>NC_087345.1:164716687-174716687 GCF_030014295.1 Loxodonta africana | reverse complement strand
GAGTCCCTGTTTGGTGCAAATGGTTAATATGTTAAGCTGCTGACAAAAAGTTGGAGTTGAAGTCCACCCAGAGGTGCTATGAAAGAAAGTCCTGGCAATCTACTTCTGAAAAATCAGTCATTGAAAACCCTATGGAGTACAGTTCTACTCCGGCACACTTGGTGTCACCATGAATCAGAATTGACTCAATGGCAACTGGCTTTATATGTGTATTAGCACACGCATTTATGTATATTAACACAGATACTATATCCCGATGTTTTCATTTAACATTAGCCTTTTTCCATGACAAGGTTTTTTTTTTTTACATGAGGGCATTAAATTGCTTTATAATTTTCTGCTGTGTGCATGTAGTATATGTTTTTTAGCAATTTGACTATAGTTGCAATATTAAATATGCATACTTACATCTTTTTAACATACGTCTCTGCCATTAAATCTTTTTAATTATTGTTCAACACTCTTTACACCTAAGAGATGGTCTCAGAAGCAGCCCTGATCAAGTTTTCTCCCTCTTACTCATGAAGCCCCTTAATGTATTCCAAGATATCAACTGTGATTTCATGCACTTATCCTTAGTTTATTTTTCATTCAGTAAATATATTCCATGCACCGGGAATAGCCTGTTATGCAATACCGTGGTGAAAGGTACACACTGTCCCTGCCATTGTGAAGGGGACAGCGCAGTGCGAGTGGAAGGGGCAGTGGGGAAATGCAGCCGAGAGAAAGGACAGACCACCATCCAGGAACCACACTGGACTTCAGAGAGCTTTGTTGGCTGCCGTTCACCTGGCAGGCTTCTAGATATCGGAGTGCCCTCGGGCTCGGTGCTTACTCCTCTCTCTCTGTAGGATGCCTCAGTGAGTCCATGGCTGTCTGTCTGTAGCTAAGGACACGAAATTTGTACCTCCAGCCATTTCAACTCCTCCTGGGTCCAGACTTGTATTCAAATGTCAGCCTAACTCTCTGTATTGACCTCTTCGTCTGCAGAATGTGTATTATGATACATTCCTCATACGGCTATCAAGTAGAGCAAATATCTTAAGAAAGGAGAAGCACTTACAACAGTCCTGGCACCAGTGCAGTGCACTCAGTAAGTGTTAGCTGTTAGTGTTATTACCTGACATCTCCACGTGGACGTCTAA
This sequence comes from Loxodonta africana, assembly GCF_030014295.1. NCBI lineage: Eukaryota > Metazoa > Chordata > Mammalia > Proboscidea > Elephantidae > Loxodonta > Loxodonta africana. Next base: position 174,715,542 of record NC_087345.1, on the reverse strand, counting down.
TACCTATGCCATGTTATCAAGGCCATGAGGCAATTCTTGGTCCCAGCACCATTCCACCCTTACCAATGAATTTCTCAAGGCTTCAGAGATGGGAGTGTATGTGTTTGCCCACATAATGGACATGGTTAGGAAAGGTTGGCTACGTCCTTCATAATAAGTTGCTCCAACGTTCGTATGGGTGACCACTGAGACAAGTTAGAGCCAGCTAATGCAGAAAAAAAATAGAACCACTCTCAGCTGCCCAAGCTACTACCCTCAGTCCAGAATATCTGGTAAGGGCACTATTATGGACTGAAACCCCAAAAGGTATGTGGAAATCCTAACAACTGTACCTATATATGTGACCTGATTTGGAAATAGGGGATTTTTAAAATTATGTTAATGAGGCCATACCAGTGTAGGGTGGGTCTTAAACCTAGTCCCTTCTGAGTTGTAAAAAAAGCAGAACAGACACAGACACAAACGGGGGAAGAGGAAGACAGACAAAGGACCAGATGCATCTACAAGGCCATGAACACAAACAGTAGCTGGAAGCTACTAGAAGCTGAGCCATGCCCGGAATTCATACTTCTAGCCTCCTGAACTGTGAGATAATATATTTCTGTTCTTTAAAGCCACCCAATGGTGTTATTTTTTTTCTCATGGCAGCACTAGGTGACTAACACACATACCTGTGTTTATAAATCCAGCCCAGTGTAAAACAGTGCTCTCCCCTCTTTGGTCTAGCCCACCTGAGTCCCGATAATTCCCTATCAGTGTCCTCTGCTTTCACTAATAGCTACGACAGCACTGGCTTGACGCTGATGCACAGAAATTCAATTTATTTTTTACTTTGTATTTATGACTAACTACTATTAATTCTAGTGTTTTCTATGGTTTTTAAATTTTTCTGTGAAAACATTCCTATAATCTATGAGTAATAGCAGTTATGCCTTTTCTTTTTCTTATCATTTTGTTCTAGCTTGGACCCCCAGTGTTAAATATTTAATAGAAATAATGATAGAAATCATCCTTATTTTTTGCTAATTAAAGAGAATTTCCCACATATCACCATGATTATCATGCTAGTTGTAGTTTTCCACATTCAGGAACTCCTTTTCTGTTCCATGTTTGCCCAGAGTCTTATCTGTCAGTGTAATTGGATTTTGTGACTGCTTTTTCACCATCTCTTGAGGTGAGCCTATGTCCTTTCGTCCTTAACCTATATATGTGTGAATTAAATTATTAAATCTTTAATGTTCACTCAAACTTGTATGCTGACAATGGCCCCCTTGATGATGGCATATTACATGGTTTAAACTTTCCTAGCATTTTATGTAGGTTTCTGCATCTCAGTTACTTAGCGTGCTCCAGATTTGACTTAAACAAAATATCATAAATTAACACAGAGAAATTACAACTTTAGCAGTAAGTGCCTGCCTGGAGCCCAAGTTGCATTAAAAAAAAAAAAAAATCTGAACAAGACCCCAGAGGGAGTGAGTGATAGGAGGCTCCTTCTTTTGCCAACCCCTGTTGTCTCAAGCTTTCTCATCTCCCACCTCCCAAGACTGTGTCTACTGCTTTGAGATTTTTAGAATAAAGATCCCCAGGAATATGACTGCTCTCACCCTACGAGGATTTCCCCATTGCTGGGTTAGACTAAGGACTAAGAATCCTCCAGTGGCTTCTGAGGCCCGTGTACTGGACGGTCAACACACCAAAGTTCAGGGCCACTTCATTTTTCCTGCAATTGAGCATGACCCCAGGAACATGACCCTGAGGGTGCTGACACTTCCTAAAGCCAATGACCCTCCCCCTGGGTTTCTCTCTGTCTGGGTCTCAGGATCAGTCAGGCCAATCTGTCCCCTCAGGAGCATTTCTGTTGAGGGACGCCTAAGCAGCACTATGGGTTTCTGCCGCGCACCCTGCAAACCTGCCTCCTCTGAGTGGTACGAGGCACTACTGAAATCATTGAAACTAGCAGAAGCCACAGCCCATGGTGCTGGGAGAAAAAGGGGAGGGAGAGAGAGGTAGAGAGGCTATAAAGGCCCAGTTGTGAAGGCAACCAAGGGCCAGGATGTCCTGAAGCCACAAAGCTGGCCAAAGCTGAATGGCCTCGGAACTGTTACTCCTGAGCCCATCTCTTCTTTCAATGAAGAAAAACTTTCCCTTCTCTTACGCGACTGGGCTGGAAGGGCCTTTGACTTATAACATGAGCCAGCCTCCAAAGCCTCTTGGGGCAAGTGATGGTCAAAGAGACTCTGCCCAACACCACCCTGCCCTTTGCACTTGTCAGAGGACCAGGAATTTTCGGTCATCCAACTCCTGCACTGATCTAATGACTTGTAACAGGGTTTCACTGGAACTCGAAGGTGTCGAAGAGGGGAAATACTCCGGGGTTCTCTTCACACAGCTGGATGCCTAGTTCCTGGTTTTATTACATGACTTACATACAGGATGAGAAGAGGAGTTTGGGGCTTGACACCTGACACCTTAGCACCAGTTCCTGTTTGTTTAGAAGGAAAGAGGTAAAAAAAAGGCAACGTCTACTATGTTCTTTTCCATGAGTCTCAGGAAATCCTCATGAAGATCCTCTCAGGTAAGGATTGATGGGAAATGCCTTGGTTTACTATTAAACTTTGCCCTTGAGACATATTTTGTTTATGGAAGGCATATAAAATATTGTCCACTCAAGGAAGCACTCTAATTCTTATCTAGACTTTATGCAGAATGACTACATATGAAAACTAAACTTGATCCTTAAGCAAGTGGATACCTCTCAGAGAAGGCCCCTGGGAAGGTTTATACCAACTTCTGTGGTGTTACCATTGCTCCAAGGAGCCCTGGTGGTACAAAGGTTAAGTGCTCAGCTGCTAACCAAAAGGTTAGTGGTTTGAACCCACCCAAAGGCTCTAAGGTGTAAAGATCTGTTGAACTGCTCCCATTAAGATTACAATCCAGGAAACCCAATGGGGCAGTTCTGCTTTCACACTGGATCACAATGACTCAGAAATCCACTCATGGCACCTAGCAACAACAGCAAGCCATTGCTCCAGATGTGCCTGAAATGCCTCTCTGGGGAAGGCCTCCAGAGCTGGCTCATGGCCATATGGGAATTGAGACTCATTTTTTTGTTACCACACCTTAGTTTGAGTCCCCCAAATTTATTTTCCAGTTTATTCACCAGACTTAACTACAGATCTCTCTCAGATATGGTCAAAATTAATTCCATTCTCTAATAATTATTTGCCAAGAATATATTACCAAGCATTTCCAATAGACTGGAAAAGCTTTCCAAAGAGGCATGTCCAGCACTGTGTTGTGCAGTAACTATAGTGTTGACATAGTATATTTACCCACAGTTTTCTGCTTCCCTTAAATACTATTATAATTCCAGGTCTACCACCTGAAGCACTTCCTTTAGTGTTTCATTTAGGAGAAGTCTGGTGATGATGAACTCTCTTAGTTTTCCTTCCCCTAAGAATGGCATTATTTTTGCTTTACTCTTGAAGGTAATGACCGGATAGAGAATTCTGGGTTAATGTTTCCGATCTTTCAGTGTTGAAAAAAATGTTTCACAATCTTTTGACTTTCATGGCTTCTGATAATGAATACAGAGTAATTCAAATTATTTTTCTCATGTGAAATGTGTTGTTTTCTCTCTAGATTTTTCCTGAGTATTTTCTTGATCTTTGTTATTCTGCAGTTGATTATGATGTACCATATTTTATACAAATAACACACATGTTTAATCATACATGTATTTTTTTCAACTGCCCTTCCCCCCCCCCGCCCGGTATTTTCATAAGCACAGTATGAAATTTTTTTTTACATGCTGCTGTAAAAGAAACACATACCATGTACAATATTTTTGTAAAAATACAGTATTTGGGCATAGAATTCTTTAACTTGTTGCTGTTTGCTGAGTTTCTTGAATCTGTAAGTTTACGTCTTTCACAAAATTTGGAAAGTGTTCAGCCAGTATTTCTTCTCTTTTCTACACCACACATTTTCTCCACTTCTGGAGTTCTGATAAATAAATACTCTTTTTGTCTAGTTCTTGAGGCTGTGTTCATTTTTTTCCATATTTTTTCTCTCAGCTTTCAGAATGAATATTTTCTATTGATCTATTTTCAACTCATTTAGTTTTTTCCTCTGGCATCACCATTCTGATGTTGAAACAATCAAATGAATTTTTTATTTCTAACATTGTATTTTTAACATGTAAAATTTTCATTTGCGAATAGTGTCCACCTTTCCATTTATTTAAAAGTGTCCCTGTTATTTCTTGGAGCATGACTAGAATAGCATTTTAAAATTTGTGTCTTATGATTTCAAGACTATACGTCTTGCTTAAATTTTATAGAAAATGTTGATTTTCTTTTTTAGCATTCAGTTGACCCAGTTATGCTCAGGCTGCAAGTTCTGTCCCATCTTCTATATTCTGTGGCTCAAATGTTACTTCAATTTTTGAAGCCTTTGCAGTGATATTCAGGTCTAATCCATGTAAGTGCCACTCAGCCTGGAACCTTGATGGTGTTCTAACCCACAGTGCAGCTCTTAAAAGATTTGATATACTTCTTAGGGTCAGGGCAATGCATATGCATCTGGGCGGGGGGTGGGGGGGGTGGTGAACCAGGTGTTCATAACAAGTTTATGGAATTTCTTTCTTGCACTGCCTCCTCTCTTTATTTCTCTGATTCTCTCTGAGTTCTGAAGGAGTGCTTTCCTGGCCCACTGAAAAGAATGCTGGGGCTTTAATCTCTTCATTCTGTCGTGCATGTAAGTGACTGGTTCTGTCTATGATACCAAAGCACTTGACAACCAGCCAAAAGGCTGGCAGTTTGAACCCACCAAGAAGTGCCTCAGAAGTTAAGCCTGGTGATCTTCTTTTGAAAGGTCACACCCTTTGAGGCAGAATTGACTAGATGCCAACTAACAACAGAGAGAGAGAAAATGTAATGGAGATTCCTCTACACTCTTTGGCCCTTATATACTCGGGTCAGAGAGAAGGATTCTCCTCTTCCAGATATTTAGGTGTCTGCCCACCTGCCTACCTGCCCACCTCTCCCCTTCACAGACCCTCTTTCCCATTTGATATGACAGGACTTCTCTTGGAGCTGTTTCTATCCACAACTGGTGTGCTGTTACGGGATTTGGGTTCATTTAATGTCAGCCTCTGGAATGTTCATACTTTATGTTCTGGTCCCCCGCCCCCACCTGCCCCCGGCTTATCCACGTTCAACAATTTCCTTTGCAGAGTCCTTAGATAGCTGACCCATGCATTTGTCCAGATACGTAGTTGTCAAATGCCAGCATAGCCCACCCGGGGAAGTGTTGGCTGTGGTAAGGGGGAGATGGACTGTACACTGAAGGAGCTGCAAGATCTGGCTGACTTGTGTGAGCAGGACGGGGGTGTGCTGAGGAATGAATGCTGAAGGTGCTGAATCAAGGGGAGTTTAATATAAAGTTGGGACAAGGAGAGTTTGTGGATTTGGGGGAACTCTCCCCTAAAAAGGATTTATTGCCATAGCGAGGACTCTGGAAATGGGTTTAATATGCTGCTGGGGTTGCTCTTAGAAACTTAGAAAAGGCAATGGGCCACATTCTATGAAATATAAATGCCAGACCTGCTGTGTCAGATGTTGTAAGAGGGGGTAAAAGTCTTCAATATGTGGGCGTGCCAGAGTTACTTTTCTATAAGACCATTTTTCGGAGGTCCTGAAGGGCACCCATTTCATCAAAACAATAAAGAATGCAGAGTTGACGGGAACACCAGCAACGTGAAGCTTACTGATATCTATCCTCTGTAGGGGGTCCCTGGGTGCCACAGTTAAATGCTTGACTACTAGCTGAAAGTTTGGTAGTTTGAACCCACCCAGGGGCACCAGTCTTAGGTCTGGCAATCTGCTTTTAAAAGGTCACAGCCTTTAACATCCTATTGAGTAGTTCTACTCTGCACACATGGGGTTGTCATGAGTTGGAAATGACTTGATGGCAACTAACAACAATTCTCTGTGGGCTCAGGTTATTGGTGGGATCTGGGCTGCCTAGTAGCAATGCAAATACTGGGATCCCAGCGCAACAGATGCTAGGTGGAAGTACTTAACTGTCAGAAACAAGTTGTGTGTGATTACCATAATGGTCAGCAGGCCAAAGTATTAGTTATCTATTGGGGCATAACAGATTATCCTCAAACTTATCAGGTGTGAGATATATGGAAAAATGTTCAACTCATGCTGATAAATTTGGAACTAGACAAAGATTTTGGTATGACTCAACATAGTTTCAAGGTGAAGGAATAAACTAGGAAATTTAAATAACTGGTATAAGTATTAAAATAGATATTTAAAATAATGATGATATAATTGCATACCTGAATAAAAGACAAATACATCAAAATCAGTGGTTTCTCTCCAATGTGGACGTGTCTAAAATTGGCAAGGGTGGGAAGGGCAGACCCTTCTCTTTCCCCTACTACTTGACTGTACCAAACTGTGTCCAAAAGTATAAAACATTTAGGAAAACATTGTTTTGACCACAGCAGCAAAGGACCTATAGAAAGAAAACTAATGTATTGAAGTACATAAAATGAAACCTGAATATATGCAAAAAATATGCCATATTTCCAAATGAGAAGTCTTGTCAATTAAATGGTGGCCCCCAAAATTAATATATAAATGGAATGCATTTCCAGTCAGAATATTAAGATTAATCATAAGCTTCAAATAGCACAGTAGATTACAAAGAATGTTGTTGTTCAGAGGTTTGGAGTTGATTTTTGACTGATAGCCATCGCATTTGACTGCCCCATAGTGTTTTCTAGGTTGTAATCTTTATGGGAGCAGACCGCAAGGTCTTTCTCCTTTGGAGGCACTGGGTGGGTTCAACCTGCCAATCTTTCTTTCGATTAACAGTCGAACGCTTAACCATTGCAACACCACGTCTGCTTTACCAAAGAATAGACAAGAAAAACATGAAAAAGCAGGATAGTAACAGGTGTCTACCTCAAGTAACAAAACAAATCAATAGTGCACAGCATAGAAACTGGCAAGTAGACCAATGATAATAGAAAATCTACTAAGAAATCACAACAACCATTGATACAAAGGTGGTATTTCAAGAAAATTATATTTATTTAATAAATGGTGCTGACCCAACTGATCATTCTGGGGGACAAAGCTTGCAAAAATGTGATACACAAATATTAGATTTGGAAATTATGTGAAATGTAGGTGACAAGGGTTAACAACAATTTCCATTTTACACAAGAAGGATGAAAGTCAAACACTTGAAAAATGAGCAATGAATTCAAACAGATCGTTCAGAGCAAATCCACATGCCCAATAAACATAATCAAAGTTGTTCAAAAACACCAGTGATTAAGAAAATATCAAAGTCCCAGTGAAACTGGCACAATTTAAAAATCAACACCACCTATGGCTGGGTGGGCTGTGGGGAGAAGGATACCCTCACATATGCCTGGAAAGGTACATTATGACAGCCTTTTGGGGAAAGACATGGACATGGCTCTGTACTTTTAAAACATTCTTTGAACTGGAAATCTTACTCTTTGGAGTCTATTCCACAGAAACAAATCCTGTAGTATACAAAGAATAGTTATTATTAATAATGACAAAAAATTAATGTCCATTGATGGTAGAATGATAATTTATGGTAAAGCTACATCATCAATAAAATAGGGAGTCATTAGTATGAAAAAGAGTTGTAGTAGTTGAGTAGGAGAAACCTCTGTGAAGTGTTACTGAAAAAAATCAAGGTGCAGAGAAGTATATATAAAATGAGCACATTTGGGTAAAACAGTAGCAGTTGTTTGAATATGCTTGAATACCTGTTGATGTTTATGTGTGTATATAAATAAGCACACGAGGATACAAGTATGTCTGTGTGTGCTTGTTTAAGCAAGGATAAGATAGACTACTTACCAGACTGTTAACCTGAATTACCTTGAATTCTCTTGTGGGAAAGGACAGGAGTAGGAGGGCTAGAATATGCAGGAAGAGTGGATTTAAAAAGTATGGATCATAATATGTTTCCATTTTCTTAGTGTTATGTATGAGAGGAACAAATCTGTCTTGAAAGAAGAAAGCCAGAATGTTCCTTAGAAGCAAGGGTGACTTTGGTCATGTTATCAGGAGGGACCAGCCTCTGGAGAAGGACATCGTGCTTGGTAAAGCAGAGGTCCAGCAAAAAAGAGGAAAACTGTCAATGAGATTAACTGACACAGTGGCTGCAACAGTGGGCTCAAGCATAACAATGATTATGAGGATTGCACAGGACCAGGTAGTGTTTTGTTCTTTTGTGCACAGGGTCACTGTGAGTCAGAACCAACTTGACGGCACCTAACAACAACATGTATAAGCTAGATTAAGCGTACTTAATTGTTATATATTTAAATTATTTGCATAACATAGAAGACCCAGAAATATAGTGTTAGTGCCATATCTAATGACTTACAGAGAATTAAGATAGAATGTCCGGTGAAAGAAGGGGTGAGAGTAATGTGGGTAGAGTGTGACCAAGTTTCCATAAAAGCAAACACCCTAGCAGATCTACTTGTATACCTGTGACTGTGTATGTGTGTCCCAGCAGAGAAATGTAGGAAAGGATACAAGTGTGTCTATTAACATTGGATACCTTGGGGGAGCAGGAGCAAAATATACATGAGGGTGGGACTCTAAATGTAACTTTTTCATTATACATATTTGTATTCTTAGACTTGTAATTAAAAAGAATTTCATAGCTTTGGAAGTTAATAAACAACATAGGTATATATTTTTAAATTTTTTGTTAGGTATTTTTAAATAGGTGAAAAGTCTTTATAATGGCAGACAAAAGATTTTAATCACTGGAAAGAGAGCTTACCACAGACAGTAATAACCAGACCCAGTGGATTTCTTGTGTGTTCTTGGAGCCAATGAGCTCTTCTGGTCTCTATAACCAGAAATGAACAAAAATAATTTTGGGGAATCAATAGAGTTACCCCTCAGACACCTCTTGCAAGCACACGTCTACACCTAAATATAGAAGGCTGGGCACCATGTGCAATTCACTAGGTAACTCATGTACCCCTAGAAGATTCTCTTTCCCTGATAATGCTGCTACCACTTCCTCTCCACCTTGCTCCACTGGATAACCCATGCTTGTGCATTCTAGGCCCATTCAGGACTGAGCAGAGAGGATGTTAACCGGGAAGATGGCTTTTGAGAAGAAAGATGTTGATCAAAAGATTTCAGAAAGTAGTACCTCCTCAGCCAACCTCTCCCCAACCTGGGAATGCCAGCCCCTCCCACTCTGATACCTCTGAGAATCTCTGATTTTTCCTTTTGGATCCTTAGGAGACTGCAGAATTTATCCCTCCTGAAAACCTTCGCTCTTCTCTGCCTCTGACAGTGTCCCTCGCAGGAGCCATTTCTGTCACACTGAGAAATACACACAGGAAAGACTGTGGATGGAGGTGCCCATTCTAGAGGCCCTGCCCTCCCTTCCTGTGCCCGTGGAGGCTTGCCTGTGACACTTGCAGTCTCATCTCCCAGGGAGATGGACAGGCCCCTGTCACATCCAGGGCTTTCCCAGACCTGGGACTTGATGCTGTGACCGAAACTTAGGCTTTTGTGTCCACTGTTGAGCCTGGGCCTGAATCTGCCCCTTCCCACCCTCACCTTTGATCACCTGTGTTCTTGCTGTTCTCCCTGGGTTTAAAAGCCTACCCGCTCTTTTGATCCTTTCACTTCAGTCGACCTTTTTCTTCCAGTTCTTTGACCTCAGGACAGGTTAGGTTATACCACAGAAAAAACAAAATAATGAGCAAGTTTGATTGATAGGTCAAACATCGGAGACTACAACTTGTTTTAAAGGAAAAAAAAGGTTCCAAAGCTCTACCCCTTCCATCCTCGGAGATGCAGTACAAGAATTATCCTGCAAGCACTGGATCAACTCTTATCCAGAAAAGGATAACGCCCAGTGGGATTTTTCTACACCAGCTCCCACTTACACTCCCCTAAGGAGGCAACATCGATACATCATAATCATAAACCTACATTCACCCTGTGGGACCAGAAGACATGAATGGGGTGAGATCCTTTTCCTTTACCCTGCCCACCTATCCTCCTGTCATGCCCTGCCCCTTTCTCTGCCTGCAGGTTGCTGGGAAGGGACCCAGAGGACCTTGGTTTAGGGCTTTATGTCCACTGCTCACAGATGCAGGCAAGTTTTCCCTCAGCCTGCCATCTCTGTGATTCCTTCTACTACAAAGAAATAGTGACACCCCCTTTACCACCATACTTCCCTTAGAGCTGTCTTTGCAGGGCCCCCACTCAGCCTCCCAAGTCCCACAGAAATCCCATTTCTCCTTCCTTACTTACACTGTGCTCATCCTCAGGGTCCTGAGACCTCACCATCCAGATGAGGCCTGTCCTCTCCTCTCCTGGGTGGTGGGAGCCTCTGAGCTGCCCTAGCTTTTGCAGTCAGCTGTCCTGGGGCTTCTTCCATCCAGGTACCCCTAGGGCTGGAGCTCTCCATGCGTTTGGGTGGGGAAGTGGGGGTGGGGGGTACAGGAACTGGTATAAAGAATCTTTCAGGAGAGCTCTTTAAAGGAGCCTAAATGGAGGTCTTTCCAGAAGTTCCCATATTTCCAGCCCAAACGCCCTGCTCCTCCAGGTTCCAAGGTACTAGCGGGTTTTCAGTTGCTTCCCCTCTGGCCTTGGCGCTGCACTCGCACCCTTTGCAGCCTGGCCTCCCGCCTCTACAGCCTCCCCAGCTGGTGCCTCAGCCTCTTCAGCTCCTCTCTCTGCTTCTCCAATCGCCTGCAGACTGGTCTCTTCTCCCTCACCTCCCTCTTTTTGGCCGCCAACAGGCGGCTCCTGGCCAGCTGCTGGCAGCCTCGGGGCCTGCGCTGGACTGAGGTGGAAGTTTCCTCTCCAGCAGCTCTTCATAGAAGACCTGGCAGCTGAAGCCCTGGCTCACGCCATGCTCGGCGTGTACCACCAGGGCTTCCTGGGACTCAAACACGCAGCAGCAGGCCACGCAGCGGAAGCCGAGCTTCCGGGTCACCAGCCACTCCTGGGTGGCAGCGCAAGGCCTTTCCCCATGATTTTCCCCTTGGTTGCTGGGCTCTGGGGTGCTGGCATTGGGCCCTTCCTGCCAGGGTGCTGACCAGGGACTCAGTGTTGGCCAGACAGGGGGCAAAGCCAATGGTGCTCTCCTCAGCGAGCTTGGCCTCAAAGACCTGGGGCATCTGGTCAAGGGGGGCTTAGGAGGTTGTGGTCTTCCAAGCCACAGCCACCCCCTAGACCGTGCATACCCGAAATATGCACACCTGACACATCGCTTCTCTGGAGCAGCCTCCTAGCTGGATGATATGAGCTCTGTACAGTGGAAGCTGAGGGAAAAAATCTCCTTGATGGTCGTGGAATCTTCCTGGGCCTAGAGCTTGAGCTTTTTGCTGTAGATGTTGTCAGCTCTTGGGCATTTTCCTCTTGGATAGAGACCTCTACGAATAGAGTTAATTTACATGAGCTTTTGGGGTCCTCATTCTCATCTATGAGCCCAAAGATTTGGTCATAGGGACCACTGGAGTCCTCTCCACCACATCCTCCAACTTTGGGAGAAATCCTCCTTCCTTTCTCTTTCCAGAGAGCTCCACTCTCCTTTGGGGGCATTGGTAGGAATGATAAAATCTTTGCAAATTGTACTAATGATATTACTCATTGCCATGCAGTTGATTCCAACTTATGGCTACCGCATGTGTTACTTAGTAGAATTGTGCTCCACAGTGTTTTCTTGGATGTAATCTTTATGGAAGCAGACGCCAGGCCTTTCTTTGCTGTGCTCCTGGGTGGTTTGAACCACCAATCTTTTGTTTAGTGGTTCTGGGCAAATCATTTATGCCACCCAAAGTCCCTACTAAAGATGGTAGTACCTTTGAAGATAGTATCTTGGGATTTTATATTTGTAAATAAAGAATCTTCAAGTGACTTTTTGTTTTCTGACATTTATTTGTTGGATTCCAAATGAATTTGCTCCTTTGGAACATGAAAAACCTCACTTTCCTGAACCTTCATAACAGTGTGGGACTTCTCTTGAAAAACTTTTCTATGAGGATGATTTTCTTAGTAAATTTATACTGTAACCACTCAAACACGAGAAATGCTCACCTCCTTAACCTCTTTTATTGGAAGACTTTTTATAGACAGATTATACTTAAAGGGAAAGAATAATTTGTGTATTAAGGTTCTTATACATAAACCACTTCCTTGTACCCTTCCTAAACAAACAACAGCAGAAGGTTAAAGTTACGTTTCTGTAAACAGAAGACCTATAACAGGTCCTTATTAGATGAACTCCTTTAGGTTCCTTAGGCAGAAAACAGATGACTGTACGTATCTGAGAGTCTTGATTTCACAAATTTCAGTGGCCAAATATAACCACCTCACCTGGGTGTGTCTGGGCAGGCTGTCCATGTAAGCTTAAAGGTCTGTACATGTTCTGAATATGAGGGGAGGACTGGAGAGCTCAGCATGAAGAAATAGAGGTAGTCTATATGTGCTGGATGGAAGGAAGATCCCAGGGAGAGATACAAGATGGAGAGGAGGAACCTCCCAGGAGTATGTTAGAGGCATAGAGAAACCAAGGAGGGAGCAGAAAGCAGGTCTTAGCCACAGCAGGGCAGCACAGGAGTGAGGTAGAGAAAAAAAAGAGGCTGGTAGAGGAGAAAGACACTGTGTACGGTGAGGGTGAATCACCATGAGTTACAGCAAAAGCTCAGGCTCACTGTGGTGAGATTTTAAAACTTCAATTCCAATGAGAACTTGGAGGAAAAGGGAAGTTCCTTGATCTCAGGGGACATGATGTGCCCAGAACTTCTGCTCTCTGAGTCAAGGCTGGGGACTGTTGGGACTCACAGCACCCAGGAACTCTGGGTCAGCGTGGAGTACTATACTCCCTCACACTACCCACTCCCAAAACTCCTTGATACATTTTATTTCTTTTAATTCATCACATAATTTATCAATTCAATCTCATTAGAACATTAAAAATAAGTACAAGTCTCCATAACCACTCTTCTCCCTGGTCTAACACCCACTGCCCCAGTTGACCACTTGCCTTCTTCAATTCCAGAGACTTAAGAGGAATACTGTAGGTCTAAAATACTGAGAGACTTCTCCTCCCTACTCTGGGAAGTCCCCAGATCACAGAAAATGTTGTGATTAACTGATTTATTCCTTCATTTATTGATTCACATCACTCACTTTGGGAAATTTTCTACTAAATGGCAGGAAGTACTTTCTCAGCAAAAGCCTTCTGAGCCTCATCACCACACATCGAAGCCTTCATCTTCTCTCCCTGTGGCCCTCTTTTCTAGGGAAATACAACCCTTCACTACCGGCCCCCGTTAATCAGGGAGAATTTTCCTTCCACCCTTACCTTGAGTCTCAGGGAAAGGCTTCTTCTTACGTGCCGCCGCTCCAACCTGGCTGGGTGAAGATGAACCAAAAAGAACGGTCTTCTGAAGGAGATTTCTCCCTCCTCCCAGTTAGAGATGTTGTCCCAAACTCTCACAAGTTGGGGACTCCAATTTAGGACTCTTTGTGAATTGGTAGCTTAAGTTGCTCTCCCGCAGAAGATCTCAGATCTACAACCTCTCCAAAGAACAGTTGGGATCTGAGTGAGCACCAAGGCTTCCAGTAACCCTTGTGTGACATCATCGCTGACATTGCTCAGTTCTGAGGGCCCATTTGAATCCAAACACAGCAACAAGAAAAATGTGGCAACTCTTATGGCAGGGGTTGGAAAGTTGTTATAAGGGAAATCGTATGGAAAGAATGAATTGAGCCGTTTCCCTGCCCTCACAGGTTACCATCCATTGGGGTGACATGAGAGTGCAGGGAATGATAACAGTGTAATGGCTATTGTTTCCCCCAAACCTCTCCTCTGACTCTGTTTGAACCACGTTGCTCCAGTCCTGGAAACACAAGTCCACTCTGAAGCCCTCTCTGCCCTCCTTTGCAGTCGAGTCTTCACATAAGCTGTTTCCTTTGGAAAATGTTCTCTCCCCTTCCCTCTGCTGGTCCACTCTCCGTGGTGAAGCATGGTGGTGAAGAGAACAGACCTCAGCCAAACTCCTGGGTTTGAGTTCCAACTTCTCTACTTACTGGCTGAGTGGCCTTGGACAAGCAGATAACCTCTCCCATTACTCACTCCCATCATCTGTAAGATTAAGAGAACTCTAACCTTCTCATAGAGTTATTGAGAGGATACACCCACTGACAACATGGCTGCTACAGACCAAGACTGTTTGAATGCTCAGTGTTATAGGATCCCTGGTGGTACAATGATTAAGTGCATGGCTTCTAACCAAAAGGGTGCTGGTTGAAACCCACCTAGTGGCTCCACAAGAGAAAGACCTGGTGATCTGCTCCTGTAAATATTTCTTAGGTCCTGTCAAGTCAGTTCTGACTCATAGCAACCCTATGTAGATCAGAAAGAAATGTTGCCTGATCCTGTGCCATACTCACAATTGTTGCTATGTTTGAGCCCATTTTTGTAGCCACTGTGTCAATTTCCTGTAAAGATTACATCCTTGGAAGCCTTATGGGGCAGTTCTACTCTGCCACATGGGTTCAATATGAGTTAGAATCTACTCAATGGCACCTAACAACAGCATTGTTTTACTTCACGTCACAGCTTGCTGAGGTTTCCCTGCTTTACGTATTCAGAGCACGCTATAATCTTCCCATCACAGCACTCCCCACTGGTACATGGGAGATCCTCATTTAAAAGTCTGTCTCCTTTAAAAAGAATATAAATAACTTGGGAGTAGTCTCATAGAATAGGACAGCACCTGACACAGAGTAGGTAAACCCATTGCATTCAAGTCAGTTCTGACTCATAGCCACCCTATGGGATAAAGTAGAACTGCCCCATAGAGTTTCAAAGACTATATATCTTTATAGAAGCAGACTGCCACATCTTTCACCCATGCAGCACCTGAAAGGTAAGAACTGCTGACCTTTTGGTTAGCAGCTGAGCACTGTGACCACTGCATCACCAAGGCTCCTTTATAGTAGGTACTGGATATATATTAGTTGGATCAATGAATGAATAAATGATAACTCTCTCAATAGACTCACGCTTTCTAGAAAACCAGTGGAGAATAGAACTCTTTGATGTGGAACTTGAAGGCACCATCGCTCATGGGTAGGCTGTTGACCCCAATCCACTGACCTTCCTGGCTCTGAGCCCCTGGATATGTTACACTTACACCCTTTGCATGTTTTCCCTGTGCCTTCTGGAAAAGGTTCAGGTTTATGACCTTACAGGAAAGCAATGAAGCTTAGGACTTTCATGGTCATCCCACCTGAGATGACTAGGAGAGCCCTCGGGGAAAGGCTCACTGTTAATCTGCTTGGATTCACCTTTGCTTTTGTTATGGATGCTAATTTATAAAAGGTGCCAGTAAACTGTTGAAACCATTTGAGTAGTGGTTTTAGAAAGTTGTTGGTGGTGGACGGAGAAGAACATGATAGCTCTGAGGAAAGTGATGCCAGGTAGAGAGAAGAGCCACCATTTCTAGCTGAGTATATTTTAGACCTGCTGGCCCCCAACTGACCTACATACACATGAGGGAGCCCAGATGAGAGCCACTGAGCCTGACTTAGACCAAAGGATTCAAACTGCCAACCTTAAAAATTGTAAATACAGTAAATGGTTATTTTAAGCCACTCCACTGTGGTGTCATTGCAATGCAACAACTGATAACTGATACACTTTTTGACTTGACTATTTCTATCACCAAACAATGAGGAATCTTCTCTTAGTCATTTCATTCTGTAGATCATCTGGTATATCTACTGACATATAGTCACCTTTGTTGACTCAGTAGGTGAATGATACATATTTGTAAGAGTGAATCTGTATGTAAAATCAGGTGTAAAAAAAGCATCTCATTTTTACTATTTCTTAAAATTAACTAACTTCCATTTCAGAGCTCCCTCCTTCCACATTGGTGAAAATTTAACCTTACTTATTCTTGGGGTACCCGCCACCCACACTGGTGTGATGATTCCCAAGTCTAATGACAGACCAAGACATTGTAGCAGAGCTTCAACACACCCATTGCCCTCAGCTCCAGTTCACTCAGTGAGCTGAGGAATTACAGCAGACCCTAGGAGCCATGCACTTAGTCAGTGTCTGTGTGCTGAGCCCAACTACCTTCTTGAAATGTTGTCAGGAAGGAAGAAAAATATAGGAAGATTTTATACACAATACGAAGTTTAATAGCACACCCCTAGCCCCTTGGAGGTCACTGGAAATACGACTTAGTCCTCCTCCACAAAGTGTGTGTTTGAGTTTCCACAGCAGTAGGTGATTTGTGTCCTCTTGTGAGAAGCAGAGTTAGGTGAAAAATTAAAAGCTAACAGGGCATCAGGTAAAATCCAATAAAATGAAACCGAAATAAAATTTCTTTTTCATATTTACTGACCTTGCAGATTCTTTATGAACAGTTTACATTACCCTGGCTTCACAAGGAACAGAGATTTCTAGTGAGGAAGACACAGCTTGGCATACCTCTAAAATAATATTTATCCTTCCTTGAGATTATAAGTGTGCTGTTTTGCTTTTTTATCACCTACCTCCTTTACAGAAATGGAAGCTGTATGAGGGTAGGAACTTGTGTGTTCTGTTTTTCATTGTATCTCTGTTGCCTGGAACTTGATCTGAACCAACGAAGTTCTCAGAAATATTTATTGAATGAATGAATGTTGAGTGTTGGTGGGTGTGTTATCTTTGTTGTTGTTAGGTGCTGTACAGTTGGTTCTGACTCATAGCGACTCTATGGACAGCAGAACAAAACACCGCCCAGTCCTGCACCATCCTCACAATTGTTGCTATGATTGAGCCCATTGTTGCAGCCACTGTGTCAATACATCTCGTTGAAGGTCTTCCTTTTTTTCACTTACCCTCTACTTTACCAAGCATGATGTCCTTCTCCATGTACTGACCCCTCCTAATAACATGTAGTCTCACCATCCTTGCTTCTAAAGAGCATTCTGGTTGTACTTCTTCCAAGACAGATTTGTTGATTCTTTGGGAAGTCCATGGTATATTCAATAATCTTCACCAACACCACAATTCAAAGGCATCAGGTGTTATTTCTGATTACGCTTAATTCAGAATTAAATGAGAAAATAGCTTGTATAATGAAGTGGAAAAAAAAATAAGATTGGCCCATTGTACTAAGCAAATATATCACCCTTCACTTTGTTTTGAAGAGAGACAGCTGTGCTTATTCCACTTGCACACACTGAATGTTCAAACCCTGACATGCCTGGGCCCATCTGTGTATTTGAATGCACAAGCTCATTCAAACAAAGAAAACCCTGATCCAATTCAAGTATTACACTACAGAGTTTTTAAAGCAAGTAAACATAGTATAACCAAAATCAGCATAATCTGTACATTTTCTTGCTTTCAGTCTTGGGAAGGAGGAGAGCCAGGGTGGCAATTTTAGCGTTATGAAAAATTAGCAGATTTTTAAATTATTGAAGAGAGGGCATAGATTTTACTTTCCACTGTCATCAGATGAATGCCCTTGACCTAGATCACGGCATTGCACAATTCCAGCACTTGCTGTTCTCATCTTATTCTATGCAAATGACACTCTCTGGAGTTGTGCAGTGCATAGCCTTCACAGCTGTACATGGGGGCCATACGTATAATGTGTCTAACAAACTTCTATCTGTATGAATTCGTTTATATCCTCAAATCTACTCTTCAATGTAAGGGTGATTGTTTCTCTTACTTGAGAGAAGAGCAGTTTATGACTGAAAGTGTAAATGGCTTGTTTGAGGCCACACTGTAGTTGCAATTTGCCAAACTTCCATTTACATCTGAAGGACTTCTTTCTGTACTTTTTGTAGGGCAGATCTACTAGTAACAGACTGCATTAGCTTTTGCTTGAAGGATACTTTTGCTGGACATAGAATTCTTAAGTTTTGTTTATGTTTTTCTAGTGCTTTAAATATGTCATCCCACTACTTTCTGGCCTTCATGGCTTCTTATGAGAAATCAGCTGTTAATCTCATTGAGGATCCCATGTACGTGTTGAGCCTCTTCCCTTTCTTCTATTGTTTTCTCTTTGTTGTTGACTTTTGACAATTTGACTAAAACATGTCTCAATATAACTCTGAATTTATCCTATTTTGAGTTTGTTAAGCTTCTTAGACATATAGATTTCTCTCTTCAAATCTGGAAAGTATTCAGCCAGTATCTTTTCAAATATTTGGTTCCTTTTTATAATTTCTATATCTTTATTAGGAGCCCTGATGGTGCAGTGGTTAAGAGCTTGGCTGCTAACCAAGAGGTCAGCAGTTCGAATCTACCAACTGCTCCTTGGAAACCCTATGGGGCAGTTCTACTCTGTCCTATAGGGTCACTAGGGGTTAGAACCAACTCTAGAGCACATAACAACAACAACATATCTTTATTGCCATTGTCTTTTTGTTCATACGTCATTTTTCTGATTTTCTCTAGGTGTTTGTCCATGGTTTCCTTTAATTCATTGAGCATTTTTAAGACATTTGCTTTTACATCTTTGACTAGTAATTCCAACGTCTGGACTACTGAGGCATCATTTGTGTCTGCTAACTCTAGTCCTGGTCACATAGTGGCTGAGCACTCAGCTGCTAACTGCTAGTTGGCAGTCCTAACCCACCAGCTGCTCCATGGAAGAAAGATGTGGCAGTCTGTTTCCACAGAGATTATAGCCTTGGAAATGCTGTGGGGCAGTTTTACTCTGCCCTGTAAGGTTGCTATGATTTGGAATCGACTTGACAGCAGTTGGTTTGTTTTGGTTTTTTTTTCATACTAACTCTATGAGTAACATTTTGAGAACCTACCAAACTTTTTCCCAACTGGCTGCACCATTTTACATTCCCACCAATGATGAATGAGGGTTCCAATTACTCCACATGCTTCTCAGCACTTTTTATTGTCCATCTTTTTGATTGTAGCCATCCTAGCCAGTTTGAAGTAGAATCTCTCTGTGGTCTTATTTTCATTTCTCTAATGACAAATGATGTCAAGTATTTTTCCATGTGCTTATTGGCCATTGCCCACCCATAGCACACAAATGTCTTACCAATAAGTCATGAGTCAATGATACCTCTTCCTTGTCAAGTCCAAGTCAACATAATGTTATTAATGTAATGGACCTGGCATTTTGGAGAAATGGCAATTCAAATCCTTTGCCTTCATGTATTTTTTTCAATTTATTGCCCTTTTCTTCCTTTTTTTTTTTTTTCTGTTTTACTTTCCTTGTTTAGCTTTTGCCATGACAAAGTATATATATATATTTTTACGTATACCTTATTAGCTGTTGATTTTGTGGCTTTGAGTACTTTAGAAAGTCCTCATTACCTGGAAAGAAATTAAACAAAGCTCCCATATTTTCTTATAGAAATTTTATGGTTTCATATTTCACATTTAAATATTTGCTCCACCTAGAAGTAACTTGGTATAAACTGCAAGTCAATGGATTAAAGTTTCTCCCTCCGCCCCCCAAAGTTGTTGTTTGGATAGTTACCAAATCATCCTCAGCATTTGCTCTTGTATAAACATTCTCCTTTCCTTTTTTTCACAATATTTCAAACTGAAAAGCACTTTTAGGAAGAGGAGACCAGACTTTCCATTTTAAGTAAGTTGCTATGCAGTGATATAAACCCTGTCTCTTTCTTATTTAGCCTCCTGTGACCTTTTCTCTTTTAAAATCTCAAAAATTTTGAGGTAAGCGACTTTTTTGTGAAACTAAAATAAGGGAGTGATTTCATAACTGGATCCATACATTCCAGCCCAAAAGCAGGAGAAGTAGAAACAGGAGCCCCAGGGGAGCCAGGAGAACATGAGTGTATGGGGATTTGCTCTTTAATTCTACAAAGGGGTCTCTAGACTTTTGTGTATACACACACATCTATACATGGACTTTACCTTTCCACACACAGGGAATGACACTCTAAAAGTTAGGCATTCATAAGGAATGTATTCATACCTTGGAGGGCGTTTACCAGTATATACATTTAGGTGAAAAATGTTTCCATTTTTGATGGGGATTTATCTAGAAATAAAATTGCTGGGTTATAGAATATATTTTCACAGATTAGTAAAAAAAAAAAAATTAGTAGACAGCCTTAAATAATTTTTTAAAGTGTTCGTACCAATTTACTCTCACCTGCAATAGATTAGAATTGCAATTGCTGTATGTCCTAGCTAATATTTCATATTTACCCGTTTTTCATTTTACCCATCCTGAATAGTATGTTGTTTTGAATTTTCTCTTCCCTGATGACTAAAGATGTTTAGACCCTTTCTTGTAAGTATTGGTCTTATAGACTGTCTATTCAAGTATTTGCCCATGTTTTTATTTAGCTATCTGCTTTTTTTTTCTGATTTTCCAGAGTTCTTTTTATATTCTATAACAAAGTCTTTAGTAAGATACATGTATTACAAATAATTTCTCCTACAATGGGGAGCACATTTTCAGTTTCTGCTGGTGTCTTTTGATGAACAGAAGTTCTGAATTTTAATAATTTAATAGTTAGAGCTTCATAAGGAGGGTATTCATTCTTAGTTCCGCATTCCTCCCCTCAAATTTACACTCCTACTAACATACGCAACTCTTTCTTAGTAGTCTCAGAACACCTTTAAGAAATGCTTTTATATAAGGGGGAGTTTCACTCCATAATTCCTCAGGGAATTCTTCAAAAAGCATTTGTTATGAGAAAACATTAGTTGGGAAGATGAGGAAGTTGTAATTCTACAACCAAAACAGGCATCACATAGTGAAGGCAGAATAACCCTATTAGGAACTCTGTAGAGGATGACAGTCATCTTTGAGCCAAATTTCCATTGATCTGGGCACCCTGGGGGCGGTGGGGGAGGCCTGGGGTAGGACTGAGAAATAAGGTGCCATTTCTTCCAGCAAGTCATGCACTTCTGTTTGCTTTCCTAACTGGTAGCAACTAAGCCCTGTATTAGAAAAGCTCCCCTTACCACACTGTTTGACTCTTTAATGATGTTTTATCTTCTTTTCCCATATATATCTCCTATCAACATCAATAACCTGGCAAAATAATTGTGGCCAATCGATGAGATTTCCCCTTTTTTTATACCTTTCTTTATTTTCTCATTTATTTCAGTAAACACATATTACTGTCAAAATCAGAGAAAAGAAAACTTTCCCATGGTTAAAAGTGGATGATAATATCTATCCCACCCTCTGTATAGTCCTATGGATTAAATGAGCAGCAATCAGGTGCAGTGCTCAAAGTTCTGCTCATTGGGAGGACTTCCCTTTGCCACTGTCCTTCAGGGAGGTCCCACTACAGTGCCGCCACTGTTCACTTTCAAGTAGTGCCAGAATATCTTGCAGAACCATCTGTAAACCAGGTGCGAGTTTTCTCTTCCTCAGCCAACTAATCATAAGGAACTCCTCATGAGTCATAGGTGCAGACTGTGAGGGAAGATGATGTGACAGGAATGGAGATCATGGGCATTTGGGCAACTCCCTCATGTAACTTACTTGTGTCTTGAGGTCCTGCTCAGGTCTGGTCTTATATATGCCACTCCCATGTAATGATGGAGTGCTGCTGTGCATGTCTGACTTTATGACTCTGTGGGTCAGACGACACCCTGTTTACTATGGGCAGCTCAGGTCACATGGTGACTTGGTGGCCCATGATTAAGAGTTCATTGTACTAAGACCCAGTAATAAGCCAAAACCTGTTTTGGAAAAGGAGCATTGTTATCTGCAAAGGATGGCAGGGCTTTGATTCAAAATCCTAAGAGTCTGCACTGTGATTCACCACTAAAGGCCTGGCAAAGACTCCAAACAGCACCTCTATCTGCCACCAACACTTCAAGCACCATTTGATGAGCCAGATCAAATGGCCCAAGTGACAGAGCAGTTTGCACAGCTGCCTGAACCTGTTGCAGAGCCTTCTTTTGTTCTGGGCCCCATTCAAAACTAGCAGGTTTTGAGTTACTTAATAAATAGGCTGGAGTTGCACCCACAAATGAGGGATATGTAGCCTCCAAAAACCAGAGGCCTACCAGGCATTGTGCCTCCTTTTTAGTTGTAGCATGGACCAGATGAAATAACTTAACCTTCCCTTTAGAAAGAATATCTCAACATGCCCCACAACACTAGATCCCTAAAAATTTCACTGAGGTGAAAAAAAAAATGAAGGCACCTGTATTTATGTCAGGTTAATTTCCCACCCATAGCACACAAATGTCTTACCAATAAGTCGTGAGTCAATGATACCTCTTCCTTGTCAAGTCCAAGTCAACATAATGTTACTAATGTAATGGACCAGTGTGATGTTTTTTGGAAGGGAAAGGCAATTAAGGTCCCTCTGGACCAAGTTTTGACACAGGCCCAAGCGTTGATATACCCCTGTGGTAGGACAGTGGAGTTGTATTGCTGGCCTTGCCAGCTGAAGGTAAACTGCATCTGGCAGTCCTTCGAAACAGGTAAAAAGGCATTAGCCAGATCAGCAGCTGTGTACTAGGGGTTATAGATTAAACTGTGTCTCCCAAAAATGTGTGTGTCAGCTTGGCTAGGCCACGATTCCCAGTATTGTGTGATTGTCCACCGTTTTGTCTTTTGATGTGATTTTCCTGTGTTTGGTAAATCCTATCTCTGTGATGTTAATGAGGCAGAATTAGAGGCAGTTATGTTAATGAGGCAGGACCCAATTGAAAGATTAAGCTGTGTGTTAAGTCAATGTGTTTTAAGATATGAAAGGGAGAAGCGAGCAGAGAGACAAGGGACCTCAGTACCGCCAAGAAAGAAGTGCCAGGACCAATGTGTCCTTTTGACCCAGAATCCCTGTGCTGAGACGCTTCTTGTCCAAGGGAAGGTTGATGACAAAGACCTTCCCCCAAAACTGACAGAGAGAGAAAGTCTTTCCCTGGCACTGGTACCTTAAATTTGGGCTTCTAGTCTCCTAGACTGTGAGAGATTAAATTTATCTTTGTTAAAGCCAATGACCTGCAGTATTTCTGTTACGGCAGCACTAGATAACAAAGACACTAGGTACCAGGAGATGCATTAATTTTTTCAACAAATGAAACCACATCTGGAATGGTAGCTGGTAAAGCTTTTGATAATCCAGTGTCACTCTCCATGATCTGTTTTTTGCACAGGCCAAATAGGTGAGCTGAATGGGGATGTAATGGAAATAACCATTGCTACATCCTTCAAGTCCTTATTGTAGCAATACCCTCTGCAATCCATCCAGGAATGCAGTGTTGTTTTTGGTTTACTACCTTCCTAGGTAGGGGCAGTTCTAATGGCTTCCTCTTGGCTTTTCCTACTGTAATAGCTCTTATTCCACTTGCCAGGGACCCAGTGTGGGGGTTCTGCCAGTTACTGAGTATGTCTATTCCAGTTATGCTTTCTGAAACTAGGAAAATCACTACAGGATGGGTTTGGGACACACAGGAGCCACTGTGAGATGAACCTGAGCTAAGACTCCATGAATAACCAGACTTCCATATGCCCCTACTCTGATAGGCAGGCCACCGTGAAGTTTTGGTTCTCCTGAAATTAGTATCAGTTCAGAGTCAGTATCCAGTAATCCCTGAAAAGTCTGATTATTTCCTTTTTATCAATGAGCAGTCACTCTCATGACAAGCCTTAGAACCGTTTGAGGAAAGCTTGGAGAAAGATTAACAGTGTAATGTTTTGGCACTGTAGTGGAGTCCTTTCTCAAGAAAATCTCACCTCCCCTACATTCAAGGGGTTGTGAGTCTGTAAATTGTCTCATGTCTGGGAATTGATAGAGGGGCTATGACTCTCTATTCTGGTGATTTGAGTTATACTGCTGTTCACTTGACTAGAGTTCTTCTGCTTGTACAGATCAAGCAAATATTCAGTAGATTTCCTAGCTATTTCACTCCTAGGGACACCGTGACTAAGTAGGCAACACCATAAATGCATAAGAGCCAGATTATTCTGACTACAACTTTGACTGTGTTGTCTATTATGGTAACCATGACCACCTTGTCTTTGTTGATCAAGTACCACCATTTGGCCCCTACCACCACCGGTCCAATCGACTTTATTGTAGTTAGATGTTTAATTCAGTTAGAGCAATTTGCACTGCCAAGTCTGACTTGCAGAAAACAGCAATCACAGCAATCTTCAAAGATCCTAGGTCTCCCATCACAAATTTGTACCTCACTGTTGTGGTAAAAGGTGAGTCCTTTGGGCACTCCATGTGTGGGTCTGTGGGTCCAACCTGATAAATCCACTCTAACATGCCAATTTCTCTAAGTATCTCTGGATAGTTCTCCTACAGTATACCGTGGGAGGTCTGCCTTTTCAACTGGATTTACTGTAGGCCACCACTTAATTCATGCTTCAGTGATCCAACCAAATAAACTATTAGATCCTTTTCTAACCTCTTGAGCTGAAACAGTGAATGAAGAATCTGTGCTTAGTGGGCCCATATCAATAGAGTCAGGCTAATTCAGTTTTATATTCCTTGCACCATATCCCCACACCTGTAATAGAAATTCCCACACATATTCACCTGGTTTCTGTATGTATATAATAGAAAAATCAAGCAGTTCTTTTGGAGCTTAGCATACCTCTTCCTGGATCACAATTTGCGTTCTACTTTTAGGGCTCATTGACTTAAGTCTTGGTATGAGTCTAGAAGCAAAAATGGGTGGTGGGGGTGGGTCCTG
Source organism: Loxodonta africana (assembly GCF_030014295.1). Classification (NCBI taxonomy): domain Eukaryota; kingdom Metazoa; phylum Chordata; class Mammalia; order Proboscidea; family Elephantidae; genus Loxodonta; species Loxodonta africana. The sequence continues at coordinate 174,690,789 of NC_087345.1, read as the reverse complement.
GGGACATTCAGTCTTGTCTTTTGTAAGGCATCTGCCTCAGGTAATGCCCCAGGCATCAATCTAGGAGATAATTGAAACAAAGACATTTCAGGTACGGATGATGTAATCTCATCAGACTGAGTTGGAAGGGATAATAATTGTAGCAGAGAAAGATGGAGTAATCTCTTCAGATTAAGAGTAAGAGGGCTGGCTTTGTTGGCAGAAGTGATTCAATAAAATTTAGAGGCTCATTGTCCCCTTTCTGATAATCTGCCTGCATGTCACCATCCCAAATTTCAGGATCCCATTTCTTCCCAGTCAGAGCCCTCACTTTAACTTCAGACACCATCCCAGGTTGGGTGATCAATCAGCATTGTAGTTTATGCACTCTTATGATAAGCCTCTGGGCTTAGTTTTTGGCAGTATCAGCTTTGTTACTACAAGAAATAAGGCTTTCTTTCAAGGCACAAGTGGTAACTTTCAGATCTTGTATGTGGCGATTGAGCTGTGACTCTGAAGCTTTGAGCTCATTCCTTTATTTTACCGTTTTGTCTAGCAAAAGCAGGACCAACCAAGCAGCTTACTTATAATTCTCATCCTGAAAAAATTATAGAAAAGTATCAAATATGTAATCTACCAGAGCCTTGTCTCTCATAAATATTAGATCCAGTAGTAGTAATATTTTGGGTATTTCTATTACCACCCCATTCCATGAATTAGCAGTGCCCTCTTTACTACTGGAGACAGTCATCAGACTTACGAACCAATTCAGAAAACTCATCCTTAGGATTTTATTCCTCCAGAACCACTGTCGGAACCAAATGTCTTAGCCTGGGTTCTCTAGAGGAGCAAAACTAGTGAAGCGTGTATATATACATATATATTTTGTTGTTGTTGTAGTTGTTAGGTGCTGTCGAGTCTCTTCCAACTTATAGCGACCCTATGTACAACTGAATGAAACACTGATCCCATGTTATCCTCACAATCATTGCTGTTCGAGCTGCTTTTGCAGCCACTGTGTCAGTCCATTTCATTAATCGTCTTCCTCTTTTTTGCTGACCCTCAACTTTACCAAGCATAATGACCCTCTCCAGTGACTGGTCCCTCTTAATAACATATCCAAAGTACATAACACAACGTCTCGCTATTCTTGCTTCTAAGGAGCATTCTGGCTATACTTCTTCCAAGACAGATTTGTTTATTTTTCTGGCATCCACGGTAAGTTCAATTTCTTCACCAACACCACATTTTAGATGAATTAGTTCTTCTTTGGTCTTCCTTATTCGTTGTCCAGCTCTCATATGCATATGAGGTGATAGAAAATACCATGGCTTTGGTCAGGCACACCTTAGTCCTCAAGTGACATCTTTGCTTTTTAACACTTTAAACAGATCTTTGCAACAGGCTGCCCAATGCAGTATGTTGTTTGATTTCTTGACTGCTGCTTCCATGGGTGATGATCGTCAATTCAAATAAAATGAAATGCTTGACAACTTCAATATTTTCTCCATTTATCATGATGTTACTTATCGGTTGATTTGTGAAGATTTTTATTTTCTTTATGTTGAGGTGTAATCCATACTGAAGGGTATACTCTTTGATCTTCATCAGTAAGTGCTTCAAGTCCTCTTCGCTTTCAGCAAGCAAAGTTGTGTCATGTGCATATCACAGGTTAACACATCTTCCTCCAAACCTGATGCCATGTTCTTCTTCATATAGTACAGCTTCTTGGATTATTTGCTGAACGTACACATTGAATAAGTATGGTGAAATGATACAATTCTGACACACACCTTCCCTGACTTTAAACCATGCAATATCCCCTTGTTCTGTTCAAAGCACTGCCTCTTGGTTTATGTACAGGTTCTTCATAAGCACAATTAAACATTCTGGAATTCTCATCCTTCACAAGGCTATCCACAATTTGTCATGACCTACGCAGTTGAATGCATTTGCATAGTAAATAAAACACAGGTAAACATCTTTCTGGTATTCTTTACCTTCAGCCAAGATCCATCTGACATCAGCAGTGATATCCCTTGTTCCATGTTGTCTTCTGAGTCTAGCTTGAATTTCTCATCATTCCCTGTGTATGTACTGCTGCAACTGTTTTTAAATTAAATTCTGCAAAATTTTTCTTACATATGATATTGCTCAATAATTTCTGCATTGTGTTGGATCACCTGTCTTTGGAATGGAAACAAATAAGGATCTCTTCCAGACAGTTAGTAAGATAACTGTCTTTCAAATATATTGACATAGAAAAGCGAACACCTCCAGTGCTGCATCTGTTTGTTAAAACATCTCAGTTGGTTCTCCATAAATTCCAGGAGACTTTTTTCACCAATGCCTGTCTATTTCACCTGGAATCGTCCACAGGTATAGTCACCATTTAAATTATTGATAAAAGGTATTTACAATGAATAAGTCATTGGTTTTGCCAAATTCTATCATGTGATCTCCAGCATCCTTTCTATCACCAATGCTATATTTTCCAACTGCCAGTCCTTCTTCTTTGTTTTCAACTTCACATTCCAATTGCCAGTAATTATCAATACATCTTGATTGATCAATGCATCATGACTGATCAATTTCAAACTGCTGAAGTTGGTAAAAATCTTCAATTTCTTCATCTTTGGCATTCCTGATTGGTGCTGTAAATCCGAATAGTCATATTAACTGGTCGTCCTGGTAGGCATGTGAATATTATCCTATCACTGACACCACTGTACCTCAGGATAGATCTTGAAATGTTCTTTTTATCAATGAACGTGATGTCATTTCTCTTCAATTTCTCAATCCCGGCATAGTATACCATATGATTGTCTGATTCAAAACATCCAGTACCAGTTCATTTCAGCTAAATAATGCCTAGTATATTGATCTTTGTGCATTCCATTTCACTTCTGACTTCTTCCAATTCCAATTAGATTCTTACTTCTTTTTTCCACATTCGGATTATTAATGAATCTTTGCAGCTGTTTCTTCTCATTTTGAGCTGTGCTACATCAGCAACTGAAAGTATCAAAAGCTTTACAGAGAGGGTTAGGGCTAGGGCCAGAGGGCCAGAGGGCCAGGTTTAGGACTTGATTCCTGGTTGGCAATTTTTTTTCTTCAATACTTTATATAAGTCATCTCATTGCCTTCTTGCCTCCGTGGTTTTTGCCGAGTAGTCCAAGCTTATTCTTATTGACTCTCCTTTGTAGGTGACTTTTCCTTTATCCCTAGCCTCTCTTAAAATTCTCTTTTTGTGTTTGGCTTCGGCAACTTTGATTATAATATGTCTTGGTGACTTTCTTTTGAGATCTACCCTATGCGGAGTTCAATGAGCATCTTGGATAGATATCGATACCTTCTCATCTTTCATGATATGAGGGAAGTTTTCTACCAACAAATCTTCAACAATTCTCTCAGTATTTTCTGTTATCCCTCCCTGTTCTGGTGCTCCAGTCATTTGTAGGTTATTTCTCTTGATAGAGTTCCGCATGATTCTTAGGGTTTCTTTATTTTTTTTTAATTCTTTTATCTGATTTGTCTTCAAATATATTGGTCCCAAGTGTTTTATCTTTGCTGTCAGTAATTCTGCCTTCCACTTGCTCATTTCTACTCCTCTGTCTTTCTACTGAGTTTTCTAATTTTGTAATTTTATTGTTAATCTTCTGAATTTCTGATTGCTGTCTCTCTATGGGTTCTTGCAACTTATTAAATTTTTCATTATGTTCTTGAATAACATTTTTAATTTCTTCAGCTGCTTTATCTGTGTGTTCCATGGCTCTTTCTGAATTTTGCCTGATCTCCTTCCTAATGTAAGAGTTTTGTGTATTAATCTTTTCTATTCTGTATCTGGTAATTCCAGGAAGGCACCTTCATCCAGACAATTCCTTGATTCTTTGTTTTGAGAGCTTGTTGAAGCGATCATGGGTCTGTTTCTTTATGTGATTTAATATTGACTATTGTCTCTGAGCCATCTATAAGTTATTGTACTAGTTTATTTTATGCTTGCTTTTTGTATTCTAGCTTCCTGTTTTGTTTTGATATACCCAAATAAGCTGCTTAAGTGAGGTAGCTTGATTATTTTTGCCTTTGAAGCTCTAATGTCCTGTCACCAGATGGCTAGCCTTGTTATCATGTATATGAGCCTAGGAGTTCATTCACTTTTCTTGTATGGATTCAGCTCAGGTGTCCAGGTATTTGTTCATCAAGTGTGTGGTACAGGCTCTGTCCTACAATCTTAGAGGGGCAGGGGTGATTGGTGTAGGTACAGGTATCTGGCTGCAGTAGGGCGGTCACGCCCTGAGCAAGGCAGGGGGATGACAACCATCTTCCAAGTGTCTGTGAGGAAAGTGCGTCCCTGTTCCATAGAGCACATGGGTAGGTTCTGCAGATGGGCTATGGGCTCCCAATGCTTTTGGATGTAAGGTCTGGGGGGTACCACTTATCCTTGGATCCCTGTCACAGGTGGCTAGGTGAGGCAGGTGGAGCCACCAGTCCTTAGGCCCCTGATGTGGGTAGGTGAAGATCCTGTTTAATAGCCAAAGCACTGCCAAACATCAAACACCCACCTCTGCACTGCAACAGCTGAAACAGTTGCAGTCTGCCAACAAGGGCTTATTCTCCCGAAACAAGCCCACACAGATCCATGCTGGGACGAAAGGTATTCAAAGCCCATGGACAACTTGTTCCTGGACAGGAGCCACTTCTGTCCTGAGCTCCCCAGCTTAATGGAGCTGGCAGATTATCTTTTCCCCTAGTTGTGAATTTATTCCTTCTTCAGGGTGGGGAGAATGGCTCTAGGTGCTCAACAGAGCCTATCTCAGGCCCAGGGAAGTTGACAGCCACTGAAGCCAACTTGGGGGCTGGGGGTGTGGTAAAATAAATGCAAGTACTTAGCTTTTGCTGAGAGTGCTGCTCTTCTCTTGTTCTGGAGGTTTGAGTAGTCTGTGCAGCTTGCTGTCTTTCCCTGAGGAAACCACATCTGGAATGGTACCACCAGCCCCGCAGCAGTCGCTCCAGGGAATGGTGCCTGAGGGTTCCTGGCTATTCAGGTCTAGCAAGTCCTCTCCACTTCTGAACAGTCTCTCCCTCCCCTGCTTAGTCTGTTTTCTAACTTTGCCTTTGATGTTCAGGGCTCCTAGGTTGTCATAAATATAATTGTTTCACTTGTTTTTTGTGGTCTTTGTTGTAAGAGGGATCACCAGAAGCATCTGACTACTCTGCTTTCTTGGCCACACCTCTCTAATATAGTCAACTATTTTTTTAAAAAAGAAAGAAAAGAGTGAAACCAGTAGAAACAACAAACAATAGATTTTTATTATGTTCAAGAAAATAAAGCAAGACTTAGAAATTCAGCAAAAAACTAGAAACTAAGAAAAAGAACAACTTAGAAAGTCAACTGAAAATTATAGCTGAAGTTAAAATCTTAATGTATGTATATAATAGCAAATTAAAATGCTGAAGAGAGATTTATGAACTGGAAGATATGTTGGAAGAAAATAGAGGCATAGACAAAAGAAAAAATATATATAACATAAAAAGGAGTGAGAGATATAGAGAATACAATGAGAATATCTAGCACAAGATACTTTGAGGAGGAAGAAAAAGAATGAGGCAGAAAAACTATTTGAGATTATGGCTGGGAATTTTCTTCAAATGATTAAAGATATCAAGTTTCAGAGCCTAGAAGACTTACAAAACCCATGTAGGGTAAATACAAAGAAATTCGTATCTAGGCACATAATAGTAGGACTGCTGAAACTAAAGACAAAAAAACCCACAAAAAACATATAATTTAACACTACTAAAGAACAGAACAGACAGATTATCTTCAAAGGACAAACAAAAAAACTGATGACTTCTCTACAGAAATAATGAAGACCCAAAGACAATAAGATGATATATTTAAATTATAGAGAGAAAATAAATGCCAACCTAGAACTCTAAGCTGAGGAAAAACATCCTTCACGAATGAGACAAAGACCTTTTGTTTTCAGACAAACAAAACCTAGATAAGTTAACATCAGCATGCCTACATTAAAGAAAATTCCAAAGGTATTCTTCAAGCAGAAAGAAAATAATTTAAGATGAAAGGCTTGAGATGCAGGAAGGAATGTAAGTTAATGAAATGGGTATAAATAGAGAATTACTGACTGCATAATATAATAATATGCGTTATTGGGTTTAAAATATATAGGAAATTAAAATGTATGATAACTACAGCATTTTGACTTTTATGGCTTTATGGTCAGGAACAATGCTGTGTAATATTTCGATGTTTTGGATTCTGTTAAGGCTTGCTTTATGGCCTAATATGTGGTCTATCCTCGAGACTGCTCCATGTGCGTTAGAAAAGAAAGTATACCTGACTACTGTTGGGTGGAGTGTTGTGTATAAGTCTATGAGATCAAGTTGGTTGATTGTGGTATTTAGATCTTCTGTGTCTTTATTGAGCTTCTTTCTGGATATTCTGTCTGTCACTGGAAGTGATATGTTGAAATCTCTTACCATTATCATGGAGCTATTTCTCTTTTCAATGTTGTTAGAGTTTGTTTTATGTGTTTTGGAGCCCTGTCATTGGGTACATAAATATTTATTACAATTTTGTCCTCCTGGTGTATTGAACCTTTAATCATTATGTGCTGTACTTCCTTATCCTTTGTGGTGGATTTTACTTTATAGACTATTCTATCAGAGATTAATATTGCTACTCCTGCTTATTTTTGATTGTTGTTTGCTTGAGATATATATATATTATTTCCATTCTTTGAGATTTAGTTTGCTTATGTCTTTGAATCTTTGATGTGTCTCTTTTAGTCAGCATACAGATGGATTGTGTTTTTTAATCCATTCTGCTACTCTCTGTCTCTTTATTGGCGCAATTAAACCATTTACATTTAGGGTAATTATTATAGGTATGCATTTGGTGCTGTCATTTTGATGTCTTTTGTGTGTGTGTGTGTGTGTGTCTTGTTGACAGTTTCCTCATTCCACTTATTTTCTCTGCTGAGTTGTTTTTCTTTGTGCGCTTTCTTTCCATCCTCTTCATCTTTGTTGCCTTTGCATTTACTGATTTTTTTTTGTGTGCTGAATCATTTTTCTTTTTAGTCTTTTCATTTTTTCCTTGTTGTTGCTTTTGTATTTGCTGAATCTTTATGTTTTCCTCTTTTTTTTAATTTTGATGTGTAGGATTGTTAATTTCCTTTGTGGTTACCTTAATATTTACTTCTGTTTTTCTAAGTTTAAACTAATCTTTTATTTCTTTATATTGTCTTGACCTCCTCTCCATATAAAAGATCTATGACTACATTATTTAGTCACTCTTTTTTGTTTTAATGTTGTCATCTTTTACAGATGGACATCTCTGTTTCCCTATTTTCAGTGTTTTAGCTGTGATTTATTTGTGATGTCTCTATCTGGGTTGATATCTGGTTGTTCTGTCCTGTGTTCTAGTCTTGGGTTGTTAGCTGATGTTATTGATTTTCTAACTGGAGAACTTCCTTTAGTGTTTCTTGTCATATTGGTTAGGTGTTTACAAATTCCGTAAACTTCTGTTTATCTGGAAATGTCCTAATTTCACCATCATATTTGAGAGACAGTTTTGCTGGATATATAATTCTTGGCCAGCAATTTTTTTTTTCCTTCAAGGCTTTGTATATGTCATCCCATTTCCTTCTTGCCTGCATGGTTTCTGCTGAGTAGTCCAAGCTTAGTCTTACTGACCCGCCTTTAGAGGTGACTTTTTGTTTTTCCCTAGCCACTCTTAAAACTCTCTCTTTGTATTTGGTTTTTGCAAGTAACTTTATAATATGTCCTGGTGACTTTATTTTGGCATCCACCTTGTATGGGGTTCAACAGGCATCTTGGATAGGTATCTTCTCATCTTTCATAATATCAGGGAAGTTTTTAGCCAGCAAGTCTTCAATAATTCTGTATTTTCTGTTACCCTCCCCCCTATTCTGGTACTCCAATCATTTTTGATAGAGTCCCACATAATTCTTAAAGTTTCTTTAATTTTTTAAAATTATTTTATCTGATTTTTCCTCAAATAAGTTGTTGTCAAGTGATTTATCTTCAGTCATACTAATTCTGACTTCCATTACCTCAATTCTGCTCCTCTTACTTTCTATTGAGTTGTCTAATTCTGAAAATTTATTGTTACTCTTTTGGATTTGTTTGCTGTCTTTCTACGGATTCTTGCACCCTGTTAAATTTGTCATTATACTCTTGTATAACCTTCTTAAGTTCCTCTATTATTTTTTCTATGTGTTCCTTGGCTTCTTCTTTATTTTGCCTGATCTCTTTCCAGATCTCTTGAAGAGTTCTGTATATTAATCTTTTAAATTCTACCTCTGGTAATTCCTGGAATTTTTCTTCATTCAAAAGATTTCTTGATTCATTGTTTTGGGAGCTTGCTGAATCCATCATGGTCTGCCTCTTTATGTTATTTGATATTGACACTTGTCTCTGAGCCATCAATAAGTTGTTATATTCATTTATTCTTTATGTTTGCTTCCTGTGTCCTACCTTCTTGTTTTATTTTTATATGCCCAAATAGGCTGCTTGGTTGCGCTAGTTTGATTATTGGCACATTTGAAGCTCTTACATCCTGCCACCAGGTAGTTAGAGCTGTTACTAGGTATGTGAGCCCAGGAGTCCTTTTACTTTCTTGTATGGATTCAGCTCAGGTGTCCAAGTAGTCGGTCACCAAGTGTGTGGTGTAGGCTCGCAGCTAAAGTCCTACACAGGCAGAGTTGATTGGTGTAGGCACAGGTATCTGGCTGCAGCAGGGGGTCATGCCCTGAGCAAGTCAGGGGGCTGATGACTGCCCCTGAGTGTCTGGGAGGAAAGCGTGTCCCTGTTCCCTAGAGCACATAGGTGGGTGTGTTTTACAGCCAGACTCTGGGCACCTAATGCTGTTGGTCATAAGGACTAGGGTGCACCACCTATTCTTGGACACCTGAATTGAGTGGCTAGGTGGCATGGGGTAGAGCCACCAATCCTCAGGTCCCTGATGTTGGTAGGTGAGGGCCCTGCTTTGTTGGCAGAGCATTGTCAAATACTGCAAATCTGCCACTCCACTTTATAGCTGATACAGTTGAAAATAGGCTTCAGGTGTACACTCTTTTTTTTTTTTTTTTTTAATATACTCTGTTGTAGTGTGCTAATAAGGGCCTATGCTGTTGAAATGGGCCTACACAGATCTATGCAAGGGTGAAAGGCATTCAAAGTAGGTGGACCCCTTATGCCTGTGACCAGGCAAATGGGCTGTGCCTGCCCGAGTTCCTGGCTTAGGAGAGCTGGCAGGTTATTTTTTCTTGTTTGTTCATTTGTTCCTGCTCCAAAGCAGGGAGAATGGCTCAGAACGTGTGATGGGTCCTACTTCTGGCCCAGGGGACTCAGCAATAGTTGAAACTGGTCCAGGACTCAAAGCAGAGCAGGGAGAAAGCAGGTAAATTGGAGAGATGTTCTTCCCAAAGGGGGTGATTTTTGATCCATGTGGTGTTTTAGATGCATGTACTTATCTTTTGCCAATTTGGCACTGCTTTTCACTGGTTCTGGAGGCTTGAGGAGACTCTGCCACTCGGTCTCTCCTGATATGGAAAATATGTCCTGAACGCCACTGCTTGCCTCACTGCACACACCATCCAATCCAGCCTGCAGGGTGCTGCTTTCCACCAGCTCAGGTCTGGCAACATCTCGCTGCTTCTGAACCATCTTTCTCTCCCCCTTCCACTAAGTCCAATTCCACAACTTTGCCTTTGATGTTCAGGGCTCCTAGGTTGTCATATATAATCTATTTACTTGTCTGTTTGGGTCTTTGTTGTAAGAGGGGCTACAGGAAGTGTGCTACTCTGCCGTCTTGGCCCCACCCCCCAGGAGACATTTTTCAACTCGTTCTTGAATCTGACACTATCACAGAACCTTACCTCTGAGGAGATGAAATAGGGATGAGGCAATAGGCAGAACAAACCCATTGGGTTCGAGTTGATTATGATGCATAATGGCCCTATAGGTTAGCGTAGAACTGTCCCATAGGATTTTCAAGGAGTTGCTGTTGCATTTGAACTACTGGGCCAGAGTATGTGTGGAGCACTGGTGGTGCAGTGGTTAACAGCTCAGCTGCTAACCGAAAGGTTGGCGGTTAGAGTACACTAGCCACTCCTTCGAAACCCTATGGAGGCAATTCTACTCTGTCCTATAGTGTTGCTATGTGTCAAAATGAACTCAACAGCAATGGGTTTGGTTTTTCTCTAAACTTAGTTTTCATATAAGGATGAAATTGTAGCACTTCTCCATAAAGTTTTGTATTAAGTCATCAGGGTAAGAAAAAAATTAAGCCTGTACTAATTTCTTGGATCCCTTCATGAATTTTTCATCAGTTATATTCACATCGTTCAAGAAGGAAAAAATATCGGAAAGAGTTTCATACACTTTGGCCCTTCATTTCATGCAAGATTCAAGTGTGCCACTGATGGTGTAGTATGTGGTTATGTGGATTTATTACTCCACAAGGCAGGATCTGCGTTTCTGTTATTTTATGTGACAATGTCATATTCTTAGTTTCACTTTCTAAATCATTACTTTTTTTTTACTACAGCAAGGAATGGATGTAGAATTTGGAACAAATTCTGTTATATTTGTATTGCTATTGTTAATTTCAGCACTAGCAGTACTAGTAGGATGGTTTTCACCCATTAAGCACTTACCTTTAATGGAAGAAATCTCTTCTGATTTGTTGTTGTTTGTTGTTGTTAGGTGCCGTCAAGTCAGTTCCAACTCATAGCAACCCTATGCGCAACAGAACGAAACACTGCCCAGTCCTGCACCATCCTTAGAATCATTTTTATGCTGGAGTTTATTGTTGCAACCACTATGTCAGTCCACCTCCTTGACAGTCTTCCTCTTTTCCACTGACCCTGTACTTTGCCAAGCATAATGTCCTTCTCAAGAGATGAATCCCTCCTGACAACATGTCCGAAGTATGTAAGGTGCAGTCTCACCGTCTTTGCTTCTAAGGAACATTCTGGTTGTACTTCTTCCAAGACAGATTTGTTCGTTCTTTTGGGAGTCCATGGTATATTCAATATTCTTCACCAATGCCACAATTCAAAGGAGCCAGTTCTTCTTTGGTCTTCCTTATTCGTTGTCCAGCTTTCACATGCATATGATGTGATTGAAAATACCATGGCTTGGGTCAGGCACACCTTAGTCTTCAAGGTGACATCTTTGCTTTTCAACACTTTAAAAAGGTCCTTTGCAGCAGTTTTACCCAACACAATGCGTCGTTTTGATTTCTTGACTGCTGTTTCTATGGCTGTTGATTGTGGATCCAAGTAAAATGAAACCCTTGACAACTTCAATCTTTTCTCCATTTATCATGATGTTGCTCATTGGTCCAGTTGTGAGGATTCTTGTTTTCTTTATATTGAGGTGCAATCCATACTGAAGGCTGTGGTCTTTGATCTTCATTAGTAAGTGCTTCAAGTCCTTCTTACTTTCAGCAAGCAAGGTTGTGTCATCTGCATAACAAAGGTTGTTACCAAGTGTTCCTCCAATCCTGATGCCCCATTCTTCTTCATAAAGTCCAGCTTCTCGGATTATTTGCTCAGCATACAGATTGAATAGGTATGGTGAAAGAACACAACCCTAACACACACCTTTCCTGACTTTAAACCAATCAGTATCCCCTTGTTCTGTCCGAACAACTGCCTCTTGATCTATGTAAAGGTTCCTCATGAGCACAATTAAGTGTTCCGGAATTCCCAATCTTCGCAATGTTATCCATAATTTGTTATGATCCACACAGTCAAGTGCCTTTACATAGTCAGTAAAACACAGGTAAATATCCTTCTCTTATTCTCTGCTTTTAGTCAGGATCCATCTGACATAAGCAATGATATCCCTCATTTCATGTCCTCTTCTGAAGCCAGCCTGAATTTCTGGCAGTTCCTTGTAAGTGTACTACTGCAGCTGCTTTTGAAAGGTTTCCAGCAGAATTTTACTTACATATGATATTAATGACATTGTTTCATAATTCAGCATTCAGTTGGATCACCTTTCTTGGGAATAAGCATAAATATGGATCCCTTCCAGTGTGTTGGCCAGGTAGCTGTCTTCCAAATTTCTTGGCATAGACAGGTGAGCAATTTCAGTGCTGCATCCTTTTGTTGAAACATCTCAATTGATATCCCGTCAATGCCTGGAGCCTTGTTTCTCACTAATCCCTTCAGTGCAGCGTGGACTTCTCCCTTCAGTACCATCGGTTCCTGATCATATGCTACTTCCTGAAATGGTTGACAGTCGACCAATTCTTTTTGGGATAGTGACTGTGTGTATTCCTTTCATCTTCTTTTGATGTTTCTTGCATTGTTTAATATCCTCCCTCTAGAATCCTTCAGTATTGTAACTCAAGGTTTGGATTTTTTTCTTCAGTTCTTTCAGCTTGAGAAATGCAGAGCATGTTCTTCCCTTTTGATTTTCCATCTCCAGGTCTTTGCTCATGTCATTATAATACTTTACTTTGTCTTCTCAGGCTGCCCTTTAAACTATTCTGTTCAACTCTTTTACCTCACCATTTCTTCCTTTTGTTATAGTTGCTCAATGTTCAAGAGCAAGTTTCAGAGTCTCCTCAGCCACTGCCACTTCAGCACTCGATGGAAAGCTGGAAAGTCTATGAAAGAGGTGGGGGTAGAACAGGTCTAGAGAAGCAGAATGGGGAAGTCATTGGGAAAGTTTTTGTGGAGTAAGAATCAGAGCTCAAACCCAGGTTTTCCAGTTCTCAGTGCTGCCCAATAATTGCATCTTTCCATTGATTTGCCTGTTCTTTGATATTCTATCTAACAAATGTTCATTGTATGCTACTGTGTACCAGAAACTGTTCTAAGCAGTGGGTATCCACCAGTGAATGAAACAGGCAAGACTCTGCCCTAATGGGGCATACATTCTAAAGTCAGGAAGATGGACAATAAAACAAACAGAAAAATGAGATGGGGAAATGTGCTTCAGAGGGAAAAAAATAAAGCTGAGTAAGAGGGAAAGGGAATCCCAGGACATAGTGACAAAGTAGATGGGGGAAGGAAGGATTGCTTTTAATGTAGGGTGAAAGAGAAGGTGTCTCTGATAAGGTGACATTTGAGTAGAGCAGGGGCATGACAGTGCCTCAAGGAAGACCATTTCAGGAGACAGCACAAGTGCAAAGGTTCTGACACAAGAACATGCCTGATGTGTTAGAGAAACAGTAAGGAAACCAATGTGGCTGGAATGGAGCAAGGGGTAAACACAGCAAGAAGCAAGACCAAAGAAGTAATGGAAGCCAGATCATGTAGGACTTATAAGCCACTTAAAGGACTTTGACTTTTCCTTTGAGGGAAAAGGCAGGGTTTCAGTAGAAGAGTGGCATAGAATGACTTCTATTTCATACTAGGATTCCCTTCCCCCACACCTTACCTCCATATGAACGTTAACAGAACTTTACATCTGAGAAAATACCAGTTCCTTTTACCTAATACATCATGCCTGGCTTTCAACAGAAAATCTCAAGGCATACTCAAAAGCAAAAGGCACGACCTGGAGAGAAAGGGCAGATATCACAACCAGACTCAGATAATGGCAGAGATATTAGATTTATCAGACTGGGAATTTTAAATACCTATAATGCAAACACCGGTGGCATAGTGGTTAAGAGCTACAGCTGCTAATGAAAAGACCAGCAGTTTGAATCCACCAGGTGCTCCTCGGAAACTCTATGGGGCAGTTCTACTCCGTCCTATAGGTTCGCTATGAGTCAGAATTGACCTGAAGGCAACGGGTTTGGTTTTTGGTTTATGATTAATATGTTAAGGGGCCTAATGGAAAAAGTGAACAGCATGCAAGAACAGATGAGTACTCTAAGCAAATAAATTGTGAACTATAAAGAAATGTGAGAAGTCTAAAACATCACAACAGAAATGAATAATGCATTTGATGGGATTACTAATAGATTAGTCATAGCTGAGAGAAGAATCATTGAACTTGAAGATATTTCAGTAGCAACTTCTCAAGCTAAGAAGCAAAGAGAAAAAAAGATTGGAGGAAAAAAAAGCAGAATACCTAAGAACTGTGGGGCAATTACAAAATATGTAACATATGCATAATGGGAATACTAGGAGGAGAAGAAAGAAGAAATATTTGAAGAAGTAATGGCTCAGAATTTTCCAAAATTGTTGACAGACACCAAACTACGGATCCAGAAAGCTCAGAGAATACCAAGTAAGATCTATACCAAAAAAATCTACACCCAGGCATATCATATTCAAATTGCAGAAAGTCAAAAAGAGATAGTAACACCTCTTTCTTATTAATTAATAGAACGTGTAGACAAATCAGTAAGTATATAAAAGATTTGAACAGCATTATCAACAAACTTAACCTAATTGCCATTTATGGAAGTAGTACATTTGACCATTGCAGAATCACATTCTTTACGAGTATAACCCTTTGCTATAACCATTTGCTGTTGAGTCAATTCTGACTCATGGTGACCCCAAGTGTTACAGTAGAACTGTTCTATAGGGTTTTCTTGGCTGTAATATTTTGGAAGCAGATTGCTCAGCTTTTCTTCTCTGGTGCTACTGTGTGGGTTGGAACCACCAACTTTTAAGCTAGTAGTAAGAACAAACCATTTGCGCCACCTAAGGGTTTTAGGCACCCATTGCAATTGAGTCAATTTTGACTCATAACAACCCTAGGACAAAGTATAACTGCCTTGTAGGTTTTCCAAGTCTGTAATCTTATGGAAGTAGACTGTTGCCTATTTCTCCTACAGAGTGATTCGTGGGTTCAAACCTCTGACTTTTCAGTTATCAGCCAAGTGCTTAACCATTGTGCCACCAGGGCTCCTTAGGTACCTTATACCATTGCTACCAAGTAGATTCTGACTTAGAGTAGAACTGCCCCATAGAGTTTCTGAGGAGCGGCTGGTTGAGTCTAACTCCTGACTTTCTAGTTAGCAGCCATAGCCCTTAATCACTATGCCACCACCCTAAAACAAGCTTCAATACATTTAAGAGGGTTGGAATCGTAGAGTGTGTTATCAGACCACCATGCTATTACATTAGAAACACATAATAATCAAATATCTAGAAAATTTCCAAGTAGTTCAAAGAAGAAATCACAAGGGAAGTTAGGAAATACCTTTTTTAATATAATATTTTATTATGTTTTCGGTGAAGGCTTACACAGCAGTTTAGGCTCTGCTTCAAAAACTTCTACATGTATTGTTCAGTGACATTGGCTACATTCTTAACAATTTGTGAACATTCTCAATATTTTTGTTGTGGTTTTTCCACTTTTGTTAATACTAGTTTCCCTGTCTCCTTGCATTCTTATCTTTGTTTTAAAGTAATTGTTGACAATTGGTCTCATAAATATGCTTTTTAAAGGAGCACAGTACTCATGGGTGATATTGTGTATTTTATGAGCCTATTTTTTTTTTTTTTTTATTTAGCTAAAAGAAGATATCCTTCAGTTTAAGGTTTGAGGAGTATCTCAGAACAGTAGTCCTCTAGTCTCAACCAGTCCAGTAAGTCTGGTTTTTGTTTTGTTTTTTAGGAATTTGAGGTTCTGGTCCACATTTTTCTTTCATTCTGTAAGGTTCCATCTGTTGTGGCCCTGAACAGAATGGTCGGCAGTGGTAGCCGGTCACCACCTAGTTCTTTTGGTTTCAGGGTAGATGAGGTCAAGATGAAGAGGTTATTTGCAGCAGATTTGCCCAATGCAATGCGTCTTTTGGTTTCTTCACTGCTGCTTCCATGGCTGTTGATTGTGGATCCACGTAAAATGAAATCCTTGACAACTTCAATCTTTTCTCCGTTTATCATGATGTTGCTCATTGGTCCAGTTGTGAGGATTTTTGTTTTCTTTATGTTGGGGTGCAATCAATACTGAAGGCTGTGGTCTTTGATCTTCATTAGTAAGTGCTTCAAGTCCTTCTTACTTTCAGCAAGCAAGGTTGTGTCATCTGCATAACAAAGGTTGTTACTGAGTCTTCCTCCAATCCTGATGCCCCGTTCTTCTTCATATAATCCGGCTTTTCAGATTATTTGCTCAACATACAGATTGAATAGGTATGGTGAAAGAACACAACCCTAACACACACCTTTCCTGACTTTAAACCAATCAGTATCCCCTTGTTCTGTCCGAACAACTGCCTCTTGATCTATGTAAAGTTTCCCCATGAGCACAATTAAGTGTTCCGGAATTCCCAATCTTCGCAATGTTATCCATAATTTGTTATGATCCACACAATCAAATGCCTTTGCATAGTCAATAAAACTCAGTTAACATCCTTCTGCTATTCTCTGCTTTCAGCCAGGATACATCTGACATCAGCAATGATATCCCTGGTTCCACATCCTCTTCTGAAACCAGCCTGAATTTCTGGCAGTTCCCTGTTGATATACTCCTGCAGCTGTTTTTGAATGATTTTCAGCAAAATTTTGCTTGCACGTGATACTAATGATATTGTTCTATAATTTCCACGTTTGGTTGGATCACCTTTCTTGGGAATAGGCATAAATATGGATCTCTTCCAGTCAGTTGGCCAGGAAGCTCTCTTCCATATTTCTTGGCATAGACAAGTGAGCACCTCCAGTGCTGCATCCGTTTGTTGAAAAATCTCAATTGATATTCCAACAAATCCTGGAGCGCTGTTTTTCGCCAATGCCTTCACAGCAGCTTGGACTTCTTCCTTCAGTACCATTGATTCCTGGTCATATGCTACCTCCTGAAATGGTTGAACATGGACTAATTCTTTTTGGTATATTGACTTTGTGTATTCTTTCCATCTTCTTTTGATGCTTCCTGTGTCGTTTAATATTTTCCTCAAAGAATCCTTCACTATTGCAACTCGAGGCTTGAATTTTTTTCTTCACTTCTTTCAGCTTGAGAAACACTGAGCGTGGTCTTCCCTTTTGGTTTTCCATTTCCAGCTCTTTGCACATGTCATTATAATACTTTACTTTGTCTTCTGGAGCTGTCCTTTGAAATCTTCTGTTCAGTTCTTTCACTTCATCAATTCTTCCTTTTGCTTTAGCTGTTCAATGTTCAAGAGCAAGTTTCAGAGTCTCCTCTGACATCCCTCTTGCTCTTTTCTTTCTTTCCTGTCTTTTCAATGACCTCTTGCTTTCTTCATGTATGATGTCCTTGATGTCATGCCACAGCTTGTCTTGTCTTTGGTCACCAGTGTTCAATGCGTCACATTTATTCTTCAGATGGTCTCTGAATTCAGGTGGGATATACTCAAGGTCATATTTTGGTTCTCGTGTACTTGCTCTGATTTTCTTCAGTTTCAGCTTGAACTTGCATATGAGCAATTGATGATCTGTTCCACAGTTGGCCCCGACCTTGTCCTGACTGATGATAATGAGCTTTTCCATTGTCTCTTTCCACAGATGTAGTCAATTTGATTTCTGTGTGTTCCACCTGGTGAGGTCCATGTGTATAAAACAACAAAAAAAATGTGTACAGTCACCATTTATGTTGGTGAAAGAAGGTATTTGCAATGAAGAAGTCGTTGGTCTTGCAAAATGCTATCATTCAATCTCCAGCATTGTTTCTACCATCAAGGCCATATTTTCCAACTACTGATTCTTCTTCGTTGTTTCCAACTTTTGCATTAAAATCACCAGTAATTATCAATGCATCTTGATTGCATGTTTGATCAATTTCAGACTGCAGCAGCTAATAAAAATCTTCTATTTTTTCATCTTTGGCCCTAGTGGTTGGTGCATATATTTGAATAATAGTTGTGTTAAGTGGTCTTCCCTTGTAGGAGTATGGATATTATCCTACACAAGATAAACATACAAAAATCTGTTGGATTCCTATACATCAGCAAAGAGAATGATGAAAAGGAAATCAGGAAAACAATACCATTTTTAAAGTCCCTAAAAAAATAAAATACTTAGGAATAAGTCTAACCAGGACTGTAAAACTACAAAGCACTACTGAAAGAAACAAAGAGATCTGCATAAATGAAAAAGCACACCATGCTCATGGATAAGTAATCTCAGCATAGTGAAAATGATAATTCTACCCAAAGGAATTTACAGATACAATGCAATCCTGATCCAAATACCAGCAACGTTCTTTAAAGGGATGGAAAAAAAACTCATCATGGACTTTATATGGAAAGGGAAGAAGCCCCGGATAATTAAGCGCTATTGGAAAAGAAGAATAAAGTAGTAGGACTCCCACTATCTGACCTCAGAAGTTAATATACAGCTATGGTAGTCAAAACAGCCTGTTACTGGTGCAACAACAGATACACTGACTAATGGAACAGGATTGAGAACCGAGATGTAAATATATCTACCTATGGTCACCGGATCTTCAGCAAGGGCCTAAAGTCCATCAAATAGAGAAAAGACAGTCTTTTTAATAAGTATTATGATAAAACAAAAAACCAAACCCGCTGCCATCGAATTGATGCAGACTCAGTAGCAACCTTATAGGACAGAGTAGAACTGTCTCATACGGTTTCCACACCTATAAATCTTTAAGGAAGCAGATGGCCACTAGCTTTCTGATTAGCAGCTGAGCGCTTAACTGCTGTGCCACCGGGGCACTCCCAGTATTATAATACTTGTTTAGAATATACTATGTGCCAGGTGTTTCATACATGTTATTGCCCGTGATGTCCAGGACACTCACTGCCCTACAGGAGTTATAATTTCCCCACTTTGCAGAGGAGAGAATGGATGCTCAGTGGGGTCAATAATTGGTCCCAAGGTCAAGTCCCAGTCCTGGGGTGAATGAGGAATTTCAAGGAAGCCGCTGTGGCTGCAGTTAAGGGAGCAAAAGAGGGAGTAGTAGGAAATGAGGTCAGAGAGGGAGTGGGGGAACAGATCCTATAGGGTCCTTGAAGACCATGATGAGGACTGTAGATTTTAGTCTGGGTAAAGTGAGAGCCACTGGAATGTCTGAGGAGAGATGTGATATGATTGGTGTACATTTTAGAAGGATCACTCCTAAAAGGGGCAAGGGCAGACACAAAGTAACCAGTGAGGAGGCCACTGCAATAATCCACATGAGAGAGAAATGTGGCTGAGAACAGAGCAGCTGGTGGATTCAAACTGCTGACCTTTTGGTTAGCAGCTGAACTTTTAAATACTGAGCAACCAGGGCCCCCATTTGTCATCAGGGGAATGCAAATTAAAACTACAATCAGGTGTCACTACATTTTCCCTCTTTTTGAGGGGGTTTGTTTTGCTGTTGTTTTTCAAATTTCTTAAGATGGATCATTAGTACATGACCTTCATCCTGTTATATATTCTAATACAAGCATTTTAAGCTTTAGATTTCCCTCTAGATGGATTGTTCTGACCTAACCTCAGAAGTCACATAGCATCACTTCTTCTGTATTCTAACAGTTAAAGGAATAACCTGTTGTCCTAACTTAAAGAGAGGTAACACAGACCCCACCTCTCAAAGGGAGTTGTTAGATGCCATTGAATCCACTCTGAGTCATAGCAACCCCATGGGACAGAGTAGAACTGCCCCACAGTATTTCTAGGCTATAATCTTTGCAGGAGCAGGCTGCCCTGTCTTTCTCAAAAGGGGTGAAGGAATTTGTGGCTATATTTTAAAACCTCCATACCATCTTCCTATACATATGATGTTAGTTGCTGTCAAGTCAGTTGCAACTCATGGTAACCCGATGTACAGCAGAATGAAACACTGCCTGCTCTGATGTCATTCTCATGATCGTCAGCATGTTTGAGGCCGTTATTGCAGCTACTGTGCCAATCCATCTCACCCAGAGCCTCCCTCGCCCTCTTTGACCCTCTACTTCACCAAACACAAGGTTCTCCTCCAGCTAGTGATCTCTCCTGATGCAGCATCCAAAGCAAGTCAGTCAGACAATGCTCTGTTTCGATGCATAAGGTTTTTGTTACTAATTTTGCAATTAGATTGCCAGGGCTTTCTTTCTACTATTAGTCTGGTGCTCTGCTGAAACCTTTCCATCATGTGTGACCCTGCTGGTATTTGAAATGCTGGTAGCATAGCTTCCAGTATCACAGCACCATGCCAGTTACCACAGTACAACAAACTGAAAGATAGGTGGTGGCCTATACATACATATGTAGATAAACATCCACAGAGAAGAATGATAAAGAATACTGTGATGGTGGAGATTGTGTGTCAACTTGGCTGGGCCAGGAGCCTCAGTGTTTTGGCAGTTATATAATATTGTGATCACTTCCCTGTTGATATTTTGTATGTGATCACCCCCATGATGGGATCTGCTGTGAGTAGCCAATCAGTTGAAGGGGAGTTTTCTTGGGCGTGTGGCCTGCACTGAGTGTGGACAGATGTTCTGGCAGGGCCTGGGGGCTTTTGCTGGCTCTGGATCCTGCAGCTGCCTCCTGTTCGTCTGACCTCTGGTTCTTGGGACTTGAGCTAGCAGCTGACCTGCACTCTTGCCTACTGATCTTGCGATTCATCGATCTTCACAACCTGTAAGCAACAGCCCTGTTCTCTGGCCTGCTGATTTTGAGTTCACCAGGCCCTGTGGCTATGTGAATCAGGAAAAGCTTCTTTCCTGACCCACGGACTTGACGTTACAGCCTCTACAACCACCTGAGCTGCTTCCTTTATATAAATCTCTCTATATACATATTTATGTGTTTTACTGGTTTGTTTCTCTAGAGAACTCAGCCTAAGATAAACATATACCAAGCTGTTAAGAGTTATGATCTGTGAAGTAGGGAAAAAGAAAGGAACTCACTTTATACTTTATATGTATCTGATTGTTTTACATTTTTATTACCATGTATTAGTTTTGTAACTTAAAAAGACAATTCAAGTAACAAAGTAAGGAAAAAACAAACTGTGATAGAAGGCCAGAAAAATACTTTTGTCTGAGAGCTGGAAACAAGACTTTGAAGAAATGTTAGAATCCCCTGCCCACTGCACTCTGCCCACCCCAGAGTCCCAACAGAGTAACAATAGATTGCCCATGAGCTTGGGTGGAGAAGTTGGGTGAGTCAGAAAGGAGACAGTTCCCCAGACTCACTGACCTACCCAACGGTGCCATCTGCCAGCCAGCCGTGGTACACACTGTTATGGTGCAGTCCTGGATCATCCTCCACAGCTCGTCTGCAGATACAAGGTGGGCACCCCACTCCTGCAAGAAAACTGAGCTGCCTCCAGTGCCAGGCTCTGAGAGCCATTCCGAGACTCCAGCACAAAGAATTTCCCTGAGTGGGGACAAGCACAAATACATGCTGACTCCAGGATTGATGGGAATTTTATCTCAGCAAACTTATTCTCTGGGAAGACGCCTGTCAGAACCTTAGCTTTCTACTTGCCTGAAGACCCATGCAGAAACTACCCCATCACATCTCCTACCTGGGGCTGAGTGGCAACAATTGCACTGGTGTTTTCATCCATGTTTTGCTCCTGTCTTCTGTTAAAATGAAAATATAACCATCTGCTCTGGAATGCTTGAAGCCTTGGTGATGCAGTAGTTAAGAGCTTGGCTGCTAATCAACAGATCAGCAGTTTGAATCCGCCAGCTGCTCCTTGGAAACTTTATTGGGCAGTTCTACTCTGTGCTATAGGGTCGATATGAGTTGGAATGGGCTCGACAGCAATGGGTTTGATAATGTAAAGGTTAGCAGGTTGAACTCACATAGTGGCACTGTGGAAGAAAGGACTGGCAATCTGCTTCTATAAAGATTACAACCAAGCAAATCATATGGAACCGGTCTTACCTGTAATACACGGGGTTGCCATGAATCAGAATTAACTTGTTGGCAACAGGATTGGTTTTTGGTTTGGTTCTAACATGCTTGTCTGGATAAACCCTCCAAATATTCTCTTTAAAAAGATGTTTTACAAACACCACATGGGAAGACTCAGTGCCTTAGGTTTCCCTGAATTGGGTCACATGGTGTCCAAGGTCCTGATTCAGGCCTCAGTACTGTCTTCTTCTGCCTCCCCCGTCCCTGTGGTGACCCATACAGAGCACCCCACTTCCCTTCTGTTTGCCCCATTGTCTTGGGACATTGTCAGAGTCCCTCCCACATCAAGTTTGTTTCTGTTTGCTGCCCTTCTCCTCTACTGGCAGGGGAGCAGCCACCATGTCTGGTGCACCCTGGCTGCCTGAATTGTACTGGAGGGCTTAGCAAAGACAATTAGGTAAGAAAGTGAAAAAAAAAAAAAAAGGCATCTAGAGAGAGAAGTAAAACTATGGCTATTTGTATATAAGATGGTCTTGCATGTAGAAAGTCATCAGGAATCTATCAAAAACTATGAGAATGGATAAATTTAGCAAAGCTGCAGGATACAAGAGTAATATACAATAATCAATTATTTTTCTATGTTCTTGCAATGAACAATTCAAAAATGAAATTAAGACAAATCCGTTACAGTAGTATAAAATGAAAAAAACAAACCCATTGATGTAAAGTCAATTCTGACTCATAGTGACCCCTATAGGACACAGCAGAACTGCCCAATAGGGTTTCCAAGGCTGTAATCTTTATGGAAGCAGACTGCTACATCTTTCTCCCACAGAGTAGCTGGTGGGTTTGAACCACCAACATTTTGATTAGCAGCCAAGTGCTTAATCACTGTACCATCAAAAACACATAGGACTAAACCTATCAAAAGAAGAAAATTTATACTCTGAAAACTACAAAACATTGGTGAAAGAAATTAAAGATGACCCAAATAAACAGAAAGACATCCTATATTCTTGGAGGAAAAGTATTATTAAGATAGCAATATACTCCTCAAATTGATCTACAGATTCAGCACAATTCTTATAAAAATCCAAGGTGCTTTTGTCGATACTAAAATTCATGTGGAAGCCTGAGGGTCCCAGAATAGCTAAAGCAAGTTGGAGGAGTCACACTTTCCAATTTCAAAACTTACATTAATCAAGACAATGTGGTAGTGGCATAAGGATAGACTGGAATGAGAGTCCAGAATTAAACTCTCACAATTGTAGTTTATTGATTTTCAACATGGATGCCAAAACACTTCAATGTGGAAAGAATAGTCTTTCAGTAAATGGTGCTATGACAACTGGATATACACATGAAAACAAATGAAATTGGACCCTACCTCACATCATATGGAAAAATTAACTCAAAATAGATCAAAGACCTAACTATCAGACCTAAAACTGTAACTTTTAGAAGAAAACATAAGTATAAATCTTCAAGACTTTCAATTAGGCAATGCTTTATTAGCTATGACACCAAAAACATGAGAAAGAAATACTCAAAGAAAAAATACATTGGACTTCATAAAAATTAAAAACTTTTGGTTTCACAAAACATTAAGGTGAACAGACAACCTAAAGAATGAGAGAATATTGTTGCAAGTATATATCTGATTAAAAAACAAAAACTCGTGTCTAGAATATATAAAGAAATCCTACAACTTAATAATAAAAGACTTACTAGTTTTAAAATTTTTAAAATGGGAGAAGTATCTGAATAGACATTTCTTCAAAGGAGGTATGCAAATGACCAATAACAAATGCATGAAAAGATGTTCAATACCATTAGACATCAGGAAAATTCAAATCAAAACCACACTGAGACACTACTTCACATCCATGGGGATGGCTAGAACCAGAGAGAAATAATGAGTGATGGAGTGGATGTGGAGAAATTAGAACCCTCATACACTGTTGGTGGAAATGTCAAATGGTGTACCTTTGGAAATCAGTCTGGCAGCTCCTAAAAAAGTTAAATATAGGAAGGTGAGGCCAAGATGGTGGAGTAGTCGGATGCTTCCGGTGATCCCTCTTACGACAAGGACCCGAAAAAACAAGTGAAATGATTATATTTATGACAAGCTAGGAGCTCTGAACATCGAAGGCAAAGTTAGAAAATGGGCTGAGTGACAGAGGGAGGGAGAGATGGTTCAGAAGTGAAGGGGAGTTGCTGGACCTGAATCACAGGGAACCCTCAGGCACCATTCCTGGGAGTGATGGTGGCGGGCTGGTGGTACTGTTTGGCTGCAGTTTCCACAGGGAGAAACAGCCAGCTGCACAGCGTACTCACACCTCTGGAACCAGACAAGAACGACACTCTCAGCAAAAGCTAAGTACTTGCGTATATTTTATCCTCGCACCCAGCTCTCAATCCAGCTTCAGTGGCTGTCAATTTCCCTGGGCCTGAGATAGCCCTGCTGAGCACTCTGAGCCATTCTCTCGGCCTTGGAGAAGGAGTAAATTTACAACTGGGGGAAAAGATAATCTGGCAGCTCCATTAACCAGGGGAGCTCAGGACAGAAGCGGCTCCTGTCCAGGCATAAACAGTCTGTGAACTTTGAATAACTCTCCCCCCGTATGGACCTGTGTGCAACTATTTCGGGAGAATAGGCCCTTGTTGGCAGACTGCAACTGTTTCAGCTTTGCAACGGAGAGGTGGGTATTTGATGTTTGACACTCTTTGGCCTATTAAACAGGGTCCTTACCTACCCACATCAGGGGCCTAAGGGCTGGTGCCTCCACTTAGGTCACCCATCCACCCACAACAGGGGTCCAAGGATAACTGGTACCTCCCAGTCCTCACAACCAAAAGCATTGGGTGCCCATGGTCCATCTGCAGAATGCACCCACCTGTGCATTCTAAGGAACGGGGATGTGTTTTCCTCACAAACACTCGGGGGATGGTTGTCAGCCCCCTGCATTGTTCAGAGTGTGACCCCCACTGCAACCAGATACCGGTACCTACACCAATCACCCCTGCCCCTCTAAGACTGTAGGACAGAGCCTGTACCACACACTTAATGACCAGCTACCTGGACACCTGAGCTCAATCCATAAAAGAAGTGTGAATGGACTCCTAGGCTGATATACCTGATAACAGCTCTAGCCATCTAGTGACAAGATGTTAGAGGTTCAGAGGTTAAAACAATCAAGCTAGCTCACTCAAGCAACCTATTTGAGCATAACGAAACAAAACAAAGCAAAAATCTAGGATACAGCAAACAAACATAAAATGAACTAATACAATAGCTTATAGATGGCTTGGAGACAACAGTCCATATCAAATCACATAAAGAAACAGACCATGATTGCTTCAACAAGCTCTCAAAAGAAAGAATCAAGGGATCTTCTGAATGAAGGTGCCTTCCTGGAATTACTGGATGCGGAATACAATAGATTAATATACAGAACTCTTCAAGACATCAGGCAGGAGATCAGGCAATATGCAGAACAACCCAAGGAACACACAGATAAAGCAGTTGAAGAAATTAAAAAGCTTATTCAAGAACATAATGAAAAACTTAATAGGCTGCAAGAATCCATAGAGAGGCAGCAATCAGAAATTCAGAAGGTTACCATAAAATTACAGAATTAGACAACTCAACAGAAAGTCAAAGGAACAGAATTGAGCAAGTGTAAGGCACAGTTGGTGAGATTAAAGATAAAGTACTTGGCACCAACACATTTGAAGAAAAATCAGATAAAAGAACTTTAAAAAATGAAGAAACTCTAAGAATCGTGTGGAACTCTATCAAAAGAAATAACCTACAAGTGATTGGAGTACCAGAATGGGGAGGGGTAACAAAAAATACAGAGAGAATTGTTGAAGATTTGTTGGCAGAAATCTTCCCTGATATTGTGAAAGATGAGAAGATATCTATCCAAGATGTTCATCAAACTCCACATAAGGCAGATTTTAAAAGAAATTCACCAAGACGTAGTATAATCAAACTTGCCAAAACCAAAGATAAAGAGAGAATTTTAAGAGCGGCTGGGAAAAATGAAAATTCATCTGCAAAGGACGGTCAATAAGAATAAGCTCAGACTACTTGGCAGAAACCTTGGAGACAAGAAGGCAATGGGATGACTTATATAAACCATTGAAGGAAAAAAATGCCAACCAAGAATCTTATATCCAGCGAAACTGTCTCTCAAATATGAAGGAGAAAAGAGGACATTTCCAGATAAACAGAAGTTTAGGGATTTCATAAAAACCAAACCAAAACTACAAGAAATACTAAAGGGAGTTTTCTGGTTAGAAAATCAATAATAGAGATATCAACTTAAGACTAGAACACTGGGCAGAGCAATCAGATGACAACCCAGACAGGGAAATCACAAAAATAAATCAAGATTTAAAAAAAAAAACAAAACAGGGAAACAGTGATGTCACTATGTAAAAGAAGACAACATTAAAACAATAAAGAGGGACTAAGATATATAGTCATAGATCTTTCATATGGAGAGGAAGACAAGGTGATATAAAGAAATAAAAGTTAGGTTTAAACTTAGAAAAATAGGGGTAAATATTAAGGTAACCACAAAGAAGACTAACAATCCTACTCAGCAAAATAAAATACAAGAAAAAAATAGAGATTCAGCAGAAACAAAATCAACAACAATGAATAAGAGCAAAAGACAGTATATAAAGATAAACTGCTCACCACGAAAAATTAAGTGGGAAAAAGAAACTGTCAACAACACACAAAAAAAGACATCAAAATGACAGCACTAAACTCATATCTATCTATAATTACAGTGAATATAAATGGACTAAAGGTACCAATAAAGGGACAGAGAGTGGCAGAATGTTTATAAAAAAAAAGCACGATCTGTCAATACGCTGCCTGCAAGAGACACACCTTAGACTTAGAGACACAAACAAACTAAAACTCAAAGAATGGGAAAAAAATATATCAAGCAAACAGCAATCAAAAAGAGCAGGAGTGGCAATATCAATTTCTGACAAAATAGACTTTAAAGTTAAATCCACCACAAAGGATAAGGAAGGACATTATGTAATGATTAAAAGGACAATATACCAGGAGGATATAACCATACTAAGTATTTATGCACCCAGCGACATGGCCCCAAGATCCATAAAACTCTAACAGCATTGAAAAGTGAGATAGACAGCTCCACAGTTATAGCAGGAGACTTCAACACACCGCTTTTAGTAAAGTACAGAACATCCAGAAAGAAACTCAATAAAGACATGGACGATTTAAACGCCACAATCAACCAACTTGACCTCATAGACGTATACAGAAAACTCCACCCTACAGCAGCAGAGTATACTTTCTGTACTAGTGCACATGGAACATTGTCTAGAATAAACCACATATTAGGTCATAAAGCAAGCCTTAACAGAATCCAAAACATCAAAATATTACGAAGAATCTTCTCTGACTATGAGGCCATAAAAGTAGAAATCGATAACAGAAAAAGCAGGGAATAAAAGTAAAAAACTTGGACACTGAACAATACCCTGCTCAAAAAAGACTGGGCTATAGAAGACCTTAAGGATGGAATAAAGAAATTCATAGAATCCAATGAGAATGAAAACACTTCCTATCAGAACCTTTGGGACACAGTGAAAGCAGTGCTCAGAGGTCAATTTATATCAATAAATGCACACATCCAAAAAGAAGAAAGGACCAAAATCAAAGAATTATCCCTACAACTTGAACAAATAGAAAGAGAGCAACAAAAGAAATCCTCAGGCACCAGAAGAAAGCAAATAATAAAAATTAGAGCAGAATTAAATGAAATAGAAAACAGAAAAACAATCAAAAGAATTATCAAGACCAAAAGCTGGTTCTTTGAAGAAATTAACAAAATTGATAAGCCATTGTCCAAATCAACAAAAGAAAAACAGGAGAGGAAGCAAATAACCTGAATAAGAAATGAGATGGACTATATTACAACAGACCCAACTGAAATTAAAAGAATCGTATCAGATTACTAAGAAAAATTGTACTCTAACAAATTTGAAAAAAAAAAAAAGTGCCTGGAAAAAATGGATGAATTTCTAGAAATACACTTCCTACCTAAACTAACACAAACAGAGTTAGGACAACTAAATAAAACCATAACAAAAGAATGGATTGGAAAGGTAATTAAGAAACTCCCAACAACAACAAAAAGGCCTGGCTCTGAGGGCTTCGCTGCAGAGTTCTACAAAACTTTCTGAGAAGAGTTAACACCACTACAACTAAAAGTATTTCAGAGCATAGAAAAGGATGGAATACTATCAGACTCATTCTATGAAGCCAGCATATCCCTGATACCAAAACCAGGTAAAAAAAAAAAAAAAAAAAGATACCACAAAAAAAGAAAATTGCAAACATGTATCCCTCATGAACTTAGATGCAAAAATCCTCAAAAATTCTAGCCAATAGAATTCAACAACATATCAAAAAAATAATTCACCATGACCAAGTGGGATTCATACCAGGTATGCAGGAGTGGTTCAACATTAGAAAAACAATTAATGTAATCCACCACATAAATAAAACAAAAGACAAGAACCACATGATCTTATCAATTGATGCAGAAAAGGCATTTGACAAAGTTCAGCACCCATTCATGATAAAAACTCTCAGCAAGATAGGAATAGAAGGAAAATTCCTCAGCATAATAAAGGACATTTATACAAAGCCAACAGCCAACATCATCCTAAATGGAAAGAGTCTGAAAGCATTCCCCTTGAGATCAGGAACCAGACAAGGATGCCCTTTATCACATCTCTTCTTTAACATTGTGCTGGAGGTCCTAGCCAGAGCAATTAGGCTAGATAAAGAAATAAAGGGCATCCAGATTGGTAAGGAAGAAGTAAAATTATCTCTATTTTCAGATGACATGATCTTATTCACAGAAAACCCTAAAGAATCCTCAAGAAAACAACTGAAACTAATAGAAGAGTTCAGCAGAGTAGCAGGATACAAGATAAACATACGAAAATCAGTTAGATTCCTCTGTCTCTCTAAGAAATTATATCTATATATAATTTCTTTAGGCTGAGAATATTTAAAAAGAGGGTTTCAAATCTGTAAAGAAAATATATCTTCATTATTTGTATTCAACAAGTCCTTATTTGGGGAGCGAAGGTGAATAAAATATGTCCTTCAGGCAATCCAGAAAAAATATATTTGAGCAAAAGAATAGCTTTTTATCACAAACTACATCAAATATGACTAATTTAATGTAACATAAAAACTTACTGCTTTGAGTCGATTCTGACTCATAGCAACCCTATAGGGTTTCGAAGACTGTAAATCTTTACAGAAGCAGGCTGCCACGTCTTTCTCCTGCAGAGCAGCTGGTGGATTTAAATAGGTGATCCTTTGTTTAGCAGCAGAGTGCCTTAACCACGGCACTTCCAGGGCTCCTTAATGTAACATAACAGGAAGGCAATTTGTAACAGAAAATATAACACAGGCAGAGCTGATTCCTGAGTCATTCAATTTCATGGGTAAGCCAAGGCTCAAAAAATACATCAACCACTTGGAGCTCATAAGGTTACATAGGCAGACCTGAAAAACACTGCAAGAAATATATCTATGTATATATTTGGCAGAGTTCCCAAGTTCCACTTAGTGAAATCTGTTTCATCAAACTTTGAAAGAAATTCAGAGTTAAATTGTTCTTGTTGCATAATGAGTACTAAACTAGTCACATACAACCAAAATTTCTGTAACGAGCTGACCACTGTTGCCAGCGCACTGCTGACCTGGTGATCCATGGCACCACGGAAAAGCTCAAGATGGTATTAATTGTTAAGATGGCATTTTAAAAAGTATTTGGGGGAACTGTGTGTGTGGGTGGCGTGTATGTGCCGAAACATTGTGAAAGGCAAGAATTCTTCCCTTCCTATAACACGGAAAACTCTCACAGCTGAAACTGTCTTAACCAGTATGTTCAGAATTTGAAGTCAGGAGCTAGGTCTTATGCTTCAGTGTGTTTTCATTGCCCAGCACAGGGTTTCCTCAGTGTGCTCTGCAGACCATTAGCTGCACGCAAAAACAGGATTCCAAGGTCCATTTTTTTTTTTTTTTAATACCGGGTTAAGTAAGTACTGGGTTAATTAAGGTCTTTTTATTGCAGGTCTTTTCAGAGCCTTTAATAAGCTGGTGTTGATGGAGAATTACCAATACAGTATGCAGCCTTTCCTAAAATTCTCTACATTTTCCTAAATTCTTTTGCCTATGGAATGCTTCTATCACGGAGCATATCGTAAAACCAGTGTTTGGCAGAATTTGAGCTTGAGAAACGCTGGCCTAGCAAAAAGTGTGGGAACTTGAGCACCCTGAATATTTCATCATGTCCTTGGCAAGGCACTCCTCCCCATAAAGTCCAGTGAGGGAAATATATACCTGGAAGACAATGATAGGAAAATGGACACTCTTATTGAGATTTTATCCCAATCCACACACAGTGAAAAATAATGGACCATGTAAAGAACGCCTTTTTTCTAGATTAGATCAAGTCTAGAGCCTAGCATTGAAAAAAACTGAAAAGCCTCCTCTCCCCTTTGTCTACATCTGAAAATTTGATCTTCCCACCCTGAAGAAGAGAAAATATCGACCCAAACAGCAAAAGAAAAGGGAAGAACAAGAAAGAGAACACTTGCCCCACTCATCGCTCTCCCAGGCATTGGCAGTTGCAATGTGGGATTGCGTCCTTGCCCGTGGCAGTCAAAAGAGATAGTGAAGAAAAGAACCAAAGAAAGAAGGAAAGAGTTACCTTACCTGCTTCTTGGATGTTTGAGCACCCCAAGGGATGGGCTTTCAGGAGGGAAGCATCTCACCCATCCACCCATCCTCTCATTCTGTCATTGATATGTATGGAGTTCTACTGTATGCCACAGACTGTCCTCAAGGAGCTTTCTTCTAGGGGGTGGGGGAGGGAAAGACAGAAAATAATCAAAATGACAAATATATGTCAGGCGTAGTTAGCATTGTGAGACAGAATAAAACAGGAAAGAAAGACAGAGAGTATTTCGTTCTCTGTATTCTCCAAACCCAAAATCCATTGCTCTTGAGTAGACTCATAGTGACCCTACAGGGCAGAGTAGAACTACACCATAGGGTTTCCAGGGCTGTAATCCTTACAGAAGCAGCCTGCCACATCTTTCTACCACAGAGCGGCTGTTGGGTTCGAGCCTCCAACCTTTCAGTTAGCAGTTGAGCACTACATGCTATATACTGTATTCTCAGTGCCTAACAAATAGTAGGTGTTCTGTGAAGTTTGTTAAAACAATGAATTACCTGCACTAGAACACCTAGAGGTGAGCATTATTATCTCCATTTTATAGCTAAGGATATTGAGACTCAAAGGGGACTAAGTAACTTACCAGAAGTCACGCAGCTAATGGAGAATAGGTATTTGAAACTAAATATTCTACCTCTTGAGCCCACGGCCGAAACTACTGTGCTACACAGTGCATCCCCCTGCCCTTGTGAAGTTTTTAATCCGACTGAAGTTTAACATTTAGGTTTGCTTTGATAGAAAAAAAACAATAATGAGACCTTCTTTAGAGCCTTAAAGACCAAAGATTTAAATAGTCTATGTACGGTGTGTGTTGGTGGGATGGAGTTTGGGGAGTATGCTTTAGAGACGTGAAGTCCCAAAATTGGAGAGATGAATTTTAAGTGGGCTATAATCTCAAGGAAACCCTGGTGGCGTAGTAGTTAAGTGCTACAGCTGCCAACCAAAGGTTCAGTGGTTTGAATCCGCCAGGCGCTCCTTGGAAACTCTATGGGGCAGTTCTACTCTGTCCTATAGGGTTGCTATGAGTCAGAATCGACTCGATGGCACTGGATTTGGTTTTTGGTCTTGGTATAATCTCAAGGAAACCCTGGTGGTGTAGTGGTTAAGTGCTACAGCTGCTAAAGAAAAGTTCTGTAGTTCGAATCCACCAGGCACTCCTTGGAAGCTATGGGGCAGTTCTACCCTGTTGTCTAGGGTCACTAGGAGTCAGAAGTGACTAGATGGCAACGAGTTTGATTTTTTTGGTTTGTATAATCTCAAAATTATTCAAAGTTTTTATTACCGAATAAAATGACTTTTTTTTTTTTTTTAAAAGTAAAAGCCTAAGGCTTTTCCATTCCTTTTGTTAGCTTGAAGCTCAACCTTCCAAAAATGCAATCTTTACCTTTGTGTTGAAAATGACTAAGGGTATAAGCATATAAAGGTTAACATATTCAACTGCTTACAAATAACATAGCTGTTCTCTACTTTTTTATGTATTGCAAAAATGCCATTTCCTTTAGTGGGGTTCATTTCATATGTAAGTTTAGTCCTTTTCTAAAGTGACACCTCATCTTCCCTTTCCTTCTTTCCTCCCTCCCTCCCTCCTTCCCTCCCTCCTTCCCTCAGTCTCTCCCTCCCTCCCCCAGTCCCTAGGTCCTCTCCCTCCCCTATGAAATCATACCAAAAGTGCAAAGATTTACAACCCAGTGAGCCATTGGAAACAGACTCGCACGAGTTCCCTTGGAGGCATATTTCACCCTTAGCCCTGCGTCGCTGACCACAGAGGAGGCTCAGCCTCCCACAGTAGGCTGAGCCCTGGGATGCAAAGGACTAAAATGAAGACTTAGATGAAATGATCTCAGAAAATCAGATTCTTTCAGCAATAAAAGACAGTCTGACAACTCTCTGGTGTCTTAAAAAAGAGTGTTCAGTTAAAAAAAAAAGAAGGGATTAATAATCCCTTGTGCCAGTTCATAGTATGGTTGTTGTCATCGTTGTTAGGTGCTGTTGAGAAAAAAGGAGACAATTTTACACCCACATGAATGTGTTTTATTATTAATAAAAAAATTTTTTTTGTTGTTTTACTATTAATAAAAAAATTATTAATAAGTACCTGAAAATCTAGCCTAAGGATAGTACTGTGATAATTCCTATTTCCACTTGAAGTGAAGTTTAAATTAATTAGAGAGCTAGATGAAAGAAAAAGAATTCTCTGATTCAGATACCAGTGAAATAACTGTAAATGTTGAAATCCCATGACACAAGTATTCAGATGTGCCCTTTTGCCTTTTGGCAAACAGAAATAAACACATTTCCACCCCTCGGGTATTCAGGGCTAACTGGGTGATTTTTTTTTTTTTGTCCACAGAATGAGGAAATGGCACCCGCTGGATGGAGCTGGTTTGCTGGTGAGGCAGAGTGTATTTGCCAAAGATGGTTATAACAATTTTTCCATCCCACATGCTCTTCTGCAACGTGAGCTCACTACACTCCATTAAGAGGTAGAGGCTCTGCCCTCTACCCTTGAATCTGGGTGAACTATGACTGCTTTGAACAATAGAGCATGACAAAAGTAATGCATTGTGATTTCTAAGGCTGGGTCATAGAAGGCAATGCAACCCTTGTGCTTGGAACCCTGAGGCTCCATGTGAGAAGTTTGGCTACGCTGAGCTACGTGCAGAGCTACGTACAGAGGCCATGTGTAGGAACTCCAGCTGGCAGTCCTAGCTTTCAGGTCATCCCAGCCCCAGAACCAGACATGTGAGGTTGTGATAGTTAATTTCATGTGTCAACTTAGCTAGGCAATGATTGCTAATTGTTTAACCAAACACTAGTTTAGCTGCTGTTATATGGTAGTTATATGTGATTAATGTAATCAAATGTAATATAATTATCTTAAGTCATCTTCCACAATGTAACCTAATGTAATATAATCAATCATTTGAAGGCCTTAAGAGCAAAAAGGGAGTGTCCCTAGGGTATGGTTTGCCTGTGGACTATAAGTAGATATTTTGGCAGAACACTATCTCACTCTTTCCAAGCCTGACCTACAGAAGCTGGAACACAAGCCTGCAGGAGTCACCAGCCTGTCACCTGATGTACAGGTTTTGGAATTGCCAGCCCTCACAGTTGTGTGACAATTACTTTAAGTAAATCTCTCTCTCTGTATATATGTACACGTACAGACACACATATCCGGTTTTGTTTCTCCAGAGAACCCTAAGACAGAGCTTTTAGATTATTCTAGCTCCCAGCTGAGGACCCAGACATTGTGGAGCAGAAACAAACCACCTCTCCTCTGCCCTGTTAGAATTTGTGACCTGCAGTATCCAGGAGTATACTCAAGCCTGCTAAATTTGGGGTAATTTGTTGGACAGCAATAACAGCTGAAAAAGGTAGGAACTCAGGAGTGAACAGTGAGAAAGCAGGCATGAAAACTTAGAAAGTCAAATTCACAAATATGCCCAAAAGAAAAGGGGGAAGAAATTTAAAAATATATCTGTAGTGTTTGACAATTATTGAATATTGAAAGTGTTTAGGTTGGATATTGGGGAGATCTGAGTATGGATGGCATCAGAGCTTATTATCTTTTAGGTGTGGTTAACAGTGTGGCCTTTGGAGAAACCAGACCTGGAACTGAGGCGTAAGCCTGCCACTTACCAGCAGTGAACTTGAGCAAGCTATTTGACATCTCTTTGGCGCCATTATTTGTCTGTAAAATGAGAATAATAATACCATAGTGTAAAGAGCCTTGGCACAATATCTGTGTACAGTAAGTGCTTAATGAATGTTCTAAACCATTGTTTATTACAAACTTTAGAGACAAGACTGAGATGTAACTCTCAGTTTTCTCACAAAAGCTTTCTGTCCTTTGACTTCTTGGTGAAAGGTGTCTGAGTAACCTACAACTTGCAAGTTCTTCAACAGAATTATTTCAAAAAATATGTTGCTGTAATTATGGATAGCTCTTAAATATAAAACAAGCATTGTCAGGCGGGAATGCTGAGAACATTGTAAGATAAACAGAAATTTGGTATTCAATGTGTTTAAGTTGCAGTCACAATGATAACTACTTATAAGCAGAGTTATGTGCTAAGTGCTGGCCAGGGTATAGCATTAGACATTTTTCTGCCTTAAAAAGCTCTTTGCTGCCCACATATTTACACTGGATATTATTTGGGACCCCTCAAATTTATTTGTATTACTTAGATACATTAAAAACTGCCATGTAATGCAAGTAGAGAACCCAATAAATATCTTAACATATGAATTTGATTATCTGGGTAGTTTTTAGGCCAAAAGTCTGCCATCTAGTTGCATTTATGATTAGTGCAGTCATAAATAACCAAAAAAAAAAAAAAAAAAAAACCACCAAACCTATTGCTGTGGAGTAGTTTCTGACTCATAGCGACCCTAGAGGACAGAGTAGAACTGCCCCATAGGGTTTCCAAGGAGAAGCTGGTAGATTCGCAGCTGAACACTTAACCACTATGCCACCAGGGCTTCATAGTCAAATATGTGCAAGTGTAAGGAAAAAAAAAGCTAATATTTGTCAAGAGATTGCTGTATGCCAAGCATTGCGATAAGTACTTTATTTTATACATACATACATATATATGAACCCTGGTGGCACAGTGGTTAAGAGCTACAGCTGCTGACCAAAAGGTCGGTGGTTTGAATCCACCAGGTGCTCCTTGGAAATCCTATGGGCCCATTTTACTCTGTCCTATAGAGTTGGTATGAGTCAGAATCAATACGTCAGCAATGGATTTGGTTAGCAATGGGTTTTATATATATATTATATATATACACAGTGAGACCTGTGAGCACTGGAACTAGACAGGACTGCCGTATTTTCCAGGTCTCTTAAGTTTTCTGCCTTTGACAGGGTGCAGTCTTACCACTTTTCTATCCCTCTATTAGTGGAAAATATTTGAGTTTTCCTTCTCTGACAGGTTTCCTCCTTACACAGGTTCTGGCTTTCACAGGTTTTACTGTATATTTTAGCCTTCTCCAGTCTTCTTTGTTATGAATAAGCCACTGCCATAACTTTTCCTCATAAGCAGATCATGAAAAGCAAAAGAGAAGTTTCTCCTAAAGTTACATGGAGGTAGAACAGGAAAAGCACTTAGAGAGGGATACAGAATTAGAGAGTTCTAAGACTCACACATGTTAGCACCTTCTTCCAAGACCATGAGAGTTAAATGAATCAATGAACGTAAACATTGCCTGGGGCATACCAGTACCAGATGCCACCGAATCGATTCCAATTCATGAAAACCCCATATGTGTCAACGTAAAACTATGCCCCATAGGGTTTTCAATGGCTGATTTTTTGGAGGTAGATTGGCAGGCCTTTCTTCCAAGGCATCTCTGGGTGGACTCAAGCTGCTGACTTTTCTGTTAGCAGTTGTCTTAGTCGTCTGGTGCTGCTATAACAGAAATACCACAAGTGGATGGCTTTATCAAAGAGAAGTTTATTCTCTCACAGTCTAGTAGATTACAAGCCCAAATTCAGGGCTTCAGCTTTAGGGGAGGCTTTCACTCTGTTGGCTCTGGAGGAAGGTCCTTGTGATGCATCAGTCTTCCCTTGGTCAGGGAGCATCTCAGTGCAGGAACCTCAGGTCCAAAGGACAAGCTCTGCTCCCGC
Organism: Loxodonta africana; assembly: GCF_030014295.1. Taxonomy (NCBI): domain Eukaryota; kingdom Metazoa; phylum Chordata; class Mammalia; order Proboscidea; family Elephantidae; genus Loxodonta; species Loxodonta africana. Next base: position 174,654,637 of record NC_087345.1, on the reverse strand, counting down.
ACTGCCTTCTTGGTGGTATGGGGTCCCTATGTCTCTCTGCTCGCTTCTCTCATTTATATCTCAAAGGAGATTGGCTTAAGACGCATCTAATCTTGTCAATCTCATCAATATAACTGCCACTAATCCATCTTATTACATCATAGTGATAGAATTTACAACACATAGGGAAATCACATCAGATGACAAAATGGTATACAGTCATACAATACTGGGAATCATGACCTAGCCAGATTGACAGATATTTTGGGGGGACATAATTTAATCCATGACAGCAGTCAAGCGCATTAACTGTTTGCATTAGCAAGGGACTTTTAAGGACATAAGAACTCCAAAAAATAGATGGTAATGAGAATGATAATGTCATAAGCTTCCTGAGGACAGAATCTTTGTTGTATACCATTTGCATCATCCTCAGTTCCTTGCATTAGTACACACTCGATAAATGTGTGCTGACTGGTGAATTGAGCCAGTGCTCTAAGAGCAGAGCTGTGATCAATTGGGATGGGAGCTGTTAATCAGGAAAGTCTTCTCTCCCAGTGTGTTGCAGTGAATTACTGACTTAACGCAGCCTTTCTAACCACAATCTCTGTAACTCCTACTAAATGACTGGGTGGAAACAACACAAATGAGGTGCTGTGGCCCACCAAGGGGATTGGATAGCTTGCTAGTGATGTAAATAAGGTGCATGGCACTCTTGTGGGGGTAGGACCATGCAAATAGGTGTATGGAACTCTAAAGAAGGGATTGGTCAGTATTGCCATCCTGCTAGGTTTAAAAGAGAGCCAAACCCAGACCAAAAGGAGACCTGACTACCACCAAGAAGAGGAGATGGGAGTGGAGCGTGTCCTTTGGACTCGGGATCCCTGAGCTGACACTCTCCTAGACCCAGGAGACACACAGAAAGAGAGCTGTAACATCACAGACAGCAAGACGACTAGAAGCAGCAACAGAGAAAAAGTGGCAACAGAGGCAGCAGAACCAGGAGACCAGCAGGAAACGGCACAGTGAACTTCCAGTCCATGGAGCTAGAGAGCTGAGCACCTTCGGGCAGTAGGCTTGCTGGTGGAGTGGAGTGGAGTGCCTCCAGGACGGAGCTAAAGAGCTTTGTAACACTTGCCCGAGTAGGGCAGAGGTTGGGCCAAGGGGCCAAGGGCCAGGGAGAGGCCTGCCTGTGGGCACAGCTGAGAAGAGGCTGTTCTGATCGTAAAACTGTATCCTGAGTTCATTTCTGATCCTGAATTGTAACCTGTTACTTCCCTTATAAACTCCATAATCATAAGTATTGTCCATGAGTTCTGTGTGGCTGTTGCAATGAATTATTGAATGCAGCAGAGAAGTAAGGAGTGCCGTGGGACAGTTGGTATCAGAATTGGTAAAAATGCTGGAGGGAGGAGGCATGTCCGACCTCCGCCTCATAGGAATCAGCCTTGGGCTGTTGATGCTGCTGATTCTCTCTCCCCGTCATGAAGTTAGACAAAGAGGTCTGACCCTGCTGCTACGCCATTTTTACACCTAGGGTTTAAAAGTTTATCCCTAGGGTTTGAGAAGCGTTAAGCCAAATCATTGACTCATGAGGAATGAAAGTGTATTTCCGGGTGAGAGTTTTAGAAAAAACTATATAACACCACCTTATAGTGGAACATTGTACCCAATCCTGGCATTTGAAAGATGAGTTTTAAATAAGGTATTTGTTGGCATGCATTCAATCACATGTAATAGAAAATCTGACTTGTATGGACATTTGTTATGCCCTTGACAAGATGTTGGTGGCTCAGTGGTTCCAGGACCCTGGGTGAATATCTATGTGATTCCCTTGGTCTTTTCATCATGTTCGCAAGATGGCTGCCGTGTTCCAGGTACATACACAATTGCATTCAAGGCAGGAAAAACCAAGTGGGCAGAAAAGTAACCTTCTCCTTATAGCACCCTTTTATCTCTATTTGGTAGTTTCTGGGTAGTATAATGGCTAATGGACTCAGCTGTTAACCAAAAAGTTGAAAGTTCAAGCCCACCCAGAGGCTCTTCAGAAGAAAGGCCTGGTGATCTATTTCCAAAAAATCAGACTGAAAACCCTGTGGAAAGAGTTCTACTCCGACAAACATTGGGTCGCCATGAGTAGGAGTCAACTCAATGGCAACTGGTGTCTTTATTTAGGAAGAAAATTTTACTTACGCTTCCTTTGGGGTCCCATTAACCAGGACCAGGTGACATTTTTAGACCAATCTTGATTCATCTCCTGGAAGTGGGGAGAGGCCTACCTTCCCTGAAATAAGTGGGTCTGTACCTGACACTTGAAGAAAGCTGTAGTTCTATTAGCAGAGTTGTGAGTAAGCAGCTAACAATTTCTGCCACAGTTGGTAACAAGTTAGGGAACAAAGCCTTGAGACATTTTCTGCTTTGTGGAGCATTTTCAGAATCCTTCCATGAATTCTTTCCTTGCCATCCCAGCCTCCAGTTAACCTTCCTTGCGAATTATTGGTATCACTCATTTAGTACTTGAAGGTCGCAATGCCTTGCACTATGAACTTTCTGCATATGTCTTATTTCACAAATTAGATGGTAAGATTTTGTGGAGCTAAACTGCTTAATATATTTTTAAATGAGAAAAATGATAATATGCACTGTAAAAGTATCTCATTAGTGACTGAGTCACTGGAACATTTGTAAGCTATATCCTTCTGAATCAACCCAGGAAGAATAGATTGTATGCTGTCCACACAATTCAGAGACCTCCCTCCTGACCATCTCAACATGACTCATGGAGGATGAAGATTGAAGTGAGCCAATCACACTCACAGGTTTCATAGTGTTGGGAGAGACCTGTGCTAAGGATAGAATTGTGTCTTCCCAAAATATGTATTGGAATCCTGGCCTCCTATACCTATAAATGAAGTCCCTGCATGGTGCAGTTAATTCACTCAACTGCTAACCAAAAGGTTGGAGTTTAGAGTCCACCCAGAGGCACCTCAGAAGAAATGCCTTGATCTGCTTCCAAAAAAATCAACCACTGAAGACCCTATGGAGCATAGTTTTACCATGACACACATGGGGTCGCCATGAGTTGGAGATGACTCGATGACAACTGGTGGGTATATATATATAAATGATCCTGTTTGGAAACAGAGTTTTCTTTGTTATGCTAATAAGGCAATAGCCAAGTAGGTGAGTTCTAATCTAATCACTTCTGAGTTATAAAAAGAGCAGAATGGGTACAGATACATGTACAGGGAGACAAGGAGGAGAGACGGCAGAGACAGATGCCTCTATAAGGATTGCTGGCAGCTGCTAGAAGCTGAAATAGACAAGGAAGGTCCTCCCCATAGAGTTCAGACTTCTAGCCTCCTGAACGGTGAGAAAATAAATTTTTGTTCATTAAAGCCACTGACTTCTGGCATTTATGTTACGGCAGTACTAGGTATCTAAGACACCTGGATTTTTTTTAAGGTCTGACAATATTTTTTAAAAATGAATGCCAACACAAAATTATAAAAATTGTAATACATTTTGGAAGTTGATATTTAACAAATTAGCACTTTTAATCCTTACCTATAACATTGAATAACTGTATTTTCACCCTCATTTGGAAAGAATGTTACAAATCTGATTCTGAGGCCTTTTCTGAGCCTAAAGCACCCCTGACTCCCAGTGATGAGCCCCAAATATACATTCACTTAGTCACCTGTGACCAATGGCCCTTGGATTTGGGGTCCAGTATGTTAAAACAATGTTGTCGTTAGGTGCCATCAGGTCGGTTCTGACTAATAGTGACCCTGTGCACAACAGAACGAAACACTGCCCGGTCCTGAGCCATCCTTACAATTGTTGTTCTGCTTGAGCTCATTGTTGCAGCCACTGTGTCAATCCACTTCATTGAGGGTCTTCCTCTTTTCCGCTAGCCCTGTACTCTGCCAAGCATGATATCCTTCTCCAGGTACTGATCGCTCCTGACAACACGTCCAAAGTATGTAAGATGCAGTTTCTCCGTCCTTGCCTCTAAGGAGCATTCTGGTTGTACTTCTTCCAAGACAGATTTGTTCGTTCTTTTGGCAGTCCATGGTATATTCGATATTCTTCACCAACACCACAATTCAAAGACGTCAACTCTTCTTCGGTCTTCCTTATTCATTGTGCAGCTTTCCCATTCATGTGATGCAATTGAAAATACCATGGCTTGGGTCAGGTGCACCTTAGCCTTCAAGGTGACATCTTTGCTCTTCAACACTTTGAAGAGGTCCTTTGCAGCAGATTTGTCCAATGCAATGCGTCTTTTGATTTCTTGACTGCTCCTTCCATGGCTGTTGATTGTGGATCCAAGTAAAATTGAATCCTTGACAACTTCAACCTTTTCTCCGTTTACCATGATGTTGCTCGTTGGTCCAGTTGTGGGGATTTTTGTTTTCTTTTTGTTGAGGTGTAATCTATACAGAAGGCTGTGGTCTTTGATCTTCAAAACAATGGGAGTAATCAATCATAATGGAGAATTCCTACCCAAGAGACAAAGTAGGACAGGAGGTGGTGGAAATGTTTACCTGGATAGGCTAGATGGAAGCAACTTTAATTCTCAGGAAACTTACGAACAAACTAACACTTCTTCAAGTCCTTCGAATACAACAAACACGCTTCTACCTTAGGACCCTCACTGACTCTTACTCTGCCTTGAATGTGCGTCCCATGGATACCTGTGTCACCATTGTCAAGACTTTGCTTGTATTTCATCTTTGCAGTGAGGTCTGACCACCCTATTTAGTATTACCACCTGTCCCCTAAGCCCCAAGTCCCAATCTCCCTTACCTTGCTCCAGTTTTCTTTTTCCTACTATTACCTTCTGTTATGGATTGAATTGTGTCCCCTATTGAAGTCGCAACCCCTGTACATGTGAACTTGACCTTGTTTGGACATAGACTATGTAACTTAACATGAGGTCATACTGGATTAGGGTGGGCAATCCCATCTGAGTGGTGTCCTTATAAAAAGAGAAGAGAGGTAGAGAGACACAGAGGGAAAGTGACCATGTAAACATGGAGATAGAGATAGGAGTGATGCAATCTACAGGCCAAGGAACGTCAAGGATTTCCAGGATCCACCAGAAGTTAGAAAGAGGCAAAAAAGAATCTTCCCTCTAGAGAGTGGCAAAAGCGTGGCCCTGCTGACACCTTGATTTCGAACTTCTGGCCTCCAGAACTGTGAGAAAGAAAATCTGTCTGTTGTTTGAAGCTACCCAGTTTGTGGTACTCTGTCACGGCAGCCCTAGGAAACTAATACAACTTCCTATATACTATAGTGGAGCCCTAGTGATGCAGTGGTTAAGAGCTCAGCTGCTAACCAAAAGGTTAGCAGTTTGAATCCACTAGCTACTCCTTGGAAACCCTATGGGGCAGTTCTACTCTGTCCTATAGGGTTGCTCTGAGTCAGACTTGACTTGATAGCAACAGCTTATACACTATATTATTTACTTACGTTTATTATATATTGTCTGTCTTCTCCACAAGGGCCAGGATCTTTGTGTCTTGGTTCATGACCTACCCCAAATGCTGAAGACAGTATCTGGTCCAAAGTAGATGCTTCTCAGTTTTAGAGTTGGGGAGCACCAAAACAGTCTGATCTGGAAAGTATAGTGGTGTGGTATGATTCATCACTTTTATATGGCCTTTCTTATCATGGTCTTGTAACTTCCACCAAATGGTTGGGTAGAGCTATGCTTGTGGCCCACCAAGGGGATTGGGCAGCTTGCTAATAATGCAAATAAGATGCATGGCACCCTTATGGGGGTGGGATCATGCAAACAAGGTGTATGAAACCTTAATGAAGGAACTGGTTAGTTTTGCCATCCTGCTGGGCTTCAAATGAGCCATACCAGAGGTGGACAGGGGGTGCTTCACTACCACCAAGAAAGAAGAGACAGGAGCAGAGTACATCTTTTGGACACAGGGTCCCTGATTTGAGAACCTCCTAGACCCAGGAGACAGAGCTGTAACACTGGAGATGGCATGAGATGGTGAGAAGCAGTGCCAGAGAAACAGCGGTGGCAGAACCAGGAAATTGGTGAGAGATGGTGCAGTGGGCTTCCTGGCCCACAGAGCAAGGTGTTTATAGTAGGCTTGCCAACTCGCAGAATGAGAGAGCTGAGAGTCTTTGGGCTAGAGACTTCCTGGCAGGGTGGGGTGCTTCTGGGCATTTGTCAGCGGAGATAGAGAACTTTGTAACACTTGCCCAAGCAGGGCAGAGGCCAGTAGGAGGGGCCCAGGGGCCAAGGGAGATGCCTGCCTACAGGCACAACCAAAAGGCTGTCCTGACCAAAGATCTGTATCCTGAGTCATTCCCAGTCCTGAATTGTAACCTGTTACTTCTCTAATAAACCCCATAACTGTGAGTATGGTCTGTGAGTTCTGTGTGGCCATTGCAAAAGTTATTGAACCAAACAGAGAAGCAGAGAGTGTTGTGGGAGGGATGGCTGGTGTCAGAATTGGGAAAAATATTGGAGGGTGGAGGTATGTTAGAACTCTGCCTTACAGCAATCAGCCTTGAGCTGTCCATCTTGACTCTCTCTCCTCCCCCTTGTAAAGTTAGAGGAGGTCAGATGTCCCAGCACCATTTTTACAGATAGGTTTTTTTGAAATACTGACCTTTAGACAGACATAGCCAAACAACAATCCAAAGAGAAAGGCACCTCCCTACTCTGAGCTTGTTTACATTTCTCAGTGTCCTTCCCTGCATTTGCCCAAAGCAACTCCGTGTGAGGTAGGACTGTAGGCAGCAACGGGCTCCTGCTTATGGCTGGGGAATTGGGGTTGATTCTTTTCTCAGAGAGGAGAAATGTGTAGTCGATGCTGAAGGCAAATTAGGCATTCAGATTGTCTCAAATATTTGCCACACACCTGTACATGCTAGAAATTGTGCTGGGCACTTAGGATTTACAGAAGCAACATGGCCCTAATCTGGAGGAAATTACAGTCTCCTGGAGGGCTGGACATGAAAACTGATACTTTTACTATAAAACCAAACCTGACCCTGACCCATAGTAACCCTATAGGACAGAGTAGAACTGCCTCATAAGGTTTCCAAGGCTTTAATCTTTAAGGAAGCAGATCGCCACATTTCTCCCACAGAGCAGCTGGTGGGCTTGAACCGCCAACCTTTCAGTTAGCAGCCAAGTGCTTAACCACCACGCCACAAAATAATGTTAATAGGATGTGCTGTGGGGCAACAGCACAGGGAGGCTGGGAGTATTGGAGGGCTTCCTGGCAGGGACAGCGTCCAGTCTGAGACTTCAGGCTGACAGTGCAAAGGAGCGGTATCCCAGGTGGAAAGAGACAGCCTGAAAGAAGGCACAGGGTACTTGGACTTTTAAGAGAACACAGTACCTTAAATGAAAGAGGAAGGAAATAGAGTCAGTGATCGCAACCAGTAGAAGCAATATATTTATTGAGCATTTGGTGTGGCCCCAGGCTGTGTTAAAGGGCGTGGGGTGTAATGGTTTGTTTCAGTAACAGTTCTGAAGCCTCCCTCTTTCCCATCTCCTCTCCCTCCCTGTGTAGTCCCCTCCCACATTCACTCCAGGCTACTCCATGTGGTTTGCTTTGGGCTACTGGACATTAGCAAATGTGTTGCATAATAGGCTTGTGCTCTTGCTGCTGAGAGCTGTTGAGCTGAGACACGGAAGAGATTGGGCTGGCCTAATTGAATAAGGGCTACATTTCAAGGCCCTTTGTGCTTGACCAGCTGTACGTTACTGACAATCCTCCTGAGCTGTTTTTCAAGGCCTTACCAGGTGCAGAGCATGCACAGTAAAGATCAAAGTGGCCTATGAATGACCTTCCACATGAGACAAACATAAGCAGGGGCCCCTTGCTGGGGCTCAAACCAAGATCCAGAGGCATCACCCATGTACAACATCCCAGGATGAGTCCTGTTCAACATCCCGGCAGCCTTTGTGACAGGCTCCATCTTAGTTCCAGCAACCACTGTAAGGAAATCCATCTTGAATTCTAACTGCGTGTGCATTTGATTTTCATAATCTCTCCCTTTCTCCTGGAAATCTCTACCCACCTAATGAGTGAAAATAATGCCTTTTCCCGCCTAAAAACCTTTATAAGCCCTAGGAAATCCTTTGTTCGGTGAGAGACTCAAGGCTAGTGTAGGTGGAAACCCCTCTCCCTCTCTCAGTCTTGAGCCTTTTACTTTCTTTCTGTCTGTAATAAACCTTTGTTCATGTGGAACCTCTGAGCCTCTCCTGGTCATTCTTGGTCAGAAGAAGGTAAGAACCTAGGCAGGGCTTAGTCCCAAGCTGGGAAGCCTTGCCCTGTAACACAGCCATCCTGTGCAGTAGCCAGGCCCAGCCTGCTGGGAAAGAAGAGCATGCAGGGCAGAGATTAGACATCCCAGTTGAGGCCTGAATCTAGACCAACCAGCTTGCCAACCATCAGACAAAGGGAATGAAGACATCCCCAGCTGAGTTGCTGGCTGACCAGGCAGATTAGCCAAGGCAGCCTGAACCACAGCTGCCCAAGTGACCCAGAGAATCATGAGCAAATACGACTGTTGTTTTAAGCCACTGTGTTTTGGAGTGGTTTATTATGTAGCAATAGGTAACTGACAAGCAGTAAGCAGTTCCTGTCGAGTCAAGTACAACTGTATGACAGGATTTCCCAGTGGCTGATTTTTCAGAGGTAGATCACCAGACATTTCTTCCAAGGCGCCTCTGGGTGGACTCGATCCTCCAGTCTTTCACTTAGCAGCCAAGCACCTTAACTGTTTGCACCATGAAGGGACTCCGTGAAATCAAGTGATTAGGAAGATAAGAAGTACACACATTAGAAAGCAAATAACTGGAGAAAAATCAATCAGGCAGGAACTGCAAAGGCCTTGTGCCAAGGTAAGTGGTATCCAAGTGCCAAGGAGGAAGAGGTCGGGTGGTGGTGAGCAGGTGAGGAAGCTGAGGAAAGTGGTACTTGAGCTAGATCTTGGAGAATGAGTAAGATTTGCATAAGCAGAGAAGAGAGGAAGGGAGAGGGTGTCCCAGAAACAAGGAAATGCACTTCACCTTCACCTCACCTGCCATGATGCAGCAGCCTCCTGATGGTGTCTGTGATGTCACCCCCCATCTTTTCTTAATGCATGGGTTAGAGTGACTTAATGAAGTCCTCACAATGGCCTACAAGGCCCTACATTGTCTCACTCCCCATGCCTCTGCCCCCTTACCTCTCTGACCTAATTTTTTGCTACTCAGCTCTAGGCGCACTGGCCTCCTTCACGGCCCTCAGGCTTCAAATTTGCCAGGCATGCTCCCACCTCAGGGCCTTTGCACCTGCTCATCTCTCTACCTCAGATATCTGCCTAGTCCTTGCTCAAAAGGGACCTTTTCAGTAAGGCCTACCCTGACCATCAGGTTTAAAATCGAAATCTCCTAACCCCTGGCTCTTCCTATCTCTCTCCCTTGCTTTACTCTTTTTAACACCTTCAAGTAGAATACATTGTTGTTAGGTACCATCCAGTCAGTTCTGACTCACAGTGACTCTATGCACAACAGAATGAAACATTGCCTGGTACTGAGCCATCCTTACAATCGTTGTTATGCTTGAGCCCATTGTTGCAGCCACTGTGTCAATCCACCTCACTGAGGGTCTTCCTCTTTTCCGCTGACCCTGTACTTGCCAAGCATGATGTCCTTCTCCAGGGACTCATTTCTCCTGACATGCCCAAAGTGTGTAAGATGCAGTCTTGCCATCCTTACTTGTAAGGAGCATTCCGGTTGTACATCTTCCAAGACAGATTTGTTTGTTCTTTTGGCAGGCCACAGTATATTCAATATTATTTGCCAAGACCACAATTTGAAAGCGTCAATTCTTCTTCAGTCTTCCTTATGCATTCTTCAGCTTTCACATGCATATGATGCGATTGAAAATACCATGGCTTAGGTCAGGTGCACCTTAGTCTTCACGGTGACACCTTTGCTTTTCAACAGTTTAAAGAGGTCCTTTGCAGCAGATTTACCCAATGCAATGCGTCTTCTGATTTCTTTACTGCTACTTCCATGGGTGTTGATTGTGGATCCAAGTAAAATGAAATACTTGACAACTTCAATCTTTTCTCCATTTATCATGATGTTGCTCATTGGCCCAGTTGTGAGGATTTTTGTTTTCTTTATGCTGGGGTGCAATCCATACTGAAGGCTGTGGTCTTTGATCTTCATTAGTAAGCGCTTCAAGTTCCCTTCACTTTCAGCAAGGAAGGTCGTGTCATCTGCATAACGCAGGTTGTTGCTGAGTCTTCCTCCAATCCTGATGCCCCGTTCTTCTTCATATAGTCCAGCTTCTCGTATTATTTGCTCAGCATACAGATTGAATAGGTATGGCGAAAGAATACAACACTGACGCACATCTTTCCTGACTTTAAACCAATCAGTATCCTCTTGTTCTGTCCAAACAACTGCCTCCTGATCTACATAAAGTTTCCTCATGAGCACAATTTACTGTTCTGGAATTCCCATATAATTTGTTATGATCCACACAGTTGAATGTCTTTGCACAGTCAATAAAATACAGGTAAACATCCTTCTGCTATTCTCTGCTTTCAGCCAGGATCCATCTGACATCAGCAATGATACCCCTGGTTCCACATCCTCTTCTGAAACCAGCCTGAACTTCTGAAACCAGCCTGAACCCTGTCAACATACTGCTGCAACCACTTTTGAATGATCTTCAGCAGAATTTTGCTTGCATGTGATATTAATGATATTGCTCTATAATTTCCACATTCAGTTGGATCACCTTTCTTGAGAATAGGCATAAATATGGATCTCTTCCAGTGAGTTTGCCAGGAAGTTGCCTTCCATATTTCTTGGCCTAGATGAGTGAGCACCTCCAGTGCTGCATCCGTTTGTTGAAACATCTCAGCTGATATTCCATCAGTTCCTGGAGCCTTGTTTTTCGCCAGTGCCTTCAGAGCAGCTTGGACTTCTTCCTTCAGTACCATCGGTTCCTGATCAAACGCTACCTTTTGAAATGGTTGAACATTGACTAATTCTTTTTGGTATATTGACTCTATGTATTCCTTAATAGGAAACCCTGGTGGTGTAGTGGTTAAGTGCTATGGCTGCTAACTAAAGGGTCGGCAGTTCGAATCCGCCAGGTGCTCCTTGGAAACTCTATGGGGCAGTTCTACTCTGTCCTATAGGGTTGCTATGAGTCGGAATCGGCTCGACGGCACTGGATTTGGTATTCCTTAAATCTTCTTTTGATGCTTCCTGCATCGTTTAATATTTTCCCCATAGAATCCTTCACTATTGCAACTTGAGGCTTGAATTCTTTCTTCAGTTCTTTTAGCTTGAGAAATGCTGAGTGTGCTCTTCCCTTTTGGTTTTCTATCTCCAGCTCTTTGCACATGTCATTATAATACTTTTTCCTCTTGAGCTGCCCTTTGAAATTTTCTGTTCAGTTCTTGAACACTTAGGGCATTTTCTAGCTTCTCTGCCATCACTTGTGCTTGATCCTTTGCCTGGAACAAATTATTTTCTCCCTTTTCCCTCCAGGTTTCTCTCCTACTCATCCTCAGGTAATAGCTTCTTGACCTTCCCTGGCTCTTTCTCCATCCAAACAGTTGTTCTTCCACTACGCTACCTTCCATAGTAATGATTTGTACTGCACCTGTTGGTTTACATGCCCATCTTCCTTTGGGCCATAAGCTCCCTCTCAGGGCTCTATTTGACTTGACTTTGTATCCCCAGGACTTAGCAAAACAATCAAGTATCTGTTGAATACATGAGTAAATGACCACATATGGCCACATAATAATTATCTTGCCCTGTGCATGCCGGACTGCATCCCTTAATCCCAAGAGCATTAGATATAGAAATTTTCTTCCAGGGCTGACTCCAGGGAGGTAGAGAATGGAAATATCAGTCTCCTTCAAGATCTAAACTGAAAACATATTAGTGGGAGCTTTATCTTAGATGTTCAGAAGAGATCACGCTAATGTTGTTATATTTATTTGATAAGTACAAATAGAGACGCGTTTAAACTTAACCAGACAAACTCAGCCAGACATAATGTGGAGAGGCCAGACAGAAAGAATCCAATGAGTCAAGAGGAAAGGGAAACAAATACAGGCTAAGTCCGAAAGAACTTTTTTAATTTTAAGCAGAGAAGGAATACCAGCAGGACAAGGAAGTTAAATATTCCCACTCCCCTGAGGACAGAAGAAAGACAAACACGCCAAGAAAGGCTTGGGGCTGTATCCCGCTCTGCCATGAGCCTGTCCCAGGGGGTTGCAGAAGGAATCCTAAGAACTCTCCTAACCAGCCACTTAGAGTCCACTTCTCTATTGCTAGCACAGTCCCCAGGCGCCTCTGAGGAATGGCCTCCTGCTCAGCAGGGCGTCAGGGGGAAAACTTTCACAACAAGAATTGTTGACTGAAGGAGGCAGTACTCTTGCAATTATTTCAAACGCAAAATGTCTTATTCAGGCAACTAAATTACTCTCACTCCTACTTTTCTGACTTGATTTCAGAACCTTGTTCAAGGCTAGTAGTAGATGTCTCCTTTACTCTCTTCCTTTTAAAAATTTTATTTATTTTCCTCTATTCAAGTCCCTGTAGAGCTTCCTCTGACCTCTGTATAGAGGCACATCATTTCCAGAAAGTAAACAAGGAGGAAGATTGGGACTTATCAGGTGGGGCTTTGACCTCTGAGGAAGATTTGCTGTGACCTTGACTCCTTCATTGGTGGTATCTGTATTGCTGTTCCTTTATTTCATTAATTGGGTTCTTTTTATCTGGCAACTCCACTTAAGGTAATCTTACAGCTAAAGGTGTTGCTTTAAAATACTTAAAGAAAAAGAACAGGTATTTAGAAATTAATGGAACCCATAACTGGCATTGTTGTTGCTGTTAGGTGCCATCGAGTCAGTTCTGACTCATAAACCCAACATAAAAAAAAAACATAGCGACCCTATATAAAACAACGAAACACTGCCTGGTCCTGTACCATCCTCACAGTTGTTGCTATGCTTGAGCCCATTGTTGCAGTCACTGCGGCAACCCATCTTGTCAAGCTTCTTCCTCTTTTTCCCTGACCCTCTACCAAGTATGATGCCCTTCTCCAGGGACTGGTCCCTCCTGATAATATGTCCAAAGTATGTGAAACAAAGTGTTGCCATCCTCACTTCCAAGTAGCATTCTAGCTGTACTTCTTCGAAGACAGATTTGTTCGTTCTTCTGGCAGTCCGTGGTATATTCAATATTCTTTGCTAACACCATAATTCGAAGGCATCAATTCTTATTCAGTGTCCAGCTTTCACACGCACATAAGGTGATTGAAAATATCATGGCTTGGGTCAGGTGCATCTTAGTCTTTAAAGTGACATCTTTAGGGGCTTTGATTTTTGTTTTTAGGGCCCATAGGAGAAACCAGGAGAAATATGATGGTTGCCCCACAGCTGAGATAGAGATTTAATACAAAAAATTGTCGGCCCAAAAGATATTCTGGTGTTTGTCCAGTGGCCTTTCTAATAGGTTGGGCTTCTGTGGGGAGAGAGGTGTAAAAACGGCTTGGGGGTAGTGTCTGATCTTCTCTAACTTCACAAGGGGGAAAGAGGACAAAGATCAACAGCTCAAGACTGATTCCTATGAGGTAGAGGTCAGACATGCCTCTTCTCTCCACCATATTTATCAATACTGACTCCAACTGTCCCTTGCACGGCACTTTCTACTTCTCTGCTGAGTTTGATAATTCATTGCAATGGCCACACAGAACTCACAGACAATACTCAAAATTATAGGGTTTATTAGGGAATAACAGGTTTTTTTTGTTTTTTTGTTTTTTTGTTTTTAACAGGTTACAGTTCAGGTTCAGGAACCCTAAGGATACCATTCTTCCATCAGGACAGCCTCTTCCCAGCTGTGCTACAGGCATGCCTCTCTCTGGCTTTGTGTCTTCTATTCTGCTTAGGAAAGTGTTACAAAGCTCTTTTAATTCTGCCAATAAGTACCCCAAGGCACCCCAATCTACCAGTAAGCCTCAGCCTGAAGGCCCTCAGCTCTGTGTAGCTCCACCAAGTGCTCAGAGGCACCCTACTCTGCCAGCAGGCCTCTCCCAAAGGCATTCAGCTTTCTTGTTCCATGGGCTAGGAAGCCCACCATGCTGTCTCTTGCTGGTCTCTTTTGCCACTGTCTCTCTGCCACAGTTTCTCACTCTCTTCAATGTTACAGCACTCCCTCTCTCTTTCTCTCTCTCGATCTCCTGGTTCCTGAGGCTTCTCAGCACAGGGATCCTGGGTCCAAAGAATGCCCTCCACTCTTGGCCCTTCTTCCTTGGTGGTCACGAGATCCTCTCTTTGCTCTGTAATTGGCTGTCTTTTAAGCCAAGCAGGATGGCAAAACAGGCCCATCCCTTAGTTAGGGTTCTGTAGACCTTATTTGCATGGTCCCATCCAATCACTGTGTGTGAGTTACAAGACCATAGTGAGAAATGCCACACAAAAGTGATCCATCACATTGCAGGGGAGGTGAGTGAGGAGGGACATATTTATTGGTTGTTTGGTTGGTTGGTTAGAGTCGAAGGGCTGAATAGCTGGGACATGACTTCAGGAATCTTCTACCCAAATGGCCAGCATCAAGGTTCCCAGCCTATTCTGGAGGCAGAGCCTGACGTTGGAAACAACTACAGCATGATAATTGTTTTCTTGGTTATTTGTTTTCTATTTTTTTTTTTGGTCCATTGCCACATCATGTGGTTTCCTGTTTGAGCTTCTCAATAAATATTTATGGTAGTTAATTAATTAAAGAGGGACTCTTCATATTTTTAAACATTTTAAACATTGTATCATGAAACTTCAAGAAAGGTTGTGTAAAGGACCTTTTTTGTCCTGGCCCATTTTAGAATAAGTTGCCAAGAACGCCCCATCATATTCAATTCTTGACTGTGTATTTCCTGTAAACAAGGACATCCTCTTACAGCTCCACAAAACAACCTTTAAAATCAGGAAGTTAACGTTGATACATTACTACCATCTAATCCTCAGAGCCCATTTGAGTTTCACCACTTGTCCCAATGTCCTTTAGTGCAAAATAATCTGGTCCAGAATTCCTCATTTAATTTAGTAGCCATATTTTTTTAGTTTCCTTCATTCTGGAATGGTCTCTCAGTCTTATCTTGACTTTTATGACCTTGACACCTTTGAAGGTGACAGGCCAGGTATTTTGGGAAATGTTCATCAATTTGGGTTTGTCTGGTGTGTTCTCATTATTATATTCAGTTAAGCAATTTTGGCAGGAATATCACAAGATTGGCAGCATGTTCTTCTCGTTGCCTCTCATTAGGTGGCCCACAATTTTGAATTGTCCCACAGCTGGTGTTGTTAACTTTGATAATTTGATTAAGGTGGTATCTAGCAGGCTTCTCCACTGTAAAGTTAATTTTCTTTGCCTTTCTAATTAATAAATATTTTGTGGAAAGTTACTTTTAATCAAGGTAAATATCCTGTTCCTTATCAAGCTTTTCATTTATTCATTTATTTACATCAGTATATACTTAAGAATCCCTATTTCATTAAATGGCTTGTAACTATCTTAGTTTCTTAATGCTGCTATAACAGAAATACCACAAGTGGGTGGCTTTAAAGAACAGAAATTCATTTTCTCACAGTCTAGAAGGCTAGAAGTCCAAACCAGGACACTGGCTTTAGGGGAAGGCTCTTTCCCCATTGGTTCTGGGGGAAAGTCCTGTTTCTCTCAGCTTCTGTAAGCCTCAGTATTCCTCAGTTCCTTCGTGATCTTCACGTATCATCTGTCTTCCCCACATTTGTGCTCTCTTTTGTGTCTGATCTGTTCTTTTTATAACTCAGAAGTTATTAGGTTTAGGGCACACCCTACACTGATATGGCCTCATTAACAAGGAAAATCCTATTCTATTCCCAGACAGGATTACCTCCACAGCTATATAGGCTAAGGTTCCAACACATATTTTGTGGGGACATAATTCAATTCACAACAGTAATCTATTACTGTTATTATTTATTTTAATGATCAATTTGTCACTTTTTGTTGAAGAAGACCCTTCAACCAGCTTCTGTGTCTTTTAAACATGTTTTTATCATTTTTTTTTTTTTAAATACTTCCTTTTCTTCTGGCCAAAAGAATGTTCCAGAGTCATCTGAATCAGTCATTTCTCCAAGAACCCCTGGTCCCTTTTGAGGGACAATAGTGTTTAGAAACAAAGATCTGTGTTCCTTGCTAAAGGATGTCACCACTCCCAGGACCTCTCAGTGGACAGAACCCAAGCTCTTAACTACCATTTCTGAAAGAACATCTGCATCTTACTTATTCTATGTCTATATATAGTCATATTGAAAACAATGAGTTCACATAGAAACTTCCAATGTCAATTAGAATGTCAGCTTCTGGAGGGTTCATTCTGTTTATATCCCTTTCCATATTTGCAATCCCCTTCTCTGACAATAAGAAACCTGGCTTCCATTATTGTCAATATACTTGCTTATCAGATGACTCTCCATTTATGAAACAAATCTCCCCTCCATTGCCCCCTACCCACCACAAAACCAAACACTCCCCTACCCACACTGGACCACTGCCATCTATGTGTCGATGCCCTCCTCCTCTGATGCTATATAGGGTGAACCCCTGAGCAGACTCCTTCCTCACCCTAGTTGGGCCCCAACCCCCAAGTCGGGGGGGCCCTCCTGTGCAGATACCCTTCTCCTTGTGTAGATGCTCTCCTCACCCTGTTCAGGCTCTGACACCTGCACTAGGTTACCTTCCCACACAGATGCCCTCCTCACCTCACTTGAGCTCTAACATCGTATCCTAAGCCTCCCAGGCTCCACTCTTTCACCTCACTTCTACCCCAGTGCAGCTATCTACCTTGATTGCCCCCACTTAATGGCCTTTGGACTGAAATGCTGGAGGAGAGGAGCTTGTGGTATTTCAGATCCAGTAAAACTGGTTCCAATTCAATCGTATGTGCTCTAGTGGACAGATTTGGGGTTTCATATCAGTCGTGTAGAAACTGCTCATTCCTTCTGGGATAGGGTGACCTGAAAGCCAGGCAGCTTTCCCAACCCCTGGAAATGACAGTTAGGCTTACCCCCAATGTAGGTAGCTAAGAGAAAATAGTCAGAAGAAGGAAACAGCTGAAAATGGTAATGATTCAGACTGGTATATACAAGAGCAGGTGGCCAGAAGAAGAGACAAGGCAAGATGGGGAGAAAAAGAACTGACAAAACCAGGCAAGTTTCCAGGTCCTGGCCAGGGGCAGGACTTCTGTTTCAATAAAAAATTAAAATGCCATGCAGGGAAACCAAGACAGGCATCCATGATAGAAATTAAACCCATTTGTTAGAGGATGAGAAAAGCCTCAATTCACAAACTATGGCTTGTCCCTGGGGCACCAGGTACCAGATCTATGGCAATAGGTTAATGTTAGGTGCCATAAAATGGCTGGCTTAAGGCTACTAAGCCGGTCAATATTGGTAAGAAATTTGGGGTGGGGAGTACAGAGCCTTCAAAGGGAGGTATTTTGGAGGACCCAGAACTTCTCTGAGTTCAGTAGTTCGCCAGAAGGACTCACAAGACTCAACAGGAGGTGTCTTAGTTATCTAGTGCTGCTTTAACAGAAATAGCGCAAGTGGATGGCTTTAACAAAGAGAAATTTATTTCCTCCCATTAAAGTTTGCTAGAAGTTCAAATTCAGGGTGTCACCTCCAGCGGAAGGTTTTCTTTCTCTGTTGGCTCTGGAAGAAGGTCCTTCTCATCAATCTTCTCCTGGACTAGGAGCTTCTCTGAGCAGGAACCCTGGGCCCAAAGGATGCACCCTGCTGCCAGCACTGCTTTCTTGGTGCTGTGAGGTCCCCCACTCTCTGCTCGCTTTCCTTTCCTTTTATTTCTTGTAAGATAAAAGGTGGTGCAGGCCACATCTCAGGGAAACTCCCTATACATTGCATCAGGGATGTAACCTGAGCAAAGGTGTTACATCACACCAAATCTTCTTCAACATAATCCAATCTTGCCTCATTGACCACAGGCAGAGATTAGGATTTACAACATATAGGAAAATTATATCAATCACAAAATGAAGGACAACCACACAGTACTGGGCATCATCTCCCAACCAAGTTGACACAAACTTTTGGGGGACAACAATTCAGTCCATGACAGTAGGTTATACTGATAGCTAAGATTTATTACAGCAAAGGATACAGAGAAAAGGAAACAGGAAAAAAATATGTATCTGCAGAGTCCAGACAGGTCCCGCTCAGGTTTCTGAAGTTCTTCCTCAAGTTCTCTCTCTGACAGCAAACCATAGGAACGTATGTGGAATGTCTCTGTCCATGGGAGCTCGTTTGAGTCCCAGTCTCCAAAGCTTATATGAGTCTCGTCATGTAGGCACATCCTGTTAGCAATGAGCCATTGCAACCCAAAATCTGGGACCCCCAACAATGAAGCCAAACCAAATCCAAAACCAAACCCATTGCCATTGAGTTGAATTAGAACTCAGAGCGACCTTATAGGACAGGGTAGAACTCCCTCCACGGGGTTTCCAAGCCTATAATCTTCGGAGCCCTGGTGGCACAGCAGTTCAAACACTTGGCTGCTAACCAAAAGGACGACAGTTCCCACCCACCAGCCACTTGGCAAGAGAAAGATGTGTCAGTCTGCTTCTGTCCGTAAAGATTTACGGCTTGGAAACCCTATGGGGCAGTCTACTTTGTCCTGTAGGGTCAATTTGATTCAGAAGCGACTGATGGAAGTGGGTTTTAATCTTCATGGAAGCAGACTGCCACACCGTTCTCCCACAAAGAGGTCGGTAGGTTTGAACTGCTGACCTTTTGATTAGCAGCCCAGCACTTAACCACTGTGCCACCAGGGCTCCTTAACAGTGAAGCTAGGTGCATATTATGAATCTTAACCTGATGGTCTGGTATGACATAGTCCGTTGTTCCCAGGGTATATGATAAAATCGTCAGTCAGTAACATAAAGAACACTTCAGGGGCTACATTCCCAGCAGACGGCCCAGGGTCTGTCTTGGTCCCTTGGAAACACACAAGGAGTAAGCAACCAGACCTGCTGTGTTAACACTTTCCTTACAGGAGGGCACAGTACTCTGAGTATGGCCAGGGAAGGCAGGAGCTGAAAATATGTAACTATGACCCAGATTTGGTCAATTATGCTTTTCCCATAAAATTAACTGCCAATCAACTATCAATATAAATACTTAGTCATCTCTAATTTGCATTCAAAAGCTGACGTGAATTCCAAACAAACCTAAAAGAAATAAATATACTTAGGCACAAGTCAAGTATCTTCCTCATCCTAGAGTAATTATAAACGTAAAGCACTTTGAAAATTACCAAGTGTTATAAGTGTGATAGCTGTTATGCCCTGCAGGAAAGTCAGGCAGGCTCGGGCCATCCCCAGAAAGAGCCCAACCTCCCTGATGGATGATCTTAGATGCAGATAAATGCAGGGGATGGTGCCAACATTTCTCTCAGTTCTCCTCAGGACACTTTGCAGTTCAGACTGAAGGAGCTTCATGTGAGGTAGAAACACCTCACCCGTAGTCTTCCTCCTTTTTTATCTCCCATAGGATCCAAACATTATTTTGCCATAGGGCACCTACCCCTCAGCACGAAGGAGCCTACAAGTCCCAGTTTTCTTGGACCATAACATTCTCCAAAGTGGAACATCTTTAAGATATAGAAATCATTCTCTTACTAATATTGAGCATCTTCTGCTAACATTGGGCTTAACATACCAGGAGTGGTGTGTGTGTGTGTGTGCGCGTGCGTGCGTACGTGCATGTGTGTGTGTGTGTGTCAGTGTGCTGGGTTTTCTGAGGAATGAGGTTTACACAAAGGGCATAACGAGGGTATAAACCCTATTCAGCTCCACAAGTATGCCATATGGTAATAGTGGCAATATCAAGGTGTCTTAGGAAGCTCCTGCCCCATAACCTCTCCAAAAACCACACCAAATAGAAAATGAACAACAACAACAAAAAAATTAAAACCTCTTGATTGGTGATATGAGTGGAAATCACAGCACCTAACAACAACAACAACAGAACTTACAGCACTCATGTTAACTCCATGTGACAATAGTAGAACTGCCCCATAGGGTTTTCTTGGCTGTAGTCTCATTGGAAGCAGATCGCCCGGTCTTTCTCCCGTGGAGCTGCTTGGTGGATCTAAACCACCAACTGTTCGGCTAGCAGCCAAGTGCTTAACCATTTCCACCACCTAGATGCTATTATTACCAAGAATGAGGAATGGGGAGGACTGCAGGGATTGGAGACAGATGAACTTGTTCAGCCACATGTCATTCTGTATCAACCTCTACTTCAGTATACCAAAAAAAACAAAACAAACCATTGCCACTGAGTGGATTCCAGTTCACAGGACCCTTTAGGACAGAGTAGAACTGCCCCATAGGATTTCTAAGGAGCAGCTGGTGGATTCGAACTGCAGACCTTTTGGTTAGCAGCCTAATGTTTAACCACTGCGCCACCAGGGTCCCAAACCAAGTAGAATATCTAATCTACATTTACTATGGTGAATGCTTCATGGGTCAGAAAACTTTACACCCACTTCCATCATAGCCATGGTGGCTAATGCTATCACCAACCCGTTGCAACTTTTGGGGCTAGAGCTTGTGGACAAGTGTATAGGATCAAGAATTCACACTGTGATAAAGAGCAACAAGGAAATTGCTGGCACACTTCTAGGTGGATTTTTTTAAATTTTATTGACCTTTAGGTGAAAGTTTACAGCACAAATTAGTTTCTCATTCAAAAATTTAAACACAAATTGTTTTGTGACATAGATTGCAATTCCTGCAATGTGTCAGCACTCTCCAGCTTTCCTTTTCCATCCCAGGATCCCCATGTCCATTCATCTAGTTTTCCTGTCTCTTTTGCCTTCTTGCCTTTGCTTTTGGGTAGGTGTTGCCCATTTGGTCTCATATACTTGATTCCCCAAGTATGTTATTGTTTGTTTTATAAGCTTGTCTAATCTTTGGCAGAAAGATGAACTTTGGTAGTGGCTTCAGTTCTGAGTTAGCAGGGTATTTAGGGGCCATAGTCTTGGGGGTTCCTCTAGTCTCTGTCAGACCAGTAAGTCTGGTCTTTTTTTTTTTTTTGTAATTTGAATTTCACTCTACATTTTTCTCCTGCCCCATCCTGGAACTATCTGTTTTTATCCCCATTAGAGCGGTCAGTTGGTGGTATCGGGGCACCATCTAGTTCTTCTGGGCTCAGGTTTGTGGAAGCTGTGGTTCATGCAGTCTACTGGTCCTTTGGACTAACATTTTCCTTATGTCTTTGGTTTTCTTCATTCTCTTTTGCTTGGATTGGGATGAGACAAATAGATGTATCTTAGAAGCCCGTTTCAAGCTTTTAAGACTCCAGATGCTACACATCAAAGTAGGATGTAGAATATTTTCTCTACGAACTATGTTATACCAATTGACTTAGATGTCCCTCTAGATCATAGTCCCCAGTCCTCAGTCCCAGTAACCTGGTCCCTCAAGGTGTTTGGATGTGTCTGGGAAACTTCTATGACTTTGCCTTGGTTGAGTTGTGCTGACATCCCCTATATTGTGTGTTGTCTTTCCCTTCACCAAAGTTAACATTTGTCTACTACCTGGTTAGTGATCGCCCCTCCCCAGCCTTCCCTTCCCTTGTAACCATCAAAGATTGTTTTGTGCGTGTGTATGTGTGCGTATAATACTTTTTTGGGGTTTGTTATAATAGTGTTCTCATACAACATTTGGCCCTTTGTGATTGATTTAATTCACTTAGCATAGTGCCTTCCAGGTTCATCCATATTGGGATGTTTCCTAGATTCATCATTGTTCTTTATCGTTGCATAGTATTCCATTGCGTTTTTGTACCATAATGTGTTTATCCATCCATCTGTTGGTGAAAACTTAGATTGTTTCCATCTTTTTGCTATTGTGAATAATGCTGCAGTGAACATGGGTGTGCATATGTCTATTCCTGTGATGGCTCTTTTTTCTCTACGATATATGCCTAGGAGTGGGATTGCAGAATCTTATGATATTTCTATTTCTAGCTTTTTAAGGAGGTGCCATTATCTTTTTCCAGAGTAGTTGTACCATTTTATATTCCCACCAGCAGTGCATAAGAGCTCCAATCTTCCCGCAACCTCTCCAACATTTGTTATTTTCTGCTTTTTTGATTAGTGCCAGTAACGCCAGGGTGAGATGGTATCTCATTGTGGTTTTGATCTGCATTTCTCTAATGGCTAATGCTTGTGAGCATCACCTCCTGTGTCTGTTAGCTGGCTGAATATCTTCCCTGGTGAAATGACTGCTCATCTTTTGCCCATTTTTAAATTGGATTATTTGTCTTTTTGTTGTTGAGGTGTTGAAATTACTATAGATTTTAGAGGTTTGACCCTTGTCAGATATGTCATAGCCAATTTTTTTTTTCCCAGTCTATATATTATTTTTTTACTCTTTTGGTAAAGTCTTTTGATGAGCACAATTGTTTAATTTTTAGAAGCTCTGAGTTATCTAGTTTATCTTCTGGTGTTTGTGCATTGTTATAGTTTCTACTGTATTTATACTATGTATTAGGGCCCCTAGCCTTGTTCCTATTTTTCTTCCATGATCTTTATTGTTTTAGGTTTCATATTTAGGTCTTTGATCCATTTTGAGTTAGCTTTTGTGAATGGTGTTAGGTATAGCTCCTGTTTCATTTTTTCACAGGTGGACATTCAGTTTTGCTAGCACTATTTGTTAAAATGCTGTCTTCTCCCCACTTAATGGACTTCGGTCCTTTGTTAAAGATCAGCTATCCACAGACAGATGAATTCACATCTGGGTTCTTGGTTCTGTTCCATTGACCTATGTGTCTGTCATTGTACCACTACTAGGTTGTTTTGACTACTGCAGCTGTATAGTAGTTTCTGAGATCAGGTAATGTGAGGCCTCCTACTTCATTCTTTTTCTCAATAATGCTTTACTTATATGGGGCCTCTCTCCTTTCCATATAAAGTTGGTAATTAATTTTTCCATGTCATTAAAAAATGCTGTTGGTATTGGGATCGGGACTGCATTATTCTGTACTTTGTTTTGAGTAGAATTGACATATTCACAATGTTGAGTCTTATCCATGAGCATGATATGTTTTTCGATTTATGTAGATCTCTTCTGGTTTCTTGCAATAGTGTTTTGTAGTTTTCTTTGTATAGGCCTTTCATGTCCCTGGTTAGATTTATTCCTAAGTATTTTATCTTTTTAGGGGCTATAGTAAATGGTATTGTTTTTCTGGTTTCCTTTTCCAAGTTTTCTTTGTTTGTGTATAGGAATCCAATTGATTTTTGTATGTTGACCTTATATCCTGCTACTCTGCTGAATCTTTCTATTAGTTCCAGTAGTTTTCTAGTGGACTTTTGGGGGCTCTCTGTGTATAGGATCATATCATCTGTGAATAGGGATAATTTTACTTCTTCCTTTCGAATTTGGATGCCCTTTATTTCTTTTTCTTTCCTTATTGCTCTTGCTAGGACTTCCAGCACAATGTTAAATAGGAGTGGTGATAAAGGGAACCCTTGTCTTGATCCCATTCTCAAGAGACATGCTTTCAGCCTCTCAACATTGAGAATGATGTTTGCTGTTGGTTTTGTATCCAAAAAAACCAAACCTGTTGCCGTTGAGTGAATTCCAACTCACAGAGACCCTATAGGACAGAGTAAAACTGCCCCATGGGGTTTCCAAGGAGCAGCTGGTGGATTTGGACTGATGGTCTTTTGGTTAACAGTCAGGTTTTTTAACCACTATATTAGGGCTCCTGATTTTGTATAGATGCCCTTTATTATGTTGAGGCGTTTCCCTTCTATTCCTATTTTATTGAGAGTTTTTATTAGGAATGGGTGTTAGACTTTATCAAATGCCTTTCTGTGCAATTGAGATGATCATGTGATTCTTTTCTTTTGTTCTATTTATGTTGTGGATTACATTGATTAATTTTCTAATATTGAACCGTCCTTGCATACCTGGTATGCATCCTACTTTGTCATGGTGTATTACTTTTTTTGATACAATTTTGAACTCAATTGGCTAGTATTTCATTGAGAATTTTTGCATCAATATCCGTGAGAGACATTGGTCTGTAATTTCCTTTTTTTTTTTTTGATGTCTTTACCTGGTTTGGGTAACAGGGTTATGCTGGCTTCGTAGAATGAATTTGAGAGTATTCCTTCCTTTTCTATGCTCTGAAGTAGTTTGAGTAGCACTTAGGTGAACTCTTCTCCGAATGTTTGGTAGAATTCTCCAGTGAAGCTGCCTAAGCCAGGGCTTTTTTTGTTGTTGTTGGGAGCCTTTTTTATTACCTCTTCAATCTCTTCTCTTGTTATGGGACAGTTCTAAGTTTTGATGACTTGTCAATATGGTATTGGAAGATGTAACTGAGTTTGAAATCACACAAGAAGGAAGGATTACTAAATTATATCAGATTTTGCTAAATGGAAATATAACAATGCTGGTTCCTGGAGGAGACGGGCCTGAAGAATGAGTGGATAGTCTTGACTTATGCTAACTTCTGTTTTGTTTTATAATGGCAACAAAATGGATTTTTTTTTAACCTTTTAATCTGGAGATTCTATGACACTAAGTTTCCCATTAAAGGGAAATTCTATGAAGTTGCATTGTAAATGCAATTTTTGTAAGTTAATCGTGATTGTCTTGGAAAAAAGGTTAACAGTTTGTTGTTTGAAGACTAAAATAAAGACGTTTTGGTTTAGAAAATAAAAAGAAGAATGCTTTAGACCCCTGCCCTCCCTCCTTCCAGATGTAGATTTCTTCTTGGTAACTCTTTATTGAAAAGTCGCTGATTCCCTTACCAGCTCACATTTCCAGCTGACGCTCAATCCAGGTATCTTTGCTCAGAAAACAGCCCTTATTCTTAATAATAAAACATTTGCCATTTCTACATTTTTTGTGTGTATGGTTCAGTAATGTTAATTGTGTTCATCATGTTGGGTAACCATCACCACTATCCACCATCACCACTATCCACCATCACCACTGTCCACCACCACTATCCACCATCACCACTATCCACCACCACCACTATCCACTACCACACTATCCACCACCACCACGATCCACCATCACCACGATCCACCATCACCACGATCCACCATCACCACTATCCACCACCACTATCTACCATCACCGCTATCCACCATCACAAAATTTTTGCATCACCCTTAACAGAAGCTCAGTGCCCCCTAAGCAATAACTCCTTCTTTCTGCCCTTATTTTTCAGGAGAGGGTTTTCACTATTACTGCAGCCTTCGTTTTCCAAACCAAAAACAGAAATTGCATAACTGTCTGCTGCCTGATTATACATTTCTTTAGAAGTGTAGATAGTTGAAATTATCTAATCCAGTCTCAGCTTTATACAAGTAGAGACTGAAACCTCAAGGCCTACTTGTACACCCAGGGTCCCATAATTTATGGGGGAAACCTCCCTCTCGGCTTCCAGCTCACATAAGGCCCTGGACCCAAAACAACCTTCCATAGGATGCTTAGACCTCTAATGGGATGTTATCCTGGACCTCAACCCTGGTGCAATAACAGGGTTTCACTGCATCTTGATTACTCATCGATGGGTTTGCAACCATTAGAGGTAAAATTCTAATGGACCTGGGAAATGGAAGGTTGAAAGCCAGGGTCATAAATTCATTTTTTTAAATAAATTTTATTTATTTTGTTGTTCTGGAGAATACACACAGCAATCACACACCAATTGAACAGTTTCTACATGTATAATTTAGTGACACTGATTACATCCTTTGAGTTGTGCAACTATTCTCACCCTCCTTTTCTGAGTTGTTCCCTCATTAACATAAACTCACTGCCCCCTAAGGTTCCTATGTAATGTTTCAATTGCTGTTGTCAGCTTGATCCCATATAGATAGTTCTTAAAACAGCATAATGCTCAAGGCAAGTGTTTTTTTCTTTTTTTACTAGTTAAGCTAAACTATTTTTCAGTTTTAAGATGACTTCAGGGTATATTTTTGGTTTAAGGTTTAAAGATTATCTTAGGGCAATAGTTTCAGGGGTTCATCTACTCTCCGTGGCTCCAGAAAGCCTAGGGTTCCATGAGAATTTGCATAAATTCATTTGACTAAACTTTTGGGCATAGATTTTAGAAAGGTATTTGAGAAGAGCAAATGAAGGAAATAAGGAGGGAAAAAAAATCTAGAAAATTAAAGTCAATTGATTTAACACAAGTAGCTGAGAAAATAATAAGACATCTTTTCTATAGTCACCTTGACAGGAACATCACGAATTAAATGAGGTAGTATTTTCCCTTTTACACAAAAAATCAAGTTAAATGGACTAGATTTCTTTTGAAGAGATTACAAATTTACTGCCTAGAATAACATGCTAGGTATTGTGTTTCTGTACATGGCAGAGCTAATGAGAAACAAATGGAATTCTCATCTTCTCATCTGGATTTCAGAGTGGTGCAAATGGTTGATGCACTTGGCTGCTAACAGAAAGTTTGGCTGTTCAAGTCTACTCAGCGGTGCCTTGGAAGAAAGGTCTGACAATATACTTCCGAAAAACTAGCCATGGAAAACCCTATGGAGCACAGTTCTATTCTGACACACATGGGATAGCCATGAGTCAGAATCAACTTGATGGCATCTGGATTTCAGCCAGGTCCCTCAATTTGGTTTTATATAGAAATCGTTTTTATTCAGAATCTTTCAAATGGAACCAGATGGCCACTCATCCAGTGTTAGGTCAGTAAGTGATGAGCAGAAATGAGGAGTACATCTGAATACTGGGCTGATTCCCCACAAACACCACCGCTTCAGAGGTGCAGGGGCTGGTAGGGGCAGGGGAGTAGCAGCTGTGTCTGTGGAAAGGACGCTTCCAGCTGGCATTCTGCCACTGGCCACAGCTTTTCCTCCTAGCAACAGTCTAGGCTCACCCTCCATCGGATCCCTGAGGGGCTGGTGTGAATCATCCCACATTATGATGGTTTTATGGATGTGATCCAGCAGAAACCACCACTTGAATATTTAGAGATAAATCATTGATACTGAATTTGGCTTGCTGTTTAAAATAATTGGTTTCCAAGTCTCAGAGATAGAACATTCAAGAGATACACCTTTAGGTTTTTGTTTTTCAGAAACTATGTAATTATGTATCCTAACTTTTCTCAGATCTCCTCTTATAGTTTTGAAGTAAAAAATCTCCCCTCAATCCCGACTTTTTTTTCCTTCTAAATCATGTGGTTTTGATGGAGCTGGATATAAAATCTGATTGTAATTAATAGCCTGCCTGTTTTCTCAGTTCCTCTCTCCCTTCTCACCACATGGTGCATTAAAAAAAAAATTACCGTGTATTAGGTGAAAGTTTAGAGAGCAAGTTAGTTTCCCATTCGATAGTTTGTACATAAAGTGTTCCATGACACTGGTCGCATTCCCCATAATGTGTCACCACTCTCCCCATCTCCATCTTAGTTTCCTTTCTTTCTGATTTTCTACCCATTCCTGCCTTCTCACCTTTGCTTTTGGGCAAAAGGTGCCCTTCTGATCTGGTATAATTGATTGTTCTAAGAAGCACGTTCCTCTTGGGTGTTATTGTTTATTTTGTAGGCCTGTCTATGGTTTGTCTCTGGGAATGATTTCAGTTCCAGTTCAGAAGGGTATCTTAGGGCCATAGTCTTAGGGGTTCCTCTAGTCTGTCAGATCAGTAAGTCTGGTCTTTTTTGTGAATTTGATTTTTTGTTCTACAATTTTTCTCCCGCTCTGTCTGGGACCCTCTGCTGTGATCCCAGTCAGAGTGATCAGTAACGGTAAGCAGGCACCATCTAATTCTTCTCGTCTGGGGGTCGTGTGGGTTGTGGTTCATGTGGTTCATATGCCAGTTATCATAGATGTCCCCTGAATCTATGGTCCTTTGCTTTCGAGCCTAGGAATTTCATCCCATGAGGTGTTTAGTTATATCTAAGAAGTTGCCCTGACTGTGGCCTGTTGTGTGCTCTATTGTCTATATGAATATACAAGCAGCACCTACAGTTATATATATAGAAATATCTACCACCAAGCCTATATCTGCAGGTGGGTATGTTCCCTTTGACCCTCCCATGCCTCTTGGCATATCTATCTACATATGTATCCATTTGTAAATTAGCATTTATTAATATTATTGTTGCAGTGTTGTCTATGCTATGGTAATCACCATTGTTGCCCTTTGTTCTTACATTCTTCTCAGTGTCCTCCCTTGCCTTGGTCATGTTTTGCTGACTTCCCCCATATTGTGTATAACGTGTGTCTTCTATTTGGTAATTTTCCCTCTCCTCCTCCCACCCCTGGTAAATATCAGAAAGTTTGTTTTTTCCTGTGTATAAACCTTTTCTTGTTTTTTTATAATAGTGGTCTCATACAATGTTTGTCTTTTTGTGAATGACTTATTTCACTAAACATAAAGTCCTCCAAATTCATCCATGTTTTGAGATGTTTCCTGGATTCATCATTGTTCTTTATTGTTGTGTAGGATTTAATTGTATGTATGTACCACCATTTGTTAATCCATTCATCTGCTGATGGACACTTAGGTTGTTTCCATCTTTTTGCTATTGTGAATAATGCTGCAATGGATATGCGTGTACATATGTCTATTCAAGACACAGCTCTTACTTTTTTAGTGTATATACCTAGGAAGTGGGGTTGCTGGGTCATATGTATTTCTATTTCTAGTTTTTTAAGGAAGCACCATGCTGTTTTCCATAGTGGTTGTACCGTTTTATTTTCCTACCAGCAGTGTATAAGGGTTCTGATCAACCCACAATCTCTCCAACATTTGTCATTTTCTTATTTTTGTTTCTTTGTTTGTTTATAAGTGTCAATAGTGTCAGGGTGAAATGGTAACTCACTGTAGTTTGGTTTAACCTCTCTCTAATTGCTGGTGATTGCGAACATTTCTTCAGGTGTTTGTTAGCCATCTGAACGTCTTCTTTCGTGAAATGTCTGTTCATATCCTTTGCCCATTTTTAAATTGAATTGTCTTTTTGTTGTTGAGGTGTTGAAATTGCTATAAATTTTAGAGATTAGACCCTTGTTGAATATGTCATAGTCAAATTTTTTTCCCAGTCTGTAGGCTCTCTTTTTACTTTCTTGGTAAAGTCTTTTGATGAGCATAATTGTTTAATTTTTAGAAGCTCCCAGTAATCTAGTTCATCTTCTGGTGTTCACACATTGTTAATTATGGTTTCTATGGTATTTATGCTATTATTAGGTCACCTAGCATTGTCCCTATTTTTTCATCCATGATCCTTGTTGTTTTAGGTTTCATATTTGGGTCTTTGATCAATTTTGAGTTAGTTTTTGTGTATGGTGTGAAGTATAGGTCCTCTTTCATTTTTTTTTGCAGATGAACATCCAATTTTGCTAGCATTCTTTGTTGAAAAGACTGTCTTTTCCCCATTTAATGGACTTTGGTCCTTTGTCAGAGATCAACTGTCCAAAGGTAGATGAATTTATGTTGCAGTTCTCCGTTCTGTTCCGTTGGTCACTGTGTCTATTGTTGTACCAGTATCAGGCTGTTTTGACTACTGTGTCTGTATAGTAAGTTCTGAGATCAAGTAGTGTTAGGCCTCCTACTTTGTTCTTTTTCTTCAGTAATGCTTTGCTTATATGGGGCCTCTTTCCTTTCCATATAAATTTGGTAATTAATTTTCCATCTCATTAAAGAATGCTGTTAATATTTGGATCAGGATTGCAGTATATCTGTAGATTGCTTTGGGTAGAACTGACATTTTCACAATGTTGATTCTTCCTATCCATGAGCATGGTATGTTTTTCCATTTATGTAGGTCTCTTTTGGTTTCTTGCAATAATGTTTTGTAGTTTTCCATGTGTGGGTATTTTATGTCCTTCATTAGATTTATTCCTAAGTATTTTGTCTTGGTGGGGGATGGGCATTGTAAATGGTGGTGGTTTCCTAATTCTCTTTTTGAAGTTCTCTTTGTTGGTGTACAGGAATCCAACAGATTTTTGTATGTTGATCTTGTATCCTGCTACTCTGCTGAATCTTTCTATTACTTCTGGTAGTTTTCTTATGGACTGTTTGGGGTTGTCTGTGTATAGGATTATATCATCTTCCATAGGGATAGTTTTACTTCTTCCTTATCAGTTTGGACACCCTTTATTTCTTTTTCTTGCCTTTTTGCTCTAGCTAGGACTTCCAGCACAATGTTAAATAGGAGTGATGATAAAGGGCATTGTTGTTATCATTTGCAAAGGGGAATGCTTTCAGTGTTTCTTCATTAAGAATGTTGTTGGCTGTTGGTTTTATGCATATATATACAAACCCATTGCCATTGAGTTGATTCCTATTCACGTGCTCTTTATGAAGTTGAGGAATTTCCCTTCTATTTTTATTTTGCTGAGAGTTTGTATCAGGAATGAGTTGAACTTTATCAAATGCCTGTTCAGTGTTGATAGAAATAATCATGTGATTCTTTTATGTGGTCGATTACACTGATTGGTTTTCTGATGTTGAGCCATCCTTGCATAACTGGTATGAGTCCCATTTGGTCATGGTGGATTATTTTTTTGACATGCTGTTGAATTTTATTGCCTAAAGTTTTTTTTTTTGAGAATTTTTGTGCCTGTATTCATGAGATACATTGGTCTGTGATTTTCTTTTTTTGCGGTGTCTTTGCCTGACTTTGGTATCAGGGTTATACTGGCTTCGTAGAATGCATTTGGTAGTATTCCTTCCTTTTCTATACTCTGAAATATTTTGAGTAGTTTTGGTGTGAGCTCTTCTCTGAATGTAAGAATTCTCCAGTGAAGCTGTTGGGCCAGGGCTTTTTTTGGGGGGGAGAGGAGGGTTTATTACCTTTTCCATCTCTTCTTTTGTTATGAGTCTGTTCAGTTTCTCTACCTCAGCTTGTGTTAGTTTAGGTAGGTAGTGTGTTTCTAGAAATTTGTCCATTTCCACTCGGTTTTCAAACTTGTCAGAGTACAGTTTTTCATAGTATTCTGTTATGATTCTTTTTAATTCAATTGGTTCTGTTGTAATGTCACCCATCTCATATCTTATTTGGTTTATTTTCCTCTCTTTTTTTTTTTTCAATTTTTTTTCAATTTTGTTGATCCTTTCAAATGACCGACTTCTGCTCTTGTTGATTCTTTCTATTGTTTTTCTGTTGTCTATTGAATTTATTTCTTCTCTAATTTTTTTTTTTCCTTTCTTTTGGTGACTGTAGGCTTCTTTTGCTGCTTTCTTTCTATTTGTTTGAGTTGTGGTGTTAATGTCCTGATTTTGACTCTTCTTTTTTGATGTGTGCACTTACTGCTGTAAATTGACCCTGAGCACAGCTTTTGCTGTGTCCCAAAGGTTTTGGTAAGATGTGTTTTCATTCTCATTTGATTCTAGGAATTTTTTGGTTCTCTTTTTCATTTCTTTTGTTACCCAGTGGCTTTTAAGGAAGGCGTTATGTTCCCCCCCTTTTTTTTCCCCTTACAATTCCTGCTACTGATTTCTACTTTTATGACATTGTGATCAGAAAAAATGTTTTGTATTATTTCAGTGTTTTGGATCTTGTTAAGCTTGCATTGTGGCCTAAAATGTGGTCTATTCTGAAGCATATTCCATGTGTGTTGGAAAAGAATGTATACTTCACTGCCATGGGTGGAGTGTTCTATATGTGACTATGAGGTCGAGTTGGTTGATTGTGGCATTTAGATCTTCTGTATCTTTGTTGAGTTTCTTTCCAGATGCTCTATTGTTCACCAAAAATGGTGTGTTGCAGTCTCCTACTGTTATTGTGGAACTGTCTATATCTCTTTTTAATATTGTTACAGTTTTATATACTTTGGACCTCTGTTCTTGGTGAATTTTTAGATTTTCTCCCTTTGCAGAAAGGAACCATTTCTACATATCAGCCCAGCAGATTCCCGTGGTGCCAAATCTGTGCCAAGCCTGTGTGTTCTTTCTTCCCCCTCCCCCAATAAACATGACAAAACACCAAGCTCTCAACTTCCCTTCTCCTGACTCAAAGAGTCACTTGTAGCAAACACTGACAGTGTTCCACCCATATCATACACACACACACACACACACACACACACACACCACCATCACCACCTAGCCAGGAGGTCACTGAGAGACAAGTTCCCCTACAGTAGTATTTCTCTAAGGGTTTTCGTTAGAATGAAAACCCCAGAAGCAACACTCAACATCTGAGGAGTAGACAGTTGGTAGATAAATACCCTAGCTCCGTCAGCCTTGGGGGAGGGAACAATTGTGAGAGATACCTCTCACAGACTCTCAAGTGCTCCCAGCAGAACTGAGCCCCTGTTGCCCATACTGATATTCTACTCTGTTGTTGCTGTTCTTTGTGTGCTGTCAAGTTGTTTCCCACTCACAGGAACCCCATGACAGAGTAGAACTGCCTTCCTTCCCGAATTGCATCCAAATCCTTTGCTCAGGATCTGTTATGCAGGGAACTCAAACTAAAGTAAAATTCTCCCTCTTCTCAAAAAATTCCTGATTCTGGTGAGGAGCCAACATGGCATTGTAGACAGAAGCACCACACTACCCTCCACAGCAAAGACCTGAAAAACTAAGTAAACAGAGACAAACATCAATCTTGGAACCCTAAGCATCAAATGAAGAGATAAAGAACTCAACCAAGCACCAAATGGAATAAGAAACTGACAGAGAACAGACAGTGAGGTGAGATAGGGAGCAGAGGTCCCTTATCAGCTAACACAGCATGGATTCACTATCTTGGACTCCTGTTGGAGATCAGCAGACAGGGATTATGGGAAAGCAGCTCCACAGACCTCCCAGCAGGAGACAGAGCACCCAGTAACCAGCAATGCACGCTTTCCCACCCTCCACCCTTCTTCCCCCGCCCAACCTCTGCTGCTTCCCAACAGGCTGCAGTCACTTGGCCAGGAGGCACTGGCTGCATGCCACTTGCTTTCACCCTACCCACATTGGCTGGCACCTTCAGTGCCATTTCTTTGTTACTGGTGTTGCTTTTTTTGGCTTCTTTTGGCTTCTTCCCTGTCTCTTATCTCCTCCTGCTCCTTTCTGTCAAACACCTGGCCCTGTTTGCCATCTTTTCTTCTTGTTCACAGGCTGTGAAGCTCCACTTGTCTGGGGAACTGCTTCCCTGGACTGTGCCACCACTCTAGTGGGATCCCTGGGGGCTTTTTGGTTTTGTTTTGTTTGCTTGGCTTTCTTTCTTTTTTTTTTCTTCATTCCTCGGCTTCTCATCTCTCTCTACTTACCTTCTTTTTCTGTCTCTTGAATACCTGATGCTGTGTGCCATCTCCACCCCTTCTAGCTGGTCTGTACTGTGTGGCTTGGGAGCCACTTCTCCAGTCTACAGAGCCATGCCAGTGGGATCCCTGGAGGCATTTATTTCTTTTTTAATTTTATTTCTCTTTTGTCCTTTTTTAATTTTAATTTTATTTCTCTTTTGTCCTTTTTGTTTCTCTTTATTTCTCAGTTTCTTGTCTCTCCACTCCAACAGAAAGTTCCTTCAGCACTTTTTTTTTTTTTTTTTGGCTCCTGTTTCTCTGTCCTCTCTGTTTTATTTCCCATACCCAACTTAGCTCCACATATCACAACTTCCCCCCTCCCTTCTGCCTCTCTGCACTGGATGCTGAACATCACACATCCAAGCAGCACAGGCATGGCCTACCAGAACCTGCCCTGCGCTGATCCCTGGCCCACCCTGTTGGCCCCAGCAAGTACCACAAAGAACCCATCCCAGAACCTTCCCTTCAGCTGGACCTGCCCTGCTGCACCACAGCTGAGCAACAGGCCCTGCCCCTTGGACAAGGAGGTGAAAAGTATCAGGCCCATAGATGAATAAACAACAAAGAACACACAGTCCACCTGTGCAGCCATAACCAAATAAAACAAAAAAGCAGGACAAAATAAATAAATCTATAATCAATAAGCTAAGAGAATAAGTACTGACTATCCCGAAGGCAGCAGACAATATCAAAACATATTTAAAAAATAGGACAGGATGGTTCCAAGAGGCATCAAAAATAAAACAACAGATGACTTTCCAGTAGAAGAAAAGGCACTGGAACTGCCTGATAGGGAATTCAAATGTCTAATATTCAGAGCTATCCAAGAGTTGAATCAAAAAGCAGACAAAAACAGACAAATCCACAGAAAAGGCAGATAAAATCATGGAAAATACAGACCAAAAAAAAGGAAGAGTTCAGGAATACAGGAACAAAATACCAAAATCAACTCACAACCAGAAATCATACAAAAACAACAATCAGAAATCCAAAAGATAAACAACAAGATTTTAGAAATGGACAGTGTCATAGAAGGTCTTAGGAGCAGGTTTGAAACAATGGAAGACAGGATCAATGAAACTGAAGACAAATACTTGGGTTCCACTTAGTGGAAAAATCAGAAAGAAAAATGAAGAAACCCTGAGAATGATGTGGGATACAATCAAAAGCAAAAATTTGCAAGTGATCAGAGTTCCAGAACAGGCAGAGAAAACAGAAAACACAGAGAGGATCATTGAAGAATTGCTGACAGAAAATTTCAAAAATATCATGAAAGATGAAAAGGTGACCACCCAAGAAGCTCAGCGAACCCCATATAGGATAGATACGAAAAGCAAATCACCAAGACATATCATAACCACACTCACTAAAACTAAAGACAAAGAATCCTGAGAGGAGCTTGAGAAAAATGAAAAGTCACATAGAGAGGGGAAACAATAAAACTAAACTCTGATTACTCAGCAGAAACTCCGCAGGCAAGAAGGCAATGGGATGACATATATAAAACCTTAAAAGAAAAAAATTGCCAACCAAGAATAATATATCCTGTAAAACTCTCATTCAAATATGATGGTGAAATTGGGACATTTCCAGATAAACAGAAATTAAGGGAATATGTGAAAACCAAACCAAACATACAAGAATTATTAAAGGGAGTCCTTCAGTTTGAGAACAAACAACATCAGATGACAGCCTGAGTCTAGGATGCAAAATCGCACCAGCCAGGTACCAGTGTAGGTAATCAACTCTCAAGGACAATCCAAAACTAAAAGATTTACAGCAGAGAACCAGACAGGTTAACCCGTCAATTACAACAACATCACAACAATAAAAGAGGGAATAAACGGTGTAGGTATAGAACTTTCTAATGGAGGGGAAGGCAAGGTGATACCAAGTAATAATAGGCTGGTTTAAGCCTAGGAAAATAAGGGTAAATTTCAAGGTAACCACAAAGAGAGTCAACAAACCTACTCAGCAAATTAAAGAAGAAAAACATAAATTCTCAGTAAAAACAAAATCTACGAAAACAAAAGAAAACAAAATCCACAAACAAAAGGAATTCAGCACAGGATAGTAAGAGGAACAAAGAAAACATCAGCACCACAAAAAAAGCACTACAAAATGACGGCAATAAACTCTTACCTATCAATAATTACATTGAATGTAAATGGCCTAAATGCACCCATAAAGAGACAGAGAAAGTGACAGAGTGGATAAAAAAACAGGATCCATCAATATGTTGTCTATAAGATACACACCTTCAAAACAAAGACGTAAATTTATTAAAAATCAAGGATGGAAAGAAATATATCAAGCAAAGAGCTACCAAAAAAGAGCAGGAGTGGTAATACTAATCTCAGATAAATAGACTTTAACACAAAATCTACCATAAAAGACAAAGAAGGGCACTATTCAATGATTAAAGGGAAGAACTAGCATGAAGACATAACCATAATAAACATCTATGCACCCAATGACAGGGCTCCAAAATACATAAAAAAAAAAAACTCTAAGAGCACTGAAAAGAGAAATTGACAGTTCTACAATAAGGCCTTCAATACATGACTCTTGGTAAAGGACAGAACATCTAGAAAGAAACTCAACAAAGATAAAGAAGAGCTAAAGGCCACAATCAGCCAACTTGAACTCATAGACATGTATAGAACACTCCACCCAACAGCTGCAAAATACACGTTCTTTTCCAACGCATATGGAATGTTCTTCAGGAGAGACAACATCTTAGGCCACAAAGCAACCCTCAACAAAATGCAAAACACAAGATAATACAAAGTATCTTCTTTGATCGCAACACCATCAAAGTAGAAATTAACAACTTGAAGAACAAGGAAAAGAAAATCAGTTACATGGAAACTGAATAACACCCTGCTTAAACACCACTGGGTAATAAAAGAAAGATGGAATTAAAAAATTCTTAGAATCAAATGAGAATGAAAATACATCCTACCAAAACCTTTGGAACACAGCAAAGACAGTGCTTAGAGGTCCTTTTATAGCAATAGATGCACACATCAAAAAAGAAGAAAGGGAGGCGGGGCCAAGATGGCGGACTAGGTAGACGCTACCTTGGATCTCTCTTGCAACAAAGACTCCGAAAAACAAATGAAATCAATCAAGTACATAACAATCTACGAACCCTGAACAACAAACACAGATTTAGAGACGGAAAACGAACAAATACGGGGAAGCAGTGATTGTTTTCGGAGCCTGGAGCCAGCGTCCCAGTCAGGTAACCTTTGGCACCTGATTTAGGGCAGAGCCCAGGGGAGCTGACGGCGCAAACAAGGGGCCCAGCCCTACCCCCCTGAACTCACCCCGGGAGGGGGCCCAGTCAGTTCGCGTGGGCAGCGTGACGACGCAGCCGGTGGGAGAAGTCCCTGGGAGGCAGTGACTGGCCTTGGAGCTCGGAGAGCAGCGTCCCAGCCGGGGAATCGTGCTACCGGGATTTTGACTGGGCGCTGGCACGGCACAAGCACGGAGAGCTGCTCCACTCCCCTGAACTAACCCCGGGAGGGGGCCCAGCCGGTTCTCGGAGGCGGCGCGGCGACGCGGCTGGCTGGACGAGAAGTCCCCGGGAGGCAGCAACTGATTTTGGAGCCGGGAGTAAAGCGTCCCAGCAGGGGAACCTTGACACTAGGATTCGGACTGGCAGCGGGTGGCTTCAGAGGGCCAGACCCCCGGGGGCAATCTCCACACAGCCAGCACACATAAGCGACACACCCCGAGGGAATCTCAGAAATAATACTCATTCCAAGCAAGACAAGCAACTCTGGCTATATTCTGAGGTGCTACTCTCCTATCTCTCTGATCCCTCCGCCACCCTCCCCAGGCGGCTTCATTAACATCCTAATTGCCTGAGCCAGAGGGAGAACGGCTCCGGCTCCGCGGTGGCTTTGCTTTCCCCCCCTTTTTTTTTCTTTTGGTCTTTTTCTAACCCACTCTTTCAGCCTGAGAGAAGGAACAACAACAACAACAAAAAAACCCAGGGACCAAAAATCCACCCCTAATTGGACTAAAAACACAGAACCAGCTACAGCCAAGCATATATGATCCAAATCTCAGACTTTCATCCTTACAGGGAACAAGGTGGCGGTTATAATCCAAAGGCAATTCTGATAGGGATCTGACTGCATTTTTTTTTTAGCAGATTTTCTGGAAAAACTAGTTTCCCAGTGATGGCTCAGAGACAGCAGTCCATATCAAACCACATAAAGAAACAGACCATGACAGCTTCTACAACCCCCCAAACAAAAGAATCAAAATCTTTCCCAAATGAAGACACAATCCTGCAATTATCAGATACAGAATATAAAAAACTAATTTACAGAATGCTTCAAGACATCAGAAATGAAATAAGGCAAACTGCAGAAAAAGCCAAGGAACACACTGATAAAACTGTTGAAGAACTCAAAAAGATTATTCAAGAACATAGTGGAAAAATTAATAAGTTGCAAGAATCCATAGAGAGACAGCATGTAGAAATCCAAATGATTAACAATAAAATTACAGAATTAGACAACGCAATAGAAAGTCAGAGGAGCAGACTCGAGCAATTAGAATGTAGACTGGGACTTCTGGAGGACCAGGGAATCAACACCAACATAGCTGAAAAAAAATCAGATAAAAGAATTAAAAAAAAATGAAGAAACCCTAAGAATCATGTGGGACTCTATCAAGAAGGATAACTTGCGAGTGATTGGAGTCCCAGAACAGGGAGGGGGGACAGAAAACACAGAGAAAATAGTTGAAGAACTCCTGACACAAAACTTCCCTGACATCATGAAAGACGAAAGGATATCTATCCAAGATGCTCATCGAACCCCATTTAAGATTGATCCAAAAAGAAAAACACCAAGACATATTATCATCAAACTTGCCAAAACCAAAGATAAAGAGAAAATTTTAAAAGCAGCCAGGGAGAAAAGAAAGGTCTCCTTCAAGGGAGAATCAATAAGAATAAGTTCAGACTACTCAGCAGAATCCATGCAGGCAAGAAGGGAATGGGATGACATATACAGAACACTGAAGGAGAAAAACTGCCAGCCAAGGATCATATATCCAGCAAAACTCTCTCTGAAATATGAAGGCGAAATTAAGATATTTACAGATAAACACAAGTTTAGAGAATTTGCAAAAACCAAACCAAAGCTACAAGAAATACTAAAGGATATTGTTTGGTCAGAAAACCAAAACTATCAGATACCAGCACAACACAAGGTCACAAAACAGAACATCCTGATATCAACTCAAATAGGGAAATCACAAAAACAAATTAAGATTAATTAAAAAAAAAAAATACTCATAACAGGGAATCATGGAAGTCAATATGTAAAAGATCACAATAATCAAAAAGAGGGACTTAATACAGGTGGCATAGAACTGCCATATGGAGAGTGATACAAGGCGATATAGAACAATACAAGTTAGGTTTTTACTTAGAAAAATAGGGGTAATTAATAACGTAACCACAAAGAGGTATAACAACTCTATAACTCAAGATAAAAGCCAAGAAAAACGTTAAAGACTCAACAAACATCAAGTCAAACACTACGAAAATGAGGATCTCACAATTTACTAAGAAAAACGTCTCAGCACAAAAAAGTATGTGGAAAAATGAAATTGTCAACAACACACATAAAAAGGCATCAAAATGACAACCCTGAAAACTTATTTATCTATAATTACGCTGAATGTAAATGGACTAAATGTACCAATAAAGAGACAGAGAGTCTCGGACTGGATAAAGAAACACGATCCATCTATACGCTGCCTACAAGAGACACACCTTAGACTTAGAGACACAAACAAACTAAAACTCAAAGGATGGAAAAAAATATATCCAGCAAACAACAAGCAAAACAGAGCAGGAGTAGCAATATTAATTTCTGACAAAATAGACTTTAAAGTTAAATCCACCACAAAGGATAAAGAAGGACACTACATAATAATAAAAGGGACAATTGATCAGGAAGACATAACCATATTAAATATTTATGCACCCAATGACAGGACTGCAAGATACATAAATCAAATTTTAACAGAATTGAAAAGTGAGATAGACACCTCCACAATTATAGTAGGAGACTTCAACACACCACTTTCGGAGAAGGACAGGACATCCAGTAAGAAGCTCAACAGAGACACAGAAGACCTAATTACAACAATCAACCAACTTGACCTCACTGACTTATACAGAACTCTCCACCCAACTGCTGCAAAGTATACTTTTTTTTCTGGCGCACATGGAGCATTCTCTAGAATAGACCACATATTAGGTCATAAAACAAACCTTTGCAGAGTCCAAAACATCGAAATATTACAAAGCATCTTCTCAGACCACAAGGCAATAAAACTAGAGATCAATAACAGAAAAACTAGGGAAAAGAAATCAAATACTTGGAAACTGAACAATACCCTGCTGAAAAAAGCCTGGGTTATAGAAGACATCAAGGAGGGAATAAGGAAATTCATAGAATGCAACGAGAATGAAAATACTTCCCATCAAAACCTCTGGGACACAGCAAAAGCAGTGCTCAGAGGCCAATTTATATCAATAAATGCACACATACAAAAAGAAGAAAGAGCCAAAGTCAGAGAACTGTCCCTACAACTTGAACAAATAGAAACTGAGCAACAAAAGAATCCATCAGGCACCAGAAGAAAACAAATAATAAAAATTAGAGCTGAACTAAATGAATTAGAGAACAGAAAAACAATTGAAAGAATTAACAAAGCCAAAAGCTGGTTCTTTGAAAAAATTAACAAAATTGATAAACCATTGGCTAGACTGACTAAAGAAATACAGGAAAGGAAACAAATAACTCGAATAAGAAACGAGAAGGAACAGATCACAACAGAACCAACTGAAATTAAAAGACTCATATCAGATTATTACGAAAACTTGTACTCTAACAAATTTGCAAACCTAGAAGAAATGGATGAATTCCTGGAAAAACACTACCTACCTAAACTAACACATTCAGAAGTAGAACAACTAAATAGACCCATAACAAAAAAAGAGATTGAAATGGTAATCAAAAAACTCCCAACAAAAAAAAAAAAAAAAAAGAAGAAAGGGAAAAAACAAAACATTAGCTACATAACTCATATAAAAAGAGAACAGAAAAAGGAACCCACAGCCACAAGAATAAAGGAAATAATAAAGATCAGAGAGCAGAAATAAATGAAATAGAGAATAGAAAAACAGTAGAAAGAACCAACAAAATCAAAAGTTAGTTCTTTGAAAAGATCAACAAAATTGACAAACCACTGGCCAAACTGACAAAAAAAAAAGAAGAGAATGCAAATAACCCAAATAAATGAAATGGGGAACATCACAACAGAACCAACTGAAATAAAAAGGATCATAGCAGAGTATTATGAAAAACTACACTCCAACAAATTTGAAAACCTAGAGGAAATGGATACATTTCTAGAAACACACTACCTACCCAAACTAACACAAAATGATGTTGAAAATCTGAACAGACCCCTAACAAGAGAAGAGATTGAAAAGGTAATTTAAAAATCTCAACCAAAAAAGAAGTCCTCAGATGACTTCACTGGAGAATTCTACCAAATATTCAGAGAAGAGCTTACACCTCTTTTGTTACTACTCAAACTATTTCAGAACATAGAAAAGGAAGCGATACTTCCAAATTCATTCTATGAAGCTAGCATAACCCTGATACCAAAACCAGGCAAAGACACCACCAAAAAAGAAAATTACAGACCAATGTGTCTCATGAATATAGATGCAAAAATTCTCAACAAACTTCTAGCCAGAAGAATTCAGCACATAGCACAATAATAATAATATACTATGACCAAGTAGGATTCATACCAAGTATGCAAGGATGGTTGTTGACCATTTGGTCTCATATAGGTGATTCTTTTAAAGCGGCACAGTACTTGCAGGTGATATTTGTTATTTTTTGAGCCAATTTATTATTTGTCTGCAACCTCAGGGGTTAGTTTTGGTTCAAGGTTTGAAGTGTGTCTCTGGGCAATAGTCTCAGGGAGTCCTCCAGTCTCAACATTCTGGTCGATCTTTTTTTTTTTT
Organism: Loxodonta africana; assembly: GCF_030014295.1. Classification (NCBI taxonomy): domain Eukaryota; kingdom Metazoa; phylum Chordata; class Mammalia; order Proboscidea; family Elephantidae; genus Loxodonta; species Loxodonta africana. The sequence continues at coordinate 174,613,217 of NC_087345.1, read as the reverse complement.
AAGGAATTTGAGGTTCTGTTCCACATTTTTCTCCCATTCTGTCAGGGTCCATCTATTGCAGCCCTGATTAGAATGGTTGATAGTGGTAGCCAGGCACAATCTAGTTTTTTTGGTCTCAGGGTAGGTGAGGCCGTTTTTTGTGTAGTCTATTTGCCCTGCAGACTAGTTTCTTCTTTGAGTCTTTGGTTTCCTTCTCTCTATTTTGCTCTGAATGAGACTTCTTAACTCTTTTTTGACAGTGTTTCCTACTCCTTTATGGAAACTGTTCCCTGGAAGGTGATCTCAGTGTCCCCCAGAACCAGCCTTCTCTTAGACTTGTTCCTCCTTGATTTCTCTCACTATTGTTGTTAGTTGCCTGTTAAATAATTGATAATCCCATTTTTCTGAAATAATCTCCTTTCTTCGTAGAGCACTCCCCTCGTTATTCCCCCATCTATTTGATCCCTGTTTTCATGAATCCTTCTCTAATTTGCCTTTCTGTCCTTCTTCAACTGTGTTCCCCAGAGTATGTCGTTGGCCCTCCTTTTTTTTTTTTTTTTCCCCATTCATTCTCCCTCCGTGGTCTCTTCCATTCTGACTTCACCTATGATTTTTCAAGGGGTGATTCCGAATTTCATGATTTTCTTGCGCAGTCTGTCTTTGGAACTCCTGCACCACATCTCTACTTCCCTGCAGGAAGTGTGCATCTCTGTGCCTTTTGGCACTCCTCAAAATGCTGTGGGAACAGCAGTGTTAGGTAAGGCCCACCAGGTTGGGAACTGGGGCCTACATTACAACTACTCTTTGTCTTTCCACACTGGGCCATTTCCACTGAGTAATATGAATATAAATGTTTGATTTTGGCAGTATTTACTTCAGTTGGGGAGATCACTGAGCCTGACTTGGGGAAGCTTTTCCTCTGGGGACAATAGCAGGAACTGATGGAAACTGAATCCCCAGAGTAACCTCCATCTGAATCTTTGTTGTTCCCCAGAAGCAGGCCATGGTTCCTGCTTGGAGAGTTTTTATTAGATCTCTAACCAGGCCCATCGGTTTAAAACTGATACTGAAATTTTCCTCTCTTAACACCTCAAACAGGAGCCTTCTCCTATGAATCCGCCTTTACCCAGGCACCAGGTTCAAAACCTGAAATCTGACTTGACTCCTGCCTTTTCCTTGATGCCCATATCCAATCAGTTACCGAGGCCTATTGGTTCTTCTGAAATTGTTCACGTCCATCTTTTCCTCTCTGTTGCTGGTGGAACCATGCTAGTCCAGGCTCACAGCTAGACGACTGCAATGCCTTCCCAGGTGGCCCACCCAACTCCAGTTTCTCTCTTTCACTCTGTTCTACTCCGTGAGATTCAACTCTGGTATCACTCAAGAAAATTTTCAGTGGCTGCCTATTGCCCACAAAAAAAAGCACAAATTCTATTGCTTGGCTTTCAACCTTTTCATGACCTGGACCCAATTATATTTTCAGGTTTTCTCTTTTCTTTTTATATGTGAATGAAGCTAAACTACTCATCTTACCTTTTCCCATGTATTTTCTAAGGCTATTCCTTTCATTTCACCTCTTTCTACTAAAAATGTAGTCAGCTTGAAGGCTCAGCAGAAACAACTCCTCCTCCATGAAACTCTTCCTGACTACCGTGGCTAGAAATGACGTTTTCCTCCTCTGAATTCTTGTTTATTTATTGTACTTTAGGTGAACGCTTACAAATCAGGTCAGTTTATCGTACAAAAACTTATACACACCTTGCTATGTACTCCTAGCTGCTCTCGTAATGAGACAGCACACTCCTCCTCTCCATCCTGTATTTCCCGAGTCCATTCAACCAGCTCCTGTCCCCCTCTTCCTTCTCATCTCACCACCAGACAGGAGTTGCCCACATAGTCTCATGTGTCTACTTGAGCCAAGAAGCTCACTCCCCACTAGTATCATTGTCTATCTTATAGTCCATCCAATTCCTGTCTGGAGAGTTGGCTTCAGGAGTGGTTCCAATGTTGCGCAAAGGTCCAGGAAGCATGAGCATCAGGGTTCCTCCAGTCTCAGTCAGACCATTAAATCTGGTATTTTTACGAGAATTTAAGATCTGCATCCCACTGTTCTCCTGCTCCATCAGGGATTCTCTGTTGTGTTCCCTGTCGGGGCAGTGATCTGTGGTAGCTGGCTACCAGCTAGTTCTTCCAGTCTCAGGCTGATGGAGTCTCTGATTTATGTGGCCCGTTCTATCTCTTGGGCTCATCTTTACCACATGTCTTTGGTGTTCTTCATTCTCCTTTGCTCCAGGTAGGTTGAGACCAATTGATGCATCTTAGGTGGCCGCTTGCTGGCATTTAAGACCCAAGATGCCTCTCACCAATGCAGAACATTTTCTTAATACATTTTATTATACCAATTGACCGAGATGTTCCCTGAAAACATGGTCTCCAGACCCCCATCCCTGCTACTCTGGCCTTCGAAGCTTTTGGTTGTATTCAGGAAAGTTTTTGCTTTTGATTTAGTCCAGTTGTGCTGACTTCCCCTGTGTAGTGTGTTGCCCTTCCCTTTATCTAAAATAATTCTTGTCTACTCTCTAGTTAGTGAATATCCCTCTCCCTCCCTTCCCACCCTGTTAACCATCAAGGAATATTTTCTTCTGTGTTTAAACTTTATCTAGAGTTCTTACAATAGTGGTCTTATACAATATTTGTCCTTTTGCAACTAACTCATTTCACTCAGCGTAATATCTTCCAGATTCCTCAATGTTATGAGATGTTTCACAGCTCCATTGTTGTTCTTAAATCACTGCATAGTATTCCATTGTGTGAATATACCATAACTTATTTATCCATTCATCCATTGATGGGCACCTTGGTTGCTTCCATCTTTTTGCTATTGTAAACAGTGCTGCAATGAACATGGGTGTGCGTATATATGTTTGCATGAAGGCTCTTATTTCTCTAGGATGTATTCTAAGGAGTGGAATTTCTGGATCATATGGTAGTTCCATTTCTAGCTTTTTAAACCAAACCAAAACCAAACCCAGTGCCATCAAGTTGATTCCGACTCATAGCAACCCTATAGGACAGAGCAGAACTGCCCCATAGAGTTTCCAAGGAGCGCCTGGCAGATTCGAACTGCTGACCCTTTGATTAGCAGCCATAGCACTTAACCACTATGCCACCAGGGTTTCCTCTTTTTAAGGAAGCACAAAATTGATTTCCAAAGTGGTTGTATCATTTTACATTCCCCAAGCAGTGTATAAGTGTTCCGGTCTCTCCACAACCTCTCCAACATTTATTATTTTGTGTTTTTTGGATTAATGCCAGCCTTGTTTGAGTGACATGGAATCTCATTGTAGTTTTCATTTGCATTTCTCCAATGGCTCATGATCATGAGCATTTTCTCATGTATCTGTTAGCCACCTGAATGTCCTCTTTGGTGAAGTGCCTGTTCATATCCTTTGCCCATTTTTAATTGGGTTGTCTTTTTGTTGTTGAGTTTTTTAAAGTATCTTGTAGGTTTTAGAGATCAGACACTGAGCGGAAATGTCATAGCTAAAAACCTTTCCCCAGTCCTTACGTAGGTAATCTTCTCACTCTTTTGGTAAAGTCTTTGGATGAGCTTAGGTGTTTGATTTTTAGGAGCCCCCAGTTATCTAGTTTCTCTTCTGGTGTTTCTATCTTGTTAGTAATGTTTTGTATACTATTTATATCATGTATTAGGACTCCTGGTGTTGTCCCTATTTTTTCTTCTGTGACTTTTATCATTTTAGATTTTATATTCAGGTCTTTGATCCATTTTGAGTTAGTTTTTGTGCACAGTGTGAGGTATCGGTCTTGTTTCATTTTTTTGCTGATGGATATCCAGTTATGCCAGCACCATTTGTTAAAGAGACCGTCTTTTCCCCATTTAACTGATTTTGGGCTTTTGTCAAATATCAGCTGCTCATATGTGGATGGATTTCTGTCAGGATTCTCAATTCTGATCCATTCGTCTATGTATCTGTCATTGTATCAGTACCAGGCTGTTTTGACTACTGTGGCAGTATAATATGTTCTAAAATCAGGTAGTGTGAGGTCTCTCACTTTGTTCTTCTTTTTCAGTATGCTTTTACTTATCCAGGGCCTCTTTCCCCTCCATATGAAGTTGGTGATTTGTTTCTCCATCTCATTAAAAAATGTCAGTGGTATTTGGTTGGGATTGCATCGTATCTATAGATCACTTCAGGTAGAATAGATATTTTTACAGTGTTGAGTCTTCCTATCCACGAGCAAGGCATGTTTTTCCATTTATGTAGGTCTCTTTTGGCTTATCACAGTAGTGTCTTATAGATTTTTTGTGTAGGTCTTTTATGCCTCTGGTTAGATTTATTCCTAAGTATTTTATCTTCTTAGGGGGATTCTGGTATTGATTTAGTGATTTCCTCTTCAATGTTCTTTTTGTTGGTGTAGAGGAATCCAACTGATTTTCGTATGTTTATCTTGTATCCTGCTACTCTGCTGAACTCTTCTATTAGTTTCAGTAGTTTTCTTGAGGATTCTTTAGGTTTTTTTGTGTATAAGATCATGTGATCTGCAAATAGAGACACTTTTACTTCTTTGCCAATTTGGATGCCCTTTATTTCTTTATCTAGTCTAGTAGCTCTGGGTAGGACTTTCAGCACAACGTTGAATAAGAGTGGTGATAAACAACATCCTTGTCTGGTTCCAGTTCTCAAGGGGAAGACTTTCAGTCTCTCTCCATTTAGGATGATATTGGCTGTTGGCTTTATATAAATGCCCTTTATTATGTTGAGGAATTTTCCTTCTATTCCTATTTTGATGAGAGTTTTTATTATGAATGGGTGTTGGACTTTGTCAAATGCCTTTTCTGTATCAATTGATAAGATCATGTGCTTCTTGTCTTTTGTTTATATGATGGATTACATTAATTGTTTTTCTAATGTTGAACCATCCCTACATACCTGGTATGAATCCCACTTGAGCATGGTGATTTAGTTTTTTGATATGTTTTTGAATTCTATTGCCTAGAATTTCGTTGAGGATTTTTGCATCTAAGTTCATGAGGGATATTGGTCTGTAATTTTCTTTTTTTGTGATGTCTTTAGTCTGGCCAATGGTTTATCCATTTTGTTAATCTTTTCAAAGAACAAGCTTTTGGTCCTGTTTACACTTTCAATTGTTTTTTCTGCTCTCTATTTCATTTAATTCTGCTCTAATTTTTATTATTTGGTTTCATCTGGTGCCTGAAGGTTTCTGTTGTTGCTCTCTTTCTATTTGTTCAAATTGTAGGGATTATTCTTTGATTTTGGCCTTTTCTTCTTTTTGGATGCATGCATTTATTGCTATAAATAGACCGCTGAGCACTGCTTTTGCTGTGTCCCAAAGGTTCTGATAGAAAATATTTTCATTCTCATTGGATTCTATGAATTCTTTATTCTGTCCTTAATTTCTTCTATAATCCAATTGTTTTTGAGCAAAGTGTTGTTCAGTTTCCATGTATTTAATTTCTTTTCCCTGCTTTTTCTGTTGTTGATTTCTAGTTCTAAGGCTTTATGGTCAGAGAAGATGTTTTGTAATATTTTGATGTTTTGGATTCTGTTAAGGCTTGCTTTATGACCTAATATGTCATCTAGTCTAGAGAATGTCCCATGTGTGTTGGAAAAGAAAGTATACTTGTCCGACGTTGGGCGGAATGTTCTGTATATGTCTATGGTGTCGGTTTGGTTGATTGTGGCATTTCAATCTTCCATGTCTTATTGAGCTTCTTTCTGGATGCTCTGTCCTTCACTGATAGGGGTGTGTTGAATTCTCCTCCTATTATTGTGGAGCTGTCTATCTCACTTTTCAATGCTGGTAGAGTTTGTTTTATGTATCTTGAAGCCCTGTCATTGGGTGCATAAAAATTTGATATGGTTCTATCCTCCTGGTATATTGCCCCTTTAATCATTGTATAGTGTCCTTCCTTATCCTTTGTGGTGGATTTAACTTTAAGGTCTATTTTGTCAGAAATTAGTATTGCCACTCCTGCTCATTTTTGATTGTTGTTTGCTTGATATATTTTTTTCCATCCTTTGAGTTTTAGTTTGTTCGTCTAAGTCTAAGGGGTGTCTCTTGTAGGCAGTATGTAGACAGACTGTGTTTTTTTATTCTGTGCAACTCTGTTTCTCTTTATTGGTTCATTTAGTCCATTTACATTCAGCATGACTATGGATAAGTATGAGTTTAGTGCTGTCATTTTTATGTCTTCTTTTCTGTGTCATTGACAGTTTCTTTTTTCCCTTTAATTTTTTGTGCTCAGTAGTTTTTCTTTGTAAATTGTGTTTTCCTCTTTTCCATTGTTCATTTTGTTTTTGCTGAGTCTTTATGTTTTTCTTGTATTTTATTTTGATGTGTAGGATTGTTAGTCTCTTCTATGGTTACCTTATCATTTACCCCTATTTTTCTAAGTTTAAACCAATCTTTTATCTCTTTATATTGCCTTGACTTCTTCTCCACATGAAAGAGCTATGACTACATTTCTTAATCCCTCTTTATTGCTTTAATGTTTTCATCTTTTGCATAATGGCATCACTGTTTCCCTGTCTTGAGCATTTTTTTTAATCTTGATTCATTTTTGTGATTTCCCTATTTGGGTTGTTATCTGGTTGCTCTGTCCTGTGTTGTAGTTTTGGGTTGATATCTGATATTGTTGCCTTTTTAACCAGAGAATTCCCTTCAGTATTTCTTTTAATTTTGGTTTGTTTTTTGCAGATTCTCTAAACTTTGTTTATCTGGAAATGTCATAGTTTCACCTTCATATTTGAAAGACAGTTTTGCTGGATATATGATTCTTGGCTGTTAATTTTTTCCTTTCAATGCTTTATATGTGTTATCCCGTTGCCTTCTTTCCTACTTGGTTTCTACCAAGCAATTCAAGCTTATTCTTCTTCTTTTTCTTTTTTTTTTAAATAATTTTTATTGTCCTTTAAGTGAAAGTTTACAAATCAAGTCAGTCTCTCACATATAAACTTATATACACCTTACTACATACTCCCATTTACTCTCTCCCTAATGAGTCAGCCTGCTCCCTCCTTCCAGTCTCTCCTTTCATGACTGTTTCGCCAGTTTCTAACCCTCCCTACCCTCCCATCTCCCCTCCAGACAGGGGATGCCAACACAGTCTAAGTGTCCGCCTGATACAAGTAGCTCACTCCTCATCAGCCTCTCTCTCCAACCCCTTGTCCAGTCCCTTCCATGTCTGATAAGTTGTCTTCGGGAATGGTTCCTGTCCTGGGCCAACAGAAGGTTTGGGGGCCATGACCGCCAGGATTCTTCTAGTCTCAGTCAGACCATTAAGTCTGGTCTTTTTATGAGAATTTGGGGTTTGCATCCCACTGTTCTCCTGCTCCCTCAGGGGTTCTCTGTTGTGCCGAGCTTATTCTTATTGACTCTCCTTTGTAGGTGACTTTTCTTTTATCCGTAGCTGCTCTTAAAATTCTCCCTTTATCTTTGGTTTTGGCAAGCTTGATTATAGCATGTCTTGGTGACTTCCTTTTGGGATCTACCTTATATGGGCTTCGATAAGCATCTTGGATAGATGTCTTCTCATCTTTCATGATACAAGGGAAGTTTTCTGCCAGCAAAGCTTTGGCAATTCTGTCTGTATTTTCTGTTTTCCCTCCCTGTTCTGTCATTCCAATCACTCGTAGGTTATTTCTCTTGATAGAGTCCCACATGATTCTTAGCATTTCTTCATTTTTTTTTAATTGTTTTTTTCTGATTTTTCTTCAAATATTGTTGCCAAGTGTTTTATCTTCAGTCTTGCTAATTCTGACTTCCAGGTCCTCAATTCTGCTCCACTGACTTTCTATTGAGTTGTCTAATTCTGAAATTTTATTGTTAATCTTCTGAATTTGATTGCTGCCTATCTATGGATTCTTGCAGCCTATTAAATTTTTCATTATGTTCTTGAATAATCTTCTTAATTTTCTCAACTGCTTTATCTGAGTGTTCCTTGGCTTGCTCTGCTCTCCTTCCTGATGTCTTGAAGAGTTCTGTATATTAATCCTTTGTATTCTACATCTGGTAATTTCAGGAAGACATCTTTATCTGAAAGATTCCTTGATTTTTTGTCTTGGAAGTTTGTTGAAACAGTCATTGTCTGCTTCTTAATGTGATTTAATATCGACTGTTGTCTCTGAGCCATCTACAAGTTATTGTATTATTTTATGTTTGCTCACTGTGTCCTAGCTTGTTCCTTTGTTTTGTTTTGATATGCCTGAAAGGCTACTAGAGTGAGCTAACATGATTATTGGAGCCTTTGAAGCACTAACGTCCTGGCAACAAATGGCTAGAGCTGTTATCAGGTATATGAGCCTAGGAGTCCATTCACTATTCTTGTATAGATTCAGCTCAGGTGTCCAGGTAGTCGGCTACCTAGTGCATGGTGCGGGCTCTCACCTATGATCTTGGAAGAGCAGTGGTTATTGGTGTATGCACAGGTTTCTGTTTGCAGCAGGGGGTCACACTCTGAGGAAGGCAGGGGGCTGACAACCTTCCCCTCTAGTGTCTGAGAAGAAGGCATGTCTCCGTTTTCTAGAGCACACTGGTGGGCAGGTTCTGCAGTCATACCATAGGCACCCAATGCTTTTAACTGTAAGGACTGGGAGGACCCACTTATCCTTGGACCCGTCACAGGTGGTGTGGGTTGCACCACCAATCCTCAGGCCACTAATATGGGTAGATGAGGACCCTGTTTAATAGGCAGAACAGTATCAAATATCGAAAGCTTGCCTCTCCACCACACAATTGAAACAGTTACAGTCAGACCTCAAGCAGTCACCCTTGCAATATAACAGCAAGATCCTAGCTGCTAAAATGGGGCCACCTGGGTCCATGCAGGGGTGAGAGCCATTCAAAGTCTGTGGCCCACTTTTGCCTGGTCAGGAACTACTTCTGCTCTAAATTTCCAGATTAGGGGAGCTGGCAGATTATTTTCCCCCATTTGTTAATGTGTTCCTTCTCCAAAGCTGGGAGAATGGCTCAGGAAGGGCAGCAGGACCTATCTCAGGCCCAGGGAAATCAAAGGTCACTGAAGCCTGCTGGGGCAGAGGGAGGAGGGATCAGATAGATGGGAGAGAGTTCTTTCAAAAGGAGGAGCTATCAGGTCCATGCAGTAAATTAGACAAAATCATTTATCTTGTCCTTTAAGAGTACTGTTTATTCGCTGATTCCAGAGATGTGCGTAGATTCAATGTGCTGGCTCAGCCCCCTGAGGTTGGGTCAGGGGATCGGGCCATGCCACTTCACTTGCCTTCTTTCGCTGAAGCAGCAGTGTCCCAAACGCCACCACCAGCTCCACCATGGTCTCACCAGGGGATAGGGCTGGGCAACTTCGCTTGCCTTCTTTTGCTAAAGCAGGTGCATCCTGAATGTCACCACCAGCCCCGCCGTGGTCACGCTAGGGGAATCAGGGCTGCACCACTTTTCTTGCCTACTTTCGCTGAAGTAACCGCATCCTGAAAGCTACTGCCAGCCCTGCCATGGTCACACTGGGGTTCAGGGCTGAGGGATGCCGGTTCCTGCCAAGTCAGGTCTGGCAAATCTTTGTTGCTTCTGCACCTTCTCTCCCTCCCATTGTCACTCAGTCCAATTTCTTAACTTTGCCTTTGATGTTCAGGGAATTCACTTGCTTTTTCTGGTCTTTATTGTAAGAGGGACCACTGGAAGCATCTGACTGCTCTGCCATCTCGGCCCTACCTCCTTGTCTGAATTCTTAAACGCCAAATATCTTAGATTCTGCTTTGTATTATAACCATGTCTTTTATCGCCCTTTCTAGATTACATATTCCTTGGGGTCAAGGACTGTTGATATCTTTTCCTCTCACATATTAACTTACACAAAAAAGAAACTCAAGAAATTTCTGTAAAACAAAATCCCTAATTGCCCTTGAGTTTGTTGTTAGCTGCTGTCAAGTTGATTCCAACTCATGGCAATCCCATGCACAACAGAATAAAGTATTGCCTGTTCCTGCATCTTCTTCACAATCACCAGCATGTTTGAGTCCAACATTACAGCTATTGTATCAATCCATCCATTTCACTGAGAGTCTCCCACGCCTTTGTTATCCCTTTACTTCAACAAACACAGTATCTTCCTCCAGCTATTGATCTTTCCTAATGATGTATCCAAACCAAGTGAGTTGGATAATCTGTTTTTATCCTTAGGGCTTTGGTTAGTTAATTATCAGAAGTAGATTACTAGGCCTTTCTTCCCACTCTGTCTTAGTCTGGAAGCTCTGCTGAAACCTGTCCACCACTGGTGATCCTGCTGGTATTTGAAATACTGGTGGCATAGCTTCCAGCATCATAGCAACACACAAGCCATCACAGTATGACAAACTGACAGATAGTGAACGATAATAAGTATTGTAGATTGAATTTTGTCCCCCCAAAATATGTGTTGTAAATCCTAGCATCTATGCCTGTGGTTATAATCCCATTTGGGAATGGGTTATCTTTATTATGTTAATGAAGCAGGATTAGTGTAGCGTGTGTCTTGAGTCAATCTCTTTTGGGAGATTAAAGAAGCAAGCTAGGAGCAGAGATGGGGGAAGATTGATGCCAAGCCACATGGAGATCTCCAGGGAGCCAGGAAACAAGCTGAAGAGACAAGGACTTTCCCCCAGAGACGATAGAGACAGAAAGCCTTCCTCTAGAGCCAGGGCCCTGAGTGTGGACTCCTAGCTTCCTAAACTGTGAGAAAATAAATTTCTGTTTGTTTACCATCCACTTGTGGTATTTCTGTTAGAGGAGCACTAGATAACTAATAAGTTTAACAAATACAACCAGAACCTGAAGCCATTTGTCAATATGACCATTTCTTGTGTTCTCTTCTTTTTTTTAATCTCTTCTCTGTTATGACCAGAAGCTTCCAATAACATTTACATTTTAAGGTTCTCTATGCTAGCCTGGATGAGTGCAGGGTTGTTCAGTGATAAAATTCTTGCCTTCTATGCAGGAGACTATGGAGCCCTGGTGGCACAGTGGTTAAGAGCTGTGGCTTCTAACCAAAAAAAGGCTGGCAGTTTAAATCCACCAACAGCTCCCTGGAAACTCTATGGGACAGTTCTACTCTGTCCTACAGGGTTGCTATGAGTTGGAATCAACTGGATGGCAATGGGTGTTGTTTTGAATAAAGGAGACCAGGGTTCAGTCCCTGGCCAATGTACCTCAGGCACAGCCATCACCTATCTGTCATTGGAGGCTTGCGTGTTGCTATGATGCTGAACAGGTTTCAGCTGAGCTCCCAGGCTAAGACAGACTAGGAAGAAAGGCCAGGTAATCTATTTCTAAAAATTAGTCAATGAAAACCCTATGGATCACAACAGTGTGATCTGCAACCTGTCATGGAGAAGGCATAGGAACAGGCAACACTTAATTCTGTTGTGCATGAGGTCATCATGAGTTGGGGCTGACTCAATGGCAGCTAACAATAACAACAACATTTTTGCCTGGTTCTGGTTGGTTACTGTTATGACTATTAGTCAGCAGCTCTATTGTTAAATACAAATATCTTTCCTTCTTCTTGTCAGTCCCTGGCCCCAGAGATCTGGCAGTTCCCCTGGGATGGGAGGTGCCCGGAGGTGCCCAGAGGTGTGGCTAGGCAACTGTTCCACCTGCTGACATCATCGGAGAGGCTCTGGGGCTCAGGGCTGTGTTGACGTATTGGAGAAGGGGCCTCTGTGGAGATGTTCTTTAACCTTATGTTTGATTGCAACTTTCCTCTCCAATTCTTGTTCACCCATAGGTCATGGTTTCATAATGGCTGGATACTACCATGCTTAGAGAAATTGGCTTCCCTCAGTTTCATAACCTCAGACTATCTCCATCCTGGAAAGGAACCCCCATCTCCCTTTCCCAGGTCCCTCTCTTTCACCATTCCACTGGCTATAAAAACTTTTTAGGGCATTTCATTCCATAAATAGAGATGACAATTAAAATATCCACAAAACCATTCAAACCTACACATTTAAGTTAATGCTATAGTGCTGACGATTGAGTGTGGACAAGAAATAAGCAGTGAGTTTGGGGGTATTGGACCCAATCTTTCCCGACCTTGTCAAGAGCAGCATGTGACTGTCAATGTTTTGTGACCAGTAAAGGTGTAACTGAATAAGCAAAAGGGGTCAAAACAAAGTGTTTCGAAGGCTAGTTTGGGAAAGATGGGAATAGAGCTCATTCACCAAGTATCGTTGTTGTTGTTAGCTGCCATAGAGTCAGTGCCCAACTAATAAAGACCCATGCACAACAGAACAAAATGCTTCCCAGTCCCACACCATCCCCATGATTGGTTATGGACTGCACCATTGCAATCAGTAGAGCTTTCATTGGTCGATTTTAGGAAGTAGCTCACCAGGCCTTCCTTCCTAGCCTGTCTTAGTCTGGACGCTCTGCTGAAACCTCTTCAGCATTATGGCCACATGCAAACCTCCACTGACAGATGTGTGGTGGCTGTGCACGAGGTGCAGTGTCCAGGAATTGAACCTGGATCTTCTGAAAGGCGAGAATTCTACCATGGAACTGCCTTATTATCTCATGCAGTGGTGTCACCAGGGTTGGTGTCACCCAGTGCAGTAACTCATGATGTCACTTCTTCCCCATGCTAATTACCACAATATTGTAGCTAAAACACCAGAAAATTTGATGAAATCAGAGAATATAAAAACACCGGCAGCAACAAAAACAACAGCATATACCTGTTGCAGGTGCAGATAAAACCATGCGATTCAAAGGTCATTGTAATTGGGTAATAATGACACCTCTGACTGGAGTGCATTAGAAGGGTCAAAAAGTAAATTAGCATGGAGTTTTAGCCTTGTAGGTATATTGAGAGACGTAAGCTGGGCTTATGAAAAAATTCTTTGTTGTTTTAACTAACTACTGCAATATTTTTATAAAAAACAATAGATTCTGGGAAACATTGCACAAAAATTTTAGACAGCCATTCTGGTGTCACGCTCTCCCCCCTGACAGTGTCACCTCATGCAGTCTGCACCCCCCAGGCTTTTCACACTTATTCCTTTTGCTCAGTCTCTCTCTCTTATTATCCTCTTTCCCTGCCTCTGACTTGGCAATTGGCCTCCAGATGTGCCTTCTACTCTCACCTGGAAACGATGGGCAAATATTCCTGGGGCACTGTACCTGCATCCCCGGCCTCCCAGTCATCAAGAGGCTAACCCCCCTTCAGCCACCAAACAACAACAGCAAACATACGTCAAAAAGAGAAGGGGACATTCAAATCAACAGTTGTCCCATCAACACCTAGGACTCCAGCCATTGTGTCACCCTTCATGACTTGGATGTTTGATAGAACACCACTGAACAAGTTTTGTGCATGTTTCCGTGGTGGTTTTGCTAATAAAAGTTTCCAAGGGCTTTGGTTTACTTCAGTCCTCCACACACCTGGGGTAGCTCTGGACTGCCATTTCAGTTCTTTCAGAAACAGTAGTTAAGAGCTTGGGCCATAGCATCAGACACTCCTAAACCAAAAACTGTTGTCATCGAGTCGTAGGGACCCTATAAGACAGAGTAGAACTACCCCATAGGGTTTCCAAGGAGCAGCTGATGGATCCGAAGTGCCAGTCTTTTGGTTATCCACTTAACTACTTAACCACTGTACCACCGGTCTCCTAGGATCAACTTATTCCTACACTTACTGTCTGTGCGACCTTGGGCAAATTCACCTCTCAGCTTCTTCCTCTGGCAAGAGGGATGACAAGAGTACATGTGTCATTCATTTGTTGAGAGTATTAAATCCATTTAAAGTGCTTTGCACATGGCCTAACAGAGACTGGAGAAACCCCAATAGTATGGCCCCTGGATACCCTTTTAGCTGAGTAATGAAGTCACTCCTGAGTTTCACCCTTTAGCTGAAGATTAGACAGGCCCACAAAACAAAATGAGACTAAAGGGGCACACATCAGCCCAGGGACAAGGACTAGAAGGCAGGAGGGGACAGGAAAGCTGCTAATGGGGAACCCAAGATTGAGAAGGGAATGTTGACATGTCATGGGGTTGTTAACCAATGTCATAAAACAGTATGTGTACTAACTGTTTAATGAGAAACTAGTTTGTTTTATAAAACTTCATCTAAAGTACAATAAAATAAATAAATAAAGTGCTTGGCACAGTTCCTGGCACATAGTAAGCACATAATCCATGTTAGCAGTTACATTAGCTAGCTAAGTAGGTTGGCCCACATTTTTCTTCGAATTTTAGGAAACCATATTCGTTCTATCAACTGTCCATTCACCCAAGACTCTGGCCCTACAATGTCAACTCCAGAATTGGTTTTGAACTAAATTGAGGTCCTTTGACATCTATTCATATCACAGAAAGGGCAGTGGTGGTTCAGTGGTATAATTTTCACCTTCCGTGTGGGAGACCTGGGCTCAATTCCTGGCCAGTGCACGCCATGAGCAGCCACCACCCATCTGTCAGTGGCAGCTTGTGTGTTGCTCTGATGCTGAATAGGTTTCAGCGGAGCTTCCAGACGAAGACAGATTAGGAAGAAAGGCTCGATGATCTACTTCTGAAAATCAGCCACTGAAAGCCCTGTGAGTCACAACGAACTTATCAGTAACAAATCATGGAGATGCTGCAGGACCGGGCAGCTTTTCATTCTGTTGCCGTGACTTGGGAGCCGACTCCATGGCAGCTAACAACAACAGCAACATGTCACAGAAATGTAATGTGAAGAAACTACTTTAAAACGTTGCATTTTGTCCCTTATCTTCCAGTTTCTGCTTTTTTTTTTTGGTCATGGAGATAAATGACCATGCACAGGTGACCTCAAATTCTCTCCTAGCAAGCACAAGGGCTAGTGCTGCAGTTATGGGGCGAGGTTCCCAGGTGGGCCTGATGCCCCTGAAGGATCCTGGGCTTTCTCACAAGGCTCCCTCAGAGCTCTGCTGGAGAGTGTGCAGTTCTGAGTCAATTCAGTCGTTCCCAATTATTAGGCCCTTTTAAGGATTAATGGATATGGATCATCTCAAAAAATTGGAGGTGGATGACGACAATTCATAGTTTGTGACAATGAAACCTCCTCTCATTAGGCAGTCTGTTACAATGAAATCAGGTCTCAGAGACTTCAGTCACACCTACAGGTATTTACTAGCAAGCTGGCAAATAAGAGTCGTACAGCCAGTTCTGTGAGTTCCGAGAAATTGCAGCCGTCTGTTCTTTTAAGCAGTCCTTCAAGGACCAGGCATGAAAGGTTTGCCGCGAGCAGATCCAACGTCCTAGCAGCAGAACTCAGCAGGCCTGGCCAGGACTGGAGGCGAGAATCTCCTGGAAGCCTGAGCCGACGGGACTGTGCCTACCACCTTGGGCGCTGTACCAAAGCTTCTGGGGTACTGGGCTTGCAAGGTCGGGGGATCGCAACAATACAACAGTATTTTAAACCAATTCAGGGGGCTTAACTCCCAGTCATTTCACCAATGTCAAGTCAGGTATTATATCCATGATGCTAATCAGAGAAAAAGCTAATTGAAGAGTCTACAGTTTTTCTCTCCAGAATATGGGTTGCTAATTAGTCTTTTCAATACTAACCAAACACCCCTACCCTAAAATGTGTATTCCCAATTAAGAATGAAGATCAAAACTAACACGCACGCACATGACCTTTGCTGAAGTACAGCACTTAACAGTAAATCACAATCAATACAATAGCTTGACTCTGACTCATGCTGATCCCGTGTGTATCAGAGTAGAACTGTGTTCCGCAGAGTTTTCAACAGCTGATTTTTCAGAAGTAGATCACCAGGCCTTTCCTCTGAGGCACCTCTGGGTAGACTCAAATCTCCATCCTGTCAGCAATCAAGCACTTAACCATTTGCACTGCCTAGGGACTCCCTTCAAATTCCCCTTTGTGCTATCCAGGACAGAAAAAGAAGCATTGCTAATACCTAGCCACCAACTTAAAAAAAAAAAAAACTTGTGACAAAGTCATAGAATGAGGGTCATGTCTGGGGCTGATCTTGCACCCAGTGACATAGACCTGCATCACCACCACCCCTCAACCTGCGTGCTGAAGCACCTGGCATCTTATTTCCAGGTTTATCCTTTTGTTGGGGGCCCAGGGCATCTAGGAGTGTCCCTAGACAGACTGCACATGAAGATGCAGATATCTAGGGATCACGTGAGAGGTAGAACCCTTGGCCCTGAGCATCCCCTACAAATGGCTTGTGGGGATGTGGTGTAAGGAAAGGTCCTGGGGGTGGCCATGAGAAAGGAGCCCAGTACCTGATTGTGGGGGAGTCACGAATGAAAAGAGGAAGCTGAACACCCAGATATGGAATGGAGCAATGGGAACCAGAGGTCAGAAAAGAGAGGTGCACAGTGGAACTTGAACATGCACATGGATGAAATGTTCATCAGCTGCCTTAGCTCTGCATTGCTTTCAGATCAGCCACCTCCAGCGTGGTGACTTTACAATAGACATTGCTGATTATTCACTCTGGAGAAGCTGGGTGTTGGTTCACAAAGTTACAATCGCCTGGGGTGCTTATTTATAATGCAGATTCCAGGGTCTCATGCCCAGGGGTTCTCATTCAACGTGTTTGGGATAAGACCCAGGAGCTTGAATTTTTAAGAAGCACCACAGGTAATTCTATTTCACAGACCACGCTTTGATAAACATTGACATGCCTTGCCCTCAAGGTGCTTATAATATTAGGATAAATGGGGAGTCTCTGAATGGCACAAACAGTTAAGCGCTGGGCAACTAACTGAAAGGTTACCTGTTAGAACCCACCCAGAGGTACCTCAGAAGGATGACCTGGCAATCTGCTTCTGAAGTCTCACAGCCATGAAAATTTTATGGAGGAAAGTTCTACTTGGAAACGCATGGGATCACCATGAGCTGGAAGTGACTTGTCAGCAGCTGTTTCTTTTCTTTCTTTCATATTATTGTACCTTAGATGAAGGTTTACAGAACAAACTATCTTCTCATTAAACAATTAGTACACATAATGTTTTACGACATTGGTTAACAACCCCATGACATGTCAACATTCCCTTCTCAATCTTGGGTTCCCCATTAGCAGCTTTCCTGTCCCCTCCTGCCTTCTAGTCCTTGTCCCTGGGCTGATGTGTGCCCCTTTAGTCTCATTTTGTTTTATGGGCTTATCTAATCTTTGGCTAAAGGGTAAACCACAGTGGTGACTTCATTACTGAGCTAAAACGGTGTCTGGGGACCACACTCTCAGAGTTTCTCCAGTATCTGTCAGGCCAATAAGTCTCGTCTTTTTTTGTGAGTTAGAATTTTGTTCTACATTTTTCTCCAGCTCTGTCCAGGACCCTTTATTGTGATCCCTGACAGAGCAGTCAGTGGTGGTAGCCAGGCACCATCTAGTTGTACTGGACTCAGTCTCATGGAGGCTGTGGTAGATGTGGTCCATTAGTCCTTTGGACTAATCTTTCCCTTGTGTCTTTGGTTTTCTTCATTCCCCCTTCCTCCTGATGGGGTGAGGCCAGTGGAGTATCCTAGATGGCTGCTCACAAGCTTTTGAGACTCCAGAGACTACTCACCAAAGTAGAATTTACAGCATTTTTTTTTATAACATCTATTATGCCAATTAAGCTAGATGTTCCCAAAGACCATGGTTCCCACAGCCCTCAGCCCAATAATCCAGTCCCTCAGGGAGTTTGAACTTATTTATGGAGCTTCCATGACCTTGCCTTCTATAAGTTCTGCTGGCTTCCCCAGTACTGTGTACTGTCTTACCCTTCACCAAAGTTACCACTTATCTATTGTCTATTTAGTGTTCTTCCATCCCTACCCCTCCCCTCCCTCTTAATGAGCAAAGATTGTTTCTTTTTGTGTGTAAACCTTTTCATGAGTTTTTATAATAGTGGTCTCATACAATATTTGTCATTTTGTGATTCACTTATTTCACTCAGCATAAAGCCCTCCAGATTCATCCAAGTTGTGAGATGCTTTGCAGATTCGTCATTTTCTTCATCATTGGGTAGTATTCCATTGTGTGTGTGTACCATAGTTTGTTTATCCATTTCCATCTTTTTGCTATTGTGAACAGTGCTGCAAGTGCATATGAGTGCGCATATGTCTTTTCGTGCAGTGGCTCTTATTTCTGTAGGATATATTCCTAGGAGTGGAGTTGCTGGATCACATGGTATTTCTATTTCTAGCTTTCTGAGGAAGAGCTGTATAGTTTTGCAAAATGGGTGTACCGTTTTGCATTTCCACCAGCAGTGCATAAGAGTTCCAGTCTTCCCAAAGCCTCTCCAACATTTGTTATTTTCTGTTTTTTGGATTTGCGCCAGTAATGCCGGAGTGAAATGGTATCTCATTGTGATTTTGATTTGCATGGCTAAGTGATCGTGAGCATTTCCTCTTGTGTCTGTTAGCCACCTGAATATCTTCTTTGGTGAAGTATCTGTTCATTTCCTTTGCCCATTTTTTAACTAAATTATTTGTCTTTGTATTGTAGAAGAGTTAGATTTTCCTGTTGATTTTAAGGATTAGACCTTTGTTGTATTTGTCATAGTGAAAAATTTTAGGTTTTCTTTTCACACTTTTGATGAAGTCTTTTGAGGAGCATGAGTGTTTAATGTTTAGAAGATCCCAGTTATCTAGCCTATCTTCTGGAGTTTGTGTGTTGTCAGTTACGGTTTGTATCCTGTTGATGCTGTGTATTAGGGCCTCTAGTGTTGATCTTATTTTTTCTTCTATGATCTTTATAGTTTTTGGTTCTATATTTAGGTCTTTGATCCATTTTGAATTAGTTTTTGTGTACGGTTTAAGACATGGGTCTTATTTCATCTTTTTACAGATGGACATCCAGTTTTGCCAGCACCATTTGTTAAGAAGACTATCTCTTTCCCATTTGGTGGACTTTAGGCTCTTGTTGAAGATCAGGTGAAAGTAGGTGGATGGATTTATATCTGCGTTCTCAATTCTGTTCCACTGGTCAATGTGTTTGTCATTGTATCAGTACCAGGACAACAGCTGTTTCTTGTTGTTTAGGATAAATGTTGGTTTTGAAGCAGGGCTTCAAATGGGTTTGTCCTAGTTTGAACTCCTGCTAAGAATTTACGTTTCTAACAAGTTCCCAGGCAATGCTAATGATGCTGGTTAGGGACCAATTCTGAGAACTACTAACCCGCTACTGTCCACTGCCATTGAGTCAATTCAGATTCATAGTGACCCTAAAGGACAGAGTGGAACTGTCCCATAGGGCTTCCAAGGCTGTAATTTTTATGGAAGCAGTTTGTCACATCTTTTTCCTGCAAAGAGGCTGGTGGGTTTGAACTGTAGACTTTTTGATTAGCAGCCGAGCACTTTAATCACTGCACCACCAGGGCTTCTCACTAGTAGAGCCAACCAACCACCAAACCCATTGCTTTTGAGTCAATTCTGACTCATAGCAACCCTCTAGGACAGAGTAGAATTGCTCCATAGGGTTTCCAAGGAGAAGCTGATGGATTTGAACTGCCAACCTTTTAGTTAGCTGCTGAACTCTTAACCACCACACCGCCAGGGCTCCACAAGTAGAGCAGTGGTTCTCAAAATTTAATATACACAATAATCACCTAGGGATCTTGTTAAAATGTAGGTTCTGATTCAATATATCTGGGGTGGAAATGCAAATTCTCAGCAGGGGTTCGAACCAGAATAGACAAGTTTGAAGCCCTGTTTTGAAGTTGTATTGGTTAGCTTTTATGGTATAATAACTACTCCAATACTTAGTGGCATAAAGCAATCATTTGATTTAGTTCAGGATTCTGTGGGTCATTTGAGTGGCTCCTCTCTGGGATGGCTCAGGGGATCTCTGGAGGGCTCTGATATGTGTTTTTAACTAGTTGGCCATTTGGCTAGTAGCAGGATGGCCTCACGCATATGGCTGGTGGGTGGCAGAGTGGTTGGTCTGGGCGTGGGGGTATCTCAGCTGGGCTGGCTTTTCTCTGCTCCCCTGGCTTCTCACCCTCCAGTAGGCTGTTGTAGTTGTTAGCTGCCATGGAGTCAGCTCCCGACTCATGGTGACCCCATGGGCAATGGAATGAAACGCTGCCCAGTCCTTTGCCATTCCTATGATTGGTTGTGGATCAGACCATTGTGATCCATAGGAATTTCACAGGTTTATTTTCAGAAGTAGATTGTCAGGCCTCTCTTCTTAGTCAGTCTTAGTCTGGAAGTTCTGCAGGAGCCTGTTTACCATCCTAGCAAGATGCACACCTCCACTGACAGATGGGTGGTGGCTGTATTTGAGTACTTTGGCTGGGTTTCAAACCTTTGTCTTCCTTCAGCAGGCAGGGAAGACAAAAAAATCTACCACTGAATCACCACCGTCACCTCCCCCAACCCTGCCAGTAAGCTAGTCCCGGCTTTTTCCTGTGGTGTCCTCAGGGTTCCAGAGAGCAGTAAGAGAGGGCATTACCAATGTGCAAACACTTTTCAAGTCCCTGCTTCTGTCTAATTTGCTTTTGTTCCATTGGCCAAGGCAGGTCACATGGCTAAACCCAGCATCAGTATGGGAGGAACTACCCAAGGCCATGGATATCAGGAGAGGAATTATGGCCACTCTTGAAGCCTACCACAGGATTTATCTGCTAAGAAGTTCTAAATGTTTAACAGGAAAACAGTCGTCTTGGGAAATGTGTCAATCAAAGGAAAAGATCCTGTCATTTCCTGCCCAAAGATTGACTCTGATGACATGCCAAAGTCAGCACTTTTCTAATCATCCAAGTATTGCAGAAGAACTTATGCCAGGGCTCCTGGGACAGTTTCCAGAGAAGCTGACACCATCTGGCCGGCTCTCCCTCCCTTCATGGTTGCTCCCAGTGGAGACCTCTCTCAGCAGCTGCTCTTGGCACCTGCTACTATGAGGCTCAGGAAATTTCCTCTTTCCTTAGGTCTCATGTATCCAAAGGCACAGGAGACTTGGGGTGTGGTCCTGTGTGTTCTCAGGCAAGTCACTTTCTCTCTCTGGATCTCACTTTTTTTAATCTGTTAAGTGAAAGAGTTGGTCTAGAATAATGTGCATCTGAATCACCTGGAGATCTTGTTAGAAATGTAAAATTTCTGGCCCCACTCCAGTCACTCTAAACCAGCATCTGCTTTTTAACAAAATCTCCTGGTCTAGAACAGTTGTACTCCATAGGGGTTTCAATGGCCGACTTTTTTTAGAAGTAGATTGCCAGGCCTTTCTTCCAAAGTGCTTCTGGGTGGACTCAAATCTCCAACCTGTTGGTCTTGCGCACATTAACACTTTATACCACCCAGGGACTCCAACTGTAACGTAAGTTGGATAAAATTTAAAAAAAAAAAAAAGTAGTCTGACAAGCATTTGCAATACACTTTTAAAACCTTAGACTTATGCAAAAATTTTGGATTGCAATTCTACTTGTAGGAATTTATCACGGACATGCTCAAAGACATAGTTACAAGGAGAATATCCAAGTGCTGTTTATAATATTGAAAAATTATAAAACCATAACATTCAATAATAAGGGAGATTATTTTAAATAAAATATAGATACATAACGGAACACTATCTTCTGTTGTTAAAGATGACATGGCATGGAAATGTTTCTTAATAGATAATTGCTCATGATATATAGAAACACAAAAAGTAGTCTATGAAATGATGTGGAAACTGTACTTTTTTTTAGATTCTTCTTTTTTTTTTGGACCTTCGATGAAGGCTTATAGAAAAAACTAGTTTCTCATCAAACTGTATACACATTGTTCTATGACATTGGTTAACAGCCCCACGATATGGGGTTCCCTATTACCAGCTTTCCTGTTCCCTCCTGCCTTCCAGTCCCTGCCGCAGGGCTGGTGCACACCTTTAGTCTTGTTTTGCTCCATGAGCCTATTCAATCTTTGGCTGAAGGGTGAACCTCAGGAGTGACCTCATTGCTGAGCTGAAAGGGTGTCTAGGGGCCATACTCTCAAGGTTTCTCCAGTCTCTGTCAGGCCAGCAAGTCTGGTCTTCCTTTTTGAGTTAGAATTTTGTTCTACATTTTTCTCCAGCTCTGTCCGGGGCCTTCTATTTTGATCCCTGTCAGAGCAGTCAGTGGTGCCAACAGCTGGGCACATCTAGTTGTTCTGGACTCTGTCTGGTGGAGGCCTTTGGATTAATCTTTCCCTTGTATCTTTGATTTTCTTCATTCTTTCTTACTCCCAAAGAGGTGAGACTAGTGGAGTATCCTAGACGGTCGCTCACAGGTTTTTAAGACCCCAGACACTACTCACCAAAGTAGAATGTATAACATATTCTTTATAACTATGTTATGCCAATTGAGCTAGCTGTTCCCCGAGATCACGGTCCCCACAGCCCTCAGCCCAACAATTTTGTCCCTCAGGGAGTTTGGATGTATGTATGTATCCATGGAGCTACCATGACCTTGCCTTGTACAAGCTGTGCTGGCTTCCCCAGTATTGTGTACTGTTTTACCCTTCACCAAAGTTTCCATGTATCTATTAAGGAAACCATACTATTCTAAAAGCTTATTTCAGCTTTTAAAAAGATTATAAATACACTGTATATACCAAAAGGTTAACAGTGATTATCTCAGGTGGAGGGAATTATACAAAATACCTTATACTTTCGTATATATTTAAATTTTCTATATTAAGAATATATTGCTTTAGTAATAAGAAATACATTTATTATTTTATTCCTCCTTTGTGCACGTCACTTATTCGCTTTTCTTCTATCAGGGCTAAGCTACTTCCTCCCATTCCTTTCTCTTCTCAGTGTATCGCAAGCTGCCTCCTGATTTTATCGCCCCTCTGACCTTCATGTTGTCAAATTCAGGGTTCCCTTTGCCATTCGCATCTTCTTTGACTTCTCTGCAGCATTTAATGGTGTGATCTATTTTCTCCTTGAAATTCTATCCTCCCTAAATTCTCTGACACTTCTGGTTCTGGTTCTTTTTATATGATCACTGTTTCGCAGCCTTTTTTTTTAAGGTTTCTCTTCATATTGTTATTGTTGTTGTATGCTGTCAAGTCAATTTTAAACTCAAAGTGACCCCATGTGACAGAGTAGAACTACTCCATAGGGCTCTCTTGACTGTAATCCTTATAGGAGCAGATCGCCAAGTCTTCCACAGAGCAGCTGGATGAGTTCAAACTGCCAACTTTTTGGTTAGCAGCAGAGAACTTAACCATCATGCCAATTTGTTGTCGTTAGGTGCCATCAATTCAGTTCTGACTCGTAGCAAACTTCCGTGCAACAGAATGAAACACTGCCTGATCCTGTGCCATCCTCAAAAGTGTTGCTATGCTTGAGCCCCTTGCTGCAGTTGTTGTTGTTGTTAGGTGCTGTCGAGTTGGTTCCGACTCATAGCGATGCTATGTACAATAGAACAAAACACTGCTGGGTCTCATGCCATCCTCACAATTGTTTTTATGCTTAAGCCCATTGTTACAGCCACTGTGTCAAACCATCTCATTGAGAGTCTTCCTTTTTTTTTAAGCTGCCTCTTAAAAATGTTAGTGTGTCCTGGGGTTCCATCTTTGGTCTTCTATTCTCATTTAACACTTTCTTTTGGGCAGCACCATCAGCACACACAGCTTACAGTCCCAACCATTTGCCCAGCTGGGTGATGGTGCCAACCCAGACTTCTTTTCTGCCCACCAGACGCCTTCACTGGAGCTCCTAAACATCGCTCAAAATTAATATGTCCCAACCGGACACCATCTTTTCCTGACAGCTTATTTCTCCACCCATATTCACTATTTTGATTAATGACCCTAACACCTAGTCATTCTAGTCCAAAATCTGTCAACAGTCCTAGGCTCCCCCTTTCTCATCATTTCCCCAACCCTACACACATGAACGTGGTTTTAAAAATGAAGTATTCCAAACCTCTACCTCTCTTTTAGGATATTCCATCTGCCCTTCTCTCAGTAAATGACCTCGCCTTTTATTTCACAGAGAAAATTAAGGGTGCCATGTGAGAATTCCCTCCCTTTCTGTTCATACTATACTGTGCTGGAAAATGATACTATACTGTGCTAGAACCTGGTGACAAAAAGGTGGAAAGGCATGATCTCTGGGAGCTTTCAGTCTAGCGAGTTTTGGAGATTTCTTTGGACACTGAGAAAGATCTTTTTTTCCAACCAGTACATATTATGTAAATATTTAGATAAGGCTTAGTGTGTAACCTGTTTGGCCAGATTCAAGGATAAGTTTGAATTGCATGATCTAAAATGTCTAAATGTCAAAACAATAAAATTTAGCAAAGGCATCTGGAAAAGTTTGTATGAAAATTATAACCTGTAAGAGTACATAACTTGTGACTTGAAATCTAGCTATTAATTTGTATGAAAGTTTACAAATGCATCCCTTTCTTGGGATCCACTTGTCCAGAAAAATTCATAAGCATATCTGAGAGCAGTCAGCTTTCTGTAAAGGCATGTGGAGATGGAAACAAACACCACATTAATATCGCTGCTATGAACAGATATAGGAACAGAGTTCAGTGAGCACATAGAAGAAGGAGATCTTAAAGGAAGGCTCCACAGAGAAGGTAGCATTTGAATTAGGACTTGAAGGACATGTGCTAACCCTTTATTTATTTACATCCTGCCATGTTCCAAAAGTAGTTAACATAGGCTTCCACTTCTGGAAAGTTGGAGTAGATGCACTTTTCCTATTCTTCCCACTAAATGCAACTAACCAAAATGTCGTCAGTTTGAATTCACCAGCCACTCCTTGGAAGCCCTATGGGGCTGTTCTCCTCTGTCCTATAGGGTCACTATGAGTTGGAAGTGACTTGATGACACATAACAACAACAAATACACCTAAATCCCAGACATTACAAGTAAAACAAACAAATGAAAACTCTAAAAGGTGAAGAGAAGAAAGCAGGACCTCAGGACCTGAGAAATGACAAATGGTGAGTTCCCTGCATTTTCTTTCTGCCTCACACATCTCAGACTGGGTGCTGGGGAAGCTGGCAACATGGAAATACAAACAAGAGCAGAATAAAAAAAAAATTGATCAAGAAAAGTCTGCTCTCTCTAACCATAGCAAGACAGAAAACTTTGAGACAATAACTGTTCTCCTCCAGCCAAACATCAGAGATAAAGCTGTGAGCCCACACCCTCTGCTGCCAGCAAAGGCCAAGGGGGGAGCCTAATCTTCTACTCTTGCCAGGTTTGGGATAACAAGACACCCCAGCCCCCACCCCCAACTAGGGTGGTGTCAGAGAAGGTCAAGTAGGAAACCAGGACTTTTCATCCTTCCCCACTGCAGTGTCAGGAGTCCAGGTGAGGAGCCTGGACTTCCACCCCCACCTGGCAAGATCCTCCTCCCCCTTCCCACTAGGGTGGTTTCAGAGGAGACAGTGGATGGCCAAGACTTTCAACATTTTCACCATGGTCCAAAATCACACCCCCATGGTGTCAATAGGGGCTATATGTAGAGCAATAATGAGGCACCCATGCCTCTCCCAGACAGGGTGGTATTAGCAGACACCTACTGGGAGCCTGAAATCCCACTCCCACTCAGCAATAACAAGGAGCCCTTCACCCCCCAGGTGTCAACAGAGAGTGGGGAGCCTGGCCTTCCATTTCCACCTGGCAGTACAGGGTTGTACCCCTTTCATCCACTAGGACAATGTCAGAGGAGGCTGCTAAAACAGAAGACTTAAATAAGATCCAGCATCTCATTATATACTACCCAAAGTATTCAGCTTCAAGTAGAAAAATCATGTGTTATACCAAGAACCAGGAAAATACCAACTTGAATGAGAAAAGACAAAACAGATGCCAACACCAGCATGACACACATGTAAGAATTACCTGACAGAGATTTTAGAACAACTATCATGAAAAATGTTTCAGTGAATGATTACAAACATGCTTGAAACATATGAAAAAACAGAAAGTCTCAGCAAAGAAATTGAAGACACAAAGAAGGACTAAATGAAAATTTTAGAACTGAAAAATATAATAGCCAAAATGAAAAGCAGTCTCAATAGCAGAATGGAAGGACAGAGGAAAGAATTAGTGAACTAGAAGGCAGAACAATAGAAATTACCTGAACTAAACAACAAAGAGAAAATATACTGAAAAAAAAATAAAATGAACAGAGCCTCAAAAACCCATGAGAAAATATCAAAAGATCTAACGTTCATGTCATCAAAGTCCCAGAAGGAAAGGGGTAGTTCTGGAAAAGTATTTGAAGAGATAATGTCTAAAATTTTCCCATATTTGACAAAAGATAAGCCTATAGGTTCAAGAAGCTGAGAGAACCCCAAACAGGATAAACCCAAAAAATCCATGCTAATACACATAATGGCCAAATTTCTGGAAAGCAAAGACAAAGGAAAAATCTTGAAAGCAGCAAGAGAGAAACACCACTTACAAGAGAAAAGCCATTTGAAAGATAGCAGATTTCTCATCAGGAACCATGGAGGCCAGAGGGAAGTGGCACCACATTTGTCAAGTGCTGAAAGAAAAGCACTGTCAAACTGGAACCTTATATCCAGTGAAAATAACCTCTTTAGGGGTTAATCAAGACATTCTCAGATAAAGACAAACAAAGAGAATTGTCACTAGCTGACCTACCTTTAGGCTAAAGAAAGTTCTCTAAATAGAAAAAAAAAAAGGAAATGATAAAAGAATCTTAGAACATCAGGAAAGAAGAAAAAACAGAAAGAGTAAAAAGATAAGCAATACAATAGACTTTTTTCCTCCTCTAATTTTTTTTAAGAGTCTTCTCTTAACTGAAACAAAAAATTAAAACACCATCTAATATAGTTCTCAAAGTATGCAGAGGAAATACATAAGGCAACCTCACTATAAATGGGGTAAAGTACAAGAATGGAAATGTACATTTCAAACTTGTGAAATGTTGACACCAGTAGGCTATGATAAGTTATGTACTATAAAGGGCAGCATGACGGAGACCTTTGTGGTAATGAAGCAGTTCTATATCGTGATTATAGTGATGGTTACGAAAATCTACACACATGGTAAAATGCCATACAACTGTCCATGCACATTGTACCAGTGTGAGTTTTCTGGTTCTGATATTGTACTGTAGTTATGTAACCATTGGGTAAAACTGTGTGAAGGCCACATAGGACTTCCCTGTACTATCTTTAAAACTTCCTGTGAATATATAAGGAAACCCTGGTGGCACAGTGCTTAAGAGTCAAGGCTGCTAACCAAAAGGTCAGCAGTTCAAATCCACCAGGCACTCCTTGGAAACCCTATGGGGCAGTACTACTCTGTCTTATAGGGTCACTATGAGTTGGAATAGACTCAATGGCAGTGGGTTTGGTTTGGGTTTTCGGTGAATATAGAAATATTTCAAAATAAAAACTTTTTAAAAAAGTGAATGTAAGTACACTATTGATGAACTATGAATGGAAAAACTAGTAGATAGTCTTACTAATGAGAAGGTATACCTTAATCAGGACGTTTTTGGTTGCAAGTGACAGAAATCTGAATCCAAGCCATTTAAGCAAACTGGGAATTTATTAGCTCACATACTTCATCTCTTAATTTTACTTCTTTCTGTGGATTGGACTCATTTTTTCTTATAGCAGCCAAGTCTTCTCCAAGGAACATGACTAAGGAGTAACAACCTTGGAGTTCCAGATCCAAGGAACAAGGGAGTCTCTCCCTCTCTCCAGTACCCATATATAACAGGATGCTGATTCACCTGGCTTGGTCACATGTGTCCAGGAGGTAGGTGTTATAACTGCCAGGTCCTCGCCCTTACCCTAATGAAATGAAATTGGGAAGGAAACACTATTGACAGAAGAAGGAGGAAGGGATGCTGGGCAGCAAAGGTATTAGATATCCACTACAGAGCATCCACATGTCCAACGGGGTTATAGAATAGAGAAGATGATGGGATTTTAAAAGGGGGGAAGATCACAAAAGAACATAAGACATTGCATGAAAGAAGTGGGAGGGTAAGTATCAGAAATGATAAAGGAAGCAGGAGAGCTGGCAAATCCCAGGCTCTTTGCCACAGCAGCTCCAGGTCCAGCAGGTGAACAAAGTTACCAGGGGTATATTTAAGATGATAAGAGTCAAAAGAGCTTCTTGGAACTTTGAGAAACTTTCATGAAGATTCTAATTCCCTTTTTGAATTCTGAAACCCTAGCAGATTTTAGGCAGATGGTAAACATGAATAATTTAATTTCTAGTTAGAGGAAAAACAAGGTAAAAACTAGGAAATTGTTTTCTGTTTTCAGATAACACAAAGCTGAATGAGAGAGCCAATTTAGAAATCAGATACATAAACATTCAGAAGAAAACACAAAACGACGAAAGGAATAAATGAATGGGGATGTGTGTGGTGTAATGCAAGCCTTCTGTCTGTGAGGGGAACATTTTGAAGGACTTCTGGTGGTGTCGTTGTTGTTAGGTGCCATCAAGCTGGTTCCAACTCATGGCAACCTTATAGACAGAGTAGAACTGCCCCATAGGGTTTCCAGGGAGTGGCTGGTGGATTTGAACTGCTGATCTTTTGGTTAGCAGCCAAGCTCTTAACCAATAAGCCACCAGGGCATCCAAGTTTAATTCTTGCTCCTCACAGCAACTAGAATCAGAAAAAGGCAATGCTACTGGACCACAAATTTCGCTATCCTCCATAAGGACGCCAGGTTCTGGTCAGCAACACTCCTGTTAAATGACTTTGTAGAAGAGTTCTAGAAGCATCCTCGAATCTCCCACATGTACACAGCTTCATTTGTTACAGGCAGTCGTAAAGCACCTCACCTGTAAGAAGTAATAGCAGAATCAACAATTTCCTCTTCCTTTTTTTTTTTTTTGTTTTTGCTGTAAGACCATGTGTTTACAAGTACAAGCATAAATAAAACTTGCCTGCATTTGTTGTGTACCTATACAGCACCCTGCTAAAACTTTTCATGTCACTAGCTCCCCACAACAGCCCTATGACAAGGGAGATGTTATTATTGTCTCTTACGGATGAGGACACTGGGGCATACAGCCAGTATTCAAACTCGAGTCAGATGCCAGAGGCTGCATTCTTAACTTCTTCCCCACAGGTTTCTGCTAAAGAGAAATTCCAGCTACTTCTACAAACGCAAGTGAATTTACTTTCTTGCCAGTACACAATTGATACTTTGGGGGAGGGGGACAAGGACATTACATTAAGGAGACCTGAAATATATGTGGTGCAAACAGTTCACATCCTTGAGTGCTAACCGAAAGATTGGAGGTTTGAATCAACCCACAGGAGCATCAGCCTGGTGATCTACTTCTGAAAAATCGGCTCTAGAAAACCCTGCGGAGCACAGTTCTCTGATGCACACAGGGTCACCACAGGTCAGAACCAACTCGAAGGCAACTGGTTGTTTTTTTTCTTTTAATGCGTTGCAATATTTTCATCCAAAATATAAGCTAAGGTTCCGATGGCTTGCTGTTGGTTGTCAAAACAGAGATTAACAGTCTGAGTCATAGGGTAATTTATTTCAAATTTGGCTTCAGTGTCTATCGCTAAAGTCATTTCAAAAGTGGGCCATGGGTGTGGGAATGGCTTTGAGTGACGTCAAGATTAGGCAACATGATCCCACCCTGGGAGGCTGAGACCTGGATTCACACGTGGTATTTGCCCTTACCCCCTCCCCACAGTTCAGATGGAATGAGGTGCTCCTCTGTTTTGTGGTTTTTATCTCCTACCTGGGCAGCTGCCTGATGCACTCTCGTCCTTCAGACTGAGCTGCCGACTTTTCATTCCTGACTCCAAAATTAAGACAAAGATGTCCTCCAAAGTGATGCCGGAGCCTTGATTTGATTTGATTTTCTTCCCTTTTGGCATTAGTGTTTTTAATAGAAACCTGATTCACTTGTCACCAAAAAAACACAGACTGCTGCATCAGAGAAGATGGACAAAACCTCCACCAGGATCCTATTTCAGTGTGATTGCCCTACATGCTAAGAAGAGAGCTTCAGAGAAAGGTGGGGACACAGCTCCCCAGAAGGGCTTAGATTGAGCTTCTCTGAGACCCCAAGGGAACTTCTTGAACAGCTAATGTCCTGAGGTGCGAGAATGCCAAATCATATCAGTCCTGTGAGGATCACCCTCTCTAGGATGAAACTTTCACCATTTAACAACGTTAAACCAAACCCATTGCTGTTGAGTCTATTTTGACTCATACTGACTCTATAGGACAGAGAACTACTCCATAGGGTTTCCAAGGAGCGGCTGGTGGGTTTGAACTGCTGACATTTTGGTTAGCAGCCGAGCTCTTAGCCACTGTGCTCCCAGGGCTCCATAACAATGTTAAGATTCAGAAAGTCTTAGATTTCTCTAAATACTATCTTACTCTTTGTTCTCAGAGATAGGCTCCACCATTAGTAGTTGCTGGTCAAGCTAAAAACGGGAAGGATTATAAGACTTTCTACTTCATCGGTTTGTCAAAAGAATTAAATGGATAACTGCCTGGTACACCAAGAGCAATACAGTTTGAGGGACCAGATTACCTGGGTCAAAAATCTGTTACTGGTTCCTCAAAAAGTTAAACGAGAATTACCACATGACCCAGCAATTCCACTCGAAGATATATACCTAGAAGACTTGAACGCAGGGAGTCAAACAGGCATTTGTATACCAGTGGTTCATTGCAGCATTATTCACAATAGCCAAAGGGTAGAAACAATCCAAGTGTCCATCAACATGGTTAAATAAAATGTGGCATGTACATGCAATGGAATGTTATTCAGATGTAAAGAGAAATGAAGTCCTGATACATGCTACTACATGAATGAAACTTGAAAGCATTAAACTGAGTAAAATAAGGCAGATAAAATAGAATAAATATTGTATGATTTCACTTATATGACGTACCTAGAAAAAGCACATGTATAGAGACCGGAGCTTATTCCTTGTTTCCAGGGGTGGAAGGGAGGAAGAAAGGGGATGCTGAGCTTCTGTTAAGGGTGATGGAAAAATTTGGAAACTGACAGTGGTAAATATAACTAATGTCACTGAATTATACACTTAGAAATAACGGAAATGGCAAATGTTTTGCTGTGTATATATTTTACCACAGTAAAATTAAAAAAAATACTTGACTTTGAGCAGGAACCCATAAAATTAAAAAAGAAAAATCTGTTACTGCCATTTACTAGCTGTGTAATCTTGAGTAAGTTATTTAGCCTTTTAGTGCCTCCATTTCCTCGTCTAAAATGGGATTAGGAAAGATACTAGTAGTGTTTCTCATTTGGCTATTGTGGGGGGTTATGAGTTAGCGTGTGCAAAGAATTCAGAACCATCCTTGGCATGGAACATGCTCAATATAGGTGTTTTCTCTTACTATTACAGTAAGCTTCCAAGAAATTATTTGTATGGCTATGGTTACTAGGGCACAGCTGTCCCTTCTGTACAATTCTGCATGCAGACTCTCCTTCTTTAGCTCTCCAGTACACAATTGACACTTTGGGGGAGGGGAACAAGGACATTACATTAAGGAGACCTGAAATATATGTGGTGCTAACTGAAAGACTAGAGGTTTAAATCAAGCCAGAGGAGCAGATAAGTGCCTATAATTGGCCTTAGGTGGACATGATCATCTTTGCCAACACACAGAATAAGTATATGGCTACTAGGTCTGAGTTCAAGAAGAAAAAGGTGAGTAATACTTACTGAGCAGCTACTATATGCTAGATACTTTACATTTATAGACTAATTCAATCCTCATAATAACCCTGAAGGTAAATAGATTACAGGCGAGAATAAACCTGCTCAGAAATGATAATTTTCTCCAAAGCACGAAACGGGGAGCAGCAAAGCTAGGGTCTGGAGAGAAATCTGACTCCAAAGCCCACATTTTCTTCCTAGACTCTGAAGGACTCTAGACAGAGAGTGTATTATCTCCACCTGCTCAGTGATATCCATCCTTGCCTTAACAGCACAAGCAGTTTGCAATCGGCTACTAACCCAAAGATTGGTGGTTCAAACCCACCCAGTGGTATCACAGAAGAAAAGGCCTGGTGAACTGCTCTGGAAAGATGACAGCCAAGAAAACTCCATGGAGCAATTCGGCTCTAACACATAGGGTTGCCATGAGTTGGGGGCCAACACGATGACAGCTAACAACAACAAATTAGAATATAGGTTTAAAATGCAGACACTCCCAACTGACAAAAATTCCCACTAAAGTGTATGTATCTGATATAAGACCGTTTTCTGATATCAGATCTGGTTGTAGCAGGAACAAAACGGCACTGGTCCAAGCAAGTGAAGGCCAGATCAAATTTGGGTCACAACTTACCACTTTCCTGGCAAGTTTTACTTGCTCTGGAAAACTCTAATTTTTAATGTCTGCTCCTTGTAGGGTTGCCAGCTTTAGCAAATAAAAATGCAGGCTGCCTAATTAAATTTCTTACGAATTATTAATTTTTATTAGAGTATTCATAGCAAGAATCAATAAATTTTTTAAACTCCCAATTCTTCCCAGGTCCTGGTAACCAGTAAACTTCTTTTGTCTCAATGGATTTGCCTATTCTAGGTAGTTCATAAAAGTGGAATTATACAATATTTATCCTTTCATTTCCAGCTTTTTTCACTTATCACAATGTTTTCAACATTCATCCATGTGGTAGGGTGTATCAGAATTTAACTTCTCTTCATAGCTGAACGCTATTGTATATATACAGTACATTTTGTTTATCCATTCATCTATTGACGGGAAATTTTTTTAATCTGAAATTCAAATTTAACCGGGAATTCTGTATTTTCCTGGCCACCCTGATTCCTTGACCCATAAAGCTTTCCACTGGGTATCTCATGGATGGAGACAGAATGGATGAAGATGCTATCACTAAGAGTCTTGCCATTTGAGAAATAGTCCCAAGGCCTTCCTAACCCGGCAGTTTATAATGAACTTTGGGCTGTACTTAGGAGTGTCTGGACTTGACCTCACAACCGTATTTTTCACAGAGTACCAAAAAGGATCAGTGATTAAGGGAGTGGTCTCAGGTTGAGTGTACTGGTAACAGTCTGGTGAGGAAGAGTGAGAATGGATTTTCATGTTGTGATTTTGAACCCCTGTATTAATTTTCTGTTACTTCCGTAGATTACCCACACTTAGTGCCTTAGAACAACATCCATTTGTTACCTCGTAGTTTCTGTAGGTCAAAGGTCCAGGTGGCCTTGATCAGGTCCTCTGCTTAGGGTCTTACCAGGCTGAAACCTAGATGTAGGCCGGCCTGGGTGCTTATCTGGAGATTCTGGAGGAGAATTCACTTTTAAGGTCCTTCAAGTTATTGGTGGAATTTAGTTCCTTTTCATGAAGTTGTGAGTGGGGGCAGCAGTGGTTTAGCGGTCGAATCCTCACCTTCCACGCGGGAGAACGGGTTTAATTCCTGGCTGATGCACTTTGTGTGCAGCCACCACCCGTCTCTCAGTGAAACCCTGTTGCTACCCTGCTGAACAGGATTCAATGGAATTTACAGACTAAGACAGACTAGGAGGAAAGGTCTGGCTATCTGCTTCCAAAAATCAGCCAGTGAAAATCCTATGGGTCACAACAATCTGACCCACAACCAATCCTGGGGATGTTGCAGGACTGGGCAGCATTTCGTTCCGTTGCGCATGGGGTCGCCATGAGTCGGGGCCGACAGGATGGCAGGTAACAAAAACAACAAAGTGTAGTTACAGGACTGATGTCCCATGACTTTGCTGGATGTCAACAGGGGGTCGTTCTCAGCTTCTAGAGGCCACCCACATTCCTTGGCTCA
This sequence comes from Loxodonta africana, assembly GCF_030014295.1. NCBI lineage: Eukaryota > Metazoa > Chordata > Mammalia > Proboscidea > Elephantidae > Loxodonta > Loxodonta africana. The sequence goes on along the minus strand of NC_087345.1, from coordinate 174,579,501 downwards.
TGTCCTTCTTCATCTTCAAGGTCAGCAACAGTGCATCAAATCCTTCTCATGCTTCAAAACCCTTCTGATTTCTCCTTCTGCTGCATCTCATTACTGACGCTTCTGCTTTCTTCTTATGCTAAAAAGCATGTGTGATTACACTGAGCCCATCTAGTAAACCTAGGATAATCTCCCTATTTTAAGGTCAACTGATTAATAACCTTAGTTATATCTGCAGAGTCCCTTTTGCCATGTAATGTAATACATTCACAGGCATAAACTAGAGGGCAAAGGTCATGAGTTCCAAATGCTTCCTACTCAATGGGTTTTGGAAATTGACAACTCATCCCAGCTAAGTTTGGGCAACCTCTCAAAGCACAGGAGTAACTTTCCACAATGTAAGGGGCTACGACTGTTCACTTGGCCACTTCTGGTCCTGTGGGAGAAGACCAGGGTAGAGCCAAACTAGCTTTGTTCTGATCCTAGCTCTGCCCCCACCAAACCAGGTGAACTCGGACAAGTTATTTAAAGTCTCTTGGTCTCTGGCTACTTTATTTGTCAGAAGTATGCTGGACAGTCTAGTTGACCTAGAGGGGTCATGAGTTACACAACTCATTCATTCATTTATTCAATACTTATGAATTGGGCACTTGCTAGGTGCCAGGGATACAAAAATAAATGAGGTGTTCCATCACTGGAAGGAAGATCACATTCCAGTTGAGGCATGGACAGATTCATTATGACACGGCATAATTCTATTGTATCTATTGAAGCCTAACTTTTTGCTTGATGTCTCATATAGTCTTCACAATGATCCTTTGAGATAAATTCTATGTTTGTTTTTTTTTTCTTTTTTACAAATAAGAAACCCAAGGCGCAGAGCATAAAGTATTTTGGTCTCACATCTAGTAAGTGATAGATCCAGGACTTGGGATTTAAGTTCAGTGCCCTGTCGCCTTCATCCCAGCTAGAGGTAAGCTCTAGGGAAGGCCACAGAGGAAGGCACTGATACTTCCTGGGGCTAAAGGACAGAAAGAGATGCTGTAATACTTCAGGAATTTGTGAAAAAATATGGAGCTATATATGACGGTAGGAGTCCCTGAGTGGTGCAAACAATTAATGCACTCAATTACTAACTGAAAGTTTGGAGGTTTCAGTCCACCCAGAGGCTCCTTGGAAGAAAGGCCTGGCAATCTACTTCCATAAAAACCCTATGGAGCACAGCTCTACTCTGACACACATGGTGTCACCACAAGTCAGAATCAACTCCACGGCAACTGGTTACGTACGATGTTTACTGTTATTATTATCACCGTTACTTAAACTCTTACTGCTTTTAATAAATAAAACAAAAATTCCATCTGTAAGCCATCATACAAAGACCTGACCCCCTGCAATGGAAAGTGCCCTATTGTCCCTGTCATGGCCCTCCTCTGTAGTTCCTCTGAGCTGTGCTAATGATACCTCTGCTCAGAAGGATGGTGCAAATGGCTTTCTTCAGCAGATTTTCTGAAAGTCTGCTTTTACATAATGATTCACTAGCACAATAACTTTCAAAACCATTGGTTCTTTAATGAAGCCATTTAACGTTCAGAGTCCTAGCTGGACGTAAAGGGATCCATTTATTCCATCATGCTGGCTGGAAGGAAAATGCTAGACTTAGGTGTTTGCAGAATGCTGGGTAACAATAAAGGGCGCAGCACAACTCAGAGCTGGAAGGAGAGCAAACACACAAGCATGATGTAATTGTCTCCTCCCTAAATGATTTCCTCTTGTTTCCATAAATGTGACACTATTACCAAATATTTAACATAAGTGCTTTTGACAAAATCACACACATGTGCTCTGGAGCTTCATCCAGACAAACACAATGGAGCCCAGCCCTGGTGTGCGCAGTCCAAAGGTGGCTGCTGCTGCTGCTTGTTTATTTAGCCCACACCCACTTCCCAGTCCTTCTTCCTTTGCAGGTTCTTCACGAAAAACACAGGCAGTCCAGATGGACCACAGGGGCCCCGGCCCTTGGCTTTGCATCTGCCCCTGAAAACTTCTGCAGCTACAGAGCAAACGTAGCTGTCGCAGCTCATCTTCGAGTGAGGTCATGTCCTGGTGAACTCAATCATTTGGCCCAAGTGACCGGTCAGGATAGCCATTTTCCTCCTAGATCTCTGTTTGTCCTGATGATAGAGCTTCAAGTTGCAGACAAGGAAGGCTACACTTTATTCTGCCAGAACCAGTGGTGACCAAACCACAACCCCACTCGGCTTCAGTCTTCCTAGTTATCAAATAGGTCTGGTATCAGAATTTATTATCTGAAATTTTATAAAGTGCTTTAAATTTATAAAGTTACAAATTTTATAAAGAGTTACAAAGTATCATGTTGCTCTTATTGGCTATTGAGTAGTAGCAGTAATAACTGGAATCCCTATGTATCTGCCAGACTCTCCTTGGAAACTATGGGGCAGTTCTACTCTGTTCTATAGGGTCGCTATGAGTCGGAATTGACTCGACGGCACTGGGTGGGTTGTTTTATGTGTTTGTATTTCTTCCTTAGTAAATATTTATTGCGCACCTACTGCATACAGAGCCCTCTGCTGGACTCCCATAGGTATACAGAGGTTCAGTCCTGTTGTGCATGGGGTGGCCATGAGCTGGGGGTCAACTCAATAGCAGCTAACAACAATTGAAAACAAGGAGTCCCTGAGCAGTAAAAATGGTTAACACACTTGTGGCTAACCGAAAGGTTGACAGTTCGAGTCCATTCAGAGATGACTCAGAAGAAAGGCTGTATGATCTACTTCCAAAAAATCAGCCATTGAAAACCTTTTGGAGGACAGTTGTACTCTGACACACCTGGGGTCGCCATGAATTGGAGCTGACTCGATGGCAACTGGTACTGGTATTTAAAACAAGCCAAATAGAGTCTAGGAGAGAGAAGGAGTTAAAAGTTGTCCCTGGTGGGGTGTTGTGCTGGTTCTGAGCAAAGTGTCACAAACACTTCACACCTATATTTAGAATAAACAAGCAAAGCTGGTGTGACCACAGCTGGCTTCCCTCAAGTGCCTCTTCCTCATCTGAGAGGCCAGGTGCCGTTCTCCCCATATAAGGCTTAATGCACATGGGGGGTGTGGTGTCTGCCAAAGGCCAACGGAGTTGATTTCAGGACTGTTACTGCGCACTTTGGGGCTTTCAGTGCAGTCATTTTTAATGCATGAGATTCAAAGGAGACACGGAGAAAATGGACTCTCCAGGCTTAACAGGGCAGCCTTTGGGGCAGAAGCTTTCTGTGAGCACTGAAGGAGCCTCGCCTTAGCTGGGGCAGAGAGAGTGATGACTCACTCAGAGCTACTTAAGTTGGGCAGGAAACAGCTGATGTTTTGTTGCTGTCCTAGGCGGGGCCTGCATTCCCCACTGGACAGGTTGCATTAGGATTTTGGCAGGATACTTTGGCACGAGCTCTTCCTCTTTCTTGGGTCCTTCCTGGGGACCTGGGAAAGAGAGTCGAGCTACAGGACAACAAACAGGAAGGAAACAGGGATGCTCTGCCAGGCCATTCCCTCGAAGGAGGCCAGCAAATCCTAACCGTGGAGCCTCTTAAAGAGGAAAGCAGAACCAGGAGAGCACAAGACAAACAAGAATCCTTTACCCACTATACAAACTGAAACGGCCCTACACGTAGCTTCTAGTATTAACCTTATTTTACAAGTGAGGACTCTGAAATGCACAGAATGGGAGTAAGTTAAGGTCCCAGTGGAAGAGCCGGCTCTCCTCCAGCAGTATCTGGGCTCTTCCTAACCAAAGTGCCATCAAGAGGATACAAAAGAAGATCTCTCATGTGCTGCTGGCAGTTCCTGGGAAACTACAGCTTCAGGTGCTTTCTCCCCAGATGCTCTGAGCTACAGGTCATCTCGGTTTCTCCAAACCAGATTTACATTTTACAGCGTGCAAAGGATTATTGTTTGTCTTGTGCTGTCCTGATTTTGCTTACGTCCTGAAGAGGCTCCACAATTCGAATTTGCTGACCTCCTTTGAGGGGATGGCCTTGGGAGAGCACCACAACAGGCATAGCTGAAGGGAAGGGTCCCGGCTTTTCCACTGGAAACTTAACCTACTCCCATTCTCTGTGCCTCAGAATCCTCACTTACAAAATGCAGTTAATAATTGAAGTTACATGCAGGGTTGTTTATCCACCACCCGTCTGTTAGTTTGTTGTACTGTGGTGGCTTTCGTGTTGCTGTGGTTCTGGAAGCTATGCCACCGGTATTTCAAATAGCAGCAGGGTCACCCACGGTGGACAGGTTTCAGCTAAGCTTCTCCAGACTAAGATAGACACTGTGATGGGAACAACGGATTCCAACATGCCTTACAGTCATGGGGATGGGGTGATACTGGGCAGTGTTTCATTCTGTTGTACGTGGGGTTACCATGAGTTGAAACAAACTTGACAGCAACTAACAACAAGGTTTTTTGTGAGGATTAATGAACTCAAATATATGAAGCACCTAAAACAATGCATGACTCAGAGTAAGGGCTTAATAAAAGTTTAGCTTTTTTTATGAGGGGGTCAATAGGAAGACCTGGACTAACACCTGCAATTTTACAGGCGCTGATTGTTAAATCACAGAGATAAGCTTGTGGTTTTCTTGGTTTAAGAAGTCATATGTATTAGTTTCCTGGGGCTGCTGTAACAAAGTACCACAAATTGTGTGGCTTATAAGAACGGAAATTAACCGTTTCACAGTTCTGGAAACTAGTGTTGATTCATTTTGAGGGCTCTGAGGGAGAACCTGTTCCATGCCTCTCTCATAGCTTCTGGTGATGGCCAGCGATCCTTGGCATTTCTTGGTTTATGAGTCACTCCAATCTCTGCCTCCATCATCACCTGGCTGTCTCATCTGTGCCTCTTCTCCTGTCTTATAAGGACACCACTCAGATTCAATTAGGAGCCACCCTACTCCAGTGTGTCTCATGTTAACTGATAATATCTTCAAAGACCCTATTTCCAATCGAGGTCACATTCACAGATACTGGGGGGTTAGGGCTTCAGTTTATCTTTTGGGGACACACAATTCAATCTATAACACTGTAGCAAAATCACATTCCTGCAGGAAATGACTCTGCACTGGTTAAGCCCAACCTGAATGCTGTTCTCGCCTTCTTCTAAGCCTGCGGTGTGTTCCTTTGATATTCTAGGCCTGTACCTCTCCAACTCAAATGGCACACAAATCATCTGAGGATCTTAGTAAAATACAGTTTCTGACGCAGTAGATCGAGGCAGGGCGGGAGCTGAGATTCTGCATCTCTAACTAGCTCGCAGGTGATGCCACTGCTCTTGTTCTTGATAGTTGCCGTTGAGTCAATTCTGACTCATGGCGACCCCACGTGTGCAGAGTAGAACTGCTCCAGAGGGTTTTCAATGGTGTGACCTTTCAGGAGCAAATTGCCAGACCTGTTTTCTGAGGCCTAGTAGTAGAGCACTTAACCATTTGCACCACCCAGGGACTCCAGATGCTGCTGGTCAACAAGCTTTATTTAGAGTACCAAGGACCTAGGTAGCAGTGTCCAGTAGAACTTCCTGTAACGATGGAAATCGTCTCTATCTGCACTGTCTAGTATAATAGCCGCTAGTCACATGTGACTATTTAACATTTGAAACATAGCTAATGAAAACTGAATTTTTCATTTTATTTAACTTAAATGTAAATAACCACATGTGGCTAGTGGCTACCATACAGGACAACACAGCTGTAGACTTTTAAGCCTGTAAGTTCATAAGGTCATAAGTTGGATCCTTGTTAGAGTTACAGACAAAATTATGTTCAGAACTATAAATTATACCTTAGATAATCATGAGGACTGAGCAAAAACTGTGCACAGCTCTATCAAACCCATCTACACACCTAGGAAATCCAGTCAAAGCATGTGCTTTGCTTGCAAGCAGCCATCCAAGGCACAAAAATTAGTCTATATTTGCCTGGAGTAATAGCAGAAGAAGAATAGTCAGAAATAGGAGGAGGACATGGAAGGTGTAGCTAATTGCCTCTGTGAACAACTGCTTCCTTTGCCATGAGGCCAGAAGAACTGGATAATGCCTGGCTATCATTACTGAACATTTCTGGAGCCATTGGACAGCACAGCTCTAGACTCTTAAGCCTAGACTTTCTGGAGCCATGGAAACTAGATCAACCCGTAAAACTATTGCCGTGAGGTAATCTTTAAACCTTAAACCAAAAATATCCCCTGAAGTCTTCTTAAAGCCAAATAATAGTTTAGCTTAACTAGTAAAAAAAAAAAAAAAATGGCTGCCTTGAGCATTATGTCCTTTTAAGAACTATCTGTTTTTAGTAGGTGCCGACAAGTTGGTTCTGACTCATGGCAACCCTATGCACAACAGAATAAAACACTGCCTGGTCCTGCACCATCCTCACAATCATTTCTAGGCTTAAGCCCATTGTTGTAGCCACTGTGTCAATCCATCTCATTGAGGGTCTTCATCTTTTTCGCTGACCCTCTACTTTAACAAGCATGATGTCCTTCTCCAGGGACTGATCCCTCCCGATAACATGTTCAAAATATGTGAGACACAGTCTTGCCATCCTTGCTTCTAAGGAGCATCCTGGTTGTACTTCTTCCCAGACAGATTTTGTTTTCTTTTGGCAGTGCATGGTATATTCAATATTCTTCACCAACACAATTCAAAGGTGTCAGTTCTTCTTTGGTCTTCCTTATTCATTGTCCAGCTTTCACATGCACATGAAGCGGTTGAAAACACCATGGCTTGGGTCAGGCACACCTTAGTCCTCAAGAACTATACGGGATCAAATTGACAATAGCAACTCGAAAGATTAGATAGGAACCTTAGGGGGCAGCGAATTTATGTTAAAGGAGGAGGAACAACTCAGAAAAGGAGGTTACACAACTCAAAGAATGTAATCAATGTCATTGAATTGTAAATGTAGAATCTGTTGAATTAGTGTATATTTTGCTGTATACATTCTCAACAACAACAAAATTAATTTTTTCTAAAAACCATGTGCTCTGATAAGCTGTTAAATAGCAGTAAAATAACCTTCTTATTTGAAGACAGGAAACCCTGGTGGTGTAGTGGTTAAGTGCTCTGGCTGCTAGCCTAAAGGTGCTCCTTGGAAACCCTATGGGGCAGTTTCAGTCTGTCCTATAGGGTCACTACGAGTCAGAATTGACTTGACAGCAATGGTTTTTTTATTTAAAAACAAACTTCAGACTTGGTACAGCTGTCTGACTGATTTCCTTCTCTCACCTCTGGACCTGGGACTAGAACCACTGTGTATCATATGTGTTGATAAAGAAAGAAAAGGTATTTAATTAACATTAATTCAGTGGTATCTTCAGCTCCATAATTTCTATTTCTTTATTTTTTTCTTTGCGTGTCTTCAGTGCATGCCTTTGACATCCATATACATCAAAGAAATAGACATTCTTAAAAAATGGAAAATTCAATGAGTTTGAATAGGTAAAAGAGTCTTTATCTGGCCGTTTACATAAGGGTGCTTTATATAAAAACTTGCAATCTTTGATAAAGAGAACATTTTCTCAGGTTGAACATTATATCTGAGTCTTTGGATTTCATCCAGGTTATTCCAAATAATCTTTGACTTCTGCCAGTCTTTCTTGGATGCAGTGGGCATGTCAAGCATACTGGGTAAATGGTGAAGAGACTTACACCCATATCAGTGACAAATGATTGACTCTGATCCAGAACAGAGAGCTGGACCCTGAGTAGATACCAGGGCCTGGAGCTTTAGAATTGATACCAAGAAAAATATAGTGAGTATGGGAGAAGTTGAACTAAACTCTAACGCGCCTTCTAAAACTGCCTATTTTGCAATGACAGCTCATTTAGGCAAAGGCAATCTAAACAGACAAAGCAACCAAGGAAACAACTCCTGAAAAAAGCCCCCCCAAAAGGTTGGGTTGTACACCTATTGGGGATGGAAAGGATGGCTCTGGCTCTTTGGTGATACCTGTACCCACAAATGACAGCACACTCAGCAGGACATCTGATAAGAAGAAATAGAGCAGTACAGGTGTGGATGACAAACTCAGGAGAAATGCAGGGATCTGGTGATTGGACCTGAATCAGGCGGAGATGGGTCATCAGGATCTCAGCCAAAAGCTCTGTGTCATTTGAAGCTACAAGTTCCTTTCATTTTATTAATTGCCTTTCAGAGAAAGTGTTGAATCATGTCTAAGTAAGGATCCTGCTTTGACCATCAGCCTTAGGAAAAAAAGGATGAGCTAAACCTGTCATTGAGTCTCTGAGTGATGCAAAAGGTTAATGCCCTCAGCTGCTAACTGAAAGGTTGCAGGTTGGAATCTGCCCAGAGGCTTCTCAAAAGAAAGGCCTGGCAATCTAGTTCCAAAAAATCAACAATCAAAATTGCTAGAGAGCACAGTTCTACTCTGACACACGTGTTGCCAGGTGGAAACCCCAGGTTCTGCTCGGTGCGACTCATCTCAGCCCATAAACGAGAGACCAAGGTGGGAGAGTAGAAAGGTATCTTTATTTCACCTCGCAAAGAAAGGAAACGGTCGAGACTGCTACCATCAAGACTGTTCAGTGAGGGTGAGGGGGAAGGTTAATTTTAAGTGGTTTACAAGTAGGAAGTTCATACAAGTTACATCAGCAACATTCTTAATTGTGCTATGCAGGCACAAAGGGGTTTACGTATAACTTCATGCAGCACATATTCAGAAAAATGGCGGTTAAACTCCACCCAGAGGTGGAGAAGTTACTATGTATGAGATATTTAATGAGTTAAAAGGTTATCCTGAAATGTCAACATTGCGCCTAAACTGGTTTCTGCCAATTTCCTCTAATTTTGTGCAACAGTTAAGGAGAAGGAAACCAGGATTTTAATGTAAAGTTATGGGGTATGCCAAGCAAGCTGCTTGAGGCAGTGGAATTTTCCACAGCCTGGGGACCTCTGTCTTATATTTGCATTGTGAGCTGCATTCTTAATAAAGAATATTCTTAAAAGCATGCCAGTGAGGTAAAAGGAAAGTGCAAGAAATGAAACCAGCTAAATAGTCAAGGTCTTGAGAGATACAAGAACTGAAGAATAAGAAACAAGAGTGTGAATGTGATAACGAAATCTTGAGAATAAATAAAAGTTATTAAATTTAAGAAAGAATTTTAGAAACTCCACTGCTATGAATTAGTGGAATCAAATTGAAAGCGACAGATGTTAAAACATACAATAGCAGAGAGATGAAAGTATAAAAACTTTCAGGTTCTTAAATTCTTCAAATTTGAGAACTAAGGAACAACAATGAGATTGTATCTGCATGGCAATCTAAACAGGTTTGAAATGTTAAATTTTCATACAAACAATTATTTTCTTTACTCATGCAAATGCCCAGATTGCTGCCTTTTCCACTAAATTGGTGAATAGACCTTTGTCTCAAGTGTTCTTGAGACATAGTCTTTGTTGAAAATCCCTGGGGGCTGGGAAAGAATAAGTGGGAGGAAGGGTAATATAGTTTAAAAGCAGGTAGTTCTTAATTCTGCTAAATATTATTTGTTAGAGTCCCAGGACAAGTCACAAATTTTGGAGCCCCGCACAAATTTTTCAGAAGGCAGTCCTGCCTCTTTGTGAACTCCAAAGCCACCAGCTCTCCCTGAGAAAGCCTTACATACTACCCATCCTTCTAACATGGAGACCACTTGGCACTATGTATTCCCATTGCCTGAAGGCTTTAAGTGATCATTGTGATTCTCTAGCTAGCTTAAGATATTTTAAAAAACTGATCAAAGAGGAAAAAGAAGAAATAAAAAGGCATCACACTTGGATTGAATTGTTAATTAACAAGAAAAAATAATGGTACCAAAAACCAAAAGATTGTCCTTGAGTTGATTCCATTCCGACCCATAGTGACCCTATAGGACAGTAGAACTGCTATAGGGTTTCCAAGGCTGTAACCTTTATGGAAGCAGACAGCCACATCTTTCCTGACTTCTCGGTTAGCAGCCGAGCACTTAACCACTATGCCACCACGGTTTGTCAAGAACCCAACTGCTCAGAAAAACACCAAAACAGAATATATTTATTGTAAGTAGGCACAATTTGAATTGGGCAGTGTCAACCTGAGGGCACTTGAACAGCAGACAGTGAAAACGGGTTGTATACATCCCTGTCATGTTACTTTCTCAGGAGGTAGCATCAGAACAGTGCAGAGTTCCAGGGTCTATCGGTTGGAGAAACAGATGAGCAGAATCCACTCAAAGGACAGCAATGGTTTCAAGAAAATGTCATGCATTTTCCAGTCAGATCCAGGGGTTCCTACTCCTGGAAACTGGCTGCACATAGAAAATTCTCTAAAAGAGTCCATTACCTAAGGGAAAACAATTTCTGCTAAGGTGCTTACTAGGCTATTGTTTGACTTAAAGGAGACTTTAACAAAACACTTGTTAAAGGCTCAAGGTTCAGAGATGGGGCCAAGATGCCGGAGTAGTCCAAAGCTTCCTGTCGTCCCTCTTATGACAAAGACTCGAAAAACAAGTGGATCAATTATATATGACAATCTAGGAGCCCTGAACATCAAAGGCAAAGTTGAGGAATTGGACTGAGTGGCAGAGGGAGAGAGAAACGGTTCAGCAGCAGTGAGGAATTGTCAGACTGGACCCGGCGGGAACCAGCACCCTGCAGACCGATTCCACTGGTGTGAGTACAGTGAGGCAAGCAGTGGCACTTGGAACAGGTTTTCCACATTCAGACCAACCAAGTGGCAGAGAATCTACTCAAACCTCCAGAATCAGTGAAAGCGTTCAATCGGCAAAAGATAAGTATGTGGGTTTAACCTACTGTGTGGATCAAAAAATACCCCTTTGGGAAAAACCTCTCTCCCACTTACTTGCTCCCTTCCTGCCCTGCCTTGGGCCCCAGCCAGCTGCATCCCCTGGGCCGGAAGTAGGGCCCAGCATTCACCTCAAGCCATTCTCCTGGCCTTGGAGAGGGAATAAATTAACAAACAGGGAAAAAAAAATCTGCCTAAACTGGGAGCTCAGTGCAGAAACAGCTCTTTTGCCTAGGCACACGCATAAGGGGTCCACAGCCTTTGAATGCCTTTCATCCCTGCATAGACCTCTGTGAGCCCATTTCAACAGCGTAAGCCCTAATTGGCACTGTACAACAGGGTATACACATGAAGTCTAACTTCAACTGTTTCAGCTATATGGTGGAGAGGCAAGTTCATGACATTTGACACCATTCTGCCTATTAAGCAGGGTTCTTGCCTACCCACAACAGGGGTCTGAGGACTAGTGGCTCCACCCATGCCACCCAGCCACCCACAAAAGGGGTCCAAGGATAAGTGGTGCCTCCCAGTCCTTACAGCCAACTGCACTGGGTGTCCATGGTCCCTCTGCAAAACCCACTCACCTATGCGCTCTGGGGAACAGGGACACACTTTCCTCATTTTGGTGACTGACTACCTGGACACCTGAGTTGAATCCATACAAGAAAACTGAATGGACTCCTGGGCTCATATACCTAGTAACAGCTCTAACTACCAGGTGACAGGATGTTAGAGCTTCAAAGGTGCCAATAATCAAGCTACCTAACTGGAGCTGCATATTTGGGCATATCAAAACAAAACAAAACAAGAAGGTAGGCTACAGTAAGTAAGCATAAAATAAATTAATACGATAACTTATAGTTGGCTTGGAGACAATGGTCAGTATCAAATCACATAAAGGGGCAGACCATGATGGCTTCAGCAAGCTTCCAAAACAAAGAATCAAAAAATCTTCCAGATGAAGAGAATTTCCTGGAATTACCAGAGGAAGAATACAAAAGATAAATATACAGAACTCTTCAAGACATCAAGAAAGAGATCAGGCAAAATGCAGAACAAGGCAAGCAGCACACAGACAAAGCAATAGAGATATTTAAGAAGATTAGAGAAAACCATAATGACAAATTTAATAGACAGCAAGAATCCATAGAGAGACAGCAAACAAAACCAGAATGTTAACAATAAAATTTCAGAATTAGACAACTCAATAGAAAATCAGAGGAGCAGAACTGAGGCAATGGAAGTCAGAATTAGTGAGACTGAACAGAAAGCACTTGGCACCAACATATTTGAAGAAAAATCAAAATAAAAAATAAAGAAACCCTAAGAATTATGTGGAAATCTATTAAGAGGAATAACCTATGAGTGATTGGAGTACCAGCACAGGGAGGAAGGAGGGAATTGTTGAAGACTTGTTGGCAGAAAACTTCCCTGATATCGTGAAAGATGAGAAGATATCTGTCCAAGATGCTTATTGAGCTCCACACAAGGTAGATCCCAAAACAAAGTCACCAAGACATATTATAATCAAACTTGCCAAAACCAAAGACAGGGAGAGAATTTTAAGAACAGCTAGGCACTGGGTTAGGGATAAACAAAAAGTCACCTACAAAGGAGAGTCAGTAAGACTAAACTTGGACTACTCAGCAGAAACCATGCAGGCAAGAAGGCAATGGGACCACATATATAAAGCCTTGAAGGAAAAAAATTGCCAGCCAAGAATCATACATCCAGCAAAACTCTACCTCAAATATGATGGCAAAATTAGGACATTTCCAGATAAACAGAAGTTTAGGGAATTTGCAAAAACCAAACCAAAATTACAAGAAATACTAAGGGAGTCCTCTGGTCAGAAAATCAATAATATCAGATAACAACCCAAGACTAGAACATAGGCCATATCAACCAGACATCAACACAGATAGGGAATTCACAAAAGTAAATCAAATCTAAAATGCTCAAAATAGGGAAACTGAGATGTCATTAGGTAAAAGACAGCAAAATTAAAACAAAAAAGAGGGACTAAAAAATGTAGTCATACATGGACTAGAGACTTACATCATCCTGAGACCAGAAGAACTAGATGGTGCCCAGCCACAACCGATGACTGCCCTGACAGGGAGCACAACAGAGAACCCCTGAGGGAGCAGGAGAACAGTGGGATGCAGACGCCAAATTCTCATAAAAAGAGCAGACTTAATGGTCTGACTGAGACTAGAAGAATCCTGGCGGTCATGGTCCCCAAATCTTCTGTTGGCCCAGGACAGGAACCATTCCCGAAGACAACTCATCAGACATAGAATGAACTGGACAATGGGTTGGAGAGTGATGCTGATGAAGAGTGAGCTACTTGTATTAGGTGGACACTTGAGACTGTGTTGGCATCTCCTGTCTGGAGGGGAGACGGGAGGGTAGAGAGGGTTAGAAACTGGCGAAACAGTCATGAAAGGAGAGACTGGAAGGAGAGAGCAGGCTGACTCGTTAGGGGGAGAGTAAATGCGAGTATGTAGTAAGGTGTATATAAGTTTACATGTGAGAGACTGACTTGATTTGTAAACTTTCTCTTAAAGCACAATAAAAATTACTTAAAAACAAACAAACAAAAAACACTTGCATCTGTGCTCAGGAGATATTTGCAACCAAGTTCATAGAAGCATTATTCACATTATAAAGGGAGGAAAAAAAAACTGGAAACAACCCAAATATATGCTCACGGGAGGATATGTAATAGTCACACAATGGACTGCTATGCAGTACTGACAAAGAACCATCTACACTTCTACACCTATGGGGTCAACATGGACTGATCCCACAAACATCAAGTTAAGCAAAATAACTAGCAAAAGACTATACACGGTGTGATGCCATTTATATAAAGTTCAAAAAACGATTAAAAAAAAAGCCATAAAGAAAAGCAAGGGAATAATGAACACAAAATTTAGGTTAGTGGTTATCAAGAGGGATACACAGGGGGCCTTAACAGCACTGCTAATGTTCCATTTCTGCAGCTAGTGGTGTGTCCACAGACATTCATTTATTATCCATAAGTCGGAATGGACTCAATGGCAACTCACAACAACAAAACATAGAATCTTTATATAGTCTTTGGTATATACAAAATATTTAATGATAAAGAAACAAACATGAAAACCTCATGACCTATTACGAGGAGGGACATAGATGCCTCTAAGGGCCTTCTGTACCTATCTGATCTCTTACCTCCCTGGACCCCTCATCCTACTCTGAAACGTCCTGTCTGGCTGGAGAGCTGCTTCCAAAAAGAGGATGTCCCTTTCTCCATAAACCAGCATTTTCCAACCAGTGGTGCACATACCACAGATGGAATCAATAATCCAGATGGGCCGTTGTTGTTAGTTGCAGTGGAGTTGACTCCAACTCAGTGGCGTCTCTAGGGTGCAGGGGGTGTAGACCACACCAGTGACACTTTCAGAGGTGGTGACACCAAAATGACTTGTCTATAAAGTTTTTGTGCAGTGTTTCAGCAGAAATTTATTATTTTTATTAAAAAAAAAAAAAACCCTGTAGTTGGTTATAACAACAAAAGCATTTTTCATGAGACCAGCTTAACCCACTCCCACTGCATCGAGTCAATTCCAACTCACAGCAACCCTACATCTATCAATATACCTACAAGGCTAAAGCCGTATGCTGATTTACTTTTGGAACCTTCTAATGTGCACCAGTCAAGTTTGTCATTATTACACAATTACAATGACACCTCAAATAATGTGATTTTGCCAGCTACAAGCACACAATGTTGTTTTCATTGCTGCCAGTGTTTTTACAGTTGCTGATTTTGTCAAATTTGCTGGTGTTTTAGCTACGATATTGTAGTATTATTTGTGAATCTATATCAGTAACTTTTTAGAAAATGAAGTAATTAAAAAGAAAAAAGGCTTCCTTTCAGTTACTAATAATGTTATAACTAATAATGTTTTAATTTGATGTGGAAACGCTACAAAATAATTTTGTTGTTAGTACTCACATAATCTAGGAAATTTTATAATTAAGCACTTTACAAACTATATTTATCACATATTATCCTATGATTAAAACTGATGTCCATGGGGTTTGGGGGTGACACCACAAGTTACTGTACTGGGTAACACCACTGTTCCACAAGGTCTTCAAGGCTGTAACTTTTCAGACCTTGATTTGTAATCTTTCACTTAAAGCACAATAAAATTAAAAAAAAAAAAAAGTAGTCATAGATCTTTCATACAGAGGGGAAGTCAAGGTGATATAAAGAAATAAAAGATTAGTTTAAACTTAGAAAGATAGGACTAAATATTAAGGTAGCTAACAATCCTACACATCAAAATAAAAAAACAAGAAAGACATAAAAAGTCAGCAAATAAAAAATCAGCAAAAATGAAAAAGAGGAAAAAAGACTCAGAACAGAAAATTAAGTGGAACAAAGAAACTGTCAACAACACACAAAAAAGACATCAAATGACAGCACTAAGCTCATAAAAAAAAAAAAGCCTTTCAATAATTACACTAAATGTAAATGAACTAAATGCACCAATAAAGAGAGAGAGTGGCAGAATGGATTAAAAAAACACGATCTGTCTATATGCTACCTACAAGAGGCACACCTTAGACTTAGAGACACAAACAAACTAAAACTCAAATGAATGAAAAAAAAATCAAGCAAACAACAATCAAAAAAGAGCAGAAGTGGCGATATTAATTTCTGACAAAATAGTCTTTAAAATCCACCACAAAGGATGAGGAAGAACACTATATAATGATTAAAGGATCAGTACACCAGGAGGACATAACCAGAATAAATATTTATGCATGCAGTGACAGAGCTCCAAAATACATAAAACAAACTCTAACAGCATTAAAAAGAGAAATAGACAGCTCCACAATAATAACAGGAAACTTCAACACACAACTTTCAGTGAAAGACAGAACATCCAGAAAGAAGTTCAATAAAGACACGGCAGATCTAAATGCCACAATCAACCAACTTGTCCTCATAGACATATACAGAATACTCTACCCAACAGCAGCCAAGTATACTTCCTTTTCCAATACTCATGGAACATTCTCTAGAATAGATCACGTATTAGGCCACAAAGCAAGCCTTAACAGAATCCAAAGAATCGAAATATTACAAAGCACATTTTCTAACTACAAAGCCATAAAAGTAGAAATCAATAACAGAAAAAGCAAGGAAAAAACATCAAACGCATGGAAAGTGAACAACACCTTGCTCAAAAACTACTGGGTTATAGAAGAAATTAGGGACCTAATACAGAAATTCATAGAGTCAAATGAGAGTGAAAACATATCCTACGAGAGCCTTGGGGTGACAGCAAAAGCAGTGCTCAGAGGTCAATTTAGAGCAATAAATGCACACTCCCAAAAAGAAGGAAGGGCCAAAATCCAAGAATTAATCCTACAACTCAAACAAATAGAAAAGAACAGCAAAAGAGGCCCTTGGGCACCGGAAGAAAGCAAATAATAAAGATTAGAGCAGAGTTAAATGAAATAGAGAACAGTAAAACAATTGAAAGGGTTAACAAGACCAAAAGTTGGTTCTTTGAAAAGACCAACAAAATTGATAAACCATTGGCCAAACAGACAAAAGAAAAACAGAAGAGGAAGTAAATAAACCGAATAAGAAATAAGATGTGAGATATCACAACTGAAATTAAAAGAATCGTAACAGAATGTTGTTGTTGTTGTTGTTGTTAGGTGCCCTCGAGTCAGTTCCCACTCCTAGCAACCCTATGCACAACAGAACAAAACACTGCCTGGTCCTGCACCATCCTTACAATTGTTGTTATGCTTGAGCTTATTGTTGCAGCCACTGTGTCAATTCACCTTGTTGAGCGTCTTCCTCTTTTCCACTGACCCTGTATTTTGCCAAACATGATGTCCTTCTCCAGGGACTCATCCCTCCTAACAACATGTCCAATGTATGTAAGATGCAGTCTCGTCATCCCTGCTCTTAAGGAGCATTCTGGTTGTACATCTTCCAAGACAGATTTGTTGGTTCTTTGGCAGTCCATGGTATAGTCAATATTCTTCGCCAACACCACAATTCAAAGACTTCAATTTTTGTTCAGTCTTCCTTATTCATTGTCCAGTTTTCACATGCATATGATGTGATTGAAAATACCAAGGCTTGGGTCAGGTGCACCTTAGTCTTCAAGGTGACATCTTTGATTTTCAACACTTTAAAGAGGTCCTTTGCAACAGATTTACCCAATTCAATGCATCTTTTGAATTCTTGACTGCTGCTTCCTTGGCTGTTGATTTTAGATCCAAGTAAAATGAAATCCTTGATAACTTCAATCTTTTCTCTATTTATCAAGATGTTGCTTATTGGTCCAGTTGTGCCGATTCTTGTTTTCTTTACGTTGAGATGCAATCCATACTGAAGGCTGTGGTCTTTGACCTTCATCAGTAAGTGCTTCAAGGCCTTTTCACTTTCAGCAAGCAAGATTGTGTCATCTGCATAACACAGGTTGTTAATGAGTCTTCCTCCAATCCTGATGCCCCCTTCTTCATCATATAGTCCAGCTTCTCAGATCATTTGCTCAACATACAGATTGAATAGGTATGGTGAAAGGATACAACCCTGACGCACACCTTTCCTGACTTTAAACCAGTCAGTATCCCCTTGTTCTGTCCGAACAACTGCCTCTTGATCTATGTAGAGGCTCCTCATGAACACAATTAAGTGTTCTGGAATTCCCCTTCTTTGCAATGTTATCCATAATTTGTCATGATCCACACAGCCAAATCCCTTTGCATAGTCAATAAAACACAGGTAAACATCCTCCTGGTATTCTCTGCTTTCAGCCAGGATCTACCGGACATCACCATGTTATCCCTGGTTCCACATCCTCTTCTGAAGCCAGCTTGAATTTCTGGCACATCCCTATCGATGTACTGCTGCAGCCATTTTTGAATGATCTTCAGCAAAATTTTGCTTGCTTAGAATAGACATAAATGTGGACCTCCTCCAGTCAGTTGGCCAGGAAGCAGTCTTCCATATTTCTTGGCATAGACAAGTGAGCACCTCCAGTGCTGCATCCATTTGTTGAAGCATCTCAATTGATACTGCGTCAATTCCTGGAGCCTTGTTTTTCACCAAAGCCTTCAGAGCAGCTTGGACTTCTTCCTTCGGTACCATTGGTTCCTGATCATATGCTACCTCTTGAAATGGTTGACCATAGGCTAATTCTTTTTGGTATAATGGCTCTGTATGTTCCTTCCGTCTTCTTTTGATGCCTCCTGTGTCGTTTAATATTTTCCCCATAGAATCCTTCACTATTGCAACTTGAGGCTTGAATTTTCTCTTCAGTTCTTTCAGCTTGAGAAACACTGAGTGTGTTCTTCCCTTTTGGTTTTCCATCTCCAGCTCTTTGCACACGTCATTATAACACCTTACTTTGTCTTCTCCAGCCACACTTAGAAATCTTCTGTTCAGTTCTTTTACTTCATCATTTCTACCTTTTGCTTCAGCTGCTCAACGTTTGTGAGCAAGTTTCAGAGTCTCCTCCGACATCCATTTTGGTCTTTTCTTCCTTTCCTGTCTTTTCAATGACCTCTTGCTTTCTTCGTCGATGATGTCCTTGATGTCATTCCACAATTCGTCTGGTCTTCCGTCACTAGTGTTCAATATGTCAAATCTATTCTTGAGATGGTCTCTAAATTCAGGTGGGATATACTCAAGGTCATATTTTGGCTCTCGTGCACTTGCTCTGATTATCTTCAGTTTCAGCTCGAACTTGCATATGAGCAATTGATGGTGTGTTTCAAAGTCGGCCCCTGGCCTTGCTCTGACTGATGATATTGACCTTTTACATCGTCTCTTTCCACAGAAGTAGTCAATTTGATTCTTGTGTATTCCATCTGGCAAGGTCCATGTGTGTAGTCGCCATTTATATTGGTGAAAGAAGGTATTTGCAATGAAGAAGTCGTTGGTGTCTCAAAATTTTGTCATTTGATCTCCGGCATTGTTTCTATCACCAAGGCCATATTTTCCAACTACCAATCCTTCTTTTTTGTTTCCAACTTTTGCATTCCAATCACCAGTAATTATCAATGCATCCTGATTACATGTTCAATCAATTTCAGACTGCAGCAGCTGATAAAAAACTTCTGTTTCTTCATCTTTTGCCTTGGTGCATAAATTTGAACAATAGACATATTAACTGGTCTTCCTTGTAGGCATATGGGTATTATCCTATCACTGATGGCGTTGTGCTTCAGGATGGATCTAAAAATGTTCTTTCTGATGATGAATGCAATACCATTCCTCTTCATATTGTCATTCCTAGCATGGTAGACTATATGATTGTCCAATTCAAAATGGCCAACACCAGTGCATTTCAGCTCACTAATGCCTAGGATATCAATATTTATGTGTTCCATTTCATTTTTGATGATTTCCAAATTTCCTACATTCATACTTCATACAGTCCAGGTCCCAATCATTAATGTATGTTTGCAACTGTTTCCTCTCATTTTGAGTCATGCCACATCAGCAAATGAAGGTCCTGAAAGCTTTACTCCATCCACGTCATTAAGGTTGACTCTACTTTGAGGAGGCAGCTCTTCCCTTGTCATCTTTTGAGTGCTTTCCAACCTGGGGGCTCATCTTCCAGCACTATATCAAACAATGTTTCACTAGTATTCATAAGGTTTTCACTGGCTAATGCTTTTCAGAAATAAACTGCCGGGTCCTTCTTCCTAGTGTGTCTTAGTCTGGAGGCTCAGCTGAAACCTGTCCTCCATGGGTGACCCTGATGGTATCTGAATACTGGTGGCATAGCTTACAGCATCCAGCAACACGCAAGCCTCCACGGTATGACAAACTGACAGACACGTGGGGGCATAATAGAATACTATGAAAAATTGTACTCTAAAAAAATTTGAAAACTTAGAGGAAATAGACAAATTTCTAGAAATACACTATCTATCGAAACTAACACAAACAGAGGTAAACAACTAAATAAACCTATAACAAAAGAAGAGACTGAAAAGGTAATTAAAAAAACACCTCCACACCCCCCCCAAAAAGGCCCTGGTCCTGATGGCTTCCCTGGAGAATTCTACCAAACTTTCAGGGAGGAGTTAACACCACCACTATTAAAAGTATTTCAGAGCATAGAAAAGGATGGAATACTCCCAAACTCATTGTATGAAGCCTGCATAACCCTGATCCAAAATCAGGTAAAGACACCACACAAAAAAAGAAAATTACAGACTAATATCCTTCAGGAACTTAGAGGCAAAAATCCTCAACAAAATTCTAGCCAAAAGAATTCAACAACGTATCAAAAAAGTAATTCAACATGACCATGTGGGATTCATACTAGATATGCAGGAATGGTTCAACGTTAGAAAAAAAATCAATGTAATCAATCACATAAATAAAACAAAAGGCAAGAGCCACATGATCTTATCAATTGATGCAGAAGAGGCATTTGAAAAGTCCAACACCCATTCACGATAAAAACTCTCAGCAAAATAGGAACAGAAGGGAAATTTCTAAGCATAATAAAGGGCATTTATACAAAGTCAACAGCCAACATCATCCTAAATGGAGAGAGCCTGAAAGCATTCCCCTTGAGAACGGGAACCAAACAAGGATGCCCTTTATCACCACTCTTGTTCAACATTGTGCTGGAAATCCTAGCCAGAGCCATTAGGCTAGACAAAGAAATAAAAGGTATCCAAATTGGTAAGGAAGAAGAAGTATCTCTATTTGCAGATGATATGATCTTATATACAGAAAACCCCAAAGAATCCACAAGAAAACTACTGAAACTCATAGAGGAGTTCAGCAGAGTATCAGGATACAAGATCATCATACAGAAATCAGTTGGATTCTTCTACTCCAACAGAAAGAACTTCAAAGAGGAAGTCACCAAATCAATACCATTTACAAAAGCCCCAAAGAAGATAAAATACTTAGGAATAAATCTAACTAGAGATGTAAAATACCTGTACAAAGAAAACTACAAGATGCTACTGCAAGACACCTACATAAGTGGAAAAACATACCTTGCTCGTGGACAGGAAGACTCAACATTGTGAAAATGTCAATTCTACCCAAAGCTACCTATAGATACAATGCAATTCCGATCCAAATTCCAATGGCATTTTTTAATGAGATGGAGAAACAAATCACCAACTTCATATGGAAAGGGAAGAGGCCCCAGATAAGTAAAGCATTACTGAAAAAGAAGAGCAAAGTGGGAGGCCTCACACTACCTGATTTTAGAGCCTATTATACTGCCACAGAAGTCAAAACTGCCTGGTACTGATACAACAACAGATACATAGACCTGTAGAACAGAATTGAGAATCCAGACATAAATTCATCCACTTATGAGCAACTGATATTTGACAAAGTCCCAAAGTCCATTAAGTGGGGAAAAGACAGTCTTTTTAACAAATGGTGCTGGCATAACTGGATATTCACCTGCAAAAAAAATGTAACGAGACCCATACCTCACATCATGCACAAAAACAAACTCAAAATGGACTCAAAGACCTAAACATAGAATCTAAAACAGTAAAGATCATGGAAGAAAAAATAGGGACAATGCTAGGAGCCCTAACACACTGCATAAACAGTACACGGAACACTGCTAACAATGCACAAACACCAGAAGAGAAACTAGATGACTAAAAAAACTAGGAGCTCCTAAAAATCAAACAGTAATGCTCATCCAAAGACTTCAGCAAAAGAGTAAAAAGACAGCCTACAGCCTGGGAAAAAAAATTGGCTACAACAAATCTGATCAGTGTCTAATCTCTAAAATCTACAAGATACTGCAAAACCTCAACAACAATAAGACAAATAACCTAATTAAAAAATGGGCAAAGCATGTGAACAGGCACCTTACCAAAGAAGATATTTAGGCAGCTAAAAGGTTTTTTTTTTTTTTAAAAGGTACATAAGGAAATGCTCATGATCATTAGTCATTAGAGAAATGCAAATCAAAACTACAATGAGGTATCATCTCACCACAACAAGGCCAGCATTAATCCAAAAATCACAAAATAATAAATATTGGAGAGGTTGTGGAGAGACTGGAACACTTATACACTGCTGGTGGGAGTGTAAAATGGTACAATCACTTTGGAAATCAATTTGGCGCTTCCTTAAAAAGCTAGAAATAGAACTACCATATGATCCAGCAATCCCACTCCTTGGAATATATCCTAGAGAAATAACAGCCATCAAACAAATAGATATATGCAACAGATACATGTTCGTTGCAGAACTGTTTACAATAGTAAAAAGATGGAAACAACCTAGGTGGCCATCAACAGATGAATGGATAAACAAACTATGGTATAGTCACACAGTGGAATACTACTCAAAAATAAAGAACAACGGTGAATCTGTGAAACATCTCATAATGTGGACGAATCTGGAAGACTTCATGCTGAGTGAAATTAGTCAGTCACAAAAGGGCAAATTTTGTATGAGACCACTAATATAGGAACTCAAGAAAAGTTTAAACACAGAACGAAACATTCTTTGATGATTACAAGGGTGGGGAAGGAGGGAGAGGGGTATTAAAAAAAAAAAAAAAAACTAGATAGTAGACAAGAATTATTTTAGGTGAAGGGATGGACAACATACAATACAGGGGAAGTCAGCACAACTGGACTAAACCAAAAGCTAAAAAGTTTCCTGAATACAGCCAAAAACTTTGAGGGACAGAGTAGCAGTGGTGGGGGTCTGGGGACCATGGTTTCAGGGGACATCTAGGTCAATTGGCATAACAAAGTTTATTAAGAAAACATTTTGTATCCCACTTTGGTGTGTGGTGCCTGAGGTCTTAAAAGCTAGCAAGCAGACATCTAGGATGCATCAATTGGTCCCAACCTACTTGGAGCAAAGGAGAATGAAGAACACTAAAGACTTACGGAAAATATGAGCCCAAGAGACAGAAAGGGCCACATAAACCAGAGACTCCATCAGCCTGAAACTAGAAGAACTAGGTGGAGCCCGGCTACTAACCAATGACTGCTCTGACAGGGAACAAAACAGAGAATCCCTCAAGGAGCAGGAGAAAAGTGTGATGCAGAAATCAAATTTTAGTAAAAAGTCCAGACTTAACAGTCTGACTAAGACTGGAGGGGCCTCAGAGGACATGGCCCCCAGACTCTGTTAGCCCAAAACTAAAATCATTCCTGAAGCCAACTGTTCAAAGATTGAACTGTGCTTCTTAGCTCAGGTAGACACATGAGACTAAGTGGGCAGCCCCTGTCTGGAGGCAAGATGAGAAGTCATAAGGGGACAGTTGCTGGTTGAATGAACATGGAAAATACAGGGTGGAGAGGAGGAATCTGCTGTTATAGGAAGAGCAACTACAGTCACATAACCATGTGTGTATAAGTTTTTGTATGAGAAACTGACGTGAACTGTAAACTTTCACTTAAAACACATTAAAAAAAAAAGACTAAGTGCACAGGAACTCAGTGGAGACTCACATGCAAAAAAAAAAAAAGGCATAAGGTTCAAAAGGACACCTAAAGGCAGATGGCTTGAGTGGGGTTGCACCATCTCCGTGAACCCAGAAATCTGGATTCCAGGAGAATTAAAATGGTTGGTCATGCTGGATTAGTCAGGATTCTTTTGATTGGAGTGGTGATGAGTCCCCAGCTTAAACAAGCTAAAGTAAAAACAGGAAACTGCTCAGGGATACTAGAGCTCTTCTTGAGTCCAAGGAGAGAAATGAGACTGGGTATCAGGAAGGAATGTATGGGGGGTCTGAAATACTGTCAGCACTCTCTCCAACTGAGACATATCTACTTCCTTCCTTTCCTCACTCAGCAGACCAGGCCCTGAGTTCTCACCTGTCAGGTTGAGAAATCACAACCATGTTACTGTCACTAGTACAGAGGTTCCTAGCTGTGTCACTAGCACAGAGGTGAAAACCAGTTTCTTTTGACTGATGGCAACCCCATGAATGTCAGGGTAGAATCATTCTCCATAGGGTTTTCAATGGCTGATTTTTTTTCCCCAAAGTAGATTTCTAGGCCTTTCTTCAAGGTGCCTCTGAGTGGACTCTAACCTTCAACTTTTGGTTAGCGGCAAATGTGCTAACTGTTGCACCACCCAGGAACTCCAACAGAGGTGTAGCTACTCTATTTTTTCCCGAAATCTTGAGATATCAGGGAAGGGTGTTAAGTGCTAACAATGAAATCCCTCCTGCCACCTGGTTGGTTGGTGTCATGGATTGAATTGTGCCCCCCCCCAAAATATGTGTCAACTTGGTTGGGCCATGAATACCAGTGTTGTGTGATTGTCCACCATTTTGTCATCTGATGTCATTTTCCTATGTGTTAATGAAATGGATTAGTGGTAGTTATGTTGATGAGATCCACAAGATTATATTGTGTCTTAAGCCAATCTCCTTTGGGATATGAAAGAGAGAAGTAAGCAGAGAGACAAGGGGACTTCACTTGCTTTCACCAAGAAAGCAGTGACAGGAGCAGAGCACATCCTTTGGACCCGAGCTTCCTGCACACAGAAACTCCTAGACCAAAGGAAGATTGATGACAAGGACCTTCCTCCAGAGCCAACAGACAGAAGAAGGCTTCCCCTGGAACTGGCACTCTAAATTTGAACTTCTAGCCTCCCAGACTCTGAGAGAACAAATTTTTCTTGTTAAAACCATCCACGTATGGTATTTCTGTTATAGCAGCACTAGATAACCAAGAAAGCTGGGTACCCTTCCTTCTCTGCTGGAACCCCTGTTATGTTCATAACTTCTGACTATCCCTTGAAGGAATCTCTGTGCTTTTGTTTCCTCTGCCTGAGAAGCCCTTGCCCCTACTTCTCCACCTGCTGAAATCCGATTCACCCTCAGGGTCTAGCTCAAATCTCTGTGAAAGCTTCCCCAGTTTTTCCACCCAAAATTAACCCCTCCTTGCTTTGAGTGCTCCCAGCACTTTGTTTACACATCTAAGCATGTTATTAATGTTTTGAATTCCCCTCCACAGTGCTGGGAACACTAGTTCTTTGGCAATTTTGTTGTTGTTAGCTCCTGGCAGATTCATGGCTACCCCACGCACAATAGGATCAGGCTGTTGTGATCCATAGGGCTTTCATTGGCTGATTTTCAGAAGTAGATCACCAGATCTCTCTTCCTAGTCCATCTTAGTCTGGAAGCTCCACTGAAACCTGTTCAGCGTCATAGCAACACACAAGCCTCCACTGACAGACAGGTGGTGGCTACACATGAGGTGTACTGGCTGGGAATGGAACCTGGGTCCTACATGCAAGGGGAGAATTCTACCACTGAACCACCATTGCCCTCACCATTGGCAACTAGTAAGGGTTTAATAAGTCTGTATCAAATTGAATTCAGAACATTTGACAAGGCAGGTCAGGTTCTTCATGAGGTTGACTGCCAGACCCCACTCCGGAGACACCTCACACATTCATTATAGAAACACTAGCATGTCTAGTGAATAAGGAAGGCCAAAGAATAATTTATGCCTTTGAATTATGGTGTTGGTGAAGAATACTGAATAGGCAGTGAACTGCCAGAAGAATGAACAAATTTGTCTTGGAAAAAGTACGGCCAGAATGCACCTTAGAAGTGAAGGTGACGAGACTTTGTCTCATATACTTTGGACATGTTATCAGGAAGGACTAGTCCCTGGAGAAGGACATCATGCTTGTTAAACTACAGGATCATAGGAAAAGAGGAAGACCCTCAAGGAGATGGATTGAAGCAGTGGCTGCAACAATGGACTCAAGCATAACAACGATTGTGAAGATGACGAAGGACCAGGCAGTGTTTTGTTCTGTTGTACGTAGGGTCGCTATCAGTTGGAGCCAACTCGATGGCATCTAACAACAACAAGCATGGCTAGGGATTGCCAAAAAGAGCTTTGTTTTTTTCTTTCTTTTTTTTAATTACACTTTAGATGAAGGTTTATAGAGCAAACTAGTTTCTCCTTAAGCAGTACACATATTGTTTCATGACTTTGGTTAACAACCCCACGACATGTCAACACTCTCCCTTCTCTACCTTGGGTTCCCTATTACCAGCTTTCCTGTCCCCTCCTGCCTTCTAGTCCTTGCCGATTGGCTAGTGTGACCCTTCAGTTTTGTTTTATGAGCCTGTCCAAGCTTTGGCTGAAGGGCGAACCTCAGGAGTGACTTCATTACTGAGCTAAAAGAGTATTGGGGGGGGTGCATACTCTCAGGGTTTCTCCAGCCCCTGTCAGGCCAAGAAGTCTGGTCTTCCTTTGTGAATTAGAATTTTGTTCTACATTTTTCTCCAGTTCTGTCTGGAACCACCTATTGTGATCCCTGTCAGGGCAGTCAGTGGTAGTAGCCAGATACCGTCTAGTTGTGCGGGACTCAGTCTGCTGGATGCCATGGTACATGTGGTCCATTAGTCCTTTGGATTAATCTTTCCCTTGTATCTTTAGTTTTCTACATTCTTCCTTGCTCCCAAAGGGGTGAAACCAGTCGAGTATCTTAGATGGCCACTCACAGGTTTTTAAGACTCCAGATGCTAGCTCACTAAAGTAGAATGTAGAACATTTTCTTTACAAAGTATGTTATGCAATTTGGGCTAGATATTCCCTGAGACCATGGTTTTCACAGCCCTCAGCCCAGCAATTTGGTCCCTCAGGGAGTTTGGATGTGTCTATAGAGCTTCCATGACCTTGCCTTGTATGACAGAAAGAGCTTTAGATTCACTGCCCATATTATTATTTTAAATCAAACAAGGAGGCAGGTATTACATTTACCACATCTTTTTAGATAGAAAAAAGGTTAAAACAGGGACTCATATTAACATTGAAATGACATGGACTGTTCTGCATTCTTTTCAGTGTTCTCATTCATGTTAAATATCTAAGCCCCAGGTATTGCCTGTTTATGTTCTGTGCTGGGCTTCCACTAACTTCAAGACACCACTTGATCCCAAGTTGATAAGAAACCACCTCCCTCTTTGTCAGACTTCAAAGAGTAGGATGTAGGAAAAAGCTTTCTTTGAAATTTATTTTTCTGTGTGTCTGAAAGTCTCTTATGAGAAACAATAAAGTAAAACAAAACAGGTCTCCAGCAGTCTTTGACTTCAACATCCCCTCTCATCATCTGTACTTTTGTGTCACTCCAAACAGCTTGTGCTATGTTCTGTTCTCTTCTTTCTAAGCCATCTTTCACACATCCTACCCAGGGGCCAGCCTCCAGAAGAGGCAGACATCACTCCCACAACTTTAAAGATTAACAAACAAAGAACAGGCTGTATACTTTTCCCTGGCAAGAATTCCCTAGGGAGTGTGGTCCCTTCCACCTTGAGCTACAATCACTATTTACCAGTCATTGTATTGAAGAGGACATAAAGTTCACCTCACCCAAGGCCGTATATAACAATTTCATTCCTTGCAGCGCACCATTGGCCTAAATATTGTCCATTCCCAGAGTCCCTGAAACCCAATATCTCTGTGATTCAAGAAAATGTCACCTTTTTGCTCCTGGCGATCTTTTCCCAGGAGTCCCTGTAGCACAAATGTTTAGTTTTCCACTACTAACTGTAAGGTTGGTGATTCAAAACCACCCAGAGGTACCTCAGAAGATAGTCCTAGTCCTAGTGATCTGCTTCTAGAACATCACAGTCTTGAAAATCCTATGGAGCAGTTCTACTCTGCGCACATGGGATCGCCATGAGTCGTGGAATCAACTGGACAGCAGCTGGTTTGATTTTGGTTTTAACCTTTTCATAGAGCCTCTGGTTTCTGATTTGCTTGTGTATCTAACTACTCAAGTTAAATTCCTTTTTCTCCTCAAGACAGCATTTTCAACATTATGGTTGTCGTTAGGTGCCATCAAGTCGGTTCCAGCTCATAGCGACCCCACGTACTATAGAACAAAACACTGCCCAGTCCTGTGGCATCCTCACAATCATTGCTATGTTTGAACTAATTGTTGTAGGCACTCTGTCAATCCATTTTGTTGAACATTATGGTACTTTGTAGATATCAAGTAATCACAATATAAACAAAACTACAGAGAAGGGACAGTTAGCCTTTATGTTTTTATTTGGTGGAGTTCTGTTGGTTTTTTTGTTAGTTTAGTTGAATCACAATACTTAGCTATTTAGAAAAGAACAAAAAGGGAGCAGTTTCCTGATGCATTTGATAACAAGTTCTGGGCCTCCAATCTCTCATAGTCCATGGGATTAAATTTCAGTGCCAAAAGACTAGATTTAAATAGAAAAGAATTGAAAAAAGGCAAAGCAAGACTCTATTTTTAAAAAGATAAAACTTGAAAAAGATTCCACGTGTAAAGTTGCCTGAGAAAGTTTATTGGATTTTTATTCTTTGTTTTATTTGTGTTTTGGGTAAGAAGAAATCCAGATTTCTCATCAGAGTATGAATTTTGACAAAATTATCAATTTAACTTCATATTTTCTTTCACCATCAACAAGCAATTTTGTTTCCTATATAGTTTTAAATTATTTATATAGAGAAGTTTTTTTTTAATATTTTATTTTTATTGAACTTTAGGTGAAGCTTTACAGAACAAACTAGTTTCTCATCAAACAGTTAGTACACACATTGTTCCATGACATTGGTTAACAACCGCATAACACGTCAACACTCTCCCTTCTCAACCTGGGGTTCCCTATTATCAGCTTTCCTGTTCCCTCCTGCCTCCCAGACCCTGCCCCACAGCTGGTGCACCTTGAAGGATGAACCTCAGGAATGAAAGGGTATCTGGGGGCCATAGCCTCAGGGTTTCTCCAGTCTCTGTCAGGCCAGCAAGTCTGGCCTTTCTTTTTTGAGCTAGAATTTTGTTCTACATTTTTCTCTAGCTCTGCCCAGGACCGTCTATTGTGATCCCTGTCAGAGCAGTCAGTGGTGGTAGCTGGGCACCATATAGTTGTTCTGGACTCTGGTAAAGGCCATGGTAGATGTGGTCCATTAGTCCTTTGGACTAATATTTTCCTTGTATCTTTAGTTTTCTTCATTCTTCCTTGCTCCCAAAGGGGTGAGACCAGTGGAGTGTCCTAGATGGCCACTCATAGGCTTTTAGGATCCCAGACACTACTCACCAAAGTAGAATGTAGAATATATCCTTTATAAAGTATGTTATGCAATTTGGGCTAGATGTTCCCTGAGACCATGGTCCCCACAGCCCTCAATCCAGCAATTTGGTCTCTCAGAGAGTTTGGATGTGTCTATGGAGCAACCATGACATTGCCTTGTACAGGCTGCCCTGGCTTCCCCAGTATTGTGTACTGTTTTACCCTTCACCAGTTTCCATTTATCTATTAAGTGTTTTTCCATCCCTATCTCTCCCTTCCCTGGTAACCATCAAAGCTCGTTTCTTTTAGTAAGTAAACATTTTCATGAGT
This sequence comes from Loxodonta africana, assembly GCF_030014295.1. NCBI lineage: Eukaryota > Metazoa > Chordata > Mammalia > Proboscidea > Elephantidae > Loxodonta > Loxodonta africana. Next base: position 174,550,291 of record NC_087345.1, on the reverse strand, counting down.
TTTTACAGTAGTGGCCTCATGCAGTATTTGTCCTTTTCTCATTGATTTATCTCACTGAACATAATGCCCTCCAAATTCATCCATGTTATGAGATGCTTCACGGATTCATCATTGTTCTTTATCGTCGCGAAATACTCTATTGTGTGTATGTACCACAGTTTGTTTATCCATTCCTCTGTTGATGGGCATCTAGGTTGTTTCCATCTTTTTGCTATTGTGAACAAAGCTGCAATGAACACGGGTGTTCATATGTCTATTCATGTGATGACTTTTATTTCTCTAGGATATATTCCTAGGAGTGGAATTGCTGGATCTTATGGTATTTCTATTCCTGGCTTTCTTAGGAAGTGCCATATCATTTTCAAAATGGTTGTATCATTTTGCATTCCCACCAACAGTGCATAAGAGTTCCAATCTCCCCACAGCCTCTCCAACATTTGTTATTTCCTGTTTTATTGATTTGTGCCAGTAATGCCAGGATGAGATGGTATCTCATTGCAGTTTTGATCTGCATTTCTCTAATGGCTAGAGATCGTGAGCATTTCCTCATGTGTCTTTTGGCCACTTGAATGTCTTCTTCGGTGAAGTGTCTGTTCATTTATTTTGTCTGTTTTTTAATTGGATTATTTGTCTTTTCGTTGTAGAGGTGTTGGATTTTCTTGTAGATTTTAGAGATTAGACCTTTGTCTGATTTGTAATAGCCAAAAATTTTTCGCCAGTCTATAGGTTCTCTTTTTGCTCTTTTGGTGAAGTCTTTTGATGAGCATAAGTGTTTAATTCTTAGAAGATCCCAGTTATCTAGCTCATCCTCTGGAGCTTGTGTGTTGTTGGCTGTGGTTTGTGTCCTGTTAATGCCACGTATTAGGGCCTCTAGCATTGATCCTATTTTTTCTTCTGTGAATTGCATGGTTTTTGGCTTTATATTTAGGTCTTTGACCCATTTTGACTTAGTTTTTGTACATGGTGTGAGGTATGGGTCTTGTTTCTTTTTTGCAGATGGACATCCAGTTTTGCCAGCATCATTTGTTAAAAAGACTTGTCTTTTCCCCATTTGATGGACTTTGAGCCCTTGTCAAAGATCAAGTGACCATAGGTGGATGGATTTACATCAGGGTTCTCAATTCTGTTTCACTGGGCAATGTATCCATCTCTTTAAAGAATGTTGTTGGTATTTGGATTGGTATTGCATTGTATTTGTAAATCACTTTGGGTAGAATTGTCATTTTCACAATGCTGAGTCTAACTATCCATGAATATGGTATTTTTTTCCATCTATGCAGACTTCTTTTGGTTTCTTGCAGTAGTGTTTTGTAGTTTTCTTTCTATAGGTCTTTTACATCCCTGGTTAAATTTATTCCCAATTATTTTATTTTTTTAGGGGTTATAAATGGTATTGTTTTCCTGATTTCCTTTTCATCCTTCTCTTTATTGGTGTATAGGAATCCAATCGATATTTGCATGTTTATCTTGTATCGTGCTACTCTGCTGAATCTTTCCATTAGCTCCAGTAGTCTAGAGGAGACCTTTGCTTACCGAATATTTCTATAGAGTACCCAAAATACTACACTGTATTTCTGGAATCCTCTTGTTTCCCTTTTCAGACCTACCTAAGAAAGCCACAGGGCCCCTGGGTGGTATAAATGATTAATGTGCTCACTGCTAACTAAAAGGTTGGAGGTTCCAGTCCACCCAAAGTCACTTTGGAAGAAAGTCCTGGTGATCTGCTTCTGGAAAATCAGCCATTGAAAACCCTATGGAGGACAGCTGTAGTCCAACACACGTGGTGTCGCCATGAGTCAGAAAAGATTCAGTGGCAAGTGTTAACTGGTAAGAAAGCTACAGTGATGGATGTGTAAAAGACCTCAAGCTTCTTAATACAGTCTATTACTTTAATGAGAAAAATGTACATCATGGACACAGTTAAAGCAAGGAAAAGGACTTTCTGTTGATGTGGTCATTTCACAGAGCTTTGTATCAAAATCATCTTAAACATTTCAGTGAGAGTTCTAGTTTAAAAGGGATCAAGTATCATACAAACATGGAGTTATCTTTGTCCATACCTACCAACCTGGTCTATAAATGAAAATAGAGTCAGCTGACTATACCTGGCTCAACAGTCTCCACCCGTTGAAATTCCTGAAGACCCAATTAAAATGCTCTTCTACTAAATGCCTTCTAATGCCCCCTTCCCCTCCAAGGAGCTCAACACATATATGTCAGGTGGATCCTCCCTAGCAGAACAGCCTTCTCTTTATGCTGTTTATTCCAATCTATCTCATATTATAATCATTTGAGTACTGTATCAAATCACCTAGTAGACTATTTGCTCTTTGAGGGCAGTGACTATGTCTTACTCTTCTGTTTTTTGTCTTCTACCTGCTAACATGACTGGTACATAGAAAAAGGAATTAAATATTTGCTGAATTTAACTAGATTTGGATGTTTCCACAAAATCTCATTGGTCCCAAAGTATTTCCCCCATTTCAGTTACTATTTTTACCTCAAGAATTATTGCAAAAAAGTGGAAAGGTTTAGGAGTAATATGGTAACATAGATGATATTTGCCTTTGTTGTCTTCCTACCATTTTCTATAAACTCTTCCTCCAGATGCCCAGTTCTGCTAAGGAACCCCCAAGTTTGCACCTTCTTAGATCTGCTCAGGGCCATCAGGGTCTGTGACTTTTATGCTCATTTATTTGTTTCAATTATATATTATACAGGTTTTTTTTTTTTTTATTACTTGACAAATAAATACCAATTAAAGAAAAAAATTAGAAAATACAATCACCTGTAAACCCATTCCCCAGGTAGGATGGTGTGGTATATCCTTCATATCTGTAAATAGAGTCAGTGTTTTTTGGTTATTTTCTTGAATGGAGGTGTCAGATGCTGTCTGCATACGGAGAGAAAGAAGTTCAGTCTGAATCAGATCTTCTTTGCTTTGTGAAGGGTCACTCCAGTGAAACTCTTAGTTTTGCAATAATAAGATTAGGTAGGAATAGGTAGAAATTCTTGGTCCTGAGCTGAGAGTCAGTGATCTCTTTGATTTAGCAAAGCTGATGGTATGTAGAGCTTTGGAAAGGTGGGAATCAACTGAGGAGCATGGAGGTTTTCTTGGGTTTGGAATGGCCTGATAATCCATTCACAGCTCCTTGAAGGTCCAAGTCAAAGAGGCCAGTCAAAGTAGACCAGTGTGGCCCCAGACAAGAGGCAGGAGTGGGGAAGTGCAAGAATCCTTTAAATAAAACAAGCTTGAGGAGGACACGGGTCTAGGAAGGAGACTCGTGTTCAGCATGTGGGAACTGCAGCAAAACCATATGCAGTACACCCTATGGTTGGTATTTGAAGCAACTCCAGACCTAGTCACCTTGGCACAGTGAGTGTGCTTTGGGGAGGAATGGCTGAGTAAGGGAGTGTTCATTAAGAAGCATTGTCAGCTTAGCAGCCAGTGTGGGGTATCTCTGAGACTTGGGCAAAAATATGGACCAATGGGATCATCTCCTTGTGACCAAGGAGAGGCAATGTGAAAGAAATAAACTTTGAAGACTTGGAAAGTAATGAGTTTTTCTGACATTTTCAAAATATGCAAACTGTATCATTAAGTTTTTTAATCGTATAAGTCTTAACCAAGGTGGAGGAGCTAAGTATTTAAAAACTGTGTAAAGGAAATCTAACTCTAGGAGATTATAAAGTGAACTTAAGAACTCATTATAGGTCAAGATTTACAAAGAAATAAAAATTGAGCTAGGTTTGGCAGGGATATATGTGGTAGAATTTGGAATACTTGTAATCTATGAATCAGTACCTCTGGAATGTTGGAGAAGGAAGAATGGCAGTAATCAATCCAAAAGGACACAAAGGCATGTACTCTGTGAACTGTTCCAAGCCTATTTTAGCAAGCGCACATGTCTCCAAAATGAGAGATACTCTCCAAATAGTACAGTGGCATCTGGATCATATAGGACTTTTTTTTTTTTTTAAGTCTTTTAAAATCATTTCATATTCAACTAGACCATCCAAAATCTTCAGACAGAGGAATGATTCTCAAATTTTAGAAAGGGGTTTAAAGAAACGCTTATATTGGCACTAAGGAGCCCTGGTGGTGCAAGAGCTAAGCACTTGGCTGTTAACCAAAAACTTGGCAATTTGAACCCACTCAGTGTCTCCTTAGGAGGAAAGACTTGGTAATCTCTTTCCATGAAGATCACAGCCTTGGAAACTCTACTGGGCAGTTCTGCTCCATCCTGCAGGGTTGTTCTGAGTCAGTACCCAACAATAACACTCTGTCCTACAGGGTCACCATGAATCAGAATTGGCAAGTTGGCACCCAACAACAACATATTGGGACTGGAGTTTATCATTATAAATATCATCGGGTATTTAAACCATCGGTCTTCACTATTACTAAGTGAGATTGATGGGGGAAAAAAAACCCAAACCCATTGCCATCGAGTCGATTTCAACTCATAATGACTCTAAAGAACAGAGTAGAACTGCCTCACAGGGCTTCCAAGGAGTGGCTGGTGGATTTGAACTGCTGACATTTTGTTTAGCAGCCAAAGCTCTTAGCCACTACACTACCAAGTTTTCCTGAAATTGATGAATGTTCCTAAAAACCATGGGTTCTGATTATTGAAAAAGTAGAAAATAGCATACAAGCTATTTTTGAAATTAGGATAAGACTGTATTTTGTTCTGTGATTTGCCAGAAGGACTTACTGGGCTCCGTGGCAGGTTATCTTCATGGCTATGATTTATTTCATCAAAGGCTACAGAGAAAAAGCAGCAGAAAGTAGATATGCATCAGTGGACTCCAGAGAGGCCCAACACAGGCTTCTGATGTTCTTCCACATCCAAGTCCAAACAAGATTGCCCTCTCTCTGGCAGTGAACTATAGGGACATGTGTGGAATGTCTCTATCCAGGGACCTGAAGCCTTTTTGGGAGGCAAGTCACATAGGCATATCCTGCAATAACACCAGCCATGGCAACCAAAACCCAGGACCCCAACAATGAAGCCAGGTGCACATCATCACTCTTGAAATTTGTGCGAGGCAACCTGAGAGGCCAGTAGAATATGGCCCATTGCCCTAAGTGTATATAGCGAAATTATCAAACACTAACATAAAAAATGCTGCAGGGGCCTCACTTCCAGGGTTTGGCCAATGGTCAATCATGATTCCCTTAAAGATATGTAAGGAGTAAGCAACCAGACCCACTGTTTCAGCAACTCTTTCATCACTGTGATTCTGGAATGAGCCAAAGGGAGCAAGCTTGCAAGATGGCGTTAGCTCCTGAGAGCATGTCTTATGTGCTTCACCACTCTGCCCTTTCCCAAGTCTGTATGCAACAAAGAATTCCCTCCACTTCCTCTCATTCTCCTTTCCAAATCCCACATGCCCTTCAAACTCTCAAGACACCAAGGAGTTGATTCCCAGGGAGTCACACCCAGTTAAATGTTTGATAGCTGTCATTTGTGTAGTCAGTACTGGCTCCATAATTTGGGAGAGCCCTAATGGCTTGGTGGTTAAAGCACTTGGCTGCTAACCAAAAGGTCAGCAGTTTGAACGCACCAGCTGCTCTGCAGGAGGAAGATGAGGCAATCTGCTTCCATAAAGATTACAGCCTTGGAAACTCTATGGGGCAGTTCTACTCCGATAGGGTCACTGTGAGTCAAAATCTACTTGATGGCAACGAGTTTGGTCTTCGGTTTTGTGCAAAATGAAAATTCAGGACCCCTTGTTCAAAAATATTTAAGAATTTTAAGACAACAAAGGAGTATTAAACCAAAAGTGAGGCCCCCCTTAGTCCTGAGCCCCATACACCAGCATAACTGGCACACACATGAAGCCAGCCCTGAGGACAGTGACTTCTGGAGGCTGGCCTCTCTCAGGAGCCCAAATTATTGATTAAGAGCTGACTCAGGGAACGGACTGAAAACTTGCTGGTTGTCTACCCAGCATGCCTTCTTCCTTCCATTTCTCTGATTACTTCCAGGGAGCCCATGTACTTTAAGAAGGGCTGACTCCATCCCAGTTCCAGAGCTAAGCCCTAATTTACTCAAACCAGCCAGCACATTCCATTACCTGGCCACACTCATTGGGTTAGGGAGGGCATGTGACCCACAGGAGTCTATTAAGGTGAATTTCAGGCTTCTGGCTTGGAATGTTGGAATAGACTGGTATGCAGATATGAAGCCTGGAACCACTGCAACCTTTTTACCATCAAGTGGGAGGCCTAGTTGGAATAAAGGGTAAACTGGGAAAGGAAAGAAAGAAAGAAAGAGAGGGAGGGAGGGAGGGAGGGAGGGAGGGAGGGAGGGAGGGAGGGAGGGAGGAAGGAAGGAAGGAAGGAAGGAAGGAAGGAAGGAAGGAAGGAAGGAAGGAAGGAAGGAAGGAAGGAAGGAAGGAAGGAAGGAAGGAAGGAAGAAAAATAAATTGTGTCTTCAATGACAGCATTAAATCCCTGGACTCATTGAGCCTAATTAGAGTCAGTCTGATGAAGGAAATTAGGTGTTGCCAAGAGGCTATTTGTGTCCTGATAACTTAGTGTGGTGAGTTTTCTACTGGTGCATGTTAGACAGCTATGGGGGGTGGAGGAGAAAAAGGCAGGCTGGACTTGAAGTCAGATAACTCCTAGTTCTGCCCCTTACTGGCAGTGTGACCTTGGAAATTCACTTAGCCTCCCAGACTCTACTTCCTCAACAATAAAATCAGAATGATAATGATACTGAGTTTATGGGGGCAACTGTGAATGTTGAAAGACATAATGCACTTGAAGGCACTTTGTAAACTAAAGTAGTATGCAGATGTTATTAGTCTTCTCTTTGGAGGTGTTTCCATCTAGATAATGAGTACTGGTCTATCGTTTACTCTCCCCTGGACAGGACTGGAGACACACTAGTGAATAGTTTTCAGTTTTCTTTTCTAGACACTAATGCTTCTGTTGTCACAACATTACAGCATAACCTCATATTGATTTCCCCAAATCACAAAATGTAGTTACAGTTAAAATTGTTCTTCAGAGGGACACTCATTCGTATCATCAAGAAATCCATTTTCAAAAATGTCTCTTAGGTTGACTACCTTCTATGGATGGCTAATCTTATGCATTGTTTGTTTATAAACTTACGCATTGTATGTTTTTGCACAATTTCAGTGAGTGCCGTTTTCAAAATTTATTCCTTAGCTGTGGGTCTGTCACACTATGCAGAAGGTATAATCACCTATATTAAAAAAAACTGAACTCATTGCCATCGAGTCGATTCCAACTCATAGCAACCCTGTAGGACAGAGTAGAACTGCCCCATAGAGTTTCCAAGGAGCAGCTGGTGGATTCGAACTGCCAACCTTTTGGTTAGTAGCCAAGTTATTAACCACCGCACCAAATCATCTATATACATTTTGCTCCTGTTAAACCAAATCATCAGAATATATTTTGCTCCTGTTAAACCCTCAGTCTCTTACCTAGTTCTATGAGCACTTAAAGATCTTGATAAATATTTGCTGAATAAATGAATGAGTGAATGAATAAATGAGAGAAAAAGAGGGTCATAGTCTGGAGATACCAAAGGATTAAATGCTGAAGCTTGTTTATGGTCACCTGACGTGATTTCTTTGATAACAGAAATAGTAGTTTTCCTAACTGCTACCTCAAGTTTTTAGGTGAGTTACAGCCCTCATCCGGGGACGATGCAGCCCTCGGGAGAACAGCTGCTTGAGCTTCTACATTCCCTGCACAGGAATGATGCTCTACCATTGGGTTCTGATTGTTTCAAAGGGGCCATCCCAAGCATCTGGCTGCAGGATCACTCTAGGAAAGGCGAGTCTAGAAGTTTGGTCTGTCATCTTTTCACTTACTCTACATCCCCTCATATTCTTCTCTTCAATGTATAACAAACAAATACTCAGGGCCTTTGTTGACCCATCCTAGAGCAAATTCAAACCATGAGTCGTCTCTAGGACTGACTCCATGCCCATGGAACACTGAAGAATTGAGCTGGTCCCTCTTAGAAGAGGGGTCTGTGTCCTTGGGTCTAAAAGGTTAGCCTAGCTTTTGGAGGTGACTTTAAGGAAAGGAAACTAATGATTTTCACTTCCAAAGTTCTACTTCCTATGTATCTTTGGGTCAGGTACATAATAAAACTCAATAAATCTGTGTTGGCAAACTGAGCAGAGCTCTCACTCTGGTCAGCTCACAAGACAAATTGCTCACAAGTTCAGAATGTGACTGTGATCCCCCAGGTAAGTTGCTTGGCTGGAATAGTTGGAAACTGCCCAAGAAACTCCAATAAAAGTAAAACGCTTGCTCTAAAAATGTAACTGTTCCATTTTTAATAAGTTATGAGAGGAACAAACAAGTGAATGACTTGAAGCATTCAGCCTTCAGGACAATTAGAATTCTAAAATCACGATGACACTAACGCTCTAAATAAGAATTGAGAAGCTTCTGCAAAATCTTTGAACAAGTTAAAATTGCAGTTGCTTATGCTACCAGGGGCCCTCGACAACATAGTGAAAATAATTAACACATGGTTATTACAACACTGATAAACCAAACCCCCCGCCGTGGAGTCAATTCCAACTCATAGCAACACTATAGGACAGAGTAGAATTGCCCCATCGGGTTTCCAAGGCTGTAAAACTTTATGGAAGCAGATTGCCGCATCTTTCTCTTGTGGAGCGGCTGGTGGGTTTGAACTGCCAACATTTCAGTTAGCAGCAGAGCACTTAACCACTGTGCCACCAGGGCTCCTTACAACTCTGACAGCGATCATGATTTTGGAGATTATTTTCAGCCCCAGAAGAGCCCAGGCTCTTCTTCTTATATGTTCGGAATGTGCAGTTACATACTCATTTAACTAAATAGAATAGTAAGTCAAAATACGTCATTTTGAGGGAGGTAATATTTCCTGGGAGTGACGTCGATGAAGTGAATTTTCAGCAATTAGAATGAGATTTTCCTTCTCGTTGTAAGCTTCTTTCTGCTAAATAGTGATGAAACTTGCTACTAATAAGGAAAGACAAGTATGGTAACATGACATGTTAAAGTAGAAAAATCAGTGTGAATTTTTGGCTTTAAAAAGACGTGTATTTTCTATCTCTATCGCTGTTAAATTTTGTTCCAGCAATAGCAACACAGAAACTCATCACAGTGTTTGATCTCCCATAGTGTTCGCTACCAAAAGAAGAAAGGACTCCTGGAGAGTAGCTGCAATCATGTAACATCAATATAGTGTCGGAGTATCCTGTCTTGCCAAAAGGATGCCAGAAGCAGAGCAAAAGGGCAAAGGAACTTGCTTAAATGGTCTCCTGCTGTGAAACACAGTGTCAATGTACAATAAATGTTATTATTATTGTTAATATCATTAATTAGAAAAAATTGAATCTGTGAAAGGCCATGAGATTATGACACTCCAAAAAGAAATATTACCATAAAGTATACAAAAGGAAATTGTAGTACGAGAAGAGAATATGTTTTATTTGTATTGATTCTAATAAGTAAAAATGTGTGTATATTTTCTTTATTTCTTTGAGTGTATGCCTATTTATAAAATTTGAATATATATTTGCTTCTATCTGTGAGTAGAAATGGTGAACACAAGATGCTGTGAAAAAGTCTCAGAAATTGTAGAGATGATGTAAAGGACAGAAAGGATTACTTGTCCCCAGTGGCACACATAATAACAGAAAAGAAAAGGGTACAACTCTTAATTACTAGAGATACTCACATATAAGTTGCGGGGAAAAAAAAAAATTTCAACAGAAGGTAAATGAGCTAAATGTCCTAAAGTGGAAAGCTAACTATGCAGCTCCCAGAGAATTAAACTTCTTAATGGTCCTACTAGTTATAATGAAATACCAATATGGAAGCGATACAGTTTTAATAATGGTAACAGACCAGGTCAGGATATCATCATGGCAGAACATGTTCTCTAACACAAGCCAAGCAGGTTTGTAAAAAGCAAACCATTTTAAAGAAAGATACCAAGTTGCCAAAAACTAAAACATATGCTAAAAGTGACCTTGACAGGTTTTACAGAGCTAATAAGTAGAACTTAACTCTAAGCTCCAATGGGCACAGCCGGATGACCAGTGACTCAAGTCTGAATCATCTCAAGAAGCCATCCGGTCCTGTGTTTTGTCCAAGGATTAGTTGATAATCCACATCTTATAATCTTGACTGGCCTGGGAAGTGTTCTTCTTTTAGAAAACTGCAATTCTGGGAAAGTATTCAAACCATATTATGCAAGCCTTAGGAAGATATCAGGATAAGAATAGCTTTAACCCAAAAAAGGTATAAAGACAACAGAGAAAAAATGAAAAGATAGAGTGAACCTGTTATGTTGATACATTTTCGTGCCCGTTTTAGCAGCTGTTTGAGGGATTTGTGATGTTTTTGAAAACTCAACAATACCAATATATATGTTTGGAATTGCAGCTTCAATTGTTTGAGAGAATGTAATAAACCAAATACGATTTTTAAATGCTCAAGGAAGTTTAGTTTTCAAAGATGTTTTATTAGATACATGAGTTTAATAATCTGAGCATTGAACAAAGTACAAATAGCTGTGAGTATTCCCCTCCTGCCCCAAAGACCCCTTGTTGTTTTTAGTTGCCATTGAATCAATTCCGACTAATGGAACCCCCATGTGTTTTAGAGCAGAAGTGCTCCGTAGGGTTTTCTTGGCTGTAATCTTTATGAAGGCAGATCACCAAGCCATTTCTTTTGTTCAAACTACCAACCCGTAGGTTAGTTGAGTACAAACCATTTGGGCCATCTAGGGGCCTAAAGCCCCCTAGACATTAAAGAATCTGATCAATAGGAGGGTGACACATGGCAGGAAAAACTTGGATTGAAACAGTACTCAATGGGAGAGAAGGAAATGGGATGTGCAGGCTTCAGCCGTACGAGGTTCATTACTTAATAAACTGGACTTGGGGAGGAATCGACGTTCTTAATGTTATACCCTACGTGATACTGTATGCTGAAATATTTCATGATAAATCAATTTTACGATTGTACTTGAAGACAGAGAAACTCTCCTTGATCAGAAAAATGGTCTTTGTCCAAAATGAATGGCTAGATTGGTTCAAATCACATTGAAAAATTTGCACCTTGTAATCTTACCTCTGAAGGCAGAATTTTATAAGTTGAAAACCATATTAACAACTGGTTAAGTTAGATAACATTACTGCAATTAGCCTTAACAATTGATTTTAATGGCATTAGCCAGTAAGTATAAGTTAATACATTACGTTTCTTAGATTTTCATGAGACTGTTTAACCAAATTTCCAGGAAATTAAATCACATTGCCTCTGAGAACTTTTGGTTTGTGCTGTGCCTTCGAAAACTATGTATATTTCTTGATTTACCTTAATCATGAAATGTAATTTTTTCCCACAGAGTCACTTAATGTTTCCTTTAAAATAAGGGACTTTTCTATTGCAAATCAGGTAAACAGTCATATTTCCAGCAACAACAAAAAACCCTGTACGTACATGTGGAGAACATTCACTGCACTAACAGTGCTCTATTTGTTGGGTTAACCAAGCAAGTTACCAGTAGTAAATTATTTTTATACTAACTTTCCAAAGCGGTTTCCAACATGGAAAACAAAAATACAACTAACTCGCAACAACAAATAAAATAATCCCTTAGTGCAATATAGTGGATTAACTTCACAGGAGAATTGTGGAAAAAAAACTTTGGTCAAGTGATCTTCTGTACCTTATCCAGAACTTTGCCATGGTTCAAAGCTGTCATTACATGGAAAATTGTGGTCAGTCTAGGTCGCATGCTGGGCCACTGTCAGCACTGGGAGTTTTGGTATTTAGAACCACTCAAAATAGGTTCTTGTATAGTAGTCTCAGTCAGAATCGACTCGATGGCACTGGGGTGGGATAGTAGTCTTCAGAGGAAGGTTTTGTCTGGAAGGCATTGGCATGTCTCACGTCTGAATGAAGAGCTCAAAATCTTTAGAAATCATCAAGCTAGAAAAAATACTTTCTTTTCCAATGGTTGCCACCTTAGGTTTGGTGGCAGAGTAGAACAGAGAATTCCAAGATAAGGACCTTAGTACTAAAGTGCCCGTATCTTTGCTTATTTCAATTTCGTTCATTCCAAGGGACTATACTTAATGCATGTATCCTGAAACTTTGAGTTGTCATTTCAGTTCATCAATTCTCTATTTACTGATTCCACGCTTTCAAAAACTTCAAGGTTTAATGTTTGCTACTTGAATCCAGACTGGCTCTTAAAGATTTCTTTCTTTTGTAACTCGTAGTCTTATCTCTCTGTTGTGCCTTGTAATAGTATCTTACTTTTACCCTTAAAAATGCTTCATTTTGACTCTAAGACAACGGAGGTTTACGGACACCTACTTTTATTGACATATTCTCTGTTTGCTAAGGGTGAAAAGCAAGTAAACCAAATCTTAGTAGAGGTGCTCACAACTCTCCACAGCAGAATATCTTAGACCTGAAAGAGGTGCTATGGTAGAGGGAAAGGGCACTAATGTTGCTGTCCAATGCACACTGGTTTGAGCCTCTAGCTCTTGGCACTTGCTAGCTGTGTGTCCTCCAGCTAATTATTTTGCTTCTTTGGGCTTCAGTTTCTCAGTGAAAATGAAGTAACAATATCTTTCCTAATTGGGATGTTGCATTCAGGGCCAGGATTAGGGTGAGGTGAGTGAGGTAGGATTCAGCAAGCTTAGAGTTAGATCCAATATTTATTTAACATTTTGGTATTTGATTCGTCATGATTTTTTGCATTAATCTTGATTTTTAAAAACACTGCATTAAAATAGTACTTATCTTGATTACTGAGTCTTTTGAGCCCTCCCTTAATTTTGTGCTGGAGGCACGTGCCTCGCTTTTCTCACCCCAGCCCAAGCCCTGTTTGTATTCACTATCTGTGTGATTTGCACCGTTACTCAAGGCTGAATTCTGAGAATAATCCTAGATTCTTCATTTTTAACCCCCTCCCACATACAATCTTCAAGTTTCCTAGAATCACTCACAAGTATGCCTAATTTTTGGAGTCCTGGTGGTGGTAGTGAAGAGCTGGGCTGCTCACCAAAAGTTTGGCAATTCAAATCCACCAGCCGCTCCTTGGAAACTCTATGGTCAATTCTACTCTGTCCTGTATGATGCCTCTGAGTCGGAACTGGTTTGGTTTGGTTTGGGCTTTTATTATGCCTAACTTCAGGAAAATCTGATCTGGAACCCTACAAACCTAAAACCAAAAACCAAACCAAACCCACTGTGGTCAAGTCGATTCCAACTCATAGCAACCACATAGGACAGAGTAGAACTGCCCCACAGGGTTTCCAAGGAGCGCCTGTTAGATTCGAACTGCCAATCTTTTGGTTAGTAGCCATAGCTGTTAACCACTACACCAGCAGAGTTTCCTGCAAACCGAAAGACATCATTATTAACCTTGCATTTAATATAACTGAATCTATATATAACTTCTCTGGAACACATGAGTCACGAAAAGCCAAGCTTTTCTGTAACCTCAACTGTCTTAAAAATTTCAGTTGCAAAGAATCAGGTGACACAAGTGTAAGCAAGACACAACTGAAAGAGAGAGGGGAAAACTGGTCAGAAACTCTTCAATTCTTGTTACTCCTAGGAACGCAACTACTGGAACAAGCAGAGCAGTAGTGCTCAATGATTCTCAAACTTTGCTGCGAATTAGAATCATGAAGAAAATTTATTTGTAGATATATATGCCCCGGCGCAATCTCTGGAGATGGTTTCAGCAGGTCCTAGGGTAGGAGGAGGAGCCAAGCATCTGCATTAAAAAAAAAAAAAAAAGTGTAGACTTATGGGTGATGGCTGCACAACGTGTTTAATGTAATCGATATCACTAAATTGTACACATGAAAATGTTGAACTGGCAAACATACATATGTATGTTGTTGTTGTTGTTAGGTGCCGTTAAGTCAGTTCTGACTCATAGCAGCCCTGTGCACAACAGAACAAAATACTGCCTGGTCCTGCGCCTTCCTTACTATCATTGTTATGCTTGAGCTCATTGTTGCAGCTGCTACGCAAACCCACCTCGTTGAGGGTCTTCCTTTTTTCCACTGACCCTGTACTTTACCAAGCGTGATGTCCTTCTCCAGGGACTGATCCCTCCTGACAACATATCCAAAGTATGTAAGACACAGTCTCGCCATCCTTGCTTCCAAGGAATGTTCTGGTTTTACTTCTTCCAAGACAGATATGTTTGTTCTTTTGGCACTCCATGGTATATTCAATATTCTTTGCCAATGCCACAATTCAAAGGTGTCAATTCTTCTTCAGTCTTCCTTATTCATTGTCCAGCTTTCACATGCATATGATGCGGTTGTTTTGGGCGGGGGTCAGGGGCACCTTAGTCTTGAAGGTGATATCTTTGCTTTTCAACCCTTTCAAGAGATCCTTTGCAGCAGATTTACCCAATGCAATGCGTCCTTTGATTTCCTGACTGCTACTTCCATGGGTATTGACTGTGGATCCAAGTAAAATGAAATCCTTGACAACTTCAATCTCTTCTCCATTTATCATGATGTTGCTCATTGGTCCAGTTGTGAGGATTCTTGTTTTCTTTATGTTGAGGTGCAATCCATACTAAAGGCTGTTGTCTTTGACCTTCATTAGCAAGTGCTTCAAGTCCTTCTTACTTTCAGCAAGCAAGTTTGTGTCATCTGTTAATGAGTATTCCTCCAGTCCTGATGCCCCTTTCTTGTTCATATGGTCCAGCTTCTCAGATTATTTGCTCAACATACAGATTGAATAGGTATGGTGAAAGGATACAACCCAGACACACACCTTTCTTGACTTTAAACTAATCAGTGTATATATATATATGTGTATATATATATATATGTATGTATGTATGTATATGTATATGTATACATATATATATATTTTAATTTGTGGATAATTTTGATACCAACAAAGTTAGGTGACCACTTTAAAAAAAAAAAAAGGATTATCCAACTCTGTATTTTCCAAATTTCCAAGGACTCAACTGTCATATTTTTGTTTTTATGTTTATATGATATTTTCTAATGGAAATACTTGCCTTGAATTCCTTGTGATTAGAGTAAAATTCTTGCAGATGTCTGAAATCATGTATCTTCATGTTCTTCCCGTCTCTTCTAACGGGCTGACATACGCTCATGCAAAGCTAAGAGAATTGAAACAAATGTGCTATTGGAAGATGTTTTGGTCCAGATCCGCCGAGAAGGTGAAGCCAAAATGGGATTAAATGTGCAAGGATTTTATTAGGGAAAGCGACTGTGTGGGGGGAGGTGCGGGGGCACGTAAGGAAATCTGGGAGAGCCCTTGACTGACATGCAAGTCTGAACCCCAGTGAAGGAGAGAGGGAGACACTGGGGAGTGGAAGATTCTTAGACAATGAGACTGCCTCGTATCCCTGCTGCGCTCAGTCATTGGCTGGGGTGAGCCCATGGAAACTATGGTCTCAGAACCATAGACTCAAGGAAAAGCAGCCCTTGTCAATCACAATCCCTGTAGCTGGATATCTGTGAGCTTCATTCTCATGGCAGCCCCAGGAGAACTCAGCTTTCGTCACCAGATTGAGAAAAGAAAAATGGACAGTATGTGATAAAGAAGTATACGTTGATTGCTCTGCTCAATAATAAGACACATACCACTTGTTTGGTATTTGAAATCACTGATGTTAAAAAAAGTTACTCCAGCGGCTCCTTAATCTTTCTTCTCACCCGCTCCTCACCCTCCACGCCCTGAATATCAGGATTGGGAGAAGTACCTAGTTCACATTTGTTTCCTTGACTTAACTCCATACAACACACTCAGTCCAGGTTTCTCTCAGCCCACCAAGCACGCCACACCAATTGCTTTCTCAATGTCTGGGCTCAAACAGTCACAAGAGCCTCCACCTTGTAGTACTAGCATGCCTACAAGTAGGAAAGCAGCTTCCAAAAAAACCTGAGAACCCAAAAACTTTTCTTGGCACATTCTGTCTCAATGCGTATGAAAGGGTTTTTAATTAACAAAGCAAACGAGATTCCAGAAATGGCTCCTTAAACGCAGAATGTTCTGATATTAAGCAAAACTACAGCTCTGACTATTATTAGTATTTTAGGTGTCCTTGTATTTTTTTTTTTTTTTTGTGTGTGTCATACGTAATCGCTAATTCTCACATGGTTCCTGGAAGGACAGTGTCAATGATCTTAATTATTGGTTACAGTCCTTCCTTTAACTTTCTGGTCTTCTCTTCATATATTCTCTCTTGTGCTACTATGGAACTTAACTTCCAAAATTTTATCTCCAGTTCTCAGTGTTACTGTACAACCTTGGACAATCCCATGACACCTAACTCCCAACATGTCTAAAATATGTATCTTAATCCTTGCCCCTAAATAAAATCCTAGCTTACTTGTTTCTTTGACTTATTCATTCACCTGCTCAAACTCCAAAACTTCGAGTTAAAAACTCCTCTCTCTTCCACATTCATAATGTGCCTTTAAGAAAATTTGTACAGTTAGAGATTAATTTAAAATCATTAAACAATACATTTATTTGTGGACACCACTGTACTAAAAAAGTTTAGTGATACATATATTTTACACTCATATACAGATTAAAATACTTATGTAAATAAATATATGAGAAGTGGTTCAGGGATTGTGCTTATGGATTGAAGGGCGAGTAAATTAGAAAAGCTTTCTGTCTAACATGAACCTTGAGCTGTTAAAGAGGCCAGTGGCTTGGCAGGTATGGCATTCCCACGAAGCACCTGGGACAATTGCTCTGAGGTAAAATCCAGAAGGCACGCCAAGAAATGAGTCAGAGGGAGAACTGGGAATCTGCCGTTCCCAGCCCATCCACTAAAGTACTGACAATGCTTTACAAGGGAATGTGGAACCTCAGAGTTGCCAGGTACATATGGCAGTACAGATGTGTAACCATTGCTACGTCACTGCTCTAGTTTCCCAATATGGGCATCATTCTCTCCTGGAGAGTGCTCTGGACCTCCCCTTCTCTGCAGTTTGATAGCTACCTTCTTCCTACCTTCCACATTCCCTTGTCTCTCTCTGTTCCCTATATTCATGGAATAGGTAGTTACATTTTCATGGCTTGGCAAACAAGGAACATGTACAGGAGTTCCTTGACCAAGAAATCAATAAGGTCACCTGTTGATGAGTCCCAAGTGACACTGGAAAACTGACTGGTGGTAAGCCAGAGGGCAAAAGTGATGTGTTTTTGCTCCAGATCAGCTTTGCTGGTTTCAATGATGGTGGAGAAGCTGGTATATATGGGGCAGCTCCGAGGCTAACGGGAGGAAGAGGGACGAGGAATGTGGCGCTGTGGCTAGGGTTGGGGAAAGACAAGAACCGTTAAGTAAGATGGGCTATTAGAGGGCTTTATAGACTACAGTGAAAGATAAAAATGTATCTGAAAATAAAAAGTAGCAGGAAGAACTGTCAAAGACATCAAAAACAAGGAAAACCTGAGAAACTGTCACAGCCAAAAGGAGTTTAAGGAGACATGACAACAAAATATAATGTGCTACCTTAGATGGGATCCTGGAAGAGAAAGGGTCATTAGGTGAAAACTAAAGGAATCTAATAAAGTATGGACTTCGCTTAATAATAAGGTATCAATGTTGATTTTATTAATTGTGACAAATGTAACATCCTAGTGTAAGTTTTTAATACTAACATGCATACTACAATGAATACCTAGGTGTGGGGTATGTGGGAACTCTCTGTAATAGTTTTGCTATTTTTCTGTAAGTCTAAAACTATTCTAAAAAAAATTTTATTTTTTAAAAGAAGTAATGGTATTAAATTACATATGTAACCAAAAAAACCAAATCCTTTGCCGTCAAGTAGATTCCACCTCACAGGGACCCAATAGGACCGAGTAGAACTGCTCCATAGGGTTTCCAAGGAACGCCTGGTAGATTCAAACTGCCGGCCTTTTGGTTAGCAGCTGTAGCTCTTAACCACTACACCACCAATGTTTCCACACATGCAAAAGTGGTTGAAATGGCAAACGTTTTGCCACACACACACACACACACACACACACACACAAAAAAAAAAGAATGGGAAGCATTTATATGAAATTCTAGAAAACCATAGTGATAGAAAGCGGATCAGCAGTTGTCTAGGGTAGGGGTTGGGGAGAAGAGGTCAACTGCAAAGGGGCATGAGAAAATGAGAAAACTTTGGGGGGAGGGTAATGTTCTGTACTTTGATTGTGGTGGTAGTTACATGATTGTATACATTATCAAAATTCATCAAACCTTTGAAAATTGAATGAAGTTTACTGTGTGTAAATAATACCTTAAAAGAAGAAAAAAAAAGTAATGAGAAGATGTAGAAAGTCTTTTACGTCGTTGTGTAAGTGGTTGAGGAAAATTATTTTAGCAGCAGTTGTAGAGGATGGTTTGGGGGTGAGATCAGCAAGGAGGAGGTTGCAAAAGTCCAGGCAAGCACAGGCCAGACTCTGAACAAAGACCTAGTGGGACGAAATGGAGACAAACGGGTGCTTCCAAATCACATTGGAGAAAGGAGATGGAATTCAATTAGCTATCCTTTACTAAAGGAAACTCTGGTGGCACAGAAGTTAAATGCTGTGGCTACTAACCAAAAGGTTGGCAGTTTAAATCCACCAGGTGCTCCTTGGAAACTCTATGGGGTTTGGTTGTTTTTTAAGACCTTCCGTAGTCATAATACATAGAAAGCCTTGTGGTATAGTGATTAAGTGCTATGCCTGCTAACCAAAAGGTCAGCAGTTCAAATCCACCAGATGCTCCTTGGAAACTCTATGGGGGCAGTTCTACTCTGTCAACTATGAGTTAGGATCTACTCGACGGCAATGGTTTTTTTTTTTTTTTTTTTCTGGTTAAGGCTATAACAAGTGGGAGAGGGGAGCAGGATTTGGGGGGAAAATAATGATGTCAAAACAAATGATTGACCCCATGTTACAGATTATATATACATAAATATGTGTGTGTATGTGTGTGTATATATATATATTTGTATATACAGGACATAGTTCAGTTCTAAAGACCAGGTCATTATGTGAAAACTAATATTATGCAAAAATGAAAAGTGACCACACCAGATGGCAAAAATGGGGAATGATTACATCATTACATAACTGCCTATTACATCATTACATAGCTGCCACATTACATCATTACATAACTGCCAAATTATGTCGTTACATAACTACCAAACTACATCATTACCTAACTGCCAAACCACCGACAATCATGGCCCAGCCATGTTGACATGTAACCTTAACTATCACAGTCAGCCTTACTCCCTCCTTGTATCTAGGCATCTGTTACTGTCAGACATACATCATTAATATGCAAAATAGTAAGATAGTAGATTTTTTACTATTGTCGTAAATTCAAAATATCAGATATCGAGACAGTTGGTAAGTGAGGAGTAGGTATACTGTATATCATATATACAAGTGTGTGTGTGTGTGTGTGTGTGTGTTATGAGCTCGTTGTTGTGTGCCGTCAAGTTGATTCCGTCTCACAGTAATCTTATAAAGCAGATTATATCTACCACATAGTGTTTTGCCAGGTCTTTTCTTCTGTATAGCAGCTAGGTGGGTTCGAACTTCTTACCTTCTGCTTAGCGGCAAAGCACTTAACCATTGTGCCCAAGGGCCTCCTATTATGAGCTTAGCCATACCTTATACATAGGAAGTAAATGTTTTTCTTATAGATCTGAAAAAGGACAGCAAGTTATTTCACAGTGAATAAAATTTGGCAAATGATCCTTTGAACTACTTTTGTATGTTGATTTGAAGATTTTGTAGTCAGAACACACATTGTACTTTGATTCTGGTAAGTCATGTGCTTATTCTCAGCACATCAGTGATAAAATGAAAAAAAGTGCATTTGAATTATAGATCCTGTACTTAGAGTTTCTATTTTGACTTGCTAAATCAATCAAAGTATGTTTTGTTCCGTCTTATCATAAACATTACTGTTAAATTATTGCCTAGTCTCGCATTCTTTCAAGTCTACTAAATCTTAAAAGTCAAAGGGATTATCCAAATAAAAAGCTGTACAGGGTTTTTTTTTTTTTGATAGGTCTTCAGTTTTTCTCAAGTGAAAGTGAATCTTGGCAAATGTTCTATAAATTTAGGCCGTGTATTAGACTGCTAATATGAAAAATGTATGCCTCCCACAAAAATTAGAAAATCAAGGCCTTTTTTATATTTGCTTTGATAAACAAAACGTATATTTTAATACATAAATCCAAATCACTTTTAAAGTAAATCAAAGAATATAAAGTCTCACCAATGAAAGAAATGTTTAGTAACAAAGATTCCTCCTACCGAAAATCTTTGTTTTTACCGTTGATCTGAATGAAATGACACATTTTCCTCCTAGTGGTTTTCTCATTCATCAATAGTAAAGTCAGCTCTTTAATCTCATGAGCATTAAAACTACCAACTGCAAATGTGCTGAGTACAAATCACTTTTAGGAACATTGAACAGTCACATCCATTTTA
Organism: Loxodonta africana; assembly: GCF_030014295.1. NCBI lineage: Eukaryota > Metazoa > Chordata > Mammalia > Proboscidea > Elephantidae > Loxodonta > Loxodonta africana. Next base: position 174,529,761 of record NC_087345.1, on the reverse strand, counting down.
GTGTTGTGAATAAAAGGTATTTTCTGCCAGCACTATTCAATTACCACCTATAAATGATACATATTACATTTCCAGGGTCTTGAAAAAGTCTATAACCTCTTACAAAGATTACGTTTATACATCTTTTTTTTTTTTTAAAGATTATGTTTATACATCTTTGTCAGAGTAAATAACTTAATTATTACTCTGAGTATTGGTACAGCGAAAGCCGGTGGTGAAGCTGCAGTTGTCCTGACTAAGGTAGTACACTCCTGCCAAAGGCTTAGCTAGAATAGACATGCTACAACATGATTATGATTAGGATGACAGGAACCTTGCCTTCTTGATTTAAAGAACCTATTTTAATCCTGTCTGTAACTAAGTTGCCTATGACAAAATATCAGACTATACTTTGGACACCTATCACACATCAGAGCCTCCAAAATAAAAGAGGACATTTTATTAGCTTTCTAAAACTAGAAAGAGACAATATAAAGACTTCCTAAATTTCTGGAACATTGGTGTAGTAGATGCTGTGATGCGCTACCCAGGTCCGCGAACACCTCACACATGACCCAGGCTGGTGGTGGCTCACAGCATCCCTCCCTGGGAATTGCCCTCCTTGGAAGGTGCCTAAGATTAGGCCCTTCCACAGCGGCAGCCAGCATCCAATGATTAGCCCCTTATCTCCATTAGAACAACTCTCACAGGCCATTCCTGATCAGCTAAGGCCTCTTTTGCACCTGCGTCACTTCTCTGCTTAAGCCTGCTTCCCTCACTTCCTTGTAGGTGGTCTTGGCAAGACCAAAAACCCACTGCCGTCAAGTCAACTCTGACTCATGGTGACCCTACAGGACAGAGTAGAGCTTTCTCCATAGGGTTTCCAAGGCTGTAAATCTTCACAGAATCTGACTGCCGCATCTTTCTCCCCTGGAGCTGCTGGTGGGTTCAAACTGCTGACCTTTCGGTTAGCAGCCAAGCACTTTAACTACTGTACCACCAGAGCACCCTTGCTCTTGTGAAGAGTGCTCCCCAATTCACCTTCTGCAGGCAAATCTCTGATTGATAGACTTTTCCCCCTCTAACCCAACCCAAGACACTTGGCAAAATTTTTCAGTAGCATTAAAGATGACCATTTTTATAACTTTGTAGATTATTGCTCTGTTAATCTGGTTTGAGTAAGAGGACTGACCGCTATAAAATCCCTCCTCCTTGCTTCTCTGTGCAACAGTCTGCTTAATTCTAGGTGTACAGACTTGGCTGTATAGGTATCAGTTAAAAAGTTCTAGAAAAAGGTAGAATATATACAAATCTGTTTAATTAATATAGATAACAATCTTGTCAAATCACAGTAAATATAAGAGTCTTCAGTTTCTACTTTCTCAGCCACACACATTCTTCTTTCTAATATAATAAATTATTAATATTGGGTGATTTGCTGAATAAGAATGACATCTTGAACTCTGAAAATATGAGGGAGGACTACACCTGGTCAAACCATGCTATATCCAAGCCAAAATTCTGCATATAAGAGGCAGATTTTGTGAAAGATCTTGGCTGTCATCTCTGATACCAACTTCAAAATATCAGGAAAACCAAAAACACCAAACCAGTTGCCATCAAGTCAACTTTGACTCATGGCAACCCCATCTATGTATGTCAGAGTAGAACTATGCTTTGTAGGGTTTCCAATGGCTGATTTTTTGGAAGCAGTTTGCCAGCCCTTTCTTCCAAGATGCCGCTGGGTGGACTCCAACCTTCAACCTTTCAGTTAGCAGCCACACTCTGAACTGGTTCCACCACCCAGGGACTCGAAAATATCAGGAAGTTTTCCCCAAAATATCCATTCTCTGTGCTTTTCTAGTACTGCTTTATAGAACCTACACATTGATTTGAGGAGCCCTGGTGGCACAGTGGTCAAAGTGGTAGGCTGCTAAGCAAAAGGTCTGCAGTTTGAATCCACCAGTTGCTCCTTGGAAGAAAGATGTGGCAGTCTGCTCCTATAAAGATTTCAGCCTTGGAAACCCTACGAGGGCAGTTCTACTCTGTCCTATATGGTCACTACAAGTCAGAATCATCTTGACAGCACTGGGTTTGGTTTTGGGTTTGGGTATGCACTGATTTATACTTATTAACCTAACCCCCCCACCAGACCAGGACTTCTTCAATGGGAAGTTATTCACGTTTGTATATCACCATCTCTTGAGCAGAGTATGATAACTAATAGGTACTCATTCAATTACAATTTCAATCAGTACAGAAGGATTTATTAACACTTAGAGATCCCAAACACTGAGCTAAACACTGTTGGAGAAAAGGAACTTATTATATTTGTGGGTTGATAAAATAACAGAATTAAATAACTACGAACCAAGAGTTAAACCATGGCCAATTAAATATCGCATGGTGGATACTCATGTTTATCTTTGATCCCCCTAAATTTCCATTAAAATGACAGTAAAGAAATGCAAAAAGCTTAAAGCCACAAGTGTAATGAAAAGCAAAAAGAAGACATCAGCCAATAGGATTTTAGGGAAATGTTGGAAATGTGTAACTGCCTAAGAAGCCTGGTGAATGCTAAAACCTAAGCCTGCAGGACAGAACGCCAACAAGAAGCAAGGCAATTCTTCACACAGAACCCACCCCGGAAAGCCTGAGGAGTTATAGACATCAGGTATGCTGTAGGCAGGAATACAGGTAGGGCTGAAAATAGAAAGATTTAGTTAAATGTTTACATAAGGAGCTGGTAAAATGCAATTCCTCCAACCAAAAGTGCCAAAAAATTGCTCCATCCCCAGCATGACAGAAGGAAGGAAGCTCACTCTGTGGAGAAGTTGAACCAGAGAGGCTGTGGACTGGAGGACACCAGACACTACTAAGTATAAGGGTGAGTTGCCTTACTGAAAATGTGGATGTTATCTAGTGCTGCTGTAACAAAAATACCACAAATGAGTGGATTTGATGAACAGAAATTTATTTTCTCACTGTTTAGGAGGCTAGAAGTCAGAATTCAGGGTGCTGGCTCTAAGGGAAGGCTTTCTCCCTCTGTCAGCTCTGGTGGAAGGTCCTTGTCACTTTGAGTTTCTGCTCATGGGCTATCTTCATGTGGCTTGGCATCTCTCTTCTCCCATCTCTGCTTGCTTGTTTAATCTCTTTTATATCTCAAAAGAGGTTAACTGAAGACACGCCCTACACTAATCCTGCCTCATTAACATAATAAATACAGCCCATTTCCAAATGAGATTATAACCACAGGCAAAAAGGTTAGGAATTACAAAACATATTTTAGGAGGAACAATTCAATCCACAACAATGGAGATAAAATAAAAGTCTACAAAATGGATGTTGAGATCAGCCAACTCCATTCACCTCAAAAAAAAAAAAAAAAAAAAACTGGACACCAGACTTATGTTCACTTGGCAAGAAATCAGAGAATTTCTCTCTGGGGAAAACAAGCAGCCCAAAACAAAAGTTTCCATAAAGTGACATTCAGAAGTTCCCAAATGAAATGGCTAGGTCCCGCCCGATCATCTGTGATGAAACTCATCAGTCTACAAACCCTACTCACATGCACAGAACTTCCCTTAAGTGTTTTAGTTTTTCACTCAAATATGAGCACGAAGGCCCAACACGCATTTGAGAAAATCTTGTAACGTGAGTGACAAAGCAGAACAAACCACAATTTAGAAAAAGAAAACAGAAGAAAACTAAAAACAAAACAAAACATCTCAGAATGACAAGAGAAGATCTTGCTCTGTGAAACAAGAACAAAATTTCACCGAAGACATCCATTTGGAGAATATGATTTCTTGCAGGAAATATACATATCTATCAACAGAAGAGTTGAAAATAAAGTTGAGAGAATCTCCCAAAAAGGAGAATAAAAAACCAGAGAGATGGAAAGAAAACAGAAGTATAGATAAAAAGATGAAAAGCTGCCAGGAACAAAATGCAGATCACATACAAATGACTAGAAATTAGATGTCTCGACCACAACAACAGGAGCTACAAGACGGGAGAAATGCCTTCAAAATTTAGAGGGGAAGGTAACTAGTAACACAGATTTCTGTGCTCAGCCCAACTATCAACAAAGACTGACGTTAAAGATATTTCATGTATGTAAAGTTTAAAAAAAATTACCTTTCGTGTATTTTCTCTGGAGTATAAGTTCCATAAGAAAAGGAAATTTTGTTCACTGATCAATCTCCTGTGCCTAGAGTGGCTGGTACATTGTAGGCATTCAATAAATATTTATTATAAGAATATCCTTTAAAATAAGAGAGAAAAGGGATGAACCCATGAGAGAAGCAAAGAGACCACCAAAGGTAATGGTGAATAAAGCTCCAGGGTAGCAACTATGTAGCAGCACTAGGGAACAACCAGACTGGTTTAGGGCAGAGTAGGCAACCTGGAGGCACAGTGGTTGAACTGCTAACCAAAAGGTTGGTGGTTTGAACCCACCAGCCGCTCTGCAGAAGAAAGATGTGGCAGTCTGTTTCCATAAAGATTGCAGCCTAGGAAACCCTATGGGAGAGTTCTTCTCTGCCCTATAGGTTGCTATGAGCCAGAATCAACACAATGACAACGGGTTTACTTTTTGGGTTTTAGAGAGCACCAAAGGTGATGTCTCCAAGGGAAAAATTGAGCCTATAAGCTTCCTGATGTGTTTAACTATAATAACTGTAGCTTCATACCTCTGGTGGAGATTTGGGATGAGTTAACAATAAACAAGAGGAAAAAAGTGAGGCAATTATTAACACCAGAAGAAACAGAAGTTGTACAAAATAGACAATGTGACCATATTGCATTATGTGGTTAAATTGTGAATTAACACTTTACTTACTATGGAACTTTACTTATATTGTCAGTTTGAGGACCCAAGTCTTGATATTTTTAATTACCTCATATGCATGCAAAAGTTGGACAATGAGTAAAGAAGACCAAAGAAGAATTGATGACTTTGAATTATGGTGTTGGTGAAGAATATTGAATATATCATGGACTGCCAGAAGAACGAACAAGTCTGTCTTGGAAAAAGCACAGCCGGAATGCTCCTTAGAAGCAAGGATGGCAACACATCGTCTCTCGTATTTTAGAGGGAGGGATCAGTGCTGGAGAAGGACATCATTGTTGGTAAGGTAGAAGGTCAGTGATAAAGAGGAAGACCTTCAGTGAAATGGACTGACACAGTGGCTGCAACATGGGCTCAAATATAGCAATGATTGTGAGGATGGTACAGGACTGGGCAGTGTTTCTTTCTGTTATACATAGGGTTGCTATGAGTTGAAAGGCACTTGACAGCACCTAACAACAACATATTGATTTAACTAAAAACAGTGATAGAAATATATTGAAAAGATAAGGAAAAGACAATGTGTGTGTTGGTTCAAATGGAGGACAGTGTATAAATAGGACCTATATATTCATTTAACAATAAAAAAAATTTTTTTTTTTTTAAATCAAGGAGCAGCAGTAAAAGAACATGACTTAAAAACTTGGAGGTAAAAATCAGAAGAAACTGCTTAAAGAGTTAAAGTGGATGCCCTAGAGAACATAAATGGGGTTTGGAGTGGAGTGGAGCAAGACCCTCCATTTTTCATTGTTGTACTGTAATTTTTAAACTACAGATAAACATATATTATTCTGATAAAACATGAAAAGGAATTTAAAGAATTAAACTATAGTATTAAATACAGTATAGGTGTGGTGTTTTTGTCTGACCTGGCAAATAATTTTATGTTGAAACACTACCTATAGAAGTATTTGAAAGATGGATCGAATATGTATGGGCATAAGGGAGAGAAATATACCAGGGTGGGATCAGCACGAGTTTGAAAATAGCAAATTATAAGAAGGGGACAACGAAAATGCCAGGTGCCAGGAATCAAAATTACTTGCGAAGCAGTGGGGAAGTCAGATTCTAGAAAGCCTTGGAATCCAAATGTTATGGACTATGTACCTCAAACACATTTATTGAAATCTTGGCCCATACACCTATAAACTGGGAGAAAGACATGGCAATCTGCTCCCATAAAGTTAACAGCCAAGAAAACCACATAGGGCAGTTCTATTCTGATATATGAGGTCTCTACGAGTCAGAATCAACTTAATGGCACCTAACAACAACAACAATATCTATAAATATGATCCTTTTCATAAATAGGCTTTTCTCTGTTGTATTAATTAGGCCACACCCAAGTAGGTTGAGCTCTAAATCTAATCACTTCTGAGTTATGAAGACATACAGATACATACAAGGGAAGACAGTGCCATGTGAGCACCCTTGGCTTGTAGAGGAACTGTGAGAAAATAAATTTCTGTTCTTTAAAGTCACCTACTTGTGGTATTTGTGTCACAGTAACATGAGGTAACTAAGATGCCAAGTAGAAGAACTTGAACTTGTTTGGGCAGGAAAAAAAGGAATTGGTGTAGGTTCTTGAATTAGAAAATGATGTAATAAAAGCAATGTTTTAGGAAATTTAATCTGAAAAATTCAGACGAAATAATGGCTGTGGGAGAGAACTGTTTAATCTTTTTCTCCATTTCATCTCTAACACCTATCTCAGTGCCTGGCTCATTGTAGGCACTCAATCCATATTTATGATTATTTGAATGATCAAATGGAAAAGAGGCTGAGAGCTATTGTAATACCATAGGCATGAAGTAATGAAGCCCTAGACTAGGAAGGGGTAGTGAAAATGGAGAGGAATGGGTGTCTCTCATATATGCTTGAATAAAAGAAGTGCTATAGTTTCCTATTCTAAAAGACCTTTTAAAAATAGTCATTTCGCATGAAATTCTAAAACAAAATTTTCATAGTAATGTTATAAACAATGGTTATGTTTGTAGACCCCCTCCAACTAGTTAATTTATAATCAGTCTAAATATGGTCTGATATAAGTACAGAAGTAACATTTTATAGGATTATTTCCAAGACATAAATTTTAAGTTCCAAATTATAGGGTATTATTCTAGTTATCTATTGCCAGCTAACAAATTATCCAACGCTGGGCTGTTTAAACCAATAATCATTTTATTATATCTCATCATTTTATGGGTCAGGAATTTGGGCAGGCTTCAGCTGGGTGATTCTTCCACTTCAAGGGTGTCAATTTAGATCACTCAGTGATAGTCAGCTGTAGGTGTGTTGATCTGAACAATCTGAGATGGCTTCACTCGTATGTCTGGTGCCTGGGTGGAGATGGATGGAAGGCTGGGATCACCTGGGACTATTCACTGTAATGTTACTTGGTCTCAGCATGGTCTCAGGGTAGCTGGCCTTTTTATACAGCAGTCCAGAGCTCCTAGGAAGGGTGTTCCAAGAGACCAGGGTGAAAGCTGCAAGGCTTCTTCTCAGTTAATGTCAGATATTATGCACTGTCATCCTTCTGCCACATTACACTGGTTACAAGTGAGTCATAGGGCCAGCCCAGATTCAAGGAGAGAGACTACACAAAGGTAAGCATGGTTCATTGGAGCACCATCTTTGGAGACTAAGTTCCATTGTGAAGATTTAATATTCTAAATCTGTGTAGGAGAAAGTACCACTCACATTTTTATAAGAAAAACTTACTGTTATGGATTGAATTGTGTTCCCCAAAAATACATGTTGTAAATCTTAACCTCTGTGCCTGTGGTGGAGTCCTGATGGTGTACTGGTTAAGAGCTCAGCTGCTAACCAAAACGTTGGCAGTTCAAATGTACCACCCATTCCCTGGAAACCCCGTGGGACAGTTCTAGTCTGTCCTATAGGGTTGCTATGAGTCAGAATCGACTTGACAGCAATGGGTTTGGTTTTGATTTAATGCCTGTGGTAGGAGTCCTGGTGGCACAGTGGTTAAGCGCTCAGCTGCTAACCAAAAGGTTGTTGGTTCAAACTCACCAGCCACTCTGTAGGAGAAAGATGTGGCAGTCTGCTACTATAAAGATTTACAGCCTTGTAAACCCTGTGGGCGGTTCTACTCTGTCCTGAGTCAGAATGACTTGATGGCAATTTGGTTATACCTGAGGTTCAAATTCCATTTGAGAATGGGTTGTCTTTGTTATGTCAATGACCGGATAAGTGTAGGGTTGAATCAATCTGTTTTGAGATACAAAAGAGATTAAATAAGCAAGCAAGAGAAGCAGAGATGGGAGAAAAGAGCTGCCAAGCCACATGAAGATTGCCTAGGAGCAGATCAGAAGAGACAAGGACCTTGCTCCAGAGCCAACAGAGAGAGAAAGAAATCCTTCCTTTAGAGCTGGCACCCTGAATTCAGACTTCTAACCTCCTGAACTGTGAGAAAATAAATTTCTGTTTGTTAAAGCTATCCACTTGTGGTATTTCTGTTATAGCAGCACTAGATAACTAAGACAGCAATGTTAATGAGTCTCAAATTATACTCTCAAGGAAATCTACTTCACTGCTAAAGAATAATGCAATATTTTCTACATTTGGGCAAAAAACTGGAATTAAGCAGTTTTTTAGTCATCTTTTTTTTGTTCCCTCAGCAAAATATTTCTTAAACCCCTATTGCTTTGTTCATTACTACTACGACAGGACAATTTTTGGAAATATACGTGGTTTTCACATAGCATGTTTCTCCTTCCTGGATCTGTGATGACAATCTTTGTGCTCCCTTGCCCAGAAGAAGTGTATTTTAGGTCTGAAAGCAGAAGGCTCTTGTAGACACTTCCCTTTCTGGATTTTGTTTTCAAAAATCCTGAGCTTCCAGAATCTTTTATGCAGGCGGAAGGGGAAAGAGTCGAAAGGCAACAGAAGTTGGCAGGTACCACATCAGCAAAGGTTCCCACAGCTTCACTCTTTGGCCCTTTCCCTCTCACCTTCTTTCCCTCTCCACACCCATAAAGTCTCTTAGGTCATCTCTTTGGAACCTCTAGCATTCCATGGAGTAGAGTTTGAAAATCACTCCTCTAGGTTAATCATTCCTGAGATCTTCTGAGTTGGGGAACAAAGAGGAATGGTAGAGTAGAAGTTGGAGAACTTCAGGTACAGACTACCATGCTTGTTTTCTGCATGTATGGGGGTAAAGGAAATGGAGCTACAGGTGACTACAGCTTTTCCAGCCTGAGACTATGGATACCCACCATCGAAACTGGAGAGCTGAAGAGTTGGATTAAGTATTTACCGGAAGTGGAAGATACTTCATTTCATTTCTGGAATGCTAAATCTGAGATTATGGTACAGCATCCTAAACAAGGTGGCCTACAGGCAGCTGGAAGAGATGGGAACATCACACAGGTGAAAAGTCGGGATTGGAAATAAGAAATTCCAGCAATTGTTGAAGAAGTGAGCTCAGAGAGAAAAGAGCAGAGGGTTGAGGACAGAGCCTTCATGAGATCCCACTGCACAGGTTGAAAGCTGGTGGCCCACCTGCCACATCCAGACCACAGGTGTGTTTTACTTAGCTTACACATTTTAAAAATTGTTTTTTTAATTAATAGCCAATTTAACTTAATTTAAAATTTGAGAGTTTTCAAAGAATCTGGATTATAACTTTTCTTGAAAATAAGAAGACCTGACAGTGTTAGGTTCACATTCTCCCATGGCTTCAGTTGAGTAGCTGCTGCTCCCTTTAGATGCAGCAGCTACTGTCCAGTTTTACACAGTCCATTCTGGTCAATTTCACCCATTTAATAGCAGCAAGAAGATTAATAGTCAATGGGAACGAGTGAAGGCTTAGGTTTTGTTGTTGCTTGAAAGACGGGAGAGACTAAGCATATGTTTCCTTCCTCACTCCCTACCCTAGAGAGGCTGACAAAAAGAAGAAACCAAATATGCTAGAAGATAGGGACTGCTGGTGGGATCCAGGTGTTGAGTGATGTTAAAAGGGATTCAGAATATAGATGAAAAATTAATTTTAGGGAGGTAGAGAACTGTCTTCTTCTGAAATTAGAGGTAATAATGACAGTATATAGATATGATGAAGAAACCAGGATAAGAAAAACAGGACTGAAGCGGTGAGAAAGTAAAAATCTACTCTGTCATCCATCAGACCAGACTAACAGACACAGATAAAGCCAGCTGCAAAGTCATTAAGAAACAATACTTCTCGCATGGTGTCATGGAGTGAATTGTGACCACCAAACACATGTGCATGAATTTGGCTGGGCAATGATCCCCAATATTGTGTGATTGTCCACCATTTTGTCATCTGATGTGATTTTCCTATGCATTGTAAATCCTATCACTATAATGTTAATGAGATGGATTAGTGGTAGTTATATTGATGAGATCTACAAGACTAGATTGTGTCTTAAACCGATCTCTTTTGAGTTATAAAAGAGAGAAGCAAGCAGAGAGACAGGGGGACCTCATACCACCACGAAAGCAGTGCTGGAAGTAGAGCCCGTCCTTTGGACCTGAGGTTCCTTCCAAGAGAAGCTCCTAGACCAAGGGAAGAGGACCTTCCTCTAGAGCTGACAGAGAGAGAAAAGCTTCCCCTGGATGTGACACCCTGAATTTGGACTTATAGCCTACTGGACTCTGAGAGAATAAATTTTTGATGAAGCCATCCATTTGTGGTATTTCTGTTACAGCAGCACTAGATAACTAATACACACAGACAAGCTGTATTTGTGAAGTATCATAGCAGCTCCCTTATTTGAGGGATTACTGCTTTCTTACTGAGCTTTGTTTTCCAAAGTCACAGACTATCAGAAACTACTGTGTGAAATTATCCCAGTAAGAATGAAACATTCCACTCTTGCCTGGAGGATCTAAGACATAAAGAAACAGCTTTGATTTCCAATTTGTGTGCAGAGTTTTGGAGAAGGGATTTCTGAAGAAACATTCCACATCAAAACTTTCTAGTTTCCCAGGGAACAGGATCCTGGGTCCATTTTGTAGCCCAGGACTTATGTTGATACCTTGGCTCACATCACTGGTTCATTTAAATTTTACCTAAACTCCACACTTGCCCACAGATTTTGTTTGGTGAGACAACTGATGATGGTTCTAAGAGCCAGCAAGGGAACAAACCTCAAGCTGTTGGATCACGGCTTAGTTTCTGGTGTTACAAGGATGATTGGGGGCATTGGACGTTTTCATAGTCCCATCCTTCATTTTACAAACAAAAATAGAGGACCAGAGAAAAGATTCCAAATTGTCATTATAGTTCTCTTTCCACAGCATCTCAGAGCCACTTCCACGTGAAAAGCCTTCATGGTATCCATCTAAAAATAGGAGGTGAAGTCAACTGCGGAGTGGCTTTCCTTGGACATGTAATCCGCAAATTTATCCAAGCCTTTTGAGAACATTTTTACACTTTCAGCCCGCCCCAGGCCAGTCATTTCTCAGATGTTGGCGTTGAGGAGCTCCATAAATTTATTATCTGATAAGGTGGGACCTCGGATTCACTGAGGGCCTTCTCACATGTTGCCGCAGCATTCCACATTTCTTCCGCAACCTTCTATATTCCCTAGGGCAAATTTCCTTCTCTTTCTTACTCCTGTCGTCCCAACTCACCGTCAGAATGGAGCAACGCCTTAAATCAGAAAGTAACATCTCACCCTTCCTTTTTCTGGCAAACCGCTCTAAAAAGATCAGCTAGTAAAGTTTTTCCCCAGACCAAAATGAAAGCGAATACTTCCTTTTCCGAATATAGTATTTTATTTAAACAAGCTACGACAGTAACAGGTCCCGTCTCCTGACAAAGAAAAGAAAGCTAGGCGCGTCTGCCTTGGCTCTGGGGAATTCCGCGGCCGGACGGTGCTGGGAAGCTGCCGCCTGGGCTCCAAAAGCACTTTTTGAAGACAGCATCCAATGAAACTTGAATTTGCAACCTGCGAGCGGAGAGTGATCCCAGGAGCCGGCCACACTGAAGAGGCGGTGGGGCGCGGGCGGGGATTGGGCCCGCCGCGCACGCGCGGTCCTTCGCTCGCACCGCCCATTCCCGGCTCCCCGCCGCCCCATCGCCGCGGCTGCGCCTTCGAGACTGGTCGGGCGGCAGCCCGCGAGCGGGCAGGGGTACAGCCGGGCGGCCAGACTGTTAGCCCGGTCTGCTCTTTCCCGAGAAGGGAGGAGAGGGCGACTTCCTTGGCCTCGAGAATCTTCTTAGCCTCGCAGCTGGCCCTGGCCGGCGAGGAAAAAGTTAAGGAGCCCCGGGACACTTTACCGGTACCGCCGCCGTCATGGCTGCCATGATGGAGCGGAAGTGAGCCTCAGGGCGACGGCTGCCGGCGCCGGTACTTCGAGTCTCCGCTTGTCGGCCACCCTTAGCCGGGGAAGCGCTGCGCGGAAAACTGCTGATTCCCACCGTCCTCGCGACCCCCGCTCGCTGGCGCTCCCGGCCAGACCCTCAGCTCGTGCACGCTTCCTTCAAGACTGAGCGGCGGGGAGTGGCTCCCGGCTTCTGGCCCCGCAGCGAGGAAGATGGCGGACCCGGCCGAGTGCAACATCAAAGTGATGTGTCGCTTCAGACCTCTCAATGAGTCTGAGGTGAACCGCGGCGATAAGTACGTCGCCAAGTTTCAGGGAGAAGACACAGTTATGATGGCGGTGAGTGACCCCCACCTTTACCCGCATCGTGCTCCATCGGGCCTGACTGGGCCTAGAGTTCAGCGAAGTGGCGGAGTGCAGGGTTGGGGGAGCAGTGGTGTTCCTAAGCCTCCCGGGCGGGGTTTGCCGGTTCAGATAACCCAGGGGAGGGAGGCTGCGCAGCTCCACGGGTTTTCTTGGATCGCCCCCACCCGGGTCTAAGGCGCCCGGCGACGGGAGGCGCCTCGTCTCAGCCTGGGATACACCCCCACCTGGGGCGGTGGAGGAATCGTCGGGGGAGCAAATTTAGTGCATATTTGTGTGTGTTTATGTTTGTGTGCATTTACTGTTGCCGATGCTGTTGGTGTTTTGGACAACCCCCAAATTTGCCATGCATGAAATAAGTAAGGTTAATTTAGAAGCTCACGGACTGTGAGACCAGCCCTAGCCCTAAAAAAAAAATGGTACCTTAAATAGTAAAGATGCTTGGTTTTATGGAAACCTACAACTGCATGTTAAACCGTCTACTATCTCCTCCGGGAGAAGAAAAACTACCAAACTATATATATTGTGTACCTGAACCGTAAATGTTCACCCACTCACCTTTTTGAATGATGACTTCATGTTAATAATTACAAACGGCGAGTCGAGGACTAAAAAGAACAGTGAGTTTTGACATCGGAGTGATGAATTTTTGTTTAATATTTTAGCTGGTCAGGTCCAGATCGGGTGAAATAAGTGCCCAGCAAGATCCAGAACCTCATCCTTAACGGATTTAATGGGATAATAGTCTAAGACAGTGTTATTTTTTGTATATCATTAAATATAATAGCAAACTTTTGTAAAAAAGTTGTCCAGTGAGGTAGATTTCTTATTTTATTGCTAGATTTGTACTTACGCAATTAAGAACTACCTTGAAGAAAAAAGGTTTTGAAGACCCCAGGCATGGTGAGATATTGCCCCTTTGTAGGATAAAGCATGGTAATTAGAGTTGGCTGATCCTCGTCAAGGAGCGCTGGTGGCGCACTGGTTAAGCGCTGAGCTGCTAACCGAAAGGTCGACGGTTCGAACACGCTGTTCGCTCTGAAGGAGAAAGATACGGCAGTCTGCTTCCGTGAAGATTTACAGCCAAGGAAACCCGATGGGGCAGTTCTACTCTGTCCTGTAGTCTATATGAGTCGGAATCGACGCCACAGCAGCGCGTTTGGATTTGGTTTGGATCATTGTCGAGGAAACCGGAATGTGAGGTTGATTCGTTGATGTCTTATCTGTCTTTATACCCCTGGCGTCGAAATATCGGAAAATGGCATTCTCAGTTCAAGGAAATTAAAAATGAATAGTAACATTGCATACAAAACAGTGAACTATGACTGAAAATTAAATTCACATTTCTTGGTGATGCTGTGGGGCAGAACTTTTTTCTACATTACTTTCTGCATTGCATTTCAGTACAAACGTTTGCTATGTTAATTTGCCATATTTGGGCAGCTTAATTTAGAAGTAGGGCAAAGAGGTCATAAGAGATGGGAATTGATGATGGAAAGCATTGACATATAAGATAGGACTGAAGTTCGTTAGGGCTTTGTGCAAATATTTCCAAATGAATGTTGTCTCTAGAAAATTAATGCTGTAGCTCCCAATTGCTATCAGTAGGATTTTGGTAGACAAGGCGTTGGGTCACTAACAACTGCCAACCACTACTGCGTGAAGACTGTCAGGCTGGTTCTTTATTAACAAGTCCCCAAGAAAAACTCTCGCTCTCATGACATCATAGGGAGGTCAAGTAGTCATCCTTTTTGTTTAGGATATTATATTTTACTAGAATCAGGGGAAGCCTGGATTGTTAGTTGGCAAACATGAGGCTACTCGTTTCTCTCAGAGCTTTGGTGATTACTCAGCTTCAACAGTGGTTGACACATCAAAGCTATTTTCTTTTCACATTGGTATTAAGGATGTCTTATTTCTCCGGATTTCATATGTGTTTATGCAATATCTGTATCACTAAGATTCTTTTAAAATGCTAGCATTTGGTTAGCATTCATAAAATGTATTAAGATTAGAAGTCAACCTTCTCATGTGGCCCAAATATGACATATGAGGAGAGAGCTAAAGGAAAACAAGTAATTGCCACAGGAAGCATACATTTATTCTAGGTTTTTTTCCTTTGGAATAATTTACAATATATCTTTTTGTTTAAAAATTTCCTTAATAATGTAAATAGATTTAAATGACAGTATTAGACATGATGGATAGGAGTTGTGAATCAGTAATGAATAGTTGGCTTTTAGGTAAACTGGTAGGCATTTTAGTCTGGTGTAAATATGTATATATAAGCAAGAATACATTATAGCTGAGTAGCTTTAAAAAATTTAAGGTAGCATGTTCAGTTTATTATTTTTAGGAACCAATTTTTTGAACATAGTAAGTGCATTATTTACTCCAAGGTCTCATATTTTTGTACAATTTCGAAATGAATTATTTTGCTTTCTAAAGGAGGTTAGGAATTTATAAGGGCAGCTTGGGGAAGTAGAATTAGAAAATCACTAGGTAAAATCATCTCTTGGGAATACTGGTCCTGATTTTGATTCAAAATAAAGAGTTTAGGAGGGAGTTGCTACAATGCAGCATTTAAAACTAAATTGTTTTACAGTAATTCTGTTTTTTTCCTGAGTTCCATTTCCAGTACTGTGACATTAAAAATGTTCCCTTTTACTCATGTAATCAGTGATTTTAATGTAATATAACCCCATGGCAGGCAAGCCTTGTAATTTATAGTGTTCCTCTGTGTATTCTGCAGCCTTTTATACACATTTATTTGTAATTAAGTCCTTAGTGAAGAGCTGTAAATATCACACATTAATGAAATAAATTATTTAATAAAAACCTTTAAATGATACAAATAGAATCTGTTTTCTTTTAAAAGGGAGTTTGGTCAGTTTTAGGAAAATAGTATAGGTAACACCAGTTTTTTTTTTTTTTTTTAAAGCAAAGGTTTTTAAAATAAGAGAACTTGTTATCCACAAAAAAGGGAGGACAAGGGAAACCCCTTGTATAGTTTCAGTAAGCCTGCTGAAAACAGGGCAGGGCGGGGGAGGTCAGTAGAAAAAATTACTTTTGAACCTGTTTATGCATCCTAAAGGTAGAACATGCTTGTTTGCATCATTGAGTATCTGTGCTAATCAGTATTCATTGTGTGGTGTACTGTAAAAAAAAAATACTGCAAAGGCTGCCAAAAACAGACTGTTCTTTGAAATTAGAGAATTAAGCTAATTAGATCATCTTGTCCAGTTCCTTGCCTAAAGCAAAACACTGTTGTCCTTTTCAAGTGAATGATGATTTGGTGTTTGAACCTTCTGTTACCTTAACAGTGAAGATTGAAAGAAGAGAGGGTGCCTCTATTTATCATGTACCTTTAAAATACTGGAATGTTAGCCTACAGTCATTGTTTAAGGAAAATCTAATATGGTATAATCCCATGTAATCTGAAAAATCCCACAGGAAGGCATATCCTTTCCAGAAGGGTGTCCTTCATAACCAAATTTGGTGTTCAGCTTGGTCTGTGCAGACTCAAACAGGAATTGCCTCATATAAGAAATCTAAGGTATGGCTGCAGTTCAGATAATAAAGTTATTCCTGTTTGATTTTGTCCCCTGATGCTTAAATGAGACGTGA
This sequence comes from Loxodonta africana, assembly GCF_030014295.1. Classification (NCBI taxonomy): domain Eukaryota; kingdom Metazoa; phylum Chordata; class Mammalia; order Proboscidea; family Elephantidae; genus Loxodonta; species Loxodonta africana. The sequence goes on along the minus strand of NC_087345.1, from coordinate 174,513,632 downwards.
CTCCGTCTTGTGACTTGGAGTTTGTAAAATTGAAATCTGAAATTTTAAGTATCTTCAAAGATACGTAGAAATAAAGGTGGTGTAATGTACAATTCAAAGCTAAGAACCAGGGTTTTTTTTTTTTTTTTTTTTTTCCTTCTTTTAAGTATTATTTTGGCAAAAGTTTATACAGCACATTCAGCTCCCACTTAGCAATACAGGTTGTTCAGAAACATTGGTTACGTTTTTCACAAGGTGTTAACATCCTCATTAGTAATTCCATTCTGGATGTTTCGCCTCCAGTAGTGTGGGTTCCCTGTCCCCTGGCTGTTTCATCTTTGCTTTAGAGTAATTGTTGACCATATTTGGTCTCATATAGATGATTTAAAAAATTTTTTTTTTTTACTTTGTTGTTGTTGCTTAAAATATACACAACAAAACATACACCAGTTCAGTTTCTACGTCTACCATTTGGTGACATTGATTACATTCTTCGAGTTGTGCAGCTATCCTCACCTTCCTTTTCTGAGTTGTTCCTATCTATTGAGTTGCTATTGTCATGGTCCCATGCAGATAGTTCTTAAAGAGCATAATGCTCAAGGCAGACATTTTTCTAGTTAAACTAAACTATTATTTGGTTTTAGGAAGACTTCAGGGGATATTTTTGGTTTAAGGTTTAAAGATTATCTCAGGGCAATAGTTTTAGGGGTTCATCCAAAATTCATGGTTCCCAGAAGTCTGGAGTTCATGAAAATTTAAAATTCTGTTCTGCCTTTTTGTCCTTTTGATCAGGATTCTTCTATGGAATCCTTGATCAAAATGTTCGGTAATGGTTGCCAGGCACTATCCAGTTCTTATGGTCTCATGGCAGAGGAGGAGGCAGGTGTTCATGGAGGCAGTTAAGAACCAAGTTTTAAAATATAGATGTCCAGATACTTAGTTTTCTTTTGTTTAATTTTTTGAAAGATGATTAGTTAAGAGAGAATGCCTTAATTATAAAAGCAAAATAATAATAATTTTTATGTTTCATAAATCTTCATCTCAGGAAGCCAATGTAGTCAGTAACTTTATGGCTAGATCCAGTCAGAACATTTGTCTTACTTAATAAAACTGTAATTTAGTTTTGAAATTAAATCTAAGACGATTTTGTGTTAAGCTTTTGAATTCATTTTTTATTTAACAATGATGTAAACTTATAAAAAAAAATCACTTAGTCCCAGCTTCTTAATTGGTTTTGTGTTTGGCTCTTACCTTTCAGTCATTGCCTACAGTCTCATTTAATAAGGCTGAAGTGGTAATTTGCATATGTTATTAGTGATGCTAGAGTAAACAGCTACATAAAGTACTTTTGAGAGACAGTCTTTACTATTATCGGGTATTTTTGACAGATCTTTCAAAATAGTTTAGTGGCGCTTGTTTTTTGTTGCTGTAACAATTAAAATATTACTTGAAACTCAGTAGTGTTAATTTGTTTGTATCTTTAAATATGTATTTTAATAAGATTTTATTTGACTTATTTTAAACAGATGTAGTTGTCTTCACGCTTTTACCTGTTTTCTAGTGATTAACTTGTTCCTTACAAGCAAAATTAGAATTCTTATTTAATTTTTGCTTTCACTTCATTTTTTACACATTTGTTTTTAAATATTTACTTTGGCTGGCTTCAGTCTCTTTTGACTTTTTACCAGGTTTTGATTCTTTAAGGCCACAGGCTGTCACCATTTCAATGCAGTTAGCATTACTTGATCATCTATATTAGATCCTAGTATGTAGCTTCTTAGCTTAGCATGTAAGAATCTACCCAGCCTTACTTACTTTCTTTGAACCTTGCAGTCTATACTAATAAGAATCATTTCTAAAATTGTCTTACTTATTTTTTTCTACTCCTAGCACAATATCTGATATCTTTTAGGTGCTAAATAAATGTCTGCTGAATAGGTAAAGAGGGAAAATTATTTTCTATTTGAATAGAAAAAAGAAATAACAATACTAACATGGGTTATCACTGAGTTAGGATTGTTATTTTGATTGTTCTTTTATTTGTTTTCAAAATTGGTTGCCATGAATATATCTCTTCCAGTCATTAAGACAATAGTCTTTTTTTTTTTTAGCCATACCTGAAGAATTGGATTTTGTTATCTTAGGAGCATTGTAACAAAAGGGCACTTTTTTGTGTGCCATAGCTAAAGAATAATCAGACATTGATGCCTATTTTTAATTAAGTGACGCCCAAGTGAGGTCATCTTAGTATATCTGTCAGGAGTGCTTTCAACTCCAGAGGGAAAACAAACAACTAATAGTGGCTTAAATAAATACAGAGGTTATTTTTCTCACATAACAAAAAGTCTGAGATTGGCCCTTCCTGCTGCCACTTCAAGGACCCTGACTGTGTTATACTCTGTCATCTTTGGCTGTTGACTTTTCACCGTCATATTGATCAGGTTTGCAAGATGGATGCTGTAGATCCAGACATTGATTTCAGAAAGGAGATGGGGCAGCTTCAGCTAAGATGATCCCTTTTTTCAGAAAAACAAAACACTTTTCCAGAGACTTCCCAGTAGACCCAGAACTGGGTCATGCAGCAACTAAAACTCATTGTCATCTAGTTGATTCTGACTCATAGCGACCCTGTAGGACAGAGAAGAACTGCCCCATAGGGTTTCCAAGGAGCACATGGTAGATTTGAGCTGCTGACCTTTTGGATAGCAGCTGAGCTCTTAACCACTGTGCCATATGCAAGTGGGTGTTTGGCTTTCCTGTCTAACTAATGAAAGGTGGCAAGGGAAAGGGGAGTTGAGGCTGGCTTTTGATGCCCTTTAGAGAGTGTCTGCTTCATTGTTACTGTTATTCTAAGCTTTGGGGAGTGGAATTGTATGGTATAGTTGCTAAAAAAGAAGGCCTTTTTCAGCTAAAATCTAAGAAGTCTTCTATAATGTTAAGGGTTTTGTTCTGGAGTCATGATTATTTCATTTTTAGGGCCCAGGTTCCTTCCTTTCCTTTAGAAGAGACTGGAGAGCAAGTAGACACTTGATTGCAAATATCCAGAAACCTGTTGCTACTCTGTACTTTTGTTTTATCCAAATAACAGCATTTTGAAGAAAATCGCGTAACTTAGGAAATAAAGACACTTAGTCTCAACTGGGCTCTCAAAACTGCCTCCCAGACTTACCTTATTCTACTCGTTGGGCTCTCGCATTCTTTGAAATGCCTGCTTTATACTTTCTCCCAAAACTCTGAAATACTGTGTAACTTTTTGGGGTTGGGGGATCACTTTATTTATTTCTTTTCTTTTTTTTTTTTTATTGTACTTTCGATGAAGGTTTACAGAACAAACTAGCTTGTCATTAAACAGTACACATATTGTTTTATAACATTGGTTAATAACCCCATGACACATCAACACTCCCGTCTCAACCTTGGGTTCCCTATTACCAGCTTCCCTGTCCCCTTCTGCCTTCTAGTCCTTGCCCCTGGGCTGGTGTGCCCTTATAGTCTCATTTTGTTTTATGGACCTGTCTAATCTTTGGCTGAAGGGTGAACCTCAGGAGTGACTTCGTTATTGAGCTAAAAGGGTGTTTGGGGGCCATATTCTTGGGGTTTCTCCAGTCTCTATCAGGCCAGTAAGTCTGGTCTTCTTGTGTGAGTTGGAATTTTAGTCTACGTTTTTCTCCAGCTCTGTCTGGTACCCCCTCTATTGTGATCACTGTAAGCAGTTGGTGGTAGCTGTGCACCATCTAGTTGTGCTGGATGCAGTCTGCTGGAGGCCGTGGTAGTTATGGTCCATTAGTCCTTTGGACTAACCTTTCCCTTGTGTCTTTAGTTTTCTTCATTCTCCCTTACTCCTGAAGGGGTGAGACCAGTGATATATCTTAGGTGGCCACTCACAAGCTTTTAAGACCCCAGATGCTACTCACCAAAGTAGAATGTAGAACATTTTTTTAATAAACTGTGTTATGCCAAGACCATGGTCCCCAGTCCTCAGCCCAGTAATTTGGTCTCTCAGGGAGTTTGGATGTGTCCATGGAGTTTGCATGACCTTGCCTTGGACAAGTCGTTCTGGCTTTCCCAGTATTGTGTACTGCCTTACGCTTCACCAAAGTTACTACTTACCTATTGTCCATTTAGTGTTTTTCTCTCCTCACCCCTCCTCTCCCTTGTAACCATCAAAGATTGTTTCGTTTTGTATGTAAACCTTTTCATGAGTTTTTATCATAGTGGTTTCATATAATATTTGCCCTTTTGTGACTGACTTATTTCAGCATAATGCTTCATCCATGTTGTGAGATGTTTCGCATGTTCATCATCATTCTCTATTGTGTAGTATTCCTGTAACCTTTTTGCTTGGTAGATAACTTTTCCTTCTACTTCACAGAGAAAATTGAAGCCATAATAATGGAATTCCCACTTCCAAATCCGTGGGAGTCCCTGGGTGGCGCAAACGGTTAAGTGCGGAACAACTGGCTGAAAGGTTGCCATTTTTAACCCACCTACCCACAGGCTCCTGGGAGGACAGGCCTGGGGATCTGCTTTCAAAAGCTCAAAGACTCACAGCCTTGAAAACCCTATGGAGCTGTTTTATTCTGCATACTTGGGATTGCCACAAGTCGGAATCGACTCGACGGCAACTAACAGTTCCAAATCAAGAAATGTACCTGCTTTTGCATCATTGTCTGCCTGTTTGAATTGAGGGGGTTTTCCTTCTGATAACATCAGGGTGGACTTGAACTTCCAGGGTTTTGGTTAGCAACCCTTTACACCACCCAGGAACTCCGACAGTGAACTAGGTACTACGTATTCTTCAGTCCTCAATTTCAGCTTAAACATACCTTCCCTGAGAGTGTTTGTACGTACTCTTCTGCTCCTACCTGACTCAGGTTTTCTGATTATATGGTCTCATAACACTGTGTTGTGTGAATGGGCATTCTAGTTACTTGTTTATCTTCCCCACTGTTACTTAAACTTCAGTAAAGCAGAGAGAAGTCTGTCTTGTTCACCATTGTAGGTGGTACATAACAGGCATTCAGTAAATATTTGTTAAATGAATGAACGTTTGAAAAGCTGTTGCAGTAAACTGAAAAACTGAATGGAGTAGAATAAGAAACTCTGGACTGGGAGATAGGCGTTCTAGCTTTGAATATTGTCATTAATGACTTGTGTACCTTACAGGTTTCTAGTTTCCTTGCTGTAAAAAGATACTGGTATTTAAAATACAGTTAATACCTACAGAGTAGATGCACATTAAATAAAAATTCACTCAGCAGTATTTGAGTGTCTAACATAGTGCCGGAGCCCTGGTTGCACAGTGGTTAAGAGTTTGGCTGCTAACCAAAAGGTTGGTAGTTCAGATCCACCAGCCACTCCTTGGAAACCCTGTAAGGCAGTTCTGCCTTGCTCTACAGGGTCGCTATGAGTTGGAATCGACGATGGCAGTGGGTTTGGTTTTTTAACATAGTACTAATCTCTGGAAATACATCAAAGAGCAAAACAGACATTCTTGTTTTCATGAAGTTTATATTATAGTGGATTTGTACTTGGTGACCCCTAAAATCTCTTTTAGGAGCCCTTATATTGTAGTGGTTAAAGCACTCGGCTGCTAACATAAAGGCTGGTGGTTTGAACCTGCCAGCTGCTCCATGGGAGAAAGATGTAGCAGTCTGCTACTGTAAAAGAGTTACAGTCTTGCAAACCCTATGGGCAGTTCTACCCTGTCTTTTAGGGTCTCTGAGTCAGTATTGACTCAACAGCAATGGGTTAAGGTCCCTTCCACTCAGAGATTCGGTGATGTGAAGTAATGTATAGTAGGCAGCCTTTTGAAGGTTAAATAAATGATGGTGTCTCTAAGAGAACTTAGAAATGTCCGTTCACCTTTAATTTGTGAAGTTCAAACACTTTCATTTTGTTTTTCAGTCCAAGCCTTATGCATTTGATCGGGTATTCCAGTCAAGCACATCTCAAGAGCAAGTGTATAATGACTGTGCAAAGAAGATTGTTAAAGGTAAATATATTTAAAAGCTACTGAGTTGTTCCAGCAATAAGTAAAATTTTGTTTATGCTCTTCTAGTGAAGGGTATTACAATTAGAAGAATTGTAATGTTGTATACGTGTTCTTAGAAAATGTGATTCTGTTAGTCTCAGGAGATTTTCTGTGTAAGCAATTTAGAAATAAAACAATATGAAAATGAAAACAAAATAGCTAGGCAAGTTTAGGTGACTTTCTAAAAGGAAGCAGAAATTGGTGGATTTTTTTGCGTGTGTGTGTGTGCTTTAAGTGAAAGTTTACAGATCAAGCCAGTCTCTCATACAAAAACTTACACATGCCTTGCTATGTTCTAGCTGCTTTTCACCTAATAAGACAGCATACTTTTCTTCTCCACCCTGTATTCCCTGTGTCCATTCAACCAGCTCCTTTCCCCCCTCCCCCGGCTTCCAATCTCGCTGCAAACAAGAGCTGCCCACATAGCCTCATGTGTCTACTTGAGCCAAGAAGCTCACTCCTGACCAGTATCGTTTTCTGTCTTATAGTCCAGTCTAACCCCTGCCTGAAGAATTGTCTTTGGGAATGGTTCCAGTCTTGGGCTAACAGAGGGTCTGGGGACCATGACCCCCGGGGGTCCCTCTGGTCTCATCAGACCATTAAGTCTATTTACAAGAGTTTGAGATCTCCATCCCATTGTTGTCCCGCTCCACTGGGGATTCACTACTGTGTTCCCTTTCAGGGCAGTCATCGGTGATAGCTGGGCACCATCTAGTTCTTCTGGTCTTAATCTGATGTAGTCTCTGGTTTTTTGGCCCTTTCTATCTCTTGGGGTCATCTTTTCCTTATGTCTTTGGTATTCTTCACTCTACTTTGCTCCAGGTGAGTTGAGACCAGTTGGTGCATCTTAGATGGCAACTTGCTAGCCCTGAAGACCCCAGATGGAAATTGGCAATCTTTACCATTTTTCTATTCCATTTTTATTTCTTCCCCAAAGACTTATTGTGTAGTTGAGAGAAACTCCTGAAGAATTTAACAGGGGTTACCACAGATGAGAAAAGTCTGTGCATTCCAGTTAGTACTAGTGCATATACTTAAGGGCGTTTTCAGTTTTATGGTTTTTAAAACTATAGAACCTTAGGAGGTGTGAGGGTCTAAGTGATTATCTGTGTTTCTAGTTGCTACAGAAATCCCTTTTATCTAAAGAATCTTACAGTTTAATAGCTACTACTTTATGATATAATATATCCCATTTTTTTGACAGCTGTATTTGTTAAAAAGTGCTTCTTAGATGGAGACAAAATCTGTCTTATAGCATTCACCAGGGGAGAGGAGCTGAGATTCAGTATAAAAGTGGCGAAATTGGGATTATTATGATCACAGACAGTTCCGCATAGTAGGAGATAACAGCAGAATTATGGATACAAGTAGTTATATAGATGTTCTCTTTGTTAATTCCATTCTTAATTCCATTTTTGTTTATGATATAGGAAGCAGAGTCATCACAGAGAGTGAGGATGGGAGAGGAAATTCAAGGAAATGGTGGTAGGATTAGTCGATTATAGGTCTCAGTGGGGTCAAAGGTTTGTTGGAATCAAGATACTAGAAAAAGTAATAGGAGGTGGATACTTGAAATTGAGATACAGAGGCAGTGCGGTTAGTGATGAAAAGGTCTGGGTATGCCGCGGGAGTTGGTGCCTAAGGGAGTGATGGACGAGATCATGGAGAAAATGAAGTCAGGGGTTGAGAGGCCAGGGAGTTTCAGTGGAGTCGTCTACTTTATGGACATCGAAGTCACCAAAAATTATAGCAGGGATGATATTGTCAAGAGACAATGGTAAAATCTTCATAAATTTAGGAAGTGTTAGCTTGGATTCTGTAAATGACTGCAGCAAAGAGGAGCAGGCAGTATCGTCTTAGGTTGTAGCTTCAAATTATACTCTTTGATTATGACATATTTTTGTCTTTATTATAGTCTAAGATTAAATTGGATTTTAAAAATATATATAATTCTACTGTGGTAAAATATATATAACAAAAAATTTTCTGTTTTAACCACCTTTAAGTGTACAATTCAGTGACATTAATTACATTCACCATGTTGTGCCACCATCACCACTACTTCTAAAAGCTTTTCATCACCCCAGACAAACTCGGTGCTCCTTAAGTAGCAGCTTCCCATTTCTCCTTTTTTTTTTATCAGCCTCTGGTGACCACTGATTAACTTTTGTCTCTATGCGTTTAATCTTTTAGATATGTTCTTTGTGGCTACCATGGGGATTATATTTAACATCCTAAATTTACACAACCTAGTTAAAATTGATACCAGCTTAACTCCAGGAACAGATGAAACTCTGTTACTGTACCACTCCTTTTGTCACTGTTGTCACAAAGTACATCTTTATATAGTGTTCCTAACAACATAAATTTATAATTATTTTTTATGCATTTGTCTTTTAAGTCATGTAGGACATAACAAGTAGAGTTACAAACCAGAAGTACAGTAAAACTAGCCTTTATATTTACTCGTGGAATTAACGTTTACTGGAGATCTATTTCTTTATGCAGATTTGAGTTACTATCTAGTGTCTTTTCATTTTAATGAGGATTTCCTTTAGCATTTCTTGTAGGGCAGGTGTTATAATGAACTCCCTCAGCTTTCGTTTATCTGGGAATGTTTTAATTTCACCCTCAGTTCTTGAAGGACAGTTTTGCCAGATAGAGAATTTTTGGCCAACGGTTCTTTTTTTCAGCACTTTAAATATGTCATCTCACTGCTTCCTGGCCGCTATGGTTTCTGAGAGAGAAATTGACAGCTTATTGAGGATCCCTTGTATGTGACGATTTGCTTCTCTTGCTGCTTTCAGGCTTCTCTGTTTATCTTTGGTTTTTAACAGTTTGATTATAACGTGGACCTCTTTGGATTTATCCTAATTGGAGTTCTTTCATTGAGCTTCTTGGATGTGTAGGTTCATGTCTTTTGTCAAATTTGGGAAGTTTTTGGCCATTATTTCTTCAAATATTCTTTCTGACACACTTTCTTTTCTTTTTCGGACTCCTGTCATGCAAGTGTTGATCCACTTGATGGTGTCCCAGAAGGTCCTTTAGGAGTTCACAGGCTAGTAAGGAAGGCAGACAAAGTAAACTGACAGTTTTAATACACAGTGATAACTGTTAGGATTAAATGCAGATGCTGTATGAACACATAGGGTGGGACTCTTAACGTAGATTTATTTGGGGGTCAAGTTATAGAGGAAGACATAAAGGCTGAGCTAGTCTTAAAGGATGCACAGATAGTAGGAAGGAGAAGGGAGGAGTGCCTGCCAGGCAGAGGGATGGCACATATGGGCCAAGGCATGCCCATATGAGAAAAGTGCATTGCATGTATGGGGAACATATATTATGGTATGACTTTTAGGTTGAACTATATGAAATTGTCTAATTTGACCATTTTCACCAACAAAAACAGCAATTTCATATGGTTCCACCTGATGAAATACGGACTATGAGGGGAAGGATGGTGGGAAATGGAACTAAAAAAGTAAATGAGAGCCAGGTCAAAGAGTGCCTGATTTTATCTGGTTATAGATGCATGCTCTCTAGAATTTTCGAACAGGTTAGTATCATTTGTATTTTTTAAAAATCTACATGTAAATTATGTGCATTTCATTGTATGACAGTTTTACCTCAGAAGAAAAAAAAAAACTGAATAAATTCTAATAAAAAAAACTAAACAAATTCTAATTAATGATATGCATGCTGAATTCCTTAGAGGGAAGTGTACTGATGTCTGCAGTTTACTTTGAAATACTACATTACTTAAAAATGAGATGGATGGATAAAAGGTATATAGATAGCATGATTAAAGCAAACAGTAAAGTGATAAAATGTTAATGGTGGAATCTACGTGATAGTTAAACAAGTGTTCACTGTAAAATTCATGCAACTTTTCTGTATTAAAAAAAATTTTATCATTAAATATTGGAGAATAAATCACTATAGAAAGCAAGCCAGGAGTGAATTTGAAAGTGAAGTGATTATGTTCCTAATTGAGAAAAATGCTGTTGCTATAATAATACTTGACTTACCTCAAAATCACCTGTAGTTGTTGTATCCCCTGCATCAGAGTAGAGCCTAGATCATAGTGGGTACTTAGGAGATATTTGAATGTTGAATATTCCAGATTCTTTTTATCATTTAAAATTCTACAAATTATGCTTAAAGTCTCAAATAATAGATTCAAATGTGTTATGTAGATTTATTTTCCTAGGAGTCCATATATACAATTATAGTTTCTCATAGCACAGGTGGACTGTATCATAGATAAATACACTACTAATGTGATCTTGGGAAAGTCATTTATTCATTGGTCTGCAGCTATTTATTGAGCACCTATTATGTTAGTTGGTAGGTAATTGAATCATACCATGATTAGACCCTTTATAGGCCTAACAAAAAAATTGAATTTTTATTTTTTATTGTGGTAAAAATGTATATAACAAAACATTTGCCATTTCAACATTTTTTACATGTACAATTCAATGATATTAATTATGTTCATTGTGTGGTACAGCTATCACCTCTATTAAAAATTTGGATTTTATGCTTGAGTTTTATGTGAGTGATTAGAAGATTGTAAGCAGAGGGGTAGCATAAATATTGAGAAAGATAAATGGTAAAGCAGGTAATTGGAAGGGGTTTAGTGCTTTTTTTTTAACCAGGTGATTTATTCAGAATTGCCGATGGAGTGCTACAGGCTCATTATTTTCAAAAGTGATTCATGAAGTTGTTTCACATTCCTTTTTAAAAAGTAAAAGATATGTTGAACGAAAGTTTCGAATGTTTGGGTTCTCTTAAAAATCTTCCCAGGGAAGTAAGTACTGATGCTGCCTTTTCTCTTTAATGTTTTTTTTTGGAAAACTCTTACCTAGTTAGTGTGCTTGGTGTTGGGATCATTCTTTTTTTTTCTCCCTTTTAAAAAAATAATCAGTAAAAAAAGAAGTATTGGCTTGCTTACAACCTTACTTTCCACTGTTACCATCTGCTGTTTCCAAGAGAGGCTTCTCTTTTTACCTTAGGCGTCGTCTAGAATGTAATTTCATAGGGCCTTTCTTGTTACCAAAAACAGACCAAACAAAATCCCTGAAAACTGGAAATCAAGTGGATCACCTTCTTGTTCCGTCACATTTCTCTTACTGCTTGAGGTACACAAAGGACTAGAAATGTTTTTAATTTCATAAGAACTTTCCGATATTTGAGGAAGGACTGGGTTTGTTGTACTTGATGGATGGAATAAGGAGGAAGGTACAGTTTTGTGAGGTTTAACCACCAATTAACTACCAATCAGTCCTGTTGCTGAAAAATAATTCATATCTGTATGTAAATTGGCAAAGCATTTATTAGGTCACGTAGAACTTGGAATGCAGATGTATACACTGACATATGAGATAATTATAAGCAACATAATTTAAAATTTGTTTTCCATTTGACCACAGAAACTAATCTGGGCCTGAGAGAAAGTAATTGCCTAGATGAATCATTACTAAGAAAATTGCTATTAAATATATTCCTATTTATTTCCTTTAATGTCTTGTAAATCTTTTATGTACTAAACTTTGATGGAGTCTTTCATATAAATAATAAAGAAAATCTGAATCTGTCTCACCATTCTTGCCACAAATAATTTTTTTCATGCATGGCTAAGGAATAAGGTTATGTGTGTATGATTTTTTTAGGAGATTTTCTATATCACTAAGGGTAAACATGTTACATTTTTCTAATAACATCCTTAAGTAATTTCTTATAAATCTTGCTTCGGAAAAAATCCCTTGAGTATTTAAAATAAGAGTATAAAATCTATTTTCTCATAGATGTACTTGAGGGATACAATGGAACAATATTTGCATATGGACAGACATCCTCTGGGAAGACACACACAATGGAGGTAAATTTTATAGTCTGTAACTGAGTCTAGTTTGTAGTATAGACAATGCATTCATTATTTGTGGGATTATATTACCATTAAACATCTTTATTTGCTCTTGATTGCATCTTCTGATATGAACATCATTGCTGGAATGTAACCACTTCCTGAGTTTGAATAGTGAGGGATGCTTGTGTTTGAAATTATACACAGCTTTGTTGGTGGTGCAGCGGTGAAGCCCTCAGCTGCTAATAGAAAGTTTGGCAGTTTGAACCCACCAGCCACTCCGTGAGAGAAAGATGTGGCAGTCCGCTTCCATAAAGATTATAGCCTAGGAAACCCTATGGGGCAAGTCTACTCTGTCTTATAGGGCTGCTACTAGTTGGAATCAACTTGACAGCAGTGGGTTTTGTTTGTTTGTTTTATCAGATAGCATAACCAGAAAAGAATGAACATTTTGGTATCTCTTGTTAGCTGTGTACAAAATTAATTTTTTCTTCTGGTAAATTTTTGGATTGTACCAAACAGATTTCCTCTCACCCTGTACTATAGAAAATTTTTAATACTTACATTCAGAATGATTACTCTTTGCTCCTCTTGTCCCCCCCCATACCTGCCAGTCTTTAATAAGAATGTTGCCACAATTATTGGTGCTGCTATTAATAAATTATAATAAAAATATAAATTTTAAGCTACCTGCTGTAGCTTTGCTTCTAGAAAGCAACCTGTTATCTTTTGCCGCTGTTACAGAATATCTGCTTTTATCATCTATCTGAGCATGCTGTATAAAGCAGTGAGTTCTTATTCATACTAATGTTCATAAAGTTGGGAACAACAGGGACATTCCTAGCATCTGTTTGTATTTGACTTCAAGTAGAAGGGAAAACACAGATTGATATGGAATGAAACAAACCTTTTCCTAGAATATGTTTATTTACGAGTGTAGATAATTTAATGATTAAATAAAAAGCTAAGATCTATTAGACAAGCCTTGTATGGTTAACCTGCATTATTATGTGTAACTTACTAATGTACATAATGGTTTTTTTTTTTAAAGGATTTGTAGAGCCACTTCCACCAGAATTAACAATTACAATTCCTAGCCTTTATTGACTGTAAACTGTAGATTGAAGGTTTTAGTTTTCACTTTATACTTCATAGTTTAAGAAGTCTGGTTTTGCCTTCTGTTTAGGGTAAACTTCATGATCCAGAAGGCATGGGAATTATTCCAAGAATAGTGCAAGATATCTTTAATTATATTTACTCCATGGATGAAAATTTGGAATTTCATATTAAGGTAAAGTCTGTGGGGGAAAGGTGTTATTTTTATGGAAAAGTATAGTTGAAAGATCATTGGGGCTAGTAAACTTGATTTGCTGTTACATAACTTTAAACAAATTACCTTAGTTTCTAGTGTCCTTAGCTTCCTTGTCTATAAAATAAGGGAATTAATTTTACTACTGAAATCACAGGTTCCGACTACTCAATATTCTGATTCATTTCAGATGGTGGAAAGGAAATCACTTTTAATTGCAGTTATTTAAACAATTTAGCTAATTTATGTGTTCCCATAAGAAGGCGAGCTATGTCTCCCTTGTCTGGACAAAGCCTGGCACTCAGATTTCAGTAACTATCTAATGATTAAGTGAATAAATCATCGCGTAATTTTTTTAAGTTGATATTTGTTCTTTTTTTATTTCTTCACCATTTAGGTTTCATACTTTGAAATATATTTGGATAAGATAAGGGACCTACTAGATGGTATGTTAACTTCTTTGTCTTCGATCATCTTTAAATAGTACCTGTCGCTTTTTTAGTGGTAGATTTGAGACGATTTCATATACTACATGAAACTGACTTAATTACTGTGGTAAAAAGTCTCCTATCCAGTTGTTTTGCACATTAACGACGTACGTCTGGCAGTAACAAACACCCAGGTGAGAGTAATGCTGGCTGTGATGGTTAAGGTTCTGTGTCAGCCTAGCTGGGCCATGATTCTCTGGTTTGGCAGTTACGTAATGAAGTAATTTGGCAGTTATGTAATGATGTTGCCATCCTCTGTTTTATGATCTGATGTGGTCATACTCTGATTTTCACATACCCCCGATTTTCACATAGTGACCTGGTCTCTGGAACCTAACCATGTTGATATTTGGGAAGTAAGTGTATAGGACATTTAAAAAATCTTATTTTAAAGTTTTAGTTGAATGTCTTTTGACATACAGAATAACCTGATTAAAGCAGATATGTATGGGTACTTCTTAAGTAGTAATAAGATCATTAGGCTGGAAGTTAAGAGAACCTGAGTCTTAAGTTCTAGTCTTCTCTCAGTTGTCAATTAGATATTTGTTCTTTGGCAAACCACTGATGAACCACTCTGGCTTAAAGTCTTATTAAAAATGGGGGTGGTAGAGGTTGGGCTAGACCTAAAATTCTGCATTGCTACATTGGTTTCTGTATGAATCTATTATTTCCACAGGATCTTAACTTTAATAGTAATGTTTTCATATTTCTTTAAAGTTCACATATTGTCTTTAGGCTGCTTGGGAAAGGAAACAATCAATAGAATTAGCTGTATCACAGGTAGTGTTAGAGTTTGTGAATGTTGCTAAGATTAAAGAGGATTTTTTTTTTTCCAGTTTCAAAGACCAACCTTTCGGTTCATGAAGACAAGAACCGAGTTCCCTACGTAAAGGTATTTATAATACAGAATATGTTTTGACAAACTCTAATAATTTTTTTAAAGGATGTTGACATACTTTAAAAAAATTATTTTACAGGGGTGCACGGAGCGTTTTGTATGTAGCCCAGATGAAGTTATGGATACCATAGATGAAGGAAAATCCAACAGACATGTAGCAGTTACAAGTAAGTTAGAATATTTATTAACACTGGCTAGGGTACAAAACACCCTTAAAGTATCTTTTATCCAGTTGATTAGTTGTAAAATAATGCCTTAGAGAGATTATTAGTAACGGAAAACCATGTTTGTTTGTTTGTTTTAGATTTCAGAGTTTTTACATTGATTTTCTTTTTTTTTTCAATTGTGCTTTAAGTGAAAGTTTACAGATCAAGTCAGTCTCTCAGCCATGTTTGTTTATAGTTGTTTATGTAATTTATTGCAGATATGAATGAACATAGCTCTAGGAGTCACAGTATATTTCTTATTAATGTAAAACAAGAAAACACGCAAACGGAACAAAAACTGAGTGGAAAACTTTATCTGGTTGATTTAGCTGGTAGTGAAAAGGTAAAATCTTTATATATATATTTTTGGTAGATATCTAAGCATTTCCATGAACTTTAGCTTAAATTTATACTTACACAGTATTCATTGTTGCATCTTGAAAAACTTTATCAAATTGGTTTTGGTAATATTTATGAGAGTTAAAACCATCGATGACAGTGCTTTAGGCAGAATAATCAGTTCCAAATGACTGTCATTTGGACTGTAGTCTAGTTCAACTATAGGTTCTCTGACTTGTTTGTATTGAGACATTCGATATGTGTCCATTGTTAAGACTTTTATTAGGTATCCTTTTCCTGATTTTTGGTTAACTATTTTATTCATACTGACAGTAGGTTACCTATTAAAACCAGTAACTTTCCACTCGTCCTTTCTGGTTTGGTTATACTTCTTTTCCCGCGATGAGTATTTCATTATTATAGTCTTGTACAATCTGATTCTAGTTCATATCAAAATAATTTCAAATTCTTGGCCATTTTCACTGTTTTGCTAATGCTGTTTCTTCTGATTAGAATGATAAACCTCTTCTACTCAAAAGTCTTACAAATATCTTTCAAAGCCTATCTCTAAATCTTGTGAATTCTAAGAAATGGCATGGATATATATCATTATGAAGCAATTCATGGTTTGGTTTGGTTAAGGATTTTTGCTGTTCATTGAACGCTGAACTTCTAGAAAATACAAAGGAAATATTTTACACTCGTAATTTTGTTTCATTATTTTGGAACCTTATGTATAGGTTAGTAAAACTGGAGCAGAAGGCGCCGTGCTGGATGAAGCTAAGAATATCAATAAGTCACTTTCTGCTCTTGGAAATGTCATTTCTGCTTTGGCTGAGGGTAATGTGAGTATGCACGTCTTCTCTTTCCCTGTTGTGCTTTTGTGTGGAATTATTTAAATATTGATGTTTATATATATGGGTGGGTGTATGTGTGAAAGTGAGAAAGATTTATTGTGTTTGAATCAGTATGTGTAAGTTTATAGTATTAGTATAGTAGGTATAACGAGCCCTGGTTGCGCAGTGGTTAAGCCCTTGGCCGCTAACCAAAAGGTCAGCAGTTCGAACCCAACAGCCGGTCTGTGGGAGAAAGATGTGGTAGTCTCCCTTCGTAAAGATCTGCAGCCTTGGAAACCTTGTGGGGCCATTCTGCTCTGTCCTGCAGGGCTACTGTGAGTCAGAATTGACTTGATGGCAGTGGGTTTTTTTATAGTATGCATATGCTAGATTTTAAAAGCAAGCAGATGAAATAATTTATATTCACTTTGTCATGTATTTAAAGTAGCATATTTAAATAACATTGAACTATATAGAAACCCATTAGTCTTCTTTGTTTTCTTTTTTGAATGTAGACATATGTTCCATACCGAGATAGTAAAATGACAAGAATCCTTCAAGATTCATTAGGTGGCAACTGTAGAACCACTATTGTAATTTGCTGCTCTCCATCATCATACAATGAATCTGAAACAAAATCTACACTCCTATTTGGTCAAAGGTTTGTTGTTCAAAAAATACAAAGCCTAAATGTGGGCGGGCCTTTTAATTTATTAAGTTTAAGAAAATGTCAAATAGATACAATTCAATATTATATGATAGTCAGCAGTTCAAATCCACTGACCACTATGGGGCAGTTCTACTCTGTCCTATATAGAGTTATTATGAGTCAGAATTGACTCGATGGCAATGGGTTTGGTTTTGGTTTTTATTCAAATTAGCGAATATTATGAGTGTGCTAAACATACTCCTTTTTAACTAAGAAACAGTTAATACAAGCAAGGTTCAATTTTAGGTTGCTTGGATTTGAATTATGTCTAGTACACATTAAAGTCAAATGTTAGTTTAGTCAAATTTATGGGAGAAGCTTTAATTCATCAGTAAAGAAAATAAGCTTTGAATCAGAAAGTAAAGTAAAAGCCTAACAAATACAAATCCTGTGTTAAACCTGTTGATGTATTATGATAGGTTCAAATAATATGAGATGGTTAGCCTAGAAAAAGCAATAACAATGACTGTATCGTTGACCTTCAACAGTAATTTCTTAATTCAGCCTTACAAATGAATTGGGAAAGTATTGGTCCTTGTTTTTTACCCTCATTGAGTTGTCGATTTTTTTTTAAACCATGCATAGAAGTTTGGGCTCACCCAAATTTAGTTGGGTTGTGAGTGAACACTATACTGATTATATAGCTTTTGGTATTTAGTCTAAGAAATAACTGAACAAGAAGAGTTAAGTTACTTATATATATGTATATTACTTAGAGATATACCTAGATGTCAATTGAAAATAATTGTTTTCAGTCACATACTTTTTTTTTTCTCTTTTTCCAATTCTCTTAGGGCCAAAACAATTAAGAACACAGTTTGTGTCAATGTAGAGTTAACTGCAGAACAATGGAAAAAGAAGTATGAAAAAGAAAAAGAAAAAAATAAGACCCTGCGGAATACCATTCAGTGGCTTGAAAACGAACTCAACCGGTGGCGTAATGGTAATTTTGTTTTTTTAAGTTTACTGAATACAGATTTAGAGCAGTTTTATAAATTTGAGATTCTGGTGTGTGGATATAAATGAAAATAAGTAAGCCTGTCTATTTTCCCTTTTAAGGATCATCAAATAAAAATGAATAAAATTTTTTATGTTAAATTCCGATATGACTTAAGATAATAAATATGAAGGTGCAGAGGCCAACTTGGAAGCTATAGAGGCCATGAGGTAGCAGGGTGCTTAAGGTTAGGACAGAAGTGATAAAAAGGACAGAATTGGTTGACTGGAATTACAAGATGGCGAGGATCAAGGGTAATTCCATGTTTTTAAGTCTTAGAAACTGGGCGGATAGAAGAGCTGGTAAGAGGTGCTGAGGTGGAATAAAAATGCAGTTAGTTTTAGACACGATGATTTCTGTTAAACGTTCTGTTCTCTTCATTTAGGGGAGACAGTGCCTATTGATGAACAGTTTGACAAAGAGAAAGCCAACTTGGAAGCTTTCACAGTGGATAAGGATATTACTATTACCAGTGATAAACCAGCAGCAACAATTGGAGTTACTGGAAACTTTACTGATGGTGAAAGAAGAAAGTGTGAAGAAGAAATTGCTAAATTGTACAAACAACTTGATGACAAAGTAGGTATTACTCATGTTCTATTTTGTTTTAGAATATTACTGACTTTTTTTTTTTCTAATTCAGCTTTGTAGGTCCTTGATATGTATAAATCTTCCTTGATTTCTGTTAACTTTTAAAAATTGGTGTATTAGAAAATATAAAATTATAATTTGATCACATTTACTTCTGTGTGGAAACTGTGTATGAGACATTTTTGTTTGTTTTAAAGAAGTTTGACATTCAGTCATTGGAGAGCCAAGATGAAATGACCTGTTAGAAGCAGGAATCTGAAGGACCCTAATAAAAGATGACTAGATAAGAGATAGCACCGATTGTGAGGATGGCGCAGGACCAGGAAGTGTTTCATTCTGTTGTACATAGGGTCGCTGTGAATCGGAACTGACTCAACGACACCTAACAACAACAACCAGATAAGAGTTTAGACTGGGGGAACAGAATAGTATGGAAATATGTTCCTGCTTTGTTTGTATCATTAAGGTCATTAGTGTGAAAAATACCAGATGATGAAGTGAAAAAAGAAAGGCAAGAACAAAAACAAGAAAATAATCGTGTTTTTTTAAGTTGATATTTTTAATTATTTTCTTCCCCAAACAGATGGCAAGTTTGAAGTAACTGTATGGTTATTACAGCTTTAAATATGTTAATTTTTTTTAGCACTTAAAATGTTTAATTGGTAGTTTTTAATAAACAGGTTTTTTTTCTTGTTGCATTTGTTGATAATTGGAAGAAATGCTATTTCAGCCTTTTCTCAAGAAAAGAGATAAAATAAGCTATGCTGCGTTTGAAGAAATGGTTTTGAAATATTTTGGTATATACTGATCTTTTAGAAAAATAATAAACTGATCTTTTAGAAAAAATAAACGACTTTGATTCTCATTTGATTCATTTGAGTTCTATCTTACCTAATTTTACAATTTGTATTAGGAAACAATTAGAACCAGATTGTGAGCTGTTTTGTTAATTGGATACTTTAAAATTCTAGGATGAAGAAATTAATCAGCAGAGCCAATTGGTAGAGAAACTGAAGACACAAATGTTGGATCAGGAAGAGGCAAGTTAAATACCTTTCATATTGCTTCCAGAAAAGCTTTATAGTTTGGCCTTAACATTTCGATATGTAAGAGATAAAAAAATTTACAGAGCTCAGAATATACTGAAGAGTATATTTTAAAAGTTCTTGAGTATGTGCATGCTTCATTGTAGATATTAGATCAGAACATCTTATGAATTGAAGCAGATTGACAAGAATTCTTAAGGTTTTTTTTTTTTTTTTTTAATTTGTGTTGCATATAACTGGAGGGAGAAGAGGACTTTTTTTTTTTTTAATATTCTTCAGCTGCATCTGTTAGACTTTTTAACTCTTGTCTTCTACTTTCCTTGCTTTGAAGTACAATGTTGTTTATCACCTTATTCTCCCAAAACATTTCTTATTGGTCCTCTGGGGAAGATGCACAGCATTGGGCTGGAGTAACCCTAGACTCCCTCCCGCCTTAATCAAAAGTATTTGCCCACGGATGAGAAGGAATATAAGAAACACAATTTTTCATTCTCACTCATTAACTTAAACACCCGGATATAGCTCTAAGAGGATTATTAAGGAAAGAAAATGTCAGTGTCTGAAGTCCATTTACTTTGCTTCTAATAATTGTGTAATTCTGAGTATGACTCTTGTCATGTAAGCAAGCATGTCATATGAATAAAAATTTTTTTTTTTTACACCTTTACTCTTTCTACCCACATCAATCTGTTACTCATTTCTGCCATCTTTACTTTCATCTTAATTCTTCCACATTTCTCATCTCTCCCTGTCACCTAGTTTGGACTCTGTCTTTACCTCACTTGGTGTATCAGGGAGATGATTGAAAATGATCCTTCATTTAAGACTTTTTTGTGTTTGGCTGATTGGTTGGTTTGTCTTTTGATGAAGGCCATACAGCTTAAATAGTAATCCATCCGACCTCTCAGATCAGTCAAATTAACCCACGTTAGAGTATTTTATGCTTATTTCAACTAGACCATTGTTTCTCAGAGGAGGCACTAGTGACATTTTGAGTTGGATGATTCCTTGTTATATTCTGTCTGTGGTTTAAAGGGCATTTAGCATCCCTGGCCCCTACTCTTACACGCCATTAGCAGCCCTTCCCTTTAGTAACACGTGCACACATTTCCAAATGCTCTTACTTGAAAGCCACTGACTTTGGAAGATTGCAGTATCTTCCCAACTAGTTTTTTGGCTTCCCTCCGGTTGAAATTTTATGTGCCTCTCCTCCCCGCTGCCCAAAGAAAATCTAAACATCTCCTACGACTTACTTTTTGTTTCTGTGCACACACTTCATGAGCCTACAAGGCTGTCTTCTCCCTATTACATTAATTTGTGCATGACAAAAATCTGTATCTATCCTAGCCACCTTTTCCATGAGTACTGTCACTCCAGAAATATCCCCCTTGCCTGTATTACCAAGCACTTTATGTCATGCCCTACCCCTTTTTTATGGTTCTTATATTCCATCTTATATTACAGGTAGTTATGTATCTGTTTCTCTTCTACTGGAGTCCCTGAGTAGTGCACACAGTTAACATGCTTGGCTGCTCACTGAAGGGTTGGGGCTTTGAGCCCACCAGAGGTGCCTTGGAAGAAAGGCCCGGTGATTTGCTTAAAAAAAAAAAATCAGCCATTGAAAATTCTGTAGGAGCAGTTCTACCCTGACACACATGGGGTCACCATGAGTCAGAATCGACTTGATGGCAACTGGTTTTTTTCTCTTCTACTAGGTTCCTCAAAGGCAAAGTCTTTGATTTCCCTTGTCTCCCACAGTGTCTAATACAGTGCCTGCACATAGACATACAGTGAATCTGTTGAATAAATAAGTATTGCTAAACTTAATAGAATCCACATTTCATTCCCTTTGTGCTTAGCAAATGGTGAAGCAAATAGATGTTCTTTGTATTTAAAAAAAAAAAAGTTTATTTTGGTTGAAAAGAGATTTTTCGCTCTTTTCATGTAGCTTCTAGCATCTACCAGAAGAGATCAAGATAACATGCAAGCTGAGCTGAACCGCCTTCAAGCAGAAAACGATGCCTCTAAAGAAGAAGTAAAAGAAGTTTTACAGGCTCTAGAGGAACTTGCTGTCAATTATGACCAGAAGTCCCAGGAAGTTGAAGATAAAACTAAGGAATATGAATTGCTTAGCGATGAACTAAATCAGAAATCGGTAGGATATGGTTTTGTTTGCGTTCTTAATGTCTTACTATAAGTATTCTTAATTGAACAACTATTTAAATTGCTTATATCTAAATAAACCCAAAACTGATAGCATCAATTCTCAAACAGGCTCAGATCTGAGCTTCAGTTCCTCCTGTATATGAAACCGTAGAGGAAGAGGATTATCTTTTTAGTTCCTGAAGGTCTAGTAATCTGTAATTTAAAAACTATTTTTGAAAGATGCTTGCTCTACCTAATGTTAAAAAAGAAAAAGTTTCGTGCTACTCAGTAAAGCTGTTAGATGAGTATTCAAACTACAAATTAAAAACCAAGTGTAAAAATACTAAGATGCTATTTGATCAACTAAGTGAATTATTTAGAGTAGACATAAAGATATATAATTTCATGTAGCTTGTATTTCATTTACTGTTAAATTCCCAACACCTGGAACAGTGCCTACCTAGCACAACATAGTAAGATCTTTTTGTGATTTCTGCTTATTACTTACTATAGGACAATAATTACCAGCCAATAACACTGATGCCAAAAAACGGTAGGTAGCTGTGATTGTAACTGCTACACTCCTTTCAGCATCACCACAGACGCACATTTTGTCAGCAGTTTTGTTACTGATAATGACTGACTTCAAGTTTAGAAGTCAGTAGCTAGATTTGGAATCATTATTAGTGTGTACCACTTATTTTCCTGTCCACGTTCTCCTGTCTAAAGGAAGAGGTTCAACACAATGAAATAGCATTTTTAAAAGGTTTCCTGCTCCTGTTCAATTTCCCTTTTTCATCTTCAAAGTTACAGTTAGGTTGAAGTTACAATTTAATACCATGAAGATGAAGACATCTTTGTAACTCTTGATTAGTTGTACTATTAGCAAACCTAATGGCTGTTTCGAGAACAGTAGTTTCTTAGAACTCAGAGTTGACTGGCTCATCCATGGTTACTGACTTCAGTCTTTAAAACAGGTGTATTTGTGTCTCAGTTGTGGATTTGAAATCCATCAGCACTAAATTAGCGATAGAAGCTGTAAACCCCTAGTGGTCAGCATCTTTTTATATGCTTGCAATAATTGCTGTTCAGTTGTTAGAGGAAGTGTCTGGTAATTTAAACATTTGTGGTAGAAGCCTGTTAGGTGAGATTTGCACGATAACCAGTATGTTGTGAATTAAACTGGATAAACATGCGCTCCATTGATATTCATAAATGACCGACCACCAAACAAATGGCTGAGATGATGGTTTTTTCACTAAAAGACACTGACTAAAAGTCAGTAAGTTGCATTAAAAATGCAGTGTCTCATCTATGATGTAATGAATAGTTTTAAAATGGGCCAAGTTGGATTGGATTTTCCGAAATTGTGAATTCTTTGTTGTTGGTAAACCAGCTATTTTAAATTTACAATTATAGTAATTAAAGTCAGGGAGTGATATTACTTCATCACTAACTGCTAGATAATTGCTTGTATCGTAGTATCAAAAATGATAATTATCATCATTTGGAGAATTCTTTTCAGTGAGTATGTATATAGAAAGTACATAAAATAAAACTAGAAAACTATCGTTTTCTAACATTAATTACTCAGACTCAGTTTGCAAAGATAGCCATAATATGGCAATGAAAGGAAATTGTGTCTAATTAATTTTTAAGTGTCCCATTTCAATAAGTATTTGAATTGAGTTTTTATCAGATGTAACTGTATCTTTGTTTTTGGTCCCATTAGGCAACCTTGGCGAGTATAGATGCTGAGCTTCAGAAACTTAAGGAAATGACCAACCACCAGAAAAAACGAGCAGCTGAGATGATGGCATCTTTACTAAAAGACCTTGCAGAAATAGGAATTGCTGTGGGAAATAATGATGTAAAGGTAAATATAATAAATACTCAGTGTAATTATTTGTATAGAACTCCTACTTTTGTTTACTGTTTTTCACAAAGTTGTTGACATACCCATTATCTCATCCTTAAACCAGCCATGTATGGTAGATGGTGTTAACTCTATTTTAAAAAGATGAAGAAAGAAAGGATAAGGAATGCCTAAGTAAACAAATTAAATATGCAACACTTGTCAGACTCCATTCTGGTTCTTTCTCTACTACATAAAGATTTTATACTTAGAAATCATGTTGGAACAACTGTGAAGATAAGCTCAGATAGTAAACTAATTCATAAATGAATAAAGATAGATGAACACTGCTAATTAAATGCTATTAAAAATTTTTAGTATGAAAAAATTCAAACGTGCAAAGAGAATAATATAGTGAACCCTAGAGTTACCAGTTAAAAAATTTTCTATACTGTGTTTTTTTTCTTTCCTAATAATTTTTTAAGGGTACTGATAATTGAGTGTATTAGCACTAGGCATGTGGTGAAAACTTTAGTGACCCGTAGATTTTGAAACTTAGATCAAAAAAACAAAGACTAATTGCAAAAACACGCACATAAAATAAAAGTTTTATGTGTTGTAGTGGGTATTTACTTGGACTTTACCCTTTTAATTAAAGCCTAAATATAGTAACAAAGAGAAGAAACTTATACTTGGGTTTATAGTGAGAACATACCAAGGAGCTCAGTTTAACAAGAGTTGAAAGTGAAATAAAAGTTTTCAATATGGGGAACACATTGCTTTTGTTAACTGTGTTTTTCGAGAATGCCGTTTGTCAATTGAGGCAAGGATTCTGGTGACCCGTCACGTATCATTTCATTTCTTAGTGTTGACTTACCTCAGTGAAACAAAGGAATGGGGTACTGTTAAATACTGGGCGACCTACCTGGCTTCTTCACCATCAGTCTGAGCATTCCCCCTTTACCTGTTTATGCTGAAGTGACGTCATAAGTAGAAATGGGAATCTTCTGAGTATAAAATGTAGAGGATTTATTTCCTATCACTGAACACTAGAAACGTGTTGCTGAAAAATTTACGACTTAAAAAACCTTTTCATGTTGAAGTAATTAAGTGGAAAAGGTGGTGAAGGCAGAAAGTAAAGAGTTGAAATGCTTAGCGTGTTTAGTTGCAGAGCCAGTGATACAATACAGGTCCTCTGACGCCTAGACTGCTTTTTTCACTATACTACATAGTATTTTGAAAACAAATGAACCTTACAAATAGTTTCTTAAAAAATAAAATGAAAAACCTCTGAATCCCTCATTATTTTCATTGTTCCTACATAATTCTTTTCCTGTTGACATCATCGGTAATCACTGATTTGAGCACTGCTTAATTTTTTGTTTTGTTTGTTTGTTTTGATATTAGGTTCATTCACTCTTTATGTTGCACGGTCTTTAGATTTTGGCAAACGTAGAGTGTCATGTATCCACCATTACGACATCATACAGAATAATTTCACCCCCTGACAAATACCCTGTGCTTTTCCTATTAATCTTCCCCCCGCCCCCCGCGCACCCCAGCCTCTGGCAACCACTGATCTTTTTATTGCCTCTGTAATAGCTTTGCATTTTCCAAAATGTCATGTAGTTGGAAGAATACAGTATGTAGCTTTTTCAGACTGGTTTCTTTCACTTAACAGTATGTTTTTAAGGTTCCTCCGTGTCTTTTCACAACTCGATAGCTCATTTCCTTTTATCAGTGAACAATATGTACAGATGTACCATAGTTTTTGTTATCCATTCACCTG
Source organism: Loxodonta africana (assembly GCF_030014295.1). Lineage (NCBI taxonomy): Eukaryota > Metazoa > Chordata > Mammalia > Proboscidea > Elephantidae > Loxodonta > Loxodonta africana. Next base: position 174,488,542 of record NC_087345.1, on the reverse strand, counting down.
TTGGTACATCTTTGTTTGCTTCCAGTTTTTGGCAGTTGTAAATAAAATTGCTATAAGCATTCGTTTTTGTGTGGATGTAAGCTTTTAACTCATTTGGGTAAATACTGTATTTTTCTCCAAATAATATGCCCACATAAATAACACCCCCCCCCACACACAGCATGCAGGGCCCACCTAGGAAAATGATGCACAAAGGGTTGGGAGACTGGCAAAAAAGTATAACGCGTGCATTATTTGCGTAAAAATATGGTGCCTGGAAACACAGTTGCTGGATCGTATGGTTAAGAATGTGTCGATGCATGTGAGAAACTGCCAGACTGTCTTGCAGAGTGGCTGTACCGTTTTGCGTTTCCACCAGCAATGAATGAGAGTTTCTGTTGCTCCACATCCTTGCCACTGTGGTGGTGCCTGTGTTTTGGATTTTAGCCATTCTAATAGGCGTGTGAAGTGGTATCCAGATTGCAGCTCCCTCTGACTTGATGTTGAGCATCTTTTCATGATTATTTGCCATCTGTGTATTTTCTTTGGTGAGGTGTAAGAGTTCTTGGTATATTTTGGATGAAGTCCTTTATTAGATAAGTGTTTTACATACAAGTATTTTCTCCCAATCTGTGGCTTGTCTTTTTATTCTCTTAACAGTGTCTTTGACAGAGCAAAGTGTTTAATTTTAATCAAGTCTATGTACCAGTCTTTTCTGTCATGGATTATGCATTCGGTGTTGTATCTAAAAACTCTTTGCCATACCCAAGGTCACCTAGATTTTTTCCTGTGTTATCTTGTAAAAGTTTTATAGTTTTGCATTTTATATTTAGGTCTCTGATCCATTTTAAGTTAATTTTTGTGAAGAGTGTTTAAGGCTTGTGTCTAGATTCATTTATTTGCATGTGGATGTCCCGTTGTTCCAGAAACTTTCTCCGGTGAATTGTCTTTTTTCCTGTGTCAACGATCAGTTGACTTTATTCATTGGGGTCTATTGCTGGTCTCTCTTCTATCCCATTGATATATATTTGTCTTTCGCTAGTACTACACTGTCTTTGATTATTGCTTTATAGTAAGCCTTTAAGTCAGGTAATGTCAGTCCTCTGATATACTCTTACATACTCTTCAATATTGTGTTGGCTATTCTGGGTCTCTTGCCTTTCCGTATAAATGTCGCTGGAACTTTGTAATGAAGCCCATGAAAGTAAAGTAATGTATGGTGACCAGAATTCTTCCTTGGTGAACTTAAAAATCATTCTTTCATTGTACCGTACACATCACCTTATTGTTAAGCTTTAAGATGGATTTACTTGTACACAGTTAACACTGAATTTACTGAAGTCCTGTGAAGAAGAAATCCAAAAATCAAAAGGGGGCTAATTTATCAAGGTTATTTTTTTTTCCTTTAGGTTTATATTCTTTTTTTTTTTTTTTTTTACTTGTAGGCGTGTATTAACTTTATTACTTTAAGTTTTAGAATCTAAAAAAGGCAAAAATTAAACTATTTATATATGCTTACTGAAAACAGTAACAGAAGAAAAAAATTCCAGACTCCTTATGAGTATGGAAAAATACTAAAATATATCTTGTTACAAGATTTTAGAGTCTAATTGGGAAAGTACACACTGAAAGTTTTTGGCTTTAAGTTTTTATTTCACTTTTTTTTCCCACAGCAACCTGAAGGAACTGGCATGATAGACGAAGAGTTTACTGTTGCAAGACTCTACATTAGCAAAATGAAGTCAGAAGTAAAGACAATGGTAAAACGCTGCAAACAGTTAGAAAGCACACAAGCTGAGAGCAACAAAAAAATGGAAGAAAATGAGAAGGAGTTAGCAGCATGCCAGCTTCGTATATCTCAGGTATGTATTACGGAGCAGAGTTTTTTCTTTGCTGACTGAAACAGGCACATGTAAATTTTACTTATTGCAAAAGTTTTCTAAAAAATGAACTTCTATAGGTTATTTTGGGTAACAACATTAACAGGTTAATTTAGTGGGTTTTTTATAGCCAGCTGTAGTATAATACAACGTGAATGATTTAATATGGGTTGAATTTGTTGACATATGTATGTTAAGGATAGACATTTTACTAATAAGATGTGACTGATGTGACTAATGAAGAATCCAGAAGAATTCCAGGGCAGACAAAATTGCTGGACCAGTTTTCTGGCTTTGGCTGTTCACCAAGAAGGGGATTGTGGAAGGAGGCAAGGGTAATGTTAGCCGGAGATAAAACTAATGGCATTTCCTATTTTAGCCTTCAGTGCTTTAGTTTGCAAGCTGTACAGAAGATCCTTTTATCGGTTAAACCTTTTAACATTGTAAATCTGACCCCTGAAGATTTTTGGTTTAAATTTCTTAAACTCATATTTAGATATACTGATAAAACTTGCTTACTTTCACATTTTCTTTAACAACAAAATATGTACATGAGATTTTTTTTCACTTCATGTCGGTATATTTTTTCCAAAAGCATGAAGCCAAAATCAAATCACTGACTGAATACCTTCAAAATGTGGAGCAAAAGAAGAGACAGCTGGAGGAATCTGTCGATTCCCTCAGTGAAGAACTAGTTCAGCTTCGAGCGCAAGGTATGAGTTCCCGGTTACTTATGAATTGTATCTATATTCTTTCTTTCTTTAATTATAGTGAACACATATTCACACTCATAGCAAATATTAGGAATACTGATAACTTAGAATAGTAAACAAATCATACATTTTAATGTGGCTTTGAAACATACTTTTGAAATTGTGTCTGAATATAGAAATGATCAACCCGGACATTTCACAGTAAGTTAGGAAGTTTGTGTGTGTGTGTGTAGACATAGAAGACTTTGAAAATTATCTCACTTCCTTACCATGCACTTAATCTGTTCTGCTCTGGGATTAAGCAAAGGAAATAGAAGAGTTTATAATATCAGTGAAAACCCTGGTGGTGTAGTGGTTAAGTGCTAAGGCTGTTGACTAAAAGGTTGGCATTTCAAATCCACCAGGTGCTCCTTAGACACTCTATAGGGCAATTTTACTCTGTCCTATAGGTTACTATGAGTCAGCATCCACGGTAGCGGGTTTTATAAAGGTATAAGTAAGTATCAGGATATAACTAAGTATAAGGATATAACTTTACTAGTCAACGCATCATTGGAGGGAAAAAATTATTAGTGGGTGGCATTTGGATAATTTTAAGTCAAATACTACTAAGGAACATACCCCTCATAAAATGCATTCGCTCCTTGGTTGACGTGATAAACTTTAAGGCTTATTTCGTGTCTTCTCTTTTCTCTCCCTTCTCAAACAGAGAAAGTCCATGAAATGGAAAAGGAACACTTAAATAAGGTTCAGACTGCAAATGAAGTGAAGGCAAGTGTGATGCTACATTGCAATGTAATGGCTTTAATTCGTCGTCATTAATTTTGACTAGTCTGCTTTTAACTTCGTTTCCCCCGATAATTTTAGCAAGCTGTTGAACAGCAGATTCAGAGCCACAGAGAAACTCACCAAAAACAAATCAGTAATCTGAGAGATGAGATTGAGGCAAAAGAAAAACTTATTACTGATCTTCAAGAGTAAGTATTATATGCTTTTGTGTCCTCTTGCTCTTAAACCGAGATATTTAGAAACTAATTAGGAAAATCTAATATTTAGATAAGAGGAAATAAGAGGTTATTGATGGGCAGTAGGTCCTTATTAGAAACCTGTATTTTTCATTGAAATTGATATTTTCAACTGGGAAAATACAGAATTTTCTTGTTTATGAGTATAACTTCTAGATTTTCAAGTAAAATTTTTGAAGTTTTCTTAGCTATTTTGATCTAAATGTGCAGGGGAAAAAATCCCCCAACTTAAACTCATTATTATTGCAAGTTGACACCAGTCTCCAAATCATTTCCTCAACTTCCTTTTTTAAGAAATCCTTAACTTAGAAAAACTTTATTGGAAATTATGGATTTTAAGTTTGGGGCTTTTTTTTTTTTTTTTTAATAAAAGTTGTCATCTTAATTTAGTCCTTACTTCCATAACTATATGCACCTAGGATAGAATTTATAGAGATCGCAGGTCTGCAACTAAATCATGATTTGAACAGGAACCAGAAAAGAGTGACAAGACAAAAGTGATGACTTATTTGGGGCCTTAGGTCTTATTCATACCTAGTGGAATTAGAGATAAGGATTCAGGGACATGAAAGGCACGGAAGAGTAGAATCATGCTTTCAAAGCAAAATATGAAAAAAATAGTGGCTGGCTGCAAGTAGCCAGGTCCCCTTCTCCTCAGCCTCCCCCAGCTGTCAAGGGGGACAGGATGATAGAGGAGGCCTTGAGTATTTGAAAATGGAGATTACAGGAGTTAGAAGTTTGAAAACTTTTAATTGAAATACTGCTGATGGCTTGATTTTTTGCAGCCTTCCTTTTGCTCTAATAACATTGTTATATAGTTCATCGTGAGCTCTCACGTTGAGAAAACTGTCATGTTGATACTATGGGTTTTTTTTCTTTTCTTTATCAGCCAAAACCAGAAAATGATGTTAGAACAGGAACGTCTGAGAGTAGAGCATGAGAAGTTGAAAGCAACTGACCAGGAAAAGAGCAAGAAACTACATGAACTTACGTGAGTAAAATGTTTGAGAGTTTAAAAATAAAAACTTAGAGGATTGCAGGTACTACTCTTGGGTATATTTGTGGATGCATTTTTTACTTTGTTTTGGCTGAACTGTGTTTTTCTTAAACTCTCTTGATTCGGTTTGATTTATACCTAAAAATTTCCAGTATATTCTTGAATTTTGGTGAAAGGAAGGCCTTGCATTTCAGTGATAGTCAAGATTCAGATTCCTGTTCATCAGTCTGCTTGCTATTTCTGTGTTACCTTATGACTTCAGGGTCCATCAGAAAAAATGAACCTAAAACAGGACATTAAATAATTTAAAAGATTGCAGTATGTACCACAAAATCTGAATTTTTATAAAATTTGGTTTTGCTTGAAGAACATGGTTGCTTTAGCCTTAGCTTTGTCAAAAGAAGTTTTTACCAGTTACTTTTTGCTAATTTACTAAGAGTATATAGTCAGTACTCAGTTTGGTAGAATCTGAGCAGAAAGAAAACTCTTGATCTGTTTACATACTTTGAATTTGCAAGAGATAATTGGCAAATAAACAGGCTGTTGTTAGGAATGGTCACACTATCAGGACCAGTTCAGAGTTGATTTTTATAAAGTTTCTTTTGAATCATCAGTCATAATTTTGTTTAGAATAATTTTAATGTAAAATACTTCAGCATTTTTCATTTATTTGAATTTAAGAACTGATCCTTTCAGATAAAAAGAATTTGATTCACATCTTCTGCTAAATAAAACTAGAATTTTATGGACTCAAAGTTGAGAATATATATATTCTTTCACTGTTTAGTGTTATGCAAGATAGACGAGAACAAGCAAGACAAGACCTGAAGGGTTTGGAAGAGACAGTGGTAAGAAAAGCTTGAAAATAAATTGGATTGGGGAGTATTTTATGGGTTTTGCCCCCCGCTTCTTAAATTTGAAGTCTGAATCCCCAAAATACTGCTATTCTTAATTCAAGGCAAAAGAACTTCAGACTTTACATAACCTGCGGAAGCTCTTTGTTCAGGACCTGGCCACCAGAGTTAAAAAGGTAATACAACAATACTGAGGAAAGTATTTGTATAAATCACACTGTGTGTAACTGTGTATTCATAAATGAAATGATTTTACACTGTCATAAAAATTTTTATGTAGGTATAATGCTTGGATTCTGTGATCTTTAAATTTTGTCATAATCTTCATCTACATTCTTTTCTCAGAGTGCTGAGATAGATTCTGATGACACTGGAGGCAGTGCTGCTCAAAAGCAGAAAATCTCCTTCCTTGAAAATAATCTTGAACAACTCACTAAAGTGCACAAACAGGTAATACAGAGTATATTTTGTGGTGGCAAGTATTTTAATCTTTTAAAGCCCTAAGGAATTTTCATACCCTGAGCCTTTCCATTATTTTATAAAGAACCACTAGCAAGTTTTAGGAGGATTAATATTTAATAACCACATTATCAAAAGAGGCCAATGAAAACATGTAATTTTATTTCCTCTGTACAATTTCTGGTCTGCCATAATAATTTTTTGATTTCTGGTAGACATTCTTTACAGTTAAAGTATTTTTTTTTGGTCTGTTTATATTTGAGGTACCAGAGTATATATATATATATTTTTTTAAAGTAACGCTTACTGTGTTTTTGCTTATTTTTTATTATGGCATGATAAATGATTAATATTACTAATAAAAATGTTTCATAACACTCAGTTGTTTTCTTTGTTATTGTAAACCTGATGATTGCACAAGAGTACTTTATAAAAGTTAAAGAAATTCTGATTTTTCTTGTCTTCAACATGTATTAACAGTTTGCTAAGTTTATGATTACTTGTGGTCTTATATGTTTAAAAGAGTATTCATTTCCACCAGATTAGTATCTCACTGAAGTGACAGATCACTAGTGTGGTAACTGATAGTCTTTACGTAGTAGGGGGAGAGGGCAATCTCCCTGCCCCCAAATAAAACTATATATGTGAGAGAAATAGATATGTATGTATATGTACTCCTTATGTTTCTGTCTAAATTAAATTAGCTACTTAGAAAAACAAGTCTTACTATAAAATGTAGTTTTACTTACCTTTTAAAGAGAAATTGTGAAATGTTCATACTTTTCTCAGTTCATTTCATGTTAAAGCCAGATAAATTTTCTTTATTGCCTTTAGTTGGTACGTGATAATGCAGATCTTCGCTGTGAACTTCCTAAGTTGGAAAAGCGACTTAGAGCTACAGCTGAGAGAGTGAAAGCTTTGGAGTCAGCACTGAAGGAAGCCAAAGAAAACGCATCTCGTGATCGCAAACGCTATCAGCAAGAAGTAGATCGTATAAAGGAAGCAGTCAGGTCAAAGAATATGGCCAGGAGAGGACATTCTGCACAAATTGGTTAGTGGAGCAGATCCATACCTTTAAACTTCGCTCTGTTTGAATGTTTCTATTTAGTTGAAAACATAGTCTGATTCATTCATAATGTGTTGGTATGGAGATATTTGTCTTTATTTTCTAACTCATGGAAGATTGGCATTGTTGGAAGAGAATAGAGAAATTGAAGAATGACCACATTTACAGGACAAGAAGATAAATGAGAACTAGCAAAACACGCAAGAATGATTGGGGATAGGAGAAATTATATAGAACAGTGTTATTAAAGCAGAGGGAGAATCACAAGAAACAAGTCATCAGCAATATTTCATGCTTCAGATGAGTTATGGGCGCCGGGACAAGATATATTAAGGGTTAGGGAGCCGGGCTGATGTAAGTGATTGCTTTTGGCTGCTAACCTAAAAGTTGGAGGTTCAAACCCAACCACTGGCTCCATGGAAAAAAGTCCTGGCAATCTGCTTCCATAAAGATTACAGCCAAGGAAACACTATGGAGCAGTTCTACTCTGTAACACATGGGGTCACCATGAGTCAGGGGCTGGCTCTACGGCAGCTAATGACAACAAGGATTTTACGGGTTCCTGGAGAAAAAGATGTAACCAATACAAAGAAAGAGAGGACTGCATTGAGAAACAGGAGGGCAAAGAGAAACATAAATTTGGGAATTTGTTCTGAGAGAGAAGAGACCTAGGTAGTCGTTGTTGTCATGTGTTAAACTTTATTCTAAAGTCAGTCTTTGTTTTTCATATTAGCTAAACCTATTCGACCTGGGCAACATCCAGCAGCTTCTCCAACACATCCAGGTGCAATTCGAGGAGGAGGTGCCTTTGTACAGAACAGCCAGCCAGTGGCAGTACGTGGCGGAGGCGGCAAGCAAGCGTAACATTTTACACATGTCCACAGGTTTGTAATGTGTATCTGGCTTTTGAATTGTAGTTGTACTTGGAAGCTCTCAGTCACAGGTTGTTAAACAATGTCTTGAATTCTCAGTTAGTGTCATGATTATTTTTTTTTAATGTATGTGATTGCAAAAGCAACTTGGCAAGGTTTCTTTGAGTCTTTTTCCATAGTTCAGGTCATACTATATATTAAATTTTGTGTCTTTACTGTTTTTAACCTATCATTGGATTATTATTATTAGTTCCTGGTATTCTGTCTAATGAATATACCATAGTTTATAACTGTTCCCTTTTATTGTTATTTGATTATGTTAATATTTACCATATTTGAAATTTTCTAAAATTGAAATTTCCATATATGAAATTTGAAGTATGGTACATCTTTTTATGCCCCCTCACATACTAGATTACTTCAAGATTCCCAGAAGTGGAATTACAAGCGCTATGAACGTATTTGAGATTCTTGATACATAATACATAGTGCCTCGTTGCTTTCCAGAAAGACTGCACCAAATTGCATATTAGCCAAGGATACTGTCCATTTTTGTTGCATCTTTGCCAGCATTGAGTGTTAATAGTCTTAAACTTCTTGATTTAATAAAGAAAGGGCCTCTCGTTGATTTATTTAATGAAGTTGGATATTTTTAATGTATTTGTTGGGCTGTTTTTTTAAATACGTTACCTCCGTGCCCTTTTTCTATTCATCTATATTCATTCATTTTTAGTTATATAAGCAATATCTGTCCATTGTAGGGGCCTAAAGACTATCACAAAGTAGAAAATAAATATCACCCAGAGATACCATCTAATATCTTACATGTATCTTTTTAGAGCCCTTTTTATGTATTAATAACTTTTGGGGTTTTTTAAAAAGTTTTTTTAATTGTACTTTAGATGAAGGTTTGCAGAACCAACTAGCTTCTCATTAAACAGTAGACAGATTGTTTTGTGACATTGGTTAACAACCCCACAACATGTCAACACTCTCCCCTTCTCGACTTTGGGTTCTCTATTACCAGCTTTCCTGCCTTCTAGTCCTTGCCCCTGGGCTGGTGTGCCTATTTAAGTCTCGTTTTGTTTTATAGGCCTATCTAATCTTGCGCTGAAGGGTGATCCTCAGGGATGATTTCATTACTGAGCTAAAAGGGTGTGCAGGGGCTGTACTCTCAGGGTTTCTCTAGTCTCTGTCAGACTAGTAAGCCTGGTGTGTTTTTTAGTGAGTTAGGATTTTGTTCTACATTTTTCTCCAGCTCTGTCCAGGACCCTGTATTGTGATCCCTGTCAGAGCAGCCAGTGATAGTAGCTGAGCACCATCTAGTTGTGCTGGACTCAGTCTGGTGGAGGCTGTAGTACTTGTGGTCCATTAGTCCTTTGGACTAATCTTTCCCTTGTGTCTTTGGTTTTCTTCATTCTCCCTTGCTCCAGACGGGGTGAGACCAGGGGAGTATCCTAGATGGCTGCTCACAGGCTTTTAAGACCTCAGGTGCTACTCACCAAAGTAGAGTGTAGAACATTTTTTTTATAAACTGTGTTAGCCAGTTGAGCTAGTTAGTCCCTGTATTATAACTTTTAAGTTAAAGAGTTTAAACTGCTTAAACAAACTGGTACACACACACAATGGAATACTGTGCAGCCATAAAGAATAATGATACGGTGTCAAGATATACTATAACGTGGGTGAATCTGGAGACATTATGCTGAGTGAAATAAGTCAGTCACTAAAGGACAAATACTATATAATCTCACTATTATAAAAAGACAGGACTAGGTATACATACAGAAAGCGACATTCTTTGGTGGTTACCAGGGATGAGAGGGAGAAGGAATCACTTTCTAGATAGTAGTCACTTGTTTGTTTTGGTGACGCGTAAGGCAATACCGAATAAGGGTATTGTGGAGTCAGCACAACTTGACCAGGGTAAAAGATGAGACTAAGAAGTACACAAGAATAGGGACGATTTTGGTAAAAGCCACAACATAACACAATTTTGCAACAACCAATAATAACGTGTGTGGTTGTGTAGGTATATGTATGCTTGTATATGTATAGGTAAGCACATACAGATATATAGGTGTACACGGATAGGTGTTTATGTAGGCAAATGTATATACAGGTTTGTGTGTGCTGCATATATATGTTCGTATATAAAATAAAGCACATGGGGACACAGTTATGGATGCTTCCTAGACATAACCAAACACCTTGCAGGATTGAATTACTGGGTTTGAGGGCTTAGGACCATAGTCTTGGAGGGGCAGCTCAGCCAACTGGCTGGCATAAGATAGCTCATAAAGATAATGCTCTACATCCTGGTTTGGTGACTAGGGTCTGGGGTCTTAAACGCTTGCGAGTGGCCACGTGAAATGCAACTATTGGTCTCTGTGCGTCTGGAGCAAAAGGGAAAGAAGGAAACCAAAGGCTCAGACTAGTCTGTAGGACTAATAGTCTACGTGAACCACGGCCTCACCTACCTTGAGACTAGAAGAACTAGATGTTGGCCAGCTACCACTACTGACTGTTCTGACCAGAGGCACAATAGGAGGTCCCAGATAGAACGGGAGAAAAATGTAGAACAAAACCCAAATTCCTAAAAATTGGACTTACTGGACTGATAGAGACTAGAGGAGCTCCTGAGACTATTGCCCTGCGATGTCCTTTAAGCTTGGAGCTCAAACCACTCAGCCATAAGACAGAATGGCTCATAACATAAACAGTATCACCCATGAATACCGTGCTCCTGTAAACAGTCATCTAAATGAGACCTAACAGTCACCGTCTACCCTAGATCAAAGATGAGAAGGTAAGGTGGGAACAAGGAAGCTAGATTAATGGAAGCAGAACAACCAGGATGGAAATAATGAGAATGCTGACATGTTGTGAAAAGTGCACCCAGTGTCACTGAATATTACGCATAGAAACTTTTAAATGAGAACCTAATTTGCTATGTAAATTTTCTCTAGCATCACAATAAAATATTAAAACCAAACAAACAAAAAAAAAAGCGGGGTAATCACCTTTGGCTGCTGCCGTGAATCACTTCTCTGGCTTTTTCCCAGTCAAGGTTAGATCATTAATAACTCTAAAGTGGAAAGCAGCCATGAGGAAGAAGATAAGAAAAAGATGACAAGCCATAAACTTCTTGAAAAAACCCTGTTTTTGTCTACTATCCCAGAGGCTCAACAATTCTTAATCTGTCACTTTAAATAAGAATTAATGAAACTCTTTCCACATTAAAGGAAAAATAAGGGCTAATAGGGAATTTAAAATCATGTCTATACAAGGTGAGCTGGGCTATTTAGAAAAACAGTGGGACATTTAGTCCTCAACGCAGATAATGTAGCCTGGCTAGCTGAACAACTAAGGTTTTCAGTACTTTTAAGCTTCCCTGGCATTTAGTACAATGTAGACTACAAAAATACGAACAAACGTATCGGTCATAACTGCTGCCAGAGGTCATCCATGGTACTATATCAAATATTGTTAGAGTAACTTTATCTCTCTTCAAAACGCCTTCTACAGGTAAGCCTTGGAAAATGTTATCCCGCAAAGTAAATGAAAAAGAAAGAAATCCAGAAAAGTAAATCCTAATTGGACATCATTTTAAAAGTTTATAAACTGCTGATAAATACTCTAGTAACATACCTATTATATTATACATACACTACTTTGTAGCTTGCTTTTTTTAAACTTGTCTTCTGCAACATGAATAGTTAATAGTTGCCTAATATTTCATCTTATGGCCGGAGCTCAGATTTTAAGTCTTTTAAGACATCCAGGATATGTGGTACTTTGGAAACTAAAAGGTACTGTGTAAATAATCACGAGATGATTTACTCTCATTGTTTCTGACAAATAACTATAGCCAGTCTGTTTTACTCTTCCTTGTCCTTTGTTTGACATTTTACATAATACTGGCTCTCAGTTTGAGTAGAGACTTAACTATTTTTGCAGGTTCACATTTCGAACAATTTAATTTTTGTGACACAATATAGGATTTAAGAGAGACAGATAATGAAAAGAGCGTGGATTTTGGAGTCTATCTAAGTGCGAATCCTTTTCTACTTTTATGAATTTGAGCAAGTTACTTTTTAAACAACTAACTGCTTTCTCATTTAAAATTTTTAGCATAGAACTAAACTGCGGATTCGTGACCTAAATGTTTATTGTATTTCTAAAACATAACATATTCTACATAGCCACAGTAACATTATCACACCTAACAAAATTAACCAAAACCTAACCAGCTTCCATCAAGCTGAGTCCAACTCATGGCAGCCCCGTGTGTGTCAGAGTAGAATTGTGCTCCGCAGGTGGTCAGTGGCTGATTTTTCAGAAGTAAATCATCAGGTCTTTCTTCCAAGGCCCTCTCGGTGGACTTGAATTCCACCTTTTGGTTAGTAGCTGAACACTTAAGCATGTACCCAACCAATATTTTAAAAATAAAATGTCCTTTACAACTCATTTGTCTAAACCAGAGTACAGTCCAGGACCACTGTTTCCATTTAGTTATATCCTATAAGTCTCTTAATCTAAGATAGCCTTGCTTTTTATAATGACAGTAATTTATTGAAGAGAATAGTCCAGTTATCCTGAATGTATGCCACCTTTAGATGTGTTTGATTGCTTCTATATGTAATTGCTATGTTGCTGTATCCTTACTATTCCCTTTATGTGGGAAAGTAGAAAAGTATGGATTAGTGTCTTGGTGTACCTAGTCCTGCTGTTACAAATATAAGTGGGTTGCTGCAAAGAACAGAAATTTATTTTCTCACAGTTTTAGAGATTAAAAGTCCAGATATGGGTCTTGGTCGTGTTGATCCTTTCTGTGGGCCTCTCTCCTAGTTTTTGGTGGCTGCTGACAATCTTTGGCATTGCTTTGCTTGTAAACAGTCCTCAGATGGCGTTTTTCTTCCCTCTCTGTTTTTTCTCTGTGTCCATTCTCTTTCTGTAAGACACTTAGAAGTGATTAAGTTTAGGACTCACCCTACTCTGATGTGACCTTACTAACATAACAAATGAAAATGTTTCTTTCCAAACAGGGTCATATTTACAGGTACCAAGCCAAACTTGTTGCTGTCAAGTTGATTCTGACTCATAGTGACCCTATAAGGACAGAGTGGAACCGCCCCATAGGATTTCCAAGGAGCAGCTGGTAGATTTGAACTGCCAGCCTTTTGGTTAGCAGCTGAGCTCTTAACTACTGCACTCTCAGAATCCAACAAATTTTGGGGGGACACATTCAATCCATAACAATTAGATTCAGAGAAAACATTTTTTGACAAGACTACATCGTAGGTTATATGTGCTTAACATGGTGTCACATCAGTAGACATATAATAGCTGGTTTTCCTGCCAACTAAAGATGCCTGTGTGTTTTTCCTGTTTGATCTAAGAACGTTTTGGAGCCCCCTTTTAATAGCAGGTAGTTCTTGGAACTAAGATGTTACCCGGCACGGAGTGGGTGGGTATTCAGTGGGTCAGAGCTGCTTTCCCTACCTTTTTGGAAGTGGTGGCTGGGCAGGGGTTTTCAGAGCATGTGGAAATAGATCGAGTGGATCGTTTTTGATATTGCTCTTACATTAAAACTCATGTGTAGACTTTGCACTCACCTCATTGGCAGAAAAAACAGACCAGGAACTTCGTTAAATATAGTTTAGTTTTAGCTAGAAAGTATAACTCTGGCCCCAGTATTATGACAGCAGTTTAACACATGAGGGAAATAGCTAAACTAGGTTTTCAGTACTTGAAATAATTATAAAAGTATAATTGGTTATAAGTTTATTACTGTTCCAAATGATTGTGTTCTTATTTTTTAAACTCTTGCATTAATCTTAAACCTTGTCTGAGGAGTATATTATCCACTTAGGTGATAAACTGTTGAAAAATACTTGGTGGATAAATAATTTAATTTTTTAAAATGCTAAGAAAAACATTTCAAAACACTTGGTTTAGTTTTGGTGGCATTGTATTAATAGCACTGATGCCTTTAGTTCCCAGTTTTACATGGCTGGTTTCCTAGCTTGCATACACTTTAAATAGCTTGGGTTTTTATAAATGCAAAGGTAACTAGACAGTTTAATACAGGGTGCTGACTGCTGGAATTATTTATTTCACTGTCACTTTTGCTACCATATGCATTTCTTAGTTATTCCTCCTTCCTCCCCTGTTCTTTTTCCCTTCCTTTTTTTTGCAGATATTGTTTATGTAACATTACTACTTAGTGGTCCTTGGTTTAAGAATGTCATTGACACAGTCTGCTAGCTTCCATTTTATTTTGCCGTCTTTCCTTTTTTTTTAAACAAATACTTCATCGGTCATAGCTCTGTTGGGGAGGATAAAAACAAATGAAAGACTTGACCTCCTTTTAATCGTTGCACTGCCTGCTGATAAATAGTTCTACTTAAGATACAAATAAAAGGAGAAAAAATCAAATACTTGAGTATTGCCATATTTTTAGTGTTAGGGAAAGTGAAGCTGTTGACTAAAATGTTTATATAGACTATTGGTATACTTTAATTGTCATTCTTCGTGATTATTGCAAATAAACATGAGCTTTATATAAATAAGATCTTCTCTATGCTTTCTCCCATTTTCAGGTATTGAAAAGTAATTGAAGAAAGAAGAGGACATATTATCAAGTAGAGTCATTCAGTGACTTTAACCTCTACCCTGCGGGGACTGTAGAATTATAACTTTTTTTAATGTATAAATTATACCTGGCCTGTACAGCTGTTTCCTACCCACTCTTATAAACTCTGCTGCTTCCCAACACAACTAGAGTGCAATTTTGGCGTCTTAGGAGGGAAAAAAATGACAGTTTACGACTGTGGCCCTATTTATTACACAGTTTGTCTTTCATGTCTTAAATTTAGTCTTCACTGTGCCAAGCTAACTGTACCTTATTAGGGTTGTGTTTTTTGTTCATGTGTGTGTGTGTTTATTTTTAAATCAGTTTAAATTACCTAGCTGCTACTGCTTCTTGTTTTTCTTCTCTTATTGAAATAAATGTCTTCCTTATTTTAGGGAAAATAGAACATTATAGATTAAATGTCTTAAATTTTACCACTTGTAACACTACATGCCCACAAAATGCATCAGATCATATCAGGTCAGTACTGTATTTTAAAATTCCTTGAGATGACTTCAGGGTTAAAATAATTTGTATCATCCCTGAAGTTTGTTTCTGAAAACTACTGTTTGAGCACTGAATCCTTAAAACTGCCTAACTAGACATTTGAGACTGAACAAGGCTACTTAATTGTTATCTCATGAAACGCCTGTTGCCAAGTTGATATTGAATAGAAATATTTTACAGTATCAAAAGCAAATTTTAAGTTTAAGAAAAAGTTTGAAAGAAGAGTTGTATTTCTCTTCTTTCTCATTCCATACTTTTATAGCTTGATGGAATGAAAATACCCTGCTTGATTCTGGTGAACCTGCTAGCTAATATAATAATAAAAATAGGACAGATAATTCATATGTCATCTTTAATATGTTGAAATGAATTAAGGAATTACAGGATTAAACATAATTTCATGTTAGTACTGTATTGGTTGATCTAAATTTTTAGACTGGAAATTGAGGGTAAATGTAAAGACACAGGACAGATATATGGTGAATTTAAAAATATGTAGGGAAATTTTTGTCAGAACTCCCTGATGTGCTTTTAAACTGCTACACTAAGTCATACACTATCATTTATTTCTTATTGAGGTGAGATAATAGTGAAGTGTTTGCAGGTCACTAATCCTTATTTTGTTGGCTAAAACCCGTAATTTCGTGATTAGTACTAAGTGTGTACCTATTTTGCCACTTCTTCCTAAGTGACTACGTCAACAATTTATTTTAGGGAGTTATAAAAGTAATAAAAGAGATTTCAATATTTGCTTCGTCAGTGGGGGAGACTGCAACTATTTTAGCAGAAATTAGGAGAGAATGGGGATTTAAGGTTATTCAGTCAGTAGAGAAATTGGAAAGTTTTTGTGTTAAGATCTGGCTGACAGGATTAACTTTTGAAAAGTTTTATACACAGATATTTGTATTATTAAATTTGGAGCCATAGTCAGAAGACTCAGATCATAATTGGCCTATTTTTCTATTTCCTTAACTATTGTAATTTCCACTTTTATAATAATTTTGATTTAAAAGATAAATTTATTTATTTTTTTAACAGTCAAAAATCCTTACTGTTGTATTCTGCAGCCTCTAAAATGAGTGTGTTGCTTTTAGGACTGTTCAAAATAAACACTCCACAAATGGAAATGAAATCTTGGTGCAGCAAGATAGAAGTAATGCAGTTAACTAAAAAAAAGCGCTGTAGCTTGCTTATAATAGTTTTCTAAATAGAGAAATATTTGGCTGCATTCACATAGACATTTGTATTTTATGGATTTCAAGTGAAAACTCACTTCTTTGGCAATATTCATAAATGAAGCAGAATTTTTTTCTCTTTTGTCTACGTATGGTAGTTTCATTCCTGTAAGTAATGTCATGGGTATTGGTGCTGTGTAACAAACAATAAAATTGTAACTAGCATGTGGTTCAGAATACACTTTTTTTTTTTTTAATAATGGTTCGTTTCTATTTGTAATTTCAAACCTTCCACAAAATATATCAGGAATTTCATAAATTTGTTTGCATGGAACTGGGCTCTCTTTTTTGTGACGGTAGGTCATTAAACAGAGCATGTAAATGAAACTTTCTGATCATATAGAACATTGATAGTTACTTCAAATGGCAATATCTTTTTTATTTTTCTTTGGATATATTTACGTTCCTCTGAAATGGTATTGATAAATGATTTAGAAGAGAAACTCAGTGAAATAAAAGAGTAATATTTATTCATGGTGATCAATTAAATTATTTGCCTAACTTAAGAATACTAACTACTGTGCATAACTCTCAGTTTGACATGAGATGACAGAGAAGAATCTGAGTCTACCTGTGGAATATGCCGGTTTATTTTCAGTGCTTGAACATACATTCAAAAATAATTGGTTTGGGGAAGACGCCATGTAATTTTAAGTTAACATGCATGCTGTAAATGTGTTTTGTGTTTAAATAAAGCAATTTTTTTTTGAAATGTGACGACTTTTCTTAAAACGTATTTGATGGAAATATTTGATTTTTTTTATCAAGCCATGATTTGGCTTTCTGTCTTGACCAAATAGTAACTATTATAAATTATTATTATACTCATGTATATTTTGTTTCCTAACGTATTGCAGGCTCTTTGGACAGCAGGTATTAAATATATAGGTTGAAGAATTAAGAGCTAGAAATGAATTATCTGTCTCACCTATGTTGCTCTGGTATGGTCTACATGTTCTGTTCAAACTTGTTTTTCAAATACCTCCCCAGTAGTCATTCAGGTCTAGCTGGAAAATGACTAAACAGAGACTGTTCTGAATTCAAGTGGTGATTGGCTTGTTTTGGTTTATGTCTCTTAAAACTATTTATTATGGAACATTTTAACCATACATGAAAGCAGACAGAATAAATAATGAAACCCTAAGTACTTATCACTTAGCTTGATCAGTTATCAGCTTAGAGCTAACCTTATTTATGTTGAAGCATTCCCAAACTTCATATGCTTTTATTCGTAAATATTTCAATGTGTACTTTAAGATACAAACGATAAAAGACAGTTGCTGTCAAGTCGATTATGACTTAAGGTGCCCCTATGTGTGCAGAGTAGAACTACCTCCGTAGGGCTTTTGGAAGCAGGTCACCAGGCCTTTTTCCTAGGCTGCTTCTCAGTGCATTCAAACTACCAACCTTTTGGTTAATAATTGAGCACTTAACCATTTGTGCCACCTAGGGATTCCTTTTAAGATATCCAGATCCCCTCGTGGTTGAGTCAGTTCCGACTCATGATGACCCCATGTGTTGCAGAGTAGAACTGTGCTCCATGGGGTTTTCAAGGCTGTGATCTTTCAGCAGCAAATCACCAGGCCTTTCTTCGAGGCATCTCTGGATGGGTTTGAACCACGAACCTTTCAGTTAGGAGTCGAGTGCTTAACTATTTGCACAACCTGGGGACTCCTACAGGAACTTAAAACAAAAGTACCATTATCACACCTAAAAATAATTTCTTAATGTATTAAAAATTTGTTTTTGTAAATAATTTGAATCAGAATCCAATTAAATATCATACCTTGCAATAAATTCCCCTTCTCTTTTTATCCCCTTACGATTAATTTATCAAGAAAACAGGTCATTTCCTATACAGTTTCTCAGATATTGCTGATTGCATCCCTGTGATTCATTTAAGATAAATTTCTCTCTCCTTTATATTTCTCGTAAATTTGTTTTGGATCTACCTACAGACTTCATCAGATTCAGATTTTTGTTGGGGGAGGGGAGGTAGTGGTATTTCATACCAGTTAAAAACCAGTTGCCATCGTGTTGATTCCAACTTACGGCAACCCCGTGTATTTCAGAGAAGAACTAACTCTTCATGGTTTTTCAGTGGCTGTGACCTTTTCTTCAGAGGCGCCTCTGGGTGAGTTAAACCACCAGTCTCTTGATTAGCTGAGCACTTAACCAATTTGTGCTACCCACTAAAGAGAGACTTCATAGATGATGGTATTCTGTCAGGTGGTACATAATGTTGGTTATCATTGCATGTTGTTAGCAGCCATTGATGGTCAGTGCCTAGATCGGTCAATTTGTTAGGGGCTACAAAATGGTGATATTCTGTCATTCATTAGCTACAGTATTTCTGTATAAAGAAACTTGTCCTCATCTATCAGTTTGGTTACCCAGTTGTATAGTTTGTATAGGAAAAGCAAGATAAATGCTTGATTCTCTTTATTTGCAAGTTCCAAAATGATGAATTGTTTTTGTGGTCCACCCCTACCTCATTCAAATCGACTGAACTGATCGAGGATCAGCATCTTCTAGATTCCAGTGGATCTCTCTTACTGGGGAAAATGAGAAAAAACTGGGAGGAACTAAAAACTGCAGCTAATCTCAGGGCCACATAACCAGTTAGTTGTATTTGTTTTGGTTTTTTCTTCGTTTGGGTTTTGATCTTTTACATGTGCTCTATGAACCTCCAAATCACTGTATTCCTTTCCTGGAGCAGTTTAAATGGAACTAGAAAGGGATTTTTCCCAAACTAAAAAGAAAAAAAATTCACAAGTAGTCTGAGGAGTGGGATGCAGAGTGAAATAAAGGAGTTTATCAATGAGGAAACTAGTGAGGATTTATACAGTTACAAGTAGGCAAACTAGGATAGGGAATGAATACACTATCATATAGCTGTTAGATATGGCCAGAGAATTTGATAAGCCCATTTCTTCTTAACCAGTTGACTTAACGCAACTGAGAACTTTTCCAGGGGTCCTATTACATTAGATAATGAACCATGAAAAATCCAAGTCATTAGATTCATCAGAGTCTGTACTGTCTAGTTCTAGATCTAGTTGATGCAGCCAGCAGTATTTGATATTTCTCTGTGGGCAAAGGCCAGGCAGTTAAGTTGTTCTCACTTTTAAGAAGTAAATATACTTTTCATATTCACACATAATTGGCTAGTGGGAAGAAGTATGAAGCAATGATCACTGGTAGGATGTATAGGTTTTTTAAAAAAACTTTTGGAAATTTAACTAAAAAATACAAAGAATTGGGAAGTACTAAGTCCCGTATTTCCCACCACTCAGAATTATTCTCAAAGTTGTGACATTTGCTTCCAGTCTATGTTTAACTTACTACACATATTACAAACAGCTTTCCTTGACTTCCATTTCCCATTTTAATTCCTTTACCTCTTAAGAGTAAAAAACATTGTTAATAGTTTAGTCTTCATCCTTTCAATTTGACGCAGCTTAGGTCCTCTGTAAGCAGAGTTTAGGGTGCAGGGTATTTATTAGGGATCAATGCCTTTGGAAGGGAAGATGAGAAAGCAGGATTGCACAGAGGAAGCTGAACTGTAATACAGGCTTGGCAAAGCCTTGACCAACTTCACAGGGAGTTCTGGCAGTGTATATGGCCCATTAGAGTTGTCCCACATATGCTGTAATGGCTGGGCCTTAAGTTCATGACTTGATCAGTGATCTGATGTGGGATTATCCTAGAACAGCAGACCCTTGGGATGTTGTCCAGCTTAGGCAAACCCTGAAGAAACTGACAGCTGGGCAATAAGACCTTCCTTGAAGATGGATCAGGGCTGTATATCCCAGTTCACCACAGTTCACCCCTGGCCCATTGACATCAACTGAACTGGTCAAGGATCAGCACCTCCTAGATTCTAGTGGACCTCTCTCACTGGGGAAAGAGAAAAACCAGTGGGAAGAACTAAAACCCCTGCTACCTCTGCTGGTGTCGGCCATAACTCCCTCCACTATCCATTCCAGAGTCCCCTCACCCTCCGCTACCATCGCTGCGCTTCCTGGTTGCTTGCTTGGTAGTGTGATGCAGATCCTCATTCCTGAGGAGTCGGCCCATGATCTCTGCTCTTCCCACACTGGGGTTCCTGCATTTGACCTTTTACTGACACAGCGGGGAAGGAAATACCGAGAAGTACTCAAGTAGGTCAGCTAGGTGCCACATTTCCCTCTGCCCACAAATGAGGAACAGCCTTTTCCTTATAACCCATTGCTGTCAAGTCAATTCCGATTCATGGTAACCCTATAGGACAGACTAGAACTGCCCCACAGGGTTTCCAAGGAGTGCCTGGTGGATTCGAACTGCTGACCTTTTTGGTTAGCAGCCTAACAACGACTATGCCAGAATAGCCCTTTCTCTTCGTGATGGTCAGGGTGAGTTACCCTTGTTGAGATTGTAATTCCTCTCCTTGCCTGCTAGTCTCTAGACACAGGAGCTCAAAGTGCTTAGGTGGCAGTTGTAACCTATAGTTATATTTGAGTAAAAACGTGCCCCTTTGACCTGGAGCTGTAACCCTGCAGAGCTCAAAGTTGCAAGGCAGGTAAGAACAAAGTCCCCCAATGGGTCACTGGGAAAGATGGTAAGTGGGGTCATTTCTCCAGCCACCCCTTGGTCCTGGACCCATGTATTCTTCCTACTAGGGACAAAAAAACGTAAAGAGGACTTTGATTCAATACATGCTGTGTCCTGGAGGATAGCACCTCGTCCTTGTAGATTTTTATCTCCAAGATGGCCCTTCAACTGCAGCGTCAGTACTCTATTCCACATTATCATCAGGCCAATAGCTTTGGGGCGGTTAGCTACATAATATTCCTTAGTCATGGGCCCGCTCCATCACCTTTGCTATAAAGTGAGTCCCCTAGTCTGGTGGGAAGAGGCATGGCCATGAGGTCCAGATTGCTGAGCTTGAATTCAAAGGCAATCATCAAAGGCCCCTCCTACCTCTATCCCTGACAGACACATACACACTCCATAGGACTAAGTTCCCTCTGATTATGTCTGACAAGAGCTCCACTGAGAACTTTCAACCAGCAAGCAACACTGTGGCTTCCTTGGCTGCGGTCGTTTGTCACAGCCCAGAATAATGGCCATTCTGCTCTAATTCATGCTTTCTGATCCATACTTACCTTTGCTCGCTTTCCCTGTCATGGACTCCTTTATCCATCCATCCCTTAAACAGTGACGTTCCCATTACTCTTCTGGTAATACATGCTGCCTTAGTTATCTAGTGCTGCCATAACAGAAATCCCGCAAGTGGATGGCTTTAACAAAGAGAAATTTATTTTCTTACAATTTAGTAGGTTACAAGTCCAAATTCAGGGCATTGGTTCCAGGGGGAGGCTTTCTCTGTCTGTCAGCTCTGGAGGAAGTTCCTTGTCCTCAATCTTCCCCTGGTTAAGGAGCTTCTTAGGTGCAGGGACCCCGTGTCCAAAGGATGTGCTCTGCTCCTGATGCTGCTTTCTTGGTGGTATGAGGTCCCCAACTCTGCTTCCCATTCCTTTTATCTCTTGAAAGATAAAAGGTGGTACAGGCCCCACCCCAGGGAAACTCCCTTTACCTTGGATCAGGGAGATGACCTTGGGAAGGGTGGTGTTACAATCCCACCTTAATCCTTTTAACGTAAAATTACAATCACAAAATGGAGGAAAACCACAGAATACTGGGAATCATAGCCTAACCAAGTTGACACATATTTTGGGGGGACACAATTCAATCCATGATGATGCTTTTCTGATATATGCTCTCATGATTTCAGTGTAAGTATAAAAAGACCATTTGAAGATAGAATTAAAAAAATTTTCAACCTTACTAATTCTAAAAAAAAGCAAGCTAAATTATTTTCTGCTTGTCACAGATGAACACAAAGGTATAGAGAAACAGATGAACATATATGCTATTCCGTTACTAGTGCCATTGAGTTGGTTCCTACTCATAGTGACCCTGTGTACAACAGAACTAAACACCGCCTAGTCCTGCGCCACCATCACAATCATTATGCCTGAGCCCATCGTTGCAGCCACTGTATCAGTCCATCTTGTTGAGGTGATGGTCAGGGTGACTTATCCCTGTCAAGATCGTAATTCCTCTCTTTGCCTGCTAGTCTCTAGACACAGGAGTTCAGTGTGTCCCCTGGTCAGAATGGTTGGTAATGGTAGCTGGGCACTGTCTAGTTCTTTTGGTCTCAGAAGAGTCTGTGTTGTTCCTGTGAGCTGTTAGTCCTGTGAACTAGTTTCTTCTTTGAGTCTTTGGTTTCCTTCATGCTCTTGCTTCAGATGAGTACAGACCAATAGTTGTATCTTAGATGGCTGCTTACAAGCTTTTAAGACCCCAGACGCTACTCAACCAAACTTGGATGTAGGACGTTATATTTATGACCTATGTTATACCAATGACTAAGTTGTTCCATGAGACTATGGTCTCAAGCTCAAGACTGTTCTTGAGTGAAGCTGCAGGGCAGCTATAATCCATATTTGGCTTGCATTTATATATCAAGACCATCGATTCATAAATAAACTTGGGTTTTTTCTTCCATCGGCTTATCACAAGGGATCCCTCATAAGACTGTAGGTATGAGTTAAGGGAGAGGACCTATTGCCATGGTGGCAAATGGCATGGGGGTCTGGGTTACCAGCTCTTGCAGCTTTACTTGTGCCTTCCGGTCCTGCCCATGCTTGATCCTGGACATACCACAGACCTTCGATGTTGTGGTTTTGACCAAGCCTGGTTCTTGATGGTCACTTTGTGTCCTGCAGTCAGGTGTGCCATCTCTAGTAGGGCCTGGTATCACAGCAGGAATTATTTTGCAAAAGGCATAGAATTCTCTACGGAAATTCCATGGTCTTGCTTCAGAACCTCAAGGGCTTGTATTGCAATTCTGCCTCGGGCTTGTCACAAACTTCACTCTGCATCTTTTCCCACCACTAATACCTCTAATACCATAGGGTGTTCAGGTCATATGGCCCAAGTGTCAGGACTGCTTGCACCTCAGCCTACATTTCCTGCAGAGCCCTTGCCTGATTTGGGCCCCACTTAAAATTGGCAGCCTTTTGCTTCTCCTGGTATGGGCTGTAGCAATAATTCCAGATACGGAATATGCTATTCCACAACCCAGAGATCTACCAGGCATTGTGCTTCCTTCATGGCAGCTGGTACAAGATTCAATAACTTGCCTTTTACTTTGGAGGGGATATCTTGGCATACCTTGACTTTGGGCTCCTAAATATTTTACAGATGGGCAGGCCTCTGATTCTTAGTAAAGGTTTATCTCCCACACTCTGAAGCACATGTGTCTTAAAATCCTCCAGTGTGCTAGCCACTTGTGGCTCATCTAGCTCGATAAGCTCAACAGCATCAATGCGATGTTCTCCGGGGTCGGTCACCAGACAGTCCAGACCTCTTTGCACTGTATTACAGTAGAGGGCAGGAGACTTTACAGCTATGGGGCAAAATTGTATATGTACATCGTTGCCTGCAACATGAGAATGGGAACTGGTTCTGGTCCTCTTTTCTAATCTGAAGAAAAAAGAACATGTTATTGACTGATTTGGCTGGTAGGGGTCGGGAGGGAGGGCACGGCAGTTTCGGAGGCTTCTCCTTGGCCTGTCTCACTATGATAACCCATATCCACTGGCCAAAGACACAATGTAGGAGGCATGCCAGCTACCAAGTATGCTGATTCTAGTTACACATGATGGGGAAATGGCTATCAAGTCAGTCCATGGAACATGTGGAGTGTTAATGTATTTACATGTTACATATTCATTTACATCTTGGCCAGGACTCCCGTTTATTAACCTCTCCCTGCCCCCGCCCATGATAATTCTTTGGGTCTCTGAGTATCAGTGTCAATTTAGACTCTGTGTCCAACAGCTCTCAAAATGTTTGGATATTCCCAGTGGTAACGGGAAATTTGGCAATGGATACTGGTGATGGTTGTGCACCATGATGAATGTAATCAATGTCATTGAATTGTACATGTAACAAATGTGGAATTGGCAAATGTATATACTTTTACCAGAATAAAAAAAAAATCAGATGAAAAAAAGAAAGTTTGAATATTCCACATTCTCCAGTGTACAGTTACCTGAATAAATGGCTCTAAGTCCCCTTTGAGGCAAGACTGGGGGAATTTTTACAGTGTGTACTTGCTGTGGTGTTGCAAAGTCCTTCCTCCTGGAGACCCAGCCTCTTCATTCAATGTGTTCTGGGTTGGAAATCTGGCTTAGGTAACTGGACAACGGATTGTGAGTTTTTATTAGTAGGGCAACTTCCATCCTGGATAATCTGATGGTAAATGCTGAGGAGTACCCTTGTTGGCTGTACATTTATTTCCTTCCTAGACATGCTGTGTTCTGTTAACCATCTCTTTAACTCCCTGTGGATCAGGTACCTGTTGGCTGCCACTCCAACTTGCTGCTTATTATGATAATTGTATCCACCTGTCTTCTGGCAGTTAAGCCCCAGCACCTCACCTTTGTTGTTGGGGGTGGAGTGATTCTATCATCCCTGTTGCTGTCAGCTAACCTAGTTCTATAATATCGTCACCAACCATCAAACCTGGCTTACAGAAGAGAGCAACCACTTAACTTTTTTTTTTAATTGTGCTTTAGGTGAAAGTTTACACAGCAAATTAGTTTCTCATTAAAAATTAATACACATTATTTTGTGACATTGGCTTCCAACGCTGTGATGTCATGTCAACAGTCTCTGCTTCTTGACCTTAGATTCCCCACTTCCATTTGTTCAGCTTTCCCTGTTCCCTCCTGCCGTCTCGTCCTCATCCCTGGGCTGCTGTGCCCATTTAGTCTCATGTACACGGTTGACTTATGTGTGTTATTGTTTCTTTTATAGGCCTGTTTAATCTTTGGCTGAAGGATGAACCTCAGGAGTGACTTCAGTACAGAGTTAAAAGGGTGTCGGGGGAGTGAAGTTTATATCTTAACCAAGTGATCAGGATTCACATCACCAGCGATACCATCTGCACCCTGATGTGATGCTGTAGCTGTAAGGAACACCTGGAGCTACCAGGAGCGAGGAGAGAGGCATGGAACAGTTCGTCTCTCAGAGCCTGTGTTATCTAGTTATCTAGCAGCACTACAACAGAAATACCACAAGTGGGTGGCATTAGCAAACAAAATTATTTCCTCACAGTTTAGGAGGCCAGAGGTCCGAATTAAGGGCGCCAGCTCCAAAGGAAGGCTTTCTTTGTTTGCTCTGGGGGGAAGGTCCTTGTCTCTTTTCAGGTTCTGTTCTTCCGTTCCTTGGCAATCTTCATGTGATGTGTATCTTCCCTTCCATTTGTGCTAAGTGTTTGGCTGCTAACCAATAGGTCGGCAGTTCAAATCCACCAGCTGCTCTTTGGAAATCCCATGGGGGCAGTTCTACTATGTCCTATAGGGTCGCTATGAGTCACAATTGACTCGATGGCAATGGGTTTGGTTTTTGGTTTCTCTATGCCTAACTTGTTCTTTTCATCTCAAAGATAATTGGCTTAAAGCACCCCCTACACTGATTTGGTCTCATTAACGTAACAAAGAAATTCCTAGTTCCAAGTGGGATTACATTCATAACTATGTTGTGTGCCTTGAATAGATTTCAGCTCATAGCGGTGCAATATGACAGAGCAGAACTGCCCAAGAGGGTTTGATAGGGTTGCTATGAGTTGGAATCGATGGATTTGGTTAGGTTTTGGTAATCTTTATGGAAGCAGACTGCCACATCTTTCTCCCTCGGAGCCACTGAGTGGTTTTGAAACACTGACCTTTTAATTAGCAGCTGAGTGCTTAACCACTGCACCACCAGGGCTCCTTTTCACAGGTATAGGGGTTTAGGATTCACAACACATATTGTGGGGGGGCACAATTTAATCCATAATAGAGCCCTCAGAAGGAATCAACACAGCCAATACCCTGATTTGCACTTCTAGCCTTCAGAACTTGAGACAATAAATTTCTGTACTTATAAGCCAGCCAATTTGTGGCGTTTTGTTACAGCAGCCCTAGGAAACCAATATAGATGGAGAGCAGGAAAGAAAAGAAAACCAGAGGAATAGAACAAAAGGCCTCAAATCTGAATAGGCATCCCACAAAGACAGAGGAAACAGAAAAGCATCAATTAAATACTTTAAGAAAACTGAACTGAAGCTTACCAATTTCCAAGGCTCAGCACAATAAATAAAAGCAGACCCATACTAAGATACATCATTGTGAATTTTCAGTAAACAAAGACTCTAAAATAAAAACAAAAGCAAAAACCAGACTGTCTTAGTTATCTACTGCTGCTATAACAGAAATACTACAAGTGATGGCTTCAACAAACAAGTTTATTCTCTCACAGTGAGGAGGCTAGAAGTCCGAATACAAGGTGTCACCTCCAGGGGAAGCCTTTTTCTCTCTTTCGGCTCTGGAGGGAGGTCCTTGTCATCAATCTTCCCCTGGACTAGGAGCTTTTCAGCGCAGGGACTCCAGGTCCAAAGGACATGCTCTGCTCCTGGCACCACTTTCTTGGTGGTATGAGGTCCCCATGTCTCTCCTCGCTTCTTTTATATCTCAAAAGAGATTGATTTAAGACACAACGTAATCTTGGAGATTGAGTCCTGCCTCATTAACATAACTCCCGATAATCCCACCTCACTAATATCATAGAGGTAGGATTTACAACGCATAGGAAAATCACATTAGATGACAAAATGGTGAACAATTGCACAGTACTGGGAGTCACAGCCTAGTCAAGTTGACACACGTTTTGAGAGGACACAATTCAATCCATAACACAGACTTCATACAAAGGACCAAGAATCAGGATGCATAAAACAACAGTTTTGGAAATTAGAAGAAAATGGAGCAATGATCTTAGGATAAACCAGTTGTCGTCGAGTCAATTCAGACTCATGGCACCCCCATGTGTGTTAGAGTAGAACTGTGCTCCATGGGGTTTTCAGTGGCTGATTTTCTGGAAGTAGATCATCAGGCCTTTCCTCTGAGGCAGCTCTGGATGGATCTGAACCTCCAACCTTTCAGTTAGCAACGTTTCCAGATACGCAGGTTCTCAAAAATTTTACCTCTCATGTGCCCTTTCCTGGTAAACTACTGCTTGACCAATAGGAGGGACTGAACTAAGAAAAAAGGAAGATGTAGGACCCAGGACAAACAAAAGAAGCCTTCAATAAAAAAAGGATTCCCCAAGGTGACAGCATAAAGAGCAACCAGTCCAGACTGATGCCAGTCAGAAGGCAACTAGAGATATGTTTCCAAGGTAAAATGGATGGAGTAATTAATGTGATTGCACATTCTGCGAGAAACCCACTGTCATAGAGTTCATTCTGACTCACAGTGACACTATAGGGCAGAGTAGAATAGGGTTTCCAAGGCTGTAAATCTGTACAGAAGCTGACTGCCACATCTTCCTCCTGTGGAGTCGCTACTGGGTTTGAACCACTGACTTTTTGGTTAGCAGCTGAGCACTATAACCAATGTGCCACCGGGGTTTCTATTTTGAGAGAAGATTTGTACAATTGGAGAAGAGTTTAGGGTTGAATAAATAATCAGTACAGAGAATACTGAAGTGCCTGGACAGTTAACATGCTCAGCTGCTAACCTAAAGATTCTGAAAAAACCAACCGTTGAAAACCCTACGGAGCACAGTTCTATTCTGACACAACTGTGGTCACCATGAGATGGAAATGACTTGATGGCAGCTGATACTGGTTTAGAGAGAATACTATGGAACAACAAAAAAAGAAAATTACTGGCAAAAAATTGTCATGAAATAAGAATTGAAAAGTAATCATAATATTGTACATGGCTTAGCTGTGATTGGCATTTCACAGTCATTGTAATATAAACATGGGTTATTAACTAAATGCATGAGAGGGCCTTAGTGGGAGGAAGAAGGGTTTAGTGTGTATGTGTGTTGATGGTGGTAAAAAAGTTCAAATCTTCATCTTCCATGGTGATGAGACAATTGATAATGCCTGAACATGAATAATCAAAGAGTACTAGAGATACAGAGATTAAAAAAATAAGTAAAAAATGGTTGCATCTGGGGAATGGGAAAGCGGTGAAGTGGGGAAGAGGACCAGTGTTTTTTTTAGTATTATTTTATTGTGTTTTCAGTGAAAAGATGACGCAGCAAATTCGGTTCCCATGTGACAATTAACTACACAAATTGTTCAGTAACATTGATTACATTTTCCACAAAGTGTCAGCATTCTCATTAATTCCATTCTGGATGTTTCATTTCCAGTAACCTGGTTTCCCTGTCCTCTTACCCTTTCATCTTTGTCTCATATACCCAACCCAGTGCTGTCGAGTCGATTTCATCTCATATAGATGATTTTTTTAAAGTGTGTAGTACTCATGGGTAGGCCACTGTTTTTTGTTTTTTCTTCTTGAATTTTTTGTTTTTTTTGTGGGGGGGAGCACTTGTTTTTGAAACAAGTATCTAGAGCTTGTTTGACTTCTCAAGCCTCAGCTTGTGTTCTGTCATCAGGTGGCTCTCCTTGGATATATGGCTTTGAGTCCTAATTCCAGCTTCTAACCTAGAATTCAACTTGCTCGTTGGTAGAACAAAGAATTGTCATTTGAAAATGTCAAGGTGAATCTTAGGTCTCGTGTTGCTCTATAATTCTGTGATGCCAAGTAATCTTTTCTACAGTTATATGTTTTTTTTTTTTTTTCTAATTAAGGCCTCATATTCATATGAAAAAAAGTCCATAAGGTCACTCAAACTGACCTCAAATTGAATAAAGAAAGGAGTATTGAAAGTACTCCTTTCTTTATTCAATTAACTCTTCCAAATTTTGTACACTTGGAAGAAAAGTTTTTGTTTTTGTTTTTTTTAATGTCCGCAGAAATTAGTTCAAAACTGGAAGTGCTAATATTTTTGCCATAAGTATTTGTTTCATGATCTATGCAGAAATATTTAATGATCTTCAATTCATATTAACTTGCCAGAATAATGTTAACACTATAAACTTCCAAATGTTCCCGCTGTAGGTAAAATTAGATCCTATGAAAACTATTTCAAATATTCAAGACGTAAACTCATTTTTCACCCACTTAACAGTTAAGAGCCGTTTAAAATGAATACTGAAGTAGTGTAACTAAATCTAAGCAATCCCAAATAAACACCCATTGTTTCTTGAGAGAGAGGGAAAAGACATCATCAGTATGAGGTACAGAAAACACCCACATTAACATCTTGGATATATTGTTTTCTCGTTGAATGAAAAGTTAGACATACAGCTTTTCTATACAATAACTGGAATTGTGCACCATCCCCTTCCACATTGCTTTGAAAATGAACTTTTGTTTTATGCAGATGTAGGCGAATTAGAATGAACAAAAGGCACACATTTTCAGGCTGGGAACATTCAACTGAAAATGAAAAATGAACTTTTCTTCCATTACAAATGAGACCAAATGTAAATTTTTTGCAGGAGTAGGCACAAGGCAGAACTGAGATCTCTCAGTTGTCCCCTCTTGGTTAGTGGCAAGTACTTTGTAGACACTCCTGTAAAAGATCCCAACATGGCCTCTCTGAAGAAATAAATATGAAGAAGTCCAATTCTCTTTCTGGTCTCTTCTGGCCCAGTATATGTAATGAGAACCAACTTCTTCCTGCACTCACTGTTGTAGGAGCTAGTTCACTTAAAGTCTCCGCCGGTTGCTAGGAGAACGGTTCCACAGAGATCTGATGGGGCTGGGAAACTACCCCAGACCCTTAAATAAAACTTTTACAGGACAGGAAGCCTGGAAACCCATTCTTAGGAGGGCTTGGGGAAGAGGCATGGTCATGAGGATCAGATTGCTGAGCCTGGATCCAGAGGCAACCATCAAGACCTCTCCAACCTCTTTCCCTGACACACACATACATGCTCCATATGGCCAAATTCCTCTGATTATGTCAGACGACAGCTCCATTGAGAGCTTTCAGCCAGCAAGCAACACTGTCACAGCTCAGAATGATGGCCACTCTGTCCTCTCTGATTCATGCCTTCTGCTCCATACTTATCTTTGCTCACTTTCCCTGTCATGGACTCCTTTATCCTTCCATCCCTTCAATAGTGAGGTTCCCATTACTCTTCTGGCAATACATGCTTTCTGATACATGCTTTCATGATTTCAATGTAAGTATCATCTATAAGGAGCCCTGGTGGCGCAGTGATTAGGAGCTTGGTTGCTAAATAAAAGGTAGGCAGTTCGAATCCACCAGCTGCTCCTTGGAAACCCTATGGGGCAGTTCTACTCTGTCCTGTAGGGTCGCTATGAGTCGGAATCCACTCAACAGCAATAGGTTTGGTTTTTTTGTTTGTTTATCATCTACAGGCTGATAAATTCAAAATCTGTATCTCCAACTCTAACCTCTCCCATACGTTTCCAATTCATAACCAACTGCATGCAAGCCATATCCACTTGAAGCTCCCACAGGCACCTGCAACTCAACATGCCCAAAAGTGAACTAAAAAAGACAAAAATTACATGTGTAAATAAATATCCACAATCTCTTACCTGAAATCCTTTGGGACCGATTTTTTAACAATTTTTATTGTTAAAAAATAAATAACATCACCAATGAGTCTACACCAATACCTTATAACCAAACACATTACTATTTCAGCAAAATATATAACTATTCACACTAAGTGGAATATCGAAAGGCTGTAAATAGCCTCACATCAGTTGAGGTTATATTTTGTTGTTAAGTGAGTTTGCACCTAATTTACAAAAAAAATATTAGTTTTTGGAGCTTTTTAGAAATGGAACTCCCTGGTGTCTTTGATTTCTTCGTTCTCCCTTGGTCCCTAAAGGGTGAGACCAGTGGAATTCTCTTAGATGACCGTTCACAAGCTTTTAAGACCCCAGATGCTATTCACCAAAGTAGAATGTAGAACATTTTCTTTATAAACTATGTTATGCCAATTGAGCTAGATGTTTCCCAAGACCATGGTCTCCACAACCCTCAGCCCAGTAATTTGGTCCCTCAGGGAGTTTGGATGCATCTATGGAGCTTCCATGACCTTGCCTTGTACGAGTTGTGCTGGCTTCCCCAGTATCGTATACTGTCTTACCCTTCACCAAAGTTGTCTATTTGGTGATTTTCCATCCCCACCCCTCCTCTCCCTTGTAACCATCAAAGATTGTTTCTTTTTGTATGTATACCTTTTCATGAGTTTTTATAGTAGTGGTCTCATACAATATTTGTCCTTTTGTGATTGACTTATTTCACTCAGCATAATGTCCTCCAGATTCATCGATGTTGTGAGATGCTTGGCAGATGCATCATTGTTCTTTATTGTTGCATAGTACTCCATTGTGTGTATGTACCATAGTTTGTTTATACGTTCATCAGTTGATGGGCATCTAGGTTTTTTCCATCTTTTTGCTATTATGAAAAATGCTGCAGTGAACATGGGTGTGCATACGTCTATCCATGTGATGGCTCTTATTCCTCTAGGATGTATTCCTAGAAGTGGAACTGCTGGATCATATGGTATTTCTATTTCTAGCTTTCTAAGGAAGCGCCATATCATTTTCCAAAACAGTTGTACCATTTTGCATTCCCACCAACAATGCATAAGATTTCCAATCTTTCCACAGCCTCTCCAACATTTTTTTTTTTTTTTTTGATTCGTGCCAGTTATGCCGGGGTGAGATGGTATGTCATTGTGGTTTTGCTTTGCATTTCACTGCGATTTTCAGTGACAAATATTTATTTCAACAAACCCACAATAAAATACAATTAAATACTATGTCAAGTACCCATGAGGAAATATGTGATTTATAAAGATACTGATAATAAAAGGCAATAATAATGAAAACTAAAAAAAAAAAAAAGGTATTTGACTTATGTCAGAACTGGCTTATACAGGAGTATTGGAATGGAACCCCTTTGTAAGTCCGGGACTACTTGTATTATGGAGAAAGAAAAGTAAATTAGATTAGGATAAAGGAATGTTGTAAAAAAAAGAAAAGATTAAACCAAAAAAATAAGAATAAATTAAATGGAATATTTCAAGAATATCCATAATATTCATGCATGCATGTATGCATGTCTGTTCTGCCTCCTACTTCCAAGATAATCCAAAGTATCTTTATAATAAACTGTGGCTTAATTAAGTGGTCTAGACCCTTGTTACTCAATGTGTGGTCTTGGCATCAATAGCAGTGGTATCACCTGGAAGGTAGAAATGAAGAATCTTAGGTTCTACCAGACCTACTGTGGCACTGTATTTTCTAAACAGGGCCCCTACAACACGTTCCATCCCACATGCTCTTCTAACAATGTGAAGATGATCCTTCTCCCATCAAGTGATGGAGTCAATGACCCTCCCCCTTTAACACTGGGCAGAGCTTTTGAATGTCTCGACCAATAGAGTATGGCAGAAATGGTGCTATATGGCTTCTAAGGCTAGGTTAGAGAAAGGCCAGGCACTTCTGTCTTGCTCTTTGAGACATTTGGTGGAACCAAGCCACCATACTGTAAGGAAGCCAGATATCCACATGGAGAGAATACGTACAGGTTTTGTGGTCAAGACTTGGGGCCTCAGCCAACACCCGGCATCTCACAGCCACGCGAGTGAGAGCCTGCAGATGATTCCAGACCCGATCAAGTCACCCCAAGTTTCAAGGTGTCCCAGCTAACCCTGTATGAATCAGTGACAAGCTATCCCCACCAAACTTTGCCCAGATTGCAGGTTTGTGGGCAATATAAATGATTGCTGCTGTTTTTGGAGATAAATCATCTGTGCAGCAACAGATAACCAAAACACCTAATGAATCAGAGTCTGCAATTTAACAAGACCCTTCATATGCACATTAAAATCTGAAAGGCATTTATTTAAAGTAAAATTATGTAACATTTAAATGTCCTACTGCCCTTAACAACAGATTGCAGATTACGAAAAGCTGCATAGCGAATTACAATTGTATTCAGAGTATATTGTTTCCAGAAGGCTGGATAATTGACGCCTGTTAAATATGCTGTGCTCTCCAGGTGTTAGAACTTGTCTAAATCTTCCGTCAGACTCACATTTGGAGGTTGTCTTCTCCATGAGACTTAGAGAAAACTGGTAAAATAACTGAGGCAGCAAGCCAAGACAGTGTAGAAGCTGTAGTCCGGAAATGGTGTAAAGATGAGAACTGACGATGTGTGACTACCATCTAGTAAACTCACTTGTATCAAGGGCAGTAATCATTTTAATAGTATATGGCTTAAAGAAAACGTCTGAAAACAGATGGTGTCATACTATCAAAGTTAAGTGTAGGGCTGTATGCAGGTGTTTGCTCTTGTTAAAGCATGACAACAAAGCTATAATTCATATTGTTCTCCCGGGCACGTATTTTTAAAGTGTTAGCTGCAGGACTGTGGTCTCATACTGCGACATAGAGACAGCTTTCCTCCCTGCTAGTATATGTGGTTAATTATCGCCATGCTTAAGGTCTTTGTTCACTTTAGTTTAACATTTCCCTCACAGTATTTTAATTTCCTAATCAGTCCAAATCACAAAGATCAAAGGATACCAATAATCAGTTGTCACATAATGCCAAACAACTGAAGATTTGGAAACATCTAGAATTTTTTTTTTTTTTTTCAGTTTTCAACCAGATGTTCGGCATCCTGTGGCTACAGATGAGTCGTTTAACATGTCCTCTTAAGTCTTCGGCCTCACCTGGATTTAGACTACTCCAGCAAGAATGGCCCTGTAGCTGCTGTTACATTAAATGCAGCTTGCTTTACTAATTTTCCAGTTATTAAAAAATAACTTATTCGTAAGAGTTCTTCATGGCAAGTAACAGAAATAGATTCCAACTTAAGCAGGGAGTCCCTCAGTGGTGCAAACAGCTAAGATGCTCAGCTGCTAACCTAAATGTTTGAATCCAGCTAGTGGTGCCTGCTCCTTGAAAAACTCACCATTGCAAACCCTATGAAGCCAAAACCAAACCAAACCCACTGCCGTCGAGTCGATTCCAACTCATAGTGACCCTATAGGACAGAGTAGAACTGCCCTATAGAGTTTCCAAGGAGTGCCTGGCGGATTTGAACTCCCAACCTCTTGGTTAACACCCGTAGCACTTAACAACTACGCCACCAGGGTTTCCGCAAACCCTATGGAGCCCCCTGAAATTACTCCCGAGATAGTCTTTAAACCTTTAAACCAAAAATATCCCCTGAAGTTTTCTTAAAACCAAACAGTAGTTTAACTTAACTAGTAAAGAATGTCTGCCTTGAGCACTGTGCTCTTTTAAGATCTATCTGTATGGGATCAAACTGACAACAACTCCAAAGGTTAGACAGGAAACAGGGGGCAGGGAGTTTATGTTAATAGGGGAGTACCAACTCAAAAATGGAGGGTGAGAATGGCTGTGCAACTTGAAGAATGTAATCAGTGTCAATGAGTTGTACGTCCAGAAACTGTTGAACTGGTGTTATGTTCTGCTATGTAGAATCTCAACAATAGCAAACATAAAATAAATCATAAAAAAGAAAAAAAAAAAAACCCTACAGAGCACTGTTCTACTCTGACACACATGGGATTGCCATGAATCGGAATTGACTCCACAGCAATTAATAAACAGAAAAGGATCTCTTGGAAGGCTCATGGGTTCGATGGCAGGCACGAAGACCAGGCTGGGGGAAGGGCAGGGTCCAAGGAAGTCTCAGGGGTCCCAGAGGATGTAAGCAGTGGACACTATCCAGCTTCACCCTCCCCCACACAACCGCCTACTTAGTGACCCAACTATACTAAGATTGTCCTCCAAAAGATCCCTCCATTCTTGTCGCTCTACCTCCTGAGCCAAAGCTCTCTTGGCTTTGTGAGAGATGGATGTGAAACCTGAGAGCTAAAAACTGCCTTCCTGCCAGGGCTCCTCACAAAGGCAGAAAAAGTATTCCCCATAATAAAGCTGGGATGTTATAAGGAAGTGGGATGATACCCGGCTTCTCCAGACCTATATACGTCTGCTATATGTATGTCCAAAAACTCACTCCCATCGAGTCGGTTCCAACTCATAGTGACCTATAGAACTGCCCCATAGTTTCCAAGGAGCACCTGGTGGATTCAAACTGCTGACCTCTTGGTTAGCAGCTGTAGTACTTAACCACTATGCCACCAGGGTTTCCATGCTATATGTATGTAGAGTTTTTTTATATCATAAAATAATGCATATTGATTATGAAAAATACATAGTACAGTCTCCATTTTTTTTTACAAAATTGAGATTAGATTGTACACACTCTTTATAATTAACTTTTTTTTTTACCTGGCAATATATTGTGATCATTTTCCATGTCACTGACTCTCCATCTGCAACATGATTTTTAACGGCAGCATGGCATTTCTTCTCTGTACCTATTTTAAGTTACTTAGGTAATTTCTGTTCTACTTTTTACCACTGCAAATAATTCTGGGCTGAACACATCCTTCCTTTTTTTCTCTTTTGTGTAAGTATATTAAACCTACCATGCACCAGATACTATGCTAAATGCTTTGTGTGCGTTATCTCATTCACTCCTCACAATATCCCTGTGAGGTAAAAACTATTATTACTACCATTTTACAGATGAGGAACATGCTGCGTGGAGACTGTAAATAACTTGTATAGCTGCTAACACTCACTAATTAACCTGAGGGTCACACAGCTCTCAGACGGCAGAACCAGCATATAAACCCAGGCATGTCCAACCCTACAGCCCAGGCTCTGGGTCTCTGAACTTCCGTCTCATGTATGAATCATTGGGTAATCCATTTACTTCCTTAGGATAAACCAGGAGAAGTGGAATTGAGGGAGTAAAGGCTTTTGATACTTACCATCAACCTGCCCTCCAGAACATTTGCACCAACTGACACTGCTCCCAGAAATATGAGAAAGCTTATTTCACCATACCCCTGGCCCATGCCTGCTAGATATTTTCTTTATAAGAGAATCTGTGCCAACCTAACAGCTGAAAAACATTACCTTGGTTTTTAAGTTTTGCATGTTTTATATTATATTACAATGCCAAGCAGTCAATTGTGACTCATAGCAACCCCATGTGTGTCATAGTAGAACTGTGCTCCATAAGGTTTTCGATGACTGACTTTTCAGATGTAGATCGTCAGGCCTTCCTTCAGAGGTGCCTCTGGGTGGACTGGAACCTCTACCTTTTGGTTAGCAGCTGAACACATTAACTGCTTGCTCCACCCAGGAACTTCGTATTACAATGTTACCTTTTAATGACTGTTTGCTACCTGCCAGTAGAATGTCAGCTCCAAGAGGGTAGAGACTGTTGTCTGTTTTGTTCACTGTTGTATCCCCAGCATCTAGCAGAGTGCCTGGTACACCACAGACATCCAATAAAAATGTGCTGAATCAAAAAAAGAATCAGTGATGGGGCAGGCACTGAGTTCTGCACTTTATAGACATTATCTCATGCAGTCCCCATAACAATCCTATGCTTTAGCTAGTATTACTGCATGCATTAAGGGCATGTCTGGCCCAATCAGCAGGACCAAGGGCCTCTCTCTCTCTCTTGCTCTTTTTTTTTATTATTATTATTGCTCTTTAGGTGAAGGGTTGTAAAACAAACTAGCTGCTCATTAAACAATTAGTACACATATTGCTTTGTGACACTGGTTCCCAAACCCACGACATGTCAGCACTCTCCCTTCTCGACCTTGGCTTCCCTATTACCTGCTTTCTTGTCCCCCCTGCCTTCTAGTCCTTGCCCCTGGGCTGGTGTGCCCCTTTAGTCTCATTTTGTTTTATGGGCCTGTTTAATCTTTGTTTGAAGGGTGAACCTCAGGAGAGACTTCATTACTGAGCTAAAAGGGTGTCCGCCGGCCATACTCTAGCGGTTTCTCCAGTCCCTGTCAGGCCATAAGTCTGGTCTTTTTTTTTTTTTTTTTCTTTTTGTGAGTTAGAATTTTATTCTACATTTTTATCCAACTCTGTCTGGGGACCCTCTATTGTGATCCCTGTCAGAGCAGTCAGTGGTAGTAGCCGGGCACCATCTAGTTGTGCTGGACTCAGTCTGGTAGTTGTGGTCCATTAGTTCTTTGGACTAATCTTTCCATTTTTTTTTTTTTTCTTCATTCTCTCTTGCTCCCCGTGGGGTAAGGACAGTGGAGTATCTTAGATGGCCATTCATAAGCTTTTCATACTCCAGACACTGCTCACCAAAGTGGAATATAGAACATTTTCTGTACAAACTATGTTGTGCCAATTGAACTAGATGTTCCCCGAGACCATGGTCCCCACAGCCAAAGGTCTCTCTTTGAACGTCAGGTTTTGCTGCTCTAAAACAGGACTGCTAGCCCTGGTGGTACAGTGGTTAAGAGATCAACTGCTAACTGAAAGATTGGCAGTTTGAATCCATCAGCTGCTCCTTGGAAACCCTACGGGGCAGTTCTACTGTCCTATAGGGTCGCTATGAGATGGAATCTACTTGACAGAACAGGTTTTATCTCCCTGAGGCTCTCCCTAGGATCCCCGTGAATAGATTCCTGGTATAATACACAGCGTATATTTTAAGTCAGACCACCCCAAATATATCTCCAAAGTTAGTGAATCAATGTGCATCCATTTTCCCATGATGTAGTAACAGACAGAAACTTTATAGACACTGGAAAGAACTCCCTATGTTTTGAAAATAACTCTTTGTCATATATTTTGCAAATATTTTTCCTTATTTTCGTTTGCCCTTTATTTATTTTTTAATGTTTTATTGTGTTTTAGGTGAAAGTTTATATGGCAAATTAGTTTGCCATTCAACACTTTATACACAAATTGTTCTATGACAACTGTTGCTTGCTATCCCTGCAACGTGTCAGCACTCTCCCCATTTCCACCCTGCTTTCCCCATTTCTATCCCTACAGTTTCCCGGCCCCTCCTTGCCTTCTCATCTTTGCTTCTGGGAAAACTGTCCATTTGGTTTTGCATAGTTGACTGCTCTAAGGAGCATATTCCTCATGGGCGTTATTGTTTATTTTATAGGCCAATATTATCTGACTGAAAGGTGACCTCCAGGAATGGCTTTGGCTCCAGGTTAAAAGGGTATCTTTGGGCAACAGTCTCAGGGCTCCTCCATCAGTTTATTAAGTCTCGTCTTTTGCATGAATTTGAGTTTTGGTCTATATTTTCCTCTCATTCTAATGGTGACCTTCTATTGTGTCCCTGATTAGAGCCGTCAGTCGTAGTAGCTGGGCTCCATCTAGTTCTTCTGGTCTCAGGCTACAGGAGGCTATGGTTAGTGTGGGCTATTAGTCCTGTGGACTAGTCTCTTCCTGGAGTCTTTGGCTGCCTTTACTCTTCTTTGCTCCAGATGGGAAGAGACCAACAGTTGTATCTTAGGTGGCCTCTTGCAAGCTTTTAAGATCCCAGATGCTACTTACCAAACCAGTGTGTAAACACTATGTTTATGAACTATGATATGGATGTCCCCCAAGACTATGGTCCTTAGCCTTCAAGCCCAGTAACTCAGCCCCACAAGGTATTTGGATATGTCTAAGCTTCCACAAATGTGCCCCTTGTGCTGACTTCTCCCATATTGTATATTGCCTTTTCCTTCACCAGTATTAACACGTATGCTACCTAGATTCTCTCTCCCTTCCCCTCCCATCCCTATTAACCAACAAACAATGTTGCTTCCTGTGTGTAAACCTATTCTTGATGTTTTATAAAGGTAAATTCATACAGTATTTGCCCTTTTGTGATTGACTGATTCCACTCATCACAATGTTCTCCAGATTCATCCATGTTAAGTTTTGCAGACTCATCATTATTTTCATTTGATTTTTAAGTTTTATTTACAGTACTTTTTACTTGCATATGTTTTACCTTTTTGTAGTAAAATCTATCAGACTTCTGTGTGGCTTCTTCCTTTGCTCTTACCCATAGATGTCTTTTCTACTTTAAGGAAGCTATTGATCATACATAATAGCCATTTCTCAGTGGGATTATCTGGAGTTGGAATAAAAACCTTGGCTTTCCAATATAAAATCACTGTGGTGGTGATGCACAGAGGCACTCCGTTCACTAGTAATGGCACCAGATTTGTTCTGCACCTCCTCCAGGGCATTCTAAGCTATTCAGAAGCTAGGAGTGTCCAGGTTATTGGCTCTGGGAAACAAGGCAGCAGCATGTTTTTTTTCTTCTCCAGGTCTTACAGATTGGTATGATCCTCTCAGCAAAGCACTGATCATCAAAATAACCCCAGCATCACAAATACTACTTCAGTCCTCTGGGGTCAATAACTTCAGGTTTTACCTAACACTATATGTCATAACCACCACTTGTCCGTCAGTGAGTAGTACTGTGGTGGCCTGTGTGTTGCTGTGATGCTGGAGCTATGCCACTGGTATTTCAAATACCAGCAGAGGATATACTGCGTGGTTTAAAATCAGCAAAGGTGTGCGTCAGGTTTGTATCCTTTCATCATACTTACCTAATCTGTATGCTGAGCAAATAACCCGAGAAACTGTATTATACGAAGAAAAATGCTGCATCAGGATTGGAGGAAGACTCACTAACAGCTTGTGATATGCAGACAAAATCTTGCTGAAAATTATGAGGACTTGAAGCATTTACTAAGGAAGATCAAAGGCTACAGCCTTCAGTATGAATTACACTGCGACAATAGGGACATGTTTGCATGAACATATGTACATATACACTCTTGCTTAAAAAGCTTCAAATGATTGAATAACAACCACCAAATAGCTTCAAAACAATCCTCTACGATAGGAGAAAGTTATATAAGGAAGGAAAACAGGAAAAACAAACAAAAACATCCAAATATATACCATATACTTGTTGCTCCTGAGTCAACTCCAACTCATGGTGACTCCTCCATGTGTAATGGGGTAGAACTATGTTCCACAAGGTGTTCAATGGCTATTTTTTAGGAAGTAGGTCACCAGATCTTTATTACATGGCGCTTCTGGGTGGGCTCAAACGTCCACTTTTTTGGTTAGCAGCTGAGTCCCCTAGCCATCTGCACCACCCTGACA
Organism: Loxodonta africana; assembly: GCF_030014295.1. Taxonomy (NCBI): domain Eukaryota; kingdom Metazoa; phylum Chordata; class Mammalia; order Proboscidea; family Elephantidae; genus Loxodonta; species Loxodonta africana. The sequence continues at coordinate 174,448,307 of NC_087345.1, read as the reverse complement.
CACATGGGGTTGCCATGAGTCAGAATCTACTCAATGTCAAGTGTTTCAATCAAATATAATAGAGGTAACCCCAGCTTTCTGAAAGTTCACCTTACAGCACTTTGCTTTTATGGAAGACCTATCTTACTACCTGTTTTCGCTAACCGGAAGAAATCCTAAGAGGATTTTAGCTTTTACAAAAAAAGGTGAAAAGCGAAAGCAGCGTTCAGTGTTTGTTTTTACAGCAAGCCGTTAAAGAGGCAAACTGCATCCGGAGCAGTGACAGTGGCATTGCCAAGCTCCTTCCCCGTGAACTACAGTCAGCATCTCAGCATCAAGCCGCCATAGCTTAGAACCGTCGGGGAACACTATACGTTAGTGTTATTTTAGGTCTTCCATGTTATTTGGTATGATTTGGTAAGTTACGTTGTGGGTCTGGGAATGCTCAAAAACTTTTCCCATATAAATTAATGGTGGAAACCCTGGTGGCATAGTGGTTCAGAGTTTGGCTGCTAACCAAAAGGTCGGCAGTTCGAATCCACCAGGTGCTCCTTGGAAACTGTGGGGCAGTTCTGCTCTGTCCTATAAAGTCGTTATGAGTCAGAACCGACTTCACGGCAACAGGTTTTTGGTTAAATATATGGTAATCACTTCTTTGCTTTAGGCCATTTAGGCTTACAAAAGATTTCATAGGAACGCTCTACTTTCAGATAGCAGGGGAAGCCTGTATGTGTGAAAATATGGAATTTCTATGCACATGAGTGAGAACTGGTTACGATAAAGGAATTTATACCATACAATTACCATGAGTTAACTGGTAATTGAGTACCAATGAGTTCTAAAGAACAAAAGTCTTATAAGTGTGCTGCTTCTAGTCCCTTGTACGAAAACCTGGAGCCGACAAGAAGGTAGGAGACATATTCAGAAGCTCACTTTGAGACACTGGTCTCCCTAAAATACACAAACAAATCAGGTTTGTTTCGGTTCTACACTGATCACGCTAATTGTCTGAATACAGTTATATCCTTACAGAAGTAATGGCAAATAGAGTGTTGTTCTGTGTGCTGTATAATTACCGAACCACCTTCAGAAGGTGTTAGTGCCCCCTTCAATCATATTAGAAGATGTAAAGTTACAGCAGCAGTGGGAGGGTTGTGTGATGACAGGGTGGAATGGTAATTAGGTGCTAATTAGAAATTTTGAAATATTAGGGCAATCATCATAGGAAAACCCCATTAACGTTTTATGTAAGTTTAAAATGCCCCCGGGTAGCTATTAACTTCTGAAAATAACAGCAGGTAGGAGCACTTCTGTCAAGGTTAATCAACATTTATGTCACCCACTCGGTTTCCAGAGGTTACAAACTAGATAGACTTCATTGAGTTATACCAGTCTGGTGTTTAAACCTAGGTTTATATGATTTATACATTTTAAAATAGCTTTTATTCCACTGCAAAGCTGCTGTTAAAGGAAAGATAGATTTTAAGAAAATTGCTTTTAATATACTTTCTTTTTATATTGGACTCAATCCTCCTTTTTCCCTGGAAGATTATTGATCAGGCAGAAAGAAGTAGTTGGGTAACCTACAAACATGAAGGCATAAACAGATCTCAGAGACAAACTCATGATGTCCTTATGTGAACCTTTACTTCATGGTCATGCATTTCAGATCTTTTAAACAACAATAAGCCAAAGAGAACTTGGCAAGATGATTCTTTTTAACCTCAAATTACAGTTGAAACCCTCATTCGAACCAGTAAAAAACAAGAGAAACAATCCGGAGCAAAGCCAAAAATATAGCCTAGATATTACCTAGCTACAAACCCTTTGCTGTTGAGTCAATCGCAACTCATAGTGACCCTATAGGACAGAGTAGAACTGTCCCATAGGGTTTCCAAGGCTTGAATCTTTGCAGCAGACTGCCACATGTTTCTCACACAGAGCGACTGCTGGGTTTAAAATGCTGACCTTTCGGTTAACAGCCAAGTGCTTAACCTATTACCTAGCTAGAGAGTGCTGTAATTGCTTAAGATTTGTATTTAATAAGATGCAATGCAGCTATTATGTATTGAGTCTATTTGTAGACAAAAATAATAGCCAAGAGTTTCATCTAGGGGGGAAAATAAAGATTTCTTCATACTTGACATAGAAAATATTCAAATATATTGCAGAAATCATACTTCACATTTTAGTAGATACGCTTGGCTGGTCCTGTATGTATTTGTGGTCATTTTTTCATAAAAACCTACTAAAAAAAATAGAGCATAAATATTGCCTTATTGTACCAACCTTGTGTATTATTATCTGTTGTTGCATAAAAATTGCCCCGGAACTTAGTGGCTTATAACAATAAAAACATATGATCTCTCAGTTTTTTTGAGTCAGGGATCTGGGAGCAGCTTAGCTGGGTACCTCTGGCTCAGGGTTTCTCCTGAGATTGTAGTTAAGCTGTCTGCCAGATCTGTGGTCTCAAGTGAAGACCACACTGGGGAAGGATCCACTTCTAAGCTCATACACATGGTTGGCAGTCTCAGAACATGTAGCAAACTGATTTCAACAGCACTTTAAAAGGTTATACAGCATGATCAAGTGGCATTAACCACAGGAACGGAAGGGTAGTTCAAAATTAGAAAATAAATCAAGGTAATTCAACACATTAATAAAGCAAAGGAAAACAACCATGTGATTATCTCAGCTGATGAAGAAAAGGCATTTGACAAAATCCAGTACACTTTCATGACAAAATCACTCAATGAATGAGGAATAAAAGGGACACTTTCAACATGATCATGTTGCTTATCTAGCGCTGCTGTAACAGAAATAACCACAAGTGCATGGCTTTAACAAAAAGGCTATCTTCTCACAGTAAAGTAGGCTGAAAGTCCAAATTCAGGGTGCCAGCTCCAGGGGAAGGCTTTCTCTCTCTGTTGGCCTTCTTATCAATCTTCCCCCAGACTAGGAGCTTCTCTGCACAGGGACTCCAAGTCCAAAGGATGTGCTCTGCTCCCAGCACTGCTTTCTTGGTGGTACGAGGTCCCCAACTCTCTGCTTAATTTCCTTTCCTTTTATCTCTTGAGAGATAAAAGGTGGTGCACACCCCAGGGAAACTCCCTTTATATTGGGTCAGGAAGGTGACTTTAGTAAGAGTGTTACAATCCCACCCTAGTTCTCTTTAACAATCACAAAATGGAGGACAACCACGGAATACTGGGAATCATAGCCTAACCAAGTTAATACACACATTTTTGGGGGGACATAATTCAATCCATGACAATGATAAGGCAAATTCATGAAAAACCCACAGCTAACATCATTCTCAATGGAGAATGATTGAGAGCTTTCCCCTTAATATCCGGAGGAAAACAAAGATGCTTGCTCTCACCACTGATATTCAATATTGTATTGGAAGTCCTAGCTAGAGCAGTTAGGCAAGAAAAAGAAATAGAAGGTGCCCAAACTGGAAAGGAAGAAGTAAAACTATCCCTTTCACAGATAACATGATCCTATATATAGAAAATCCAAGAATCCACAAGAATGCTACTAGAACTAATAAATTAATCCAGCAAAATGGCAAGATAAAAGGTCGACAAAAAAAAAAAAAAAAAAAAAAAATCAGTTGGGTTTCCATACAACAGCAATGAGCAATCTGAAAAGGAAATTAAGAAAACAATTCCATTTATACCAGCATCTAAAATAATAAAATACAATAAATTTAACTACCAAGGTAAAACAATTGTGCAATGAAAACTATAAAATGTTGCTGAAAGAAATTAGAGAAGATCTAAATAAATGGAAGGACATTCTATGTTCATGGATTGAAGACTTAATATTGCTAAGATGTCAATACCGCCCAAAGCAATATACAGATTCAATGCAATGCCTATCAAAATTCCAACAGCTTTCTTTGCAGAAATGGAAAAACCTCCAACCCTCAAATTGATACAGAAGGGTAAGTGGCTCTGAATGGCGTTAGGTGCTATGGAGTTGGTTCTGACTTATAGCGACCCCAGATTCAACAGAATGAAACACTGCCCAGTGTTGCACCATCCTCACAAATGTTGTTATGCTTGAGCCCATTGTTGCAGCCACTGTGTCAATCCATCTCATTGAGGGTTTTCCTCTTTTTTGCTGACCCTCTACTTTACCAAGCATGATATCCTTCTCCAGGGACTGGTCTCTCCTAATAACATGACCAAAGTATGTAACACAAAAGTCTTGCCATCCTTGCTTCTAAGGAGCATTCTGGGTGTACTTCTTCCAAGACAGAATTGCTTATTCTTTGGCAGTCCATTGTATATTCAACAGTCTTCACCAACACCACAATTCAAAGGCATCAATTCTTCTTTGGTCTTCCTTATTCATTGTCTAGCTTTTGAATGCATCTGAGGCAACTGAAAACACCATGGCTTCGGTCAGGTGCGCTTTAGTCCTTAACATGACATCTTTGCTTTTTAAAACTTTAAAGAGGTCTTTTGCAGCAGATTTGCCTAATGCAGTGCATCGTTTGATTTACTGACTGCTGCTTTCATGGGTGTTGAGTATGGATCCAAATAAATTAAATTCTTGACGATTTCAATCTTTTCTCCATTTATCATGATGCTACTTATCGGTCCAGTTGAGAATTTTTTTTCTTTATGTTGAGGTACAATCCATACTGAAGGCTGTGGTCTTTAATCTTCATCAGTAAGGGCTTCAAGTCCTTTTCACTTTCAGCAAGCAAGGTTGTGTCATCTGCATAATGCAGGTTGTTAATGAATCTTTCCCAAATCTTGATGCCCCAGTCTTCTTCATACAGCCCAGCTTTTTGGATTATCAGCATAAAGATTGACTAAGCATGGTAAAAGGATACAACACTGATGCACACCTTTCCTGATTTTAAGCCATGCAGTATCCCATACTCTGTTCGAATAACTGCCTCTTGGTCTATGTACAGGTTCCTCATGAGCACAGTTAAGTATTCTGGAATTCCCATTCTTCACAATGGGAAGACCATAACTTGTTATGGTCCACACAGTCAAATGCCTTTGTATAGTTAATAAAGCACAGGTAAACATCTTTCTGGTATTCTCTGTTTTCAGCCAGGATTCATCTGACATCAGCAATGATATCCCTGGTTTCATGTCCTCTTCTGAATCCAGCTTGAATTTCTGGCAGTCCCCTGTCACTGTACTGCTGCAACTGTTTTGGAATTACCTTCTGCAAAATTTTACTTGTGTGTGATATTAATGATATTGTCTGATAATTTCTGCATTCTATTGGATCACCTTTCTTTGGAATAGGCATAAATATGAATTTCTTGGAGTCGGTTGGCTAAGTAGCTGTCTTCCAAATCTCCTGGCATAGATGAGTAAGCACTTCCAGTGCTGCACCTACTTGCTGAAGCATCTCAGTTAGTATTCCATCAATTCCTGGAGGCTTGTATTCTGCCAATGTCTTCAGTGCAGCTTGGACTTCTTTCTTCAGCATCACAGGTTCTTCATCATATGCTACCTCCTGACATGACTGAATGTCCACCAATTCTTTTTGGTACAGTGACTGTACCAAAAGGATCCATCTTCTTCTGATGCTTCTTACATGGTTCAGTATTTTGTCCATAGAATCCTTTAGTATTGCAACTCGAGGCTTGAATTTTTTCTTCAGTTTTTCAGCTTAAGAAATGCCAAGTGTGTTCTTTCCTTTTGGTTTTCTAACTCTGAGTCTTTGCACATGTCATTATAATACTTTGTCTCCTCAAGCTGCACTTTGAAATCTTCCATTCAGCTCTTTTACTTCATCATTTCTTCCATTTGCTTTAGCTACTCGACATTCAATAGCAAGTTTCAGAGTCTCTTCTGACATCCATTTTGGTCTTTTCTTTCTTCCTTGTCTTTTTAATGACCTTTTGCTTTCTTCATGTATGATATCCTTGATGTCATTCCTCAACTCGTCTCTTCTTTGGTCATTAGTGTTCAACGTGTTAAATCTATTCTCGAGATGGTCTCTAAACTCAGGTGGGATATACTCAAGATCATACTTTGGCTCTTGTGGACTTGTTCTAATTTTCTTCAGCTTCAGCTTGATCTTGCATATGAGCAATTGATGGTTAGTTTTGCATTCAGCCCCAGCCTTGTTCTGACTGATGATATTGAGCTTCTCCATTGTCTCTTTCCACATATGTGTTTTCCATCTGGTGAGACCCACATGTACAGTTGCCATTCATGTTGTTGAAAAAAGTTATTTGCAGTGAAGAAGTTGTTGGTCTTGCAAAACTCTATCATGTGATTTCTGGCATTGTTTCTATCACCAAGGCCACTACTGAGCCTTCTTCATTTCCAACTTTCACATTCCAATCACCAGCAATTATCAATGCATCTTGATTGCATACTTGATCAATTTCAAACTGTAGAAGCTGGCAAAAATCTTCGGTTTCTTCACTTCTGGCCATAGTGGTTGGTGCATAAATTTGAATAATAGTCATATTAACTGGTCTTCCTTGTAGACATATGGATATTATCAGTGACAGCATTGTATTTCATGATAGATCTTTAAATGTTCTTTTTGATGATGAATGCAATGCCATTCCTCTTCAATTTGTCATTTCCAGCGTAGCAGACCATCTGATTGTCCAATTCAAAATTGCCAGCATCAGTCTATTTCAGTTCACAAATGCCCAGGATATTGATGTTTATACGTTCCATTTCATTTTTGATGATTTCCAATTTTCCTAGATTCATACTTCGTACATTCCATATTCCAATTATTAATGGATGTTTATAGCTCTTTCTTCTCATCTTGAGTCATGTCACATCAGCAAATGAAGATCCTGAACGCTTGACTCCATCCATGTCATTAAGGTTGACTGTACTTTGCCCAGTTGTATTCTGAGTGCCTTTCAACCTCAGGGGCTCATCTTCTGGCACTATATCAGACAATGGTCTGCTGCTAATCGTAAGATTTTCACTGGCTAATTTTTTTCAGAAGTAGACCGCCAAGTCCTCCTTCTTAGTCTGGAAGCTCAACTGAAAACTGTCCACCCTAGGTGACCCTGCTGGTATTTGAAATACCAGTGGCATGGCTTCCAGCATCACAGCAACATGTAAGCCACCACAGTACGACATACTGACAGACATGTGGGGAAGCAGCCCTGAATAGCCAAAACAATCTTCAAAAAACCAAAGTAGGAGGAGTTGTATTTTCTGATCTCAAAATGTACTATAAAGCACAGTAATCAAAAACAGTCTGGTACTGGTATAATTATAGACATATGGACCAATGGAATAGAACTGAGAGTCCATAAAAGACCCATATAACAACAACTATAAAATACTGTTGCTGTTGAGTGGATTCTGACTCACAGCAACCCTATAGGACAGAGGAGAACTGCCCCATAGGCTTTCCAAGGAGTGGATGGTGGATTTGAACTGCCAACCTTTTGGTTAGCAGCCAAAATGTTAACCACTGCTCCACCAGGGCTTCAAAAGACCCATATATCCATGGTTAATTGATTTTTGACAAGGGTACTAAGTCCATTCAATGGGGAAAGAACAGTTTCTTCAGTAAAGTGATTCTGGCACAAATCGACTTCCATATGCAAAAGAATGAAGCTGGACCCGTATTGCACATGATATGCAAAATTAGCTCAAAATGAATCAATGGCCTAAATGTAAGAACTAAAGCCATAAAACTCTTAGGACAAAAGACAGGGGTAATTCTTCAGGATCCAGTTTTTGACAATGAAATCTCAGATATGACAAAAAAGCAAGAGCAGCAAAAGAAAAAAATAAACACTTTTGTGCATTAAAGGACTTTATCAACAAAGTGAAGAGCTAACCTACAGAATGGGAGAAAACATTTCGAAACCATATATCTGACGTTGTTGTTGTTAGGTGCTGTCAAGTTGGTTCCAACACAGTGACCTTACGTACAACAGAACAAAATACTAGCCGGTCTTGTGAACATCTTCACAATCCTTATGCTTGAGCCCATCATTGCAGCCACTGTGCCAATCGATCCCATTTAGGACCTTCCTCTTTTTGCTGGCCCTCTACTTTATCAAGCATGATGTCCTTCTCCAGGGACTGATCCCTCCTGATAACATGTCCAATGTATGTGAGATGTAATCTCACCAACCTTGCTTCTATGAAGCATTCTGGTTGTATTTCTTCCAAGACAGATTTGTTCATCCTTTTGGCAGTCCATGGTATATTCAATATTCTTTGCCAACACCACAATTCAAAGGTGTCAATTCTTATGATAAGGGTTTAATATACAGAATACATAAAGAACATCTACAACTCAACCACAAAAAAGACAAACAACCCAATCGAAAAATGGGCAAAGGACTGGAATGGACTGGATGATATACAAGCGGCCAATAAGCACATGAAAAGATGCTCATTGTCACTTGTCATTAGGGAAATGCAAATCAAAATCACAATAAGATAGTACAATGAGATAGTTATTAGAAAAACAGAAACCAAATGTTGTGGAGAATGTGGAGAAATTGGAACCCTCATCCACTGTGGTAGAATTGTAAAATGGGGCAGTCACTGTGGAACACAATTTGGCAGTTCCTCAAAAAGTTATACCTAGAATTAACACATGACTGAGCAATTCTACTCCTAGGTATATACCAAAAGGCTTGAAAGCAGGGATATAAACTGATGCTTGTAGATCAGTGTTCTTTGCAGCACTATTCACAATAGCCAAAAGATAGAAACAACTTAACGTACATCAACAAGTGAATGGGTAAACAAAATACGGTATACCCATACCCCTGTTTCCGTTGCGTTGATTCCAACTCATGGTGATCCTATAGGACAGCGTAGAAATGCCCCATAGGGTTTCCAAGGCTGTTATCTTTACAGACGCAGACTGCCACATCTTCCTCCTGCAGAGTGACTAGTGGGCTCCAACTGCTGACCTTCTGGTTAGCAGCCGAATGCTTAACCACTGCACCACCAGGGCTCCTTGGATCCATACAATGGAATATTATTCAGCTATCAAAAGAAATGAAGTTCAGATATATGCTATGACATAGATGAACCTTGAAAACATCTGAGAAATAAGTCAGTCACAAAAGGACAAACATGGTATGATTCCCACCTTCATGAAATCTACAATAGGCAATGTATAGAGACCAAAGTTTATTAGTGGTTACCAGGGGCAAGTGGGAGGGGGAAAGGAAAGATATTGCTTAAGGGGCACTGAGTTTCTATTAAAGATGATGAAAAAAAATGGAAACAGATAGTGGTAATGGTTGTACAACACGGTGAATATAATTAATGTCTCTGAGTTGCACAGGTAAAAATGGTTGAAATGGATAATATTTTGTTATATATATTTTACAACAGTAAAAAAAAAAAAAAAGAAAAAGGTCCTGACTAAAACATCCAGATGTATTATATCCAGATCCACTAAGCTCCATGTATTTCCTAGTGTGTGAAATACTTACTTCTTGCACCTCAAATTTTACAATTATCAACATTCAGGAAATATCTTCTTGCTCCATTTAAGCTCACTATGAGCAAAGACAAATGCATTCTTAATTATTATTTCCTTGCCAACATCTAGCACAATAACCCACCACATAGTAGATCCTTAATAACTGTTGAAAAAATAAACAGAGTGAATCTTCTACATATAATTCAGATTATTTTTTCCCAAGTCCTGTACCTTATTTTTGCCCATGTGAAAACCAGTTAAATATTTTCTGTCTATTCACATGACCTCACACTAATGTGGGCTATTCCAATATACTTGGACTTTTCATAAGCAGAATTTAGTGTCATGTGCATTCCCTCCTCCAAATAATTCAAAAAAATATTTAAAAAGGCTAGTGACAGGGGAATGCTGATATTTACACTTCTTCAATCAAGAAGTGCCCATTTATCCTAAACCACTGTTTCTTGTCTCTAAGCAATTTCCTGTGCATTACACCAGTCTCCATCATAGCATAATGACTCAATTTTTAAAATAGCCTTTTGTGTGGAACTTTGTGAAAGGCTTTTTGAAAATCTAAATAGACAGCATTGATCAGTTGTTATCCATATGCATATGTGCCTCTGTCTTAGTCATCTAGTGCTGCTGTAACAGAAATACCACAAGTGGATGGCTTTAAGAAAGAGAAATTAATTTTCTCACAGTCTAGTAGGTTAGAAGTCCAAATTCAGGGTGTCGGCTCCAGGCAAAGGCTTTCTCTCTTTATTGGCTCTGGAGGAAGGTGCTTGTCCTCAATCTTCCGAGACTAGGAGCTTCTCTGCACAGGAACCCTAGGTCCAAAGGATGCACTCTGCTTCTGGCACTGCTTTCTTGGTGGTATGAGGTCCCCCACTCTCTGTTCGCTTCCCTTTCATCTCTTGTAAGAAAAAAGATAGTGCAGGCCATACCCCAGAGAAACTCCCTTTACATTGCATCAGGGATGTGACCTTAGTAAGGGTGTTACAATTCCACCCTAATCGTTTTTAACATAAAATTACAATCACAAAATGGAGAACAACCACACAATACTGGGAATCATGGCCCAGCCAAATTGATACACACATTTTTGGGGGGACATAATTCAATTCATGACAGCCTCTTAAAAGAGCTTTAATAGATTAATCAGGACTGATTTCCCCTTATGGAAACCATACAACTCTCTTCTAGCTTCTTCCCTGTCTTACTGGCATATAATTTTCTTTTTGAGGGAAAAGGCTCAGCTCTTCCCTGTTGATCTGCTTTGGTTGAGTCTTTAATCCTTGTCAGATGTTGTAGAATCATGTATGGTTAAGATTGCCAACATCAAAATATTTGAAAGAGATTAATAACTATGGTTAAGTTAGCATGTTGAGGTTAAAACACGTGGACATATAGGGTCAGGATCTGTGGTAAAATAAAAAAAGGAAAGTCAGAAATATAGGAAGTTGGCAGTTAACAATCAAGGCTCAAGAACGTTTTAGGTCCTTCAGGAATTTGACACTTACTGATTTCTCTTTTCTTTAAATTCTCCCTTCCTTTGTTTTCTACAACTTCATGCTTTCATCCTACCTTGCTGGATATTCCCTTTCAGTCTTTCCCTGAATATTCCTTGTCTTGCCTCTTTAATGTGGTTTCCCAGGTCCCTTCCTTGACTTTATTTTTGCTCCCTCTATATAAAAATATTTTTCATTATATATATATTCATTATCAATCTCATATGCTCCCATGGATTTAGGTAGTACCTACAGATTGATAGAATAAAAATGTAAAATTGGGGCTCAGACCTATTCTCTGAGCTTCAGGTAAGTCTATTTACCTATTTAGTAGACATTTCCACGTTGGTATCTATGTTGGTCATCTAGTGCTGCCACAACAGAAATACCACAAATGGATGGCTTTAACAAAGAAAAATTTATTTTCTCACAGTCTAGTAGGTTACAAGCCCAAATTCAGGGCATCGAATCCTGGGGAAGGCTCTCTCTCTCTGTTGGCTCTGACGGAAGGTCTTGGTCCCCAATCTTCCCCTGGTCAAGGAGCTTCTGGGCACAGGGACCCTGTGTCCAAAGGATACGCTCTGCTCCTGGAGCTGCTTTCTTGGTGGTATGAGATCCTCAACTGTCTGCTTGCTTCCCCTTCCTTTTATCTCTTGAGAGATAAAAGGTGGTACAGGCCACATCCCAAGGAAACTCCCTTTACCTTGGGTCAGGAAGGTGAACTGAGTAAGGGTGGTGTTACATTCCCACCCTAATCCTCATAACATAAAGCTACAAGCACAAAGTGGAGGACAACCACACAATATTGGGAATCATGGCCTAATAAAGTTGACACATACTTTAAAAAAAAAAACTTTTAGGGGGATACAATTCAATCCATGACAATATCCCCTAACAAAAAAAAATTTTTTTTTTTTATAGACACTCTAAACTCGATATGTCCAAAATCAAACATGTCGTCCCTACATAAGTTGAGGCCTTTGTCATTACACGTGACAAAAAGTCTTACTTCATGGAGCTCTGGTGGCACAGTGGTTAAGTGAAATGGCTGCTAACCAAAAGCTCAGCAGTTCAAATCTACCAGCTGCTCCTTGGAAACCCTATAGGGCAGTTCTACTCTGTCCTGTAGGGCCATGGGTAAGAATCGTCTCAATGGCAATGGGTTCAGAAACTGAACAGAACAGGAATACAGCTAAACTAAGAAGCAACCAAGGCCTGGAAAACTCAAGGATTTCTCTCCAAATTCTACCTCTGCTTCCTCTACATGCCTGTTTCTTTTCTCCCCTCACTATACTGCTCAGTATGCTTGGTGAGAAACACGAAGTTTTACATGTTCTTGTTTTAGCCACCCAGAGTGAGACTGGCTAGGTTCTCTCTAGGTTCTCAACTCAAACTCCCAAGGAAGAAACTCACTGGCCCAGCTTTGGTCAAGGTGTCCACCCGTGGATCAATCAACTTTGACTTTGGGTAAGCGGCAGCAATGTACATAGCTTGAAGCTGTCCCATAGCTCACTGACACTGTTCATTTTCTTTTCAACCTTTTTCTGTATTTCATTTTGAATAGTTTCTGTTAATATGTATTCAACTTCACTAATATTTTCTTTCACAGTATCTAATCTGCTATTAATCCAACCCAGTGTATTTTTTACTACAGACATTGTGTTTGTCATATTTAGAAATTTGGCTTGTTTGTTTTTTACATCTTCCATTTCTCTACTTAACGTGCCCAAGTATGTTAAGATTTAGATTCTTAAACATGTAGAATATAGTTATAATAACTGTTTTAATGTCTGCTTACTGATTCTGTCATCTGTGTCATTTCTAGCTGTTCCTATTGATTGATCTTTCTACTTACATTAGTTATATTTTCCTGCTTGCTTACATGCCTAGTAATTTTTTTTTTCTCAGATGCCAGACACTGTGAACTTTACCTTTTTAGGTGCTGAATATTTTTCTATTTCTATAAATATTTTTGAGTTTTATTTTGGGCAGTAAATTACTTGGAAACATTTTGATCTTTTTGAGGCTCTGTTTAAGCTTTGTTAGGCAGGATGAAAGCAACTTTTATTCTAGAGCCAATTTTGCCACATTATTGAGGTAACAAAGGAGCCCTGATGGTGCACTGGTTAAAGCTCTCAGCTGCTAACTGAAAGGTCGGCAGTTCAAACCCATCAGCCACTCTGTGGGAGACAGATGTGGCAGTCTGCTTCTGTAAAGATTAGAGCCTTGTAAACCCTATGGGGCAGTTCTACTCTGTCCTATAGGGTCTCTATGAGTCGGAATTCACTCGACGGCAGTGGGTTTCATTTGGGTTTGAGGCAATGCTCTTCTGAGTAATGTACCCAATACCCTATAAATTAAAAGTGTTTTTCTTTCAAGGATTTATCCCCTCTGTTCCTATCTGGTAGTTCTTTCTTAAACCTTGAGTAGTTTCCTCACACACATGTGCTGATTAGTACGCAGCTGAAGACTTAGGGGACCCTCTGCAGATCTCTAGAGCTGTCTGTCTATACAGCTCTCTCCTCCCTGTACTCTGCCCTGTGAACTTAAGATGCCATGGCCTCCCTGGACACCCAGGCTCCTCCATCCACTCTCTAACTCGCACCCTGGAAACTCTCTCCAGGCAGTAAGCTGGGATAACCATAGGGCTCACCTTATTTGTTCCCCCTCTCTCAGGGATCAGTGTCCTATGCTGCCTGATGGGCACTGTCTGAAAACTTGTTGTTTTATATATTTTGTCTGTTTTTTGTCATTTCAGCTGGAAGTCCATTTCTGCCTTTTGGAATTATGTGCAGCTACTTAAACTCTGGGCTCTTGTATGCCTCTGTATTTTTATGTAAATTTGAAATGTCCTTCCTTTCTACCCTGTCTGCCTGGCAAGACTCAGTTCCAGCATTATCTTCTCCCACGTCTTCCTCAGCAGCCCCATCCCCCTAGGGCATCATACACATACCATAGATCATAGCTTATTCATCTAGCAGCCGACTCAACATGTACTTGTTGAAATAAATCGCTTCTTACACTTCAGTGAACTAAAGTGAAATATTGTATATATTTACACTGAAACAGAATAATCTTCACTGTTTATTTCAGAGTATTTTACAAGGTGTTATCTGTAAAAACGGGCTATAACTTAACTATTTCTATATTCTTAAGTTCCGATATTTTTTGAATCAAGTATATGTCATTTTCATGCATGTCGTGTTTTCATTTTCATTCTGTTCAAAATATTTTGCAATTTATTTTTTGAGTTTTTTATTCAATACTAGGTTATTTAGACATATGTTATTTTCCAAACATTTGGAATTTTCCAGATATCTTTCTGTCAATCATTTCTAATTTAATTCCATTGTGGTCAGAGAACACACTTGTATGATTTAGATTCTTTTAAATCCATTGAGATTTGTTTTATGGCCTATGATAGTCACTTTTGATAAACGTTTCATGTGCTCTTTAAAGAATGTGTATTATTTTATGAATTAGGTCAAGTTCCTTGAAAGCGTTGTTCAAATGTATTATATCCTTACAAGTTTTTCTCTACTTGTTCTATCAATTATTGATAGATGAGTACTGACTAGAGGTGAATCTGACTACAGCTATAAATTTATTTCTCCTTGTAGTCTATCAGTTCATTACTTCATTTATTTTAAAGTTCTTTCATTAGGTGAATAAACATTTAGGGTTTTTATGCCATCTTGATTAACTGATGTTTTTATCATTACGAAATGACCTTCTTTATCTCTAGTGATACTCTTTGCTCTGAAGTCTCTTTTGTCAGATATTAATATAATCATTCCATATTTCTTTTGATTAGTCTTAGCGTGATATGTCTTTTTCCATCCTTTTACTTTTAACCTATTTGTGTCTTTATATTTAAAGTGTGTTTCTTGTAGGTAGAATATTTTGGGTCTTGCTTTTTTATCCAATCCTTTTATTTTGGGTGTTTAGAACATTTACATTTAATGTGGCTTTTTTTTTTTTTAATGGTTGGGTATGAATCTACCTTCTTGCTATTTGTTTTCGATTTGTCCTGTGCTTTTTTGTTGTTGTTGATCAAATGAGCAGTCTATATTATTCCATTTTATCTCATTCATTGGATTATTAGTTATACCTTTTCTTTTTGTGCTTTTAGTGTTTTGTTTTTAGGGTTTACCATTTACATTCTACCTCCAAATAAAATTTCACAATTTGAAAATTTAAGTTTCACACCTCACTATTCACTGAAAGAACCTCACAATGGCATAGCTTCACTTCTCTTTTCCAGTTTTTATGCTATTGCTATTATTAATTTTATATCTACATATGCTAAAACCAAAACCAGCTGCCATCAGGTCAGTTCCAACTCATGGCAACCCCGTGTGTTGCGGAATAAAACTGCACTTCCTTTTGGAAGCAGTTTGCAAGGGCTTTCTTCTGAGGCATCTCTGGGGGCTCAAATCACCAACCTTTCAGTTAGTACTGCATTTTTACACAAATAATATGCATGTTAAGCCAGAACTGTTTTACTTAATTTCATCATTTCTAGCATTATATTCATAGGCATGTTATTTGCAAAAAAAAAATACAGTAATTGAGTGCTTAACCATTTGTACCACCCAGGGACTCCTACGTGCTATCACTCCCCAAAATACGTTGTTATTTTTTTCTTTAAATAGACAAAAATAAGGAAAAATCTTATATTTACCCACGTTTGTCATTTCCTGTGCTCTTCGTTCCTTTTTGTACATCCAGCTTAATTTTCCTCTGCCTGAAGAACTTTCACATTTCTTGATATGTTGGTCAGCTGGTGACAAATTCTTTCTGCTTTTAAATGCCTTAAAAAGTATTTCACCTTCCTTTGTGAAAATTATTTTCACTAGGTATAGAATTCTAGGTTGACTGGTTTTTACTTTCATTAATTTAAATATGTTGCTTTACTCTCTTCTGGTTTTCCAATGAGTTTTTTCTCTAGCTGCTTTTAATTTTTTTTCTCTTTATCACTAGTTTTAAGTAATTTAGTTGTAACATCCTGATATAAATCTCATGTTTCTTGTTCTTGTGGCTCTTTGAGCTTCTTGTACCTGGTGGGTGTATAATTTTCATCAAATACGAAAAATCTCAACCATTAATCTTTAAATATTCTTTCTGCTTCTACCCTCCAGTCCCCCAAATTCCTCTCCTTCTTGAGACTCTCGTCACAGGTATCTTAGGCCATTTGATGTTGTTCCACAGCTCACTGAACTCTGTTCACTTTTAGCTCCAATCTTTGTGTTTCATTTTGGATAGTTTTTGTTATATCTTCAAATTCACTAAGTTTTCTTGTATGGTGTCTGATCTGCTGAAAATCCCACCCAGTGTCATTTTTATCTCAGATACTGCATTTTTCATATCTAGACATTTAATATAGATCTTCTTTATATCTGCCATGTATCTCCTTGTCATGCTTCTTTAACATTGGAGTACATTTTTATAACTATATGAATTTCTTTATGTACTACTTCTATCATATGTGCCATTTCTGGGGCCCTTGTGATGCAGTGGAGCCCTAGCGGTGCCGTGGTTAAGCGTTAGTGGTTAAGTAAGTCTTGGTCATCTAGTGCTGCTATAACAGAGATACCCCAAGTGCCTGGCTTTAACAAAGAGAAGCTTAGTCTCTCACCATCTAGGAGGCTAGAAGTCCGAATTCAGGGTGTCAGCTCCAGGGGAGGCTTTCTCTCTGTTGGCTCTGGGGGAAGGTCCTTGTCATCAATTTTCCTCTGGTCAAGGAGCTTCTCGGCACAGGAACCTTGGGTCCAAAGACTTGTTCTGCTCCAGGTGTTTTTTCTTGGTGGTATGAGGTCCCCATGGCTCTCTGTTCTCGTCTCCCTTTTGAGATGTAATCTCAAAAGAGATTGGCTTAAGACACAATCTAATCTTTTAGATTGAGTCCTGCCTCATTAACTTAACTGCCACTAATCCTATCTCATGAACATCATAGAGATAGGATTTACAACACATAGGAAAATCACATCAGATGACAAAATGGTGGACAATCACACAATACTAGGAATCATGACCTAGCCAAGTTGACAGATATTTTTAGGGGACACAATTCAATCCATGACAGTTAGGCTGCTAACCAAAAAAGGTCAGCAGTTCAAATCCACCAGTCATTCCTTGGAAACCCTATGGGGCAGTTCTACTCTGTCCACAGGGTCGCAATGAGTTGGAATTGACTTGAAGACAATGGGTTGTTTTTCTTTTTTTTGGTTGGTGGCGCAGTGGTTAAGAGCTTGGCTGCTAACCAAAAGGCCAGCAGTTTGAATACACTAGCCACTCCTTGGAAATCCTATGGGGCAGTTCTATTCTGTCCTATAGGGTCGCTGTGAATCAGAACAGACTCGATGGCAATGGGTTTGGGGCCATTTCGAGGTTTGTTTCTATTGAATGATTTTTATTCTCATTATTTTCCTTTTTCTTTGCATGCTATCATTTTTGTTTGTATGCCAGGCATAATGAAGTTTACATTGTCGGGTGCTGGATTTTTATTATTTATTTATCTATTTTTTGTATTCATATAAAAATCCTGTGCACTTTGTCCTGGGATGCACTTAAGTAACTTGGAAACCATATGATCCTTTCAAGGTTTACTTTTTTAAAAATTTTTATTGTGCTTTAAGTGAAAGTTTACACATTAAGTCAGTCTCTCATACAAAACCTTATTTACACCTTGCTATTTTTTTTATAATTATATATATAAAAAAAAAATTTTTTTTTTATATACTCCTAGTTGGTCTCCCCGTAATGAGACAGCACATTCTTTTTCTCCACCCTGTGTTTCTGTGTCCATTCAGCCAGCTTCTGTCCCCCTTGGCCTTCACATCTCCCCTCTAGACAGGAGCTGCCCAGATAAGTCTCATGTGTCTACTTAATCCAAGAAGCCCGCCCCTCACCAGTATCATTTTCTGTCTTGTAGTCCAGTCCAATCCTTGTCTGGAGAGTTGGCTTCAAGAATGGTTCCTGTCTTGGGCTAACAGAAGGTCTGGGGACCATGGCCTCTGGGACCCCTTTGGTCTCAGTCAGACCATTAAGTCTGGTCTTTTTACGAGAATTTGGGGTCTGCATCCCGCTGCTCTCCTGCTCCCTCAGGGATTATCTGTTGTGTTCCCTGTCAGGGCAGTCATCGGTTGTAGCTGGGCACCATCTAGTTCTTCTGGTCTCAGGCTGATGTAGTCTTTGATTTATGTGGCCCATTCTGACTGCTGGGCTCATACTTACCTTGTATCTTTGGTGTTCTTCATTATCCTTTGCTCCAGGTGTGTTGAGACCAATTGTTGCATCCTAGATGGCTGCTTACTAGCATTTTAAGACCCCAGATGCCACTCTCCAAAATGGGATGCAGAATGTTTTCTTAATGGTTTTTATTATGCCCATTGACCTAGATGTCCCCTGAAGCCATGGTCCCGAACCCCCACCCATGCTACACTGGCCTTTGAAGCTTTTGTTTTATTCAGGAAACTTCTTTGCCTTTGGTATAGTCCAGTTGTGCTGACTCAAGGTTTACTTTTTAAAAAATATTGTTGTAAAAAATATTTAACACAACATTTGCCAATTCAACATTTTTTACATGTATAATTCAGTAACACCAATTACATTAACCATGCTGTGCAACCATCACCAGTGTCTGTTGTCAAGTTTTCCATCACCATAAACAGATATTCAATGCTTCTTGAGGTCTACTTTTAAACTTTATTAGCAGACCAAAGCAGCCCTTAGTTTAGTGCTCGTATGGCTCTTCTACTGGGCAATACCCTTCTGAGCACTCTATCTCATGTCTCATAATGTTATGAGGTTTTTCATTCTGGGTAGTGGGAACACAAACTATTCCTAGCCCCATGTGATCTCCAAGGATTGTTCTGCCTCCTTCTTTCTGGTACTTAACCTAACTTCGAGTAGTTTCCTTACAAGTATGTGCTCATCAATACTCAGTTGAAGACCTGAGAGGAGCCCTCTGCAGTTCTCTGAAGCTCCCTCGCTTTCTCTCTCTCTGCATTTCTTTCTTCTCCAGTACTCTGCCCTGCAAATTCTTACCACCTTTAACTCTCTGAACTTTTAATTCTGTTTCCTCAACTCGGGGAATATTCCAGACTCTGTTTGAGTTTCTTTCTCTTTGAGCTGCAACCTGGGAACTCTCTGTAGACAGTAAACCAGGATAATATCAGGGCCCATCTCGTTTGTTTTCATTCTCTTAGGAAACACTGTCCTAAGCTTCCTGTTGTCCAATGTCTGGAAACCAGTGTTGCATATATGTTGTCCAGTTTCTTACTTACTTCTGACAGAAGTCTAATTCCTGGTATCCCATCATGGCTGGAAGCAGAAACTACTTGATACTTTTTGATCCTCTGAATGACCTTACTTATAGTCTGACATCTGGTAATAAGGCAAACAGGCCTATAATTAGAGTAATGCACTGAGTCAATTATTCACTGTATATCAGTGACATTTTGTATTATGTGCTGACAAAGCACTCCTCCCTTTAAGGTTTTTTAAAAGACTATTCTGTCAAGTTTAGGTTTTTATACTTCTTAACCTTTTATTTTGAAAAATGTGATGCTTAGGGAAAATCTGAAAAAACTGAATAAACATCCATGAACCATTCATTTATATTCACCGATTACTAATATTTCAGTATTTTGCCATATATGCTTTATCTCTCTAATTTCAACCAATTGAAAGTAAATTTCACACCTAAATATTCATCCTACATCTCCCAAGAAAAAAATGTTTTTACATAATCGCAGTAGCATCATCACACCCAAATTTTTCATATTGATACAATAATTTTATCTAATATATATCCTTTATTCAAATTTCTTTGATTATCCTTTATAGCTTTACTTTTTCCAGATTCACAAACTAATCAAGAATCACTCATTGCGTTTGGTGATTATGTCTCATTAATCTCTTTTTATCTGGAACAATTCTCTTGCCTTTTTTGACTTTTACAAGCAGGCTTGCTGTCTTGTTTAATTTAGATTTTAAAGAATTGTGATAGTGTTAGTAAATTTTATGACAATTTGGGAAGGAGAAATTCTTCAACTGTTTTCATGTTATAATATTCATCCTGTCACTTTGAAGGCTATGTTAAATTTTGAATATGAATAAATCTCATTTTAATAACTAATATACCCTAAAATTGCTCAGTGACTCAAGTGTGCTATTACAGAACTTAGAAGTGGAAAATATCTAATATCTCATTTTTTTCCTAGTGAAGGGAGAGGCAACTGAGAAATATTAGCGCTGTTTTGTTTTGTAATTTTTGTTTTATCGTCATAGAATTGCTTAAAACTGTTGCCCAACTTTTCACAAGCACTATTCTTGTGTAATCTTTAGAGAAAGTCAACTCTTTCATCTACTCAGTAGCTCAACTTGTCAAATGGAATAGAAAAAAGCTTGTCATTTCAGAGTCCCAGAATTAGCATGAGAGATAGAAATGCATTTTTCTCCTAATGGGAATTACTCCACTTTACTTCCGGGAGTTTTAAAACGATCAGCTGGTAGTCAGCCCTGTTCTTCCACCAGATGGCAATAACCCATAATGGGTGAGGGTGTGAATGGAATGTGCACAGGCTGTGCAAGGCACGAGCAATGAAGTAATGTGGGAAAAACGAGGAGTCCCAAAGAAGATAAATAAGGATTGCTAAATCAGGCACACACTAGAGCTAACAACAATATAATAAAAGGGACCCTATAACTCATCTTTAGTTTATTAGTGCAAAATTTCAGTACCAAAAAAGTTGCACCATTTGTTACATTTTCCAGTTTTCAGAATCACATATTATAAAACAGCTGATCACAGAGCTGAGATGCTGTTTTTCAAGTAGAATTAACCAGATTCAGCACAAAAAAAGCCATTGTATATTCCTAATAGAAGCCACAAAGAGCCCTAGTGGCACAGTGGTTAAGTGCTTGGCTATAAACTGAAAGGTCGACAGTTTGAACTACCAGCCACTCCATGGGAGGATTGTGGCAGTCTGCTCCCGTAAAGGTATACAGCCTTGAAAACCCTATGGGGAAGTTCCACTCTGTCCTAATCGGCCACTATGTGTTGGAATCGACTTGGCAGCAAACATTTTGGTTTGTTTTTTGGTTTAAAAGAAGTCATAAATTTAGAGAGAGTATCTTAGCAAAAAGGAGTCCTTGGGTGGTGCAAAAGGTTAACGCATTTGGCTGCTAACTGAAATGTTGGAAGTTCAAGTCCACCTACAGGCACCTCAGAAGAAAGGCATGGTGACTTACTTGAGAAAAATCATCCATCGAAAACCCTATGAGCATAGTTCTACTCTGACACACACGGGGTCACCGTGAGTCAAAACTGACTCCATGGAGACTGGTATCTTAGGAATAAACAGGGAAAGAAGAAATCTGCAGGAACTTCTGATGAAACCTGCAGTGTCATTTCTCCCCTACTCCACCATGACTTGATAACAAATCCTAATGACACTTCACATTTTTCTTTCAAAATTGTGGGAAGACAAATTTTGTTTGAGTATACCTACTTGGTTTTGGTTTTAGTTGGTATCATACAACTCCAACTCAATGCTACCCCATCTCATGCAAATAACTCACAGTGTGCTATGTCTAAAAATACTGTACAATTTTATTCCATAACAGGTTGTAAGTGAAAGGAATTTTTCATCACTGACTAATTACTCCAGGATCTTTTTTCCAAAAACTGGATATCCCATGCCAAAACCAAACCCAGTGCCATGGAGTCGATTCCGACTCACAGCGACCTTATAGGACAGAGTAGAACTGCCCCATAGAGTTTCCAAGGAGCACCTGGCAGATTCAAACTGCCAACCCTTTGGTTAGCACCTGTAGCACTTACCCACTACGCCACCAGGGTTTCCAGATATCCCATATCCTATGCCCTTTTCTTGGAAGACTATAAGTAGTACCAAATTTTATAACTGTTTGTATCATTTTCCTTTCTTTCGTTTTAAAAAATAAAACAATATGGTAATGCTCGATTAAAATTTGAAAAGAAGTTCCTGCTTGTTAGATAAAGACTAGAATTTTAAATAGAGTTCAAAGTGAACTTGTTTATTAGACCACATTCTTAAAAAACTTCTAGGGGAACTATTAGGAACATTTCTCCTCTGGTAAGTGGATCAATTGCCTACAATAGGTAAAGACAGGATATAAAATAAAAAGACAAAGATAAAATGAAATGAAATAGGAATCAGGGAATTCAGTTTTTCCTTTATACAATATTTTTTTAAAGGGGCTCTTAGGCTGGGAGAAGCAAAATGAGTAAAGTGTATAAATATATATATAGAGAGAGAGAGAGAGAGAGAGATTTATATTAAAGAAATGACTCATTGTTGTAGAAGCTGGAACATGGGTCAGGCTGGAGGCTTCTGATTCACACAGCTGTAGGAGCTGACAAACTGAAGATTGGCAAGTCAGACAGCAGGGCTCTGGCTTACAGGCCACAAACAACAATGAATCCCAAGATCGGCAGGAAAGACGGCAGGTTAAGTTGCTAGCTCAAGTCCCAAGAACTGGCGGTCAGAGGAACAGGAGCCAGCTGCAGGATCTAATGTGAGCAAAAGGCCACCAGGTTCACCAGAAAATGGATGCAGACCAACTGCCCCAAGGAAATCCACTTTCAACTGATTGGTTACTCACAGCAGATCCCATCATGGAGATGATCACATTATATCAAATCTCATCATGAAAGTGATAACATCATTATACGACTGCCAAACCACTGAGAATCATGGCCCATTCAAGTTGACACACAACCTTAACCATCACAGGGGCTATGATGAAAATCTACCACTCATCTGTCAGTTTGTCTACTATGGTGGCTTGAGTGTTGCTGTGATGCTGGAAACTTTGCCACCAGTATTGCAAATACAAGCAGGGTCATCCACGGTAGACAGGGTTCAGCGGAGCTTCCAGACTAAGAGAGACGTCTTAAAAAATTGGCCAGTGTCTTATGAATAGAGGCAGAACATTGTCTGATATAGTGCCAGAAGATGAGCCCCTCAAGGTTGGAAAGCACTTAAAACATGACTGAGGAAGAGTTGCCTCCTCAAAGTAGAGTCAACCTTAATGACGTGGATAGAGTAAAGCTTTGGAACCTTCATTTACTGATGCGGCACAACTCAAAATGAGAAGAAACAGCTGGAAACATTCACTAATAATCTGAATGTGGAATGCTATGAGGTATGAATCTAGGAAAATTGGAAGCTGTCAAAAGTAAAATGGAATGCAGAAAGAATGATATCCTAGGCATTAGAGAGCTGAAATAGACTGGTGTTGGCCATTTTAAATCAGACAATCATATTGTCTACTATGCTGGGAATGACAAATTGAAGAGGAATGCCATTGCACTCATCATCAAAAAGAGCATTTCAAGATCTATCCTGAAGTACAACACTGTCAGTGATAGGATAATATCCATACGCCTACAAGGAAGACGAGATAATACAACTATTATTCAAATTTATGCACCAACCACTAATGCCAAAGATGAAGAAACTGAAGATTTTTACCAACTTCTGCAGTGTGAAATTGATCAAACATGCAATCAAGGTACGTTGATAATTACTGGTGATTGGAATGCGAAACGAAGAAGAATGGAAACAAAGAAGAAGGACCGGTAGTGGAAAATATGGCCTTGGTGATAGAAACAACACCAGAGATAGCATGATAGAATTTCGCAAGACCAACGACTTCTTCATTGCAAATAGCTTATTTCAACAACACAAATAGCGACTATGCACATGGATCTCACCAGATGGAATACACATGAATTAAATTGACTACATCTGTGGAAAGAGACAATGGAAAAGCTCAATATCATCAGTCAGAACAAGGCCAGGGACCGAATGTAGAACAGACTATTAATCACTCATGTGCAAGTTCAAGTTGAAGCTGAAGAAAATTAGATCAAGTCCATGAGACCAAAGTACGACCTTGAGTATACCCTACCTGAATTTAGAGACCATATCAAGAATAGATTTGACATGCTGAAAACTAATGACTGATGTCCAGACAGCTTGTGGGATGACATCAAGGACATCATACGTGAAGAAAGCGAAAGGTCATTAAAAAGACCAGGAAGAAAGAAAAGACCAAAATGGATGTCAGAAGAGACTCTGAAACTTGCTCTTGAATGTCGAGTAGCTAGAGCAAATGGAAGAAATGATGACGTAAAAGAGCTGAATGGAAGGTTTCAAAACGTGGCTCAAGAAGACAAAGTAAAGTATTACAACGAAATGTGCAAAGACTTGGAGTTAGAAAACCAAACAAAAAGAACATGCCCAGCATTTCTCAAGCTGAAAGAAATGAAGAAAAAACTTAACTCTCAAGTTACAACACTGAAGGATTCTACTGGCAAAATACGGACGACGCAGGAAGCATCCAAAGAAGATGGAAGGAATATGCAGGGTCACTGTACCAAAAAGAATTGGTTGACATTCAGTCATTCCAGGAGGTAGTAGATGATCAAGAACCAATGGTATTGAAGGAAGAAGTCCAACGTGCACTGAAGGCACTGACGAAAAACAAGGCTTCAGGGATTGGTGGAAAATCAATTGAGATGTTTTAACAAATGGATGAAGTGCTGAAGTGCTAACTCATCTATGCCAAGAAATTTGGAAGACAGCTACCTGGCCAACCTACTGGAATAGATTCATATTTGTACCCATTCCAAAGAAAAGTGACCCAACAAAATGCAGAAATTGTCAAACAATATCATTAATATTACATACAAGTAAAATTTTGCCGGAGATCATTAAAAAAAAAATTGCAGTAGTACATTGTCAGGGAACTGCCAGTAATTCTAGCCGGATTCAGAAGAGAATGTGGAATGAGAGATATTGTTGCTGATGTCAAGTGGATCTTGGCTGAAAGCAGAGAAGAGGAGAAAGATGTTTACCTGTGTTTTATTGACTATGCAAAGGCATTTGACTGTGTGGATCATAACAAATTACGGATGATATTGTGAAGAACAGAAATTCCAGAACACTTGATTGTACTCATGTGGGACCTGTACGTAGATGAAGAGACAGTCATTTGAACAGAACGAGGGGATACTGCGTGGTTTAAAATCAGGAAAGGTGTGTGTCAGGGTTGTATCCTTTCACCAAGCTCACTCGATCTGTACGCCAAGCCAATAATCCAGAAGCTGGGCTTTATGAAGAATGGGGCATCAAGATTTAAGGAAGACTCATTAACAATTTGCAATATGCATATGACACAGCCTTGTTTGCTGTAAGTGAATAGGGCTCGAAATACTTAATAATGAAGATCAAAGAATACAGCCTTTAGTATGGATTACACCTCAGCATAAAGAAAACAAAAATCCTCCCAACTGGACCAACAGGCAACATCATGATAATCAGAGAAAAGAATGAAGTTGTCAAGGGTTTCATTTTATTTGGATTCACAATCAACATCCACGGAAGCAGCAGTCAAGAAATCAAAGGACATATTTCATTAGGTAAATCTACTGCAAAAGACCTTTTTAAAGTGTTAAAAAGCAAAGACTTCACTTTGAGGACTAAGGTGTGCTTGACCTAAGCCACGGTATTTTCAATTGCCTCATATGCATCTGAAAGCTGAACAATGAATAAGCAAGACCAAAGAAGAATTGACGCCTTTGAATTATGGTATTGGTGAAGAATATTGAATATACCATGGACTGCCAGAAGAATGAACAAATCTGTCTTGGAAGTAGTACAGCCAGAATGCTCCTTAAAGGATGGCAAAACTGCATTTCACATACTTTGAACATGTTATCAGGAGGGATCAGTCCCTGGAGAAGGGCATCATGCTTGGTAAAGTACAGGGTCAGTGAAAAAGAAGAAGACCCTCAATGACATGGATTTATAACAGTGGCTGCAACAATGGGCTCGAGCATAACAACGATTGTGAGGATGCTGCAGGACCAGGCAGTGTTTTGTTCTGTTGTGCACAGGGTCACTATGGGTCGGAACCAACTGGAGAGCACCTAACAACAAGATGATGAAAGATCTTAAGCTTTTTTATTTATTGTTGTAAACATTTTTGTCATCCTCATAAAAACATTAAATTATCAAGACAAAAATATTGAAAATACAGAAAAGTAAAAAGAAAAGTTACCCTGAAAACAACTACTATTATCGTTCCAGTGTATTTTCTTCCATAGGTTTTTTTGTTTTTGTTTTTTAGACATTAGCTTTTTTTCACCTTTAAAAAAGTTTGCCTCTTTTTATTGCTGTTTCATGGTTTTCATGGCCTGATTTCTCACATTACGTAACAACATATTATTTTCAGATGTGATTGAAAATGCTAAATAAAGTAATTTTGATTACTTGACAATATTTTGGTAGGATGAGCCATACTTTAATTAACCTGTTTTGGACATTTACTTAGTTTCTCCTTTTTGTTATTACAAATAGCATTGTGAGGAATATTTTAGTGTATATAAAATATTTTCCTATTTAGACTTTTTTAATTGATTCCCAAGAGTGAAATCACTAGTTCAAAAAGCATAAAAAAGTTAATGCTTTAATTTTGATTTGTAACCCTGCCAATTTTCTTTTCAAAAGAATTGAATCAATTTACACTCCTACTAGCGAAGTGCAAGAAAGCAGCTTTCACACTGCTGCTATTGCTGAGTATTATCATAAAAAACAACCAACCAAACACTTGGCTAAATGGTCTGTCATTAGTGTTTTAATTTGCATATCTTTGATTGCTAGAGAGATGGAACCTTTTCCCACTGTTTGTTAAACAGCTGAATTTCCTCTTTTGTGAATTGTCTACTTATGTCCTTTGTCTGTTGATCTATTGGGGTCTTTGTTACACCTATTTACATAAAGAACCAACAAGCACTGCCAGAGAAAGGCCTTCTTTATACAATACTGCTGAACTCCCTTTTTAAGTCATTCCAGACTCAGCATTGAAACAGAATGTGAAGGGGAAACCAGGAAGAGTAGGCGAAGATAAGTGATATACTTTACTATACAAATGAAATAAAAGCTCATCTTACTTTTATAAAATAGCTCAGCTCCTTTATTTAACCCAGTACTCATTTTTATACTGCATTTGGTAATGTTCTGACCAGTTTTCAAACAACAGATTATATATTATAAAAAAATACCAGAAATACGGCCTCATCGTGAGACATGTTGAAGTCATTACGGATCCACAAAATGTTGCCATTGCATGCCTCATCTTTTTAAATGACTTAATTAGATCTGATTTAATTTAACTCGATGGGGGAGAGAGTCACCCTTTTATTCTGTAGCCATCTTCCTGAAATACTGGCACTTCTGTGTATGATTTTCTTCTGAATATAATTAGAACAAGTGCAAGAAGGCAACAGCAATACAGGCTCCCTGACACGGGATCTGCTGATGGACTCGCACTTTGCATTGATGAATATCCTGACCCAGGCTCAAAGAACGTGATTCCTATTGGCAAGGGCAGACACTTAAGACCAGTAAATAGGACTCGAATGCTGATAATAATTCTAGAATTGCCTTTACTTCATTTAGGGAGGTTAAGGAACCTCTATAAACACCCCTGTCTGAAAAATGGGGATAATAATAGTTTCTCTTCTTACTCAACAGGAGTCCCTGGGTGGTACAGTTAACATGCTAGGCTGCTATCCAAAAGATTGGAGGTCTGACTCCACCAGAGGTGCCCCGGAAGAAAGGTCTGGTGATCTACTTTGTAAAAATCCGCCATTGAGAACCCTATGGAGCACGGTTCTACACTGACACACATGGGGTCGCCACGAGTTGGAGTTAACTTAACTCAACAGCAACTGGTTTTGGTTCGTATCCAATGGGATACTTTAAAGAGTACATTATATGAGGAAAATATTTTGAGAATGAAAGGAAGAATGTTATGTATTATTATGTTGTAGGAAATGTTACTTTAAAAAATATGTCAAGAAGCAAAAACAGCTTCCTTTGTCAAAAATGCTGAGTTCATAAAAAGAATCAAGGAATACAGGGAGGGATTAATAGGATCTTAGACTCATCCAAATCAACCCTCTCATTTGACAGCAGAGGAAAGTGAGGTTGTGAGAGGTATTAACTTGTCTAGGAGGACATTGCTAATTAATGACAGAGCTAGAATGCCAATGTGGAAGTCCTGAATTCTCTCGAGAAATCGTTACGCTGGCCTCCTGTCCCCATCCAGTCCATAGCAAGTTTCTGTTGTTGTTAGGTGCCGTGGAGTCAGTTCCCACTTATAGTGACCCTCTGCACAACAGGACCCAGTGCTGCCTGGTTCTGCACCGTCCTCACAAGCACTGCTATGTTTAAGTCCAATGTTGCAGCTACTGTATCAATCCATCTCCTTGCGGGTCTTCCTCTTTTTCGCTGACCCCCTACTTTACCAAGGATAATGTCCTTTTCCAGGGACTGGACCCTTCTAAGCACCATCAAGTAAAGAACCCAATCTTCTTGTCATCTTTAATAGGAACTATTTCCATCCCTCTCCCTATTTTGTTTTATGAGGGCTAAAATTTTGTTCATAGTAAGAATAACAAGTACTTTAAATAAGCAGACAACATAATTTGAATATATGTAAAATTATAACATTATATGTCTGAAAGTTTAGGAAATAAGCACCAAAGAGCATATCTTTTTTTTTTTTATTTGTACTTTAGATGAAGGTTCACAGAGCAAACTAGTTTCTCATTAAACAATCAATACACATACCATTTTGTGACATTGGTTGCCAACTCCATGACATATCAACACTCTCCCCTTCTCGATTTTGTTCCCTATTACCAGCTTCCTGTCCCCTCCTGACTTCTAGTCCTTGCCCCTAGGCTGGTATGCCCATTTAGTCTCATTTTGTTTTATGGGCCTGTCTAATTTTTGGTTGAAGGGTGAACCTCAGGAATGACTTCATTACAGAGTTAAAAGGGTGTCCAGAGGCCATACTTTTGGGGTTTCTCCAGTCTCTGTCAGACCAGTAAGTCTGTTTTTGTGTGTGTGTGTGAGTTGGAATTTTGTTCTACATTCTTCTCCAGCTCTGTCCAGGACCCTCTACTGTGATCCCTCTCAGAGCAGTCAGTGGTGGTAGCTGGGCACCATCTAGTTGTGCTGGACTTAGTCTGGTGGAGGCTGTGGTACTTGTGGTCCATTAATCCTCTGGACTAATCTTTCCCTCCTGTCTTTAGTTTTCTTCATTCTCCCTTGGTGAGAACATATCTTCATCAAACTGAAGCTGTTCTTAGAACTGCATTTGGAATGCACTACCTTTCACTGCAAACATACAGGAGAGGTCACCAAAATGAAGTGGAACCAGTTTGACAGAGAAGATGCAATCTCATTTCAACAGATTGATTAATATGAGAAGAAATAAATTTGTTAGAGGAAGGCTCTCAAATCTTTGTGACTTAAAAGAGAAGCAGGTAAAAAAGGGAATCTACCCGTCCTTTCAGCTAATCATTTAAAGGGACAGTGTGTGCAACTCTCAGCAGAAATAATGTGATTTGTGATAAGGAAATTCAATACCCAGAGAGTCTTATTCATCAAAGAAAATAACCAGCAAGTTGGTTTATCTGTGTAAAGCTATATGAAGTTACAAGGAGCCCTGGTGGCTCAACGGCTAAGCATTTGGTTTGAACCCACCAGTGGCTCTTTGGGAGAAAAGACCTGGTGATCTGCTCCCATAAAGATTACAGCCTAGGAAACCCTATGGGGCAGTTCCACTCTGTCATACAGGGTCACTAGGAGTCAGAGTCAACTTGATGTCACATAACAGCAACAACAGGAAATTATATTAGTAGATCACTTTCAAATGGCTCAAGAGCGCAAACCCATTATAACAATGGTACTAGTGAAGCCAGGAGTCCCTGGGTGGTGCAAACAGTTAATCCGCTCCAGTGCTAATTGAAAGGTTGGAGGTTTGAGTTCACCCAGAGGCACCTCGAAAGAAAGGCCTGGTGATTTACTTCTGAAAAACCAACCATTGAAAACCCTATAGTGCACAGTTCTATTCTGACACCTCAGATGGGCAGCTGAGAAAATTTGTCTAATCAAGAGAGAGGATTTCTTTTTACCCCCAATTTATTTAACTATTATAGAACTTCTGCTTTATTCTATGTATTTTTCCCCATCCTATGTAGGATTTTTTTTTTTTTTATGTAGGATTTAGTATGTATTTAGATATACAAATTCTCTCTCTCCACGCACACATGTGAAATAGGCAGAAAGAGTTAATTAGAAAAAATGGTAAGAAAGTTCTACATGGGAAGCACTTTCTGGGCCTTTTTCCAAGTTGCCATAACATTTGCCTATTTTTAGTTCTTTTGTTAAAATAAACCTTTTGAACTTAGTACACTGTGGACACTCAATAAATGTCTGAGATTTATTCAATAGTTCACTTGAATTTCACAATCTTACAGAATATGTAAAGCACAGGAACTTTGACACAGTTCTAGACTGAAATTTGGTAGCCCTGTGGATTCTAGATTTAGTGATGCTACGCCAAGAAATGAAGACGGAAAGAGTCTAATTTTCGTCATCAATTTCAATCTCTTCTCTTGCTAACCTTCGAACATAACCTTTAAGGCAGTAAAAAGAACTGTTTAAAGTTGTACGTTCTCACTGCCCTTGCACCCCTATAGATGAAGGTGAAGACTATGTTGTGAGTAGCTTAAGAGAAACAAAGGCCCTGCATAGGGACAGAGCGAAAATTTGTCTCAGAATCATGGAAAGTATACGTGACAGGAGTATTCAGTGAAGCCAACACCTCGCTCTTGTAGAAGCTGTCATAGAACACTTAGCGGCTGCATTTTATATCCCATATAACGGTGCCTCTAGCAACGCTGAGTGAGAGCATTGGTGTTTTCCTGACTCAAAAGGAGAGGGGTGTGCCGCCTGCTGAATCACCCTCCTCATTTCCTGGGGCACCTGGGTGTTCCAAGACACTAATGGAGGATTAAATAATAGTTACCATGACAGCTACCTAAATGCTGTCATGATAATATCAACAGATGTATTACAGAGCTCTTTGTAATTTGAATTTTCTTCCTTCAAAAACCTCAATAATTTTAATAACTGACACCTTCAATCTCTGTATGTAAGGTTGATCTAAAGAATTGGAAAATCCTTTTCTTTTTAAACTGAGGTAGGATGCCATATTAAGATACAATTCACCTCCTCACTTAAAATTTATTCCTTCTAGTGAATGATGATTGACATAAACCGAAAAAAAAAAACCAAAAAACAAAAACCCAAACCCACACCTGTTGTGTTGATTCCATTGGTTATAGTATTTTTAGAAATTAAAAAGAGGAATATTAAAATGAAAATTAAAAGTTTTAACAATTTTTTTTTTTTTTAAATTTACAGGAACTTGAATTTGAGAAAACTAATCTAAATACTTTAAGCATTAGCCAGTATGTTGTGGGCATGGGGCTGGCTTTATGGCTGCCAGGGTTCATGCACATGATCACAAGTGAGAACCTGCCTGTGGAGGGTTTGTATTTGGTAGAGAGACGCTCTGTCCTCCTCCTCTCCTTTCCAAGGATTACAGCAATCAGTGAAAGCAGCGGAGCAGCAGCAGACGTTCCTAGTGACCCTGTATTTTTATGATGCCTTTAAAAATTTACTTTTAAGAGGTTTATAATACCTTTTAGGAGGATTATGGTAAAGCCTCATCTACTGAGGAGCACTTGGAGTCATCAACATGAACATCATAAAATGTTAGCTGACCTCGGATAACCTGACCTAGTAACCCATTGCTGTCGACTTGATTCTGCCTCATGGTGACCCTATAGGTCAGGGTAGAACTGCCCCCTAGGGTTTCCGAGAAGCGGCTGGTAGATTTGAACTGCCAACCTTTTGGTTAGCAGCCAAATGCCTAACCATTGTGCCAGCAGGGCTCCTAGTTGACCTCAAGGGTTATTGGAATGTCTTTACTAAATGTTATCAAACCACTAAACCTGTACAAGTCTTAAGTCTCTTAGCTGCTGCTTTTTAATTTTTGGCAAAATATATATAACAAAAAATCTGCATTTTAACCAGTTTATAAGTGTACACTTCAGTGACGTTAGTTACATTCACCACGTTGTGCAACCATCACTACTATTCCAAAAGTTTTCATCTCTTCAAATAGACACTCAGTATCCCTTCAGCAATAAGCCCCCATTTGTCCCCACTTCTAACTCCTGGTAACCACCAATAACCTTTTGTCTCTATGCTTTTTTCTATTCTAGATATTTCCTGGAGCTCCAGTGTAAGTGGGATCATACAATATTTGGTGGCACACTGGTGAAGAGCTCAGACTACTAACTAAAAAGTCGGCAGTTCAAATCCACCAGCTGCTCCTTGGAAACCTTATAGGACAGTTCTATTCTTATAAGGCGCAACTGGCTCAACAGCAATGGGTTTGGTTTTTGGTTTTGGTTTGGTGTAAGTGGGATCATACAATATTTGTTCGTTTGTCTCTGACCTATTCCACATCTCATAATGTTTTCAAGGGTGATTCACATTGTAGCATGTATTAGAACTTCATTTCCTTTATAGCTGAACAATATTTCATTGTATGGATATACCACTTTTGTTTATCCATTCATACGTTTATGGACACTTCGGTTGTTTCCACCTTTTAGTTATTATGAATAAGGATGCAATGAGCATTGGTGTACAGGCATCTGTTTGAATGCCTGCTTTCAAATCTAAATCTTCTGAGAATATATCTAGGAGTGGATTTGCTGGGCCATTTGGTAATTCTGTTTTTAATTTTGAGAAACTGCCAAAGTGCTTTCCACAGTGACTGAACCACTTTACATTATACCAGCAATGCACAACGGTACCAATTTCTCCACATCCTCGTCAATACTACTTACTTCCCATTTTTTTCTGATAATAGCCATCCTAGTGATTCTGAAGTGGTATTTCATTGCGGTTTTGATTTGCATTTCCCAACCCGATGGCTCGCAACAACAATGATGTTGTAAGGGGCCCTGGTGGCACAATAGTTAAGCACTCTGCTAACCGAAAGGATGGTGGTTCAAACCCACCAATGGCCCCATGGGAGAAAACACCTGACAATCTGCTTTCATAAAGACTAAAGCCTAGGAAACCCTATGCGGCAGTTCTATTCTGTCCTATAGGGTCACTGAGTCAGAATGGACTCGATGACATACAACAACAACAATGATGTGCTTTTCGTGTGCTTGTTGGCCATTTGTATTTTTTTTTAGAGAAATGTCTATTCCAGTTCTTTGCCCATTTTTAAATAGAGTTGTCTTTTCGTTGTTGACTTGTAGTTCTTTATATATTCTGAAAATTAAACCTTTATCAATATATGATGCCCAAATGTTTTCTCTCATTCTGTAGGCTGTCTCTTAACTTGGTTGATAAACTCCTTTGATGCACAAAAGTTTTTAAGTTTCATGAAGTCCAACTTACCTACCATATCTTTTTTTGCTAATGCTTTTGGTGGCAGATATATCTAAGAATCCATTGGCAAAAATAAGTTTTACTTGAAGCTTTACCTCTATATTTTCTTCTAAGAGTTTTATGGTTATAGTTCTTACATT
Source organism: Loxodonta africana (assembly GCF_030014295.1). Lineage (NCBI taxonomy): Eukaryota > Metazoa > Chordata > Mammalia > Proboscidea > Elephantidae > Loxodonta > Loxodonta africana. Next base: position 174,414,863 of record NC_087345.1, on the reverse strand, counting down.
TGGGTCATTGATACATTTTCAGTTAATTTTTATATGTGGTTTGAGAGATGGGTCCAACTTTATTCTTTTGCACGTGGAGATCCAACTACTCTTTCCCCATTGAATGGTCTACATTTATGAGTTATGAGTCTCAATTCTATTCCATTGTTCTATATGTCTATCCTTACACCAACACCAGATTTTTTGATTACTGTAGGTTTATAGCAGGTTTTGAAATCAGAAAGTGTGAGTCCTCCTCCTTTGTTTCTTCTCAAGATTGCTTTGGCTATTTGGGGTTCCTTGCAGTTCCACATGAATTTGAGGAGCAACTTTTCATTTCTGCAAAAAAGCTCTTAGAATTTTCATAGGGATTATGTAAAATCTATAGATTGCTTTGGTATTATTGATATTTTAACAACATAAAGTCTTCCAGTCCATGAACATGGAATGTTTTTTCATTTGTTATGTCTTGTTTAATTTCTTCCAACAATGTTTTACAGTTTTCAGTGTACAAGTTTTTCACGTTCCGGGAAAAATTTATTTCTAGGCATTTTATTCTTTTAGATGCGATTGTAAATGGAATTGTTTTCTTAATTTCCTTTTCAGGTTGTTCATTGTTGGTACATAGAAAACAATAGATATTTGCATGTTGATCTCGTACCCTACCACTTTGCTGAATTCTTTTATTAGCTCTAGTACCTTTCTTGTAGATTCTTTGAAGATTTTCTATATATAGGACCATGCTGTCTGCAAATAGAGATAGCTTACTTCTTCCTTTCCAACATGGATACCTATTATTTCTTTCTCTTGCCTAATTATTCCAGCTAGAGCTTCCAATACAATGTTGAATAGCAGCGTTGTTGAAAGCAGGCATCCTTGTCTGGTTCCTGATTTTAAGGGAAATGCTTTCAGTCTTTCACCATTGAGTATGAAGTAAGCGGTGTTTTTCAAAATGCTGTCTTTATCATGAAAGGGTATTGGATTTTGTCAAATGCCTTTTCTGCATCAACTGAGATGATCACGTGGTTTTTTTTTTTTTCCTTTATTCTACTACCGTGGCGTATTACATTAATTAATTTTCTTATGTTAAACTACCCTTGCATTCCTGGGATAAGTCCCATTTGATCGTGGTGTATAATCCTTTTAATGTACTTTTGGGTTTGGCTTGTTAATATTTTGTTGAAAAACTTTGTGTCTATATTCATAAGGGATAGTGGTCTGTAGTTTTCTTTTCTTGTGGTATCCTATCTGACTTTGGTATCAGGACAATGCTGGCTTCTAGATTGGGTTCGGAAGTGTTCCTGCCTCTTCTACTTTTTGGAAGAGTTTGAGAAGGATTGAGGTTAATTCTTCTTTAAATATTAGGTAGAATTCACCAGTGAAACCATCTGAGCCTGGACTTTTCTCTGCTGGAAGGTTTTTGATTACTCCTTTAATCTCTGTACTTGCTATAGGTATGTTGAGATTTTCTATTTCTTCTTGAGTTTGTTGCTTCTTTTAATCTGGTTCTTTTCTCCTTTCATTTCACTTTCCCTCAGGATGTTGGCTATTGCTTTTTTGCTGAAGTGTTCCTTGGACAAATATTCATCAGACATTTGTTGTATTTCTAAATTTCTCTAGGTTAGGAAACCAGTTAACTAAGTATCAGTTAGGGTCTCGTCAGGAAACAGATGGCCCGCTCGAATGTAATGGAAGTGAATTTAATGATGAGTTATTCACAGATGTGTGGGCAGGGTGAGGGAACCAATAAGGGATGGTGAGGCACCCAGGGACAAGTATGGTGGGAAGCCATTCTCACCCCTACACCTCCAGGTAGAAGAGGAACGACCAGGGTTGCAGAGCCTGGTGGGAGCAGTGGGAGTCATCAAAGGCTACCTGACAGGAGCTGCATTTGTGGAGGTAAACAGTCACTCCCAGAACCTCTGCAAGGCAAGGAGTAAAAGGGAATAAATACCCCTACCTTTCTCTTCTTTCACCCTCCTATCTCCTATCAATGCCTCCCAATCAAAAGTCAAAAGAGTAAGGGAGCCTAGTTAATGCAGTTCATTGGGGTTAGCTTCCAGAGCATTGAGTAGGATAGAAAAGGGTGGAGAATGGGTTTGGGGTGGTGGGGCAAATGGAGAATAACCAATCTATTGAATTCATAAAAATTATGGATCAAGTGAAAGCAGGTTTTCAGAAGTTTTGTTTATAAACTCTGTCCCATTGAGCTCCCTTCTCCTTTTTTCTTTTCTTTTTTTTTTGGTTCTTAGCTCTTTGGATAAGCTATACTGCCAGATAGCTAACTTGTAATTGATCTGATTTGTACTCCTATAGTCATCACATTTGGATTGATACTGAGAAATGGTAAGGTTATACTTAATGTCACAACAAAGATGACTGTGCCTTTAATATTCTATTATTTTTAATATCACTATCATGATTATAGATTAGAATTTATATAACACTTTCTGACCACATAAAAATGTTTCTCCCTAAGTATGAAATAGAGAAAATTCTTCAAGATTGAGCCCTCAAATCAACATTATACACAATTATAAGGGTCTTTTGGAGCCCTGGTGGCACAATGGTTAAGAGTTTGGCTGCTAACCAAAAGGCTGGCGCTTCGAATTTACCAGCTCCTCCTTGGAAACCCTATGGGGCAGTTGTACTCTGTCCTATAGGGTCGCTATGAGTCATAATCAACTGAATGGCAACGAGTTTGGTTTGGTTTGGTTATAAGGGTGTATTGGTAGCACATACACTGCAAGCAATGTAAATCTCACAAGCTCAGTTAAAAGTGGCATAGGGCCCTGCCGCTGTGAAATTGGAGAAATTGTCAAGCATCATCAGGAAAATACCGCTATGACAGCAAGCTCCATCCTGCACATATATCTTGAAGATCCCATAAAGTCAAATTTGCATTTGAGTTAGGGCTGCTAAATTTCATTTTAGAATAGCAGAGAGGTTGGGGGTGATCCTCCTGGTGCCTTGCCCATATCCCCTTGCTCCTGTAACTTCAGCACATACCAAGTGATGTCCAGCTGCCAGTACCTACATTTCTTTGTCTGGGGCTTTCTATTGCTTTTTTGCTTCTGGCTTCTAGGAGCTGCCCTCAACCAATGACTGATAAGTGTATAAATACCTCAGCTCCCTTGGCTTTCTGATGAGATAATGCCAAGGCCTATGTTTTACATTGCTGTCAGAATTTCCCTACTGGATGGATGAAGCTCCAGTTGCCCACAGTGGTAGCTGGTTTGATGATGTGCCCTTTATTGACTGCCTTTCCTTCCCCATCTCACTTCCTCACTCCTGTTACTGGTGCTTCTTTCACTTCCCAAATAACTTTTTTGCACTCTATTCCTTGCCTCAAGGCCAGCTTCTGGGCTACACTAAGAAAGAGATAAATTTTCATCTCCTACCTGCACAAATCTGTAAAGCACAATCTTCCACTACTTTATAACAAATTATTCTGTTATTAAGAGTTGAAACCCCTTCCCCAGGTGTTTAATTCTATCATTTACTGACCATCTACCACGTGCCAGGTTCGGGACCAAGTGTTCTTCTATGTTATCTCATTTAATCCTCACTCTCATTTCAAAAGAAATTTTTCTTTTTTTTTTTTACTCATTTAACAATCATATGGATTTTAATACCGCAATTTCTTTTGATGTTTTATCTATTGCCCCAAATTACTTACGCTTTCATAAAGCTTTCTCTACAAATTTACTTATTGCCAGCTACTTGCTAGAACCTCCAGTACAATGTTGATCACAGAAGTGGCAAAAGCAGACATTCTTCCCTTGTTCCCAATGTTAGGCAAGGACCTTTATTTTTTCAGCTAAGAAATATTTTTGCTTAGCTGTGTTTCATATAGAAGCATTGTACTACTCCCTGTGACAAATACTGAATGTTTTTTTATATAGTGTAAATAGGCTTAAATAATGAATTCTTGATTTTTAAGAACTTTTTTGGCTAGGGTTATTACCTTAGTATTTATTTCTGATTCTGAGTTATATGTGGGACTATAAAATGAGTACACACTTAAAGAATTTAGGCAGAACAAATTATCAATGAAAATATGTCTGAGTGATCGACTAGGTGATTTGGATAGTTGAAATTTGAGTGCCAATTACTAACTTTCTTGAGTTAGGTAGTCCAGGCTATATCAGTTTGGAAAAAAGCTCCGGGTTGCAATTTGCCTACTTGCCTTTTAGTCCTAATCATGCCTGCATCTGTCTTTAACAGACCATAAGTTACAAAACTGATCATGTAAATTTATAGAGTGAAAACTGACTTTTCACAAGAAAATACTACAAAGTCCTAAAATCCTTAAAGTATTACATAAATTTTACTGCTATTTTAATCCATAATTATAACACTGAGATTTCTGGAAAAAGTTCATTAATAAAGGTAATCAAATACTGAAACATATCAGGCAAATCATTTACAGGGCATCTGTGTAACCCACAGAAACAGGAGGCAGTTGCCATTACAAAGTGGGTGCGTCAACAGATAGACACAGAAACACAAGCCTTCAGTGCTTTTTCCAAACGTATTTTTCATGACCTTAACTAGGAGACAGCCAAATGGTTCATGAAATTCTAATTTGATTGTTGAAATCAGAGGATCTGAGTTGTTAAAAGGTAGTCAAATTAGGCTCTACTTCAAGAGAAATAATAAAAGTACTTGTGGAATTTTACATACCTTTTTTTGATAACCCTCAAACTCAATCTGGTATACCTTGATTTTTAATTATTATGGTAAAGCATACCTATTGTTCAATAAAAACTTCATGAATATCACTCTGAATTATTAAAAAGCTTACCTGATATATCCACTAGCTTATTTGATATATGTACCAGTTTATTCTAATCAGGTAAAATTTTATAAAATGTATGAAACCTGAATGCTTTTATAACAAAATAAAGATACCAGAATTATTTTAAATTAAAAGATTTTATTTAACATTTTGAATAGGTAAATATTCTCATGATTTGAATATCAAAAAGTTTAAATATGAACACAATGAAAAGTCTACATCCACTGAGTTCTTATCCCCCCACAGCTAGTTTGTTCTGTTGTTAGGTGCCCTTGAATCAATTTTTGACTCATTGTGACTCCAGGTGACAGAGCATAACTGCACCATAGGGTTTAATAGGCTGTAATCTTTATGGAAACAGATCACCAGGTCCTTCTCCTGCAGAGCTGCTGGGTGGGTTCAAACCACCAACCTTTCGGTTAGCAGCCACCAGGGCTCCTTTGTTTGCCCTAATTAAGTGCATCTACAAGCCAATTCTGCACTCTTATTCTGCTTTTTTCACTTAACAGGAAAATCTTGGAGATCTTAATATTAAAAAGTAAAGAATCTTCTCATTTTTCTTTTCTGTTAACAGCTGCTTAGTGTTCAAATGTATGAATATATCATAACTAGCCTCCTGTCGGAAACCCTGGTGGCACAATGGTTAAGTGCTACAGCTGCTAATCAAATGGTCAGCAGTTCAAATCCGCCAGGCGCCCCTTGGAAACTCTACGGTGCAGTTCTACTCTGTCCTATAGGGTCGCTATGAGTCAGAATTGACTCCACGGCAGTGGGTTTGGTTTTCGTTTAGTCTCCTGTTAATGGATATTTATGCAATTTCCCATCTTACGCTATTCTCAACAACACTGTAAGAAATACCTTATCATTTTCAGATGTGGAACTATAGGTGTAGGATAAATTCCTAGAAGGAAAACTGGAGGTTTAGTGTATACATGCATTTGTAATTTTGATAAAAAAAAAATTTTGATAGATACTGCCAAATTCTTGTTTCCCTACAACCTAGCCAAAAACAGGGATGCTAGATAAAACTTCATGCTTTTTCATTTAGAAATGTGCAATGAAAAGTGGGTTACCTAGCAAAGAATTAGGAAGAAAGTAGGACAAGTTTATTTAGCAACTTACAGTGCACATTTTCAGTCAAAAATACATTCAACAGGAATTTACAAGAGCATCTTGCATATGCCAAGGGATATATACATAAACAAATCAGACCCAAGTCTCTGCCTTTGTGGAACTTACATTCTCCTTCTCCACTCTGGAACTCTTTGCTACTTCATAAGAAGCCAGCTAAATGTCAGTATGCTGAAAACAATCTGTTGCGATCCTGAGTAGAGGCGTCAGACATATGCAACAAGTGTTATTTAAAAACTAACAAGAGGCAATGTTGCATATGATTTCATGGCTCTCCATCAGGTCCTTTCAAAAACAACACACTGGCAAGAGCGCTCTTTTTATCTGACTCCATCTGTTGTGGGTAGTGATCAGCATACTGTGGGCACCGTCCTATCATCTGAGATTACGTTGCGAAATAGGAAGTGGGGTTACAGCAGATCAGCAAGTGTATGCAAACTGTGTGGTTCTATCTCCAGCTGAAACCAATGGCAATTCAGGTTTGGGGAGTAGGGAAGATAAGGTTATCAACACATTCCCATCAGGGCACAGTTTCCTTTTTGTTATCTGTTCTTGTTTTGGTTCTAGAAAGAGATCACAAGGGGATTCTATGGAAAATAGTTTCGAAAGCATAAAACGGCAACACTCTGTATGCTGAACAGGGGCATGGAGGGGGGAACATGTTAGAAACTGAGGGAGACAGGAAAGATGGTAGGTGCCAAGGAAAGGAAGGTAGCAAGTGCAACGATATAGTTCCATGCTTATTTAAAGAAAACTCACTTTAAGCATCTTTCTTTTCTAAAAGGAGAATATCTTAACTCTCTTAGATTTTTTTTTTTCTTAGATTTATTACATTTTATAAAGAGGTGGTAAAGTACAGTTGCTAAATTCTTGCAAATAACCCAGTAGGTTCTTTGTGTTCTTTAAATAACAAATGAGAACTCAGCTTGTGATAAGGATGCCAGACATTGTAGCATCTTTTTTTTTTTTTCACACAGAAAAAGAGCCCATTCCAGACAATGGTTCTGAATCACATCCTGAACTTTTTTTCCTCCTCGTCTGTAATGTTAAAGTTTTATGATATAGTATGTGGCACCATAATAGATGCTATCAACACTGGTTAATGAATGAGTGGTTTCTGAAGTCCTAAGAATTCTTATTTTTCTCAGTCATTGGATTTTAGAACTAGAAGGAGGGGACTTTGAGTTGAGACAACACTCTTATTTGATAGCTGAGGTTAACAAGGGTGAAGTGACAACGGCAGGGCCAGATTTCTTTCCGGATTCCCAGTCCAGCAGGGCTCCTTTTGCCATTGGATCACCATCCAAAATCTTTAATGCCCATGACTTTCGAGTTTTCTGCCGCCACACTGCAAACTGGGATGGCTCTGTACAATGTCACTGTGGCCCCAGCTGAATGCTGAAAGGATGGCCAGGCTGCTCTGGACCCGCGTGTCTGCGGAGCGGCTCTTCCCGGGTCCCCAGGGGCCTCCTCAGACTTAAGTCTGCACAGCTGGTTCAGCACTGAGCCCTGGTGGCCCTGGTGAAGGACAGCTCCCTACGGACCCAGTAATGGACTCAGTGTCCCCGGTGTTCCATTTTGAATCCCTGAGGCAGCGGGTAACACTTTTTCAAGTCTCCCAGCGGGATTTCCGGGGTTGTGAACGTCTGACCTAGGCCCGGCCGCAGCTCCCATCAGGGGATCAAGGAAGGGCGGGGGCAGGACCCACGGCCCCCGTGTCTTTCCCTGGGCTCCATTCCTATCAGCCCAAGGCTCAGTCCGCTTCCCGTTCGCCCTTCCCTCGTTTTCCCCCACGAACATTTTCTCGGCGCGTCCCACTTCACGTTCCCAAGTGCTTACACCCACTTGGCCGGCGTCTCCCCCGCCTGCCCGGTTCCCGCCCTCTCTCCCCTCCCCCCCTTCACCCCGCCCCCCGGAACCGCGGCGGCCGCCTCACCCCGCGCCCCGCGCCGCGCCCCGCCCCTCCGCGGTCGGCAGGCCGTCACGTGAGCGGGCGCGCGGCCCGGCTCCCCGCCCCGCCCTCGCGTCAGCGCGCGCTCCGACGTGCCCTGGAACTTACCCTCCCTCGGAGACCAGCCTGCGGGGACGCGGTTGGCCTCGGCGGCCGCCGTGTTTATGCTCTCGAGGCTTGCTTCGCCGCCCACAACCACCGTGCTGGCCACGGCGCCGCCGCTTGCTGACGGGGAGCTGCCTCCTGCCCTCAGCCCTCCGGCTCTCTGCCTCGAGGCCGCCGGACCCCCGGTAAGGTGGAGGGGCGCGGGTCCTCGCCGATGGCGGGGAGGGTGTGAGGCGCCTGCACAAAGGCGCCCGCGGGCGCTCCCTAGCCGGTGCCCGCGGAGGGGCGGCGGAGTCAGGGGAAGGCGTGTGCTGGAGGTGCGTCTGCCGAGGTGAGCGCGAGCCGAGGGCTGCGAGCGCCCCACGGGGGTCGGGCCGAGGGGGCGCGCAGGTGTGGGCGCCGCGGGGGGAGGGGCGGCCGTGCCAGCTCATTGGCTGACGTGGGCGACGGGGTTTAAATGGCTCGAAGTTGTGGCTTTTCTGCCCCCCTGGGTTTCCTGACTTCCTGTGTGAGGGCAGCGCCTGTCCGCCCCGCCCCCAGGAAGGAGGGTGTCGGTGTGTGTGTGTGTGTCGGGGTGTGTGTGTGTGTGTGTAAGAGGCTGGCCCGGGTGCTGTTGCCGCCCTCCCTCCTCACAGCTCAGGTGTGCCCGCTGCCTACTGCTGTAGGGTGTGCAAACCTCCGCCCACCTGAGACCTCCCTTAGAGGAGTGTTGACCTTAAACAGGGCACTTTCTTCTCCGCAGTCCTTAGAGGCGCCCCGCCCCTGCTGAATGGACAAAGTGTTACCCTACGGCTGGCTCTTCTAGGAGGCGTCTCCTCAAAGTCCTTGAATTAAAAAACCCTCTTTACAAGCTTGCTGCTCTCCTCCGATCTCAGTTGATTGTCTTCCAGGAATGGCATTCCTTTACGTAGTGTATGTTAAGTTACTGCAGAACCTCTTGAGAAGAAATGGCCACACGATCGTCGTTAGAAAAAAAGGCACGGCCTTCAGCTTTAGAGGCTTGTGATGTTTTTCTTTCCACTACAGTAGGAGTTTTAAATGCTTTTGCACATGAAGTGTTTCTTATGGGTAAAGGTTGTTAACACTCTAATAACACGTTTGGTTGTGGCTTCCTTTATGGTTAATTATGACATATGGAAGTAGATTTTATTAAATCTGTTATACATACATTCCTAAGGGGAGACGATATGGTAAAAGCATTGAATGATGGAGTTACACTTTTCTGGTCCCGATTCAGCAACCCATCTCCAGAGGTGAGACCTTGGAAGAGTCGGAGTGTCTCAGTGAAAGGTTGTTAAAAAGTATGTAGCTCTCAACCACACCGCTTTTATACTTAAAAGTCGGGAAACGATGGCCTAGAGATGTATTTATCTGTCCATAACCAGTTTTTCTTACCTGATCTAACCCGTTACCGTCGAGTAGATTCCGACTTATGGCGACTCCGTACACAGAGTAGAACTGCCCCATAGGGTTTCCAAGGACCGGCTAGTGGAATCGAACCACCCACCTTTAGGTTAGCAGTCAAATGCTTAACTAGTGCGCCACCAAGGGCCCTACCTGACCTATAGGAGGGTATTACAGAATGGGTCATCTTTCTGTACTCTTCTGGTCTGAATAGACAGTCTGGCTGCTGGTGCCAGCATTTTTGTTTGTTTTAAAAAAGCCCTAGAACGTTTGGGATCCCAGAGCAGTGCCTAAGAGCAGCTAGTGAGGGCATGACCCTGAGCTATGCAAACTGGGCACATATGTCTGACCCATGGTTGCATGTGGCAACGCTACCCTGGAGGTATTTCTGTGGGGAAAATAAAGTGTAATGTAATAGATGGTGTGTGTGTATTTGTTGATAGATTTCTTTTTTTACTTTAACAACCATAGAAGTTGGAGAAGATTGCTCCTCCTTGATTCTTAATATAATGCCGCTTGTATAGATTCAGGAGCCTTGGCGGTGCAGTGGTTAAAACCCTGGGCTGCTAACTGAACGGCAGACTGTTCGAACCCACCAGCTGCTCCATGGGAAAAGAATGTAGCAGTCTGCTTCCATAAACATTTATGGCCTTGGAAACCCTATGGGCCAGCTCTACTCTGTCCTGCAGGGTCGCTATGAATTGGAATTGACTAGACAGCAATGGGTTGTATAGATTTGTTGCCCTTACATAATCGTTACTATATTACCTGGTCTTTTTGTTTTACCAGTTTTTGTGAAGCTCAGATCAAAATATGTAAATGCTGTAAAAAAACAAACAAAAAAAACAACATCTTGCTGGTAGTTAATTATCATTTGGCTTTTCTTTCATTAATTAGAAAGTTTCTGCCGAGTGCTTTTTTAGATGGTCTGATAGAAAACAGACTTTACAAATTTAAGTACTGTAAGTTATGCAAAATTTTTAGAATAAAAAGGGCAATAGAATTTCAAAATTGGTCAAAATATAATAGTGAATAGTGGTGATTTGTAAAGTTTGTTAATGGTAGCACCAATATTTTAATTACCTGAGAAAATTGACACTGGTTGAGAGCTTAGCTGCTAACCCAAAATTTGGCAGTTCGAATCCAACAAGTGCTCTTTGGAAACCCTGTGGGGCAGTTCTTTGTCCTATAGGGTTGCTATGAATCAGAGCTGTGCTATGGTATTAGGAGAAAATTGATACCAAGAAAAAGCAGTTTAAGATAAATCTGCCTAAAATGGCATAATTTTATAGCAAGTAGATAGAGCCCCTGTGGCACAGTGGTTAAAGTGCTCTACTGCTAACCAAAAGGGGGGGCAGTTCAAACCTACCAGCCACTTCATGGGAGAAAGATATGGCAGTCTGCTTCCATAAAGACTTGCAGCCTTGGAACCCCTATGGGGCAGTTCTACTTGGTCCTACAGGGTTGCTGTCAGTTGAAATTGACTAGATGGCAATGGGTTTGGTGGTTTGGTTCTTAGTTGGAGAGAACAGTGAAATTAAACTATTATTTTATCCTACATTTAGTTATAATTAACTGTTTTGTAGAATGAAGAGTAAATTAGATGTACAAAAGTAAGATAGTACCACCTAACATCTTATACTTTAAATGATTCTTTTCAAATCATCCTTGTGGTTTTTCTTCTTTCTCTTCAGTTAACTGACCCTTTTGTGTCAGATCCTGATTAGTTTTGCTGGATTTAGTCATTTCCCTGTCACTTCCATTGACTTGGTTAAGAGCTTGGCTGCTAACCAAAAGGTGGGCAGTTCCAATTCACCGGTCTCTCCTTGGAAACCCTATGGGGCAGTTCTTCTCTGTCCTACAGGGTTGCTATGAATCGGAATCGACTCAGTGGCAACAGGTTTGGCTTGGTTTTTGGCTCATTGACTTAATAAATATCTTGTAGTTTCATTTTGCAGTTGACTAGTTTTTTATTTGATCCGAGTGCCAAATGCTGTCTCTAAGCTGCCCCCCGCCTTTGATAATCTAGTGTTTCTCAAACTTTAATGTGCCTAGGAATTACCTGCACTTGAAACAAGTCCTCAAATGATGCAAATTACGATGTTCTGCCCACACTATGCTATTCTAGGCCAAGTGCTGTCCAATAGAAATATGGTGTAAACCATATGTGTAATTTTAAAGTTTATGGTAGTCACACTTAAAAAAGTAAGAAGTGGAAAAGCGAAATTTTAGTGATTTATTAAATGTTGAAATTCAGTGTATCTAAAATATTGTAATTTTAACATATAATCAGTATAAAATTATTGAGATAGTTTATATATTTTTTTGGACTAAGTCTTTGAAATCCTGTGCATATTTCAGCACATCTCTGTTCAGTCTAGTCACATTTCACATGTTCAGTAGGCACGTGTGACCAGTGGCTGCTGTATTGTACAGCGCAGTTCTAGAGTCTGGAATCTAGATCAGTCTATTCTAAGTGTGTTTTCGGATTGACCCCGTTAGCAGCTCTTGGGAACCTGTCAGAAATGTAAAATTATGGGCCCCACCCCAGACTTACTGACATTAGAGTATCTGGGAGTATGACCCTGTAATCTGCGCTTTAAAAGCTCTCCAGGACATGCCTGCAAAATGTATCCTGGGTGGGACCATGGAACAGAAAAAGGGCATTAGGGAAAAGTTGAGAAAATATGAGTAATATGATTTTACTCAACCCCAGTGCTAATAGTAATGTATCCGTATTGGTTCATTAGTTGTAACAAATATACCATACTGTGGTAGTGTAAGATGTTACTAATTGGGAAAATGGGTGTGGGGTATGTGGCAACTCTCTGTACTATCGTCACAATAATCCCATAAGTCTAAAACTCTTCTAGAAGAAAAAGTTTATTTTTTTTTTAAAAAAGAAGCTTTCCAGGTGATTCTTTTGTTCAGTAAAAAGTTTGAGAAGCACTGATCTGGGTATTTTTATGACCTACATTATTGCAGCTGAGTGGGCAGGATGGAGGTTAGTATTAGGTCGGGCAGGGTAATAATAACAGTGTTTTTGTAATAAGAGCTAAAAATTAAGTTCTAGTCACTGTACCGAATTCTTTACTCATATTAACTCATTTAATTCTTCCGATATTTGGCATGTGCTATTAAAAAGCTCCATTTTATAGATGGAAAAAACTGAGGCTCAGCAAGGTTAAGTGACTTGTCTTAGGTCAGCATTGCTAGCAAGAGGCAGAAACAGGATGTTTGTAATTTTATAAGTAATCACTTCATTTTTGAGTATTTTTTCTATTCTTAGAACTTTTGCTTCCTTGAGTATGTAATGATTAATGTGGATACTTCATACCACACTTTGTAGTTTATGAAGAACTTTTTCACATTTTCTCTCTCCATCCTCACAGGGATCTTTTGAGGTTTGTACTATGTCCTTTGTTATGCAGATAAGTTAACCTGCTCAGGGTCTGAGAGCTGGTGTACTGCAAAGTCTAGATACAAACTTGAGGCCTCTAACTCTGAGTCTTGGGCTCTTTCCTTTGTACCACAGCAGAATTTAGAATACATTTTGAGACTCATAGTGACCCTATAAGGCTGGAGTTGAACTGCCCCATAGGGTTTCCAAGGAGTAGCTGGAGGACTTGAACTGCCAGCCTTTTGGTTAGCAGCCAGGCTCTTTACCACTGCACATCAGGGCTCCAAGATTAGAGTAGCTATCTCTAAAAGTTTGCCGAAAATTATCTATGTTCCTTATCTGTATTTGGGTTAAAAAAAAAAAAAAAAGACTCAGGTTTATTGAAGCATAATATGCATGCTAGTAGAATAAACTAGAACTACAGATAATAAGCTAGGAATAAGCTACAGATACATTGATGAATCTCAAAAGCATTATGGTAAGTGGAACAAGCCAGACACAAACGGCTACATACCGTATGATTTGTATTTTTCTACTTGAATATGCAGTGATCAATGTGGATACCCTGTATCATGCATTGTATAGCTTACTGAATATCTTTCCATGCTTTCTCCTTCCATCCTCACAAGGATCTTTTCAGGGTTGTATTGTCCCTTGTTTTATAAAGGGATGTGTGTGCCACATTCGTTCATGCATTCACCAGTTGATAGGCCTTGGGTTGTTTCCAGTTTCTGGCTGTTATGAATGAAGTTCTGAGTGTTCATGTAATGCCTTCACATGGACATATGTTTTCATTTCCCTTTAATAAGTACTTAGAAGAGGGATTGCTAGGTAACATGGAAAATGAATGTTTATAAGAAACTGCCAGATTATTTTCTGAAGTGACTGTACCATTTTGCATTCCCACAAGCAATGTATGAGAATTCCATTGCCATACAGAATATCTTTATATTAAAAAAATTTTTTTCATTGTGTTCATTATTTTATTGTGCTTTAGGGGAAACTGTACAGCACAAATTAGGTTCTCATTCGAAGATTTATACACAAATTGATTTGTGACATTGGTTGCAATCCGCATGATGTGTTAGCACTCTCCCCCTTTCCCTTTATACCTAGGTTTCCCTGTGTCCATTCATCCAGCTTTCCTGTTCCTTCCTGCCTTCTCACCCTTGCTTTTGGGCACTTGTTGCCCGCTTGGTCTCATATACTTGATTGAACTAAAAAGCACATTCTTCATGGGTGTTATTACTTGTTTTATGGGCCTGTCTAATCTTTGACAAAAAGGTGGGCATTGGGAGTGGCTTCAGCTCTGAGTTAGCAGAGTGTCTGGGAGACATAGCATCGGGGGTTCCATCAGTCTCTGTCAGACCAGCAAGTCTGGTGTGGTTTTGTGAATTAGAATGTTGTTCTACATTTTTCTCTTGCTCTGTCCGGACCCTCTATTGTGATCCCTATGGGAGTGGTCAGTGGTGGTAGCCAGGCACCATCTAGTTCTTCTGGGTTTAGGCTGGTGGAGGCTGTGGTTCATGTGGTCCGTTAGTTCTTTGGACTAATATTTTTCTTGTGTCTTTGGTTTTCTTCATTCTCCTTTGCTCTGGACCTGATGAGACCAATAGAGGTATCTTAGATGGCTGCTCGCAAGCTTTCAAGACTCACCAAAGTAGGATGTGGAACATTTTCTTTATGAACTGTTATGCCAGTTGACCTGGATGTCCCCCCAAGACCATGGTCTCCAGCCCTCAGCCCCAGTAATTGGGTCTCTCAAGGTGTTTGGATGTGTCTAGGAAGCTTCTCTGACTTTGCCTTGGTCAAGTTGTGCTGACTTCCCCTATACTGTATGTTGTCTTTCCCTTCAACAAAATTAACGCTTGTCTACTATCCTGAGTCGGAATCGACTCGATGGCACTGGGTTTTACTGGGTACTATGTAGTTAATGATTTTCCCTTCTCACCCCCCCCCAGCTTGTAACCATCAAAAATTGTTTTTTTCTATGTGTAAACCTTTTCTTGGGCTTTTATAGTAGTGCACTCATAAAATATTTGTCCTTTCGTGATTGTCTTATTTCAGTCACCATAATGCCTTCCAGTTTCATCCATGTCATGATCTGTTTCATGGATTCATTGTTGTTCTTTATCATTGTGTAATGTTCCATTGTGTGCCTGTACCATAATTTATCTATTCTTCTGTTGATGGGCACTTAGGTTAGTGAGCACTACTTGACCAAGGTTTTAAGTTTTATATTTAGGTCTTTGATCATTTTGAGTTTTTTTTTTTAATTTTTTTATTGTGCTTTAGATGAAGATTTACAGAACAGATTAGTTTCTCATTAAACATTACACATTTTTTTTGTGACATTGGTTGTCAACCTCACGACATGTCCACACTCTCCCTTCTTGACCTTGGGTTCCTCATTTCCATTTGTCCAGCTTTCCTGTTCCCTCCTGCCTTCTTGTCCTTGCCTCTGGGCTGGTGTGCTCATTTATTCTTGTATAGGTGATTGAGCTATGTGTATTATTGTTTGTTTTATAGGCCTGTCTAATCTTTGGTTGAAGGGTGTACCTCAGGAGTGACTTCATTCAGTACTCAGTGAAAAGGGTTTCCAGGAGCCATACCCTTGGAGTTTTTCCAGTCTCTGTCAGGCCAGTATGTCTGGTCTGTTTTTTGTGAATTAGAATTTTGTTCTACATTTTTCTCCAGCTCTGTCCGGGACCCTCTATTGTGATCCCTGTCAGAGCAGTCAGTAGTGGCAGCTGGGCACTATCTGGTTGTGCTGGACCCAGTCTGGTGGAGGCTGTGGTAGTTGTGGTCCGTTAGTCCTTTGGATTAATCTTTCCCTTGTGTCTTTGATATTCTTCATTCTCCCTTGCTCCAGACAGGTAGGGACCAGTGGAGTATCTTAGATGACTGCTTACAGGCTTTTAAGACCCCAGACTCTACTCACCAAAGTAGAACGTAGAACATTTTCTTTATAAACTGCATTATGCCAGGTGAGCTAGATGTTTCCCAAGACCATGGTCCCCACAGCCCTCAGCCCAGTAATTCAGTCCCTCAGGGAGTTTGGATGCACCCATGGAGCTTCCATGACCTTGCCTTGTACAAGTTGTACTGGCTTCCCCTGTATTGTGTACCGTCTTACCCTTCACCAGAGTTGCCACTTATCTATTGTCTATTTAGCTCCCTCCCTCTTAACCATCAAGATTGTTTCTTTTTATTTGTGTAAACCTTTTCATGAGTTTTTACAGTAGTGGTCTAATACAGTATTTGGCCTTTTGTCATTGATTTACCTCACTCAGCATAATGCCCTCCAGGTTCATCCATGTTGTGAGATGTTCGCAGATTCATCATTGTTCTTTATCATTGCATAGTATTCCATTGTGTGTATGTACCAAAGTTTGTTCATTCATTCATCTCTTGGTGGGCACTTGGGTTGTTTCTATCTTTTTGCTATAGTGAATAATGCTACTGTGAACATGGGTGTGCATATGTCTTTTTGTGTGACGGCTCTTATTTCTCTAGGATATATCCCTAGAAGTGGGATTGCTGGATTGTATGGTATATCTATTTCTAGCTTTCTAAGGACGTGCCATATTGTTTTCCAAAATGTGTGTACTATTTTGCCTTCCCACCAGCAGTGCATAAGGGTAGCAGTCTCTCTGCATCCTCTCCCACGTTTGTTGTTTTTTGTTTTTTTTTATTTGTGCCAGCAATGTTCTGCTAAGGTGGTATTTCATAGTAGTTTTCATTTGCATTCCTCTAATGGTTAATAACTGCAAGCATTTCTTCATGTGTCTGTTAGTTGTCTGAATGTCTCCTTTGGTGAAGTGTCTGTTCATATTCTTTGCCCATTTTTTAAATTGGATTATTTGTCTGTGTGTTTTAGAGGTGTAGGATTTTCCTATAGATTTCAGAGGTTAGACCTTTGTTGGATATGTCAAAGTCAAAATTATTTCCCCAGGCTGTAGTTCTCTTTTTACAGTTTTGGTGAAGTCTTTTGATGATCATAAGTGTTTAATTTTTAGACGATCCCAGTTATCTAGCTTATCTTCTTGTGTTTGTGTGGTGTTAGGTTCATATTGTATTTATGCCGTGTGTTAGGGCCCCTGTTGTTGATCCTATTTTTCCTTCTATGGTCTTTATAGTTTTTGATTTTATATTTAGGGTTATGATCCATTTGAATTAGTTTTTGTGTATGGATTGAAATGTGTGCCCTGTTTTATTTTTTACAGATAGACATTCGGTTTTGCCAGCACTGTTTGTTAAAAAAGACTGTCTTTTCCCCCATTTAGTGGACTTTGGGCCTTTGTCAAAGACGAGTGACTGTAGGTACATGGATTTAAATCTGGGATCTCAATTCTGTTTCATTGGTCAATGTGTCTGTTGTTGTACCAGTACCAGGTAACAGTTGAGATTGTTCAATTACGATTTGTTTGAAAGATTATCCTTGTCCAATTGAATTGCTTTGTTACCTTTATTGAAAATCAGGTGACCACATATGCATGGGCCTACTTTTGAACTCCATATCCCATTTTATTGATCTATGTGTGTATTTCTGTGTGGGTCCCATGCAGTCTTTATTATTGTAGCTTTGTAATAAGACCTGATATCAGGTAGTGTAAGTCTTCCAACTTCGTTACTCCTTTTTAAAGTTGTTTTAGTTATTCTCAGTCCTCTGTTTTTTCTGTACAAATTTTAGAATCAACTTGTCATTTTGTAACAAGTCTGCTGAGATGTCAATTGGATTGTTTTGAATTTATAAATGAGTTCTGGGAGAATTGACATCTTAGCAGTACTGGATCTTCTGATCCATGACCACAACATATCTTTCCATTTATTTAGGTATTTAAAATTTTCTATTCATCGATGTTTTTTAGTTTTCAAAATAAAGGTCTTGCACATTTTGCCCTTGTATTTCATGTGATTTGATGATGTTATATAAGACATTTAAAAAATTTCAGTTTCCTATTTTTTGTTCCTAATGTATAAAAATACGCTTAATTTTTGCATGTCGACCTTATATGTACTGTGACCTTTCTAAGCTTACATACTAGCTCTAGTAGCTCTTTTATAGATTCCTTTGTATTTTTTACATAGATGGTCATGTCATCTGTGAGTATGAAAAGTTTTACCTATTTTTAATTCTGTGTGCCTTCTTGCAGTGGTTAGAACCTCTAGTCCAGTGTTTAAGGAAGCAGTGAGAGCTGGTGTCCTTGCCTTTTGCTTGGTCTTAGAGGAAAGTGTTCAGTCTTTCATCACTAAATATCATGTTAGCTCTAGATTTTTCATAGATGTCATTTATTAGCTCAAGAAAATTTCCATCTATTCTTAGTTATTGAGAATGTTTTTAACAGTAGTGGATATTAGATTTTATCAGTGGTTTCTTCTGCATCTGTTGAGATGATGACATGGATTTTTTTAAAAAATCTATTAATTTGGTGAATTACATTGATTTTTTAATGTTCAGCAAACCTTGTGTTCCTAGGATAAACTGGTCTTGGCTATGATACATTACAATTTTTAAGTATAGTGGATTCAATTTTCTAAAATTTTATTAAGCATTTTCATGTCTGTTTCTGTGAGGAATATTGGCCTGTAGTTTTTCTTTCTTATAATGTCTTTGTCTGGCTTTGATTTGAGGATAATGCTGGCCTCATAGAATGAGTTGGGTTGTTTTCCTTTTGCATCAATTTTCTTTAAGAGGCTTGTGTAGAATTGGTATTTACCACCAGCACCAGTTACCACTGAGTCAATTTTGACTCATGGCAACCCCATCAGTGCAGAGTAGAGTTGTTCCATAGGGTTTTCAAGGCTGTGACCTTTTGGAAGCAGATTGCCAGGCCTTTCTTCTGAGCCTCCTTTTGGTTCATAGTCATGTACTTAACCATTTGTGTCACTCAGGGACTCTAGAATTGGTATTATCTTTCTTAAATTATTGGTAAAATTCACCAGTAAAGCCAGCTGGGCCAGGAGCTTTATTTGCGAGAAGGTTTTTAAAGACAAATTAAACTTATTTAATAGATACAGGGCTATTCAGGTTATCTATTTCTTAAGTGAGATGGCTTCACTGCATCTGATGACTAATGATCACAAGCATCTTTTCACGTGTCTTTTGGTGCCTGCCTTTGCCCATTTTTAATTGGATTGTTTTTTTGTTGTTGAGTTGTTGAAGTTTTCTATGTATTTTAGAGATGAGACTCTTATCAGATGTATCATTCCCAAAGATTTGTTTTCTCAGTCTGTAAGTTCTCTTTTTACTCTTTTGATAAAGTCTTTTGATAAGCATTAAGTATTCAGTTTTTAGGAGATTCCGGTTCTCTGGTTTGAGTTTTGCTGTTTGTGCATTAATAGTTGTGTTTGATAATTTTTTTTAAAATTAAGTCCCATAGTCTTGTCCCTCTGTTTTCTTCTGAGAACTTCATAGTTTTAGCTTTAACATTTAGGTCTTTGATGCATTTTGAGTTAATTTTTGTGTGTAGTGTCAGGTGTGGGTCCCATTTCCTGTTTCCACGTGTGGATATTCAGTTTTGCCAGCATCAGTTGTAAAAAGAGAAATGGTTTCTTCCCCCACTGAATGGACTTTGACCCCTTTTCAAAGATCTGTTGCCCACAGGTGGATGGATTTATTTCTGGGTTCTTTTCCACTGATCTATGTGCCTGTCATTGAACCAGAAGATCAAAGACTACAGCCTTCAGTATGGATTACACCTCAACATAAAGAAAACAAAAATCCTCACAACTGGACCAATAAGCAACATTATGATAAACAGAGAAAAGTTTGAAGTTGTCAAGGATTTCATTTTACTTGGATCCATAATCAACACCCATGGTAGCAACAGTCAAGAAATCAAAAGACACATTGCATTGGGCAAATTTGCTGCAAAAGACCTCATTAAAGTGTTGAAAAGCAAAGATGTCACCTTGAAGACTAAGGTGAGCCTGACTCAAGCCATGGTGTTTTCAGTCGCCTCGTGTACATCTGAAAGCTGGACAATGAATAAGGAGGATTGAAGAAGAATTGATGCCTTTGAATTGTGATGTTGGAGAAGAATACTGAATATACCCAAAAACCCACCCAGTACATGGACTGCCAAAAGAATGAACAAATCTGTCTTGGAAGAAGTACAGCTGAAATGTTCCTTAGAAGCAAACATGGCAAGACTGCATCTCACCTACTTTGGGCATGTTATCAGGAGGGACCAGTCCCTGGAGAAGGACATCATGCTTGGTGAAGTAAAGGGTCAAGGAAAAAGAGGAACAAGATGGATTGACACAGTGGCTGCAAGAATGGGCTCAAGCATATCAGTGTTTGTGAGGATGGCGCAGGACTGGGTAGTGTTTAATTCTTCTGTTTATAGGATCATCGCTGTGAGTTGGAACTGACTTGGCAGCACTTGACAACAACAGTGTTGAGCATGTTTTCATATGCTTGTTTTCCATCTGTGTATCCTCTTTGGTGAAGTCCCTCTTCAGGTTCTTTGCCGATTTTTCTTTTTTTAAACTGATAGGTTGTTTTCTTATTACTGAGTTTTGAGAGGTCTTTGTACGTTTTGGATACAAGTCCTTTGTCAGATATGTGCTTTGCAAATACTATTTTCTCCCAGTCTGTAGCTTGTCTGTTTATTCTCTTAACAGTGTCTTTCACAGAGCAAAAGTTTTTAATTTAATAAAGTCCAGCTTACCAATTTTTTCTTTCGTGAATCATGCTTTATGGTGGTGTATCTAGAAACTCATCACCAAACCCTATTTCTTCTTTTTAAATTGTAGTGTTTTCTCCATTGTAACAAAACTGGATCAATGGGTCTGTGTCCAGTGTGCAGGAAGGCAAACACTCTGACACTGGTTTCGAGAGGAAGAAAGAATTTATTTTGCAGGCTGGCAAGTGGGAACACAGAGGTATCGACTTCAGATTGAGTTGCTTAATCTGCAAGAACAATTTATAGTTTATACCTACACATACTCATTTAAGGGTGGAGGAAGATGCTGGGCAGGTTATTAACTATTCGTAGTTTCTACTGGTTATTTATTATGAGGCAGGGCTAAGACTTGGCATGGAAGTGGCTGATGGACCCTCTGCTTTTGAAAGGGCTCTACCACTGCCGATGACGTATTTTCGGTGATTTTGGTTCCTTGGTATGAGTCTTTTGGTTCCTTGACAGAAGATTTCTTGCGTTATTGAGCATGTGTGGTGGCCCAGTCTTGTTTGTCAGTCACTGTGGTCTATTCAGCGCATGTCTGGCTACTCTGGGTGGGTTAGATCTGGACTTCTCTGGGGCTGTCTGGGGGGTCTGAAAAACAACCTAGAGGAAGTGAATGATTGCGGGGGGGGGGGACTGGGAGTGGCCTGATAACTAGTGGAGCACTAATTAACTAGGTGTCTTCAGCCTCTAGGGTCACCTAACAGTAACAATCCAAGAATGAGTCATTGTGTCAGCCCCATCCTTGACTAGGACTTTATGGCAAGCTCTTCAAAATACCACGTGCAAATAAATGTCATTTTGGTACTTGCTTGCTTCCTCAAATGCTTCTTTCTTGTTTCCTCATTTTTGTTTCAGATTTAAATCTAGGTTTTGAATTTCCTTTACAAGCTTACACTACTGTATTGTCTACTGCTTTTCAGGTACCCGATGATTTCCTGTGTTTCTGATGTTCCTATTTTTGCTGTTTCTTTATGGCCAGTACAGTTTATAATAATACTACGTTTTCCTTTTTTTTAGGTGGCCTGTTTAAATTAAAATGAGAAATGTATTATATTCTATACCTGTTTATTCTTAGAAAACAGGGGTCATACATTAAGAAAAAACTTGAAATGCCCATTAGTATCCTGTGATTTCTTAAAATGTTAAGTGTACAATTCACACAATAATTTGGGGGCTGTCTTGAAATTGTTCTTTACTTTTTTGTTGTGCTCATTAAGTTTAATTGATTTCTCGGACTGGAGCCTTTTTAAGGGTCATTGATTTTAAACAAGTACTTTTAAAACTGCTTGGAGGACTTAATGGAAGGGATCGGTGGTAAATTGTGGTATTTTTAGGTTGCTTACAGTTTGTTTTAAGCTATATTAGTTTTTTTTAGTACTGTATTGCTCACAATATTAGATTTGCTAAACAAGATGTACGTGCACACATTGGACTTAAATTGTAAACTTGTTCGTTATGGATACATTTATTATTTTTCTTTTTTAATTTTCGATATGCCTAGTAAGGATATCACACTGAGAGATGTAGTTGGTTCAAATAGATGTTCTGGAGGAAGATGATAACATTTGCTGAGCTGTTGTGATCTGTTGTCAGCTTCTTAGGAGGTAGGACAGGAAAGAAAATAAAAAATTGGCAGGTGGAAAGCAGGAGGCTATTAGATTATAAAATAGCATGATAAGAGAGTTCTGAATCTGACTTGAGGGAGTTCAAGTGAAAGATGTCAACAGGTGTTGTGTCTGTGTTCTTGTTGGATCATGAGGAAGAAGTAGGTGAAATGAAGGAGAAGAAAGAAGACTGGTAAGAGGCAAGGTATTTTTGAAGCTAGGTAAGGCAGTGGAGTAGACAGGGCAGTAGTTTGGCAAAACTTTTATGTATACTGTTGTTGGGTGCTTAATAGTGTCTGTGGGTGAATATGGGGGGAGGAAGGTGGTGATAAATGCATTTCACTCAGAAGGGTATTGTGCTCAGAGAGCATTGTAGTTGAATGAGCAAGGTTCTAACCAGAATGCTTGAGAGGATACCAGGATAAACAGTGCTTAACTTAATCCAAAGAGAACAATCTACAGATTCTGGAACTAGAGGAACAAACAAAAAGTACAGGGTGTGAACTTTGGAATTAATACAATTTAAATCTTTAAATAAAAATAGGCAGCATAAATTATTCATACATTTGAAAATAAAGTTGACTTAGATCTAAGTTTTTAGAGCTACCCAGCCATTATTATAATTCTTTTTTAATTCATAAAGCTTTTCTTATCTTTTTCATTTTCTCTAACTTTTGCTAGAGTTTGAACTGTAATAGATCATCCCTGCTTTGTGGCTTTTTAGAAGTTTATAATTTTTATTTGTCTCTTTTAGGGGCTTCCTAGGTTCATTTCCCTCCCCTCCTAGCATGGACTAGAAATCTACCTCAGCTGCTATTATCCCATTGTGGTCACTCTTGCTTATTCCATGTGCTTTTTCATATAGATGTCTTTTGACTTCTTTTTTCACCCTCCTTGTCGTCTCACTCCTCTTTGCCTTTAACTAGAACTCTAGATGAAGTGTCTTAAGTTAAACATAGTGAAACTCACTTCCTTATCTTTCTTCCTAACTCCACCTTCATACTTATCATTTTAGTCACTGGGAAAGTGTAGTCATAAACCCCGGCAGTGAAAGAGATTGAACGTGGACAGGCCTTTAACTCATTGTTGCTTCGCACCCCTACAGCCCCTCTCTCACTAGCATGAAATGATATAGTTTATTTCTTGTTGTTCTTCATACATTCCTTTCTTCCATTTCTGTGGATACATGTCTGACTAGTTATAGTATGTCTGAGTTACAATAGAGGAGATCCGGTGGCACAGTTGGTTAAGTGCTCATCTAACCGAAATGTAACCCATTCAAACTCACCAGCTGCTGTATGAGAGAAAGATATGGAAATCCTATGGGGGTGGTTCTACTCTGTCCCTTAGGGTTGCTATGAGTTGTAATCTACTCGACAGCAATAGGTTTGGCTTGGGTTAGGGAGTTACTTAACCTCCTGAAAAGTAGCTTCATTTTCTCTTTCACAACTCCATATCTTCAAAGTTATTACTTAAAGTTTTTTTTTACTACTTCTTGAAAAGAAGAAGAAAAAAAATCATTTGAGGATAAGTATTTCATTGTGAAAATTCGAAAAGCTGTAGTGAAAAACCTTTATGTAGGTAAGGATTAAAGAACATAGTGACTAATGTCCTGATAATGCATGAAAGTGCTAGATAGGCCTCAGAAGATCTAATGATCCAGATAGATAGATAGCTGCCATTGAGTTGACTCTGACTGATGATGACTTTATGTACAACAGAACAAAATACTGCCCAGTCCTGCATTATCTTCAAGATTGCCAGCATGTTTGAGTCCATTATTGGGGCTACTGTACCAATCCACCTCCCTGAGGGTCTCCCTCACCACAGTTTGCCCTCTACTTCTCCAAACATGATGTCCTTCTTTAGCAGTCGATCCCTCCTGATGACATGTCCAAAGCAAGTGAGTTAGACAATCTTCTGTTTTGATCATATAAATAATTGTAGAAATGGTTTGAATTTTGGTATGTGCCAGGCATCCTGATGCCTTATGTACAGTACCTTATTTAAAACAAATCTTTGAGATAAATCTTTTCACAATTTTTATCTTTGGAAGAAGAAACAGATTCATAGAGATTTAATAATTCACAAAAGATTTTGTAGCTGGTCATTGTTAGAACTGGAATTTGAACCCTGGTCTGTATGACTTTGCTGCTTCATGTGATTTACTTTTTTTTCTTAAACTATGAAAACTTAAAAAAAATTTTTAATGTGGTGAAAATATACATAACAAAACATATGCTGTCTCAACAGTTTGTACGTGTACAATTCAGTAACATTGGTTGCATTCTTCAAGTTGTGCAACTGTTCTCTCTCTCCTTTCCCAATCACTCCACCACCATTAACATAACCACAATGTCCCTTAAGCAAAAACTTCCCTTCCCACTGCTGGTAACCACTGATAATCTTTGGTTTCTGTATATTTGCATATTTCGTATAATTGAGATCATACAATATTTGTCCTTTTGTAACTGACTTATTTTGCTCAGCATGATGTTTTCAGGATTCACCCAAGTTGTGGCGTGTATCGGGACTTCATTTCTCTTTATGACTTAGTAGTTGTAGTTTACTTTTTATTTCATTCATCTAGTTGAGTATTAACTGAGTGCCTACTTTGTGTCGGGTGCTGTTCTAGGCAGTGGGGTTGCAGCAGTAAAAAATAAAATAAAAATCCTTGCCCTCATGGAGCTTATGCTAATGAGAGTAGGATACAGATCTTGTAGTCTTATATATATAGATAGGTTGATAGTGTAATTTATTGCCCAAGTTAGGACAGTTTAAAAACTCATAAAGGGTGCTACTAGGAATCACTCGAAGACAGTAGGTATAACCAGGACTGCCTGGGGCTGTATGGTCACCCTACATGTGGCCATTTTGTAAAGACTTTGGCTTTATTCTGATGGAAATGGTTTATCTGTTAGATTTTGTCCTGTAACAAACCACCTCAAAATTTAGTGGCTTAAAAAAAAAGTCATTTATTTTTTACCCAAAGTTTGGATTGGCTAGGTGGTTCTGCTACCAAACTGGCCTCATTCATGTTAGGACAAGGATGGAAGCATTCTGGCTTGCAGCATGTGGCCACGGTTCTCATCATCTAGCAGGCTAGCATGTACTTCTTCACATGGTGGAAGAAGGGCGTCTAGCAGGAAGAGAGGGCAAATACTTCTCGGGCCTCTGCTTGGATCATATTTCTAGTACCCTGATGGCCAAAGCTCTGTCACATGGCCAAAATTAAAGGTATGGAAAAACAGACTCTACCTGTTGATAGGAGTAGCAGCAGAGAACTTAAAATATTTTTTGCAGTCTACTACAAATGGGAAAAAGGAACCCTGGTGGCACAACGGTTAAATGCCCGGCTGCCAAATGAAAGGTTGGCTGTTCAAACCCACCCAGTGGTTCTGCAGGAGAAAGACTTGTCGATCTGCTTCTGTAAAGATTACAGCCGAGAAAATCCTATGGGGCAGTTCTCCATCAAATGTGGTCGCTATGAGTTGAAAATCAACTCGATGGTACCTAACAACAGGTGGGAAACCATTGCAGGGAGAGTAATGACCTGATCTGATTTATATTTTAAAAAGGCACCCCCACCTATTATTTTAACAAGAGCCTATCGCAGGAAAGGAAGCAGGGAGCCCAGTTAGGAAGCTATTGCTTAAAATCAAGGGGGAGAGATCATGGGGGCTCTGACCAGGATGATAGTTGTAAAGGTGGTGAAAAGTGATTAGATCTGTGTTGTGGTAGATTAGATCTGTGTTGAAGGTAGATTATACAGGATTTGCTATGGATTGGATGTGTAGGGTATGAAGTGAAAGAAAAGGTTTAAGGCTGATTTCATTGTTTTTGCCCTCAACATTTGGAAAGTTAGAATTTGTCTCTTCTGTAATGGTAATGACTGGAATGAGCACAGTCAGCAGGGTAGGATGGGGTAAAAACCCGTTCGCATTGCAGTAGAGTCGATTCTGACTCATAGCGACCCTACGGGACAGAGTAGAACTGCCCCATAGAGTTTTAAGGAGTGCCTGGTGGATTCGAACTGCCAACCTTTTGGTTAGCAGCCGTAGCACTTAACCAGTACACCGCCAGCGTTTCTTTAGGATGGGGTAGAGAGAGGCACCTGTTTGATAGACCACCAGGTGACTTTGGTTATGTGCCATTAGCTTCTTTTAATCTGGAAAAGTCTTCTTCCCTTTTTAATTTTTTATGACATTGAGTTTTTTGAAGAGTTCAGGCCTATTGATTGTTTTCTAATAATTACCTTAAGATTCAACATACGTTTTTACAAAAATACAGTATAGGTGACAACGTAGGTGACATTGTGCCATTCTTAATGCATCACATGAGGTGGCACATACATACCCTCAGATTGTTCCACTGTTGATGGTGCTAAGCATTATTGCTTGGTTCAGCTGATGACTGCCGATCTCCCTGTTGTAAAGGTATATTTCCCTGTTTAAAATTAGTAATCTTTGGGAAGTGTATTAAGGCTCCCAACAGCTTTTAAGATGTTTGTATTTGTTCTTTTTACCCACTCAGTCCCATAAACCTGGAAAACATTGTCATTCAGTGATTTTTAAAAAGTTGTTTCCTGCATAATCAGAAGTTTAAAAACATACGTAAATTGTATTTCCCTGTTTCTCAGAATAAAAAAAATGAAGGGACAGAAATGAAGTTAAAGCAATGTGGAAATGAAGTAGGAGAGGTAAAGCAAACCACAGTGGCTCTTAGTGATTGTGTTTGTACACGTTTGGAGGGTGGTGCCAAACACAATCATGGTATAAAATTGTACTGTGTTCCTTTTAGCTGTATAAATGAGTAAAGCTTTAAAAAAAAAAAGAGCAACATTATATTCTTAGCCTTCTTTAAGCAATCCTGGTTAGAGCTAATGAACTTTTTTTTTTTTTTTTTTAGATTTAAATGTAATACCTGATCTTTATTTCACCTTCTTCCAAGGTAAGTTTTTTTTTTTCTTTTTTGAAATAACATGACTTTTTAAAATTTGTTATTCCAGTAGTTTGTTTACAAAGTAAATTGTAATTACTGAAATTGTATCAGTAACTTATTTATTTACCACCTGGGTTTATGAAGTTTATCTGTCATAACCAACCCACTGCCACCGAGTCGGTTCCGACTCATAGCGACCCTATGGGACAGAGTAGAACTGCCCTATAGAGTTTCCAAGGAGCGCCTGGCGGATTTGAACTGCCAACCTCTTGGTTAACAGCTGTAGCACTTAACCAGTACACCACCAGGGTTTCCATTATCTGTCATAGAGAAGGGTATTGTCTTCAGTAGAATGATTGATTGTTACTGCACAGATGTAACCTATAATATTATGCCCAGCATTTGGGTGCTGAGGAAAATTGGTAGGTTGTCAGGGGACCTTGGGTTTACACAATTCGGGGACATTTCAGTATTCAGAATTACTTCCTTTCGCCTAGGTCATCCCTGAATTGCTACAGTTGGATCGAAGGTTGACTTAAGTTGTAACAGTAGGAAGATTCTGTGATCATTTTGAAGCTTGAATGCTGTGTTCTAAGAGGCGCTAAAATATTTTGGAATTGGTACAGAAATAAAAGTGAATGCTAGATTTTTCAAGCCAATTTAGGGCTATTTCTAACAGACTCTGAGATTCAACCTAAAAAGTATTGTGGCCCTCCTGAGGTAAAGGGAAGAGGGAAACCAAGTAAACTAGCAGTTTCTTTCATTTATCTCTTTGTGTGTTTTGCCAAAGTGTAACATTGTTGCTCTTTTTAAAAATTTATGTTAGGAAACTTAACTCATATAATTCAGTAACTTTTTTTTTTTTTTTTGTAAACTCACTAATGCCCTTGGTTTTTTGGAAAATAATTCTGGGCCATGGAATTTCAGCCCCAGTTTTGAAGAGGGTCTTAGGTAAGGCTTATAGTGAACCTAGCCTCAGCGCCTGGCACTTGTAAGTGTCTAATGCATATTTAAAAACCTGTTGTTATTGAGTTGATTCAACTAATGGTGACCCCATGTATTACAGAGAAGTGTGCTCCATAGGCTTTTCTTAGCTTTAATCTTAATGGAAAGGAGCCCTGGTGGCGTCGTGGTTAACTACTCGGCTCCTAACCAAAAGGTCAGCGGTTTGATCCCTCAGCCTGTCCAGGAGAAAGACGTGGCAGTCTGCGTCTGTAAAGATTTACAGCCTTAGAAACCCTATGCGGGCAGCTCTACTCTGTCCTCTAGGGTCACTATGAATAGGAATGGACTTGACGGCAGTGGGTTTGGCTTAGAACCTTAATGGAAGCAGATTGCCAGGCCTTTCTTCAGTGGTACCACTGGGTAGGTTTGACCTGCTTGTTATTAGTAGTGGGCCTTTTTAAGAAAGTGGTAAAGGATGTTTGAGGTTATGAAAAGAAGGAAGGTTCTCACATTTTATTTTTGATATTCTTGTGACCATCAAAGTGTATTTACTGTTCCAGTGAATTGATTTTGGTTTTGGTTAAAAATGACTGAAACATGTAGATTAGAGTTAAAATGGAAAATGTGTTCAGTGTAGGCCGGTATATATATTAGACACCTGTTTACTTTCTGGGGTTTGAGATTTGAAGGTAATATTCTTTAAGTGGCTTGTATATTTATGAGTACATATCACAGATCCAGATTACATTAATGTTTTCTTCATTCTCTTCTTCCATTTAAGTGAAAATATGTATTAATCCAAAAAGCCGTAAAGCCATAATGTGGCATACCATCCTTTTTGAGAGGTGAATATCGTTGGATAAAAATGGCTGACCGAAGTGGGAAGATTGCTCCAGGACAAGTGTACATTGAAGTGGAATATGATTATGAATATGATGCGAAGGACAGAAAGATTGTGATAAAACAAGGAGAGCGGTACATCTTGGTGAAGAAGACAAATGATGACTGGTGGCAAGTCAAACCAGATGAGAGTTCCAAAGCATTTTATGTGCCGGCCCAGTACGTTAAGGAGGTCACCCGCAAAGCTCTAATGCCACCTGTTAAACCGGCAGTCGGACTGCCGAATAATTCTATGAAAATGGTACAGAGTCTACATCTTCAGAGATCGACAGAAAATGTGAACAAATTGCCCGAGCTTTCAAGTTTTGGAAAGTCTTCATCTTCTGTTCAAGGAACAGGTCTTGTTCGTGATGCCAATCAGAATTTTGGACCCAGTTGTGGTCCAGGTCAGACTCTCGGCCTAAGCCTGGACCTGACCCATAATAATGGAAAGTTTAACAGTGACTCACTTTCTCCTAAGGTTCCCAGCCAGAAAAGGACACGTTTATTTGGTCATTTTCCAGGTTCGGAGTTCTCGGAGATAGAAAAAACTAGCTTCTCCCAGGAACCGTCCTGTGATTCGGCAGGAGAAGGCTCAGAAAGAATACATCAAGATTCTGAATCTGGTGATGAACTTAGCAGTAGCTCTACTGAACAGATAAGGGTAAGATAAAAATAGAATGATGAAGCAATTATGATACCTTCACGGAAATATTAATATTAAATGTTCTTTTAATTAAAATCTTTGTTAGAGTTAAGAATTGTTTATTTTGTGGTTTCAGGATACATGGGTTTTATCCTGATTTAAAGAGCTTAAAAAATGTGTACCATAGCTGCTGGAGCTCATTAAGGGTCAATTGTGGTTTCATAATTCTCGTGGTACCATTAGAAGACTAGAACTACTTTAAGTGCAGAAAAGTTTTTTTTTTTTTTTTCCTCTACTGGTTATGCAGAAGGTAGAAAGGATTTTCTTAATTTACCTAGTGATATTTCTCTTGTTTTCAGTAAGTCTTCATGGCAACTAAAAACAGTAGTGGATCTGTGAAGAAAGGTGTCACTGGGATATTAACTGCTGACGTTTGTTCTTTGAAACTGTTGTTTACTAAACTTGAACATTGAAAAATATATAGAACCACAGTTTTTTACCTTCATTCACAAACTTTTGTGTCTTAAGTATCTAAGTATTGGCACTTGATTGCATTGAATATCATGAGCCTGATTTGATTGCTGTAGGTTTATAGTACCTTTTGAAATTGGAAAGTGGGAGTCCCCTTACTTTGTTTTTCTCTTCCAAGATCGCTTTGGCTATTTAGGGCCCCTTAAAATTTCATACAAATTTGAGGATTGACTTCCATTTCTCCAAAGAAGTCTTTGGAATTTTGATAGGAATTGCATCTGTAGACTGCTTTGGTTAGTAATGACATTTTAAAAATATTAGGTCTTCCAATTCGTGAACATGGATTGTCTTTCCACTTATTTAGGTCGTCTTTAATATTTCAGCAGTGTTTTGTAGTTTTCATTGTGCAGGTCTTTCACTTCCCTGGTTAAATTTGTTCCTAAGTATTCTTTTAGAGGTTATTGTAAATGGAATCCTTTCCTTAATTTCCTTTTCAGAGTCCTCATTTCTTAGTGTATAGAAACCCAACTGATTTTTGTGTTTTGACATTTTGCTGAATTTGTTAGCTCTGATAGCTTTTTTGAAGATTCTTTGGGATTTTCTGTATAAAGGATTGTGTCACCTGCAAATAGAAATTGATCTTTTCAAAGAACCAGCTTTTGGTTTCGTTTATTTCTCTAACTTTGTTCCTATCTTCTATTTCATTTCTCTCTGCTTTATTCTTTATTTCTTTTGGTAGCTTTGGGCTTAGTTTACTCTTCTCTTTTTTGGTTTCTCAAGGTGTAAAGTTAGGTTATTGATTTGAGATCTTTCTACTTTTTCAGTAAGGTGTTTACAGTTATAAATTTTCCTCTGAGTACAGTCTTTGCTGTATCACATACGTTTTGGTATGTTGTGCTTTCATTTTCGTTCATCTCTTTGTATTTTCTGATTTCCCTTTTGATTTATTTGAGTTACTGGTTGTCTAATAGTGTGATGTTTAATTCGCACATATTTGCGTAATTCCCATTTTCCTTTGTTTTTATCTAGTTTCATTTCATTGTGGTTGGATAATATGCTTTGTATTACTTCAATCTTTTTAAATTTGTGGAGACTTGTGACTTATTTAAGAGAATTGACTATTTTGAGATAGCCAAAGTAGGCGAATCCAGGGATTTAATTTTTTGAAGATAAAAGTGAAAAAGCTGACAAAGCAAAGCTTACACTTAATTGAAATAACTAAAAGGGGAAAAGTACTCAATATAACAATCGAATATTTATTTTCAAGCAAAACCAGACCCACGGCCCTCGAGTCGATTCCGACTCATAGTGACACTATCGGACAGAGTAGAACCGCCCCATAGAGTTTCCACGGAGCGCCTGGTGGATTTGAACTGCCAACCCTCCAGTTAACAGCCATCACACTTAACAACTATGCCACCAGGGCTTCCGTTTATTGTCAAGCCTTGATATTTTCTGCTAATGGTGAACGCCTATGTATTAATCTGAAATTTTCAGATGTGATAATAAAATAGCTGTTTGTACATCTTCCCTCGTTAATGTATTTTTTGAATTTTTTAACTTTACCCTAATAGTAGTAATATGGAATAATTGACATTCTAGTCCCATTGTGTTTCCTTGACTATGCTTTGCTTTGAGTGGGTTTCTGGGTAAGAAGGAAAGAAAAAAGGTTTTAATAATCCACAAAATTGATCATCATCTCCACATAATAGAAGGTTAACCTACTGCCCTCCAGTTGATTCCAACTCATAGTGGCCTTATAGGACAGAGTAGAGCTGCTCCATAGGGTTTCCAAGGAGCTACTGGTAGGTTTGAACTGCTGACCTTTTGGTTAGCAGCCATAACTCTTAATCACTGTGCCACCAGGGTTTCGGTGGAAAGTTGTATTAAAATTGAGTCTTATTTCAGTAATATTTTAATTAGTGAATTCTTTAGAAGTGACAAAATCATCAATGGATTTTTGTAGTTGTTGTTAGTTTGACTGTTTTTCCTTTATAATCAACCTAAACATGACTGTAAGAGAGCCACATTTAGGCAAAATTGTGACTTTTTAAACTGTTTGAACTTTCCTTTTTTTCTGCTTTCCTCCCCTTACTATCTGGGAAACTCCATCTTTTATTTCTAATTCTGTGGGTAATCTTTTTATCAAATATCCAAGTCTATGATTTCAAGAAAAATCAGACATTTAGAGATTAAAGTAATGGTTTTGATTGACTCAGTGCATCGTAAATTTCTTTTTCTCATGTTTGTATATGTGTGTGTGTGTATATTTGTATATCTATCTATAGATATATGTATAAACCTGTTGATTCCAACTCATAGTGAACCTATAGGACAGAGTAGAACTGCCCCTTAGGGTTTCTAAGGAGCAGCTGGTACATTCGAACTGCTGACCTTTTGGTTAGCAGCCTAGCTCTTAACCACTGCACCACCAGGGCTCTGTGTGTGTGTGTGTGTGTGTATATACACACACACAGACTCATAGAGACATATATATATATATATATAATTGTAGTAGAATAAAAATAGGAAATATGGTTGAAAAGATGACAATCTTAATGGAGTCATTAGGAAAAATGTGTACATTAAGAATGTTCTGTGTTTTCACCCTCGGCAAGAATTTGCTAATCTAGGTGACATATCAACAAAAACAACAGATGTGGAAACATTTTTGCATTTTTGTTTAGAAAAATCTCATCTGTAGAATTTCTTTAGCAGTTGCTTCAGTAAATGCCAGACAGATGGTTTAAACTCAGAATGACGAAAATAATTTTATCACAATTATTTTGAAGCCTGATATTGTAATACTCTGAATCAGATTTCTGGAAAATCCAGAATGTAGCTTGGTGTACATTAAAGAAAGAGGTATAGGCGTAAACTTCAAAGCCAGAGAAACTGGAGTCATAGAGCCTCTCTACAACGGACACTTGACTTCTGAAGCCCCCTTTTTTAACCTATGGTTGAATACTACTGATTGGCCTGTTGTCCTGTCTTCTAGCAGAGTGGAATTCAGTAACTTAAAAGAGGTTGGGAAAAAGGTGAATCCAAGTGACAACTTTTTTTTTGATAACTTGGTTTTTATTGAGGAGATAGAAAACTTAAAAACTGGGGAGACTGTATTGCTATTCATTAAAACAAGGTGTGTTAAAGTGAGAGAGGAGGGCGAAAGGAACTAACTTGTTGACATCTTCAGTGTGTCAGGCACAAGAACAGGTACTTTACAGATAGCAGTTGCTTCACGACTGCTTTGTGTGGTGGTGGTGGTCGTGCGTGCTGTCAGTTGATTCCAACTCATGAGGACCTATACGACAGAGGACAACTGCTCTGTGGTGTTTCTTAGGCTGTAATCTTTACGGGAGCAAGTCACCAGGTTTTTTCTCCCTCGGAGCCACTGGTGGTTTTGAACTGCTGACCTTTCATTCAGCAGCTGAGAGCTTAACTATTGTACCACCAGGCCTCCTCCTTTATAAGGTTGTTGTTGTGGTTGTTGTGTGCCATTGAGTTGATTCTGACTAGTAGCGAGCCTTTATAAGGTACGTAGGGATAATTTCTTTTTACGTTGAAAAAACGGATTCACCCTCCCAGTTTAAAAAGTCAAGCAAAGTTATACCTTTTAAAAAATAGTTAAAAACAATATATTAAATTTTTGACAATAAGGAGCTGTTAAATCATATGCTTTTTTATAAAATTGCTACCGTTGCCATAATTAAACTAGAAGAAATGAAACAGATCTGCTTTTATGTTAGAGTAATAAATACCTTTAATTTTTTTTTTCTTCAGTATTAATTAAAACAGTGGGTTACTTTGAAAGAAACTGAAATTTATGGGATTTCTAAGTTCTCTATAGATTTATTTCTGTATTATAAAGACATGGTATTGTTATTGTTCGGTGCCACTGAGTCGTTTTTGACTTCTACTCACCCCACGTGACAGAGTAGAACTGCCCCATGGGGTTTTCTAGGCTGTAATCTTTACAGGAGCAGATTGCCAGGTCCTTGTACTGCAGAGCTGCTGTGAGTGGGTTTGAACTTGCAGCCTTTCACTTAGCAGCCGAGTGCTTGACTATTGTGTGACCAGGAAATTTGCATTGTCTCACAACATATGTGAAAAGCTTGAGTTTTCACAAACTGGTCAATTTTGTGCAATGAGTACATACTTACCATTTGCAGTGGTTTTTATGCCAGTTTATAGTGGCTTAATCTCAAAGCTTTTCTGATGAGATCAATAGTGATAATAAGGTTTTTGTTTTGATTTGTTTTTTCATTTTTGATACTGTATAATGTTTCAACATTAGGAAGATAAGCATAACTCAATGAGTTTATGTTTTCCAAATGACTAGTGTATAATGGGTAAAAGAATCATTCAAAGTGTAAGGTAGACCAGTGGTTATTAATGTGACAAGGTATGAAAAGTTCATTATATGGCTTCAGATTCCACATTGCAGGTAACCCTTTAGGACTCTACTGCTTGTCTCCTTTTGGTGGACAATCAAAGAAATATGTCCACGATCATCTGAAAAAAGCTGTTAAAATACTTATCCTCTTTCCATCCACATATTTATGTGAGGCCATATTTTCTTTATATACTTCAGCCAAAACAACATATTGCAACAGATTGAATGTAGAAGCAGGTATGAGAATCTAGACATTAAAGAATTTTTTAAAAATGTAAAACAGTGCCATTTGGTAATTTTTTTGGCGGGGGGTATATATTTATGTTAACATATATCGGGTTCATTATTGTTATTTTAATTATTTTATTGTTGTTGAAAATATGCATAGCAGGACACAGCAGAAGCTTAGCACCTTAACTTTCCTATTTAACCTTTACAGTTGCTGTTGTAATTTGATTCCATATAGATAGTTCTTTTAAAAGAGTATAATGTTCAAGACAGACATTCTTTACTAATTAAGCTAAACTATCGTTTGGTTTAAAGAAGACTTCAGGACATATTTTTGGTTTAAGGTTTTTTTTAAATTGTATTTTTGGTGGAAACCCTGGTGCTGTAGTGGTTAAGTGCTACGGCTGCTAACCAAAGGGTCTAGCAGTTCAAATCCGCCACGCTCTCCTTGGAAGCTCTATGGGGCAGTTCTACTCTGTCCTGTAGGGTCGCTATGAGTCGGAATCGACTCGACGGCACTGGGTTTGGTTTTTAGTTTTGGTTTTTGGTAAACGTTTACACAGGAAGTTAGGTTCCCATTTAACAATTTCTGTACATGTCGTTCAGTGTCTTTGGTTACGTTTTTCAGAATGTTAAATCATTCTTCCATTCTGGTTTTTCTGTTTCCATTAATCTAGCTTTCCGGCCCCCTTTACCTTCTCATCTTTCTTTAGGCTAAGTTCGGTAGTTCGGTCTCATAAAGATGGTTATTTAAAAGGAGCATGGTACTGGTGGGTGATATTGTTTATTTTATGAGCCAGTCTATTATTTATCTGAAAGGTAACCACCAGGAGTAGGTTCATTTCAAGAGTTAGAGGGCATCTCAGGGTTGTAGTCTTGGGGGATCCTCTGATCTCTACTGGTTCAGTAAGTCGGGCCTTTTTTAGGAATTTGAAGTTTGTTCTGTGTTTTTCTTCTGTTATATCTGAGACCATCTATCCTGTCCCTGGTCCAAATGGTTGTTAGTGGTAGCAGGGCACCATCTAGTTTTTCTGGTCTGAGAAGAGATGAGGCTGTGGTTCATGTGAGCTATTAGTCTTGTAGATTGGTTTTATTCTTTGATTCCATCTTTCTCTTTTGCACCAGACGAGAACAGACCAATAGTTGTATTTTAAACGGCCAGTCACAAGCTTTTAAGACCCTAGACACTACTGACCAAACTAGGATATAGAACAGTATCTTTATGAATTGTGTTAATGCCAACTGACTGAGTTGTCCTCTGAGTCTAGGGTCCTAAGCCTTCAAACCCATTAAGCCAAATCCATGATGTGTTTGGTTATATCTAGGAAATATCTGCAACTGTGGTCCATATGTGCTTTATTATATTTATGAATATATACGCAGCACATACAAACACGTATATACATATACCTGCAGATACACCTGAAGAGCCCTGATGGCACAGTGGTTAATTGCCAGACTGCTAACCAAAAGGACAGCAGTTCAAACTCACCAGCCACTCTGCAGGAGAAAGATGTGGCAGTCTGCTTCGTCAAAGATTATAGCCTTGGAAACCCTATGGGGCAGTTCTACTCGGTCCTATAAGGTCACTGTGAGTCGACTCAAATCTATATATGCACACCCATATGCCCACATGTGCCTTCTTGTACACATATATGCATCTAGCTACCTGTGTAACCGTACACTTATTTTTTGGGTGTTATTACTATTGTTGCAAAATTGTATATGTTACAGCATTTACCAGAATTGTCCCTTATTCTTGTGTACTTCTTAGTGTCATCATTTACCTTGATTCCCTTTCCCATCACCAAAAATAACATGTCTGCTGTCTAGAAAGTGATTTGTTCTCCCCTCGCCCCCATCCCTGGTAACCATCAAAGAATGTTGCTTTCTGTGTGTGTATACCTATTCTTATAAAACTGAAATCACGCAATATTTGTCCTTTTGTGATTGATAGATTTCTGCCACTCAGCATAATGTCCTCTAGATTCATCTATGTTATAATGTTTTGAGAACTCATCATTATTCTTTATAACTGTGTAATGTTCCATTGTATGCATGTACCACAATTGATGGGCACTTAGGTTGTTTTCCATCTTTT
This sequence comes from Loxodonta africana, assembly GCF_030014295.1. Taxonomy (NCBI): domain Eukaryota; kingdom Metazoa; phylum Chordata; class Mammalia; order Proboscidea; family Elephantidae; genus Loxodonta; species Loxodonta africana. The sequence goes on along the minus strand of NC_087345.1, from coordinate 174,378,190 downwards.
TGCTAATGTGAATAATGCTGCAGTGAACATAGATGTGCGAATGGTGGCACGTTCATGTCACTGCAGTTAGATCAAGGGATAGGAGTGGGATTGCTGGATCATATTTCTATTTCTAGTTTTTTGAGAAAGTGCCATACCATTTTTCATAGTGGTTGTACCATTTTACAATCCTACCAGCAGTGTCTAAGAGTTCCCATTTCCACACAACCTAACCAGCCTTTGTTGTTTTCTGTTTTTTTGATCATTGCGGTCTTTGCAGGGGTGAGATGGTATCTCATAGTAGTTTTGATTTGAATCCCTTTAATAATGGTCACGAGCACCTTTTCATGTGTTTGTTAGCCTCCTGAATGTCCCCCTTTGTGTAGTGTCTGTGTATGTCCTTTGTCCATTTTTTGGTTGGAATATTTGTCTTACTATTATTGAATTGTTGAAGTTTTCTATGTATTTTGGAGATAAGGCCCTTACCAGGGTTTAAGGCTTAAAGATTACCTCAGGGCAATAGTTTCAGGGGTTCATTCAGCCTCCATGGCTCTGGAAAATTCAGAGTCCATGAGAATTTGAAATTCTGTGTTTTCCCCCTTTGATCAGGATTCTCCTGTAGACTCTTTGATCAAAATGTTCAGCAGTGGTTGCGGGACACTATCCAGTTCTTATTGTCTCATGGTAAAGGAGGTAGTTGTTCATGGAGGCTGTTAGCCACACATGCCAGATTCTCCTCCTATTCCTGATTCTCCTTTTTCTTCTCTTGCTCCAGGTGAATAGATAGCAATTTTTGTGCCTTGGCTGGCTGAGTGCAAGCTTTTAAGACCCCAGGAACTATACACTGAACTAGGAGATGGAACAGAAACACTAAACATGATAGTAGGCCAGTTAACTGGGGTGTCCCGTGAAACTTTGCCCGTAAACAACCAGACCCTGAAACCAAATCCCATGAGATGTGTGGTTGTACATAAGTAGTCTCAGCAACTGTTCTTTTTTTTTAGGTGGTGTTGTAAATACATGCATCAAACCACATGTGCCAATTCAACTCTTTACAGGTATAAAACTTACTGACAGCAGTTACACCAATCAAGTGTGCAACCCTTAATCAGTGTGGATTTTCCATCACTGTAAGCTGAAACTTAGTGCTCCATAAGTGATAATCTCCCCCTTGCCCCTACCTGTGGTAGTGTTGCTGGAATCGAATGAGGTTCTTGCCTCTCACTGGTCAACAGTAAACAGGTAAGGCACGCAGAATCTTCCACACGAGCAAGGCTTTATTGAAGAGGCTTGCAAGCGGAGACAAGGAGGGCTTAAGCTACGCTTACCCTCATCTCACAGAACAAAAGACTTGCCTGGGTTTTTTTTTTTTTTTAAAAAACAGTCTTTGGGTGGGAAAGGATTCATGTTTACTCGTAGGCATAGGCGGGGATATGTTAGCTACAGAGCATGCGCAGCAGCTTTCTAAGATGGCTCCTGCCCTTGAGGCCTCTGGGGTTTGTAGCAGGACTTATTGTGGAGTGTCACGCCTGCATAGTCTCTTGCTCCCCAAGTTCAATTACCCAGCTCCTGCTGCAGCTCCTCCTGCCCCTTGTGGAAGGTCACACAATGGTCACACGTGGATGTTCTGCATATGTCCCTGGGGCTGGTTTTATCCAGCTGCTTCTGAAAGACAACTTTAAAGAAGTTTGTGGGCTATTTTCTAATACTCTGCCCCACTGTTCTGCAGAATGGCTTTGTTTCTGTGCCCTGGCCCATTTCCTATTACTTTGTTTTTGGATTTGGGGGCTCCTCTGTTCCCTGTCTTACTAGCCACTAATAAACTTTGGTTTCCATGCATTTACCTGTTTTAGTCTTTTTATATAAAGACAGTATATGTCCTTTTGTGATTGTCTTACTTCTCTCAGCATGTCTTCAAGCTCCATCCATGTTGTAGCATGTATCAGGCCTTCATTTTTCTTTTTTGGCTTATTAGTATTTCATTGTATATGTGTACCACATTTTGTTTATCCACTCATTTGTTGATGGGCGTTTAGGTTGTTTGCACCTTTTGGCTGTTGTGAATAGTTCGGCATTGAGCGTTGGCGTAACATAAGTCTCTTTGTGTGGCTGCTTTCAAGTCGCTTGGGTGTATTCCTAGCAGTGGAATTACTGGGTCGTGTGGTAATTATATTTTTAGTTTTTTAAGGAACCACCACAGTTTTCAACAATAGCTATACTATTTTACATTGCCACCCTCCTACCCACATTGCCACCAGCCATGGAAAAGGCTCCAATTTCACCACATCCTTGCCAACATTTGTTATTTTATTTTAATCGTTGTTATTTTATTTTAATCTTAGCGATCTTAGTGGGAGTGAAATTTTATCTCACTGTGGTTTTGATTTGCATATCTTTGGTGGTTAATTACACTGAACATTTTTTTCTGTGCTTGGTGGCCATTTGAATACCATCTTTGGTGAAATAAATGTCTGTTCAATTCCTTTGCCCATTTTTTGATTGGGTTATATTATTGGGTTATATTGCTGATGTCAGATGGATCCTGGCTGAAAGCAGAGAATACCAGAAGGATGTTTACCTGTGTTTTATTGACTATGCAAAGGCATTCGACTGTGTGGATCATAACAAACTATGGATAACACTGTGAAGAATGGGAATTCCAGAACACTTAATTGTGCTCCTGAGGAACCTTTACGTAGATCAAGAGGCAGTTGTTCAGACAGAACAAGGGGATACCGATTGGTTTAAAGTCAGGAAAGGTGTGCGTCAGGGTTATATTCTTTCACCATACCTATTTAATCTTTATGCTGAAGAAATAATCCGAGAAGCTGGACTATATGAAGAAGAACGGGGCATCAGGATTGGAGGAAGACTCATTAACAACCTGCATCATGCAGATGACATAGCTTTGCTTGCTGAAAGTGAAGAGGACTTGAAGTACTTACTGATGAAGATCAAAGACCACAGCCTTCAGTATGGATTACACCTCAACATAAAGAAAACAAAAATCCTCACAACTGGACCAATGAGCAACATCATGATAAACGGAGAAAAGATTGAAGTTGTCAAGGATTTCATTTTACTTGGATCCACAATTAACAGCCATGGAAGCAGCAGTCGAGAAATCAAAAGACGCATTGCATTGGGTAAATCTGCAGCAAGGCACCTCTTCAAAGTGTTGAAGAGCAAAGATGTCACCCTCAAGACTAAGGTGCGCCTGACCCAAGTCATGGTATTTTCAGTTGCATCATATGCATGTGAAAGCTGCACAGTGAATAAGGAAGTCCGAAGAAGAGTTGATGCTTTTGTGAATTGTGTTGGCGAAGAATATTGAATATACCATGGACTGCCAAAAGAACGAACAAATCCGTTTTGGAAGAAGTGCAGCCAGAATGCTCCTTAGAGGCAAGGATGGCGAAACCGCATCTTACATGCTTTGGACATGTTGTCAGGAGGGATGAGTCCCTGGAGAAGGACATCATGCTTGGCAAAGTACAGGGTCAGCGGAAAAGAGGACAACCCTCAATGAGGTGGATTGACACAGTGGCTGCAACAATGAGCTCAAGCATAACAACGATTGTAAGGATGGCACAGGACCGGGCAGTGTTTCATTCTGTTGTGCGTATGGTCGCTATGAATCGGAACCGACTGACAGCACCTAACAACAACAACAACATATTTATCTTTTGTTAAACTGTCGAAGTTTTATACATATTTTTTGGTTATTAGATTCTTATCAGATATATGGTTTCTGAAGATATTCTCCCAGTCCGTATCTTGTGTTTTCACTTTTTGGGTAAAGTCTTTTGATGAGCAAAAGTATTTAATTTTTATGAGATCCTATTTGTTTATTTTGTCTTTTGCCGTCTGTGTTTTCGTTATTATATCGGATAATCCATTGTTCAAAGATAGTTCTGACAGCCTTGCCCCTGCTTTTTCTTACAGGGGCAAGGCCCCTGCATTTTCTTGCCTTTTATGGTTTTGATTTTCAAATTTAGGTCCTTAGTTCTTACTTTTAAATGAGTTTTTCATGTGTGGTGTGAGGCACGGATCCTGTTTCATTTCTCAGCATGTGGAAACCCAATATACCCAACACCATTTATTGAAGAGGCTCTTCTTTCCCCATTGAATGGACTTAGCATCTTTGTCAAAAATCGGTTGATAGATACATGGGTATTACTCTTATTTCTAAATGAATTACTAAGTAAATTTAAAATTTCTTAGTTTCATTTCTAATACTAAATATTAATAAATAAAATACACATAATGGGATCCCCAGTAATTTTTAAGAGTGAAAGGGGTTCTGCCATTTAAAAATTTGAGAATTAATCTTTCAGTGGAAGGGCCTACATTTGACTAGATGAAAATGGCATTTGTTTGAGGCCTTGCAAGATTAGTCTCCCTAGCTTCTCATCCCTCATGTAATAGGTGCAGAGTTTAGTAGTTTAGTGGTTGATGATGCTAAAAGTTTTTTTGATGAAACATTGTTTAAGTGTTTTAAAATTCAGCTAAATGCTTTTAAATATGACCAAATAATTCTTTTTCAGTTACTGAGGTAGCTAGTAGATGAATTCATTGTTAAAATCTTTATCAGTTAATTTGGAAAGCATATAGTCAGTGGTCTTTAAACCATATATAGAATTAAGTTTAACATTTTTAATATTTAATATGCAAACATGCAATATTATAAACCGTAATGTTCCAAGTATTGGAAAATTCTCTTCTCAGAAATAATTTATACTTATATTGAAAATTATTATACATAAAGTCACAACAAGGAGAGCACACAAAGATCTCAAAACCTTGAATATGTAAAAATAGAAATGGCAAGAAACGAAAGACATGTCTCCAATAGGGCTGGAAAAGAGGAAGGAAGATTTCCTGTAGTTTTTGGTCAGACTGTTTCTAAAGTTAGAAAATGGAAAGCTTTTTAAAAAGCCTGCCTACTGTATTGGTTCTTTCTTAAGCATAATATATAGTATGAGCGATACCTTAATTAGTGATAGAACTGTTTTTCAATATTTTGAAATAAGATGAATTAATACGATTTCTCTCCTTTTATCTGTTTAGCTTGTTGAACTTAAAATTGGAAGCAATCTTGGGCAAGGGAATAATTAATGTAAGTCTTAAGGGAATAAATATTTCTTATGCTGTGAAACTTCTTTCAGTGTTCCTGGAGGACAGAGTGTTTTGCCTAATTGAATTTCAGTAAGACAGGGATATGTATTTTTCATTCATTCCTTATTAAAGGCTTTCCATGTACTAGATACAATCCTGAGTCTTAGGCAGTTTCTCATTCTAATGTCTCTGAAGAAGTTCATAGTTTAGTGTATTTTAATTCACTTTCCATTATCAGTAAAGGTAGCATATGAAAGATTATTGAACCTTTCTTTGAAGAATCCGACTTTTCTAGTCAGCCTTATTGTTATTAGTTCTCTTTATAGTATTGTATTTGTTAATTTGTAGTGTCTGCAGGACATACTGAATGTTACTTTTGGAGAAAAATATAATTAAAATATTAGGTACCATTTGCTTAATTCTCCTAGAAGGGGAATTTGTGAAAAATTCCAGGTAACAGTTTTGGTTAGGTAGGCCCTGGCTAGTATAATTTTTGAATGTAGATGTTCAACTTTATTTTCATCTGATGATAAATATATGTAAGCATGAAAAGTGTTTCCCTGCTCTCTAAGCTTGAAACATTTGTTTCTTCTGTTCTCTGAACTCTTAAGAGTATTTAATATTTCTGACATTCATTTAAAATCCTGTAGATGCAGACTTAATCATATTGTGGCAGACTCCACCCTCTTAATTTTTGCCTCTCATTCTCGGCCTCTTAGTTAAGACCCAGAGCATATTGCTTGCCTTCTTTCTCGTTCTGTCGAGTAGCTTCTTTACAGATGAAGACCATAGGCGTGCTAGTTAAGATTCCTCTCTGCCTAGGCACACGATCTAGCTGAATGATTCGCAGTGGGGGAGAAGTTGTTCTGCCCACTGTCTCTTTGAGAAACTCATCAAGTTGCTATTGATGGAGGCTGGCCTGTCCCTTTACTCATGGGAACAGACAATGGTCTAGTGCTGCAGCCAGAAACATATTTTAAGCCAGATTTTTACAAAGAAATTGGTGTTTGCCTTGGTAGTTATTTTATAATTTCTTGGTTTTTTTTTTTTAACTTCACAGTACTGAAGAACCATGAAAATTAGTCTTGAATTATTTGCCTTTTTCTCCTTGAACTTTTACCTAGTGCTTCACACTTACAGGCGCTCAGTAAGTTACCAACTTATTAATGGAACACACTTTTATAGTGCAAATCATCCTCTTTTGGTTCGCACAGCAAAGCTGGTTAGAAAGTTAGAAACTTGCTGAGCTTGGGTTTTTGGTAGTGTCACAATGTACCAGTCATATTTCCACCAAATATCAGAACATTTGTTCTGATGAGTATGTGAAGTGAGGTTGTACTTACGGAGATGGTGGGAGAGAATATTCGAAATCTGAACTGGAGTGTATAGTTGCCATGCTCATAAAAGAAAGAGCAATGTTTAATTATTTAATGAACATTCATTGATTATCTAGGCTATGCCAGGCTAGTTGTAATAAAATATGGAACAGTCTTCTCAAATCATTTACCAAAAAATAGACGAACTGAAATTAAAATAGAATAACTTAGCACTTAATATTTTTCTTTTTTTAATTATGCTTTAGATGAAGTTTACGACCAAATTAGTTTCTCATTAAACAATACATGGATTGTTCAGTGACACTGGTAGCCAACCCTACGACGTGTCAACACTCTCCCCTTCTCAACCTTGGGTTCTCCATTTCCATTCGAGCAGCTTTCCTGTCCCCTTCTACCTTCCTGTCCTTGCCGTTGGGCTGGTGCGGACATTTAGTTTTCCTATACGTAGCTGAGCTACATACATTATTGTTTGTTTTATGGGCCTGTCTAATCTTTGGCTGAAAGGTGAACCTCAGGAATGACTTCAATACTGAGTTAAAAGGGTGTCCGGGGCCAGACTCCCAGGGTTTCTCCAGTCTCCGTCAGACCAGTAAGTCTGGTTTTTTTTGTGTGTGTGTGAGTTTGAATTTTGTTCTCCATTTTTCTCCAGCTCTGTCCAGAACCCTGTATTGTAATCCCTGTCAGAGTAGGCAGTGGTGGTAGCCAGGCACCATCTGGTTGTGCTAGACTCAGCCTGGTGGAGGTTGTGGTAGTTGTGACCATTTAATGTTTTATAGTGTTCTTCTGTGTGTAGCTTTAAGAGAGAATGTGTCAGCTATAAAATTTGAAAATATTTTACACTGTGGTAACAAAACTTTATTAAACACAGCTGTAATAAATGATTATTAATACTTCTACTTGGTAGGAACAGTATATATTAAAACAAACAAAAACCAAACCAAACCCATTGCTGTCAATCATCTCTGATTCATAATGACCCTATAGGACAGAGTAGAACTGCCCCATAGGGTGTCCAGGTTGCAGCTGGTGGGTTCGAACTGCCAGTCTTTTGGTTAGCAGCCTGAGCTCTCAACTACTGCACCACCAGGACTTCAAGGACAATTTAGGTGGGGAGTAATAGCCTGTACTTTGGAATCAAATATGCCTGATTTTGAATCTTGATTTGGCAACTTCCTCATGGAGGGATAATCAAGCTCTTGGTGTTGAAACAACTAACTGTGGTAAATAAGTGCCTGGAGCAGAGAGAATACTTAATAAATATTTACTTTTTTGTTATTGTTAAAGGAAATTGTTATTGAAGAGAAAGAAGACAGTTGAAGACTTTGTGGATTTCTATTTGAGACCCTTCAAAAGAGCTTTTCCAATTTCTAAGGAGGCAGGCAAAATTTTTTTTTAAATAAACATAGCTGGCATATTGGTTTAGCTAAAATTTCACACAAAATTGGTTTGTTTGGTGTATGTATTTTGTATACTCTTTTGTGCCTCTTAGACACCCTGGTGGTACAGTGGTTAAGAGCTACAGCTGCTAACCAAAAGGTCAGCAGTTCGAATCTACTAGGCTCTACTCCTTGGAAACCCTATAGGGCAGTTCTGCGCTGTCCTCTTGGGTCGCTATGAGTTGGAATTGACTCAAGGGCAGTGAGTTTGGTTTGCTTTTTTTTTTGATTGTGCCTCTTAAGGAGCCCTGGTGGCACAGTGGTTAAGCATTGGCCTACTAACCAAAAGTTTCGTGATTCGAAGCCCATGGCAGCTCCATAGGAAGACGATGTGGCAGCCTGCTTCCATAAAGATTATAGCCTTGAACACTCCGTGTAGCAGTACTGCTCTGTCTTGTATGGTCACTGTGAGTCAGAATCAACTGGATGGCAGTGGGTTTGGTCAAAGGCTTTATTGTGCTTCTTACAGTACCTGTGGGCTCAAGACATGTATTCTTATGATTTTCAGCCTGTAGGTACAACATTGGAAACCCTGGTGGAGTAGTGGTTAATTAAGTGCAACGGCTACTAACCAAAAGGTCGGCAGTCAAATCCTCCAGGCGCTCCTTGGAAACTCTGTGGGGCAGTTCTACTCTGTCCAATAGGGTCGCTATGAGTTGGAATCTACTCGACAGCAGTGGGTTTGGTTTTTTTTGGGCTTAGGTATAACATTACTGCTTTAGGCATGACATTGCTCATTACATTTGTATCATATTTGATGGTTAGTCCTTTATCAGTGTTAATATTTCCATGGAAAACCGCTATCATAATATAGTTTTTTTTTAGGAACTCATGATGTAAAGCCTGGGACTTACACTTTACTACTTTGAGTCTTGCTTTCCATCCCTGAGTTGCAAAGCTTCCCAAAGACAGGGATTGTTGTCTACTACTACCTTCTGTCTCCACAACTTTAGGCAGGGATTTATTGAACATTTCTTGAATGAATAAGTGAATGAAGGAGAGTATAAAAGGCCACTAGTGAAATCAAAAGACCTGGACATTTAGAAGTTAGGACTTCTCAGTTCTACTTCTTAATTAATTTATACATGTTTAAACAGGAATATTATTTTATTTGCAGTCACAAGTCCTTTTCTTGTTTTTCCAGTTTAGTCTGTAATGTACTTCCAAAGAAGATTTGAATTTTGATATGGTTTATTCTCTATAACTGTTCACCTTTTCTAAAAATTAAATATGTAATTTATATTTAGACTTTTAATAAACTTTTAACCTATTAGCATGTAGGGATAGTGTAGTATAAGAGAGGCAAAGAGCACAGATTCTGGAGTCAGGATGCTTGGGTTCAAAGTCCATATTCATTACTGTTTAATTGTCTGCCCCTGGACAAGAGGCAAGGAACTCACTTTCCCTATGTTATTATTGGGAATAAGAGCAGTACTTATGTCACAGGATTTTTTTTTTTGAAGATTAGATGAATTCATGCAAGTACTAGAACAGTGTCTGGCTCACAAAATGTACTACATAAGTGGTTTCTTCTATTATATGTAGAGGTACTCTTGTGGCTTTTGTAAAAGATTGGAAAAGATTGAGCTCGGTAGTTATTTTTTGACATTTTAATTAAAATAGAAAAAAGAAAAGATAGCTCAGGCCCATTTTGATATTTACTTAGCAGGTAAAATTTACTTAGCAATGAATGTGTGAATATAAAAGTCATAGAAATACAATTATCTACCTGATTGAAGTATTAAAGATAGAGCTTAGTTACTGGGGATTGTTTGATATAGATGCTTATATGTATCTCCATTTGGTTATTTTACATGAAGTAATGTGAGGCTGTGTTCTAGATAAGCATCTTCCTGAGACTGTAACAAGGCAGAACAATTTGAAAATAGAACCTATAGTATCCTGCTTGTATTTGAGAGACAATCAAACCTGTCAAACGATAAGCTATTTGACTACCTGTAGTAAACTGGGGGCTATAAGAGAATCATTACATTTTTCATATGTATTTGTTAAATATTTTTAATCATTTTCAGAGTGTTAATTTGAAAATTTTAAAATGTTATTTGGGAAGGAAGAAAGAAAAAAAATGAATGGAGGAGAATAAAGTAAAAAAAAAATCATGACCTTAGATTTATTTGAATAATTCGTTTACTCATGCATTCACTAAATATTAAAAACATTTTTTTAAATTGTATTTTTGGTGAAAGTTTATACAGCAAATTGGTTCCCATTTAACGGTTTCAATAATATTGTTCAATGACATTGGTTACATTTTCCACAATGGTCAACATTCTCATTATTTCCATTCTGGTTGTTCTGTTTCCATTAATCTAGCTTCCCTACCCCCTTTACCATCTCCTCCTCTTTGCTTTAGAGTAAGTACAGACCTTTTGGTCTCATATAGATGATTATTTAAAGAAGCACAGTGCTCACAAGTGATACTGTTTATGAGCTAATTTATTTTTTGGCTGAAAGGTGACCTCTGGGAGTGGGTTCAGTACCAAGTTTAAAGGGTATCTCAGGGCGATAGTCTTGGGGGATCCTCTGATCTGTACTGGTTCAGTAAGTCTGGACTTTTTTTAGGAATTTGAGGTTTGTTCTATGTTTTTCTCCCATTCTATCTGAGACCGTCTAATGTGTGCTTGGTCCAAATGGTTGTTAGTGGTAGCTGGGTACCATCTAGTTGTTCTGGTCTCAGGAGAGATTAGAGGGTGTGGTTCATGTGAGCTATTAGTCCTATAGACTAGTTTCTTCTTTGAGTCATTGGTTTCCTTTTTTCTCTTTTCCTTCAGACAAGTACAAACTAATACCTGTCTCTTAAGTGGCTACTCTCAAGCTTCTAAGACCCTAGATGCTACTGACCAAACTAGGATGTAGAACAATATCTTTATGAACTGTGTTACTCCAGTTGACTGAGTTGTCCGCCAAGACTATGGTCCTAAGCCTTCAAACTTGGTAAACCAAACCTGCAGTGTGTTTGGTTATGTGTAGGAAGTATCTGTAATTGTGCTCCTTATATGCTTTAATATGAATATATATACAGCACACACTAACATGTATATTCATATGCCTACAGATACATGCATACTCATATACTCTCATGTGCTTTCCTGTACATATGTATGCATACATACCTACCTGTGTAATCATACACATATTTTTTGGTTGTTATTACTGTTGCAAAATTGTAAATGTTATAGCATTTACCAGAATTGTTCCTTATTCTTGTGTATTTCTTAGTGTCATCATTTACCTTGGTGAAGTTGTGTAGTCTTCATTCATGTTGGGTATTACCTTTTCCAGCACCAAAAATAACATATGTCTCTGTAGGGTCACTATGAGTCAGAATCGACTCAACGGCACTGGGTTTGGTGTTTTGGTTTTTTTTTTTTTTTTACTATCTAGACAGTGATTACTTCTCCCATCCCCTCCCATCCTTAGTAACCATCAAAGAAGGTTGCTTTCTATGTGTATGCTTACCTGTCTTTTTATAAGAGCGAGACCACGCAGTATTTGTCCTTTTGTGATTGACTTATTTCACTCAGCATGATGTCCTCCAGATTCATCCATGTTAATGTTTCGAGGATTCATCATTATTCTTTATAGCTGCATAGTATTCCATTGTATGTACGTACCACTATTTGTTTATTCATTCATCCACTGATGGGCACTTAGGTTCTTTCCATCTTTTTGCTGTTGTGAATATGCTTTAGTGAGCATAGGTGTGCAAATGTCTATTCATGTCACTGCTATTAAATCTCTAGGATATACATGTAAGAGTGGGATTGCTGGATTATAAGGTATTTCTATTTCTAGCTTTTTAAGGAAGTGTCATGCCATTTTCCATAGTGGTTGTACCATTTTACAATCACACCAGCAGTGTATAAGAGTTCCCATCTCCGCACAACCTTGCCAGCATTTGTTCTCTGTTTTTTTTTGATGCATTGCCATTTTTACAGGGGTGAGATGGCATCTCATGGTAGTTTTGATTTGCATCTCTCTGATACCTAATGATCAAGAGCATCTTTTCATGTGTCTATTAGCCTCCTGAATGCCGTCTTTGGTGAAGTGTCTATTTATGTCCTTTGCCCATTTTTTGATTGTATTATTTGCCTTTTTGTTGTTGAGTTGTTGAAGTTTTCTATATGTTTGGGAGATTAGACCCTTATCAAGTATGTTGTTCACAAATTTTCCCAGTCTGTAGGTTCTCTTTTTACTCTTTTGTTAAAGTCTTTCGATGAACATAAGTACTTAGTTTTTAGGAGGTCCCAGTTGTCTAATTTGTCTTCTGTTGTTTGTGCATTTGTACTTGTGTTTGATAGTCTATTTCTCCAAAAAAAACCTGGGTCCCATAAGTTTGTCCCTGTATTATGTTCAAGGAACTTTATAGTTTTGACTTTGACATTTAGATCTTTTATCCATTTTTAGTTAAATAAATATTCATTTAGCTCCAGCTGCATACCTTGTATTGTGTGTTTCTGGGGCTATGATGATGAGTAAAGAGCATATCTTCTAATAGAGCTATACTTATGAATAAATACTAATTAACCATGTAGAATAGTAAATTATTTCATCTGCTTCCCTGTTATCTCCTGTAAGAAAGATTGTATTTAACTAGGCATTCCCTGACATCTGGGGGTTGTTAAAGGTACTTGCAGAGGATGGCCAGAAGCCTTTTAGAAGTGTCTAGAAACCATTACTATAACCATTATAGAACTATACAGAATATTCCAATAAGATTATCTTAGTATAGGCAGTGATGATTTTAGTTATGGGATTTATCTGAGTTTACAACTACAAGCTACTATCCGGCTGGTAGTCAATACTGACCTTTTTTTCAAACTGGAGCCTAGAGTGAGCAAGTTAAGTGATTTGTTGGGATGCAAACAATAGGGTGAAGCAATGAATAGGATAATTAAGATTTGAGGTCAGAAGAAAGGCAGGTTAAGAATAAGTTAAATAAGTTTAAAGGAACAGTTGTTAAAGGTAGAAATTCTACGTTTAATTTTTATGTCTATTTGACTTGGGCCAGGTACCTTTAGTTATATTTTAAAGTAAAATTTTCCATTTTTAAAGGGAACCACTAAAGTTCTTTGTGATACTTACCTATTTTTATAGTTAAAAAATATATATATTTTTGTCTTTTTGGTAGATACTAAAACTCAAACATGTGAATTAAGAACGTCAGTTGAAGCTCACTGTAACCTTAAAGGTGACACTTTGACCTAAATTGTTCTATTTTTACATAGATGAAAATTTCATTTCCTGTTCATCCTCTCTGTGTTTATAGAAGGAAGATGTAAATTTTGAAGAGATCTAAATTTTGTAACTATTAGAAGTAATTACTTTGGAAGAATGCAGTATAGTACATGTTCATTTAATTCTTAGGTACTTGGTTTAATCAAATCTAGCTTAAAATGTGGAGGGCATTTTTTGCAGGGGTTGACAAACTTTTTCTACAAGGGACCAGATAGTAAATATTTTAGGCTTTGTGAACCATGTGGTTTCTCTTGCAAGTGTTCAACTCTGTTGCTGTAGCATGAAAACACCCACAGACAATATGGAAACAAACAAGCATGGCTGTGTTCCTATAAAACTTGATTGATGGAAACAGTCATCCGGCCAGCTCTGGACCACAGTTTGCCGATCTCTGTACTATAAGAGAATATAGAAAAATGCAGCAACATTTTTAACAAGTCATTTATAAGCCGTTTATGTGACCTGGGGTAAATTGTTAAGGTAGCCTGGGTTTCCTCTTCAGTCAGGATGTAGAGACTTTCAAGTTCATATCAGGTACTTTTGAAGTTGTGTTCTGTGGAATTACAGGATGATATGAAGGTGCCCCAGGAGCTGCTTGGGGAATGGTCAGGGCATTTATCCATTTGTTGGAATATCATAGAACCATCAAAAAGGATTTTTTGAAGCTTATTTATATCTTAGGAAATGTAAAAATTTAAAAGCAGCTTACAGTCATTCCTGAAAATGTAAGTGAAAAGAATAGCAGTAGTCTTAATGCTGTGAAGAAGGCTCTGTGCTCGGAGAGCTAAAAACATTGTAACTTTAATTTGACTTTTAGGCACACTACTTGTTATTTTTCTAGCATTTTGTTATGGTTCCTTAGTTTCTTTCATTACCTTTACAGTTGAATCTTTGCTAACCATCTTAAATCCATTGAATATCTGAGGCTAAAGATTTGCCAGTTTGAGCCATGAATGCCTGAATTGTATTCAGCTTACATTTCGAATCTGTTTCAGCGTTTTCAGTTTTTACTTTCTGTCTCATTTTTATAAGTGTAACATACAATAAATTATCCAGAGGCAAAATTGGAGAAGTACTGTAGCCTACAGACAATAGCTGAGGCTTCTAAAACAGAACTGTCGCTGTGGCATTGTACGATTGCTTAGAAAGTTCATCACCTGGTAGAAGACAGTTCAGATTTTATGTATTAAAGGTGGCTGAGGAGCTTCAGCCGAAATTAGGAAAATGCCAGGTATTTGGAACTTAAAACTTCCAAGTAAAGGGTCAGAGCCTGCACCTGTTGTGATTATCACTTCATTCAAAGCATCGACAGAGATTAACTTGAGTGATGGATCTTTGGGTAGTTTTTCTTTTTATTCCTAGTCTCTATTATTTAAATTTTTAAAACAGATAGATTTTTGTCTATAATTCATAATTCAAAGAAAAGAATATATATAACAATCTTTGCAGTTTAATGGATCACTCTTCTAATCAGAAAACTGTGGTTTTAAAATTTTATTAACTATATGTCAAATGTCTTCATTACTTACATCATATTTTCTTTTAATTAATATATCATGCTTACTGTTGAAAAATGGATGGTATTACTAAATACTCAGGTAATGGTAAATACATTTTGTTTTTATTAGAAAAATCATCTTCATATTTCAGTTAGAGTAATTTTTCTGCGTGGATAGTTTTGTTAATGTAATTTAATTGAGTTGTGGAGAAAAATAATTTGCTTATTCATCGGTTACAATCACTTAATAGTTATTCTTTTGACACAGCCAAGTGGGAAGGAATGTGGTCTTTTTAACTTTTCGGTTCACATTTAAACACAACTGGGAATGGATAAATCTCAGTGCTTTTCAGAAACTATATATAATTAGACAAATGATATAGCTACTCGTATAATAATTACTTGCCCTGTTATGTTATTATTGATATGTGTATAATTTTTGTTAGTATATTCACTAAAAGAGAACATGGGGACAGAAAACATGAAACCCGGTTGTGATAACCAGACCAGTTCCTTCCTGTGGGTAACACTTTATTCTGTTAAAAGGAAACAGGCATCTTTGTACCACTTTCAATATGTCTCATTTTGAAGACCAACAGTATGTACCAAAAGGACACATTGGGAAAGAGGTTAGTAAATCTGAGCTGAATTTAGATCTTTGCCACAATATTCTCATTCATCTGTTTTTATATGCAGAGACTTCTAAAGTCTGAGTGAAAACCTTTTTATCTGTCTGTGAATGTTAAGATACCTGGTGGAAAGGGACAAGCATATTTGAAACCAGACTTATTTGGAACTAAACTGATTGGAACCAAAGGGAGCCAACATATGTCTCAAATGACTGTTGGAACAGGGTAGAGTAATTTCGAGTCTTTAGGTGAAGATCAGGAGCTGAATCCATATTAGTTTGACTAATGGAAAACTTTTTTGTACTGTAGAATCTTTTCTAAAAATTGTGAACTGAGAGCTAATTGTGATGAGGGAGAGAAGTTGGAAGAGCCCTAAAAGGGAGGCTAAGAACCTTAGAAGAGAACCTGCAAAATTGACTAGCACTAATTGTTTATAGAGCTGGAGTATATTTATTAGATGGACTTACTTCCTGCACTTTGAAATATAAGAGGAATGTTTTATGTTTTTTTTCCTGGGGATGGGGTATCTGAAGAGATGGAGAGACACTAAATTAAATTGCCTTTAAACTCAGCTCTGGTTGATTTTCTTCCTCTCTTTTGGATTAATGTCTTTAAAAAGATGTTAGGAAGTTGAAATATGTAGTGTTAATTTTTAATGATAACTTTTAGAGGTAAAGGTAATTTTGGGGGCTGGAATGATTAACTGGTGTTTAGACAGGCTTCAGCTTATAAAATTTTAGGATGAACTGCTCAGTCAAAGGGATGCTAGACTTTTGATCCCACTCATGCTAGAATAATCTTATCCTATCTAGCCCATCCTACCCTACCCTACCCTGTTTAAGCCATTAGTTTCCACTGTGGAAACTCTTTGTGACTTGTTACGGAGATTAGAGCTTTAAGCTCATGGCTGTATTTCTGACTGGAGTGAGTCCAAAATATCTATGTCCTGGAAGGGGGGGACCCTTCCTATTTGTCTGTTCTAAGTTTTCTGGGTAAACTTGAAGTGCTGAGTATTGCCCTCCTTAGGTTGTTGAAGTGTTCTGTGCCTTTATAACTTATGTGATAGAACTTCCTAAAGATCACTCCAGAATTGTTAAGTGGGTTTAAAACTGATAGCCTTTTCTCTTCCACAAATTTTTTTTTTCTTTTTAATCTCATTTCAAAATGAATGTCTTATAGAAAAAAATTAGGAAATACAGATAAACAAAATAAAACCAGCCATAATTCCATGACTCAGAAATTTTTGTCGTGAAGTCCATTCCAACTCACAGTGACTCTGTAGGACGGAGTAGAACTGCCCCAGAGGGTCTTCTAGGGTATACACTTTATGAGAGCTCAGATCACCAGGTCTGTTCTGCAGAGTTGCTGGTGGTTTTGAACCTCCAACCTTTATTTTGGTTAGCAGCTGAGCGCTTAACCATTGTGTTACCAGGGCTCCCTCAGAAATAGTTATGAACGCTTACATATGGTGTTCTGGCCTTTTTCATGCACGTATGTATATATATGTGCGAAGGTATGTGTATAATTTTTGTATTTATGTATTTGTTGTACATCTGTCTGAATACCTATTTTGAGTATCTTTTGTTTTAAGAATGCAGGGCTTAAGTGTTTACTTGCTTTGGCATAAAAGCAGTGTTAAAATGATAGAAAGTCATTTTTTTTTTATTCTGTGATGGTTTTCAAGGCTGCTTTAAGGAAATAATGCTTAAAAGCTTGTAACTGCACACTCAGTTTGGAGTTAATAAAATAAGTTGTCTAACCAGCTGTGTTATATGTTCTCATGCAAACTTGTTCATGAATTGGTCCATGTGGTAAATTAGAAACCCATTGTTCATTTGAAGTGAAATTTATAAATTATTTTCCTTAGGTAATTGAAATTTTTCAAAATTGATTTTTCACAATCTTCTTTTTGAAACAAACAAAAAAAGTAGTTATCAGAAAACGAGAGAAAGAAAGGATGATATATCAACCAGTTAATTGTGTACCATGAACGTGTAGATTAATTTTGTCTCTTTGGAATTGGGATTTTTTTTTTTTTCCTGCTACCAGAAGTCTCAACTTCTAAGCTTAGACTTGTGCCTGTAGTATATACTTTCAGCAAGTAAACACAGATGTATTTTTTCATATGTAATCCTATCATTAACTTTTTACTGCCTAGAAATGTCAGTGACAGAATATCTGTAGTCATCCTGTGAATGCTGATCATAGAATTACCATTCCAGCCCTACCCAGTGAAAAACCATTCAAGCCCTAGGGAGGGATATTTGAGATAATGAATGGCAGTGTACCAGGCCTTTGTGTGTTGCTTCATCAGCATGATAGTAACTAAGTTACTGAGTCTTGCTATCTCAGCATGATGTTCTGTTGAAGAATTTTGCTTGCTTTACTGGCCAACAAGGACAAACATATCTGGATGAATACTTCTAACACAAATTAGTAAGGAGGTTTCATCTATAAATATCTGTTTCTAGCAGCTATTCCTTCATCTCTCTATTTTTGACAATATTCTGTGGATTGGAAAGGCAGTTACTGAGAAAATAATAAGCAGAATCTGAATCAGGACTTGAGGTCTTCAGTTTATTTGCTTTTAGACTTTTGGTTACATTGTCTTACTCCTAGTTCTTAAGGGGCTTACAGTTTAGTGGGAGAGACAGAAAAATCACACTAACGAAAACAAACTGTGATGGGGACGGTAGTACAGGTAGATAGAGTTCTGTAGAGCTGCAGTGCCCAGTACGGTAGCCACTAGCCGTGTGGTTATTGAGCACTTGAATGTAGCTAGTGAGACTAAGGAACTGAATTTTTAATTTTATTTGACTTCAGATTTCTAAGAATGTTTGGAATAACTTGGGTATGTGGATCTACTTTTTCAACCATAAATTTTACGAAATCTAAATGTAGAGCAAGTATTTCTGATGAAAATTTAGTGACTGAATGTGCCAGATTTAGGTCTTAGTGTGCTATGAAAAAAAAAAAAAAAAACTGGGTTTTGAAGACTTAGTACAAAAAAATAAAATACGTCAGTAATAATTGTTAACATACTCAGCTGCTAACTAAAAGGTTGGAGGTTTGAGGCTACCAAGAGGTGCCTCAGAACAAAGACCTGGCTCTCTCTTTCCCAAAAATCAGCCACTGAAAACTATAGAGCACACATGGGGTTGCCATGAGTCAGAATGGACTCCATGGCAACTGGTTACTGGTTATGTGGTGAAATGATAATATTTTGTATATATTGGATTGAATAAATAATGTGATTCAGTGTTACAGATTTGAATTATGTCCTCCAAAAATATGTGTTGTAAATGCTAACCTCTATGCTGTGGTTGTAATCTCATTTGGGAATGGGTTGTCTTTGTTATATTATTGAGGCAAGATTAGTGTAGGATGTGTCTTGAGCCAATCTCTTTGATATAAAAGAAATTAAACAGTCGAGGAGAAATTAGGTAAGATAGATGCCAAGACACATGGAAATCTCCAAGGAACCAGGAAGCAGAAGCTGAAGAGACAAGGACCTTCACCCAGAGCTGACAGAGAGAGAAAGCCTTCCCCTAGAGCCAGTGCCCTGAATTCGGACTTCTAGCCTCCTAAACTGTTAGAAATAAGTTTTTGTTTGTTAAAGCCATCCACTTGTGATATTTCCATTATAGCAGTGCTAGATAACTAAGACATTAAGATTAATTTCATTTTCTTCTTTTTACCTTTTTAATGTGGCTACTAGAAAATTTATAATTAAATATGTAGCTTGCATTATATTTCCTGCTAGACAGTGCTGCTCTTGATGCACAGAAGACATGAATTCTGCCTTTGAGGAATCAGGTGATAGCTCAAAGAGCAGGTAACCTTTGATCCAGTTCTTCATGGTTTTGCACGTGGTTTGCTGGTTGGGGACAGGCTATCCCAGATAAAAGGATAAAGTAAAAATTTGAAGGTACGGAGAAAAATAACATGTCATTAATAGTACAATTTTAAGTAGCAAGGGAGTTTTGGAACAAAGAATGTGGAGAATGGCAATAAATGAGACAGAAAAGGTTGTTTGGAGTGTTGAAAAGCCTTAAATTCACAGTTACGGTATTTGGACTTGTTCTGTAGTTAATGAAATGTTCATTGATGTTTTAAAGCAGGTGAGTAACAAGATTAGATTTGTGTTTTTAGAGAATTAGTGGTGCTGTGGAGGATCAGTTGGACAAGGCAAAGAAATGGAGGCGGTAGACCCACATAGATTGTTGCAGTCTTTCAGTGTAAGAGAAGAAGCCCTGGATTAAGGTAGTCAGTCATCTTGGGGTAGCAGAAAAAGGAATTCCAGATATATTACCCAGTTTGGCAGGGAGAATTAGGAGAACTTTGTAACATATAGGAGACTCAAGATGATTGCTAATTGCATATCTTATGATGCCATTATTTGAGCTGGTGGATATGGTGGGGCAGCATGTTATATGGAAAAATGAAAGCAGAGTATAATGAGTTTAAGGCATCTGTGGAGTATCCATTCTAGTGGGTAGTTCAGAATACTTATCTGTAGCTCAGGAGAGTGAGATAGATGTTTGAGAGAGATTTTGGTTTTATTGAAGCAATGGAATTAGGTAACATCCCCCAAGCAGACCATGTAAAAACAGGAGTAGGGAGTTACTTTTGGTGAATGGACTACATGAGAGCTTCTTTAGTTATAGAAAAGCAATTTTAATTCAGGAACATACTGAATGCTTATTATGTGCCAGGTGCTATACTAAAAAACCGAAAATGAAGAGATAAACAAGACAAACATTTTCTGCTTTAAAGATAATTATGTTCTAAAGGGAAATGCAGGAAAATAAATTTGGGGTTACACTGTAGTAAGTACTATGGTAAAAGTGGGTATCTAGTGACAGAGTAGTAAGGCTGGAGGAAAGCACGTATGTGAGAGCGTAACAGAAAATGAGACTGCAGAGGTGCGGGCTTGATTGTGAAGGGGAAATCCATCCTTGTTCCTTTTTGGCAAATCTTTTACCTTTGATCAACTTAGTGCGCGGATATACCACCTTCACTATTTGTGTTGGTCCGTGTTACCCAAGGCTTTTCACTGTGATGTCTGTCAACTCTTACATATATCCACCCTCTAGGGACGCATACCAGGAGCCACCAGCTGCTCTGCGGGGAAAATGTGGCAGTCTGTTTCCATAAAGGTTTGCAGCCTTAGAAACCCTGTGGGGCATTTCTACTCTGTTCTTTAGGGCCACTATGAGTCGGAATCGACT
Organism: Loxodonta africana; assembly: GCF_030014295.1. Taxonomy (NCBI): domain Eukaryota; kingdom Metazoa; phylum Chordata; class Mammalia; order Proboscidea; family Elephantidae; genus Loxodonta; species Loxodonta africana. The sequence goes on along the minus strand of NC_087345.1, from coordinate 174,357,703 downwards.
TGAGGGCAATGGGTTTTTTGTTTTGTTTTGTTTGGATGGACAGGTAGTCTTTAACTACCAGAAGAGCCCTGGTGTCACAGCAGTTAAAAGCTACAACTGCTAACCAGTCGGCAGTTCAGATCCACCAGTCACTCCTTGGCAACCCAAGGGGTAGCGCTACTCTGTCCTATAAAGTCACTATGAGTCGGAATCAACTTGACAACAGTGGGTTTGGTTTTGGTTTCAGTTGGATCTAGCTTATAGTGTGGCATAATCACACTTTTAGTTTGCTGCTGTTATTGTGGGTTGGTAGCACAGAAATGACTTCACCGGTATGCTTCCTGATGGCTGGTTTTTGTAGGGCCTCCTTGAAGTAAGCATTTGTCAGGCTTCGCAGCTTTTCCACTTGGGACCTGCCTTTTTCTGTGTAAGGAGGCAGAAATGGAGATGAGCCTGTGAGGGTGTGAAAGGGTTGTTCAGGTTGTTGACTAAGGTGAAAGAAGGGAAATAAGCCAGAAGGTGTGTGGGGTGGGGTGGTTAAAAAAGTTTCAGCATGTGAATAGATTAGGCTGGGGTCTCATATCAAAGCCTATAGTTATTGTGCAGCGTTAAGTTGCAGCAACTAGAAAACCTGAAAGAAATCTATAAGGAAAACAGTTTGTTTGCCAGGGAAACAAATCACAATAATGAATTCAGTTAGCTATCAGTAATGTTTCCTTCTACCACCTGTCAGTTTGTTGTGTTGTGGTGGCTTGCATGATACTGGAAGCTGTGCCACTGGTATTTTAAATACCAACAGGGTCACCCATGGTGGCAGGTTATCAGCAGAGCTTTCAAACTAAGATAGGTGAGGAAGAAAGACCTGTTGAGCAACTTCGGAAAATTAGCCAATGAAAGCCCTATAGATCACAACAGGGTATTGTCTGATACCGTGCTGGAATATGAGCTCCCTAGCTGGGAGGGCACTGAAAACATACAATGGCTGCAGCGGTGGACTTGAGCATACTAATGATTGGAAAGATGACGTAGGACTGAGCAGTGTTTTGTTTTATTGTACATGGAGTCATCATGAGTTGGAGCAGATTCAGTGGTAACCACCACCACCACCACCCCCAAATGTTTCCTTACAAACGGCTGCTTTTCATTCCTTTGTATTATGCCAGTGGAGGTGTTGAGTGTGCTTGGCTTGCCTTTCACTTCTTTTGGTTTGCTCCTCCTTTTCCTTAAAACCCAATTAAACCTATGTTGAACCTTCTCCAGAATGCCCTGTGTCACCCTCTTCTCCCTTTTAAGTACTCCTCTTCAGAGTTCTAAAGCATCTTGTCCCTACTTCTCTCTATAGCACTTAGGTCATGCCATTGGATTGGTTTTTTTTTTTTTTTTTTCCTGTTTCTTTACTCTAGACTATTAGCTATTAGTCTTATTTTCGTCTCTTGCCTAGTTCACAATTTGTTCTTAAATGTTAGTTAAATAAGTGAACCATAGAAAATATCAGTATACTCTGTAAAGCTTGAAATCTCAATGAAGTAGTACTTTTTCAGATATGAACACTAGAATTTGTAAGTTTTTATATTTTAATATTATTAGACAAAGGGTCATATATATATGTTTTTCTGAAACTTTACCTTCAAGTAAATAGACTATCCCTTTTGAAAAGTTGTATTTTCTAGTTAATATTGATAATGCAACTTTTAGTTGTGAAAAGAAAACAAGTTTTAGTCCTATTTTAACTAAATATTGACTTGTTGAGAAAACTTTCTTGTGTTATGCCAAAAAAGAATTGATGCCTTTGAATTATGGTGTTGGTGAAGAATATCGAGCGTACCATGGACTGCCAGATGAACGAACAAATCAGTCTTGGAAGAAAGAAGTACAGCCATAATGCTCCTTGGAAGTAAGGATGGTGAGACTTTGTCTCGGGTACTTCAGACATGTTATCAGGAGAGACCAGTTCCCGGAGAAGGACATCATGCTTGGTAAAGTAGAGGGTCAGCGAAAAAGAGGAAGACCCTCAATGAGATGGATTGATACAGTGACTGCAACAATGGGCTCAAACATGGCAACGATGGTGAGGATGGCACAGGACTGGGCAGTGTTTGGTTCTGTTGTACATAGGGTCACTGTGAGTCAGAATCGACTAGATGGCACCTATCAACAACAGCGTTATGCTATTAACAGGCACAGTGTTAAAATAATAAATGATTATGGTAAAGCAGAATTTGTTTAAGCAGCTAAATTATCAAAGGCACATAATTTGGTATGAATTTTGTTTAATTCGTTTTTCTACATGAATTAGAATTTAATAATTGCCTGGTGCTTTAGTAAGTTTTTCAGCCATAAATCCAAATCAGAAGTGTGACTATAGACTCGCAGGGGTTTATACTGATTATTCAACAACGTAAATGCAATTCTACATTTAGAGTAAGGTGGATATTTTAGTAGTAGTACTAAATGGCATATGCTGATTAAGAAACAAGGGATGCAGCTCCTTAGTTAATGTGGATTCTGCCATTCTGTAAAGTTTATTATCAAAGCAATTCTTGAATTAGTGTTAAAAGTAAAAAGAGGAAAAATTTCAGTATGTTCAGTATTAAAAAAGTAAATATTCAGGTAGAAAACTAATCTTAAGTTTAAAGTTACCTTGTATATAAGGTTCTCCAGTTTTTCCTTTCTGTGGATAGTGGGAGGGATATTTTAGTCTATGTATAGATAAACTGGAACAGGCCAAGTCTTTTTTTAAATGTAGATTTGGGTCATGTGCAAAGGTACTAGTCCCAGTTCAGTTGTTAATGACAGATATAGCCTGTAAAATTAACTTTGTTCTTCTTTTAGATGTTTCTTTTGTATGAAAGGTGCATTTATTTTTGTTGGAGACAACTCATAAACAGAATTGTGTGTTCAGTTTACATGTATTGTACTTAAGTAAAAATTATTTTTCTGACATTTATACAGCTTGATGCATCTGTTGGAAATAGCCTCCCCAATTCTAGTTACTTATTCTTTTAACTTTTCTTCCTTTAACTTATCTGCAAAGTAAGTAGCAACTGGTGATACGGATTTAAGAATCATTTTTAAGTATTTATGTTTTTTATAATACAAGTAATTTATTGGTCAGTTAGTCATAAATCCATTCAGGAGGATTGAGTTGTATATTGTATTAATACTATTGCCATCTCTTTTGAGTCAAGTGGAAAAGGCAAATGCCTATCTTGCTCCAAAACCTTATCTCAAATCAAATTTAAGGGTAATAATTGTAATAAACTTGGGATTAAAAGAAACTACTGATAATGTTTTAATTTGTGCTTTTTTCATGGCTTTAAATTTTTAGTTGGAATTTTATTGTATAGTTTCACATTTTTTAATCATGTTTCAAAGAAATCATTAATAGCATTTTTAATGTTTCAGTAATGCTGCCTCATGTGTATGGGCCATAATTTACTTAACCATTCTTCTGTTGTTGGATCTTGAGATTGTTTCTGATTTGCTTCTGATAAATAACACTGCAATGACAATCTTTGTATGAGAAACATTTTTCCATAGTTAGTATTTTTTTCCTTTGTTCAGTGTCCTAAAAGAATATGAATATATATATATTTATATAAACAAACAAACAAAATAACTTGTTGTTGAGTCCATTCCAACTCATAGCGATCCTATAGGATAGAGTTTCCAAGGAGGGCTGGTGATTCGAACTGCCAACTTTTTTGTTAGTAGCTGAGTGGTTAACCACTGGCGCCACCAGGGCTCCATATACATGTGTGTGTATATGCATATATGTGTATATAATTTATTTTTGTTGAGAATATGCACAGCAGAACATACATCTATTCAACAATTTCTACATGTACCATTTGGTGACGCTTATTACATTCTAGGTGTGCAACCATTTTCACTCCCGTGTTCCAAGTTGTTCCACCTCCGTTAACATAAACTCACTGCCCCCTCAGGTTTCTGTCTGATCTTTTGAGTTGCTGTTGTCAGTTTGATCCCATATAGATAGGTCTTAAAAGGCTATACAATACTCAAGACAGACATTCCTAAAAGAATATTTTTACAGATTCTTAGAAAATATTGCCAAACTGCTTTCCAAAAAGGTTCTACTAGTTAAAGTTACCAGCAGTAAACTAAAGTTGTTACGTTTTCTACCCTCATTTACCAACATTGAAAGTGTTCATTTAAAAAACATATTTTTGATTTTGCTGGACAAAAATGGTACATAATTACTTAACCATCACTTGTTATAATCATATGTGCCTTGTGTATATGTAAACAATTAGTTTGGCATTTTAGAGTAAGTATTTTTTATCCAAGCAATTTATTTTTCAAGAGTTTTTGATGAAAATAGTCGGTGATTAATCAATGGTAATTCCCTTGAATTTTCTCAGTAATTTGGGCACCTGATGATAAATGTGGACAATTTCCTTTTTTTTTTTGCCAGAGATCAGCGTATTCTACAAATATTGAGTTATCTTCTGTTTTATCTCCGCACGATTGATACAGACTTTGAGAATTAAAGATTTAAGCTGATTTTAAGTATGGAGTTAATTCATGAAGAAAATCAGCTTTTCATTTCTACTAGAATCTGTTTCTAACAGCAAAAAAAAAAACAAACCCAGTATTTTCAGTGAACATCTGTCAAAAAAATTAACTAGCAACAAAAAAGAGTTGAGAAATATTAAAGTTTTTTTATATGTTGTCAGTAAAGTTTGTTTAAATATTTTGTTTCTGGTGAAAGTTTATGTAGTCTCCATTTAACAGTTTCTGTGCATATTGTTCAGTGATATTTGGTTACATTTTCCACATTATGTTAACATTCTCATTTCCATTCTGGTTCCATTTACATTAATCTAGCTTCTCTCCACCCCCCAACCCCCCCCCCCCAAAAAGTATTTTTACGGTAAATGGTTCATTTGGTCTCATATAGATTTTTTTTTTTTTTTAAAGAGCACGGTACTCACAGGTGATATTGTTTATTTGATGAGCCAATCTTTTATTTAGCTGAAAGGTATCCTGTGGGAGTGGTTTCAATTCAAGGTTTAAAGGGTATCTCAGGGAGATAGTCTTGGAGTTTACTGTAGTTTTCTACCGATCCAGTAAGTCTAGCCTTTTTTTTTTTAAGAATCTCTGTTTTGTTCTGAAATTTTCTCTCATTCTATCCAGGGCCATCTATTGTGGCCCTGGTCAGAACAGTTGGTAGTGGTAGCCGGGCACCCTCCAATTCTTCTGGTCTCAGGATAGATGAGGCTGTGATTCGTCTAGGCAGTTGGTCCAGTAGACTAGATTTTTCTTTGAGCCTTTGGTTTCTTTCTTTCTCTTTTGCTCCAGATGAGTGGAGACCAATAGTTGTGTCTTAGATGGCAGCTTGCAAGCTTTTAAGACTCCAGACACTACCAAACTGGGATGTAGAATATAAACTTTATGAACTATGTTGTGCCCATTGACTGAGTTGTCCCACTAGACTGTGATCAAAGTCTTCAAACCTAGTAAATCAATCCCACAAGGTATTTGGTTATGTCTGAGAAGTATCTATGACTGTGCCCCCCTGTGTGCTTTATTATGTTTATGAATGTATGTGAAGTGCACACAAACATGTATATGCATATGCCTACAGATACACCTGTATACGCACATTTATATACACACATATACCTTCCTAAACACATGTATACATACATATCTACCTGTGTAACCAACCAGTCATGTATTTTTTGGTTCTTACTGTTATTGTTGCAAAATTGTGTATGTGATAGCATTTACCAAAATGTCCCTTATTCTTATGTACTTGTTAGTGTCATCAACCTTGGCCAAGTTGTGCATGCTTTACTCAGTAAACTTCTTTTAACTTAACTATATGTGCTTCTACTTAGAATTACTGCTTTTTCTCTAGATTTCAGACATAGCTGTCACCTGTATTTCTTGGTTTATCAATTTTGAAGAATACCAACCAGCTTTGAAGATTTCTTGATTTTACTAAGTTAGGAACCATTCACCTCTCCCCTTTCTCTTTTTCAATGTGTAATATTTGTGTACTTTCATTTCTTTTCTCTTCCCTTTGTTACTTTAAATAATACATTAAACCTCTGCCTCTGTCCTGTCCATTCACTAAGATTGTTACACTCTGTTCGGGTTTCTCCTTCCTGAGAATTCTGAAAGGCATCTCCTGGCAGAAGTTGTAGGAGTGGTGTTTCCCTTCTCTCAGGAACCACAGTCCTGCATTGCCTGTTGTATTGTGCCTGAAAAGACTGGTTTACTATATTTTATTCATTCTTCTAATTGTTTTTGGCAGGAAGGTAATTTCAGACCCTGTTTGTTATTGCAGGGAGCACTGGTGGTGCAGCGCTTAAAATGCTCGGCTGCTAACCAAAATGTCGGCAGGTTGAACCCACCAGCTGCTTTGTGGGAGAAAGATTTGGCTGTTTGCTCCCGTGAAGATTACAGCCTTGGACCCCAATGAGGGCAGTTCTACTCTGTCCTATAGGGTCCCCAGGTATAGGAATTGACTCTGTGGCAATGGGTTTGGTTTTGGTTACTCCTTCATGGCTGGAGGCTAAAGTCTTTTTAACATCTTATTTGCTGAATCTAGTAATTGTTTCACAGCCCTTATATTGAAGTCTTTGTGTTTGATACCTTTTTTTTTTAATGTTATTTATTTTGTTGTTGAGAATATACACCACAAAACATAGGCCAACTGTTTCTACATGTACATTTCAGTGATACCGATTACATTCTTCAACTTGTGCAACCATTCTCACCCTACTTTTCTAAGTTGTTCCTGCCGTATTAACATAAACTCACTGTCCCCTAAGGTTCCTGCTTAATCTTTTGTGTTGCTGTTGTCAGTTTGATCCCCCTGTGTAGATAGTTCTTAAAAGAGCATAATAATCAAGGCAGATCTTTTTTACTGGTTAAGCTTAACTCTTGTTTGGTTTTAAGAAGACTTCAGGGAATATTTTTGGTTTAAGTTTTAAATATTGTTTCAGAGGTTTCATCAAGCATCCGTGACTCCAGAAAGTCTGGAGTCCAAGAGAATTTGAAATTCTGTTTTGCATTTTCCCCTTTTGATCAGGGTTCTTCTATAGAATCTTTAATCAAAGTGTTCAGTAGTGGTAGCCAGGCACCATCCAGGTCTTCTGGTCTCATGGAAAAGGAGGCAGTTGTTCATGGAGGCAATTAGGCACACATTCCATTTCCTCCTACTCCTGACTGTCCTTACTCTGTTGCTCCAGAGGAATAGAGACCAGTTGTTGTGCTTTGGAAGGCTGCTTGCAGTTTGCAAGCTTTTAGGACCCCAGGTGCTATGCAGTGAACTAGGAGGTAGACGTGTAACAGAGGCACTGAACAAGTTGTTAGGTCTATTAACCCGAATGTCCCATGAACCTCCAGACCAAGGAACCACATCCCATGAGATGTTTGGTTGTACAAAAGCAGCCTCAGCAGCTACTCTTTTTTTTTTAATCATTGTATATATGTCTGCCACACAACTTTTGCTAATTTAACTTTTTACAGGTGTACAACTTATTGACAGCACTTACAGTTAGTTATCAGCTGAGCAACCCTACCCTTAGTCAATGCAATTTTCCCATCACTGTAAACCAAAACTCAGTATTCCATAAGCAGTAAGCCACCCTTCTTTCCCCCTTCATCTTGCCCCTGCTAACCACTAATAAACTTTGGTCCCTACATTTGCCTTTTCTTATATTTTTATGTGAGGTCATAGAATATTTGTTCTTTTGTGATTGACTTATTTCACTCATAATGTCTTCAAGCTTCATCCATATTGTAGCTCTTACCAAGACTTCATTTCTCCTACTGGCTGAGTAGTGTTCCATTGTATGTCCATACCACATCTTATTTATCTGTTTATCTGTTGATGGGCATTTAGGTTGTTTCCACTTTTGGTTATTGTCAATAGTGCTGCAGTGAATATTGGTGTGAATGTATTTGATACCTGCATTCCCCTTCCTTAGAAGTTTTCTTTCTCCTTGACTCTCAGATGCCACCTTCTCCTGTAGACCTACTTCTGACATTTCCTTTCTGTCTTCTTTACTGGATCTTCTTTCTTTGTCTGATCCCTTAATTATTTTGATGGTTGAGATTGTGTGTCAACTTGGCTGGGCCATGATTCTCAATGTTTATATGTGATTACCCCCATGATGGGGTCTGCTGTGAGTAGACAGTCAGTTGAAAGGGAGTTTCCTTAGGCTTGTGGCCTACATCCAAATATAAGCAGATGTTCTGGCTTTTGCCTGTTCTGGATCCTACAGTTGCCTCCTGTTCATCTGACCTTTGGTTCTTGGCACTTGAGCTAGCAGCTTACCTGCGGATCTTGGGATTCATCAGTCTTCACAGCCTGTGAGCAAGAGCTCTGCTCTCTGACCTGCTGATCTTGGGTTTCACCAGCCCATGCAGCTACGTGAATCAGGAGAAGTCTTGCCTCCTGATCTTGGGGTTCATTGATTTTCACAGCCTGTGAACAAAAGCTCTACTCTCCGACCTGCCAATCTTGGGTTCACCAGTGCCTGTGGCTTTGTGAATCAGGAGAAGCTTCTATCGTGATCCATGGACTTGGGACGTTCCAGTCTCTACAGTCGTGTGAGCGGTTTCCTTGATACCAATCTCTATGTATATTTATATGCTTTACTGGTTTTGCTTCTTTGGAGAATCCAGCCTAAGGCAGTTATATTAATTGTAACAACAATAATAATAGTTATTATTATAATAACAGTAGGAGCTGCCATGCCAGACTCTATACTAACTTTATACCTGTATTCTCCAGCCTTGATTCTGAGGTGTCCTCGTGTGGGTTCAAACGGCAGCCCTTTCAGTTAGTAGTCCAGTGCTTAACCGTTTGTGCCACCAGGTCTCATATTCTCGTTTTAATTCATGAAGCAACTAACTGCTCAGTATTCTTCAGGGTTCTCTTTTCCTCCTCCTGTCATTATATGTTCTTTCTTAAGTTATGGATCTGACTTATATGCTGATAACTTTTACATTTATGTTTTTAGTCATGTTGTCTGTACTGAGTTCCTTATTTGTGTAGCCAAGAGTTTATAGGCATTTCCACCTGGATATTTGAAAGGCATATCAACCTAGTGCAACCTAAATGGAACTCTTCTTTGTACCTTTTCTTCCCATCCTGTTCTTCATCTTGGTACTATTTAATCCATAGTAAAAAATGGATAAGTAAAACAACAACAAAAAAACAAACTATGCTTCACATAAACAAACATAATCTGTAGTTTAATCTTCTGATTACCTCTTGAATCTGGCCCTGCTTTTCTAATCATTATCCTATTTTTGCTTTCCATCTTCTGTCTGTGCTATTGTACCAGCCTCCTCACCGGTCTGTCTAGTTGTATCCCTCTACAGTCCATAATATTCCTAAAATTTAAATCAGAATCTGCTTCCTTAAACTCTGCAGTACTTGCCTAATTGCTGCTGGATAATGTCTAAGCTTTTAAACAGGTCTTAATTAAACAAAGCTCTTCTTTGTACTGTCTCTCGCTTCTGCTTACATCTCCCTCACCCTTTCTGCTCCTTTTATATATTCTGTGGTCCATATCATGCTTTTTCCTAACATTTGTTCTTGCTGCCTCCTGTCTTCCCAACTTTTGCCTGGCTAACTCTTACTCCTTCCTGAGGCTCAGTGCATTTGTTTCCAGGTCTCTTTTTGCTCCTACATCTCACGTGTAGCTGTAACATTTTATTTATTGTGTGTTAAAATAATCTGTTTCACTTTCCTCACTATATTATGAGGTTCTGGAAGATATATTTTTGTATTCATATATATAACCGTAACATCTAGCTGAGTACTTGGCACTCAGTTCATTTTTGGGCAATTTCTAGTAAAATGATGACAGACTGTCCATCTGTTTCCCCAAACTAGAATCTGGAAGTTTTTCTAATTTCCTCCCTCTTTTTTGCGTCTAAGCAGTTCTAGGTTCTGTAATTTTGCTTTTGCTTGGGTGTATATGTTCATACTCTTGTGTTCATATGTTCGTTCACTCATTCCTTAAACAAATTTCATAAAGTGCTGCTGTGTGCTAAGGCAAGTACTAACTATACTATATGGTGAACACTGCATTGAATTTACAGATTAATTATTGGAGAATTGACATCTTTTACAAAATCAGATTTTCCTGTTTAGGAGCAAAGGTTTATCTTTTCAAGCCTCTTTTTGGGAAATTTAGTAAAGTTTTTAAGCACTCCTCATTTGGTTTTGTATATTTCTTCTAAGGCTTACTTGTAAATGTTTAACCGTTCTTTTCCTATTGTGAATAAGATTTTTCATTCTGTTATGTTTTCCAATTTGTTCTTGCTCATGTATGCGGAACTGATTTGTTGTTTGTTGTTAGGTGCTGTTGAGTCATTTCCGGCTCATAGTGACTTTATATACAACAGAACAAAATATTGCCCAGTCCTGCACCATCCTCACAATCATTGCTTTGTTTGAGCTCATTGTTGCAGCCACTGTGTCAGTCCATCTCGTTGAGGGTCTTCCTCTTTTTTGCTGACCTTCTGTTTTACCAAGCGTGATGTCCTTCTCTTCTCCAGGGACTGACTGGTCCCTCCTGATAACATGTGCAGAGTACATGGGACAAAGTCTCACCGTCCCTGCTTTTAAGGAGCATTCTGGCTGTACTTCTTCCAAGACAGATTTGTTCGTTCTTCTGGCAGTCCATGGTATATTCAGTGAATGTTCTTCGCCAATAGTTCAGAGGCATCAGTTCTTCTGATGAGATGATCATGTATCTGACCAGTTTAACTACAAACTCTCTTACTAGCTTTCATGGATAATAATTACATCAGTGACAAATGACAGTTGTTTTTCCCCCAGCTTTTTATGAGTTTTTTTTTTTTTTATGAGTTTACTCTATTTTTCATATCTTTGTATATTGATTAGAATATCCTTCTGATAAATAAAAGCCGTGATACTTGGTATCCTAGGTTTATTCTTGACTTTGGTGAAAATGCTTCTTATGTGTCGTAAGTGTGATATTTATTTTCAATACTTATAATTTTAAAATAGCAAATTAATGAAGTCTCGCCTTTTCTAACTTGGTAAGAGGTTTATCCCGAATCTGTGTTAAATTTTATCAAATGCTTACTTGGTGACTATGGAGATGGTCATGTTAATCTGTTAATTTAAACAATTGCAGTATGAGATTTGCTATAGGCAGACTTTCTTTATATTCCTGCTCTTTCCTGATTTATTTAATGCAGTGCCGGATTTAATTGCTAATGTTTTATTTAGGATTTTTTTCCATCTAAATTTATAAGTGAGATTGGTTTATAGTGCTCTTTTATTTAATTCTTTTCTGCTTTTGTTTCAAAATTGTGCTAGCCTTATAGACTGTATTGAAGCTTTTCTCTTTTTTTTTCAGTTGGAAAGCAGTTTCAATTAGAACTGTTTAAGCAATAGGAATTACTTGTTGCTTAAAGATTTAATAGAATTTGTCCATAAACATCATTTGGTCATCTTTATATAACCAAATTCTAGTTAAGAATCTGGAGCATGGTAGAAACTTCTTTAATACTGGTTGAATAAATATTCTCTGGATAAGGTTCTGAGAAACTATTTACTATAGAGAATTGCTTATTAAACAATTCATTTTAGAGAAGCATTGTTATGGCCAATTCCACCAGTATGTGGTGAATTTTCTGATAAAGATAAATGGGAGTTTATTTTTATGGATAGATTTTCTACATAGAAAGATATTGTTTGGTGGTAGTCTAAATACAAAGCTAACATTTTTAGGAAAACAGTCTGATTTGCATCGAATACATCCTTTGCAGAACTGCCATTTATAAAAAGACCAAAGGTAACCATTTTACAAGCATGTATTCATGTTTTGGGTTATTTTTAATGTTTTTCTCTTTTAAAACTTACTCTGTAATTTAGACTCATTCCAATTATTTTATAGGCAAATAAAGTACTTTAACTTCAGAAGTTAAAGTACCTTAATTTTAATAAACATTATTCAGTATATCCATCTACACTTCTATTTTTTACTTCAGCATTTTTAGGCATTTATGAAATTCTGAGTACATTACAGCAGTGATTGAACATCTGAATATAACTCTGGCATTTATTTATAATGTAAAGCAGTGATTCTCAACTGGGGGCAGTTTTCTCCCTAGGGGACATTTGACAATGATGTATTGAGATTTATTGGTTGCTACACTGGGGATGGGGGAATTGGGCGTGCTGAAAGAGAAGGGCATGCTGCTAGTAACTAGCAGGTAGTGGAGGCCGGGATGCTGCTAGACATCTTACACAGTGCACAGGCTAGCCCCCACAACAGAGAATTATGTGTCCCAAAATGTCACTGGTGCCGAGGCTGAGAAACCCTGCCATAAAAGATGAGATATATACGAATACAGTACAAAAGGTGCCTCACACGTGTACTTTTCTTGTTTAGCAACTAGAGTTCTGTGTAACTTTATAGTTTACACTGTCCTTATGCAAAGCATATGAAGAGTATTCTGCTCTTGACTGACATCTAGTGAGACCTTTAAAAATAAAAAAGCTGTAGGTTAAGATTAAACATGTAAATCAGAGTTACTGTTGTTACTTTTCCACTGTTAGAGAATTTGCATATAAGGAAACCAGGAAAATATTAGTTTATGGCCACTGAGAAATTATAACTGAGAAGGAATATAAATTCTTAGCTTAAGTATGATTAAGCTTTTATATTTGACTTATGTTCATGATTTAATATTAGAGCTTAGAATATAAAGTCTTTCTTTTGATAGGTTTCTGAATAACTTCTCATCTACCCTTTTGAGGACTTTTTCCATTTAAAAAAATTGCCTAAAATCATAGAATTTTAGAGCCAAAGGAGACCTTGGTGATTTAGTCTAATTCTCTCATTTAAAGAAATTAGATAATTCAGTTTTGCAGAGATGAGGTTGAGGTGATCTTACCCAATATCATACAACTTGTTAGTGCCAAATCTAGAACTTGAACCCAGAGCTCCTGGCTTCTAGTCAGGTATTCTTTTGGAGTAAAGGAAAGTATTAAGCAAACTTTGAATTCTAATAGAAGTTTTTTTTTCCTTCAATCAGACTGAATATTAAAACTGTTAAATTATTATTTCCTTATAATACATCTGTACATGTGTTTTAAAATGAATTAGCACTCATGTTTATAAACCTCGTGTTTCATTTAATTTTAATTTGTAAATATTGATTCTGTTTAAACTTGAGTATTTAAAATTTTTGTTTCACAGGCAACTACACCTCCAAATCAAGGCAGACCAGATTCTCCGGTTTATGCTAATCTGCAAGAACTGAAAATATCCCAGTCTGCTGTTCCCCCGCTTCCTGGAAGCCCAGCAATTCAGATTAATGGAGAATGGGAAACCCATAAAGATATTTCAGGGCGTTGTTACTACTATAACAGAGGAACACAGGAAAGAACTTGGAAGCCACCTCGCTGGACTCGGGATGCAAGCATAAGCAAAGGAGATTTCCAAAGTCCCGGAGATCAGGAGGTATGAATAATTAAGGAATCAGCCAGTCACAGTTACCAGACTTCCTCATTTCATTGAAGACACAAGAAGTGAATAGATTTGTTTCTTAGTATCAACAGGGAGAACATTTGACATCTCTAAGACACTAAATATTCTTTCCAAGCTTTCCTTATATCAGTGCTCCTTACCTTTTAATCTCTAGCTAGTACATAGTAGCTAACTTTGTAGTATGCTTACTAGTTTGAGAATTAACTTGATTAAACTTGCTTAATGCCAATGCTTTCCCTTATATGTTACAAGATTCTACTTCAGTCATTATTGTACAAGCAGTGACATTTTTTAGAAAAAGAAGGAAAGAAAATAAATGATGTGACTTAACCAAACAAATAGAAATAAAACCATTTAAATGATTAAAACAGAAACTTTTCTCCATCGATTTGGTATGACTACCAAACTACTTCTCAGTTTTTCCTCTTTCTTTGACTATAGGGTCACTATGAGTCGAAATCGACTCGACGGCAGTGGGTTTTGGCCAGAGGTACAAGAACACTTTTTATTTACATGTAAAGGAAATAATTATGCTTTATTACAGTTGGATCATTCTTAAATCTGACAGTTCGCTTTTTTTTTTTTAAACAAGTCTTCATACTCTTCTCACCCCCACTCCCGGTTTTGCTCTTGCCACATACTCTTGGAGAGGATGGTACAGCGAATTGGCCATCTCAGTAATCTGGGGAGATGCCTTGCGACCCTTTGGATGTACAGGAGAAACTTGGATAGGATTGATACAAAGACGTAAAATCCTGCTGTTTGGTAGACTGGGAACCCTGCGTCCACTCAGGACACCCAGCTCTTAGGAGAGTAGGTAGCTTGTACATAAAAGCAGAGATCCAGTTAGGTAAGAGCTGGAAGTATCAGGTAACACATCCTGTGTTTATCAGAAGCTAAAAGCTTTTTGTAGTTAATAACTCCACTTCTTGTCCTATTTTACAGTTGGTTATTTATAGCTTTGGTTTGGTGGTAACTTGCGCTTTTAATGTTCAAGAATGAGAGCAAAAACAGTGAGAGAAATTGTTCATGGGTAACAAAGTGTTAGAAAAATTTTGTTTGGATTGAGGTCCAGAAAGATCTGAAAATAAACCATCCTATGTATCATTAATATTAATCGTTAATAATAGAGTCTTATAATTTGGGAGAATTAGGGAAAGGGCTAAACTATAGAATAAAGGAATTAATTTTTTTAGTACACAGGAACTTTTAACATGTTTCTTAGCTTTCTGTTTCAGTAAGTAGATGAACGTGATTTGTCTGTCAGAGTCTCAGCTTACGCTACTAGTCTCTTCACAAATTGTATAAAAAGAGGTATTTCCAAAATGGCTGAAGTACATATTCCAGTAGCTTCTGGAGAAAGGTTGTGCGTGGGAGATAAAATCGAGATGCGTGTGTGTGAAAACGCCTGTATTCTGTTCTTGTATTTACTTGATAGTTTGCCTAGGTATACAATTCTAGTTGAAATTATTTTCTCACACAATTGCAAGGCTTTTTAAACTTTATTTTATGAGCATCTGGATCACCTACTTGATGAGGAATGTTAGAACCTTTAGGTCTTCCCTTTTAGACTGGTCAAAGTTTCCATAAACCTGTTGCCATGGAGTAGATTCCAGCTCGTAGTGACCTTGTAGGACAGAGCAGAACGGCCCCACAGGGTTTCCAAGTCTGTAATCTTTACGGGAACAGACTGCCGTATCTTCTCCCTCAGAGCAGCTGGTGGGTTCGAACTGCTGACGTTTTGGTTAGCAGCGAAATGATTAACCACTACACCACCAGGGCTCCTCAGATTCTCCGTAGAAATCGTCAAACCCTTTGCTTGGAAAGGAAGAGCTCCTAGTGTCGTGGTAGTCAGCATTCAGTTTGTGTGTTGTGCCTTAATTTCTTGGCTTTCTGTTTGGTGCCCACATCCCAGTTGTGCCTATTTCCTAACCCAAAATCTTTGTTTTTTCCACTTCAAAAAAACAAATCCCTGTGCTTCCTCTAGGGTAAGGGAGTGGTGTACAATCAGCACAGGAAGAGGGGGATTCTGGAGTTTGTAGTGCTTATTTTGGTGTCCTGCCTTCACCCCCAGAGGCACCTAATACTGTCATTTCCTGGGCCATTTGAGGATTCTGCAGCACTCCACACCACCCCCTGCCCCCTCCAACCTTGCTGTTTAGATCCTGCTTTCTTGAGTCTCATAATTCAGTTATTCGTCCATCTGCTTATCAGCTTCCAGAGTTTTATGACTCTTATTTCTTCTTTCCTCCCTGTTCTTGTGGGTTTACAGTTATTTTAGTGGGATTTGAGAGGGAGCAAGTGTTCAGTCTTTCGTCTTAACTCCCAGTAAAAAAAACCCAGTGCCATCGAGTCAATTCCGACTCATAGCAACCCTATAGGACAGATTAGAACTGCCCCATAGAGTTTCCAAGGAGCGCCTGGCGGATTCGAACTGCTGACCCTTATTGTTAGCAGCTGTAGCACTTAACTACTACGGCGTCAGGGTTTCCCCGTCTTAACTCAGCAGCTTATTATTTTAGTGGTTACTCTAGAACAGTGGTTTTCATTTGGGGTGATTTTGCCTCCCAGGGGGTGTTTAGTAGTGTCTGGAGACTGCTTTGGTTGTCACAGCTGCTCCCCAGCCAGTGTTCCCCAGCGCGGCTCCCACAGTGTTACTGGCATCTCTTGGTTAGAGGCCAGGGGTTCACTCATAGCAACCTTATAGGACAGAGTAGAAAACTGCCTCATAGGATTTTCTAGGAGCGGCTAGTAGATTCAAACTGCTGACCCTTTTGATTAGCAGCCTGAGCTCTTAACCACTTTGCCACCAGGGCTCCACATGGATTGAATTACCCCAGTTATACCCAGTGGATTGAATTATGTCCCCCAAAATGTTTTTTAAATTCCAACCTCTATGCCTGTGGGTATAATCCATTTGGGGATGGATTGTCTTTGTTATGTTAATGAGACAGGATTAGAGTGGGGTATGTTTTGAGTCAGTCCTTTTTGAGATATAAAAGAGATTAAACAAGGAAGCTGAGAAGAAGGAGAGATTGAGGAAGGGAGATGCCAAGTCCCATGAAGATCGCCCAGGTTTTGAAGCTGAAAGAGACAAAGACTTGCCTCTAGAGCCGACAGAGAGAGGAAGCCTTCCCCTTGAGCTGGCACCCTGAGTTTGGAGTTCTAACCTCCTAAACTGTGAGAAAATAAATTTCTGTTTGTTAAAGCGACCCATTTGTGGTATTTTCAGTTACAGCAGCACTAGATAGTTAAGACACCATCTTAGTTCTTTGAAAAATTTTAAACTTAACAGAAAAGTTGAAAGAGCAGTGTAATCTATATACTGTTTATCCTATATCTAGGCTAACCAATTATTAACATTTTACCACATTTCCTTTATATCTGTCTCACTGCCTTCCTCCAAGCCCCTTCTACACACATGCACACATGTATGTGTATGTGTGTGTAAATTTTTTTCTGAACCATTTGAAGCAGACATAATACTCCCATTCTGTAAATACAAGGACATATTCTTGCAGTACCACAATACGTTTATTACACCCCAAAATTTAATATTGGTACATTATTTAATAATTTCAGTGGGGCTCTGGTGGGGCAGTGGTTAAGAGCTACAGTGTGCTACGGCTGCTAACCAAAAGGTTGGCAGTTCGAATCCACCAGCCGCTCTTTGGAAACCCTATGGAGCAGCTCTGCTCTGTCCTGTAGGTTTGCTATGAGTCAGAAAAGACTTCACAGCAGTGGGTTATGTTATGTAATACACGGTTAATATTCAGTTTATCTCAGTTGTCAAGTGATAAGATATCCTTTACAGTTTTTTCGTACCAATGAAGAGTCCAGTGAAGGATCATGTATTGCATTTACTTGTTTTATCTCTTTAGTCTTATTTTACATTTTGTTTTTGATTATTCTGATATACAAGTCTTTTGAGAATGTGATTATGCTGTCTGTTTTTCTGTTGACTCTCACTCACTGTGTTTTGTTTCCGTATCTTCTACGTGTGTATGTGTTTAATGTGAATTTATGTTCTTGGAAATTCGTATGTAGGGATTCTTTAATGCTGGGGTTGAAGGTGAGTTCATTCAGAGAGAATTTGCATTTGTTCCTTCCAGGTGTCTAGGGAAACTAGTATTCTAAGAACATTTGGAAGTAAATTTTCAACTTTAGTTTTTACAGGCCACCCAGGTTGTAGTAATTTGGATTGTGTAAAGACTGGCTTATGGAGGATTCCTGTGATTTCCTAATATAGACTAAAATTCCTGATTCGTCCATAATCTCTGGGTATAATTCTTTGGGGTCCTAGTTTTGTGTTCTGTTTTAAACTCCCTAGCTTTGGTGCTACTGAGTGGTATCCCTCAACACTTCTGCATGGCTTTGAAAACTGATAGTTCTGGTTGGGGGTTTGGCAAATGCCTTCAAGGAGAAAGCTGGTTTTTTAATTCTGCTTAACTCTCTAAATCCTTGTTTCCACTTAGTTTTTGACCTCTGGGTATTTAGTAACTAACCTCATGCTCTTAATGAATCTATTATTTTTTAAAAAAGCTTATGTAACAGTTTAAGCTGTTTTTATCTGCATGGTCAGTGGGAGCACCTGCCTGCCATTCTCCTATAAATGGGACATTGACTACAGCACCCTCATATTTCTGCAGTGGCTGCAGAATATACCCCAAAATTACTAGTTACTTAGTAACTAGTTATTTAGTGTAGGTCTGTTAACATTTGGAGAGTGCTTGTTAAATATGATCTTAATTTTGATTTGTTTGCTATTAAATCTAGCTGAATACCAAGATCTTAAAGCCACTCCTGGTTCTGTAGTATAATAAAGCTTATCAGGATATTTGAGGTTACTTGTCATGGCAGAATGGAACATCTTACAGCATAAAAATTGCAAGTGGGGTGTACATTTTGTCAACATTTTGTCTCCTTATAAAAAAGGAGATTTACTGATTCTGATTGTTTCTTGAATTGATTTTACTAGTTAGATTGCCCTTTTTATTCTCTTTTTCTGAAAGACTTTATTGTGCTTTTTCTGCATGAGCTTAATTTTCCGTGGTCTTAATTAAATAAAAATAATTCTCCTGATTTGAAGTTAAGTTTTCCATTTTTTAGAAAAGGTACTGTTGGGTAACAGATAGAGCCTTTATGCAGTGTTTCTGTCGTCTTTATTAGTTTTGTGATCATCTTCGCATTAGGCTACTTATGCCTTTAAGTTACTTCCACAACATTGAAGACCCTCCCAACTTAGTGTCTCAGACCAGGTTATGGTGCTAGAAAGTCTGATTGAGTAAGATTTAATTGCAGAAATGATTTTACCTAGAGGTGGCAGGGAGAGTCGTTTGCACATGGGAGTTAACGTAAGAAACATTTGTTGAATGAATGGATGAATTTTAAGTGCAGTAAGCAAAGTACTATTTCATCACAGTATGGGGCTTCTTCTTTGAGAAAATGTAGTAATTTCTGATTTCCCAATCTTCTGACCGCCTTCATTTATGTCTGGAGTTTATCATATTTACCCTATATTATTTCCAAACTCAATTTCTAATCTGACTCTCTCTATTGTTATTTGTTTTTTCTCAGTATTCTTTTTTCTTGTTTTGAAGTTTCCAACAGTCTTTAATAAGCACTTGGTTGAATGAGTTAGGAGAACTTACCAATAAATTAGAATGTAAAATATAGTGCTACAGAGCTAGTATTTTTTTTTTTTTTCTACACCCTTCCCTCAAAAACAGTTCAAGAAATATTTTTTGAGCACTTATTTGTAAGGCATTCGTGATAAGCAGGTGAGCGGGAGTTTTCAGGGAGCTTGGTCTGGTGAAGCCCCCTCATCCTCTCCTCTGCTTACACGTAGGTGTGTGTACACATACACAGCCCTGTAATTTTTTAACCCAATTTTAGTTTGAAAGCAGCGTTAAGTTGAAGACAGCATTTTATCTATGCTTAGGCTGAAAACACTGTTTTCAATTTTATTGCGGTTAATTTTTCTAGGATTGCACTAATATAAAATAACTATTATTAATTTCATCACTTACGTCTGTACAGTAAAAGACATCAGTTTTTGTTTTAAAAGTTAAATATTGGAGTATGTTCAAGCATCTTAGTACTTAGAACCAAGTGAAATTGATTTCTTAGATTTTCAACTGCTGAATATTTATACTCAAAGAAGAAAAATTCTTCTGTTTCTGACTGTTTGTAGCTTCTTTCATCAGAAGAAAACTACCACAGCATTTGTTACAGCCAGTCAGATAGTCAGTGTGGTTCTCCTCCAAGGGGTTGGTCAGAAGAATTGGATGAACGTGGGCATACCTTATATACCAGTGACTATACTAATGAAAAGGTACATTCATTTTTTCTCATGTAGTATTTCTTGGCAGGATCCTCTTATGAAATAGTTGTGTACTGAAATTTTAGTAGTATTAAGGAAACTCATAAAAATAATTTTCATTGTAGTTCTGTAATTATGCCAGTATTCATGGTTTTAAACTTCTTACAATGATGGTGATTTTTGTGGTATTGATGCCCATTTATGAAAGACCTTCTGAGAACAGACCTTCTGCTGATGTCATTCTGTTTAGACTTCTTTAATAAGCATATTGCTTTACGTTTTTCTTTGGGAATAGTTTTTTTAGAAGTGTTTTTTCAGTGTGCCCTTTTTGTACATCACCTCACTGGCTATACTTCTTTTTCAGTTATAACCAAACAAAACAAAAACCATGAATCGAGTGTTTTACAATTAATTAACTAGTTTAGGGATGAATATTGAAATTTTATGTGTATATTATGTCTGGTATCATCTGCTGAAGAACTGGTTGGTTGTGACAGTTTAGAGAACAGACCCTTGGGAGTAAATAGGAGAAAGCTTTTACCCGCCCCCCCTTTCCTGCCTTAATTGTTTGACACTAGAAAATAAGGAAAGAGTAGCTTTCATTTATTTGACAGTCAAGATCGTATGTCTGCATTAGCAATCCTGTATTTTTCCCCTCGTATTCCCTGTATTACATTGCATGAAGTTTTGTTGTTGTTACTGTCATTTAAATCATATCAAGTAAAATGTATTGGCACAAGGAGGAATTCTCAAGGGCTTGTGTAAAGCTAGGCATAAATTATTTTGTAGTTTTATACTTAAAGATTGAAAAAGAGTCTGTCTTGTTAATTCCTCAACCCTGCTTTCAGGGTAGGGGAGAGTGTATCTCTGGTCCAGTGCATGTGTACATCTGTGTATCTGTGTGTTACGTATTTCTTGATGTTATGATGTTAAGTGGTGCTTGAATCCCTAGTGCGACATTGGATGAGAGAGAGAGAAACTCACATTTAATATTGAGTATGCTTATTCTTACAAGCTTAGCATAAAAGCCTACTAGTGTAAGTTACATTTTTTTTCAGTGTTCATGAGTAACATCATCTTGAGCAAGTAGAATAAAATTTGGAAGCATCATATCTAATATCTCTGGTTGTATCAGCTTAAAAACACTTTTATGTAAATTAAAAATAACACCTGTTCTGTTTTTATAGTGGCTCAAGCATGTTGATGATCAAGGTAGAGAATATTACTACAGTGCAGATGGATCTCGATCAGAATGGGAATTACCAAAGGTAACAAACCTTAATACAAAATTTCTATTTAACAATAGTATATGAAGTAATATCTGAAGATGGTTTTCAGCAGATTTATTTTTGAATTTGTATTCAACTTTTAAAAAATAGCAAGACTGGTTTTTTAGAATTTATTGAGAATCCTGTGACTGGCCAAGTTTTTTCAGAAATGTGCATCATGATACAATTCTGATTAGTCCTATTTAAAAGTTCTTTTGGTTTAACTCGAAATCAGTTTTTCGTTATTATTGGAAGTAAGAATTCTCTTCAGTGCAAATAATGGCATCTTTTGTCTAGTTATCTTGAATTTTGAACATGAAGTTGGTTTTAATATTTAATTTCTATTTATGAGAAGGAATAATAACTAAAATATTCTTGATATAAACGTGTATTGTAATTGAGTCAATCATCGGCTAAGACAGACGACATGTGGCAATAAGATCTAGGGCCTAGATGGACATCTCTTTTTAGACAAGTACACCAGGGTTCTTTTTTGTATCTAAGGTAATAAGTGGTCACAGTTAGTACATGATACACAAACAGCATGCGCTTGGCTACTGACAGAAAGATTGGCAGTTTGAATCCACTTAGCCTTGCTACAGAAGAAAGGCTTGGCAGTCTACCTCCCGAAGATTACAGCCATTGAAAACACTGTGAAGTACAGTTCTACTCTGACATACATGGGGTCACAGTGGATCAGAATCAATGGCAAGGACTTTGGTTTTGTATTACTACTTGAGATAGTTTTAAGTGGTATCTGAGCAAACATTTAAATTTTAATTGGTATACTATTTTAACGTTTTTTTTTTTTAAAAAAACTAATTAGCAGACAAATCTGTGGCATCAATTGGTACATGTACTTTTGGTTTTAAAGAAAATTCTCTAAGGATAAAAGTAAGTCTATTTAAAGAAAAATATTAATAGTATGAATGATCCATGGGTATAGAAAAAATAACTAGGTGTTACTGAAATGGCTGAAGGTTGGGAAATACTAATCTAGTGAACTAGTGCTAGTAATGGTTTCTTCCTTATGTGAGTGATACCAGGCCTTAAATTATTTGATGAAATTATACAGCTTGATACTAATAGGATGAGATTGTACGTATCAAGATATCACTCTTTAAAATTATGAAACATAAGTCAGTGAACATTTTTGGATTTTTTTTTCCATTTTCATCATTATTTGTACTTTAGATTCAGATTTTTAAGATAAAACTATATTCACATATTAAACTTTGAAGTTGTACCAAGCACTCACAACACCTATAATATTGAATATGAAATTTCTTAACATTTTATTTTCCAAATTTGTCTCTTAGTAAAACTTTTAAGTGGGAAAATAATGTTCCAAGCTTAATGTGGCCGTTACCAACGTTTAGGGGAAAAAGAGGTATACATAATAAGGTTAATATTTTTGTTTTATTAGTGCACTGGGAAGAAGTCTTACACTACGTCAGATATTATTTTTCAAAACCAGTACCAACTGTAAAATCACTAAGTGATTAAATTGGAAAGGAAAATCTTGTGGATAGTGATGGCCAAAATATGTGACATCTTATGTGCATGAGTTGGAATAGCACTATTTTGAGGACATAATTATTCAATTAAAACTGTATAACAAAGTGATGAGTTCTGTTAGGCTTATAATAAAATACCAGATTTGGTTTTGACTTAGAAGAAGTCAGAAGAAAAATCTGCTGAAATTTGAGTTCACCGAAATGATTTAGGTTATAGAATACTAATATTTCATTGATATAATATTAATTTAAACAAATATTAAATTTTTTGTGTCACTTGAAAATTTTGGATTTTCACTCTTAACAGTACTTCAAGTATCAGTTGAGTTATAGAGGAATCGCATATTGAACCCCGTCTTCTTTCACAGTGCTTTCTGACTCGGGGTAATGAGATCAGTCACAAGGCTTCTTTTGAGCAATTTGCCCAAGGTTTAGGTATAATGAAGGGAGGAGCTCCCAGGAGCAATTTGGAATATTAACAAACAGCTAAATATTCCTATTGAGTTTCTTTTTAACTCTTTTACTTCCCTAGGTCCATAGAATTTAGGTCCAATATTAGGAGACCTGCTTACTTCTGTAAATGGCTTGGGTGAAAGAAGGAAGAGAGACGAGGGACTGAATTATATGAACACCTCAAAGGGTAGCTCTGCAGCAGTGGAAATGGGTGCTGATCATGACCAGCGTTGAGTCCCCAGTTCTGTGATAGCATTTTATTTCTTGCTACTGTTGGCCACTTAGGATAAGGTATCAGAAGATCTTTTTCACTTTCCTGATCTTCTAATAAAACTGGATGCGAAGAGGTTTTAGTTGGGTCAAGTGGGAATGAGAATATAACAGAATAATAAGAAGAATGTTCTTGAACCAGCATTTAATGTGTTGTTACTATATGACAAAGGGAAGTTACAGGTTAAATTTTGTACCCTTATCAAGTTAATACAGTAAGTTTAAAATAAATTCTTTTGGATAGGTTTATATCCTTCAATGCAGATGTTCTGAAGAAAATATTAGCAAACAGAATCCTGCAATATGTAAAAAGGATCATTCACTACATACTAAAAAATACAGTTTATTCTAAAAATGTAGGGCTAATCCATTATTCAAAGCTCAGTCTTTGTAATCCAACATACCAACAGTCTAAAGAAGAAAAATCACACAATCTCAATTGATACAGCAAAACATTTGACAAAACTGGACACCCATTAATGCTAAAAACACAACAAACCAGGAATAAAAGGGAATTCCCTTAAACTAAAAAAAGGAAAACTACAAAAAAAAAAAAAAAAAAAACCGTAGTTTTTGGTGAAAGATTGAATACTTTTCCCTCAGAACTGGGAGTAATGGAAGGATGTCTGCTCTTTATTTAGTACTGAAAGTCCTTGCCGGTGCAATAATAAGAGGAAGTAAAAGGCCAAAAAACACATTGCCGTCGAGTTGATTCTGACTCATAGTGACCCTAGAGACAGAGTAGAACTGCCCCATAAAGTTTCCAGGGAGCGCCTGGTAGATTTGAACTGCTGACCTTTTGGTTAGCTGCAGCACTGAACCACTATGCCACCAGGGTTTCCAGAGGAAATAAAGGGCATACAAATTAGAAGATAATAAAGCTATTCCTATCGGTGCAGTGGCTGAGTACTCAGTTGCTAACCCAGAAGTCGACAATTCTAACCCACTAGCTGCTCTGTAGGAGGAAGATGTGGCAGTCTGCTTCTGTAAAGATTTACAGCCCTGGAAACCCTCTGGGGCAGTTCTACTCTGTCCTACAGGGTCACTATGAGTTTGGTTTTATTTGCAGATGTCATGATTTTCTGTAGAAGATACCATCTAATCTACAAAAACAAAAATCCACCTTAGACCCAATAAGTGAGTTTAAGTTGTAGGATACAAGATCAACACACAAAAATTGTGTTTTTATATACTATCAGTGAAAAGTTGGAAGCTGAAATTAAAAACTCAGTACCATTTACAGCAACCCCTCCCAAATGAAACTGTCTAAACCCATGGCCATCGAGTCGATTCTGACTCATAGCAACCCCGTAGGACAGAGTAGAACTGCCCATGGGGTTTCCAAGGCTATAAATCCTTATGGAAGCAGACTGCCACATCTTTCTCCCATGGAGAGGCTGTTGAGTTCGAACCACTGAGCTTTCTGTTAACAGCCAGGCACTTCTAACCACTGCATCACCAGGGTTCCTCCAAATGCAATAAAACCTGTTGCCATCAAGTCGATCCTGACTCATAGCAACTCTATAGGACAGAGTAGAATTACCCCACAGGGTTTCTAAGAAGTACCTGGTGGATTCGAACTGCCGACCTTTTGGTTAGCAGCCGTAGCACTTAACCACTACACCACCAGAGTCTCTCCAGATGTAATACTTAAGTATAAATCTACAAAGATATATATAGGATCTGTATGCTAAAACCCACAAAACACTGATGAAAGAGATCAAAGAAGATCCAACATAGTAAAAATGTCAGTACTTCGCAAATTGATGTATAGATTTAACACAGTTCCTATCCAGATTCCAGTAGGAATTTTTATAGGTATGGACAATATGATTCTGAAATTTATATGGAAAGGCAAAGTAAGTAGAATAGTTAAAACAAACTTGAAGAAGATGAATAAAGTTGGAGGAATCATACTACCTGATGTTGAGAATTAACTGTATAGCTATAGCAATCGAGACGGTGTTGTATTGGCAGAGGAATAGACATACAGATAGTTAGAACAGAGAGTGCAAAATTAGACCGACACAAGCATGCCCAATTGGTTTTTAACAAAGGTTCATAATTCAATGAAGAAAAGATAATTTTTCAACAAATTACTTTGGAACAGTTGGACATCCATGGACCCTTGATCTAAACCTCACCCCTTATTCAAAATGAAATAAAAATAGATTGTAGATCTAAATGTAGAAACAACACCTACAAATCTTCTTAAAAGATTTAAAACATAGGAAAAATCCTTATAGCATACAGATAGGCTTCTTAGACATGACATTGAAAGCACAATCCATAAAAGAAAAAATTGGTAAATTGTATTTTTTGGTTTTTTCACAAGAAAATTTTTTTTCACGAGAGAAACTTCTGATAAATTGCAATTCATTCAAATAATAAACATTTGTTCTGTCAAAGACATTGTCAAGAAAATGAAAAGAGAAGCTCCAGACTAGAAGAACATATTTGCAAATCACATATCCAACAAAGGATTTGTATCCAGAATATATAACAAAAAAAAAATTTTTTTTTAAGCACTCTCAAAATTCAATAAAGAACAAACAAGGATTAAAAAATGGGCCAAGGACTTGAACTGAAACTTTCCTAAAGATGTAAGACTGGCAGATAAGCACATGAGAAGATATTCGATATCATTAGCCATTGAGGAAGCATAAATCAAAGTCCATAATGAGATACTTCTAGAAGGACTTTAAAATAAAAATTAAAAAAAAATTTTTTTTAAATAGTGACAATACCAAATGCAGAGAAACTGGATCTCTCATATACTGGTTGTGGGAATGTGGAATAACTCAGCCAGTCTTGAAAACAGTTTGGCAATTTCTTATAAAGCTAAACACACACTACCCATATGTCTCAGCAATCTCACGTTTGGATATTTGAGAGAAATGCATACTTATAAAAAACCTTACACAAAAGTTCCTAACAGTTTTATTTATATTAGTCAAAACCTGAGAATAACACAAATGTTCTTCAGTGATTGAATGTATAAACACTGATTGAATGGTACATCAACACAGTGAAATACTTTTGATGTTGTCGCTGTTAGGTCCAGTTCGTTCTGACTCTTAGTGACCCTGTGTTCAGCAGAACGAAACACTGCCAGGTCCTGCGCCATCCTCACAGTTGTTGCTGTGTTTGAGCCCATCGTTGGCAACCACTGTGTCAGTCCATCCCGTTGAGGGCCTTTGTCTCTTTTGCTGACCCTCTACTTTACCAAGCATAATGTTCTTCTCCAGGGACTGGTCCCTCCTGACATGTCCAAAATACGTGAGATGAAGTCTTACCATCCTCATTTCTAAGGAGCATTCTTAGCTGTACTTCTTCCAAGACAGATATGTTCATTCTTCTGGCAGTCCATGATGTATTCAGTATTTTTTGCCAGCACCATAATTCAAAGACATCAAATGTTCTTTGGTCTCCCTTACTCATTGCCCAGCTTTCGCATGCATATAAGGTGATTGAAAATACTGTGGCTTGGGTCAGGCACACCTTAGTCCTTAAAGTGACATATTTGCTTAACACTTGAACGACACTTGAAAGCGGTCTATTGCAGCAGATTTGCCCAATGCAATAATGTGTTCTTTTGATTTCTTGCCTCCTGCTTCCATGGGTGTTGCTTTTGAATCCAAGTAAAATGAAATCCTTGACAACTTCAGTATTTTCTCCATTTATCATAATGTTGCTTATTGGTCCAGTTGTGAGAATTTTTGTTTTCTTTATTTTGAAATGTAATCCATTCTGAAGGTTGTGATCTTTGATCATGAATAAGTCCTTCAGATCCTCTTCACTTTCGGCAAGCAAGGTTGTGTCATCTGGATAACCTTATTGAATCTCCCTCTGATCCTGATGCCCCATTCTTCTTCATTTAATCCAGCTTCTTGGATTATTTGCTCACCATACAAATCAGGTAAGCGCTGACACACACCTTTCCTGACTTTACACCATGCAGTATCTCCTTGTTGTGTTTAAATGACTGCCTCTTAGTCTGTGTATATGATTTGCATGAGCACAATTAAGTGTTCTGGAATTCCCATGCTTTCCATAATTTGTTATGATCCATGTAGTCAAATGCCTTTGCATAGTCAGTAAAACACATGTAAACATCTTCCTGGTATTTTCTGCTTTCGGCCAAGAACGTTACTGTACTATGTTACTATTCTTCCTTCAGTACCATCGGTTCTTGATCATATGCTGGCTGCTGAAGTGGTTGAGCTTGGACCAGTTCTTTGTGGTACAGTGACTGTGTATTCCTTCCATCTGTTTTTTGATGCTTCCTGTGTTCAATATTTTACCCATATCATCCTTCGTTAGTGCATCTCAAGGTTTGAAGTTCTTTCAGCTTGAGAAATGCAAAGTGTGTTCTTCCCTTTTGGTTTTCTAACTTCAGGCCTTTGCACATTTTATTATAATACCTTAGTTTGTCTTCTCAAGCCACCCTTGAAATCTTCTGTTTAGCTCTCATAGGTCATGATTTCTTCCATTCGCTTTAGCTCCTCTACGTTCAAGAGCTAGTGTCAGAGTCTGACATCCATTTTGGTCTTTTCTGTCTTTTTAACGGCCTTTTGCATTCTTCATATTTGATGTCCTTCCACAACTCATCTGGTCTTCGGTCATTAGTGTTCAGTGTATCAAATCTGCTCTTGAGTTGGTCTCTAAACTCAGGTGGAATATACTCAAGGTTGTATTTTGGCTCTCATAGACCTGCGCTAGTTTTCTTCAACGTGAACTTGCATATGAGCAATTGATGGTCTGTTCCACAGTCGGCCCTTGGCCTTGTTCTGACTGATGATGTTGAGGCAGTCTGGCCTTCTTCTGATAAATGATACTGAGGCAGTCACTTGAACAGAACAAGAGGATACTGTGTGGTGTAAAGTCAGGAAAGGTGTTAGTCGGTTATATCCTTTCACCATATTTATTCAGTCTATGTGCTGAGCAAATAATCCAAGAAGCTGGACTATATGAAGAAGAACGTGGAATCAGGATTGGAGGAAGACTGATTAACAAGCTGCAGTATGCAGATGACACAACCTTGCTTGCTGAAAGTGAAGAGGACTTGAAGCACTTACTGATAAAGATCAAAGACCACATCCTTCAGTATAGGTAGCACCTAAACATAAAGAAAACAAAAATTCTCACAACTGGACCAGTAAGCAGCATCGCGACAAATGGAGAAAAGACTGAAGTTGTCAAGGATTTCATTTTACTTGGATCCACAGTCAGTGCCCATGGAAGCAGCAGTCAAGAAATCAAAGGACATATTATTGCATTGGGCAAATTTGCTGCAAAAGATGTCTTTAAAGTTTTAAAAAACAAAGATGTCACTTTAAGGACTAAGGTGCACCTGACCCAAACCATGGTGTTTTCAGCCACCTCATATGTATATGAAAGCTGGGGAATGAATAAAGACGATATAAGAAGAATTGATGACTTTGAATTATGGTGCTGGCGAAGAATATTGAATATACCATGAACTGCCAGAAGAATGAACAAATTCGTCTCAGAACAAGTGCAGCCAAAATGCTCGTTAGAAACAAGGATGATGACAAGTCTTTGTCTCAAATACTTGGAACATGTTATCAGGAGGGACCAGTCCTTGAAAAAGGACATCATGCTTGGTAAAGTAGAGGGTCAATGGAAAAGAGGAAGACCCTCAACGAGATATATTGACACAGTGGCTGCAACAGTAGGCTCAAGCATAAAAACAATTTTGAGGGTGACACAGGACTGGGCAGTGTTTTGTTCAGTTATACATAGGGTCTTGCGCAAAGTGGCTGGTGGGTTCAGTTGCCGACCTTTTTGTTAGTTGCCAAGTGCCTAACCACTGTGACACCAATGTTCCTATTAAAAGAAAAACGCCCCCCCCCCCCCAATTATAATTATGTTGACATTATTATCAGGACAGTTGAGATCTGGCTTTTTGGGGAGGTGGGCAGATGTTAGGCATCCTTTGGTTGCAGCTGAAGAAAGTATCCCTTAAGAATGTTAATTTTCTTTCATCATTTTCTTATAATTTATTACTTGCAGTTTATTTAAATTGCCTGTATAAAACAACAGAACTCTTAAGACCTTACATTTCTAAAGTGTTTTTTTCTTGGTAATCTATGTGGTATTTCAAATACATGTGGTGTAATACCTCATTGATAATGTGTTTTTAATTTTATATATAATTTTCTTAGCAGTGATCACCTATCTTTTGTACACAACTGATATATTCAGGATTGGCATTTAAACTATACCATCTCTACCTTTGGCCTGCTTATATTTTACCAAATTCAGTAGTTATGTTGGCCTATAAATGAAAGCAATGCCAAGAACAAAACAACAGCAAAAAAACCCTTAAATATAAGAGTACTGTGTTTATGTAGGTGTTATTTTTAAAACCTAAAAAAAAAAAAAAAAAATGTACATTTTAGAAGTAGAAGGAAACTTAAAAAATTAATTTATCTAATGACCTCATTTTATAAGTTAGGATAGCTAAAAAGTGCCATCGACTGTCAGTGCATTCGATGGCACTTTTTATACTTTGTTTAATCCTTGTAGCAACTCTTCAAGAGGATATTTCTGTTTTATATAGTTGAGGAAACTTAGAGTTAAGGAGATTAAATACTTTGTCAAAGATAACACCAAGTTGGTACCTAAAACCAAAATATATGATCTTTTCAATTGTGCAACAGTGCTTGTCAAAGATGAGAAAACTTAGACCAGAAAACTTGTAGTAGTATAATATGATAAACCTTTTGAAACTCTTGTGTTATCATGTTAAAGTTTCACTTTTGTTTCTGTTATTTATGAGGTATATTTTGTTTTCTTTAGTATAATGCTTCATCTCAGCAGCAAAGAGAAATAATTAAAAGTAGGAGCCTGGACAGGCGGCTGCAAGAACCAATAGTGTTAACAAAGTGGAGACACAGCACCATTGTGTTAGACACCAATGACAAGGTAGGACTTTTCTGGAAAATTTGTTGAGAATTTTGGCAAGTTCTTTGCACATTATATTGTGTAGTGAATTGTAGCCATTTGTACTAGTACTAGTAAATCCCATTTCACGTGGTGTTTCTGTTGTTAAATATGGTTAGTTCTCAGCTAAAATATTTTATTTCTTTTAAACCAACTGAAGTTTTGATTTCCTTATGTGCTAAAATGTAACTGCATCATGTATTTTCCCCTTAGCAGAATCTCATACCTTGGTAGTTACCCTTTTATTGTCTTTAGCATCAATTTGTCATGGAGTGGGTTTTGAAGTTTTTTGCCTTTTTTTTTTTTTTTCCATACAATGGACTGGGCTATCTGTGGCTTAGTGATGTGTACACATTGATAGATTTGAGTCTAGTAGGTGACAGTTTTTTTTTTCTTTTTGCTTACAGTATTTAAAAGTCACGTTTCCGTTACCTTGTTTGTCTTCAATCTCTAGGAGGTTTTGTAGTTAAGACATTTATTTTCCCCATCCCAGAGAAGATTAGAATCTTTACTCCCTGTCTTCCCGTAAATGCCCTTTCAGCCACCTACAAAAATAATCAAAGATAAATGACCCTCTGCATAAAGTGCTTTTATCAATCTGAGAAATAATGCTCTCTTTTTCAAATAAGGAATAAATTTTGATGCAAACATCAGAATGGAAAGGCCGTAAGCTCTTACCCATCTTAGAAGTTGTATCTTTAAATGTGGCTTCATTTTGAGAATGGCGTGGAAAATTAGTGTGAATTTGCAGAATGGCTCCATGTCAGGCATACTGATGTTAAAAGTGAAGGTGGTATCACCCCAAAATGAAGTAAGTTGTTTCAAAAAGATATTTGTCATTCAAGACGCTTTTGTACTATCGGTCCTCTCTTTTAGCATAATTAACAGATTTCATGCATTTTTAGGTATTTTAGTGAAAACAAAATGAACTCCCCTAAGTCATACTTCCCTAAGTTTGAATACTTTCAGTCTTAAATCCCTTTATAAATTATCTCAACTGACCGGTCAAAACAAGTGTAGTTTCCTAAATACTGCAAGTTGACTATAAAGTTGGTCTTTGTTAGATTAAAAGATAGACTTTTGTGGAGCTGTATAAATAATCTACATCAATTTATGTTTATAAGATGGACTAATAGCACAACAATGAAAGTAGTATACCAGTTTCTAGTTTGTTTCATAAGGTTGTTATGTAGTTGAGTACGGAAGGCATATACAAAGAGTGTGCAATTGCTTGAAAAAAATGTTAGCATTGAGATTAATCTGGGTAGGTAAGGTTCCTAGAGATTTTTAGTAGAAAAATTCACTTAACATCAAGAACCAGATTTCAATTTGGCGTATATAGAAAGCTCCTAAATACCGTATGTAGTGCTCTAGGGCAAAAGCCATTGTCAGAGAAACTGCACTGTTCTTAGTATTAGAATAAGGATGGTAAGTTTGGTGATGTGGATTTAACATTGCTTACTCCTTTTCAGTCTCTCTTGAGACTCATTTTCAACCTATTGCTTAGATTAACTTGGCGTGAAATTCTTATTACCTTTTTTTTTTTTTGTCTAATTATCCCAGAATTGTGAGAACATGATTTTCTTGAGACTAGAGATTTACTTATTTTGGTAGGAATGTCTTCTTTTTTTTTTTTTTTTTCATTTTACTCCGTGTAAATGGATTTATAGGTAATTGCTTTACCAAGTAAACTTTTCTATTTATTTTCATCACCTAGAATATACTTTCTTAAGAAAGGATACCTGCAGTCTTTGAGGCTATGAAATAGGGACTATACTGGAACAAACTAGCTGAATAATGTATAAGGGGCAAAGCGTGTATAACGTGAAAGTAAGGCAAAGAAACCTAGTGCCGTATAGCAAATGCTGTGATGGCATAGGTCCTCCTCATTCAGTTGCCAGATAACCTTGGAGGAGGTAAGTGTGTGTGTGTCTGTGTGTGTGTACATGAGGGTGCATTTGTCTGTTTATGCCTGTTCATGGTTTATATGACGACTAATTTATAGATATATAAGATATATTTACATAGTCATATATATTTATAAATGTATATAAGTACATAAATGCAAAATTATTTCTTGTTTCTAATTATATATAAATTACTACTCCATTTGATGTGGTTTATATTTCTACAGGACTAATAATGCTATGAAAAATAAATCATAATTTTATTCAATTACTTTGTAGTTGTAGATCATCAAGTCTTTCCTCTTTTTCTCAGACTGTTTTAATTAGTTAAACCCTCTTTTGGAATTCAAGAAATTGAAAAAGGAAGCATCTGAAACTGTCAGAAATGAGGCTAAATGGAGTTTTCAGCCCTGGTGGTGCTACAGTGAATCAGCACTCGGCTGCTAACCGGAAGGTTGGCGGCTTGAACCTACCAGCTGCTCTGCAGGAGAAAGACCTGGCAAGCTACTCCTGTAAAATTTACAGCCTAGGAAGCTCTGAGGGCAACTCTGCCCTGTCTCGTCGGGTCGCTGTGAGTCAGAATTCACTCGACAGCACACGACAATAGCAAATGGTGATTTGGACATGAAGTTTCATTTCTTTTTATAAAGATATTTTTGTATGACTTTAATATTTCATTAATAGTATAGGCCTTGGATATTTTATTTGTAAGCTTGTCCCTTCAAGGGTTTTTTCTGTAAACTTATTGTTACCTAGCTAGAGTTTCTGTTTTATAAATGGTATGGCACTGGGTATGGAATATACAACTGAAGACTATTTTTCAGATGAATAAATGTTGAGGTAAAGTTTTTTGCATTGTTATTTAAAAGAAACTTCCATGTTTGTGGACTGTACCTTCTGTAGTTCCATAAGCATAGAAAACAAGAATGATACAGATAAGGAGATGAATGTTCAAATGAATTATTTGGTTTTTATTGGAAAATCAATAACAGATATTGGCATATGATTTCTTTATCATCTTTTCCTGAAATTATTCAAAGCATCGAGGGGAATGGAGGAAATTTAAATGGTGCTAGGCTGTTGGTACCAAAACAATGTTTTTTCAGTGTTATCTTCCATGAAATAGTCCTTTAAACATTTATAGTAGAAATGATATGCCATGTGTTAATTTTGATGATGAAGAATTGCTCAAAAACACACATTATTCATTTGCTCTTATAATATGCTTATAGGATTAGATGTAAAAAAAATTTTTTAATAATCCTTAAATCTGAGGTTTCTTTCTTGCATATTTTGTTAATTTCTAGTCATTGGAAAGTTAGCTATAAATTATGTTTCATATTAATAATAGTTTAATTACTTATATAGCAGTTAAGTTCTCCTTCTGGCAATTGCGAAGTAATTTCTATGACTGTTCCTTACTTAATCCTGGGTATTCATATCTACCTTACCAAGAGCAAGTTAGTATGGTGACTTAAATATTTATTTACGAGTGCTTAGATTTTACCTATTTTAAATACGGTTGATTCAGACTGCAGTAACATCATGATTTTAAAACAACGTGTGTAATGTCTTTTGAATTACTGTATAATTCTATATGCAGTGCTTAACCATAAATGGTATAAAGTATACCATATTTCATAAACTTTTTTATAACATCTGTATTTTTCAAATTAACGCCATATTAATTTCTAAGCTCAATGTGGAAGGAAAATAATGAAGAAAAAGTTTTTCTTCACTTCCCCATATTAAGCCCTCTCACTGTGAGTAGAGGGAGAAATATAATTAATAAAATAGAGTAACGTTTTCATTACTTATTTCTTGTAGGAATCTCCAACTGCCTCAAAACCCTGCTTTCCTGAAAATGAGTCTTCTCCCTCTTCACCAAAGCACCAAGATACAGTTAGTATAATAGAAGTGTATAGTATAATATAGTCCAGTTATTTCAATCAGTTTCAATAGATTTTCTCTAATGTAATGTTTAAATATTTCTTGGGCTTCTATAAAAGTTCATTTTTTTTTAAATCACAGTTATAATAGGCTTAAATTGAGAATCATATTTCATTTTTAAAAGACCCTTGCCCTCTCTGTTCTGGTGGCATAGTAGTTAAGTGCTATGGCTGCTAACCAAAAGGCTGGCAGTTTGAATCCACCAGGCGCTCCTTGGAAACTGTACGGGGCAGTTCTACTCTTGTCTTACAGAATTACTATGAGTCGGAATCGACTTGACGGCAACGGGTTTGGTTTTATTTTTTTAGCTTCCAGGTAGTCTTCTGGTTCTTACTCAGTTAAAACAAGAAGATATTCTTTTCCCCCTTTCTTTGATTTAAAGCCTGGTTGGTGGTAAGGCTTAGTGATAAGAAAAGGAAGCTACAAATTTAGAAGTGAAAATAATACCATAACCAGTGTTAGCTGTCTGATGTTACCTTAAAAATCTCTGCAAATTGCCTAGCTACCTCTTCAATATCTTCTAATCAAACCAGATTTAAAAATCCGTCCATTAATATAAATTATACTAATGTTTTCTTATGTTTTATTGCCAATTTTCAAATACATTATTGTTATTTTTCATAGGCCTTTCAAATCCTTTTTGGAAATAGGCAGGGTATCCATATTTTTGAAAGTCAGTAATATACTTCTTCACAATATGGCTACAATGTGAATTAAATAGGCTTTCGTGAGTTGATACAAGAACCTAATCCCTGTTAGTCACAATGCGTCTATGAGAATATGCATTTTGAAGTTCCTGATTGACACAGTGGCCAAAACAATGGACTCAGACATAGCAACGATCATGAGGACCAGGCAGTGTTTCATTCTCTTCTACATAAGGTCACTCTGAGTTGGAGCGCCTTGAAGACAGCTAATAATAACAACAATTACTGAGTACTGAATAAAGTTTTAGAGTATGTAATTTGGAAATTTGAGCTTTTAACTCTGTATTTGCAATTGTGTTATTAAAATGCATTGTCAATTTTGGAGAAAAGTAGATTCTAACGCTTACTTTAACAAGAAACAAATTCACTAATTTCTTTTCATTGAATATTACTATCCTAAAGCCTTTTTCTATTGTAAAAAATACATATAACACCATATTGCCAATTCAACATTTCTCAGGTGTACAATTTAGTGATGTTGGTTACGTTACCATGTTTTGCAACCAGCGCCCGTAATGGCTGCCAAATTTCCCAGCACCATGAACAGAAACTCACTGCCTAATGGCTTTTTCAAAAATAAGATCTAATGTAATACTTTTATAACACTGACTTTTAATTTTTTTTTTTTAGATAAAATTCATGTAACATGAAATTAATCATTTTAAAGTGTATAATTCCGTGGCATTTAGTGCCTTCACAGTGCGGTCCAGCCATCACCTCTAGTTAGTTCTAAGACATTTTCATCACCCCGGCAGGAAACCCCGTACCCATTAAACAGTAACTCTCCACACCTGCCTCAACCCGCCCCTGGCAATCACTTTGTGTTTCTGTGGGTTTGCCTATTCTGGGTGTGTTGCCACACTGATTCTTTTTAACGCTGTATCATTGCACACGTTTACTTGTTCTGTATAAAAAGAATCTCAATTAGTACATGATTATACCATGGTATACCGGGCAGTGTTTCGTTCTGTTGTGCATAGGGTCGCTGTGAGTCGGAACCGACTCGGTGGCACCTAACAACAACATATCATGATTAACTGAAGATAAGGATTTTGATCAGCTTTATTGATTTTGGTATGTAATAGTTGTTAGCCTAAATTGGAAAATGTCTATTAAATGTGATTGCAAGCTTGATGAGTAGAAATTGTGGACTCTGCAAAGTGATTATGAAAGTGAAACTGACGTTTTCCTCCGATTAATAGAATTGAAATTTTTTTGTTTTTTATTGTCTAATAGGATGGTATTACTCTAATCTTTTTGGTCAAAACTTAACCATAGTTTTCTTTCTTACTTAATAGCTAGTCCTTATTATTTTACACCTTTCTGCTTATTTTTAGTATAAAGTTTCCTTTGTAGTGTTAAAATATATTTAGAATAAGAAATTTTCTTGTGTGAATTTCCCTATTTCTGTGAGATATAGTAAGATATTTTTATGAAGCTATCTTAATAAGCAATAGAAAAAAATGAATTCTGAATCATATTAAGTAGATAAACCAAATACTATGAAATAATAATCAGTCTAAATCTTTTTCCCAAATCTTGCATCTGTATTACCATTACCAGTTCCGTTCAAGTCAAGTTTGACTCATGACGACCCCATTTATGTCAGAGAACTGTGCTCCTTAGGGTTTTCAGTAGCTAATTTTTCAGAGATAGATCTCCAGGCCTTTTTTCTGAGATGCCTCTGGGTTGACTCAGACTTTCAACTTTTTGATTAGCCCATTTGCACTGCCCAGGGGCTCCCTTGTCTGCATATCCATATCCATATTATCCATTGCCTCCTCAGTACTTTTATGTCAAAATAAAAAACGTGGGTGGTTAAAACATGAAGTTTTATTTTTCTGCCCCCAGCCTTCTCTTATATTTCTCGCTTGTGATAGTACTGTTAATTTGTTGGTTAATTCATTCAACAAATATGTATGGAGAACCAGCCGCATGTTAGATGCAGTTCTAGGCACTGGTCATACGTTGATGAACACAACAGATGGGGTCCCAACGTAGAGCCTCATGGAGTTGACAATGAATGAGTAATTAATACGTAATTACACTTTGTATCCTGAGCAATGAAGGAAATGAACTGGAGCAGTAATAGAGAATAATGGGAAGGAGGAAGAACATCTACTTAGGTGGTCAGGGAAAGCTTTCTCTAAAAAGTAACGTTATAGCTGAGATACCACCATCTACCATGTTGCTCAAGCTTGGGAGTTTTCTTCAAATCTTTCCTGTTATCCTCACGTCCAGTCCCTGTGCATTCTAACTTCTGAATGTCGAACGTGGCCCTTCTTCACTCTCCCACTGACTGACCTATTCAGGCTTTCACCATCTCTTAAACGTTAATTGTTAGAACAGTCTTCTAGTTGGTTCCCAGTCTTACCACCCTTTTTTTGTTCATTCTTTATTTTTTTCACTGCTGCTTAAGCCCCTTCAGGATATAAAACAAACCCAACCCCCTCCTTAGTGTGTTATACAAGATACTCCTCCCACCCTTTACCCCATACTCATTTCTTGACATTTCTTCACTTCATCCCTTATTTTAATTGAAAGGGAGCTTAAAGTGTCTCAAATATGATATGTTCTGTCTGGTTTCTGTGCTTTTATAATGCCTGTTTTTCATCTCCTACTGTCCGTTCTGTCCTTTTTGCATCTAACTCAGACTCCTTAGCTCAGGTGTCACCTTCTCCAGGGAGCCTTCTCTGATTCCTTTCTTTTCCTCCCGGATTGAGTTAGGTTCTCTCTTTCCCTGGTTAAGTTAGGTACACGTAGTTACATATACATACTTTTCTCATAGCACTTACCACGTTGTATGGCAATTGTTTCCTATATTTGTGCTTTGGAATGTAGCCAATTTTGTTCTTATTTTATGTTCAAGTTAGAGTACTTAATACTGAAAGCATTGGTATTTTGCGCTTGATGCCTGTGAGGGTTTGGTGAAATTTCTGGACCCTTTCCTTGAATGATGCGTACATATGCACAGTTTTGTACCAGTTCCAGGCCATTCATTACTCAGTCTGTTCTCCTCGGGCTGTCTGTCAGTACTGCTACTCCATCCATTTGTCTTCCTGATTCAACCTCTGTATTTCCTGCCTCCTTTTCTTTACTCTGCACAATCCTAGCTTTGGCATTTTTAATGGATTCATTCTCACCTCTCTGCCCTTCTAATTCCTGTGCTTCCCAGCTCAGATAACCAGTGCCCACCCACTGAGATTAATGTTGGTACTTAGTTCCCACGTCTTGGAAAGATATTTCCCTCTGCTTCTGACAAGGGTAGTAAATTGAGAGTGTTCCTTAATATCCTGTATATACTTACGACTGTGTAATTGTTACAAAAGCACCAGAGAGCTCTTATGATAAGAATCACACTTGAATATATCTGAGATCTAACCTATGCTTTATGAATAAATTACAGTAAAATTTTATATGGATATTCCCCAAGTTTCCAATAAGCCAAAAATGTGAATGAACACTAGAGTTTTGTCGGCTCTGTCTATAACCGTGAGCTTTTATCAGACCAGGCAGAATGTTCAAATATTGTTGTTGTTAGATGCCGTTGAGTTGATTTCAACTCATAGTGACCCTGTGTACAACGGAAGTAAACATTACCCTGTCCTGTGCCATCCTTAAACAGTCACTGGTATGCTTGAGCTCATCGTTGACGCCACTGTATCAGCCCATCTTGTTGAGGGTTTTCCTCTCTTTTGCTGACCCTCCACTTTTTCAAACATTACCTTTTAGGTATTACTGAAAAAATATTCAATATTATTTTTGTCTCCCATGTAAGAAAGATTTATTTTTTCTAAAATGCTCTGAAGAAAATAGTTGAGAAATTAAGTAGTCAGAGAAATTCTGAATTGGGGATTTGTGTTTCTGTTTTTGTGTGTGTATGTATGTGTGTGTATGTGTGTTTCAGTTGAAGTAAATTTTACTGTGTGTCATGTTCATACAATGCTTAATAATGTTGATGATTACTTATAGGCACCAACTCATTTTGATTAAATTCATTTGAATATAGGAAACTAAAAACAATGGTAAAATGCTTCTAGTTCAATATGGAAGAATTTTAAGATAACATTTACTTCAGTACAGTGGCATTCACCTTCATGGGGTTTGATGATAAAGCTTATATTACTGTTTTTGACATTAGCTGGCTAGTGAATCCAGTTTGTCCAGAGCCCAACTCACCATTGATAATATGTCCAATGAAGCACATACTGAGTTTTCTATGCCACAGTGAAGCCAGTTCTATGTGTAGACCAGTTATATTTGAGTAATTCATAAAATACAGTAGCTGCATTTGTTTTACCTAGTTATTTTCACATTCTGACACTGTGAATTAGTATATTATTTTCAGACTGTATCGTTGCAGAATTACCACAAAATAAATACCATAATTCCTTTTTTGTGATCTTTGTCTTTGAACAGGAACACAGATATTTCTCCCGTGCTGACTCGTAGCTTTCATGCAGAGATCTGATTTGTTAGAAGAATACCTGATGGCCCTTGTGACTTAAGGAGAAGAGAAAGTGTTTAATTATAAAATTACTGAAAATAACTTTACAGAAGCATTAGAAAATTATATTCTTAATATATTCAGAACTAATTACATTACATACTGACTAATCTTTTCCTTTAAGCTAGTTTTTAGAGTACCAGATGATTTTGATTCAGTCATATATAAGAACCTGGACCTCATTGTCTGTATGAATGATGTATAAATGGTACTATTCTGTTCCATAGGGTCAAGAGAAATATGGATTATTAAATGTAACAAAAATTACTGAAAATGGTAAAAAGGTTCGGTAAGTACAACCACCATTAATGTTCTTACGTTCCATCTGATTAGAATAATATAAATTATTAATGTAATTATATTTAGTAGAAACATTAACAAGGTGCTGGGCGTGGCCACAAAGGCTGCGGAGCATCCCTTCAGTGGCCTCTGGGAAGCTGGGCTGTGCTGCTCTGTGCCCTCTGCTCCCTCCTGCTGGCTGGGTATTGCATCCAGCTGCCATGCAGGCTGGCCGCCTCTGTGGCCATGCCCTCCAGGCAGATGCGCAGGCAGCACCGAGCCACTGGGCTCCTGCCTGTTCTGGTTTCCCAACTCTTGTGTGTCCTGAGGCCCTGCAGCTCAAAACTGCTGTGGGGTAAGACGGGAAGAAAGTGGCATCAGAGAGGGTGTTTGGAAGAAATGCAGCAAGTTTAATGACATCCCAAAGTGAGCCAACCTGGGCGTGAAGCCTCCACCTCAGTGGAGCCAGGTACATAGCCAGGCTCCCAGCGCTCTTGAGGGAAGCCCTGAGCCTCGGTGATTCACCAGGCCCATGAAGGCAGGGCTTGCAGAGGTGGGAGTGGAGCCCTGGAGGCGGCTCTGCGAGGGAAGCTCTGATCCAGCACAGGAAGAAGGTGCAATGGTTAAGCCGTGGGCCCTCCAGTCACACTGCCCGGTTTTATTCAGCTTTGTCTCCTCCAAGCCTCCTCCTCCACAGAAGAGTGATCCATAACTGGGTCCGTCACAGTGATGAGAACATCAGTAAATCTTAGCTGTTATTATTTCTACAGTCATATTTTCTAAATAAAGAAATCAGACAAATGGATGTTCTCATAACAACAACAACAAAAAAAATCCTCCATTTTCACATAATGCTGAGTTTTGCATAATGACCTGGGCTTTGAATCCTAACCATGTCAGTAAGTGAGGAGTAGGTGTATTTGCACTGTTGTTGTGTGCCATTGAGTCCATTCCGTCTCAAAGTGACCTTATATGACAGAGTAGAACTGCCCCATAGGGTTTCCTAGGTTGAAATCTTTATGGGAGCAGATCTCCAGGTCTTTTCTCCCGCAGAGGCACTGGGTGGGTTCAGACCGGTGACCTTTTGGTTAGCAGCTGAGTGGCTAACCATTGCACCACTAGGGCTCCTCCTATTTGTACTTCATAGCCCCGAAAGGAAGAAAGAAAAATACCCAATTTTACAAGTGAATTCTACCAAGGAATAATTTAAGGAACAGATAATTACAGTGTTTGTAAAGATACTTCAGGGCACTGAAAAGAAAAACTCCCAGCTATCAAAATCTGGCAAAAATAGTTCACTTGAAGCAAACCCCAAAGACCCTGCTATGTATAAATATTAAAACTTGTGCAACAAACTTATCTCAATTTTGACTATGAAATCATAACATTTCCGTAAAAATCATAATTAAAATTTTAGGAAGCCGAATATAACTGAAAAAAATACATGGCCAAGTGGACTTTGAGGGATATGAAGAGGAGTTAGTATTAGGATATCTATTGTTATAAATTACTCTATCATTAAAAGAGAATAATCTTACGATCAGTTTCATAGATGTTCAATAGGTTTTTGAGAAAATTTATCATCCATCCTTAATAAAAATGCTGAATAATATATGAATAGAAGGACATTCCCTTAAAATGATAAAATATATGTATATTAAAAAAAGCCATTGCCATTGAGTTGATTCCAACTCATAGTGACTCTACAGGACAGGGTAGAACTGCCCCATGAAGTTTCCAAGGAGCGCCTGGTGGATTAGAACTGCCGACCTTTTGGTTAGCAGCTGTAGCT
Organism: Loxodonta africana; assembly: GCF_030014295.1. Lineage (NCBI taxonomy): Eukaryota > Metazoa > Chordata > Mammalia > Proboscidea > Elephantidae > Loxodonta > Loxodonta africana. The sequence continues at coordinate 174,316,260 of NC_087345.1, read as the reverse complement.
CTTAACCATTATGCCACCAGTGTTCCTGATAAAATATATATGACACACAAAAGCTTTCTGGTTGTGTTATTTTGTAGTTTTACTTTATTGTAGCCAGAGAACTTTATCTACGTCATCTTTCTACTCGTTGGACTTGTGTCATTTAAAGTTTGAACAAAATCAGTAGAAGCTGATTCAGAAAATTAAAAACAAGAAGTAGAAATATGCTAATTTAAATATCTTTCATAGTAGGGAGTCAGTTGATGCATCTAAAAATAGAATATTAAGGATAAATACAAATTTACAAATAAAAATGCAGTTTTCCCAAAATACCTTAAGAGAGTCACACAAAATGAAGAAAATAATAGTACAGCAAAATGATGACAGAACATGCATGAAATATGCCTATCACATTAATATCAATAAATGTAAATGGACTGTGCTCATTTATTGAAAGAAAAAGGCACTCACACTGAAGCACAAAGCAAAACTTACCTAAGTATTACATGCAAAGGAACACTTTAAAAAATGATTTGGGGGCGGCGATGGGCAGGGGGAGGATGTGTCAAAGGTATAAGCAGTAAAGCAGGAATAGGGATCTTAAAAGCAGAGTTCCGGGGGGAAACATTAAGCATCACAAAGATGGGCCCTTGAAAATGATAGAACATTATGGATAAATGTACAATAAAGATCTCATATTAGGAATAGCCATTCACCAAATAAAGTAGTATTAACAACTATAAGCAAAAACTACAGGGAATAAAAGGAAAAACGAATTTATTAGTAGTACACGTCCTTTCACTATAGCTAGTATGTAAATTAAAATAAATGAGGTTTTCTTAAAGATGCATTTTGATTCCTAAGAAGGAAAAGAATAATTAGAAAAGTCTAATTAGTTGTATTATTAATCCATGGAATCCAAGTAGCTACAGAAAGTAATAAAATAATAAAGGAGGTGTAATTGATAGATTCTGTGTTCTGAAAACATAAAATAAACCCCGTTTAGTGTGCCTGTAGAGCTTTCACAGAACTGGCTGTGTGTTTGGCTAGAAGGTGGTAATTCTTGGTAAATTCCTGTAGTACACAGATTTGACATTCATTTTACCTCCCAGCAACTCAATCTCTTTATAATTTTATTTTTCTATTTTCAAAAACACTGTTCCACGTCTGCTGTTTGAAAAGTACTTTGCTAGGCCTGAGACAAGGAGCGCTAGTGGCATGGTGGTTAAGCACTTGGCTGCTGAGAGGTTGGTGGTTCAAACCACTAGCCACTCCATGGGAGAAAAGACCTGATCTGCTCCCGTAAAGATTTCAGCCTAGGAAACCCTATGGGGCAGTTTTGCTCTGTCCTATAAGGTCACTATGGGTCGGAATCGACTCAGCAGTACAATAACAACAGCAGGCATGAAGTAGATATAAAAATAAATAAAACACTGCTTCTCCCTTTAAATATTTACAACGCAGTTGGAGAGTAACATTTAAGCAAAAATCTCTAATATAGAAAAATGGAAAAAGAAGGGGAAAATTGAGTGGAGTCTGAGTACACTAAGCAGCTTCAGTACTCTGTATAGGATCACTGATAATGGCATATTGGATATGAGTCTTGTCTGCATATCTGGAGATAGGACCGTAGATAAATAGAAGATTTCTCTAAAAGTTCCATATTAACATTGATTACTTCTAGAGTGTGGATTAAAGGAAAAGAAATGGGAGCCTTTTCTTGACGTGTTTCTATACTCAGTTTTTATATTTGTTGATTTTGTAATTTAGGAAAAACACAAAAAACCTCATTTTAATAAAGATAATTTCAGTGGTCAATCAATGTGTAATTTATTGTATACTTACAATGTACCTAGTGTCGGTTACCTACTTAGTGCAGCCCTTTTAGGAGGGGGGAGGAAGCCAAAAAATATAATCTAAATATATCTAAAGAATTGGGTGAGGTCAGGATTTTGTCTAATTTTTAATCATGAATAATAATTCTTGCCAAATAGAGTGTTCAATTTGTGTTAGTCTAAATTAGTGTCCTTGATCACTAATGTGCTGAATTAGTCTCCTGTTTTGTTTTTTTTTTTTTAACATATTAAGGTATATCATTTATAGCTATTCTGATAATCTTATCTCTGTATTGTTCATAGCTATTCTGATAGCTTGTCTCTGTAATTCCATTTGTTCAGGGACCTTCGTGGTCAGTTTGGGACCATAAAATGATTATTTCCATTAGCCTTCTATCCCCAACAAAACCAATTAGAATGTCAGTTAATGACTGTAAATTGTGTGTCACACTGATAACAGTAGCTAAGTAGGTACTTAATTTTTTAATTTGGTTGGAAGAACTGGTTGGTGGGGCTTTAATTGGTTGTCTTTATAATTACAGAAAGAACTGGTTGTCTTCTTGGGCAGTGTTGCAGGGTTCATCTTTACTTTTTACCAAAACTCAAGGAAGTAGCACAAGTTGGGTAAGTATTTCTTCTCTTTGGAGGCTTTATGTATTTAAATTATTTGAATTTCAGAAAGTAATTTCCAGAGTACTAACTATAGAGCTTTTTTTAACTATAGAGCTAGCATGTAAATAAAAATAAATGAAGTTTTCTTAAGGATGCATTTTGAGGCATAAGAAGGAGAGAACAAATTAGAAAAGTCTAAAATCAACAAATTCTGTTTTATCCACTGAATTGAAAATTAGGGTTCAACGCTTGAGCATTATAGAATAAATACACTTCTTGATTCATTGTCAGGATATTAAAGCTTTACTGTGTTTGTGACTCTGCTGTATCAGATATGTAGTCAGAAAATTAACAATAATGTGGCAGGCTCCACCTTGAATTGTGATCTGACCCCTTGGATACTAGTCAGTGATTCAGGTGTCAATGAAACTTCTTTTTTGTGTTATTGCTATCATTTCTCCCCAGTTATTGTAATACCAGTCTTAAAAATTATACTTTGGTGCATATCATAATAACTAATACTTTTAGAATGCATAATATGTGTCAGTACTATTTTAAGTACAGAAGATTATGTGTATAATGATGAACAACTCTAGGGTAGGTACTGTTTATCATTCCCTCTTTTTATAGATGAGAAAATAAGGTATAAAACAGTTAAGTTGCTCAAGGTCTTACAGTTCCTAAGTGTCAAATCTGGGTTTAGAACTTAGGTATTTTGGCCCCAGAGTCCATTTCTGCACAGTTCTAGAATTGTTCAGGAATAGAGTTTGAAGTGTTAATGACTTAAAGAATATTTAAAATGAAATTAATTTTAATGTTTGGTCTGCTTTATATCCTATCGTAACCAATATATTTTTACAATTAGAGTTTTTTTTTTTTTTTAATTAATAGGACCTAAAAAATTTTAATAGGACTTACAGACCGTGTGTGAGATGAAGGAGAAATCCATTTATAACATTCAATTAAATTTTAGTCATCTACATTTATAACGCAGCCATGTAGCATTGTTCTACACCACAAATGCCAAAGTACGGTAGTCCTCAGATGGCAGCCTAAAAATCCACATGTATTGAGCATGAGTGTGAACATTCTAGAACATTTCTTCCGTTCTGTTTGACTAATTCTTTACTCTCTGTTCAGTCAGTAGAGTGGAAATGACCTCTGAAATGCTTTCCAAATTAAAAGAATTGAAAATTTGTTTGACTTAAATTGATAATTATGTTTTTCTCCTTTTCCCCTGAGGTAAAGCATATGGTTCTTTTTTGTTTGTTAATGCTTTTTTAGAAGACAATGTAATTATTTCTTCCTTTCTACTTATGGTTCAAGTTTTATTTGAAATTGAGTGAAGAAAAAGATTAGAGAAGCAATTAGAGATTAGTAATGAAAAAGTACCTGTAGAAAGCTGGACAGTGGTCATTTGTTTGATAATTACTGTTGTATAAAGATTAAAGACTGTGATATGCACAGACAGAGCACATAGAGAAGTGTAGTCAGTGGGGTAGACAGGTTTGTATGTGATTTAAACAACATTTAAAAAAATTTAAAGTTGTTCGGCTAATAACCCCGCCTGCAGTCGTCAGTACAGGATAGTTGCGTCTTATTTAAGATTTTCACTCTTGAAGACCTTACAGAATGCAGAACTCATAATTAAAACTAATCCTGACAAAGGGTGTGAGGGTTTTTTTTTTTAATCAGCTGAAGTGTGTTACCATTTGTTAATAGTGGGAACAGTTTTTAAAATTTACTGAGCCAACTCTGAAGCTGTAGAATTCTTAATGGTTTTTAAAATTTAGGGATTTACTATTTGAATTTTTTTGTACTTAAATGAAATTTTATTAGTATTTTTGTATTGGATCATTTCAGATTGACATATTAAATAGAGTCACACTGTGTTTTCTAGACTCTGAAAAGGCTAAACAGATGTAGGATGTGATAAAATGCTTGATTATGCATTCAATTCTTGATTTTTATTCTTTGACAAATTTTAAAACCTTATTCTGGCTTGTTTCCCCATTCCCATATTAAGGGAATGAAAACTAGCTTAAATGGCCTAAGTAAAAGCAAGTAAGATTATCTAATTAAAAGGTGTGAATATGTACAATGTATTTTGGTACGTGTTATATTCATAAATACCAAAATCTGGTGTCAGATGCAAGGTATGCTCCATTATATCCATAATTAGAGTTGTTCAAAAAGGAATTGAAAGAATTCTAGCTTTGTTTCTCTGTTCTGTCACCAGCTAGATCTGTTGTAAATAAAATGTATTCTGTTTACCTAGTGGAATTGCATCTTACCTGAAGATAAAGTTCTCAGGCTAGCAATGCAAGCCCCAAAGACAGAAATCACCTAGAGTAAAAATCACCCTTGACTGCCTCTTAGAACATGCTGTGTTAGAAGCCATTCTCCAGCAGAGCGGACGTTTTTCTCTGGTGTTGGAAGAGATTGTTTTTCCTTTAGTTGAGATTGGGTGGTTTATGTCAAGGGGTCATATTACAGGAGAAGTATGTTTCTTTAAACATCAGAGTCATGTTTAGTTCATGAAAATACGCTCAGATCACTTGGAAGAAACAACAGGCTGAAGTCAGATATTCACGTTAAGGCTTATACTTGTGGATGGAATGCTGAACAAAATCACTCACATTACTTGAAAAAATTTTTTTAAATCAGTCATGCTTTGTATTTATTTTTTGCTGAGCAGGTATGTTTGAAATGCAGTAAGTGAAATGCACGTGTGCTGCATGCAACTCAATAAGACACACTTTGCCGTTGAGTCGATTCTGACTCACAGTGACCCTGTAGGACAGAGTAGAACTGCCCTGTAGGATTTCCAGGGAGTGGCTGGTGGATTCCAACTGCTGACCTTTTGATGAGCAGCTCAGCTCTTAACCGCTGTGCCATCAGGGCTCCACATAGATGCTGTACCCTCCAAAAATCTACTGAGCCTTTCCGTCTCCTTTAGAGTAGATACCTTCCAGATGCTATCCACTCAGTTGTTATATCAGTAATAGGAACTTATACCTGCTTTCTTCAGTTGCATTCATCTCGTTTGTTAAACAGACATAAGCCTGCTATGTTCTGGGCATTTTGAGGGTTTATAGTTTATATAAGGTATATATTATAGGGTATATAGTTTGTACAGGGTTTATATAAGGTAGATAACATGGTCCCTATCTTCAAAGTTTGCATAACCAAAAAAACCAAACCCATTGCTGTTTAGTCAATTTCTGACTCACAGCAACCCTATAGGACAGAGGAGAACTGCCCCATAGAGTTTCCAAGGAGTACCTGGTGGATTCAAACTGCTGACCTTTTGGTTAACAGCTGTAGCACTTAACCACTGTCCCATCAAGGTTTCCTCAAAGTTTACATGGTAGTGGGGAAATCAACAAGTGAACAGCTGTACTGTGACATGATATACACTATGCTCTCTCTCAGATAGCATTCATCATATTCCTTGAGTATTTTAAAAATCTCCCCACAAATATCTGCTATTATTCAAAAATTTTACATATTTTCTAATCTCTAAATACAGTCCCTTTTGGGGGCCAGATAATCCTTTGGTATGAGGGACTGTCCTGTGTATTGTAGGATGTCTAGCAGATACCAGTAGCACCCCTGCCCCTCCAATGTGACAATTAAAAATGTTTCTATGCACTGCCAAATGTCCCCCAGGAGACAAAATTGCGTTTGGTTCAGAACCACTTCTCTTCCTGTCCTAAAGGAAGGGAAGGCAGGCCAGGTGGTAGGACCTCCCAAGGTCCTACCAAGGTCCTCCCAAGAGAAGGAAATGAGACCAGAGGACATTGCCCGACAGGTCACGGAGAGGGAGACGGGTTTCCGAGCAAGTTGGTGGAAGGCCAGATGGGACTCCTTTCTGTAGTCTTCTGTCATGAGTACAGGCTAACATAAGTCTGTTCAATGTAAACTATATAACACATTCATCTTAAAAGTAAAATACATGAATTTATACAACAACAAAGACAAAATATTTTAAGATTAAACTCTACGACTTGGCAAAAATATTTGGACGTTTAGCTTTGCCTGTGTTGTGTGTCGGCTTGTAGAATTGTTTTTGTCCTATGTGGTTCCATTGTGTTTTTCTCTTGTGTGTCATTTTGCCATTGTGCACTGTTATGACATCATCATTTTCTTCCCTTTCTCCATCAAGTCATTCTGCCAACGGGGCTCAGTCTCTGAGCTCTTGCTTTCGCTGCTTTCTTCTTGGAAAAATTCTATCAGTCGCCGGCCTGCTGTCGCATGTGTAAAATCTGAACCTGTTTCAGCTGTCACTGTATGTGTTCTCATTGCATGCGCCTTGCCACAGTAATTCTGTTTTCTTTGCCATGACTACATTGAGGGGTAATTTCAGTAGAGAAAAGTGGGAGTAGATTTTTAAAAAGAGTAAATACTAAATAAGAAATTTTGCTAACAGACTGAATGCATTTTTCTAACGTTCTGTGTCATATCATTGTGTTTATATTTGGTTGCTCTAATCTTATCTGTGTTACTTAGAGTTAACCATTTACAGATCATGTAATGAAAACAAATCTTTTGTCATTTTGTTAAATATGTACGTTCAAGTTCTATAACTTTTGAGATATCATTCCTGCTCAGAAAGTTATCAGTACTCATTATAGCCTTATGGTTAATAAAATAGTAATTAATCATGTATGTCTTTTGAATGACTACAGGTACTTAAAGGTAAAGACTTTGCAGAATGCAGTTAAATTTTTTATAAGGTTTTTATTATGAGCCCACTAATAAATTCCATATGATATCCTAAATTTTGTTTTGACTCTACTAATAAATTCCATATGATCCCTAAATTTTGTAATAATTCTTTAAGTCCACACTGCTAACTGAAAAGATGAAGTAAAAGGGCACAGGGATAACAAGTGAAGCCGAACCACCTACTAAGTATGAAGAGCAGAGTTCTTGGCATTACAGAGAGTGAATAAGCTATCACAAGTTGGTGGGTAAGACCCAGTTCTAGTGGTAAACATAATTTGACATGAAATAAACACTTTTATGCAATAAATATTTTAGCAAGTGAAGTTTCCTATAATGACTCTTAATGACCTTAAGATTATAATTCAACAGCCCTTCGAGGTTTAAAACTTCTAAACCTTTCAATAACATAGGAATACTATGTGCTATTCTTAGTTAACAGACTTAAACAGAAAGGTAAGTTAATGATGGTAAGATGCAGAGTAACTGGAGATTTAACATAAATTTTCTGCTATTTGCTAAATTTTTTCTTATCTGGTTAAAATATAATAGCTAGTTAAGTGTTTCTCCATCTCAGACCACCCATGACTACTGTCTTCCCATCCTTCTCACAGTTCCTCATTGCTGAGGCTTTATAGCATCAGGCTTTCATTATAATCTCCAGCAAAGGCTGACTAAAAGAACTTGGGCTTACAGTTTTCTGTTTTCACAAGTTATTGTTAATTGCTGACAATAAAAATATCATATTTTTACACAGTTTTTTACTGGGTTACACGTTTTCACCAACCATGCCATCCCCTTGGCATTATTTTCCTAGGCGCGCGTTACACATTATATGTGTGGGCATGATATTTACGTGGGCACGTTATCTGTGAAAAAATACAGTAGTCTGTAAGGAAATAACTTGAAAGCACAGAATCGTGTTTAGAAATTTTTATTAGGTAGCAAAGTGACTTGGTATTTGCCAGATACTTTTACATACATATATATAAAAGTACATTGCCTTGCCTTTTTGAACATGACATTTCACACAGGCATGTGTAGTCTAGGATAAATTCCAAGAAATAGAATTGCTAAGTCAAAGGATATATGTGTTTGTAAATTTGCAAATATAGTATTGCCAATTACTTCATAACCTCACCAACATAGTTTTTTCATCACACTTTTGTTTTTGTTTGTTTTTTGCCATTCTTATGGGTGAAAAATTATTTCATTGTGGGTTTTGTTTGTTTTATATTGCTGTGGTAGAAGTTCAGCCATTTTATTTCCTTTTCCATAACCTGTATATTCATATTCTTTAGCATTTTTCAACTATAAAGTAGGGGCTGTTATTTTATAGTATAGAAAGGAAAGAATTTGAACTAATTTTCTCCTTGATTTATTGTTAATAATATGAAATTGGTGTTAATTCTTTTTGAATGCACACATTTACATGAATATCACATAAGAGTTTTTCCTTTTTTCTAAAATGAAGTTTGGGAGTAATCAGTCCAAACCAGAGTTCACAGTGGACCTCAGGGGGGCAACGATTGAGATGGCTTCAAAGGATAAATCCAGCAAAAAGAATGTTTTTGAGGTAATAATTTTTTTTTTTTCTAAGTATAACTCACATTTCTTAACTGTAATAATTGGATATTCTATGTTTTTGAGTTATTTTGGAAATAGTCTTTCTTTGTGACTAGTTAAGGCAAAGTTTATATTATGATTTAAGAAAAAAAAAGTGGTGTAAAAATCTGGGATTCATTTGCGTAGATTACTCAGACTGTATATTATAAGCCTTTGCCCCACAAATTGTGCCTTTCCCCAGCTATAGCAAGAAGGGTGTGGTTCCTCTTCTCTACCAAGTGTAATATTAAAAAATACATCAGTCCCCTCCCCCCAAAACTACATTAAAACTTTTCGTTTTGTCATTTAAAGCCCTCCATAGTAATCTATGATCCTGTGTCAGTTAACTATTGCCACATAACAGATGCCCCTAAAACTTAGCAGCTTAACACAACTGTAACTATGTTTGCAGTGTTTTGTCTGTACCGAGCTGGCTGTGGCTTCTGCTGCTTTCGCCAGAGATCGAGAAGATTCTGTGTTTCAGGGGCTTGGCTAGGCTGCATGGTCCAAGACAGCCTCATTCACATGTCTAGTGTTGGTGCCAGCTGGTGGCGAGACCTCTTTTCTCCACAAGATCTCACATTCAAGGAGGCTACCCAGGCTTCTTCACATGGCCATGTCAGGGTTTCAGGAGGGTGGGAGTGGAAGCTGCAAGCCCTGTTCAGGCCTAGATTTGCAAGTCCCACTTCACTTTCCTTGTATTCTGCAAGTCAGAGATCCAGACTAGAGCCCTCTGCTGACAGAGGAACAGCAGAATCATATTGCAGAGGGGCGTGCATACAGAGATGGGGAACCATCCCTGCAGTCTTTGCAAACAATCTTCCCGATCCCAACCTACCTTTCTGGCTTCCTGTCTCAGTCCTTACCTATCTTGTTGTCTAGGCAGATTGAATTAATGGCTATTTTCCAAACAGAGCCCAGGTTTTCCTGCTTGTATTGTTTTTACGCCTGTTTTATTATTCTGCTTTGAGCCAGTCTCTGCTTGTCGAATGTTACGTGTCTTCCAAGACCCATGTCAAATATCACCTCATCAATGATGCTTTTTCTTGGTTTATTTTTTTTAAATAATACTTATTTTAGCCTATTTGGGGTTATCATCATTTGTAAGTTATTTCCACCACTAAAAAGCTTCTAACAGTATCTTACGTGCAGTGAAAATTCAGTATTGGTTTACTGGTTTGATCCACTAAATAGAAAGAAATGCGTGAATGGTATTAGCCTTGCAATTCAGTGACAGTGGTGTTGAGAATATGCACACCAAAACATACACCAATTGAACCATTTCTACATGTACCATTTAGTAACATTACATTCTTGAAGTTGTGCAGCCATGCTCACTCTCCTTTTCTGAGTTGTTCCTTCCCTCTAAACATAGATTCACTGCTCCCTAAGTTTCCTACCTAATCTTTCGAGTTGTTGTTGTCAATTTGATCCCATATAGACAGTTCTTAAAAGAGCATAATGCTCAAGCAGACATTTTTTACTAGCTAAGCTAAACTGTTGTTTGGTTTTAAGAAGACTTCAGGGAATATTTTTGGATTAAGGTTTAAAGATTATTTCAGGGTAATAGTTTCAAGGATTCATCCTGCCCCCTTGGCTCCAGGAAGTCTGGAGGCCATAAGAATTTGAAATTCCATTCTGCATTTTCCCCCTTTTGATCAGGAGTCTTCTGTAGACTCTTTTCATCAAAATAATTCAGTATTGGTAGCTGGGCACCACCCATTTCTTCTGGTCTCATGGCAAAAGAGATAGCTAGTTGTTTCATGGAGGCAGTTAGCTACACATTCTGTATCCTTCTTATGTGCCTGACGCTGCTTCTTATTCTGTTGCTCCAGGCAAATAGAGACCAAACGTTGTGCCTTGGATGGCCACTTGAAAGCTTTTAAGACCTCAGGCACTTGCCTTGCAATTTAAATAGGTATTTGCAGGATGAAAAGGTTTCTGTGGCCAAGTAAATTTGGGAAATAGTGTATATTTTATTCCTGTCTTAAATAATCACAATTCTCTCTAGAATATCAAAGCTCTGCAAAGTTCTGAAGGGGAGAAACAAACACATGGTGGTAGTCTAGTATAACTTTCTTCAATGTAGTTTTTCCCAACTTAATGTCACGTAACTGTTCTTGTTTTTATTTTTTGAGAAATGCCTTTTCAAACATTTAGAGAACTGTGTTTGAGGAGTATATATGTCTCTCAGAATGTCATTTGGGAAACATTGCTGTATGCTCCTCTAGGAAAAAAAAAATCAAATAGTTATAAACTAGAAAATGGGAGGAATGCTTTCTACAACTGCCTCAAAATTCTTCTTCAGTCAAGTCTAAGAAACTTTGAACCACAGAGATTATATATACATAAATGATTATTGTTTTCATGTAGAACAATACATAGTATTTTTACTTCATGATTTGATACTTAATAATATTGTCACCCAAAAGGTGTGTGATATTTATTGCCTTTCTTTGTAGTAAGTCATTATACTAAGAAATAGTGAAGGCATAACCCTTAATGTATTCATTTTCTATAGTTTTTAACCAGAGAGAAAAAATTGTCAAGTCTGTGTAAAAATATCATACATTTTATTTCTTTACAAATGAATTGTTTCAGTTCTAATTTAAAATGCATGGTTTTGCTGCATGAACTTGTTTTTAAATGATTATAGATTTCAACAAGTTTATGGCATTCGTGTGATGGAGTTTGGAATGCTAAATTACTAGATTTTCGTTGAGCATTTATTGTGAGACACAACTTCATGGTTTATAAAATAACTGAGCTTGTATTATGCTGCAATAAAAGGTATTATTCCATAGTTGTGTACTGCCTTACCTTTCATTCTATTAATATATGGCATCTAATTTTCTACTGTAGTTCTGTAAACTTTGAGTTAAATGTATTCATTTATTTTGTTGAAAGCACCAACTGTACTCTTTTTTTCCTCTCCTTTTCTCTAAAGCTGAAAACCCGTCAAGGAACAGAACTGCTGATTCAGTCTGATAATGACACTGTTATTAATGATTGGTTTAAAGTTCTCAGTAGTACTATCAGTAATCAGGTATGTGTTTGATTTAGGTACAATTTTTACTTCAGAGCAGTGTTTCAAACTTTTGGCTCTCTAATTGCTTATTACATGTTATTAGATTGCGGTTTATATGCAAAACGGTACTTCTGTATGTATTTTGACAGAGGCGGTAAAGACAGTGGTCACTTTACCAAGTCCCGGGGGCTGGTGAATAACATTGTCATTTGTATAACGTGTGCTACCAATGGATTTGAAATAATATTCACATTCTTCAAAAAGAAATAGTTCAATAAAAGAAGACAGTGAAACTGCCTAACATAATCTTTATTCAGTAACTGAATGAGTTGAGAATAATAGTATTGGTAGAAACACATTCTACGCAAAGTTGTGAAGTGAATGAAGCTAAGTCTCTTCGTTAGTACTTCTTCCTTTCAGTGGCTCCCCTCTGGCTTTTCTTCCCCCTTCCTGAAGTGTCTAGTTCCCTTGTGTTCCGATAACTTCTTATTTATATAACAACATTCAGGAAGAACCTCAAAATCTAATTCTGAAGCTCTGTCAGTAAGAACAATACTAAGCAACTAGGGGCCGTACTTTTTTAGACTCTGTGTTCTCACCTCTCCTCTTGTGGGGACATGAATGACTCCTAGAGATCATGACAGTGGCAGAAATGAAAAATGATATTTATGGGAGTGTGTTATGGTTTTATAGGCACCTTGGTGGTACAATGGTTAAGTGCTCGGCTGTTATTTTGAAGGTTGCCGGTTCGAGCTCATCAGCCACTCCGCAGGAGAAAGATGTGGTAGTCTGCTTCTGTACGGATTTACAGCCTTGGAAACGCTGTGGGGCAGTTCTATAGGGTCACTATGAGTTGGAAATGACTCGATGGCAGTGGGTTTGGTTTTGGTTATGGTTTTAAACTAAAGGGAGACAGAAAAGTATTGGGAATCATTGGCTTTGATAGAGATCGAGATGTCTTTCTGAGACTTGAAAGATGATGCCACATCATTAAAAACCTTTGTGATCTTACCAAAGTGTGCTACCTCTGTGAGCCTCCGTTTTCCCACTTATAAACTAGAGAGACTGGACTTGATTTTATCCAAGTTTCTTTTTAAAGATTTTATGACTTGCTCAGTTCAAAAACCCAGATTTGGAATCTGAGTATTCTTTGATTCTTTCTCCTATAACTTTTACATCTTCTTTAAATTAGTCACCAAGCTATATGTAAATTATTCCTGTTAAGTATATAATATTGTATGATATTTCTGAATCCTGTCCCTTCCTTTCCATTTATTCCAGAAACCATGGACAGTAAATATCTTTATATCAAGAGTAACTTCTTAAACACTTTTCCTTATTTAATCTCAACCCCCACCCATCCATTTCTAATGCCATTGCTGTATGAAGTCTCTTAATATCAATTTTATATTCCTGTCCTGCTCAGGAATCTTCTGTGACTCCTATTAAAATTAAAACAACCTGAGCCTGGTCTACCTTTTCTAGTATTCTACCCAGTATGGACTTTCAGCTCTAGTCACAGTAATCTGGTCACTGTCCCTTGAAATCAAGCATGCATCATGCCTTCATTTAACAAATGTGTGAGCGCTTTATGCACTGGGGATATAGCAATACACGACCAGACGCTACTTCTGCCTGTATGGCGCTTACAGATAAAGACAGAAGGTAACTAAACACAGATACAGTTATGTAATGAAATGTGACGAGCGTTAGGATGGAGGAAGATGCACAACATACTGTAAAAACACTCGGTAAGTCAGGGCTTTACCCAGTGGAGGGGTCAGGGAAGACCTTGCAGGGAAAGTGCTTTGCTTTTTTTTATTGAGGACTAAAGCCTGGTGGCGTAGTGGTTGAGAGCTATGACTGCTAACCAAAAGGTCAGCAGTTCAAATCTACCAGATGCTCCTTGGAAACCCTGTAGGGCAGTTCTTCTCTGTCCTGTAGGGTCGCTATGAGTCAGAGTCAACGGCAACGGGGTTTTTTTTTTTTTCCCAAAGCATCGAAATTATTAAGCCACGTGAAGAGAAAGGAAAGTATTACAGACTATGAAATTTTAAAATACATACTGTTCACATAGTATCAAATAGGGCTTCAAACTAGTTCTGCTGGGTTCAGTCATGGCCGATGAAGCAAAACCTGAATGGACCCGAATTTTTCACATGTGGGTGGACCAGAATGATATTCAGAATAGGGAAGAATTTACAAGTCAGATCCCTGCTAGAAACTTCATCTCCCTCTTAGAAAACAAGGGCAGCGTATGCATTATATAGCAACCAAATCTCTTGACTTGCAGAGTCAGGAAGAGTGGTGCCCCACTCAGAGATGGCAGCCAACCACACTGCTTTGAATGTGTGTTGCTCTCCACAGTCCTGACAATAATCCAGTCTCCTGTATCAGGCTCCGGAAAGGGCTCACTACCCCTCTTCCAAGTCTTACATTCCAGGGCTTTGACCTGTAATTTTTCCCATTCTGGTTATCAGTCTGTTTCACCCAAATTTTAAAAACTTTGGTCTGTTTTTATTTCACCTCATCAGCCATGACTGAACCAAATTCGAAGCCCTGGTATCAAAGGATATAACTACTGAGGAATAAATGTAGCAAGAGATGTGCAAGACTTCTTCAGGGAAGATTACAAAGCTTTATTGAAAGACATTGAAGAAAACCTAATTAAGCGAGAAATAGATCGTGAATTAAAAGATTCAGTAACGTAGATACCATTTTCCTCCTATGAGTTTATAGATTTGAAGTTTTTGAATCTCATTCAGAATCCCAGTAAACTTTCTTGTAGAACTTGACAGCTTATTCTAAAACTTATATAGAAATGTAAAGGGCTAAGAATATCCAAGACAGTCTTGAAACAGGAAGTGGAAAGACTTGCTCAATCGTTATGTCAAGACTTTATAAAGCTATAGTAATTAAGACATTGCAAGGATAGAGCATAGACCTATAGAACAGGATAAAGAATCTAGAAACAGACTTATGTACATATAGGCACTTTATGCCAGATCTGCTGAACAGTGAGGAGAAATAGGCTTTTCAGCGAATGGTGCTGGGGCAGCTGGATATCCAAGAAGAAACTGGAGCCCTTCCTTACGCTATACACAAATATAAATTCCTAGTGGAGTAAATACTTCAACATGAAAGGCAAAACAATAAAGTTTTTAGTTTTGAGAACCCAGTACAGTTTTTAATCTGTAAAAGTGTGACTTGGTTAGGCTATAGAGCAGCTCTAGAATTACTTTCAGTTACCAACATCTGTGAAAACCCACTGCCGTCAAGTCAATTCCAACTCATAGCGACCCTATAGGATGGAGTAGAACTGCTCCATAGAGTTTCCAAGGAGCAACTGGTGGATTCAAACTGCCGGCCTTTTGGTTAGCAGCCGTAGCACTTAACCACTACACCAGCAGGGTTTCCAAAACCCTTGCCTTCGAGTGTGACTCGTAATGACCCTATAGAGTTGAGTAGAACTGCCCTATAGGGCTTGCAAACTGTGGGTTGAAGGGGTGGATTTGAACCACCGACCTTTTCAGTTAGCAGCCACGCTTTTAACCACTGTACTACCAGGGCTCCGGTAACATCTGTGAGTCTGTGAGTAATGCTTAACTATTAGCACAAAATGTAACTTAAAAGGATTGTTGGTGTGCAAAATTAATGCACCATGGGGTAGGTGAGCTAGTTAACTTTATCTTACGCTGTTGTCACAGAAGGTGTCTTTATTATGTTCTGTCACCATAGATTGCTGCCTGACCTTTTAGCTATTATTACTGTCACACATGTGCAGTTGATCAAAATGAGGCAAGGTAACCTCATTATCATCGTAACCCCATTACAGTGGGAATTATCAGCCATATTTATTGAAATTCAGAAATCGTGTACCATCTAAGAAAATATTTTAAAAGATTTATCAAGTATGTAAATCATGCATGAACAAACAAAAATAAAATCCGTTGTCATCAAGTTGATGCCAATTCATAGCAACCCTGTAGAAGAGAGTAGAACTGCCCCATAGGATTTCCAAGGAGCGGCTGGTGGATTCAAACTGCCGATCTTTAGTTAGCAGCCAGATACTTAACCACTACGTTAAGTCATTGGGAAGAACTAATTACTGATCGTTCGAATTGTTTTATTACAACTAAGGTAATACTAGAAGTAATATGGATTTGTGAAATATCTAACCTGTAGGCAGTAGAAAATGATGAAGGACTTGAAGAGGAGATCCCAGATTCACCAGGAATAGAAAAGCATGATAAAGAAAAGGACCATAAGGATCCTAAAAAACTTCGTTGTAAGTTGTTCTTTCCTGTTTTGCTAATGATTTGAGTGAGCTTGTTCTCTTAGATTTCAAAGATTTTAAGCATATGAAAGCTGAGTATAGTCTCCAATGTTATTTAAAAAGTTATGATTAACTATGTAGTTACAATGTCAGTGTATCAATACTCTGTCTTCTTATTAACTCATACTGTTATTTTTCATCCTCACAGTATACATCCCAACAGTGTTATGTAAATTTTAAGATACTGTGATACTTCAGGAGAAAAATATATTCTAATGCTCTTCCATTGAGGCCTGCAGGGAGCTGAATTTTCCTGACTTAAAAATATATAGTTAATATTTAACTAAGAAGTCAGAAGTCACGAGTCGTATACCATAGCTCCCTACTGGACATGAGGCAGCCATCTGTGTAATGGGATACGTCTGTGCGTGTGCACACGTACTTCAGGAACGTACACCCATAAAAGACCGTAGCGAGAGCCAGCAACTTTAAGAATAGCATTTTCTGATGCATTGCCTGTTTCAAGAAAAATCATAAACTGTGACTCTTCATTTTGATCAATCTGTTTCAACAAATGCACATTTAACTCTGGTAATTTTTTGGTCTTCAGATTAATTGAATGACTAGAAAATCAGGTCTGCTTTTGTTCTCCCACATGCTGCTAAAGGTTAGGGCTATTACTGACATGGTCGTCAGGTAACAATGTAAGCACATGAACATTTGATTGTTTTTATTCTTGATTAATATATTGTTCGTGCTCTCAACTTTCCCCAAATGTAGTTATTTTTAAGAAATTTATTTTTTGAATTTTTGTTATTATAACCAAAAAAATAAATTCAGTACTAAAGCCAGTGTATCTTTGTGATTCAGATTCTGTTAATTAAGGAAGCAACTTTATATTTTCCAGATGGTCTCATTCTTAGCTCACAGTAAAAGTAATGATGAGACTTAAGGTACAGATAATTTTGATTATGTATACTTAGCCAGCCTCCTAGTTCAATTAAGGATAGGAATTTTTTTGTTTTGTCTTTTAGATTTTTTTTTCAGTCATTTTACCTTCCAAAACTGATCATCAAAGAAGATAAGCAACATAATTCTTGAAGTAATGAATATAAATTAGCATAACTTAGGGATGCTTGGTACATATATCAAAAGATTGTTTTGAGTCAGTTTTTAGTGGTGAAAATAAGGTGTTTTTTATAACTTCGAAATTGGGTCTGTATTAGTTTGTTTCTTTACATGTTACTCTCAAACCACATTAAAGTTTGAAAAATTAAAATGATACTGTGATTGTTACATATGAGATTAATGTGTTTTGAGTGTGAAGTGGAAAAACTTTGTTATCAAAAAAGTTTCTATTTTACGAAGTAATTAATATCTCTCTGTCTGTCTTAAGCTATGAAAGTGTCTACCATAGATTCTTCGGAACAGAAAAAAACCAAGAAGAACTTAAAAAAGTTTCTTACACGACGCCCCACTTTGCAAGCTGTTCGTGAAAAAGGTTATATTAAAGGTAGGTAGGAAAAGTGATGTTTATAGTGATGAACTTTGGCCAAAATCAGAAATAGGACATTTCAGATTAAACACTAAAGAATTTCCAGTCAATAAAAGTGTTCTTATTCTTTATTCATCAAGTTTTTAGTTACAGTGATTAAAATTTGATTTGAATAATTCAAATGGATTTTTTTATGCGCATGAAATGTTTATTTTAACTGAAGCACTGAATAGACGTAAATACCAAGCTAAGTTCTTAGAAAACCTGTGTCAGAGAAGCTGCTCTGATGTGTTGGGTAGCAGATGTTTAGAAGTTGTGACAGTGAAGAGTTTTAGTTTTGAGATGCAAAGGTTGGAAGAAATTAGAAATTTTTAATAAACTATCACTAAGAAGGAGTTTCTGGTTGGTGCAGTTAACACACTCTCTGCTAACCAAGTCCACGCAGAGGTGCATGCCATCCAGGGATACCTCAGAAGAAAGGCCCGAGGATCTACTTCTGAAAAACCAACCACTGAAAACCCTCTGGAGCACAGTTCTACTCTGACACACATGGGGTTGCCATGAGCAAAAATCGGCCCCACGGCAGCTAATAGCTGGTATCTGCTAAGAGAGTAGAAAGAAGAAAACAAGGAACAGACCTATTTTATTCTTGACTGTTTGCTTTCAGTTGTCACTTAAGGTAATTTTAAAATAAGTATATGGTATTTTTTTCTAGTTAATTTGTATATTTTTTATTTCCTTTATAAGTACCAAAATGTACTAATGGGATTTTTTCTTAATAAGAAAGAATTCTTTAAAATTTCATAGACCTTTAGTTGTTATAGGCCTAAGTTTAAATTCCTCAAAGTTTTCTAACACATGGCTCAAAACAGTGACATATATTCGTAAATGGAGACATATGTTAAGGTGATATATAATGTTTATGTTATAGCTATCTCTGATTATGAAGTTTCTAACAAAGATGTACGTCTTTGGAACATCTGTTTTTAAATCATCTAAATTAAAATACCCAAATGAGTGTCATTAAAAAAGTATTTAAAAGATGTCTAGGAAGATTTGCCTAATTGGATGATTCAAATTAGCATCCTTAAGAGTTATGGATAAACAGGTACTCCCAAATAAAGCATGTGAATTCAGCATATTTAGCTTAGAACCTTTAAAAAAAATAAAAAAGCCTGACAAATGAACAGGAGCTACTGCCGATTTGTTTGCTAGGCCTTTTCATTGAGAAATCTAAAAGCCGTCACTGGATGGCTTATACATCACTTCAAATATTTTGTTTTCCAGAATAGTTAGCACTGACGTGGAATTTCAAAACTGTTGTGTTGAAAGATTAATAGAACCACCTTTGGAATATATTTTGTGAAGTCAAATGTTGACACATAATGGTCACACAGATGCTTGATTTAATAGTTTTAAAAGTACTTAAGTATTTATTAAGTGCTAGTGCAGTGAACACCCACTGTTGTTCAAGAATTACGAGGTCCTGGTCCACATGAGACATATGCTCAAGTGGGAGACAGACAATAAGCTAGTAGACAAGATAATTTAAGATAGTGATGATTACTGTGAAGAAACTAAGATGCTAATAAAAGAGTGTGACTAGAATTGGGTTATCTTAGGCAGACTTGTCGGAAGGTTTTTCTAAGAAGGTGACGTTCGCCTGAGACTAGGAGTGATGAGGAGGAATCGAATTTGGGGGGAGAGTGCTGTCTGCAGAAGGAATAGAAAATACAAATGCTCCCAGGTAGGAACTAGTCAGGGTGCTCACGGAGCTTAGCAGAGAAGAAGAATTGCCTGATGTGAAATTGAAGAGGTGGGCAGAGTGCAGATCACATAAGGCCTGGTAAGGGATTGCACTGGCTTAATCATTTTGTGAAGTAAATTTTGGCAAGGTGGTTTGTTTTTAAAATGAAATCTCTTTCAGATCAGGTATTTGGGTCCAATCTTGCTAATCTCTGTCAGAGAGAGAATGGCACAGTACCAAAGTTTGTGAAGTTATGCATCGAACATGTTGAAGAACACGGTAAGAAAATGATGCTTGTTTGTTTTTTGAATGAAGCAAACCAACCCATTGTTCTGCTAGGATTTTGATGATTTAGAGTGATGCAGTCACAAGTTCCCTGTAGCACAAGGTAAGATGTTAAAAAAGCATCTTGTTTGCAGAAAACTTACATGTTTGCACCTGTTTCAAATTAAGGCCTCTGCAGGCAACTACTGAGTGCTCAGTACTGTAAATGGTTGATTAAGTGTATCGTATTCTTTGAAGCCATTTGGAGTTGGCAATGGTTTAAGACAAAGAAGATGGTGATTTTGAAACTGAATTTAGTAAGAAATGATTCGGCATTGTAGAAGATATGAGGAGATTGTGTTTACTACAGAAAAGTTTCTTTTGTTCATAACAAAAATGAGGTGACATTTTAAAACTGTTCAATCAACTGTCAAGTGTCTAAGTAGACAGATCCTTTTTAGATCATTTCCTGTAAAATAAAATTGAACCTAATTTCTATTTTGGTTAATTTTAGCAGTTAGAATATTTATACTAGTTTTATATAAATTAGCAGTATATTGACTGTATCTTATCTGTATATCATCAAAAATGTCTGTACAGTTAAAATAGTTGCATAATTTAACTTGTAATTCCTGCCAGTCACAGATCTCTTCTCAGTGACTCTTCTTGTCAATATGACAGTAGGAACATCACGCTGCTTGCCTTTATTTGAAGTTAGATGAAGAGTACCTTAAAATGCTTGAGTTTTTAAGGCTGACTTGTGTATCAAATGGTTTTCTGTTTCACATTTGAAAGACAATAATAAACTCTACATCAAACCACCAGTTGTTTCTGTAGAACCACTAGTTTAGTTACCAACTTGAATTTATTATAAGCACTTAATATGATACACTTTTTTACGTTATAAAATGGTATGCGAAACAGTGGGCTGATTTTATCAATGGCTTTCTTTACTTTTTGAACTATTCCAAAGTGTTTGCAGAAGTTTATCTTAAGTTGTTAGTATTTCAGGTTTAATGAGATGATTGTCTTGAACAGATTTGCAGTCAACAACATCATAAACAAAGTAGAATTATTGCTATTTATTAAACAGAATTCAGAGTGACTCTCCATCTCCCTCCCCATGGCAAAAGATCTATAAAAACCCATTTAGAGAGATAAGAGTATTTGCCCATTTGATTTTAGGTTAATGCTCATGAGTAAGAATTCTGAAACATGCAAGCATCTTTAGAGAGACAAACAAGTACTTTAAACATAAAAAGTATCTTTGTCTTCTAGGTTTGGATGTTGATGGGATATACAGAGTAAGTGGCAACCTTGCAGTGATACAGAAGCTGAGATTTGCAGTCAATCATGGTAAGGTTATACTTCCTGTTATATCCTGAATAATCACTCGCAATTTTTCAAATTGGTTTAATTTAAAAAATTTCCTGTTTCTGCTGTTTTTCAGATGAGAAATTGGACTTGAATGATAGTAAATGGGAAGATATTCATGTCATCACTGGAGCACTCAAAATGTTTTTTCGAGAATTGCCAGAACCTCTTTTTACATTTAACCATTTTAATGATTTTGTTAATGCAATTAGTAAGTATGTTAACTCACTCAGTTTTCCCTAGGCATTGAAAATCCTCTGCACAGATTAAGCCAACACACTTTGTTTGATCTTTCTTAATTTTAAACAAACTTTTTTCAAAGGGTGGTTTCATTTCAGAAATTTAAAATGTGACCACCAGATGTCACTATGTATTACCAAATATCATGTTCCAAACTATGTCATTGCTTTCAGTTTCATAAGAAAGTACTGCAAAATCTTTAGTTATTATCTCTTTTCAGAACAAGAACCAAGACAACGAGTTGCTGCTGTTAAGGACTTGATCAAACAATTGCCAAAGCCAAATCAAGATACAATGCAGATTCTTTTTAGACATCTCAAAAGGTAAGAAGAACTGCACAGATATGAAATATAGGGGCACATAGGATCAGGGTTGATCAGACCCAACTTCAGAGCTCAGCTATGCTCCTTAACTGTCTTCATGACTTGAAAAATATACTCAATGACTTTTAGCCTCTGTTCCTCCTGGATAAAATGGCTTGGTATGAAGAATACATTAAATTAGGTAGTATACGTGAAGCATTTATATAATGCCCAGCACATAGTGGGTATTCAGAAATTGTTGTTAGAAGTTCATTAATACAAAGATGAGTTTAGCTACTAAATCAGGTCTACTAGTTATCCTAAAATGGAGGTTATTAAATGAGGTATACATGTTGGAATTGACTTGGCGGCACACAACAAAAACAACAACATACTAACTTACCCTAAAATGGATGACAGGAAATCTATCGGTGAACCACCAGTGACTCATTAAAGAGCACTAGACTACTAAAATTATCCCAGTAAGAGAGATTTTTGACAAAATAAAATGAATAAAATTGAAAATTTCATCTCTGTGCCCTAATGAGATTTTTTTCCCGTTAATTAAATGGAGTAGTCATTGATACAGGAATCATAACTCGTGTTTATGTCTATGTACTATTTAAAAACTAAGCTCAAATACCACACATTTAAAGTTTGTTAGAGAGTAAGAGGACATTGGTGGTTCCGTGGTAGAATTCTCACCTTCCATGGAGGAGACCCGGGTTTGATTTCCAGCCAGTGCACCTCAAGTGCAGCCATCACCCATCTGTCAGTGGAAGCTTGCATGTTGCCGTGATGCTGAACAGATTTCAGTGGAGCTTTCAGACTAAGACAGACTATAAGAAAAGGCTAGCGTCTCCTTCTGAAAAAAAACCAGCCAATGGAAAGCCTGGTTGATCACACCAGTTCAGTCCCAATGTGTATGGGTCATCAGGAGTCAGGGGTTGGCTGGACGCAGCTAACAACAACGTGTAGTTGTGCCTTTAAGCTGTGTTTATCCGTAAGAAAGCTTCACGTGGCATTTGTACTGAATCCTACTTGTGTCACCTAAGAAAAATGAGCATTATTTCTCTTTTCAAAATGCAAACTCTTCAATTTGTAATACAATTTGAAGAATTTCTGCCTCTATATTTGCTCTTTTAACAGCTTTTTTTTTTTTTTTTTCCTTCCCTTAGAGTTATAGAAAATGGAGAAAAAAATCGAATGACCTATCAGAGTATAGCAATTGTTTTTGGTCCTACTCTATTAAGGCCAGAGAAAGAGACTGGTAATATAGCAGTTCACACTGTGTACCAAAACCAAATTGTAGAATTAATTCTTCTGGAATTAAGCTCCATCTTCGGACGCTGATTCTTACTGAAGACAGAACCT
The DNA here is from genome assembly GCF_030014295.1 of Loxodonta africana. Classification (NCBI taxonomy): domain Eukaryota; kingdom Metazoa; phylum Chordata; class Mammalia; order Proboscidea; family Elephantidae; genus Loxodonta; species Loxodonta africana. The sequence continues at coordinate 174,293,401 of NC_087345.1, read as the reverse complement.
GTGGAATAGAAGCTGGATCCCATCAGATTTCAAACCTTTATACACGATGTATTTTCTTTTTGGACCAAGCAGTGACTCTTTGATTTTGCACTTTTTTGAGGGGTTAGAAGGGAGGGGAGAGTGTCAAAATGTGTTAGGCCCTCATATTTGCTGCTTTGTTGCAAGTTGATATAATATGTATGTAATTTTGAATTACTTTTATCCTGAATGTTTGAATTTTAGTAAAAATCAAAACTTGCAGTTCTAACCAGGCATATATACACTGGATAATTTGGTAAGAAAACTTTTTTTTTTTTTCCTCAAACTGGATAATACAGAATTATTTTTTATGACTTGTAGGTTCATCACATTTAGGTTCACCACTTGATAGGAATAGTATCCGTTATTCTGAAAACACTCTTGGGCATTTTCAACAAAATGAATTGTATCTGTTCTGAAACCTGTGTATTTCTTCTTCAGGGTTTCTGCATGCAGTGGCAGTCTGAGTGCTAAAATTGACCATAACCCAGATAGAATCCCTTGATGAAGGCTTGCTGCCTTTCACTTGTTGCACAGCATCCTTACTGGATATCTTTGCTTATTTGGGCAGCACACTAATAAATACTACATTGAACACTGTGACATACTGGAGATTTTATTTAGCATAAGTCAATTCAGGGTGTTTTTAGGCTGTGTGTGCTACACTGAATTGTAGCTAACAGTTGTCATTATATCTAGTGCCATACTGAGCTCTTGGTATGACCCTGTGGAAATGGACTTTATTTGTTGTAAATATAAGCTAAAGATTTCATGCCCTTTAGCTTATGTATATAATTGTGTTGTATAGTCTCAGTACATTCTAACCCTACATTTCTAATCATGGTATAGGTATTGGTGTAGGTGACCTTTTCTGTGAATATTAGGTTTCCTCCAGAAATAGGCCGTTATTTGCGGAAGTAACTGTGTGCACTTTTAGATTTTAATTACATTTGTAGGCAAATCACTGTAATGTGAATGGTACTGGAAAAATACTGAGTAGATTTGCTAAATGGTAAATGCACTACAAGAGGAACCTGTTAGATTATTTAACATGTACAGAATACATTAGAAAAATTTATTACAGAATTCTAACTCTACAGTATGAATAGTTGAAAGCCCATATATAAATTAGGTGGAAGTTGGATAGAAAACGACATCACTAAATTTGAGAATTTCTTTTTACATTACTAATGTAGATTGATTTGTATAATAAAACAGGGTTTGGAAGGTTTTGTTACAGGGAGCATGGTTGGTTGAAGATTTTTTTAAATGTATTTTTCTAGATTAACTGCTGTATATGAAATGTCTAATCTGAATAAAGAAAACTATAAGAGGCTTAGAGGTTTTTCCATCGGAAATGTGCATTTTTTTGTTTTTTGTTTGTTTTTGCATTTACTGGCATACTCTTATACCTCATTTTAAAAAATCAACTGAATCCAATATTTCCTGTGGCAAATATATTTTCCTTATTTCACACCTTTTCAACTCCCTGCTATGCCATCACTCCTTTCCGCCCCCACACACATTTTTGTTTCTTCATCAATATTTGGAAGTGACTGATATGTAACCAAGACTCTGTTAGGATTGCATTTATAATTGATAATTAGGACTGCCTTCCTTGGGAAAAAATATTTTTTATGTGGTCTGTTTAAAAACCTCTCACCTGAGTTTTGTGGTAAAAATACTGTGTTTATTATTGTGATCTTGTTAAATTGATAACAAACCAAGTACTTGATAGCTGTAGGAAAGCAGATTGTTTTGAGCAGGGAGAAAAAGTCTCCAATCAAAATATTTATTTTTGCCTAAAGATGCTCTACAACGTGCTTTAGAACTGGAGTACATAGTGACTGCATATAGACTCAAGTCAGTGATGTTCTTCCTCTCGGCAGTCATGGAAATATCAAGGATTAAAACTGTCCTGTGTTTCTTGTTTCAAAGTACGTGTGTGTATGTGGTCTTCAATGTTTTATTAGCCTCCAGCTAATCAGTTCATTGTAATACTGTATGTACAATGTGATCAGTGTCTCGTTTTCCTCATTTGTGAATTAAAAATTGTCACTTGTTTTTATAACAAAACCAGTAATATTTTCTGTCTCAAAGCTTGATTTTTAGTAGAAAATATATTAAAGGCTAAAAGAAATTGTCAGTGTAATTTCATTTACTGGGTAGGCCTTCCTTGAGAACACGATAAAGAAAAGAGGTAGTGAAAATTTGGGAAGTGGGGGGAAAAAGTATATTGAAATACGTTACCACGTTCTGATTAGGAAAAAAAAATTATTTAAATTTTAAAGCAATAAGAAATTTTACCTTTTACCATGGAGAAAGTTAATTATGAAATAGCTCTGAAAGAATCCTCTTATCTTGTAGATACAGGTAAATTTATAAATAATTTATTTTTGTTATGTGAAAAGCACACAGAATAATTCAGGTAAACTTTGGGTTTGGACAGATAAGGTGCGTGTGTATACATACATCCACAGATACGCATACATGCATGCATGTGTGTGCATGCCATGGCTTATGTAAAAAAAAAAAAACTCATCAATGATAAAAACCCAGTGCCATCGAGTCGATTCCGACTTACCTATCATTGATGAAAATGTTCATCAATGATAGTAATGGCAAATACTTGGAGACCTTTATACTATTTTAGTATCATCCCAGGCTTCTTTGCAAGCCTGAAAATATTGTGTATAATAATAGCAGCAAGAGGGAAAGAGCTACATAATTGTGCCAAGAGGTATTTTTTCCAGCTCACAGGAGAGGCTTCTAATTAGATACTTAAACATGTTTCCCATGACACTAATTCCTCAAACATCGTTAGACATTTTTTTTGTTTAAATACACAGAGGAGTCCACATGTCGCTTCAGTAACGAAGGAAATGGAGGCAGATGTGTGGCATGTACTCTCTGGTCTAATAAAATCAAATGTTAAATACTGCATCTGCACAGAGAGTTGGAAAAGGGTAGAAAATAAGACTTTATGGAGTTTATTGTTCTTTCTAAACTCCAGACATCAGCTCTAATGATTGCGTTTTATGGAAAGCCCTTCTTTAGCACAATATTAGAGAAGGTGTTTAATAGGGACTTCAGTCTCTTTGTTGCATTCTTGGAGATGGGGCATAGTTTTTTGTTTTCAAAAAAAAAAAAAAACCCAGAATTCCAGTATAACTAATACACTTCTGTTAAATGCTACTTGAGAGACCAGTAAGAAAAAAAGAGAGGGGGGAGCAAAACAAAACCAACAGTCTTACAAGAATGGTGTGTTATAATCTATTGGAAATTCACAAGCTGTAAACTCAGGCCAAGCAGAGTCAGTATTCTAGAGAAGGGAGAGGTACAGAATGCCTAATGAGATGTTCTGTAACTCCTAAAGACAAGCGAGTTCTCCTGAAGAATCTCAATTAGCCTTCTCAGCTGAAGTTTTGTGGACCAGCAGTGGCTCTAAGTATATTCAGCTGGATTGAGCTTTTACAAATTAGCCTTCTGTGAATTTGGCACTTAAATGAACTCTTTCATTTCCTTCATTGCTTCCCTTCTCCCACAGGGGGGAAAAAAAGAAAAACACTTTCATGGTGCTCTCATAGACAGAGTACTTGTAGAACAAGGCAACTGCTTAACAAACCACTACAATATGAATTCAGAAAAATCTGTTTTTTTTTACTTTTTTCATTGACCCTGCCCTCTCTATTTTACTTCCTCTCAACATCATCAGAAAAGCAGTTTTTGGTAAAGATTTTTAATGATTGATGCTGGTAGCCAAATATATCAGGTAGTTCTGATAGTTGAAACTCGCACTGCCTGTAGCATTGAAATTTGTAATCCGTAATTACAAATGTACTGTGAAATCCATAGTGACATCAGAATGACTAATGCTGCTTTTAAGGCTATCGTCAACAGGGCGTTTGCAGAGGCAGAAATAAAAACCACTGTAAAAGGTCACGGTAGAGTGACCAGTGAAAATTCACTATAGCATTCAAGGCCTCCTTTCTTCTGGATATTTTGAGAGACTGGGCAATCTTTGATGCTTAAGTAAAATTGAGCCTCATAGACTGATAAACATAGGAAAGAACCAATAAGGGACCATTATCTTCAGTCTTACTATTTTATGAGTGAAGAAATTGAGGTCCGGAACGATTGTGAATGCCTAAAGCCATAGTGATGCTTAGTGGTACAGGATGATAAGAGAAGGCAAAGGCTGAAGAGAAGAACTGTCGTGATTAGTTACGTTCTTTCTATTTAAAGTTCATGATCAATTTAAGTAAAGCATATTCTGGTGTGTTCAGTAGTATCATTTTGGGAAAAAATTATATATATTGTGGTCACCTGTGTTCAAGCCAAGTTAATTGTTTAAAATTTAATTTTTTGAGAATATACACAGTAAAACATAACACTAATTGAACTGTTTCTACGTTTACAACTCAGTGACACTGGTCACAAGTTGTGCAGTCATTCTCACCCTCCTTTGTTGAGTTGTTCCTCCCCCACTAACATAAACTCACCCCTAAGGTTCTTATCTAATCTTTTCAAAGTGCTGTTGTCACTTTGATCCCATACAGGTAGTTCTTAAAACAGCATAATGCTCAAGGGAGACATTTTTTTACGAGTTAAGCTAAGCTGTTGTTTGGTTTTAAGAAGACTTTAGGGGATATTTTTGATTTAAAGTTTAAGATTAACTCAAGGCAATAGTTTCAGGGGTTCATCCAGCCCTATTGGCTCCAGAAAGTTGAAGTCCATGAGAATTTGGAGTTCCGCATTTTCTCCCTTTTGGTCAGAATTCTTCTATAAAATCTTTGATCAAAATGTTCAGTAATGATAGCTAGGTACCATCCAGTTCTGGTCTCATGGCAGAGGAGACAACTAGTAGTTTATGGAGGCAATTAGCCACGTATTCCATATCCTTACATTCCTGGCTCTGCTTCCTTTGTTGCTCCAGGGAAATAGCAATTGTGCCATGGATGACTGCTTGTAATCATGGTGATTTTTATATGGCATATTGAAATCTATTTTCCTTTTATGTATTATATACATCTGTTGTGAAATAGAGGTACCGGACAGTAGCACTGCTTTCTGCTGATCTCTTCTAATTCTGTTTATATAGATGGTAAACCAGCATCCCTCGCTTTCCCCCAGCAAATAGACTAAAAGGGTTCTGATTGTACCCACCCATGTTCCTGGACAGACCATGGTGTACATGAATCTCTAATATGGTTATCTGCTTTCACTTATGTTCTAGAACTCTGCTGCCCAGTAAAATAGCCACTAGCCCCATGTGGCCATTTAAATTTAAGTAAAATTAAAAATCCGTTGACTCAGTCATACTAGCAACCTTTCAAATGCTCGGAGGAGACATGGAGTTAGTGGCCATTATGTTGGACAGTACTGTGCTACAAGGTTGGTTGTGAGGCATAGCAACTGTAAAATGCAAAATAAATATATGACCTAAAGTGTTACATAATACTTCATAATTCTCCCTCTTGCTAGTCTCTTAAATACATTACATAAAAAAGAGTATAAAACCAAGGTCTGCTAAACTTGAGTATTTGTCCCATGTAACTATATGCCCTCATACTGGGGTCGGATGGTGGTAAATATGATTTAACTTCTAATACTTCATCAAACTCATAAATTTGATGAAACAAGTTTGAAACTGGGACTTAAAAGAAGCCTCATAGTTGGCAGTATTCTCTTTGGGGAATTTAGCAATGCAATACTATGAGGTAATTAACATTTCAGAAGTTTGTGTTGTAATATTCTTATATTTTAGGAATTTTCACTTTGCTAGGAGAAAGATTTCTGAAATCTTATTTTTAAGACCATTCACAACAATTACTGAAAGAGTTCTATTTAGAGCTCTCGCATGGGATCCAAGCTCCGTCACCTTGTATTGATGATTTTTAGTAGCGCCATGTATGAAGCGGTGAACATGTCAGAGAACCTCCGTACCAAACTCTTAAAAAGGAGATGAAGTTAAGCCACGGATACAGGGAAATTGTCAGTGGTCTCAAAGCAAGTCAGTAGGTCTGCATGTAATTTCGGCAGGTGCTTGCTAATGTATGCAAGATGACATAGTATGTAGGTACCACAGAGTAGATGGTAATTTTTTTTCTTTCTTTCTATCAAAATAGTTATTCGGTTGATTTGAAGGGCCCCAGACCAAATTTTTCCAGAGCTGGTACTCAATGGCAAAGTTGGCATATATAATGTTCTAGCTGTAGATGTTATTGCTGTGTTTTCAACCCTGTTGTTAAGGCTTTCTATTAATAAATGTTTTAGAAGTTCCAGGTAGAGAGTATAATCATTTGTTAGTTAACCTAGCTAACCCAACCCATTGACAAAATACCTCAGTTCAGACGTAAGTAAATCATAGGGTACATGAGTGAAGAGCTTTGCCACCTAGTAAAACTGACAATACTGTGTACAACCGATGACTGCCCTGACAGGGAACGCAACAGAGAACCCCTGAGGGAGCAGGAGAGCAGTGGGATGCAGACCCCAAATTCTCATAAAAAGGCCAGACTTAATGGTTCTACTCAGAATGGAAGGACCCCCAGACCTTCTGTTGGCCCAGGACAGGAACCATTCCCGAAGCCAACTCTTCAGACATGGATTGGACTGGACAATGGGTTGGAGAGGGATGCTGGTGAGGAGTGAGCTTCTTGGATCAAGAAGCATTTTGAAATTTGAAATGCTTCTCTCTCTTTCTCGCCTTCCTTCCCTCCCACTCCTCCGCCTTTCTCAGCAATTACTGTTTACCTTAGACAGATGAATGACTACTTGCAGAGGCTGTGGTAGGATTTATTGATGCCCCTGTGTTCAAAGTGCCCAGGTTTCCTGGAGAAGATGGACTTACAGGGTAATCAAAATCCTCTAGGGAATCCATAAACCTTTCTTTCATAAGGGGGAAATCCCAATATTCTTGGATAATATAGTTCTGGCTATGAGGTTTCCTGAATTCAACTCCTATGTCAGGGAACCAGACCTGATGTAACATTTCAGGTAGCTAACACTACCTAAGGGGATAAAATTACCATTTAATTCTGGCTCCTAACCAGATAAAAATGACTCATTTGCTTCTGTCTTGTTAGCTGAGGCTCAGATTTTCTGTGGAGTCACCTACATTGCTGACAGGTGGCTACGTGTTTGTTTTTTTTTTTTTTTTTTGATAATTTTTATTGTGCTTTAAGTGAAAGTTTACAAACCAAGTCAGTCTCTCACGTAAAAACTTATATACACCCTGCTACGTACTCCCAATTACTCTCCCCCTAATGAGACAGCCCGCTCTCTCCACTCTCTTTTCATGTCCACTTCACCAGCTTCTACACCCCTCTACCCTCTCATCTACCCTGCAGGCAGGAGATACCAACATAGTCTCAAGTGTCCACCTGATCCAAGAAGCTCACTCCTCACCGGCATCCCTCTCCAACCCATCGTCCAGTCCAGTCCATGTCTGAAGAGTTGGCTTCGGGAATGGTTCCTGTCCTGGGCCAAAAGAAGGTCTGGGGGCCATGACCACCGGGGTCCTTCCAGTCTGAGTAGGACCATTAAGTCTGGCCTTTTTATGAGAATTTGGGGTCTGCATCCCACTGCTCTCCTGCTCCCTCAGGGGTTCTCTGTTGCGTTCCCTGTCAGGGCAGTCATCAGTTGTAGCCAAGCACCATCTAGTTCTTCTGGTCTCAGGTTGATGTAGTCTCTGGTTCATGTGGCCCTTTCTGTCTCTTGGGCTCGTCATTACCTTGTGTCCTTGGTGTTCTTCATTCTCCTTTGATCCGGGTGGGTTGAGACAAATTGATGCATCTTAGATGGCTGCTTGCTAGCATTTAAGACCCCAGATGCCTCTCTCCAGAGTGGGATGCAGAATGTTTCCTTAATAGATTTTATTATGCCAATCGACTTAGATGTCCCCTGAAATAATGGTCCCAAAACCCCTGCCCGTGCTACACTGGCCTTAGAAGCATTCCGTTTATTCAGGAAACTTCTTTGCTTTGGTATAGTCCAATTGTGCTGACCTCCTCTGTATTGTGTGTTTTCTTTCCCTTCACCTAAATTAGTTCTCTTCTCCCATCTAACTAGTGGATACTTCCACCCTTACTCCCTCCCTCCTCTTGTAACCACAAAAGAATATTTTCTTCTCAGTTTAAACTATTTCTCAAGTTCTTATAATAGTGGTCTTATACAATATTTGTCCTTTTGCAACTGACTAATTTCAGCATAATGCCTTCAAGGTTCCTCCATGTTATGAAATGTTTCACAGATTGCTCACAGTTCTTTATCGACGCGTAGTATTCCATTGTGTGAATATACCATAATTTATCCATTCATCCATTGATGGGCACCTTGGTTGCTTCCATCTTTTTGCAATAAAAATGGGTGTGCATATATCTGTTCGTGTAAAGGCTCTTATTTCTCTAGAATATATTCCAAGGAGTGGGATTCCTGGATCGTATGGTAGTTCTATTTCTAGCTTTTTAAGGAAGCGCCAAATCAATTTCCAAAGTGGTTGTACCATTTGACATTCCCACCAGCAGTGTAGAAGTGTTCCAATCTCTCCACAGCCTCTCCAACATTTATTATTTTGTGTTTTTGTGGATTAATGCCAGCCTTGTTGGAGTGAGATGAAATCTCATTGTAGTTTTGATCTGCATTTCTCTAATGGCTAATGATAGTGAGCATTTCCTCATGTATCTGTAGCTACCTGAATGTCTTCTTTAGTGAAGTGTCTATTCATATCTTTTGCCCATTTTTTAATTGGGTTATTTGTCTTTTTGTAGTTGACTTTTTGCCGTATCATGTAGATTTTAGAGATCAGACGCTGATCGGAAATGTCATATCTAAAAACTTTTTCCCAGTCTGTAGGTAGCCTTTTTAAGTCTTTGTATGAGCATAGGTGTTTGATTTTTAGGAGCTCCCAGTAATCTAGTTTTTCTTCTGCATTCTTAATAATGTTCTGTATACTGTTTATGCCATGTATTAGGGCTCCTGATATTGTCCCTATTTTTTCTTCCATGGTCTTTATCATTTTAGATTTTGTATTTAGGTCTTTGATCCATTTTGAGTTAGTTTTTCCTGCATGGAGTGAGGTATGGGTCTTGTTTCATTTTTTTGCAGATGGTTATCCAGTTATACCAGCACCATTTGTTAAAAAAACTGTCTTTTCCCCATTAACTGTTTTGGGGCCTTTGTCAAATGTCAACTGCTCATATGTGGATGGATTTATGTCTGGAATCTCAATTCTGTTCCATTGGTCTATGTATCTGTTGTTGTACCAGTACCAGACTGTTTTGACTACTGTGGTGGTATAATAGGTTCTAAAATCAGGTAAAGTAAGGCCTCCCACTTTGTTCTTCTTTTTCAGTAATGCCTTATTTATCCAGGGCCTCTTTCCCTTCCATATGAAGTTGGTGATTTGTTTCTCCATCTCATTAAAGAATGTCGTTGGGATTTGGATCGGAATTGCATTAAATGTATAGATCACTTTTGGTAGAATAGACATTTTTATGATGTTAAGTCTTCCTATCCATGAGCGAGGTATGTTTTTCCACTTATGTAAGTCTCTTTTGGTTTCTTGCAGAAGTGTACTGTAGTTTTCTTTGTATAAGTCTTTTACATCTCTGGTAAGACTTATTCCTAAGTATTTTATCTTCTTGGGGGCTACTGTAAATGGCATTGATTTGGTGATATCCTCTTCAATGTTCTTTTTGTTGGTGTAGAGGAATCCAACTGATTTTTCTATGTTTATCTTGTATTCCAGTAATCTGCTGAACTCTTCTATTAGTTTCAGTAGTTTTCTGGAGGATTCCTTAGGGTTTTCTGTGTATAAGATCATGTCATCTGCAAATAGAGATACTTTTACTTCTTCCTTGCCAATCTGGATGCCCTTTATTTCTTTATCTAGCCTAATTGCTCTGGCTAAGACCTACAATGCCATGTTGAGTAAGAGCGGTGATAAACGGCATCCTTGTCTGATTCCCCATCTCAATGAGAATGCTTTCAGACACTCTCCATTTAGGGTGATGTTGGCTGTTGGCTTTGTATAAATGCCCTTTATTATGTTGAGGAATTTTCCTTCTGTTCCTATTTTGCTGAGAGTTTTTATCATGAATGGGTGTTGAACTTTGTCAAATGCCTTTTCTACATCAATTGATAAAATCATGTGATTGTTGTGATAAAATCATGTGGTGGATTACTTTAATTGTTTTTCTAGTGTTGAACCATCCCTGCATACCTGGTATGAATCCTACTTGGTCTTGGGGAATTATGTTTTTGATATATTGTTGAATTCTATTGGCTAGAATTTTGTTGAGGATTTTTGCATCTACATTCATGAGGGATACCTAAACCATAATTTTCGTGTGGTGTCTTTACCTGGTTTTGTTATCAGGGATATGGTGGCTTCATAGAATGAGTTTGGTAGTATTCCGTCCTTTTCTATGCCTGGTAGAACTCTGCAATGAAGCTGTCTGGTCAATGGCTTTTTTTTGTTGGGAGATTTTTTGATTACCTTTTTAATCTCTTTTTTTGTTATGGGTCTATTTAGTTGTCCTACCTCTGTTTGTGTTAGTTTAGGTAGGTAGTGTGTTTTTTAGGAATTCATTCATTTCTTCTAGGTTTTCAAATTTGTTAGAGTACAATTTTCCATAGTAATCTGATATGATTCTTTTAATTTCAGTTGGGTCTCTTTTAATATCACACATCTCATTTCTTATTCGGGTTATTTGCTTTCTCTCCTGCTTTTCTTTTGTCAGTTTGGCCAGTGGTTTATTAATTTTGTTGATTTTTCAAAAAACCAACTTTTGGTCTTGTTAATTCTTTCCATTGTTTTTCTTTTTTCTATTTCATTTAGTTCAGCTCTAATTTTTATTATTTGTTTTCTTCTGGTGCCTGTGTGTTTCTTTTGTTGCTGTCTTTCTATCTGTTCAAGTTGTACAGATAATTCTTTGATTTTGGCCCTTTCTTCTTTTTGGATGTGTGCATGTATTGGTAAAAATTGGCCTCTGTGCACAGCTTTTGCTGTGCCTCAAAGGTTCTGATAGGAAGTGTTTTCACTGTCATTGGATTCTATGAATTTCTTTATTCCATCCTTAATGTCTTCTATAATCCAGTCTTTTTTGAGCAGGATATTGTTCAGTTTCCAAGTGTTTGATTTCTTTTCCCTGCTTTTCCTGTTATTGATTTCCACTTTTATGGCCTTACGGTCAGAGAAGATGCTTTGCAATATTTCAGTGTTTTGGATTCTGCTAAGGCTTGCTTTATGACCTAATATGTGGTCTATTCTAGAGAATGTTCCATGTGCGCTAGAAAAGAAAGTATACTTGGTTGCTGTTGGGTGGAGTGTTCTGTATATGCCTATGAGGTCAAGCTGGTTGATTGTGGCATTTAGATCTTCCGTGTCTTTATTGAGCTTCTTTCTGGATGTCCTGTCCTTCACCGAAAGTGATGTGTTGAAGTCTCCTACTATTATTGTGGAGCTGTCTATCTCACTTTTCAATGCTGATAGAGTTTGTTTTATGTATCTTGCAGCCCTGTCATTGGGTGCATAAATATTTAATATGATTATATCTTCTTGGTGTATTTTAATTTCATTATATAGTGTCTTTCCTTATCCTTTCTGATGGATTGAACTTTAAAGTCTATTTTGTCAGAAATTAATATTGCCACTCCTGCTCTTTTTTGATTGTCGTTTGCTTGATATATTTTTTTCCATCCTTTGAGTTTTAGTTTGTTTGTGTCTCTAAGTCTAAGGCGTGTCTCTTGTAGGCAGCATATAGACGGATCTTGTTTTTTAATCCGTTCTGCCACTCCCAGTCTCTTTATTGGTGCATTTAGTCCACTTACATTCAGCGTAATTATGGAAAGTTACGAATTTAGTGCTATCATTTTGATGTGTTTTTTTGCTTGTTGTTGACAGTTTCTTTTTCTCACTTAATTTCATGTGCTGAGTAGATTATATATTGTCCTTTCCTCATAGTTGTTGTTGCTGATTTTGTTTCTGCTGAGTCTGTATTTTTTTCTTGTATTTTATTTTGATGAGTAGGATAGTTTTTCTCTTTTGTTGTTACCTTATTATTTACCCCTGTTTTTCTAAATTTAAACCTAGCTTTTATTTCTTTGTATCGCTGTATCTTCCTCTCCATATGGAAGGTCTATGATTACATTTCTTAGTCTCTCTTTATTATTTTAATATTGTCTTCATTTATATAATAACATCGCTGTTACCCTGTTTTGAGCTTTTTTTTTTAATAACCTTGCTTTGTTTTTTTGGATTTCCCTGTCTGGGTTGACTTCTGGTTGCTCTGCCCAGTGTTCTACTCCTGGATTGATATCTGACATTATTGATTTTTCTAACCAAAGAACTCCCTTTAGTATTTCTTGTAGTTTTGGTTTGGTTTTTACAAATTCCCTCAGCTTGTGTTTATCTGGAAATGTCTTAATTTCACCTTCATATTTAAGAGACAGCTTTGCTGGATATATGATTCTTGGCAGGCAATTTTTTTCCTTCAGTTTTTTAAATATGTCATCCCATTGCCTTCTTTCCTGCATGGTTTCTGCTGAGTAGTCCAAGCTTATTCTTATTGGCTGTCCTTTGTAGGTGACTTTTCATTTATCCCTCACTGCTCTTATAATTCTCTCTTTATCTTTGGTTTTGGCAAGTTCAATTATAATATGTCTTGGTGACTTTCTTTTGAGATCTACCTTATGTGGAGTTCAATGAGCATCTTGGATAGATATCTTCTCATCTTTCACGATATCAGGGAAGTTTTCTGCCAACAAATCTTCAAAAATTCTCTCTGTATTTTCTGTTATCCCTCCCTGTTCTGGTACTCCAATCACTCGTAGGTTATTTCTCTTGATAGAGTCCCACATGATTCTTAATGTTTCTTCATTTTTTAAAATTCTTTTATCTGATTTTTCTTCAAATATATTAGTGCCAAGTGATTTATCTTCGATTTCAGAAATTCTGCCTTCTACTTGCTCAGTTCTGCTCCTCTGACTTTCTATTTGAGTTTCTACTTCTGTAATTTTGTTGTTAATCTTCTGAATTTCTGATTGCTTTTTTCCTATGGATTTTTCCAGCTTATTAAACTTTTCATTATGTTCCTGAGTAATCTTTCTAATTTCTTCAGTTGGTTTATCTGTGTGTTCCTTGGCTTGTTCTGCCTATTGTTTCATTGCCTTCCTGATGTCTTGAAGTGTTCTATATATTAAACTTTTGTATTCTGGCTCTGGTAATTCCAGGAATGCTCTTTCATCTAGAAGATCCCTGGATTCTTTGTTTTGAGAGCCTGTTGAAGTGATCATGGTCTGTTTCTTTATGTGACTTGATATTGACTCTTGTCTCCGAGCCATCAAGAAGGTATTGTATTAGTTTATGCTGGTTTACTGTGTCATAGCTTCTTGCTTTGTTTTGTTTTGGTATACCCCTATGGGTTGCTTGATTGAGCTAGGTTGATTATTTTCACCTTTTGAGCTCTGACGTCCTGTCCCCACGTGGCTAGAGCTGTTATCAGGTATATCAGCCTAGGAGTCCATTCAGTTTTCTTGTATGAGTTCAGCTCAGGTTTCCAGGTAGCTGATCATCAAGTGTGTGGTACAGGCTCTGTCCTACAGTCTTAGAGGGGCAGGGGTGATTGGCGTATGTACCGGTATCTGATTGCAGCAGGGGGTCATGCTCTGAACAAGGCAGAGGGCTGAGAACTGACCCCCAAGTGTCTCTGAGGGAAGCATGTCCCTGTTCCCTAGAGCGTGCAGGTGGGTGGGTTCTGGAGACAGACAATGGACACTGGAAGTTTTTGGTTATAAGGACTGGGAGTTACCAGTTATCTTTGAACCCCTGTCACGGGTGGCTGGGTAACTTGAGTGGAGCTACCAGTCCTTAGGTCCCTGATGTGGGTAGGTGAGGACCTTTTTTAATAGGCAAAGCAATGTCAAACATCAAACGTCCACCTCTCCACCGCACAGCTGAAATGGTTGGAGTCTGCCAACAAGGGCCTATTCTCCCAAAATAGGCCCACACAGGTCCATGCAGAAGGGAAAGGTGCTCAAAGTCCATGGATAGTTTATGCCTGGACAGGAGCTGCTTCTGTCCTGAGCTCCCCTAGTTAGTGGAGCTAGCAGATTATCTTTCCCCGCAAATGCAAATTTTTTCCTTCCCCAAGGCCTTTTTTTTTTTAAGGCCGGGAGGTTGGCTCTAGGTGCTCAACAGTGCGTATCTCAGGTCCAGAGAATTCAGCTGCTGAAGCCAGTTTCCGGGTGGGGGGGGGGATGCATTAAAATATACGCAAGCACTTCTGCCGTGAGCACTGTTCTCCTCAGGTTCCGGAGGTGTGAGTAGGCTGCGTGGCTGGCTGCTTCTCCCTGAGGAAACTGTGGCCGAATGCTAGTACCAGCCCACCGCCCCCAAGGCTCTGGGAATGGTGCCTGAGGGCTCTCCATGATTCAGGCCCAGCAACTCCTCTTCTCTTCTTAACGGTCTCTTCCTCCCCCTGCCCCTCGGTTCATTTTCGAAGCTTGCCTTTGATGTTCAGGGCTCCCAGCTTGTCACAGATATACTTGTTTCACTTGCTTTTTCAGGTCTTTGTTGTAAAGGGGGCTCGCTGGAAGCATCTGTCTATTCTGCCATCTTGGCTCCGCCCTCTCACAGGTAGCTACATCTTATGACTGCTCTCTCTGGTCATGCCCTGTATCCCGACCTGTTGATTTAGCCAATTGATTGCTGGAGCATTGTCAGTAACAATGACTGGACCTCCTGACCCATCTTACCAATCTTGTCTATGTCTTAGCACATTTGGTTGACATTATAATTCTGCAAAACCCACATCAGACAAAATGAAATTGCTATTTTAAATAATGACATACTAAGACATCTTCTACTGAATAGGAGCTTGGGAAGAGTGTTTAATATAAACAGTCCATTAGAAAGATTTCCCATTTATTCTTTCAACAAATTGAGTGCATTTGTTTTAGGTGTTTACCTCTGGGGAAACATTAGTGCGGAAAATATAATCCCTACTCTCGTGTTTTTAGCCTTGAGATTGGTAATATGATGACCAGTATACCTCCAATTCTGACATTTGAGTAAGTGAACTTTAAAGTGGTCAATCTGAGTAGTTTTATTACCATGCCTTCTAAGCCATACTAGCGTTTCGGTCTTGCCAGTCTAGGGATATTGAGGCAAAGGTTTATTGCCACACAAATGTGTTGATAATGACATAATCATTAAGTAGTTGCTTATCCGGGGCCTCCGTTTCCAAGTGAAGCTGGTGGTTAGTTTTTCCATCTCGTTGAAGAATGCTGTTGGTATTTTTTGTTTCATTAAATTTGTTTTTATTGTGTTCTAGGTTGAAAGCTTTGAAAGCTTATGGAACAAATTAATTTCTCCTTGAACAATTAATACACATATTGTTTTGTGACATTGGTTTCCACCCCTTCGAAGTGCCAACACTCTCACCTTTCTGACCTTGGATTACCCATGTCCATTCATCCAGATTTCCTGTCTCCTCCAGCCTTCTCATCCTTGCCCCTGGGCTGGTGTGCCCATTTAGTCTCATATACATGGTTGAACTGTATGTGTTATTGTTTGCTTTATAAGCCTGTCTAATCTTTGGCTGAATGGTGAACTCAGGAGTGACTTCATTAAAAAAAAACAAAAACAAACCCGCTGCTGTCGAGTCAATTCCAACTCATAGCGATCCTATAGGACAGAGTAGAACTGCCCCACAGAGAGTCCAAGAAGCACCTCGCGGATTCGAACTGCCGACTTTTTGGTTAGCAGCCGTAACACTTAACCACTACACCACCAGGGTTTCCATGACTTCATTACTGAGTTAAAAAGGTGTTTAGAGTACATAATCTCAGGGTTTTTCCAGTCTCTATCAGACAAGTAAGTCTGGCCTTTTTTTTTTTTTTTTTTTTGGTGAGTTTGAATTTTTTTCTACATTTTTCCCCAGCTCTGTCCAGGACCTTCTATTGTAATCCCTGTTAGAGAAGTCAGTGGTGTCAGTGATGGTAGCCGGGCACCATCTAGTTGTCCTGGACTCAGTCTGGTGGAGGCTGTGGCATTTGTGGTCCATGTAATATTTCCCTTGTGTCTTTGGCTTTCTTCATTCTCCCTTGCTCTGGATGAGTGGAACCAGTAGATGTATCTTAGATAGCCACTTGAAAGCTTTTAAAATCCCAGAGGTTGCTCATCAAAGTAGGATGTAAAATGTTTTCTTTATAAAAGATCTTATGCCAATTGAGCTAGATGTCCCCGGAGACCATGGTCCCCATAGCCCTCAGCCTAGTAATTTGGTCCCTCAGGGAGTTTGGATGTGTCTGTGAAGCTTCTATGACTTTGCCTTGGTCAAGCTGTACTGACTTCCCCACTGTTGTATGCTGTCTTACCCTTCACCAAAGTTACCACTTATCTATTGTCTATTAGGTGTTTTTCCTTCCCCAACCCTCCCCTCCATTATAACCATCAAAGATTGTTTCTTTTTCTATGTAAACCTTTTCATGAGTTTTTATAATAATGCTCTCACACAGTATTTGTCCATTTGTGATTGACTTATTTCATTCAGCATAATGCCCTCCAGATTCACCTGTGTTAAGAGATGTTTCACAGATTCATCATTGTTCCTTATCGTTGCATAGTATTCAGTTATGTGTATGTTCCATGGTTTATCCATTTATGTGTGGATGGATGGGCACTTAAGTTATTTCTGTCTTTTTGCTGTTGTGAATAATGCTGCAAAGAAATGGGTATGCATATGTCAATTCGTGTGACAGCTTCTATTTCTCTAGGAGTGGGATAGCTGGATCATGTGGTATTTCTATTTCTAGCTTTTTAAGGAGGCACCATGTCATTTTCCGTAGTGGTTGTACCATTTTACATTTCCACCAGCAGTTCATAAGAGTTCCAGTCTCTCCACACAACCCCTCCAACGCTTGTTTTTTTTTTTTTTTGTGCCAGTAATGTTGGGTTACCTCATTGTAGTTTTGATTTGCATTTCTCTAATGGCAAATGATTGTGAGCATTTCCTTGAGTGTCTGTTAGCTGCTTGAATGTCTTCTTTAGTGAATTGTCTGTTCATATCCTTTGCCCATTTTTTAGTTGGATTATTTGTCTTTTTACTGCAGAGGTGTTGGGTTTTCAAGATTAGATCCTTGTCAGATATGTCATAGCCAAAAATTTTATCCTAGTGTGTAGGTTCTCATTTTACTCTTTTGGTGAAGTCTTTTAATGAGAATCAGTGTTTAATTTTTAGAAGATCCCATTCACCTGGTTATCTTCTGGTGTTTTTATATTGTTATTTATGGATTGTATCCTGTTTATGCCATACATTAGGGTCTGTTGATCCTACTTTTTCTTCTATGATCTTTATAGTTTTGGGTTTTATATTTAGGTCTTTGATCCATTTTAAATTATTTTTTGTGTATGGTGTGAGGTATGGGTCCTGTTTCATTTTTTGCAGACGGACATTCCAATTTTGCCAACACTGTTTGTTAAAAAGACTGTCTTTTCCTCATAACAGGCTTTGGTCTCTTGTCAAAGATCAGATGGCCATAGGTGGATGGATTTACATCTGGGTTCTCAATTCTGTTCCATTGGTCAATGTGTCTGTTGTTGTACTAGTACCAGGCTGATTTGGGTAGAATTGAAATTTTCACATATCCAAGAACATGGTATGTTTTTGCATTTATGTAGCTCTCTTTTGGAGCTCTGGTGGAGTAGTGGTTAAGAGCTCAGCTGCTAACCAGAAGGCTGGCAGTTCAAATCCACCAACCGCTCCTTAGAAATCCTATGGGGTATTTCTACTCTTTTCTATAGGGTCGCTATGAGTCAGAATCAACAGGACGGCACCTAACAACAACAGCTCTTTTCTGGTTTCTCGTAGTAGTGTTTTGTAGTTTTCTTTGTACAGGTATTTTACTTACCTGGTTAGATCTATTCATAAGTATTTTATTTTTTTATGACTATTATAAATGGTATTGCTTTCCTGATTTCCTTTTTGTAGTTCTTTTTATTGATATATAGGAATTCAACTGATTTTCATATGTTTATCTTGTATTCTGCTACTGTGATGAATCTTCTTATTAGCTTTAGTGGGGATTTTTTGTGGAATCTTTGGGGTTCTCTGTGTATAGTATCATATTACCCATGAAGAGAGATAGTTTTACTTCTTGTTTATCAATTTGAATGTCCTTTATTTCTTTTTCTTGCCTTATTGTTCTAGCTATGACTTCCAGTGTAATGTCAAATAGGATTGGTGATAAAGGGCATCCTTGTCTTGTTCTTGTTCTCAGAGGGAATGTTTTCAGCCTCTCTCTGTTGAGAATGATGTTGGCTGTTGGTTTTGTATAGATGCCCTTTATTATGGAAACCCTGGTGGGGTTAAGTACTATGGCTGCTAACCAAAGGGTCAGTAGTTCGAATCCACCCGGCACTCCTTGGAAACTCTATGGGGCAATTCTACTCTGTCCTATAGGGTCGCTATGAGTCGGAATCGACTCGATGGCACTGGGTTTGGTTTTGGTTTTGCCCTTTATTGTATTGAAGAATTTCTCTTCTATTTCTATTTTATTGAGAGTTTTTATCAGGAATGGTTATTGGACTTTATCAAATGCCTTTTCATGTCAATTGAGATGATCATGTGATTTTTTTCTTTTGTTCTATTTATGTGGTGGATTATGTTGATTGATTTTCTAATGTTGAACCATTCTTGCATACCTGGTATGAATCTCACTTGTTCGAGGTGTATTATTTTTTTGATATGATGCTGAATTCTATTGGCTAGAATTTTGTTGAGAATTTTTTTCACCTGTTTTCATGAGAGATTTGGTCTGTAATTTTCTTTTTTGTGGTGTCTCTGCCTGGGTTTGGTATCTGTCTGGGTTATGCTGGCTTCATAGAATGAATTCAGGAGTAGTCCTTCCTTCTCTGTACTCTGAAATATTTTGAGTAGTACTGGTGTGAGCTTTCTCTGAATATTTGGTAGAATTCTCCAGTGAAGCCATATGGGCTATGTTTTTTTGTTGTTGTTGGGAGTTTTTTTTCATTACCTGTTTAATCTCTTCTGTGGGTCTCTTCAGATTTCTATCTCAACTTGTGTTAGTTGGTAGTGTTTCTAGAAATTTGTCCATTTCCTTCAGGTTCTCAATTTATGGAAGTACAGTGTTTCATAGTATTCTGTTATACTTTTCATTTCTGTTGGATCTGTTGTAATGTCCTCAATCTCCTTTCTTATGTAAGTTAGTTGCTTCCTCTCCATTCTTCTATTGTCAGTTTGGCCAGTGGTTTGTTGATTTTGTTTATCTTTTCAAAAAACAAGCTTTTAGTCTCGTTGATTCTTTCTGTTGTTTTTCTGTCTGTGTTTCATTTATTTATTTGCTAATCTTCATTATTTCCTTTCTTCTGATGCCTCTGGGCTTCTTTTGCTGCTTTCTTTCTATTTATTTGACTTGTAGGGATAACATTTTGATTTGGCTCATTCTTCTTTTTTGATGTGTGTGTTTATTGCTATAAATTGACCCCTGAGCACTGCCCTTGCTGCGTCCCACAGGTTTTGGTATGATGTATTTTCATTTTCATTTGATTGTAGGAATTTTTTAATTTCCTCTTTGATTTCTTCTATTACCCAATTGTTTTTAAGAAAGGTGTTATTCAGTTTCCATGTATTTGATTTTTTTTCCTTTCTCTTCCTGTTACTTATTTCTACTTTTATGGCATTGTGATCAGTGAGAATGTTTTGTATTATTTTGATATTTTGGATTTTATTGAGGTTGCTTTGTGGCCTAAAATGTGGTCTCTTCTGGTGAATGTTCCAAGTGTGTTGGAAAAGAACGTATACTTTGCTGCTGTTGGGATGAATGTTCTGTATATGTCTATGAGGTTTGATTTTGGCCTTTAGATCTTTGTGTCTTTGTTGAGTTTCTTTTTAGATGTTCTGTCCTTTATTGATAGTGTTGTGTTGAAGTCTACTACTATTATTGTGGAATTTTCTATTTCTCTTTTCAGTGCTGTTAGAGGTTGTTTTATGTATTTGGAGCCTGTCGTTGGCTGCATAGATATTTATTGAGGTTATGTCTTCTTGGTGGATTGTTCCTTTAATCATTAGGTAATGTCCACCCTTGTCTTTTATGGGTTTGTTTTTTTTTTTTTTTTTGCCTTAAAGTCTAGTCTATCTGAGAATAGTATTGCTGTTCCTGCCCTTTTTTGGTTACTGTTCACATGATATTATTTTTTTATCCTTTGATTTTTATTATATTTATGTCTTTGTGACTAAGGTGTGTCTCTTGTAGACAGCATATTGATGGGTTTCGTTTTTTAATCCATTCTGCCGGTCTCTGTTTATGGGTGAATTTAAGTCATTTACATTAAGTGTGATTATCGATAATTATGAGTTTATTCTGTCATATTGTGCTTTTTTTTGTAGCAACGATATTTTCTTTGTTCTTCTTATTTTCTTGTGCTGAGTTCCTTTTGTTTGTGGATTTTCTTTTCTTTTGTTATTATAGATTTTGTGTTTACTGAGTCTTTATATTTTTCTTCTTTTTTATTCTGATGAGTAAGTTTGTTAACTTTCTTTGTGGTTACCTTGAAATTTACCCTTATGTTCCTAAGTTTGAACCACTCTTTTATTACTTGATATCACCTTTACTTCCTTTCAGTTTGAAAGTTGTATACCTACACCATTTATTACCCTTTTTATTTTTTGATGTTGTCCTCATTTACAGACTGATGCCTCTCTTTCCCTGTTTCAAGTCTTTTAGCTTTGTTGTATTACTGAGGGTTCTTTACCTAGGCTGGTATCTTGCTGATGCTGTCCTATATTCTAGACTCTGGTTGTTGTCTCATGTTGGTTCTCGCACTGAATTACTCCCTTCAATATTACTTGTAACTTTGGTTTGGTTTTTACAAATTCTCTTAATTGATGTTTATCTTGAAATGTCCTAATTTTGCCCTCATATTTGAGAGAGAACTTTGCAGGATGTATTATTCTTGGTTGGCTTTTTTTTTTTCCTGTCAAAATTTTGTACATCATCCCACTGCCTTCTTACCTGCGTAGTTTCTGCCAAGTAATCAGTTTAGTCTTATTGTTTCCTCTTTGTAAGTGACTTTTCTTTTTTTTGAGCAGCTCTCAGAATTCTTTCTTTGTCATTAGTTTTGGCTAGTGTGATTATGATACGTCTTGGTGACTTTCTTTTGGGGTCTATCCTATATGAGATCGTTAAACTTCTTGGATGATCAACTCTTCATCTTTTATAGTACTTGGCAAATTTTCTGCCAGGAAATCTTCAGCTGTCTTCTCTGTGTTTTCTATTTTCTCCCCCTGTTCTGGAATTCTGATCGTGTGTAAATTTTTGCTCTTGATTGTATCCCACATAATTCTTAGGTCGTTTTCATTTTTCGTCATTCTTTTCTCTGATTTTTCCTCAAAAAAAAGTAGCATCCATGGATTTGCCTGCACTCTCGCTGATTCTGTCTTCCACTATTTCATATTTGCTTTAAGAACTACTACTGTGTTTTCCATTTCTGAAATTTTGTTGTTTATCTTTTGGAGTTCTAGTTGCTGTTTTTATATGATTTCTAATTTTTTATATGTTCTAAAGTTTTGTTCTTGTATTATTTCCTGATTTCTTCTATTGCTTTGTCTGTGTTTTCTTTGACTTGGGCTATGTTTTTGTTGGTTTTGTCTGTGTTTTCCATGATTTTTGTCTCTTTTTTCCTTGGTTCTGTCTGTTTTCCTTGATCTCTTTCCTAATCTCTTGGAGAACCCCAAATATTTATCTTTTGAATTCCGTACTAGGTAGTTCCACTGCCTTTTCTTCTACTGGAATTCCATCTGAATCTTTATTTTGATCAGTTGCTGGAGTCATCTTGTTCTTCTTTTTTTATACATTTTGATACTGTCTGCTGTCTCTGAGACATTAAGGTACTGTTTTCTTTAGTTACTGATTGTATGTTCATTTGTTTTGTCCTGCTTTTTTGTTTTGTTTTGATATGTCAGAATGGGTGGGCCAGGTGCGCTTTACTGCTTGCTCATCTGTGGGCATGATAGTTCTCACCACCTTGTCTGGGCAGGCAGGGCACATCAGGCTGGTAAGCCCAATTTGCTGTACACTGGTTTGGTGAGGTGGCTGGGGGTGGGCTGGGTGGGTGCTGTCTAGATCCTGATGTTGGTACAGCAGAGTGGGAATGTTCATAGCTATGAAGCTGGTGGAGTGGCTATGAAGCAGATGGAGTGGCAGTAGGGGAGAGGCAATGTGGGCCCAGTTCTGCGGCAGGCCTGAGCACGGTGATGATCTAGCTGCAGTGGCATGGTGGGGGCTGGCAGCAAGGGGGATCTGGTGTATGGGGCGGGTGCTCCTTCTCTTATTGGGAGTTCCATGAAGTTGCCTTCCTGTTTCCCTGTCTGGGGTCTTTGCTGACTGTGTTCCAAGATGGTAATGCTGTGCGTGTTCATTGGCAGGAAATGTCTGCTTCGTATCTCTCCTTGTTCTCTGTTTTCCCTCAGTTTCTGCTTAGGGTTCCAGGATTGATGTTTGTATCTGTTTTACTTAGTTTTTGGGTTTTTGTTGCAGAGGGTCGGCATGGTGTGTCTGTCTGCGGTGCTGTGTTGGCTCCGCCCTCACCCCAGAACAGCAGTTTTTGAGTCACAAACTGACCTAGCCACTCTTTTCATGGAACATAATTTTTCCTTGAAATAACTTCTGACATCCAATGGTTTCTTCAGACTTGGGTATTTGGCAGACATTTTCTCAAAAATGAGTGATCCTGTCACTTCAAGGAATACAATTGATAGTGTTTATCCTAATGACAAAACTCAAGTGTTGAAGAAAAAACTAGAATTTAAAAATCTTGTATACACAACTGTAAGTTTGGCAGCTTTTTCAAATGAGATCAGTGGTGATATTAACAAATAAGATTTTTTGATATTGTATAATGAAATATGTTGACATTTGGAAAATCCACTAAAGTTAGTGAACTGATATTTTTCAAATGGAGACTAATGCACAAAATCATGAATTGATAAAAGATTATCAAATTGCAAGTAGACCAATGGATTTTAATGTAACAATATAAAAAGTCCATTGATATGGTTTCAGATTCCACTTGTTATGTTTTCGATAGTATGAAAGAATAATATCTATAATTATTTGAAAAGGCTATTAAAATATTCCTCCCTTTTCCAGCTTCGTAACTGTGTGAAGCTGAATTTTCCCACATATTCTTCAACCACAGCGACAGATCAAATGTGGAAGCAGATATGAGAATCCACCATCTTCTACTGAGCCAGAAATAAAAGGAATTTGCAAAACACATGAAACAATAGCTGTATTTTGTTTTTGAAAAATATATTTTCATAAAATATTTGTTACCATGTAATGACTTTATTATTTTTAATTAACTACAAATTTAAAGTTTCTCAGTTTTAATTGCCAATATGGTAAGTATTGATAGCTATAATGAACAGAAACAAAAGTTCTTTGGAACGCTCAACAATTTTTAAGAGTGTAAAGGGGCCCTGAGACCAAAAAGCTTGAGAACTGAGGTTCTAACTCACCCAGAGGCACCTTGGGAATCTGGCCTGGCAATCTGTCTCCAAAAGGTCACAAAGTTGAAAAACCTATGGAGCAGTTCTACTCTACTTACATAGGGTCACTATGAGTCAGAACTGACTCAACAGCAAATAACAACAGAAGTCCATGATGTAAGCTGTAGAATTTTTTGTTGTTGTCAGTTTGTCATTTGTCTTTTGGCTTAGGATTTCTCTCTCTCTCTTTTTTTAACTTGTGTTTTGGGTGAAAATTTACAGAGCAAATTAGTTTCTTATTCAGCAATTTATATACAAGTTGTTTTATGACATTGGTTGCAATCCCCATGATGTGTCAAGACTCTCCCTTTCCCCACCCTGGGTTCCCTGTTTCTATCCATCCGTTTTTCCTGTCCCTTCCTGCCTTCTTCTCATTGCTTTTGGGCAGGTGTTGCCCATTTGCTGTTGTATACACGATTGAACTAAGAAGCACATTCCTCACCTGTGTTATGGTTTTATAAGTCTGTCTAATCTTTAGCTGAAGGATGAACTTTGGAAGTGGCTTCAGTTCTGAGTTACAAAGGTGTCCAGAGGCCATTGTCTCAGGAGTTCCTCCAGCCTCTGTCAGACCAGTAAGTCTGGCCTTTTCTTTGTGAATTTGAATTTCATTCTGCATTTTTGTCTTGCTCTGTCCAGGACCCTCTATTGTGATGTGTTTCAGAGAGGCCAGTGGTAGCCAAGCACCATCTAGTTATTCTGGACTCAGGCTGGTGGAGGCTGTGGCACTTGTGGTCCGTTAGTCATTTGGACTAATATTCCCCTTGTATCTTTGATTTTCTTCATTCTCCTTTGCTCCAAACAGGATGAGACAAGTAGAGGTATCTTAGATGGCTGCTTGCAAGCTTTTAAGATCCCAGATGCTACTCACCAAAGTTGGATGTAGAACATTTTCTTTATGAACTATATTATGCTGATTGACCTAGGTGACTATCATTTTCTTAGGATTTTTCAATTGGCTATATGTAAGTTTTTTTTAATGTTTGATTTTTTATATAGTTGAATTTATATTCTTTCCTTTTTTTAAAAGCGATTCGTGGATCTTGAGTGTAGTTAAAAAGATCTTGGCCCACTCCAAGATTATAAAGGAATTTACCCATTTTTTTTAGTATTCTTATAATTTTATTTTTTACTTTATATTTTTCTAAATACAGAAAATGTTTGTCCTACCTACTTTACCCCACTGATTTAAGATGAGACTTTTATTATATATTAAATTTCCATATATATTTTATCTTTGGACTTTTTCTGTTTTGTACCACTGGCCTACCATGGGCTCATGCTATACTGCATATTGAGAGTTAATGATATGTTCTACTGCCTTGTGAGCCTTGTCTTCCCTTGGATTACTCTTCTTTTTAACAGCTTTCTCAGTGTTCTTGTTCATTTTTTCATATGAACTTTGGATCTTCTTTGGATCAGTTGTTCCTACAGATTTTGTTCTTATTCAAGGACATTTGTGCATTAGACTAGGCTTTGCCCCTGGCTATGTGACCTACAACTAGGGTTGTTATTTTGCATGCAGGACTACGAGAAGCTGTGGCATACAAAGGGAAGTGCCCTGGTTGGCTCCTACCAATGTATTACAAGAGGCAGCATAGTGAGTATTCTGCTAGTGGTGTCTTCTTGGATAAATATAGCTGTGTTTATATTCAGAATGTGGAGGCGACATTAGTGGAATACAGTATTTAATATTATTTGAGCTCAATGCAACTGAATGTAAAAATCCCACAAGTCTGAATTCACAGCAAAGAACCTATTTCGTAACATGGTTCCATGTTCTCTTAATGACTGGAGTTCTGACCACCAGATGGCAGCGTGCTGTTCTCAGGATTGAGAGACATTTTGTCTCTGAACTGCTCTGGGCATGAACCGGAATGTATGAATGCATACTTATATTTTTTTGTAAATTTGGAATACTTAAGCTTTAGTTTCAGCAAAATTGTTCCCCTTGCCTTGGTTGTGATGTGAGTTAATTGCAGTTTAGTATAAGTGTTAGTGACAATAGCAGAATGGGTGCTTTTTTATTTTCTTTATAGGCCATAGGAAATCCAGGTGGGTTGTTAGTTCAGATTCACCAGGTGTTCTTGGAAACCCTATGGGGCAGTTCTACTCTGTCCTAAAGGGTCTCTATGAGTCGAAATTGACTCAGTGGCAAAAGATTAGGCTTTTTTTGGTAGTCCTCACTATATTTGTTGTTAGTTGTTGTCAGATAAATTCCGATTTGTGGTAACCCCATGTGTGCAGAGTAGAACTGCACTCCATAGGGTTTTCAAGGCTATGACCTTTCAAAAACAGATCACTAGGCCTGTCTTCCAAGGTGCCTCTGACTGGGTTCAGACCACTAATCTTTTGTCTAGTAGTAAGTGCTGAACTGTTTGTGCCACCCAGGGACTCCACATTATTATTATTATTATTAATATATCAACTCTCTGCTTTATTTTTACCTGTGATGGAATGACCTTATTAAGCCTTAGAAACTGCATTTTATCCTATTTGACATTAGTATTTTTTGTGGATTGAATATGTCCCCCCAAAAGATATGTTGAAGTCCCAATTCCCATATCTGTGAATGTGGCCTTATTTGGGAAATAGAATCTTTGCAGATACAATCAGTTAACGCAAGGTCATCCTGGAGTACAGCTAGCCCTAATCTAACACGACTGGTGTCCTTATAAAATGAGAAGAGACACAGAGACACAGAGGGAAGACTTGTGATGACATAACAGAGATTGGAGTGATGCATCTATAAGCCAAAAAATGCCAAGAATTCCAGGAACTTCCAGAAGCTAGGAAGAAGCGAGGAAGAACCTTCCCCTAGAGTCTTTAGGGAGAACACATCTTGCCAACATATTGATTTCAGACTCATAGCCTCCAGAATTTTGAAAGAGTAAGTTTCTATTGTCTTAATGGTACTTTGTTATGACAGCCTTAGAAAATTAATACAAAACAAACAAAAAACCCTAAACCCGTTGCCACCAAGTTTTTTTTTCTGACTCCTGGCGTCCCCATGTATTACAGAGTAGAAGTACTCCACAGAGTTTTCTTGGCTGTAATCTTTATGGAGAAGCCCTGGTGGTACAGTGGTTAAGAGGTGAGTTGCCAGCCAAAAGGCCAGCAGTTTGAATCCACCAGCTGCTCCTTGGAAACCCTATCGGACAGTTCTGCTCTGTCCTATAGGGTTGCTATGAGTTGGAAGAGTTTGGTTTTAATCTTTATGGAAGCAGATCACCAGGAAGGCACTACTAGGTGAGTTTAATTGCCAACCTTTAGGTTAGTAGAGGAACACAAACCATTTGTGCCACCAAGGACCTAGGAAACTAATAGAGTATTCTTTTAAATATTATCTTTCACTTCCAAAAAGACACTATCCTAAAACTGAAGCTTCCATTGGATCCTGGGCTGATTTGTTTGAAGTTGAGTAAAGAGGGAACAGTGGTAATATTAGGAACATTTAAATCACATTTGAAGTGTAAGGAATTTTTTCAAGGTTGTATTCAACTAATCTTTCAGAACACATCATTCTGAAGAAAATTTTCCTTATGTGACAGAAATATTTACATCAGAAGCTAGTCTCAAACAACTTGCCTTGTTGAAAATTTAATTTCTGAAGTCAGAGGCAGTAGGATCTATTAAAACTTTTTTTTTCAATCATTTTTAGATGAGATTACTGTATTTTTATACAAATAATGCATGCTTCTACATTTCTTTACCAATCATGCACCCCCCACCATGAGGTATTTTTGTAAGTGCTGCTATACCAGTTTTTTTTTTACATATTGCTGAAAAAAATTATCACAGCAAGCTTACAAAATTACCTGGCAGGGGGAGGGTGCAATTGGCAAACAAATGTAGAAAAAAAAAGTAGAATGTGTGCATTATTTGTGTAAAAAACAGTGTACTTGGGGTTAAAGCATGCAAGTATGGGTGATGATTATTGACACCTTCCATGTTGACGTAAGATTTTCAATGACTTTGTCCTACGTTGTTTGAGTTGGGATAATCAACACAGAACTGTCAATTCATTTTTAAAATAACTACATTTTGCATGACATTCAAAATGGAAGGAGAAAAACATATCTCCCTTAGTGAATATAGAAGTTGTTTGTCCAGAGAATGCCCTGTTTCTCTTCATTTCACCTAAATGGAGTAATAAATCTGCATGGTTTTCTAGTTGTCACGCTAGTTATCAATAAAAAGCACACGGTATCTTTCTCCAAGTGGCTGAGTCTGCTTGAAACTTCAACAGTACAATTTTTATTAGCTGAACCACTCTTAAGTTTTTCTCTCAGAGAATGGTTATATTTTATTGAGAATAATTGTGCTGCCAGGTAATGGAAAATAAACATTACACACTGATACTATCATCCTCTTGACTTGTCTAATTTTCCTGGTTCATAATGCACTGATGAAATCACACTGTTCATGGTGGATTACCTGTCGGATTGATTTGTCTGCTCTGTTCATTATCTTTGATGGAAGTACCACCAAGGTTGTTGTATATGTGTGTGTATTTTTAAATTTCCCTGAGCTGGGTGTAGGAGTTAGAAATGCCTTTATGTAGAAAGTAAGTTTAGTATATGGATATTTAAAATATAGTTGCTATTCACTCATAGATGTTCCAAATATAATCACTTAGATGTTCAAAATATAATCACGAAGCTCTTTCTGTTTTGACTTTTTCCTATTTACAATAATTACCTTAGTGTCTGTGAAAACTCTTCTCATTGTCACTCTTCATCTTTACTACCCAAAGGAACTTTAAAGACATATCTGTACACATCACGATGCTAAGCACTGAACAGAGTTACATAGACAAGATTCCTCTTCCTGGGTGACCGAAACTGAAAACAACTTCGCCATCAATACACGAAGGCCTTCCAAAGAACAACATGGAAACCGCACCTCCATTCCAAAGTAGACTGAAATGTAGTTCTATTCAAAAACTCAGGAATCAAGTACTTTTAGATCTGGAGCCAGTGGCAAAAATTTTAAAGCTGGTGTTTGTCTCAAAAGTTGAAAGATCATTTTTACAACTTAGGTTAATTGAAAAAGCACTTTCCTTGGCATCAGCCTCTCCTTCCCTGACCCTTTAGGCACGTGGGCTACTTTAGCTGAGTGCCTGCCAGGAGGCCAAGATTAAAGCCATTCTGACTGTCCTGAACTGAAGCAGACTTTAAGCAAGATGGCATGGAGGCACCATCACAGATGTCCTGGGAGAGGCCTCTGCAAGGTGACAGGAGGCTCCTCAGAACAGGGTTCCCCCGCAGATTCAGGTTCCTGCCACACTGCCTTTATAACAGGGAATGCTGTGCTCTGGTGAACTTAATTCAGTGAATTTGGGAAGGACATGGATAGGAGAGGCCTTCTGATGCTCTCTCCCTATCTCCTAGCCAATCAGATGGTCAGTTCCAAGGTGGACGTTGCTGCCTCAGAGAGGCACTGGGTGGAGTGGAGTGCTGGAGACAATACAGGCTGTTGCTCAGGGTTTGAGGGTGTGCGGTTGGGCCTAGACTTGAGATCAGATCCTCAATTTCTTAATTAGAACTGAAGCAAATTTCTTAACTTTTTCAGACTTCAGTTTCTTCATATGTAGAAGGAAGACAATTATACTTTCTTTACAGAGCTTTAAATAAGGATTAAATGAGATAATGTATTCACAGCACTTTGCATAGTGCTAAATTGCATCTAAAAACACTTTTTTTCCAAATAAGTTCACATTCACAGGTCCCGTCGGTTAAGACATTGATGTATCTTTTGGGGAGCTGCAATCCAACCAACTGTAGGCATATAGCAAAATATATTACTCAACTACTATCTTACAGTAAAATTCCTCAAAATTTTTAATATATTTGGCCCTTGGTTTTGTTTGGTTCTTAAAAGAACCCTGGGATGAAGGTGGGGGTAGACCTTATTATTTCTATGATACAAAAGGGGAAACTGAATTTCTGAAAGATCAAGTACAAAGCAAAGGTCACAAGATAAGTGGCAAAGCTGGGACGAAACCCCATCTTTTGCACTCATCCATTCAGAAATAATGTTGAGGGCTTTCTATTTGTTAGACATTGGAATTTGCAGTGAACATTATCAGATATATTTCCTGTTACCCCTTACTGGCTTATCATCTAGTAAGGGATAGGAACATTAATCAAATAACCACACCAAAGAATGTATAATTAAAAACTGATTTAAGTGCTTTGAAAGGAAGGAAGACAGTTTTATAAGAGTCTATTATAAAGGGACCTGGTTTAGATTTGGGATCAGAGCACGCTTCCCTGAGGAAGTATCACTGGAGCTGTGATCCAAGGATAAGTAAGAATTAGCTGGTCAAAGAAAGCTGTGCATGGACAAGACCCAGGGGCAGGGGAGCATGGCTGCTTTCTAGAAATGAGAAGCCAGTGAGAATATAGGAGAGAAAAGCCCAAGAGGAGGAGGAGCAGGAGTGGTGGTGGTCTTGGTGGTGGTGGTGGTGATGGTAGTGGTGGTAGCAATCGCTAATATTTATTGACCCTGTGCTAGGCAACGTGCCAGCTGGCATGTGTTACAGAGTAACACCTTACTCGAAGTTCACCATTTAAGATTCCCTATTTTTTATAGATATAGGTTGCAAATCCATTTTAAGACTGGTGGCCACCACGTTCAGGGATGCGTTGTCCCTTTCCTTTTATTCTCTGCCTGGCTAGGTGTCAAGGCAGTCTTCCCTACAGTATCCTGGGGTGTAAGTGTCAGGGGAGAATTGGGTTGACTTGTGGTTCACCCTAACCCCGAGAATGTGGGCCTCCACGTTGGGAGGTACCCTGTTAGATTCCCTAACTTGGTTGGGTGCTGGACCTTGGTTTCTGTTTCCTTGCCTCACAAGGCTATAGAAACTGAAGCCCAAGTTCACTCATATTAGGAATAGCCCTCAGGATAAAAGCAGCTTGATACTTTGATGTTCTGCTTCCTCCCTGGGTCCCCACTTTCTCATAGATTCTAGCCTGATAGCTACTATCTGGTCAGCATATTGAAGCTTTTAAGGATTTTGTTTGTGTTTTATCCAGTATTGTATTTATTTTCGGTGGAGTGAGCCATTGCTGGGACCAGAAATCTGTCTTGCCTCTTCTCTCTCAGCCTATGAATCATGATGTCATCTGGGAGTGAGGAAA
The DNA here is from genome assembly GCF_030014295.1 of Loxodonta africana. Lineage (NCBI taxonomy): Eukaryota > Metazoa > Chordata > Mammalia > Proboscidea > Elephantidae > Loxodonta > Loxodonta africana. The sequence goes on along the minus strand of NC_087345.1, from coordinate 174,262,665 downwards.
TGGACTCAGTGGATCAGGTATTTTTCTAAAGCATTTTTTATAACATAAGCTTTATGCCCCGGGCCCCTCAGAGCACAGGTCTTCTAACTTAAATCCTCTCTGAGACAGTGTCCCTCCTAGGTGCTCCCACACAGCCTACCCTGCCTGGCATCCACATGGACAGTGTTTGCTTACATGTATCCCCCCCCCACCAGGTTCCATGAAGGCAAGGACTGTGTGTCTAGCACACTGTCTGGCACACAGACACTCATTAAGTACTTGAGGAATGAGTTCCCTTGGATGGCTGTCTTATATGATGTCTTTAAGGGGGGATATATGCCTTGAAACACCTCCTCTGAGAGTTCCTCTGTCAGCTGGATTTAGTTCAGAAGCAGCCTGGACTGAAAGCATTGAGTTCATAAGTCCTGACTCTGGCCTGCGGGGGCAGCAGCTGAGGACCTGCTCTAGATTCTTAGGATAGGGATTTAGGACAGAGCAGCATGTCCAAAACCAAGGTGATCTCTAAGCATTGACCAGGTCCAGGACCACTGGCTGGCTGATCTTCTGCACTGAGGCTTATGCTTTCCCATGCTTCTGTGAGCCAAGGGAATCCTTGGGTGGTATGAACTGCTAATGAGTTTGGTTGCTAACTAAAAGGTTGGAAGGTTTGAGCCCACCTGGAGGTGCCTCAGAAGAAAGGCTTGGTGATCTACTTCTGAAAAACCAGCCACTGAAAACCGTATGGAGTGCGGTTCTACTCTGACACACTTGGGGTTGCCATGAGTCGGAATTGACGACAGCAACTGGTACAGGTTTGAGCCCCAGAGGGCTCATACAATCTTTCCAGAGGCTACCTCTGCAAACATTTGGACATACTTTTCTTTGTTCCCATTACTTTTGAAATTTTTTTTTCTTTAATGTTAAAAAGAGAATTTTCTTTCTAAATACTAGAAAACCTTTTACCTTAAGGAAGCAGACTGCTTCCCAATTTACATGATTTTTTGATTCTGTGCCTTTAGCCATTGCCGTCAAGTCGATGCCGACTAGCGACCTTATAGGGCAGAGTAGAACTTCCCCACAAAGTTTCTGACGAGCGCCTGGTGGATTTGAACTGCTGACCTTTTGGTTAGCAGCGGTAGCACTTAACCACTAGGCCACCAGGGTTTCCTTTGACTCTGTACAGCATTACAAATATAACAGGTAAACGCCACAGGGCATCTCAGGGCTGCTGCACGAGTGTGAGCGCAAATCAGAGCCGAGCGCAAATCAGAGCCCTTTCTACTCCTTTTTTGTTATTTCTTTCTTCCTCTCTTTTCCCTTCTCACTCCCTCCATTATCCTCCCCTTTGTTCCCATTGCATTGGAAGTCAATACGACCTGAGATTGTTCATTTCCCATTTAGGCAGCAGCTCTGTTGATAGTGCCTACAGGACCAGAGCTGCTCTGTGAATAATAGTGATTAATTACCGCTTTTGTCTGCAGTAGATGATGGGGGTGGGCGGGGGGGGGGGTAGTGGTGGAGCTAATACAAAACTCAAGAGCTGAAGCTGAAGGCTTTATTTTTTTCACCAAACAACCACTGCTTCAACCTATATAAATCTATTAGGAGTTTATTTCAGCACCACCGTTCCAGGGAGCAAAAGCCATTTCAGAAATGAAGCAGAGACTTGAATTGGGCATCTTGTTCCAAAAGGGCAGTGGGCTGGACTCCAAGGGACCCAGTTTTGTCTTTCAGCTTCATCATGTAACTTTGGTGTATTAGTTCGCAGGGCTGCCATAGCAAAGCACCACCAGCTGGGTGGCTTATGACAAGGAGAATTCGTTTTTTCACAGTCCTGGCAGCTAGAAGTCTGAAATCAAGGTGTCAGCAGATCCATGCTTCCTCTGAATGTTCTAGGGAAGAATCCTTCAGCTTCTGGTGGTCCCTGGCAATCCTTGGCTTGTGGATACATCACTCTAATCTCTGCCTCAGTCTTCACATGATCTCCTTCCCTCTGTGTCTCTCTCTTTCTGTGTCTCTTCTATTCTTTTATAAGGACCCACCCTCCTCTTGCATTAAAAAACCAAACCAAACCCATTGCTGTTGAGTTGATTCTGACTCAAGCAACCCTATAGGACAGGGTAGGACTGCCCCATAGAGTTTCCAAGGAGCACCTGGTGGATTTGAACTGCTGACCTTTTGGTTAGCAGCTGTAGCTCTTACCCACTAAGCCAGGGTTTCCCCTCTGGTATTAGTTACTAACAACTTCAAAACCCTATTTCCAAACAAGATCACATTCATAAGTTCCAAGGGTGAGGACTTCAACATATCTTTTTTGGGGACACAATTCAACCCACAACAAGCTCTGTGACTTCTCGGAACCTCAGGCTCCTCATCTGCAAAATGTAAGATGTGAGCTCAACGACTTCTGAGAGCTCTTTCTGCTCTAAAATGATGAAGATGTCTTCCCTCTACCAGTCCCTGAGGAATCTGACCTCAACACTGTGCATGCTTGTGGAATCAGAGAACCAGAGGAGCTGGAAGGATCCTGGGAGAACTAACTCAATGCCCTCATTTTACAAATGAGTTCATTGTGGTTTGCAGGGGGCAGTGACTTTGAGCTGAGGCAGTCCCAGCAGTAGAAGCAAAGGCTCCTAATGGATCCTTTGATGTTCTGCTTCTTTCCTGGGTCCCTGCTTTCTCATAGATTCTAGCCTGAATCTATGAGATTCCACACCACTGACTTCCAGGTCTGCAGTCTGGTGTGGGTGGTTCCAGACTGTGGCTGGGGCTGCTGGGGTTTCAGGACTGTCTGCTCCATGTTGGTCAGTGTTGGGTGCAAAGTTGGGCAACCCTAGAGGTTCAGAATCTCTAGGATTCTTCCAGGGCTCTGGAGGGAGATATGGGGAATTTCCAGGGTTCTTGCCTCATCACTGACGCTTAGTCTGGCTTTCAATGCTTTCTTGTAGGATGCCCGTAGATCCCCCTTCACTGTCTTTCCCTTTCTTTTTACACAGGCAGCGAATCTGTTAGGGTCCCCAGGCTTGCAGGAGCTTTCCTAAAGCTGCGGGGCCTGCTGTTGATTTACAGGGCATGGCTTCTCTGGTACGCCTGGCCGCATAACTTAACTGGATCTCTGTCTTCAATAGGCTGCCGCCAGCACAGCTGCGTGGGGAGTGCAGGCAGCTGCTTTCTCGACCCTTTGTTTGGTCTCGGTATGATCTTACCCAGCAGCAAGCAATGGGGGCCACTCTCCCCTCTTGCATCTTGATTAGCGCCATCCCTGCCCACCGAGTGCTTTGGTAGCCCACATATATACAGTGTCTCCTAAACAGTTTACCGGAGTGATGGTCAGCAAAGGCCGTTCATAAACAGTGAGACGTGAGTGGTAGCATTAACTCTTAAAAATCGTAATCAACTCTCCAGGTGGCCTCTGAAATTTGTTTGGGGCTTTTCTCCTCATCCATAAAATAGGCTACTTTCGACTGAGGCCTGGGGCCTGGCAGAAGTACAAAGCACATGTTTGCCTTTTCATGCCTCAAACCAGAGCACAATCCCCAACTCGGGCTGGTGAGAATTTGTGACCCCTCAAAAAACACATGCGCACTCATGCACACACAATGCACCCTCACACATGCATTCACATACACAGTCACACACATCCAGTATACTCTCCCACACACTCACACACACTGACACGTGCATACTCACACACATTCACGCATGTACACACACACAGTCACACACACTCATATGTATACTCACATAACACACACACATCCAGTACACTCCCCAACACACTCACGCACACTCACACACGCACACTCACACACCCATTCATGCATGTACACACACACACACATGCATTCGAGTCCTACGGCTGCAGTGGAGCAGGGCCAAGGAGGCTGGTGCATCCAGCCATAGCTGGCTTATTCCACAATTGGCAATTCAGAAATGTTCAGGTCCAGACCCCTGGCTTCTCCCTTTCTCTCCATCACAGTTCTCCCTCTACTTTAAATCTCTAGTGCCATCTTACTCCACCCCAGCCAAATCTCAGAGAAGATCTGTTGTCATTTGGTTAGACCCTATCTGGGGACATTTGTGTGTGAAGCCTACCCCAGGTTGTGAAACTAAACCCCACTGAGCAGGCGGCTGTTTTTATCCATGAGCCCTGTGGGGCGGTGCTTGGTCGCTGCCTGCCCCAGGCTGCTGATGGAGCAGAGTGCCTCACCTCACCTCTTCTCCTTCCTGAGTGTCAGAAAGGACCTTGGGGTAGGATTTCACAGGGTGGCCCTAAAATTATCTGCTGACTGTTCAAAACTTCAGCTTCCTAAAGGAAGAAACACAGAATTCGGAGTCAGACATACCTGGGTTCAAACTGGATCTTTTCCACTTCCGGCTATGAAACCTTGGGAAAACTAACTTCATCTCTCTGAGCCTCAGTTTCATCACTTATTAAGATGAAACCGTTGGTGGGATTAAGAAAGAAAATGTGTGTGAAGTGCCTATTGTTTTACTTGGAGTGCAGAACATGGCAGCTATTACAAATAACTATTTTATTATCTCTTCAGCTTAAGGCTTTGATCCCTGGAATAGGAAACACTTATTGGTCACATATAGTGGAAGAACCCAGTGCTGATTTCAGCAGAGAGGCCAGGAAAAAGCCTCATCTGTTAGATGTGGTGTCTAGTGGAAAGGAAACCCAAGGCATTGTGGGTAATGGACAACTCAGGGCTCCCGGCTCTTTTCCCAGCTCTTCTATGGCTTCCTTGTGCTCCATGTGGGGCTGGTGTGTCTGGCTGAGAGGCCAGACCTCCACTGTGGTGAGTGCAGGAAGAAATGGAGAACGTGGGACTCCGAACAGCCACTGCCAAGGACAAGGCAGTGAGCTCTGGGTCACCACAGGGTTCCTCCCTGGGCTCCTATTAAGCCTATTAAAAACAAAAACCAATTGCTATGAAGGCAATTCCAACTCATGGCGACCCCGTGTGTGTCAGAGTAGAACTGCATCTCATTGTGTTTTTAAGGCTGTGACCTTTTGAAAGTAGATTGCCAGGCCTTTCTTCCAAGGCATCTCTGGGTGAATTTGAACTGCCAATCTTTTGGTAAGTAGCTGAGCACTTAACCATTTGTACCACCCAGGGACTTCATCAAGCTTATAAAACCTGCTAAACTGCATGTCAAGAGAGAGACCATATGACCAAGCGGCTATTTGGCATTAGCATTGGCAAATGCCCAAAGAAAACCCCAGCCTGCAGAGCTTCAGACGAGGGCATATGTAGAGAGGAGGGACCACGGGAACTCATGGGCCAAGCAGAGCAAGAGAGAGCAAGGAGTTTGGGAACCACAACCTTGGACAAATGGATTAATGTTTCCCAGATGCTAGATTACCTCACTTCTCTTCAGCATGTGAAGAGCAACAGTTTCCTCCTGACTTTAGAAGAACCAGACCACATTCCCTGGCATGTGAGGCAGATCAGGACACAGAGTCTTGTGAAGTTCCTTTGGAAGAACCATATTATGATAATACGTGTCACTGCTTAAGACCAAATGGACAGAAAGTCCAACCCACGGCAGGGCTAGAAACTGAGAAATCTGTCTTCTGGCTCTTACGTTTGTCTCCCACCCTCAACCTTGTCTGTAGGCTCCTGGTATCCATCCAGTTTTCAGGCAGCTCATGGATCACCTGGGCTGCTCTCATTAAGCTGTGCCCAACTCCAGGCCTCTCCCTCATCCATCCCATCTGATAAGCTCTCTGCTGAGGTCCAGACATGTGCTCTCACTCTGGCTCTTTTCTAGGGTGATGTGTGCACCTCACATCCCCTTAACCAAAAAGGGTGCCAGATTGGCCCAGGTCATGGTGGGCATGAGGTACTGGTGGATAAACATTTCAATTGGCCTCCTGCCATTACATGAATAAGCGGCATGTACAGTGAAAGCTGTGAGAGCTGGAACTCAACAGGTTTTTTTTTTCCGGGTCTCACAAGTTTTCCACCTTTCAGAGAGTACAGCCTTACCACTTTTTATCACTCCTTTTATTGGAAAATACTTGAGTTTTCCTTCTTTGACAGGTTTCTACCTTACACAATTGCGGCTTTCACAGGTTTTACTGTATGTATAACTAACTAGTTGTCGTTGAGTTGACTCTGACTCATGGTGACCCCATGTGTGTCAGAGTAGAAGTGTGTTCCACAGGGTTTTCAATAGCTGATTTTCTTGGAAGTAGATGGCCAGACAGGGCTTTCTTCTGAGGTACTTCTGGGTGAGCTCAAACCTCCAACCTTTTGGTTAACAGTTGAGTGTTTAAGTGTTTACACCACTCAGGGACTCCACATGTATATATATATACATGCTTCTTTTGTTTTAAATAAAAATGAAATTGTACTGTATATCGTTTTGAACCTGACTTTTTCTATTCAATATATTGTGAAAGTTTTTGTATGTCCTTCTAGATCTTTTAAAGGACACCTGGTGGCACAGTGGTTAAGTGCTCGGCTGCTAAGCGAAAGGCCAGTGGTTCCAAACCACCAGCCACTCCATGGGAGAAAGATGCAGCAGTCTGCTTCTGTAAAGATTTACAGCCTTGGAAAACCATGGGGTAGTTCTACTCTGTCCAATATGGCCCTTATGAGTTGAAATAGACTCAACAGCAACAGGTTCATACATTTTCTATGGGGCAGAGGTGGTGGCTCAGTGGCAGAATTTTTGCCTTCCATGCCGGAGACTGGGGTTCAATTCCTGGCCAATGCATCTCAGGTGCAGCTACCATGTGCCTGCCAGTGGAGGCTTTCATGTTACTATGATATTGAACAGGTTTTAGTAGAGCTTCTAGACTATGACTAGGAAGAAAGGCCTGGAGGTCTACATTTGAAAATCAGCCAGTGAAAACTCTATGGATCACAACAATCTGATTCCACTGTGTATGAGGTTGCCATGAGTTGGAAGCCAACTTGATGGCAGCTAACAACAACAGATATCTTCTATAATGTAATTTTTCATGAAGGCAGAGTATGCTCTTACGTACAGCAGTGGTCTCCAAAGTGAGGGGCATGAAGGACAACTTAATGGAGTGAGGGGAGAAAATATTATAGCTCTTTTTAAATTTTTTTATCTGAAAAATAAGAAAAAAATAAGCTTTACTAATATTGCAATACCTGGACTCACCTTGGCACCTGCTCTCACTCTACATGTACGATGATCACCTATGGTCCCTGTGGGGACCTGTGGGAAGAGCAGCAGCCCCATGAGGCAGAGGGGTTGACTGTGGCACCTGCACATGTTTGTTTGTTTTGAACAAATTGCAGTTGATGGATGTTTGGTTAAAGGGATTTCCAGCTTATATTCTTTTAACGAATATTGTTGTTAGTTGCCGTCAAGTTGGCTCCAACTCATGGCAACCCTGTGTACAACAGAATGAAACATTGCTTGGTCCTACACCATCTTAATGATCATTGGACCTGTACCATCTTCATAATCATTGGTATGCATTGTTGTGGCCACTGTGTATTTTGAGTACCTTCCAACCTAGGAGGCTCTATGCTGGACAATATTCTGTTGTGATCCATAGAGTTTTCATTGGCAAATTTTCAGAAGTTGATTTCTAGGCCTTTCTTCCTAGTCTGTCTTAGTCTGGAAGCTGCACTGAAACCTGTCCACCATAGGTAACCCTGCTGGTGTTTGAAATACCAGTGGCATAGCTTCCAGCATCATAAGCAACATGCAAATCACCACAGTATGATAAACTGATAGACAGGTAGTGGTTTTTGCTAATAAAAAAAAAACCCTCACAAAATGGACAGATGGCTTAAAAACTTCCTGCAAAGAAAATACAGAGCATAAAAGGAGAACAAGAAAATGGCAGGGAATTCTTTAATTCTTATTAGATGTGAAAAAAATGACAATATAATCAGATATGAAAAAAAGTCAAACATGTTAGCATCTTGAGATGATGATGTGAAAAAATGAATATATAGCCATTTAACTCATGATGGCCTAACCTTAAATGTATACTGTGTTTTGAGATATTAGCTAATAAGAATATCACCATGAGAAAGACATTTAGAAACTAGACATTCAGAATATAAGACAAATCTCAACATTTTTTCCACTGACTTTTGAAGTCACGTAGTATCAGTATTTAATATGTATATATATATATTTATATATATATAAATAAATAAATAAACTTATAATAACAAATATTTAGAAGCCTAAAAGCCACATACCATGGTAAAACTTGCTAAAATAACACATGGAAAAAAGATAGAGTTGAACATGAGTATACCCTTTTGTAATAAGATACTAGTGGAAGATGCATAGAAGGTAACTGCTGAATAGCTGAAGAAACAAATATTAGAATAAATTATCCAATGTGGGAATTTTGCAATATAGTTAGATGAAAGTACATGTGTTTCTAACATGACTCAGTTACAGCATTTGCTAAATGAGGCTTCAAAAATGAAACATAAAGTGAGCCCACTTATCTGGTGAGGGTCTGTGAATGTTCCCACACAGCTGAACCAACATCATAAGGCAGACAATGACCACTCCGTCAGCCTTCAGCAACATTGCCAAATGTTCATTGCCAGTGCACAGTGAGGCAAGCTCACCCTGTTGGCTGCTGCCCTGCCCACATGGACGAGGTGGTGAGGCCATGATGCCCATAGACAAGTAAGCGGCAAAACACGCCTGGCCTGCCTGCCCTGACATATCAAAACAAAACAAATAGGCAGGATGAAACAAATGAACATACAATCAATAAAGAAAATAATACCTTAAAATCTTGGAGATGACAGACAATATAAAAACATATAAAAAACAAGATGACCAAAGCAAGTGACCAAAATAAAGAATCAGATGACCTTCCCATAGAAGAAAAAGCAGTGGAACTACCTGATATGGAATTCAAAAGACTAATATTTAGGGCTTTCCAAGAGTTAGGAAACAGAGCAAGGAAAACACACACAAAATCAAGGAAAAAAATAGAAAACATCATGAAAAACAGACAAAACCAGTCAAAACAGCCAAAATCAAAGAAAACACAGACAAAGCAATAGAAGAATTCAGGAAATGATACAAGAACAAAATGTCAAAATAAATAAACAATTAGAAATCAAACAAAAACGGCAACTAGAAATCCAAAAATAAACAAAATTTTAGAAATGGACAACTCAATAGATGGTCTTAGGAGCAAATTTGAAACAAAGGAAGACAGAATCAGTGATATTGAAGACAAATTCATTGGACGACATTTAGTTTGAGGAAAAACCAAGGAAAAGAATGAAGAAGAAAACCTAAGAATTTTGTGGGAGACAATTAAGAACAAAAATTTGTGCTATGATCAGAGTTCCCGAACAGGGGGAGAAAACGGAAGACAGAAAAGATTGTTGAACATTTCCTGATGGAAAATTTCCCAAATATCATGAAAGATGAAAAGCTGATCATCAAAGAAAGTCAATGAATTCCATGTAGAATAAACCCCAAAAGAAAGCCACCAAAAGATATTATAATCACACTAGCCAAAACCAAAGGCAAAGAAGGAATCCTGACAGCAGCTCGAGAAAAACGAAAAGTCACTTACAAAAGGGAAACAGTAAGACTAAGCTCTCATTAATCAACAGAAACTGTGAAAACAAGAAGGCAATGGGAAGGCATATATAAACCTTGAAAGAAAAAAAATTGCCAACCAAGAATAATGTATCTTGCAAAATCCTCTTTCAAATACGATGGTGAAATTAGGACATTTCCAGATAAACAGAAATTAGGGGAATTCATAAAAACCAAACCAAACTTACAAAAATATTAAAGGCAGTCCTTTAGTTAGAGAATGAAAAACATCAGACAGCAACCAGAGTATATGTCATGGATCGAATTGTGTCCCCCAAAATATGTGTCAACTTGATTAGGCCATGATTCCTGGTATTGTGTGCTTGTCCTCCATTTTGTGATCTTCCTGTGTGTTATAAATCTTAATCTCTGCCTGTGGTTAAAGAGGATTAGGGTGGGATGTAATACCATTGCTCAGGTAACACCCCTGATTCAATGTAAAGGGAGTTTCCCTGGGTGTGGCCTGCTCCACCTTTTATCTTACCAGAGATAAAAGGAAAGGGAAGCAAGCAGAAAGTTGGGGACCTTATACCACCAAGAAAGCAGTGCTGGGAGCAGAGCAAGTTCTTTGGACCCAGGGTTCCTGTGTGGAGAAGCTCCTAGTCCAGGGGAAGATTGATGACAAGGACCTTCCTCCAGAGCCAACAGAAAGAGAAAGCCTTCCCCTGGAGCTGATGCCCTGAATTTGGACTTTTAGCCTAATAGACTGTGAGAAAATAAATTTATCTTTGTTAAAGCCGTCCTCTTATGGTATTTCTGTTATAGCAGCACTAGATAACTAAGACAGTATAGGACACAGGACAGCATCAGCCAGATACCAAACTATGTAAAGAAATCTCAATAATAAAACAAAGATAAAAAAAACTTAAAAGAGGGAAACAGAGACATCAATCTGTAAATGATGACAACATCGAAATGATAAAAGGGGGAATAAATGCTATAGACATAGAACTTTCAAATGGAAAAAAAGTCAAGGTGATATCAATTTATAAAATACTAGCTCAAATTTAGGAAGATAAGGGTAAATTTCAAGGTAACCACAAAGTAAGTTATAAAACCTATAAAAAAAGAAGAAAAACATAAGACTCATTAAACACAAAATTCATAGTAATGAAAGAAAAGAAAACCCACAAACAAAACGAATTCACAGGAAAGTAGGTGGAACAGGGAAAATGTCAGCATCTCACACACACACATACAACAGTATGATAGCAATAAATTCATGCCTATCAATAATTACACTGAATATAAATGGCACCAGTAGAGACAGTGGCAGAATGGATAAAAAAGCATGGATCATCAATATGCTGTCTTCAGCAGACACACATTAGACGCAAAGACATAAGTATATTAAAAATCAAAGAATGGAACAAATATATTGTCTTTGGCTGGGTTCTCTAGAGAAGCAAATCCAGTAAAGCGTATATATATATTCATATTTATCTCAAGGAAACAGCTCACATGATTACAGAAGCTGGAACATCCTCTACATGGATCAGGATAGAGGCTTCTCTCGATTCACAGAGCGGAAGGGGCTGGCAAACCCAAGATCCACAGGTCGGAGAGCAGGGCTTTTGCTTACAGGCCGTGAAGGTTGATGAATCCCAAGACTGGTAGGCAAGAGTACAAGATTTCATGTAGCTGCAGGGGCTGGCAAGCCCAAGATCAGCAGGTAAGCTGATAGCTCAAGTACCAAGAACTGGAGGTCAGATGGACAGGAGGCAACCACAGGATTCAGAGCAAGCGAAAAGCCAAAAAGTCTGCTTATACTCAGATGCAGGCCACACCCCCAAGGAAACTCCCTTTAAATTGATTGGTTACTCACAGTAGATTCCATCATGTGAGTGATCACATATAAACACTGAAAGTCATGGCCCAGTCAATTTGACACACAATCTTAACCATCACACATATCAAGCAAACAGTAATCAGTAAAAAGGGCTTGAGTGGCAGTACTAATCTTAGAGATGACACAGTGGTTAAGAGCTTGGCAGCTAAACAAAAGGTCAGCAGTTTAAACAGACTAGCTGCTTCTTGGAAACCCTATGGGACAGTTTTACTCTGTCCTATAGGGTCACTATGAGTTCGAATTGATATGATGGTAATGGATTAAGGCAAAATCAACCATAAAAGACAAGGAAGGACATTATATAACGATAAAAGGGATAATCCACCAAGAAGACATAATGTTAATGAATATCTGTGCACCCAATGACAGGGCTTCAAAATATATAAAACAAACTCTAACAACACTGAAAAGAGAAATAGGCAGTTCCACAATAATAGTAGGAGACTTCAAAATACCACTTTTGGTAAAGGACAGAACATCTAGAAAGAAACTCAACAAAGATACAGAAGATCTAAAAGCTGAAATCGACAAACTTGACCTCATAGACATATATAGAACACTACACCCAACAGCAACAAAGTATATGCTTTTTCAATGCACATGGAACATTCTTCAGAATGGACCACATTATAGGCTACATAGCAACACACAATAAGATCCAACACATAAAAATAAAGCAAAACATTCTTTCTGATCACAACATCATAAGGAGAAATCACCAACAGGAAGAGCAAGGAAAAAAAAAATCAAGTCATGGAAACTGACTAACATCTTATTTAAAAACAACTGGGTAATAGAAGAAATCAAAGAGGGAATAAAATATTTCTAGAATCAAATGAGAAAGAAAATACATCATACCAAATCCTTTGGGACACAGCAAAGGCAGTGCTTAGAGGTCAAACTATAGCAATAAACACACACATCAAAAGAAGAAGGGGCCAAAATCAAAACATTAGATCTAGAACTCAAGCAAATAGAGAACAGCAAAAGAAGACCACAGTCACCAGAAGAAAGGAGGTAATGAAGATTAGAGCAGAAATAAATGAAATAGAGAACAGAAAAACAGTAGAAAGAATCAACAAAACCAAAAGTTGGTTGTTTGAAAAGGTCAACAAAATCAACAAACCATTGGCTAAAACGACAAGAGAAAAACAGGAGAGGAAACAAATAATCCAAACAAGAAATGAGCTGGGGGACATTACAACAGGCCCAACTGAAATAAAAAGGATCATAACAGAATACTGTGAAAAATTGTACTCCAACAAATTTGAGAACCTAGAGAAAATGGACAAATTTCTAGAAACACACCACCTACATAAACTAATACAAGCTGAGATAGAAAATCTGAATGAACCCATAACAAGAGAAGAGATTGAAGAGGTAATAAAAAAATATTCCCAACAACAAAAAAAGCACTGGCCCGGACAGCTTCACTGAAAAATTCTACCAAACATTCAGAGAAGAGCTCACACCAGCACTACTCAAACTATTTCAGAGCATAGAAAATGAAGGAACACTCCCAAATTCACTCTATGAAGCCAGCAGAGCCCTGACAAAAGCCAGGCAAAGACACCACAAGAAAGAAAACTACAGACCAATATCTCTCAGGAATATAGATGCAAAAATTCTCAATAAAATTCTAGCCAATAGAATTCAGCATCATATCAAAAAAATAGTACACCCGAACAAGTGGGATTCATTCCAGGTGTGAAAGGATGGTTCAATATTAGAAAATCAATCAACGTAATCCACCACATAAATAGAACAAAAGAAAAGAATCACATGATCGTATCAATTGATGCAGAAAAGGCATTTGATGAAGTCCAAAACCCATTCCTGATAAAAACTCTCAATAAGTGGTATAGTGGTTAAGTGCTACAGCTGCTAACCAAAGGGTCGGCAGTAAAAATCCACCAGGCGCTCCTTGGAAACTCTATGGGGCAGTTCTACTCTCTCCTATAGGGTTGCTATGAGTCGGAATCGACTCGACGGCACTGGGTTTTTTTGGGTAAGTTAGGAATAGAAGGGAAATTCCTCAACATAATAAAGGACATCCATACAAAACCAACAGCCAACATCATTCTGAATGGAGTGAGGCTGAAAGGATTCCCCCTGACAACTGAAGCAAGACGAGGATGCCCTTTTCACCACTTCTATTTAACATTGTGCTGAAAGTCCTAGCTAGAGCAATAAGGCAGGAAAAATGAATAAATAAAGGCATCTAAAATGATAAGGAAAAAGTAAAACTGTCCCTATTCACAGATGATATGATCCTAATCATTGAGAACCACAAAGATTCTACAAGAAAACTACTGAAACTAATAGATTCAGCAGAGTAGCAGGATACAAGCTCAACATACACACATCAGTTGGATTCCTATACACCAACAGAGAGAACTTTAAAAGGAAATCTGGGAAACAATGCCATTTATAATAGCCCCTAAAAAGATAAAATACTTAGGAATAAATCTACCTAGAGAAGTAAAAGACCTGTACAAAGAAAACTACAAAAGAAAAAAATGGAGGTCTGCATAAATGGAAAAACATACCATGCTCCTGGATAGGAAGGCTCAACATTGTGAAAATGTTAGTTCTACCCAAAGTGATGTACAGATATACGGCAATCCCCATCCAAACACCAACAGAATCTTTTAACGAGATGGAAACGCTAATCACTAACTTTATATGGAAAGGAGAGTCCCCACATAAGCAAAGCATTATTGAAGAAAAAGAACAATGTAGGAGGCCTCACAATACCTCATCTCAGACCCTACTCTACAGCAACAGTACTCAAAACAGCCTGGTACTGGTACAACAATAGAAACATAGACCAATGGAACAGAATAGAGAACCCAGATGTAAATCTATCCACCTATGATCAGCTGATCCTTGACAAAGACTCAAAGTCCATTAAATGAGGAAAGGACAGTCTTTTTAACAAATGGTGTTGACGAAACTGGATGTCCATGTGTAAAAAAAAATGAAACAGGACTCATAACTCATAGCATACACAAAAACTAACTCAAAATCTCAAAGATTTCAAACTAACTCAAGATCAAAGACCTAAATATAAAACCTAAAATGATAAAGACCAAGGAAGAAAAAATAGGGACACTAAGGGTCCTAATACATGGCATAAATACAATATATACCATAACTAACAATGGACAAACACCAGAAGATAAACTAAGGTAACTAGGAGGTCCTAAAAATTAAACACTTAATGCTCAGTGAAAGACTTCACCAAAAGGTGAAAAGAGAACCTGTAGACTAGGAAAAAAATTTTGGCTACGACATATCTGACAAAGGTCTAATCTCTAAAATCTACAGGATACTTCAATACCTCAATAATAAAAAGACATACCAATATAAAAAACAGGCAAATTATATGAACAGACACTTCACTAAAGAAGGCATTCAGGCAACTAACAGACAGGATCATTAGCCTTTAGAGAAATGCAAATCAAAACTACAATGAAATACCATCTCACCCAAACATTACTGGCACAAATTAAAAAGCAGAAAATAACAAATGTTGGAGAGGTTATGGGAGATTGGAACTCTTATGCACTGCTGGTGGGAATGCAAAATGGTACAACCGCTATAAAAAATGATATGGTGCCTCCTTAAAAAGATAGAAATAGAAATACCATACCATCCAGCAATCTCACTGCTAGGAATATATCCTAGAAATATGAGCCATCACACGAAGAGGCATATGTACAACCACGTTCACTGCAGTATTATTTACAATAGCAAAAATATGGAAACAACCTAAGTACCCTTCAATAGATGAGTGGAGAAACAAATTATGGCACATATGCACAATGGAATACTGCGCAACAATAAAGAACAATGATGAATCTGTGAAACATCTGATAACATGTATGAATCCGGATTACATTATGTTGACTGAAATAAGTCAATCACAAAAGGACAAATATGAAACCACTATTATAAAAATCGAAGAAAAGGTTTGGACACAGAAAAAAAAAAATTGATGGTTACATGGGGGGCGGGGCAGAGAAGAAATCGTTAAGTAGATAGTCCAAGACCACGACAAAGACCCATTGACTTTGAGTTGCTCATAATGACCCTATAGGACAGAGTAGAACTGCCCCATAGGGTTTCCAAGGAGTGGCTGGTGAATTCAAACTGCTGACCTTTTGGTTAGCAGCCAAACTCTTAACTACGACTAGATAGTAGACAACTGTTAACTTTGGTGACTGGAATGACAGCACACAATATGGGAAAAATCAGCACAACTTGACCAAGGCGAAGTCATAAAAGCTTTCTAGACACATCCAAACACCTTGATGGACTGAGTCACTGGGTCTGGCAGCTGAGGACCATGGTCTTGGGGGACATATAGGTCAATTGACATAATGTAGCTCATAAAGAAAATGTTCTACGTTCTACTTTGGTGAGTAGTGTCTGGGGTTTTAAAAACTTGTGAGCGGCCATCTAGGATGTCTATTGGTCCCATCCCATTCGGAGCAACAGAGAATGAAGAAAACAAAAGATACAAGAAAAATATTAGTCCAAAGGCCTAAAGGACCACATGAATCAGTCTCCATCAGCCTGAGCGCAGAAGAACTAGATGGTGCCTGGCTGCCACCACTGACTGCTCTGACAGGGATCACAATAGAGGGTCCCAAATAGAGCAGGAAAAAAACATAGAACAAAATTCATATTCACAAAAAAAGATCAGACTTACTGATCTGACAGAGGCTGGAGGAATCCCTGAGGCTATGGTCCCTGGACGCACTGCTGTCTCAGAACTGAAACCACTTCTGAAGTCCACCTGTCAGCCGAAGATTAGATAGGCCTATAAAACAAACAATAACACACGTGAGGAATGTGCTTCTTAGTTCCATCAAGTGTTTGAGACCAAATGGGCAACACCTGCCCAAGAGCAAAGACAAGAATGCAGGAAGGGACAGGAAAACTGGAGGAATGGACACGGAGAACCCAGGGTGGAAAGGGAAAGAGTAGCGCTGACACATTGCAGGGATGGCAACCAATGTCACAAAACAATTTGTGTATAAATTTTTGAATGAAAAACTAATTTGTGCTGTAAACTTTCACCTAAAAAACAAATTGCATATATATAAAAAAGAAACAGATGAAGTAGTTTTTTGTAAGCCACTTAAGGAAGATTATTAGAGGACATATATTCTCAATAATGAATGACATCTTCTATAATGGTTTTTTGAAAAATACTATGAATTCCCTGGGTGATGCAAATGGTTAATTACTTGACTAATAGCGAAAATGTTGGTGGTTCAAACCCGCTCAGGGGGACCTTGAAAGAAAAGCCTGGCGATCTACTCCTGGAAGGTCACAGCCATGAAAGCCCCGTGGAGCAGTTCTCCTTGCACACATGGAGGTGCCATGAGCTGGAGTCAACTCAGTGGCAACACATAGTGATAAGTGCGGAGAGAGTAGCTGCTTTGGCTGCAAGAACAAGGATTCTTGAGTATCGTTGCAGAGATAGCAATACAGTGTGTTGGGTAATAGCCCTGTCCCTGAACACTCACTGTCAGAGTTCAAATCCAGTGCTGCTTCTTGCTAGTGTGTGACTTTAGGAAAGTTACTTACCTTCCCTGTGCCTCAGTTTTCTCACATGTAAAATGAAGATAATAATCGTCCCTATATGAAAGGGGAGTTGTGAAAATTAAATGTGTTAATATACATACAATGCTTAAACTGTGATTGGCACATAGTAAGTTCTCAGTAAATTAGAACACACACACACACACACACACACACGCCAAACCTGTTGCCTTTGAGTCAATTTTAACTCCTGGTGATCCCACGTGTTACAGAGCAGAATTGATTCATCAGGTTTTCTTGGCTGTAATCTTTATGGAAACAGATTGCCAGGCCTTTCTTTAGTGCCACTGCAGGGTGGGTTCGAACTGTCAATCTTTAGGTTAGCAGCTGATAGCAAACCACTTGTGTCACCCAAGGCTTCTGCTCAGTACCTACCAGCTAGGAATTTATACCCCACTTGAAATTTATTCATTGTCATTCACAGGCAAACTACTGCAGTAAAGATTTCAAAGCCAGAAGTGCACCAAGTTGTGCACTGAATATCACTCATGGGGTCCACTTTATAAAATAAAGCTATTAATACATAGCAGACTCTATAGTATTTTTAAGGATATAGGGAATGAGAAAAACAATTTTTTTTTTATTCCTACAAAGGTTGAGTCTGTGTTTTATAACAAATTAAAGAGTTGATAAATTTAAAAATGAGTTTGGAATTTTTTGTGGCTTTCTGTATGATGTTACTTAACTTTCAAAATATATAAATATATTAAGGAATCTGTCCCTTCAAATTAAGATGACATTTGACAAATGAATCACGAAGTGATGCTTTTTAAAAGAAACGGCGAGAACAATTTGATTTCCAATGTTATATGATTTTACTGGGGAACAAAAGTGCGGTAATATATAAAAACTCTCATATTTGCCCACTTCAGAATGTGGAAACAGAATTTTTTAACTTGTTTAAAGATCTACTAATGAAACTTTTAGTGTGTTTTGGACTACTTGTTAAAAACATAAAAAAGGTATTGATTGACTTCACTGAAGTGGAAAATTTGCTAGCCTAATTTCAATAAAAATCTCCGTATACTTAGTATATGAGGTGAAAAATTAATTTCTTGATTTAGTAAGTATGCCCAATGATACCTTTCTTCTATTTGTATTCATGTCTTTATAAAAGATGGTTTTCAATTATGGCAACTATTTTATAACCAAGTACTGAAATATTTTGAACTTTGAACTTTTGTATAACAAAGTGGTGAACCCAGATTTTTAAAAAATAATTGAGCATATCCAAAGTCATGTTCCTCTTACTACACCAAAATATATCTGTAGTGTCAATGAATCAAATAGAATTTATTTTAAAATATTGCTCAAAATTTCCATGTTGTGTGTTTTGTAATGTACGTGACATTTTAAATTCAGCACTACCCATATGTAATATACTAAAAATAAATATATTAGCTTATGTGCTCAAAAGTTAATTTTAAAAGAGGCGTGTGACTGTGGCTTCAAAGTACAAAACAAAAACCAAACCCAGTGCCTTCAAGTCAATTCTGACTTATAGCGACCCTATAGGACAGAGTAGAACTGCCCCATAGAGTTTCCGAGGAGCACCTGCTGGATTCGAACTGCTGATCCTTTGGTTAGTAGCCATAGCACTTAACCACTATGCCACCAGAGTTTCCTTCAAAGTACAAGAGGCTGCTTAATTCCCTATTATTGGAAGTTTAGGCTGTTTCCGATTTTTTAACGTTTTAAAATGATGTTGTAGTGAATATCTTGTGGATAACCCTTTGACCACATTCCTACTTATTTCTTGGTGATAGATTCCTAGAAGAGGAAATGCTTAATCATGGGATTTTTTTTTTTTTTTAAACAAATTTCCTACGGAGAGGCTGTAATAATTGCTGGGTCTGCCAGCAGCTCAGTGGTTTTCTCCCTGCCTGTCTTCCCCTCCTAGTGCTGCTGTAAGAGAAATACCACAAGTGGGAGGCTTGAAAGAAGAGAAGTCTATTTTCTCACAACTTAGGAGACTGGAAGTCTGAATTCAGGGCACCAGCTCTAGGGGTAGGGTCTCTTTCTGTCTGCCCTGGGGAAAATCCTTGTCTCAGCTCCTGTAGCCCAGCTCACCTCAGTTCCTTGGGGGTCTTCACATGGCATGTCTTCCTTCGTTTGCGCTTCTTGTCTCCATGTCTATGCTGCTCCTTATAATTCAGAAGTGATTAGGTTTAGGACACACCCTGCACTGATATGGCCTTATCGACACAATAAAGAAAACCCTATTTCCAATGGGATTGCATCCACAGGTACAGGGGTTAGAACTCCAACACACTTTTTTTTTTTTGAAAACCGTTTAATCCTTAATACTGCCTTTGTGCTTATTTAAAAACCCTTTTGTGACTCATGGGACACATGGTATCCCAACAACTTTTATGCCTCTGGAGTTCTTTGGGAAGGAAGTAGCCCTATTTTAATGTGTTTAGCCTCAAGGTGGGAGCCTTTTGAAATGCATGAAACTCAAAAACTCTGAGCTGGTGCCTCATTTTTGTGTAGAGTGAGCATTGTCTTAGGTGATGCCTCCTGGATGTGTTCTAAACTTTTGACAGATTTACCTTTATTTCTGTGAGATAAGCCTCTTCACTATGTTTCCCAGTTACTACGTTCTCAAGAGAATGTACTTATCTAGAGAATAAGGTATCTCCAGTCTTCATTCATAGTGGCCTTTTCCTCCATGACACAGTTCATTGTTTCCAGGTGTTACTGGCTCTCTGCTTTTCTAGCTTCTGAACAGTAAGTAAAAAATTCCTTTCCAGTAAGGAATAAGCTCCAGTAAGAGACTGGAGCTCCTATAAGTTGTTCTTACCCTGCATTCAATCTCAGGGCCCATGTGTAGCAGGTGGAATGCACCTCTGTGAGCAGTTCTGAAGTATACCAGGGCAGATGTTTCTGCTTCTTAGCTGTTAGCACTACTTTCGTTATAATGAAGAATACACAGTAGTGGTAATTTTCCAAATTCCTTTAGTTTTATTTATTTGACCTGTCAATACCACTTTTGCAGTAATGAAGAAAGTATTGTAGTGGTAATTTTCCTAAGATAAAAAAATTCCTTGGCTTTATTTATTTGGGCTGTAAGTACTGCTTTTGTAGTAAGAAAGAATGCATTGTATCATGTTTTGAAAAGTTACATGAATAAAAAGGCTAAGAAGAAAGAGACTGGAGTAAAATATACGTGCAGAAATTGCCAGACGCCTTCATGTTCTACCTCATGTTTTGCAAATTTTCAAGAAATTAAAAAAAAAAAAAGATTTTTGTCATTAACTCATATCTGCAGGATTTATGACACCCAGAGTCTAGTGGGACATATGGGGTCCCAAATAATGGAAATAAAAATCCATAAATCATAACAAAAATTCTGAATTGATCCTTTAATCAGCATGCCTTCCATTAGTGAAAAGGCATGGTACCAACAAAAAATTCAAAGGAGAACATAATTGAGTCTTGAAAGGGTTTTAATATAATTTCATCTGCTAGTTGGGGGGATGGAGCCCAGGGGCTCAACGGAAGAAGCTTGGGACAGGGAACCTGGGTGACGACAGACAAGAGACACAAAGGATAACTCATGTCCCCAGCCCCTTTGTGTCAGACCTTCCTCTCCACAAGGGTGAGCTCACTGGGGATACCCATCAACCTCGGGTTTGGCTGGGGATGGGTGCAGGATGGGGTGGGAATGCAGCCATCCTGCTCAGAGGTGACAATGAGGGTCAATGAGAGAGATTCTGTTTCTGGAAAACTGGCTGTGGGTGATGATTGCTTGTGTGCCACAGTGTCTCAGAAGCAAAGGGAGTGGGCAGAAACATCCCCTTCTCGGACCATGTGGGAAGCATCTGTCTCCTGCTGGAAACCTTGCAGAGAACAAAAGCAACCACATTGGGAATCTTTCAGGCCCTGCATCTTGTTCTGGTACTGGCTGTTTTTCAACCTTCTACTGACGGAGTGGAGTGAGGCTTCCCACCAGAATTAGAAAAGCCAGATTTTCCAAGCAGGGAAGACTTACAGAAAAATGGGATTTTTCCCCCATGTCTTGGTCTTTCTAAGGCCACATATTGCTGCAGATGAAGCTTTTTTCTTTGTCTGGAGTCCCAGTCCATCAGAACCCTGCTAAACTGACATGACAAATGAATTCCAACTGAAGTATTAAAAGTGGCTCATAGTTTTTTTGTTTTTTTTAATAACATTTTTAGCAACTTATTTTTTATTGAGGTAAAACCCACATAATATAAAGTTAACAATTCAGTGGCATTTAGTATTCACAATGTTGTGTGATCCTCTATTTAGTTCCAGAACATTCTCATTACCTCAAAAGGAAACCCAACACCCATTTTTTCCCTTGTTATATTTCTTTTTCTTTTTAATTTTATTGTGCTTTAGGTGAAAGTTTACAGCTCAGGTTATTTTCTCTGGCTCCTAGTTTTAAGGTGTTAACCTCACAGATTGCATTTACATTTTGGCCTTGGTTTTCTTTCTCAAGGGGCAGGTTGGGAGTGGAGGAAGAGGTCTTGGTTCGATGGGCCTTTTGGTGCTGTGCAGTGGGGTCCTTGGGAGTCAGAGGACAAGCCTCAGGGTAGGGCAGTTCTGCTTCATCTTTGTCTCTAGTCCCACAGGGTACCTGAATCTGGTGTCTCAGCAGCTCCATGCCCCTCCTTTCTTATTGGGCCCACTTACCCAGACCTAGGGCTGGAGGGGAACTCAGGGAAGTATAAAGTCTGTAGACCATTACCCATCTGTCAATTTGTTGTACTGTGGTGGCTTTTGTGTTGCTATGACACTGGAAGCTATTGCCACTAGTATTTCAAATACCAGCAGGGTCACCCATGGTGGACAGGTTTCAGAGGAGCTTCCAGAATAAGACAGATAAGGAAGAAAGGACTGGTTTTCTAATTCCAAAAATCAGTCAAAGAAAACCTTATGGATCACAATAGAATGTTACCCGACTCACTTGGTTTGGACACATTATTAGGAGGGATCAATTGCTGCAAAAGGACATTGCATTTGGTGAAGTGGAGGGCCAGCAAGGGCAAAGGAGGTCTTTGGTGAGAAGTATTAGCACAATAGTCCTAACAATGGTTTGAATATGCTGGCAATTATGAGGATTGAACAACGTTTCATGTTGTTGTACAATAAGATTGCCACAAGTTGGAGTTGACTCATCAGCAGCTATCATCCATCCATCCATCCATCCATCCATCCATCCATCCATCCATCCATCCATCCATCCGTCCGTCCGTCCATCCATCCATCCATCCATCCATCCATCCATCCATCCATCCATCCATCCATCTCTCTACCTACCTACCTCTCTATTTATCCAGTGATTTTTCCATCCTTCCATCCTTCTAGTCAATGAGTTAACCAGCCAGACATCTTATTTTCATTTTTTCAGTCATTCATTCAGCAAAAATGAAAATGGTTTAATGGATATGGCTGCAGCTCAGAGGGGTCTCTGACCAAATAGGTGGGCAGAAGTTTGGTCAGAGTCAAGTTCATAACTTTGCAGGTCTAAAAACTCAATTTTAGTAGTTTGCCCAGAGGTTTTGCGGGGCTTATTCATTCTGGTAAAGTCATAAGATATTGATTTGTAAGCCTGAAGACCAAAAATTAATTACACTTGGTGTGGGAGAAGGTGGGAGGCTAGACAGGGTGGAATAGCCAGTACCAACATCCCCTCCTGCGGCAAATTAAAGCCCAGAACGGGAGTGTCCATTCAAGACATTTGAATGGATTTCTTCTTCTCATGCCAAGAAGATTCTTCTCTAGGTAATGCTATAGTCCATTAGCCACACAGCAGCCAGAGGGATATTTACAAATGGAAATCAGATCATGTCTGTCCCATTTAAAATCCTGCAATAGCTCTTCATTGTACTTAAAATGCCAACTCCTTCCGTTTGTTTACAAAGCTCTGCGTGATCTGGTCCTGCCTCCCTCTCCAACTTTGCATTCTACACTCTCCCTCTGACCCACTTTACTCCAGCCATACAATCCTCTTTTCTGGTCCGTCACTACCCAAGCTCTTCCTGCACCTGGAAACCTCTGCCTGCAGTTCTCATATGGAGACTCCTTTTGCCTCTCAGGGCTCAGCTCTGATGTGTCCTCCTGGGAGAGAACTTCTGTGACCACCCAGCCACTCACTCACTTCCTTTATGCCACTTGGTTTCATTTTTTTAGTAGCACTTACTGCTATCAAAAATGATCTGTTTGTCAGTCTCCCCTTTTGGGATGTAGGCTGTATAGGGGCAAGGACCTTGTCTGTCCTTTTCACCATTATTATCCCAGAGCCAGCACATAATAGGTGCACAGAGGATTTGTTAAATGAATGGATAAACGGATGAATGAACCAGCACCAGTAAATGATGGGTTGAGCTCTCCTTTGAACATGTGGAAAAAGATTTTGGACTTTGTTCTGTAGTGTAGAAAGCGATACATTTTAGCCTTTTATCTTTTCCTTTCCTTTCTTTCCTTCCTTTGTTCCTTCTCTCTCTTTCTCTTTTGGTTAGATCTCATCGTCAAATTCCAGCTTCTATGTCAATGGTGAACCAGTTCAAGTTGTTGTTTGGCTACCTCACGGGAGCATTGGAGAAACCACAGAGGCAAAAGGAGAACTTCGATTTCAGGACTTAAACAGAACACTCTGAGCAAAATGTGGGGAGGCTGAAAGCTATTATGAGCTGGCAGGTGTGTGGGGAGGCAAGGGCTGCAGCCTGGAGGCAAAGGGTGGGCAGGGCAGCAGGGAGGGGACAAGCCAGGGGAAGCTTTTCAGATGTTCCTCTTCCCTCTTCTCCACTGCCAGCCTCTTCTCTGCAGACATCTGCCGCTCTAGTTCAGAATTCCAGAGCTGGGGTCATAGGGTGGTATCAGGGAAGCACATAAGCCCTGCTGGGATGAGAAGCTGAGAAGGCCAGGGAAGACTGACCAATTGCCCTCAGCATTCTCTTCTCTGCCCCCAGCCCCCAAGCCCTAGTGCTGATGGGTTACAGCTGGGACTCTTACAAGTGAAGCCTTGATCAGAAGAGGCATCTGGTGCAGTGGCAGTGAGCAAGAGTGACCATATATAGTATAGTGGCATCTGGGGCTCCCTGCTCTGAGCTCTTCCCCTACCCTCTCCTGGAGCTTATCAACACTGACATAATACCTGAATACTCCCAGGGGAACAGGGTCTCACAAGCCAAAGTAGCTAGACACCTACAGAGTGCAACTAATTCAAAAGAAACCAGCAATGTGTATTCATACCCATCTGAAACACATCGGTATGGATGAATATGTGTGATAAATACTCTCAGGTGATAAGAGAAGAAATTTGAGGCATGAAATCATAAAAAAAGAACCATGAGGATATATTAGTACAAAAAAATACCACAGTCAAGATGAACAGCATAATAGGTGTGGGAAAAAGTAGGATGGATGCAGCTGAAGAGTGAATTAGTGAGCTGGAAGATCAGGGTGAAGAGCTTTCATAGAAAATAGTGGGAAAAAATGCTAAATATATGGAGTAAATGTACAAGTGCCAAAATCTAGATAATAGACAACCCAGATGGCGGGAAAAAGTAAAACACAGAGGAGGAATATTTTTAAAGAAATAATGGAAATAATTTTCTCATAATTAAAGAGAAAATATGCAGGGTTAACAGGCTCATAGACTGCCAAAAAGAAGAGGTAAGGAAAAATCTACACCTAGATAAATTTTAGCAAAATTAATAATATCAAAGAAAAAGAGAAAATTCTAATATCCCAGAGAAAGTACAGATCACTTACAAAGCAGCAAAAATCATATTGACATCAGACATACATTACTACACTTACATATGAATGACTTAACAAATACTTTCAACCTCAACTATTTCTCTGCTGAATATCTCTGTGTTGACACATTGACTCATAATTACACATCTGATTTTAGATACATTCTCCTCTCCAGGAACCTTATTACAGGGAAACTAGTGTATTCATTTTTACCCAATCAAGCTCTTCCACTTCTAAAGTCTTGCCCTCCTTTCTGCCTGAAATGTTCTTTTCTCTACATATTAAAGGTCTAACTCAGATCCATCCTTATCTCTGGAATCTTATCTGACAGTGCCAGCCCTCCAGATACCTCCTTTTTGGAAACACTGTGGCATTTATTATCTGTGGGGTGTGTGCGTGTGTGTGTGCGTGTGTGTGTGTGTGTGTGTGGAGGATGGTATCGTAGCAAAACAGTGACTCAGAGACTTAGTTCTGGTGAAGTCAATATTGGCTTCTGGCCTCTATTTGCAGGACTGGAGGTACAAGGGCTGCTGAAAGGAGAAGCTTAAGTGTATGGGTGATGGGGAAAGGCAGAGAAATGGGCATGGAGAGGAGAAGGTAGTGGCTGTTCTTTAGCTCAACACCAGGGACTAGGTCTGGTTGTGTTGACAGAGTGATACTGCTGCAACTCACTATACCCCCATTGCAGTGAACCTGAAGGGAAACACCACATTTTGGCTCTTCAGAGGTTTTGTGATTCTGAGATTTCTGAGAAACACCCCCAGGTAATGGCAAGCCACTGATGGAGAGCAGAGCCATCAGTGACAATGGAACATCTTTGTGTGGTGTGCAGGTCCTGGGCCATTGGTGACAACAGAAAAGAACATAGAAGGACTCCATGAGCATGTGTAAGTGAGGCCCTGTGGTCCCCATGGAGGCACCCAAGGTTCTACAGTTATGTAGGTAGGGCTCTGAGTCATCAAACCTGGGTATTTATTGCTGTATCCTCATTTGTACCCACAGGCTAGAGGGTACATGAGGACCTTTCAGGTAGACTTGTCGTGGTTGTCCTTGTGTACAGGTATTCTGTCTCCCCAATCAGATTGTGAGCTCTCCAAGGGCAACTCTTCTTAATAAACTCCCCAAGAGCCTAGCATCATTTTATGAGATTGTAGGAAATCGATAAGTGTTTGATGCTGGAGTAGAGGAGTATCATGATCCAATTGTGTCCCTCAAAAATATCTGTCAACTTAGCTGGACCATGAGTCCCAGTATTGTGTGATTGTCCACCATTTTGTCATTTCCTTATGTGTTGTAAATCCTACCACTATGATGAAGTGAGGTGGATTAGTTGCAGTTACACTGATGAGATATACAAGATTAGATAATGTCTTGAGCCAATCTCTTTTGAAATGTAAAGGAGTGAAGCAAGCAGAGAGACATGGGGACCTCATACCACCAAGAATGCAGTGCCGGGAGCAGAGCGCGTTCTTTGGACCTGAGGTTCCTGTGCTGATACGCTCCCAGACCAAGGGAAGACTGATGACAAGGCCCTTCCTTCAGAGCAGATGGAGAGAAAAAGCCTTCCCCTGAAGCTGAAGCCCTGAATTCGGACTTGTAGCCTACTTGACTGTGAGAGAATAAATTTCTCTTTGTTAAAGCCATCCACTTGTGGTATTTCTGTTATAGCTGCACTAGATGACTAAGACAGAAATTTAGTACCAGGAGTGAGGTGTTGCTCTAACAGATACCTAAAATGTGAAAGTGATTTTAAAACTGTGAATGGATAGAGGACTCAGAAGGAAGAGAAGACAACTGTTAACACCGGAGACAGTGCAGATGGTGAGAAGCAGCAGCAGAGGACTGGCAGCAGCAGAGAAGCAGCAGCAGCAGAGAACCAGTAGCAGAACCAGGAGACCAGCACCAGACAGCGCTGGAGCCAACCCACAGAGTAAGAGAGCTGAGTGCCTATGTGCAGAAGGCTTCCTGGCAGAGTGGGGTGCCTCAGGGCACTTATTGGTGGGGCTACAGAGCTTTGGAACACTTGCCCCAGCTAGGCAGATGGGGGTGTGAGGTCCAAGGAGCCGAGAGGCCAAGAAACCAGGAAGCAGAAGCTGAAGAGACAAGGAACACAGGAAGCCAAGCTGCCTCAGTCTTAAGTGGTATGGCCAGGGCCTCTGAGGTTTCAAAGGGTGTAGCCATGGCCTCTGGTATTTCTAAGTGGAGTTGCCACTCAGATGGACTAGGAGAATGGTGTGCCTAAAGCTGAGGGAGCAGAGTTGCCGTCCCAGTGGGCCTGGAAGGCGGAGCTGAAGCCCAGGGCCGAGGGGCCTCCACTGAGAATCCAGAGAGTGTGGCCAATACCTAGAGTCTGAAGGGCAGGATGATTGTATAAATTGTCTCAGAGAAAAGAGGATTATTTTCAAAGCCTTGAGGTCTAATGTAATGTGACCTGCTGACTCGCTTGGTGCCTGCTATTCCTTCTTTCCCTTCAGTTACTCCCATTAGTAATGGAAATGTCTAGCTTGTGCCTGTTTTGCCATTGTACCTTTGGAAGCAGATAACTGATATTCTAGATTTCACAGATGAGGAAGAATTTTTGGATTTTGGACTTCGAGTTGCTTTAAGACTTTTGCTATGATATGATGGGGTGAATATGTTTTACATGTAGCAAGAACATGAATTTTGGGGGGCTAAAGGGTGAAATGTCATGGATTGAATTGCATCCCCTCAAAATTTCTGTCAACTTAGCTAGTCCATGAGTCAAAGTAATAGGGTCGCTATGAGTTGGAATCGACTCGATGGCACTGGGTTTGGTTTTGGTTTGTTTGGTCCACCATTTTATGTGATTTTCTTATGTGTTGTAACTCCTATCACTATGATGAAGTGAGATGGATTAGTGGCAGTTATAGTGATGAGATCTACAAGATTAGGTAGTGTCTTAAGCCAATCTCTTTTGAGATATAAAAGAGAGAAGTGAGCAGACAGACATAGGGGCCTCATACCACAAAGAAAGCAGTGCCGGGAGCAGAGTGTGTCCTTTGGTCCTGAGGTTCCTGCACTGAGATGCTCCCAGACCAAGGGAAGACTGATGACAAGGACTTTCCTCCGGAGCTGATAGAGAGAAAAAGCCTTCCCCTGGAGATGAAGCCCTGAATTTGGACTTGTAGCCTATTTGACTGTGAGAGAATAAACTTCTCTTAGTTAAAGTCATCCACTTGTGGTATTTCTGGTATAGCAGCATTAGATGACTAAGACAAGGAGGCTGCCCAAGAAGCAGGTATAGGGAATGAGTTGGGCTTGGTAAAATGAGGAAATCTATCCTTGGATGGAGCCACTGGGTGGTGCAAATGATTAAGAGCTTGGCTGCTAACTGAAAGGTTCAAGGTTCAAGTCCATTCAAAAGTGCCTAGGAAGAAAGTCTTGGCAATCTGCTTTTGATCAACCATTGAAAGCCCTGTGGAGCACAGTTCTACTCTGACATGTGGAGTTGCCATAAATGGAAATGGATTCAAAGACAATTGGTTTTATTCTTGGAGGGCTGCAAGATGTTAAAACAAAACAAAACAAAACTGTTGGAGTGGGCTCCAACTCAGGAGGACTCCATGTTACACAGTCAAGCTGCTCCATACGGGTTTCTTGGCCGTAACTGTAGTAGGAGCAATTCACCAGGCCTTCTTCTGTGGAGCCACTGGGTGGGTTCAAACTACTAACCTTTAGAAGTCGAGCACAAACCACAGGAGGTTACAGGGCACTAACTTCAGTCTGTGTGTGTGGAGGGTTTGAGTCATTCGGGAAATAAAAGAATCCAGCTGTCAGCCACAGATACTGGCGACATAATGGCTACATCATGCTCCTTTAAGGCTTTGAACGTTTGTGAAATCAGCTGTAAATCTTTCAAAGGCAAAGCTTGCGTGTTACAGAATCACTGGGATGCTTGAGAGCTTCTGACTGTTGCCAAGTTAAAGGCAGCTTCTCCTTCTTCCCTCAAGGAATGTATCTTGCTAGTTTCAGAACCCTCAGCTTGGTCCTTGCCTCCAGTGTGTTGCACCAAGCTTCCGAGGGCTGGGTTCACACGTTGTCAATAATTATTGGATAATGGGGTGGGGGGGGGCGGAGAAAAGGAGAGGAAGGCACAGTAAACTGGGGTCCCAGAGGAAAGCAAGTGACCAGAGTTGTCCAGCATGGCGCTGTACAAAGGGCCCCCATTTCTATCCGGGCTCTGACAGCTGGGGGGCCTTGTGCACGTCCCTTTTCGTCTCTGGACCTCAGACTCCTCATCTATAAAACGACGGGGCTGGACTGGATTATTTATGGCTCCTGCCTGCCCTGGCATCTGACAGTTCTATCAATCCTCATCCCAAAGCAGTCCACGTCTCCTCGCATTAGATGGAAAATTCATCTTCCTTGCAGATTAAACACCTATTGATTCCCTGACTCCTGCAAAGGGGACTGAGACAGCTATTCCTTTCTCTGCAGACGGAGGCAAAGAAAAAAAAAAAAAAATCAAATCGGCTTCTTAGTCGATGCTGTACAGTTCAGGCCCGAGTGCTAAACAGCGTTGGCTCCAAGGGAATGACCCAGAATCTGCGGCTCATAGAAATTTGGCGTTGGAAGGGTCCTAACAGGTTTATCTAATCCTTCTCTCTAGACTGAGGAACAAAATAGACCCCCAAATGGGAAATGACAGAGAATTAGGTTGTGAGGGAGCCCCGACTAGAGTCCAGAGATCCAGGATGGGTCCAATCTGTTCAGCGCCAGCCTGACGGCTCTTCTCCATAGAAACCTTCCCAGGGCTGGTTATTAGGGGCTGCTCGGGCTTTTATATTGGGTCCTTATTTATGTAAGATTAAAGTAACCCTGTTCAGTTTTTAACCCCTCTGATTGGAGCTTATTTTAACCTCAATTAAGCCACCAGCCTGGCTTTCTGATGCAGAGGTGGTTTCTGCCGTTGAGGGTCTCTCCACTTTTTGTAAAGAAACGGAGCCGGTGATTGGTGAGTTCGGGGAGCGCCCGCGGGGGCGGCCAATGGCGAGCGCGGGGAGGCGGGCCCGGAAGGCGGAGGCTACAGCGCGCCAGGGCTGCGAGGCGCGGTCTCTGTGGTTACTGCTCCGCAGCTGCTGGTTATAAGTAAACACCAATTATGTCCGCCACCCAAACGCCGAGGTGGCGTGCTGCAGATTTAATACAGCCTCAGTCCCGCACCTGGATCCTTCTGAATTTTAAATTTTACTGTTGCCCTCCTCGAACCCGTTCTTCCTCTGGAAGTGTATTAGCATTACGTGCAATCTTCCAGGGCTGCAGCAGCCAGCAAGGCGACGTTGATTGATTTGGACAGGACAGCAGCCGCTGTACCGGTCACAGAACAACTTCCCCAGAGGTCTGGATGGATGCGCCCTGCAGTGTCCGCCGGGGAAGGCGCCCGCCCGCCTCCCAGTCTGGCCCGGAGGCAGGACACCTGAGCGGGTCCTCGAAGGAGCTGAAAAAGCCATTTTCTGTGCAATGGCACTTCGTTATCTACCTGAGCAGCCACGTAGGCGCACAAACCACCTCTTCAATAAATCCACCGAACATGTACTCGGCCAGGGAGAGAGGGGAGGGACTTCCCTGGAGTGCCCCAAGTAGACCTCATCCCCCCACCCCAGGACACCCAGGCCCCACCCCCAAAGCACGCCCACCCGTGTCCCCACCCATCCTGCCAGCGAACACAAACATCCACTCGCTTCACACCAAGACACTAACGCAGGCGCAGCGACAGACAGCCGGGCCCACACCGACACCACCTCGTCTTACGTGGACATGGGTCGGCTTTCACTGTCCTGACCTGAAAGGACCCCCCCCACCCCACCCACAACATTCCCTCCAATCCCCTTGACCCCCCCTCCCCCACCGTCCTCCAACCCCATACTGGCATGCTTCTGTCGTGGGGTCGGGGGCCACTGGAAAAGGGCTTGATGAACTGAGCCTGAAGCGTCCACCGTCCCCCTTCCTAGTGCTGGCCACAGCTGATGATGTGTGCAAGGGACTTGTTTGATTGCCTGCCTTTCCATTTCGTCTGTAGTTATGACCCTGCTGGCCCCCAGGGAGAGGGCAGCCCAGCTAGCCAATCAGAATGCAGTCATTTCTAAAGGTCAAGGTAATACACATTTCCCAGGATCATTCTCAGACTTTACAATCCTGATACCTTGTTCTGACTGGCAGCCAGCACTTAATGTGATTTTCCCTCTGTCTTGTGGCAACCTAAACGGTAAAAAGCTGAAAATAAAAATTAACCTTTTTGTTATAGTGTAGAGGTGAGAGTCTTAACGTTAAGTGAATACAATTTGTCTTAACTAGGGTCTGTCTCTGGTCAAGAGGGAGAGCTGACAGGAAAAGGTCTGTATCCTTTGCCTTCCAGGCTTGTTTTCCCTCATACTTCTAGATAATTCCTCCCCACCCCGCACTTTAGGTGTCATCACACAGCCCAACTTGGTGATGTGCACCAAGAAGAAAATGGGTCCATCTGAAACACAGCAAATGTGTAATCTTCAATTTCGTGGCAGGCTAGAGTAGGAACTAAGGTGTTATTGAAGGACATGAGTAGTACCAGGGAATCTCTTTCTCACAGATAAGGTTCTTGAGCCTTTTAGTGTACTGAACCCTCTCCCTCCATTCCCACCAGGGGTGTGGGGCAGGTGGGGGGTGGGAATCTGCTTTGGTTATTACTTCTGTGCTCAAAAACGCAAGATAGTTTCACCCTAAAGTACGAAAATCCAAACTCCCTGCTTGTACAGTCTGAGGCATGGAGCCACCAAAACAAAACAAAGAAACAAACCAGTTGTCATGAGTCATCTGTGACTCATGGTGACCCCATGTGTGTCAGAGTAGAACCATGCTCCATAGGGTTTTCAATGGCTAGTTTTTGGGGAGCAGATTACCAGGCTTTTCTTTTGAGGTGCCTCTGGATGGACTCAAACCTCCAACCTTTTGGTTAGTGGCCAAGCATGTTAACCTTTTGCATCACCCAGGGAATCTACATGGAACCACAGTTCCAGCTAAACCACTCTGGTCACTCCATCATACATGGATTTCCCACCATCCATGCTTTGTCCTTGCTGGAAGGACCCCCCGTTCATCCCTCTAGCTCTTTACCCTGCAGCTTCTCCATTCACACCAGGTCTGTTCCGCAGTCCAGCCCTTAACTGCTTTTACTTCATTTTGTACTAGAATAAAGGACCTTTCAAACAGAAGGGTTAATCCACTCTTGGGTGAGAGGTCTCTCCAGTTTCCACAAGGAAACCCAGCAAACCTGCCCTGGTTCTGGCCTTCGTGTGGTCCTTGGTTTGTAGAGCAGCCTGGAAAAATGTGAAGAAAAAGGAATTCATTTGTAGTCAGCAAATAGGTATGAAGGTGAAGTCAGAAGGCTGAGAGGTGCTAGTTCAGGACGTCGTCCACAGCAGCTGAGGCCTGTTTGGAATTTGTCCCAAGCTCCATAATGACCCTAGACAAGACACCAGCATAATTTGGAGAGCTGTGTTTTTTCCTGCCAATTTATGACTGGTCATGTCTGGCCAAGAAAAAGGAGGTGGAGGAAGCACGCTAGGAGCAGCTTGCCAGCAGATTCAGCAAATAAGACTGAGTCTGAAACTGAGGCAGGCCAGAAATTGCAATTAGTGTGGAAATGAAGATCTTTTCAAAAAAGAAAATGGCTCCATTGCTTGTTCCCTATTGTCTCTCCTATCCCTGGCACCCACCCAGACAGCCCTGAGACAGCCCTTTGGCTGACAGTCTTGTGAATACCCAGCCAGGACAAATGGAGAGCAGACACCCAGTCCCTGCCACCCACCCTCACCTGCTTCTGGAAGAAGGGTGGATGTGATGAGTGGCAGAGGGAAACCCAGGCCCCTGAGGCTGGCTGCAGGCAGCTCCTCAGTGAGGAGGGGAAGAAGGTCTACTCTCTGAGGAGCTGACACACATTCAGGCAGTTTTTTTCCAGACTCCCAAAGGCAAACCCTTCAGCTAAATCCTCAAGGGGTTACAGAACAGAGGACCTGCGATTTCCCTTCCCCCTTTCCATGCGGAGACATTAACTGTGTAAAAACCAGATACCCTTCGGAGAAGGGTGGAAGCCAGAGCTAGAGTAAGAGGACGCAGTCATTTACCGTTTTAAGTGATAAAGAGGATAGAGTGTTGTTCATTCTCATCCTAATTTTTTTAACAGAATAAGGGTGGAAAATCCAGCTAGCCTACATTGTATTCATTCTAAGGGTAGCATCCATTATCTGAGCATTTACCATAAGGCGGACACACTGCCAAGCGCTTTGTATAAACTAGTTTCATTTTATTCCCGCAAGTGCTCCATAATCTGGGTATTAATATCATTCCTTGTTCATGGAAGAGGAACTGGAAGCTCAAAGAATGTAAGGAACTTTTCCAAGGCCACACAGCTCATAAACGGTAGCTCAGGGATTCAGACCCAGGCTATTGTGGCCTGGTGGGTGTTTGCACACCCACCCTGGCAGACCAGCCAGGGCCTTGCTTGGTCTATGGCATTGCACAGGGCAGGACCAAAACCTGTGCGCTTCCCTGCTGGCCTGTGGGGTGCAAAGTCCAGGATTCAGGGTCAAGAGGCCAGCCCAAGGGGAAAGGCTGGAGGCCAAGGCTGCTGTTGAAAAAACCCTGAGCCTGTCCACATTTCCCTGGAAATGGGGGTCCAGGCTCTGTTTCTCAAGCGGGGCTGTGCCCAGGGCTCACAGTTACTGACCAGGATGTGTTAGACCTTTGCGGGGGTGGCATGCACCAGGGCTATGGGGATACAGGCAAGGTGGAGTAGACCCATCTTAGGAGTGATGGTCAATTATTGACTGCCACTGGGTGCTCTGTGTGTACAGCACCTTATTCAATCCTCGCAATACCACTTGAGGGTACATATAATTGTTATTCCTGCTTTATAATTAAAGAGGGGACTCAGAAGCGTAAAATTATGTGTCCAAGGTCACTGTGCTGGTAAGGGTCAGAACTGGATTTGACTTACCTGGGACAAGACAGGGAAGCTGTGGAGACTGGGGAGGAGTCAGAAACATTCTGGAACTTTCAGGTGTGTCAGGAGGGTGAGGAGCGTGGCAAGTGAGGGGCTGTTGTGCGTTTATGAGTGTGTGGGGGAGGTGGGGCTGGGAAGGTAATGAAATAAACAAACAAGTGCCATTCTTGAAGTTGCTTAGGTCCTGTTAGGCAACAATTGCTGTTGACACTACCGTCAAAATATATTTCCAACCACTTTTTTCTATCACCTCTACTTCTGTGGTCAAGCCGTCATCAAACTTCAGCAGGAGTATTGTAGCCTCCTGACTGGTCTCCATGCTCTGCCCTTGCCTCCTTCAGCCCATTCTCAACACAGCAGCCAAACTCACCCAGTTAGAACTTGGGTCTTGGCATTCTTCTGCCAAACCCTCCACTGATTTCCCTCCATGGCTTGTCTCTGGCCTTCCGCATTTCATCTCCTACCACTCTATTCTTTGCTCTGCCTCAGGGCCTTTGCACTTGCTGTTCTGTTTGCCTAGAATGCTATTCCCTCAGATATCCACATGGTTGTTTCCTTGCTTCTTCATGTCTTTACTCAAAAGTAACTTCAGTAAGGCTTTCCCTTGCTTTCTTATCTGAAATTTCAATCACCTCTGACTCTTCCTATCTCCCTTCTCTGTTTTGTCTTTCTCCTTGCTAAGTTACTTTTCCTTTAACTATTTCTCTTATTCATCTTCTGTTTCCCCAACTAGAATGAAAGCTCCATAAGGACAGGATTTTTGTTTGTGTTGTTGTTGTTTGTTTTGGTTTCTTTCGTTCACTAGTGTATCCTTAGCGCCTAGACAGTTCCTGGCACATGTCATGAACTCAATAAATATTCACTGAATGAATGAATATAGACCCCACAATTTACTTCATGTCATGGGGGAGGAGCCAGAATCTTCTGATACGACAAGAAGGGTGGGGCAGGAGTGCTGCCGAAGGAGAGATCAAAGAGGTCATTTTTATAGGTGAGGATGGAGAAGACCCATGCACTAAAGATGGTTGTCATGGAAGGTGGTGGATGTGGGAAGAACCCCCTTCATACTTCCCAGCTCTACTCCATTACTTATTAGGGTCACAGCTCATTGTGGCTGCCTGTTCCCTGGCACCAAGTATCATCTTGAGGAGTCCCACAGGAAGCCCTCCTGTAGGTCCAGGAACAAAATGAGGCACCTCAGGGACTTCAGTGTGTGAAATGGAAGCCCTGCTGATACAGCTGGTATGAAGTGGCCCTGTCTCAAGTAATAGGCCAAGAGAGGCCAAAGACTGTCTTGAAAACCAGCATGGCAGAAGCATCCATCTCTTTGCCCTCAGTCTTCCCCTCTGGCTGGGCTCATGGTTCCTGGCACAGGTGCTGAGCCATGACCACCTAGCAGGGGTGTCATCTCAGAGCTGTCAGGAAAGACCTGTGGGCCCACTGGCAAAGCTGAACTCTCTCTTGCTGGCCCAGCTTGAAGAATCAGCAAAGCTCAGAAGGTTGTGGGGTGTGGCAGGAAGGATGCTGACCAGGTTGAGCTGTGACCACAAAGTCCTTGAGGTGAATCTCCAGGATGCCAGCCCAGTGAGAGAGTCCCTGCCACTCCTCTGGCTCTTGGCTGTTATTGTGTTGTTTTTAGCTGCTGCCAAGTCCACCATGACTCATGGGGATTCCATGCACAATGGAACCTGGTCCTGTGCCATCTCCATGATCAGTTGTGGATTGGACCCATTGTGACCATAGGGTTTTCATTGACTAGATGTTGGAAGTAGATCACTGGGCTTTTCTTCCTAGTCCATCTTAGTCTGAAATCTCCCTGAAACCTTTTCAGCATCCTAGCAACACACAAGCCTCCACTGACAGGCGGTGGCTGTGCATGAGGTGCTTTGGGCCTTAATTGAATCCTGGTCTCTAGCCTGGAATAGGAGAATTCTACCACTAAACCACTACTGCCCCACCCAGCTCTTTGTATCAGTTTAGAAGTACAGGCTTCTCATCCCCAGATTACAGGTGTCTGGGATTTGGAGCTCTACTTGCCTGGGAGTGAGTCCTGATCCCATCTTTATTGTCTGTGTGGCTTTGGGCAGTTCTCTCTACTATAAAATGGGGAAATGAGGTCTAAGTAGACAGGGTTATTGTGAACATTAAATGAGATAATGCGCGTAAAGTCTTGGTATACGATAAACCCTATCAGTATCTTTTTTTTTTTTTTTTTCCTTCTTTCCTGTCAGGTCACATTCAGAAAGGGAACATTGTTTAATAGCATCGAGGAAAGCAAGGGCCCTCCAAGGAATCTGAACATCTAGTCTGGCTCAAGCTCTAGCTGGTTATGCGATTAGGGCAAGGTTACTCTACCTCTTACGACCATGGTTTCCTTATAGGCAAACTGAGGGGCTTGAACTCGATGCCCCGTATGCTCCCTTCTGTCTCTAATAACCTGTGGCTCATGATTTTGATCAGAGATAATTTTTGACTGCTCCATTGAATAGAGGACATATGAGGCAAGGGCCCATCAGACTTCACAAAAAGGGTTTTCAACGGTTTTCTTCACAGAATTGGTGGAGAGTTTGTGTGCGAACAAATGGTGCCCTTTAGGGGAATTTTTCTAACATTCTGACTATCATGGTGACCCACACATAAGACGCAACCATCAAACTGGTCTAAGAAATGCAGCGGCATCCCTCACACGGCAGGTAGACTTGGTCCCACCCACTGCCATCGAGTCAATTCGAACTCATAGTGACCCTATAGAACAGAGTAGAACTGCCCCATAGGGTTTCCAAGGCTGTAAATCCAGCTACATCTTTCTCCCACAGAGGGGCTGGTTGGCTCGGACAGCCAACTTTTTGGTTAGTAGTCGATTATTTTACCCACTGTGCTATCAGGTGCTTCCTAAACCTGGCCATGCTCAGGTTTACCTGGGGAATTGTTAAAAGCACAGATTGTCAGGACTGCCTCATGCCTATTGATTTAGAATCTCGGTGGGTGGACTCAGGACTCTGTATTTTTATCAGTCTGCTGGGTGATACCAACAGCTCTGTGAGGTTAAGCATTTGGGACCCACGGGGGCAGGTAATCACCTGTAGCGGAGGGTTTCAAATGGGCAGGAAGCTTAAGATGGACAGGAAGCTTGCCGGTAGCAATGTGACAAAAATTGCCCCCTGAAGCCAACACCAGAGAATGAAATTGTCCCGTTAACATGTGCTAGCCCTGATGGGGTATGAGAGCTCTGCGTCCTAGGGGCTTTCCTAAAGCTGGCTAGGGGGTCACTCTTTGAGGCTACAGCACCATATGAAGAGGTCATGTTCACTGGGAAAAGGAGGGGAGCATGGAGAAGACGAAGGGGCACTGAGGGATAGATGGGTCAGGGTCATAGATCCGTCATCTGTTTTAAGATTTTGCCCAGGGCCAGCCAGGCCTTTTCTACTGTACCAGCCTGTGAGGTTTCACTACTACCATACTGTGGAAAGGAGCATAATATTTTACAAAGCCCTTTCGTATTCCATTTATTCTTTTTAACCATATTATGAGCAGGCAAGGCAAGACAGAGCAGGGTTTTTTTTTGTTTGTTTGTTTTTATCTTTATTTTGCAGGGAAACTGAAGTTCAGAGAAGTTAAATGGCATACAAATGGTTTGCACTCAGACTGCTAACCTAAAGCTTGGCAGCTTGAGCCCACCCAGTGGCACCGTGGAAGTAAAGGGCTGGTGTTCTGCTTCCATTAAATTACAGCCAAGAAAACACCATGGAGCAGAGATCATTTTTAACTGGGCTCCATTGAATAGAGGTTGCCATGAGTTGGAATCAACTCAAGTGCAAATAAAGTGGGTTTGCTCTGAGTCGAAATTGACTGGAGGGTAACTAACAACAACCACAAACAGCATACCTGAGGAAGCCAGGATTGGCCTCCAGATTTTCTGTCTCCTAGATCAGTGTTCTTTCCATTACCACACTGGGCACCTGCTGGGCATAACACTTCCTTTTCCTTGGCTCCCAGGGACTTGGGGTGCAATGTCTGGGGAGGGCTGAGGAACCTAAGTGAGAACTGGTGAGGGGTGATGCAAACTGGAGATTCCTCTTTCTCTGCTTTGATCACCTCTCATATTGTACTCTCTAATGGCACTATAGAGCCCTGGTGGTGCAGTGGGTAAGACCCTGGCTGCTAACCAAAATGTCAGCATTTCGATTCTACCAGGCCCTCCTTGGAAACCCCATGGGACAGATCTATTCTGTCCTATAGGGTTGCTATGAGTTAGAATTGACTCAACAGCAATGGGTAATGGAACTACTGGGAGGATAAAACCCATTCAATGTATTCAGTTAAGTGTTTTTCCTTTTTCTCCTGATTAAAAGCATTGGGCTTCCTTAATTCATTAAAAATACATCTTCCATTTGCTTGGTGCAGATGATTATAAGGCTGAAGGGTCAAGGGGACGGGGCTAGGTCGTGTCAGATGGGCCCCGAGAGCAGGGCCTACACAGTGGATGGCTGAGCTGGGACTCAGCAGAGGGTCTGAAGGATTCAGTTCACTCCTGTAATGGCAGGATAAATGGGGCGGGAGATAGGAAGAAAGGTAGATGAACTGCAGGCAGGGAGTTGGGGTCTAAGAAAGGAGTTGGGCAGGGAAGAAACTGTCCCCCAACTCTGTGTGTGTGTGAGATCATGCACCAGCCACTGCTTGCATAGCCATAGACTGGTGTGCATTCTCTGTGTTCCCTGGAACCCCAGTTGTACAGGTGAAAGCTTGGTGCAATTCAGAATTCTTGACCAACTAGCTGCAGCCAGGGCTGGAGGTTCACAGATGCCAGTAGGCTGCCGGCAGGCTGGCCGTGGGAGCAAAGCACTAGGGCTTAAGTTTCCGCTGAGAGGGGCTCCCTGCCCCAGGGGAAGCTGTGCTGTGGCTGCCTGCAAGACAAGCTGGACTGCTTACAGCTCTTCTGAGGAGTCTGAATCACCAGGGGATGGGAAGGAAGGTCAAAGCCCAATCTACAAAACCCAGAAACAGGAAACGAGTGGGCAGACAATGATTACAACCCATGCTCCGGGAAGCAGTGAGTGGAGAATGACCTCTTGTCACGCTGCTGTTTTACTCTGACTTGGGACTTTCAAAAAGATGAGCTCAGGGATGTTTAGGCTAGTGGGACAGCACTTACTGGTAGACAAAGGTCTTGCTAGTCACAGGAGATAAATTCCCACAGCGAAGGGCCTGGAAGCCATGTTGTGAGCTACCTGTCCGCTGGCCCCCAAGACCACCACTTTCATCTACTCATCAGCAATGTGCATGAAAAAAGTAAATCCCAGCTCATCTGAGAGTCTTGGGCACATAAATGTTTGGGCGCCTCAGTCAGCTTATAAACTGTTCTCTCTGGCAAGCCCAACGGCCCAGAGCAGCTTGTTGCTTGCTTGGTTTTAAATCCGTATGCTAATCAGGGGGTTATGACAGTCCTTTTTTTTTTTTACTTTCAACCAGCCTCATAGAAATGACTTTGGATCCTCGAAATAGCTGTCATCCCCCAAACCAATTCTTCCTAACTCCCTGCTAGCTAGCCTCTTCCCCCTTTCCAGGAACATGGGCCAAGAGAAAGAAAAGAACTGTCTCACAGAGAAGGGTGATGGGGCTGCTTCTTCAGCAGCCGCCAGCAAGGCTCCAGACTCGTGATTTAGTGAGAGGACGGGTCCTGCGCTCATCTGTCACTTCCTTCTCCAGAGACCAGGGCCCAGTGTTCTGGGGCACTTGGCGCGCAGCACCGCGGCGTCAGACCAGGCCCAGAGAAGCGAGGGGTCTCCTGCCCCCACCTGGCAAGGGCCCAGTTGCTGGGGTGCGGGGCGCAGCATGTCAGGAAAGGCCTGAGGTGGGCTTCGCAGGGGAGTGGCGGCAGGCCGAGACAGTCGCCAGCTGACAGCTTTGTTGTCGGTGTCAGTCTGCTTATGATACTTCTCTTCCCTGAGACGCCAGCTGAGGGGGCAGGGGAGGAGAGACAGGCGTTGAAAGGGAGAGGCTGCTTGCCCCCTCCCGGAGCAGGAGTCAGAGCTTGGCAGAGCTGCCGGGTAGGGGCTGCCTCGGCCCGCCTCCCCCATGCCCTGTGTCCTGCATCCGCCCTTCAGATCTCGTGGCCAGGGAAACAGATGTCTTGCCTGAGAGACACCCCATCAGGACCCCCATCCCCGCCCCAGTTGGCTTCCCCTCCCCGCGAAGCACAGGGCTGGGCGGGGCAGAGGTTGCCTGCCAGCTGTTAGGTCCCCTGGGCCCCTGGCCTCCCTGGCTTTGTGTGCCAGGTGCTGGCAGTGGGTGCTGCCCCTTCAGTTGGTGGTTGAAGGGCTGGGAGTGTGTAGGGCACGGGCGGGGTGATGTGGTGAAGGGCTGGCTCAGGAGGCACAGGTTGTGGGAATGAAAGGGTGAACGATTCAGGTGGGGGACCTTGTGGCAGGGCCAATTGGCAAGTTATAAAATGCATAGACTATGAGGCTGGCCAGGGAATAAAGTCTTGGACTAAACCTAAGATTCCACCTAATTCAGTTTTCACTTGAAAAGATGGCCTCCAACTGTGGTCTGTTTTCCAGGCCTCTGAGGTGTTCCCAGGGCAATGAGAGCAGAGAGAAAGGGGCATGTTAGTGTCAGGAGACATTTCTCAGGCTGTTCTGGCAAAGCCTGTACTGATGCAACCCTGAATTCCACTGGGAGCCCCGTGTGAGGTGACTAGCTCAGCTTAACAAGTGGCCAGGACTTCCCTGGGCTTCAGGCCTCATCAGGGCTGCCCACCACCTGCTGACCTGCCTCAGAAAGGATCCAGACACTTTCAGGGTGGTAGGGAGAGCAGCTGCAGCTGTGAGGGTCGCCATGGTGACTGGCGACAGCCGGCAGCCCCCTGGCTTCTAGGAGCAGTGGGGCTGGGGGCTGAGGCTCCCCACCTGCTGCCTAAGGGCTTCCTTTCAGCAGCACATTCACCTCTGGCAGTACCAGTTCAAAGGCAGGCCTGTGAGTAGGGTCAAATGCGCATCACGGGCCCCTGGAGGAGAACTCTAGGGTGTTACACATGTAAGGTAGTGTCTCTGGAGTAAATAGAACCAAACTAGCTTCTCAGAAAATAATAAAAATTTTGATGTTAGAAACAACCTAGCCTAGTCAAAATATTCTAATTCCTCCTGAGTTCCCCCAGGCCGTGTGGCTCACTCATGCCTGGAGCTCTCTTGAGTCCTGCTGAAATCTTCATTTTATTCTAAGACCATTTACTTTCATTTTGACTGAGATGAAGACTGACTGATAAACCAATCCCCCTCTCCAAAATCGTGGGCTATTTTAAGGCTAATCAAGTCTTCTCTTCTTTAAGCTAAGCAGCCCCAATTATTTTAGCAAGGGCTTTTTAATGACATTTTTTTTTTCTTTTAGGATGACATTGATGTATCCACTCAGATAAATTAACATCAACGGACACATCTGACTCTTACAAGTCCACTTGCCAGTAAGGAGAGGGGGAAAAGGAGCAAGGAATAGAGGAAAGGATGGGGACGCAGTTTACCACTTACCAAGATACGAGGACCAGCACCCAAGTAAAAAAAAAAAAAATGTTACTTTTTACCTTTTTCAAGGATCAATTTCCCATCCGTTTAATCATTCCTACTGCTCTTCCCCCAATCCTTTCTAGTTTTTCAGTGTCCTTTGTAAAGGGTGTTAAATCAAAATTACCCATTATTCTAATTAGGGTCTAAGTAGCTACATTGCACCGTGGAAGAATTACTTCCAATATCTGTAAGTCACGCAAGTATCCTTTATTATAGCTCAGTTATCAGGCTAGCGTCCACTAAGACCAAGTTGTTATTTCATATTTAGCTTGTGACCTGCTAGGGCCTCTGTATTTCGTCTTTGTTTTCTGTCTTCTGTACTTGGTAGTTGTGCCTAACTACCGAGTATCTTTGTATTAATATGAGTTCTCTGCCATTTCACTGTTTTTTCACTAAAGCACAATAAACGCACACAAATTATGCATATCATAAGGATACAGCTTGATAAAACTTCACAAACAGAAAAAGCCAAGTAGCCAGCATCCAGATTAAGAACGTTACTTTATCAACAACCCAGGAGCCCCTCATACACTAAGCCCTCTTACCGTCTGTACTTCCCTCTCCCCACAACACCCTGACTTTTAACACCATAATTTCCTTATTTTTATTTTTTGTAAAAATGATATCTTATAGTACATATTCTTTTGTGTCTGTTCATTCACGTTGCCATCTCATTTCTACTTTGTTAAATTTACCCTTTTCATTAGTTGATCTAGAAGGATCTAGGACCTGAGAACCAAGGTGTGTCAACGTCAGACATGTCAGCTCTCTGAGTTAGAATGTTACTTGTCCCATTTACTGGTTATTTTGTCCCTTTTACTGCTCACAGCTAACCAGCTCCTCCCTAGGCCAATTTATACTCTTATATCAGGGTAATCTCTGAAGACATAATTTGTGTGTGTGGTTTTGGAATTTTTTGTATTTTTGTATTTTTGTATTTTTGTTGTTGTTTTTTTAGTGCTTTAGCCCTATGGGAAATGATTTCTGCCGTTACTTAGGAAAATGATTATTGGGAGTTGTGGCTATATTCAAAAAAATATTCAAGGAGGCCTTTAATTCAGATGTTTAATCCAGTGTTGAATCCCTATGTGGGGTTTGTGCTAATACACTGTAGGTGTGTCAGGTTTCAGAGACCGGGAAGGAAGTGCACTGTTGCCTTAGAGCAGCATTTCCCAGCCTTCTTTGACAACATGGTAAACATAGAAAATGATATTTCTATGGCATATGGGGGCAAAACGGAGGAGGTTTTTGTAGCAGTAGGTAATAAAAGATAAGACGGTGTTTTACAACCGTTCAAAAATTTACAGCAGTTGAAAATGATATTTAGGGAATCTGTTAACTCTTCCTTTTTTTTTAACAGTCAATTTTTTTTTTCCATGTGAGGATGTGAATAGATTTGCACATCCAAACATTTATTTCCTATCAACTATTTCAGAATAAAGAAGTTCTCATCTGCAGAATAAACATACATTGTTAGGGTAGTCATTCGTCAGCTAGTCCGGACACCGCTAAAGGCCATATTATCCAAAAAAGGGGCAGAAATCCTCAACATATGTGAAGAGAGAGCTCAAGCTGCACCTGCCTGGAACCCTTGCCCACCCCCGGCTGTCCTTCTGTGGGCGAGGGCCACGCTCCTTGGGCACATGGAACACAGCCTCCAGCACAGCATGGGCTCCTTGTCCGTGAAGAGCAGCTGCAGACTTTGTGGCTGGCTGCCGAAGTCAGTGGCTGGGTGGTGGGGACAGAGCAACAGGTGTGGGATGTTGCTTATTGTGTTTGCCACCATCAGACGCACTCCACCCTGTCTGCCACCCAAAGCAGTGGCGTTCACTAGGGAGGTGCGGGGGGTGCAGGCAGGCTGCCTCGGATGCCACTGTCAGAGGGGGTGACACGAAAATGGCTGTCCGTAAAATTTCTGTGCAGTGTTTCAGCAGGAATTGATTACATTTTATAAAAAATATCCCTGTAGTTAGTTAAAACAACAAAAACATTTTTTGTAAGCCCAGCTTACATGTATCAATAAAGGA
The DNA here is from genome assembly GCF_030014295.1 of Loxodonta africana. Classification (NCBI taxonomy): domain Eukaryota; kingdom Metazoa; phylum Chordata; class Mammalia; order Proboscidea; family Elephantidae; genus Loxodonta; species Loxodonta africana. The sequence goes on along the minus strand of NC_087345.1, from coordinate 174,219,318 downwards.
AATCAACAATGGTCGGGAAGCACTGTGGGAGTAGTAGAAAGCCATTGCCTCTCATAGACCTTAAAAGAAGGGGCAAGGCCAAGGCAAGAACTGTGGGACAGAAGCCGTAGCTTGGTAGAGGAATGTGGCCGCTGACAACTTGCAATCCAGTGGCAAGGAGCTAGTGGAAAACTGCTGTGACCTCATTGTTCTCCTGCCTCCAGTCTCCTATCGGTGCCTCTCATTGTCTAAACCCAAGTGGAAATCAAAGATAAGGGAGCCCGTGGATATTGCCCATAGAGATGGACCTCCTGGGCACAGGGCACAGACTGAAGAAAAGAGAACATCCAACACCATTCACCCCTTTTGCCCTTCACCATCCGCCTTGTCCAGATGAAGAATTCATGTCCCCACACAAAGGACAAAGTTCCATTGGTCGCTGAATGGAAGGTTGCTGACAATTCACTCACACTCCTACCTGAAACCTAAAATGTTAGCCACCAACAACGCTCTTCATGTAAGGTTTTAGGGTAAAAGTGAGGAAAGAGAATCAAGGCATTAACATAAATGCTGCTACAATCCCCACTTCTACCCCTGATCGTGAGGCCTAAATTGATAATCATTGCTTCTTTCTTTTACCACCTCCTGTGAATTGTTCCCTTACTCTTTGCTAGCTCCTGAATGGATCAAGGCCCTTTACCTTCCTTCCTTCATGATCTTAGTCTTTGGTGGTCTGTCTTTGTCAGGTTGCTTCAATTTTTCATTAACAGTACAACTGGGTAAGTGAATACTAAGAGGTGTTCCACGAAATTTCTGGGTTCTGCACATTGTCATCCCTGTCCCCATTGGAAAATTCTGGTAGCAACCTAATTTATCCTTGGTGATCGGATCGAACACCTTGGTCAATCATGTGATCCCTTTTTCTGCCTTTTGGATCAGTGGAATGAGAAAGGCAGAATGGTTAAAAGGCAGTGTCAGCTACCACTTTAGCAGAATCTTGGCTGCGTTCCCTAGTCCCTTCCTTGTGAACTAAGACCTTCAAACCGACTGAGCCCAAGGTTGCAAGGACAGGAAGCAAACATTCCTTGTTGTTGTTAGCTGCTGTCAGGTAGGCCCCCAACTCGTTACGACCTCATGCACAACAGAACACAATGCTACTCAATCCTGCGCCATCCCCATGATCCAACTATTGTGATCCACAGGTTTTCATTGGCTGATTTTCAGAAGTAGTTCTCCAGGCCTTTCTTCATTGTCCTTCTTAGTCTGGAAGCTCTGCTCAAACCTGTCCAGCATCAAAGCAACACATAAGCCTCCACCGACAGAGATATGGAAAGTGAGACTTCTACCACTGAGCCACCAATGCTGCCATAAACACCCCTTGTTGCTGTTGTTGTTAGATGCTACTGAGCTGACTTTCAACTCATAGCAACTCCACCTGACAGAGTAGAATTGCCCCGTAGGATTTTCTCCATGTAGAGTAGAACTGCCCCATGGGATTTTTTTTTTTTTTCATTTTATGAAGCAATTTTATTTAAACTTCTCACATTTTTCTTTAATATCTGGGTCCATATATTTACAGCTTTGTTTTTTTATCTTAACACTTTACTGAGCACAACTTTATTTCTGCCTCTGTTATTTGTGATACAGTGCGTTTTGAATCTGTATTTGATGATGTCCTGTGAAATTTTATTTTTCTCCACAAAAGCCTGGTTGCATCATAATAGTTTGCATACATTAAGAAAAAATTATCTGGTAGATGTGTTATTTGTCATCTCTACAACACAACCACTAACTTTATTGTTTTTAAAGTGATTTTTGTTAAAAAAAAGCTTACCTGTAATTGTAAAATCATACCCCCAGGAATAATGATTAAATCTGTGTGAAACACCTTTGCCTCCATTTTTCTTTTTTTTTTCTGATTCTGCCAAGCAGCCTCCATGAATATCCAAAACTTCATTGATTGAGGTTATTTCAGGCTAATGGGTTTCCCCAAAGAGTATTTTGTTGTTCAAAATGCAGAATTGAGAGCATCCCCCATAATGGGGCGACTTTGTAATGACCGGAACATGACAAACCCTTCCTACCTGAGGAATAATTTTGGAGCAAAACCTTGTCTTATATTTAGGTGCTTTTGCCCATGACTCCCAAATCAATATCTCTTGCCCACTCCTTTACTCTATATTCCAATAGCCTACCAGACATTTCCACCTGGGTGTCAGTCATTCAGCCATCTAACGCGTTTTTATTGAGTGCCTACTATGTGTCAAGCACTGTTTTAGGTGTTGGAGGATAGAGGGGTGACCACAGCAGAGCCTCTGCCTAGGAGCTCACCCTGATCCTGAGAATAAACATGTAAATAAATAAATATATATTTTTTTAGTTACTAGTTAATACTGGGAGTCACTGAGTGACCAAACAGTTAAGCATTGAACTACTAGCAAAAAAGATAGTGATTCAAACCCAGCCAGAGGCACACTGGAAAACAGGCCCGTCATTCTGCCTCTGAAGGGTCACAGCCCTGAAAACCCCACGTAGCAGCTCTACTCCACACACATGGGGTCACCATGAGTTGGAATCGATTCAATGACAACAAAGAAAAACAAGAACGAGAACAGCAGTACATGCTACAAAGAAGATAAAATGGGGTCGTGTGATACTGACTGTGTGTGGCATGTGTGTTTCATCTGGGGAGCGTGGGTCAGAAAGGACTTCGTGAAGCAGGGGATGCTAGAGTTGAAATGGGAATGGCAAGGAGACAGCTTGTAAAGCTCTGGGTTAAGAGTGTGATCTACAGGAGCAAATACAAAGAAATGAGATGGGAACACGGTTAGTGTGTTCAAGGGTCAGAAAGAAGGCCAGTGTGGATGAAGCATGGCAAGAAGGGAAGAGACGGGGAAGTGAGTTTGAAGAGGTTAAAACCAGTTGCTGTCAAGTTGCCTCTGACTCATGGAAATCCCAAGTGAGTCAGAGAAAAACTGTGATGTGCAGGGTTTTCAAAGGCTGGTTTTTCAAAAGTAGATCAACATGTCCCTCCCCCGAGACACCTCAGTGGATTAAACCTCCAACCTTTGTTTTTGTTTTAATTATTATTTATTTTTATTGTACTTTAGATGAAGGTTTACAGAACAAACTAGCTTCTCATTAAGCAATTAGTACACACACTGTTTGGTGACATTGGTTAACAACCCTACGACATGTCAACACTCTCCCCTTCAAGACCCTGGGTTTCATATTACCAGCTTTCCTGTCCCTTCCTGCCTTCTAATCCTGGTCCATGGGCTGGTGTGCCCTTTAGTCTCATTTTGTTTTACGTTGTTTTTGTTGTTAGTTGCTGTCGAGTTGGTTCCAACTCATAGCACAACAGAACAAAACACTGCCCCCACCTGCTCCATCCTCACAATTGTTATTATGCTTGAGCCCATTGTTGCAGCCACTGTGTCCATCCACCTTGTTGAGGGTCTTCCTCTTTTCCACTGACCCTGTACTCTGCCAAGCATGATGTTCTTCTCCAGGGACTGATCCCTCCTGACAACATGTCCAAAATATGTAAGACGCAGTCTCACCATCCTTGCCTCTAAAGAGCATTCTGGTTGTACTTCTTCCAAGACAGATTTGTTTGTTCTTTGGACAGTCCATGGTACATTCAATATTCTTTGCCAACACTACAATTCAAAGGCGTCAATTCTTCGGTCTTCCTTATTCATTGTCCAGCTTTCACATGCATATGATGCGATTGAAAATACCATGGCTTGGGTCAGGCGCACCTTAGTCTTCAAGATTACCTCTTTGCTTTTCAAAGCTTTAAAGAGGTCCTTTGCAGCAGATTTGTCCAATGCAATGCATTTTTTGATTTCTTGAGTGCTGCTTCTGTGGATGTTGATTGTGGATCCAAGTAAAATGTTTTATGGGCCTGTCTAATCTTTGACTGGAAACCCTGGTGGCATAGTGGTTAAGAGCTACTGCTGCTGACCAAAATGTCAGCATTTCAAGTCTACCAGGTGCTCCTTGGAAACTCTGGGGCAGTTCTACTCTCTCCAATAGGGTCACTATGAGTTGGAATCGATTCAATGGCAACGAGTTTTGTTTTTGTTTTTTTTAACCTCTGACTGCAGGGTGAACCTCAAGAGTGACTTCATGACTGAACTGAAAGACTGTCTGGGGACCATACTCTCAGGGTTTCTCCAGTCTCTGCCGGGCCAGTAAGTCTGGTCTTTTTTTGTGTGTTAGAATTTTGTTCTACATTTTTCTCCAGCTCTCTCCGGGCCCCTCTATTGTGATTCCTGTCAGAGCAGTTTGTCGTGGTAGCCGGGCACAATCTAGTTGTCCTGAACTCAGCTTAGTGGAGGCTTTGAACTAATCTTGCCCTTGTATCTTTGGTTCTCTTCGTTCTCCCTTGCTTCCCAATGAGGTGAGACCAGTGGACTATTTTAGATGGCCACTCATAAATTTTGAAGACCCCAGATGCTACTCACCAAAGTAGAATGTAGAACATTTTCTTTATAAACTATGTTATGCCAATTGAGCTAAATGTTCCCTGAGACCATGGTCTCCACAGCCGTTAGCTCAGTAATTTGGTCCCTCAGGGAGTTTGGATATGTCTACAGAGCTTCCATGACCTTACCTTGCACAGGTTGTGCTGGCTTCCTCAGTATTGTGTACTGTCTTACCCTTCACCGAAGCTACCATTTATCTGTTGTCTATTTAGTGTTTTTCCATCCCTACCCCTCCCCTCCTTCATGACCATCAAAGATTGTTTCTTTTTGTGTGTAAACCTTTTCATGAGTTTTTATACCAGTGATCTCATACAATACTTGTCCTTTTGTGATTGACTTATTTCACTCAGCATAATGCCCTCCAGATTCATCCATGTTGTGAGATGCTTTGCAGGTTCATCATTTTTCTTTATCATTGGGTAGTACTCCATTGTGTGTATGTACCACAGTTTTTTAATCCACTCATCTGTTGATGGGCATCTAGGTTTTTTCCATTTTTTTGCTATTGTGAACAATGCTGCAGTGAACATGGGTATGACAGCTCTTATTTCTCTAGGATATACTCCTAGGAGTGGGATTGCTGGATCATGTGGTATTTCTATTTCTAAGGAAACACCATACTGTTTTCCAAAATGGTTGTACCATTTTGCATTCCTACCAGCAGTGCATAAGAGTTCCAATCTCCCTGCAGCCTCTCCAACATTTGTTATTTTCTGTTTTGTTGATTTGTGCCAGTAATGCCGGGGAGAGATGGTATCTCATTGTGGTTTTGATTTGCTTTTCTCTAATTTTTTTTTATGGCTAGTGATCTCATGTGTCTCTTAGTTACTTGAATGTCTTCTTTGGTGAAGTGTCTGTTCATTTCCTTTGCTCATTTTTCTTAATGGGGCTATTTGTCTTTTTGTTGTAGAGGTGTTGGGTTTTCCTGTAGATTTTAGAGATTAGGCCTTTCTTGGATTTGTCATAGTCAAAAATTTTTTCCTAGTCTGTAGGTTCTCTTTTTACTCTTTTGCTGAAGTCTTTTGATGAGCTTAAGTATTTAAATTTTAGAAGATTCCAGTTATCTAGCTTATCTTCTGGAGTCTGTGTATTGTTAGTTATGGTTTGTAGCCTGTTAATGCCATATATTAGGGCCTCTAGCATTGGTCCTATTTTTTCTTCTATGATCTTTATAGTTTTTGGCTTTATATTTAGGTCTTTGATCCATTTTGTGTTAGTTTTTGTGTATGGTGTGAGGCATGAGTTCTGTTTCATTTTTTTGTAGATGGACATCCAGTTTTGCCAGCACCATTTGTTAAAAAGACTGTCTTTTCCCCATTTGATGGACTTTGGGCCATTGTTAAAGATCAAGTGACCATAGGTGGATGAATTTACATCTGAGTTCTCAATTCTGTTCCATTCACCAATGGTTCAATGTCATTGTACCATTACCAGGCTGTTTTGACTACTGTAGGTGTATAGTAGGTTCTGATTTCAGGTAGTGAGAGCCCTCCTACTTTATTCTTCTTCAAGAGTGCTTTACTTATCCAAGGCTTCTTCCCTTTCCATATAAAGTTAATGATTAGTTTTTCCATCTCTATAAATATTGTTGTTGGTATTGGGATTGGGATTGCATCGTATTTGTAAATTGCTTTGGGTAGAATTGTCATTTTCACAATGCTGGGTCTATTTATCCATGAGCATGGTATGGTTTTTCCATTTGTGTATATCTCTTTTGGTTTCTTGCAGCAGAGTTTTATAGTTTTTTTTTGTATAGGTCTTTTACAGCCCCAGTTAGATTTATTCCTAAGTATTTTAATTTTTTAGGGGCTATAATAAATGGGGAAACCCTGGTGATGTAGTGGTTAAGTGCTACGGCTGCAAACCAAAGGGTCGGCAGTTTGAATCCACCAGGTGCTCCTTGGAAACTCTACGGGACAGTTCTACTCTGTCCTAGAGGGTGGCTATGAGCCGGAATCAACTTGACGGCACTGGGTTTGGTTTTTTTTTTTTGGTTTATAATAGATGGTATTGTTTTCCTGATTTCCTTTTCATGGTTCTGTTTATTGGTGTATAGGAATCCAACTGATTTTTGTGTTTTTATCTTGTATTCTATTTCTCTGCTGAATCTTTCTATTAGTTCCAGTAGTTTTCTCGTGGAGTTTTTTGGGTTTTCTAGGTATAGTATCATATCATCTACACATAGGGACAGTTGTACTTCTTCATTACCAATTTGGATACGCTTAATTTCTTTTTCTTGCCTTATTGCTCTAGCTAGGACTTCCAACACAATGTTAAATAGGAGTGTTGATAAAGGGCATCCGTGTCTTGTTCCTGTTCTGAAGAGGAATGTTTTCAGCCTCTCTCCATTAAGAATGATGTTGGCTGTTGGTTTTGTATAGATGCCCTTTTTAATGCGGATTTTGTTTTAAAGCCGATTTTATCTGAGATTAGTATTGCTATTCCTACTCTTTTTTGGTAGCTGTTTGCTTGATATATTTTTTCCATCCTTTGATTTTTAATAAATTTACATCTTTATTTCTAAGGCCTATTGATGTATCCTGTTTTTTAATCCATTCTGTCACTCTCTGTCTCTTTATGGGTGCATTTAAGCCATTTATGTTCAGTATAATAGGTGTGAGTTTATTGCTTTCATTTTGTAGTGCTTTTTTGCCGGGGGGGGGGAGGGTGATGATATTTGCTTTGTTCTTCTTACTCTCTTGTGCTGAATTCCTTTTGTTTGTTGACTTTTTTTCCATTTGTTTTTGTAGATTTTGTTTTTACTGAGACTTTATCTTTTTTCTTCTTTATTTTGATGAGCAGGTTTGTTAACTTTCTTTGTGGTTACCTTGAAATTTACTGGGTTCTCATTTCTGTTCCATTGGTCAATGTGTCTGTCATTGTACCAGTACCAGGCTGTTTTGATTACTATAGCTGCATAGTAGGTTCTGAGGTCAGGTAGTGCAAGTCCTCATACTTTATTCTTCTTCTTCAGTAGTGCTTTGCTTATCTAGGGCCTCTTCCCTTTCCATATAAAGTTAATGATTATTTTTTCCATTTCTTTAAAGAATGCTGTTGGTATTTGGGTCAGGATTGCGTTGTGTTTGTAGATTGTTTTGGGTAGAATTGACGTTTTCCCAATGTTGAGTCTACCTATCCATGAGCATGGTATGTTTTTCCATTTATGTAGCTCTCTTTTGAAAACTTCCCACCTTTTGGTTAGCAGCTGAGTTCACTAACCATTTGCACCAGGGGACTCTTTGGGGAGGTTAACCAGGAGTTAATCACGTAGGGCCTTTGTAGGCCATGGTGAAGAATTTGAGTTATTTTTATTTTTCTGGCTCTGATGGGAATCCAGTTGGAAGGTTTTAAGCAAGGGAGTGACTTGATTGATCTGATTTACATGTTGAAAATGTCTCTGGCTGTCATGTGGAAGAGGACCCATAAGGTTTTCTAGGGTTTCACAGGAATAGATAGCCAGGTCTTTCCACTGTAAAGTGGTTGGGTGAGTTTGAACCACTGAACACTTAAACATTGCCCCACCAGGGCTCCTTAAACATCCCTTAAGAGGGTGCAGTAGTAAGAGAGGCCACTCCCACATTCACCCTTGACTACCAAACTCTGCTTTTCTGGTTATAAGACAGCACCATATATTGGCTGCTGGTTAAGGTAATGTGCCACATCCTGTAGGACTGCACCCCAGCTCTGCAGAATGCTGTCTTCCAACAGGCACCATAACTGAAACTTCCACAGGCCAATCCACTGTAATATAAAACTATCTGCTTTTGGGGACAGGGCATGTGGAAAGACCACATCAATTTATTTTTATTGGAATAATCCCCCAGTTGCACTTTCTTTACCTTAAAATGAGTTTCCTGGTCATAGGCATTTTGATCTATCATCATGGTGGTGAATAAGGTATTACACAAGGAATGATGGTGCTAGCAGAATGTAATGAGCAGGGAAAGCAAAAGCATGTGTATAATATATATCTATTTATAGATACACAAATTGCTGCCCTCATCATGATGGAAGGAGTTCAGTGTTATCAACTTGCCACTAGCTGGCTAGCTATTCATCTTAGGGAATAATATTGTATTGGGAGTTCAGCACTGACCTCTGCTTTTGGCAGCATGGGCACTGCAACGGCATGAGCCAGGCTAACCTTGATAGTTGGCCAACCCATTAATCTCTGCACAGGGATCAGTGTAGATCTGTACTTCTCACCATTTCTCCTTCCATTTGAAGTGAATAATCAGATGTACCGCCCAAAGTTCTGCCCACTGGGAGGATTTTCCTTTGTCGCTGTCTTACAAAGTCACCCTTGAATAGGGCTATAATGACACTAATCATCTATTTCTGGCTGATGTGAGTATATCCTTAAACCAACCTTTTTCTTACTTCATTAATTAATCATTGAGAATTCACCATGAAGCCAAAAATGTGAGTTGTAGGAGAGGCAATGAAGCAATAGGAGCAATTTCCAAGAGTCTGAGCCAACTGCTTGTGCAATTCACTTGTGCCTGATTTGGTAGGTCAGATAACACCAGTTCATGATGGGTGGTTCTGGTCACATAGTCATTTGGTGTCCCATGACCAGGGTTTCAGGGTGTACCAGAGCCTAGTAGCAAGCAAGGATTTGGTTTTTAAATGGAGAGTGGTTGTTGACATAAAATAGTCCTTATGTCCAAACCCTAGGGATCTGCATGCAATTCTCCTAATAGAGTTTACCGGAGTGCGATGGTTAAGGTTGTGTCAATTTGGCTGGTCCATGATTCTCAGTGGTTTGGCAGTTATGATGCACTTTGGCAACTATGTAATGATGTAATCACATCCGTAATGAAATCTGATATAATGTAATCACCTCTATGATGAGATCTGCTATGAGCAGCCAATCAGTTGAAAGCGAGTGTGGCCTGCATCCAATATATGTGGACTTTCTGGCAAAGCTCACCAGCTCTTTCTCTCTCTGGATTTTCATTTGACCTCTGGCTCTTGGGATTTGATCTAGCAGCTTACCTGCTGATCTTGGCATCCATCAGCCCCTACAGCCTGTGAGCCGGAGGCCTGCTGTCTGACCTGCAGATCTTTGGTTCATCAGCCTGTACAGCTACATGAGTCAGGAGAAGTCTCCAACCTGACCTACAGATGTGGGACTTTACAGCCTCTTCAACCACATGAGCCATTTCCTTGATATAAATGTCTCTCTCTCTCTCTCTCTATATTTCATTGGTTTTGCTTCTCTAGAGAATTCAGCCTAAGACATTTGATTCTGAGAGTGGCTCTAGAGAAACAAAATTGTAAGAATGAGTTTTCTAAATTGGTTCTCAAGTCTGTCTAGTCTTAAAGATATCGATGACTCTGTTTCCAGTAGTAAAGAGGGCATTACAAAACCATGGTGTGAGGTGGCAATAGAAATATGCAAATATCAGCACCAGTAGATCAAGTATTGGTGAGAGGTAAGGATCTGGGTGATCACACGTATGATACCTTTCTACAATTTTGTTAGACTGAGAAGTATAAGGAAGCTAGGTTGGATGGTCCTACTTCCGCTAGACAAAGTGATGAAAGAAATAGATGATCACAGGACTTAAGTGTCACAGCTCAAGCACCCCATAAACGACCTCAAAGTTGCTGCTTCTACCTTGAAAAAAAAGCTTTATTTCTTGTAGTAACAGAGCTGATATTGCTGAAAACCAGACCCATAGTCTTTTTGTAAGAATGGCTGAGTTACAATGCCAAATGAGTTCTCAACCTTGAATGGTGTCTGAAGTGAAAATGAGGGCATTTGTTGGGAAGAAATGAGATCCTGAAACTTGGGATAGGGACATATGTGCAGATAATCAGGAAGCTGGGGACACTGAGCCCCTAAAATCCATTGACTCACTCCTGCCAACAGAACCAGCCCTCTCACTCCTATCTGAAGAGATTACTCCATCTTTGTCTGCTAAGCCATCTGCCCAGTAAAACCATTAGTCCCTGCTCCCCCATCGGATGTGATTATCCCAGCTGTGTCTGAGGAGCCTTTTTCTGAGTCATCCCCTAGAGAGATGTCTGAGTCATTACCTGGGGCATTGCCTGAGGCAGATGCCTTACAAGACAATGCTGAATGTTCTCAGAACACATCTCCACCACCCATTTTTGCTTCCAGACCTATAACTAGACTTAATTCCCAGTGAGCCACAAAAGATGAGGTACAAAGCATGACCCAGGAGGAGGTACACTACACACCAAAAGAACTGATTGACTTTTCTAATATGTATAATTAGAAACCTGGGGAATATGTGTGGGAATGGCTATTAAGGGTGTGAGATAATGGTGCAAGGAACATAAAGTTGGATCCAAACCAAAATCTGTTGCCATCGAGTCAATTCTGACTCATAGTGACCCTATAGGACACAGCACAACTGCCCCATAGGGTTTCCAAGGAATGCCTGGTGGATTTGAACTGCTGACCTTTTGGCTAGAAGCTGTAGCTCTTAACCACTATGCCACCAGGGTTTCCATGAAGTTGGGTCAGTCTGAGTTTATTGATATGGACCCCTAAGCACAGATTCTACATTCAGTGTTTTAGCTCGAGAGGTTAGGGCAGGATCTAATAGTTTATTTGGTTGGTTTGCTGAAGTATGGATTATGCAGTGGCCCACACTAAATCAAGCTGAAGTGCCAAACCTGCTTTGGTATACTGCAGAAGAAGGAATCCAAAGGTTTAGGGAAATTGGCATGTTAGATTTATCGGGTTAGACCCACAGACCCACACATGGGGTGCACAGAGGACACTCATTTTACCACATCAGTGAAAAACAAATTTGTGAAGGGAGCTACAGCATTCTTGAAGACTGCCATGATTGCTATGTTTTGTAAATCAAATTTGACAGTAGGAACTGCCCTAGCTGAATTAAGATGCCTAACTACAATGGGCCTGATTGGACCCTGTGATGGTAGGGGCCAAGTGGTAGCACTCAATCAACAAAGACAAGGTGGGTGTAGTTACCATAATGGACAGTGGAATCAAAGTAGTAATCAGAACAGTCTGACTCATGTGGACTTATGGCATTGGCGACTTAGTTATGGTGTCTGTTGGATGAAATAGATGGGAAATCTATTAAATATTTACTTGATCTGTACAAGCGGAAGAATTCTAGGTCAGGTGAACAGCAGTCTAACTTAAATTGCCAGGAGAGAGAATCACAGCCCCTCGATCAATTCCCAGACTTGAATCAGTTTACAGACCCACAACCTCGTGAATTAAGTCAGGGCAGGTCCTCTTGAGGAAGGACTCTGCTACACTGCCAAAAATTTAGACTATTAATCTTTCTCCCAGCCTTCCCCAAAGGGATCTACAGTCTTTTACAAGAGTGACTGCTCATTGGGAAAAAGGGAATAGGCTTTTTGGGGATTATTGGGTACTAGCATTGAACTGATGCTAATTCCAGGAGACCCAAAACATCACTGTGGCCCACTAGTCAGACTGGGGGACATATGGAAGTCAGGTTATTAATGAAATCTTAGCTCAGGTTTGGTTCACAGCAGGTCTAGTGGGTCCTTGAACCCATCCTATAGTGATTTCCCCAGTTCCAGAATGCATAATTGGAATAGATACACTCAGTAAAATGCAGAGCCCCATTTTGACAAGTGGAATAAGGGCTATTATGGTAGGTAAACCCAAATGGAAGCCATTAGAACTGGCCCTACCTAGCAAAATAGTAAACCAAAAGCAATATCACGTTCTTGGAGGAATTGCAGAGATTATTGCCACCATCAAGGACTTCTTCCATGTGCCTGTCAATTTGTCGTACTATGGCGGCTTGCATGTTGCTGAGATAATGGAAGCTTTGCGACTGTTATTTCAAATACGAGCAGGATCACCCTTGGTAAACAGGTTTCAGCTGAGCTTCCAGACTAAGAGAGACTAGGAAGAAGGACCTGGCAGTCTACTTCTGAAAAAATTGACCAGTGAAAACCTTAGGAATAGCAGCAGAATACTGTCTGATACAGTGCCTGGAAGATGAGCCCCTCAGGATGGAAGCACTCAAAATATGACTGGGGAAGGGATGCCTCCTCAAAGTAGTCAACCTTAATGACATGGAGGGAGTCAAGCTTTTGGGACCTTCATTTGCTGATGTGGCACAACTCAAAATGAGAATAACTGAAAACATTAAATAATAATCAGAATGTGGAATGTATGAAGGATGAATCTAGGAAAATTGGAAGTCACCAAAAATGAAATGGAATGCATAAAGATTGATATCAAGGGATTAGTGAGCTGAAATGGACTGGTACTGGCCATTTTGAGTTAGACAATCGTATGGTCTACTATGCTGGGAATGACAAACTGAAGAGGAATGACATCACGTTCATCGTTCATCGTCAAAAAAACATTTCAAATCTACCCTGAAGTACAACGCTGCCAGTAATAAGATTATATTCATATGCCTACAAGGAAGATCAGTTAATACAACTATTATTCAAATTTTTGCACCAACCACTAAGGCCAAAGATGAAGAAATTGAAGATTTTTACCAACCTGTGCAGTCCAAAATTAATCAAACAGTCCAAAATTAATCAAACATGCCATAAAGATGCACTGATAATTAGTGGCGATTGGAACTCAAAAGTTGGAAACGAAGAAGGATTGGTAGTTGGAAAATAAGGCCTTAGTGATAGAAACAATGCTAGAGATCATATGATAGAATTTTGCAAGACCAACAGCTTCTTCATTGCAAATACCTATTTTCAACAATATAAGGCAACTATACAAGTGAACCTTACCAGGTGGAATACACAGGAATCAAATCAACTACCTCTGTGGAAAGAGACAATGGAAAAGCTCACTATCATCAGTTACAAGGCCAGGGTCCGACTGTGGAACAGACAATCAATTGCTCATATGTAAGTTCAAACTGAAGTTGAAGAAAGTTAGAACAAGTCCACGAGAGCCAAAGGATGACCTTGAGTATATCCCACCTGAATTTAGAGACCATCTCAAGAATAGATCTGATACATTGAACACTGATGACCAAAGGCCAGACGAGTTGTGGAATGACATCATACATGAAGAAAGCGAAAGGTCATTAAAAAGACAGGAAAGAAAGAAAAGACCAAAATGGATGACAGAAGAGGCTCTGGAACTTCCTCTTGAATGTTCAGTAACTACAGCAAATGGAAAAAAAAGGTGAAGTAAAAGAGCTGAACAGAAGATTTCAAAGGGCAGCTCAAAAAGACAAAGTAAACTGTTATGATGACAAGTGCAAAGACCTCGAGATAGAAAACCAAAAGGGAAGAACATGCTAGGCATTTCTCAGGCTGAAAGAACTGAAGAAAAAATTCAATTCAAGCCTCAAGTTGCAATATTGAAGGATTCTATGGAGAAAATACTGCTCGATGCAGGAAACATCAAAACAAGTTGGAAGGAATACACAGAGTCACTATACCGAAAAGAATTGGTCAACTTCCACCCATTTTAAGAGGTAGCATATGATCAAGAACCCATGGCATTGAATGAAGAGGTCCAAGCTGCACTGAAGCATTGGCAAAAAACAAGACTGCAAGAATGGATGGAATGTCAATTGAGATGTTTCAACAAACAGATGCAGCACTGAAAGCACTTACTTATCTATGCTATGAAATTTGGAAGAGAGTGGCCTGGCCAATCGACTGGAAGAGGTACATATTCATGTCTATTCCAAAGAAAGGTGATCCAACAGAATGCAGAAAATATTGAACAATATCACTAATATCACAAGCTAGGAAAATTTTGCTGAAGATAATTTAGAAGCATTTGCAGTCATTAAGGTTGACTACTTTGAGGAGGCAGCCCTTCCCCAGTCATATTCTGAGTGTCTTCCATACTGAGGGGCTCAACAGAACTGTCAGAAGTTCAAGCCATGTCAGAAGAGGACATGGAAGGAGGGATATTATTGCTGATGTCAGATGGATCTTGGCTGAAAGTAGAGAATATCAGAAAGATGCTTACTTGTGTTTTATTGACTACGCAAAGACATTCAGCTGAGTGGATCATAACAAATTATGGATAACATTGTGAAGAATGAGAATTCCAGAACACTTAATTTTGCTCATGAGGAACCTATACTTAGACCAAGAGGCAGTCATTCAAACAGAGCAAGGGGATAATGCATGGTTTAAAATCAGGAAAGGTGTGTGTCTGGGTTGTATCCTTTCGCCATATTTATTCAGTCTGTATGCTGAATAAATAAAGAAGATGGACTATGAAAAAAAGGTGACATCAGGAATGGAGAAAAACTCATTTACAACATATGATATGCAGATGACACAACCTTGCTTGCTGAAAGTGAAGAGGACTTGAAGCACTTACTGATGAAGGTCAAAGACTACAGCCTTCGGTATGGATTACACCTTAACATAAAGAAAACAAAAACCTTCACAACTGAACCAATAAGCGACATCATGATAAATAGAGAAAAGATTGAAGTTGTCAAGGATTTCATTTCACTTGAATCCACAATCAATGCCCATGGAAGCAGCAGTCAAGAAATCCAGTGATGTATTGCATTGGGAAAATCTGCTGCAAAAGACCCCTTTAAAGTGTTAAAAAGCAAACATGTCACCTTAAGGACTAAATCGCACCTGACCCAAGTTATGGTATTTTTAATCACTTCCTATGCATGGGAAAGCTGGACAATGAATAAGAAAGACTGAAGAAGAACTGATGCCTTTGAATTATGGTTTTGACAAAGAATATTGAATATACCATGGACTGCCAGAAGAACAAATCTGTCTTGGAGGAAGTACAGCCATAATGCTCCTTAGAAGTGAGGATGGTGAGACTTTGTCTCATGTACTTCGGACATGTTATCAGAAAGGACCAGTCCCTGAATAAGGACATCTTGCTTTGTAAAGTAGAGTCAGTAAAAAAGAGGAAAACCCTCATGAGATGGACTGACATGGTGGCTGCAAAAACGGGCTCAAACATTTTAGGATGGTGGAGGACCTGGCAGTGTTTCATCCTGTCGTACATAGGATCACTATGAGTCAGAACTGATGCAACGGCACCTAACAACAACGAGAACATATGAATGCTTTCTTCTACAGGGGCTTGCATCTATTCCTTAGATGGCTGCTTACTTAGGTGAGCCTGTAAGACCCCTGACACTACTGTTTAGTAGTCAGGCATCGTCTGACCTTTTCACCTACCTATGACTTAGCATTCAGCTTCTGTGATCTTAGACGGGGAGTCTGTGGAGTAAGGCCACATTAGAGGAACAGCTTGACAGTTCAAAAGAATGGCTTAGAGTGCGAACTTGAGTCCATTTGGAAAATGAATCTCATCTATGTACATAATTTTTCAAATGCAGTAAATATTAAACTTCAACAACTGGCATTGCTAAAGTAAAATAGATTTTCTCAAGTCCTTGCATGGGAAGAATAAAATGTTATTATACCACATGGCACTAGTTTTTTTTTTTTTTTAATGCAATATACTGATCAACAAAAGAATAGCAAAAACTATAAACCAAAGTCCAAAGATTTTAAGAACCTGCATGGAGTTTTGTTCTGTGATCCTGGGAAGACTTGTCTAGTTTCAAAGTCATCTGCTTCTGGCTGTCTTGGCGTTTGAGGGTCATCCATAAGTCCTCAGCAACTTCACATTCTAGGCAGGTTCTTTGGCCTTCTTTAGCTGTGAGAACGACCTAAGGGTTCACTACTTCTATTTTGGCAGCACAAAGGTTTGTGAGAAGCACTAAAAAGGGTCCTTTCAGTGAGGTTCTAGTGATTCTTTCAATTGATGTCTTTTCCAATATATATAGTTTCCCAGAGCTATTTAAGTATGCTTTGAGGGTACAATATTTGTTCATTAAAGACTTCTCTCATCTGTGAAAGATACTCTTTAGAATATTGGATTAAAGTTTGAAAATATTTTAATAAAATTAGGTAAGACTGTTTTCTTATTAGGCCCAGTCCCCAAGTTAGTAACAGGATCTTGAGAACTTCCTGCCTTTTTCCATGTCTCCATCTTGCTCATCTGAGTCAATTGTTGGTGTTTTAGAAGTTTCCTGAAGTCAATTCTCAGAAGTTAGAATTGTCAGTAAGTACATTTGGGGAGTTCCTGTCTTTATTAATCATAATTGCAGAAATAATTTGAGAGGCAGCTCATTTGGCTGCCAGACCAGCAAGGTTATCCCCTCCACTGTCCTTAGCCTGGGATACTCCTTTCTTTTGCTGCTCCAGATGAACAGACACCAATTGTTGCATCTTAGATGTCTGCTTGCAAACGTTTAAGTCCCCAGATGCTATGTTATGAACTGGGAGATAGAAGGATATTAGGCCAATTGAATGAAATGACCCATAAAACCATGGCCCCAGTTCTTTGAACCAAGGAAACAAATTCCATGAGGCATTTGTTTATGTGTAAACAGAATCAGTAACTGCTTTTCATGTGCCTCAGCTAAGGCCACATTCCACGAAACCCAGACTGCATGTTATTAATGTAAACACTGCAATGTTCATCTATTAAGACACAAATTTCTCCTTGGGAGACTTAACAGGAAATCTAATGTTATTCTGTTAGTAAAATCATAGCTCAAACTTCAGGTATTTCTTTAGTTATGGTCTTTATATCTTCGCCAAGTTAACTAATAAAGCTGTGCTGACTATAGAATTTTTTCCTCATATGCTAATTCTTCTTTTTATGTTTTTTAAGTTTTCTTTTCTGGTCTCAATTATACATTCCTCTCATATTCTTATTTTTTTTCTTGGATAATTGATATTATATATAAACACATAGGAATAGCATAACAAGAACCAGTCCAAATCTGCAGGTAAACAACAACAATAACAAAAAACTCTATTAGATGATTTAGGAGAAAGGAAGAAAATGGTTTCTTACATTCAGAACATAAAACATTAAACCATCAGCAACATTTCTACATAAAATTAGTAATCCATTACTCCACTCAGTCCTATGTAGTTAATTTTTCTTCTAAGCGATTCTGGATCAGCCACAGTCTGTGAACTTGTCAGCTTCTACACAAGAGTCCTGGAAATCTTGATTCATTCTAGTAGTATCCATGTTCAAAATATAATACTATTTTTCATAAGTCCAATATGGTTCATCTTTTTTTGAAATATTTTGGTCAAGCATTTTCAGCAAGTCAGCAAAATAAAAACTTATCTGCAGTTGACAAAATTTAATATGGCCATGATTAAATAACAATAGCTCTTAAAAGTGAAAGATCTGATGTGAATTAATTACAAAAAGCAATGCAGAGTTAAATAAAGTCAATTCAGACAAAAATATCTCTAAACATAATGAGTAACTTTATTTTCAAAGAATTTCATATATAACACATAATAATCTTGGGACATAGTATCACATAATCAGGAAATGTTGAGAATATACTGGATTTGCAGGTCTCTAAACATCTTTTTTTTTTAACATCTGAATAGTAATAATAATAAAAAAAAAAAACTCCAGGGGTAGAAGTGAATTCCCCAGTTCAAACCATTGGCTTTGAAGGTGCTGGATTCAAAAGAAGAGAAAACACTGACACATAAAATCTTAACTCAAGGAAAATCAGACTTTTGATCTGACAACACATTTCATGTAATTTATAACACATTAAGTAAAATTTTTTTAAAACAGGAAGAAATCTTTTGTGGCTTTCCACAAAGTGTCAGAGTTATCAGGAGTTTATCATAGGTCACCAAGAAACAAAACTTGTTATTAACCAAAAATATTAAAAGTAAAAACCTTAGCTTTTTAAAGCCGTGCAGCTTTGTTTCCAACTCAGGAATCTATTCTAATGAGATGTCAAACCCTTGCATTTGAGGCAGATTACACAAAGAATAAATTAACTCTTCAATCCAATAGTTAAAGAAAATTTCATTATTTTAACAGAAATCCAATTCTTTGCTTTATATGTCATTTGACAATAAAAGTTCTTAAAAATCTCATAAATGAACCCATCAGGCATTTAGACAGACAGATAAAAACTCTGGCTATATCAAATAAATGCCCTTTTAATAAGCCCTTTAAACATTGTCTTTGTTACATATCTCTCATAGTATAACCCTTTAAACAGCAAAAATGAACACACCCATTAGCAGGCCTGAATATATATATTCACGAGGCCTGAATGTACTCTATTCTACTCTACTCTACTCTACTCTACTCTACTCTACTCTACTCTACTCTACTCTACTCTACTCTACTCTACTCTACTCCTACTCTACTCTACTCTAATGTAGTGCAGTGTAGTATAATGTAATGTAACATAATATATAAATAAAACCCATTGCTGCTGAGTCAATTCCGCGTCACAGCAACCCTAAGGACAGAGTAGAACTGCTCCATAGGGTTTCCAGGGAGTGACTGGTGGGACTAAATTGCAGATTTTTTGGTTAGTGGTCATAGCATGCCATAGCTCTTAACTACTGTCCCATCAAGGTCCCATATATATCTTTTCTCTGTGGCATAAAAAATGAAAGTATATAAACTTAAATTATAATGAATATCTATTAACACAATATCTTAAAGATCTTGGAAATTATTTTAAGCCTATGTATCGTAAACATAGTCATCACTGAAATAAAGTTAGTTTAAATGCCTGTATATTCATTCACACCTTCACCTTTTCATTTTAGGTGTGTTTCATTGTTATTTCTATGTTTTGGCTTCTTAGAATTCCTCTACAATAGAACTTGTTTACAGTTCTTTTATGATGAGGAGCCACCCAATTTCTGATTACTATAGTAAGACAGCACCTTGTTTTCTTTTGTCTTAAAAGGTCTCCACCTAGTTGGGAGGGGTCCTTCAAATGGTTCCCTGGAGCTATGTGACCTCAGAGGCTGGGGGCCAAGGACACCTGATCCTGCCTTGCCCACCCTATCTTTTGGCTCATGGTCAAAGGTAAGCATTGGTCATCCCAGATGCATTTGAAAAACAAATGATAACCAAATTCCTTCCCTTTTGCTATTCTATTGGTAAACAGTTTTGCAACCTTTTATCTACCCAGTAAACACCAAAGATCTTTAGCAATTTTGTAAATGAACCCATCTATTCTTGGTTAGCATTTTTTTCTCTAGGCTTGTCCTATGCTTCCCTTTTCTCCCCCTGAAACTATTAGTTTTATTTTAACACAAAATTGTCCCCTTTCCTTAAAAAAATACATTTCTTATAATACCTGGCTTAGGTTATTTAAAAAAGTTTTGCTTTTAAGATTAATGTATTATGGAACATAAAAATTTTGGCCAGAACAAATTCACTTTCATTAATTCCTGGAAGTGTTTGGACTAGTAAATCTATATTTATCATAAAAAAAAAAATGAGCTTATTTATCATTAAACCAACTAGAATAAAGTTTTTGAGGAAATATTATAATCTAGTTTTAATAATACCATCAGGAGCTAGGAAAATATTTCATTTTCTATAACCCTATCTTTTGCATGCTTTATTGGGTCTTTTAAAGAAGAAATTTAGAATAATTTGTCCTTTCTTTTTTTTTTTAAAAAAAAAAGTCCTTATTATGCCAATTAAAATAATTCATCTTTTTCAATTAGACCAAATTACATCAAAATTTTCTCAAAGTAACTACTAAAAGCCCAAATCATAAGACAGATGCAAGAAACAGTTTTTCTTGGAAGAGAAAAGAACTAGGATTTTAGACAGTCCTTTGAAAAACACCAGCCATGGTCTTCAACCTGATACAAGTCAGAAACTCAGACAAGACTCTGTAGACCAGAGGCAAACTTTCAGAAGGAAACGAGACAGAAAAAGACATAAACTCACCTGTCTGTGAGGCCAGCTCAAAGATCAGCCTTGTACAATACCAGATAACATACACGACCCAGTTTCTTAAAATATATACAGTAATTCTTTGGTAAGATTGACCCAAATTCAACAGAAAAATAGGTTCTAGATAAAACTGATTAACTTGTCAGAGCCTCAGATCCTCTGACAACCCTGAGCACTAAACAAAAGCTCCCCAAAGAAGAAGGGACAACACAAATGGGAGCTCATTTTCCCAAAACACCAAAAAACCAAACTTGTTGTGGTAGAGTCAATTCTGACTCATAGCAACCCTATAGAATGTAGTAGAACTGCCCCATAGGGTTTCCAAGAAGTGGCTGTTGGATCTGAACTGCTGATCTTTTGGTTGGCAGCTGAACTCTTAACCACTGCACCACCAAGGCTCGCATTTTCCCAAGGTGGAAAGAAAAAAGACAGAACAGATAGGAACTCATTTTCTCAAAGTGATCACTGAAATTCCAAATTACTTTTAGTATACCTAGCTTATGGTGTTTTTGAGCATGAACCCCAAACCAGTGTCCTGCTAATGGGGAACTCCAGCATCATTTATCAAGAATGTTAAGAACAGGTCAAAACTTTGGTATCTCAGAGTCAGACAAAATTCCTAGCAGGGTTGGGAATAGCTTCCCAGTCTGTGGTGTTTGACCAGCTCAGATAATTAAGAGAGAAGTCCATTTGGGAATATGGAGTTGAAAGCTATTTCAGCTCCAGGCTCTTTTAAATTTAAGCCCAAGTTTTCAGCAAAATGTTTGTTCAATGCTCCCTATAGTTATAAACATTCTCTTCCTTTTCTCTTGCTTATGGCCCTGAACTTTTTCCCATTCTATTTTCCTGGGGAAAACTTTTGGAACAGAGTCTAGGAGTAATTTAACAATGACTTTGGTTTGGTCTAATAATTCTATACTGGGAACATTGGGTCTTATAGTTAAAGGCCTTTCTGGATTTTTCTAACTGGCCTCCTACATCCACCTGTGAGCTTCCCCTGATCCTACCAACATATTAATTGATACAGATCTGATGAGCCAGGTTAATAAGTGTGATGGTTAAAGTTGCGTGTCAACTTGGCTGGGCCATGATTCTCAGTGGTTTGGCAATTATGATGTAGTTTGTCAGTTATGTAATGATGTAATCGCCTCCATGATGAAATCTGATGTAATGTAATCACCTCCATGATGAGACTGATATGAGCAGTCAATCAATTGAAAGGGAGTTTCCTTGGGAGTGTGACCTGCACCAGTATATAGACTTTCCGGCAAAGCTCCCTAGCTTTTGCTCTGCTCTGGATCCAGCATTCCACTTGGGATTTGAACCAGCAGCCTGTTGTATGACCTGCTCCTGCAGCTATGTGAGTCAGTAGAAGCCTCCAGATGTAGGACTTGCCAGCCCCTACAACCACATGAACTGTTTCCTTGATATAAGTCTCTCTCCCTCTCTCTATATATGTATGCTTCACTGGTTTTGCTCCTCTAGAAAACCCAATATAAGATATTTGGTACTAAGAATGGCTCTAGAGAAACGAAATTGTAAGGATGAGTTTTCCATATTGGTTCTCAAGTCTGGTTAGTTTTAAAGAGGTTGATGACTCTCTTTCCAGTAGGCTTGTCTTTTTCCTGTTCTCAAGGGGAATGTTTTCAGCTCCCTTGATTAAGAATGGTGTTGGCCGTTGGTTTTGTATAGATGCCTTTTATTATGTTGAGGAATTTCCACCCCATCTGATGAGATTAAAGCAGCTGGGTCTGAAGAGCCTTTGTCTGAGATATCACCTTGTGCAGCTTCTGAGTCATCATCTAAGGAGGCGCCTGAGAAATTGCCTAGGGCATTGCCTGAGGCAGATGCCTTACAAGACATTGCCAAATATTCTTAAAACACATCCCCACCACCCATTTTGGCTTCTAGACCTATAACTGGACTTATGTCCCAGTTGGCCGCAAAAGGTGAAGTACAAAGTGTGACCCAGGAGGAGGTATGCTACACTTCAAAAGAACTACTTGACTTTTCTAATATGTACAAACAGAAACATGGGGTAGTGTCAGAATGGCTATTAAGGGTGTGGGATAATGGTGCAAGGAACATAAAGTTGAATCAGTCTGAATTAATCAGTATGGGTTAACTAAGCACAGTACCTCATCCAATATTTCAGCTTGAGAGGTTAGGAAAGGATCTAAGGCCTATACTAAGTCAAGTTGAAATACCAGACCTGCCTTGGTATACTGTAGAAGAAGGTATCCAAAGGCTTAGGGGAAATTGGCATGTTAGAGTGGATTTGCTAGGTTAGACCCACAGATCCACACATGGAGTGATCATCTCAATCAATGCAGGAAAGGTATTTGACAAAGTCCAACACCCATTCCTGATAAAAACTCTCAATAAAATAGGTACAGAAGAAAAATTTCCCAGCGTAATAAAGGGCATATATGCAAAATCAACAGCCAACACTGTTCTTAACTGAGAGAGGCTGAAAACATTACCTTTGAGAACAGGAACTAGACAAGGATGCCCTTTATCACCACTCCTATTTAACATTGTGTTGAACTCCTAACCAGAACAATAAGGCAAGAAACAGAAATAAAGGGCATCCAAATTGGTAATGAAGAAGTTAAACTCTCCTATTTGCAGATGATACTATACTTAGAAAACCCAAAATATTCCATGAGAAAACTACTGGAACTAATAGATTCAGCAGAGTGAAGGGAGCCCCGAATTCTTGAACAATGCTGTGATTACTACTTTATGTAACTCAGATTTGACAGTGGGAACTGCCCTAACTGGATTAAAATATCTAACTACAATGGGGTTGATTGGACCTCATGGTGGTAGGGTCCAAGTAGCAGCACTCAATTGACAAAGACAAGGTGGGAGTGATTATGGTAATGGACAGTGGAGTCAAAAAAGTAATCAGAATAGTCTGACTAGTATGGACTTATGGCATTGACAACTTAGTCATGGTGTCCCTAAGAGTGAAATAGGTGGGAAATCTGAATATTTACTTGATCTGTACAAGTGCAAGTATTCTAGGTCAAGTAAATGGCAGTCTAACTTGAATCTCTAGAATAGACAGTCACTCTCCATCAATCAATTCCTAGACTTAAGTGAGTTTACAGACTCACAACTCCTTGAATAAAGGGGAATCCAGGTCTCCGTGAGGGTGGACTCCACTACACTATCAAAAATTTATGTTGTGAATCTTTCTCCCATCCTTTTAGGAGGGTGAGAGTTTATTGGGGAAAAGGAAATAATCAGACCTTTCAGGGATTACTGGACACTGGTTCTGAACTGACAATAGTTCCAGGATATCTGAAACATCACTGTGGCCCACTAGTCACAGTGGGGGCATATGAAGGTTAGGTTATTCATGGAGTCTTAGCTCAGGTTCATCTCACAGTGGGTTCCTGAACTCAACCTATAGTGATTGCTTCAGTTCCAGGATGCATAATTGGAATAGATATACTCAGCAATTGGAAGAACCCTGACTTTGGATCCCTGACAAGTGGAATAAGGGATAATATGGTAGGTAAAGCCAAGTGAGAGCCATTAGAACTGCCCCTACCTATGACAATAGTAAACAAAAAACAATACCACATTCCTGGAGCGATTGCAGAGACCACTGCCACCATCAAGCACTTGAAGGATTCAGGGGTGGTGATTCCCACCACAACCCTGTTCAACTCATCTATTTGGCCTGTGCAAAAAACAGATGGATCTTGGAGAATTACAGTGGATTATTGAAAATGTAGTCAGGTGGTTGCTCTAATTGCAGCTGCTGTTCCAGATGTGGTTTCATTGCTTCAGAAAATTAATGTATCTCCTGATAAGTGGTATGAAGCTACTGGTCTGACCAAAGCCTTTTTATCAGTTCTGCTTGTGAATGATCACAAGAAACAGTTTTCCTTCAGTTGACAAGGCCAGTAGTACACCTTCAGTGTTCTACCTTGAGTGTACATCAGCTCTCCAGCCCGATGTCATCATTTAGTCCACGGAGAACTTGATCAATTTTCCTTTCCACAAGACATCACATCGGTCTGTTACATTGATGGCATTATGCTAATTGGGCCTAGTAAGGAAGAAGAGTCAATGACTCTGAACTTATTGGTAAAACATTTACACGCTAGAGTGTGGGAAATTAATCTGACAAAAATTCAGGCATATTCTACCTCAGTGAAATTTCCAGGATTCCAGTGGTGGGGGCATGTTGAGATATTCCTTCTAAAGTGAAGGATAAGTTATTGCATCTGGCCCCTCCCACGAGTAAAAATGTGACACAAGGCCTGGTGGGCCTCTTTAGATTTTGGAGGCACCATATCCCTCATTTGGGTGTACTGTTGTTGTTGTTGTTAGGTGCTGTTGAATCAGTTCCGACTCATAGCGACCCTATGCACAACAGAATGAAACACTGTCTGGTTCTGAGCCATCCTTACAATTGTTATTATGCTTGAGCTCATTGTTGCAGCCACTGTGTCAATCCACCTCGTTGAGGGCCTTCCCCCTTTCTGCTGAGCCTGTACTCTGCCAAGCATGATGTCCTTCTCCAAGGATTGATCCCTCCTAACTACATGTCCAAAGTATGTAAGACACATCCTTGCTTCTAAGGAACATTCTGGTTGTACTTCTTCCAAGACAGATTTGTTTGTTCTTTTG
Source organism: Loxodonta africana (assembly GCF_030014295.1). Classification (NCBI taxonomy): domain Eukaryota; kingdom Metazoa; phylum Chordata; class Mammalia; order Proboscidea; family Elephantidae; genus Loxodonta; species Loxodonta africana. Next base: position 174,194,442 of record NC_087345.1, on the reverse strand, counting down.
GCAGTCCATGGTATATTCAATATTCTTCGCCAACACCACAGTTCAAAGGCATCAATTCTTCTTCGGTCTTCCTTATTCATTGTCCAGCTTTCACATGCATACGATGCGATTGAAAATACCATGGCTTGGGTCAGAGGCACCTTAGTCTTCAAAGTGACATCTTTGCTCTTCAACACTTTAAAGAGGTCCTTTGCAGCAGATTTATCCAATGCAATGCGTCTTTTGATTTGTTGACCGCTGCTTCCATGGCTGTTAATTGTGGATCCAAGTAAAATGAAATCTTTGACAACTCCAATCTTTTCTCTGTTTATCATGATGCTTATTGGTCCAGTTGTGAGGATTTTTGTTTTCTTTATGTTGAGGTGCAATCCATACTGAAGGCTGTGGTCTTTGATCTTCATTACTAAGTGCTTCAAGTCCTCTTCATTTTCAAGCAAGCAAGGTTATGTCATCGGCATAATGCAGGTTGTGAATGAGTCTTCCTCCAATCTGATGCCCCGTTCTTCTTCATATAGTCTAACTTCTCGGATTATTTGCTCAGCCTACAGATTGAATAGGTATGGTGAAAGGATAGAACCCTGATGCATACCTTTCCTGACTTTAAACCAATCGGTATCCCCTTGTTCTATCTGAACAACTGCCTTTTGATCTATGGAAAGGTTCCTCATGAGCACAATTAAGTGTTCTGGAATTCCCATTCTTCACAATGTTATCCGTAATTTGTTATGATCCACATAGTTGAATGCCTTTATGTAGTCAATAAAACACAGGTAAACATCCTTCTGGTATTCTCTGCTTTCAGCCAGGATCCATCTGACATCAGCAGTGATATTCCTGGTTCCACGTTCTCTTCTGAAATTGGCCTGCATTTCTGGCAGTACCCTGTCGATATACTGCGGCAGCCATTTTTGAATGATCTTATAGATGAAGGAAGCAAGAGGCCATTGGAAAGACAGGAAAGAAAGAAAAGACCAAGATGGATGTCAGAGGAGACTCTAAAACTTGCTCTCGATTGTCAAGCAGCTAAAGCAAAAGGAAGAATTGAAGAAGTAAAAGAACTGAATAGAAGATTTCAAAGGGCATCTCGAGAAGACAAAGTATTATAATGACATGTGCAAAGAGCTGGAGAAGGAAAACTAAAAGGGAAGAACACACTCGACGTTTCTCAAGCTGAAAGAACTGAAGAAAAAATTCAAGCCTCAAGTTGCAATAGTGAAGGATTCTGTGGGGAAAATATTAAATGACGCAGGAAGCATCAAAAGAAGGTGGAAGGAATGCACAGAATCATTATACCAAAAAGAATTAGTCGATATTCAACCATTTCAAGAGGTGGCATATGATCAGGAACCAATGGTACTGAAGGAAGAAGTCCAAGCTGCTCTGAAGGCATTGGCGAAAAACTAGGCTCCAGGAATTGATGGAATATCAATTGAGATGTTTCAACAAACGGATGCAGCGCTGGAGGTGCTCACTCATCTATGCCAAGAAATATGGAAGACAGCTTCCTGGTCAACTGACTGGAAGAGATACATATTTATGCCTATTCCCAAGAAAGGGGATCCAACCGAACATGAAAATTATAGAACAATATTGAGTGTACTGCTCCGGCCTATTTATCAAGTGATTTGAAAAGTTGCTTGATTTGACTGGGACCCAGAACAAGAGAAGGCTCTGTAACAGGTTCAATCTGCTGTGCAAGCCACTCTGCTACTTGGGCTGTATGATCTGGATGATCCAAAAGTTCTGGAAGTGTCAGTGGCAGATAGAGATGTTGTTTGGAGTCTTTGGCAGGCCACTATTGGTGAATCATAGTGCAGACCCTTAGGATTTTGGAGCAAAGTCCTGCCATTCTCTGCAGATAACTACTCTCCTTTTGAGAAACAGCTTTTGGCTTGTTACTGGTCCTTAGTAGAGACCAAACACTTAACCATGGGCCACCAAGTCACCATGCAGCTTGAGCAGCCCACCATGAACTGGGTGTTGTCTGACCCACAGAGCTATAAAGTTGGATGTGCACAGCAGCACTCCATCATTAAATGGGAGTGGTAATACCAGATCCATCTAGCAGGATCTGAAGGCACTAGTAAGTTGCATGAGGAAGTGGTCCAAATGCCCATAGTTCCCATTCCTATGAAATTACCTGCCCTCTCCCAGTTTGTACCTATGGCTTCATAGGGAGTTCCTTATGATCAGTTGACTGAGGAAGAGAAAACTCATGCCCGGTTTACAGATGGTTCTGCACAATATGAAGGCACCACTCTAAAGTGTACAGTGGCAGTACTGCAGCCCTTTTCTGGGACCTCCTTGAAGGACAGTGGTGAAAAAAATTCTCCTAACGGGCAGAACTTTGAGCAGCGTACCTGGTTTTTCACTTTGCTTGGAAGAAGACATGGCTGTATGTGCAAATGTTTACTGACTCATGGGCTGTGGCCAATGGTTTGGGTGGATGGTCAGAGACTTGGAAGAAACATGATTGGAAAATTGGAGACAAGGAGGTATTGGGAAGAGGTATGTGGGTATACCTCTCTGAATAGGACAAAAAAATGAATACATTTGTGTCTCATGTGAATACTCACCAAAGGGTGACTTAAGCAGAGGAAGATTTTAACAATCAATTGGATATGATGGCGTGTTGTATGGAAACCAGTCATCCTCTTTCTCCAGCCACTCTCGTGATTGCCCAGTGGGCTCATGAACGAAGTGGCCATGGTGGCAGGGAATATGGACTTCCACTCACCAAGGCTGATTTGGCTAGAGCTATTTTTTTTACGCTGCTGAATGCCCAATCTGCCAACAGGAGAGACCAACACTGAGTCCCCAGTACCATTCCTCAAGGAGATTTGCTGGCTGCCAGCAACCTGGTGGTAGATTGATTACATTGGACAGTTTCTATCATACATAGGAAATTGTTTTGTTCTTACTGGAATAGACACTTACACTGGATGTGGATTTGCCTTCCCAGCACACAATGCTTTTGCCAAAACTACCATCTGTGGACTTACAGAATGCCTTATCCACCATCATGGTATCTCACACAACATCACCTCTGATCAAGCGACTCACTTCACAGCAAATGACCCTTGGCAATGGGCCTAATCTCATAGAATTCACCAGTCATACCATGTTACCCAGTATCCTGAAGCAGCTGGCTTGATAGAACCATGGAATGGCCTTCTAAAGACACAATAGGGTGCCAGCTAGGTGGCAGTACCTTGCAGGGTTGGGTCAGTGTTCTCCAGGAGGATGTATATGCTCTAAACCAGTGTCCAATATACGGCCTGTTTCTCACATAGACTGGATTCATGAATCCAGAAATAGAGGGTGGAAATGGGAGTGGCACCATTCACAATTACCATTAATGACATACTCACAAAAATTTTGCTTCCTGTCCCCATGACCCTATGCTGTGCAGGTCTATAAGTCTTAGTTCCAAAGGAAGGAATGCTCCCACCTGGAGACACTTCACTGATTCCATTGAACTGGAAGTTAAAAATGCCACCTGACCACTTTGGGGTCCTCATGCCTCTATATCAACACGCAAAGAAGGCAGTTACCATATTTGTTGGTGTGATTGATCCTGGCTACCAAGGGGAAATCGGTTTGCTATTAGATAATGGAGGGACAGAGGAGTATGTCTGGAATACAGGAGATCCCGTATGGCGTCTCTTAGTACTACCAGGCACTGTGTTTGAAGTCAATGGAACCCAATTCTGACATGACTACTAATGGCTCAGACCCTTCAGGAATGAAGGTTTGGGTCACCCCATCAGATAAAGAACCACAACCGAGTTGTTTGTTGAGGGTAAAAGGAATAAAGAGTGGGTGGTGGAAAAAGGTAGTTCTAAATACCAGCTTCCACCCTGTGTTCACTTGCAGAAATGAGGACTGTAATTGTTGTATTTCTTCCTCTTATGTGTGCTTCAAATATTTTTATTTTCTGCATTTATAAAATATAAGATGTAAACAGGGCTAGCACATTTTCAGTTGTATGCATGTTAGTTTTATCATGTTAGGTGCAAGTGTGAGTTTACAGTTGTTTTTATTTTGAGATTATGTATGGTTTAAGGAGATGTGTAAAGGTACTAAGTTGACAATGGGTGGCCTATGATGGTTAAGGTTGTGTTTCACCTTTCTTGGGCCATGATTCTAGTGGTTTGGCAGTTATGATGTAGTTTGTTAGCTCTGTAATGATGTAATCAGCTCTATAATGTGATCTGATGTAATCATCTTCAAGATGAGATCTGCTATAAGCAGCCAATCAATTAAAAGGGAGTTTCCTTGGAGGTATGGCCTATTTGCTTCTCTGTTTTATATTTCAAAAGAGGTTAACTCAAGATACAACCTAATCTTGTAGATTGAGTCCTGCCTCATTAACATAACTGCTTCTAATCCTGCCTCATTAACATCATGGGGGTTGGATTTACAACACGCAAGAAAACCACATCAATGACAAAATGTTGGATAATCACACAATACTAAGAATCATGGCCTAGCCCAGTTGATACACATTTTGGGGGACAAAATTCAATCCATGACAAACAGTAAATCATAAAATATATGTGGACTTTCCAGCAAAGCTTGCTGGCTTTTGCTCAAGTCCTATAACATTCACAATATCTCGCATTGCTCAGGTTGAGTGAATAGGGCCTCTGCAATTGGAGTGCAACCTACAGCTCTCTTTAGGTGATTGGGTACTTAATCTTTCCTTGTCTTCAGCTGGGGTCCTACATACCAATTCTGGGGTAATTGGGAACATTCAATTCAGCATTATGTTACCCTTGGTTAAGTGACTGTTAGAGTTTTTTGAGGATCTTTTGGGGATTAGAGAGATAGTAAATCTTGCCTCAAGCATTTGTCTAGACCTGGAGTCATATGGAGTATTTTGGGACAGCCAACTTTTAAAAATACCAGTCTTGTACTGGAGGTAGCATTTGGGAATAGGAACACTATGTGTCCCACTCATTCGTGATTTGTGTTCACGAGTATATCAGAAGATGGAGGCCAAATATAGCCAAATGTTGGTACCATTTCATTTTTTGACTGTTCTCTCCATGATCCCCAAATCAAAACCCAAGTGTTTTGAATTTGGGAAAGTGCTATTTTCTGAAGACTGGAAGGAGAAATTGAAAAGGGAAAACTCTAAGCTATAAATAAAAATTTCTTCTCCATGAATGAGACATAGATTGTGTTCAGAGATGTGGCATGGAGTTGAACTGCATGACTCTTGACCTTTCTGGGAAAAGTCTGAAAAACAGTATTTTCTGAAATCAAGTCTGTGTAAGAACATACTTAGTGGTTGTATAGCTCTTTTGTGTCCCACAATATGACAATGCTTAAGAACTCAGACAAAACATGGATGAATGTAATTTATCATGCTCCAAACAGGTTCATGAAAGTGGATCAATAGCCTGTAATTCGATTTCAATGCTATTTGCTAGGGAAACTGCGGTTTTCAGTTCTGACTATGAAGAATGAGTAGCATCACTTATCTACAGCTGTTGGCAGCAAAGAAGACACTTAAGAAACTTTCCATATATTCCAAGTGAAAATATGCCTCAAGCTCTTTAAGAGGCCCCTGCTACTTTTTAGTGTTGATAGAAAATGTGTTTGGAGGTAATGATCTTGAAATTTTGGGTTAATTTTTGACATCTTTTTCTTCCTTACTCAAAGCAATTTCTTAAAGTCTTAAATATTTTATTGTTAGTAGTATGTACTACATACAATGTTGCAGCATTGTAGTTTGCTCATGTTATCATTCTCATATGTTCGATTTTATGATCATGGATAGAATTTTGTCCCCCCAAAATGTGTGTCAACTTGGCTAGGCCATGATTCTTAGTATTGTGTGATTATCCAACATTTTGTCATCTGATGTGGTTTTCTTATGTGTTGTAAATTCTACCTCTATGATGTTAATGAGGCAGGATTAGAAGCAGTTATGTTAATGAGGCAGGACTCAATCTACAAGATTAGGTTGTATCTTGAGTTAACCTCTTTTGAGATATAAAACAGAAGCAAGCAGAGAGACAAGAAGATCTCATACCACCAAGAAAGCAATGCCAGGAGCAGAGTGCATCTTTTGGACTCTAAGTTCCTGCACTAAGAAGCTCCTAGACTAGGGGAAGATCGATAACAAGGACCTCCCTTCAGAGAGAGAAAGCCTTCCTCTGGAGCTGGCACTCTGAATTCGGACTTCTAGCCTCCTACACTGTGAGAGAATAAATTTCTCTTTGTTAATGCCGTCCACTTGTAGTATTTCTGCTGTAGCAGCACTAGATGTTCAAAAGTTAATGTCAGGAGTCATGAGGTACAGAAAGTGGGGCAAAGTTCAACTCCAGTGACATACATATGACAATTGAACTGTACATGTGCCTGACAGCCATTAGGGCTCTGACTTCATTGTTATGGTACTGATGCCAGCTTCATTGTAGGCAAGGCCTATAGTGTGATCTTATTTTACGTGAAAGGACTGGAGTTTTTTCTAAACTAAATCAGGGGCTTCAGTTACTTGAAATCATGGACCCAAACACTGGTCACTTTGCTAAAATTCATAGGCAGATTCAGGAATCAGTGAGATATTACTTTGAAATATATATTATAAAAAAAAAAAAAAAAAAGGACCATACAGACAACTCCCACTAATTTTCTGACTAGAAACACCATCCTTATTTCCAGGGTTAATCTTGATGATCCATAACTGCCCACAGGTGGAGTTATTACCACAAATGACAAAATGCCAATGTCATCCAACTCTTCTTCATCGTCGGGGTAAATTTTCATGATTTGCATATTTTTTATGTACGTACGTATTAGGATATATCTGTGAGTTCATATGTAATGTTTCAAAAGCCCAAAAACAAAGGTCAGATTTATAAAGATATTAACAATAAAAGGCATTAATAATGAAAACTTAAAAAAAAGAAGTATTCGACTTATGTCACAACCAATTTATGAAGGAGTCGTTGGAGTGGAACCCCATTGTAAGTTGGGGACTACCTGTATACATATTTGACTCTCAAGAGAGACGTGTAAATTAGAGATAGAAATTTGGTGGTAATCAATGTATGTATGACGCCTGACATTATGAGAGTAGATATACTATGAAGAGAGTAAGAAGTAGGTCTAGAATAAAGCCAGTCAGGACTGCTATGGATTGAATAGTGTTCCCCCCAAACGTGTGCCAATTTGGCAAGCTATGACTCCCAGTATTGTGTGGTTGTCCTCCATTTTGTGATCCGATTATCCTATATGTTGTAAATCCTAACCTATGTAATGTTAATGAGGCAGGATTAGTGGCAGCTATGTTAGTGAGGCAGGACAAAATCTACATGATTAGGTTGTATCTTGAGTTAATCTCTTTTGAGATACAAAAAAAGAGATCTGAACAGAGAGGAAGGGGACTTCATTGCCACCAAGTAAGAAGAGCCAGGAGTGAAGTGTATCTTTTGGAGTTGGGGTGCTTGTGCTGAGAAGCTCCTAGACCAGGGGAAGATGGATGACAGGGACCTTGCCCCAGAGCCTACAGGGAGAGAAAACCTACAGGAGAGAAACCCTGGAGATGGTGACCTGAATTTGGACTTCTGGCCTCCTAGACTGTGAGAGAATGAATTTCTCTTTTTGAAAGCCATACACTTATGGTATTTCTTTTGTTATTATTAGTATTTTATTTATTTATTTTATTGTACTTTAGAGAAAGGTTTACAGAACAAGCTAGCTTCTCATTAAACCATTACTACACATATTGTTTTGTGACGTTGGGTACCAATACCATGACACATCAACACTCTCCCTTCTTGACCCTGGGTTCCCTATTACAAGCTTTCCTATCCCTTCCTGCCTTCTAGTTCTTGTCCCTGGGCTGGTGTGCCACTTTAGTCTCACGTTTTTTTACGGTCCTGTCTAATCTTTGGCTGTCATTCCTCCCTTTGTAACTAAGACCTCTAGACATGAAGAGCACAGGGCCACAGGCACAGGGAGCAAAAATTTTATTAGTGGGTCACTAGGGGTAATGGTGACTGGTTTTACACCCATTTCCACCCTTTGATTTCTGGACCCATGGATCCTGGCTATGGGGGAAACAGAACGATTTATCAGACACTGGTTTAGAGCATATACAGCCTCCGGGAGAATATTGATCCAATCTTGCAAGGTATCCTGCCACCTAGCTTGTGCTGAATTGTGTCTTTAGAAGGCCTTTCCATATTTCCATCAAGCCAGCTGCTTCAAGATGATGGGGAACATGGTAAGACCAGTGAATTCCATGAGCATGGGCCCATTGTTGCACTTCATTTGATGTGAAGAGAGTCCCTTGATCCAAGGCCATGCTGTGAGGGATACCATGACAGTGGATAAGGCATTCTGTAAGTGTGTGGACTGCAGTTTTGGCAAAAGCATTGAGTGCTGGGCCATGATTTCCACTATTGTGTGGTTGTCCTCCATTTCGTGGTTGTAATTTTATGTTAAAGAGGATTAGGGTGGAATTATAACACCCTTACCTAGGTCACATTCCTGATCCAATGTAAAGGGAGTTTCCCTGGGGTGTGGCATGCACCACCTTTTACCTTACGAGAGATGAAAGGGGAGCAAGCTGAGAACTGGGGACCTCATATCACCAAGAAAGCAGTGCGGGAGCAAAGCGTGTCCTTTGGACTAGGGGTGTCTGCCCAGAGAAACTCTTAGTCTGGGGGAAGATTGATGAGAAGGCTAACAGAGAGAAAGCCTTCTCCTGGAGCTGAAACCCTGAATTTGGACATTTAGCCTACTTTACTCTGAGAAAATAAACATCTTTTTGTTAAAGGCATCCACTTGTGGTATTTCTGTTACAGCAGCACTAGATAACTAAGACACGGTAAGTCTAGAGTCATTGACATTTCTTCCTTACTAGGTCCAATTAGCATAATGCTGTCAATGTAATGGACAAGTGTAACATCTTATGGAAGGGAAAGGTGACCAAGTTACCTGTGGACTAAATTATGACACAGGACTGGAGAGTTGATATACTTCTGACGTAGAAGAATTAAAGATTATCGCTGGCCTTACCATCTGAAGGCAAACTGCTTCTGGTTGTCCTTCGAAACAGATAAGGAGAAAAAGGCATTAACCAGGTTGATTATTGCATACCAGGTACCAGGACATATATTAATTTGTTGAAGCAATGAAACCACATCTGAAACAGAAGGTGCAATTGGAATCACCACCTTATTAAGTTTTCGATAATCCAGTGACATTCACCAAGATCCATATGTTTTTTGCACAGGTCAAATAGGTGAGTTGAGTGGGGATGTGGTGGAAATCACCACCCCTGCATCCTTCATGTCCTTGATGGTGACAGTAATCTCTGTAATCCCTCCAGGAGTGTGGTATTACTTTTGGTTTACTATTTTCCTTGGCAGGGGTAGTTCTAATGGTTCCTATTTGGCTTTTCCTACCATAATAGCCCTTAATCCATTTGTCAGGGATCCAATGTGGACATTCTGCCAGTTGCTGAGTGTCTTAGGCTGGGTTCTCTAGATAAGCAAAGCTAGTGAAGCATCTCTCTCTATATATCTGTATGTATAGAGAGATTTATATCAATGAAATGGCTCACACAGTTGTAGAGGCTGGAAAGTCCCAAGTCTGTTTGTTAGGCTGGAGGTTCCTCCTGACTCACATAGCTGCAGGGGCTGGTGAACCCAAGTTCCAGACAGTAGATGCTGATAAATTCCAAGATTGGCAGATGAGCTGCTAGCTCAAGTCCCAGGAAGCAGAGGTCAGATGAACAAGAGCCAGCTATAGGATCCAGGGACACCAAAAAGCCCACGAGCCTTGCCAGAAAGTTCACCCATATTGGATGCAGGCTACACCCCAAAGGAAACTCCCTTCTAACTGATTGGCTACTCACAGCAAATCTCATCATGGAGTTGTTCGCAATATATCAGATCTCATCATGGCGGTGATTACATCATTATTCAATTACCAGACTACATCACAACTGCCAAACCACTGAGAATCATGGCCCAGCCAAGTTGACACACAAGCTTAATGATCTGAATGGTTCTTAAAGGCTCTGAAGATTCTGCCTCCAGGAGTAAAAAGGGCACTGCTAATCCACAGTGTGAGGTGGCAACTGAAATACATAAAATATCACCACCAATGGACCAAATATTTGTGGGAGACAAGACTTTGGGTGCTTGCATATTTGATCCTGTTCTACAATTTTGTCAGAATGAGAAGTATAAGAAAGCTGGTTGGTTGGTCATACTTTTGCAAGACAAAGTGGTGGGAAATGGATAAGCTCAAAGCTTCAGAGCCACAGCTCAAGTGCAGTACACAAGACTTGAAAGCTGCCCCATGTGCCCTAAAAAAGCCTTGTATCTTGTAGTAACAGAGGTGATATTGCCAAAAACAAACCTAGAGTCTTATCATAAGAATGACTGAATTACAATGCCAATTGAATTGTGTCTGAAGGTAAAGTGAGGGCATTGATTGGGATAAATGGATCCTGAAACTTGGGATGGGGCCATATGGGCAAATAATCAAGAAACTGGGAACATAAAAAAAAAACATAGAGCACCTAAATTCCATTGAATTACTTCTAGCAAGAGAACCGACCTTCTTATTCTCATCTGAAGAGATCACAACATCTTTGTCTGCTAAGTCACCCTGCCCAATAAAGCCATTATCCCTTCCACCCTTAGTTATCTTGTGCTGCTATTACAGAAATACCACAAGTGGAGAGCTTTAACAAACAGAAATTTATTCTGTCATAGTTTAGGAGGGTAGAAGTCCAAAACCAGGGTGGCAGCTCTCCAGGGAAAGGTTTTCTTTCTCTGTCAGCTCTGGGGGAAAATCTTCATTATCAATCCTCCCCTGGTCTAGGAGCTTCCCAGTGCTCCTGGCACTACATTCTTGGTGGTATGAGATCCTCATGTCTTCCTGCTTCTCTCTTTTATATCTCAAAAGAGATTGGGAGTCAGGGCCAAGAAGGCAGAGTAGTCAGACACTTCCGGTGATCCCTCTTACAACAAAGACCTGAAAAAACAGGTGAATCAATTATATGTATGACAAGCTAGGAGCCCTGAACATCAAAGGCAAAGTTAAGAAATCGGACTGAGTAGCAGGGGAAAGGAGAGGCAGTTCAGAATCAGCGAGGTGTTGCCAGACCTGAGTCAGCGGGAATTGGCATCCTGCAGCCCCGATTCCTTGGTGCAACCATGGCAGGGCTTTCAGGAGAATTTAGGATGTAGTTTCCTTAGTGCGAGAGAGCGAGTGGCACAGGCCTGATCCCTTAGAGTGACCACAGCAAGGCTGACAGGAGCTATCGGGACGCGATTTCCTCAGCGAGAGAGAGAGAGTGGCATGACTGTGGCAGGGCTGGTGGTAGCATTTGGGACATGTTTCCCACAGTGAGAGAGTGTGCTTTAGAGGAAGGTTTACAGAACAAACTGGCTTCTCATTAAACAATTACTACACATATTCAAGCCTCTGGAATCGGCGAAGAACAGTGCCCTCAGCAAAAGATAAGTACTGCATTTAATTTACTGCGTGGATCAAAAAGCACCCCTTTCAAAAGAACTCTCTCCCATTAATCTGATCCCTCCTCCCTTTGCCCCAGTCTCAAGCAAGCTTCCATGGTGGTTGATTTACCTGGGCCTGAGATAGGTTCTGCTGCATGACCTGAGCCATTTTTCCAGCCTTGGAGAAGGAACAAATTAACAAACCGGGAAAAAATAATCTGCCAGTTCCCCTAAGCTGGGAACTCAGGGAAGAAGTGGTTCCTGTCCATGCACAAGTGGTCGACAGACTTTGAATGGCTTTCACCCCTGTGTAGACCTGTGTGGGCCCATTTCAGCAGCTTAGGTCCTTGTTGGCATAGTGCAATGGTGTATGTGCCTGAGGTCTGACTTCAATTGTTTCAGCTGTGCAGTGGAGAGGCAGGTTTTTGACATCTGATGTCACTCTGCCTAGTAAGCAGGGTCCTCACCTACCCACATCAGGGCGCTGAGGACTGGTGGTTTCACCCATGCCACCTAGCCACATGCAACAGGGGTCCAAAGATAAGTGGTGCTTCCCAGTCCTTATGGCCAAAAAGCATTGGGTGCCCATGGTCTGGCTGCTGAGCCTACCTACCTGTGCACTCTAGAGATCAGGGATGCACCTTCCTCACAGACACTCGGAGGGCAGTTGTCAGCCCCCTGCCTTGCTCAGAGCTTGACCCCCTGCTGCAACCAGATACCTGTGCCTAAACTTATCACCCTTGCTCCTCTAACACTGTAGGTGAGAGCCTGCACCACACACTTGGTGACCTACTACCTGGACATCTGAACTGAATCCATACAAGAAAAGTGAATAGACTACTAGACTCATATACCTAGTAATAGCTCTAGCCATCTGGTGACAGGATATTAGAGCTTCGAAGTAGCCAATAATCAAGCTAGCTCACTCAAACAGCCTATTTGGGCATATCAGAACAAAACAAAGCAAGAACCTAGGACACAGTAAGCAAACATAAAATAAATTAATATAATAACTTATAGATGGCTTGGAGGCAACAGTTAATATTAAATCACATAAAGTGGACCATGGTTGCTTCAACAAGCTCCCAAAACAAAGAATCAAGGGATCTTCAGGATGAAGATATCTTCCTGGAATTACCAGAGGTAGAATACAAAAGATTAACATACAGAACTCTTCAAGACATCAGGCAAAATGCAGAACGAGCCAAGGAACACACAGACAAAGCAGTCAAGGAAATTAAGGAGGTTATTCAAGAGCATGATGACAAATTTAAGAGACTGCAAGAGTCCATAGAGTGACAGCAATCAGAAATTCAGAAGATTAACAATAAAATTTCAGAATTAGACAACTCAGTAGAAATTCAGAGGACCAGAATTGAGGAAATGGAAGTCAAAATTCGTGAGATTGAAGATAAAATACTTTGTACCAATATAGTTGAAGAAAAATTAGATAAAAGAATTTTAAAAAATGAAGAAACTCTAAGAATCATGTGGGACTCTCTCAAGAGAAATAACCTACAAGTGATTGGAGTACCAGAACAGGGGAGGAGAATAGAAAATCCAGAGAGAATTGTTGAAGATTTGTTGGCAGAAAACTTCCTTGATATTATGAAAGATGAGAAGATATCTATCCAAGATGCTCATAGTACGTCACACAAGGTAGATCCCAAAAGAAAGTCACCAAGACATATTATAATCAAACTTGCCAAAATCAAAGATAAAGAGAATTTTAAGAGTGGCTAGGGATAAAGGAAAAGTCACTTACAAAGGAAAGTCAACAAGACTAAGTTTGGACTACTCAGCAGAAACCATGCAGGCAAGAAGACAATGGGATGACATATATAAAGCCTTGAAGGAAAAAAAATTGCCAGCCAAGAATCATATATCTAGCAAAACTGTCTCTCAAATATGAAGGTGAAATGAAGACATTTACAGATAAACAGAAGTTTAGGGAATTTGTAAAAACCAAGCCAGAACTACAAGAAATACTAAAGGGAGTCCTCTGGTTAGAAAATCAATAACATCAGATAACAACCCAAGGCTAGAACACAGGGCAGAGCAACCAGGTATCAATCCAGACAGGGAAATCGTAAAACTAAATCAAGATTAAAAAAAAAAAAAAGCTCAAAACAGGGAAACAGTGATGTCATTATGTAAAAGATAAAAACATTAAGTCAATAAAGAGGGACTAGAAAATGTAGTCATAGATCTTTCATATGGAGGGGAAGTCAAGGCAATATGAAGAGATAAAACTTTGGTTTAAACTTAGAAAAATAGGGGTAAATATTGAGGTAACCACAAAGGAGACTAACAATTCTATATATCAAGATGAAATACAAGAAAAATAAAGACTCACCAAAAACAAAATCAACAACAATGAATAAGAGGAAAAGATAATATATAAAGATAAACTACTCAGCACAAAAAATTAAGTGGAAAAAAGAAACTGTCATCAACACACAAAAGGACATCAAAATGACAGCACTAAACTCATACCTATCTGTAATCACACTGAATGTAAATGGACTAAATACACCAATAAAGGCACAGAGAGTGGCAGAATGAATAAAAAAACATGATCCATCTATATCCTGCCTACAAGAGACATACCTTAGACTTAGACACAAACAAACTAAAACTCAAAGGATGGAACAAGATCTATCAAGCAAACAATAATCAAAAAAGAGCAGGAGTGGCAATATTAATCTCTGACAAAATAGACTTTAAAGTAAAATCTACCACAAAGGATAAGGAAGCACACTATATAATGATTAAAGGCTCAATACACCAGGAGGACATAAGAGTAATAAATATTCATGCACCCAACGATAGGGCTCCAAAACACATAAAACAAACTCTAATGGCACTGAAAAGCGAGATAGACAGCTCCACAATAATAGTAGGAGACTTCAACACACCACTTTCGGTCAAGGACAGAACATCCAGAAAGAAGCTCAATAAAGACAAGGAGGATCTAAATGCCACAATCAATCAACTGACCTCATAGACGTACAGAACATTCCACCCAATAGCAGCCAAGTATACTTTTTTTCCCAACACACATGGAACATTCTCCAGAATACAGCACATATTAGGTCATAAAGCAAACCTTAACAGTATCCAAAACATTGAAATATTACAAAGCATCTTCTCTGACAAGAATGTAAAAAAAGTAGAAATCAATAATAGAAAAAGCAGGGAAAAGAAATCAAGCACCTTACTAAAAAAAACAGTTGGGTTACAGAAGAAATTAAAGACAGAATAAAGGAATTCACCGAATCCAATGAGAATTAAAACACTTCCTATCAAAACTTTTGGGACACAGCAAAAGCAGTGTTTAGAGGTCAATTTATATCAATAAATGCACATACCCAAAAAGAAGAAAGGGCCAAAATTAAAGAATTATCCCTACAACTTGAACAAATAGAAAGAGAGCAACAGAAGAAACCTTCAGGACCCAGAAAAAAGCAAAAGAATAAAAATTTGAGCAGAATTAAATGAAACAGAGAACAGAAAAACAATGGAAAGAGTTAACAAGACCAAAAGCTGATTGTTTGAAAAGATTAACAAAATAGATAAACCATTGACCAAACTGACAAAAGAAAGGAGAGGAAGCAAATAACCTGGATAAGAAATGAGATGGGTGATATCACAACAGACCCAACTGAAATTAAAAGAATCATATCAGATTACTACGGAAAATAGCACTCTAACAAATTTGAAAGCTTAGAAGAAATGAACAAATTTCTAGAAACACACTACCCACCTAAACTAACACAAACAGATGTAGAACAACTAAATAAAGCCATAACAAAAGAAGAGATTGAAAAGGTAATTAAAAAACTCGGAAACAAAACAAAAAAAAAACCCTGGCCCTGAGGGCTTCACTGGAGAATTCTACTAAACTTCCAGAGAAGAGTTAGCACCACTACTACTAAAGGTATTTCAGAGCTTAGAAAAGGATGAAATACCCCTAAACTCATTTTATGAAGCCACCATATCCCTGATACCAAAACCAGGTAAAGACACCACAAAAAAGAAAATTACACACCTATATCCCTCATGAACTTAGATGCAAAAATTGTCAACAAAATTCTAGCCAGTAGAATTCAACAACATATCAAAAAAATAATTCACCATGACCAAGTGGGATTCATACCAGGTATGCAGGGAGGGTTCAACATTAGAAAAACAATTAATGTAACCCATCATATAAATAAAACAAAAGACTAGAACCGCATGGTCTTATCAATTGATGCAGAAAAGGCATTTGACAAAGTCCAACACACAGTCATGATGAAAACTCTCAACAAAATAGGAATAGAATGAAAATTCTTCAACATAATAAAGGGCATTTATACAAAGCCAACAGCCAACATCATCCTAAATGGAGTGAGCCTGAAAGCATTCCCCTTGAGAGCAGAAACTAGACAAGGATACCATTTATCACCACTCTTATTCAACATTGCGCTGGAGGTGCTAGCCAGAGCAATTCGGCTAGATAAAGAAATAAAGGGCATCTGAATTGGTAAAGAAGTAAAAGTATCTCTATTTGCAGATGACATGATCTTATACACAGAAAACCCTAAAAAATCCTCAAGAAAACTACTGAAGTTAATAGAAGAGTTCAGCAGAGTATCAGAATACAAGATAAATATACAAAAATCAGTTGGATTCCTCTACACCACAATGAGAACATCAAAGAGGAAATCACTAAATCAATACCATTTACAATAGCCCCCAAGAAGATAAAATACTTAGGAATAAATCTAACCAGAAACGTAAGAGACCTATACAATGAAAACTACACGACACTGCTGCAAGAAACCAAAAGAGATCTACGTAAGTGGAAAAACGTACCTTGCTCATGTATAAGAAGACTCAATACTGTGGAAACGTCTATTCTACCCAAAGCGATTTACAGATACAGTGCAATCCTGATCCAAATTCCAATGACATTTTTTAATGAGATGGAGAAACAAATCACCAACTTCATATGGAAGAGAAAGAGGCCCTGGATAAGTAAAGCATTGCTGAAAAAGAACTAAGTGGGAGGCCTCACACTACCTGAGTTGAGAACATATACTGCAACAGTAGTCAAAACAGCCTGGTGCTGGTACAACAGATACATAGACCAATGGAACAGAATTGAGAATCCAGACATAAATCCATCCACTTATGAGCAACTGATATTTTACAAAGGCCCAAAGTCAGTTAAATGGGGGAAAAGACAGTCTCTTTAACAAATGGTGCTGGCATAACTGGATATCTATCCACACAAAAATGAAATAAGACCCATACCTCACACTATGCACAAAAACTTACTTAAAATCAATCAAAGACCTAAATACAAAATTTAAAATGATAAAGATCATGGAAGAAAAAATAGGGACAACGTTAGGAGCCCTAATACATGGTATAAGCAGTATACAAAACATTATTATCAATGCACAAACACAAGTAGAGAAACTAGATAACTGGGAGCTCCTAAAAATCAAACACTTATGCTCATCCAGAGACTTCACCAAAACGGTAAAAACATTATCTACAGATTGGGAAAAAGTTTTTGCCTGTGACAAATCTGTTCAGCTTCTGATCTCCAAAATCTACATGATGCTGCAAAAATTCAACCACAAAAAGACAAATAACCCAATTAAAAAATGGGCAAAGATATGAACAGCCACTTCACTAAAGAAGACATTCAGGTGACTAACAGATTCATGAGGAAATGCTCAGAATCATTAGCCATTAGAGAAATGCAAATCAAAACTACAACGAGATACCATCTCACCCCAACAAGGCTGACATTTAATCCAAAAACCATAAAATAATAAAATTTGGAGAGGTCATGGAGAGACTGGAACACTCATACACTGCTGGTGGGAATGTAAAATGGTACAACCATTTTGGAAATCGATTTGGCACTTCCTTAAAAAGTTAGGAATAGTATTCCCATAGATCCGGCAATCCTACTCCCTGAAATATACCCTAGAGAAATAAAAGCGCTTACACGAACAGATATATACACACTCATGTTCACTGCAGCACTGTTTACAATAGCAAAAAGATGGAAGCAACCAAGGTGCCCATCAATGGATGGAAAAATAAATTATGGTATATTAACACAATGGAATACTGCACAATGATTAAGAACAACGATGAATCCGTGAAGCATCTCATGACACGGAGGAATCTGGAAGGCATTATGCTGAGTGAAATTAGTCAGTTGCAAAAGGACAAATATTGTATGAGACCAGAATTATTAGAAATTAAGGAAAAGTTTAAACAGAGAAGAAAATATTCTTTGATGGCTATGAGGGTGGGGAGGGAGGGAGGGGGTATTCACTAATTAGATAGTAGACAAGAACTGTTTCAGGTGAAGGGAAAGACAACACTTAACACAGGGGAGGTCAGCACAACTGGGCTAAACCAAAATCAGAGAAGTTTCCTGAATACAAACAAATGCTTTGAAGGCCAGAATAGCAGGGACGAAGGTCTGGGGAGCATGGTTTCAGGGGACATCTAGGTCAATTGGGATAACAACATATATTAAGAAAAGGTTCTGCATCCCACTTTGGTGAATGGGATCTAGGGTCTTAGACACTAGCAAGTGGCAGTCTAAGATGCATCAATTGGTCTCAACCCACTTGGAGCAAAGGTCAATGAAGAACATCGAAGACAGAAGGTAAATATGAGCCCAAGAGACAGAAATGGCCACATAAACTAGAGGCTACATTAGCCTGAGACCAGAAGAACTAGATGGTGCCTGGCTACAACTGATGACTGCCCTGACAGTGACACAACAGAGAATCCCTGATGGAGCAGATAAACTGTGGGATGCAGACTTCAAATTCTCATTAAAAAAACTCATAAAAAAGACCAATCTCTGAAACTGGAGGGACCCTGTGGTCCCCAGACCCTCTGTTAGCTCAAGACTGGAACCATTCCTGAAGCCAACTCTTCAGACAAGGATTGGACTGGAGTACAAGACAGAAAATGATACTGGTGAGGAGTCAGTCTCTTGGTTCAAGTAGACACATTAGAGTATGTGGGAGGCTCCTGCCTGGAGGTGAGATGAGAAGGCAGAGGGACAGGAGCTGGCTGAACGGACACGGTGAATACAGGGTGGAGAGGAGTGGGCCACCTCATTAGGCAGAGATCAGCTAGGAGTATATAGCAAGGTGTGTATAAGTTTTTGTCTGAGAGACTGACTTGATTTTTGAGCTTACACTTAAAGCACAATAATTAAAAACAAAAGTGAATTTGGCCTAAAACAACCTAATCTTGTAGATTGAGTCCTGCCTCATTAATATAAGTGCCTCTAATTCTGCCTCTTTAACATCATAGAGGTAGGATTTACAACACATAGGAAAATCACATCAGATGACAAAATGGTGGACAATCACACAATACTGGGAATCATGGCCTAGCCAAGTCGGCACACTTTTTTTTCTTTTTTAGTTTTTATTGTGCTTTAAGTGAAAGTTTACAAATCAAGTCAGTCTCTCATACAAAAACTTATATACACCTTGCTATATACTTCTAGTTGCTCTCCCTCTAGCGAGACAGCACGCTCCTTCCCTCCACTCTCTGTTTCATGTCCATTCAGCCAGCTTCTGATCCCTTCTGCCTTCTCATTTCTTCTCCATACAGGGGCTGCCTACATGTGTCCACTTGATCAAAGAAGCTCACTCTTCACCAGTATCATTTTCTATCCCATAGTCCAGTCCAATACCTGTCTGAAGAGTTGGCTTTGGGAATGGTTCTTGTCTTGGGCTAACACAAGGTCTGGGGACCATGATCTCTGGGGTCCTTCTAGTCTCAGACCATTAAGTCTGGCCTTTTTACAAGAATTTCAGGTCTGCATTCCACTGCTCTCCTGCTTCCTCAGGGGTTCTCTATTGTGTTTGGTGTCAGGGCTGCCATCGGTTGTAGCCGGGCACCATCTAGTTCTTCTGGTCTCAGGATGATGTAGTTCCCGGTTTATGTGGCCCTTTCTGTCTCTCGGGCTCTTAATTACCTTGTGTCTTTGGTGTTCTTCATTGTCCTTTGCTCTAAGTGGGTTGAGACCAGTCGATGCCTCTTAGATGGAACTTGCTAGTGTTTAAGATCCCAGATGCCACTCTCCAAAGTGGGATCAGAATGTTTTCTTAATAGATTTTATTATGCCAATTGACTTAGATGTCCCCTGAAACCATGGTCCCCAAGCCCCCAACCCTGCTATGCTGGTCTTTGAAGTGTTCAGTTTATTCAGGAAACTTCTTTGATTTTGGTTTAGTCCAGTTGTGCTGACTTCTCCTGTATTGTGTGTTGAAGTTGACACACATTTTGGGGGGACACAATTCAATACATAACACACCCCCATATGACAAGATAACCTAAAGCTGTATTTGAAGAGTATTTGTCTGAGATATTGCCTGGGGTGGCACCTGGGGCATTGCCTGGGGCGTAACCTGAGGCAGATGTCCTACAAGACATCTCTGACTGTCTTCAGAACCTACCTCCACCACCCATTTTTGCTTCTAGACTTATAACTAGATTTAAGTCCCAGCAATCTCAAGGGGTGAAGTAGAAAGTGTGACCCAGGAGGAGGTACACTACACGCTAAAACAACTGCTCAAATTTTCTAATATATATAGACAGAAACCTGGGAAATACATGTGGGAATGGCTTTTAAAAGTGTGGGATAATGGTAAGGGAACATAAAGTTGGATCAGTCTGACTTTATTGATATGGGACCAACAAGTGCAGATTCTTCATTCAACATTTCAGTTTGAGAGGTTAGAAAGGGGTCCAATAGTTTATTATGTTGGGTTGCTGAAGCATGGATTACTCGGTGGCCTGTGCTAAATAAAGTTGAAGTGATGGAACTGCCTTGGCATACTATAGAAAGAGGTATCCAAAGTCTTAGGGAAATTGGCATGTTAGAGTGGATTTATTAGGTTAGACCCAGAGATGGAGTGTCCAGAGGACACACCTTTTACCACAAAGATGAGGAACAAATTTGTGAAGAAAGCCTCAGCATTGTTGAAGACTGTTGTGATTGCTATTTTATGTAAGTCAGATTTGACAATGGGAACTGTCCTAACTGAATTAAGACATCTAACTACAGTGGGGTTGATTGGACTCTGGGGTAGTAGGGGCCGAATGATAGCACTTAATCACCAGAGACAAGGTGGACATGGTTACCATAATGAACAGCAGAGTGAAAGCAGTAATCAGTATAGTCTGACCCATATGGACTTACAGCATTGGTGACTTAGTCATGGTGTCCCTAGGAGTGAAATAGCTGGGAAATCTACTAAATATTTACTTGATCTATACAAGTGGAAGGATTCTAGGTCCAGTGAACCACAGACTAACTCGAACTGCAAAATAGTCACAGCCCCTCAATCAATTTCCATACTTGAGCCAGTTTACAGACCCACAGAGGAAGGACCCCACTACACTGACAAAAATTTATACTGTTAACCTTCCTCCCAGCCTTCCACAAAGGGTTCTGTGGCCTTTTTGAAGAATGAATATTCACTGGGGAAAAGAAAGTAATCAGACTTTTCAGGAATCACTGGCTCTGAACTGATACTAGTTCCAGGACAGCCTAAAGGTCACCATGGCCCACTAGTCAGAGTGGGGGCATATGGACATCTGCTTCACCTCACGGTGGGTCCAGTGAGTACCCAAACCCATCTCGTAGTGAGTTTCCCAGCTCCAGAATGCATAATTGGGATAGGCATACTCAACCGGCAGAATTCCTATATTGGATCTCTGGCATGTGGAGTAACGGCTATTGTGATAAGAAGATTCAAGTGGAAGCCATTAGAACTGCATGTACCTAGAAAATAGTCAGTGTCTCTAGACTTATTGGTAAGACATCTGTGGGAGGGTGGGAAATTAATCCTACAAAAATTCAGACACCTTCAACCTCAGTGAAATTTCTACGGGTCCAGTGTTGTGGGATATGTCAAGATATTCCTTCTAAAGTGAAGGATAAATTGTTATATCTAGCCCCTCCTACAACTGAAACAGAGACACAATGCCTGGTCAGCCTCTTTGGATTTTGGAGGCAACATATCCCTCATTTGGGTGTGCTACTCCAGCCTATTTATCAAGTGGGGCCCAGAACAATGGAAGGCTCTGAAACAGGTTCAGGTTGCCTTGAAAATGGCCCTGCCACTGGGCCGTATGATCCAGCTGATCCAGTGGTTCTTGAAGTCACATTGGTAGATACAGATGTTGTTTGGAGTTTTTAGCAGGCCCCTTTTTGTGAATCACAGTGCAGACTTAGAATTTTGGAGCAAAGTTCTGATATCCTCTGCAGATTACTACTCTTCTTTTGAGAAACAGCTTTTGGCTTATTAATGGCTCCTAGTAGAGACTGAATGCTTAACCATGGGCCACCAAGTCACCATGTAGCTTGAGCTGCCCATCATTAATTGGGTGTTGTCTGACCCATAGATTCATAAAGTCAGATGTGCACAGCAGCATTCCATCATTAAATGGAAGTAGTATATATGAGATGGGGCTCAATCAGGATCTGAAGGTACAAGTAATTTACACAAGGAAGTGGCCCAAATTCCCATGATTTTCACTCTTGTCACATTACCTTCCATCTCCCAGTCTGTACCTAGGGTCTCATGGGTGTTCTGTATGGTCAGTTGGCTGAGGAAGAGAAAATCGTGCCTGGTTTACAGGCAATTCTGTGCAATATGCAGGCACTACTCGGAAGCGGACAGTGGCTGCACTGCAGCCCCTTTCTTGGACCTCCCTGAAGGACAGTGGTGAAGGCAAATACTCCCAGTGAGCATAACTTCAAGCAGTGCACCTGGTTTTTCACTTTGTTTGGAAGGAGAAATGGCCAGATATGTGATTGTTATACTGATTCTTGGGCTGGTTGATCAGGGACTTGGAGGAAAATGTTTGGAAAATTGGTAACAATGAGGTATGGGGAAGAGGTATATGGACATACCTCTCTGAGTGGGCCAAAGAAATGAAGATATTTGTGTCTCATGTGAATGCTCACCAAAGGGTGGCCTCGGCAGCGGAGGATTTTAACAATCAATTGAATAGAGTGACATGTTTGGTGGATATCAGTCATTCTCTTTCCCCATTTGCTCCTGTTATTGAACAAAGTGGCCATGGTGGCAGGGATGGAGGTTATGCACGAGCTCAGCTACATGGACTTCCACTCACCAAGGCTCACTTGGCTACAGCCACTGCTGAGTGCCCAATCTGCCAGCAGCAGAGACTAGCACTGAGTTGCTGATATGGCACCATTCCTGGGGGGATCAGCCAGCAACCTGGTGGCAGGTTGATTATATTGGGCCACTTCCATTATGTAATGGGCAGCATTTTGTTCTTATTGGGATAGACACTTACCCTAGATACAGATTTGTCTTCCCTGCGTGCAATGCTCCTTTCAAAACAAGCATCTGTGGACTTACAGAATACCTTTTTCAGCATCATGGTATCTCACACAACATTGCCTCAGATCAAGGAACTCATTTAACAGCACATGAAGTGTGGCCCATGCTCATGGAATTCATTGGTCTTTCCCATCATTGATAGAATGAAGGAAAGGGCTTCTAAAGACACAATTTTGGTGCCAGTTAGGCGGCAATACCATGCAAAAAAATACCATGCAGGACGGGGTCAATGTTCTCTAAATGTTTTTAGGAGACTGTATATGCTCTAATCCAGCGTCCAATATACGGTGCTGTTTCTCCCATAGCCAGGATTTATGGGTCCTGGAGTCAAGGGGTGGAAATAGGAGTAGCACCACTCACTATTACCTCTAGTGACCCACTCGTAGTATTTTTGCTTCCAGTCTCCTCCACAATATGCTCTGTATGTCTAGAGGCCTTAGTTCCAAAGGGAGGAACGCCGCCTTCAGGAAACACAATACTGTATCCAATGAACTGGAAGTTAAGAATGTTACCCGGCCACTTTGGTCTTCTCATGCCTCTGGATCAACAGGCAAAGAAGGGAGTTACTGTATTGGCTGATGTGATAGATCCTGATTACCAAGGAGAAATCGGAATGATTTTACATGATGGAGATAAAGAAGAGTATGTCTGGAATACAGGAGATCCCTTATGGCATTTTTTAGTACTATTCTATGCCCTGTAATTAAACTCAATAGAAAACTACAGCAACCCAAATCCGATATAACTGCAAATGGCTCAGACCCTTCAGGAATGAAAGTTTGGGTCACCCCACCAGGCAAAGAACCATGACCAGCTGAGGTGCTTGCTGAATACACAAAGAGTGGTAGAAGAGGGTAGTTTTAAATATCAGCTACGACTACATGACCAGTTGCAGAAATGAGTACTGTAATTGTTTTTAGTATTTCTTCTTTGTTTGTTATACGTGTATGTGTGTGTATAGCAAGTATCTTTGTTTTCTTCCTCCCTTTATTACATTACTTATTATAAAATATAAGATGTAAACAGAGCTAGTGCATTTTCAGTTGTATGTATTTTTTGTATCATGTTAGGTGCAAGTACAGCTTTATAATTGTCTTTATTCAGAGATTATGTATGGTTTAGGGAGATGTGTACAGGCCTCAGGCTGACGACAGCTGGACTGTGATAGCTAAGGTTATGTGTCAAGTTGGCTAGGCCATGATTCTCAGTGGTTTGGCAGATATTGTGTAATCTTCCTCCATTTTGTAACGTGATGTGAACAATCAGTTGAAAGGGGATTTTCTTTTGGAGTGTGCCCTATATCCAATATAAGTGGACGTTTGGGCAAAGCTCTCTCTGTCTTGATCCTGCATCTGACTTGTCATTCTCTGACCTCTGGTTCTTGGGACATGAGCCAGATGCCTGCCGACTGACCTATAGATTTTGGGATTCGCCAACTCCCTCAACCCATGAGCCAACAGCATTCTTTCTGACCTGCCATTTTTAGGTTTTTCAGTTCCTGCAATCACATGGGTCAGGAGAAGCCTCCAGCCTGATGCCTGACCTATGGATTTTGGATTTGCCAGCTTCTGCAACTGTGTGAGCCATTTCCTTAAAGTAAATTATATATTTATGGAGCCCTGGTGGCACAGTGGTTAAGAGCTTGGCTGCTAACCAAAAGACCGGCAGCTTGAACCCACCAGTGGCTCCTTGGAAACCCTATTGGGCAGTTCTACTCTGTCCTATATGGTTGCTGTGAGTCAGAATTAACTTGAGAGCAATGGATTCGGTTTGGTTTTGGTTATATGTATTTATGTATACACTTCACTGGTTTTGCTCCTCTAGAGAACCCAGCCTAAGACATGGGTCATTATTCTACCTACCACTTGTGTAGCTAGTGAATGCCCACCTGCTCCTGTGTTACTCCCTCAAGGATGACCTGTGTGCCTGCAGAGGATTGTTTGCAGAGCTCCTACTCAGCTGGTGTGCTGTAGTGGGCTCACACCAATTGTCTATTCTGATTGTCTGTGCCTGTGCCATGAGAATTCGTATTTCTGACATCACCCTGGGTGTGTGCAAATCCAAGATGGTATTTTGATCAGCATAATGTGAATCCAAAATATCAGGGGTAGAAGCAGGATGCAAGTGGCAAAGATGGCCTTGACAACTTAAGACCCCAATGAATGTAGAAAATCTCTAGGGATGTTTTGAGCACCCACCAGTCATGGAAAAGAAGTTTGAGCCAACCTTATTTAGATTTTAAGTGTCCAGAAGATTCACCCGACAGGGAGTTTTTAACTATATTTTGCTACCCACTTACCACCGAGTAAGAAATACAGGCTCAAGGAGATCTCAGAGAAGTCACAGAAGGGTCTCGAAGGGATAGTTAAGTTGGCTCAGCTCCTTTTCATCTCTCCTCACTTTCCTCTGGATTCCTCTCGTTCCTCCTCCCAGGCATCCAGCAAGGTTAGGGGGAGGTTTGGGCAGCTGTAGCCTCTCAGGGTCCTCCCCTGACCAGCCATCCACAGGTTGGGGAGAAGGTGTGGAGCTCTGTTCCTCTTTCCCAGCTCTGGACAGAAGAGTGGGTGGCTCGGCCTAGAGGGATCCCTTGAGAGAGGGTCTAGGGGCCAGGAGTTGGGGGTCCACAGCTGGGGTGATGTGCTCCTTAGGAGTCCCCACACCACTATATGTTCTGAGAGCAGGGCTCCTTGTCTAAAACAGATTTTAGGGCACATCTGTCCTATATTGATAATCACCATGTGGGCTCCTGAAGTTTGATTTTATTTGATTCTCTTGCATGTAGAGCCAAAGGAGTTATATGCTAGCATTTATGAGAAGTTCTGCATTTGACCTACAGAAACAGCTATGAAACTAATGTAGAATAAAGGCAAGAGAAAGCATTAATTCTACCTAGCCTAACACCAGAATAATTTCTCTAGAACCTCTCTACACTGTTGAAAGTGAGTAGGAGTTCCAGCTGATATAAAGCAGAATGGCATTTGGTTGCACAGAGCAGGTGACAGCTGATGTTGCTACCTTGGGGATGGTGTTAGTGTTTCATACCCGCCTTTGCTGGGAAGAACTTCAGTAAAGAAGAACTCAGATACCTTTGGATTACTGTGTTCTCCCAACAGGCAGAAGCCAGAACCTCCCACTGAGGAGTCTACTGTGAGGCATACACCTTCCAACCTCTTTTCTTTGGTGACCTCAGATTCACACAGCATGAAGTGGGAACTGTACCTTATCCTAAGCTTAGCCAGCTGCCTGGAGTTCACTGTGTGTGGCCTCCATTTCCCAAGTTTACCTCACGGTCCAAGAGAGCTGCTTCAGCCTTCATGTCTGCATTCTAGGTAGCAACGAAGGAAAGCAGGGAAGATAAGAACCAGCCCACTGCTTTAATAATATCTAGAAATTACACATACCACTTGTGTTAATATCCCATTGGCCAGAACCTAGTCACATGGCTACACCTAGCTGTAAAAGAAGCTAATTTGTCAAAAGGAACAAAGAGGCACCTGATAATAAAAATTACAATAAATGATGAATGAGTCAAGACAGTAGAACAGAATGAGCACAAGACCTGGGAAGGAAGCAAGAAGGGGCACTGGGTTTAACACCAGGCTGCCCTTTATCCATCCTGACATGACCCTCGTGCCCTTCTACTGGCCTGGGAAGAAGCTCAGGTGGTGTTGTTAGAAGGACTGAATCCATGGGGGCTCAAGAAATTGCCTCACCAAAGGAGTGGGACGTGAGGAGTGGAAGGTATTCCTTGCTAGAGATGAGTGCCCACAGTCAAGGATAAGCTGGAAATACTTCTTTCTGCAGGTTATATTAATGAGAATTTTTAAGGTAATGGCATATAATAAGGCGATCATATAAATACTGTTTTGTTTTGGTAATGCTAGTAGTGTTTCATCATAATGATAATGTTTCTTGGCAAAAACATAATACACTTCATGGCATACCTACTCTCAGGAGGTAGAACCATAAAAAAAGTTGTTTCCAGGAATGCTTAAGTTTCTGCTCCCTTCTTCCTCCTGAAAACTTCTCTCAGCCTTGTCTCATCTATCGTAGGTTGTGTGTGTGTGTTTGTGTGTGTGCATGTTGGGGGTTGTTGCTAAGGGGAACTCACTTCATTAAGGGCTTCGTATTTACATCTGATGTTATCTCCAAATGATGCTCTCTGTATAGTTGTATTTATTTTCATTTTTGTGAGTATTTAAAGCTTCTTCTGAGAAGCTTTCTGTAGAAGAAAGTGGCATCAGGACTGGTGGAGGACTCGTTCAGAACCTGTAATATGCAGACAACAGAAACTTGCTTGCTGAAAGTGAAGAGGACTTGAAGCACTTATTGATGAAGATCGAAGACTTCAGTATAGATTGCACCTCAACATAAATAAAACAAAAATCTTCACAACTGGAGAAATAAGCAACACCATGATAAATGGAGAAAAGATTAAAGCTGTCAAGGATTTCATTTTACTTGGGTCCACAATCAACACTCATGGAAGGACCCATCAAGAAATCAAAGGATGTATTACATTGGGCAAATCTTTTGCAGAAGACCTTTTTAAAGTGTTAAAAAGGAAAGATGTCATCTTGAGAACTAAGGTGCTCCTGACCCAAGCCATGGTATTTTCAATCACCTCATAAGCATGCAAAAGCTGGACAATGAATGAGGAAGACCAAAGAAGAATTGATGCCTTTGGACTGTGGTATTGGTGAAGAATATTGAGTAAACTGGACTTCCAGAAGAACAAATAAGTCTGTCTTGGAAGAAGTACAGCCAGAATGCTCCTTAGAAGTGAGGATGGTGAGACTTCTTCTCAGTTACTTTGGAAATATTATCAGGGAGGACCAGTCCCTGGAGGTGGGCATCATGCTTGGTAACATAGAGGTCAGTGAAAAAGAGGAAGATCCTCAGTGAAATGGACTGACACAGTGGCTGAGACAATGTACTCAAACATAGCAGTGATTGTGGGGATGGCGCAGGACTCAGCAGTATTTCTTTCTGTTGTACATAGGGTCTCTATGAGTCAGGACCCACTTGACAGAACCTAACAACAACATTTAAAGCATTTATTTGTTAAATATTTTTATATTTGAAAACCTATCTAGGCATTTATTATTATTATTATTTTAATGGAGAGACTCCTAAATGGAAATGACTCATCACATTAATTTCCTGGGGTGGCCATAACAACATACCACAAATTGGGTGGCTTATAAGAGTAGAAATTTATTGTTTCACAGTTATGTAGGCTCAAAAATAAATAAATGAATGAATGAATAAATAAGCAAATAAATAATAAACCTCCTGCGGTCGAGTCAATTCCGACTCATTGTTTCAAAGTTATGGAGGCTAGGAGCCGGAAATTAGCAGGGCCATGATCCCTCTGAAATCTCTAGGGGAAGATCCTTTCTTGTCTCTCCTAGCTTCTGGTGGCCCCAGGCGTTCTTTGGCTTGTAGCTGCGGGGTAATTCTGTCATCAAATGGCTGTTTTCCCTGTTTCTGTGTCTCTTCTATTTTATTAGGACACCAGTCAAATATGACTAAGACTCACCCTACTCCAGTAAGACCTCGGTTTAATTTAACTGATAACATCTTCAAAGACCTCATTTCCAAAGTTATGTTCACAGGTATGGAGGCTAGGACTTCAACATATCTTTTTGGGGAACATAATCCAACCTATAACATGCCTGTCTGCCTGTATCCACCCTATTGGTTTCATCTCAGTATTTCCTCTCTCTCTGCCCACCACCATTAGATCAATGATTTAGAGTATTTGCCTGACTCTCTCCAACCACACCAGCCTTTGTGCAAATGATTCTCTGCCCCTCACTTGCCCTTTAATATTTTCATCTTCATTAGATTTTGGTGTTAGAGTTAACGTGATTTGTAAAATAACCTAAGTAGATTTTCTTAAATTATTCTTGTACTTTCTGAAAGAGTTTATGTAACATAGGAGTTAATCTCACCTTGAAAAGGTGAAGAAATTCACCAGTAAATCTGTCAGGGCACTGAGTTTCTTTTGAAGCTGACTCCTGTATAACCTTCTCTGATACTGCTGTTTTCAAGATTTCTACATCATATTACATTGATTTTGGTAATTTACTTTTACTACAAAAAGCATTTTTTCATGGAAATTTCCAAATTATTTAGCATAAAGTTATGTACCATTTTAACTACCTTTAGCCCTCTATATCTGTTATTTAACCATTTCTCTTTTCTAATTTGATTTTTTTATGTTGAATTCTATTGTATTATTTTTCCAGATGCGTATCAACTTTGTTTCTTGTCAAAGAACAAAGTTTATATAACTTATTCATTCAATTTATTTTTTCTCTTTTTAATTTTTTTCTGCTTTTATGCTCACATTTTAGTTTATTTCCTTTCCTATTTTTCTTATTGTGCTTTAGATGAAGGTTTACAGAACAAATTGGTTTCTCATTAAACTATTAATACACATATTGTTTTGTGACATTGGTTGCCAACTGCATGATGCGTCAACACTCTCCCCTTCTCAACCTTGGGTTCCCCATTACCAGCTTCCCTGTCCCCTCCTCCCTCTTGTCCTTGCCCCTGGGCTGGTATACCCATTTAGTTTCATTTTGTCTAATCTTTGGCTAAAGGGTGAATCTCAGGGGTGACTTCATTACTGAGTTAAAAGGGTGTCCAGGGGCCATACTCTTGGGGTTTCTCCAGTCTCTGTCAGACTGGTAAGGGTCTGGTCTTTTTTTGTGAGTTAGAATTTTGTTCTACTTTTTTTTGCCAGCTCTGTCCGGGACCCTCTATTGTGATCCCTATCAAAGTAGAAGGTGATGGTAGCCAGGCACTATCTAACTGTGCTGGACTCTGTGTGGTGGAGGCTGTGGTACTTGTGGTCCATTAGTCCTTTGGACTAATCTTTCCCTTGGGTCTTTGGTTTTCTTAATCTCCCATCAGACAGGGTGGAACCAGTGGAGTATCTTAGATGGAGGCTCACAAGCTTTTCAGATGAGAGACTACTCACTAAAGTAGAATGTAGAATGTTTTCTTTACAAACTGCATTGTGCCATTTGATCTTGAAGTCCCCTGAGACCCTGGTCCCCACCCCTCAGCCCAGTAATTTTGTCCCTCAGGGTGTTTGGATGTGTCTATGGAGCTCCCATGACCTTACCTTGTACAGGTTGTGCTGGCTTCCCCAGTATTGTGTACTGTCTTACCCTTTACCAAAGTTACCACTTATCTATTGTCTATTAAGTGTTTTTCCATCGCCGCCCTTCCCTCTGTCAAAGATTGTTTCTTCTTGTGTGTAAATGTTTTCATGAGTTTTTATAGTAGTGGCCTCATACAATATTTGTCCTTTTGTGATTGAATTATTTCACTCAACATAATGCCCTCCAGATTCAACCATGTTGTGAGATGCTTTGCAGATTCATCATTATTCTTTATCATTGGGTAGTACTCCATTGTGTGTATGTACCATAGTTCTTTACTCCACTCATCTGTTGATGGGCATCTAGGTTTTTTCCATCTTTTTGCTATTGTGAACAATGCTGCAGAGCACATGGGTGTGCATATGTCTATTCGTGTGATGGCTCTTATTTCTCTAGGGTATATTCTTAGGAGTGGGATTACTGGATTGTACGGTATTTCTATTTCTAGCTTTCTAAGGAAATGCCATACCATTTTCCAAAATGGTTGTACCATTTTATGTTCCCACCAGCAGTGCATAAAAGTTCCCATCTCCCTGCAACCTCTCCAACATTTGTTATTTTCTTTTTTTTTTCATTTGTGCCAGTAATGCCAGGATGAGATGGTCTCTCATTGTAGTTTTGATTTGCATTTCTCTGATGGCTACTGATTGTGAGCATTTCCTCCATGTGTCTGTTAGCTGCTGGAATATCTACTTTGGTGAAGTGTTCATCTTCTTTGCCCATTTTTTAATTGAATTATTTGTCTTTTTGTTGTACAGTGTTGGATTTCCCATAGACTTTAGAGATTAGACCTTTGTTGGATTTGTCAAAGCCAAAATTTTTTCCCAGTCTGTAGGTTCTCTTTTTACTCTTTTGGTGAGATCTTTTGATGAGCTCCTTTCTTTTTTAAATAATGAAAATACTTAAGGCTACGATGTTCCCTTTGAAGCTGCATTTTTTTGAACCTGATGGTTTTTAATAGGAATGGTCTTCTTACTGTTCTTTTCAAAATTTCCTGCCATTACATTCTTAATTTTCTTATTGTACCGTTGCTACTTTGGAAAATATTTTTCAATATCCAAGTGGCTAGGATTTAAAAAATCATTGTTTTTTTCTGAAGTGCCATATTTTGTTTTTTGTCATATGCACATCAGAGAACATGACCTGAAAAATTTCTTGCTAAAATTTTGGCAGGTGGAGATTTGTATTTGTTAATTAGTATTTGGTTGATTTTTTTTGTAACTTTTTTTTACAAAAACTTAAAAAGCAGGTGTTTTGGGGAAGCAAAAGATAATTCAATATAATACCATGTGAGCAGAGAATATATTGTGTATAATTTCTGGAAAAGAATAAATATATAAGTTCTTTTTTTAACATAATTTTTATTGTGCTTAATTTTTTTTTAAGTGAAAGTTTCCAAATCAAGTCAGTCTCTCACACAAAAACCCATATACACCTTGCTACACACTCCCAATTAGTCTCCCCCTAATAAGACAGCCCACTCTCTCTCTCCACTCTCTCTTTTCATGTCCATTTTGCAAGCTTCTAACCCCCTCCACCCTCTCATCTCCCCTCCAGGCAGGAGATGCCAACATAGTCTCAAGTGTCCACCTGATCCAAGAAGCTCACTCCTCACCAGCATCCCTCTCCAACCCATTGTCCAGTCCAATCCATGTCTGAAGAGTTGGCTTCGGGAATGGTTTCTGTCCTGGGCCAACAGAAAGTCTGGGGGCCATGACTGCCAGGGTCCTTCTAGTCTCAGTCAGACCGTTAAGTCTGGTCTTTTTATGAGAATTTGGGGTCTGCATCCCACTGCTCTCCTGTTCTCTCAGGGGTTGTCTGTTGTGTTATCTGTCAGAGCAGTCATTGGTTGTAGCTGGGCACCATCTAGTTCTGGTCTCAGGATGATGTAGGCTCTGATTCATGTGGCCCTTTCTGTCTCTTGGGGTCGTAATCACCTTGTGTCCTCGGTGTTCTTCATTCTCCTTCAATCCAGGTGGGTTGAGACCAATTGATGCATCTTAGATGGCTGCTTGCTAGCATTTAGGCCCCAGGCGCCACTCTTCAACGTGGGATGCAGAATGTTTTCTTAATAGATTTTATTATACCAATTGACTTAGATGTCCCCTAAAACCATGGTCCCTAGACCCCTGCCCCTGCTACGCTGGATTTCAAAGCATTCAGTTTATGCAGGAAACTTCTTTGCTTTTGGTTTAGTCCAGTTGTGCTGACCTCCCCTGTATTGTGTGCTGTCTTTCCCTTCACCTAAAGTAGTTCTTATCTACTATCTAATCAGTGAATGCCCCTTTCCCACCCTCCCTCTCTCCCCCCTTTCATAACCACAAAAGAATGTTTTCTTCTCAGTTTAAACTATTTCTTAAGTTCTTATAATAGTGGTCTTATACAATATTTGTCCTTCTGTAACTGACTAATTTCACTCAGCATAAAGCCTTCCAGGTTCCTCCACGTTATGAAATGTTTCACAGATTGCTCACTGTTCTTTATCGATGCATAGTATCCCATTGTGTGAATATACCATAATTTATTTATCCATTCATCTGTTGATGGGCACCTTGGTTGCTTCCATCTTTTTGCTATTGTAAACAGTGCTGCAAAAAACATGAGTGTGCATATATCTGTTTGTGTAAAGGCTCTTATTTCTCTAGGATATATTCCAAGGAGTGGGATTGCTGGCTCTTATGGTACTTCTATTTCTAGCTTTTTTTTTTTTAAGGAAGTACCAAATCGATTTCCAAAGTGGTTGTACCGTTTGACATTCCCACCACAGTGTAGAAGTGTTCCAATCTCTCCACAGCCTCTCCAACATTTATTCTTTTGTGTTTTTTGGATTAATGCCAGCCTTGTTGGAGTGAGATGAAATCTCATTGTAGTTTTGATCTGCATTTCTCTAATGGCTAATGGTCATGAACATTTCCTCATGTATCTGTTAGCTACCTGAATGTCTTCTTTAGTGAAGTGTCTATTCATATCATTTGCCCATCTTTGAATTGGGTTATTTGTCTTTTTGCAGTATCATGTAGATTTTAGAGATAAGGCGCTGATAGGAAATGTCATAGCTAAAAACTTTTTCCCAGTCTGTAGGTTATCCTTTTACTCTTTTGGTGAAATCTTTGTATGAGCATAGGTGTTTGATTTTTAGGAGCTCCCAGTTATCTAGTTTTTCTTCTGCATTCTTAATAATGTTTTGTATACTGTTTATGCCATGTATTAGGGCTCCTAACATTGTCCCTATTTTTTCTTCCATAATCTTCATCATATTTAGGTCTTTGATCCATTTTGAGTTAGTTTTTGTGCATGGAGTGAGGTATGGGTCTTGTTTCATTTTTTTGCAGATGAATATCCACTTATGCCAGCACCATTTGTTAAAAAGACTGTCTTTTCCCCATTAACAGTTTTGGGACTTTTGTCAAATATCAACTGCTCATATGTGGATGGATTTATGCCTAGATTCTCAGTTCTGTTCCATTGATCCACGTATCTGTTGTTGTACCAGTACCACGCTGTTTTGACTACTGTGGCGGTATGATAGGTTCTAAAATCAGGTAAAGTAAGGCTTCCCACTTTGTTCTTTTTTCAGCAATGCCTTATTTATCCGGGGCCTCTTTCCCTTCCGTATGAAGTTGGTGATTTGTTTCTTCATCTCATTAAAGAATGTCTTTGGGATTTGGATGGGAATTGCATTAAATGTATAGATCGCTTTTGGTAAATAGACATTTTTATAATGTTAAGTCTTCCTATCCGCAAGCAAGGTATGTTCTTCCACTTATGTAAGTTTCTTTTGGTTTCTTGCAGAAGTGTAATGTAGTTTTCTTTGTATAAGTCTTTTACATCTCTGGTAAGATTGATTCCTCCTAAGTATTTTATCTTCTTGGGGGCTACTATAAATGGCATTGATTTGGTGATTTCGTCTTCGATGTTCTTTTTGTTGGTGTAGAGGAATCCAACTGATTTTTGTATGTTTATCTTGTATTCTAGTAATCTGCTGAACTCTTCTATTAGTTTCCGTAGTTTTCTGGAGGATTCCTTAGGGTTTTCTGTGTATAAGATCATGTCATCTGCAAATAGAGATACTTTTACTTCTTCTTTGCCAATCTGGATGCCCTTTATTTCTTTATCTAGCTGAATTGCTCTGGCTAAGACCTCCAACACAATGCTGAATAAGAGTGTGATAAAGGGCATTCTTGTCTGGTTCCGTTAGGGTGATGTTGGCTGTTGGCTTTGTATAACTGCCCTTTATTATGTTGAGAAATTTTCCTTCTATTCCTATTTTGCTGAGAGTTTTTATCATGAATGAGTGTTGAACTTTGTCAAATGCCTTTTCTGCATCAATTGATAAGATCATGTGATTCTTGTCTTTTGTTTTACGTGTGTGGTGGATTACATTAATTGTTTTTCTAATGTTGAACCATCCCTGCATACCTGGTATGAATCCCACTTGGTTGTGGTGATTTTTTTTTTTGATATGTCGTTGAATTCTATTGGCTAGAATTTTGTTGAGGAGTTTTGCATCTACGTTTATGAGGGATATAGGTCTGTAATTTTCTTTTCTTGTGGGGTCTTTACCTGGTTTTGGTATCAGGGATACGGTGGCTTCATAGAATGAGTTTGGTAGTATTCTGTCCTTGTCAATGCTCTGAAATACCTTTAGTAGTAGCGGTGTTAACTCTTCTCTGAAAGTTTGGTAGAACTCTGCAGTGAAGCCGTCCGGACCAGGGCTTTTTTTGTTGGGAGTTTTTTGATTACCTTTTCAATCTCTTCTTTTGTTATAGGTCTATTTAGTTGTTCTACCTCTGTTTGTTTTAGTTTAGGTAGGTAGTGTGTTTCTAGGAATTCATCCATTTCTTCTAGGTTTTCAAATTTGTTTGAGTGTAGTTTTTCATAGTAATCTGATACGATTCTTCTAATTTCAGTTGGGTCGGTTGTAATATCACCCCTCTCATTTCTTTTTCGGGCTATTTGCTTCCTCTCTTGTTTTTCTTTTGTCAGTTTGGCCAGTGGTTTATCAATTTTGTTGATTTTTTCAAAGAACCTGTTTTTGGTCTCGTTAATTCTTTCAATTGTTTTTCTGTTTTCTATTTCATTGAGTTCAGCTCTAATTTTTATTATTTGTTTTTTTCTCATGCCTGTGGGTTTCCTGTGTTGCTGTATTTCTATTTGTTCAAGTTGTAGGAATAATTCTTTGATTTTGGCCCTTTCTTCTTTTCCGATGTGTGCAATATTTAAGTTCTTTTAATTTTATTTCATGTATTTTGAAGATATATGATTGGAGATATGGAATGTAGGCCATTTTTTAATTAGATTATTTATCTTCTTGTTATTAAGGTGTTGAAGTATTGTATAGATTTTAGAGATTAGATCCTTGTCAGATACGTCATAGCCAATTTTTTTTTCCAGCCTGTAGATTCTCTTTGTACCCTTTTGGTGAAGTCTTTTGATGAGCCCAGTGTTTAATTTTTAGGAGCTTCCCGTTATCTAGTTTATCTTCTGGTGTTTGTGCCTTGTTAGTTATGGTTTGTATTGTATTTATGTCATGTATTAGGGCCCCTAGTTTTGTCCCTATTTTTTCTTCCATGATCTTTAATGTTTTAGGTTTTATATTTAAGTCTTTGATTCATTTTGAATTAGTGTTTGTGTATGATCCTGTTTCCTTTTTTTTACAGACGGACATCCAGCTTTGCCAGCACCATTTGTTAAGAAGACTGTCTTTTCCCATTTAATGGACTTTGGTCCTTTGTCAAAGATCAGCTGACCATAGATGGACGGATTTATGTCTGGGTTCTTGATTCTGTTCTCTTGGTCTGTGTGTCTGTTGTTGTACCAGTACCAGGCTGTTTTGATTACCAAGGCTGTATAGTAAGTTCTGAGATCAGGTAATGTGAGGCCACCTAGTTTGTTCTTACTCTTTAATAATCCTTTGCCTATCTGGGGCTCTTTCCTTTCCATATAAAGTTGATAATTAGTTTTTCCATCTTGTTAAAGAATGTTTTTGGTATTTGGATTGAGACTGTGTTATATCTGTAGATTGCTTTGGATGGAATTGACATTTTCACAACATTGAGTCTTCCTATTCATGAGCGTGGTATATTTTTCCATTAACGTGAGTCTCTTTTGGTTTCCTGCAATAGTGTTTTGTAGCTCCTTTGTACAGGTCTTTTACTTCACTGGTTAGATTTATTCCTTAGTGTTTTATCTTTTTAGAGGCTATTATAAATGGTATTGTTTTCCTGATTTCCTATACACCTTCTTTGTTGTTGTATAGGAGTTCAACTGATTTTTGTATGTAGGTCTTTTATTCTGCTACTCTGCTGAATCTTTGTACTAGTTTCAGTAGTTTTCTTGTGGAACCTTTTGGGTCTCTATGTACAGTGTCATATCATCTGCAAATAGGAACAGTTTTACTTCTTCCTTTCTAATATGGATGCCCTTTATTTCTTTTTCTTGCCTTATTGCTCTAGCTAGGACTTTCAGCACAATGTTAAAGAAGAGAGGTGATTAAAGACATCCTTGTCTTATTCTTTTTCTCAGGTAGAATGCTGTCAACCTCTCTTCATTGAGAATGATACTGATTGTATTGTATAGATGCACTTTATTATGTTGAGGAATTTCCATTCTATTCCTATTCTATTGAGAGTTATTTTAATCAGGAATTTTTTTGACTATCAATTACTTTTTCTGTGTCTATTGAGATGATCATGTGATTCTTTTCTATTTATGTGGTGGAGTATGTTGATTGACTTTCTAATTTTAACCTTCCTTGCATACCTGGTAGGGATCCCACTTGGTTGTGGTGTATTATTTTTTGATATGATGCTGAATTTTCTTGGCATGAGCTTTGTTGAAAATGGTTGCACCTATATTCATGAGAGACACCCCCTGCAAAAAAAAAAAAAAAAAACAGCAACAAAAAACTCATTAACTTCAAGTTGATTCCAACTCATAGCAACCTTATAGGACAGAGGAGAACTGCTCCATATGGTTGCCGAGGAGTGGCTGGTGGATTTGAATGGCTGACCTTTTTTGTTCACAGGGGAGCTCTTAACCACTGCAATATTGGTCTGTAATTCAGGATTATGCTGCCTTCATATTTTTTTTTTTCATAGAATGAATTTGGGAGTATTCCTTCCCTTTCTATGCTCTGAAATAGTTTGAGTGGTACTGGTGTGAGCTCTTCTCTGAATGTTTGGTAGAATTCTCCGAGAAGCTGTTTGGCCCAGGGCTTTTTTTGTTGTTGTTGTTAAGAGGTTTTTTTTTTTTTCAATCTCTTCTCTTTTATGGGTCTGTTCAGATTTTCTTCCTCAGCTTGTGTTAGTTTAGGTAGGTAATGTGTTTCTAGAAATTTGTCTATTTCCTCTAGGTTCTTATATATGTTGGAGTACAATTTTTCATAGTATTCTGTTATGATACTTTTTATTTCATTTGGGTCTTTTGTAAGTCTCCCATCTCACTTCTTGTTTGGGTTATTTGCTTCCTCTCCTGTTTTTCTTTTCATTTTTTGTCAGTTTGGCCAATGGTTGATTTTGTTGATCTTTTCAAAGAACCAGCTTTTGGTCTTTTTAAAAATTCTTTCTATTGTTTTTTTGTTCTCTTTTCTACTCTAACATTTATTATTTCCTTTCTTCTGGTGCTTGTGGGCTTCTTTTGCTGTTCTCCTTCTATTTGTTCAAGTTGTATAGCTAACGTTTTGATTTTGTCCCTTTCTTCTTTTTTGAGGAGACCCTGGTGGTGTAGTGGTGAAGAGCTATGGCTGCTAACCAAAAGGTCAGCAGTTCGAATCCACCAGGTGCTCCTTGGAAACTGTATGGGGCCATTCTACTCTGTCCTATAGGGTCACTATGAGTCAGAATTGACTCAATGGCAACGGGTTTAGTTTTTTGGTTTGTTTTTCTTTTTGATGTGTACATCTATTGCTATAAATTGATCTCTAAGCACTGCCTTTGCTGTGTCCCAAAGGTTTTGGTATGATGTGTTTTCATTCTCATTTGATTTTAGGAATTTTTAATTCCATCTTTGATTTCCTCTTTTATTCATGTGTTTTCAACCAAGGTGTTATTCAGTTTCCATTTATTCGATTTTTTTTTTTTTTTACTTTCTCTTCCTGTTATAAATTTCCGCTTTTATGATGTTAAAATCAGAGAAAATGCTTTGTATTATTTTGATGTTTTTGATTTTATTGATGGTTGTTTTGTGGCCTAAAATGTGGTCCTGGAGAATCTTGCAAGTATATTGGAAAAGATGTGTAGTTTTCTGCTGTTGGGTGACATGTTCTATATATGTCTGTGAGGTCAAATTCAGTGATTTTGGCCTTTAGCTCTTCTGTATCTTTGTTGAGCTTCTTCCTAGATGTTCTGTCCCTTACTGACAGTGTCATGTTGAAGTCACCTAGTATTATCATGGAACTGTCTATTTCTCTTTTAAGTGATGTTAGAGTTTGTTTTATGTATTTTAGAGCCCTGCTGTTGGGTGTGTAGATATTTTTTAAGGTTATGTTTTCTTGGTGTATTGTCCTTTTAATCATTATATAATGCCCTTCCTTGTCTTTTATAGTTAATTTTGCCTTATAGTCTATTTTATTCTAGTATTAGTCTAGTATTGCCAAGCTTGCCCTTTTTGTTTACTGTTTTCTTGATTTTTCCCCCATGTTTTGATTTTTAATATATTTACATTTTTATGTCTAAGGTGTGTCTCTTGAAGACAGCATAATGATAGTTTGTGTTTGTTATTAATCCACTCTGCCACACTCTCTTTACAGATGCATTTATTTTATTTACTTTCAGTGTGATTATTGATAGGTATAAATTTATTTCTGTCATATTGTTGTACTTTTTTTGGTTGTGGCACTGATGTTTTCTTTGTTCCTCTTACTTTCCTGTGCTAAGTTCTTTTTATGTGTGGGTTTTCTTATTACAGATTTTGTGTTTACTGAGACTCTATGTTTTTCTTCTTTTTTATTTCGATGAGTAGGTTTGTTAACTTTCTTTGTGGTTACCTTGGAATTTCTCCTTATCTTCCTAAGTTTGAATCAGTTTTTTATTACTCGATATAGCCTTGACTATCATCCATTTGAAAGTTCTATACTTACACCATTTATTCCCCCTTTATTCTTTTGACATTTTCATCATTTACAGATGGACAACTCTGTTTCCCTGTTTTAAGTCTTTTAGCTTTGTTTTATTATTGAGAGTTTCTTACCTAGGTTGGTGTCTGGCCGATGTTGTCCTGTGTCCTAGACTCTGGTTGTTGTCTGATGTTGTTAGTTCTCTAACCAAAGGACTCCCTTTAATATTTCTTGTAAGTTTGATTTGGTTTTTATAAATTCCCTTAATTTCTGTTTATCTGGAAATGTTCTAATTTTGCCATTATATTTGAGAGAGCCCCCACATGTCTGTCAGTTTGTTGTACTGTGGGGGCTTGCATGTTGCCGTGATGTTGGAAGCTATGCCACCGATATTCAGATACCAAAAGGGTGACCCATGGGGGACAGGTTGTAGCTGAGCTTCCAGACTAAGACAGACTAGGAAGAAGGACCCAGCAGTCTACTTCTGAAAAGCATTAGCTAGTGAAGACCTTATGAATAGCAGCAGAACATTTTCTGCTATAGTGCTGGAAGATGAGCCTCCCAGGTTGGACGGCACTCAAAAGACGACTGGGGAAGAGCTGCCTTCTCAAAGTAGAGTCGATCTTAAAAATGTGGGTGGAGTAAAGCTTTTGGGATCTCCATTTGCTGTTGTGGCATGACTCAAAATGAGACTAAACAGCTGCAAACATCCATTAATAATTGGAAACTGGAATGTATAAAGTATGAACCTAGGAAAATTGGAAATCATCAATAATGAAATGGAACACATAAACATTGATATCCTAGGCATTAGCAAGCTGAAATGAACAGGTATTGGCCATTTTGAATCAGACAATCATATAGTCTACTATGCTGGGAATGAGAACTCAAAGAGGAATGGTGTTGCATTCGTCGTCAAAAAGAACATTTCAAGATCCATCCTGAAGTACAACGCTGTCAGTGATAGGATAATATCTATACACCTACAAAGAAGACCAGTTAATACGACTATTATTCTAATTTACGCACCAACCGCTAGGGCCAAAGATGAAGAAATAGAAGATTTTTATCAGCTGCTGCAGTCTGAAATTGATTGAATATGCAATCAAGATGTGTTGATAGTTGGCGGTGATTGGAATGCAAAAGTTTGAAACAAAGAAGAAGGATCATTAGTTGGAAAATACAGCCTTGGTGATAGAAACAATGCTGGGGATCAAATGACAGAATTTTGCAAGACCAATGACTTCTTCATTGCAAACACCTTCTTTCACCAAATGATGACTATACACATGGACCTTGCCAGATGGAACACACAGGAATCAAATTGACTACATCTGTGGAAAGAGACAATGGAAAACCTCAATATCCTCAGTCAGAGCAAGGCCAGGGGCCGACTGTGGAACAGACCATCAGTTGCTCATATGCAAGTTCAAGCTGAAACTGAAGAAAATCAGAGCAAGTCCACGAGAGCCAAAATATGACCATAAATGTATCCCACCTGAATTTAGGGACCACTTCAAGGATAGATGTGATGCATGAACACTAGTCACTGAAGACCAGACGAGTTGTAGAATGATATCAAGGACATCATCCACGAAGAAAGCAAGAGGTCATTGAAAAGACAGGAAGGAAAGAAAAGGCCAAGATGGATGTCAGAGGAGACTCTGAAACTTGCTCTCGAACATCAAGCAGCTAAAGCAAAAGGAAGAAATGACGAAGTAAAAGAACTGAATAGAAGATTTCAAAGGGTGGCTCGAGAAGACAAAGTAAGGTATTATAATGACATGGCAAAGAGCTGGAGATAGAAAACCAAAAGGGAAGAACACGCTTGGCACTTCTCAAGCTGAAAGAACTGAAGAAAAAATTCAAGACTTGAGTTGCAATAGTGAAGGATTCTATGGGGAAAATACTAAATGATGCAGGAAGCATCAAAAGAAGATGGAAGGAATACACAGAGTCATTATACCAAAAAGAATTAATTGATGTTCAACCATCTCAAGAGGTAGCATATGATCAGGAACCAATGGTACTGAAGGAAGAAGTCCAAGCTGCTCTGAAGGCTTTGGAGAAAAACAAGGCTCCAGGAATTGACAGAATATCAATTGAGATGTTTCAACAAACAGATGCAGCGCTGGAGGTGCTCACTCGTCTATGCCAAGAAATATAGAAGACAGCTTCCTGGCCAACTGAATGGAAGGGATCCGTACTTATGACTAGTCCCAAGAAAGGTGATCCAACTGAATGGGGAAATTATAGAACAATATTATTAATATCACATGCAAGCAAAATTTTGCTGAAGATCATTCAAAATCAGCTGCAGCAGTATGGGGACAGGGAATTGACAGAAATTCAGGCTGGTTTCAGAAGAGGCTGTGGAACCAGGGGTATCATTGCTGATGTCAGATGGATCCTGGCTGAAAGCAGAGAATACCAGAAGGATGTTTACCTGTGTTTTATTGACTACACAAAGGCATTCAACTATGTGGATCGTAACAAACTGTGGATAACACTGTGAAGAATGGAAATTCCAGAACTCTTAATTGTGCTCATGAGGAACCTCTCCATAGATCAAAAGGCAGTTGTTCAGATAGAATAAGGGGATACTGATTGGTTTAAAGTGAGGAAAGGTGTACATCAGGTGTATCCTTTCACCATCCATGTTCAATCTGTATGTTGAGCAAATAATCTGAGAAGCTGGACTATACAAAGAAAAACAAGGCATCAGGATTGGAGGAAGACTCATTAACAACCTGAGTTATGTAGATGATACAACCTTGCTTGCGGAAAGCGAAAAGGACTCAAAGCACTTACTAATGAAGATCAAAGACCACAGCTTTCAGTATGGGTTGCATCTCAACATAAAGAAAACATAGATCATCACAACTGGACCAATGGGCAACATCATGATAAATGGAGAAAAGATTGGCGTTGTCAAGGGTTTCATTTTACTCCGATCCACAATCAACAGCCATGGAAGCAGCAGTAAAGAAATCAGACAACACATTACACTGGGTAAATCTGCTGCAAAGGACCTCTTTAAAGTGTTGAAAACCAAAGATGTCACCTTGAAAACTAAGGTGCGCCTGACCCAAGCCATTGTATTTTTAATTGCATCGTATGCATGTGAAAGCTGGACAATGAATAAGGAAAACCAAAGAAGTATTGATGCCTTTGAATTGTGGTGTTGGTGAAGAATATGGACTGCCAAAAGAACAAACAAATCTGTCTGGGAAGAAGTACAATCAGAATGCTCCTTAGAAGCGAGGATAGTGAGACTGCATCTTACATACTTTGGACATGTTGTCAGGAGGGATCAGTCCCTGGATAACGACATCATGCTTGGTAAAGTACAAGGTCAGTGGAAAAGAGGAAGACCCTCAATGAGGTGGATTGGCACAGTGGCTGCAACAATGAGCTCAAGCTTAACAACGATTTTAAGGATGGTGCAGGACCAGGCAATGTCTCGTTCTGTTGTGCATAGGGTTGCTATGAGTCTCAACTGACTTGACGGCACCTAACAACAAGAATTTGAGAGTTTTGCAGGATATATTATTCTTCATTGGCAGTTTTCTTTTTCTTTCAAGGTTTTATATATATCAGTCCATTGCTTTCCTGCCTGCGTAGTTTAGTGGCCAGAATAGTCAGAGCCTAGGCTTATTGTTTCCCCTTTGCAAGTGAATTTTCATTTTTCTTGAGCTGCTCTCAGGAGTCTTTCTTCGTCTTTGGTTCTGGCAAGTGTGATTATGATATACCTTGGTGATTTTATTTTGGGTTCTGTCCTGTATGGGGTTCCTTGAGCTTCTTGGATGGTTAGTTTTTTGTCTTTCATGATATTTGAGAAGTTTTCTGCCAGGAAATCTCTTTTTCTTCCAGTTCTGTCCTTTTTCTGAAACTCCAATCACACAAAATTTTGCTGTTGATTTTATTTATCCCACGTAGTTCTTAGGTTTTCTTCACTCTTTTCTGATTTTTCCTCAAACAAAGTGACGTCCACAGACTTGTCCTCAATCTCACTAATTCTGTCTTCCATTGTTTCAAATTTGCTCCTAAAACTTTCTGTTGAGTTGTCCATTTCTGAAATTTTGCTTTTTTTATCTTTTGGATTTCTACTTGTTTTTGTATGCTTTCTAATTGTTTTTTCATCTTGTTCTGCTTTTTCACATGTTTTGATATTGTCTGCTGTCTCTGAGACATTAAAGTATTATTTTCTTTATTCATTGTGTGTTCATTTGCTTTGTCCTGCTTTTTTGTTTTGTTTTGATATGTCAGGGCAGGCAAGTTGGCTGTCTTTGTTGCTTGCTCGTCTGTAGGCATGGTCACTCTCACCCTCTTGTCATGGTTGACAGGACAACAACAAGCAGGCAAGCCCATTTCCCTGGACAGTTGTTTCGGAAGGTGGCTGAGGGAGAACTGAGTGAGCACTGTCTCCCTCCTAATGTTGTTCCTGATGTATGAGCATTCACAGCCTCTTTGCAGATGGGCAGGGATATTGAATGGGAAGTGGTATGGGTTCACTTCCCACTGTTCAGCAGCTGGTCAAGTGGCGGGAATGGAGGGATGATCTGGTGTGGAGGCAGCTCTGAGTGTCCTGGATGCTCTAGCCATGGCAGTGTGGCAGGAGCCAGTGGGAAGAGGGCAGGTGGTGTATGGGGCTAGTTGGGAGAGAGAAAGACAGGAACAGAGAGAGAAAGAAAGAAAAGAAAAATGTGTAGCTGCCAGATGGGGGCTGTTCAGACTGTGGGCTGGTGGGAAGAGGGGATGGCATACTTGGCTAATGGGAGGTAGAAAGAAAAGAAAGAAAAAGAAAAACAAAAAATAATAAACTGGGTGGTGGCACAGTGTAAGCTGGCAGGTTGGGGCAGTACAGATCTGGGGAAGTTGCAGGCTGGTGCACCAGTGGCACTTAATCCACAGCAGCAGGGCTGGGGCCGGCAGGAAGTTGGGGAGGTGGTGTACATGGCTAGGTGGGAGGGAGAAAGAAAAATAAGAAAGGAAACAAAAGAGAAAAAATTACAGCATGGTACAGGTTGTTGAGCGGGGACATGCTGGACTTGTAGGCTGGTGGGAAAGGAGAGGAGGTGGCTTACAAGGCCAGGTAGGAGGGAGAAAGAAAAGAAAACAAAATGGCAGCTTGGTGGAAGCTGGTGTTCATGATGGGGCAGACCTGGGGTGGTGGCCATCCAGTAGATCTCTAGCCATGGTGGGGTAGCAGGGGCTGTCAGGAAGGGGGTGAGGTAAGTGACAGTGCTAGGTGGGAGGGAAAAAGAAAAGTAAAAAAGGTAAAAGGACAAGAAAAAAAAAAAAAAAAACAGTGCTGTGGAGGCCAGATAGTGGGGGTGGGGTGGACCCAGGGGCCAGTCAGAAGGGAGGGGAGGTGACATATTGGGCTAAGTGGGAGGGAGGAAAAAATGGAAAAAAAGGTGGTGTGGTGGGGGCCAGTGGGTAGAGGTGTGGTGGACCTGGAGTCATGGTGGCCTGGTGCAGTGGTGGCTTTCTAGCCTCCACAGCTTAGTGGGTGCTAGTGGGAAGGAGGGCAAAGTGGGAGGGGGAAAGAAAGAGAAAAACAAGAAAATAAAAAAATTAAAAACTGGTAATATGGTGGGGGCCGGTGGTTGGGGGCAGGGAGGATAAAGGGCCAGTGGGAAGGGAGGGAAGGTGACATACGGGGCTAGGTGAATGGGAGAAAGAAAAAAAAGTGTGAAAGAAAGAATAAAAAGCAAAAAAAAAAAAAAAAAGACAATGCACCAGGAGCTGGCAGGTGGGGATGAGGCAGGCCCAGGGTGGCAGTGGAGCAGTGGCTTTCTAGCCCT
The DNA here is from genome assembly GCF_030014295.1 of Loxodonta africana. Lineage (NCBI taxonomy): Eukaryota > Metazoa > Chordata > Mammalia > Proboscidea > Elephantidae > Loxodonta > Loxodonta africana. The sequence continues at coordinate 174,149,481 of NC_087345.1, read as the reverse complement.
GTCAATGCAGTGGGGGCTGGTGGCAAGGTGGGGAGGAGGTTGTTGGGGCTAGATGGAAGGGAGAAAGAAAAGAAAGAATGAAAAATAAAAGGCATGTGGTGGGAGGGGGTGGGATGGGACAGGGGATTCATATTGTGGACTTTGCCAGTGGGGGCTGCTGGGGTGGGGGAGGGGTTCTTGAGTCTACTCACCAGAAGGGTGAGGGGTGGGAAAGCATGCTTTTCTGGTTACCGGGTGCTCTGTCTCCTGTTGGGAGCTTTGTGAAGTTGCCTTCTTGTACTCTACGTTTGGGGTCATTGCTGGCTATGCTTCAAGATGGTAGCACTGCGCCATGTTAGTTGGCAGGGGATCTACACTCTGTATGTCTCTTCATTCTATGTTTTTCACCAGTTTCTTCTTCCATTTGGTGTTTGATCTAGTTCTTTATCCCTTCATTTGATGCTTAGAGTTCAAGGATTGACGTTTGTGTATGTTTTACTTAGTTAATAGGGTCTTTGCTGTAGAGGGATGACATGGTGCTCCTTTCCAGGGCTGCATCTTGGCTCTGCCCCAGGTGGGGTCTTTTATATTTAATATTTGTCCAGGTATTTACACTTCTTCTTGCTTTTCATTCCTTTTGCAGGTCTGGTGTTCTATGTGGTTTAATTTTTTTCCCTTCAGTCTGAAAAATCTACCTTTAGCCTTTCTTGCAGTGTGAACATGCTTGAGATGAATCTTTTAACCTTTTTTTTTTTTTTGCATCTGAAAACATCTTCATTTGCCTTCATTTTTGAAGCAACTTTGTGATGGATATAGAATTCTAGGTTGAATTTTTTTTTTTTTTTTCCCTGCAGTACTTCGAATAAGTTGCCATTCCATTTTCTTTTGCCCTCCATTGTTTCTGGTGAGAAACATTATGTACTTTTTCTCTGGTTGCTCTCAAGATTTGCCCTTTATATTTGATTTTCAGTAGTTCAACCATTATGGTAGTTAAGATTGGGTGTCAACTTGGCTAGGCCATGATCCTCAGTGGTTTGGCAGTTAGGATATAGTTTGACAGCTATGTAATGATGTAACCACCTGCATAATGAGATCTGATATAATGTAATCATCTCTATGATGAGATCTGCTATGAGCAGCCCATCAGTTGAAAGGGAGTTTCCTTCAGCATGTGGCCTGCATCCAATATTTCTAATATTGTATTTTTTTATTTCTAACTTTTCCATTTGATTCTTTTATATCTTCTGTCTCTAGAAATTCCCCATCTCTTCATGCATGCTTTCAACCTTTTCCACTAGATCCTTTAACATTTCTATCACAGTTATTTTTTAAATCTCAGTTTTATAATCCCAAAATCTGCATTATCTCTGGCTGTTTTTATTAAGTGTTTCTTCTCTTGATCATAAACCACATTTTCTGGTTCTTCAAGTGTCTTGTACTTTTTTGATTGATGCTAACCATTTTGTATAAAAGAACAGTAGAGAATAAATAATACTTACTTCCAGGAAAGGGCACTAGAGTGGGGGGCTGAGTCAAAACTTGCCAAGGTTGGGTCTGATGTTTATTGCAACTTTATTTTTATTTGGCTAACCACTAGATGCAAACATTTTGAGAGCATAAGCAGGATTTTCCATTTTGTGGGCTTGGTGGTCTAAGTATTGGCAGGATTCTGGAGAATTCTTTATTCTTTACAACTGAGCTACCAGCTTTCTGAACCAAAGGAGATCTCTCTTTGCTTTGCAACCTGACTATGAGAATTTTGAGCTGCTGGGAGTTCTCTTTGTTCTCCAGTCTTGCCCTGGGCTTTCTGACCTAGGGTGATCTTCATCTGCCTGAAATTGTTGGAGGAATTTATCTCAGTTCCTCTTCCCTGCCTTCATCTCTTGGCAGCTGAAAATCTGGAGTACTTTGAATTGATTTTTCTCAGCTTTCTTACTCTGCTCCCCCACATTTATAGGGTGGCTGCCTTGAACTTGGTGGAGGCTCCACTCACTCCACTCATCTCTCTTGGGTCTTTTCTCCTGCCTTAAAGTCTTTAGCCTACTGCTTCTGGCACAACTCAGTGAAATATGTGAAAAATCACATATGGGAATAGCTGGCTCCTTGGAATTCTAATTTATCACTCCAGTTCACACATGGTTAAAAGGCTTTTTTTTTTCTGTTCTATTGTTGTAAAAATATACAACACAATCTTTGCAAATTCAGCATTTCTGATGTGTACAGCTCAGTGACACCAATTACATAAATCATGTTGTGCAACCATCACCAATAATTCTTGCCAAATTTTGCAGCCCTACAAACACAAACTCAGTACTTTTTATAAAGTTGCAGCTGGTTTATCCTTTTCCCCAAAACGAAGGATTTCTCCTCTTACCTCCACTTTACCAGAAACCAGAGGTGAGAGCAGCTGTTGGTATCTTATCTTCTATGCATAATTTATCACTTTTGGGAGTTGAATTCACCTATGTTACTTTGCATTTTCAGATCTCCATGGGTTTAGAAAAACAATTTTGTAGCTTATCCAGTTTGTTTTGGTTGTTAGGGTGAGAATGAGAATGTACTGCAACTTTTTACATCGTAACTTGTTAAGACAGATTTGATATGATTTATTATTATTACCGTTGTTGTTATTGTTCAAATCTCCTTTGTCTTTTATTTACTTTATCTGGTACTGGTACATAATAGATCTATTAAAAAGCTCCACTACAATTGTGTTTCTGTAAATATTTGGCATTTCTAGATCTTTTACTTTATGTAATTTGTTGCCATATTTGATAAATAAGCATTTCAGATTGTTTTTCTCCGAATGCAATGGGTTGAAGTAATAAATACCAAAATAGCTCTTTGTCACTCCCCTAAACAAACAAGCAGACAAATAAAAACCCATAAACATAAATAAATCTCTAGAAAATTCAGTTGATTTTATTTTTGACAATATAAAATTATTTTAATTTAATCTTTGGTATTAAATCCTACTTCTGCTATATTAATATTGCCAATTCTCTTTTCTCTTTGTTCATGTTTATTATTATTTTTGTCTCTCACAATCCCTTTAGCACTTCTGGACTGTTTTGTTTTAGCTATAACTCTTGCAAGCAGAAAATTTTTAGATTTTACTTTTTTCAATGTAATATAAGGCTTTGGAGAAATTTAAACCATTTATTGTTATCATAATAATTGGAGGCTTAGAGTGACTTTTTATTTCTCTATTTATCTAATGTTTATTAATCACCTTTATGGAAGCAAAAAGATGAACAAAGCAAAATTTTGACTTTTGAGAGTAAAAGAATGAGTCCAGCAACGGTCTCTTTACTGAGAGAAAACGAAAAGGTGAAAATGAGAGAACCAAGTCCAAATATAAACTAATTTTAAGTTCTAATCCATTGTTTAGCTGGATTTATAGAAGAATGCAAAATATATGCTTGCTTCTTATTTCTTTTTATAGTTGCAGGGGATTGTTTCTCTTTTAAGTGATATATTTTGATATATTGTAAAGGAGTTTTCTTGGAATCTCTGCTTAGTGTACCATAATTAAAGCATAATTTTGCCTTTGTAGACACTGGATTATTTCAGTGTAATTTCAATACAATTTTTGGGAACAGGCTGAGGATAAGGTGTGCTATAGATAATTATTGTGCAGGCCATTTGAGTGTTTCTACCAAGAAGGCAATAAGATTTTTTAAAGTGAAAAAAATTTCCATCAAATAGTTAAAAAATTTTGATCCTTTGGAGTCTGAGGATAGAGGAATTAAAATATGGCTATTTCAGATTATTTCGCTTCTGAAAAATAGAGGAGATTGTCATTTCCAAAAAGTGCTGGCAGCCTGGTTTAAACTGGTGTGCCTAAAAGGAGATACTCTAGCTTTGTTCAGGGTAAGGGAAGTACCTCAAGCAGTAGCTCTGTCGTTTGTGTCTATAAGAAGGAAGGAAGGAGAACACCTTCTGCCTGGAATTTTGACAGGAAAGCAAGGATGAAGGAGTATTGTTGAACTGAGATCCTATCTTCTGATGGACTTCACAGAGGCCAGTGGGAGGATTGTGGGACTGGAATTCAACCTTAGGACTCAAGACTGCTGACTTTTGCAGCTGGAGAGGAAGTCGGCACAATTCATTTACTTTGCTGAGAGCAGCTGGCAGCTCAGACGAGAAAAGAAACCTGGTTTTTCTCAAGTCTGTAGCAGAGACAGCTTTCTCTGGGATGAACTGACATCACTTCTCCTACTGCCCATCCCCACTGACCTTCAAACAGGCATGGTTGCTGATACCCACACTCCTTACCCTCCTCAACCCTCTCTACCCTGTGGGACCTACGGTCACGTGGCTATTGCATTAAGAATAAGCCAAAATGGATGTCCAACATTGGAATTTGTACCAGTTTAGAGCTCACAATTCGTAGAGTGACCATATGTCCTAATTTGCCTGGGTTAGTCAGTCTGCACCTGCTGTTCTGGCGTAAATATTAACAGCTCCCGCTTTCACTTTCAACTGTGTCCAGATTTGCACAAAAAATTATAAAGGTACTCTAACTTTTCATCTGTGACAAGGCCTATTCTTTGGCTTATACTGACACCTGTAGGTATACAAAATGGCTATGAAGACAATGAAAACCTGGAAGTCTCTTCCCCTCCTCACCACAGAGGAACTCAGCTTACCTCCTGAGTATATTGAAAAACCTTGATCGTTTGGCATGACCTTAAAAAGGGGGATTGGCAGGGCAAGATTTCCACTAGAATGTGCTGCACACTCCTGCTGCCATGAGCATCCAGGGTTATAGTAACACTTAGAGTGATGTTAGTGTTCAAGAGAGGACATTTTAATTACTCCTGTTGGTGACAGGAGTCACCATTAGTTTTGGGTCAAAATATGAGCCCTAATGGCTCCATAAGCTATGAATGACATTCCCAGGGTTGGGAGAGTTCAGTACTCAGGGTCCTCCTTTGGGGATCAACCATTGGCTGTAAAGTGCAGGATACAGCATCTATGAGGACAACCATGTGAGCCCTGAGATTGTGGGTAATCACAGCTGGAGAGGCCTGGAAGGAGAATTGATGTTGGTCTGTTGCAAGACTTCCAGGCTCATCTGTTGGAAATTAATGTGACCCTGGGTCTGCTTTGGAAACCCTGGAGGTGTAGTGGTTAAGTACTACAGCTGCTAACCAAAAGGTTGGCAGTTCAGTTCCACCAGGTGCTCCTTAGGAACTACATGGGGCAGTTCTACTCTGTCCTATAGGGTCGCTACGAGTTGGAATTGACTCAATGGCAACAAGTTTTGGTTTGGTTGGGTTTGCTTTGACAAGAAAGACATAGCGTGTCGGGGAGTGGATGTGAGCAGCAGTTCCATCATGACACCTGGATTTCAATCTGAACAAAAAACAACACAAAAGCACTTTTAAAAAACTAAATTCAGAGGTCAGGACTGCTTCAGGCAGGACTAATTCGTGTGCTTGGTTGTCACAATGATGAATCTGAGACAGATTAACCCTTGGGCTCCTGAACCCAACAGCCTTGCAGGGCTACCATTTCCCCACAGGAACCTGCCTTCCCGTGGTGCCCTCTGTCACAGTGATGCCACCCCCTCACACCCCTGGGCCAACTGGTCCCAAGTCCACCAAAGTGAAAACAGACCATTTCCAAGATGAGGCAGAAGGCTTGAAAGTGTGTTTGCCTTCCTCAGAGTAAATCAGGGAAGGGAAGAAAACACAGGATGCTGTCTGACTTCCAGCTATTCTTGTAGGTTTTAGCAGGAACTTTTGTTTTATCTTTTTTTTTTTTTAAGACACCAGTACCATAAACTTCCTAGTAAGATAGAAACCTTGGGCTCCTTCAATTCCCTGTGAAACAGCTTGAGCAGGAGTCTTCCAAATCTCTGTGAAAAAACCCTGGCTGTGCCCCCTGACCCACGTCTGGCAAGTGTGGGGGCTCCCGGGCTGCCTTCTGGCTGTCACTTGCTGAATGAACAGACCATAATGAGTCAATTCTCTGCTGTCCGCTATTTAGAACAACGGGTTCCTTCCTGTTTCCTATGCGCTGACTGAGGCTTCTTCTGTGTTGGGAGGAAAAAAAGAAACTCAGGAATAAAGTGACCCTTTAAGACTGAATGAGCTACACATCTCAGCCCACTGTGTCACAAAAGCTCCTGTCTTATCTGTACAGATGGCTCTGATTTGGTGTTGGTGGCATGAATCTGTATGCTGATTTCCCAAATACTTAGTTCATTAAGCTGGAAGGGGGAAAATCCCACCCTTTAAGCCAAGCTCCTAGAAACAGAATTGCCCCTAGAGTTGCATGTTAAATTTTTGCGGAAGTCCCTGGAAGTCCAGGAGTGAAAGAGGGAGACTGTGACAATTCCCAGGCCAGAATTCAGAAAGCCTATGCTGGGATTCTTTGTCCCTCACCTCAGGGAAGTCTAGTTACCCCGCTGGGAGTGACTCATAGCCACCTTCAGGACCTGGTCTCAGGGAGAGAGGGGTGGACTGGGGAGGGACAAGTGTAGTTTCAGATGGGGGGGGTCTTCAGTGCGACTCTCTGGACCTCACAGATGCCCACACCAGAAATCTCCTCTGGAGAGATTCCTCCTAACTTCAGCTTTTTCCCCTATCTCAAACCAAGGGTGAGGGATGGTATGAGGGAAGCCAAGTTTACTTGGTTGCAAGTTTCAGTAGCAGTGGTAGGAGGCAAAGCAGCCTCCCACTTTCCTAGGTATGCTACCTGGTAGGGACAGGGCCTGATGGACACCAAGGCCCTGTTTACCTCCAGCCCAGGCACACCTCTCAGGTGAGTCTGGGGTCCTGGGGCCTGCTTAGGGAGCTCAGATCAGACTTGAGACTGCTCAGAACACTGCTGGGGAATTCATTAGTTCATTCGTCTTGCAAACACGCTGGGGTGCAGATTAGTGCTGCCTGGCCCGCCCTCAGGGAGCTGACATTTCCATGTGCACAAATGTGTAGTTGACTGGACTGCCCACAACAACAGACTTGCCATAGAGATGCGTGGGGCATTCGGTCTACCTGGGAGGCAGGTTAGGTTTCACACAGGAGGCACTATTGAGCCAGATCTTGAAGAACAGGGATAGGATTATCCCTGTAGCTGAAGAAGGGAGGAAGACATTCCCTCCAGAGGGGCTAATAGGAGCAAGAGCATGGAACACATCTACATGATGTGGTTAAGATGTGGAAACTAGCCCTCAGTGCTGCATCCTAAGAGCAACGTAAATGATTATGCACCTGAGTGCCTGGCAAGAGTGTGGTGTGTGTGTGTAGGTGACAGGTGACCCTGAAGGAGCACAGGGCTTGAGACATTAAAAGGTGGATTGACAGAGACAGAGAGACATAGAGTTCCTGGGTGGTGCCAGCAGTTAATGTGCTTGGCTGCTAACTGAAAGGTTGGTAGCTTGAGTCCATCCAAAGGTGCCCCTAAAGAAAGACCTGGCAATCTACTTCAAAAAAATTAACCATTGAAAACCCTATGGAACACAGTTCTACTCTGACTCACATGTGGTACCATGAGAGTTGGCTTGGCAACAACTGACTTTATATGTATGGAAACCCTGGTGGCGTAGTGGCTAAGAGCTACGGCTGCTAACCAAAATATCAGCAGTTCGAATCCACCAGGTGCTCCTTGGAAACTCTATGAGGAGGTTCTATTCTGTCCTATAGGGTCTCTATGAGTTGGAATCGACTCGGCAGCAACAGGTTTGGTTTTGGTTTATATATATACATATATACAGGGAAACCCTGGTAGCATAGTGGTTAAGTGCTATGGCTGCTAACCAAAAGATTGGCAGTTCGAATCTGCCAGGTGCTCCTTGGAAACTCTATGGGGCAGTTCTACTCTGTCCTATAGGGTCACTATAGTTGGAATCGGCTAGACGGCAGTGGGTTTATATATGTATATAAAATTGTGTTAAAATATAAATTTGCCATTTTAACCACTTTTACATGTACAATTCAGAGACATCAATTATATTCATAGAGTTGTGCAACCATCACCACTATTTGTTTCCAAAGCTTTTTCGCCCCCTAAATAGAGCCTCTGAACCCCTCAAGCAATTCCTCCTCATTCCCTCCTCTCCCCAGCCCCTGGTAACCATTAATCTACTTTGTCTTTATGCATTTGTCTACTCTAGATATTTCATGTAAGTAGGATCGTACAATATACACCCTTTTGTGAACCAGGTGTTTATTTTTAAAAGCTCCTTTTTTGCACTGGGTTATGGGGAAGGGCTAAACGGGGAACCAGTCAGGAGGTGACTGTGGGAGTCTAGGGCTTGGACGGAGGGGGTGGCAGCGGAGATGGAGGGATGTCCCAGGGCAGACTCTGCTGGACTTAGTGACTGAGTGGCTGGGATGGGGGTGGGGAAGGGGAGGAGGCAGTGCTGGCTCTCAGGCTCCTGGTTTGGGTGACAGGGAGGATGACGTACACACACTGAGGTGCTGAGCATGGAGGAGCATGTCCAGAGAAGGAAGATGATTTCAGTGGGGTTGTATTTGAGCTTCCGGAGGGACAGTAGGGCCATGCCTTCCCACAAGATTGATGGGGACTGTACACCCAGGGGTGAAGACTTAGACAAGAACTGAGGACAGGCTCCATTAGCTTTTGCACATTTTCCTGGGAGCCCTGGTGTGGCATTCTTACAGAGTAGAGAAAGGGAGGGAGACAGTAGCTTGGACAAGGCAGATGTGCACAAACCATTTGGGATCCTGCAGCCAACAATTATGAATGGAAAACCAAAACCCAAACCTGCTGCCTTCAAATCAATTCTGACTCATGGTGACATCATGTGTTATACAGTAGAATTGCTCCCTAGGGTTTTCTTGGCTATGATTTTTACAAAGCAGATTGCCAAGTTTTTCTTCCACAGTGCCACTGGGTGGATTCGAACCAACAACCTTCCGGTTAGCAGCTGAGTGCAAAGCATTTGCACAAACTCTTGTCTGTACAGGGACCTCGTGAGTGGGAAGCATCCCCCTTTTCTGGTTCCACTGAAGAACCGTAGGCCTTTACTTGAGAGGAGAACCTGGAAGAAGACCCCAAAGAAGCCATGCCCAATGAATGGCCTGAGTGGAGTCTCCACTTCCTCGCTGCAATCAGACAGGCAGCTGTATCTGGATGAGACAGCACCATCTACTCGAACAGGAGAAGACTGGCACCTTGGGGTCAAAAGTGGAGGTATGGGGGCAGAAAGCACTGATGGAGGAATGCCGTCCAGGTGTGAAGGCCTATGGATGAGGGCAGAGAGAGAGGAAGGGGAGGGCACAGAGAAGCTAGGACTAGAAAGTAATGGTCTGAGTCAGGCTGGAAGAGTTGTTGGGGCAGCCGTGCATGTGGTCGATGGTGGACCAGTGACATGTCAGGTAGCAAGGTCTAGAGCATCAGCAACACACCTAGCATTGTGTATGAGTTTCCTAGGGCTGCCATAACAAAGTACCACAACGTTGTTGGCTTAAAATGACAGAAACTTATTCTCTCACCATTCTGGAGGCTAGAAGTCTGAATTTGGGGTGTTGGGAGGGCCATGCTGTCTCTGAAGTCTCTAGGCTAAGACCGTTTCTTATCTCTCCCAGCTTTTGGTAGCCCCATGAGTGCATTGGCTTGTAGCTCCAGCATAACCCCTCTTCATGTGCCAGCCTTCCCTCTGTACTTAAGTCTGTGTCTCTTCTCTTTTATAAGGACACCACTCAGGTTGGATCAGGACTCACCCTATTCCAGTATGACCTCATGTTAACTGATAACATCTTCAAAAACCCTATTTCCAAACAAGGTTACAGTCACAGTTACCATGGGCTAGGACTCCAACAAATGTTTTCTGGGGACAAATTCAGTCCATAACAGGTTGTCTACCCAGGAGAAAGAAACCAGTCCAGGGAGATATCTGTGGGTGGAAAGTCTGGGTGTATAAGCTGTCTCAAAGTCAGGTTATCCAAAGTGAATTTATGAGTGAGGCCCCGAGAAAAGAAGCAACAACCGCAGCAGCTGTAGCAGCAACAATCTTGCTCCCTTCATAGTCAGGAAGAAAAAAGGAAGAAGGTTCTAGCTTGGTGTCTTAGTTGCTACTGTTGCTGTAACAGAAATACCACAAGTGGGTGGCTTTAAAGAACAGAAATTTGTTTTCTCACAGTTCAAGGGGCTAAAACTCCAAATGCAGGGCATAACTCTAGGGGGAGGCCCTTCCTTGTCTATTTCAGCTTCTAGCAGCTGCCAGCAATCCTGGGCATTCCTGGACTTGTATATGCATCTGTCTCCATCATCTGTCCTCTTCTTCCCATGAGTGCATCTCTGTGTCTCTTTCCTCTTTTTATAACTCCGAGGTGATTAGGTTTAGGGCCCACCCTACACTGATATGACCTCATTAACATAACAAAAGAACTTCCTCTATCTCTACCCCCAAAAAACTAAACCGGTTGCCATAGAGTTGATTCCAACTCACAGTGACCCTACAGGACAGAGTAGAACTGCCCCACGGGATTTTCAAGGAGCGGCTGGTGGATTTGAACTGCCGACCTTTTGGTTAGCAGCTGTAGCTTTTAACCACTTTGCCACCAGGGCTCCACCCTGTATTTCCAAGCAAGGTCATATTTAAAGGTACAGAGATAAGGATTTCAACACTTATTTCTGAGAGACACAATTCAATCCATAATGCTTGGGCTGGGAGAATAAACAAAGACAGGAGGAGAATTAGTTTAGAAGCACGATAAAGCCAACAAGCTGGTTATGTGACTAGACTCTGCACCTATAAGTCATCCCTGTCCTCACACCCTAAGGTTTCTTCATGACGTAGTAGGAAAGTAGCTTTATCATCTAAATTACTAACTGGGCACATGTTACATAAATAATTCCCTGAGAAAGCCTCCCTTCCACAGTTGAGATCTGAAGGAGAAATCCTCCATCCTTTCAGAGAAGCTTCCAGAAGCTTTTTGCTCAGGGTGCTGGGATCCAGTAAGAAATCAGGCACCGATAAACACTACTAGAGTCCTGAGAAGTGGGGACCACATGTTCTGGAGGGGCAAGCTACAGTGCAGGAGGACACCCCCTCTGCTTCAAAACTTACAGGAGCAAGGGTGATGGAAAAATCTGGAAAGGGGTAGTGGTGATGGTTGTGCAACATGGTGACCACGATTAACGCCACTGAATTGTATATGTTGAAATAGCAAATGTTTTGTTACATACGTACTTACCACACGCACGCACAGAACCAAACTACTTACAGGAGCAAGGAGAAAACCTGTATTTCTGTTTTTGTTTTAAACCTGTTTTGTGTGTGTGTTTTATCCATGTCATGGACATATCAGTTTGGTGAAGCTCTTCACAGGAATGCTTTTAAGTGTATAAAATAAAATATTAGATTAAAAATTGTATTGAAGTACAGTTATTAAAATATAAAAACCATGGTATTATAATATACATGCTTCTTTATTAATCCCTTATCAAGTAATAAAATATAGCAGAAAGTTTAACAGCTAATAATTTTCAAGCAGTGGTGAGCATAACTGATATTTTGATACAGCTGCAACAACTGTAGTTTGTTATGAAAATATCTGATTTCTATTGGTGATAACATTACAGGAACTGCCAATACTAACGTGATTTATTGAATGTATTTACAATTGACGAAATGCTATGCTACGTTTAGTGAAAATAAAGATATATGTTTTTTCTCATCCAAGTTCACAGACTCTGAATTTTGTGATCTTTTGGGGACTCTGGAACCCCTGTTTATTGTATAATGCAATGGAGATTTTGGGGTTTGTCTGTTCTAACAGCAACTAACATTTATTATCCTGATTAAACATGCATGGTGATCTGAATTCTTCTAGAAAGGGGCATTCTGACTATACAAAGAACTTGACCTTCACGCAATCATGAATAATGGCCCCCAAAGACGTCCACGTCTTAGTCCCCAGAACCTGTGAATATGCCACCTTATATAGCAAACGAGACTTTGCAGGTGTGATTAAGTTAAGGATCTTGAAATGGGAGGATTATTCTAGATTATCTGGTGGCCTAATCACAAGCATCCTTATCAGAGGGAGGCAGGAGGTTAGTGTGAACAGCCAAAGATATGATGGCAGAAGGCAGAGGTTGGAGTGATTCAAGGAAGAGGCCAGGAACCAAGGAATACAGGCAGCCTCTGGAAATTGGAAAAGGTAAGGAAACGGGTTCTTCCCGGAAACTTCCAGAAGGAACGCAGCCCTGCTAACAGTTTGACTTTAGACTTCTACTCTCTAGAACTATAAAAGAATAAATTTGTGTGTTTGAAGCCACTAAGTTTGCAATAAGAAACTAATGCCCTTAGATAAGATCTCATTCTACTTTAAAATTTTTTTATTGAGGCGTAACTGACATCCAGTTAAACGCACAAATATTACACGCATAACTGGATGACTTTTAACATATTATATACCATGTAGCCACCACCCAAGGTCTCCAGGTGGTGCAGACAGTTTGAGTTTGGCTACTAACCAAAAGGTTGGTGGTTTGAGGGCTCTTCTAGAGGTGCCATGAAAGAAAGGCCTGGTGAGCTGCTTCTGTAAAGATTATAGTCAAGAAAACTATATGCAGCAGTTCTACTCTGTAACACATGGGGTCACCATGAGTCAGAATCGACTCCATGGCAATGGGTTTGGTTTTGGAACCACTGCTCAGACCAAGACACGGAACATTTTCCAGCAGCTCAGAAGACTCCTTTGGGCTCCCTCCCAGTCGAGGGAATCACTCTTCTGACCTCCATCACCGTAGATTAGTTTTGCTGCTTTTAACTTCATATAAATGGAATAGTACTCTATGTACTCATTTGTGTCTGGACTCTTTCATTCAACATTATGTCCATGAGATTTATCCACATTCCTGCTTGTCATTATTCCACATTTAATTCAGTCTTTTTATCAGTTTGATAGGAAACTTGTACAACTGTACCAAAAAAAAAAAAGGTAGAAATAAAGACACTGTCCTATTTCCCCCCTAATTTCACGGCCTCTCTTAAATGGTCTGAAGCCCTCCAAAGTTCTTATCCCTCCACTAGGAGACATTGCTCAGAATCCCCAGATAGAGAGTTATTTGGACATGCGTTTTGCCCCTCAAGAATCCAGCGTGTGCCAGGCTGCGTGAAGAGCCTGCAGCGCTCTGAGACCCGGGCCTGTGGTGCCCCTTTTTGTTAAGGTGAATCATCGTCCTGATGCTGTTTCCTGACCTTTTTCTGCCACGGATTCTCTTCAGTACCAGAGGGTCCCAGGGAGCGTCTTTTCATTGGTATGCTTCCCTTTCCCTCTCAAATCTTCTGGTTAGAGTAACTGTTGCTGTTAGCTGTGCTCCTGACTCTGGTGACCCCGTCATAATGGAACGAAGCATTGTCCAGTCCTGCACCATCACCATGACTGGTTGCATGTCGAATCGGCGTCATCCATAAAGTTTTCCTGGGCTGAATTTCAAGAAGTAGACCATCAGGCCTTTCTTCCCAGTCGGTCTCAGTCTGGAAGCTCCACTGAAACCTGTTCGGCATCATAGCAACACAGCAGCCTCCACTGACACATGGCTGGTGGCTGAGCATGAGAAGCATTGGCCGGGAATCAAACCTGGGTCTCCCTGGTGGAAGGGGAGAAGGCTACCATGGAGCCGCCACAGCTCCCGGACTAATTCTAGGCCTCCACCCTTTAGAACCACACTTCTCTCTGTTCCCTTTTCTTCTCAAAACAAAGTAGGGGCTTTTCCCCTTGGAGTTCTTAGCTCTGTATCTCCACCTCAATCTCTGACTCCCCCACAGAGAACCTCTAAATCCCTCCCCAACATTTACTTAGGGTGGCACAGTCACCCTGGTCGTTTCAAGGGTCACCTAGACAGTCTGTGATCATGGAAAGATGAGATTTTCCTTGCACGTGGCAAGAGAAGACTCAAATAGTGAAAGCTTCAACTGAGAGGAAACCATGGCTGCCCTTCCTGCCTCCTAGCCCCTCAGGACATTGTAGGTCTCCCTGCTTTCAGAGATCATTTCCTCAACTTTGGCTGGAGAGCTCCCCATCCCTGCCAGGACCATGGGAACCCCAAAGCTGTGAGTTTCCTATTGCTGGGAAAGAGGGGAGAGAGACAGAGGTTTAGTGAGGCTAGGCTGCTGCCTCAGATGGACTCTGTCTGCTGGTTTACCACAGAGGCAGAGGAGGAAGAAGATGGTTTCAGGAGGTGCAGGGCCTTGGCTCTAGGTCTCCTCTTCACAGAGTCTAGGATTACGGGCCTCTTGCCAGACTTCCAAATGCTGTCCACTTTGTTGTACCACCAGTTTGGAGTTGGCACATTAACCCACATGCAATTTATTGTTTTTAAGATCAAAATGGAGTCCCTGGGTGGTGCAAACAGTTGATGAGTTCAGCTGCTAAGCAAAAAGTTGGTGGTTCAAGTGCACCCAGAGGCACCTTGGAAGAAAGGCCTGGCAATCTACTTTTGAAAAATCAGCCATTGAAACCCTATGGAGCACAGTTCTATTGTGACACACATGGGGTTGCCATGAGTTGGAATCAATTTGATGGCAACTGATTTGGTTTTTGTTTTTAAGATCAAAATATCCTATTGTTTTTACTAATGAAACTGGTTGAAGAGTGTGGCTTTAGATTTGCAGCTAAGAGGGCTTTGAAATATTCCCTACCCCCTTTAATTGAACTTAGCACCCCAAACTTCAGGCCTGCGCAAAAACTCTTCTTAGCAGACTTTAATTTTTAGTTTTAGGCTTAAGAAAAACTGTGCAGAAAGTACATTTACCCTCCCCCACCCCACATAGACACACGCACATGGTTTCTCCTGTTGGCGTCGCCCCTTCCTGTGGGACATTTGTTAGAAGGGATGAACCAATACCGATTCATTGTTATCAGCTAAAGTCCACAGTTCACAGCTGGGTTCACTCTGTGTGGTACAGTCCTAGGAGTTTGACACATGCCGGTTACCATGTGTCCACTGTTACAGTGTCACACAGAACAGCTTCCCTGCCCTAAAAAAAGCCCTCAGCACCTCTGTTCTTAAAGCATAGCATGCAATTCGTTTTTACACAGGTGACCAACGCAATGGAGATGCCCAGGAAGAGAGAGTCAGGGAAGCATTTTCAAAGTTTATTTAGGGGATTAGAGGAATAGAATGGAGGGAAGGAAGCAATTCTGCTTGTGGAAATCCTTTCTTCTACTAAAAAAAAAAAAAAAAAATTACCACACACAGAGACCACAAACAAAAACCCCTGTAGGACACATCTGAAGAATTTTGTTTTGAAAGCTGTTCCCTGCCCCAGGTCAAGGAGAAGGAAAGGCGGCGGGGGAGGGGGGGGGAGGGGGACGAGGTGCTGTGGGAGAGACAGCCCACACCCTTAGCGACACCCACCACCCTATTTCTGCCGTCTTTCCCCTACCTGAAGTTCAGGTTCCTGGGCCTAGGCCTCGCCCAAGGTTTTAAATAATAAACATGTGTTATCCTTGCCCTCATTAGCTAAGTTTTTCATAAAGAAAAATAAGCTAAAGAAAAAAAAAAAAAAAAGCAGGGTCCTAAAACCTCTCCATGGGCTGGAGAAGCAAGGAAAGAAAGGCCTCCTACAATTCATTTTTATAAACATCATAATAAATAACACAGATTTCAACCTAAGGCTATAAATAACATCTGATGTTTTCACTCAAGATTTTACTCCAGCTCTAAAACGATTGTGGTGGAATGAGCTGGAAGCCTGCACGGACCCTTGCTGGCACGTCCTCCAGAGTGACCTCAGTCTCATTGTTTTTAGAAGTTGTATTTCTGCATCTTGCTCAATTTGTTTGTTAAGTTGGGCCCTTTCTTTGCTCTGTTTCTGCCTGCCCCCACCCGGGCCGCCCCCGCCCTGGGCTGTCTTTGCTGACCTTCCCCTGGCTGAGGGGACAACTGACTGAGGCGGCTGAGTTACGGGTTTCCTTCCTCAGCCGACACGCAGGCCGGCAGCCTCACAGATGTTCTCCCTGGGTTTGTTTTGATAGCCTGCTTTAAAAACAGTTCATATCCACCAACTGTTCAGATAATAATATTCCAAGTGGCAAGCAACTGTGATTATTTTAGTTGCTGTTTAGCCTGACGAGCACAGCTCAGCTGGAAAATATGGGGCCGGGGGGAATTCCCCTTTCTTGCTTTTTCTAATTGTTCCTCACATTTGCCATAAGGAGGTCTCGTTTTCAGGCTTTTCTCACATGTGAGCCTGTGTTCTCTGGGGAAGAGAGGCAGAGGGAAGAAAATTAGATGGGAGAAAGGTGTTGTACATGTTATTGGAATCAACAATCCTCGCCCAAAGGTAGATTTTTGAACATCCGTTAAACAGTCAATACTCACAGGACTTCTTTGTACACTTGGGCGCAGGGATGTAGGGAGGCCTTGCTTGGGGGTTGAACTGGCGCTTTGAACTGTTTTCTCTCCAACACCTCAAACCTTCCAGGCCCAGAGTTGAGTTTCCCATATACTCCGCCCCAGCCTTAGGAGACCCACATCTTTCCCAAGAAAGCAAAAGGCACCCGCTGTTTCCCCAGGCACCCGGACCAGACATCATGCGTCCTCTTTGACTTTTCTTTTCCCCAACTCCATCACTGGCCAGACCCAGCTGATTCTCCTTTGCCATTTACATTTCTTGCATGTGCCTCTTTCTGTTCTACTGCATCTACCCCCAGTTAGGCCCCTTCGCCTGTCCTTCACTACTGCAATGTCTTCCCACCAGGATCCTTGCCATCAGTCCCTCTCTCATACTGTTGCTAGGCTCATCTTCCTAAAGCTCCCCTCTGTTGTCACTTACGTGCTCAGAAACTGTGAGCTATTTTCCACTGTGTGCAGAACGAGGCCGGAAGGCCTTGGCCTGGCCTTCCAGGCACCCCCACACTCTGGCACAGCCTACCTCTGCAGCCCCACCTCTCTCCTCTGCTCCATGTAAGAGCCCCCCAGCTCACTAGTCAGGCCAGCTCACTATTCCTAACACACCTGTGCTTCCTAGCAGGGATTCCTCTCCCTGCCCCCTTCACAGTCTACGTGAATGTTGCTTTCTGGAGCCATGTGCTTGTCCTGTGTCACCCGAGGGCCTCTGGACCTCTGTGCAGGCTGCTTCCTCCTTCTGGAGTGCCCTTCTCTCCTCGCTCCATTCTTCATTCTAGAGAAGGTAACTCTTGCTTATAAATCTCTAGAAAAAACATTGTATCTGAAGTGCTTATACTTTTCATTCTATGCTATTTACATGTCATATTTTCTCACATAAAATAGAAACCACCTTAAGGATCAAGGCCATGAACTACTTTTCTGTAAATCTGCCCCACCTAGCACTGGGGCTGGCACACAGGAAGTGACAGTAAATTTTCATTGAATGAATGAAAAAGTGAATGATTTCTGTTGGGCCACCATTGCTGTCAAGTCAATTCCGACTCATAGCGACCCTGTAAGACAGAGTCGAACTGCCCTACAGGGTTTCCAAGGGGTGCCTGGTGGATTTGCACTGCCGACCTTTTGTTTAGCAGCCAAGCTCTTAACCACTACGCCACCAGGGCTTCCTATGTTGGGCTAGAACATACGATTTTACTAATAATCTCTCTGATTATATTTAAATTCAGGTACATCAGGTCTCTTCTCATCCTTATTTGCTACTCTGAGTGGAGAGTTAAGTGGAGGACTGGGTAGAAACCTAGCGATTTTAGGAAAACATGCCCTGTTTCATCCATCATATAGACTCACACGGAGGTGAATCAGGGATTCTCTGACACAAGCAAGTCTGCAAGATACTAACTGGTCTGGTAATTCACAAACCATCCCTCAGAGCCCTGAGACCCAGGGCAGGGGGTGGGGTAGACTGGGGGAGACCTTGCTGGGGGGGAGCTTTGGGCCTCACCCCGACTTCAGTGGGAGCAGCTGTGCTTGTATCTCACATCTTCACCTTCAGGTTTTGCAGAAGCTGTCTCTTTTTGGGCAAAAAGTTTCTGTAGCCAAACTTTTATTTTGTATATGAAAACAAAACAAAATAAAAAAGCATATAGTCCAACTAGGTAAAAATCCAAAACTCTTCAGAGAAATGCCTGTCGAACCCTGTTTTTAAGGATCTTAAAAAAGAAGCACATTCAGCAACTTCCAATCCAGAGAAATCACCCAAACTAATAAGTTTTTTTTTTTAATCCAGTCTAATGCCATGTCTTCCTTCCCTTCTCCCTCCCTCCCTCTTTTCCTTTCCCCCCATTCTGTCCTTCTGTCCCTCCCCCACCCTTCCTTCTTGTTCCTGTGTGAGGGTAGAAAACAAAGAGAAGAAACTCTTCTCATGATGAGCAAATAAGCTTTCTCCCAGGTTAAACAAACTGCCACCTTTACATTTTTCCAGTTGGTCCTATTTTCTACTCCTCTGATAAAGTGTTGTTGTTAGGTACCATCCAGTCGGTTCAGACTCATAGCGACCCCATGTACAGCAGAACAAAACACGGTCTGGTCCCGTGCCATCCTGACAATTGTTGCTGTGTTTGAGCCCAGTGTTGCAGCCACTGTGTCAATCCCTCTCGTCGAGGGTCCTTCTCTTTTTCACTGACCCTCTACTTTACCAAGCATGGTGTCCCTCTCCAGGGGCTGGTCCCTCCTGATAACATGTCCAGAGTATGTGAGACGAAGTCTTGCCATCCTTGCTTCTAAGGAGTATTCTGGCTGCACTTCCTCTAAGACAGGCTTGTTCGTTCTTCTGGAAGTCCAGGGTATATTCAGTATTCTTTGCCAACACCATGATTCAAAGGCATCAATTCTTTTTTGGTCTTCCTTATTCATTGTCCAGCTTTCAAATGCATATGAGGTGATTGAAAATACTGTAGCTTGGGTCAGGTGCACTTTAGTCCTCAAAGTAATATCTTTGCTTTTTAGAACTTGAAAAAGGTCTTTGCAGCGGAATCGTGCAATGTAAAAATCATTCGATTTCTTGACGGGTCTTTCATGGGCATTGATTGTGAATCCAAGTAAAATGAAAACCCTGACAACGTCAATCTTTTCTCTGTTTATCATGATGTTGCTTATTGATTTAATTGTGAGAATTTTTGTTTTCTTTCTTTTGATGTGTAATCCATACTGAAGGCTGTCGTCTTTTGATCTTCCTCAGTAAGTTCTTCCAGTTCTCTTCACTTTCAGCAAACAAGGTTGTGTCATCTGCATAACACATGTTGTTAATGAGTCTTCCTCCAGTCCTGATGCCCTGTTCTTCATATAGTCCAGTTTCTCAGATTATTTGCTCATCGTACAGATTGAAGAGGTATGGTGAAGAAATACAACCCTGACACACACCTTTCCTGACTTTAAACCACACATCATCCCCTTGATCTGTTCAATAACAGTAATACTTCTCATTAATGTGTCCCATTTTACAGTTTACTAAGTGCCCTCACATCAACCACGTCCACTTGGTCCTTACAATAACTCCATGAAGAAGTCAGTGATGTGGGGGGCATGAATTTTGGAAAAGCTAAAGCGACCTGCTGGAGCTTGCAGGGTTGTGGCTTTTGACTCTTAAATCAGAGCTTGTTTGATGGCGCCACTGAATCTATACGGGGCCTTTGATGATGTGGAGAACAGACCTCTGCTACACCTGTTGAAGCCAAACACAAAAGCAGAGCTGCTTCTTGACTGGCTCATGTCTTATTTCTTTACCCTATGCCAGTGAGCAAAAGTGTTGAGGAAGGGTGATTTCTCTCGCCTCCCCCCGCCCTTTTTTAATTGTACTTTACATGAAGGTTTACAGAGCAAACTAGTTTCTCATTAAACAGCCAGTACACATATTGTTTTGTGACATTGGTTAACAACCCCACATGTCAACACTCTCCCTTCTCGACCTCAGGTTCCCTGTTACCAGCTTTCCTGTCCCCTCCTGCCTTCTTGTCCTTGTCCCTGGGCTGGTGTGTCCCTTTAGTCTCATTTTGTTTTGTGGGCCTGTCTAGTCTTTGGCTGAAGGGTGAACTTTGGGAGTGACTTCATTACTGAACTAAAAGTGTGTCTGGGGCCATACTCTTAGGGTTGTCTCTCCAGTCTCAGTCAGGTCAGTAAGTCTAGCCTTTTTTTGTGAGTCAGAATTTTGTTCTACATTTTTCTCCAGTTCTATCCGGGACCCTCTATTGTGATCCCTGTCAGAGCAGTCAGTGGTGGTAGACAGCCACCATCTAGTTGTACTGGACTCAGTCTAGTGGAGGCTGTGGTGGTTGTGATCCATTAGACCTTTGGACTAATCTTTCCCTTGTATCTTTAGTTTTCTTCATTCTCCCTTGCTCCCGATGGGTGAGGCCAGTGGAGTATCTTAGATGGCTGCTCACAGGCTCTTAAGATCCCAAACGCTACTCACCAAAGTAGAATGTAGAACATTTTCTTTATGAGCTATATTATGACACTTGAAGTAGAAGTTAGCCTGAGACCATGGTCCCCACAGCCCTCAGCCCAGCAATTCGGTCCCTCAGGGAGTTTGGATGTGTCTTTGGCGTTTCCATGACTTTGTCTTGGACAAGTTGTGCTGGTGGAAGGGTGAGTTTTAGATAATGCCGCCCCAGAACTGGAGCCACCCCCCCCCGCCCCAGGCAAGTCCCACGCCTCTCCCTTTGCAGACAAAGTGCAGTGGTCTGTCCTATGGCTTTCAGCTCTGTCCTGCTTGTGTGGACCTGAGGAATAATTTTCTTGAAATTTAATGAACATGATTGGAAAAAACATCCAAACAATGACCAAAAATGGCTCCATAGTGCTGTTTCTCACACTGCCCTGAGCTCTCTGCATATTTTTGTTGCAAACATTTGGACTTGAGTTCATAGTGTCCCAGGCAAGTAGTTGTGTGGAAAAGGGCTGGGGAAAGGTGAGCAAAATGGTTGTGTGTTCACTTTGCTTCCTCTTATTCAGAGGGATCATTTTGACTAGGGCAGTGGTTCTCAAGCCAGGACAGGTTGACCCCCACCCCCCCCCGCCCCAGGGAACATTTGGCGCTTTCCGTAGACATTTTTGGTTGTAATGACTAGTGGGAGGTGCTACTGGCATCTAGTAGGTAGAGGCCAGGGTTGCTGCTAAACATCCTAAAATGCCCAAGACAGCTCCCAACAACAGAGTTATCCGGTCCAAAATATTAGCAGTGGTCTAGGGAAAGACTTGAGGATGGGGGCCTGGTTGCCAGATTTTAGCCCCAGTTTGGCCACTAACAAGTTGTGTCATTTGGTTGGGGCCTTTCACCTCTCTAGACTCATTTTCCTACTTAAAAGTGTGGGGTGGCCTAAGGGGTGAAGGCGGTGTGGTGAAGTGGTTGAGTCCCCCGGCATCAGGGAGGCCTGGAGTCACTCTGCATCTTTAAGGCCCAGGCTTCTTGTCTATAAAATGTCAGGACCTGGCTGGGAACAGAGAGAACAGTGTCAGGTGAGCGTCTGGCGCAAGGTGAGTGGACTGTAAGTGCAGGTAGTTTTATTCTTAGCCTGAACTTGTTGATCTTGAAGGCCCTCCCCAGGGCTAACATTTAGCCATTCTGCGACTCAGCTGGCAGCCGCGTGGACCCGTTGCTGAGGGAAATGCCTCGCACACGTTTATTCTGGTTTTGGATATTTAAAGAGTCGGGCATGTTACAGACTTCGGAAGTGCTTGGGGAGGGAGGGGGTTGCAGACTGGGCTTTTCTTTAAACACTTATAGATATCCTGTCCGGATCTCTTGGGCCACAAAGAGCAATTTTCTTCCCCTAAGAATCTGACGTGGGTCCTGCCCATTGTGTGTGCCTCTCTGGCTCCAGGCTGCACAGCCCAGCAGGAAGCAGGTGGCGGAGGTGGGACTAGCGACCAACCCCCGACCCAGCCCTAGGTTGGGTTTCCCACCCCAGTCCAGCTCTGCTCCACAGAAGCAAAGCTTGCCAGTGGTCTGCTAGGCTGCTGGGAGGGAAAAGGGCAGGTCCTTCTGGTTTTGCTAGGAGCACCTGGGGGCAGGAATTGACCCTCCCTAGGGACTCTCTCTGAGCTGTGTGGAGTCTTGGCATAGGTGGCAGCCATAGGGTCGGGGCGGCTGGTAGCACAGGCTTCCTCTTCCCTGCTTGCTGTTTTCACTGGCTCAGGAAACTGACTGAAAGCTGGGACTTTGTTTCAAAGGCCTTGCGTCATTTTTACTATTTGAACAGCCGCTTTGGGCCGCCTTTAGGGAGGCGGTTATTTTGTCGCTTTTCTCACTCTGGATGTTGTTTCCAATAGATTTCCTCACAGACTCCAAGGCTTTGGTTTTCCTTTCCAATTGCATATAGAGAAATCTTCCAGACTCGAGACTAAATCAAGGAATCAGGCCCGCAGTGCTGTGAGTGGGTACTGTCCCCCCACCCCCCACCTTAGGGTATTTCATTTATTTTATTGTGCTTTAGGTGAACGTTTACAGCGCAAATTAGTTTCTCCTTCAAAAAGTTATGCACAAATTGTTTGGTGACACTGGTTGCCCAGTGCAATATTTCAGCACTCTCCCGCTTTCCCTTCACTCTCCTGGACACGAGTTCATCAGGTTTTCCTGCCGCTTCCTGTCTTCTCAGCTTTCCTTTTGGATAGGTGTTGCCCATGTGGTCTGGAATACTTGATTGAACTAAGAAGCACGTTCCTCACGTGTGTTATTGTTTGTTTTATAGGCTGGTCTAATCTTTGACTGAAAGCTGAATTTCCGGAGTGGCTCCAGCTCTGAGTTTGTCGGGTATCTGGGGGCCATAGTCTTGGGGGTTCCTCTAGTCTCCATCAGACTCCTAAGTCTGATCTTTTTTTTTTTTTTTGTAAATTTGAATTTTGTTCTACATTTTTCTCCTCCTCTGTTCAGGACCCTGTATTGTGATCCTTGTCAGAGTGATAGCCAGGCACCATCTAGTTCTTCTAGGCTCAGGCTGGTGGCGCTGTGATGCATGTGGTTCGTTAGTCCTTTGGAACAATATTTTCTTGTGTCTTTGGTTATCTTCATTCTCTGGATGGGATGGGACCAATGGATACATCTTAGATGGCCACTTGCAAGCTTTTAAGACCCCAGATGCTACCGACCAATGTAGCATGTAGAACATTTTCTTTATGAACTGTTATGCCAGTTGACTTAGATGTCCCCCACGACCAGGGTCCCCAGCCCTTAGCCCCAGCAGCTAGGTCCCTCAAGGCGTTTGGATGTGTCTAGGAAGCTTCTATGACTTTGCCTTAGTCAAGTTGTGCTGAATTCCCCTATATTCTGTATTCTTTCCCTTCAAATTTACTACTTGTCTACTATGTCCTCCCCCCCTCACCTTGTAACCATCAAAGATTGTTTTTCTCTGTGTGTAAATCTTTTCTTGGGTTTTTATAATAGTCATCTCATATAGTATTTGGTCCTTTTGTGATCAACTTGTTTCACTCAGCATAATGCCCTCCAGACTCATCCACGTTGTGAAATGTTCCGTGGAATCATCACTGTTCTTTATCATTGTGTAGTATTCCCTTGTGTGTATGTACCATAATTTGTTTATCCATTCATCTGTTGATGGGCACTAAGATTGTTTCCATCTTTTTGCTACATTGTGAATAATGGTGAAACGAACATGGGTATGCATATGTCTATTTGTGTGACAGCTCTTATTTCTCTAGGATATATTCCTAGGAGTGAGATTGCTGGATGATATGGTATTTCTATTTCTAGCTTTGTAAGGATGTTCCATATTGTTTCCCATAGTGTTTGTACCATTTTGCGTTCCCACCCACAGTGCATAAGAGTTCTAATTGCCCCACAACCTCTCCAATATTTGTTATTTTTTCTGTGTGTGTGTGTGTGTTTTAATCAGTACCAGTAATGTAGGGGTGAAATGGTATCTCATTGTAGTTTTGATTTGCATTTCTCCAGTGGCTAATGATTGGGAATATTTCCTCATGTGTCTGTTAGCTGCCTGAATGTCTTCTTTGGTGAAGTGTTGTTCATATACCCTTGCTCGTTTGTTAAATGGATCATTTGTCTTTCTGTTACTGAGGTGTTTAAGTTTTCTATAGATTTTAGAGATTATACCCCTGTCTGATATGTCTTAGCCAAAATTTTTTCTCCAGCCTTTCAGTTCTGTTTTCACTCTTTTGGTGAAGTCTTTGATACGCATACGTGTTCAATTATTCGGAGCTCCCAGTTATCTAGTTTATCTTCTGGTGTTTGTGCATTGTTAGTTATGGTTTCTATTGTATTTCTGCCATGTATTAGGGCCCCTAGTGTTATTTCTATTTTTTTCTTCCATGATCTTTATCATTTCAGGTTTTATATTTAGGTCTTTTACACATTTTGAGTTTGTTTTTGTCTATGGTGTGAGTATGGGTCCTGTTTCTTTCTTTCTTTCTTTTTTTAACAGATGGACATCCAATTTTGCCAGCACCGTTTGTTAAAAAGACTGTCTTTCCTCACTTAATGAGCTTTGGTCCTTTGTCAAAGATCAGCTGACCATAGGTGGATGGATTTATGTCTGGGTTCTCAATTCTGTTCCATTGGTTTCTGTGTCTGTCATTGTACCAGTACCAGGCTGTTTTGACTACCATGGCTGTATAGTAGGTTCGGAGATCAGGTAGTGTGAGGCCACCTACTTTGTACTTCTTTTTCAGTAATGCTTTACTTATCCAGGGCCTCTTTCCTTTCCATATAATGCTCGTGATTAGTGTTTCCATTGTTAAAGAATGCTGTTGTTTTTTGGACCTGGATTGCATTATATCTGTAGATTGCTTTGGGTAGAATTGACATTTTCACCAGGTTGAGTCTTTCTACCCATGAGCATGGTATGTTTTTCCATTTATGTAGGTCTCTTTTGTTTTCTTGCAGTAGCGTTTTGTAGTTTTCTTTGTGTGGGTTTTTAATGTCCTGGTTAGATTTATTCCTACGTATTTCATTTTTTTAGGGGCTATTATAAGTGTTTTCCTGATTTCCTTTTTGAAGTTCTTTTTGTTCGTGTATAAGAATCCAAACGGTTTTTGTATGATGATCTTGTATCTTGCTACTCTGCTGAATCTTTCTATTAGTTCCAGTAGTTTTCTTGTGGAATCTTTGGGGTTGTCTATTTATAGGATCATATCATCTGTTAAAAGGGATAGTTTTACTTATTCCTTTCCAATTTGGATGCCCCTATTTCTGTTTTTATTTCTGTTTCTTGCGTTATTGTTCTAGTTAGAACGTCCAGCACAATGTTAAAGAGGAGTGGTGATAAAGGGCATCATTGTCTTGTTCCCATTCTCGAGGGGAATGCTTTCAGCCTCTCTCCATTGAGAATGATCTTGGCTGTTTGTTTTTATAGATACACTTTATTATGCTGAGGAATTTCTGTTCTATTCTTATTTTATTGAGAGTTGTTATCAGGGATGATTGTAGGAGTTTATCAAATGCTTTTTCTGCATCAGTTGAGATTATAATGTGGTTCTTTTCTTTTCTTCTCTTTATGTGGTGGATTATGCTATTGATTTTCTAATGCTGAACCATCCTTGCACACCTGGTAGTAATCCCACTTGGTTGTGGTGTATTATTTTTTTTGACATGATACTGAATTCTATTGGCTAGAATTTTTTTTGAGAAGTTTTGGATCTGTATTCATGAGAGAGATATTGGTCTGTAATTTTCTTTTTTTGTGGCATCTTTGCCCAGCTTTGGTATCAGGGTTATAGGGCATTTCATTTCTACTCACAGAAGTCATTTTGCTTACATACTTATCCTAGAACATTTGAAAAATATAGGGAGAAAATTAATATCACCTACTATAAGCATCTAGTGTTAATTGTTTTTTTAAAAATTGGGCTCATACTGCACATATTTTTAAGGAATCTGGTTTTTTCACCTAAAACTCCATCATTAGCATTGTTCCATGCCTTTGGATATTTGTATGGGCATAGGTTTCAAGCCTCTATGTCTTTCCTCTGGTCTAGCTACCGGAAAGCAGTGTCAAAGATGTGTGTCAACGTTAAGTTAGAAAAACAGGATACCAAAACTACTGATTTTATATATCTATATATTTCCCAGCATATTAGACCACAGGATTGTCCCATTCAAAATGGCCAATACTTCCCGGCATATTAGACCATAGGATTGTCCCATTCAAAATGGCCAATACTAGTCCATTAAAGCTCACTAATGCCTAGGATATCAATGTTTATGTGTTCCATTTCATTTTTGATGATTTCCAATTTTCCTAGATTCATATTTTGTGCATTCTCTGTTCCGATTATTAAGGAGTGTTTGCAGCTATTTCTTCCAATTTTGAGTTGTGCTACATCAGCAAATGAAGGTTCCAAAAGCTTGACTCCATCCACATCATTAAGGCCAACTCCACTTTGAAGAGGCAGCTCTTCCTCAGTCGTATTTTGAGTGCCTTCCAAACTGAGGGGCACATCTCCCAGCACGATATCAAACAATGTTCTGCTGCTATTCATAAGGTTTTCACTGGCTACTTCTTTTCCGAAGCAGACCAGTGTGTCTTTCTTCCTATTCTGTCTTAGTCTGGAAGCTCAGCTGAAACCTGTTCGCCATGGGTGACCCTGCTGGTATTTGAATATCAGTGGCATAGATTCCAGCATCACAGCAACACACAAGCCCCCACAGTTCGACAAACTGACAGACAGGTGGGGGAATGACGACTTGAAGAGGAATGGCATTGCATTCATCCTCAAAAAGAACATATCAAGATCCAGCCTGAAGTGCAATGCTGTCAGTGATAGGATAATATCCATATGCATGCAAGGAAGACCAGTTAACATGACTGTTATTCAAGTTTATGCCCCAACCACAAAGATGAAGAAAATGAAAATTTTTACCAACTTCTGCAGTCTGAAACTAATTGAACATGCAATCAGGATGCATTGATAATTAATGGCTATTGGACTGCAAAAGTTGGAAACAAATAAGGACTGGTAGTTGGAAAATATGGCCTTGGTGATATAAATGATGTTGGAGACCGCATGTTAGAGTTTTGCAAGACCAACGACTTCTTCATTGCAAATACCCTTTTTAAACAACATAAACTGTAACTATATAGGTGGATCTCACCAGATGGAATAGAAGGAATCAAATCAACTACATCTGTGGAAAGAAACGATGGAAAAGCTCAATATCATCAGGTAGAACAAGGCCAGGGGCCTACTACAGAACACACCATCAGTTGTTCATATGCAAGTTCAAGCTGAAACTGAAGAAAATTAAAACAAGTCCACTACAGCCAAAGTATGACCTTGAGTATATCCCACCTGAATTTAGAGACCGTCTCAAGAATAGATTTGATGTGTTGAACACTAATGACCAAAGACCAGACGAGTTGTGAAATGACATCAGGGACATCATAAAGAAAGCGAGAAGTCATTAAAAAGACAGGAAGGAAAGAAAAAAACAAAATGGATGTCAGAAGAGACTCTGAAACTTGTTCTTGAACACTGAGTAGCTAAAGCAAAGGGAAGAAATGATGAAGTAAAAGAGCTGAACAGAAGATTTCAAAGGGTGGCTCGAAAAGACAAAGTAAAGTACTATAATGACATGTGCAAATACCTACCAAAAGAAAAACAAAAAGGAAGAACACGCTCAGCATTTCTCAAGCTGAAAGAACTGAAGAAAAAAATTGAAGCCTCGATTTGCAATATTGAAGGATTCTATGGGGAAAATGTTAAATGATGCAGGAGGCATCAAAAGAAGATGGAAGGAATACACAGTCATTATACCAAAAAGAATTGGTTGACGTTCAACCATTTTAAGAGGTAGCATATGATCAGGAACTGACGGTACTGAAGGAAGAATTCCAAGCTGCACTGAAGGCATTGGCAAAAAAACAAGGCTCCAGGAATTGATGGAATACCAATTGAGATGTTTCAACAAATGGATGCAGTGCTGAAAGTGCTCGCTTGTCTATGCCAAGAAATTTGGAAGACAGCTACCTGGCCAACTACCTGGAAGAGATCCGTATTTATGCTTATTCCCAAGAAAGGTGATCCAATTGAATGCGAAAATTATTAAACAATATCATTAATATCACACTCATGTAAAATTTTGCTGAAAATCATTCAAAAGCGGCTGAAGCAGTATTTCGACAGGGAACTGCCAGAAATTCAGCTGGATTCAGAAGAGTATGTGGAACCAGGAATATCATTGCTGATGTCAGATGGATCCTGGCTGAAAGCAGAGAATCCCAGAAAGATGATTACTTGTGTTTTATTGACTATGCAAAGGTATTAGACTGTGGATCATAACAAATTATGGATAACATTTTGAAGAATGGGAATTCCAGAACACTTAATTGTGCTCGTGAAGAACCTGTACACAGATGAAGAAGCAGTCATTGGAACAGAACAAGGAGATACTGTGTGGTTTAAAGTCTGGAAAGGTGTGCATCAGTGTTGTATTCTTTCACCATGTCTATTCAATCTGTATGCTGACCAAATAATCTGAGAAGCTGGAATATATAAAGAATGGGGCATCAGAATTGGAGGAAGACTCATTAACAACCTGCATCATGCAGATGACATAACTTTGCTTGCTGAAAGTGAAGAGGACTTGAAGTACATACTGATGAAGATCAAAGACCACAGCCTTCAGTATGTATTACACCTCAACATAAAGAAAACAAAGATCCTCAGAATTGGACCAATAAGCAACATCATGATAAACAGGGAAAAGATTGGAGTTGTCAAGGGTTTCATTTTACTTGGATCCACAATCAACACCCATGGAAGCAGCAGTCTACAAACCAAAAGATGCATTGCATTGGGCAAATCTGCTGCAAAAGACCTCTTTGAAGAGTCAAAAAGAAAAGATGGTACTTTGGGACTGTCTTAGGCTCGGTTCTCTAGAGCAGCAAAAGCGATAAAATGTATATATATAGACAAAGATTTATATCAAGGAAATGGCTCATGTGGTTGTAGAGGCTGGAATATCTCAAGTTTGTGGATCATGATAGAGGCTTCTCCTGAATCATGTAGCCACAGGGGCTGGCAAACCCAAGATCAGCAGGTTGGAGAGCACGGCCCTTGCTTATAGTCTGTGAAGATCAATGAATCCCAAGATTGGCAGGCAAGACCACAAGGGTTCTCCTGATTCACATAGCTGTAGGGATTGGTCAACCCAAGACTGGCAAGTACGCTGCTAGCTCAAGTCCCAAGAACTGGAGGTCAGATGAACAAGAGCCAGCTGCAGGATCCAGAATAGGCAAAAGCCAGAACACCTACTTATATTCAGGTGCAGGCCACAAGCCCAAGGAAGCTCCCTTTCAACTAGTTGGCTATGCACAGCAGATCCCATCATGGTGGTGATCACATGTCAGATCTCAGTAGAGAAGCGATGATAACATTGTATGGCTGCCAAAACACTGAGAATCATGGCCCAACCAAGTTGACACACAATCTTAACCATCACAAACACTAAGGTTTGCCTGATCCAAGCCATGGTGTTTCAGTCACCTCATATGCATGCGAAAGCTGGACAAATAATAAGGTAGACCAAAGAAGAACTGACGCCTTTGAATTGTGGTGTTGGCAAAGCATATTGAATATACCATGGACTGCCAAAAGAATGAACAAATCTGTCTTGGAAGAAGTACAGCCAAAATATTCCTTAGAAGCAAGAATGAGGAGACTATGTCTTATATACTTTGCACATGTTATCAGGAGGGATTAGTTCCTGGAGGAGAACATCATGCTTGGCAAAGCAGAGGGTCAGCAAAAAAGAGGAAGACCCTCAAAGAGATGAACTGACACAGTGGCTGCAACAACGGGCTCAAGCATAACAATGATTATGAGGATGGTGCAGGACTGGGCAGTGTTTCTTTCTGTTGTCCATAGGGTTGCTATGAGTCAGAAGTGACTGAATGGCACCTAACAACAACTACTATATATATGTATGTATGTATGTATGTATGTATATAAAACATGCAAGCCATCATAATATGATAAGCTGACAGACGGGTAGTGTACTGTGATATATATATATACATATATATATTTAAAAAGTTGAGCATGTTGCACTATATATAGTAATACGTATTATTATATGTAGTAATATATACTAACATATATATATTACTATATATAGTTATATATATTACTGTATATAAAACAAATATATATGTTATGGTACTACACCACCCTTGTTCAGTTTATTGTACTGTGGTGGCTTGCATGTTACCGTGATGCTGGAAGTTAGGCCACTAGTGTTTCAAATACCAGCAGGGTCAGGCATGGTGGACAGGCTTCAGTGGGGCTTTCAGACTAAGATAGACTGGAAAGAAAGGTCTTTTGATCTGCTTCTGAAAATTAGCCAGTAAAAACTTCTAAATCACAACAGAGCAATGTCTGAATTACTTGCTTTGGACTCATCAGGAGGGATCAATTGCTAAAGGAGGACATCATATTTGGTGAATTAGGGGTCCAGCAAGAGTGAGGAAGACCCTCAGTGAGATGGATTGGTACAGTTGCCACAATGATGGAATTGAACATACTGGTGGGTGAGAGGATGACGCAGGATGGGACAACGTTTTGTTCTGTTGAACATAAAGTTGCCATGAGTTGGAGTCAACTTACAGCAGCTAACAACCACAACAATATATATATATATACAGGTCCAGCCTAGATGGGTGGGCTATGGATGACTGTTATTTTCTTCTTTCTCTTCTATAGTTTGCACATTTTTCTGTAGCAAACACAGGAGAAGAGGCAGGATGAGGTAGTGATCAGGAGTGCAGGCTCCGGCAGCAGACTGCCTGGGTTCAAACCTGCTGCTGACCAGGCACGTTGCTTCACCACTATGTGCCTCAGTTTCCTCACCTCTGAAGTGTGAACAACCATGGTACTTCCCTCATAGGACTGTTTTGAAGATTAGCTGTAGGCGAAGTGATCCATAAGAAGGCCAACAAATGCCCAGTGAAGGCAACCATTGTGGCTTTACAGTAAATCATACGAATTCTGCAAGTTCCTTAATATCAGTGTCACTGTTGTTCATGGCCTAAATCTCTGCCCTACTTTATAATCTGCGAGCAGTACAGAGAACGGTTGACCTATCCTTGGAAAACATTCCCTTCAGCAGGTCCAGCAGAACAGGCACATTCTCCATGCACATTCTCCTCGCCCACTCCTGGAGCCTCTCCTCGCCTTCCAGGATGCCTTGTGTTGGCAGGATGCCCTTTGGCTGCACAGAGCCCCCACACTCACGCCTCACCAGGCCTGTTTCTCCTCAGGTAGCAGACAAGGCTCGTGACTCCATTTGAAGTGAATTTTCTCCTTCCTCCTTCAAGAGTGGGTAGCTTGGCCTTGGCCAGCCGCTTTCCCATACACAGATGCCCTGTCTCTTGAAGATATATATGCACTTGAATAAAGTGGTCTTTCATCTTCCACATACCAGTGGTGGAATGGTCTCACGCATGCTCCTCTTGGATCTCTAACATTGTGTGGGATCTTGAATCCCACACCCAGAGTGGAGAAAAGATGGCTGGGAGATGTGTGCGCAGTGCCTCCTCAGGTTACAGAAAGTACAGCTCTCCCTCCATTGACAGCACACAGAATAAATGTTGTTGGGGAAGGATTTTTTCTTTTCTTTTCTTTTTTTGTCTTTGCAAACTGGCCATCTCTCTCTTTGGTTAGATAGACAACCGATGCATACACCTTGCCTGCTAAGTCAGCCCCCCTTCAGTCCTATTTTCTCAGGAGGCAGTCTTATAAATCTGGCTAATAACTCTCATTGCATTTCCCCAAACTCCATTAGAGGGAAATTACAATGAAGCAGAAACGCTAGCCATGTTATCCATGGGAAAGACCTCTGGCGTTTTAAAAATGCATTTTTGATGGTTGGATTAACCTAGTGGCACATTACAAGGTGGCCCTGCTGGAGTTTGCAGGAGATTTCTGGCACTGGGCATTGTGCATTATACAATGCTTCCAAGGAGCATGAATTATCTTTACAGGAAGAGGCAGGAATTAATATGTCAGATGAACGAGACCCACTAGCAATGCCTGATGAAAACCCAGGATGCTTTCCTCTTGATCAAGGTTCTGCAAGGTAGGAGTCATAATCACACACCTTAAGAGCAAGAAGCTCGAGTATGTTCCTCTCGGAGAAAGGCACAAGGGCAGAGCAAGAGAGAATTTATACACTGCCCCTCACCATCTGGCCCTGCTCACCTACTCAGGCCTAGGCAAGAGTATTTGTAACCTTGGGAAAAGCTCCTTACCTGGATGCCTAATTTATCACAGGCATGTTGAAAAAAAATTGCTGATTTCATTCCTTTTATTACCTCCCTGGCACAGTAAGTTAATTAAGAAAAAAAGTGTTATTGCTGTTTAGTACTCATTTAGGAGATTGATTGGTAATGTAAATATATGTATTTGTATGGTATGCATGTCAATATAAGAGTAATAATAATAATCATAGTAGCCATCACTAAATTAGCTCCCCACCCTGGGGAAGGAGTTTTGCCCAGATTATTTATAGCCCTCTCAACTGCTTTGCAAGACCAACATTATTAAATCTACTTTACTGATGGAGAAACTGAGGTTCAGAGTGGTTGAGGAGCTTGTCCAAGGTCACATGGTTAATATTTGGTGTGCTGGAATTTGACCTAAGTTATAATGTAGTATTTATGGCAGGGTGAACTGAAACTTCTCTCTGCACGCCTCATCCCTAATCCCACCATCTGTCTCTGCCTCAGGTCCCCACCATGGGCAAGGTTTCTACCTGGGAATTAGAGAGAAGCAAGATTGACAGGATACGATTCATTGTTCAGTAAGATGAGGACACCATAGAATGGAACCTAGAGCTGGAAGGGGCATGGAAAGGATGGGGTTGTTATTATGAAAAAAATATGCTCGGAGTCATGTTAACTTAAAGAGCATGCTTTTTTCTTATAGATTAGATAGGGTGGTCTTTGACAGAGCAACACTCCCTATGGTAGTGAATTGTGCTTGATTTCATGTACCTCAGAAGAAAAGCAACCGTAGCTGAGGCCAAAGGCCAGCTCCATTTTCTCCCTTCCCATTCCAACCACTGGTGGTGCCAGTAAAAACATACCACAGCTCACTGCTTCCCTTTAAGGAGCAAGGAGAAGCTTGTTATTGTTACAAACTGCCCTTGAGTTAGCCCCTTACTCATGGGGACCCCACGCACTACAGGACAAAACACCGAACAGTCCTGTGCCATCTCCAGGAATAATTGCTGATCAGATGGTTGTGATGCATAGGGTTTTCACTGGCTGATTTTCAAAGTAGATCAACAGGCCTTTCTTCCTAGTCTAGAACCTCTGCTGAAAGTTGGGCATCATAGCAACGTGTAAGCCTCCCCCGAGGGATTGGTGGTGGCTGAACACGAGGAGCATTGGCAGAGAATCGAACATGTTTCTCTCATGGAAGGTGAAAATTCTACCACTGAACCACCAATGCCAAGGTGAAGTTTAGTGGAGGCGGAAGCCACTGGCATGCAGGGAGCGGGTCACTCTAAAATCCTTCACCGCCTGGCTCAATGCAGAATGCCTAGAATATTAGACTTTTTTTCCTTCCTGGCCCTAAAATGGAAAAAATTGGAATGCCCCCCTTCCTGCCCCACCCCAAAGCAACTATTGGAGTGCTTATTCCTGTCGATGAATGCTTGGATTGTTTCCAGCGTTTGGCTATTACAAATAAAGCTGTGATAAGCATTCCTGTACAAGTCTTTGTATGGAAATATGCCTTCTTTTCTCTTGGGTAAATAACTAAGAGTGGAGTGGCTGAAACATATGGTGGGTATATGTTTAATTTTTAAAGAAACTTCCCAACTGTTTTCCAAAGTGAGAATTCTAGTTCCTTAAACATTCTCCCCAGCATTTGGTGTTATTAGTATTTTTAATTCTAGCCATTCTGTTAGGTGTGTAGAGGTATTTCATTGTGATTTTAATTTTATTTCCTTAATGAATAATGATGGTAAGAATCTTTTCATGTGCTTATTTTCCATACATATATCTTTTTTTGGTGAAGTATTCATTCAAATCTTTTGCCCATTTAAAGAAATTAGACCGTTTTCTCATTGAGTATTCTTAGTATTGAGCTTTATATATTCAGGATTCATGCCCTTTATCGGATATGTGCTTTGCAAATATTTTCTCCCAGTCTGTGGCTTGTCTTATCATTCACTTAAAAGGCTATTTTTAAGGGCAGAAGTTTTTAATTTTATGAAGTCCAATTTTTTTTTTTTTCTCTTATGGATCATGCTTTTGGTGTCGTATCTAAGAAATTGTTGCCTAACTCAAAGTCACAAAGATTTTCTCTGAATTTTCTTCTAGAATCTTTATAGTTTTAGGTTTTACATTTAGGTGCATGATCTATTTTGAGTTGATATTTATATATGGTGTGAGGTGTGGAGCAAAGTTCATTTTTTCTGCATATGGATATTCAATTGTGCCAGCACTGTTTGATGAAAACACTGTTCATTCTCCACTGAATTCCTTTGCACCTTTGTCAAAAATCAGTTTTCCATATATGTGTGGGTATTTTTCTACATTCTATTCCATTGATCTATTTGTCTACATTGAATATAAGTCTTGAAAGTCAGGTAATGTTAGCACTCTAATTTTGTCCTTCTTTTTCAAAGCTGTTTTGGCTATCAAAGGTGCTTTGTATTCCCATATGAATTTTAGAATCAGCTGCCAATTTATACATAAAACCTCCCGGGATTTTGGTAAGGACTGCATTAAATCTATAGATCAATTTGGAGAAAAGCTGCCTCCTCAAAGCAGAGTTGACCTTAATGATGTGGATGGAGTCAAGCTTTCCAGACCTTCAATTGCTGACGTAGCATGACTCAAAATGAGAAGAAACAGCTGCAAACATCCATTAGTAATTGGAAAATGGAATATATGAAGTATGAATCTAGGAAAACTGGAAATCATCAAAAATGAAATGGAATGCATAAACATCAATACCCTAGGCATTACTGAGCTGAAATGGATGGGTATTAGCCATTTTGAATCAGACAATCATATGATCTACTATGCCGGGAATGACAAATTGAAAAGGAATGATGTTGCATTCATTGTCAAAAAGAACATTTCAAGATCTGTCTTGAAGTACAGTGCTGTCAGTGACAGGATAATATTCACACATCTACAAGGAAAATGAGTAAACATGACATTTTTCAAATCTACGCACCAATTGCTAAAGCCAAAGATGAAGATGTTGAAGATTTTTACCAACTTCTGCAGTCTGAAATTGTTCAAACATTCACTCAAGATGCATTGATAGTTACTGGTGATTGGAATATGAAAGTTGGAAACAAAGAAGAAGGAAAAGTAAGCTGGAAAATATGGCCTTGGTGATAGAAATGATGCCAGAGGTTGCATGATAGAATTTTGCAAGACCAATGGCTTTTTCATTGCAAATACCTTTTTTCAATAACATAAATGGCAACTATACACATGGACCTCGCCAGATGGAATACCCAGGAATCAAATTGACTACACCTGTGGAGATAATGGAAAAGCTCAATATCAGTCAGAACAAGGCCATGGGCCAACTGAGGGACAGGCCATCAATTGCTCATATGCAAGTTCAAGTTGAGCTGAAGAAAATTAGAAAAAGTCTAAGAGAGCCAAAATATGACCTTAAGCATATCCCATCTGAAGTTAGAGACCATCTCAAGTACAGATTTGATGCATTGAACACTAATGACTGAAGACCAGATGAGTTGTGGAATGGCATCAAGGACATTATGCATGAAGAATGCAAGAGGCTATTGAAAATACAGGAAAGAAAGAAAAGAGCAAAATGGATGTCAGAAGAGACTCTGAAACTTGCTCTTGAATGTCAAATAGGACATTCAAAGCAAAAAGGAAAATGATGAATTAAAAGAGCTGAATAGAATATTTCAAAGGGCAGCTCGAGAAGACAAAGTAAAGTATTATAATAACATGTGCAAAGACCTGGAGTTAGAAAACCAAAAGGGAAGAACACACTTGGCATTTCTCAAGCCGATAGAACTGAAGAAAAAAATTCAGGCCTCCAGTTGCAATACTGAAGGATTCTATGGGGAAATTATTGAACGATGCAGAAAACATCAAAAGAAGATGGAAGGAATACACAGAGTCACTGTAGCAAAAAAAAAAAAAAAAATTGGTTGATGTTCAACCATTTCAGAAGGTAGCTTAGGATCAAGAACTGATGGTACTGAAGGAAGAAGTCCAAGTTTCACTGAAGGCCTTGGCAAAACACAAGGCTCCAGGAATTAATGGAATATCAATTGAGATGTTTCAACAAATGGATGCAGCACTGGAAGTGCTCACTCGTCTCTGCCAAGAAATTTGGAGGACAGCTGCCTGACCAACTAAGAGAGAGGTTCATATTTGTGCCCATTCTAAAGAAAAGTGTTCCAACAGAATGTGGAAATTATCAAACAATATCATTAATATCACAGCACAAGTAAAATTTTGCTGAAAACCATTCAAAAGCAGTTGCAGCTGTACCCCGACAAGGAACTGCCAGAAATTCAAGCTGGATTCAAAAGAGAACGTGGAATGAGGGATATCATTGCTGATGTCAGATGGATCTTGGCTAAAGCAGAGAGTACCAGAAAGATGATTACCCATGTTTCATTGACTATGCAAAGGCATTCAACTGTGCGGATCATAACAAACTACTGATAATATTGGGAAGAATGGGAATTCCAGAACACTTAATTGTGCTCATGAGGAACCTGTACATGGACCAAGAGGCAGTCTTTCAAAAAGAACAAGGTGATACTGTGTGGTTTAAAGTCAGGAAATGTGTACATCTGGGTTGTATCTTTTCATCATAATTATTCAAACTGTATGCTAAACAAATAATCAGAGAAGCTAGACTGTATGAAAAAAATGGTGCATCAAGATTGGAGGAAGACTCATTAACAACCCATGATATGCAGACAACCAACCTTGCTTGCTGAAAGTGAAGAGGGCTTCAAGCACTTACAGGATGAAGATTGAAGACTACAGCCTTCAGTATGGATTACACCTCAACATAAAGAAAACAGAAATCCTAAGCAACATCATGATAAATGGAGAAAACATTGAAGTTGTCAAGGACTTCATTTTACTTGGATCCATAATCAATGTCCATGGAAACAGCAGTCAAGAAATCAAATGGTGCAGTACATTGGGTAAATCTGCTGCAAAAGATCTCTTTAAAGTGTTGAAAAGCAATGATGTCATTTTGAGGACTAAGGTGGGCTTGACTCAAGCCATGGTGTTTTTCGTCGCCTCATATGCTTGTGAAAGCTGGACAATGAATAAGGAAGACCGAAAAAGAATTGATGTCTTTGAATTATGGTGTTGGTGAAGAATATACCATGAACTGCCAGAAGAATGAACAAATCTGTTTTGAAAGAAGTACGGCCACAATGCTTCTTAGAAGCAAGGATGGCAAGACTTCTCATGTACTTTGGATGTTATCAGGAGGGACCAGTCCCTGAAGAAAGATATCATACTTGGTAAAGTAATGGTTCAGGGAAAAAGAGGAAGGCCCTCAATGAAACCCACTGACACAGTGGCTGCAACAATGGGCTCAAGCATAGCAATGATTGTGAGGATGACTTAGGACCGAGCAGTGTTTCGTTCTGTTGTACATGAGGTCGCTGTGAGTCGGAACTGACTCAACAGCACCTAACAACAACAGAGCCTTCTGACCCATGAACAAGGTATATTTCACCATTTATTTATGTTTACATAAAGCAATTCCTCTCAGCAATATTTTAGATTTTTAGTGTACAGATCTTATACATCTTTTGTAAAAATTATACCTATTTCATGTTTTTTAAAATAATTTTTATTCTGCTTTAAGTGAAAGTTTACAAATCAAGTCAGTCTCTCAAACAAAAACCCATATACACCTTGCTACAAACTCCCAATTACTCTCCCCCTAATAAGACAGTCTGCTCTCTCCTTCTACTCTCTCTTTTCGTGTCCTTTTCGACAACTTCTAACCCCCTCCACCCTCTCATCTCCCCTCCAGGCAGGAGATGCCAACATAGTCCCAAGTGTCCACCTGATCCTAAAAGCTCACTCCTCACCAGCATCCCTCTCCAACCCATTGTCCAGTCCAATCCATGTCTGAAGAGTTGGCTTCGGGAATGGTTCCTCTCCTGGGGCAACAGAAAGTCTGGGGGCCATGACCACTGGGGTCCTTCCAGTCACAGTCAGACCATTAAGTCTGGTCTTATGAGAATTTGGGGTCTGCATCCCACTGCTCTCCTGCTCCCTCAGGGGTTGTCTGTTGTGTTCCCTGTCAGGGCAGTCATCGGTTGTAGCCAGGTACCATCCAGCTCTTCTGGTCTCAGGATGATGTCGTTCCTGGTTCATGTGGCCCTTTCTGTCTCTTGGGCTCGTAATCACCTTGTGTCCTTGGTGTTCTTCATTATCCTTTGATCCAGGTGGGTTGAGACCAATTGATGCATCTTAGATGGCTGCTTGCTAGCGTTTAAGACCCCAGATGTCACTCTTCAAAGTGGGATGCAGAATTTTTTCTTAATAGATTTTATTATGCCAACTGACTTTTAGATATCCCCTGAAACCATGGTCCCCAGACCCCTGCCCCTGCTACGCTGGCCTTTGAAGCATTCAGTTTATTCAGGAAACTTCTTTGCTTTTGGTTTAGCCCAATTGTGCTGACCTCCCCTGTATTGTGTGCTGTCTTTCCCTTCACCTAAAGTAGTTCTTATCTACTATCTAATTAGTGAATACCCCTCTCCCACCCTCCTCCCTCTCTTGTCACGTAACCGCAAAAGAGTGTTTTCTTCTGTTTAAACTTTTTCTCAAGTTCTTATAATAGTGGTCTTATACAATATTTGTCCTTTTGCAACTGACTAATTTCACTCAGCATAAAGCCTTCCAGATTCCTCCACGTTATGAAATGTTTCACAGATTCCTCACTGTTCTTTATCGATGGGTAGTATTCCATTG
This sequence comes from Loxodonta africana, assembly GCF_030014295.1. Lineage (NCBI taxonomy): Eukaryota > Metazoa > Chordata > Mammalia > Proboscidea > Elephantidae > Loxodonta > Loxodonta africana. The sequence continues at coordinate 174,110,659 of NC_087345.1, read as the reverse complement.
TCTGAATATACCATAATTTATTTATCCATTGATCCATTGATGGGCACCTTGGTTGTTTCGATCTTTTTGCTATTGTAAACAGTGCTGCAATAAACATGGGTGTGCATATTATCTGTTCGTGTAAAGGCTCTTATTTCTCTAGGATATATTCCAAGGAATGGGATTGCTGGATCTTATGGTACTTCTATTTCTAACTTTTTAAGGAAGTGCCAAATCGATTTCCAAAGTGGTTGTACCATTTGACATTCCAACCAGCAGTGTAGAAGTGTTCCAATCTTTCCACAGCCTCTCCAACATTTATTCTTTTGTGTTTTTTGGATTAATGCCAGCCTTGTTGGAGTGAGATGAAACCTCATTGTAGTTTTGATCTGCATTTCTCTAATGGCTAATGGTCATGAACATTTCCTCATGTATCTGTTAGCTACCTGAATGCCTTCTTTAGTGAAGTGTCTATTCATATCTTTTGCCCATTTTTTTAATTGGGTTATTTGTCTTTTCGCAGTTGAGTTTTTGCAGTATCCTGTAGATTTTAGAGATCAGACACTGATCAGAAAGGTCATAGCTAAAAACTTTTTCCCAGTCTGTAGGTAGTCTTTTCCTCTTTTGGTGAAGTCTTTGGATGAGCACAAGTGTTTGATTTTTAGGAGCTCCCAGTTATCTAGTTTTTCTTCTATGTTCTTTATAATGTTTTCTATACTGCTTATGCCATGTATTAGGGCTCCTAATGTTGTCCCTATTTTTCCTTCCATGATCTTTATTGTTTTAGATTTTATATTTTGGTCTTTGATCCATTTTGGGTTAGTTTTTGTGCATGGAGTGAGGTATGGGTCTTGTTTCATTTTTTTGCAGATGGATATCCAGTTCTGCCAGTACCATTTGTTAAAAAAGACTCTCTTTTCCCCTTTTAACTGATTTGGGGCCTTTGTCAAATATCAACTGCTCATATGTGGATGGATTTATGTCTGGATTTTCAATTCTGTTCCATCGGTCCATTTATCTGTTGTTGTACCAGTACCAGGCTGTTTTGACTACTGTGGCGGTATAATAGGTTCTAAAATCAGGTAAAGTAAGGCCTCCTACTTTGTTCTTCTTTTTCAGTAATGCCTTATTTATCTGGGGCCTCTTTGCCTTCCATATGAAATTGGTGATTTGTTTCTCCATCCCATTAAAGAATGTCCTTGGGATTTGGATTGGAATTGCATTAAATATATAGATGGCTTTTGGTAGAATAGACATTTTTATAATGTTAAGTCTTCCTATCCGTGAGCAAGGTATGTTCTTCCACTTAGGTAAGTCTCTTTTGGTTTCTTGCAGAAGTGTACTGTAGTTTTCTTTGTATAAGTCTTTTACATCTCTGGTAAGATTGATTCCTCCTAAGTATTTTATCTTCTTGGGGGCTACTGTAAATGGCCTTGATTTGGTGATTTCCTCTTCGATGTTCTTTTTGTTGGTGTAGAGGAATCCAACTGATTTTTCTATGTTTATCTTGTATTCCAGTAATCTGCTGAACTCTTCTATTAGTTTCAGTAGTTTTCTGGAGGATTCCTTAGGGTTTTCTGTGTATAAGATCATGTCATCTGCAAATACAGATACTTTTACTTCTTCTTTGCCAATCTGGATGCCCTTTATTTCTTTATCTAGCCTAATTGCTCTGGTTAGGACTTCCAGCACAATGTTGAATAAGAGTGGTGATAAAGGGCATCCTTGTCTGCTTCCCGATCTCAATGGGAATGTTTTCAGGCTCTCTCCATTTTTGGTGATGTTGGCTGTTGGCTTTGTATAAATGCCCTTTATTATGTTGAGAAATTCTCCTTCTATTTCTATTTTGCTGAGAGTTTTTATCATGAATGAGTGTTGAGCTTTGTCAAATGCCTTTTCTGCATCAATTGATAAAATCATGTGTTTCTTGTCTTTTGTTTTATTTATGTGGTAGATTACATTAAATGTTGTTCTAATGTTGAACCATCCCTGCATACCTGGTATGAATCCCACTTGGTTGTGGTGAATTATTTTTTTGATATGTTGTTGAATTCTATTGGCTAGAATTTTGTTGAGGATTTTTGCATCTATGTTTATGAGGGATATAGGTCTATAATTTTCTTTTCTCGTGGTGTGTTTACCTGGTTTTGGTATCAGGGATATGATGGCTTCATAGAATGAGTTTGGTAGTATTCCATCCTTTTCTATGCTCTGAAATACCTTTAATAGTAGCGGTGTTAACTCTTCTCTGAAAGTTTGGTAGAACTCTACAGTGAAGCCATCCGGACCAGGGCTTTTTTTTTGTTGGGAATTTTTTGATTACCTTTTCAATCTCTTCTTTTGTTATGTGTTGATTTAGTTGTTCTACCTCTGTTCGTGTTAGTTTAGGTAGGTAGTGTGTTTCTAAGAATTCATCCATTTCTTCTAGGTTTTCAAATTTGTTTGAGTATAGTTTTTCATAGTAATCTGATATGATTCTTTTAATTTCAGTTGGGTCTGTTGTGATATCGCTCGTCTCATTTCTTATTTGGGTTATTTGCTTCCTCTCCTGTTTTTCTTTTGTCAGTTTGGCCAATGGTTTATCAATTTTGTTGAGTTTTTCAAAAAACCAGCTTTTGGTCTTGTTAATTCTTTCAATTGTTTTTCTGTTTTCTATTTCATTTATTTCAGCTCTGATTTTTATTATTTGTTTTCTTCTGGTGCCTGTAGGTTTCTTTTGTTGCTCTCTTTCTATTTGTTCAAGTTATACGGATAATTCTTTGATTTTGGCCCTCTCTTCTTTTTGGATGTGTGCATTTATTGATATAAGTTGGCCTCTGAGCACCGCTTTTGCTGTGTCCCAAAGGTTCTGATAGGAAGTGTTTTGATTCTCACTGGATTCTCTGAATTTCTTTATTCCATCTTTAATGTCTTCTATAATCCAGTCTTTTTGAGGAGGGTATTGTTCAGTTTCCAAGTGTTTGATTTCTTCTCCCTGCTTTTCCTGTTATTGATTTCCACTTTTATGGCCTTGTGGTCAGAGAAGATGCTTTGTAATATTTCAGTGTTCTGGATTCTGCTAAGGCTTCCTTTATGACCTAATATGTGGTCTATTCTAGAGTATGTTCCATGTGCACTAGAAAGTATACTTCGTTGCTGTTGGGTGGAGTGTTCTGTATATGTCTACAAGGTCAAGTTGGTTGATTGTGGCATTTAGATCTTCCGTGTCTTTATTGAGCTTCTTTCTGGATGTCCTGTCCTTCACCGAAAGTGGTGTGTTGAAGTCTCCTACTATAATTGTGGATCTGTCTATCTCACTTTTCAATGCTCATAGAGTTTGTTTTATGTATCTTGCAGCCCTGTCATTGGGTGCATAAATATTTAATATGGTTATATCTTCTTGGTGTATTGTCCCTTTAATAATTATATAGTGTCTTTCCTTATCCTTTCTGATGGATTGAACTTTAAAGTCTATTTTGTCAGAAATTAATATTGCCACTCCCGCTCTTTTTTGATTGTTGTTTGCTTGATATATTTTTTTCATCCTTTGAGTTTTAGTTTGTTTGTGTCAGTAAGTCTAAGGTGTGTCTCTTGTAGGCAGCATATAAACGGATCTTGTTTTTTAATCCATTCTGCCACTCTGTCTCTTTATTGGTGCATTTAGTCCATTTACATTCAGGGTGATTACGGATAGGTATGAATTTAGTGCTATCATTTTGATGTCTTTTTTTGTGTGTTGACAGCTTCTTTTTCCCACTTGATTTTATGTGCTGAGTAGATTATCTTTATATATTGTCCTCTCCTCATATTTGTTGTTGATTTTGTTTCTGCTGAGTCTGTATTTTTCCCTTGTATTTTATTTTGATGAGTAGGATAGTTTGTCTCCTTTGTGTTTACCTTATTATTTACCCCTATTTTTCTAAATTTATAACTAACTTTTATTTCTTTGTATCGCCGTATCTACCTCTCCATATGGAGGATGTATGATTACATTTCTTAGTCCCTCTTTATTATTTTAATGTTGTCTTCTTTTATATAATCACTTCGCTCTTTCCCTGTGTTGAGCTTTTTTTTTTTTTTTAATCTTGCTTTGTTTTTTTTTTTTTTGGATTTCCCTATCTAGGTTGTCTTCTGGTTGCTCTGCCCAGTGTTCTAGTCTTGGGTCGATATCTGATATTACTGATTTTCTAACCAAAGCACTCCCTTTAGTATTTCTTGTAGTTTTGGTTTGGTTTTTAATAATTCCCTAAACTTGTGTTTATCTGGAAATGTCTTAATTTCACCTTCATATTTAAGAGAAAGTTTTGCTGGATATATGATTCTTGGCAGGCAACTTTTTTCCTTCAATTTTTTAAAATTTGTCATCTCATTGCCTTCTTGCCTGCATGGTTTCTGCCAAGTAGTCTGAGCTTATTCTTATTGGCTCTCCCTTGTAGGTGACCTTTCTTTTATCCCTCGCTGCTCTTATAATTCTCTCTTTATCTTTGGTTTTGGCAAGCTTAATCATAATATGTCTTGGTGACTTTCTTTTAAGATCTACCGTATGTGGATAGATATCTTCTCATCTTTCACGATATCAGGGAAGTTTTCTGCTAACAAATCTTCAACAATTTTCTCTGTATTTTCTGTTACCCCTCCCTGTTCTGGTACTCCAATCACTTGTAGGTTATTTGTCTTGATAGAGTCCCACACGATTCTTAATGTTTCTTCATTTTTTAAAATTCTTTTATCTGATTTTTCTTCAAATATATCAGTGCCAAGTGATTTATCTTCGAGTTCAGAAATTCTAGCTTCTACTTGCTCAATTCTGCTCCTCCGACTTTCTATTGAGTTATCTAATTCTGTAATTTTATTGTTAATCTTCTGAATTTCCGATTGCTGTCTGTCTATGGATTTTTCCAGTGTATTAAACTTCTCCTTATGTTCCTGAATAATCTTTCTGATTTCTTTGGTTGCTTTATCTGTGTGTTCCTTGGCTTGTTCTGCCTATTGTCTCATTTCCTTCCTGATGTCTTGAAGGGTTCTGCATATTAAACTTTTGTATTCTGCATCTGGTAATTCCAGGAATGCACTTTCATCTGAAAAGTCCCTGGATTCTTTGTTTTGAGAGTTTGTTGAGGTGATCATGGCCTGTTTCTTTATGTGACTTGATATTGGCTGTTTTCTCCGACCCATCTATAAGTTATTGTATTAGTTTATGCTTGCTTACTGTGTCGTAGCTGCTTGCTTTGTTTTGTTTTGGCATACCCCTATGGGTTGCTTGAGTGAGCCAGCTTGATTATTTTTGCCTTTGGAGCTCTGGTGTCTTGTCCCCAGTTGGCTAGAGCTGTTATCAGGTATATCAGCCTAGGAGTCCATTCACTTTTCTTGTATGAATTCAGCTCAGGTTTCCAGGTAGCTGATATCAAGTGTGTGGTACAGGCTCTGTCCTACAGTCTTAGAGGGGCAGGGGTGATTGGTGTATATACCCATATCTGATTGCAGCAGGGGGTCATGCTCTAAACAAGGCTGGGGGCTGAGAACCGTCCCTCAAGTGTCTCTGAGGAAAATGCATCTCTGTTCCCTACAGTGTGCTGGTGGGTGGGCTCTGCAGAGGGACCATGGGCAGCCAAAGTTTTTGGTTGTAAGGACTGGGAGGTACCAGTTATCCCTGGAGCCCTGTCGCGGGTGGCTGGGCGACCCAAGTGGAGCCACCAGTCCTCAGGTCCCTGTTGTGGGTAGGTGTGGACCTTGTTTAATAGGCAAACCAATGTCAAACGTCAAACACCCACCTCTCCACTGCACCGCTGAAATGGTTGAGTTTGCCAACAAGGGCCTATTCTCCCGAAATAGGCCCACACAGGTCCATGCAGAAGGGAAAGGTGCTCAAGGTCCACGGACGGTTTATGCCTGGACAGGAGCTGCTTCTGTCCTGAGCTCCCCCAGTTAATGGAGCTAGCAAATTACCTTTTCCCCGCAGTTGCAAATTTTTTCCTTCCCAAAGGCCAGGAGGACAGCTCCAGGTGCTCACCAGGGTCTATCTCAGGCCTAGGGATTCAGCTGCTGAAGCTGGCTTGGGGGTGGGGGTGGAGAGCAGTAAAATATACGCAAGTACTTAGCTTTTGCCGAGAGTGCCCTTCTCCTCAAGTTCCGGAGGTGTGAGCAGGCTGCCTGGCTGGCTGCTTCTCTCTGAGGAAACTGCGGCTGAACTCTAGGACCAGCCCGCCACCGCCACCACCGCCACCACTCAGGGAATGGTGCCTGAGGGCTCCCCGCGATTCAGGTCCGGCAAACTCCTCTCAGCTTCTGAACAGTCTCCTCTTTCCCCTGCCCCTCGGTTCATTGTCTAAGCTTGCCTTTGATGCTCAGGGCTCTCAGCTTGTCACCAATATACTCGTTTCACTTGTTTTCTCAGGTCTTTATTGTAAAGAGGGCTCGAGGGAAGCGTCTGTCTATTCCGCCACCTTGGCTCCACCCCCATTTTTTTTAATGCTATTGTAAATGATTTTTTTTCTTGATTCCATTTTCTGATTGTTTATTGCTGGTATATAGAAGTACAATTGATTTTTCTATGTTGATATTTTACCTACCACCTTGCTAAACTCACTAGTTTTAATAGCTTTTTTTTAATAGATTAATAAGATTTCATTCATAGATTATCATCTTGTTTGCAAATAAAGACAGCTTTGCTTCTCCCTTTCCAATATGGATGCCTTTTATTTTTTCCTTGGATAGAACCTCTAGTACAATGTTGGATAGAAGTGATGATAATATTCTTTGATCTATTATTTATTTTGTCTTCTGTTAATACACTCTCTCTGCCTTTCTTTTGATTAGTGTTTGCATGGTATATCTTTTTTCATCCTTTTACTTGTAGGTTACTTGTATCTGTTTTTTAAAGTGCATTTCTTATAGGCAGCATATAGTTAGTTGGTCTTCTTTTTTTTTTTTTTAAATCCACTCTGACAATCTCTGCCTTTCAATTGGTGCGTTCAGACCATTTATACTTAATGTGATTGTGATATGGTTAGGATTAAGTGTATCAGCCTACTATTCATTTTCTAATTGTCCCATCTGTTCCTTGTCCTCCTTTTCCTCTTTTTCTGTCTTCTTTTGGATTAATTGAATATTTTTAAAGATTCCATTTTATCTCCATTGTTGTCTTATTAGCTGTAACTCTTTTGTTATTTCAGCAATTATGGTTTATAATACACATCTTTAACATTACAATATACTTGCAAGTGACATTATACCGCTTCATGCATAGTAGAAAGCAAAGTACACAGTGGTATAATTTCTATTCACTTAGGTCCAAATGTGCAGATTTGGCAATTGTAGGTCGAGTGATAAATCTAACACCACCACAAGATGCCCAAAACGTACTATGAAGGAAAAGTTGGCTAACCATAATACAAACTCCCATTTATATGAGTGAAAAAAGGAAAGCAACATATAGCGGTCACCAGGCCATAGTATACACTACAGCTTTCTGGCCAGGCGTAGCCAGACTTTTTTACCTGAGCATTGGACTAACTTTCTGTGCCTCAGCTTTTACCTACCAGATGTATTTCCCTTGGTGCATTATCCTTCTTAACCATTCCTGACAAAAACCTAATTTAAACTGGCTTTTAAAAGGTGGGTCATTTATTAGCTTACTATATTAGTTGGGATGCTTCTGGCTGCAAAAAAGCAGAAAGGGCCTGTTATGGATTGAATTGTGTCCCACCAAAATATGTGTTGTAAATCCTAACCTCTATCCCATGGTTATAATCTCATTTGTAAATGAGTTGTTTTGTTATGTTAATGAGACAGGATTAGTGTAGGGTGTGTCTTGAGTCGATCTCTTTTGAGTTATAAAAGAGACTAAACAAGCAAGTGAGGAAGCAGAGATGGGGGAAGAGAGATACCAAGCCACACGAAGATTTCCCAGGAGCAGAGGCTCAGAAGAGACAAGGACCTTCCTGCATAGCTGGCAGAGAAAGAAAACATTCCTCTAAAGCCGGCACCCTGAATTCAGACTTCTAGCCTCCTAAATGGTGAGATAATAAATTTGTTTGGTAAAGCCACCCACTTGTAGTATTTCTGTTATAGCAGGATAGAGCCTGATTAAATAATAAGGCAAATTTATTATTCCGCTTAAAAGAAGTCCCAAGGTAAAGGGGACTTCATCCAGTCAACGATATCTTCAAGGACCCAGGTTCTTTCTACTTTTTTTCTTTGCAACTGTTGACTAATTTCTATCAGCTATTAGAAGCCCCTGGTGGTGCAAATCGTTAAGCGCTCGACTACTAGCTAAAAGGTTGGCAGTTTAAACTTGCCCAAAAGAGCTTTGGAAGATGGGCCTGGCAATCTGCTCCCCAAAAAATCACAGCCTTAAAAACCCTATAGAGCGGTTGTACTCTGCTCATACAGAGTCACATGAGTCATAATTGACTCCATGGCAGGAAACAACAACAATAAATTTCCCCTTTGATAGCAGGATGACTACAGCAGTTCCAGGAACAACAAGGCTCAGCAACAGAGGGGCTACTCTTTCATGCATCGCTTCCCTTGATTTTTTTTTTTTCTGTTTATAACAAGGTAAGAAAGATATGTTAAAAATGGAAAGCACCTATTAAGTAGTTATTATCAGTTTTTTTTTTTTATCAGTTACATCTATTAATGACTATTAATTAAGCAGAGTTCCTGGAAGTTGCAAACAGTTAACACACTCGGCAGCTAAGCAAAAAGTTAGTGGTTTGAATCCACACAGAGGCTTCTCGGACGAAAGGCCTGGAGATCTACTTCTAAAAAAAACAGCCATTGAAAAAAAAGCCCAGTGAGCACAGTTCTACTCCGGCACACATGGGGTCGCTGTGAGTTGGAGTTGATTTGATGGCAACTGGAAATTAGCTAAACTAACATAGTTGCTATATTCTAAGAGCTTACAGCCTGAAGCACAATGTCCATAGAAACATGGTGGTGTTGTTAGGTGTCATCAGGTCGATTCCGGCTCATAGCGACCCTATGTAAAACAGAATGAAACACTGCCTGGTCCTTTGCCATCCTCGAAATCTTTGCTGTGTTTGAGCCCAGCGTTGCAGCTACTGTGTCAATCAATCCTGTTGAGGTTTTCCCTTACATCTCATTGGCCAGAGCGTGAGGACTAAGATTGGGAGGAAGATGAGTCCCTGAAGGAAAATCCAGGGGCTATTACCAGAGAAGCGGGCAATGAATCAATGTAGGGCAGGCATAAACAACAGACAGAAATCGCAGGAGGACTCTAAACAGAATGCAATCTGAGCCACTGTCATCTTCTCTGGTAACAAAGAACCCCTAATAAAACTAGCACAGCCCTTTGGTAAGATTACCTGTTGCCATTAGGTCCATTCTCACTCATAGTGACCCTTTAACACAGAATAGAACTAGCGCATAGGGTTTCCAAGGCTGTAATCTTTACAGAGGGACCAGTCCCTGAAGAAGGGCATCATGCTTGGTAAAGTAGAGGGTTGGTGAAAAAGAGGAATACCCTCAATGAGGTAGATTGACACAGTGGCTGCAACAATGGGCTTAAACATAGCAAAGATTATGAGGATGGTGCAGGACTGGGCAGTGTTTCATTCTATTGAACATAGTGTTGCTATGAATTGGAACCAGCTTGATGGCACCTAACAACAGCAAATCTTTACCGAAGCAGACTGCTACATCTTTCTCCTGCAGAGCGGCTGGTGGGTTCAAGCCATCGACCTTTCAATTAGCAGACAAGTGCTTAACCACTGCACTACCAGGCCTCAAATCAGGAGAAGCCCAGGACTTCCCAGTACATATGGGGGTTACACACAAAGGTATACTCTTAACCTTTAGGAACCTTGTTCCCAAAAGGAGAAATAGCTCCTCTATAAGATAGCATTGTATTGTCTCGTCTATGTCTTGGAGAAATATTTTTACTTAATACCTGGAGTAGGGGAGCAATCAGGCCAACATTGCTCACTGGTAAGTAGACGAACTATAATTGGAGAACCCCCTTAGGTATTGGAGCCCACCTTTTCCTCCCCCTACTCCTTCTATTGAAGGGGATACTTTTCCATGAAGGAGTGGAGTTGGTCTGTGAGAGGGACTCAAGGAGGCATGAATATGCTGGGCAAGCTATAAGCTTAGGGCCGCAGAGCCAGGGTAGCAATGGAGGGAATATCCAGGAGAGAGCCCTTGGTGAAGACATAAGAATTTGAAATGCCTTCCTTGGGATAGCACACAACGAATTGCAAGTTAGGAAAACTTCCACCTTATCCCTCTTACATTAATATTGCCTTTAGGGTTGTCTCCACCTGTAAGTGAAGAATTTCCTACATGGAATACAGTCTAGAGGCTAGGTCTGGCAGAGGTCGACGGGACCGTGTAGACAGAGGAAGAAGGAAGCCTGCTTCTTCTTCCTTGTAGGCCTAAGCCACTCAGATGGACGACAATGGAGCACTAGAAAGACAAGGAACTCTGGAGTGCCGGGGAAAATATATGAGGGGAGAGAGAAAAAGGGAGAAAGAGGGAGAGAGAGCCAGAGGGAGAGAAATAATAAAACACGATCCTCAGATTGCCTCGTGTATTGTTAACAGCCAGCCTTCAATAGGAGAAAAGGGCTGAGCAACATCAGAGCTCCACACCACAAAGAAAGTAACTCACTTCTGTCAGAACTCACAGACCTAGACCTGACTGCAAGGCTCCTTTCCTGACGCCCTCTTCCCTTAGCTGTCTGGTGACTTCTACGTAGCCAGGGAAAATGTGCCTCCACCATTGGAAGCTTCCAGGTGACTGTCTCCATGCTTTGTTGTTGTTGCTGTTAGATGCAGTTGAGTTGATTCTGACTCATAGCAACCCCATGTGACAGAGTAGAACTGCTCATAGGGTTTTCTAGGCTGTAATTTTATGGGAGCAGATCCTGTGGAGCCACTGGGTAATTTTGAACCACCAACCTTTTGGCTTTAGAGTCTAGGAAAAACAGACAGGAAGCAACTAATAGAGGAAGAAACATTCCCTTTCTCTTCAGTCTCATTTCCAACCTCCAAAATGACCTCTTCCCAGGCAACACACAAATGTCTGGAATGACATTCACAGCACCCTGGAGTGATAAAAAAAAAAAAACCCCAGTACTGGAGTGATAGTGATAATAAAATTGCAAAGACTTGCTATGTACCAGGGGTTATTCTAAGTGCTTTTCAAATATTATCTCTTTTAACACAACTACTCTATGGTGCAATTACTATTATTATCTTCATTTAACAGTTGAGGAAACTGAGGCACAGAAAGCTTAAGTAACTTACCTAAGACTCCACAACAGTAGGTATTGAAGCTGGCATTCAAATTTAAGCAGCCTGGTTGCAGAGCCCACGTTCTTAGCTACTAACTCCCACAGAGCATTTCATTTCAACATCAGGACATTCTGTACTCTTTCATCTTAAATAGCATGCTGTGAGACAGCACCAGTCTCACCCAGCTTCCTGCTCTTCTGTCCTTCCTCCATGCCGTAAGGACATCAGGTAATACACAGGCACAAATGCTAAAAAAAAAAAAAAAATTTCTCTAAGGAAAACAATCATTTCGTGGTAATAAATGCTGTAAATATATACACCCAATTCACATTACTAAGCAGATATCTTAACTTCTCAATCTTTTTCAAATTACTACATTCGAGCTCTCAGGAGGATCTTACTTTCCTATCGCTGGCCTATATAGTTTTTTTTTTTTTTTTTTTTTCAGACAAAAAGAACAGTTTGCCCCAAAGATAGCTTGCTACCTCCTTAGAAGACTGAAACTGCTGGAAGTTGAAACTGTTGTTTCTTTAAGTACCTGATCCATGATGGGCAAAGGGATGTGTGGGAGTGTGTGTATGTGAGAAAGAGAGAGAAAGAGAGGGAGAGATTGAGATTGGTTCAGTACAGAATCCTACCTCAGAGCTAATATTAGAACCAGGCAGCTGTATTCATACCTAATCTTTTTCTTTTTTTAATTTTAATTTTGAAGTAAATATAGATTCACAGGAAGTTATAAAGATAGTACAGGGAGGTCCCCTGTACCATTCATCCAGTTTTCTCCACTGGTAACATCTTACCTAACAATAGTATGCTATCAAAACCATGAGATTGACATTGGCCCAGTTATGTGTATACTTCAGTGCCATTTTATCATGTGTGTAGATTTGTGTAACCATTGTTGCAATCAAGATATGAAACTATTCCATCCACTATTTCACAAAGATCTCCTCTCCCTCACAGGCTGACCCTTGGCAACTGCTAATATGTTTTCCATCTCTTTAATTTTTCATTTTGAAAATGTTACACAAATGAAATCATTTATGTTTAATGTAGTTATTGCTATGTTAGGGCTTAAGCCTGGCTTTTTATTTTTTTGTTTTGTTTGTTCCTTTTGTTTTGTGTTTCTCTATTTTCCTTTTCCTGCCATTCTGTAGGTTACTGAACCTATTTTTAAACTCCATTTTGATTTATCTATAGTGTTTTTGAGCATTTTTAAAAAAGATTCATTAGTGCTTCCTATAGGTATTACATCATCCATACATAGTTTATCACAGTTTTCTGGAGTTGACATTTTACCTGATTGATTAAAATATAGAAACTTTACGTCTCTTTAAGTTCCTTTACCTTCCCTTGCTTATAAAATAATTATTTTAAATATTTCTTCTGCATACATTTAAAACCACATCAAACAATATTATGATTTTTGCTGTAACTAAATTCAGTTTAGAAAACTCAAGAGAAGATATCTGTTGTATTTAACCTGTTTGTTTATAATTCTTTCTCTTGCTCTTTCTTCATTCTGGATGTTTCAAGGATCATTCTTTTATCATTATCTTTCTGTTTCAATAATTTCCTTTGGCTATTCTTTTAGGGCAGATCTGCTGGTGACAAATTAATTTTTCTTCATCTGAAGATGCCTTGATTTCCCCTATGTTCTTGAAAGATATTTCTCCTGGATATAGAATTATCAGTTGACAGTTATTTTCTTTCAGCACATTAAAAATGTTATGCCAAGAGCCAAGAGGGTGGAATAGACAGACGCTTCCAGTGAGCCCTCTTTACAACAAAGACCTGAAAAAACAAGTGAAACAGTATATTTGTGACAAGCTGATAGCCCTGGGCTTCGAAGGCAAGCTCAGAAAACGAACTGAGGGGCAAGGGGAGAAGAGACCGTTCCGAAGCAGAGAGGAGTTACCGGACCTGAATCACGGGGAGCCCTCCGGCACCATTCCTGGAGTTGAGGCTGCGGGCTGGTACTAGCATTTGGCCACAGTTTCCTCAGGGAGAAGTAGCCAGCCACATAGCCTACTCACACCTCCGGAACCAGAGAAGAACAGCAAAAGCTAAGTACTTGCGTATATTTTACCACGCTCACCGACCCCCAAGCCGGCTTTCGTGGCTGAATTCCCTAGGCCTGAGATAGGCACTGTTGAGAACCTAGAGCCATCCTCCCGGCTTTGGGGAAGGAAAAAATTTGAACTGCATGGAAAGATAATTTGCTAGCTCCACTAACTGGGTGAGCTCAGGACAGAAGCGGCTTCTGTCCAGGCATAAACTGTCTGTGAACTTTGAGTACCTTTCCCTTCTGCACGGACCTGTGTGGGCCTATTTTGGGAGAATAGGCCCTTGTTGGCAGACTCCAACCATTTCGGCTGTGTGGTGGAGAGTTGGGTGTTTGATGTTTGACATTGCTTTACCTATTAAACAAGGTCCTCACCTACCCACATCAGGGACCTAAGGACTAGTAGTTCCACTCAGGTCACCCAGCCACCCACGACAGGGGTCCAAGAATAATTGGTACCTCCCAGTCCTTACAACAAAAACATTGGGTGCCCATGGTCCATCTGCAGAACCCACCCACCTTCATGCTCTAGGGAAAGGGGAGGTGCTTTCCTCAGAGACACTAAGGGGTCAATTCTCAGCTACCTGCCTTGTTCAGAGTATGACCCCCTGCTGCAATCGGATACCAGTATATACGCCAATCACCCCTGCCCCTCTAAGACTGTAGAACAGAGCCTGTACCACACACTTGATATCAGCTACCTGGAAACCTGAGCTGAATTCATACAAGAAAACTGAATGGACTCCTAGATTTATATACTGAAAACAGCTCTAGCCATCTGGGGACAGGATGTCAGAGCTCCAAAGGCAGAAACAATCAAGGTAGCTCACTCAACCAACCCATTTGGGTATATCAAAACAAAAAAAAGCAAGAAGCTATGACACAGTAAGCAAGCATAAACTAATACAATAACTTATAGATGGGTCGGAGAAAAAAGCCAATATCAAGTCACATAAAGAAACAGGCCATGATCACCTCAACAAACTCTCAAAACAAAGAATCCAGGGATCTTCTAGATGAAAGTGCATTCCTGGAATTACCAGATGCAGAATACAAAAGTTTAATATACAGAACCCTTCAAGACATCAGGAAGGAAATGAGGCAATATGCACAACAAGCCAAGGAACACAAGATAAAGCAACTGAAGAAATCAGAAAGATTATTCAGGAACATAATAAGAAGTTTAATAAGCTGGAAAAATCCATAGACGGCAATCAGAAATTGAGAAGATTAATAATAAAATTACAGAAGTAGACAATAGAAAGTCAGAGGAGCAGAATTGAGCAAGTAGAAGGCAGAATTTCTGAACTTGAAGATAAATCACTTGGCACTAATATATTTGAAGAAAAATCAGATAAAAAAAATTAAAAAAATGAAGAAACCTTAAGAATCATGTGGGACTCTATCAAGAGAAATTACCTATGAGTGATTGGAGTACCAGAACAGGGAGGGATAACAGAAAATGCAGAGAGAATTGTCAAAGGTTTGTTGGCATAAAACTTCCCTGATATTGTGAAAGATGAGAAGATATCTATCCAAGATGCTCATCAAACTCCACATAAGGTAGATCTTAAAAGAAAGTCACCAAGACATATTATAATCAAACTTGCCAAAACCAAAGATAAAGAGAGAATTATAAGAGCAGCGAGGGATAAAAGAAAGGTCACCTACAAGGGAGAGCCAATAAGAATAACCTCGGACTACTTGGCAGAATCCATGCAAGCAAGAAGGCAATGGGATGACATATTAAAAAAATTGAAGGAAAAAAATTGCCTGCCAAGAATCATATATCTAGCAAAACTGTCACTTCAATAAAAAAAAAAAAAACTTCAATATGAAGGTGAAATTAAGACATTTCCAGATAAACAGAAGCTTAGGGAATTATTAAAAACCAAACCGAAACTACAAGAAATACTAAAGGGAGTTCTTTGGTTAGAAAATCAATAACATCAGCTATAAAAAAAAAAAAAAAAAAATTTTTTTTTTTTTTTTTATCAACCCAAGACTAGAACACTGGGCAGAGTAACCAGAAGTCAGCCCAGACAGGGAATCCAAACAACAACAAAAAAAAGGCAGGATTATATTAAAAAAAAAAAAAACTCAAAACAGGGTAACAGCAATGTTATATAAAAGAAAACAACATTAAAATAATAAAGAGGGACAAATGTTTTTTTTAAGAAATGTAATCATAGGCCTTCCATATGGAGGAAGGTACAGTGATACGAAGTAATAAAAGTTAGGTTTAAATTTAGAAAAACAGAGGTAAAGAATAAGGTAACAAAAAGGAGACAAACTATCCTACTCAGCAAAATAAAATACAAGAAAAAAATAAAGACTCAGCAAAAACAAAATCAACAACAAATATGAGAAAGGGACAATATATAAAGATAATCTACTCAGCACATAAAATTAACTGGGAAAAAGAAACTGTCAACAACACACAAAAAAATACATCAAAACGATAGCACTAAATTCATACCTATCCATAATTACGCTGAATGTAAATGGACTAAATACACCAATAAAGAGACAGAAAGTGGCAGAATAGATTAAAAAATAAGATCCGTCTATATGCTGCCTACAAGAGACACACCTTAGACTTAGAGACACAAACTAAAACTCAAAGCACGGAAAAAAATATATCAAGCAAACAACAATCAAAAAAGAGCGGGAGTGGCAATATTAATTTCTGACAAAATAGACTTTAAAGTTCAATCCATCAGAAAGGATAAGGAAAGACACTATATAATGATTAAAGGGACAATACACCAAGAAGATATAACCATATTAAATATTTATGCACACAATGACAGGGCTGCAAGATACATAAAACAAACTCTATCAGCGTTGAAAAGTGAGATAGACAGCTCCACAATAGTAGTAGGAGACTTCAACACACCACTTTCGGTGAAGGACAGGACATCCAGAAAGAAGCTCGATAAAGACACGGAAGATCTAAATGCCACAATCAACCAACTTGACCTTGTAGACATATACAGAACACTCCACCCAACAGCAACCAAGTATACTTTCTAGTGCACATGGAACATACTCTAGAATAGACCACATATTAGGTCATAAAGCAAGCCTTAGCAGAATCCAAAACATTGAAATATTACAAAGCATCTTCGCTGACCATAAGGCCTTAAAAGTGGAAATCAATAACAGGAAAAGCAGGGAGAAAAAAACAAGCACTTGGAAACTGAACAATACCCTCCTCAAAAAGACTGGATTATAGAAGACATTAAAGATGGAATAAAGAAATTCGGAGAATCCAGTGAGAATCAAAACACTTCCTATCAGAACCTTTGGGACACAGCAAAAGTGGTGCTCAGAGGACAATTTTTATCAATACATGCACACATCCATAAAGAAGAAAGGGCCCAAATCAAATAATTATCCCTACAACTTGAACAAATAGAAAGAGAGCAACAAAAGAAACCCACAGGCACCAGAAGAAAACAAATAATAAAAATTAGAGTAGAACTAAATGAAATAGAAAACAGAAAAACAATTGAAAGAATTAACAAGACCAAAAGCTCGTTCTTTGAAAAAATGAACAAAATTGATAAGCCACTGGCCAAACTGACAAAAAGGAAAACAGGAGAGGAAGCAAATAGCCCAAATAAGAAATGAGAGGGGCAATATTACAACACACCTAACTGAAATTAAAAGAATCATATCAGATTACAATGAAAAATTGTACTGTAACAAATTTGAAAACCTAGAAGAAATGGATGAATTCCTAGAAACGCACTACGTACCTAAACTAACACAAACAGAGGTAGAACAACTAAATAGACCCATAACAAAAGAAGAGATTGAAAAGGTAACCAAAAACCTCCCAACAAAAAAAAACCCTGGTCCAGTTGGCTTCACTGCAGATTTCTACCAAACTTTCAGAGAAGAGTTAACGCCACTATGACTAAAGATATTTCAGAGCATAGAAAAGATGGAATACCACCAAACTCATTCTATGAAGCCACCCTATCCCTGATACCAAAACCAGGTAAAGACACCACAAAAAAAGAAAATTATAGACCTATATCCCTCATGAATGTAGAGGCAAAAATCCTCAATGAAATTCTAGCCAATAGAATTCAACAACGTATTGAAAAAAATAATTCACCGTGACCAAGAGGGTTTCATACCAGGTATGCAGGGATGGTTCAACACTAGAAAAACAATTAATGTAATCCACCACATAAGTAAAACAAAAGACAAGAATCACGTGATTTTATCAACTGATGCAGAAAAGGCATTCAACAAAGTTCAACACTCATTCATGATAAAAACTCTGCAAAATAGGAATAGAAGGAAAATTCCTCAACATAATAAAGGGCATTTATACAAAGCCAACAGCCAACATCACTCTAAATGGAGAGAACCTGAAAGCGTTTCCACTGAGATCGGGAACTAGACAAGGATGCCCTTTATCACTGCTCTTATCAAACATTGTTTTGGAGGTCCTAGCCAGAGCAATTCGGCTAGATAAAGAAATAAAGGGCATCCAGATTGGCAAGGAAGAAGTAAAAGTATCTCTATTTGCAGATGACATGATCTTATACACAAAAAACCCTAAGGAATCCTCCAAAAAACTACTGAAACTAATAGAAGAGTTCAGCAGATTATCGGGAGACAAGATAAACATACGAAAATCAGTTGGATTCCTCTACACCAACAAAAAGAACATCAAAGAGGAAATCACCAAATCAATGCCATTTACAGTAGGCCCCAAGAAGATAAAATACTTAGGAATAAATCTTACTAGAGATGTAAAATACTTATACAAAGAAAGCTACAGTACACTTCTGCAAAAAACCAAAAGGGACTTACATAAGTGGAAAAACATACCTTGGTCATGGATAGGAAGACTTAACATTATAAAAATGTCTATTCTACCAAAAGCGATCTATACATTTAATGCAATTCTGATCCAAATCCCAACTACACTCTTTAATGAGATGGAGAAACAAATCACCAATTTCATATGGAAGGGAAAGGGGCCCTGGGTAAGTAAGGTATTACTGAAAAAGAAGAACGAAGTGGGAGGCCTTACTTTACCTGATTATAGCACCTATTATACCGCCACAATAGTCTAAACAGCCTGGTACTGGTAAAGCAACAGATGCATAGACCAATGGAACAGAATTGAGAATCTAAACATAAATCCATCCATATATGAGCAGTTGATATTTGACAAAGCCCCCAAAATAGTTAATGGGGAAAAGACAACTTTTTTAACAAATGGTGTTGGCATAACTAGATATCCATCTGCAAAAAATGATCAAGACCCATACCTCACTCCATGCACAAAAACGAGTTCAAAATGGATCAAAGACCAAAATATAAAATCTAAAACAATAAAGATCATAGAAGAAAAAGTAGGGACAACGTTAGGAGCCCTAGTACATGGCATAAAGAGTATACAAAACATTATTAAGAATGCAGAAGAAAAATTAGATAACGGGGAGCTTAAAAAAATCAAACACCTATGCTCATACAAAGATTTCACCAAAAGTGTAAAAAGACTACCTACAGACTGGGAAAAAGTTTTTAGCTATGACATTTCTGATCCGCACATGACCTCTAAAATCTACATGATACTGCAAAAATTCAACTGCGAAAAGACAAATAACCCAATTCAAAAATGGGCAAAAGATATGAATAGACCCTTCACTAAAGAAGGTATTCAGGTAGCTAACAGATACATGAGGAAATGCTCATGATCATTAGCCATTAGAGAAATGCAAATCAAAACTACAATGAGATTTCATCTCACTTCAATAAGGTTTGCATTAACCCAAAAAACACAAAATAATAAATGTTGGAGAGGCTGTGAAGAGATTGGAACACTTATACACTGCTGGTTGGAATGCCAAATGGTACAACCACTTTGGAAATCTATTTGGCACTTCCTTAAAAAGCTAGAAATAGAACCACCATACGACCCAGTAATCCCTCTCCTCGGAATATATCCTAGAGAAATAAGAGTCTTTACACGAACAGATATATGAACACCCATGTTTATTGAAGCAGTGTTTACAATAGCAAAAAGATGGAAGCAACCAAGTTGCCCATCAATGGATGAATGAATAAATAAATTATGGTATATTCACACAAGGGAATACTATGCATTGATAAAGAACAATGATGAATCTGTGAAACATTTCATAACAGAGAAGTACCCGGAAGGCATTATGCTGAGTGAAATTAGTTGCAAAAGGACAAATATTGTTCAAGACCACTATTATAAGAACTTGAGAAAAAGTTTAAACAGAAGAAAACACTCTTTTGTGGTTATGTGACGGGGGAGGGAGGAGGGTGGGAGAGGGGTATTCACTAATTAGATAGTAGATAAGAACTACTTTAGGTGAAGAGAAAGACAACCCACAATACAGGGGAGGTCAGCACAACTGGACTAAACCAAAAGCAAAGAAGTTTCCTGAATAAACTGAATGCTTCAAAGGCCAGCGTAGCAGGTGCAGGGGTTGGGGACCATGGTTTCAAGGGACATCTAAGTCAATTGGCATAATAAAATCTATTAAGAAAACATTCTGTATCTCACTTTGAAGAGCTGTGTCTGGGGGTCTTAAACGCCAGCAAGCAGCCATCTAAGATGCATCAATGAGTCTCAACCCACCTGGATCAAAGGATAATGAAGAACACCAAGGACACAATGTAATTATGAGCCCAAGAGACAGAAAGGGCCACATGAACCAGAGACTACATCATCCTGAGACCAGAAGAACTAGATGGTGCCTGGCTACAACTGATGACTGCCCTGACAGGGAACACAACAGAGAACCCCTGAGGGAGCAGGAGAGCAGTGGGATGCAGACCACGAATTCTCATAAAAAGACCAGGTTTAATGGTCTGGCTGAGACTAGAAGGACCCTGGTGGTCATGGCCCTCAGACTTTCTGTCGGCCCAGAACAGGACCCATTCCTGAAGCCAATTCTTCAGACATGGATTTGTCTGGACAATGTGTTGGAGAGAGATGTTGTTAAGGAGTGAGCTTCTTGGATCAGGTGGACACTTGAGACTATGTTGGTATCTTCTGCCTGGAAGGGAAATGAGAGGGTAGAGGGGGTTAGAAGCAGGAAAAATCGATGTGAAAAGAGAGAGTGGAAGGAGGGAGTTGGCTGTATCATTAGGGGGAGACTAATTGGGAGTATGTCCAAACCAAACCAAACCCAGTGCCGTCGAGTCGATTCCGACTCATAGCGACCCTATAGGACAGAGTAGAACTGCCGACCCTTTGGTTAGTAGCCGCAGCACTTAACCGCTATGCCAACAGGGTTTCCTAACTGGGAGTATGTAGCAAGATGTATATAAGTTTTTGTGTGAGAGACTGACTTAATTTGTAAACTTTCACTTAAAACACAATAAAAATTATACATAAAAAAAATATGCCACTTCCTTCTGGCCTCCATTGTTTCTGATGTGAAATCCTCTGTCATTCCAAGTGTTTTTCCCCTATAGGTAAGGAATTGCTTCTCTTACTGCCTTCAAGATTTTTCCTTTGCCTTTATTTTTTAGAAGCTTTTCTATAAAATATCTTGGTGTGAATTTCTTTGGGTTTATCCTGTTTGAGGTTTGTTCAGCTTCTTGAACCTGCCAGTTTTTGGCTTTTGCCAAATTTGAGACTTTCCAGCCATTATTTCTTCAAGGGCCTTTTCAGCTTCCCTCCCCTATTTCTCTTCTTCCACAATCCTGATGACAAATATTAGCTCTTTTACTATATTTCCACAGATCATGTTCATGTTTTTTAAATCTAGTTCCTTTTATTAGATTGGATAATTTCTATTGTTCTATCTTCAAATTCATTTATTCTATCATCTATCCTCCCCCTTCTGTTGCTGAGCACTTTAATTAAGTTTTAGTTATCATATTTTCTTCAGTTCTAATACTTCTATTTAATCATTCTTTTTTTTTTTTACATCTTCTATTTTCTTGCTGAGACTTTCTATTTTTCAAGCATGTTTGTAATTGTTCTTTGAAGCATATTTGTAATTGATACTTTAAATTTCTTGCCGGATAATTCAAACATCTATATCATTTTGGTGCTGGCATCTGTTAATTGCCTTTTCTCATTCAAGTTGAGATTTTCCTGATTCTTTGGTACAGTCAGTGATTTTTGCTTGTATCCTGAACATTTTGGGCATTATGTCATGAGACTCTGTTTCTTATTTAAATCTTTTATTTTAGCAAGCCTCCACTGACACTGTTGGGGCTAGGTCAGTGGAGGCTTCTGTACCACTGGATGGAGGTGAAAATTCTGGCTTTCTACTCAGCTTCCTCTGACACTGGCAGGGAGAGAGTGGGGTGCCTTATTACCACTGAGTGAGGGTAGAAATCCAGGATCTCCATTCCCATGTAGCCTCCACTGACACCTAGGGTGGAAAGGGTGTATGCAGCTGCTAGATGGGGATAAAAGTCCAAGCTCCCTACTCAGTCTTCTCTGATACCACCCCAGCAGGAGATGAGGGTAAGAGTGCCTCATTACAGCCTGGAATGGTGGAAATCTAGGTTCTCCACTCTGTCTCTGCTGACAGGGTGGCAGTGGGACCATGGATTTTTCCATGATGTTTGGTTAGGGGTTGGGAGGTTATTGAAAAAAAAGTTTTTCATCTTTCTAGGTTGCCCCTTTCCTGGTCCTTTGGCTAGAGAGAGTGGATTTATCATGAGGATTAAGAAAAAAAAAAAAAGCTGCTTCCACTGGCATTTCCGGGTTTCCACTTCCTCAGCACCCTATCCAGGATATATGAGGCAAAAAGAAAAGGAACTTACTGCTGTGTCATTCTTTGGGTTCCTAGATCCCTAGCTGGTCTTCCTCCTTCTCTCTTCCTTTTACGGTCTTATGTTTGTTATATATACTGTCCAGGATTTTTAATCTGTAGTTAGTAGGTGGACTATAGAGAAGAGTGTCTCCTCCATCTTGGTCCACAGGTTTAGCACTACTCTATCCCACAATAATTTTGAGACAGTTTGTTTTACAGCCTGGGAAATCTTTCTCTCAGCACTTCCCATTCAATGCCCAGACAGCTTGTTTTTAGAGAAAACTGTAGGATCCTGGAAATGCAAAGCAAGGCTGCCAATGCTGAAGGCTGTGTGGAGTACCTGGGTTGCCACGTCTGCTTCCAGAGACATGGTCACCACTACACACAAATCACATAAGCTTGTTTCTTTGAACACTGCAGAAAAAATGAACCAGACAGTTACTGGTATCTAAAAGAGACCCTGGCTTTTGATTCAGAATCAACAGACTTTCCTTTGATTGCCCATCACTACCTTTTGCTGAGACTTGTCGACAACCTTGCCATCCTTGGCTCCCTCAAAGTCCACCTGGAGGCAGTGTGTCATCCTCCATCTCTGCATTCCCTCCACCTTCTCAAAGAACCTTCCACCCTAAAAGTACGAGGGAGAAAGATTAGGCTCTGGCTTCAGCCAGTGCCCCAGAAGTGCAGTGGCTAGGCCACAAAGATGAAAGAGGAGACTGTGGGCAAAAAAAGTCAGCTCTTAACGTCAGAGTCACATCACACACTTGATCCATTCAGTATTTTTCAAACTGCTCAGCCATTTTATTCATTAGATTTTGTTTTAAGGAACTTTTGGTCATTTGCAAAAATTAAACTCTCCTTTCAAAGGTGAAAATTTGCCACTGTGGAAGATATTTGCAAAATATATCCTACTGGCTCTGAAAAAATTTCCAGAATCAAAGCTATAGCATTGTTGCTGGAATACATGCTGCCTTCCAAGGGAACATGTTCATTTGGGGTCTCAGCAGAGAGATACCTCGAGTTCCAGGCCAGACCAGGCCAACAGTTATTTTAAAAGTGAATAGATTGGTAAGGTCAGACACTAAGTGTTTTCCAAAGTCTAGTTCATGGAACTCTGGTTCCATGAGCACCTCTTCACAAAGAGATGTAGCAAGTTGGGGAAGTGCTTCATGTAGGGTAACAATGTATGTTGGCACGTTAAAAGCTCTGAGAAGTCCTATAATAAAGAAAATTTCAGTTTATTTAACTTGGCATTTCCTAGTCTTCACTGACCACAGAATCCCTTTTCCTATTGATACCCTGCTTCAGAACTAGGTCTTTAATAAGTGTCACCTTAGACATTTGTTTACACTTATCTCTTATCTTTGTTCACACGCAATATGGGAACCCTTACATTGATGTTTCAAAGGCTTCAATTAATGCTAGTTCCTTGAGAAGATGAGGACTTCAGTCATGCACAAGGTGAGTCCCTCAGATGTCACAAGCCTGCTCTGCTAGATTGCTCCAAAAGTTTCTGAAAACCTTACGATTCCTTAGAAACTTGGAAGACTACATCTGCCATCTTCTCTTGAAACTTCCTCTAGTTCCCTTCACTATAACATGGGTCAATAGTAAGCATACTAACCTCATAGTGTTGTTGTGTGGTTACTCAGTTGATACGAGATCACGCATGTAAAGTGCTCAGAACTGTGCCTGCAACATAGTTAGCTTTATATATGGTAATAGTTCTTGGCTTAAGGAAATTTCTTAATGACCTGTGTTTTATTTATTATCATTAAATTACTATTATGTGTTAACATTAATCTGTTATTCTAACCTTTTTTGTATAAACTATCAAGAGTAAAGCTTAATCCAGAGAAGCAGGATATGATTACAGAATGTGTGCAAACATTCCCCCTCCCCATACACATACACACACACACACACACACATTCCTCTCTCACCCTGAATTCATCGATTACCATTGATCCATCTCTCAGACCTCGGGTTCCAGTTACAGTCCCTTGGAAGCAGGAACTCAAAAGATGAGGGAAACAAAGAAGCTTCTTTTGGGAACAGAGACAGAGGAAGGGCGTGGGCCTGCAAATATATGGAACCATTGTTCAGCAAGGGGCTGGGCAGCCATCTTCACTGAGCAGGAGCCACTGGTCTCCATCAATCTTCTCTGCAGTTAAGGGTGTGCAAACAAAAAAAAAACCCATTGCCATGGAGTCAATTCTGACTCCTAGTGACCCTATAGGACAGGGTAGAACTGCACCATGGAGTTTCTAAGGAGCACCTAGTGGATTTGAACTGCCGACCTTTTGGTTAGCAGCTGTAGCACTTAACTGCTACACCACCAGGGTTCCCTAAGGATGTGCACAGGGTTGGATTATCCAATAGGAAAGGTACGCACAGTGCTTACCTTGCTTACCAGATCATCTATAGTGAACAACTTCACATTTTTTCACCACGTCAAAGATTCTGCTTCTAAGTATAGCTGGCATCTCTCTCTCTCCCCACTCCACAGCTCCTTCCTAGAGACTCAAAGCCTCTTTTCAAATTTACCATCCCTGACAGGGGCGGATGACCCAGTAAGCAAGGTAAGCATGTGCTTACTTCTGCTTACTTACTAATCTGTAATGAACAATTTCACATGAATTTTACCACATCTTTGAAGTTGTTCATTACGGATGACCTGGTAAGCAAGGCAAGCACCACCCCGGGTCACCATGCGGCCTGTGCTTACCTTGTCTACTGGATAACCCGCCCCTGGGTGTGCATCAAATGTGAGAAAACACTGCAGCCCAGACAGAAGAGAAAGGATGCAACCAAATGAGAACAGACATTTCCCCCCGGAGGTGATGCAGGTTGGGAGGAGTGGCTGCTCCCCACCTCCACCCTGATTCTGCCTTCAGGAAGCATAAAGTACAGCTCTCCCCTTCAAAGAAGGCACAGAAACTACTTAAATAGCACATCAGGTGTTCTGCCTGTCACTTTAGGGGATGTTTCTGAGGAACTAGGCAGGCTCTGGAGAGCAGCGGCCTTCCCTCCCAAGCCTGCTCTTCTGGAGGAGTGTGGAGGGAGGGAAGCCGAGATCAGGCCCATATTCCCAATCAGAAGAGGAGTGCCTGGCCCCCAGGGACAGAACCAAGGCGTCCAGGGCGCCGCTGTGGGACTAGGCTGTATGGTGACAAGGCATGGTGTGTGTGCTCAGAGGCCAGAGCCCTTACCAGACTTTAGGACAAATAAAAACCCTTCAAAAAAAAAAAAGACTCCACTTTTCTCTTCACCAGGTAATGAATTAAACATGACAAAAGAAAAACAAACTTCATGGTTTGCCTTTTTCCTGGGGAGGAAAAAAGCCTGTTAGAATCACTCTGAGCTGAAAGTTTTCTCTTCCTTGTCACCGCTGCCCCTTCCTAGGACAGCTCTTAACCTCTCAGGGCCCAGACCCAGCTCTTCGATACCTGGCCGTCTGGGCCCAGACATCCAGCAGACCCTCATCACCCTCCACCAGACAGAATGCGAGGTCGGGTCCCCTATGAGTGGTCTGACAACTTGCAAACAGAAAAGGGACAGGTCCAATTTAAACTGTGTCACTGCCGCCATTCCAGGCTGGGAGGGACAGCGTGAACTGAAGGGGTAGGCAAGGCGCCAGGGAGGCTCGGGAAATGCGGTGCTGCCTGCCAGGTGCCGGGCTGCTCAACTCTTTCCAGACGCTTGTTGTGCTGACCTTATTTACGGCCCAACTCCTGGTGCGGAGCCGAGGCCCCTCTGGAGGTGCCTGTATCTACCCAATCTGGGTCAGAGGTCTCTAATTGCAGGGTCAGTGAGGATGAGCTCTCTCAACTATCCCTCTAAATTTATTGCTGCACTGAGGAGGGCTTGGAGAGGACCTCAAACTGGAGACCAATAGGACCCCAGCCTTCCCCACCCCCATCTACCTCAGCCAGCCTCTCTTGAGCCCTGGCCTTCGGCCACACCGTGTCTCCAGCTGAGCTGTCTGGTTCACATGCTCTGCCCTGGACTTGTGTGTTATTTGGTTATGTTTCAAGAAATTGTCCTTTGCCTAGGTGCTGCTGGTCTGCTTGTCACTGGTGGCCTGGTGAGCAGCTCAGGGCTGCTGGGATTTGGCAGGCCTCCCCCTCCTCCAGCCAGGCCCCGGTCACTGCTATGCTGGGCTCTGGTAAGGGTGGGCTCCTCTCATACAAGGGTTATACCTTCAGTTTGTTCTGGAAAAAGTTCCCACAGCCAGCATGGGCCTGCCTGGGAAGCCAAAACTCGGGTCTCTAGGGATGCCGGCCGGCTACAAAGGTCAGTTCAGTCACTGTTCCAATTCAGTGTCTCCAGCAACTGGGAGGCTTGTGGAAGCAGTTTCTTTGTGTTCAGTGGAAGATACCAAAGGCCTGGGTGAGGAAGGGGGTCACTTTGCTGGGACAAACCATTTCATCCCATCTTTTCTGAAGGGTGAGGCCAGGCAGGACAAAGCCTAGGTCTCCCAGCACATTCTTTGTCCTGCACATTTTCACCAGGCAGAGGCCTCAGCACAGACAGGGCCGGAGAACTTGAGTCAATTAGCTCATGAGGCGATGATTTTTTTTTTTTTTTTTAGCAGAGTGCCAATCTAACAGATAATATCCTTTATTTTGTGTGTCACTCTGCATTTCTGATAAAATATGCTCTCAGGACTACATAAGCCTAAAACAAGAAGAACTAGATGGTACTTCTGTGGGTTGATCGCTTCTGAGCAGAGATCTGGGCCTCCTGCTGCAGAGCCTGAACCTGGGATTCTGCAGGCTATGGCATCTACAGGTGAAATTTGCTCCCACCTGCTCCAAGACCTAAGCATCAGTTGTTATCACTCCTTATAAATAGCACACACTTAATCCAAGTGCTAAATTAAATTAGACTTAAGATAGTCACATAATCAACACCTGGTTTACTGCTAATGGTAACTAACAGCTCCCATGTTAGTAAATGCTCATTTTCTGTGTCAAGTTTCCCTCTTCTCAAAGCTCTTTCACTTGAGCAGAACTCAAGGCAGTTTTTCTTTTGTGCTCGGCGTAGTCACTGTATTAATAAGCAGGTCTTTGTGGAGAACAGTTTGATCAATATTGGGAATGAGCCGGAGGTCTTTTTGCATGTGAGTGTACATGCATGCATGAGTGTGTACAGGCTGTATCCTCTGAAAAGCTACGGCAACAGAACTAACATATAGTTCTTCTTTCCCCTCTTGTCCTGGATTGAATTGTGTCCCCCAAAAACATGTGTATCAATTTGAGTAGGCCATGATTTCCAGTATTGCGTGATTGTCTACTATTTTGTCCACTGATATGATTTTCCTATGTGTTGTAAATCCTATCACTAGGATGTTAACGAGATGGATTAGCGGCAGTTATGTTGACGAGATCTGCAAGATTCAATTAGGCAGATCGACACGGGGACCTCATACTACCAAGAAAACAACACTGTGAGCAGAGCGTGTCCTTTGGACCTGGGGTCCCTGCACCTGAGAAACTCCTAGACCAGGAGAACATTGATGACTAGGGCCTTTCTCCAGAGCCAACAGAGAAAGGCTTCCCCTGGAACTGACACCCTGAATTTGGACCTCTAGGCTACTAGACTGTGAGAGAATAAATTTCTCTTTGTTCAAGCCATCCACTTGTGGTGCTTCTATTATAGCAGCACTAGATGACTAAGACATCTTCCTGGTCCAGTTTTTAAATGATATTGTGTTTTTGGTGAAGCTTTGCATGGCCAGTTAGGCTCCCCTTTGACAATTTCTACAGAAGTTCATCAATGTTATTAGTTACATTTTTCACATTGTGTCAACATTCTCATTGTGTTCTGGTTGTTCCATTTCTAGTACTCCGATTTCTCTGCTCCCTTATCTTCTCCTCTTTGCTTTGGATTGAACATTGAGCTTTTGGACTGATATAGATGTTTTTTTCAGTAGAGTACCAATCTAACAGATAATATCCTTTATTTCGCGTGTCACTCTGCTTTTCTGTTAAAATGTGCTCTCAGGACTGTATAAGCCTAAGACCAGAAGAACTAGATGCTGCCTGGCTACAACCGATGACTGCCCTGACAGGGAATGCAACAGAGAATCCCTGATGGAGCAGGAGAACAGTGGGATGCAGACCTCAAATTCTCGTAAAAGACCAGACTTACTGGTCTGACTGAGACTAGAAGGACTCTGAAGGTCATGGTCTTCAGACCTTCTGTTAGCCCAGGACTGGAACCATTCCCAAAGCCAACTCTTCAGACGGGGACTGGACTGGATTATAAGACAGAAAATGATACTGGTTAGGAGTGAATTTCTTGGCTCAAGTAGACACATGAGACTATGTGGGCAACTCCTGTCTGGAGGGGAGATGAGAAGGCAGAGGGGGACAGGAGCCAGCTGAATGGACACAGGGAATACAGGGTGGAGAAGAGGAGTATGCTGTCTCATTAGGGGGAGAGCAACTAGGATTGCATAAAAACCAAAACCAAACCCACTGCTGTCGAGTCGACTCTGACTCATAGCGACCCTATAGGACAGAGTAGACCTGATCCGTAGAGTTTCCAAGGAGTGCCTGGCAGATTTGAACTGCTGACCTTTTGGTTAGCAGCAGCAGCACTTAACCACAATGCCACCAGGGTTTCCAGAAGTGTATAGCAAGGTGTATATAAATTTTTGTGTGAGAGACTGACTTGATTTGTAAACTTTCACTTAAAGCACAATAAAAAAAAAAAATGTGCTCTCAGGGGATAGTTTAGGTTCAAGGTTTAAAGAGGGTCTCAGGGTGATAATCTTAGGGAGTCCTCTGGTCTCAGGTGGTCCAATTAGTCTGGACATTTTTAAGAATTTGAGTTTTGTTCTGCATTTTTTTCCCATTCTAACTAGTATTATCTGTTATACCACCAGACTGGTCAATGGTGGTAGCAGGCACCATCTAGTTCTTCTGGTCTCAGGGTAGTTGAGGTCGTGGCTTGTGTAGGCTATCAGCCTTGGAGACTTGTTTCTTCTCTGTAATTTTGGTTACCTTCTTACTCTTTTGCTCCTGATAAGTAGAGACCAATAGTTGTATCTTAGATGGCTGCTCACAAGCTTTTAAGACCCAGACACAACTCACTTCACTAGGATGCAAAACATGAACTTTACGAACTGTGTTATGCCAATTGACTGAGCTGACCCGTAAGACTATGGTTCTAAGCTTTCAAACCTAGAAAACCAATCTCAGAAGGTATTCGGTTGTATCCGAGGAGTGTCTGTAGTTGTGTCTTCAATGAATATATGTGCCTGCCTACAAATAACTATTTATTTGTACATACAGACACTTATATCTGTTCTCACATATGTGTACACCTATACCTACCCGTATGTGTATATGCCTATACCCATCCTGGAGCTCTGGTGGCGTAGTGGTTAAGAGCTACGGCTACTAACCAAAAGGTTGGCAGTTCAAATCCACCAGCCACTCCTTGAAGACCCTATAAGGCAGTTCTACTCTGTCTTATAGGGATGCTATGAGTCAGAATTCACTCGACAGTAACGGGTTTTTGGTTTTGGTATACCCATCGTTGAAGTCCTGGTGGTGTAGTGGTTAAGAGCTCGGCTGATAACCAAAAGGATGGCAGCTTGAATCTACCAACTGCTCCTTGGAAACCCCGTGGGGCAGTTCTACTCTGTCCTATAAGGTTGCTGTGACTCAGAATTGACTCGATGGCAAAGGGTTTGGTTTTTTGGTTTGGTATACCCATCCTTATGTGATCCCTAGTTCAATTTTCATTTGTATTTTTCTCTTGGTGCTCACGGTGGTGACCTGCTCTAATTCCTGGTCACATCCACTGTGACTAGAAGGCCTGACTCAGGTCTCCTTGATTTTAGCTCAACCTGTCCCAGCTTCGGGCCATGGCTGACAATATTCTCTTTGCCCTGCTGGGACTGCCCCACCCAGCCTCTCAGCCATGTCTGGATAATGGGGCCCAGTAGTGTGAGTATGTGTTTAGGTTTAAAAAAAAAACATGAAGCATTGGCTAAGGGTCAGGCCTTGTGTTCTGTCTTCGGGGTACAAGAGAAATAGCCCATGGTTTCTGCCTTTGACATATCAGAGTCTTTGACCAGAAGAGGTACAAGTGGTCCTTTTTTATTCTTGTTTGTTAGTTCATTCATCCATTCATTTATTTGAGATTTATTCAGGGCCTTTTATGTGCCAGACACTATACAAGGACAAAAATTGAATGAAACTCAGTCCCTACCTTGCAGGAGCCTGCAGCCCATGAGAAACATTCAATGAAACAATGTGTACAGAGCAGGGTGCTTCGTATTATGGCAGAAATATACACAGCCTATGGTGGGAGCACTCAGGAGGGTCATCCACAGCAGAAAACTCCACTCTAGGTTTCTGGAGGTGATGCTGAAGCTGAGTTTTCCAGAGCAGTGTAGTAGATTAAAGCTTACCATAGAGCTTTGCTGCTTCTCCCATTGAGAGTTAAGAATCTAATTCCCCTGCCCTTGGATCTGGGATGGCCTTAGTGCCTTAGTGACCTGCTTGACCAGTAGAATGCAGCTGAAGGGACATTCTGAGACTCCCAAGTCTAGGTCAAAAGAAGCCTTGCAGCATCTGTATCCTGGCTCTTGGAACATGTAAGCAATTTGATTATTCTGGAGAGGTGGCATGTAGGTGCTCCTGTTGGCAGTCCCAGCTGAGCCCACCCTTCCAGCTATCCCCACCAAGGTAACAGACACGGAATGAAGCTGTCCTGGACCCTCCAGACCAGCCCATCTGCTAGCAAGGTAACACCCAGTGACCTGCGTTGATATTTCATGGAACAGAAGAATCACCCAGCTAAGCATTGCTCAAATTCCTGATCTACAAATTATAATAAGTGTTAGGCAATGAGGTCTCTTCAGTGGTGAGTGGATGTATTCCTATAATCATGTGCAGGTAGTCCTCCTGGTCATAGCCTACTGCTAGGTTCTGAAATCTTTTGCTCCTCTAGGAAGTTTTCCTTTCATCAAGGTAAAACATCACCACCACCACTCCCTATCCCACTACTCCACACTTAGGCAGACTTGCATTTATTGATTCATTCTGTGACTTGATGTATATTCATCGGAATAACAACACTTACTTATCACTTACTATATCAGGCACTGGGTTAAGGACTTAAATGAATCATCTTATTTAATCCCCATAGTATCCCCATAAGGCAGTTAGTATAGCCAGTTCTGCTATAACACTTGTTTTAAAAAATGTGAAATTTTTGAACACAGTGGATATATTAGAGAACAGTAGGAAAATGAACAGTATGAATTCTGCATTTGCTTAAGTGAGATTTTGTGCACAATAAATAAATAAAAGGAAAACAAACGAGGAGAATGCAGAAAACGGCACCAGCTGAACAGAGCTGCATGAGAATACACAAAACATACCTTTGCACATACCTGAAACACCTACCAGCTGCATCAGTTCACCGTGACGCTCCTCTGGTATGACAACCTTCCCTCCCATTTCAGATAGCCCTCCTTCTACCACTTCACAATAACTCAAAAGCTGCAAACCAGCTGCTGCCTACTTCCATAAGCAAGCCTCAGGTCTTTGTCAAGGTGAAATATTATATTTATTGTAGTAGTTATGCATTTCTTAACTATTTAACTTGTGCAAAACAGTGCTACCATTTTATTTGGTTCCTGTCTTATTTTATGTGTTACTGATGACATTTTTGAGTGTTGTTCCCCGAACCCCATTTTCCCACAAGCCCCATTCTTTTTATCGTACAATTTTGCATAGAGTGGTGGATTTTAGGAAGGTGTTTTTTTTTATGTCACTGTAGACAAACTGTACTATTACCTTTTTTTTATAGTTGAGGAGAGTGAGACTTAGAAAGACTTGCCCCAGCTGATAAGTATAGAACCCAAA
Source organism: Loxodonta africana (assembly GCF_030014295.1). Lineage (NCBI taxonomy): Eukaryota > Metazoa > Chordata > Mammalia > Proboscidea > Elephantidae > Loxodonta > Loxodonta africana. The sequence goes on along the minus strand of NC_087345.1, from coordinate 174,078,702 downwards.
ACTCAAATCCTTGGTTGAGAGACTGGAATCTGCCTGATCCTGCTCCCCAGCCTATTTCCTGAATAACTGCACTGCACTGGGTAGAAAGGTGAATTGTAAGCGCAGCAGGGCTTTGATCCAGAGGCTCTTTGCCCCTTCAGGCCCCTCGCTTGGGCTCATTGGCCACATGCCCACCCTGTGTAGCACTTTTCACCCCTTTGGTCCTCTCCCTTCTGGGGCTGCCTGCCCAAGAAGCCACATTCTAAGGCAGTGGCTACATCTTACTCTCTACTGTGTCTGCAGTACATGGTGCAGGGTCTGGCACTGGAGCTGGACTAAGCCGAGAAGGAGGCTTGGCTGGACTGTGAAGGCACAAGGAGCCAAGTTTCTGGGACAGGAGTAGAGAAGGGCTCAGGCAGGTCCAGAGGCAGCCATACAACATGCTGAACAGCAAAATAGCCTTCTGCCCCATGGAACTCCAGGGACAATCAGACCCTACCCCAACCCCTTTCTCTCATGTGTGATCAGAAGCTGAGGAAGGCAGTGTCCTGAAGCTTGAACAGGACAATTCTTAAGCTCCCCAAATGTGAAAGTAACCTCTGTCCCCACTCCCAGTCCATTCATTCCCGCTCCATATCTTTGTTGCTGCTCTCTCCCATTTTCCTTTAACCAGTCTACTGGCTCCAGCAGGGGCAGTAGTGGTGGTCCAGTGATAGAATTCTTGCCCTCAAGGCAGGAGACCTGGGTTTGATTCCCGGCCAATGAAACAAGTACAGCCACCACTCATCTATTAGTGAAGGCTTGCACGTTGCTATGATGCTGAACAGATTTCAGCAGAGCCTCCAGGCTAAGACAGACTAAGAAGAAAAGGTCTGGAGATCTACTTCTGAAAACCAGCCCACAAAATCCTATGGAGTACAATGATCTTGTATCTTATACAACGATCATGGGGATGGCACAGGACCAAGCAATGTTTTGTTCCTAGGGTTGACTCAGTGGCAGCTAACAACACCGGCTCAAGCATTTCCTCAGCCTCCAAGCAAACCCCCCACACACCTGCAACCTGCAAGAATCCCTCTGGGTCCCTTTAGAACTCATTGCCCTGTGGTTTACGATGCTCCTTTGGTAATTAACCGTGTCCATTTTTGTGATGAGGCTTAAGTTATTGTCTGATCCTATTAACTTCTCAAGTACAGGCAGATCCTAACTGGAGAATAAATTGTGTTCTCAGGCCAATTGTAACTAGGCTGTTTGGAATCAGAACACATTTTCCCATAGAAGCGGTATTATAAATGGAGGTTGGGCCCACAGGTCAGCTCATAAAAGACTATTTAACCCACAATGTGGCACAACTAGACCATATCAGCCGAGTTCGGAGTACTGAAGGGATGAGGAGAGGTGATACAGACAGAAAAGGTTGTTTCACCCTGAGCACAAGACTAGCTTTGGGAAAAACCAAAGAAACAAAACTGGAAAGGCTTGTATGTATGTGCTCCCGTGTCTCCTTTGTAAACCTTCTCTTGTCTGTTGGTCTCTCTTCCCTCAGCTTTCACACTCTCCTGGGGCACCTAGTGAGGCATTCCTGTCCTCCAAAATGCTTCCTAGATTTGTCTCTCCCAAGGCTCCCTGTCCCTGTGAGCATTCTCATTTTCTCTGTGCCGATTACCTAAGCAAGGTATCAGGAATGGATATAATAATTGTGTGGCTCCAAAAAGGAGTAAAGAGGTCAATAGCAGAGGCTTTGGAGTCCAACAGAGCTGAGTTCAGTCGCCACTATAGTTGCTGGGTGGCCTCAGACTAGGAGTAAACCTCCAGCTTCAGTTTCCTCATCTGGTGATCATATACTTAACTTATAGGAATGAGGTGAGGAATAGTGAGATAACTTCTGTGGTCCTAAATGTTTCACCCAGTGGGGTATTTTAAAAACTCAATGACCATTTGCTACTATTAGTTGATGAAGGTCTGAGCTCCCAACACTGCAGGCCCTGCTCAGGCATGTGGGTGATTTAATGTGGAGTAACCCAAGCTTCTTAAATCTGTCAGTTTTGAAAAATTCCCAGTTTCTATTTCTTCAGATGTTGCTTCTATTCTATTTTCTCTTATCTCTGTATCTAGGACTTCAATTTCACGTATTTTAGACATTTTATTGTTTCCCGTATGTCTGCTAAGCTTTTTTTTCTCCTGTATTTTATATCCCGCCCCTCCAACTCACACTACTTTATTCTGGACATTTTTTTACTCAACTCTCTTCCAAGTCACTAAACCTGCTAAACCAATCTATTGAATTCTTAATTTCTGTTACCACATTTTTTAGTTGTACGAGTTCGATTTGTCTCTTTATAGAATTGAGTTCTCTGATGAAATTCTCCATCTTTTCCATTATATTATTGAACTATTGGTCATAGTTGTTTAAAATTCTGTATCTGTTAATGCTAACATCTAGATCATCTTGCTCTGTTTCTATTTTCTGTTTTATCTGTTTCTCTCCCCACCACCTCCTGCCCACATTTTTCCATTTCTCCTGGGATGCCTGGTTTGGAAGCTGGGCGTTGTGTATGAAAAATTGTAGAGGCTTGGGATCTTCCTCCAGAAAGGATTTAATTTTCTCCTGGCTGCTAGAGTATTTGCTGACCACCTTGATCTGTCTGGTCAAAAGCTGATTGCTTATTTCAAGTTTGCTGTTATTCCTGGTGGGTAGCCCTTCCAAGATCTCAATTGAAAGCTTATGTGTTTATCAGTGCCCTTCTTTCTTGGGACACTCTGTACTCCAACTTTTTGTCTCTGTAGCCCCACAAGGGAATCCTCGATGGTACAAATGATTAGCATACTCTGTTGCTAACCAAAAGGTTGGAGATTTGAGTCCACCCAGAGGCACCTTGGATGAAAATCCTGGCAATCTACTTCCAAAAAATCAGCCACTGAAAACCCTATTGGAGCACAGTTCTACTCTGACACACATGGGGTGGCCGTGAGTCAGAAATGACTTGACGACAGTTAGTCTGGTTAGCACATGAGACTACTGAAGTTAACGTTTAGGCTTTTAATCTCTTTAAGGGTAATTTCTGCTTGGTTTGTCAGTCTCTAAGTGTGCTGGATGCTGCACTGCACTGCCTGGATCCCCCTCAGGAATGAAAGACATATTCCCCCAGTTATTGGGAGCATTGCCAGAGACAGCCTTTAATAGTCAGCCCTCTTTGGGGATGGCCTTTGTTGAAGAGAACTGCTTCACCTGAGGTCACATCTTCTTCCAGGGGCAGCCTGCATCCAATGATTGTTTAATCTGGGGGTATAATGACCTGCCACCTTGCAGCAACCTGGGACAACTTGGAATGGCCATTCTAGCCCCACGGGTAGAGGCTGTTGCTGGGTCTGTATTATTATCCTGCTTCCTTCCTCTCCCTTGCTCAGAGGTTGTTCCTGAAAGCAGTCTCTAATAAATATTGTGCTGTCTGACTCAGGGAACCCAACCTTCAACATTAGGCCTGTATGCACACAAACCAGTTGTTATCCAGGCGATCCTGACTCATGATGACCCCTTTTGTGTGTCAGAGTAGAACTGTGCTCCATAGGGTTTTCAATGGCTGATTTTTCATATGAAATTACCCGGCCTTTCTTTTGAGGTGTCTCTGGGTGAACTCAAACCTCCAACTTTTCGGTTAGCAGCCAAGTGCATTAACTCCATGCACAATTTAGAAGCCGGCGCAGAAAATTAGGCTTATTTCAATGCATTTCCTGTGTCTCTGGGATCTCAGCCCCTGGGGGCTCTGGCTGCTTTGGTTGCTTTCCAATGCCTTCCAACAGTTGGCTTTTGTATCTCCAGCTTTTATAGTTGTTCTCAGTAGGGGGCTAATCTGATACCATCCACTCCACCATAGATGGATGCAGATCATGCTGACTTAACTCTCAGAAGCAAGAATGAGCAATGAAGGAAACTGCTGCTGTGGACTTAATTATATTCAACAAAGATGTAGGTTGAAGATGCAGAAATGATGAGAGTCTGAGAAGAAAATGACCTGGTTGTCTCTGACTCTGCAACAACCGGATAGAGGAGTACAGAGCAGCCAGATGTGTGCCCTGGGTTTTAGAAATAGAGATTTCAAAACTCCTAAGAAAAAGAGATAGCATCCCAGGGTCAGATTATTAAAAGGGAAGAAATCACAAAAGACATCTGAGAAAGAAAGTGAAATTTTCACACCACAATGACAAAATATCTCAAAGAATGAGAGAGAAGCAAATTTAACAAATGTGATATGGAACATAAAGTATAAAAGACAAAAATTATTATATAAAAAAATTATTATATAGATGAGCTAATATGTTAGACCACAAAAACAACAAAAGGATCTAGGGGAGATGTTGCTGGAAAGGGCGAAATCTAACAAGATGAAATTTAATAGGGAGAATGTATTTGCTCAGATCCTGATGGTCCCATATTATAATGGAAGAGTGATAAAAGTAGGTTTAGTAGTGTTGGTGTGAAACGAACAACCAAACAAACACACAAACAAACCACCTTAGGCATTATCATTTGTTGTAAATTCAGCATAAATCAGTAGCGTGAACTTGCCATCAAAAGTAAACTCTTAAATCACATTGGTGGGAGTATAATGCCTTAAGCGAGAAAGGTGAAACAGTTCTACAATATTGCATGCCAATACTCTGACCACTGAATATACCTACCGCAATCTAAGAGAAACATTCACAAACTGAGGTGTGTTCGGAGCATGGTAGCCAGGATGGTGAAGGGAACGAATCACAACAGGTACTTCTGAAGAAATGTGTGGCGAGGAAGAGCTGTGTTCTGGAGATTGTCTTCCAGTATGTATTTGGCTGCCACATTGAAGAGACTTTCCGTTTGTTCCCTTCGAATCCTGCAGGACAGACTGTGGGGAGACAAGTTTAGATTCAAATGTGAGAAAGAATTTTAAGTGGTTAGAACTGTTGTAAAACATCTTCCTTTAACGGTGGCAACCTCTTCATCATTGCTACACGTTCAGGAGAGGCTAGAGGACCAGTTGGTGGAACCTTAGGGTCAACCTGTTGGTTGAAGGACAGAGGAGGAAAGGGAGTTACCTATAGAAGACCACATTGTTGAAAATTTTGAGCCAGCACTAAAGTTTGGGAGACTTTACATAAAATATCAGATTTCTGCCTTTCATTGGCAGATTTGAAGATCTGGCAATACGAGGTCCTCTTTTTTGCATGTTACCGGTTAATTAGAGCTAGTTTTCTTGTCGTCTTTATACCAGGCCATGTTTTCCACTTTCTAAAAGTCTTTCCCACTCATACAATGTATGCTGTTAGCCAGGCCGGCTTAGCTCGTTACGTTGCCTGGCTCCCGTAGGCATTGGAGTTTGTCACCTCTATTACAGAGGAATCTCAACTCTTAGTTGAGGGGACTTAGGATCCCCCCCACCTTTCTAATGGGAACTGCCCTGTCCAGAGCCATTGCTGCCAAGATGGCCACACTGTATGCCATGTTACCCTAACTAAACTGATTAGTTTGGGTTGACATCTGATCCAGTTCTCAGGCTGAGAGTAACACATGATAGAGTCTGGCATGGAAAAATAAGCTATAGTAATCAGCTTTTAAAACTAAGCAGCACAGCGTGAGCCAGCAAGTTTGCAATGGTTTAGATGCTAAGGTGAGGGCAGAGAGTCATGATGGACCATGAACAAGTTGAAATTATGATGCAGCTAAAACAAGGAGGTAGTTTTTAGAAAGATGGGAGGGGAGCATGTCATCAGAGAGGGGAGGAGATCTCCTGGGAGAGACATCACTTGGCCCAAGAGAGACAAAGCAAACAGCCAGCCCTCAGAACTGTCTTAATTTCTTATAGTTTTTCAGGCTCAGACCCAGATGGTGTGTTTTCTTACAACAATCCCAATTTCTTAAGGAAACTTGAGAGTTCTCTGATCTTTGCACTCAAAAGCTAACCAGAGCCACCTTTAAGACCTCTGCTAACCTGAGATACTATTCATTCTGCAAATTGAGTTAAGGGTTTACCTTAAGGATCTGACTTTGTGCCCTGCACACAGGTAACCAAGGCACTGTGGACACAATTTTTTTTTTTTTAGTAATAAATATATATGTAACAAAACATTTACCTTTTCACCATTCTTCATCTGTACAATTCAGTGCTGTTATGTTCATCATGTTGTTCAACCATCACCATTACTTATTTCCAACTTTTCTTCATCATGGTTAAGAGAAGCTCAGGGTCCCCTAAGCAATGACTCCCCCTCCTCACCTCCCTCTTGCCTTCCCCTGGTAATCAATATTAAATTTTGGTCTCTGCATACTTGCCTATCTAGATATTTCAATGTAAGTGGGATTATATGATATTTGCCCTTTAGTCACTGACTTATTTCACTCAGCATAATCTTTTCAAGGTTCATCCATATTGTGGCAAGAGTCAGGACTTTGTCTTTATGGCTGAGTAAGACTCCATTGTATGTATGTACCACATTTTGTTTATCCATTCATCTGGACAGATACATTTAACAGACAGGTATCTCTAAGACCATTCCCCCCCACCCCTTTACTTCTGCAGCAAAGGTATGGGTATGATTTTAAAGGCATAAACATGCAAGCATCTTAAAAATCTAATTTTATCACATTACCATACTCCTAGCAAGATAAAAAAGTGTGTAGGAAAACCTGCTTGCTTTCTTCTATACATCTGTCAGCTCTAATCAGACAAACTCCATTTAAGTGATAGAAAACGATCCTGATGTTGTCATCAGACTTGTGAACCTGAAGAATATTTAACTTGTTGATTAAGCACTTAACATTACAAATGAATGCAAAACTGTCTATCAGTTCTGGGGTGATTATTTCAGAACTGTGGTGAGTTTTTCCTGTGGCTGTGATAATGAATGACCTTTGTGATATTTAAGGCTGTCTGGTTGCATCAGCATTTTTGAGGAGTTGGGATTCGGGCTCCAAGGAGAAGAAAAGAAAGATGCATGTTCGAATGCATCCTGAAGTCACAGATTCTTTTTTTTTAAGCAACTGTTGTTGAAGTGAGATAATAAAGAACTGGAGGCTATAGCTGGCCCAGTGAAGCCAGCTGAGGAAGTATAAAGAAAATTTGTTATTAGGGAAAGCTGCCAACTATCATGGCGTCTCCCTGGCACCAGCGAAACAATCTGAAACCTGTCACTGTACAGTCACATAGACTGGGGGGCACACAGAGACAAAACAGCTGGGTAATTGACTAAACTTTCCACTCTGTGGCCAAGTCTTTTGGCGTCATGGAGATTAAGACTTCACAGATCTCACTGGAAAATTGTTCAAGCTTTTGCTCCACTCTGCTTTTGTAACATGAGTTTAACATTCCCAGCCAAAAAAAAAGGCACCTGCTTACTCATTTCAAAAACAATAGATGCAGGACATTCATTACAAATTAATGGAGCAAACAAATGTTTCCCCTCCCCCCTTTTTGCTAGAATTTCAAAGGCTTCCTTTGTCAGAACATATATATTTTTTAATGATTTCTAATAATAAAGACAAATTTACAAAATATCAATCAAAAAGAATAAGAGCAGGTTTTATTGTTCTTTTTACATTTTTTAAAATTTACTGTATAGTAAAATACAGTAAAAGTCACTTTTTTGCTATGTACAGTTTTATGGGTCTTGACAAATCCATAGCATTGTGTATCCAATACCACATCACAATACAGAAGGCTTCTATCATTCCCCCCAAATCCCCTCCTGTTGCCTCTTTGTAGTCAGCCCTTCCCTCCACCTCCACCCCTGGCAATCACTGATCTGTTCTCCAACCCTATAAAAAAACAAAACCAAACCCACGGCCATTGAGTTGATTCCGACTCATAGCATATAGGACAGAGTAGAACTGCCCCATAGAGTTTCCAAGGAGAGCCTGGTGGATTCAAACTGCCGAACTTTTGGTTAGCAGCTATAGCACTTAACCACTACACCACCAGGGTTTTGCTCTACCCCTATAGCTTTGCCTTTTCCAGAATGTTCTAAAAAGGTTGGCAGTTTGAACCCAACCACCAGCTCTTTGGGAGAAAGACCTAGTGATCCGCTGGCTGCTGTGAATAGAAATCTACTTGATGGCCCTTACTCCCACCACCACCAACATATAAGTGGAATTGTACCATAGGTAGCCATTTGATTCATTAATTATTAATTTAACTAACTAATTTATTTTTGCTAATGCTTCCTCTTATAGAATGTTCTGTGCAGAGAAAGGAAAAGCACAAAGTATGGTTTGAGCTGGGGATCTTAAAAGGTAAAAATGAGGACGTGGGGTGTTGCTTTGCTTTTCATCCATGCAGAGAACGTGTCTTAAAGGTGATGAGAACCAATCAAAAAGATTTACGACATCCAAACTGAGCCTCTCTGGAAGGCTCTGAGGAAGAATTGATGCCCTTAGCCTTTGACTATCCTTAGGTGGGATCTGACCCCTGACTGGGTAATTAACGTGAGTAATTAGCGACTGTTTAATTATGAAGGCAGTTGTGGTTTGCTGGCATCAGGCTTGTGGTGAAAAGTGCAAATGAAGTCTGTGTTGTGCCCCATGCAGCCATCTTTATTGTGTTTCATCAACCAGCGGCTGGATTAGGACCTCCGTTTTGTTTGCTTCTCCTCATTATGGTAATTGCCGTCTGAACAAGGGCATGTGTCAGCTGGAGCCCCCTCTCTCAAGGAACATGATTTGTTTGAGCAGGAAAACCTGCGGCAGGGTGGGCAGCTGGCTAGGCTAATATTTGTATATTGAGACTCCGATACTGGGTTTTAAGAACTGGGTTAGATTTGCTCTACTAGAGATTCATGGAAGCCTCACTATAACCCAGCTCGGTGCTGGATGATTCCCATTTCTCAGATGAGGAAAATTGTGTCCCAGGGAAGTGAAGAACATTGCCCAAGGACTTCCTTCCAGATAACTCTGCCCGAGGGCAGTCCCCCCTGCTCTTGCAGGCTCTGCGCTGGTTCACCCTCAGTAGCTTCGATAAAAACCAGTTGCTGTGGAGTTGATTCCGACTCACGGACACCCCATGTGTGTCAGAGTAGAACTGTGCTCCATAAGGTCTTCGATGGCTGATTTTTCAGAAGTAGATCACCAGGCCTTTCTTCCAAAGTGCCTCTGGGTGGACTCAAGCCTCCAGTCTTTCAGGTTAGTAGCTGTCTTAGTTACCTAGTGCTGCTATAACAGAAATACCACATGTGAAAGGCTTTAACAAAGAGAAATTTATTCTCACAGTCTAATGAGGTAGAAGTCCAAATTCAGTGTGTCAGCTCCAGGGGAAGGCTTTTTTCTCTCTGTCAGCTCTGGAAAAAAGTCCTTGTCATCAATCTTCCCCTGGTCTAGGAGCTTCTCAGCGCAGGTACCTTGGGTCCAAAAGACGCGCTTTCCTCCTGGTTCTTCATTCTTGGTGGTATGAGGTCCCTCTGTCTCTTTGCTTGCTTCTCTCTTTTATATCTCAAAAGAAATTGACTTAAGACACAACCTAATTCCTGTAGATTGAGTCCTACCTCATTAACATAACTGCCTCTAATCCCGCCTCATTAATTTATAGAGGTAGGATTTACAACATACAGGAAAATCACGTCAGATGACAAAATGGTGGACAATCACACAATACAGGGAATCATGGCCTAGCCAAGTTGACACACATTTATGGGGGACAGAATTCAATCTATAACAGCAGCCAAGCACCATTTATACCACCCACGGACTATAGTGGCCTTGATATCAATAAATAAATAGCCCCCGCTGGGACCAGGGTCCACTAAGAGGCAATGATATTTTCACCTGGGTTGCACTCTGTGTTTTGTAAAGATTTGTCTTCTAGGAAACCCCCTGAAAGTTTCACAACCAAACTATGAGGTTGACTAAGGGCAGGAGAGCCAAGTCACTGGGCTCCATGGGCCCTTTAAAAATGGCTTCTTCTGTAGCTTCCCCATGGGCATGTCTGGCTATTGTTTGCACATGGAGGTTTAGAAAAGATTGCTGCACCCCAAATATTCTATTATGCAAGGGCCTCAAATCAGACCCTCTAGAATTTGATCTTGTGAGGACATACCTTATAAGGGCATAGAGTTTACCACCTGGGTGGCTGCCTGGAAGGGGTTTCCTTGCAGCTCCAGCAGGGTGTCTGCAATTATTTCATTAAGACTGTGTGTGTCTGTGTGTGTGTATGTGAGTGTGAGTGTGTGTGTGTGTGTGTGTGTAGCACATTGGTGGATAGTGGGAGGAAGGGAGGGCATAAGAAAAGGGGAACCCTCTGTGGCTTTATGGCAGCCAGACCTTCAGTCTGTTTTACCAGCTCCCTTTACAATTTCTTTGTTCTTGGAGAAGTTTGCTGGGGAACGAGGCCATAGTCACCTCAAACAACTTGGCGATATGGGTCCATGAGTGTGCACATCCCTGTAGAGTTGTATCCTTGTAGGAGTCATGGAAATAACCAGGTAGGAGATGAAAAACATGGTCTCCAGAGTCAGGTACATATGGGGTCAGTTTCCAACTTTGACTTACTGTCTTGTGTGACCTTGAGAAATTTCCTTAACTTCTGTGAGCCTCAGTTCCCCAGCTATGAAATGGAGGCTAATATTAACTGCCCTCATAGGGATACTGTGATAAATAAGATCATACAGCTAAAGCTTATGAACCAAAGACTATTTGACTCCAAAATCCATGCCGTTAGGCACTACGCAGATACGTACATTTTTGTGTATGCACAACTGATATATGATTGTGTGCCTGCAAGTATTTCTATTTCAGTGAGCTCAGCTGTGAGAGAATCCATTTAAGTCTTTTTTTTCAATTCTTCGGTTCTTAGGACAGAGCCAATAACTGGATGTGGGCATGTAAGACCATTTAAGAACTACTAATAAGTATGCAGAGTACAAAATGACATCTTTGCAGAATTGGGCATTTTGGCTAATAGGGCTGAGAAGTGGTCTGTTGGGGCGTTGTGATTAAGTGGTTTCTACCAAACCTGGGGCAGCAGCGGTGAAAACATAGTTACCTAGACTGAGTGTAAAAGCCTGATTAGGGAGGGTTATGTGCCCTAATATCAGCCAGATATTAGCTAGGTGGGTTTATTTATGGTTAGTTAAGTGAGAATAAGGAGTCTTATTGGCACAGTGGTTAAGAGCTTGGCTGCTAACCAAAAAGGTCGGCAGTTCAAATCCACCAGCTGTTCCTTGGAAACCCTATGGGGCAGTTCTACTCTGTCCTATAGCGTTGCGATGAGTCCGAATCGGGTCAATGGCAATGGGTTTGGGTTTGTTTTTTGTTTTTTTTGTTACAGTGGTTAAGTGCTCAACTGCTAACGGAAAGGTAGATGGTTCGAACCCACCAGCCCTCTCTACTGGAGAAAGGTGTGGCAGTCTGCTTCCGTATTGATTACAACCTTGGAAACCCTATAGGGCAGTTCTACTCTGTCCTGTAGGTTCGCTGTGAGCTGGAATTGACTCTAGGGCAATGGCTTTTGTTTTTGGGTTTAAGTGAGAATGAGAACCCAGAGAACCATCTTTTATATGGGAAATATGATGTTATCAAACACTGTTTGGACACTTCCTGTCCCTCTGGTACGTTGCAATTAAGCGATGTAGCAACCAGCAACATACAAACCTCCTCCTTTTCTCACTTTCCCCACCAAAAAAAAAAAAAAAGTGTAAGAAATACGCTAGTGCTCATTTTAAAAATAACTTAAAAAATCATCCAAGTAATATGTGTCAATTGTAGAGAAATTGAAAACCATGACTGAGCAAAGAAAAGGAAAAATAAAATAGCCACCTACAAACCCCTTTCTACTCCTTGCCAGCAAGATAACCATTGTTAACATTTTGGTATGTATCACTTGAGAAACAAGCAGGTGCCTTTGTAGAGACTCGGGCTCATGTCTAAAGTGAGCCCGTGTATGTCAGAGTAGAATTGTGTCCCATACGGTTTTCAATAGATGATCTTTCAGAAGCAGGTTGCCAGGCCTTTCTTCTGAGGCTCCCCGGGGTGGACTCGAAGCACCAACTTTTCAGTTAGCAGTCAAGCAGATTAACTATTTGCACCACCTAGGGACTATATATGTTACTATGAGATCTTTTCAATGCACGCACACACACAGAGTTGTATACGTTTATTTATAAAAATGGGGTTACACTGTATACATTGTTTGATAATTTGACTTTCTTATATACTTTCTCATGAACATTTACCAAGTTATGACATTTTTGAGCTGCTATGTCTCTTTATAAGAGTTAGCTCGCATCAACATTGGGCATTTATGCTGTCCCTACAGTGTGACCCTCCAAAGAGGCCTGCCTGGCCCCTGCATCCACTCCTTGGGTATGTTATGAATTCAGGGAGCTTGAATTAGCTATGGAGCCCCACATGCAAGAAATCAGCTTTCATAGATTTTAAATAAGAAGCATAGTGATGGTGGCTTCTTCATGGAAGTGAACTGCAATAACAAATGCCTTGTGACATCACAGCCAGCAGGGACCCTTTACTGTGTGTATGCATTTGCAATCCAAATAAGGCATCAAACATGAGAAGAGAGCCGGCAAGGCTAGAAAATGCTTCCTTGTCACTTCTTTGGCAAGGAAAATGATATTCACACTGTCTTCTACCTCCATCATACCATAAACCTGCAGTAGATTTTCCCCTGTGGGCTGATGGCAGCCAGACTTCCAGCCGGTGGATGAAAGGGTTGGGCTGGTTTTATCAGCTCCTTCTACATTCCTCTGTCCTTAGAGGTTTCATCCCTGCTCAGATCATTGAGTCATGGTGTCTTGATTCTGAAATGGGCTAATTCTTGAGGCTTCAGAGAAAAGGATTTTAATGTCATTTCAAAATGATATGAATAGAAAACCATAATTTATTAACAAGAAAAAGCTAGATATTTCAAAAGTTGTTACTAACAAACAAGAATAGACTATTCCTGCAATGCAGGGTGTCTTTGTGGTTCCTGGTAGGTGTTCCTCTACTTCCTAAGTGGTCAAGGCACCCCACTACCTCTTAGCCGAAGATGCAGCCCCACAACAGGGCTCTTCCATTCCCTGGCACCGTCTCACTTTTGCACGTCAGGATTCTTGGTGGTGAGTGATACCCACTAGAACCAAGCCTAAAGGGGAAAGAATGTATTTGAGAACGTCATGTACTCAAACCACAGGAAGAACAGAGGTGTAAGTGGGGCCAGGTGGGCCTTAAATGCCACGTACTGCTCCCACTGGGTCCCTCTCAACTCTGCTGCTCTTGCCCGTTCTCTCCAGGAGAACAGTTCTGTGGCTTCTGCCAACAAAGGCCTCTGCTAACAAGAGCCCTTGTCAGCAAGACTATGTCTGGCCTGACTCCCATGTGATTTACGTGTCCCTGGAGAGTGGAGAGAGCACTCTGATGGTCAGCGCCTCTGCCACCTCCCGGATGGAATGCATTAGAGCTCCATCCGCAGGCACCAAGTATGTCTCTCAAAAGTGGAGAGCAGGGGCCAATCTAGGGGGAAAAGCACCTGCTGCAAACCATTTTAAATTACTGAATGATCTATCACGGCTGGAGATGGAAGTTACCATGGCCAAGAGAAACGGCTAATTAATGTCCCTCCTCAAGCGGCGCCCGGGACACCTGCTATACCTGCCATACCTTAGCTACACCTCTGGTGGGGAGGAGTGCTGGGCTGATTAAAAAATAAATATACTCACTACTTCCCATCCAGTTTTATTGTTCAGTTCCTTCAGACACAAGCTGTCTCACACATAGGGGTCTTCTTGGTCCCCGCTTCCCCATCCTTTGACCACCTTTGCTTCCTCACTTTTGTGTGTGTGTGTGTGTGCTTTTTTTTTTATTGTGCTTTAAGTGAAAGTTTACAAATCAAGTAAGTCTCTCATAAAAATTTATATGCACCTTGCTGTATACTCCTAGTTGCTCTCCCCCTAATGAGACAGCACTCTCCTCCTCTCCACCCTACTATATTCCCTGTGTCCATTCAACCAGCTCATGTTCCCCCGCCCCCCGCTCCCTGTCTTCCCATCTCACCTCCAGACAGGAGCTACCCACATAGTCTCATGTGTCTACTTGAGCCAAGAAGCTCACTCCTCACCAGTATCATTTTCTATCTTATATTGTTGTTGATAGGTGCCATCGAGTCGGTTCCGACTCATAGCGACCCTATGCACAACAGAACGAAACACCGCCCGGCCCTGAGCCATCCTTACAATCGTTGTTATGCTTGAGCTCATTTTTGCAGTCACTGTGTCAATCCACCTCGTTGACGGTCTTCTTTTCCGCTGACCCTGTACTCTGCCAAGCATGATGTCCTTCTCCAGGGAATGATCCCTCCTGACAACATGTCCAAAGTATGTAAGACGCAGCCTCGCCATCCTTACCTCTAAGGAGCATTCTGGCCGCACTTCGTCCATGACAGATTTGTTCATTCTTTTGGCCATGTCTTTTGGCAGTCCATGGTATATTCAATATTCTTCACCAACACCACAATTCAAAGGCGTCAGCTCTTCTTTGGTCTTCTTTATTCATTGTCCAGCTTTCACATGCATACGATGTGATTGAAAATACCATGGCCTGGGTCAGGCACACCTTAGTCTTCAGGGTGACATCTTTGCTCTTCAACACTTTGAAGAGGTCCTTTGCAGCAGATTTGCTCAATGCAATGCGTCTTTTCATTTCTTGATTGCTGCTTCCATGGCTGTTGATTGTGGATCCAAGTAAAATCAAATCCTTGACAACTTCAATCTTTTCTCTGTTTATCATGATGTTGCTCATTGGTCCAGTTGTGAGGATTTTTGTTTTCTTTATGTTGAGGTGTAATCCATACTGAAGGCTGTGGTCTTTGAACTTCATTAGTAAGTCCTTCAAGTCCTCTTCACTTTCAGCAAGCAAGGTGTGTCATTTGCATAACGCAGGTTTTTAGTGAGTCTTCCTCCAATCCTGATGCCCCATTCTTCTTCATATAGTCCAGCTTCTCGTATTATTCGTTCAGCATACAGATTAAATAGGTATGGTGAAAGAATACAACCCTGACGCACACCTCTTCTGACTTTAAACCAATCAGTATCCCCTTGTTCTGTCCAAACAACTGTCTCTTGATCTATGGAAAGGTTCCTCGTGAGCACAATTAAGTGTTCTGGAATTCCCATTCTTTGCAGTGTTATCCATAGTTTGTTATGATCCACACAGTCGAATGCCTTTGCATAATCAATAAAACACAGGTAAACATCCTTGTGGTACTCTCCGCTTTCAGGCAGGATCCATCTGACATCAGCAATGATATCCCTGGTTCCACTCCTGAAACCGGCCTGAATTTCTGGTAGTTCCCTGTCGATACACTGCTGTAGCTGTTTTTGAATGATCTGCAGCAAAATTTGCTTGCGTGTGATATTAATGATACTGTTGTATAATTTCCACATTAAGTTGGATCATCTTTCTTGGGAATAGGCGTAAATATGGATCTCTTCCAGTCAGTTGGCCAGGAAGCTGTCTTCCATATTTCTCGGCATAGATGAGTGATCACCTCTAGCACTACATCTGTTTGCTCAAACATCTCAGTTGATATTCTGTCAATTCCTGGAGCCTTGTTTTTCACCAATGGCTTCAGAGCAGCTTGGACTTCTTCCTTCTGTACCATCGGTTCCTGATCATATGCCACCTCTTGAAGTGGTTGAATATCGACTAATTCTTTTGGTATAATGACTCTGTGTATTCCTTCCATCTTCTTTTGATGCTTCCTGCATCGTTTAATTTTTTCCCCATGGAGTCCTTCACTATTGCAACTTGAGGCTTGAATTTTTTCTTCAGTTCTTTCAGCTTGAGAAACGCCGAGTGTGTTCTTCCCTTTTGGTTTTCCTTCTCCAGCTCTTTGCGCATGTCATTATAATACTTTGTCTTCTCGAGCTGCCCTTTGAAATATTCTATTCAGTTCTTTTACTTCATCAATTCTTCCTTTTTCTTTAGCTGCTCTATGATCAAGAGCAAGCTTCAGAGTCTCCTCTGACATCCATCTTGGTCTTTTCTTTCTTTCCTGTCTTTTCAATGACCTCTTGCTTTCTTCGTGGATCATGTCCTTGATGTCATTCCACAACTCGTCTGGTCTTTGGTCACTAGTGTTCAATGCATCAAATCTATTCTTCAGATGGTCTCTAAATTCAGTTGGGATATATTCAAGGTCCTATTTTGGCTCTCGTGGACTTGCTCTGATTTTCTTCAGTTTCAGCTTGAACTTGCATAGGAGCAATTGATGGTCTGTTCCACACTCGGCCCCTGGCCTTGTTCTGACTGATGATATTGAGCTTTTCCATTGTCTCTTTCCACAGATGTAGCCAATTTGATTTCTGTGTGTTCTATCTGGTGAGGTCCATGTGTATAGTTGTCGTTTATGTTGGTGAAAGAAGGTATTTGCAATGAAGAAGTCATCGGTCTTGCAAAATTTTATCATTCGGTCTCCGGCATTGTTTCTATCACCAAGGCCATATTTTCCAACTACTGATCCTTCTTCTTTGTTTCCAACTTTCACATTCCAATTGCCAGTAATTATCAATGCATCTTGATTGCATGTTCGATCAATTTCAGGCTGTAGCAGCTGATAAAAATCTTGTTTCTTCATCTTTGGCCCTAGTGTTTGGTGTGTAAATTTGAATAATAGTCGTATTAACTGGTCTGTCTTATAGTCCAGTCCAATCCCTATCTGAAGAGTTGGCTTTGGGAATGGTTCCTGTCTTGGGCTAACTGAAGGTCTGGGGACCATGACCTCCAGGTTCCTTCTACTCTCAGTCAGACCATTAAGTCTGGCCTTTTCATGAGAACTTGAGGTCTGCATCCCACTGTTCTTCTGCTCCATCAGGGACTCTGTTGTGTTCCCTGTCACCGCAGTCATGGGTTGTAGCTGGGCACCATCTAGTTCATCTGGTTTCAGGCTGATGTAGTCTCTGATTTATGTGGTCCTTTCTGTCTCTTGGGCTCATAATTACCTTGTGTCTTTGGTATTCTTCATTCCCCTTTGCTCCAGGTGGGTTGAAACCAATTGATGCATCTTAGATGGCCACTTGCTAGCATTTTAGATCCCAGATGCCACTCACCAAAGTGGGATGCAAAATGTTTTCTTAATACATTTTGTTATGCCAAATGAC
The DNA here is from genome assembly GCF_030014295.1 of Loxodonta africana. Taxonomy (NCBI): domain Eukaryota; kingdom Metazoa; phylum Chordata; class Mammalia; order Proboscidea; family Elephantidae; genus Loxodonta; species Loxodonta africana. The sequence goes on along the minus strand of NC_087345.1, from coordinate 174,061,611 downwards.
CTAGATGTCCCCTGAAACCATGATCCCCAGATCTTCACCCCTGCTACTCTGGTCTTTGAAGCATTCGGTTGTATTCAGGAAAAACTCTTTGCTTTTGCTTTAGTCCAGTTGTGCTGATCTCTCCTGTACTGTTTGTTGTCTTTCCCTTCACCTAAAATAGTTCCTGTCTACTATCTAATTAGTGAATACCCCTCTTTTCCCCTCCCCACTCTGTAAACATCAAAAACTATTTTCTTCTGTGTTTAAACTATTTCTTGAGTTCTTATAATAGTGGTCTCATAGAATATTTGTACTTTTGCAGCTGACTAATTTCACTCAGCATAATGCATTCCAGGTTCCTCCATGTTATGAAATGTTTCACAGATTCATCATTGTTCTTTATCAATGTGTGGTATTCCATTGTGCGAATATTCCGTAATTTATTTATCCATTCATCCATTCATCCATTGATGGGCACCTTGGTTGCTTCCATCTTTTTGCTATTGTAAACAGTGCTGCAATTAATGTGGGTGTGCATATATCTGTTTGTGTAAAGGCTCTTATTTCTCTGGGATATATTCCAAGGAGTGGGATCCCCATTTCTAGCTTTTAAAGAAAGCACCAAATCAATTTCCAAAGTGGCTGTACCATTTTACATTCCCATCAGCAGTGTATAAGTGTTCCAGTCTGTCCACAATCTCTCCAACATTTATTATTTTGTGTTTTTTGGATTAAGGCCAGCCTTGTTGGAGTGAGATGGAATCTCATTGTAGTTTTGATTTGTATTTGATTTGCATTTTTCTAATGGCTAATGATCGTGAGCATTTCCTTGTGTATCCGTTAGCTACCTGAATGTCTTCTTTAGTGAAGTGCCTGTTCATATCCTCTGCCCATTTATTAATTGGGTTATTTGTCTTTTTGTGGTTGAGTTTTTGCAGTATCTTACAGATTTTAGAGATCAGATGCTGATCAGAAATGTCATAGTTAAAAACTTTTTCCCAGTCTGTAGGTAATCTTTTACTCTTTTGGTGAAATCTTTGGATGCATATAGGTGTTTGATTTTTAGGAGCTCCCACTTACCTAGTTTCTTTTCTGGTGTTTGTGCACTGTTAATGATGTTTTTTATACTGTTTATGCCATGTATTAGGGCTCCTAACGTTGCCCCTATTTTTTCCTTCCATGATCTTTATTGTTTTAGATTTTATATTTAGGTCTTTGATCGATTTTGAGTGAGTTGTTGTGCAGGGTGTGAGGTATGGGTCTTGTTTCATTTTTTTGTGGATGGATATCCAGTTATGCCAGCACCATTTGTTAAAGAGACTGTCTTTTCCCCAGTTAACTGACTTTGGGCCTTTGTCAAATATCAGCTGCTCATATGTAGATAGATTTATGTCTGTATTCCCAATTCTTTTCCATTGGCCTATGTATCTGTTATTGTACCAGTACCAGGCTGTTTTGACTACTGTGGCGGTATAATATATTCTAAAATCAGGCAGTGTGTGGCCTCCCACTTTGTTCTTCTTTTTCAGTAATGCTTTACTTATCCAGGGATTCTCTCCATCCCATATGAAGGTGATTTGTTTCTCAATCTCCTTAAAAAATGTTGGAATTTGGATTGAAATTACATTGTTTCTATAGATCACTTTTGATAGAACAGACATTTTTACTATGTTGAGTCTTCTATCCATGAGCAAGGTATGTTTTTCCACTTATGTAGGTCTCTTTTGGTTTCTGCAGTAGTGTCTTGTATAGGTCTTTTATTTCTCTGGTTAAATTTTTTATCTTCTTAGGGGCTACTATAAATGATATTGATTTGGTGATTTTCTCTTCTATGTTCTCTTTGTTGGTGTAGAAGAATCGAACTGATTTATGTATTTCTTTTTTATCTTGTGTCCAGATATTTTCCTGAACTCTTCTATTAGTTTCAGTGGTTTTCTTGAGGATTCTTTAGGGTTTTCTGTATATAAGATCTTGTCATCTGCGAATAGAGATACTCTTTCTTCTTCCTTACCAATCTGCATGCCCTTTATTTCTTTATCTAGTCTAATTGCTGTGGTTAGGACCTCCAGCACAATGTTGAATAAGAGTGGTGATAAAGGGCATCCTTGTCTAGTTCCAAATCTCAAGGGGAATGCTTTCAGACTTTCTCCATTTAGGATGATGTTGGCTGTTGGCTTTGCATAAATGCCCTTTATCATGTTGAGGGATTTTCCTTCTATTCCTATTTTGCTGAGAGTTTTTTCATGAATGGGTGTTGGACTTTGTCAAATATCTTTTCTGCGTCAGTTGATAAGATCATGTGGTTGTCTTTTGTTTTATTTATGTGATGGACTACATTGATTGTTTTTCTAATGTTGAATCATCCCTGCATACCTGGTGTAACTCCCACTTGGTCATGGTGAATTATTTTTTTGATATGTTATTGAATTCTATTGGCTAGAATATTGTTGAGGATTTTTACATCTTAATTCATGAGGGATATAGGTGTGTAATTTTCTTTTTTTGTAGTGTCTTTACCTGGTTTTGGTATCAAGGATATACTGACTTCATAGAATGAGTTTGGGTGTATTCCGTCCTTTTCTATGCTCTGAAATACCTTTAGTAGTAGTGGTGTTAACTCTTTGAAAGATTGGTAGAGCTCTGCAGTGAAGCTGTCTGGGCCAGGGCTTTCTTTTTTGTTGTTGTTGGGAATATCTAAATTACCTTTTCAATCTCTTCTTTCGTTATGGTTTTATTTAGTTTTTCTGCCTCTGTGTTAGTTTAGGTAGGTAGTGTGTTTTTAGAAATTCATCCATTTCTTCTATGTTTTCAAATTTGTTAGAGTACAATTTTTCTTAGTAATCTGATATGATTATTTTGATTTCAGTTGGGTCTTTTTTGATATTGCCCATCTTATTTCTTATTTGCATTATATGCTTCTTCTCCTGTTTTTCTTTTGTCAATTTGGCCAATGGTTTATTGATTTTGTTAGCTTTTTCAAAGAACGAGCTTTTAGTCTTGTTAACTCTTTCAATGGTTTTTCTATTCTTATTTCACCTAATTCTGCTCTAATTTTTATTCTTTGGTTTCTTCTGGAGCCTGGGGCTTTCTTTTGTTGCTCTCTTTCTGTTTGTTCAAGTTGTAGGGATAATTCTTTGATTTGGGCCCTTTCTTCTTTTTGGATGTATGCATTTATTGATATAAATTGACCTCTGAGCACTCCTCTAGCTGTGTCCTAGAAGTTCTGATAGGTCTTGTTTTCATTCTCATTGGATTCTATGAATTTCTTTAGTCAATCCTTAATTTCTTATATAACCCAGTCATTATTGAGCAGGGTGTTGTTCAGTTTCCAAGTGTTTGATTTATTTTCTCTGTTATTGATTTCTATGTTTATGGCCTTATGGTCAGAGAAGATGCTTTGTATTATTTCGATGTTTTGGATTCTGTTAAACCTTGCTTTATAACCTAATATGTGGTCTATTCTAGAGGCTGTTCCATGTACAATGGAAAAGAAAGTATACTTGGCTGCTGTTGGGTGGAGTGGTCTTTGTGAATTTTTCTTTTTTAATTGTTATTGTTCTTTAAGTGAAAGTTTAAAAATCAAGTCAGTCTCTCAAACAAGAATTTATATACACCTTGCTACATACTCCCAATTGTTCTCCGCCTAATGAGACAGCCTGCTCACTCCCTCCACTCTCTGTTTTCGTATCCATTTTGCCAGCTTCTAATGCCCTCTACCATCTCATCTCCCCTCCAGGCAGGAGATGCCGATATAGTCTCAAGTGTCCACCTGATCCAAGAAGCTCACTCTTCACCAGCATCCCTCTCCATCCCATTTTCCAGTCCGATACCTGTATGAAGACTTGGCTTTGGGAATGGTTCCTGTCCTGGGCGAACAGAAGGTCTGGGGTCCATGACCTCCAGTGTCCTTCTAGTCTCAGTCAGACCATTAAGTCTGGCCTTTTTATGAGAATTTGGGGTCTGCATCCCACTGCTCTCCTGCTCCCTCAGGGGTTCTCTGTTGTGTTCCCTGTCAGGACAGTCATTGGTTGTAGCCAGGCACCATCTAGTTCTTCTGGTCTCAGGGTGATGTAGACTCTGGTTTATGTGGCCCTTTCTGTCTCTTGGGCTCATAATTACCTTGTGTCCTTGATGTTCTTCATTTTCCTTTGCTTCAGGTGGGTTGAGACCAATTGATGCATCTTAGATGGCTGCTTGCTAGTGTTTCAGACCCCAGAAGCCACTCTCCTCAGTGGAATGCAGAATGTTTTCTTAATAGATTTTATTATGCCAATTGACTTAGATGTTCCCTGAAACCATGGTCCCCAAACCCGTGCCCAGGCTATGCTGGCCTTTGAAGCATTCAGTTTATTCAGGATACTTGTTTGCTTTTGGTTTAGTCCAGTTGTGCTGACCTCTCCTGTATTGCGTGTTGTCTTTCCCATCATCCAAAGTAGTTCTTAGCTACTATCTAATTAGTGGATACCGCTCTCCCACCCTCCCTCTCTCCCCCCCTCATAACCATCGAAGAATATTTTCTTCTCTATTTAAACTATTTCTTGAGTTCTTATAATGGTGGTCTTATACAATATTTGTCCTTTTGCAGCTGGCTAATTTCACTCAGCTTAATGCCTTCCAGAGTCCTCCATGTTATGAAGTGTTTCAGAGATTCATCACTGTTCTTTATCGATGAGTAATATTCCATTGTGTGAATATACCATAATTTATTTATCCATTCATCCGTTGTTAATGGGCACCTTGGTTGCTTCCGTCTTTTTGCTGTTGTAAACAGTGCTGCAATGAATGTGGGTGTGCATATATATGTATTTGTGTAAAGGCTCTTTTTTCTCTAGGATATATTCCAAGGAGTGGGGTTGCTGGATCGGATGGTAGTTCTATTTCTAGCTTTTAAAAAGGAAGTGTCAAATCAATTTCCAAAGTGGTTGTACCATTTTACATTCCCATCAGGAGTGTATAAGTGTTCCAGTCTCTCCAGAGCTTCTTCCACATTTATTATTTTGTGTTTTTTGCATTAATGCCAGCCTTGTTGGAGTGAGATGGAATCTCATTGTAGTTTTGATTTGCATTTCTCTAATGGCTAATGATAGTGAGCATTTCCTCATGAATCGGTTAGCTACCTGAATGTTCTTTAGCGAAGTGCCTGTTCATATCTTTTGCCCATTTTTTAATTGGATTATTTGTCTTTTTGTAGTTGAGTTTTTGCAGTATCATGTACGTTTTAGAGATCAGGCACCGATTGGAAATGTCATAGCTAAAAACTTCTTCCCAGTCTGTAGGTAGTCTTTTTACACTTTTGGTGAGGTCTTTGGATGAGCATAGGTGTTTGATTTTTAGGAGCTCCCAGTTATCTAGTTTTTCTTCTGCATTGTTAGTAATGTTTTGTATACTGTTTATGCCATGTATTAGGGCTCCTAACATTGTCCCTATTTTTTCTTCCATGATCTTTATTGTTTTAGATTTTATATTTAGGTTTTTGATCACTTTTGGGTTCATTTTTGTGCATGGTGTGAAGTATCATTTTTGTTTCATTTTTTTGCAGATGGATATCCAGTTATGCCAGCACCATTTGTTAAAAAACCTGTCTTTCCCCCCATTTAACTGTTTTGGGGCCTTTATCAAATATCAACTGCTCATATGTGGATGGATTTATGTCTGGATTCTCGATTCTGTTCCATTGGTCTATGTATTTGTCGTTGTACCAGTAGCAGGCTGTTCTGACTACTGTGATGGTATAATAGGTCCTAAAATCAGGTAGTGTGTGGCCTCCCACTTTGTTCTTCTTTTTCAGTAATGCTTTACTTATCTGCGGCCTCTCGCCCTTCCATATGAATTTGGTGATTTGTTTCTCCATCTCATTAAAAAGTGTCATTGGAATTTGGATTGTAATTGTATTAAACCTATAGATCGCTTTTGGTAGAATAGACATTCTTGTAACATTAAGTCTTCGTTCCCATGAGCAAGGTATATTTTTCCACTTATGTAAGTCTCTTTTGGTTTCTTGCAGAAGTGTTTTGTAATTTTCTCTGTATAAGTCTTTTACATCTCTGGTAAGATTATTCCTAAGTATTTTATCTTCTTGGGAACTACTATAAATGGTATTGATTTGATGATTTCCTCTTCAATATTCTTTTTGTTGGTGTGGAGGAATTCAACTGATTTTCGTATGTTTATGTATCCTGATACTCTGCTGAACTCTTCTATTAGTTTCAGTAGTTTTCTTGAGGATTCTTTAGGGTTTTCTGTATATAAGATCATGTCACCTGCAAATAGAAATACTTTTACTTCTTCCTTGCCAATCTGGATGCCCTTCATATTTTTATCTAGGCTAATTGCTCTGGTTAGGACCTCCAGCACACTGTTAAATAAGAATGGTCATAAAGGGCATCCTTTTCTGGTTCCTGATCTCAAGGGAACTATTTTCAGGCTCTCTGCATTTAAGATGATGTTGGCTATTGACTTTGTGTAAATGTCCTTTATTATGTTGAGGAATTTTCCTTCTATTCCTATTTTGCTGAGAGTTTTTATCATAAATGGGTGTTGAGCTTTGTCAAATCCCTTTTCTGTATCAGTTGATAAAATCATGTGGTTCTTATCTTTTGTTTTATTTATATGATGGATTACACTAATTGTTTTTCTAATGTGGAACCATCCCAGCATACCTGATATGAATCCCAACTGGTCACGGTGAATTATTTTTTTGATATGTTGTTGAACTCTATTGGCTAGAATTTTGTTGAGGATTTTTGCATCTGAGTTCATGAGGGATATACATCTGTAATTTTTGTGTGTGTGTGTGTGTTGTGTCGTTACCTGGTTTTGTTATCAGGGATATGCAGGCTTCATAGAATGAATTGGGAGTATTCCTTCCTTTTCTATGCTCTGAAATACCTTTACTATTAGTGGTGTTAACTCTTCTCTGAATATTTGGCGGAACTCTGCAGTGAAGCCGTCTGGGCCAGGGCTTTTTTTTGTTGGGACTTTTTTGATTCTCTTTCAATCTCTTCTTTTCTTAAGGGTCTATTTAGTTGTTCTACCTCTGTTTGTGTAAGTGTAGATAGGTAGTGTGTTTATAGGAATTCATCCATTTCTTCTAGGTGTTCAGATTTGTTAGAGTACAATTTTCATAGTAACCTGATATGATTCTTTTAATTTCAGTTGGGTCTATTTTAATAGCACCTATCTCATTTCTTATTTGGGCTATTTGCTTCCTCTCCTGTTTTTCTTTTGTCAGTTTGGCCAGAGGTTTATTGATTTTGTTAATTTTTTCAGCAAACCAGCTTTTGGTCTTGTTAATTCTTTCAATCATTTTTCTGTCTTGTATTTCATTTAGTTCTGCTCTTTTTTTTTTTTCTTCTTCTGGTGCCTGAGGGTTTCTTTTGTTGTTCTCTTTGTATTTGTTTAAGTTGTTGGAGTGTTCTTTGTATGTCTATAAGGTCAAGTTGGTTGATCGTGGCATTTAGATCTTTTGGCAACTCCTCGTCACTTCTGAATCGTCTTTCCCTCCCCTGTTGCTCAGTCAGTTTTCTAACTTTGGCTTTGATATTCAGGGCTCCTAGCTTGTCATTTATATAATCATTTCACTTTTTTTGTGTGTCTTTTTTGTAAGAGGGATCACTAGATGTGTCTGACTACTCCACCATCTTGGCCCCCTGCACCATCACTTTTGTTTAAATTATTCCCAGTCACAAAATGCTTTCTCCTCTCTTCGTTTATCCGTCTTATCCATTCTCCAAGAGCCAGGTCTCATCAGGAAGTTCTCACATCTTCCAGCCTCTGTTTGAATCTCCTTCCCATAAACTAGTCCTCATAAATTTTCTCTTATTTCCCTTCCTGTAATGTTTCCTGAAGAACACTTATTTATGCTTATGAGGAACCTGTAAATAGACCCAGAGTCAAGCATTCAAACAGAACAAGGTGATACTGTTTGGTTTAAAGTCAGGAAAGGTGTGTGTCAGGGTTGTATCCTTTCACCATACTTATTCAATCTATACGCTGAGCAAATAATCTGAGAAGCTCAACTAAATGAAGAACCTGGCATCAGAACTGGTGGAAGACTCATTAATAACTTGCCATCTGCAACTGACACAACCTTGCTTGCTGAAAGTGAGGAGGACGTGAAGCACTTACTGATGAAGATCCAAGACTATAGCCTTCAGTATGGGTTACATCTCAACATAAAGAAAACAAAAATCCTCACAACTTGACTAGTAAACAACATCATGATAAATAGAGGAAAGACTGAAGTTGTCAAGGATTTCATTTTACTTGGATCCACAATTAATCCCCATGGAGGCAGCAGTCAAGAAATCAAAAGATGTATTGCATCGGACAAATATTCTGCAAATGATCTCTTTCAAGTGTTAAAAAGCAAAGCTGTCACTTTGAGGACTAAGGTGCACCTGATCCAATCCATGATGTTTTCAATTACCTCATACAAATACAAAAGCTAGACAGTGAATAAGGAAAACTGAAGAATAATTGATGCATTTGAATTATGGTGTTGGTAAAGAATATTGAATATGCCATGGATTGCCAGAAGAACAAACAAATCTGTCTTGGAGGAGAGTCTTTGGCTGGGTTCTCTACGGAAGCAAAACCAGTAAAGTGTATATTTATACCAAGGAAACGGCTCATGTGGTTGTAGAGGCTGGAACATCCCAAGTCTGTGTGTCAGGTTAGAGGCTTCTCCTGATTCATGTAGCCACAGGGGCTGAAAAACCCAAGATCAGCAGGTTAGAGAGCAGGGCTCTTGCTTACAGGTTGCAAAGATCAATGAATCAATCCAAGATTGGCAGGGAAGACTGCAGGTAAGCTGCTAGCTCAAGACCCAAGAACTGAAGGTGAGACTAACATGAGCCAGCTGCAGGGTCCAGAGCTAGCAAAAGCTCACGAACCTTGCCAGAACGTCCACTTATATTCAATGCAGGCCACACACCCAAGGAAACTCCCTTTCAACTATTTGGCTACTCACGGCAGATCCCCTTATGGAGGTGATCACGTTATACCAAATATCATCATGGAAGTGATCACAACATCATACGACTGCCAAGCCACTGAGAATCATGGCCCAGCCAAGTTGACACACAACCTTAACCGGCAGAGTCCACCCCTTGTCAACTTGGCACCTGTACACATCTCCTTAAACCATGCGTAATTTCTGAATAAAGACAATTATAAAGTCATAATTACACCTAACATGATACAATGAATACACATACAACTGAGAATGCACTAGCCCTTTTTACATCTTATATTTAATAAGTGAAGAAAAAAATTATTTGATGCACACATACAGTGAAGAAATACTCATAACAATTACAGTCTTTGTTTCTGCACCTGGTCACATGGTCATAACTGGTATTTAGAACTACCTTCTTCCACCACTCATTCCTTATTCCCTTTGCCCTCAGCAAGCACCTCAGCTGGTTGTGGTTCTTTGCCTGGTGGAGTGACCCAAACCTTCATTCCTGAAGGGTCTGGGCCATTAACACTCATGTCAGAATTGGGTTGCTGTAGTTTTCCATTGATTTTAATCACAGGGCTGGGTAGTACTAAGAGACACCCTAAGGGATCTCTTGCATTCCAGATGTACTCTTCTTTACCTCCATTATGTAATATCAATCTGATTTCCTCTTGGTAACCAGGATTGATCACCGGCCAATATGGTAACTCCCTTCTTTGCCTGTTGATCCAAAGGAATAAGGAGCCCAGAGTGGCCAGGTGGCAGTCTTAGCTTCCAGTTCAATGGAATCAGTGATGTCTCCCCAGGTGGGAGCATTCCTCCCTTTGGAACTAAGATCTTTAGACCCACAGAGCATAATGTTGTGGGGGCAGGAAGCAAAAATCTTGCAAGTGGGTTACTAAGGGTAATAGTGAGTGGTGCCACTCCCATTTCTACTCCTTGATTCCTGGAGACGTGAATCCTGGCTATAGGAGAAACAGCGCCTTATATTGGACACTGGTTTAGAGTCTATACAGTCTCCTGAAGAACATTGCCCAAACTCTGCAAGGTATTGCCCCCTAGCTGGCACAGTAATTGTGTCTTTAGGAGGCCATTCCATTGTTCTTTCGAGTCAGCTGCTTCAGGATGATAGGCAACATGGTAAAACCAATGAATTCCATGAGAATGTGCCCATTGCCGCACTTCATTTACTGTGAAGTGAGTCCCTTGATCTGAGGCAATGCTGTGTGGGATACCATGATGATAAGGCATTCTGTAAGTCTATGGATGGTAGTTTTTGCAGTAGAATTGCGTACAGGGAAGGAAAATCCACATCCAGAGTAAGTATCTATTCTAGTAAGAACAAAATGCTGCCCTTTCCATGACAGAAGTGGTCCAGTGTAATCGACCCACCACCAGCTTGCTGGCTGATCACCTAGAGAGATGGTGCCATATTTTGGACTCAGTGTTGGCCTCCACTGCTGGCATATTGGGCACTCAGCAGTGGCTGTAACCAAGTCAGCCTTGGTAAATGGAAGCCCATGTTGCTGAGCCCATGAATAACCTCCATTCCTGCCACCATGGCTGTTTTGTTCATGAGCCCGTTGAGCAATGTAAGGAGAGCTGGGGAAAGGGTATGACTAGGTTCCATAGAATGCCTCATCCTATCCACTTGGTTGTTAAAATCATCCTCTGCTGAGGTCACCCTTTGGTGAGCATTCAATGAGGCACAAATATCTTCACTTCTTTGGTCATTCAGAGAAGTTTATCCACACACTTCTTCCCCACACCTCTTTTTCTCCAACTTTCCAATCATATTCCTTCCAAGTGCCTGACCATCCAGCCAAACCACTGGCCACAGCCCATGAATCAGTATGCAATTGCACAACTGGCCACTTCTCTGTCAAAGCAAAGTGAACAGCCAGGTGCACTGCTCGAAGTTCTGCCCACTGGGAGGATTTCACTTCACCATCCTCCCTCAGGGAGGTCCCGGAGAGGGGCTGTAGTGCTGCTGCTGCCCACTTTTGAGTGGTGCCTGCGTATTGCTCAAAACCATTTGTAAACTAGGCATGAGTTTTCTCTTCCTCAGTCAACTGATCACCCCACGAGGCCATAGGTACAGACTGGGAGATGAAATGTAATGTGACAAAAGTGGAAACCATGGGCATTTGGGCCACATCCTAATGGAACTTACTTGTGCCTTCAAGTCTTGCTAGGGCCTGATCTCATATACGGCACTTCCATTTAATGATGGAGTGCTGCTGTCTGACCAGTTCATGATGACTTAGTGTCCCATGGTTAAGTGTTCCATCTTTATTGAGGCCCAGTTACAAGTCAAAATTCATTTCTCAAAAGGAGAGTAGTTATCTTAAGAGGATGGCAGGGCTTTGCTCCAAAATCCTAAGGGTCTACACTTTGATTCACCAATAGGAGCCTGCCAAAGACTTCAAACAGCATCTCTTTCTGCCACTGACACTTCCAGTACCATTAGATCTGTCAGATCATATGGTTCAAGTGGCAGAGAGACTTGCATGGCAGCCTGAACCTGTTGCAGAGCCTTCTCTTATTCTGGGCCCCACTTGAAACTAGCAGCTTTTCTAGTCACTTGATAAATAGGCTGGAGTAGTACACCCAGATGAGGAATATGTTGCCTCTAAAATGTAAAGAGGCCCACTAGGTATTGGGCCTCCTTTTTAGTTGTGGGAGGAGCCAGATATAATAACTTATCCCTCACTTTAGAAGGAATATCTTGACATGCCCCACATCACTGGACTACTAGAAATTTCACTGAGGTGGAAGGTGTCTGAATTTTTGTGAGATTAATTTCCCAGACTCTAGCAAGAAAATATTTTACCAATAAATAGTCATTGACACTTCTTCCTTACTAGGTCCAATCACCATAATGTCATCAATGTAATGGACCAGTGTGACATCTTGTGGAAGGGAAAGGTGATCAAGCTTCCTGAAGACTAAATTATGACATAGGGCTGGAGAACTGATGTAGCTCTGAGATAGGCAACTGAATGTGTATTGTTGACCTTGCCAGGTGAAGACAAACTGCTCCTGCTAGTCCTTGAAAACAGGTATGGAGAAAAAGGCATTAACGAGATCAGTAGCTGCATGCCAGGTACCAGGAGATATATTACTTTGTTCAAGCAATGAAACTACGTCTAGAACAGTAGCTGCAATTTGAGTCACCATCTGGTTAAGCTTTCGATAATTCACTGTCATTCTCCAAGATCCTTCTGTTTTTTGTACAGGTCAAATAGGCAAGTTTAATGGGGCTGTGTTGGGAATCACCACCCCTGTATCCTTCAAGTCCTTGATGGTGACAGAAATCTCCACAATCCTTCCAGGAATGTGGTATAGCTTTTTGTTTACTATTTTCCTAGGTAGGAGCAGTTCTAATGGCTTCCACTTGGGTTTTCCTACCATATTAGCCCTTACTCCATTTGTCAGAGATCCAGTGTGGGGGTTCTGCCAGTTGCTGAGTATATCTATTCCAATTATGCATTCCTGAACTGGGGAAATCACTACAGGATGGACTCAGGGACCCACTGGATCTACTATGAGATGGACATGAGCTAAGACTCCTTTAATAACCTGACCTCCATATGCCTCCACTCTGACTGTGGGCCACAGTGATGTTTTTGGTCTCTTGGAATTAGCGTCAGTTCAGAACCAGTAACCAGTAATCCCTGAAGAGTCTGATTATTTCCTTTTCCCCAGTGAACAGTCACTCTCATAAAAGACCATACATATCTTTGGGGAAGGCTGGGAGAAAGATTAGCAGTATAAGTTTTTGGCAGTGTATTAGAGTCTTTCCTCAAGGGGACCTGGCCTTCCCTTCCTTCAAGGGGTTGTGGGTTCTTAAACTTGCTCAAGTCTGGGAATTGACCGAGGGGCTCTGACTCTGTATTTTGGCAATTTGAGTTAGACTGGTGGTCACTTTACTTAGAATTCATCTGCTTGTACAGATCACGTAAATATTTAGTAGATTTCCTATTTCACCCCTAGGGACACCATGACTAAGTAGCCAAAGCCATAAGTCTATACAAGTCAGATTATTCTGATTTTCCTTTGACTTCACTGTCCATTATGGCAAACATGCCCACCTTGTCTTTGTCAATTGAGTGCTGCTACCTGGTTTTTTTGGACCTGACACCTACTACCACAGGATCCAATCAGCCCCATTGTAGTTAAAACTAAAACCAAACCTGTTGCTGTTGAGTAGATTCTGACTCATAGTGACTCGATAGGACAGAGTAGAACTGCCCCACAGAGTTTCCAAGGAGAAGCTGGTGGATTCGAACTGCTGACCTTTTGGTTAGCAGCTGAATTCTTAACCACTGAGCTACCAGGGCTCTCCATTGTAGTTGGGTGTCTTAATTCAGTTAGGGCATTTCTGACTGTCAAATCTGACAAAATAGCAATCATAGCAGTCTTCAAGGATCCTGGAGCTCCCTTCACAAATTTGTTCCTCACAGTTGTAGTAAAAGGTGTGTCTCCTGGGCACTCTGCGTGTGAGTCTGCCGGTCTAACCTGATAAATCACTCTAGCATGACAATTTCCCTAAGCCTTTGGATACCTTCTTCTACAGTATACCACAGCAGTTTTGATACCTCAACTCGATTTAGTGTAGCCCATCATGTAATCCATGCTTCAGCAATCCAACCAAATAAATTATTAGATCCTTTCCTAATTTCTCAAGCTGAAACACTGAATGAAGAATCTGTGCTTAGCAGGCCCATATCAATAAACTCAGACTATTTCATCTTTATGTTCCTTGCACCGTTATCCCACACCCACACTCACAAATATTCCCCAGGCTTCTGTTTGTACATATTAGAAAATTCAAGCAATTCTTTTGGAGTGTTCCATAACTCCTCCTGGGTCACACCTTGTACCTCACCTTTTGGGGCTCACTGGGACTTAAGTCTAGTTATAGGTGTAGAAGCCAAAATCAGTGGTGGGGAAGCGTTTTGAGAACATTCAACATTGTCTTGTAAAGCATTTGCCTTAGGCAATGCCCCAGGCAATGACTCAAACCAAAGGATCTTTAGATGCAGCTGGGTTAACTCATTAGATGTGGGTGGAGGGGCTAATGATTTTACTGGGGAAGGTAGTTTAGCAGACAAACATGGAGTGATCTTTTCAGATGGGAGTAAGAGGGCTAGTTCTGTTGGCAGGAGTGATCCAACAGAATTTAGGGGTTTAGTGTCCCCAGCATCCTGATAATCTGCCCATATGTCTTGTCTTAGGCTGGGTTCTATAGATAAACAAAACTTGTAAAGTGTATAAATACATATAGAGGGAGATTTATATCAAGGAAATGGCTCATGTGATTGTAGAGGCTGGAATGTCCCAAGGATAGAGGTGTCTCCTGATTCATGTAGCCGCAGGGGCTGGTGAACCCAAGATCAGCAGGTGGAGAGCAGAGCTTTTGCTCACAGGCTGTGAAGATTGATAAATCTCAAGATTGGCAGAAAAGACCACAGGTAAGCTGCTAGCTCAGGTCTTGAGAACTGGAGGTCAGACGAATAGGAGGCAGCTGCAGGATCCAGAGCAGGCAAAAGCCAGAATACCCATTTATATTCAGATGCAGGCCACATGCCCAAGGAAACTCTCTTTCAACTGATTGGCTACTCATAGCAGATCCCATCATGGGGGTGATGACAAGCAAATCTCAACAGGGAAGTGACCACAACATTATATGACTGCCAAAACACTAAGAATTATGGCCCAGCCAAAATGACACACAATCTGAACCATCACATGTCCCCTTCCCAAGTTTTAGGATCCCGTTTCTTCCCAATCAATGCCCTCACTTTAACTTCAGACACCTGCCGATGTTGGCAATTGAGTTGGCATTGTGATTCAGCCACTCTTATGATAAGACTTTGGGCTTGGTTTTTGCCAATATCAGCTGTAAGAAATAAGGCTTTCTTTCAAGGCACAAGTGGCAACTCTGAGGTCATTTACGAGGCACTTTAGCTTTGATTCTGAAGCCTTAGCTCATCTCTTTCTTTCTCTAGTTTGTCTAGTGAAATTAGGACCTACCAACCAGCTTCCTTATACTTTACATTATGACAAAATTGTAGAAAGGTATCACACATGCAATCATCCAGAGCCTCACCTTTCACCAATACCTGATCTATTGTTGGTGATATTTTGCATATTTGTATTGCCACCTCACACCATGGATTTGCAATGCCCTCTTTACTACCGGAAGCAGAGTCATCAGCATCTTTAAGACTAACTAGCCTGGAGAACCAATTTAGAAAACTCATCCTTACAATTTTATTTCTCTCGAACCACTCTTGGTACCAAATGTCTTAGGCTGGGCTCTCTGGAGAAGCAAAACCAATACAGTGTATAAATATATATTTATATCAAGGAAATGGCTTATGCGGTTGTACAGGCTGGGACATCCCAAGTCCATGGGTCAGAATAGATGCTCCTCCTGATTCATGTAGCCACAGGAGCTGGCAAACCCAACATTGGCAGGTCAGAGAGCAGGGCTCTTGCTCACCGACTGCAAAGGTCCATGAATCCCAAAATTGGTAGGCAAGACGCCAGGTAAGCTGCTAACTCAAATCAGATGAACAGGAGCCAGTTGCAGGATCCAGTGCAGGCTAAAGCCAGAATAGCAGTTTATAGTTGGATGCAGGCCACACACCTGAGGAAACTCTTTTCGACTGACTAGCTACTCACACCAGATCCCATTATGAACGTGGTCTCATTATATCAAATCTCATCATGGAACTGATCACAACATCATACGACTGCCAAACCACTGAGAATCACGGCCTAGCTGAGTTGACACACACCTTAAACATTACAAAGAGGTACAGCCAGAATGCTGCTTAGAAGCAATGATGGTGAGCCTCATGTACTTTGGACATGTTATCAGGAGGCACCAGTCCCTGGAGAAGGACATCATGCTTGGTGAAGTAGAAGACCAGAAAAAGAGAGGAAAACTCTCAACAAGCTGGATTGACACAGTGGCTGCAACAAAGGACTCAAACATAGCCATGATTGTGAGGATGGCGCAGGGCCGGGCAGTATTTTGTTCTGTTGTACATAGGTTGCTATGAGTCGGAGCTGACTTAACAGCACCTAACAACAACAACAACATTTCCTGGGAGTTCCTTTGTGGTACAAATGGTTAATGTGCTTGGCTGGTAAGCAAAAGGTTGGTAGCTCAAGTCCACCCAGAGGCGCCTTGGAAAAAAGACATGGAGATCTACTTCAGAAAAATCAGCCATTGAAAATCCTATGGAGCACAGTACTACTCTGACACACATGGGGTCTCCGTGAGTTGGAGTTGACTCAATAGCAACTGGTGGTTGGTTTTTAACGATCCCTGAGTTAAATCTTTTTTCTTTTTTCTACAGATGCCCTTTTCCCCTTCCTGTGAGAGTATCTACACAGTCTATCTCTGCTTCCTCACGTCGCATTTACTCTTTAGCTCATTTCGACCCGGCTCTACCTCTTTCTGTTTGCAAAACACTTTTGCTAGGCTTGCCAATGGCATCCACATTGCCCAGTTTTTAATCTTGCTTGACTGTTCAGAAGTATTTGATACTGCTGACCACTTTTTCATCCTTAAGCCCTCTCTTCTCTTGAATTTCATGCTCTCCTTATTTCTCTGCCCACTTTTGATCCTCCTTCTCAGTCTCTCTCTCACCATCCATCAGCAAGCTCTGCTGATTATAGCTCTAAAACATATCTCACATTCATCTGTTTCTCTCTATCTCTGCTGCTGCTGCTTTATTCTTACCTTGACTGACTTCTTACCTCACCAAACCTAGTTACATCCTAGTGAAACTATTAAGCAATAAATAATATGAGAAAATCTGCAAGGCATATGGGGAAAATATAGGTCACACATAAACTAATAATGATTAGACTGACAGCAGATTTCTCCATAGCAACCATGGTGACCAGAAGACAATTACCATGACTTACAATGTATAAGCTCAAACTGGATTTTAAAAATTCCGCTCTATGCTACTTACAAGAAACATATGTAAAACGTAGCACTGAAATAGTCATTGTAAAGCCAAATACTAATTAAACTAAGAAAGCTATATCAACAACAGGTATGATACACTTTAGGACAAAAAGCACTGTTAGGAATAAAGAGGTTCATTACATAATGATTAAAGGAATATTCAATAGAAAAGATAACAATTGTTAAGCTTTGAATACCTAACATTTTAGCCTAAAACATGTAAATAGACAATGGACAGAACTACCAGGACATTTTCACAAATCTATAATCCTTTTTTTTTTTTTTACCCTGTATTGTCTTTTTGTTTCATTTAATACATATCTACAATCTTTACGGGAGATTTAACACTCTTTTGCCAGTCATTGACAGATGAAATAGGCAAAGAATTAAAATAGTATAGGGATTTAAATAATGTAATTCCAAATCTGATAAATTAGAGATATAGATATTTAGATACAGATAGATACATAGATAGTGAGAGAACCTTACACTCAACGATTAGAAAATACATATTCTTTCATTCCTACATGGAATTTATAAAAATTAACCATGTATTAAGATACAGAGAAAGTCTCAAAAGTATTAAATATTTGGTATAATATATCCCATATTCTCTAGAGCAGAGAAAAACAGAAAGAAGGGAGGAGAGAAGGAGGAAGGAAAAAAAAGTTAAAGAAACTAAATACCTCAAGAAAAGAAACCCGTGTTGGTAAATTATAAAACCCATTTTTAAATAATTCACAATCAAAGAAAAAAAAATAATAAAAGTTAGAAAATGAAGTTGTGGAATACAGCAAAAACAGCTTTTAGAACTAAAACTATAAGTATATATATTAGAAATTATTAGTAAAAAAAATTTTTTTATTAGGAAAAAAATTGAAAGAAAGTATAAGAAACATCAGAAATCAAGATTAGAACAGAAATCAGTAGAAAACAAAGAGAATTAAAAAGATTAATAAATTCAGTAACTGGTTCTTTGAAAAGACTAATGAAATATATCTCTAGAAAGATTGAGCAAGGAGAAAAAGAGGAGACTTGTCATACATATGGTGGACATTTTAGAACTCTTAAGCAAACACTGTGAACAAAAACATGACAATTGAGATTAAACAGATAATTAGTGTTAATCCTGCCTGCAAAAGATACCATAGACAAAGTAGAAAGACAAGACAGAAAGAGGGAGAATATATCTGCAATTCCTATAGATGACAAAGGATTGATCCACATTATATGAAGAACCCACATAAATAAAGAAAATTAAGACAAATAACTAAACAGAAAATGGCAAGTGATGTGAACAGGAAATTCCAGAAAGAAAGTTTAAATGGCCAATAAGTATTTACAGATGTTCAACCATACTAATAATTAGGGAAATAAAAATTAAAAAGATCAATAAATTATCATCTATACCCTTCACAAAGGCAAAATTTATAAGTCTGATAATCAAGTGTTGGCAAGTAGGTGGGGAAATGGAAATCCTAGTGCTCTGCTAGGGGGAGTATATGTTGGTAAAAACATGTAGGGAAGCAGTGTGGTAATACCTAGCAAGGTTAAAGATGCATGTATACCATGACTGGGCAATTCCAAAAGAAGCTGTGAGCAAGCATATACATTCAAGCCAGTGCTCTCTGTAATAAAAAGCCATCATTTCACATACCATATGGAAGAAGCCAAGGTGGCAGATGGTTAAGTGCTTGGCTGCTAACACAAAGGTCAGAGATTCAAATTCATGAGCAGCTCTGCAGGAGAAAAAGCCTGCTGCCATAGAAATTACAGCCTTAGAAACCCTATGGGCAGTTCTACTCTGTCCTATAGGATGACTATGTGTCGAAATTGACTTGACAGCACACAACAACAACAACTCCATGTAGGCTGGTGAAAACAGTTAACACACTCCCTGCTAACCAAAAGGTGGGAGATTTGAGTCCACCCAGAGGTACCTTGGAAGAAAAGCCTTGCGATCTGCTTCTGAAAAATCAGCCATTGAAAACCTATGGAGCACAATTCTACGCAGACATGCGTAGGGTTGCCACGAGTCAGAATCGACTCAACACGGCTGGTTGTTTGTGTTTCTAAATACAGGATAGCAGTTAATTTACCATGATCTGTCGAAGATGCCACACTCACTCCCGTCCCCCGCATACACACTCCCTATTCCCTTTTCTTCCTTAAGTGTTCTCTTTAGCGCTTATTACTGGCATAATATATTTTTCATATATGCTGTATTTCATATATATCATAATATGTGTTTTACTGATCTTTTTACTTCTCTGTCTTATGAGAATAGGCGTTTTGTCTTTTTTATTCTTTCAGTACCATCTCTCCAGTGCCTAAAACAATGCCTGGTCTATTGCAGGCAGCCTGTAACTATGAGACAAAAATAAACAAAGGAAATCTCTAAATCATAATATCAAGTGAAAAAAAGCAAGTTGCAAAGGGCGTAATGCCACTCACACAAGTTTTAAAGCACATGATAGTACCAAGTTTAAGGATATCTAATGAATATATAAGAAGCCCTGGTAGCACAGTGGTTAAGCGTTTAGCTGCTAACCAAAAGGCTGGCAGTTGGAATCTACCAGCCATTCCTTGGAAATCATTTGGGGCAGTTCTACTCTGTCCTACAGGGTCATTGTGAGTCAGAATCGACTCGATGGCAACGGGTTTGGATTTTTTTGATTTTGATAGTGCAACAGTTACTTGCTTGGTTTCTAACTGAAACGTCGGCTGTTTGAACCCATCCAACACCTCCGTGGGAGAAAAGACCTGGTGATCTGCTCTGGTTAGGGTCACAGGCTAGGAAACCCTATGACGAAATCCTACTCTGTCATATGGGGGTGGCTATGAGTTGGAATCGACTAGATGGCACCTAACAACGGCAACGACAATGGATATGCAGTAAAAAAAAAAAAAAAAAAAAAAAAATTCATATTAACTTCATAATAGTAGCCACCCCTGGGATAGAGAGTGGGGAACATTACCGGGGTAGGGTAGGGCTTCAGTCATATGTATAATATTTTATTTCTTAGAGAGATCGGTCAACGTCATGAAAAAAAGGCAAAATGTTAACGTCTATTATCTTGGGTGTTTGAAATATTTTATGATTTTTAAAAAGTTGCAAATAAATAAAGAGAAAGAGTGTCATATTATCTCCTTATGTTAGGTCTGCTCCCTCAGTTCTGACACCAAGGTTGCCTTGGGGGGACGTGGGAATTCCTCACGTTACCCTCACTCTCCTTCACGTTGCTGATGGCGCCTAGGCTCTCAGGCACGGGTGTTTCTGGTCCTCTTTATGTTGGAAAAATCTAATTCTGCCATGTTTTATTTAATCAGGGTTCAATTTTCCTGGTGGGAGAGGCATCAACGACTGGAAATGAGCCCTTCGCCACTGTCAGCCACCATGTCATGCCCACTAACCAGGGCTGGGAAAGTGGACTCAGGCATCTCCTCTATCAGACAATGATGGGTGGATACCAGGCTAGCCCAAGTCCCAGACTGGAGCAGACACAGACATTTATTAACAGAGATAAGTTTTTATTGAATTAAGTGGGAGCACTTAGGAGGAAGACTCTGGAGAGTAAAAGGATTAAGTCATTTTGAAACATTTTTCTCCTGTCAACTGAGCAAATGACACTTCTGTGGAGCCATCTAATTCTGATTCAGTTGAGCCATGTGGAAAGGTACTGGAGTGGAGGAAAAAAGCTTTAATGGGAGGTTACCTAAAAAACCTCCAAGACTAGGACTCAGAAGCTACCCATCTACAGTACTTTGTTGTGATCAGAATATTCAGAGAAGGCATTACTTTGATAACAAAGGAAGGTGATGTGTAAGGCACCACAACCCTTTTTATTCTTAAAAAATATACTCATTTTCTAAAAGGTGTTGATGTACTTTGATTCTTTGGTAAGTTACACTTACTAAAGGTAGAACACTTTACATAAAATGTTCATTATTTCCACCACAACCCTGTCGTGGTCATTATTACCTTCATTGTGCAGACAAGTCCAGGAAGTTTCTGGGAGGTTGAATAATACTGGCCATAGAGCTAATGGGGGCAGGACTCCAGGACTCCACCACCTTCAACACTCCCTACTCCTTTTTCACTGTCTCTGTCTTTGTGTCTCTCTCGGTCTTTCTGTCTCTCTCTCTCTGTCTCTCTCACACACACATGCATACGCACATGCGCGTACACACAAAACACACACACATTTGAGCAGCTCCTAGAGGACCAAGCACCACTGGCCCACTTTCTGAGCCTGAGATTCCCACTGTAAGGTACTAAGGTTGTTCAAGGCGTGTGAGGGAATGCTGAATGTGTGTTCAACCAAGGCGATGTCCTAGAATGGCTATTTCAATTCTTTCATTTCTCTTTTCCAAGCCTTCTAATCAGTTTTTTTTTTTTTTCATATCTATCTTTTCTTATTTCATTGTTTCTAGTTTTTTTCATGGAGTCTTTTTACTATTTATGAATAGTCCTTCCTTTATATCTTCAAGAGCTTAAACAAACTCATTTTCATTCATTTTGAGATTGCGTCTACTGTATGCACTTCATAGAGAGTGAGTTTCTCTGTTCGTCATTGAGTTTGTCTGAGCACTTTCTTAGTGTTACATTTCCTTGTCTCCTTTAAAATTTTTGTTTGTAGGGTCATCTGGATTGGGTATGGTTTCTAATTTCTCTCTCCCTCCCCCTTTTCCTTTCCTTTTCATCCCCTTCCTCCTCTTCCTCCTTCTGCTTTTTCTCCTTCCCCTTCTTCTTCTTTCTCTGATTTCACCCCATCCTGGCTTTGTGTTTGCCTCCACCTGCCCACCTGAGTTATACTCCTGCCCTGAGGCTCCCAGCCTTGGTAATATTGGGGACAACATAGTCCCAGTCACCGAAGCAATGAGTGGAACTAGCTTTTTCTTTCTTTGCTGCCCTCTCCATGTGCACCCAAAACCAGCCAAACCCATTGCCATGGAGTTGATTCCAACTCGTAGTTACCCTATAGGACAGAGTAGAACTGCCCCATTGGGTTTCCAAGGAGCAGCTGGTGGATTTGAACTCCCAACTTTTGGGGTAGCAGCCGTAGCTCATGCATTTTTACACCAGTCTCAGCCTTGCCTCAGTTCCTCACGACCTGGGCTCCAGTTTCTTAAGAGGAAAGTGATGCTTTGGATTCCCAGTGCCCCCATGATTGAACTCCTGACTTCCTCTCTGGAGTTCCCCACCCAACCCCCCCACGCCCGGCTGTGACATCAACACTCAGAACTGTGTTTTTGTTCAATTTTTAGTCCTTGGATATGTTTGTTTTTGTTGTAATTTTGGCTCTCTCTTTTTCATTTAAAGAAAAATTAATTTATAACTGCTGTGCTTGGAGAAGAGGGGGAGATTTAAAGGATAAATTCACAATATTGCTTTGAGCAGAAGTCCAAAAGCTACTATTATTTTTTTTTTCTAATTCTCTCAACAGGAATGAATGTTTTGTTTAACTATTTCTCCCACCCCCTTTTATTTTTCCACCTAAAAGTAGAATACAGAATATTCTCTACTCCCTGGAGAAAGACTCAGTTTTTGAGGATATTGGCAAGAAGGTTAAGATGTTTTCAGATTTTTGTGGCAACATATTCAGCTATAAGGAGCAGGGCCTGGCCCATTTCTATATTAAGAGAAATAAAAATTGGAGGAAGGGAGGGAGGGGGTAAGAGCTGCATTCCATGCCTTATCTTTAGCATTTACAAGAACACTATAAATGCATCCAAAAATCTCTGAAACAGGAAGAGAGTAGTAAAACCCATGTGTTCATAGGAAATTCCAAGGCTATTGGCTCTGCGGTGTGTTCGGGAAGAACCAAGAGGTAAATGGCCAGAAGGGCGGTGACCTGGGGGCTGGAGTGAAGACCGAGGGGGCCACTGCAGCCCAGCTGAACCCTGTGCCTCGCCACCCTTCATTTTGTTCTCCCAGGAACCTGTGTATGAGAGTGAGAAGGTTTGTGGGAGCTAGGGTGGGCCTATGGTCTGCTCCAGGTCTGAACCTCCGTATTGCTGAGTCTGGGCAAAAGAGTCTTCAGGATGAAGAGATGGGGGAGGTTGTCCTTCTGCCTTGTCACTCTCCAGCTTCTACAGCAAAACAGAAAACATGTCAGAGTCTGCCCATCCAGTATAGCAGGCAGCATGGTGCAATGGCCAAAGTATAGACTGAAGAATCGGAAAGTACTAGGTCAGAGTCACAGCCCTGTCACTTACTAAACATGTGATGTTGTCAAGTTACTTAATCTAAGTCTTAGACTCCTTTGCTGTAAAATGGGTCTAATAGTACTACCTGGCCTATAGGCTCTGTGAAGATTAAATGAAAGGATGTGTGATAAACACTGAGTACAACACCAGCACTCAATAGTACTCAATAGTATTATTATCATAGCACTCAATACTGTGTTACTCTGATTTGCATTATTTTATTACCTGGGATCATAAAGGCCAATGAGTCTCCATTAGTACACAAATTTGTAAGCCAATATTTTTGCCTCTGGGCCAAGTTCCAAGAACTGTACTATCTCTTTCCCACCTCAGCCCAAATTGGGACACTCTTTCAGATTAATCTCATAATTCGAATTTCATGTCTGTGTCTCTTAAGGCTTATTGGGTCTTGATTTCTACTCCCAGTCTAGCTGAAATGCTGCTACTTACACAAAAGTCAATTAAAAGAAGCATCTCTTTAAGGATTCAAATGTCTGCTTGGAGGGCTGCAGAGAGGGCTCTGAGGCCCTGGGTGAACCAGAGTTTTGCCAACATCTTCCTCCACCTCACTGAAAAAAGACACCCACTCAAAGGAACCACTAGCAACCACAAGTAATCCACTATGACCTGTGCTGCATCTGACATTCCTTCCAGCTGCCTAGGCCACCTGCCCTACTCACTCCACCCTTAAGGAGTTATGTGGAAAACAGGAAATGAATTTTCTCTTCACAAATTGTAATGAGCTGTGTGCCACTGTTTTTAATGTGAACCATGTTTGTTGAAGAGAATCACAACAATTACCTCAGATATAACACCTGCTGGAGCTATTACTGTGGGTGGGAATATTTGTGCCTATTTTCAAACAAATTTAATCTATCCTTTTTGTGTTCAAGGAATGTAAATATAATTAATATTCACAATACGATCAATTCTATTTTAGCTGGTTGTATTTTTCCATTAAATAATTATTGATTATCTACTTTTTTTCCTCCTTGAGTCAACAAACATAATGTTTTATGACTAATTTTTCTGCAGCTTGCTTGGATTTTTCTAATTGTTTTGTGAGAGTCTCTAGGGTTCCACAGACCAGGGGAAGTGCGGGGTGGCCAGAGGGAAGAGTCTACTCTATCTTGCTTAACCCAATCAGCGGGATTATACATGTTGGACTTTTGTGTATGATTTCACTTTAAGAAAGAATTCAAAACAAAACAAAACAAAGCCAATTCTAATGCATTTTCCCACACCTGTTGTTGTTGTTAGTTGCTGTTGAGTTTGCTCCAACTCATGGTGACCTTATGTAAAATAGAACAAAACATTGCCCAGTCCTGTACCATCCTCACAATCATTGCTATGTTTGCTACAGCCACCATGTCAAGCCTTCTCATAGAATGTTCCCTCATGTTCACTGACCCTCTACTTTATCAAACATGATGTCCTTTTCTAGTGATTGGTCTTTCCTGATGATATGTCCAAAGTAAGCAAGACGAAGTCCTTACTTCTAAGGAGCAATCTGGCTGTACTTCCTCCAAGATGGGTTTGGTGGTTTTTCTGGAAGTCCACGGTATATTCAGTGTTCTTCATCAACACCACAATTCAAATGTGTCAAGTTGCCTTAGAGCTTCCTTTTTCATTGTCCAGCTTTTACATTTCTACGAGGTTATTGAAAAGACTGTGGCTTGGGTCAAGTGCACCTTAGTTATCAAAGTGACATCTTTGCTTTTTAACGCTTCAAAGAGGTCTTTTGCTGCAGACTTTCCAGGTCGTTAATATATGAGTGTGATTAAAATAATGTCACTATTTTAGTCAAACTGAACTCACACACTCATGTGAGTGGTTCCTCTTTGTGATGATCACTTTAGTAGACTGTAGACTTATCCCTATGATGTTGCTGTTTCTCAAAAAAATCTTGGCATTTTTTCAGAATTAATTTCAGGGCCAATTATATATTTCTTTGGCTATTTTCACTAGGGACAAAATTTCATATATAAAATGGGGATAAAAATAATACTTCCATCATTCAGAAGAACAAAGGAAACATATAAAATTTGCTTTGCTAAATGTAGAACACAACACAAATTTTATGTTTTTAAAAATTCTCTGAGAGTGGCTTTAAATCTTTGAAAGGTTCAAAATCATTCTGAATTAAGGCTAGCAAACAAGAGGTATAATCCAGCTGGGTAATATAGTAATTGGTCCAAACACAGGAGTGACTGCAGTGCAATGAAATTGACTGTGTTGGTGGTTTAACCGTGTCTCTAAAGGCAATTCCACAGATGGAGCTTCAAGTTGGAGCCTTTCAGGATGATGCCTTTGAAAGGCACTGTTGGTGGATATGTTCTATTTGTTAATGTTGTAGCTCCATTTCTCGGTATGACTTTGGAGAGTGTGGGTCTCTTGGGTAAGTGAATGTTCCCAGTCACTATCCCTAGAGCCTGGCACGTGGCTGACAGGAAGCAGGTAAGCAGCAGACATTGGCTGAAAATAAAGCTTTCTCAGGGCTAAGTATATACATATTTATAGAAACTTTGATTCCTGAAACATTGGTCTTATGAACAGCAAACTAGATTTGAAACCTTGAATTCTCACATCTTTTTTGTTTGTCTTGCGAAATGATGAAATTTGACCCAGAGAAGCTAAATGACTTATCCATGGTCGCACAGTAAGCCAGTGGCAGGGCAAGGACCCAAACCCAGAGCTACTGATTCCCAAGTCCAGTACCCTTTCCACCCAACCTTGTTGTCCCACACCCAGGGCCACCTTCATGGGTGTCTGGTCTGTGCTTTCAATCAGATTCCTGCTTGGTTTAATGCTCTGATGTTGTTGTCCTGAAATTCTTAATAATTTTTTAACAATAGGCCAGACCCCACATTTTCATTTTGCAAATTATGTAGTCAGTCCTGCCAGTACCTTTGTGAGTCTGAGTCAAGAATTGGCCATATCTCCTTAGAGTACTGTGTTCCAGAACCTTGACGTTTTATGCTCTATCTGTAGGACCAAGACAAGCTGACAGCACACAAGGGTCACCCAGGCTCTCTATCCTTGGCCTTGACTTCTGTTTGGTGCCTCATTCATGGCAACGGCTAACCAGTTGGCTTGTTCCAGTTTTTCCTGCAGCAGCTCCCTGGGCTGAGATGTAGCCCCAAGTTAATGCTTGCCAATGTAGATCAGGTCAGCCAACATCAAAAGGGCTGGCTGAAAAGCAAAAAAAATCTCTACTTAGACATAATCACTGGCTGTTTGGTATACTGCCAGGAGCGTTTGGTTATTGTTTTTATTTATTTTTTTCCTGTGGAAGTGATTGGTGTTTCAGTGAATTGTCTGAATTGCACAGTAGTTTTGATGTTGGTGTGGGGACAGTTACTGGCTTTTGTTGTATGGAAATTGATTTTCTTTTCTAATGGGACCTCTCCAAGTCATATACTCAGCTGATGTAATTAAGTGTGGAGCTTACTCATAAAAGCTAATTTATCCATCTTCTTCCAGCCAAGGCTGGTCCTTGGCAATGCAAGGAGATGACTAATGCCTTTTTGAGACCTTTTCCTCTTTCCTCTGGGCATTCTCTAGTGTTCTTCTTTGCACACTAAGTACCTAAATGCTCAGGGCCAACTCTGTAGTCTCCCTTGGCCTGAGACACTGCCCTGCATTTTTAGTATTGCTTCCCCATCTCAGCTTACCTGTCCTGGTCCTCTGCTGCCTGACCGTGCATGATCTTTAGTTGATATCTCTTACCCCAGTGCCTGTCTTGTGTTGGCTTGCTAAAGTGTCCCTGACCTGGCTGACATATGCCTCCATCTCAGCTTCCTAGGGCTGCAAAAACAAAATCCCACTGAATGTGTGCCTTATAAGAACAAAACTGTATTTTCTCACGGTTCCAGAGGCTAGAAGTTTAAATCAGGGTATCGGTCATGCCAAATCCTTCTGAAGGCTTTGAGAGGGGAACTTTCCCATGGCTCTTGCCTAGTTTCTGGTGGCTGCTGGCAACCCTTGGCATTTCTTTGCTGCTCATAGGTGAATCTGCTTCCTCTGTCTCATGGTGTCTGACTCCGTCACACATAGCATGTGACTCTGTTTCCGTGTCTGTCCCCTCCTTTTGTAAAACACCACTCCGAAGGGATTAGGATGAAGAGCTGCCCTACTTTGATATGACCTCATTTGCTTTAACTGACAATAAATAAAAACCCTGCTTACAAACAAGGTGACATTCACAGGTGCAGGGGTTGGTGCTTCAACATATCATTTTTGGGGACACAATTCAACCCATAATAACCTCAACTCAGTAAGTGCATACACAGGCTATGTCATTGTCCTCCCCTAGTCTTGTAGCACTGCCCTGGCTCCAATCTAGGAACGTGTCCTCAGACCTAGAGACCAGCAATACAAGAGGAGGCTGAGCTTCCTTGAGGAAGGACCTTGCAACTCAGGGTACAATGTGAAAGCTAGAGCCCTCTGTGGGAGTGTTTAAAACCGAAAAACCCCACTGCCGTCGAGTCGATTCCGACTCATAGCGACCCTATAGGACAGAGTAGAACTGCCCCGTAGAGTTTCCAAGGAGCTCCTGGAGGATTTGAACTGCCGACCTCTTGGTTAACAGCTGTAGCACTTAACCACTACATCACCAGGGTTTCCGGAGTGTTTAAGGAGTCCCCTATTTCCTATCCAGAGGAGATGCTGAGAGCCAGGCCCCAAATTTGGTTATAAGAGTGGATGATGGACGTACAATGTCCTGGCTGGTCTCGTCTGCTAAAGTCAGGACCTTGTTAGGGAAGCAGTGGAAACCAGAGGCCTGCGATGGGGCCTTTATTTATTTATTTTTGCAGATTCAACATTTGTCACCTATAATTTATTGAATTCAAAAAAATCAATTACATCAGTCATGTTTGGCAACCATCCCCATAAACAAAATCCTTTCCTTTTTTTTTTTTTTTTAATTTTATTGTGCTTTAGGTGAAAGTTTACAGCTCAAGTTAGTTTCTCATTCAAAAATTTATACACATATTGCTTTGTGACATTGGTTGCAATCCCCACAATGTGACAGCACTCTCTCCTTTTCTACCCCAGGTTCCCTGTGTCCATTTGTCCAGTTCTTGTCCCTTCCTGCCTTCCTGTCTTGCTTTTGGGCAGGAGTTGCCCATTTGGTCTTGTATATTTGATTGAACTAAGAAGCTCATTCCTCATGGGTATTGTTGTTTGTTTTATAGGCCTGTCTAATCTCTGTCTGAAAAATGGGCTTCAGGAGTGGTTTCAGTTATGAGTTAGCAGAGTGTCCAGGAGCCCTAGACTCAGGGGTTGTGATGGGACCCCTAGAGTGGATGTACTTAAAACACTTTTTCTTGTGATGTCTCTAGACTGGTAGGGGTGGTGCCCTTCTTGATGCTGGAGGAGACACTCTCCCGTTGCCTAGAGACCATGCAAAGACCTCACCTGGGGCGGGGCCTTTCAAGATGATGCTATATTTTCCCCAAGGTCTCTCCTGCCTTGCCTGCTGGCTTTGAGCTCTGTAACTAGGATCATGACACAGCACAGCCCGAGCAAGGAAACATTGTCCCTGTTACTGGAAGAAAGAAATTATTCTTCCAAGAGCTGTAAGACCTGGTTAATAGATACTAGCAAGGACTGGGTAGAATATGCCTGGGAATGGAGCATAAGGGTGCTAGACCAGGGAAGAAGGAATGTCAGGCTGGCAGGGGAGAGTTTATTGATACAGTACCACACGCCGTGACTCAGGGTTTCACAATCTGGCAAGGGCTCCTTCAGCTGGCCTTAATACCTCCACCCTGGTGGAATGGTTTCCTGGAGCTTGGAAACAATGATGGCCTACAGTAGATGAGGTGGAAATGCTGGAAGTGCATCTGCTGGTCAAACTTCTCAGAGAGGTGAGAATGCTAGAATAGATTTCTTATATAGGACCAGGAGGGCTGAGGAGATACACCTTCATTAGTGTGATAAGGAATGTGCCAGTAAGGAAACACTAGAACCACTGACAGGCTCAATGGTGACTGGACTCTGAAGGCCATGGCTCGTGGTAGGAGATGCTGTTATGGAACTAGGCTCCACAGTATTAATGAATAAGATAGGAGTCCATACAGCACAGCTTAAACATCAGAGGCAAGTAATTGCTGTAATTGATGGCAAAGTCTGAATCTCAGTCAATGGACATCGACACATGGGGACATGTGGAGACGGCAAATAGACCATGGATTTTCTGGTGTCAAGATAGACGGCAAACCAATGAGAATGTTGCTTGACTAACACTGTTAAATGAGATCACAAGTGATCAAGCAGAAGGTTTCTTGTCAGCCACAACTGTGGAAAATGACTATCCCTTGCCTGATGTTCAGAGACAATAAAAGAAGAGGCTGAGTTTCCTTGAGAAAGGACCTTGCAGTGCCAGCAAGTGTATGGAATAGATATTCCTCTAATCCTTCCCCAAAGGAACTTATAGTCATTTACTAGAATATGTACACTGAGGAAAGGACAGAATTCAGATTTCTTCAGAACTTTTGGACTGGAGTCAGGGCCTGAGCTAACAATGATTCCACATGCTTTGGGTGTCTATTATACAATGAATCACCCCGATACTTAGTGGTTTAAAATGACAATAATCACTCGTTATGTCTAATACTGTGCATCAGTGTTATGGATTGAATTGTGTTCCTCCAAAATTGTGTGTCACCTTTGTTAGGCCATGATTCCGAGTAGTGTATGGTTGTCCTCCATTTTGTGACCTGATGTAATTATGCTATGCGTTATAAATCCTAACCTCTATGATGTTAATGAGGCAGGATTGGAGACAGTTATGTTAATGAGGCAGGACACAATCTACAGGATTAGGTTGTATCTTGAGTCAGTCTGTTTTGAGATATAAAAGAGAGAAGCGAGCAGAGAGGCCTGGAGACCTCATTATCACCAAGCAAGAAGAGCCAGGAGTGGATCGTGTCCTTCGGACCTAAGGTCCCTGCACTGAGAAGCTCCTAGACCAGGGGAAGATTGATCACAAGGAGTTTCCCCAGAGCTGACAGAGAGAGAGAACCCTCACCTGAAGCTGGAGCCCTGAATTTGAACTTCTAGCCTCCTAAACTGTGAGAGAATAAATTTCTGTTTGTTAAAGCCATCCAGTTGTGGTATTTCTGTTACAGCAACACTAGATAACTAAGACAGTCGGTAATTTGGTAAGTACTTGATTTGTTAGTTTTGGCTTGGGGTCTCTCATAAGGTTGCAGACAGATATCAGCTAGGGCTGCAGTTACCTAAAGGCTTGAATGGGGCTGGAGGACCCAAGCAAAAGGTGGCTTATTCACAAGATTGGCAAATTGGTGCTAGTAAGTTGATTCCTTTCCATGGGTCTGCTTGGATGTCCTCATAGCATGGTGATTGGTTTCCTCTGGAATGAGCAATCCAAGAGGGAGATAACTAGGCAGAGACATATCATTTTGATAACCTGTCCTTGGGAGTTACATATTGTCACATTTGCCAAAAAAAAAAAAAATTTTTTTTTTTTTTTATTTGTTAGTAGCAAGTGACTGTGTTTGACCTGCATTTAATAGGAGGGGAATTCGATTTTACTCTTTAAAGGGAGATACGTCAAAGGATGCAAGAACAGATTTTAAAAAACCTGCACCAGGGGACACAAAATGTCATCATGGTCCTCCTGTTAGTGCAGAGGCATGGAGAGGCCAAGTGCTATAGTTCTGGCTCAAAGTCATCTCACAATGACTCTAATGGATCCATGGGCTCTGTGGTCAAATGACCTTGTGGTTATCTCCCTGATCACTGAATGAAAAATGCCAGGAGGACAAACAGCAGGCAAGTCCCCCAGGATCCTGCAACCTGAACCCTGGTGTGTTATGGATTCTCTAGCACATCCCAGGTGGGAAGACTTCCGATGCACAGAGAATGTATGGCTGAACAGAAAACCCCAACCTGCTCATCCTGTTACCTAAAGATTATCTGGGCATCCGTTGGCCTTGCAACTTAAAGAGCTTCTCAAATCCCACTACACTGTTACCTGTCACACCAGCAGATTCTAGGTAAGGTCTACATACTGTCCCCAACCAGAGTTTCAAGACAGCACTTGCCCCTTGAGCTCATCAGTGTCACAGAGCCAGCGCTCCATCTCTCTAGCCAAGTGGCTACAATGTTGTTTCTCTCAAGGATAGTGAAAGGCCGCTTTCAGCAGGGGCTGGGGAGCACCCAGATGCCAGCTTCAAATGGTTTCCCCAGGTGAGGAAGGTGGGAAGGCTGAAGTTCTAAGGCCACATTTTTATCAACATGTTATCTTACTCTGGTACAATGGCTCTCTACTCTGCCTGCTTACCACAGAGGAGTTAAAAAAAAAAAAATTTGCCTGTGTCCCACCCAAGAGATTCTAATTCAAATGTTCTGGTTTGAGGTACAAGCATGAGTATGTTTTCAAAACTCCTCAGAACAGTTTTTAAAAAAATTTATAATTTGAAGTAAGTAAAAATTCACAGGAATTTACACAAAATGTATAGAGTAGTCCTTTGTACCCCTAACCCAGACTTTCCAGTGGTATCACCTTGCATAACTGCAGCACACTGTCAAAAACCAGGGCATTGACACTGGGGCAATACACAGAGCTTATTCAGGTGTTGTCAGTTTTACAAGGACTTTGTGTGTGTGTGTGTGTGTGTGTGAGAGAGAGAGAGAGAGAGAGAGCGCATGTACACACCACTCATCTGACATGCTACCTTGGACCAGCGAGACCCTCAACTCTCTGTACTTCAGTTTTTTGTTTGTAAGATAATGGGGCTCAGCTGATTATCCCCAAGGTTTCTTCCAGGTCCATCACTGAAAATCAGGCAGCCTGGGTCAGGCTTAAAAGAGGTGGATTTGTACCTTGCAGGATGCCGGATTGGACCTTGGAGGGCAGGGAGTGGAAAAGCAGGTCCTGGCTGTTAAGGGGTAGGGATGGCAGTAGCAGACAAAGGCTGCTTTGCCAACTCTCACTTCCCTTCTCCCTGCTGCCAGGTGTCTCCCAACCCAGACCTTTCTGGATGTCAGAGAATGGCCTTGTGGGCAGCACTGGCTAATGAGCCACTGCAAGCCTTTGAGCAGCTCCAGAGCTGGCTTAACACGGATTCCTGAGCCTCAGCTGTGGCACCTGAGAGTAAACACCTCACAGAGCCACCCACCTGCTCCTCAGCAGTGTGGGGTCCTGTGGTTGTGGAGGAGCTCAGGGAGCCCTTCAAGGGGCTGGTTTCTGCAGGTGCAGGGGAGGGAGGGGGTGCAGGGAGTAGGAAAGAGGAGTGGCTGGCTGTGAAATCAATAGTCCCCAGGGCTGGTGGCACGGAAGAACATCAACGCAGGGTGAGCTCAGCATGATGCTCAGATAGGAATACTAATAGGCTGGTTAGTGCTGCTCTAATTTGCATCAGTCAAGCAGTGGAGTGGATCTGGCTGGAAGGGCTCTAGTTGGGGCCTGGCACTTGGTGATGGCAGGAACAAGAGCCTGTGACCTTGGCCACTTGATTCTCTGCTTGACCAAAGGAAACACAGCCTCATAGCTCATTGAATCTGTAGGCTGAAATCTTGCCTGGTCAGGCTCTTGGGTAGGGGTCCACCCTTCTACCCTCCTGTAAGAAGCCAAGACAGGGAAGAGGGGCAGGTCAGATAGGTCACAGGGAGATCAGGGAGTGTTTAGACCCTGGAGATCAGGAAGGGGAGCAGGGAATGCCCAGATCTTCAAGGTCAAGGGTCAGGGGCTGTGATATGAGTCAAATTCCCTCCTTTGGCAGAATCTCTTTAATGTTGGAGCTTCTTGGAAATGGTTAGAAAACTCCTTTTGAAGTCAGATGTAGATGTCACTACTTCTAGCTATGTGACATTACCAGTTGCTGTCGTGTTGACCCTGACTCAAGGCAACCTCATGTATGCCAGAGTAGAACTGTGCTCCCTAGTGTTTGCACTGGCTGATTTTTTGGAAGTAGATTCCCAGCCTTACTTTCAAGGCGCCTCTGGATGGGCTCCAACCTCCAACCTTTGGATTAGCAGGTAAGCATGTTGTTTTAACCACCCAGGGACTATGTGACATTAGGAAAGTTACTTAATCTCTCTGGGCCTATTTCCTCATCTCTAAAGTGAGGATAACAATAATACTAACATCATGGAGCTGTGTGGGGCTTAGACAACAGAAAGCACTCAGTACAATGCCTCCCACATAACAATGACGACAACAAACCCGTTGTTGTCCAGTCGATTCTGACTCATAGTGACCCTGACGGACAGAGTAAAACTGGAAACCATAGGGTTTCCAAGAAGCAGCTGGTGGATTTGAACTGCTGACCTTTTGGTTAGCAGCCGATCTCTTAAACACTGTGCCACCAGGGCTTATATATATATGTGTATGTATACACACACACACACACACCCCATGGGTCCCATTGCTTTCAAGTCAGTTCCAACTCATCATGACCCTATAGGACAGAGTAGAACTGCCCCACAGGGTTTCCAAGGAGCGGCTGGTGGATTTGAATGGCTGACTTTTTGGTTAACAGCCGAGCTCTTAACCACTGTGCCACCAGAACTCCATGTAACAAGTGCTCCCTATAACAAATGCTCACTAGTCATGTCATTTGTGTACTTGCTTGAGTTTGTAGGCTTGTCAGTGCATGTGCCTAATCTCCCTGAGCTGACAGCACCCAAAGCAGAGATTGTTGTGGTCTTGGAGGTTCTGTAGGTCATTGGTATCAGGAAGCACCGGGGCTGAGCGTAAACAGCTATGGTAGAGGAAGAACAGGTCAGCAGCTGGACCGCACAGAGTGTCAAAGGTACCATTACCTAATAGTAAAGGGTAAAGTTCGCCAGGAAATTCACAATTTAGAATCTTTATATACCTATATTCACCTAACAAACTAGCCTTCAAGTATCTAAAGCAAAAATTGATGAAATCACAAGGATAAGTTGCCAAATCCACAATCACAGTGGAAGAATTTAATGTATTTCTTTCAAGAACTGGCAGATAAAATGATAAATAAGTTAGTAATGATAGAAGATTTGAACACAATTAATAGATACCTAGAAAGAAGTTTTATCCAACAATGAAAGAATAAACCCTTTTTTTTCAAGCATACATGAGGCATTTTCAAAAGTGATCATATGCTAGACCACCAATGCATCTCAAGACATACCAAAACTCCAGTGTCATCCAGACTGTGTGTTTTTCATCACAGTGCAATGCAACGAGAACTCAAAATGGTAGGAAAAAAAACCCCTCTGAGCTTCCAAATATTTGGAAATTTTAAAATACTTCTAAATAATTTATTTTCAAAGAAGAAATAATTTTGGAGAAGAGATTGTAGGAGGGCGAATAGAAGCAGGGTGACCAGTAAGGAGATGCTTAAAGAATCAAGGAGAGAAGATGGCAGCTTGGGCAAAAACGGTGGTGAATGGGAGAGAAAAGCGGGTAGATTAGTGACGTACTAAGGACAAAAATTGACAGAAATAAGAAAGAAAAAAGGAGAGAAGAAAGAAAGGGAGGGAGGGAGGGAGGGAGGGAGGGAGGGAGGGAAGGAAGGAAGGAGGGAGGGAAGGAGGGAAGGAGGGAGGGAGGGAGGGAGGGAGGGAGGGAAGGAAGGAAGGAAGGAAGGAAGGAAGGAAGGAAGGAAGGAAGGAAGGAAGGAAGGAAGGAAGGAAGGAAGGAAGGAAGGAAGGAAGGAAGGAAGGAAATGCTTTATTATTCTCTCCCACCATCCCAGCTGAAAAAAGGAGTATTCTTACCCCTGCCCTCTACTTCAAGTTTGCAATGCCAGTGTCACTAGCAGCTATGCCCAGGGAGATTCTGGTCCTCTGGCATGGAGGGGGCACAGGGCCTGTCTCTGGAGCGTGAACAGCATCCTCATCCTCAGCTTCTGGGAGGCACTGAGTGGGCCCTGATCCCTTCCCTCCCCTTGCCAAAGAGGCTAGACTGCACAGACCGCATCTCTCTGCTGCAGCTCCTAGTCTGGGAGACGACAGTGTGTGTGGCTGAGGGACTCTAGCTCCACTTACTGCCCTGGTGCATTCCTGGAAACCATTAGAAAGCCGGTTGTTTAAAGAAAAAGTTTTCCCACTGAAACAATGCTATAAAGAAGGATTTCATCCTGACCAAGGGCTTAGCAGCAAATAAATCATAGACACAACACTGCTTGCATTGTAAATATTATGCAATGAATTAGAGAATTTAGAGATTACCTAATCCAACTGCCTCATATAACAATTAGACTAAACATTCCTAAAGATAACCATCCATGCTTGTTTTGCTCGCCACTATATTTTCAGGACCCAGCACAAAGAACGGAGTCCATGGGTGGTGAAATGTTAAACACACTCAGCCGCTAACAGAAAGGTTGGCAGTTCAAGTCCACCCAGAGACACCTTGGAAGAAAGGCCTGTGGATCTACTTCTGAAAAATCAGCCACTGAAAACCCTATGGTGCAGTTCTTCTCTGACACACATGGGGCTTTCATGAGTTGAATCAGAATTGACAACAACTGGTTACTGGTTTAGCACAAAGAATAACACACAGAATGTGCCCAATAAATCATTGTTGACTGTCTGAATGAATGAATGAATGAATGAATGAAAAAACAATATCCAGAGGTTTTAAGCAGCTTTTCCAAAGCCACTCAGCAAGGCGGCAATCAAAAACTAGAACCCACAGCCTTTTGATTTTTATTTTACATATTACTGCTGTTTTTGGCCCTCAAAGTATGCACCACGTTAGTATACAAGGAGTAGGCATGTGATCTAAAGACTACATACAGCCAACAAAAATCCAGTTCTGTTGTATCATAAATTTGACCTTCAAAGCCATTCTTTCAGGCTATAACAAATGTAAAATGCATGTTGTTAGCAGTAGTCAAGTCAGCCCCAACTCGTGATGACCTTATGTACAACAGTACAAAGTGTTGTCTGGTCCAGTGCCATTTTCACGATTGTTCCATTGTTGCAGCCACAGTGTATTTTGAGTGATTTCCAACCCAGAAGGCTCAATTTCTGCTGAGATCCAAGGGGATATCACTGGCTAATTTTTGGAAGTATATCACCAGGTTTTTCTTCCTAGTCTGTCTTAGCCTGGAAGCTCCCCTGAAACCTGTCTACCATAGGTGACTGTGATGCTTAAGGTTGTGTGTCAACTTGGGTGGGCCATGATTCTCAGTGGTTTAGTAGCAATGTTATGATGTAGTTATTCTCCGTCTTGTGATAAAGGTAATTACCTCTATGATGTGATCTACCAATCAGTTGTAAGGGGAATTTCCTCTGGCATGTGGCCTGCAACCAACACATATGGACTTTCTGGCAAAGCTCTCTGGCTTTTGCTCACTCTGGATCCTGCATCTGGCTTGTCATCATCTGACCTCTGGTTCTTGGGAATTGAGCCAGTGGCCTACTGTACTGCCTGCCGATCTTGGGATTCATCGACCTCTGCAGCCTGTGAGCCAGCAGCCTGCTGTCTGAGCTGCCAATCGGGGATTCATCAGCCCCTACAGCTACATGAGTCAGGAGAATCCTCTGGCCTGGTGCCTGACCCACAGACTTGGGACTTGCCAGCCTCTACAACTGGGTGAGCCATTTCCTCAAGATAAATCTCTCTCTCTCTCTATGTATATATACACATATGTATGTATGAATACACACACACACATGCATATATATATATGCTTCATTGATTTTGCTTCTCTGGAGAACTCTCAGCGATCCTGCTGGTATTTGAAATACTGTTGGCATAGCATCCAGCAACACAGCTACACAGAAGCCACAACAGTAGATCAACTGACCAATGGGGTGGTGGATACAGTATATACTTCCTTCATAGTTATACTTGCTTTTTCAGAATTTAAGAGGTTTTTAGAGATGATTTCTATGTTTCTTTCAAAATTCTGTTTAGGGAAAGCGGAACGAAGTCCTCTCTTTCTTGTAGTGAATTGCCCTGTAGCAAGCAGAGGCCTCTAGAATCATCCCATTGATCAGTCTTTTCAAAAGCAGTTATTGCATTCTTCTGGTTTCCTAAGGCATCGCTAGGGGACTTCACGTGGGAGGGCTTGGTGAACAGGGTCTCTTGGATCTTTTTCATCTTACTTCTGTTCTTTCTCTGCCAGCTCCTCCCATAAAGGTCAGCCTTGAAGGATACAAGTGAAAAGGGAAGGTAGCAGAAGGTGTTTATAGACTGATAAGACTGGCTTCTTGCTCTTTTAGCCTGGCCTCCCCTGGTTAATGGAGGAGGGCCTGTTGGTCTTTGGAAACTGATCTTTTATTCGATAATTTGGCAGTGTTGGAGGATGAGAGCAGTGAAATCCAAGCTGAAATCAGGGACTGCTCTATAGTGTGATGGTTTAGAGAAGAGTCTATCCACAAATTACTTTGAAAGAAAACTTAGACATAATATCTGTAAATATTTCAGCGTGTATTTCAGAAAAGTAAGGACTCTTAAAAAGGAAATATAACCACAGTACCATTACCATATCTAAGAAAATTAGCAATAATTCCGTAATAGTATATAATACCCAGTTAGTATTGAAATTTTTACTCTCAGTTTTTTTTTTCAGTGTGTTTAAATCACTTGCTTGACTCTTAATTACTTTAAAACTTGTGTAATTACCAGTTTTCAAAAGAATAAGTTTCTTTTTCTTTTCGTATCATGATGAAATCATGTTTCAAATCATTGCGTGTTCACTCTCATTGATGTTCAGACCGTCACATCTTTGGCCAACGAAAGCCTCTTCAGATTCACCCCTGAGTCCTTTGGACTCGACTTCAGAAGTCTTTGGTATCTTCCTCATTATTTTCTGATATGAGGTGTTCCAGGCTCATGTCATACCTTTCCTGCCCCAGGCCCTGATTAAGTGATTTCTCCAAGGAATTCTGGTTATTTTTAGTAGAAAAAGGTATTTATAGATCACAATTTGGGTGATAAAATGTTCATCACTGTTAGTTTAGTCATTGTTAAATCTTTATTTCTAAATCCATAAGATTCAGACTGTATTTATTAACTCACTACCCCAGATAGATAAATGAGAAATTAGGCCACCTTAATTTTTCTCCACTTTTCTTCTCTAGCCTTCCCAACTTCTATATTACTTTAACAAAATTACTTCAAAATTTATAACATTGACAATTTGTTCTTTGACTAGAATTAATCTTCCTCACGTTATCTATAAAACAAACAAACAAAATCAAACCCATTGCAGTCCAATCAATTCCAACTCACAGCAACCCTATAGGACAGAGTAGAACTGCCCCCATTGGGTTTCCGAGGAGTGGCTGGTAGATTCAAACTGCCGACCTTTTGGTTAACAGCCAAATTCTTAACCACCATGCCACCAAGGCTCCACTCTGTCTATAGATTTATTATAAAAGTTGTAAACACACACACAAAAAAACAGCATTTGAAAGTTATAATTATATAAATATCATCTACTGATGTACCCAAAATATATCATTAGATTCATAGCAAAGGAAATGTAATCCTATTCTACTACATGGAGCCACAGAAAAGAGAACATTCTAAGCATAATAGCTAAATGGATTATTTTTACAGTATGTCAGCTGCTTGAAGTCATGCTACTTTTTAATCTGATGCATATTTGTATTATGTTGTATAGATATTTATGTTAATCGGCATTTCTAGCTGTTTTATTGTTATTGACAGAAGAAACATGCTTTCATTTGATCAAAATATTATAGGTTCCTAATTATAGAGAAGGAATTGACTCGATGGCACTGGTTTTTAATTATAGAATTTTGTAATGGAACCCATGTACGTTTTGAGGACATGCATGGTGGAGTTCTTTGTTACTTCTCATTTTAATTTTGACTTATTGTTTTCCTGGCCCCCTGCAGAGTTCTAAGCTAAGGTTTATTTTCATTGCAGTACTGCACTAATTTCACTTTTGCTGGATTATACATATTTCTCTTTCTTGGAATCCTATTTTGCTCTGATAAAATACTTCTTCAAATACTTATTTCATTTTTAAGAAAGGTTGAGGGAAAGTGAACTTTCTGGTTTTACCTACTTGAAACTGATTTTATTTTTCTCTCTTTGATAGTTTGCGTATAATTTTTAAGGCTTGAAATATTTCTCTCCTAGAACTGTAAATGAATTCTCTGTTTTTTCTTAGCATCTAGTGTTGTCAGTTATAAATCTCCACTTGGTCTTTGGGATCACTCTTGGTAGTAGACTATTCACCATACGGTCTTCCTGTCTTCATTTACAGAGAACATTGATCTTGTTTAAATATCATGACCATTGCTTGGAAGGAGGAAGGGCCCTCTCTCCAGCCCCAGGGAGGGACTTATGATTGGTTGAAGCCAGTCAGATAAGTTTACTCTCATCAGCGATTGGTCTAGGAATAGGTTTTTGGATGTTTCGGCATGAAGATGTGGTGATGCTAAATTGTTGCAGCCATCTTCTGGTCACGAGGAGAGCAAAATGTTAGAGATAGCAGAGTAGAAAGAGGGAAAAAATCCAAGTTCTTGGTGATGTAATTGGCAGGTGAACTAACCAACACTAAAGCTAATGAGGAGCCCTGGTGGCACAGTGGGTAAGCGCTCGTCTGCTAACCAAATGATTGGCAGTTTCAATCCACCAGGCCTTCCTCGGAAACTCTATGGGGGAGTTCTACTCTGTCCTATAGGGTCGCTATGAGTCGGAATCCACTTGATGGCAATGGGTTTGGCTTTGGCTTTGGCTTTGGTTTTAGCTAACTAGGAGCCCTGGTGGTGCAGTGGTCAAGCACTCTGCTGCTAACTGAAAGGATGGTAGTGAAACTCACCAGCTGCTTTACAGGAGAAAGGTGTGGCAGTCTGCGTCTGTAAAGATTTACAGTCTTGGAAGCCCTATGGGGCAGCTCTACTCTGTCCTATAGGTCACTATAAGTCAGAATCAACTCAATGGCAAAGAGTTTGCTTTTTTTCTTTTTGGAAAGCTAACTACTTTACACTGTAAAATTTTCATTTGTAAATAGATTTTTTTATACACATATTGTTATGTGACATTTGTTGCAACCTCCACAGTGTGACAGCACACTCCCCCTTTCCACCCCAGTTTCCCTGTGTCCATTCGACCAGTTCCTGTCTCTCTCTGCCTTCTCATCCTGCCTTTGGACAGGAGCTGCCCATTTGGACTCATATATTTGATTGAGCTAGGAAGCATGTTCCTCGCATGTATTATTTCTGTTTTGTGTAAATAGATTTTAGATGATCTTAGTTTGATGATTCCTTTGCTTCTTGAAGAGATTATTTTTATTATGATACATAACTCTTATTTTAAATCCTTAGTATCTCAACATGGCTGATTTTTGTGTTAAAAATAAATTTGATAGACTTGCAGAACTAAAAACGCTGTCAAGAGTTAATTTAGTCTATTGCCCCGACTCTGAGCGGGCCTGATGAGAAACTACCCCATAAAATTGCTTCATATGCTTTTCATAGACACAGAAATGTCATCACCTCCCTTGCTGTGATGCATTCCAGCATGTTGGTGCCAAAGAAGGAGGCTGTAGCGTCAGAGTTTTATTCTGCAATAAATGTGGTGGCATTTATCCTGATAGAAGTAGTTTTCATTACCGAGTGGAGGCTTTTCTTGCTTCAAGGAAACCAACTAATGTACAAACTTATAAAACAGAAAGATTTAGGGAGTGACAGTTTGAACTACAGAAATAACTTTGTTTTACAAAAGGTTTCCTAGAGTGTTCTTGTAAGCATAAAGCTCATGAAATGGCTTAAAAATATAGCTTAATTTCCAAAAATAAAACATACCACACACCTAATGGATAATTTGTTTTAAGCAGTAATGCTACCAGTTTTACAAAATCCCTCTATTACATAATGGAAATGGGGACACCTCTACTTTGGGAGTGGCGTTTGCTTTCTGTCCACAAAGGGACTTTCCTGAGGTGGGAACAGACTTAGCTACCCTAATTCCATACATATGGAGGCTACGGCCATCTGCAGTTGTAAACCAAGGTTCTTTGACACGCAAATCCCAGATGGTACTTTGAATTTAAGATCCATATTGCATGCAGATTTCTACCACATGTGGCTTAGTTTTTTTTTCTTATTATTGTTCATTGTTTTAAAAATAATAGATACATTAAAAAAAGGTCACTTACAGCCTCACGACTGTTAATATTTTGGTATTTATCCTTCTAAATGTTTTATAGGAATATTTATTTATGCAATAATTTTATTATTTTTTCTTATAAACATGGGATTGTACTATGCCCTGCTCGGAGCTGTACACCATCCTGTGTGTTCATGCGGTGGACGCCATGATTCCCAGGTAGACTGGATGTGCTTCTCTTACCTCTCTGGCCAGGCTTATGAGCTCAAGAGCCCGTGAACCCAGCACCTGGTTAAGTGCCGTTCACCATCGTGAAGGGAACAGCAAGGGAGCCATGGACCCCACAGCGGTCGTGTACCACCTGCTGTTTGCTAGTTGAGAGTTCTATATACCTTATCTCTACTTCGCACACCAAACCTCCAGGAGGGTTCATTATCTCTGCTTTACAGATGATGAAACAGGCTGAGTCAAAATTTAAACTTGGTTGATTTGGCTCCAAAGCCAGCATGCTCTAAGATACCACAGTGCCTTCAGCTAGGCAGAAACAATATCTCCCCACGTGAGTGACCTGAAGTGGAGGCAGCAGGAAGGGGGTCCTTCTCACCCTCCTTTAGGACCCACTGGAGGACAGAGAAGATGGAGCCGGGGATGACCTGCAGTTACCTGCTGTGGACTGGGAGGGT
Source organism: Loxodonta africana (assembly GCF_030014295.1). Lineage (NCBI taxonomy): Eukaryota > Metazoa > Chordata > Mammalia > Proboscidea > Elephantidae > Loxodonta > Loxodonta africana. The sequence goes on along the minus strand of NC_087345.1, from coordinate 174,019,723 downwards.
AGGCCCAGGGGCGGACTTTCGGTAGTATCAGAAGGGGAACTCCAAGGGCCAGGATTAGGCGAGGAGAGGCCTCGAGGCATCGGAGGCACAACTAGGGTCGATAGGTAGGTAGGTCCCTGCAGCATGCAACAGGGGCCCCAGGCTCCATGCCTGCCTCTCCGGTCCCCTTGGGGAGGCTCTCAGTTCAGGTCTCCTCCCTGTGACATCAAACCCCCCACATTCAGTATTCTGATGTCTCAGAATGCCTTCTTTGCTACGGCTAAGGGAAAAAACATATTCATATTTTTATGCTAAGGGATGATACTGGCTCAGTGTTCCTCTCTCTCAAATATTTATTCTTTAACAGCATTATTGGTTCTGGGTGCTAAAATATAAAGATGAAGCCACCTTCTCTTATAGTGCGGAGATAGACACTTAAGTAAATGAAAGTGACGTAAGGGATATAATAGAGGTATGTGTGAAGGGTTAAGTTGCTCTTTTTTGCCCCTGGAGAGAGGTGTAGCCTGGTAAGTTTGCATGGGGTTTTGAAGGAAGTGTAGAAGATGTATAATAGGCTGAGGTGTCACTGCTAGGTCTAGCTGCTGTCTAGAAACACAGTGACTGCTGTCCCCTATGGCTAGATAAAGCAGGTGGAGATCAGTGGGCTGGGGCCAGACTGTAGGAGGCCTCGGGTATCACTGTAAGACATTCGGGCTGTATCCTGAGGGCAACTGGCCTCATCAGTTTTAAAATTGTTTTAAGCAGGGGAGAGGCCTAATCTGATTTGTGTTCTGGAAAGATATTCCTGGTAACAGTGAGGGGGATGGATGAGTCACTGAGAGAAAGGGAGACCATATTCCAGAGATTTCGGTAATGTGGATGTTTTCAGCAGATGGGAGAGTGAGTGTGAGTCAAGGAGGCCCCTTCCCAGGGCTCTCCGGGCAGCTCCTGACAGAGAAAGACTAGCTCTGGCCTCAGGGAGCTACCTCTGCTGACCTCCTCCTACCCCTCTTTAGGACCCAGGAGTTAAGGAGGGAAAGGAAGACAGCCATAAGGAAATATAGGAGGCGTGTGCTGTCCCCGAGGAGGTAAGAGATAGCAATCACCCCCCAACCCCAGCCTCTCATCCTAGCTCTCAGCCTCAGAGGTTGCAGAGACCTTGACGCTGGGAGGGCAGGGACACTGCCTTCTCAGCCCCCCTTAAGGAAATGAAACCTCTTCTTTCACGAGTCTCAGTAAATCCTGGGACTGGTCAGTGGGAGGCACTGCCAACGACTGGTCAGAGAAAGACCCTGGGTGCTCTCTCCCCTGCTAATGTTTTCATGGGAATAAAGCTTTGCATAACTCTTCTGCTTCCTGAGGTGGGGAACAGCACAGAAAGCACGTGTTACCAGCAGGCCGTGGGATGGTTAGTTAGACCCTGAGCAGGGGTGGGTGCTCAGGTGGCTGGGAGGGCTCTGACCTAGAGAGAAAAGCAGTTACAAGTGTGGGAGAACCTGCCTGGAAGTGAGAGCCAGTCTGCGGCTGGTCTGCTTCTTAGGTCAATTAATTGGTTTTACAATGCAGTTAAAGAGACAGTAGAGTGTACTGGTTAACGTGGGACTCTGGAACCAGACTGTGGGTTCAAATTCCAGCCCTGCCACTTACTTGCTGCGTGCTTTGGAGACAATAATAATACCTATGCTGTAGGCTTGTTGTGATGATTAAACGAGTTGCATTTCAAGCATTTAGAGCAGAGCCTGGGACCCTGTGAGTACCACCTAAGTATTTGCTTTACTAGAGGCTAAGGGTGGCCTGAGATCTCAGTAAGTAAAGCCTGCCCAGGCTCGCCCTGGCTGAAGGCTCTTCCAAAGTAGACAGCAGCTGCACCCCACAGGGGTCACCCTTTTCTCCACCCACTCCCTGCAAATCCAAGGACAAGCCCATGTCCAAACACACCCAGTTAGACGGCACCCCTCCCCAGCGGCGGCCACTCCCGTCCGGGGCCCAGCCCGGCCACTTCCTCCCCAGACTGTCCAACTGTACCTGGACCCCATCCCCTCTACAGCACCCCTTGCCTGGAGCTTCAAAGTGTTTTTTTTTTTTTCTTTTGCATTTGGATTCCGGGAATATTTAATGGGGTGTGTATTTTTTTTTTTTTTTTGTTAGAGTAAAACAGCCATAACTTGCAGTCTTTCTCTCAAGATTAAACAGGTGCATAATCCTTCTTTAGCCAAGCTTGTCAGCTGCAACAGCTGGAAGCTCCACATCTCTGTGGGCCTCTCTGTGTCTACGTCTTCCTCCTGTCCTGACGGCTCCCCAAACGCAGCTCTGTTCAGGCCTTTCCGGGCACCCCCCAGCTGTCCTGGCCCCATGCAAAGCCAGGACACCTGGGGGGTTCCTGGAAGGCTCTGTCTCACCACGTTGGGCAAAGCCATCTTAGCTGTGAGAGTCTGAGGTAAAAATGAAAAATAGTCTCCTGTCAGCAGATGCCTCAGGCTGAATTCACATGACTTCTGGTGGGGCGATGTGTTAAGCTCAGTGGAAACCATGTCATGGCAGGCTGTGGCGACATTTAGGAGTGCCCTACTCTCCCCCTTCGGCGCCTAGGTGGCTCGCGTTGGGAAATGTCCCTCCGCAGCTCCTCCGGGGGAGCCTGGCCGCGAACCAGCTGCCTCTGCGTGGGCGAGGCAACTCCTCGGGCCTAAGTGCGTGTCTTTGCCACCCCTCTTTTTTCTGAAAAAGTTTCGCAACCATCCTCTAATGCAAACAATATTGTTGGAGAGTCAGGTGGCCCCCCGGGATCTCCTCTGAGCATGATAAATGGGCCCCAGGACAGGCTGCGGGGCCACATCAGTCACAACTCGCGCCTGGCTCTGAGATGGACCTGTTAGCACAGCCTGACTTGGACCATTTGTCTCCCAAGTACCAGGGGATTTTCAAACAGCTGTGGGCCAACCATTGCAAAAGGGAACATATTTCTGGTTTGTGGTAAGAATAACACACACCGCGTGTGCTCCAGAATCCAGGCCTCGGAATTCCTGGAGCGCTGGGTGTGGTGGCCTTTCCTCTTCGGGACCCTTGCGTCACTCAGCTGCTCCCTCTTGGCCCAGAAGGGCTGTGCCGTCTGGAGCCACCGTGGGATTCAAACCCAAGGCACACCTAATAGGAGGGGATTTTCCTCTCTCCCCTCTCCATGTGACCTCATTTCTCCCAAACACCCAGGGGAGCAGTGCTGGGCGCCAAAACCCAGACCAGTCAGCACCTCTGGCAGGAAGGATATTTCTTTTCACAGATGCAAAATCATTTTCCTTTCTTTCTGTGCTCTTGCCTTGTACCTTCTCATATCTCAGCCCCCTCTTTCCCCTCCCATCTTATTTTTATGCTTTCTCTCTCCTGGCTTTCTTTCCGCAGGGAGGTTTTGCTCTGAGGAGTGGTGGATTCAGGTCTGGAGTAGATACCCTAGCCCATGGTGTTGGTATGAAAAGGCAAGTGTGGAAAGTCAATGGGTTGTAAGAGGCAGCCAGCCTCTCCTCTCTGTGTGCCAGCCAGGGGGCCACCTCCTTCTGCATTAAAGGCTGATAATCAGAAACAAAAGACCGTTGGTAGCACAATGGTTAAATGCTTGGTTGCTAACTGAAAGGGTGGTGGGTCAAACCCACCAGCCACACTATGGGAGAAAGATGTAGCAGTCTGCTTCCGTAAAAGTTATTACAGTATTGGAAACCTTATGGGGCAGTTCTAGCCTGTCCTATAGGGTCACTATGAGTTGCAATCGACTTCACAGCACACAACAGTCAAAGCCAAAGAGCAAGAGGGACAAACACAATGGTCTGAGGGAGAGACCAGAGAGGACATGGGGGCAAGAACAGAGGCACACGGGGACACATGGTAAGAGCCACAGAGAGGACCGGTGGGAGAGGGAGGAGGAGGGAAGGGAGAGGGCGGCTGTTAGGAGGCTGCACCCCAGAGCCAGCCTGGTGGCTGCGTGGGAGGGCTGGGCTCTGAGGCGGGGACCTGGAGGCCTTACTCCCTTCCAGAACTGCCAACCCAAGTTGAAGCGAAGAAATGAAGGCCTTCGCCACCCACTCTACCTGCCCAAGGGCCTGTCTCCTGCAGAGGGGTGCCTCCAGGAGCTGGTGTAGCCACCTTGGCCCCCATCTAGCAGCAGAGTCCAAGTGACTAGGAAATTCTGGGGCCCAGTAGACTGGGCCGAGGGATGACCCAGCACACAGACTGCAGCCTTCAGAAGATTCCCTCTTCTTCCTGCCTTGTCTGGGGCCATGTTAGATTTGGGGCCACCAGAGCCTCTGGTGGATACTCAAGAGCCTTGGGAAATCAACAGTATATGTGAGGTTGAAGTGGTTTATCCTACTGGGTGCTACGGAGCCAGCTACCGCTATAGGAAGGAAACCCCAGTCTTGAGGCTCTCGGCCTAGATGTGACCCCCAATGATGGCATAAGCAGGTGACTTGGGGAGCACAGGCACCCCTTGCTATGAGTCCCTTGATCACCCCCTTCTCAACTTGGTGACTAATATTTGCTAAGCCTAGCTTCTTCCTTTCCCTCTCCTGTTCTTGCGTCTCTACCCTCCACAACATGTGAAGAGAGACTCAGAACCTACATACCCTACTTCATACACACACACACACACACACACACACACACACACGTATAGATACATTCACTATGAAAGTAACCATAACTACATTACAAAATATTTAGAAAACAGAAAAAGAAAAAACAAAAAATCCCTCCAAGATCTTACCTCCCTAAGAGCTACTATCATCATTTGGGAGTATTTCTATTTAGTCTTTTTCATATGCAAATGCTCATTTTAATCACAATGTTAGTTTTATTCTCCATACAATTTTTTGCCCTGCTTTTCTCACTTAACATTATGTCATAAGATTTTTAGATGTTGTATAGTGTTAATAGTTATCATTTAAAAAGAGAGCTGAGTATTTCAGAAAGTGGATATACCATTGATAATAATCCCATATTTTGTTTGGACTTATGATGGTCAGTTTTATGTCTCAATTTGGGAGCTCTGGTGGTGCAGCAGTTAAGAGCTTGGCTCCTAACCAAAAGGTTAGCAGTGTGAATCCATCAGCCACTCCCTGGAGACCCTACGGGGCAGTTCTACTCTGTCTTATATGTTCGCTATGAGTCAGAACTGACTCTATGGCAATTTATTATCCCCAATCATTCAGTCAAGCACTAATCTAGCTGTTTCTGTGAAGGTATTTTGTAAATGTGATTAACATTTATAATCAATTGACTTTAGTAAGGGAAACTATCCTAGATAATCAGTATAGATCTGATTCAATGAGTCGAAAGGCTTTACGAGCAGAACCTTGGGTTTCTGGAAGAAGAAATTCGACCTGTGGACAGTCGCTTCAGCTCCTGCAGCAGAGCTCCAGCCTACCCTTGCTGACAGCCTGCCCTAGAGATTTTGGACTTGCCTAGCTAGGCCCCCCCAATTGCACAAGCCAATTTATTACAGTAAATCTCTTAACACGTATCTACTAATGGCTCGGTTTCTCTGGTGGAACTTCAAAATGATACAGGACATTTAGGTGATTTCTGTTTTTTCACTGCTCCAGCTTTTGCCACACTTTGAATTTGGGTTTAGGATAGACGAACCAGAAGTTTCACATTTTCTTCCGTTAGTCCAGCTCCACAGGTGAGGTCAGCCATCTTATGACTCTGTGTCATTGGCCATAGTGAAACTGGGTCAGAGACTGCGTGTGAATCAGTGCACATCCCCCACCACTGCCCGATCAGCTCAGCCCTTCCTGTCATTTTGTATCTAAGTCACTGAGTCAGTCCTTGGAGGAAAGCAAGTAACAAGCCCACCACCCCCAGTTGGCTGAACTGTGGTAAAGCTGCCTTAGCTTGGACGCTGAGATGGTTGAAAGGAGGCATTTGTGGAGCTCTTGAAACGCACCAGGCACGTCTCTCTGGGTGGGCCACCTGTCCACCCATCCTCTAACTCTTAAATAGGGAGCAAAGGTATCATGGCAAAGTTACCTCAATCTTTGTTAATCCTCGTTTGATCCTGCAAAAAAAGTTCCAGCCCGCAGCAATGAGGGAACAGCTGGTGTAATAACCCAGGGCCAGTGAGGCCTGGTACCGGTGCACTCTGCGAGACCTGCAGCAAGGCAATCAATCCTCAGAGCCACATCTTTGGTTTAACTGAATAAAGTCAATAAAGAGATGTAACTCTCAGCAACATTTGTAAGTGTGAAAATTTGAAATGACACAATTATTTAACCACCAGCTGCCATTGAGGCAACTCCAACTCATGGTGACCCCATGTGTGTCACAGTACAACTGTGCTCCCTAGGGTTTTCAAAGGCTGATTTTTTGGAAGTAGATGGGAAAGCCTTTCTACCAAGGCACCTCTGGGTGGACACCAACCACCAACCTTCTGGTTAGCAGCCAAGCACTTTAACCATTGGTACCACCCAGAGACTCTTATCTAACAACAGATGATATTATTTGTCAAAAACAATAGCACAAAGAACAACTAAATAACCTATAACAAAAGAAGAGATTAAAAAGTTAATTAACCCCCCCCCCCCCAAAAAAAAGCCCTGGCCCTGACAGCTTCCCTGGAGAATTCTACCAAACTTTAAGAGAAGAGTTAACACCAGTACTACTAAAGATATTTGGGGGCATAGAAAAGGATGGAATACTCCCAAACTCATTTAATGAAGCCAGTATATCTCTGATACCAAAACCAGGTAAAGACACCACACAAAAAAGAAAATTACAGACCTATATTCCTCACGAACATAGGTGCGAAAATCCTCAAGAAAATTCTAGCCAGTAGAATTCAATAACATATCAAAAAAATAATTCACCATGACCAAATGGGATTCATGCAGGGATGGTTCAACATTAGAAAAACGATCAATGTAATGCATCACATAGATAAAACAAAAGACAGGAACCACATGATCTTATCAATTGACACAGAAAAGGTATTTGATAAAGTCCAACACCCATTCATGATAAAAACTCTCAGCAAAATAGGAATAGAAGGGAAATTTCACAACATAATAAAGGTCATTTATACAAAGCCAACAGCCAACATCATCCTAAATGGAGAGAGTCTGAAAGCATTTCCCTTGAGAACGGGAGCCAAATAAGGATGTCCTTTATCACCACTCTTATTCAACATTGTGCTGGAAGTCCTAGCCAGAGCAATTAGGCTAGAAAAAGGAATAAAGTGCATCCAAATTGGTAAGAAAGAAACAAAAGTGTCTCCATTTGCAGATAACATAATCTTATACACCAAAAAACCCTAAAATCCACAAGAAAACTACTGGAACTAATAGAAGATTTCAACCAAATATCTGGATACAAGATAAACATACAAAAATCATTTGGATCCTCTATCCCAAAAAAAAGAACTTCGAAGAGGAAATCACCAAATCAATACCATTTACAACAGCTCCCAATGAGATAAAATACATAGGAATAAATCTAACCAGAGACATATAAGACCTATACAAAGAGAACTACAAGATACACCTACAAGAAACCAAAAGAGACCTACATAAGTGGAAAAACACACCTTGCTCATGGATACGAAGACTTAACATTGTGAAAGTGTCAATTCTACCCAAAGTGATCTACAGATACAATGCAATCTGGATCCATATTCCAGTAGCAATTTTTAATGAGATGGAGAAACACGTCACCAACTTCATGTGGAAAGGAAAGAGGCCCCAAATAAGTGAAGCATTACTGAAGAAGAAGAACAAAGTGAGAGGCCTCACACTACCTGATTTTAGAACCTATTATACTGCCACAGTAATCGAAACAAACTGGTACTGGTACAACAACAGACACATAGACCAATGGAACAGAATTGAGAATCCAGACATAAATTCATCCACCTATGAGCAGCCGATATTTGACAAACGCCCATAGTCCATTAAATGGGGGAAAAAACAGCCTCTTTAAGAAATGGTGCTGGCATAGCTGGATATCCATCTGTAAATCCATCTGCAAAAAACAAAACAAATGAAACAACCCAGACCTCACATCATGCACAAAAACTAACTCAAAATAGATCAAAGACCTAACTATAAAATCTAAAATGATAAATGTCATGGAAGAATAAATAAGGACAACACTAGGAGCCCTAATACATGGCATAAACAGAATACAAAACATAACTGACAATGTGCAAACACCAGAAGAGAAACTAGATAACTGGGTGCTCCTAAAAATCAAACACTTATGTTCATCAAAATACTTAACCAGACGAGTAAAAAGACAACCTACAGATTGGGGAAAAATTCTGGCTACGACATATCTGGTCAGGGTCTAATCTCTAAAACCTATAAGATATTGCAAAACTTCAACCACAAAAAGTCAAATAAGGCAACTAGAAAATGGGCAAAGGATATGAACAGGGACTGCACCAAAGAAGACATTCAAGCAGCTAACAGATACATGAGGAAATGCTCACAATCATTAGCCATTAGAGAAATGTAAATCAAAACTACAACGAGGTACCATCTCACCCCAACAAGACTGGCACTAATCCAAAAAAATACAAAATAATAAATGTTGGAGAGGTTGTAGAGAGACTGGTACACTTATGTACTGCTGGTGGAAATGTAAAATGGTACAACCACTCTGGAAATCAATTTGGCACTTTCTTAAAGAGCTAGAAATAGAACTACCATACAATCCAGCAATCCTCCTCCTTGGAATATATCCTAGAGAAATAAGAGCCATCACACGATTGCATATATGCATACCCATGTTCATTGCAGCACTGTTCACAATAGCAAAAAAATGGAAACAACCTAGGTGCCCATTAATGGACGAATGGATAAACAAATTATGGTATATTCACACAATGGAATATAGGCAATGATAAAGAAAAACGAATCCGTGAAACATCTCAGATGAATCCAGAAGGCATTGTGCTGAGTGAAATTAGTCACAAAAGGAAAATATTGTATGAAACCACTCTTATAAGAACTCAAAAAAAGGTTTAAACACAGGAAAAAAACATTCTTTGATGGTTATGAGGGTGGGGAGGGAGAGAGAGGGGAATTCACTACCTAGATCAAAAACAAACCAAACCCAGTGCCGCTGAGTCGATTCCGACTCATAGTGACCCTATAGGACAGAGTAGAACTGCCCATTAGAGTTTCCAAGGAGTGCCTGGTGGATTTGAACTACCGACCTTTTGGTTAGCAGCTGTAGCACTTAACCACTATGCCACCAGGGTTTCCACTAACTAGATAGTAAACAAGAATTATCTTAGGAGAAAGGAAGAACAACACACAATACAGGGGAAGTCAGCACAACTGGACTAAACCAAAAGCAATGAAACTTCCTGAACACAACCAAACACTTCAAAGAACAGTGTAGCAAGGGCGGGGGTCTGGGGACCATAGTTTCAGGGGACATCTAGGTCAATTGGCATAACAAAGTTTATTAAGAAAACGTTCTGCATTCTACATTGGTGAGTAGCGTCTGGGGTCTTAAAAGCTAGTGAGTGGCCATCTGAGATGCATCAATTCATCCCAATCCACCTGGAGCAAAGGAGAATGAAGAACGCCAAAGACACAAGGAAAATATTAGCCCAAGAGACAGGGCCATATAAACCAGAGACTCCATCAGCCTGAGACCAGAACTAGATGGTGTCCAGTTACCACCAATGACCTTCCTGACAGGGAACACAACAGAATGTCCCTGACAGATCAGGAGAAAAGTGGGGCAAAGAGCTCAAATTCTAGTAAAAAGGCTAGGCTTCATGGTCTGACTAAGACATGGCCCATGACTCTGTTAGCCCAAAACTGAAATCATTCCTAAAGCCATCTCTTCAGACTGGACTATAAGACATATAATGATAGTCGTGAACAGTGTGCACATGAGACTAAATGGGCAGCTTCTGTCCGAAGGCAAGATGAGAAGGCAAAAAGGGACAGGAGCTGGTTGAATGGACGAGGAAAATCTGGGGTGGAAAGGAGTGTGCTGTCACATTACAGGGAGAGCAGCTAGGGTCACATAATGTATGTATAAATTTTTGTATGAGAAACTAACTTGAACTGTAAACTTTCACTTAAATCACAATAAAAAAATAAATATATAAAAAATAAATAAAAGTAAGTTGCAGACATCAGTACATTTTACTCTTTAAGACTTTAGCATGCAAATCATTACTTAAAGCTCAACATGTGTTTACCTTTTATTTTTCTTGTAGTAATACACATGTAATATATAATATATATATAACAAAATGTTGGTCATTTTAACCACTTTTAAATGTACAATTCAGTGACATTAATTACATTTCACCATGTTGTGCCACCATCATCACTATCCATTTCCAAAAGTTTTTCATCACCCCAGACAGAAACTGAGTACCCCTTTAGCAATAACTCCCAGATGCTCCTCTCCTCAGCCCCTGGTCAACACTAATAAACTTTTGTTTCTATGTATCTGCTGAATCTAAATATTTCATTTAAGCAGAATTATACGGTATTTGCCCTTTTGTGTCTGACTTATTTCACTCAGCATGTTTTCAAGGTTTATCCATGTGGTAGCATGTATCAGGACTTCATTTCTTTTTATGGTTGAATAATACTCCACCATGTGAATATACCACATATTGTTTATCCATTCATCTGCTGATGGACATTTGGGCTGTTTCCACCTTTTGGCTATTGTGAATAATGCTGCAATGAACGCTGGTGTATGCCTATCTTTTTGAGTCCCTGCTTTCAAGTTGGATACATACATAAGAGTGGAATTGCTGGGCCATATGGCAGTTCTGTGTTTAACTTGGGTGGCATTTTGAAACCCACGGCTGCTCCTCTGATTCTGGAGTTTGGCTCCAAGCCAGTGGTAGTAATGGTAGTAGCAATAAAGGCCTTTCTGTGAATAAAGGCCTATTGGTGATGCTTTGGGGTTCCTTGCTGTCAAAGGATGCTGCTGGCGCTGCTGCTGGAGCTCTGAACTGACCAGTGTGGACTCCAAAGACATACACAGGAACTTAGCTGAGTGTGACATCATCACAGGATGCTGCTGAGGATGCTGACCAAGAAAAGAACATCTGAGGTTTCAGCATCAGAAAAACCCAGGCTTCCCTGAACAGTGGGTTTGTTTCATCCTTGGATACCATGACTCTGATATTTCCCTCACCAGCTGCTAGGTAGGTCCTACCTCTGCAGTGGAGGCAGACCATTTAGTGCACATCTCTGTGAGGTCATCTAACCTGTATTTTCCTGTTTGTGTTTCCCTTCAATTCCTCAACAGTTATTATTATTCTGAAGAAAACTTGCTTGTATGAGGTTCCCAGAACTCCATCTTGACAATCAGCACCTAGAAAATGAGCATGACTCTGTCCCATTGTCCACATGATGTTGCTAAAGGCTGCGAGAGACAGCAGCCCAAAGAACTAGGGTAGCTTGTGCCGTATTTTCTATATTCGTTAAAAATCCTGTCCTGCTATATTCACACAAAGGAATACTACGCATTGATAAAGAACAATGATGAATCTGTGAAACATTTCATAACATGGAGGAATCTGGAAGGCATTATGCTGAGTGCAAAAGGACAAATATTCCATGAGACCACTATTATAAGAACTGAAGAAATAGTTTAAACCCAGAAGAAAGCATTCTTTCATGGTTACAAGGGTGGGGAGGAAGGGAGGGAGGGAGAGGGGTACTCGCTAATTAGATAGTAGACAAGAACTATTTTAGGTAAAGGGAAAGAAAACACAATACAGGAGAGGTCAGCACAACTGGACTAAATCAAAAGCAAAGAAGTTTCCTGAATAAGCCAAATGCTTCAAAGGCCAGAGTAGCAAGGGCAGGGGTCTGGGGACCATGGTTTCAGGAGACATCTAGTTCAATCAGCAAAATAAAATCTATTAAGAAAACATTCTGCATCCCACTTTGGTGAGTGGCATCTGGGGTCTTAAACAATAGCAAGTGGCCGTCTAAGATGCATCAATTGGTCTCAACCCATCTGGAGCAAAGGAGAATGAAGAACAACAAAGACACAAGGTAATTATGAGCCCAAGAGACAGAAAAGGCCACATAACTCAGAGTCTACATCACCCTGAGACCAGAAGAACTGGACGGTGCCTGGCTGCAACCAGTGACTGCCCTGACAGGGAACACTACAGAGAATCCCTGAAGGAGCAGGAGAACAGTGGGATGCAGATCTCAAATTCTCGTAAAAAGACTAGACTTAATGGTCTAACTGAGACTAGAAGGACCCCGGAGGTCATGGTCCCCAGACCTTCTGTTAGCCCAAGACTGGAACCATTCCCAGAGCCAACTGTTCAGACAGAAATTGTATTGGACTATAGGACAGGAAATGATACTTGTGAGGAGTGAGCTTCTTGGCTCAAGTAGATACATGAGACTATGTGGGCAGCTCCTGTCTGGAGGTGAGATGAGAAGGTGGGGGGCAGGGGGGACATGAGCTGGTTGAATGGACACAGGGAATATAGGGTGGAGAGGAGGAGGGTGCTGTCTCATTAGGGGGAGAGCAACTCAGAGTACATAGCAAGGTGTATATAAATTTTTGTATGAGAGACCGACCTGATTTTTAAACTTTCACTCAAAGAACACACACACACACACACACACACACACACGCAAATCCTGTCCTGTAGTTTGTTTTCTCTCAGTCTCATGTAAGGTTCTTCTCAACTCTTCCCAGAACTCAGCGCTTGGTAGTAAAGAGGAATTCGAGTAAATCTATGTGCCAGGTAGGAGTCCCTAGGTGGGGCAAATGTTAATGCATTTGGCTGCTAATCGAAACGTTGGAGGTTTGAGTCCAGCCAGAGGTGCCTTGGAAGGAAGGTCTGGGGATCCATTTCCAAAAAAAATCAGCTACTGAAAATCCTATGGAGCACAGTTCTACTCTAACACACACGGGGACTTATGAGTTGGAGTCAACTCAATGGCAATTGGTTTTGGGGCTCCAGACCTCGGCTACACTCTAGGCTGACCACTTTCCAGGGCTGATTTCTACCATCTATTCCTACCTGTGCTATTGCAATTGTCACTGAATTTATGCACACTGTCCTAAAAAGAAAGGTCTCAGGATTACATTTGCCACCCTCCCTTTAAAAAAAAAAAAAAAAAAATCATGGCCCGCTTATTCTAGGTTTCTCTCGTTTTTGTAAACCTGTTGTCTCTCTGGCTCCCAAAGTGAACACCCTCTCTTCAGTGATGCCTTACTTGATTAATCTGTGGCTAGTTTTCTCCCATCTCCCCTAGAGTGTGTGCAGTATCCATTCATCATGATGCTCAGATAATTGAAGCAATCCACCTTCATTCAGGGCCATGCCTCAGCAGTGATACTGGCCGGGAGACCTGTTGTGACCAATGTAATGACTCTCTCTAAGTGACTCCCTGGGGGCTCCTCACAGACTTCTGCAGATCCCCATCTCCTTGAATGAGTTTTCTGTAAATGCCTCTCCCTACCTCCCTGCCAATCCTTCTGTGGATTTTAATCCTTAGACTGGCTTTAGCAATAGTCTTACCCTGCCCCTGAGAAGAGCTTTTTTCATTGAAGCAATGGACAGATGGGATGGGCTTAACCTGCACTTGAGGGAGTTGAGTCGACCATTAGAATGAACTTTCTTCTACAAGATCTGGAGAAACCCAAATATACTACTGAGAAGAGTGATAGCACCTTTTTAAGAAAGTTCTAGAGGACTGGTAGAAAGTTGAATCTCTTTTTTAAGAGGCTGCCATTAGAGAGTTGAATGTGCTTCCCCATTTCCAATGTATGGGAAGTTCTCAGAATGGGAAGAGATCATCTATTCCCACCTCCCTCTCAATGCTAATTTCGGGATGCTCTTTCTTAGCATGAATCCTTATTTATTTATTTACTTACACCAAAAAAAACAAAAAAACCCACTGCCGTCGAGTCGATTCTGACTCATAGCGACCCTATAGGGCAGAGTAGAACTGCCTGATAGAGTTTCCAAGGAGCGCCTGGTGGATTCGAACTGCTGACCTCTTGGTTATCAGCCATAGCACTTAACTACTACGCTACCAGCATTTCCATTTATTTACTTAGATTTACTTAGTCATTAATTTATCCATCCACTCATTTCATGGATATCTGTGACTCAGGCAACCATATTGCAAGACCTTCACTATCCCAACCATGGTGTGGGTATAGGTGGCAATGCATCATGGCCAAGCAATATCCCAGTAACCTGAAGGAATAAAAAAGTTATGTAAACTGCATGAAGATTGTCCCAAGATTGCCAAGCTAATAAAAGCAATAAACATCACCAATGAAACAATGATAATGAAACCAAAGAGGCAAAATAACTACAGCAACAAAAGAAAACCTCCTGTGGGGAGCCTTGTAAATGTACACTACTCAGTACACGATCTAAAGGCCAGCATTAGACTAGATGTGTGACCTGGAGACAATTTTTCTCTAGAGAACTTGTAGTCATTGTCCTTGAAGCTCTTTGCACATCAAGGCATACAAAATATGGCTTCCTCATTTGGAATTCAAGTCCTCCAAAATATGGACCCAACTTTATCTTCTACTACAAGGGCTGCATTAAACTTTAGAGCTGCTAAGCACTGATATGATTATGGTGAATCACCCCTACCTTCCATAATCCATATAAGTAACTATAAAATAGCATTAAAACCCAGGACATAAGTGTAAGGAAGTCCAACTGTGTTCTGATTTTCCCCATAATGTCATTTTTAATGCCTTTTTTTTTGGTAATATCAGATAATAAATTCTTTTTGGAGCTCATGCTTTGTTGATACTTCAAGTATTGCTTGGTCTTGATGGTGGGTAAATAAGCATTGACCACTGTATCCCCTTAAGAGTCCTCCATTCAGGCCATTCCAATCTCCATCCCATGCTCAGGACTTTATAAATTCTTGGACTTCTTCATGCCTAAAATCTCTCTATTTTCTGACTGTATAACTCCTACTTTTAATTTTAGACCCTGCTCAATTCCCAGGCCAGCATCACCACTAAGAATCTCTCCCCAATCAAGAAAACCTCCAGTGATTATTCCCATCCATGGAAAGCTCTCTCACCTTTGATCTCCCATAGAAGGTGCTATCTGCATCATTTAATAATATGAAATTTTGTGACATGTATCATGTTGTTACTTATACTTGTATTTAATTTTTAAGTGTTCCTGTGCTGTTTCCTAATAAGCCTATAAGTTTTGAGGGCAGCACCCGGGTCTTATATTTCTGTGTCTCTCCCCTTGGCACTACTAGGTACATAGACAGCACTCAAATTTCTATCATGTTTATTCTTTGGTCAGTACTTCACAATTTGAGGAACAAAGAGATTCACTTTAGAAGCGAAAATTCTCTGAAACTTTGAGACTACATCCCAGTTTGGAAATACTGCACTAAAGGTTGGTGATTACTTGTTGCCAATGGAATGATAAATTAAAAAAGCACAGTCAAGCGCTGGTTAACATCAAAGTGAAAATGTAAAGTTTAAACATCTCATAAAAACTCTTAAACTCTCCATAATATATCCCTAGCATGCCCCCACCTCCGTCCCTGCTCTCACCATCCTTTCTACTATATTCTAAGCTTGGCTAAGTCTTTGAGAGCTCTTATCAAATATCAAAATAACTCACCTATTAATTAGTATTAACACATTAGCTTCAATTATTTCATTGGATTAGTCAGCCCTCACTTAGCACGGCACTAGGAAGGCAAACAGAGGCCAGCTGCATTTTTATGGGATGAAAGGAAGGTTAGAAGGGTCTAGAACTTCCATAGATCAAGTTTCTCTGTATTAGGACAGGAATTAGGAAGAAAATAATCAAGAGAAGTGAGAGTTTCAAGAGGAGGTGGTTACTGATGCCAGAAGCTGCAGATAAATAGCATGAAAGCTAGGAAGTGAACATGTTTTGCAATGAACCACTCATTAAGAGAGCAGTTTCAGGAAAGTGGGAAGATAAGAGGGAGCAAGATTGCAGCAGTAGATTGAGTATTCTGTAGGTGACATAGGTATCTAGTGCTGCTATAACAGAAATACCAAAAGTAGATGGCTGTAATAAACAGAAATTTATTCTCTCACAGTTCAGGAGAGTAGAAGTTCGAATTCAGGGCACCAGATCCAGGGGAAGCCTTTCTCTCTCTGTCTGCTCCGGGGGAAGGTCCTTGTCATCAGTCTTCCCCTGGGTCTAGGAGCTTCTCAGTGCAGGGACCTGAGTCCAAAGGACATGCTCCACTCCTAGCTCTTCTTGCTTGGTGGTAATGAGGTCTTTCCCCTCTGCTCAATTCCCTTTTTTATATCTCAAAAGAAATTGACTCAAGATACAACCTAATCCTCTAAAAAAAAAAAAAAAAAAACTAGACTGAGTTTAATCCTACCTCTAATCCTGCCTCCCATTAACATCATAGAGGTTAGAATTTACAACACATAGGATAATCACATCAGATCACAAAATGACAGACAACCACACAATACTGGGAATCATGGCCTAGCCAAGTTGATATACATTTGGGGGGACACAATTCAATCCATAACAGTAGGAGATGAGAAAATGGATATAGTGAGAGTAGAATGGAAGAACGACAGAGGTGAAAGAAAGCTTTTGTTTGCTTGTTTAGTTTTTGGATAGGGAGATGAGCATATTTGTAGGTGAAATGACAGAAGATTCAAGAGAGTCAGTGTAAGTGATACAACAAGGATGATCAGGGTGGGGATTGAGTCATAGGTGCAGGAGGAGGAATTAGCCAGAGACCAGAGGAATGGAAGGGCTATCCTCTGAGGAGGAGCAGACATTGTTGATGTTATAATGCATTAAATAAGGGGCCTTTGGTTTTAAATGGCAGAAACAATTCAATCAGCTTAAGTAGAAAAGACAGAAGTGTGACTGGAAGCATCTGGAACCAGAAACTCTCTCTACATTGCTCTCATACACTCTGCATCTGCCTCGTTCTTCTCTTGTTCGCTGTGGTCAGCCACCTCAGCTTCTTCAGCCTGGTGGGAAAACAAGACTGCCATTAACTCCCAAAATGCCACATTTTACAGCTTCAACCATGAAAAAGAGGCTGGATTGACCCTCTTGGTGTCAAACCCAAAAATCTAGGGACAGTTTCTCACTGGTCCAGCTTGAGTCTTTAGGAGCCATGGATCAATCATCAATTGTGGCTAGGCTGTGGGCAGAAAGTTCTATGTAAGAATATGGCATCACCCATGCGGACCATAAGTAGAATGGGGGCAATTTTCATTGAACAGGGGGCCTGGTTGACAAAATAATAGGTGTCCATTTGAAAGATGTAAGGAGTTTTGGTGGCACAATGGTTAAGGACACAGCTGCTAATCAAAAGGTCACCACCAGCAGCTCCACAGGAGAAAAGACCTGGTGATCTGATCTTATAATGATTAAAAAAACAGCCTAGGAAATCCTATGGGGCAATTCTACTTTGTCCTATAGGGTCACTAGGAGTTGGAATTGACTTGACAGCACACAACATTGAGAGATGTAGTTTTGGGGGTGGGGGTAAGTTTAGAAAGCTTGAGGAATTGGTATCTGAAAATCTTTTTTTTTTTTTTTGGTCTGGGCAATGTTAAGGCCATTGACAAGAATGAAGGAATAGATGGGGGTTTGGGAAGGTTTAGAACACTACTATATGGAATGAGAAAGCCAATAGAATGATGAGCAAAACTGGGTAGAAGGCATAATTGTTTCATGTAAACAACCCAGATTTATTCACTCAACAAGCATTACTGATGACAATCTTCATTATCACACAGTATCCTGGATGTACCAACAACAGGAAGTCAGGCTGATCCAAGGTTGGGGAATGAAACTACAGGAGCCAAAGGAGCTGAGATGAGGGGAAGGGCTGAAGTAGGTGGAGACCTGTCCACAGAAGAGGAAGTCTGGCTTATGAGCACAACAGATGGGGCAGAGAGCTTGGGAAGTCATCCAGGAGGAGCTCCGTGTCTCAGTGGTGCCTCTGATGACGGTCCTTCCAGATGGAGATGACTTCTCAGTAGTATGAACTTCATCCTGGTTTGTTTAGGACCTGTTAAACCTCCTGCTGTTGAGACGATTCCTACTCATGGAAACCCCATATGTGTCACAGTAGAAATGTGTTCCATACGGTTTTCAGTGGCTGATATTTCAGCAGTAGATCACCAGACCTTTTTTCCAAGGCACCTCTGGGTAGACTCGAAACTCAACCTTTCAGTTAGCAGCCAAGTGCATTAGCTGCTTGTACCACCCAGGAACTCCTTGCTCAGGACAGTTCCATGTAATTATCAAAGGTACCTCTTTTTATTATCAAAAGTTCCCAATTTGGATGCTAAGTTATATGGTCGCTCCACACTCAGGTCAAATCTGAGGTGACTGGGGAACATGATTTCTCAGGGACGTCACTTCTTTGTGTGTTGTAGCTGCAGATCTAGTGATCTGGAAAGAGTAAACTCCCGCTCTCCATCTTCGTTGCTCCTCTTGGGCCCATCAAGGGACATGGAGACTCTTGGAAGCTTCCAGTTCCTGTGGATTTGGGGTCTAAAGAGAAGAGATGTGAGAGAAAAAAAACTACCTTGTCCTGTCCTGTTGGCTCACTACAGGGAAAGGCCACATGAGTGGGAGGCTGGAGAAACGGCTCCATGCCTTGTTGGCAGCAGACAGGGAAATACTCCTCATTTCCAAACTGGATTCCCTGAGGCCATCTGATACACCCCGGGCGCCTCAAGGTGGAAAGTCCCAGAAACCACATGCAGTTTCCAACCACCCACTTCAGCTTTTCTTGGCATGAACAAGGCAAGGGCCACACTCAAATCGTCTTTGTATCCCCCACAGTGGAGACCCACTATGTCTTGCTCAAAGCTGATTCTCGATGCACACTTAAATGGTAGAAAGGATGTTCCCTTCAGAACAGACTGGAGCCGCCCTGTCTCAGAGGTACCTCAGTTGGTGGCCTTGAGCATGGTTTGCAGACCTCCCTCAAGGTCCAATAGTATATGACAGGAGATAGGGCAGGCGAATGGTGAGAAGGCTGAAAGGGGCTGGGGCAGAATTTTTTCCTGACCTCAGCTGGTGATCAGCTTATACCCTAAAGCAGAAGGATTAATAACCAGGGTAATTCTATCCCGGTCAGAATGTAACTACAGATGTGGGCTTATTAGGTGAAACAGCTAATCCTTTCTACATTTGGCTCACTTATGAAATATGATGCCTGAGGATTGTCAAAAAGCAGCATTTCCTCATGGGCCTGCGGCTCGGAGCACCCCTTCGTCTCCTGGGCCCGGTGGGCAGCGTTTGTAGGCTGCCTGGGGTCTTGCCTATTGGTTAGCTGACTTTTCACTGAATTGATGATGGAAAGAAAGAAGAGGTGTGTGTGTGTGTGTGTACACTGGGAGGAGGAAGGGTGTAGCTGATGGAAAATGTCAAGTATTGGAGCAGCTGGGTGTACAGTGGAGAAAAAAAAAACTCTCTTCTGGAAAACTCTAAGGTTCATTGCAATCACAAGTTCCAAAGGCTTAAGGAATGGGGAGCCAGCAGGGGAGGGAGGAGTGCTGAAGAAAGGGGGGTGCACCTGGGTGTCCAGGAGCCCCAGACCTGAGCAAGCGGGCACCCAAGGATTTACAGTCTTTTTTTTTTTTTTTTTAATCGTTGGAGGCTTCAAAACCAGCAGACTAAATTAATCAAGGAGCTGCTGCTGACGGAACAAAGATGAAAGGGTTTCCAGGCCACTGAGTGATATGCTTGGATTTTTTCCCTGGGCAGCCACCCTGGGGTGAGTAACAGGAGACGCGGTTCTGCCCGAGTGCTGAGGTTGGGAAGTTTGGCGCTGCACAGGGAAGCACCCGAGGGAGCCAGGTGGGAGTCGGGGTGGGCGGGGCTCCTGGGGCAGAGGGGGCGTGGCATCCCCAGGACGCGCGCAGAGAACTCAGGGCCGAAAATAGGCGCCGGGAGCGTCCACGCTCTGACCCCGGGAGGAGAGGGCTTCCCCGCGGCTTGTGGAGCAGAGCGTTCCCGCGTTCGTCCGGCTCCTGCGTGGCCCACAGTTGTTGCTCGGCCGACTCCTGCGGCTCCCGGGGCCG
Source organism: Loxodonta africana (assembly GCF_030014295.1). Classification (NCBI taxonomy): domain Eukaryota; kingdom Metazoa; phylum Chordata; class Mammalia; order Proboscidea; family Elephantidae; genus Loxodonta; species Loxodonta africana. The sequence continues at coordinate 173,999,686 of NC_087345.1, read as the reverse complement.
GCCTGCTGCTCGGCCGCCGAGTGGCTCCGCAGAGCGGGGCCGCCATGCATTATTCATCCGGGCAGGCGCGCGGGTGTCAGGCGGTGATGGACGGCTTCACGCGTCCCAGGCCTGCGCTCCTGTGGGCCGCCGGGCCCGAGGAGGCGGGGCTCCGAGAGCGTCGGCTCCTCCAGCAAAGCCCCGAGGAGGCCGCGGCCCTGTCGGTCCCTCACTCTTCTCACTTCCTGACCACACCTTCGTTTTCAATCCCAGGCTGGGGGAGCAAGCGAGCCTAGAGCACAGTGTGCTTCATTCCAGAAACTTAAAAAAAAAGCTTCTGCGTTCTTTGAAGAAGTTGAGAGAAAAAGCGGACTGACATCCCCATCCGAATATTCTTGAACCAGAGAAAGCATTTCACTGATGAGTCCGGTGGGTTGGGAGCAAAAGGCACAGGGGCTTTTAAAAACCCTTCTTACCCTTCGCTCTCGTAAGTGTCCTTAATAAATGTTGTTGTCTTTTTCTCTCTTTTTTCCCCAAGCACAAAGAAATGGGGACTACAAAGCCTGCTCCCCTAGAGCAGAGTGGGGCTGGCCGGAGCCCCAGCTAAGCCCGGGCGGCAGGTGGGGCTGTGGTGGGTGGAGGATTTGGCCTCTCAGGCAGGCATCCGGGTTGGGAGGCTCACATCGCCATGGCAACTAGCTCTTCTTCCCGTGGGAATCACTGTACTCCCGAATGTGGAGCAAATTGGAAAGGGACTTCTGAGTGCCAGCTGGGGCTCCAGGCAGGCGGGATGAGAGGGGAGGTGGCCGGTCAGACAGGGAGGTGGGTACGTCTGACAGCAACCCCAAGCTGTGTGCTTGGGCTTCCTCTGAGTCATTGTTCTCTCCTCACATGGGGCCACGCATGTTGGACACGTGACATGACATGTGCTCTCATTCCTGCCAGTTAGCAGATGTGTTTGCTGACTTGCTTACAACCGCCATTGCTAAACATTGGCTTGGGTAAAATGGGAGAGCTCCCTTCTAAAGGTCTTTTCCAATCTCGCATAAGTGGTAAAACCAATAGCTCCTGTTGGGAGAACAGGGTTTTTAGCTATGAAATTCATTTCTATGTGGCTGAGGCCATTGATTTCTTTTTAATTGTTTTTTGGAAGCTTTAAGAGTTTTTTATTGTAAACATTATAAGTATATATTTTTTCAAATCAGAAATGTGTTGTCTTAGGTTGGGTTCGCTGGAGAGGCAAAACCAGTAAAGCGTATAAATGTACATATAGAGAGATTTATATCAAGGAAATAGCTCACGCAATTGTAGAGGCTGAAATGTCCCAAATTCATGGATCAGGATAGAGACTTCTCCTGATTCACGTAGCCGCAGAGGCTGGTAAACCCAAGATCAGCAAGTCGGAGAGCAAGGCTCTTGTTCACAGCCTGTGAAGGTGGAGAAATCCCAAGATTGGCAGGCAAGATTGCCAAGCTTCTCCTGATTCACCTGGCTACAGAAGCTGCAAACCAAAGATAAGCAGGTCAGGGAGCAGGGTTCTTGCTCACAGGCTGTGAAGATCAGAGAATCCCAGGATCGGCCAATAAGCTGGTAGCTCAAGTCCCAAGAACCAGAGGTCAGATGAACAGGAGGCAGCTGTAGGATCCAGAGCAGACAAAAGCCAGAATGTCCACTTATTTTGGATGCAGGCCACATGACCAAGGAAACCCCCTTTCAACTGATTGGCTACTCACAGCAGATCCTGTCATGGGGGTGATCACACATAAACACTGAGAATCAAGGCCCATCCAAGGTGACACACAATCTTAACCATCACAGGTGTAAAGAAGGAAATGAAATTAATCTATAATCCCCAATCCTTCTACCCAGAGGTAACTATTGTTAACATTTTGTTGTCATCCTTCCAGACTCTTTCTGTGACCATGTACCATGTAGGTAGGTGTAGTTATATACAGCACAAGCTCTTTTATCATTTGCATTTCCACTTAACCTCCTGGAGACATGGAGAGATGTGGAAAAACCTGTATTATTATTTCTAATGGCAACATAAAATATACAGTGAAACCTGGGAGAGCTGGAGTTCAACAGGACTGCCTTGTTTTTCTGGGTCTCTCAAATCTTCCACCTTTGACAGGGTGCAGTCTTACCACTTTTGTATCTCTGTCTTAAGTATCATACCTCATAAACACGCAGTGAGTTTTTCTTCTCTGACAGGTTTCCGCCTTATACGGGTTCTGGCTTTCACAGGTTTTAATGTACCATAATTTGTTCAACAGTTTCCTATTGCTGGAAATTTTTCACTCTATTACATGGTGATAAACATCCTTGTACATATGTTTTTTGTACACCCAGTCTATTTTCTTGAGGTAAATTTCTGGAAGTAGAATTACTGGGTCAAAGGATGTGAACATTTAAAAGTTTGATACATTTTTCTAAATTCTAAGTCTGAGGGTTTTTTTTTAGGAGCTAATGGGCCTTATTTTCTTTGTCATCGGTATTGGGAATAACAGGGAAAGGCCCATCATACAGGCTGTCTTTGTTTCGATTCCCCCAAAAGCAAACTCTGACATGAGAATTTGAGTGGGAGTAGTTTTTCCCAGAGGTGATGCGGGAAGCACACTAAAGGGGAGCAATAGAAGGTGCACTAATGAATGGATTGCTGCTGTGGGCAACTGGGGCTTACTGCCACTGGGGACCCTCTGAGAGACCATGTAGAACACTCCTCAGAACTGTCCCCCATTAGATTCTCCAGGGTGCTAACTCTCAAGATTGTCTGACTTTCCCCATTCTTATTTGGGAAATGTGTGGAGGTAAATTCTGAGGTATATCAAGGGAATGTGGCTGGGCACCTACAGCCTCTCCTGCGTGGAAATTATTACTGCTTTCTCCAAACTCAAGCAAAGGGATGAGGTTAATCCGGGACAAAACTGTACAGTGGGTTACGAATTTCATCAGGCCCTCCTACCTTCCCGCCCTTTTCTTCATATCATCTCATGATGCCAACCCCAGTGGCCCAAGGCTCCCAAGGTATTTAACTATGTAAGACGCATCAAATAAGTAACCCATCTTCTGATTTATTTGCTGTCTCGGTTCTCAGTTGCCATGGAGTTCATTCTGGATCATGGCAACCCCATGTATGTCAGAGTAGAATTGTGCTCCACAGAGTTTCCAGTGCCTGATTTTTCAGAAGTAGATCACCAGACTTTTCTTCCAAAGTGCCTCTGGGTGGACTCAAATGCCCAACCTTTTTGTTAGAAGCCAGGCGCGTTAACCATTTGCACCTCCTGGGGAGAAGTTTCTTTAGTCTTGTTGTTGTGTGTCATTGAGTTGATTCCGACTCATAGCAACACAATGTGACAGGAGAGAACTGCCCCGTAGGGTTTTCTAGGCTGTAATCTTTACAGGGGCAGACCAACAGGTCCTATCTCCTTCAGAGCAGCTGGTGGGTTCAAACCATCTACCTTTCGGTTAGCAGCTGAGTGCTTAATCAGTTGCACCACTAGGGCTTCTTTTCTTTAGGATGATAGAAATATATTCTGTCATCCTTCTAAAATACTTAATTCCATTCAAAGGTATTAATGATAATGCTGGCATCTCAGGCTTTGTGGCAGCTGAGTGCTTTTTTGGCAGGAGGGACCTAAGCCTGAGGTTGGTCCAGCAGAAGAATTCTGCTGTCATCTCCTGACTAGCAGCAGAGGAGATGTAGCAGGAAGAAGGCCGCAGTAGGGAAGAGAGGGAGGAGCCCAGTGCTTTTCCCTCAGCCTGTGAATTTTAGAATAGAGGCAGGAAAGAGGAAAAAAGGCTGAATATATTGCTGGAGGGAACTGGAAAGAAAAATTGAGCCAAGGCATGATAGAAGTAAGGCAGATTGTTAAGAGAAGAGAGGAAATTGAGCAGTGAGTGGAGAGAAGAGAATGGAAGAAGGATCTCACCTGGCTTTGGGCTAAATAAGGCACTTAAAGAGGCTCCGTACTCATGGTTTCCACCACCCATCTTTAAGTTTGTCGTACTGTGGTGGCTTGTGTGTTGCTGTGATACTGGAAGTTACGTCATCGGTATTTCAAATACAAGCAGGGTCACCTATGGTGGACAGTTTCAGTGGAGCTTCCAGACTAAGACAGATGAGGAAGGAAGGCCTGGGAATCTCCATAATTAAAAAAAAAATTAGCCAAGGAAAACCTTATGGATCACAGCAGAACATTGTCTGACTCACTTGCTTAGACACCTTATCAGGAAAGATCACTCACTGGAGAATGATATCACGTTTGGTGAAGTAGAGGGCCAGTGAGGGCGAGAGAGAACCTTGGTGAGATGGAGTGGCACAATAGCCACAAGGATGGATTCAAACATGCCAGTGATCATGAGGATGACACAGGACCAGGCAACATTTCGTTGTGGTGTACATGGGATCACCATGAGTCAGAGTGGACTCCATGATAGGTATCTGTCTGTCTGTCTGTCTGTCTGTCTGTCTGTCTGTCTGTCTATCTATCTATCTATCTATCTATCTATCTACCATCTCTCTCTCTCTCACTTTCTCTCTCTCTATCTATCTAATCTATCTCTGGTTTACACCTTCCCTTTCTACAGTCTTGTCTTTTCTCCTTCCTCTCAGGCCACTCCTTCTCATTGTCATTAGGGGTCCACTTTTTCCTGCCTATCCCCTAAATGCTGATATCACTTAGGGTTTTCCCTGCAGCCTGTTCTCTTCTCCAGCTGCACTCAGTCTGTGTGGTCAATGTACCTCCAGGGCTTCTGTTGCCATCCACACACAGATGCCACCCAGCAGTCCAGCCCAGCTCTCTTTTGGAGACTTTGGACCTACATGTCCAGGAGTTGGCAGAAGTTGAGGCAGTGTGAGAAATATTGGAGCAGATATTTATTCTCTTCAGTCTAAATGTCTTCTGGTTCTCTTCATTTTTAGTGTCCGCCCCCCGCCCCCCCCGCCCCCAATTAAGAGCCCTGGAAGCACAGTGTTTAATTGCTTGGCTGCTAACCAAAAGGCCAGTGGATTGAACCCACTAGCCACTCTGAGGGAAAAAGATGTGGCAGTCTGCTTTTGTAAAGGTTACAACCTTGGAAACCCTATGGGACATTTTTCTGGGTTTGGTGATTTGGACCTCCAATTAAGTTGTGAGCTGCTTGAGAACCAAAGCTTTGCCTTTTACTTCTCTGATTCACTCACATCTAGTGACCATCAGAGAGACACTTGCTGAATTGACTGCTGTAGAGTTTCTCAAGCAGCACCCTTGTGGGGACCTGAGAGCATAATGTCTTACTACTATGCAGACACCTTTCTTTCTACTGGCACAGCCTCCGCCAACCATCCACAGTTACTAGTCGCCATCTGCTCACCCAATCTAGTGGCCTATTCTCAGTTCTCATTCTCCTGACCCTCTTTGCAGTATCTGAGATTATTTTTCTCTTCCAGCTTCTTGAAACTCTTTCTTCTCTTGGCCTTCATAACATCACACCCTCTGAACATTCTTCTGTCCAATGAGCTGTTTCCTTTTGTCTCCTAATTACAGTTATCCCCTAAGACCCCAGCCCTTGGAGCAGCACGAAGTAGTGGAAAGAATGTAGGTTTTAGAACCAGAGTGGACCTTGTTTGATTCTGGGCTACATTCTTTATTAGCTGGGTGACCTCTCTGAGCCTCAGCTTTCTTGGCTGTAAAACACAGGTATTCCAACAGCAACTTAGAAGACTAGACGGGAAACTTAGCGGGCAGTGAGTTTATGTTACTGGGGGAGGAACAACTCAGAAAAGGAGGGGGAGAATGGTTGCACAACTTGAAGAATGTAATCAACGTCACTGAACTGTACGTGTAGAACTGATTGAATTGGCGTATATTTTGCTGTGTATATTCTCAACAATAGCAACAAAATAAAATAAATATGTATATATTTAAAAAATGCAGATAGTCATGGTAAAGGCAGGGCATGTTGTTCTGTGACTCTGCCAGAGATTACACAATCTGCTGGTGACTCACTTCTCGCCTCCGGGCTAAGAGTCCAGATCTCCTTGTCTATCTCTGACTTCTCTCATGCATCTGGTCGCAAGCTCCACATATCTGCTGACCGTTTCCACCTTTGACATCCTGTCACGACCCCAGTATCAACCCCAGCAAAACCCGTTGTCACTGAGTTGATTCCAATTCATAATGACCCAATAGGACAGAGTAGAACTGCCCCATAGGGTTTCCAAGGCTGTAATCTTTATGGAAACAGATTGCCACATCTTTCTCCCGTGGAGTGGCCAGTGTGTTCGAACCACTGACATTTCGGTTTGCAGCTAAGAGCTTAACCCACTTTGCCACCAGGACTTCTACCCTAGTATCAGTACACATAAAACCAACCTTGTTATCTTTCCTTCTCCAAAGCATTTGCTGCCAGAATTTTCCCAATTCAATCAGCAACACTCTTTCCCAGACTGTCAGGCTCAAAAGTCTTGAAATCATCCGTAGTTCAGCCAATGCCTTTGCCTTGTGTATTTGGAAATAGTGATTTTTATTGATATAGTGGCTCCATATGCGCTTCGGACTTACCGTCAGCAGTATTTTGAAGTAGGCATGTCATTTATCGCTATTACACGAGTGAAAACTCTGAGTCCTGGAGAGGCAACACAATCTCCAGGGGACAGTGTGAGTGCCAGAGCCAGGACCCAGACCCAAATCCTGGGCTAACCGTGGGAGATTCCCTCCATGGAATAACTGATCATCAGGCTGGTACCAATAAACCAAAAAAACCAAACCCATTGCCGTCAAACTGCCTCATAGGGTTTCCGAGGAGTGGCTAATAGATTCAAACTGCTGATCTTTTGGTTAGCAGTTGAAGTCTTAACCACTGCACCACCAGGGCTCCAGGCAGGTACTCTCTTTAATTCAAAATGCTGAAGTCTCCCCATCTTTTTTTTTTTTTTTAATGTGCTTCAGGTGAAAGTTTACAGCTCAAGTTAATTTCTTACACACACACAAAAAAAGATTTTTTCTTTTTTTTTTAATTGTACCTTAGATGAAGGTTTACAAAACAAACTAGTTTCTCTTTAAACAGTACACATATTGTTTTAGGACATTGGTTAACAACCCCACAACATGCGAACACTCTCCATTCTCAACCTTGGGTTCCCTATTACCAGCTTTCCTGTCCCCTCCTGCCTTAGTCTAGTCCTTGCCCCAGACTGGTGTGTCCCTTTAGTCTTGTTTTGTTTTATGGGCCTGTCCAATCTTTGGCTGAGGGGTGAACCTTGGAAGTGACTCCACTACTGAGCAGAAAGGATGCTCAGGGCCCATACTCTCAGGGTTTCCCCAGTCTTTGTCAGGCCAGCAAGTCTGGACTATCTTTTTGAGTTAGAATTTTGTCCTACATTTTTCTCCAGCTCTGTCTGGGACCCTCTACTGTGGTCCCTATCAGAGCAGTCAGTGGTGGTAGCCAGGCACCATCCTGATGTAATGGACTCAGCCTGGTGGAGGCTGTGGTAGATATGGTCTATTAGTCCTTTGGACTAATCTTTCCCTTGTAGCTTTAGTTTTCTTCATTCTTCCTTGCTCCCAGATGCTTCTTACCAGAGTAGAATGTGGAACATTTTCTTTATAAACTATTTAATGCCAATTGAGCTAGATGTTCCCTGAGACCATTGTTCCCACAGCCCTCAGCCCAGCAACTGAGTCCCTCACGGAGTTTGGATGTGTCTATGGAGCTTCCACGACCCTGCCTTGAACAAGTTGTGCTGGCTTCCCCAGTATTGTGTACGGTCTTACCCTTCACCAAAGTTACCACTTAGCTATTGTCTATTTAGTGTTTTTCCATCCCCACCCCTCCCCCGCCCCATAACCACCAAAGATGGTTAAGTTTTTGTGTGTAAACCTTTTCAGTACAATAGTGGTCTCACAATATTTGTCCTTTTGTGATTGACTTATTTCACTCAGCATAAAGCCCTCCAGATTCATCCATGTTATGAGATGCTTCACAGACTAATCGCTGTTCTTTATTGTTGCATAATACTCCATTGTGTCTATGCACCACAGTTTGTTGATCCATTCATCTGTTGATGGGCATCTAGGTTGTTTCCATCTCTTAGCTATTGTGAACAATGCTGCAATGAACATGAGTGTGCATATGTCTATTTGTATGACGACTCTTATTTCACTAGGATATATTCCTAGGAGTGGGATTGCTGGATCATATGGTATTTCTATTTCCAGTTTCTAAGGAAGTGCCATATCGTTTTCCAAAATGGTTGTATCATTTTTCACTCTCACCAGCAAGGCAAAAGAGTTTCAATCTCCCCAAGGCCCCTCCAACATTTGTTATTTACTGTTTTGTTTTGTTTTTTAAATCCTGCCTGTAATGCAGGGGTGAGATGATATCTCTTTGTGGTTTTTATTTGCATTTCTCTAGTGGCTAGTAATCTCAAGCATTTCTTCATGTGTCTGTTGGCCTCTTCAATGTCTTCTTTGGTGAAGTGTCTGTTCGTTTCCTTTGCCCATTTTTTAATTGGATTGTTTGTCTTTTTGTTGTAGAAGTGTTGGATTTTCCTGTAGATTTTAGAGATTAGAAGTTTGTCTGATTTTTAATAGCCAAATTTTTTTTCCCGGTCTATAGTTTCTCTTTTTATTCTTTTGGTGAAGTCTTTTGATGAGCATAAAAGTTTCATTTTTAGAAGATTCCAGCTATCTAGCTCATCTTCTGGAGTTTTTGTGTTGTCGGTTGTGTTTTTTTTATCCCATTAATGCCGTGTATTAGGGCCTCTAGCATTGATCCTATTTTTTCTTCTATGCGTTTCATAGTTTTTGGCTTTATATTTAGGTCTTTGATCAATTTTGAATTAGTTTTTGTATATGGTGTGAGGTATGGGTCCTTTTTTTTTTTTTTTGCAGATGGAAATTCAGTTTTGCTAGCACCTTTTGTTAAGAAGACTGTCTTTTCCCCATTTGGTGGACTTTGGGCCCTTTTCAAAGATCAGGTGACCATGGATGGATGGATTTACATCTGGGTTCTCAATCCTGTTCCATTGGTCAATGTATCTGTCATTGTGCCAGTACCAGTCTGTTTTTACTACCGTAGCTGCTCATACAAAAATTTATATACATATTGTTTTGTGTTATGTACCCACAATGTGACAGCACACTCTCCCTTTCCACTCTGGGTTCCCTGTTTCCATTCAATCAATTCCTGTCCCTTCTTGCCTTTTCATCCTACCTTTGGACCAGAGATGCCCATTTGGTCTCATGTATTTGATTGAACTAAGAAGCACACTCCACACGTGTATTATTTTTGTTTTATTGTCTCGTGTAATCTTTGATCGAAGAGTAGACTTTGGGAGTGGTTTTAGCTTTGTGTTAACAGAGCTTCCGGAGGCCATAGTTTTGGGGGTTTCTTCAGTCTCTGTAAGACCATTAAGTCTGATCTTTTTATGTGAATTTGAGTTCTGCTCTGCACTTTTCTCCTGCTTCATCTGGGACTTTCTGTTGTGTTCCCTGTCAGGGCAGTCATCGGTGGTAGCAAGGCATTATCTAGTTCTTCTGGTCTCAGGCTGGTAGAGTCTCTGGTTTATGTGGACCTTTAGTCTCTTGGGCTAATATTTTCCTTGTGTCTTTGATGTTCTTCATTCTCCTTTGCTCCAAGTGGATTGGGACCAACTGATGAATCTTAAATGGCCGCTCCCAAGTTTTTAAGACCCCAGACGCCACTCACCAAAGTGGGATGCAAAACATTTTCTTAATAAACTTTGTTATGCCAATTGACCTAGATGTCCCCCGAAACTATGGTGTCTAGGCTCCAGCCCCAGCTACTCTGTCCCTCAAAGTGTTTGGATGTGTTCAGGAAACTTCTTAGCTTTTGCTTTGGTCCAGTGGTGCTGACTTCCCCAGCAATGTGTGTTGTCCTCCCCTTCACCAAAGATGATCTTTGTCTACTATCTAGTTAGTGAATTCCCTTTTTCCTCCTTCCCCTCCCTCATAATGATCAAAGAATAATTTTTCTGTGTTTAAACCTTTTCTTGAGTTATTATAATAGTTGTTTCATACAATATTTATCCTTTTGTAACTAATTTCACTCAGCATAATGCCCTCCAGATTCATTCATGTTGTGAGATGTTTCTCGACTCCATCGTTGTTGTTTATTGTTATGTAATACTCCATTGTGTGTATGTACCATAATTTGTTTATCTATTCATCAGTTGATGGGCACCTAGGTTGTTTCCATCTTTTCGCTGTTGTGAACAATGCTGCAATGAACATGGGTGTGCATATGTCTATTTGTGTGACAGCTCTTATTTCTCTAGGATATATTCCTAAGGAAGTGCCAAATCATTTTCCAAAGTGGTTGTACCATTTTACATTCCCAGCAGCAGTGCATAAGTGTTCCAGTCTTTCCACAACCTCGTCAACATTTATTATTTTGTGTTTTTTCGGAATAGCACCAGCCTCATTAGGATGTAGTTTTGATTTGCATTTCTCTAATAACTAATGATTGTGAGCATTTCCTCATGAGTCTGTTAGCCACTTGAATGTCTTCTTTGGTGAAGCATCTGTTCATACCCTTTGCTCATTTTTGAATTGGGTTATTTGTCTTTTTGTTGTTGAGGTGTTGCAGTACCTTGTATATTTTAGAGATTAGACCCTTATCAGATATGCTGTAGCCAAAATTCTTTCTCAGTCTGTAGGTTCTCTTTTTACTCTTTTGGTGAACATAAATGTTTGATTTTTAGGAGCTCCCAGTTATCTAGTTCCTCTTCTGGTGTTTGTGCATTGTTAGTTATGGTTTGTATACTATTTATGACGTTATTAGGGCTCCTAGGGTTGTCCTTATTTTTTCTTCCATGATCTTTATCATTTTAGATTTTATATTTAGGTCTTTGATACATTTTGAGTTAGTCTTTGTGTATGGTGTGAGGTATGGGTCCTGTTTCATTTTTTTACAGATGTATATCCAGTTATACCAGCACAATTTGTTAAAGAGACTGTCTTTTCCTGTTTAATAGACTTTGGGCCTTTTTCAAATATCAGCTGCTCATAGGTGGATGAATTTACATCTGGATTCTCAATTCTGTTCCACTGGTCTATGTATCTGTTGTTGTACCAGTACCAGGCTGTTTTGATTATCATGGTGGTGGTATAATAAGTTCTAAAATCAAGTAGTGTGTTTTTCTTCTTTTTCAGTAATGCTTTACCCAGCTGGGGACTCTTCCCTTTCCATATGAAGTTGGTGATTTGTTTCTCCATCTCATTAAAAAATATCGTTGGAATTTGGATTGGTATTGCATTGTATCCACAGAATGCTTTGGGTAGAATTGACATCTTCACAATGTTGAGGCTTCCTATCCATGAATGTGGTATGTTTTTCCACTTATGTAAGTCTCTTTTGGTTTCTTGTAATAGTGTCCTATAGTTTTGTTTTACGCCTCTAATTAGGTTTATTTCTAAGTACTTTACCTTCTTGGGGGTTAATGTAGATGGTATTGATTTGGCGATTTCCTTTTTGAAGTTCTATTTGTAGGTGTAGAGGAATCCAGCTGATTTTTGTGTCTTTATCTTGTATCCTAATACTTAGCTGAAATCCTCTATCAGTTCTATTACTTCAGAAAAATCAGCCATTAAAAAACTTGTGGAGCAAGCATAGTTCTATTCTGAAACATTTGGGGTTTCCATGAGTCAGGGTGGACGTGATGGCAACTGGCTACTGGCCTTTTGCTCAGCCCATCACTTAAATGCTGATAATCCTCAGATTTTTGTTGTATGACATCTTCTCTTTTCAAGCTGGTTATCTCATTCAATTTTGTGGCTTCAGTTACCACCACTGTGTTGTCACTCCCCAAATCTCTATCTTGAGCCCAGATATTTCTCTTCAGCTTAAGATCTACGTATGCATCTGACTGTGGAGTTCAGATCTGGTATCCACCACTTGCCAGCTGGGTGACCTTGGCCATATTGTTTAACCCCGCTGTACTTCACTTTCCTCATCTTTAAAATAAGTATAATAATAATATTTGTCTTATTGGGTTGTTTTGGGAAAAAGCAGTAAGTCAATCTTAGACTCACTACCTTGGTACATGGTCAGATTTTTAGAAATCGTTGCTGTTCTTAAGATAAGGGCAGTGGTGGTTCAGTGTTAGAATACTCAGCCTTCCATGAAGGAGACATGGGTTTGATTCCTGGCCAATGCACCTTATGCACAGCCACCACCCATCTGTCAGTTGAGGCTTGTGTGTTACTATGATGTTGAACAGGTTACAGCAGAGATTCCAGACTAAGACAGACTAGGAAGAAAGACCTGGCAATCTACTTCTGAAAACCAGCAATGGTGCAGGACCGGGCAGCCTTTCATTGTGCATGAGATCGCCATGAGTCAGGGGTAGACAACAACAACATTCTTTTATTTGTTTATTGTACTTTAGATGAAGGTTTATAGAACTAGTTTCTCATTAAGCAATTAGTATACATACTATTTTATGACATTTGTTAACAACCCCACAACATGTCAACACCCTCCTTCTCAACCTTGGGTTCCTATTACCAGCTTTCCTGTCCCCTCTTGCTATCTAGTCCTTGCCCCTGGGGTGGTGTGCCCATTTAGTCTTGTTTTATGGGCCTGTCTAATCTTTGGCTGAAGGGTGAACCTTGGGAGTGACTTCGTTACTGAGCTAAAAGGTTGTCCAGGGAAAAACATTCTTAAGATGATTATTAGCTCTATCTGAATGGCAGGGGCAGATTATCCAATAGGCAAGGTAAGCACGGTGTTTACCTTTTTTACCAGATCATCTGTAGTGAACAATTTCACATTTTTTTCACCACATCAAAGATTCTGCTTCTAGGTTTGGCTGGCTTCTGTCTTTCTCCCAACCCCATAGCACCTTCTTATAGAATCAAAACCTCTTTTGAAACTTACAATCCTTGACAGGTGTGGATGACCCAGTAAGCAAGGTAAGCACAAGCTTACCTGTGCTTATTTACTAATCTGTAGTGAACAGTTTCACACAATGTGGTGAAAAACATGTGAAATTGTTCATTAGAGATTAGTAAGTAAGCACAAGTAAGCCCATGCCTACCTTGCTTATTGGGTAATCTGCCCCTGCCAATAGACACCTCAAACTCAGCACATCATAGACTGAGCTCATCCTCTCCCACACTGTCTTAGACTGGGTTCCTTAGAAGCACAGTGTGAGGCAGGATATGGGTGTAGGAGATTTATTGAGGGTCCCCTCTCGGGACAGAGGGAGAGAAGGAAGTAGGATAGGCCTGGGGATAAAACCAAGCATGGATGTAGTCAAAACTGGACTCTAACTTCAGCTTCATCTTACAGCAAGCTCTGCACCACAGAGGTTCTCTACCTTGAGGCAAAGGACCAGCTTTTATACTCCTGTATCAGTCACTGTTTATGGATTGCCCCTGTCAGAGAGCAGAGCCTCCTGGGCCTGACAGCCCTTGTTTGGCTAAGAGAAATTGTCTGAAGAAGGGGGCAGCTGTGAGCCATTAGAAGGCAGTTTTCACAGCAGCTGGCTAATGGGTGCACTGACTCAGAAAAGGGAATCTGGGTTGACTATCAACAATATCCACTACAGTCCACTCCCTTGCACTGCTCAGATCCACTTCTTACATTAAGTCCATTCCACTGAGGCACAGTTTCTCCAGAACTCTGGCTGGAGATGATTTCTGGGAAAACTTAAAAGGCAAAGGTTAGTGAGACTCTAGTCCCTACAGGTGCAGTTGGTCCTGAGACCATAACTGATACTTATTGTCTCCCTCCTCCAACACCTATTCTTGACTGCCCTCCTCACTTTTGTTGGTCTAGGTGACTTGCCTGCTGGAGTGATCCAGACTTTCATACCTGAGGGCTCTGAGGCTCTGGTCACCAAGCCCTCCTCAGACCACGGTTGCTGTTGTTCTTGACCATTTGCGGTTAAAACTGGGCATGGGAGTACCAAGAGGCATCCCTCATGAATGACACAAGTGCCAACATATTCGTCATGCCTCCCTTTATATAGATAGCATCAGGTTCCTCCAGAATGGTAACTCTTTTACCTGCCGGTCTACTGGCATGAGGAATATGAAGTGACCAGGTGGCAATTGTAACTGTAGGTTTAGTGGGACTCTTACCATGCTCTCTGGTGGAAGGATCTTCCCTCTGGGCCAGGATCTCTAGACCAACACAGTCTGAGGTGGCAGGGATGGGAAATACAATTTTCTCCACATAGGTCACTAAGAGATACTGAATGAAGCCACTCCTACTTCCATCCCCTTTCACCCCCCAAATACACTCCATTGTGCCCCGGTTCCAATGGAATCTCTAGTGGTGATGTTATTAGGTGCAGTTTCAATCCCAGTAACCTGGATTAATGGGGTGGGGGGGGGGCAGGGGTAGCAGAAGGAAGGAGACCAATCTGAAATTTGTGATAAAACTGAATAAAACTATTTAAAAATAAGTTCTATCTTAATGCTTTCAAGCAATTAAAAGAAGACCCAACAGTTAATGAATTCTTGTTAGATTAACTTTCACGATGAGATATGCACACTTTGTAATTAGCATATTAATTGCTGGTATTCAGATGAGAATTTGAAGATTATTATTTAAGTAGACTAAACATTATCACAGTCTTCTTTATATTAATAGTTTGTGTTTTTAGAGATAGACATGGTACAAAGGTAAATATCAGTGTAGCCCCTGTTTAAATTATCACAAGTGTCAAATAAGTTGGATATGAATTATGGGGCTTTTTTTCTATGCTCAAAGGGTTGGCAGGCCTGAACCCCATTTTGCACTCAGGTGTCCTCCATGAAGCTGCCAGTGGTAACAGAAGAGCGAAGGGCATGTTTGAGTCTCTACACATCCTTGTTCTTCATCTGGAGCTGTGGGGGACCTCCACTTTCCCCAGCAACTCCACTGGGCCACTTGTCTTGGTAAAATTTAACATTTGACTTTCTTCCCTTGGAGAGCCCTGGGAAGAGCACCCTGGAGCCCACACGGGGTGGAATAGGACCTAGGGGGATCAAATGGGGTTGAGTCAACCAGATTTTCTCCAGAGAAGTTGAGGTTAAAACCCAAGTCAGCTAGAAAAAGTTGGCCATCGGAATTATCAGGTCACAAATCTTGACTAAGACAAGGAAATGCAATTCTGGGCTCTTGGCCTTTGCTTTGTTTGTCTGACTGATGATGTTTCCGTTCCCTTCCTCCACTGTCAGCCGAGAAGCCACAGAGATGATAGAGAACACCTCAAACCTCACTCTAGAGCATGAAGCAACAGCTTTTCCCTCTGGAATCCAAGTCAGTACCTTTCCCCCAAAGAGATATCACACCTCAATGATGATGGGTCACCCCAGTACTGCTTCTCTTTCCAGGAAGTTTTACCACAGACAGCAAGGCATTGTATTGCCTATACAATGCTCTGTTAACCCTGACCTGGAGAAGAAAGGGAAGCAAGGCAGCAGAGGGCCCCTCAGCCCAACCAGGGCCTCACTTTGAGGACGCAGCATTCCTTTCCTTCCCAGAGTGTTCTCTTTCAGGGCTTTCCTTAGCCTCCAGGCATCACGGAGGTCACCAGCCCTCTCTTACCAAGAAGGGACTGCAGTTAGAACTGAAGGCAGCATGACTTCTAGACTAGTTCTAGATTCAGGTGCTCTGAATCCCAGGCTGGTCTGCTAATCACTAGTGTGTGATCCCTAGTGGACCTCTTAGCAGTCCTGGGCTTCAGGCTTCTCTCTTGCCTCTAGAACAAACCCTATTCCCCTCCAAAATGTCAAGGTCCTGGATGTATTCCCATCGGGCCCTGGATGTATTCCCATCAGGCTCTGGATATATTCCCATCCGGCTCTGATGACCAAGAAGGAGTCTAATTTTTCTCCCTTGTGTGTGTTTTTTTTTTTTTAATAATTTTTATTGTGCTTTAAGTGAAAGTTTACAAATCAAGTCAGTCTCTCACATAATAACTTATATACACCTTGCTACATACTCCCAATTACTCTCCCCCTAGTGAGACAGTCTGCTCTCTCCCTCCACTCTCTCTTTTCCTGTCCATTTCGCCAGCTTCTAACCCGCTCTCCCTTGTTTTTTACATTAACTAGTTGCCAACAAATGAACTCCAACTCATGGTGACCCTGTATGTGTCAGAGTAGAACTGTGCTCCATAGGGTTTTCAAGGCTGTGACCTTTTGGAAGCAGATTTCCAGGCCTTTTTCCTGAGGTGCCTCTGTGTGGATTCGAACCTCCAAACTTTCAGTTAGCAGTTGGGTACATTAAACATTGGTACCACCCAGGGACTCCATTTTTGGGTTCTGTGTAATGTTGTTGTTGTAAATTGCCGTTGAATCGGCTCCGACTTATGGTGACCCCGTGTACAGCAGAAGAGATCCCAAATAACAGTGGCTTAAACAAGATCAATATTTCTTTCACTCTATTGTAAGTCTCAATAAAGGCATTTGGGCAGGTACGGTGGCTCGCTCGGCAGTCTTCCCAAACCAGGCTCTCCGGGCTGCCAGTTCACCCATTCTCAGGGGCAGTTCTCAGCCGCAGTGTCCAATATGGCTCACCAGCCATATACCCGTGCCCAGGGTCATGATGGAGGAGGTAAGAAGAGGACAACCCCTTCTTTTAGAGGATATTGTCCCAGGTGCTGCAGACACCTTTCTCTCCTATCCCATTGGCCTGCAGAGTCACATGGTCTTAGGGAAGGCAGAGAAATGTGGCCACAGCCCAGCTAAAAATGAAAGGATCTATTATTGTACATGGCCACCCCATGTGTGTCATGGTAGAACTGGGCTCCATGTTTTCAATGGCTGATTTTTCAGAAGTAGATCACTAGGCCTTTCTTCCAAGGTACCTCTGTGTGGACTTGAACCTCCAACCATTTGGTTAGCAGCCAGCTGTGTTAACCGTTTGCACCCCCCAAGGACTCCATATAGGATTGCCATGAATTGGAATCAACTAGATAGCAACTGGTTTTGTTTTTTCAGTTTTTATTATTGTACAAGAAAGAATGAAAGGTTATTGAGAGGCCAGCAATCAGCCTTTACCACATTTTTTTGTTGTCCTTGTTAAACTTTTCTACTATACTGATTTTTTAATTTCAAAATACTTGCTTATAACAAGTAGAGCAATGCAAAGATATACAAAGAAAAATCCCATGCCCCTGAGGGAATAAATATTAACGGAGTTATATGTATTCTTTCATGCCTTTCTTCACAGTCATTTAAAAATATACCACCATTTATGTCTCTCCATCTACTTTATTTCATTTTTTACAAATATGAGATCAGTCTATGCAGAACATTTTCTGCATCTTGCTTTTTTCCCACTTAACAATATGTAAATGAAACTGTTCATAGGTAACTAATGTGACTCCAGCCTATTTTAAATAACTTCATAATATTTCATAGTGTGGATGCACTATAATTTCTTTGACCATTCTAGTATATAGCTTATTTCCTTTTTTGTCACTGTAAACAATGTTGCTATAAACAACCTCATACACATATCCCTAGGTATTCCTTTCTATAGGAGAGATTTACTATACCTAATGGTATGTGCAGGTTAAATTGCATTGGCTTCGACTTGGTAATTTTCTGAAAAGATTGTCATCCTTCACAGGTCTGCCAGCAGTGCCAGGGGATGATTGTCTGCTGGCCCTTGGTGGCACTCCTCTTTCCTTTTGGAAGGAAGCAGGAGAAAGGTGAAGCGGTGGAGGTGAAGACCCCAAGATTTCCAGGAAACTTTCCTGGTCTAAGAGCTGAGAATATGATTTCATCCCATCTGCTCTCAGAAAGGAAAACAATGACGGCATGGCCTCTCCCTGCCTGAGAATGGAATGAAATCCCAGTCCTGTCACACAGGCAAGCTGCCCCTGCCCAGGGGCAGGCATAATGAAGATTAATAGGGGCGAGAAGAGTGGGCTCTGTGCCTGATGGAAGACATGATCTCATTCGCTGCCCAGCTGGTGGGCGTGGGAGGAGGGTCCTGCCGGGCCAGGGTGGGGGCAGCCCGGGTGTCCAGCCCCAGCAGGCAGGTGGAGCCCTGAGTGGCCTTGCTCCAGCCCCACCGCACAGAGCCTGGGGGGTGGCTCCAGCCTTTCATCTTATATGCTTAAATACCCAGGTCCCTGTTGTTCAGGGGAGAAAGACCTGGCAACCTGCTTCTGTAATTGTTATAGTTAAGAAAACCCTATGTGGCAGTTCTGCTCTATCACATGGGATCGCTATGAAAAAAAAAATCAAAGGCATCTAAAAACAACAATAGCCGTTGTTCAGACAAGGAAATCGAGGCTCAGGTTGTTGCGTGGCTTGCCCGTGTTCACTGAGGGCCGTTGGGCTGAGCCTGGAAGACTGGAACCCACGGCCCAGGACTCCTATTTCTGTCCTCATTCCTCAGACACATGCACTTTGCCAGGTTCTCTGGATGTCTTTGGCTCAAGTTGCCCCCATGCTTATTCTAGTTTGCAGCCTTGTGAAGCTGAAGTGCTGTTATACAAGCTTGTAAGTGTGTGGGCATGTGGGTGGGGGTGAGAGTAGAGAAGAAGGGGCCCTTTGGGGGCTAGGAGGCCAGAAGGCCAGAACTGCAGGTTCTTCTGGAAGAGATGTCCTGTCATAGGCCCCTTCACCACCAAAGTGGAGTCAGCCACCAATCCCAGCCAGGAGCTTAGTAGGTGGTGAGCCACAGGGCACCTCCACCCCAAGCTATCTCCCACACTGTACCACCTTGGAGCCTGGAAGTTAACACAGATGCTCAGTGGGGTTCATCAAGTATTGAGACCTGAATCCTTTGAGTTAAAATGCAGCACTCTTAGAAGGAGACACCATTGCCAGCACTGAGTGAAAAAGTGTCTCTGCAGAGGCTTGTGGGAGAAGGGCAGCTGGTAAGCAGCGGGGGAGGGGGGTAAACTTAGGGGCATGTGTCATCATAGGGTGCTAGGAATAATAATAATTGTTACTACTAATTATTTATAATTACTATTATTTCTTAGCTCAGTTTGTGTGAGCAGGGGCGGGCAGAGAGGCCCCCTTCTGTGTCTACTGCTTCCCCCACCCCCTCCATCCATGAACCCTGGCCACCAGCCTCAGTGCCGTAGTCTTGTTGGCATGCTGGGAGCACCCACCCCTCACCCAGCCTGCTGACAATCATCACCCACCTCACAGCTGGTCGAGACAGGGAGGGAGCTGGCATCTCGTGAGCATATTTTTTCCTCCAATTGTCTCAGCCTTCAACCCTGTTTCACAGACTAGGAACTGAGACCCTACAGCTAGTAAGTGAAGTGACTAAGCTGAGAGTTGAGATCAGAACTGACAGACCCCCCAAGTCCTTGCTATCCCCACAATGGCCAAGGGTGCTTCTCTGTCTCATTCACGTAAGTTCCAGCCCAAACCCGTATGTTCGGCCCCCACCTGTGTTCCTTCCTCTTTCAGCAGGGAAAGGGGAGGGATACTGGGGAAGGCCGGATAATTCATTCTCCTGGCTCAGCACTTTGTAGGGCATCCTGTTTTTATGTTGGGGTTCAGGCTGGGGGTGGGGGAGAGGTGGTGGCTGCAAGCTTTAGGTCTTCCCCAGGGAGGCACATGCCCTCAGAAATTGCCTAGTGAATCCTGGATTCCTGGAACCTCCAAGCTTTCTACTTCTTCAAGGACACAGCCCCTATACCCATACAACTGTTCCAGGGACATATGACAGTAAGCTGACCAGTGTTCAAGCAGCTTTATTCACAGCCAACAAGAGAAAATGACCCTGCAGTTGGAGTAGGGCAGTTTCTTTCATTTCTAGGGATCCTGTGCATCTCAGGTCTTTCAGTGAAATCGCTGCTGTCATTGTCCCTGGACAAATCAAAGCTATTAACTCTGAATAACTCCAATTCAAGAAACTGCCTTCCTCACTTCAGCCTCACCAGCTCTAACTGTGGTTGCTCTAAAGAATCCAGCATTTCTCAGCCTGGGGGTGCTAATCACTCCAGCTCAGCCCTCCCTGCTGAGCCAGCCCCATAGGTTCTGAGCCTTACCTCTTTTAGCTGACTTTTAGCAAATGGCTTTCTCTGTGGCATGACACCTCTTTCCCACAAACCTACCCTTTGTTACTAAGGAGCTTATATTTAACTGTTGTTTTTCTCACATTTTGGGAAATGCTGACTTGGTACCCTTTAGGATGAAGACAGAGGCCAAAGTCTCTCTTGGATGTTTTGTTTAGCAAGTCAGGAAGCTGCTGCATCTAAGAATATTTCTGAATTTGGAAGAGGAGGGAAACAAATGCTTCCAGGATACCCCTGGATTGTTTCTGGGGTCAAAGCAGCAGCCCATCTTGCCCTTTTGGATAATCAGATAATGAAATTCCTGAGGGCTGGTGACTGTGTCCAATTTATTTCTGAATCCCTATAAACTAAGCAGGGGCTAGCTCAAAGAAAGCATTTGATAAATATTGTGGAGAAATCCTGGGCTCATAGACCCTGAAACCAGGAATGACTGTGCCCAGGAACCCAATGCCTTGTGTGCTAAGGACACAGGGGCAGCCACAGCTGGAGCAGGAGGGGGAGAGCTGTTGGGGCATTAGTCGGGCATTTGCTCCAAGGCTTCCCAGGGCTGGACCCCAATGGACAAGGATCTGCAGGTTATATCTACCAGGTGACAGCGAACAAAGTTTGGTGGTACAGTTAATGCACTGAGCTGCTAACAGAAGGGCTGGAAGTTTGAGTCCACCAAGAGGCACCTCAGAAAAAAGTCCTGTTGATCTACTTCCAAAAAATCAGCCTTTGAAAACTGTGTGGAACATGGTTCTCCTCTGACCCACATGAGTCACCATGAGCCAGAATCAACTCAACTGGCATCTGGTACTGGTGATGGGGGAGCAGGGAAGGCTGAGCTCCAGGGTAGACCCTGTGTGCTTCAGAGCAGTGGGCCAGGAACCTGTATTCTGCAAGGTCACTAAAACCTATTGCTTTTGAGCCGACTTGGACTCATGGTGACCCCATGTGTGTCAGAGTAGAGCTGTGCTCCGTAGGGTTTTCATTGGCTGGTTTTTCAGAAGTAGATCACCAGGCCTTCCAAGACACCTCTGGGTGGACTTGACGCTCCAACCTTTTGGCTGGCAGCTGAGCGCATTAACTGTTTACACCACCCAGGGATGCTGCATAATCTCTAATGCTCTTCATTTCTGTGTTGCTTGCTCTGCTCCAGGTGATTTAAAGCTTGCTGGCCCTTAGCAAGGTCCCTGGGTGGTGTAAATGATTGGCTTGGCTACTAACACAAAGGTTGGTAGTTCAAACCCACCCAGCAGTGCCGTGGAGGAAAGGCCTAGCGATCTGCTTCAATAGAGATCACAGCCAAGAAAACCCTATGGAGCAGTTTTATTCTGTAACACATGGGATTGCCATGAGTCAGAATTGACTAGACGGCAAAGGGTTTTTTTGTTTTGGGTCCTTGGCAACAGTTGCCAAGGTAAACCAACAGCTGAGGCAGCTTGGATCACAGTGGCCAGCATCTTAGCTCTACCTTTGGGGGATGGCCCTGAAGGAGACATGTCAAGCCCCACAGGGTGGTGGTGGGGAGGTGTTGGTGGAGGCAGGGAGCCTACAAAGGACTCTTGGGATTGCTGTGCACCAAGGAGATGAGCACAGCCATTTGTTATCTGTAATTAAATTTAGCTAATTTCATTCTGTGGCTCAGAGCCGGAGAATCAGGGTTCTCAAAAAATGTTATTATGTTATCCCATTTTGCGTAAATGTCATCATGGCGCAGTTGGAACGGGAAGAGAGGACGTTTTTGAGATGTTCCTGGTCCTCTAAATGGATTGTGTTCTGTTCCTTCAGCATTAAAGTCAATCGAATGCCAAAGCCTCCAGGAGCTGATGCAGATGAAATGTTACGTTTATATAATCATTCCACAGACAGACAGGAAAGCGGTGCTTCTGGATAAATCTAAAACCCGGGACAGGAAGGCTGAGAGATCAGACAGGCGCGATTCTTGAACCAGCTACAACGATTCATTGTTCTAGGTGCACCCAGAGGGGAAATGACTGAGAGAAACGGAGAGTTAAAAGTTAAACCCCAGGCAGCTAAGTTTTCATTTTAGTCATTGTCCTCGAGTATCTGTGAAAGCAGTCAGCCTCAAGGATGAGGCTGGAGAAAAATTCAGTGAAAAAAAAAAAGTAATGACCACACAATTCTTTTTGATATGAGATTCAAACTAAACTTAAGACACTCAGTATGAAAGGTCAAAGTAAATAAATGGTTTCCAGGGACTGGGAGGAAGCAGAAATGGGAAGTTAAAGCTTCATGAGTACAGAGTTTCTGTTTGGGTGATGAAAAAGTTTTGCAAATAGTGGTTGGTGATGGTTGCATACAGGGATTACCCAATAAGCAAGGTGCACAAGGGCTTACTTGTGCTTACTTGCTAATCTGTGAAATTGTGCCCTACAGATTAGCAAGTAAGCACAAGTAAGCCCATGCATACCTGGCTTACTGTAAGCCCCTGCATAACTTGCTTAGTGGTTAATTTGCAACTTGTACAACATGGTGAATGTAATTAATGCTACTGAATTGTACACTTAAAAATGGTTACAATGGCAAATTTGATGTTTTTAATATATATATATATTTTACTACAATAAAAATTTTCTTAAATTGTAAAAACACCAAAATCAATACTGAGAGTCTTCTGGTGGGCTAGCAACTTTTGGACCTTTATTGTCTCTCAGCCCTGGTGTGTAGGATACAGGCAGCTGGAGGCTAGGAGTCAGAAATCGGAGTTGGCCATGTTGATTCCTTCTGAGGACTCTGAGGGAATGTCTGTTCCATGCCTCTCCCACAGCCTCACCTCCTTTCCTTGCCTGACACTACCCTCTGGCTAGCCCTCCCAGAAATCTCTCACTTCTTCACCTGAAACAACTCGGTGTCTGACTCCTGTCTTCACTAAGGGAATAGCTATTCTAGATGCTCTAAACCAAAACCAAACCCTTTGCCATCGAATCGATTCTGACTCCTAGCGACCCTGTAGGACAGAGTAGAACTGCCCCATAGGGCTTTCAAGAAGCAGCTGGTGGGTTCAAACTGCTGACCTTTTGGTTAGCAGCTGAACTCTTAACCACTGCACAACCAGGACTCCTCCTTCAAACCCTAGGCCAGGCCCCATGCATTTGCCTGAATTAAACTCCCTAAAAGAGCAGCCTGGCTGGAAGACCAAAGGCTGAAGTACCTCTGCTGCAGCTCAACCCTGCCCTGACCTCTGGGCTATTACAGTGGCCTCCTCAGAGCCTCCTTGTCTTGGTTTCTCACCCTCCAGCTCTCCACAGTGACAATGATGCAGCTGTCTCCACACAGTATCGGGGACTTTGAAAGTTCCCTTTGTGATTGTCTTGCTTTGAGAGATGAACAAAGCTGAGCTTGTCCTGCATGTTGTCTGCACTACAAGCACAGCACTGTTCTCATGAAGGCCTTGTAGCCTTGCAGTTCTCTGCAACTAGGGGCCAATGTGTTGGTTCCTGGGGTTGCTGCATTTTGCTGTACTAGGCAGATTGTGGATTCAGATCTTAGGACGAGGTGGATTAACCAGTAAGCACGGTAGGCACCGGCTTACAGTAAGCAAGGTACGCATGGGCTTAATTGTGTTTACTTCCTAATCTATAGTGCACAATTTCACATGGGTTTTGCCACATCGGACCTACTTACCTTGCTTATTGGGTAATCCATCCCTGTCTTAGGAGTGAATGATCCAACAGGGGAAGAAGCTTAGCTTCTGGCGGTGTCTGAGATACCAGGGACCAAACATGTCATTTTTGTGACATACTTTGATTTCTTTATGTTACATAACTTATTTGATCATGAGTCCCTTGGATTGCCATGTACGTGTGTCTTTGGAGAGACAGCCCGCCACTTGTAAAGCTTCTTCCCCCAGTGTCTTACTGACATAGGGCTGTCATAACAGAGTATCACAAAGTGAGGGGCTTGTAAGAACAGAAATTTATTGTCTCAGAATTCCAGATACTAGGAATTCAAACTCAGCATGTCAGCACGACCATGTTCTCTCTGTCTGCTGTAGGGGAAGATCCTTCCTAGTGTCTTTGAGCTTCTGGTAGGGCCAGGTATTCCTTGGGTGGTAGATGCATCTTCCCGTGGCCATCTCCTCTGTCTCTTCCCCTCTTTTATAGGATGCCACTCAGATTAGATTAGGTTAGAACCTACCCTACTCTGGTATGACCTCATTCTAAAACTGATAACATCTTCAAAGACTCTATTTCTAAACAAGGTCACTTTCACAAGTTTGAGGGTCAGGAAATCAGCATTTCTTTTTTGAGAACAAGTCTATCTACAGCAGCCCTCAGCTCACCCCACACCCACTTTGCCAAGTCACCAAGTCACTTGGCCTCTGTCTTGACTTCACAGAAACATACAGTTTATGACCGGAAGGTAGTTCAGTAAGTATTTTATATTTCTGTCGTGTGACATAGTTTTAAATTGCTTTCATACCTACTTTTTGTTTTCATTTTTCATAAAGATTGCTATCCATCCCATTGAGACCAGAGATGAGGAAACTGGAGCCTGGAGAGGTTAAGTGACTTGTTGAAGATCACACAGCTGACTTCAGTCCATTCCTGCCATACCTTCTCTTTAGTTCCCTAGGGCTGCCGTGACAAAGTGCCATGAACTGGGTAGCTTATAAGAACAGAAATTTATTCTCTCACAGTCTGGAGCTAGAAGCCTGAAATCAGAGTGCTGGCCATGTTGATTCCTTCTGAGAGCTCTGAGGGAGAGTCTGTTCCACGCCTCTCTCCTAGCTTCTGGTGGCGGCCAGCAATCCTTGGCGTTCCTTGGCTTATAGCTCTGCCTCCTGCAATTTCTGCTTTTACCATCACATAACTGTCTTCCTTCTGTGCGTGTCTCTGTGTCTCTTCTTTATTAGGACATCAGTCATATTGGATTAAGACCCACCATGCTCCAGTATGACCTCATGTTAACTGATAACATCTTCAGATACCCTATTTCCACACAAGGTCATGTTCACAGATACCGTATCTTTTGGGGAGACACCATTCAATCTGTAACAACCTCTTTGATGTGCTTCCTTGTCCTATCCTTCCTTTGACCTTGCCCCAGTGTTTGGTGTTAAATTTCATGTACCAAATAATAGTTTAGTCCACCCAGGACCACTCTAGTGGAAGGGATGGCTGGGGGCAGTGATGTGATTTTGAAGGCCTCTGAGGCTTGGCTTGGGGTTGTTATCATCAGCAGCTGTCTTTTCCTGAGCCCCAACCCAACTGGAGAGTTGAGACCTTTGCTTAAATGCCACACCATGACAGTCCACGGTAGAGTCAGCCCCAACACAGACTTTCTAAAATTTTACTTAGTCACAGGTCATCCGCAGCAAGCTAGGAACCTGCTGCAGTACAACTTGCAGCCCTCATGTTATAACTTGAAAGCCTGGCTGATGACTCATTGGGTGATTTTATTTAAAAATCCCCAGCAGCTCTTTTGTGCAACATGCCTGATGACCCAGATACCCAGGACTCTTACAACCCCTCTTGCACAGACTGGCTCTGCCCAAGGCTTTCTTCAGCCACCTCAGTAAAATCTGTGTTCCAAACTTCCTCCTCTTCCTGCCAGCCTCTCTGAATGTTTTATTAAGCAAACATGAAGATGAAATGCCTAGGACTGTGCTGCCAAATGAGAATCTGAGGGGAAGAGGACATTTTGTGGTAGTCTTCATTGCAGGTGTTCACAAACCCAAGACTTCAAGGAAGGTTCCTTATTCTTCCAGTCCAGACCATGACCATCATCTGTGCCTCATGGTGCCATATATATTTAGTTCAAACTTAACCACCATCTTTGCTATCCCCATGTCTTCTGGCAGGCTGTGCAGAACTCACTGTAGGCAGGCAAGAGTATGACCTAATTTTTTTTTAATTAATTTTATTGTGGTGAAATACACATAACATAAAATTCACTATTTTAACATTTTTAAGTGCACAACTCAACGATATTAATTATAGTCACCATGCTGTGCAACCATCACCATTATCTATTTCCAAAAGTTCTTCATCACCCCAAACAGAAGTTCAGTACATCTGAAGCAATAATTTCCCATTCCCCCACCCCTCAGCCCCTAGTAACTTCTATTCTACTTTGGTCTGTCTGCATCTGCCTACTCAGACATTTCATGTAAGTGGGATCACACAATATTTCTCCTTTTGTGTCTCTGGCTTATTTCACTCAGTGTAATGTGTTCAAGGCTCATCCATATAGTAGCTTGTATCAGGACTTCATTTCTTTTTATTGCCAAACTGACCTATTTTAAAAGACCTATTCATCTAAGGTCTTTTTTATCTGAGGACAGATGAAAGGCACTGGTTTGTGGCCCTGCTTGCTGGCACTGTTCAGAGCTGGCAGTCCAGAGAAGGAGAAGGTTGATTAAACCCACAAGATGGCATAGGAGAGGGTAACTAAGTGAGCCTGGCCTAGGAGGAGGGAACGACAGGCAATTGAGGAAGAAGGAGGCTTTAAGCAGGTGGGGAAGGTGGGGCATGGTGGGGGAACCATACTAGTTGCCTTTGAGCCAGCCCCCACTCACAGCTACCCATGTGTGTCAGAGTGGAAAGGTCCTCCATAGGGTTTTTAATAGCTGATCTTTTGGAAGTACATCTCCAGGCCTTTCTTTCCAGGTGTCTCTGGGTGGACTTGGACCTCCAACCTTTCAGTTAGCAGCCAAGTGCGTTAACCATTTGCACCACCCAGGGATTCCATGATGGGAGAAGAGGGGCCCTTTAGGACAAGGAATGAGAGCATTTAGGACCCAACATGTGAGCTGGAGGCTGCAGAATTTGTGGGGAATTGTGGGAGAGGGCTGGAGGAGCAGGCAGGGGGGCCAACAGGAGCTTTGGACACAGTTTGGTGTGTGTGCTTAATCTCGAACCCTGGGAGCCACCAGGCAATTTAAGTCACACAGATTGAAAAGCACCACTCTTAACACTCTTACAACAGCCAAAAGGGAACATAGTTTCTCCTGCCATTTAACCCAGAGCCAGTGGATTTAAGCCAGCGCTCCTCACAATGAGAAGCTAGTGGTTTTTGGAACCAGGTGCTTGGGTCTACAAACTTAGTAACCTCATAGGAGGCTAGGATGGTTCTATGGGGGTAATCCAGACAGGGAAACCTTTTCAATGGTGTGTTGATAAAGAGATTCTGCTAATTTTAATGCATTAGCTCAACTGGGTTGGAACCTAGCTGTTACCAGCAGCCTCAGGGCCTATAGTCTCCACAATGGTCCTTGGTATCAGGAAAGATGCTGAGTTGAGATCCGTGGAGGGTGGGTGGCTTGGGGCCCAGGGACTCCCTTATGCATCTGTGGACTGATTGTTTACCTATTGGATGATTTCAGAGGCACAGGAAAGTCACATTCCTGAAATTGTGAAATTTAAGACTTTTCACTTGGGTTACAGCTTATTTCCCTGATAAAGAGTAAGTCCTTGTAGGAGTCCTTTCTTCACTCTTATTGGGTATTTGAAGCTTGGTTTGGATGAGAGTGTATGACATTTTCAAGGCAATGTTCCATACAGGGGAGTATGGAGAAAGCACCAAGGTGCTGGATTTTGAAGGAAGCCAGAGGGGGTACCACCAAGGGAGTAGGAGAACAGAAAGAAAGGGCCTGGTACATGGGTCACAAACTCAGTCAACTTCACAATTTGGGCAGGTTTGCTGATCCTCAGGAGCCCCTGGGTAGTGTAAACAGTTAACGCTATAGGTTGCTAACCAAAAGGTTGATGGTTCGAGCCCACCCAGAGGCATGTTGGAAGACAGGCCTGGTAATGTATTTCTGAAAAATCGGCCATCGAAAGCCCTATGGAGCATAGTTCTACTCTGACACACATGGGATCACCATGAGCGGGAGTTGACTTGACAGAAAAATGTTTCTTTTTTGCTAATCCTCAGCCTTGAAATCTTTCTCAGGCACAGAAGAGTGGGGATGGGATGATTTCTGGGCCCTCTACTAGACCTGCCTACAGACTTGGCCCCATCTGAAACTCTGAAGAGTGTAAGTTGTTCCCGGGAAGCTGTGCAGACAGTCCTCAGCTTAGGGACAGGGTATGTTCTGAAAACTCTTTATTAATCTCCTTGTTCTGAGGTAACGACACATTTCCCCACACACAAAAAAGGCTTTGCTTGGTGGTAATTTAGGTTCTTAGGTCAGCCCACAAAAGCTTGACCGACCCGTGAGGTGGTTGGAGACAGTATTGACAGTGGTCTACGTTGTGGTCACAAAATTTTTCTACTGTGTTTTCTCCTAGAAGTTTTATGCAGAGTAGAGCTCCATAGGGTTTATAAGGCTGTGACCTTTCGGTAGATAGCTAATATTTTGTTTAGGGTTTTTATTTTTATTTTTTATTGTACTTTAGAAGAAGGTTTACTAGTTTCCCATTAACCCATTAATCCACATATTGTTTTGTGACACTGGTTGCCAACCCCACAACATGTCAACACTCTCCCCTTCTTGACCATGGGTTCCCCATTACCACCTTTTCTGTCCCCTCCTGCCTTCTAGTCCTTGCCCCTGGGCCGGTGTACCCATTTGGTCTTGTTTTGTTTTATGGTCCTGTCTAATCTTTGGCTGAAGGGTGAGCCTCAGGAGTGATTTCATTACTGAGCTATAACGGTATCCGGGGACCAGACTCTTGGGGTTTCTCCAGTCTCTGTTAGACCAGTAAGTCTCGTCTTTGTTTAGAGTTTTTGTGTTTATATTTATAAGTAGAAAGAATCTTTACTTTTTTTAGACTCTATCCAATTTTAGAATCAAGCATATGAGATATACAAGATATACCATTAGTGTGTATAAGATAGGGAAAATTTATTCCTTGAAAGTTTGGTAGAATGCACTCATAATCCTTTGGGTCTGAGTATTTTTTTGGAAAATTTGATTCAATTTCCCTAATTATTATTGGAATAGTCAATATTTCTCTTCCTTCTTGTGCCATTTTTTGGCATTATATATTTTTTCCAGAAATGAATTAATTTTTTTCTAGACTTTCTACATTTGTTAATTTGAGCTCTTTTTAGTATTTTATTATTGTTATATTTCTGGTGTTATTTCTCCCCTTTAATTTACCATTTCTTTGACTTGCACCATTTCTTTTTTCTTGAGCAGTTGTGCTGGAGGTTTATGTAGTAAAAAGATTCATCTTCTGATTCATTTCTACTAGCCAAAGCAGAGCCAATGTTTTTTAAAAAATCGGCAAAACCTTTCCCACGTTTTGGTTGTTTTTCTTTTCAGTTTTCTTTTGTAATTTTGCAAACCAGACAACTTCTTGGGAGTTATATTAAAGGGTTTAAAATATATCCATTAAAAGTAATTTCATAAACTATATATGCTAACAGAGGCATATAAGATCTCTCATCTCAGGGAGAGTAAGGTCCAGGGGGAAATCAGGCAACTACCAAAAAATCACAAAAACATATAAAAAATTACAGTTGTGGTAGTTCTAAGAAGTGGGGCAAAGCCATGAGAGTTGATAAAGGAAGCACTGCCTCACTTAGGGTAGCCAGGAATGATTCTCTGAACAAGCAATAAGAGTTATCCAGATACAGAAGAAAAGGGACAGCATTCCATATAGATGGAATAGCATGAGCAAAGCTTCTAGGGTAGGGAGCCAGTATTACGGAGTAAAGAGAAAGAATAAGTAAATACATCTAGGGATTCCTGGAGTCAAGGGTTTCTCTTTGATATTAGTCTGAAACAGTGAGGTTGGTTGTATATTTAGACAGTACATTGTTGAGAAAAAAGTCCTAGGCTATAAACTAACAGGGATATGCATTGAAGTTGGCAAAACCAAAAGACAGATTGGAAGACATAACCCTTATTTGCATCCTGAGAAAAATGATTGCAAAGATGTATTTTAATAACTCAACGTACTCTCATGAAAAACTCCTCTCTAACTTACTACAAGTGCCATAACAAATTTTGGCTGTGGCATAGTTTGAAATTATTCCTACGTTGATTTGAAATAATTAATAATTAAAGCTCAAAATGTTGAAGCTTAAAATTCAAAAATAATTGAAGTTTAAAATGACCCTTTGGGATAATATATTCTAAAGATCATGCTGGATCTGGACTAAAATTTGTTCAAATCTCATAATTTAATATTGAGGATTAATATATCTTCAGTATACACGATAGTATTTGTCCTTGATTTAGTTTGATTAGGATATTTTCATTTCTGCAACAATCAGCCTTCCCTGAGAGCACAATCTCAGCAGCAGTGCATGAAGACGTTGCACCTTGATCTGATGAGGAGGTGGTGGACATATATCCCCACTTGTGTCTGCCCAGTGCTGTGTGCCAGCTTATTGGTTTAAAGATAAGCACAAGAACTAAACGTCTCTTGGAGAGAACAAACCTCAGGTTAGCTTAAAAGATACAAACTTTAGTGGCCCCAAAAGAGGTGAGTGTAGGCTACAAATAGGAGGAAAAAAAAAAAAAAAAAGGCAAGAAACTGAAAGGATATGATTTATAATAACTCTTCCACAAAAGTTGATGCAAAATAATTTGTTCATCCTAATAGGGCTTTAATAGATTCTTTCCCACAGCACTTATTGCAAGCTAGAACATTAAGCATGACAGAAGCCTTATTATGACTATGGATTTAGAAATGTGACAAACAAATTGCCTTGCTTATAAGACCTGAGAAGGCTTCATTTGGTTTTGCAGCATATGGAATTCTTCTTGGCAAATCATGATGGGTGCAGAATGCCTTCCTAATTAAAACTCGTGATTCCCTTTGTCACCATTTATTCTGTCATTTCCTGGAGCAGAAGCCACCATAGTGTCATTTGGTAAACCCCAAATGCCATAGTCTGAAATGCATCTCCTCTCCAACCTTCCTCCCTGGCCTTGCCACCCTTCAGGCCCCTATAAAAACCTGAAGGATAAACAGTCTATGTGAGTCTATCTGAACGTGCCTTCTACTGTCCTGCCCCTGTTGTTTAGGAAATGCTGCCTGGGAAGTCATTTCTGTTTTTTTTTTTTTTTTTTCCTTCCCCCCTTGGCCTACTGAAATCCTCACAATTCTTCCAGACTCAGCTCAGGTGCCCATGCATCCTGAAAGCTTTACCTGGACTTCTTAGTTATGTGGAGTCCCTGGGTGGTGCAAACAATTAACCTGTCAGTTGTTATCTGAAAGATTGGAAGTTTGAATCTACCCAGAGGCACCTTGGAAGAAAGGCCTGGTGAGCTACTTCTGAAAAATCAGCCATTAAAAACACTATGGGGCACAGTTCTACTCTGACACATATGGGGTTGTCATGAGTCAGAATGGACTTGACAGAAACTGGTTCCTAGTTATAGTACGCAAACTTGGGTTCCTCAAAACACCAATTCTAGTGTAGTGAAATAAGTTCATTTATGTGGCCTTTTTCCTTTGTTCTTTGGAAAAACAGCTTGAGAAATTATTTTTTCTGAGCAGTTACCTTTGCCCTAGTTTTCTACCCTAGACGGTTAGTTATTTTTGTCCAGATTGATTGATATTTCCTGGGTAAGCTGTAAATAATTTGACGGTTTGATACTTTTTGTCTAGCCCTGGACTGCAGTGATTGGTCTGTTTTATGCGCCTTGCAGGGACTGGTAGGTTTACTATGCAAATTGAGTGATCTGTGAACCATCAAAGGGATTGGTCAGTTCGTGGTCCTGCTGGGAGGGCCATGCCTTGAAATTGACAAGGAGTTTGCTTACATATGCACCCAACCCCACAGAGGTTTTAGAGAGGCAAGATGAGAGAAGAGAGAAGAAGCAGAGAGAGAGGAAGTGAGGAACCTCCTAAAAGAGCTGTAACACGGTTCAAGGGCTGTAACACTGAAGACAGCGAGAGACTTAGAAGAGGCCCTGTGGCAGAGCCAGAGGTGACAGGCCCAGAAGGGGCCCTGTGGCTGAGCCAGCAGTGATGGCAGAAACCTGCTGCTAGGAATGCAGTTAAGAGAGCTAAGCAAGCTGCTACACTGGCTGTGAGCTGGGTCAGTTGGTAGTGGAGAGGCCGTTGGCAGGGAGGCCAAAGGTAGAGAGGCTAGCATGGCTAAGACAGGGCATGTGAGGCAGAGGGAAGGGCTTGTCCTGCACCAAAGAAGGGAACAATGTACTCTCCCATACGGGGGAGACTTCCAGACCTTGTCTATATGCTTCTTCATCCTGATCCCAAGTTGTAGCCTGTTACCTCCAAGTTGATCCTGGTCCCAAGTTGTAGCCTGTTACTTTCTAGTAAACCACATAACTGTGACTATGGTGTGTGAGCTCTGTGTGGCCACTGCAATGAATTATCAAACCCAGCAGAGAAGTAGAAAGTGCCATGGAGGGAATGGCTGGTGTCAGAAACGGTAAAGAAATTGGAGAGCAGAGGCAAGTCCAACCTCCAATTCATAGAAACTAGCTTTGTGCTGGTCCTGATTCTTATTGTCCCTCAGGAATTTAGATGGTTTCTGATGCTACTACAACACACCTATGATCAAATAAGGGCTCCGTTTCCTGGTAAGTCACAAAATAAAAATAGCACCTTAATGCTCTGAGGACTCTTACAATAAAGATACCTTTCATTTTCATTTAGTTCAGCAGCTCTTAAACTCCTTTGACTACAGAACTTTTTTTAAAATTAAATAACACCATTAACATAACACGGAGCACACTTTGAGAAATGCTGCCCTCCCACACTGTATTCTCTGTTCTCAAATCTTTATTCATCAACATATTCAACACATTTACTGACCATCTACTAGGTCTACAGAGGGATATAAAAATAGACTTAGTAGCCTTGAAAGAACCTTAAAATCTAGTAGGGGAAATGAGGCAGCGACTGTAGTCCAAGGTAGATTATGTTAAGTGCAATGAGAGAGGTACTGATAATAAGATTCAGAAGAAGAAAAACATTATTTCAGCTAGGGGGATGTGGTAGTGTGAGTTTTTTGAGAAGCAGAAACCAAGACAGTCATCTAAATGTGCAAGGATTTGACTAGGAGAGACTACCTGGGAGATGATGGGGAGGGAGCTGAGAAGGGCTTCAAACCACCATGCAAGACTGAAGCCAAGTGAAGGAAAGTGGAAGAAGGGCTGGGTGGAAGTGTGCACAGTCCAAGGAAGACTCAGCAAGGCCACAATGGAATCCTTGAGCCAATGCTGGCCAATCAGAGCTGTCCCAATTCTCCTAGGAATGACTCTGACCTGCTTCAGTCAGTCACTGGCCAGATGCAGCCATGTGCAGCATGATCTCTGTACAAATACAGCCATGAAATCCAGAGGGCTGCAGTGAGGCTGGGAATTGGCCACATCCTTGTAGTTGGAGGTATACCAGTTGTATTCTCATGGCTGCCTCAGGCCATCAGGGATAAATTCCTGGAGGACGTAGAATTTGACTTTGACCTTGATATACCTGGTAGTGTATTGGTTAAGAGCTTGGCTGCTAACCAAAAGGTCAGCAGTTTGAATCTACCAGCTGCTCCTTGGAAACCCTCTGTCCTACAGGGTCACTATGAGTTGGAATCGAGTTGATGGCAATGGATTTTTGTTCTTGTTGTTGTTTTGTTTTATATATCGTGGAGGTGGAAGGGAAGAGAGTTCAGGTAAAACAGACAGCATGAGCAAAAACACAGAAGCAGGAAAACATGGGGTCTAGAGAGCTCCGGTATGGTTGGAACTTAAGATATAGGGGAGCCATTAAAGGTTGTAACCATGATTCTGGAGTCAGGCACCTAGGCTGAAATCCCAAAAGTCTCCCTAATTTAGGTGAGTCACTCAACGTCTCTTTGTTTCATTTTCTTATCTTTAAAGTGGGAATGGTTATGAGAGCTACCTCAAAGTGTTGCTCTCAGAGTTAATGAGTTCATAAGCATAATATACTTAGTCTGGTGCCTGACACAACGTAAGTGCTCATTAAGTATTAGCTATTAATATTATTTGAGAGAAACGAGGTGTAAATGTTGGAAAGCTATGTTGGGAAGGCTAACGAATTTGGATTTTACTCCATTGTCAGTGGCCAAACATGAATGCGGACCTACAATCAGAGCTGTACTTCAGGCGGATTAGTCAGACAGTACGTGTAAGAGAAATCGTAGGGAGAGGAAGCCTTCTATTTATTGAACAATTGCTATAAGCAGCACATGCTCCAAACATTTGTACACGCATTTGCTCATAGAATCCTCATGAGGGAGTATATTAAGTACATTTTAGAAGTGAAGAAACTGAGACCTGATTGCTAGCATTCCAGTGTTTAAGTCTACGTCTGTCTGCCTAGAAAAAAACAGAGGTTTATTTGTGATTGTCAGGATAAGGGGTCTTAATGACATATGGTTGTGGGGATGAGGAAGCAGGGGAAAGAAGAGAGTGGCGGTCTCCCTACGCTTCCCTGGCTGTACTTGTTTTTGTGTATGACAGTCTCTGGTGGAACACAAGATATCTTACACAAGACCTACCTCATAACAGACAATAAAAGCAAACAGTGCCAAAAATATCCCCAACACTGTTCTAAGTTCGTTAGGTTTATGAACTCATTTAATCCTCACAGCCACCATTTGCAGTGGGTACTAATACCTTCATTTTACCAAAGCAGCAACTGAGGGCCCTGAGATGTTATG
The DNA here is from genome assembly GCF_030014295.1 of Loxodonta africana. Lineage (NCBI taxonomy): Eukaryota > Metazoa > Chordata > Mammalia > Proboscidea > Elephantidae > Loxodonta > Loxodonta africana. The sequence continues at coordinate 173,965,155 of NC_087345.1, read as the reverse complement.
TAACTTGACCAAGATCCTGTAGCTATCAGGGACGTGATCATCTAAGCTGGGATATGACTGTGGCAGTGAGGTTCCTGGGCTGTTCTTACCACTACACATATGGCCTTTTGACTCAGTTTCAACAGATACGGAAAGAATTAAATGATAACTTTACCTTCTGGTAAGTCTTAGTTTTTACCTTGCTTAATGTTTGTGACTGTATGATGATCAGAAAAATAAAAACTGCTGTGTTTTTTCTTCTGAAAGAATAAGAGACCAGAGTCTCTCTCAGAGATATTTCACTGGGGGAGGCTTCATGGCAGCACATCCTCTCCAATGCCTGCTCCCTGATTCTAGAATTTGGGGCCTGAGGAAAGGTGTGGATAGTGGTGGCTTTTACTGGGATGGGGAGGGCTGGGGGAGAAATAGGTTGGGAGTAAAGATGGGTCAATCAACAGTCGTTTGGACCTGGTTAAGTTTGAGATGTCTCTTGGTTATCTAAGTGAAGTTATCAAATAGGTAGTTGGATAGATGAGCCTGGAGCTCAGTGGGCTAGAGATAAACATTTGGGAGAATAAAACTCATTGCCATTGAGTCGATTCTGACTCATAGTGACCCTATAAGACAGAGTAGAACTGCCCCATAGAGTTTCCAAGGAGCGCCTGGTGGATTTGAACTGCTGAACTTTTGGTTAGCAGCTATAGCACTTAACCACTATGCCACCAGGGTTTCCTTTGGGAGAATAGGAGGTTAATTATTCAGGAAAACCATAGCGAGTGGCCCAGAATGCCGTCATGGTGTATCCCAACATTGTGAGGTCAAGAAGAGGAAGAGGGTGTAGCAATCCTTCTAATCCTAGAATATCTATCATTATTAAACGAACAGAGTAGAATGAAGGAGTAAACCAGCTAAGAAAAATTTTATGCAGTTTAAGATTACTAACTGAGGCAAATCAGCTGAGATGATTAAGCAACATTAAAAAAAAAAAACATTAGCTGATTAATATTGACGAGGTAACTGCCCTAATGTAGAACTATTAACATATTCGAACTGCCTTCTGATAAGTAATAATGACCCTGTCTCTAGTTAGAAACAATATACAAATAGAGTTAGTTAAATATTTTTCAGAACTATCTGACTAGAAGCAAAGCATAACAAACCAAACAAACAAGGAAGCAAAACCCTCAAATAGTTCATAACTGCTATTCCTTCTTTCCTGAAATTTAAAGCCAAATTTACTCTTTTAGGTGTTGGTTCTTTTTTTTTTCCTCAGGGACATCAGAAATATAAATTCTATTATAACTGTCAATCCCCAAAACAGTATTCCAGGGGAAGAATCCTTTTTTCAGGTTTATAACTTTTCTGACTCACCTTGATCTGACATGTAGGAAAAGAGAAAGAGTACTTACTGTAGGTCCTTGTCTTCAACATATTCTTCATCTTCTTTTTCTTGTTTTTTGGCACAAGAATGAATCTGAGAAATCTATTTCTGGCCAGCAAGCCTCCTCTCATTGCTCTTTTGTAGGCTCCTGCATCTTGGCTAGGTTTCTTCTGAAACTCGTGACCACCTCAATGAATAGGAAAGAAATACATACAATCTTGTTTTGTTTGTCATCTTTCCCTCCATGACGCGTGCCAGAGTAAAGCAACCTTTACATTCAGCAATATTCTCCTCCAGTGATCTCTGCAGAGCCTCTGCCCAAGCCACCTGTGGGAGTGCCACTAATTTCCCATGGTTGTTACTTTTCTCACTCAGTTTCATTAGATACTTTAGAAAGCTAGATATTTTGTGTACAACAAGACTCAGGCAATTTGAAGATAGTACCTGCTCGGAGTCCCTGGGTAGTACAAATGGGTAAATACTCAACTACGAACCAAAAGGTTGGCAGTTTGAACCCACCCAGAGGCACCTGGGAAAAAAGACCTGACAGTCTGCTTCCCAAAAGTTCCAGCTTGAAAATCTGATGGAGCACAGTTCCGCCATGAGTAAAAATTGACTTGAAGGAAGCTGGTTACTGGTTAGTGCTGGCGTAATTCATTTTATGTTCTCTACCCTGTTATTTAGTTGAGAGGAATGTATAGTAAAAGTCAGGACTGATCTCTATAGCATTCCAGAACCAGCCTCAGTGCCTGGTGAGGACTGTAGATTTCTATATGCTTCTACTTTTCAAAGCTCATATTTGCCCAGCTAAACCCAAGCCAAGATAAGACTTTTCTCCTGGACCTCTCAGATGGCCTTATCTCTTGTTAGCTAAGTAGCCTGTGTCAGTGTGTGTGCACGAGGGTATGTCCACTTGTGTGAGCTGGCCTCACTTTCTGGCCACTCTCGGCATCAAAGACAAGCTGAAGCCAAAATTGCAGTCTAGGTTTTCAGAAATAGAACACAGCATTTTCTGAAGATCCAGGTGATTAAAAAAAAAAAAATCTATCTTGTAATTTGCCTTAAATATGCCTGCATTTAACAGATTTTCACCTTCTAATATTCAAAGACTGAAAACAAACTAATACAGTAACAGAAATATTGAGTTACTTCACAAAAACAAGCTCAATAAAATCCAGATATATAATTAGAACCCAAAGCTAGTGCATACTACCTTTTTTTTTTTTTTTTTGGTCTGTTTTATATTAATAAAGGAAATGCAAGTTCTGCGAGACTGACATCCAAAAAGATAATCCTGCCCCCAAATGACAAATTACACACCTATATTACTCCGATCCAGTGTAACTATTCCTACAGACTACAAATTCACATTGAAATAGTTCTATTTTACTTTAGCCTAAAGCCATCTAAAAAAAAAAAAAAACCCAAACCCACTGCCGTCTAGTCGATTCCGACTCATAGCGACCCTATAGGACAGAGCAGAACTGCCCCGTAGAGTTTCCAAGGAGCGCCTGGCGGATTCCAGCTGCCGACCTTTTGGTTAATAGCCGTAGCCCTTAACCACCAAGGTTTCCAAGCCGTCTAAGGGCAGGTATGATTAGAATTCTACCTTAGCCAAAATAGAATCCCAGCAATTTATATCATAAAACGCTTAGATTTGAGCAACGTTACCTTTCAAAGTTAAACTGTTCGTGAAATGTGCATCAAAGTCACTAACTGAGATAATCCATTAGATGGAATTATTGCTTTTAAACCAGGTTAAAGGTGAGAATGTTGTTCCAAGAATTAATTTCTATTTGAGAATAATTGATCTGCCTCTTTTCAAGCTATTAAATTTGGATGAGTTTTGTGTGCGAAAGCATTTCTATTTTGCTTTTTTAGAGCAAGGGAGCTTCTGCTTTCTTTTAGCTTCAGGACTGAGTTCACTTTTTGATTGTCTTTATAAAACCCTGGTGGCATAGTGGTTAAGAGCTGCGGCTGCTAACAAAAAGGTCAGCAGTTCGAATCCACCAGGCACTCCTTAGAAACTCTATGGGGCAGTTCTACTCTGTCCTGTAGGGTTGCTATGAGTCAGAATCGATTTGACGGCAATGGGCAATGGGTATGCATTCTCCCATCTTTTTTAAAAAGTCAGTTTTATTGCTGATAATTTGCGCAGACTAAAATCCACCAATTTTAAGTGCCCAACTCAGTGAGTTTTGACAAATCTTCACATCTGTGTAACCACCACCACAGTCACGATATAAAACATTTCTATCACCCCAAGTGATTCCTTTGTGCCCCTGTGAGGTCAGCCTCTGCCCCTGATCTCTGGCAACCACTGATAGGCCTTCTGCCCCTGCAGTTCTGCCTTTTCCAGAAGTTCCCGTAAATGGGCTGATAGAGGATACGGTGTTTTGCGACCGGCTTTTTAAACTTAGTAGACTGTTTTTGAGATTCATCCATGTTGTTATGTGTTAATTGCTACTTATTGCTGAGTGGTATTCCACTGTATGGATACACTGGCATTTATTTATTTATTCACCAGTTGCTGGACATTTAGGTTGTTTCTAGTTTGGCTATTGTGACTAAAGCTGCCATGAACATCTTCGTACAAGTCTTTGAGTAGACATTTGTTTTCATTTATCTTGGGTAAATTCCAAGGAGTGGGATTGCTGGGGTGTGTGTGTTTAACATAAGACATGGGTGACCCTACTGATGTTTGAAATACAGGTGGCATAGATTCCAACATCACAGCAACATGCAAGCTACCACAGTATGACAAACTGGCAGATGAATGGTGGTTTTTTACTTACCGATATGCATTTAGGAAACCCTGGAGGTGCAGTGGTTGAGTGCTAAGGCTGCTAACCAAAAGGTCGGCAGTTCGAAACCACCAGGCACTCCTTGAAAACTCTATGGGGCAGCTCTACTTTGTCCTGTAGTGTCTCTATGAGTCAGAATCAGCTCGACGGCAACGGGTTTGGGTTTTTGTTTTGTTATGCATTTCAGGTTCCTTCACGTCTTTTGGAAGCTTGATGGCTCACTTCTTTTTCACCACTGAATGAAATTCAATTGTATGGATGTACCAGAGTTAATCCATTCACTTATCAAAGGATATCTTGGTTGCTTCCAATTTTCGGCATTATGAATAAAACTGCTATAAACATTCGGGTGCGGATTTTTTGTGTAGATTTTTCAACTCACTTGGGTGAACACCTAGGAGAGCGACTGCTGTGTTGTATGGTTAAGGCTAGGTTTAGCTTTGTAAGAAACTGCCAAGTTGTCTTCCCAAGTGGCTGCACCATTTTGCCTTCTGACTAGCAATAAATGAGAATTGCTGTTGTTCTACATGCTCCCCAGCATTTGGTGTTATCAGTGTTTTGAATTTTAGCCATTCTAATAGGTATGTACTGGTATGTCATTGTTGTTTTAATTTGAAATTCTCTAATAATATATACAGCCGTAATGGCACAGTGGCTAAAACCTTGGCTGCTAACCAAAAGGTTGGTAGTTCGAATCCACCAGCTGCCACTTGGAAACCGTATGGGCAGTTCTACTCTGTCCTGTAGGGTCGCTATGAGTTGGAATCGATTAGATGACAGATTTGGTTTTGATTTTTTTTGGAAATAATGTATAATGTTCAGCATCTTTTCATATACTTTTTTGCCACCTGTATGTTTTCTTTGGTGAGATACCTGTTGAGATCTTTTTGCCCGTTTTTTTTTTATTATTTTTATTGACTTTAGATGAAGGCTTATAGAACAAATTAGTTTCTCATTAAACAGTTGGTATACATATTGTTTTATGACATTGGTTAACCACCCCACAATAGGTCAACACTCTCCCTACTCAACCCTAGGTTCCCTATTACCAGCTTTCTTATCCCCTCCTGCCTTCCAGTTCCTGCCCCAGGGCTGGTGTGCCCCTTTAGTCTTTTTTTAAAAATAATTTTTATTGTGCTTTAAGTGAAAGTTTACAAATCAAGTCAGTCTGTCACATATAAGCTTATATACACCTTACTCCATACTCCCACTTACTCTCCCCCTAATGAGTCAGCCCGCTCCCTCCTTCCAGTCTCTCCTTTCGTGACGATTTTGCCAGTTTCTAACCCTCTCTACCCTCCTGTCTTCCCTCCAGACAGGAGATGCCAACACAGTCTCAAGTGTCCACCTGATATAAGTAGCTCACTCTTCATCAGCATCTCTCTCCAACCCATTGTCCAGTCCCTTCCATGTCTGATGAGTTGTCTTCGGGAATGGTTCCTGTCCTGGGCCAACAGAAGGTTTGGGGACCGTGACAGCCGGGATTCCTCTAGTCTCAGTCAGACCGTTAAATCTGGTCTTTTTATGAGAATTTGGGGTCTGCATCCCACTGTTCTCCTGCTCCCTCAGGGGTTCTCTGTTGTGCTCCCTGTCAGGGCAGTCATCGGTTGTGGCCAGGCACCATTTACTTCTTCTGGTCTCAGGATGATGTAAGTCTCTGGTTCATGTGGCCCTTTCTGTCTCTTGGGCTCATAGTTATCGTGTGACCTTGGTATTCTTCATTCTCCTTTGATCCAGGTGGGTTGAGACCAATTGATGCATCTTAGATGGCTGCTTGTTAGCATTTAAGACCCCGGACGCCACATTTCAAAGTGGGATGCAGAACGTTTTCATAACAGAATTATTTTGCCAATTGACTTAGAAGTCCCCTTAAGCCATAGTCCCCAAACCCTGCCCCTGCTCCGCTGACCTTTGAAGCATTCAGTTTATCCCGGAAACTTCTTTGCTTTTGGTCCAGTCCAGTCCAGTTGAGCTGACCTTCCGCGTATTATGTCCTTCCCTTCACCTAAAGTACTTCTTATCTACTAACTAATCAGTAAATAACCCTCTCCCACCCTCCCTCCCTCCCCGCCTCGTAACCACAAAAGTATGTGTTTTTCTCAGTTTATACTATTTCTCAAGATCTTATAATAGTGGTCTTATACAATATTTGTCCTTTTGCCTCTGACTAATTTCACTCAGCATAATGCCTTCCAGGTTCCTCCACGTTATGAAATCTTCACAGATTCGTCACTGTTCTTTATCGATGCGTAGTATTCCATTGTGTGAATATACCATAATTTATTTAACCATTCATCTGTTGATGGACACCTTGGTTGCTTCCAGCTTTTTGTTACTGTAAACAGAGCTGCAATAAACATGGGTGTGCATATATCTGTTTGTGTAAAGGCTCTTATTTCTCTAGGGTATATATATATTTTTTTATATTCCGAGGAGTGGGATTTCTGGGTTGTATGGTAGTTCTATTTCTAACTGTTTAAGATAACGCCAGATAGATTTCCAAAGTGGTTGTACCATTTGACATTCCCACCAGCAGTGTATAAGAGTTCCAATCTCTCCACAGCCTCTCCAACGTTTATTATTTTGTGTTTTTTGGATTAATGCCAACCTTGTTGGAGTGAGATGGAATCTCATCATGGTTTTAATTTGCATTTCTCTAATGGCTAATGATCGAGAGCATTTTCTCATGTATCTGTTAGCTGCCTGAATATCTTCTTTAGTGAAGTGCGTGTTTATATCCTTTGCCCACTTTTTGATTGGGTTGTTTGTCTTTTTGTGGTTGAGTTTTAACAGAATCATATAGATTTTAGAGATCAGGCGCTGGTCGGAGATGTCATAGCTGAAAATTCTTTCCCAATCTGTAGGTGGTCTTTTTACTCTTTTGGTGAAGTCTTTAGATGAGCATAGGTGTTTGATTTTTAGGAGCTCCCAGTTATCTGGTTTCTCTTCGTCATTTTTGGTAATGTTTTGTATTCTGTTTATGCCTTGTATTAGGGCTCCTAACGTTGTCCCTATTTTTTCTTCCATGATCTTTATCATTTTAGTCTTTATATTTAGGTCTTTGATCCACTTGGAGTTAGTTTTTGTGCATGGTGTGAGGTATGGGTCCTGTTTCATTTTTTTGCAAATGAGTATCCAGTTATGCCAGCACCATTTGTTAAAAAGACTATCTTTTCCCCAATTAACTGACACTGGGCCTTTGTCAAATATCAGCTGCTCATATGTGGATGGATTTATATCTGGGTTCTCAATTCTGTTGCATTGGTCTATGTGCCTGTTGTACCAGTACCAGGCTGTTTTGACTACTGTGGCTGTATAATAGGTTCTGAAATCAGGTGGAGTGAGGCCTCCCACTTTCTTCTTCTTTTTCAGTAATGCTTTACCTGTCCGGGGCTTCTTTCCCTTCCATATGAAGTTGGTGATTTGTTTCTCCATCACATTAAAAAATGTCATTGGAATTTGGATCGGAAGTGCATTGTATGTATAGATGGCTTTTAGTACAATAGATATTTTTAGTATGTTAAGTCTTCCTATCCATGAGCAAGGTATGTTTTTCCACTTATGTAGGTCCTTTTTAGTTTCTTGCACTAGTACATTGTAGTTTTCTTTGTATAGGTCTTTTACATCTTTGGTAAGGTTTATTCCTAAGTATTTTATCTTCTTGGGGGCTACTGTGAATGGTGTTGATTTGATGATTTCCTCTTCGATGTTCTTTTTGTTGATGTAGAGGAATCCAAGTGATTTTTGTATGTTTATCTTATAACCTGAGACTCTGCCAAACTCTTCTATTAGTTTCAGTAGTTTTCTGGAGCATTCCTTAGGGTTTTCTGTGTAGAAGATCATGTCATCTGCAAATAGAGATAATTTTACTTCCTCCTTGCCAATCCGGATGCCCTTTATTTCTTTGTCTAGCCTAATTTCTCTGGCTAGGACCTCTAAAACAATGTTGAATAAGAGCGGCCATAAAGGGCATCCTTGTCTGGTTCCCGTTCTCAAGGGAAATGCTTTCAGGCTCTCTCCATTTAGAGTGATGTTGGCTGTTGGCTTTGTATAAATGTCCTTTATTACGTTGAGGAGTTTTTCTTCAATTTCTATTTCGGTGAGAGTTTTTATCAAAATGGGTGTTGGACTTTGTCAAATGCCTTTTCTGCATCAATTGATAAGATCGTGTGGTTTTTGTCTTTTGTTTTATTTATATGGTGGATTACATTAATGGTTTTTCTAATATTAAACCAGCCTTGCATACCTGGTATAAATCCCACTTGGTCGTGGTGGATTAATTTTTTGATATGTTGTTGAATTCTATTCGCTAGAACTTTGTTGAGGATTTTTGCATCTATGTTCATGAGGGATATAGATCTGTAATTTTCTTTTTTTGTGATGTCTTTACCTGGTTTTGGTATCAGGGTATGGTGGCTTCATAGGATGAGGTAGATAGTATTCCATCATTTTCTATGCTTTGAAATACCTTTAGTAGTAGTAGTGGTGTTAACTCTTCTCTGAAAGTTTGGTAGAACTCGCAGTAAAGCCGTCCGGGCCAGGGCCTTTTTTTGTTGGGAGTTTTTTGATTACCTTTTCAATCTCTTCTTTTGTTATGGGTCTATTTAGTTGTTCTACTTCTGATTGTGTTAGTTTAGGTAGGTAGTGTGTTTCTAGGAATTCATCCATTTCTTCTAGGTTTGCAAATTTGTTAGAGTACAATTTTTCATAATAATCTGATATGATTCTTTTAATTTCAGTTGGGTCTGTTGTGATGTGGTCCATCTCGTTTCTTATTCGGGTTATTTGTTTCCTTTCCTGTATTTCTTTAGTCTGTCTGGCCAATGGTTTATGAATTTCGTTAATTTTTTCAAAGAACCAGCTTTTGGCTTTGTTAACTCTTTCAATTGTTTTTCTGTTCTCTAATTCATTTAGTTCAGCTCTAATTTTTATTATTTGTTTTCTTCTGGTGCCTGATGGATTCTTTTGTTGTTCACTTTCTATTTGTTCAAGTTGTAGGGACAGTTCTCTGATTTTGGCTCTTTCTTCTTTTTGTATGTGTGCATTTATCGATATAAATTGATCTCTGAGCACTGCTTTTGCTGTGTCCCAGAGGTTTTGATAGGAAGTGTTTTCATTCTTGTTGCATTCTATGAATTTCTTTATTCCCTCCTTAATGTTTGCTATAATCCAGTCTTTTTTCAGCAGGGTATTGTTTAGTTTCCAAGTATTTGATTTCTTTTTCCCTGATTTTTCTACTATTGATTTCCACTTTATGGTCTTGTGGTTTGAGAAGATGCTTTGTGATATTTCGGATTCTGCAAAGGTTTGTTTTATGACCTAATATGTGGTCTATTCTAGGGAATGTTCCATGTGCACTAGAAAAAAAAGTATACTTTGCAGCTGTTGGGTGGAGTGATCTGTATAAGTCTATGAGATCACGTTGGTTGATTGTAGCAATTAGGTCTTCCGTGTCTCTATTGAGCTTCTTACTGGAAGTCCTATCCTTCTCCAAAAGTGGTGTGCTGAAGTCTCCTACTATAATTGTGCAGGTGTCTATCTCACTTTTCAGTTCTGTTAAAGTTTGTTTTATGTATCTTGCAGCTCTGTCACTGGGTGCATAAATATTTAATATGGTTATATCTTCCTGGTCAATTGTCTCTTTAATCATTATGTAGTGTCCTTCTTTATCCTTTGTGGTGGATTTAACTTTAAAGTCTATTTTGTCAGAAATTAATATTGCTACTCCTGTTCTTTTTTGCTTGTTGTTTGATAATTTTTTTTTCATCCTTTGAGTTTTAGTTTGTTTGTGTCTCTAAGTCTATGGTGTGTCTCTTCTAGGCAGCATATAGACGGATCATGTTTCTTTATCCAGTCTGAGACTCTCTGTCTCTTTATTGGTGCATTTAGTCCTTTTACATTCAGCATAGTTATAGATAAGTATGTGTTTAGTGCTGTCATTTTGATGCCTTTTTGTGTGTGTTGTAGACAATTTTATTTTTCCACTTACTTTTTTGTGCTGAGATGTTTTTCTTTGTAAATTGTGTGTTCTTCATTTTCATAGTAATTGAATTTATGTTTGCTGAGTCGTTATGTTTTTCCTGGTTTTTATTATGAGTTATGGAATTGTTATACCTCTTTGTGGTTACCTTAATATTTACCCCTATTTTTCTAAGTAAAAACCTAACTTGTATCATCCTATATTGCCTTGTTTTCCTCCTCATATGGCAGTTCTATGCCTCCTGTATTTAGTCCCTCTTTTTGATTATTGTGATCTTTTACATAATGACTTCAATGATTCCCTGTTTTGAGCATTTTTTTCTTTTTAAAATTAATCTTAAGTTGCTTTTGTGATTTCCCTATTTGAGCTGATATCAGGATGTTCTGTTCTGTGACCTTGTGTTGTGTTGGTATCTGATATTATTGATTTTCTGACCAAACAATTTCCTTTAGTATTTCTTGTAGCTTTGGTTTGGTTTTTGCAAATTCTTTAAGCTTCTGTTTATCTGTAAATGTTTTAATTTCGCCTTCATATTTTAGAGAGAGTTTTGCTGGATATATGATCCTTGGCTTGCAGTTTTTCTCCTTCAGTGCTCTATATATCATCCCATTGCCTTCTTGACTGCATGGTATCTGCTGAGTAGTCTGAACTTATTCTTATTGATTCTCCTTTGTAGGAGACCTTTCTTTTATCCCTGGCTGCTTTTAAAATTTTCTCTTTATCTTTGGTTTTGGCAAGTTTGATGATAATATGTCTTGATGATTTTCTTTTTGGATCAATCTTAAATGAGGTTCGATGAGCATCTTGGATATATATCCTTTTGTCTTTCATGACGTCAGGGAAGTTTTCTGCCAACAGATCTTCAACTATTCTCTCTGTATTTTCTGTTATCCCTCCCTGTTCTGGAGCTCCAATCACATGCAAGTTATTCTTCTTGATAGAGTCCCACATGATTCTTAGGGTTTCTTCATTTTTTTAAATTCTTTTATCTGATTTTTTTCAACTATATTGGTGTCAATTGCCTTATCCTCCAACTCCCGCACTCTGCATTCCAATTGCTCGATTCTGCTCCTCTGACTTCCTGTTGTCTAATTCTTTAATTTTACTGTTAATCTTTTGGATTTCTGAATGCTGTCTCTCTATGGATTCTTGCGGCTTATTAATTTTTCTGCTATGTTCTTGGATAATCTTTTTGATTTCTTCAACTGCTTTATCAGTGTGTTCCTTGGCTTTTTCTGTAGAAATGCCTTATTTCATTTCTGAGGTCATCCCTGATGTCTTGAAGCATTCTGTAAATTAGTTTCTTATATTCTGCATCTGGCAATTCCAGGATTGTATCTTCATTTGGAAAAGATTTTGATTCTTTAGTTTGGGGAGTTGTAGAAGCAATCATGGTCTGCTTCTTTATGTGGTTGGATATCGACTGCTGTCTCCAAGCCATCTCTAAGATATTGTAGTGATTTATGCTATATTTGCTCACTGAGTCTTATCTTGTTTTGTTTTCTTTCAATATACGTAGATGGGCTACTAGATTGTGCTGTCTTGATTGTCGTAGCCGTTGAATCACTTATGTCCTATTACCAGCTGGTTTGGGCTGTTAGCAGATATATAAGCCTAAGAGTCCATTCACTATTCTTGAGTAGAATCTGATTTTGGGTCATCAAGTGTGTGGTGCAGACTGTCACCTATCCACCTAGAGAAGTAGTGGTGATAGTTGTGTGCACCAGATTCTAATAGCAGCAGGGGTTCACACTCCAGGGGGGGCAGGATGCTGACAGGGTTCCCCCAAGTGCCAGTGAAGTAGGTGTGTCTCTATTCCTAAAGCACCTTGGTGGGTGGCCTCTGCAGCTGTACCTTAGGCCCCCAATGCAAGTACCTCTACAGATTGGTAGGTGTCACCCTCCTTAGACCCGTAAGGCAGGAGACTAGGTGGTCTGGGGGGAGCTGTAGCCCTCAGTTCCCTGTTGTGGGTCAGTGAGGGCTCTGTTGAATATGCAGAGATATCAGACCTGGGAAACTTGTCTTTCCAGTAATCCGCTAAAACAATTACAGTCAGATCCCTAACAGAATTTCCTTTGCATAATAATAGCCACCTTGTTCCCTGTAGGGATGAAAGCCCAAGACTGTGGATCACATATGTTTGGCTGGAGCTGGTTCTGTATTTTTAGTCCAATTAGGGAAGGATTTTTGGTCCCTGGGTTTTTTGTAGCTGCTTCTCTCAGGCCAGGAGAATGGGTTAGGAAAAGACCAAAAAAAAAAAAAAAAAGAAAAACTGCAGCGCACTTCACTCTCTGACCCAGGAAATTCCAATGTTAATGAAGCCACCTGGGAAGGGAAGGGGAGGGTTTAGATAAATAGGAGAGAGTAGCACCCTGGAATATAGACAGTTACTTATCTCGTTTGGTGATGACTGTTTTATCTGAGATTCCCAAGGGGTGTGTAGCCTGTGTGTGTTGGCTGGGTCGAGATTGCCCCCAAAGGTCAGGCCCGTGTCCCATGCTTGTGCTGTCTCAGAAGCCATGGTCTGTTCCTCTGCTCCCAGTCCAAAGCCCAGCGTGAAGGTTCCCTGGCTGGGACGCTGCACTCTAGGCTCCAAAACCAGTCGCTGCCTCCCGGGACTTCTCCTCCTGTCAGCCATGTCACTGCGCTGCCTGCGTGCACTGGCTGCACTTCCCCTGAGGTCACTTCTGGGGGCTAGGGCTGCGTCCCGTGTTTGCGCCTTCTCAGGATGCCATGCTCATCTTCCCTGCGCCCAGTCCAAAGCCTGGCACCAAGGTTTTCTGACTGGGACGCTGGCTCCAGGCTCTGAAAATAGTCGCTGCTTCCCCGTGGTTGTTCGTTCTCAGTCTCTGTCACTCAGGTCAACTCTTTAGATCTGTGTTTGATGGTCAGGGTTAGATGATTGTCATGTATGTGATCGATTTACTTGTTTTTCCGAGTCTTTGTTGCAGAAGGGATCCGAGGTAGCTTCTACCTAGTCAGCCATCTTGGCCCCGCCTCTTTTTGCCCATTTTTAATTGGGTTATTTTCTTATTGAGTTTTAAGAATTCTTTGTATATTTTCAATAGAACCCTTTATCAGATGTGTTTTGCAAATGTTTTCCCCCAGTCTGTGTGTTGCCTTTTCATTCTTTTAACATCTTTTGCAGGGTAATTTTTTTTTATAATTTTTATTGTGCTTTAAGTAAAAGTTTACAAATCAAATCAGTCTCTCACACAAAAACCCATATACACTTTGCTACACACTCCCAATCACACTCCCCCCCAATGAGACAGCCCGCTCTCTCCCTCTACTCTCTCTTTTCGTGTCCATTTCACCAGCTTCTAACCCCCTCCACCCTCTCATCTACCACCCAGGCAGGAGATGCCAACATAGTCTCGAGTGTCCACCTGATCCAAGAACCTCACTCCTCACCAGTGTCCCTCTTTAACCCGTTGTCCAGTCCAAGCCATGTCTGAAGAGTTAGCTTTGGAAATGGTTCCTGTCCTGGGCCAACAGAAGGTCTGGGGGCCATGATCACCAGGGTCCTTCTAGTCTCAGTCAGACCATTAAGTCTGGTCTTGTGAGAATTTGGGGCCTGCATCCCACTGCTCTCCTGTTCCCTCAGGGGTTCTCTCTTGTGTTCCCTGTCAGGGCAGTCATCGGTTGTAGCTGGCCACCATCTAGTTCTTCTGGTCTCAGGATGATGTAGTCACTGGTTTATGTGGCCCTTTCTGTCTCTTGGGCTCGTAGTCACTTTGTGTCCTTGGTGTTCTTCATTATCCTTTGATCCAGGTGGGTTGAGACCAATTGATGCATCTTAGACGGCTGCTTGCTAGTGTTTAAGACTCCAAACACCACTCTCCAAAGTGGGAAGCAAAATGTTTTCTTAATAGATTTTATTATGCCCATTGACTTAGTTGTCCCCTGAAACCATGGTCCCCATACCCCTGCCCCTGCTACGCTGGCCTTCAAAGCATTCAGTTTATTCAGGAAACTTCTTTGCTTTTTGGTTTAGTCCAATTGTGCTGACCTCTCCTGTATTGTGTGCTGTCTTTCCCTTCACCTAAAGTAGTTTTTATCTACTATCTAATTAGTGAATGCCCCTCTCCCACCCACCCCTCCTCCCCCCTATCGTAACCACAAAAGAATGTTTTCTTCTCAGTTTAAACTATTTCTCAAGTTCTTATGATAGTGGTCTTATACAATATTTGTCCTTTTGCAACTAATTTCACTCAGCATAAAGCCTTCCAGGTTCCTGCACGTTATGAAATGTTTCACAGATTGCTCACTGTTCTTTATCAATGCGTAGTATTCCATTGTGTGAATATACCATAATTTATTTATCCATTCATCCATTGATGGGCACCTTGGTTGTTTCCCTCTTTTTGCTATTGTAAACCGTGCTGCAATAAACATGGGTGTACATATATCTGTTCGCATAAAGGCTCTTATTTCTCTAGGATATATTCTGAGGAGTGGCATTGCTGGATTGTATGGTACTTTTATTTCTAGCTTTTTAAGGAAGCGCCAAATCGATTTCCAAAGTGCTTGTACCATTTGACATTCCCACCAGCAGTGTAGAAGTGTTCCAATCTCTCCACAGCCTCTCCAACATTTATTATTTTGTGTTTTTTGGATTAATGCCAGCCTTGTTGGAGTGAGATGGAATCTCATTGTAGTTTTGATCTGCATTTCTCTAATGGCTAATGGTTGTGAACATTTTCTCATGTATCTGTTAGCTACCTGAATGTCTTCTTTAGTGAAGTGTCTATTCATATCTTTTGCCCATTTTTCAATTGGGTTATTTGTCTTTTTGCAGTTGAGTTTTTGCAGTATCATGTAGATTTTAGAGATCGGGAGCTGATCAGAAATGTTATAGCTAAAAACTTTTTCCCAGTCTGTCGGTAGTCTTTTTACTCTTTTGGTGAAGCCTTTGGATGAGCATAGGTGTTTGATTTTTAGGAGCTCCTAGTTACCTAGTTTTTCTTCTACATTCATTATAATGTTTAGTATACTGTTTATGCCATGTATTAGGGCTCCTAATGTTGTCCCTATTTTTTCTTCCATGATCTTTATCATTTGAGATTTTATACTTAGGTTTTTGATCCATTTTGAGTTCGTTTTTGTGCATGGAGTGAGGTATGGGTCTTGTTTCATTTTTTTGCAGATGGATATCCAGTTATGCTAGCACCATTTGTTAAAAAGACTGTCTTTTCCCCATTTAACTGTTTTGGGGCCTTTGTCAAATGTCAACTGCTCATATGTGGATGGATTTATGTCTGGATTCTCAATTCTGTTCCATTGGTCTACGTACCTGTTGTTGTACTGGTACCAGGCTGTTTTGACTACTGTGGTGGTATAATAGGTTCTAAAATCAGGTAGAGTAAGGCCTCCCTCTTTGTTCTTCTTTTTCAGTAATGCCTTATTTACCCGGGGCCTCTTTCCCTTCCATATGAAGTTGTTGATTTGTTTCTCCATCTCATTAAAGAATGTCCTTGGGATTTGAATTGGAATTGCATTAAATGTATAGATGGCTTTTGGTAGAATAGACATTTTTATAATGTTAAGTCTTCCTAGCCACGAGCAAGGTATGTTCTTCCACTTATGTAAGTCTCTTTTTGTTTCTTGCAGAAGCCTACTGTAGTTTTCTTTGTATAAGTCTTTCACATCTCTGGTAAGATTTATTCCTAAGTATTTTATCTTTTGGGGGTCTACTGTAAATGACATTGATTTGGTAATTTCCTCTTCGATGTTCTTTTTGTTGGTGTAGAGGAATCCAACCGATTTTTGCATGTTTATCTTGTATCCTGATACTCTGCTGAACTCTTCTATTAGTTTCAGTAGTTTTCTGGAGGATTCCTCAGGGTTTTCTGTGTAGAAGATCATGTCATCTGCAAATAGAGATACTTTGACTTCTTCCTTGCCAATCTGGACGCCCTTTATTTCTTTATCTAGCCGAATTGCTGTGGCTAGGACCTCCAGCACAATGTTGAATAAGAGTGTCTGGTTCCCGATCTCAGTGGGAATGCTTTCAGGCTCTCTCCATTTTCTGTGATGTTGACTGTTGGCTTTGTATAAATGCCCTTTATTATGTTGAGGAATTTTCCTTCTATTCCTATTTTGCTGAGAGTTTTTATCATGAATGAGTGTTGAACTTTGTCAAATGCCTTTTCTGCATCAATTGATAAAATCATGGGATTCTTGTCTTTTGTTTTATTTATGTGGTGGGTTATGTTAATTGTTTTTCTAATGTTGAACCATCCCTGCATTTTTTTTTTTTTTCTATACCTGGTATGAATTCCACTTGGTCATAGTGAATTTTTTTTTTTTTTTGATATGTTGTTGAATTCTATTGGCTAGAATTTTGTTGAGGATTTTTGCATCTACATTCATGAGGGATATAGGTCTATAATTTTCTTTTCTTGTGGTGTCTTTACCTGGTTTTGGTATCAGGGATATCGTGGCTTCACAGAATGAGTTTGGTAGTATTCCTTACTTGTCAATGCTCTGAAATACCTTTAGTAGTAGTGATGTTAATTCTTCTCTGAAAGTTTGGTAGAACTCTGCAGTGAAGCTATCCGAACCACGGCTTTTTTTTGTTGGGAGTTTTTTGATTACCTTTTCAATCTCTTTTTTTGTTATGGGTCTATTTAGTTGTTCTACCTCTGTTTGTGTTAGGTAAGTAGTTTTTTTCTAGGAATTCATCCATTTCTTCTAGGTTTTCTAATTTGAGTATAGTTTTTCATAGTAATCTGATGTGATTCTTTTAATTTCAGTTGGGTCTGTTGTAATATGCCCCTTTCATTTCTTTTTCAGGTTATTTGCTTCCTCACCTGTTTTTCTTTTGTCAGTGTGGCCAGTGGTTTATCAATTTTGTTGATTTTTTCAAAACACTAGCTTTTGGTCTTGTTAATTCTTTCAATTGGTTTTCTGTTCTCTAATTCATTTAGTTCAGGTTTAATTTTTTGTTTTCTTCTGGTGCCTGTGGGTTTCTTTTGTTGCTCCCTTTCTATTTGTTCAAGTTGTAGAGATAATTCTTTGATTTTGGCCCTTTGTTCTTTTTGGATGTGTGCATTTATTGACATAAATTGGCCTCTGAGCACTGGTTTTGCTGTGTCCCAAATATTCTGATAGGAAGTGTTTTCATTCTCATTCGATTGCATGAATTTCTTTATTCCATCCTTAATGTCTTCTATAGTCCAGTCTTTTTTGAGCAGGATATTGTTCAGTTTGTAAGTTTTTGATTTCTTTTCCCTCCTTTTCCTGTTATTGATTTTCACTTTTATGGCCTTATGGTCAGAGAAGATCCTTTGTAATATTTCGATGTTTTGGATTCTGCTAAGGCTTGCTTTATGACCTAATATATGGTCTATTCTAGAGAATGTTCCATGTCACTAGAAAAGAAAGTATACTTGGTTGCTGTTGGGTGGAGTGTTCTGTATATGTCTATGAGGTCAAGTTGGTTGATTGTGGCATTTAGATCTTCTGTGTCTTTATTGAGCTTTTTTCTGGATGTCCTGTCCTTCACCGAAAGTGGTGTGTTGAAGTCTCTAATATTATTGTGAGGCTGTCTATCTCACTTTTCAATGCTGATAGAGTTTGTTTTATATATCTTACAGCCTTGTCAGTGGTTACATAAATATTTAATATGGTTATGTCTTCTTGGTGTATTGTGCCTTTAATCATTATATAGTGTTCTTCCTTATCCTTTATGATGGATTTAACTTTAAGGTCTATTTTGTCAGAAATTAATATTGCCACTCTTGCTCTTTTTTGATGGTTGTTTGCTTGATATATTTTTTCCATCCTTTGAGTTTTAGTTTGTTTGTGTCTCTAAGTCTAAGGTGAGTCTCTTGTAGGCAGTATATAGACGGATCTTGTTTTTTAATCCATTCTACCACTCTCTGTCTCTTTATTGGTGCATTTAGTCCATTTACCTTCAGGGTAATTATGGATAGGTATGAATTTAGTGCTATCATTTTCATGTCTTTTTTTGTGTGTTGACAGCTTCTTTTTCCCACTTGATTTTTTGTGCTGAGTAGATTTTCTTAATATATTGTCCTTTCCTCATATTTGCTGTTGATTTTGTTTCTGCTGAGTCTGCATTTTTCCCTCATATTTTATTTTGATGAGTAGGGGGTAGTTTGTCTCCTTTGTGGTTACCGTATTATTTACCCCTATATTTTTAAATTTAAAACTAACTTTTATTTCGTTGTATCACCGTATCTTCCTCTCCGTACGGAAGGTGTATGATTACATTTCTTAGTCCCTCTTTATTATTTTAATGTTGTCTTCTTTTTTATAATAACATCATTGTAACCCTGTTTTGGGCTTTATATATATACATATACATATATAATCTTGCTTTGTTTTTTTGGATTTCCCTGTCTGGGTTGACTTCTGGTTGCTCTGCCCAGTGTTCTAATCTTGGGTTGATACCTGATATTACTGATTTTCTAACCAAAGAACTCCCTTTAGTATTTCTTGTAGTTTTGGTTTGGTTTTTATGAATTCCCTAAACTTGTGTTTATCTGGAAATGTCTTAATTTTAACCTTTATATTTAAGAGACAGTTTTGCTGGATATATGATTCTTGGCAGGCAATTTTTTTCCTTCAATTTTTAAATATGCCAACCCATTGCCTTCTTGCCTGCATGGTTTCTGCCGAGTAGTCCGAGCTTATTCTTATTGGCTCTCCTTCGTAGGTGACTTTTCGTTTATCCCTAGCTGCTCTTATAATTCTCTCTTTATCTTTGGTTTTGGCAAGTTTGATTTTAATATGTCTTCGTGACTTTCTTTTAAGATCTACCTTATGTGGAGTTCAATGAGCATCTTGGATAGATATCTTCTCATCTTTCACAATATCAGGGAAGTTTTCTGCCAACAAATCTTCAATAATTTTCTGTGTATTTTCTGTTATCCCCTCCTGTTCTGGTACTCCAATCACTCGTAGGTTATTTGTCTTGATAGAGTCCCACATGATTCTTAATGTTTCTTCATTTTTTTAAATTCTTTTATCTGATTTTTCTTCAAATATATCAGTGCCAAGTGATTTATTTTCAAGTTCAGAAATTCTGCCTTCTACTTGCTCAATTCTGCTCCTCTGACTTTCTATTGTCTAATTCGGTAATTTTATTGTTAATCTTCTGAATTTCTGATTGCTGTCTGTCTATGGATTTTTCCAGCTTATTAAACTTTTCATTTTGTTCCTGAATAATCTTTCTGATTTCTTCAGTTGCTTTATCTGTGTGTTCCTTGGCTTATTCTGCGTATTGCCTCATTTCCTTCCTGATGTCTTGAAGAGTTCTGTGTATTAACCTTTTGTATTCTGGTTCTGGTAATTCCAGGAATGCACTTCATCTAGAAGATCACTGGAGTCTTTGTTCTGAGAGCTTGTTGAGGTGATCATGGTCTGTTTCTTTATGTGACTTGATATTGACTGTTGTCTCCGAGCCATCTTTAAGTTATTATATTAGTTTATGCTTGCTTACTGTGTCATAGCTGCTTGCTTTGTTTTCTTTTGATATACCCCTATGGGTTGCTTGAGTGAGCAGGCTTGACTGTTTTCACCTTTGGAGCTCTGGTGTCCTGTCCCCAGCTGGCTAGAGCTGTTATCAGGTATATCAGTCTAGGAGTCCATTCAGTTTTCTTGTGTGAATTCTGTTCAGGTTTCCAGGTAGCTGATCATCAAGTGTGTGGTACAGGCTCTGTCCTACAGCCTTAGAGGAGCAGGGGTGATTGGCGCATATACTGGTATCTGATTGCAGTAGGGGGTCATGCTTTGAACAAGGCAGGGGGCTGAGAACCAACCCCCAAGTGTCTCTGAGGAAAACGTGTCTCTGTTCCGTAGAGCGTGCTGGTGGGTGGGTTCTGCAGAGGGACCATGGGCACCCAGAGTTTTTGGTTGTAAGGACCGGGAGTTACCAGTTTTCTTTGGACCACTATCACGGGTGTCTGGGTGACCTGAGTGGAGCTACCAGTCCTTAGTTCCTTGATGTGGGTAGGTGAGAACCTTGTTTAACAGGCAAAGCAATGTCAAACGTCAAACACCCATCTCTCCACCTCACCGCTGAAATGGTTGAGTTTGCCAACAAGGGCCTATTCTCCCAAAATAGGGCCACACAGGTCCATGCAGAAGGGAAAGGTGTTCCAGGTCCACGGACAGTTTATACCTGGACAGGAGCAGCTTCTGTCCTGAGCTCCCCTGGTTAATGGAGCTAGCAAATTATCTTTTTCCCCCAGTTGCAAATTTTTTTCTTCCCCAAGGCTGGGAGGATGGCTCTAGGTGCTCACCAGGGTCTATCTCAGGCCCAGGGATTCAGCCGCTGAAGGTGGCTTGGGGGTGGGGGGGCATGGTAAAATGTACGCAAGTACTTAACTTTTGCCAAGAGCACCGTTCTCCTCAGTTCCAGAGGTGTGAGTAGGCTGTGTGGCTGGCTGCTTTTCCCTGAGGAACCTACGGTCGAACACTAGTACCAGCCTACTGCCGCCACTCGGGAATGGTGCCTGAGGGCTGCCCGCAATTCAGGTCCAGTATCTCCTTTCCGCTTCTGAACGGTCTCTTCCTCCCCTTCCCCTCAGTTCATTGTCTAAGCTTGCCTTTGATGCTCAGGGGTCCCAGCTTGTCACAGATATACTCATTTCACTTGTTTTTTCAGGTCTTTGTTGTAAAGAGCGCTCCCCAGAAGCATCTGTCAAGTGTGCCATCTTGGCTCCGCCTCGCAGAGCAGAAATTTTAATGAAGTAGTATTTATCAATTTTTTCTTTTCTGGATTGTGCTTTTGGTGTATCTAAACACTCATTGCCAAACCCAAGGTCACCTAGATTTTTTCCTAGGTTATTTTCTAGAAGTTTTAGAGTTTTGCATTTTACATTTAGATCTATGATACATTTGAGTTAATTTTTGTGAAAGCTGGAAGATCAGTGTCTAGGTTTGTTTTTTTTTTTTTTTTTGTGCATGAGGATGTTTGGTTGTTCCAGCACCATTTGTTGAGATACTAGCTTTTTTCCCATCGGATTTCCTTTGTAACTTTGCCAAAGATCAGTTGGCTATATTTGTGTGGGTCTATTCCTGGGCTCTCTATTCTGTTGAATCGATCTATTTGTCTATCTTTTTCACCAATACCACACTGTCTTGATTACTGTAACTTTATAGCAAGTCAGGAAATGTCAGTCCTCTGGCTTTGTTCTTTTTCAGTATTGGGTTTTTACCTTTCCATATAATGTTTAGAATCATTTTGTCAATATTCATGAAGTAACTTTCTAGGATTTTGATTGGGATTGCATTGAATCTATAAATGAAGTAGAGAAGAAGTGACATCTTAATAATATTGAATCTTTTATATCCATGATCATGGAATATTTCTCCATTTTTTTTAGAACTTCTTTGATTTCTTTCATCAGAGTTTTGTAGTTTTCTTCATATATATCTTGTAAATATTTTGTTAGATTTATACCTAAGCACTTTTCTTCCACCTTTCCTCCCTCCTTCTCCCTCTCCCCTCCCCCTCCCTTTTTTTTGGTACTAATTTTTTAGTTAATGTAAGTAGTGTTGTATTTTTAATTTCAAATTCCAATCATTCATTTTTGGTATATAGGAAGGAAATTGACTTATGTATATTAACCTTGTATCCTACAACATTGTTAAAATTGCTTATTAGTTCCAGGGTTTTAAAAAATTGATTCTTTGGGATTTTCTACATAGACAATCATATCCATGAACACAATTGCACTTTTTTTGTCCCAATCTGTATACATTTTATTTCCTTTTCTTGCCCTATTGCATTGCCTAGGACTCCTAGTATAGTGTTGAATGAGAGGGGTGAAAGCAGACATCCTTTCCTTAGTCCCAGTCTTAGGGGGAAAGCATCTAGTTTCTCACCATTAGGCGTGGTGAGGGTTTTGGTTTGTTTGTTTGTTCATATTTAAGGTTTTTATCAAGTCGAGGAAGTTTCCCTCTATTCCTACCTTGCTGAGAGTTATTATGAATGGGTGTTGGATTTTGTCAAACACTTTTTATGATCTATTGATAGGATTATATGATTTTTTTTCTTTAACCTGTGAATGTGACAAATCACATAAACTGATTTATAAATTTTGAACCAGCTTTGCATACCCAGAATAAACCCCACGTGGTTGTAGTATATAATTCTTTTTATACATTTTTGGATTCTATTTGCTAATATTTTCTTAAGATTTTTGCATCTCTGTTCATAAGGGTATATTAGTCTAAAGTTTCCCTTTCTTGTAATGTTTTTGTCTGCTTTTGGTATGAGGGTAATTCTGGTCTCAGGAATGAGAACATTATTAAATGTTCTCTTTGCTTCTATTTTATGGGACAGATTGTAGAGAATTGGTATCATTTCTTTCTTAAATGTTTGGTGTAATTCACCAGAGAAATCATCTATTTGAAAGGTTATTAATTATTGACTCGATTTCTTTAATAGATATATACCTATTCAGATGATCTAGTTCTTCTTATGTGAGTTTTTGTATTTTGTATCTTTTAAGGAATTCCATTTCATCTAAGTTATCAAATTTGTAGGCATAGAGTTGTTCAAATATTCTTTTACTATCCTTTAAGTGTCCATAGGATCAGTAGTAATGGCTCATCTTTCATTTCTGATATTAGTAATTTGCATTTTCTCTTTTTTCTTGGTTAGCCTGTCTGGGGTTTATCAGTTTTATTGATTCCAAAGAACTACCATTTGGTTTTGTTATTTTATTGTTTTTCTATTTTCAATTTCATTGATTTCTGCTCTTTTACTACTTATCTTTTGCTTGTTTTAGGTTTATATCGCTCTTTTTCCTCTAGTTTTATAATGTGGAAGCTTAGATTATTGATTCTGGATCTTTCTTCTTTTCAAATATATGCATTCAATGCTATAAATTTCCCTTTAAGTACTCTTTTGCCTTTGCATTATTTCTATTGTTTTAAATTTGGTAAGGTGTCCTTTATGGCCCTAGGGTGGTCTATCTTGGTGAATGTTCCATGTGAGCTTGAGAAGTATGTGTATTCAATTCTCGTTGAAGAATTCTGCAAATGTCAATTTGATCCAGTTAATTTTTTGTGTTGTTCAGTTCAACTATATCTTTACTGATTTTCTCTCTGTTGGATCAATTACGGATAGAAAAGTGTCAAAGTCTCCAACAATAATAATGGGTTTATCTATTTTTCCGTGTAGTTCTATCAGTTGTTGCCTGATATGCTTTGATTCTCTGTTGTTAGACATGCACACATTCAGGATTGTTATGTCTTCTTGGAGAACTGATCTCTATCATTACGTAATGCTCTTCTTTATCTCTGATACTTTTCTCGCTCTGAAATCTGCTTTGTCTGAAATTAATACAGTTACTTCAGCTTTCTTTTGATTAGTGTTATCATAGTGTATCTTTCTCCAACCCTTTGTTCTAATCCATCTGTGTCTTTACATTTAATTTATGGTAGATTTCTCATAGACAACATACAGTTGGGTCTTTTTTTTTTTTTAAAATCTACTTTGATAGTCTGCCCCTTAATTGATGTATTTGGAGCATTCACATTTAAAGTTATTATGGATATAGTTGGATTAATATTTACCATATTTGTGACTGCTTCCTATGAATTTCCCTTGTTCTTTGTTTTCTTCTTTTTCTTTTTTTTGTCTTCCACTCTTTATTCTGCCTTCTCTGGTTTTAACGAGCGTTTTATATGATTCCATTTCTTTCCTCTCTTAGCATATCAAATTATACTTGATTTTTTAAAAAAAAACTTTTGGTGGTTATCACTGAGTTTGCAAAATACATTTACAACTAATCTAAGTCTATTTTTAAATAACACTATACCACTTCACTAGTAGTGCAGGTACCTTATATAACAGAGCACTCCCAATCCCTCCCTTCCATTCCTTACTACATCACTACCATACTTATCTGAACACTATAATCACCTGATACATTGTTGGTATTATTATTTTGAACACACTGTTATTAGATCAATGAATAAGAAAAATATTTTACCTTACATTAATTTATTCCTTCTCTAACACTCTTTCTGTAGATCTAAATTTCTGATCTATATCGTTTTCCTTCTCTCTGAAGAAGTTCTTTTAACATTTCTTACAAGGTGCAGGTCTACAGGTGACAAATTCTCTCAATTTTTATTTGTCTGAGAAAGTATTTCTCCTTCACTTTCGAAGGATACTTTTGCTGGATACAGACTCCAGTTGTGGGCTTCTGCTCCTGTGCTTTTGCTCCCAGTAAATTGAGATTTTCTATATCCTTCTGTCTCTTCAGTTTTGTGATCTCAATTCTGTGATGGAGCTAAAAAGAGTTTCTGATTTTCAGTTTGTTCAGCTTTTTTTCTTGTTGTGTGAGGACAGGGCTGACAACTTTCAAGCTCTTTACTGAAGCTTGACTTTAAGTCTGACAGGAAGAGATTTAGAAAAAACCAACTGGTTTTTCAGTTAATTCTAAATCAGTTATGTGTTATTCCTGGGATGAATCCCACTTAAAAAAAAACAAAAAACAAAAAACAACCAACTAGTTGCTATTGAGTCAATTCCAACCCAGGGCAGCCCTGTGTGTTTCAGAAGAGCAGCCCTGTGTGTGTCAGAATAGCAGCCCTGTGTGTGTCAGAACTGTGCTCCGGAGGGTTTGCAATGATGGGTTCTCAGAAGTAGATCACCAGGACTTTCTTCTGATGCACCTCTGGGTGGACTCAAACCTTCAACCAAGTGCATTAGCTGTTGGCACCACCCAGGGACTTCGAATCCCACTTAGTCATGATCCATTTTCATTTGGATATATTGTTCCAATTGATTTGCTAATGTTTTGCTAAGGGTTTTTGTATCTATGTTCATGGGAGATATTGGTGTGTAGTTTTCATTTGTTCTAACGTCATTTTCTGATGTTGGTCTCAAGGTAACGTTGGCTTCACAGACTCAGGTGGAAAATATTTCATCCTCTTCTGTCTTCTGGATGAGTTTGTGTAGACTTGGTATAATTTCTTCCTTAAATGCTCGGTAAAATTCACCAGGAAAGCTATCTGGATCTACAGTTTTCTTAGGAGGAAGATTTTTAACTAGAAATTTAATTGCTTTGATATAGAACTATTCAATGTATCTATTTCTTCTTGAGTGAATTCTGGCAGTTTGTGTTTTTCAAAAAATATGTCCACTTCTTCTAAGTTGTTGAATTTATCAGCATAAAGTTGTTCCTAATATTTTCTTGTTACATAATATTTTACTATCTGCAATGATATTTCCTCTTTCACTTTTGATATTGGCAATTTGTTTTCCTTCTTTATCCTCCCTGATCTGGCCAGATGTTTATCAATTTTATTGATCTTTTCAAAGAATCAGGTTTTCATTTCATTGATCTTCTCTATTGCTTTTCTTGTTTTCTAAGTCATTGCTCTCTGTCTTTTCTTTTTTATTGCCTTCACCCTGCTTGCTTTGGGCTTAATTTTGTTCTTTTTCTAGTTTCTTAATGTGGAATCTCAGAGGGCTGATGTGAATTCTCAATTTTTTTTTTAACTTTTTTTTAAAAATTGTACTTAGATGAAGGTCAGGGAGCAAATTAGTTTCTCATTAATCAATATGCATACTGGTTTATTACACTGGTTGCCAACCCCATAACATATCAACACTCCCCTTCTCAAACTTGGGTTCCCCATTACCACGTTTCCTGTCCCCTCCTGCCTTCTTGTCCTTGCCCCTGGGCTGGTGTGCCCATTTAGTCTCGTTTTGATTTATATGCCTAATCTTTTGCTGAAGAGTGAATCACAGGAGTGACTTCTGTACTGAGTTAAAAGTGTGTCCAAGGGCCATACTTTTGAGATTTCTCCAGTCTGTGTCAGACCAGTAAGTCTAGTGGTTGTACTAGGACCAGACTGTTTTGACTACCATAGCTGTATAGTAGGTTCTGAGGTCAGGTAGTGAGATTTCTCCTACTTCATTCTTCTTCAATAGCACTTTATATATTCAGGTCCTCTTTCATTTCTATATAAAGTTAATGATTAGTTTTTCCATCTTGTTAAAGAATGCTGTGTCAGGATTGCATTTTATTCATAGATTGCTTTGGGTAGAATTGACATTTTCACAATGTTGAGTCTTCCTATCCATGAGCATGGTATGTTTTTCCATTTATGTAGGTGTCTTTTGGTTTCTTGCAGGAGTGCTTTGTAGTTTCATTTGATAGGTCTTTTACGTCCCTAATTAGATTTATTCTTAAGTATTTTATTTTTTTTAGGGGCTGTTATAAATGGTATTGCTTTCCTGATTTCCTTTTTGCAGTTCTCTTTATTGATGTATAGGAATCTAACTGATTTTTGTATGTTTATCTTGTATCATGCAACTCTGCTCAATCTATTCCAGCAGTTTCCTTGTGGAACCCTTTAGGTTCTCTATGTATACTATACCACCAGCAAATAGGGATAGTTTTACTTCTCCCTTACCAATTTGGATGCCTTTTTTTCTTTTTCTTGCCTTATCGCTTTAGCTGGGACTTCCAGCACAATGTCACATAGGAGTGGTGATAAAGTGCATCCTTGTCTTGTTCCCATTCTCAGGGGGAGTGTTTTCAGGCTCTCTCCACTAAGAATGATGTTGGCTGATGGTTTTGTATAGATGCCCTTTATTATGTTGAGAGATTTCCCTTCTATACCTATTTTATTGAGAATTTTTATCAGGAATTGGTGTTAGACTTTATTGAATGCCTCTCTGAGTTGACCGAGGTGGTCATGGGATTCTTTTATGTGGTGGATTACATTTATTGTTTTTCTAATGTTGAACTATCCCTGCAAACCTGGTGAGCCCCACTTGGTCATGGTGTATTTTTTTTTTTTTTTTACAATACTGAATTCTATTGGCTAGAATTTTGCTGAGAATTTTTGCAGCTGTATTCGTGAGATATTGATAATTTTCTTTTTTTGTGATATCTTTGCCTGGTTTTGGTATCAGGGTTATTCTGGCTTCATAGAATGAATTTTGGAATATTCCTTCCTTTTCTATGTTCTGATATAGTTTGGGTACTACTGGTTGAGGTCTTCTCTGAATGTTTGGTAGAATTCTCTAGTAAAGCCATCTGGGCCAGGGTTTCTTTTTGTTGGGATTTTGTTGTTGTTGTTAATTACTTTTTCAACTTCTCTTGTTATGTGTCTGTTCAGATTTTTAACCTCAGTTTGATAGTTGAGGTAGGTAGTGTGTTTCTAGAAATTTGTCCATTTCCTCTAGGTTTTCGAATTTGAGTACAGTTTTTCATAGTATTCTGCCAAGATCTTTTTTTCATTTCAGTCAAGTCTGTTGTAATGTCTTCCATTTCATTTCTTATTTGGGTTATATGCATCTTCTCCTGTTTTTCTTTTGTCAATTTGGCCAATAATTTTGTCAATTTTGTTTATCTTTTCAAAGAAGCAACTTTTGGTTTTGTTCTTTCTATTGTTTTCCTATTCTCTATTTCACTTATTTCTGCTCTGATCTTTATTATTTTCTTTCTTCTGGTGGCTGTGGGCTTCTTTTGCTGTTCTCTATTTGTTTGAGTTGTGTAACTGTTTTGATTTTGCCCCTTTCTTCTTTTTGGATGTGTGCATGTATTGCTATAAATTGGCCTCTGAGCACTGCCTTTGCTGTGTCCCAAAGGTTTTGGTATTCTTGTTTGATCGTAGGAATATTTTTCTATTCCATCTTTGATTTCTTCTATTACTCAGTGGTTTTTAAGTAGAGTGTTATTCAGTTTTCATGTATTTGATTAATATTTTTTCCTTGCTTTTCCTGTTATTAGTTTCTACTTTTATGGAGTTGTGATCAGAGAAAATATCTTGTGTTATCCCAATGTTTTGGATTTTTGTTGAGGGTTGCTTTGTGGCCTAAGATGTGGTCTATTCTGAACATTTTATGTGCATTGGAAAAAAATGTGTACTTTGCTGCTGTTGGGTGGAGTGTTCTATATATGTCTGTGAGGTCAAGTGGGTTGACTGTGGCCTTTAGAGCTTCTGTACCTTTGAGTTTCTTTCTAGATGTTCTGCCCTTTACCAACAGTGGTGTGTTGAAGTCTCCTACTTTGATTGTGGAACTC
Source organism: Loxodonta africana (assembly GCF_030014295.1). Lineage (NCBI taxonomy): Eukaryota > Metazoa > Chordata > Mammalia > Proboscidea > Elephantidae > Loxodonta > Loxodonta africana. The sequence continues at coordinate 173,936,976 of NC_087345.1, read as the reverse complement.
TCAACTTCTCTTTTCAGTGCTGCTGGAATTTATGTATTTTGGAGTCCTGTCATTGGGTGTGTAGATATTACAGTTATGTTCTCATGTTGGACTGTTCCTTTAATCATTATATAATGTCCTCCCTTGTCTTTTACGGTGGGTTTTGCTTTAAAGTTATTTTATCTGTGATTAGTATTGCCACTCCTGCTCTTTTTTGATTGCTGATTGCTTGAAATACTTTTTTCCACCCTTTGATTTTTAATATATTTTTGTCTTTGTTTCTAAGGTGTGTCTTTTGTAGACAGCATACTGATGGGTACTGTTTTTTAATCCATTCTCTCACTGTCTCTTTATGGGTGTATTTAAGCCATTTACATTTACCGTGATTACTGATATGTGATTGCTGTCATTTTGTACTTTTTTTGTGTGTGTGCGTGTGTGTGTGGTGCTGACGTTTTCTTTGTTCCTCTTACCCTTCTGTGCTGAATTCCTTGTTTCTGGATTTTTTTTTCATTTCTGTAGATTTTGTGTTTACTGAGACTTATTTTTCATCTTTATTTTGATTAACTTTTTTGTGGTTACATTGAAATTTACCCCTATCTTCCTAAGTTTAAACTAGTCTTTTATTACTTGATATCACCTAGACTTCCTCTCCATTTGAAAGTTCTATACCTATACCATTTAGTCCCTTTCATTATTCTGATGTTGTTGTCATTTACAGATTGACATCTCTGGTTCCCTGCCGTAAATCTTTGTTTTGTTTTATCCTTGAGAGTTCATTACTTAGGTTGTCACCTGGCTGATGCTATCTTGTGTCCTAGATTCAGATGTTGGTTCTCTAACTGAAGGACTCTCTTTACTAATTCTTCTGTTTGGTTTGGTGAATTGTCATTTTTTTTTTTTTTTTTGTAATATAAGAACTTAATGCCATAAATTTTTTCTCAAATGCACTGCTTTAGCCAAATTTATGCAAGTTCTGACCTGTTGCATTTTCCTTGAGCTCACCATATTTTGCAATTTCCTTTGTGATTATTTTTGACACATATTGTCTAATTTCCAGTTATTTGAGGGCTCTTCCAGTAAATTATTGACTTCTAGTTTTGTTTGTAGTTAGAGAAAACACTTGTTTGCAATTCTTTCAAGACTTGTTTTATGGCCCAGAATATGGTCTATCTTCATGAGTGTTCCATGGGTACTTGGAAACAAAAAATTCTGCTGTTGGGTATAGTATATTTTTGTTCACTGGAGCACAGAGGCTTATTTTCAGTTCACAGACCAAGTGCATATTTTGGTTGTGTTAATATGCCATCTCAACAATCTTAAGAGATGACATCTGTTGTAAACGTAAGCTTTCATATCAACGATCATTATAAATAGTACCCTTTTCAAGGCTAATTATAACTTTGCCACAGAGGTTTGAAAAATCTCATGCCCACTTCCATTTTCCATCATCCTATAAATGAATATCGGTCTTACTAAAGTTTATGATAGCCTTTCAGACCAGGTTTGAGTTAAAATGTAGACAATGTAGGCTATTCTTACCTGAGATGTGATATAGGCCAGTCAAGAGCATGGATCTTGGAGTCAGATAGGCCTATTCTGATAATTAGTATGTTTGTGTGCGTGGGCGCATTGTCTTTATTTGTACTTTTTCTGTGTGAAAAGTAATTTTCATAACGGTAGTGAAGCATCTGTGCATAGCACAAGTAACATTTGACACTCTGTTATTATTATTGCTATTGCTGAGGAATTTTCAAAATATCTCTGATAATGCCTGACTTCTTTTATTGGCCATTTATCTATGTGAGCACCTAGGGATGTGGAGCTCTAGAAAGAGGTGGGTCCTAAAATACAGAGCCTAGTAAAAAAAAAAAAAAAAAAATTTTTTTTTTTTTTTTTTAGTAGGCAGCTAGGATTGGCCCTAATACTCCTATTACTCCAGAGGCTTTGAATGTTTGTGCCATGTGCCATGAGGTTAAACACTAAGGAAGAGCCTAGAAATAAAGTCTCGATAAATCAGAACAGTTAAAAATAGCAAAAAAATAGGTATCTTTTATTATGTGTCTATTGATTAATAGGACCTGCATAAGAACATTAACTTAACTGGAATCATTTAACAAATATATTCAGGGATTAGAAGCAGAAATAGTAGTGAAAACATAGTTGAGCTCCATTAAGATGCAAATTATTTTTTCATTCAACAAATGTTTAAACTTACTCATACCAGGCACTCTGCTAGCACTGGGGGATAAGAGAGTGACTGTGACACATGTGCTCCTGGTCCCTAGTGTGAGAGTAACATAAATGACAACTTAAGAGCTATAATGAGAAAGGTACGGGGTGCTCTGGGAGCACAGAAGAAAGGCATCTAAACCCAGGTTTCTCTGAAATGACCTGAAGGATGAGAAGTCATGGGATCAGGAGTGGGGCATCAAGGGTTTCAGAAAGAGGGAACGACCTCTGAAGAGGCCTTAACTTCCTAGAAACATTTAAAAAAAATTAGTCACAAGAAAATCCTTCATTTTGTGCTCTTGATGAATGCCTAACACATTTAGTTTGTTTTGCAAATTCAGCCCAAGATGAATCAAGTGCAGAGCGACAGTGCAATGTCCAATTTCAGAGAGTATTCCAAAGAAAATCTTGATAATGACTGAAAGAATGACAGCAGGTCAGGCTTGTTGATGCATTTTATTGTGAGATGGGGGAGTCTGGTAAAAAACTAGAAAATGACCATGGTGTAACAAGGAACTTAAAAATGAAGAGTCAGATTTGTAACTTACATACATGAATACAGGAACAAATTGGCACAAAAATGTTAAACATTGTTCCCAACACTGTTTACATATGGTTATCCTAGTTTGGCTGACTAAGGAAATGAGAGTTTTATGGTTAGGCTAAATCTCTTAATAAAACTGCAGCGCATCATGCTATTAGTCACACAGTGAATTTCAAAATTTAAGAGTTTTATATTAAAAACTGGGTAAAGGTAAAATGACTTGATTGTAGTTGTAAAACTAATACATTCCCGTTGAAGTTCTGTTCTACAGTCCAAGGCAAGTATAAATGTTAACATAACACTGTTAAATCAAATCCCAATGCAAGGGAACCAATCGCATCTCTACTTTAAATCTTATCAACTTTCCAAATTTTCATACTAAAATATATTATTGTATTAATACAAACTACAGTATTATACACTACACTGTGTAATAAATAAAGAAATATAAAAATAAGACACATAAATATAAAAGTTTTCTAAAACTAAAAGTACATATGTCAGTAAGAAGGGTATTAATACTGCCAGGTTTGAAGACATACAGTACAAAAACGTTGCACAGATCTATTAACTAAAAGAAATAAAATAATACTGATAGGTAAAAATCAGCTAATGTTGTTAATAAATTGGGTCCATAATAACTAACATTTGGAAACAGTTATGAGCCAAATAACAATGACATGTCCATGCCCGAAATGCAAATACATGGATAAAGCAGATTAGAAAATTTCCCTTTCATTTCTGTAGAGAAATTCTGAGAATCAATTAACACAAAATGAATACTGAGGAATTAAAGGATGAAATGTCCCAGTGTTTCGGTTTCTCTGACAGAGTCAGTGGTTTTAACTTTTATTTTAGAATTTTGATACAACAAACAAATCAACAAATGCTAGTTATTGTAGGCCACACATTGAACAAAGGCAGGTTACAGCCTTGAAAATACTGATAAATGGCACTTACAGCACACAGGTCTTGCTTAAGGCCAGAGGAGATACAAAGCTTCATATCATATCCTTCATATTTGTTACCACATACTCAAACACAATTAATTACAAACACTGATTCTGACGACGTTGCTGTCCTCACCAGTATTAACACTATTAGTCCCTGCAATCAGAACTCAATGACAATCTTCTGAACTACATTTTAAACCACATGAGTAAGAAACTTCAGTTCTTCTATCTGCTGCTTTCTTAAGGCTAACAATACACTTTAAATGATAATATGCTCTACTATGACACCTAAATATTAGAAATTACTACCTTCTAGACTGAATTTATAAAAGGTAGTTAGCACGGTTTGGAACTGCATTATACTTCTCTGTGAAGGGAATTTTGTAGTGCAGAAGTTCTCACATTTTTAAAAACATAATAAAATACTGAAGCGGATTTAGCATATGTTTACCAATAAAAAATTATAAAATTCTCCCAATTGTACAGCTCAAGAATAAACCAACAAAAAAGTGATAATTAATACTGATAAAATGAGACAATGCCAGATGCTTATCTAATTAATCAGTTTCCTGTCGAACCTTTGCTTTCTGCCTCGCTAAAGTTTTCTAATCTGCTTCATGTTACAAACTTCTTCCTAACTTTGAAAACTGCATGAAAAATTACTAAGTCTGAGGTTCAGGCACACCTGGATTTCTTTTTTTGTGTATTTTTTTTTTTTTTTTTGTATTTTGTAATTTTTTTTTTTAATTTTTACTTTACACAGTAGTGAACAGAAATCACAGTATACAGGCTACTGTGTTTCCATGAAAAGCATGTATTATATAGAACAAACTTCATTACCAATTAGAATTTATTTTCCTTCTAGAAAAACTATTAGGCTTCATTTGTTTTTCCTTCAGACACTTGCTCACTATTCTGATGTACTTTTTGCTCCATGCTGCTTGCTTGATTTACAACTCCGTCATCCTTCATCGGACCTTCCGGTTTTGCTCCTTCTCCCTCATTCTCTGCCTCTTCTACCTCTTCTTCCTCCTCCTCTTCTTCCTCCTCCCCTTGTGGTTTCTCACATTCTCTTTCTTCCTGCAGTTCTTCCATCTCTTTATCCTCCTCCTCATCTTCCTCTTTTTCACTGTCTTCATCCTCTTCCCTTGTCAAACTCTCTCTCTCATCCGAGTCGACCTGCGAGGGAGATGCCCTAGCACCAACGTGCTCGTTGGTGAGGACCTCTGGTCCTGTCTCTTCCTGCTCTGTGCCATCACGTTCCTCTGCTTCTCTCTTGCAATAGGAGTAGCGATGATTCATGTGTTGAGAATAAGAACCAGAGTGTGAGAAACGCTTTCCACATTTGTCGCATTGATAGGGCTTTTCTCCAGAATGTAATCGCATGTGTTCGATCAAATGATGTTTATGTTTAAATGCCTTTTTACAGATTCCACACTCATGAGGTCTTTTACCTGCAAAATAAGAACAAAGCTATGAAATAAAAAGGTGGTATTTTTTATATCCTTATAAATAAGGCTTTTAGGGTGCTGTAGGTTGTGGAAAGGCTAGGGCTATAGTTTAATTTTTTAATAACTGCCCAGCTCTCCACTACAAACTCTCTGTAATATAATACAATAACCTCCATAACATAATAATATGGCTTGCCATTTCTATGAGAAAATTTAGTTTATGTGCTCTTCATTACAGATGAAAAGGCCAAGAGGGCTACGTGAGATTGAAATGCCACAAATACAAGTGTCATGACAACAGGAAGAAAAAAGTGAAACTCAGAAGAGGTATTTGGTAGTGAAGGCAGTGGGGCAGGAAGGCTTAGAGCAGTGTTTCTCTGCTTTGTTTTTCAATATTGCCGCCTCTCCCCCTTCTTGACTCAGGACTGGGCAGCGCTTCATTCTGTGTACACAGAGTCACTTTAAGTCGAACCGACTCGACGGCACCTGACAACAACTACCCCTTCCAGGGGTATTTTTAGACATTTTTTCCCAATCAAAATTTTAATGTGTCATATATGATTTATATGTCAATATACTATTTTTTTTTTTTTTTGTACTATGGTCCTTGGGAGAACCACCAACTATTGTATTACCTAAGGTTTCTGCCCCAAGAAACAATTTTTGCCCCTTGAGATGAACTGGCTAGAGAAATGCTGCTGTTCTAGGTATTTAAGGAACCGACCGCAAGTTGACCAAAATTAGGGTTGACAATGCCCAATTTCAGTGCAATCAAGCAGCTAACACTAACAAATGCAGAAATGCTTTTTCTTATTTTAAAGAGTAGGACATTCTTCATACAGACATTCTGGTATTTGCTAATATTTAAGTCTTGCCCAAAGAACAAAGAGATTTTTTTAAATTTTGCTCAAATCTCAGTAAAAGCAACTGGAAGAAAGCGTCACAAGGGGCTTACTTTGAGGTGCAACTTTCTCTTACCTAACAGAAGTTTTTGACTCCAAGAACCACTCAAATGTCACTGCATATATGTATCTATAAAGAGGGAGGGAAAACAGTTTTCTGCCCTTTCTCAAAGAGTAAGAAATGAATTAAAAAGTTGATAAGAATACGAAAGATAAACCTGGACGGTGTAGCCAAAATGGCTGAGGGTGGGGACAGGGAGAAGAGGGTAGGGGGCTAAAGAGCTTTGATAAGCCCAACCCCTTACACAGAAACTTGGGTTAGATAGAAGCTGTGGTACGCTGAAGCCAGCTTTTAACTGGCTTGAGGGAGCCTACTGCTAAATTTTTCAGGAATTCTGCAAGCCACTGATCTCACCCTGCAAGCTTGCAATCAGCCTGCTGGGAGTAGTTACACCAAGGGAATCTGCAAACACTGCAAATCAGGGCTTCCCCCACCCTCAGAGAACCAGCTGTTAAAATTTACCAGCATACCATCAGATAGAAAGAATCGGCTAGACCAGGAGTTGCAAACATTTTCTGTAGTGGGCCAGATACTAAGTATTTTTGGCTTTGCAGGCCATGTAGTCTCTGTCACAACTACTCAATTCTGTCGCTGCATGAAAGCAGCTATTGACAATATGTTAATGAATGGGCGTGGTGGTATTTCAATAAAACTTTATTTTCAGACACTAAAATTTGACTTTCACGGTCATAAGTATTTTTCTTTTTCTCCCCATCATTTAAAAATGTAAAAACCACTCTTAGCTCACAGGTCATACAAAAACAGGTAGAGGCCCACATGTGGCCTGTGGGCCACAGTTCGCTGACCCCTGGGTTAGCTGGGCGAATTTATATTTTGTGGGAGAATTACAGACTCTCAGAGTTGGATGCGATCTTAGAATCATCTGGTTCACCCTCTGAGGCAGGACTTCCACACACCACAAAAGATCTGTCAAAACCCTTCAACTGACAAGAAGCCTATGACTCATGTGGGCAGCATTCTGCATTCTTACTAGGCAGTTTTTTCTTTTATTAAGTCAGATTCTGTCTCTCTGTAAAGTCAGCCAGCGATCCCCTATTTTAGGTACCACATTTTTATTAATATGGAATAAGCTCACATTAGTCTTTTACTTACTACTTTATAGTTATGACATATATTTAAACCCTACAGAATACAGAAGTAAGGGTAGACAGAGTAACTGCTGTGCTAGCTTAAAGAAACTAGTCGCTAAAGGAACGGACAGAACAACAACAGCAAAAACCAAAAACCAAAAATCTAAAAATTAAAAAAGGGACTTAAATACTAGGTAGAAGTGGGAAGACAAGTGGAAGTGGCAAGATCAAAGAAGTGGAAAGCAAAAAAAGTCATAATCCCGATACAGGAACTGTAATCTTTAATCTAGAATTTTTTCAGTGTTATCATATCACAGGAACTTTAGAAAAGGACAATACATTTGTGTTCATCAACATACCTGTGTGTTCATACTTATGTCTTAGTAAAGAGCTACTCTTTTGGAATATCTTATCACACAAATCACAAGCATACATTCCATTTTCTGTCTTCCTCATTTTCTTTTTGGGCGGTGTGGAATCAGAGTCATTCTGATCCTCTACATTTGATACTCCTTCTGAGCTAGTGTCTTGCCTTTCATCCTAAAGGAAAAAAAGGAGTAAGGAAATTTAATTTAAAAGTAAAAGAGAAACACAAGATATACATAAAAGCGTGGGTTAAAGAAATACTTCGATTTATACTTTAAACAACTTTGCCAAAGCAAGCATACCGCTCATCAAGGCAGATGTGATCCAAGGGTGGGGCTAGATGATGGGGGGGGTTGATATTAGACAAAAGCGAGGCTGGGAAAATACAGTCACAACTGTAGCAATAATACATGCTATGGAAGAGAACAGATACCAAAAAGCAAGAATGGGAAATGTGTGGTAACATAATTTACTTGGTTCCATATGAGAAATTTGCAGAAAGTTTTAAATTAACAAGTTGGCTAAAATAATCACTAATTCTTAACTGCATCATTTGTTTTCATTTCATTTTTTTCATTCTGGGTCTCACTAGGTAAAAATTAAGACTCATTAAAAATGATCTTTAAATTGCATTCTGGAGAACTTCAGAGTTCTATAAACTAACCTCCATGGTCTTCTTAAAAACAAACAAACAAACAAAAAAACCAGATGTTTGCTCCACCACTTTTCTAAAGAACAGGATGAAATGAAAAACCGTTTTTTAACAGGAACACTTGCTAGTCAAAATCAATCTCTAGAACTTCAATGGAATAAAAAATTTTAGGCAGTCTCAGGGAGATAATTTTGGGCTTATTTTGTAGGTAGAATAATCCTGTAGGGAGTCTGCAGTGAAACTGGGTTACCTAAGAGACTTGCGTCTTTTCTAGAGTCTTCCATTCTGCTGCCTCTAAACCACAAAGGTTTTTCACAATATTGCTGATGGCTTTGTAAGGGACGACAAGGGGTAGCCTTTTGTGCAGGTCATTTGTGAGCTGCCAATGGGTGCTAAAGTTAACTTGAGGGTATTTTCACTGTTATTTGATTTCATCAAATGATTAGATGAAGCATTAATGCCAGGTCTTTTTCTACTCGAAGGTGTGCAAAACATTCTATACACAAAAAATTTAGAAGAATTCATTGTAAAACCATTTTCAAGAGAAATCACAATTCCAGGAAACCAATCAGTAGCTATATTTGAGAAAAAAGCAGCAAATACACACTTGAGCAGGATATTGTAATTATTTCAGCCGCACCTACTAAAAGAAAATACTTGCATAAGAGATGGTATTTATCTTTAGTATCATTTGATTCAATCAGAAATTGACAGAAAAAAAATGAAGAGACAACAAGGTTAGTGACATACGGAAGAAGTTCGGGCTTATTTGGGAATTAAGACACACCAACAGTCACACAAAACAGCTCCACCCCCAAACTGGTTGAGCTAAAAATCATGGGATTTAAAGGAAAGTTAAGAGAAAAACATAAATATAAATCCACAGCTGTATTTTCTCATATATATGATTATGCCTGAACACTGCTTAATGTTTACAGCTTGAGAGATGATCGGAAAATTCACTAGATGAGTTCTTTTTTGTAGACTTATTGTTAGTTTAATTGAAGCCTCTATAAACAGAGGTGTTAGCACATAAAAAGTGATAGCTAAGTTTCCTGGTGTGAAATGCTTGTGAATGGGAACATATTTCTGTGTATTAATGATCATAACCAAGGCAGAAACTATTTGCTAATTTCAGGAATATAACTATAAAAACATAAATCTAATTAGTGAATTGAAACTCCGGTGGCGTAGTGGTTAATCAAAAGGTCAGCAGTTCAAATCCACCAGGTGCTCCTTGGAAACTCTATAGGGCAGTCCTACTCCATCCTACAGGGTTGCTATGAGTCAGAATTGACTTGATGGCAATGGGTGATTAGTGAATTTTCCAATTATTTTTCTGTTTCCAGTTTCATACAGTCAGGACTTTGACTGAGACTTATAAATCGCTCTCACAGTAGAACAACACTTTAAACTTTAGTTGACAACTATCCCTTGGATTAATAAGCACCAAAGATATCCTGCCACGAAAATTAAAGCAAACACTGATATGTTTCCTTTTAAAAATGACAGTTTATAACAACTTGCTTGGCTCTACAGTGACTGATTTTTATTAGAAAATATTAACTGAAATAAGTCGAACCAGCACTTGACCAAACAGGTGTGGGGGTTTTACCTGATTTCCATTTGGCTGAATCACTTTCAAGGGTGGTTCCTGGACTGCAGGGCTGACGGTAGTTGAGTATGTGTAAGCCACCTGGGGAATCAGAATCGTCTGCTTATTGGCAGCTAGTGCTCGCAAGCACGGAACACTGTTCTGGTCAGCAATGGCCACGATTGTGGGTAACTGGGCAGTGACTGTAGGTATAGCAATATTTATGGGGTTGGCACTTGGTGGGATTACATTTACAACTGGTTCTGAGTCTGTAACACAACACTCTTTCTGTGGCTCCTTTTTTGCACAAGACAAGTTCAAGGGTTCTTCCTGGACAGAATAAACACTGTTCTGGTAAACACTAGTGATGGATGACCTTTCCAGTAATTCTCCCTGTTGCTTTGGTAGTGAAAGATCAAGAGGTTCTACTTGTGGCTCTTCTTGTGCCCCCTCTGCTGTGTACACGTAACCCTGCGTATTTCTGGATGAGGAAAGGTTTAGTGGTGATGGGGGTGGTGTTCGACTTCTGGAACCATTGACGGTTGATCCCACTGCTAAAACTGGAGATTTCGTCATCTTCAGAGGACTTTGTGGGTTTATTGTGCTGTCTCGGGGTTCATTTGCATTTGCAGATTGAGGCTGATCATTGTTCTTTGCAGGCATATTAACTTTGCCTGGTTCAGGGGAAGATGGTTCAGAAGACTGCACTGAAATCTGTCCAGCTTGCATCTTTTCAAACCACTTTTTTACGACATCCAGCGGCAGGTTTACTGAATCAGCAATTTTTGAGAGCTCTTCGGCACTTGGTTGTGCATTCAAAGCATAATATGCTTTTAGGAGAGACAAGAGGTTCTTTAAAGGTGGCTGGCTGGGAGACAAATTACCATCTCCAGTACCTGACGGAACAGAGGACTCGGGCCTCTCAGCTTCCGGTGCAGGGAGCTGAGGCGGCTGCGCAGGCTGCTTTAGGTCATAGTGCTTTAACTCTGGAAGTGCATTGAGATCGCCTGGGCAGTCATCACACAGAAGGCAAGTGCTATCATTCACTCCCCCTTCAAAGCTTTTGTCCTTCTCAGACTTAACAGTAAGATCTTCTGGTAACTTTTCACTTTTGCAACTGTTTGTGGGGACTAGATTTTCTTTTTTTAAATTTTGAGGAACAACTTGAAGTTGGCTAGGCTGCTCAAGACTATAGTTGATGATAATTTTGGTTGTTCCATCTTGATCAACCAAAGGAAGACTGATAGCTGAAATAACAGAATGACCAGCTTGTTGTATGGATGAAGCATTGATTGTTTCTTGTTCTTTGGATGCAAGGTTGGCTTGATTATTCTCCAAAACTTGCCTTATTACGTTACCATCTACTGCCACTTTAAGTACATTCTGAATATCACTTAAGTTGATACTTATGGGAGACACCAAACCAACTGTTGGCAGAACAACAGCTTGCACCACACCCTGAGGAGAGCTGGTTGCCTGTAATGGGCCACCACCACTGAAAACCCCATTTTGTAAAGGGGTTGAACAGTTGATTCCTGAAGCAACCACTATGGGTTTGAATTCATAATCCACAGGTTCAGTTTTAATTTGGTTTACAGAAAGTTGTTCTTGAAGGGGTTTATTTTCTATCTTTTGTCGGATCTGTGGTCGTGTGGGACTGCCTGGTGATGCTGACAGAGATGGTGAGGAACACTGAGACGTCTTGAGTCCTGTTCTTGGTCGCCCATTCACAGGCATCAAGCTGATACATTTCTTACTGCTTATGTGGGAGCTATAGGAACCAGAATGGGAAAAACGTTTCTTGCAGTTTGGGCATTCATATGGCTTCTCTCCTAAACAACAACAAGAAATTATATTCACTGAATTGTTCCATAGACATGTTTAAAGAATCCACATTTTTCCTAAAACAACCAATATGAATTTAAAAATGAGTTATCATGTGTGCTTGATATAATTTTATTTAGAATAATCTCTTTAAGTTCAAAACCTATATAAATATTATAAACACTGGTAAGATCTAAGTCTGAACTACACGTAGTGATCAACAAAGGAATGTTCTCAGCGTATGAGTATAAAACTTCTGTCAACCATTATAACTGCAAATAATTCCCAAATATCAAATATAATTATATTCTAATCTTGCAAACATTTTGTTCGTATCTTTTTTCACCAACCTATATAATTTTCTATATTATACTCTAATCAACTAACTGTAAGAGAAATTAATGTTAGGAGAGACAAAGTAAGTATATTTTCCTGTAAGACTTTACGAGTATGAATATCTATCCTTGACTGATAAAACTTCCCATCTCTACACGGTTTCCTTTAAAGGATCTCTCCTAATGGGGGGAAAACTGTAAATATAAGGTAATGCTATAAGCCCTGGCTATTAAACTGGTGTGTACGTACCCCTAGAAATAAAAGGCAATGTTCTAGTGGGTATGCAAAGCATCTTGGAGTTTCAATTTTAATGACAGTAGATATGGTCATTAAAAACTTTATTTTTTATATTAAGAGACAGATTAGATTATGGAGAAAAATGCAACATGTGTGGAAATTGTTAGGTAAAAAAATATAACCTCAGGGAAGCTTCTAGCTTGTGAGGGCCTCCTTCAAGCTGCTTCTTAGACTCCCCATGGTACGAGGCATTTATCCTCCCTGGTCATTACGAATACTTTGGTAGAAAATTCTGAGAAGCCCTGAACTAAATGGATTATTTTCATACAAGCTTAATTTTCCACTTTAGTTTGAATTTATAGTTATAGCTCATTAATTTGTAATTTATAGGTTACAAATAAGCTTGAATAGGGTGGGAGCCTCTGGGTCTCATCTGCCATTTATCCCTAGCACCTATCACATTACCGATCACAAAGATGCTTATTGTTATGGATTGAATTGTGTCCCCCCAAAATATGTGTTGTAATTCCTAACTTCTATGCCTGTTTTTTGCGCAGAGTAAGTCCACGAGAGCCAAAATATGACCTTGAATATATCCCACCTGAATTTAGAGACGATCTCAGGAATAGATTTGATGCATTGAACACTAGTGACCAAAGACCAGATGAGTTGTGGAATGACATCAAGGACATCATCCATGAAGAAAGCAAGAGGTCACTGAAAAGACAGGAAAGAAAGAAAAGACCAAGATGGATGTCAGAGGAGACTCTGAAACTTGCTCTCCAGCGTCGAGCAGCTAAAGCAAAAGGAAGAACTGATGAAGTAAAAGAACTGAACGGAAGATTTCAAAACGCCTCTCGAGAAGACAAAGTAAAGTATTATAATGACATGTGCAAAGAGCTGGAGATGGAAAACCAAAAGGGAAGAACACGCTTGGTGTTTCTCAAGCTGAAAGAACTGAAGAAAAAAATTCAAGCCTCGAGTTGCAATAGTGAAGGATTCCATGGGAAAATATTAAACGACAAGGGAAGCATCAAAAGAAGATGGAAGGAATACAGAGTCATTGTATCAAAAAGAATTAGTCGATATTCAACCATTTCAAGAGGTGGCATATGATCAGGAACCGATGGTACTGAAGGAAGAAGTCCAAGCTGCTCCGAAGGCACTGGCGAAAAACAAGGCTCCAGGAATTGATGGAATATCAATTGAGATGTTTCAACAAATGGATGCAGCGCTGGAGGTGCTCACTCATCTATGCCAAGAAATATGGAAGACAGCTTCCTGGCCAACTGACTGGAAGAGATCCATATTTATGCCTATTCCCAAGAAAGGTGATCCAACTGAATGTGGAAATTATACAACAATATCATTAACGTCACACGCAAGCAAAATTTTGCTGAAGATCATTCAAAAACAGCTGCAGCAGTATATCGACAGGGAACTGCCAGAAATTCAGGCTGGTTTCAGAAGAGGACGTGGAACCAGGGATATCATTGCTGATGTCAGATGGATCCTGGCTGAAAGCAGAGAATACCAGAAGGATGTTTACCTGTGTTTTTATTGACTATGCAAAGGCATTCGATTGTGTGGATCATAACAAATATGGATAACACTGCAAAGAATGGGAATTCCAGAACACTTAATTGTGCTCATGAAGAGCCTTTACATAGATCAAGAGGCAGTTGTTCGTATAGAACAAGGGGATACTGATTGGTTTAAAGTCAGGGAAGGTGTGCGTCCGGGTTGTATTCTTCCACCATACCTATTTAATCTGTATGCTGGACTATATGAAGAAGAACGGGGCATCAGGATTGGAGGAAGACTCATTAACAACCTGCGTTATGCAAATGACACAACCTTGCTTGCTGAAAGTGAAGAGGACTTGAAGCACTTACTAATGAAGATCAAAGACCATAGCTTTCAGTATGGATTACACCTCAACATAAAGAAAACAAAAATCCTCACAACTGGACCAATGAGCAACATCATGATAAATGGAGAAAAGACTGAAGTTGTCAAGGATTTCATTTTACTTGGATCCACAATCAACAGCCATGGAAGCAGCAGTCAAGAAATGAAAAGACGCATTGCATTGGGCAAATCTGCTGCAAAGGACCTCTTCAAAGTGTTGAAGAGCAAAGATGTCACCCTGAAGACTAAGGTGTGCCTGACCCAAGCCATGGTATTTTCAATCGCATCATATGCATGTGAAAGCTGGACAATGAATAAGGAAGACCAAAGAAGAGCTGACGCCTTTGAATTGTGGTGTTGGCCAAGAATATTGAATATACCATGGACTGCCAAAAGAACGAACAAATCTGTCTTGAAAGAAGTGCAGCCAGAATGCTCCTTAGAGGCAGGGATGGCGAGACTGCGTCTTACATACTTTGGACATGTTGTCAGGAAGGGATCAGTCCCTGGAGAAGGACACCATGCTTGGCAGAGTACAGGGTCAGCAGAAAAGAGGAAGACCCTCAACGAGGTGGATTGACACAGTGGCTGCAACAATGAGCTCAAGCATAACAATGATTTTAAGGATGGCGCAGGACAGCGCAGTGTTTCATTCTGTTGTGCATAGGGTCGCTATGAATTGGCACTGACTGGACAGCACCTAACAACAACAACATGGCTGTTGTTATAATCCCACTTGGGAATGGGTTGTCTTTGTCTTTGTTATGTTAAGGATACAGGATTAACATAGGGTGTGTTTTAAATTAATCTCTTTTGAAATATAAAAGAGATTAAAACAAGCAAACAAGCAAGCAGAGCCGGGGATGACTGATGCCAAGCCACGTGGAGATCTCCAAGGAACCAGGAAACAAGCTAAAGATACAAGGACCTTCCCCTACAGCTGACTGAGACAGAAAGGCTTCCCCTAGAGTCGGTGCCCTGAATTCTGAGTTCTAGCCTCCTAAACTGTGAGATTCCTACTCAACGGCAATAGCTTCTTGTTTGTTTGTTTTTGGTTTAAACTGTGAGAAAATAAATTTGTTAAAGCTACCTACTTGTGGTAATTCTGTTATAGCAGCACTAGATAACTGAGATAGTCATTAAACATGTTTTAGATGGATGAATGAATGGCTAATTGTAGAATTATAAAATACGGTGATGCTGATTTATCTATCAAACTAAAGCTTTTTCCTTCTTCCTTCATTTTTACTAATAAAATGAAAGCAACGAGAAAGTCAATGTAATCTCTGCTAGTAACGTAACTTTAGTGTTGTAAAGTTAAAAAATATGTTATATTTTCTCACAAATATAATCCAGTATTCTCATTATCTGAAGAATCTGAAATTAGATTTGGAAATGCTCTAAAAAGTCCTCTACTACAGCCTCCTCCTCAATGAAAAGCTCATTTTATATCATCCTTGACATCAACTTTGTTGTTGTTGTTTGTTGCTGTCAAGTCAATTCTGACTCATGGCAACCCCATGTGTATAGGGGAGAACTGCACTCCACAGGGTTTTCAAGGCTATGACCTTTCAGAAGCAGATCACCAGGCCTGTCTTCCAAGGTACTTCTGGGTGAGTTCAACCTGCTAACCTTTAGGGTAGCAGTCCATCAGCTAGTCTCTGCTTAAATTCTTTTAATGAAAGGAAGTTATAACCCACTGGACAGCTTTATGAAAGACAGTCTAGTCTGGTTCTGCTGAGGCCCATGGATTTGTGTTGAAATCTTGGCTCTGACAAACACTATTTTCTTAACCTTTCCAAGCCGCAGTGTTTTCGTGTGTAAATGCAGATGTATCCTCGTTGAATTCTGGTAGGGGTTATATGAGATAATATGACAAATCTCTTAGTATGACCTCAACAGACGTTAGTGATTCTTTTAAAAATCAAATCTACCAAGAGAAAGGTTAGTACTGGCCAAAGTCAGTTTCCTACAATGGCTACTTCCCTGTCCTAGTTTTTCCTTCTGCTACACACACAGCAAGTGTAGCTTTTCTTCTATATGCCAGACTTTCAAGTGTATGAAGAGCTATCATGTGCATCCTTAGTCTTCCCTTGTGTAGATTAAACATACCTAGGTCCTTCAAACTTTCCTCAAAGGACATGATTTTCAGAATCCTTTTTTTTTTTTTTTTACCTGCTTATTAACCCACCTCTGTATATTCTCCAGCTTATCAATGTCTCTCAAACTGGAATGCCTGGAATGCGATTCAATACTCAAAATACATCAGATTGAATTTTCAACAGGGTAAAACAAGGGATATGTCTCTATTTTAACATTCTTAATGATTTGATTCCATTTTTGATGAGCTAGATGCTTGTTCTCCTGCTTAGAGACACTAGGAAGATAAGCATCTATAACACAGACTATTTTACATTTACAGACAGGGAGATGAGGGAACAAAGTGGGTAAGAAAATGACTTTGGTGTCAGGATGCCTAGGTGTAAGCCCCGGCTGTGCCATGCACTAGCTGAGTCACGCTGGACAAATTAATAGAACTATCCAAGACGTCGTTTTTGTATCAGTACAAAGGAGGAAATAACAGTACCTACCTCACAGGATTATTGTTAGGATTTTAACAAGCATGTGGCTGCTACACAGTTAAGTGTACAATGCATGCCAGTTTTATCATTGTTGGGATTGGCCTGATATTAATAAGTGACAGAAAGAAAGTTTATAGAACAATTATTCTAAAGCCAAAGTCACCATGGTAGCTAGACAATGCCTAGTTTCTAACTTCATAGGTTTATAGTTTATGCTTAAGTACACCACCTACTTTATCCACCTAGGTTAGTATTTGCAACTAGTGTAGCTTGAAGATTACACCAGGAGGTGTTACTACTCAAAGTTAAATGTACTATGAATATTGAAATTTATTTTAATGGCTAAAGCGAAGTTGTTGCATTTGATATAAAAATTTTCCATGCTAAAATGGCTAAGGTCATTTTTTGGGGGGGGGGTGGGGGGAAGATGGGGAATCATTTGACCTTGACCATCCACTTGAATATCTGGCATATATTAGAACACACCCCAAGTTATTTTCTGGGGAAGACCGGAGCCCATCTGCAGGTGCTCTTCTGTCTCATCTCTGAGTAGGGGTATGGTGGCTTTCTCATAGTAGCTCAACTCCTACATGTGGAGTTTGAATGAGTGTTGACACACGATTGTGCATATGAGCCACTATTAAAATTTATGGGTGTCAGGCTACAGCAACAATCCAGGTAGTTTCTAGAGAGTATAATTTTGAACCTTGATCCTCAATATCTTTTTAAAACTTGTGGAAAAAAAAATCACAGAGGATTTCCTGAAGGATATACAGGTCATCCATTATTAGATATTCCAAACAGAGATCTTAAAACTATCTGAGGTGAAGGAACAGTTGTGTTTTTTGTAGTTCTTAAAATATGTTTTAATCTAATGCAGACTAGTATTTTGTTAAAATATAATAAAAATGTCACAGCAATGTCTTAGTGTAACAGTTTCTAAATGATTGCTCTTAATTTTATATTTATCTCTCTGAGAACCAGTAACGACTAGTTTGCAGAAGGGCACCACTCTTGGAAGACACTTTCAGTAGTAGCACTGTTCTAAAATTTTCCCACAGAATAAACCAGACCATCATACCATCCAAGAGTTGTATACTTAGATTGTATCTAAGTGGCCACCTTGGAGAAACAATTTTTCTGAATTGCACTTTGGTACAATTCTGGCTTCTACTGAAGAATTTTATTTAAAATTCTCTGCTGTTTTATTTTCAGGCTATTACTAAGGATGACATATTTTGTTCTTTTTTCTTCTTTATGATACTTCCAGAAGCATCTTTCTGTTTGGACTTAGTGTCAGGATAAGTTGTACTTTTTCTAGCAATTGACTCATTTTACTTAAAGAAACTCTGGGTCTTGTTGCTGAATGCAGCTTTCCTATTTCCTAAAGCTCAGAGCTTAATTTGTGGTCCACTTCTGGCAGGGATTTCATGGCATCCTTTTTTTTTTTTTTAAATGTTTACCTGTATTACTTCCTTAAATTTACTTCATTTTTATTATATATTTTAAAATTAAAATTTCTGGATATATTAAATGTATATATACCTCATAGTAAACAATTTTAAGAACAAGTAAATAAATAATGAATGGACCATGAAGAGAGTACGGTGGGAGTTTTGTGTTCTGTAATCTGGCTTCTCAAGTAGCAGCAGCAGCTGTAGCAGCAGCAGCAGTTAACTTGCAGACCAACCAAGCCCTCAGAACTTTTCTGTACTACAGGCGGTAGTTCCCTACTTACTATGTGAGTGAGACCGATTTTTGAATATCACTGCAGGATTTGGCAGTTAAATTTCAAATTGTTGTTTCTAGACCAGTATTTTAATCTGATGAGAATGCTTTGAATTTTGACTCTCATTTTTTGTAGGATCTATCCTTCCCAACTTTGTATCCACAGGTCTGACAAATCCTCCTATCCAACTGCAATAACCCTATGACATTTATTTTGTACATGACATGAATCCTACTCTAAGCTTTGTCTTATTTTCCTTCTTCTACCCCAATTTCAGGTGGCGCACTGGTTAATTGCTTGGCTGCTAACCCAAAGGTCAGTGGTTCAAACCCACCAGCTGCTCCATGGGAGAAAAGAGCTGGTGATCTGCTCCTGTAAAGGTTATAGCCTAGGCAGCCCTATAGGCAGTCCTGGTCTGTCCGGTAGGGTCTCTATGAATTTGAATTGACTTGACAGCACACAATGTTAACCCCAATTTCGACATTTTTCTACCATCCTGAATTAGCTACATGTCTGTGAGCAACTTCAAACTGTTTCTGGTATAAAGGTAGGTTATTGAAAATATATTATTATTGATAAAAGGTGTTCAACAGCTCAGGAGCTAAGAAATGGATCCTGTGGGCAGGCTGTAAAACACAATCTCTACTTTTAGAATCATTAATACATGTGTGAAAATAAATAAATGTTTTTGTAATAACCCTGGTTTGAGTATTTTTAAGCGGTAACTTCAGCATTATTTAAGCCTCAAGAAGCAACACCATACAACTTCTAGAAACACATTTCCAAAATAAAATACAGATATGACCATACTTTTTTGTAGAATATGTTTATAAAATGTAAATGTTGATAAAATTTTTTACAAAGTAAGCAATGTGCAAACACCTATCATTTCCCATTCATCAGCTAAGAGTTTTTTTTTTCTATTAAAGATTAATTAAATCTAAAGTAATACATCAAAATTAATCAGGGGATGAACAGATTCCATAGTGCAATGCGGGCTGTTACCATGTTCTTTATAAGCTATTGTTCAAGAAGTGTCATTAAAGAAATGCAAATATAAATATAGCCTTCTTGGTTCATCATAAATTCAATAAAATGCATTTAATATTTTTTCATAAACCAGGATTCTTTCTGTAATTAATAATATACAAGATGAAGATGTGATAGGACAGGCATTTCTGACAAGCTCATTAATGCTGTAGTTCCCCCCTTGCACTGCCCTGTCGCTGTCTCCACGTCACCCCTACACCATTGCCTCCTCAAGTTCCATTTCTATTTCTCTCATATAGAGAACATCTTCACCTTCTATTTCTTTGTGCAAACCGTACCCTTTTCCATTCCTTTAATTCTGCAAAAGAGGCAACGAAATTCATATTCATCAGGAAATAAAAGTGTTTTTAGGTTGTACTTCTCGTTAAAACATGCTATATATTATTTTCTGATTACCAAATTTGGAGTATGTCACATTCTATTAATTTGATACGCTTTAGTCATAAATTAAGACTCCAGTAAAATATCATTTATATGGAAAATTTCTACATATTAGTCTTTACCCTAAAAGAAAAGCACAGAATTTCTGATTATGTGTATAGGTTATGTTACAATAGATTGTTATTAAGTATGCTATCATATTTGGGGTGTAGAAAGAAACAAATATTTACCACTGTGGATTCTTAAGTGCTCTTTTAGGTGGTGTTTGTATTTGAAAGCTTTTCCACATTCAGTGCACTTGAATTTACGATTACCCCCAGACTGCGTCACATGTCTCTGTAAGAAAGAATCGGTGTTTTATTTTATAAAACAAAAGAGCTTTAGATATAAAGTACGCCCTGCTAAAAGTAATGTTTTGGGTAAGTTTGATGATCATTTTGTTCCTTAAAGGCCTCAAACTGCAGCAGTTACAGAAATCTAATACTTGAAATTATTACCAAGAAGGATGGTGACAGTGGGAAAGGAATTCTGATTCAGAGAAAACTCTCCACGTTCCAATGTAACATACAGGAGTCATAATTTGTTAAGCAACACAGTATTTGGCAAAAATAAAGTCATGTACACAGGCAAGGAATTTAGAGATTATCAAGTCTGTACTCTAATTAATATGAAGAAAACAAGGCCAAGAAAATTTAGTAATCTGTCTAAAAGCACAGTTAGTCAACAGAAAACCAAGGTCTTCTGACTCTCAGGCTGGGCTTTTCCCAGTACCTTATCCTGTCTCTTACATGTTTAACATTTCCAAATGCTCTTTAATCTAGTGATTTAAAAAAAAAAAACAAAAAACTATTACCATCTTTTCCAACCAAATGTAGATTATTAGAAGAGCTTTCAGTCTGTTTTATTAAATTCACATTTGCATATATTTCTAATGCATTCTACATACTATTTTTAGATTCATATTATAAAGCACTACTTTAATTATATCACATCCTGCTCAAAATTTCTGAAGGTTTTCCATTAAGCCCTGGATAAAGAATCTAAGTTTATAGATTCCAATTGTTTAGCCCCTAAATTTCCAGGCCTACTCTTCACTCGTTCTCTGTGAGAAGTCCACATTCCAATCATTGAGGGAGCCACACTGTTTACACTCATACTGCTCTTCTCAAGATCCTCACTTTTGTTCATACTACTGCTTATTCCTTGGCTATGTAACCCCTTAATTCTGACTGTTTAAATTCTACCCATCCTTCAAAGGCTTGAGTCAAGTCCTGCTTGCAGCCACTCTCACCTCAGCAGAAATCTCCCTTCTTTGGTCTTTTATACAGGAAGGAAAAGAATGAGTACCTATTATATATTAGGCCCTACTTCATTCAAACCCATGGCTTTAAACACCATATTTGTACTTAGTATATTTAGTGATAATAAAGGAGCCCTGGTGGCACAGTGGTTAAAGTGCTCAACTGGTGACCAAAAGGTCAGCAGTTCAAAACCACCAGTGGCCCTGCACGAGAAAGATGTGGCCGTCGGCTTCCGTAAGATTTACAGCCCTGGAAACCCTGTGGGGCTGCTGAGAGTCGGAATCAACTAACTCAACAGCAGTGGGTTTTGGTTTTAGTATAACTCCCACATTTGTATCTCAAGCCCCCAACCCTGGGGTAATCCTTGATTCCTCTCTTTCTCTTATACCCTCTTCTAGCCTAACAGCAATCCATCTGAATATATTCTGAATCCAATCATTCCTTACTATGTCACGTCCTCCCCAACTACCCTAGTTTGAAGCTACCACCATCTCTCTGGCCTGGATTATAGAAACGGCCTCTAAGTGGCCTCCCTGCTTCCATTCTTGTCTCTCTTGGTCTGTTTTCCATACAACTGCCAGTGTTCCTTTAAAAATAAAAGGCGGATTATGTGACTGCCTCTCTTAAAACCTTCCAAAGTCTTCCCTCTAACACTTTAGAATAAACTCAAATGTTTTGACCATGACGTATACAAGGGCCTGCATCACCTGACCCACACCTCTCTGGCCTCACCTACCTCTCTCCCCTTCATTCACTGTACTCCAGGAACACTAGCCTCCTTGCTGTTTCTTGAGCACGCCAGGAAGTTTCTGCCTCGAGGTCTTTCCATGGCTCCCCCTGTTCCCCCTGAATGGAATGTTCTTCCCCCAATATTCCATGTCTGGCTCCATTTCATTCAGGCCTCAGATCATATGTCCTATCCTAAGCAAGTTTCCCCTACCCTGTAAAAACAGCAGCTTCTACTACTTTCTAGCCTCTGACCCTGCTTTATTTTTCTTCATACCACCTGTTTTTATATTTCATATCTATTTTATATTATTTATTAATGTATGTGCCCTATGGGCAGAGACTTGTCTTTTTCACTCTTGTGCCTTTAATACTTGGGATAGGACTTAACACATTACAGAAACTCAACTATGTGTAGAATGAATAAACTAATAAGACATGTAAATGCTGCTTAATTTTTAGTCCTGGGCATGATTTTCAAAGATTAGCAAGATAGACATTCTACCCTTTAGTTTGTTGCCTAGCAACCTAAATTGTTTCCAAGGCTTCCCAATTATATTCCCTCACATTACTGGTCTGCACATCTATCACAGCTCCCTCCTGACCTTGTTAATAACTTGACCACACACTTTATGATCTACTACCTTTGCATTCATTAGGAAAGATCACAAAAGTAGCTTTCGTGTTCATCAGAGATCTTCCTGTTTGTTTTTATAATGGCATCTCCTGCTTTCACTACCAGTTCTGCCTTCGGAGATCCTTTCCTTTGACAAGGGCTCTTGGTAGGAAGAGGATACAGTGGCAGCAGTTGGAGGATGGTTCTACTCCCCAAATGTCACATGGATAGGCTCTTTTCCCAAGGCTTGTTTATACTGTAGTTACCACAGAACACTAACATGGAGAAACGACTCCTCTGTATGGTCTCTAATAAGACTAGTCAGTAAGGATAAGTGGTAAATAGGTGATGTTTGACTTCAGTAGTCCCTTCTCTGTACCAATTTTTTCCTTCTTTTGGTATCCTCCATTTTAGGTGCTCCTTCACAGACTTGACCATTAGTCTACCTTAGGAAATCTTCGTCCCATTCCAACTGATTGCCACCCTCTCCCCCATTATCTTGTTCTTTTGTGACTATTGTTGCCTAAATCCTGAAAAGATAGACTGGCTCTGCTCAGTCTGCTTATGTTACAATTTTTTCATTTGGTTTATCCACCATTTTAATAAATCGTCTTACTTGTTGTCTATGGCATACATGCCTTATATCAGGTACATAAAAAGGGCAGAGTTCTTATAGATTTGGGTATGTAATATTCACCATCCTTTGATATAGGAAATGGGACATGTGGCCCAACTCCAACATATATCATAACACAGCAACCCTGTGTGGTTGAGTATTTATTTGATTTTTTCAGAAACTGGAGTTATGTTAATTTGTTAGCTTTTTTTTGGCCTCTGTTTATTAGTCAAACTCTAAAATTAGGTAGTAAACCCTGGATTCTAATCATGATTAAATTTATTTATGGTTATCAGGACCTTGTAAAAGAAAGACAACTTGCAAAAGGTTCTTTGGCTTTAATCCTTCAGTATAAAACCAATAGTTTAAATGTAACTTATAATTACAGAATAGTCTTGCTTTGCACTTCTAGAAATCAGAGCAAGGTAACATAAAAGTAGATTAAACCATATGAAAACTGAGTCTTCAGAATAAAAATGGTTTAGAACCTAAACAAAATTCTTAGATGAGGCAACCTCCCTTACTATAGGCAAAATCCTAGAGTGGCTTATACTGAGAATAAATAATCACCAGTTCACAGAAAATTAAGCTTTATTATCCATATGCTTTTCTTTTCAATTTGCTAAGTACTGAGTCATGTGGTTTATGTAGCCAGTATTTATTTTTCCTACAAGGCACACTAAACATTTTAACAGAATGAATTTTGAAATCTTACAAACTTAAAGAAATATTTGGTATAGTATATGCAAAATAATTACATTGAGATGACTAAGATCCTACCTGAAAAAGAGAAAAAAACCAGTTTCCTCTAAAATAATGATCATATGTGCTTTTTAACTGAGAAATTATCAGATAACTTGAATAATTGCTTTCATTTTTGTAAGCCTGTAGACAAGATACTATCTAGTGCATCCTTTCCATTTTTAAGTATATTGAAACCCTTGCCTTCTGTGAAGGTTAGACTCTCAAAATTTGGAAAGTTAGTGAACTCTCAGCCACTTCACTTACTTGATCTCTTCCTGATTTATGTGATGTCATGTGACGTTCAAGTTGGGTTCTGTATGCAAAGGTATAACTGCACAGGGAGCAACTAAAGTTATCTTCGTTCTTTTCATGGCGATATTTAATGTGTTCTTTCAAAGAGGTAAAGCGTTTATAGCCTCTATCACAATACGGGCAGGTGAGTAACTGTGAAAATGCATCTGGTGTTCCTGTAAAAGAAAGAGGATATATTCCAAACTCAGAACATTCAGAAAATATTACCAAAGCTACCACTGAGTCCTTAGGCTATGTGTCAGATGTGCTAAATAAAAAAACAAACAAAACAAAACTCAAACCCATTGCTGTTCAGTCGTTTCCAATTCATAGCGGCTCTTTACCAAAACAAAAACAAAAACAAAAACAAAAAACCCCAAACCCAAACCTGTTGCTGTCGAGTTGAATCTGACTCATAGCAACCCTATAGTGATTCTATACGGCAGAGCAGAACCTTAGGGAAACCATAGGGTTTCCAAGGCTCAGTCTTTACGGAGGCATACTGCCACATCTTTCTCCTGTGCAGCACTGGTGGGGCCGACCTTTTGGTTAGCAGCCAAGTGCTTAACCACTTCATTACTAGGGCTCCTCAGTCAGATACTGTTACTCATTTTATATTTGACCCTCAAAACAATCCAATGTTAACTCGTCTCTATAAAAAAGAAAATGTGAGGCTCAGGGTAGTTAATCACACAGTCAGTAAATGATGAACTCAGGATTACTTAAGTCGATATCTTGTTTGCTAAACGTAATTCTTCCCTTCCCTTGTACGGTTAACTTGACTGAGGAAACAAAAGTAAAATGAGAAGGTAGGTTACTTTTATAAATGTATCTATTTGTATATATTTATACATGAGGATGTGTGCTCCATGACAGAATCTTACCATTGGTACCAATGTCATCATGATTTATTTAATGTTCATTCCTTTGGATTTGAAATGACACTTTGAAGTTATTGTCATCAAGGAGTTAGAGTACGTTTCTCAGACATTCTTAAGGTTAGGTGTGGCCATATGACTAAGTTCAGAACAAAAGAAGTGTGTCTGTGGGCAGGGGTGGGTGTGGGGGTGGGGGTGGGTGCTGGGTACCAGTTCTAGGACTAGCCTGTAAAGACCTCCCATGCATTATCCTTCATAGATTTCCTGTTGAAATACACTCACACACATTTTCTGTATAATTCTGTGTGTATGAATATAGGATAGCTTTCAGAGAATAAAGGCATTCTGGATCAACTGGAGTTCACTGAATGAACTGTATTTTAAACTGGAACCACTTAAACCTCATAATCCTAAAATGTAATATTATGTCAATTTGTTAATCAAGAGTAGTTTTCCACATGTGATTTATTTTTTTCAAAGAAATAAGTTTCTAAGTAACAACTTATTGTAAATACCATCTCTACCTTCATTTTGAATTCTTTATAGAGAAACAGACTACCAAGGAAAATTTCATAATAATCTCCAAATGCATCTATCACCTTTTCTGAACTTTAAGTCCACACAAATTCAATGTCTTGCTCAAGGACCAGGCTGCATATAATTGATTGAGTACCTAAACTCTAAATAGCTAAATACTTTGAAATATGTATTAAGTATGTGAATAAAATCAAACCCAAATCCCCAAAGTTTATGGTGATATCTTTAGTGACTAGCTAACAAGCCAACTTAAACCAGAGAAGTCTTCTGCGGGGATGAGCCTAACATGATCCTCTCCTTTGGATGAATGAATTAGCTACTTCAGGAAATATTCTGGTACAATGGCAAAAGTCAAAGCGAACCATGGTGGGTTTTTCATCATTATTGGCACCATGATATAACATGATTTCCATTAATCAAGCTACTTATATTCCATGTGTCATAGAGCTGTCTGCTTTCACTATGCTGCTTTCTTCTTCGCCTTCATGATTAACCCTAATACTTAATAAAACACTAGTAAATTTTGTAAAATGACAGGTTGCTCCTGATATTTTGACAAATTCTTATTTTCATAAATTGATATATATTGAATCTTCTCATATATATGAGATATTAATTCATATCATATCTAATAACAACAAAAAGTAAATATGAATATTTAGGATAACAGGCAAGTTATAAAATGAAAACAAACAGGTTTAAAAGTTAAATACAATTTTTTTTTTCTATTTTTGAAAAACATTGGATTTTTGTTTTTTTAAAAGTCACTTTATAACAATGAAGTCTTGGCTTTTAGGGTGGATATGTTTCTTTCTAGAAATTTTAAAAGAAAGTTAAGACAGCTATATTCAATATTCCTAAAAACTTATGTTTGACTGTTTTTTGAACTGTCCATAAATAATTCATATATCTATGAATATATGCTTATGCTTACATTTTCAAAGCAAAATTATTTATTTCTTATAGCCTAATATTTCCTTTGGTGAGGAGCATACCATTTCAGACTGATTGTACTACTTGATATAAAACCTTTGAAAAATCTCATTTATTTGTTCTCCACTGGTTCAGAATTTGTGATAACTCAAAGTTTGCCTGTTCACAATTTATGAAAAAAAAGTACTTGGCAACTGAATGTATAAAGCAGGATTATGGAAGAGCATGTTTAATCTACCCAAAATGAAAAAAGTTAAGAGTTTCTGAACGTAATCACTATTTACATATAAACAGACATGGCTGGTGTGACAGGAGGTCTACTCTGAAAGAGTTTACTAGCAGTTAGTTAAACTACATTCTATACCTGACATTAATGGACACCTGAATTAAAAATATTTTCTATAATTCAGAAGGGTTAGCTCACCAATTTTTGTGAGATTTTACTGTACTGATTTATGATGACTGACTTTGCAAAGTTTAACCTGATTAGAACTATGCAATGGAAATTTTAAGAAAATGTTATTTTTCTTTCACTGAGGTTTTTTGAGTCTTTTGTCACATATATATGTAGGTATAAGTGTGTGTATAATTACTTTCTATATCCCTTTTGTTTCTAGTGTAATCTACTGCTTCTTCAGGTGAAATGGTAACACATGTTCTTTAAAAGAAAAAAAAAATCTAGAAATTAAAGTAGAAATGGCAGGGCCTTACAGGATTATAATGCCAATAACCAATGACTCTTTAAATATGCAAATAAATAAACAGAACACTAATGATTTAGCTGAAATGCAATCCTCAAGGTCAATAATTTACATTCTTCAGAAATATATTTTTTTTGGTGGAAACAATTCTAGAGTACCCCTTCGTCTTATTTCCTCTGTCACTGATTTAGACACAGAAAACTTATCTCTTTTTGTTTCTGCCCTTTTTCATAGTTGTTTGTTGGTTTATGGAAGATGCAGTTCACTCTGCAATTTTCTTCAAAAATTTAAAAGTTGATAATGCGAATACTAAGCCAAATCTGGAAACCCTGGTGGCATAGTGGTTAAGTGCTACGGCTGCTAACCAAAGAGTCAGCAGTTCGAATCCACCAGGCGCTCCTTGGAAACTCTGTGGGGCAGCTCTACTCTGTCCTATACGGTCGCTATGAGTTGGAATCAACTCGACGGCACTGGGTTTGGTTTGGTTTTTTGAAGCTAAATCTATCCATTAAACTGAGAGCCATGGCACAATCAAACCAGACTCAGGATCTTACTGCTTTTACCACCCTTAAAAACTTCAAATAGCTCCACAGTTCTTGGTGCAGAGATTTCTTATAGAAACATTTGCATGATATTTTCATCTGTTTATAGTGGTCAGAAGGGCAGAATGACAGCCTATGTCTTTTCAGGACAGTCTGAACACATTATTACTACATTTCCCACTATTTATACACTACTTTATATCAGAACAGATCAAATAGATACAGAAAAACCTTTGTCTCAAAATTTGTACTTTAGAACCAGACAATGACGTTTTGCTTGTGAAAAGAATAGTGGAAAATAATCAAAGGACAATAAGGGTCACCCCGGTTCCCATTTTACCTCTCTGCTGCCACGTGAGTGAATGGAAATTGGTTCTAATCATTTCACAGGCACTGGCATTACCACTGCACACGTGAGCAGCCACTAATTTAATACTGTACTGTTATCACAATGTCCCATTAATAAAAAATATTACTCTCTACAGGCAACTGCAATAAATTTTGGTTCTCAAAATATGTTCTCTCTAGTAGAGTAGGTTCCCATAGTAGAGTAATGGAAATAATAATCCTTTAAAGATGAAAAGGAAAACAACTGTTAAGCTCCATTTACCATTTTCATCATGACCGCTGGCTTCTGGTGTGCCCTGCCTCTGGTCCTCTTCAGGTGCCTCAGGATAAATGACAGCAGTGTCTTGTTGTTGCAGGAACTCTTCAACATTCGGATCATGGTTTTGTTCATTTTCTGCATCTGAGTCACATTCATCATCTTTTACTAAAAAAAATGTATACTTTATAAGAAGCAATTTTATCACTAAATTGTTATGAAGTTTTACTAAATAAGAAGTTATCTTGAGAGAATGCACGACGGTTCTTGAATTTTTAGGAAATACTTATTGGAAACTAAAAATGAAATTCACTCATTTTGTAATACAGGTAGTTCCCGACTTACCACATATTTCAGTAGCGATGAACACCACTTAATGACTGTTTTCTCATCGTTAGTAATATGTACTACATACAATGTTGCAGCATGTAATTTGCTAATGTTTATATGTAATGTTTACAACCCCCAAAGACAAATAAAAATTGGAATTATAAAGATACTGATAATAAAAGGCAATAATAATGAAAACTCAAAAAAAAAAAAAGAGGCATTCGACTTACGTCAGAACTGACTCATATGTTGGAACCTCCTCATAAGGAGGGGATTACCTGGACTCTATTAAAAGGTCCTTTTGCTTTATAAATCCAACGTGTTAGAAATGTCCTGCAGGTCTGACAATATCCCTTTTAAGCTTTCGAGTTGTACTTCTATTTCATTTTATTAATCAACAAGCCATAAGGAAGGTAATATAGTTGACTGGTTTCCTAATTTCTCAAACAATGATAAAGCAAAACAGAAAAAAACAAAAACAAAAAACCTTAGTTCTCAAAGATCATCTTCCTATCAACCTGTCATATAGTATTTATTTAGGGTTGTACTTTAAATCTGAATCATCCCCATATAAACAACTGAGGTTCAGTTCGGTTATGTGTTTTCTTAAGAAAAAGCTTTAAGAATTACCAATAGCTGGAAAGATTTCTAATAAAGGTCAAAAGGTATCAAATTGATAAATTGTTTCTTACCTCCTCCAGTATTCACATATAGACAAGGCTATACTTTCTCTATTTCTGCCTCAATGTTTAACTATGGAGTTAAGGCGGAGGTCCTTTTTCTTGAAAAACACAAAGGCTCAGAGTAATAGAATGTTCTCAATTTGAGAACATAGCACACAGTACTGCCCAGTTTCTAATACTGTATTACTGCACTATGCTCTTACTCCATTTCCTCCAATGGCTCCAGAGGAGAGTGTCTGGTGGTAACTGTAATGGCTTAGTATGGCTCACAAGTGTCTCATGGCTGACTATAGAAAATACAACAGCAAGTGACTTCATATAGTCAGATCTAAATGTGTAACACGGCAATGCTAAAAAAAAACCCCACTGCCATCGAGTTGATTCTGACTCATAGCCACCCTATAGGACAGAGTAGAACTGCCCCACAGAGTTTACAAGAAACGCCTGGCAGACTCGAACTGCTGACCTCTTGGTTAGCAGCCGTAGTACTTAACTACTACGCCACCAGGGTTTCTATACAGCAATGCTAGCAGCCTGAAATTGGGCCAAATTAAGGAGGTGATACAAGCATCTTTTTGTTCAACAGTTAGTAAAACAACCTTGCTAAGTCCCCTGCACAGTAGTAGTAAATGAGTGCCTCAGAGTATCCGCTGTTCAAATTCTTAGAGCTCGTGACATAGTAATCATGGTGACACTGATGACTATGACTTTACTTTTTTCTCCTTTTCAGTATAGCCAATAATCAGTAGCTATCATAATGACCACATGTGCGTCAGAGTAGAACCATATTCTAAAAAGTTTTCAATGGCTGTGACCTTTCAGAAATATATCATCTAGGCTTTTCTTCCAAGGACCTCTGGGTGAACGCAAACCATCAGCCTTTCAGCTAGCAACCAAGCACTTAACCATGGGCACTGCCAAGAGGCTTAAAAACCAGGGGTCACTGATTTGATTCTGACTCATGGCGACCCCAGATGTGTCAGAGTAGAACAGTGCTCCCCAGGGTTTTGTTTGTCTATGAAGCTTCCATGATCTTACCTTGGTCAAGTTGTGCTGGCTTCCCTAGTATTGTGTACTGTCCTACTCTTCACCGACCCAGAAAACCTGGTGCCGTCAAGTCACCAAAGTTACCACTTTTCTTTCTGTTTACACCACCCAGGGCTATATGTACCAATTATTTAGCATCTGCTCTATATAGGGCCATGACCCTGGTGGTGTAGTGGTTAAGAGCTACGACTGCTAACCAAAAGGTCAGCAGTTCGAATCCACCAGGTGCTCCTTGGAAACCCCATGGGGCAGTTCTACTCTGTCCTATAGAGTCACTATGAGTTGGAACTGACTCGACAGCAACAGGTTTGGTTTTGGGGTTTTTTATATATAGGGCCACTATGAGTCAGAACTTACTCAACGGCAATGGGTTTATACATAAGGTCACTGTGAGTTATAACTGACTCGATGGCAGTGGGTTTATACATAGGGTCACTATGAGTCAGAACTGACTGGATGGCAGTGGGTTTATACATAGGGTCTCTATGTGTCAGAACTGACTCAACACCAGTGGGTTTATATACAGGGTGCCTGTAAGAACTGACTGTACAGCAGTGGGTTTATATATAGGGTGACTGTGAGTCCCGAACTGACCGGATGCCAGGGGGTTTATATATAGGGCCACTATGAGTCAGAACTGACTGGATGGCAGTGAATTTATACATAGGGTCACTATGAGTCAGAACTGACTCAACAGCAGTGGGTTTATATATAGGGTGACTATAAGAACTGACTGGACGGCAGTGGGTTTATATACAGGGTGACTGTGAGTCCCAAACTGACTGGATGCCAGGGGGTTTATATATAGGGTCACTATGAGTCAGAACTGACTCGACCACAGTGGGTTTACACATAGGGTCACTATGAGTCAGGACTGACTCAACGGCAGTGGGTTTATATATAGGGTGACTATAAGAACTGACTGGACAGCAGTGGGTTTATATATAAGGTGACTGTGAGTCCCAAAATGACTGGATGCCAGGGGATTTATATATAGGGTCACCATGAGTCAGAACTGACTATGACCACAGTGGGCTTACACATAGGGTCACTATGAGTCAGGACTGACTGGACGGCAGTGGGTTTATATATAGGGTGACTGTGAGTCCCGAAATGACTGGATGCCAGGGGGTTTATATATAGGGTCACTGTGAATCAGAACTGACTGGACGGCAGTGAGTTTGTATATAGGGTCACTGTGAATCAGAACTGACTGGACGGCAGTGGGTTTATACACATGGTCACTATAAATCAGAACTGACTCGACCGTGGTGGGTTTATACATAGGGTCACTATGAGTCAGAACTGACTCGACGGCAGTGGGTTTATATATAGGATCACTATGAGTCAGAGCTGACTCGACAGCAGTGGGTTTATACATAGGGTCACTACGGGTCAGAACAGACTGGATGGTAGTGGGTTTATATATAGGGTCACTGTGAGTCAGAACTGACTCGGTGGCAATGGGTTTGGTTTTTTGGTATACACTGAGAGGGAGGCCCTAGGTGGTGAAAACGGTTAATGTGTTTGGCTGCTAACAAAAAGACTGGCAGTCTGAGTCCACCCAGAGGTTCCTCAGAAAAAAGGTCTGGTGATCTAATTCTGAAAAATCAGCCATTGTAAACCCTATGGAACTTTTGTTTAGTGGGCATTGATGGAGTTTACGTTAATGGTGGTAGAGTATTTGGAAAATGATAGCAATAATGATTGCACAACATGAATAATGTAATCAATGTCCCTGAATTATATATGTAGAAATTGCTGAATTGACAAATTTCTTGTTTATATTTTCACCACAGTTAAAAAAACAAAACACCTATGGAAGACAGTTGTACTCTGAAACACACGGGGTTTACCACAAGCTGGAGTCGATGTGACAGCAACTGGTTTGGTTTTGGTATCTACTGAGAACTGTATTACTCTTATTTCGTGCCAGTAGTCACCAAACTGGGGTTAGTGGATCCAGGGGGTTGTGATGGTTTTTTTTTAAGAGGTAATTTCCAGGTTCTCAACTTCCATGCATACTCTGTATCTGCATCTTGAAGGCTCTTCTCCCATTTCCCCCTTGGGTTTTTTTTTTTTTTTTTTACTTCCTTAAAAAAAGAAAAAAGGACATCCCTCCATTTATCCAGAACATTAATATAGTGCATTGTCTTGAAGTATAAAAACCTCCAGGGTGCCAAAGCTGAAAAATTCAAAATACTATTTGGGGAAAATCTTTATTGATTAATTAGAGCAACATAAATCCACCAGAGCCCTTCTGGTCTTTTCTGTTTATGAGGACTTCTATTCAGCGTAATAACGCATGGTAATTAGAACAGGGTATTTTGACTCTAATTAAGACGTTTTGAAATCAGCTATATAATAATGTGGCCAGAGGCAGTTATGGTAATTTTTCTTTAATGACCTCACTGTTCCATCACCTATTATTTAAAACAAAAAACACTGCTCCTCAGAAGGCCTGGTGAGAGTAAAGCAAGACTATTGTCAATAATCATTTCCAGACTCTGTCATTAGCTGGAAAATAACTACCTCTAAACAGCTAAAGCAACACAAGTCGGTGACGTTGAGTCTTGTCGATGCGACTGCAGTGTGTTCTGTACTACATATTTTTCAAGTTAACTCATGAATGAAATTTATATTTTATGTGATTTCTTATAGATTCCATACAGTTAGACTTGACAAGGTAGTTAAAACCTATTTTTACCAAATTATATAATATTTATTCCAATTAGATAGTCTCCACCTTATAAAATGTTAAGATTTTCTACATTCTAATAACAAAAAATAAAAATAAATATAAGTGTGTATATATACATATATGCATGTATATGTGCATGTATACAGTATATGCCAGCTGCAGGAGTAATAAATTTTGTAATAGTATTTATTTTTCAAAACTCAATATTGTGTATTTTACACATGAATCTTGATTCCTCAATAAGTTATGAGTTTGGTGATATTTTGGTTCTAAATGTACTCATTTGGAGACAAGGATCTTCATAACTTATAAAAAATTATATTAGTTCTATATTATTTTAATCTTGACTTCACTACTTAGCGATCTATTTTTATAAGATGCATCTATTTATAACTTATGTATTCCTCATATATTTCCTTACTGAGGAAATTTTATAAAACTGCTCATAATGTGTACTGATAAAATTATTTGAATGGAAAATGAAATCACACTCTTTTCTGACAGAAAGAAAGTCTGATTTGGCCAACTGGTATAAGATGGATAAATGGCTTTGCTAGTCAGGTTATTAGGTAAAAATTTTCCAGAAACTAAATGAAATAAATCTGTATTGCTAAAGTATTGACCACATGTATTTAGTGTATGCGGTAAGATAAAAAGATTTTTATAAAAAATATGTTGGCAAAAGGTAGCGAAATTCACAATATTTCAATTTCTCCAACCATTTCTGAATGTAACAGATTCAACAAGATGCCTTTAAGTGAGAAAAAAACAATAACAAAACAGAAAAACAGGTATAATTAGTCCTTTGGTAAGTATTTGTAAAATCTTTTTGGTATACTTCCCAGAAAATGAGGCAGTGAATAATTTTAGTGGTTGGGAAACAAATTCTTTGACAAATTAGGTAGCTTTGAATTTCTTGCTTTCAACAAAAGGGAAGGAAGTGAGAGTCCTCCTACTCTGTTCTTCTTTTCAAGACTGCTTTGGCTAAAAGGTGGAAACAACCCAAATATCCATCAACAGATGAATGGATAAACAAAATGTGGTGCACATATAAAATACTACTCTGCCATAAAGAGAAATGAAGCCCTGATACATGCCATAATATGGATGAATCTTGAAAACTTTATGCTAAGGTAAAATTAGTTAATCACAAAAGGACAAATACATGCTTTCATTACTGTGAAGTACCTAGAATAAGCAAAGGCATAGAGATTAGAGTTTAACAGTGGTTACCATAGGCGGAAGGGAGGAATGGGGTGGGACAAGGAAGGAGGAGGGTAATCATTGCTCGAGCAGCATACAATTTTTGTTTATGGGGATGGAAAATTCGGGAACGGACATTGGTGACAGTTGTACAACATGACTAATGTAATTGGTTTTACTGAACTGCACACATGGAAAATGTTGAACTGGTAGATGTTGTGCTCTTTATATTTTTAAAACGAAAATTTTTTCTTTTAAAGTGAAGGGGTACTTAATTGAATTGGACATTAGAAATATTTTTACTGATAAACCATCTTAAGTTTTTGTAATATACTTTGAAGATATGCAAAGAATTGAGTAACTCAGTTATAACAACAGGTTTATTTCGTCTTTTTATTTATTAGAATAAGGCATCTCAGTCCTTACATCTATAAACAAAAAATAGAAAAAGAACGTTGAACACTTTTCATTCTAGAAATAAGTAATATTAAACTACTGACATATGAAGTAATTAAAAAATAATTCTATTTTTAATCTCATTTCCAGTAATATTTTATTCTTAATAACTATTTATTAAAATGTGTAACATATTTATGTTGTGATCAATTGTACACTGTAACAATTACAAATATAAATCAACCCACAAATTTTTTAATACTTAAGAGGTTGTGGTTCCTGGAAATCAAGGAGAAATTTAAATTTCAAATTATATACATATTTTTGTTGCAAAGAAATATGAGTTATGAATATTTTCAAACAAGCAGTATATATTAGCAGAAAATTTTGTTGGGTATGTGAAACGAAAATGAGTGTGAGGAATAAACATGTTGTAACATTTCTGACTCAAAGAGCAGCGTACTCATATTTTTTAAAAAAAGAATGATAAAAAAAACTTATAGGTATTAAATGGCTATGGCTTTCACTGAATGCACATAAGTGATGCTAAAATATCAACTTCTTAATATGTCAGAAACTAAATTCTTTGTAACTATTTACATTTAAAAAGAAAAAATTTAGATGTCTGTTAAAAAATCTGTGAGGTGACAAAAAAGATCAGACTTACTGGTCTGACAGAAACTGGAGAAACCCCAAGGGTCTGGCCACCAGACACCTTTTTAACTCAGTGTTAAAGTCACTCCTGAGGTTCACCCTTCAGCCAAAGGTTAGATAGGCCCATAAAACAAAACATGTCGTGGGGTTGGCACTCAATGTCACAAAACAATATGTGTACTGTTTAATGAGAAACTAATTTGTTCTGTAAACCTTCATCTAAAGTACAGTAAAAAAAAAACTGTGAAGCAGGACATAACTCAGTTTACATCAGGGCTGCAAACAAGGTCATTCCAGGTCAAACTCCTGCTGAGAATCTGCATTTCCACCCCAGATATACTGAAACAGAATCTACATTTTAACAAGATCCCCAGGTGATTCTTAGGTATAACTTCCTGGGAACTTGTTAGAAAGGCCAATCCTCAGCAGGGGTTTGAACTGTAATGAAAAGGCTGGAAGCCCTGGTTTACATTCTAAAAACTTGACAACAGTGCCTCTTAAGGCTGTAAATTAACATAATAATGTGCTTAGTACTGTACCTGGCACAGAGTGCTACCAAACGGTTGTTTTTGTTAAAGCAGTCCTGCAAGGTGAACGTTATAATTCGCAATAAAAAAATTAAGGTCAGAAAATTTAGGTAACTTTTTCAAGATCACACAGTAAAAAAGTATTACTATTGGAGCAGACTATTTGTTATTAGGTGTCTGATTATCAAATCCTTTGTGCTGTCTGCTAAACTATGGTCTCATGAACCCACATTTACCAAGCCTAATTTCAAGCTGAGGCAAGAAATTCTCAAGTTTCACCCATAAAATTAAAGGTGTTGAGAAGTGCACATCCACAAAAAGCTCAATTATAAAGAAAATCCCCAGATCTTGAGACTGATAAACTTACACATTTAGATACAAGAGAGATGAGCACAGACATGATACTATGAAAAAACTCAGAGGTGATTGTCAAAGTACAGAATTGCAGGACTCTCACCACAAATCAGAGAAAACAGGTACAGTAAGGCAAGTTTTAATATAAAAATTAATTTTTTTCACTTAGCCATCATTTCTTTTTTTTCATCCAGAATAAAGTATCCTCAGGTGTCCTCCTATCTTTATCCATTTTTGAAACTTTGTAACACTACTAGCTATAGAAACAAAAAAGAGATGCTCAGAAGGAACAAAGGCTGTGTTGGGTGAATTTTTCACTCTGAATACTAAGCTCAGACGACAGTTCTCTTGACAACTTCATGAATTGCAAAAGGAAGTCAGCTATAGAAAGGATCTGGCAAAGTTCTAAACTAATGATGGTGACCTTTGTACAATGTTTTTGTTTACTTTGTCGGCACATTATTCCCAAGAAGTCAAGGAAATAACAAAAGCAAAGGAAAAACATAATTTCAAAGTTTAACTGCTCAAAATTCCTTAACTCCCAATCTCCATCCTTCTTTCCCTAAAGCCATACTTCTTACCAAAAAAACCAGGGCTTTATTAAAATGTTTGCTTATTCCTAACTCTCCATGTTTCAGGAAAATAATGCAGGAGGGATCATCTTCTCTGCGTTGGGGAAGGGACCTTAAGTTAACAGCAACTTTGGTCAATACAGGCTACTCTACCTTCTAGATAGGACCTTTTTTTTTTTTAAGGGAATTTATCTAGTACTCAGTACTTCAGCCTGACATAATCTATTCATTTTTGTAGTGAAGAGCAAACTGTGAGGTAAAATACAGTAAATTTGGAATTATGAATGGCTTTTTTGATAGTATTTGCCTAGTAGGTCAAATATCTGTAACTCTGGTAATATATTTATAAATCATCAAAATTTAACATTAGATAGAAGAGTAATAAACAGGATTCTTTCCTGTTCATTTACACTACAGTTTTACCAACAACAAACATCTAGTTTCAATATTTTATATAATCTGTAGGCTAGCATGACAAATATTTGATAATAAGCATACCTGAATACATTATTTATGCAAATTACACACAACCAAGTTAAAGGCAAAATATAAAAACTTATGCTGTAAAAAAAAAAAAATTTTTTTAGGCTCCATAAATTACCACATACTCCATTATTTAATTAATGTGGAGTGCATCTTTAATAGCAGCATGAAGAGTCACTCTGTTTTATGGAAGAACTGACAAGTATGTGTGCGCTAATGTTTATAATATATGTGAAAATCTTTTTTTGACACTTATCACCATGAACCACACTGAAATAGTGAAAAATAATTTAAAGGCTCTATGGAATATTCCTAAAATGCAAGGCAAAGGAAAAAATAATCTATAAACATTAACTCAAAGATGAGAGAGAAAAAAAGAAAATTTAAACTGTATGATAGAAGTATTTATTTTATGATTGACTATTCAAAATATAACTATAGTACTTTCAAGTACAGCATTTATGTTTTCATATTTGGTATTCATTATAAGGTGCACCTTCTAACAGCTGTAGCTGACTTACGGGCACCCTAAAAAGTGTCTGGTATTATCGTATGTAAGATCTGGATTTAAGTGTTTCACTTACTCTTTTGCTTCTTAAATCTGATCTGAATCCATTACAGAAGAATAGCCTTAAGTCTCAGGGAGTATGGACTTTAAGTCACCTAGAAGCAAATTTCCCTGTTTACTACAATTTGACTTCATTTTGGTCTTTTTCAATCAGGGAAATTACAAGTAAAGTTTTTCAGAGTCTTATTCACTGTGACATATTCACTTACTTATCAATATTCATGTTTCTCATCTGATTTATAAATAACCTATGATATTTACTTGTTCTTCTCTCTTCTGATTTCTGTCCTGTGGGCAACTCAATGTAGACCTGGTGACTAATAATGAAACTCAAAATGGTTAGATCTGCATTTCTATAACTTCGGTAAAGATTTTATAGAAGATTAAGTCATCATCCAAGCACTTATTTTTTTTGACTATCTGTAGATTATACTTGTCATCTTTACAGAATGAAAATCTGCTGTAGTGTGAATCTGTAAATTTATACTGTAAAGAATATAAACTTCTGACTAACTTTTAATACAGTGCTCCATATGCCTAGGTACTTAAATATTTAAGAAGGCCAAGATAAAAAAGGAGGAAATAGACTAAATTGACTCACAATGTAAAAACCAGTGATACAAAAGACCTTATTCAAAGACAATAGTAAGAAAGAAAATGGCCAGAGAGTACCTACCTGTACATCTAGCTTCATCTGACTGAGCTTCAGGCCCCAGGATTTCTTGTCTTTCCTTTCCTGTTGAAAGACATATTCCAAAGAACAAGGAATTAAAATAAATCCATGTGTCACAAACATTTTAACTACTAGAATTCTGAAAAGGAAACTTTCAGTATAGACGATATTTCATCTGGATCTTCCTCCTCTTACAAATATGGTAATGTGTACTTTAAAACTTTAAAACAAAATTAAGCAGTTTTACTAAAGTCACAAAGGTATCTTAGAGAAGCAAAATCAGTACTGATTTATATACAATTTTGGAATTTAGGCATATTTTGGAATTACATGAGACCTGGGATTTTATTTTTAGGAGAGGAGCTCTACCTACAGGTAATAGATTCTTTTTTCATTTCTTCCCCCAAACACACATTTCTATGTTCTAGGCACTGTGCTAGACGCTTTATAAACTTATGTCCTTTAGCCTTCATAACAACCTGTTTTGTAAGTTAACAAAACAAACAGACAAAACTTGAGGCTTGGAAAGGTTATGTAACTTGCCCAAGGACACACAGCTATCTAACTAGAATAACAGAAAACTAGAAAGAAGATTGGACCGGATTTCACTGTGCCCAGAATAAACACCTAAGGCACTGTATGTTTCCTTTCATGTTATTCATTATTCTTTCATGCTAGTCATTATTCTAACTATTGATAAATATTATGGGTACTGATAAACAGTTTTAGATGTCTATTCTTTGTCCCTGCTGCTTCTATATTCGTAGTGGGCTAACTGGAGTATTCCATACAGAACAGTGGAGTCCCGGGGTCATACAAAGGGTTAATATGGTTGGCTGCTAACTGAAAGGCTGGAGGTTGGAGTCCACCCAAAGATGTGTCAGAGAAAGTTCTGGTGATCTACTTCCAAAAAAAAAAAAATTAGTCACTGAAAATACTGTGGAAGAGTTCTACTCCGACACACGTGGGGTCACCTAGAGAGCAACTTTTTTTTTAAATATACAGAATGGGCTCAGAGTAAATACTCTGTATTATAAATAAATATATATGTTTGGCAAGCAGAAAAATATGCTTTATATAGTCAGGTATCTTTTCCTTAGTATAGTAGTTAATAAGAACATGTGCGTATATGAAAAACATTAAGAAGTTGAAAAAGCTGCTCTTTCCCAACTGGTAGCCGTGTATATATCATAATTACAATCAGAATAGTTACAAAGTCACACTAAAACACGGTGTGGTTGTCTGCATCCCAATCAAATCCCATTAAATATGTCAGTCAAAAATATTGATTTAGATTTCTCCTAAGTTTGTTTGTTGAACTGAAAAACATGGTATTGAGCAAGTGAAGTCTTTGCATTGGGTTAAAGTATATATTTCTTCAAGTTTCTTAGATTATCAGGTGGATTTATTCAGCAGATTTTCTTTGCTCATTAATTTCTATATTAGTTCTTAAAGATTATCACTATACAAAAAATAGTTAAAATACACACACATCTTTATAGATCAACATAAAAACATGAGGTAAAACAGAAGCACTAAACACATTGTTAGGCCAATTAACTGGAATGTCCCATGAAACCATGACCCTAAATCTCCAAGTTACTGAAAAAAAAAAAAAAAAAATTTTTTTTAATGTAGATAATGATGAGATTAATGTCTACTGAAGAATCTTCATTTTATACTTGCCATCAGCAAAATGACAATTTAAAAACCCCTGGTAAAGTGTTTATAGTAGGATAAACACCAGTGCACGCCAAATGTCTACAAATCTCTAACAGCCTTTGTGTTTATTTTTTTCTTTCTCCAATGCATCTGCTTATACTAAAATAAAAAATCAGTATTCCAACCGGGCAATTATATGATTGGGTAATAGTAACTACTTATTATTGTATATCTATGCCCTTTATCTCTTCTCAGAGGAGAGTTAAAGCAGCCAGAGACACTACTTGCTAAGGTGGAAGATGACACTGATACTAAAGGTTAAAATAACATTTTGGACAATATTAGTTTTCCTATTTATCGTTATTATTATACTTAATTGGCAACCTATGTGCAATTCAGTTAAGTGAATGACTGATTGATTTCTTCATTCCTTCATCACTGCTTAGGATAAAATCCATGTTGGAATGGACTCGATGGTGTTTTGGTTTTTTAGATGAGCGTATACTTCAGAATCTGGTCCCAGACTTATCTCTCACAACTTAAAAACTGGAAGTCTCCATTCTTCCCCTCATTATTAGGATCAGAATTTTAGTTGAACAACGGAAGCCATATTGCCTAAAGGAAACAGGAATATACTAATGCTGTAACTCGAACACAGGGTCACTGTAAGAAGTGCTGCCCAGGAATAAGTTCCTTTCTGCTTCATCCTTGAATTAGCATGAGGGAATACTGAATGGGGGCTGCTCTGGATATTTTTCAAGGAATATTCTCCCTCATGTGTTCTAATAGAGGAATAAGTAGTAGAATCTACTTGTACATAAGATTTTTATTTCCTGTAGGGTTTAATAATGACAACACATTACTGTTGATTAACCTAAATGCAATTAGGAAGGAACATCAGAATTCTCCTAAGGCTTTTGCTTTTAATCTAAATTCTAAAGCTAATATAAAAACGATGAGAACTTCTGAGAAACAGACTTTCTTTTTTCAGGCAAAGGTAAAATAGTCATGGGATACTACTTAGCAATAAAAAAGGAACAAACTACAGATATACTCAACAACTTAGATAAATCTCCAGGAAATATCGTAAATGAAAAAAGCCAATCTAATTGTTACATACAGTATGTTTCCATTTATAGAACGTTCTTGAAATAAAATTATCAAAATGGACAACAGGTTAGTGTTTGTCAGGGGTTAGGGGTGAGGCGGGGGGGAAAAAAGAGGTGGGTTTAAAAAGGACAACAGGGATTCTTGTGATGGTAATGTTCTTTATCTTGACTACATCAATGTCAATATCTTGGCTAAGATATTCTAATAGTTTTGTAAGATGTTACTATTTTGCAAAACTGGGTAAAGGGTATATGGGATCTCTATTATTTAGGAATCTACAAGTATTTGTGAATTATTATTTGTGATTCTACAATTCTCTCAAAATACTGTTTAATTAAGAAAATAAGTCAAAGGCAAATATCACTGATTTAGATAGAGATAGCTCTTGTCCTTTTTAGCCATAAGAAGGAATATCTAGTAAGTAAATGAAAACAAGGATCGCAAATGTAATTCATTTTAATTAAAAATATAGAAGACTTACTACCAATTGCAGGACAGAAGAATTCAAAACACATGTTCTAAGTTCTAAAACCTGCATTTTTGAAATTCATACCAATTACCCATTCCAAATGTGCCTGTGGC
This sequence comes from Loxodonta africana, assembly GCF_030014295.1. Classification (NCBI taxonomy): domain Eukaryota; kingdom Metazoa; phylum Chordata; class Mammalia; order Proboscidea; family Elephantidae; genus Loxodonta; species Loxodonta africana. The sequence continues at coordinate 173,895,067 of NC_087345.1, read as the reverse complement.
AGTATTTTATAATAATCATTAATAAGGCATAGGAAATAGCTAGCAGAGTCAGATTTTCTTTTCCTGGTTTTGTCTCCTCCTCTACCAAACACACCCACACAGACCATGCAATTTACACCTGTACACCTTTTCTCAGGAGCCCTAGTGGCGCAGTGGTTAAGAGCTCTGCTGCTAACCAAAAGGTTGGCAGTTTGAATCCACCTGCCGCTCCTTGGAAATCCTATGGGGTAGTTCTACTCTGTCCTATAGGGTCACTGTGAGTCAGAATTCACTCGATGTTCTCTCTGCCTAGAATGCCTTTATACATTCCATCTGAATAAATTCGCGTAATCTAATCCTTTAAAGGTCCATTCACATCTCTCTCATTCTTTAAGTCTTCCTGAAGCCTCTTCTCTGCTATTCCCTCTCCCATCCCTGCTGAAAGAAAACTACAAAAAGCAATGCCGGTAGATCCCCAAATTCAAATTTGAAGCATTCAAACCTTAATTAGAGATGAAATGTTTCACCGTGTATTTTTTCAGAGAGTTTCCAAACAGCTCCAATTATTCCCCTTGTATCCTCTACTTTCTACGTGTACATGCAAATATTTGTGGTATAACTGCCCAGCAAAGTCACAGTAAATATAATTTACAATCTCTGTGAATTCTTGTTAACCTGGAGGTTGGATCTGGTTAAGATGGAGCAAGCACATACCACCTTGCCTGCTACTGAATCTGGCTAATGAAACTCTGGGAGAATGCATGCAGCAGCTATTTGAAGACTGAAATGTAAATGATAGCAGGCAGACTAGGGAAGATGACGTGGCAAAAATTGAAAGTACCAGTGAGCAACAGTAGGTGCCCCTCCCCTCCATTTTTTTAAATTTATTTTTTAACTCTGGTATCCCTTGGCTTGGAATCAAGATAGCCTGGAGCCTGGAAGTGGATACTGGGATTGTCAGAGAGCACCAGGAAACCCCTTAGGAAAGAGGTCTTCTAAGGCTCAAAGAAGGGAGAAATACACCGTTCCCTCCTTGGTTCTTTTCTGGCCCAGGTCATTCCAAGGTACTGGTAGTAGTGGTAGAGACAACGGAGACCGGGGGGCGGGGGGACGGGACACCTGTCGGTGCCTAAAACTCTGAGGGACGGGAACCTCTTTCTCCAATTGGAGGGGCTGTGGTCTCAAGAGGGTGGTACAAACTTCCACTGTGATGTTCCTCTTCCTGTTTCTTTGTGGTTCTCCTTCTTGCAGGTATAGTTAAGCGTGTGGCAAAATGAAGTAAATAGAGTGTTGGCTTTTTGGCTAAAGGACTGAAACGGCAGTCCCCAGGGAACTGAAAGTAGTGGGAGAATTATGAAAAGGGAGAAGCCCAGGAAAGCGACTCCATAAAGCTGTTTGTGAACTCCTGGGCTCATGCCCAAGATTTGCATGGGTGGATCTTACAAAAAAAAAAAAAAGCATTGAGAAATGAAGTATGGGGTAGACCATTACTCATGTCCCCGACACTACCCTGCCCACTGGACAGGACAGATCCAAACAGCACTGCAAAGACTTTGGCAAACTGAAAAACCAAAACTGAAAAATGAACTAACACTGGAACCAAAATGCACAGAAAGCTGGGTGGAGCTTACCGCCTAAATCCAATTCAATCAGTTGCCTGCTAAATAAAAAATGTCAAAATTCTCCATGAGGCTTAAATAAGACCAAGAGAGTCAAAATGTCCAGGATACAATCCAAAATTACTTGGCATATGAAGAACCAGTAAAATTTCAACTTGCATGGGAAAAGATGATCAAAACATGGCAACACTGAGATGACGCAGATATTGGAGTTATCACACAAAGACTTTAAAGCATCTATCACCAAAAATGTGCAAAGAAGTAAGAACTCTTGAAAAGAATGGGAAGACAAAGTCTCTGCAAATTCTTAGCAAACAAATGATATAAATAAGAACCAAAAGGAAATTTTAGAACTAAAAATTATAACTGTTGGTATTGTTGTGTGCTGTCAAGTTGATTCCAATTCATAGCAACCCTATAGGACAAGATAGAATAACAAAACAAACGAAGAAAAACTCAGTGGATAGGCCAAATAGAGGAATGGAGATGAAAGATTTGTGAACTTGATATATATCCACTGATATACCTTCAAGTTCACAAATCTTTCCTCTTTCATCTACATTCCTCTACTTAGTCGAAATGATATAGTCTGCAACCCACAGAGTAAAAGATGTTAAAAAAAATAAAGTCTCAAGGATATGTAGGGCAAGAACAAAATATTTAACATTCCTGTCACTGGAGTCCCAGAATGAGAAGAATAAGAGTATGGTGGAGAAAAAAAGGCTGAAGAATATAATCACTCCAAAAACTCCCCAAATTTAGCAAATGATATAAACCAATAGATTCAAGAAATTCACTGAACCTCAAACAGAATAACTTCCCAAAATTTCAGGTCTAGGCCTATCATAACCAAACTGAAAACTAAACTAAAATTGATAGATAGATAGCTAGGTAGAAAATAACCAGAGAAAATGATGCATAACTATAAGGGAACAATGATTTAAATGAGGGCAGATTTACCAACGAAACCACAGATGCTATAAGGAAGTGGAACATTATTTTTATAGTGCTGAAAGAAAATAACTGTCAACCCAAAATTCTATATCCAGTGAAATACCCTTCAGGAACAAAGGTAAAACAAAGATATCATCAGATAAGGAAAACTAACAGAGCTCACTGTCAGCAGACCCACTCAAAAAGAATTGCTAAAGGAAGAGCTCCAGAACGAAGGGGAAATGCTACCAGAGGGACACCTGAATGTCAGGAATGAAAGAACAGAAATGATGTACTACATATGACAACTACAACATAAAGGAGGGAGGCTAAATGTACTCATAGCGCGGTAAGGTTTCTACACTCCACTTCGACTGGTAAAATATTGTTTCTATTAGATTGTGAAAACTTAAGTATGTACATTGTAATCTCTGGAAAACCACTTAAAAGTCTATACAAAAAGATACAGTAAAAAAACCCAATAAAACCCATCACTGTTGAGTCAAATCCGACTCCTAGCGACGCTACAGGACAGAGTAGAACTGCCCCATAGGGTTTCCAAGGAGTGGCTGGTGGATTCGAACTGCTGACCTTTTGGTCAGCAGCCACAGCTCTTAGCCACTGTGCCACCAGGGTTCCAAAAAAGCAAGAATGAAATAGCTAAATTAAAATGGAATACTAAAAATACATGAGTGATCCAAAAGAAGACAGGAAAGGAGAAAAAGGAGGATAAAAAGCAGAAGAAACAGAAAACAAATAATAAAATGGTAAACTTAACTTCAAGCATCAGTAACTACATTAAATGTCTACTGCCTAAATAAGCCAATAAAAGGTCAAAGATGATCAGAATAGGGTAAAAACAAATAAACAACAACAAATAAAGACTCATCTATATGCTATCTTTGAAAACCGTATTTTTAAAATACTGAAGGTAAAATGATGGAAAAAGATATACCATACAAATACTAATCAAAAGAAAGCTAAAGTGATTACATTAAATCAGATAAAGTAAACTCCAGAGCTAAGGAAATTATCAGGGATAAAGAGAAACACTACAAAATAATAAAAGGGTCGAGTCACTAAGAAGGCATAATAACCTTAAATATGAGTGCACCTAAGAACAGAGCTTCAAAATACATAAACCAAAAACTGACAGAACTTAAAGGCAAAAGAGGCAGATCTATAATTACAATTGGAGATTTCAACACTCCTATCTCGTTAATCGACAGAACAAGTAGACAGAAAATGAGGAAAGATATAGACAAACTAAGCAACGCTAACAACCAACTGGACCAAACTGACGTTTAGAGAACATTCTACCCCAAGAGCAGCAGAATACACATTTTTTTCAAGTGTACACCAAGACAGACCATATCGACGATCATAAAACAACACTTTAAAAATTAAAAGAATTGAAATAATACAAAGTATGTCCTCTAAACCATAATGAATTTAAACTAGACTTAACAGAAAATAACAAGAAGATCTCCAAACACTTAGAAGTCAACACATTTCTAAATAATCCATAGGTCATTGCTGTTGTTGTTAGGTGCCGTCGAGTCGGTTCTGACTCATATCGACCCTATGCACAACAGAACGAAACACTGCCCGGTCCTGAGCCATCCTTACAATCGTTGTTATGGTTGTTGACCTCATTGTTGTAGCCACTGTGTCAATCCACCTTGTTGAGGGTCTTCCTCTTCTCCACTCACCCTGTACTCTGCCAAGCATGGTGTCCTTCTCCAGGGACTGATCCCTCCTGACAACATGTCCAAAGTATGTAAGACGCAGTCTCACCATACTTGCCTTTAAGGAGCATTCTGGCCGCATTTCTTCCAAAACAGATTTGTTTGTTCTTCTGGCAGTCCATGGTATATTCAATATTCTTCACCAACACAATTCACAAAAGCATCAACTCTTCTTCGGACTTCCTTATTCATTGTCCAGCTTTCACATGCATATGATGTGATTGAAAATACCATGACTTGGGTCAGGCACACCTTAGTCTTCAGGGTGACATCTTTGCTCTTCAACACTTTGAAGAGGTCCTTTGCAGCAGATTTGCCCAAGGCAATGTGTCTTTTGATTTCTCGATTGCTGCTTCCATGGCTGTTGATTGTGGATCCAAGTAAAACGAAATCCTTGACAACTTCAATCTTTTCTCCGTTTATCATGATGTTGCTCATTGGTCCAGTTGTGAGGATTTTTGTTTTCTTTATGTTGAGGTGTAATCCATACTGAAGGCTGTGGTCTTTGATCTTCATTAGTAAGTCCTTCAAGTCCTCTTCACTTTCAGCAAGCAAGGCTGTGTCATCTGCATAACGCAGGTTGTTAATGAGTCTTCCTCCAATTCTGATGCCCCGTTCTTCTTCATATAGTCTAGCTTCTTGGATTATTTGTTCAGCATACAGATTAAATAGGTATGGTGAAAGAATACAACCCTGAAAGAAGCCCCCACATGTCTGTCAGCTTGTCGTACTGTGGGGGCTTGTGTGTTGCTGTGATGCTGGAAGCTATGCCACCGGTATTCAGATACCAGCAGGGTCATCCATGGAGGACAGGTTTCAGCTGAGCTTCCAGACTAAGACAGACTAGGAAGAAAGACCTGGCAGTCTACTTCTGAAAAGCATTAGCCAGTGAAAACCTTATGAATAGCAGCGGAACATTGTATCCATAGGTCACAGAAGAAAAAAAAAAATCTGTGGGATGCAGGTAAAGCAATGCTTAGAGGGAGATTTATAGCATCAAACATTTATGTTATAAAAGAAGGCCTCAAATAAAAATTTTCAACTGTTAACTTAAAAAAAAAGTAAAATAACAAATGTTGGAAAGGTTGCAGGGAGGCTAGACTCTTCTGCACTGCTGGTGGGAATGTAAAATGGTACCACCACTATGGAAATCGATATGGCACCTCTTTAAAAAGCAACAGATAGAAATACCATACAATCCAGCAATCCCACTCCTAGGAATATATTTTAGAGAGATAAGAGCTGTCACACGAATAGACATACGCACACCCATGTTCAATGCGGCATTATTCATAACAGCAAAAAGATGGAAACAACCTAAGTATCCATCAACAGATAAGCTACGGTACACACACATAATGAAATACTACGCAATGATAAAGAACAACGATGAATCCATGAAAGACATCATAAAATGGATGAATTTGGAGGGCATTATACTGAGTGAAATAAGTCAATCACAAAAGGACAAATATTGTATGAGACCACTATTATAAAAACCCAAGAAAAGGTTTACACACAGAAAAAAACAATCTTGGATGGTTATGAGGGAGGGGAGAGGTGGGAAGGGAAAATCACTAACTAGATAGTAGACAAGCAGTAACTTTGGTGAAGGGAAAGACAACACACAATATACAGGAAGTCAGTACAACTTGACCAAGGCAAAGTCATAGAAGCCCTAGACACATCCAAACACCTTGAGGGACTGAGTTACTAGGGCTGAGGGCTGGGGACCATGGTCTGGGGGGTCATCTAGGTCAATGGCATAACATTGTTCATAAAGAAAATGTTCTACATCCTACTTTGGCATCTGGGGTCTTAAAAGCTTGTGAGCGGCCATCTAAGATACATCTACTGGTCCCATCACGTTCAAGCAAAGGGAAATGAAGAAAACCAAAGACACAAGGAAAGTATTAGTCCAAAGGACTAGTGGACTACAAGAACCACAGCCTCCACCAGCCTGAGTCCAGAAGAACTAGATAGTGCCTGGCTATGCTCTGACAGGGATCCAATAGAGGGTTCCAGACAGAGCAGGAAAAAAATGCAGAGTGAAATTCAAATTCACAAAAAAAGACCACATTTACTGGTCTGACAGAGACTGGAGGAATCCCTGAGACTATGGTCCCTGGACACCCTTCTAACTCAGAACTGAAGCCACTCCAGAAGTCCACCTTTCACCCAAAGGTCAGACAGGCCTATAAAACAAACGATAACACATGTGAGGAATGTGCTTCTTAGTTCAATCAAGTATATAAGACCAAATAGGTAACACCTGCCCAAAAGCAAAGACGAGAAGGCAGGAAAAGACAGGAAAACTGGATGAATGAACATGGAAAACCCAGGGTGGAAAGGGAAAGGGGGAGAGTGCTGGGACATTGCAGGGATTGCAACCAGTGTCACCAAACAATTTGTGTATAAATTTTTGAATGAGAAACTAATTTGCACTGTAAACTTTCACTTAAAACAAAAAAGTAGAAAAAGAGCAAAATAAACCCAGAGCAAGCAAAAAGAGAGAAATAATACATAGCAGAAATCAATAAAATCAAAAATAGAAAAAAATCAATGAAAACAAAAGCTGGTTCTTTAAAAAGGTCAATAAAAAACCTCTAGTAAGACTGGCAAAAAGAAAAAAAGACACAAATTATTAATATAAAGATTAAAAGGGGGCTACAAAGCCAGCAGATATTAAAAAGATAATAAAGGAATACTACAAACAACTCTACACATGTAAATGTAAAAACTCAGATTAAACAGATCAATTCTTTAAAAACCACAAACTACTAAAACTCATTCAGGATTACACGGATAACCTGAATATCCCAATAACTACTAAAAAATTGAATTTTTAGTTAAAAACCTTCAAAAATGAACTAAGTACAGGCCCAGGTGGTTTCATTCACAAATTATACTAGACACTAAAGAAGGAATACACGAAAGTTAAACAAAATCTTCAAGAAAATAAAAGACATAGGAACACTTCTCAACTAATTTTAAGAGATCAGCATTATTGTAATACTAAAACCAGAAAACAACAGTACAAGAAAATAAAAGGGAGGATAAAGTATATAAACCAATATCCCTCATGAATATCCACACACAAATCTTCAACCAAATATCAGCAAATCAAATCTAGTAATTCAGAAAAAGAAAATAACTAGGTGGAGTTTCTACAGGGACTCCATGTCTTGTTCAATATTTGAAAATCCATCAATGAATTCTGCTATATTAATAGGCTAAAAAAGAGCAAAAACACATGATCATATCAATTGATACAGAAAAGGCATGCGACAAATGCAACATCCGTTCACAACGAAAACTCTCAGAAAACTAGGAACAGAAGGGAACTTACTCAATTTGATAGACACCATCTACTGCATGCCCATAGTTAATATTATACTTAAACGTGAAAGACTGAATGCTTTCCCCTAAGATTGGGAACTAGGCAAAAAAGTCCATTCTCAGCACTTCTATTTGACATTTTATAATGTCATTAAAAATAAATAAAAAATGTAGAGATTGAAAAGAAAACTGTTCCCATTTGCAGAGGACAAGACTGTCTACACAGAAAATTCCAAGGAAATCTACTAATTCCTAGAATTGACAAGTGAGTTTAACAAGTCCACAGGATACAAGGTCAACATACAAAAGTCAATTACATTGCTGTATACTAACTAGCAATGAACAACTGGAAATCAAATTTAAAAAATAACAGCATTGATCACAGTGCCTCCCAACAAAACAAAACAAAACTTAGGTATAAATCTAACAAAACATGTACATGATCTGCATCCTGAAACTAAAAATTCTGGTGTTAAGATATCAAAAAAGACCTAAATAAATGGAGAGACATACCATGGTCATGAATTGGAAGACTGAACGGAATAAACATGTTAAACCCAGCTGCCATCACGTTGACACTAACTCATGACCATAGGGTTTTCGATGGCTGGCTTTTCAGAGGTGTATCACTAGGCCTTTCTTCTGAGGTGCCTCCGGGTGAACTGGGACTTTCAACCTTTCGGTTCCTGCTAAGTGCGTTAACTGTTTGCACTACCTAGGGACCAATAACGATGTTGGTTCTCCCCAAACTGATCTAAAGATTTAGCACAATATAAATAAAAAATCCAAGGTGAATATTTAAAATATATATAGATACTATTATAAAATTTACAGGAAAAGGGAAACAAAAATCAAAACAATTTTGAAAGAGAAAAAGTTGGAGAAATCACATAATCAAATTCTTAGACAGTAATCAAGACTGTGTGGTATTGACAAAGGGACAGATACACAGATGAACGGAACAGAACAGAGTCCTGAAATAGATCCACACAAATATGGACAATTAATTTTTGACAAAGATGCAAAGGCAATTCAATAGACAGTCTTTTCAACAAATGGTGCTGGAACAAATGAACATCCATTAAAAAAAAAAAAGAAGAAGAACCTCACCTTAGCCTTGTACCTTATACAAAGTTGGACTAAAATGGATCATATATCTAATGCGAAAGTGAAGAAAACATAGGAGAAAATCTTAATGATTTATAGTTTGGGCAAAGAGTTCTTGGTTTTAGCACCAAAGTATGATCCATAAAAGGAAAAATTGATAAACTGAACTTCATCAAAATTAAACATTTTTGCTCTGTGAAAATGTGGATAAGAGAATAAAAAGAAAGCTACAGACCGAGAGAAATTATTTACAAATCACAAAGAATTCTCAAAACTTGGCAATAGTAAAAGAAATAACCTAATTAGAAAATGCACAAGAGACTTCAAGAGACACTACCAAAGAGGATATATGGGTTGTAAATGAGCCCATGAAAAGGTGTTCAACTTTACTAGCAACTTTATTAAGGAAATGCAAATGAAAGCCATGGTATCACTACACACCTATTACAATGGTTAAAGTAAAAATCAAATGCTGGTAAGGACGTGGAGAAACTGAATTCCTCATACGTTGCTGATGGGAGTGCAAAATGGTACAGCCTCTCTGGAAAAGCATGGCAGTTTTTTTTTATAACATTAAAGTTACGCTTACCATATGACTCAACAATCCCATTCCTAGGTATTTACTCTAGAGAAATGAATATTTATGTTCACAAAAAATGTGAACACTAACGTTTATAGCAGCTTTATTCAAAATCTCCATAAACTGGAAACAACCCAAATGTTCTTCAATGGATGAATGAATAAACTGGTATATCCACAGAATGGAATACTACTCACCAATAAAAAGGAGCAAACTACTGAAACATGTAACAACTTGGATGAATCTCAAAGGCAGTATGCTGAGTGATAGAAGCCAGACACAAAATGTTCCATATCGTATGATTACATTTATACGACACTCTTGAAAAGACAAAATTATAGTGACAGAGAAGAGATGACAGCTGCCAGGAGTTTTGGTAGGAGGAAGGTGCGGCTACAAAGCGGAAGCATAAGGGAGTTCTTTGGGGATAACACTGCTCTGTATCCTGACTGTGGTGCTGGTTACAGGACCATCCGTGTTTGTATGTATATATGTATGTGTACATGTAAGTACACAAGTATACATACCAAAAAAAAACCAAACCCAGTACCGTCGAGTTGATTCCGACTCATAGTGACCCTATAGGACAGAGTAGAACTGCCCCATTGAGTTTCCTAGGAGTGCCTGGCAGATTCGAACTGCCAAACCTTTGGTTAGCAGCTGTAGCAGTTAACCACTACCCCACATATATATGAGTGTGTTAAAGCTCATAGAACTGTATATCAACAATGAAAAAAATCAACTTTACTATATGTAAATTTAAAAAAAAAAGGCCTGAGTTCTTAGAAGAAGAAGAAATTTATTTTCTATAGTGCTATATAATTCTGTAAGTGGCAATCTGGAAGAATCAAAAGAAGTGTTTACAGGATTCTAAAACTGTCTTTATGTTTCATCCTCAGTTACTTGAGAGACCAGTTGATAATAACACATAATAATGTCTTTTTATTTAATCAATTCATCAAGTAACAGGAAAATCAAGCTCAAAATTCTGTGATAAATTTCTTTTATTTTGGGAAAAGGAATAAGCAGGCACTGAATACGAGGAAAGGCTTCAGAGTCAATTTAGCCTGGGTTAAGATCTTGGTAGACTTTGGTAGAGTGATTTAGCACCTCTAATATCTAGTTTCTACATCTACAAAAATGAGGACCTTACCTACCAAGACCGTTGTGAAGACTGAATGAGAATGTACATATTTAGCAATGCCTAGCACACTTTTTTTTTTTTTTTTTAGCACACAGCAAATGTTCAAGTAATGGCCATTTTTATGGATTCTAGAACGATATACTAATTGTTTTGAGATTCCTAAAAGCTAACTTTATTACATGTAGGATTTGGAGATCATTTTTTCTGAAACATTTTGACCTCAAGTTAACTCACTAAACTTTATTAGTGAGTACAAGTGGACTGGCAGTAATATGAATGATTTAATTAACTAATCCATTCATCCAGTCACCGGCTCATTATTTGAGAGTTTACAAGGAGCCAAAAAATCTGCTAGGTACTGAAATACACAACTGAAATGACTTCGCCAGCAGCCTCATAGAACAGAATTAAAGGAAGAGTCAGACATGGATAATTACAACACTGTAACAAGTGCTACAACGGAGATGCCTGCCACTCAATTGCAGGATAACCTAATTATCTCCTTTTTTCTACTGAAGTTGTTCTGAAAGAATTGGTTTAACAAATTGTGACATGTATTCCTAATGCAATAGCGGTAACACAGAAATAAAATTATCCAAATAACATGCACTTCCAATCATTTATATATCTTCATTATTGTTCTTTTTCTCTCTGAGCTGGCAAGGAAAAAATATCATTTACCTAAAAACCTAAGAGTAAATAACCAGCTTCCACTGTACCAGCAGGGCTCCCATATATAGGGCTTGCTAAGCATTTTTACCTCTAAGTAGTTCAGCAAAATGTCAAAAACCCTGAATCATCTGTGTGACTTAAGGGTAGTGGCATAGATTCTAAGCCCAGACTAAAAATCCACTGCTGTCGAGTTGATTCCGACTCATAGTGACCCTGTGGGACAGCGTAGAACTGCCCCACAATTTCCAAGGAGCACCTGGTGGTTTCAAACTGCTGACCTTTTGGTTAGCAGCCTGAGATCTTAACCACTGGGCCATCGAACACTGGATAACACTTACTGGCCGTGGCCCTTAGGTAAGCTACCTTTTGTCTCTTGTCTCTCATTATGGTGTTTTAAGAATTAGACAAACTATGTAAAACATGGTTTAGAACACTGCTTGGCTCATAGAAAGCGCTTAGTAAAAGCTATGATTATTATTAATATTAGCTGGTGTTTTGTGAATTTGGGCAATTTTCGTTGTATAGGTGGCTGTTGTGGTAAGCAGAACAATGGCCCCTGATCCTGTGAATGTGTCACCTTAATTCTAAAGGAGTGACACGTGGTTGCTGTTAGGACACTTACAACCTAGGGAGGTATGTGCCTTGCCTAGGAAAATAAAGAGTTTGAGGATTTTAATTTTAAAATATAAAAATGAAATATAAACATACAAATATAAAGAAAATATAAAAATAGACATGTAAAATAAACTTAACAATTACAGAATAGAAATCAATTAAAAAGGAGAACATGAAATAAAGAAGAGTATTAGCAGAAGCACCATGAAAAGAACTATGTGGACAGGCACTGATACTATGATGAATTACTTCCACACTGCTCTATACACGTAATCCATGTATGGACATTGTATTTAATGTGTGTGTATATATGTGTATATAGCATCCTTGGAGTCAAATCATTTTGGGTTTGAATCTTGGCTCTCCCATTTATTTAATGTGTCATCTTGGGCAAGACCTTTAATCTTTCTGAGTGTCAGTGTCCTTATTTGTAAAATGGAGTCAATACCTATCTCACATAGTTATTATAAGAGTTAAAAGAAATAATTTATAGGAAAGCAATTAGCACTAAGCCTGGTACAAGTATACTCAGAAAGTTTATATTTTTTAGCTAATATGTAAGGGTTGGGATTGCAACTGAACGTTCATTTATTGTGTCAACCTTCCTAGTCCTCCGGTTTTAGTTTTTTAGACAAGAGGCGTGTCTCCCAAAACCCGAACCAGACCTGAAGAGTAAAGTCCTAACGAAAGACAGAATTATCATGATGTACCCTTGCCCCCAAAATGCAAAGTCTTGAGATCAGCTCTGAAATGGTGGGAATGTAAGCTCATATCTGCAATGTGGAGGCAGACCAAGAGAGTTATAAAGAACTGCCTGAATCTTTTAGGTCTAGACATCAAGTCATTCTATTAGAAGGCTAAGGAATGTGACAAGGGCCAGAGATCTAGGAATAATCCTATATATATGTGTGCTTTGTAAGCTGCATTATTATTATGCTTCGATATGCTTTCTTTTGTCCTATTACTATTTGTTAAGAAAAATATTTTTGAAAATTCCAACTTTTTTTTTCAGGTAAACTAATTCCCTAACGAGAATAACTTATATAATCATATTTGATGTGAACTCTAAATGTGGACTCCAGGTGTGCTTACTGCTACTAGGTGTCACTGCTTCTATGCCTTTTCAGCAGACGGGAAATACATGTATGTGCACTAACACCTGCACGTGCACTATCTATATGTAGGAACTAATACGAAAAAAATGAAACTAACATACTTATTCAACCTGTATGCTGACAAATAACCAGAGAAGTTGGACTGTATGAAGAAAATGTGACATCAAGATTGGAGGAAGACTCATTAACAACCTGAGAAATGCAGACGACATGACCTTGTCTGCTGAAAGCGAAGAAGTCTTGAAGGACTTACTGATGAAGATCAAAGACTACAGCATTCAGTATGGATTACACTTCAACATAAAGAAAACAAAAAGGCTCACAACTGGACCAATAAGCAACATCATGATAAGCGGAGAAAATAATGAAGTTGTCAAGAATTTCATTTTACTCGGATCCACAATCAATGCTCATGGAAGCAGCAGTTAAGAAATCAAATGACACACTGCATTGGGCAAATCTGCTGCAGATAACACCCTTAAAGTGTGAGAAGACAAAGATGTCGCTCTAAGGACTAAGGTGCCCCTGACTTAAGCCATGGTAACTTCAATCGCCTCATACGCATGCAAAAGCTGGACAATGAATAAGGAAAACCAAAGAATTGATGTTTTTGAATTATGGTGTTGATGAGGAATGTTGAATACACCATAGATTGCCAGAAGAACAAACAAAGTCTGTCCTGGAAGAAATACAGCCAGAAAACTGCTTAGAATTGAGGATGGTGAGACTTTGTCTCATGTATGTTGCACATGTTATCAGGAGGGACCAGTCACTGGAGAAGGACATTATGCTGACTAAAGTAGATGGTCAGCGAAAGAGGAAGACCCTCACAACTCACACTCTCACACAGTGGCTGCAACGATGGGCTCAAACATATGACTGTGAGGATGGTGCGGGACCAGGCAGTGTTTTGTTCTGTTGTACACGTGGTCACTGCATGAGTTGGAACTGACTTAACAGCACCTAACAACTATTAACTAATCTACAGATCTTATCTGAATTTCTCCAGTTTTCCCACTGATGTTCTTTTTTGTTCTGGTTCAGGATCCAATTCAGGATCCCATAATGCATTGTCATGTCTACAGAGTCTCCTCTAAAATTTGACACTCTAATTTGTCAGTCCTTGATAAACTGCCTCAGTCTTTCTTCATTTTTCATGACTCTGATATTGATACTTTTTAAATGACTACTGGTCAGTTATTTTGAAGGATGTCCCTCAATTTGGGTTTTCCTGGTACTTTCTAATGATAATATTACAGTTAAGATTTTGAGCAAGAATACCACTGATGTGATACTGTGCCCTTGTCAGTATGTCAACCAGTGGAACATGACGTCAATATGTCCTATTACTGGTGTTGTTAACCTTGACCACCTAGTTAAGTTGGTATTTGTCAGGTTTCTTCATATTAGTTACTATTTCTCTCTTTTTAATTAATAATTATCATAAGGGCAAATACTTTGAGGTTATACAAATATTTTTTCTCACTATACTTCCTCCACAGATTTTAGTATAGATATTTCTTATCTGCAAAAAACCATGGAGTTTATCTAATGTTTATTTTTTATTTCCTTAATTACTTCTTAATTTAGAATTGGAATCCTACTATAAAGAAGAGCTTTCCCTTCTTTCCCACGTATTTATTTATGTATACCAATATGGACCCAAGGATATTTATTTTATTCTACGAATTAGAATCCCAAACTACCATTATTTATTTTGTCACTAAAATTATTCCAAATTTGGCCACTGGAACCTCTTTGAGGTTAGCTTCTGAATCCTCTTGACAGTCCCTCATCATTTTTTTTTTTAAAGCACTTTCTTACTGATATGACAAGATGTTCCATGCTTACCTTGTGCTTCCCCTGCTCCAGCTCTGAAATCAGCCATTTCACTCATGAGCCTTGGAATCTTTTACTGGATAATGGTATTTGAGCCCTGAACATGGACACCAGGTATGCTCACTGCTACTGGGTATCACTGCTTGTATGCCTTCCCAGCAGTCAGGAAACATGTGTATGTGGACTAACACCTGCATGTACACTATATTTCTGAATCTATCTTTATGTATATTAAGAACCATGAATTCATACTCATAGCTCTGACTCCAGTGGAACACCACAGGATTCATTCTAGACTTCTCCCTTTTCCTTATTTGTAAGTTCTTTCTCTGATACTGGGTCTCATTATCCTCAATATGCTTCTTATTTGTTCAGCCTTGGTATACACGTAAGCAGTTTCAGAACAACTCATGCTTCTGTGAGAAACAAATTTATTAACCAGAGGGAAAATGGGAACATGGTAGTAGATACGTATAGGGGAGGCCATTTCTCTGAATATACCTGCGTTATGCAGATGACACAACCTTGCTTGCTGAAAGTGAAGAGAACTTGAAGCACTTACTAATGAAGATCAAAGACCACAGCCTTCGGTATGGATTACACCTCAACATAAAACAAAAATCCTCACAACTGGACCAATGAGCAACATCGTGACAAACAGAGAAAAGACTGAAGTTGTCAAGGATTTCATTTTACTTGGATCCACAATCAACAGTCATGGAAGCAGCAGTCAAGAAATCAAAAGACGCATTGCATTGGGCAAATCTGCTGCAAAGGACCTCTTCAAAGTGTTGAAGAGCAAAGATTTCACCCTGAAGACTAAAGTGCGCCTGACCCAAGCCATGGTGTTTTCAATCACATCATATGCATGTGAAAGCTGGATAATGAATAAGGAAGAATGAAGAAGAGTTGACGCCTTTGAATTGTGGTGTTGGCGAAGAATATCGAATATACCATGGACTGCCAAAAAAAAAACGAACAAATCTGTCTTGGAAGAAGTGCGGCCAGAATGCTCCTTAGAGGCAAGGATGGCGAGACTGCACCTTACATACATGTTGTCAGGAGGGATCAGTCCCTGGAGAAGGACATCATGCTTGGCAGGGTACAAGGTCAGCGGAAAAGAGGAAGACCCTCAATGAGGTGGATTGACACAGTGGCTGCAACAATGAGCTCAAGCATAACAATGATTGTGAGGATGGTGCAGGACCAGGCAGTGTTTCGTTCTGTTGTGCATGGGGTCACTATGAGTCGGAACCGACTCGACAGCACCTAACAGCAACAACAACAACAACCTATATAACCATGGTAATGTTTCCTATGCATAAAAAATAAATAATTTAAATCACCCAGCAGATGGGGAGAACACAAAATGGAACACAAACAGTAACAAAAGAACCTAACTGTATTACAAATAACACTGAAGAGGGTGAGGAACAAAAGAAGGAACTTAAGTAACTTTGGAAAACAGTATTTTGACTATGTAAGGCTAAAGACAAAAAGAATTATATACACTGTACTCCAGGTAGCAAATTTTTTGATTAGTATTTTAAAGAGGGAAGAGTATAGAACTGAGGTTCCGCATGGTGGGGAAAGCCCAAACTCCTTCACTGATGTTCCCTCTTACTTGGGGGTGCTTAAAGGTTACTGTTCTCTATTTACTGCAACTAGAAGTGGATTACCTTTTAAGTACAGCTAGAAGGAAACTCTGGAGGTCATCTGGCCTAGTCTTTTTCTTTTACAGATGCAAAAGTGGAACTCAAGAGACACAGTAAGTGGTACAGTAAGGACTGGAAGGCATGTGCTCAGCTTTTTCTATATCAAACTCCACCTCTCACTGAAAAAGGTTCCAAAGAGTAGGCTGAACCGAATCTTGGGGAATGAGTATGATTTGACTCAAACGTTAGGGACATGGTGATCGATACATTCTTTGCATAGATTACTTAATGGTATTTTATTAAACTTGTACCCAAGAAAGCCTTATTACTATGGACTGCAAGATCAGAGTTGTAAATATATTTTATTACAGAGAAGTTTTCACTGCCTTGGTGTTTTGGTAAACTTTTAAATGTCTATAAAGTTTAAAAAAAGCTTCATGTGAGAAAAATGTTTTACTAACTATTGCCTGGGATAATTTTTTTAAACTCACCAATTTTAAAATGTTAAGGAATTTTTCATATGTTAAACAGTATTTTATATCACCAAATTAGTTATATACATATATTTTTAAACCAAAAGTATGAGGGGCCTATAAAACAGGTGTCTCAAACGTAAGGATGTAAATATTTAAAAAGGCTTAACCGACACAAGCCTGGGAGTTTCTGGCTGAACCACAAGAAGGACTTATGAGTACAGATATGTTGGAACACTGCCAAATTGACGTTATTCCCCACAAGAAAATTTAAAGTTGATGTATTTTAAGACAATGGGACTTAATTACTCCAGAAATTTTACTTATTTTAGATAGCGAATGTGTCCCAGTTTATTTAATACCCACAATACAAAATATTGCTTCTTCTATATAATTATTCTTCTAAAAACTTGATCCTAATTTCAGACTTCATTCACAGTTAAGAATCACCTTTTATAGGAACTTACTACATCTATGGAGCCCTGGTTGTGCAGCAGTTAAGAGCTTGGCTGCCAAACAAAAGGTCGGCAGTTCAAATCCACTAGCTGCTCCTTGGAAACCCTATGAGGCAGTTGTACTCTGTTCTATCGGGCCTCTATGAGTCAGAATCGATTCAATGGCAACAGGTTTTGTTGTTGCCGTTTTTTCCTACATATATAACATTTCAACAGCATATTTCCCAAATAAATTAGACCCTTGATTTATTTTATGCTACAGATCTGTATCAGTTTCATGTGCTGCTCTCTAGCACAGCTGAATATCACTGACAACTTTCATATTTATTGTTTCCCCTTCTGGTATAGGTAGTGTGACGTCCTTTAGGTCAGCAATTTTAAAGCCCCTTGGTTTCACTATCCCATCCAGTAACTACAAAGAAGACTCTTTATTGGGCAACTGGATTTCTAACTTCCTTCTGAGAACCTAAGTTGCAGCTCCTCTAGCTTCTCAGAACATTACTAATCTCTTCTTTCAACAGCAGAAAATTATACACATTCATGTCTTCTTGAAGTTATAATAGTGACATGATCAAGACATTTCTAACAGTTCCCACTGGGTAGTAGTTTATTATGAATATGTACAAAAAAAGTAAACATAAAAACAGCAGCGAAGCATGATCTCATGAAAGAACAGAACCTGAAGGTAATTGTGAATACAGTAGAGTTCTACCAAGTAGGTCAACTGCCCCTTCAAACCAAGCTTTGCATGTGGTAACTCAAATTCTTTGTATCTGATTCAAGAGTAGGCTGGTTTGGTCAATTATCTCCAGCTTCACAGACTTATTTTTCAAATTCTGCCACAAGGATCATCTTGAAGAGCCATGAAGATGATGCACAGAAGTTTTTTTCTTTGAGTCTGAAGTCCCATTTTAGATAAACTTTCATTTAAATGTATGACTAAGGGCCACTGTGAGGTGCAGAAGGCGATCTGGACTTTTGCTCTGGGTTTTTGAGAGCCAGACTACATCTGAGGCTAATGAATGGGGGCTGACCAGACCAAGAGGGGCTCACCTGGAAGTCTGATGCTGACTAGGCTTCATGAGGCATGACATAATTACCATGGCTACCTGGTGAGACTGACAAAAGCCCTGAGCCCAAAGACTCAGATGGAGCTTCCTGGCTGGTAAGAGCTATCACCTGCTCTTGGGAGGGTAACGCATCTCCTTGGGACATGAAAGCTTCATGCTGGGATCCCTCCTGGACCTCGTCCTATGCATCTCTTTGTTTATATCCTTTTTTGTTATACATTAAAGCTGTTATCACATGTATGATGTTTTCTGTGAGCTCTGTTAGTGGTTCCAGGGAATTATAGGATCTAAAGGAATAGTGGATACTGGCTGATCTGAAGTGGAGGGAGTCATGTGGACTCCAGAGTTTGTGGTTGGTACCCTGAGATGGTAAGGGGGGTAGAGGAAAGCCCCAAATTTTGGACTGGCTCATGTGGAATCTCTGGGTGGCAAAAACGGTTAAGTGTCCAACTACTAACCAGAAGACTGGTGGTTTGAATCCACCCAAAGGAACTTCAGAAGAAAGGCATGGAAATCTGTTTCTGAAAGGTCACAGCCTTGAAAACCCTATGGAATACAGTTCTACTCTGCATACACGGGGTCACTGCATGTCAGAATTGACTTGATGGCAACTGTTTCGTTTTATGTTTTTAGTTGGAAGTGGAGGGATTCATATGGACTCTTGAGCTGGTGGCTGGTACCTACTGATCTAACCTGGGGTGGCTAGAGTTAGAAAAAAAGGCTGTGTGGGAAGCTGGGGTCTGAACTGAAGAGGGAAGGGAAGCTCAGATTTCCATAGGATGCAGCTGGCATGTGGAGTGGGATTTGTTATACACCACAGAACTTGACATCAGAAGTGGGTAATCTTAGTTTCCCTGGACTGGTTTGTATGGTTGCTTAATGGTAACCAACTAAATAAATTATTAAGAGTTATTAACCTTGGTATTCATAAATTAAGATCAGTTTACTGAAGATTCTAAATATCCTAGCATATAGTCTAGATTGTCTTGCATCACTGGGCAATGTTACAAATCTGTGCACACTTTCACAAAGATATTTTTAATTTAGTGATAATAACAGGTACTTTTTAACAAGTGGAATGCCAGAATTATCTTGAGTTATTTGTGGTTTTCAATGGCTGCTGCTGATTTTGGTCAAAATTGGACACTGTTTTGTGTTTATTGGTTTGTTCCAGTTGGTCAGGCAAGCTTGTTTTAAGCATGGAGTGACACGCATAAACCTTTAATTTTTTTCAAAATTAGGTAAGGTAAAAGCCTAAAATTAACCCTTTATGTAGGTTTAAGAATACAGTTTATTCCTGAAAGCAAGGTATCTTCAAATGGAATTGTTTTTCCTTTATAGGAGTTTTAAGTAATTTTAAGATCCTAAGAATGTTCTCTATAAAACTTGTAAAATACACGTTGAACAGTAATGATTCAAATGAAAATAGTTATCCTAAAATAGGATTTTGTGTGAAATTCTAAATATTCTGCGACTTGGGTATTCAATTTACAACAAGACTTGGCCAAATATAACTTTTCAGGTAATTATATTTGTATATGTACACAAGTTAGAAACCATTTTTTATTCACATTTCCTTAATTTTATCCATCCATATTCCTATTTTTTTTATTGCTTCAAACATTAAACAATTTAGAAAACTCAAGAATAAAAGGAAATTCTACTGCATATACCCATATTTTCATTCTTTCCATTGTTATGCCTTCCTGATGTTCTAAGGTTCCTTTTTTTTTTTTTAAATCATTTCCTTTAGCCATTTATTTAGGGTAACTCTGCTGGTGACAAATTCTTTCAGTTTTCCTTTATTTGAAAATGTCTTAACTTTCCCTTCATTGTTGAAGGATATTTTCTCTGGATATAGATTTCTGTGTTGACAATTCTTTTCTTTCAGCATTTGAAAATGTTAAGCCATTTCCTTCTGGCCTCCCTGGTTTCTTATGAGAAATTCACTGTCATTCAAATTGCTTTTCTTCTGTACTTATCATTTCTCTTTTGCTAGTTTCAAGATTTTTGTCTTCAGTTTTCAGAAATTTAACTATGGTGTGCTCGGTGTGGCTTTCTTTGGGTTTATCCTGTTGAAGGTCATTCAGATTTTTCAATCTGTAGGTTTATGCCTACATGATAAAAGGAGAAAAGATTGAGGTTGCCAAGGATTTCATTTTACTTGGTTCCACAATCAACACCCATGGAAGCAGCAGTCAAGAATCAAAAGACACATTGCACTGGACAGATCTACCTCAAAGGACCTCTTTAAAGTGTTGAAAAGCAAAGATGTTAGCTTGAGACTAGGGTGTGCCTGACCCAAGCCATGGTATTTTCAATTGGATCATATGCATGTGAAAGCTGGATAATGAATAAGGAAGACCAAAAAACTGATACCTTTTAATTGTGGTGTTGGCAAAGAATACTGAATATACCATGGACTGCCAAAGAATGAACAAATGTGCGGTGCAAGAAGTATAACCAGAATGCTCCTTTGAAGCAAGTATAGCGAGACTGCGTTTTACATACTTTAGACATGTCAGGAGGGCTCAGTCCCCAGAGAAGGACATCACGCTTGGTAAAATACAAGCTCAGCAGAAAGGAGGAAGACCCTCAATGAGATGGATTGACACAGTGGCTGCAACAATGGGCTCAAGCATAACAACGATTGTAAGGATGGGACAGGACCAGGCAGTGTTTCGTTCTGTGGTACGTGGGGTCGCTATGAGTTGGAACTGACTCGACAGCACCTGACAACAACAGATCTATGCCTTCTGCTGAATTTTGGAAATTTTTAGCCATTATTTCTTTGAATACGTTTTTAGCGCCACTCTCTCTCCTCTTCTTTGTGACTCCAATGACATAAATACTAGATCTGAACAGGTCCTTGGGCTCTCTTTCTTTTTTAGTCTATTTTCTTTGTGTTGTTCAGATTGGGCAATTTCTACTGTTCTATCATCAAGTTCATTGATTCTTTCCTCTCCTTTCTGCTACTAGCCCAACTACTAAACTTTTTATTTTAGTTATATCTTTTCAGCTACAATATTTCTGTTTGGTGCTTCTTTATATTTTCTATTTCTTCATTGAGACTTTCTATTTTTTACTTTCAAGCATGTTCATGATTTCTAGTTGAAGTATTTTTACAATGCCTGCTTTAAAATCTTTATCTCTCAGTGCTGGTATCTGTTGTCTTTTTTAATTTAAGTTAAAATTTTCCTTGTTCTTGGTATTACAAGTGGTTTTTGATTGAAAGATGGACATTTTGGTTATTATGTTAGGAGACATCAGATTTTTATCAAAACCTTCTGTTTTAGGAGCCCTCCCCTGACAGCACTCTGGTAGAGGAAGCCAGGTATCATCTCATTACTACAAGTGGGAATGGGAGTCCAGGTTTCCCACTCAGTTGCCATTCTTCATCTGGGGAAAACGGCTGCTTGTTACTGCTGGCCTTTGGTGATACTGCCCTGGCTGGGAGGGGCAGGTGCGCCTTGTTAATGCTCCACACATTGTGTCCACTGACACCATGAGAGGGGTACCCTGCTGGGCAATGGTGAAAATTTGACTCCTCACCAGGCATCCTCTGACATCACGCCCAGCCCAGGCCCTTACCTGGGTCTTCTTTGACACCACTGAGAAGTCTAGGTTCCCCACTCAGCCTCTGGGAGCAGGTCACAGTTTTTTCTGTGGTATTTGGCTTGAGTAGAACACTTACCATCTAAAAGTTGTTTTACTAGGCTGTCCCTTTTCTGGTCTATGGCTATGGAGAGCAGGCTTTTCTTGTGGCTTTATGTGTGTATACAAGTCTGTCGGTGATTTTGGGTTACTGGTTCCCCCTGTGCCCAAGTGGGGATATATGAGGCCAAAAGGAAACCCAAAGAACTCACTGCTGTGTCATTCTTTGGGTCCTTAGGACCCTTGCCTGCCTGCCTTCTTCTCTCCACCTTTCAGAGTTTTCTTGTACTTGTTTTATATATAATATCCAGGGCTTTTAGCTGTGCCTAGTGGGAAGAATAGGGAAAAGGCAGTCTACTCCATCTTTACATAACTGGAAGTCTCTGTGATTCTTTTTAAAACAGCTGATGAAGGATTAACTGATTATCTTATTTTACTACTTCCTAGATGACTCGACGGCAGTGGGTCTTTTTTTAGATGCCTTACACATGCACCAAGAAAGCAACTTTACGACTGGTTGCGTTCTCTATTCATGTTTTATAAAAGAATTGTTTCTTAAGAAGAGAAAGAAAAGTGTCATACAAAAGGAGTTTTCAGGCAGCTTAGGTTTTTCTTTTTTTTTTTTTAATAATTTTTATTGTGCTCTAAGTGAGAGTTTACGAATCAAGTCAGTTTCTCACACAAAAACCCATATACACCTTGCTACACACTCCCGATTATTCTCCCCCTAATGAGACAGCCCACTCTCTCCCTCCACTCTCTTTTTTCGTGTCCTTTTCGCCAGCTTCTAACCCCCTCCACCCTCTCATCTCCCCTCCAGGCAGGAGATGCCAACATAGTCCCAAGTGTCCACCTGATCCAAGAAGCTCACTCCTCACCAGCGTCCCTCTCCAACCCACTGTCCGGTCCATGTCTGAAGAGTTGGCTTTGGGAGTGGTTCCTGTCCTGGGACAACAGGAGCTCTGGGGGTCATGACCACCGGGGTCCTTCTAGTCTCAGTCAGACCATTAAGTCTGGTCTAATGGGAATTTGGGGTCTGCATCCCACTGCTCTCCTGCTTCCTCAGGGGTTCTCTGTTGTGTTCCCTGTCAGGGCAGTCATCAGTTGTAGCCAGGCACCACCTAGTTCTTCTGGTCTCAGGATGATGTAGTTGCTGGTTCATGTGGTCCTTTCTGTCTCTTGGACGCGTAATCACCTTGTGTCCTTGGTGTTCTTCATTCTCCTTTGATCCAGGTGGGTTGAAACCAATTGATGCATCTTAGATGGCTACTTGCTAGTATTTAAGACCCCAGACGCCACTCTTCAAAGTGGGATGCAGAAAGTTTTCTTAATAGATTTTATTATGCCCATTGACTTAGATGTCCCCTGAAACCATGGTCCCCAGACCCTGTCCCTGCTACGCTGGCCTTCGAAGCATTCAGTTTATTCAGGAAACTTTTTTGATTTTGGTTTAGTCCAATTGTGCTGACATCCCCTGTATTGTGTGCTGTCTTTCCCTTCACCTAAAGTAGTTCTTATCTACTATCTAATTAGTGAATGCTCCTCTCCCACCTCACCTCCCTCCCCCATCTCATAACCACAAAAGAATGTTTTCTTCTCAGTTTAAACTAATTCTCAAGTTCTTATAATAGTGGTCTTATACAATATTTGTCCTTTTGCCACTGACTAATTTCACTCAGCATAATGCCTTCCAGGTTCCTCCATGTTATGAAATGTTTCACAGATTCCTCACTGTTCTTTATCAATGTGTAGTATTCCATTGTGTGAATATACCATAATTTATTTATCCATTCATCCGTTGATGGGCACCTTGGTTGCTTCCATCTTTTTGCTATTGTGAACAGTGCTGCAATAAACATGGGTGTGCCTATATCTGTTTGTGAAAGGCTCTTATTTCTCTAGGATATATTCCAAGGAGTGGGATTGCTGGATCGTATGGTACTTCTATTTCTAGCTTTTTAAGGAAGTACCAAATTGATTTCCAAAGTGGTTGTACCATTTGACATTCCCACCACCAGCGTTTAAGTGTTCCAATCTCTCCACAGCCTCTCCAACATTTATTATTTTGTGTTTTTTTGATTAATGCCAGCCTTGTTGGAGTAAGATGAAATCTCATTGTAGTTTTGATCTGCATTTCTCTAATGGCTAATGATCGTGAACATTTCCTCATGTATCTGTTAGCTCTCTGAATGTCTTCTTAAGTGTCCATTCATATCTTTTGCCCATTTTTTAATTGGGTTATTTGTCTTTTTGCAGTTGAGTTTTTTTGCAGAATCATGTAGATTTTAGAGATCAGGCGCTGATCAGAAATGTCACAGCTAAAAACTTTTTCCCAGTCTGTAGGAAGCCTTTTTACTCTTTTGGTGAAGTCTTTGGATGAGCATAGGTGTTTGATTTTTAGGAGCTCCCAGTTAACTAGTTTTTCTTCTACATTCGTTATAGTGTTTTGTATACTGTTTATGCCATGTATTAGGGCTCCTAATGTTGTCCCTATTTTTTCTTCCATGATCTTTATCATTTTAGATTTTATATTTAGGTCTTTGATCCATCTTGAGTTAGTTTTTGTGCATGGAATGAGGTATGGGTCTTGTTTCATGTTTTTGCAGATGGATATCCAGTTATGCGAGCACCATTTGTAAAAAAGACTGTCTTTTCCCCATTTAACTGTTTTGGGGCCTTTGTCAAATATCAACTGCTCATATGTGGATGGATTTTTGTCTGGATTCTCAACTCTGTCCCATTGGTCCATGTATCTGCTGTTGTATCAGTACTAGGCTGTTTTGACTACTGTGGTGGTATAATAGGTTCTAAAATCAGGTAAAGTAAGGCCTCCCACTTTGTTCTTTTTCAGTAATGCCTTATTTATCCGGGGCCTCTTTCCCTTCCATATGAAATTGGTGATTTGTTTCTCCATCTCATTAAAGAGTATCCTTGGGATTTTGATCAGAATTTCATTAAATGTATAGATGGCTTTTGGTAGAATAGACATTTTTATAATGTTAAGTGTTCCTAGCCACAAGGAAGGTATGTTCTTCACTTATATAAGTCTCTTTAGGTTTCTTGTTGAAGGTACTGTAGTTTTCTTTGTATAAGTCTTCTACATCTCTGGTAAGATTTATTCCTAAGTATTTTATCTTCTTGGGGGCTACTGTAAATGGCATTGATTTGGTGATTTTGTCTTCGATGTTCTTTTTGTTGGTGTAGAGGAATCCAACTGATTTTTGTATGTTTATCGTGTATCCCGATACTCTGCTGAACTCTTCTATTAGTTTCAGTAGTTTTCTGGAGGATTCCTTAGGGTTTTCTGTGTAGAAGATCATGTCATCTGCAAATAGAGATACTGTGACTTCTTCCTTGCCAATCTGGATGCCCTTTATTTCTTTATCTAGCCGAATTGCTCTGGCTAGGACTTCCAGCACAATGTTGAATAAGAGTGGTGATAAAGGGCATCCTTGTCTGGTTCCCGATCTCAATGGGAATGTTTTCAGGCTCTCTCCATTTAGGGTGATGTTGGCTATTGGCTTTGTATAAACGCCCTTTATTATGTTGAGAAATTTTCCTTCTATTCCTATTTTGCTGAGAGTTTTTATCATGAATGGGTGTTGCACCTTGTCAAATGCCTTTTCTGTATCAACTGATATAATCATGTGATTCTTGTCTTTTGTTTTATTTATGTGGTGGACTACATTAATTGTTTTTCTAATGTTGAACCATCCTGGTATGAATCCTACTTGGTCATGGTGAATTGTTTTTTTGATATGTTGTTGAATTCTATTGGCTAGAATTTTGTTGAGGATTTTTGCATCTACATTCATGAGGGATATAGGTCTATAATTTTCTTTTCTTGTGGTGTCTTTACCTGGTTTTGGTATCAGGGATATGAGTTTGGTATATTCCATCCTTTTCTATGCTCTGAAATAGCTTTAGTAGTAGTGGTGTTAACTCTTCTCTGAAAGTTTGGTAGAACTCTGCAGTGAAGCCGTCTGGACCAGGGCTTTTTTTTGTTGGGAGTTTTTTGATTACCTTTTCAATCTCTTCTTTTGTTATGGGTCTATTTAGTTGTTCTACCTCTGTTTGTGTTAGTTTAGGTAGGTAGTGTGTTTCTAGGAGTTCATCCATTTCTTCTAGGTTTTCATATTTGTTTGAGTATAGTTTTTCATAGTAATGTGATATGATTCTTTTAATTTCAGTTGCGTCTGTTGTAATATCGCCCTCCTCATTTCTTTTTCGGGCTATCTGCTTCCTCTCCTGTTTTTCTTTTGTCAGTTTGGCCAGTGGTTTATCAATTTTGTTCATTTTTTCAAAACACCAGCTTTTGGTCTTGTTAATTCTTTCAATTGTTTTTCTGTTTTCTATTTCATTTAGTTCAGGTCTAATTTTTATTATTTGTTTTCTTCTGGTGCCTGGGGGTTCCTTTTGTTGCTCTCTTTCTATTTGTTCAAGCTGTAGGGATAATTCTTTGATTTTGGCCCTTTCTTCTTTTTGGATGTGTGCATTTATTGATATAAATTGGCCTCTGAGCACCGCTTTTAGGCAGCTTAGATTTTAAAAGTATATTTGCAAAGAGCAGAAAGAATGTCACACGACCATGAATGAATATAGGAGTTTAGGCCATGTACTTTAAAAACAAAAAAAAACAAACTTTTTTTTAAAGTCCAAGTAATGTCAGGAAAATTAAAAATGAAAAAGAACCAAGGTTCTCAAAATGCTAAGGTAAGCAAGGGAGGGCAAAACCATCGTCTTGAAACCGATAGCATAACTATCAAGGATTTACAATTAAAAAGAAAAACGAAACTGTCAACATATTCACTCATTTTAGAAGACTTCTGAACAATCTAATATGTGTCGGACATTAGTGGTAAAAGATATAGAGATCAGTAAGATACAGTCCCTGCTCTATTTCATGTTTTAGTCCAGTCAATCAGGGGTATGTACACAATTGGTCACAGTTCATTGTGAAAAGTCTACGAACAAGGGGAGCTTTGCAGACCACATATTCACTCTGTCTATGGAGGTCAGGCAGTAGTTCACGGAGGAGATAACAGAAGAGGAAGAGAACATGCCAGACACAGGGAATAGGACATGCAAAGGTTTAGAGGAATACAAGAGTATGGACAAGGGGAGTGGTGCAAGATTAAGTCTAGGAAGACAATGTGGTGCTGGATTGTAAGAATCATTGTTTGTCATGCTAGTGTGTGGGCTCAAGTCCTACAGGTAACCAGGAGCTGAAGAATTAGTTTTGCTCTTCTCTTCCAGAAAGTATAATGTTCGAGAAGCAAAAGGGGAAACCAAAACCCAGGCTAGATAAGCCATTGTACAAAAACATTTGGTATCCTGGTTCATGTAAATTATATTTCAGAAAACATAACAATCTTTGAAAATACAGCACTGATTTTTTTTTTTTACTGGTCATGATTTTGTTTATTGTGCTTTAGGTGAAATTTACAGAGGAAATTAGTTTCTCATTAAACAATTAATACACAAACTGTTTTGTCACTGGTTATGATTTTTATCAGTGGGTTTGGTTTGGTTTACGATTTTTAAGGAGTAGTTTTAGCTAGAAAAGCTGGGTAAATGCCATTTAAATTTGCATATTATACCTTCCACTTTCTTTAGAAAACTACAGGTTGGCGATATTTAACATCTATGCCAAGAATGTATTCCATACCAGGTTATAAAGATTATATTATTTGTGTGTGCTTAAGAAACAAAAATTGATCACTAATATCCACCATGAGTTCACTGAAAAAAAAGTCATATAACTTGGCCTCATAAAATATTAGACTTAGGATCTAAGTTTTAACCTAAAAACTACTTTAACCATATCCTATAAATTTTGATATTTTCATTATTGTTCAGTTCAAAGTATTTCCTCATTATAATTATGACTTCTTTATTGACCCATGGTTATTAAAAAGTAGTATTTCTTGAATTTTCCAAACATAATTTTCTACATATCTTATTTCTAGCCTAATTATACTGTGTTCATGCATGATTTTATCCTCTGAAATTTCCGATTCATTTTATGACCCTATATATGTTCAATTTTTCTAAGTATTACCTATGATCTGGAAACTATTTTGAAAGTCACATGTCAGTGTCCATGACAGGTTCTGTGAAACAGGACATTATGTGATTTGGACACTGTGCAAACACCTGGGTCCACTGGGCCATGCTGCTATATGGCACGCAGCCTAGGCAGCTCCACTGCTGATGCTCAGGTCAGGGCTGGGACAGCCTCGCCCAGGACGTGGCCCTGCAGCCCTGTGAAAGTCACAGCGGGAGCTCTAGGCACCCACAGGGAAGCAGGGGAGAAGTCTCAGCGACCTGGCAACCCCACCCCAGCTGGGCCCTGCCATTCATGCTGACCTGGGGCACTTGGGAGCAGGATCTGGCATCCACTCTTCCCAGAGGCAGGGCGCCTGTTCCTGCGCGTACAAGAGGGGCAGGTTTGCTGTCAAGTTGGGCTGTGGGCATCTCCAGGAGAGTACCCAGTGGACCACAGATGTATATACAGTTAGCTGCTGCCTGAACAGATGTTATATGGTGCATGACTGTATTAGGTACATTGTTTTCTGTCTATGTATCTTATGGCTCAGGCTGCTAACCAAAAGGTCAGTAGTTTGAATCCACCAGCAGCTCTTTGGAAACCCTATGGGGCAGTTCTACTCTTTACTACATAGCGCTGTTATGAGCTGGAAACGACTTGACAGCAATGGGTTTGGTTTGCTTTGGTTTTATATATCTTATGCATTTTTCACATCTTCTGTGTTCTCATCAGTTTTGTATAATTATTCTATCAATGATTAAGAGAGGTGTGTTAAATTTCATACCACTAAATTTTTAAAAAATCCAGTATGATTGTAAATTGGTCTTTTTCTCTTTGTAGATTACCTCTTTTTCCCTTACATATTTTTGAAGCCTGTTTTTAGGTACAAACATATTTAAAATAATATCTGATTAGTGAACTGAATCTGTCATCATTATGAAGTGATCCTTTATGAACAAATCCCTCTAAAGAAGTACAACCAAAATGCTCCTTAGAAGCAAGGATGGCGAGACTGAGTCTTACGCACTTTGGACATGTTGTCAGGAGGGATCAGTCCCTGGAGAAGGACATCATACTTGGTAAAGTACAGGTCAGCAGAAAAGAGAAAGACCCTCAACGAGGTGGACTGACACAGTGGCTGCAACAATGGGCTCAAGCATAACGACTGTAAGGATGGCGCAGGACTGGACAGTGTTTCATTCTGTTGTACATAGGGTTGATACGGGTCAGAGCTGACTCGACGGCACCTAACAACAACAACAACATTATCTATAATAATGCTTTTTGCCTTAAAGTCTATATATTGTCTGAAATTAATTTAGCTATGCTGCTTTCTTTTGGTTAGTACTTATTTGCATGGGAAATACTATGTATTTATCTTTACCAATTTATTTGCTATTTCCTCTACTTTTCTTACATCTCTAACCTTCTATCAAGGATTTCTTTCCTCATGCATTAAATATATCCTTTAAAATGTGCTTCAGTGTCTAGTAAAGCAAATTTCTCTGCTTTGGTTGTCTGAAACTTACCTGAAACCATTACCTTATTTCACCCTATTTCTTAAAAGATAGTTTTGCTAGGTATGGAATTCTGTGTAGGCAGACATCACTCTAATATTTTCTGGCTTCCATTGTTGTTACTAAGAATTCAGCTGTCCACTGAGCTGCCACTTCATCAAACATAATCTAATTTCCTTTCTCCCTACTTTTAACATTTTCTCTTTGTCTTGGATATTCTACAATTTCACCATTATGGTACTAGGGATTGGTTTATTTATCTTTCTTGAGATTTGTTGGGCTTCTTGAGTCTATGGTCTAGTGTCCCTCATTAATTTTGAAAAATTCTCAGCCATTATCCCACCAAATATTGTTGTTGCCCTAGTCTCTCTTCTCCTGAATTAGACATACACTGGATGTTCTAACACTATTTTTCATGTCTCTTAATATTTTTTTCATATTTTTCCATCTCTGTCTCTTTGGGTCTCATTCAGTATATTTTTTCCTATCTTTCATTATTTCTTTAGCTGTGTTTAATTTGTTGTTAAATCCATCCTCTCAATTTTGATTTTATTATTATTCTTTTTTTTTAATCTTTTGACGTTCCATTGAAGTTTTCTTAATATCTGTTAGTTATATTTTATTCTATCATAGCAGATAATTTCAAGTTTGTCTTTACCTTTTTTTAAAACACAGTAAGCAGTCATTTCATAATCTCTAGCAGATAACTCTAGTAATTAAAGTCTTTAGTGTTCAGTTTCTGCTTCCTTTTGCTTATTGTAATTCTTACTTATGCTGCATTCTTCTTGCTAAATTATTTGGGCAGTGTCTATAGTGCTAGAAGTATTAAAGTCTGTTCCTCTAAACAGATATGTATTTGCTTTTGCTTGGTGTCTATGGGTACTAGCAGTTCTACTTTAAACCAAATTATTGCTTGAGATTTATCAGACTACCCAGTAATGTGAATTTGGGCTGCAAATCAGTGAAAGACAGCTTGTGGTTACTATTTCTCATAGACAATTCTCTGTTTCTCTGTCACCTAACCAAGGCAACCTTGCTTGTTGACTCCTGAGGATGGTGTGGATGTAGAGGGTTTGCTTTTAATAAAACACATTCTTCTATTCTTATACAACTGTTGCTTAAATCCTGGCAAGACAGGCTAAATAATTTATTTAGCTTCTCTGAAAAAGTAGAAAGAAAGAATTTTAGACTTGAAAGAAAAAAAAATATAGTCTAATTTCTTCATTTGGCAAATGAGGAAGAGAGGTTTATATATTCAGTGTTTGTTCACTGAAAGAGTGGTAAGTAGAAGGTCTCCTTATTTTCACTGCTCCCTCCACTAAACCAAGCTTGTTTGAGTAAAAGTAAAAAATTTATTTGACTAAATATTTAAAGCAAATGAAAGGACAAACCAAATTCTGAAAACAAACATTACTTACAAGGTTCTGATGTACATATAGAATATTTTACAAACATTTCAGAAAATTCCTATTATTTATCTGTGTTTGGGATTTTTGCATACCAAATTACGATTTCATTGCATCAAAACAGAATTTGTTGGTTTCTAAGATCTTCATTGGTGGTCACAATATGAAATTAAATGTATGTTAAATTATATTAACGATATATAGAAAGCTTTAAGATCTTAGAAAAGTCAATTAAAATTCATATGTTATAAGCATTGTATAAATAGTCTAACTCCATTATTCTGCTTCATAATTCACTTTTTAGTAAGTGGAAGGATACCTTCTATTGATCAATTTTAAAAAGTTACTGTTCATTTCAAAGTTTTCACTCAATTTATCTTTTAAGTTAACCTGTGTCTTTCAAAAGAATCAAAAGAATAGAATATTACAATAAAACTTAAACTTACCATCGTCTTCCCAGCAGCTCTTAGCACTTCCTTCTCTTTCGCTGCTCCCTGGTAACACTGTCTGGTCTGTTGGCAGGTCATCTTCGGGCACACCACCTTCACAATCTGCTGCATCTGTAACACTTTCTTCTTCCACAATATGGAGTTTGTCTTCATCATCTGAATCTGAATTTGTTTCTACCACAGTATTATAATTTGTAACTGTAATACAAACAAGAAACAAATATTCAAAATCACCTAATGTAAAAATCAGTTTTTCTACCTCAAGAAAATAGAACCAAAAAAAAAAAAAAAAGGGCTCTTAAACCAGATTGTAATTCAATAATGTTTTTAGACCATGATATCTAAACAAGTAATTTATTTGACAACACACACACACGGCACTTACTAGACATTAGATGGGCAAAATGGCAAACAGTAATAGCTACACTTATTGAGCACTTAAGCCAAAACCAAACCCGTTGCTGTAGAGTGGGTTCGGGCGCATAGCAACCCTACAGGACAGAGGAGAACTGCCCGATAAGTTTTCCAAGGAGAAGCTGGTGGATTCGAACTGCAGACCTTTTGGTCAGCAGCCACAGCTCTGAACCACTGCGCCAACCAGGGCCCCTATCGAGCACTTAGTATATGCATAAAACCAGATCAACTGCCCAGTTGATTCTGACTCATAGTTAACCACATGTGTTTCAACGCAGAACTGCACTGTATAGGGCTTACAATGGCTGTGATATTTCGGAAGTAGATTGTCCAGCCTTTCTCCAAGGCACCACTGGGTAGATTCAAATGCTTAAGTGTTTGTGCCACCCAGAGACTCCTTACTATATGTATAAGTGCTTTCTAAAATAGTAACTCACTTAATTCTTACAACAATCTTATGGAATAGGGTATCTGCCTACTACTTACTACTTATACCCTTTTTTTAAAAATGTGGAAACCAAAGCATAGAAAGGATGAGTAATTTGCCCAAGATCATATAGCTAGGAATTGGCAGGCCAGAATTCGAACTCCAGCAGTCTGGTTCTATATTCTGTATTCTTAAACATTATATTAAACATCTTCTCCAATAATAATGTGCTTATATAATACTGCTTAGGTAGAATTAGGGCTTCAAACCTTTAAAGCATTACAGTTTAAGAAAAGAAGCCATCCCTCCTAATAAAATAGCATTACATCATTAATTTTTTTCATACCAAAGGTATTTTCAGATTGTCAGTTAGGCCTGTGATATCATACTAATCTCTCCACCCTGTACTACTTTAGAAAGAATCAAGAAATTTTGCCAAATTCCTACAAATTATTCTGAAAAATAACCACAAGTCATACTGAAAAAATAACTGGCATTCAGAAGTTTTCACATGGGCACCTTTTCCATAATTTTTAATGAATTTCAGTGAAATTTAACATTAGTATTACAAATATATGTAATTATTCTGAATGACTTTTACAGCTCTTAGAGCTATGAGTAATAGTTGAGAACAAAATTCTCTAAAACAAATAATTTAGCGTAATCAATGTTTTCCTTCAGACTCCCTGTAATAATCACTTTAATAGGATAAATTATTTAGTACCTCAATGAGTGTGGTTACTGGAATATCCTTTTTCAACTATTTGCCAGGTAATTCTTACTTGCTAAAATAAGACTGAGAGGAAGAGAGATAAGGGAAGCTTTGCTTTGTTTAGATAACTAAATAGTAATTACTTCTAGTTATTCTTTGCATTGCTTCCTGAGATTTTCCAACATTCTTGCCAGAAGAAAATCACCTAAACGGTAAACAATATGCACACATATCCCCCAAATACACATAAATACACACACACCTGAGAACTTGAAGAAATATGTTAAAAAAAAAAAAGATGGATGTATATGTCAAAGTAAGAACAAATAATCAAATACCTCCTAAATAGCTTTTATAAACATTGAGAAGACCTATCTGTCCAAAAAGAGAAACTGAGTTACCCTTTTCCCACATAAGAAATTCCTTAGTATCCATTGTCAGAAGAAAATATCAAGTCTTATCTCATTAATATTTTAGTGTAAATACACTTTTCCAGATCTTTTCCCAAGAGCAAAGGACTTATTCCTTTATTTTCTTATAAAAAGAATACATTTAAAAAAATCCAGACAATACAAAACACGTAAAATACAAAAAAAAAAAAAAAAAAGCCACTGCCATTGAGTCAATTCCGACTCATAGCAATCCTACAAGACAGAGTAGAACTGCCCCATAGAGTTTCCAAGGAGCACCTGGTAGATTCGAACTGCTGACCTTTGGTTAGCAGGCATAGCACTTAACCACTACACCACTAGGGTTTCCAAAACAAGTAAAAGTCCCCTATTTTTCCTTCCTGTACCCACTATCAAAGGCAATAATAATAGAAAAATTTATTAATTACTTCTATGCACTAGATAGGCATGATACTAAACAGCTTGTATGCTTTATCCTATTCGTTTGTAGGACAGACTCTCACACACACACCCCGTATATTTAATATAAATCCTATACCACTTAAGTATAAATGTGTATGTGTATATTTAAAAACACAAATATGGGCTATTATACTTTCTATTTTGCCAATGAAAAACATATCTTGGAGATCTTCCTAAATTAATATATATGGAGCTTACTCATTTTCCCCTGAATGGCAATACAACATTCCATTGTAATGGTACAACTTAACCAATAATCTATTGATAACATTTACTTTCTTTCCATTGTATAAACATTAGCAACAATGTCAGAATAAATTTTCTTGTAGATACATCTTTGGACATTAGTTAAATACATCTGTCAGGTTAGTAGGGGTGGAACTGCTGAGTCAAAGGGAAAACTTATTAAGTAGGTAAATAGGAACCAAATCAGTTGCCAGTGAGTCAACTTCAGCTCATGGAGACGCCCTGTGCTTCATCAGAGAATTGTGCTCCACAGGGTTTTCAATGGCTGTGATCTTCCCAAGCAGATCATCAGGGCTTTTTCTTTAATGGAGCCTATCGGTTGATTCAAACCACAAACTTCTGGTTAGCAGTTGGGCACTTACTGTTATATTTCCCTCTAGAAAGTTTTTTTTTTTTTCTCCCCACAAATACTATATTACAACATATTAATATAGTAAAGAGAAAAATTCCCTTTAATATAGTAAGGGGAAGATGTATGTCAAGACAGAAACATGGGGAATTCCTTTTACTTCAGCTACACTCTGAGCAGAATGAGTTGTGTGTGTGGGTAAGGAGGATTATTCTCAAAGGGTAGTTCACAGTTGAAGGGTTTCCTGATGGGCCTTTGACTCACAGTAAGATCCAAAAATAAATACACACAGACGTGCATTCATATATACGTGTGTGTGTGTGCGTGCATATATATATATATATTTTTTTTGAGTGGGGAATCTTACTGGCAGATGATGCTCAATGTCATTAACTTTCACTTCTACTTTCAAGGCTGCTTACTAGTAACCTACTAAATGATTTGCTAAAGTAATTTAAAGTTGGTATTTAAATACTATAAACTAAAATTAGACTATAGCTATGTTTACTATAGTCCACTAGATGTGGCCACTACAGAATATCTAGCTCATTGCAAAGCTCTCATACACATGGACAGTTGAAATTCCTTCTATTTTGTGGAGGGAGGCTTTACTGCTTCTCTAGTAGCCTAAGTTGGCCAAGGTTTCATATTGATGTTATTCTTGCCTTTTAATGATATAATACTGTACTTTAATTTTAACATTATCAGCTTTGTTTTAGGTTGTTACCCTACAATGTACATTTAACACATATCCATCTAGAGTATTTTGGGCTTAGAAGTTTCCCAATAATTAGGCCTTCAGGCATATGTGCACTATGATTCAGATATTTGCTTATATGCTTCATAGCTTTCACTGAATTCTTTTTTTTCCATGAGCTGCAAAATGTTTTATCCTGCCTAAGTCAACCATAGCCCAAAGTGGTCTTAAAAAACACCCGTCACTTTCTAAGACTAGTGAAACTCCTTCCTGTCAGCCAGATTAAGTTGCCATTGTGATATGGTAGTTTATAAATCAACTCTCCAAAACACAAAGACTGAATACATTTTATAGCCATCTTGTGAATTTTCCCAAAGCATGTTTTGCATATGTAGCATAAGGCTGGAAAAATCCCAAAGAGCCATACATTTTATTGGCTAACATATAGAAAGACCAGTGATTATTTTCTAAGGCTCCCCAATATCTTTTGCTTCACAATCACTTAGCTAAGAGAAAGAACATTGAAAACTGCTTACGTTGATTATCGTAACTGAGATAACAGGAACGCTTCCCAGTGTTTCCTGAGCTACCTTTTCATTTGTGAATGTACAGAGCTCACTTTACGAAGCCCTAGCATCAAAAGCATCAAGAATAACACAGACCCTTAACAAAATCTAGCAGCCAACGACAGTGTCAGTTATCACAACTCTGTCAATTTATCTCCACATCTCTAGGTTATTTAACCTTTTACTAAAAAATACAATAAATTATAGTTTGTCTAAAGAGTGATATAGTTATAACAATCAGTTTATTATCACCTCTTGGTTATGAGTCTTAATTAAAATAATAAAATATCAAGAAAGGAATAAAGGAAAAATAGACAAGGCAACCAACTTTTTTTAAATCTTTAAATACATCTTATGATATACAATATGAATTTAAATTTTAATAGAAAATGGTAACATTTTCAATGCATTCTTATCATCAGAATGTGGTTGAGAACACACTGACTTCTTGGTAATAGTTCTTGTTGGTATTATTTGCTAACATTTAATGCCAGATATAATAGCACCCTCTGCATAGGCTGCTTGTGAGGATCAAATGATTTATTACAGGTATAGTGCTTAGAGGGAGCCCTGGTGGTGCAGTGGTTAGAGATATGGCTGCTAACCAAATGGCTGGCAGTTCGAATCACTAGCCAATCCTTGGAAACCCTAAGGAGCAGTTCTACACAGTCTTACAGGGTGTCACTATGAATCGGAGCTGACTTGATAGCAATGGTTTTGGTTTATCTCAACCTGAGATATGTTCCACACAGTAGGTATAAAATCATTTGCTGAATTGAATATGGAGCCACACTTTTTCTCACTGACAAAACAAGTCAATGTATTTGGGTGCTGCTGCTAATTTAGGAAACTGAGGACAAAATAAAGTGTAAGCAGAACTTTTAAGTAAGTATGCACAATGGAACGGAGATGTCATTTGACAATATGCAGGAAATTCTATGGGGCAGCTGTACACTGTTATACAGCATCACTATGAGTTGGTATTGACAACACACAACAATGACAGGATTAGAGAAAATGTCTGCATATAAAATTACTCCAGGAAAGAGGACCTTATGTTCTTAGTCCACAAATAGTGGAAATATCTGTTAATCTGGCTTTTGATCTAAATGGTAGATAACATTAACTTACTATCTGTATGTTTTACATTCTATAATAAAGAATATGATGTAATGAGATGTATATTTAATGTAATATATTATATACTGTCTTAGTTATCTAGTGCTGCAGTAACAGAAACACAAGTGAATGGCCTTAACAAAGAGAATTTTGTTCTCTCACACTCTAGGAGGCTAGAAGTCTGAATTCAGGGTGCCAGCTCTAGGGTAAGCCTCTCTCTATCTGTTGGCTCTGGGTGAAGGTCCATGTCATCAATCTTGCCCTGGTCTAGGGGTTTCTCAGTGTAGGAA
Organism: Loxodonta africana; assembly: GCF_030014295.1. Classification (NCBI taxonomy): domain Eukaryota; kingdom Metazoa; phylum Chordata; class Mammalia; order Proboscidea; family Elephantidae; genus Loxodonta; species Loxodonta africana. The sequence goes on along the minus strand of NC_087345.1, from coordinate 173,857,957 downwards.
CCCTGGGTCCAAAAGGCGAGTTTGCTCCTGGCTCGTCTTTCTTGGTGGTAGGAGGTCCCTCTGCTTCTCTGCTCCCTTCTCTTTTTTATATTTCAAAAGAGATTGACTTAAGATACAATCTAATCTTGTAGATTAAGTTCTGCCTTATTAACATAACTGCCTCTAATCCTGCCTCATTAACATCATAAAGGTAGGATTTACAACACACAGAAAAATCACATCAGATGACCAAATGGTGGACAATCACAATACTGGGAATCATGGCCTATTTAAGTTGAAACACATTTTTGGGGGACACAATTCAATCCATAACATATACATAATATATTAACAACTTAATTGTGCTCATGAGGAACCTGTACCTAGACCCAGAGGTACAGTTGTTTGAACAGAACAAGGGAACACTGCGTTGTTTAAAAGCAGGAAAGGTGTGCGTCGGAGTTGTATCCTTTCACCATACTTATTCTATCTGTATGCTAAGCAAATAGTCCAAGAAGCTGGACTATATGAAGAAAAATGAGGCATCGGAATTGGTGGAAAACTCATTAACGACCTGTGTTATGCAGCTGACACAACCTTGCTTGCAGAAAGTGAAAAGGACTTGAACCACTTTGTGATGAAGATCAAAGACTACAACCTTCAGTATGGATTGTACCTCAATAAAAATCCTCACAACTGGACCAATAAGCAACATCATGATAAACAGAGAAAAGGCTGAAATCGTCAAGGATTTCATTTTACTTAGATCCACAATCAATGCCCATGGAAGCACAAGTCAAGAAATCATATGATGTATTGCACTGGGCAAATCTGCTTCAAAAGACATCTTTAAAGTGTTAAAAAAGTAAAGGTGTCACTTGGAGGACTAAGGTGCACCTGACGCAAACTATATTTTCAATCACCTCATATGCATATGAAAGCTGGACTATGAATAAAGAAGACCAAAGAAGAACTGATATATTTGAATTAAGATGTTGGCAAAGAATACTGAATATGCTATGGACTGCCAGAAGAACCAACAAATGTATCTTGGAAATACACCTAGAGTGCTCCTTGGAAGCGAGGATAGCGAAGACTTCGTCTCACATATTTTGGACATGTTAAGGAGGGACCAGTCCCTAGAGAAGGACATCATGCCTGGTAAGGTAGAGGGTCCGTGAGAAAAAGGAAGACCCTCAACAAGATGGATTGACACAGTGGCTGCAAAAAGGGGCTCAAACATAGTAACAATTGTGAGGATGGTGCAGGGCTGGGCAGTGTTTCGTTCTATTGTACATAGCATCACTATGAGTTAGAACCAGCTCGACAGCACCTAACAACATTATATACATAATATAATAAATAATATACCCCAAAGCAAACCAAACCCAGTGCCGTCGAGTTGATTCCGACTCATAGCAACCCTATAGGACAGAACAGAACTGCCCCATAGAGTTTCCAAGGAGCGCCTGGCGGATTCAAACTGCTGACCCTTTGGTTAGCAGCCGTAGCACTTAACCACTATGCCACCAGGGTTTTCAAATAATATATAGCATGTATATTATCTAACTTTAAGTCCTTTAAGAATAGGTATCATATTTGTTTTATAGTGTCTCAAGTACCATGAAATGTTAAGTTTTAGTAAATACTAATGGTTCAGCAAATTGTGCAGAAAATTTAAAATTCCTCTCTAGGTAAAATCTTTCTTAATCTAGGGTGCCTATCAAATTTAACAATGGCCATAGACTCTTTTTATATTTTCAAAACATCTCTTAAAATATAACTGCAATGAAAGTCAATGATTCTGAACTTTACCCCTGCAAAAGGGTTGGTGGTTTTTAATGCCCTCAGACATAAGCTACTAACAGAATGAACACTGATAGGCAAAGGCCGAGTAGAAGGTTGTTATCACTTGCAGAATCTTAATTTTTAATTCTTCATCTCTCTCATTATGTAAAACTACTAAGTATTCATGGGATCTGTCTTTGATATTCTTGCAGTTTTATTTTGGCTTTTCACCCATTCTCCACAGGCCTCCGTCTGTATATCCCCAACAAATTCCATTCTCCCAAATTAGCTTCCCTTCTCCTTGTTTCATCAAAACTCCCATTCACACAGGGAACTAATTTCAGCCAATGTTAATACAACTCACAAACAGGAAGATGAAACAAACAGCAAAGTGCTCAGTAGATTATACTAAACTCAGGCCCAGAAATCTGTGGTTCTTTGTGAGAGGAAAGAATTTGGACTAAAACAACTCACACTAAATTACTAGTAGTTAGTATTTCCTTCATAGGTAAAATCTGCATTTATAAAAAGGACACTTTTTAATTTATATGATTCACTACTTATGAGATGCAGACAGCATGACAAAACCCAAGGAAAGTGTGAAGATAGAATAAAAATACAAAGCAGAAATTATTGAATTAAAAAGCAGAGAAGCCATGTAATTGATAAGTAACTCCAAAAGCCAGGTCTTTAAAGGACCGATAAAATGGATAAATCACTAGCCTACTTAATTCAAGAAAAAGTTAAGAAGCAAAACTATTCAATATTAAAATGTAAAACTTCAAAGAAATCTAAGAGACTTACTTAAAAAATGAATATGTTGCACAAATCTTCTAAGCAAATAAATTTGAAAACGGGGATGAAACAACTTTCTAGGAAAATGTAAATTATTATAATTACATTTATAATTGTATAGGATTTATAAGTAATAAAAGAGAGAAAAGCTAGAGAGACAATAGAATAAACTGAAAAAGATACTGAATAGTTAACCACCCAAAAGGAGTCAAATGCTTTCTCAGGTTGATTTCTTCAAATCTTCAAAGGAATGATAATCGTGCTCTTTTAAAAGATAGAGATAAAAGAAAAGAATCTAAATACTTTACGTGAAGCCGGTTTAATAACTGTCAACTAAAATCCGAGAAACAGCACCGACACACATACACACATGCGTGCACATGTACGCACACACACACATGCCTGCACACACACAAGCTCAGTCTCACTGGTAATCAATGATACAAAATTCCTAAATAAAACATTAAATACAGTAGTACATAAAAGGAATAAAGGATCAGTTCAACATTAGGAAATATATGAATTCATGATATAAACACAGTAAAAAGAAACATGACTTCTGCAGGCATTGAAAGGCAATTGATAAAATTCAATACTCCTTGTTAATATTCTTTTACAAAAGTGAAACTGAAGACAGTCCAATGGTGAAGACAATGCGTTAGAGGCATTCACAAGATGAAGACGCTCACTGTCATCGTTTAGTTAACAGTGTTTGAAAGAACAAGCCCATGTGATTTTTTTAAAGGAAAAAGTAAAAGCACAAATATTGGAAAGAAGGAAGCAAAGTTATTATTTGCAGGTGATGATGACATTTCTGGAAAACTCAAGAGAAACTACAGGAAAAATCTGTTAGTAATAAGACTATTTCGTAAATGGCTAATTATGAATTTAACAGAAAAAATCAACAGCTTTCCAATAAACCAACAATAAAAAGCCAAAGCCAAACCCAATGCCATCGAGTCAATTTCAACTCATGGTGACCTTATATGTATACAATAGAACTGGACTCCAGAGGGTTGTCAAGGCTGTGACCTTTCAGAAGAACATCGCCAAGCCTTTCTTCCAAAGTGTTGCTGAGTGGGTTTGAACCGCCAAACTTTCAATTAGTATTCGAGCACTTAACTATTTGCTCCACCCAGGGACTCCATATACCAACAATAGCCAGCTAAAAATAAACAGAAAAAAAAGTTATTAATAATAGCAACATAAAAGACAGCACATAAAGGAAAAACGTAAAATGAAATATGGAAAACCTATATAAAGAAACCTACATAATATGAAGAAAAACGCTGTATCAGGATTGGAGGAAGACTCATTAACAACCTGAGATATGCAGATGACACAACCTTGCCTGCTGAAAGTGAAAAGAACTTGAAACACTGATGAAAATCAAAGACTACTGCCTTCAGTATGTATTACACTCAACAGAAAGAAATCAAAAATCCTCACAACCACATCAGTAAGCAACATCATGATAAATGGACAACAGGGTGACATTGTCAAGGATTTCATTTTACTTGGATCCAGATTCTATGCCCATGGAAGTAACAGTCAAGAAATTAAATGATGCATTGCATTGGTCAAATCTGCTGCAAAGACATCTTTAAAGCGTTAAAAAGCAAAGATGTCAATTGGAAGGCTATGGTGTACCTGACCCAATCCACAGTAATTTCAATTGCCTCATATGCATGAGAAAGCCAGACAATAAAAAGAAGACTGAAGAAGAATTGATGCCTTTTAATTATGGTGTTGGAAAATAATATTTAATATACTATGGACCGCCAGAAGAACAAAAAATGTGTCTTGGAAGAGGTATAGTCAGAATGCTTCTTAGAAGCGAGGATGGTGAGATTTTGCCTCACTTACTTTGAACATGTTATTAAGAGGGACCAGTCCCTGAAGAAGGACATCATACTTGGTAAAGTAGAGGGTTGTCAAAAAAGCGGAAGACCCTCAGTGAGATGAATTGACACAGTGGCTGTAATAATGGATTCAAACATAGCAATGATTGTGAGGATAGCACAGGATTGGGCACCGTTTGTTCTGTTGTACGTAGGGTTGCTATGAATCAGAATTGACTGGACAGCACCTAACAACAACATATAAAGAAAACTCTAACAGTCTATTGAGCATCATAAAAGATATGAAAAAATGGAAAGACAAATCTTATCTTAGATAGAAAAATTTCATATTGTAAAAGATGGCAATTCTACCTAAAATGTAATCCTAATCAAAATACTAACAGATTACTTCACGTTCTAAAGCTAAATGACTTAGACCAAATGGGCTTAAAGTTTATATGGAAAGGTAAGGAGCAGAGTCTCTGGAGCTAACCGCCTGGTGCAAATCACAGCTTCACCATCTACTAGCTATGTGGCCTTGGGCATGCTACTTAATCTTCTCACACTTCAGTTTCCTCATTTCTAAGGCAGGGATTATAACCATATGTGCCTAACAAGGTTGTCATAATGATGAAAATAATTATATATACAAAAACACTTAACACAGTACCACACATCAATAAGTCTTGTTTATAGTATCAACATTATGTGGAAAAACAAGAAATAAAAATATTCAGGACGCTTCAGAGAAACTATAGTAACAATGATGGTAGAGGAATGCGGAGTAGCTTTATCAGATAGTAAAATGTTTTGTGAAGCTATAGAAATGGAAACAGATTCATACTGGTACAGGAATAGAGAGGGACCATGGACTTGAAAGAAGCCAGAAATATATCCCCAAACATATGGCAGTCTTATAAATCAGTGGGGGAAAAGACACGTTATTCAACAAATATCATTGGGAAAAATATAAAGCCAGACCACCACACTTCACAACTTTCAGCAAAATAAAATCTTTAAAATTAATCAAAGATTTTAACTTAAAAAAATGAAACTATAAAAGTACTAAAAAAAAAAAAAAGTACCAGAAGAAAATAAACGTTAAAAAAAAAAGCACTAGAAGAAAACATAGGCAAATCCTTCTACAATCATAGATGGAATAAGGAAGGCTGTTTGAAGCATGACATGACTATACCTAGAAAAATAAATTCAAGACAAAAAAAATGACACTGCAAAAAATCTTTGCAATACATATGACAGAGGGCTTTCTTCATTATACATAGAATTTTAAGATATCATAAAGAAAAATGACCCATTTAAGGATTGAGTTATGTCTCCCAAAAATATGTGTTGTAAATCCTAACCTCTATATCTGTGGTGGAGCCCTGGTGGAGCAGTGCTTAAGGGCTCTGCTGCTAACCAAAAAAGGCTGACAGTTTGAATCCACCAGCCAATTCCTGGAAATCCTATAGGGCAGTTCTACCCTGTCCTACAGTGTCACTATGAGTTGAAATCAACTCCCAGCAACTTAACAGATTTGGCTTTTTGGTTTTATATCTGTGGTTATAATCCCATTTGGGAATTACTCTTCTTTTGTTATACTAATGAGAACTAGTGTAGGGTGCGTCTTAAATTAATCTCTTTCTATATACAAAAGCAGATTAAGCAAGTGAGTACAAAGTGGGGTGGGGGCAGGGGAAGATAGATGCCATGCCACATGATGATCCCCAAGGAACCTAGGAACAGGAGCTAAAGAGAGACAAGGACCTTTACCTAATGCCAACAGAAAGAGAGAGACCCTTCCTCTAGAGCTGATGCCCTGAATTTGGACTTCTAGCTTCCTAAACCAAAACACCAAAGTCACTGCCGTCGAGTTGATTCTGGCTCATAGCAACGCTATAGGACAGAGTAGAACTGCCCCATAGGGTTTCCAAGGAGTGGTTGATGGATTTGAATTGCTGGCTCTTTGGTTAGCATCTGAGCTCTTAACCACTGCACCATCAGGGCCCTAGCTGTGAGAAAATAAATTTCTGCTTGTTAAAGCCAACCTCTTGTGGAATTTCTGTTATAGTAGCACTAGATAACAAAGACACCCACCCGATAAGAATAAGCAAAGGCAATTCACACACAGAAAATATAAATGGACGATAAACACGCAAAAACATGCTTGACTTCACTTATAATTAAAGAAATATCCCATTTAATCCTATGGCATTATAATCACTTTCTTATCTCCCTTGTCCTTCTCAAAACTCCTAATGTGACTAAACCCCTATTGTGGTTAAGTCTCACTTTTCCTAATTCCATACTTCAGTCCCCCCTTATTACAATGCTTATTTAAAAAGTTGCCCTGTCTCCAATTTGTTCTCTGTTAAACCCACTCCAATCATAACACTGTACCAAAACTGCTCGTCATAATCATGAACGGCTTTTATGTTGCTAAATCCAATGACAGTTTCCAGTCCTCATCTTACTTGACCTCAGTATTTACACAACCTATCACTCCCTCGTTTTCACAACAATCCCTTCTCTTGACTCTCTTGATTTTCCTAACTCACTGACTGCTTCTTTTTAGTTTTCTTCCTTTGTCTTCTGTACTTGTAAATACCATTTGGTGACTCCTGGATTTATATTCCATCCCAAACTTCTCCTTTGAACCCCAGACTTGGATACCCAACTGCCTACCTGACATCTCCACTTGGATACCTAATGTCTAGCATGTCTGAAAATGAAGTCTTATTCTCTTAGTCTTTCTCCATTTCAGTAAATGGCAATTCCATTTTTCCAGTTGCTCAAACCAAAAATGTTGGTGTCAGTTTTGACTCTTCTTTTTCTGTCACACCCTGCCTCTAATCTGGAGGGAGATACTATTGGGTCTACATTAACAATACATTCAGGATCTAACCACTTAGCCCCAACCCTCCACTGCCACTTCCCTGCTACAAGCCAATCATCATCATCTCTCACCCAGAATATTGTCATTGTCTCTTATCAGATCTCCCTGCTTCCTCCTTTGCCTACAGATAGTTCTCACCGCAGCAGCCAAAGTATCTTTTCAAAGAATCTGTGGAATCCTGTCACTCCTCTGCTCAAAACTATCTAATGGCTTTCCATCTTATTCACTGTAACCCAAAGGCCCTTCACGATCTGACTCCTGTTCACCTGGTTCTCTCTTTGACTTCATCTTCTACTTAATACCATTTCAGCTACAACACTGGTCTCTTGGCTCGAGGCTCTTGTATGTCATGTTCCCTCTACCTGGGAATGCTCTTTATGCATGGCTTAATTTCACTTCGCCAGTGAGGTCTTCTATGACCATTTTAGTTAAAAGTGTAACTCCCACCCTCTCCCTAGATTTATTTCTCTTCAAAATACTTATTACTAACCTCCATACTTCCATTTCTTCCCTCTTCCTTCCTTCCTTCCTTCCTTCCTCCCTCCCTCCCTCCCTGTCTCCTCCTACTAGATGTAAGTTCCATATGAGCAGGGGTTTCTTCTGTTTTGTTCATTGCTATGTTCCCAAGCATCCAGAACAACGCCTAAAAGTACTAATTACTCAATAAATGATATTTCTCTGCTAAATTGGCAAAAAAAAAAAAGTTCTGATAATACATGGTATAAGCAAGGGTTACAGAAACAGGTACTCTCTTACACGTTTTGTTAATTTGACAACATTTATCAAAATTTAAAATGTTTATCTGTTGATTCTGCAATTTCTTGCATTTACACTACAAATTAACATACGCTGTGTGCAAATGTACATAATGTGTTTATCTGCAAACTTGTTTTTAATTACAAAAACTTAAATAGCCACTCAAGATATATCCCTTTGTACTGACATACAGAGGTTTCCTCCAAAATAGTTTGATCTCATTCTTGCAGAAAATAAAGATATATAGTATACATACATGTTCCCGAATATTAATTAACAATGTCTAGAAGAATACATGAATGAGGAAATAAGGTAATGAAAGAGTGGGCTTGTCTCTTTTACTTTATTCCTTCCGTACAATTTGAATGCTTATTTTCCAAAAATTTTGCAAGATAAATTTTAAATATGCAAAAAAAAAAAAGTCTGAAATTATATTCAGCATACTGTTGTTAGTGGTGAACTTTAGAAAACTGAACTGGAACTGAGGAAAACATTTTCTTCTTTAATATTTTTACATTGTTTGAATTTTTACAATAGGAGGTGTAATTTAAAAAACAATCAAGATACTAAATGGAATGTAAAATATTAAAGGTTACATGACATTTAAGAAGAAAATAAATAATACACTATAAATAAATTGTAGATTGCAAAATTAAATATTATTTGAAGTTCTTATTAGAAAATAATAAGCTCTGTTTTCCTTCTGTATGAAAGTCTATCATAAGGTATGAATCAACATTCACCTCTTCTGTTCATGGCTACATAAAGCACAGGGTTATGTAAAACAAAGAGAAAGATTATAGTTGCAGGGCGAGATAAGTGAAGACCAAAATAAGTTAATTCTGCCTGGGCTAGAGCTGAGAGAAGCTGCACTCGCCCTGCCAGCAGTTAAGTTAGTGAGCAGATGCCCAAGTGCAATGCCATGTGGACAGCACATGCTTTCCCTTGTCAAAGGCAACTCAAACCCCAACATACAGGTTATAGCAACACACATATCTCCATACAAGAAATCAAGAAATGTTTAAATAGTTTATACTACAGGAATTAGCATGATTCTTAGTTTTTATTTTATAAAAATGTTTACATTTTGTCATTTACCAATCCCAAGAGGCACTCTAGGGTATCAAAGGTTTGACAGCACTTTATTTTTCCCTAATTGTTTTAAGACTCACTAATCAGTAACTGAAGTAGTTATGAAAAATAAGAGGAAGGAAAAGGACAAAAATTCTACTCTAGTTAATTTCATTTGGTTCTCTCAGATTCCCGTAAACTAGTAAAATAGTGCGTGTGATTTATAACCACTGGCCACATGCTAGACACTATTGTTCACGATGGGAAAGGAAATCATTGCAGAAGTGAAAAGGAGAAGATCAAGAATTCCAAGGACATAGTCTGAGGATCGATTCTCCCTTGTTTCCAGGGAAGCGGCAGTATACAATAATCCAAGTAAAGCTTAATGGCCCCTAACTAGGAGATCTCCTCTTCCGGGGCTTTCCTGAAGGCCACACTTCAACACAGGGGCACCAATCCCCGCTTCTTGCCTGCCAAAAAAGTCTCTCTAGTCCTCAACTAGTCAGACATGGATGGACAAGGGTCACACTAAAAAAAATTCGAATTAGCACTTATTTCCTAACAAAGCATTAAAGACGAACAATTCATATGGAATTTACAGGTAACTAAGAGACCTTCTAAACATCACAACACATTTGTGAGTTCTCATATTAGAATGAATAATTTAGTTCCTTTGACCTAAGTGCTCCAGAAGGTAGGAAAATGAAGATATAATATCTATAGGCTCTGCTTCTGAGGAAGACTCATTAACAGCCTGTGTTATACAGATGACACAATCTTCCTTGCTGAAAGTGAAGACAACTTGAAGCACTTACTGATCAAGATCAAAGACCACAGCCTTCAGTATGGCTTACACCCCAGCATAAAAAAAAAAAAAAAAATCCTCACAACTGGATCAATAAACAACATCATGACAAATGGAGAAAAGACTGAAGTTGTCAAGCATTTCATTTTACCTGGATCCACAATCAACACCCATGGAAGCAGCAGTCAGGAAATCAAAAGACACATTTCAATGGGCAAATGTGCCGCAAAAGACCTCTTTAAAGTGTTGAAAAGCATAGATGTCACCTTGAAGACTAAGGTGCATCTGACCCAAGCCATGGCTATTTTCAATCTCATCACATGCATGTGAAAGCTGGAAAATAAGGAAGACCAAAGAACTGATGCCTTTGAATTGTGGTGTAGGTGAAGAATATTGAATATATACCACGGACTGTCAAAAGAACGAACAAATCTGTCTTGGAAGAAGTACAGCCAGAATGCTTCCTAGAAGCAAGGATGGCGAAACTACATCTCACATACTTTGGACTTGTCACCAGGAGTGATCAGTCCCTGGAGAAGAACATCATGCTTGGTAGAATACAGGGTCAGTAAAAAAGAGGAAGATCCTCAACGAGATGGACGGACACAGTGGCTACAACAATGGGCTCAAGCATAGCAACGACTGTGAGGATAGTGCAGGAGTTGGCACTGTTTCATTCTGTAGTACACAGGGTCTCTATGAGTGGGAACCGACTTGACGGCACCTAACTAACAACAACAATATGCCAGAGAAATGAAATTTGAATAGTTTCTTTTTATTTGAAATATGGTGTTTAAGTTAAACAAATTGGAATTCTAGCATCAAATAATTACTGGTATATTGTTTTACCTGCGAGGCAGTGGGAGCTATAATCACTTTTGAACAGAATCTATTCCAAAAAATAAATAATATTAAAAAAAAATGGAAAAGCCTGGAGAAACCCCAAGAATATGGTCCCTGAGCACGCTTTTAGCTCAGTAATGAAGTCACTCCTGAGGTTCACCCTTCAGCCAAAGGTTAGACAGGCCCATAAAAAAAAAAATGAGACTAAAAGGAGCACACCACACCAGGGGCACGGACTAGAAGGTAGCAGAGGGCAGGAAACCTGGTAACAGGGAACCCAAGGTCAAGAAGGGAGAGTGTTGACACATTATGGGGTTGGTAATCAATGTCAGAAAATAATATGTATACTAACAGCTTAACGAAAAACTAGTTTGTTCTGTAAACCTTCATCTAAACTACAACAATAAAAGAATTAAAAAAATAGTATTAAGCACAATAAAAGAAAAAAATTCCTGCACAACAATTATCAGAGGGACAAAACATTTGCACGGACAAATGAATTAAAAATATTTCATCCAGAAATGAAACCAACCAGGTGGATAAAAACCAAACCAAACCCTTTGCCATCGAGTTGATTCCGACTCATAGTAACCCCACAGGACAGAGTAGAACTGTTCCATAGGGTTTCCAAGGAGTGCCTGGTAGATTTGAACTGCTGACCTTTTGGTTAGCAGCCGTAGCTCTTAATGACTATGCCACCAGGGCTTCCACTAGGTGGATAGAGGGCTAAAAAAAAAAAAAAAAAAGTTTTCCATTCCAAAAAAATATACTGGTAACTTTGGTGAAGGGTAAGACAGTACATAATACTGGGGAAGCCAGCACAACTTGTCCAAGTCAATGTCATGGAAGCTCCATAGGCACATCCACTTCCTGAGGGACCGAATTACTGGGCTGAGGGCTGTGGGGACCACAATCTCCAGGAGTATCTAGCTCAACTGGCATAACAGAGTTTATAAAGAAAATATTCTGCATTCTACTTGGTGAGTAGCATCTAGGGTCTTAAAAGCTTGTGAGCAGCCATCTAAGATACTCCACTGGTCTCATCCCTTCAGGAGCAAGGGAGAATGAAGAAAACTAAAGCCACAAGGAGAAAGATTAGTCCAAAGGACTAATGGACCAGAACTACCACAGCCACCACCAGACTGAGTCCAGCACAACTAGACGGTACCTGGTTACCACCGAGAATTGCTCTGACAAGGATTACAACAGAGGACCCTGGGCAAAGCTGGAGAAAAATGTAGAACAAAATTTAAACTCAGAAAAAAAAATGTCAGGCTTACTAGCCTGACAGAGCCTGCAGAAATCCCAAAAGTATGGCCCCAGGGCACTCTTTTAGCTCAGTAATGAAGTCACTCCTGGGGTTCACTCTTCTGCCAAAGATTAGACAGGACTACAAAACAAAATGAGACTAAAGGGGCACAACAGCCCAGGGGCAAGGACCAGAAGGCAGGAGGGGACAGGAAAGCTGGTAATGGGGAAATTAAGGCCAAGAAGGGAAAGTGTTGACATGTCATGGGGTTGGTAACCAACGTCACAAAATAATATGTGCACTAACTGTTTAATGAGAAGCTAGTTTGTTCTGTAAACCTTCATCCACCGTACAATAAAAAAAAAAAAAAGAAAATGGAAGAGCATGTGACCTAAACCATACTTACATTTTCTCGTAAATTTCATTTCAAAGAGTACACTGACTTAGTGGTGAAGGACGTGAACATTCTTAGAAAGATAAATACAAAAACCAAATTTAATACTTTATACAGAAACAAAGAATAGGCTATTTTAAAAGTATTTTAACAACTAATGTAATCTATCATATAAATAAAAGACAAGAATCACATGATTTTATCAACTGATGCAGAAAAGGCATTTGACAAAGTCCAACGCCCATTCGTGATAAAAAAAAATCTCAGCAAAATAGGAATAGAAGGAAAATTCCTCAACATAATAAAGGACATTTATACAAAGCCAACAGCCAACGTCATCCTAAATGGAGAGAGTCTGAAAGCATTCCCCTTGAGAATGGGAACCAGACAAGGATGCCCTTTATCACTACTCTTATTCAACCTTGTGCTGGAGGGCCTAGCCAAAGCAATTAGGCAAGATAAAGAAATAAAGCACATCCAGATTGGCAAGGAAGAAGTAAAAGTATCTCTATTTGCAGATGACATGATCTTATACACAGAAAACCCTAAGGAATCCTCAAGAAAACTACTGGAACTAACAGAAGAGTTCAGCAGAGTTTGCAGATGACATGATCTTATACACAGAAAACCCTAAGGAATCCTCAAGAAAGCTACCGAAACTAATAGAAGAGTTCAGCAGAGTATCGAGATATATGATAAACATGTTACAATCAGTTGGATTCCTCTACACCAACAAAAAGAACATCGAAGAGGAAATCACCAAATCAATACCATTCACAGTAGCCCCCAAGAAGATAAAATACTTAGGAATAAATCTTACCAGAGATGTAAAAGACTTATACAAAGAAAAGTATAAAACACTTCTACAAGAAACCAAATGAGACCTACATAAGTGGAAAAACATACTTTGCTCATGAATAGGAACACTTAACATTATAAAAATGTCTCTTCTACCAAAAGCGATCTAGACATCTAATGCAATTCCGATCCAAATTCCAATGACATTCTTTAATGAGATGGAGAAACAAATCACCAACTTCATATGGAAGGGAAAGAGGCCCCAGATAAGTAAAGCATTACTGAAAAAGAAGAACAAAGTGGGAGGCCTCAAAACAGCCTGTTACTGGTACAATAACAGATGCATGGACCAATGGGACAGAATTGAGAATCCAGACATAAATCCATCCACATACGAGCAGCTGATATTTGACAAAGGCCCCAAAACAGTTAAGTGGGGAAAAGACAGTCTTTTTAAACAAATGATGCTGGCATAACTGGATATCCATCTGCAAAAAAATGAAACGAGACCCATACCTCACTCCAAGCACAAAAACGAACTCAAAATGGATCAAAGGCCTAAATATAAAATCTAAAATGATAAAGATCCTGGGAGAAAAAATAGGGACAATGTCAGGAGCCCTAATACATGGCATAAACAGTATACAAAACATTACTAACAATGCAGAAGGAAAACTAGGTAACTGGGAGCTCCTAAAAATCAAACACCTATGCTCATCCAAAGACTTCACCAAAAGAGTAAAAAGATTATCTACAGACTGGGAAAAAGTTTTTAGCTATGACATTTCTGATCAGCGCCTGGTCTCTAAAATCTGCATGATACTGCAAAAACTCAACTACAAAAAGACAAAACACCCTATTAAAAAATGGGCAAAAGATACGAACAGATACTGCACTAAAGAAGACATTCAGGTAACTAAAAGATACATGAGGAAATGCTCACGATCATCAGCCATTAGAGAAATACAAATCAAAACTACAATGAGATTTCACCTCACTCCAACAAGGCTGGCATTAATCCTAAAAACACAAAATAATAAATGTTGGAGAGGCTATGGAGAGACTGGAAAACTTACACACTGCTGGTGGGAACGTCAAAAGGTACAACCACTTTGAAGATGGATTTGGCGCTTCCTTAAAAAGTTAGAAATAAAAGTACCATATGATCCAGTGATCCCACTCCTTGGAATATATCCTAGAGAAATAAGAGCCTTTACGTGAGCAGATATATGCACACCCATGTTCATTACAGCACTGTTTACAATAGCAAAAAGATGGAAGCAACCATGGCTCCTATCAATGGGTGAATAGATAAATAAATTATGGTATATTCACACAATGGAATATTATGCATCGACAAAGAACAGTCAGGAATCTGTGAAACATTTCATAACATGGAGGAACCTGGAAGACATTATGCTGAGTGAAATTAGTCAGTGGCAAAAGGACAAATAGTGTATAAGGCCACTATTATGAGAACTAGAGAAACAGTTTAAACAAAGAAGAAAATATTCTTTGATGGTTATGAGGGGGGAGGGAGGGAGGGTGGAAGAGGGGTATTCTACTAATTAGATAGTAGATAAGAACTACTTTAGGTGACGGGAAAGACAGCACACAATACAGGTGAGGTCAGCACAACTGGACTACACCAAAAGCAAAGAAGTTTCCTGAATAAACTGAATGCTTTGAAGGCCAGCGTAGCAGGGGCAGGGGTTTGGGGACCATGGTTTCAGGGGACATCTAAGTCAATTGGCATAATAAAATCTATTAAGAAAACATTCTGCATTCCACTTTGGACAGTAACGCTAGCAAGTGGCCATCTAAGATGCATCAATCGGTCTCAGCCCATCTGGATCAAAGGAGAATGAACACCAACGACACAAGGTAATTACAAGCCCAAGAGACAGAAAGGGCCACATGAACAAGAGACTACATCATCCTGAGACCAGAAGAACTGGATGGTGCCTGGCTACAACTGATGACTGCCCTGACAGGAAACACAACCAAGGACCCCTGAGGGAGCAGGAGAGCAGTGGGATGCAGACCCCAAATTCTCATAGAAAGACCAGAGTTAATGGTCTGACTGAGACTAGAAGGACCCCGGTGGTTACGGCCCCCAGACCTTCTGTTGGCCCAGGACAGGAACTATTCCCAAAGCCAACTCTTCAGACAGGGACTGGACTGGACAATGGGTTGGAGAGGGACACTGATGAGCAGTGAGCTTCTTGGAGCAGGTGGACACTTGAGACTATGTTGGTATCTGCTGCCTGGAGGGGAGATGAGAGAGTAGAGGGGGTTAGAAGCTGGTGAAATGGACTCGAAAAGAGAGAGTGGAGGGAAGGAGTGGGCTCTCATTAGGGGGAGAGTAATTGGCAGTATGTAGCAAGGTGTATATAAGTTTTTGTGTGAGAGACTGACTTGATTTGTAAACTTTCACTTAAAGCACAATAAAAATTAAAAAAAAAAGTATTTTAAAGAAATTGTGGCCTATTAAATTTCTACTAGTGGTATAAAGAAAAGGTCAATGCTCCTTCTGCAGGTTTAGATAGCCCCCCCCATTTAACAATTTCTACACAAATTATTCAGTGATATTGGTAACATTTTTCACATTGTACGTTTGTTCTCATTCATTCTATTGTGGTTGCACAATTTGCAGTACTCTAGTTTCCCTACCCTCTTACCTTTTCATCTTCTTTTTAGAGTAATTTTGACCATTGGTCTCCTACAGATAATTTTTCTTAAAGAAGCTCATTACTAATGGATGATATTTTAGGAGCCAATATTTAGCTAAAAGTTGACCTCAAGGGGTAACTTTGGCTTAAGGTTTAAAGCGTACCTCAGGGTGACAGCCTCGGGAAGTTCTCTAGTCTCAAGTGGTCCAGTAAATTTGAATTTCTAAAGAATCTGAAATCTGTTCCACATCTCTTTCCCATTCTATAAGGATCCATCTATTGTGACTCTAATCAGAACAGTCAACTATTTCTTCTGGTCTCAGGGTAGATGAGGCTGTGGTTTGTGTCAACTATGAGCTCTGCAGACTACTTTCTTCCCTGAGCCTTTGGTTTCCTTCCTTCTCTTTTGTTCCAGATGAGTAGAGGCCAATAGTTGTACCTTAGATGGCTGCTCACAGGCTTTTAAAACCTCAGACACCACTCACCACATTGGGATGTAAAACCTATGCTTTATGAACTATATTATGCCAACTACCTGAGTTGTCCCATGAGACTACAGTCTTATGTCTTCAAACCCAGAAAACCAATCATGTGAGGTGTTTAAGAAGTATCGTACTTGTGTCCCCTATGTGATTTATTATATATGTAAATATACATGCATGCACACACACACCTGTATGTACGTATGCCCATAGATACCTCTGTCTGTGCACACATATGTACCCACACTCATTTACTTACATGCCTATATACATACTAGTGTAACCAGGCATATTTTTTGGTTGTTGTTTGTGTTGGTGCAAAATTACAACTTCCTTTTATAGATGAGGAAACTGTGGTTAAGAGAGGTATACCAGTCATTAAGTACTGGAGCCAGGATTCTTATCCAGGCCATATGGCTCTGGAGGCTATCCTCTGAACCAGGTTACTACACTGGTTCTCTAAAAGCAAGCAGGATGTTACAGCAAACTAACGAACAAAAAGTCCTCAAAAACCAAACAAATGAAACAGAAAAAAAGTGAGGTTCACAATGAATTATAAAACACTTCACTCATAAGTACTTAATAAATCTTTCTGAAGTCCACATAATCTAAGACAATAAAATTAAAAATATCATTATTCTTCTTCTTTACTTCAGAACGAGACGGGAGGACATACATAACCACCAAACCTCAGTTCAGCAACTGTTTTATTCCCTTGATTTAAAGCTTTCGATGGCTCTCCATTGCCTCTACTGTAAATTCCAAACTCTATGCATGGCAAATAAGGGTCTCTAGCCTGCATACATGACATATTAGTGGTTCAACGGCAGAATTCTCACTATCCATGCAGGAGACCTGGGTTCGATTCCTGGCCTACATACCTCCTATACAGCCACATCTGTCTGTCAGTGGAGGCCTGTATGTTACTATGATGCTGAATGGGTTTCTGCAGAATTCCAGACTAAAACAGACTAGGGAGAAAGTTCTGTCAATCTACTGCTGGAAAAAATGGATCACAACAGTCATGTTCCTTCTGACTTTTCTTGACTCTTGCTCCACCTGTGTGCTTCTCTATCATTTTTTACAACTCTCTGAGATAATGCCCATCCCAGCATGCTTTCATTAAGTTCACATGCCTATCATTAGGTCTTGGGTAAGGTGTGAAGTGTTCTGCAAGTGTGTCAATGAAGGATTAAGGGCTGCAAAACATGTATTCAACCAATGACATTTAAAGTGGAAGGAACATAAAAAATGTTTCTAAACGTTTATGCTAATGATTTGGCAATTGTTTTCAAGACTTTCTAATTAAGTGTGGGGTGTTCTGACAATGTGTCAATATAGGATTACTCTGCTCTGAAATATCTGTTAAATTATGAATTTTAAAGCTGAAAGGGATCTGAAGACAAGCCTCAATCTCGTATTTCACCCTTGAGAAAACTGAAACCCAAAGAGGTTAAGTAATTTGTCTAGTTACACAGAAAACTGTGAGCCTAGAACAAAATCCAAGGATTCTCTGAGTGGTGCAAATGGTTACAAGATTGACTCGTAGCCAAAAGATTGGCAGTTCGAGCCTACCCAGAGACAGCTTGGAAAACAGGCCTGGTGATCTGCTTTTGAAAGATGACAGTCTGGGAAGCCCTATGGAGCAGTTCTACTCTGCACACACTGGGTTGCTGTAAGTCAGAACAGACTCAACAGTAACTAACCACAGCAACAACAGGACAAAATCCAGTGGACTTTCTATAAAACCTACCTCGTTTTAAATCACATAAACCTGGCACAAGCTCTATAAATACGGGGGTAGTAGGTGCTTTTATGAACATCATTTTTATCACTACAAATGTTGTATATTACCCATGTTCAACAACAATAAATATAACTCATGTAAACTATATACTCAACAAACACTTGTTGAATTAACAAGTGATCAAAAAGTAAAATACAAGTGAATACAGTTGGACAATATTTTTTAACTGTTAAATATTTTCCTGCTTACCTTTATAGGAAAAAGCAGGTGAAGGAGAAGCAAAGCGTGCATATTACACTGATCTCTATTATGAAGCCCTCCTCAACTGATTCCAGCTAAAGACAATTTTTCTCCTTCCCTGTTGTCTCTACCATCAGGCTGAAAATCATTTCTATAATAACACAAAGGCGTTATTTGCCTTTTTTTACTCTGTTGACATTTGCACTGATGATGCAAAGCAAAACTAGGCACAACTGCTGGTGCCTTAGCATGATTCAAAGCAGTGAGAGCAAAGTGTACTGGGAGTCATAGTCTTCACTGCCACTCATTCACAGTAATAAAAAAAAGGCTGGTTTCACTTAAGAATGTCCTTTATGAAGGACATCTTATTAAATCTTGACTTTTTAGTATATGCTCTTTTAAATATTCTGTGTGACAAACTGGGATGTATACATTAAACACTTCTGCTGGATATCAAAGTATGATGGTTGTCTGGTGGAAAAACATTCATGTAGTTGTTTGAGTTGCCAGCTGAACTAGCTTTTTTCATGCTATGCCAACTTTTCCTGAAAGAAAACTGACAAGCTATGGTTATTAACACTTGGGTATTTGACAGAGATTTTCTCAAAAATAAATGAAGTAAGCGAGTCACTTCAGGGAAAATAAATGACCAAATTTATTGCCAATGGTAAAACTTGAGTTTTCAAATGGAAATTAGAATTTCAGAAAATTTGTAACTCTCATGAGTTTGACAGTTTCTCAATATTAAAGACCTTTCTAAGAGACTGGTGATGATATTAGTGATTTTTTTAAATATGGTGTAATGAAATGTGTTGATGTTTGAAAGATGTGCATAACTCAGTGAACCAATATTTTCCAAATGACTAATGCATGATGTTACAAATTCATGAGTAAAAAGTCCACTCAAAGTGTGAGCCAGACCAATGGATTTCGATGTAGTAGAGTACAAAAAGTTCACTGATAAGGTTTCACATTCCATATTGCAACTAAACCTTAAAAAGCTGCTACTTGATGAGTTTTGGTATAATAATCAAAGAATATCCAATATTATCTTAAAAGGCTAATTCTAGCTGTATATCTGTATGAGTTTGGGTTTTAATATACTTAAGCCAAAACAACATACGGCAACAAACTGAATGGAAAAGCAGATATGAGAGTCCAGCTGCCTTTTATTACATTAGACATTAAAGAGATTTGTAAAAATGTAACACAAAACTCTCTTCACTAATCTTTTCAGAAATTTTTTTTCATAAAAATGTTACTTACGTTAACATGTGATGACTTTATTATTAAAAATCAATTCATTTATATTGTAAAATGTTCTCAGTTTTAATTCTGAATATTGATAGATATGACCCACATAATCAAAAGCACTTTGAGGTCCTCAATCATTTCTAAGAGTAAAAGGGAGTCTAAAAATTGAAAAGTTTGAGAATTGTTGGGGTTTATAATTTTTTTTATACCTATGCCATTTAATAGGTCAGACACTAGTCACATATCTACTCACATTAAAATCTATTAAAATTATAAATATAATATAAAATTCAGTTTCTCAGTTGCATTAGACACATCTCTAGTACTCAACAACCACGTAAGGTTAGTGGCTATTAGAACAGATAAAGAACACTTCTATCACTGCAGAAAGTTCCATTGGACAGTGCTAGTCTAAACTGTATTTGGGGGCAGCTAATTGTTTTTTTTTTTTTTTTTCTGAATTAGCATCTTATTATATCTCACTAGTATAATTCTTTTAGCATTTTACTATATCTCTATTAACTCCTCATAATAATATGTGACTTTTAATGGCAGGAACTAGAACACTGATAAACTAAAATCAAACCAAACCCATTGCTGTGAAGTTGATTTCAACTCATAGTGACCCTAAGGGACAGAGTAGAACTGCCCCATAGGGATTCCAAGGAATGGCTAGTAGATTTGAACTGCCAACCTTTTGCTTAGCAGCCACACTCTTAACCACTGTGCCACTAGGGCTCCAGAATACTGATAAAAGAAAACAAACAACAAAAAAACCTGTGGCCATCAAGTCAATTCTGGCTAATAGCTACCCTAAAGGACAGAACAGAACTGCCTCACAGGGCTTCCAAGGAGCACCAGCTATATTCAAACTGCCAACCTTTTGGTTAGCAGCAGTACCTTTTAACCACTAAGCCACCAGGGTTTCTGAATACTGGTAAATACCTATAAGGTATCTTATCTATACATTACTAGCCATAAAGATGTTAAATAAGATACCTATTCAACTGAATATTAACAAATTTTTACTGAGGTCTAACACAGGCCAAGCACTACATGATTATGTTTATTAACTTTCATGTTTTAATGTACTCCTGTCCAAGTTTACATACACTGGGTCTCTGCTTTTTCTGTTCTTATGTATGCATAATAAACTACTTTGTCAACAGTCAGTTTAATGCTTATAGTGCTTCACTTCACATATCTATAAATAAGGACTTTTTTTTTTTACTTGTTGGTTATACTAAGTAAGTCTTAATAGTAAATAATTTTCAGTTTTCAAGTTTTCCAAACATTACATTCATGTGGTTGAAAGCTATGTTTTAAAATCTACGTGAAACCTATAAACAATAAAACAATTAAATTTGTTTTGAATGAACTAGTATTACACCAAGGTTCACAGAATGACTATTGACTGTAAGCTTTACAGAGTTCTTGACTTTTTAAAGCTGTAGCACCTCTTATTTTGCTTTCACAATCCTTATACTCTACTAAAAGTAGCGAGTGGAATTTTTAAAGGCTTATTAAAACTAAAATTTATAATAGATTTTGGTTATTTTAAAATTTTATTTATTTTAATTTCTGAGATTTTTACATATTAAGATAATTGCAAAGTATTTTGGGATACCAAAAAACTAGGGCTGGCCTATAGTGTTCTATCATCCCTCCATTATTCTTAATACAGTAATTAGAGATTTATAATGTAATGACGGCTTCTCCTTATTTCCAGTTTAGTTTCAGGCAATGCTCCCTGGCAGACAAGGTGACTTTTTTTTAGGAAGGCTAATAAAAGGAGAGATATGTGGGCTTCTGGCCAGGTATTTCTCTGGTCAACAGCCAAAATATGTACCTGGAACTAAGTGAGAGATTAGTTGCTTGTATACACACCCAAGCCCTATGCCAATTTAGGACTGGACATCATTCTCACCACACACCCCTACAGATTCTTCTCGGAAAAAGAAGTTTTTCTTCTGAAATCTAGTTTTTGGGGAGAGAAGAGAAGATGATCTACAAAATTAAAATACCTGATGTACTGCAATAAGCAGTCCTGATTTGGGTATTACAAAGTCACTCATTCATGGAACAGCATGTATACTATAAGTTGGACCACAGGAATTTATTTCTTCAATAAAAGCAAATAAAAATAATTGCTATTTAAAAGAAGTAATTTTTATAAATGGTAAACTTTATTATCCTAGCTTCTAAAACCTTTGTTTTAAATTTTGTCTTGTTATATGAGCTCATCCTAAACAACGTTTCTGTAACTACAAATGCTTGTGACTTAAATAAGAGCTAACGTATTTTCATGAACTACATTATTTTCCATATAAATTGTGTGCATATGTGTGTAACAGTTCAAAAATTTTATACTATATTTGCAGTGGTTGAAATTAAGGAAAAGAAAAGTAAAATTAGATTTTATGGTTCACGTGACTATGAAGGCAGATGCAGCTGTAAGTCCAGGAACACCAAGGACTTCCAGCAGCAACTGGAAGCTGAAAGAGACAAAGAAGGGCCTTCCCCTAGAGCCAATGCCCTAAACTGAAACATCTAGCCTCCAGAACTGTCAGAAAATAAACTTCTGTTCTTTAAAGCCAGCCACCTGTGTCATTTTTGTTACAGCAGCACTAGGTAACTAAGACAATAATCTGCCCTTTTTGAGCAAAGACTCACCTGTAAAAGGTGCTTATTAAGAGAGAAGGTGAGCAAACAGTGGAGGTTAAGCTGTAAAAGGTGTACAATCTGGCACTAGAACTTCCAGGCATTCTCAGTTACTCACAAACAGGATATGGGCAGATCAACATGTGCACCAGCAACAGTTAGATCACAGGATGTCCTCAATCGGAAAACCTGAACATGAGGGCGCTGCACTACTCTAGGCCTATAAACTTAAACCAACTCTATAATCAGAATATCCTAGTGATCTAAAGACTCTGGAGTGAAGTTATAGACTATCAAGAAAAACGTCTCAAAAGGCCAAAATGAACTAGAAGTCAATGAATATTCACAGGGAGATTCCCAAACTGTCTTGTTTTTCCCAAGTGTCTTTTAACCAAGAACAGCTGCCAACCAGACAGTAAGGGGAACATGTTTTCTCTAGGTCATGTGTTTTGTGTTCCACTTGAATCTTCAAGATGACAACAAGCACAAAAACAACATCACCAAATAGTACAACTCTACTGCAATATACAATTACAAGGCAATTTAACCGAACATCCTCAGAACAATACTGTGAGGCTGGTAGATCTGACATTATTAGTACTCTTTCCAAAGAAAAGGCATACAGAACTTAGTGAGGTTATAAGAAAACCAGTGCTTTGAACCAGTTTGTTCTGGTTTGAACCCCTGCTGAGAATTTGCATTTCCACCACAAATATACTGAATCAGAATCTACAGTTTGACAAGATCCTCAGGTGATTCTTATGTATAATAAATTCTGAGAACCACTCGTCTACTCCTGGTTCTCAGAATTGGTCCCTAACCAGCAGCATCGGCATTGCCTGGGGACTTGTCAGAAACAGAAATTATCGCAAGGGTTCAAACTGAACAAACCTGTTTGAAGCCCTGAGAAAACTACTTAAATTTACCCAGAGTAAATAGGAAACTAAGGATTAAAAACAGGTCTCTGGAGCTCTTTCCAAAGTACCATGTACTCTAGGAATAAAGAGGGCCACTAGCTACAAGACTCTTATCAGGTGCTTTGAATACATTATCATATTTAAAAAACCTATGGGGTGCTTATACATGTGCATGTACAGTCGTTTGAAATTTTAAAACAATTATTCCATCCATTGGAAAACATTTGTACTCCAACTTCTCAATATATGGTAGAAGGCTACAGAAGACCAGATCTGGAAAAATATGTATAGATGTACTATCAAAATACTTGATAAGACCAAGCTGATACAAATAATTTTTCGGATTTGCAAAAATGAAACAAAATCAAGTGAAAAGAAAGTTTCAATCTAGATAGCTTAAAAGCTTCAAAAATGGGTACAATTTACATAAAACAAAATTTGCACGAGATTATCTACAGATCGGAAACCCTGGTGGCGTAGTGGTTAAGAGCTATGGCTGCAAACCAAAAGGCTGGCACTTCGAATCCACCAGGTGCTCCCCGGAAACCCTATGGGGCAGTTCCGCTGTGTCCTTTAGGGCTGCTACGAGTCAGAATTGACTCAACAGCAGTGGGTTGGGTTTGGTCTACAGGTCACAACTGAGAAAAGTGGTTTATGAGACGAGTAACTTAAGAGAGCAGGCTGGTCATGCTGAGAAAATGTGGTTTATTTTGGAATTTCTTCTTTTCTAGATTAAGAAGTTTCTCAGATTTATTGTGGAATACATATATAGTAATTTTTAATTTTATTTCACTAACATTTGTTTTCTAGGAGACCTGACTTTCTTTGCTGCAGTTTTACCAACCATATTCTTTTTGTAAACACTACCTCCTGGCTAGCAAAGGAAAAGTGAGTTGTAATATTAAAATGCATTTTAGTAAATCTTAAGAGTACTTTAAGAGTGCTACGAACTGATAAATTGCTTTGAATCCATAAGAACAAAAAATTGAAGACTCATTAGACAAATTATTTGTTGTTGTTGTTAGGTTCCATCAAGTCAGTTCTGACTCATAGCGACCCTATGCACAACAGAACGAAACACTGCCCAGTCCTGTGCCATACTCACAATTGTTGCTATGCTTGAACCCACTGTTGCAGCCACAGCATCAATCCATCTCGTTGAGGGTCTTCCTCTCCTTCGCTGACCCTTTACCAAGCGTGATGTCTTTCTCCAGGGACTGATCTCTCCTGATAAATTATTGGTTTACTCAAAATTACTCAAAATTTTAAACTATTTCTCTAGACTTTCTTTTTTTCTTAAATAAAAACGTTATCTAATCCAAATTTGATTAATTAAAATACATGCTCTTCTAGTCTTTATATTTAAAACTAACAAAGGTTTACTGAAATACAAAGTATACATCCTTCTTTTTTGGATATATTGTACTATTCCATATTCCTTCAGGAGTGCTGACATTCATCCCAAAATAACCTACCAAATGCTTTCAAATTTTCTGTTTAAGAAAAAGGTTTTATTCCCATTAAAATAAAATCTTGATTGCATGTATCTTACAGCAGAGCTTCAGACAGAAGGCCAATGCTGTGCTTAAAAACCGATCCCCTGTCCACACCGATTGTTGATGCATTAGGCTGAATGTTTAAAATGCAAAATAAATCAATAAAATACTAAGATTTGGTAAACTACTTTAAAGTGAAAAACCTATGGGATATGCCTATATCAACAATCTACATGTCAAAATAGAGAAATTTCCACCTTAGAGGGGACCATGATCTTAGGGAACATTTAGCACAACTGGCATAACGTAGTTTATAAAGAAAATGTTCTACATTCTTCTTTGGTGAGTAGCATCTGGGGTCTTAAAAGCCTGTGAGCGGCCATCTAGGACACTCCACTGGTCTCACCCTTTCAGGAACAAGGGAGAATGAAGAAAACTAAAGATACAAGGGAAAGATTAGTCCAAAGGACTAACGGACCACATCTGCCCGGCTACCACCACTGACTGCTCTGACAGGGATCATAATAGAGAGTCCTGGGCAGAGGTGGAGAAAAAGGTAGAACAAAATTCTAACTCACAAAAAAAGGCCAGACCTACTGGCCTGACAGACTGGAGAAACCCCAAGAGTATGGCCCCCGGACACCCTTATAGCTCAGTAATGAAGTCATTCCCAAGGTTCACCCTTCATCCAAAGATTACACAGACCCATAAAACAGAACGAGACTAAACGAGCACACAGCCCAGGGGCAAGGACTAGAAGGCAGGAGGGGATAGGAAAGCGGGTAATAGTGAACCCAAGGTTGAAAAGGGAGAATGTTGACATGTTGTGGTATTGTTAACCAATGTCATAAAACAATATATGTACTAACTGTTTAATGAGAAACTAGTTTGTTCTGTAAATGTTCATCTAAAGTACAATAAAAAAAATATGTATATATATCCCTCGGGGTGGGGGGAGAAATTCCCACTTTAGGAAAATAAGGTACATCTGAACAGCATAAATGTTCTAACACTGGTTTAGCAAACCAGAAGCTGTCAACTTCCAACAACCTATTATTCACACCTCTTTAATCACTGCCACAGAGTCGATTATAAATAGCCTCATACATTTTCAAATAAGGTCAATCTGAAATGAAACAAAGAAGATAGTAAATACTCTTGTACATAATCAATTCAAATCCTAAAGTACAACAGAACGATGTATTGCTCAAATGTTCAATATAAAGAAAGCTAACAAAACCTTTTATTAACAATGTCAAATATTCACTCTACATGGATTCGAAGAACTAGGTATATTACAGCACCATTTACACACAGCAGCTTAAAAAAACACCCACTCCAATAAATTTCACTCACATTACTGAGACCTTAAGGCATTATTCACAGTATAATAACATTTTAATAAATATAATGATCGATTTGTTGATTTGGCTGAAACAATGCCGTGCAATGATGAAAAGCCTAGTCTATGAGGAAAATTTAGTTTCCTCACTGATGCCATCAGTTATTAATTACTCCATACAGCTGATAATCTAAACATTTTTCTCAATACGAATTATGGATTTGGGTAAATACGTGTTAGAGAAGAAAACGTAAAACGCTTAATGGAATCACAGCATACTTTTCAGGAAAAAACAGAGTCAAATAGAGAATAAGGGAGTAAAGAATCACTTGGATGGTAAGGATCTAAAATAGTAAACTGAAACTAATCGACCAAAATAAAAGGAAAAAAAAAAAAACTGCCATAATAAATACAAAAGTAATAATTTGGATTTGTATGAAGAGCATCGTTATAACAAGTGATCCTTATAACAGCATCTCTAAGACAAATCTAAACTGCCCCTATAATTCCACAGTAGGTTTCTACCGTTACGGTGCCTTCAGGGTTTACCAGCTTAAATGCGAGTCGTACACTTCTGGAATTCCTCCTTTAAGAACTTTAAAACTTAACAGAATCAAAAGGCTGGGCCTTAAGATCAACTGATAACAAGTAACTATAATCATATTTGATTTTAAGTGACTATTTTAAGATTTCTCATGAAGTTTTCAGACTAAAACCCTGAAATTTTCTGGATGAAGCTATTTGCTATGCAGCCAAATTTCCCCCATTTTTCCATTCCTTCCTACAAATGTGCCTGCTTACAGATAACTCAAAGAAATAAAACACTGTATTTTGCGAAAAGGTAAATCAGAGGCAGTGACTGACTACTCAGTTCTTTAAACACTGATCTACATGATTTACATTATGCAGTAACATAATCGTATGGAAGTATAGTGACTGCATAAACTTTTCTAATCGGAATAATATGAAAAACAGAAAAGCTGGAAAAATATATATAACATTAACATATCTTATAATCTTTAAAAAATTCCACAATTAGTTAATTGCAGTCAATTAAATACCTTCTGACAAGGTACTGACAGAAAACTGTTGACCATAGAGAAAATTATGAAACTAATTTGTGCCCATCTTCCAGAAGAGCTACATAGAGATTTCTGAAATTGTTATCTACATAAAACTCACTTAATTCTATACTCCTATGCTACAGCCATCTATATTTTACAGACTTAATTCTCGAATATGAAAAGGACATTTCTAATATGGAAGCTATGTGCTCCAAAGGCCATATTTCTAATGATGCCACTTCACCATTATTTAATACTGTTTTTCAACACTAAAAACATACATGGGTCTTCAGTGGAGATAATAATCTGAAGATACCATCTCTGATTTAGCTCCCTGTTGGCTCTGCTTTGTTGCACCCTACGCCACGCACTTTGCTTTGTCCCATATCCTCTAGAGTGACTTCAAAACAAAAGGTTTTTTTTTATTTGTCCCAGTCACAAGATCTTTTTGGAAGACTGGTCTTACGACTTTACAACATGCTGGTCAATGGGGTAAAAAAGAAGGGCAGAGAACTCTACGCCAGAGTAATCAAATTAGCTACAGGAAAGGTGCCCATCATCTAAACATATAACCATGGAGCAAAGTAAACATAGGTTTAATCAGGATCAAAGTCTGTAAGAGAATCAGATCTGGTCACCTGAAGTCAGGTGGGTGGAAATATTGTGATTTGGGGCAGTTTAATGCTGTGGTGGTACAGTGGTTAAGCGCTTGGCTGCTTACTGAAAGGTTGGTGGTTCAAACCCATGAGCAGCTCTCAGGGAGAGAAGATGTGGCAGTCTGCTTCTGTGAAGATCAGTCTTTGAAACCCTATGGGGCAGTTCTACTCTGTCCCGTGGGCTTGCTATTAGTCAGAATCGACTAGATGGCAATGGATTTGGTGGTTCTAGTTTAAAGATTGTTTCATTTACTTATTCAAAACATTTATTGAGCATTTGCCATACATCAGGCACTATAGTTAAGATGGAAACCCTGGTGGCATAGTGGGTAAGAGCTACGGTTGCTTATCAAAAGGTCAGCAGTTTGAATCCACCAGGTGCTCCTTGGAAACTCTATGGGGCAGTTCTACTCTGTCCTATACGACAGCTATGAGTCAGAATCGACTCGATGGCAGTGGATTTGGTTTTCTGGTTTATAGTTAAGAAAACGAATATATCAGTTTCTATCACCTAGAATCTCACTTTCACTTGCATATGAGGTGACTGAAAATACTACAGCTTGGGTCAGGCGCACCTTAGTCCTCAGAAAAGAGGATGGTGAGACTTCACCTCAAGTACTTTGGACATGGTACCAGGAGAGGCCAGTCCCTGGCGAAGGACATCGTGCTTGGTGAAGTAGAGGGTCAATGAGAAACAGGAAGAAGATCCTTCACAAGGTGGACTGACATCGTGGTTGTAGCAATGAGCTCAAACATAACAACGATTGTGAGGATGGTGCAGGTCCAGGCGGTGTTTTGTTCTATTATAATGGGGTCTCTGTGATTCAGACTTGACTCAATGGCATGTAACAAAAACAGCAGCATCTCACTGGTAGGGAAGACAGACATATAAAAAAATAAATTACAATACATTATGATAGGTTTAATTGATTGTAAGACCTACAATCCAGGTAGAAAAGAATAAAAGGATTAACCCTTTCTCAAGGATGGATATTGTGGTGCAGGTTTCTAGAAACAGAAAAGCTTTATCACGGAGGTAATGTCTAAGCTTCTCCCCCCGCCCCCCTTATCTGGATAAGTCAACCAGATAAAAGGAGAGAATGAAGGGCATTTCAGAAAGAGGAAAAGGAACTGCTCCCTCCATACAAAATCTACTAAAAAAAAAAAAAATCTACCAAGCTATCCCTAAATTAGATGAAGACTGAAGGTCTTAAGTTATATGGAAGATACTCAACTTTGTTACAGGGCAGAAGGTTGAATTTAAGTGCAAATGCTACAGTTGAATTGTAAGGAAGTATTTTTTGAAACCACTGGTGGTTGATACCATAGAGTTGTCATAGCCCATGCATGTCTGGCCCTCTCATTAAAAGCCATGACAGCAGCTGTATTCCTCTAGGGTACCCTGGTGTTAACAAGACAACATACCTCCATGCTACTGCTGCTGTACCAGCTAGAACTCACAGATACATCTGCTTGCCCCCAGTCTGATAAGATTTTCCTAACCATCCTCACACAGACCACCCTACCTTGAATGGTGGGAGCTGTAATCCATCAGCTACCTTGGGCTAAAATCCTTCCCTTTCTCCCTGGGTGGGTTCCAGGGTGGAAGGAAGTAGCATTATAGGCTGCTTTTGTTCTACTCCTTATCTGATGAGTCTGAGTTCTTTGGCAAGTGATTAGAGGAAAAAGAACCTGCCCTTAGTTTTATAAGAACAAGGGAATTCGTCCTTAGCCAGAGGAAAACAATTGGTATGAGGTCAAAAAACAGGTTGAATAGTTGATCGGAAGTTCTGGGGAGCCTCAACATTTATGGAACGGAGAAAGAGAATGAAGAAGGAACCATAAAAGGCACGAAGAGACTAAGAAGAGCATATCTTGTTGGTAGCCAAAAGATGAGACAGATTTCACATAGAGACAACTGAGATAAGCAGAATTCTAAGATGACTGACTCCCAGTGACCCATGCCCTTGTATGATCTCTTCCTTGAGTATGGGATATTAATTCTAGGATTATTTTAAGTTATATAATAAAGGTGAAGGAATTTTGCAGATATAATTAAGGTCCCTAATCAGCTGGAGGGGAAGCCCTGGTGGCGTAGTAGTTAAGTGCTATGGCTGCTAACCAAAGGGTAGGCAGTTCAAATCCGCCAGGTGCTCCTTGGAAACTCTGTGGGGCAGTTCTACTCTGTTAATCAGTTGGAGGAGCCCTGGTGGCACAGTGGTTAAGTGCTTAGCTGCTAGCTGAAAGGTCAGCCAGTTGAACCCACCAGCCGTTCCATGGGAGAAAGATATGGCAGTCTGCTTCCATAAAGATTACAGCCTTGGAAACTCCATGGGACAATTCTACTTTGTCCTATAGAGTCACTATGATTTGGAATTGACTCGACAGCAACGGGTATGGTTTTTTGGTTAACCGGTTGACTTTGGGTTAATGAAAGGAAATTATTCTTGCTGGCCCTGCCTGATCTAACGAGATGAGCTTTATAAAAGAGGGCTTAGGCCTTCCCTGAACTCAGAGACTTTGAAACAGCAGAAACTCTCTCTCCTGTGGGCCCTGAAGAAGCAAAGAGCCATGCTGTGAACTGCCAAGGGAGAGACAGCTGGGGCCTCGTTCCTACAACCACAAGAGAATCAACTCTGCCAGTAACCTGAATGTGCTCAGAAGAGAACCTTGAGCTAGGGGTGAGAATTCCCTTGACTGCAGCATTGAGCAGAGTACCCAGCTGAGCTGTGCTTGCACTCTTGACCCACAGACACTGTGATAGTAAATGTGTGTTGTTTTAAGTCTCTAAATTTGTATTAATTTCTTATGCAGCAACAGAAAACTATTATAGCAAGCAAGGTCCCAGATTTTCTACGAGTAAAAGGGAGTTGAGATTTAATCTTTGGGACATCATGTCCCAGTCACATGAGTTAGGGCTTATGACAGGTTGTAGTTTTAACAAAGATAATCACAACAGAAATCTACCACTATGAATCAGAACCAAGAGGCAACAGCAGAAAGACGTAGTTTAATTGCTAAGAGCGTCTCACGGCTTACCTAGACCATTTGAGATATTGAGTTGGGCTAGAAAAGCTAAGACCCATCACTTACTAGGCATGAGGCCACTATACAGCCTGCCTTGCTAAGAGCTGACTGACTAGCCTAGAAGTCCCCTGATGGCAGCTATTCCTGCTGAACTTATTCACCCATTCTACATTCTCAGCTCCCAGCCAGTATTTGGCACATTTTAAGCAAATATTTGTTGAATGAATAAATGAATTTCAGACTGGGCAAAGTAAATTCTTTATCTGAAAGATAAAGAAACTGGGAAAAACAGGAAAGTTTAGAATATGTGAAATTTATGAGGAAAAAACTACAAATTAGCATCATTTTTTTGTGGCTCCTTGGAAATACTCAAATTAACTCCCGGTTAAGGTATGAGTGATCTGAGATATTACAACAGAGGCAGTAACATATTTATCACAGAGCTAATCCACATGTAGCTGCTGAGTGCCTACTACGTGCCAGATGTTAGAATAAGACTCTGCATTAGCCAAATTTTTTTTTTTATTAGCCTAACTAATGTACCAGATTTCATTCTTTTTTTTTTTTTAATTTTTATTGTGCTTTAAGTGAAAGTTTACAAATCAAGTCAGTTTCTCACACAAAAACTTACATACGCCTTGCTATGTACTCCCAATTGCTCTCCCTCTAATGAGACAACACGCTCCCTCCCTCTACTCTCTTTTCGTGTCCACTTCGCCAGCTTCTAACACCCTCTACCCTCTCATCTCCCCTCCAGGCAGGGGATGCCAACATAGTCTCAAGTGTCCACCTGCTCCAAGAAGCTCACTGCTCATCAGTGTCCCTCTCCAACCCATTGTCCAGTCCAATCCATGTCTGAAGAATTGGCTTCAGGAATGGTTCCTGTCCTGGGCAAACAGAAGGTCTGGGGGCCATGACCACCAGGGTCCTTCTAGTCTCAGTCAGGCCATTAAGTCTGGTCTTTTTATGAGAATTTGGGGTCTGCACCCCACTACTCTCCTGCTCCCTCAGAGGTTCTCTGTTGTGTTCCCATCAGAGCAGTCATAGGTTGTAGCCAGGCACCATCTAGTTCTTCTGGTCTTAGGCTGATGCAATCTCTGGTTTACGTGGCCCTTTCTGTTTCTTGGGCTCGTAATTGCCTTGTGTCCTTGGTGTTCTTCATTCTCCTTTGATCCAGGTGGGCTGAGACCAATTGATGAGTCTTAGATGGCCGCTTGCTAGCGTTTAAGACCCCAGACGCCACTCTTCAAAGTGTCTGTTCATATCTTCTGCCCATTTTTTAATTGGGTTTTTTGTCTTTTTGCAGTTGAGTTTTTGCAGTATCACGTACATTTCACAGGTCAGGTGCTGACCAGAAATGTCATAGCTAAAAACTTTTTCCCAGTCTGTAGATAATCTTTTCACTCTTTTGGTGAAATCTTTGGATGAGCATAGGTGTTTGATTTTTAGGAGCTCCCAATTATCTAGTTTTCCTTCTGCATTGATAGTAATGTTTTGTATACTGTTTATGCCATGTATTAGGGCTCCTAATGTTGTCCCTATTTTTTCTTCCGTGATCTTTATCATTTTAGATTTTATACTTAGGTCTTTGATCCATTTTGAGTTCGTTTTTGTGCATGGAGTGAGGTATGGGTCTTGTTTCATTTTTT
The DNA here is from genome assembly GCF_030014295.1 of Loxodonta africana. Taxonomy (NCBI): domain Eukaryota; kingdom Metazoa; phylum Chordata; class Mammalia; order Proboscidea; family Elephantidae; genus Loxodonta; species Loxodonta africana. Next base: position 173,825,535 of record NC_087345.1, on the reverse strand, counting down.
TGCAGATGGATATCCAGTTATGCTAGCACCATTTGTTAAAAAGACTGTCTTTTCCCCATTTAACTGTTTTGGGGCCTTTGTCAAATGTCAACTGCTCATATGTGGATGGATTTATGTCTGGATTCTCAATTCTGTTCCATTAGTCTACGTACCTGTTGTTGTACCGGTACCAGGCTGTTTTGACTACTGTGGTGGTATAATAGGTTCTAAAATCAGGTAGAGTAAGGCCTCCCACTTTGTTCTTCTTTTTCAGTAATGCCTTATTTATCCGGGGCCTCTTTCCCTTCCATATGAAGTTGGTGATTTGTTTCTCCATCTCATTAAAGAACGTCATTGGAATTTGGATCGGAATTGCATTAGATGTATAGATCGCTTTTGGTAGAATAGACATTTTTATAATGTTAAGTCTTCCTAGCCATGAGAAACGTATGTTTTTGCACTTATGTAGGTCTCTTTTGGTTTCTTGCTGAAGCGTTTTGTAGTTTTCTTTGTATAAGTTTTTTACATCTCTGGTAAGATTTATTCCTAAGTATTTTATCTTCTTGGGGGCTACTGTGAATGGTATTGATTTGGTGATTTCCTCTTCAATGTTCTTTTTGTTGGTGTAGAGGAATCCAACTGATTTCTGTATGTTTATCTTGTATCTCGATACTCTGCTGAACTCTTCTATTAGCTTCAGTAGTATTCTTGAGAATTCCTTAGAGTTTTCTGTGTAGAAGATCATGTCATCTGCAAATAGAGATAATTTTACTTGTTCCCTGCCAATCTACATGCCCTTTATTGCTTTATCTAGCCTAACTGCTCTGGCTAGGAGCTCCAGCATAAGAGCTTTGATAAAGGGCATCCTTGTCTGGTTCCCAATCTCAAGGCGAATGCTTTCAGGCTCTCTCCATTTAGGATGATGCTGGCTATTGGCTTTGTGTAAATGCCCCTTATTATGTTGAGGAATTTTCCTTCTATTCCTATTCTGCTGAGAGTTTTTATCATGAATGGGTGTTGAACTTTGTCAAATGCCTTTTCTGCATCAATTGCTAAAATCATGTGATTCATGTCTTTTGTTTATGTGATGGATTACATTAACTGATTTTCTAATGTTGAACCATCTCTGCATATCTGGTATGACTCCCACTTGGTCATGGTGAATTCTTTTTTTGATATGTTGTTGAATTCTACTGGCTAGAATTTAGTTGAGGATTTTTGCCTCTACATTCATGAGGAATATACATCTGTAACGTTCTTTTTTTTGTGGTGCCTTTACCTGGTTTTGGAAACCCTGGTGGAGTAGTGGTTAAGTGATACATAGCTGCTAACCAAAGGGCTGGCAGTTCGAATCTGCCAGGCGCTCCTTGGAAACTCTATGGGGCAGTTCTACTCTGTCCTATAGGATTGCTATGAGTCGGAATTGACTTGACGGCACTGTTTGGTTTTGGGTTACCTGGTTTTGGTATCGGGGATATGCTACCTTTATTGAATGAGTTTGGGGGTATTCTGTCCTTTTCTATGCTCTAGAATACCTTCAATAGTACTGGTGTTAACTCTTCTCTGAAAGTTTGGTAGAAATCTGCAGTGAAGCCGTCCGGACCAGGGCTTTTTTTTGTTGGGAGTTTTTTGATTACCTTTTCAATTTCTTCTTTCTTTATGGGTCTATTTAGTTGTTCTAGTTTAGGTAGGTAGCATGTTTCTAGGGATTCATCCATTTCTTTTAGGTTTTCAAATATGTTAGGGTACAATTTTTCATAGTAATCTCATATTATTCTTTTAATTTTAGTTGGGTCTGTTGTAATATTGCCCATCTCATTTCTTATTGGGGTTATTTGCTTCCTCTCCTAGTTTTCTTTTGTCAGTTTGGCCAATGGTTTATCAATTTTGTTGATTTTTTCAAGGAACCATTTTTTGGTCCTGTTAATTCTTTCAATTGTCTTTCTGTTTTCTATTTCATTTAGTTCTGTTCTAATTTTTCTTATTTGTTTTCTTCTGGTGCCTGAGGGTTTCTTTTGTTGCTCTCTGTTGGTTCAACTTGTAGGGATAATTCTTTGATTTGGGCTCTTTCTTCTTTTTGTGTATGTGCATTTATTGATATCAACTGACCTCTGAGCACTGCTTTTGCTGTGTCCCAGAGGTTCTGATAGAAGTGTTTTCATTCTCATTGGATTCTATGAATTTTATTCCATCCTTAATGTCTTCTATGATCCAGTTTTTTTTGAGCAGGGTAATGTTCAGTTTCCAAGTGTTTGCTTTCTTTTCCCTGCTTTTTCTGTTATTGATTTCTACTTTTATGGCCTTATGGTCAGAGAAGATGCTCTGGTATATTTCAATGTTTTGGATTCTGCTAAGGCTTGCTTTATGACCTAATATGTGGTCTATTCTAGAGAATGTTCCATGTGCACTAGAAAAGAAAGTATACTTGGTTGCTGTTGGGTGGAGTGTTCTATATATATCTACGAGGTCAAGTTGGTTGATTGTGGCATTTAGATCTTCCGCGTCTTCATTGAGCTTCTTTCTTGATGTTCTGTCCTTCACCCAAAGTGGCGTGTTGAAGTCTCCTACTATTAATTTGGAGCTGTTTCCCTCACTTTTATATGCTGATAGAGTTTATGTATCTTGCAGCCCTGTCATTGGATACATAAATATTTAATATATTTATAGCTTCTTGGTACATTGTCCCTTTAATCTTTATATAGTGTCCTTCCTTATCCTTTATGATGGCTTTAACTTTAAAGTTTATTTTTTCAGAAATTAATACTGCTACTCCTGCTCTTTTGTTGTTGTTGTTTGCTTGATATATTTTTTTCCATCCTTTGAGTTGTAGTTTGTGTCTCTAAGTCTACGGTGTGCCTCTTGTAGGCAGCATGTAGATGGATCTTTTTTTTTAAATCCATTCTGCCACTCTCTGTCTCTTTATCGGTGCATTTAGTCCATTTATATCCAGCGTAATTATGGATAGGTATGAATTTAGTGCTATCATTTTGATGTCTTTTTTTGTGTGCTGACAGTTTCTTTTTCCCACTTAATTTTATGTGCAAAGTAAATATATTATCTTTATATATTGTCTTTTCCTCATATTCATTGTTGTTCATTTTCTTTCTGCTGGGTCTCTGTTTTTTTCTTGTATTTTGTTTCGACGAGTAGGATAGTTTGTCTCCTTTGTGGTTACCTTATTATTTACCCCTATTTTTCTAAATTTAAACCTAACTTTCACCCTGGTGGCGTAGTGGTTAAGTGCTACAGCTACTGAACAAAAAGTTGGCAGTTTGAATCTACCAGTCGGTCTCTGGAAACCCTATGAGCTGGTTCTACTCTGTCCTATACGGTTGCTATGAGTCAGAATTGATGTGACAGCTGTGGGTTTGATTTCAATGGGTTTTTTACTTCTTTGTATCGCCTTATCTTCCTCTCCACATGGAAGATCTATGACTACATTTCTTAGTCCCTCTTTATTGTTTCAATGTTCTCTTCTTTTACATAATAACATAGCTGTTACCCTGTTTTGAGTGTTTTTTTAATCTTGCTTTGTTTTTTTGATTTCCCTGTCTGGGTTGACTTCTGATTGCTCTGCCCCGTGTTCTAGTCTTGGGTTGATACCTGATATTATTGATTTTCTAACCAAAGAACTACCTTTAGTATTTCTTGTAGTTTTGGATTGGTTTTTACGAATTCCCTAAACTTCTGTTTATCTGGAAATGTTCTAATTTCACATTCATATCTGAGAGACAGTTTTGCTGGATATATGATTCTTGGCTGGCATTTTTTTCCTTCAATTTTCTATATAAGTCATCCCATTGCCTTCTTGCCTGAATGGTTTCTGCCGAGTAGTCTGAGCTTATTCTTACTGACTATCCTTTGTAGGTGACTTTCGTTTATCCCTAGCTGCTCTTAAAATTCTCTATCTTTGGTTTTGGAAGGTTTGATTTGATAATAACATGTCTTGGTGACTTTCTTTTAACATCTACCTTATGTGGAGTTCAGTAAGCATCTTGGATAGATATTTTCTCATCTTTCATGACATCAGGGAAGATTTAAGCCAACAAATCTTCAACAATTCTCTCTGTATTTTGTTACCCTCTCTGCTCTGGTACTCTAATCACTCATAGGTTATTTCTGATGACAGAGTCCCACATGATTCTTAACGTTTCTTCATTATTTTTAATTCTTTTATCTGATTTTTCTTCAAATGTATTAGTGTCAAGTGATTTATCTTCAAGTTCAGAAATTCTGCCTTCCTCTGGCTTTCTATTGAGTTGTCTAATTCTGTCATTTTATTGTTAATCTTCTGAATTTCTGATTGCTGTCTGTCTATGGATTTTTCCAGCTTATTACATTTTTCATTATGTTCCTGAATAATCTTTCTAATTTCTTCAACTGCTTTATCTGTGTGTTCCTTGGCTTGTTCTGCATATTGCTTCATTTCCTTCCTGATGTCTTGAAGGGTTCTGTATATTAATCTTTTGTGTTTTGCCTCTGGTAATTTCAGGATGAACTTTCATCTAGAAGATCCCTGGATTCTTTGTTTTGAGAGTTTGTTGAGGTGATCATGGTCTGTTTCCTCATGTGGCCTGATATTGACTATTGTCTCTGAGCCATCTATAAGTTATTGTATTAGTTTATTTTATGTTTGCTTACTGTGTTGTAGCTTCTTGCTTTGTTTTGTTTTGATATACCCAAATGGGTTGCTTGAGTGAGCTAGCTTCATTATTTTCACCTTTGGAGCTCTGACGTCCTGTCTACAGATGTGTAGAGCTGTTACCAGGTGTATCAGTCTAGGAGTCCATTTGCTTTTCTTGTATGAATTCAACTCAGGTATCCAGGTAGCTGATCATCAAGTGTGTAGTACAGGCTCTGTCCTACAGTCTTAAGGGGCAGGGGTGATTGGTGTAGGTACCGGTATCTGGTTGCAGCAAGGGGTAACACTCTGAACAACTGGTGGCTGAGAATTGTCCCCCACGTGTCTCTGAGGAAAGTGTGTCCCTGTTCTCTAGAGCATGCTGGTGGGTGGGTTCTGCAGACATGCCATGGGCACCCAGTGTTTTTGGCTGTAAGGACTGGGAGGTACCAGTTAGCCTTGGACACCTGTTGTGGGTGGCTGGGTGACCTGAGTGGAGCTACCAGTACTTAGGCCCGTGATGTTGGTAGGTAAGGATACTGTCTAATAGGTACAGCAATGTCAAAACATCAAACACCCACCTCTCCGCCACACAGCTGAAACAGTTGTAGTCTGCCAACTAGGGCCGATTCTTCTAAAACAGGCCCACACAGGTCCATGCAGGGGGAAAGGTACTTGAAGTCCATGGACCATTTATGCCTGAACAGGAGCCGCTTCTGTCCTGAGCTCCCCCAGTTAGTGGAGCTGGCAAATTATCTTTTCCCCCAATTGCAAATTTATTCCTTCTCCAAGGCTGGGAGGATGGCTCTAGACACTCAACAGGGACTATCTCAGGCCTTGGGAAGTCAGCCACTGAAGCCAGCTTGGGAGCGGGGGGTGGTGGGGGTGGTGGGTGTGGTAAAATATACGCAAGTACTTAGCTTTTGCCAAGAGCGTCATGCTCTGGTTTCGGAGGTGTGAGTAGGCTGTGTGGCTGGCTGCTTTTCCCCGAGGAAACTTCGGTCAAACAGTTGTACCAGCCCACTGCCACCACTCCCAGGGATGGTGCCTGAGGGCTCCCTGAGATTTAGGTCTAGTAACTCCTCTCCACTTCTGAAATGTCTCTTCCTCCCCTTGCCCCTCAGTTTGTTTTCTAAGCTTGCCTTTGATGCTCAGGGCTCCTAGCTTGTCATAAAAATACTCATTTCACTTGTTTTTTAGGGTCTTTGTCGTAAAGAGGGCTCGCCGGAAGTGTCTGTCTATTCCACCATCTTGGCTCTGCTTCCCCTAATTTCATTGTCAACGTAGTCTTAGCCATTCTTCATACAGGATAATTTTTTAATAAAACGAATCTTATTATTTCATTCCCCTGTTCAAAATCTTTTAACGGTTTCTCAACACACTAAGGATAAAATCCAAGTCCTTAACTTGGCTTTCCAAAATCTGGCCTCTGCCTCCCTCTCCATTTCACCCCCGGCCACTCACTCAATCACCTGAGAGTGTTCATGTATGTTTTTGTCCTGCCTGGAACATTCTGTCTTTGCCTATCTCCTACTCATCCTTCAGGTCTCTGGTTAAAATCTCTACTTAAATCTCTTCAATGATCTCCCTAACTAAATTACCCCTTCTACACAGCAATTATCAATCAGCTTCTAATTATATTGTGCGATTATCTTTGAAGTTCCATCTCTTTATACTGGAAGCTTCATGAGGTCAGGGATTTTGTTTGTTTTGCTCAAAGAAATATCACCAGTATTAAGAATACTTAATACCTATTTGTTGAATAAGTAAAGGCTTAGGAGACTATCCAACCACAAATTATGAAAGGTATTGCTACCGCCAGTTAGAACCACAGAGTCACATCTACTGGCATAAACAATGCCGCTCTAGAACACAAATTCTAACCTCATCGGAGTGCAGGAGCCAGGAGTCAAGACAATTGTCATCATCTCTGCCGACTCCAGCATCCCAGCACAAAACAAAACAAAATAAACCCTAAACACGACCAAACCCCACACAAATAGCTCTGCTTCTATCACTTATTCTTTTTTAAATTGAGTTACCGGGTAAAATTTTAAGATTCTATTGCTAGTGAAACAAAAGTTTTAAGATCATTGATTTAAAGGATCTGAAATGCTTTTTTTAAAAAGTATTTTAAGAGTAAGGAAATATGTCATTGTTTTTGTTGTTAGGTGCCATCGAGTCAGTTCCAACTCATAGCGACCCTATGTTCAAGAGCATGAAACAATGCCCAGTCCTACACCATCCTCACAATCATTGTTATGTTTGAGCTTATTGTTATAGCCACTGTGTCAATCCATCTCATTTAGGATCTCTTACCAAGGATCTACCTTACCAAGCATGATGCCCTTCTCCAGGGACTGATCACTCCTGACAACATGTCCCAGGTATGTGAGATACAGTCTCACCATCCTTGCTTCTAAGGAGCATTCAGGTTGTATTTCTTCCGAGACAGGTTTGTACATTCTTTTGGCAGTCCATGGTATACTCAATATTCTTCACCAACACCACAATTCCAAAGGGTCAATTTTCCTTCCTCTTCTTTATTCATTGTCCAGCTTTCGCATGCATATGAGGCAACTAAAAACACAATGGTATGGGTCAGGTGCACCTTAGTCCTCACGGTGACATCTTTGCTTTTTAACACTTTAAAGAGATCTCTTACAGCCAATTTGCCCAGTGCAATGTGTCTTTTCATTTCTTGACTGCTGCTTCCATGGGTGTTGATTGTGGATCCAAGTAAAATGAAATCCTTGACAACCTCAATCTTTTCTCTGTTTATCATGATGTTGCTTATTGGTCCAGTTGTGAGAATTTTTTTTTTTTTAATGTTGAGGTGTAATCTATACTGAAGGCTGTAGTCTTTGATCTTCATCAGTAAGTGCTTCAAGTCTTCTTCACTTTCCAGCAAGTAAGGGTGTGTCATCTATACAATGCAGGTTGTTAATAAGTCTTCCTCCAATACTGATGCCCTGCTCTTCTTCATATTGTCCAGCTCCCTGGGTTATTTGCTCAGCATACAGATTGAATAGGTATGGTGAAAGGACACAACCCTGACACTCACCCTTCTTGACTTTAAACCACACAGTATCCCCTTGTTCTGTTCCAACGACTGCCTCTTGATCTATGTACAGGTTCCTTGAGAGCACAATTAGTGTTCTGGAATCATTTGCGATGTTATTCATAATTTGTTATGATCCACACAGTTGAATGCCTTTGCATAGCCAATTAAAAAAAAAAAAACACACACAGGTAAACATCTTTCTGGTATTCTCTGCTTTTAGCCAGGATCCATCTGACATCAGCTATGATACCCCTGGGACCAGGTCCACTTCTGAATCCGGCTTGAATTTCTGGCAGTTCCATGTCAATATCTGCTGCAGCTGCTTTTGAATGATCTTCAGCAAAATTTTGTTTTTATGGGATATTAATGATATTTTTCAATAACTTCCACATTTGGCTGGATCACCTTTCTTTGGAGCAGGCATAAATATGGATCTCTTACAGTCAGTTGGCCAGACAGTTTGTCTTCCAAATTTCTTGGCATAGATGAATGAGCATTTCCAGCACTACATCCATTTGTTGAAACATCTCAATTGGTATTCCGCCAATTCCTGTGGGGGCCATGTTGCTGTGATGCTATAAAGCTATGTCACTGGTATTCAAATACCAGCAGGGTCACCCATGGTGGACAGGTTTCAGCTGAGCTTCCAGACTAAGACAGGCTAGGAAGAAGGACCCAGTGGTCTACTTCTGAAAAGAATTAGCCAGTGAAAATCTTAAGAATAGCAGTGGAACATTGTATGTTATAGTGTCAGAAGATAAGTCCCTCAGGTTGGAAGGCACTCAAAAAAATGACTGGGAAAGAGCTGCCTCCTCAAAGTGGAATCAACCTTAACGATGTGGATGAAGTCAAGCCTACGGGACCATAATTCGCTCATGCGGCACGACTCAAAATGAGAAGAAACAGCTGCAAATACCCATTAATAATCATATATTACATTAATAATGTAATATATGAAGTATGAATCTAGGAAAATTGGCAATTGTCAGATATGAAATGGAACGCATGAACACAGATATCCTAGGCATGAGTGAGCTGAAATGGACTGGTATCGGACATTTTGAATTGGACAATCCATATGGTCTACTACGCCAGAAGCGACAGCTTCAAGAGGAATGGTATTGCATTCATCATCAAAAAGAACATTTCAAGATCTGTTTTGAAGTACAATGCTGTCAGTGATACTATAATATCCATATGCCTACAAGCAAGACCAGTTAATATGACTATTACTCAAATTCATGTACCAACCACTAAGGTGAAAGATGAAGAAATTGAAGATTTTTATCAACTTCTGCAGTCTGAAATTGATCAAACATGCAATTAGGATACCTTGATAATTACTAACGATTGGAATGCAAAAGTTGGAAACAAAGACAAAAAAGACTGGTAGTTTGAAAATATGGCCTTGGTGATAGAACGGATGCCAGAGACTGCATGATTGAATTTTGCAAGATCGACTACTTCATTGCAAATACCTTTTTTCACCAACATAAACAGTGACTACACACATGGGCCTTGCCAGATGGAATACACTGGAAGGAAATCAACTACATCTGTGAAAAGAGATGACAGAAATGCTCAATGTCATCAGTCAGAACAAGGCCAGGGGTCAACTGTGGAACAGACCACCAATTGTTCATTTGCAATTTCAAGCTGAAACTGAAGAAAATTAGAACAAATCCACAAGAGCCAAAATATGACCTTGAGTATACCTCACCTGAATTTTGAGACCACCTAAAGAACAGATTTGACGCACTGAATGCTAATGACCGAAGACCAGACGAGTTGTGGAATGACATCAAGGACATCATACATGAAGAAAGCAAGAGGTCATTAAAACAGATAGGAAAGAAAAGACCAAAATGGATGTCAGAAGAGACTCGGAAACTTGCTCTTGAGTGCTGAGTAGTTAATGCAAAAGGAAGAATTGATGAAGTAAAAGAGCTGAACAGAATATTTCAAAGGGCGGCTTGAGAAGACCAAATAAAGTATTATAATGACACATGCAAAGACCTGGAGATAAAAAACCACAAGGGAAGAACATGCTCAGCATTTCTCAAGCTGAAAGAACTGAAGAAAAAACTCAAGCCTCGAGTTGCAATATTGAAGGATTCCACTTGAAGAATATTAAACAATGCAGAAAGCATCAAAAGAAGATGGACAGAATACACAGAGTCACCCTACCAAAGAAGAACTGGTCGATGTTCAACCATTTCAGGAGGTGGCATATGATCAGGAAGCAACAGTACTGAAAGAAGAGCTCCAAGCTGTACTGAAGGCACGGTGAAAAACAAGGCTTCAGGAATTGACGAAATACCAAGAAAATATAAAGTAGCATTTAAAAAAAATTCACTAGTAAAAGGCATGAAAAATAAAGAGTCTACGTTGGGCTTAGAAGAACTTTGATGATGAAACAGAATCAAGTCCTTTTTCTTTAGCTTAAAACCTTTACATGGCTTCCCATTGCACTTAGGATAAGAATCCAACTTAACTTGGTTTGTAAGATCCTTCATGTTCTAGCTCCTGTCTACTTCTGCAGTTCCTCTATGGCCATGCCTGCATCCCCCTAACTCACCCCTCCAACCAAATTTACATTTTGGCCTTAGAGAACCAGTTCTCCCAGCTCACCTTGCTCTCTTTTTACCACTGGGCCTTTGTTCATGTTCCTTTTGCCTGGAATATTCTTATTTTCTTCTTCAGGATGACTCCCTACTTGCCTCACTTTAGCCCCTTCCTCTCAGAAGTGATTCCAGAATTCCTATATGGGAAGGTTTAGGGGTGGTACTTTGGGCAGGAGGGCATGCTGAAGATTTGTCTTAAAGTTGTATTTGCATAGCAAACATACTTTGTTACTTTGATTATAATGTTCATTTGGTTTGGTTTGGGGGACTGAAAAAGATTATCAAGGACTAAAATTACCTAACTCCCTTTTTGGTACTGACAGTACTTCTCCTGCAAAGGTTAGCTTGACAACCCTAGAACAGATGAGGTACCCCAAAATATTACAGAACTTCTACTGCATTAGAGTTGTCTGCCCACTTGTCCACCTTTTCCACTACCCTATAACCACACTGGAAACAAAGGCTGTCTTTCCATGACTGTGGTCCCAAAGTCTAGCACAATGCCTGGCACATAGTAGGTGCTCAATGAATATTTGCTGACAGAATGAATCAAGCATTTTATGAAAATATTATGTGCAAAGTACCTTAGCAGGCATTCAGAGTGGAGAAAAGAGACACTGTCTAGTTAAAAATAAGAAAGGCAAAATATTTTCAAATTAAAAAATCAGCAAGTATGAAATAGACATTAAACTAAAAAATTCTATTAACTAGCATCTAAATTTCTAAGTGAAATGCCTTCTATTATCAAAGAAGCATTAAATACATCAAAGTACATTTTCTTATAAAGTATATTTCACTGAATAAAGAATTTTTAGCATTATTAGTTTAAGAATAATATGTGACAAGCTCAAGTAGAGTCGAACTTAATAACGTGGATGGAGTAAAGCTTTCGGGACCTTCGTTTGCTGATGTGGCACAACTCAAAATGAGAAGAAACAGCCGCAAACATCCATTAATAATCAGAACACAAAATGTATGAAGTATGAATCTAGGAAAATTGGAAATTGTCAAAAAATGACATGGAACGTATCAACATCAATATCCTAGGCATTAGTGAGCTGAAATGGACTGGTACTGGCCATTTTGAATTGGACAATCATATAGTTTACTATGCTGGGAATGACAACTTGAAAAGGAATGGTGTTGCATTTATAGTCAAAAAGAACATTTCAAGATCTATTCTGAAGTACAGTGCTGTCAGTGATAGGATAACATCCATATGCCTACAAGGAAGACCAGTTAATACGACTATTATTCAAATTTTTGTACCAACCACTAGGACCAAAAATGAATAGAAGATTTTTATTAGCTGCTGCAGCCTGAAATTGATCAAACATGCAATCAAGATGCATTAATAATTACTGGTGATTGGAACGTGAAAGTTGGAAACAAAGAAGGATCAGTAGTTGGAAAATAAGGCCTTGTTGATACAAACAATGCCAGAGATCAAATGATAGAATTCGGCAAAACCAACGACTTCTTCATTACAAATACGTTCTTTTACCAACATGAGACCGAGTATACACGTGGACCTCGCCAGATTGAACATACAGAAATCAAATGGACTACATCTGTGGAAAGAGCTGATGGAAAAGCTCAATATCACCAGTCAGAGCAAGACCAGGGGCCAACTGTGGAACAGACCATCAATTGCTCATATGCAAGTGCAAGCTGAAACTGAAGAAAATCAGAGCAAGTCCACGAGAGCCAAAATATGACCTTGAGCATATCCCACCTAAATTTAGAGACCATTTTAAGAACAGATTTGACGCACTGAACGCTGCTGACCAAAGATCAGACAAGTTGTGGAATGACATCAAGGACATCATCCATGAAGAAAGCAAGAGGTTGTTGAAAAGATAAGAAAGAAAGAAAGAGCCAAGATGGATGTCAGAAGAGACTCTGAAACTTGCTCTCGAACGTTGAGCAGCTAAAGCAAAAGGAAGAATAGATGAAGTAAAAGAACTGAAGATTTCAAAGGGCGGCTCGAGAAGACAAAGTATTACAGTGACATGTGCAAAGAGCTGGAGATGGAAAACCAAAAGGGAAGAACACTCTCGGCATTTCTCAAGCTGAAAGAACTGAAGAAAAAATCCAAGCCTCGAGTTGCAATAGTGAAGGATTCCATGGGAAAATATTAAACGACAAGGGAAGCATCAAAAGGAGATGGAAGGAATACACAGAGTCATTATACCAAAAAGAATTAGTCGATATTCAACCATTTCAAGAGGTGGCATATGATCAGGAACCGATGGTACTGAAGGAAGAAGTCCAAGCTGCTCTGAAGGCACTGGCGAAAAACAAGGCTCCAGGAATTGATGGAATATCAATTGAGATGTTTCAACAAACGGATGCAGCGCTGGAGGTGCTCACTCATCTATGCCAAGAAATATGGAAGACAGCTTCCTGGCCAACTGACTGGAAGAGATCCATATTTATGCCTATTCCCAAGAAAGGTGATCCAACCGAATGTGGAAATTATACAACAATATCATTAACATCACACGCAAGCAAAATTTTGCTGAAGATCATTCAAAAACAGCTGCAGCAGTATATCGACAGGGAACTGCCAGAAATTCAGGCTGGTTTCAGAAGAGGACGTGGAACCAGGGATATCATTGCTGATGTCAGATGGATCCTGGCTGAAAGCAGAGAATACCAGAAGGATGTTTACCTGTGTTTTTATTGACTATGCAAAGGCATTCGATTGTGTGGATCGTAACAAACTATGGATAACACTGCGAAGAATGGGAATTCCAGAACACTTAATTGTGCTCATGAGGAACCTTTACATAGATTAAGAGGCAGTTGTTCGTATAGAACAAGGGGATACTAATTGGTTTAAAGTCAGGGAAGGTGTGCATCAGGGTTGTATTCTTCCACCATACCTATTTAATCTGTATGCTGGGCTATATGAAGAAGAACAGGGCATCAGGATTGGAGGAAGACTCATTAACAACCTGCGTTATGCAAATGACACAACCTTCCTTGCTGAAAGTGAAGAGGTCTTGAAGCACTTACTAATGAAGATCAAAGACCATAGCTTTCAGTATGGATTACACCTCAACATAAAGAAAACAAAAATCCTCACAACTGGACCAATGAGCAACATCATGATAAACGGAGAAAAGACTGAAGTTGTCAAGGATTTCATTTTACTTGGATCCACAATCAACAGCCATGGAAGCAGCAGCCAAGATATCAAGACGCATTGCACTGGGTAAATCTGCTGCAAAGGACCTCTTCAAAGTGTTGAAGAGCAAAGATGTCACCCTGAAGACTAAGGTGCGCCTGACCCAAGCCATGGTATTTTCAATCGCATCATATGCATGTGAAAGCTGGACAATGAATAAGGAAGACCAAAGAAGAGCTGACGCCTTTGAATTGTGGTGTTGGCCAAGAATATTGAATATACCACGGACTGCCAAAAGAACGAACAAATCTGTCTTGGAAGAAGTGCGGCCAGAGTGCTCCTTAGAGGCAAGGATGGCAAGATTGCGTCTTACATACTTTGGACATGTTGTCAGGAGGGACCAGTCCCTGGAGAAGGACATCATGCTTGGCAGAGTATGGGGTCAGTGGAAAAGAGGAAGACCCCCAGCAAGGTGGATTGACACAGTGGCAGCAACAATGAGCTCAAGCATAACAACGATTGTAAGGATGGCGCAGGACCGGGCAGTGTTTCATTCTGTCGTGCATAGGGTCGCTATGAGTCGGAACCGACTTCACGGCACCTAACAACAACATGAGTCAGGAGTGACTTGACCGCAGCAGGTTTGGTTTTGATTCTATGTCTATGTTAATGTCTGTTTTAAGGTTCTGGTGAGAAAAGATTATATTCATTTAACTTTATTTTTACAGCTATTGTACAACATCACGCAAAACTAGGTACACAAGTAGTTTCTAGTGTGGTTTATTTTTTCTACATAATCTAAATATATAATCTTGTTATTTTGGATAGAAATAAATGAAATAAAACAATTCTTGATAGGTCCATAAATCAGGAGGTTTTTTGTTTTTTTTTTTAATAATTGACTTTTTCCACCTACCTAAAAAAAAGAAAAAGAAGGTATTACTGAGGTATGGCTTTAAAAATTTCCTAAATATGTGACTCTTTAAAAATTGTTCCCTTGCAAAAGGAAGAACTACAGGGAAAAAAAATCATCTGGCTTTAAGCTGAGGTTTTTTTTTTTTATACTTCCAGGATACAGAAAGGTTTCAACAACTTCACTGAGCCGACAGCAATACTCCCTGTTTAAACCTTCAGCTGCTGCTTCCTGATAACTCTTTTGGAATACTTTTAGAAACCAGAAGAGACTTTCTGAAGGGCTAATACATTTTGGATTGAGGCCAATGAGATCTAAAATTAAGCCAATGAAACTTTAAAATTCCCTAAGAGGGAGCTTTAAATAAATGTATTTCATCAATTTTAAAGCAAAAATTCCACAAGTCAAGCCATCTTACAAGGAAAATATTGATATTCCCTCCAAATCTAGTTTTAAAAGTTAGTTCTCTATTATACACACAAAAGGGAGAGTAAGACACTTTATAAAAATGGACACATTCTTTTATAAATCTGCACAGAAACATACAGTGCTGTAAGTATCTCTACTTACCTCTGCCATTTTTCTTAATTTTGCTATTAAAGAAAGTAGGGTCTTATTCTGTTATGTAGTTCAGACATAATTAATTCTGGCTGGGATCTGCAAAATGGAATTGCTAATTTTCAGAAAATAATCTTATATTTGGTCACCCAAGTTTGCAAAGATTCTTATGAGTTTAGGCAATCCTTTCCCCAGTCATTATTCCATAGTTATTAGAATAAAAATTAAATTCAAAATGTGAAAGAATACAAATAAGATTTGTTTTATATTTCAGTTTAGTTGTGTAAATTAGCAAGGCTTCAGCAAGAAGGGAAACTTGGAAAACGATTCTAGGTGTGATACGAACAATACTTATCATTTTAAATAGACAAGTACTATTTATCTACCAAATAAAATCAAGAAGCTGACAGAGATCCTTAAAAACCACCATGTTTGGGATTTTGAATTTCTAAATTTTAATTTCCGAAGTCCTTAAAAAGTAAAGTTTGCAAGCACAAGGCAAGAGAAAATGACTAGAGATAGTAACGATAAAAAATAATTACCAAGTAATAAAGAACGGTACTAATTATAAAGCATTAGGCTCTCTGCGTGAAGAAATCACCATTCCTTACTTTGTAAAGTTACTATGGGAAGTGCGACCATCCTTTGATACTTTTGCTAAGAAAATTTCAATGAAATTCACCTTCCTCTACGCAATCCTTTGCCTAGTGACTAAAGCACACATGCACGTGCGCACAGCTGCTTTCAAATTAGGCTAACTTCCCACAAGTTTTTTAGTGTCATTAAGTCATCATTTTGAAATACTTTCCCATTCTGGTCACACTGGGGAAAAGAATGAAGAACTAAGGGCATGAAAGAAATCTCTGCTGCTTTTTCTCATATTGTTTCTCTACTGCAGGCTCAGGTACATAATTTGCCAGACCCAGCGCAAAATGAAAATCCAAGCCTCTCGTTCAAAACTTAAGAATTTGAAGACAGTGAGAACGGAGCATTAAACCAAGCGTGGTGTCCTTCGGCACACTGGGCCCTTGTGACTGTGCCCAGGCCCATGAAGCGGTCTTGCTCTTTGCCTTCAGTGGCTTTGACTTTGTTTCCTATTCACCTCCTCACTGTCTCCTGTTGAACACTTATTTCCCCTAACGTCAGCCATCTGAACTAAAGCACAATTATCTTAGCTAGCTCATGGTTTACAGAGACAACATTCTCTATCTGCTATTGTCACTATCTTTAGATTGAAGGAATAAAAAGAAAGATGGACTGGAACACGATGCTAGGCAAGGCCCACAGTTTAACACAATACCTGGTCTTTACAAGATAACAACAGAATATAATGAATGCATAAAAAGATTAACTTTCTAGAAAAGTATAAAAACACAAAGTGCAAAGTAATTAATACGTGAAAGTAAGCAGATGTTAACTTAAAGCATGATTGAATGCATTAATTTTTTCCAGTAAAGGTAAAAACAAATCCTTTCAAGTAGGAGGTAAGCATTTTGTTTTTAATGAAAGTATCAAGGTCAGTTAAAAGAGATTTTTTTTTTAATGGTATCAAGGCCACAAATTTGGTAACTTTTTCAGTAAATTAATACTTGTGAATACAAAAACAGGTTTATTCCTTTCAAAGATGTCATTTGTTCCTGCTTACTTATTAGCAATGCCAAAATCACAAGGATCACTTACAGCATAAAACTACTATCTTTGAGGACTTGAAGCTACACATCAAACCTGTTCTTAACCATTATGAACACTAAAAGTCGCCTTCTGATCACAAAGGAGAAAAACATGCTGAACATTGTGTTTAAGAGGCTAAGATATATAATGAATACAATAAGAGTAAGAAAACAGATTTTAGGTTTACAATCAGCATTATCTTTTTTGTCTTATACCAATCACATCTGGTTCTAAATCGGTGAAATATAAGATAGGCAGGCTCCTGATTTAACTACTCAAAGAACCTTCAAATTCATCTGTACGCAGACTGATTTTTATAGTATTTTAAGTTGTTTTTTTGCTATGAGTCACTTTTTTTCAAGTTTAAATTGGATTTTTAAAAATTAAAAGAATGCATCCATATTATATACATTCCTTAAACACAACCATATTCTAAAGTTCATTTGCAAAGTTTAGGTTTTGTCTTGGTAAATTGAAACTTTTAGTTATTTTTATTAACTTTAATCAAGTATCAGAATTTTAAAAAGTATACAAAATTCAAATTTTATTTCAAGTAAGAGAATATTAGCAAGTTCCCAGTTGTTACAGAAGTTTTTGTACCACTTTAAAAAATTTTAAGTGTAAAGCTCATGCTGAAGAGTTCATGGAATCCAACTCTTTTGTCTTTTATATAACATTAGCACATATTTTGGTTATGATGTAAAATGAGAGAAAGATATTGCAACTTTAATACACAAACATAAGAACGTCTGAATTTTGGAATTAACTTTGGAGTTAAAAAGAAAAATAACAGCATTATGCACAGGTAGGAGCCTTGGTAGTGAGTGCTTACGAGCTCGGCCGTTAACCAAAAGGTCAGCAGTTCAAATTCACCAGCTGCTCCTTGGAAGCCTAAGGGGCAGTTCTACTCTATCTTACAGGGTCACTATGAGTCACAATCGACTCAATGGCAACAGGCTTTTTGGTTTATGCACAGGTAACCACTGAGTATAGGCAAGTAAAAAAATGTATAAAGGCAGATAAACAGAAGCCTGCATTTATTATTAATAAATAGAGTAATTTATTCCTTTTGAAACAGGCAGAAAAAGAGTCCTGTGTAATGAAACATACTTTAAGAACAAAAAATAAAAGGATTATGGAAAAGGGAAAGTACACAGCAATAAGAGAAGCAACAGTTATATTAAGATTCAGCCTTCAAATTAAACTGCAATTATAAAATAAATCCGTTACTTCCAAAACATTGTTCCTACTCATAAAACGTGTGATTTGCTATTTTTAAATGTTCAAAATGATAATATGCTGAATCTTTTATAACTTGAGTAGAAATTCAATATAGTAATTATACACCAGTCTGTTTATGGTTACGGTTCCTGGGTGGGGCAAAGGGTTAAGTGCTTGACTACTAACTGAAAGCTTGGCCATTTGAACCCATTCATAAGCACTTTGGAAAACCTGGTGGCACAGTGGTTAAGAGCTACAGCTGCTAACCAAAAAGCTGGCAGTTCAAATGCACCAGGTGCTCCTTGGAAACCCTATGGGGCAGTTCTGCTCTGTCCTATAGGGTCGCTGTGAGTTAGAATCGACTCCACAGCAACGAGTTGGTTTTTTTTTTTTAATAGGCACTTTGGAAGAAAGGCCTGGCAATCTGCTTCTGTACATCTTTTTCACCTAGTATCGTTATCATCCAATGGATCCTTCTGTGAGTCTTAATACATTGTTGTCAGCTGCTGTCCAATTGGCCCCCAACTCATGGCGAACCCATGTGTTACAGAGCAGAACTGCTCCACATGGTTTTCTTGGCTGTAACCTTTTACAGAAGCACTTTGTCAGGCCTTTCTTCTATGGAGCAGCTGAGTGGGTTCGAACCCCCAACCTTTAGGTTAACAGCCGATGACAAATCATTTGCACCATCTAGGCTCCTGGGATCTACTTCCGAAAGATCACAGCCATTGAAAACCCTATGGAGCACAGTTCTACTCTGCAACACATTGGGTCACCATGAGTCAGAATCAATTTAACAGCAACTGGCTCATTTTGGTTCACAGTTAACAGTTCATCCCATCAAGACTATCTGAATTTTCAGCAACAACTTGCCTTCATATTTTCTGTATCTATCATAAAACATATTTTTATTACTTCAGAAAATATGATTTCTGCAAGACATGGCAGATTTACGATATCATTTGCATCATCGATCTGTTTTTATTTAAAGCAAAAGCAAAACACATGTGAAGAAGTCCCTAGTTTTAAAGTATTTCTTTGAAATGATCAATATAAATTTTATAAAATCAGAGAAGAATATGTAATATAAAGTGTACTAGAAACAATCCTAAGCACCCACAATACAGTGCATTTTTAAAGAAGGTGGTAGTGTCAGCAAAAACAGAACGTTGTTTCTACCATTTTGTCACATCTGGCAGATTACTAATCTGAAGTAAGACTTTTATTTTGAAAAGTGTTCTTTTTATACATTGAACCCGTTGCCGTCAAGTCAATTCTGACTCATTGCGACCCTACAGGACAGAGCAGAACTGCCCCATTGGGTTTCCAAGGAGCGGCTGGTGGATTTGAACTGCCGACCTTTTGGTTAGCAGCCTGAGCTCTTACCCACTGTGCCACCAGGGCTCCTTTTGTACATTAGTCTCAGAAATAATGCTATTTTGAAATGCAAGAAAAAGAAAGTGAAAATCACCCTAATTTTACACAAACAATTCCCTTCTAAACAAAGGAGTAGATATGGTATTTAAACAACAGGAGAAATTAGTTCCATGTACCTGGGACAAGGTCATTATTTGTCTTTATGGAATAAACAGGTAAAAAAGAGTCATAAGATTACCCTTAATATATGCAATCCAAACATAAGTAATTCTTAATTGTTTGATGAGTAAAGATTACTCTCAGTGCGGTGGTTCTCAAAGTGTAGTTCCCAGACCAACAGCATTACCTGGGTACTTGCAAATTCCGGGATCCCTTTACAGGCCTACTGAATCAGAAACTCCCAGGGCAGGGTCCATCAATCTGTGTTTTACCAAGTTCTCCAGGTGATTCTGATACAGCTCAAGTTTAAGAAACTTAGTATGTCTTATCATGAGGTCTCTTGAATGAAACTGTCCAAATTTCAAGTCATTTTTTATTAATAAAATGTCCTTCAAAATGTCCTTAGACCAAGTGAATAGTTTTAGTGCAGCTTAGAAGAAAAAGAAATCCTTTCACAAAGGCATTTTCCAATAGGTTCCAGGTATATACTAACATTAATGGTATCTTTGCTATATATCTTCCACTCAACACACACACAAAACCTATTCTTTTTTAGCAATAATGTGATCAAACCATATGAGGGGACAATTATGACTGAATGCAATGTCTTGGTCACTAACAGGTTAACCAAAAACCAGTTGACTCAAATTGATCCCAACTGATGGCAACCCCATGCATTTCAGAGAACTGCATTCCATAGGGTTTTCAAAGGCTGTCACCCTTTGGAAGCAGATTGCCAGGCTTTTCTTCTGAGGCACTTCTGGATGGATTCAAACTGCCAAGCTTTCGGTAAGTAGCTGAATGTTTGACTGTTCACACCACCCAGGTTAGGGAGTTAAGAAAACAGAACTACAAAAAATGTTTTCAGTAAAACTGTATAATATATCTTATGAATTGAGAAATCATAATAAGTATAAAACACTTACTGAGCTGATACTAGGTACAAAAATTCAAGAATGTGACACAAAAGAGAGAAATCACCTGGAAAACTGTTCCTGAAGACACCAAAATGAAAGTCATTAGAGTCCTGATATAGAAATGTAGCTATCCTACTTCAGTTTGAATTAATTCTAGCACAAAATAGGTCCTCCAATAGCATATTATTTGGCATTAATAATGTTTGCATCTTTACAATTTCCTATTATTCAACATGTTTTTTTCTCATGAACTTAAATCTTTTTGCTTCTGTTATAAAATATGTATTCAAAGTGTTTTTTAAAAAATTTCTTCTGATTTTTTTCATTTTTTCTACTTTGCCTCTGATTAAAGTCTTCTCTTGATAAACTATTAAGTCATTTTCATCCATCTTTCCTCCTAGCTTTGAAGTTCATGATACACCTGTACAATCAGTTTCCTCACTAACCACTATTCTCTCCCCATGTGCTTTTGAATAAAGAGCTTTCTACTTTAAAAAATATAAACCAAGGCAAAGAACTGCATTTACTTTCTTTAGCTCTCTGAATAAATAAAATTCCCAAAAGAGGCTGTTGAGAACCACAGGAACTGTCCTCCAGTTGAACAGCCAGGGCAGTCCTTCTGGCTGTGGTGTTAGAAAATAACACACCAGCGCACAGTGTGGCACTACCCTGTCACGGACACTATAAAACAAAACATAAGCAATGATCTTAAGGAGAAGAACATCAGCTCTCCTGATTCCTATCACAAAATGTCTGGCATTGTATGACCTAACCCCCCTGAAAAGTGCTCTAGTGATTTTTTTTTTTAACTGTAGTCTGAATCTAACAGGTGTTCTTACTACAGCAGGACAGGAAAGGCAGGTACGTGGAAGAAGCATGTCCTCAAAAACAGACCTTATTCCATCTGAGAAGTGAATGTGCCGAAACTACAGGATATGTATTCTTAAAATCATTCTTTATTTTGCCAACTCATTTAAGCTGCCCAAAAGGTAAACAATATAGATTCCATAGTAACACACGATTCTAATAAAGAAATACAGACTAGGTGTTTAACACAAGACTTTGAAAGAGTATTGACTGTAAGTGTTCACACCACAACAATAACTCTTACTGATAACTGATAAACGCCGTTCACCCAACAGCAGACTGTGCACTAATTACTTCACAGTCTCTCTAATCCTCATAACAACTCTGCAATGTAGTATAATTACTATTCCCATTTTATATAAGAGACCAATTCATCCTCCAAAACCAAACTTTTCATTTCAATTTGCCTAAGGTTACACAGCTAGTAAAGCAGCAAAGCTGGTATTTGAACGCAAGCTGTCTAACTCCAAGTGTGTCCGTCGTCTCTATTACATTGCCTCTCTTAGATTATATTTATTTGCATTGCATTATTTTTTTCCCAAGGCATTTATGGGGATTTCTGATAGTTCCTAACGATTTGCTGTTGCTGTTGTTAGCTGCTGTCGAGTCGGCACAGACTCCTGTTGACTTCATGTGTAACGGAACTAAATGTTGGCTGGTCGTGTGCCATCTTCATGATCACTGGTTCATAATGACAGGTATCCTAAAAGCATGTATTAATGAAAAGTCAAAAATGTTTTTTCCAAATTTGGCCTTAAATATCCGATTTTCTTGCTCTAAATTTTGATCTACGAAAAATTTCTTCTAGTAGAGATGAAACGAACTAGTAGTTTTGGCACTTCCTGAACCAACTGTTTCAATATTAAGGTTTAATTAATCTCCAATAGACCCAAGATTGAACATTTTATCCTCTTTCATTATAAACCAAAGTCTTTATAAAAGATCACAGAAAACAGTCACGAAGAAATGGTAATGAAGTGCAAATAAAACAAAAGACACGGCAATCATTTCAAAATTGGAAGAGACATCAGCAAACATCTAGTAGTCTAATACTTATTTTACAGATAGGAAAACTGGAAGTCAGAGAAGTAAACTACTGTCCAGGGTCCCTGGGGTGATGAACCTCAATTTTCCTAATTCTCAGTCCAACACTCTGCCTACTGGACCAGGCTTTCTTTTAAACTAAACTCATCATTTTAAGAACCCCCTCACCTACTGACACATTTCTTCCTGATTTGGTTCCTAGGATCACCATGACTTAGCCACTCAGGATAACACTTTGCAGCAATCTGTGACAAACATTTATTTTCTACCTTCTTTAACCTACATTTACTTGGAGGGCAAATCCTATTGCTCACAAAAGTTCTCTCGCATTTATACTTTCTCTTCCGTTCTTACTGCCACCACACTGGATTGGTATCTCACTATCTCTAATTTATAATTTATATTACACTATGGCCTCCTTCTTGAGCTTTCTACCTCTTCTAGTCTTTCATCTCTGCTGTTCAAAAAACACTGATTTTTGGTTGCCTACCGAAAGTTTAAAGGAGTCCTGGTGGTACAACGGTTAAGTGCTTGGCTACTAACCAAAAGGTTGGAAGTTTGAACCCACCCAGCAGCTCTGCAGGAGAGAGGCTTGGTGATCTGCTTCCATCAAGATTACAACCAAAAAAATCTATGGGGCAGTTCTACTCTGTCTCATGTGGCTGCTATGAGTCTCAATCTACTCGATGACACCCAACAACTGGAAAGTTTAAACTCTAATCTGGCATTCAAGGCACTCCACCTAGCCACAAATTAGCTTTCCAGTCGCGGTTGGCATCTTCTTTTTTTTCTCTTAATAGTTTCTCTAACTTCCCTTTGTGCTCCAGCCATACTTGGGAGGAACCTGTCCTCTATTTTTTCTCGTCTGTGTGCAATTAATAAGCTTTATTTTTATTCAGAGGTTATCATGGTTGGAGCTAGATCTCTAAAATCGCAGTAAATAGCACTAAAAGGTATCTGGTTAAGAATATATGAAGAAAAATCCACTATATAAAGGTTTAAAAAAACAAGCACCGTATTAAAATTGCAGTGAAATTGGTGGGGTAATGAAGTAGTACTCTGTTCTGCTATCACATCTATTTTGAAAACACAAATTTACTTCAATGCAACTGATACATTACAGACAATTTGAGCATAAAGAGAATTTCATGTTTGTTTATGCACGATTTCATCCACAAGAAAGACTAGCTGACCACATAAAACTGCAGCCAGCTGCACAGAACCGGCATCAGAATAAACAAAACACACACCTGCACACACCTCAAGCCATCACTAGCTATCCCAGTTGTTGTTATGAGCACACCTGTTCACATCTGGGGTTACAAATTCCCTTCGTATTTCAGATAATCCTCCTTCCACCATTTTACAATAACTCAAGGACCACAACCCATCTGATGACTGCTTCCACAAACTTCAAGTCTTTTTCAAAGTGTCATATGTATTACGCTGTTGGTGTTAGGTAACATCGAGTTGGTTCCAACTCACAGCGACCCTATAGGAAAGAGCAGAACTGCCCCATGAGGTTTCCAAGGAGCGGTTGGTGGATTTGAACTGCTGACATTTTGGTTAGCAGCTGAGCTCTAACATGTGTAATCCTTTAACATGTGTAGACTTGTGCTATTATTATTAGGTTTCTTTTCTTTAATGTGTCATTGACAAAGATTTTGGGTATTGTATTCCAACCTCATTTTTTCTAGAAACTCAATGATTTTATTGTCCAGTTTTGCATAGCGAATGGTTTTTAGGATGTATATGTTGGTGTTTTGGCAGAACTGGTTGTATAACCCTTACGGAAAGAACAAAGCCATGTCATATCCTTTGACCTAATAGTAATCTAACTCTGAATCATTTCGCTTAAGGGAATAATTTTGGCAAAGGAAAGCAGTTACATGCACGAAGAAACACTCAACCATGTTATCAGTTGCAGTAAAACAACACAAATAACCTTAATACGTTTAACAGAAAAATAGTTTATTAATAATGATACATCAATAAGATGATCTATTAATTAACAAAGATAATGTTGGAGACTGTAGTGAAAGATGGAAAATTTTGTCATAAAGCAACAAAACGAAATGTGTATTATGACAATTATTTAAAGTACCTATGCATGTAATCGAAGGCAGAAAATTAATGAGCAAATTAAAAAATAGTTATTTGGATTAGTTTATGGTAGTTATATTTAAAAACTATTTTTAAAAGCAATCAAAAATTTTAAAAAGATACATTGGTAGCCTGAACTAGTATTCACTGCATGCTTTTTAAAGCTCATAAACCCATAAAACAAATAAGAATCCTGAAGGGTATACGGGAACTCTCTGTACCATCTTTACAGCAATACCTCTATAAATCTAAATTATTCCTAGAAGCTTCAAAAACTTAAAAAAAAAAAATCCTTACTATTGTACCAAACATGATATTCTTATGACAAAAATGGTTCTTTTAAAAAATATCCACATTACAGTATGCTCAATCATATTTAAGTTATGATAATTTTTTTTCAGTATTCCATACTTAAAAACTTAAGCAGGCAAATGGTCAAAAGCAAGATTTACTCATAGAAGTTAAGTTCTACATGTATCCTAATATCAATATATACAATCATACATCTAATACCTATAGTTCCATGCATGTTATTTATTAAAATATCCTAAAAAAAAAAAAATCCTAGTGCTCTCAAAATCCCTAAACTATTTTTTTAAATTTCCTGTTTTTGCTGTTTTCCTAAGACGCATTCATTCACTCATTCAACAATTACACTGAATATGTAACATGAGCCAGGTACTATACTTCTACCTGCTGAGGGTAGAGCAGCAAATAAAAATGCCTATCTTCACATTTTAATGGAAAGGGGCTGAAAATAAACACAAAAAGTAAGTGAAATATATGGGACAGTTAGATGGTAATAGGGGCTTACAAGAAACATAAAACAGAAAGGAATATGGGGGTGAGAGAAATTAGCAATTTTACAGTGGCCAAAGAAAGCCTCACTGAGTTGACGGTTAAGGAAAAATCTCAAGAAGACAAGGGAATGAGTCATGCAGACATATAGAAAAAGTGTTATGGGCAGAGGGAACTGTGCCAAAGGCTCTGAAGCAAGAATGTTTCTGGCATGTTCCAAGAATCCAGTGTGACTTGTGCAGACTGAGCAAGCGAGGAGTAGAAGTTAAGATCACGGAATAACAGGGGCCCAGACGGTACAGGCTAGTAGGCCATTTAAGTACTTTGGCTTTTACACTGATTCAGATGAGAGGTCACTACAGGATTTGATCCAAGCAGTGTTATGATATGGCATACATTTTAATATAATTACTGTACCTGCTGTATTAAGAATGGATAAGTCAAGGCCAGAAACAGGAAGACCAAGTGAGCAGCTTTTGGAATAAATAAAGGTGAGATACAAAGGTGATTTGAAATGGATCAAATCTAAATTTTGATCAGGGATGCAGCAGTGGAGATGGTGAGCAGTGACTGGATTTTAGATATATTT
This sequence comes from Loxodonta africana, assembly GCF_030014295.1. Classification (NCBI taxonomy): domain Eukaryota; kingdom Metazoa; phylum Chordata; class Mammalia; order Proboscidea; family Elephantidae; genus Loxodonta; species Loxodonta africana. The sequence continues at coordinate 173,799,897 of NC_087345.1, read as the reverse complement.
TAAGGGCAGAAACAAGAGAATTTGGTGAAAGAGATGTGTGGAATAGGATATGGTGTGAAAGAAAGTGAGTTATCAAGGATATCAAGGCTAACCAAAAGAATGCAGCTGCTATTTACTGAGATGGGAAAAACTGCAGGAGGAAGTTTTCAATGGAAGACATATTTTTAGTTTTTTTTTTTTTTTGCTATATTACAATCTGAGAAGACAAATGGACTGCTTATTAGCATATGGATGGTTATCTTAAAGCCACGGTACTAGATGAAGCAACCAAAGGCGTCAATTTGAACAGAAAGCAGATTCAAATTCCAAATGCTGGAGCACTCCCAATTTAGAGACTGAGAAGGAAGCAGGGCCAAGATGGCAGAGCAGTCAGACGCTTCCAGTGGTCCCTCTTACAACAAAGACTCAGAAAAACAAGTGAATTGATTATATATGAAAATCCAGGAGCCCTGAACTTCAAAGGCAAAGTTGAGGAATAGGACTCAGTGGCAGGGGGAGGGAGAGATGGCTTAGAAGCCACAAGGAGTTGCCAGACCTGACCCAGTAGGAACCAGCACCCTGCAGGCCAGATCAGCTGTCATACGCAGTGAGGCAAGCACTGGCGTTTGGGACGTGTTTTCCACTTCAGGGGAGTCCAAGCAGCAGTCTGTTCAACCCTCGAGAACTAGTGAAAATTGGCACTCAATCAACAAAAGTTAAGTACATGGTCCTAACCTACCCCACGGATCAAAAAACACCCAGTTTAGGAAGAACCTCTCTCCCTGCTCCCTCCCTGCTCTGCACCGTCCTGACCTGGCTTCAGCAACTGCCAACTGCCTCTTCCCCTGGGCTGGAAGTAGGGCCCATCATGCATTCTGAGCCATTCTCCTGGCCTGGGAGAGGGAACAAATTAACAAACAGGAAAAAAATAATCTGCCAGCTCCCCTAAGCCAGGAACTCAGGGCAGGCACAGCTCCTTTGCCTAGGCACAGGCATAAGGGGTCCATGGACTTTGAATGCCTTCCACCCCTGCATACACCTGTGTGGGCCCATTTCAACAGTGTAGGCCCTCATTAGCACAGTACAACAGGGTATATACCTGAAGGCTAACTTCACTGTATCAGCTGTATGATGAAATGGCAGGTCTGCAACATGTGATACCACTCTACCCATTAAGCAGGGTCCTCACCTACCCACATCAGGAGCCTGAGGACTGATGGCTCTACCCACTCCACTGAGCCACCCATGACAGGTGTCCAGGAATAGGTGGTGACTCTCAGGCCTTACAGTCAACAGCATTGGGTGCCCACAGTCTGGCTACAAAACCTACCCACCTATGCACTCCAGGGAACAAGGACACACTTTCCTCACAGACACTCAGGGGCAGCCATCAGCCCCCTGCCTTGCTCAGCACGTGACCTCCTACTACAGTCAGATACCTGTGCCTACTCCAATCACCCCTGCCTGTCTAGGACTGTAGGCAAGAGCCTGCAGCACATACTTGGTGACCAACTACCTGGACACCTGAGCTGAATCCATACAAGAAAAGTAAATAGACTTCTGGGCTCACATACCTAGTAACAAATCTAACCATCTGGTGACAGGATGTTAGAGCTTCAAAGGCATCAATAATCAAACTAGCTCACATGACCAGCCTATCTGAGCATATCAAAACAAGAAGCTAGGTAGAACACAGTAAGCAAGTATAAAATAAATAAATATAAAAACTTACTGATTGCTTGGAGACAACAGTCAATATCTAATCACATAAAAAGGCAGACCATGATGGCTTCAACAAGCTCCCGAAATAATCTAAAAATCTTCCAGAGGAAGAAAATTTCTTGGAATTACAATACAAAAGATCAATATACAGAACTCTTCAAGAGATCAGGAAGGAGATCAGGTAAAATTCAGAACAAGCCATGGAACACACAGACAAAGCAATAGAGGAAATTTAGAAGATCACAGAAGTGCATAATGACAAATTTAATAGGCTGCAAGAATCCATAGAGAGACAAGAAATAGAAATCCAGAAGATTTACAACAAAACTTCAGAATTAGACAACTCAATAGAAAGTCATAGGAGCAGAATTGAGACAATGGAAGTCAGAATTAGTGAGATTGAAGATAAAGCACTCGACACCAACTTATTTGAGGAAAAATCAAATAAAAGAATTAAAAAACTTGAATAAACCCTAAGGATTATGTGAGACTCTACAAAAAAAAAAAACAAAAAAACTTTTTTTTTTAATCAAAAGGAATAACCTATGAGTGGCTGGAGTACTAGAACAGGGAGATAACAAAAAATACAGAGAGAATTGTTGAAGATTTGTTGGCAGAAAACTTCCCTGATACTGTGAAAGATGAGAGAGTATCTATCCAAGATGCTCATCAAAAACCACACAAGGTAGGTCCCAAAAGAAAGTCACCAAGACATATTATAATCAAACTTGCCAAAGCCAAAGATAAGAATTTTAGCAGCAGTTAGGGATAAACGAAAAGTCACCTACTAAGGAGAGTCAATAAGACTAAGCTTGGACTACTCAGCAGAAACCATGCAGGCAAGAAGGCAATGGGATGACATACATAAAGGCTTGAAGGAAAAAAATTGCCAGCCAATAATTATGTATCTAGTAAAACTGTCTCTCAAATATGATGGTGAAATTAGAACGTTTCCAGATAAACAGAAGTTTAGGGAATTTGTAAAAAACCAAATAAAAATTACAAGAAATACTGAAAGGATTCCCCTGGACAGAAAATGAATAACATCAGATAACAACCCAATGTAGAGACTGAAGAGATGAGAGGGAATCAGCAAGGGAGATGGAGAAGTAGCAGCCAGAGAGGCAGGAGGAAAAAGTCAGGAGAGTATACTATCCGAAAGCCAAACAAGGAAAGGGCTAAATGCTGCTGATAGGTCAAGTGTGATGAGGATGGAGAAGTGACTTGACTTGACTTGGCAGCACAGGGGTCATTACCAGAAAGTTTGGTAGAGGACAGGAGCTACAAAAAATGAATTCAGAAAGCACAGAGAGATCCACTGTAAATGTAAAGACAGACATAGGGCACTAACCAGAAGGAGAACTGGAAAAAGAATTTTTTCTTTTTAGATGGGAGAAAAACACAGCATTTACTAGTATGTTGATGGAAAAGGCCTAGCAATAAAGAAAAAATTAATGATGCAGGCGAGAGAAGGCAGAATTGCTCTAATTTTGGGGGACTGAGTGGAAACCCTGGTGGTGTAGTGGTTAAGTGCTACAGCTGCTAATCAAAGGGTTGGCAGTTCGAATCCACCAGGAGCTCCTTGGAAACTCTATGGGGTAGTTCTACTCTGTCCTACACAGTCTCTATGAGTCGGCAATGGGTTTAACGGGAGTGGTGCAAGTGGTTTGCAATTAGCTGCTTACCAAAAGGCTGGCAGTTCAAACCCACCCAGTGGCTGCATGGAAGAAAAGGTGTGACGATTCACTTCTGTAAAGATTAGTCAAGAAAATTCCACAGAGCAGTTCTACTCTGTAACACATGTGGCTGCCATGAGTTGAGAGCTAACTTCACAGCAACTAACAAGAACAACAATTATGGCATATGATAATCCTCCATTAATGAGAGTATTTTAATATTTATCAAAAAATTAGAATCAGTGTCTTATACATTAATAACAAAAAGTCAATATAAAATACATTTAACAGTTCTATAAATAAATGTTGAGTAGACTAATGAATAACATACTTTTTACTAATTGCCCTGTCTGAAACATTATTGTTTAAATGTATATTTTCTTTTGCTTTTACATAATTTACTTGCTTTATGTAAATGGTATTTTCAGAAGTAAAGATTACATTAAATCTTTATGAATTTGTCTGTATTACAATTGCTACATTAAATACATTTATGAAGAAAAAAATCTACTTTTACATTTACATGGTTCCCTGAAATGGATGAAGTCCACATTTTGTTCATACACTTTCTACTCCAGTCTTTAGAAAGCTGAACTACTACTAGCTAAATGTTCAACATAGAAAACAAAAGATTACCTTACCTAATCAACTTTGCTAGGATTATACAAATATACACTCAACTTCAAAAAATTTCTATCTACCTTATCTACCCATAGTAATATACCCACTTGTAGAATAACACACGTATTTGGGAGAGCTTAAAAATTAAACTACTTTAAACCAGGGACCAACAAACTTTTTTCTGTAAAGAGTCAGACAGTAAATATTTTAGGCTTTGTGAGCTACATATAATCTCTGTCACAAACTGTTCTTTTTTTGTTAACAGTTATCTTAAAAACGTAAAAATGATTCTTATCTTATGGGCCATACAAAAACAAGCTAAGGGCTGGATTTGGCCCATGGACCACAGTTTTGTCGACTCTTCCTTTAAACGGTTGTACAAAGCTTAAACATGACCCAGGTGAGTCATATTTCAGGATTAAAGTTGGACATCGACAAAAAATGCTTTATATTCTGTAGAAAGGAGACTTATAATACATCTCCCCAAACTAGAAGAAATTTCTATTTGAAACAGCATACTCAGAAATATGCCTTTTATCTAAAAAGCAATTTGGATGTCCGCTTACTAAAAGACACGGAATCCGCAAAATAGCCACTATCTCTAGTTATATAATCAAGTCCATTGTTTCACTTTTCAGAATTACCTGTTAAATATTGTACCAGTAAGTAGTAAGAGAAAAGGAAAGCATTATAACATTTACAGGCAGTCCCTAGGGTTATGAATATCCGATTTACGTACAAGCCACAGTTACCAACCAACCCCCGTAAAGCCTACTATATTAAAAATTCGAGGTATATACAATGGTTTGTAATAACAAATTGGGCACTACTTTTTGATGCACATCAAAACACTATTATTATTACTGTATTATTATGTTAAAGATGTTTTAGTGTGTCTGGAAGTGTTTTTTTTTTTAATGGTTTTATGCATAGAAAAGTACACTATGTACTATACACTAAGACAAACGTTTGACTGATGTTAGATATGAACCGTACCTAACTGTTCCGATTTACATACAAATTTGACTTAAAGACAGACTTGGGAACAGAACTTGTTCATAATCCAGGGATGGCCTGTAATATGTTTTAACTTCCCTACTGTAATTCCATATATTAATAAAACAAATGTACACAAGGTAGCAAAACTACTAGGAGAGCTATTTTATTAACTTCTTTTGGATTGTCAGATCCTTTGAGACTCTGATAAAGGCAATGGATGCTTCCTCCAGAAAAAGATAAACACTGAAACTTCTGCCTTAGTTTCAGGCAAATCTAGACTCCCCCAAGCCTATCCACAGATACCAGGTGAAGACTCTCCGTGCTTTAAAAGCACAACCACCTTTGTTCCTTCAGGCAATTTCACACAAGGCTTCTAAAAAGTTAGAAACCTAAATAATTATCACATGATAACAAATAAAGTAAAGTCATACTTACAAATAATCTAAAACTCAAGATAATAATCTTATGTCCTTATACCTAGTGAAGTTTTTACCCAATTCAAAGTCTCTTACAATACACCCCAACCATCATGAAGTGTCTCTCTCCTCTCACACCTGCCTGTACTCTGCACTGCAGGCTGGCAGGTTTCACTGCTGCACGGTGCCCAGTGTGTGCTGTATTTTTTTATGCACCTGTTCTCACCATCTTACCTTGTCTGCAGTGCTCCTGCCACACCTATTCAAACCTCCCTATCCATTAAGACCCAGATGAAATTCTACCACCTCTATCATTTCTTCTCTGATACGTAACCCATAATTTCTTGCCCCTGGATTCATCGCTTTTTCACCACAATTCAATCAGCTAATCATATAATGATATGCACTCTCATACTGTTTTTATGTGTCCCAACCCTCCCAAGTATAGCGCCAGTGACTTACGACAGAAATGCTTCTTTGCATCGTCACCTTAGGCTACAGCACAATCATAAATATGACAGAATTCACAAGTAATTGTTAAATAAATTAATTTACTTCAATGGCTTTGAAAATACTGGTTTGGTTTCACTAGGTAAACCTGAATTGTAGGCAAAAATGTGAAGAAAACAAAAACTTAATGAAATGAAACAAATCATTTAATTTTAAAAACTGTGCACCTGATAACTGAGAGTCCAAAGCTATCTAAAACTCTATAAATTGAAAAGTGTGACCATGATTACTTAGTGTAGTTCCCCCCCACCCCCACTGCCGCACCATGGACATCATGAGACAAGAATAAACTGTCCAGATTTTCATTCAAATTTTGTGGCCTAAACATAGCACTGAATCCTGATTGGTATCTTAGGCATTTGCTTTATTTGGTGCTTTACTTATTATTCAGGTTCACATAAAATTTCCCAAGGCACAGCCAGTCCCTGCAGCATCATCAAGTAGGCAGAGTTCCTCCTTCACAGACCCTTCTCCCCTTTGGCATTCCCTCCCTTTCAAACCAGGAGCTCGCCTCCTGCTCTCTCTGATGCCCAGGCACCCTGCCTAGGCTTGTACTCAGTTTGTAGGTCATACCTCACCTCTATCTTCCTTTCTTTACTCCTACAACATTTAGTGACCATTATTAGTCTTGGCAAGTAATTAGGTTAATGATTTCATATAAACAAACTCACTTTAAACATGATTATTGTGCTAACGAAAGGAAAGACTATAATGACTGAAACATAATTTTTGAAGTATGTACACATCTCAACAATGCCTTTCATATTACATAAATAGGAAAGTGTTGTTTTGCTGCTCTGCTGGAATATAAAGTTAGCACTGATTTCTGGGAAGTATGGTGGGATAGTGGCTAAGAGCTATGGCTGCTAACGAAAAGGTCAGCGGTTCGAATCCACGGCATTTCTTGGAAACTATATGGAGCAGTTCTACTTCGTTCTACAAGGTCACTATGAGTCAGAATTGACTCCACAACAATGGTTTTTGTTTGTTTTTTTAAAATACCTTATCAAAAGAAAGAAAAGACACAAGATGTGGTAAAACCACTCCTACAAATGCTCAGGAAAAAAAGTATCTAATGAGATCTAGAGCTGAATAGATAATGAGAAGAAAGACAAGATTTACAACTTACCATATGTAGAAGGGCTCTTTGTTAGCACACTGCTATTAGAGGGCCATTTAAACAAGGAAACAATGAGTTGGACTGATACACAGTCAAAAAAATGGACTCAAACATACCAACAATCCATGAATATGGCAGAGGAGTAGGCAAGATTTTGTTCTGTTACACATTAAGGTTGCCATGAGTTGGAGCTGACTTGATGGCAACTGAACATTAGTGAATAGAGAGTCATTGATTCATTAAGTTAGTAAACAGTTATTTAGTTATATAAAGCAGATCTGTGCTATGCTTCACAGGCACCTGAAACATAACATTATTATGCTGTATCACAAATTAAAAAACAAAAACTCAGGAGCCCTAGTGGTGCAGTGGTTAAGCACTTGGCTGCTAACCAAAGGTCGGTGGTTCAAAACCACTATTTGCTCTGCAGGGGAAAGACGTGGCAGTCTGCTTTCATATAGATTACAGCCTTAGAAGCCCTGTGGGGAAGTTCTACTCTATCCTATAGGGTTGCTATGAGTCAGGATCAACTCTATGGCAACGGGTATCATCAAACTCAAGCAACAATCCACTTTCTCTCCAGCGTCTGAACTTAATATAGGGCACCACCATCCAGCTTTGTCCAGGACAGAAATCCACGAGCTGCCTTTGTTTCCTCATCCAATTAATCTCCACATCCTGTAAATTCTAATTTATAAATATTTCTCTCATCTGCCCACCTCTCTTCATCCTCATTGTCACCACACTTATCTCAACAAGGCCTATTAGCAACCTCCCTCCCAGATTACTATAAAGCTTACTGACTTCACACCTTTCTATCCTTTGTGGGAAGAACATGAGAATCTCAGAAAAGTACAAATCTTGTAGCATATTCATGCAATGGAATATTATAAAGTGACAATAACAACCAGCAACTATACTCAATAATATGGATGAATTTCACAGTCATAATGTTGTGTCTGGCTTCTTTCACTCAAATGAGTATATATATGATCCCATATGTATAAACTCAGGCAAAACTATTTACGGTATAAGAAGTCAGGTGACAGTTCCTTTTGGTGGGTAGGGGGCAGGAGTGACAGGAAAGAAAGATGAAAGGGGACTTCTAGGATGCTAAGAATGTTCTGTTTCTTCATCTGGGTACTGGTCACATGGATGTGTTTAAACCAAAAAACCAAACCCCTGTTGTCGGGTCGATTCTGACTCATAGCGACCCTACAGGACAGAGGAGAACTGCCCCATAGAGTTTCCAAGGAGCGCATGGCAGATTCAAAATGCTGACCTCTTGGTTAGTAGCCATAACACTTAACCACTATTGCCACCACGGTTTCCTAGATGTGTTTAGTTTGTGAAAATTCATCGAGCTGTATGCTTACTATACATTCACTTTTCTATACGATTATTACTCTTTGATAAAAAGCTTTAGAAAAACACAAATCTGATGTACAATGTCTTCCTACTGTTCTTAAGCTGAAGCCCAAACACCAAGTACCTAACTATAATTTGCAAGATATTCCACCAAATGGTCCCATCTTTCTAAGTCTTTTGCCTTGAATGTGTCTTCCTCTCTTTCTTCCTTTAGGGCTTTCACATATGCTGTGTCTTCAACTCAGAACAAACACTAGTCCACCTTCCTTTTGTGGACTAACTCTTAATAATGCCTTTGGTTCAGCTAAAATTCACTTTCTCAAGGAAATCTTCTCTGACTCCAGGTTAGGTTTGCAATCCCCTCAATTTCCCCCTCACAATGACTTCATTCACACATCTTTAGGAGACTGCAAGTTCTGTGAAGGTAGGGAATGTGTTTGCTTACTACTCAATTCTCACAGCTCTCTACACACTTGATGACTGATAGAATATATTTACTTATGATACAAAATTTCAAAGTCTATGTACTATGTATTTATATACACATTTATAACGGTGAAACAGTTAAAAGAATTTTTCATACAAAAACTTAAAGGATGTCAGAGTTAAATGCTAAATTGTTTATGCACAGGAAGATATAAGCCATGAATGTAGGCACAGGAAGAAGTCACTTCAATGGTTCGTAAGCTTATGAGAGTTCTATTTTTAACAATAATCTATAGTAAAAAAAAATCTGAAATAAATTGATTATAACTTGCTACTCGCCTACCCAGAGAGGCTGAAATCATTTTTAGCCCATCCTGATAACTGAGGCTCCGCCAGTGATTTAATAAATTGAGTGAATGGGTCAATTAATTTATTATTTCAGTTTCTTTAAATGCAAAGTCAAGAAAATACCATTTGGCCTACCTCAACTTTTTTAAAACTACGTATAAATATTTTTAAACCTTCCTAAGAAGAACTTAAGCCTTTCTATTTGAAAAATAAAGTAATTTGATTAATTAAAAGTGCAATATTTTCTTTTTTAGCCTTACCCATGGAAAATCATACGGGCCGCCTACTGAATGGCATTCATCTGCCACACTGTTCTTCCTGGATAAAAAGCAAAATCTGGCTCACTTACAAGGTTACCTTATACAAAGGGACAAGAGTATGTACACCAGCCTAAACCCTGAGTGGTAGTGCCCAAAGGAGGAGGAAAAGAAAAACACAACTATAATCTATTTCAGAAATCAATGCTGTTTTCTATAATGAACTTTATACTACGCATTTCAGAATCTTTAAGCATAATTTAAAGTAAAAAAATACATTTACAGGTAATTCCCAATTTACAAAAGGGTTCCAGTCCGCAAATGTTGTAAGTCAGTTCTGATGTAAGTTGAATACTTTTCTTTTCAGTGCTCATTATTCTTGCTTTTTGTTATCAGTATCTTTATAAATCCGATCTTTATTCCTCTTTGGGGGTTAGAAACATTACGTATAAACATTTGCGAGTGAACATCTGAGAATGATAACATCAGCAAATCACGCACTACAACACTGCATGTACTACATATTAACGATAAGATGTATGGAAAAAAAACAAGATCTTCACAAGTGCACTTCATTGTAACTGGAACACATTTTAAGTTGGGGATTACCTGTAGTGTCCTAAGTTGTCTTACTCCTTTCTAATCCTTTCAGGGAACAAATGTTTTCTGTGTATCATCTCTCAAATTTCTTTTTATTCTAACATTCAATTAATGGTATAAGTTTATTAAATCTTGAATTAGGTAGACTTTATTGTATAGTAATAGGAAAAGAAAAAACAATGGTATTGCCTTTATTTTGAGAAAGAAATGTTAATTTCCTTAATTAATACAGAACTTGTTTACTTACCATTTCTAAAGTACTGTTTTAACATTAAAAACATCTTAGAGTAAAAAAAGAACGATTTCAAAATACTCTAATTACTGAACAACAACTTGAAGCATACACAGTCTACTATAGAATTTGTTTAACCAGGGTTCAAAACCAGGAGTCCCAAGAAAGCCCCCAAACCAAACCAAACCAAATCCATGGTTGTCAAGTGCAACTCATGGTAACCTCATGTGTTACAGAGTAGAACTGAGTATGGTTTTCTTGGCTGTCATCTCTACGGAAGCAGATCACAAGAGCTTTTATTCCGAAGTGCTGCTGGGTAGGTTCAAACTGTCCACTTTTCAGTTAGTAGATGAATGTAAACATTTTGAGCCACCCAAGGACCTTAATAAAGCCCAGTTTGATGTTTATTAAGACAATTAGCTACTTATTTAATGCTCTGGAAATAATAAAAACAGCATATTTTGCTTTATTTTCTTGAGTTTTAGTTATTCTTTTTGGAGGAAGGATTTGAAAGAAAAAAAATAGAACATAATTCATTTTCTCTTTAATCCATTAGCAAGAATTTATCACACAGTCTCATCCTTTATTGGGGGGGGGCATTTTTATGTTATTTACTCGGTGCATGATGAAGACTCCAGTCAAACAGCCAGAGTAGAAGAAATTATTAGCAAATTCATTAACTGCTCCAATTTAGGCTGATATTCTCAGGTTTAATTAATTCAAGTTAAAGCTTTAGCCTTCTAAACATAAGTACAATGCTTTTTAGAAATAAAATTTAATTTTTCATAAGTATTAAATTTCATATGAATGAAGTCATATGAAATTAATTCTTTGAATCTCACTTTATCAGTAAAATGATGAAGTTAGACTAGATCAAGTGTTGTTAACCAAATTTTTGGTTAAAAAACCCTTTGAAAATATAATGAAAATTATGGATACTAGCTCTAAGAAAAAACATACATACAAAATTTGATTTTAGGAGATTTACACGCACTTTCAGACTCACTGCTGGACCACTGGGGAAAGAGGGGCGATATTTAAGGTCTTTTGTAACTTCAGATTTTGGTTCCCAAAATAAGGTTAAAGCCTTAAAACAAAAGTCAGTTAGTCTCGAGAATAAAAGTAAAAACCCAAACACAATTAATTTACTCATTGCTGTTTTAACGACATAACTAGGAAAGGCTGAACACCTTACTTATATATAGATGTAGGTGTAAATTTGATAAAATAATTCATGCCTAAGACATCAGAAGTTAGGCAAAATAAGATTCTTACATAAATCTAGGTTATTTCTAGACATGGAAATTTGTGACTTTCACAGCTTTCCAATGACAATATGTTGTCTCCCCTGAACCCACTACCACCAAGTTCAATTTCTTCTTAGAGTGAGGCGAAAAAAAAAAACTATATAATGAAGGCTATTTTTGAGACTTTTGGGTAACTTTTTTTAGACAAGGGGAATACTTTCAGATCCTGAAATTTCTCAATAAAAAATAATTGTTGAATACCTGCAAAAAACTTACCTGTAATTCTTGTTCTCTGAAGGAAATGCAGTAATAATAAACATATCCACACCCTTGGGTACATTCTCCTAAGTGTGAATGGATTTGGAATGCGCCATAGCTTAAGCTCTGAACTGCTAACCTGCCATACCACACCGGCAATTGGGATCTACCTGCCTACCTGGCAGTAAAGCAGAGCTGTCACCTACAGTTACTCAACTTGTTAAGGCAAGTGTCCCCCGAGGGAGTCGGGAGCTGGTCTAATTGCTGTCCTTAGAGAACAGGAATTATAAATGGCTGCTTCTCTTGAGGTTAAGGGGAGGTAGATCCACACTACCAAGAGGTTGTTCTTCACTTCAAAAATGGTACTAAAATTCTCACATTGTTGTTGTTATATGCTGTCGAGTCAGTTCTGACTAATAGCGATCCTACCAGACAGAGTAGCACTGCCCCATAGAGTTTTCAAGGAGCAGCTGGTGGATTTGAACTGCTGACGTTTTGTTTAGCAGCCAGGGTCTTAACGACTGTGCCACCAAGGCTCCAAAATTCTTATATTAGGAAATGTTAAAGAATGAGAACTGAATATAGAACCTCTGTAAAAGAAACTCTTAGAAAAAATCAGAGATGCTGGTATAAGAACCGGCTGGCTGTTGACTGGGTCAGAATCCAATGGTCAACAACAAAATACGAGCTACAAATATAAACTACATAACGTAATTTTAAGAATTCTAGTAGTAAAAGTAAAAATAAGCATACTAAAAGCCTTATCCTGGCGTTCTACAAGCCAGTATTCTGTGTTAATGTTTGCTAACTTGAGAGTTATGTGAAAGCTGCAATGGTAAGAAAGTACCTTAAAATGCCCAGGACCCTGAAAGCTGCTGAGATTATTGTCAAGGGTGAACTGTTTTTCTTAAGATGTGGTACTAGTAAATGCACTCTTAGAGGATTTATGTTTTATAGTTGAAAGTAACTAATCATTCAATTCATAAAATTTCATAAACCATATAACTTTTGGAGCCCTGGTGGCACAGTGGTTAAGAGCTATGGCTGCTAACCAAAAGACTGGCAGTTCAAATCCACCAGCCATTCCCTGGAAACCCTATGGGGCAGTTCTTCTCTGTCCTATAGGGCCGCTATGAGTCAGAATTGACTCAACGGCAATGGGTTTTTTTTTTAATAACCTTAATAATATAGATTTCAAATGTTTAAATGTGTAAGGAATGAGTTCCTATCACATAAGCTCTTGTTTTGTCATAAGCATCTTAGAAAATTAGGAAGAAAGGGCTACAGACAGCATCTTCTTTGCATGTGGATACTGATTTTCTGAGGGTTATAAAAATCCTGCACTGAGGAAGAGAGTCTCTTTCCTGTAGCCCTCCAAGTTTCTACACAGCCTGATGCTGCCTTCCACTCAAGCTAAACGAGGGCAGAGTTGCCAGATAAAATACAGGATGTCCAGTTAAATTTGAATTTCAGATTAAAAAAAACAACAAAAATATATTTTATATGTCCCAAATACTGCATGAAAAGTCATTACGCTAAAAAATTATATATTATACTAAATAATTTTTCTGCTAAATCTGCGAACTCTAAACCAAGGGTGCTCACAGGGCTACCCAATAGATTTCAGCATGGATGAAGCTAATATGGGAGCTCTACTCTCACTCTAGATCTGTACTGTCTAAAACAGCAGCTGCTAGCTATAGGCGCTATTGAGCACTCGAAATGTAGCTACTCCAATATAAGATGTGCTCTGAGTGTAAAACGCACACCAGATTTCCAACACTTAGTATAAAACCATGTAAAGTAGCTCAAAATAATTTCTATACTAATTACACATTAATATTTGGGGGTATGTTAGGTTAAAAGAAATATTATAATTAATCTGCTTATTTTTACTTTTACTACTAGAAGGCTTAAAATTACATACGTAGTTTATATTTGTAGCTCGTATTTCTACTGGACGATGCTTGTCTAGATAGCTCCTAGGCTAGAATATCCTTGTTCTTTTGCTAAAAAATCAATATTGGTAAACACAGAGCTGCCTTCCTCACCTCCCTCTAGCTACTGGAATAGGTAGGGAGCATTATCACACCAATGTCTAGTAAGGACGGCATCCATGGTCTGGCTATGGCCACTTCAAACAAAACAAAACAAAAAACACAGCATCTAATACTAGTGAAAGAAAAATCAGAAATCTGAAATTGGGCAATTAATTCTTAAATAATTCAAAAGAATAAATGAACATTAGTATGTACATATGTGTATGATTTAGTGTGTTTATATAAAAATAAAATATTCTCCCAGGTCCTAGTTTCAATGGAAGAAACACTCTGCCCATTACGTTTGGTTTTCACTCTTATATATTATCAAAACCATACGACAAGCAATTTTGTTGCCTAATATGAATTGAGGTGATATAAGTTATTAATAAGAATTGTTGGAACAAGATCTTATTTTTGATACTTTAGACACAAAAGGCAAGATCTTAGTGGTCTTTGTTTTATATACACATTCTACATCTCAAACTAAAGAATGCTTGCTCTAGAATGGTGGAATAAACTTCTCTTCTTCCAAAATATGTTGTCACTAATCTCATTAGACAAAACTCATTTTAAAAAGGGGTAGTGGGGAGGGCAGGAATCTTTTTAGATTAAACTGGATGACAAGTTTTATGACAACTGGAATTTTTAAAAATACACCAAAACAACAAAAAACATTGATACATCTCTAGGATGTGCTTCATTTCTAAAAAATTAAAATCACCTCTTGATGGATATGTCTGATCTGACCACAAGTGGCTGCCTGGGCCACCCTTGTGTGAGAAAGTCTGACGGTCTCAAACCCTCAATGGAGCATTCCAAAACCAGTCCTCCGTTAGGAGCTTGGGCCCATGAGTGTGCGCTCACTACATGGTGCTTACCTTTAGAGAACAAGGTGGTTGACACAAACTGATCAAGTTCTCACACCCCACACCTCCAAGAACACTGAAAAAGATCTGCAGATCTTTCTTGGTGCAGGAGGGACCTCTTTTTAATCTTCTTATGGTGGAAGCTTAAGATTTTCCTGAAGAAGGAGAGAAGAGTAAAAGATTATGCTGAGACCATGCCTATTGGAAAGTTTATCTTTCCATACTATAAATTCAAGCTATAAAGAAATTACATAAAACCATGAGTATTTCAAAAATCACACTCTCTTCTTTAAAAAAAAAAAAAAAACTACCTTTCCTAAAGAATATTGCATGCTTCAAACTTAATTCTTTAAAGCCTCAAACCTTAAGTTACTAGGTTCAATTTCTTCTCCCATCATTGAACTATCAGCTGAGAAGCTGGAAAGCTGAGAAAAGACTGAAAAATTTTGGGTTGCCAAATGATCATAGTTGTAAATTCCATTAAAAAAAACTAGTACAGGTAAACTCATTTAAAAGCAATGGGGCACTTGCTTGACAACAGAAAAGTGGAGCCCTGGTGGCTCAATGATTAAGAGCTCAGCTACTTACGAAAAAGTTGGCAGTTTGAATCCACGAGCTGCCCCTTGGGAAACCCTATGGAGCAGTCCTACTCCGTCCTATGGCGTTGCTATGAGTCAGAATTGATTTGATGGCATTTTATATTTCCAAATAATTACATGTGCACTTTCCTGACAACTAACAGAAAAGTAGCCCTATGAGTTGTGTTAAATGGCACAAAAACAAATATTAAGCAAATTACTAGAATGTAAGCTCCATGAGGAAAGGGATTTTTGCCTTTTAAAAAAAACAAAAAAACAAAAAAACCAGTGCTTATCTGCAGAGCCTTAAATAGTTCCCACCAAATAGTAAGCACTAAAAAAAAAAAAAATTTTTTTTTGATGGACAGAATGAATATTAACCAATTAGTGAATATTTTCAAGGGTGAAATATGTATAAAATGAAGCAATTAGAATCCTAAAAATGTTCTGATTTAAAAATGGGCCATATAAAAATACTGTTAGCAATATCAACTTTTAGTCACATGTTAAATAACTTAGGAACACAATGCCTGAAAATGCTGTATCTTAAAATATTTAGATGTTAATTTAAACACTATAAATATATTATTGCAATCCAAACTCCCTAAAAGGAATGGAATAATTTGTTAAGAGCAAGAAATCATACACTGTACTTTAAAATATACTGTTTTCTTGTTGTTAGCAGCCCTTGAGTCAATTCTGACTCATGGAGAACCATGTGTGCAGAGTAGAACTGCTCCATAGGGTTTTCAAGGCTGTAACCTTTTGGAAGCAGATCACCAGGACTGTCTGCTAAGGCATCTGTGGGTGGATTCGATCTGCCAGTCTTTTGGTTAGTTGTCAAGCGCTTACCAAATATCAAATATAAGAACAAAAATTTGGACAAAAGCAGCAGTACTTCAGTATTCATTATTTTCATCTTTTGGAAAGTAGGTCTGTATAAGGCAAATGATAAAATGGTTATCTATATCTATAATCCTGCCTAAATGATTACTATATATGAAGTTAAAATCAGAAGATACTTTTCTGTAAGTATGACTTCATTTGTACTTTTAAGTAAATATGTACATCTTTTTCAATTTTAAAAGGAACAGAATTTAAATAGGAAATGGTGAGTAATACTACTGATTTGCCTGTCTTTCTGTAACTTACAGACTGTTACTAAAAACTAAGAAACGGAGTTTCTTCAACTGTTTTCTCAACTCTTTTGAAATTAAAAAAATTAGGTAGAAAAAGATACTGAAACCAATAACAGATAAATCTACTGTAATGATAAAGGACAGAAAGTGTGTAATTATTTTTAAGTCCAATATGCAAGACCCCTAGAATCAGAAGAAACTATCATAAAATACTTCATTCAGTTTAACCCCAAATTACACAAACATAGAATTAGTTCTCAAAACAAACTGGATAATGCACATGGTGCATTTTATTTTATAATATGTTGTTGTTGTGTGGTGTCGAGTCAATTCCAACTCATAGAGACCCAATGTGACAGAGTTGAATGTATAGCCAAAAACCAAAATAAACAAGCAGTAAATTAATAATTTGTCTACCCTTGTACCACCAAAATAATGCTTTAATGATAGATAATATATCTGTAAAATGCTTTCCACATTTCACAAGTAGTTTAGTATCTTGCTTTTCATATCAAGAAATCACGCTTAAATGTGATAGGAAGAGAGTTTAAAACAAAAGTTTAGGTTAAAGAATATTAGTATTCACAAAAGCTAATATTTTTAAATAGTTTTCCTACTTTGTACATCTTGCAAGCCTTTGAAATTAATTTTGGGGTGAAGCAGTAAAAAATTGTTGCAAAGAACTAAGTGCAGGATACACCAAAAGGGGCTAAGAGGGAGTAAACGGCAATACAAAGGTGGAAATCCTGATGGAAAGGGAAGGTTCCACTACCTGGCTCAATCTACCACATCAAGGACAGTGAAAAAAGGAAATAAGTTCCAGAGACAGTGGAACTGAAGAGGAATTCCTTTACAGTCCTTATTCACATTGGCGGATAACATATATATACACACATATATGTATGTATATATGTGCCTCGTTTCCATTAGCTGGGGGGATGGAGTCTAAAAAGTCTACCACATTCAGAGATTCAGTGTCCAATTTTTAATTTCATTTGCAAGTATAGATTATTTTGCCATACTAACAACTCATTTGATGTGTCCTACAAAAATGCTCTTAATCTACTTTCTCTCTTTCATCTTGACCAATGTTTCTCATACTGTAGTGAAGGACTGTTTTCTTTCCCCATCCTTTTGTAGACACAGGTTTGTGGACTACCACTTATGACAGGTACTAAATTCACACTAGATAAAACGCTCCACGCAGCTTTGACAACAACCAGACTGGTCTACTTTTCAACAAGATGAGTCCACAGATCATGTGCTTGGATGACACAGCAACATCACACTGCTATGAAAGTTTCTAAACCAGTATAGAAATTCAGAGTAAAACATTCAGTCATGGACTGGTAACAAACCAGCAGCAGTTCACAGGCTACATTTTAAGGAGCACTGATCTAGGTTATAGGCGTATGACCTTATGATACTATAGTGGTTTACTTTTTACTGAACCCAATTTCCAGTTTTAATTCACCTGTGCTCTTTGAAATTACTGGCTAATGAATTATCAATGGTTTGTTCCAGCATATTTCTGGACACTGCTACAGAAAGACGAGTACAGTTCTTTCTGTAGCACTGTCGAGTAGCACTTTTTGTGATAGTGGGAATGTTCTCTTCTTTGTCCAAAGTGGTAAATGTTAACCACATGTGGCTATTGAGCCAAGTGTGAATGAGGAACTAAATTTTTAATTTTAATTTAATTTTGATTAATTTAAATTGTCACATGGAGCTAGTGGCTACCATATTGAACAGTACAGTGCTGAAATGTATTATTTTCCCTCAGTTTTTAAAAATTCAGCACTTAAAAAAAAATCACCCATTTTCCTTTGATCCTAAAATAAGTATTTTAATTGTGCATAACACTGTCCATATGTACATATAGGTATCTACATACTTGTGATCATGGCACATATACTTAACAGTTTATTTTCACTTACCCTAAAAAAAAAAAAAAAGTTTCTCCCTATTTCTACAGCTGCACTGTCCAATACTACAGCCACTAGCTCCATGTATTTACATTTAAATAATTAAAATTAAATAAAATTAAAAATTCAGTTCTTCAGCTTCCCTCGCCACACTTCAAGTACTCAGGAAACACAAATGGCTAACAGCCA
Organism: Loxodonta africana; assembly: GCF_030014295.1. Taxonomy (NCBI): domain Eukaryota; kingdom Metazoa; phylum Chordata; class Mammalia; order Proboscidea; family Elephantidae; genus Loxodonta; species Loxodonta africana. Next base: position 173,781,379 of record NC_087345.1, on the reverse strand, counting down.
CCACACTGGACAGTGAAAACTGGACATTATTTCCATCGACACAAAGTTCTATTAGTGCTCTTCTACAGTCTTCGAAAATAATCTTTGAAAGGCAATGTGTTTCATATTAATGTTCTATAGTTTTTTTTTATAGTTAGCCCTTCGATTGGTTATTTATATATATGATTTATAATTAGCCAAAAAAATTTTCCTAATAATAAATTCCTAGAAATGAAATTTCTGAATATTACTGTGGCTCTAAGCTTGCATTCTGCATTACTTTCTAAAAAGGATTTGCTATCACTGCTTTTCTTACCAATATTAATTTCTTCAAAAAATTTACCTCCTTCAATACAATGAAAAAAATAGCATCTCATGGCTATTTTAATTTGTAATTTTGTGGTAAATACAAGAGTAAATTTTCCTTCATATTTCTTTATTATTCATATTCATATAGTCTCATCATATTCTTTTCTCCTTTCTATTTTGGGATCTTGATGTCTCAAATTTACATATTCCATAATAATATATAACTATGTCAGCTACTACTACTTTCTTTGTAACTTTTGATTACAGATATTTTCCAAATCTTCTGTGATCCTTTTAACTGCAATGTTTTAGTCTAACAAAATCTAATTTTCTATTATCCAAGTATATCATTTCTTTGGTGAGTTCTAGTAGTGCTTCAAATATGAGATGTGAAAATACTGTTTTCTTTGCTACCTTTTCAATTCCTATGGTTGTATAAGGTACGCATGAAACTTTTTTTTGTCTTATCAGTTGTGCAGTTATATGCCACTAACCAATATCATTAAATGAGTATCCTTTACGTGGTCCCTCCTTTAGAAAAGAATATTTTATCATATATTACGTTGTTATATGTAGATGGGACTAATTCTGGATTCCTCATAATGTTCCAATGGTCCATGTTGTACAATATGGGAGAAAAAAGTTCACTTTTCAGAATTCCTCTTAAGGCAATTGCATTAATTTAGGAAAGTACGTGAGCAGAAGGGGGCGTGAATGAATGTGGACAGTAGCGTCTTGCACAAATGCTAAGAAAAGAATTTGCTGGTTATACCATCTACGCCGTGTCTAAACTTACAAAACGCTAACTTCTTGAAACCAGTCAAAGGGCTGATTTCAGGTCTGTATTGACACTGGCAGAAAACAGGGTGGCATTATGAGCAGAGGCAGGGAAACATGAGGTCATACTTCAGTGACAGGAATCTGCCTAAATCATAGGATGAGGTGCATGTCTCTTGACTTTCACAGACCATGAAGTCAGAGGTTCAAAGGACATTTATATTTAAATCTCCAAGAGGAGAAGTCTCATTTTGTATCTGTTATTACACATCTATTCTTGCATCATTACCACTGTTTTAGATACTGATGCTTTAAAAGGTTCTGATATTTAGCAGGGCTAGACTCCCCCTCACTGCAGAATCAATGTAAAATAAAATGCCACAAATTTTAAAAATTAAAAGAAAACCTAAAAATCTATGAATTACTTATGATCAAATAATTTATCAATAGCTTCATGATTCAGAAAGTTTCTTTTATTTGAATCTTAAATTTTTTTTCTAATATGTTTGATAGGTCAAACATGTCTCTCAAATGTATTGCTAAAGTAGCATATTTTGTTTGTTACAATTCTGAGTAGAATCTTTTTCCATTAAAAAAAAGACTTGGCACAGATATATGGTCTATCTAGCACTTTATTAAATTGTTATTGTTTGTAAGTGGTTTTAAAGCTGTCTTTGATTTTCCAGGTAATTAATCACGTCATCCAAAAATCAGTATTTTGGTATTATTTTTTCTTCAGGTTTTGTTCATTAACAGTATTAAATAAAAATGGGGTTACTGATAACTATCGAATAAATAATAAAATTGTAACTGTTTCATTTCTGAATTTAAGTTTACGATTCTAGCAATATAAAAATCATTCCCATTTATGCTACTGCTCCGTGAGGTGATACTCTTCAGCCTGCTGACTTAATGAGGTATTCTATTCCTTGAAGCTCACCTCATCACCCAACCCTCTCACATAGTAGTATATTTGACCAAGTAGAATCATGAGAAGGTTCCCAACTCCTATATGACCAAGATACCTACTTTTGTTGACTATATATAAAGTCATTCCAATATTGACAGTTTTTGTGAAAATCAAATAATAAATATCTTTATAAAAATCTTCAAAATCATGTGGGTTCTCAATGTGCTATGTTGCCCCTTATACCACAAGTCATCCCTGGATACTAAACTAGGTATTTAAGACACATATTAAAAACACCAGAACACACTGGAAGATGAACTGTTTCACAGAGGCTAAGAAGGGGACGGGGCAGAAAGGGGCATTTGCCCCTGGGTACAACTCCAAAGGGGGGCCAGATGAGGCCGTAATATCAACCGCCCCCAAGTAACTGAATCCCGTGAGGCTGGATGGGTGGGGCCGCAAACTTAGAGACTGCTCCTGGGTGCTCTTTACCCTCACTATGCCTCTGCTATTTCAGGGAACCAGAAAGCCATTGTTTACGAGGGAAATTTCCTTATAAAAGAATTTCCGCTAATAAATGTCGAAGGAGTAGCAGATTTTAAATTGCATTACCTTGCAAACCCTAATGAAATAAATGATTCAGGCAACAATCAACAGTGGATGAAACCACTGGAAGAAAGATTGATGGAGAACTCTCAATACTGAGATCAGGCTGTTTGTCACCACCGACCAATTTTAACATCGTTAAAAGGGTGGCAAGCAGACATTATATGCTTCCTGATGGGATACAGTAGGAAGGAATAGCTCCATGTAGGGAGTATTTCTGTCCGGCCCTAACCCCATCTACAAACCAAAGCTGAACCTGAATCTATTAAGTCTTTTGAGCTAATTTGTCATTTTCAGAAAGTTTGGAGGCTAGAGAAGCAGAAAAATCCAGAATAGGGAATATTCTACAGGATAGCTTAGCCAGTTTCTTCAATAAGTTATTAAGTCATAAGAAAAAGAAGGAAGGGAGAAAGGGAGGGAGAAAGGAAGAGAGGAGGAAAGGAGAGCAGGGGAGGGAAGGAGGAAGGAGAGGGGAAAGGAGGGAGGGAGGCACACCGGTAGATAAGCGGTGGAGAAGAAAGCGCTCTTGAAATACAGGGCAGTCCTAACAACCAAATGCTGTATGTGGATCTTGTCTGGATTCTGAATGAGCAATCCAAATGTAAAATGACATTTTCAAGACAAAATCAGAGAAAACCAAATCAGATGTGATATTAAACCAAAAAACCAGTTGTCATCGAGTAGATTCACATTAGGTAGTAAAAACCAATTACTGTTAGTTTTATTATTATATAAAAAATGTCTTTTTAAAAAGAGCTATATACCAATGAAGGTAGGAGTGAAAAGAATTGAGGTCTGAGATCTGCTTTAAAATAACCAAAACCAAACCCGTTGCCATCAAGTTGGTTCTGACTCATAGCAACCCTACAGGACACAGAACTGCCCCATAGAGTTTCCAAGGAGTGCCTGGTGGATCTGAACTGCCGACCTTTTGGTTAGCAACTTAGCTCTTAACCACTACGCGACCAGGGTTTCCTGCTTTAAAATATTTGAGAAAAAATTAGATGAAACAAGTGGGACAATTTTTTTGCTAGTTGTTAAATCACGATGATAGATATATGGGGGTTTATTACGCTAGTTTATTTTGTGTATGTTTGAAATTTTTCGCAATTAAAAAAAAAATTCAAGTCCCAGGAATATCATCTATTAAAATCTGTTCTAATATGAGTAAAAACATAACTATTATCTACCATCGTACTGTACACCAAACATTCACAACCAATACAAAGCAAGGATACAAAATACATGACAGTTTGTAGGGGACATGGAACCAACGCAGAGTAAGTTATTTTATTTGATACCTTTCTACTTCTTTCCTATCTCAATGAATTCATGGTGCCCTCTGATTTTCAATGGTATATATTACTTAGGTCTCCATTCTCAAAAATTATCCCATGTTTCAAACTACCCCTTCTTTAATCAGTTGATATTCTTTTCTCTAAATCAGACTGACAGGTTTTAGCTAAGTATTAGAAGGTCAGGTGTGAAAATATGCATGTACCAAAAGTAAAAAGCCTCACTGCGCTTATTAGCACAATATTTTATACTTAGTAAGTACTCAAGTATATTTAAGTGAATGACAGAAATAGGTATAAAATGAAAAGAGATATTTGGATTTACATGTTTTGCATAAAAATTTAAATGAATCTCTAACAGCTAAAAGTATATGGCATAGACACATCTGAACCAAAAAAACTTCCTTAAGACCCTTATCTATTCCACCACATGCAACTTCACTACAGAAGAACAGCGGTTGACCACCAATTCCCCCCTTATAAAAAGTGTTCTATAGCATAAGGTGGTCTACTAGTCATCTTATTTTCACAGCAAATTAAAGAGGCCATTTTTGCTGGTTCTCTCCTTCAATTTTACTGTGTTAGCAATTGCTCAATGTGTATAGGCTTTCTCCCCATGATGCCAAAGTAAGCAAATCCTCCAGAGAAAAAATTATTTTCTTCACGTTAATTGTATTTTCTTATAAGCTTTAGTCTTCTTTCATAAAATTATCCTTGTCCCAACATGTTTACAAAGCTCCTATAATAGCCTATCATTTAAAACAGAGTAGCTCACAATATATATTCTTAAATCTTCTATTAAGCCTATAATATCTATTTTAATTTTGATTTATCCTTAAAATTATTCTAATTATAACTATAATAGCATCTAGTAGTTCAACAGTGTTACCAACCAATTTCTAACTGTTAGTAGATTTACATAGCATTTTTCACTTGACTCTATTTAGAATTATAACAAACCTATCAGGGCATAGACCTCTACAACACAAAAGTACAACAAGATAATACAGTAATGCTTTGGGGTCAATCAGCAACTCCCAAGAAGAGTGGCAAGCTCTAATTACTATTCCCTTCCTCTTCAAGAACGAGCCCTGATAGTGCAGTGGTGAAGTACCTGGCTGCTAACTGAAAGGTGCTCCACAGGAAAAAGCTGTGGCAGTCTGCTTCCATAAAGGTTAAAAATAAAAACCCAGTGCTGTGGAGTCGATTCCGACTCATAGCAAGCCTTGGAAATCCTGTGGGGCAGTTCTACTCTGTCCTACAGGGTCACTATGTGTCAGATTTGACTCAACCACAAAAGGTTTGATTTGGGTTTGGTTTCCTCTTCAGAGGGACTGAATCGCACTTAAGTGATTCAATGAGATCACCTGGTAAAGCAGACTCAAGTCTATGTGTACACACATACACACACACCATATATATAAAAACCAGTTGTGTGGAGTTGATTCCAACTCATGGAAACCCCATGCATGTCACAGGAGAACTGTACGCAATAATGGTTTTCACTTGCTGATTTTTCTGTAGTACACACACACACACTCATATACTATACATATAAATTATAGTCATACTTATTTTATTTCCTTTTCCTTAAAATGTTGTAGTCTACTTGTTAATGAATTAGTAGATTATAATCTGAGAAATCACGACACTATTTGAAGAACTAAAAATTCCCTATAGTGTTACAAATGACAGAATTGGTATGACTACTCTACTTATTTAAAACTTATTTACAAAAAGATAAGTCCACAGGTAGGAAAAAAAAGAGTGACACCTCTTGAAAATGTTTATTTGAAAAATAATTTAATGACCTTTGTGAATCTTGGAAACCCTGGTAGTATAGTGGTTAAGTGCTATGGCTGCTAACCAAAAGGGTGGCAGTTCAAATCTACCAGGTGCTCCTTGCAAACTCTATGGGGCAGTTCTACTCTGTCCGATAGGGTTGCTATGAGTTGGAATCGACTCAACGGCAGAAGGCTTGGTTCGGTTTGGTTTGTGAATCTTAATTATCTAACAAAGACGTCTATTTGAAAATTAGGCAAACTAATGGAATTTTACATTTCCCTTGTGAATCAGGAATGCTACATAAGCAGAAATATTTGAGATACAATGAGGCAACTGAGATGCTAAGGTGGCTTCAGAAATTTATTAAGTTCATATATATATATTTAAGATCCCTCCATTTATTAGTGGCAGAGAAGGAACTAGATCTCAAATTTTCTGCTTCAAGTCCGAGTGTTCTTTTCAGGGTTCTAGTCTCTGTTGTGCATGGAGTTGCCATGAATCAGGGGTAGACTTGGCAGCTGACAACAACAAGCCTTCCTAGGTCCTAAGTAGGGTGAAAGTATAATTCTTTTAGGCTACTATAATGTTATGATTAGCAAATGCTATACTGCTAATAAGTTATCAATAAATACTTGATTAATTCTATTAGAACTAATTGTACTAGTAGTCATAGAACACCCCACTTAATAGTATTCAAATAATTTTCTCTCATTTAGCATCTTAAAATGAAAGAAATATTTCTGTACTGCAAACAAAAGAGACTAGGTTGTAAAATATCTATTTTAGATTTAATTCAAATACTTCATCAAAAACTAATCAGTTAAGATAGTTACACTTGTTATGAACATTAAACTAAATTAACCCACAAATACTCTCTTTTTACATACACAGGCTTGCCAGTCTAATTCAATTTCACCCTGAATACTGGCAAAATCATTTAACTCTTAAAACATTTTGCTAGGACATAAAACCAACAGATACATGATCATATTTTATTTATCTTCATTAATTTTAAGAAAAAAACATAAATTGGATTTTTTCACAAACTATATGAGAAATAGATAATGTAATAATACATGACCATCTTAGCACAGTGGTTAAAAGCTCAGGCTAACCAAAAGGTTGGCAGTTTGAACCCACCAGCCACTCCTTGGAAACCCTATGGGGTAGTTCTACTCGGAATCTATGGCACATAATGACGACAAAGACAATTGTGAGAGAAGAAAATTTGCTTTCTAATGATATAGGTAAAGTAACAAATAGTGCTACATACACTTAACACAGACCTATTATAGGAAGGAATCCTTTGATGGAGTTTCTACATGGAAAAAACATTTACTATCAACATCGTCATTTCTTTCCTACACTTACTCCACTTTGGTTTGGGTTTATCTTCCATGGGGTAAATAGGAAAAAATTTTTGCTATTTCTTTTCTTAGAAGAGAAAGACCAATTCTATGAAGCCTAGGATAGACGGAGTCTTGGTTTACTGCTGAGATAACCTTGGTCCGAGAGATGCAATCTATGGAGGCTTTTGAGTGACTGCGGAACTGTTGCTAAGCACAGGCCCTAGAGTCTGGCTGAGAATTTCACTGACATTTTACTTAGCATAATAATGGTAACAGTTCTTTGTATGGTAATGTATATAATTGTAGCATAGTTGAAATTTATAGTTGAATTTCTTTGACTATTTCATTTCACCCTACTTTGTGAATTAGGCAGGACAATTCTGAGATGAAGAAATTATTGTTGCTGTTTTTGTTAACTACAACAACATATGGAGCCCTTATGAGCATTTTCTATGTACTACATTCTGTTTTAAGCATTTTATAAACATCAAATAATTTAACTTTCTATAAGGTAGGTTATTCTTTTTAGTTCCATTTTACAGATGAGGAAACTGAAGCACAGAGAGGTTATACAATTTTCTATGATTGGAAAGCTTGTAAAGGATAGAGTTCATACTCAAGTCTAACCAGCCTGACTCTAGAGCCCAACTTCTTAACCACTACTACTTGAAAATTTTTAATGTAAAACTATCTCAAATCATTTTATTTGTATTAATATAATGTGCAATATACAAAAGAGTCCTTGAGTTCCTTCTGCTCATATTCACATTTTGATACCTAGAAACTAAAGAATAAAATATGTAATAACAAATAATTATAAGGAGCATTACTTTTACCTGCTTAGACCTATTTTAGTGATATATATAAAGGGTATCACCCATATTCTTAGATGGCTGATAGAAGTTTGAAAGAATGTTCTAATGTAGGATTAAAAGCACAATAATACTCAAATATTATACTCAGTCATAACTGAAAGTAGAACAAGGTCCACAATGAGGCAAACAAAAGTAGTTCCAATCTCCTACCATGAATACACTTTCTTGTTAATGCCAAGAGTAGATAGACAAGATGGTTCCATGGCAGTTTCTGTCTTAAATAAGCTATACAAACAACAAGTCTGTTTCAATCTTTACCAATTTATAAGATCCATTCTCAAAGAATTTCTGTCCAATTTTTATGTCAAAATGAATAACCTCGTTTCACAAGGAAAGTAAACTTCTAAAATTATTAGCATACTACCTATCAATTTTCATAAGGTATTCTTAAGAATTCCTTTGTCTTTACAATGTCACATGTCACTATACTTTATAGTAATTACTTGTTTAATGTTTACCTTTCTTGTCAGATTATAAACCAGGGGTCATATCAGTCTATTCAAGAATATGTCCCCAGGGCCTACTGTAGTGCCCAATGTATAGCAGGTTCTCAATAAGAATTCACAAAATGAATGAATGGGATTTGCTTTTCTATATCTTGTTTATTCAGTAAGGACCCCACCATAAGTAGCAGCTTAATATTGCTAGTACTATTTACTTCATATAAATTTTTATATATTAATATCATGGTGATTAATTGTTATTATTACTACATTAACTTTTAAAGATACACTACAAATTCCTTCAAGTAAATCACAGTGATTTGTATCAGCAAGAATCCTTTTTTCTCAAACTGTTGAAGATCCTTAAGTTTGAATTGATCTTGGAAGTCACCCCATTTTATTTTCCACATTAAAAGGTTCTTCCTTATAAAAACATTTTTCTTCTCACAACCATAAATAGCTTTTATTACAAATTTATTGTCTCATTCAAATTCCCAATCCCATACCACTGTTAGTCCCAGCTTAGCCTCAGCATTAGAGCAGCAGCCGTTATACTGCATTTGTACATGCATGCAATCAGATGCTGCATTATCTGCTACACTGAAAGGTAATATAGTTAAACATTAATGAATAGTAGGAGACTTTTGTTTGCTTAGAAACAAAAGTAATTTTTAATTCACTTCAGTAAAAGAAATGCTATGCACCACCCTCCACCTGGGATATTTAGGTTTAGGTTTAGGTAGCTACGTGTTTTTAGTGTCTTCAAGTGGCTACATGCGTAATGTTCTACTTGACATCATAGACTAATAAAAGCTAAGGATCAAAAAAACCAAAAATCTGTTGCTATCGAGTTAATTCCAACTCATAGTGATCCTACAGGACAGAGAAGAGCTGCCCCAGAAAATTTCCAAGGAACAGCTGGTGGATTTGAGCTGCAGACCTTTTGGTTAGCAGCCAGGCTCTTAACACTGTAACCACCAGGGCTCCCTAGGACCAAAAGGGGCTGTCGAAGAAAACTGAACGTCATAGGCAATTACCCAGCAAGGAATATTTTCGTCAAGACACTCCTTGATAGAATGTACAGGAAAGACATCTTCCTCACAGCATTGACGAGAGCTACCTAGAGATGACCTGCTTCAAGATCTTTAAATTAGAATATCTGACAGTCACCGTGGTGACCTGCAGTCCCCGAGTGGTGTGAACAGTGTACAACTACTAGCCGAAAGTTTGACTGTTCACACCCACCCAGAGATGCCTTGCAAGACAGGCCTGGCAATCTACTTCTGAAAGGTCACAGCCTTGAAAACCCTATGGAGCAGTTCTACTCTAACACACATGGGGTCGCCGTAAATTGGAATCCAACAACAATAGGAAAAAGAACAAATTCAGAAGTCACCGCAGAGATTAACGTCAACATAATATTTTTGAGGAAAAAGTTAACAAATGACCTAATTTGGATTTTGCCACTTGAAAAAGATTTATACTTAGCTCATATTTTAAATAGCTTACATATTTCAATAGCAAACTAGGGTAAGATTATTTCTATTTTAAAAGTAAACTTTTCTAATTTTAGTTTCATGCTAGATTATATGCTCTGACTCAATTCATTTATACTATCAGCTGAATAAAGAAAACCCAGTGCCGTCAAGTCGATTCCGACTCCTAGCAACCCTATAGGACAGAGGAGAACTGCCCCATAGAGTTTCCAAGGAGCGCCTGGCGGATTTGAACTGCCGACCCTTTGGTTAGCAGCCATAGCACTTACCCACTACGCCGCCAGGGTTTCCAAATAAAGAAAAGCTAGTCTTTAATGTCTTTTTTTTTTTTTTGGTTTTTTTTTTTTTTTTTTAGTCTTTAATGAGAGTTTTTAAAAATGCCAATGAATCTAACATGTAAAAATGACTAACTTCCTTATTTTTCAAACATTCCTAGTGATTTTCCTTAGACCAGATTCTCTGTGTCCAACAGAAAAAGTGTAAGCGTGTAGGCATCTAAAAGTTCTATCATTTTATTTTTCAAAATTTAATAAATATATATGTTTTAGAATAAAATTATAAAAAAGAGTTTAAGAGGTTTGATTTAAAATGAAGCCTAGAATGAAACCTGTATTTTACAGTCATTTTTTTTTTTTTAAAAAAAGGGATAAAAGTTGATTTAAGGAGATCACATTACCACTGAAAAATGTCTGCATGTAACATCTTTCAGTGATATAAAATGAGTGACAAATAAACCCCTGAATTGGCTTGGTATTAGAATGGAATGGTTACTGCAGAAAGGACAGCAGTGATTTTATGGTGGATATCCTTTAATTAACTTAAATCCAGTTAAAGAAATCAGGGTCCTCATTCACTGCTTTCCTTCCTGAGATGTTCAAGGATCACATAAGAACTCCTCTCCTGTAAGTGAAATTTTCACATAACAATGCTCCTTTGACCAAGCTTTGTTTTTAATTCTTAAGAAATCTAAGAAAATAGCCTAAAGCAAAAAAGATAAATATGTTGCCATCGAACAGATCCTGACTCATAGCAATGGTAAAGGAGAGAGCAGAACCACCCTACAGGGTTTCGAAGCAGTGGCGGTGGATTTGAACTGCCGACCTTTTCAATAGCAGCCGAATGTCTAACCACAGTGCCACCAGGGCTCCAGAAAATAGCCTAGCAACATAAGGATTTTATTTTCTCCATGCTTAGAATTTAGTCTTTCTACATGCCTCGACAGAAGATACTCATTTAAAAGAATTATAAACTTAAACATTTCATAATACAAGTTACCAATTCACTTTAAAAAATAAACTTACAGAATGTGTGGATTCTGTGCCTTACTTACTTATATACCAACCCTATTGCTTCTATTCTCATATTAACTTATACTCTTCCATATGTACTGGTCACAGTTGCAATTTTACATTTGTCTGTTAATTATTTCATTCAAGTTTGTCTCTCCATCTACACTGGAAGTTCAAGAGAAGTTAGGATATAGCTGTGTTTTTACTTGTGCCATTTTGTCCTCAGCTCCTAGCTGAATGGACAGATAATCTCCAAAATCTGAATTATTGGATAGATGGACTGGAGCACAGACATTGCCATCTAAAGTACTTAGTTCCTTGTCAACATTTTGAATGCTTACATGATGACAGATGCTGTGCTATGTGCCTGTCACATATGCTATTCCTGATTTGTTTGTTATGAAGCTCTAGGAAACAGCTAAGAATGTGGCCAGATTCAATTAACATTATTTTGATATCTTTAATTAGAACAAAAGAAATTACTCAAATTATGTCAATCTCAAAAATTGTAAGTCTGACAACAGAACTGTCAATAGAATCACCATCTATTATTATTAATATGCTGATCTTCATCAGCCATTATCCAGTCATCACAAAGCTACTTTGTCTATGGAGACCCTAGAGAAAAACTCTGAAAAACACTGATTTTAGATTTCATCACTTATATATTACTCTCCCTACTACTGTCCAAAGTTAACATAACCAATTATCGATCTAGTAAGACACAGATGTCAAATAAGGGCATACTATAAAAGCCAAACAGATTCAGAATATAAATATAAGATTAAGGTTATTTGAAGCATACAAGAATGTAGCCAAATTGCCTGGCTCTGGGAATTATGTTCCCAGTACAAACATATGTAAAGCAGAGCATAGATGTCTGATTTTATTACCAAAATCTGATAATGTGCAAATTATGAGCACTGTTATTCTACTTGAGAGTGAATATAAAAATACCATTAATGAAAAAAATACCATTAATACTTTAAGAATTTAATACTTGCCACAGAGCATAGTGGCAATGATACATTTTTTAAAGATCTAATGTAAAACTAAGAGATTTTTATTATATGATATTCTATGTCTTTCTGTCCTCCTCCTCTCTATCATTTTACAGTGGAAGTAAAAAACAAAACAGAGTTCAACAGACTACTTTATGGCAAAATTTATAACAGTTACATCTTTAAGAAGCATCTATGAAACTGAACAGGTTAAATTCAGTTTGGTATAAATTTTATTTTAAAGTTAAACTTTACTCAAGCAATATTTATAATACTGTTAATTTTAAAAGATAATTGGCTACAGTAGAACTACAAACAATGAATCTGTTAAACTGGATGTCGACTGTGTAACTAACTTTTTGCACTTTTAGTACTATTTTCTTATTGACATTGAGTATACAAAATTTCTTATCTATAAAAACACATACTTTGCATTTATTTCATTCTAAAAATGCAAGACATAAATTCAAACATTTAGCATTAATTATGTTCTAGATTTTAAAAAGCTCTAAAATTTTAATTCAAATATAATAACTGGTATGTTGTACACACATACACATTATAGTTAAAATGAAAGCTCTTACCATTGATTTCCTTTTGATAGTCACTCCATTAGTCTTTCTTGATAGGGCCTTCCTATGTCAAGCAGACAGTAGCCAAACCACAAAATGGCATTTGGATGCTCACGTCTTCAGACAGGAGTTTTCGGCCAATTGCCAGTTGAAAATTTAAACTGAAAACTAAATTACCCAAACTTTATTAAGTTGTTCCTATGCTCACCAACTGATAACGAACAATGACTTTAAACTGGAAAATAAAGTGGCCGACTACTGATTTACCTCCTTTCAAGCAGTCATAACATTGTTTGAAAATAAATGCTACAACCAGAAAAAAAAAATTCTCTAAAATCTTAATACTTTCAGAGAACAGTTTTAAGTAAACTTTAACTCCCTCCCCCAAAAAGTTCACTCAATTACGGTGCAATCCAAATTAGCACATGATGAAGATGGTTATCTATTCAATGATGTATCACATATTACAGAGTGACAAATTTAAATTCTGTTAAACGCTGACTCTACCTAAACACTAGCTGTAATATTTGGACCCACTTTAAGTATCACCTATATTCATAAAATATTAATGAAATCGTCAACTACTTATAATAGTACATACCATCAAGAACTTAAAAGTTACAATGAAGAGACATATCCCCGCCTGCAAACATCATTCTTCATTTAGAGAAGGCAAAATTGATGGTTACCATATTCTAATTATAGTGTACAAATGACTCAGCCTCTTTTCTCTACTATTTTGTGCTGTTTTCTCTCTTAATCATGATTAATTTGTAGAGCCTGATAATTATGTACAAATTTTGACCGTTAGGCTTTATGATTGTTGAGTTGTTCAATATGTTTTGATGCTCCTCAGATATTAGACATATTAAATTGTTCCCAAATGTTAAGATGCACCTCAGAGCCCTAATATCATTTCTGCCCAGGTATAAGCTCATTTCAGCAGTTATTATTTATCCCAACAGTTTCAGTCTTTAATATATGTGCAATAAAGCTAGAAGGAAAACATGTCCTTACCTAAGGCATCATGCTTACTATTGATTAAAAATTGTTTCTAATGTCAACTATAACAGATCAAAAATTAAACGCACATAACTAGACAGCTATGTAAGACGCAGATAATTCAGATTTCTAAATATAACATGTACTCCAAATTCTCACGCTCGCTCCCTCCTCTCTTCTGTCTCTCCCAATCTCTCTCTCTCTCACGTACACACACAGAGACATGCATGTATGTACAAGCACATGCATATCTATCCAACTTACACCCTATCTTGACACGGGCGTTCCCCTATTAACAACCTGAGACAAAGATGTAACGGACAACTTAAGCTGAATAACCAACTTAGAGTTAAATCAAGAGAAAATGACTTCAGAAACAAAGCCTAGGTTTAATAAAACTGCTATGTCTTTGAGTTAATCAGAATGACCCCAGTCTGATATCCTAGAAACAGGCTTATTCCGTTCTACTCAATAATTTTAATCCAAAATCCTCAAGAGCAATAACATTTAGAAACTATTCAGAAACTAACAGAGCTCTCTCTTGGGTGCTATGAGATATAAAGGAAAGTTTCAGCTTCTTTCTGAAGGAGTTTATAATCTAAAACTTGACACAGGAAGAAGCAGCAGCAGATGAAGACACATGAATGGCTAGGTTCCTGAGAGAAGCACTACTAAGACATTCAGTCACCTGAACAGGTTGTCACATGTGGAGCTGATGTGAGACTTTATATAAAGAATCATGTTTTAAACTTAGGAAACATACAACCACTTTATTTTTATTCAGCCTGATGAAACCCACAAAGCAAAAAGTCATTAAATACAGACTCTATGGCTATGGCAGTATTGGTGTCCTTACTCTGGAAGATTACAGATAAATTCCTTAGCCAAATGAAATCACAGAACATGTAGATATTTTAAAAATCAGGTTTTCCATATGAGAAGTAATTCTAAATTTGTCCACATCACTCATCCTAAAGATTCCTAACACCATCGTGGCAGTAATTTAATTTTTAATATGGTAGAGATAATCCTGAAAAGTCACTATTAGATTAACAAAATCATGAATCAAAAAGCCTAGAACTATTCTCTAAGTGTGGATAATGTTACCAATAACAGACCTACACAACAAAGCTAGTTTCACATTTCAGCAGATGACAAATGAATGGCAAGTGACTTGTCAATATGTGTGTTTATGCATAATCTTAAATAGATTCTACTAATCCTCTTATAAGAGTTGTACAATTAAATGCTACCCCTCATCTTACAAATGAAGGAACAGGTCCAGTAATATGACGGTATTTGCCTACAGTCACAAAGCAGTAAAATCAAGACCCCTTAAGATAACATGTGCTTCTTTTACTGTAACCAAGGAAAAAAACAGTTATGCCTCAGAATGAGATACACTTTGATGAGGAAAATTTCAACTTTTCAACTCCATGCTAAATCTCAAACATTCACATAATCAATCCCAAGGAATGCAAAGAGCCAATTCATAAATCTGTATGATTAAGTCTGATACCAACCCTTTTTATGCTACCAAGCATCTAAGTCTTGCACCTAACTTTCATTATGAACTTGAGGCTGAGGAATATATAAAATTTTATCAAAACTCTCTGTAAAGCAAAAAGGCAGTTCACTAGAATTTGTCATGGCATCACATCTGTTTTTCTTTCACTTTCTACCCCAAAAAAGTTCACTTTCTAGAGTCCAATTTTATCCAGTTTTTTACAGGATTATCTAACAATTGAAGCATGCCACATGGATAGTATGAGAAATAAAGTCTTATATTAATTCCTACAGGTCATATAACTCATCCCAATTATATAAATGGGCAGCAAAAGAAGTTGTGAAAATTTTAAAATGGAAACTATAAAAAGAAACAGTCAAAATAGTGACTCAAGTTTAGGTATAAGGAATAAAGTTAGTCACTAACTCAATTTCGATTCCACTGTTTATTTGAAATCACAATTCATGTTTCCAGTAAACATTGTTTTTAGTTCAACTGGTCTCTAAAGCCAGAACTCACATAAACATCTAAAATCATTCGCCAAAACTCCTGAACAAGCAATGAGGCTAAACGAGTTAGTTCCACCCAGTCCCCATCACCACTACCTTCACCCTCCACCCCACTTTCTAGAGTCTATGAACCAAAAGGGCATAAAGTACTCTTATTTATTATTAAAAACAGAATAAATATTTTGACACATACGACCAAGATTTATCTCTGGTTGTTAAAACAAAAAATACATGTTTAAGAAGTTGTACTTATATTCCATCTGGTCACAAAGTAACATCTAAAAAAAGATAATAGATTGACAGATGCCAAAAACAAAAACCAAACCCCTGTCATCAAGTCAGTTCTGACTCACGGTCCCGTGTGCGTCAGAGCAGAACTGCACTCCCAAGAGCTTTCAGTGGCTGTGAGCTTACGGACGTGGATTGCCAGGCCTTTCTTCTGTGGCACCACTGGGTGGGTTTGAACCACCAACTTTTCAGTTAGTACCATATTTTTACACAAATAATGCAAACATTACTCGTTTTTTGCCAACTGTGCAACTTTTCTCCCCCCGCCCCAGCTATTTTTGTAAGCGTGCTATTCCACCAGTTATACGTATAGGTACATTATTTGCAAAAAAATACGGTAGTCGAGTGCAAACCATCTGCACCATTCAGGGACCTAAACAAATACATACAATAAAAGGCAGTCTTCCCCAAATCATGTAAGTTTATTAGAAATGTAATATTTTAAAGTTTTCCTCAATATGCTAAGTTAGTGCGAGTGAGTACGTGTGTGTGTGTGTGTTGTGTAATCAAGAGTTGTGATAGGCTTCCTGAAAGCAGAAGAGGATATCTATATTTAGGTCTTAGTTGCTGAAGTATTCTATGTGGAGTTAGCATACTGATATGCCAATTTATGTAAGAAGAAACAGCTTACATTCACATTACTCACAGCGATTCTTTAGAAAGTGGTATTTTGGGTTTTTTTTAATCAACCAAATCAGTATGCCTCTCATCCTTTTCATGCCTTCTTACCTTGTTTATAAGAAAGTTACTTTGGAGGCAAGTTATTTAATTTATCTCTGCTTCAGTTTCTCCATCTGCAATATGAAGATAATAAAAGAATCTTACCACATAGGCTTGTTGTGCACATTAGGTAAGCTGACAGCTATAAATTGCCTAGAAGAGTGCACCCGGCAAAGAGTAAGACTTCAAAAGCAGAGCTATCACAATCATTATCATCATCACTACCACCACCAACCAGCACCGCCTGCCACTTTTCATAAGCAGCTCAGGTGATTTTCACTAAAAATGCAGATTCCTGGGTCACACTCCCAGAGATTCTGACTGAACATCAGACCAAAGTTTGAAAATACTGATTTAAAGAGAAAGGAAGTAGACAAAAATACAAGAAACTGTTAGGACCAATACGACCTTATGAATATAGTAACAAGAAACAAAATATTTTAAAAGTTTTATTTCCTTCTCCAAAGCACAAATACTCTGTCCCCTAGTCATTTTCCAAGGACCCAACTATGCAGAGCTGAAGAAGCTTACACACTTCATTTCTTCTTGGGTAAATACTAGCTAACAATTTTACACAAAACTTTTCCGAACAAAGCAATTATGAAATATTTGAGCACTCACTATATGTAGCATACTCTGCTAAGTGTTAAAGTAGATAGAAGCACTAGACATGAAACTCTACTTCCAAAAACCCTGGAATCTCATTGGGAAAATAACCTCCCACCTTCCAAGTATCACTAAAGTCTTGTTTCAGCTCCATGAGCAGAATGAGTTAGGAGCTCAGAAAGGTGATTTCAGTTAGGGGCGACAGGAAAGGCTTCACAGAAGGGACAAGATCTTTGCTGGACTTTAACTTAGAAACCCTATGCGGCAGTTCTACTCTGTCCAGTAGGTCACTATGAGTTAGACTCAACTCGATGGCAACAGGTTTTTGCTTAACTAAGATTTGTATCAGTAGAGAGAAACTGCATTTCAGAAAATAGTGTGAGTAGAAAGCAGAAACATGGAAGTGGGAATGTACTATGGATATTTCCAGACACTACATACACTGCATGTTTGCCAGCTCTGGAGAGGATGATCGGTATCACTTTGTTCAAAAACCAAATCAGTACTTTAGGAAGATTGTTTTGGCAGTGGTATACATAAATTGGGGAGTGTTTTAATAGTCTAACCCTGGCTCTGAAAACAGACATAGACAATAATTTAAAGGGTTATTAATCAATTGGTTGTGAGGAACAAAACAGGTATCAAAGATGAATTAAATTTCAAGCCTGTTTTCTGGCAACTTTCCATCCTGCCCTGGGTACATTCAGGATAGCAGGCAGAAGAAGCTGTCAAACAGTGAGCTTACGAATGATCAGAGAGAGCTTCAAGTAGGGGAGGAGGAATAACTGGTGGCAGCAAAAGTAAAGAACAGTTTGAGCAAAGACTTGGAAGTAGGAAATTATCCTCCAGTCAAATAGTTCTCTTTTGCTAGAGCCAAACAACCCACAATTACCTTTTTTTAATGATACTTCAAAAGGCCTTAAAGTTGTTACTGAGGAAGAAAGAAAAGACAAAACTATTTAATGCAAAGAATTTCCATAAATGATAATTATTTGGAGTTTAAAGATTAAATAATGTTACTTATGTTTAGTAGGACATACAAATCTATTTAATACACTTCACAATGTAAATTAAGTAAACCTCTGACAAAAAAGATCAACAATAATACTTTGCAATATCCAGTCACAGAAACATGTCAAGTACTTGTGTACAAATCTCAATAATAAACAGTGCTAATTTCCTTGGTTTGGAAGTGAGAATTCTTGCTTTGTCAGACTGGAATTCACCTGAAATTTCGTATTATTCTTAAACATATGAAAATTTCAAATAACAGGCATATCTATTGTGTTCATTTACCACCACCACCACCACCGCCCCCCCCCCAATTTTTAAATGTTTTTCAACAGGCAATTCTTCTAGAATTCCATTATATCACACACATAAACCTTCCCAATCAAGTAATTCCTATTACCATGAAACAGTTCCTTAAAGGCCGAAACCATCTTTTTATTTAATTTTTAAAAAATTTTTCACTGTGCTTTAAGTAAAAGTTTACAGATCAAGTCAGTCTCTCACACGAAAACTTACACACACCTTGCTACATACTCCCAGTTGCTCTCCTCCCCCTAATGAGACAGCCCGCTCTCTCCCTCCACTGTCTCTTTTCATGTCCATTTCTCCACCTTCTAACCCCCACTTACCCTCTCATCTCCCCTCCAGGCAGGAGATGCCAACATAGTCTCAAATGTCCACCTGATAGAAGAAGCTCTCTCTTCATTAGCGTCCCTCTCCAACCCATTGTCCACTCCAATTCCTGTCTTAAGAGTGGGCTTTGGGAATGGTCCCTGTCCTGGGCCAACTGAAGGTCTGGGGGCCATGACCACCGGGGTCCTTCTAGTCTCAGTCAGACCATTAAGTCTGGTCTGTTTTTTTTTTTTGTTTGTTTGTTTATGAGAATTTGGGGTCTGCATCCCACTGCTTTCCTGCTCCCTCAGGGGTTCTATCAGGACACTCATCAGTTGTAGCCAGGCACCATCTAGCTCTTCCCATCTCAGGCTGATGTAGTCTTTGGTTTATGTGGCCCTTTCTGTCTGTTGGGCTCATAATTACTTTGTGTCCTTGGTGTTCTTCATTCTCCTTTGATCCAGGTGGGTTGAAAACAATTGATGTGTCTTAGATGGCCACTTGCTACCATTTAAGAACCCAGATGCCTCTCTCCAAGGTAGGATGCAGAATATTTTAATAGATTTTCTTATGCCAATTGACTTAGATGTCCCCTGAAACCATGGTCCCCAAACCACTGCCCCTCCTACGCTGGCCTTCAAAGCATTCAGTTTATTCTAGAAACTTCTTTGCTTTTGGTTTAGTCCAGTTCTGCTGACATTGCCTAAATTGTGTGTTTATCTTTCCCGGGGCCTAAAGTAGTTCTTATCTACTATCTAATTAGTGAATACCTCTCTCCCACCCTCCCTCCCTTTCCCCTCTCGTAACCAAGAAGGAATATTTTCTTCTCTCTTTAAACTAATTCTTGAGTTCTTTACAATCGTGGTCTTACAAAACATTCGTCCGTTTGCAACTGACTCATTTCACTCAGCATAATGCCTTACAGATTCCTCCATGTTATGAAATGCTTAACAGACTCATCACTGTTCTTTATTGATGTGCAGTATTCCATTGTGTGAATATACCATAATTTATTTATCCGTTCACCTGTTGATGGGCACCTTGGTTGCTTCCATCTTTTTGCTATTGTGAACAGTACTGCAATGAACATGCGTGTGCATTTATCTGTTCATGTAAAGGCTCTTATTTCTCTAGGATACAATCCAAGGAGTGGGATTGCTGGATGGTATGGTACTTCTATTTCTAACTTTTTAAGGAAGTACCAAATCAATTTCCAAAGTGGTTGTACCATTTTACATTCCCACCAGCACTGTGTAAGTGTTCCAGTCTCTCCACAGCCTCTCCAACATTTATTGTTTTGTGTTTTTTGGATTAATGCCAGCCTTGTTACAGTGAGATGAAATCTCATTGTAGTTTTGATTTGCATTTCTCTAATGGATAATGATCGTGATCATTTCCTCACGTACCTGTTAGCTACCTGAATGTCTTCTTTAGTGAAGTGTCTGTTCATACCTTCGGCCCATTTTTAAATTGGGTTATTTGTCTTTTTGCAGTTGAGTTTTTGCAGTATCATGTACGACAAGGTGCTGATCGGAACTGTCATAGCTAAAAACTTTTTCCCAGTCTGTAGGAAGCCTTTTTACTCTTTTGGTGAAGTCTTTGGATGAGCATAGGTGTTTGATTTTTAGGAGTTCCCAATTATCTAGTTTTTCTTCTGCACTGTCAGTAATGTTTTGTATACTGTTTATGCCATGTATTACGGCTCCTAACATTGTCCCTATTTTTTTTTTCCATGATCTTTATTGTTTTAGATTTTATATTTAGGTCTTTGATCCATTTTGAGCTCTTTTTTGTGCATGGTGTGAGGTATGGGTCTTGTTTCATTTTTTTGCAGATGGATATCCAGTTATGCCAGCATCACTTGTTAAAAAGACTGTCTTTTCCCCATTTAACTGTTTTGGGGCCTTTGTCAAATATCAACTGCTCATATGCGGTTAGATTTCTGTCTGGATTCTCAATTCTGTTAAATTAGTCTATGTATCCGTTCTTGTACCAGTACCAGGCTGTTTTGACTACTGTGGCAGTATAATAGGTTCTAAAGTCAGGTAAAGTAAGGTCTCCCACTTTGCTCTTCTTTTTCAATAATGCTTTACTTATGCGGGGCCTCTTTCCCTTCCCTATGAAGTTGGTGATTTGTTTCTCCATCTCATTAAAGAATGTCATTGGAATTTGGATCAGAATTGCATTAAATGTATAGATCGCTTTTGGTAGAACAGACATTTTTTATAATGTTAAGTCTTCCTATCCATGAGCAAGGTATGTTTTTCCACTTACCTAGCTCTCTTTTGGTTTCTTGCAGCAGTGTCTTGTAGTTTTCTTCAAATAGGTCTTTTATGTCTCAGGTTATATTTATTCCTAAGTATTTTATTCTCTTGGGGGCTATTGTAAATGGCATTGATTTGGTGATTTTCTCTTCGATGTTCTTTTTGTTGGTGTAGAGGAATTCAACTGATTTTTGTATGTTTATCTTGTATCCTGATAATCTGCTGAACTCTTCTTTTAGTTTCAGTAATTTTCTTGAGGATTCCTTAGGGTTTTCTGTGTATAAGATAATGTCGTCTGCAAATAGACATACTTTTACTTCTTCCTTGCCAATCAGGATACTCTTTATTTCTTTATAGCCTAATTGCTCTGGCTAGGACCTCCAGCACACTGCTGAATAAGAGCGGTGATAAAGGGCATCCTTCTCTGGTTCCCGATAGCGAAGGGAATGCTTTCAGGCTCTCTCCAGTTAGAATGATGTTGAGTGTTGGCTTTGTATAAAAAATACCCTTTATTACGTTGAGGAATTTTCCTTCTATTCCTATTTTGCTGAGACTTTTTATCATGACCAGGTGTTGGGCTTTGTCAAATGCCTTTTCTGTATCGATTGATAAAATCATGTGATTTTTGTCTTCTGTTTTATTTATGTGATAAAAAAAAAAAAGATGGATTACATTAATTGTTTTTCTAATATTGAACCATCCCTGCATGCCTGGTATGAATCCTACTTGGTCATGGTGAATTCTTTTTTTGATATGTTGTTGAATTTAATTGGCTAGAATTTTGTTGAGGATTTTTGCATCTAAGTTCATGAGGGATAAAAAAAAAAAAAACAGAAAACTGTAATTTTCTTTTTTTGTGGTGTGTTTATCTGGTTTTGGTATCAGGTATATGGTGGCTTCACAGAATGAGTTTGGTAGTATTCCGTCCTTTTCTATGCTCTGAAATACCTTTACTAGTAGTGGTATTAACTCTTCTCTGAAAGTCTGGTAGAACTCTGCAATGAAGCTGTCCAGGTGAGGGTTTTTTTTGTTGGGAGTTTTTCGATTAACTTTTCAATTTCTTCTTATATTACGGGTCTATTTAGTTGTTCTACCTCTGTTTGTGTTATTTTAGGTAGGTAGTATGTTTCTAGGAATTCATCCATTTCTTGTAGGTTTTCACATTTGTTCGACTATAATTTTTCATAGTAGTCTGATATGATTCTTTTAATTTCAGTTGGGTCTGTTGTAATATCGCCCCTCTCATTTCTTATTTGGGTTATTTGCTTCCTCTCCTATTTTTCTTTTGTCAGTTTGGCCATTAGTTTATCAATTTTGTTGATTTTTTCAAAAAACCAGCTTTTGGTCTTGTTAACTCTTTCAATTGTTTTTCTGTTTTCTATTTCATTTAGCTCAGCTCTAGTTTTTATTAGTTGTTTTCTTCCGGTGCCCGTGGGTCTCTTTTGTTGCTCTCTTTCTATCTGTTCAAGTTGTAGGGATAATTATCTCATTTTGGCCCTTTCTTTTTTTTGTATATGTGCATTTATTGATATAAATTGACCTCTGAGCACTGGTTTTGCTGTGTCCCAAAGGTTCTGATAGGAAGTGTTTTCATTCTCATTGGATTCTATGAATTTCTTTACTCCATCCTTAATATCTTCTATAATCCAGTCTTTTATGAGTAGGGCATTGTTCAGTTTCCAAGTGTTTGATTTCTTTTCCCTGCTTTTTCTGTTACTGATTTCTACTTTTATGGCCTTATGGTCAGAGAAGATGCTTTGTAATATTTCAAAGTTTTGGATTCTGCTAAGGCTTGCTTTATGACCTAATATGTAGTCTATTCTAGAGAATGTTCCATGTGCACTAGAAAAGAAAGTATACTTGGTTGCTGTTGGGTGGAGTGTTCTATATATATCTACGAGGTCACGGTTCATTGTGGCATTTAGATCTTCCGTGTCTTCACTGAGCTTCTTCTTGATGTTCTGTCCTTCACCAAAAGCAGTGTGTTGAAGTCTCCTATTATTATTGTGGAGCTGTTTACCTCACTTTTAAATGCTGATAGAGTTTATGTATCTTGCAGCCCTGTCATTGGGTACATAAATATTGAATATGGTTATATCTTCTTGGTATACTGTCCCTTTAATCATTATATAGTGCCCTTCCTTATCCTTTATGATGGATTTAACTTTAAAGTCTATTTTGTCAGAAATTAATATTGCCACTCCTGCTCTTTTTTGATTGTTGTTTGCTTGATATATTTTTTTCTATCCTTTGAGTTTTAGTTTGTGTCTCTAAGTCTAAGGTGTGTCTCTTGTAGGCAGCATATAGACAGATCTTGTTTTTCAATCCATTCTGCCAGTCTCTGTCTCTTTATTGGTGTACCTAGTCCATTTACATTCAGCATAATTATGGACAGGTATGAATTTAGTGCTATCATTTTGATGTCTTTTTGTGTGTGTTGTTGACAGTTTCTTTTTCCCACTTAATTTTATGTGCTGAGTAGATTCTCTTTATATATTGTCCTTTCCTCATATTTGTTGTTGTTGATTTGTTTCTGCTGAGTCTCTATTTTTTTCTTGTATTTTATTTTGACGAGCAGTGTATTTTTTCTCCTTTATGGCTACCGCATTATTAACCACTATTTTTCTAAATTTAAACCTATCTTTTATTTCTTTGTATTGCCTTATCTTCCTTTCCATATGGAAGATCTATGATTACATTTCTTAGTCCCTCTTTATTGTTTTAATGTTGTCTTCTTTTATATAATAATACCGCTGTCACCCTGTTCTGAGCTTTTTTTTTAATCTTGCTTTGTTTTTTTGACTTCCCTGTCTGGGTTGACTTCTGATTGCTCTGCCCAATGTTCTAGTCTTAGGTTGATACTGATATTATTGATTTTCTAACCAAAGAACTCCCTTTAGTATTTCTTATAGTTTTGGTTTGGTTTTTATGAATTCCATAAACTTCTGTTTATCTGGAAATGTTCTAATTTCACCTTCATATTTAAGAGAGAGTATTGCTGGATATATGATTCTTGGCTGGCAATTTTTTTGCTTCAGTTCTTTAAATAAGTCATCCCATAGCCTTCTTGCCTGCATGGTTCTGCCGAGTAGTCCAAGCTCATTCTTACGACTCTCCTTTGCAGATGACTTTTCGTTTATCGCTAGCTGCTCTTAAAATTCTCTCTTTATCTTTGGTTTTGGCAAGTTTGATTATAATGTGTCTTGGTGACTTTCTTTTAAGATCTACCTCATGTGGAGTTCAATGAGCATCTTGGATAGACATCTTCTCATCTTTCATGATATCAGGGAAGTTTTCTGCCAACAAATCTTCAACAATTCTCTCTGTATTTTCTGTTATCCCTCCCTGTTCTGGTACTCCAATCACTCATGGGTTATTTCTCTTGATAGAGTCCCACATGTTTCTTAAGGTTTCATTTTTTTTTTAATTCTTTTATCTTATTTTTCTTCAAATATATTAGTGCCAAGTGATTTATCTTCAAGTTCAGAAATTCTGCCTTCTACTTGTTCAATTCTGCTCCTCTGACCTTCTATTGAGTTGTGTACTTCTATAATTTTATTGTTAATCTTCTGAATTTCTGATTGCTGTCTGTCTACGGATTTTTCCAGCTTATTACATTTTTCATTATGTTCCTGAATAATCTTTCTGATTTCTTCAACTGCTTTATCTGTGTGTTCCTTGGCTTGTTCTGCATATTGCCTCATTTCCTTCCTGATGTCTTGAAGGGTTCTGTATATTAACCTTTTGTATTCTGCCTCTGGTAATTCTAGGAAGGCACTTTCATCTAGAAGATCCCTGGATTCTTTGTTCTGAGAGTTTGTTGAGGTGATCATGGTCTGCTTCTTTATGTGACTTGATATTGACTGTTGTCTCCGAACCATCTGTAAGTTTTCATATTAGTTTATGCTTGCTCACTGTGTTATAGCTTCTTGCTTTGTTTTGTTTTGATATGCCCAAATGGGTTGCTTGAGTGAGCTAGCTTCATTATTTCTGCCTTTGGAGCTCTGACGTCCTGTCTGCAGATGTCTAGAGCTGTTATCAGGTATATCACTCTAGGAGACCATCTGGTTTTCTTGTATGAATTCAGCTCAGGTTTCCAGGTAGCTGATCATCAAGTGTGTGGTACAGGCTCTCACCTACAATCTTAGAGTGGCAGGGGTGATTGGTGTAGGCACTGGTATCTGATTGCAGCAGGAGGTCACGCTCTGAACAACACAGGGGGCTGAGAACCAACCCCCAAGTGTCTCTGAGAAACACGCGTCTCTGTTCCCTAGAGCATGCAGGTGGGTGGGTTCTGCAGACAGACCATGGGCACCCAATGTTTTTGGTTGTAAAGACTGGGCAGTACCACTTATCCTTGGACCCCTGTTGCGGGTGGTTTGGTGGCCTGAGTGGAGCTACCAGTCCTTAGGCCTCTGATGTAGGTAGGTGAGGACCCTGTTTAATAGACAAAGCAAAGCAACGTCAAACATCAAACACCCACCTCTCCACTGCATAGGTGAAATGGTTGGAGTCTACCGACAAGGGCCTATTCTCCCGAATAGGCCCACACTGGTCCATGCAAAGGGGACAGGTGCTCAAAGTCCATGGACCGCTTATGCCTTGACAGGAGCCACTTTTGTCCTGAGCTCCCCAGTTAAGGTAGCTAGCAAATTATCTTTTCCCCCAACTGCAAATTTTTTCCTTCTCCAAGGCCAGGATGATGGTTCTAGGTGCTCAACAGTGGCTATCTCAGGCCCAGGAAATGCAGCCGCTGAAGCCGGCTTGGGGTGGGGGCAGTCGTGGTAAAATATATGCAAGTACTTAGCTTTTGCCAAGAGCGCTGTTCTTCTCAGGTTCCAGAGGTGTGAGTAGGCTGTGTGGCTGGCTGCTTCTCCCTGAGGAAACTGTGGCCGAACACTAGTACCAGCTTGCCGCCGCTGCTGCTCCGGAAATGGTGCCTAAGGGCTCCCCGCAATTCAGGTCCAGTAACTCCTCTCTGATTCTGAACTGTCTGTTCCTCCCACTGCCCCTCTGTTTGTTTTCTAAGCTTGAGTTTGATGCTCAGGGCTCCCAGCTTGTCATAAATATACTCGTTTCACTTTTTTGGGGGGGTCTTTTTTGTAAAGAGGGCTTGCCGGACGCGTCTGTCTATTCCACCATCTTGGTTCCACCTCCCATCCTTTTTTTGTTTACTCCCCTTTGGTACTATCAAAACTTAACAGTGGCAGATACATATTTAGTATACTTATTAAAAAAAAAATACTTATTAAATGAGTGAAATCCTATAATCTGATCTTTAAATGGGTTA
Organism: Loxodonta africana; assembly: GCF_030014295.1. NCBI lineage: Eukaryota > Metazoa > Chordata > Mammalia > Proboscidea > Elephantidae > Loxodonta > Loxodonta africana. The sequence goes on along the minus strand of NC_087345.1, from coordinate 173,754,884 downwards.
AATTAAAGTTATGGACAATTACACAATGTCGTAATAACAGATATGTGTTTTACCCGTGCAGTATTGTTTCAGGTCGCTGGAGCTGACAGCTATAGGTGCGTCACTGTTGTGGCACCAGTAAATGCAAAATGGCCTTAAGCACTCTGTAGGTTTTTATTTCCTTAAGTGTGTATATGGTTTTTAGGTTAGTATTTGCCACTGCATTAAAAAAAATAACATTTACTAGTTTATGAACTGTTTGGGTGTATTAATAAAGTATTTCAACATAATTATACTTACTGGTAAAAAAAACAAGTTTTTACATTCAAAAATATTTCTTCTTGCATCTGAATTTATATTTTTAGTCTTCAAAAACATTTTACGCCTATGACCAACCAAATTAATCAACAACACCTTAACACACAAAATGTATTTGTGAACAGGTCAAGAGATCTTAAAAGGTACCATATTTTAGAGATGTTGGTTCATTAATCCCTATAGTATCAGACTAAAGTAGGTAAATGCCATTGCCAAAGTAACTAGGTCACTTATCATAAAGCCTAAGGAAAGGGAACTATCATTTGTTAAAACATCTCCTATAACAGACTTAATGAGCTCTGAGGGCACAGTGGTTAAAGCACTCAGCTGCTAACCCACCAGCGGATCTGCTGGAGAAAAATGTGGCAGTTCTACTCTGTCCTATAGGGTCCCTAGGAGTCAGAATCAACTCGATGGCAATGGGTCTGTTTTGGGGTTTTTATGCTAGATTTGGAAACTCTGGTGGTGTAGTGGTTAAGTGCTATGGCTGCTAACCAAAAGGTCAGCAGCTGGAATCCACCAGCCACTCCCTGTAAACCCTATGGGGCAGCTCCACTCTGTCCTATAGGTTTGCTATGAGTCACAATTGACTTGACAGCAACAGGTTTGGTTTTGTTATACTAAATTTAAGATCTGTTATTTTTAATCCTCACTCACAACCGTGAGTGACAGGCATAGCATACTCATTTTATATCTGTGAACCTGCTTAAGGCCCCAGAAACACTAAATGATCCAGCTGTAACTCCAAGCTTGTCCTTCTTACGATAACTATTTGGAACCCTACCAAGTATCAGGTTAAGGGGCGGATGCATGGGACAAAGGGGAAGCTATGAGTGATGTAAAAGCAAACATCATAAAGTCCAAGCACTTTACTTACTGAAGTGCTCTTCAAGCCTATTAAAAACACCTTTTTCTTACTTTACTCACAGATACCCTCATCTGAATGTTACTAGCCATATTAATACCAAGTTTTAAAAAACAGAAACACTGCTTACAAAAACTCAAAGCAAAGATAGCTATTGAGAACTATTTATTGTAAAGACAAATGGCTCTATGACATACTTCAGTAGGCCCTGAGGACCGTGTATTAACAAATATTCATCAGCAATCTCTAGTCATTAAAATAAGTAAGGCTTTGAAAGATATTTTACAATAAAAGTGGTTGAAATGAGTGTTCTAGCAATCAAAGATAAGCATTTATTATCTGGAAAATTTACTAATTCAGTGCCCGCTCATGCTAGACGAATAAAGTATTAATTTATTTAGAAATCTTCGGGAAGGATACATGTTATCATTTTATATTTTCCTAAAAGGATACAATAGTGTAAAATTATTCATTGCTAATAACCAAATCAAACCTGTTACAGTCAAGTTGATTCCTACTCATAGCAACCATACAGGGCAGAGTAGAACTGCCCCATAGGGTTTCCAAAGAGCAGCTGGTGGATTTGAACTGCCAAACTTTTTTTGGTCAGCAGCTGAGCTCTTAACCACTATGCCACCAGGGCTCCACAGCACTATTAATAAAAAATAAAAATTTCCAAAAGGTACAAAGTTCTCAATTTTGGCAAAAGTTATAAAGTTCTCAATTTTAAGAAAATGAAAACTATGGGTCTCTTATAAACACAAGCTAACAGTAAACTAAATCTTTTCCAAAGTTAAGAGTGTTTCAAAATGGAATTTTAGAGTATACGGCAATTCATGATGAAGGTAAAAGTTTTGTTGTTCCAATTTACTCCTCTTCTTTCTACCACCCTTCCCCCACCTCTACATTACAACATTTCAATCTTCTTATATTTGAAGAAAGATGCTATACAATCTAGCCTAATAAGGTGAAACAACTTTAAATTCATGTAAGGTCTTTAGGAGCTTTGAGGCTTTCAATATAAAACTGCATATAGGTTAGATCTTTAAGACACGTTATGGCAGAAGTGACAGAACAGTCTCTAGCATTTTAAACAGGGTTTCACACAATAATTAACACTGCAGTACGTAATTTAACACGTGTGACTCTTTGCACAGCAACAATTCTAAAACATACAACCAAGAGCCAAGAGCAAATCAAGCTGTGTTACCTTGATTTAGTGGGGAAAAAAAAGACACAAGAAGACTAGTTCTATATAAAGAATTAACACAGTACTATGCAAAAGTCAGTAAATAAAATTTAGTTGAAAAGGAAACAAATAATGAAAAGGAAGTCAAAGCATGGTCAAAGTGAGAACTAAGCTGGTAACTGAAAAGCATAAACCATTTTAGCCTAGATTTGTTTGTAATGACTTTGTGACCCAGATGCTAGGGTATTTGACTAATACTCAGAAATATAAAAGTTGAAAGAAATAAAGTATACGGTCTGCTGATTAAGTATTTTAGTCAAAATGATAGGTGCTGCACTTAAAATATATAATTAGCTATTTTCTGTAAAGATATTTAAAAACTTTAAAAATAAGTATTTCTTTTTTGCTTTGTAAATGATCCCAAAAATTATACTTCACCTTTATAATCAGACAATAAGGATGACACTACTTACTAAAGATATCATGGCACAAAAATCCTTTGCAGAGAGGAGCATAAGGAGTATACACATTTTTTAAAAAGTAAGCTTATTTAAGAAGCTGTATTTGCCTAAACTAACTTTCTTCCATTTTTGGTCCACAAAGTTTGTCCTACCCAAGAGTTATCTATTACATGACAAGAGAAGTTTTAATAAAACATCATCTTCAACTGAATCTACAGAAGTTCTGTGAGAAAGAGACAGTAGATTCACCAGGGACTCACCTCATACTTACCAGTCTTGAGAGGGGAAACTGGTGTTTCACATAAGTAAAATATTTCAGATAATAATACATACTCCTTAATGCATCTGCAGTGGACCATATTGAGGGCCTATCCAACACCTCCTTCTTCCTAATGATCCATAATTTGATTTCTATACTCAAGTCTCTCCTAACAGCCCTTGTGCCTCGGGGGAAGCTGACTGACCCTGAGCACCAAGGGTAAACTATTATTAGTCTAACCCATCTAGTAAACCCATCCCCCTTGCCAATGACTAGTTTAGGTATATATAGAACTAAACAAATGTAGGCCAATGAGAAGCAAGCTAGGTTGGGGAGGTAGGAAAAAGAAGCTATATTGCTCATGAGAAAACCAAGAAAAGTTAATTCTTTCCCTTTGGGTCTGAAGGAGGAAACACAAAATTCTGATCGTGACCAGCAGCTATCCTATAACTATAGTGCTGGGAGAAAGACAATACTGGGTAGAAAGAATAAGGTAAAAACACAAACTGAGTCCTTGAAGAAATCTTTGAGTCCCTGGCTTAACTAATTCTAATGTATGTCTTACCCCTGGTACTTTCTTATGCAAGTCAACCAATATCCATTTTATTCATATCAAAATTAATTTGGAAATTAATTAGCTATTAAGAAACTGCTAAGTGCCAAATTACTTTCAGGACATTATAAAATCCATTTTATCTACTCCTAGCTTTAAAAAAATACTATGTATTACTTACTTTTGTATAGTTTCTCAGTTTCCTTACAATGATCATGCATTACCGCTATAATGGAGGGAACTCCTTAAAACCTATTGCCGTCAAGTCGATTCCGACTCATAGCAACCCTACAGGACAGAGTGGAACTGCCTCAGAGGGTTTCCAAAGAGCGGCCAGGGGATTCAAACTGTCGACCTTTTTGTTAGCACCCAAGCTCTTAACCACTGCACCACCAGGGCTCCGTAATTGGAAGAGGGGTACTTAAAAATCAAAGTGAACCAACCAATTTAAACTTCCCTTGAACATCAATTAAAAAAAAAAAAAGCAGTGCCATCGGAAAAAAATAATACAAAAGTCAAATAATGCTATTCTTTTAATACAGTAATGTTTTCATGGGCCCATGATATACTTAGATTACTGTCTTCTTCAAGTTTGAATTCTCTCCAATATCAACTGTCTCTTGTTCCTGCTGTACTTTATTCATTACTGCTTAAGAGAGAACTAGACTCTCATCTATAGTTCATTGGCTTCCTATCTCTTACACACTCCTATCTCACTCTGTGTTCCCAGTAATGTATATTCAGATGTTTAAACCTACTAGAAGTACGCCCTAAAGCATATAAAAATTATTCTGGGCAGAGTGAATTTCTTTTGAACTGAATTTAAGATAAAAATATAAGCTATAAAATTAGTTTTGTACTTCTTACAAAAACATTTCAGCCTTTCTTCCTTCCTTCCTTCTTTTCTTCCATCCTCCCTCCCTCCTTCCCTCCACATTTATCTAGAAACAATTCTGATTTTTTACTTTTAATAGTGATTGAAGACATCTATAAAGTAGAGGTGGTACAGTGAAGGTCCGTGGGCCAAATACATCCCACAGGCATATTCTGCCCTGTACAGCAATGGTTACCAAGTGTTTTAAACACAATTTAATTAATTACCAACTGGATTCACATTTAAAAAATCTGTATTTCAGGATCCTATGAAAAACCGACAAATGTGACAATCAGCCTGAATACTCACACGGTCATAATCAGATGGAGTTGAGTATTAGCTGGCCCCTCCCCACTTAGATAAACATGAAATCTCCCAAGCCCCAGTTTCTATACTATTTCCCTTGGTTGTTTAATTCGTTAATGGTCAAGGCCTTTATAGGTATTCAGCTATGCCACCCCTAATATAACAGGACAATAATAGCCACAGGTATATAAGAACTACTGTTAGCTAAGAAAATATGGCAGTTCTTAAAGAGTTTAGGAAAGTGCACTTCTAAGATTTTTTCCTCCTTAATCTTCTAATTTAACTAGAACTCTTAATCTTTAAATTTAACTAGTACCAAATATAATTCAGAACAATCCTTAGGTAGAATGCTCCTCCCGAAGAAAAGTTTTTTTTTCCAAAAAGATCCAAAAAGAATCAAAGATCCAACAATAAATTCTTATCATAATAAAGGAAAAAGTGTTTCTTAAAAGAATTCCAGTTAAAATAAAATGGCATAGATTCCTCCTCTAAATTTCAACCAATCAACCAAGAACAGGGAAGTTCTAAATATTCACAATCACCTTTCAAATCTGATTTTGATTACTAAGGGGCATGAACAAAATCATGTACCATAAATGCACACATTATGTATATACAAAATTACTTATGTCTTATAACATATACATTAAGATGCCAAACTCTCTTTTGAAAATAAATTATCCCCATGCTATTAATGGAGCAAACAATAACAAGAATTAGCTCATTTCACAAATTATTTTCTAAGAAAGAATGCTTTCTAAATTATATAGTATAGTCACTTCCTGACAATAAGCACAAGTTACTTACAGTAGTTTAGTTACAGCCGATCTTACAATCCGATTTTATAGATGGTACAATAACAACACTAGCTTTATACTTCTGTAAAATCACCAGGCTTTGTCCACTTCCCAAATTTCAAGTCCACTCCCTTCTCTTCAACTGCTCCACTGCTATGCCCATCATCTCCAACTTGCTCTATAGCAATAGTTTCCTAACGTGGCCTGCATGTTCGCTACCGTGAGATTCATGTTTTTCAAATGAAAACCTAATCATGTCACACTCCTGCTTAGAGCCTCTTCATGGTTTCTCACTGCCCTTTAGGATGAAGTCCAAAATCCTGAACAAGGCCACAATCCTGCATTCCTCCCCACCTTTACTTCTCTTTCTCAATGCTCAGTCAAATTGGAATTCTTTTAGTTCTTCCTTTTGCTTCTGCACATGCTATTTTTGCTGGCTGTAATAAATACACTTTATCTACACTCTCTCCTACCTCCTAGGCTTAACTAACTCATACTAATTCTTCCCCTGTCTGCATAAAAGTTATTTCTCTAGTCCCTCCATGACTTGACCTGCTCCCCATCCCAGGTCAAGTTAGGTCTGCCTGTTAAATACTCACACCATCTTATTTTAGTTGTAATTATTTGCTTAGTTCCAGTTTTTTCCAAAATTTTTGGTTTCATGAGGACTGAGACCATATCTGTCTTCTTTACTGTCTTACAACATCATTTAACATAATGCCTGGCACAAAATAATAGCATTTAATAAATGTCTGTTGATGAATCTCATTAAATTGAAGGTAGCCCATAACCAAAATAAATTATTGTTGAAAAGGCAGCATAACAGAAGAGACAATGCACATATCTAAAAGTCTTAAACGTGGTGTATAACCCCAGATCTACCGCTTACTGTGTGACTAAGTTTCAAACACTCAGATTCTATTTCTTAATATGTATACTACCTATCATCTGTTCTGTCTCCTTCACGCAGTTGAAGGCAGGGAAAAATAGTCTATTTTCTCAATTCTAAAATGCACATTTTTCACTTTAACATTTTTTAAATTAAGAGGAGTCGGACAGTAGATAGCAAAAGAACCCTTGCCAGCCACTGCACAGAATGCTGAAATACCTGGTCATTGCCTATCTATCTGTGAACTTAGACGTGAATACAAATACATCTATTTATCTGTTACTTCAGTTATCTACATTGATAAAACTGTATACAGTTGAATTTTAACTTAATTTTAAATGCCTAATTGCCTCTTGAAATGTCTTTTAAAAGATTACTATAATGCAGCATTGAAACAAGTGATTATCTATACAGAACTGCCTGTGATGTGCCAAGGTACTCAATTAAAAGCAGCAGGAAGCACCACCTCCCCCCCCAAAAAAAAAAATCACAGGCAAGATCATAAATTTTTCAAGTTTAAAGGAGGCCAACTTGGCTGGTTCATGTAAAGTGAATGTCTAACAAGAGATAATTCTTAACAGGTACCAAATATCTGCCTGTGAAAAGTTTTCTGGGTAACTTTCAAGAGAAGCTATTTAACTTTCAGTGATACATCATATAATTAGTTTAAAAAAAAAAAAGAAAGGTACAAATTTAATTAAATAGGAAATAGAAATCAAGCTAAAGTAATTCTTGGATGCAGCTCAGAATTATGCTATCAATCCTAGAAGTGCTAGAGGTCAAGAGCAGATGTGGCTGCAATGCCTATGGGCAAAAATAATTCAGAACAATCCTTAGAATATTCCTCCCCAAGAAAAGTGTTTTTTCCAAGAAAATAAGAAAGCTGTTATTAAATCAAAGGATGTATCTCACAATCGATGATCTCCTAAAAGTAAGAAAATACAGCATTATGCATGAACATGTTCTGCAAATTGAGTGCTATACAAATAAGTAACTTAAAAAATGTCCACTGTGTGCTGCATACAAAAATAAAAGTGGTTTAGATAATTCTTAAAAGCTTCTCCCAAAAATCACTTATACAGTCAAAATGAGAGTATGAAATGGGATTCCAATGTCACTGCATTTTTCCGGAGGAAATGAAACATTCCCCCTAACTTTTATTAGACCAAACAGGCTTAACAGAACTAAGCTTACTTCTTTGGCCCTCCTCTCATTTTCAGCACCGCCCACAGAATCCATAACATTGTCATATGTTCAAGTCTTTAAAATATTCTCCTGGGAAACCTATTCTAATATCATTATTACTGTCCCAAAGTTCTTCCTTATGTCTATCCACTCTTTTGTTATATTTAATGTAATATTTTCTTTTACAGGTATTCTCCTCAAACTGCTCTTCAAAAGCAAAGCAGGATGTACACTTTTCCTTATTTTTCTACATGTAGTACTAGTTTTTTTATGACTCAGTTTAACTCACTCACCTGGTAACCAAAACTATGTATTAGCAATGTGACAGACTGGTGGCAACTGAGACTAAGTAACAGCTGACTCACATAGAATGAAACATTTGGCTTTTGACTATTTAGTACCAAGCTTTTTTTTTTTTTTTAAGAAAGTACCCTATCTCTGTACTCTCCTTATTAATGATCGCTGGAAAATTAAATTATATCTGTCTTCAGCCTTCTGGAGCCCTGGTGGCACCGTGGTTAAGAGGCTGGGCTACTAACCAAAAGGATGGCAGTTCAAATTCACCAGCCACTCCTTGGAAACCCTATGGGGGCAGTTCTACTCTGTCCTACAGAGTTGCTATAAGTCAGAACTGATTAGACAGTAATGGGTACTATATCCACAAAGAAAAAGGTACTTTGCTAAAAGAAATTTCCAGAGCCACTTTGCCATAAGAGCAAAGTTCAACAATTTATAAGTACTATATTTCTATTTAATTGCTACTGGAAAATACACATTTAAGACTGATTCTTCGTTCTATTATTTGACCCCAAATACTCTTTTTTTTTACTCAGCTGCCACTAAAGTTGCAACTATGCCCAGGCTCTTGAACATTCAAACAAAGTTGCTCTTTGGCTGTAAAGGAGTCTTTCTTTTAAAAGAGAGAATGTGAATACAATGGAGAGAAAAGAATTAGGGAGGAAAAAAGGCTGCTTTTGTGCCATTTGAATTATTTACTCAGTCAAGCAATGAACTCACTATTTCTAACAACCTATTCCTGCTGCCTTCTATCAATTCTAACTCATAGCTACCCTACAGGACAGTGCAGAACTGTCCCCTAGGATTTTCAAGGCTTTAAATCTTTAAGGAAGCCGACTGCCACACCTTTCTCCTGCAGAGCAGCTAGTGGGTTCAAACCCCTGACCTTTCAGTTAGCAGCTGGGTACTTAACCACTGCACCACCAGAGCTCCTTAACAATCTGTGAGGGAACTCTAAATAGTGAAGTCAGAGACTAATATAAGTTTTAAGATTATCACTATTCAGCAAACTTTTTTTTCACTTGAAAACATTTCTAAAAATGTAAATTATATTTTTCTCCAATAATTTACATTTCTAATTTATAAAAATTGTATGGCAAACCAAAAGAATAAATTTTTAAAACTGACAAAAAAATCAGCTAATAACTTTCATCACAGGATATTAAGAATTAACACAACATTCATTTTTTTTATTCTTAAGAGACTACAGAAATGCTCACTTAATGTGTATGTGTGAGTGTGTGTGTGTGTGTGTACACCTGGCTACTGGATAACCAATACCTTAAACTAGTTCAAGAAAATCTTGCTCCACCGTTGACAGTGCCATCACGATTTATTTTACTCAAGTCTCTGGAAGGTATAGTCTTGGTTCTTGATTAGCACAGCCAGGGTAGAGTCAGATTTCTCCTACACCATTAATGATGTTTTGTTGCCTAAATTATTTATGGACATTAAGTCTCCTTTGAATAAGAACAAAGATAAGTTACTTGCTTCTTGGAAAGAGAAATAATCAGGTCCAGGCTGTGCCTAAGTCTCTTTTTCACACATATTTGAGACGATGCAGAATTTTTGTTCTCTTTCTCATCGCAAAATAGTTTACTTTAAAATATTTTCCTTTAGATCTTAAACATACTCTTCAATTTTTATGTATTTATTTACTTTTGCTTGGTTTGAGTCATTCCACATAACCTAAAACCCACATAGAACACAATTTTCTTAGGAAAGTTACATATCTGGCTTGGTACACCTTCATTCTCTATTTAAAATTATTTAAAAATCCTTATGTCTCAAAATAAGTATCTATGTGATATAAATTTACCAAACTCTATTCTTCTTAAGATAAACAAGAACAACAACAACAACAACAAAAACAGAAGACTAAACCAGATGTCTTGCTCATTTGTCCTAGCTTCCTCCCTCAAGGCACATCTGATTCTCCCTGCTTCTGCTTTCTACCAGACAAATCACCCAGCAAATCTCAGAATTGCTCCTCCTTGATTAAAACCATTTATTATAGAATGAGAATAAGAGCTAAGACATCAGCTAGTATTCATCAAATTGCATGGTGAGGAAACTGAGGCCTATACAAGCTAAGTTACTAACCAAGAATCTACAACTAGTATATGGCAGAGACTAGATACCAGGTTTCTGGACACCGTCTAGCACTTTCTGCTATGTGCCTCCTCCCAATTGCCCAAAAGGATCCTGGAATTCATATTAGAGAGTACAAACTGATAAAGCCTTTTGGAAAGCACTTAGCAATATGTACTGTGAAGCTTAAAAGGGTTTGCCGTTTGCCCAATAATTCTACTCCTGGGACTCTATCCTAGGATAAAAAATCTAAATTGTCAGACAAGCTGTATACACAGATATTGATGGCAGTTATTTAAAATGAGAAAATTTAAAAAGTAAAAATGAGCAATAAGGGGAGATGGTACATCCAACCAAAGAACTGTAACGGACCAAGGTGAAACGTTTATGGAAGTTTTATAGTAGTATTGTAAGAGTCAGGTTTCTATGTCAAGCAGGGGGAAGAAACAAGATACAAAAGCTCATGAATGTGTGCAAAACAAATATTTCCATCAAATGAGTCCTTAGATATTCACTGAGAGAGGTTCTACCTTGTTAAGACTTACTGAGAAAACGAGGAAAGACTTATTTTTTAAAACAGAATTCAGTTATACGAGGTGGGGGAATGATCTACTTTCTCTAGAAAATACATTTACTTTAATTTTTTTTTTAATGGGCATTGCAACACAACTCATTTTTTTCCTCTCTCACTTTAAAGGGAACAAAATCCTGCCCTTGTAATCACTTTAAAGTGGGAATAAAATGAGTTCCCTCAATCCCAAAATAAAACCTCAAGGCCCTTCCTTACATAAATAAAGTTGAACTGTATTTGACTTAGGAAAACTGGAATAAATATATTCCCAGTGCTTTGAGATATTAAAAAAAAAAAAACTATCCTCTTTGAAAGTATAATATCTCATTTATCAAAGCCTCGAGCCATCCTCAGTAGTTCGAGGCCTTTCAAAAATCAGACTCTTTAAGAAATAGTGGATCTTGTTTAATCTTAACCCCAAGGAAAAAGCTAAGTAGCAGAAGTATAGTCTGAGAATGGAAAAAAAAATTTTGTACATCTATCAAACAGGCAATGCAGAAAAACACATAAAGGATATTCATATTATCTTAAGGCTTGAACGTCTGATAACACATTTATTTATTCTGTAATCTATAGTGACAGACCATCGCCGTCTGTCAGCTTGTCGTACTGTGGTTCTGTGGTGCTATGATGCTGGAAGCTATACTACCAGTATTTCAAATACCAGCAAAGTACACCATGGTGGGCAAGTTTCAGTGGAGCTTCCAGGCTAAGACAGATGAGGAAAGTCTGGAAATCTACTTCTGAAAATTAGCCAATGAAAATCTTAATATCACAGCAGAATACTGTCTTGATATTGCTGAAAGATAAACCCCAAAGGCTAGAAGGCACTACACAATAGATGTAACAATGGGTTCAAACATACCAAGATCATGAAGATGATGCAGGACCGATCAATATTTGGAACTGTTGGACATGGCGTCACTATGAGTCAGGGCTGACTCAACGCAATTAACACAGTAGGAGAAAACCAAATAAATGACATCACTAAACATGTATGGTTATACCTTTAAGAAATAGGGCTTATGATCTGTACAAGCTGACAAGACTTATTTTCACTTTATGCCATAAAAAACATCAAATAAAAAGGCAGTGAAAAAGGCTGATTTTTTGTAATAGGATTTTTTTTCTATTTTAGCATTTCATTACTCCCTTCCACAAGTGACGTGTTCCTGACTTGTCAATACATGAGATAAGAACAACATTGGAAGCTTCTCTACCTTCAAAAACAGAAAAAATGGATATATAAAAGTTCCATCTATATCTTCACTCCTTGTTAAAATAAATATTATTATTCCCAAACCCATCTAATTAGGTTCCAAAGACCAGGTCATCGTGTGAAAATCAGTGTTATGCGAAAATGGAGGATGACTACATCATTACATAACTGCCAAATTACATCATTACATAACTGCCAAACCACTGAGAATCATGGCACAGCCAAGCTGACACATAATCTTAACCACCACAGCCAGTGTTACTCTCACCTTGCACCTCGGCATTCATTACTGTCAGACATATGTCATTAATGCGCAAAATAGTTGGGCAGTAGGTTTTTTACTATCGTAAATGTGAAATGATGAATAGTAAGACAGTAAGTGAGGCATAGGTATAGTTCTTCTGTCATATGATGGTTCCCTAAAACCTCCTAACATTTTAACAATGATAGTTCACACTTCTAACCAACCAAACCCAGTAAGGAAACCATAGCTTATGCTTCAACCTAGCTCTATGATCTAAACCAAATCACAGAACTTTTGAGGTTCTCGGTTCTTATCTATAAAATTAACCAGACCAGATGGATTTCTAAGGCCCCCTTTCACATAAAGAATCTATATTTCAGTCATTTTCAAATCCTTTCAAAAGTGGTGAGGTGTCTGTAGTAAAAGAAACCTCACCTTTTTCTGACTGGTAGTTTACACAGAATGGGTTTCTAGGCTCTTCTAGCATTTTTGCCACTCCTCTAGCCTTGGGATCTAGAGAAACTGCTTGCCATTGTAACATGATGATCTCTGCTAAGAGTTTCCTTTTGATCCTTCTTTGTTTACACTATTGGCTACTAATGCCAACTGGGCAGGTTCCCTAGGTGTCCTGCTTGGCCAAGATGAACCTTAATAGCCTATAACAGGGTTTCTTGCCACAAAAGGTGTTAGGTTTAGTTTCGTACAGGTGGATAACTCATAGCACTTAAGGTTTATATTTACCATATTAGCTAAAGAATGAGGCAAAACTAGAGAAAAAATTAATTTTAGTTAAACTAGTTCACCATCGCTAAAACAATTCTGAAAGGTGGTGTCAATATTTCCATTCTAAATAGATTTAATAGGATTTAGTATATTATATGATACAAACCAAAGAGATCTGTTTTCCTCTATGTCAATTTACGTTTTAATCTTCTTCTAAATGGTGTCATTGATAAGTGGAGTAATTTAAGTAGACCTGTAAATGAAAGACTAGTCAAAAAAAAAAAAGGCTGAAAACATAAATGGTTTAGTGAAATGCCTGTGAATTTCAATATTTGGCATGCTATCTTGAAATTATCTTGAAATTGATCATCTCTCCAACTCCCCGCCTCCCCACAACTGTTAAAATCAAACGTTTTTCTGGTAGAAAACATCTTCGTTTTAGTCTTATCATCTAGACAAAAATTTTAAATACTTTGATTTTCTATTATATTCCGTATCAGAACTATTGAATATCCCCTCTATGTAATACTTTATTAACTGAAATTTCAAATTACTATCTCTTCCCTTCTTTATTAAAATAAACCTATTAAAAGAAATAAACTTTAATCACTAAACTACTAAAACAAGAAAAAATAAAGTTCTCAACCATTCCATGACACCATCTCAGTACATTTAAAATAACCCTGAAAAGCTGAAATTCCCAAGTTAGCAATAACTTCCCACAATCTTCGTCTGAAGGGAAGTAAGGGCCTTTTCACCAAAGGCACTGAATAGAGCTTTTCTTCTGAAACAAAGGGCATAAAGTACAGCGAACTAACAGTAAAGGTAACTAGTTCTTTTGTCATATGGCCCCCTACAACTTTATAATTTTAACAATCAAGGACTATTTGCAGCTTCTAACCAACTATACCCAGTAAAGAAGTAGTAACTTTTGCTTTTAAAAGTCAAGTAAGCTTAAGTATATTCCTAATTTTCAAACAGATAATCAGAACCTAAACCAGAAAATTAAAAAAAAAATACTTAAAAATTTCTAATTTTCATTACTATAAAAGTAAAATACTAATTAAATATTAAATATTTATTCAAGTATATTTATAATTAGTTTAAGTATTTTATACTTAAGAGTTAATAATTGTCTAAATCAGCAAATTTACAAAAATTTACACAGAAAAATACACAAATAAGCTTTTTGTCTGTACTGCACACATACAGGAAAATATGAAAAAATCTCTTGTGATATTAAGTACTGTGAAACAATCTTGTTTATCAATAAAGAAAAAGGGGAACATTTCCACGTATAGTGTCCACGGCTGAATATTTTGCTTACTTAATATAATCAGTTAGTTGATGTGCCTGTTACATAAGAGAGGTACCTGCATTAAATAGGAACCACAAATATCAACCCAGCAACCCATCCAGTCTGCTTCAAATTAATGCACGAATACCATACAGGCTTCCAGAAAAAGTATGGAGGAAAAGACAAAAGTCGTCCTACACTCTGCTTGCACTTTCTCTCCTCAGCAAGAATAATCACCCCGTCCCCCAACAAATGTCTGTAACAGAAAAAGATAAACGTGGGGATTATGCCAAGTCGACCCTAAGCTTTGTTCTCCTCCTCAAGGCACTTTCAGTAAAACGACCTAAACACACATGTGATTTGACAAGCATTTAGGTTTACAAAGAACATGGTGAAAGTGAAATCATACTTGGGGCATTCATGGGTTCTGGGTCAAAGGTCATTTAGCAGTGTTTCAGCTGCTGCAAACTAAGTTTTAAAGTGGGTAGGGCATGCAGAACTACAAAATCATAGTACATCTGCTCTACAAGGTACCTTTGGAAATCATCTCCAACCTTCTCATTATACAAACGTGTTCGATAACATAGTCAATTAATTTTGAATCTCCTAAGAGCTATTCATAGGGTGGCACTCATTTGTAGGAAAGACAGATACATACACAAACAAAAATGTTCAGCAAGCATGACCTAAAACCACAAAACTCAAAATTCTATAAATCAAAGGCTGTGCTTAAAATGATGAAATCTTAGGTTTAATATAACCCTACAATAATAAATTATTGAATTTTTATATTTCTCTAAAGGGAAATGTTCAGGACAGAAGTTACAATGCTATCAAAATACATGAAAAGAAATTAAAGCCTTTTAAAACACATGAAATATCAAACTGAATAATCTTTTTAAAATGAAACAAGACTGACTGCTTAACTTAAAACGTTAACTATAATTTAGTGCTTAAACGCGTTTTAGTTTTTCAGTGCTTCAACATAATGTAGAAAAGCAAGCTCCCAAGAGCTTCCTGAAACAAAAGCATTCAAAAAAATGCCTTGGAAGAGGGGGAGGGTAAAAATGTCAGCAAGGGAACAAATGGGAATCCACTTGGCAGTGGCTGAAGATTTAGAAGAGCAAATGCATTTTGTCTTACCATCCTTGGTATATGCACCCCACAACTACCAAACAAAAAGGAGTGAGCCGTGCTGCCACAAAAATAAAACTTTTGCTCTACTACTGCATACAAATGGTGAGAGTGCCTCTTCTGGTGGGTAGAGGATATAACACTTAGAATTCATATCCTAAGTATGGCTGGCACAGCTGGCAAAATTTAAAACTTTTGTATTTGTATCTTGAATACTCCTGAAGTTTACGAATAAGGTTCATATCCAAACGGAAAATAAATCACATTCTGCAAACCCAGTTTAATCCTGTACTTTCAACAAGCCAGGATGAACCGCATCCTATGTTAAAAAGCCAGGATACAAAGGAGGAAGACGACATTCACCTATTTCATTCTCTACTATCAACTACAGCTCTCTAGGTATCTTCTCATGTATTGAGGACTATATCAAAATCCCACCACGTCTGTAAGTTTGTCATACTGTGGTAGCTTGCATGTTTCCATGATGTTGGAAGCTATGTCACCATTACTGAAATACCAGCAGCGTCATCCATGGTAGACAGGTTTCAGCAGAGCTTTCGCACTAAGACAGACTAGGAGGAAGGGCCCGGTGATCCACTTTTGAAAAATTTGACCAGGGAAAATCTCATGAATAACAGTGGAACATTGCCTGATACAATGCCAGAAGATGGGGCTCTCAGGTTGGAGGCACTCAAAATACAACTGGGGAAGAGCTGCCTCCTCAAAGTAGAGTTGACCCTAATGATGTAGATGGAGTAAGGCTTTCAGGACCTTCATTTGCTGGTATGGTACGACTCACAATGAGAAGGAACAGCTGCAAACATCCATTAATAATCGGAACGTGAAAAGTACAAAGTATGGCTCTAGGAAAACTGGAAGTCGTCAAAAGTGAAATTGAACACATAAAGATCAGTATCCTAGGCATCACTGAACTGAAGTGGACTGGTATCGGCCGTTCTGAATCAAACAAGGACCAACTGAAAAGGAGTAGTATCTCATTCATCGTTAAAAAGAATATTTCACGATCTATCCTTAAGTATAGCTCTATCACTGATAGGATAATATATATATGCCTACAAGAAAGACCAGTTAATGCAACTAATATTTGATTTTACACACCAATGACTAAGGCAAAAGATGAAAAAATTAAAGATTTTTACCAACTTCTGCAGTCTGAAACTGATCAAACCTGCAATTAAGATGCATTGATAATTGCTGGTGACTGGAATCCGAAAGTTGGAAACAAAGAAGGATTTGTAGTTGGGAAATATGGCCTTGAAGGTAAAAATGACACCAGAGATAGCATGATCAAATTTTGCAAGACCAACGACTTCTTCATTGCAAACACCCTTTATCAACAACTTAAACGATGACTATAAATGTGGTCCCTGCTGGGTGGAAAACACAGGAATCAAATCAATACATCTGGAGGAAGAGACAATGGAAAAGCTCAATATCATCAGCCAGAACAAGATCAGGGGCCGATTGCGAAAAACACCACCAATTGCTCCTATGCAAGTTTAAGTCGAAGCTAAAGAAAAATAAAACAAGTCCGCGAGAGCCAAAATACGACCTTGAGTATATCCCACCTGAATTTAGAGACCGTCTCAAGAATAGATTTGACACATGGAATACTAACGATCTAAGACCAGATGAGTTGTAGAACGACATCAAGGACATCATACATGAAGAAAGCAAAAGGATATTAAAAAGACAGGGAAGAAAGAGAAGACCAAAATGGATCTCAGAAGTGACTCTGAAACTTGCTCTTAAACACAGAGTAACTAAAGCGAGTGGAAGAAATGATGAAGTATAAGAGCTGAACAGAAGATTTCAAATGGCAGATTGAGAAGACAAAGTCAAGTATTATAATGACATGTGCAAAGACCCAGAGTTAGAAAACCAAAAGGGAAGAACATGCTCAGTGTTTCTCAAGCTCAAAGAAATGAAGAGAGAATTCAAGCTTTGAATTGCAATTCTGAAGGATTCTATGGGGAAAATACTGAACGAAGCAGGAAGCATGAAAAGAAGATGGAAGGAATACACAGAGTCACTATACCAAAAAGAATCGGTCGACATTCAACCACTTCAGGAAGCAGCATATGATCAAGAAGTCACGGTACTGAAGGAAGAAGTCCAAACTGCACTGAAGGCATTCACAAAAAACAAGCCTCCAGGAACTGATGGAATACCAATTGAAATGTTTCGACAAATGGATGTAGCGGTGGAGGTGCTCACTTGCCTATGCCAAGAAATTTGGAAGACAGCCGCTGGGTCAACTGACTGGAAGAGAAGCATATTTGTGCCCACTCCAAAGAAAGGTGATCCAATAGAATGCAGAAAGTATCTAACAATATCATTAATATAACACTCAAGTAAAATTCTGTTGAAGATAATTAAAAAAATGGATGCAACTACAGACAGCTGCCAGAAATTCAACCAGACTCAGAAGAGGATGTGGAAAGAGGGATATCACTGCTGATATCAGATGGGTCTTAGCTAAGAGCAGAGAATAAAAGAAAGATGTTTCCCTGTGTTTTATTGATTACGCAAAGGCATTCAACTGTGTGGATCATAATAAATTGTGGATAACATCGTGAAGAACGGGATTCCATAACACTTAATTGTGCTCATGCTGAACTGTATATAGACCAAGAGGCAGTTGTTTGAACAGAATAAAGAGATACTGTGTAAAGTCAGGAAAGGTGTGCATCAGGGTTGTATCCTTTCACTGTACTTATGCAATCTGTATGCTGAGCAAATAACTGGAGAAGCTGGACTATATGAAGCATGCAGCATCAGGACTGGAGGAAGACTAACAACCTGCAATATGCAGATGACACAACCTTGCTCGCTGAAAGTGAAGGGGACTTGAAGCACTTACTGATCAAGATCAAAGACTACAACCTTCAGTGTAGATTACACCTCAACATAAAGAAACCAAAAATTCTCACAACTAGACCAATAAGCAAAATCATGATAAATGGAGAAAAAACTGAAGTTGCCAAGGATTTCATTTTTGTTGCATTCACAATCAACGCCCATGGAAGCAGCAGTCAAGAAATCAAAAGACTACTGCACTGGGCAAGTCTGCTGGCAAATACCTCTTTTAAAGTGTTGAAAGGCAAAGACGTCACTTTGAGGACTAAGGTGTGCATGACCCAAGCCATGATGTTTTCAGTCGCCTCATGTGCATGCAAAAGCTGGACAATGAATCAGGAAGACCGAGGAAGAACTGATGCCTCTGAATTACAGTGTTGGCAGAGAATCTTGAATATACCAAGGACTCCCAGAAGAATGAACAAGTCTACCTTGGAAGAAGTACAGCCAAAGTGCTCCTTAGAAGAGAGGATGGTGAGACTTCCTCTCATGTACTTTGGACATGTTATCAGGAGGGACCCTGGAAAACGACATCATGCTTGGTAAGGCAGAAGGTCAGTGAAAAAGAGGAAGACCCTTGATAAGATGGACTGACACAGTAGTTGCAACAATGGGCTCAAACATAATGATTGTAAGGACAGTGCAGGAGTAGGCAGTGATTTGTTCTGTTGTACATAGGGTCATTATGAGTTGGAACTGACTCAACAGCACCCAACAATAATAAGAATATCAGTCTTCCTCTCTACCCAAATTTCTATTATAACCCTAAAAAAAAAAAAAAAAAACCAAACCCACTGCTGTCGAGTCGATTCCAACTCACAGCAACCCTACAGGATGGAGTAGAACTGCCCCATAGAGTTTCCAAGGAGCGTCTGGTGGATTCTAACTGCCAGCCTCTTGGTTAGCACCTGTAGCACTTAACCACTACACCACCAGGGTTTCCATTATAACCCTAGGATCTTTCAGTATCTATGTAAATATTCATATAGCTTCAACAACATCCTCTACTCCACTCCTAATAACGACTCCATTCCAGTCCTAAAACATGTCCCTTTGCCATCACCCAGAACTACGGCACCTCAAAAAGTCGTAAACCTCAACATTTTACTCTCTGACCGTATCTTCCTTCCTTTCTACATCTATCATGCCTTCATTTCCACTATATGTCACAGACATCTCCAGTTCTAGAATCCCTCAATTTTCTACCAGCTTCCTCAGCTGTGCTCACTTCCTTCCTTACTGACTTTGTCACTAATTGTGTGGGCAAGTTACTTAACCTCTCTGTGCCCAGTTTCCATATTAGTTAAACTGGGATAATAGCATGTACCTCATATTTATTCATTTATTCAATAAGCATATGAGCCCATTCTATTTTCCAAGCGCTGAGGATACAGCGGATAACAAAGCATATCTCCCTGCATGGAACTTACATTCTAGAATCTTCTATAAGAACTATGGTTGTTATGAGAATTAAATGTGTTAATATATGTAATGAACACAGAATAATACAAAGCACATAATATGCAACAGTTTCCATGGCTGATCAAATGAACTGTTCTAATATGAACACCTTAGTTTTCTTAAAGTCACAACTTTTCACTGAGCCAGCCTGGTAAAACCTCAATCCTGTATTAAGGCTACATTCTAATCTCCATCACTAATTTAGAACACAGAGGGCATCAAGGAAACCATAACTATATAGATTTGTTCCATTAAAAGCATGCAGTTTCTAATCTCAGGTCTGTCCACTGCTCATTTTATTTGTTCATCAGCCCCTTCTCTGTCTCCTCTGTGGGCTCCTTTCTCTGCTTGACCCTGAATCACTGATGTTTCCCAAGATCTTATTGTCTGCCTTATTTTTTTTCCCCTTCATTCCACATACTCCCTAAATGATCCCAAGGTTTCAATCATCTTTCACAAACTGATGAATTCTCATATGTGAATCTCCAGTCTAGGGCCCCCAGTCCCATCCCAACAGCTTCAGATTCAAAAAGTCAATTGCCTTATTAGACCTCAGTCACTGGTTACCTCACTATCATCTCACACTCAAAATATCTAAAACCAAATTCCTTATCTTCTCCTAAATTGATTCTTACTCTGTCTTGTGGCATCATCATCCATGCAGTCACTCCAGCTAGAAACTCTGGAATTAACCTTGTCTACTTCTTCTCCCCCACTGGTCATTTCCAAGCATCAAGTCCTACTGAATTTACTAACAAAAATGGATAAATCTACAATCTGTTCCCTCTTCTCCATTTCTGTTAACACAGTCCTAGTTTAAGCCCTCATGACCTCTTATCAAGTCGACTAGTTCCCAAATTACCTCCTTGTCTCTAATCTTGTTCCCTTCGAATTTATCTCCACAATAACTACTGGAGTAATCTATTAAGCCTAAATAAAATCATATTGGGCCCTTATTTAAAACCCTTCAATGGATCCCCAAAATATAGACTGTGAGATAAAGTTCATGCTCCTAAGCATGGCATAAAAATCCTCTGTGATCTGGTTCCATGCCTCTCCAGCTTTTTCTCTCACCACTCTCTGCCACTAATTCTATACTCTGACCAACACAGAAGTGCTTGTACTTCCAGAATACATCATGCTATTTCTCACAAATGTGCCTTTGCTTCTACTCTTCTGCAGGCTGGTCCTTCTGTTCCCATTTTCCTTTGTCCCCTCTCACCACAAATCTCGCTCATTCATACACACACATACAAGCACACATGCTTTCATTTTCTGTCTCTCTTACTTATCCTTTTTTTTTTTTTTTTTTTACTTATCCTTTAATATTCACTTTGGACATTATCTCTTCTAGTAAGCTTTCTTTGACCATTTTGTCCATTTCTCTGTACTATAGTGACTCGACAGCAGTGGGCTGGGATACAGTATTACAGTTATCTGTTCTTGTGACTCTATCCTTAATTTGACTGTGAGTTCCCAAAGTGTGGGACCACAGCTTTATCCATGGTTGTAACCCCAACAATTAGCTTAGTACCTGGAACTTAAAACAAAATAAAAAACCAAACCGGTTGCCGTCAAGTCAATTCCAACTCACAGCACCCTACAGGACAGAGCAGAACTGCCTCGCAGGGTTTCCAGGGAGTGGCAGGTGGATTCAAATGCCGACCTTTTTAATTAACAGCCTGAGCTCTTAACCACTGTGCCACCAGGGCTTCAGGCAATTATTAAATGCTTATTAAACTATACTATCTGATGTTATACCAAGAATAGCAAGTAGATAATCAAGTACCAAACTGTAAAGTTACATAAAACAAAAAATGAGAAGTTATGCAATTCAAACGACATCAACTAGTCTTAAAGATTACTTCCAGCTACATTCAAAAACCAGAGTTTTATATTTCAATAGTTTATCCTCTAAATGGTGTCAAGTCTGTTCCAAAATAAGAGAATAAATTAATAATTCATAAAATGTATTCCTAAGTGTTTTGAGGTCTGAAAGAAAGCTATCCTCTGCCAAGAGCAGGATATGCTTAGGAGGAGAAGGGTCTAACATGGAGACTTGAAGCCACAAAATAAATAATGTAATACTCCTAGAGACTGTATCGAGCCCAATTTTTAAATGGAAATTTTTCAATACAAATTTCTATAGTCCTTATATTAATGGACACAAACTATGGCATAATGGTAATTTTGCATTAACTTCTAAGATGCAATCCAAAGATATTTCTCGCTTTCTGAAAGACATTTCATGAAGGCTATGCCCCCAAATCTGCCATGAGTATAATGTGCTCTCCTGTGCTGTGTTTACACTGATTAATCTAAAATAATATGATACACTATTCAGTAACACCTGTTAAAGCCGGAGCCCGTGTAAAGTGAAAATCTGTCAGAGAAGGAAAACTAAAAATATTTTCCACTAACGGAAACCAACAACAGAACAGTGGTAAGACCGTCAAAACGGGAAAACCTGGGAGACCCAGAAAAACAAGGCAGTCCCGTCAAGTTCTGGCTCTCACAGGTTTCACTGTATTATGTGACCTACTCTCCAGTAAAGAACTGGGCAAAACAAATACCGGATGTGGATGGTACTCTGTCATATTTACCCAAAATTTTTGTGAACAGCCCAAATAATCTAATTTGATAGTTACAGCTATAAATTGCTGTACACTTAATATGGGTTCTTAAAAGTGCAATGTTTTTATTCAGCTGCAAGAGTGGAGCAGTGGGTTTAGTGCTCGGCTGCTAACTGAAAGGTTGGTGGTTGAACGCACCAGTCACTCCGCAGAAGAAAATGTGGCAGACTACTTCCGTAAAGATTACAGCCTTGGAAATCCTATGGGACAGTTCTACTTTCTCCTATAGGGTCACTGTTGTCGTTAGGTGCTGTTGAGTCAGTTCCAACTCATAATACCCGGTCCCAGTCCTGCACCATCCTCACAATCGTTGTTATGCTTGAGCTCCTTCTCACAGCCAGTGTCTCAATCCACCTCATTGAGGGTCTTTCTCTTTTTTGCTGACCCTCTACTCTACCAAGTACAATGTCCTTCTCCAGGGGCTGATCCTTCCTGATAACACATTCAAAGCATGTGAGATGAAGTCTCGCCATCCTCGCTTCTAAGGAGCATTCTGGCTACACTTCTTCCAAGATAGATTTGTTCATTCTTCTGGCAGGCTGTGGTATACTCAATGTTCTTCGCCATCACCACAATTCACAGGCATTGATGAGTCTGAATCTACTCAACTGGGTAACTGTTTACAATATTTATTACATATGTACTTAATCTTAACAAAATTGCTACACATTGCTACATATGTATTTAATCTTAAAACAAAAGCAGGCCACTCAAGTAAATTAGATAGAAATACTATCTCTCTGAAGAATTTCTAAAACTGAATTTAGGCCACATGCTCAGTTTCAGGAACAATCTGTAACAGTCATGTGTTTTGTCCAGCCACATGTCACTGAAAGTTGTGCTATTTGAAGTAGCTAACAATAAAGCATCACAAAGCAAAGCTGTAATTCTTAGAGATGTCATACATACCATGAGCATACAGCTATATGATGAGATTTTCCCTCAAGTAAGAACCTCTAAAATAAAGGCTATAAATGAGAACAGGGTTGAGGGGGTTGGTCCACGGATAGGCTTCAAGAGGATTATAAAACCCTTGAATTTATATGGAAATTTCTATAAGCTAACATCAGATTCTCAAAGGCATCACATGATCCTCAATGGGTAAAGAACCACTGCCCTCAAGGATCTGTCTCATTCTTCACTTTCAAATATTACCACTACCTTCTTTACAAATCACAATTGCCCAATTTTCTCTATTCCCATAGTCTAGCTATATTTTAATATGCTTCCCAAAGTAACAGGTCAACATTCCTGAATCAAATATTACCTTCCCTAGTTTATACATGTGACTGTTATTTTTATTTTTTTTAGGAAACCCTGGTGCCGTAGTGGTTAAGTGCTATGGTTGCTAACCAAAGGGTCGGCAGTTTGAATCCGCCAGGTGCTCCTTGGAAACTCTATGGGGCAGTTCTACTCTGTCCTATAGGGTCGCTGTGAGTCGGCATCGACTCGACGGCACTGGGTTTGTTTTTTTTTTTATTTTAAATTATGACTCTATTAACCCATCATCAGAAGAACGTCCACTTCACCATTTATGCAGTATGGTCCCATCTGCAATTAGACTAACAGGTACTTTTGCCTAGCTACTCTTCTCATCTCATGAATATATGGACACAAATTTCATTTATAAGTAAATTTAAGCAATGTCCAGCAGTGTATCATTTACCAATATTTTTACATTCTCAGAAAAAGGAGAGGGAATTATATAATCATTTCATCCTAGTCTGAATATCCCTGGCTACCTTCAAAACTAGTATTCAATTTATTAAGTAGTATTTTTTATTAAGAAAGAAGACATACTTTTCCCCTAAGAGGTTTAGTTCATTATGTGCACAGACTATACAGCCAAATGGCCTAGGTGTGAATCCTGGCCCTATTTACCAGCTACATGACCTCTCTGTTCCTCAATTTCCTGATCTATAAAATGAGGATAACAACAATATTTTCTTCATGTGGCTGTAATGAAGATGAGTTAATATTTTTCGAGTGCTTAAAACAGTGCCTGACAATAGGCGCTATTGTTTAATAAAACAGAAGATAAAATGGAAAGATTCACAAACAAAATATTATATCCACAAATGTAATCATAAAAACGAAAGCATTACACATGATTTAAGTTAGAAAAACAGAATAAGGTAAGAATCATCTTTCAGAAACTTCTTAAAATGTGGTCAACAAACGGAAATACATGAAGGTAGAAACCATGTAAATTTAGTGATCAGAAAAATGTAAATTAAAACTGCCTGTACCCCTTGAAATAAATGAATACATGTGCAGTGCCTCAAAACCAGGGGTAGAAATTATTACCCTATATTAAACGCAAAGATACTATAAAACACTAAATATCTAAAAAATTTCGTTACATTTGAGAACTCTTAAAGATTAACTATATGTACATAGGAAACACATAGCAAATACTACACTCTACCTGAAATTAATCAGTTTCATTTTTCAGTTACTAATTTAAATTACATGATTATCAGTAATTATTAGTTATATCAGTAATTAACAGTATATTCAACATTAAATGTAGAATTCTGCAAGTCTAAGGTATAAATAATAAAATAAATACTCGACACACTGAATACTTGAGTATTCACTATCCAGCTTAAAAAAAAAAAAAAAAATTACCCCATCTCTGATAACCATGCTGTGTCCCTTGCTGAACTCATGTTATTTATTCATTCCTAAATTTTTGTCACTTCTTGTATAGCCTTAAACATTACTTAATTTTGCATGTTCTTGAGTTTTATATAAAAGAAACCATGCTTATATTCTTCTGGGATTTGCTTTGTGTTCCAACATTATATTCCTGAGATAGATTCAAGTTGATAAGCATAACTGTAACTCATTCATTTTCAGTATTACATAACATTCCACTGTATAAATATACCACAGCTTATTTATCCTACTGATGATGGATATTTGAGTTGTTTTTGTTGCTTTATTATTAAGAATAAATAGTGCTGTAAGAACAATTACATACACTGTCTGGTATACTAGTATAGAGACTTCTCTAAGATATATACTTAGGAATGGAGGCACTGGATTACAGGGAATATGTACCTTGATCTTTATTCACTTTTCCAAAGTGGATATAACAATTTACATCACCACCAGCACTGCATAAGTGTTTCAGCTGCTCCATATCCACACTGAAAGCTCTATCATTTGACACTCAATTTTTGAGACTCTAAGAGGTGTGGAATGCCTTTTTGTTGTGGTTTTAATTTGCATTTCCCTGATCATTCATGAGGTTGAGTATCTTGTAAAATGTGCTTATTGGTCAAATGAGTTAACCCTTTTATGAAATATCTATTCAAGTTCTTTGCCCAGTTTTCTATTAGGTTGTAGACAGAGAATTATTATTTTCACTAATATGGCAGGAACTCTTTATATATGCTGAATACTAATCCTCATTCTCTTTATGGCATCTATTGATGAAGTTCTTAATTCTGATGCAGCCATATCTACCAATCTTTTGTTCTAAGTTTTTTAATTTTTTACATTTTATTTACGCAAAGTCATGAAGACATTTCTACTCTACTGTCACAGTTAGATCTACAATCCAGCTGAAATTGATTTTTCTGAATGTTGTGAGATAGAAGCCCATCTCAAATTTTTCTATTTGAATAACCAACTGTCCCAGTTACTGAAACGGCCATCTTATCCCCACTGCCTGGCAATATCAGTGTTATTACAGACCAAGTTTCCTTAATAAGTATCGTTTTATTATCCCTGTAAGTTTCAGAATCAGTTTGTCAAGTTCCACATAAACTTGTTGATATTTTGATCAGATGGCACAGAACCTATGGATCAGATTGGGGAGAACTAATATCTTTACAATAATCAAATTTTCTTCCATGAACATGGTATGTTGTGCCATGTTTATTTAGTTTTCCTTTTAGGTCTTTCAATAATATTTTATAATTTCTCCATAAAGATACTGCACATTGTTCATTAAATTTACTACTAGATACTTTATATTATTTTATGCTATTATAAATAATGCTTTTTGAATTGCATTTCTTTATGGAGCAGAGTTTGAAGATGTAATTTGTATAATGGTTTTGCATTCAAATTGAAGCTTTCAGTAATTCTAATAATTCACCTGTAGACATCTCTGGGTTACATATTTAATTATATTGTCTGCAAGTAAAGATAGTTTATTTCTATTTCTAACCTATGTGTGTATGTGGAAACCCTGGTGGCGTAGCAGTTAAGTGCTACAGCTGCTAACCAAAAGGTTGGCAATTCGAATCTGCCAGGTGCTCCTTGGAAACTCTATGGTGCAGTTCTACTCTGTCCTATAGGGTTGCTATGAGTTGGAATTGACTCGACGGCAGTGGGTTTGGTTTTTGGCTTTTATGTGTGTATGTGCTTAAACTTACTGCGTTCATTAGACCTCTAGGACAATGCTGGCTAAAAGGGATATGAGCAGACACCCTTATCTTTTGCCTGATATGAAGGAGAATGAGTGATTTCAATATTTTACCATTAAATGTAAATCTGATAAAGGCTGGAAAGTTTCGAAAAAGACTTCATAAGGTTAAGCAGCTTTTTTATTTCCGACTTTTGAAGAGTTTTATTGCAAATGCATCTATTGAGATGTTCACAGGATTCTTTTCCTTTAAGCAGTAAATGTGGTAACTTACATTACCTGATTTTCTAATATAAGAACAACCTTGAAACTATAGGATAAAACCAACTTGGTTATGATGTATTACTTTTTATAAATTGCTCGATCAGTATGATTTAATTTATGAATTTTTACACCTATGTTTGAGTTAAGGTTGTGCTGCAATTTTCATTTCTCAAACTTTCCTTGTCATGCAAGCTTCATAAAAGGAGTTGGGGACTGCTGTTTCTTTTTCCAAATTATGGACTATTTTCTGTAAAACAGTTATTGTCCCTGATGTTTTATAGAACTTGCTAGTAAACCTGTCTGGAGCTGGGCTTTTTTTCTGTGAGAAGATATTTCCTTTATGTTTTAAGACTATTCGATTT
Source organism: Loxodonta africana (assembly GCF_030014295.1). Lineage (NCBI taxonomy): Eukaryota > Metazoa > Chordata > Mammalia > Proboscidea > Elephantidae > Loxodonta > Loxodonta africana. Next base: position 173,727,652 of record NC_087345.1, on the reverse strand, counting down.
CCTATTCCTTCTTGAGCCAGTTTAAGCTATATTTTCCAGGAATTTGTCCATTTGAACTGTTTTCAACTGTGTTAGCATAAAGGTGCTCATTCCCGAAACATCTGTAGGTAGTAACGTTCTTTTTCATTTCAGATACTGGTTAGTGACTTCTTTCTTTTCCTTGACTATTCTTGCCAAGGTTTGTCAATTTTGTTATTCTCAAATAATCTATATTTAGCTGTACTGCCTCCTCCCCGTTTTACTTTTATTTTCTATTGCACGAATTTATACTCTCATTTTCATTATTTCCTTTTTGCTTTAATTGGGGAAACATTCTCTTGTTCTTTTTCTAATTCTTGAGAAGGATGCATGGCTATGATTTTTCAGCCTTTACACCTGTAATGTAGGCATTAAAGTCTACAAATTTCCATAAAGTGTCACCTTAGCTATATCACACAGGTTCTTACGTATATGTCTTATTATTGCTAAATCACAAATATTTTCTGATTTTCATTACAAGTTTTTCTTTGACCCGCGCATTATTTGCAAACATACATCTTAATATCTAACCTGGAGGATAATTATATTGTTATTTGTATCTAAGTTAATGGCATTGTAGACAGAGAATGTAGTATGACGTCAATTCACTAAAATTTGTTCAAATTAGCTGTATTTTACCAAAATGTGATCATTTTTTGCAAGTGTTCCTCATGTGCTTTGGAAGAATTTTGTAGTTGTGGGATGCAGTGCTCCATAAATGTCCATTACATCAAATTTGTTAACCTATTATTAAAATCTTCTATTCTTGTGGATTTTTCTTTGCTTGTTCCAACATCTGAGATGTCATTTTAAGTCACTGTTTACATAATGAAGGGGATTTGTCTATTTTTTTCTGTGACTGTATTTTTTTCTTAACATATTTTGAATTTACATTTATCATTATTTAGTGACACACACCCTCCCCAGGGTAGTTTTTGCCTCAAAATCAACTTCATATGATATCAATATAGCCACACAATTTTTCTTTTGGTTGGCACTGTCAAGAGTATCTTGTTTTTTTTTTTTTTAAGCCTTTTTATTCTCAAGCTTTCTATATCCTTAAAAGGTATATTTCTTGTAAACAGCATGTAAATGGATTCTGTTATTTTATCCAATCCGATAACTGGTTTCTTTTAACTGGAGCATTCTGTGACTTATATGTACTATGATTACTGACATATTTGAATTTATTAGAATTATTTTATTTTGTGCTTTCTACTCAACTCCTCCTGTCTATTCTTCTCCTCCTTGCCTCTCCTCTGCCCCCCTTTTTTAGATTATTTTTTCTCATTTCATTTCCCTCCTTTACTAGTTTGGAAGATACATACACTACTGCTAGACCTTTATTATCCTAAAAAAATTTAATTTATCAAAGTATATAGCTAATCAATAATTTTACCCTCGTCTCAAGTTTTATACCTTGTTTATCTATATCTGTGGGAGAAAGATCTGGCAGTATGCTTCCATAAGGATTTCACCCTTGGAAGCCCTATGGAGCAGTTCTACTCTTTCCTATAGAGTCATGATGAGCGGGCACTGATTCAATGGCATTGGGTTTGGTTTTTTTGGTTTTATCTATACCAAAGATATCACCTTGAAGACTAAAGTGTGCCTGACACAAGCCATGGTGTTTTCAATCACCTCATATGCATGTAAAAGCTGGAGATGAATAAGGAAGACTGAAGCAGAATTGACGCCTTTGAATCGTGGTGCTGTCAAAGAATACCGAACATACTATGGACCGTCAGAAGAACGCACAAATCTGTCCTGGAAGAAATACAGCCAGAATGCTCCTCAGAAGCAAGGATGGCAAGACGATGTCTCACATGCTTTGGACATGTTATCGGGGGGACCAGACCCTGGAGAAGGACATCACACTCAGTAGAGAGGGTCAGTGAAAAAGAGGAAAACCCTCAATGAGATGGATTGGCACAGTTGCCGCAACAATGAACTCAAGCATAACAGTGATTCTGAGGATGGCGCAGGACCAGGCAGTGTTTCATTCTGTTGAACACAGGCTCACTATGAGTCAGAACCTACCTGATGGCACCTAACGACAACAACCACCTTATATTTACACTTCCTGTGTTCTCATCCTCCTTGTATCTCAGACCTTCCATCTGCAATCACTTTCCTTATCTTATGAAAATGTGGTGATCAGAAACTCAGAGCATGTAATGGTGAAAGTAGGATCACTACTGTTACCTGCACTGCTGATTTAATCAAATACACTAAAGACAGCTGGCAGTCTCTGGGGCTCTATACAACTCAGGTGAACATCAACAAGATAGGGGTTAGTGTGGACATTAAATCTTAATATAGCTAACACCTTGCCTCCCTGCCCTCATGCTGAGTACACATGGCCAGAAAACAGACTGTCAAGGTCTGCCTTACTGCCCTCAACCAGCTTTGAAACTGGTACAGTAAAACTTCGTCTCCACCTATACAAAAAAATGGAGTGAAGATGATGCCCTGATTTGGTGAAAGTTAAAATTATATAGCATTTTATAGCTCTTCAGTTTTACTATTGTAACATATGATATACAAGCCAAGTTATGTAAATAAGGTGCAAGGAATGCATGAATACTAATAAAATGAGGTTAATTTGATTAAAAAATAAACAGTATATAATAATGTATGAAGCACAAAATCCCTTAATTAACACGCATATGAGATCACACATGAAATACTTAGAACACCGATTTATAAATAAAAACACTACTTTTTACAGAAGAATTATTAAACTCTGAGATTGAAACATTATAAAATGCATTTTCTTAGCACTTACTCTAAGAAAGGCACTGGTTTTAATCTGTTTATTTTGTGGTACATAGTGTAACTTCCAAAGCAAGGTTGATATTTTTATAAAAAAAACATACCAGGCCTGAATTATAGCTACTTTGAATGAGTAACATTCAGGCAAATCAAGTTTATTTTATTTTGAATTTAAAAGTTTTGTAGACGTCTAGTTATTTTAATGCAGACAATAAAGTAGTGAGCTCACTTCTTAACCTCTTTTATGACAGGCAATCTGGCACTGGACCATGCCAGCTGAAAGAATGGCAAGGATCATCTCATTGTGTTTTATTAAATACCTATGGTAGAAAACTAATACCAAAGCACATATAACAAGATGGAACTCTACACAGAACTATTAGTAAATGCCAGAAATAATCCAGAAAATTATCTAATAATCATAAATGCAAAAGATTTTACATCTTTGAAGAACCATAATTAATGGCAGTAAAACCATTCTATTCCATAGGGTTGTAAGTTCACAATGCATTTGCTCGGGTTGTGATTTTGAAAAAAGGAACAAGTAAAAACCCACAATTTCTCACAGAAGTGCACAGCACACAAACGCATAGCCAGTTTGGATTTCAGCAACCAACTCTAACCTAAGGCCATATCTGCTTCTGGTAAAGTAAGCCTTTTATTGATATCGATGATGACGGTGTAGAAATAGTGGTGATGACAGAAGTGGTGACGGCAACACCATTTTAGAGCAATTACTCTGTGAAGCTATCAGCATTGTAATACGAGCAAGCAAAAACTCAAAATCAGGAAAGCAAGACAAATCAGCTTTTACTATCGCAGCTTTTCCCACTTTTAACAAAGCAAGTATATATATTCTTGGATTTTTCATCATTTTAGTGTTTAATAATTCAAGAAACATAAACTGATGAGTTATATAATCATGTCACTCCCCTGCTTCAACACCTTTGGCAATTTCCCTTCACTCCCAGGATAAAACCCAAGCTCAGCAAGGCATAGTGGTCTTCATTTTCTTCTTATCTAATTCTCTAGCCTCATCTCTACCTATTCCTCCACTCACCCTACACAGTTCAGCCTAACTGACCTGCAGGTGCCACAGTATGTACACATGTATGTTGCCTTTGCACATATGCAAAGTGTGGAATCCCCTTCAGTAAATAATTTGGTCTTTAGTCCTGGGCTCCTGAGAGCCAGATCACACCTGGGGCCAACGAGTGAAGGCTGAGGGCCGATGCTTACTAAACCTCAGGAGACATGCTGTAATCTTTCACGGTCACTTGGTAAGGCCAATAAAGGCTTTGAAAGACTGAGGCTCAATGGAGCTTTCTGGGTGGAGAGAGCTCCAGGGAAGGTAAGCTCATCTCCTGGGGACATAAAAGCTCTGCACCAAGACCTCTCCCTCCATGACTTCACCCTATGTGTTTCTATCCTTGATCTTTTAAAGGTGGTCCTCTCCCTGGAGTCTGTGAGTCGTTCCAATGACCTAAGAAATAGAGATGGGTTTGGTACCTGCTGACCTACCCGCAGTGAATGGGGATGGGAGAGAAAGGGCTGCATGGAGCAGCTGGGGTTTGAGCTGAGCAGGAAGGGAAACTGGGATTCCTATAGGAATCAGCTGGTGTGTGGAGTGGGATTTGTTATCCACCACACAATCTGGCATCAGAGGAGGGTGATCTCAGCCTCTCTGGACTGGTCTGACACCGACTGTGGAACATACTACTCCATCTGCTGGAATAGTCTTTTCTACATCTTTACTTGAATAACCCACGCACATCCTTAAGGCTTGGCTCAAGCACAGTTCATAGGAAGTAACATAATTTAAGTGAAATATCACCACTATAAGCAGAATGAACTTAAAAAAATCCATTTACAAATAAAAATAAAACAATTCAGATGTATACGGTTTTAAGGATGCATGAAATATAGGAAAACAAAGCCTAAGTACATCTTACTAAGTCAAGTTATTTTGGGGGGTAGAGGTGACAAGGAAGGAAAATTCTTTCTCAGAATTAATCATTCATTCAATAAGTACTTAATGCCCACTGTGCACCAGGTGGTATATACTATGCTGAAAATAAAGGGTAACGGCTAGCAGCACAGATTCTAAAGCAACTAACTGGATTCAAATTCCTACTCTACCGCTTACTAGCTATGTGACTTTGGGTAAATTGCTTAATCTCTCTTTGCCTGTCTCCTCATCTGTATAAAGGGTCTAAAAATCATATTTACTTAAGAGGGTTATTGTGAGAATCAAATGAGCTAATAAACGTAAAGCACTTTAGAACAACACCTGGCGTATAAAAAAAAAAACCCAAAACCAAACCTGTTGCCGTCAAGATGATTCCGACTCATAGCGACCCTACAGAACAGAGGAGAATTGCTCCATAGGGTTTCCAAGGAGCAGCTGGTGGATTTGAACTGACAACTTTTTGGTTAGCAGCTGAGTTCTTAACCACTGTGCCACCAGGGCTCTGCCTGGCATATAAACCAAACCAAACCCGTTGCCATCGAGTTGATTTTGACTCATAGCGACCTTACAGGACTAGTAGAACTGTCCCCATAGAATTTCCAAGGAGCGTCTGGTGGATTCGAACTGCCAACCCTTTTGTTAGCAGCCGTAGCTCTTACCCACTATGTCACCAAGCACACAATGAGTAATATAATTGTAGTCAGTATTACAAGTGTTATTATAACTACAAATTTTTTTTTTTTTAACTACTCCTACCTACTAAGCATGACATCTTCATCCTAAAGGAAACCATAGTCAAGTAGGAAAGACAGACATGTAAACAAACCCTAACATATAAGCACAATAATAGTATAAAAGATTGGTAGAACAGAGAAAAAAAAATATTTTTTTCCTACATAATGCAGTGAATTGCTTTGATACGGTCCTTCTAGCCATGGTCTTGTAAACCCCACAAAATAACTGGATGGAACTATGCAATGCAAATAAGGTGCTTGTGGCACACCAAGGGGATTGGACAGTTTTACTAATGCAAATACGGTATATGGAACCCTTACAGAGGTGGGACTATGTAAATAAAGTGCATGGAACCTTTTTAGGGAATTAGTTTTGCCATCCTGCTAAGCTTAAAGGGAGCCAATCCCAAAGGCTGGGGGGTGGGGTGGAGGGGTGAGAACCTCACTACCATCAAGAAGAGCTGAGAGCACAGTGCATCCTTTGGACCCAGGGTCCCTGCACTGAGAACCTCCTAGAGTTGTAACACTGAAGACTGCACGAGACAGCAGCACCACAAGGACTGGCAGGCTAGGCTTGCTGACCCATCAAGTGAGAGAGCTGAGTGCCTTTGGGCAGTGGGCTTCCTAGTGGAGTGGGGTGCCTTTGGGCACTTAACAGCAGAGCTAAAGAGCTTTGTAACGCTTGCTCAGGCAGGGCTGAGGGAGAGTCCTGCCTGCAGCAAAGCCAAGAAGATGCTATCCTGATCAAAGAACTGTATCCTGAGTCGTTCCTGGTACTTCTAAGTTGAACCTGATTCTGAACTGTAACCTACTACTTCCCTAGTAAACCCCATAATCATGAGTATGGTCTATGAGTTCTGTGCGGCCATTTCAGCGAATTATCAAACTAAGCAGAGAAGTAGAGTGCAGTAGGAGGGATGGCTGGTATCACAATCAGTTTAAAAAAAAAAAAAGAAAAGAAAGAAAAGTTGGAGTGGAGGTATATCTGACCTCCACCTCATGGGAATCAGCCTTGGGCTGAGGTTGATCTCGAGTCTCCCCTCTCCCTCTGAAGTTAGACGAGGTCTGGCACCGTTAAGCCATCATTTTTACACTCTGAAAAATGGGAAAGGGGTCAGAGAAAGCATTTTGGAAGAAGTAATATCTGAGATTAATTCCTGTTTACCTTTCAAAATATACCAGAGAGCATGGGGTGGTAAAAAAGTAAGTATATTTCAGGTAGAGGGAAGGAAAGTATATTCGAAGGCATAGAAACAGGAAACAGCTGTAGATACAAGAATCTACAGGTAGAAGGCAGAAGGAGGGAGGTAGTCAGAGGACAGTGGAAGAAGTAACAGCGCAGGATCATAAATCAGGGCCTTGTATACCATGCTGAGGATCTTGGTTTTTATCCAGTGAGACAACAAAGAGCCAGGGAAGGGATTTAACTGGGAGAATCACTGATTCAGACTTTAAATTTTTATTTTGTTGTTGTTGTTAACAATATACATGGCAAAACATACACTAATTCGTTTCTCCATGTGCAATTTAGTGACAATGGTTACATTCCTCAAGTTGTGCAACCATTCTCACCCTGCTTTTCTGAGTTGTTCTCCATTAACATAAACTCACTGCCTCCTGAGGTTCCTATCTAATCTTACAGTTGCTGTTGTTAATCTGATCCCACGTAGATAGCTCTTAAAGCAGCGTAACACTCGAGGCAGACCTTTTTTACCATAGACTTTTTTTTAAGGATCATTTTGGCAGCATCCCGGATGACAGAAGAGTAGGGAGAGATTACAGGGAAGGAAAGCAAATTAGCAGCCTAGTGTAAGGGTTCAAGTGAGAAGGGAGAATCCTAATGCAATAGAAATAGAAATGGAGAGGAAAGGACTGATTTGTAAGATAGTCAGGATGTAGAATTGACAGATTTGGTGACTGTCAAGCAACAGAATAGAAGGGTAACCCTAAGTTTTAACTTGTGAGCTCAGTGTGTTGGCAGTAGCACTACCAAGATAAGGGAATGAGAAGGAAGAAAAGACTAGATGGGAGATGAAAGGAATTCAACTTTGGATACAAGCAGTTTGTGAGTCCTGTGGGATTTACAGGTAGAGAAGTTGCACAAACAACTACATATACATATTTGGAGCTCAGTCTAGTTCAGGGCAAGAGAGAAAGATTTTGAAAACATCAGCAGATAGGTGGTAGCTAATACGAACAGAGTTGGGTCAAACTTGGTAGGCAGGAGGTACTGAGTGCAGAGAAGCTGACTAAGGACAAAGTCCTGGGTAATACCAAAGATAGAGAGGCTCTAAGAGCTAAGAATGGAATCAGAGATGAGAAAATAAGAAAAGACTGTACAGTAATATAGAAAATAATAATAGTCACATAAAAAGAGTAAAATAATAAGCAACATACTTCAGATAAGTCAACAATATCAAATACCGTGAGGCCGAAAAAGAAGTGAGAAACGTTCATGGATTTGGAGGCCGCTGGAGACCTTTGCCAACACAGTTTCAGTGGAGCAGTACGGGTGGAACCCTTACTGTGATGAGCCAAGAACCTGGAGACTACGAAAGAGACTAGTGTATCAAAATGATAACATTATGGCCCTTAATGAACTAAAGATAAATGGTAGATTTAAACAAATTCTCTTATGTAAAGATAAAAATCATGGAACATGAAAAAGAACTGGTACCATGCTAAGCTCGTTAAAACCACATAGAAGGAAGAGGCCACAGAGGTAATGTGCACATTCTGCTTAACTACAGTCACTGTCCTCAGGCATCTTTCTCTGAAACTCGTCTTAGTGAATTAAAAATGTGTCAAGGACATGAAAAATCTTGGACACACTGACTAGGCACAAGGCAACTGCTCTCCATTTAAAAAAGTATAAAACCAAGATTTGTGTTCCTCTACAATCCTGAGCTTTGGTTTTTCAGTTAAGTCCTAAACATTCAAACACCTTTAGAAATTCAAATCTAAATTCTCATACTGAATTTTGCTGAATTAGGATCATTTTTGCCTCTTCCAAATCACTCAAGCCTACCTCAGGCACGTTTGTAGATGAAGATCAAAACAGGGTACGAACAAAAATTAATCTGAATTGGAACACAGGCCTAAATGCTAAAACTACAGCAGGAACAAAAAGCATACAGCTTACAAGAATAAAATGATAAATTAAACTTCTTCAAAATCTAAAACTTTTTCACTTCAAAGATACCATTAATAAAATTAAAAGGCAAGCTACCGGTTAGAAAAAAGATATTTATGTTATATCCAACAAAGAACCTGGATCCATCAGAATATATAAAGAACTCTTACAATCGGTAATACAGAGACAAGCAATCCAATAAAAATGGACAAATATCTGAACAGAGATTTCACAAAAGAAAATACACAAATGGCCATCAATAAATGTTCAACATCATTAGTCATCAGGGAAATTCAAATTAAGACCGAAATGACACTATCATGCACCTACTTGAATGCCTAAAATAAAAAAGATGGACAACACCAAATGTTTGCAAGGATGTGGCGCAACTAAAATTTTCATACAATTGCTGGCAGAAATATAAAATATTACAAGCACTTTGGAAAACCGCTTGGTAGTTTCTTACAAAGGTAAACACATACTTAAAAAATTGACTCAGCAATTCTACCTCTAGAGAAATGCAAACATATATCCACACAAAAATTTCTGTGAATGTTCATAGCAGCTTCGTTCATTATAGTTAAGAACCAGAAACAATGCAAATATCAAGTGGTGAACAAATAAACAAACTGTGGAATATTCACGCAATGGAATACTACTCAGCAATAAAAAGGAATGAATTACTGATACATGAATCCATGATCTACGGATGAATCTCACAACACTATGCTTGGCAAAAGAGGCAGACACAAAAGTGTACACAACATATGATTCCATTTATATGAAACTCTAGAAAAGATAAATCTAATGTCTAGTAACCAAAGGCAGATCATCAGTGGCTTGGGGCCAGGGGAGGGCACATTAACTAGAATGAGGTATAAGGGAACTTTTGGGGGTAACAGAAATGCTCTATATCTTAATTGTGGTGGTGGTTACATAAATGTTCAAATGTATCAAAACTCATCAAAATGTACAGGCACAATGGTACTTTTACTGTATGTAAATTTTACTTCCAAGTTTATTAAAAACAACACCACCACAACAGGGAACAGTTTTAACTTTTTTCTTACCACTGCCCTGATCGAACCACAGGAACACAGTAAGACAACCATCTTCTTAAAGAGTATTCCAAGCCAAATGATGTATGAAAAGCTGCAGACTCCATACTGGTTAGGCCATTCAAATATAAAATACAGAGCTTAGTTTCCTTGGTCTTGGGTTCTTTCAGTTATGCAACAGAATAACACCAGCGCATTATCCTTGAAGTCCATGTCAATAGTATACATAACAGTGTTATTATGGTGAAGGCTCTTTCAATATAATGGCCCTTAAGGAGATTCCAAGACAAAAAACCAAGACAGCCAGCCTTAAACTAGAAGTCCTAACACAAACAGCTTTGTTGAAGGCCAGAACAACTAAGCAAAGCTTAAGATCAAAACTACAGAAACAATGGATTTTATAATATCCTGTTAGATGACAGTTACATCAGAGTAAATATCGGACAAGAGGATTAGATTTGGCCAAGGTAACACTGCTAGTAAATCACCAGATCAACTAGTCTCTTAACCACTGTTTTCTCTTAAGAAATGCTATACTCAAAAGGTGAACTCCAGATACACTGTTGTTGTTGTTAGGTAGTCAGTTGTTTTTCGACTCATAGCAACTCCATGTGACAGAGTAGAACTGACCCATAGGGCTTTCTTGGCTGTAATCTTTACGAAAGCAGATCATTGGGGTCTTTCTCCCGTAGAGCCGCTGAGTGGGTTCAAACTTCCAGGTGGGTTCGAACCGCCAACTTTTCGGTTAGCAGCCAAGAGTTTAACTGTTTGTGCCACCAGAGTTCCTTCCAGATACGTGAAAGACCTGAATATGAAAGGTAAAACTATAAAAATAGGAGAAAATATGCAAAAATATTTTTGATTTCTTACTATTTACAAACTCAAAAATTTGATATATCTGAATGCATTAAAATTAAGGATTCCTGTACCACAGTCAAAGTTAACAGAAAATTAACACATTGGGGAAAATATCTGTGCTGTCTAAAATCACCAAAGGATCACTATTTCAAATATACAAGGAATTCTGGAAAATCAACAAGAAAAAAATGGAAACGTAATAAAAAAATGAACAAAGAGTATGAATGGGTCACATAAGGAATAGGAAAACCAAATGTCCATGAAGAGTAAGAAGAAATGATCAACTTCCCTGGTAACCAGAGAAACATAACTTAAAGCAATCATGAGACTCTATTTAACAACTGTCAAATTAGCAAAAGGTTGGATGTTGTACAATACCAAAGACTGGCAAAATGTGAGAAAACGTGAACTGGTACACATTGCTGGTGAGGGTAAAAATCAGCATAGCCATTTTAGAAATAATCTTGCAGCAGTTCATGATATTAAATACACAACTAGCCCATAACTCAGCAATACCACTCCTGCATATATGTCCCTAGAAAAATTCTTCCACTGCCATTAAGGACATGTACCAGTTACCAGTTGCCATCAAGCTGGTTTTGACTCATGTTGACCCCGTGTGGCAGAGTAGAGCTCCACCCCATAGGGTATTCAATGGCTGATTTTTCTAAAGTAGGTCACCAGGCCTTTCTTCCTAGGTGCCTCTGGGTGAACTCAAACTGCCAACCTTTCAGTTAGCAGCCAAGGGCCATCTGCACCACATGTAGGAGGACATTTATTACAGAACTATTTGTATCCAAGAACTGGTGAAAACCTGGGTATTCATCATTACGGGAAAGGGTAAGTAATCTACTTTAGCTATAACCCATGAAATACAGGACACAGATGCAACGAACCAAATGTACATACAGCAAAATGAACAGATCTCAAACAACACTAAATAAAATATACAGCAGAACAGCAGTCATGTAAATGCAAAACACACAATCAGCTACATAGTTTTACAAGGATGTATACATAACCAAGAACATAGGTAGAACACATCAGATTGGGGGCAAGTGAGGGCTGGAAGCGTTAGAGTGAATGGGAGCTGAGATTGGGCATGAAGGAAAAAATAATAATCCAAAAAGAGATGACCCATGTATAGACTGATAATGATAATATGCCTCTTAATGGTGCCCTGGTAGCACAGTGATTAAGAGCTCAGGCTGCTAACCAAAAGGTCGGCAGTTCAAATCCACCAGCCGCTCCCTGGAAATCCTATGGGGCAGTTCTACTCTGTCCTATAGGGTCACTGTGAGTCAGAATCGACTCAATGGCTTGGTTTTTAACTAAGTAATACTAACCTAACTCTACATCTGAAATGTCTTAAGTGATACAGTTATATGAACTACTAAATTTGGCAAATTTATGCACATGGATTAAAAAATCCCTTTTCTGTGATGATTGTAGTGAGTATTCTACATATTTTGGTTTTAACTATAAGAAATTTGAAAAGTTAATTCACAACACCTGTTATTTCTTGTTATCATCATAGATAAATGTGCTCAAAATGGTTCAATAAGAGGAACACTGAATTAGGAACCTGAAAAGCTGTGGCACAGGACCAAGCAATGTTTTCCTTATGTTATACATAAAACCACCATGAGTTGGAGCCAACTTCATGACAACTAACAATAGTCCAAGGAAACTAGTAATATGCACTTGGGAAAGTCATTTCACCTTTTTGAATCTGTTTCCTTAATCTGCAAATAAGATTTTGGACGATTCTCCCAAATCCCTTCAGCTGTAAAATTATTTCATTTTATGTTATTAACATTTATTCATATAAAATTATTTTCTCTCTCCTCAAACTAATCCACCCCCACCCCTAGAAAAAAGCAAAAACCAAGAGCATCGAAAGAGGTTTAGAAAAGCGATGTAGCAACAGGAGTACACAGAAACTTAGTTTTAGGGTAGACATAAGAAAACATTAAAGAGAGAGTGATTTTCACAGTCTTTTTAGGTATCCAAGGCAGAGCAAGGTTAACTTGAGCCCAGATTAAGGCAGAGATGCTAGAATCACCATCCAACCTACCGTTAATAATATGTATAGGTACTTATTAAGTAGATATCAATATTCATAAACTATAGCTATAAAATGATATTTTAGAAATGTTTCAATTTCACGTTTTCTGACTAGTGACAAATATTAATGTAACAATAAAGCCTACACTTGAAATTATGTCCCTAAGTAGATTTGGTTTAAAAATATTGACTATTAAAAAAAAAAATTCTTTTTTTAATGAAAAGTACAGATAATAAGAAAAATCTATTCCTCAATGGATTTTACTATGTACTATTCCACATCATTATTTCTGTCTGGTATCATTACCTCTCTGCAAAACACGTGTTCCAGTTTCTTCTGAAATTCAATTTGAAGACCCTAAATTTCAGTTTACTTGTATCATTTTAAAAAATGATACTGGAAAAGATGATCTTAAAAGTTTCTTCCACATACAAAAATTTATGATAATCAACAAACTAGTCACATTCTGAGCAGTGTCTGCTTAACAAAGAAAAAGCAAGCATTCTGTTAGAACTGTGAATTAAATGAATACAAAGGTCTTAAGAATAAAGGAAATTAGAATATATTGTAGGCTGGTGACCATGAATAATAATGGCGTCACATTTTATTTGAAAACTTTAAAATAGAATGTTTAGAATATTTTCAAATAGAACACAGAGGACTTTCAATATCCTTAGTTCTCATGTTTATTATTGTATTCTATCATCATGTGCAGACTTATCTCCCATTCACATTTATTTTAAGTATGAGTGGGTGGGGAAGGGAGTTGAGAGGTCACAAAACATCAGTTACTAATAATCGCAGCACAGACGCAGTTGTTACTACAAAAAAAGTTGGTGAGTTTTTCCCAGGGTGCCACACTATGTCTTATACCAGCAGCTGTAGCTTATACTTTGAAGATCATCTATCAAGTCTCAATAAATATTATTGATCATAAGAAGGAATGTGTATTTGGACAGATATATGCAATCTCTCTGTATATACAGAATGTGTATTAAATAACAAGCAGCTGTTTGAAGAAATAATTTGTAGGGAATGAAAAAATAATCTAATAAAGTTTCACAAACAGAAGTAAACACTTGAACTAAGCTTTTTTGCTCTTCCTTTTAGAATCTTCCAATTTACCTAAAACCTAAATGATATATTCCAAAGAATGTTTTAACAAAATTAATGAAGTGAGTTCTATATATTAAGGTAAAATATTAAGACAAATTTTACTATTTGAGAGTTATTTTGTTACTTAAGTAGTATATCATACTGCCATATTTTCAAGCAACCCAATTTCATGTTAACAAATAGTGTAACTCACCTCCATCAAAGTTAAAATCCAGAGATACTCATACCATATCGCAATTTTCTATTTATTAAGTAAAACTGATGTCCTAAAATTGCTTCCTGTAGGAATACAATACTCAAAACACTATTTCATTCAAAGGAAGTAATCATTTTCCATCCCAACAGTAAAAAAAGGGAAGACCCTCAACGAGATGGATTGACACAGTGGCTGCAACAATGGGCTCAAGCATAACGACTGTAAGGATGGTGCAGGACTGGGCAGTGTTTCATTCTGTTGCACAGAGGGTCGCTACAAGTCGGAACTGACTTGAAGACACCTAACAACAACAACATATTAATACCTATAACTGGGGTATTTACAAAACTTTTTCCACTGTGTGTGTATCAATTAGGTTTTATTTTATATGTTTACAGTATGCCTAGTCCAATGATTATTTAGCTGGTGATATGTACATAACATTTGGAAACCCTGGTGGCATCGTGGTTAAAAGCTACAGCTGCTAATCAAAAGGTCCGCAGTTCAAATCCACCAGGTGCTCCTTGGAAACCCCATGGGGCAGTTCTACTCTGTTCTTTAGGGTTGCTACGAGTTGAAATTGACTCAACGGCAAAGGGTTTGGTTTCTGGTTTGGTTTATGTATAACATCTAGCCTTTTAAAAAGTATTAAAAAAAATATTTTATCACATTTTCTTATCAGGGCATTTTTCTTGTCTGAATTTTTTTAATTTTCTTTCAATGGCACACTTTTATCTCTATTACAAATAAACAACATATATTTCCCCATAACTTAGAGATCATGCTGCAAAGATTAAGAAATCTTTTTCAATCCTAAACTCTACTTCTACAATTGCAAGTCCTCTAACCCCTCATTGTACTTTTGCACGCTAATGTATATCTTCTTCCAACACCTGCATGACTTTTCTTCTCCACCACTGCAACTCAATACAGGACCAATAAGCAACATCGTGATAAACGAAGATAAAGTAGTGAAGTTGTCAAGGATTTCATTTTACTTGGATCCACAATCAACGCCCATGGAAGCAGTAGTCAAGAAATGAAACAATGTATTGCATTGGGCAAATCTGCTGCAAAAGACCTCTTTAAAGTGTTAAAAAGCAAAAAATGTCACTTGGAGGACTAAGACGCGCCTGATCCCAGCCATGGTGTTTTCAATTGCCTCATAGACATGCAAAAGCTTAACCATGAATAAGGAAGAATGAAGAAGAACTGATGTCTTTGAATTATGGTGTTGGCAAAGAATACTGAATATACTATGAACTGCCAGAAGAACAAAAAATCTGTGTTGGAAGAAGTACAGCCAGAATGCTCCTTAGAGGCGAGGATGGTGAGACTTTCTCTCATATACTTTGGACATATTATAAGGAGGGACCAGTCCCTGGAGAACGACTTCATGCTTGGTAAGGCAGAAGATAAGTGAAAAAGAGGAAGACTCTCAACAAGGTAGACTGATATAGTGGCTGCAACAATGGGCTCAAACATAAGGATTGTGAGGGTGGCGAAGGACTGGGCAGTGTTTTGTTCTGTGGTACACAGGGTCACTATGAGTCGGAACCAATTCTATGGCACCTAACAACAACAACAGTTAAGAGTAGCTAACAATACAATTCCACATGACACTACATCTATGTTTACATCTGGCTGTAATCACACGTTTAAAAGTGATTTATACACAGGAAAGCAAAAAGCAGAAAAAGTAACAATAATAATAAAAACGCAACTATGAAAGTAATTGTGCTGTTATTTTTAAAATATCATTCCCAATTCAATAGAAGTTTTTTTTAATCCCATGCTTCAAAGTTACTAAAATTGCAAACATAGGAAGGCATGGGATTTAAAAAATAGCAGGGACTAGAGAAAGGAAGAAAAAAGTATTAACCAAATATTTCACGTTTTTATATCAGGATCGACTTAAATGATTGGTATTTTCCATTTATATGATACTTTTAAGTTTTGCTCCATGCTACAGCTTTGTGGTAAAGCTCCTCAGCTCATAAAAAATAAGTAAATCACACTTATTCACTACTAGGCTCTCAGGAATTAGGAGAACACCAAATTCCAGAAACACCTATCAGGAAATCTAAAACTAGCTATATATACACACACACACGCATACATATATACATATACATGCAGTGCCATCAAGTCATATACATATACGTATATATATTTGAAGACCCATGACTCCTTAAAATGAGAAATTTACACAGGCTTACGAGATTAGTTTAGGTAATTCCTACTTAATTCAAGAGAAGGAGTATGACTATTGCATTATGGTACTGGTGTTGCTGCATTTATAGAAACACCATTAAAAATAATTAGGGAAATAAATACTTCTAACATTTCACTTAAATGAAAGGCTTCCAAAAGTTTACAGCTGTATTAACACAATTATATGTACACAAACCAAAGAGGCAGAACCAAATACATTAAATCTTACCTAAAAAAAAAAAATTTTTTTTTAATTATTTACATATAAGTTATATCAATTGGCAGTTCGTTTGAAAATTAATATTATTTGAATACAACCACAAAATAATTAAACTAAAGAGATTTTTCCACTGCCTTGAAAACCTCAAAACAAACCTATGTGCCTTAGTTTACAACTGGTAAATTTAAAATTTATATACCACCTGACTCCTGAGTAACAAGGTGGGGTAAGGAAGGACCATTAGTAGGAAAGAAACGTGAAGGGGAAGTAAAAGATAAAACTTAAATATCACAAATATCTGAGTGACTGACAGCTGGTTAACACCTTGTTTAGTAGTTGTCTGGCAACCCATCTATGCTTCAAGTCCACAGAAGTTATGGAAAAATAATTACATGGTATTATCAATTAACAATTTTACTTATCACATTTAAATATTTACATTTTTTAATGTCAAAAATATATTTCTGGTGCTCCCACTATGAATAAAAAAAGGGGATATTAAAAAGTAAACAGGCAAAATAAATATGGGCCAATCATTAAATTTTCTTCCCTAAACCTAACAACACTAAAAAAAAAAAACAACTTTTTTTAAAAAAAGCAGTAAAACAACTGATCTAAAGTAGCAAGACTGAATAAAAAGCAATTTCAAATTCAAGGTTTAAAAAGCGTAAGTTTATAAAGTTGTTTGAGATAAAACATTCCTCTTTCTAGTCTTACCAGGCTAGAAAATGCTTATGCTTAATTTACCCAAGGCTAGTTTTAAATAGCAATAAAACTCAGAATTACACTGAAGGTCCCAATCAGCACAAGACATGGACCTGTGGTACTACTGTACCAACAGTCACTTTTGTTAGCATCCTCTACTGGTGGTTTCCAAAGACAGCAGGGAGAATGGTGCTAATGACAGAAAGATATGTACCTGCCATTCCATCTAAAGCAAATTAATCAGCATGTAAGTCATTAGTAACTAGAGTACATTTCTCAAAAAAATAAGAAAACCACAGAGAGTAAAAGCAGAAAATGAAAAAAGAGAGAGTTTTTAAATACAAGAAAGCATCAAATTATATACAATAAAAATCAATTTAAGCAACTGAATGCCACTCTTTTATAGATAATATCATTACCATAAAGTTACCGCATAAGCTTTGGTGCTTTGACCAAACCTTGCTCTACTGGTTTACTCATGTCAGGTTATATTACTTGATACTCCCATTAATACTCTACCCTGCAGATATATTCCAGTAAGGAAGTTAAAATATTTTACTGGAGGCTTAGCATAAAATCTGCATTTCTTATTCCAAAATGAACAAAAATGTTATTTACATATAAATATCAGTATAAAGTATCTCCACGAATATCTTACTGTACACATCACTTATGCCTTCATTAAAAAGATCTAAGGATTAACATTTTCCAGGAAATCCTCTCAAATAAACACCTGCAACTTAAACATGATTGCGTTGCTAAGAAATATTAACCACTACCTATTCTGAGGTTTCACAACGCAATGGCATATAACTTCATTTTTAATTTGCAAAATATAAGGCTAAATCAAATAACATCGCTAAAATCGTCAGCAATGGATGAATGCATTTGAGAACAAAAAGAAAATACAAGGATAAAGCCAAAAATGACAAAAATGGAAGATACCTGTATAGTACAGTACTATCTTAAACACCTTTTGTTTTCTGAGTAATGCGTACTGCAGACAAGACGTTTTGTGCTAAACAGCTCCCAAATCTGTTTTTCTAATATTAAACACAAAGGAAAAACACTGACAGCAAGCGTGGTAAATAAATCCCTCCCTTGAGAATGAAAGCAGCAGACAGGAGGGGGCTGACATACATGCAGGAGAAAACTAAACACCATCTTTTTTCTACCTGCACAAGTTGCCATTTGCTGCAGCGATCAAGAGCCTCTTTTTCCTGTTGATTTCAAGAACCTTTCAGGACAGCTTTTCTCCCTTAAGTCATCTGTTGATATGCCTTATGAGTGTAATATTCATATCACGGGATCTTTAGGAGAAAAATCCATTCTTCCCTGTTCAGGTAAACATGTTTACAGCAGCTGCACAGACGCTGGGTGGTTCAGACTCACATGTCACACACATGTCGTCAGCAACAAGAAAAGCCCCTTTCTCTGGCGATCAACATTTTAAATAAGGTAAAAAGCCAACAGCCCTTTCCAAACCAACTTACCTTTCATAAAGCCACATCAGCAACAGCGGCAACAGCGGCAACAGCTCGATATAGAACACACACTATTTGACGCTAAAACAGGAAATTAAAAATGCAACAGCCTAGGCACCGCTCCTTGCTGTAACAAGTCATCGCTCCACAATGAAGATACCAAATATACCTTTAAATCACAACTAATAGAGGTCTTTAAAACGTAAATGTTTATTTAAATAACAAATTCATTAAAGCAGTGATTTTAATGTCGGCTCAAATATATTAAATATAGGTTTACGATTGGAAGGAAACATCTTGGAGCAGCTTAAAATCTTCGTATCTGCTTCTAGACAGGAAATCCCACACAAAATCTAAAATTGCCAGGAAAGGTTACAAAACCTCGCGTTTCGCATCCCAGAGGGGAGGGAGAAAAAGAGCAGGCGCGAGGGCTGGGGGTGGGGGGTGGGAGCGCGAGAGAGTTTTTACTTAAACACATATTTCCTTATTTTCTCGACGATACAGCGATTCCGTTTCCCATTATATGAGCATTAATTTCCCCACTCTTAAACTCGCTTTAATAATAACGCTGGAACCAGAATAAGCCCCTCTGTCCGAAATGTAAGCGTAATGCCTTATATAGACTCGGCGGCAGCCGGCAGGCAGGGCAGAGGCCCGCGGGCCGTTACCGCCCATTATTATACAAACAGGTACAGAGGCGGCGACCGGAGCTGGGGGCACCTCACCCCAGGCGCTCTCCGCCGCCCCCGAGCTGAAAAGTCGCGTCCCTCTCGCCAGAAGAACTATCCAGACAATAAAAATCAGCAGACATTTCGCTGCTGAACAAGTGGCAGAGAAAGGACAGAATCACCACCGAGATAAGCAGAAATACAATCAACTTACAACGTCTCTCCAAACTGGAAAAGGCGACTGTGCAACAGCCACATGTTTGGGGCTCTCTCTCTCTTTTTTTTTAACTCTCGCTCCAGGCAGAGGGGGTGTGTGTTTCCCCGACAAATCAGCACAAATCAATAAACACTGCAGCTGCAGCAAGAGCAGCAGAAACGTACGTCTGTCGGTCCGTCTGCTCCCTCCCCCACTCTTCCTTTCCACCCGAGACCGAGAGCGCCATCCAAGGTCTATTATCCGGCTTCAGTGCTCAGTGCGTCCGGCCCAGGTAACAACTTCCCCCAAAAACCGAAAGAGAAAAAAGAGAGGCGTACGCACAAAACCCCATCCCAGCGCGGAGAATAAGTCCTCACTGGGGTGGGGGGATCTGTCTGTGGTGCTTCCCTGTCTCGAAGACCAGGTAACAACAACTCCACAAACACACCCCGGTGCCAAGCTAGCCGCCATCCAGAGGTTTCCCAGGAAGCAGCAAGTAGGTGCCCGTTCCTGCCCCATCTCCCTCTCCCGCCCCTATCACCTCCCCACAAAATGTGGACATCCTGGGTCTTGGGAAACCCAGCTTCTCACTCGCGGGGCTCAGCGCGGAGCCCCTAGTCCGGGCCGCTCCCGCGCAGGGGTGCCACAGGGCAGGGTGGCAGGGAGGTGCGGGGGGAGGAGGGGCGATTAGGGACCCGCGTCTCCCGCGCCTCTAATCCGTATTCCGCGAGCGCGCCGCGCCCGGGTCACAACTTTACCGCCGCCGGCCGAGCCGGGTCCGCCGCGGCGCGCACAGCCTGGCGCCCGCGCACACACGCGCACACGGACACACACACGCGCCCGCGGGCAGCGAGAAACTCGCGCGAGCACCAGCGGCCGCCCCGTCCCGCGCCCCGCGCCGCGCCCCGTAGCCCGCCGGGCGCCCTGGCAGTCCGACCGGAGCCGCAGGGCCCGAGCGACGGCCACTGACGGGGCCGCAGGGCGAGGAAGCCACTTTCCACGGTCAGCGCCGGGAACAAGTTTGTTCTCGGCTCCCGGGGGCCTCTGCGCTGAGGGAGAATACCGCTGAGGGGGGCTGGGAAGGAGGGGGAAGAGGGGAGGCGCTGAGGGGGAAAAGAGTGGGGAAAAGTGCGAAAAGAAGCAACAGCCGCTCCACCCGGGACCAGAAAAGTGCCCCGCCGCCTCCCGGCCGCCCTCCCTGCCGCTGGGGATGCGGCGGCGGCGGCGGCGGCTAACGGTCCAGGGAGGAGGCAGGGGCGGCAGGAGCCGCTAGGCGGAGAGAGACCAGGTAAGAGACATAACGGTTCAGGGAGAGCGAGCAGCCGCGGCGCGGCTCCGGCAGCGGCGGCAGCGGAGGGGGGCAGAGAGCACTACTTTCTACTTTCCCACTCCACTTTGCCCGTCCCTGCCCCGGCCGCCCCCAGCCCTGCTCGCCCCCCTCACCCCCGGGTCGCCCCGGCTGCCCGGCTCCCCCTGACTCCGCCGCTCCCCGGTCCCCTCCGCCACTCACCGTTATTGCGCCGCGGGTTCGCCTGCTTTCTGCGCTTACACCTGGGGCCATCCGCCATGATCCTCTCGCTTGTGTCTAAATGCTCGAGTCACCTCCTCCCCCTCCCTCCCCCTTCCCCCCACCCCTCCGCCTCCACCCCTCCCCCCTCCCCACCGCACCTGGTTTACGACACTCGCGGTTTTACGACATCACCTTCCTTACACCTAGGGGCGCTCGCTCTACGGCCGGAACCTTGTTGCTAGGGAGAGGACGGTTTGCGGCAACCGTAGACGCTGCTGAGTTTGAATTGAGGCAAGAGAGAAAAGTTTTCCTCAGGTGTTGTCGAATGGCGGGGACGAGGGGGGAGGTTGGGTCGCAGGCTGTCAGAATGAGAAAGGTAAAGTGGGGGGCTCAGTGGCTCTCTCCCTCTGAGCTGGCCACACCCGTCACGGCTGGTGGGGCACGTACGCGTCTGGCTAATTCTCCTCCGGACCCTGTACCCTCAGATCTGCTCCTAGGAGTGTCCTGAGTAACCTGTCCTCCCTCTTCCTGAAGGTTAGCCTCCGCACCCACGCCCTGCTGGTCTCCTCCGCGCACCCCGGGCCAATAAAGAACTGTACGCGGGAAGTTCCCATGATTAGTTCAAGGGCAGGTTCGGGAAACGATGAGGGACGGATTTGGGAAGCTCAGCCTCTGACGGTGAGGACTCGCAGCGTCACCAGAAAGGCTACCTGACCCTGCAGCTCAGACTCCTTTCCCTGACATGGACACACGGTTTTCCCCCCAGCGAACCGGGATGGGAAGTGACTTCAGTTAGACTGAACTTCGCCTGGACCGAAAGAGAGGCAAGAAGTTCCGCTTGCAAGCAAGCTTGGCAGTAAAGCGGAATGAGTAATACCCACACGGCCCCAGTCTCACTTCCTCATCCTTACCAGGCTCTCACCTGCTGTCACCTCGGCCTCCCCCGCCCACTCGCCTCTCTCGGTCCTCCTCCCTGCTTTCCCCTCAGGGTAGACTGAGGGATTGCAGGCGTCAAGTTTAGTTAGGTATTATCATACCGTGATTCACTACCCAAATGGGAAGTTATCACTACTTAGGGCCTTAAGTTAAGAAACACTGACAAAAATGGTTTGTGAGACTAAGAGATTGCTAATCTTCTATTAAAGCCTAAACTTTGTACAAGTTTGGGATTTCTGAAAGATCTTATGGATAACATGAGGAATACAAACAAAATCTTTACAGATTCAATAGGATTTAGCTTTCCTCTTTTTTTCCCCTCCCCCTTTCAAATGAGGAAATGTTTTTGGGATCAACTTTATGAAATAAGCAAGCTGAGATTTGAAATACTATGGTTACAAATGGTTACAAATGTTAGTTATAAATAGTAAATCACCTAGGGCAGTACTGGCACTTAGTAGGTGGTCAATAAATTATACCTGTAATTTTTGCCATACCTAAAAAAATTTTTTTTATGGAAGAATTCTCGATTATGTTAAAATTAACATTTAGACATCCTGCCGAGTTTTAGAAGATTCATTAATAACCTCTTCAACGCTTTCAAGAAATAAATTTATAGCTAACGTCTGGAAATTTAAAATTAGAAAGTTGAATCCTGAAAATAGATGAAAATTTTCTTTCCCACATTTGCTTTGACATTTTGAGAAGTGAATGCATTATTTATTGGTGCATGAAATGTGACTGTAAATATTATCTTACTATATGTACCTACTCTCATCACCAGCCTTGAAATTAGATCATTATTCTTAATGATCATTCTAAGTACAGGCAATCTTTGCTTTGCCTAATAACATATTACCTAAAATTCATGCATGTTGAAATGGTGTCCTTGTTTTGCACAATTCAGTGGTAATTTTTACTCGTCTTTTAAGAAATACATAGTGTTCTTCAAATACCTTCTGAATCAGGTCATAGCCTTTCACCACCAATTTTCTACTGCATACTTTTTTTTAACGCTGTCTTAATTTCTGCTCAGAAAGAAAAATATTTTCTAACTCTAGCACACATTTTACCTACCCTTAAACTTATGAAGTATCACGCATGCTATTTTCTCTTCACCTCTACTAAACTTCCTTCTGTGTTCATCCTCACCTTGAAATCATAAAGAGACAACATGGATGGGCAGTAAGAGTGGAAGTCATTTTTCTCCCTTTAGTGATTACTGGCATAGTTATTTTGGGCCAAACTTCATGTAGTTAGGTACTTTTTTTTTTTTACTTGTTAATTTCTGTGCCTTCCAACACCTAGCAGAGCACTTAGGCACATAAACCAAACCCACTGCCGTCTAGTCAATTCCGACTCATAGTGACCCTATAGAACAGAGCAGAACTGCCCTGTAGAGTTTCCAAGGAGTGCCTGGCAGATTCGAACTGCTGACCTCTTGGTTAGCAGCTGTAGCACTTAACCACTAAGCCACCAGGGTTTCCACTTAGACACATAAAAAATAAATATTTCTTAAGTAAATTAACATTGTTGATATTTTCAGAGGCCATTCTTGGCTATAAAAGTGGGAGTTGTGTATCTGCCTTTCATCCCATTAGTTCTTAGGAATAGTTGAAATCCTGGGTGTGAAAGTTGTTTACTGTCATTTATATCCTGCCTTATTTCCAAACTAATTACTCTTGATTTTAGTTTCTCCATAATAATTTTCTCCAAATGATTAACTCTGCAATATTCTTGATACCCAAATATTTTAATACAAAATCTGAATTTTATAAAATCCTCTGGTAATTATATAATAAATTGAGTAGTTTATTAGTGCACTTCATTTACTGTGATGTTTGTAACATTATTGAAATCTAAACTGGAAAGAAGCAGACAAAAGTAATCTTAATAAGTTGCTGCTGTAAACCTGATGCATGGGTGATGGTTGCTTATCTCTTAAATATAACTTAAGAATTGGAAAAACTAGAATCAACTTAGAAAAGGAACAAATTTATTAAGATTTGAGTTTATCTAAATGAAACTGCGAGAGGTACTGGTAAGAGTTTAACATGTGTCCTGCATTGTTGATTTTTAATAATTTCAGTACCATCATACAATATATACTTAATATATACCATATTTAATAGGAGTCAATGAAATGTTAATGTGTGGAGCTTTATAGCTACAGATATATACTGTAATATACTGGTTTTCGAACTCTACCCCAAAAAAGTACTGGTATTGCGTGTGCTGAAGGAGAAATAATATGCCAAAAATAAATTTCTCTAATCTTTTCCAAATTTACAGGAAAAAATATAAACAGGTAGAATATTTTCAATATTGAGTTTTTTCTATTAATTTTTCATAAATTCTATGTGCTTGCTATTTGCTCTCCATATAAGAATCATACATAAAACTAGGATAAATTTTGACAAAGTTATTTTAAGTTTAAAATGTTGATATATCTCTGTGTTCCATACTGAATATATGCTTTCTACGTACCTCACTTCCCGAACACATCTGAGAAGTGTAGTTTTGATTCTGTGATCTTCCTCAAAATAATTGGTTATAGTTCATGCAAGAATAAGTTTGAGCCGCTCCTCAATTCAATATGTAATTTTAATCACAGAGCTTTGAAGAAAAGGAATAAATTTAATACATGTTAATCCTTCAAAGTATGAGTCAGAATTGACTCGACAGCATGCTTTTGGTGGTTTTTTTGTGTGTGTGTGTGTGTGTGCGTGAAAGCTATTCCATGGCCTAATAGTGACTCTGAATATGTGATTCACAATGGGACAAACATGGCAATGGTCATTTTACTGCTGCAGCCACTGAGTCAGGAAGGAAACATGACTCTGCGGTGATCCAGAGCCAGCGGTAGTCCTCAGGACCCACACCAACTTTTCTCATAAAGCCTCCGGGACATGGTAATAGGGACAAATATTTTTCCCAAACCTACATGTGATTTTGAATTTACACAATGGCAATGTGCTTGGGCTTGGTTTTGGTTACATGTGATTTTATTACATGTCACACCAGCACCGCAAAATGGTTTTCCCTCTCTGGGGAATAAGGCTCCTGTTTTTAATAGAAGTCAATGCAAAGCTAATGTGTGGAGCGAGCTTTTATGGGGGGAGGGGCATTTTTCAGGAACCTGTCTAACATAGAGAGATATAGATGTAACTATATAGCGATGTTTATAAGATGACAGTGAATATTCAAAAGTAAAACTAATCTTTTCCATAAAATCACAGTAATTAAAACGGATTCCTTTCAAAGGTTGCCTCCACAGAAGATACCGTTTCTATTATTGGTATTACTTATAAACATGAATAAAATTTTTTTCTTAAACTCGTAAGTGTGTTGCTGTTGTTAGGTGTCGTCAAGTCGGTTTCAACTCATAGCTACCCTATGTATAACAAAATGAAACACTGCCCGGTCCTGCGCCATCCTCACAATCGTTGTTAATGCTTGAGCCCATTGTTGCAGCTGCTGTGTCAATCCATCTTTTTGAGGGTCTTACTCTGTTTTGTTGACCCTGTAGCCTACCAAGCACAATGTCTTCCAGGAACTGGTCCCTTCTGATTACGTGTTCAAAGTGTTTGAGATCAAGTCTTGCCATCCTTGCTTCTAATGAACATTCTGGCTGTACTTCTTCCAAGTATAGGTAGGTAATTTTTACTAGGGAAAGAACAACATGTGCATATTTGGAATTAGAGTGAATTTTAAGTATTGACCATGATATTAGGGGTCTAATATCTGGTTTCTACTGCTTTTTTTCCCATTTGTCTCCATATATTTCTTTGCTATGGCATGTTGACTTTTAGCAGTTAACCAGCTCTGTTACAGAGTATGTCTATTTCTTTGACCTCCTGTCCTGGCCTGCTGTATTCTACAGACCCTCAGTTACAGTAACCGCCGCTGTTCAACCTTTGGAGTATATGTGTTTAAAATATTTACTGTCAGTAACAGGTTTTCCCTATCCTACCATTGTGCTAAACTCAAGTGAAAAAGTTGGCAATAAGAAATAGTCTACACGATTATCTCCACAATATACGATACCTGGTCAGACCATTCTCATCCTTCACCTCCTGTCTATTTCCTTGCTCGCTCCCTTGACCCAACTTGTATACATAGATCAGATGTTGTACATCTCCCTACTGTTTTACATTGTAATCATTCTCTTCCTCCATTTTTCTTTGTCCTGGGCTCCACACAGCTTTCTCGGATTAACTACCCTTTTTCCCTCCCCGCCCCTGCCCCCACTTTTTTCCCCCAAAAGTCTTTTGAATCGTTCCAATTCTGTAAAATGCTTGGATTTTTCATATTATGCTGGCTATTCTCTCTCTCAAAGTCCATTCTCTACCTTTCCAGCCTCTGAGAGGCTAACCTCTATGGACCACATCACCCAGGCTCCTTTGCTGTCTGGTTTCTGTTTGGTTTCAGCCAATTTGGAGGCATGTCAAATGATAAGAGTAAGGGAAGAAAGAGGGTCACAGTATTTATTCCATTATCCCCACATTTCCTCCTCCTTGGCTGTGGTTTTTTGCAGTAGCTGTGTGCCTTTACCTAAAGCCATGGCTCCTGTCAGACACCCCTGTTCTATGGCTGTAAGTCTTGCCAGGATCCAGAAACTCTGCTGCTTCTCTTTATTCCCTCAGGCCTGGAGATGGTAATGGTTGTATGCTCTTGCTAGTCTCTGGGTACTTCATCATCCCTTATTTGCTCCCTTAAAGCCTGCCCACACCCTGTAAATAGTTTCTTCATTAACCTCTTCAGTTAACCCTTTGATTGTCCGTCTGTGTCCTGTCAGGCCCTTGAGTAATGCACGTATAGAAATAAAAAGTATTTTTTAACCTTATTTCTTATCAACCAAGAATTCTACTATTCCCAGTAATTACAAAACACCAAAGTTTGAATGTGATATAAATCTTATGTTATTTGTTGAATGCGTGTATATACTCAAGTTCTAATGAGGCTCTAATGAGTGTGCATGCGGAGTCTGGCAAATACTTAGAAATGTCTCAAGCACTCTATTACAGAGTGTTTATTCAATAACTGTGGGATGAACTCCTGCCGTCACTGATCCAAAATCTAGGTGAGACTACTTTTACATACTTAAATCAATGAGAGAAGAAAAAAAATCATAATACTACAGTATTAATGTGGTTATAGTAGCAATTTGTCCCCACTATTTTAGGGAAATATCTTTCTTCCTCTTCTTTCTTAATAATAGAACCCTCTAGTCTTATCACATGGCCACTTGAAATAATGACTCTATTTCCCAACTTCCTTCCATGTGCCTAGGTGCTTCTGTGCTACTCAGTTCTGGCCGGTGATATATACCATATTTTTTACAAAAATAACATGCTCATTATACGTTTTTTGTCAACCATGCAATCTACTTGTGCATTATTTTCCTAGGTGTGCTATGTGCGTTATATGTGTGGGCACATTACTTGCTAAAATATAAGGCAAAGTGGTATGTGTAACTTCAAGGAGGTCCTTCAAAAAGAAATGATCTACCATTCTTTCTTTTCTTCTCCCTGGTAGTTGGAATCAGTCCTAATGGCTTGAGCTCCTTAAGGAAGGCAGAGCAACAAGATTGAAGGAGCCCGAGTTCCTTGACAGTGAGGAACACCAATACCAGCCCTGGACTTCATGTCTGTAGATGTCTATGTAGTCCTTTTATAAAGAGAGAAAAAAAGTTCTCTCGTTTAGGCCACCATTATCTTAGATTTTCTGTCATATGCAGCTAAAGTTAATCATGTTCGAAGTGGGTATATGTTTTAGTTTCCTATTGCTACTTAACAAATTACCACAAATTTAATAACTTAAAACCATACAAATTAATTTTCTTACAGTTCTGGAGATTGGAAGTCCAAAATGGGTACCACTGGGCTAAAATCAAGGTTTTTGCAGGGTTGGGTTCCTTCCTGAGGCTGTAGGGGGGAATCCGTTTGTCTTTCCAGATTTTAGAGGCCTCCCTTGGCTCGTGACCCCCTTCTTCTGTCTTCAAAGCCAGGAATATCACGAGTCTTTCTTATGCTGCTGTCTCTTTGGTTCTTTTTCTTATGCCTCCCTCTTCCATTTATATGGGCCCTTATGATTAAATTGGGCTCACTCAGATAATTCATGATATGGCTCCATCTCAAGGTCAACTGATGAGCAACCTCAATTCCGTCTACAACCTTAATCTCCCTTTCCTGAATAACCATTCACAGCACTGAGGACAGGAATGTGGACGCCTTTGGGGGTCATTATTCTACTCATCACAGTATGCAAGTTTCAAATTTTGTGATTGAGAAATTTTTTGTTTTTATTGATTTGTATCTTTAATTGATAAGCAGCTTTATAGTATGTTGATAATTACTCTTTATATAGCATTAGCGCTGTGCCATGTAGAAGTTGTAATAATTATTCATTGTTTCATTTATTCAACTGATATTTTGAGCATATTCTATATAACAGACACTGCATGGGGCTATGGAAATGCCTAGGGCAGTCCTAGACCTCAAGAAGTTACAGGCTTGCAGGAGAAAGAGATTTTCAAAGAGGTTATTACACAAACATCAAGGAGGTATGGTGTATGTAGGAGAGGGATCTAAGATTTTCTGGAATCAAGGAAGTCTTTGTTGGATAAGTGATGGGATTTTTCAGGGGAAGAATAAGGGGAAAGAGTGTCAAAAGCAAAGGGCACAGCATAATGAAAAAGCTACAAATGAGAGAATAGAATCTGAAAGAAGTAAAACATTGAATAAAAAGGATATACATAATTAACAGACAAGCCGTCCAGGTAGGTAACCAGGAACCAGGTCATATGAAAGGCCATGCTAAGGATCTGGGACCTTATATTGGAAGCAGTTTTAGCCATGAAAGGGTTTTAAGTAGGAGTGTCCATGTTATATGTTCCATGAGGGAAAAGAAAAAGTGAGCAGAACAAGCATTAAGAGAATCGAAAAAGTAATTTTTTTTCTTTTGAATAATCATTTCAAAAGGAATAACTCAGCAAGGAAAAACAGCAGAAATACAAGATGTGGCTATTCACAGGAAGCACAGATAAAGAATAATGTTTTCAGATTATAGCAATGACTAGTGTAGTACTGCTCTTAAAAATTATGCAATATAAAGCATAATTAGCATTTCCTGTATTTATAGTATTAATAAAATTACTCAGGCTATGTATTCTTGTGGTGCTCTGTCTGGCTCCTAATAGTGCCATGAACATGGCAGGTCCTCAAAACTCGATGAAGAATGAATCAATATAAAACAGAAGTCTCCAATATATCCTTTGAAATTTGCTGCTTTTTCCCACTGCTGTTTACTATAGCCTAACACACATATCGATGGCACTGGGTGGGTTTTTGGGTTAACACACATAAGCCAACATCCTCTCCATTCATATCCTGCTGTCTTCTAGATTACTTTAACATATTTCCAAGAAGGCAGATTAATTTTCTTTCCCTGGACTTCAGATTATCTCAGCACTTCTCCAAGTATATCACAGTTCTTGGGAATTAGACAACCAGCCCCACAAAGCTAGTAATTCCCTCGCATACTTCATAGCGCTGTTGTAGCATTTATCACTTTTACTATAATTTTTACATCTGTCTCTTCTCCTCATCCCAGTAATTTTGGACAAGAGGGGAAGTTCCTACCACTTGTGATTCATTCAGTCACAGGCGTTTTGTAAAGAGCAAATAAGATATTGTATATTAAATGTTTTACATAATACACGGCACATGGTAAACAGTAGATGATAAGTAGTAAAAACAACAGAACAACAACAGAAGTAAATTCTCAGGCAAAGATTAGAATCAAGTATTAAGGGCATAATCCACCAGAATTCCCATGCAGTACCTTTCTGACTAAAGCTAAAGGATAAAATAATTTTTATCCCTGAAAATGTCACTTCAGGTAAAGGTGGGACAGTCCTAATTCAAGGGTAAAAAGAAGAGGTGATGTTGACATTTTGTTTAATAGTTGGAATATTTGTTATTATCTAGAAATACAGTTGGCTTACACTAAATATATTAAGAACTATCTACCCAATAAGTAATCATTATAATTATTAATATAAATAAAAATTATTATGGAAATATAAAAACTGTCTTAGTTGTGTTTCTTGGTTTGTATGTAACATGCAGCAATTCATACTTCTCCAAGCAAAAAGATATATTTATAATAAGGACATAATTTTTTTTTTTCATAACCAAAAAACCCACTGCTGTCAAGCCAATTCTGACTCAGTGGACCAATAGGACAGAGTAGAACTGGCCGTTAGGGTTTCCAGGCTGTACACGTAGAGAAGCAGACTGCCACACTTTTCTCCCGCGGGAGTGATGAGTGAGTTCAAGCCACCTACCTTTTGGTTAGCAGCAGACTGCTTAACCACTGCACCAGTAGCCAGGTCTTACAAGAGAATTGGAAGACCTTTAGATATGCAGGCAGCACCTCTTCATTTATTACCTCTGGATCTCTCTGCATCTGTTTCATTTTCTTCCAAGGCCTTCTGCAGTGCATGATGGTGGTAATGTCTCAGAGAAGAGGTATTGGTAGAATTCAAACGTGTCTTCTACAACATTATACACAGCTTAGAATAAAAAGGCAATCATTCCTATTCTCACCCCGTAATGCCAGTATTATTTTTATTCACTTTTTTTTGCGTTTATGGTTTTTATCGTTATAATAATGTCTAGTTTTTGCCATATACGTATGAAACTACATATAATTTAGTATTACACTGTTTTCACTGAACATATCACGCATTTTCCTGTATAGGTGCATAGCTTTTATTCTTGTCCTTTTTTACTTGACTGTAATGTTCCTTCAAATTGATATGGTATAATTTACTAAGTCAGTTACATATTGTTGAACAGTTAAATCACTTCCAATTTTTTTTTTTTTTCATTTTGAAGAATGAACACTCTTATGATACTGTTTTTGTAGCATTTGCTGGCACAATATTCTCAAAATGGAAATTAGTCAGTGGGAATGAACATGGCTGTGTCTTTCTAAATAAGTTGTCAGCTTACTTTTGAAAAGGATTATACCAACATATGGTGTCACTAGAAATGTATGAGAATTTTTTTCTCCATGACTAAAGTTTTTTGAAAATTGGTAGCTTATTCGCACTGACTGAAAACATGTGAATTACTCAACATTTTAGAATGTGTGGGAAAGCATTTAAATGGACTAATCAAGAACATATATAAATATGTGGTAAATTCCATACTGGGTTAAAGCAATGGTCATTCCAGCTCTATATTTTGAGACCTGGTCAAGGTCTCTTATACCCAGCATTACAAAAAGCATGTATTTAAAAAAAAAAATTCCTTAATAGTAAAAAAAAAAAGTTTGTATTTCAGTTGGATTCTAAGTAAGCTTATCACTGGATTTTTTAAATTGAAGAAATACCCAATAAAATAGCAGTATTTATAGGTTTTTTTTTTTTTAAGTTTCAAATTCTTGCTCTTTTAAAAAGAATGAGTTAATTGTAAGGATCCTTTTTATATGCTAGCAAAGGTTAGCAATCTTGAAACTCTTGAGTAACTATATTTGACTATCAAATAAATTGGAGAGTAATCCAAAGGATTTCCAAGGAATAGTATATGGCTATTTATAAAGAATGAAGCCGCCAATCTGGGAAGCTTTCAAAGAGAATATCGTCAGTTTAAAAGGCAAGGTGAAGAACAGTATGTATAGCTTGCTACCATTTGATATATAAATGTGTAAATATATATATTTATACACACACACATACTTGTCTGTCAGTTTGTCATACTGTGGTAGCTTGCTTGTTGCTGTGATGCTAAAAGCTGTGCAACTGGTATTTCAAATACCAGCAGAGTCACCCATGGTGGACAAGTTTCAGCAGAGCTTCCAGATAAAGACAGACCTGAAAGTAGGACCTGGCAGTCTACTTCTGAAAAAACTGGCCAGTGAAAACCTT
The DNA here is from genome assembly GCF_030014295.1 of Loxodonta africana. Classification (NCBI taxonomy): domain Eukaryota; kingdom Metazoa; phylum Chordata; class Mammalia; order Proboscidea; family Elephantidae; genus Loxodonta; species Loxodonta africana. The sequence continues at coordinate 173,695,857 of NC_087345.1, read as the reverse complement.
ATGAGTAGCTGAAGAACACTGTCTGATATAGTGCTAGAAGATGAGCCCCTCAGATTGGAAGTCACTCAAAATACAACTGATGAGAGCTGCCTCCTTGAAGTAGAGTTGACTTTAATGACGTGGATGGAGTAAAGCTTTCAGGACCTTCATTTGCTGATATGGCATGACTCAAAATGAGAAGAAACATCCATTAATAATCAGAAGGTGAAATGTAGGAAGTATGAATCTCAGAAAATTGAAAGTCATCAAAAATGGAGCACATAAAGATCAATATCCTAGGCATTAGTGAGCTGAAATGGACCGGTATTAGCCATTCTGAATCAGACAATCATATGGCCTACTATGCCAGGAATGACAAATTGAAGAGGAATGGCATCCCATTCATAGTTTAAAAAAACATTTCAAGATCTATCCTGAAATAACAGTGCTGTCAGTGATAGGATAATATCTATATGTCTACAAGAAAGACCAGTTAATATTGCTATGATTTAAATTTATGAGGCACACCTAATGCCAAAGATGAAGAAATTGAAGATTTTTACCAACTTCTGCAGTCTGAAATTGATCAAACATGGAATTATGGTACATTGACAATTACTGGTGATTAGAATGGAAAAATTAGAAAAGAAGAAGGATCAGTAGTTGGAAAATATGGCCTTGGTGACAGGAATGACACCGGATGTCTCATGATAGAATTTAGCAAGACCAATGACTTATTCGTTACAAATACCCTTTTCAACAACATAAAGGTGACTGTACACGTGGACCTCACCAGATGTAAAGCACAGGAATCTAATCAACTACATCTATGGAAAGAGACAATGGAGAAGCTGTGTATCATCAGTCAGAACAAGGCTGACTGTGGAACAGACCAATTGCTTATATGCAAGTTCAAGTTTAAGTGAAAGAAAATTAAAACAAGTCCATGAGAGCCAAAATATGACCTTGAGTATATCCCACCTGAATTTAGAGCCCATCTGAAGAATAAATTTGACACATTGAACAGTAATGCCTGAAGACCAGAGGAATTGTGGGATGACATCAGGATATCAAACATGAAGAAAGCAAAGGATGATTAAAAAGACAGAGAAGAAAAACCAAAATGGATGTCAGAAGAGACTCTGAAATTTGCCCTTGAATGTAGAGCCACTAAAGGGCCTAGAAGAAACGATGAAGTAAAATTGCTGAACAGAAGATTTCAAAGGGTGACTTGAGATGACAAAAGTCAGGTATTATAATGAAATGTCCAAAGACCTGGAATTAGAAAACCAAAAGGGAAGAACATGCTTAGCATTTCTCAAGCTGAAAGAACTAAAGAAATAATTCAAACCTCGAGTTGCAATTTTGAAGAATTCTGTGGGAAAAATATCGAACAATGCAGGAAGCATCAAGAGAAGATGGAAGGAATACACAGAGTCACTGTTCCAAAAAGAATTGGGTCGACCTTTAATCATCTCAGGAGGTAGCATATGACCAAGAACCAATGGTGCTGAAGGAAGAAGTCTACCAAGCTGCACTGTAGGTATTGACAAAAAACAAGGGCAGCAAGAATTGACGGAATACCAATTGAGATGTTTCAACAAACAGATGCAGTGCTGGAGGTGCTCACTTGTCTATGCCAATAAACTTGGAAGACAGCTTCCTGGTTAAAAAGTGGAAAAGATCCATATTTGCATCCATTCCAAAGAAACATGATCCAACAGAATGCAGAAATTACTTGAAAAAATATCATTAATATCATACACAAGTAAAATTTTGCTGAAGATAATTCAAAAACATTTTCAGCAGTACATTGAAAGGGAACTGCCAGAAATTCAAGCTAGATTCAGAAGAGGACGTGGACCTAGGGATATCATTGCTAATGTCAGATGGATCTTGGCTGAAAGCAGAGAATACCAGAAAAATGTTTACTTGTGTTTTATTGACTATGCAAAGGCATTAGATTGTGTGGATCATAACAAATTATGGTTAAGATTAAGAGTAATGGAAATTCCAGAACACTTAATTGTGCTCATGAGGAACTTGTACAGTTGTTTGAAAAGAACAAGGGGATACTGCATGTTTTAAAATCAGGAAAAGTGTGCGTCAGGGTTGTGTCCTTTCACCGTATTTATTCAATCTGCACATTGAGCAAATAATCCAAGAAGTTGAACTCCACGAAGAAGAACGTGGCATCAGAATTGGAGGAAGACTCAACACCCTGTGTTATGCAGGTGACACAACATTGCTTACAGAAAGGGAGGAGGACTTGAAGGACTTTGTGATGAAGATCAAAAGCTATAGCCTTCAGTATGTATTATACCTCAACACAATGAAAAAAATCCTCACAACTGGACCAATAAGCAACATCATCATAAATGGAGAAAATAATGAAGTCAAAGATTTCATTTTACTTCGATCCATAATCAACATCCATGGAAGCAGAAGTAGAGAAATCAAACAAGGTATTGCACTGGGCAAATCTGCAGCAAAGGACCTCTTTAAAGTGTTAAAAGGCAAAGATGTCACCTTGAGGACTAAGGTGTGCCTGACTCAAGCCATATTATTTTCAGTTGCTTCTTATGCATGCAAAAGCTGGACAATGAATAAGGAAGACTGAAGAGGAATTGATGCCTTTGAATTATGGTGTTGGCAAAGTATAGTAAATGTACCGTGGACTGCCAAAAAATGAACAGTTTGTCTTGGAAGAAGTACAGCCAGAATGTTCCTTAGAAGTGAGAGTGGTGAGACTTCATCTCATTTACTTTGGACATGTTTTCAGGAGAGACCAGTCCCTGGAGAAGAACATCATGCTTGGTACAGTAGAGGGTCAGCGAAAGAGAGGAAGACCCTCAAGGAGAAGAATTCACACGCTGGCTGCAACGATGGGCTCAAGCATAGCAACAATTGTGAAGATGAAGCAGGACCAGGCAATGTTATGCTATGTTGTACATGTGGTCTCTATGATTCAGAACTGACTGGATGGCACCTAACAACAACATACAAACATATTTATACATATGTGTATTTGTAACTGCATAGCTTATCTGTGAAAGGACGCATGAGAAATCGGCAGCAATGTTTGCCTTTAGTGTGAGGAGCTGGGAGACTGAAGTACAAGGGAGAGAAAGACTGTACTGGAAATCTCCCTAACTTTTGAATTTTGTAATGATCAAATTTATCTATTTGAAATAAAATAACACTTTTTTTTAAATGGACCCAAAGGGCTAGATAATACTCTTTAAGACCTTTTTGAGTGTAAGGTTACCCACTAATGGTGCTTGTAAATTAGACTGAAATATTCAAAATTGTGATAAAGTGACTCCATCAAAAACTGTATGATACAGAGATACAGTCAACTCTCAGCCCTGCTAATGAGCAGAGGTAAAGCATGATAAAACAGAATTACCAATCTTCTGTTAGCCAGGATTTTTACTTTTGATCCACACCCAAACCATACAATTTTTGCCAGTTTTCCATTTTGATGATTTTCTGTGATAAAGTCTCAATTTCAGATGGCTTTTCGTGATCTTGTTTAGATTGCATTCACCTGGCAAAGGACACTCAGGAAATGGAAAACTGTTTTAATATTAGCAAAAAGTAAACAAATAGGTGAATAAAAAAGATCTGAGAGTCCATACTTAACACAGTTTTTGTTGTGTGCTGTCGAAGCGATTCCAACTCATAACATTCCTGTATGACAGAGTAGAACTGCCCCATAGCGTTTCCTAGGCTGTAATCTTTAAAGATCTTTCCTCCCATGGAGTGGCTGGTGGGTCTGAAAAGCTTGGGCAAATCACTTAACTTCTCTGAGCCAGAATTTTTTCTCTGCAGAATAAAAGCACCTTCCCTATATATTCAGGGTTTTGGTGAGAGTCACATGAGATGATGCATGGTGAAGTTATTTTGAAAACTGTAAAACACAGAATTTTAAAGTTTTGATGTATTAGTCTGCTATGTTAATATAAAAGTCCTTTTTCAAATCAAGTATTAATGAATTTTGTATAATTAGGTCTTTTGGAATTTATTAGAGCCTCTCTAATGTTAATCCACTCAGTAGCATAAATTGAATTGGTTAATTTGTTTTTATTTCCTTTCTCTTGCTCACCCTCTGGTGGAGGTGCTTTTAAACAGTGAAAATGCCAAAAACGGTAGATACAAAAGGCAGAGTGAAAAGAGGTCTGAAATGAAATAGTATATCAAATATTTAACTATCATGTTAAATTCACCCTGATATGGTTTTCTAAAGTATTTGCTTTTTCTTTCTGAAGGTTTTTGCAAGGACTGCTTTGGCTTTACGGCCAGTTTTGTCTCTGAAATGATCTGCCTAAGCTTTGGCCAAAGTATTCTATTAACTGTCCAAAGCAATTGAATTTAATCATGTTTTTTTCTAGAGTATTTTAAATGATGTTCCTACATATTATCAAGAAACCCACAAAGAGACAAATTATTTATTCCTAGCTTTGATATTGCTTTATATTATTGCTATATAGGTTTAGATAACTATGTTGTTTCACCTTCAGTAATCATGTTTTTGTTATAGGTAAAGTCATTCCAAGTTAAAATAGTATATAAAGCATACTCATTTGGAATAAGCATCATTCAACATGTTTTGCTATTACTTGCAACTAATATACTACTTTAGTGCTGTAAATAGTTGTAGAATTTAGTCATTTATATACATTGAATTACTGTCACTAGACAAGTATATTTTCTCTTTAGCAGCTCAAATTATTTCCTGAATCTACCCATTCAAAACTGTTTTTGATTGGTTAAGTCACCGATAAATACTTATGTTTTATTTTATTCAAATAATATCATAAAAATATAGAAGATTTTTCTGGATGATATTTGCATTAGCTAGCTGGTGGCATTTATAGTAAATGCCAAAAATAATATATGAATATAAAACATCAAATGTTTAGCATAAACTTTATAAATAGCAGAAATAGTAGAAGTTGTTTTCCAGATATTGTCTTCTAAAAGAAAGATTAAAAACATTGACCTTATAAAAAAATATAATTAATCTTTTAAGATGATCAAATGAATGTGTTATAGTTCTTCCCTTTTTCATTTTACTTTCTGTCTATTGAAGTCATAGTAAATAAGAAAAGGTATAGCTTGAATTTATTATTTTTTTTTCCTTATTACCTAGTTAACATACATTTTTGTCCTCCATTAAACTCACCTAATCCAAAAATTGGGTATATTATGGCCATAAATCAAGCACCACTATCCACTTTTGGCTGTTGATGTTGGTTCTAAAGCATATCCCTTCACGCATCTGCCCTTCCTCCATTGCTGGTCTGCACCAACTGACCAAAAGGCTATCAACCAGACAGAAGGGTTTGATGCAAAGAATTTGACAACTCATTGGCTGGAAAACCATCCCCTGAATAATTTAAAATTGATTGAAGCCTTTCCCCATATATAAAATTGTTCTGTAGTCCCATTCATTTTTGTGTTTTTCCTTTGTATAGCCTTAGAAAACATAGATCAGTGATGTAGCAGCAAAAGACATCATGACACCAAATAGGAAACAAGAAAGTGGAAGATGCTTTGGACCTGTTAATTTCCAGGCCACTTGATAGCAGATGCAGTTCATTACACAGGAAAATTGCTTGATCTTGGGAAAAGAGGGTGCTGTAGGTGAGAGAAAATGAGTTAGTCACCAACACAGTTCACCTTGCAATTCAGTCATTGAGATCTAACTAGAGAATGATTGCTGCCATGTTCCAGGTAAAGAATGAAAGCTGCTTTTCACAATAAAATGGCGAATCATACATACCTTGTATTTAGAGTCTACGAAAAAAGAAAGAAAAAGAAGGAAGTAAATATCCTATATATGTGAATGTGCCATTTGTGGAGCCTTTATAATCTACTATAACACAATTATATTTGTGCTTCATTTTAGCACTAATTATTATTTCTATTCTATGTGTGTAGAAACTGAGATTCAGAGAAGCTACAGCCACACAGTTTTTATACTCCAGACTGGGACGCAAACCTAGACATTAACTACAAATCTCATGTTTAAATTCTTTTTTATTATTCTATTGTACTCAATAAATACAAAATCATATCCAGGGGCTCTGCCAGGACAAGATTCTAAAGCTAAATAAAGAGGTAATATTCAGGAAAAAAAATATTTAATGAATATTTTGTTAAATATCCAGGATTTCTATATTTTTTTCCATAGTATACAAAATTTAGGATGACTTGTACTTCTTTTTACACTTCCTCTTCTGTAGTTGGGCAATTCCCTGAATCCAAAACATTCCTCCTGCTCCTTGTTCTACTTGCCAAGATGGTCCTTCTTCCTTGCATCACCACCCTGTCTTCTACCTCTCCCCATCTGCCCTTTATTCTTCATTAATTCCCTTGGTCTCTGACCACCCACCCACATTTTTGCCATCTATACTTCATAATCAATTGTTTCATAAACACTTTTATGACAGAGACTATGGCTAATAACTCTGTTAATAGAGATGAGCATATCTGAAAAAAATTTTTTTAAATCTCTTCTGTAATAGGTAACTACCATCAGTGGCTGGTGTAGGAGGAGGATCCTGATTCCAGGCTAATATGGAAAGAGATCACAGTTTATCTCAGAGCACTTAATAACCTGAACCTAACAACCAAAAGCACAAAGCCTGAAAAAATGATAATCTTCTGTAATGGGATATCAGGAATTAGCCACTGCTTTTTGGTATCATTATGTATGGTGTGAATATTATATTGAGTCCTGGTAACCAAGGAAGAAAAGGTTGATTTTTAAAGCAAATATCTTGAATGTGACTAGGCAAAACAAAAAAAGGAAAATAGCAGCCAAAAGTTGATATAAAAAAGATCCCAAACAATTTAAATTCTAAACCAGAATTTGGTAGCTCTGCAATAAAAAGGGATCTATATTGTCCATGAAGATGAGGACACGTAATGATACATCTTTGGTGTTACTTAGAAAATGTCAGGAATATATCTTCTAGAATGTGTACCTCTAGGTTGTTGTTGTCGTTAGGTGCTGTAGAGTTGGTTCCAACTCACAGCGACCCTGTGTACAACAGAACGAAACACTGTCTGGTCCTGCGCCATTCTCACAATCGTTGTTATGCTTGAGCCCATTGTTGCAGCAGCCACTGTATCTTGAAGGTCTTCCTCTTTTTTGCTGACCCTTTACTTTACCAAGCATGATGTCCTTCTGATAACATGGCCAAAGTATATGAGACAAAGTCACGCCATCCTTGCTTCCAAGGAGCATTCTGGCTGTACTTCTACCAGGACAGATTTGCTTGTTCTTCTGGCAGTCCATGGTGTATTAAATATTCTTCGCCAACACCATAACTCAAAGGCATCAATTCTTCTTTAGTCTTCCTTATTCATTGTCCAGCTTTCGCATACATATGAAGCAACTGAAAATAATATGGCTTGAGTCAGGCACATCTTAGTCCTCAAGGTGACATCTTTGCCTTTTAACACTTTAAAGAGGTCTTTTGCTGCAGGTATGCCCAACGCAATATGATTTCTTGACTGCTGCTTCCATGGGTGTTGATTGTGGATCCAAGTAAGATGAAATCTTTGACAACTTCAGTGTTTTTTCCATTTATCATTATGTTGCTTATTGGTCCAGTTGTGAGGATTTTTGTATTCTTTATATTGAGGTGTAATCCATACTGAAGGGTGTGGTCTTTGATCTTTATCAGTAAGTGCTTCAAGTCCTCTTCACCTTCAGCAAGCAAGGTGTGTCATCTGCATATCACAGGTATTTAATGAGTCATCCTCCAATCCTCATGCCCCATTCTTCTTCATATAGTCTAATTTCCCACATTATTTGCTCAGCATGCAGATTGAATAAGTAGAGTGAAAGGATACAACCCTGACGCACACCTTTCCTGACTTTAAACCATGTAGCATCCTCTTGTTCTATGGAACGACTGCTTCTTGATCTATGTACAGGTTCTTCACAGGCACTATTAAGTGTTCTGGAATTCCCATTCTTTGCAGTGTTATCCACAGTTAGTTATGATCCGCACAGTCGAATGCCTTTGCATAGTCAGTAAAACACAGGTAATCATCTTTCTGATATTCTCTGCTTTCAGCCAGGATCCATCTGACATCAGTAATGATATCCCTTATTCCACATCTTCTTCTTAATCTAGCTTGAATTTCTGGCAGTTCCCTGTCAATGTATGGCTGCTGCCGCTTTTCAATAACCTTCAGCAAAATTTTACTTGTGTGTGATATTGATGATATTGTTCAATAATTTCTGCATTCTGTTGGATTACCTTTGTTTGAAATAGGCATAAATATGAATCTTTTCCAGTCAGTGGCCAGGTAGCTGTCTTCCAAATTTTTTGGCATAGATGAGTAAGTACTTCCTTCACTGCATCCGTTTGTTGAAATATGTCAATTGGTATTCCATCAGTTGCTGGGGCCTTATTTTTTGCCAATGCCTTCAGTGCAGCTTGGACCTGTTCCTTCAGTACCCTTAGTTCCTGATCATGCTACCTCCCGAAATGGCTGAACGTTGACCAATTCTTTTTGGTACAGTGACTCTGTGTATTCCTTACATCTTCTTTTGATGCTTCCTGTGTTGTTTAATATTTTCCCCGTAGAATCCTTCAATATTGCAACACGAGGCTTATTTTTTTTTTTTCTTAATTCTTTCAGCTTGAGAAATGCCAAGCGTGTTCTTCCATTTTGGTTTCTAACTTCAGGTCTTTTGCACATGTGATTACAATACTTGACTTTGTCCTCTGGAGCCGCCCTTTGCAATCTTCTGTTCAGCTCTTTTACTTCATCATTTCTTCCATTTGCTTTAGCTACTCAACATTGAAGAGCAAGTTTCAGAGTCTCTACTGACATCCGTTTTGGCCTTTTGTTTCCTTCCTATCTTTTTAATGACCTCTTGTTTTCACATACGATGTCATTCCACAATTTATCTGGTCTCTGGTTATTAGTGTTCAATGCATCAAATCTATTCTTGAGATGATCTCTGAATTCAGGTGGGATATAGTACGGCAAAGCCAAGAAAAAAAGCTAATATTTCATTACTGCAAGCGTACCCACAAACATAAGATTTTTTAAAAATATAATTAAGTTCTTATGTTAAAATAGGATATAGACCCAAAAGTTGATAACTATATTAGCTCCTTTTGTACCAAAATAAATTGCCAACCAGACACAAAATAATTTGTAGAACTCTTAAGGCATTGCGCCTTCAATATGTATATTCTAAATTAATTTCTTTTATTACTTCTAAGTAGAAGAATAAAAGAATGGTACAAATGGGATGGGGAGAAAAGTTTTTAATATATCACAAGATGTCATAATTGTTGTGGAAGGGAATTTAAATAACAGGGCAACCTTTCTCAAAAAGATGTATCCCTTATAACATCACGGTAACCTATTCTTTCAAGCTAGAAAAGCCAAGACTTAGTTAATGATTCTCTCTACTTAAAAACAAATGACTGCAGGGTAGGAAGAAATCTCAGAAGCCTATGAAAAAGATAATTTAGACTAAAAAAGTAAAAAAGGAAGAAAAAATTCCTACCACCACCATGACACTAAAAAAAATGTTTTAGGAGACTTACTGTAATTGCACTTCAGAACAAAGACTGGTTTCTATAATGGTTCTATGAACATACACATATACACAGGAGGTACTGATTGAGAATTTTAAAGAGCAAATGAGATAAAAGATTATACTTTCACTAGATATCTGAAATTATTACTATGATTTAAAGTTAAAGGCCTAATTCTGTGCAAGAAAAAAACGTAGAATGTAAGTATAGACACAGGTAATAACAATTTTACATGAAGAAATGTCAGAGAAAGAATACCTTTCAAAAGTCATCCAAGTCATTAATAATGATCTTAGAACAACAGAAATCATAGTGAAATGGAAGGATTACTTAAGGAGTTCCTGAATTTCTGGGTGGAGCCAACTGTTGGTTTAAACCAAAAAAACAAAACCCGTTGTGGTCAAGTAGATTCCATTCATAGCAGCCCTATAAGACAGAGTACAAGGGCCTCACAGCATTTCCAAGGCTGCAATCTTTTTTTTTTTTTTTAATCTTTATATAAGCGCGCTGCCACATCTTTCTCCCGTGGAGGGGCTGGTGGGTTGGAACTGTGGACTTCGGTTAGCCGCTTAACCGCTGCGTCACTAGGGCTCCTCAACAATTGGTATAACCTGTAACCCTTTGCGGTGGAGTCGATTCAGACTCATAGTGACCCTATAGGACAGAGTAGAACTGCCCTCTAGGGTTCTCAACGAACAGCTGGTGGAATGGAAATGCTGACCTTTCGGTTAGCAGCCGAGCTCTTAACCAGTGTGCCACCAAGGCTGCGACTATTGGTTTAGGGCACGGGAATTACTGTGCTTTCGGTAGCTGAGAAGGTCAATGTGAGGAGGTCATTACAGAAAATATTACTGGATTGATTTTAGAAAACTGGGCATGCCTGTGTAAGATAAAGCCAAGACCATATATTAAGCTATAGATGCCAAAGCACACCGTGTAACTTTATAAACCTAGCTTGGAACCAAGGAAGAGTGCCTAATATTTTAAAGAGGGATGCTATGAAGAGCTCACTCATTCATTCATTCACTCATTCATTCAACATATTTATTGATCAGTTTCTATATGAAAAGCACTGTACCAGGTCCTTGGGATACATTACGAAACCATACAGCCAAAAAAAAAAAATCTCTGTCTAACGGAACTTATATTCTAATGGAATGAGACAAATAATAACCAACAAATACAATAAATAAGTAAATCATATAATATGTTAGAAAGGGATTAAGTGCTATGGAAGTGTAGAGCAGGGTAAGAGCGGTGGAGATGCGGAAGAGTTGTGGTTCCTTCTTTTAAATTACAAAAACAGAAAAACTCCAGTTGCCTACAGTGAGTACAGGAAACCTAGAAGAAAGGTGCACATTAGTCTGTTGAGGAGGATCTGAATGGAGCTAGGCATGTAGGAGGTCCAATCAATGACTGTTTAACTTTAGCTACTCAAGAATTCATGTTTGGTCCAAAGCAGGTATCGTAGCAGAAATTAAGTGGTATAATTCTCATAAAATAAATACATACTTTTTCATAAATGCTATGATAAACAAAATCTGTCATGTCTTCCATTAAGTGAATCCCTTACACCTGTTCCCTTTATTTACCTGACTTTGGCTTTTCATTTTGTTAAGTACTATTTCAGTACTGTTTTGCAACAAAATAATTGAACATATGTGGAGTTTTAGTCATAAAACATTTACATCCTTTCATCAATGTTAATGATGATACAATTGTCTATGTTTGTATATTTAAGAAAACAGGGATAATTTGTTTAATTGCCACAAATAAATATGTACAGCTCACCTGCTTGGGAAGGGAGCTGAAGGATATGAAGGGATTTAATAACTTAGGGTTGGGCTAAGGACCTTTGGCTTTGTGTATCTTTTGCTTGGTTCTTTCAATTCTACCCAACTAGAACGCTACTGCAGTAATATTCCCACTAGCGGTCATTGTCAGTGACACTTAAGTTCAAGACCATATAGACATGTGAAATTCTTCCTTCTTTTTTCAACCTTTGAAAGGTCATTAGAATTAGGAAACGAATGCATTATTACTAATCTAAAATAATAATAGTTTAGAGAGCTTCATACTCTTTGTCAGCTAAAATCTCACTTGATCCTCCCAATAACACCGTGATATCAGGAAAATTCTTTGGAACCTGAGGCACAGAGAGGTGGTTTTCCCAAGGCCACTAACCTAGTTGGGGAGGGGGCAGAGGGCACAATGTGTGGAGGGGTAGCAATGATTACTACACCGTCTTTAAAGGACAAATGTTTAATAAGTTATTTATGTTTTAGTGAATTGGTTTTGTTTTGAAAACTGAAAAAGTACTTAATAGGGCTTAGCAAACCCAGATCTCTGTATTGTGGAGGTAAATGCCCTTCCTTTAATGACTAAGCATGTTTTCCTCTTGTTCCACTGCTGTTTCCCTGCCCCTGCTGGCAGCTCAGCTCACCTCGACTCACCCTGCCTTTTCATCTCAGGGGGTTGGAACAGAACTGTTGTAATCTCCAACAAGGGAAGCAACCAGCTATGGACAAGACTTTCAGTTGGTTTATTTCTAACTGTTATGCTCACTTTGAATATGTTCTGTAAAAATGTTTCAATGTGAAGCAGTATCTCTCATACAGTCTGTTCACTTAATTCTTGATTGTTTAAGATTCAAAAATGAAACCTTAAACTAGATATTGTAAAAATATTTTCAAAGAAAAAGGTCTTGCTACCTTGTAATTTATGGATCAAGTCAAAATTTTAGACTCCAAATCTGTGAAATACGCCAGTTCCAATACTCATATTATCACAAAAGTAGAATTGCCAAATGCTGAGACATTCAAGTCTTTTACTGTCTATTAATGAGTGTCTGGGACATTAACCACCATAGGCTTTGCCTCAAGTCTCTCTTTACAACCTGATCATTAACTAAGCTTGCAAAGGAACAACCTATCACATTGTGTTTTGTGAAACAGCAAAATAAAGCAAAAAAAAAAAAAAATACTCTTTGAAATCTAGAGGGTTTCTTTTTTCCCCCCCTTGCTGTTTGAAAATTGCCTTAGAGGAAAATTTTTTGGTGTGCTGTACTAAGGAATTAGAAATTAAGTTTAACTGCATAATAAATAATGGAATAAAATTTAGCATTATCCAACAGGAGTGCCCCACCCCATCGCAGGTGAAAAGCATTTTATTATTTATGGAGTGCCTCTAAAGATTGAAATAAATCCACATTAGAAAGATAGGATGATATATAAACTGTCCCACAAAGCTCAGTTTCTTATTTTGAAAGGCTTCCAGGTAAGGAGGCTTACAGCCTCATTCCAGATTTTTACAGGTTCATTAGGATGGTTGTCCTTGTTGCTCAAATGGCTTACTGCTTTTGGATTTTTGGATTTTCTTGCTGGTTTTCTCAACAGGCAATAAAACAAGATGAGCCCCTCTGCTTTGTGTTACAAATCCCACAGCTCCCCAGCTGCTCAAGTACTTTGATCCTGAAATTATCTCCTTCCTTCTGCATCAGCACTTCCTTCGGTACACAGACACACTGTAATATCATAAACTCAATGCCATCAAGTCGATTCTGACTCATAGCAACCCTACAAGACAAGCTATTATGCTATATTTTATAGTACAGTTGCCCAAGGGGTTTCCAAAGCTGTAATCTTTACAGAGGTAGACTGCTACATCTTTCTGCCACAGAGCACTGGTGGGTTCAAACCCCTGACTTTAGTTAGCAGCCTGATGCTTAACCACTGCACCACCAGGGCTCCTTAATATTGTAAAACCCAGTAGCTATTACCCCAACCTCAGATAACTTGGAGTAGCAAGTCTTCACAGTTGGTGCTCTTTCCCCATTGAAATACTTTCTTCCTTAGCTTCTAGAACATCATACTTGCCTGGTTTCCCTAATACATTTCTACCTACTTCTTTCAGTCTCTCTTACTTGTTCGTCCTCTCCTCCCCAAACTCCAAATGCTAGCATGCCAGGGCTCAATCCTTGGATGTCCTTCCTTCTCTGTTTACTTGCCATCTCTAAGTGATCTTATCCATTTTCATAGCATTAAATTCTTACCTGTATGCCAGTGGCTCCCAAATTATTATCCACAGCCTGGACCTAGTCCATGAACTCCAGACCCATATGTTCAATGGCTTATTTGGTCTCTTCATTTGGATAGCTAATAGATCAGCCCTCCACCAAACCTGCTCCTTCTGAAATCTCAATCTCTTATTTAAAAAAAAAAAAAAAAAAATTTTTTTTTTTTTTAAGTATTATCAATTCTATCAACCTTGGAGTTAATCCTGATTCCTCTCTTTTGGTTAAATTCCTCATTTAATACCTTGGAAAATTCATATGTTCTACTTTGAAAATACATCCAGAATTTAACTACTTTGAATCAGTTCCCTGGCCACCACCCTGGACCCAGCCACCACTGCTTACCTGGATTATTATGATTGCTCCCAGTGGATTTCCGTTTCTACCTTTGTCTCAACAGAGCCTATTCTCAACAGAGACAGCAGAGTTATCTTGTTAAAACATAAGTCAGATCATTTCACTTTCTTTCCTCAAAACCTTCCCATGGCTTCACCTCAATACATTAAATACAAGGTCTTCATAATGGTCTGCAATGTCCATGTGATCTGCCCCACCCCAGCTCTCTGGCTTCACCTCCTACAGTCCACCATCCTTTACTCCATTCAAGTCTCTTCAGCCTCCTCATTGGTCTTGACTATGCCAGGCATGTTCCTGCCTCAGAGTTGCAATTAGAACCAAGGTCTCTCAGATTCCAAAGCTTATTTCTAAATCTAAATAATTGAATAGAGATACTGAAGAAATCCTAATCAGAATATTCTCATAGACACATAGTACCTTAGTCATGCACTAATCTTTAAAATGCCCTTATTAAAAGGAATTCTAATCATAGTACTTCTTTTGCTGGCTGTTTTCCAAAATCTGATATAAACAATTACGGGACTGAAAAGAAAAAGACCTGACAGAGCTCTGTGATGTGTGATATATACACATTGTCTAATTATGAGTAATTCTACTAAAAGCTTCCTAATACTGTCAACAGATATTTAGTATTTATTATGCGCTGGCATCTACTATGACCCCGTATGTGTCAGGCCCCACGTTAAGAGGATACAGTTGTAGTGGTGAATGAGAAAGAGGGAGAGGAAAAAGAAGAAAGAGAAAGAGAGACAGACAGACAGTCACAGAAAGAGAAAAGGCGGGAGAAACTGGAGAAGCCCCAAGTGATTTTGCAAAAGTGGCATCACAAGAAGATGCCTTTGTCCGAAACAGAATGTAACGTATGACTGTTAAATGAATCTGGATTTTTAACATAGTAAAACTTACTTAGAAGTCTCTGGGTGATGCAAATGGTTAACATTCCAGGCTGCTAACTGAAAGGTTGGAAGTTTGAGTCCACCCAGAGGTGCCTCGAAAGAAAGGCCTGGAGATCTTCTTCTGAAAAATCAGCCATTGAAAACCCTGTGGATCACAGTTCTACTCTGACACACATGGGTTCACCATGAGTTGGAATTGACTTGACCGTAACTATTTTTTTCTGATTTAAAATTAAACTTACCCAAGCAAGTTATACACTGAGTAGAATGATGCTGCAATTGCACAGAACCTTTTTGAAATTCCTCATTTTGAAACAATATTTACAAGCTTAAATGACATTCGAAAGCAATCTCATTATTTAATATCCGTATCTTTTTTTTTTTAATTTTCCCCAAATGGAATTACCCGCTTTGATTACTTATTATACCAGATTTGGTGCTTTAGTAAATTAAATTCACTTTCCAGTGATGATGGTTTGGTGGCTTTTAGGACATTCAAAAAACTATGCTTCGAACTTCCAAACACATTTTCCAAGGGCCTCCAACTTCCTTCCAAGGCTGCCTTTTCCGTCTTTCATCACTTCCCTCAACTGGTCCCATGTGCTGTGCTCCAGATAACTATGCTTTTATTTCTTCTGTTTCCTCTCCTGGAATACCCTCTCTCAGTGCCCCTGACTTGTGCCCTAATTCTACCCACGAAAGCCTGAAACCTCTTTCATCCTTCCATCAGAAAATAAACTTTATGAGATATAACACTTTTGTCAGTTGTATTGTCTGCTATTCGGTAGTCTTAAGATTGTCTTATTCTGTTTATTTTTGATACCTTTATCACACCTAGCATCACATATTTCAAAGTTTTGGAAATCATGCTCATGCCTACTCAACTGCTCTAAGACACTTGGGGCACCAACACTTGGGCAATGCCATTTGCTTATCCTCTTCAGCTTTTTCAGTAAGTGCAATAATTACTTGAGAACAAAGATGGAGAAATATGCTTCTCTGTCTCATTAAAGATAATTTTATACTAAGTGCAATAGAGAACAATTTTAATTGTGTTCACAATGTAGAGAAAAAGGAGTTGAGGGTAAGGCCTCAAATAATACATTACCTGGTAGCAATTAAAATAAGTAGAGCTATGTATTTAAATAGTGAAGAAAGAACTGGTGGTTTCAGAGAAAGTGGTATTAAGATATTACCATACTCAACCAAACTACAGGTAACTTTACCTGTAATATTTTCCCAATTTAAAAATGCTATGATTGAGAATATATAACTATTTCAAAAAATGTAATTGAATTATGGTTAAATCTGACACGTTGCATGTATATGTTCGTTTCTGTTACCTCTTGGAATCTCACTAAAATGGAAGGAAAAACCCAAAATGGTATCAACCCATTACGTCAAGGAATAGGAGAGGAGTATAGCAGATTAGAGTAACCACAAACTATAAGCAGGATTAATACAAAGAAATCCGCATGTAAGTACATCTCAGTAAAACTTCTGAAAACCAAAGACAAAAGGAGGATCTTAAAAGAAGCCAGAGAAAAGAGAGACATTGTTGTCAAAAGAGCAAAAATCGACTGAAGCTAATTTTTTGACAGAACCAACAGAAGCCAGAAGAGAATGGAGTATCTTCAAAAACGCTGGAATTTTAACTAAAAACTTAAAATTCTGCACCTAGTAAAATTTAAGCAATGAAGGTGAAATAGATATTTTCAAACAAACAAAATATGGAGAGCTTGTCACCAGCAGACCTCCAATAAAAGAATTATTAAGTAGTGTTCATCACACAGGTGGAAATTGATCCTAGAGGGAGGCTTAAAGATACAGGAAGGAATGAAAACAGTAAATATGTGAATAAGTCTAAATTATAATGGACTGTATAAAGCAATTGTAATGTTTTCTGGGAATATATATGACAAAAAGAACATGCAAATCAGCTAGGAGTTGTAAATGTAGTTAAGGTTTGTGCATTGCCCAGAAAAGTTATAAGTACTCATTTATGTTTTACTTTTTAAAAATCAAGATGTATGTTATAGGGTATATTTGCTAAAAATCCAGTAAAAGAAATATATACATACATATTTCTCTAACAAGCTAATAGAAGGAAAATATGGAATACTAAATGTTATACAATCAATCCAAAAAAGTAAGCAAGAAAAAGAGATTAAAAAAAAATAACATAGAACAGAAAAGGCAAAGGCCAAGGTGGTATAGCAAGGTGGTAGTTTTAGTATTTACATTAAATGTAAAGAAATTAAATAGCCCAATTAAAAGGCAAAGATTGACTAGATTTAAAAAATAGCAAGTATATGCTGCCTACAATGCATACCTTAAGTATAAGGATTCTAGAAGACTTTGAAGAAAAAAAAGCATTAATAGATATAAAGAGGACACTTTCATAATAATAAAACTTATGATTCACAAGGAAGAAATAATAATTCTCAATTAAAGTCTGATATTAGTATCGCTGCATTAGCTTTCTTTTAATGTTTACACAGTAAATCCTTTCCATCCTTCTATTTTCAGTCTTCTAGAATCCTTGTATTTATGTCTGTATTACATAAAGGGAGCCCTGGTTGCACAGTGGTTAAGAGCTATGGCAAGCAGCTATGGCTGCTGACCAAAAAATTGGCAGTTCGAACCCACCAGCCACTCCTTGGAAACTCTATAGGGGCAGTGCTGCTGTGTCCTATAGGGTCGCTATGAGTTGGAATCGACCCAACAGCAATGGGTCTGGAGTTTTTTTGTTATTACATAAAGCCTCAAAATATATAGCAAAGACTGACCAATATAAAAGGAAAAAGTTACAAATCAACAGTCATATGTGCCTTGAACTTCTCTCTCAGTAACGGATGGAATATTTAGACAAAATAAATTAGTAAGGATACAGAAGATTTCGTCAGCATAATTAACAAAATGACTTAATTGACATACATAGAACATACTATAGTTTTGATTTACATTTCTCTGATGGCTAATAATCATGAGCATTGCCTCATGTATCTGTTAGCTGCCTGGATGTCTTCTTTGGTAAAGTGCCTGTTCATATCCTTTGCCTGTTAGTTTTGTTTTGTTTTAGTTTTTATTGTGCCTTAAATGAAAGTTTACAGATCAACTCAGTCTCTCATACGAAAACTTATATACACCTATATTCATAGTTTCTCTCCCCGTAATGAGACAGCACACTCCTTCTCTCCACCCTGTATTTCTGTGTCCATTCAGTCAGCTTCTGGGCCCCTCGGCTTTCACATCTCCCCTCCAGACAGAAGCTGTCCATATAGTCTCATGTGTCTACTTGATCTAAGACATTCACTCCTCATCAGTATCATTTTCTATCTTATGGTCCAGTCCAATCCCTGTCTGAAGAGTTGGCTTTGGGAATAGTTCCTGTCTTGGGCTAACAGACGGTCTGGGGACTATGACCTCCAGAGTCCTTCTAGTCTCAGTCAGACCATTAAGTCTGGTCTTTTTACTGCATCCCACTGTTCTCCCGCTCCTTCAGGGATTCTCTGTTGTGTTCCCTGTCAGGGCAGTTAGTTCATCAGTTGTAGCTGGGCACCATCTGGTTCTTCTGCTCTCAGGCTGATGTAGTCTCTGATTATATGGCCCTTTCCGTCTCTTGGCCTTTGCTCATTTTTTAATTGGGTTATTTGTCTTTTTGTTGTTGAGGTACTGCAGTATCTGTTAGCCCAAGATTTTAGAGATTAGACCCTGATCAAATATGTCATAGCTAAAACTTTTTTCCCAGTCTATAGATTGTCTTTCTACTGTTTTGGTGAAGTCTTTTGATTAGTGTAAGTGTTTGGTTTTTAGGAGCTCCCAGTTATCTACTTTCTTTTCTGGTGTTTGTGCATTGTTAGTTATGTTTTATATTCTGTTTCTGCCATGTATTAGGGCTCCTAGCATTGTCCCTATTTTTTCTTCCATGATCTTTATCACTTTAGATTTTATATTTAGGTCTTTGATCCATTTTGAGTTTGTTTTTGTACATGGCATGGGGTATGGGTCTTGTCTCATTTTTTTGCAGATGGATATCCAGTTATCCCAGCACCATTTGTTAAAGAGACTGTCTTTTCCCCCATTCAAAAGACTGGGCCTTTGTCAAATATCAGCTGGTCGTAGGTGGATGAATTTACCTCTGGATTCTCAGTTCTGTTCCAATGCACTATGTATCTGTTGTTGTACCAGTACCAGGCTGTTTTGACTTCTGTGGTGGTATAAAGGGTTCTAAAATCAGGAGGTCACCACTTTGTTCTTTTTCAGCAATGCTTTACTTATCTGGGGCCTTTTCCCTTTCCATATGAAGTTGGTGATTTGTTTCTCCATTGTGTTAAAAAAAAATACTTGGGGTTTGGATTGGAATTGCATTGTATCTGTAGATTCCTTTGGGTAGAATTGACATTTGCACAATGTTGAGTCTTCCTATCCATGAGCAAGGTATATTGTTCCACTTATGTAGGTCTCTTTTGGTTTCTTGCAGTAATGTCTTGTAGTTTTCTTTGTATAGGTAGGTCTCTTACGTCTCCAGTTAGATGTATTCCTAAGTATTTTGTCCTCTTGGGGGCTATTGTAAATGGTAGTGATTTCCTCTTCGAAGTTCTCTTTGTTGGTGTAGAGGAATCCAACTGATTTTTTTTTTTTAATTGTGCTTTAAGTGAAAGTTAACAAATCAGATCAGTCTCTCATACAAAAATTTACATACACCTCGGTATACACTCCTAATTGCTCTCCCTCTGATGAGATAGCACAGTACTTGCCTCCCTTCTCTCTCCTCGTGTACATTTGGGTAGCTTCTGGACACCTCTGCCCTCTCATCTCCCCTCCCGACAGGATATGCCAACATAGTCTCATGTGTCGACTTGATCCAAGAAGCTTGTTCTTCGTCAGTCTCATTTTCCATCCCCTATTCCAGTCCAATCCCTGTCTGAAGAGTTGGCTTTGGGAATGGTTCCTGCCCTGGGGTAACAGAAGGTCTGGGGTCCATGGCCTCCGGGGCTCCTCCAGTCCCAGTCTGACCATTAAGTCTGGTCTTTTTACAAGAATTTGGGGTCTGCCTCCCACTGCTTTCCAGCTCCCTCAGGATTTCTCTGTTGAGTTCCCTGTCAGGGCAGTCATCAGTTGTGGCCAGGTACTATCTAGCTCTTCTGGTCTCAGGCTGATGTAGTCTCTAGTTTATGTGATACTTTTTGTCTCTTAGGCTTATAATTATTTTGTGCCTTTGGTGTTCTTCATTCTTCCTTGTTCCAGGTGGGTGAGACCCGTTGATGCATCTTATATGGCCACTTGTTAGCGTTTAAGACCGCAGATACCACTCTCCAAAGTGGGATACAGAATGTTTTCTTAATAAATTTTCTTATGCCAGTTGACTTAGATGTCCCCTGAAACCATGGTCCTCAACCCCCCGCTCCTGCTATGCTGGCCTTTGAAGTGTTCAGTTTTTTAAGGAAACTTTTGTTTTTGGTTTAGTCCATTTGTGTTGACCTCTCCTTTATCGTGTATCATCTTTCCCTTCACCTAAAATGAAACTTATCTACTATATAATTAGTGAATGCCCCTCTCCCTCCCTCCCACCCTCCCGCTCTCGTGACCATCAAAGAGTATTTTCTTCTCTGCTTAAACTGTTCCTCCAGTTCTTATAATAGTGGTCTTATACAGTATTTGTCCTTTTACAATTGACTGACTTCACTAAGCATAATGTCTTCCAGATTTCTCCATGTTATGAAATGTTTCGTGGATTCAGCGTTGTTCTTTATGGATATGTAATATTCCATTTTGTGAATATACCATAGTTTATTTATCCATTCATCCATTGATGGGCACCTTGGTTGCTTCCAACTTTCTGCAGTTGTAAACAGTGCTGCCATGAACATGGGTGTGCATATATTTCTTCATGTAAAGGTTCTGATTTCTCTAGGATATATTTCAAGGAGTGGTATTGCTGGGTCATATGGTAATTCTATTTCTAGTTTTTTAAGGAAGCGCCAAATTGATTTCCAAAGCAGTTGTACCATTTTACATTCCCACCAGCAGTGTATAAGTGTTCCAGTCTCTCCACAACCCCTCCAACATTTATTATTTTGTGTTTTTTGAATTAATGCCAGCCTTGTTGGAGTGAGATGGAATCTCATTGTAGTTTTGATTTGCATTTCTCCAATGGCTAATGATAGAGAACATTTTCTCGTGTATCTGTTAGTCACCTGAATGTCTTCTTTAGTAAAGTGCATGTTCATATCCTTTGCCCATTTTTTAATTGGGTTGTCTTTTTGTGGTTGAGTTTTAGCAGAATCATGTAGATTTTAGAGATCAGGCGCTGGTCAGAGATGCCATAGCTGAAAACTTTTTCCCAGCCTATAGGTAGTCTTTTTACTCTTTTGGTGAAGTCTTTAGATGAGCATAGGTGTTTGATTTTTAGGAGCTCCCAGTTATCTGGTTTCTCTTCTGCATTTTTAGTAATGTTTTGTATCCTGTTTATGCCATGTATTAGGGCCCCTAACATTGACCCTATTTTTTCTTCCATAATCTTTATCATTTCAGACTTTATGTTTATGTCTTTGATCCATTTTGAGTTCGTTTTTGTGCATGGTATGAGGTATGGGTCTTGTCTCATTTTTTTGCAGATGGATATCCAGTTACGCCAGCACCATTTGTTAAAAAGATTATCTTTTCCCCATGTAACTGATACTGGGCCTTTGTCAAATATCAGCTGCTCATATGTGGATGGATTTATGTCTGGATTCTCAATTCTGTTCCATTGGTCAATGTGCCTGTTGTTGTACCAGTACCAGGCTGTTCTGACTACTGTGGCAGTATAATAGGTTCTAAAATCAGGTAGAGTGAGGCCTCCCACTTTGTTCTTCTTTTTCAGTAATGCTTTACTTATCCGGGACTTCTTTCCCTTCCATATGAAGTTGGTGATTTGTTTCTCCATCTCATTAAAAAATGTTGTTGGAATTTAGATCAAAATTGCATTGTATATATAGATGGCTTTTGGTAGAACAGACATTTTTACAATGTTAAGTCTTCCTATCCATGAGCAAGGTATGTTTTTCCACTTACGCAGTTCCCTTTTGGTTTCTTGCAGTGGTACCTTGTGGTTTTCTTTGTATAGGTCTTTTACGTTTCTGGTTAGATTTATTCCTAAATATTTTATCTTTTTGGGGGCTACTGTGAATGGTATTGATTTGGTAATTTCCTCTCCGATGTTCTTTTTGTTGGTGTGGAGGAATTCAACTGATTTTTGTATGTTTATCTTGTATCCTGATACTTTGCTGAACTCTTCTATTAATTTCAGTAGTTTTTTTTTGAGGATTCTTTAGGGTTTTCTGTGTATAAGATCATGTCATCTGCGAACAGAGATACTTTTACTTCCTCCTTGCCAATCCGGATGCCCTTTATTTCTTTGTCTAGCCTAATTGCTCTGGCTAGGACCTCCAGCACAGTATTGAATAAGAGTGGCAATAAGGGGCACCCTTGTCTGGTTCCTGATCTCAAGGGGAATGCTTTCAGACTCTCTCCATTAAGGATGATGTTGGCTGTTGGCTTTGTATAAATGCCCTTTATTATGTTGAGGAATTTTCATTCTATTCCTATTTTGCTGAGAGTTTTTATCATGAATGAGTGTTGAACTTTGTCAAATGCCTTTTCTGCATCAGTTGATAAAATCATGTGATTCTTGTCTTTTATTTATATGGTGGATTACATTAATTGTTTTTCTAATATTGAACCAGTCTTTGCATACCTGGTATAAATCCCATTTGGTCACGGTGGATTAATTTTTTGATATGTTGTTGAATTCTATTGGCTAGAATTTTTTTGAGGATTTTTGCATCTAAGTTCATGAGGGATATAGGTCTGTAATTTTCTTTTTTTGTGGTGTCTTTTTTTTTTTTTTTTTACCTGGTTTTGGCATCAGGGATATGCTGGCTTCATAGAATGAGTTAGGGAGTAGTCCACCCTTTTCTATGCTTTGAAATACCTTTAGTAGTAGTATTGTTAACTCTTCTCTGAAAGCTGGTAGAAATCTGCATTGAAGCCGTCTGGGCCAGGGCTTTTTTTGCTGGGAGTTTTTTGATTACCTTTTCAATCTCTTTTTTTGTTATGGGTCTATTTAGTTGTTCTACCTCTGTTTGTGTTTGTGTTAGTTTAGGTAGGTAGTGTGTTTCTAGGAATTCGTCCATTTCTTCTAGGTTTTCAAATTTGTTAGAGTACAATTTTTCGTAGTAATCTGATATGATTCTTTTAATTTCCGTTGGGTCTGTTGTGATATGCCCCCTCTCATTTCTTATTCGGGTTATTTGTTTCCTTTCCTGCATTTCTTTAGTCAGTCTGGCCAGTGGTTTATCAATTTTGTTAATTTTTTCAAAGAACCAGCTTTTGGCCTTGTTAACTCTTTCAATTGTTTTTCTGTTCTCTAATTCATTTAATTCTGCTCTAATTTTTATTATTCCTTTTCTTCTGGTGCCTGATGGTTTCTTTTGTTGCTCTCTTTCTGTTTGTTCCAGTTGTAGGGACAGTTCTCTGATTTTCGCTCTTCTTTATGTATGTGTGCATTTATTGATATAAATTGTCCTCTGAGCACTGCTTTCACTGTGTCCCAAAGGTTCTGATAGGAAGTGTTTTCAGTCCCATTGCATTCTATGAATTTCTTTATTCCTTCCTTAATGTCTTCTATAACCCAGTCTTTTATGAGCAGGGTATTGTTGAGTTTCCAAGTATTTGATTTCTATTCCTTGGTTTTTCTGTTATTCATTTCCACTTTTATGGCCTTATGGTCTGAGAAGATGCTTTGTATTATTTCAATGTTTTGGATTCTGCAAAGGCTTGTTTTTTGACCTAAGATGTGGTCTATTCTAGAGAATGTTCCATGTGCACTAGAAAATAAAGTATACTTGGTTGCTGTTGGGTGGAGTGTTCTGTATAAGCCTATAGTTGGTTGATTGTAGCAATTAGATCTTCTGTGCCTTTATTGAGCTTCTTACTGGATGTCCTGTCCTTCACTGAAAGTGGTGTGTTGAAGTCTCCTAAAATTGTGGAGGTGTCTATCTCAATTTTCAATTCTGTTAGAGTTGTTTCTGTATCTTGCAGCCCTGTCACTGGGTGCGTAAATATTTAATGTGGTTATATCCTCCTGGTAAATTGTCCCTTTAATCATTATGTAGTGTCTACCTTTATCCTTTGTGGTGGATTTAACTTTAAAGTCTATTTTGTCAGAAATTAATATTGCCACTCCTGCTCTTTTTTGATTGGTGTTTGCTTGATGTATTTTTTCCATCCTTTGAGTTTTAGTTTGTTTTTGTCTCTAAGTCTAAGGTGTGTCTCTTGTAGGCAGCATATATAGATGGATCTTTTTTTTTAATCCAATCTGCAACTCTCTGTCTCTTTATTGGTGCATTTAGTCCATTTACATTCAGCATGATTATAGGTAAGTATGAGTTTAGTGCTGTCGTTTTGATGCCTTATTTTGTGTGTTGTTGATATAATTCATTTTTCCACTTTTTTGTGCTGAGAAGTTTTTCTTTGTAAATCGTGTGTTCCTCATTTTCATGGTAGTTGAATTTATTTTTGCTG
The DNA here is from genome assembly GCF_030014295.1 of Loxodonta africana. Lineage (NCBI taxonomy): Eukaryota > Metazoa > Chordata > Mammalia > Proboscidea > Elephantidae > Loxodonta > Loxodonta africana. Next base: position 173,671,402 of record NC_087345.1, on the reverse strand, counting down.
AGTCGTTACGTTTATCTTGGTTTTTCTTTGAAGTATGGAGTTGTTAGACCTCTTTGTGGTTACCTTAATATTTACCCCTATTTTTCTAAGAAAACCTAACTTATATCGCCCTATATCACCTTGGTTTCCTCTCCATATGGACAATCTATGCCTCCTATATTTAGTCCCTGTTTTTTGATTCTTGTAATCTTTTACATAATGACTTCAATGCTTCCCTGTTTTGAGCATTTTTTTTAATTAATCTTATTTTGTTTTTGTGATTTCCCTATCTGAGTTGATATCAGAATGTTGTGTTCTGTGACCTTGTGTTGTGTTGGTATCTGATATTATTGATTTTCTGACCAAACAATTTCCTTTAGTAATTCTTGTAGCTTTGGTTTGGTTTTTGCAAGTTCTCTAAGCTTGTGTTTATCTGTAAATATCTTAATTTCACCTTCATATTTGAGAGAGAGTTTTGCTGGATATATAATTACTGGCTGGCAGTTTTTCTCCTTCAGTGCTCTAGATATGTCATCCCATTGCCTTCTTGCCTGCATAGTTTCTGCCGAGTAGTCCGAACTTATTGATTTCTCCTTTGTAGGTGACTTTTCACTTATCCCTCCCTGCTTTTAAAATTTCTCTTTATCTTTGGTTTTGGCAAGTTTGGTGAATATTATTTTCTTTTGGAATCTACCTTGTATGGGGTTTGTTGAGCATCTTGCATAGATATCCTTTAATCTTTCATGATGTTGGGGAAGTTTTCTGCCATCAGATCTTCAACTATTCTCTCTGTATTTTCTGTTATCCCTCCCTGTTCTGGAACTCCAATCACATATGAGTTATTCTTCTTGATAGAGTCCCACATGATTCTTAGAGTTTCTTCATTTTTTAAAATTCTTTTATCTGATTTTTCTTCAAATATATTGGTGTCAATTGCCTTATCCTCCATCTCCCAAACTCTGCATTCCAATTCCTTGATTCTGCTCCTCTGATTTCCTATTGAGTTGTCTAATTCTGTAATTTTATTGTTAATCTTTTGAATTTCTGAATGGTGTCTCTCTGTGGATTCTTGCAGCTTATTAAATTTCTCACCATGTTCTTGAATAATCTTTTTGACTTCGTCAACTGCTTTATCTGTGTGTTCCCTGGCTGTTTCTATGGATTGCCTTATTTCATTTCTGAGGTCATCTCTGATGTCTTGAAGCATTCTGTGTATTAGTTTTTTATATTCTACATCTGGCAATTCCAGGAATATGTCTTCATCTGGGAAAGATTTTGATTCTTTGCTTTGGGGGTTTGTAGAAGCAATCATGGTCTGCTTCTTTATGTGATTCGATATCGACTGCTGTCTGTGAGCCATCTATAAGATATTGTAATGAATTATTGTATAGTTGCTCACTGAGTCTTATCTTCTTGTTTTGTTTTGTTTCAGTACACCCAGATGGGCTACTAGATTTTGCTAACTTGATTGTTGTAGCTTTTGAGTCACTTATGTCCTGTTACCAGCAGGTTTGAGCTGTTACCAGATATACAAGCTTATGAGTCCATTCACTATTCTTGAATAGAATCAGCTTAGGTGTCCTGATAGTGGGTCATCTAGTGTGTGGTGTAGGCTTTCACCTACTATCTTAGAGGCATAGTGGTGATGGTTGTATGCACCGGTTTCTATTAGCAGCAGGGGGTCACACTCCAAGGAGGGCAGGGTGCTGACAGCCTTCCCCCAAGTGTCAGTGAGGAAGGAGCATCTGTGTTCTCTAGAGCACTCTGGTGGGTGGGTTCTGCAGCTGTACCTTAGGCATCCAATGCTTGTACCTCTAAGGATTGGTAGGCGTCACTATCTTCAGGCCCCTTTAGCAGGTGGTTAGGTGGTGTGGGTGGAGCCTCAGCCCTCAGTTCACTGTTGTGGATCAGTGAGGGCTCTGTTTAGTTGGTAGAGAGGTATCAGGCCTCCAAAACTTGCCTTTCCACTGCTCAGCTGCAACAATTACAGTCAGATCTCTAAAAGAATTGCCTTTGCACTAAAATAGCCACCTGGTTCCATGTAGGGGTGAAATCCAATGACTGTGGACCTCTTGTGCCTGGATGGAGCTGGTTCTGTACAGTTATTCAAGTTTAGAGAAATCATGAAAGGATTTTCCCCCTGATTATTAATTGCTGCTTTTTCAGGCCAGGAGAATGGGTTAGGAAACCGCACCCCCCCCACCCCCCACAGAGCACTTAGCTCTCTGGCCCAGGGAATTCCAATGTTAATGAAGCTGGCTGGGGCAGAGAGGGGAGGGATCAGATAGATAGAAGAGAGTAGCTCGGTAAAATAGACAAAATCACTTATCTTGTTTGGTGAGGACTGTTTTATCTGAGATTCCAGAGGGGTGTGTAGCCTGTGTGTGCTGGCTGGGTCCCCGCCAAGATTGCCCCCAGGGGTTAGGGCTGCGTCCCTGCTTGCCTAGTCTCAGGAAGCCACGATCATCCCCGCAGCTCTGGCGCTAAGGCTCCGCAAGGGTTCAGGTCTGGGACGTGGCTTGCCAGGCTCCGGAACTATTCAGTGCCTCAGCGCATGGATTCTCGCTCCCCCGAGGGCTCAGGGCTGGGGCGCAGCACACCGGTCTCCAGGACTGCTCGCTGCTTCAGCCCTCAGATTCTTGCTTCCCTGAGGGCTCAGGGCTAGGGCGTGGCATGCCGGTCTCTGGGACTACTTGCTGCTTCAGCATGTGGATTCTCGCTCCCCTGAGGGCTCAGGGCTGGGGTGCAGCACGCCAGTCTCCAAAACTGGTCTCTACTTTAGCACACGGCTTCTCACTCTCCTGTCACTTGGTCCAATTCCTTAGTTTCTGTGTTTGATGGTCAGAGTTCGTAGATTGTCATGTATGTAATCGATGCACTTGTTTTTTTGAGTCTTTGTTGCAAGAGGGTTCAGCGGAAGCTTCTGCCTAGTCAGCCATCTTGGTCCCGCCTCAAAGCTGATTTTTGTGTGTTTATCTTATATTCTGATACTCAGCTGAAATCTTTTATTTATTTCAGGAGTTTTTTTGTGGATTCTTTGGGGTTTTCTGTGTGTAAGATCATGTCATCTGCAAATAGGGATACTATGACTCCGTCCTTACCAATTTGGATGCCCTTTATTTCTTTTCTTGCCTTATTGCTCTGGTTAGGACCGCCAGCGCAATGTTGAATAAGAATGGTGATAAAGTGCATCTTTGTCTGGTTCTCATTCTCAAAGGGAATGCTTTCAGACTTTCTCTGTATAGGGTGATGTTGGCTATTGGCTTTATTATGTTGAGGAATTTCCTTTCTAGTCCTATTTTGCACAGAATTTTTATCATGAATGGGTGTTGGACTTTGTCAAATGCTTTTTCTGCATCAGTTGATAAGATCATGTGGTTCTTTGGTTTTATTTATTTGATGGATTATATTAATTTTTTTTTTTAATGTTGAACCACCCCTGCATTCTTGGCATGAATCCATTTGATCATAGGGAATTATTTTTTTGATATGTTGTTGAATTCTGTTGGCTAGAATTTTGTTGAGAATTTTTACATCCCTGTTCATGTGAGATATTGGTCTGTAATTTTCTTTTTGGGGGGTGTGTCTTAGCTGGTTTTGGTGTCAGGATTATGCTGGCTTCATAGAATGAGTTTGGGAGTATTCCATCCTTTTCTATACTCTGAAATACATTTTATAGTAGTGGTGTTAAATCCTCTCTGAAAGTTTGGTAAAATTCTCCAGTGAAGCCATCAGGGCCAGGCCTTTTTTTTTTGTTGAGAGTTTTTTAATTGCTTCTTCAATCTCTTATTTTGTTATAGGCTTATTTAGTTGTTCTACCCCTGTTTTGTGTTAGTTTAGGTACGTAGTGTGTTTCTAGAAATTTGTCCATTTCCTCTAGGTTTTCAAATTTGTTTGGGTACAATTTTTCATAGTATTCTGTTATGATTCTTTGAATTTCAGTTGGGTCTGTTGTGATATTGCCCATCTCATTTCTTATTTGGGTTATTTGCTTCCTCCCCTGTTTTTCTTTTGTCAGTTTGGCCAATGGTTTATTAATTTTGTTGATCTTTTCCAAGAACCAGCTTTTGGTCTTGTTAACTTTTTCAATTGTTTTTTTTATTCTCTATTTCATTTATTCCTGCTCTAATTTTTATTATTTTCTTTCTTTTGGTGCCCAACGGCTTCTTTTGCTGCTCTTTTTCTATTTGTTCAAGTTGTAGGGTTAATGTTTCAATTTTGGGCCTTTCTTCTCTTCAGATGTGTATGTTTATTGCTATAAATTGACCTCTGAGCACTGCTTTTGCTGTTTCCCAAAGGTTCTGGTATGATATGTTTTCATTCTCATTTGATTCTGTGAATTTCTTTATTCTGTCCTTGATTTCTTCTATAACCCAATAACTTTTGAGCTAGCTGTTCAGTTTCCATGTATTTGAATTTTTTTCCTTGCTTTTTCTGCTATTGCTTTCTACTTTTATCGCTTTATGGTCAGAAAAGATGCTTTGTAATATTTCGATGTTTTGGATTCTGTTAAGGCTTGCTTTGTGGCCTAAAATGTGGCCTATTCTGGAGAAGGTTTCGTGTGCATTGGAAAAGGAAGTATACTTGGCTGCTATTAGGTGGAGTGTTCTGTGTACGGCTATGAGATCAAGTTGGTTGACTGTGGCATTTAGATCTTTCATGTCTTATTGAGCTTCTTTCCTGATATTCTGCCCTTCACTAAAAGTGCTGTGTTGAAGTCTCCTACTATTATTGTGGAGCTGTCAATTTCTCTTTTCAGTGCTATTAGAGTTTGTTTTACGGTTTTTGGAGTTCTGTCATTGGATGCATAAATATTTATTATGGTCATGTCCTCCTGATATATTGACCATTCAATCATTATACAGTGTCCTTCCTTATCCTTTATGGTGGATTTTGCTTTAAAGTCTATTTTGTCAGAGCCATTCCTGCTCTTTTTTGATTGTTGTTTGCTTGATATATTTTTCTCCATTCTTTGAGTTTTAGTTTGTGTCTTTGAGTCTAAGGTGTGTCTCTTATAAGCAGCATATAGACAGATCATGTTTTTTTTATCCATTCTGCCACTCTCTGTCTCTTTATTGGTACATTTAGTCCATTTCCATTCAGCGTAATTATTGATAGGTATGAGTTTTTTTTTTCTTTTATGAGTTTAGTGCTGTCATTTTGATGTATTTTTCTGTGTGTTGTTGACAGTTTCTTTTTACCACTTAATTTTCTGTGCTGAGTCATTTTTCTTGATGTATTTGTTTTTTATCTTTTTCACTGTGGTTGATTTTGTATTTGCTGAGTCCTTATGTTTTTCTTGTTTTTTATTTTGGTGTGTAGGATTGTTAGTTTCCTTTCTGGTTACCTTAATGTTTACCCCTATTTTTCTAAGTTTAAACCAACCTTTTATTTCTTGATATCGCCTTTACTTCTCCTTCATATGGAAGTTCTATGACTACATTATTTAGTCTCTGTTTTAATGTTGTCATCTTTTACATATTGACATCTCTGTTTTCCTATTTTCAGTGTTTTAGCTTTGTTTTATTTTTTTGACTTCCCTATCTGGGTTGATATCTGGTTGTTTTATCCTGTGTTCTAATCTTGGGTTGTTATCTGATGTTATTGATTTTCTAACCAGAGGACTTCTTTTAGTATTTCTTGTAATTTTGGTTTGATTTTTACAAACTTCCTTAACTTTTGTTTATCTGGACATGCCCTAATGTCGCTGTCATATTTGAGAAACGGTTTTGCTGGATATATAATTCTTGGCAGCATATATAATTCTTGGCAATTGCCTTTTTGCTTGCATTGTTTCTGCTTAGTAGTGAGAGTTTAGTCTTATTGACTCTCCTTTGTAGGTGACTTTTGTTTATCCCTAGCCAATCTTAAAATTCTCCCTTTATCTTTGCTTTTGGCGAGTTTGATTATAATATTTCTTGGTGACTTTCCTTTGGGATCTACCTTGTGTGGGGTTCGATGAGCTTCTTGGATAGATATCTTCTTGTCTTTCATGATATCAGGGAAGTTTTCTGCCAACAAATCTTCAACAATTCTTTCTGTATTTTCTGTTATATCCCCTGTTCTGGTTCTCCAATCGCTCATAGATTATTCCTCTTCCTACAGTCCCATGTAATTCTTAGGGTTTCTTCCTTTTTTTTTTTTTTTTAATTCTTTTATCTGATTTTTCCTCAGATAAATTGATATCAAGTTCTTTATCTCAGTCTCACTAATTCTGACTTCCATTGCCTTAATTCTGCTCCTCTGACTTTCTGTTGAGTTTTCTAATTCCGAAATTCTATTGTTAATCTTTTGGATGTCTATCTGCTCTCTCTGTGGATTTTTGCAGCCTGTTTAATTTGTCATTATGCTCTTGTATAACCTTCTTAAGTTTCTCTGTTGCTTTGTCTGTGTGTTCCTTGGCTTGAACTGTGTTTTGCCTGACCTCTTTCCTGATCTTTTGAAGAACTCTGTATATTAATCTTTGATCTCTACCTCCTGGAATTCCAAGATTTTATCTTCCTCCAGGAGATTTATTGGTTCTTTGTTTTGTTCACTTGCTGAAGCTATCATGGTCTGCCTCTTTATGATATTTGGTATTGACTGTTGTGTCTGAGCCATCAATAAGTTATTATATTTATTTATTTTATGTTTGCCTACTGTGTCCAACTTCTTGTTTTGTTTTGTTTTTTTGTATACCCACATAGGCTGGTTGTGTGAGCTACTTTGATTATTGGCATCTTTGAAGCTCTCACGTCCTGTCACCAGGTGGTTAGAGCTGTTACTAGGTATGTGAGCCCAGGAGTCCATTTATTTCTCTTGTGTGGATTCAGCTAATGCGTCTGGGTCGTCAGTCACTGAGTGTATGGTGCAGGCTCTCACCTACAGTCCTAGATGGGCAGGGCTACGTGGGGGTGATTGGAGTAGGCACAGGTATCTGGCTGCAATAGGGGTGATGTGCTGAGCAAGGTAGGGGGCTGACGGCTGCCCCGATTGCTTAGCTGGAAGGCTTGTCACTGCTCCCTAGAGTGCGTTAAGTGGGTGGGCTTTGCAGCTGGACTTTGGGTACCCAGTGCTGTTGGATATAAAGACTGGGAGGCACCACTTATTCTTGGACACCTGTCATGGTTAGCTAGGTGGAGTGGGAGGAGCCACCAGTCCTCAGCTGAGGACCCTGCTTAATGGGCAGGGCGGTGTCAAATGTCACAAATCTGTCACTCCCAGTTGAAAATAGGTGTCAAGTATATACTCTGTTGTATATACCTGAAGGGAACCATGTGCTATGCTAATGAGGGCCTTCGCTGTTGAAATGGGGCCACACAGGTCTAGGCAGCAGTAAAAGGCATTCAAAGTCCCTGGACCCCTTATGCCTGTGCCTAGGCAAAGGAGCTGGGCCTACCCTGAGTTCCCAGCTTAGGGGAGCTGGCAGATTATTTTTCCCTGTTTGTTAATTTGTTCCATCTCCAAAGCCGGGAGAATGGCTCAGGACACATGACGGGTCCCACTTCTGGTAGAGGGGGCATGGCAATCACTGAAGCCATACTGGGACCGAAACAGAGCAGGGAGGGGACAGGTGAATGGGAGAGAGGTACTTCCCAGAAGGGAAAGGGTTTTTCTGATCCCATGTGGCAGGTTAAACGTTTACATTTAACTTTTGCAGATTCAGCACTGCTTCTCCCTTCTTCTGGAGACACTTTGCTGCTTGGTTTCCCCCGGTGTGGGAAACGTATCCTGAGTGCTACTGCTTGCCTCAGCCTGTGCGCACAGGCCAATCCAGCCTGCAGGATGCTGGCCAGGTCAGCTATGGCAAATCCCCCTGCTTCTGAACTGTTTCTTCCTCCCCCTGCCTCTCAGTCCAACTCCTCAACTTTGTCTTTGATGTTCAGGTCTCCTAGATTGTCAAGTATAATCGATTTATTTGTTTTTTGGGATCTTTGTTGTAAGAGGGACCACAGAAAGTGTCTGACTACTCTACCGTCTTGGCCTCATATCACCCAAGGCTGTAATCTTTCAAAAGCAGACTGCCACATGTTTCTCCTGCAGAGCTGCTGGTGGGTTCAAATGCTGACATTTTGGTTAGTAGTCGAGCACTTAACCACTGCACCACACCAGTGTAATACGACAAGAAAAAGACATGAAATGCGTAAGAGTCAGAAAGTAAGAAATACAGTTTGTTATTCACAAATTACATGATTGATCTAAGAAAATCCATAAGATTCGTCAGATAAATTTTTAGAATTAATTAAGATTATTAGCAAGAATGTGGAGTACAAGATCAATATACAAAAATCAATATGCAAATCATAACCACAATGAGATACCATCTCACCTGAGCATTATTGGCACAAATCAAAAAAACAGGAAATAACAAATGTTGGAGAGGTTGTGGGGAGATTGGAACTCTTATGCACTGCTGGTAGGAATGCAAAACAGTACAACCATTTTAGAAAATATGGCACCCCCTTAGAAAGCTAGAAATAGAAATACCATATGATTCAGCAATCCCACTCCTAGGAATATATCCTACAGAAATAAGAGCCATCACATGAATAGACATATGCACACCCATATTCATTGCAGCATTGTTCACAATAGCAGAAAGATGGAAACAACCTACATGCCCGTCAACAGATGAATGGATAAAAAAAAAACTATGGTACTTATACACAATGGAGTACTGTGCGATGATAAAGAACAAGGATGAATCTGCGAAGCATCTCACAACATGGATGAATCTGGAGGGCATTATGCTAAGTGCAATCAGTTAATCACAAAAGCACAAATACTGTATGAGACCATTGTTATAAAAACTCATGAAAAGGTTTACACACAAAAAGAAACAATCTTTGATTGTTAAGAGGGAGGGCAGAGGTAGGGAGGAAAAAACACTAAATAGACGATAGATAAGTGGTAACATTAGTGAAGGATAAGACAGCACACAATACTGGGGAAGCCAGCACAACTTGACCAAGGCAAGGTCATGGAAGCTTCATAGACACATCCAAACTTCCTGAGGGACCAAAATACTGGGCTGAGGTCTGGGGACCATAGCTCTGGGGGACATCTAGCTCAACTGGCATAGTTTATAAGGAAAATATTCTACATTCCTAGTTTGGTGAGTAGCATCTGAGGTCTTAAAAGCTTGTGAGTGGCCATCTAAGATACTCTACTGGTCTCGCACTACCAGGAGCAAAGGAGAATAAAGAAAACTGAAGACACAGAAGAAAGATTAGTCCAAAGGACTAATGGACCGCACCTGCCATGGCCATCACCAGACTGAGTCCAGCACAACTAGGTGGTGCCTGGCTACCACCACAGACAGCTCTGACAGGGATCACAGTAGAGGGTCCTGTATAGAGCTGGAGAAAAATGTACAACAAAATTTAAACTCGTTAAAAAGATCCAACTTACTGGCCTGACAGAGACTGGAGTCCGGCCCCTGGGCACCCTTTTAAGTCGGTAATGAAGTCACTTCTGAGGTTCATCCTTCAGCCAAAGATCAGACAGGCCCATAAAACAAAACGAGACTAAAGGGGCACACAAGCTCAGGTGCAAGGATGAGAAGGCAGGAGGGGACAGGAAAGCTGGTAATAGGGAACCCAAGGTCAAGAAGGGAGAGCGCTGACATGCCTTGAGTTTGGTAACCAATGTCGCAAAACAATATGTGTACTAATTGTGTAATGAGAAGCCAGTTTGTTATGTAAACCTTCATCTAAAGTACAATAATTAAGAGAAAAATCACTCTAATATTAAAGTACTGCTTATTAAAAAAATCAGTTGCATTTCTCTATACCACCAATAAACAACACTTAGAAAGAGAAAAAAATTGTAGCGATACCATATAAAATTGTTTTAGAAAGTATCAAATGCCTAGGAATAAGTCTAATCAAAGATGCATACCTCTACACCGATAACCATAACACATTACCAAAAGTATAAAACTCATTGCCGTCGGGTTGATTCAGACTCATACTGACCCTACAGGACAGAGTAGAACTGCCCCATAGGGTTTCCAAGGAGTGGCTGATGGATCCAAACTGCCGACCTGGTTAGCAGCCATGCTCTTAACCATTGCGTCACCAGGGCTCCATCATAAGTATAGAAGACCTAAATAAATATGTATGCATTGAAAGAGTCAATATTCTGAAGATACCACTTCTTTCCAAATTCACTGGGTTTAATGCAATGAATAGATGCAAACAATCCCAATAAAAATTCCAGCACATTTTTGTGAAAACTGACAAGCTGATTCTAGAATTTATATGGAAATGCAAAGGGTTAAAAATAGCTAAGATAGTGTTGAAGGAAAGGAACTATGGAGAAATTCATCTAACAAATATCAAGATTTATTATCAGACAAAATGAGAGTGTATATTGATAAAAGGAGTGACAAAATGGCCAGTGGACCAGAAAAGAGAGTTCAAAAACTGACTCATGTACATATATGGACTCTTGATTTATGACAGGTGGCATTATTTCAATAAGTGGTACTGAGTCAATATGGTAAAAGATGAAATCTGACCCTTACCTCATACCATACAGAAAGATCCATTACAAGTGAATTGTATGTATGTATAAATATGAAATGTAGAATAAATCTTCCAGGAAATACAATAGAAGATTATATTCTAGGCATTAGGATAGGCAAACATTTCTTAATATTTAACACAAAAAGCACTATCTAAAAAGAAGATTGACAAATTAGATTACATTAAAATTATGAACTTCCAACTCCTCAAAGATATTATTAAAAAAATAACAATGAAGAGTAAAAGATATTTGTAACCCATATAACCAGCAAAGAGCTCATATCCAGAATATATCAAGAATTCCTACAGATGAATAAGATACAGACAGATAACCAAATAGAAAAGTGAACAGGAGACTTGAACAGACCTTTCACAAAAGAGTATATCCAAATGACGAGTAAAGATTTGAAAAGGTGACATCATCACTCTTAAGGGGAATGCGGATTAAACCCATAAATCGATACCACTTCAAATCCACCAGAATGGCTAAAATATGAAAGACTGACAGTACTAAATAGGATGTGGAGCAATGGGTACTCTTGTATTGCTGGCAAGAATGTAAATTGGCACTGGCAGTTTAGAAAACTATTTGGTATTATCTACTAAAGCTGAACATACTGAATACTTATTACCCAGTAATGCCACTTCTAGGTGGAAATGCCTATGTATGTGCATAATGTACTAAGAGGCATGTACGGGAATGTTCATAGCAGCTTATATGTAAATAGCATTGCAAAATGTCCTTTCAAGCAATGAAAATGAACTACTGTGATTCTATTTATATAAAGTTCAAAAACAAAGAAAACTAATCTATGATAATAAAAATAAGAGTATTGATTACTTGTTCAGAAAGTTTATATGTGGAAAGGAATAAGACAGGGATATGAGGTACTGGTAATATTCTCTTTCTTGAACTTGGTGGTGGTTATAAAGATGTTCACTTTGTGATAATTCATTGAGCTACATACACTTATGTGTTTTAATATATGTCTGTTATATTTCAATAATTTAAAAACTATTCTTAAAAATTCCCGTTGCAATATAGCAACTCTTACTCATTAAGTACAATTTTTACCTGTTTTGTCAGTTGATTTTGTTGTTGTTGCAATGTGCTACCATTGTTGGGAAAGGTCTTATGTTAACTAATAAATATTACAGAGTCTCAGGAGATCATACTTTTGACCCTAAAAATGACTGGATATTCTGAGTTAGCAAGCATGGGAACAAAGATTTAAGAGGCACTTTATCAGACACGTACTTTTTTTTTTTCAATTGTACTTTGGATGAAGGTTTACAGAACAAACTAGCTTCTCATTAAACAGTCCACATGCTGCTTTGTGATATTGGTTAACAACTCCAGGGCATGTCAACACTCACCCTTCTCAACCTTGGGTTCCCTATTACCAGCTTTCCTGTCCCCTCCTGCCTTCTAGTCCTTGCCCCTAGACTGGTGTGCCCCTGTAGTCTTGTTTTGTTTTATAGGCCTGTCTAATCTTTGTATGAAGAGTGAACTTCAGGAGTGACTTCATTACTGAGCTAAAATGGTGTCCGGGGGCCATACTCTTGGGTTTTCTCCAGTCTGTCAGGCCAGTAAGTCTGGTCAAACACATGCTTTTAAAAATAATATTTTAATTCCAAATTTATACATTCTTCTGTGGTTCCGTTTGTCTACACCTGCTATTATCAATACAAGTAAAATATGTATAAGTTTGTAAAAATGAAATGCAGTCATATCTTGTATATTATTTTGTGATTTCTTTTTACACCTAAAGTATATGTTTGAAATTGTTCATTTTCTTAAATCAGATATCTATGTATCTATCTTATTTATTCTTATAAAGTAAATGTCAAGATATTTAAACTCAAGAGATTTTATAGTAGAAAGTAAATTTCCCTTTACCTCTGTCCTCCCCATTCCCTCTTCCCAGAATTAAGCATGCTAACAGATTGTTTTCTTTTTCTTTTTTTGTCTTTCTATAAATCCTCTATGTGTATACATATGGTTTTTGCTTGTTTGCTTTTTACAGTGTTTAAGATCATACTGTTTCCTGCAACTCTCTTTTTACATTAATATTGTTTTATCATATTTACATGTTAGAACATAAATATCCACTCTGTTCTTTTTAATGGTTACATAATATTCCAACATAGGGAAATTTCATAATTTATTTAACTTTCTTTCTGCTAATACCCTACTACTGTCCGGTTGATTCTGACTCATAGTGACCCTATAGGACAGAGTAGAACTGCCCCATAGAGTTTCCAAGGAACGCCTGGTGGATTTGAACTGCTGATGGTTAGCAGCTGTAGCTCTTAACCACTACGCCATGAGGGTTTTCTTATACTACAGGTATTTAGATTTTTTCCAGGTTTTTGTCATTACGAAAATGCTGCAACCAATCATCCATCCATCCATCCATCCATCCATCCATCCATCCATCCATCCATCCATCCATCCATCCAATGTCTTTATTAATTTTAGAGAGCAGATGTATAGGAATTGCTGGGTCATGGGTATGAATATTTTTTTACTTTGAAAATAACTTGAATAATACCTTTATTTTTATAGGTAGTCACCGAGAAATGGATACAGCATCATGGAAAGGCAAATAATTTTATCAAGAATTAAAGACATCACAATGGGAATCAATGAGTCTATCAAGACAGGTAAAATATGTTAAAGGGTAATGGTGTGGAATTTTAGCAGAAATGAATGCGTATAGGAGATAATTTACCCCACCTCAAACCCATAGCCATATGACCCATTAATCCCATCGTAGTTATCAAAAGGTAAATGTCAAATATAGAATGGACAAACAACTTAAATAAAACAATGGCCAATATTCACAAACAGAAATTGTAACAGAATATAATTAAATCACAAATTATAATACTAGTAGTCGAAGAAAACCTTTCCCTGGGATTCCTTAAAATAGGAAATCGTCTTCCCAGGATTAGGCCATGTTTACTTTGAAAAGCCGTCATCACAGAGTCGTGCTGTTCTAAGAACTGAGTTTTTCTTCTAATGGAGGATTGTTGATCATTTAAATGCTTACCTACTGCTGATATGGTTCTTTGTTTAACTCCAGGATGTGAAGGCATCAGAAACTCTTAGAAATGAACCAGTGGACACCATCTGTATTAATGCGCTCCAAAGGTAGTTGAATTAAGAAAAGAACCAATAAAATCTCTTCTGTACAACCAGAAAATTAGTACCCAGACTCCTTGCTATTTACCTACTCCATGGATCAAAATAATTTTTTTCCTTGGATTAATACAAGATTGTTGATAGTAAATAACAGGGGACACGTGGGAATCTTGATTACCGAATGACCTTTAGTCTTTAGTCAAATCATAGCTAATATTTGAGTGCTTATTATAAGTGCCTAATTTTACTATTTCATATACTCCTCCTAACAGTCCTATGAGGTGGACGTTACAAACAACACCATTTTAAAGTCTGGTAATAGAAAGTGTAGGAAGGCCAAGCAAAGCAATAGCTGGTAAGCAGCATTTTGGTCATTGTGCGTGGAGTGACCATGAGTTAGGGGTCAATACCACAGCAGCTAACAACAAAAAGTCATCAATTTAGTGTCCAGTCAGTCCTACCTGTAGTCCCACTGACTTCTATAGACAGGCCCCAACACTGACTCTCACTTTCTTCTCCCAATCACTGATCAATCTGTAACATTTAGAATCCTTTACAACTTAATCTTCTGGCTTTATCCTCCCTTTCTCCTGCTGTACTGTATTGTTCTTCTCACAGTGACCCCATGTGTTACAGAATAGAACTATCCATAGGGTTTTCTTGCTTGTAAATCTTTACAGAAGCAGATCACCAGGTGTTTTCTGCTGTGGAGCTACTGGGTAACTTCGAACTACCAACCTTTCAGTTATCGACTGATTGCACCACTTAGCATCCTTCCAACCATACTGTAGTACTTGAGATTCTACAAATATAAAGAAAAAAAAATATGCCCTGTATTTTTTACACCTCCGAGCCTTTGTTTACGTGGTGTCTCTCCCTGGAATGGGAGCCCTGATGGCACAGTGAATGAGCTTGGCTCCTAACCTAAAATGTCGGCAGTTCAAATCTACCAGCCGCTCCTTGGAGACCCCATGGGACAGTTCTGCTGTGTCCTATAGGGTGCCTATGAGTCAGAACCAACTTGACAGCAATGGATTTGGTTTTTTGTTTGTTTGTTTGTTTCTCCCTGAAATATATCCTCTCATTTTATCTAACCCCTTTGCTCTTCTTTTTTTTTTATCCTTCTGTCAATGGTAACCTTATTTTTTAGTACTCTCCCACATACCTCTTTTCTCCATTAAATGTTTCCATTTGTAGCCAGATTTCAAATGCTGTTCTTTTAAACAGGGTAACATTTTGTTTATGTTTCTCTTGGGACTTTTATTATCATCTTCCTTGCAGAAAAATCATTTGTGTTCTTGTATTATCCATCTTATTCTCTCATATTAGAGTGTAAGCTCTTTGAAGGGCAAAACTTGGAATTCTTTTTTTCCCCCCCAATTAAATATAATTATAATTGTTTTAAATTATACTTTAGATGAAGGTTTACAGAACAGGCTAGTTTCTCATTAAACAAGTAGTACACATATTGTTTTATGACATTGGTTAACAACCCCACGACCTGTCAACACCCTCCCTTCTCGACCCTGGGTCCCCCATTACCAGCTTTCCTGTCCCCTCCTGCCTTCAAGTCCTTGCTCCTGGGCTGGTGTGCCCCTTTAGTCTCTTTTTATTTTATGGGCCTGTCTAATCTTTGGCTGAAGGGAGAACCTCAGGAGTGACTTCGTTACTGAGCTAAAAGGGTGTCCAGGGGCCATACTCTTCGGGTTTCTCCAGTATCTGTCAGGCCAGTAAGTCTGGTCTTTTTTTTGTGCCTTAGAACTTTGTTCTACATTTTTCTCCAGCTCTGTCTGAGACCCTCTATTGTGAACCCTGTCAGAGCAGTCAGTGGTGGTAGTTGGGCACCATCTAGTTTTTCCTTGCTCCTGAAGGGATGAGACCAGTGGAGTATCTTAGATGGCTGCTCACAAGCTTTTAAGACCCCAGATGCTACTCACCAAAGTAGAATGTAGAACATTTTCTTTTAAAGTATGTTATGCCAATTGAGCTAGATGTTCCCCTAGACCACTGTCCCCACAGCCCACAACCCATCAATTCATTCTTTCAGGGAGTTTGGATGTGTCTATGGAGCTTCCATGACCTTGGCTTGTACAAGTTGTGCTGGCTTCCTCAGTATTGTGTACTGTCTTACCCTTCACCAATGTTACCACTTATCTATTGTCTATTTATTGTTTTTCTCTCTGTACCCTTCCCCTCCCTCGTAACCATCAAAGATTGTTTCTTTGTGTGTGTAAACTTTTTCATGAGTTTTTACAGTAGTGGTCTTATACAATATTTGTCATTTTGTGATTGACCTATTTCACTCAGCATGAAGCCCTCCAGATTCATCCACGTTAGGAGATGCTTCACAGATTCATAATTGTTCTCTATCAATGCATAATATTCCATTGTATGTATGTACCGTAGTTTGTTGATAGGCATCTAGGTTGTTTCCATCTTTTTGCTATTGTAAGCAATGCTGCAGTGAATATGGGTGTGCATATGTCTATTCATGTGACAACTCTTATTTCTCTAGGATATATTCCTAGGGGTGAGATTGCTGGATCATATGGTATTTCTATTTCTAGTTTTCTACGGAAGCGCTATATCATTTTCCAAAATGGTTGTATCATTTTGCATTCCCACCAGCAGTGCGTAAGAGTTCCAATCTCCCCAGAACCTCTCCAACATTTATTATTTCCTGTTTTTTTGATTCGTGCCGGTAATGCCAGGGTGAGCTGGTATCTCGTTGTGGTTTTGATTTGCATTTCTCTAATTTTTTTTTTTTTAATGGCTAGTGATCGCGAGCATTTCCTCACGTGTCTGCTGGCCACTCGAATGTCTTCTTTCATGAAGTGTCTGTCATTTCCTTTGCCCATTTTTTATTTGGATTATTTGTCTTTTTGTTGTAGAGGTATTGGATTTTCCTGTAGATTTTAGAGATTAGATATTTGTCTGCTTTGTAATAGCCAAATTTTTTTTCCAAGTCTGTAGGTTCTCTTTTTACTCTTTTGATGAAGTCTTGATGAGCATAAGTGTTTAATTTTTAGAAGATCCCAGTTATCTAGCTTATCTTCTGGAGTTTGTGTATTGTTGGTTATGGTTTATATCCTGTTAATGCCCTGTATTAGTGCCTCTAGTGTTGATCCTATTTTTTCTTCTATGAACTTTAGTTTTTGGCTCTATATTTAGGTCTTTGATCCATTTTGAATTAGTTTTTGTGTATGGTGTGAGGTATGGGTTCTGTTTCATTTTTTTGCAGATGGACATCCAGTTTTGCCAGCACCATTTGTTAAAAAAGACTGCCATCTCCCCATTTGATGGATTTTGGGCACTTGTCGAATATTAGGTGACTGTAGGTGGATGGATTTACATCTGCGTTCTCAATTCTGTTCCGTTGGTCAATGTACTTGTTGTTGTACTAGTACCAGGCTCTTTTGACTACCTAGCTGTATAGTAAGTTATGAGGTCAGGTAGCGTGAGTCCTCCTACTTTATTCTTCTTGGTCAATAGTGCTTTACTTATCCGGAGCTTCTTCCATTTCCATATAAATGTAATGTTTTGTTTTTCCATCTCTTTAAAGAATGTTGTTGGTATTTGGATCAGGATTGCATTGTACTTGTAAATTGCTTTGGGTAGATTTGTCACTTTCACAATGTTGTATCTACCTATTCATGAGCATGGTATGCTTTTCCATTTATGTAGATCTCTTTTGGGTCCTTGCAGTAGTGTTTTGTAGTTTTCTTTGTATAGGTCTTTTACATTCCTAGTTAGATTTTGTTTTTTTAGGGGCTTTTGTAAATAGTGTTGTTTTCCTGATTTCCTTTTCATCATTCTCTTTATTGGTGTATAGGAATCCAACTGATTTTTGCATGTTTATTTTGTATCCTGCTACTCTGCTGAATCTTTCTATTAGTTCTAGTATTTTTCTCATGGAGTCTTTTGGATTTTCTATTTTTTATGTATAGTATTATATCATCTGCAAATGGGGACAGTTTAACTTCTCCATTATCAATTTGGATACTCTTCATTTCTTTTTCTTGCCTTATTGCTCTAGCTAGAACTTCCAGCCCAATGTTAAGTAGGAGTGATGATGAAGGGAATCCTTGTCTTGTTTCTGTTCTCAAGGGGAATGTTTTCAGCCTCTCTCCATTAAGAATGATGTTGGCCTTTGGTTTTGCGTAGATGCCCTTTAATATGTTGAGAAATTTGCCTTCTATACCTATTTTATTGAGAATTTTTATCAAGAATGGGTGTTGGACTTTGTCAGATGCCTTTTCCGTGTCCCTTGAGATGATCATGTGATTCTTTCATTTTATTTATGTGGTGGGTTATGTTGATTAATTTTCTAATGTTCAACCATCCTTGCATACCTTGTGTGAATCCTACTTGTTCATGGTGTATTCTTTTTTTGATATGATGCTGAATACTGTTGGCTAGAGTTTTGTTGAGAATTTTCGCATCTATATTCATGAGAGATACTGGTCTGTAATTTTCCTTTTTTGTGGTGTCTTTGCCTGGTCTGGGTATCAGGGTTATGCTGGCTTCATAGAGTGAATTCGGAAGTATTGCTTCCTTTTCTATGTTCTGAAATAGTTTGAGTAGTACTGGTGTAAGCTCTTCTTTGAATGTTTGGTAGAATTCTCCAGTGAAGCCATCTGGAACAGGGCTTTTTTTGGGGGGGGGTGGGGGGTTAATTCTTTTTCAATCTCTTCTTTTGTTATGGGTCTTTTCAGATTTTCAACATCATTTGTGTAGTTTGGGTACGTAGTGTTTTTCTAGAAATTTGTTCATTTCCTCTAAGTTTTCAAATTTGTTGGAGTATAGTTTTTCATAATACTCTGTTATGATCCTTGTTATTTCAGTTGGGTCTGTTGTAATGTCCCCCATTTCATTTCTTATTTGGGTTAAGTGAGTCCTACCTACACTGTTTATTTCTTCTTTCATTGTTCTGACATTGTTGTCATTTACAGATTAACCTCTCTGGTTCCCTGATGTAATTCTTTTGGTTTTGGATAATCCTTGAGAGTTCATTTCCTACATTGGTATCTGGCTGGTACGATCTTTTTTTCTTTTATCAGTTTGGTCAGTAGTTTGTCGATTTTGTTGATCCTTTGAAAGAACCAACTTTTGATTTTGTTGATTCTTTCTGTTGTTTTTCTATTCTCTGTTTCTGCTCTGATCTTTATTATTTCCTTTCTTCTGGTGGCTGTGGGCTGTTTTTGCTGTTCTCTTTCTATTTGTTCAAGTTGTATAGCTAATGCTTTGATTTTGTCCCTTTTGTGATTTGTGCATCTATTGCTATAAATTGATCTTTGAGCACTGCCTTTGCTGTGTCCCAAAGGTTTTCATATGATGTGTTCTCATTCTCATTTGATTTTAGAAATTTTTTTATTCCATCTCTGATTTCTTCTATTACCCAGTGCTTTTTAAGCAGGATGTTATTCAGTTTCTGTGTAATTGATTTTTTTTCCTCACTCTTCCTGTTGTTAATTTCTGCCTTGATGGCGTTGTGGTCAGAGAAGATACTTTGTATTATCACAATGTTTTGGATTTTGTTGAGGGTTGCTCTGTGGTCGAAGATGTGGTCTATTCTGGAGAATGTTCCATGTGCGTTGGAAAAAAATGTATACTTTGTAGCTGTTGGGTGGAATGTTTTATATATGTCTATAAGGTCAAGTTGGCTGATTGTGCCCTTTAATTATTCTGTATCTTTGCTGAGTTTCTTTCTAGATGTTCTGTCCTTTACCAAGAGTAGTGTGTTGAAGTCTTCCGTTATATTGTGGAATTGTCAGTTTCTCTTTTCAGTGCTGTTAGAGATTGTCTTATTATTTTGGAGCCCTGTCATTGAGTGCATAGATGCTTATTATGGTTATATCTTCATGATGGATCGTCCCTTTAGTCATTATATAGTACCCTTCTTTGTCTTTTATGGTGGATTTTGTTTTAAAGTCTATTTTATCTGAGATTAGTATTGCCACTCCTGCTCTTTTTTGGTAGCTGTTTGCTTGATGTATTTTTTTCCATCCTTTGATTTTTTTTTTATTAACTTTTATTGAGCTTCAAGTGAACGTTTACAAATCAAGTCAGTCTGTCACATATAAGTTTATATACATCTTACTCCGTACTCCCACTTGCTCTCCCCCTAATGAGTCAGCCCTTCCAGTCTCTCCTTTCGTGACAATTTTGCCCGCTTCCAACCCTCTCTGTCCTCCCATCCCCCCTCCAGACAGGAGATGCCAACACAGTCTCAAGTGTCCACCTGATATGATTAGCTCACTCTTCATCAGCATCTCTCTCCTACCCACTGTCCAGTTCCTTTCATGTCTGATGAGTTGTCTTTGGGGATGGTTCCTGTCCTGTGCCAACAGAAGGTTTGGGGACCATGACCGCCGGGATTCCTCTAGTCTCAGTCAGACCATTAAGTATGGTCTTTTTATGAGAATTTGGGGTCTGCATCCCACTGGTCTCCTGCTCCCTCAGGGGTTCTCTGTTGTGCTCCCTGTCAGGGCAGTCATCGATTGTAGCCGGGCACCAACTAGTTCTTCTGGTCTCAGGATGATGTAGGTCTCTGGTTCATGTGGCCCTTTCTGTCTCTTGGGCTCTTAGTTGTCGTGTGACCTTGGTGTTCTTCATTCTCCTTTGATCCAGGTGGGTTGAGACCAATTGATGCATCTTAGATGGCTGCTTGTTAGCATTTAAGACCCCAGACGCCACATTTCAAAGTGGGATGCAGAATGTTTTCATAATAGAATTATTTTGCCAATTGACTTAGAAGTCCCCTTAAGCCATAGTCCCCAAACCCCCGCCCTTGCTCCGCTGACCTTTGAAGCATTCATTTTATCCCGGAAACTTCTTTGCTTTTGGTCCAGTCCAATTGAGCTGACCTTCCATGTGTTGAGTGTTCTCCTTCCCTTCACCTAAAGCAGTTCTTATCTACTAATTAATCACTAAAAACCCTCTCCCTCCCTCCCTCCCTCCCCCCCTCGTAACCACAAAAGTATGTGTTCTTCTCAGTTTATACTATTTCTCAAGATCTTATAATAGTGGTCTTATACAATATTTGTCCTTTTGCCTCTGACTAATTTCGCTCAGCATAATGCCTTCCAGGTTCCTCCATGTTATGAAATGTTTCACAGATTCGTCACTGTTCTTTATTGATGCGTAGTATTCCATTGTGTGAATATACCACAATTTATTTAACCATTCATCCATTGATGGACACCTTGGTTGCTTCCAGCTTTTTGCTATTGTAAACAGAGCTACAATAAACATGGGTGTGCATATATCTGTTTGTGTGAAGGCTCTTGTGTCTCTAGGGTATATTCCCAGGAGTGGGATTTCTGGGTTGTATGGTAGTTCTATTTCTAACTGTTTAAGATAACGCCAGATAGATTTCCAAAGTGGTTGTACCATTTGACATTCCCACCAGCAGTGTATAAGAGTTCCAATCTCTCCGCAGCCTCTCCAACATTTATTATTTTGTGTTTTTTGGATTAATGCCAGCCTTGTTGGAGTGAGATGGAATCTCATCATAGTTTTGATTTGCATTTCTCTAATGGCTAATGATCGAGAGCATTTTCTCATGTATCTGTTGGCTGCCTGAATATCTTCTTTAGTGAAGTGTGTGTTCATATCCTTTGCCCACTTCTTGATTGGGTTGTTTGTCTTTTTGTGGTTGAGTTTTCACAGAATCATATAGATTTTAGAGATCAGGCACTGGTCGGAGATGTCATAGCTGAAAATTCTTTCCCAGTCTGTAGGTGGTCTTTTTATTCTTTTGGTGAAGCCTTTAGATGAGCATAGGTGTTTGATTTTTAGGAGCTCCCAGTTATCTGGTTTCTCTTCGTCATTTTTGGTAATGTTTTGTATTCTGTTTATGCTTGTATTAGGGCTCCTAAGGTTGTCCCTATTTTTTCTTCCATGATCTTTATCGTTTTAGTCTTTCTGTTTAGGTCTTTGATCCACTTGGAGTTAGTTTTTGTGCATGGTGTGAGGTATGGGTCCTGTTTCATTTTTTTGCAAATGGAGATCCAGTTATGCCAGCACCATTTGTTAAAAAGACTATCTTCTCCCCAATTAACTGACACTGGGCCTTTGTCAAATATCAGCTGCTCATATGTGGATGGATTTATATCTGGGTTCTCAATTCTGTTCCACTGGTCTATGTGCCTGTTGTTGTACCAATACCAGGCTGTTTTGACTACTGTGGCTGTATAATAGGTTCTGAAATAAGGTAGAGTGAGGCCTCCCACTTTCTTCTTCTTTTTCAGTAATGCTTTGCTTATCCGAGGCTTCTTTCCCTTCCATATGAAGTTGGTGATTTGTTTCTCTATCACCTTAAAAAATGACATTGGAATTTGGATCGTAAGTGCATTGTATGTATAGATGGCTTTTGGTAGAATAGACATTTTTACTATGTTAAGTCTTCCTATCCATGAGCAAGGTATGTTTTTCCACTTAAGTATGTCCTTTTTAATTTCTTGTAGTAGAGCTTTGTAGTTCTTTGTATAGGTCTTTTACATCCTTGGTAAGATTTATTCCTAAGTATTTTATCTTCTTGGGGGCTACTGTGAATGGTATTGATTTGGTTATTTCCTCTTCGATGTTCTTTTTGTTGATGTAGAGGAATCCAAGTGATTTTTGTATGTTTATCTTGTAACCTGAGACTCTGCCAAACTCTTCTATTAGTTTCAGTAGTTTTCTGGAGGATTCCTTAGGGTTTTCTGTGTAGAAGATCATGTCATCTGCAAATAGAGATAATTTTACTTCCTCCTTGCCAATCCGGATTCCCTTTATTTCTTTGTCTAGCCTAATTGCCCTGGCTAGGACTTCTAGCACAATGTTGAATAAGAGTGGTGATAAAGGGCATCCTTGTCTGGTTCCCATTCTCAAGGGAAATGCTTTCAGATTCTCTCCATTTAGAGTGACGCTGGCTGTTGGCTTTGCATAGATGCCCTTTATTATGTCGAGGAATTTTACTTCAATTCCTGTTTTGGTAAGAGTTTTTATCATAAATGGGTGTTGGACTTTGTCAAATGCGTCTTCTGCATCAATTGATAAGATCATGTGGTTTTTGTCTTTTATTTATGTGGTGGATTACATTAATGGTTTTTCTGATATTAAACCAGCCTTGCGTAAAAACTAGTGCCATTCACCTGGTATAAATCCCACTTGATCGTGGTGAATTATTTTTTTGATATGTTGTTGAATTCTATTGGCTAGAATTTTGTTGAGGATTTTTGCATCTAAGTTCATGAGGGATATAGGTCTGTAATTTTCTTTTTTTGTAATGTCTTTACCTGGTTTTGGTATCAGGGAGATGGTGGCTTCATAGAATGAGTTGGGTAGTATTCCGTCATTTTCTATGCTTTGAAATACCGTTAGTAATAGTGGTGTTAACTCTTCTCTGAAAGTTTGGTAGAACTCTGCCGTGAAGCCATCCGGGCCAGGGCTTTTTTTTGTTGGGAGTTTTTTGATTACCGTTTCAATCTCTTTTTTTGTTGTGGGTCTATTTAGTTGTTCTACTTCTGATTGTGTTAATTTAGGTAGGTAGTGTTTTTCCAGGAATTCATCCATTTCTTCTAGGTTTGCAAATTTGTTAGAGTACAATTTTTCATAATAATCTGATATGATTCTTTTAATTTCAGTTGGGTCTGTTGTGATGTGGCCCATCTCGTTTCGTATTCTGGTTATTTGTTTCCTTTCCTGTATTTCTTTAGTCAGTCTAGCCAATGGTTTATCAATTTTGTTAATTTTTTCAAAGAACCAGCTTTTGGCTTTGTTAATTCTTTCAATTGTTTTTCTGTTCTCTAATTCATTTAGTTCAGCTCTAATTTTTATTATTTGTTTTCTTCTGGTGCCTGATGGATTCTTTTGTTGCTCACTTTCTATTTGTTCAAGTTGTAGGGACAGTTCTCTGATTTTGGCTCTTTCTTCTTTCTGTGTGTGTGCATTTATCGATATAAATTGGCCTCTGAGCACTGCTTTTGCTGTGTCCCAGAGGTTTTGATAGGAAGTATTTTCATTCTCGTTGCATTCTATGAATTTCCTTATTCCCTCCTTAATGTCTTCTATAACCCAGTCTTTTTTCAGGAGGATATTGTTCAGTTTCCAAGTATTTGATTTCTTTTCCCTAGTTTTTCTGTTATTGATTTCTAGTTTTATTGCCTTGTGGTCTGAGAAGATGCTTTGTAATATTTCGATGTTTTGGATTCTGCAAAGGTTTGTTTTATGACCTAATATGTGGTCTATTCTAGAGAATGTTCCATGTGCACTAGAAAAAAAGTATACTTTGCAGCAGTTGGGTGGAGAGTTCTGTATAAGTCAATAAAGTCAAGTTGGTTGATTGTTGTAATTAGGTCTTCCATGTCTCTATTGAGCTTCTTACTGGATGTCCTGTCCTTCTCCGAAAGTGGTGTGTTGAAGTCTCCTACTCTAATTGTGGAGGTGTCTATCTCACTTTTCAGTTCTGTTAAAATTTGATCTATGTATCTTGCAGCCCTGTCATTGGGTGCATAAATATTTAATATGGTTATGTTTTCCTGATCAATTATCCCTTTTATCATTATGTAGTGTCCTTCTTTATCCTTTGTGGTGGATTTAAGTCTGAAGTCTATTTTGTCAGAAATTAATATTGCTACTCCTCTTCTTTTTTGCTTATTGTTTGCTTGATATATTTTTTTCCATCCTTTGAGTTTTAGTTTGTTTGTGTCTCTAAGTCTAAGGTGTGTCTCTTGTAGGCAGCATATAGACGGATCGTGTTTCTTTATCCAGTCCGAGACTCTCTGTCTCTTTATTGGTGCATTTAGTCCATTTACATTCAGCATAATTTAGATAAATAAGTGTTTAGTGTTGTCATTTTGATGGCTTTTTATGTGTGTTGTTGACAATTTCATTTTTCCACATACTTTTTTGTGCTGAGACGTTTTTCTTAGTAAATTGTGAGATCCTCATTTTCGTAGTGTTTGACTTTATGTTTGTTGAGTAGTTATGTTTTTCTTGGCTTTTATCTTGAGTAATGGAGTTGTTATACCTCTTTATGGTTACCTTATTATTTACCCCTATTTTTCTAAGTAAAAACCTAACTTGTATTGTTCTATATCGCCTTGTATCACTCTCCATATGGCCGTTGTATGCCACCTGCATTTAGTCCCTCTTTTTGATTATTGTGATCTTTTACATATTGACTTCAATGATTCCCTGTTATGAGCATTTTTTTTAATTAATATTAATTTGTTTTTGTGATTTCCCTATTTGAGTTGATATCAGGATGTTCTGTTTTGTGACCTTGTGTTGTGCTGGTATCTGATATTATTGGTTTTCTGACCAAACAATATCCTTTAGTATTTCTTGTAGCTTTGGTTTGGTTTTTGCAAATTCTCTAAACTTGTGTTTATCTGTAAATATCTTAATTTTGCCTTCATATTTCAGAGAGAGTTTTGCTGGATTTATGATCCTTGGCTGGCAGTTTTTCTCCTTCAGTGTTCTGTATATGTCGTACCATTCCCTTCTTGCCTGCATGGATTCTGCTGAGTAGTCTGAACTTATTCTTATTGATTCTCCCTTGAAGGAGACCTTTCTTTTCTCCCTGGCTGCTTTTAAAATTTTCTCTTTATCTTTGGTTTTGGCGAGTTTGATGATAATATGTCTTGGTGTTTTTCTTTTTGGATCAATCTTAAATGGGGTTCGATGAGCATCTTGGATAGATATCCTTTCGTCTTTCATGATGTCAGGGAAGTTTTCTGTCAGGAGATCTTCAACTATTTTCTCTGTGTTTTCTGTCCTCCCTCCCTGTTCTGGGACTCCAATCACACGCAAGTTATCCTTCTTGATAGAGTCCCACATGATTCTTAGGTTTCTTCATTTTTTTAATTCTTTTATCTGATTTTTTTTCAGCTATCTTGGTGTTAATTGCCTGGTCCTCCAGATGTCCCAATCTGCATTCTAATTGCTCGAGTCTGCTCCTCTGACTTCCTATTGTGTTTTCTAATTCTGTAATTTTATTGTTAATCTTTTGGATTTCTACATGCTGCCTCTCTATAGATTCTTGCAACTTATTAATTTTTCCACTATGTTCTTGAATAATCTTTTTGAGTTCTGCAAATGTTTTATCAGTGTGTTCCTTGGCTTTTTCTGCAGTTTGCCTTATTTCGTTTCTGATGTCTTGAAGCATTCTGTAAATTAGTTTTTTATATTCTGTATCTGATAATTGCAGGATTGTATCTTCATTTGGGACAGATTTTGATTCTTTTGTTTGGGGGGTTGTAGAAGCTGTCATGGTCTGCTTCTTTATGTGGTTTGATATCGACTGCTGTCTCCAAGCCATCACTGGGAAACTTGTTTTTCTAGAAAATCCGCTAAAAAAAATGCAGTCAGATCCCTATCAGAACTGCCTTTGGAGTATAACCACCACCTGGTTCCCTGTAAGGATGAAAGTCTGAGATTTGGATCATATATGCTTGGCTGTAGCTGATTCTGTGTTTTTAGTCCAATTAGGGATGGATTTTTGGTCCCTGGGTTTTTTGTGGTTCTGTCTCTCAGGCTGGAAGAATGGCTTAGGAAAAGACCAAAAAAACAAAAAAAAAGATGGGGGGAAGCAAAGCCGCCGCGGAGCCAGAGCCGTTCTCCTTCTGGCTCAGGAAATTCCAATATTAATGAAGCCGCCTGGGAAGGGTGGGGGAGGGTTCAGAGAGACAGGAGAGTAGCACCTCGGAATATAGCCAAAGTTGCTTGTCTAGCTTGGAATGACTATTTTATCTGAGATTCCCGAGGGGCGTGTTGCCTACATGTGCTGGCTGTGTGGAGATTGTCCCCGGGAGTCTGGCCCGCTGAAGCCGTGGTCAGATCCTCTGCTGCCAGTCCAAAGCCCAGCGTCAAGGTTCCCCTGCTGGGACGCTGCACTCCCGGCTCCAAAATCAGTCGCTGCCTCCCGGGGACTTCTTGACCTGCCAGCCGCGTCGCCACGCTGCCCCCGCAGACCAGATGGGCCCCCTCCTGGGGTTAGTTCATGGAGTAGGGCTGCACCCCGTGCTTGCGCCGTGACAGTGCCCAGTCAAGTGCTGGGTGCCAAGGTTCCCTGGCTGGGGCGCTGCATTCCCGGCTCCAAAATCAGTCGCTGCCTCCCGGGGACTTCTCATCCCACTAGCCGCATCGCTGCACCGCTCCCGCGGACTGGATGGGCCCCCTCCCGGGGTTAGTTCAGGGGAGTAGAGCTGCGCCCCGTGCTTGTGCCGTGACAGCGCCCAGTCAAAAGCCCTGCGCCAAGGTTCCCCGGCTGGGACGCTGCATTCCCGGCTCCAAAACCAGTCACTGCCTCCCGGGGACTTCTCCCACCAGCCGCGTCGCCACGCCACCCGCGCGGACCAGCTGGGCCCCCTCCCGAGTTCAGTTCAGGGGGGTAGGGCTGCAGCCCTTGTTTGCACCATCACAAGATTTTTGAGTTCAGCTCCCCTGGGCCCAAAAGCCCGGCACCAAGGTTACCTGACTGGGACGCTGGCTCCAGGCTTCGAAAACAGTCGCTGCTTCCCCGTATTTGTTCGTTTTCCGTCTCTAAATCTGTGTTTGTTGTTCAGGGTTCGTAGATTGTTATGTATGTGATCGATTCACTTGTTTTTCTGAGTCTTTGTTGCAAGAGGGATCCGAAGTAGCATCTACCTAGTCTGCCATCTTGGCCCCGCCTCCATCCTTTGATTTTTAATAAATTTACATCTTTGTGTCTAAGGTGTGTCTCTTGTAGATAGCATATTGATGGATCCTGCTTTTTTATCCATTCTGTAACTCTCTGTCTCCTTGTGGGTGCATTTAGGTCACTTTCCTTCAGTGTAGTTATTGATAGGTCTGAGTTTATTGCCATGATTTCGTAGAGCATTTTTTTTTATGGTGCTGACATTTTCTTTGTTCCTCTTACTCTCCTGCACTGAATTCCTTTTGTTTGTAATTCTTTTTTCATTTCTTTTGTTTTTATAGTTTTTTTTTTTCTCAGTTCTTATGTTTTTCTTCTTTATTTTGATGAATAGGTTTGTTAACTTTCTTTGTGGTTACCTTGAAATTTATGCTTATCTTCACAGGTTTGAACCAGTATGTTATTATGCTGTAGCATCTTGCCTTCCTCTCCATTAGAAAGGTCTATACCTATGCTATTTATTTCTTCTTTTATTGTTCTGACATTGTTGTCATTTACAGATTAACCTCTCTGATTCCCTGTTATAGTTCTTTTGGTTTTGGGTAGTCCTTGAGAGTTCATTTCCTACATTGGTATCTGGCTGGTATGATCTTCAATCCTAGATTCAGGCTGTGGTCTGATGTTGTTTGTTCTCAAACATAAGGACTCCTTTTAATAATTCTTGTAAGTTTCATTTGGTTTTTACATATTCCCTTAAGACAGAAGCACCACACCGTCCCTCCACAGCAAAGACCTGAAAGACTAAGTAAAACAGAGACAAACATCATTCCTAGAATTGTTTTTAAATCTACAGCAGGGCCCATCATATACTTGCAAATACTAGTCGGTTAATAAATATTTGTTGAATTAGATATAAGTGACATGTGGCCCCACAATGTAAGTTCAAATTAATGAATATTTGCACTCTTCCAGGCCAGCAGGGCCATTGCTCTCTGGCTTTTCACCTTTTTTAAAAGACTCACCTGATTAGGTAAGGCCCACCCAAGATAATCCTCCTTTTAATTATTTAAAGGCTGATTATTAATCTAATAACAGGAGTGATATCCTATCATATTTACAGGTTCCATCTGCACTCAAAGGGAGGGAATTATTCAAGAGCATAACATCAGGGGCAAAAAGATAATGGGGGACATCTTAGAATTTTACCTACCATACCCACTCCCTTTTCTCCATCTTTATGGAATACCATAACCCAATGGTTGTCAAAATGTAGTTCCTGGACCAAGAGCATCAGCGTCAGATGGAAATTGTTAGAAATACAAATTCTCAGACCCAACGCAGACCTACAAAATCAGAAACCCTGGGGGCCCAGCAACCTGTGTGTTATCAAGCCCCCCAGGTGATTCTGATACATACTCAAGTTTGAAACCACCACCTCACTCACTGGACTTTAATTTTAATTCTATACCATAAGTAATTTACTCCATTCTAAGCTTTGATTAAAAAACAAAACAAAACAGCCTAAGCATATTCTACTGTTGTTGTTAGGTACCTTCAAGTTTGTTCTGAATCATAGCAACCCTATATACAACAGAATGAAACACTGCCTGGTCCTGGGCCATCCTCACAATCATTGTTACGCTTGAGCCCATTGTTCCAGCCACTGGGTCAATCCATCTCATCAAGGGTCTTCTTTTTCACTGATCCTCTACTTTACCAAGCATTATGTCCTTCTCCAGGGTCTGATCCCTCCTTTAACATGTCCAAAGTATGTGACAGGTAGCCTCTACACCCTTGCTTCTAAGGAGCATCCTGGCTGTACTTCTTCCAAGACAGATTTATTCGTTCTTTTGACAGTCCATGGTATATTCAGTATTCTTTGCCAACACCACAACTCAGAAGCATCAGTTCTTCTTCTGTCTTCCTTATTCATTGTCCAGCTTTCACATGCATATGAGGTGATTGAAAACACCATGGCTGGGTGGGGCCGAGACGGGGGAATAATCAGACGCTTCCTGTGGGCCTTCTTATACAAAGACACAAAAAAACAAGTGAATTGATTATATATGACAATCTAGGAGACCTGAACATCAAGGACAAAGTTGAGGAATCGGACTGAGTGGCAGGAGGAGGGAGAGATGGTTCATAGGTAGCGAGGAGTTGGCAGACCTGACCTGGCCGGTGCTTGCACCCTGCAGACTGGATCAGCTGGCACAAGCGGTGTGCCAAGCAGTGACACTTGGGACACATTCCACATAGGGAGAGACTGAGTGGCAGAGAGTCAGCTCAAACCTTCACAACCAGTGAGAAACAGTGCTCAATCAGTGAAAGATAAGTACAAAGTCTAACCTACCATGTAGATCAAAAACAAAAACAAAAACCCTTTTGGGAAGTACCTCTCTCCCATTTACCTGCTGTCTTAGCCTGGGTTCTCTAGAGAAGTAAAACCAGTACAGCGTATAAATATATATAGAGGCTCATGCAATTGTAGAGGCTGAAACATCCCAAGTCCATGTATCAGGATAGAGGCTTCTCTCAATTCATCTACCTGCAGGGGATTGCAAACCCAAGATTGGCAGGTTGGAGAGTGGGGCTTCCACTCTCAGGCTGTGAAGATCAACAAATTCTAAGATCTGCAGATAAGCTGTTGGGTCAAATCCCAAGAGCCAGAGGTCAGATGAACAGGAGGCAGCACAAGATCCAGAGTTAGCAAAAAATCCAGAACTTCTGCTTATATTTGGATACAGGCCACACCCCCCAAGGAAACTACTTTTGAACTAATTGGCTACTCACAGCAGATTCAGTCATGGGAGTGAACACATATAAACACTGAGAATCATGGCCCTGCCAGGTTGACACACAATAGTAACCATCACACCAGGCCCCTTCCCACTCTAGTCCAAGTTCTGGTCTGCTTCAGCAATTGCTGCACTCCCTGGGCCAAAAGTGGTACCACTCTATTCCAGGTTCTGGTCTGCTTCAGCAATTGCTGCGCTCCCTGGGCCAAAAGTGGGACCCACTGCATGTCCCAAGCCATTCTCCCAGCTTTGAGAGTGAACAAATTAACAAACAGGAATAAATAATCTGCCAGCTCCCTTAAGCTAGGAACTCAGGGTAGGCACAGCCCCTTTGCCTAGGCACAGGCATAAGGGGTCCACAGACTTTGAATGACTTTCACCCCTCCATAGACCTGTGTGGGCCCATTTCAACAGTGTAGGCCCTCATTAGCACAGTATAACAGGGTATATACCTGAAACCTCTTTTCATCTGTATCTCCTATAAGGGGAAGTGGCAGATACGTGATATTTGACACTGCCCAGCCCTTTAAACAGTGTCCTCACCTACCCACATCAGGGGCCTAAGGACTGATGGCTCCACACACACCACCAAGCCACTGTGACAGGGGTCCAAGAATAAGTGGTGACTGTCAGTCCTTATAGCCAACAGCATTGGGTGCCCATAGTCTGGCTGCAAAACCCACCTACCTAAGTGCCCTAGGGAACAGGGACACACCTACCCAAACACTCAGGGGCACCAGTCAGCACCCTGCATTCAGTGTATGACCCCCTACTGCAGCCAGATACCTGTGCATACTCTAACCACCCTGCCCTACTAGGGCAGTAGATGAGAGCCTGCACCACACTCTCAGTGACTGACAACCTGGAGACCTGAACTGAATCCACACAAGAAAAGTAAATGGACTCCTGGGGTCACATACCTAGTAACAGCTCTAGCTACCTGGAGACAGAACGTGGGAGCTTCAAAGACACCAATAATCAAACTAGCTCACACAACCAGCCTATTTGAGCATATCAAAACCAAACAAGAAGCTAGGACACAGTAAGTGAACAAAATAAATGAATATAATAATTTATTGATGGCTTGGAGACAACAGTCAATATCAAATCACATAAAGAGGAGACCATGATAGCTTCAGCAAGCCACCAAAACAAAGAATCAAGGAACCTTCTGGAGGAAGATAAATTCTTGGAATTGTCAGAGATAGAATTCAAAAGACCAATATACAGAACTCTGCAAGAGATCAGGAGATCAGGCAAAACACAAAACAAGCCAAGGAACACATAGATAAAGCAATAAACTTAAGAGGGTTATGCAAGAGCATAATGGCAAATTTAATAGGCTACAAGAATCTATAGAAAGCGAATAGAAATCCAGAATATTAACAATAAAATTTGAGAATTAGACAACTCAATAGAAAGCCATAGGAGCAGAATTGAGGCAATGGAAGTCAGAATTATTGAGACTGGAGATAAAGCACTTGACATCAAATTATTTGAGGAAAAATCAGATAAAAGAATTTTAAAAAATAAAGAAACCCTAAGAATTATGGGGGACTCTATCAAGAGGAATAACCTACAAGTGACTGGTGTATCAGAACAAGGGGGGATAACAGAGAATACAGAGAGAGTCATTGAAGATTTATTGGCAGAAAACTTCCCTGATACTGTGAAAGATGAGAAGATATCTATCCAAGAAGCTCATCAAACCCCACACAAGGTAGATTCCAAAGGAAAGTCACCAAAAATAGTCAAATTTGCCAAATCCAAAGATAAAGAATTTTAAGAACAGCTAGGGATAAACAAAAAGTCACCTACAAAGGAAAGTCAATAAGACTAAACTTTGACTACTCAGCAGAAACCACGCAGGCAAGAAGGCAATGGGATGACATATATAAAGCCTTAAAAAAAAATTGCCAGCCAAGAATTATATATCCAACAAAACTGTCTCTCAAATATGATGGTGAAATTAGGGCATTTCCAGATAAACATAAGTTTAGGGAATTTGTAAAAACCAAACCAAAATTACAAGAAATACTAAAGGGAGACCTCCAGTTAGAAAATCAATAACATCAGATAACAAACCAAGACTTGAACACAGGACACAACAACCAGATATCAACCCAGACGGGGAAGTCAAAAAATAAAGCAAAGCTGCAACACTGAAAATAGGGAAACAGAGATGTCAATAAGTAAAAGATGAAAACACAAACACAAAAAAGAACGAGCAAATAACGTCATGAAACTTTCATACAAAGAAGAAGTCGAGGCAATATCAAGAAATAAAAGATTGGTTTAAACTTAGAAAAATAGGGATAAACATTAAGGTAACCACAAATGAAACTAACAGTCCTACACACCAAAATAAAAAAACCAAGAAAAACATAAAGACTCAGCAAATACAAAATCAATAATAACGAAAAAAAAAAAAGGAAAAGAAAATACGTCAAGAAAAATGACTCAGCACAGAAAATTTAGTGGAACAAAGAAACTGTTAACAACATATAAAAAAATACATCAAAATGACAGCACTAAACTCATAAAAAAACCTATCAATAATTACACTATTGCACTGAATGTAAATGCACTAAATGCACCAATAAAGAGACAGAGAGTGGCAGAATGGATTAAAAAAAACATGATCCGTCTATATGCTGCCTGCAAGAGACACACCTTAGAGTTAAAGACACAAACAAACTAAAACTCAAAGGATGGAAAAATATATATCAAGCAAACAACAATCAAAAAAGAGGAGTGGCAATATTAATCTGACAAAATAGACTTCTAAGCAAAATGCACCATAAAGGATAAGGAAGGACACTATATAATGATTGAAGGGTCAATACACCAGGAGGACATAACCATAATAAATATTTACACGCCCAATGACAGGGCTCCAAAATACATAAAACAAACTCTAACAGCATTGAAAAGAGAAAGAGACACCTCCACAATAATAGTAGAAGACCAACACACACCACTTTTGGTGAAGGGCAGGACATCCAGAAAGAAACGCAATAAAGACACGGAAGATCTAAATGCCACAATCAACCAACTTGATCTCATAGACGTATACAGAACATTCCATTCAACAACAGCCAAGTATACGCTCTTTTCCAACGTACATGGAACATTCTCCAGAATAGACCACATATTAGGCCATAAAGCAAGCCTTAACAGAATCCAAAACATCAAAATATTACAAAGCATCTTTTCTGAATGTAAAGCCATAAAAGTAGAAATCAGTAACAGAAAAAAACAAGGAAAAAAGGTCAAATAAATGGACACTGAGCAAAAGCTTGCTCAAAAACTACTGGGTTGTAGAAGAAATCAAGGACGGAATAAAGAAATTCACAGAACCAAATGAGAATGAAAACACATCCTACCAGAACTTTTGGGACACAGCAAAAGCAGTGCTCAGAGATCAATTTATAGCAATAAATGCACATATCCAAAAAGAAGAAAGGCCCCAAATCAAAACATTAACCCGACAACTTGAACAAATAGAAAGAGAGCAGCAAAAAAAACCCTTGGGCTCCAAAAGAAAGGAAATAATAAAAGTTAGAGCAGAAATAAGTGAAATAGAGAATAAAAAAACAATTGAAAGTGTTAAGAAGACCAAAAGCTGGTTCTTGGAAAAGATCAACAAAATTAATAAACTACTGGCCAAGCTCAGAAAAGAAAAACAGGAGAGAAAGCAAATAACTCGAATATTACAACAGACCCAATTGAAATTAAAAGAATCATAACAGAATACTATGAAAAATTGTACTCAAATTTGAAAACCTACAGGAAATGGACAAATTTCTAGAAACACACTACCTATGTGAACTAATACAAACAGAGGTAGAATAACTAAATAAACCTATAACAAAAGAGATTGAAGAGGTAATTTAAAAACTCCCAACAACAGAAATAAACCTGGCTTCACTGACAGCTCTACCAAACTCTGAGAGGAGAGTTAACACCACTACTACTAAAGGTATTTCAGGGCATAGAAAATGATGGAATACTCCTGAACTCATTCTGTGTAGCCAGCATAACCCTGATACCAAAATCAGGTAAAGACACCACAAAAAAAGAAAATTACAGAACAATATCCTTCATGAACATAGACGCAAAAATCCTCAACAAAATTCTAGCTAATAGAATTCAACAACCTATCAAAAAAATAATTCACCATGACACAAGTGGATTCATAACAGGTATGCAGGGATGGCTCAACATTAGAAAAACAATCAGTGTAATCCATCACATAAATAAAACAAAAGACAAGAACTATATGATCTTATCAATTGATGCAGAAAAGGCATTTGACAAAGTCCAACACCCATTCATGATAAAAACTCTCAGCAAAATTGGAATAGAAGGGACATTCCTCAACATAGTAAAAAAAAAAAAAAAAAATAGTAGAGGGCATTTATTCAAAGCCAACAGCCAACATCATCCTATATGGAGAGAGTCTGAAAGCATTCCCCCTGAGAGCAGGAACCAGACAAGGATGCCCTTTATCACCACTCTTATACAACATTGTGCTGGAGGTCCTAGCCAGAGCAATTAGGCTAGATAGAGAAACAAAGAGCATCCAGCCTGGTAAGGAAGAAGTAAGAGTA
Source organism: Loxodonta africana (assembly GCF_030014295.1). NCBI lineage: Eukaryota > Metazoa > Chordata > Mammalia > Proboscidea > Elephantidae > Loxodonta > Loxodonta africana. Next base: position 173,636,753 of record NC_087345.1, on the reverse strand, counting down.
TCCTTATTTGCAGATGATGTGATCTTATACACAGAGAACCCCCAAAGAATCCAAAAGAAAACTACTGGAACTAATAGAAGATTTCAGCCAAGTATCAGAGTATAAGATAAACATACAAAAATCCGTTGGATTCCTCTATACCAACAAAGAACTTTGAAGAAGAAATCACCAAATTGATACCATTTACAATAGCCCCCAAGATTATGAAATAGGAATAAATCTAACTAGAGAAATAAAAGACTTACACAAAAAAAAGCTACAAGACACTACTACAAGAAACCTGAAGAGACCTACTTAAGTAGAAAAAAACACCTTGCTCATGGATGGGAAGACTCAACACTGTGAAAATGTCAGTTCTACCCAAAGGGATCTACAGATACAATGCAATCCTGATCCAAATTCCTACGAAATTTTTTAATGAGTTGGAGAAACAAATCACCAACTTCGTATAGAAAGGGAAGAGGCCCTGGACATGTAAAGCATTACTGAAGAATAAGAATAAAGTGGGAGGCCTCACACTATCTGATTTTAGAAACTATTATAGCACCACAGTAGTCAAAACAGCCTGGTACTGGTACAACAACATACATATAGACGAATGGAACAGAATTGAGAGCCCAGACATGAATTCATCCACCTGTGAGCAACTGATATTTGACAAAGGCCCAAAGTCAGTTAAATGGGGAAAAGACAATCTGTTTAACAAATGGTGCTGGCATAACTGGATATCCATCTGCAAAAAAATGAGACAAGACCCATACCTCGCACCATGCACAAAAACTAACTCAAAATGGATCAAAGACCTAAATATAAAATCTAAAGTGATAAAGATCATGGAAGAAAAAATAAGTACAATGCTAGGAGCCCTAATACATGGCATAAACAGAATACAGAACATAACTAACAATGCACAGATACCAGAAGAGAAACTAGATAACTGGGAGCTTCTAAAAACCAAATGCTTATGCTGATCAAGAACTTCACCCAAAGAGCAAAAAGACAACCTACAGAGTGAAAAAATTTTTGACTACAACATATCCGATCGGGGTCTAATCTCTACAGTCTACAAGGTACTGCAAAACTTCAACCACAAAAAGGCAAATAACCCAATTAAAAAATGGGCAAAGTATGTGAACAGACATTTCGCCAAAGAAGACATTCAGGTGGCTAATAGATACATGAAGAAATTCTCATGATCATTAGCCATTAGGGAAATGCAAATCAAAACTACAATGAGATACCATCTTACCCCAACAAGGCTAGCATTAATCCAAAAAACTCAGTAAATGTTGGAGAGCTTTGGAGAGACATATACACCACTGGTGGGGATGTAAAATGGTAAAACCACTTTTGAAATCGATTTGGCGCTTCCTTAAAAAGCTGGAAATAGAAGTACCATAGGATCCAGCAATCCCAATCCTTGTAATATATCCAATGAGAGCTGTCACAGGAATAGATATATGCACACTCAGGTTCACTGCAGCACTGTTCATAATAGCAAAAAGATGGAAATAACGTAGGTGCCTATCAACATATGAATGGATAAACAAATTATGGTGTATACACAAAATGGAATACTATGCAGTGATAAAGATCAAGGATGAATCCGCGAAACATCTCATAACATGGATCAATCTGGAAGGCGTTATGCTGAGTGAAATTGGTCAGTCCCGAAAGGACAAATATTGTATGAGACCACTATTTTAAGAACTCAAAAAAAAAGGTTTAAACACAGAAGAAAACGTTCTTTGATGGTTACAAGGGTAGGGAGAGAGGGAGAGGGGAATTCAGTAACTGGATAGTAGACAAGAATTAGTTGAAGGGAAGGACAACCCACAATACAGGAGAGGTCAGCCCAACTGGACTAAACTGAAAGCTAAGAAGTTTCCTGAACACAACCAAACACTTCGAGGGACAGTGTAGCAGGGGTAGGGGTCTGGGACCGTGGTTTCAGGGGACATCTAGGTCAATTGGCATAGCTAATTTTACTGAGAAAATATTCTGCGTCCCCATTTGGTGAGTGGCATCTGGGGTCTCAAAAGCTTGTGAGTAGCTATCTAAAATGCATCAATTGGTCTCAACCCACCTGGAGCAAAAGAGAGGGAAGAACACCAATGACCAAACCAAAAAAACCAAACCCAGTGCCGTCGAGTCGATTCCGACTCATAGCAACCCTATAGGACAGAGTAGAACCGCCCCATAGAGTTTCCAAGGAGTGCCTGGTGGATTTGAACCGCCGACCCTTTGGTTAGCAGCCAGAGCACTTAACCACTACGCCACCAGGGTTTCCTCACCAAAGACAAAAGGAAAATATTAGCCCAAAAGACAAAAGGGGCCACATAAACCAGAGATTCCATCAGCCTGAGACCAGAACTAGATGATGCCTGGCTACCATCAGTGACCACCCTGACAAGGAATACAACAGAGACTCCCTGATGGAGAAGGAGAAAGGTGTGGTGCAGAATTCAAATTCTAGTACAAAGACCAGACTTAATGGTCTGACTGAGACTGGGGGAACCCCAGAAGATATGGCCCCAGACTCTCTGTTAACCCAGAGCTAAAATCATTCTAGAAGCCAACTCTTCAGAAAAAGAATAGACCAGACTGTAAGACATAAAACGATACCCGTGAAGAGTGTGCTTCTTGGTTCAAGTAGATTCGGCAGACTAACTAGGCAGCTCCTATCCGGAGGGTGAGATGAGAAGGCAGAAAGGGATAGGAGCTGGTTGAATTGACACTGCAAATCCAGGGTGGAAACGAAGATTGTGAATTCACATCGTAGGAATAGAAGCTAGGGTCACATAACAATGTATTATAAATTTTTGTATGAAAAACTAAATTGAGCCGTAAACTTTCACCTAAAGTACAATTAAAAAAGAAAAAACACTATGGCTTGGGTCAGGCACACCTTTGTCTTCAAGGTGACATCTTTGCTTTTTAGCACTTTAAAGAGGTCTTTTGTAGCAGATTTTCTCAATGCAATGTGTCATTTGATTTCTTGACTGCTGTTTCCATGGGTGTTGATTATGGATCCAAGTAAAATGAAGTCCTTGACAACTTCAGTCTTTTCTCCGTTTATCATGATGTTGCCTATTAGTCCAGTTGTAAGAACTTTTGTTTTCTGTATGTTAAGGTATAATCCATACAGAAAGCTTCCGTAGTCTTTGATCTTCATCAGTAAGTGCTTCAAGTCCTCTTCACTTTCAGCAAGCAAGGTTGTGTCGTCTGCTTATCACAGGTTGTTAATGAGACTTCCTCCAATCCTGATGCCCCCGTTCTTCTTCATATAGTCCAGTTTCTTGGATTATTCGTTCAACATACAGATTGATTAAGTATGGTGAAAGACTCAACCCTGATGCACACCTTTCCTGACTTTAAACCCTGCAATATCCCCTTGTTCTGTTCGAAAGACTGCCTCTTGATCTATTTACAGGTACCTCACGAGCACAGTTAAGTGTTCTGGAATTCCCATTCTTAACAGTGTTACCCATAATTTGTTATGGTCCTCACAGTCGAATGCCTTTGCATAGTCATTAAAATACAGGTAAACATCAAACATTCAGTTCAATCCCCTATGTTTACACAGGTAAACATCAAACATTCAGTTTGATCCCCTGTGGATGTCTTGCAGTTGGTTGGCCAGGTAGGTGTTTTCCAAATTTCTTGGCATAGACGAATGAGCACCTCCAGTGCTGCATCCATTTGCTGAAACATCTCAATTGGTATTCCGTCAATCCCTGGAGCCTTGTTTTTCTCCAATGCCCTCAGTTCAGCTTGGACCTCTTCCTTCAGTACCATAGGTTCCTGACCATATGCTACCTCCTGAAATGGTTGAACTTCGACAAATTATCTTTAGCATAGTGACTGTCCTTCCACCTTCTTTTGATGCTTCCTGCCTCGTTTAACATTTTCTACGTAGAATCCTTCAATATTGCAGCTCAAGGCTTGAATTTTTTCTTCAGTCCTTTCAGCTTGCGAAATGCTGAGTACATACTTTTGGTTTTCTAACTACAGGTCTTTGGACATGTCATTATAATACTTTTACTTCATCATTTCTTCTGTTCGTTTTAGGCACTCTGTGTTCAAGAGCAAGTTTCAGAGTATCTTCCAACATCCATTACGCTCTTTTCTTTCTTTCCTGTCTTTTTAATGACCTCTTGCTTTCTTCATGTATGATGTCATTGATGTCATCCCACAACTCATGTGCATCATATCTTTTCTTGAGATGATCTCTAAATTCAGGTGGTACTCAAGGTTGAACTTAAGGTTGTACTTTGGCTCTCATGGACTTGTTCTAATTTTCTTCAGCTTCAACTTGAACTGGCATATGAGCAACTGATGGTCTGTTCTGCAGTAGGCCCCTGGCCTTGTTCTGACTGATGATATCGAGCTTTTCCATTGTCTCTTTCCACATATGTAGTCGATTCGATTCCTGTGTATTCCATCTGGCGAGGTCCATGTAGATAGTTGCTGTTTATGTTGGTGGGAAAAGGTATTTGCAATGAAGAAGTCATTGGTCATGCAAAATTCTATCATGCAATCTCCGGCATCATTTTTATTACCAAGGTTGTATTTTCCAACTACAGATCCTTCTTCATTTCCATCTTTGATATTTCAATCACCAGTAATTATCAATGCATCCTGATTGCATGTTTGATCCATTTCAGGCTGCAAAAGTTGGTAAAAATCTTTAATTTCTTCATCTTTGGCCTTAGGGGTTGGTGCTTACATTTGAGCAATAGTTGTGCTAACTGCTGTTCCTTGTAGGCATATGAATATTACCCTATCAGTGACAGTGTTGTACTTCAGGATAGATCTTCAAGTGATCTCTTTGACGATGAGTGCAAAGCCATTCCTCTTCAAGTTGTCATTCTCAGCATAGTAGACCATATGATTGTCTGATTCAGAATGGCCAGTACCAGTCCATTTCAGCTCACTAATGCCTGGGATATAGATGTTTATGCATTCCATTTCTTTTTTCACTATTCTAATTTTCCTAGATTCATACTTTGTGCATTCCATGTTCCTATTATGAAAGGATGTTTGTCGCTGTTTCTTCTCATTTTGAGTTGTACCACATCAGCAAATGAAGGTCCCAAAAGCTTGACTCCATCCACATCATTAAGGTTGACTCTACTTTGAGGAGGCAGCTCTTCTCCAATCATTTTTTTGAGTGCCTTCCAACCTGAGGGGCTCATCTTCTGGCACTGTATCATACAATGTTCTTCTGCTATTTGTAGGTTTTCACTGGCTAATTTTTTTCAGAAGTAGACTGCCAGGTCCTTCTTCCTAGTCTGTGTTAGTCTGGAAGCTCAGCTGAAACCTGTCCACTATGGGTGACCCTACTTGTATTTAAATACTGGTGGCATAGTTTCCAGCATCTCAGCAACATGCAAGCCTCTACAGTACAACAAACTGATAGATGCATGTCTTAATCCTCAGTTGATGAGACACTCAAAAGGAACATAGATTCCCACATTTGACATTCTGGGGCTCTCCCGTGCTGCCTGTAACTCCCTGGCAGCCACCTTTCCACCTTTTATTCTTTTGGACATCATTTATCTTGCAAGGGGGAATGGAGTAATTGTGCCTATAAGTCAACTAGATGAATTGGATGTCTATTTGTCCATCCCTCTCCATCTGTCCACCCACTATTTAAAACCTGAATAATTGTCACAACTCTGAGTTTATTGTTTTTTGTTTTTTTTTTTTTTTGCTGTTGTTGCAGCTGCTATGTGAGAAGAAGTAGAGAATTCTCAGTTAATAGATATTACACCTCTTAAGGCTGATAGTGGAGCCGTGGTGGTGCAGTGGTTCAGCATTCAGCACTGATCAAAATGTCGGCAGTTCAAAGTTATCAGCTGCTCCTTGGAAACCCTGTGGGGCAGTTATACTCTGCATGAGTTGGAGTCAACTTGATGGCAATGGATTTTTTCTTTTTTTCGGTAAGACTGATAGTGGTTGTTGAATCTCAGACATGAGCAGCAAAATTATACAAAAACCGCGTTACAGAAATAGAAATATTGCTACATCTAAGTAGAATTGTGTCGTAATATAGGTTCAGTTGTATTTGGTACAGGAAGTAAGATGTAAACAGTGTCTGTGTTTGCTCCGTAACCAAATCTGTTGGTTTGTATAGTTATAAAGTACAGCTGAGTGGCCTTATAACTAAATTTCATTACATTTTAATGAAATTTTAACCACATAAGTTAACCAGTCTTCAACCTGAGGTTTTCTAAGTTGAGCTATATTTTACTTAGTAAATGTCTATATAAATTTCCCTAATTTTGTAAAAAAAAAAAAAAAAAACCTTACACAGTTGGCTGGACAGGGCATTTCTATAAAAAGAAATGTACTTTCACATTGACTTTCCCTGCCTCACCACCTCCCTCTCCAAGGTGGGTTTCACAAGGGTGGGGATTGCTGTGTTTTGGCCCACTACTGAATCATCAGCGCCTAGAAGATGGTCGCTCAATAAATACTTGTTGAAAAAATGTACTTTTTCTATCACTTTATTAGAGATGTCTTCCCACGGAGGAGAGATGAAATTGACTTGTCTGAACATTCTCTCTGACATGTGAGAACCACAGGCAGCTTTAGTAAGAATCGATCCCGAGCAAGAACATTCCAGGCTCGGGCCCAGTCATAACCCTACCATGTAGATTACGTGCTAAACTAAGTTTACGACATTAGGGCCAGTCAGAACCCTACCATGTAGATTACGTGCTAAACTATGTTTACAACATTAGGCCCGGCTCCTAGACTTGTAACCAGAGGTTTTCTAATGCAGAGGTATATTCTACTGAGTATGTGTATGGGTGTGTATTTAAAGGAAATACATTTTTATATACATTCTATATTTTTGTTTATTTTCAATCATGTTAAACTAGAACTGGTTATGTGGTACCTTTTACAATAACTAGTCCCCAGCAGAGTGTTAGCAGAGAAAACCTGAGCCAGCTGGGCGGCGGCAGAAAGCAACAACAGTTAACGCTAAAACTGAGGGCAGGAACTTCGGGAACTCTAAGGAAAGTTTGTCATGCCACATTCTTCCTCTTCATAGGCCAGAGGCTGTAACCCAGGCCCAGAGCTTAAGGAGAGAAAAAGACTGTGCCAAATCAGGCCACTTTATTCCTAGAATCCTTACGAATGTAATTAAAGACAAAACCCATTGCCATCAAGTCATTTCTGACTGCTGGCAACCCCATGTGTTACAGGGTAGGACTGCTCTGTGGTGTTTTCTGTGCAGTAATCTTTATGGAAGCAGATCTCCAGGTCTTTCATCTGTGTGGGCTGCTGGGTGGGCTTGAACTGCCATCTTTTCAGTAAGTAGTCGAGCACACGCCATTTGTACCACTCAGGGAATATAGTTAGGGATTATTAAAAAATAAATGACTATATAAATTGTAAAATAGGCAGTGTCTATGTTTGCCTTACAGAAAGCTAGTGCTTTCTTTTTCTTCTTTTTACACAGTTTAAGGGGCTTTGAATTTCTGCTACCATAAATAATGGTGGCATCAAAAGAACAATCTACATGTGACCTGTAGTTTCCATAGTGTCGCACAAGCATCCAAATTTCACAATGCGTTGGATAAATGGGAATGAGACTTTGAATATCATTTTACCCAGAAACTCAGAACATTTGGAAATTTATGTAGCACAAACAGAATGGAAGCATAGAAGCAGAAGAAAGAAAGGATTATTAATTCTGATCAAAATCTGTTTCCAATCAGAAAAAAAAAAAACCTATATTTCTGAGTAGGCTTTTCCCGAGTTCTTCATTTGCCCTACATCCTCCTCTGCCCCAAAGAAGACGACAGCTCACGTACGTTAGCATGGCAATACCCTGTCACTCGTACCCACCAAGGAAGAGTTTTCACACCTTTGGAAATGTCCCTTTTTCCTCTCAAGGTGAATTAGTTCTGCTCTCTCTTTTAAGGTGTACATTTTCCTGGATTTTCCTTTCTAAGTCTCAAAGAGAAAAAAAAAAAAAAAACTTTTTAGCAACTAATTTCAAACCAATAGCCAATGATTCTTAAAAAAATGATTTATTTGGCTGCAATAAATCTTTTCCTTCCTATTGTGCGTGCGGATGGCCGGCAAAGGTCTCTGGGAGCCTGTCTCCTCTTCCAGTGTTTTCTGAATACATGAGCCTTTCCACAAATCCTTGGCTCGAGTGTTCACTGCCCTCCCAAGTTCTTTTTTCCAGCTTATTTGCTCTTCTTTCGTTTTCCTCTCCTAACATCTTTTCCTCTTACTGACTATCTCTCATCCTTAATTTTTTCTGCTTATTTTCTATCAGTCTGGGGCATTACAGTTAACTTCCAAAAATTCATTCTTTTTTAAAGAGCAAATGGCAACCTTTAACCATCAGATTGGAATTACTTAATATGGGTTCTAAAAGCAGATCCTTGAATTCAGCAGCATCTCTGATGAAGTTACCTACTCAAGATGAGCCTTTTAAAAATGTTTTATTTATTTTCTGTTTTGAAGAGTAATACGTGAATATGTTTACACATTTTGAAATTAAAAAACCTAAAACTCTTACTGTTGAAAACAGTAGCCTGCTCCCTATCCCACTTCAACCGCCAGAACTGACTACTCAGAGGCAGCCAAGTTCAATTCTTTTAGCTGTTTGTCCATATTTTAAGTAATACTCCATATTAAGTAATGCTTATATATAATGCAGTTCTTTAGTTTATGAATTTTAGCCACGGTCAGCTTAATATTATGGTAGGTGAGGCTCAGTTGTCTAAGCCCACTTCCCCATTCCTATCTTCCAAATAGAGTTACATTTCAATTTTTTACTAGCTCAGCAGTCATTGTTCATATCAATGAACAATCTATGTAAATCTATTTAATTTTCCATTCAGGAGTGTATTTTGAGTCCTTTTTTTGTACAACTTTTTATTCTTCCTAGAATTAATAATTACCTTGTTTATATTTTTATTTGCTTAGTTTCTGTGTAGCTATCACTGTGTGTATTTTTTCTAGTGCTTTAACATGTCTGTCAAACTAGAAATAACTTCCAAAAGCTAAACAAAGTAGATCGATCAGTTCCATTCCCCCCCTTCCTGCCCGGAGATTTTCCTCCCATGGCTCTAGATCCTCCTGCTCAACTACAGGCTTACTATCCAGGGCTGCTGCACAGCTGTCATTCTGGAACATTCTTTCACTAACTTCTGGGAGTTCCTTTAGTCTCCTACATCCTCTGTTTTCTGTTTGGCAAGTCTTCCTTTTTTTCTCATTTACTTTTTTTTTTTTGTGAAGCACGTTCTCCAGTAGTTTCCTAAGAGCACGCATAGAAGGTATGATTTTTGAGTCTTTGAACATCAGAAGATGTCAGAGGTAATTGATAATTTTTCTGGGTATATTTTAGTTTGGAAATAATTTTGCCTCAGAAGTTCAAAGACATTTTACCATCATCTTCAGGTTTCCTGTGTTGATGTTATTCTGACACCTGAGTCTATGTAAGTAGTTTTTATTTGCTTTTTGTTTGTAGCCTTTAGGATCGTCTCTTCGTCTCTGGTGATGTGCCTTGGTGAGGATTTTTTTTTGTTCATTGTGCTGTTATCATTAGGTGCTGTCGAGTTGATTTCAACTCATGGCCATACCATGTGACAGCGTAGAACAGCCTCATAGGGTCTTCTAGGCTGTAATCTTTATAGGAGCAGATCACCAGTTCTTTCTCCTGGGGAGTACCTGGGTGGGTTCAAACGACCAACCTTCCAATTAGCAGCTGAATTCTGAACCATTGCACCACCAGGGCTCCTATTTCATTGTGCTAGGCCCTTTCAATCTGGAAACTCATATCCTTTGATTTTGCGATGTATTCTTGAATTATTTTATGCTTTCCCCAATCTATGTTCCCTGTTCTCTCTCGAACTTGCAAATAATTTCACTTTCTCTATATTTACAGAACTAAGATCTAAACATACCTTTGTTTAGACTATAAGGCTCACTTATTGTAAATGGTTTTTGTGACTACCTGCCTTTATGGAGTAAGAGGCATAGGGAGAAGGAATCAAGTATAAATCTAAAGAATGATTTATCTGAGCACTACTAATCTTTTTCCTATATAAATCTTGCTTTATAATTTTTTAAAAAGAGTGGAACAATGCCTGTTAGTTTTATTTCCTTTCATTGCACTTAACTTTTAAACTGCAGTATTAATGACCTCATCATTATTAATAATAACAGCTCCCATTATGGCTATTATGGTGCCTCAGGTTCCTTGTGGTAAAGCTCAGTCACCATAGAACCCATCTCTTAGTGTTGCTGTGAATATTAAAAGAGATAACCCACATGAAATGCTTATAACAAATAACAGTAAGTGCTCCATAAATATTAGTTATTTTATTACTATTTATGAGCCCATTTTATAAGACTGTAAGAATGGCTTGGGGGCAGTGTCTAACTTCCTCCAACCCCACAGCGGGGAAGGAGAACCAAGATCAACAGCCCAAGGCTATTCCTCTGAGGCAGAGCTCAGATATGCCTACTCTCTTTGCCATCTTTACCAACTCTGACACCAGTCATCCCTCCCACAGCACTTTCTACTTCTCTGCTGGGTTCAGTAATTCATTGCAGTAGCCACACAGAATTCACAGAGCATACTCACAATTAAGGGGTTTATTAGGGAAGTAACAGGTTACAATTTAGGCTCAGAACACTCAATGATACAGTTCTTTCATCAGGACAGCTTTTTCCCAGCCAAGCTTGCAGGCACGCCTCTCTCTGGCCCTCAGTCTCTGCCCAAAGGCACTCAGCTTTCTCCTTCCATAGGCCAGGAAGCCCACCGTGCCGTCTCCTGCTGCCGTTCTCTCCTGCTGGGTCTCTCCTTCCTTGGTGGGGGACTCTTCCTCCCTGCTCTGGAATTGGCTCTCTTTTAAGGCAAAGCTGACCAATCCCTTTGGTAAGCCGCAATTATCCTATCACACGGTCACCTGGGAGGGAGCTACAAGCCTATGGCTAGAAAGGCCACACACAAAAGTAATCAACTGCACCACAAACTAGTATTATCCCCAGGAGCCGTGGTATCACAATGGTTAAGCTCTTGGCTACCAACCAAAAGGTTGGTAGTTCACATCTACCCAGTGACTCCGTAGGAGAAAGACCTTGCAATCTGCTCCCATAAAGATTACAGCTAAGAAAACCCTATGGGGAATTTGTACTCTGTCACATGGGGTCATTAGGAGTCAAAATCAACTTGACGGACCTAAAAACATCAAGTATTATTCCCATTTTATACGTGAGGAAACTGAGGCACAGAGATGTCGAAGCACTTGTATGAGGTACTGCAGCTAACGAGTGACAGAGGTAGAACCAGGATTGTCTAGCTCTGAATGTCATACTCTTTCTATTCTGCTACACAGCCCATCAAGGCACTCTTGTCTCTCCTTCCATGTCTTTTTTTTTTTTTTTTCATATCCATGGATATGACTCACTCAACCATTCTAAAGCACAGTAGTATGTAAGGCAGATAATGTATCACCAAACACTAGAGATAGTAGACCTCCTTGAGGACACTCAAGAAGTGCATAGAAAATAATTTGTCCTGAATAGGTTAAATATCCACGTGTGGAGGCAAGCACTGGAACACCGCATTTTCCAGGTATGCTATTCGAGGACATGCTGGGAAGGCTAGGGTTTGTCTAAATTAACGCTGTGCTGATTTTTAGTTGGTGGTTTGTTGAAAGTATTGCTAACTGATATATGTAGCATGTGATAAAACAAGCCAGACATGGTGTCCTCTCCAGAACAAGTAAACAGATTGGCCATCCATGTTATTGATGACACTTTCCCAAAGGAAGAACTTTCCTTTGTGATTGTACAGGCAGTAAGTACATTTGCCCTGTCAGTTGCAAAATGTTCAGTCCCGTGAAGGTCTCCTGAAATATCCTCATATTGTGGCCAAAAGCTGTGACTGCTGAACCCCTTCCAGGTCCTCAGACCTCACCCTGACAGAACCAGCTCCTTCCTCAGCTGAGAGGACTGTGGAAGACTCAGCAGAGCTGGGCACAATAGGTTTCACCTCTAATTTTGGAACTGGAAAGTATTCTTTTTTGACAAACTTGGACATACTTTTGGACACGTCCATTGCAGTAGATGACTTTTGAACTAGAAATAATAACATAAATTTGCTCAAGTAGAAAAGGATCATTGCCTTTCTCGCTATTCAGAACCCATCAAAATTTTTAAGAAATGGAAAAAAGAACAAAAATTGAAAGAGGTTGAGGAATATGTTATTCTTGTAGCCCTGAGAATATATCATTGGAGGGAAACCATCCAGGACAAACATTATAGGATTTTGAGACTTACTCATGAAAGAAAAACATACAACAACATTTTAAACACTGATCAATCTGTTCCTTTATCCTACCTCATCCCTTTCTCATTGAAAATCCAGTTCCTCAGGACTGTCTTCATGTTTTCAGACATCAATAAAACAGCTAATAGTCTGGAAGCCAAAGAATCAGGCTTAAGGGAAGTATATCATTTCCAAGGTGTATTCTAACTAACTCTTCCGGTCTTTTAGGTTTACATTAATGAGAGTGGACTGACCAGATCCAGCCAAATTAAATAATCCAGTCAGAACAGAGGGAAAGAAGGCACTAAGCTAGACTGAGCATCTAGTATAAGTCATGCTCACCTAGGCCCTTTTCGTACATTTCCTATTGAATTCCTCAAAAACCTCAATGAGGTAGTCATTTTTTGTTCTCATAGGTGAGAAAACCAAGTCATTTAGAATTTGCTCAAAGCTAACTAGTTTATAGAGAAGAAACTGGGACTAAACTCAGGTTTGTGTCAACTTTAAAATTTGTGCTCTTTTCATCATACCATATTTGCTACACACAGAATTATTGCAGACCAGCTGACCTTTAGAGACGTTGTATAATGGGGTTATTAGGAACACAGCCATATTGCCAGGCTGCTTCTGTTCAGATCCTGGCTCTGTCAGTGACTAGGCATGTGAATGTGGACAAAATAATATATTTAAGCACCCTAAGACTCAGTTTCCTCCTCTGTAAAATGGAAGAATATTAGAACCTACCCCCACAGAGTTTTTGCAAGGTGTAGATGAGTTTTACATGGAAAAATATTTTAAATAATGTCTTTACAAAGGAAGTACTCAACAAGTATCAACTATTTCTACAAATTCCATACCTGGGGGTACTATAGATGACTCAGATAGAATGGTCGTTGAAAGATTGGTATTAGGCAATCTTATTTTTAATATGACCATTTACCATTTGGAAATCCTGTTGGCGTAATGGTTAAGAGCTACGGCTGCTAACCAAAAGGTTGGCAGTTCGAATCCCCCAGGCACTCCTTGGAAACACTATGGGGCAGTTCTACTCTGTCCTATAGGGTTGCTATGAGTCGGAATCGACTTGATGGCAACTTTTTTTTTTTTTTTGATACGATTTAAGTTTATTAGTGAGAAAGGACATTTATTTCATATAATTTGCCAACTGATAACCAATAAATATGGGCAGACCTCTTGGTAGTAAGCCCAGTGCAGGTCTCAACTGGACAAGACTGCTCCACTGGGAGTTGTAAAAAATGGAATCCTAGAGTGCTGTTCTAGTGGTGGTTTGAGAATTTACCCTCCTAACTGGAAGAAAATGTAGAATGAACTGTCTCTAGATGAATTTATATCAGTTAGCATGCCTAGTCAATAATTCTGAAACCATTTAGTTGCAGTAATCTGTATGCATCATCTTTTTGTGGACTCCAAGGTTTCTCGGCCCCACCCTCTTGCTTGGCTTGGTATGGGACAGTAAAGAGAAAAGGAAGTAGGAGATTTGGGGAATGGGAGGCGACTGCTTAAAATCCAGAACAATAGGACTCTGGAGACATGAGAGAAGAGATTCTGGGGCAACCACTCTCAGAAGGCCTGAGCCAGGGAGCAAGGAAGACATTCTCACCTTGCCACTGGCCCCGCTGCTGTAGACACAAATTTGAAAGTGAGACAGGGTTTGAGGATTGGAACCACATTATGTACGTTGTGTAGCACGAAAGGACGTGGTCTGGGGGTCATGAGACTTGGATCCCCAGCTCAGCCACTTCCTCTCTGTGAGATCCAGGCAAGTCACGTGGAATGTCTGGGCTTCTGCATCTTAGGACAGCATCATCCACAGCTCCTTTCAGCTCTCACCCTATGACTCTACTCTATGATCCTTTTGCTCCTTGGGCCTGGAATTAATCTGGTCAATCCAAGAAAGCATCTGGTTCTACAAAAATATATAGATGACATTCGGAGAGCCAACAGCAACCCATCATCGTGCTTAATCCCTTTTGTCAGTTCCAGGTGGTGTGCAACCCCCCTCCTGTCCCCTTGGGATGATTTGTCCCTCAGCCAGCTCTCGAGAAGCCCTGCCTTGAAAGTCACAGAAGATGGATGTTCCCACTGTGACCTTGTATCTCCTTTCCCGGCATGTCTTCATTATTCCTCTCCCTTCCAACCATGGCCCCTCTTCCTCCTCGCCTTCCAAGGGGCAAGGAGAATCAAAGGCACAAACAGGAAGATCCTCAGGCAAATCCTGTGATTTACTACATTACACAACAGTTTTCCAAGTCCCTGTGATCCAAAGTCAGGAAAACTGGCTGAGTCCCTCACAGGAAAATATAAGGAAATTATTTTAAGAAAAATGCAGTCCCAAAGGTAGGCAGAGGGGATAAAAAGAACTTTCCATCTTGAGTTCTAAATGTCAAACAGCCATTCAAGTTTTTATAATAGGGAAAATAATAATAATTTGTTGAAACTCTTCTGCAAATAACAGTATGTTAAAGCTTTTAAATAGAAATTATTTGAAGGCTATAACTCACTCTCTACTTAAAATTCACATTAGAGTAACTATTTTAAGTACAATGAAATGGCATTTTAATAACTTAATATAATATTTTAGTGATGGATAGCTACTTTACATTTACATGCCAGGTTTGTAAATGGCCTTAAGTGGTTTTTCATTATCCCAAATAAAAGAATGGCAAATAGTTCGAGATATCAATGCAAGAGCAATGTGAGCATACCATTTATAGTTTATTAAACTAAAAGGATGCTAATCCATCATTATATTTAAAAAAACACTCATTAGGAAAGGAGATTGATTTGCTAAAATAAAAATTATGTTTTAGAGTTAGAAAATAAGTAAATTACAGCTGAAAATACACAATTATAGTTGCCAATGATTAGTTTGACCTTAAAAAAAAAAATCACTGCACCCTTAGGGCAGAGTGGAGTGGGACCTGGTAGAAACTGTTCATAGGATTTCCTAGTGGAGGGACTTTGCAATTGCTTAGCTCCTGTGGTGTAAACTAGACAGTGACACTCCACAATAGCTTAAGCCCTAAAACTCAACATTGGTATATTGTCATCTAGGCTCTACATTATATTTCTTTGGTTTTGCAGAAAATGGAAAGATTCTTAAAGATGGCAACTATACAATAATACTTTATGTTTTTCAGTTTGTATTATTGATTATAAAACAATACAATCATGGATGGATTAGGGATTAACCGTTTAAACTAATTTGACATACAAATTTCTACTTTTTAAAGCTTCGAGGTAAAAGAAATAATAGCAAAGAAGAAGTAGTTTGGCCATGAGCAGCAACAAAACCTTTTTTTAAAATTACACCTGTGAAACAGCATAAAATTCTGGTCCTTTTTCTGCTGTGAAAAACTTGACCTAGAACCTTAAGTTAATTGCAGAGACTAGACAATTAGTTAAAGAATGTTTAAAAGGCCATTACGTTTTTTCACTCAGTTATTTTTACAAGGAATGCAGGATAGATTTTGGAATTGTTTTGAGCAGATTTTTTCAGCAAGGAATCAGATTTTGTCTCAGTGGGGATCAAGCTGTATACTTCAATTCATGTTGTTTACTTTTTTTTATTTTTATTTCTACTTTAGATGAAGGTTTACGGAACAAACTAGTTTCTCGTTAAACAATTAGTACACATATTGTTTTAGGACACTGGTTAACAACCCCATGACATGTCAACAATCTCACTTCTCAACCTTGGGTTCCATATTACCAGCTTTCCTGTCCCCTCCTGCCTTCTAGTCCTTGTCCCTGGGCTAATGTGCCCCTTAAGTCTTGTCTTGTTTTATGGGCCTGTTCAATCTTTGGATGAAGGGTGAACTTCAGGAGTGACTTCATTACTGAGCTGAAAGGGTGTCCGGGGGTCATACTCTCAGGGTTTCTCCAGTATCTGCCAGGCCAGCAAGTCAGGTCCTTCTTTTTCAGTTAGAATTTTGTTCTACACTTTTCTCCAGCTCTGTCTGGGACGCTGTATTGTGATCCCTGTCAGAGCAGTCAGTGGTGGTAGCCAGGGGGCAACATCTAGTTGTACTGGACTCAGTCTGGTGGAGGTTGTGGTGGATGTGGTCCATTAGTCCTTTGGACTAATCTTTTCCTTGTATCTTTAGTTTTTTTCACTCTTCCTTGCCCCTAAAGGGGTGTGACCAGTGGAGTATCCTAGATGGCCACTCACAGGCTTTTAAGACCCCAGACACTACTCATCAAAGTAGAATGCAGAACATTTTCTTTATAAACTATGTTATGCCAATTGAGCTAGATGTACCCCGAGACCATGGTCCCCACAACCCTCAGCCCAGCAATTCAGTCCCTCAGGAAGTTTGGATGTGTTTATGGAGCTTCCATGACCTTGCTTTTTACGAGTTGTGCTGGCTTCCCCAGTATTGTGTACTATCTTACCCTTCACCAAAGTTACCACTTACCTATTGTGTATTTAGTGTTTTTCCATCCCCATCCTTCCCCTCCCTCGTAACCATCAAAAATTGTTTCTTTTTGTATGTAAACTTTCTCATGAGTTTTTATAGCAGTGATCTCAATACAATATTTGTTCTCTTGTGATTGACTTATTTCACTCAGCATAATGCCCTCCAGATTCATCCATGTTATGAGATGCTTCACAGATTCATTGTTCTATATTGTTGCGTAATACTCCATTGTGTGTATGCACCACAGTTTGTTTATCCATTCATCTGTTGATAGGCATCTAGGTTGTATCCATGTTTTTGCTATTATGAACAATGCTGCAGTAAACATGGGTATGCATATGTGTATTAGTGTGACAACTCTTATCTCTCTAGGATATATTCCTAGGAGTGGGATTGCAGGATCATATGTATTTCTATTTCGAGCTTTCTAAGGAAGCACCATATTGTTTTCTAAAATGGTTGTATCATTTTGCATTCCCACCAGCAGAGCATAAGAGTTTCAGTCTCCCTGCAGCCTCTCCAAAATATGTTATTTCCTGTTTTTTGGATTTGTGTCAGTAATGCTGGGGTAAGATGGTACCTCATTGTGGTTTTGTTTTGCATTTCTCTAATAGCTAGTGATTGCAAGCATTTCCTCATGTGTCTCTGGGCCTCTTGAATGTCTTCTTTGTCGAAGTGCCTGTTCATTTCCTTTGCCCATTTTTTAATTGGATTATTTGTCTTTTAGTTGTAGAGGTGTTGGATTTTCTTGTAGATTTTAGACCTTTATCTACTTTGTAATAGCCAGTTTTTTTCCCCAGTCTGTAGGTTCTCTTTTTACTCTTTTGGTGAGCGTAAGTATTTAATTTTTAGAAGATCTCGGTTATCTAGCTTATCAGCTGGGCCTTGTGTGTTGTTACTTATGGTTTGTATCCTGTTAATGCCGTGTTTTAGGGCCTCTAGCATTCATCCTATTTTTTCTTCTGGGAACTTCATAGTTTTGGGCTTTATATTTAGGTCTTTAATCCATTTTTAGTTAGTTTTTGTATATAGTGTAAGGTATGCATTCTGTTTCATTTTTTTGCAGATGGACATCCAGTTTTGCCAGAACCATTTATTAAAAACACTATCTTTTCCCCATTTGATGGACTTTGGGCCCTTGTCAAAGATCAGGTGACCATAGGTGGATGGATTTACATCTGGGTTCTCAATTCTGTTCCATTGGTCAATGGATCTGTCGCTGTACCAGTACCAGGCTGTTTGACTACCATAGCTGTATGGTAAGTTCTGAGGTCAGGTAGTGCGTGTCCTCCTACTTTATTCTTCTTCTTTAGTAGTGCTTTACTTATCCGGGGATTCTTCCCTTTCCATGTAAAGTTAATGATAAATTTTTCCATCTCCTTAAAGAATGTCGTTGGTATTTGGTTCGGTATTGCATTGTATTTGTAAATTGCTTTGGGTAGAATTGTCATTTTCACAATGTTGAGTCTCCCTATCCATGAGCATGGTATGTTTTTCCATTTATGTAGATCTCTTTTGGCTTCTTGCAGTAGCGTTGTGTAGTTTTCTCTCTATGGGTCTTTTCCATCCCTGGTTAGATTTATTCCCAAGTATTTTATTTTTTTAGGGGCTTTCATAAATGGTATTGTTTTCCTGATTTCCTTTTAATCGTTTTCTTTATTGGTGTATAGGAATCCAACTAATTTTTGTATGTTTATCTTGTATCCTGCTGTTCTGCTGAATCTTTCTATTAGTTCCAGTAGTTTTCTCATGGAGTCTTTTGGGTTTTCTATATATATCATCTGCAAATGGGGACAGTTTAACTTCTTCATTACCAATTTGGACGCCCTTTATTTCTGTTTCTTGCATTATTGCTGTAGCTAGAACTTCCAGCACAATGTTAAATAGGAGTGGTGATAAAATGCTTTCAGCCTTTCTCAGTTAAGAATGATGTTGGCTGTTGGTTTTTCATAGATGTCCTTTTTTAGGTTGAGAAATTTCCCTTCTATATCTATTTTATCAAGAGTTTTTATCAGGAATGGGTGTTGGACCTTGTCAAATGCCTTTTCTGTGTTGACTGAGATGATCACGTGATTCTTTTCTTTCCTTTTATTTATATGGTAGCTTACGTTGATTGATTTTCTAATGTTGAACCATCTTTGCATACTTGGTATGACTCCTACTTGGTTGTGGTGTATTTTTTTTTTTTTTTTTGATACGATGCTGGATTCTATTGGCTAGAATTTTGGTTAGAAATTTTGCATCTATATTCATGGGAAATATTGGTCTGCAATTTTTTTGTGGTGTCTTTGCCTGGTTTTGGTATCAGAGTTATGCTGGCTTCATAGAATGAATTCGGAAGTATTGCTTTCTTTTGTATGTTCTGAAATAGTTTGAGTAGTACTAGTGTAAGCTCTTCTCTGAATGTTTGGTAGAATTCTCCAGTGAAGCCATCTGGGCCAGGGTTTGTTGTTGCTGGGAGTTTTTTTTAATTACCTATTCAATCTCTTCTCTTGTTATGGGTCTGTTCAGATATTCAACATCATTTTGTGTTAGTGCAGGTAGCTAGTGTGTTTCTAGAAATCTGTCCATTTCCTCTAGGTTTCAAATTTCTTGGAGAATAGTTTTTCATAATACTCTGTTATGATCCTTTTTACTTCAGGTGCATCTGTTGTAATGTCCCCCATTTCATTTCTTATTTGGGTTATTTGCATCCTCTCCTGTTTTCTTTTGTCATTTTGGCTAGTGGTTTGTTGATTTTATTGATCCTTTCAAAGAACCAACTTCTGGTTTTCTTTATTTTTTCTATTGTTTTTCTATTCTCTGTTTCATTTATTTCTACACTGATCTTTATTATTTCCTTTTTTCTGGTGGCCGTGAGCTTCTTTGGCTGTTCTCATTCTATTTTTTTCAAGTTGCATAGCTAACGTTTTGATTTTGTCTCTTTCTTCTTTTTTGATGTGTACGTCTATTGCTATAAATTGACCTCTGAGCACTGCCTTTGCTGTGTTCCAAAGGTTTTGATATGAGGTGTTTTCATTCTCATTTGATTCTAGGAATTTTTTGATTCCATCTCTGATTTCTTCTATTACCCAGTGGTTTTTAAGCAGGGTGTTGTTCAGTTCCCATGTAATTAATTTTTTCCCCACTCTTCCTGTTATTAATTTCTACTTTGATGGCATTTTGGTCAGAGAAGATACTTCATATTATTTCAGTGTTTTGGATTTTGTTGTGAGTTCTGTGGCCTAAGACGTGGTCTATTCTGGAGAATAGACCATGTGCATTGGAAAAGAATGTGTACTTTGCAGCTTTTGGGTGGAGTGTTCTATATATGGCTATGAGGTCAGGTTAGCTGATTGTGCTCTTTAGCTCTTCTGTATCTTTGTTCAGTTTCTTTCTAGATGTTCTGTCCTTTACCGAGAGTGGTGTGTTGAAGTCTCCTACATTATTGTAGAACTGTCAATTTCTCTTTTCAGTGCTATTAGAGTTTGTTTTATGTATTTTGGAGCTCTGTCATTGGGTGCATAGATGTTTACTATGGTTAAGTCGTCTTGATGGATCATCCCGTTCATCATTATATTCTTTGTCTTTTATGGTGGATTTTGTTTTAAAGTCTATTTTATCTGAGATTAGTATTGCCACTCCTGCTCTTTTTTGGTAACTGCTTGATATATTTTTTTCTATCCTTTGATTTTTAATAAATTTACACCCTTGCTTCTAAGATGTATCTCTTGTAGACAGCATATTGATGGATCCTGTTTTTTACAACCATTCTGTCACTCTCTTGTCTCTTTATGGGTGCATTTAGGCCATTTACATTCAGTGTAATATTGATAGGTGTATTGCTATCATTTTCTAGTTTTTTTTTTTTTTTCTTTTGTGGCACTAACATTTTCTTCGTTTCTCTTACTCTCCTGTGCTCAGTTTCTTTTGTTTGTGGATTTCTTTTTCATTTCTTTTGTTTCTGTTGATTTTGTTTTTATTGAGACTACATTTTTCTTCTTTATTTTGATGAGTAGTTTTGTTAACTTTCTTTGTGTTTACCTTGAAATTTACCCTTATCTTCCTAGGTTTAAACCAGTCTATCATTACTGGGTATTGCCTTGCCTTCCTCTCCATTAGAAAGTTCAATACCTACACTGTTTAATCCCTCTTTTATTGTTCTGAGGTTGTTGTCATTTACACATTAGCCTCTCTGGTTCCCTGTTGCAATTCTTTTGGTTTTGGATAGTCCTTGAGAGTTCATTTCCTAGGTTGGTATCTGGCTGGTGCAGTCCTACACCCTTGATTCAGGCTGTGGTCTCATGTTGTTTGTTCTTAGACCAAAGGACTCCCTTTAATAATTCCTGTAAGTTTGGTTTGGTTTTACATATTCCCTTAATTTCCATTTATCTGGAAATGTCCTAATTTCACCACCATATTTGAACAAAAGTTTTGCAGGATATATTATTCTTAGTTGGCAATTTTTTTTTTCTTTCAAGGTTTTATATATGTCATCCTATTGCCTTCTTGCCTGCATGGTTTCTGCTGAATAATCAGAGCTGTCTTATTGTTTCTCCTCTGTATGTGACTTTTTGTTTTTCTCAAACTGCTCTCAGAATTTTTTGTCTTTGGTTTTAGTGAGTGTGATTATGATATGCCTTAGTGATTTTCTTTTGGGATCTATCCTGTATGAGTTCATTGAGCTTCTTGGATGGTCAGCTTTTCATTATTCATGATATTCGGGAAGTTTCCTGTCAGCAATTCTTCCGTGACCCTGTCTGTGTTTTCCGTTTTCTCCCCTGTTCTTGAACTCCGATCACTCGTAAATTTTTGCTTTTGATTGTATCCCACCTAATTGTCAGGGTTTCTTCATTTTTCTTTGTTCTTTTTTCTGATTTTTCCTCAGAGTTGTATCCAAGTATTTGTCTTCAATTTTGCTGATTCTGTCTTCCATCATTTCAAACCTGCTCCTCAGCCCTTCTATAACACTGTCCATTTCTGAAATCTTGTTGTTTATCTTTTGGATTTCTAATTGTTGTTTTTGTATGATTTCTAGTTGTGAATTTATTTTGGCATTTTGATCTTGTATTATCTCCCTGAATTCTTTCAGGTTTTTCTCTGTATATTCCATGACTTTGTCTATTTTTTCCTCATTTTTTTTCTGCTTTTTGCTTCAAATCTTGGATAGCTTTGAATATTAGAGATGTGAATTCCCTGTCAGGTAGTTCTAGTGCCTTTCCTTCTACTGGAAAGTCATATGGTATTTTATTTTGGATGCCTACTAGAACCATACTGTCTTTTTAAAATATGTTTTGATATTGTCGCTGTGTTCAAGGACGTCCATTAGTTATTTTCTTCATTTATTTATTGTAGATTTTTTTGTTTCATCCTACTTTTTTGTTTTATTTGGTTATGTCTGAGCAGGCTGACTGTGTGTTCTTTGTTGTTTGCTCATCTGTAGCCATGATACTTTTCACCTCCTTGTCCAATGGGTAGGGCCAGTCACTCAACTATGGTGCAGCAGGGCATGTCTAGCTGAAGGGGAGGGGCTGGGATGGTTCGTTTGTGGCACGTACTGGGACCTACAGGGCGGGCAAGGAATCAGTGCTGGGTAGGTTCTGATAGGCCATGCCTATGCTGCTCAGGGGTGTGATTTTCAGCACATGGTGCAGGTAGGCAGGAAAAAGGGAGGAGATTGTGATGTATGAAGCTAATATGGGTATGGGAAAGAGAAGCGATAGGAGAGAGAAACAGAAGCCAAAAACAAACCAAGGGGGAAAAAAAAGAGTGCTAAGGCAACTTGCCAGTGGAGTGGAGAGATTAGAAACCAATAAATGGAGAAAAGAAAAAGGGGTGGGGGGAACAAGTGAAAACTTAGAAAAGAAGATCCCCCAGGGGTCCCATCAGTGTGGCCTCAAAGACTGAGGAAGTGGCTCCCAGGCTGCATGGTATAGCCTGGCTAGAGGGGTTATAGGTATCACACAGTACCAGGTATTCAAGTATAGAGAGACGACAACTGAAAAATAATGAAAGACAGAAAGGAAAAATTAGTGGAAAAAAAAGAAATAAAGAAAAAAGAAATGCCCTCAGGGGCTGCATAGACTGAGGAAGTGGCTCCTAAGCTATGTAGTGCAACCTGGCTAGAAGGGTCTCCCAAACTGTGAAAGAAAAAAGAAAACAATCAAAACAAAACAGACCAAAGCAAAACAAAACAAAGCAAAATAATAATAAAAAGCCCCAGGGATCCTAGCAGTGTGGTATCACGGGCCAGAAGAGTGGTTCCCTAGTCGAGTGTGTCTTCACGGGCTTTCAAGAAGAAGCAAAGATGGCACACAGAACCAGACGTTCAAGAGAAAGGAGGCGGAGGTGGTGAGAAGCACAGAAGAAAACAAAAGAAATGGCAACTCAGGGAGCCGGCCAGTGTGGGTGGGGTGAATCCAAGTGGCCTGGGGCCGAAGCAGTTGCCTTCTGGTCAAGAGTCCTGCGGCCAGTGGGAAGCAGAGGAGGCTGAAGGTTGGGGGCGGGGAGGGAAAGAAGGGTGAGGGCTAGGGAAGTGTGTATCGCTGGTTACCTGGTGCTCTGTCTACTGCTGGGAACTTTGTGAAGCTGCTTTCCCATACTCCCTGTCCGTCAATCTCTGATGTGGGCAGGGTGAATCCAAGTGGCAGGGGTGCTGCACTTCCCTTTCAGCAGCCAGCCAGGAAGGAGGAGATAGAGAAGCCAGGAGAGAATGGGGGGGTGGGAAAGCATGTATCGCTGGCTACCAAGTGCTCTGTCTCCTGCTCGGAGCTCTGTGAAGCTGCCTTCCCCCACCCCCTGTACACCAATCTCCAGCAGGAGTCCATGATGGCTAATCTGTGCTGTGCTAGCTGATAGGGGACCTCCGCATGTATCTCTCCTGACTCTCTGTCCTCTGTCAGTTTGTTATTCCATTAGGTGTTTGGCTGAGTTCTCTCTCTTTGTTTGACACTTTGTGTTCTAGGAATGACAGAAGTTAGCCGGAAGTCCCCTATTTACTTTTTTATGAACGCACATTTCCAGTTAATTGTTATAGCTATGTTTTAGTTGATTTGGAAGTTGATAACTACTTGGAAAGAAAAACTTATAAATTTGGATGTCAAATTATGTTTAGATGGTTATCTCATAATTCATCCTTGTTTGCATTACTTTACTATTATATAATACAGACTGAAAAAAAATAAAGCATTATATGTTTTTGTTGTTAGGTGCCATCAATCCTATGTACAACGGAACAAAAGACTGCCCGGTCCTGCACCATCCGCACAATCGTTTCTATGCTTGAGCCCATTGCTGCGGCCACTGTGTCAGTCCATCTCGTGGAGGGTCCTCCTCTCTTTTGCTGACCCTCTGCTTTACCCAGCATGAATTCTTTCTCCAGGGACAAGCACGTGAGATGAAGTCTTGCCATCCTCGCTTCTAAGGAGCATTCTGGATGTGCTTCTTGTCTCAGAAGAAAGCATTATATAGTTGCCATCTTTAAGAGTCATTCCCTTTTCTGCTCTTTTTACATTACCAACTTTAATTTTAGGCATTTATAATGTGTCAAGGACAAAGCTGGCATAACATGTTTTCTCTTGATATTTAAAAGATAAAAGTTACATGACATTTTAAGATTTAAAATATTTCTGCCAGGGTTAACATTATGCATAAATGAAATCCATTCATTTATTTAGTCAATATTCATTCCAATAAACAGCTACTGAAAGTTTGTTCAATATAAACCACTGAGCCAAGCAGTGGTAGGATTACAAAGATGAATAAAATATAGCTCCTGCTTCATGGGGAGTGCATTTGTTAGGCTAATTACTTAGCTGCTGTTAATAAAGAGATCTAAAGCTACAATGGCTTAAGTAAGGTAGAAATGTGCTTATTTCCCCTGTAGCATTCCAGAGGCAAGTGTGTCCCTGAGCATATAGATTCTAAGACTGCTTCAGACATAGTCAAATTTCCCAGCTAGCAGGAAGGAGAAATTCAGGACAAGCAATCTGCTATTAAGATGATGTGGGAATCAAATGTATCATTTCTCCTCTACATCTCATTGGAGCGAATTTATCCTCACAGTCACACCTGGGAAATGCATGTGATTAAAAGGGCCCTGACATTACACATGCAATAACATGGAAGAATCTCTAGAACATTATGTTAAGTGGAAGAAGTCCATTACAAAAGATTACATACTGTATATTTCCATGTATGTGAAACTTTGGAACAGGCAAAACTATAGTGCTAGCAGATCAGTGATTGCCTGGGCCAGGGTTCTAGGAGGTGCTAAACTTGCAAAGAGGCACTAAGAAACATTTTGGAGTGATGAAAATATTCTAGATCTTGATTGTGGTTACATGACTGTATACAGTTACCAAAATTCATCAAGCTCTATGCCAAAAGTGAGTTAATTATTGTTGTTGCTATTGTGATTATTACCTTGAGTGGAGCTGGTAAAACTTTAAGGGAGTAAAAAAAATCACTGGTTAAAATTGGAATTCTTGAGCCAAGAAACTAATGTTGCTTTATATGGTTTGGATTGCTTTTCAAGGAAAAAAAAAAGTTGGCAAGTACATTTGTTCATTGAGGTAGTTAGTAATGACTGTTACACAAACAGCCCTGAAGCTCAGGAGCTAACTGAGAAATAAACACAATAAAATATTTATTTTTCATTCAAGTCACAGTCCTATGGGGTGATGGTTGGGGCAGCTTTCCTAGGTTGCTCTCCTTCTAGCAGCAACTAGAGATCTAGCCTGTTCATCTAGTGGATCCATTCCCTTCTGGGGCCTTGGAGTCCTTTGGGATCTTGAAATCATCTGCTAGATCCTCTGCAGCCAGCTGGCCAATGAAAGGGGGAAGGTGAGCACAGGGTCTCTGATGAGATTTCAGGGGCCAGGTCTGGAAGTGGCACACATCACTATTGCCCATATTGCAATGGCCAGAAGGAGTCACATGACCACACCTAAATGAACACCTGGAAATGTAGTCTTCTCGTGTGTCCAGAAAGAGAATGAAATGATTTGTGAACCTGTACCATTGTGCCTGCCAAAAGATTATAAAGAAGCAGAAAAAAATTGTTATCAATCCCAGTCTGGAAACAACAGCTATTAAGAGAGTCTGATATATTTTTTTTTGGAAGAAAATCCTGGTGATCTGCTTCCACTAAATCAGCCAGTGAAAACTCTGTGGATCGCAATTGCCCAGTCCACAATCGATCGTGGGGATGGTGCAAGATGGGGAACGTTTAGTTCTGTTGTGCATGGGGTCAACATGAGTCAGGGTCAGCTCGTAGCAGCTAATGACAGCAACATTTTCTTCTCATCTTTTTATCTATGCATTAAAATTTTAACATTCAGGGATTATGTATCTAATTTTTATACTTATTTTTCAATAAATATTATTATGTAAAACTTTATTATTTAAAAGTTCAAATCCTATTTTGCAACATACTAATTGAGTGAATATGGGAAAGTTTCTAGGGCTCAGGATTTTGTTTTGTTTTTTCCAATTTTATGAAATGACCTAAATGATCCCTACCAAACAAGGCTAGCCTAAGGATTAAATGAGATAGTTCATGTAGAATATACAGCATAGGGTCTGACACATAGTGGAGCCCTGGTGGTACAGTGGTTAAGAGCTACTGTGAGCTATGGCTGCTAACCAAAATGTCAGGAGTTTGAATCCATAGCTGCTCCTTGGAAACCCTATGGGGCAATTCTACTCTGTCCTATAGGGCCACTATGAGTCAGAATCAACTCGACTGCAACGGGTTTGGTTTTTTTGGTTTTGACACATAGTAGGCAGCTAATCCTGAGTTTTCCTTGCATGAAGAGCATACTGATTTAATCATTGTAACTCCATAATATGTTTTAATATTTGCTTGGGCTAGTCCTTTATCAGACTCCTTTTAATAAAGGAATTACACACTGTTTTTGATAGTTTATTCTTCCAGGTGAACTACAGAGCCATTTGTTTTCTGTGAAAAGTGTGTCTTAGCCTGGCTTCTCCAGAAAGCAGAGGCCAAGACAAAGGATTTATGCTTATTAGGGAGTCCAGCCCTAGGGAACATCATGAGGGACAAGGGTAATGAAGCAGGGAAGGAGAGAGAGCCAATAGAAGAAGGTGTCATCTAGCTGGCTGTTGCTCTGGGTAACTGTTCAATCCTACAGGCTCTCCTCTGAGAAGTTATAGAGAGAGTATCTTAGTCATCTAGTGCTGCTGTAACAGAAATACCGTAAGTGGATGGCTTTAACAAACAAATTTATTTTCTCACAGTTTTGGAGGCTAAAAGTCCAAATTCAGAGTGCTGGCTGTAGGAGAAGGCTTTCTCTGCCTGTCGACTCTGGAGGAAGGTCCTTGTCTCTTCGGCTTCTACTTCCTGGTTCCTTGGAGATCTCCGTGTGTCTTTGCATCTACCTTACCCCATTTCTCCTCTGCTTGCTTGTTCAGTCTCTTTTACATCTCAGAAGAGATTGCCTTAAGATACTCTACACTAATACTGCCTCAGTAATATAACAAAGACAGCCCATTCACAAATGGGATTATAACCACAGGCTTTGAGGTTAGGATCTACAACACATATTTTGGGGGACCTATTTTTTTTTTTTATTCAATCCATAACAAACAGCATCTCAAGGCAGTAGATCCAGGGAAGGAAGCCCTGGCCCTCACATCCCATTGATCAAGTTTTACTCCACAGGGAATCCACTCCCCACACTTCTGGGTGGTACATGACCGGCCCCTGGTGGTCCCCATGGTGCTTCACGCCTGGTTATCAAACAGAAGCCCCAGACAAAAGCCCAGACAGAGCCCACAAGACAGTTATCTGAGGAGCTTCTAAGAGAATGCAAATTTGGAATCAACAAACTCTTTATATTATCTAGTTTTTCCATTCTGGAACATAACAATAAAATTTTAAAAAGGGAATTATTCCATTTATACCTAAAGGCATGTTTCTTACATTCTCTTTCACTTGCTATGATTAGGATCAAATTTACAAAAAACTGGATATTATAAAGTGGGGAGCAGAGAGTCCCTCAATTTAACAAGGAAATGCTACTTCCTGATGCAACTACAAGACCCTGCAAGACCGGGCAACAGTTCTGTCCTGTTATACAGAAGGTCACCATGAGTTGAAGCCAACTCCACGGCAACTAACAACAACAAGACCAACTTAGTTAAAAGCAAATGCAGACAATTTGATACTATTTTTAAAGTCAAAAGGATTTGCTACTGCCTTTGGAAGAGAGACCTCACTCATTCTCTGGCAGAGGAGCCTGGGGATTGGAGGATCAATTAGCATTCTTCTGGCCTCTCCCAAGCCACTTCTGAGCTGCCTCAAGGCAACGTCTGTTCTCCCCAGATGCTTATTAAGGTGCCTCAGAGCTCTGTCTTTAGAGCAGTAAGCTACTCTTGTTCAAAAAGTGGTTTGAGGACACGCATGTGATGCTGAATCTCCTCCAGACTTTGCCCTCCCACAGCCTTTCACTTCCCTACCCTGTCCCCTCAAAACTCAAAGACTCTTCCTGGACCAGAATTAACATCCTAGGCACTGTAAGCATCTCCAGTGAGATATATGGAGGGATTTATTTGCCCCATCATTTAACATGCTGTGAGTCCGAGAGCCAGTTATAGTGATCATTTTGCCCTCAAAAGAAAAGGGGCTAGTTTTTCCCTCCTGTTCCAAGGACTTTTAATAAGAGCCAGGTGGAAAGTTCCTGGCCTGTGATGCTGGGGGAGGGGGGGGGGCAGGGGGAGTTGAGGGGGAGGGTTCTAACACATATAACATACCAATAGTTTGTTATGGAGATTATTCTGGGACGCTTTGAGCCTTGGGCTGGTCTTTGTTTAACCACAGAATTGCTGCATGCCCTTGGAGATATTTTACAATGCTCCTCCATGTTTAGATGTACTACTGTTATTATAGGATATCAAATTTCTCCACAAAATGCCATTGCCATAGTCTATTCATTTGTTTGCACCAACATTATTATTTACTGTACTTAGTCCATTTTGTAGTATTGAGTGACCTTCACCAAAAGTTCAGCGTTCTTGGCAGGCGTTTTTCCCCTTGGCCACAGAGGAACCCTGTATTCCTCTGGAATCTTCCAAGAGATGGGAATGCAACAGCAGCAGCTGAGGAAATGACTAGGAACAAAATAGACATCAGATTCAGAAAAGTACTGGAAAATAATTTTTAGCAGAAGCAGTTCTCTTTTGGCAATGAACATTCTATAGGATTCAGTGAAACATCGCCTGCCATGTGGCTAAACTTGAATGGAAAAAAAAAAAGTATGTAGACTGACATGTGATTTCATTTTTTAAACATAGATGATAGAGTTCTGGCCCTGGACTTGACTCTCAGATCCATGTGGGTGATTAATATCACACTCTGAGGTACATAGACATAATGAGACTAGAAAGGAGTCCTAGTAGTGCAATGGTTAAACACTCAGCTTCAAACTCACCAGTCTCTCTGAGGGAAAAGAGATCTGGCAACCTGTTCCCGTAAAGATTTCAGCCTAGGAAACCCTATGGGACAGCTCTACTGTGTCCTATAGGATGACCGTGAGTCAGAATCAACTCAAGGGCACACAACAATGAGAATAGAACAGAGCCTTTAATATACTTCCCCTTTTTAACTGTACACAAATAAAACTAGGACTTAACAAACAAAAAAAATGGACTTAGTGGGTGGATGATGTCAGCACCTAAATTTCTGCTAATACTTTCAAAGTGTGCTTTTTTTATGTTAAAAAAAAAAAAAAAGTTTCACTGATTGTAAGTCTACAGCTCATTGAGAAACTGTCTTTGAGTGAACATTCCAAAATGTAAATATCTCCTTCTGGGGTGTGTTGTTCTTTCTTATGCCTTCCTAGTGGACACAGCCCACATTTCTTCAGTTGTATGTTCTATTACCCCATGAGCCTCTTGGGCAGTCCCACCTGAAAGCATTAATGCTGCTACATTACCATAAAAGTCTTCTCTGTGAGCACAATTTTAAAACACGAAAGGGCTGCATTAGAACAAATAGAAACATCCCCTCCCGGCTTGAAGAAAACATACACTTAACACTCTGGTTGGTGGTGTTTCTGTGCTCCAGAGTGGCCCCTGAATGAAGAAACCTCACTACAGTACATAGAGACAGCCACAATCTTTGTTTTTGTTTTCGTTTTTTGTCTAAGGTATTTCAATGCATGAAATCTTAAATCTAAAGCTGTCCTTGAGATCAGGGAGAAATATTTAAACATTTATGCATTCAGTTCATGATTCAGAGGTTTATTTTAAGACTGTTGATTTTGGGACACCCAACTCTTGCATTTAAACTGCGAAGTGAGTCATGTTTGTGGGAGGTAATTACTACCAGAAAGTACAACTAACTTGTAAGCCACTCTTTAAAATGGCCACTCACAATCTACAATTACTGCAAATAACAGGCTATCAGGACTCTTGCTCTGTTTTATGGCTGTATATATTTATTATAAGTTCATCAGGCAATACCCAAACATACTTTTTTCCACAGAGCGGCTCTTGGGGCAGAAATGAGTCCCTTTATTAGTATCAATATAGGTTTCTGAGGATGTACGGTTAAAAAGGTATAATCTCAAGGTAATGCTTCCTTTATAAGGAACAAAACCTGGGGAACAGTTGGCTCAAAAGGGTAATAAGGGATTCCAGTTGGCGGAAATTGTAGACGTATGATTTGTGCATCATTAAAGATCATCTCTAACCAACTGAAATTACACCAGGCATTTACCTCTCTAACAACCTCTCTTAGGCTGATTTCCATGTCCTCATGGGAGTCTTCCTGATTCTCCACTAAGTGATTAGTGGAGTGCTCACCCATCCTACTGGTAGCCAAGTGGGTAGCTTCTTATGGGTCACATAGCCAGAGTCTGAGAGAACATCCTGCAGTTCAAATATCCATAGCGCCTTCCTCATCAGCCCTCAAGTTGATTCTGACTCATGGTGACCTTGTGTGTGCAGAGTAGAACTGCTCCACAGGGTTTTCAAGGCTGTGACCTTCCGGAAGCAGATCGCCAGACCTGTTTTCTGAGGTGCCTCTGGGTGGGTTCGAACCATCAACTTCTTGGCTAGTAGTTGGGCACTTAACCATTTGCGCCATCCAGGGACCCTCTTCACTGGTGAGTGCCTAACATTTCACAGATAAAATGTCTAGAGAGTCGGTGTTACAGAAAGGAGATAGAATATGAGGGAATCTGATGTTTGAAGTCAGGTTATATAAGAGGATGCCACACTGAGATGGAGGGAAAGCACCAGAAAGGAAAGGTTGGAACTTCCACAGACAAAGTGTGGCTACTTGACAACTTTATGTTAGCCTAGCCTTAAATTGCCATTGACTTAACCTTTCTTAACACAACTGGTGGTGTAGTAGTTAAGAGCTTGGCTGCTAACCAAAAGGTCGGCAATTTGAATCAACCAGCCGCTCCTTGGAAACCATATGGGGACAGTTCTACTGTGTCCTATAGGGTCACTATGAGTTGGAATTGACTCGATGGCAATGGAGTTTAACACAACTCAGCTGTGACACCTATGCCTCCCAGTCTTCCTTAAAGCTCCCTTGACTCCTAAGCCGAACACATACCTTTCTTTGACCAACCACATGATCATGCCTCCTTAGGCTGCCTATGATTCAACTGCCCTCTTGGATCTATTCACATTCATTCATTTGTGACTCATTTTGTCATCATGTATTCAATAACTATTGAGTGTCCTCTTTGTGTCACTTGTGCTGGGCACTCAGATACATCCGTGAACAAAACTTAGTCCCTATTTTTGAGGAGATTACTGGCTGGTTGGGGAGACAGCCATGAAAATGGCAATTTCAAAACAATATAAGAAATGCTACATAGAGGTGAGTGGGTGCTGTCAGAACATATCAGAAAGGCACTGTACCTGATCTGGGAGAACAGAAAACACTTCCCACAAGTGGCCATGTTTAAATGAAGACCTGAAGGAAAAGAAGGAGATAGCCAGGAGACTTAAGGGGGAGCAAACGTAAGGAGAGATGGCGGAATATTTTATACATAAGTAACAGTCCAAACCTGTGAGAAACAGCAAGATCCAGTTCAGGTAAAACAGGATTAATTCAAAGTGGATGGAGCTAGAAGTAGAGAGGAGGCTGGAGAGGTAGAGACCGGAACCTAAAGGACAATGTATGCCATTCCCAGGGAATTGAATGTAATGAGACCCATTGGAGGAGGCACCCTAAGAACTGTTTTTATTTTAGAGCAACTATCTATCAGGTTCTTTACCTGCTTATATTTAAGCATCTAGGCTCAATCCTGAGAAAGTTCGTAAACTCCTTTTTTTTTATCTATCAGGTTCTTTACCTGCTTATATTTAAGCATCTAGGCTCAATCCTGAGAAAGTTCGTAAACTCCGAACCATTTGGCTAGCTCTCCTACTATCTCATCTTTCCACAATTAATCTCAGCTATTGGAAACCCTGGCAGCATAGTGGTTAAGAGCTAGGGCTGCTAATAAAAAGGCTGGCAGTTTGAATCCACCAGGCACTCCTTGGAAACCATATGGGGTAATTCTACTCTGTCCTGTAGGGTCGCTATGAGTTGGAATCAACTTGACAACAACGAGTTTGTTTGTTCATTTGTTTTAATTTGAAACCCTGGTGGCATGGTGGTTAAGAGTTTGATGCTAACCAAAAGGTCAGCAGTTCGATTCCACCAGGTGCTCCTTGGAAACCCTATGGGGCAGTTCTACTCTGCCCTATAGGGTCACTAGGAGCCAGAATTGATTTGATGACAATGGGTTTATGGCCAGAATGAGCAGCTATTGGACTGTTCTAACTTGGTCATTGCTCAATCTGTTCTACCTACTTCAGCCACTGTCCTCCTCAATCTCTTTGATTCATCTGGGCTTTCAACATGCCCATAACTCTGTTTTACATATTTTCATGGAAATGTCTCTCATTCAGTTTTAACTTGATTTAAGTTCTGGAACATATAGAAATATAGTTTTGAGCTTACCACTCACTCAACAAGTATTTACTAAGTAACTGAATGTTCAAAGAAGTGTTCTAGACAATATAGTAAAGACCAAGAAAGACGAAGTCCCCATCTTCATGGAATGGACATTTTAGAGGAAGAAGACAGACAAATAAGCAAGTTAATGCATCACATATCAGATGGGATAATTGTTATGTAGAAAATGGATATGTGGATAACAATTGCTGGAGGGTGTTATTTTATACAGGATTATGATTTACAAAAAAAAAAATTTTTTTTTTAAATAGAATAGATACATGCTATTATACAGTAAGAAGTCCCTAGATGATTACCTAGCACTCAGCTGCTAACTAAAAGATTCAAGTCCACCCAGAGGCGTCTCAGAAGAAAGGCTGGCAATCTACTTCCAACAATCAGCCATTGAAAACCCTATGGAGCAAAGTTCTATTCTGACACATGTAGGGCCACCATGAGTCAGAATTGACTCGATTACACCATAAGCATGTATCAGCAGGTTTTTAATGGCATCAGGACTCGACAATTAGACATTTCCTATAACTAGTTTGAAATAGATTTGGATAAGTAATTTGTTGTCACTTATAAATTTTAGGTCTGAAGAAGCTTTCTGATTTTTTTTTTTTTAGTCAATCAAATTCAAAGCATAATTATATTTTTAGCCTTATAGTTTTGGGTGGGTAATAAACAGAATTTTGAAATCATCTTACTTACAGTCTTAATGTCCTTGGCTTAGAAACAATGTGGCTTGGTACATTTCTGAATTTGTATTTTACTTTAGGAGAATAATAGTTAAGCTCTTCACTGTTTATATTTTATCTTAATTTTCGATTTGGAAAGATGGAGAAATAGACACAACCTAATGGGCAATAGCAAGGATGCTGATGAGGAGTGACACGAGTCCTCCAATATATACCTAATAGGAGCAACAGAAAAGGGGAATGGAAGAGCAATATTTAAAGAAATAAGAACTGAGGTTTTCCAGAATTGTAGTAAGGCCTGAATCCTCAGATTAAAATATATTAATGTACCAAGCAGGATGAAGACAAGTCAATATACAACATAGCAAAACTGAAGAAAATCAAGAATAAAGAGAAAAATCTTAAAAGGCTTCCATAGAGAAAAGGCAGATTACATGCTAGGGAACACTAAATAGACTGACAGCCGAATTTTCTCCTTAGGTATGACAGATGTGAGAAGACAGTACTGTCTTCAAGGAGCTGAGGAAATTAGCTCTCAATCTAGAATGTTGTTCTCAGCAAAACTTAAAAATGCATAAAACAAAGATATTTTTATAATTACAGAGATTTAGATAATTTACCAATCATAGACTCTCCTTAAAGAATATACTTATGAAAAAAAAGGGAAAGAAATGAACCCGTGTTTCTTTGTTATCTTGCATTCTAAGTGAATATATGGGATGCAAGATAACATGAGCATAGATTTTGATAGACATAAAGACATTATATTAACTACTGACTATCCAATCTGTATGCTGAGCAAATAATCTGAGAAGCTGGACTATATGAAGAACAGGGCATCAGGATTGGAGGAAGACTCATTAACAACCTGCGTTATGCAGATGGCACAACCTTGATCACAGAAAGTGAAAAGGACTTGAAGCACTTACTAATGAAGATCAAAGACCACAGCCTTCAGTATGGATTGTACCTAAACATAAAGAAAACAAAAATACAACTGGACCAATGAGCAACATCATGATAAACGGAGAAAAGATTGAAGTTGTCAAGGATCTCATTTTACTTGGATCCACAATCAACAGCCATGGAAGCAGCAGCCAAGAAATCAAATTATGCATTGCATTGGGCAAATCTGCTGCTGCAAAGGACCTTTTTAAAGTATCGAAAGTAAAGCTGTTACCTTGAAGACTAAGGTGTGCCTGACCAAAGCCTTGGTATTTTCAATTGTATCATATGCATGTGAAAGCTGGACAATGAATAAGGAAGACCAAAGAAGAATTGATGCCTCTGAATTGTGGTGTTGGCAAAGAATATTGAATATACCATGGACTGCCAAAAGAACAAACAAATCTGTGTTGGAAGAAGTATAACCAGAATGCTCCTAAGAAGCAAGGATGGTGAGACTGCGTCTTACATACTTTGGACATGTTGTCAGGAGGGATCAGTCCCCAGAGAAGGACATCATGCTTGGCAAAGTACAGGGTCAGTGGAAAAGAGGAAGACCCTCAACAAGGTGGATTGACACAGTGGCTGCAACAATGAGCTCAAGCATAACAACGATTGTAAGGATGGCTCGGGACTGGGCAGTGTTTCGTTCTGTTGTGCATAGGGTAGCTATGAGTCGGAACTAATTCGATGGCACCTAAGAGCAACAATAACAACTGACTATTAGAAAGATTACAGTTGCTTTTTGGTGTTATAAAAGATAGAACTGAAGCTGTAAATAACAATATGATGTTCTCAGTGGGAGGAGGTTAATATGCTGAACAACTTTAGGCTTTCTTGTCTAAATTTTATAGGTATGAATGGATCCAAAAAATTTAATGGTAATCACCAAAAGAATATAACCTAGAGCTTCCAAACAAACAGAAGGGAGAAAAAGAAAGGTCAAAAAAACTTAATCAATCCAATGTTGTTGTGTTGTTGTTAGGTGCTGTTGAGTTGATTCCAACTCATAGCGACCCTGTGTGATGGAATAGAACTGCCCCACAGGGTTTTCTAGGCTATAATCTCTATGGAACCAGACCACCAAGTCTTTCTCCCACAGAGCCACCAGATGGGTTCTAATTGCCATCCTTTCGATTAACTGTTAAGCAATTAACTGTGCCACCAAGGGTAGAAGACAGAAAAGGAGAAAACTGCAAAGGAAATGATAGTAAATTAAAATCTAAAATGTTAGAAATATATGTAATAGGTCAGCAATCACAATAAATATAAATGGGTTAAGCCAGGTATTGGCAAACTTTATCTAAAGAGGACCAGGTAATAAATATTTAGCCTTTGTGAGTCGCATACAGTTTCTGTACTGATTTAAAATGTGAAAAACCATTCTTAGATTCCAGGCTATACAGAAACACGTTGCAGGCCAGACTTGACTGTAGGAGTAGTTGGCCAACCTCTGAATTAAACATTTAACACACAAAAAATTTCTAATTGGATTATTTTTAAAGTACATTAAAAAAAAAAAAGCATACTGCTTACAAGAGAAAAGCCTAAAAAAAATTATATAAGAGATTGATAATAGAAGGGTAGGAAAAGATATACTAAGAATATGTTAATCAAAAGAAATCCAGTTGTCTTAGTTTGAGTGTTTCAAAAGCAGACTAGGAAGTGAGGTCTCCTCTTCTCCAGGAGGAGGAGTTTATTTGGGAGGTGATCCCAGTAGGGGAAACACTGGTAGGGGAATGGAGACTTGAGAAAGGAAAGAGAAGGAAACCAGTGAAAGGTGTGTTATCAAACCAGCAACAACTGTGGGCAACTGAGGGGCAAGGAAACTTGAGTATTTATTGACCAACTCCCCATCTTTCCTTGCGGAATGCTGGCTCTGGGAGTGTTAACTCTCTGACCGTCTTGACTTGCCTTGTGTATGAGCTGAATGTTCTACCATTACAAAAAAAAAAAAAAAAAAAATTCCTCAGGTAGAAAATCCTAGGTATTTGCAGCAAGCAGTCTTTACACGTACAGGTGAATTCTGAGGGGAGTATAGTTAAGCATAAACAGCTTCTACAGCACTTGTATGACAATGTCAATGTAAGTGAAAACTGGTAAAGGGATAAGGTGGGAAACTGAAATTGCATAATAATAGAGGAATAACACGTATACTCAGATGGAATCCCTGGTTAAGCACTTGACTACTAGCCCAAAGACTGGCAATTCGAACCCACCCAGAGGTGCCTCAGAAGACAGGCCTGGCAATCTGCTTCTGAAAGGCCACAGCCTTGAAAACTTTAAGGAGCAGCTCCTCTCTACACACACGGGGTCATCCTGAGTCAGAATCTAATTGACAGCAATGAACAGCAACAACAATCTACCCAAAAGCCAAACCAATCATGAATTAGCTCAAGTCAACATAGCATCAAAATATGCAAAGCAAAAACTGACAAAAGTACAAGGATAAATGGACAAATCCACAATCAGTGGGAAAAATTGATCAAACAGATAAAAATTAGTAAGGAAGATATACGTGTCAAAAAAATTAAAATTATGATGACCTATAAGGACTTTTCCATATTTTTTTTATAAGGACTTTTCCATATTGTATTAGTTTATTATTGCTGTTATAACAAACTAGTGCTGGTAACAAATTATCTGAACTTAGTGGTTTAAAACAACACAAATTTATTCCCTTACACTTCTGGAGGTCAGAAGTCTGAAATGGGTCTCACAGGGCCAAAAGATGTCAGCAGGGTTGTGTTCTTTGTAGAGGCTCTAGGGGAGAATTTTTGCCTTGTGTTTTTCAGCTTCTAGATCAGCTTCCTCCATCTTCAAAGCCAGGTGCCTAGCATCTTCAAATCTCTTTCTGACTCTGACCCTGCCGCCTCCCTCTTTCACTTATGAGGACTCCTGTGGTTATATTGGACCCACCTGGATAATCAGAATCATCTCCCAAGATCCTTAATTACATCTGCAAAGTACCTTAATCTAATTACATTTGCAAAGCACCTTTTACCAGGTAAGGTAACATATTCACAAGTTCCAGGAATTAGCCCATGGGCTTCTTTGGAACGGGGGGAGGAGGCATTATTCAGCCTACCTCAAAAGCTATGTAAAATTTTGTACTACATATATTAGAGACAAAGAGATACATTCCCAAGGCTAACTTAACTTTAGGTATTTTCAAAACCACACTTTCTCTTCTGATGGTTTATTAAAATTCTGTTTTAGTGCTCTAGTAGAAGCTTCAAAATAGAGTTCAGATAAATTGTTAAATGTAGTCAACCATAAAAAAAAAAGAATGTATAAAATAATAAAACAGTTATATGTTAAGAGTCTTATTCCAGAACTTACTCCATATTTACTGTAGAATTTGTTGTCTCCTACAAGGTACCTTTGCTTACAAGTAATGTGGACTAATAATTTTTCTATTACAACACAACAACTTAAAAAGCTTGATCTAGTAGGTTTATACAGAAGGCTATATGAAGGCATTTTCTTCCTCCTGTAAGAAATACATTTTCTTTTCAAGAATCACAGAGTATTTCCAAGTATTGTCCATGTACAACCTCTTGTCATCGAGTCAATTCCGACTCATAGCCACTGTGTAGGACAGAGTGGAACTGCCCCTAGGGTTTCTTCCAAGGCTGTGGTCTTTACGGAAGCAGACTGCCACATCTTTCTCCCACAGAGCAGTCGGTTCAAACTGCTGACCTTTCAGTTAGCAGCTGAGCGCTTAACCGTTGCATCACCAGGGATTCTAACAAAGTAACAATGAAAATTTAATAAATTTTAAAGAATTGCTAATATATAGGAACTTTCTCTGACCAAAATGAAATTAAGTCAAAGATCAACAATAAAAGGACAGAAAAAAATGTTTAGAAACTTAAATAACTTATAGGTTAAAGAGGAAATGACAACAGAAACTACATTTAGCACTAAACAGCAGTGATGTACTACCTACCAAACAACTATGGTTATGGTACTGCTAGGTGGACACAGCACAAAATGCCTTTATTAAGAAATAAAAAAATAAAATATATTAAAAATAAATAAGCCAGAAAAATAACAGCAAAATATGCCCAAGAAGTATAGAAAAGAAATTAAGGTGATAAAATGTAAAGGAACAAGTAGATAGGATAACCCCAAAACTAATTATTTGAAAAAAATAATGAAAGAGAACAGTGAAGAAAAAAGAGAAAGACATAAATTTATATCATTAGCATTAAAATGGGGGCTTTACTGCAGATGGAGATTTTTAAAAGCACAAAATGTACAATGAACAAAGTTATGCGCAAAATGTAAAAATTTAGATACAATAAATACATTCTTTAATAAGAATATCACAAAAATTAACTTAATGAAAGTTTGGACAACATGAATAGTCTAATATCATTCAAGAGATTAAGTCAGTAATCAAAACCCGTTTTCTACCAAAGAGACACCAGGTACTGATGATTATATGGGTGTATCTACAAGAAACTGATAATCTCTAATTTGCGCACATTATTTCAGGGAACTGAAAAGGGAGAAAAGCCACATAGCTCCTTTTTGAATCTAGTGAGAACAAGAAAAATATGAGGAAGCTATAGACTTATTTCATATATGAGCACAGAGGCAAAACATTCTAAATAAAATAATAACAAATCAAATTCATCAGTGTGTTCAAGTTAGGTTCATGATGAGAATGGAAGGATAGTTTCAGAAGGGATTCAAAAATCTTTTGATGTAACATATCATATTAAGATTGTAAAGTTGCTGTTGTTAGGTGCCATCAAGTTGGTTCTGACTCAGTGACCTTACGTACAACAGAAGGAAACACTGCCCGGTCTGCTCTATCTTCACAATCGTTATGTTTGAATCCATTGTTGTAGCCACTGTGTCAGTCCATCTCATTGAGGGCCTGCCTCTTTTTCGCTGACCCTCTACTTTACCAAGCATGATGTCCTTCTCCAGGGGCTGGTCTCTCCTGATAACATGTCCAAAGTACATGAGATGAAGTCTCACCATCCTCACTTCTAAGGAGCATTCTGGCTGTACTTCTTCCAAGACAGATTCATTCATTCTTCTGGCAGTCCATGGTATATTCGATTTTCTTCAACAACACCATAATTCAAATGCATCAATTCTTCTTCAGTTTCCCTTTTTCATTGTCCAGCTTTTGCATGCATATGAGGCAATTGAAAAGACCATGGCTTGGGTCAGGTGCACCTTAGTCATCAAAGTGACACCTTTGCTTTTTAACATTTTAAAGAGATCTTTTGCAGCAGATTTGCCCAATGCAGTACAATGTTTGATTTCTTGACTGCTGCTTCCATGGGCGTTAATTGTGGATCCAAGTCAAATGAAATCCTTGACAACTTTAATATTTTCTCCATTTATCATGATGTTGCTTATCGATCCAGTTATGAGGATTTTTTTTTTTTTTTCTGTTGAGGTGTAATCTATACTGAAGGCTGTAGCCTTTGATCTTCATGGGTAAGTACTTTAAATCCTCTTCACTTTCAGCAAACAAGGTTGTATAATCTACGTATCGCAGGTTGTTAATGAGTCTTCATCCAACCCTGATGCTGCATTCTTCTTCATATAGTCCAGCTTCTTGAATTATTCGCTCAGCATACATATTGAATAAGTATGGTTAAAGGATACATCCCTGACACCTTTTTCAGTTTTAAACCATGCAGTATCTCAAAGAATTTGATAAAAATCAACACTCAGCATGATTTAAAAAAAAAATTCTTAGCAAACTAATAATACAAGGGTCCTTTCTTTGTCTAATGTTTCAAACCTACAGTAAGCATTCTTATTGATGAGATTTTAGAAGTATCTCCATTAAAGTTGGCAACAAGGCAAGTATATTTCAGGCTACCACTTCTATTCAACAGTGTATCAGAAGTTCTAGACAATCCAGTAAAACAAAGTAAAAACATAAGCGATGTAAGTGTTGGAAAGAAAGACGTGAGCCCTATTTCCATGCATATAAAACATAAGAGAATATTATGTTCAGTAATAGAACAAATATAAAATTCTAAATCTGACTTGAGAGTTGATCCAGATTTTGATACAAGCTCGGCATACAAAAATAAGTTATAAATTCTTAATAACTTCACTGCAATACAAAATATATAGATATATATACAAAAAGAAGGCAATGCAAAAAAGAAACTTTTCACAGTCAGGGCAAAAAATACAATTTACCTAAGAATAAATCCAACAAAGATGTACAAGACATTTAAAAAGAAAACAACAAAGCATTGTGCCAAATAATTGGAGAAGTCATGAATTAAAACCACGTTTTTGGAAGAGAAGGCTTACTATAATAAGCATGCCAATTCTCTCCAAATTAATTTCTAAATTCAATGCAATTTCATTTAAAATCCCATCAGAGTTTTATATGAAACTTGACAAGTTTTCCTAATATTCATATGGTACAGAACCAAGAATAGACCACAAAAGTGTTTGAAGAAGCACAAAGTAGGGAAGAAATCAATACTTTTTGCAAAATTATGGTGATTAATACAGACAAAAATGACCAGTGAAAACAGAACACAGAGCTTAGTCTCATCCATACATGGAAACTTAGTATCTGTCAGGAGTTGCATTCTGGATCACTGGGATAATAAAATGGTGGGGGAACAATTGGGTTATCCATATGGAAAACGGTAAAATTTAATTCTAACCTCATTTGCTGGGCTCGATTAAGAACTAAATGTGTAGGATATATTTTAAGCATTCAGAAGATAGCATAGGCAAATATCTTTTAAGAACTAGGGATGGGAAAAGAGTTCTCACACAATACCCACCCAACCCAGTGCTGTCTCACACAATATACAAATGCAATTAAGGAAAGAATTGGTAAATTTGACTCCATAAAAATGTAAAATTTTATTAAAAAAAGATAAAGTTATGATAAACCATAGGCCGAGAGAAGATACTTATAATGTATAGAGCTGACAAAGGGTTAATTGCCAGCATATAAAATGAATGCCTACAAATTGAAGAGAAAAAGAAATAGCTTAATAAAAAATAGACAAACTTATATAAGAAGGCAATTTACAGAAAAGGATTCCCTAACAACCAATAAACATGAAAAATGACTTCACTAGTAATCAGAGAACTGCAAGACAAAGACTGGGTTGCCATTTTACATTACAAGATTCGAAAAAATGTTTAAAGCCTGGCAATACCCAAATGATGGCTAAGATGCGGAACAAGTAGAACTCTCAAATATTTCAGTTGGGAGTGATAATTTGTCCAAGATGTTTGTAGAATAATTTGACAATATCTAGTAGAGATGTAACTATGTATACCCCAGACCCCTGCATTCCAATCCTAGATACAGGTCCTTCCTGGAGGAACTCTTGCAGATGTTACTCGAGGACATTTGTACAGGAATGTTTGTTGCAGCAGTGCTGCTAATGGTGAAAATCTGGAAACCGCCTGAACGTCAGTCAATAGGAAAATGGATAAACAAATTGGGATAAAAGCAAAAATGAACACTATACAACTTAAAATGAGGGAACTGGATCCACAGGTATCAACACGGATGAATTGCAAAAATATAATATATAAGGAAAAAAACTAAATTGCAGAATCATATCCAGAATATGGTGCCATTTATATAGAGTTTATACTCCTTCAAAACAATACTATATATATTAAAATATATATTAGAGATCCTTAAATATGCAGTAAAATATAAAACCTTGTAAGAGGCAGATAAACACCAAACTACTGACAGCAACTATGATTGGGAGTGGACAGAGATAAATAGGATTTAGGAAGGGCACATAAGGGGCTTCAACTATGTCATGGATTGAATTGTGTCCCCCCAAAAATATCTGTCAACTTGGCTAGGCCATGATTCCCAGTATTGTGTGATTGTCTGCCATATTGTCATCTGATGTGATTTTCCTATGTGTTGTAAATCCTGCCTCTGTGATGTTAATTAGATGGGATTAACAGCAGTTATGTTAATGAGGCAGGACTCAATCTACAAGGTTAGGTTGTGTCTTAAGTCCATCCCTTTTGAGATATAAAAGAAGCAAGCAGGAAAATGAGGGGACCTCGAACCACCAACAAAGCAGTGCCAGGAGCAGAGCACATCCTTTGGATCTAGGGTCCCTGCACCTGAGAAGCTCCTAGACGGGGGGAAGATTGACGACAAGGACCTTTCCCCAGAACTGACAGAGACAAAAAGCGTTCCCTGGGATCTGGATCCCTGAATTCCGACTTCTAGCCTCTTAGACTTTGAGAGAATAAATTTCTGTTTGTTAAAGCCATCCACTTGTAGTGTTTCTGTTATAGAGGCACTAGATAACTTAGATAAACTATATCTGCAATATTTAATTTCATGAAAGAAGAATCTGGGGACAAATAAGGCAATATGTCAAGATTTGATAAAGTGTGAAGGTACAAGTGCATTTTCAATATTAATTTTATACTTCCCTGTGTACGTTGGGCAAATCTGCTGCAAAAGATCAAAAAAACAAAAACACCCATCACTGTCGAGTCAATTCCAACTCATAGTGACCCTATAGGACAGAGTAGAACTGTCCAATAGGGTTTAGTGTTAAAAAGCAAAGACATGATTTTGAAGGATTAAGGTGCCCCAGACCCAAGCCATGGTATTTTTAGTCGCTTTATATGCATGTGAAAGCTGGACAATGAACAAGGAATACTAAGAATTGATGAATTTGAGTTATGGTGTTGGGAAAGAATATTAAATATACCATGGATTGCCAGAAGAATGAACAAATCTGGTTTGGAAGAGTGCACCCAGAATGCCCCTTAGAAGCGAGGATGGCGAGACTTCATCTCAAATATTTTGAACATGTTATCAGGAGGGACCAGTCCCTGGAGAAGAACATCATGCTTGGTAAAGTAGAGGGTCAGAGAAAAAGAGGAAGACCCTCAATGAGATGGATTGACACAGTGGCTGCAGCAATGGGCTCAAACACAGCAACAATTGTGAGGATGATGCAGGATCAGGAAGTGCTTCGTTCTGTTGTACGTAGGGTCACTACGAGTCGGAACTGACATGATGGCACCTAACAACAACTGTGTTCATTCATTAAAAATGAGAGTCTACTCTGTGCCAGACTCTGTTTTAAGAACTAAGGAACATAATGAACAAAAATCTGCACTTTCATAGAGCTTATATTCCAGTGGGTGTCTGAAATATTTTATATTTTTAAAAAGAAAAAAAAAAACTAAGAGAAGATGAAGTAGATACAACCTTTTTAAGAAAGATTGATCGGAAATTTGTAGGTTCCAGTTTTACTTGGAGATCATTAATTTATGATGGTTAATGACCTACCATTAGAATAATTTTCTCTATTGGTATTCAACTGCCTGATTGCAACCCAAGAGAAGAAGAATGATTGAGCCAGTATAAAGATTAAAGTTTTTCTGGGTGATGGTGGGGGACAGGGTGCAATTAAAAAGCAGACATACAAGTGCCAAAGGAGTTTAGAGTACTTGCGAGAGAATAGTTGAAATGATGTGCCATGGAATCTAAGGTGGATAAGAAGAAAGCAAAGATGGACAGGGAGAAAGTGGAGAGGACAGTGGATACAGAGTTCCACTGAGGTTACAGAAGAGTGGCGGTAGGGTTACCTGAGCAGACAAGCTGGAAGGACGAAATACTGCAGTTGGAGTGATTGGAACTGGTGCTGATTTTGGAAAGGAGAGCTTATTCTACCTAATGAGATACCACAGAGTTTTTTTTTTATTTTAAAAGGTA
Source organism: Loxodonta africana (assembly GCF_030014295.1). Lineage (NCBI taxonomy): Eukaryota > Metazoa > Chordata > Mammalia > Proboscidea > Elephantidae > Loxodonta > Loxodonta africana. The sequence continues at coordinate 173,592,658 of NC_087345.1, read as the reverse complement.
TAGACCTACCCCATGTATTTTAGCATAGTATTCCACACAGTAGCTGCAACAATGGGCTCAAGCATAGCAACAATTGTGAGGATGGGGCAGGGCAGGGCAGTGTTTTGTTCTGTAGTACAGAGGGTCACTATGAGTCAGAACTGACTCAACAGCACCTAGCAACAGCATTCCATTTTATATATGTACTATAATTAAGCAATATCTCATTTTAATTATTTTAAATCGTAGTAGTAAAATACTATTAGTCTTATTTAAACTAATAAATTTTGATCCTTACAGAAGTCATCACCAAGAAGTCTCTGACCCTCTTAAGACCAGTGAAAGAAACCTTGGGGTTCCTGAGCAAGCCAAGAGCTAATCCGCTGACTGGTGCCCTCTCTAAGAAGGCACAAACTGTCATTTTCCTTGAGGTGGACAGCCTGATGTTCCACTGCACACTGGATCACGTGAGGAGAAAGATCAGGCTACAAAACTGCCCATTACCCATTGCCGTCGAGTTGATTCTGAATTATAGCGACCCTAAAAAAAAAAAAAAAAATTTTTTTTTTTCTATAGGGCACAATAGAACTGCCCCATAGGGTTTCCAAGGTTGTAATCTTTATGGGAGCAGATTGCCACACCTTTTTCTCCTGGAGTGGCTGGTGGATTTGAACTGCTGACCTTTAGGCTAGCAGCTGAGTGCTTAACCATTGCACCACCACGGCTTTTTAAAGTACATGGGTTACTTAGTTACTTCAACAAAATTGATTGAACAGCTTCTGTGTGAAAGAAACTGTATCAGGCCTTGAAAAATGTAAAATGTTTGCAAATGTAGTAGGCATAATGAAATGGGCACAGTGATTATTACAACACAAAGTGAAAGCAGAGGCAGATTTACCGCAAAGCTAATGAAGCTAAGCACCGGTGCCCCTCACTTACATGGGCCCCTTCCAGTGCTCTGAGACAGGCCCTATACATGCATATGGAGTCATACGTTTTGTTAAAATTTGCAAAAGTGAGATATTTCTGAAAACTGCAATTGCTTAAACTGCTGTTTCTTTCCCCTCTCACTTTCCTTATTGTTGGAATGACCAGGGTCATTTCTGAGATCTAACTAAGAGGAAGTTACATTGATGACACATTTATTTGAATTTATTGCAATGTATGTGTAAGGCTCACTCACAGACACTTCCAGGTAGAATTAAGTTATTGTTGGCTGCCCTGGTGGAGGAGTGATTTCCAGAAACGTCCCCCCACCGTCCGTGCTGACTCGTTGGGCACTCATGACACGAGGATGCAGAAGGGAGACTGTATCATGCCAAAAACTCACTGTATGACACATAGAACTGGACGTATGCAGGTACCAGAAAGGGAGTAAAGTTTGAGATGCAGGGAGCCAGAAGCTAGTCTGTGGAAAATTTTTCTAATCAGACATGTAAAACTGTAAACACAGAATTTGGTTATCATCAGTGCCTGATAAAAACAGAATTCTCTGATGCCAGGAATATTCTCAAAAACCCAGCAAAAACAGTTATACAATTATCCATACACCATATAATTTTTTTTGTTGTTGTTGATAATTACACAAAATTATGGAATGTGTATGTTTCTAGGATACAACCTTGTGGCAGTATTACAAAGAGTAAGTACATTTGCATGAGAAAAAAAAGTTGTGTTTTATTCATCTCAGTTATCAGTAATAAAAAAATTGTGATCAACCACTATAAAAGAAAAACTGAGTTATCTTTCCATTTTCTTGATAGAAAATATTACAAATATTAATATTATAAGATAGTCACTTAAAAATGTTATTTTCTAGATTTCGTAGTGTTTGTTGTATTTGTCAACTTTTTAAGACCAGGTTTTTGTTGTGATTTCTTATTCTAAATAAACATTCATTTTCGTATCTAGTTTTATATTAACAGTTTTCAATTGCTTTTCTTAAAGAGGCACTCCTGAATTGTTTAAGCTTCAGGCCCTACATAACCTGAATGTACCCCTGGGACAAAAGAAGGAATGTGAGAAGAGAGAACCATATGAGGGTCTGAGGGAGTTCTGAGAATGAATAAATTATTAACAGAGATGACCAAGGAAGAATTTAGCTAAACTGTGGTTGAGTGGAAATATTTGAATTCAGAGAGATGGTGAATGATATTCTAAGTTATCATGGATTGAATTGTGTCCCCCCAAGAATATGTGCCATGATTCCCAGTATTGTGTGGCTGTCCTCCATTTTGTGATTGTAATTTTATGTTGAGGGGATTAGGGTAGGATTGTAACACCACTCTTACTCCTGTCACCTCCCTGATCCAAGGTAAAGGGAGTTTCCCTGGGGTGGGGCCTGAACCACCTTTTATCTCTCAAGAGATAAAGAGGAAAGGGAGGCAAGCAGAGAGTTGGGGACCTCATACCACCAGGAAAGCAGCGCCAGGAGCAGAGCGCTTTCTTTGGACACAGTGTCCGTGCACCCAAGAAGCTCCTCTACCAGGGGAAGATTAAGGACAAAGACCTTCCTCCAGAGTCCATAGAGAAAGCCTTCTGCTAGAGCCAACGCCCTGGATTTGGACTTGTAACCTACTAAAAAAAAAAACCCAGTGCCGTCGAGTTAGACTGTGAGAAAATAAATTTCTCTTTGTTAAAGCCATCCACTTGTGGTATTTCTGTTATGGCAGCACCAGATGACTAAGACGTAAGTGTAAAAGGAATTCTACATAACTTTTATGTAATTTCTATCCCTGTATGTGTCTGCTTAGACACTCTCCTTTTGTTATAGACACACGCCCTTCTCTGTACTCACATTCTTCCTGATCCCATATCCAAAAACTTTTTCTGCTGATGTTTCATGGACATGTGTTCAACGGACAAATTAATGCCAACCTGGTGGATGTTCAAGGAAGAGAACGCCCTAGGATGAATTCTGGGTTGGGATCCAAACTGAGAGAAATATGATAATTCTGTAATTCAGTCCAGATCTAATTACATGCATTTACATGGAGACAAAACAAACTTTCCTGTCCTTCAATTATGGTCTAATTAACGAACAGAAATCAGAGAAAGCCCCCCCTTCCCTTTTTTTGTGCTTTAGGTGAAAGGTAACAGCTCAGGTTGGTTTCTCATATAAAAATTTATACACGTATAGTTTTGTGACATTAGTTACAATCCCCACAATGTGACAGCACACTCCCCCTTTCCACCCTGGGTTCCCTACGTCCGTTCAACCAGTTCTTGTGCCTTCCTGCCTTCTCATCCTGCCTCTGAACAGGAGCTGCCCATTTGGTCTGATTGAACAAAGAAGCACACTCTTCATGTGTATTCTTTTTTGTTTTATAGTCCTGTCTAATCTTTTTATGAAGAGTGGGCTTCAGGAATGGTTTTAGTTCTGGGTTAGCAGAGTGTCCAGGGGCATAGTTTCAGGAGGAAACCCTGTTTTTAATGTCCATGCTGGAGTCAGTCACCTTCATTGATGAGAAAGAAATAATCACAATACTCAGAAGTCAAGAGCAAGAAGAGTTTCTCCTATGGAGGAATATGGCCTAGATACCCCATATTCCCATGACTTGTTAAGGTGTGTGTGTCCGTGTGTGTGAGCATGTATGTGTGTGTGTGTTTGCAGAGGGGATCTCTTACCTGGGCTCTGTGTCTACAGTCACTGCCTGCCCCATCTGGGACCACTTATCCCACCAACCCCATCAGCCTTGCACAGGCCCACTGACTCATAGGGCAGTTCAAGGAGCCCTGACTTCTAGATGACTCAGCATCGAGTGAGCTGACTGTGAACCAAGCTGGGAGAAGACAGCATCAGAGATGCAGAGGATCGGTCCTTGGGATCTGAGAAACAAGGCTGGAGACAGGTGGAAACAGCTGAGTAGTTGCTGAGTCATGCAAGGATGAACAGAGAGCTCCAGCTCCTGGGAGACGGGAATATGGGATCAATGAATTCTGACAAATGACTTCCTTCTTGCCAGGTGCTACAGGTCCTGCTGAAATGCAGCAGCTGCTGTTCCCCTCTGACCAGTCCTTCCCTAACCTCCTGCCTAACCTCACATCTAGTGACTGGGCTTTTGATTTCTCCTCATGACTAATCTGCTTTCCACTCACTCCCTGCCTTGGTTTTCCAGGCCCCTCAGGACTGGTGGGAAACTCTGGTGGCGCAGTGGTTAAGAGCTACAGCTACTGACCAAAAGGTAAGCAGTTCGAATCCACCAGGCACTCCTTTGCAATTCCACTCTGTCCTATGAGTCAGAATCAACTTGACAGCAACGGGTTTTTTTTTTTTTTTCTTTTTTTTCAGAACTGGTGGCTGAGCTCTGGATTTCAGCTCTCCCCTGAGGCTTGTTACCAGCTGCCATAATGTCCCATGCCAACTTTCCCCTATGTACAACAGAACGAACATAGGGTCCCTACTGAGTCGGAACCGACTCAACGGCACCTAACAACAATAAGGACTTCTCAGATTTTTTGCTCAGCATACAGATTAAATAAGTATGGCGAAAGAATACAGCTCTGACACACACCTTCCCTGACTTTAAACCACGCATGTATCTCCTTGTTCTGTTTGAACGACTGCCTCTTGGTCTATGTACAGGTTCCTCATGAGCTCAATTAAGTGTTCTGGAATTTCCATTCTTCACAATGTTATCCATAATTTGTTATGAGCCACACAGTCAAATGCCTTTGCATAGCCGATAAAACACAGGTAAACATCTTTCTGGTTTGGTATTCTCTGCTTTCAGCCAGGATCCATCTGACAGCAGCCGTGATATTCCTTGTTCCATGTCCTCTTCTTGAATTTCTAGCAGTTCCCTGTGCATGTACTACTACAGCCACTTTTGAATGACCTTCAGGAAGATTTTGCTTACATGTGATAGTAATGATATGGTTCCATAATTTCCACATTCGGTTGGATTGCCTTTCTTTGGAATAGGCATAAATACGGATCTCTTCCAGTCGGTTGGCCAGGTAGTTGTCTTCCATATTTCTTGGCATAGACGAGTGAGCACCGCCAGCGCTGCATCTGATTGTTGAAATATCTCAGTTGGTATTCTGTCAGTTCCTGGAGCCTTGTTTTTCACCAGTGCCTTCAGTGCAGCTTGGACTTCTTCCTTCAGTATCATCCGTTCTTGATCATATGCTACCTCCTGAAATGACTGAACATCAAACAATTCTTTTTGGTACAGTGACTATGGGTATTCCTTCCATCTTCTTTTAATGTTCCCTGCGTCATTTAATATTTTGCCCGTAAAATCCTTCAATATTTCAACTCAAGGCTTGAATTTTTTCTTCACTTCTTTCAGCTTGAGAAAAGCCTAGCATGTTCTTCCTTTTTGGTTTTCTAACTCCAGGTCTTTGCACATGTCATTATAATACTTCACTTTGTCTTCTTGAGCTGCCCTTTGAAATCTTCAGCTCTTTTGTTTCATCATTTCTTCCTTTTGCTTTAGCTACTCAATATTCAAGAGCAAGTTTTAGAGTCTCTTCTGACACCCATTTTGGTCTTTTCTTTCTTTCCTGTCTTTTTAATGACTCCTTTCTTTCTTCACGTATGATGTCCTTGATGTCATTCTACAACTTATCTGGTCTTTGGTCATTAGTGTTCAATGCATCAAATCTATTCTTAAGATGATCTCTAAATTCAGGTGGGATATACTCAAGGTTGTACTTTGGCTTTCTTGGACTTGTTTTAATTTTCTTCAGCTTCAACTTGAATTTGCATATGCACAATTTATTGTCTGTTTTGCAGTCAGCCCCTGAGCTTGTTCTGACTGATGATATTGAGCTTTTCCATCATCTCTTTCCATAGATGTAGTCAGTTTGATTCCTGTATATTCCATCTGGCAAGGCCCATGTGTAGGTGCTGTTTATGTCGTTGACAAAACGTATTTGGGATGAAGAAGTTGTTGGTCTTGCAAAATTCTATGATGCGATCTCTGACATCATTTCTACCACCAAAGCCATAGTTTCCAACTACTGATCCTTCTTTGGAAACTATGGTGGTGTAGTGGTCAAGAGCTACCGCTGCTAACAAAAGGTCGGCAGTTCAAATCCACCAGGTGCTCCTTGGAAACTCTATGGGGCAGTTCTACTCTGTCCTATAGAGTCATTATGAGTTGGAATCAACTCGATGGCAGTGGGCTTGGTTTTCTTGGTTTTGATCTTTCTTTGTTTCCAACTTTCGTATTCCAATCACCAGTAATTACCAATGCATCTTGATTACATGTTTGATCAATTTCAGACTGCAGAAGTTGGTAAAAACCTTCAGTTTCTTCATCTTTGGCCTTAATGGCTGGTGCATAAATTTGAATAATAGTATTAACTGGTCTTCCTTGTAGACATATGAATATTATCCTATCACTGACAGTGTTGTACTTCCGGATAGATCTTGAAATGTTCTTTTCAACAATGAATGCAATGCCATTCCTCTTCAAGTTGTCATCCCTGGCATGGTAGATCATATGATTGTCTGATTCAAAATGGCCAATACCAGTCCATTTGAGCTCACTAATGCCTAGGATAACAATGTTTATGTATTTCATTTCATTTTTGACCATTTCCAATTTTCCTAGATTCATACTCCCCACATTCCAGGTTCTGATTATTAATGGATGTTTGCAGCTGTTTCTTCTCATTTTGAGTCTTGCCACATCAGCAAATGGAGGTCCTGAAAACTTGATTCCATCCATGTCATTAAGGTTGACTCTACTTTGAAGAGGCAACTCTTCCCCAGTCATCTTTTGAGTGCCTTCAAATCTGAGGGGCTCATCTTCCAGTACTATATCAAACAATGTCCTGCTGCTATTCATAAGGTTTTCACCAGCTAATTTTTTTTCAGAAGCAGACTGCTAGGTCTTTCCTAGTCTGTGTTAGTCTGGAAGCTTTGTTGAAACCTGTCCACCTTGGGTGGCCATGCTAGTATTTGAATTCTGGTGGCATAGCTTCCAGCTTCACAGCAACAAGCAAGCCACCATAGTATGACAAACTGACAGATGTGTGGAGGGGATACATAGTAGGTGTGTAGCAAATGTTGGTTGGATGAATTAATGGAGAGTCATTGGAAGCATTAAAATTCCATGTGGGGTTTGTGAAAACCTAAAGACCATCCTTTTTATCCTACACTGTGCTATTCTTGAGTCAACTACTTAATATTTGAGTCTATAATCCAAATACCATATCTTCTGTTTGGCTGGATTTCTCTTTACCTGAAGCTGAATCTCCTCAACTCACTCCCACCTGTACAAGGACTTGCTTCTTTGTGTTGTATGTACCTCTACTTGAAGACCCAGGCTTCCCTAGTTTGTCTGAACCTTTTACTTCCCAGCCATTATCCTAATATTCTGGACTAAGGAAGATGAACAAGAAAAACTGTGTTCAGCCAAGTTAGTGGTCCTGAGGAGGCAAGCCTATTTAAGACACAGACTTGCTCAGGAGATGGAGGCAATACTTGGCTGCAGTGTGGTTAGATCTGCACTGAGTAAGGCCACCTGCTGGTTCAGCACCTTTCCAAATAATTAAGCAATCTACTGAGAGCCTGGGGTTTGGAATCATTGGAAAAGATTTGGAGAGAAGTACAAGTAAGAATTCTATAGATGCTTTCCCCCTAGCCAACAGTTCCATTAACGAAATTTATTTTAGTGTTTTGGAAGCATGAAGATTTTAGTTCAGTCATGGACGCATTCAGCCATTACTCAGTCCTCAGTCAGCAGATTGAATGGAAGCTCAGAAGAAAAAAAAAAAATCTGGGGCCCTGGGCCATCCCTAAGACCTAGGCACAACTGCAGTTATGCCAGGAAGAGGGTACCTGGGACCCTGTACCAATTTCATTGAGTATCTCTTATGGGTCACAAGAATGATATCTGGTAATTTCCGTCTCTAGATCCAGAATCGATCACCAAAATTAAGAATCTTAGAAATGGATAAAGAAGCCCACAGAAATAAGTTCCTAGAATGGGGAAGGATGTAGTGACCTAATAATTCTCCACTCCTAAAGCCATCCAGTCCCGCAGCTGGACCACTTAGTGACTACTTGGAGACTCAACACTGTACCAGGCTCTATGATCAATGCCATTTCTGATCAGGGAGAAGGTAGGAAGCCTTTAGTTATTAGTTTGGTGGTGCAGCATAAAGTCTGCCTTATTGTAGTCCCCACTCTGACCTTGCACTCCTGAGTGTGGTAGATAAATTGACACTCACCTTATGCTTTCTAATAAGGCCTCACCTGGAAACTCTGAAGTTCCAGACTTGTACTCTTATCTTCCTCCTATGGACCTGAACTCTTAACTGCCTTTGTGTTTTCAGGACTGTAAGCTTGCTCTAACAAGAGATTGCTAGGATCAGATTCCTCTTTTGCTAGTAAAGTCTTAAGTAGATTTAACCTATCAGTGTTGAAATCTTCTAGGATAACCTGCTCTAACCCATCGGATCAGCTAGTTTTCACACCATAACCCCACTGCAACTCCATCTGCACTGTCCTGTCATTTGTCTGAGCCCCGATCATGAAAGAATACAGTTGAGTGCATTAACACCCCCATGTCAACATTTTTAGCTGCATGTAGAGCCCAGGGCATGGCTAGAACCTGCTTAGGCAGCAGGACATCCAGAAGTCCTAGGGATGTCGCTGAGCGTAAAGGGGATTACCATTTCTTCCTCTGTACTAAAAGCTACCAACCATTTCAAGGAGCCTGGCTTCCAGTACTGCATGGGTTCATTTACATCAGGCTTCCAAGACTTTGATACTGGACCATATGCCTTCATTCCAAAGAACTAGCCAATTAAGGATCTTAAACTGCTGGGGAGCCATAAAAACTTCCCTAAACAATAACTACACAGAGTATCACTTCCAAGACTGAGATTTTGTCATTTTATTTTAGGCATTCTAAATTAAGCCCTAGGGAAACATTTACTGCTAATAAATAATCACTTGTAGTAATATGCATTATTGTTGAGATAATAGACTATATCAATATCTATTCATGTTATTGTAACTGGGAAATCAGATATGAGAATACTACTCAGTGTCCAAGCATTGAGAAAAAACAAATGTTAATTTCCATTGTGTCACGTTTGGTTTAAATTATTCATTCTAAAATATAGGCATGTATTCATCTTCAATATAAAGAATTCATTTGTTACCCAGCCACATTTAATTTTCATCCAATTTCTCTGTAAAACTATTTTATATGATAGGACACAGAAAACCAATCCCCTTGTTCTTGAGTCATTTCTGACTCACAGCGACCCTATAAGACAGAGTAGAACTATTCCATAGGGTTTCCAAGGAGCAGCTGGTGGATTTGAACTGCCAACCTTTTGGAAAAAAAAAGACCAAGATGGATGTCAGAGGAGACTCTGAAACTTGCTCTTGACTGTCGAGCAGCTAAGGTAAAAGGAAGAATTGATGAAGTAAAAGAACTGAACAGAAGATTTCAAAGGACCTCTCGAGAAGACAAAGTAAAGTATTATAATGACATGTGCAAACAGCTGGAGATAGAAAACAAAAAGGGAAGAGAACACACCCGGCATTTCTCAGGCTGAAAGAACTGAAGAAAAAATTCAAGCCTCAAGTTGCAATAGTAAAGGACTCCATGGGGAAAATATTAAACGACACAGGAAGCATCAAAAGAAGATGGAAGGAATACACAGTCATTATACCAAAAAGAATTAGTCGATATTCACCCATTTCAAGAGGTGGCATATGATCAGAAACTGATGGTACTGAAGGAAGAAGTCCAAGCTGCTCTGAAGGCATTGGCGAAAAACAAGACTCCAGGAATTCATGGAATATCAATTGAGATGTTTCAACAAACAAATGCAGTGCTAGAGGTGCTCACTCATCTATGCCAAGAAATATGGAAGACAGCTTCCTGGCCAACTGACTGGAAGAGATCCATATTTATGCCTATTCCCAAGAAAGACGATCCAACCGAATGTGGAAATTATACAACGATATCATTAATATCACACGCAAGCAAAATTTTGCTGAAGATCATTCAAAAACAGCTGAAGCAGTATATCGACAGAGAACTGCCAGAAATTCAGGCCAGTTTCAGAAGAGGACGTGGAACCAGGGATATCATTGCTGATGTCAGATGGATCCTGGCTGAAAGCGTCGAGAATACCAGAGGAATGTTTACCTGTGTTTTATTGACTATGCAAAGGCATTTGACTGCATGGATCATGACAAACTATGGATAACACTACGAAGAGTGGGAATTCCAGAACACTTAATTGTGCTCATGAGGAACCTGTACATAGATCAAGAGACAGTTGTTCAGAGAGAACAAGGGGACACCGCTTTGTTTAAAGTCAGGAAAGGTGTGCATCAGTGTTGTATTCTTTCACCATACCTATTTAATCTGTATGCTGAACAAATAATATGAGAAGCTGGACTATGTGAAGAAGAACAGGGCATCAGGATTGGAGGAAGACTCATTAACATCCTGCCTTATGCAGATGATACAACCTTTCTTGCTGAAAGTGAAGAGGATTTGAAGCACTTACTAATGAATATCAAAGACCACAGCCTTCGGTATGGATTACACCTCAACATAAAGAAAACAAAAATCCTCACAACTGGACCAATGAGCAACATCATGATAAATGGAGAAAAGATTAAAGTTGTCACAGATTTCATTTTACTTGGATCCACAATCAACAGGCATGGAAGCAGCACTCAAGAAATCAAAAGACGCACTGCATTGGGCAAATCTGCTGCTGCAAAGGACCTCTTCAAAGTGTTGAAGAGCAAAGATGTCACCCTGAAGACTAAGGTGTGCCTGACCCAAGACATGGTATTTTCAGTTGCATCATATGCATGTGAAAGCTGGACAATAAATAAGGAAGAACGAAGAAGAGTTGACGTCTTTAAATTGTGGTGTTGGAGAAGAATGTTGAATATACCGTGGACTGCCAAAAGAATGAACAAATCTGTCTTGGAAGAAGTGTGGCCAGAATGCTCCTTAGAGACAAGGATGGCGAGACTGCGTCTTACATACTTTGGACATGTTGTCAGGAGGCCTCAGTCCCTGGAGAAGGACATCAAGCTTGGCAGAGTACCGGGTCAGCGGAAAAGAGGAAGACCCTCAATGAGGTGGATTGACACAGTGGCTGCAACAATGAGCTCAAGCATAAGAATGATTGTAAGGATGGTGCAGGACTGGGCAGTGTTTCGTTCTGTTGTACATAGGGTTGCTATGAGTCGGAACAGACTCGACGGCACCTAACAAAAACAACAACAGGACACAGAAGAACAAAACAGTCCGTGACTTACTAGTTGAGAAAAAACACATTGAAATTCACTAAAAGAGAATGCTGATGAAACCCTTACATTTTAAAAAAAGGACCTTCATAATAAACTTTAAAATTAATATCTTGAAGTTTAAAAAGTCTTAGCTCAGATTCTTTTGCTTCCTCTCTGTTGGACTACATTTCAGAATATGTTGATTTTTAAGAAAAAACCCTGACTTATATTTTTACCAAATATTATCAATTCTTCAGGTGGAGAATCACAGCCTTTGATTGGCTCCCAATTTTTCATTCGAGGTTTTTATCCACAAGAGAGGATTGACAAAAAAACAACTACACTTTTTTCCTGCGGATGTTTTAAAGCTTAGTTTAAAAAAGACATTTGTTCCAAAAATAAATTTGGATGGCCTGAGACTCAGGAAATAATTGACTGTTGGAGAATCTGAAGCCACTCCAACATTTTTGTTTACGATGTTAGGATCAAGCACCTCTACAAACATAAATGAGCAAGAATTACAAGGAAGAGAGTGAACTGGTGGTAAATAATCAATAAAAATAAAAACAATTTAATAAAATGAGCTTCAGTCCAACCTAATAATTTGTCTGACAATAGCTAGTCCAGTGATATTCGTACTGGCTATGATGTAAATCTACAATAACTAAGTGTTTTAAAAGAAACACTAAACCAACTACCTTCTAGAAATTGTGATGTTAAATAAAAAATACTGAGTTTGTTGAACTTTATAAGACTGGAACAGGAAAAGCATTAATAAATGGAAAATCATCCTACAAGTTCTAGGTTTTCTTTTCAAACTATACACTTTAGCTTCTGTGGTGGACCAATGCTCCCACTGAAGTGGCCAGGACTTGAGGGACCAATATCCCCAGATAAAAAGAATATTAAGGAAAGATCAACATTTGCACCATTTTTCTCTGTAAGGCATTTAATAAATTTTAAGCTATGTAAGGCAAAGCCTAGGAAACAGCAGAAACAACTGAAATGCAGTGTGGAATTTTTGACAGTCTCATGGTGTGTGGGAGACAAGAATTGGGTTTCAGTTTCCGCCAAAAAGGAAGAGCCCTAGTAAACATCCAGCCTTTCACTCAGGATTCCTAAAAGCTACATCAAGCCTGGCAGTAAGCCAAGCCTTATAAACTTTATAACTCATCTTTGAGTCAACTCAATTCCTGATTGGATTCAACTGACATGACCCCATGTTAGAGATCTAACAAAAGATAGGGGGAATCCTCTTTGGAGAAAGATAATACCACCCAAAGCCATAAATATTTTTAATCACAATGTCCATTGTTAAAAAAAAAAAAAGCAAATAACAGGTATATAAAAAAATAAGACCCATAGGTGACCCAGATATTGAAGTTCTCAGACATGTACCTAAAAATAACTGAGATCGTTATGTTAAAAAAATAGAAATCAAAATGGAGAATTTTACCAGAGTACTATTTTTTAAAAATTAAAAAACTGAAAAATAGAATGTAAATTAAGCTGTAAATAGATGTTTTATAACTAATTACATATAACTGAAGAGAGAATTAGTGAATTGGAAGCTAATTTGGTAATTATTCGAGCATAGAGAACAAAAAGAGTGCAAAATACAGAGTAAAAGGTATATGGGATATGGTGAAAAAGTTCCTTCAAAATCACAGAAGGAAAATAAGATAGAAACAATATGTAAAGAGATAATGACCAAGATTTTTCCAAAACTGGTATAATAAATCTAGTCACAAATTCAAGAAGTGCTACAAGCCAATAAGCAGGATAAATACACACACACACAGGGTACATTATGGAAACTAAAGATTACTGAATATCTTATAAGCAGATAGAGGAAACAGAAGCATTACTTTCAAAGGAGCAACAATATGTCTGACAGCTGACTTCTCAACATAAATAATGAAAACCAGAAGACAATGAGACGACATCCTCAAAGGACTGAGGAAAAAAGTCAAGTAACATAGAATTCAAGAGGTCTGGTGGCACAGTGGTTAAAGTATATTCAGTGAAAATGTGCTTCAAAAGTGAACGCAAAATTAATGTATTCCTTGACAAACACTAAGATAATTCATCTCCAGCTGATCAGTACAGAAAGAAACAGCAAAGGGAGAAGAAAAATATTCCAAATGCTAGCAGAAATTCAGGAAGAAATAAAGGGCACAAGAAAGGGAAAATAGTGGGTAACTCTAAAATATTATTGACTTCTACTATTAAAAATAATGTCATATTGTATGGTTTAAACTATATTCTAAAATTACAATTCATGACAACAAAAACACAAAAGGCAAGATGGGAGTATATACAGTTAAAGTGTTCTAATATCCTAGCACTATTTAAATAGTGGATCCCTGGTGGCATAGTGGTTAAGAGCTTGACTGCTAACCAAAAGGCTGGCAGCTCAAATCAACCAGCCACCACTTGGAAATTCAATGGGGCAGTTCTACTCTGTCCTATAGGGTAGGTATGAGTTGGAACCAACTTGACAGCACCTAACAACAACAACAATCTAAATAGTAGAAAACCAAAAACATGATTGGCATTTCTCAAGCTAAAAGAACTGAAGTTGAGTCGTAATACTGAAGGATTCTATAGGGGAAAATATTAAACAATTCAGGAAGCATCAAAAGAGATGAAAGAAATACACAGAGTAACTGTACCAAAAAGAATTGGTTGACGTTCAACCGTTTCAGGAGGTAGCATATGATCAGGAACTGATGGTACTGAACGAAGAAGTTCAAGGTACACTGAAGGCATTGATGAAACACAAGGCTCCAGGAATTGATGGAATACCAATTGAGATGTTTCAACAAACACATACACCTGTGGAAGTGCTCACTTGTCTATGCCAAGAAATGTGGATGACAGCTACCTGGCCAACTGACTGGAAGAGATCCATATTATGCCTATTCCCAAGGAAAGTGATCCATAGATCAAGAGGCAGTAGTTCGAACCGAACAAAGGGATACTGCATGGTTTAAAGTTAAGAAAGGTGTGCATCAGGGTTGTATCCTTTTACCATACCTATTCAGGCTGTATGAATAGGTTGACTTTGAGTCAACTCAATTCCAAGAAGCTAGACTATATGGAGCAGAACACAGCATTAGGATTGGAGAAAGACTTATTAATAGCCTGCATTATGGAAATGACACAACTTTGCTTGCTGAAAGTGAAGAGAACTTGAAGCACTTACTGATAAGATCAAAGACCACAGCCTTCTGTATGGATTACACCTCAACAGAAAGAAAACTAAAGTGCTCACAACTGAACCAATAAGCAACATCATGATAAAGAGAGAAACAATTGAAGTTGTCAAGTATTTCATTTTACTTGGATCCACAATCAATACCCATAGAAGCAGCAGTAATGAAATAAAAAGACACATTGCATTTGGGCAAATCAAATCTACTACAAAAAACCTCTTTAAAGTGTTGAAAAGCGAAGATGTCACCTTGAAGACTAAGGTGTGCCTGACCCAAGCCTTGGTGTTTTCAGTTGCCTTGTATGCATGTGAAAGCTGTGCAGTGAATAAGGGAGATAGAAGAATTGTGGTGTTGGTGAAGAATATTAAATATACCATGGACTGCCAAAAGAAGAAATAAATCTGTCTTGGAAGAAGTACAACCAGAATGGTCCTTAGAAGCAAGGATGGCGAGACTATGTCTCACATACTTTGGACATGTTAACAGAAGGGATTAGTCCCCTGGAGAAGGACATCAAGCTTGGTAAAGTAGAGGGTCAGAAAAAAGAGGAAGACCCTCAGTGAGATGGATTGATAACACTGGCTGCAATAGTGGGCTCAAGCACAATGATTGTGAAGATGGCACAAGACCAGGCAGTGCTTTGTTCTGTTGTACATGGGGTCGCTGTGAGTCTGAACTGACTTGAAGGCACCTAAAAACAACATTTAAGTAGTGGAAATGTTCTAAATCATGACTCAAGTAAGTCAAGGAAAAATTCTGTAATCTCTATATTTACCACTAAAAGAATAGCAAAATAATTATCTAATAATGATAATAGGAGAGAAATTGAAACAAACAGTGACAAAAAACTGAATCAACCCCAAGGAAGGGGGTAGAAAGCAGAAAAAAAGGACACAAAAGTAGAAAACTATATTACATGTAAATGAGTTAATTATTTCTATTAAAAACACCTATTGTCAGTCTGAGACGATATAATTTAAATAAAAGGATCCAGAAAGATTGAAAATAAATGAGTAGAAAAATGTATACTATGCAAACTCTAACTGATAGCTTGTGTAGCTGTATAAATAGGCAGGTTTAAAGGCAAGAAACATTTCTTGAAATGAAGAAGAATCTTTCATGCTTGTAGGTGTCCATCCAACAGAATACATATGATTAAAAACTTGAATGCATCTGAGAAAATAGATACAAAATATATTACGCAAATAATGTGAAACTTCTATGTTTATTTGCCAATCATGCCCTCCCCCCCGACAAGTTATTTTTGTAAGCACCATTGTGCTAATTTTTTACAGCAACACGTAAAAAAAAACTGGCACTGCGTTCTTACAAAAATACCTCCCAGGGGGAGAATGCAGTTGGCAAACAAACATAGAAGGTGTACATTATTTTTGTAAAAACATGGTAAACAAAAAACAGATTGAAGTAAAAAAGAGACAAATCCACAGAGTGAGAAATTTTAGCACACCTCTCTCAGTAATTGATAAAACAAGCACATACAAAAATAAGTAAGGATATAGGAAATATGAACGATGTGATAACAAAATTAATGTAATTAATGCTGCATCAGCAATTACAGAATATACATACTTTTTTCATGTCATATGGAAAATTTATCAAAATTGATCATTTGCGATCATAAAACAAGACTCAACAATTTTGAAACGATTAAAATTATGCTCTCTTACCACAGTGAAACTGAACTAGAATTTTAAAAAAATCACTAGAGAACCCTCAAATATTTGGAAATTAAGCAACTCGTTTTAAAATAAACCTTGAGTCAAAAAGAAATCTCAGCGGAACTAAATGATATTTTGGACTGAATGACAATAAAAATATAGCGTATTAAAATATATTTGATACAATTTACTAACACTAAGATAAGAAGAGATGGAAAATCTAAATACTTTTTTAAAGCTTAAATCTGTAATTAAAAGCTTTCCACTAGGAAATCTCTAGATCCAGATGATTTCACTTGTGAACATTTCCAAACCTCAAGGTAGATATAACACCAGTATTACAAAATTTTTTTCCCAAGGATGGAAAAAGAGGGAATACTTCCTAATTCATTTTAATGAGGTCAGCATAATCTTCATATCAAAGCCCAGCAAGAATGTTACAACCAAAGAAAGTTAATGGCCAGTTTCTCTCATGAACATAGATGCATAATCCTAAACAAGATATTATCAAATTGAATCAGTAATTTATTAAAAAAGATACAAATCACAAAAAGTTTAATTTATTCCAGGAATGTAAGGTAGATTTAATATCACAAAATTCAATAAAATTCAATTTACTGCATTAATTTAATAAGGAAGAAAATAATAATATCATATCATCGAATCCAGAAAAAAACATTTGATCATATTCAAATCCAATAATGTATTTTTAAAAATTTGTTGTATTTTAGGTGAAAGTTTACAGCGCAAATTAGTTTTTCATTAAAAAATTTATGCACATATTGTTTTGTGACATTGGTTGTAATCCCTGCAATGTGTAAGCACTCTCCCTCTTTCTCTTTCCACCCTGGGTTCTCCTCGCCCATTCGTCCAGTTTTCCAGTCACTTCCTGGTGTCTCATCTTTGCTTTTAGGCAGATGTTGCTCATTTGGTCTGGAACACTTGATTGAACTACAAAGAATGTTCCTCACGTGTATTATTGTTTGTTTTATTGACCTGTTTTAATCTTTAGCAGAAAAGTGGACTTCAGGGTGGCTTGGGTTCTGAGTTAGCAGGGTGTCTGGGGGCCATCGTCTCAGATGTTCCTCCAGTCTCTGTCAGACCAGTATGTCTGGTCTTTTTTTGTGAATTTGAATTTTGTTCTACATTTTTCTCCTGCTCTGCCTGAGACGCTCTATTGTGATCCCTGTCAGAGCAGTTCGTGGTTGTTCCCAAACACCATCTAGTTCTTCTGGGGTCAGGCTTGTAGAGGCTGTGGTTCCTGTGGTCCATTAGTCCTTTGGACTAATATTTTCCTCGTGTCTTTTGTTTTCTTCATTCTCCTTTGCTCTGAATGTGTTGGGACCAATAGATGTAAGACCCCAGATGCTGTTCACCAAAGTAGGCTGTAGAGCATTTACGTTAAGAACTATGTTATGCCAATTGACCTAGATATTCCACAAGGCCATGGTCCCCAGCCTTCAGAACCAGTAACTTGGTGACTAAAGGTTTTTGCATATGTCTAGGAAACTTCTAGGACTTTGCCTTGTTCAAGTTGTGCTGACTTTCCCAATATTGTATGTGGTCTTTCCCTTCACCAAAGTTAATACTTGTCTGCTATCTAGTTAGTGATTTCCCCTCCCCACACCTTCCATTGCTCATAACCATAAAAGATTTTTTTTTCTTTCTGTATGTAAACATTTTCTTGGGTTTTCATAATAGTGGTCTCATACAATATTTGTCCTTTTGTGTTTGACTTATTTCACTCAGCATAATGGCCTCCGGATTCATCCATGTTGTGAGATGTTTCACAGATTCATCTTTGTTATTTGTTGTTGTGTTGTATTCCATTGTGTGCATGTACCATAATTTGTTTATCCATTCATATGTTGATGAGCTCTTGGTTGTTTCCATCCTTTTGCTATTGTCAATAATGCTGCAACAAACATGGGTGTGCATTTGTCTATTCATGTGACAGCTCTTATTTCTCTAGGATATATTCCTAGGAGTGGGATTGCTGTATTGTATGGTATTTCTATTTTAGCTTTTTAAGGAGGCTCCAGATTGTTTTCCATAGTGGTTGTACCATTTTACATTCCCACCAACAGTGCATAAGAGTTCCAATCTCCCTGCAATCTCTCCAACATATGTTATTTTCTGGGTTTTTTTTTTTTTTTAATGTTATAACTTTGTTTATTGTATACTAAAATTTAGATATTTATCTCTTTTACAAGATTATGTAAATTAGCAAATAATACTTCAGAGATAGGATATAAGTTAAATTATCTTGTATAAGTATCCTTTTTTAACTTTATTATGCTTGGGTGAAAATTTACAGCTTTGATTAATTTCTCACTCCAAAATTTATACACATATTGTTTTGTGAAATTGGTTGCAATCCCCACAATGTGACAGCATCCTTCCCCTTTCCACCCCAGCTTCACTGTGTCCGTTCGACCAGTTCCTTTCCTTTCCTGCCTTCTTGTCTTGCTTTTGGACAGGAGTTGCCCGTTTGGTCGCATATATTTGATTGAGCTAAGAAGCATGTTCCTCACATGTGTTATTTTTTGTTTTATAGGCCTGTCTAATCATTGTCTGAAAAGTGGGCTTTAGGAATGGCTTCAGATCTGGATTAGCAGAATATCCTGGGGCCATAGTCTCAGGGGTTCCTCCAGTCTCTGTTAGACCAGTAAGTCTGCTCTGTTTTTGTGAATCTGAATTCTGTTCTACATTTTCTCCTATTCTGTTCAGGACTCTCTGTTGTAATCCTTGTCAGAGTGGTTGTTGGTGGTAGCCAGGCACCATCTATTTCTTCTCATCTCAGGCTGGTGGAGTCTCTGGTTCATGTGGTCCTTGAGTCCTTTGAACTATTTTCCTTGTGTCTTTGGTTTTCTTCATTCTCCTATGCTCTGGACGTGATGGGACCAAAAGCTATATCTTAAATGACCGCTTGCAAGCTTTTAAGACCCCAGACACTACTCATCAAAATGAGATGTTGAACATTTTCTTTATGAACTACATTATGCCAATTGCCCTAGATGTCCCCTGAGACCATGGTTTCCAGTACCCAGCCCCAGCTATTCAGTCCCTCCAAGTATTTGGATGTGTCTAGGAAACTTCTATGCTTTTGATTTGGTCCAGTTGTGCTGACTTCCCCTATATTGTGTGTTGTCCTTCCCTTCACCGAAGTTGTACTTGTTTACCATCCAGTTAATGATTTCCCCCCCTCCCCTCTCCCCACCCTCGTAACCATCAAAGAATGTTTTTTCTGTGTGTAAACCTTTTCTTGAGTTCTTATAATACTGGTCTCATACAATATTTGTCTGTTTGTGACTAACTTATTTCACTCAGCATAATGCACTCCAGTTTCATCCATGTTGTGAGATGTTTCATGGATTCATCGTTGTTCTTTATACATTTATTTGTTTTTATTAGTGCTAGTAACATTGGGATGAGATGGTATCTCCTTGTAGTTTCGATTTGCATTTCTCTAATGATTGTGAGAATTTCCTCTTGTGTCTGCTAACTGCTGAATGTCTTCTTTGGTGAAGTGTCTATTCACATCCTTTGCCCGGCTTTTTAATTGGACTATTTCTCTTTTTGTTATTGAGGTGTTGACGTATCCTATGCATTTTAGAGATTAGACCCTTTTCAGATATGTCATAGCCAAAAATTTTTTCCCAGTCTGTAAGTTCTCTTTTTAGTCTTTTGGTGGTTTCTTGATGAGCATAAGCATTTAATTATTACAAGCTCCCAGTTATCTAATTTATCTTCTGATGTTTGTGCATTGTTAGTTATGGTTTGCATTGTATTTATGCCATGAATTGGGGTGCCTAGTGTTGTCCCTGTTTTTTCTTCCATGATCATTATCGTTTAAGGTTTTACTTTTAGGTCTTTGATAAATTTTGAATTGGTTTTTGTGTATAGTGTGAGATATGTGTCCTGTTTAATTTTTTAGAGGTGGACATCCAATTTAGCTAGCACCAAAGGAAACCCTGGTGGCATAATGGTTAAGTGCTACAGCTGCTAACCAAAGGGTTGGCAGTTCGAATCCGCCAGGTGCTCCTTGGAAACTCTATGGGGCAGTTCTACTCTGTCCTATAGGGTCACTATGAGTCAGAATCGACTCAGCAGCACTGGGTTTGGTTTTTTTTAATTGGTTAAAAAGACTGCCTGTTCCCCCATTTAATGGACTTTTGTCAGTGATCAACTGACCATAGGTGAATGGATTTACTTCTGAGTTCTCAATTCTGTTCCATTGGTCAACGTGCCTGTTGTTGTACCAGTACCAGGCTGTTTTGACTACCGTGGCTGTATAGTAGGTTCTGAGATAAGGTAGTGGGAGGCTGCCTACTTTGTTCTTTTACTTCAATACTGCTTTGTTTATCTGGGGCCTCTTTCCTTTCCATAAAATGTTGGTGATTAGCTTATCCATCTCATTAAAGAATGCTGTTGGCATTTGGATCAGGACTGCATTATATCTGTAAATCACTTTGGGTAGAATTGACATTTTCATAATGTTCAGTCTACCTATCCATGAGTATAGTATGTTCTTCCATTTATGTAGATTTCTTTGGGTTTTTTGCAGTAGTGTTTTGTAGTTTTCTTTGTATAGGTCTTTTACATCCCTGGTTAGATTTATTTCTAAGTATTTTGGTTTTTTAGGGGCTGTTATAAATGGTGTTGTTTTCCTGATTTCCTTTTTGAAGTTCTCTTTGTTGGTGTATATGGATCTAACTGATTTTTGTATGTTGATCTTGTATCCTGTTACTCTGCTGAGTGTTTCTGTTAGTTACAGTAGTTTTTTTTTGTGTGTGAAATCTTTGGGGTTCTGTATGTATAGAATCATATCATCTGCAAAAAGGAATAGTTTTACATCTTCCTTTCCAATTTGGATGCCCTTTCATTTTGTTTCTTGCCTTATTACTTTAGCTAGGACTTCCAGCACAATGTTAAATAAGAGTGGTAGTAAAGGGTAAAATTGTTCCCACTCTCAGGGGAATGCTTTTAGCCTCTCTCCACTGAAAATGATATTGGCTGTGGTTTTGTATCCAAAACCCCAAACCCATTGCTGTCAAATCGATTCCAACTCATAGCGACCCTATAGGAAAGAGTAGAATTGCCCCAAGGGGTTTTCAAGGAACACCTGGTGGTATTGAACTGCTGACCTTTTTGTTAGCAGCTGAGCTCTTAACCACTGTGCAACCAGGGTTTCCTGGTTTCATATAGATGCCCTTTATCATGTTGAGAGTGTTCTCTTCTACTCATATTTTATTGAGAGTTTTTATCAGGAATGGGTGTTGGAGTTTATCAAATGCCTTTTCTGTGTTGATTGAGATCATCATGTGTTTCTTTTGTTTTGTTCTGTTTATATGGTGGATTACACTGATTAAGTTTTCTAATGTTGAACCATCCTTGCATACCCGATATTATGAATTCAATTTGGTCATGGTGTATTATTATTTTTTATATGATGCTGAATTCTATTGGCTAGAATTTTGTTGAGAATTTTTGCATTTATATTCATGAGACATAATGGTCTGTAATTTTCTGTCCTTTTTATTTTTTGTGGTGTCTTTGCCTGGCTTTGGTATCAGGGTTATGCTGGCTTCATAGAACGAATTAGGGAGTATTCCTTCTTTTTCTGTGCTCTGTAATAGTTTGAGTGGTACTGGTGTGAACTTTTCTCTGAGTGTTTGGAAGAATTCTCCAGTGAAGCTGTCCAGGCCAGGGCTTTTGTTGTTTTTGTAGGTAGTTTTTTTTTTTTTTTTTAAACTACGTCTTCAATCTTTTCTCTTGTTGTGGGTCTGTTCAGATTTTCTATCTGAGCTTGTGTTAGTTTACGTAGGTAGTGTATTTCTAGAAATGTATCCATTTCCTCTAGGTCCTCAAATTTGTTGGAGCACAATTCTTCATAGTATTCTGCTATGATCCTTTTTATTTCAGTTAGATCTGTTGTAATGTCCCCTATCTCATTTCTTATTTGGATTATTTGCTTCCTCTCCTGCTTTTCTTTTGTCAGTTTGGCCAGTGGTTTGTTGATTTTGTTGATCTTTTCAATGAATCAACTTTTCGTCTTATAGATTCTTTCTGGTTTTTTTTTTGTTGTTGTTGTTCCCTATTTCATTTATTTCTGCTCTAATCTTCATCCTTTCCTTTCTTATGGTGGCTGTGACCTTCTTTTGCTGTTCTATTTGTTCAAGTAGTATGGCTAACATTTTGATTTTGGCCCCTTCTTTTTAGATGTACGTGTTTATTGGTGTAAATTGACCACTGAGTGCTGCCTTTGTTATGTCTGAAAGGTTTTGTTATGATTATTTTCATTCTCTTTCGCTTCTAAGACATTTTTCTTTTAAATACCCTCTTTGGTTTATTCTATTAGCCAGTTTTTTTGAAAGCAAGGTATTACTCAGTTTCCATGTATTTGATTTTTTTTTTTTTTTTTGCTGTTCATGTTTGTTACTGATTGCTAATTTTCTGTCTTTGTGATCAAGAGAGAATTCTGTGTATTATTTCAGTGTTTCAGATTTTATTGAGGGTTGCTGTGTGGTCTCAAATGTGGTCTATTCTGTAGAATGTTCCATGTGCATTGGAAAAAATGTATTCTTTGCTGCTGTTGGATGGAGTGTTCTATACATGTTTATGAGGTTAAGTTGGTTGATTTTGGCCTTTAGATCTTCTGTATCTCTGTTGACATTCTTTCTCAATATTCTGTCATTCACCGAGCGTTGTGTGTTTAATTTTCCTGCTATTATTGTCCCCTACACATCTGTCAGCTTTTCCTACTGTGGGGGTTTGCGTGTTGCTGTGATGCTGGAATATATGCTACCAGTATTCAAATACCAGCAGGGCCACCCAGGGCAGACAAGTTTTAGCTGAGCTTCCAGACTAAAACAGATTAGGAAGAAGGACCCACAGGTTTACTTCTGAAAAGAATTAGCCAGTGAAAACCTTATGGATAGCAGCAGAACATTGTCTGATATAGTGCCAGGAGATAAGCCCCTTAGTTTGGAGGGCACTCAAAAGATGACTGGGGAAGAGCTGCCTCCTCAAAGTAGAGTTGACCTTAGTGACTGGGATGGAGTCAAGCTTTTGGGGCCTTTGTTTGCTGTTGTGGCACAACTCAAAATGAGAAGAAACAGCTATAAACATGCATTAATAATTGAAACTTAGAATGTACAAAGTATGAAACTAGGAAAATTGGAAATTGTCAAAAATGAGGTGGAATGCATAAACATCAATATCTCAGACATTAGTGAGCTGAACTGGACTGGTATTGGCCATTTTGATTCAGACAATCATATGGTCTACTACTTCAGGAATGACAACTTGAAGAGGGATGGGGGTTGCATTCATCATCAAAAAGAACGTTCAAGATCTATCCTGAAGAACAACACCGTCAGTGATAGCATAATATCTACACACCTACAAGGAAGAACAGTTAATACAACTATTATTATTTAAACTTACACACCAACCACTAGGAAACCCTGGTGGCATAGTGGTTAAGTGCTACAGCTGTTAACCAGGAGGTTGGCAGTTCAAATCCACCAGGAGCTCCTTGGAAACACTATGGGGCAGTTCTACTCTGTCCTACAGGGTTGCTATGAGTTGGAATTGACTTGACAGAGGTGGGTTTGGTTTTGGTTTTTACCAACCACTAAGGCCAAAGATGAGGAAACTGAAGATTTTTACCAACTTCTGCCATCCGAAATTGACCGAATATGCAATCAGGATGCATTGATAATTACTAGTGATTGGAATGTGAAAGTTGGAAACAAAGAAGGATTGGTAGCTGGAAAATATGGCCTTGGTGATAGAAATGATGCCAGAGATAACTTGATAGGATTTTGAAAGACCCACAACTTCTTCATTGCAAATACCTTCTTTCAACAACATAAATGGCACCTATACATGGGATCTCGCAAGATGGAATAACAGGAATCAAATTGACTACATTTGTGGAAAGAGATGATGGAAAAGCTCAATATCATCAGTCAGAACAAGGCCAGGGGCTGATTGTGGAACAGACCATCAATTATTCATATGCAAGTTCAAGTTGAAAATAAAGAAAATTAAAACAAGTCCACAAGAGCCAAGCACAACCTTGAGTATACCTCACCTAAATTTAGAAACCGTCTCAAGAATTTATTTGATGCGTTGAACAGTAATGAATTATAGAATGACATCAAGGACATCGTATATGAAGAAAGCAAGAGGTCATTAAAAAGGCAAGAAAGAAATAAAAGACCAAAATGAATGTCAGAAGAGACTCTGAAACTTGCTCTTGAAGTCGAGTAGCTAAAGCAAAAGGAAGAAATGATGAAATAAAAGAGCTGAACAGAAGATTTCAGAGGGAAGCTCAAAGAAGACAAAATGAAGTATCATAATGACATTTGCAAAGACCTGGAGATAGAAAGCCAAAAGGGAAGAACATGCTTGGCATATCTCAATCTGAAAGAACTGAAGAAAAAATTCAAGACTTGAGTTGCAATACTGAAGGATGTCATGGGCAAAATATTAAACAATGAAGGAAACATCAAAAGAAGATGGAAGGAATACAAAGTCACTATACCAAAAATAATTGACTGACATCCAACCATTCCAGGGGGTAGCATATGATCAAGAATGGATGGTACTGAAAGAAGAAGCCCAAGCTGCACTGAAGGCATTGTTGAAAAATAAGGTTCCAGAAATTGACAGAATACCAGTTGAGATGTTTCAACAAACAGATGTGGCATTTCAAGTGCTCACTCACCAGTCAGTCTGGCCAACTGACTGCAAGAGATCCATATTTATGCCTATTCCCAAGAAATGTGATCTAACCAAATATGGAAATTATCAAACAATATCATTAATATTAAACCCACTGCCATCGAGTCGATTCCGACTCATAGCATCCC
This sequence comes from Loxodonta africana, assembly GCF_030014295.1. Classification (NCBI taxonomy): domain Eukaryota; kingdom Metazoa; phylum Chordata; class Mammalia; order Proboscidea; family Elephantidae; genus Loxodonta; species Loxodonta africana. Next base: position 173,567,667 of record NC_087345.1, on the reverse strand, counting down.
TACAGGACAGAGTAGAATTGCCCCATAGAGTTTCCAAGGACCACCTGGTGGATTCAAACTGCTGACCTCTTGGGTAGCAGCCATAGCACTTAACCACTACGCCTCCAGGGTTTCCATCATTAATATTACATGCAAGTAAAGTTTTGCTGAAGATCATTCAAAAGCATCTGCCCCAGTATATTGACAGGAAACAGCCTGAAATTCAAGGTGGATTCAGAAGAGGACATGGAACAGGGGATATCATTGCTACTGTCAGATTGATCCTGGCTGAAGGCTGAGACTATCAGAAAGATGTTTACCTGTGTTTTATTGACTATGCAAAAGCATTTGACTGTGTGACTCATAACAAATTATGGATAACATTGGGAAGAATGGCAATTATAGAACACTTAATTGTGCTCATGAGAAACCTGTACACAGATCAAGAGGCAGTTGTTTGAACAGAACAAGGGGATACTGCCTGGTTTAAAGTCAGGAAAGGTGTGTATCACGGTTGTATCCTTTCACCATATTTATTCAATATGTATGCTGAGCAAATAATCCAAGAAACCGGACTATAAGAACATGGCATCAGACTTGGAGAAAGATTCATTCACAACAGCATTATGCAGGTGACACAACCTTACTTTCTCAAAGGGAAGAGGACTTCAAGGACTTACTGATGAAGATCAAAGACCACAGCCTTCTGTATGGATTACACCTCTACATAAAGTAAACAAAAATCCTCACAACTGGACCAATAAACAACATCCTGATAAAAGGAGAAAAGATTGAAGTTGTCAAGGATTTCATTTTACTTGGATCCACAATCAACAACCATGGAAGCAGCAGTCAACTGGGGTCCTTCTAGTCTCAGTCAGACCATTAAATCTGGTCTTATGAGAATTTGGGGTCTGCATCCCACTGCTCTCCTGCTCCCTCAGGGGTTCTCTGTTGTGTTCCATCAGAGCAGTCATCAGTTGTAGCCGGGCACCATCTAGTTCTTCTGGTCTCAGGATGATGTAGTCGCTGGTTCATGTGGCCCTTTTTGTCTCTTGGGCTCGTAATCACCTTGTGTCCTTGGTGTTCTTCATTCTCCTTTGATCCAGGTGGGTTGAGACCAATTGATGCATCTCAGATGGCTGCTTGCTAGCATTTAAGACGGCAGATGCCAGTCTTCAAAGTGGGATGCAGAATGTTTTCTTAATAGATTTTCTTATGCCAGTTGACTTAGATGTCCCCTGAAACCATGGTCCCCAGACCCCTGCCCCTGCTACGATGGCCTTCAAAGCATTCAGTTTATTCAGGAAACTTCTTTGCTTTTGGTTTAGTCCAATTGTGCTGACCTCCCCTGTACTGTGTGCTGTCTTTCACTACACCTAAAGTGTTTATCTACTATCTAATTAGTGAATACCCCTCTCCCACCCTCGCTCCCTCCCCCCTCTTGTAACCACAAAAGAATTCAACATCCTTGTTTCTAATGAGTATTCTGGCTGTACTTCTTCCAAGACGGATTTGTTAATTATTTTGGCAGTCCGTGGTATATTCAGTATTCTTCTCCAGCACCATAATTTAAAGGCATCAATTCTTCTTTGGTCTTCTGTATTCATTGTCCAGAGGTAATTGAAAACACCGTGGCTTGGGTCAGGAGCACCTTAGTCTTCAAGGTGCTTTTTAATATGTATATATATATATATATTTTTATTAACTTTTGTTGAGCTTCAACTGAAACTTTACAAATCAAGACAAACTGTCACATATAAGTTTATATACACCTTACTCCGTACTCCCACTTGCTCTCCCCCTAATGAGTCAGCCCATCCAGTCTCTCCTTTCGCGACAATTTTGCCAGCTTCCAACTCTTTCCATTCTCCCATCCCCCCTCCAGACAGGAGATGCCAACACAGTCTTAAGTGTCCACCTGATACAAATAGCTCACTCTTCCTCAGCATCTCTCTCCTACCCACTGTCCAGTCCCTTTCATGTCTGATGAGTTGTCTTCGGGAATGGTTCCTGTCCTGGGCCAACAGAAGGTCTGGGGACCATGACCGCCAGGATTCTTCTAGCCTCAGTCAGACCATTAAGTATGGTCTTTTTGTGATAATTTGGGGTCTACATGCCACTGATCTCCTGCTCCCTCAGGGGTTCTCTGTTCTGCTCCCTGTCAGGGCAGTCGTCGGTTGTGGCCGGGCACCAACTAGTTCTTCTGGTCTCAGGATGATGTAGGTCTCTGGTTCATGCAGCCCTTTCTGTCTCTTGGGCTCTTAGTTGTCGTGTGACCTTGGTGTTCTTCATTCTCCTTTGATCCAGGTGGGTTGAGACCAAATGATGCATCTTAGATGGCTGCTTGTTAGCATTTAAGACCCCAGACGCCACATTTCAAAGTGGGATGCAGAATGTTTTCATAATAGAATTATTTTGCAAATTGACTTAGAAGTCCCCTTAAACCATGGTCCCCAAACCCCCACCCTTGCTCCGCTGACCTTTGAAGTATTCAGTTTATCCCGGAAACTTCTTTGCTTTTGGTCCAGTCTAGTCCAGTTGAGCTGACCTTCCATGTATTGAGTATTGTCCTTCCCTTCACCTAAAGCAGTTCTTATCTACTAACTAATCAGTAAATAACCCTCTCCCTCCCTCCCTCCCTCCCCCCTCGTAACCACAAAAGTATGTGTTCTTCTCAGTTTATACTATTTCTCAAGATCTTATAACAGTGGTCTTATACTATATTTGTCCTTTTGCCTCTGACTAATTTCGCTCAGCATAATGCCTTCCAGGTTCCTCCATGTTATGAAATGTTTCACAGATTCGTCACTGTTCTTTATCGATGCGTAGTATTCCATTGTGTGAATATACCATAATTTATTTAACCATTCATCCGTTGATGGACACCTTGGTTGCTTCCAGCTTTTTGCTATTGTAAACAGAGCTGCAATAAACATGAGGGTGCATATATCTGTTTGTGTGAAGGCTCTTGTTTCTCTAGGGTATATTCCGAGGAGTGGGATTTCTGGGTTGTATGGTAGTTCTATTTCTAACTTTTTAAGATAACGCCAGGTAGATTTCCAAAGTGGTTGTACCATTTTACATTCCCACCAGCAGTGTTTAAGAGTTCCAATCTCTCCACAGCCTCTCCAACATTTATTATTTTGTGTTTTTTGGATTAATGCCAGCCTTGTTGGAGTGAGATGGAATCTCATCATAGTTTTAATTTGCATTTCTCTAATGGCTAATGATGGAGAGCATTTTCTCATGTATCTGTTAGCTGCCTGAATATCTTCTTTAGTGAAGTGTGTGTTCATATCCTTTGCCCACTTCTTGACTGGGTTGTTTGTGTTTTTGTGGTTGAGTTTTAACAGAATCATACAGATTTTAGAGATCAGGCGCTGGTCGGAGATCTCATAGCTGAAAATTCTTTCCCAATCTGTAGGTGGTCTTTTTACTCTTTTGGTGAAGTCTTTAGATGAGCACAGGTGTTTGATTTTTAGGAGCTCCCAGTTATCTGGTTTCTCTTCGTCATTTTTGGTAATGTTTTGTATTCTATTTATGCCTTGTATTAGGGCTCCTAAGGTTGTCCCTATTTTTTCTTCCATGATCTTTATCGTTTTAGTCTTTATGTTTAGGTCTTTGATCCACTTGGAGTTAGTTTTTGTGCATGGTGTGAGGTATGGGTCCTGTTTCATTTTTTTGCAAATGGAGATCCAGTTATGCCAGCACCATTTGTTAAAAAGACTATCTTTTCCCCAATTAACTGACACTGGGCCTTTGTCAAATATCAGCTGCTCATATGTGGATGGATTTATATTTGGGTTCTCAATTCTGTTCCATTGGTCTATGTGCCTGTTGTTGTACCAGTACCAGGCTGTTTTGACTACTGTGGCTGTATAATAGGTTCTGAGATAAGGTGGAGTGAGGCCTCCCACTTTCTTCTTTTTCAGTAATGCTTTACTTATCCGAGGCTTCTTTCCCTTCCATATGAAGTTGGTGATTTGTTTCTCCATCACATTAAAAAATGACATTGGAATTTGGATCGGAAGTGCGTTGTATGTATAGATGGCTTTTGGTAGAATAGACATTTTTACTATGTCAAGTCTTCCTATCCATGAGCAAGGTATGTTTTTCCACTTAAGTAGGTCCTTTTTAGTTTCTTGTAGTAGTAGTTGGTAGTTTTCTTTGTATAGGTCTTTTGCATCTTTGGTAAGATTTATTCCTAAGTATTTTATCTTCTTGGTGGCTACTGTGAATGGTATTGATTTGGTTATTTCCTCTTCGATGTTCTTTTTGTTGATGTAGAGGAATCCAAGTGATTTTTTATGTTTATCTTGTAACCTGAGACTCTGCCAAACTCTTCTATTAGTTTCAGTAGTTTTCTGGAGGATTCCTTAGGGTTTTCTGTGTATAAGATCATGTCCTCTGCCCATAGAGATAATTTTACTTCTTCCTTGCCAATCCGGATGCCCTTTATTTCTTTGTCTAGCCTAATTGCTCTGGCTAGAACCTCTAGCACAATGTTGAATGAGAGCGGTGATAAAGGGCATCCTTGTCTGGTTCCCTTTCTCAAGGGAAATGCTTTCAGGCTCTCTCCATTTAGAGTGATGTTGGCTGTTGGCTTTGTAGAGATGCCCTTTATTATGTTGAGGAATTTTCCTTCAATTCCTATTTTGCTGAGAGTTTCTATCATAAATGGGTGTTTGTCAAATGCTTTTTCTGCATCAATTGATAAGATCATGTGGTTTTTGTCTTTTGTTTTATTTATATGGTGGATTACATTAATGGTTTTTCTAATATTAAACCAGCCTTGCATACCTGGTATAAATCCCACTTGGTCATTGTGGATTAATTTTTTGATATGTTGTTGAATTCTATTGGCTAGAATTTTGTTGAGGATATTTGCATTTATGTTCATGAGGGATATAGGTCTGTAATTTTTCTTTTTTTGTGATGTCTTTACCTGGTTTTGGTATCAGGGAAATGGTGGCTTCATAGGATGAGTTAGGTAGTATTCCGTCATTTTCTATGCTTTGAAATACCTTTAGTAGTAGTGGTGTTAACTCTTCTCTGAATGTTTGGTAGAACTCTGCAGTAAAGACATCCGGGCCAGGGCTTTTTTTTGTTGGGAGTTTTTGATTACCATTTCAATCTTTTTTGTTTTTTATGGGTCTATTTAGTTGTTCTACTTCTGATTGTGTTAGTTTAGGTAGGTAGTGTTTTTCCAGGAATTCATCCATTTCTTCTAGGTTTGCAAATTTGTTAAGAGTACAATTTTTCATAATACTCTGATATGATTCTTTTAATTTCCATTGGGTCTGTTGTGATGTGGCCCATCTTGTTTCTTATTCGGGTTATTTGTTTCCTTTCCTGTATTTCTTTAGTCAGTCTGGCCAATGGTTTATCAATTTTGTTAATTTTTTCAAAGAACCAGCTTTTGGCTTTGTTAATTCTTTCAATTGTTTTTCTGTTCTCTAATTCATTTAGTTCAGCTCTAATTTTTATTATTTGTTTTCTTCTGGTGCCTGATGGATTCTTTTGTTACTCACTTTCTATTTGTTCAAGTTGTTGGGACAGTTCTCTGATTTTGGCTCTTTCTTCTTTTTGTATGTGTGCATTTATCGATATAAATTGGCCTCTGAGCACTGCTTTTGCTGTATCCCAGAGGTTTTGTTAGGAAGTATTTTCATTCTTGTTGCATTCTATGAATTTCCTTATTCCCTCCTTAATGTCTTCTATAACCCAGTCTTTTTTCAGGAGGGTATTGTTCATTTTCCAAGTATTTGATTTCTTTTCCTTTTCTGTTATTGATTTCCACTTTTATGGCCTTGTGGTCTGAGAAGATGCTTTGTAATATTTCGAAGTTTTGGATTCTGAAAAGGTTTTTTTTATGATCTAATATGTGGTCTATTCTAGAGAATGTTCCATGTGCGCTAGAAGAAAAAGTATACTTTGCAGCAGTTGGGTGGAGAGTTCTGTATAAGTCAATGAGGTCAAGTTGGTTGATTGTTGTAATTAGGTCTTCCATGTCTCTGTTGAGCTTCTTACTGGATGTCCTGTCCTTCTCCGAAAGTGGTGTGTTGAAGTCTCCTACTATAATTGTGGAGGTGTCTATCTCACTTTTCAGTTCTGTTAAAATTTGATTTATGTATCTTGCAGCCCTGTCATTGGGTGCATAAATATTTAATATGGTTATATCTTCCTGGTCAATTGTCCCTTTTATCATTATGTAGTGTCCTTCTTTATTCTTTGTGATGGATATAAGTTTAAAGTCTATTTTGTCAGAAATTAATATTGCTACTCCTCTTCTTTTTTGCTTATTGTTTGCTTGACATATTTTTTCCATCCTTTGAGTTTTAGTTTGTTTGTGTCTCTAAGTCTAAGGTGTGTCTCTTGTAGGCAGCATATAGACGGATCATGTTTCTTTATCCAGTCTGAGACTCTCTGTCTCTTTATTGGTGCATTTAGTCCATTTACATTCAGCGTAATTATAGATAAGTAAGCGTTTAGTGTTGTGATTTTGATGCCTTTTTATGTGTGTTGTTGACAATTTCATTTTTCCACTTACTGTTTTGTGCTGAGACGTTTTTCTTTGTAAATTGTGAGATCCTCATTTTCATAGTATTTGACTTTATGTTTGCTGAGTTGTTCCATTTTTCTTGGTTTTTATTTTGAGTTATGGAGTTGTTATACCTCTTTGTGGTTACCTTAATATTTACCCCTATTTTTCTAAGTAAAAACCTAACTTGTGTTGTCCTATATCGCCTTGCATCTCTCTCCATATGGCAGTTCTATGCCACCTGTATTTAGTCCCTCTTTTTGATTATTGTGATCTTTTACATATTGACTTCAATGATTCCCTGTTTTGAGCATTTTTTTTTTAAATTAATCTTAATTTGTTTTTGCGATTTCCCTATTTGAGTTGACATCAGGATGTTCTGTTCTGTGACCTTGTGTTGTGCTGGTATCTGATATTATTGGTTTTCTGACCAAACAATTTCCTTTAGTATTTCTTGTAGCTTTGGTTTGGTTTTTGCAAATTCTCTAAGCTTGTGTTTATCTGTAAATATCTTAATTTCGCCTTCATATTTGAGAGAGAGTTTTGCTGGATATATGATCCTTGAGTGGCAGTTTTTCTCCTTCAGTGCTCTGTATATGTCATCCCATTGCCTTCTTGCCTGCATGGTTTCTGCTGAGTAGTCTGAACTTATTCTTATTGATTCTCCCTTGTAGGAGACCTTTCTTTTATCCCTGCTTTTAAAATTTCCTTGTTATCTTTGGTTTTGGCAAGTTTGATGATAATCTGTCTTGGTGTTTTTCTTTTTGGATCAATCTTAAATGGGGTTCGATGAGCATCTTGGATAGATATCCTTTCGTCTTTCATGATATCAGGGAAGTTTTCTGTCAGTAGATCTTCATCTATTCTCTCTGTGTTTTCTGTCCTCCCTCCCTGTCCTGGGACTCCAATCACACGCAAGTTATCCTTCTTGATAGAGTCCCACATGATTCTTAGGGTTTCTTCATTTTTTAAAATTCTTTTATCTGATTTTTTTTCAGCTATGTTGGTGTTAATTCCCTGATCCTCCAGATTTCCCACTCTGTATTCTCATTGCTCGAGTCTGCTCCTCTGACTTCCTATTGCGTTGTCTAATTCTGTAATTTTATTGTTAATCTTTTGGATTTCTGCATGCTCTCTATGGATTCTTGCAACTTATTAATTTTTCCACTATGTTCTTGAATAATCTTTTTGAGTTCTTCAACTGTTTTATCAGTGTGTTCCTTGGCTTTTTCTGTAGATTGCCTTATTTCATTTCTGAGGTCATCCCTGATGTCTTGAAGCATTCTGTAAATTAGTTTTTTATATTCTGCATCTGATAATTGCAGGATTGTATCTTCATTTGGGAAAGATTTTGATTCTTTTGTTTGGGGGGTTGTAGAAGCTGTCATGGTCTGCTTCTTTATGTGGTTGGATATCGACTGCTGTCTCCGAGCCATCACTAAGATATTGTAGTGATTTATTCTATATTTGCTCACTGAGTCTTATCTTGTTTTGTTTTCTTTCAATATACATGAATGGGCTACTAGATTGTGCTGTCTTGATTGTTGTAGCCCTTGACTTACTTATGACCTATTACCTGCTAGTTTGGGCTGTTACCAGATATGTATGCCTGGATCCATTCACTATTCTTGAGTAGAATCTGATTTTGCATCATCAAATGTGTGATGCACCCTGTCAGCTATCCACCTTGAGAAGTAGTGGTGATAGTTGTGTGCACCAGATTCTAGTAGCAGCTGGGGTTCACACTCCGGGGGGGGCAGGATGCTGACAGGCTGCCCCCAAGTGTCAGTGAGGTAGGTGTGTCCCTATTCCTAAAGCACCTTGGTGGGTGGGCTCTGCAGCTGTACCTTAGGCCCCCAATGAAAGTACCTCTACAGATTGGTAGGTGTCACCCTCCTTAGCCCCCTAAGGCAGGAGGCTAGGTGGTCTGGGGGGAGCTGTAGCCCTCAGTTCCCTGTTGTGGGTCAGTGAGGGCTCTGTTGAATATGCAGAGATATCAGACCTGGGAAACTTGTCTTTCCAGTAAATCCGCTAAAAAAAAAAATGCAGTCAGATCCCTATCAGAAATGCCTTTGCATTATAATAGCCACCTTGTTCCCTGTAGGGATGAAAGCCCGAGACTGTGGATCACATATCCTTGGCTGGAGCTGGTTCTGTGTTTTCAGTCCAATTAGGGAAGGATTTCTGGTCCCTGGGTTTTTTGTGGTTGCTTCTCTCAGGCCAGAAGAATGGGTTAGGAAAAGACCAAAAAAAAAAAAGGAAAGAAAAGAAAAAGCACGGAGCAGTTCTCCCTCTGGGTCAGGAAATTCCAATGTTAATGAAGCCGCCTGGGAAGGCAAGGGAAGGGTTCAGAAAAACAGGAGAGAGTAAAAAAAAAAAAAAAAACCCGGAATATAGACAAAGTTACTTATCTTGCTTGGGATGACCGTTTTATCTGAGATTCCCAAGGGGCTCGTCACCTGTGTGCGCTGGCTGGGTAGAGATTGCCCCCGAGGGTCAGGCCCGTGTCCCGTGCTTGCACTATCTCAGAAGCCGAGGTCAGTTCCTCCGCTGCCAGTCCAAAGCCCAGCGTCAAGGTTCCCTGGCTGGGACGCTGCACTCCTGGCTCCAAAAACAGTCGCTGCCTCCCGTTGACTTCTCCTCCCACCAGCTGCGTTGCTAGGCCGCCCACGTGGACCGTCTGGCCCCCCCAGGTCAGTTCAGGGGGCTGGGGCTGCACCCCATGTTTGCACCGTCACAGGATGTGGTGCTCAGCTCCCCTGCGCCCAGTCCAAAGCCCAGCGCCAAGGTTACCCGGCTGGGACACTGCACTCCTGGCTCCAAAACCAGTCGCTGCCTCCCGGGGACTTCTCCTCCCACCAGCCGCGTGGCCACACTGCCTGCGCCGACTGGTTGGGCCCCCTCCCAGGGTCAGTTCAGGGGGTAGGGCTGCACCCCGTGTTTGTACCTTCACAGATTCTATTGCTCAGCTCCCCTGTGCCCAGTCCAAAGCCCAGCGCTAAGGTTCCCTGGCTGGGACGCTGCACTCCTGGCTCCAAAAGCAGTCGCTGCCTCCTGGCGACTTCTCCTCCTGCCAGCCGCATCGCCAAGCCGCCAGCGCTGACCGGTTGCGCCCCCTCCCGAGGTCAGTTCAAGGGGGTAGGGCTGCGCCCTGTGTTTGTGCCGTCACAGGATGTTGTGCTCAGCTCTCCTGCGCTTAGTCCAAAGCCCGGCGCCAAGGTTACCTGACTGGGAGGCTGGCTCCAGGCTCCGAAAACAGTCACTGCCTCGCCATAGTTGTTCATTCATGGTCTCTGTCACTCAGGTCAACTCTTTAAATCTGTGTTTGTTGGTCGGGGTTCGTAGATTGTCATGTATGTGATAGATTCACTTGTTTTTCTGAATCTTTGTTGCAAGAGGGATCTGAGGTAGCATCTACCTAGTCAGCCATCTTGGCCCCCTCACCTCTACAGTCAGCTTTTTGTCTTTCATGATATTTGGGAAGTTTTCCGCTAGCAAATCTTCAACAATCTTCTCTGTGTTTTCCATTTCTTCCCTGTTCTGAATTTCTGATCATGTGCAAATTTTTGCTCTTGATCGTGTCCCACATAATTCTTAGGTTTTCTTCATTCTTTTCTCTAATTTTTCCTCAAAGTGGCATTCATGGATTTGTCTTCAATCTCACTGATTCTGTCTTCCATTGTTTCAAATTTGCTCCTAAAACTATTAAGTTGTCCATTTTTGAAATTTTGTTTATATTTTGGATTTCTAATTGCTGTTTTTGTATGATTTCTAATTGTTAGTTGTTTTGATGTTTTGTTCTTGTATTATTTTACTAAATTCTTCTATTTGTGTTTTTCTTGATTTTAGCTATGCTTTCTTGGTTTTGTCTGTGTTTTCCATTATTTTGTCTATTTTTTCCTTGGGTTTGTCTGTGTTTTCCTTGATCTATTACTTAATTTCTTGGAGAGACTTAAGTATTAGTCTTTTGCATTCCATATCAGGTAGTTCCACTGCCTTTTCTTCTACCAGAAGGTATTTTGTTCATTTGTTATAGCCATCTTGTCCTGCCTTTTTATGTTTTATTTTGTTGGCTGTCTCTGACATATTAAGGTACTAATTATTTTTATTGATTGATCGTATGTTTGTTTTGTCCTCCTTCTTTGGATTTGTCTTCAATCTCGCTGACTCTGTCTTCCATTGTTTTCTTTTGATATGTCAGGCTGGACAGGCCAGGCATGCTTTGCTGCTTGCTTGTCTGTGGGCATGATAGCTCTCAACACTTTGTCCAGGTGGGCAGGGCACAGCAAGCAGGGCTAGCTTGCTTTGCTGTACATTGGTTTGGTGAGGTGGCTGAGGGCAGACTGGGTGTGCACTGTCTGTCTCCTGATGTTGGTCCAGCAATGTTGGAGCATTGAGAGCCCCTCATAAGATAGGCATAGGTGTTGGACAGGGAGTGGTATGGAATCACTTCCCACCATTCAGCAGCTGGTCTAGTGGTGGAAGGGGAGGGGTGGTGCCATCCTGTTGTGGTGGTGGACCTAAGCACCAGGGATGCTGTGGACAGTTTGGCACAGTGAAGAGCAGTGGGTAGGGAGGAGGCATATTGTGCTAGGTGTAGGGGATAAAGAAAAGTGAGAGAAATACAGAAAGAGTAGCTGGATGTGTATGGTACAGACATGGGAGCCAGCAGGAAGGGGGGTAGGTGTCTTATGGGACGAGGTGAGGGCTAGAAAGAAAAGAAAGAAAAAGAAAAGAACTAAAATATATGGTGGCACAGTGGAGGCTGGCATATGAGGTGACTGGTGTACCAGTGGCACTCTCTCCCTGGTGGCATGGTGGAGGTTTGTGGGAGTAGGGGGAGGTGGTGTACAGTGCTAGGTTTGAGGGAGTGAGAAGAGGAAAAAAGGAATAGAAAAAATATGGTGGCATGGTGGGCCCAGCAAGTAGGGGTGTGGGAATTTGGGGGCCAGTGAAAACTAGAGGAGGTGATGTACTTTGCTAGGTAGGAGGAGAAAGGAAAAACAGAAAAGAAAAAAATGGTGGTGTGGTGGGAGTCATGGGTGTGGGTAGGGCAGACCTGGGGCAATGGTAGCTGGTGCACTGGTGGCTCTCTAGCTGCCACGGTGTGGCAGGGTGTAGGAGGAAGGAAGGGAGGTGGCATACAGGGCTAGGTGGGAGGAAGGAAAAAAAGGAAGAAGGAGAAAAAAAATGGCAATGCAGTGAGAACCAGCAGGTGAGGGCAGTGCAGTCCCGGGACAGCAGTGAGTTGGTGGCTCTCTAGCTGCCGTGATACAGTGTGGGCAAGCAGAATGGTGTGGAGGTGGCATACAGGTCTAGGTGGGAAGGAGAAAGAAAAGGAAGAAAGGGTAAAAGAGAAAAAAATAGGCTTAGTGGGAGTCAGTGGGTGGTGGAAGGGTGAAGCTGGAGCAGTGGTGGGCCAGCAGTCCTCTATCCATGGTGGCATGATGAAGTTTGGCAGCTGGGGGTTGAGGTAGTGTACAGGGTTAGATAGGAGGGTGAAAGGAAAGGAAGAAAGAGAAAAGAAAAAATTTAAAAATAGGCAGCATGATGCGGGCCAGTGAGTGGGGGCTGGGCAGACCTGAGGGCCAGTTGGAAGGGAGGGAAGGTGAGGTACAGGGCTAGGTGGGAGGGAGAAAGAAAAGAAAGAAGATAAAGGAACAGTGCAAAAAAAAAAAAAAAAAAAAGATGGCTCATAGAGAACGAGCAGGTGGCGGTGGGGCTGACCCCAGGCAGCAGACTAGTGGTGCTCTACCCATGGAGGTGCAGCATGGCCTGGTAGGAAGGGGGGAGGTGGCCCATGGGGGTATGTGGGAGGGAGGAAGAAAGGGGGAAAAAATGGTGTGCCATGGCCCAATGGAAAGGGATGAAGGTGGCATACAGGACAGAAGGGTGAGGGGAGGGAAAGCACATTTCTCTGGTTACCTGTAACTCTGTTTTATGTTGGGACCTCCATAAAGTTGCCTTCCCACACTACCTCTCCAGAGTCATTGCTGGCTGTGCTCCAAGATGGCAGTGCTGTGCGACGTTAGTTGGCAGGTGACTGCCACTCCATATCCGTCTTCCTTCTCTATTTTCCTTCAGTTACTTCTTCTATTCAGTGTTTGATCTAGTTCTTTATCCCTCATTTGAGGCTTAGGGTTCCAGGATTGACTTTTGTATCTGTTTTATTTAATTTTTCAGGTCTTTGCTGCAGAGAGATCACATGGTGTGTCTGTCTATAATGGCATGTTGGCTCCACCCCTCTTTTTTTAAATAATAATTTATGATGTTTTTGGTGATGTTTTGCACAGCAGTTTAGGTTCCCATTCAACAATTTCTACATAAGTTGCACAGGCACATTGATTACATTCTTCACAATGCATGGACATTCACGTTATTCCCACCTGGTTGTTTCATTTCTATTAATCTAGTTTCCCTGCCCCTTTACATTCTCATCTTTGTTTTAAAGTAGTTATTGACTGTTTTGTCTCATATGGGTCACTTTTTAAAGAATCATAGCGCTTACGGGTGATATTCATTATTTTTTGAGCCAATCTGTTATTTAGCTATAAGGTGAACTCAGGGGTTAGTTTCAGTTCAAGGTTTGGAGAGTATGTCGGGGCAAGAGTCTCGGGAAGTCCTCCAGTATCAACCAGTCTAGTAGGTCTGGTTTTTTGTTTGTTTGTTTTTAGGAATATGAATTTCTGTTTCACATTTTTCCCCCCATTCTACCCAGATCTATCTATTGAAGCCCTAATTATAATTGTTTGTAGTGATAGTTGGGCACCATCTAGTTCTTCTGGTCTCAGGGTAGATGAGACCATGGTTCATATAGGCTATTTGTCTTGCAGACTAGTTTCTTCTTGAGGTCTTTAGTTTCCTTTTTCTCTTTGGCTCCAGATGAGTAGAGTCCAATAGATGTATCTTGGGCCCTAATAATGTTTTTAAAATAGAATTTAGCAAAGTAGAAACAGAAGGGGAGTTCCTTAAATTGATAAACAAGTATCTTCAAAATCTTAGAGCAAGCATCATACTTAATTTTGATATATCAAAATGTTACCTCCTTGGGTCAGAATGAGACAAAGATCACTATTCTCTTTTAACATTGTACTAGAGGTCCTAACTTGTGCAATAAGGCAAGAAAAATGTAGAATGATAAGAAAGGAAGAAACATAAGTGTTACCATACTTAAAAAATTCAAAATAATCTACAAGTTGCTATATTAATAAGTGGATTCAGCATGGAAACACTAGATATAAGAACAATACAAAAGTATTTTGTATTTCTATTTACTATCAATGAAGAATTTTAAAATAAAAACATTGATGTGTGCATCTATTGCTATAAATTGACCTCTGAGCTCTGCCTTTGCTGTGTCCCAAAGGTTTTTGTAGGATGTCTTTCCGTTCTTATTTGATTCTAGGAGTTTTTTGATTCCATCTCTGGTTTCTTCTATTACTCAGTGGTTTTCAAGCAGAGTGTTATTCAGTTTCCATGTAATTGATTTTTTTTCCCTTACTCTTCCTGTAGTTAGTTTCTACCTTGATGGTGTTGTGGTCAGAGAAGATACTTTGTATTATCTCAATGTTTTGGATTTTGTTGAGTGTTGCTCTGTGGCCTAAGATGTGGTCTGTTCTGGAGAATGTTCCATGTGTATTGGAAAAGAATGTGTACTTTGTAGCTGTTAAGTGGAGTCTATGAGGTCATGTCCATGAGATCAAGTTGGCTGATTGTGCTCTTTAGCTCTCCTGTATCTTCGTTCACTTTCTTTCTAGATATTCTGTCCTTTATCAAGAGTGGTGTGTTGAAGTCTCTTATTATTATTGTGGAACTGTCAATTTCTCTTTTCAGTTCTGTTAGAATTTGTTTTATTTATTTTGGAGCCCTGTCATTGAGTGCGTAGATGTTTGTTATGGTTATATCTTCATGATGGAGCATCCATTTAATCATTATATAGTGCCCTTCTTTGTCTTTTATGGTGGATTTTGTTTTAAAGTCTATTTTATCTGAGATTAGTATTGCCAATCCTGATCTTTTTTGGTAGCTGTTTGCTTGATATATTTTTTTTCCATCCTTTGATTTTTAATAAATTTACATCTTTGTTTCTAAGGTGTGTCTCCTGTAGACAGCATATTGATGGATCTTGTTTTTTTAATCCATTCTGTCACTCTCTGTCTCTTTATGGGTGCATTTAGACCATTTACATTCAGCGGAATTATTGATAGGTGTGAGTTTATTGCCTTCATTTTGTAGTGCTTTTTATGTGGTGCAGACGTTTTCTTTGTTCCTCTTACTCTTCTGTGCTAAATTCCTTTTGTTTGTAGATTTTTTAAATTTCTTTTGTTTTTGCAGATTTTGTTTTTACTGTGCCTTTGTTTTTCTTCTTTATTTTGATGAGTAGGTTTTTTAACTTTCTTTGTGGTTACCTTGAAATTTATCCTTATCTTCCTAGGTTTGAATCAGACTATGATTACTTGGTAGTGTCTTGCCTCCGTCCCCATTAGAAAATTGCATATGTACACCATTTATTCCTTCTTTTATTGTTCTGACGTTGTTTTCATCTACAGATTAATCTCTCTGGTTCCCTGCTTAAATCTTTTGGTTTTGAATAGTCCTTGAGAGTTCATTTCCTAGGTTGGTATCTGGCTGGTGCAATCTCGTATCCTAGATTCAGGCTGTCCTCTGATGTTGTTTGTTCTCAAGCTGAAGGACTCCCTTTAATGATTCGTGTAAGTTTGGTTTCGTTTTTTACATATCTCCTTAATTTGTTTATTTGGAAATGTCCCAATTTCACCATCATACTTGAATGAGAGTTTTGTGAGATATATTATTCTTGGTTGGCAATTTTTTTCTTTCAAGGTTTTATATATGTCATCCTATTGCCTTCTTACCTGCATGGTTTCTGTCAACTAATCAGAGCTTAGTCTTATTGTTTCCCCTCTGTATGTGACTTTTCATTTTTCTCAAGTTGCTCTCAGGATTCTTTGTCTTTGGTTTTAGTGAGTGCTACTATGATCTGCCTTGGCAATTTTCTTTTGGGGTCTATCTTGTATGGGGTTCATTGAACTTCTTGGATGGCCAGCTTTTCGTCTTTCATGATATTAGTGAAGTTTTCTCTCAGCAATTCTTCAATGATCCTCTCTATATTTCCCATTTTCTCCCCCTATTCTGGAATTTTGATCAATAGGAAATTTTTGCTTTTGATTGTATCCCACATCTTTCTCAGGGTTTCTTCATTTTTCTTTGTTCTTTTTTTTTTTTTAATGATTTTTCCTCAAACAAATTTGTATCCAAGTATTTGTCTTCAATTTTGCTGGTCCTTTCTTCCATAGTTTAAAACCTGCTCCTCAGACCTTCTAGGACACTGTCCATTTCTGAAAATCTTGTTGTTTATCTTCTGGATTTCTAATTTTTTTTTTTTTTTTACGATTTCTAGTTGTGATTTTATTTTGACATTTTTCCTTTATTATGTTCTGAAATCTTCCACTTTTTTGTCTATATTTTCCATGAATTTGTCTGCCTTTTCCACAAATTTGTCTATTTTTTCCTCTTTGTTGTCTGTTTTTTGATTCAACTCTTGAATAGCTCTGAATATTAGAGATTTGAATTCCCTATCAGGTAATTCCAGTGCCTTTTCTTTTACTGAAATTCATCTGGTGTTTTATTTTGGATGCCTACTGGAACCACCCTGCCCTGTTTTTTTTAAATATATGTTTTGATATTGTCTGCTGTTTTCAGGACATTAAATAGTTATTGCCTTCATTTATTGATGGTAGACTTGTTTGTTTCATCCTTTTTGTTCGTTTGTTTCATTTGATTATGTCTGAGCAGGTGGGCTGTGCATTCTTTGTTGTTTGCTCATCTGTGGGAATGATATTTTCCACCGCCTTGTCCACTGTCAGCTATGGTGCAGCAGGGCAGGTCGAGCCGAAGGGAAGGGGCTGGGATGGGTTGTTTGTGGCACATACTGGGGCTGACGGGGCAGGCCGGGGATCATTCAGTGCAGGACAGGTTCTGGAAGGCCCTGCCTGTGTTGCTCAGGGGTGCAGTGTTCATCGCATGGTGCAGGCAGAAGGAAAGGAGGGAGAGGATTATGATGTGTGGATCTAAGATGGGTGTGGGAAAGAAAAGAGAGAGGAGAAATAAACAGGAGCCAAAAAAAAAGTGCCAAGGGAGTCTTCTATTGGAGTGGAGAGATGAGAAACAGAGAAACGAAGAAAAACAAAAAGGAAAAAAGAAGAGGAGAAAAATAAATAAATAAAATTAAAAAAAAAAAAAGAAATGCCCCCAGAGATCCCAACACTGACCAGGGAAGTGGCTCCCAGGCCTTAGGGCACAGCCCGTCTAAAAGGGACGGAGATGGCATACACTGTCGGGTATTCAGGAGACAGGAAAAGAAGGAAAGTAGAGAGAGATGAGAAACTGAGCAATGAAGAAAAACAAAAAGGGAAAAAATAAATAAAAAGAAAGTCCCCCAGGGATTCCACCAGCATGGCTGCGAAGACCAGGGATGTGGTTTCCAAGCCGGCAAGTACAGCCAAGCTGGAAGGGACAGAGATGGCACACAATGCCAGATATTCAGGAGACAAGCAAAGAAAGTAAGCAGAGAGAGATGAGAAACTGAGAAATGAAGATACATAAAAATGAAAAAAGATAAAGAAAAAAATAGTAATCAGTTTTTAAAAAATAAAAGAAATGCCCCACAGATCCCACCAATATGGCTGTGCAGACAGGGAAATTGGCTCCCAAGGTGCTCAGTACAGCCCAGCTAGACGGGGCAGAGGTGGCACACAGTGGCAGGTATTTAGGAGATGGGAAAGAAAGTAAGTAGAGAGAGATGAGAAACTGAGAATGAAGAAAGACAAAAAGGAAAAGAAAATAATTATAAAATTTTTTTTAAAAAAAGAAAGAAATGCCCCCAGGGGCCCCACCAGTGAGGCTGTGCATGGGAAAGAGCCTCCCAAGTCACATAGTACAGAACAGCTGGGTGGGGTGGAGACAGCACACAGAGCCAGGTATTCAGGCAACAGGAAAAGAATGTAAGTAGAGAAAGATGAGAAGCTGAGAAATGAAGAAAAACAAAAAGGAAAAAAAGAAAACAAACAAACAACAAAAAATAAAGGCCCCAGGAATCTCACCACCATAGTGGTGAGGACCAGAGAAGCAGTTCCCCAGCCAAGTGGCACTTCACAGCCTGTCAAGAAGAAGCAAAGATAGCACATGGAGCCAGGTGTTCAAGAGAAAGGAGGAAAGGAGGTGAGAGGCAGGGAAGAAACCAAAAGAAGCTGAAAAACAGCAACAGTAGCAACAAAGAAATGGCACTGAAGGAGCCGGCCAGTATTGGCACAGCGAATCAAAGTCGGTCAGTCAACGCACTAGGAATCAGTGGAGGCTGAACAGGAGGAAAGGTGGGGGTGTGAAAGTGTGTATCACTGGTTACCAGGTGCTCTGTCTCCTGCTGGGAGCTCTGTGAAGCTGCTTTTCTGACTTCCTGTTTGCAGATCTCCAACAGGAGTCCGAGATGATGAATCCATGCTGTGTTAGCTGATAGGGGATCTCTGCTCATATATCTCCTTACTCTCTGTTCTCTGTCAGTTCCTTATTCCATTTGGTGCTTGGTCGAGTTCTTTATCTCTAATTTGACACTTAGGGTTCCAGGATTGACGTTTGTCTCTGTTTTACTTAGTTTTTCAGGCCTTTGCTGTGGAGGGAAGGCATGGTGTTTCTGTGTATAGTGCCATGTTGGCTTTGCCTCTAAAATAAAAACATTGAAATATGCCATTTATAATAGCATCAAAAGTATCAAGTACCTAGGAATATACCGTATGCAAAATATACGAACTTCTAAGCAAATAATTATAAGACATCATTGAAAGAAATGGAAGAAGACCTAAATAAATAGAGATTTTATACCATGGTTATAGATGAGAAGACTGATATCATTATGATGTCAAGTCTCCAAAATTTTACCTGTAGAGCAAATGAAATCCGAATAAAAATCATAGCAAATATGTTTTATGGATATCTACAAGCTGATTCTAAAATTTATATAGAAATGAGGAAGTCCAGAAATGGCCACATTTGAGGAAAAGCTGATTTGGTGAACTTACACTGCCATATATGAAGATGAATTAGAATATTTTAGTAAAAAAAAATTGGTAATAAAGTCAGTGTGCTATTTGCACAAGGAGAAAGAAACTAGGAAATGAAACGTAAGAGAAAGTACAAAGATGGAACCAAATACATAGTCATTTGATTTATGATGAATGTGACAATGAAGTGCGATAACATAAGGAGGGTTTTTCAATTACTCATGCTGGATCACTTGAATGCCCATATTGAAAATAAGAAATCACTCTCAAAATCAATTCCAGGTGGACTGTGTATCTAAATGTGAAAAGAAAAATCAATAAACCGCTGGAATAATATACAGGAAAATATCCCCATGATTCTCTTAAAGTGGAAAGTCTTTTAAAAAGCACTTAACCTGATGAAGTATTGATAGATAGGACCACACAAACTTAAGAAACTGTTGATCGAATGACAACATTAAGAGAGTGAAAAGTCAAGTAGAGGAAGACAGTTTTTTTGCAATACGTATAACCTAAAAAAGGACTTAAAAAAAATACATAAAGAATTCTTATAACTAAAGAGAGATAACCAATAGAAAAACAGGCAAAATACTTAAACAGCTACTCACAAAAAAATCAGAACTAATCCAACTGCTGTTGAGGCAATTTCAACTCATAGCAACCTCATAAGACAGATTAGAACTGCCCCATAGGGTTTCTAAGGCTGTAAATCCTTACAGAAGCCGACTGCTATATCTTTCTTCCATGGAGAGGCTGGTGGTTTCAAATCACCGACCTTTCAGTTAGCAGCGGAGTGCTTTAACCACTGCATCACCAAAGCCCTCTTACTTCAGAAAAGAAGGAATCTAATTGGAAAATAAGCATATGAAAAGATGCTCAAAATTATTAGTTATTATTAGTTATCAAGAAAATACAATTAAAATTGTAAATGCCGTTATGCCCCCACCAGAATGGCTAAAGTAATAATGCTGTTGTTATTATTTTTAATAAATTACAGACAATACCAGGATTTGGCAAGCATGTGGACAAACTGGGAATATCATATACTGTTGGTGGGTGTGTAAATTAGTAAAAGCCACATTGGAAAACTGTTTGGCATTGTTTGTGATGGTTAAGGTTATATGTCAACTTGGCTGGCCATGATTCTCAGCGGTTTGCCAGGTATGATGTAGTTTGGAAGCTATGTAACGATATAATCACCTTCAAAATGAGATCTGTTATGAGCAGCCAATCAGCTGAAAGGGAGTTTCCTTTGGGGTGTGACCTGCATCCAGTGTCGGTGGACTTTCAGGCAAAGCACACTGGCTTTTACTTGCTTTGGATCCTGCAGCTGGCTCCTGTTCATCTGACTTGAGCTAGCAGCTTACCTGCCGATGATCTTGGGAAGTCTCCAAACTGACACATGGACTTGGGACTTCCCAGCCTCTACAACTCTGTGAACCATTACCTTGATATAAATCTCTCTCTATATATATTTATATGCTTCACTGGTCTTGCTTCTCTAAAGAACCCAGCCGTATATCCTGAAACCCAGCAATTTCACGTCTTGAAAAGATTAATAAAACTGATACCTATCCAGATTGATTAATAGATCCTAGCCATTATCAGAATGAAAAAGCAGATGTCACTACAGAGATTTCAGAAATTAAAATTAGTATTTTGAGATATTGTAAAAAAGATTATGCCAACAAATTTGAAAATTGTGATACAATGGACAAATTTCTATAAAACACAACTTATCAAAACTCACATAAGAGGTAGAAAATCAGAATAGTCTTTAACCACTAAAGATACTGAATCTATAATTAAAAACTACCCCCCACACAAAAAACTCTATCTCCATATACCATTTATTGTTAAGATGATATCGTTAAGACAGGATAATCCATTTGTCCTTACTTAATGCTAGCATATTATCTTTTAAGGTAAATGGCACTGTGGAACAGGAGAAAAGGAACTTGACCCTAGAATGATGAATAATTATAAAGCTATGATAGTATGAACACTATCTATTGATTGCCAGCATTAGACTCCATCTATAGGTAAACCTTGAAATCCTTAACTATGGGTAGAGGTAAAATGTATTAACATCAGCCTTTTTTTGGTAAAGTAAGACCTATTAATGGTAAAATGTAGCAATTATAGGAAAGGAGAGAAGCAGTAATATTCTCATATTGCAAAGTAAGGAATCAGGATATACTGCTGAGGGTTAATGAAACAGCAAACAGAAATTTACACGCAGCATTTTAATTCACAAAGGTAACCGAAAGACAGGAACAAAAACTAAAAAAAACTGTCAAATCATGAGAGATGAGGGAAAGGAGACAAAGTGGTATAAATGTGTTAAATCCTTATTGAGCATACCAGGAATTCAATAGATTATGACTAAGGCCGTACTTTATTATCTGGTAACATAGAGGTAATACCAGAAAAAATAAAAACATAAATGGTTGAAAGATTTTGTCTTCGATGAACAGGACTGTGGGTAGAAAAGGAAGAATAGGAGAATGGGTCATTTTTCTGCATGTTTTCATACTTCTTCTTGGAGAAGGAGTTGCCAAGCATAGAAGCAATTGAAATATTGGATATATTTGACGACATAAAAATTAAAAGCCTCGATATGGGGAAAAAACCTAAATTAGATTAAAGTGGGATAAATAATTGTGGGAAAATATTTGCGATTTTAAGACAAAAGGCTAAAATGTTGATAATAAATTAATGTTTATTAATAATAAAATATAAATTAAAATATTATTCTGTCTATAAAATTTTAAAGAATTTTTAAAAGTGAAACTATGCGGGAGGGTTGAGTGAAATGGACAAGTTTGTATAATGTTGGTGAGAACACAGGTTGAGACTTTTTTATTAAGCAATTTGTCAGTATGTATTATGAACTCAGGCAGGTCTATAACTTTTTACCAGTAATTTTTTACCTGAAAATTGATCTTAAGGAAATCAGAAATTCTGACAAAGATTTATATATATATTGAAAAAACCTGAAATGCTTAAAACAAGAGAAGGATTGTTAACATGATGTAACAAACACATTTGCACATTCAATAAATACTTAGTGAGTATCTACTATGTGCCAGGTACTGTTCTAGGCATTGGTGATAAAATAATAGACAAAACAGACAAAAATTCTGGCCTAAGAGAGCTTACATTCTAAGAATATTTAATGATGGAGGAAAATGTTCAAGATAAACAGGTATCTGCTACTCTCTCAATTACATAAAACAATATGGAAAGAGAAAGGGAGAAATACACCAAACGGTTAACAATGGTTATCTTTGGGTAGCAAGATGGGTGATGTTTACTTTCCTGCTGACACTTCTTCAGTATTTTCCAACTTTTCTCACATGAGCAAGCATTACTTTGTTGTTGTTAGGTGCCATCAAGTCGGTTCTGACTCATAGCGACCCTACCTACGACAGAACCAAAACTGCGCCATCCTTGTGATTGTTGCTCTCCTTGAGCCCATTGTTGCAGCCACTGTGTCACTCCATCTCGTTGAGAATCTTCCTCTTTTTCACTGACTCTCTACTTTACCGAGCATGATGTCCTTCACCAGGGACTCATCCCTCATGATAACATGTCCAAAGTATATGTTACTTTAGCAATTAGAAAAGATACAAACACACACACTTAAAGTGTGCTCCTGAGCTTTAAGTGAAGAGAAGTATGAAAAGTGCATTGCAAAGAATAGGCTTTCAATAACCGGCAGTTTTCCTGTCCCTTCCAATCTGAAGATTGATTTCGTGCCTTGCTCATCTTCCTGTCTACTATTGATGGCATCGTCTGTTATTACATTTTAGCATTTCTTGACAGTAAGTGTACTTTAACTTTTAATCAAAGTTGCCATGCTTGTTATTAAATGTGTTGCCTATTATTTTTAGAGAATCCCCATTACTTTAAATATTTCAGACCTGTAGGAGAGAAATCTTTAGGCAGAAGTACTTGCTAGGCAGCTCAAATCATTCTGTGGAAGGAGCTGCTTTCTTTACCAAGGAAATTGATAAATGCTCTGTTTCTATGGTTACTATTCTTCCTTTATTAATGCTAAAAATCTCCAATTTTAGCCTCCTAAATAAAAGAAAGGAGATGTGCTGATCTTTAATAGCATGAATATATCATCCACATTTTCCAGGCTACTTGTAGTCATGGTTAGTTCTGTGTCATACTGGACCCATAAACCTCAATTCTCAAGAGTTTCTCAGTCAGCCATACATAAAATTGCATGCTTGCCAAAAACTTGTCATAAAATGTGCCACAGATGGGTCTTTTCTAAATTTCCATGATTACTTAGCCCACTACCTTTAGGGTACATGTATGTGCAAAGTGTATGCAGTAGATCCACCCTCTTCTGAACTTTCACCATTATTTCCTTGTGCCTTTTACTTATCACAAGCACTTGATCTGGATTACATTGCAGCATAGAAATCCTTGACCTGGATCGACTTTCCGTTACCTCTCACCTTATTACGTACTGCTTCTCAGGCAATGTTAACTGAGAGCTGACAGAGCATTATAACAGGTACCTGGGGTCTCATCATCTGAAGGGAAGCTCAAGATATTTATGCACGAGTCAGGGAGCTGGCCTGCGTGCAGGAAACGACTGAGGAACTTTATAGAACTGCATGAAAGTCTCCGTCTGCAACCAGATGCAGTACCGACCAGCATAGAAGGCTATGAACCTGCAGGCAAGAGAGATAAAGTTGACTGTGAGGTGAATCTTAAACATTTACTAAAATGGGCATGAAAAGAGTTATAATGGCTAACATTTACTGAGAACTTACAATGAGCCAGGGAGTGTGTTTAGTATTTTATATGCTATTGTTTTCAGTTTTTAGTTGGACTTGACTCATGGTAATTCCATGTCTAACAGAATAAAACATTGCCTGGTCTGGTGCCATCCTCACAATTGTTGGCACATTTGAGCTGATTGTTGCAGTTATTGTGTCAGTCTGCTCATGGATAGTTTCTCTCATTCTCACTGACCCTCTGTTTTATAAAGCATGACGTCCATTTCTAACAATTGGTCTTTCCTGGTGATAACCAAATAATATGGGTACCATCCAAAAACCAAAAAACCAAACCCACTGCCATCGAGTTGATTCCGACTCATAGCAATCCTATAGGACAGAGTAGAACTGCCCCATAGAGTTTTCAAGGAGCGCGTGGCGGATTTGAACTGCTGACCTCTTGGCTAGCAGCTGTAGCACTTTACCACTATGCCACCAGGGTTTCCTTGGGTACTATCATTACCCTAACTCTACATATGAGGAAAGTGAAACACAGAGAGACAAAATAGCCTCCCTTTAGTAACAACTGGTTGGTGCAAACAGTTAACGTACTCAGTCCACCCAGAGGCATCTTGGAAGAAAGGCCTGGTGATCTACTTTTGAAAAATCAACCACTGAAAACATCTACTCTGAACACATGCAGTCATCATGAGCTGGAGTCGACTCAATGGCAACTGGTTTTAGGAAAAACAACAAGGTTCTGTGGCTAATAAAGTGTAGAACCGGGGCTCAAAACCTGGAGTGGCTCTCAGTCTGCTCCCTGAATCACCATGGGGAAGGCATTCCAGGCATGAGACCGATACACAAAAAATGCAGGAACCCATGCACTCTTACAGTCTTCCCAGCTGCTCAGGCCTGATTGCCTAACCCTGGTCTTTCTTTTGTTCCTGACTCATTTATGCGCAAGTTATAAGAAGGGCCAGTTGCCCCCCTCCTTTTTTTTTTCTTGTGCTTTAAATGAAAGGTTACAGTTCAAGTCAGTTTCTCATACAAAAACTTGTACGCACACTGTTATGTGACCCTAGTTGCTCTCCCTATAGTGTGACAGCACGCTCCTCCTCTCCACCCTGTATTCCCTGTGTCCATTCAGCCAGTTCCTGTCCCACTCTGCCTTCTCATCTTGCCTCAGGACAGGTGCTGCCCACGTAGTCTCATGTGTCTACTTGAGCTAAGAAGAACACTCCTCACCAGTATTGTTTTATGTCTTATTGCCCAGTCTAATCTTTGTCTGAAGAGTTGGCTTTGAGAATGGTTTTAGTTTTAGGCTAACAGAGAGTCTGGGGGCCATGTCCTCTGGGGTTCCTCCAGCCTCAGTCAGGCCATTATGTCTGATCTTTTTACTGGATGTTCTGCACCCCACTTTTTTCCTCCTCTATCAGGGAATGCCTGTTGTGTCCCTGTCAAGGCAGTCATTGGTGGTAGCCGGGCAACATCTACTTCTTCTGGTCTCAGCTGATGGAGTCTCTGGTTTATGTGGCCCATTCTGTCTCCTGGGCTGTTATTTTTTTCCTTGTGTTTTTGGCATTCTTCATTCTCCTTTGCTTCAGGTGGGTTGAGACCAATTGATGCATCTTAGATGGTGGCTTCCTAGCTTTTAAGACCCCAGAAGCCACTCACCAAAGTGGAATGCAGAACATTTTCTTAATACAATTTGTTATGCCAATTGACCTAGAAGTCCCCGGAAACCATGGTCCCCAGACCCCTGCCTCTGCTACTCTGTCCCTCAAAGTGTTTGGTTGTATTCAGGAAACTTCTTAGCTTTCAGTTTAGTCCAGCTGTGCTGACTTTCCCTGTATTGTGTGTTGACCTTCCCCTCACCTGAAATAATTCTTGTCTACTATCTAATTACTGAATTCCTTTCTCCCTCCCTACCCTTGTAACCATCAAAGAATGTTTTCTTCTGTGTTTAAACCTTTTCTTCAGATCTTAAAATAGTAATCTCATGCAATATTTGTCCTTTTGTGACTGACTAATTTCACTCAGCATAATGCCTTCCAGATTCATCCAAGTTATGTTTCGCAAATTCATCGTTGTTCTTTATCCTTGGGTAGTACTCCATTGTGTGAATATACCATAATTTGATTATCCATTCATCCGTTGATGGGCATCTTGGTTGCTTCCATCTTTTTGCTATTGTAAACAGTGCTGCAGTGAACATAGGTGTGCATATATCTATTTGTGCAAGGGCCCTTATTTGTCTAGGATATATTCCAAGGAATGAGATTGCTGAATTGTATGGTACTTCTAAAGAAGTGCCAAATTGATCTCTAAAGTGGTTGTACCATTTTACGTTCCCACCAGCAGTGTATAAGTGTTCCAGTCTCTCCACAACCTCTCCAACATTTATTATTTTCTATTTTTTGGATTAATGCTAGACTTGTTAGGGTGAGATCTTATCTCACTGTAGTTTTGATTTGCATTTCTCTAATGGCTAATGATCGTGAACATTTCCTCATGTATCTGTTAGCTGCCTGAATGTCTTCTTTGGTGAAGTGCCTCTTCATATCTTTTGTCCATTTTTTTAACTGGGTTATTTGTCTTTTTCTTGTTGAAGTTCTGCAGTGTCTTGTAGATTTCAGAGATTAGGCCCTGTACCAGATTTGACATAGCCAAAATTTTTTTCCCAGTCTGTAGGTTGTCTTTTTTACTCTTTGGGTAAGCATAAGTGTTTGATTTTTAGGAGTTCCCAGTTAACTACTTTCTCTTCTGGTGTTTGCACATTGTTAGTAATGTTTTGTATTCTGTTTATGCCATGTATTAGGGCTCCTATCATTATC
Source organism: Loxodonta africana (assembly GCF_030014295.1). Classification (NCBI taxonomy): domain Eukaryota; kingdom Metazoa; phylum Chordata; class Mammalia; order Proboscidea; family Elephantidae; genus Loxodonta; species Loxodonta africana. The sequence continues at coordinate 173,541,491 of NC_087345.1, read as the reverse complement.
CTTATTTTTTCTTCCATGATCTTTATCAGTTTAGATTTTATATTTAGGTCTTTGATCCATTTTGAGTTAGTTTTTGTGCATGGTGTGAGGTATGGGTCTTGTTTCATTTTTTTGCAGATGGATATCCAGTCATGCGAGCACCATTTGTCTTTTCCCCTTTTAATGCACTTTGGGCCTTTGTCAACTATCAGCTGCTCAAAAGTGGATTCTCAGTTCTGTTCCATTGGTCTATGTGTTTGTTGTTGTACCAATACCAGGCTGCTTTGACTACCGTGGTGGTATAATAAGTTCTAAAATCAGGTGGTGTGAGGCCTCCCACTTTGTTATTCTTTTTCAATAATGCTTTATTTATCCAGGGTCCCTTCCCTTTCCATATGAAGTTGATGATTTGTTTCTACATCTCATTAAAAAACGCCATTGGAATTTGGATCGGGATTGCATTGTATCTATAGATTGCTTTGGGTAGATAGACATTTTCACAATGTTGAGTCTTCCTATCCATGAGCAAGGTATGTTTTTCCACTTACGTAGGTCTCTTTTGGTAGTGTCTTGCAGTTGTATCTTGTAGTTTTTTTTGTATAGGTTTTTCATGTCTCTAGTTAGATTTATGCCTAAGTATTTTATCTTCTTGGGGGTTATTGTAAATGGTATTGATTTGGTGATTTCCTCTTCAACATTCTCTTTGTTGATGTATAGGAATCCACCTGATTTTTGTATGTTTAGCTTATATCCTGATACTTGGCTGAACTCTCCTATTAGTTCCGGTAGTTTTCTTGAGGATTCTTTAGGGTTTTCTGTTTATAAGATCGTATCATCTGCAAATAGAGATACTTCTACTTCTTCCTTATCAGTTTGGACGCTCTTTATTTCTCTTCCTAGCCTAATTGCTCTGGCTAGGACCTCCAGCACAATGTTGAATAAGAGTGGTGATAAAGGGCATCCTTGTCTGGTTCCTGTTCTTAAGGGGAACACTTTCAGACTCTCTCCATTTAGGATGATGTTGGCTGTTGACTTTATATAAATACCCTTCATTATGTTGAGGAATTTCCCTTCTATTCGTATTTTGCTGAGAGTTTTTATGATGAATGTGTGTTGGACTTTGTCAAATGCCTTTTCTGCATCAGTTGATAAAATCATGTGGTTCTTGTCTTTTGTTTTATTTATGTGCTGGTTTACATTGTTTTTCTAATGTTGAACCACCCCTGCATACCTGGTATGAATCCCACTTGGTCATGGTGAATTATTATTATTATTATTTTTAATTAATTTTTATTAAGCTTCAAGTGAACATTTACCATTCCAATCAGTCTGTCACATGTAAGTTTACATACATCTTACTCCCTTCTCCCACTTGCTCTCCCCCTATTGAGTCAGCCCTTTCAGTCTCTCGTTTCGTGCCAATTTTGCCGTCTTCCCTCTTTCTCTATCTTCCCATCCCCCCTCCAGTCAAGAGTTGCCAACACACTCTCCCGTGTCCACCTGATTTAATTAGCTCACTCTTCATCAGCATCTCTCTCTCCCCCACTGACCAGTCCTTTTCATGCCTGATGAGTTGTCTTCGGGGATGGTTCCTGTCCTGTGCCATCAGAAGGTCTGGGGAGCATTGTCTCCGGGATTCCTCTAGTCGCAGTCATACCATTAAGTATGGTCTTTTTATGAGAATTTGTGGTCTGTATCCCATTGGTCTCCTGCTCCCTCAGGAGTTGTCTGTTGTGCTCCCTGACAGGGCAGACATCGATTGTGGCCAGGCACCAACTAGTTCTTCTGGTCTCAGGATAATGTAGGTCTCTGGTTCATGTGGCCCTTTCTGTCTCTTGGGTTCTTGGTTGTCGTGTGACCTTGGTGTTCTTCCTTTGCCTTTGCTCCAGGTGGGTTGAGACCAACTGATGTATCTTAGATGTCCGCTTGTTGGCATTTAGGACCCCAGACGCCACATTTCAAAGTGGGATGCAGAATGTTTTCATAATAGAATTATTTTGCCCATTGACTTAGAAGTCCCCTCAAACCATGTTCCCCAGACCCCAGCCCCTGCTCCGCTGACCTTTGAAGCTTTCATTTTATCCCGGAAACCTCTTTGCTTTTAGTCCAGTCCAATTAGACTGACCTTCCTTGTATTGAGTGTTGTCTTTCCCTTCATCGAAAGCAGTTCTTATCTACTGATTGATCAATAAAAAACCCTCTCCCTCCCTCCCTCCCTCCCCCCTTTGTAACCACAAAAGTATATGTTCTTCTCCGTTTTTTCTATTTCTCAAGATCTTATAATAGAGGTCTTATACAATATTTGTCCTTTTGCCTCTGACTCATTTCGCTCAGCATAATGCCTTCCAGATTCCTCCATGTTATGAAATGTTTCAGAGATTCGTCACTGTTCTTTATCGATGCGTAGTATTCCATTGTGTGAATATACCACAATTTATTTACCCATTCATCCGTTGACGGACACCTTGGTTGCTTCCAGCTTTTTGCTATTGTAAACAGAGCTACAATAAACATGGGTGTGCATATATCTGTTTGTGTGAAGGCTCTTGTATCTCTAGGGTATATTCTGAGGAGTGGGATTTCTGGGTTGTATGGTAGTTCTATTTCTAACTGTTTAAGATAACGCCAGATGGATTTCCAAAGTGGTTGTACCATTTTACAATCCCACCAGCAGTGTATGAGAGTTCCAATCTCTCTGCAGCCTCTCCAACATTTATTATTTTGTGTTTTTGGATTAATGCCAGTCTAGTTGGTGTGAGATGGAATCTCATCGTAGTTTTAATTTGCATTTCTCTAATGGCTAATGATGGAGAGCATTTTCTCATGTGTCTGTTGGCTGCCTGAATATCTTCTTTAGTGAAGTGTGTATTCATATCCTTTGCCCACTTCTTGACTGGGTTGTTTGTCTTTTTGTGATTGAGTTTTGACAGAATCATGTAGATTTTAGAGATCAGGCGCTGGTCTGAGATGTCATAGCTGAATATTCTTTCCCAGTCTGTAGGTGGTCTTTTTACTCTTTTGGTGAAGTCTTTAGATGAGCATAGGTGTTTGATTTTTAGGAGCTCCCAGTTATCGGGTTTCTCTTCATCATTTTTGGTAATGTTTTGTATTCTGTTTATGCCTTGTATTAGGGCTTCTAGGGTTGTCCCTATTTTTTCTTCCATGATCTTTATCGTTTTAGTCTTTATGTTTAGGTCTTTGATCCACTTGGAGTTAGTTTTTGTGCATGGTGTGAGGTATGGGTCCTGTTTCATTCTTTTGCAAATGGATATCCAGGTATGCCAGCACCATTTGTTAAAAAGACTATCTTTTCCCCAATTGACTGACACTGGGCCTTTGTCAAATATCAGCTGCTCATACATGGATGGATTTATATCTGGGTTCTCAATTCTGTTCCATTGGTCTATGTGCCTGTTGTTGTACCAGTACCAGGCTGTTTTGACTACTGTGGCTGTATAATAGGTTCTGAAATCAGGTCGAGTGAGGCCTCCCACTTTTTTCTTCTTTTTCAGTAATGCTTTACTTATCCGGGGGTTCTTTCCCTTCCATGTGAAATTAGTGATTTGTTTCTCTATCCCCTTAAAATATGACATTGGTATTTGGATTGGAAGTGCGTTATATGTATAGATGGCTTTTGGTAGAATAGACATTTTTACTATGTTAAGTCTTCCTATCCATGAGCAGGGTATGTTTTTCCACTTGAGTATGTCCTTTTGAATTTCTTGTAGCAGAGTTTTATAGTTTTGTTTGTATAGGTCTTTTACATCCTTGGTAAGATTTATTCCTAAGTGTTTTATCTTCTTGGGGGCTACTGTGAATGGTATTGATTTGGTGATTTCCTCTTCGGTGTTCTTTTTGTTGATGTAGAGGAATCCAAGTGATTTTTGTATGTTTATTTTATAACCAGAGACTCTTCCAAACTCTTCTATTAGTTTCAGCAGTTTTCTGGAGGATTCCTTAGGGTTTTCCATGTATACGATCATGTCATCTGCACATAGTGATAGCTTTACTTCCTCCTTGCCAATCTGGATACCCTTTATTTCTTTGTCTAGCCTAATTGCCCTGGCTAGGACTTCAAGTACCAAGAGCAGTGATAAAGGGCATCCTTGTCTGGTTCCCGTTCTCAAGGGAAATGCTTTCAGGTTCTCTCCATTTAGAGTGATATTGGCTGTTGGCTTTGCATAGATGCCCTTTATTATGTTGAGGAATTTTCCTTCAATTCCTATTTTGGTAAGAGTTTTTATCATAAATGGGTGTTGAACTTTGTCAAATGCCTTTTCTGCATCTATTGATAAGATCATGTGGTTTTTATCTTTTGTTTTATTTATGTGATGGATTACATTAATGGTTTTTCTGATATTAAACCAGCCTTGCATACCTGGGATAAATCCCACTTGATCAGGGTGAATTATTTTTTTGATGTGTTGTTGGATTCTATTGGCTAGAATTTTGTTGAGGATTTTTGAATCTATGTTCATGAGGGATATAGGTCTATAATTTTCTTTTTTTGTAATGTCTTTACGTGGTTTTGGTATCAGGGAGATGGTAGCTTCATAGAATGAGTTGGGTAGTATTCCGTCTTTTTCTATGCTTTGAAATACCTTCAGTAGTAGTAGTGTTAAGTCTTCTCTGAAGGTTTGGTAGAACTCTGCAGTGAAGTCGTCCGGGCCACGACTTTTTTTTGTTGGAAGTTTTTTGATTACCGTTTCAATCTCTTTTTTTGTTATGAGTCTATTTAGTTGTTCTACTTCTGAATGTGTTAGTTTAGGTAGGTAGTATTTTTCCAAGAATTTATCCATTTCTTCTAGGTTTTCAAATTTGTTAGAGTACAATTTTTCGTAGTAATCTGAAATGATTCTTTTAATTTCATTTGGCTCTGTTGTGATGTGGTCCTTCTCGTTTCTTATTCGGGTTATTTGTTTCCTTTCCTGTATTTCTTTAGTCAGTCTAGCCAATGGTTTATCAATTTTGTTAATTTTTTCAAAGAACCAGCTTTTGGCTTTGTTAATTCTTTCAATTGTTTTTCTGTTCTCTAATTCATTTAGTTCAGCTCTAATTTTTATTATTTGTTTTCTTCTGGTGCCTGATGGGTTCTTTTGTTGCTCACTTTCTATTTGTTCAAGTTGTAGGGACAGTTCTCTGATTTTGACTCTTTCTTCTTTTTGTATGTGTGCATTTATCGATATAAATTGGCCTCTGAGCACTGCTTTTGCTGTGTCCCAGAGGTTTTGATAGGAAGTATTTTCATTCTCGTTGCTTTCTAAGAATTTCCTTATTCCCTCCTTGATGTCTTCTATAACCCAGTCTTTTTTCAGGAGGGTATTGTTCATTTTCCAAGTATTTGATTTCTTTTCCCTAGTTTTTCTGTTATTGATTTCTAGCTTCATTGCCTTGTGGTCTGAGAAGATGCTTTGTAATATTTCGATGTTTTGGATTCTGCAAAGATTTGTTTTATGACCTAATATGTGGTCTGTTCTAGAGAATGTTCCATGTGCACTAGAAAAAAAAGTATATTTTGCAGCAGTTGGGTAGAGAGTTCTGTATAAGTCAATGAGGTCAAGTTGGTTGATTGTTGTAAGTAGGTCTTCCGTGTCTCTGTTGAGCTTCTTACTGGATGTCCTGTCCTTCTCCGAAAGTGGTGTGTTGAAATCTCCTACTATAAATGTGGAGGTGTCTATCTCACTTTTCAATTCTGTTAAAATTTGATTTATGTATCTTGCAGCCCTGTCATGGGTGCAGGAATATTTAATATGGTTATGTCTTCCTGATCAATTGTCCCTTTTTTCATTATATAGTGTCCTTTATCCTTTGTGGCGGATTTAAGTCTGAAGTCTATTTTGTCAGAAATTAATATTGCTACTCCTCTTCTTTTTTGCTTATTATTTGCTTGATATATTTTTTTCCATCCTTTGAGTTTTAGTTTGTTTGTGTCTCTAAGTCTAAGGTGTGTCTCTTGTAGGCAGCATATAGATGGATCGTGTTTCTTTATCCAGTCCGTGACTCTCTGTCTCTTTATTGGTGCATTTAGTCCATTTACATTCAGCGTAATTATAGATAAATAAGTTTTTAGTGCTGTCATTTTGATGCCTTTTCATGTGAGTTGTTGGCCATTTCATTTTTCCACATACTTTTTTGTGCCGAGACGTTTTTCTTAGTAGATTGTGAGATCCTCATTTTCATAATGATTAACTTTATGTTAGTTGAGTTGTTACATTTTTCTTGGTTTTTTTCTTGAGTTATGGAATTGATATTCCTTTTTGTGGTTACCTTATTATTTACCCCTATTTTTCTAAGTAAAAACCTAACTTGTATCGTTCTATATCGCCTTGTATCACTCTCCATCTGGCAGTTCAATGCCTCCTATATTTAGTCATTCTTTTTGATTATTGTGATCATTTATCTATTGGTTTCTATGATTCCCTGTTATGTGTATTATTTTGTTTATTTATTTATTTTTTAGAATTACTCTTAATTTGTTTGTTTTTGTGCTTTCCCTATTTAAGTTGCGTTGATATCTGGACGTTCTGTTTTGTGACCTTGTATTGTGCTGGTACCTGATATTATTGGTTTTCTGACCAAACGATATCCTTTAGAATTTCTTGTAGCTTTGGTTTGGTTTTTGCAAATTCTCTAAACTTGTGTTTATCTGTAAATATCTTAATTTCGCCTTCATATTTGAGAGAGAGTTTTGCTGGATATATGATCCTTGGCTGGCAGTTTTTCTCCTTCAGTGTTCTGTATATGTCATCCCATTCCCTTCTTGCCTGCATGGTTTCTGCTGAGTAGTCTGAACTTATTCTTATTGATTCTCCCTTGAAGGAAACCTTTCTTTTCTCCCTGGCTGCTTTTAAAATTTTCTCTTTATCTTTGGTTTTGGCAAGTTTGATGATAATCTGTCTTGGTGTTTTTCTTTTTGGATCAATCTTAAATGGGGTTCGATGAGCATCTTGGATAGATATCCTTTCGTCTTTCATGATGTCAGGGAAGTTTTGTGTTAGGAGTTCTTCAACTATTTTCTCTGTGTTTTCTGTCCCCCCTCCCTGTTCTGGGACTCCAATCTCTCGCAAGTTATCCTTCTTGATAGAGTCCCACATGATTCTTAGGGTTTCTTCATTTTTTTAAAATTCTTTTATCTGATTTTTTTTCAGCTATGTTGGTGTTGATTCCCTGGTCCTCCAGAAGTCCCAGTCTACATTCTAATTGCTCGAGTCTGCTCCTCTGACTTCCTATTGCGTTGTCTAATTCTGTAATTTTATTGTTAATCTTTTGGATTTCTGCATGCTGTCTCTCTATGGATTCTTGCAACTTATTAATTTTTCCACTATGTTCTTGAATAATCTTTTTGAGTTCTTCAACTGTTTTATCAGTGTGTTCCTTGGCTTTTTCTGCAGTTAGCCTAATTTCATTTGTGATGTCTTGAAGCATTCTGTAAATTAGTTTTTTGTATTCTGTATCTGATAATTCCAGGATTATATCTTCATTTGGGAAAGATTTTGATTCTTTTGTTTGGGGGATTGGAGAAGCTGTCATGGTCTGTTTCTTTATGTGGTTTGATATGGACTGCTGTCTCCGAGCCATCGCTGGGAAACTAGTTTTTCCAGGTAATCAGCTAAAAAAATGCAGTCAGATCCCTATCTGAATTCTCCCTCTGGCTCAGGGTATTCGGATGTTAATGGAGCCGCCTGGGGAGGATGGGAGAGGGATTAGAGAGCTAGGACTGTAGCACCTCAGAATATAGAGCTGATCCCCGCGCTCACACTCCGCCTGCGTCCGCCAAAATCCCAGCGGGACGGCTCCCCGGCTGGGATGCTGCTCTCCCCGCTCCAAGACCAGTCACTTCCTCTCGGGGACTTCTCCCTCCTGCGCGCCGCTCCGTTCGCGTGAATGGGGTGGGCGTCGCCCTCACCAACAGCTGGGCCCGCCCCCGGGGTCTATTCAGGGGAACACGCTCACGCCCCACCCGCATTCGCCAAAATCCCAGCGGGACGGCTCCCCGGCTGGGACGCTGCTCTCCCTGCTTCAAGATCAGTCACTGCCTCCCGGGTACTTCTCCCACTGGCTGCGTCTCTACGCCACCCGTGCCAACCAGCTAGGCTCTCTCCCGGGATGAGTTCGAGGGGTAGGGCTGGGCCCCTTGTCTGTGCCATCTGCCCCCCTGGGCTCTGCCCCAGATCGGGCTCCGAAGGTCACCTGCCTGGTACGCTGGCTCCTGGTTCTGAAAACGATCGCTGTCTGCCCGTATTTGTTCGTTCTCCATCTCTAAGTCTGTGTTTGTTGTTCAGAGTTCGTAGATTGTTATGTATGTGATCGATTCACTTGTTTTTCCGAGTCTTTGTTGCAAGAGGGATCCGAGGTAGCGTCCACCTAGTCTGCCATCTTGGCCCCGCCTTTCGAATTATTTTTTTTTGATAGGTTTTTAAATACTATGTGGAGGATTTTTGCATCTAAGTTCATGAGGGGTATTGGTCTGTAATTTTCCTTTTTTTTTTTTTTTGGTGTCTTTACCTGGTTTTGGTATCAGGGTTATGCTGCCTTCATAGACTGAGTTTTGGAGTATTCCATCCTTTTCTATGCTCTAGAATACCTACAGTAGTAGTGCTGTTAACTCATCTCTGAAAGCTTGGTAGAATTCTCCAGTGAAGCCACCTGGGCTAGGGCTTTTTTTTTGTTGGGAGTTTTTAAATTACCCTTTCAATCTTTTCTTTTGTTATAGGTTTATTTAGTTGCTGTACCTCTGTTTGCGTTAGTTTAGGTGGGTAGCGAGTTTCTAGAAATTTGTCCATTTCCTCTAGGTTTTCAAATTTGTTAGAGTATAATTTTTCATAGGATTCTGTTATGATTCTTTGAATTTCAGTTGGGTCTGTTGTGATATTGCCAATCTCATTTCTTATTCAGATTATTTGCATATTCTCCTGTTTTTCTTTTGTCAGTTTGGCCAATGGTTTATCGATGTTGTTGACCTTTTTGAAAAACCAGCTTTTGGTCTTGTTAATTCTTTCAATTGTTTTTCTATTCTTTATTTCATTTAATTCTGCTCTAATTTTTATTATTTGCTTTCTTCTGGTGTCTGAAGGCTTCTTTTGCTGCTCTCTGTTTGATTTGTAGGGATAATTCTTTGATTTTGGCCCTTTGTTCTTTTTGGGTGTGTGCATTTATTACTATAAATTGACCTCTGAGCACAGCTTTTGCTCTGTGCCAAAAGTTCTGGTAGGAAGTCTTTTTATTCTCATTGGTGTCTATGAATTTCTTTATTCCATCCTCAATTTCCTCTATAACCCAGTCATTTTTTAGCAAAGTGTTGTTTGGTTTCCATATGTTTAATTTTTTTTCTCACTTTTTCTGTTACTGATTTCTACTTTTATGATTTAATGATCAGAAAACATGCTTTGTAATATTTCAATGTTTTGGATTCTGTTAAGGCTAGCTTTATGGCCTAATATGTGGTCTATTCTGGAGGATATTCCATGTGCATTGGAAAAGAAAGTATACTTGGCTGCTGTTGGGTGGAGTGTTCTGTATATGTCTATGAGATCAAGTTGGTGAATTGTGGCATTTAGGTCTTCCACTGCTTGCTCTCTCCCAATGTGGAAAACATGCCCTGAATGCCACTGCTTGTCTTACTATGCTGAAGCCAGCGGATCTGTCCTGTGTGGTGTCAGTTCCCGCTGGGTCAGGCCTGGCAACTCCTGGCTGCTTCTGAACCACCTCTCCATCCCCCACCACTCACTCTGATTCCTCAACTTTGCCTTTGATTTTTCAGGTCTCTAGATTGTAAAAAAAAAAAAAAATTGATTTACTTGTTTTTTCAGATCTTTGTTGTAAAAAGGACCACAGAAAGAGCCTGACTATTCCACCATCCGGGACCTGCCTCTCTGCCCTGCTTTCTTCAGTATTCTTTGCCCCCTCTATTTTAGAAATCACCTAAAACCACATGCATGATAAAGTTAAGGGACATGAAAGTTAGAAGAGCAACTTCCTGTTTTCTCTCTCTCTCTTCCCCTCCCTGTCTTCATCTTCCTCCCTCTCTTCCCCTCTGCCTAGTTATAGGCAGTTTTGGGTAAAAAAAAAAAAAAGACGAGAATTGGAATTTTTAAATGCATTAACATTGAGAATGATCTTTAGGTTCAGATACTACTTAACCCTACATATTTTGAGTTTTGATGAAGCAACTAAAGGCTACACTTGCCTCATAAACTCTGATGCATTTGCTTTATCTGTTTAAACAGGTCAGCACAATCTACCTTGCAACTGCAAAACTTTTCTACTTAATACTTCTAACCCTTAAAGAAGAGGCATTTAGACTTAGTAACTTTTGGGTTGTGATGCACACACGTACACGCACACAAGTCATACTCATTTCACCCAGGCCAAGGCAATATAAGAACGGCAGCAGGTGTGCTTATGGGAGCTTGGGCTGAGCATTATGGATACATTCCACTTGACAAGTAAGCCATTTTCTGAGTCAGTTCTTTGCCCCCTACCCCTGCCTCCTCTTCACAGGCTACAGTGGAACCTGGGGTTGTTTAGCTTTGTTCATGAAAACTAATTTAAACTTTTCCTACTTCCTTCATAGCTTCCAGCTATGATGCTGGAAGCTATACCACTGATATTTCAAATGCCAGCAGAGTCACCCATGGTGGTCAGGTTTCAGTGGAACTTCCAGACTAAGAGAGACTAGGAAGAAAGTCTTGGTGATCCACTTCTGAAAATTAGCAAACAAAAACCCTAGGAGTCACAACAAAATATTGTCCAAAATAGTGCTGGAAAATGAGACCTCCAGGTTGAAAGGCACTACATAATAGCTTCAAAATGGACTCAAACATACCAATGATCATAAAGATGGTGAAGGGCTAGGCAATGTTTCATTCTGCTGTACATACAGTCTCCATAAATGGGAGCCTACACAACGGCAATTAACCATAGCAACTAAGAAGTGAACTATATTGAGAACGTGATGGGGAAAAAATGCCATTCCGTCAGAAATGATTTGTACATGTCATTTGTACACATATGTTTGTAAAAACATAAAGGTTTTACAAAACTGTGGCTATGTAGAAAATACCTGAACTTTTTTTTTTAGTGGTATGCTGTACAGCTTTTTTTTCTTCTCTTAATCAGCAGGTACTGACCGCTTGTTTTATGCACATTTTGTAAACATTTGTATTTGTTCGAGAATGATCTAAAGTTGGTATGCTTTTTGGTTTTAAAATGACGTGGTGCTATTGGACCAATGAACAAGGTGTGATTTTTCATACACATCCAGTTACCTGGAGTTGGAATCACACACCATAGCAAAAATGCAGTGAAGTATTGCACTATGGGTTTGAACTTTCTGGATGTGGAACTCAAGTCAGTGTTATGAAATTAGTGTTTTTGTTAACATTTTAATATTTATTCATTTTCCATAGAGAGAAAGTTCACAACATTGCAGGAGACATATGAGAAACACATTTTTTTTTTTTTAAAAAAGAGGCCGGAGTCATAGCTTTATTCATAACAAAAACCCAGAAACAGCTCAAGTGTCCATCACCAGTAGAATGAATATATAGATATATACCAAAAAAAAAAAAAAAAAAAAAAAAAAACCTGTTGCCATCGAGTTGATTCCGACTCATACCTACCCTATACGACAGAGTAGAACTGCCCCATAGGGTTTCCAAGGAGTGCTTGGTGGATTTGAACTGCTGACCTTTTGGTTAGCAGCCGTAGCTTTTAACCACTATGCCACCAGGGTTTATATATAAATTATATAATACGTATATATAATGAACTGGAATACTCCACAGCAATAAAAAGAAAAGACTGCTGCTAGACGTAACAACATAGATAGGTCTCATAGACTTAATTTTTAGAGAAAGAAACAGAAACCAAAGATTGAATACTGTGTGAGCCCATTTATATGAAGTTCAAGTATAGGCAAAACTAATCTATACTGATAAATGTCAGGTGGGCACAGCCAAGTTTATTGACTGAGAAACAGCAAGAAGCTTCGTAGCGTGCAGAAGAGGTTCTAAATCTCTATCAGTGTATGTTGCTGTTTTTAGCTGCTGTCAAGTAGATCTCTGATTCATGGCAACCTTATGCACAACAGAAAAAGGTGCTGCCTGGTCCTGTTCCATCCCCATGATCTATTGTTGTTTGAACCACTGTGACACATACGGTTCGCACTGGCTAATTTTCAGAAGTAGATCGCCATGCCTTTCCTCCTAGTCTGTCTTAGTCTGGAAGCTATGCTGAAACCTGTTCAGCATCACAGCAACTCAGAGGCCTATGTTCACCATCATAGCAACTCGATAGACTGGTAGTGGCTGAGGATGAGGTGCTATAGTGCAATGGATTTCACTTATATGGCCTTTCTGGCCCTGGGTTTGTAATTCTCCCAAAATGAGTGGTTGTATGGCAATCTGCCGAGTGATTCATCAGTTTTCTAGTCACAAAAAAGCAGCTTGTAATCTTCCCAAAAGGATTGAGCAGCTTGTAGTCTACCTAGGGGATTGGTCAGTTTGTGGTCCTGCTGAAAGGGATCGTGCCTTGAGATTGTCAGAGAATTTTCCTACATAAGGAGCCAATCTCACAGAGGTTTTATGGAGACCTCATGATCATCCAGAGCCTGGAGCAGAGTGTGTCCTCTGGATTCATGATCCTTGTGCTGAGAACCTCCTAGAATCAAATAAAAGAGCTGTAATACAGGTAAATGGCTATAATGCTGAAGACAGAGACAGTGGGTTTGTCAGCCCACAAAGAGAGATGACTACAATGGGCTAGCCAGCTCATGGAGAGAGATGGGCATGCCCAGGCAGGAGGTATCCCATGGAGCTGGGCACTGCCGTGCAGGCGTTGCTTGCAGAGGCTCAGAAGATCTTGTACAGGGGTCTCCCTGTAGCAGGGCAGAGCTTCTGACACAAGCCCCAACAGCAGAGGAGAACACAGTGGGAGCTTTGCAGACACCCGGGCAGTGTGACAGCAAAAGCACCTGAGCCCCGATGCCACTGAACCATAATGTGCCTGCCCTGTGACATAAAAATGGACATCAGTTTTGGGGGAAGAGTAAGTGGGCCCCTTTGAAACATAAGTATGTCCCTTTCCTACAAAGTGGGTTACTTGCAGAGGGGGTGGGGCTGGTTCACTATAAGTAATCTGTTCCTATTGTTTACCATTTGCTTTCTATAAATAATAGTAATGGCTTTTACTTTGCCAACACTGTACATGTCTCATGTGTATGACTCAATCATACTAGATGAACATAGCATGCGTGGAGTGGGGAAGTCCTCATCCTTAGCAGTCTTCTTGCTGCTTTGAAGTCTCACGCACAATCTGTCTGTGTGTGCAACACAGACAGACAGACAGACAAGTTCATTGACCTGAGATCAAACCTAGGTCTCTGACATGGAAGGCAAGAATTCTGACATCGAACCATTACTTGTCTTGGTGTGTACACACGTAAACGTTCACTGAGCAGTACACTTAACAATAGTGCACTCTGGAATGTATAACTAAAAAAAAAAAAAAAAGACCACGGTAACTATGCTGGAAGTTTCTGTGTGCTGCCCCTTGCCCTCATCTACTCACCACCCTTTCCACCTAGCTCTGTGTGCTAGGAGGCTGGCCTATATAGACTAAGTCAAGGGGCTCCTTGACCTGTGGCTTCTGATTGTGTTTCACCAATGGGGAGCACAATAAGAGATCCTGGAAAGGAGGAGAGGTGAGGGCAGGGGTTATTTCTCCAGATTCCTCCTTGCTAGAATCTTGTGGACTAACCATATCCATTTACTGAAGTTTGGAGCTTTTTAAGGTGGCCCGGGCCAAACAGGACTCTTGGCTCAACTCAGGGATCCTGTAGGTACACCTCTCTTTGGACAGCAGTAAAGAAGCTCTATTGTTACCAGCCCCAGGGTACTGTATTGTTCCTTGGGTTTCTCTGTATCATGTTCTCACTATTGAAGAAATTATTGTAATTGCTGTCAAGAAGTTATATACCTGCAAAAAGTAGAGTTGGCAAAAGTTGTGTGATAGATATACAATGACCAAAAAAAGAGTAGCTGCTGAGGCTGCTTATGTAGAACTAAATACCTCATGGGATTTGGTTCCTTGTTTTGGAGATTTAGTGACATGGTTTCATTAGACATACCAGTTAATTGGCCTAATAATGTTTTTAGTGTTTCTGCTCTACCTCATAGTTCCTGGGGTAGTGCCTGGGATCTTAAAAGCTTGCAAGCAGCCTTCCTAGGCACAACAATTGGTTTCTATTTGCCTGGAGCAACAGAGGAAGAAAGAGAGTCAGGAATAAGAAGAGGATATGGAAGACATAGATAACTGCCTCCATCAACAACTGGCTCCTTTGCCATGAGACTAGGAGAACTGGATGATGCCCAGCTGAACATTTTGATAAAGAATTCTACAGAGGAATCCTCATCAAAATGAGGGAAATGTAGAACAGAATTTCAAATTCTCAGGGACAGCAGGCCTTCTGGAACCATGAAGGCTGCATGAAGCCCTGAAACTATTTCCCTGAGATAATCTTTATAACTTAAGCCAAAAATATCCTCTGAAGTCTTCTTAAAACCAAACAACAATTTAGCTTAACTAGTACAGAATGTTGGTCTTGAGCATTATGCTCTCTTAAGAAATATATATATGGGATCAAATCGACAACAACAACTGAAAAGATTAGATAGGAATCTTAGGGGGCAGTGAGTTTATGTTAATGGGGGAGGTTGTTGTTGTTAGGTGCCGTCGAGTTGGTTCTGAATCATAATGACCCACGTACAACAGAAACAAAATACTGCCTAGTCCTGCACCATCCTCATGATTTTTGTTATGTTTGAGCCCATTGTTGCAGCTACTGTGTCAATCCATCTAGTCGAGGTTTTCCCTCTTTTTCACTGACCCTCTACTTTAGCAGGTATGATGTCCTTCTCCAGGTACTGGTCCCTTCTGATAACATGTCCAAAGTACGTGAGACAAAGTCTCACCATCCTTGCTTCCAAGGAGCACTTTGTCTGCAATTCATCCCAGACGTACTTGTTCATTCTTCTGGCAGTACGTGGCATATTAAATATTCTTCACCAACACCATAATTCAAGGGCATCAATTCTTCTTCAGTCTTCCGTATTCACTGTCCAGCTTTTGCATGCATATGAGGTGATTGAAAATACCATGACTTGGGTCAGGTGCACCTTAGTCCTCAAAGTGACATCTTTGCTTTTTAACACTTTAAAGAGGTCTTTTGCAGCAGATTTGCCCAATGCAATGCATTGTTTGATTTCCTGACTTCTGCTTCCATGGGTGTTGATTGTGGATCCAAATAAAATGAAATCCTTGACAACTTTAATATTTTCTCCATTTATCATGATGTTGCTTATTTTTTTGCTTATTGGTCCAGATGTGAGGAGTTTTGTTTCCTTTATGTTGAGCCGTAGTCCATACTGAAGGCTGTAGCCTTTTCTCTTCATTGGTATGTGCTTCAAGCCCTCTTCACTTTCAGCAAGCAAGGTTGTGTCATCTGCATATCACAGGTTGTTAAATAGTCTTCCTCCAATCCTGATACCCCATTCTTCCTTATATAATCCAGCTTCTCAGATTATTTGCTCAGCATACAGATTGAAGAGGTATGGTGGAAGGATACAACCCTGATGCACACCTTACCTGACTTTAAACCATGCAGCATTCCCTTGTTCTGTTCAAACGCCTGCCTCTTGGTCTATGTACAGGTTCCACATGAGCACAACTAGGTGTTCTGGAATTCCCATTCTTCACAATGTTATCCATAATTTGTTATAATCCACAGTCAAATATCTTTGCATATTCAATAAAACACAGGTACTGCTGCAACCACATTTAAATGATCTTCAGCAAAATTTTACTTGCTTGTGGTATTAATGATATTGTTTGATAATTTCTGTATTTGATTCGATCATCTTTCTTTGGAATGAGCATAAATATAAATCTCTTCCAGTCAGTTAGCCAGGTAGCTGACCTCCAAATTTCTTGACATAGATGAGTGAGCACCTCCAGAGCTGCATCTGTTTGTCAAAACGTCTCAATTGGTATTCCGTCAATTCCTGGAACCTTGCTTTTCTCCAATGCCTTCAGCGCAGCTTGGAGTTCTTCCTTCAATACCATTACTTCTTGATCATATGCTACCTCCTGAAATGGTTGTACGTTGACCAATTCTTTTTGGTACAGTGACTGTTTATTCCTTCCACCTTCTTTTGATGATTCCTGCATTATTCAAAATTTTGCCCATAATCCTTCAAAATTGCAACTCGAGGCTTGAATTTTTTCATCAGTTCTTTCAGCTTGAGAAATGCGGAATGTGTTCTTCCCTTTCAGTTTTCTAACGCCAAGTCTTTGCACATTTCTTTATAAAGTTTCACTTAGCTTCTTGAACCGGACTTTGAAATCTTCTGTTCAGATCTTTTACTTCACCATTTCTTCCATTTGCTTTAGTTACTTTACGTTCAAGAGCAAACTTCACAGTCTCTTCTGACATCCCTTTGGTCTTTTCTTTTTTTCCTATCTTTTTAATGACCTTCTGGTTTCTTCATATATGATGTTCTTGATGTCTTCCCACAACTCACCTGGTCTTTAGTCATTAGTGTTCAATGTGTCAAATCTATTCTTGAGATGGTCTTCAAATTCTGTTTTTTATAGGAACCCTAATTGTTATGTTAACCATTTTAAAAGATAACAAACAGCCTTTCTCCTAGGGGATTCTAAATATAGAAACAAATGAGAAACCAGAATTTTTGTTTTATACCTATTGTCAGCTTTCCTGTCCCCTCCTGCCTTCTAGTTCTTGCCCCTTGGCTGGTGTGCCCATTTAGTCTCATTTTGTTTTATGGGCCTGTCTAATCTTTGGCTGAAGGGTGAACCTCAGACGTGACTTCATTACTGAGCTATAAGGATGCCCAGGGGTGTCTTTGGTCTCTGTCAGACCAGTAAATCTGGTCTTTTTTTTGTGAGTTAGAATTTTGTTCTACATTTTTCTCCAGCTCTGTCCAGGACCCTTTATTGTGATCCCTGTTAGAGCAGTTGGTGGTGGTATCCAGACACCATCTAGTTGTGCTGGACTCAGTCTGATGGAGGCTGTGGTATTGGACTAATGTTTCCCTTGTGTCTTTGGTTTTCTTCATTCTCCATTTCTCCAGATGGAGTGGGACCACTGGAGTATCTTAGACAGCCACTTACAAGCTTCTAAGACCCCAGATGCTACTCACCAAAGTAGAATGTAGAACATTTTCTTTATAAATTATGCCAATTGAGGTAGATGCCCCCCAAGACCATGGTCTGCTGCCCTCAGTGCAGTAATCCAGTCCCTCAGGGAGTTTGGATGTATCTACGGATTTTCCATGACCTTGCCTTGGGCAAGTTGTGCTGACTTCCCCAGTATTGTGTACTGTTTTACCCTTCACCATAGTTACCACTTATCTATTGTCTATTTAGTGTTTTTCTCTCCATTCCTCAACCCTCCCTCATAATCACCAAAGATTGCTTCTTTTTGTGTAAACCTCTTCATGAGTTTTTATAATAGTGGCCTCATACAATATTTATCCTTCTGTGATTGACTTATGTCACTCAGCATAATGCCCTCCAGATTCATCCATATTGTGAGATGTTTCACAGATTCATCGTTGTTCTTTATCATTGCGTGGTATTCCATTGCGTGTAGGTATCATAGTTTGTTTATCCATTCATCTGTTAATGGGGACTTAGGTTGTTTCCATCTTCTTGCTATTGCAAACAATGCTGCAATGAACATGGGTATACATAATCATGTGATGGCTCTTATTCCTCTAGGATATATTCCTAGGAGTGGGATTGCTGGATCGTATGGTATTTCTATTTCTAGCTTTTTAAGAAAGCACCATATAGTTTTCCAAGATGGTTTTACCATTTTGAATTCCCACCAGTGGTGCATAAGAGTTTCTATCTCCCTGCAGCCTCTCCAACATTTGTTATTTTCTGTTTTTTTGATTCGTGCCTGTAATGTTGGGTGAGATAGTATCACCTTGTACTTCAGATTTGGATTTCTCTAAAGGCTAGTGATCGTAAGCATCTCCTCATGTATCTGTTAGCCACCCGAATGTCTTCTATGGTGAAGTGTCTGTTCATACCCTTTGCCCATTTTTAAGGATTATTTGTCTTTTTGTTATAGAGGTTTTGGAGTTTTCTATAGATTTTAGAGATTAGACCTTTGTCAGATTTGTTATAGCCAAATTTTTTTTCCCAGTCTTTAGGCTCTCTTTTTACTCTTTTTGTGAAGTCTTTTGATGAGCCTAAGTGTTTAATTTTTAGAAGATCCCTGTTAGTTATATAGCTTACTTTCTGGTGTTTGTGTATTGTTAGTTACGGTGTGTAGCCTGTTTATGCCATGTTTTAGGGTCTCTAGCATTGACCCTATTTTTTCTTCTATGATCCTTATAGTTTTGGGTTTTATATTTAGGTCTTGATCCACTTTGAATTAGTTTTCGTGTATGGTGTAAAGTGTGGGTACTGTTTCATTTTTTTGTCCACTTTTAGTCTTTTTTTTTTTTTTAGATGAATGCAATTTATGTTTTCTTTTTATTTTTGCTTTTTTTTTTTCTTCTGACTTGGTTGGAAGTTTTACGTTCAACGTCTATTCAAGTTTTTTGTTTGTTTTTTTTGTGTGTGCTTTTGGTGAAGGTTTACAATGCAAATGTTACTCATTAAACAATTAATACACATGTTGTTTTGTGACATTGGTTGCCAACCCTGCGAAGCGTCGACACTGTCCACTTCTTGACCTGGGACTTCTCATTCCATTCATCTGGTTTTTAATGTCTATTCTTGCAGAGATTAATTCACTTAGCAAAGTTAATCGCCATCTTTACCATCTTCCTGAATTATACAAGAATCTCAGAACACTTTAATCCAGATCACTCCCCAATATAAAAGCTATTGCTATCCAGTATTGTAGAAGGCCTTGTGGATCAAAGGTTAACTGCTTGGCTGCAAACTGAAAGGTCTGCGGTTTGAACCCACTACCCACTCCCCAGAAGAAATACCTGGTGATCTTCTTTGGTAAAGATTACAGCTAAGAAAACCCTATGGGGCAGTTCTACTCTGTCAAATGTGGTTGCCATGCATTTGTCCTTATTTTTATTGTTTTATACATTAAATGATTACTTAGGTTTACCCAGGTGTTTACTAGTGCTTTTAAAGTATTTCTTCTTGCATCTTGTTTTCATTTTCTTTCTGTCTGAAGTAGAATCCATTAATATTTCTTTTAGGGAGGGTCTCTCGGTGGTAAACTCTTCCAGTGTTTGTTGGCCTGGAAATGTCTTTATTTCTCTTTCACTCTTTAGAAATAGTTTTACTAAGTGTGGAAGTCTACATTGTCTGTTATGTTTTTCTCACCACATCAATGTTATCACTCTATCATCTCCTGAATTCCAGTTATTACTGTTTAGAAATCAGCAGCTAGTCTAACTACTTCTTTTGTGTCCTTTGTCTTTTTTTTCTGGATGCTCTTAGGATCTTTTATTTTTTCTTTGGCTTCACTGTGATTTTTCAAAAATTTATCTTGGTTGAAATTCACTGGGCTAACTCAATCTAAGGATTGATGTCTTTCAACAACTGTGAAAAAGTCTCCCTTTGAATAGTGCATCTTCCATGTTTTCTCTGTTATGTACCTCAGGAACTCAAATTAGAAATAACTTAAACTTTCTCACTTTATTCTTCTTGCCTCTTAACTTCTCTCTCACTTTTCCCACTCTCTTGTCTCTCAGTCCTTTAGGTTTATCTTCCATTCACTTTCTTCCCCTTGTCAGCTATGTGTAATCTGCCAATAAGCCAGTCCATCAAGTTTTCAATTTCGATTAGCATATTCACTTTAAAAATCAGTTGCCATTGAGCTGATTCCAACTCCTATCGATCCCATGTGAGTGGAACTGTGCTCCATAGAATTTTCAATGGCTGATTTTTTTGGAAGTAGATCACCACGCCTTTCTTCTGAGGTGCCACTTGAACCTCCAACCTTTTGGTTAACAAGCTGAGCACACTATCTGTTTGTACCACCCAAACAAACAAAAAACCCAAACCAGTTGCCATTAAGTCGATCCCTACAGATGGAAACCCCATGTGTGCAGAGTAGAACTGTGCTCCGTAGAGTTTTCATAGCTTTGACCTTTCAGAAGCAGATCATCATGTCTTTCTTCTGAGGCCGCTCTAGGTGGGTTCAAACTGCCAACCTTTCATTTGGTGGCCAAGCCCTTGCCATCAAAGAATTCCTCTCACTACCCAGGGTCTCCTTATTTACTTTAAACATTAAACTAGCAATTCTGTATATGGTAATTTCAATACCTGAAGTATTTTGGGGTTCATTTCTGTTTTCTTTGTTTCTGGTGAATTTCAATTACAAAGTCTTTTTTCCTTAAGGGTTTTGTGAATTTTGCCTGATTGTTCATGGGACATTCCCTACGTGGGAATCTTTGAGGCCTGAGTTGAAATTCAATTTCTCCCTAGGGGATTTGTGCTTGCTCCTGACCGTCACCACCCTGGTACCACTTTAAGTTAAATTTTCAGCTTGGGTTTTTGTACGACACCCACATAGTGTGACTTTAGACTGCTGGCTTCTGGTTTCAAATTCTCAGGGGCAAGAGGAAAATTTATTTTTTCTGGGCATGTAAGTTTCCTTTCTCTTCCCTTCTGAATATCAGGGTTGACTTCTCATTCATCTTTACCTTAGGACCACAGACTTTAGGGTTCTACATATTTAGGGTATCTTCTATAAGATTAACCCCTAGGCAGGTCCTAAGCTTTATCTTCTGCCCTCCGAACCCAATGTAGTTATCAAAGCAGAAACTCAGCATCTCTAGAGTTTGGCCACACCTTCAGGGCATAAGTGGGATTTATTATCAGCCTACCTCCCAGAATCCCTGTTTTCACTTCCTTTGGGATCCTGTATATTCCTTAATTTAGTGCCAGCTCAATAATACATTTAAAATAGTGGGATGGTTTTTCAACATTTAATCTAGTATTTTATTTTTCAGTCAGGAGGGTTATTTAGGATGTCTTATCAGCCATACCTCTGGAAACGGAAGTCCCAAAGCTTACTGTGACAGTTAAGGTTGTGTGCCAACTTGGCTGGGCCATGATTCTCAGTGGTTTGGCAGTTATGTAAGGATGTAGTTTGGCAGTTATGTAATTTGGGCAGTTAAGTAATGATGTAATTTGGCAGTTATGTAATGATACAGTGATGTAGTCATTCTCCTTGATGTGATCAGCCAACCATTTGTACGGGGTGCTTCCTTAGGGGTGTGGTCTGCATTCAATATACGTATATGGATGTTCTGGCAAAGCTACATCAGTTTGCTCTGGATTTTGCATCTGGCTCATCATTATTTGACCTCTGGCTCTTGAGACTCCAGCCAGTGGCCTGCCATATTGCCTGACGATCTTGGCATTCACCAGCCTCTGCAGCCTGTGAGCCAGAAGGCTGAGATCTTACCTGCCAGTCTTGGGTTCATCAGCCTCCGCAGCACGTGAGCAAGCCGCCTGCTGTCTAACCTTCCAACCTTGGCTTCCTCAGCCCCTGCAGTTACGTGAGTCAGGAGAAGGCTCCAGCCTATATCTGACCAATGAACTTGGGACTTACCAGCCTCTACAATCATGTGAGCCATATCCTTAGATAAATCTCTCTCTCTCTCTCTATATATATATTTATGTATATATACTTCACTGGTTTTGCTCCTCTGGAGAACCCAGCCTAAGATATTTGGTACAGAGAGTGATTCTAGAGAAACAAAATCATAGGCTGAGGTTTCTAAATTGGTTCTCAAGTCTGACTAGTCATAAAGGGCCTGATGAATCTGCCTGATGTAGTAAGGAGGATGCTGCTAATTCATGGCATGAGGTGGCAATATTAACACAAAAAATATTCCACCCATAGATGAAGTGTTGGTGAGAAGCGAGGCTGTGGGCGATTGCATGTTTAATACTTTTCTACAGTTGTGTCAGAATGAGAAGTACAGGGGAGATTGTTGGTTGGTCCTACTTTGGCTAGACAAAGTGGTGAAAGAAAGAGATGAGTTCAGGGCTTCAGAGTCACAGCTCAAATGCCACATAAAAGACCTCAAATTTGCCATGTGTACCCTGAAAGAGAGCCTTATTTCTTGAAGTAACAGAGCTGATACGGCTGAAAACCAAACCCAAAGTCTTATCATAGTACTGAATTACAATGCTAACTGAATTCCCAACCTTGAATGGTATCTGAAGTTAAAGTGAGGGCATTGGTTAAGAAGAAATGGGATTCTGAAATTTGAGGTGGGGGCCATATGGGCAGATAATAGGAAGCTGGAGACATTGAGTCCCTAAATTCTATTCAACCATTCCTGCCAACAGAACCAGCCCTCTTATTCCCATCTGAAGAAATTACTCCATCTTTGTCTGCTAAGCCACCCTCCCCAGTAAAACCATTATCCCCACCGCCCCCAGCAGATGAGATTAACCCAGCTGTGTCTGAAGAACCTTTGTCTGAGTCATCATTTGGCATGGAGTCTGAGTCACTGCCTGGGGCATTACCTGGGGTAGATACCTTACTAGACATTGCTGAATGTTCCAGGACTCATCTCCACCACCCATTTTTGCTTCTAGGCCTATAACTAGACTTGTGTTCCACTGAACCCCAAAAGGTGAAGTATAAAGTGTGACCTCAGAGGAGGTACATTATACTTCAGAAGAACTGCTTGATTTTTCTTATATATGCAAACAGAAACCTGGGGAATATGTGTGGGAATGTCTATTAAAGTTGTGGGATAACAGAGCAAGGAACATAAGGTTGGATCAGTCTGAGTTTATTGATATGGGCCTACTAAGCACAGATCCTTCTTTAAGTGTTTCAGATTGAAAGGTTAGAAAAGATTTTAATAGTTTATTTGGTTGGTTCACTGAAGCGTGGATTAAGTGGTTGGCTATACTAAATCAAGCTGAAGTGCCAGACCTGCCTTAGTATACCTTATAAGAACGTATCCAAAGTCTCAAGGAAATTGCATGTTAGAGTTGATTTATCAGATTGGACACACAGACCCACCTGCAGAGTGCTCAAAGGACACACCTTTCACCACAACTGTGAGGAACAAATTTAGAGCTCCGGCATTGTTGAAGACTGCTGTGATTGCTATTTTGTGTAAGTCAGATATGTTAGTGGGAATGGCCCTAACTGAATTAAGAGAGCTAACTACGATGGGGCTGATTGGACCCTGTGGTGGTAGGGGCCAAGTGGCAGCACTCAAATTGACAAGGTAGGCGTGGTTGCCATAATGGACAGCAGAGTCAAAGCAGTAATCAGAATAGTCTGACTCATATGGACTTATGGCGTTGACTACTTAGCTACAGTGTCTCTAAGAATGAAACAGCTGGGAAGTCTACTAAATATTTACTTGATCTGTACAAGTGGAAGAATTCTAGGTCAAGTCAACAGCAGTCTAAGTTGAATCTCCAGAATAGAGCCACGGCCCCTCAATCAATTCTGAGACTTGAGCCAGCTTACAGACCCACAACATCTTGAATGAAGGGGAGGCCAGGTCCGCTTGAGGAAGGACCCCACTATACTGCCAAAAATTTATACTCTTAACCTTTCCCCAGCCTTCCCCAGTGGAATCTATGGCCTTTTACAAAAGTGGCTGATCACTGGGGAAAAGGAAATAATCAGACTTTTCAGGGATTACTGGACACTGACTCTGAACTGACACTAATTCCAGGAGACCCAAAACGTCACTGTGGCCCACCAGTCAGAGTAGGGGCGTTTGGACATCAGGTTATTAATGGAGTCTTAGCTCAGGTCATTCTCACAGTGGTTCCAGTGTGTCCCCAAAACCATCCTGTAGTGATTTCCTCAGTTGCAGAATGCATAACCATACTAGACATACTCAGCAACTGGAAGAACCTCCACATTGGATCCCTGACATGTGGAGTAAGGGCTATTATGGTAGGAAAAGCCAAGTGGAGTCTATTAGAACTGCCTTTACCTAGAAAAACAGTAAACCAAAAGTAATACCATATTACTACAGGGATTGCAAAGATTACTGCCACCATCAAGGACTTGATCAATGCAGGTTTGATGATTCCCAACACATCCCTATTCGATTTGCCTATTTGGCCTGTGTAAAAAACATGGATCTTAGAGAATGACAGTGGATTATAGTAAACCTAACCAGGTGATGATTGCAGTTGTAGCAGCTCTTCCAGATCTGATTTCATTGCTTAAGCAAATTAATTCATGTCCTGGTACCTAGTATGCAGCTATCGATCTGGCTAATGCCTTTTTCTCCCTACCTGCAAAAAAAAAAAAAAAAATTTTTTTTTTTTTTTTTTTTTCTGCTTTGAGGGACCACCAGAAGTGGTTTGTTTTCAGCTGGCAAGGCTAGCAATACACCTTTACTGTCCTACCTCAGGGGTACATCAGCTTTCCAGCCCTATGTCATAATTTAGTCTTCAGGGAGCTTAAGCACCTTCCCCTTCCACAAGACATCCCACTGGTCCATTACATTGATGACATTATGCTGACTGGACCTAGTAAGAAAGACGTGTCAATGACTCTGGACTTACTGGTAAAGCATTTGTATGTTAGAGGGTGAGAAATTAATCTGACAAATTTCAGGTGCCTTCCACCTCAGTGAAATTTCTAGGAGTTCAGTGGTGTGGGGCATGTCAAGACATTCCTTCTAAAGTGAAGAGTAGGTTATTGCATCTGGCCCCTCCCACAACTAAAAAGGAAGCAAATGCCTGGTGGGCCTCTTTGGATTTTGGAGGCAACATATCCCTCATTTGGGTGTGCTACTCTGGCCTATTTATAAAGCAACTCAAAAAGATGCTAGTTTTGAGTGGAGCCCAGAAGAATCTCTGCAACAGATTAAGGCTGTCATGCAAGCCTCTCTGCCACTTGGGCCATATGATTCTGCTGATCCAATGGTACCTGAAATGTCAGTGGCAGATAGGGATGCTGTTTGAAGTCTTTGACAGCCCCCTGTTGGTGAATCACAGTGTAGATCCTTAGGCTTTTGGAGCGAAGCCCTGCCTTCCTCCACAGATAACTACTTTCTTTTTGAGAAGCAACTTTTGGCTTGTTGCTAGGCCTTAGTAGAGACTGAATGCTTAACCAGGAGCCATCAAGTTACCATGTGACCTGGGAAGCCCATCATGAACTGGGTGTTGTCTGACCCACAGAACCATGAAATCGGACATGCACAGCAGCACTGCATCATTAAATGGAAGTGGTATATACAAGATTGGGTCCTAGCAGAACCTGAAGGCACAAGTACGTTGCATGAGGAAGTGGCCCTAATGTCCATGGTATCCACTCCTGTCACATTACTGCCCTTTCCCAGTCTGCACCTACGGCCTCATGGGGAGTTTCTTATGATAAGTTGACCAAGGAAGAGAAAACTCATGTCTGGTTTACAGACAGTTCTTTGTGATATTCAGGTGCCACTTGAAAGTGGATAGCAGCAGCACTACAGCCCCCTTCTGTAGTCCCCGAAGAACTGTGGCGAAGAGAAATCCTCTCAGTGGGCAGAACTTTGAGCAGTGTACCTGGTTGTTCACTTTGCTTGGAAGGAGAAATGGCCAGATGTGCAACTGTATACTGATTCATGGGCTGTGGCCAATGGTTTGGCTGGATGGTCAGGAACTTGGAAGGAATATGATTGGAAAATTGGTTATAAGGAAATAGGGGGAAGAGGTATATGGACAGACATCTCTGAATGGGCCAAAGAAGTGAAGATATTTCTGTCTCATGTGAATGCTCAGCAAAGGGTGACCTCGGCGGAGGAGGATTTTAACAATTAAGAGGATAGCATGATGCGTTCTGTGGAAAGCAGTCATCCTCTTTCACCAGCCACTTCCCTCATTGGCCAATGGGCTCATAAACAAGTGACCATCGTGGCAGGGATTGAAGCTATGCATGGGCTCGGCAACACCAACAAGGCTGAGTTGGCTACAACCACAGCTTAGTGCCCAATCTACCAAGTGCAGACACCAACACGGAATCTCCAATGTGGCACAATTCTTCTTTTTTTTTAAAAATAATTTTTATCACGCTTTAAGTGAAAGTTTACAAATCAAGCCAGTCTCTCACACAAAAACCCATATACACCTTGCTACCCACTCCCAATTACTCTCCCCCTAATGAGACAGCCCACTCTCGCCCTCCACTCCCTCTTTTCATGTCCATTTTGCCATTTTCCAACCCCCTCAACCCTCTCATCTCCCCTCCAGGCAGGAGATGCCAGCATAGTCTCAAGTGTCCACCTGATCCAAGAAGCTCACTCCTCACCAGCATCCCTCTCCAACCCATTGTCCAGTCCAAGCCATGTCTGAAGAGTTGGCTTCGGGAATGGTTCCTGTCCTGGGCCAACAGAAGGTCTGGGGGCCATGACCACTGGGATACTTCTAGTCTCAGTCGGACCATTAATTCTGGTCTTATGAGAATTTGGGGTCTGCATCCCACTGCTCTCCTGCTCCCTCAGGGGTTCTCTGTTGTGTTCCCTGTCAGGGCAGTCATCAGTTGTAGCCAGGCACCATCTAGCTGTTCTGGTCTCAGGCTGATGTAGTCTCTGGTTCATGTGGTCCTTTCTGTCTCTTGGGCTCGTAACTGCCTTGTGTCCTTGGCCTTCTTCATTATCCTTTGATCCAGGTGGGTTGAGAACAATTGATGCATCTTAGGTGGCTGCTTGCTAGCGTTTAAGACCCCAGATGCCACTCTTCAAAGTGGGATGCAGAATGTTTTCTTAATAGATTTTATTATGCTACCCAATGTGGCACAATTCTTGAGATGATCTGTCAGCAACTTGGTGGCAGGTTGATTACATTGGACCACCACCATCATGGAAAGGGCAATGTTTCATTCTTAGTGGGATAGGCACTTACTCGGGATATGGATTTGACTTCCCTGCATGCAATACTTCTACCCAAACTATGATCTGTGGACTCACAGAATGCCTTTTCCACCCTCATAGAATCCTGTACAGCATTGCCTCGGATCAAAGAGCTCACTTCACAGCAAATGAAGTCGGACAATGAGCCCATGCTCATGGAATTCATGGTCTTACCATGTTCCCTGTAAAAATGGTGTGGGAGAGGTGTCTGACCTCCTCCGACTTCACAAGGAGGAAGGAGAATCAAGATCAACAGCCCAAGGGTGATTTCTATGAAGCAGAGGTCAGACATACCTTCTTTCGCCAACACTTTTTACCAATTTCGACAACATCTTTACCTCCCATAACACTCTGTACTCCTCTGCTGGTCTTTATAATTTTTTGGAATGGCCACACAGAGCTCAGAGACTGTACTCACAGTTACTGGGTTTATTAGGGAAGTAACAGGTTACAATCCAGTTTCAGGAATGCTCAGGATACAGTTCTTTGATCAGGACAGTGTCTTTTCAGCCATGCTGCAGGTCATTCAGCCAGGCCCCTGTCTTGCTCAGGCAAGTGTTACAAAGCTCTTTTAGCTCCTCCAGTAAGTGTCTGGAGGCACCCCACTCCACTGTTAAGCCTTCTGCCCAAAGGTACTCAGCTGTCTTGCTCCGTGGGTGTCTCCTGCTGGTCTCCTGGTACTGTTGCCTCCACTGTTGCTTCCTGTCCCCGCAACCCTGTGCTCTACAGGTCTAAAGGTCTTAGTGCAAAGGGAGGACTGCTCCTACCTGGAGAAACAACACAGATTCCATTGAACTGGAAGTTAAGAATGCCACCTAGCCACTTTGGGTTCCTCATGCCTCTGGATCAACAGGCAAAGAAGAGAGTTACTCTATCGGCTGGTGTTCTTGATCCTGGCTACCAAGGGGAAATTGGGTTGGTATTGCATAATGGAGGTAAAGAAAAGTATGTCTGGAATACAGGAGATCCCTTAGGGTGTCTCTTAGTACTACCATGCCCTGTGATTAAGGTCGTTTAAAATTACACCAACCTAATGCCCATATGACTACTAATGACCCAGACCCTTCAGGAATGAAGATTTGGGTCACCCCGCTAAGCAAAGAACTCCAACCATCTGAGGTGCTTGCTGAGAGTAAAGGGAATATGGAATTGATGGTAGAAGAAGGTAGTTCTAAATACCAGTTACTACCATGTGACCAGTTGCAGAAACAAGGACTGTAACTGTTGTACTTCTTCCTTGTTTTATTATACGTGTATGTGTGTATATATGTGCATATATATAGTAATTATTTTTGCTTTCTTCCTTCCCTTATAAAATATGAGATATAAACGGGGCTCATGTGTTTTTTGGTTGTACCCATGTTAGTTGTATCATGTTAGGCACAAGTATGACTTCATAACTGTCTTTACTTATAGATAGTGTATGGTTTAAGGAGATGTATGCAGTTGCCAAGTTGACAAGGGGAAGACTGTGATGGTTAAGGTGGTGTGTCCACTTGACTGGGCCATGATTCTCCGTTGTTTGGTAGTTATGTAATGATGTAGTTTACCAGTTATGTAATTTGGGCAGTTATGTAGTGATGTAATTTGGCAGTTATATAATGGTGTAGTCATCCTCCATGATGTGATGTGATATGATCAGCCAATCAGTTGTAATGGGTGTTTCGTCAGGGGCATGGCATGCGTCCAATATATATATGGACGTTCTGGCAAGGGTAGATCACTTGCTCTGGGTCCTACATCTGGCTTGTCATCATCTGACCTCTGGTTCTTGGGACTTGAGCCAGCAGCCTCCCTTCTAACCTGACTGTCTTGGGTTCATCAGTCCCTGCAGCTAAATGAATCAGGAGAAACCTCCAGCCTGACACCTAACCCATGAACTTGAGACTTGCCAGCCTCTGCAAAGGGGTGGGAGGCATATCCTTGAGATAAAACTCTCTCTGTATATATTTACGTATGTATGCTTCACTGGTTTTGCTTCTCTAGAGAAACCAGGCTGAGACACTACCCAATAGAAATCGATGATTTTCTGCTAGGTCCTAAGCTTGACTTTTCAATAGTGCTTTAATTTAAATGCTGCACTCTTATATGAGCTATAAAAAAGTTACTATTGGAGTAAACGGTACTTTCTTTCTTACCTAACATCAGAGCTTAATTGAGCAGGTCGCTGAGATTTATTTGGGGGAACGGAACGTTACAGTGGTAGAAGGCTTCATTGATATTAGAATTACATCTTTACATTTTAAATCAGTCCAAACATTCTTCACTCTTTCCATTGTTGGAACAGTGGGAAGGCTGGAATGGGTTTTATAATGCAATCATTCTTCCAAATGCATAACGTGGCACCAGTCCGAGTCCTTGCAGCCATCTCCAAAATGAGCAGAATGAGTCCAAATTCTAATGTAACAGTCTGGCCTGTGGGAAAATGATTTGTTTGACTTATAGGGACAGAAGAAGACCATTAAAGTTATTGTTAAAGTTTGTTCTATATGCTTTTTTTTTTCCTTTCCATCCCTCCTGCTCTTTATTTCTTACTTTTTCCCACAGTACATCGTATTTTTAATAAAAGCCACTGCTTTGAAAATTCTGTTTAGAAATCAATAGCAGCATCCATAAGTCAAGCAAGATAAAACAACACATCATCCCAGATAGTTATTTTCCAGAATTAGAATTTTCTCTTTTTTAAGGAATCTGCTTCTAAGCAGTTATTCTATGATTATAAGCCTGGTAGGCAATCAGATTAGGAAAAGTGAAAAAATAATTTCATAATCATTCTTTTGAAGTAAGAAATGCACAAGACATAATGTTAATAACATTCTTTTAAAATTTATTCTTTCGAACCCCTGGGAACCCACTACCAACCCATTGCTTTTAACTTACATATACCTGTGTTCTCCTTCCCATCTCCTCACCCTGCCTTTCCCCTCCACTAAGAAATAACCACTGTCCTGTATTTTGTGTTTATGCTTCCTTGATACTTCAGTTTTTAGTTTTCTCAAATATCTATATACATTCGAACAATGTATTTTTCGGTTTTGCCTATTGCTGGCCTTTATAAAAAAGATATCATATTGCATATAGCCTTCAGAGGCTTCTTCTACACTCACTATTATCATGAAGATGGTTATGTTGTTGCATGTATCATTCACTCTCCCTGCTGTATAATATCCCATTGTTTGAAAATCCTACGTTTTATTTATCTATTCTCTTGTCAATAGTCACTAGTATTGTTTCTACTAATTTTTGCTATTTTGAACAGTGCTGCTAGATACTTTCCTATACATGCATCTAGACACATATGTTCAAGAGGTTTTTTTTGGAGGGGGGTAAAAATACGTATAACATGAAATTTGTCATCTTAATTTTTAAGTGTACAATTCAGTGACATTAATTATATTCACCATGTTGTGAATATAATCGCTATTTGTTTCCAAAACTTTTTCCTCACCCCATACAGAAACTCTGTACCCATTAAGAATTAACTCCCATCCCCATCTCCCCATAGCCTGTGGTAACCACTAATCTTCTTTTTTGTCTCTATGTTCTTAGCTATTCTAGATATTTCATGCATGTGGGATAATATAATATTTGCTCTTTTCTGCCTGGCTTATTTCACTTACCACCATGTATTAGAACTTCATTCCTTTTTATGGTGGAATAATATTCCATTGTATGTGTATACCACATTTTGTTTATCCACTCATCTGTTGATAGACATTTGGGTTGTTTCTACCCTCTGGCTATTGTGAATAATGCAGCAATAAACATTGATATACAAGTATCTGTTTGAGTCCTTGTTTTTAATTCTTTTGGGTATATATCCAAGAGTGTAATTGCAGAGTCAAATGGTAATTTTTGTGTTTAACTTTTTGAAAAACCGCCAAATTTTTCCACAGCAGCTACACCATTTTACACTCCAACTAGCATTGTACAAGGGTTCTAATTTCTCGACATCCTCACCAACGCTTTCTATTTCCTATTTAAAAAAAATTATTGTTATAGCCATCCTTGTGAGTGTGAAGGGGTATCTCACTGTGATTTTGATTTGCATTTCCCTAATGATGTTGAACATCTTTTTATATGCTATTGGTCATTCATATATCTTCTTGGGTGAAATGTCTATTCAAAGAGGCTATCTCTGCCCCACTGAATAGACTTTGAGCTCTTGTTGAAAATTAATTGTCCATAGATGTTTGGGTTCAGCTCTGAGTTTTCAGTTCTATTCCACTAATCTATGTGTCTATCGTTGAACCAGAATTGTGTTCTACATTTTTCTCCAGCTCTGTTCAGGACCTTCTATTGTGATCCCTGTCAGAGCAGTCACTGGTGGTAGCTGGGCACCATCTAGTTGTGCTGGATTCAGCCTGCTGGAGGTTGTGGTAGTTATGGTCCATTAGTCCTTTGGACTAATCTTTCTCTTGTGTCTTTGGTTCTCTTCATTCTCCCTTGCTCCAGATGGGGTGAGACCAGTGGAGTATCTTAGATGGCTGCTTACAAGCTTTTAAGACCCTAGACCCTATTCATCAAAGTAGGATGTAGAACATTTTCTTTATAAATTATGTTATGCCAGTTGAGCTAGATGTCCCCCAAGACCATGGTCCCCAGCCCTCAGCCTAGTAATTCAGTTCTCAGGGAGTTTGGATGCGTCTATGGAGCTTCTATGACCTTGCCTTGGTCACGTTGTGCTGGCTTTCCCGGTATTGTGTACTGTCTTACCCCTCACCATAGTTACCACTTATATATTGTCTACTTTCTTTCCTCCCTATTTTTTTCCTACTGTTTTCCTTTCCCATCCTCCGCCCCCCTTCGTAACAAAGATTGTTTCTTTTTGACTGTAAACCTTTTCATGAGTTTTTATAATAATGGTCTTATACAATATTTGTCCTTTTGTAATTGACTTACTTCACTCAATATAATGCACTCCAGATTCATCCATGTCGTGAGGTGTTTCACATATTGAAAATTGTTCTTTAACATTGTATAGTATCTCATTGTGTGTAGGTACCACAGTTTGTTTATCCATTCATTTCTTGATGGGCACTTAGGTTGTTTCCATTTTTTGCTATTGTGAATAATGCTGCAATGAACCTGGGTGTGCATATGTCTGATCGTGTGACGGCTCTTATTTCTCTAGGATATATTCCTAGGAGTGGGATTGCTGGGTCACATGGTATTTCTATTTTAGCTTTTTAAGGAAGTGTCATATCATTTTCCAAAATGGTCATACCATTTTGAATTCCCACCAGTGGTGCATAAGAGTTCCAATCTCCCCACAGGCTCTCCAACATTTGTTATTTTCTGTTCGATTCGTGCCAGTAATGTCAGAGTGAGATGGTATCTCATTGTAGTTTTGATTTGCATTTGTCTAATGGCTAGTGATGGCGAGCATTTCCTTATGTGTCTGTTAGCCACCTGAATGTCTTCTTTGGTGAAGTGTCTGTTCATATCCTTTGCCAATTTTTTAAAATTGGATTGTCTTTTTGTTGTAGAGGTGTTGGATTTTCCTATAGATTTTAGAGATTTGACCTTTGTTGGATTTCTCATAGCCAGACTTTTTTCCCAGTCCATAGGTTCTCTTTTTACTCTTTTGGTGAAGACTTTTGACAAGCATAAGGGTTTAATTTTTGAAGATGCCATTTATCTAGCTTATCTTCTGGAGTTTGTGTGTTGTTGGTTATGGATTGTATCATGTTAATGCTGTTAGCCTTTTTCTTCTATGATCTTTATTTATTTATTTTTGGTTTTATATTTAGATCTTTGATCCATTTTGAATTAGTTTTTGTGCATGGTGTGAGGTATGGGTCCTGTTTCACTTTTTTGCAGACAGGCATCCAGTTTTGTCATTTGTTATTTATCATCTTGTTATATGGTCATTTGTTAAAAAGACTGTCTTTTCACCATTTGATGAACTTTAGGGTTTGTTGAAGATCAGGCGACCGTAGGTGGATGGATTTACATCTGGGTTCTCAATTCTGTTCCATCGGTCAATGTGCCTGTCTTTGTACTAATAGCAGGCCGTTTTGACTACCATGCCTATACAGTAGGTTCTGAGGTCAGGTAGTGCAAGTCCTCCTACTTTATTCTTCTTCAATAATGTTTTACTTATTCAGGTCCTCTTCCCTTTCCAGGTATAGTTAATGATAGTTTTTCCAACTCTTCAAAGACTGCTGCTGGTATTTGGGGCGGAATTGCATTGCGTTTGTAGATTGCTTCAGGTAGAATTGACATTTTTATAATGTTGAGTCTATCTATCCATGAGCATAATACATTTTTCCATTTACGTAGTTCTCTTTGTTTCTTACAGTGATGTTTTGTAGTTTCTTTGAATAGATCTTTTACATCCCTGATTAGATTTATTCTTAAGTATTTTGTTTTTTTAGGGGCTATTGTAAATGGTATTGCTTTCCTGATTTCATGTTCATCGTACTTTTTATTGGTGTATAAGAATCTAACTGATTTTTGTATGTTTATCTTGTATCCTGCTACTGTGCTGAACCTTTTTATTAGTTCTAGTAATTTTCTCATGGAGTCTTTTTAGGTTTTCTATATATAGTACCCTATGATCCACAAACAGGGACAGTTTTACTTCTTCCTTACCAATTTGGATACCCTTTATTTCTTTTTGTTGCCTTATTACTCTAGCTAGGATTTCCAGAACAATGTCAAATAAGAGTGGTGATAAAGGGCAACCTTGTCTTGTTCCTGTTCTGAAGGGGAATGTTTTCAGCCTCTCTCCATTAAGAATGATGTTGGCCGTTGGTTTTGTGTAGATGCCCTTTATCGTGTTGAGGAATTTCCCTTTTATACCTATTTTATTAAGGGTTTTTATCAAGAATGGGTTTAACTTTGTCAAATGCCTTTTCTGCAAGACTTAGAATTTTGACAGGAATTTCAATGAATATGTAGATTGCTTTCAGTAGTATTGACACCTTAACAATACTAAATCTTCCAAACTATTTATTAGGTCTGTTTTAATTCCTTTCAGCAATGTTTTATAATTTTCAGTGTACAAGTCTTTCACCTCCTTCGTTAAATTTATAACTAGATATTTTATTCTTTTAAATGCTATTGTAAATAAAATTATTTTCATTTTTTTTCTGATAGTTCATTGCTGGTATATAGAACCACAACTGATTTTTATGTGTTGATCTTGTACCCTGCAAGTTTGTTGAATTAATTTATTAGCTTTAATAACTTTCTTGTAGAATATTTGGGATTTTCTATATATAGAATCATGTCATCTGCAAAAGAGATAGTTTTACTTATTCTTTTTTGATTTGGATGCTGTCAAAGAGTTTTGGAGGAGTTTATGGCTAGGAGTGGAATTGCTGAATTGTAAAATATGAAAATATTCAACTTTAGAATATAATGCTAAATTGCATTTCAAAGTGATTTTACCAATTTTTGTTCTAATCCTCAAGTATAAGAGGTCTCCTTCATCCACATTCTCTTTAATATTTGGTACTATTAGACTCATTTATTTTTGCCAATCAACAATATTTCCTTTGTGGCCTTCATTTGTATTTATCTGATTCTTGAAAGTTGAATACCTCTTCATATGTTTATTGACTATGTCTATTTCTTTGTGAAATGCCTGTTCATCTCTTTTGATCAGTTTTATAGTTATTTGTTTGTCTTTTTACAATTGTCTTTATTGATTTGTAGATTTTTAATGTATTCTTCATATGAACCCTTTGTTTAGGTGTTGAAAATACATGCTCTTAGTTTGTAGTTTGTCTTTTAACTTCCTTTCAGCATAACATTCATTAAAAAAGATGAGGCTTTTTTCCCTTCTAAAAAGTGAAACATTAATAAAACAAACAGCGATCAGATACTTTGTGCCAGCTCCTGCTCTAGGTGTTAGGGATATAGACATGAGATCAAGCCTTTCTTTTCATGGAGGTGACTTTCTGATAGGCTTGTTCTTGCTTCTACTTCTACAAAGCTATTTCAGCTTTTGTCTCTGTAAAATAGAGCCTTGACTCTCACCCCTGCCTTCCTGATGGGTTCTAAATATGAAAGCATATTGGCAACTTGGAAGCTGTTTCTAACTTTGGTAGAGAGGGCAGAACACTCTTTCTTGTGGAGCTGTTGAATTATTTTCTTTTGAATAGTGTTTTCCATTCAGGGGAATTGATTGGCCTTGCATTCTAGCTTGCCTGAGAAAATAATGAGCTATGGTACAATGGGATCTATTATCTGTAAAACAAAACAAAAAATACTGTTAGATAAATTCAGCCCAATACTCTGAATATTGTTTCAAGGTTTGTCTACAGAAAATTCTCTAATTCAAAAGGAAATGTCTCATTTAAACCTCTTTATTCTAGCACACACAGATGAAATGTTTGATCTCTCTGGGCTAGGACTTCTCACCTGCTGTATATATGCATATGTGCACTTGAATGAGGTAAAATTATAACTTAAATTCTGAGGTGGGCAGATTATAGGAATCTTTGATTTTCTTCCTTTTTTTTTTTTAATTATCAAAAAGCTGTTCTGAAGGGGAAATACCTTGTTAGCTTTTTCCATTTGAATATCTGCTCTTGAGAATGAAAGGTGATGCTCCTGTAGTAGCCTGGGGTGTCAGTGAATGCTCCACATTTGACTTAATTCACCAGCAGTCCAGAGATAAAGAGAAATGACTGACTGGCTCACAAGCTGGAGTCATACGCACTACAGCTGCTACGATTATAAACCTTTACCTCCTTACATGTACTTGCATTCATAGATATCAACTTGTTTTATCTTCCAACAACCGTAAGAGGCAGATGTTGTTATCATCCTCTACTTACAAAGGAGGAAACTGAAGCCAGAGTGGCTTCAGAGAGGTGCACAGTTTGTAATCTTAGACAGAGAGGTACCCCCAACTCCAACCTTCTGTCCACTGAGGGAAGCGGTTCCACAATCTCCTAGATAGTTAATCATTCAGACTCAGCTTGAAAGCTTTGAGAGACAGGGAGCCTTGACATGTGTAGGAATCTCATAGTGGGGGCAAATGATGGCATGGATGGCTCAGGATGCTGCTTGTAGGCAGTGAATCACAAGCCAGTGTCCTAGCTCAAGGGACTCAGAGAACCAGAAAGCAGCCTGGCTTCTGATTACTCCCCCAACGCCCTTCTCCATCCACCAAAAGGTGAAAGTGTGTCATGGACCAGTATATTTTAACCTCCTGGCACTAAAAGAACTCTGGCCTTGCAAGCTCGCACCGGGGCAGAAGGTATGATCAGGCTGCAGAGAAAAGGTTTGGATAACACTCGCCAGTTTGGAATTGGCCTGGATTTGCCATAACATTTGCTGAAATGCGAATTGCCTGGGCCCTTTGCCTGTGCACTCCCAGGTTTATCAGCTTAATGAAGGGCCACCTCACTGGAGGATCAAGAGGCTCAAGATCTGCTTTACTGCCTCTCTTGTGTGCAATCCCACCCTGACCAGTGCCAGTGTGGATGGGGCGACCCAGTCCTTTCAATGTGGTGGGCACTCCCACCCTGACCAGTGCCAGTGCTGAGGGCGCGACGCAGTCCCTTCAATGCCTTGAACCCTGCACAGAGTCTGAACTGCAGCCAAGCACACATTCTGACCCAAGGACAGTTATTCTGATGTTGGATTTTTCCCACGCGCTGCCACTGAGTTGCTACTCATACATGCTGTGTCATTTTGAGTCTTAGGCACTCAGCAGATTGACCAGAAGGCAATCATCACAAAGAAGAAAACAAAAATATCCTTGAGTAAAGTCACTAAGAAACGCTTCACTTTCATCCTGGTTTTTATTAGTCTGTTAGGTATTGTCATCTTCCACTGGGAGTAGCCAACAGCCAGGAGGCCAGGACACTCAGACTCGTTCACCTTGAAGTTTGCAACATTTTGAATATGTTGATTTTACTCCTTTTGGCACAGAGCACCAATTCTCTCTGAAATGTAAACCTGAAAGCAGGGCTCTAGAAAGGTTCTTTTACTGCTCAGTAAGTATTTGCAGCTGGTATGTGCTGAGAGGCACAGGGTTCTATAGGGCTTCCCTCCTCCCTTTTTTACTCTTTATTTTATTGTGGTAAGTATAAAAAAAAAATGTATACCAAAACATTTGCTGTTTTATCATTTTTACTCATGCAATTTGGTGACATTAATTACATTCGTCATATTCTGCAACTGTTACCACTGTTTCCAAAGTTTTCCATCGCCCTTAACAGAAACTCAGTGCCCCTAAGCAGTGACCCCCCTTTTCTCCTCCCTCTCAGCCCTGATAACCACTGATGAACTTTGGTCTCTATACACTTGCCTATTCTGGATATTTCACCTAAGTGGAATCATACAATGTTTGTCCTTTTGAGACCCACTTATTTCACTCAGCATCATGTTTTCAAGGTTTATCCATATCGTAGCATGTATCAGAGCTTTATTTCTCTTTATGGCTGATTAATATTCAATTGTATGTATATACCACATTTTGTTTATCCATTTATCTGTTGATGGACACTTGGGTTGTTTCCCTCCTTTGGCTATTGGAGTACATGTAGCTGTTGAGTTCCTGCTTTCAGTTCTTCTGGGTATATACCTAGGAATGGAATTGCTGGATCAGATGATAATTCTGTGTTTAACTTTTTGAGTAACCTCCAAACTCATTCCACAGTGACTGGACCATTTTACAGTTCCACTAGCAATGGATGAGAATTCTAATTTCTCCACATCCTCAGCAATACCTTTAAAACAGTCTTGAAAAAGAACAAAGTGGGAAGACTCACACTTCCAGATCTCAAACATTCTATAAAGCTATAGTAATCAAAACAGTCTGGTACTAGTATAACAATAAACATATAGACCAATGAAATAAAATTAAGAGTCCAGAAAAAAGTCATACATCCAATTGATTTTCAAGGATTCTCTATTCAAATGAAAAATAGTCTCTTCAATACAGTGGTGTTGGCACAACTGGATTTCCACATGCAAAAGAACCTGGTTTGGTTTTTGGCCTCAGGCTTTGCTCTCACCAGACACCAGGGCATTGTCTAGAACGAATAAAGCAGCTGATATGACCCTAGGGGAGTGGGCCCAGAGGAGTGGACCACAGAACTTTTTCTGAGCTTCTCCAGCACAGGAGCCCCTTCTTTTGCAGCCCTATCTGGCCTTGGTCCCTTTGTTCTTCATTGAGTGATGTGAAGACATGAATCAGTGAACTCTGATGGGCTGTAGTGTGGTGGGCTGTGTGGTGTGAGAGGTCCTGGCCTTGCTGGTTGCATGGCTCTATGGATAAAATGCCCCAGCTTCGTATGGTATGCAGCGGGTCTCAGCTGTGGCTGCTCATCACAATGACTGGGGAGCTTATAAAAAATACCAAAGCTGGCCTGCCGCCCCCACAAATTGAATCAGAATCTCTGGGGGTGGGACTTGGGTCCCAGCCTTTTTATTGTAATATACAGTCAGAGTTAAAACAGTGAGAAAAGAAAGCTGGATTTTAGTCAGAAAAACTGCTTGGGTCCATACTTGCCATTTACTAACAATGCCACTTCAGGAAAATTATTGTCTCTCTCTGTTACTTTTCCTGTCTGTTAAGTGAGGATAAGAACAATTACCATGCCTTAGTTTAAAAGGCTATTGTGAGGTCAAATGAGATAGCACATTCGAAAGCAATTTGTGAATTGCATAACCCTGTTATTATAAATAGTACCTCATGCCTTAGTACTTAGAAAGAAAGAAAAAAAAAAAAAAGGATGTTCCAAGGAAGCCAATAGTCAGTGTAATGAAAAAGTCTGTCATTAAGTATTAATAGTATAGTTCTGGCCTCTTTCTCCCAATGAGTAAGAAATTTGCATACCCAATTGAAATGTAAACTTTTGTTGAGATAACATTATAATGGAGAAAATAAAACAAAATGTATTTGGATCTCATTAGTGGTAATAATTTTGAACTTATTCTATTCTGTCTGGATAGTGAATGTTTCTCTGACAAGTGCAGAATGTTAACTCCAAGTGTCCTTCAATGTCTAAGTATGACAAAATGTGTTAAGGTATGGCAATGCACTCATGATTTTATGATTTCCGTCTTTGTGTCTCAGTATGAAGAACGTCTTAAACTTGACAGCTTCTAACATTTCATGTTTCTGTTGGTTTTCTTGGGTTTGGGTAAAGTTAACTGATAAAATCAAGATAAAAGAATTCTGATTTTACCAATAGCATGTAGGACTAAAAACTCATGATTTAAAAATACATGGTATGCCCAGATCTTGGTTTCTAACTGCCATCATCCACTAAACAGAACTAGGGTTTCTGGAGAATTGGCTGATTCCAGGTACAGACCAGGAAATGAGAATAATGAGCCTGGAACGTATTACTGTGCCAGGAAACAATGATGTGCTCAAAGAGTAATGGAGATATGTTAAAAGGACAAAGGAGCCAGCTTGAAATGGCTCGCAATGGCCAAATGTGGCATATTTTGAGCACTGAAATAGGTCAGATATTTACAGATTATAACCTAGTGAGTAAAATAAGAACACTCGAGTCCAAGTTCATATAAATAAATAAAGAAGGAAAAATTCTTCCTTATCATAGAATGCCAATTGTTGTTGTTGTTGTTAGGTGCCATCGAGTCAATTCCGACTCATAGCAACCCTATACACAGCAAAGCGAAACACTGCCCGCCATCCTCACAATTGCTGTCATGCTTAAGCCCGTTGTTGCAGCCACTGTGTCAACCCATTTCGTTGAGGGTGTTTCTCTTTTTCGATGACCCTCTACCTTACCAAGTACGATATCCTTCTGCGGGGACTGATCCCTCCTGATAACCTGTTCAAAGTCTGTGAGATGTAGTCTCTCCATCCTCCCTCCTAAGGAGCACTCTGGCTGAGCTTTTCCAAGGCAGATTTGTTCGTTCTTTTGGCAGTCCATGGTATGTTCAATATTCTTCTCCAACACCACAACACAAAGGCGTCAGTTTCTCCTCGGTCCTCCTTATTCATTGTCCAGCTTTCACATGCAGAGGAGGCTATCGAAAACACCATGGCTTGGGTCAGGTGCACCTTTGTCTACAAGGTGACATCTTTGCTTTCCAACACTTTAAAGAGGTCTTTTGCAGCAGACTTGCCCAGTACCATGCATCGTTTGATTTCTTGACTGTTGCTTCCATGGGTGCTGATTGTGGATCCAGGTAAAATGAAATCCTTGACAACTTCAATATTTTCCGTGTTTATCATGATGTTGCTCATTGGTCCAGTTGTGAGGATTTTTGTTTTCTTTCTGTTGAGGTGTAATCCATACTGAAGACTGTGGTCTTTGATCTTCATCAGTGAGTGCTTCAGGTCTTCTTTACCTTCAGCAAGCAAGGTTGTGTCATCTGCATATTGCAGGTTGTTAATGAGTCTTCCTCCAATCCTGATGCCCTGATCTTCATATAGCCCAGCTTCTTAAATTATTTGCTCAGCATACAGATTGAATAGGTATGGTGAAAAGATACAACCCTGATGTACACCTTTCCTGACTTTAAACTGGGGAGTAAGTATCCCCTTGTTCTGTTTGAACAACTGTCTCTTGGTCTATGAACAGGTTCCTCCTGAGCACAATTAAGTGTTCTGAAATTCCCATTTTCCACAATGTTACCATAATTTGTTATGATCCACAGAGCTGAACGCCTTTGCACAGTCAATAAAACACAGGTAAACGTCTTTCAGGTATTCTGTGCTTTCAGGCAGGCATCATCTGACATCAGCAATGATATCCCTCATTCCACATCCTCTTCTGAATCCAGCTTGAATTCCTGGCAGTTCTCTGTCCACATACTGGGACCACTGCTTTTGAATGATCTTCAGCAAAATTTTACTTGCATGTGGTATTGATGATATTGTTAGATAATTTCCACATTCGATTGGATCACCTTTCTTGGGAATAGGCATAAACATGGATCTCTTTCAGTCGGTTGGCCAGGCAGCCATCTTCCAAATTTCTTGGCATAGATGAGTGAGTACTTCCAGCGCTGCATCTGTTTGTCGAAACATCTCAATGGGTATTCAGTCAGTTCCTGGAGCCTTGTTTTTTGCCAATGCCTTCAGTACAGCTTGGACTTCTTCCTTCGGTACCATTGGTTCCTGCTCATACGGTCCCTCCTGAAATAGTTGAATGTCAACCAGCTCTTTTTGGTACGTGACTCTGTGTATTCCCTCCATCTTCTTTTGAGGCTTTCTGAGTTGTTTAATATTTTCCCCATGGAATTCTTCAATATC
Organism: Loxodonta africana; assembly: GCF_030014295.1. Classification (NCBI taxonomy): domain Eukaryota; kingdom Metazoa; phylum Chordata; class Mammalia; order Proboscidea; family Elephantidae; genus Loxodonta; species Loxodonta africana. The sequence goes on along the minus strand of NC_087345.1, from coordinate 173,500,412 downwards.
ACAACTCAAGGCTTGAATTTTTTCTTCAGTTCTTTCAACTTGAAAAATGGTATGTTCTTCCGTTTTGATTTTCCATCTCTAGGTCTTTGCACATGTCATTATAATACCTTGTCTTTTTGAGTCGGTCTTTGAAATCTTCTGTTCAACTCTTTTACTCCATCATTTTTTCCTTTTTCTTTAGCTACTCGAAGTTCAAAAGCAAGTTTCAGAGTCTCTTCTGACATCCATTTTGGTCTTTTCTTTCTTTCCTGTCTTTTTAATACCCTCTTGCTTCCTTTATGTATGATGTCCTTGATGGCATCCCACAACTCGACTGGTCTTCAGTCATTAGTGTTCAATGCATAGAATCTGTTCTTGAGATGGTCTCTGAATTCAGATGGGATATACTCAAGGTTGTACTTTAGCTCTTGTCAAATCATTCTAATTTTCTTCATTTTCAACTTGAACTTACATGTGAACAATGGATGGTTTGTTCCACAGTCGGTCCCTGGCCTTGTTCTGACTGATGATATTGAACTTTTCCATCATCTCTTCCTAAAGATGTAGTCAATTTGATTCCTGTGTATTCTGTCTGGCGAGGACCACGTGTATAGTTGCTGTTTATGGTGGTGAAAAAGGTATTTGCAATGAAGAAGTCATTGGTCTTGCAGAATTCTATCATGCAACCTCCGGCACCAATTCTATCACCAAGGCCATATTTTCCAACTAGTGATCCTTATTCTTTGTTGCCAACTTTCACATTCTGATCTCCAGTAATTATCAGTGCATCCTGATTGCGTGTTTGATCAGTTTCAGATCACAGAAGTTGGTAAAAATCTTCAATTTCTCCATCTTTGGCCTTAGTGGTTGGTGTGTAAATTTGAATAATAGTCGTATTAACTGGCCTTCTTTGTAGGTGTATGGATATTATCCTAACACTGACAGTGTTGTACTTCAGGATAGATCTTGAAATGTTCTTTTTGACAATGAATGTAACACCATTCCTCTTCAAGTTGTTGTTCCCAGCATAGTAGACCGTATGATTGTTCAATTCAAAATGGCCAATACCAGACCATTTCAGTTCACTGGATATCACTCTTTATGCATTCCATTCATTTTCAACGACTTCCAATTTTCCTAGATTCATACTTCGTGCATTCCAAGTTCCATTTATTGATGGATGCTTGCAGCTGTTTCTTCTTATTTTGAGTCATGCCATATCAGTAAATGAGGGTCCCAAAAGCTTGACTCCATCCACATCATTAAGGTCAACTTACTTTGAGGAGGAAGCCCTTCCCCAGTTGTCTTTTGAGTGCCTTCCAACCTGGGGGGCTCCTATTCCGGCATTATATCAAACAATGTTCCCCTGCTATTCATAAAGTTTTCACTGGCTAAATCTCTCAGAAGTAGACTGCTGGGTCCTTCTTCCTAGTGTGTCTTAGTCTGGTATCTCAGCTGAAACCTGCCCACCAGGGGTGATCCTACTGGTATTTGAATACCAGTGGCATAGCTTCCAGCATCACAGCAACATGCAAGCCCCCACAGTATGACACACTATGAATGACAATTAATAAATATAAAATGAACTATCAGGTTAGAAAATCATCATTTGGCAATTAATCTAGTAATAAATTGATCAAGGCAAAGATTATCAGTGAATGCATAAACTCATGGGTAAAAGTTTGATGAGGAAGAGAATATTTACAAAATATCTTCCTACAAATTACTTATTACTTACAAAGGGAAAAATAGTAGCTTTACAGTAGAAAAACCTGGCAGACACCATCTTAACCAGGGGATTAAAGTTAACATACTCCATATCCACTCCAGTAGAAAATCGTATAGGCTCTACCTTCAAAATAGACACAGAATTTGACTACTTCCCACAACCTCCACTGTCACCTCATGGCCAAACCACCATCATCTGTTGGTTGTTGTTTTTGTTAGTTGCTTTCAAGTTGGCTCCAACTCATGGCAACCTTATATATGACAGAATGAAACATTCCCAGTCCTGCGCCATCTCCATGATCTTTGGTATGTTTGAGCCCACTGTGGAGGCTATCGTGTCAATACACCTCTGTCATGGACTGAATTATGTCTCCCCAAAAATGTGTGTGTCAATTGGGCTGAGCCGTGATTCCCGGTATTGTGTGATTTCCCTATATGTAGTAAATCTTGCCTCTATGATGTTAATGAGGGAGGATGGGCTGCAGCTCTGTTAGTGAGGCAGGACTCAACCTACAGGATTGGAGTGTGTCCTGAGGCAATTTCTTGAGATATGAAAGATAGAAGCAAGCAGAGAGATAGGGGGACCTCATGCCACAAAGAAAGCAGCACCAGGAGCAGAGCGCATCCTTTGGACCTGGGGTCCCTGCACCTAAGAAGCTCCTTGGCCAGGGGAAGATTGAGGACAAAGACCTTCCTCCAGAGCCAACAGAGAGAGAAGCCTTCCCCTGGAACCGAAGCCCTGAATTTGGACTTTTAGCCTACTTTACTGTGAGGAAATAAATTTCTCTTTGTTAAAGCCATCTACGTGTGGTATTTCTATTACAGGAGCACTAGATGACTAAGACAATCTCATTGAGATTTCCCTCATTTTTGCTAACCCTGTATTTTACCAAACAGGATGTTGTTTCAAGTGATTGGTCTTTCCTGATGACCTGTCCAAAGTAAGTGAGCCAAATTCTCATCATCCTCACTTCTAAGGAGCATTCTGGTTGTATGTATTTGTTGTTGTTGTTAGCTGCTATTGAATCAGTCCCGACTCTTGGGTGACCCCAAGAACAACGGGATCTGATTGTTGTGATCCACAGGGTTTTCACTGGCTGATTTTCAGAACTAGATGCCAGGCCTTTCTTCCTAGTCCATCTGAGTCTGAAAGCTTCGCTGAATCCTGTTCAGCATCATAGCAACACACAAGCCTCCACTGAGGTGGATACACATGGGATGCATTGGCTAGGAATGGAACCCGGGTCTCCCACATGGAAGATCAGAATTCTAACCCTGAACCACCACTGCCCTCCTGGTTGTATTTAGAGGTTGCAAATCATCTCCTCACCGGTTTCCTGGTTTCCTCCTTTGTCCTCCTAGAGTCCACTGTCAACACTGTATCCAAAATAATCCTATTAAAACATGAGTCAAAGACATCACTTCTGTGAGCAAACCCTTCTCATGCCCCATGTCACTCAGAATAAAACTGAAGTCCTTACAATGGCTACACGGTACTCTGAGTGTGGCCCCCATGAACTCAGTGATCCCATTTCCAGTTGTCCTTGCTTACTCTGTTCCAGTTGTGTTGGCCTCTTCACTGTTCCTTGAATGTACTGGGAATGCACTGACCTCAGGGTCTTGGCACTTGCTGTTCTTTCTGCCTGGAACAGTCTTCCTCCAGAAGCTTACTCCCGCTTCTCCAAGATGTAACTTTAATCAGATGTAATCTCTTCAGCGAAGCCTTCCCTGGGGACTATTTAAAATTGCAACTTTCCTGCTCCCCACCCTAACAATTCCTGTACCTTTCCCTGCTTTATTTCCTCCATACCTGCTAACGCCTTCTTATTTACATCTGTTAATTGTCTATCTCCCTCACTAACATTTAAGCTGGGGCTATATCGTCATGAGTATATCCCCAGCACCTAGAATACAGTGGACACTCAAAAGATATTTGGTGAAAGTTGGGTGAATTATATATAGATTAAGTACCTACCTCCACGGCACTGGGTTTTAGGTATATTACTAGAGCTTTGCAAGGCATGGTATGGGCTAATAAAAACAAATAAACAAAAACTAAAGTAAACAAACAAACAACAACATTGTCCTAGTCCCCAGCTCTCCAGACCTGCCAATTTAGTTGGGGAAATAAAACGGACCCAAGGAGCAATTAGCACACTCTCCAGTACTAAATTCTTGTTATCTTCTGCAAATGTCATCTGGGTTCCTGAAGGGAGTGCTCCCCATGGCTATTCAGAGTCACAGAAGGTATTCTAGAGGAGGTGCCCACTGCCATCGAGTCGATTCCAACTCATAGCAGCCCTGTAGGACAGAGTAGAACTGCCCTTTCAGATTTCCAGGGAGGAGATGGTTGATTCAAACTGCCAATCTTTTGATTAGCCACTGTGCCACCAGGGCTCCTAGAGGAGGTAAGAGGACTGGTTTGGATAAGCAGGGGAGAGAGATAGGGGGAGTAGCATGCCCAGGCACAAACTGATGGTGTTGGGAAGGTTCTTCAGGAGGCAGGTGGGAAGTGGGCATGGGGAATACAAGAACAGGGGCACGGAGTGTGACTTAGGCCAGACCGTAGGGGATTTATGACTTTCAGGGCCCTTCATATTCCCACCCTACTCAGCCTCTCCTACCTGTTTTAGATTGAGTTCATATCTTAGATTGCCTTTCCCTAGAAGTTCAGACGGATTTAAGCAGCAGTGGGGAGGTGGGGGGGGGGAGGGGGGAATGAGGCAGGGAAGAGAAGGAAGTTGATACATATAAGTGAGCAAGATACAAGGGGCCCTGGAGGCTGCTAACCAAAAGATCAGTGGTTCAAATCCACCAATGGCTCCATGGGAGAAAGATCTGGCATCTGCTCCCTTAAAGAATACAGCCTAGAAAACCCTATGGGGTAGTTCTACTCTGTCACATGGGATTGCTATGAGTCAGAATCAGCTTGAAGGCACACAACAACGACAAGCAGGATACCACAGCAGACATCGGGCTAGTGCTGCTGAGAACCCACAGGAGACAGTGCAGAGCACACATCAGCGCTGTCTCCCCAGAAAGGCCTGGATGCTGAGGTGTTCTTCTCTACTCCCATTCTTCCTTTGCTGAGGGCTGCTGGAGTGTGGGAAGTGCCAGCTCCCTGGCCCCTCCAGTGTGCCTGCGCAGGGTCCAAGAGAAACCCTTGAGGCGGAGGGCTGTAGGTGATTACAGGAAGGACCTAGTGCTCGGAGGATGAAGGCACGAAAGCATCACTACACTTGCAGTTTGTGCATTTTATAATAAGTAGAAGCCAAGTTGTATAAACTACACGCTTGATTTTTTTTTTTAAATAGAGGAGAATAAGAATTCTCTCCAGCACCACCACAATGCCTAGCCCAATTTAGAATTCCTACAAAGCTCAGTCCCTAATAGTTTTTGAAGACATGAAAAGAACTGGCCCATCTCGTAAAGCAAACCAATCGGAATCTATTGATCACTGCAATTGCTTAGTAAACAAACTATTGATGCTGCTAGTGGCTCCGGAAATAAGTATCAATATTATTATGGTGTCTGAGTGTGGGGCAAAGAAACATATCACCAGTTACACCCCAATTCATTCACAACGCAAGTGACACTTGTCATTTAATATTCAAATTCACTGCCATAATTTTCAGGTAAGAATGTATGGCAAAAATCACTTTTCTCTTGGCTGACGGCACCTTTTGTTTTGAGGAGACTCTGAAAGAGATAATAAGTCCTCGTGTAGCTTCGCCCTGGGAGGAAATGTCCTTGACCACAAGCTTCTTTTCAAAGGGATTTCAGGGCAAATGCAATGAGAGTATATACACAGAACACTCCTTACTGTCGGGACAGGCAAGTAGTGTGGGTAAAAGGCTTTGCAAATGTGAGAAGAGCAAAAACTTTTGGTGAAAAAACGAACATGTCTCCACAAGGAGGAAATACTGGGTCCCTGGGGAAGTGCTGGCACTCAGCTGTACCCACTGAGTGGAGAAACACCCCTGAAGTGTGGAAGTCTCTCAAAACCATTTCCATCAGAGCAGCCCCACCTTCCACCTGCTGGGTAACCAGAGAGCTCAGAGGCACTTCTCTTTCTGGTGGAGTTTTCTTGACTCCTGGACCTGCCAGGAATGCAGCTTTCAGAGGCAGAAGCCAGCCAGGCCTGAGGTGTGGGAGGCTGAGGCATTTCAACAGCTGCTTGGGGGTGGGAAGCACATTTGAATTGTCTTGGAGCAATTACCATATAGCCCTTCTTCCTTGTAACCTTTCAAGAAAGTGGAGTAAAGAGACCCATTTATGGTCCTGTTTGGAGCCCTGGTGGCACAGTAGTTAAGAGCTCAGCTGCTAACCAAAATGTCAGAAGTTCAAATTCACCAGCCACTCCGTGGAAATCCTATGGGGCAGTTCTACTCTGTCCTATTTGATACTCTGAGTTGGAATTGACTCGACAGCAATGGGTATGGTCCTGTGTGAGAATTAAATGAATGTGTTCAATATTAGGACTGTTTACTTGATTCAGGAGGAGGAAAGGAGTAAGGGAAAAGCTACAATCTGCCTTTCTCTTCAGGGATTCGGTATGTGAGGCCCTGCCCAGGATTTGCCTCCTGTCTGTGGAATTCTGCATTTAGAGCTGCTCAGAAGCCTCTCTGCACCTCCCTCAACGCCTCCTGGCACAAAATGAGGTGCCCCAAAGAGAATGGCACAGTCGATGGAATGGTGGTTTGCTCATCAGGACGAGGCCCTCTAACATCCCTTTTCATGTGGTGATTCTGGGCAGCTGGAGTCTCTTTCCCCTCCAGATGCCACATTGGCCTGCTCTGGAGTGTCCCACTCCGGCAATGGTGCTTCCCCTTCCAACTCTGCTGGCCTCTGGCCTTGTTACTTCCGGTCTTGAAACTCTTCTGTCCCTTCTTTTCCTTTCTCTTTCCTAAGTAACATGCATGACCCCACTAGGCCTTACAGAAGCGCCAGGGCTCATTTCATAGATAAGGACAGGAAGGCACAGACTTTGTGAGCTGGGTAGGGGCGCAGGGCTGGCCAGTGGAAGAGCCGAGATCCAAAGTTGAGTCTTATGTCTCCAAACCCAGGGCTCTTCCTGTTTACCTCAGGATCACTTTCTCCTCCAGTCCTTCCACAGAAATAACTATTTTAATGTACAAATCTGTTAGCACACATTAAACAGGAATAGATGGATATTTGTCTCATCCCTAGGCAGGTTGTTTTACCCAAGGGCAAGCCCAATGGGGGAGTGATTTCCTGGCAGGCAACACGACAATATGATGATAATGGGCACATTTATTGAGCAAAACGCCAGGTGTGAGGCTAAGTGATTTATAACCACTTTTCCAAATTAATCCTTTCCATAACCCCATGGTTTAAGGAATATAATCATCCCCATTTACAGGTGAGAAAACTGAGGGTTGATTAAATATCGTGCCCCAGGTCTCAAAGCCAGTAAGTGGCGTGAACCCACCACTGTGCCTTCTGTGCCCATTCACAGCAAGAAAGGGTCTCTGGCATCGAAACCACAGCCTGCAGGCAGCCACCTCCCCTCGAGCTGCAACCAACAAGCTCCTCAGCCAGTGGACCAAAAGCCCTGCTGCTAATAATAGTGAACAACACATATTAACTCATGTAGCCCTCACAACAGCTCAGTGAAGTGGGAGCTATTACCATTTCTCTCCCATTTCACAGATGAAGAGCCTGAGGCACAGAGCCCAAGTCATTTGCCCAAGTGTACAAGTCAGAGGGGCAGAGCTGGGGCTCCAGAGTCTGTGCTCTAACTACTGCGCTTCATTGCCTCTGCTGCAGACAAGGCAGGCAACAACCCTACCTTCCCCCTCAGGGTCAAAGGGTAAGGGCAGATGCGGTTCAACCCCTACTCTGTTTAGAAACAAGACACTATTTGGGTTGATTTTATTTATTTTAGGGCAGAGGGTTTGTGCTCTGGCAGTGTCTTGAAAGAGCGTTTGCTCGATCTAACCTCAGAAGCCACTGAGAAGCATTCTGCTTTTGGAACTGAGCAACAGGGCAGTGTAGACACCGGCTTTGCTAACTATGCTGCTGGCACCCACGCTGCTGCAGGCGGGATCAGCAGGGTGTCTGTGACTAGCACATTCTGTGCTATGCGATCGGATGACACGAAGTGTCCAGCTTTGGCCGTGATTTCCTGCTGAGACAGGGAGTTGCCTGATTGCAAGGGAAAAATGCTGCCTGAACTGATGAATGGTAGGGGTTTTCAGAAACGAACAAAAACATGTCCTTCTCTAGCATCTTATTTTGCTTGTGGCTCGACTTTAAAACATTGTGTTTACAGCTGATACTCTTCTTAGTCACAATTCACACCCTTTGGTGTCCAGCCGTGAGTGCCATTTTGGACCTGTATGCAACCCGAAAGGAGCCCTGGTGGTGCAGTGGTTTAAGTGCCCTGCTGCTAACTAGAAGGTCAGAGGCTTGAACCCACCACCTGCTCACCAGGAGAAAGATGTGGCAGTCTGCGCGCATAAAGATTACAGACTTGGAAACCATATGGGGCAATTCTACTCTTCCTATAGAGTCACTATAAATTGGAATCAAGTCAACACCACGGGCTTTTTTTTTTTTTTTTTTTATGCAACCTGAACCTGAGTAGAGAATCATCCATCTCGTTGGATATTCACCATAGTATCTGGGGTGTTTTTCTGCATACACCACAGACACATACACAGAATCCAGGACTCCCATTTCTTCAGAGCCAAACTCACCCTTCTAGGTCACCTTCCTGTCTTCCTTAGTAAGGTCTGGGAGCTGCTTACTTTCCCAGGCAAAGAGAAGAGAGACACATTTGTTGAATGCCTTTAACGGTCCAGGCAAAATATGGAACACTTTAAAACTATCACTTACTTAATCCTCACAAAAATCCTTTGACTTGGGGGCTATTATTCCCATTGAACAGACTCAGAAAGGTTAAGCAACTTATCCAAGGTCGCACAGCTAAAAAGCAGGGTGTGACCTTGGATAAGTTTCAGGATTCAAAGCCAGGTCTTTTTTTTTTTTTTTAATTGTATATCAGATGAAGGTTTACAGAACAAATTAGTTTCTCATTAAATGATTATTACTCATATTGTTTTATGACATTGGTTGCCATCCCTAAGAGAGGTCAACAATCTCCCTTTCTCTATCAAACCCAGGTCTTTTTGACCACATCCCCAGCACTCTTGTGGGATTTCTCAAATCTCTAGTTTGGAAAATGATTTTGCCAACATCTTCCCACAAGCCTCCCACAAGTTGTTGTTGTTGTTAGGTGCTGTCGAGTCAGTTCCGACTCATAGCTACCCTAAGTGTGACAGAACAGAACCCTGCCCTGTACCATCCTCACAGTGGTTGCTATGTTTGAGCCCCTTGTTGCAGCCAGTGTGTCAGTCCATCTCGTTAAGGGTCTTCCTCTTTTCCGCTGACCCTGTACTTTACCAGACATGATGTCCTTCTCCAGGGATTAGTCCCTCCTGATAACATGTCTTACAACACTTGCCTCTAAGGAGCATTCTCACTGTACTTCTTCCAAGACAGATTTGTTCATTCTTTCTGGCAGTCCATGGTATAGTCGACATTCTTTGCCAACACCATAATTCAAATGCATCAATTCTTATTTGGTCTTTCTTATTTATTCTCCAGCTTTTGCAAGCCTATGAGGCAATTTAAAACACTATGGCTTGTGTCAGGCTCACCTTCATCCTCAAGGTGACACCTTTGCTTTTTTGAAGAGCTTTAAAGAGCTCTTTTGCAGAAGATTTCCCCAATGCAATATGTTGTTTAATTTCTTGGCTCCTGCTTCCATGGGTGTTGATTATAGATCCAAGTAAAATGAAATCCTTGACAACTTCAATCTTTTCTCCATTTATCCATGATGTTGCTTGTTGGGAAACCCTGGTGGCATAGTGATTAAGTGCTATGGCTGCCAACCAAAGGGTCGGCAGTTCAAATCCGCCAGGTGCTCCTTGGAAGCTCTATGGGGCAGTTTTACTCTGTCCTATAGGGTTGCTGTGGGTCAGAATTGACTCAAAGGCAACTGGTTTTTTGTTTTTGGTTGCTTGTTGGTCCAGTTGTGAGGATTTTTGTTTTCTTTATGTTGAGGTGCAATCCATACTGAAGGCTGTAGTCTTTGTCTTCATCAGTAAGTGCTTCAAGTCCCCTTCACTTTCAGCAAGCAGTGTTGTGTCATCTGCATAATGCAGGCTGTTAATGCAGGTTCCTTCAATCCTGATGCCGTGTTCTTCTTCATATAATCCAGATTCTCAAATTATTTGCTCAGTCAACAGGTTACATAAGTATGGTGAAAGGATACTACCCTGACACACACCTTTCCTGATTTTAAACCATGCAGTATCCCCCTGCTCTGGCAGGTGCTCAATTAAAACTTATTGAGTGAATGAACAAATGATATCCTTTTAGTTAACATTCACTTTGTCGTAACCTTCTCCATAAATGCCCTTTTCCGGACATTCATTCATTCTCCAGGTCTTAGGACCTCTCCCGAATACTTATCTATAGTGAACAACAATTACTTGCGTACAGGGTTCCAACAGGAGAAGTCCTGGGATGGTGAAAACACTTAACATACTAGGCTGCTAACTTAAAGGTTGCAGGTTCTAGTCCACCCAGTTTCCTAGGAAGAAAGGCCTGGTGACCAACTTCCAAAATATCAGCCATTAAAATCCTTTAAGCACCGTTCCACTCTGACACGTATGAGGTTGCCATGAGTCAGAATTGACTCTACAACAACTGGTCAGTGTTCCAGCAGAGTCAGAGTTTCTTTCATTCTTTTCCCCTCCCTTGTTCCTCAGGTGAATCCTTTGAGTTACCCTGCTTCACTCCCTCTCTCCAACTCAACACTGACAGAATGACAGAGTGGGCAAGCCTCCAAATCTACAGGTCCAGAAATAGATTATGAAATAAGGGTGTAAAACAGTTGTAATCATGATGCTTTTAATACCCAGTGAATGGAATTCTCGACACATACCATTGTTGTAACATCATTCATACACTTTAGAGTTACGGAAGCTTCATGTATAACTAATCCACCATCTAAAATACACTGAATGTGTCATAAATTCATTTCCTGAAGACCTAGCAAGCCTCAATTTCCTTCTGCTATTATTATTATATATGTTGTATACCTACTCTTTCATTTGTAATCATTAACAAAGGCAGTGTTTGGTCTACTTTATACATTTCATAGTTTTCTACCCCAAAGTGTTCTCTAAGTCCAATATTTCTAGAATTCAAGTGTCTGCAGAAACTTGCCCTATATTTCAAAGTAAGGGAAAAGGAGAAATTTCTTTCAGCTCCTAGCCTTGTCTACCTGTGAGCCTGTAACATTTTGTTGTGAGAAGCTGGAAATAGTTAGACAGTTAGAACTGAAGAGTGCTGTAACGTCCCAGCTCTAAGTGCCTCGTAAACTCCTGGATTCTTGAGAATAAAAGCATGAAAATGAAAGAGAAATTGAGCTGACTTAGTTTTTGCCAGAGTGTGTAGTGGTGCAGGCTAATCACCACGCACTGGTCATTAGGAAAATGTGATTTTCAAATGGCGTTCTGGAATTGAGCTCTTCCTCCCGCGGCGAGAAACTCATGCTGCTTTCCCTTGTTAAGCCTCTCCAGAAAAAAAGGCAACGATTTTTACAGATATCAAAGAAAAGATTCACCAGCAACATCAATAATTAACTTATTCCACACTCACATCCCCTGAGAAGTGAAAATGGTCCAAAGACAACAAAGAAATCTAGGTAATGGTGACATCACAGGATTCTAGGACTTCCCTAGAGAAGAGGCCTCCAGAGGTTGAAAATACATTAGTTAGACTAACTCGCAGGATCAGACTCATCAATATTTGATGAGGGCTAAAGATGAGACACGTGTAGCTGGGAGAAGCTCGTGGTGCCCGCCCCACTGCCAAAACAGCAACAACAAAGATCCGCAGTAAAGCTTCAATAAATTTAAACGCATGCTCAATTTTACTTAAATTCATTCATTCATTCAACAAATTTGTTTACCTGTATGTAGGGCATTTTTCTAGGTACTGGAGGCATAGCAAGGAACAAAACAAAGCCCCTGCCCCAACTGAAAGCATTTATATTCTAGAGGGTGAGATTTTACATACATACACATTGTATACACACTCACACACACATACATATACATTATATTAAAAAACAAACACGCTGCTGTTGAGTCAATTGATTCAGACTCATGGCAACCCCATTTGTGAAGAGTAGAACTGCTCCATAGGGTTTTCTTGGCTGTAATCTTTACGGAAGCAGATCGCCAGGCCTTTCTTCCATGGCACTGCTGGGTGAATTCGAATCACCAATCTTTAGGTTAGTGGTTGAGTGGAAACCATTTCCACCACCCAGGGACATTATATATTATATAACATTTATAATATAATAATTACATATTATATTTATATTATATACATGATTATATATAATTATATATATGTATATTTTTGTTATATAAATTTTTTTTTTTTTTTTATGTAAGATCTGGAAACCCTGGTGGTGTAGTGGTTAAGTGCTATGGCTGCTAACCAGAAGGTCAGCAGTTTGAATCCACCAGGTGCTCCTTGGAAACTCTATGGGGCAGTTCTACTCTGTCCCGTAGGGTTGCTACGAGTCAGAATGGACTCGATGGCAGTGGGTTTGGTTTTTGGTTTTTATATAAGAACTCAGAAGGTGATGGCAATAAGTGAATTGGAAAAAAAATATAACGTAGGGTAAAAAGGATGGGGGGGTAGACGGAGAGGGTGTTATCTGTTTATATTGGATAGTGTCAAGGAAAGTCACTTTTATAAGGTGATGTTTGAGCGGAGGCCTGAAGGAAAAGAGAAAGAGAGTCGTGTGGATTTCTTGGCAGGAAGGCTATTTTATGCAGAGGGATCAGCAAGGAAAATCTTCCTGGTAGGAACTTGCTGCATGTTTTTGAGGAGCAGCAAGAAGGCTGTGAAGCTGGAGAGGAGAGGACAAGGGGACTGGAGTATCAACAGAAATCGGGGCCCGACCACATAGCACATTATGTTCGATTGTAAGAATTTTGGCTGAGTTGCGAAGGTCTTGCAGGGCACTTAGTTGAGGCATGACATAACCTGACCTACTAAAAACAAAATGAAACAAAAACACTCTGGCTGCTAAGAAGAAAACAGAAGGGCAGCTAAGGCAGAAGCTGGGAAACCATTTAGGAATGTTTTTGCAAGAATGCCGGCAAGAGGTGCTATCAAATGCTACTGACAGGTCACGTATAAGGTAAGGGTGGAAGACTGACCTCTGGATTTAGCAATAAGCCAGTTGTTGGGGACTTGGATAAGAGCAGTTTCAGCGGACAGATGAGGATGAAAGTCTGAGTGGGGTGAGTTTGAGAGAAAATGAGAAAAGAGGAGTGTAGACACTCCTTCAAGGGGCAGTAACAGGAAGGGGATGTGAGGTCAAGAGAGGGTTCTTTTCAGATGGTAGAAATAGCAGGACGTTTGCATGCTGATGAGAGTGAACCAGTAAAGAGTGAAAAATAAAGATTTGCAGGATCAAGAGGAGACAGAAGCTAAAGAGATGTAAGTGGGGATGAAATTACTGTACAATTGGAAGGGCTGGGCTTAGATAGGTGCCATATAGACAGTGTTCTTGTTCTGTGCCGTCAAGTTGATTCTGCTTCATGACGACTCTATAGGACAGTGTAGAACTTCCCCATAGGGCTTCCTAAGCTGTAATCTTTACGGGTGCAAATCACCAGGTCTTTTCTCCTTTGTAGATGCTGGAGGGTTTGAACCGCCCACCTTTCTGTTAGCAGCCCAGTGCTTAACCACTGCACCACCAGGGCTCCTTATGGTATAGATAGTTCATAGTTACAGGAGAGAGGGAAATACATGCAAGCAGGTGAGTAATGAAGTGGGCTTTGAGTAATTCTCTTCTGACTGCATGTATTTTCTCCACAGAATAGGAAGTAAGGCCATCAGCAGATGGTGAAGAGGGAAGAGAATTTGGAGATTTTCAGAGAGAAGAGGATTTGTGGAATTGTCTCCTAGGAGACTCAGAGGGTGAGGGGACTAGAGAATCATAATGGGGATCTCTGGGCCCACTGAGGGCCCACTTGGTATCAGTGATCATGATCTGAAAGTGAGACCAGTCAGCTTCGTTGTGTGTTTTTTGCCCACCACATCCAGCTAGCAGTTTCAAGTACAAAATAGGGGGAGAGTTGGATTTAACAAGATTTAAGGTTTTTTTTTTCCCCAGGGGAGTATGACAAAGGGAGAGAAGGACAAGGGAGTTGAGAGTTACAGGTCAGTGATTATAATGCTAGGCACATACACAAAAAATGTTACTTATAGTTTCATGGCATTCTCAGTTGGCCTAAATTCCCAAGGGGTCCATGCATCCCAGTATGGGAACTTCCTGTTTAAATACTGCGATAAAAATATACACAGTAAAAAATTGACTAACAATGTGAATTACAACGGGAAATTATAAGTAGGTGCCAAATTAGTAATGTAGAAAGTAGTAGTTATGAGTCCAAAAGGGCATAGCATCACTAGACTTGGGAGTACTTACGGAAAGCCTATACACAATCTTGAAGAATTGAGGTGATTACATGGAAACAAGGAGAGACGACCTTTCCGGCTAGAACAATGGTGATAGCAAAGGAGAAGAGTTGGAAATTAGCTTGGAGTGTTTGAGGGACAGACTGATCACCTGTGAAATGTGAACAAGACTGACTTCCAAGGTACATTTGTGAAAAAAAAGAATGAAAGCTCTTGATGAAAGCTGCTCCCAAAATGTACTTAACATGGTAGATGGATTTGGTTTAGGAGGGACAGCGCATAGAATTATTGTCGTAATTGATTTTTCAGGGGTTTCTAAAGTTGTGCTAAACATGTTTTAGAAATCTCTCCATCTCTAAAGGAAAATACTGAAGCAGCACACGCACAAAAGGTTCTTGTTGTTGTTGTTAGGTGCTGTCGAGTCATTTCCGACTCATAGCAACCCTATGCACAACAGAACAAAACATTGCCCGGTCCTGCGCCATCCTTACAATTGTTGTTCTGCTTGAGTCCATTGTTGCAGCCACTGTGTCAATCCACCCGTTAAATGTCCTCCTCTTTTCTGCTGACCCTGTACTCTGCCAAGCATGATGTCCTTCTCCACGGACTGATCCCTCCTGACATGTCCAAAGTATGTAAGATGCAGTCTCGCCATTCTTGCTCCTATGGAGCATTCTGGTTGTACTTCTTCTAAGACAGATTTGTTCATTCTTTTGGCGGTCCATTGTATATTCAATATTTTTTGCCAACACCACAAATCAGAGGCGTCAGTTCTTCTTTGGTTTTCCTTATTCATTGTCCAGCTTTCACATGCATATGATGTGATTGAAGACACCATGGCTGGGGTCAGGCATATCTTAGTCTTCAAGGAGACGTTTTTGCTTTTCAAAACTTTAAAGAGGCCCTTTGTAGCAGATTTACCCAAAGCAATGCGTTGTTTGTTTTCTTGACTGCCGCTTCCATGGGTGTTGATTATGGATCCAAGTAAAATGAAATCCTTGACAACTTCAATCTTTTCTCCATTTATCATGATGTTGCTCACTGGCTCATCTGTGAGGATTTTTGTTCTCTTTATGTGGAGGCGCAATCCGTACTGAAGGTCTTTCATCTTCATTAGTAAGTGCTTCAAGTCCTTTTCACTTTCAGCAAGCACACAAAAGGTAATTTTCTCATATTCTGAGTGAGAAGGTTCTCACAAGATCATATAACAGGCCCTTCTTTATAACTGGAATAGATAACATTTCCATTATTCCGAGAGCTGGTGTGAGGATTCCAACCCATCTTCTGATCCTCTTTCCCCAAGTCTCCTTTTTTTGCTCTCCGAAAAATACTAACTGTCATGAGGAAAAAAGTAAAAATGTCAGCTCATTGTGGCTACTTTGATAGCGTTTAGAAAGAGGGAAATTTCTTAAGAACACTTAATATCGAATGAAAAACAGATGAATGACGATAAATAATGCCTTGAGTTGCCACATTGGAATCTAAATCTGAGACATTACAGGGAAAATCCTGTGCACGACTCATCAAGGGGCTGCATTACGCTAAAATCAGATCCAGGTTAGGAATGTGGAGAGTGTGGAGAAATCCTCTCAAGCAGATTGTTCTGAGCTAAGTTCCCCTCGGCAACATATTCATACAGAATAATCATGAGTATCACAGAATTGTACAATGTTACAGCTGGAAGGGACCTAGATATTTGTTCTCAAGTCTGACTCTCTAATTGATGCTTGAATTTCCTCTTCAGCATGCCTGCCTCTTTCTGAGTAACCATTTCTGGAGATAGGCAAAGTCACTAATGTGCTGGTAAATGTTTAACACCTGGGTCTCCAAAGGAACTAAGACTCTGATTTCTAGCATTTACCAGTTTCCATGGTGTAAATACTCCCACCCTGGCCACATGCTAACAACATGCCATCACATTATGCGGTATTTCTGCCATATAGGTACAATAGCAGTAAATAACATAAAAGAATAAATAATAGTAAAATAAAGAAATCAGGAAGTGATGAGTTTTGAATATTCTTATCTTCGTTTTTAACGGAAACCCTGGTAGCATAGTGGTTAAGAGCTATGGCTGCTAACCAAAAGGTCAGTGGTTCGAATCCACCAGCGCTCCTTGAAAACTGTATGGAGCAGTTCTACTCTGTCCAATAGGGTCGCTATGAGTCGGAATCGACTCGATGGCAACGGGTTTGGTTTTTTTGTTTTGTTTTGTTTTTAATATATTTTATTTAATTATAATGTTATAGGATTTAACTTTTAATAATGGCCGTACATCCAAATTGGCTCTCCTGAGCTGGTACAGTTCTACTCTGTCCTATAGGGTCGCTATGAGTTGGAATCGACTCGATGGCACTGGGTTGGGAGCTGGTACAAGCTAGCTCTGGCACACTGTCTTAGTTATACAGTGCTGCTATAACAGAAATACCACAAATGGATGGCTTTAACAAATAGAAATTTATTCTCTTACAGTGTAGGAGGCTAGAAGTCCAAATTCAGGGCACCAGCTCTAGGAGAAGGCTTTCTCTCTTTGTCGGTTTTGGGGGAAGGTCCTTGTCATCAATCTACTCCTGGTCTAGGAGCTTCTTAGTGCAGGGACCCCTGGGTCCAAAGGAGGCACTTTGCTCCTGGTGCTTCTTTCTTGGTGGTATGAGGTCCCCATCTCTCTGCTTGCTTTTCTTTCCTTTCATCTCTTGTAAGATAAAAGGTGATACAGGCCACACTCCAGCGAAACTCTCCTTACATCAGATCAGGGCTGTGACATGAGTAAGGGTGTTGCATCCCATCTTAATCCTCTTTAACATAACTTAATCTTGCCTCAGTAACCACAAGCAGAGATTTACAACACATACGAAAATTACATCAGATGACAAAATGGAGGACAACCACACAATACTGGGAATCTTGGCCTAGCCAAATTGACACACATTTTGGGTAAAAAAAAAAAAAAAAATGGGTAAACACAATTAAATCCATGACACACACCACTAGCAACAACCCTGGAAAAGGACCTTGGACTATCCCTCCCCATTAAGGGGGACCTCTGAGAGGGTCCTGATCAGTGGTAACTCCCCAATATTATGACCTAAGCATTCCAGGGCCTCTCTTAGGCAGCACTCTTAAGCCAGATCTGTCCTCTTTGCTTCACTCTCATTCCTCTGTAGTTTCTTCCAAGAACAAACACAATTCCCAAAAATTAATTAATTCAGATTAACCACCTGAATGTAAAAATAAAGCCATGAAAAAACGGGGAGAAATATAGAAGGGTATTTTTTATAAACTTGGGGACTTCTTAAGTATGATATAAAGTCCAGAAACCAGGAAAAAAAAAATAATAAATGCTTTAATAATTTAGAACATTTTATATGAGAAACTATTTCATTATAAACAAAGTTAAAGAAAAAGAATGGAATGGGAGAAAATATAAGTATAGTATCCAATTGGTTGGTAGTCACACTCGTATAAAAGCTCTTACAAATCAAAAAGGAAAAGACAATCTGCGGTGTGATTAATTACTTTAGTGTGGCCTTTCTAGCCATGGGCTTATAATTCTCACCCAGGTGATTGTGTGATATGGTAGTTGTGGCCTACCAAGTCAGTTTTGCTTAAAAGGGAGCCAATTCCAGAGCAGAAGTAAGATCCCACCACCACCACCAAGGAGGAACAGCCAGGAGCCAGTGCTAGGAGGCTCCTGGAACTAGGAGACAGAGAGAGAGAGCTGTAACCCTGAAGACAGTGAGAAGCAGTGGCAGGAGAGACTTGGCAGCAGGAGACTGCATAGTGGGATTCCTGGCCCACGGTGGGAGAAAGCTGAGTGCCTTTGGACAGAGACTGAGGGCTATGTGCAAATATAAATGCTCTCCAAGATACCGCATTAAGAAAGATGTTAAGCATAGTGTTTAGAATTATTCCATTTATGTTAATTAAAAAAGACAAGTACATATATATTCATATAATCATTTTCTTTCTGGAAAAATATAAAGATAACTGTTAACAGTCATTACCTTTGGGTAGAGGGACTGGAGGTTAGAAGATGAAAGATGTTAATTTTCATTTTCTTTCCTTTCATGGATCACCTTTATTTAAAAATACACTCATTTTAAAAATAATTTTAAATAAATAAGAGTTTGGGATCCCTCAAAAGTAGAGCCTGAGACAAAGGTTTGTGTACAAGGGTTTATTTGGGAAATGATCCAAAGAAACATCAGTAGGGGATTGAGGAGGGGAGCCAGAGAAGGGAAGGGAGCCAACTGGAGACTATGTTGGTGATCAGGTTGCCACTGGGGGCAGCTGGGGACTCTGAGGCAGTGTAGGGTGCACACCCCAGAGTTTATCCGCCAAGGGCAAAGAAGATCTTCACAGAGGGAGGGCCAGGTTCTGCAGGTGACGTTCTTTACCTACCTCAGGTGTTTAGCCAGAGTGCATCTCTAATCCAGCAAGACAGCCAGCCAGCCAGGGCCAGAGTGCTTGCCACAACCTCAGCACTGGGTAGGGTGTAGTCCTGAGGATCTATAGGGCTTTTGAACCTGAGGATTATCTCCGTCATTCTAAATGCTCCAGAATCCTTCCAGGCTGCTTTTTGCATCCCCATTTTTAGCCAAGGGAAGGACCCACCTCAGAAAACATCACTCACTTCCCTCACCTAGCCTTTTGCTTGGGATTCAGAAGCAGGTGTAGGGGCACATGGCCATGCCCTTTAGCCTGTGGCTGCAGGAGAAAATGGCCTCGCATTAGTGTTCCACAGAACACTCCAAAAACGGCAACCATGCTCAGCTTTTGAGGTTGTATAAAACAACACTTTGTATCCTCCACCTCCCAAAAATGCAGGGATATTAAAAAAAAAAAAAAAAAGTATATGATTTTCCAAGCTAGGGCTATACTGTTTTCCCAGTGACAGTTTTCAAGCATTTCAAAAGTGTTTAAACAGTAAGTGAGATCTCCCTTTATTCCTTCTGTTTTCTTTTACTCTGAAAAAATGTATATACGTGCACATGTTACAGGTGGAGGCATATTTCCTAGTACATAAATAACAAAGAAAGGAGTGTGAGGTTTAGACTCCTGGTGCTGAGAAGCAGTGATCTGTCCTCTCCATTTCAGCATACCATTTCGCACATTGTTACCAACTTGAGGAGTGGAGTGTGCTGTTCCATTCCTCAGCAACCTCAGCCACCCTCTTTACCTGTATATGCTGATCTGGTTAACAAGATGTTTGGGCAAATATCCCACTCTCCCACCAACATGCTTGGAGAGTTCCCAAGACCAGTAAATCAACTTTGGGGCCAGGTCATTGCCTATTTCCAACAAAATATATTCATACACATTTCAAGGCTATTACAGGTGTACACCAAACACTGCTGTTTGCTATAGTTATTGCCAAGGAGAAATGAGGTGTGGGTAACACAAGAGGAAAAACAGAATATTTCTTGAAATTTTAATATATGCTCACTCACGGCTTAAAACTGAAAGGACCCTATAGTGATTTCAGGGTTTTTGTGTTGGCTTCCATTCCTCTCACACAAAGTCCAGGAGGAAATCTTCCCTTTCACTTGGTTGCCTGGACTTGGCCTTGTGATGTAGCATTTCACTCCCCTTGCACATGGGCAGGGTCCCGTGCATGTGGGCTGGGTTGCACTAGAGAAGTAAAGCTAAGAGCTGTGGAAGTGGGGCCAAGATGGTGGAAGAGCCAGATGCTTCCAGCAATCCCTCTTACAAAAAAAGACTCCAAAAAATCAAGTGAAACAATTATATTTATGACAAGCTGGGAGCCCTGAACATCAGAGGCAAAGTTAGAAAACGGACTGTGTGGCAGGGGGAGGGAGAGACTGTTCAGAAGTGGAGAGGAGTTACCACACCTGAATTGCTGGGAGCTCTCAGGCACCATTCCTGGGAGCGGCCGTGGTGGGTTGGTAGTAGCGTTTGGCCACAGTTTCCTCAGGGAGAAGCAGCCAACTGCACAGCCTACTCACACCTCTGGAACCAGAGAAGAATGGCACTCTTAGCAAAAGCTAAGTACTTTCACATATTTTTACCATGCCCCCCGCCCTCAAACCAGCTTCAGTGGCTGTCGATTTCCCTGGGCTTGACATAGGCCCATTTGAGCACACTGAGCCATGCTCCCAGCCTTGGAGAAGGAATAAATTTACATCAGGGGGAAAGATAATTTGCCAGCTCCACTAACTGGGGGGGCTCAGGACACAAGTGCTTCCTGTCCAGGCATAAACCATCTGTGGACTTTGAATATCTTCCCCCCTTGCATGGACCTGTGTGGGCCTATTTCAGGAGAATAGGCCCTTGCTGGCAGACTGCAACTGTTGAAGCTGTGCAATGGAGAGGTGGGTGTTTGATATTTGACACCACTTTGCCTACTAAACAGGGTCCTCACCTACCTACATCAGGGGTCTCAGGCCTGGAGGCTCCATTCAGGCCACCCAGCCACCCACGACAGAGGTCCATGGATAACTGGCACCTCCTAACCCTTACAACCAAAAGCATTGGGTGCCCATGGTCCATCTGCAGAACCTGCCCACCTGTATGCTCTAGGGAACAGGGGTGCTCTTTCATCAGAGAGACTTGGGGGATGGTTCTCAGGCCCCTGCCTTGTTCAGAGCATGACCCCCTCCTGCAATCAGATACTGGTACCTACACCAAACACCCCTGCCCCTCTACGACTACACAAGAGAGACTGTATCACACACTTGATGATCAGCTACCTGGACACTTGAGCTGAATCCACACAAGAAAAGTGAATGAACTCATATGCTCGTATAACTGATAACAGCTCTAGCCATCTGGTGATAGGATGTCAGAGCTCCAAAGGTGAAAATAATCATGCTAACTCACTCAAGCTACCCATTTGGACAAATGAAAACAAATCAAAGCAAGAAACTAGGATACAGTAAGCAAACATAAAATAAACTAATAACTTGTAGATGGCTTGGAGATTACAGTCAATATCAAACCACATAAAGATACAGACCATGATCACTTCAACAACCTCTCAACACAGAGAATCAAAGGATCTTCTGGATGAAGGTGCCTTTCGGGAATTACCAGATGCAGAATACAAAAGATTAATATACAGAGCTCTTCAAGACATCAGAAAGGCGATCAGACAATATGCAGAACAAGCCAAGGAACACACAGATAAAACAGCTGAAGAAATTAAAAAGGTTATTCAAGAACATAAGGAAAAATTTAATAAACTGCAAGAATCCATAGAGAGACAGCAATCAGAAATTCATGAGGTTATCAATAAAATTACAGAATTAGACAACTCAATAGAAAGTCAAAGGAGCAAAATCGAGCAAATGGAAGGCAGAATTAGTGACTTTGAAGATAAAGCATTTGGCACCAATATATTTGAAGAAAAATCAGATAAAAGAATTTTTTTAAAAATGAAGAAACCATAAGAATCATGTGGGATTCTATCAAGAGAAACAGAAATAACCTACGAGTCATTGGAGTACCAGAACAGGGAGGGATAACAATACAGAAAAAATTGTTGAAGATTTGTTGGCAGAAAACTTCCCTGATATCGTGAAAGATGAGAAGATACCTATCCAAGATGCTCATCGAACCCCACGTAAGGTAGATGTTAAAAGAAAGTCACCAAGACATATTATAATCAAACTTGCCAAAACCAAAGTTAAAGAGAGAATTTTAAGAGCAGCTAGGGATAAACGAAAACTCACCTACAAAGGAGAGTCAATAAGAATATGCTCAGACTACTTGGCAGAAACCATGCAGGCAAGAAGGTAATGGGATGACTTATGTAAAGCATTGAAGGACAAAAAAAAAAAAAACACTAGCCAAGAACATATATTCAGCAAAAGTATCTCTCAAATATGAAGACGAAATTAGGATATTTCCAGATAAACAGAAGTTTAGGGAATTCAAAAAACCAAACCAAAACTACAAGAAATACTAAAGGGAGTTCTTTGGTTAGAAAATCAATAATATCAGGTATCAACCGAAGACTAGAATACTGGACAGAGTGATCAGACGTTAACCCAGACAGGAAAACCACAAAAATAAATCAAGATTAAAAAAACACTCAAAACAGGGAAACAGCGATTTCATTATGTAAAAGAAGACAACATTAAAATAATAAAGAGGGACGAAAGAATGTAGTCATAGATCCTTCATATGGAGAGGAAGACAAGGCAATATAAAGAAATAAAAGCTAGGTTTAAACTTAGAAATATAGGGGTAAATATTAAGGTAACCACAAAGGAGACTAACTGTCCTACTCATCAAAATAAAACATAAGAAAAAAATAGAGATTCAGTAGAAACAAAATCAACAACAACAAATAAGAGGAAAAGACAATATAAAAAGATAAACTATTCAGCACAAAACACTAAGAGGGAAAAAGAAACTGTCAATAACACACAAAAAAAGACATCAAAAATGACAGCACTAAACTCATGCCACCGGGTTTCCACTAAAACTCATACCTATCCATAATTATGCTGAATGTAAATGAACTAAATAAAGAGACAGAGAGTGGCAGAACGGATGAAAGAACACAATCCGTCTATATGCTGCCTACAAGAGACACACCTTAGACTTAGAGACACAAACTAAAACTCAAAGGATGGAAAAAAATATATCAAGCAAACAACAATCAAAAAAGAGCAAGAGTGGCAATATTAATTTCTGACAAAATAAACTTTAAAGTTAAATTCACCACAAAGGATAAGGAAGGACATTATATAATGATTAAAGGAACAATATACCAGAAGGATATAACCATATTAAATATTTATGCACTCAGTGACAGTGCTGCAAGATACATCAAACGAACTCCAACAGCGTTGAAAAGTGAGACAGACAGATCCACAATTATAGTAGGAGACTTCAACACACCACTTTCAGTGAAGAACAGGACATCTAGAAAGAAGCTCAATAAAGACACGGAAGATTTAAATGCCAGAACCAACCAACTTGACCTCACAGACATTTACAGAACACTCCACCCAACAGCAACCAGGTATACTTTCTTTTCTGATGCACATGGAACATTCTCTAGAATAGACCATATATTAGGTCATAAAGCAAGCCTTAGCACAATCCAAAACACTGAAATATTACAAAGCATCTTCTCTGACCGTAAGGCCATAAAAGTAGAAATCAATAACAGAAAAAGCAGGAAAAAGAAATCAAACACTTGAAAACTGAACAATACCCTGCTCAAAAAAGATAGGGTTATAGAAGACATTAAGGATGGAATAAAGAAATTCATAGAATCCAGTGAGAATGAAAACAGTTCTTATCAGAACCTTTAGGACACAGTGAAAGTAGTGCTCAGAGGTCAATTTATTTCAATAAATGCACACTTACAAAAAGAAGAAAGGGCCAAAATCAAAGAATTATCCATACAACTTGAACAAATAGAAAGAGAGTAACAAAAGAAACCCCCAGGCACCACAAGAAAGGAAATAATAAAAATTAGAGCAGAACTAAATGAAATGGAAAACAGAAAAAACAACTGAAAGAGTTAACAAGACCAAAAGCTGGTTTGTTGGAAAAATTAACAAAAATGATAAACCACTGGCCAAACTGACAAAAGAAAAACAGGAGAGGAAGCAAACAACCTGAATAAGAAAGAGATGGGTGATATTACAAAAGACCCAACTGAAATTGAAAGAATCATATCAGATTACCACAAAAAATTGTACTCTAACAAATCTGAAAACGTAGAAAAAATGGATGAATTCCTAGAAACACACTACCTACCTAAACTAACACAAACAGAGGTAGAACAACTAAACAGACCCATAACAAAAGAAGAGATTGAAAAGGTAATCAAAAAACTCCCAACAAAAAAAGCCCTGGCCTGAATGACTTCACTGCAGAGTTCTACCAACTTTCAGAGAAGAGTTAACACCACTACTACTAAAGGTATTTCAGAGCATGGAAAAGGACGGAATACTCACAAACTCATTCTATGAAGTCACCATATTCCTGATACCAAAACCAGGTAAAGACACCACAAGAAAAGAAAATTATAGACCTATATTCCTCATGAATGTAGATGCAAAAATCCTCAACAAAAGTCTAGCGAATAGAATTCAACAACATATCAAAAAAAATAATTCACCATGACCAAGTGGGATTCATACCAGGTATGCAGGGATGGTTCAACATTAGAAAGACAATTAATGTAATCCATCATATACATAAAACAAAAGACAAGAACCACATGATTTTACCAATTGATGCAGAAAAGGCATTTGACAAAGTCCAACACCCATTCATGATAAAAACTCTCAGCAAAATAGGAATAGAAGGAAAATTCCTCAACATAATAAAGGGCATTTATACAAAGCCAACAGCCAACATCATCCTAAATGGAGAGATCCGGAAAGCATTTCCCTTGAGACTGAGAACCAGACAAGCATGTGCCTTATCACCACTCTTATTCAACCTTGTGCTGGAGGTCCTAGCCAGAGCAATTAGGCTGGATAAAGAAATAAAGGGCATCCAGATCAGCAAGGAAGAACTGAAAGTATCTCTATTTGCAGATGACATGATCTTATATACAGAAAACCCTGAAGAATCCTCAAGAATATTACTGAAACTAATAGAAGAGTTCAGCAGAGTATCAAGATACAACATAAACATACAAAAATCAGCTGGATTCCTCTACATCCATACACACACAAAAAAAAAAAAATCAAAGAGGAAATCACCAAATCAATACCATTTACAGTAGCCCCCAAGAAGATAAAATACTTAGGAATAACCTTACCAGACATGTAAAAGACCTATACAAAGAAAAGTACAAGACTACTGCAAGAAACCAAAAGAGGCCTACATAAGTGGAAAAACATACCTTGCTCATGGATAGGAAGACTTAACATTGTAAAAATGTCTATTCTACCAAAAGCTATCTATAGATACAGTGCAATTCCGATCCAAATTCTGACATTTTTTTAATGAGATGGAGAAACAAATCACCAACTTCATATGGAAGGGAAAGAGGCCCCAGATAAGTAAAGCATTACTGAAAAAGAAGAGCGGGAGGCCTCACTCTACCTGATTTTAGAACCTATTATACCGCCATAGTAGTTAAAACAGCCTGGTATTGGTACAACAACAGATACATAGACCAATGGAACAGAATTGAGAGTCCAGACATAAATCCACCCACATACGGAAAAAAAAAAAATTTTTTTTTTTTTCGTATGAGCAGCTGATATTTGACAAAGTCCCAAAGTCACTTAAATGGGGAAAAGACAGTCTTTTTAACAAATGGTGCTGGCATAACTGGATATCCATCTGCAAAAAAATGAAACAAGACCCATACCTCACACCGTGCACAAAAAGTAATGCAAAATGGATCAAAGATCTGAATATAAAATCTAAAACTATAAGATCATGGAAGAAAAAATAGGGACAA
This sequence comes from Loxodonta africana, assembly GCF_030014295.1. Classification (NCBI taxonomy): domain Eukaryota; kingdom Metazoa; phylum Chordata; class Mammalia; order Proboscidea; family Elephantidae; genus Loxodonta; species Loxodonta africana. The sequence continues at coordinate 173,474,758 of NC_087345.1, read as the reverse complement.
TGCTAGGAGCACTAATACATGGCATAAACAGTATACAAAACATTACTAAAAATGCAGAAGAGAAACCAGATAACTGGGAGCTCCTAAAAATCAAACACCTATGCTCATCCGAAGACTTCATCAAAGAGTAAAAACATTTCCTACAGACTGGAAAAAAGTTTTTAGCTAGGACATTTCCGATCGGAGTCTGATCTCTAAAATCTACATGATACTGTGAAAACTTAACCACAAAGAGACAAACAACCCAGTCAAAAAATAGGCAAAGGATATTAACTGACAGTTCACTAAAGAAGACATTCAGGTAGCTAACTAATACATGTGAAATGCTCACAATCGTTAGCCATTAGAGAAATGCAAATTAAACTACCATGAGATTCCATCTCACTCCAACAAGGCTGGCATTAATCCATAAAACACAAAATAATAAATGTTGGAAAGGTTGTGGAGAGACTGAAACACTTATACACTGCTGGTGGGAATGTAAAATGGTACAACCATTTTGGAAATCGATTTGGTGCTTCCTTAAAAAGCTAGAAATAGAACTACCATACGATCCAGCAATCCCACTCCTTGGAATATATCCTAGAGAAATAAGAGCCTTTACACAAACAGATACATGCACACCCATGTTCACTGCAGCAGTGTTTACAATAGCGAAAAGATGGAAGCAACCAAGGTGCCCATCAACAGATCAGTGTATAAATAAATTATGGTATATTCACACAATGGAATATTACACATCGATAAAGAACAATGATGAATCTGTGAAACATTTCATAACATAGAAGAGTCTGGAAGGCATTATGCTGAGTGAAATTGGTCAGTTGTAAAGGACAAATATTGTATAAGACCACTTTTATAAGAACTGGAGAAATAGTTTAAACAGAGAAGAGAATATTCTTTGATGGTTACGAGAGGAGGGAAGGAGGGAGATGGTTTTCACCAATAAGGTAGTAGATGAGAATTATTTTAGGTGAAGGGAAAGACAACACACAATACAGAAGAGGTCAGCACATTTGGACTAAACCAAAAGCAAAGAAGCTTCCTGAATAAACTGAATGCTTTGAAGGCCAGCATAGGAGGAGGGGTTTTTTATAGGAGGGGTAGGGGATTGGGAACTATGGTTTCAGGGGACACCTAAGTTGATTGGCATGATAAAATCTATTAAGAAAACATTCTGCATCCCACTTGGGAGAGTGGTGTCTTGGGTCTTAATCTCTAGCAAGCAGCCATCTAAGATGCATCAATTGGTCTCAGCCCACCTGGAGCAAAGGAAAATGAAGAACACCAAAGACACAAGGTAGTTATGAGCCCAAGAGGCAGAAAGAGCCACATAAAGCAGAGACTACATCAGCCCGAGACCAGAAGAACTAGATGGTGCCAGGCTACAACCAAAGACTGCCCTGACAGGGAACACAACAGAGAATCCCTGACGGAGCAGGAGAGCAGTGCGATGCAGACCCCGAATTCTCGTAAAAAGACCAAACTTGATGATCTGACGGAGACTAGAAGGATCTCAGAGATCAAGGTCCCCAGACCTTCTGTTAGCCCAAGACTGGAACCATTCCCAAAGCCAACTCTTCAGACGGGGATTGGACTGGACAATGGGATACGAAATGATACTGGTAAAGAATGAGCTTCTTGGATCAAGTAGACACATGAGACTATGTTGGCATTTCCTGTCTGGAGGGGAGATGAGAGGACAGAGAGGATCAGAAGCTGGCCAAATGGACACGAAAAGAGAGAGTGGAGGGAATCAGTGTGCTGTCTCATTAGGGGGAGAGCAGTTAGGAGTATATAGCAATGTGTTTGTAAGTTTTTATATGAGAGTCTGAGTTGACTTGTAAACTTCCACTTAAAGCACAATAAAAATTAAAAATGACCTAGAGTTGCTAACCAAAAAAAAAAAAAAAGCTAAGGGCTGTATGGCAAATTCCATAGCAAAGGCTCTCCAAGCAACATGGCAACAATGCAAATCTAAGAATAACCTTTCGTCTTTAGCTTTATACAGCAATGTGGCCATTAGTCTCACCAGCAGATTCAAAGGGTATTTTGTAAGCGAAGAGTAATGTCTAGCTGAAGCATTGAAATTGGAGTTCCTTTGTTACTTTCCTGTAATCTGCTAATATCTAACTGGGCTGGCACCAGATTTACATTTCAGGAGCATGGCACATCCAAAGGGGCACTGGATAGTGAAAAGATGGTGCTGGGAAGGTTCTAGTCCTGGTCTGGCTGATAAACTACCTATGTACCACTGACCAAGTCATTTTAACTCTCTAGATCTTACTTTCCTCATCTTCACAATGAGGAGTGCCTTCTTCACTGTTCTTGGCGCTTGTTACAAATGCAGGTTCTTGGGCTTCCACCAGTCCTACTGAATCTGAATCTCTGGGACTATGTTCCAGCAGCGTGACTTTTAACTAAAAGCAAGTGGACAACTTTGTTGAACAACTCTAACAATGTTTCTATAATTAAGATTTCTAATTTTGTTTGCTTGGCAAGGACATTTTAGGGTTGTACGTGAAATGCATTGCGGGGAACATTTTTTTTTTCTCTGATAGATTTTGTAAAGAACTAAACTAACCTGTTTTCTTTGCTCTTTCTGACTAGCTATCCTTTATACAAGACTACTGTCATGCGGAGCCCTGGTGGCACAGTGGTTAAGAGGCTAACCAAAAGGCTGGCTGTTCAAATCCACTAGGTGCTCCTTGGAAACCCTATGGGGCAGTTCTACTCTGTTCTGTAGGGTTGCTATGAGTTGGAATTGACTCAGTGGCAATGGGTTTGGTTTTGGGTTTCATATATATGTATATGTGGCAGTTCTACTCTGCCCTATAGGGTTGCTATGAGTCGGAATCGACTCGACAGCACTGGGGTCTGGGTATATGTGGTAGTTGATTCCAACTACTAGTAGTTGGAAATGACTCAATGGCACCTAACAACATGCCTTAGCTTTTAAATATTACAAACATTATAAAAAATACAAAAAACGTTTTTAAAGAAAAAAATTGAAATAAATAACATTCAAAAATTTTGCTCAGTGAAAACCTTGATTTAACACTTTGTGATATAGCCATATCAAAGCCAAATTGTGCTACTGGTTTAGAATTCATAATATTTCAACACATAGTAATAATAGATGAAATTATGGCTCACAAAGATATACAGAGTCAAATAGAAGAAGTGCCTTATTTTCACTGCATTTACTAAATTATGATACTGATTTTTTGATCCCATCCATCAATTATACCAAGATTTTGTATGGGCTAGTAAATACCCATTTTTCCTGATGTAAACAATTATTGCAAATAAATTGGAAGATGTGGCATTTTTTTGTATTTCTAACAAACACATTGAAAACATAAAAATCTTCATTTGGGAAAATATTGGACAGTTTAGAAAATTATATTTGCAGGACTGTTGTGTGTACAGACATGGGTTTTTAATTGTTTTTGGCAATAAAAACCACATAAAATAGAAATATCCCCAAACATCCATTTTCGAAATGCCCTTTCAATAGCATGAATTTCTTTCTAAAATTATTACTTTTTCACTCACTTTTACATCATTTTCTCCTTTATCTACAAGGGGCAGATTAAACGTGTTTAATTATTGAAAATATCTGCCAAGTAATACGACAGCCACTTGTTATAATAGAAAAAAGTCCGAAAATTTGGAACACTTGTATTTTACAGAAAGACTAATGAGTAACTCAAGTTTAATAATGATTTTAAGTGCCTTGCCATGAGATAGCTCACAACCCTCTAAGAGCACAAAAGACTTTCACGGCCATTCCTCGTTTCTTTAAGATTCTACTTCTATTTTTCTTCTAAGTAATCGCATTGATGGCATCCTGTAGCATTTTGTGCATTTCGGGTTCAACTTTTTTATGCAATGATATCCTTAAGATTGATGCTGTGAAAGAATGTCACAGGAGGGGCCAGCTCTTCGCATTTGCCTTAGGTTCTTTTCTTTTTAAATTCTGTCAAAGTGCCACTTCCTGAGGGGTTATAATTATGTGGATACCAATCCTCCTCTCTTTTTTTTTAAGTGAAAGAACTCATTTGCTGTTTAGGATGTATCTTTACAGGCACATCTTTTCTTTGGCAGGTCATATAAAAGTGTTTTTCTGTGTATTTCATTACTGACAAATAATCTAGCTGCCCTATTATGGAATCATGTTAGAAGCATCTCAAACTTCATTAAGCAGCATGACAATCACCCCACAATGTGTAATTTTTACTAAAACTTTGTTTTGTGTCTTCCAAAGGATTTTCTATGAAAAGTATTTTAATTTTTCACCATGGTTTTTTGTATATTATTTTACCAATTTTCACTGTGGTGGTTTCCCCATATCTGCCATTAAATAAGAAATCTAAAATAATAATAATAACCAAAAAAACGAAAACCCGTTGAAATCAAGTCAATTCTGACTCACGGCGACTCCATGTATTACAGAGTAGAACTGCTCCCTAGGGTTTTCTTGGCTCTGACTTTTATGAAAGCAGATCGCCCAGCCTTTCTTCCATGGTGCCACTCGTTGCGCTTGAACCACCAACCTTTAGATTAGTAGTCAAATGCAAACGATTTGCACCACCCAGGGACTTTCTTGAAGTCTCAAATGGTTAATGTATAAATATATTTTTATATGTATAGACATTAAAAGTATTAATACATAAATCTCAAAAAATTGTTACAATCCCTTCAATGTGTCCACACTCTCCCCCTTTCCACCCCGGGTTCCTTGTGTCCATTCGTCCAGTTTTCCTGTCCCTTCCCGCCTTCTCGTCTTTGCTTTTGGGCAGGTGTTGCCCATTTGGTCTTGTATACTTGATTGAACTAAGAAACACGTTCCTCGTGTGTGTTGTTGTTTGTTTTATACACTGGCTAATCTTTGGCTGAAAAGTGGGCTTCGGGAGTGGCTTCAGTTCTGAGTCAGCAGGGTGTCCAGTGGCCATAGTCTCGGGGTTCCTCCAGCCTCTGTCAGACCAGTAAGTCTGGTCTTTTCATGTCAATTTGAATTTTGTTCTATATTTTTCTTCCGCTCTGTCTGGGGCCTTCTATTGTAATCCTTGTCAGACCAGTCGGTGGTGGTAGCTGGTCACCACCTAGATCTTCTGGGCTCAGGCTGGTGGAGTCTATGGTTCATGTGGTCCATTAGTCCTTTGGACAAATATTTTCCTTGTGTCTTTGATTTTTTTCATTCTCCTTTGCTCTAGACGGGATGTGACCAATGGATGTATCTTAGATGGCTGAGTGCAAGCTTTTAAGACCTGAGACAATATTCACCAAAATAGGATGTAGAACATTTTCTTTATGAACCATGTTATCCCAACTGACCCAGATGTACCCTAAGACTATGGTTCACAGTCCTCAGCCCCAGTAACTCAGTCCCTCAAGGTGTTTGGATGTGTCTCGGGCTGTGTCTGTGATTTTCCCTTGGTCAAGTTGTGCTGACTTCCCCTGTATTGTGTGCTGTCTTTCCCTTCACCAAAGTTAACACTTGTCTACTATCTGGTTAGTGATTTCCAATCTTCACCCCTCCACTCCCTCATAAACATCAAAGATTGTTTCGTTTTGTTTTTTTTCTGTGTGTAAATCTTTTCTTGGGTTTTTATAATAGTGGTCTCATACAATATTTGTCCTTTTGTGGTTGGCTTATTTCACTCAACATCATGCCTCAATCTGGAGACAGATCCATACATTTGCGATAAAAAACCCATTGCGGTCAAGTTGGTTCCAACTCATAGCGACCCTATAGGACAGAACAGAACTGCCCCATAGAGTTTCCAAGGAGCACTTGGTGGATTTGAAGGGCTGACCTTTTGGTTAGCAGCCATAGCTCTTAACCACAATGCCACCAGGGTTTCCACATTTGGTGATATCTTATGAATTCATCATTGTTCTTTATTGCTGCATAGTATTCCATTCTGTGTATGTACCATAATTTGTTTATCCATTCATCCGTTGATGGACACTTAAGTTGTTTCCATTTTTTGCTATTGTGAATAATGCTGCAATGAATATGGGTATGCACATGTCTATTCAAATGATGGCTCTTAGTTCTCTAGGATGTATTCCTAGGAGTGGGATTGCTGGATTGTATGATATTTCTATTTCTAGCTTTTTAAGGAAGCACCATATCATTTTCCATAATGGTTGTACCACTTTGCATTCCCACTAGCTGCGCATAAGAGTTACAATATGCCCTCAACCTCTTCAACATTTTTTGTTTTCTGTTTTATTATTATTATTAGTGCCAGTAATGTTGAGGAGGAATAGTATCTCACTGTAGTTTTGATTTGCATTTCTCTGATGGCTTTTTGAATGGCTAATGATCATGAGCATTTCCTCAGGTGTCTGTTAGCTGCCTAAATGTCTTCTTTGGTGAAGTGTCTGTTCATATTCTTTGCTCATTTTTCACTGGATTATTTGTCTTTTTGTTGTTGAGGTGTTGAAGTATTTTACAGATTTTAGAGATTAGAACCTTGTCAGATATGTCATAGCCAAAAAAATTTTCCCAGTCTGTAGATTCTCTTTTTACTCTTTTGGCAAAGTCTTTTCTTTTTTACTCTAAGAAATTCTTTTTTTTTTTTTAGTTGAACTTTGGATGAAGGTTTACAGAACAAACTAGTTTCTCATCAAACAGTACACACATTGTTGTATGACATTGGTTAACAACCCCACAACATGTCAATACTCTCCATTCTCAACCCTGGGTTCCCTGTTACCAGCTGTCCTGTTCCCTCCTGCCTTCCAGTCCCTTGTTTTGTTCCGCGGGACTGTTCAATCTTTGGCTGACAGGTGAACCTCAGGAGTGGCCTCATTACTGAGCTGAAAGTGTATCTGGGGGCCTTACTCTCAGGGTTTCTCCTGTCTCTGTGAAGCCAGAAAGTCTGGTCTTTCTTTTTGAGTTAGAATTTTGATCTACATTGTTCTCCAGCTCTGTCTGGGACCCTCTATTGTGATCCCTGTCAGAGCAGTCAGTGGTGGTAGCTGGGTACAGTATAGTTGTACTGGGCTCAGTCTGGTGGAGGCCGTGGTAGATGTGGCCCATTAGTCCTTTGGACTAATCTTTTCACTTTTGGTGAGCATAAGTACTTAATTTGTAGGAGCCCTCAGTTATCTAGTTTATCTTTTGTTGTCTGTGCATCTTTAGTTATCATTTGTGTTGTATTTATTCCATGTATTATGACCCCTATTTTTTCTTCCATGATCTTTATCGTTTCAGGTTTTATATTTAGGACTTTATTCTATTTAGAGTTGATTTCTGCATATGGTGTGAGGTATGAGTCCTGCTTCATTGTTTAAAGATGGACTTCCTGTTTTTCCAGCACTATTTGTTAAAAAGACTGCCTTTTTCCCATTTAAAGACTTTGGTCCTTTGTCAAAGATCAGCTGACAATCAGTGGATGGATTTATGTCTGAGTTCTTGATTCTGTTCCATTGGTCTCTGTGTGTGTCCTTGTACCAGTACTAGGTTGTTTTCACTACCATGGCTGTATGGTAGGTTCTGAGATCAGGTAGTGTGAGGCCTCCTACTTGGTTCTTCTTATTCAGTAATGCCTTGCTTTTCCATACAAAGTTGGTGATTAGTTTTTCCATCTCATTAAAAAATATGTTAGCATTTAGATGGAGATTGCATTAGATTTGTAAATCACTCTGAGTAGGATTAACATTTCCACCAGGCTGAGTCTTCCTATCCATGAGCACGTACATCATGTTTCTCCATTTATGTAGGCGTCTTTTGGTTTCTTAAAACAATGTTTTGTAGTTTTCTTTGTAAATGTCTTTTATGTCTCTAGTTAGATTTACTCCTAAGTATTTTATCTTTTTAGGGGCTATTATAAATGGTATTGTTTTCCTGATGTCCTTTTCAGAGTTCTCTTTGTTGGTGTAGAGGAATCCAACTGATTTTTGTATGTCAATCATGTATCCTGCTACTCTGCTGAATCTTTCTATTAGTTCCAGTAGTTTTCTTGTGGAATCTTTGGGTTTCTCTAGGCATAGAATCATATCATCTGCGAATAGGGGTAGTATTACTTCTTTCCCTTCCAATTTGGATGCCCTTTATTTGTTTTTCTTGACTTCTTTCCCTGGCTAGGACTTCTAGTACAATGTTAAATAGGAAAGGTGATAAAGGGCATCCTTGTCTTGTTCTCATTCTCAGGGGGAATGCTTTCAGCATGTCTCTGTTGAGAATGATGTTGGCTGTTGGTTTTGTATAGATGCCCTTTATTATGTTGAGGAATTTCCCTTCTATTCATATTTTATTGAGAGTTTTTATCAGGAATGGGTGATAAATTTATTGAATGCCTTTTCTGCATCAATTGAGATGATCATGTGATTCTTTTGTTCTATTTATGTGGTGGATTACACTGTTTGATTTTTTTAATGCTGAACCATTCTTGCATACATGATATGAATCCCACTTGGTTGTGGTATATTATTTTTTTTCATATGATGCTGAATTCTAGAATTTTGTTGAGAATTTTTGCATTTATATTAATGTGAGATATTGATCTGTAATTTTCTTTTTTTGTGGTGTGTTTGCCTGGCTTTGCTGTCAGGGTTATTCTGGCTTCATAGAATGAATTGGGGAGTATTCCTTCCTTTTCTATGCTCTGAAATAGTTTGAGTAGTATTGGTGTCAACTCTTCTCTAAATCTTTGGTAGACTTCTCAAGTAAAGCTAGCTGGGTCAGAGGTTATTTTTGTTGGGAGGTTATTATTATTACCTCTTCAACCTCTTCTCTTGTCATAGGTCTGTTCAGATTTTCTCTCTCAGCTTGTGTTAGTTTAGGTAGATAGCGTGTTTCTAGAAATGTGTCCATTTCCTCTAATTCTCAAATTTGTTGGAGTACAATTTTTTATAGTATTCTGTTATGATCCTTTTTATTTCAGTTGGGTCTGTTGTAATGTCCCCCATCTCATTTCTTATTTGGGTTATTTGCTTCCTCTCCTGTTTTTCTTTTGTCAGTTTGGCCAATGGTTTGTCGATTTTGTTGATCTTTTCAAAGAACCGACTTTTGGCCTTGTTGATTCTTTCTATTATTTTTCTGTTCTCTATTTCATTTATTTCTGCTCTAATCTTTATTGTTTCCTTTGTTCTGGTGACTGGGCTTCTTTTGCTGTTCTCTATTTGTTTGAGAGTTCTAGAGCTAACCTTTTGATTTTGGCTTTTTTTTTTGTTGTTGTGTGCATTTATTGCTATAAATTGGCCATGGATCACTGCCTTTGTTATGTCCCAAAGGTTTTGGTATGATGTGTTTTCATTCTCATTTGATTCTAGGAATTTTTTTATTCCTTCTTTGATTTCTTCTATTACCCAGTTGTTTTTAAGCAAGGTATTATTAAGTTTCCATGTATTTGATTTTTTACCTTGTTCTTCCTGTGATTGATTTCTACTTTTATGGTGGTGTCATCAGAGAGAATGCTTTGTATTATTTTCATGTTTTGGGTTTTATAGAGGGTTGATTTGTGACCCAAAATGTGTTCTAGAGAATATTCCATGTGCATTAAAAAAGAATGTATACTTTGCTGCTGTTGGCTGGAATGTTCTATACATGTCTATGAGGTCAAGTTGGTTGATAATGCCCTTTAGATCTTCTGTATTTATGTTAAGTTTCTTTCTGGATGTTCTGTCCTTTACTGAGAGTGCTGTGTTGAAGTCGCCTACTATTATCATGGAACTGACTATTTCTCTTTTAAGTGATGTTAGAGTATATATATTTTGGAGCCCTGTCGTTGGTGCGTAGATATTTATTAAGGTTATGTCTTCCCGGTAGATTGTCCCTTTAATCATCATATAATATCTTTCCTTTCTTTAATGGTGGATTTTGTCTTAAAGTCTATTTTATCTGAGGTTAGTACTGCCATTTCTGCTCTTTTTTGGGAACTACTGCCTTTTATATTTTTTTCATGCTTTGATTTTTCATATATTTATCTTTGTATCTAAGGTATATCTCTTTAGAATGCATATGTATCTTTTTTTTTTTTTTAATCCATTCTGCCATTCTTTTTCTCTTTACAGGTATATTTAAGCCATTTTTTTCACTCAATATGATTGTCAATATGATGAGTTTATTGCTGTCACATTGTTGTGATTTTTTTGTGTGTGTGGTGCTGACTTTTCCTTGTTGTTTCTCTTACTTTCCTCTGTTGAAATCTTTTTGTTTGGGGATTTTCTTTTCCTTTCTTTCATTGTTGTAGATTTGTTGTTTACTTGGTCTTATGTTTTTCTTCTGTTTTATTTTGATGAGTAGATTCGTTTACTTTCTTTTTGGTTACCTTGAAATTTACCTGTATCTTCCTAAGTTTGAACCAGTCTTTTATTAGTTGATATCATCTTGATTCCTCACCCTTTGAAAGTTCTATACCTACACTGTTTTTTCCCCTTTTATTGTTTTGACATGGTCATCATTTACAGATTGATGCCTCTGTTTCCTTGTTTCAAATCTTTTAGCTTTGTTTGATTATTGAGAGTTCTTTACCTGGGTTGGTATCTGGCAGATGCTGTCCTGTGTCCTGGAGACTGGTTGTTGTCTGATGTTGTTGGGTCTCTAATTGAAGGACTGCCTTTATTATTTCTTTTAAAGTTGGTTTGGTTTTTATGAATTCCCTTAATTTCTGTTTATCTGGAAATGTCTTAATTTTGCCATCCTATTTGAGAGACAGTTTTCCAGGATATGTTATTCTTGATTTGCAGTTTTTTCTTTCAAGGTTTTATGTATGTCATTCCATTGCCTTCTTCCCTCTGTAGTGTCTGCTGAGTAATCAGGACTCAGTCTTATTGTTTCCACTTTATAAGTGACTTTTCACTTTTCTCAAGCTGCTTTCAGGATTCTTTCTTTGTCGTTGATTTTTGCAAGTGTGATTATGATATAACTTGGTGACTTCTTTTGGGGTCTATCCTATAAGGGGTTCATTGAACCTGTTGTGTGGTCAGCTTTTCATCCTTCATGATATTTGGGAAGTTTTCTGGTAGCAAATCTTCAACAATCTTTTCTGTCTTCTCCCCCTGTTCTGGGACTCCAGTCACGTGCAAATTTTTGCTCTTGATTGTGTCCCACATAATTTTTAGGTTTTCTTCATTTTTCTTCATTCTTTTCTGGGATTTTTCCTCAAAAAAAGTGGCATCCGTGGATTTCAAGTGCACTTATTCTGTCTTTCATTGCTCCAAATTTGCTCCTAAAACCTTCTATTGATTTGTCCATTTCTGAAAGTTTGTTGTTTATCTTTTGGACTTCTGTTTTTTTTTTTTTTCAATGTGATTTCTAATTATTTATTTTGATGTTCTGTTCTTGCATTATTTTCCTGAATTCTTCTATTACTTTATCTATGTTTTCCTTAATTTTGGCTATTTTTGTTGGTTTTGCCTCTGTTTTCCAAGATTTTGTCTATTTTTCTTTGGTTTGGACTGTGTTTTCCTTGATCTCTCTCTTAATTTCTTGGACAGCCCTAAATATCAGTCTTTTGAATTCCATATGAGGTAGTTCCAATGCCTTTTCTTCTACCAGAAGCTTATCTGATTCTTATTTTGGTCACTTGCTCTTGCCATATTGTCCTGCTTTTTAATGTTTTGATATCTTCTGCTGCCTCTGAAACATTAAGGCATTATTTTCTTTATTTATTGATTGTATGTTCATTTGTTTCGTCCTGCTTTTTTGTTTTGTTTTGATATGTCAGGGCGGGCAGGCTGGGTGTGCTTTGCTACTTGTTAGTCTATGGGCATGATAGCTCTCACCACCTCATCTGGGTGGGCAGGACAGCAGCAGGCAGGGCTAGCTTTCTTCACTGTACACTAGTTTGGTGAGGTGGCTGAGGGTGGACTTAGTGAACTCTTTCTGCCTCCTGATATTAATCCAGCAATAGGAAGCATTCACAGCCCCTTGCCAATGGGCAGGGATGTTGGATGGGGAGTGGTATGGGCTCACTTCCCACTATTCAGCAGCTGTTCATGTGGTGAGAGGGGAGGGAAAGTTCATGCTGGTGAGGCAGTGGCCCTGAATGCTGGGGGCACTCTAGTTACAGCAGCTTGGCAGGGCATATGGCATTAGGTGGGAAGGAGAAAGAAAAGAAAAGAGACAGGGAGGGAGGGAGGGAGGGAGGGAGGGAGGGAGGGAGGGAGGGAGGAAGGAAGGAAGGAAGGAAGGAAGGAAGGAAGGAAGGAAGGAAGGAAGGAAGGAAGGAAGGAAGATGAAAAAGGGCGGCCTTGATGGGAGCCAGCAGGTGGGCCGTGGGCTGGACCCAGGAGCTGACAGTAAGGGGGGGAAATGTGGCATATGGGGCTATGTGGGAGAGAGAAAGAAGAGGAAGAAATAAAAAAAAAAAAATGACAAGAGGGGGTGGGGCAGGCATGGAGGGTGGGGGTGGTGGCTTATATTGTGGACCCCAGTGGTGGAGGCTGATGGGATGAGGGGTGTTCTTGCTTCTACTCAACAGAATGGTGAGGGGTGGGAAGGCATGTTTCTTGTGTTACTAAGTGCTCTGTCTCCTGTCGGGAGCTCTGTGAAGTTGCCTTCCAGTACTCTGTTTGGAGTTGTAGCTGGCTGTGTTTCAAGATGGCGATGCTGTGCCGTGTGAGCTGGCAGGGGACCTCCACTCCATATCTTCCCTCATTCTCTGTTTTCCATCAGTTTCTTCTTCCATTCAGTGTTTGATCCAGCTCTTTTTCCCTTCATTTGATGCTCAGGTTTCCAGGATTGATGATTGTATCTGTTTTACTTAGTTTTTCAGGCTGTTGCTGCAGAGGGACGGCATGGTGCTCCTGTCTAGGGTTCCATGTTGACTCTACCTGCTACAAAAAAATTTTTTTTTTAATTCTGTATTAAGAATTATGCAACTTTACATTCCAAACAAAACTAGAGAGTTAATTTTATATACATACATACATATATGTATATATAACCCATTGCCATTGAGTTGATTCCAACTCATAGCGACCCTATGTGACAGAGTAGAACTGCCCCAGTGGGTTTCCAAGGAGTGCCTGGTGGATTCGAACTGCCGACCTTTTGGTTAGCAGTCATAGCTCTTAACCACTGCGCCACCAGGGTTTCCACATACTTTTATATGTGTATATATATATATATATGTATGTATCGACAGCAACGGGGTTAGCAACGGGTTTGTATGTGTATGTATATGTGTGTGTGTGTGTGTGTGTGTGTGTATATATATATACACACACGTATACATATATGTATATATGGAAACCCTGGTAGCATAGTGGTTAAGAGCTATGTCTGCTAACCAAAAGGTCGGCAGTTCGAATCCACCAGGACCTCCTTGGAAACTCTATGGGGCAGTTCTACTCTGTCATATAGGGTTGCTGTGAGTTGGAATCGACTCGATGGCAATGGGTTTGGTTTTTCAGATATGTATGTATATACACATATACATATAAGCGCTCACACTGCTAACCAAAAGGTCAGCAGTTTGAATACACAAGTTACTTCTTGGAAACCTTATGGGGCAGTTCTACTGTGCCCTATAGAGTCGCTATGAGTTGGAATTGTCTTGACAGCAACAGGTTATATATACGTGTGTGTGTGTGTGTGTGTGTGTGTGTGTGTACGTATACATATATACATTCTGGGTTATTCATTTCTAATGGTTTTCTAATCATGATATTTTTATTCCATAATTTTCTAATATTGAAACGAAACTTTATATACTTAAGTAAATGTTCATTGTTAACAACAATGGAAGTAAAAAGCTGTATTTCAAATAGTCTTTTTAAATAAATTTTTAATTCGAAATAATTTTAGATTTGCAGAAGCATTGCAAAGATAGAGCAGAATTCCTGGCATACTCTTCACCCATGTTTTCTTAATATTAACATCTTACATAGGAAACAAACAATAAAACCAGTTGCCATCAAGGTGACTCCAACTCCTGGTTACCACGTGTGTGCCAGAGTAGAACTGTGCTCCGTAGGGTTTTCAGTGGGTGATCTTTTGGAAGTAGACCATCAGGCCTTTCTTCTGAGGCCTGCTGGGTGGACTCCAAGTAGTAGCCTTTCAGTTAGCAGCTGAGCACATAATCATTTGTTTCACCCAGGGACATCTTACGTAATCATAGTATATTTATCAAAACTAAGAAATTAACATTAGTAAAATACTGTGAACTAAACAACAGACTACATTTGGATTTCCCCAGTTTTATCACTGTCCTTTTTCTGTACCACAATCCAGTGTAGGACATCATGTTGCCCAATAGTCAATGGCACATACTAATTTTGTGAAGACTTTTTTTTGTTGTTTAATTAAAACTAAATAATATTATCTGGCATTTCAGTTCACTATGAACGAGTGAAGTGCAAAATGTCACAGTACACTAAAGGCTGAGTGTCTTTTTTTTATTGTTACAAAAATATATAGTATAGCACAACATTCACCAATTCAACATTTTTCGGATGTACCACTCAGTGACATCAATTACATTGATCATGTTGTACATCCACTACCTACAATCATTGCCAAAAGCAGTGAGGGTGTCTTGGCCAACCCCTCTGGTGGTGTGGAATTAGGGCTCTTTGCTGAGGTGCTCTCTTCTACTGTACTTGAAATGTGGCAGTCTAACTTGTTGACCAAGTAAAGAGGATATTCTCAATATGTTTATTAAATATTAGTGAATGTTTATTTCTTCCTTGTTTTCTTTTTTTAAAGACAAAAACGTGTATACATAGAAGTTCTAAACTTTCCTTTCCATAGCAGATGCGTTTGCTGTAAAGAAATGGCCCGTGGATGTTTTTTATACCCCTGGATTATCCTCTTGCAGAACCTTCTCTATATTACATTCACATTCCTTTGGTTGTCCCATTTTTGAAGGAGAATCTACCCTAAGCTTCTACTAACATTTGTACGTACTAAACTAGAAAAACTGGACCATCTCAATGTCTTGTTTTCTACTAGCCAATTTCATGTACTCCTGAATTGTTGGTGAGTAATAAACAATTACTGAGTAACATTTAAGGCAGTTAGTGTTCACAAATAAAGCTCTCCAGGAGACATTACCTTAAGCCATCCCTCAAAAAATTGTTGCAACTTCATGTACTTTTAGCAGACTGATGTGGGAAAAACTGGAGGGGTCAGGAAGCCTTATGTTTTACCCCCCTTAAGCCACCCCATATAGGTAGCCCGCTCCCTATGACAGGGCCGGCTCCGTATGTTTACCATCGAGATTGGAAATTAAATACCTTACGGCTATGTCATTCATTTATGTAAAGAATAAAGGATGTAGTGGATGCTGTGATATGCTCCTAGGAAATCCCAACTGCTGAAGTGTTGCTGGAAGAAGGCCATCAGCTGTCAGCCCTGTTTGGGGGTTGCCACCATGGAAAAGCTGACCTCACCAGGGCTGCCTCTTTCAGACGCAGCCCGCATCCAATGACTGACCAGCTTAGGAGTAAAGAGGCCTGGCCCCTCGTTTTATCTTGGGACAACTCTGAGGGACCATCCCAGCTTCAGAGCTCCTGTGGGTATGACTGAGGCTTTTGTTGGGATTCCGTTGCAGATTGGCTTCTCTCTTTGTCTGGTCCTACTTCCTTCTCCTTCCCTCTACAGGTGTTGATTCTAAGAGCACTTCCTGATAAATGTCGTACACACTAGTCTCTGCCTCAGAATCTGCTTCCCAGAAAACCAACCTGCCACATATGCAAGTGGTTAAAATTCAAACAGTACAAACCAGCATGCAGAGATTTAAAAAAAAAAAAAGCATGCTGGTGCCTGTGAATGCTGCCGGAAATGGTCTTAGGTGTGTGTGCATAAATGTGTATATATAAAAATATGAATATATACACACATTTATGCTATTTTCTTACATGATTGTAGGACCTACACGTTATTTTTTATCTTGTTTATTTTTACATATTAGTACATTAAGTTTTAAAATTTCTACATAATATTCATTTTATATATATAAAAAAATACATATATATATATATATATATATATACTGCTAACCTAAAGGTCGGCAGTTCAGATCCGCCAGGCGCTCCTTGGAAACTCTATGGGGCAGTTCTACTCTGTCCTATAGGGTTGCTATGGGTCAGAGTCGACATGACAGCAGTGGGTTTGGTGGGTATGGCATAACTATAGCCACCACCTGAGTGCCAGGTATTTCGGGGCACTCTTCCAAACTCAAGGAGCCCTGGTGATACACTGGTTAAAGCACTCAGCTGCTAACCAAAAGGTTGGTGGTTTGAACCTCCCTGCCACTCTGCAGGAGAAAGATGTGACAGTCTACTTCCATAAAGATTATAGCCTTGGAAACCCTATGGGGCAGTTCTGCTGTATCCTATAGGGTCACTATGGGTCAAAATCAACCCAAAGCAAAGAGTAGTAGCATTTCCAACCTCTTTACATGTGTCCAACACATATTTATTGAACACCTATTATTTGTCAGGCACTGTTCTAGGTGCCAGGAGTACTAGTATCTGTTATCTCATGCTTCCCTTCAACTGTAAAAGTTAGCTACTATTATTATCTCTATTTTAAGGAGTGGCTGGTGGATTCAAACTGTTGACCTTTCAGTTAGCAGCTGAGCTCTTAACCACTACACCACCAGGGCTCCACTTTACAGATGAGAAAATTGAGGTTTAAGTAACTTGCCCAAGATCATAAGACAAGTAAGTGGTGGCACCAGGACCCATAACTAGGCAGCTTGTTTCCAGCATCTTTGCTACCTCACCTTAATCCCTCCACTAGCTTACATCTCATACTTTATTTCTTCAGTCCCCTATTGATGAATAGTCATGCTGTGTGCAGTTGATGGCTATTTCAAACGAGGCCACAGTGAATAGCCTTCCCCATGTATCTTTGTTTGCTGTCTCCCTGTTTTTAAAAAAGACTGAGAAAAGGGAACTGTCCTAGGGGACAGCTAAGTAGTAATGAGACCGTGTTTCTGATGCTTTGTTTGAGCTCATGACTTTACAGGATACCTGTTAGAAGTTCCAGCATTACCCAGTTCATTTTAAAAGGTGCCTTTCTTCAAAATTAGGGCTTTAAGGAACCAGATGACATTGCATTCCATTCTTAATATGAAAATCTTACACTAAGCTTTTAAAACACTTCCATGCAGGCCCTCCATGTTGGAGGCATATTTGCAGATAGGGTAATACCTGGATGACTATTGCCAGTGTCTCTGGTGGGAAGTGGAATGTTTTTATTGAAATTTCCCTTGTTTGTGTTTCAGAAAAAAAGAAAGCAGATCTACAATCTAGGTCTGGTTTTAATCATAGCATAATCTCTACGAGACATTGCAAGGCTGAGAATTTTTAATCTGATATTTTTAAAGAAAAATACATGTTCAAAAAGGATAAAACCAATCAGCCTTAGAAGAAAAAAGATGGAAAAAAAAAAGAAACAGTTTGCATAAAAGAGAAGCAGGAAATTCCATAGAAGTTTCACAGGGAGAAGGAGAAAATCAAAGTCTTTATTGTTATTTATTAGGTGGTAGTTTCTTACTAGCATGTAATACGTAGTTTTGTTGAACAATCCAAATTCAGTTTAGCGGAAATTAGAGTGTTTACACTCCCTGAAGTGAGAACATAACAATTCACTGAATGTATTACAAACCCACAGTGTGTCCCATGACCCATCGGCTCTTTAAACAAATATTTTGTCCTCTTCAGAGACTTTCCCTGCTCTGGTCATAGATCCATCGTATATCAGATAATTTAATATCCAAGAAATTTATAATGTCTCTGTAGGTATTCCTGAAAATTCAATATTTTCATCTAAGGGTGCATTCCACTAATTGGAGGAGAAGAATAATTTGGTCTGACTTGTTGTTGAGATTTAAAGAGATTTTCATAGAATACTCTGCTAAAGTGGGAATAGTCAAATCGCAATCTTCCAATAAGCTGCAAAACTATTAATGAATTTCTAGGCAATGTTTAGTGCTGATTCTCAATGGAATATATATTTTTCATTAAAATATGAAAGTGGTCCAAATATGTTTTATACCAGGTGTGTTAACTTTATAGTTTCCTAGAGTGTCTATAATTTCAAAATTAATCTAGTCTTCTTTTCTATGTTCTTTGCATGAATTTTGGCTGTCTTTTTAACAGGCATAATGAGTCGACTATGTAGACTAAAATCTGGCAAGAAAAAGCCAATAAAAGTTACAAGTTTCAGAGAGATGAGATTTACCAAATGATGTACAGTATAGTTCCCGCTCTACCAAAGCATTTTCCATCTTAAATTTATTCTAAAATGCCTCATTTAGTGTTGACTTATGCCAGTCCTGGAGCATGAATCAAATGATGAAGGTTAAATGAGTAAATCAAACACCATCTTAAAATTTATCCTCGAATTGCAAGAGAGTCTCTTTTCCTGTTCCCATTGTCTCTTTCCAAAGCAAGAAAACTAAATTTTTATGTGACTAAAATGTGCTGACTTAAAACTTAAAACTTCAAGTGTTTTAGCTTACTCATTTCAATTTCCTAAATCCACTGCAGAAAGAAAAAGAACACTGGACAAATTAAAATATCTGATATTTTCACACTAAAATTCTCTATTTCTTTCCCTTTGCCATAAATTATACATGTTTACTAGCATGAATACAATTGCCTTTTCTCCTATTGCTTAAATCCCTTTGTCTACAGAAAGTGGTAAGAGCTCATTCATTATTTAAGTTCCTATTTCCATAACTGAGCTAATACATACATCTATGCCAGCACGTAGAGTGATAGAGTGGAGGTCCACACAGATTTTCTGCTTAAAGTCCCCCTTCATAATCTGTATAATTATCCTTAATAGTGAAAACACATTGCCAGAAATTCCAGGTTTTCATGGCAATGGGGATAGTGTAAATAACACTGTAAAAAGGAGAAAAATTAAAGATATTTTTAGCAAAAGGACATTCTCCTAGTTTAAAGATTCCTTTCCTACTCTCTTAATTCTCTAGGGCCCACAGTGGAAAGTTGTAGCTATCACATCCAACTTTGCAGAGTAAAACTCAGACCAGTGTATATAGCTTGCCCTGGATTTTTCAATATAAAAATTTGGGGTTTGCTCTTTTCCCATTATCACTCCAACCTCACTCTGCCACTGCTTTTGGTTTCCCCAAATCTGCAGCAGTTCCTGGCCCTGACCCCCAAGTTTTTCACTATCCCACAGGGGCTGCTTCAGTGAAGGGGGAAGCTGGACTAGAAGATAATTTAAGGGCAACTCTATGCAGAAAGTAAGTGTAAAAACTTGAATTGTTTGGGGAAAAGAATATCTATCACTTGCCACATATGGCCTCTACTGTTGAAGCTGCATACATGAATCTGTTTAATATTTAAACTGGCAGACTTTAGATTTATTTTAAGAGGTTGATTTGTACATTGCAGCTTATGGAAGATAACTTTCTGTAAGCGATAAAATGAAATCATAAACACATAAGTTGTTTGCAACATTTATATTTGGGGGGGGCTGTTGGGAAGAGACTGAGAGAGAATAAAAAACTAATAACAATTGTCCTGCTTAATGCAGAGACCCCATTACATCACATTTCACTTTGTACACCTGGATTAAGATACTGTGCGCAGGAGGCCTCTGTGAAAGGATTCAGTCGTTAGTTGGGAGGAAACAAGAGCATGAGGACCTCATTCACTTATTTAAAAAATGTTTATTAAGCACCTATTATGTGTCTGTCTCTGTGCTAGATGCTACTTACCTAAGGGTAAGAATGGGCAGGTATCTTTCCTCAGGGAGCTTACAAAGTTATAATAAAACTAACTGCCAATATCTTTGTATAGTGAAACCTGTGAGAATAGGGCTTTGAATCAGTTCTTTCTGGTTCAAATCCCGACTGAAAATGTATACTGTATCAGAATCTATAGTTTAATAAGATCCCCGGGTGATTCTCATGTAAAATAAATTTTGAGAACCACTGCTCTGCTAGTGGTTCTCAGAACTGGTTCCTAACCAGCAGCATTAACATTGCCTAAAAACTTGTTAGAAATGCAAATTCTCAGCAAGGTTTCGAACCAGAACTGGTCAGAAGCCCTGTGTGCGAGCCACAACTCGATAGGACTGCCTTGTTTTTCTGGGTCTCACAAGTTTTCTGCCTTTAGCAGGGTGCAGTTTTACCACTTTTCTATCACTGTCTATTATTCAGCAGCCACTCCTTGGAAACCCTGTGGGGCAGTTCTACTCTTTCCTACAGGGTCGCTATGAGTCAGAATTGACTCAATGGCAACGGGTTTGGTTTTTTGGCTTTCTCTTAGTGGAAAGTATTTGCGTTTTCCTTCTCTGACAGCTTTCCATGTCACACAGGCTCTGGCTTTCACAGGTTTTACTGTATAAGAAGAATAATGATGGCAAATACTATTTCTTGAAGACTTACTAAATGCTAGATGCTTTATATACACTGTCTCATTTAAGTCTCACCAAGAAAATATCTATGAGGTATCCAACCCCCCCCCAAAAAAATGGAAACCCTGGTTACTCACCAAGAAAATATCTATGAGGTAGCTACTATATTTTCCTCAATTATAAATTAGGAACTGAGGCTCAGAGAGGTTAAATAACTTGCTCAAGATCAAACAATGAGAATGATATAATATTAAACTTTAGCTCATACAGTGTCAAAGTTTGTGCTTTTAACCACAGCTCTGGTTGCTTTCTTACTGATAGCTTAGAAAGAGAAGAAGGCCTAAAAAAAAAAAGCACCTGAGACTGGTAAACTTTGATTCAAGGCAAAGATACTAAAAATAGGACAAACCAAAGACGCTCCTTCTAGTCAAGATGGGGTAACAAGGACTGGATCTACCCTCCTGCTTGAAATAATTAAAAACTCAGACAATATATGTGAAAGAATGGTTTGAAAGATGTTGGACATGAAGCAGTGAAGGATAGTGATTCCTGAGAGACAGGAAACAAGCAAGGTAAACCCTACAATTGCCCCAACCCTCAAGAATTTCCAAGCTGTGGTAAACAGAAGGAGAACCAGGCAGATCCTGCTAGTCTCCCTGAGTTGGGGAAACAGAGATGTGTCTGGGGAGGCCAAAGTTTCTAGAGTTATCAGGAGATGGTAGAGTTATACAAAGAGAACTCCAGAGATAGAAAAGGGGCTTGCTCTTGGCTTCAGCTGAAACTGATCAGAACATGTATGTGACGAAAATCCCAAGGACAAGGAATGAACCACTTGAAAGGATTAAAGTGAAAAATTTCCAGAGCTCACATAAAAATGTTTTTTTTAAAAAACTCATTGCTGTCGAGTTAATTCCAACCATAGGGCCAGAAATATTTCCTGCTCTCCACAGCCAAAGTGGAAAATGTCATAACTCATGGGACACCAGGTAAAGTACTCAGAAGTGTTTTGCCTAGAGATGTGGCTAAATTAAACCTAATCTACATTTTCTCTGGTTTTGCCTAAAAATTACTAAAAGCACAACCTGAAAGGATCAAACTATTTCCAAGTAAATTTTACTGTGTTCTAGAATAGTTTAAGAATAGTTAAATAGAAATATATGCAGCACCCAACAAAGTAAAATTCACAATGTCTAGCATCCAATCAAAACTTAATAGGCATACAAAAAAAAGTAGAAAAATAGGACACATAACCAGAGGGAAAAGTAGCAATCAATTAAAACCAATTCATAAATGACATAGGTGATAGAATTAGGAGACAAAGACAATAGAAGTCATATTTGTACTCCATATGTTCAAGAAACCGAAGGAAAGAATGTGTATAATTAGTAGGGGCATGGAAAATATAAGAAGACCCAAGCTGAAATTTGATGAAACCTACAATATCTGAGATGAAAAATATAGAGGTTGGGATTAAAACAGATTAGACCTTGCAGAAGAAAAGATTAGTGAACTTGAATGCATAGCAATAGAAACAAAACAAAAGGAAACAGAGACAAAAGAGAACAAAAAAAATTAAAAAGCATCAGCGAGCTCTAGGGCAACTTCAAGTGGCTGAATACATGTGTAATTGGAGTTCTCAATCTCAGCAAACTAGGAATAGACAGGAATTTCCTCAACTTGATAAAAAAAAAGTTATCAGTAAAAAATCGATAGCTAGCACCATACTTATAGTGAAAGAATGAATTCTTTCCCCTGAAGATTAGGAACAAGACAAGGATGCCTACTCTCACCACTTCTATTCAGTATTATACTGGCGATTGTAATCACATCAGTAAGGCAAGAACAAGAAATAAAAGCTATCCAGCAGAGGTGGTCCAAGTTGGCGGAGTAGTCATACACTTTATAATGTCCTCTTACCACAAAAACATGAGAAAACAGCTGAATTGGATATAGATGATAACTTTGGAATACTGAGCATCAAAGACAAGGCTGAAGAATTGGACTGAGTGCCAAGTGGAAGGAGAGACAGTACAAAAGCAGTGGACATGGAGAATGACGGATCGCCAGCACCCTGCTAGTTGACCCTGCACAGCGTGGCCATAATAAGACTAAGAAAACCATGTTCCAACAGAGAATCCCTGATGAAGCAGGAGAACAGTGGGATGCAAACCTCAAAACCTCATAACAATACCAGACTTAATGGACTGACTGAGACTAGAAGGACCCCTGAGGTCATGGTCCCCAGACCTTCTGTTAGCCCAAGACTGGAACCATTCCCCAAGCCAACTCTTCAGAGAGGGATTGGACTGGACTATAAGATAGAAAATGATACTGGTGAAGAATGAGCTTCTTGGCTTAAGTAGACACATGAAACTACGTGGGCAGCTCCTGTCTGGAGGGGAGATGAGAAAGTGGAGGGGGACAGAAACTGGCTGAATGGACACAGAGAATACAGGATGGAGAGAAGGAGTGTGCTGTCTCATTAGGGGGAGAGCAACTAGGAGTATATAGCAAGGTGTACACAAATTTTTGTATGAGAGACTGACTAGATTTGTAAACTTTCACTTAAAGCACAATTAAAAAAAAGAAAACCATGTTCCCAGCCAGAACCCATCATCTGGTGCAGCCAAGCAGGAGTGACTCTGCATTCACAACCAGAGACTGGCAGGAGTGCTTCCTGCCCTGAGAAAGTGCATGCATGTCACCCACTGCATCCACTCCAGGCCACCGTGTCGGAGACCTGTGGGGCCCCCCACTCCCCTTGCCCATCCTCCCCTCTGCATATGACCAGAGTCCAGGGGCACCCACCACTGCCCTGGCCCTTAAGCCAGAAGCTCTCAGACTGGAGGCAACAATCCCTTCACTCAGTCACTTGCACCACAGACCTGCAGCAACTCCTTCTCCCTCTTGCCATCCAAACTGGGGGCCTGAGGGACAGCAGGGCCTCATACTACCTCCAGCTACCTGCACCAGGGCCCAATAGTGAGTCGTGCCTCCCACTCCCTCCAGCCAGCTGTGCCTGGGGCCTGAGGGCTGGTGGGGCCTCCTAATCACTCCAGTTGCTTGTGCCAGGGCCTGAGGGCTGGAAGTGCCTCCTACTACTCCCGCTAGCCATGAGCACCAGGAACTTGAGGATCAGTGGTTCCTCCTACTCCCCCCAGCCACAAACACCAGTGACTCAAGGACCGGTGGTGCCTCCTATTTTCTATAACCATTTGCACCAGGGGCCAGAGGATCAAATGAATAACATCCACTGAAATGCACTCAAGCAGATAGGGACATGCCCTCAAACCACGCATCTATGGACAGGCAGCATCCCCCAAGCTGCCCCCTCATCATTAACCTCACAGCTGGAGGCTTTTGCCTGCTTCAAACACCCCTGCGCAGCACTGCCCACCTGGGACCACCAGTGAGAGTTTCCACACCACGCAGTGACCAATGACCTGGGCACTCTCATGTTGACCACCCAGCAATCGTCAGAGTGCACACACAACACCGAACCCAGCAACCAGGGAGAATGCCTCCTGCTGGAGAGATTCATCACCTCAACAAAAGCACCAGCTACATCCTCAGCAGCCCAGCAAGAAGAGTGAACAGAGACCCACACTTGCACACCCAGTTGCTACCCTATTACCTGGAGACAGGAGACGAGAGCTTTGATATAGCCAGATTAGTGGACAGAGTTGTATACATGCCAAGCCTACTCAGATATATTTAAAAAAAAAAAAAATCAGGATGCAGCCAATAAACATATAATAAATAAATTTAATAACTTCTTGATGCCTTGGAGAAAACAGACAATATCAAATCACATAAAGAAGCAGGACAAGACAGCTCCAGCAAGTGACGAAACTAAAGGACTAGAAGACCTTCCAGAGGAAGAAATGGTAATGGAACTAACTGATAAAGGATTAAAAGACTAATATACAGGGCTCTCCAAGAGATCAATGAAAACACAGACAAAACCATAAACAAAATCAAGGAAAACACAGACAAAGCAATAGAAGAATTAAAGAAACCAACAAAATAGACAATTAGAAACAAAAACAGCAACTAGAAATCCAAAAGATTAACAATAAAATTTCAGAAATAGACAACTCAATAAAAGGATATAGGAGCAGAACTGAAATGATGGAAGACAGAATCAGCAAATTTGAAGACGTATCCCTTGACACCAATTTGTTTGAGGAAAAATCAGAAAAAGAAAGAATAAAAATGGGGAAAGCCTAAGAATTATGTGGGATACTATCAAGAGGAAAACTTTGTACGTGATCAGAAGTCCAGAAGGGGGGAGGCGATGGAAAATACAGAGAATTGTTGAAGATTTGCTGGCAGAAAACTTGCCTAATAATCACAAAAGATGAGAAAATACCCATCCAAGACACAAAAAGGAATCCCATACAGGATAGACTCCAATAGAAAGTCACCAAGACATTTCGTAATCAAACATGCCAAAACCAAAGACAAAGAAAGAATTCTGAAAGCAGCTCAAGAAAAGCAAAAAGTCACCTACAAAGGGGAACCAATAAGACTAAACTCTGATTACTCAGCAGAAACCAAGCTAGTAAGAAGGCAATGGGATGACATATATAAAACCTTGAGAGAAAAAAAATTGCCAACCAAGAATTGGCTATCCAGCAAAGCTGTCTCATAAATATGTTGGTGAAATTAGGACATTTCCAGATAATGGAAATTAAGGGAATTTGTAAAAGCCAGACAAATTTCAAGAAATATTATAGGAAATCCTTTGGGTAAAGGACCAACAACATCAGACACCAGTCTGAGATTAGGACACAGGACAGCATCAGCCAGATACCAACCCATATAAAGAATTCTCAAAAATAAAACAAAATGGGGCCGAAACCAACATGGTGCTATAGACAGAAGCACCATGCCATCCCTGTACAGCAAAGACCCAAAAAACTAAGTAAAACAGATACAAATTATCAATCCTGGAACCCTAAGTGTCAAATGAAGGGATTAAAAACTCAACCAATCACTGAATGGAATGAGAAACTGACAGAGAATAGAAAATGAGGAGAGCTATGGAGTGAAGGTCCCTTATCAGCTAACATGGCATGGACTCACCATCTTCAACCTCAGCCACCAAAAACAGTGGACAGGGAGTACAGGAAGGCAATTTCACAAAGCTCCCAACAGGAGACAGAGCACTCAGTAACCAGAGAAACATGCTTTCCCACCCCTTACCCTTCTTCCCTCTACGCAAACTCTGCTACTTTCAAAGGAGCCATAGTCACTTGGCCTGAGAGATGCCAGCTCCTCACCACTCAGATTCACCCTGTCCCCACTGGCCAGCTCCTTCAGTGCCATTTTTGTTGTTGTTGTTTTGGTCTTTTTGTTTGTTTCTTCTCTCTCACTTCCTTTTTTTCTCCTGCCCAGCTAGCACTGTGTGCCATCTCCACCCTGTCTTGACAGGCTGTGCCACACCACTTGGCTAGAGAGCCACCGGGACACAGCTTCCAGCTTCCCTGGTCCACACCATCCCACCAGCCAGCTCCCTCAGCGCTATTTTTTAAAATTTATTTCTTATCTCTCTCCCTTGCTTCCTTCCTTTCTTTTCTCCCATCCACCAAGCCATGTGTGCCATCCCTGCCTGTTCTTGATGGGCTGTGCCACAATGCTTGGCTAGAAAGCCAGACACACAGCCTCCCCAGGTCTGTGACACCCCACTGGCAGGTTCCCATGGTGCCATTTTTTTTTCAGTTTCTTCTCTCTCTCTTTCTTCCTTTCCTTTCTCATGCCCACCTGGCCAGGTGTGCTGTCCCTGTCCCTTCTTGACAGGCTGTGCCACACCACTCAGCTAGAGCGCCACCAGCTCACAGCCTCCCCAGGTCTGCGCCACCCTCACTGACAGGCTCCTACAGTGCATTTATTTTTTTCTTTTTCTTTTGTTTGTTTTTGCTTTTCTTTTTTGTTGTTGTTTCCTCTCTCTCTCTCCCTTTATTCCCTTCCTTCCTCCCACCCACCTAGCCCTGTGCCCTGTCCACCCCTTCTCGACAGTCTGTGCTATATTACTTGGCTAGAAAGCCTCTGGCACCTGGCCTCCCCAGGTCTGTGCTAACCCCAGAGGCCAGCTCCCTCAGCACCATATTTTTTATTTTTCTTTGTCTTCACCCTTCTCCCTTTTCCTTCTCCCTCCCATCGAGGCATTGCACTTCCTCTGCCCCTTCTTGATGGGCCATGTCACATTGCTTGGTAAGAGGAGCATCAGCTCACCTCCACCCCAACTCCCCCTCTCCCACAGCAGCTGGCTCCCCCAGACCGTATTTATTTATGTTGCTGTTGTTGTAGTTTGTCTTGTTTTTTCTCTCTTCTCTTTCTTTTCTTTCCCTTCTCCAGCCCACCTAGCCACGTGCACTCCCCATGCCCCTTCTTGACAGGCTGAGCTGCATTTGCTCACCTAGACAGCCACCAGCACATGGATTTGCCAGGTCTTCCCTGTCCCCGCCCATCTAATCCTACCATGCCACCATTTTATTCATTTTTACTTTTTTTGCTTCTGTTTCACTCTCTTATTTCTCTAACCCACTTAGCTCCAAATTTCACGTAGTCTCCCTTCCCTCCTGCCTATCTGCACCACGTGCCAAGTGCCACAGCCCCCAAATGGCACAGGAGTGGACCACCAGACCCTGCCCTGCACTGCCCCTGGGCCCAAGCTGTCAGCCCCAGTACATGCAGCAAATGACCCATCTTACCACTCTCCCCCACTGGACCTGCTCTGCTGCAACATAAGTAAGTGAGCAGGCCTGCCCACCTGGATAAGGTGGTGAGAAGTATCATGCCCACAGATGAGAAAGCAACAAAGCACACCCAGCCCACCTGCCCAGACATAACCAAATAAAACAAAAAAGCAGGACAAAATAAATAAATCTACAGTAAATAAATGAAGAAAATAATTCCTGAATGTCCCAAAGACAGCAGACAATATCAAAACATGTAAAAAAAAAAAAAGACAGGACAGGATGGCTCCAGAAAGTGTTTAAAATAAATCACTAGTAGAAATTAATAAGAGGAAAAGCAAGGGAAAAAAAAAAAAATCAAATACATGGAAGCTGAATAACATCCTGTTTAAAAACCACTGGGTAATAGAAGAAATCAAAGATGAGGTAAAAAAAAAATTCCTAGGATCAAACAAGAATGAAAATACATCATACCAAAACATTTGGGACACAGCAAACACAGTCTTCAGAGGTCAACTTATAGCAATAGATGCACACATCAAAAAAGAAGAAAGGGACAAAATCAAAACATTAGCTACAAAACTTGAACAAACAGTAAAAGAAGCCTATAGCCACCAGAAGAAAAGACATAATAAAGATCAGAATAGAAATAAAAGAATTAGAGAGTAGAAAAACAATAGAAAGAATCAACAAAACCAAAAGTTGGTTCTTTGAAAGGATCAACAAACTTGACAAACCATTGGCCAAAATGACAAAAGAAAAACAGGAAAGGACAATAATAACCCAAATAAGGAATGAAAAGGGGCACATTACAACAGACCCAACTGAAAAAAAAAAATACTATGAAACATAACAGAATACTACGAAAAATCTTACTCTGACAAATTTGAGAACCAAGGGAAATGAACACATTTCTAGAAACACACTACTTACCTAAACTAACACAAACTGAGGTAGGAAAACTGAACAGACTCATAAAAAAATAAAAAAAGAAGAGATTGACACAGTAATTAAAAAAAACTCACAACAACAACAAACAACAGCCCTGGCCCAGATGGCTTCACTGGAGAATTCTAAAAAACACTCAGAGAAGAGCTCACGTCAATGCTACTTAAACTATTTCAGAGTGTAGAAAAGGAAGAAATGCTCCCAAATTCATTCGATGAAGCCAGTGTAACCCTGATATAAAAGCCCAGCAAACACAACACAAAAAAAGAAAATTACAGTCCAGTATCCCTCATGAATACAGACACAAAAAAATTCAACAAAGTTCTAGGCAATAGAATTCAGCAGCATATCAAAAATAATACTTCATAACCAAGTCAGATTCACACCAGGTATGCAAGGATGGTTCAACATTAGAAAAACAATCAACATAATCCATGACATAAATAAATTTTTTAAAAAAGAAGAGAATCACATAATCACCTCAATTGGCACTGAAAAGGCATTTGATAAAGGCCACCACACATTCCTGATAAAAACTCTCAGCAAAATAGGAATAGAAGGGAAATTACTCAACATGATAAAGGACATTTATACAAAACCAAGAGCCAATATTATTCTCAGCAAAGAGAGACTGATAGCATTCCCTTTGTGAATGAGAAACAGAAAAGAAGGCCCTTTATCATTACTCTTATTCAACATTGTACTGGAAGTCCCAGCTATAGCAATAAGGCAAGGAAAAGAAATAAAGGGCATTCGAATTGGTAAGGAAGAAGTAAAACTATCCCTATTCACAGATGATATGATCATATATGTAGAAAACCCAAAAAATTTAGTAAGAAAGCTACTGAAACTAATAGAAGGATTCAGCAAAGTAGCAGAATACAAGATCAACATACAAAAACTAGGTGGATTCCTATACGACAACAAAGAAAACTCCAAAAAGGAAATCAGAGAAACAATACCATTTATAATAGCCCTCAAAAGATAAAATACTTTAGGAATAAATTGAACCAGGCACATAAAAGACCTATGCAAAGAAAACTATAAAACACTACTGAAAGAAAATGAAAGAGACCTACATAAATGGAGAAACTTCATGCTCACGGATAGGAAGACTCAAAATTGTGAAAATATCAATACTACCCAAAGCGATCTACAGATATAATGCAATCAAGTTCAAATTCTAACAGCATTCTTTAACGAGATGGAAAAACTGATCACCAACTTTATATGGAAAAGAAAGAGGTTCTGGATAAGTAAAGAATTATCGAAGAAGAAAAACAAAGTAGAAGGCCCTACACTACCTGATCTCAGAGCCTATTATACAGCCATGGTTGTCAAAAGAGCCTGGTACTGGTACAACAGACATATAAACCAATGGAACACAGTTGAGACCTCAGACATAAATCCATCAACTTGTCACCAGATCTTCAACAAAAGCCCAAAGCCCATTAAATGGGGAAAAGACAGTCTCTTTAACAAACAGTACTGGCAAAACTGTAAAAAAAAATTTTGTAAAAGAATGAAACAGGACCCATACCTCACACCATACATAAAATCTAAATCAAAATGGATCAAAAACCTAAAACTAAAAAGATCATGGAAGAAAAAAACAGGCACAATACTAGGGATGCTAATATATGGCATATACAGAATAACCAAAAATACCAAACACAATTAAAAATTCGCAAACAGCAGAGATGAACTAGATAGATGGGACCTCCTAAAAATTAAACACTTAGGCTTATCAAAAGACTTCTTCAAAAGAATAAAAAGAGAACCTAACACATTGGGAAAAAAATTTGGTTACAACATATCCAACAAGGGTCTAATCTCTAAATTTTATAGAACACTTCAACACCTCAACAACATAAAGACAAGCAATCCAATTAAAAAATGAGCAAAGAATATGAATAGGCACTTTACTAAAGAAGACATTCTGGTGGCTAACAGACACGTAAGGAAACACGATCATTAGCCATTAGGGAAATGCAAATCAAAACTCCAATGAGATACCATCTCACCTTGACATTACTGACACTAATCAAAAAAACAGAAAATAACAAATGTGGGAGAGGCTGTGGGGCGATTGGAAAACTCCTATGCACTGCTGGTGGGAATGTAAAATGGTACAACCACTATGGAAAACAGTATGGTGCTTCCTTAAAAAGCTAGAACTAGAAATACCGCATGACCCAGCAATCCCACTCCTAGGTATGTACCCTAGAGAAATAAGATCTGTGACACTAATAGACATGTGCACACCCATATTCACTGCAGCATTATTCACAATAGCAAAAAGAGGAAACAATCTAAGTACCCATCAACATATGAATGGATTAACAAAGTTTGGTACATACACAGGATTGAATACTGTGCAACGATAAAGAATAATGACAAATCCATGAAACATTTCACAACACGAATGAATTTGGGGGATATTATGCTGAGTGAAATACATCAATCACTAAAGGACAAATACTGTATGAGACCGCTATTATAAAGAAACGAGAACAGGTTTACACACAGAAATGAACAAAAAATTATTTGATGATTTACCAGAGATAGGAAGGAGAGGGAGGGAAAACTACTAAATAGATAGAAGACGTGTTAATATTGGTGAAGGGAAAGGCAATACACAATATGAGGGAAGTCAGTAAAACATGACCAAGGCAAGGAAGGACACTGAGAGGAACACAAGAACAAAGGGCAACAACGATAATTACTATAGCATAGAAAGTCCTGCAACAATAGTATTAACAAACAATGATTTACAAATGGATGCATGTGTAGATAGGTATACAAAGAGGTGTGGGAGGCTGTAAGGTAACACACCCACCTGCAGATATAGGTTTGGTGGTGGATATTTCTACATACATAACTGTAGGCGCTGCTTATGTATTAACATAGACAATAGAGCACAAAAAAGGCTACAGTCAGGACAGCTTCTTAGGGATAACCGAACACGTCACAGGACAAAGTTCCTAAACTTGGGGGACACCTACATGAATTGGCACAACATAGTTCATAAAGACAAAGCTCTGCATCCTACTTTGGTTCTCACGACTCGGTAGGTCTAGTCCCTGTGTTTTGCCCAATGTGGTCCCTATACGACACCAATGGAAAAGTATATGTCCCACGTGCCCCAGGCCTGGCTTGGGCACCCTCGGCTGCATTGGCCTGCACCATCCCCTCCTCAAACAGGTTCTCATGTGCCAGCTGGGCTTCCCTGAAACTGGCCTAGCAGAGAAGGCGATCTGGGTAGGGGAACCCAGCCAAATGCTCACCTGAGGTGTTCACAGTGAAGCTGCCCAAACAGCTTGCTGCATAACAGCTCCCAGGCCAGTGCACCCGGAATCCCTGAGCCCTGTGGACAGGTGTTCGCACAATATCCAAATCATGTAACTTCCTGTTTCACAGAACAAATTGTGGTCATTAAGTGATGCATATCTGTATTCAAAATCAAAAGGGCAACATTTGCCCAAAAGCCAAGATGAGAAGGCAGGAAGGGGTAGAAAATGAGGACGAAAAGAAATGGAGAACAGCAGAAATGGGGAGAGCACTGACACATTGTGGGGAATGAAACCAATGTCATAAAACACATTAGGTGCAAACTATTGAATGGGAAACATATTTGCTCTGTAAACTTTTACCTAATGCACAATAAAAAAACTTTTTTTTAATAAAATAAAATAAAAGCCATTCAGATTGGAAAAGAAGTAAATCTGTCTGTATTCATTGATGACATTATCATTTATGTAGAAAATCTTATAGAATCTACAAAAAAAGCTACTATAACTAATAGATGGCTTTAGAAAGATTGCAGGGTACAAGACAAATTTCTAAAAATCTATTATTTTTACATATTACCAATAAACAATTGTGTGATCTTTAAGGTTGTGTGTCAGCTTAGCTGGGCCATGATTCTCAGTAGTTTGGCAGTTATGATACAGTTTGGCAGTCATACGATGATGTGATCACTTTCATGATGAGATTTGATATAATGTGATCATCTCCATGATGGGATCTGCTGTGAGTAGCCGATCAGTTGAAAGGGAGTTTCCTTAGGGGTGTGGCCTCCATCCAATATAGGCAGACTTTCTAGCAAGGCTCATAGGCTTTTGCTCACTCTAGATCCTGCAGCTGGCTCCTGTTTGTCTGACCTCTGGTTCTTGGGACTCAAGCTAGCACAGCTTACCTGCCTTATGCCCTGCAGATCTTGGGATTTGTCAGTCTTCACAGCCTGTGAGCAACAGTCTTGCTGTCTGACCTGCTGATCTTGGGTTTGCCGGCCCCTGTGGCTATTGGAATCGGGAGAAGCCTCCAGCTTGACACTCGGATTTGGGACTTTCCAGCCTCTATAACCACAGGAACCATTTCCTTAATATAAATCTCTATATGTAGATATTTGTATGCTTTACAGGTTATGCTTCTATGCAACCTAAGACAAATTGGATATTGAAATTTTTTTAAATATCATTTACAGTAGCATAAAAAATGTGAAATACTTAAGGATAAATCTGACAAAACCTGTATAAAACCTGTACACTGAAAATTACAAGACACTGATGACAGAAACAAAGGCCTAAATAAATGTAGTGATTTACCACTTCCATGGGTCAAATGACTCAATATACCTAATACGTCATATTTCCCTAAAATTAATCTACAGAAACGATGCTTTCCCAATCAAAGTTTTTTTTTTTTTGTAGAAATCAACCAGCTGACTCTAAAATTCATATGGTGATGTAAAGGACCTAGAAAGACTAAAACTCGGAAAAACAGAAACAGAGTTGGAGGTTTTATAATACCTGACTTTGATATTTATTATACAGCTTTAGTAATTAAGATACTGTGGTATAACATCAAGATAGACAAGTAGATCTATGTTGAGCAAAATTAGTCAATCACAAAAAGACAAATAGTGTATGTTCTCACTTTTGTGAAATGACATGAACAGTGAATATACAGGCTAATGTTCTTGAGTGGTTATGGGGGTGGTGTAGAGAGGGAGTATTCCCTAGGTAGTCATTTTTATGGTAATGGGAAAAGTGGCACTGAATGTGGGTAAAGTTTACACACTTGACCAATGTAATTGATGTAATCAGCTAGACGTGAGAAGAAAGGATAAATTGATAAATGCTAAGTTAGGTATGGAGCCTTGGTGGCACAGTGGTTAAGAGTTACAGCTGCTAACCAAAAGGTTAGCAGTTCAAATCCACCATCTGCTCCTTGGAAACCCTATGGGGCGGTTCTACTCCATCCTATATGGCTGCTATGAGTTGGAATCGACATGGCAGCAACGGGTTTGGAGCTTTGGTTGGGGGTTACGTATAATTTTGCAACAACAACAACAACCAAAAATAGAAAAAAGAAAGAAAAGGGGGAGGCTATAAAAAAAAAAAAAAAATTTTTTTTTTTTTTTTTTTTAGATGCTAATAATCAGTAGGCATAACCAATCACCTCTTATATGATCAGGAACTGATGGTACTGAAGGAAGAAGTCCAAGCTGCTCTGAAGGCATTGGAGAAAAACAAGGCTCCAGGAATTGTCGGAATATCAATTGAGATATTTCAACAAATAGATCCAATGCTGGAAGCGCTCACTCATCTACGCCAGGAGATTTGGAAGACAGCTACCTGTCCAACTAACTGGAAGAGATCCATAGTCGTGCCTATTTCCAAGAAAGATGAACAAACTAAATGTGGAAATTATTGAACAATATCGTTAAAATCTCACATGAGTAAAATTTTGCTGAAGATCATTCAAATGCAGCTGCAGCAGTATATCAACAGGGAACTGCCAGAAATTCAGGCCAGATTCAGAAAAGAATGTGGAACCAGGGATATTACTGCTGGTGTCAGATGGATCTGGCTGAAAGCAGAGAATATCAAGAGATGTTTATCTGTGTTTTATTGACTATACAAAGGCATTCAACTGTGTGGATTATAACAAATTATGGATAACACTGCAAAGAATGGGGATTCCAGGACACTTCATTGTGCTCATGAGGAACCTATAAACAGATCAAGAGGCATTCGTTCGGACAGAACAATGGGGTATTGCATAGTTTAAAGTAAGGAAAGTTGTGCGTTGGGGTTGCATCCTTTCACCATACCTGTTCAATCTATATGCTGAGTAGACAATCCAAGAGGCTAGGCTATATGAAGAAGAACATGGTGTCAGGATTGGAGGAAAACTTATTAACAACCCGCATTATGCAGATGACACAACCTTCCTTGCTGAAAGTGAAGAGAACCTGAAGCACTTACTGATGAAGATCAAAGACCACAGCCTTCAGTATGGATTACTCCTCAACATAAAGAAAACAAAAATTCTCACAACTGGCCCAAAAGGCAACATTATGATGAGTGGAGAAAAAATTGAAGTTGTCCAAGATTTCATTTTACTTGGATCCACAATCAACACCCATGGAAGCAGCAGTCAAGAAATTACGAGATGTGTTGTGTTGAGCAAATCTGCTGCAAAAGACCTCTTTAAGATGTTGAAAAGCAAAGATGTCACCTTGAAGACTAAGGTGCAATCTGACCCAAGCTATGGTATTTTCAATTGCATCTTATCCATGCGAAAGCTGGACAATGAATAAGGAATACCAAAGAAGAATTGACACCTTTGAATTGTGGTGTTGGCAAAGAATATTAAATATACCATGGACCACCAAAAGAATGAACAAATCTGTCACAGAAGTAGCACAATGAGAAGGCTCCTTAGAAGCAAGGATGGTGAGACTTCGTCTTACATACTTTGGACATGTTATCAGGAGGGATAAGTCCCTGGAGAAGGATATCATGCCTGGTAGAGTACAGAGTCAGCGAAAAAGAGGAAGGCCCTCAACGAGATGGATTGACACAGTGCCTACAAAAATGGGCTTAAGCATAACAATGATTGTGAACATGGCAAAGGACCAAGCAGTGTTTTGTTCTGTAGTACATAGGGTCGCTATGAGTTGGAACTGACTCAACCTCTTCAAACCTTGAATTGAAATTATCCCCTAAAATCACCTTTGAAGTAAGTAACAGTTTAGCTCAAAAAGTAAAGATTGTTACCCTTAGGTATTGCATTCTTTAAAAAAAAAAAAAAATCTGTATAAGACGAAATGGTGAACAGCTATTTTAAAGCATAAATGAGAAAGTTGGGGAACAGGAGTTTAAGCTAATGGAAGTGAAACAACTAGAAAAGAAGTCACGAGAATGGTGACACAATGTGAAGAATGTAACCAATGTCACTGATCATTTTGCCTAGACTCGTGTGAAATGGGAGCAGGTTTTGCTGTGTACTTGTTCACCAAAAATAAAATAGTAATTTAAAAAGATAGATATGTAGATCAATGGAACAGAATAATTAAGAGCATGTGATATCAGTGTCAGGAAGGACAACTAGATCAATAGAAAAAAAAACAGAGTCCGGAAACAGACCCGCATAATATGGTCAATTGATTTTTGACAGAGGTGTAAAGGCAATTCAGGGAAGAAAGTATGGTCTTTGCAACTAATGGTGTGGAGACAATAAGGTACACCAAAGACACGTTGCTGTCGAGTTGATTCCAACTCACAGTGACACTACAGGGCAGAGTAGAGCTTCCCCATAGAGTTTCCAAGGAATGGCTGGTGAATTCGAACTGCTGACCTTTTGGTTAGCAGCCGAGCTCTTAACCACTGTGCCACCAGGGCTCCTACAATTAGGTATACATGTGAAAAAATATGAACTCTGATCAAAACCTTGCATCATATACAGAAATTAAGTCAAAAGGGATCAGAGATCTACATATAAAACTACAAATATAAAATTCCTAGAAAATATTTGCAACCTTCAGCTAGGCAAAGATTTGTTACACATGCCACCAAAAGCACAATCCACATACCAAAAAAGGATAAATTAGACTTTATCAAAATTAAAAACTGCTCTTCAAAGGGCATTGTTAAGAAAATGAAAAGACAAGCCACAGATGGGAGGGCATTTTTGCAAATCTTATACCTGATAAATGCCTGGTAACCAGAATATATAAATCTCTCAAAAATCCCTAATAAGAAAAGACAAAATCCTATTTTAAAAATGGACAAGTTTTGAACACACAATTCACCAAAGAAGATATATGGATAGCAAATATACATATGAAAAGATGCTCAACATCGTTAGTCATTAGGCAAATGCACATTAACACCACAATGAGATATCACTATATGTCTATTAAACCCATTAACCAAACCCATTGTTGTCGACTTGATTCTGACTCATAGCAACCCTACAAAACAGACTAGAACTGCCCCATAGGGTTTCCAAGGAGTGGCTGGTGGCAGCCAGTCTCTTAACTACTGCACCACCAGAGCTCCTTACAAAGACTTGTACACAAATATTCATAGCAGTCTTATTTATAACAGAAAAAAAAAACAAACCTGGAAACAACCCAAAAGTTCATCATCAGGTGATTGGATATAACAATTGTGATATAGCCATACAGTGGAACACTACTCAGAAATCATTTTAGGCTGGGTTTTCTAGAGAAGCAAAACAAGTAAAGCATATAAATATGTATATATAGAGAGAGATTTATATCAAGGAAATGGGTCAAGTGGTCATGGAGGCTGAAACGTCCCACGTCCATGGGTCAGAATAGAGGCTTCTCCTGATTCAAGTAGCTGCAAGGGCTGGCAAACCCAAGATTGGCAGGCAGAGAGCAGGGCTCTTGCTCACAGGCTGCAAAGATTGATAAATCCCAAGATCGGCAGGCAGGACCACAGGTAAGCTGCTAGCTCAAGTCCCCAGAACCAGAAGTCAGATGAAAAGGAGCCAGATGCAGGATCCAGCTTAAGGAAAATGCCCCCAAGTCTTGCCAGAATGTCCACTTATATTCAGTGCAGGCACACACTCAAGGAAACCCACTTTCAACTGATTGGCTGCTCACAGTAAATCCCATCATGGGGGTGATCACATATCACATCTCAGCATGGAAGTGATCACAACATTATATGACTGCCAAAACACTGAGAATCATGGCCCAGCCAAGTTGACACACAACCTTAATCATCATGGCAATGAAAATGAATGAACTAATGATAGATGCAACAGTGCAGATAAATCTCCCAATGTAATTATTTTGGGTAAAAGAAGCCAGACAAAAAATAGTAAATACTGGAAAAGGTGGGGCCAAGATGGCTAACTAGACAGAAGCTTCTGCTGAATGCTCTTGCAACAAAGACCCGAAAAAACAAGTGAGTCAATTACGTATATGACAATCTACAGACCCTGAGCATCAAACACACAACTAAGGAATGGATCTGAGTGACAGAGGAGGGATAGACAGTGCAGAAGCAGCGGCCAGTTGCTGAGCCCGTGCCACATCTCGGCTCTGATTCCTTGGGGCCGTTCTTTAACGCGAATGTGGCAGGGCTGATGGTAGTTTCCTGAGACAGGGCAGATTCAGCAAAAGAAGGCAAGCAGAGTGGCACACCCCTGACCCTGTTGTGTGTCTACACTGTGGCTGGCTGTGGAGTTCAGGATGCAGCTGCTTCAGTGAAAAAAGGCAAACAAAGTGCTGGCACCCCGACCCCCTGGTGTGACAGTTGTGGATCTGGCTGTGGGGTTTAGGACAAAGCTGCTTCATCTAAAGAAGGCAAGCGTGGGATGCAGCCCTAATCACCTGGGGCAATTTCAGCAGGGACCCAGCCAGCACACACAGGCTACACATGCCTCTTGAATCTGAGAAGAAACAGTGCCCTCCACACAAGATAAGTGATTCTGTCTAACTTACTGCACAGATCTAATAGCTCCTTCTTCTGAAAGTACTCTCTCCTATCTATCTGATCCTTCCTCCCTCCACCCCAGCTGGCTTCATTAGCAGTTGAATTCCCTGGGCCTGAGGTAGAACATACCGTGCCCCCTCTGACCCAATCTCCTGGCCTGGGAGAAGGTGCAAATTAACAAACAGGGGAAAAACACTTTCCCAACTCCCCTAAACTGGAAGCTCAGAGCAGAAGCAGCTCCAGTACAGGCATAACTGATCCACAGATTTTTAGCTTTCACCCCTACACGGAACCAGGTGGCTATTATAATGCAAGGGCAAATCTGTTAGTGGTCTGACTGTAATTGTTTCAGCAGTGTGGTAGAGAGGAAGGTTTTGGAGGTCTGATAGCACTCTGCCTATTAAACAGAGCCCTCACCTACCCACAGCAGGGATCAGAGGGCTGAGGTTCCATCCACCCCACCTAGCCACCCACAAAAGGGGTCTGAGGATAGTGGTACCTACCAGACTTTACAGGTATGAGCATTGGGTGCCTAAGGTACAGCTACAGAGCTCACCCACCAGAGCATTCTAAGGAACAGAAACACTCCTTCCTCACTGACACTTGGGGGAAGACTGTCAGTACCCTGCCCTCCTCAGACTGTGACTCCCTGCAGCTACCAGAAACCAGCAAATACAACCATTGCCACTACTCTCCTAAGATACTAGGTGAGAGCCTACACCACACAATAGGTAACTGACTGTCAGGACACCTGAGCTGAATCTATTCAAGAATAGTGAATGGACTCATAGGCTCATATACCTGGTAACAGCTCTAACCATCTGGCAAAAGGACATTAGTGCTTCGAAGGCTCCAATAGTCAAGTTAGTGCACTCTAGTAGCCTATTTGGGCATACTGAAACAAAATAAAGCAAGAAGATAGGACACAGTGAGCAAACATAAAATAAATTATTACAATAACTTATAGAGGGCTCGGAGGCAGCAGTCGATATCAAATCACATAAAGAAGTAGACCACGATTGCTTCAACAAATTCCCAAAACAGAGAATCAAGGACTCTCCCAGATTAAGATGTATTCCCGGAATTGCCAGATGAAGAATACAAAAAGTTAATATACAGAACACTTTGAGACATCAGGAATGTCATCAGGCAATATACAGAAAAAGCCAAGAACACACAGATAAAACAGTTGAAGAAATTAAAAAGATTTTTCAAGAACATAATGAAAAATTTACTAAGCTGCAAGAATCTGTAGAGAGACAGCATTGAGAAATTCAAAAGATTAACAATAAATTACAGAATTAGACAACTCAATAGGAAGTCAGAGGAGCAGAATCGAGGAGCAGGAATGCAGAATTTGGGGAGATGGAGGATAAGGCACTTGGCACCAATATATTTGAAGAAAAATCATATAAAAGAGTTTTAAAAAAATGAAGAAACCCTAAGAATCACTCTCTCAAGAAGAATAACTTGCGAGTGATTGGAATACCAGAACAGGGAGGGATAACAGAAAATACAGAGAAAATAGTTGAAGACTTGCTGGCAGAAAACTTCCCCAACATCATGAAAGAAAAAAGGATATCTATCCAAGATGATCATCGAATTCCACACAAGGCAGATCCCAAAAGAAAGTCATCAAGACATATTATCATCAAACTTGCCAAAACCAAAAATAGAAATTTTAAGAGCAGCCAGGGATAAGTGAAAAGTCACCTACAAAGGAGAATCAATAAGAATAAGTTCGGACTACTCAGCAGAAGCCATGCAGGCAAGAAGGCAATGGGATGACATATACAGAGCATTGAAGGGGAAAAACTGCCAGCCAAGAATCATATTTCCAGCAAAACTGTTTCTCAAATATGAAGGCAAAATTAAGTCATTTACAGATAAACACAACCTTAGGGAATTTGTAAAAACCAAACCAAAACTATAAGAAATACTAAAGTGAATTCTCTGGTTAGAAAATCAATAATATCACGTATCAGCACAACACTAGGGCACAGAACAGAGCATCCAGATATCAACTCAGACAGGGAAATCACAAAAATAAAATAAGATTAAAAAAAAGCTCAAAATAGGGAATCAGCGATGTCATCATGTAAAAGATGACAATAATCAATAAAGAGGGACTAAATAAAGTAGGCACAGATCTTCCACATGGAGAGGAAATCAAGGCAATATAGGGAGATACAAGTTAAGTTTATACTTAGAAAAATAGGGGAAAATATTAAGGTAACCACAGAGAAGACTAACAATCCCACACTTCAGAAGAAAAACCAAGATAAACATAAAGACTCAGCAAAAACAAATTCATCTACAAAGAAAAAGAGGAACACACAATTTACAAAGAAAAACTCAGCACAAAAAAGTAAGTGGAAAAATGAAACTGTCAACAACACACAAAGAAAGGCATCAAAGTGACAGCACTAAATTCATATCTATCCATAATTATGCTGAATGTAAATGGAATAAATGCACCAAAAAAGAGACAGAGAGTTGAAGAATGGATAAAAAAAAAAACCATGATCCAACTATATGCTGCCTACAAGAGACACACCTTAGACTTAGAGACACAAACAAACTGAAACTCAAAGGATGGAAAAAAAATATATCAAGCAAACAACAATCAAAAAAGAGTAGGAGTGGCAATACTAATTTCTGACAAAAGAGACTTCAAAGTTAAATCCACCACAAAGGATAAGGAAGGACACTATATAATGATTAAAGGGACAATTTACCAGGATATAACCATAATAAATATTTATGCACCCAATGACAGGGCTGCAAGATACATAAAATATAGTACACACTGTATGGTTCCATTTATACAAAACCATAAAAAAAAAAAGTAAAACTATAAACTAAGGGGGCAAAGGGAGGGCTTACAAAAGGAAAGAAGGGAACTTTTGGGGGTGATGGATCTTTTGATTGTGGTGATGGTTTTATGGGTGTATACATATACCAACACATTAAATATATCCAGTATACTGTTTGTTCATCATGCCTCAATAAGACTGTTAAAAAACTGGGCAGGATTTGCCGAATCAATGCAGTAACAGACCCTGAGATTGGAGAAGTCAAGACTTGAGGCAGCAAGACCAATGGGGAAGATGCTGATAAATTCAAACGTCATACCTAGGACCAGTCCTACAGGCACCAATTTTATGTAAGTAACTTTAATATAAATAGGAAGCGGCCCTAGTGGCAAAATGTTTAAGCACTTAGCTGCTAACTGAAAGGTCAGCAGTTCAAACTCATCAGTGGCTCCCCAGGAGAAAAGACCTGGCTGTCTGCTCCCACAAAGATTGCAGCCTAGGAAATCCTATGGTGCATAATGACATAGGGTCATTATGAGTTGGAATCGACTGGATGGCACTCCACAACAACAACAACAATATAAACATAAGAATTCTGAGTTATTAAGTGTTACCTCATTTCTAGGAAACAATAATAATCAACAAGTCCTGTACTAGCACATTGGGAGCTTTTATGCTGCTTACAAAAAGGGACCCCTGGCTCACGTGATCCTTCCCTACCCGAGCTGGGTGCCTTTGTGCAGTGCGAATCTGCACACCATCCATAGCAGCCCTGACCCTACGGATCACAGCAATGACCACCAGAATCTTAGCTTTGCCAGGAAATATATGGTCTCTGGTGAGCCACCTAATAGTCTTCACACTTGATATTCTTCATCTTGGATCCCTGCCCTGTGTGAGCTTGGTAGAGATAAGGACTGTGATGGAGCCTTAAGCATAGACATAGCCAGTCAATGTGCTTTGACCAAGAGATAAAAAAGGCTGGTTCTGGAGTTCAGGTGTTATATTCCTGCAGGAAAACTAATAATAAGAACATTAATCTTTATTAAGATAACACATTGTGTTACATTATCTACTACACAGGGCTGTCCTTGGATCAAACCATGGAAGCTGTTTCGTCTCTGCTGTGTCCCACTTCTCTGGCCCTCATTGTATTAGTTTGCTTGTGCTACTGTAACAAAGCACCACAAAGTGGGTGGCTTGAAACAACAAAAATCTAGCCTCTCACAGTTGTGTAGGCTAGAAGTTTAAATTCAGGGTATCAGTGGGGCCATGCTCCCTCTGAAGGCTGTAAGGAAAGGTCCTTTTCTTATTTCTCTTGGTTTCTAGTAGCCCCAAGAGTTTCTTGTCTTATAGCTTCAGCATAATTCCATCTCTGCCTGTCTTCACGCGGCTGTCTTCCCTCTGTGGCTGTCTTTGTGTCTGTTCTCCTCTTATAAAGACACCACTTCTGTTGGATTAGGACCCACCTTACTCCAGTATGACCTCATCTTAACTGATAACATCTTCAAAGGCCCAATTTCCAAATATGGGCACGTTCACAGGTACCAGGGGTTAGGACTTGAACATATCCTTTTGGGGAACACATTTTAATCCATAACACCACTACTACCTTCTGAGGTCTTTTCCTGCACAGCTCCCATATTCAGCTTTAACTGCCACCCTGTCAGCTGCCCAGTGCCCAGTGAGAATATCCTTCCCAGTGAGGTTTGCTTTTCCGGGTCATTGTTCTGGATTATCAAATTAACACATTCCTTGTTGCCACCCTTCTAAGCTCTCAGCGTATAGGTCTCAGGTGGGAGGAATGGGGATTATTAAATGGGTGTACATTCAGGTTGGAATATATGGCTAATGCTAAACTTCTTGTCTTTCAGGGGATACTTTTATTTTAAAAGCTAATTATCAACTCAAAAGAATGACTCTTCAATGATGGAATTTGATTCCAACTAGCTAGCTCTTCTACCACCTGTCTGTCAGGTTGTTGTACTATGGTGGTTTATGTGTTGCTGTGAGGCTAGAAGCTATGTCACTGGTATTTCAAATAGCAGCAGTGTCACCCATGATGGACAGATTTCAACAGAACTTCTGGACTAAAACAGCCTAGGGAAAAAGATCTGGTGATCTACTTCTGAAAAATTAGCCAATGAAAACTTTATGGATCACAAAAGAGCATTGTCTGACTCATTTACTTTGGACGTGTCTTCAGAAGGGATCAGTCACAAGAGGAGGACTCATGTTTGCTGAGGTAGAGGTAGAAGGCCAACAAGGTGCAAGGGAGACCCTTGGTAGATGGATTGGCACAGTATCTACAACAATGGACTTGGACATGCCAGTGATCTTGAGGATGACTCAGGACTGGACGTTTCCTTCTGTTGTACATAAAGTCACCATGAGTCAGAGTCAGCTGATCAGCAGTTAGCTAGCTAGCTGGCTGTTTGTGCATGGGACTGAAGGGGTGCCTTCAAATGCCCAAATCTCTTTCCATGGTAAGACATTTACACTGACTTCTCAAAAGGAGTTTTATATATATATATACATATACATAAAACCAAACCCATTGCAGTTGAGTTGATTTCAACCCATAGCAACTCTATAGGAGAGTAGAACTGCCCCTATAGGGTTCCCAAGGAGAGGCTGTTGGGTTTAAATTGCCCACCATTTGTTAGCAGCTAAGCTCTTAACCACTGAGCCACAAGGGCTCGCTCTCTCTATATATATGCTCCACGCTCTGCACAGAAAAGAATGGAATCAAATGTGCGTTTTTTTGTTTTGTTTTTTTTTGTTTTTCATTTTTACATAAGAAACTGAAACACTGATGTAAGGCTGCAGCCAACCTTGGTATAGTTTGGTGTTTCCTTTTTTAGTGCCTTAAGTTCAAGTTAGAGTCCCAGTGATTTAGCTCAATATACTTGTTAATGACCTGGAGGATGAAGTGAACAGCAATGTGCAAAAATTTGATGATGACACAAAAGTGTTTAGGTCGGTAAGAGCTAAGGCGGTTTGTGAGGAACTTGAGATGGATTTAATAAAGCTGGATGACTGAACAAACATGAAGACTGATAAAATTTTCCAGAGAAGGGCAAAAGGTAAGAGATATTGAAAGAAATAATTTAAGCTCTACATAATTTAAGCAGTGCACACTGACTGATTTAGAATTTATGTTAACCTCAGAGGAACAAGACCTGCTGTAGGAATCACGGTAGGCAAATTAATGAAAATATTTCCGTAAAACCATTTAATCTGCAAGAGTCATGAAAAGAAGGCTGAAAGGTTCTGGATAGGTACTCAGAAAACAAATTTAAAAATTGAAGAAAACATATGGATGGGTTGGGTGCTGACCTAACAACATTTCTTCTTCTGACTTTGTTCTGGTGTTTTTTCTCACTTCTTCCTCCCCTGCCCCCTCACTCTGCTTCAGGGAAGGTAACTTTTCCCCAGGCCCAGAAAATAAATCAAGATGGATCCAAACCAGTGGCAACCCTTAGACCGGCAGCATCAGAATCACCTGGATACTTATTAAAAACCAAAAAACCAAACCTGTTGCCGTCGAGTCGATTCTGACTCATAATGACCCTATAGGACAGAGTAGAACTGCCCTATAGGATTTTCAAGGCTGTAATCTTTGAATCGCTGGCCTTTCGGTTAGCAACTAAGTGCTTAACCACTTTGCAACCAGAGCTCCTTGTAAACTTATTTGTTGTTGCCAGGTACCCTCGAGTCAATTCCAATTCATACAACAGAACAAAACACTGTGTGGTCCTGCACCATCCTCACAATATTATTAGAAATACCACTTATGGGGCCCCACTCCCAGTGTTCAGAAACTCGAGGGGGTTGAGCCCAGCAGTCTGTATTTTAACAGGCCCTGCAGGAGACTCCGATTCATGCTGAAA
Organism: Loxodonta africana; assembly: GCF_030014295.1. Lineage (NCBI taxonomy): Eukaryota > Metazoa > Chordata > Mammalia > Proboscidea > Elephantidae > Loxodonta > Loxodonta africana. The sequence continues at coordinate 173,430,331 of NC_087345.1, read as the reverse complement.
TCTGAGAACCACTGGTCTCAGTCGTGATAATTTTATTCCTCTTTGCCAGTGATGATGTTAAGGATAAGAATTGACCCAGTTCAGATCAATGAGATACAAGTGGAGGCCTGTGGGGGGTTTCTGAGAAAGGACTGCCTCTCACATAAAAAGAGAGAAGATATTGAAGCCTTTGGCCATATTTATGTGAGGATGTGATGTCTAGAGCTGCAGCAGGCCTCTCATGACTATGAGGTAGCACGCCTGAGGACTGCAGAGTAAAAAGACCATGTCTTTGTGTCACTGAATGAACCAAGCATCAAAGCAACATGCAAGCCTCCAGTGACAGACGTGTGGGGGCTGTGCATGAGTTGCATTGGCCAGGAATCAAGCCTGGGTCTCTGGCATGGAATAAACCAATCTTGGCACCCCTCTACCTCTAGGATGTCTGGCTATGTGAGGAAGTAAAACCCGCTTTTGGTCAGGTATGTGACTCCTTGCATCTGAAAGGATTTCCCCCCAAAACTCTCTTCTTCCCCATTGTGGTACAGAGGAAGAAAACCTGTATGGATGAGGGTTTTTTAGACCGTCAACAACTATTCAGAAATAGTGAAGAAAAAGCCAGGAACAGAGATTGTCTTCGCACTCTCATCTGGACACGTGAGAGCTATATTCCCTAATCTTAAAGCAAGTACATTTTGAGCCTCTCTACTTTGATATGAGGCATTGATGGTTCAGTGATAGAGTTCTTGTCTTCATTGCTGGAGACTCAGGTTTGATTCCTGACCAGTGCACCTCACGCATAGCCACCACTCGTCTGTCAGTGGAGGCTTGGGTGTTGCTCTGATGCTAAGCAGGTTTCAGAAGAGCTTCAGACTAAGATGTACTAGGACAAATGGCCTACTATTGGTGATCTACTTTTGGAAATCAGCCAGTGAAAACCTTATGGATCACAACTGTCTGATCCACAAACAATCGTAGGGATTGCACAGGACCAGGCAGTGTGATATTTCACTGCACGTGGGGTTGCTATGAGTCGACGGCAGCTAACAACAACTTTGATATGCAGTATTAATAAAATAAATATTTACTTTGCTCACAGAGTTCTTTGTACAGTGTCTGTAGTAATGGAGCTCCCCCTTCATTCCTCTGGGGTCAACACACATTCCATCTAGCTCAGGACTCGGCGTGAGTAAGGGATACTTGGCGAAGAACATATAGAGGCCTGAGTGGTCTTGATCTCAACCTCAGAAAGTTGAAGTTGCACCCAAAGCACTTTAATTTTCCTTAAAAACCCATTACAGATTGACCATTTACAAATCTACTCAACTCTATTAATGTTCTGAATTAGGAGATCACATAAAGTGCTGAGAAAGAGGATTGATAGAAAGCTGCACTCAGAGAGGGCAAAAAGTATCTTCTGGTTTTGTGTCTTGGATATCCTGGAAATGTGCATTGCTTGGGCCTGTGAACAAGAGTCACAAGAAAGACGGCAGGGAGTAAGGTCATCAGCCAAAGGAATGTATCATTTTGTGTGCACCATCTCAGCTTAACTTTTGACAAACTTTTTACAATTAAGCCCCTGGAATGAATAACTGCAAAAGCAGATGGGTTTGTCATCATGCCCTATAGGTCAGGAAACTTGGGCTTTATAGGACTGACAGCAGGAATTGTTCCAAAATCAACTGTCCTCCACTGAGAATTCCCTGTCAGCTGTCAGATAAGGCTGTCTCCATTGAATTTAGCCCTCAAATAGTGCAACAGGGAAGAGAAGGTCTCTCAGAGACAAAAAACAGACCTTGCAGGATTTTAGGGCTTAAGACCAATACCTTCCATTGCACTCAGAGGAAAAGAGCAGCATATGGATCCCAGATGTTCCAAGCGGGTCTCCCTCTGGGAAGAGGCTGTCCTAATCTGCCCTGGAGCTCAGAGTAAGTCATGAGAGCAATCCTAGGAAGAAGGCACCCCATGCATTCATCCGGGAAGCAGATGTGGGCCAGCTTCTGGGCACAGAGTCAAGAGAAGAGGCTTCTTTATCCAGACTTGAATTCTACAGTCAAGGTTTCTGTGTTTCCATTTCTTCCTCTTGGAAAAAGAGTCAGGAAGGTTCCTGTCTCATTGTGGCAGTATGAGCATAAAATAATACAGGCAGTAGGAAATGGCATTTGGTTGTGTGGCTTCTAAAGTGTACTCACCAAAATCTATTTCCTCCTCCTCCTGGGAACGCAGCTAGACCACATTTCACAGACTCCTTTGCAGCTAGGTAGGGCCATATGACTGAGTTGTGATCAATGAAATGTAGGCAGAAGTGATGAACATCACTTGTAAGCCTGGTCCATACAAACAATCTCATTCATTTTCCACAGTCTTTTCCCCCTGTGTGCTGTCACATGCATATGATACAGCAGATAATTCTAAAGTTCTAAGTGACAGCGGAGCCATGAGATGAAAGGAGTTCAGATCCCTGAATAACTACGTGGAATGCCAACTGCCTAGTTGTTGTTGTTGTTAGTTGCTGTCAAGTTGGTCCCGACTTATGGTGACCCCATGTATGCAGAGTAGAACTCTTCCACAGGGTTTGCAAGGCTGTGACCTTTCAGAAGCAGATTGCCAAGCCTGTCTTCCAAGGCACCTCTGGGTGGGTTTGAGCCACCAACCTTTTGGCTAGTAGTCATGTGCTTAACCATTTGCACCACCTAGCCACCTGTCTAAGTAGGAATAGCCATACTGGATTTTGCTTGCATGAAAGTGAAGCTTGTACTGTGCTAAGCCACTGAAATTCTGGGATTGCTACATTATCAAGCATTTATTACCCCCCTGGAAACTCTGGTGGTGTAGTGGTTAAGTGTTACAGCTGCTAACCAAAGGTCCGCAGTTCAAATCTACCAGGCACTCCTTGGAAAGTCTATGGGGCGGTTCTACCCTGACCTATAGGGTTGCTATGAGTCGGAATCCACTTGAGGGCATTGGGTTTGGTTTTGGGTTATCCCCACCTAATACAGGCTCTGAATAAATCCTAGGTAAAGCAATTGCAAAGGTAACTACAGACCTGCGATGGGAGGTTAGGAACGGTGATTTCATTTAGAGAGATGACTCAAAGTGTTCAAGTAGTGCCTATGTGTCTAATCCATTTAATGCTCCTCCTTCATTAATGCACTTATGCTCTGGATGAAACTTCTGTGAGGTTGCCTGGACCTAGATGTGAGGGGTTGGGGTGGTCTCGCATCACTTCTAGCTGTCAGTGTCTACGCAGATAGCCCTGGAGGCAAATTAAACAGATCTTCAGGATGCTGGGGTCTGAAAGATATTAGGACAGGCCAATTGCTATCAAGTTTTTTTGTCTTTGTGTTTAGGAAAGCAACAGTGATAAACACAATCCACACCATGTCTCCAAACCTGCCATGTTCACTGCCCATTGAATACATCCATAGTTTGCTGTTGATGAGTACAGGGTGGACTGGTGACTGTATGTTAAGTTGTCGTAGAGTCAGCTCCGAGTCACAGCAACCCCACGTACGACAGAACAAAACGTTGACAGGTCCTATGCCATCTTTACGATCACTGTTATGCTTGAACCCATTGTGGCGGCCACTGTGTATTTTGAGTGCCCTCCAACCTAGGGAGCTCATATTGCAGCACTATATCAATATTCTGTTGTGATCCATATAATGTTCATTGACTAATTTTCAGAAGTAGAGTGCCAACCTTTCTTCCTAGCGTGTCTTAGCCTGGAAGCTCTGCTGAAACCTGTCCACCATGGGTGAGCCTGCTGGTATTTGAAATACCAATGACATAGCTTCCAGCGTCACAGCAACACACAAGCCACCACAGTATGACAAACTGACATGTGGCTGGTGGGGTAAGTATATATCAGGTAAATATTAATTTTTGTTGGCTTAGTAATTAGTCTGCAAATTAAAAAAAAAAACAAAACAGATTAAATAAAAAATGTAGAAGAAGGCTCTTGCTACTCCATGGGAATGCCTGAGTGATTAGAGTGCCCAGGGGGTGTATCTAGACACCTCATTAGCCCAGAGTATGTCTCCAATCCCTTGACTCTCTCTCCTGGGCAATCTCATTAAAGGGTTTCACACCTGATTGACTCCTAGATACAGAGGTGAATTTGCCATGAAGCTAATGAAACTTGAGCTCCAGGGCCTCTCACTTGTACTGGCTCCTTACAAGGCCCTGAGAAGGGCCCTTATAATGTATTCATGTAGTTTTTTTTTTTTTTTTTTTTTGCAAACTCAAGATATTTTCACCAAATGAGTACAGACCACTGCCTCTTCCCATTCCAACTTCCATGCTATCATACCTCCCCTGTGTTGGATGGTGTGGGACCCTCATTGCATTCTGGGGATCTGGCTAAGGGGAAGTTGAGTTGGGCACACATTTAGTCTGGGTTTAGAGGGTTACATTTATACAGATTGTGGTTTCTTCTGAGTAGACCCTAAATTACTGTTAGCCATCCCAGTACAAGAATACGCCTACCACCCACTGTGGAAACGCACCACGATTAGGACACAAAGGAGATATATGAGGAGCCTACAGTGCCCAGAAGGAGAAATAAAGTTTGAAATATACAGAGCCATAAACTAGTCTGTGGTAAATTCTTCCAAATATCAGATTTGTAAAGTTCTGAGTGGAAGTTTTATTTTTAATCAAATGCTGAACCCAAATGGGAGTCCTTTCCTCTCAGAATTATACTTGATCATGCAACCTATACGATTTAAGTGCATCATACACTTTTTTCTTTTTAAATAAGAACAGCACAATATAGAAACAATCAAAATCCCTGTAGTTTTTGGGCAACGGTTGTTGTGCTATATAGAGAGGAAATATATTTCTAACAGTTCATGTAGGAAAGAGACTTAATTTGACAACAATCCTATAAATTTATATGATGTTACCAATAATTGTTATGAAGATGAAAGAAACTTTTCTAAACTATCATTTATACAAAGACACATTTTGATCAATCATGCTAGAGGAAATACATGAATTTTCTACTCTCTCCAGAGAAAATATTACAAAATTATTTTTTCATAAAGAGCTGTTGAAAATGTATACAGACAAAAAGGGAGGGGAAATGATGTCATAAATCCCATTGCTGTTGAGTTGATTCCAACTCATGGTGACCCTATAGGACAGAGTAGAGCTGCCCTGTAGAGTTTCCAAGGCTGTAATCTTTATGGAAGCAGACTGCCACATCCTTCTTCTGCAGAGTAGCTGGTAGGTTCGAACCACTAACCTTTCAGTTAGCAGCTGAGTGCTTAACCACTGTGCTACCATAAGTGTCATAAAAGCAGGTAACATTAAGTAGTCAATAAAAGTACGTTATTTTCCAGAGTTGTGACATTTGTGGTATTTGTCGGTTTTTCACAATTTGTAATTTATTGTGATTTCTTTTTCATTTGAAATAAAATTCTAAATTTTGTATTTGCAATTTTATATTACCTGTCATACTTTATTTTTTTTGGTATTATTTTGTATTATTACATCCCTGAGTGATGCAAACTTTTAAGCGTTCAGCTACTAACCAAAAGGTTGGTGGTTCTAATCTACCCAGAGGCACCTTGGAAGAAAGGCCTGGTGGTCTGCTTCTGAAAAATCATAGCTGTGAAAGCCCTATGGAGCACAGATCTACCTGACCCACATGGGTTACCACAGTCAAAATCAAATTCAGTGGCAACTGGTTTTTGTTTTGTTTTGACTTTGGTTTATTATTTTTCTTGAAGAAGACTTCAACATTGCCCAAACTACACTCCTTACAAAACCTGGATCTGCCCCTGCCTAGATACGTCATTGTTTTGCCACCAGTGAATCTCCCTGATACAAACCCACACTTCTTCCTGTGCTTTTCTGACGTGCCAGGATCCCTGTCCTAAGAACACTGGCTTGCATTACATAACCTTTCACTAACCCCATTTAGCCAGTCATTAGGGTCTTCCGCTTTTTCTTCCACAGCCTTACAAACCTCTTCACTTCACAGCAGAGCACCACCTTCCAACTGAATTACTGCCGCTTGCTTTTCTTTAGTCGCCTCCTGTGGTATTCTTAATAAGGACTCCCAAATATATCTAGCTCCTCATCCCTGGAATATGTGAATGTTGCCTTATATGGCAAAAAAGAACTTTGCTACGATTAGGTTAAGGATCCTGAAACAAGGAGGTTATCCTGGGTGGGTCTTAAATGCAATCACATGTATCCTTATGAGAGGGAGGCAGAGGGAGATTTGACACACACAGAGGAGAAGGTGATGTGACCACAGAGGCAGAGATTGGAATGATGCTGCTAGGAGCCAAAGAATGCCAGAAGTCCCCAGGAGCTGGAAAAGGCAAAAAGGCGAGTTCTCCTCTGAAGCCTGTGGAGGAAGTGTGGTCCAGCCTGCACCTTGGTTTTGCCCCAGTAAAACCGATTTCAGAATTCTGGTCTCTATAACTATTATTCAAATTTAACGCACCAACCACTAGGGCCAAAGATGAAGAAATAGAAGCTGCTACAGTCTGAAATTGATCAAACGTGCAATCAAGATGCATTGATAATTACTGGTGATTGGAATGCGCAAGCTGGAAACAAAGAAGAAGGATAAGTAGTTGGAAACTACGGCCTTTGTGATAGAAACAATGCTGGAGATCGAATGATAAAATTTTGCAAGACCAACGAGTTCTTCACTGCAAATACCTTCTTTCACCAACATAAACAGTGACTATACACATGGACCTTGCCAGATGGAACACACAGAAATCAAATTGACCACATCTGTGGAAAGAAGCGATGGAAAAGCTTGATATCATCAGTCAGAACAAGGCCAGGGCCTCACTGTGGAACAGACCATCAATTGCTCATATGCAAGTTCAAGCTGACACAGAAGAAAATCAGAGCAAGTCCATGAGAGCCAAAATATGACTTTGAGTGTATCCCACCTGAATTTAGAGACCATCTGAAGAATAGATTTGACGCATTGAACACTAGTGACTGAAGGCCAGATGAGTTGTGGAATGACATCAAGGACATCATACATTAAGAAAGCAAGGGGTCATTGAAAAGATGGGAAAGAAGGAAAAGACCAAGATTGATGTCAGAGGAGACTCTGAAACTTGCTCTCGAACATCAAGCAGCTAAAGCAAAAGGAAGAATTGATGAAGTAAAAGAACTGATCAGAAGATTTCAAAGGGCCGCTCGAGAAGACAAAGTATTACAATGACATGTCCAAAGAGCTGGAGATGGGAAACCAAAAGGGAAGAACACTCTCGGCATTTCTCAAGCTGAAAGAACTGAAGAAAAAATTCAAGCCTTGAGTTGCAATAGTGAAGGATTCTATGGGGAAAATATTAAATGACACAGGAAGCATCAAAAGAAGACAGAAGGAATACACAGAGTCATTATACCAAAAAGAATTAGTCGATGTTCAACCATTTCGAGAGGTAGCATATGATCAGGAACTGAGGGTACTGAAGAAAGAAGTCCAAGCTGCTTTGAAGGCATTGGCAAAAAACAAGGCTCCAGGAATTGATGGAATATCAATTGAGATGTTTCAACAAATGGGTGCAGCACTGGAGGTGCTCACTCATCTATGCCAAGAAATATGGAAGTCAGCTTCCTGGCCAACTGCCTGGAAAAGATCCACATTTATGCCTATTCCCAAGAAAGGCAATCCAACCGAAAGTGGAAATTATAGAACAATAACATTAATAAAACATGCAAGCAAAATTTTGCTGAAGATCATTCAAAAACAGCTGAAGCAGTATATCGACAGGGAACTGCCAGAAATTTAGGCCGGTTTCAGAAGAGGATGTGGAACCAGGGATATCATTGCTGATGTCAGATGGATCCTGGCTGAAAGCAGAGGATACCAGAAGGATGTTTACATGTGTTTTATTGACCATGCAAAGGCATTCGACTGTGTGGATCATAACAAATTGTGGATAACATTGTGAAGCACGGGAATTCCAGAACAGTTAATTGTGCTCATGAGGAAACTTTACATAGATCAAGAGGTGGTTGTTCGGACAGAACCAGGGGATACTGATTGGTTTAAAGTCAGGAAAGGTGTGCGTCATGGTTGTATTCTTTCACCATACCTATTCAATCTGTATGCTGAGCAAACAATCCAAGAAGCTGGACTATATGGAGAAGAACAGGGCATCAAGATTGGAGGAAGATTCATTAACGACCTGCACTATGCAGATGACACAACCTTGCTTGCTGAAAGTGAAAAGGACTTGAAGCACTTACTAATGAAGATCAAAGACCACAGGCTTCAGTATGGATTACACCTCAACATAAAGAAAACAAAAATCCTCACAACTGGACCACTGAGCAACATCATGATAAATGGAGAAAAGATTGAAGTTGTCAAGGATTTCATTTTGCTTGGATCGACAAGCCATGGAAGTAGCAGTCAAGAAATTAAAAGACACATTGCATTGGGTAAATCTGCTGCAAAGGACCTCTTTAAAGTGTTGAAGAGCAAAGATGTCACCTTGAAGACTAGGGTGTGCCTGACCCAAGCCATGGTATTTTCAATCACTTCATATGCATGTGAAAGCTGGACAATGAATAAGGAAGACCAAAGAAGAGTTGACGCCTTTAAACTGTGGTGTTGGTGAAGAATATTGATTATACAATGGACTGCCAAAAGAACAAACAAATTTGTCTTAGAACGAATGCTCCTTAGAAGCAAGGATGGCGAGACCGCATCTTACATATTTTGGACATGTTGTCTGGAGGGATCAGTCCCTGGAGAAGGACATCATGCTTGGCAGAGTACAGGGTCAGCGGAAAAGAGGAAGACCCTCAACGAGGTGGATTGACACAGTGGCTGTAACAATGAGCTCAAGCTTAACAACAATTGTAAGGATGGCATAGGACGGGGCAGTGTTTTGTTCTGTTGTGCATAGGGTAGCTATGAGTTGCAACCAACTCGACGGCACCTAACAACAACAACAATAGAACTGTAAGAGAATAAATGTATTTTTTTAAGCCACTGAGTTTGGGATAATTTGTTGCAGCAGGCATCTGAAACTAACACACCTCCCAGCCCATGCTATATTCTAAAAGACCCAAAGCATCCCCATTCAAATAACTCCTGGTTCCAATTTTCTGGACACAGACCTCTTGTCATGATGCCCTCTGCCAGCTTCCCCTTGCCCCTTTTTTCATGTTCTTTTCATCCACAGGGAACTCCAAGACCACTGTGAGGAATCCTGGGCCCTCCTTACTCATGCCCTTTGGCCAGCCCAGCAGCCATGTCCTTGAAATGTTTCTTTCAGCAGAGCCCTAGGTGGGGGTGAGACAAGCCTCTCTCACTTTTCACTCTGTTCCTGACTTTATCCCTTTCCTGAGGCATCTCTTGTACTGAGGTGGCTGGTACTATCCCAATCACTTATCCAAAAATCTCTTAAGAACTGCTCCCTCTAAAACTCTTACTTATTGTCTTAGTCATCTGGTGCTGCCATAACAGAAATACCACAAGTGGATGGCTTTAAAAAAGAGAAATTTATTCTCTCACAGTCTAGTAGGTTACAAGTCCAAATTCAGGGCGTCAGCTCCAGGGGAAGGCTTTCTCTCTCTCTGTCAGCTCTGGAAAAAGTCCTTGTCCTCAATCTTCCCCTGGTTGAGGAGCTTCTCAGGTGCAGGGACCCCAAGTCCAAAGGATGCACTGTGCTCCTGGTGCTGTTTTCTTGGTGGTATGAGGTCCCCAACTCTCTGCTTGATTCCCTTTCCTTTTACCTCTTGAGAAATGGTGCAGATCACACCCCAGGGAAACTTCCTTGACTTTGGATCAGGGAGGTGACCTGAGTAAGGGTGGTGTCACAATCCCACCCTAATGCTCTCAACATAAAGCTACAATCACAAAATGGAGGAAAACCACACATGGCCTAACCACATATGGCCTAACAAAGTTGATACACAGATTTTTGGGGGATGTAATTCAATCCACGACACCTACCTAGGGCAGCACAGGTCGTATGTGCTCCTGCCTCATTTCCCCACCTTGTCTTTTCTCACAAGTGGAGTGCTGATTATTTATTCTCACCTGGAAGCCACTGGAAGAAAAGACTTAGTGTTTGAATCAAGTAAGTCTCCAAACATCTGTGAATGACTATGTACAGGCAGGTGGGCTAAGAGCTGTTGTGGGGGGACTTAAAGATGGGCAAGTGTGGCTTCCCACCTCAAGGAGCTTACAGACTTGACTGGGGGCAGGATAGTCAGCAACAAGATATGTACATTAATATTTACAATAAAATCAGAACATGAGAAATGCAATAAAGTAATAGGGGTTCAAAGGAGGGAGAGATCACGGGATTCTGGTGGGATTCAGGAAAGCCTCCACTGAGATGGTGGCACTTAAGATGGAACTGGGGGAGTAATTTCCTCAAGCAAACAATGGCTATTTGGAGATGAAGAAGGAAAGGAAATTTGGGATCATATTTTAGAGCAGGGATCAGTAAATATTTTTTGTAAAGGGCTAGATAATAAGGAGATTAGGCTTTACAGGCCATACAGTCTCTGTCACAATGACTCAACTCTGCCATTGTAGTGTGACTTAAGCCATTGATAATATGTAAGCGAATGGTTATGGCTGTGTCTCAATAAAACTCTATTTACAAAAACAAGTGGTGGGCCTTTGGCCCAGAGTCTATCGATTCTGTTTCAGAGGGTCCTGAACACCCAGCTAAGGAAACTATAGGCATGAGAAGACGTTAGAGATCTGTGAGCAGGAGGATGACATTATAACATTGACGATGCTATGTGTTTAGAAAAGTAATCTGGAAATAGCATAGTGCAAGAATTGGAGGAAGTGGAATTGAATAAGAGCTAGGCGGCTGTTACAGTGTTTTTGGTAAGAGGCCTGGTGACCAAATCTATAGGCCATGACAACTTATTGGGTGGTTGTAGGGAGAAATGGAGAAAGCTGATTTAAAGACTTCACATCTGGAGCCTGAGTGACTGGCATTTGAAGAATGCAGGGGAAGGTTGAGAGCAATGTAACGAGTTTAGCTTGGGGTTAAATGTGCCACAGGAAGCCCTTTGCACTCTGGGCTCTCAGTAATGGAGACAGGAACGCAGACAGGCAGGGTGGTGACACAGTCTGTGTTGGGCCACCGAGCCTCCCTTTGTAAAGAGGTGTCGCATCACAATGCCCAGGGGTCATGGGGAACACGTGGCTGACACCAGGCTCCAGTGAGCCACCAAGTCTTCTGAGCAGACAACACCTGACACTACCTGAGCCTGGCCTAGCCTGGCCTCTGAGTAAGCACGGGTGAGGATTCCATGTGCTGCTAGACAACTCGGAGGACAGCCAAGGCGGAACAAAACCAGCGCTGCCAGGAGCAGGTGGAGGCCGTGCCAAGTGCTGTTGGAAGCTGCATGTGTGGGCCAAATGGCTTTCTAATTACACTGATCTCCAGATGAGACAAAATCGTGTCTTTCGAAAAGCATGTATGTGGAGTCAGGGTAGGTCTCGAGGAGGTCAGGTGGCATAGAAATTGGAGCAAGGAGTCATGTTTCAGAATTCATTAATATCCCTTTGGCCTGGGAAGGAAGAACGTGGGGAGGAAGCAAAGGAGGCTGTGACTTGGTGGAATATTATGGACATAAACATATTTAAATCGAGTAGGTAATCTGAAAGAAAATGTACCAGTCCACCACGAATGTCTCATTATTTGTCTCTGGAATTTAATACAAAGCCCTCCTGGAAAAACAGTATAAAGATTGGTTTTTTGCCTGCATCCTATGACAAGCGCTCCCTGCTGCACTACATGCTGAGACAATTTAGCTGAAAAGGAGCCACCGTCGAATCTGCCACATTTACATTTGACAAAGAGGCAGTTTACTCACTAGTTACATACTTTCTTGCTGAGATGCGAACATAAAGGTTTGGCAGATATTGAAAATGCTATTTTGATATTTTATGCACTTTCTTGGGAACCTGTTTTAAAAGTAGAGCAATAAGAGAAATATTTCTGACTTGGAAATATAAATATAATGCTACCATTTGGGGTTATGTATTTCCCAGGCAATCCAACAGAGTATGTTATGAAATACATTCAGAATAGTTTCAAACACAATCCCAGTTAGCCAAGTGAGCTTCCCATTTTCTTTTCATATGTTATGTGATTCTTAAAAAAGATAAAATCGTGAAAGAATTAAAGGTCACAAATTTTTTTTTTTTTTAATCCAACTAAGATTGTAAAAATAAATATAAAACTGCCTATTTTAAAAGGAATGAAAGGGTTTTAATTACGCCGGAACAAGTGTTGATAATGAAAATAAATACTGCCGGTTATTGGGTTTTTTTTGGGTATATTCATGCTCATAATATTTTAAATACACCCTGTGATTCCAGAATTTTCTGGAATCTTGGTCAAGATGAAGAGTCAACCAGCCAGTATCCAATCTCTTCAACCAGTTACCAGGTAGTTCAAACCAAGTACATTCTCAATTATTTGAATAGTAACGCTTCGATTGTACTTAGACACCATGTGCTGTGCCTGCACATTTTGGCAAAACCGTTAAGAAGCAATTGTGAGAAAAGCTAGTTCTGGGTCCTTTGTGTTTCCCTCCCACCAGTGGCATCAGGGGAGAGGAAGGGACTGCTGGAATTGCCTACCTGGCTAAGTTCACCAAAGAAGAGTAGGTAATAACGGGAAAGGGGAGGAAGAGGGAAGTTTAATTCCATCTTTCAGTACCCTCTTTCTGAAAAGACGTTCCTCTTCCCGGACTGAGTTATAAATTAGTTTGACTTTGGAGGACCTGATGGAAACATCCCGGTGGTTTGTCAGTAGCAGACTCTACTTTCATATTAAAGTTCCATAGGGCTTCCAAGAATCAGCTAGTGGATTTGAACTGCCTACCTTTTGATTTACAGCTAAGTTCTAAACCACTATACTACCAGGGCTCCTGCTTCCATATCTCGGTTGCTATCAAGTCGATTCCGACTCATAGCAACCCTATAGGACAGAGTAGAACTGCCCCATAGAGTTTCCAAGGAACGCCTGGTGGATCTGAACTGCTGACCTTTTGGTTAGCAGCCATAGCTCTTAACCACTATGCCACCAGGGTTTCCATATCAGTGCCCCCCGCCCATTTAGAGACTCAGGTTGGGCATGAGCCTATGGATTCTTGCAAAGGCTTGGAAGTCACAGTGCTGGGTCACTGAGCCTGGAACCAGGTTAAGTAAGAACTGGACTTCACAAGGAAGTCAGGCCACTCCCAGCTCTGCTGGGGTGGGGTTGGCTCAATTCAGTGAATGAGCCAGCTTCATGAGCTGCTGGCCTTGGTGCCCAAAGAAGCTAAGCCTCTGTTAGCATTGCTGGAGAGGAGACAGGCAGCTTCCCTTCCCACTGAGAGGCCTGGCACAAGGCCCTGCTCTCCTGATGACAAGAGAATCAACTGGCAGACCAGGCAAATTGTGGAGTAGGTGAAGCTATCTTCATTTCCCCTGCATGTTCCTTTTTGTACACTTCCGAATACCCTCTTCCCCTTTCAGTAACCCCGGGTCCTCCTGCTCTGGACCACCCCTTCCCATTGCCATCCTCAACTGCCTAAAAAACTTAACCTTCGGCAAAAATCTGTATCATTCATTGAAATCTTAGTGGAAATTTTTCAATAAGCACTTTCTCCAGTCATATGGCATATAGTCCTTGTATCAGATAGTAGAATTAAAGATCTCGTTTTCCTCCTTAAGGATCCTAGGCAGCAAATGCAGAGGAGGACCTATGTGGAGCTGCTCTGTGTGCAGATGGCGACCTGAGTTTGGTTCTACTATATCCACAACCCTGGGCACCCCTATTTGAAAATATTTGGAAACACAAAATAGAAATATGCTGATTCTTAGGAAAGAAATTTACATGTGAAAAGCTAGTTCATCATTGCTAATTTTAGTGAGTTACCTGGTTTGGAATCACACTATGTACCCTTCAGAAACAGAAGGCAAATGGATGTAATCCAAAGTCACCCTCAGCAGAGATGAGGCCTCTCTCTGATTGTGGATCACAGATGCCTCTAAACACAGCGTTGCATAATTTCCTTCTTCCAGCCACCAGTTCTGTGTCAGCCTGCTTTCTCTTGCCCCAGCTGACACAACTCTTGTGCCTTTAGCCTGAGAAAGGAAATGACCTGCTGTGATGAGAGGTTTTCCCTGGTGACATTTGGGGCCCACACACGCAGGATCTCAGAATATGCCAAGATCAGCAAAGATCTTCACACACAACTCTACCATCCTAAGGAGATGGAGCCAGGATCAAGTGACAGGTCTCAGCCAAGTGCTGGATTCTAACATCTTTGACCTAAAGATCCAAACTGCACCCAGGGAGGGACCTGGTTGAACACTGATAAAAAAGGAGAGACAAGTCAGAGTCATGACTGAAAAACTTTGGGTACTTTTGCAAATCAGACCGAAGCAGTTGTATCAGCTGTTTTGAAGGTCAAAGCATCTTAGAGATAAGATCCAAGTGGTTTTGATTCAAGACTGTCACTTCTGCCAGAGAGACCACTGTGATCTCCAGGGACAGCTCTTATCTGTTCAGTCCCACACACTCCCAGACATTATCTTTATTCTATTCTAAAAAATAAAAAATTCTAATTGGCCTAAGGATGGGCCTTCTTGATGCCAAGCTTGGGGACACAATGCAATTAGAAAAAAGCAACTCTAAAAGGAAAGGAGAAAACTAACTTGCAGGTTGATGCTTGATTTAAAAAAAAATTTACCATCAAGTCAATTTCAATCCATGGCCACCCTATGCATGTCAGAATAGAACTCTGCTCCACAGGGTTTTCAGTGGTTAATTTTTCAGAAGGAGATGGCCAGGCCTTTCTTCTGAGATGCTTCTGGGTGGACTTAAACCCACAAGGTTTTGGTTAGCAGCCAACCATTTGCATTACCCATGGACTCCTGATATTTGATAACATACCTACCTTAATTGGATGCTGAGGCCTTGATCTGGTATTGCCTGATCTTCCCACAGACAATACGCAGCTGCAAGAGGAAGACTCTCATTTGATATCCATGCGGGCTCCCTGGGATCCCCAGAAGGCAGAAACAGATGATGAAGCTCAAATCCAGAGACCTCAGGGAGGTGGATCTCCTCTTGGCATCTCACATTGTCCTCTACCTGGTTAGTTTCAAGAAAAACTCTTCCTTCTGTCTTCAGGAAGAGGAGCATTTTCCTGGACTAGGAAAGCATGAAACAATTTCTGTTCCTTTAGACCTCTGGGCTGTACTTCCTGACTTTTATCATTACAGAGGGCAGACTAATGGTCTCCTCTGGTTTAGGGACAGCTTGAGCTGCCTGGTACCCTTGCCTATGCTTCTCAGCTTGTTCCATTGACGGAGGGTCCCTCCACTGACTCGTTCTAGAAGCCGCTGGCATGCTTTTCATGTTTACTTTCTCAATCTCCAAAAGGGTGATGTTGGACCTTTCTCTATGTATCGGAGTCTTTGTGTGTCCATTAAAAACTCCCAGCTTACCTTCAGTTAAGTCCCTGGGGTGGGGTGGGGGGGCACAAAACGTTTGCTGTCAGCTGCAAACAGAAAGGTTGGCAGTTCAAGCCCACTCAGTGGTGCTGCGGAAGAAAGGCCTGGCAACCTGCTCCCAGAAAGATCACAGCTAAGAAAACCCTATGGAGCAGAGTTCTTCTCTGACACACATGAGGTCACCATGTCAGAATCAACTCCATTGCAACATTTCCTTTTTTTTTTTTTTTTTTTTGCCTTCAGTTAGTGGTATCCCACACAAAACCAGGACTGAGAAAGTTGGAGGAGTTGAAGATGATACTTTAACTTTCACAACAGATGTTTTTGCATTTATTTTCCCCTAAGAGGACAGTAAATGCAAATGGTTCATTTGAGCAATTTCCATCCCTTTTGGATTGTCCCTATCCTCTTGCTATAAAATGTGTACAGCTCCTCAACCAAATTGCATGGGATTGTTCCGAAGGGAGAAAACCTCGTCTGCATACTTCAAATTAGAGGAGCACATTAACACATGCAGGAATCAGAGCCTCGCCCTGCACAGGGAACAGCTGACTGGGGCCCTTGGGGTGGGAGCTGCCTGAAGCTGAGCAGTTTTGACACTCGGGAGAGGTTTAAGGAGATGGAATAGCACTTATAAAAAAATGTATAAATCATTATAAAATGTTTTGAAAATTTAAGTTGAGCATCTTTTTTATGCAGGTGTACTAGGGATCAAAATTTCAAAAGCCTGCACCTCCACAGAGGCTGTGCTGT
Source organism: Loxodonta africana (assembly GCF_030014295.1). Classification (NCBI taxonomy): domain Eukaryota; kingdom Metazoa; phylum Chordata; class Mammalia; order Proboscidea; family Elephantidae; genus Loxodonta; species Loxodonta africana. Next base: position 173,414,118 of record NC_087345.1, on the reverse strand, counting down.
GGCCAGCCCTCGTATTCAGAAACTGGGAGGAATCCTTACGAGATTTTCGTTTACTCAGTATTGAGCCACCGTCCACGGACGAATGTTGGGCGCTCCCTTCTTTAGCAAAGTTCGGTTTCCCTGGAACGCAGAGGCAAGCAGAAAACTCCAGAAACTGAAACCGTGAAACCTACAGAGTTCCCCGAGGACATGGGACCACCCAGAACCTTCCTAAAACCAGTGATAACTGGTCTCATTATTCCACCTCAGGAAAACGGTCTTGGGTGAATGTGCATTTCTGAGGTCTCTGAACGTGTTTTACTTGCCTGAGAACATTTGGACTCAAGGTTTTGGTTTTGTATTTGGGTTGGGAAACTATGAGGTAAGATTTTCTCCTCAGGAGAACAGTGCAAAGGACAGAGGACTGTCCTGAGTGCTCCCGGAAAGGCGGGGAGGCACCGTCAGGGCCCCTGCTCCCTGCTCCTTGCTGTCTCCCAGCGGCTTCCGGATTCTCCGTCCTGTCCCCTCTGCAACCATTATAGGCAGACAGCGCCGTCGGAAATGTTTACAACTGGGCTGGCCCTTCAGAAGCTCATTCACACAGACTTTTGGTGACCAGGATTTCCAATTTAACTAGTAAAGTTCACTGTTTTTCTCAAGTGGATCAAAAGTCCTGACTTCCTTTGTTTCTAATTAAAGACATATGGGCAGAGAAGGGCCAACTCCCTTCATTTTACCTCTGTGTAAAAGAGTGTGGCCTAATGGCAACCCAATTTGCCTGTCACCGGGTTGCTGGGCAGTTTTAAACAGGTCACCTAATCTCTTTGCAACCTGAGAGGACTATGCCTAGTGTTTATTGGTGTCCTGTGCTATTTCACTGTTTGGTGATATCAAGTGGTCATAAAAACGCTTTAGAAGCAAAAGACTGTTGTCAAAATGTCCATGCATCACCATAAGCAAATTTATTCCATAACACTTCAAGTCTTTACAGTTAAATCAAGTAACTACAGAAAGTCTCTCTGAAATAAAAGAAAGAAGGATCAAATAATAGCCTGATCCAAATGGTGGGTTAACTACCCTCTGGGGACGTAGTTCTTTTCTACTCAGGAGGCATTAACTCTGGGTACGCAAAAGCACTAGAACAGCATATCTTAGAAACATGTTTCCACGCTACCAAAAGACTAACTGTTTTTTTGTTATATGGGCCACATTTTGTGCCTTTTTTCCGTTATATGCATCTAAAGAAGTCATAGTTACTGCACAATAGTTATAGTTAATGTCTGACCAACCTTTCCAAATAAATCCAGGTGTTCAATTAATCTAACGTGGTTTTAGATCTATTGGTTGTAAATGATGATAATAGTATGAGGAGGGGAGTCCTGGGTGTGCAAGTGGCTAATGTGCTTGGCTGATAACTGAAAGGCTAGAGGTTTGAGTCCACCTACAGGCATCAGATAAAAGGCCTGGCGATCTACTTCTGTGAAAAACCAACCATTGAAAACCCTCTGGATGGAGCACAGTTCTACTCTGGCACACATGGGGTCACCATGAGTCAGAGTCCACTTGAGGGCAACTATACCCACCTGTTGCCACCAAGTCAATTCTGACTGATAGCAACCCTATAGGACAGAGTAGAACTGCCCCATAGGGTTTCCAAGGAGTAGCTGGTGGATTCAAACTGCTGACCTTTCGGTTAGCAGCCGAGCTCTTAACCACTGCGCCACCTAGGGCTCTTCATGGCAACTACTTTGTTTGTTTTGAGTAGGGGAAGGAGGAGCTAACATTTATTGAACACTTATGCTCTGCCAAGTGCTTCTGTGTTATCATCAAATTGGCCCAAACCTATGGGGTAGGTAATTAATTTATTTCCCTCATTTTAGAGAATAAAACGAGGTGCAAAGAGATTTAACCATTTGTCCAAAGTCAAAATGTTTGTAAGTGACAGAACTAGAATATGAACCTGGGCAATGTGACTTGCCATCCTGCTTCCGTGCTTCCTACACTAGTTTGAAGGAGGAGTCCTGCCTAAGTTAGAACTCCATCCTCACCAGCCATTAGTTGTACCTGGAATACAGTAAGTACTCAGGAAATATGAATTCCCTCCCTATCCCTTTCCGTCAATTCTATTTACAGCTATAAAGAGACCTGTCTGAAGAAAGCCTCTTCTCAGAGTCCGGAAAGGGTAAGAGAACAATCTATTTGAGAAGATCTTTCCCTCCAAGTCACAGGCGGATTTCAAAGAGAATGTCATGTTTCCGAGTAGATGAGTCTCAAAATGTTAGTGATGGCTGCACTTGGCATTTCAGTAACAATTCTTGTCAGAGTCTACAAAACTGGTGGTCCCCCTCAGTATGACTCACCAGAAATGTGCTCGAAGCTCTTCGTGCTTAACACATTTAGAAAATAGCCCATCTACCCCACGAATGTAGCCCCCTGAAGTGAATCCCAGGGGTTTTCAGGGGGTGACTATGTTGTTACCACCTTCCTGGGTGCGGCTTCTCCCTCACCCTGGAGGGAGTTCAGAATTAACAAGGGAGTGTCTTTTCCGCTCTAGAACACACAGAATCAGGATTGAAACCTACTATAATTCCAGCCCGTTGGACCAGAGTCCCCTGAAATGAAACCGCCTCAACCTTCAGGACTGGCTGAATGGCTGAAAGGTCAGAGGGCACGTGATGTTGCCATGGAAAGGCCAGAAAAGGGGCTCGTGCTGTAGTCACACACCGCGCTGGGCCAAATGATTTGCAAATCACCACGGATAAGTTGTTTCTCTGAGTTCGGTCTGAGCAGATATGAACAGACACTTGGGGCACATGTGGCTTTATCAGGGTAAATATTGTGTTTTTAGTGGCCTTGCTAATAGCTATGCGTACTCAGAAGACCCTGGAAACCATGAGTTCAGAGTGGCTGGGCCCCCTGTGAGAACTATCCCAAATCTCAGTTTCCACTGAAGGAGACTAAAGCAAAGAGTTTTTGGGGGCTTGTGTGTTTGTTCTTTTGTTTTCTTAAACTGGTTAGCCCCATTCGAAAAGTCCTGAGGAGGATTTTTGCTCTGTGCTTCCTGGCCCTCCAGGCACCACATCCTGCCTCCCCACTTCCTCCTCTCCTTTCCCAGCTCAAGAATCCAAGATGTGAAGTCTCTCACGACCCTGTGGCTTGGCAGGGAGGAAGCCTGAACTTGATACAGCTGGCGTTCCTGGGGCCTGGTGAGAGCATTTATCCCTGAGTCTGTGCTTCTTTGCTTACCTTATTTTTAGACTTGTGCTGCAGCCCTTTCCGCAGGCTCAGCCGCTGAGTGTCCTAAGGGGCTGGTCCAAGGCAGGGCCAGGACGGTTGTGCTGCTGGGTCTGCTGCACACCTGAGCGGTGGGCTTGACAGCAGTTAAATGTGGTTTGCTTTCAAGTCAAAAGGAAGAGAAATAAACACCCTTCACCAACTCCCTCCCTACCCCCAAGAAAAAAGGTCTAAGTGTCCCATTTTAACGACAAGATGTGATGACAACATGTGATGGGGAAGCTGATCACAATGAAAGGACAGCCTCAAGGGAATGTCAGCCACAGTAACCAGAACCTGCCACAGAAAGCCAGAGTCCTCTGAGGCCATGCAGCAGCAAGGAGAACTGGTGGGTTGGAGACAGTCTTTCAGCCTTATCCATGCAAACTGATTGCCCACCTATACCCCTGTGACACAGGCACCCCCGTCCCTTGATCACACCACTCTTGCTCTAGCCTATGACCTTGTACATGGTTGGTGCCTCTGCAGGAATGTGTCCCTGCCTCCACTCCACCCTTCAAGGCCCAGGTCAAATGCCACTGTGGGCCTCATCTTACTGCTACTATTGATACATGGCTACTACCCTTGCCTGACTGGGAAAAACAAGGCACAGGGACAACGTCCTCTTCATTTTATACTGCAGGTGGCCAGGGCAGTGCCAGATGGCACCTGAGTGTGGTAGGGTGTGGGGATGTGTCAGGGGTGCGTGGGAGAGGGGGCTGGAGGCATACTTTGGAGCCAGCTTGTGAAGAGTCATAGGTGATCCCACCTAACAGATGTTCAGGAAAAGCTGAATGAATGAAGAGACAAATGACATGCGACTAAAAAGATTTTAACTGGAGTTAAAGAACAAAACAAAACAAAAAACCAAACCCATTGCCGTCAAGTCAATTCTGAATCATGGAAACCCTACAGGACAGAGTAGAACTGCCCCATCGGGTTTCCAAGGGGTGGCTGGTGGATTCGAACTGCTGACCTTTTGGTTAGTAGCCGAGCTCTTAACCACTGCACCATCAGGGGTTCAGCTATAGTTTGGATAATAGTACTGTAAATGCTACGATAACAGTATTACTAATAGTACTGTTCAATGTGAAATGTGGCAATGACCCTGTAGACGCCTGTCCTCCTTAAGAAACGCACAGTGAAGTACAGTATTTGGGGAAAAAGAGGCATGGTGCGTGGAACCTATTTTCAAATGGTTTAGAAAATAAAATGCTATTCTTGTAAAAACACACAAGATTTTATAAAGTCAGGAACCAGTAGAAAGGCAGAACTAGGAGAAATAAAACTAGCTCATTCATGTTCTTGGTTTTATTTGTACCTATAAAGCTTGCTTGTTTAAGTAAGGCTTTATGGATTGACTCCATTTATCAATTCCATAGACTATGGTACGGAAATCTCGGTCAGATTGGTCAAACGTGCAAAAGTAAAACACGATTGTAAAACATCGAAAAGCTCTTCTCTGACTTGCCTCCAAGAACAGCCATATTAAGGCAGAGTATCACATTCAAAATAATTAGACTTGACACTAGAAATAATAATAAAAAAAAAAGAACCAGGATTCACAAACTGGCAGTCGCCGTTGTGTAAGGCAATCCATTGCCAGTCACTCAAAAATGCTATTTTGGCGATGCTGCCATGGGTGTTTACACAGCTCATCTGAGCTTAGTCACGGTTACTCTTGGAAGGGGCCAAGCAGGACAGAGCTGGCCTGGGCGCCAGCGGCGGAAGGCAGCTAAGTGAGCAGCTCAGATGGAGAGCCGTCTGGAGAATCAGTCACAGGCTGGGCAGTGTCCTTTCTGAAGCCTGCTTTCTGGCCACGTGCCCTGCCACAGCTGTGGCCACTAGATAGAAAGAACTTGCCCCACCTCCTACCTTCAATTTAAACCTTCTGTCTGGTCAGAGAAGGTCCCTGGGTGGGACAAGTGGTTTGTGCTCAACTGCTAACCTAAAGGTTGGTAGTTTGAACCCATCCAGCAGCACCATGGAAGAAAGGTCTAGCAATCTGCTTTCATAGAGATTACAGTTGAGAAAATCCTATGAAACAGTTGTAGTCTATAATACATGGGGTTGCCATGAGTCAGAATCAACTTGTTGGCAATGAGTTTGATTTTTTGGTTTTTGTTGTCAGAGCCCTGTTCTGTCTCATGATGTCATACTGAGTTCTCCTCTTTGTACAGCCTCTTTCTCCTGCTCACACCCTCCTTTTGGATTTGACAATCTCATAAGTGCTACTTCTCAGATTACTTCGTCAACTCCACACAGCCCATTCCATAGAAAAGCAACGTGCGTGAGATATAAATGCAAAGGCAGCATTGGAAGGAAGGGTCATAGCGGCCAAATAAAGATCACGAGCCAACTTTAGAGGTCAGGTAACTACGTAGGTTCAGCATAGAGGAGCCAAAGACAGGCCAGGCCAAAGCATGGCAGAGATGCACATGTCCAAAAACAGGCCTGATCTATGACTGGGGGATGCCCCCGGAGATGGGCAGATCCTCTCAGCTGTGAACTCGTTATTACTGCTGGCCCAGGACAGGCACTGTCAGACCCCAGGTGACACACCTGATTGGGTAAAGAGGGGCTCATGGCTCTGCTGCCTCTCAGACAAAAGCTGAGTTTTACAGAGCTCTGGGACCATCACTAGACCAGGGATTGATGAACCAAGGGTGTACTCAGAATTGCCTAAGGTTTTTCAAAATACACATCCCAGGGCCTTGCCCTGGACCTACTGAATCAGAATCTTGGATGTATTTGGGGCTGGGGTGGGCAGGCATATATGATTTTAAAATGCTCCCCAGTGATTCTGATACAACAACCCCGCCCCACCTGGCCCTGGGGTGGGCACCATCTTGATTGTGAAATTTTGAAGCCAGAGACCATGGCTTTTTACCTTACACACAGCACAGGTGTTCAAACATAAACCAGTTGTCAAGTCGATTCTAACTCACGGGGATCCCAAATGTGTCAGATAGAACTGTGTTCCATGGGGTCTTCAATGGCTGATTTTTCAGAAGATCTAAAAAAAAAAAAAATTTTTTTTTTTTTTAGATCACCAGGCCTTTCTTCTGAGGTGCCTTTGGGTAGACCCAAACTTCCAACCTTTGGATTAGCAGCTGAGCACATTAACTCTTTGCACCACCCAGGGACTCCTCCCCATACATACGAAAACAAAACAAAATCTTGCCATTGAGTCAATTCCGACTCATAGCAAGTAAAACTGCCCCATAGGGTTTCCAGGGAGCAACTGATGGATTCAAACTTCTGACCTTGTTGTTAGCAGCTGTAGCTCTTAACCACTGCACCACCAGGGCTCCAAATAGGCCTAAAATAAGCATTTGTTAACTGATCGATTAAACGAATGAATCAATGAATAAACGAACAAACACTTCTGTTGCCTGAAAGAATTTTTGAGTATATGCAGGGAAGAACAGGTTTTCACATAATGGATTTTTACCTTCAGTTAACCACTCCTAACAAAAGCTAAATATGGCAATACTAGTGTGTGCTGTATCGACCTGTGTGGCTCAGCAATATATGGTATTATTGAACTAAACAAGGATTTATATTACCCTCATAAATAAGAGTGTAAAATGAAAGACGGTACTCCACCTTAACTCACGATTAATTGTATAATCTGAGGTTTAATTCTGCCTTAGGAAACAATGGGGATCATAATTACATGTCCCGAGCCCAGAATGGAATCCCACAAGGGTTTGACAAGCAGAACACAAGGATGATGGAGTGGTTTACCCATAAGCTTGACCACAGGGCAACCCTGGTGAGTCATGATTTCAGGTCCTGGTTGGATTTTTCATTATGCTCCATTCTTCCACAGTGGGTATGTTGGGATCTGGGCCACTTGATGGATGGGAGTCTGTTTGTGAATTCAAGCTGGCTTGCTGTCTTTGTGGATCTGACCCAGTGTATAGAACAGCCATGCAAATTAGCGTGGGCCTCGGGCCAGAAAAAATTAATTCAGGCCTAAGAGCAATCAAGTAAAAGGTGTCAAAGGGCAGAAAAAGAGGGATTATGGTGGAGAGCAGTCATGCTCGATTTTTCAGGTTTCTCTAGCTCACTGCCATGTGATTTTTTTTTTCTTTTGTCTCTGGAAAACTAGTAAATATAGGAAGAGCTGGTGGAAATCTTTCCAAATACTTACGGATGAGAAAAAAAGTTCATGTTGAAGTTGAATGCAGGGATTCCCTGACATCAGGTCTAAAGCAGACCTCCACGCCCAGCCCCGTCTCTCTTCATCTCAGCACCAGGCTGTGCCTTTACAGCGCTCACCACAGTGGATTGTTTTATTCACTTGTTTTATGGTGTCTGTCTGTCTCCCCCATTTGACTGTAAGTTCCTTGAAGGTAAGGATTGTGTCTGTCTAGCCCACCTCTGATTCCTGATGTGTGGCACACACATGTAATAACCACTCATTAAACTAGTGAATGGATACCAAAAAAAAATGCAACCCATTGCCATTAAATCGATTCCAACTCATGGTAACCCAGTTTACACTTGACTACTAACGTGAAGGTTGGAGGTTCGGACCCACCCTTTGGTGCCGCAAAGGAAAGGCCTGAAGATCTGCTTCTGTAAAGATTATAGCCAAAGAAACCCTATGGAACAGTTTTACTCTCTCACACATGGGGTCGCCATGAGTGAGTGGAGACAGCACAAATAACCCGGACCTAGCTTTCCTGCTCCTCAGCCTGTGGTTTGCAGCATGCGAGTCCTTCACAGAGCTCCCCGTTGGCCTCTCACTCCTGCTATCCCAGGATGCCTTGAATACTCATTAGGCTTTCTGTTGTCCATCATGGCAAACTCCCTGGTGAAACACCACCCTGTTAAACAGAGACAAAATCTGGAAGAGTATGGGCAAAGAGAAGAAGGCAAAGCAAGGGGCTGAGTCTGAGGGTGGGCTGCAGCCAGAGAGCAGATGGTCAAGGTAGAGCCAGGTAAGTAGTCCCAGGCTAAGAGCACAGAGGTGCTAGGGAGCAAAGCAATGTGGAGGGCAAGGAACTGGGCCAAAGCCAAGGTTACAGAGATGGAGCCTTGGATGTGGAAGTAGTATACTCTATTTCACAGAGACTATCACTTATCTGGAATCACTGGGTGGTGTAAATGGTTAAGCGCCAACCTCTGGATGGGTTGGCAGTTCATGACCCACTCAGAGGTGCTTTGGAAGAAAGGCCTGGCAATCTGCTTCTGAAAGGTCCCAGCCATGAAAACTCTATGGAGCACACTTCTACTCTGACACACATGGGCTTGCCACGAGTTGGAGTTGACTTGATAGCACCTGGTTTTGGCTTAAAAGCTATATACCTTCTGTAGGGGCAGCGGCTAATTGCATAACAGCGATAATAATGACTGACGTTTACTGAGCCCTTAGTGTGTGCTCTGTGCTGAGTATCCTCATGGGAGTGGCTGATCCATGTAGAGTTTGGTAATCATTAAAGGTCAGAGGTCAGGGAGGTGACGATTTGATGGTTCAGGATGGTGTCGCAGCTACAAACTAAAAAAAAAAAAACTAGGAATGCCCAAATCCTCTCCTGTCAATTGCTGTTCCTTCCATGAGGTTCCCAGGGAATGTGTATAGTAACACACAAGGAATAACGGCAGAATGGTGATTAAAATGCCACTTTAGTGCTAGCTCCCAGTCGCCCCCAACAGAGTACTCACTTGTTAAGCTTGACTGGAGTCCATGGTTTAGATTTTAGGCCAAACAGACTTCCTAATCTACCACCACCACCACCCAAAAAAGTTCAAAATCAGGGGACTGACAAGTTAAGAATGAGTGTAGGGAGAGTGGAGCATGGCTTGGTCTGCAGAGCACACCCTGACCTAGTTTATGAAGCCAGCAATCTGCATGGATGAAGTAGATCAGGAGGGAGACCGCATGGACACACAGCACGCGGGAGTGGACTGTTCCTGCTCACCACCAAAGGAGGCCCAAAGGTGGCCTCGGAGGCTGATCATTCTGTTGGCAGCTCTTCCTTGGAGGAGAAGGATGTCTCACAGGAATGGAGCAAGGCCAGGACATAGGCGAACAGGCAGAAACATGAGGGTATGGGAGGGAAATAGTCCCTCTCCTACAATAGTGCTAGTAGTAATAACAATGATAGTTTTTAGATATTATCGCTTACAAAGTGCATTTAAACTTGTTGCTTAATCTTTATAACAATCATGTTAGATAGCTGTTATTAGTCCTGAAACATGCAGATTGGTTAAGTGATTCACCCAAGATCACAAAGCTAGTGTCAGAGATAGGACTCAATATCAAGAGGACAAAGCCAGCCGTCTTTCTGTTCTGCCATACTGGTAAATAGGCTTCCCTGGCTGGGGAGCATGAGTTGGACACAAAAGCTGACTCTGACACTATGCCATGCTTCCCAGCCAAGCCTTCTCCCTCCCATCACCAATTCTTCTAAGTGTTTACCTCTAGCGCACTCTCTTTACTTGCTGATTCTCTGTAGCAGAAAATTCTCTATTTGCTATATGTTTCCAATTTACAATTATACACAATTTAAACTTTTACCAATAGTCAATTAATTGAAAACATGGAGGTTAGTCGCTAGTCTAGGATTTATGACAATAGGCACCATCCAAATATACTTACTATACCTTCTCCTCACTTATTGACTATCGCATTATCTGACATTTCCCACTTACAGCAATAGTAAAAAATCTACTATCCAACTGTTTTGCATATTAATGGCATACATCTGGTAGTAGCGAACACTGAGGTGTGAGGCTTTGATGGTTAAGTTATGAGTCAGTTTGGCTGGACCATGATTCTAAGTGGTTTGGTAATTATGTGTGATGTAATTTGGCAGTTACGTAATGATGTAGTCATCCTCCATTTCATGATCTGATGTGGTCATCCACAGTTTTCACATAACACCTATTTTGTACAAGGATCTTATCTTTGGAACCTAACATGTAAGGAGAGGGTGTATAAATAAAATAGCATAGTCTGGTACTAATATTGATGTATTAATGAAGTAGATCTAAGAAAATCGTTAGTCATATCAAGAAGATGTCATTTCAAGTCATTGAGAGAAAAGCTGAATTATATAATGAATGATTATGAAATAAATGATTAGTTAAAACAAAAATTCAGTTGAGTCTCTACCTTACTCCTTATATCAAAATACAGGTGCACCAAATATTTAACTATAAAAAGTGAAGGCACAAGTGTACTGGAAAAAAAAATAGATGAATAATTTTATAATCTTGGAACAAGGAAGGATTTTCTCACTGCAAGAGAATAAGATATTGACACTGCATACAATTTAGAATTTTATATAGAAAAAATTGTAAATAAGATTTAAAAAGAAATAGTGTACTTGAAAAAATTATTTGTAAACCATATGGACTGAATGTTAATAACTTTAGCATACACAAACCCCTACAAATCAATAAGAAACAAACGGCCCTTTTAAAATGGGAAAGAACGTAAAGCCTGCTTAAAAAGAAAAAAATACCAAATATACGAGATGTTGAAACTCAGTAACAATTATACATACAAAAGTAAAACAATAATTAAAGTATGTGAGTGTGTGTGTGTGTGCCTATAAATTACAAAGAAAAAAAGAGACTGAGAAAACTAGTGCTGGCAGCGTGTTAGGAAATTCACCATCTCATGTGCTGGTAGTTGGAATGTGAGTTGGTATAACCTTTCTGGAAGGAAGTTTGGTAATATTTACCAAAATTTAGAAAGTTCACACTTACCCTTACCCCAAGAATTTAAATTCAAAGAATTTATTTTAAGGAGAAAATTGTAGAAGAACAAAAGCATATATGCACAAAAAAGTGGAAACCATCCAAGTATCCATCAACAGATAAATGGATAAACAAAATGTGGTATATATGTACAATTAACATTATTCATCCATGTTGGGGATTGAATTGTATCCCCCAAAATGTGTATTAGTTTGGCTAGGCCACGATTGCCAGTATTGTGTAGTTGTCCAACATTTTGTGATCTGATGTGATGATACTATGTGTTGTAAATCCAAATCGCTATGATGTTAATGAGGCAGGACTAGAAGCAGGTACATTATTGAGGAAGGGTTCAATCTACAGGATTAGGCTGTATCTTGAGTCAATCTCTTTTGAGATATAAATGAGAGAATCAAGCAGTGAGGAGGGGGACCTCATTACCATCATACAAGAAGAGCCAGGACCTGAGTACATCCTTTGGACTTGGGGTCCCTGAACTGAGAAGCTCCTAGACCATGGGAAGATTGATGACAAGCATCTCCTCCCAGAGCCAACAGAGAGAGAAAGGCTTCCACTGGAGCTGGCACCCTGAATTTTGTCTTCTAGACTCCTAGACTGTTAGAGAGTAAATTTCTGTTTGTTAAAGCCATCACCTGTAGTATTTCTGTTATAGCAGTACTATATAACTAAGACAATCCATAAAGTGAAATGAAATTCTGATATAAACTAGGACACGGATGAACCTTGAAAACATTGTTGTTGTTTGGTGCCATCAAGTCAGTTCTGACTCCTAGAGACCCTATGTACAACAGAATGAAACACTGCCCCATCCTGTACCATCCTCAAGACCATTGTTATACTTGAGCCCATCGTTGCAGCCACTGTATTGATCTATCTCATTGAGGGTCTTCCTCTCTTTCACTGACCCTCTAATTTACCAAGCATGATGTCCTTTCCCAGGGACTGGTTCCTCCTCATAACATGTCCAAAATATGTGAGACAAAGTTTTACACCATCCTTGCCTACAAGGAGCATTCTGGCTGTACTTCTTCCAAGACAGACTTGTTTGTTCTTTTGGCAGTTCACGGTATATTCAATATTCTTCGCCAACACCTTAATTCAAATGCATCAATTCTTCTTTAGTCTTCCTTATTCATTATCCAGCTTTTGCAGGCATATGAGGTGACTGAAAACACCATGGCTTGGGTCAGGTGCACCTTAGTCCTTAAAGTGACATTTTGCTTTTTAACACTTTAATGATGTCTTTTGCAGCAGGTTATCCCAATGCAATATGTCACTTGATTTCTTGACTGCCACTTCCCTAGGCATTGATTGTGGATCCAAGTAAAATAAAATCCTTGACAACTTCAATTTTTTCTCCATTTATCATGATGTCTCCTATTGATTCAGTTGTGAGGATTTTTGTTTTCTTTATGTTGAGGTGTACTCCACACTGAAGGCTATAGTCCTTTCATCTTCCTCAGTAAGTGCTTCAAGTCCTCTTCACTTTCAGCAAGCCAGGTAGTGTCATCTGCATATCACAAGTTGTTAATAAGTGTTCCTTCAATCCTGATGCTGCATTCTTCTTCATAGAGTCCAGTTTCTCAGATTATTTGCTCAGCATTCAGATTGAATAAGTATGGTGAAAGGATACAACCCCGACACATACCTGTCCTGACTTTAAACCATGCACTACCTCCTTGTTCTGTCTGAAGAACTGCCTCTTTGTCTATATACAGGTTTCTCATGAACACAGCTAAGTGTTCTGGAATTCCCACTCTTTGCAATATTACCCATAATTTGTTGTGATCCACACTGTCGAATGTCTTTGCATAGTCAACAAAACACAGACAAACATCTTTCTGGTATTCTCTTCTTTCAGCCAGGATCCATCTGACATTAGCAATGGTATCCCTCATTTCACATCTTCTTCTGAATCCAGCTTGAATTTCTGGCAGTTCCCTGTTGATGTACTGCTGGAACTGCTTTTGAATGATCTTCAGAAAAACTTTACTTGTGTAGGATATTAACGATATTGTTTCATAATTTCCACATTCTGTTGGATCACCTTTCTTTGGAACAGACATAAATATGGATCACTTCCAGTCAGTTGGCCAGGTAGCTGTCTTTCAAATTTCTTGGCATAGACAAGTGAGCCCCTCCAGCGCTGCATCCGTTTGTTGAAACATTTCAATTGGTATTCCATCACTTCCTGGAGCCTTGTTTTTCACCAATGTTTTCACTGCCTGTTGGACTTCTTCCTTCAGTATCGTGGGTTCTTGATCATAGGCTACTTTCTGAAATGATTGAACGTTGACCAGTTCTTTTTGGTACAGTGACTCATTGTATTCCTTCCATCTTCTTTTCTTTTTGCATTTTTTTATTGTGCTTTAAATAAAGGTTTACAGAGCAAATTAGTTTCTCATTAAACAATTAATACACATATTGTTTTGTGACTGGTTGCCAACCCTTCGATTTGTCAATGCTCTCCCCTTCTTGACCTTGGGTTCCCCATTACCAGCTTTCCGGTCCTCTCCTGCCTTCTCATCCTTGCCCCTGGTCTGGTGTGTGCATTCAATCTCATTTTGTTTTATGGGCCTGTCTAATCTTTGGCTAAAGGGTGAACCTCAGGAGTGATTTTGGTACTGTGTTAAAACGGTGTCTGGGGGCCATACTCTCAGGGTTTCTCCAGTCTCTGTCAGACCAGTAAGTGTGGTCTTTTTTTGTGAGTTAGAATTTTGCTCTACATTTTCCTCCAGCTCTGTCCAGGACCCTCTATTGTGATCCATGTCAGAGCAGTTGGTGGTGGTAGACTGGCACCATCTAGTTGCGCTGGACTCAGTCTGGTGGAGGCTGTGGTACATGTGGTCAATTAGTTCTTTGGACTAATCTTTCCCTTATGTCTTCAGTCTTCTTCATTCTCCCTTGCTCCAGATGGGGTGAGACCAGTGGAGTATCTTAGATGGCTGCTCACAAGCTTGTAAGATCTCAGGTGCCACTCACCAAAGTAGGATGTGGAACATTTTCTTTATAAACTATGTTTTGCCAGTTAAGCTAAATGTCCCCCAAGACCACGGTCTCCAGCCCTCAACCCAGTGATTCCGTCCGTCAGGGAGTTTCAATATGTCTATGAAGCTTTCATGACCTTGCCTTGGTCAAGCTGTGCTGACTTCCCCGGTATTGTATATTGTCTTACCCTTCACCAAAGTTACCACTTACATTGTCTAGTTGGTGTTTTTCCTTCCCCTCTCCTCCCCTCCCCTTCCTCATAACCATCAAAGATTGTTTCCTTCTGTGTGTAAACCTTTTTATGAGTTTTTATAATAGTCTCATACAATATTTATCCTTCTGTGATGGGCTTATTTCACTCAGAATAATGCCCTCGGATTCATCCATGTTACGAGATGTTTCACAGACTCATCATTATTCTTTATTGTTGCATAGTATTCCTTTGTGTGTAGGTATCATAGTTTGATTATCCATTCATCTGTCGATGGGCACTTAGCTTGTTTCCATCTTTTTGCTATTGTGAATAAAGCTGTAATGAACATGGGTGTGCATATGTCTATTACTGTATGGCTTTTATTGATCTAGGATATATTCCAAGGAGTGGGATAGCTGGATGGTATGGTATTTCTATTTCCAACTTTTTAAGGATGCACCATATCGTTTTCCATAGTGGTTGTACCATTTTGCATTCCTACTAGCAGTGCAGAAGAGTTCTAATCTCCCTGAAGCCTTTCCAACATTTGTTATTTTCTGTGTTTTTGATTTGTGCCGATAATGTCGGGCTGAGATGGTATCTCATTGTAATTTAGATTTGCATTTCTCTATTTTACACTGGGTTTTTATTTTATTTTATTTTAATGGCTAGTGATCTCAAGCATTTCCTCATATGTCTGAATGCCTTCTTGGATGAAGTGTCTGTTCATAACCCTTTGCCCATTTTTTAACTGGATTATTTGTCTTTTTGTTGTAGAGGTTTTGGCGTTTCCTATAGATTTTGGATATTAGAACTTTATCAGATTTGTCATAGCCAAAAATTTTTTCCCGGTCCGTAGGTTCTCTTTTCACTCTTTTGGTGAAGTCTTTTAATGAGCATAAGTGTTTCATTTTTAGAAGATCCCAGTTATCTAGCTGATCTTCTGGTGTTTGTATATTGTTAGTCATGGTTTGTATTCTATTTAGGCTGTGTATTAGAGCCTTTATCATTAACCCTATTTTTTCTTTTATGATCTTTAAAGTTTTTGGTTTTATATTTAGATTTCTGATTCATTTTGAATCATTTTTTACATATGGTGTGAAGTATGGGGACTGTTTAAATTTTTTAACAAAAGGACATTAAGCTTCGCCGACATCATTTGTTAAAGAGACCGTCTTGTCTCCACTTAATGGACTATTGACCTTTGTCAAAGATCAGCTTTCCATCTTCTTTTGATGTTTCTTGCATCCTTCAGTATTTTGCCCACAGAATCCTTCAGTAGGGTCGGTATGAGTCAGAGTTGACTCAACAGCAACGGGCTTCCCCCCACACTTCTGTCGGTTTGTTGTACTATGGGGGCTTGCAAGTTGCCGTGATGCTAGAAGCTATGCCACCAGTATTCAAATACCAGCAGGGTCACCCGTGGTGGACGGGCTTCATCTCAGCTTCCAGACTTGAAGACATTATTCTGAGTGCAGTCAGTCAGACAAAAAGGACAAATGTTGTATGATCTCACTTACATGAAATGTCTAGAAAAGGCAAATGCATAGAGACAAAAGTTTTTTAGCGACTCTCAGGGGCTGAGGGGGAAAGAATGGGAGTTATTGCTGAAGTGGCATTGAATGTTTGTTTAAGGGGATGTAAAATTTTTGGAAATGCATAGTGGTGATGGGAACACAACATGGTGAAAGTAATGAATTCCACTGCATTGTACACTTTCAAATGGTTAAAATGGCAAACTTTTGTTATTATTTTACCACAACAGAGGTAAAATAATCTCTCCAATAAGTAATTTATCATAATTGTTTAAAAGCGTCTATGTACATTCCTTCAAAAAATATTTCCTGAGTACCTACTATGCGCTAGGTAGTAAATGAGACAGTCAAGGTTACTTGTCATATATACAAATAATGACTTAGGGGAGGAAGGCAGACAGCAAACAAACATTTAAGCAAGAAAGCATTACGTTGCAATAAGTACTATGAGGGAAATAAACAGATTAATGCAGTAATGATTATGTGGGTAAGAAAAAGGCCTCTCATGTGCTGTTTATAATAGCAAACAAATCAGAAAAAAACTAAATGTCTAAACAACACCCCCATTAAATCATAAAGCCCACCTGGCTGGATGTCAGTTCGTGAAAATCCACTGTAAAGAATAAAATCCTTTTTCAGAACCATTCCCATGAATTCAGTGTGCCTTCTATACAGTATTTTCCTGGAGAGCAAGAGTTTCCAACTTTTGGAGGTAAAAAATAATTTAGCAGGGAACATGCCAATGCTTCTTCATTCTAAGAAGAAATGCACAGATGATAGTTTCAAGGGTTTGATGTCCAACTCCTCCTAAAACTGTAAAATAGCAGCTGGACGATCAAGAGGCTGATCTAATCTTCTTTCTGTGGTTTTACTTTTGTTCTGGCAGGCTTAGCAACACTAGGAGGAAAAAAAAATACAGCGTGTGCATGGGAAACGTATTTCCCCCTTTTTTTTCTAGAGTGACGTATTGGACAGCAGGACGTGAGTATGTGAAAATGGTACTGATTGTGATATAGCTGAGACACATACAACACTTTAAATAGCATCAAGAGTCTGGCCTACCCTTAGCCTAGGCAGGAAATTTAAGGGTAATATAACACTTTGCTGTTAAGTAATGCCATTAGAATAAAAACATGTTTGAGATGACTTCTGGCTCTAACTTGGAATTTCTGCATTTCATCTGCTTCCAGAAAGAACTTTTTCCCTCCTAAAATTCTTAACTTGTATTCCAAAAGTTCTTGTAGCTATATAAATATAATGTATACAAACTGGCCTTAAATAAAAGCTATATGTTGTAGATATGCTTAAAAAAAAAAAATTCAAGATCTCAGTGTTAGCTGAGACGCTAAGGAAGCAACTTGGCATAATGTAACCTCTCTACTACTTACTATGTGAACTTGGGTACATTATTTGACCTCTGAGCCTGTAAAAGGGGAAGAAGAATAGTGCCTACTCGGCGGGGGGGTGGGGGGGTGGGGGGGGAGTTTGTGAAGATAAAAGGAGAAAACATGAAAAAGCACAGTGCTAGGAGTTTCCAGGCGAAGATGAACTAGAAAGAAAGGCTTGGTAGCCTACTTCCAAAAACCATCTAATGAAAACCCTACGGATCACAAAAGTTTGATCCTCAACTGTTGATGGGGATGGCACAGGATCAGACAGTGTTTCGTTCCCTTGTGTACAGGGTTGCCATGAGTCAGGGGCCGACTCAACACCAGCTAACAACAACAACGAGCACACAGTAGAACTTTTTCCTTCTGTCCTATTCTCTGTGATTGAGTCTGGTATTACTGACTCAGACTAAAGAAGGACTAAAGTGGAAAATCAAGATTTATTTTTGTCTGAATAACTTCAACATGGTCTGGCTGATTCTCCTTGTCCCCCGTGCTGCCTCCTAAGCTGAGTTGCAGCATGATCAAAGCAGTGTCTTCAGTTTCAAAAGACTTAGACCAACAGGAGCATATCTAGATTAACTTGGGATGGTGAGGAGAATCAGACCCATGAGAGAAATGGCTGAAAGATCTGGGTATGCTTAGCTGGAAGGCGACTCTTGGGGGGATGAGTGGGCGGGACAGGGTGTGAGAGCTGTCTGCAAATATTTAGAGTCATATCGTGTGGAAGAGAAATTAGATCTATTGGCATGTCTCCATATGTGGAGACAGATTCCAATTTTATATGTGGAAAACCTGTATAAAAAATAAGGTTGTAAATGAAAGCTCTATCTTCTGAGGTAGGAAGTACCTTATCACTAACCCAAAACCAAACCAAACCTATTACCATCAAGTCAATTCCGACTCATAGGAACCCTATGCAACAGAGTGGAACTGGCCCATAAGGTTTCCAAGGAGTGGCTGGTGGGTTTAAACTGCCAACCTTTTGGTTAGCAACCAAACACTTAACCACTGTGCCCCCAAGGCCGGGTAGAGGGATTCAATCAGAGGATAGCTATTCACTCCCTAGCGACTGTACAGCAAATTCTGTATCAGAAAAGGGCTGGACAGGTGACTTCTTTTCCAGGTCAGGGGTGCAATGCAAGGGATTATGTAAATACAACAGTTTTGCTGCAGAAACTTAAGGAAGAACAGCCATGGCGAGACGTCAGGCGCATACAGGAACAGGCAGCGGAGCATAAGTATGGATTTAACGTCCTGTAAAGAAAGAATGCCACAGCACATTGGAAAAATGGGCTTCAACCGCTAGAAAGGAAAATGCTCACATTTTAGATGAGTGTATCATATTTTATAGGTTCATGCAGACACCGGAGCCAAATGAAAGGGAGCCAAGATCTTAGGCATTAAGTTACACTTTAATTTTACTTGTTTTCCCCTGAGATTTGGACATAAGCGATTATAAACCAACCTGCACCTTTGGCCTGCCTGGGCTTTTTTGTTTTTTAATTTTTTTCCTTTTCACCTGCAGACCTTTGCTGATCGTTTGGTAGAGCTTTGGTCAGCTGTTTTTAACAGCTAAACATTGAAGCTGCTGAGGGCATAAACAGGAAGCTGATGTTTAGGTGGGCGTTTCTAGGAATTTTATACCACTGACCACAGAAGCCAAGAGAGAAAGGAAATCGGAAAAACAGTGTAAATACCTGGCTGACTAATGACTGCACCGCTCATCTGGCTTTTCAGAACACTAAATGGGAAGTCTCTTCCAAGGGAAACACCCTTCAAATTGTTTCAGGACACCGCGTGGCATTTAAGGCTAGATAGGAGTGTTTGGTGCACAGGGCTGGATTTGCACGCAGCCCATGGGACAGAAAGTCGTCCTTTTCACCGCTTTGACCAGGGGAGTCTCCAAGTGATCCAAGCTATTTGCATGCATGGTGCAGACGCTTCACAAGAGCACGGGGCTCCCAGGCCTCCGATTGTAAGGGATTGTAAGGACACCCCTTCCTTGTTCAGATGGGCAGCGCCTAAGAGGATTTAGAATCAAGTGGGCACATTTGCACTGTCTTGCTTCTGAAGAGGCAGCTGGAGCGCAGGCCGGGCTGGGCACAGCCCACCACCGGTCCTGGGGGACTGCCATTGTTCTCCGAGGGGCCCGCCACCGGGGCTGCCATTGTCAGCAGAGTAGGCCTTTCTCTCCCGCCCTCTGTCTCCCCACCCCTCGGCGCCCCCCACCCCCACGCAGACTCTTTTCCTCTCAAGCGGCCCAGCACTCCCCGCTGCCCGGCATTTTCAATGCAGAGGAGCCGGGCAGCCGGGTTTCGGCTGGCCATCTGCACTCGGAGAGACTGACAGCAGCCCCGGAAGGTCAGTGCATCAACGACTGCTGTCTGAACAGCAGGCCACCCAGGCCTCCGGAGCAAAACAGGGACATCTGCTCACCTTAATTTAGAACCCTGGTTCCAATTTCACCAGAGCCCCTCGGCTTAACGCTCTCCTCTGGCTAGTGGGAGGGGGAGGAGGGGCCGAGCAGACGGGATCACTGGGTCCCAGTTTCCCCTTTCCTGAGGACAGCAGCTGAGTCCGGTGGGGAGGATTAGGGGGTGGGGGTGGGGTCTGCTCACGTGACCCTATGACGTCCAGAGGGGAGGAAGTAGGCGGGTCTGTGTAATGGGTGTGCTTGGGGCCCAGAGGACCTTGGAAAGACACATGGACCATTGGCCTCTCTAGAGGGTTGGGGGGTGGGGTATGAACTACACCTGGTGACACTGTCAGAGGGGGTGACGCCAAAATGACTATAAAAATAACCCTGCAGTTAGTTAAGAGCTCCGCTGTTAACGACAACGTTAGCAGTTAGAATCCACAGGCCACTCGTGGGAAATCTTGTGAGGCAGTTCTACTCTTGTCCTAGAGGGTCGCTGTGAGTCGGAATGGACTTGACGGCAATGGGTTTGGTTTTGTAGTTAGTTATAACAACAAAATATTTTTCTTAAGCTCAGCTTACATGTATCAATTACCTACGAGGCTAAAACTCTATGATAATTTACTTTTCGAACCTTCTAGTGAGCTCTGGTCAGTAAAAAAAAAAAACAGAGCTGTCATTATTACCTAAGTTACAATGAGGCTTTGAAACATGTGGTTTGTCCCAATGGCTACAAGCAGGTACTGATTTTGATGAAATTTCCTGGTGTTTTAGCTACAATATTGTGGCAGTTAGTATTTGTGAACCTACATCCATAATTTTTTTTTTTTTTGGAGAATGAAGTAGTAATTGATGGAAAAGCCGAAAACCTGTTGCCATCAAGTCGATTTCAACTCATAGTAAACCTATAAGACAGAGTAGAACTGCCACATAGGTTTCCAAGAAGCGGCTGGTGGATTTGAGCTGCCGACTTTCGGGTTAGCAGCCTGGGCTCTTAACCACTACGCCACCAGGGCCCCAATTACAGGAAAAGAAGGAGTGATATACGGGAATTATGATTTACGAGTAACGTTAGTACAAAAAACATTACCAAGGATTCTGTATGGTCTGTACAGGAGGAGGTCAGAAGGGTGTGACACCGTGAGTTACGGCACTGGGTGGCACCAGCCTTAGCCATGCCTCTGGCATGGAGGCACCTGCATCCGCAGTGGTGCACGCTGCACTGACCCAGAAGAACTGCATTTGGGAATCCGTTCTGGAAAGAAGGGTTGGGCTACTGGGGTGGGTGTTCTACCTTTTCCAGGAAAGAGAAATAAGTGAATGGGCAGAAGAGTGTGTTCCATCTAGAGTAAGGAATCCAGCTCTGCCTTCCTCCTGCAGGTCCCTCCAGCTGATAGTTTTAAAGAGAGCCAAGCCATCAGCGGCAAGACCAAAATCCTGCCTGGAGAGTTGATACCAAAACTTATCCTGCCTTTTCTGCTTCATGTTTGTGCAAACGGATAAAAGGATGGCTGTTTCCCTTGAGTTTCCTCCACTAGATTACAAACTCCTTGAAAACATACAATGCGTCCTTGTGTCCCCAGCACCTAATGCAAATGTCTGGAGAATAAATTAATGTGTGAATGGGGGAGAAAGGGGTTCCTTGTGAGCGCTGAGTATAACTGTTCTTTTTCTATGTCTCCCTTTCTTCCTTTTGCAAACATTTTACTGTTGTTGTCAGGTGCTATCGAGTCAGTTCCAACTCATAGCGACCCCTATGTAAAACAGAACTAAACACTGCCTGGTCCTACTCCATCCTTACAATCATTGTCATGCTTGAGCCCATTGTTGCAGCCACTGTGTCAATCCGTCAAGTTAAGGGTCTTCCTCTTTTTCACTGAACCTCCACTTTACCAAACATGACGTCCTTCTCCAGGGACTAGTGCCTCCTGATAATATGTCCAAAGCATGGAAACGAAGTCTTGCCATCCTTGCTTTTAAGTTGCATTCTGACTGTACTTCTAAGACAGAATTGTTTGTTCTTTTTGCAGTCCGTGGTATATTCAATATTTTTCACCAACGCCATAATTCAAAGGCATCAATTCTTCTTAAAAAAAAAAAGAAACTTAGGTCTTCCTTATTCATTGTCCAGCTTTCACATGCAGATAAAGCAGTTGAAAACACCATGGCTTGGGTCAGGCACACCTCAGACCTTAAAGTAACATCTTTGCTTTTTAACACTTTAAAGTGGTCTTTTGCAGCAGATTTTCCCAATGCAATATGCTGTTTGATTTCTTGACTGCTGCTTTCATGGGTATTGATTGTGGATCCAAGTAAAATGAAATCCTTGAAAACTTCAATCTTTTCTCCATTTATCATGCTTAATGGTCCAGTTGTGAGGATTTTTTTTTTCTTTACGTTGAGGTGCAGTCCATGCTAAAGACTGTAGTCTTTGATGTTCCTAAGTGCTTCAAGTCCTCTTCACTTTCAGCAAGCAAGGTTGTGTCATCTGCATAACGCAGGTTGTTAATGAGGCTTCCTCCAATCCTGATACCCTGTTCTTCTTTATGTAGTCCAGCTTCTTGAATTATTTGCTCAGCATACTGTTTGAATTAAGTTTGGTGAAAGGATACAACAATGATGCACACTTTTCCTAATTTTAAACCATGCAGTATTCCCTTGTTCTGTTTGAACCACTGCCTTTTGGTCTACATACAGGTTCCACATTAGCACAACTAAGTGTTCTGGAATTCCCATTTTTCACAATATTATCTATATTTTGTTATAATCCACACAGTCGAATACCTTTGCATAGTCAATAAAGCACAGGTAAACGTCTTTCTGGTATTCTCTGCTTTCAGCCAGAATCCATCTGACATCAGCAATGATATCCCTCATTCCATAGCCTCCTCTGAATTTGGCTTGAATTTCTGGCAGTTCCATGTCCATGTACTGCTGCAACCACTTTTTAATGATCTCCAGCAAAATTTTACCTTTGTGTGATATTAATGACATTGTTCAATAATTTCCACATTCTGCTGCATCACCTTTTTTTGGAACAGGCAGGAATTCCACTTGGTTGCCAGGTAGATGTCTTCTAAATTTCTAGGCATAGACGAGTGAGCGCCTCCAGCCCTGCACCAGTTTGTTGAAATACCTCCCACCTCAACTGGTATTTCATCAATTCCTGGAGCCTTGTTTTTTGCCAATAAGTTCAGTGCAGCTGGGACTTCTTCCTTCAGTAACGTTGGTTCGTTGGTTCTTGATCATATGCCAGCCACCTCCTGATATGGCTGAACATCCACCAATTCTTTTTGGTACAGTGACTCTGTGTGTTTCTTTCATCTTGTTTTGATGCTTCCTTTGTCGTTCAATATTTTCCCCAGAGAATCCTTCAATATTGCAACTCGAGGCTTGAATTCTTTCTTCAGTTCTTTCAACTTGAGAAATGCTGGCATGTTCTTCCCTTTTGGTTTGCTAACTCCAGGTCTTGCATATTTCACTATCATATTTGATTTTGTCTTCTTGAACTGCCCTTTAAAATCTTGTGTTCAACCCTTTTACTTCCTCGTTTCTTCCATTCACTTTAGCTACTCTACGTTCAAGAGCAAGTTTCAGAGTCTTTTCTGACATCCATTTTGGTCTTTTCTTTCTTTCCTGTCTCTTTAACGACCTTTTGCTTTCCTCACGTGTGATGTTCTTTATGTCATTCCACAACTCGTCTGGTCTTTGGTCATTTGTGTTCGATAAATCAAATCTATTCTTGAGATGGTCTCTAAACTCAGTTGGGATATGCTCAAGGTTGTATTTTGGCTCTCGTGGACTTGCTCTAATTTTCTTCAACTTCAATGTGAACATGCATATGAGCAACTGATAGTCCGTTCCGCGATCAGCCCCTGGCCTTGTTTTTACTGATGATATTGAGCTTTACCATCGTCACTTTCCACAGATGTAGTCGATTTGAGTCCTGTGTTTTCCGTCTGGTGAGGTCCACGTGTATGGTCACCATTTATGCTGTTGAAAAAGGGTATTTGTAATGAAGAAGTTGTTTGTCTTGCAAAATTCTATCATGCAATTGCTGGTGTCATTTCCATCACCAAAGTCATATTTTTCAACTACTGACCTTTGTTTCCAATAATTTTCTCATTCCAACCACCAGTAATTATTAATACATCTTGACTGAATGTTTGATCAATTTCAGAACGCACAAATTTGGTAAAAATCTTAATTGCTTCATCTTTGGCCTTAGTGGTTAGTGCATAAATTTGAATAAAAATCATATTAACTGATCTTCCTTGTAGGTATATTGATAGTATCCTATCACTGACAGATGTGTACTTCAGGAGAGATACTGAAATGCTCTTCTGACAATGAATGTGACACTATTCTTTTTAATTTGTCAATCCTGGCATAGTAGACCATATGATTATCCGATTTAAAATGGCCAATACCAGTTCGTTTGAGCTCAAAAATGCCTAGGATATTGATCTTTGCGAGTTCCATTTCTTTTTTTTTTAATTTTTTAAAATTTATATTGTGCTTTAAGTGAAAGTTTACAAATCAAGTCAGTTTCTCATATAAAAATTTATATACAACTTGCTATATACTCCTAGTTGCTCTCCCCATAAAGTGATAGCATACTCCTTCTCTCCACTCTGTATTTTCATGTCCATTCAACCAGCTTCTGACCCCCTCTGCCCTCTCATCTCCCCTCCAGACAGGAGCTGCCCACATAGTCTCATGTGTCTACTTGGTCCAAGAAGCTCACTCTTCACCAGTATCATATTCTATCCCTGTCTGAAGAGTTGGCTTTGAGAATGGTTGCACTTCATTTTTGACGACTTCCAGTTTTCCTAAATTCATACTTTGTGCATTCCACATTCTGATTATTAATGGTTGTTTACAACTGTTTCTTCTCATTTTGAGTCATGCCACATCAGCAAATGAAGGTCCTGAAAGCTTGACTCCGTCCACATCATCAAGGTCGACTCTACTTTGAGGAGGCAGCTTTTCCCCAGTCGTCTTTTGAGTGCCTGCCAACCTGAGGGGCTCCTCTTGCTGCGCCATATCAGACAATGTTCCGCTGCTATTCATAAGGTTTTCGGGGGCCAATTTTTTTTAGAAGTAGACTGCTGGGTCCTTCTTCCTAGTCTGTCTTAGTCTGGAAGCTCAGCTGAAACCTGCCTGCCATGCATGACCCTGCTGGTATTTGAAATACCAATGGCAAAGCTTCCAGCCTTACAGTAACACGCAAGCCCCCACAGTAGGACAAACTGACAGATATGTGAGGGAAACACTTCCTTAAGTGCCTGTATTAGCTTCCTAGGGCTGCTGTAACAAAACATCACAAAGTGTGTGGCTTCAAAGAACAAACATTTATAGTCTAATGGTTCTGGAGGCTCAAAGTCCAAATCAGGGCATTGGCTGTGTGGATTCCTTCGCGGGCTGCAAGACAGGAGCTGTTCTGTGCCCCTCTCCTAGCTTCTGGTGGCTCCCAGCAATCTTTGGTGTTCCTTGGCTTGCAGTGGCCTTTGCCTCCTTTGTCACATGACCATCCTTCCTCTGTCTGTATCTCTCTCTGTGTCTGTTTTTTTATAAGACACCACTCAGATGGAATTAGGATTCAGTCTACTCTGGTGTGACCTCTTATTAACTGACAACATCTTCAAAGGCGTTATTTCCAAACAAGGTCATGTCCATAGGTACTAGGGGTTAGGACTTTAACAGATCTTTTGGGAGAACACAATTTAATCCACAGCAGTGCCCCATATGCCAGATATCAATCAATGAACTAGGGATACAAAGATCAAGAGTCATAGCCCTCAAGATTTTTCCCACTTTTCAAAGGGTGTGATCTACATGTAACAGGTAACCAGAACCCCGGGTGATTGCAAACCTAGCTTCTAGGGAGGGGTGGTGATTTCTCAGTTGAGACTGGAAGAATGAGTACAATTGTGCAAAGTCAGTCAACTGTAAGCTTCCTGAGGATAGAGACTGGCCTCTGTGTTCTTGGATAGTCTCCGTACCTAGCAGAGTGCCTGGCCATAAACCCAAAACCGTTGCCATCAAGTCGATTCAAACTCATGGCGACCCCATGTATTAGAAAGTAGTACTGCTCTGTAGCGTTTTCTTGGCTGTGATCTTTATGGAAGCAGATTGCCAGGCCTTTCTTTCACAGCATCACTGGGAGGTTTCAAACTGCCAAACTTTAGGTTAGGAGTTGAGTACAAACCATTTGTGCTACCTAGAGACTCCCAGTGTTCCGTAAATATTTGCTCAGTCAATGAGTAATCAGACTTTTCTTGAGTCAGTGAGAACCCCAAACCATAACCCACTGCCATCAAGTTGATTCCCACTCAGAACAACCCTATAGCACAGAGTAGAACTGCCCCCACAGGGTTTCCAAGGCTATAAATCTTTACAGAAGCAGACTGCCACATCCTTCTCCCATGTAGCAGCCGACCTTTCAGTTAGCAGCTGAGTGCTTTAACCACTGTGCAACTAGGGACACCCTCCCGCCTTAGTCAACGGGAAACCCAATCATGTATTTTCTGTTTGGGATGTGAAGACAGACTGTGACGGTTCCAGGACTCCGGGTATCACTTGAGAACTACGTGGGAAGAAGTGGCAGTGAAGAAGTGGCAGTGCTTTAGAACTTACTATTTTGTGACATTCTGCAACTCATGTCATACCACGCCATACCAGTTGCTGCTGAGTCAATTCCAACTCATGGAGACCCAGAAGTGCACAGTATGTCCGTACTCCATAGGGTTTTCAAGGCTGTGACCTTTAGGAAGCAGATTGCCAGGCCTTTCTTTGGAGGCACCTCTGAGTGGTTTTGAGCCTTTAACATTTCAGCTAGTAGTTGAACACTTAACTGATTGCACTGCCCAGGGACAGCTCAGTGACTTCAAAACTGTATTCTGTGGAATCAGTATGAAGTAGGTGCTCTGCAAAAAGGGATACTATCGTAAAGAAGTTTGGGAAAAACTGATTAAACCATGTTAAATAGGGTTCCTGACTTCAGAATTTCACTGAGCCTAATGGTATTTGGTCATAGGCTGTTAGTTTTTGAGGAGGAGGAGCTACTAACATTTGAAGCTGGGGGCTGTTTATAAAGCTAAATGGGAACTTTGCTGTGCTATTTCCTCCAGTTCGTCCTAGGCCTTGGGAGCTAGAAGGAGCTCACGTGGGAAGAACCGAAGGAGATTAATTTTCCGGAATGAAGGTTGTCTCCTTTCCCTTGGTTCCTTTGTTAATCCATGTAGCAAGTTTGCTAGTTGTTTTCTGAGAGAAAGGAGAGAATCAAGGTTGTAGATTAAAAGGCAGTGTGGTGTATAGTCACCTGGGTTTGAATCCTGGCTCTACCACTTATTAGCTATGTGATCTTGGAGACATTCCTTAGCCCTGTTCTAATTCAGGTACATTATTTGTTAAAGAGATAACAGTACCTAGCAGGAGCCCTGGTGACACAGTGGATGAAGCACTTGGCTGCTAACCGAAAGGTTGGTGGTTTGCACACCACCCACTCCACGGGAGAAAGATGTGGCAGTTGGCTTCAGTAAGATTTCAGCCTTGGAATCCCTATGGGGCAGCTCTACTCTGTGCTATAGAGTTGTTATGAGTTGGAATTTAGCCTGACAGCAATGAGTTTGGTTTTTTGTACCATATGGTATTGTCAAGATTTTAGAAGTTCTTATATGTATTTGGAATTCTCATTGACAGATATAAATTTTATTTAAATGCTAATAATTCATCAAGTAAAAATTGAATTGTTGTTAGTTCCCATTGAGTTGGCTCTGACTCGGAGATCCTGTGTACAACATAACAAAATGTTGCCCAGTCCTGTGCCATCTTCATGATCATTGCCATGTTTGAGTCTTTTGTTGTGGTCATTGTATAGTGCCTTCCAAACTAGGAGGCTTGTCTTCCCACACTATATCAGACAATATTCTATTGTGATCCAGAGGGTTTTCATTGGCTAATTTTCAGAAGTAGGTTGCCAGACCTTTCTTCCTAGTCTGTCTTAGCCTGGAAGCTCCACTAAAAGCTGTCCACCATTGGTGACCCTGCTGGTATTTGACATACTGGTGGCATAACTTCCAGCATCATAGTAACACCCAAGCCACCACAGTATGACAAAGTGACAGGTGGTAGAAAAATTAAATATTCAACCTCTAATAGGTTTTTTTTTTTTTTTTGGTTAGTTTTTAAAGCTAAGTCTAGTGTTAATGGAGAGGGATCACAGGGAAACCATGGTCCAGAATCTCTCTCCTTTTGTTTCTAACATTATCTTACTCGCAGACTGTTATAAAGAACAGCTTGAAACCCTCCCGGCCTATTTGGCCTCTATCTAAGATCATGACGTCTCAGTCCGCTACAAGCATTCTCCAGACAGTTTGCTCTGCTTGCTGCTTTCTGCGTTCAAATGAAGCCGCCTGCACCTCCTCAATTGCCCTTCTAGCTAGGAGGATTCCAATTCCCTTTTGTTTTCCTTCCTGGGGGTGCTTTAAATAATAGGAATTTATTGTCTCGCAGTCTGGAGGCTAGAAGTTCAAATCAGGGTATCGGCCATGTCAGTTCCTCTCGAGGGCTGTGAGAGAGGAAACCTCCATGCCTCTCTCCTAGCGTCTCGTGGCTGCTGGCCATCCTTGGCGTTCTTCTGCTGCTGGTAGATGTATCTTCACATGTCCCCTCCCCTGTGCAACTCTGTTTCTGTGCCTGTTCTCCTCTTTGTAAGACACCAGTGACATAGGATTAGGGCCTAGCCTACTCTAGTGTGACCTTGTTAACTATACTGATACTGCCTTCAAAGAAAGACCCTATTTTCCCAAACAAGGCCACATTCACAGGTGCAGGAGCCAAGCCTTCCACATATCTTTTTGGAGGACACGATTCAGAAGGACTCCAATTCTTTAACAGCTCTTGCTGAGCTCTCCCTCTAAGATAGCTGAAGTTGTGATTTCATTGCACTTTATTCTCAAAGAGAGTAAGTAGCGAAGCAGCTGGATATTCAAGATTCAAAAATTTTGGCCCACAATCAATTTTCCAGAACTGATTTAGCAGCCGTGGGTATGTTCCTTCCCAACAGGTTTATGATCCAAAGGACCATATTATTTTAAATAGAAACCTACTTACAATGAAAAAGTAAATAGGATAGTACCTGCTTTGTTGTACCTTAATGTGACCATAAAAGAATCAATACTGGATTCTCAGAGATTTTTCAGGGGTTATGTGTGAGCCCACGGTGTGAAAATTCACATTGTTTTTAAATTGCACTAAATCGACCAACTGAGAAAAAGCTGCTGATGGAAATTCACAGGTGCTGTGAAAATGAGTGTAGAAATGACTTCTTGCTGCCCATGTCTACAAAATGGGCAGTTTTATCCTTCAAACTCTTTCTTTTCCAGGTCGAACATGAACTTAGGCAGTTTGCTAGACTAGCTGGAATAGATCAGTTTTCAGATTAAATCTCTGATATGTTCGGGAAATCTGCATACTTCATACCGCTTGTCATCGAGTTGATTCCAACTCATGGCAGCCCCGTGGGTGCAGAGCAGCACTGTCCATAGGGTTGTCAAGACCGTGACCTTTTAGGAAGCAGATCACCTGGCCTTTCTTCTGAGGCACCTCTGGGTGGGTTTAAACCACCAACCTTTTTGTTAGCAGTGTGCATCGGGCACCTCTTGTGTTCCATCTCAGTGCCTTTTGACATCACCTTTCCCTCATTCTAGCCCCTGATGCCAATTCTGAGCAGCTTCCTGAAGGTGAAGGCTGAAAAGGCTTGCTGTCCACCTGCCCCTGCCTCAAACCTCTGCTGTCTGCACTGGGGCTCCTGAGATCCGTGGGGCCTCTGCATTGCCCAGCCCAGAAGTGCAGTGGAGTAAATTTGAGGAGACAAACCCTTGATCAGTGGAGGATAAGAGCGGATGGATGACTGCTTTCCTTTTTTCCCCAAGTTGGACCATCCTGAGATAACCTTTCATGTGACCGACTCCCCAGCCGGGGCGGATTAACCAATAAGCACGGTGCACACCAGCTCGAAGTAAGCAAGGTAAACACGAGCTTAATTGTGTTTACTTACTAGTCTGTAGTGCATAATTTCAAATGAACTTGTGTAGTGCACAGTTTCACATGTGGGGAAAACCAAGTGAAATTGTGCACTACAGATTAGTAAGCACAGTTAAGCCTGTGCCTACCTTGCTTACTGGGTAGTCCATCCCTGCTCCGCCACAGTGCCAAAGGAGCCAGCAACCAGTTCTCAGGAGCTGTTGCCATCATATAACTCATCCTTGTCTTGGTCTTCCATCCTGTACCTCATTGTTCTTGTCCTTTCTCCTACTCCCTGGATCACACTTCCTAGTAAAGTACTCATGCCTTCATCCCAGGATCTGCTGTCTGAGGCACCTGGGCTAAGTCATGTGTGACATTATTTTTACCAAATGAAATTATAGCATCTCAGCTGTCTTCATGCCCACTCATCTCAGTCAGCCTTCCAAAGTAAAACAGGTCAGCCCTCTTTTCACTGTGTGAATCTTCTTCCGGTTATTATCTTTATGCAACAGTGTATACAGTTACCTATCTCCTTGCTTTGGGTTTGGCGAATCTTGCTCTGGGTTTGGCAAATCTTAGGACCCTATTTACTCTCTTTGCTTCATTCACAGTGGAACCCAGAATGAAATTTGCAGTCTACAAGTGCAACTTGGACATGTGCCTTTGTACACTAACTTCATTCTGGCTCTATTTAGTTTTCCAATCCTTGCTTTTTAATGTCCTTTTTTTTTTTTTTTTTTTAATTCGTTCATCTTAGTCTGCTCTGTTTATGGATTTGAGGGGCATATATATGCAAAGATGAGTGTAAGTCAGCCTTAAAAAAAAACTGTATGGTCCAAATGTCATAAAGTCACATATAATACTCTTACCATGTGACAAAGTTATTTAAAGTGATTAGAAAAGCATGGTTTTTAAAAAGAGCAGTGCAAAAAGTATAATGTCTTCATTTGGAGACCATTTATCAAATTTGCTTATCACTAGCAAGCCTCTGAATTCATAGCTGTCAGTTATTTTATGACTTTATTTATATTAAAGAGGTGGGAAATAGATGGAGAAGATAAAAGTTGTAACAAAAATATAATCTGCCATTAAGCCACATGACTTCACCTTTCTGCCTCCTTTCTTTTTTTTTTTTTAATCTAAAATAGAAGATGACTGGTTTTGGTGTGTTTCCATAATCAGCTACATTATCAGGATTTGGCAGATGTGGGGAACACATGAAGTTTTAAAGGATAATCATGGAAGCACTATTAACAGTAATGAAAAAATTTAAATGGAGCAATGGAAAACCAGTCCAAAACAATAAAGAGGGAATCCCAACTTGAGCTTAAACTGGTAATCAAATATGGCCGCAGAACTGGCAGGCAGGCCTCAGAGGGTCTGATTTGCATAAGGGTCCTGACAGTAAGCTAAGGGGAAAGGGCTGAATGGGTGCTTGGAAGGATCTAGGCTGGGGAGCAACATGGACTCTGTCATGGCTTGGTCGTTCATTTCCTGGTCCTATGAAGGCAGCACCCTCACAGTGGAACTCACTTGGCAGGAGCACTGGGTGGTGGGCTTTTCCAGGCTTTGTTTGAGAGCACTGGGAAGTGATGTCCTCAGCCAGACATCCATGCTTGTTATAGATTGAATTGTGTCCCCCACAAATCTATGTTGAAGTTCTAACCTCCAGTACCTGTGAGTGTGACCTTGTATGGAGATAGGGTCTTGGAAAATGTAATCAGTTAAGTTAACCTGAGGTCATACTGGACTAGGGTGGGCCCTAATCCAATATGACTGGCATCCTTATAAAAGGAAAGAAGAGACAGAGAGAGAGGGACACAGAGAAGGAAGATGGCCTTGTAAAGACAGAGGCAGAAATTGAAGTTATGCTGCCGGAAGCCAAGGAATGCCTGGGGCCACCAGAAGCTGGGAGGGACAAGGAGTCTTCCTCTAGAGCCTTCAGAGAGAGTATGACCCTGATGACACTCTGAATTCAGACTTATAGCCTCCTTAACTGTGTGTTAATAAATTTCTGATGTTTTAAGCCACATAGTTTGTGGTAATTTGTTACAGTAGCCCAGGGAAACTAATACAGGTGCCATGTGGAGTTTTTAGTAGGCCCCAATGGAAAATTGCAGTGTGGACTCCCAGGGTTCTGGACCAAGACCATGCCATCTGTAGCAGAGAATTCTAAAGCTTTCGAACAGATCTGGCATGGTACTGAAACCTAGTAGAGATAGAGCACCTAATCGTGGGATACCAAGTAACCACATGGCCAAAGCAACCTGTCATGAGCTAGATTCTGTCAGAACTGCCAAGTCCTATCATTGGATAGGCCAAGGAATAATACATGGTTTAAGCACAAGCAGGACCATAGTGCACAATGCAGCTGCACAAGAGCATATGAGCTCCATGTCGTTGACCGTTGCTGCATTAGCACCTCCCCCTCAGTTCACACGTATGGCTACATGGCCATGTGAACCTTTATGATCAGCTGATTGAAGAGGAAGGAGATCAAGCTTGGTTCATGGATGAGTCAACTGTGTATGTGGGTGCATGCTGGAAGTGAATGATGACTGCCTAGGAGGAAGATCAGCAACAAGGAGGTCTGGAGTAGAGACATGTGAATGGACATCTGTGGATGGGAGGGGGCACAAAGTATTATGATCTTCATATCACATGTTAACACCTACAAGAGACAGGCACTAAACAAGTAGGTAGACAAAATGACTTGATCAATCGATGGCAGCCAGCCTTTGTCATTACCCACTACGATATTGGCACAATAGGCACATGAATAGCATAGCCATGGTGGCAGGGATTGGAGGCTATTCATGGGCCCCTAGCATGGGTTCCCACTTACCAAGGCTGTTCTAGATACTGTTAGGCCAAATGTCTAATATTCTAGCAGCAGAAACTGATACTGAGTCCCCGATATTATACCACCCCTCAAGGAGACTGTCATGGGTTGAATTGTGTCCCCCCAAAATATGTCAACTTGGCTAGGCCATGATTCCGAGTATTGTGTGGTTGGCTACCATTTTTTGATCTGATGTGATTATCTTATGTGTTGTAAATCCTAACCTCTACAATATTGAGACAAGATTAGAGGCAGTTATGTTAATGAGGCAGAATTCAACCTACATG
This sequence comes from Loxodonta africana, assembly GCF_030014295.1. Taxonomy (NCBI): domain Eukaryota; kingdom Metazoa; phylum Chordata; class Mammalia; order Proboscidea; family Elephantidae; genus Loxodonta; species Loxodonta africana. Next base: position 173,381,442 of record NC_087345.1, on the reverse strand, counting down.
ATTAGGTTGTACTTTGAGTCAATCTCTTTTGAGATATAAAAGAGAATTGAGCAGAGAGGGACCTCCTACCACCAAAAATGAATAGCTGAGAGTAGAGCATGACTTTGGACATGGGGTCCGTGGGCTGAGAAACTCCCAGACCAAGGGGAAAAATTGAAGACAAAGACCTTCCCCCAGAACTGACAGAGAGAGAAAGATTTCCTCTTGAGCTGACACCCTGAATTTGAACTTCTACCCTCCTAGATTGTAAGAGAATAAATTTCTGTTTGTTAAAGCCATCCACTTGTGGTACTTCTGTTATAGCAGCACTAGATAGCTAAGACAGAGACCAACTACTTGTTTGTGGCATATTGACACCATTCTACCCTGGAATTGGACACATTCTACCCTGGAAAAGACAGAAATTCATTTTAATGGGAATAGACACATATTCTGGATTTTCATTTCCTACCCATATGTCCTCAGCTAGTACCACAATTCAAGGGCTTAGGGTTAAATCCACTGGCATGGGATCCCATGTAATAGTGTCAGGCCGAGGAACTAATTTCTCAGCAAAGGAGTTGTTGGAGGGTGCACATGGCCATGGACTTCACTGGCTCTGTCACCTACTATACCGCCTGGAAGCTGCCAGCCAGATAGAGCAATGGCATAGAATGGCCTGTTGAGGCTTAGGTGATATGCCAGTTCAAAAGTGTTACTTTGTGAGGATGAAGCACCATTCTTTAGGAAGCAGTATACACGTTAAAGATCTTCATTTGTGTCTGTGTTCTCAGTGGTAGAATACATGAGCCCGGGAACCAGGGAGTGGAAGCAGGAGTGATCTACTTAAACCCACTTGAAGAATTTGGGCTTCCCGTTCCTATAACACTGAGCTCTGTGGATTTTGAGGTCCTATAAAAAATGGCATGGTGGCATCTAACTTCACAAGAGGAAAGAGAATTATTTTCAGCATCAAAAGCCCAAGGCTGATTGCTATGAAGTGGAGGTCAAACATACCTCCACCGCCAGACTTTTCATCTATTCTGACACTAGCTGTCCCTTCCACAGCACTCTCTACTTCTCTGCTGGGTTCAATAATTTGTTGCAATGGCCACACAGAACTCACAGACCACACTTAGAGTTATGGGGATTAATAGGGAAATAACAGGTTACAATCCAGGATCAGGAATGATTCAGGATACAGTTCTTTGATTAGGACAGGCTCTTCTCAGCCGTGCCCATAGGCAGGCCTCTCTCTGGCCCTTGGCCCCTCAGGCCCTCAGCCCCTTGGTCTGGCCTCTGCCCTGCTCAGGCAACTGTTAAAAGCCTTTTAACTCCATTAATAAGTACCCGGGGGCACCCCACTCCACCAGTAAGCCTCGACATGAAGGCTCTCAGTTCTCTCACTCCATGGGTCTGCAAGCCTAGTTTACCAACAGTGGCCCAGTGGCACCCCACTCTGCCAGGAAGCCTCCTGCTGAACGCACTCAGCTCTCTTGCTTTGTGGGTTGGCATACCCACTTTAACCACAGTTTTAGGCTGGGTTCTTTAGAGAACAAAACCAGTAAGCATATAAATATATGTATCCCAGTGCCGTCGAGTCAATTCTGACTCATAGTGACCCTATGGGACAGAGTAGAACTGCCCCATAGAGTTTCTAAGGATTGTCTGGCAGATTCGAACTGCCACCCCTTTGGTTAGCAGCCATAGCACTTAGCCACTACGCCACCAGGGTTTCCAAATATACATGTATATATAAATATATATAGAGAGAGATTTATATCAAGGAAACGGCTTACACAGTTGTAGAGGCTGGAATACCCCAAGTCTGTGGGCCAGGATAGAGGCTTCTCCTGATTCACATAGCCACAGGGGCTGGCGAACCCAAGATCAGCAGGTCAGAGAGCAGGGCTCTTGCTCACAGGCTTTGAAGATTGATGAATCAATCCCAAGATCAGCAGGCAAGACCGAAGGTAAGCTGCTAGTTCAAGCTCTAAGAAATGGAGGTCAGATGAACAGGAGCCAGCTGCAGGATCCAGCGTGAGCAAAAAGCCCCTGTGCCTTGCCAGAATGTCTGCTTATATTCAATGCAGGGCACATGCCCAAGGAAACTCCCTTTCAACTGATTGGTTACTCACAGCAGATCCCATCATGGGAGTGAGCACATACCAAATCTCAACAGAGAATTGATCACAACATTATGTGACTGCCAAAACACAGAATCATGGCCCAGCCAAGCTGACACACAATCATAACTATCACAACTGCCTTGCTCTGTGGGCTAGAAAACCCACCCACCATGCCATCTCATGCTGATCTCCTGGCTCTGCTGTTGCCATTTCTCTGCCACCACTTCTCACTGTTTTGTGCCATCTCTGGTGTTGGAGCTCTCTCTCTCTGTCTCCTGGGTCTAGGAGGTTCTCAGTGTAGGGACCCCAGGCCCAAAGGATACACAGTGTTCCCATCTCGTCTTCTTTGTGGTAGTTAGGTCCCCCCTTTCCACATCTGGGATGGCTCATTTTAAGCCTAGCGGGATGGCAAAATCAACCAATCCCCTCGTTAGGGTTCCATACACCTTATTCGCATAGTCCCACCCACACAAATAAGGTCCCACCTCGTTTGTGTAATTAGCAAGCTGTCCAATCCCCTTGGTGGGTCACAAGCACCTTATTTGCATAGTCCTACCCAATCTTTTGGTGGGAGTTAAAAGTCCCTGGATAGAAAGGCCATATAAAAGTGATCCATCGCACCACAGGTCCTCATTCCTAAAGGGAACACACTTCCTAAAGAGGTCCTCTTCTCCCAGGAATATAGCAACATCCTCATTGAACTGTAAGTATGGCTGTTCCTTGGGCACTTCTGACTGACTCCTTGTGCCAAGGAGGCAAGAAGAGGAGTCACCATCATGGAAGGGATGATTGAACCTGATCATCAGGAAGAGGGAGGGCTACTGCTGCACAAGGAAGAGGGGAGGAATGCACGTAGAACTCAGATGATCTACTTATACACCTGTTGATACTCCCTTCTCTGAGGGCAGTGGTGGTTTAGTGGTAGAATTCCAGCAAGAGATCTGGTTTGATTCCTAGGCAAGGCACTTAAGCACAGCCACCACTTGCCTGTCAGTGGAGGCTTTCATGTTTCTGTGATGCTGAATATGTGGAGATTTCAGACTAAGAGGGATTAAGAAGAAAGGCCTGGCAATCTCCTTCCAAAAGTCAGCCAGTGAAACCCTGTGGGTCACAAAGACGGAATCCCATTGCGTATGGGATTGCCATGAGTTGGGGGCTGAGTTAACAACAATAACGCCCTTCTCCAGTTTGGGAAGAAAATGGACAAGGGCAGCTATCCCAACCTGAGAAGGACATAATGGCCAGGGGCGCAGACTCCTCAGGGATGAGGGACTGGCCTCACCACCAGGAAATCCAGAGATCAGTACAGGTTTTTGCTGAGAGTGAGGGAAAATTTACAGTGGAGAATAGAAGAGGGAGATAAAAAGTGTCAGTCGTAACCCTAAAACCAGCTGTAGCATCGGGTCTTTAATTTGTCCCACTAAGCTTCCTCTTCTATGTTCCCACTAGGAAAAGAGGCCCCACTGATGTGATCTCTTGGAGGAGCTGTCCCCAGAGCCTATATGAAGAAGTGGCTCCAAGTGCTGCAAGGGGTAGACTGTAGTGGATGCTGTGATGCGCTGTTCAGATTCCTGTTCTGGAAGCTTCCTATTCAGGAATGACGATCTTATTCCCCCAGCCACTGACAGCATGGCCCTCAACTGTTAACCATTTGGGGTTTGCTCATCTAAAGAAAACTGCCTGTGTGATTTGAAGATCACACCTCCTTCCAGGCACAATCTGCACTGAATGGGCATTATGAAAGTATAAAGGCCTGATCCTCTTGCCCCAACTTGGGACAACCCTAAGAGGCCATCCCAGGCCCAGAGCTCCGCATGGAGCTGGCTGATCCCTTCACTGGGACGGTATCACATCTCAGCTTCTCTGGGGGTCTAATCCTGCTTTCCCCTCTCCTGTCCACAGGTGTTGATCCCAAGAACACTGTGGAAGGGAGGGGGGAAATAGGATTCAGAAATGCCCTGCTTGCTAATCTCCATCTGAGAGTTGGCCAGTAAAACTTGGGCAATTACCAGATGAGATCATTTGTATTCGTAGGCTGGTGAGGCCCAGAAACACTTTGGTTATGAAAAACAGTCAGTTTTTCATACCAATACTCACATCAAACTACAGACTAGTTGTTGGTTGGTTTACATCAAATATACATATATTTAGTAGAGTGAGTTTTTGGAGAATTCCTGAATGTTTTCAGCCTGGGTACATCTCACGTCAGATGCCAGATTTCTGGCACTGATTTTGGTTCTCATTTGGATTTTAACCATTTCATGAACTAAAAAGCAATTTCACAGAGCTGAGTAAATGCAAACCTTCTTCAGAGATCTGACACATGGTCAGAAATTTTAGATGGATTTGTGGATTCATATATTAATTTCCAGAATCCTCAGGTTTCTGTGCCTTTTTTGCATGCATGGCTTATTTTTCAGCCCAATCAGTTCTTGAAACTGAAGCACACGGATAAAGCAGATATTTAATAATTCAGATGTATTCTGAGGTTCACGTTCCACAGGCAACTGCAGAAACTCAAAGCGTGGTTCATTTTCATCAAACTCTGTGAATCTTTGCCCGAAATATGACTTCATATTCAGCCAGTAGTAGTTCCTCAAACTCTGTGGAGGTTTCGTGAGCTCGGGGCAGGCTGGGAAAGGGAACTCAGAGTGGCCTCAGCTGCCATCTGCTCTGTGGCTGTGCACTCGAGTCTGGGTGCCTGGACTTGCTTTACAAATCAGCAATGCACGTTTTTCTTCCTTGCCATTTCAAGTTCAGGTCTTGCCTCATCAGTAAGAAAGTGACATCTTGGGAGCCTTTGGAAAACAGAACAAGGTTGCTTCTCTGAGCTCTTTCATGACCAAAAGTTATTGATCTGAGGAAGTAGCTCAGTAAGCCTCTTTAATGAGTTTGCACAGCTTTGCACTCTAATTACATTAATAGAATAAGCCTGCAGACTCTGCTACAAATTCTTCTAAATAGCCTATATATTGGCATCATTAATGGCACCCACCAGTCAAGTTGATTTCAATTCATGGCGACCTCATGCGTGTCAGAGTAGAACTGTGCTCCATAGGGTTTTTACTGACTGATTTTTCAGCAGTAGATTGCCAGGCCTTTCTTCTGAGGCACCTCTTTGTGGACTCAAACTTCTAACCTTTTGGTTAGCAGCAGCCAAGCACATTAACCACCCAGGGCCTCCCATTAAGGGACAAGCACAAGGGAACATGTACACACTTCATCTTTTCCTAATAGTCGTCACACAATGAGCCCAAATGTCCATGTTCAAAAGTAAATTCCCTTGACGAATGATTTGTTGGAAGTTGGACACTCACACCTTTTCTTTTGACTTGGGTAAAGAATTGAGAATCTTTCCCCCTTCATGAGCGTTCTGAGGCAAGTGAACTAGCTTTTCCACATTAGACCAAACTCCTCAGATCTTTGACTGGAACATGTAGATAGGCTATCTCATCCTATGACGTTGTCATTGAACATGGTCCCAGGTGGGCCACACCTCAGGTAAGCCAGGCTTCTGCTTCTCTTTTTTCCCTCACCTCTCCACTATCCCCAGCTCTGCCCTTCATGGTTTGCATTAAAAAATAAAAAAAAGTTTAAATAATCCTAGATGTCCCTGCTGGTTCTATTTAAAAAAAAAAAAAATTTTTCCATCGAGTTGATTCCGACCCATGGCAACTCCACGTTGTGTCAGAGGAGAACTGTGCTCCGTAAGGTTTTCGATGGCTGATTTTTCAGAAGTAGATCACCAGGCCTTTCTTCTGAGGCACCTCTGGGTGGACTCAAACCTCCAACCTTTCAGTTACTAGCCAAACACATTAACCATTTGCACCACTCAGGGACACTGTCTGGTTGAATGGATTATAATAACAAGTTCCCTCGTTCTCCCCGGCTCCTGAAGGTAGGGCATGTAAACACCGTTCTCCCTGCTGTAGTGATGAAGGGCTGCAGAGACTGGGAGTGAGTGTGTGGAGATGGCATGGAAAGCCAAGGAGAACAAAGCAGTTCAGGTAAGTTATTTAGCCCAGGTTCTGTCAGAGCCTGAGTCAGAACTGTCGTCTTCCTGGTGGTGAGCTTTTGCAATTAGATTAGGCCGTCTTCCTCAGTCTGCCTTCACAGTTGATTTAGCCGGTGCTGAGGGAGTGGCTGTGTAAGGATATTGAGCCCAGCCCTCATCAATATGCATTTTGATGTCAAGATACTTGCGGCGGTGCGGTGGTACTTTCCCTCTTCCCTTTCAAAAACAGTTGTACTTTTCCATAAAAAAAGTTGCTGCTTAAAATAATGGTGAAGTTTTCTAATACTGGCAACTGTCATGGATTGAATTATGTCCCCCAAATTGTGTGTATTAACTTGGTTAGGCCATGTGTGGCTGTCCTCCATTTTGTGATTTTCCTATGTGTTATAAATCATAATCTCTGTCTGTGGTTAAAAAGGATTAGGGTGGGATGTAACACCCTTGCTCAGGCGACATCCTTGATCCAATATAAAGGGATAAAAGGAAAGGGAAGCAAGCAGAGAGTTGGGGACCTCACACCACCAAGAAAGCAGTACCGGAAGCAGAGCGCATCCTTTGGACCTGAGGTTCCTGCGCTGAGATGCATCCAGACCAAGGGAAGACTGATGGCCAGGACCTTCCTCCAGAGCCAACAGAGAGAGAAAGACTTCCCTGGAGCCGGCACCCTGAATTTAGACTTCCAGCTTACTGGACTGTGAGAGAATAAACTGTTAAAGCCATCCACTTGTGGTATTTCTGTTAAAGCAGCACTAGATGATTAAGACATCAACTTTGTAATTTTCAGCTCTGATTAGTCATTTGATGAACAGTCTAAGTCTCAGGCATCTCTCTCCCTCCTTTGTCAGATCTAGCCTCTCATATGTTCTTACATGGAATAAGGTGGCAACCCCAGGCTGAAGTGTCTGACTCAAGTTGCAAGCTCCTCCCTATATTCACAGCGACCCCATATACAATGGGATGAAATGCTGTCTGTTCCTGCACCATCCCCACGAAAGGTTGGGGATTGGACTATTTTGATTCATACGGTTTTCACTGGCTGATTTCCATACATAGGATTGCCAGGTCTTTCTTCCTAGTCTGTCTTAGTCTAGAAGCTCCACTGAAGCCTGTTCAGCATCATAGCAACATGCAAGCCTCCACTAACAGATGGGTGGTGGCTGCTTATGAGATACACTGGCCAGGAAATGAACCCAGATATCCCCTAATTTATTTTTTTTATCCCACATGGAAGGCAAGTATTGTACCACTGAATCACCAATACCCCTGGTATGGGGGTGGCCCTCAGTTAGTATTTGCTAAATAAAAGGGTGCTTCTTCAGGCTCAGCCAGCATCTATTACCAGGCACCGTACTAGGCTCTGAGCATGGGACAGGGCAGAGTGCTTGCCTCGAAGGAGTGCACAGTCAAGGATGCCGGCAAAGTGATGAGACTGATGCTTAAGCAGACCACTTCGGTACAATGGGTAAGTGATATGGGTCAAGGGGCATCTGGGCTAGGAGCGGGGGCAAGTCAGGGAAAGCGATCCCAAGGAGATGAAGCCTCTGAGGAGTCCTTAGGACAGTGGGAATTAACCAGTCCATCTAGTCTCCTCATGCTGGCGACAGGGCCACCTGCCATCTGCTCCCCTTTCTGCCCTTATCTTTCTAGTCTAAATTCTCCTTCCTCCGCAGCCAGCCCTTCTGTTCCAGGGAAGCTAATCTGTTCTCTGTAACCTCCAAGGACTTGCCGGATACTGTCTTGGTGCCTTTGTCCGTGCTTGGCTTTCTCTGTGAATATATGTCCTTTGCATCCCCCCAAGGTCTTACTCAACCCCACAGGGTCTAGGCAGCCTTCCCTAATGAATCCTCTTCTCATCTCTTTATTTTGATCCTACTTAGAACTTATGCTATCAGCTTGTTCAGTGTGATTCTAAAGACTCAGATAAATCACAGTGGCACTGAGCATGATTTAGATGCCTTTAGATAAAAATAAATCAGAGGTCTGAGGATTCTCCTCATGTACCTTATAAAGACAGAAGCATGCGGCTTACTGCCTTACACTTCAACGTGGATGTGAACACAGTAGGAGGTTTCCACTCCCTTCTCTCAGGGACTCCTAAGGAAGATGTCACTAATGTCGCCATGTCAAGACAGAGTTCTCTGTGCTGTTTATAGATTTGAATGTTTGGGGGAAATCTGGAAGGGAAGTATATTCAAATGGGCTTCATAATGTCTATCGGGTTTTTAGGAGCCCTGGTGGTGCAGTTTTTAAGACCTGCAGTTGGAATCCACCAGCTGCTCCTTGGAAACCCTATGCGGCAGCTCTGCTTTGTTCTATAGGGTTGCTATGAGTCGGAAGTCAACTCGATGGCAAACGTGTTTAATCAGATTTTAATATTTTGACTCCCCACTAAGTTGTAGTCTCTTTAGGAATTTATCCATCTCTGTATTACTATAGAGGAACAGTTAAACAGTCAAAGTAATAAAAGTCAATTTATATTTTTATATATGTTTTACAGTTTATATCTGTCATGGAGTGAACTGTGCCTCCCAAAAGAATGTGTCAACTTGGTTAGGCCATGATTCCCAGTATTGTGTGGTTTTCCTCCATTTTGTGATTGTAATTTTATGTTAAGGAGGATTAGGGTGGGATTATAACACCCTTACCAGGTCATATCACCCATTCAATGTAAAGGGCATTTCCCTGGGGTGTGGCTTGCATCACCTTTTATCTTACAAGAGATATAAGGAAAGGGAAGCAAGCAAAGAGTAGGGACCTCATACTGCCAAGAAAGCAGTGCTGGGAGCAGAGTGTGGCCTTTGGACCCAGGTTTCCTGCAAAGAGAATCTCCTAGCCCAAGGAAAGATTGATGACAATGACCTTCCTCCAGACCCGACAGAGAGAGAAAGCCTTCCCCTGGAGCTGACGCCCTGAATTTGGACTTCTAGCCTGATAGACTATGAGAGAATAAATTTCTCTTTGTTAAAGCCATCCACTTGTGGTATTTCTGTTTTAGCAGCACTAGATAACTCAGTCAGTATTCGAATTAAATGTCACCTTCTCCGAGATGCCTTCACGAATCCCCAAGGAAGTTGAGGTCTCCTTTCTTTGCGCTCCTGTTGCTGGATCTCGTCCTACCTAAATGCAGCACCTCCAACATCACATTGCCATTTATGTTACATGCCGGACTCCTTCAAACCTGTTGCCATCAAGTTGATTGCGACTCATAGCAGCCCTATAGGACAGAGTAGAACTGCCTCATAGGGTTTCCAAGGAGTGATTCGAACTGCCAAACTTTCGATTAGCAGCCAAGCTCTTAACCACTGCGCCTGACTCCTTAGCTGATAGAATTCCTCTACGGTGGGGGTCTCAGCTTTTTCACTTGCATGCTTCATGGTCTAGCTCATAGCACAGCCCGATACACTTTAAAAATATTTAATAGATAAATGACTGGTATTTCTGTATTAAGTATTTGATAAAGGCTTGTTATATGATTCTTTGATTATAATAAAGGAAAATAAATGTAGATAAACCTTTCTAATAACTGTGGGAAAATATTTATGGGGGAAATTTGGAGTTACAGTTGAAATTTATTGTTTCCTAAATTTTTCTAAGAGTTCTTTTTATCACTAGAATATAGAGTAAGGAGTTAATTGTCTTAGTTTGTGCCAGCACTTCAGCAGTGCTGTGAAATTGATTGAATTAAGCCCTATCTTTCCTAAGAGTTAGAAAAGAAAAAGTGTTCCAAGGCTTAAAAAAAGTATAGAACAAATAGTTACCATGTAAATTATGGAGTACTAGGTGGCTCTCTGAATATTTTCTCCTTCATGCTTAAATGTTAATCTCTGAGTTATACACTGTCATAATAGATCCGACTGAAATGCGTTTCTGGCACTAATGCATAAAATATGTGCATGCAATTTAAAGACAGAAAAATGGATCTTTCTTTGAGGGGGAAAAGAATGGTATGAAAGTTACTGCCACTCTGGGGAAACGGAACGTGATTATCTACAAGGTCAGCTGATTTTAAATAGTGATTGCCAAACTGTTCAATAAAATATGGATACTTATTATGGCAATCCATATCACATGTTACATATCCTATTTTGGGGGTGACACGCACCTTCTTAAAGAAACATACACTAACTAGGCAGTGTCAAACATTATAAAGTGAGTGGCAATTGAGACTGAAGTTCTTGCTTCCAGTTGGTTGCTAAACTGGACTTTAACCTTTAGGAAAAGACTAAAACTATAAACAAAACTCTGTATCCATGGTAATGTGCATAAGAAGGTAATTATTTTCTCTTTACATTTTTAAATTTCAGAGTTTAATAGCGTATTCTATGCATTGCCTCAGGCCCACAATTCCTCCAGTTGGTCATTAAGTATCAGGAAATGCCCTCTCTACCAGTCATTATTGCTTACATAAAATGCCACTTACAAGCCTCATGAACAAAAGAACTACAGTGTCAGTGTGAGGCACAGCCTCGACTATTGTAGTAATTTGGCATGGAGAGCAAACACCTCCAGAGCACCTGGTTTGTGTCCTGAGAGCACCATACACAAGGAAGCCTTTTCAGTTATGGTTAATTAAATCCAAAAAACAGCTCAGCTCTTCAGGTGAAAGAAGAAAGGCCCCTAACCCATCTCCTCATATAGCAGACCTAGCTGCTGTGAGAATGCTACAGGAGCAAAGAGTGCTGGGTAAATCCAAAGTTTGTTCATTATTTCTTACTGTGGAGAATCAATCCCTGATATACCAATCGGGGAGCTAGAGTTTTGGACTATTTGAGTTTTTTTCTTTTTTTTTTTAAGGAAGACTCATATTCAAAAGTAATTGAATGACTGAAAAGATATAAAGGGAGGATTTACTTTAGAAATCTATCCCATGCCCTCCCTACCCAGACAGAGTGATGAGATCATTTTAATAGTAATCCTGAAAATCCAGTCGAAGTAGAACCCAAAACCCCTTTGTGTGGCTAAAACCAAAAACCAAACCAAACCTGTTGCCATCGAGTTGATTCCAACACATGGTGATTTGTTATAGAGTAGAACTGCTCTGTAGGGTTTTCTTGGTTGTGTTCTTTACAGAAGCAGATTGCCAGGCCTTTCTTCCATGATGCTGCTAGGTGGGTTCAAATCCTCAATCCTTTTCTTCAGCCACAGTATACCTGGGTGGCTTAAACTAGGCAGGTGCTGGCCTCACTGCTTCAGTTTGCTTGCAGCGACACAAGCTAAGTAAACTCGTCCCCAGATGACTTGTGCAAACAAAAGTAAAAATATGTGATGAAAACTAGAGCTAATCTAGGAAGTTTCAAATTTAGACCTGATTTTTCTTCCAAGAGTTTGTTTGTAAATCAGTTTTTGGAACTTGGAGCAAACATTTTCCCAAAGAGACATTGTAATAAATGTGGCTGTATAAATTTAACCCATAACAAAAATGAAATACTACCCATTACCAAAACCATCTCTATTGGTTATATTTTATCCACTCTTTTTCAGCCGCATTATGGATTAAATGGGCTTTGGTGGGCTGCTCTGAGAGCCAGACCACCACATGCAATGGCTTCTCTAGGAAATTTGTTCCCACTTGGACAGCTGGATGTGAGGAACTCTTGGCCTGCTGCCAAAACTTGATGGCGAGGAGAAAATTCCCTCCTTCAGTTTTGATGATGCCACCCAGAAGCAAAAAAGAGGGCAGGCTTTTTGGTATAAGGGGCATTCATAAATTTGGCATTCATATTTGGGAACTGTCAGCACTTAATTTAGAATAAAAGTTGAATTAAAAAAACATAAACAGTAAAGCAAAATACAGACCCAATACTTAAATGAAGCTAGATGCTGGAACTAAGAACTTCATAGTGGGCTATGAGCAGGACCCACGATGTTCCAGTGCCAAACAAGGTAATGCAAGCACAGAAAAAGTGAAGAAATCCAAGGGCAATGGATTGTGATGCTCATCACACAAACTTTCCTTTCTGATTTTGTCCTTGTCTGTGTTCACTCCACAAGTTGAAAGCTCTAAAATATTCTAAACTATGAGGAAGTCATGTACCCATTCAGTCTCTGACTCTTTACCCTCTGCATACTCCCACTTGGTATCCATGAGACACATCCTAGCTTTTTTTTTTTCCCACTTGCCATCTAGTCGATTCCAACTCATGGCTACCCCATGTGTGTCAGGGTAGAACTGTGCTCCATACAGTTCTCAGTGGCTGGATTTTGGGAATAGACTGCCAGGCCTTTCTTCTGAGGCACCTCTGAGTGGACTTACACTGCCAACCTTTCAGTTAACAGCCAAACTCATTAATTATTTGTACCACCCAGTGACTCCACATCCTAGCTATACCCCCTCACCAAATAAACTAACTGTGAGCAGCAACAGCTCCCCTTCTAGACAATTCCCCAATCACCATGCTTTTGTCCCCAATGACAAGAGAGACAGAGGATTTTTTCAGCCAGAATGAGGGTAAGGTGGTATGGGACAGGGGAAGTGTAAAAGAAGATGGATCCATGGCCCATGAGAAAGAATGGGAATCAGTTTAGGACAATAAGCCATGATTCCTGCAGTAAGGAATGAACGTAGAAGGCCAGGAGAAAGGCAATGAGAAGTACATGAAATGGCACTTGGAATCTTACAGAAAAAAAAAAAAAACCTAGAAAGTAAAAATGTATGTAATGTCAAAGAAACCCACAACAAAATCCAAAACACTGAGATAATACAGAGCGTCTTCCCTGATCACAATGCCACCAAAGTAAAAATTAATAACAGGAAGAGAAAGGGTAAAAAAATCAAATACATGGAAAATGAGTAACACCCTGCTTAAAAACCACTGGGTAATAGAAGAAATCAAAGATGGAATTGAAAAATTCTTAGAATCAAACAAGAATGAAAACGCATCACACCAAAACCTTTGGGACACAGCAAAGGCAGTGTTTAGAGGTCAATTTATGGCAATAGATGCACACATCAAAAAAGAAGGGACAAAATCAAAACATTAGCTACATAACTCAAACAAATAGAAAGAAAACAGAAAAAGAAGCCCACAGCCACCAAAAGAAAGGAAATAATAAAGACCAGAGCAGAAATAAGTGAAATAGAGAATAGAAAAACTATAGAAAGAAAAAACAAAGCCAAAAGTTGGTTCTTTGAAAGAATCAACAAAATCGACAAACCATTGGCCAAATTGACAAAAGGAAAACAGAAGAGGAGCAAATAACCTAAATAAGAAATGAAATGGAAGACATTAAAACAGACCCACCTGAAATAAAAAGGATCAAAACAGAATACTATGAAAAACTATACTCCAACCAATTTGAAAACCTAGAGGAAATGGACAAGTTTCTGGAAACACACTACCTACACAAACTAACACAAACTGATGGTGAAAATCAGAACAGATCCATAACATGTTAAGAGATTGAAAAGCTAATAAAAAAAACTCTGAACAAAAAAAGCCCTGGCCTAGATGCTTCACTAGAGAATTCTACCAAACATTCAGAGAAGAGCTTACACCGATACTACTCAAATTATTTCAGAACATAGAAAACGAAAGGACACTTCTGAATTTATTCTATGAAGCCAGCATAACCCTGATATAAAAATGAGGCAAAGATACCAGAAAAAAAGAAAATTACAGACTAATATCTTTCATGAATGTAGATGCAAAAATTCTCAACAAAATTCTAAAAATAACTAACTAACCCAATTCTAGCCAATAGAATTCAGCATTATATCAAAAAACTAATACATCACAACCAAGTGGGATTCGTACCAGGTATGCAAAGATGGTTCAGTATTAGAAAATCAATCAATATAATCCACCATATAAATAAAAGAATCATGCAATCATTGCCATTGACACAGAAAAGGCATCCAACAAAGTCCAACACCCATTCCTGATAAAAGCTCTCAATAAAATAGGTATGGAAGGGAAATTCCTCAGCATAATAAAGGGCTTCCATACAAAACCAACAGCCAATGCTGTTCTTAATGGAGACAGACTGAAACATTCCCCTTGAGAGCAGAAACAAGACAAGGATGCCCTTTATTACCACTCCTATTTAACATTGTGCTGGAAGTCCTAGCTAGAGCAATAAGGCAAGAAAAAGAAAAAAACGGGGTCCAAATTGGTAATGAAGAGTAAAACTGTCCCTAGTTCTGGATGATATGAAACTATACATAGAAAACCCAAAAGACTCCACAAGAAAACTACTGGAACTAACAGAAAGATTCAGCAGAGTAGCAGTATATAAGCCAAACACACAAAAATCAGTTGGGTTCCTATACACTAATAGAGAGAACAATGAAAAGAAAATCAGGAAAGCAATACCATTTATTAAAAAAACAAAAAAAAACAGTGCCACCGAGTTGTTTCATTTATAATAGCCCCATAAAAATATAAAATACTTAGGAATAAATCTAACCCATGAAGGAAAAACCTATAAAAAAAAATACAAAGAAAGCTACAAAACACTACTGCAAGAAACAAAAAAAAAACTAACCAAAAAAAAAAAAAAAAAAGAACTACATAAATGGAAAAACATACCATACTTATTGATAGGTAGACTCAACAATGTGAAAATATCAATTCTACCCAAAGCTATCTACAGATACAATGCAGTCCCAATCCAAATACCAACAGTATTCTTTAAAGAGATGGAAAAGCTAAACATTAACTTTATATGGAAGGAGAAGAGGCCCTGGATAAGTAAAGCACTATCAAAGAAGAACAAAGTAGGAAGACTTGCACTACCTGACCTCAGAACCTACTATAACAGCTACTGTAGTCAAAACAGCCTGGTACTGGTACAACAACAGATACATTGACCAGTGGAACAGAATTGAGGACCCGGATGTAAATCCATCCACCTGTGGTCACCTGATCTTCGACGAGGGCCCAAAGTCCATCAAATGGGGAAAAGACAGTCTTTTTAACAAATGGTGCTGGCAAAACTGGATGTCCACCTGCAAAAAAATGAAATAGGACCCATACCTCACACGATACACAGTAACTCATTCAAAATGGATCAAAGTTCTAAATATAAAACCAAAAACTATAAAGATCATAGAAGAAAAAACAGAATCAACGCTAGAGGCCCTGATACATGGCATTAACAGGACACACACAAAACAACACACAAACTTCAGAAGATAAGCTATATAACTATGATCTTCTAAAAATTAAACACTTATGCTCATCAAAAGACTTCACCAAAAGAGTAAAAAGAAAACCTACAGACTGGGGATTAAAAAAATTAGCTATGACTAATCAGACAAAGGTCTAATCTCAAAAATCTACAGGGAAATCCAACACCTCTACAACAAAAAGACAAATAATCCAAATAAAAAATGGGCAAAGGAAATGAACAGACACTTCACCAAAGAAGACATTCAGGAGGCTAACGGACACATTAGGAAATGCTTGTGATCACTAGCCATTTTAAAAAAAAAAAAGCCATTAGAGAAATGCAAATCTAAATTACAATGAATAACATGAATCAAAAACCCAGAAAATAGCAAATGTTGGAGAGGCTGCAGCGAGACTGGAACTCTTACGCACTGCTGGTGGGAATGCAAAATGGTACAATCATTTTGAAAAAAGAATATGGAACTTCCTTAAAAAGCTAGAAATAGAAATACCATACAATCCAGTAGTTCTACTCTAAGGAACATATCCTAGAAAAATAACAGTTGTCACACAAATAGACATAGGCACACCCATGTTCACTGCAGCATTGTTCACAATAGCAAAACGACGGAAACAACCTAGACGCCCATCAACAGATGAATGGATAAACAAACTATGGTACATATACACAATGGAGTACTATGCAACGTTAAAGAACAATGATGAACCTGTGAAGCATCTCATAACATGGATGAATCTGGAGAACATAATGCTGAGTGACATAAGTCAATCACAAAAGGAGAAATACCGTATGAGCCCACTACTATAAAAATTCATGGAAAGGTTTCCACACAGAAAGAAATAATCTTTAATTGTTATGAGGGAGGGGAGGGGTGGGGATGGAAAAATACTAAATAGACAATGGACAAGTGGTAACTTTGGTGAAGGGTAAGACAGTACACAATACTAGGGAAGCCAGCACAACTTGTCAAGGCAAGATCTTAGAAGCTCCATCCAAACTCCCTGGGGGACTGAATTATGAGGCTGAGGACTGTGGGGACCATGGTCTCACGGAACATCTAACTCAACTGGCATAACAGAGTTTATAAAGAACATGTTCTACATTCTACTTTGGTGAGTAGCATCTGGGGTCTTAAAAGCTTGTGAGCAACTACCTAAATACACCACTGGTCTCACCTCATCTGGAGCAATGGAGAACAAAGATACAAGGGAAAGATTAGTCCAAAGGATTAATGGACCACAATTACCACAGCCTCCATGAGAATGAGCCCAGCATAACTAGATGGTGCCCAGCTACCATCACCAGCTGCTCTGACAAGGTCCCGGACAGAGCTGGAGAAAAATGTAGAACAAAATTCTAACTCACACACACAAAAAATGGAGAAACCCCAAGAGTATGGCCCCTGGACACCCTTTTAGCTCAGTAATGAAATCACTCCTGAGGTTCACCCTTCAGCCAAAGATTAGACAGGCCCATAAAACAAAATGAGACTAAAAGAGCACACCAGCCCAGGGGCAAGGATGAGAAGGCAGGAGGGTACAGGAAAGCTGGTGATACGGAACCCAGGGTGAAGAAGGGGAGAGTGTTGACATGTTGTGGGGTTGGCAACCAAGGTTACGGAACTATATGTGTACTAATTGTTTAATGAGAGGCTAGTTTGTTCTGTAAACCTTTGTCCAAAGTGCAGTAAAAAAAAATGTATATGATGACATCAGATTTCTTGTAGCTAGGAGGGTGCAGAAGGTAAATTCCTAACCAGGAACAGCAGTTGTAGGGCTGACCAATGACTCTTTTGGTCTGCCAAAACAGGGAGTTTGTAACCAGTTTACCTGATAACCAGGGGACAGGGAAGCCTCAGGAGTAGCTTGACCTTCTGTTCTGCCGCCCTCCAGTCTGGGCACCTCCAGCGATCTTGGGTTTACATTTCCAACCCTAGCACACTGACTCTGAGGAAACCCACCAGCTGGGATGGGCTCCTAAACTCCAGGGATTATGAAGAAGTGGAGAGGAATCCAAACACTATGTTCCTTGACATCACATTTCTTATCATTTAGGGCAATTTGTTTCATTTTCCTCCATTAGAACCACATGGCAGACAAGAGAGATTTTTCCAGGCTGCTTGGGAAGCACTTCTCAGGGTCTGCTAAGAAACGTCCTAACGCTAGAATTTGTTATTTCCACTGCACCAAAACACAAAAGTGGCAGTATGCAGAGATACTATTGGAAGAGAAAAGCGAAATAGTGGTTTGATGCTTGGGATAGACTGAAATAATGATGTAAAATTACATCCATAATAGGAGACTTTTCTTTCTCATCTGGACTTGGAATTTTGAGCATCTGTAGAATGGTCCCTCTCTCATTTTCCAGCTCTTAACACAGTGTGGCTTAGCTCTTCCAAATATGTTCATTTCAGCAAAAATCTTCTTGCTACTTAGTTCAAATAATCCCTTTTCGGATGAACTAAGTGAAGAGGGATAGGAAAGGCAATTAAAAAAAAAAAATACATTCCATTCTAATGAGACTGTTGGAAGTCTGTCTTGAAGGCACATCAGTTTTCTGGGAAAACCTAGCCTCTGGGAAATCGGCCACTGCAGCCGTGTCCCTGTGGCACAGTGACTTCTCAGCTCCATAATGTTTGGAAACAGTGGTTTGGGCAACACGGATCATAAAAACATATCAGTCTCCTGAATGTTCAGCCCAGAAAGTTCACGCTCAGGTGAACTCTCTGCTGGCCATCCATATCAGAAGGGCTGATCCTTTGCTGGCTATTTGATACTCTACTTCATTTCAAAAAGGGATTTAATCTGGGTAAAAAAGATTGTGTATTCTATCCTCTCAGTCATTTCCTAAATTAATTGTGTTTATTAATATATGTCATCAGAGTGAGTAGTTTTTCCAAAACCTTGCTGATATGGATATACAGGGAAGAAGGTCATTTTGAATTAGTGAATATCTGGGTTATGAAACAATTTGGAGCATACACAAAGTCTGGTTACGTTCAAGCAGTTCCACTCGACTATTAGACTTTCCAAAGCAACAGTTATTAACGGAGCTGCCTCAACAAAAAGATATAAGTGATATGGACTTGATGCACCGATCATTTTCTTCTATGTGTGCCCTTAAGTTGGGCTAGGTAACATTTCCTGTGCATCTAAGAATCACAGACCTTTAGGAAGTGGAAGCAGATGGATAGATCATCCAGTCCACGGGTCAGCAAACTTTCTGTAAAGGACCAGAGAGTAAATACTTCTGGTTTTGTGGGACATACGGTCTGTATTACAACTACTCAACTCTACCATTGTAGCACAAAAACAATCTTAGATAATATGAAAAAAATGAGTATGATGTGTTCCAATAAATCTTTATTTATAAAAACAAACAACAGGCTGGATATGGCCTGTGGGCCATAGTTTGCCAACCTCTGTGCCAGTTCATTTTATAAATAAGGAAAAAGATGCCTGGAAAGATTGGGAATTCCCCCAAAGTCACTAGATGGTTAGTAGCAGTGCCAGAGCCCAAACCTAGAAATTGAATCTAGAATCCAGCTTTGTTTCTGCTATCCAATGTCAGTTCTTTCTCATTTCATGAAACTTCTTCTGAACTGTAAATGGCATCTACTTGTGCTAGAAACAAGTAGTATTTGAGGAAATTATTTTCTGGTAACATTCAATCACTTAATGAAAAGTGCTTTGAAGATGAAGAGATTGTATAGAAAATTATCACTAATATTTACGTTACTCTCAGTGCCATTGTTAGGTTACAAGGTGGCAGCAAAAGAGCCAAATATTAAGATTGTTATCTGTCCTATAGGGTTGCTATGAGTCGGAATTGACTCAACGGCAATGGGTTTGGTTTTGGATCATATCAAAGAGTCTCGTTTTAACAAAGTGTTTCACTAGAGTTGATTTTAATAAAGCTGGGATTGCCAATTCACCAAAGCAGCCTTCAAAGCAGAAGACCTTAACATGGGATTCAGAGGGTTAGTGAATCCTGAAGATAATACACAGAAGTTTCTGTGCCTGTACGGTTTTCCTCCTCAGAACAGGAGCTATAGTTTTCCTCTGAGTGATTCCCTCAGAACTACCTTCCAGTTCGGTAACATTCTCCTCAGCTATGTTGAAACTGTTGGTTTGTTGAGTTTTTCACTCATTTTGAGTTTTTAACTTCAATGACTATAGTTTTCACTTCTATAATTTCTATTTGGTTCTTTTTCAGATCTTTGGGGTTTTGTTTATGCTATCTTATTTTTTTCCTAATGGTTTCTATATCTTAGTTTATGTTTTTAAATGTGCTTATTTTATAGTCTCTTTCAGATTGCTCAGCCATGTTCAGTGACCTCCAAAGTTTGGAAGGTTCTAGATGGTATAATATTTCTATTCTAGCCAAGTGAAACAGACTACCTGAAGAGGCTGCAATCAACAGAGCTGCTTTCCTTTCATGTGCCCCCAGTGGCTGTCTTTCAAAAGAGTAGTTAGATGGTCACCAAAGGGGCCCAGAGAAGGAAAACTACTCATAGTTTGGCTGGCATAGACGGATAAAAAAAGACGGATAGACAAGTATAATCTTGGGATGGGCTCAGCATCAGAGAAGCAGTGATTCTCGAAGTCCATCAGTGGAGAGCAATGTTACAGCTCCAGGTTATCAACTGGTTTGGAGCAGGACCCTGGTCAGTGGCAGGGTCCTGGGTCCATGGAAGGTAAAGTCAACTCTCAGAAGCCAGGAAATAGGCTTGACTTCTGGCCACATAGTGTGCTGAGGTGACTCAGAAACCCTCCTGTTACAAACACAGAGAAGTGCTGGATGAAATAAAATTTTAAAAAGGTATTTATTTGTTTGCCTTAAAAAAAAAAAAAAAAAAAAAAAAACACAAGCTGAATTCAAAAGAAAGAAATGGGAGGCGGGTCCAAGATGGCAGACCAGTCAGATGCTTCATGTCATCCCTCTTACAACAAAGACCTGAAAAAACAAGTGAATCAATTATATATGAAAATCTGGGAGCCCTGATCATCAAAGACAACGTTGAAGAGTCAGACTCAGCCGCAGGGGAAAGGAGAAACAATTCAAAAGCAGCAGAGAAATGCCAGTGGTGAGGTCACAGGCACCCTGCTGGCTGGGTCAGCTGGTGCACAGGCTGAGGTGATCGGCAACATTCGGGATGAGTCTCATCATGTTTGATGAGGGTGGGTGGTGGCAAGTCTGCACACACCTCCAGAGCCGGGTTGAAACAGTGCTGGACCAGCGAAAGTTAAGTGCAAGCATCAAACCTACAGTGCGGGGGCAAAATAACCCCTCCCCACCCCAGAGTTTCACAGTGGAGAAGTGCTTCCTTCCCTTCAACCACTCCCCATCCGGCTCTGCTCTGACACCAGGCTTACAGTATTCAACAACTGCCACACCCCCTAAGCCAGGAATTCAGGGCAGTTCGGGAGGCCCTGCCCCTTCACCCAGCCACTGGCATAAAGGATCCACAGACTTGCAGTGCCCTTCACCCCTGCCTACTCCTGTGTGGGTCAGTTTAACACCGTATGCCCTCATTAGCATAAAACAGCAAAGCGTACACCTAAAGCCCATTTTCAACTGCAGCAGCCAAGAGGGAGTTGCAGATTCGTGACATTTGACACCACCTCATCTCTTAAGCAGGGGCCTCACTCACCCACATCAGGGTCCTGAGGGCGGGTGGTACCACCTACTCCATCTAGCCATCCACAACAGGGGTCTTAGAATAAGTGGTGCCTCCCAGTCCCTCCACCCAACAGCACCAGGTACCCAAAGACTGGCTGCAATAGCACCCCCCCCCACTACATGCTCTAGGGGACAGGAACACGCCCTCCATCCAGCATCTGGGGGCAGCCATCAGCCCCCTGCCTTGCTCCACACATAGCCCCCTACTGCAGCCAGATACTTGTACCTACTCTGAATACCCCTAAGTAGCTCTGCCATCTATGACTGTAGGTGAAATTCTGCACCACACACTCAGTGACTGATGACCCAGACACCTGTGCCACACTTACACAAGAAAAATGAATAGACTCCTGGTAGAATAGACACCTAGTAGCTGCTCTGACCACCTGGACACAGGAAGTGAGAGTTTCAAAGATGCCAATAACCAAAGTAGCTCACGTGTCCAGCCTACTTGGCCATATCAAAACAAAAAGTTAGGGCACAGTAAACAAACATACAATAAATAAATATAATAACTTATTGATGCCTCAGAGACAACAGTCAATATCGAATCACATAAAGAAGCAGGCCAAGATAGCTTCTGCAAGCAACCAAAATAAAGAATCAGGGAATCTTCCAGAGGAAGATAAGGTAGTGGAACTACCTGAGACAGAATTCAAAAGACTAATGTACAGAGCTCTCCAAGAGATCAGGCAGAAGATCAGGCAAAACTCAAACCACCCAAGGAACACACAGACAAAGCAATAGAGGAATTCAGGAAAAGAATACAAGGAGAAAAGACGAAATTAACAGGCTGATAGAATCCACACAGAGACCGCATCTAGAAATCCAAAAGATTAACAGTAAAATTTCAGAATTAGACAATTCAATAAAAAGTCATAGGAGCAAAATTGAGACAATGGAAGTCAGAATTAGTGAGAAGATAAATCCCTTGAAACCAATTTATCTGAGGAAAAATTAGAAAAAAAGAATTATAAAAAATTACGAAAGCCTAAGAATTATGTGGGACACTATCAAGAGGAAAAACAAACGAGTGATTGGCGTACCAGGACAGGTTGGGAGGGGAGGATAACAGAAAATACGGAGAGAATTGTTGAAGATTTGCTGGCAGAACACTTCCCTGATATCATGAAAGATGAGAAAATATCTATCCAAGAAGTTCAATGAACCCCATACAAGGTAGATCCCAAAAGAAAGCCACCAAGACATATCATAATCAAACTTCCCAAAACCAAAGGCAAAGATAGAATCTTGAGAGTGGCTAGGGATAATTGAAAAGTCACCTACAAAGGAGAACCAACAAGACTAAACTCTGACTACTCAGCAGAAACCATGCAGGTAAGAAGGCAATGGGATGACATATATAAAGCCTTGGAGGAAAAAAATTGCCAGCAGAGAATTACATATCCAGCAAAACTGTCTCTCTAATACTATGGCAAAATTAGGTTATTTCCAGATAAACAGAAGTTAAAGGAACTTGTAAAAACCAAACCAAAATTACAAGAAATATTAAAGGGAGCCCTCTGGTTAGAGAACCAACAATATCAGACAACAATCCAAGACTAGAACACAGGACAGATCAACTAGTTGCAAAAACAAGTCAAAGCTAAAACACTCAAAATAGAGAGCCAGAGACATCAATATGTAAACCATGATGTCAAACAAAAAAGAGGGAATGAACAGTGTAGTCATAGAACTTCCATATGGAGAGGAAGTTAAGGAGCTATCAAGAAATAAAAGATAGTTTAAACTTAGAAAAATAAAAGTAAATTTTAAGGTAACCACAAAGGAAGCTAACAAACCTACCCCCAAAAATTAAGAAGAAAAACATAAAGACTCAGCAAATGCAAAATAAACAATAATGAAAAAAATGTGTAAAAAAAAGACTCAGCACAGAAAATTAAGTGGAGCAAAGAAACTGTCAACACCACAAAAAAGGGAAAAAAATCAAAATAAAAGCACAAAACTCATAAAATGAATGTAAATTTGGACTAAACGCACCAATAAAGAGATAGATAGTAACAAAACGGATTAAACACGATCCGTCTATATGCTGCCTATAAGGGACATACCTTAGGCTCAAAGATGTAAACAAACTAAACTCAAAGGATGGAAAAAATATATCAAGCAAACAACAACCAAAAAAGAGCAGCAGTGGCAATATTAATCTCTGGCAAAATAGACTTGAAAGCAAAACCCACCACAAAGGATAAGGAAAGACACTACATAATGATTAAAGGGTCAATACACCAGGACATAACCATAATAAATATATATACATCCAATGACAGGGCTCTAAAATACATAAAACAAGCTCTAACGGCATTAAAAAGAGAAATAGCTGCACAATAATGGTAGGAGACTTCACCACACCACTTTCTGTAAAGGACAGAACATCTAGAAAGAAACTCAATAAAGATATGGAAGATCTAAATGCCACAATCAATCAGCTTGACCTCATAGATATATACAGAACATTCCACTCAACAGCAACCACATATACATTCTTTTCCAACACACATAGAACATTTTCCAGAATAGACCACATTTTAACCCACAAAGCAAGCCTTAACAGAATCCAAAACATTGAAATATTACAAAGCATTTTTTCTGACCATAATGCCATAAAAGTAGAAATCAATAACAGGAACAGCAAGGAAAAAGAAAAAAATCAAATACATGGAAACTGAACAGCACCTTGCTTAAAAACTACTGGGTTATAGAAGAAATCAAGGATAGAGTAAAGAAATTCATAGAATCAAATGAGAATGAAAATGCATCTTACTAGAACCTTTGGGACACAGCAAAAGTAGTGCTTAGAGGTCAGTTTATAGCAATAAATGCACACATCCAAAAAGAAGAAAGGACCAAAATCAAAACATTAACCCTAAACTTGAGGAGCAAAAGAAGCCCTTGGGCACCAGAAGAAAGAAAATAATAAAGATTAGAGCAGAAATAAATGAAATAGAGAATAGAAAAACAATTGAAAGAATCAACAAAACCAAAAGTTGGTTCTTTGAAAGGATCAAAAAAATCGACAAACCATTGGCCAAAGTGACAAAAGAAAAACAGAAAAAAAAAAAAAAGAGGAAGCAAATAACCCAAATAAGAAACGAGATGGGCGATATCACAACAGACCCAACTGAAATAAAAAGAATTATAGGAGAATACTATGAAAATTTGTATTCCAAAAAATTTGAAAGCCTAGAGGAAATGGACAAATTTCTAGAAACACACTACCTACCTAAAGGAACACAAACTATTTAGAAAAACTAAATAAACCCATAATAAAGAAGAGATTAAAGAGGTAATTGAAAAAAAAAAAATTCCCAACAAAAAAAACCCTGGCCTTGACAGCTTCACTAGAGAATTCTCCTAAACTTTCAGAGAAGAGTTAACACCAGTACTGCTGAAGGTATTTCAGAGCATAGAAAAGGAAAGAATACTCCCAAAATCATTCTATGAAGCCAGAGTAACCCTGATAGCAAAACCAAGCAAAGACATCACAAAAAAAAGAAAATTACAGACCAATATCCCTCATGAACATAGGCACAGAATTCCTCAACAAAATTCTAACCAATAGAATGCAATAACATATCGAAAAAATAATTCACCATGACCAAGTGGGATTCATAACAGGTATGCAGGGATATATCAACATTCAAAAATCAATCAGTGTAATCCATCACTAAATAAGACAAAAGATAAGAACCACATGATCTTATCAATTGATGCAGAAAAGGCATTTGACAAAATCCAACGCCCATTCCTGATAAAAACTCTCAGCAAAATAGGAATAGAAGGGAAATTCCTCAACATAATAAAGGGCATTTGTACAAAGTCAACAGCCAACATCATTCTAAATGGAGGGAGACTGAAAACATTCCCCTTTGGAATGGGAATCAGACAAGAATGCCCTTTATCACCACTTTTATTCAACATTGTGCTGGAGGTCCTAGCAAGAGGAATAAGGCTAGAAAAAAAAAAAAAAAGGACATCCAAATTTGTAAGGAAGAAGTAAAAGTAACCCTATTCCCAGATTATATGATCTTATACACAGAAAACCCCAAAGAATGTACAAGAAAACAGCTGGAACTAATAGAAGATTTTAGCAAAGTATCAGAATACAAGATAAACATACAAAACTCAGTTGGATTCCTCTACACCAACAAAGAGAACTTTGAAAAAGAAATCACCAAATCAATACAATTTACAATAGCCTCCAAGAAGATACAGTACTTAGGAATAAATCTAACCAGAGAAGTAGAAGACCTAAATAAAGAAAACTATAAGACAGAACTGCAAGAAACCAAAAACGGAAAAACATACCATACTCATGGATAAGAAGACTCAACATTGTGAAAAGGTCAATTCTACCCAAAGTAATCTACAGATACAATGCAATCCCTCCCATCCCAATTCCAATGACATTTTTTTAATGAGGTGGAGAAACAAATCACCAACTTTATATGGAAAGGGAAGAGGCCCCAGATAAATAAACCATCACTGAAAAAGAACAAAGTGGGAGGCCTCACAGTATCTGATTTTAGAACCTATCATACCATCATGGTAGTCAAAAGAGCCCGGTACTGGTAAAACAACAAATGCATAGATCAATAGAACAGAATTGAGAACCCAGGTGTAAATCCATCTGCCTATGAGCAGCTGATATTTGACAAAGGCTCAAAGTCCACTAAATGGGGAAAAGACAGTCTCTTTAACAAATGGTGCTGGCATAACTGGATATACATCTGTAAAAAAACGAAACAGGACCCATACCTCACACCATACACAAATAGTAACTCCAAATGTTTCAAAGACCTAAATATAAAATCTGAAATGATAAAGATCATGGAAGGAAAAAATGGGATCAATGCTAGGAGCCCTAATACATGGCATAAATAGTATACAAACCATAACTAACAATGTATAAACACCAGAAGAGAAACTATATAACTGGGAGCTCCTAAAAATCAAACACTTATGCTCATCAAGACTTCATCAAAAGAGTAAAAAAGAACCTACAGACTGGGAAAAAATTTTGGCTATGACATATCTGATAAGGGTCTAATCTCTAAAATCTACAAGATACTTCAATACCTCAACAACAAAAAGACAAATAATCCAATTAAAAAATAGGCAAAAGATATGAACAGGTACTTCATCAAAGAAGACATTCAGGTGACTAACAGACAAATGAGGAAACGCTCACAATCATTAGCCATTACAGAAATGCAAATCAAAACTACAATGAGATACCATCTCACCCAAATAAAGCTGGCACCGATCCAAAAAATACAAAACAACAGATGTTGAAGAGGTTGTAGAGAGATTGGAACACCTATGCACTGCTGGTGGGAATGTAAAATGGTACAACCACTTTGGAAAACAATTTGGGACTTCCTTAAAAAGCTAGAAATACCACGCAATCCAGCAATCCCATTTCTAGGAATATACCTGAAAGAAGTAAGAGCCATCACGGGAATAGACATATGCACACCCATGTTCATTGCAGCACTATCCACAATAGCAAAAAAATGGAAACAACCTAGGTGCCCATCAATAGACAAAGGGATCAATAAACTTTGGTACAAACACACAATGGAATACTATGCAACGATAAAGAACAACAATGAATCCAAAAAACATCTCACAACCTGGAGAAGCTGGAGGGCATTATGCTGAGTGAAATCAGTCAATCACAAAAGGAGAAATATTGTATGAGACCACTATTATAAGAAAACTCTAGAAAAGGTTTAAACGTAGAAAAAAAACAGTCTTTGATGGTTATAAGGGTCTGGGGAGGGAGGGGGAAGGGAAATCACTAGATAGTAGACAAGGATCAACTTCAGTGAAAGGAAGGACAACACACAATATAGGGGAAGTCAGCACAACTGAACCAAAGCAAAAGCTAAGAAGTTTTCTGGGCACATCCAAACACTTTGAGGGACAGAGTAGCTGGGGCTGGGGCCTGGACCATAGTTTCGGGGGACATCTAGGTCAATTGGCATAACAAAGTTTATTAACAAAATGCTCTACGTCCCACTTTGGTGAGTGGCATCTGGGGTATTAAAAGCTTTAGAGTAGCCATCTAAGGTATATCAATTGGTCCCCTACCACTTGGAGCAAAGGAGAATGAAGAAAACCAAAGATACAAGGAAAATATTACCCCAAAGAACTAGAGGACCACATGAACCAGAGACTCCACCAGCCTGAGACCAGAAGAACAAAATGGTGCCTGGCTACCACCAATGACCACCCTAACAGGGAACACAACACAGAGTCCTGGACAGAGCAGGAGAAAAGTGTAGAACAGAACTCAAATTCATGTAAAAAGACCAGACTTAATGGTCTGACAGAATCCCCAAAACTATGGCCCCCGGACACACTGTTAACCCAGAACTGAAACCATTTCTGAAGCCCACTCTTCAGACAAAAATTAGACAACTATAAAACAAAAATAATACACATGAGGAATGTGCTCTTCTTAGTTCAACTGGATATACGAGGCAAATGGTAGCTCCTGTCCAAAAGCAGGGTAAGAAGGCAGGAAGGGACAGGAACAGGTCGAATGGACACAGGGAACCCAGGGTGGAAGGGGAGACTGTTCTGTCACATTGTTGATTAAAAAAGGAAGAAAAAAAAAAAAAATGAAATGTGTTAATGTCTAGGCCCTACCACTTACTAGCTCTGTGATGCTTAGAAAGTTTTTAAATTCTTTGAGCCATCCTCAGTTTCTCTACCTATAAACTGGGAGTAATAAAAAAAAAAAAAAAAGGAATCCCACATGCAAGGAACAATGAAGGAACTAAAATCGAGAATGGCAGGCTTGAACTGAAGCCACAGTGGTCTGGGAAGCTAGGCTTTGGACTTTTAATTCCCAGGTACAGATAAGAATCGTGGACTTGAGTCTACTCAAGGTGAGGGCCAGAAGAAAGACCATACATAAAGCCAGAACTCTTAAAGGACTACTGATTTATGAAATGGGGGCTAGAAAACTCCTATCCAATGGCCCAGATAAGTATTAAGGAAGCTTTCTGTCTGGCCCAGGGTGCTGGGTAGAAAAAACAGGAGTTCCTTGGAAACCCTATGGGGCAGTCCTACTCCGTCCTATAGGGTCCGTATGAGTTGGCATCGACTCAATGGCAACAGGTTTGGTTTTTGGTTTGGTGAATAAAATAAAAAGCCCAATCCTACACTTGGTGTGCAGGTGTGAGATCTGACACTGCCCATATGTGCTGAGAATCCTCATCTAAGGAAAACGTAGTCCAGCCAGGAGAGTCCTTGCTGTCCAGTTGATGCCTACACAGGACTGCTCTGTAGGGCAGAAACCTTTCAGCCCATAGCACACAGACTCTCAGAGAACAGACACTCCCCACTGAAGATGAGCTCATTCATACAAGAGGATTTCACACACACCCACACACTCACACAAGGAACTGAGACACCATGGGAGAAACAAAAAGCTGAAGATGCTTGAACAATCTAGAAGAGACTATACCCAAAACCAAACGTGTTGCCATCAAGTCAATTCCGGCTCATGGTAAGCCCATGTGTTACAGAGTAGAACGACTCCATAAGGTTTTCTTGGCTGTCATCTTTATGCAAGCAGATTGCCAGACCTTTATTCCATGGTGTTGCTGGGTGGGTTTGAACCATCAACCTTTAGGTTAGTAGTCAACTGCAAACTGTTTGCACCACCCAGGGACCTGTAAGAAACCATACGCATGCTTAAAAGATATAAACTAAGATATAGAAACCATTAGGAAAGAATAAGATAGCATGGGGGGAAAAAAAAGGTTTAAGAACCAAGTAGAAATTACAGAAATGAAAACTATAGTCATTAAAGTTCAAAATTCAACGAATCTGCAAAACAACAATTTCAACATAGCTGAGGAGAACTTTACTGAATTGGAAGGTGGGTCTGAGGAAAATCCATTTTTACCAAGTCTGTAGAAGCCAACGACAGCCTTAGACTACTAGCTTATGACAGCAAGATCAACTCTAGATCCATCTATTGATGGGCTAGGGTTCCTGGCAAACCTGGCTAGAATTGATTCAGAGGTCATTGGGCTTAAGCCTGAAAATTTCAGGCCAGAGGAACTCCTGGTGAGAAAAGCTTGGGAAAATATAGGTTATCTCCTACCACGCCCAGCTGCTTACTTGTCATTACCCATCCTCTCAAGGCTGCCCTAGCCCGAGATTAGCTCCTACCATACAAGGAAAAGGGAAGGTTCTTACCAGGTCTATGATCCTCAAGCTGAGGAGAACCTTTCCAGAGTTTTAAGAGCAGTCAGCTATGTTTTTTTAAGAGCCACACTGATCAATCCTTCACCGAAAAAAGGGCCACAAAGACCTCACCCCAGAAGCAGGGACATAGTCCAAGGCCTATGATAGACCTCATTAGGAACCCACAGAGAAGAGGGCTTCCTTCCCTGAGCAGGACACCCAATTAATAAAATGACCAACGACAGGACGATAAATCACAAGCTTAGTAAGCAGCTGCACTGTACGGAATTCCATTGCCAAATGTCAGTCCCTGATGCCTGACCTACTGCCTGGTCTGATCTCTGAACACTGCTGCTGAAGCCTAGCTTTGCCTGACCTGGTTCTGACCTTAGATAACTGTGAGCCACACACCCTTGCCTGCCTCTTCCAGGCCTGGCACCCACTGTGGGCCCCTGCTTTGCCATAGCCCCCAGCCCTGGCTCAGCAATACCCACAGGACTACTTTTTCACAGTCAAGCTGGATCTTTCTAGAAGGTGAGCCCTCCACCTTTGCTTTTCTTCCTAGGAATAGCTTCTTTTTATGAGCACCTCCTGACATGCAGGATGCATTAGGGGTAGCACACTTGCCACAGGGGTCCTGGAACAACTTGATTTGGAAGCTGGAGATGAATTTCCATAGATCTGTTACTCAGGGGAACCCTAGAGAGCTGTGGTTATTAGGCTTGTGCAGCGGTTAGGGCAGCGCACACTAATGGCCAAAGAATATAACACCATTAGCACCATAGTGGTTTGGTAGCTTCTGTGCAGACAGGACTCCCATTGGCTTCAGAAGAAGGACAGGGGCTCAGGCCGGCAGGTGATGCTAAAACACCCTCTGCCTCTTTTCCCTGTTCAATACACACTCATTTCCAAACTGACTCAGCAGTGCAAGCTGGTAACGGGCGCAACGAGGATCTCTGGTATCTGAAATTGTTTGTACCATCTACCTCCCTATAGAAAGAGTAATGACTTAATAAAACAACCTTGATTTTTGTAAGTATGTAGCACATCACCACGGTGATGATTTGATAAAGCCACTGGAAGTCACCTTCAGGGAGCATTAAAAGATTGGTACAAAGCATGTCCATTCAGTCAGGGCAAACGGAGTGTCCGGTTTTCTACCAGAAACCATCATCTCAACACTGGATATCTGAACACACTTTTGTATCAAATCACATATCAAGGCCAGATTTGCAGTCATGTTATTCTTTCCTATAATCCAAAATAAAATCCCAAAGAAAGCCCTTCAGCTTAGGCTACATCTAGCAAAGTGTGGTGAGAACAGACTATGGTCAATTCCACATCCCTCCTGTGTGAAAAATCATGAGCGAGAAGATGACCCTATTTCATTTTTCTTCTCACTATTCCCCATAAAGCAGACCTGATAAGCTGCAGATTTGGTCTGCGATTTTGACACGTGCACATGACACATTTTCTGAGGCCTTTCAGTGGAAATGTGATCAGGGGCCTGGACCATTCAGAAGATGGGTGGGATGGGGGGATACCAACCAACTCTATGCTGACAGCCTTTCAAGGAGTCAGAATGAGGGCAGTGATTCAGAGCTTGGCAAAACCAAGCTGCCGGGGCATGCATCCCAGTTCTGCCATTTATTAGCTGTGTGACTCTGGGCGTATTGCTTAACCTTTCTCTGCCCTAGTCTGCTCATCTGTAAAATAAAGATAATAACAGGCTATCTCAGAGAGTTGGCTTGAGGGTCTCTGTAAAATACCTGTAAAGCGCTTAACGTGTGATTAGCTAAGTGAACCTTCACTTCTAGAGCAAGTCCATAACACTACACACCTAAGAGATGAATCTTTTCTAAATTCTATATGCAGGCAAAATCCTTTTATGGCTGTGACCAGCGAAGGAGATATAGGCATTTCCAAGAATGTCTGGGTATTTTTAATTGGAAAAAAAAAAGGGGGGGGGTTTGATGGACTAGTGATATAGAGTAACATATGGAGACAATTTTTGTGGCTGTCAGCTGCTGTCAAGTCATCCCCTGACTCATGGCAACCCCATGCACAACCAGATCGCACCATTGTGATCCATTGACTGATTTTTCAGACATAGATGGCCAGGTCTTTCTTCCTAGTCTTAGTCTGGAACCTCAGCTGAAACCTATTCAGCAACACAGCAACAACCAAGCCTCTACTGACAGACGGTTGGCAACTATGCATGAGTTGCACTGGCCAGGAATACAACCCAGGTCTCCCACACAGAAGGTGAGAATTCTACCACTGAGCCACCTCTGCCGCCGGGGACAATTCAGGCTGTCCTAAATGCTGGCTTTTTTGACAAATGAAAATAAGATTAGTACCTAGCTCACAGTGCTATTGGAGAATTAAGTAAAATAATCATGAAAAAGTGATTAGCACAGTGCTTGGCACAAGGCAAGCAATAAATGTTAGCTGTGCACATTCCTGAAGCTGTCCCATACATCATCCTAATCACTGAAAAGTGTGTTTTCACAGGTGAGGAATCAGAGGCTCAGAGCAACCAAATTGCAGCTCTGTAGTATGCGCTGGAGCCAGGGTCAGGCCCAGGGCTATGGGACTCCTGAGTCACTGCTCTCTATAACATGCCACTCTGGTGCTCGCAGTTGGTATTTTGAGAATGTGAGGGCTCCCCACCTGTTCCCAAGACTTGATCACCTTATGGTGGCAGAATTTTTACCATTGTATCCCCTCAGCTAAAGGGGTGGACAATGCCTATCTGGGTGACTCCTACCTCCAGCTCTACAGTGATGCTCCTCGGGGGCTTGCTAATAAGAGGATCGTTGGCAACCCTCCAGTATATCAGTCAGCCAAGCCCGCAGCCTCTGACAGCACCTTATGATGGGATTGGAGGGAACCCACTACTTACATAAAATGTTCTTAAACCCTCTAATTAAACACTCTAATGACTGGGCCAGCCATTATTACACAACAGAACCCTGTAACACTCCACATAGCTAGTCATTTTGTCACACTGTTTATTTGGGTTCTAACTATGGTGTTGTTTTTTTCCTTCTTTCTCTCACTTGCTCCTAATCTATGGAATCCATTAGCTCCTCCTCATTATTGCAAACTACTGCAGTGACCTGTGTGATGCAGGGTCTCTCATTTAAGATTTCTGAAAGACTTTGATGAGCAATAGGATCTTACAACCTGGATTTTTTGCTTAAAAAAAAACACAAAAACCTTGAGGAGCCAAGGGAGGGAGCCCCAACAACTTCCATATTTAATCTGTAATTGGATCTGGGAGTTTCTAAGAAAAAAAAAAAATTGCTGATGAGCCTAACCTTGTGGTTCCATTTGCAGATGAGATTAACCTTCGAAGCAGCTGATCAACATTACATTGTGTTATACAATTTACAGAGGGCAGTGGTGGCTCAGCGGTGGAATTCTTGCCTGCCATAGGGGAGGCCTGGGTTCTATTCCCAGTCCATGCATGCCTTGCACAGCCACCGCCCACCTGTCAGTGGAGGCTTGCATGTTGCTGAACAGGTTTCAGTGGGGCTTTCAGACTAAGAGTAGGAAGAAAGGCCTGATGATCTACTTCTGCAAATCAGCCACTGAACACCAGGGCATCGAACTGGGTCTTTCCGGGCTCGAGTTTCTGTTGAGAATGTGCATGCCTAGCAATTTCCCAGGCGATGCTAATGCTGCTGGTTAGGGACCGATTCTGAGAACCACCGGTAGAGCAGTGGTTCTCAAAATCTATTACACACAAGAATCGCTTGGGGATCTCATTAAACTGTAGATTGTGATTCAGTATATGTGGGGTAGAAATGCAAATTCTCAGCAGGGATTTGAACTAGATGGAGCCAGTTCAAAGCCCGGTTTCAACACACGGATTTCCTCATTTATTATGTTCATTGTCTTCCTCACTAGAATATAAACTCGCTGGGACCAGGAACCTCTTAGTTTTATTCACTGGTGTATCCCCAGTGTCCACCTAGTGCCTGGCACATGGCAAGTGCTCCACCAGCATTTGTTGAATGAATGAACGACTCTGAGGGTGTTTACTCTAGTGGGCTGGATACAGAGTGAAGGACCTCGGTTTCAGACCGTGGCTGCTCCAAGGTGCCACGTACCCCCTTTAAGTCAGAACTCAGAAGAGGACTCTAGGCGGAAACTACAAGTGCCCACATCAGTGTTTCAGCTTGTAGAAGGGAGGGCTGGAAAGGCCAAGCAGGAAGTCTGGCTCTGGCCAAGGCAGCTGAGAGGGTTGTTATTCCAGCAATGACCTTAGGGCTGAACCACTAACCTGAGGCAGAAACCCCCTCCTGCAGACTGTATACTTGTGGGGTAGAGAGGGCAGGGGGCTCCAGGACAAGAGGCAAACACAAGCCTGGCATGGGAACAGCAAGTCTCATTCTAAACCCCTCCACTGCCAGAGATAGGTGCCTTCACATCTTGCCAGCTCTAGCCAAGAATGACTCTAGCACTAAACAGGATTGTTCTAGGCTAAGGTCTTCAGAGCTAGATAGGAAAACGTAGGGATGAAAATCAGCTACATAATTTGCAGACCCCAGGAGAAAAGACCTGGCGATCTGTTCCCGTAAAGATTACAGCCTAGGAAATCCTATGGGGCAATCCCCTCTGTCTTATATGGTCGCTATGAGTCAGAATTGACTTGACAGCACAGAACAACAATAATGCAGAATGAATGAGCATCGGTGGTTCAGTGGTAGATTTCTTGCCTTCTGTGTCGGAGACCTGGGTTTGATTCCCATTCAGTGCACCTCACATGCAGCCATCACCCGCCTGTCAGTGGAGGCTTGCATGTTGCTATGATGCTGGGCAAGTTTCAGTGGACATTCCATACTAAGACTAGGAAGAAAGGCCTGGTGATCTACTTCCAATGAAAACCCTATGAATCACAAAGATCCAATCTCCAACTGATCATGGGGATGGCACAGGATAGAGTAGTGTTTCTTTGTGTTGTGCACGGGTTCATCAGGAGTCAGGGACCAACTGGATGGCCACAAACAACAACAATACGAAATAAAAATACGTGTACATTGTTAAAAAGTTATTACGAATCCCACGATGGTGACAGCAGAGCATTAAACCATTAAGCCCTTCTGAGCTGCGTGCCAGTGAAGCCAACCCTGATCAGTACTGCCCATGCTGATGGCATTTCACAAAGCCCATTGCCAGAGAATTTCCCCTAACAGGTGGGGATCATTCATGCCGGAGATGTAGCAACCCCTCCTGATGAAGGAAGCCCTGGAGTGCAGTGGGAAACACTGTCAGAGGAAACCCAAAGGCAAACAAACGCTGCATCCCTGACAACTAGCAAAAGGGCCTGATGCCATGATGCGGCTTGGGGCCTGACAGTACGGGGTGACATCAAAGGAATCTGGGACTGCTCTGGATTGGTGCCCGTAATACATGAGCTGCAAAGACTCTGACACAGTCCTCCACTGGAAAAGGTGGCCCAGGATCAGAAATAAGTAAATGAGAAGTGGAACTGCAGAAAGAAGAAGTCAAGCCAGGTGGAGTCATGTTGGTGTGGCTTGTTATGCTGGAGAGCCCAAGGCCTTGCTACATGAATCAGAGGAAAGGCAGGGGGAGGTTATGTTACATTACTGAGCACACTTAGTAAGTATCCACAGGCCAGATGCTGAGGGAGGTACTCCTATCTTTCATTTGGGTGACACTTTACAGTTTAAAAAGTGCTTTGGTATGCATAATTTCAGCTGATTCTCTCAATAACCCTGTTAGGTTAGCAGAGCAGCACGGTTGCACACAGGTGGACAGACTCACCCAGACTGGCAAAATTACTAAGGGCCAGAGAGGGCATGTGAGCTGCTGGGGAGGCAGAATAGCCCTGCCCTCCTGAACAGGTAGCCTTCTGAGGCCGTTATAGATTGACTTGTATCCCCTGAAAATATGTGTTGTAAATCCTAACCTCTATGGTGGGGCAGTGGTTAAAGTGCTCAGCTGCTAACAAAAAGGTCAAGAGTTCAAACCCACCAGCCACTCCGTGGGAGAAAGATGCAGCAGTCTGCTTCCATAAAGATGTACAGCCTTGGAAACCCTGTGGGACAGTTCTGTTCCATAGGGTCGCTATAGGTCGGAATCGACCCGAGGCAATAGGTTGCGGTTTGGGGTTTAATTAATGCCTGTGGTTACAGTCTCATTTGGGAATGGGTTGTCTCTTATGTTAATAAAGCAAGATTAGTGTAGGGTGTATCTTGAGTCAATCTCTTTTGAGATATAAAAGAGATTAAACAACCATGCATGCAAAGACAGATGCCAAGTCACATGAAGACTGCCCAGGAGCAGAAGCTCAAAGAGACAAGAACCTTCCTCCAGAGCCGACAGAGAAAGAAAGCCTTCTCCTAGAGCTGGCACCCTGAATTCAGACTTCTAGCCTCCTAAAGCATGAGAAAATAAATTTGTTTGTTAAAGCCACTCACTCGTGTTATTTCAGTTATAGCAGCACTAGATAACTAAGACAGACGGGTTGGATGTTTCTTTCATTCAGACACGGAATAAGCTCTTTTGGGGCCATCTGATAAATATGAAGGAGCCCTGGTGGCACAGTAGTGAAACTGCTTGTCTGCTAACCAAAAGATTAGTGGTTTGAACCCACTAGCCGCACCATGGGACAAAGATGTGGCAGTTTGCTTCCGTAAAGATTACACCCTTGGGAACCCTATGGGGCAGAGATATCTACTCTGTCCTATAGGGTCACTATGAACTGGAATCAACTTGACAGCAGTGGGTTTGATTTTTTTTTTTTTTTTAATAAATACAAACAATAGATTGAGCAGGAGTCCCCTGGGTGGTACGAAGAGTTAACATATTCAGCTGTTATCCAAAAGGTTGGTGGTTCGAGTCCACCCAGAGGTGCCTTGGAAGAAAAGCCTGGCATTCTACTGCCAAAAACTCAGCCACTGAAAACCCTACAGAGCACAGTTATACCCTGGCACACATGCAGTCACCATTAGTCGCAATCAGCTCAACAGCGACTGGACTGGACTGAATGGACTGAGTAAAGATGAATAACGACATGCCATCCTGAAGAAGTATTTTGAAATGGCCCATTTACCTTTTATCAAAAGGATTCCTTCAAAGCATTGGTGGTTGCCTGCACTAAAAAATGTTCAGACGATTTGCCAAATCACATTATTATGCACCGCTAACAGCTTTGTGAAAACTAGGATCTGCAAACGCACAGTCAGTGGGTTTGAGTTAAATACCTCAGTCATTAACATTTTCTCTAAAAATTAACAAGTGCAATTAGCTCATATTAATGAAATGATCCCTTGAGGTTTTTTTTTTCTTTTAAGTAAAGCTCCATTTAAGTTACACAAAAAGCATATGCATCTAAAACTATTTCTGTCTTAGACAAGCATCAGTTAAAAACAGCTGAACTTATTTTTCCCTCTTCAAATTCTGCAAAATTCACTCCCAGGTTTACTTTCTATGCCAAGCTTTAGAACTGAGCAAATTTTTATGGTCTAGTTATAAACCCTAGAAAAACAAGGTTTATAGGAAATGTTGACACAACCTTAACTAAAGTGGTACTAGCTGACACCTCTATATTTTCAATTTGGGGATTTCTACTGGGAAAATATAAACGCTAATTCAGCAAAGGAAGCCAAGTATAATAAAAATGTGGTAGTCTTCCTGTTCACCCCATGAAGTTGTACTTCAAAAGATGCCAGGGCAACATGGAGGGGATGAGAATGTGCACTATGCAGGGCACCTGCAAATCGCTCAGCTCCTGGTTACCTATAAACTTTCCTGGGGATGCATGACCTCATGGTGAGTCATGGCTGCCCACGGCAACCCAGGCAGAAAGATGGCAGAAGGCTTCGTGTCTTTACGCAAAGGTGTCTAGCGTCTTCTCGCCACATACCTCCAAATCCACCCCCAATGAGAAACAAAAGTGACTTTTTCATAAACCTGTAAAGCGGACCTCTAAAACACAGAGAAACCAAAAAAAGATGATTATCAGAGTGGAAGCACAGCGCGGAGCTTGATTTTGAAGGCGGTAGGCTCAGGCTGCTGCCGGTAGCCGCACCAGGCCGACCCAGGTGTAAGGGCGCACCATACACACTGGGAGAAAGAACAACGACAATTCTGATTTCCCCAATTCCGCTAAACAGCCCAGATGAGAAGCACATGTGCTCCGTATGGGAGCTTTGGGTTTCTTTTTTTTTTCCTTCTGAAACAGGAGGTGGTAGGAGAAGGGGTGAATTCGATTCGGACCCAGAGATAAAGACTGACACCCACAAATGGACTAAAATAGGGCGCCGTGTGATTAGAGCTGAAGTCAATGTTTTAAAACCTAAACTAGATAGACTAAACAGGATTGGCCTCGGAGCCAGGAGCCCCAGCTGTTTGTCCAGGCCTTCCCATTTGGGAAATGCGCCTCTAGGCTTTTTGGGAAGCCTCAAGTGGCTCTATTTTGTCATCTGTAAAGTGGCGGACCAGCTAGCCTCCACTGCAATACAGTGGTGAGGAGTAAGCAATGTCCCCGAGAGCGTTTTGTACAATGGAAACTGCGAGACCAATAAATGTATTTTGTGTTGATTATGTTTCTTGGAGAACTCATCAGTCTTCAGAAAATAGAAATATTTTCAATTGAGGGACAAACCTATCAAGATAAAGGGAATAATAATAATAAAACACCCTCCTGGCATATTTGTAAGGAGCCCTGGTGGTGCAGTGGTTAAAGCCATTGGCAGCTAACCCAAAGGCCAGAGGTTCCATCCCACCAGCTGCTCAGGGGGAGAAAAGAGTGGCAGCCTGCTTCCGTAAAGGTTACAGCCTTGGAAACCCCATAGGGAGGGTCACTATGAGTTGGAACCAACTCAATGGCAATGAGTTCAGCATGTTTGTAATAGCTTTTATTTCATTCTAGAGCTAATTGGGAGGGGCATTTACTGCTGACAACTTTTTGCTTTGGTGTTTAGTCTTAATAGTCTATTAAAAAGACCATTTGGGTTATGCCCCAGTAACTATCACATGTGTCTAGTCTTCAGTTGCTCACAAGAGACCACCAAGTTACAGATCTTCATGAGCAGAAAATATTTTAGACAATTATTTTTTCCTCCCATGTTTCTAAGCTTATTGGCGGTGTTTTCTCAGGGTGTTTTCAAAAGCTTTTGTAAGAAATCCTCATAACATTGGCAAAAAATACAAAGCATACTTTAATGCTTATCTTCTGCAGGCCTTGGTTTTTCCAGGTTTAAGAGGAAGACAGTGAGTTTCTGGATGTACCTGTCAAGACTAAATGATTGTTCATTTCCTGTGAGTTGGGAATAATGTAATAGCATCCAGCTGGGGAGCTAAGCTCCGTTTCTGACTTTCTCCTTCTCCAGAAGCTGCTTCCTTTATCAGCTGGGAAATGTTAATGAATAAATGTGCTGAACAACTTAGGAGAAATGAAAAACAACAACAGCATTCTGGATGTCAGCAATCAGTTTGGTGGTCTTACCTGTACAAACCTGAGGATATTTTTAATTGTAAAGGTGTACAAAGATTTATTGAATTTAAAATGAACTCAGGGAAAAGAAAGGATTTACAAGGCCTCAAAAATTTCTTTGCCTAGAATTGAGCTGATTAGAATTAACCCTGCTAAAATTATGCACACCAGTGACTGGAAGAGTTTGAGAGAAACATGTAAACTAATAAAGTACTTTCACACAAGAGAAGCAGATTAGTACGAATCCGTGTCTTGCTAATGCAGTCATTACCTGGAACGAAGAAAACAAATTCAACACTGAGTTTAAAGTTGGAATTCAGCAAAATGCAATTCCAGGCACTTATTTTAAAAGTACGCTTATATCTTTTAGAATAATGAATTTTATCCAGTGTTTCATTAGCCATTAGACCATATATTGTGATTATGTCAGATATTGGCTGCTGAGAGACAGAGGCAACGAACGTTTCACTGCAGGTGGCTCCCATTCTGACTCCTCATCACAATTACTTCCAGAAAGAGGAGATGGTTCGAGGCAAAAGAGATGTTTGGATTTGTTCAGGTCTCCAGTTCCTCCTGAAGGAAAGGAAGCGGAAGCTAAGGCAGAGTGCAAGTCTCCACCTACGGAATCTTACATCCAGCCGTTGCCCACTGGGCCCAGCCCTGTGCCATGGGAGAGAAATATCTGGGCCTGTGTTGTGATAGAGGCTGCACTGGATCACTGTGTGCAGTGGCGGTTCTCAGCCCTAGATGATACCAGTGCCGTCAAGTTGATTCTGACGCGTGGTGACCTCATGGGTGTCGGAGTAGAACTGTGCTCCACAGGGCTTCCCATGTCTGACTTTTCAGATGTAGATTGCCAGGCCTTTCTTCTGAGGCACCTCTGAGTGGACGCCAACCTTTTAGTTAGCAGCTGAGCATGTCAACTGTTTGTACCACCCAAAAACTCCCCAACCCTAAGCAGACATCAGAATTACTGGTACGATTTTTTTTTAAATACAGATAATTGATTCCCACCCCAGACCTTCTGTAAAGCTTGGGATGACATCCCTATGCTTACAAACATGTTTAAAACCTACAGACAAAATTGATTCTGAAAGTTAACCTGTGCTTGAAAACTATGGGTATATGGCAGTTGGAAATAAACGAAAAGGTGAGTTTGACAATATTATGATTTACATAAATCTCCCTCTCTTGTTGTTTGCTTCCAAAGAAAGAGCTGTGTGTCCTGAATCATAGCGGCTAGACATAGATGATGAAAATAATGGACGAATACCTAACACTGCTGTACCTGTTTTGTAATCTTCCCCTTACTGACAAAGCACTTCCACAGGCATTATGTCATGCTTCCCCTCCTTCCCTCCCTCAGGGCAACGAGGCCAGCCATGCAAGAGTCGTTGCCCCATTTTACAGATAAGAAAACATGCCCCCCCAAAATAACCTGTTGCCATCAAGTCAATTCTGACTCACAGCAACCTTACAGGACAGAGAAAACTGCCCCAAAGGGTTTCCAAGGGCTCCAAGTCCTGCTAACTCCCCTAACTGTGTTAAGGAGCAGGGCTCAACCCCAGTTCATGTTCCTTCCCCAGATGCAATTCCTTGCACCTATTCCCAGGTGATTTTATGCTCATGTAGCATAGGTCAGTGGTAGAATTCTCGCCTTCCATGTGGGAGAGCCGGGTTCAATTCCTGGCCTGTACACCTCATGGGCAGCCACCACCCGTCTGAACAGGTTTCAGCAGAGCTTCCAGACTAAGACAAACTAGGAAGAAAGGCCTGGAAATCTACTTCTGAAAATCAGGCAATGAAAACCCAGTGGATCACAACGGTCTGCTCCACAATTAGTCATGGGAATGGTGCAAGACTGGACAGCATCTGTTGTGCGTGGGGTTGCCACGAGTCGGGGGCAGCTAACACCGACCACGCAGCAGAGAGAGGACTCAGCAGTCCAATGCTTAGCTCCTAAAGTGACTGCAGGTGGAGAGAAGTTTTTTTTTTTAGCCTTAACGAGTTGACTTACATCCCAGCATGTGGGAGATTTTTGGCTTTCCATTATACACAGGTTCTTTTCTTGAGCTAACCCATCACGTCTCCCATGTCAATTCTGCTGCTCTCCACACTTCAGGAGAGCAGAGAAAGGAGAAAATGGCCCACTAGATGACATTACCCAGCATGTTTCCGCTGACAGTCCTCTTGAAGCAAGCAGCCAGGGCGAACTCTCTGCCTGCCATCTTCCCTCACATCACAAGGAGCAAATGGTCCCCAGGTTAAGGATGGAGGAACAGGCTAGGATATCTTGCAGTCATGTAGGGTTTAATTCTCTGTCCCCTGAGTAAGCTTTCAGTAACCTTGGTCTTATGACTTAACTGCTCCGGTGGAAAGAAATAATGATCACAGAACTTGAAGTTGATGGATGTTTGGGGCTGGAAGTTATCTTTCTCTAGGAAGACTTTGTTGGAAATAGATTTAAGAATAAAAATATTACAAGGCATGGCACTGGAAGTTATGCTTTTGCTGATACAACTTAGCTAAATAATGATATTATTTCAGGTTTTATGCTAATATAAAAACATATCTTCCCAGATAAGATTATATTTTGGAGGTATGTAATGTTATGGCAGCTACTACTGTGGTGAAAAGTGCAGTGTTAAAATGCAGTGACTCAATCGCCTTGCAAATACCAACATTCACACATCAGTACAACGTAACGTCCTTGTTGGCTTGCCCCATAATCAAAAATACCCCCATTTCCCGTTGCCATCCAGTCGATTCCGACTCATAGCGACCCTATATATTTACAAAAAGTACAACTCTTGTTTTTATAAATTAGTAAGCTGATCATTGCATTTTATTATATTTTGTCTTTTACATTTGTATGGTCACATCGTGTCTGGGTTTCACAAGAGCCCATGGAGAAACACATTTTCATCGGTAATAAAGAGGTGTTTATATACAGTGGACGGAGCCCTAGTGGAGCAGTATTTAAGAGTTTGGCTGCTAACCGAGAGGTCAGTGGTTCAAACTCACCAGCTGCTCAGCAGGAAAAAGATGTGGCAGTCTGCTTCCTTAAAGATTACAGCATTGGAAACCCTATGAGGCAGCTCTGCTCTGCCCTATAAGGCCACTATGAGTCAATGGCAATAGGTGGTTATATACAGTTGAATATATGGAACATAGGTAACTTTTAGGTAACTTTTTAACCAGATGTTTAGAGCTATTTTCTGGCAAACAGATTTTATCTGAGCACCAACTGACTGGTGGCTCGCTGGAGTGGTAGGCTGAGAAAGCTGAATGTGGGCCTGAAAACACACCAAGACTGATTAGTGATGCCTGTATTGGAAGTTGGAGTCCCTGGGTGGTGCAAATGGTTAAGTGCTCAACTACTAACCAAAAGGTTGGCGGTTCAAACCCACCCAGCTGAAAACCCTATGAAGCACAGTTCTAATCTGCAACACATGGGGTTGCCATGGGTGGGAATTGGCTCATAGCAAGAAAAAGCACAAGGGGACTGGTGACGTCAGCATCTTGTGTTTGCCATCTCTACTATAGGAGGAAAGAGAAAATGCACTTAACTGGAAATGCCTATTTCACTATAAACAAAGACTTGTGTATGTGTTCTTTCATTGGCATAGTTTTTTTTTTTTCCTTAATATGTATTCTATTGTGTTTTAGGTGAAGGATTACAGAGCAAGTTTCCCATTCAATGAATTGTACACAAAGTGTTCCAAGACATTGGTTGCAATCCCCACATGTTTCACCACTCTCCCCATTTCTGCCCTGAGTTCCCATTTCCTTTCGTCAGGTTTTCCTACCCTTCCTGCCTTCTCATCTTTACCTTTGGGTAAATGTTGCCCTTTTGGTCTCGTATAGTTGTTATTCTATGGAGCATGTTCTTTTTGGGTGTTATTGTTTATTTTATAGGCCTGTCTGTTGCTTGGCTGGAAGGTGGTCTCCAAGAATGGCTACAGTTCTAAGTCAGAGGGGTGTCTTAGGGCCATAGTCTCAGGGGTTCCTTCAGTCTCTATCAAACCAGCAAGTCTGGTCTTTTTTTAAGAATTTGATTTTTTGTGCTACGTATTTCTCCCACTCTGTCCAGGATCCACTATTGTAATCCCAGTCAGGACGATCAGTAGTGATAACTGGACACCATCTAGTTCTTCTGGTCTTGGGGTCATGTAGGCTATGGTGTGTGTGGTCTGTTAGTCCTTCGAAGTAATTGCTCCCTTGAGTCTTTGGTTTTCTTCACTTCCCTTTACTCTGGTCAGGAAGAGACCACTGGTTGGATCTTAGATGGTCACTTACAAGGTTTTAAGACCCCAGATGTGACTCATGAAGTAGGATGTAGAACATTGTTTTTATACACTGTGTTATGTCAAGTCTATGGTCCTTAGCCTTCAAGCCTAGTATATTCATCCCTGGAGATGTTCAATTGTGAATAAGAAGTTTCCATGACTGTACGTCTTGTGTGTTCTATTGTCCATATTAGTATACATGCAACATCTACAGATACGTATGGATAGCCACAACCTAATCTGTATCTGCAGGTGGGTGTCCTCCCTTACACCCTCCCACATCTCTTTAGCATACCTATCTACTTTTGTATCCCTTTGTAAATTATTGTTTGTTATTACTGTTGTTGCAGGATTGTCTATGTGATAGTAACTGCGTTAGTTGCCCTTTGTTCTTGTGTTCCTCTCAGTGTCTTCCTTTGCCTTTGTCATGTTGCGCTGATTTCCCCCATATAGTGTATTGCCTTTCCTTCACCAGAGTTGACACTTGTCTTCTGTCTAGTTACTGATTTCCTCTTGCCACCCTCCCTCCTCCCCAGTAACCATCAAAGATTGTTTTCTTCTGTGTGTAAACTTTTCCTTGTTTTTTTGTAATAGTGATCTCATGCAATGTTTGTCCTTTTGTGATTGGCTTATTTCATTCAGCATCATATCCTCCAAATTTATCCATGTTGTGAGATGTTTTGTGGATTCATCGTTATTCTTTATCACTCAGTAGTAATCCATTGTGTGTATGTACCACAGTTTATTTATCCATTTATCCATTGATGGGCACTTAGGTTGTTTCCCTCTTTTTGCTATTGTGCTAATGCTGCAATGAATATGGTGGTGCATATATCTATTTGTGCCATGACTCTTATTTCTCTAGGTATATAACTAGAAGTGGGATTGCTGAAACATATGATATTTCTATTTCTAGCTTTTTAATATAGTGCCATATCATTTTTCACAATGGTTGTACCATTTTACATTCTCACCAACAGCTGTAAGAATTCTAGTTTCCCACAACCTAGCCAGCATTTGTTTTCTGTTTTTTTTTTTTTGTTGTTGTTAGTGCCATTGATGTTGGGGTGAGATGGTATCTCACTGTATTTTTAATTTGCATCTCTGTAATGGCTAATGATC
The DNA here is from genome assembly GCF_030014295.1 of Loxodonta africana. NCBI lineage: Eukaryota > Metazoa > Chordata > Mammalia > Proboscidea > Elephantidae > Loxodonta > Loxodonta africana. The sequence continues at coordinate 173,337,393 of NC_087345.1, read as the reverse complement.
ACAAGCATTTCTTCATGTTTGTTAGCCACGTGAATGTCTTCTTTGGAGAAGTGTCTGTTCATGTCTTTGGCCTGCTTTTCAATTGGGTTGTTTGTCTTTTTGTTGTTGAGGTGTTGAACTTTTCTATATATTTTAGAGATTAACCCCTTGTTGGATATATCATAGCTGAAAAAATTTTCCCTGTCTGTAAGCTCTCCCTTTACTCTTTTGGAGAAGTCTTTTGATGAGCACAAGTGTTTAATTTTTAGGAGGTCCTATTCATCTAGTTTATCTTCTGCTGCTTATGTATTTTTGGTTATGGTTGGCAACTATTTATGCCATGCATTAGGGCCCCTAGTGTTGTCCCTATTTTTTCTTCCATGATCTTCATAGTTGTAGGTTTTATATTTAGGTCTTTGATCCATTTTAAGTTAGTTTTTGTGTATGGTGTAAGGTATGGGTCCTGTTTCATTTATCTACAGATAGACACCCAGTTTTTCCAGAACAATTTGTTAAAGAGACGGTCTCTTCCCCATTTAGTGAACTTTGGCCCTTTGTCGAAGATCAGCTGTCCGTAGGTGGACGGATTTACGTCTGGGTTCTCAATTCTGTTTCTGTCATTGTACCAATAGCAGGCTGTTTTAACTACTGTGCCTATATAGTATGTTCTGAGATCAGAAAGTGTGAGCCCTCCTACTTTTTTCTTTTTCTTCAATAATGCTTTATTTATCTGTGGCCTCTTTCCTTTCCATATAAAGTTGGTGATTAGTTTTTCCACCTCATTAAAGAATGCTGTTGGTATTTGGATCAGGCTTGCATTGTAACTATAAATCACTTTGGGTAGTATTGACATTTTCACAATGTTGAGTCTTCCTATCCATGAGTATGGCATGTTTTTCCATTTATATATACAAATACCTCAGAGATATTGTGGGTTCAATTCCAGACCACCACAATAAAGTAAATATCACAATAAAGTGAGTCACATGAATTTTTTGGTTTACCAGTGCATATAAAAGTTATGTTTACACTCTACTGTAGTCTGTTAAGTGTGCAATAGCATTATGTCTAAAAAAATGTACATACCTTAATTAAAAATACTTTACTGCTAAAAAATGCTAGCCATCATATGACCCTTCCGCAAATGGTAATTTTTTTGCTGGTGGGTGGTCTTGTCTCAGTGTTGATGGCTGCTGACTAACCAGGGCAGTAGTTCCTGACTGTTGGGGTGGCTGTTGCAATTTTTTTTAAATAAGACAACAATGAAGTTTGCTGCATTGATTGACTCTTCCTTTCATGAGAGATTTCTCTGTAGCATTGGATGCTATTTGATAGCATTTTACCCACAGTAGATTTCTTTCAAAATTGGAGTCGATCCTCTCAAACCCTGCCACATAAACTAAGTTTATGTAATATTCTAAACCCTTTGTTGTCATTTCAACAATGTTTGTCTTCACCAGGAGTAGATTTCCTTCTCTAGAAACCATTGTCTTTGCTTATCCATAAGAAGTAACTCCTTATCCTTTAAAGGTTTATCATGAGATTGCAGCAATTCAGTCACATCTTCAGGATTCATTTCTAATTCTAGTTCTTTTGCTATTTCTATTACATCTGCAGTATTTCTCCCACTGAAGTCTTGAACCTCTCAAAGTCATCCATGAGGGTTGGAATAAGCTTCTTCCAAACTCCTGTTAATATTGATATTTTGACCTCCTCCCGTGAATCAAAAATGTTCTTAATGGCATCTAGAATGGTGAATCCTTTCCAGAAGGTTTTCAATTTACTTTGCTCAGATCCATCAGAGTGATCAATATCTATGGCAGCTATAGCCTTATGAAACGTATTTCTTAAATAATAAGACTCAGAAGTCGAAATTACTCCTTGATCCATGAGCTGCAGAATGGATGTTTTGTTAGCAGGCATAAAAACAACGTTAATCTCCTTGTACATCTTTATCAGAGCTCTTGGATGACCGGGTGCTTTGTCAATGAACAGTAATATTTTGAAACGAATCTTTTTTTTTGATCAATCAGCTTCAACAGTGGGCTTAAAGTATTCAGTAAATCATGTCAAAAATAGGTGTGCTGTCATCCAGGCTTTGTTGTTCCATTCATAGAGCACAGGCAGCGTAGATTTAGCAGAATTCTTAAAGGCCCTAGGATTTTTGGAACGGTAAATGAGCATTGACTTCAACTGAAAGTCACCAGGTACATTAGCCCCTAACAAGAGAGTCAGCCTGCCCTTTGAAGCTTTGAAGCTGGGCATTGACTTCCCCTCTCTAGCTATCAAAGTCCTAGATGACATCGTCTTCCAATATAAGGCTGTTTCATCTACATTGAAAATCTGTTGTTTGGTGTAGCCACCGTCATCAATTATCTTTGCTAGATCTTCTGGATAACTTGGTCCAGCTTCTACACCACCAAAACTTTCTCCATATAAGCAATAAGGTTATTGTTATTATCGTTCATGTGTTCCTTGGAGTAGCGTTTTTAATTTCCTTCAAGAACTTTTCCTTTGCATTCACAACTTGGCTGTTTGGCTACTCTACATTCAAGAGCAAGTTTCAATGTCTTTTCTGACATCCATTTTGGTCTTTTCTTTCATTTCTGTCTTTTTAATGACCTTTTGTTTTCTTCAGGTATGATGTCCTTGATGTTATCCCACAACTCATCTGGTCTTTTCCATCATTAGTGTTCAGAGCATGGACTCTACTCTTGAGATGGTCTCTGAATTCAGGTGGGATACACTTGATGTATTGCATTGGGAAAATCTCCTGCAAAAGACCTCTTTAAAGTGTTAAAAAGCAAAGATGTCACTTTAAGGACTAAGGTGCATCTGACCCAAAACATGGTGCTTTCAATCAACTCACCTGCGTGCAAAAGCTGGACGATGAATAAGAAAGACTGAAAAAGAATTGATGCCTTTCGCTTATGGTGTTGGGAAAGAATATTGAATATACCATGGACTGCCAGAATAACAAACAAATCTGTCTTGGAAGACGTACAGCCAGAATGCTCCCTAGAGGCAAGGATGGTGAGACTTTGTCTCACATACTTTGGACATGTTACCGGGAAGGACCAGTCCCTGGAGAAGGACATCATGCTTGGTAAAATAGAGGTTCAGCAAAGAAGAGGAAGACCCTCAATGAGATGGATTTACACAGTTGCTACAACAATGGGCTCGAGCATAACAATTTTTTATGAGGGTGGCACAGGACTGGGCAGTGTATCATTCTGTTGTACATAGGGTTGTTATGATCTGGAACTAACTCAAGAGCACCTAACAACAACAACACACTCAAGATTGTACTTTGGATCTCATGGGCTTGTTTTCATTTTCTTCAGATTCAATTTGAACTTGCATATGAGCAATTGATGGTTTGTTCTGCAGTCGGCCCCTGGCCTTGTTCTGACTGATGATACTGAGCTTCTCCATCGTCTTTCCACAGATGTAGTCTATCTGATTCCTGTGTATTTCGTCTGGTGAGATTCATGTGTATAGTGGCCATTTATGTTTTTGAAAAAAGTTTTTGCAGTGAATAAGCAGTTGGTCTTGCAACATTCCATCACGCGATCTCCAGCATCATTTCTATCACTAAGGCGGTGTTTTCCAACTACTGATCCTTCTTCTTTGTTTTTAACTTTCATATTCTAATCACCAGTAATTATCAGTGCATCTTGATTGCATGTTTGATCAATTTCAGACTGTAGAACTTGGTAAAAATCTTCAATTTCTTCATCTTTGGCCTTAGTAGTTAGTGCATAAATTTGAATAATAGTCATATTAAATGGTCTTCCTTGTAGGCATATGGATATTACCTGTCACTGACAGCATTGTACTTCAGAATAGGTATTGAAATGTTCTTCTGACAATGAATGTCATGCCATTCCTCTTCAATTTGTCATTCCTGGCATAGTAGACCATATGATTGTCTGATTCAAAATGGCCAATACCAGTCCATTTCAGCTCACTAATGTCTAGGATATCAATCCTCAAACATTCCATTTCATTTTTGACAACTTCCAGCTTTCCTTGATTCATACTTAGTGTATTCCACGTTCTGATTACTAATGGATGTTTGCAGCTTTTTCTCTCATTTTGAGTCATGCCACATCAGCAAACGTCCTGAAAACTTTACTCCATTCATGTCATTAAGGTCAACTCTACTTTGCAGAGAAAGCTCTTCCCTAGTTTTATTCTGAGTTCCTTCCAACTTGAGGGGCTCACCTTCTGGCAGTATATCAGACAATGCTCTGCTGCTAGCCAGCCATAAGGTTTTCACTGGCCAATTTTTTAGAAGTAGTTAACCAGGTTCTTCCTGGTCATCCTGGTCTGGGAGCTCTGCTGAAACCTGTCCACCATGGGTGACCCTGCTGGTATTTGAAATGTCAGTATCATAGTTTTCAGCATCACAGCAATATATAAGCCACCACAGTATGACAAACTAACAGACGAGTGGTGGCTCTTACGTATAAAAAAAAAAAATTACTATGCTTATATTTTTCCTTCAGAGTTATGTATACATGAAGGAAAAATATAAGCATAATAAATTGGTTAATATGTCCTGAAGGTTTCTTCACGGTAGAGTCAAACTCTTCCAAATGCCTATTAACTGAGGATATCAACATCCAGGTGTTTTTACATAGTATTGTCCTCAATGCCATCAAGAATGTTTTAATGCTGAGTTTGTTAAGACTACATAAAAGAGCTAAATGCTATTGGTACGGGGCTCCTAAGCTGGCTTTGCCGTTATGTAGAACTAGCCAACTTTGGATTCCTATTCCGGGAATATTAGCAAACCACTTTAGATTCACTTCCAACAAAATGCTTCTCACGATAATTTGGTTCCTAAATGTTAGAAGAGCATTTACCGCTTGTTTGAGCATTTTCTGCCAAGCTATTAAAAGCCAGACTATTCATTTTGATGCTGGTGTTTTTTTAATTTTTTGACGAGTGTGCTTCCAATGGCAACTAGGTCATGATTGCTGATTGGCTAGACACCACCAAGCATAAGATGCAACCAAATTCCAGTTGTGTTAAACTATTAAAAAATTAAATAAATACACTTTAGAATCAATGAAATATTTCATATGTCCAAAACATATTGATAAGTATTGATCTTGATAAAAAACAAGTTGAGAATAGCATGTATAGTAAATACATATATGGAGAAATTGTAAAAGTACGTACTTACGTTTATTTCTACAAATTAGAATTATATAAACATGACTAGAGTATATTTTAGTCACCTCATATGCATGCGAAAGCCAGACAATAAATAAGACCAAAGAAGAACTGATGTCTTTGAATAATGGCATTGGCAAAGAATACTGAATATACCATGGGCTGCCAGAAGAGCAAACAAATCTGTCTTGAAAGAAGTACAGCCAGAATGCTCCTTAGAAGCAAGGATGGTGAGACTTTGTCTCATGTACTGTAGACATGTTATCAGGAGGAATCAGTCCCTAGAGAACATTCATGCTTAGTAAAGTAGAGGGTCAGCGAAAAAGAGGAAGATCCTCAGTGAGATGGACTGACACTATGTCTGCAACAATGGGCTTAAGCATAACAATGATCATGAGAATGGCGCAGGACCAGGCAGTGTTAAATTCTGTTGTACATGGGCTCGCTATGAATTGGAACAGACTCGATGGCACATGTCTTGGTCGTCTAGTGCTGCTATAACAGAAATACCACAAGTGGGTGGCTTAAGAGAACTTTATTCTCTCAGAGTCCAGTAGGCTAGAAGCCCAAATTCAGGGCATTGGCTCCAGGGGAAGGCTTTCTTTCTCTGTCAGCTCTGGAGGAAGGTCTTTGTCATCAGTCTTCCCTTGATCTGTGAGCATCTCAGCTAGGAACCTCAGGTCCAAAGGATGCACTCTGCTCTCGGTGCTGCTTTCTTGGTGGTATGAGGTCCCCAACTCTCTCCTTGATCCCCTTTCCTTTAATCTCTTGAGAGATAAAAGGTGGTGCAGGCCACACCCCAGGGAAACTCCCTTTACATTGGATCAGGGATGCGACCTGGATAAAGGTGTTACATCCCACCCTAATCCTCTTTAACATAATCTAATCTTGACTCATTAACCACAGGCAGAGATTAGGATTTATAACATAAAGATGTAACATATTTTCAAAAGTAATCAACTTATTTTTTAGATAATAAGAGAGGCAAAATTTATGGAAAATTGCCCAAAACATGCATTGCAGGTATAATTTAGAGTCTACATCCTATGGCTAAGTTTTAGGAAGTCTGTAAGGCCCCTAAAATTATACTTGTGCTTTTTATTTCCCACAACACTATATACTCACACCATACAGTTGGTACTCCCATAGGGTTTCTTTTACTGAGTGGGTGATTGACAGTATTTTGACTTCAGCCTCTTTGACAGCTGATATAAGAAATATCACCACAAAACTCATTGCATTTTTAATTTTAAAAATGCTACTGGGATACTTTTCACTGTTTTATTCAGTGCCCTCTTTATGAAGACATATAGCAAAAGATTCTCTCTAGTCTCAGTACCAGGAATAGTTGTGCTTTACTTGGTCCATTGGTTAATATATTTATGTAATTGACAATGTAGTCAGAATTGTCTTTGTGTGTGCACACCTGGAGGCTTAGAACCAAACTTGTGGTCCATTTCCAGCAAATGCAAAGGACTCTGACAAATATTTTTGTGTATCATTTCATTTCAACAAATATTTATTTTGGAACATCCTTCCTCATGGGTTAATCTTATTTTTCCTTCCCTTATCCTCGTTCCCCAAGTTTACGACTTGCTTATTTTTGCTTTCCCTTCTTCAATTGTGTACATTTTAATAGGCCACCTTATGACTGGATAAAGATACCTGGGTGGCACAAGTGGTTTGCAATAGGTTGGTGGTTCAAACCCACCTAGCAGCTCCACAGAAAAACGGCCTGGCAAATTGCTTCTGTAAAGATTACAGCCAAGAAAACCCTATGGAGCAGTTCTACTCTAACACATGGGGTCGCTAAGAGTCGGGGCAGGCTCGACAGCAGCTAACATCAACAACATGGGTTGATAGATGGTGAGTTATAAATAAATTGGTGGCTCTTACTGTTGCTTAGTAGCATGGTAATATGAAGCCACACTTTAGCCCAAACTCCAGCCTCCTAGCCCACCCAACATCTCCTGCAACCCTGCCCTGTTCTCTGAACAAATTTCCCTGCTTACCACCCCCCACCCACCTCCACATCAGAGATGCAACTCAAATGTCACGTCCTTAAGAATGTCTTCCTGGCTTCCCCAGACAAGGGCAATTGTTTTCTTCTTGGTCCTCAATTACCACATGTCATTACAAAGGTTTGGCTGGGCGTCTTGTCTTCCCAGAAGTAGAGCATTTTCATGCAGCCCTTTAATTTAGTCAAGTCAAGATGTAAAATCACTGCTGATTACCAAGTTCCATGCTCAGCTGAACCCTCTACTTTATTCCATCTTTAACCCCTCACTGCCAATTGTGGGAAACTTTCACTTTCCACTTTATTCCAATTTATTTCTAAATTGCTTGTAATCTTTGTGAGTATAGCCTATTACTAGGGAACAAAAAAGTGAAAAGATACATTAAAGTTAATACCTGGGCAAACTTCTAAGAGGTTTTACTGTTGTCTCTCCAACTATCATTATAATGGAGTTTTAGAATATTAACTAAGACAGGTATACTGCTGGGAGTACCAAAAGAAGAGTTAGAAATACATTCTAGAGTTCAGAATAGAAGATCATATTACGGATAACTATCCCTCCCCCACCCTGATGTCCTATATATACTTAATCAATAAGGACAGCTGAATCAGAAAGAATATAGTAAAAGCAGTAGTGTCCATGTGGAAAATGGAATACGTTCCATGACTAAACATCTAAATCAGTTTATGACTAGAAATTAAATGTGCCTGGCCCCTGCAACATTAAGGGAGAATTCAGAGAATCTGATATGGGGACCATTCAAAATTCTTGTGAAATCAAGAGAACAAACCAACATCTTATTTAGAATGATTGATTCCCCTACTGAGATGAGCAAGTCTGAAAAACATATGCCTCCTGCTTGTATGTGTTTTGGCTGCCAGATGGTGTCTAACTCCTACCCCACTCTGATCCTTCCCTAACTCCCACTTGGTGCCAATCCCTACATTATCCCACATGAGAGTGATTGCCAATGTGATCTCCCTGGTCCCTACTCTCTCCAGCCCATTCCCCATGAGGCGTGAAGGTAGGGATAGTGATGTGTAAGGATCAGGGATGAGGTCCAAATGTCTACTTTGTATATTACTGGTTTTTAAAAAACAGCTTAAGTTAGAATGATTTGTTTTCAAAGACATGTTGACAGCATCTACACGTCATGTACCTGCTTCTACTAGAAGCTCATCTTTCTATCTTCACTGCCAAGACAATTCCTGGAACATAGTAGTTATGTAATAAATGTCTGTTGTATGAATGAATGAATAAGCCAATGACTACATGATCAACCCATATAATAACCCAACAAAAAAATGGAATTGAGATGCATAATTTGGTCTTTGCGAACCCAGGCTTTCTCCCAGGGTTCATGAGTCATCAATGTAACAGGGTGTTGTAGAATTTGCTGGAGAGTCACATCAATCTTGTCATTTTGTAATTTCTGAAATATGCCATTTTCCCCTCTTAGAAACCTGTGACATCACTTGCATCATTCTAGTCTTCTGGTACTGCTCCTCCTTCTAAGAAATTATCCCCTGTGGAATCGTGATCATGTTGCCAACCACTTTTCATTATCCAGACTACAATTCATCTGGTTTTACAGGCCAGACTTATTTCAGGAGCTCCATGCCCTATAATTTAGAATCAAACATCTCACATACTCTCATATATATACGTTTCCCATTAAAAAAAAAAAAAAAAAATTCCTGTTGAGTCAATTCTGACTTATAGCGACCCTGTAGAACAGAGTACAACTGCCCCATAGGGATTCCTGAGAGTGGCTGGTGGATTCAATCTGACAACCTTGTGGTTAACAAACAAGCTTTTAATTACTGTGCCACAAGGGCTCCATATATATGTATATGTATGTAGCCAAAAAAAAAACTAAACCCGTTGCGATTGAGCCAATTCCAACTCATAGTGACCCTACAGGACAGAATGGAACTGCACCGAAGGGTTTCTAAGGAGCTGTTGGTGGATTCAAGCTGCTGAACTTTTGGTTAGCAGCCTCAGCAATAAGCAGTGTGCCACCAGGGGTGTCTCTCTCTCTCTATCCATATGTATGTGTAAATATATGTGCGTGTGTGTGTATATATATATATACACACACATATATACATGTTGTTGTTATTAGATGCCACAGAGCTGGTTCTTACTCATAGCGACCCTATATACAACTGAATGAAACACTGCCTGGTTCCTGCACCATTCTCACAATCGTTGTTATATTTGAGCCCGTTGTTGCAGCCACTGTGTCTATCCATCTCATTGAGGTCTACCTCTTTTTCGCTGACGGTCTTTTTTTACCAAGCATGATGTCCTTCTTCAAGGACTGATCCCTCCTGACAACATGTCCAAAGTATTGAGACAAAGTCTTGTCGTCTTTGTTTCTAATGAGCATTCTCACTGTTCTTCCAAGACAGATTTGTTTGTTATTCCAGCAGTTCATGGTATATTCAATATTCTTCACTATACAATAATTCAAAGGCATCAATACTTCTTTGGTCTTCCATACTCGTTGTCCAGCTTTCACATGCATGTGAGTCAATTGAAAGCACCATGGCTTGGGTCAGGCTCACGTTAGCCCTCAAAGTGACATCTTTGTTTTTTTAATACTCTAAAGAGATCTTTTGTAGCAGATTTGCCCAATGCAATACATCCTTTGTTTCTTCACTGCTGTTTCCATGGGCATTGATTGTAGATCAAGTAAAAGGAAATCCTTGACAACTTCAGTATTTTCTCCTTTTACCATGATGTTACTTATTGGCACAGTTGTAAGGATTTTTGTGTTTTTTATATGGGGGCATAATCCATACTGAGGGCTGTGGTCTTTGACTTTCATCAGTAAGTGCTTCAAGTCCTCTGCACTTTCAGCAAGCAAGGTTGTGTCATCTGCATAATGCAAGTTGTTAACAAGTCTTCCTCCAATCCTGATGCCATGTTGTTCTTATGTAGTCCAGCTTCTCAGATTACTTGCTCGGCATACAGATTAAATAAATATGGTGAAAGATACAGCCCTGATGCACACCTTTCCTGATTTTAAACCACTTGGTATCCCCTTGTTCTGTTCAAACTACTGCCTCTTGGTCTATATACAGTTCCACATGAGCACAATTAAGTGTTCTAGAATTCTCATTCTTCACAATGTTATCCATAATTTGTTGTGATCCACACAGCCAAATGCCTTTGCACAGTCAATAAAACACAGGTAAATATATTTGTGGTGTTCTCTTCTTTCAGCCAAGATACACACACACACACACACATATATGTAAATTTATATTTTTACTGTGAAAGTAATGAAAACACATTACAAAAAATCTAGAAAGTAGAGATGAAAAGAAGAAGAAAATCACTCATTAGTCTAGCAGCCTGTAATTTCCTTCTAGTACTTTTTCTTCTATGTATGTTTTTACATAATTTCATATGGTTATATTCAATATACATTCAATTTTAGTTCCAGATTTTTTATACCAGTCAGGAAAACAGTTATTTAGCAGAGAAAACTTAGTTTAAGGAATTGGTTAAACAGGTGTTGAAGGACTGAAAGCACTTTAAGAAGACCCTGTAATAAAACATGCATAATAACTGCAGGAAGCAGCTGCGACCCCTAGGGCTGGAGGAACATTGGGAAGAGGCTGGAGTGATTAGAACCTAGAAGCCTGGGGGAGGAGCTTCACAGAACTAGGACCTGGACGGAGAGTGATGGGACCCCACCAGGGCTGGTGCTGATACCTCTGAGGGGAGGAGTGATGAGGATGGTTTTGGTGTGTGGGTAAAAAGCTGGAGACTGGAACTAACTGCTGCTGAAACCAACTGCCACCGTCCAAAGTGAAGGGCCATTGCTGAGGTGACACTGACTAGACACAAAGCAGACAGGAAGGAGCTTATCCCTTCTCCCCACTCCTGCCTTCAGCCTCCCACTAACTAAAACCCAGTAGCTGTCGAGCTGACTCCAACTCATGGCAACCCCATGTGCGTAAGAGTAAAACAGTGCTCCACAGGGTTTTCAATGGCTGATTTTTCAGAAGCAGATGGCCAGGTCTTTCTTCCAAGGTGCCTCTAGGTGGACTTGAACCTCTAACCTTTCATTTAGCAGCTGAGCACATTAACTGTCTGCACCACCCAGGGACTCCATAAAAAAAAAAAAATTGCTACCAAGTTGATTCTGACTCATACCGACCCTATAGGACAGAGTAGAACCGCTCCATAAGGTTTCCAAGGAGTGGCTGGTGGATTCCAACTGCCAACCTCTTGGTTAGCAGCAGAGCTCTTAACTGCTGTGCCACCAGGGCTCCATCCAAACCAAACCAAACCCAGTGCTGTCGAGTTGATTCCAACTCATAGCGACACTATAGGACAGAGTAGAACTGCCCCACAGAGTTTCCAAGGAGCGCATGGCAGATTCGAACTGCTGACCCTTTGGTTAGCAGCCGTAGCACTTAACCACTACACCACCAGGGTTTCCGGGGCTCCATAGTGCTTAGTAATTTGATTTGAAGATTTTTGGTGTGGTTCAAAAGCCATCTTTTGGGGTTAGACAAGTCAATTAGCAAAACACCATTTCAAAGGATCTCCTCTTTTTTTTTTTTTGATAGGTTGATATTTATAATCATGAGTTGAGAGGATGCTTGAAGGAGCATATAAACTTGAGTAATTCCTAGACTGACCTTTGTAAGTTGCTAAATTAATAATGGACTGGACCAATTTAGTTGTTAATCTAATGGGACATATCTGAGCAACAGACCATGGATTTGGTTACTGAATCAAACCTATCACTCATCAGTTGAAACTTTGTCTTGGCATGCAACTGTTAGGACCGCACAGAGCAGTGAAGGAGCTATGTCATCCTGCCCACTACACAGCGTTATTTTGAAAGCTTTTATTTTCCCTTTTACTGATCTCTTAAAGATAAGCATGATTTTCTCAGCCATGGTAGTTCAAGAAGGGAAATTCTTCTACAATGCCTTGTGCAAGATACTTGAGACTTTCAAAAAGACAAGCACTGGGGCATAAAAAATAATGGGGCATAGCAATCTATAAATCCTAATAACTGGAAAGTTACCTAAAACATGTTGTGCTTCAGTTGTGCACAGACCTCTGACAGGTGCAGGGAAAAAAAGTTGAAGATAGTCGAATAGGTTCTTCTTTTTTCCCAGTTAATTATTATTTGTTCATACCGAAACAAATATTGCAACTTAGGGTAACATCTGTGCTCTATGCTATACAGCTCTTCCTATAAATTGACTGAGACCAACTTTACCAAGTGACAATACTGACAAAATTAGAAAGGTTAAATTTGTTTTCATGTGTTTAAAACAAGGTAATTGAGTGCTGTTTTGTTCTCAGAATTAATAAGGCTGGTTTTCATTTGTAATAATTACTTATATATATTTTCTAAATTTGCCTATTTTCATTTTTATATCATAAGAAATATTGATATTGCAACCAAATTTTAAATTCATACACTACAAATAACTGATTATTTTTATGTGATATGATACACAAAGGACATATCAAAATATTTGTGCCCCAAGTAAAAGTTCATATTTCAAGTAAATTTAGAGAGCATTTATCTTAGTTATCCAGTGCTGCTACAACATAAATACCACAAGTGGGTGGATTCAACAAACAGAACTTTATTCTCTCACAGTCTAGTAGGCTAGAAGTCCGAACTTAGTGGTCAGCTCTCGGGGAAGGCCATCTCTCTGTGCTGGCTGTGGGGGAAGGTCCCTGTCGTCAATCTTCTCCTGGTCTGGGATACCCAAGCCCAAAGGATGCACCCTGTTCCTGGTGCTGCCTTCTTGGTGGTATGAGGCTCCTATGTCTCTCTGCTCACTTCTTTTTTTTATATCTCAAAAGAGATTGGCTTAAAACACAACCTAATCTTGTAGATTTCGTCCTGCCTTATTAACATAATTACCTCTAATCCTACCTCATTAACATCATAGAGGTAGGATTCACAACACACAGGAAAATCACATCAGGTGACAAAATGGTGGACAATCACACAATACTGGAAATCATGGCCTAGCCAAGTTGACACATATTTTGGGAGGGTACAATTCAATTCATGACAGCATGTTTGAGGTGGTCTACTTTAAAATACAAGATATGTAATGTACTTGGCTGCTAACCGAAAGTTTAGAGGTTTGAGTCCACCCCGAGACACCTTGGAAGAAAGGCCTGGTGATCTACTTCTGAAAAATCAGCCATCGTAAACCCTAAGGAGCACAGTTGTACCCTGACACACATGGGGTAGCCCTGAGTCGGAATCAACTCAAAAGCAACTAGTTTTTAGCATACATGAAATTCACTTAGGGAGGAATATGCAAGAGATGGTCATTCTCTAGAGCAAGTGAAACTGAGCTACAGGACACCAAGTGACAGTTCACTTGGTTTCAAAAGAAGCTTCAAGTCAAAAGTCACAAAAGTAGGTGAATCAAATTGCCAGTGCTGATTTTCAGTCAAGCTGCTTCTCACATGGCATGTCTCTGGAGCGTGCTTTGGATGAGTAGCAACAAGGATTAACTTAAAAACTAATGATGCGATAGGAGGGGAGCCAAGATAGCTGACTAGGTAGATGCTACCTCGGATCCCTCTTGCAACAAAGACTCGGAAAAACAAGTGAATCGATCACATACACGACAATCTACGAACCCTGAACAACAAACACAGATTTAAAGAGTTGACCTGAGTGACAGAGACGGAGAACGAACGACTACGGGGAAGCAGCGACTGTTTTCGGAGCCGGGAGCCAGTGTCCCAGTCAGGTAACCTTGGCGCTGGGCTTAGGACTGCGCGCAGGGGAGAGCTGAGCACGGCATCCTCTCACAGCGCAAACACGGGGCGCAGCCCTACCCCCCTGAACTGACCCCGGGAGGGGGCCTAGCCGGTCCGCGCCGATGGCGCGGCGACAGGGCTGCCGGGAGGAGAAGTCGCCAGGAGGCAGAGACTGATTTTGGAGCCGGGAGTGCAGCTTCCCAGCCGGGGAACCTTGACGCTGGGCTTTGGACTGGCAGCGGAGGAACTGACCGCGGCTTCTGCGGGCCAGACCCTCGAGGGCAATCTCTACCCAGACAGCACACATAGGCGACAGGCCCCTCGGGAATGTCAGATAAAACAGTCATCCCAAGCAAGATAAGCAACTTTGGCTATATCCCGAGGTGCTATTCTCTTCTGTTTTTCTGAACCCTCCCCTCCCCTTCCCAGGTGGCTTCATTAACATTGGAATTTCCTGAGCCAAAGGGAGAACGGCTCCGGCTCCGCGGCTTTTCTTTTCCCTTTTTTTTGGTCTTTTCCTAACCCATTCTTCCGGCCAGAGAGAAGCAACCACAAAAAACCCAGGGACCAAAAATCCTTCCCTAATTGGACTAAAAACACCAGGAGTGCAGTGTCCCAGCCGGGGAACCTTGATGCTGGGCTGTGGACTGGCAGTGGAGGACCTGACCGCGGCTTCTGTGGGCCAGACCCTCGAGGGCAATCTCTACCCAGCCAGCACACATAGGCGACAGGCCCCTCGGGAATGTCAGATAAAATAGTCATCCCAAGCAAGATAAGCAACTTTGGCTATATCCTGGGGTGCTACTCTCTCCTGTTTTCCTGAACCCTCCCCTCCCCTTCCCAGGTGGATTCATTAACATTGGAATTTCCTGACCCAGAGGGAGAATGGCTCCGGCTCCATGGCTTTTCTTTTCCCTTTTTTGTTTTTTTTTTTTTTGGTCTTTTCCTGACCCATTCTTCTGGCCTGAGAGAAGCAACCACAAAAAACCCAGGGACCAAAAATCCTTCCCTAATTGGACTAAAAGCACAGAACCAGCTCCAGCCAAGCATATATGATCCATATCTTGGGCTTTCATCCCTACAGGGAACAAGGTGGCTATTATAATGCAAAGGCATTTCTCATAGGGATCTGACTGCATTTTTTAAGTGAATTTACTGGAAAAACAAGTTTCCCAGGTCTGATATCTCTGCTTATTCAACAGAGCCCTCACTGGCCCACAACAGGGAACTGAGGGCTGAAGCTCCCCCCAGACCACCTAGCCTCCTGCCTTAGGGGTCTAAGGAGGGTGACACCTACCAATCTGTAGAGGTACTTGCATTGGGGGCCTAAGGTACAGCTGCAGAGCCCTCCCACCAAGGTGCTTTAGGAATACAGACACACCTACCTCACTGACACTTGCGGGAAGCCTGTCAGCATCCTGCCACCCCTGGAGTGTGAACCCTACCTGCTAATAGAATCTGGTGTACACAACTATCACCACTACTTCTCAAGGTGGATAGGTGTTAGGGTGCACCACACACTTGATGACCCAAAATCAGATTCTACACAAGAATAGTGAGTAGACTCAGGCATATATATCTGGCAACAACCCAAACCAGCTGGTAATAGGTCATAAGTAAGTCAAGAGTTACAACAATCAAGACAGCACAATCCAGTAGCCCATCCACGTATATTGAAAGAAAACAAAACAAGACAAGACTCAGTGAGCAAATATAGAATAAATCACTACAATATCTTAGTGATGGTTTGGAGACAGCAGTTGATATCAAACCACATAAAGAAGCAGACCATGACAGCTTCTACAACCCCCCAAACAAAAGAATCAAAATCTTTCCCAAATGAAGATATAATCCTGGAATTATCAGATACAGAATATAAAAAACTAATTTACAGAATGCTTCAAGACATCAGGGATGACCTCAGAAATGAAATAAGGCAAACTGCAGAAAAAGCCAAGGAACACACTGATAAAACTGTTGAAGAACTCAAAAAGATTATTCAAGGACATAGTGGAATAATTAATAAGTTGCAAGAATCCATAGACAGCATGCAGAAATCCAAAAGATTAACAATAAAATTACAGAATTAGACAACGCAATAGGAAGTCAGAGGAGCAGACTCGAGCAATTAGAATGCAGAGTGGGAAATCTGGAGGATCAGGGAATTAACACCAACATAGCTGAAAAAAATCAGATAAAAGAATTAAAAAAAAATGAAGAAACCCTAAGAATCATGTGGGACTCTATCAAGAAGGATAATTTGCTTGTGATTGGAGTCCCAGAACAGGGAGGGAGGACAGAAAACATAGAAAGAATAGTTGAAGATCTGCTGACAGAAAACTTCCCTGACATCATGAAAGATGAAAGGATATCTATCCAAGATGCTCATCGAACCCCATTTAAGATTGATCCAAAAAGAAAAACACCAAGACAGATTATCATCAAACTTGCCAAAACCAAAGATAAAGAGAAAATTTTAAAAGCAGCCAGGGAGAAAAGAAAGGTCTCCTTCAAGGGAGAATCAATAAGAATAAGTTCAGACTACTCAGCAGAAACCATGCAGGCAAGAAGGCAATGGGATGACATATACAGAGCACTGAAGGAGAAAAACTGCCAGCCAAGGATCATATATCCAGCAAAACTCTCTCTCAAATATGAAGGCAAAATTAAGATATTTACAGATAAACACAAGCTTAGAGAATTTGCAAAAACCAAACCAAAGCTACAAGAAATACTAAAGGAAATTGTTTGGTCAGAAAACCAATAATATCAGATACCAGCACAACACAAGGTCACAGAACAGAACATCCTGATATCAACTCAAATAGGGAAATCGCAAAAACAAATTAAGATTAATTAAAAAAAAAATGCTCAAAACAGGGAATCATTGAAGTCAATAAGTAAAAGATCACAATAATCAAAAAGAGGGACTAAATACAGGTGGCATAGAACTGCCATATGGAGAGGGATGCAAGGCGATATAGGACAACACAAGTTAGGTTTTTACTTAGAAAAATGGGGGTAAATATTAAGGTAACCACAAAGAGGTATAACAACTCCATAACTCAAAATAAAAACCAAGAAAATCATAACGACTCAGCAAACATGAAGTCAAATACTATGAAAATGAGGATCTCACGATTTACAAAGAAAAACATCTCAGCACAAAACAGTAAGTGGAAAAATGAAATTGTCAACAACACACATAAAAAGGCATCAAAATCACAACACTAAACACTTATTTATCTATAATTATGCTGAGTGTAAATGGCCTAAATGCACCAATAAAGAGACAGAGAGTCTCAGACTGGATAAAGAAACACGATCTGTCTATATGCTGCCTACAAGAGACACACCTTAGACTTAGAGACACAAACAAACTAAAACTCAAAGGATGGAAAAAAACATATCAAGCAAACAATAAGCAAAAAAGGAGAGGAGTAGCAATATTAATTTCTCACAAAATAGACTTTAAACTTAAATCCGCCACAAAGGATAAAGAAGGACACTACATAATGATAAAAGGGACAATTGACCAGGAAGATATAACCATATTAAATATTTATGCACCCAATGACAGGGCTGCAAGATACATAAATCAAATTTTAACAGAACTGAAAAGTGAGATAGACACCTCCACAATTATGGTATGAGACTTCAACACACCACTTTCGGAGAAGGACGGGACATCCAGTAAGAAGCTCAATAGAGATACGGAAGACCTAATTACAACAATCAACCAACTTGACCTCATTGACTTATACAGAACTCTCCACCCAACTGCTGCAAAGTATACTTTTTCTTCTAGCGCACATGGAACATTCTCTAGAATAGACCACATATTAGGTCATAAAACAAACCTTTGCAGAATCAAAAACATTGAAATATTACAAAACATCTTCTCAGACCACAAGGCCATAAAAGTGGAAATCAATAACAGAAAAATTAGGGAGAAGAAATCAAATACTTGGAAACTGAACAATACCCTCCTGAAAAAAGACTGGGTTATAGAAGACATTAAGGAGAGAATAAGGAAATTCATAGAATGCAACGAGAATGAAAATACTTCCTATCAAAACCTCTCGGACACAGCAAAAGCAGTGCTCAGAGGCCAATTTATATCAATAAATGCACACATACAAAAAAGAAGAAAGAGCCAAAATCAGAGAACTGTCCCTACAACTTGAACAAATAGAAAGTGAGCAACAAAAGAATCCATCAGGCACCAGAAGAAAACAAATAATAAAAATTAGAGCTAAACTAAATGCATTAGAGAACAGAAAAACAATTGAAAGAATTAACAAAGCCAAAAGCTGGTTCTTCGAAAAAATTAACAAAATTGATAAACCATGGCTAGACTGACTAAAGAAACACAGGAAAAGAAACAAATAACCTGAATAAGAAACAAGAAGGGCCACATCACAACAGACCCAACTGAAATTAAAAGAATCATAACAGATTATTACGAAAAATTGTATTCTAGCAGGTTTGCAAACCTAGAAGAAATGGATGAATTCCTGGAAAAACACTACCGACCTAAACTAACACGATCAGAAGTAGAACAACAAAATAGACCCATAACAAAAAAAGAGATTGAAACGGTAATCAAAAAACTCCCAACAAAAAAAAGCCCTGGCCCGGATGGCTATACTGCAGAGTTCTACCAAACTTTCAGAGAAGAGTTAACACCACTACTACTAAAGGTATTTCAAAGCATAGAAAATGACGGAATACTACCTAACTCATTCTATGAAGCCACAATCTCCCTGATACCAAAACCAGGTAAAGACATCACAAAAAAAGAAAATTACAGACCTATATCCCTCATGAACATAGATGCAAAAATCCTCAACAAAATTCTAGCCAATAGAATTCCACAACATATCAAAAAAATAATTCACCACGACCAAGTGGGATTTATACCAATATTAGAAAAACCATTAATGTAATCCACCATATAAATAAAACAAAAGACAAAAACCACATGATCTTATCAATTGATGCAGAAAAGGCATTTGACAAAGTCCAACACCCATTTATGATAGAAACTCTCAGCAAAATAGGAATTGAAGGAAAATTCCTCAACATAATAAAGGGCATCTTTTAAAAAAAAAAAAAATTTTTTTTTTTTTTTTTATACGAAGCCAACAGCCAACATCACTCTAAATGGAGAGAGCCTGAAAGCATTTCCCTTGAGAACAGGAACCAGACAAGGATGCCCTTTATCACCGCTCTTATTCAACATTGTGCTAGAAGTCCTAGCCAGAGCAATTAGGCTAGACAAAGAAATAAAGGGCATCCGGATTGGCAAAGGGGAAGTAAAATTATCTCTATTTGCAGATGACATGATCTTCTACACAGAAAACCCTAAGGAATCCTCCAGAAAACTACTGAAACTAATAGAAGAGTTTGGCAGAGTCTCAGGTCCTAAGATAAACATACAAAAATCACTTGGATTCCCCTACATCAACAAAAAGAACATCGAAGAGGAAATAACCAAATCAATACCATTCACAGTAGCCCCCAAGAAGATAAAACACTTAGGAATAAATCTTACCAAGGATGTAAAAGACCTATACAAAGAAAACTACAAAGCTCTACTACAAGAAATTCAAAAGGACATACTTAAGTGGAAAAACATACCTTGCTCATGGATAGGAAGACTTAACATAGTAAAAATGTCTATTCTACCAAAAGCCATCTATACATACAATGCACTTCCAATCCAAATTCCAATGTCATTTTTTAATGTGATAGAGAAACAAATCACCAATTTCACATGGAAGGGAAAGACCCCTCGGATAAGCAAAGCATTACTGAAAAAGAAGAAAGTGGGAGGCCTCACTCTAACTTATTTCAGAACCTATTATACAGCCACAGTAGTCAAAACAGCCTGATACTGGTACAACAACAGACACATAGACCAGTGGAACAGAATTGAGAACCCAGCTATAAATCCATCCACATATAAGCAGCTGATATTTGACAAAGGCCCAGTGTCAGTTAATTGGGGAAAAGATAGTCTTTTTAACAAATGGTGCTGGCATAACTGGATACTCATTTGCAAAAAAATGAAACAGGACCCATACCTCACACCATGCACAAAAACTAACTCCAAGTGGATCAAAGACCTAAACATAAAGACTAAAATGATAAAGATCATGGAAGAAAAAATAGGGACAACCTTAGGAGCCCTAATACAAGGCATAAACAGAATACAAAACATTACCAAAAACGACGAAGAGAAACCAGACAACTGGGAGCTCCTAAAAATCAAACACCTATGCTCATCTAAAGACTTCACCAAAAGAGTAAAAAGAACACCTACAGACCGGGAAAGAATTTTCAGCTATGACATCTCCAACCAGCGCCTGATCTCTAAAATCTATATAATTCTGTCAAAACTCAACCACAAAAAGACAAACAACCCAATCAAGAAGTGGGCAAAGGATATGAACACACACTTCACTAAAGAAGATATTCAGGCAGCTAACAGATACAGGAGAAAATGCTCCTGATCATTAGCCATTAGAGAAATGCAAATTAAAACTACGATGAGATTCCATCTCACTCCAACAAGGCTGACATTAATCCAAAAAACACAAAATAATAAATGTTGGAGAGGCTGTGGAGAGATTGGAACTCTTACACACAGCTGGTGGGAATGTAAAATGGTACAACCACTTTGGAAATCTATTTGGCGTTATCTTAAACAGTTAGAAATAGAACTACCATACAACCCAGAAATCCCACTCCTCGGAATATACCCTAGAGAAATAAGAGCCTTCACACAAACAGATATATGCACACCCACGTTTATTGCAGCTCTGTTTACAATAGCAAAAAGGTGGAAGCAACCAAGGTGTCCATCAATGGATGAATGGTTAAATAAATTGTGGTATATTCACACAATGGAATACTACGCATCGATAAGGAACAGTGACGAACCTGTGAAACATTTCATAACATGGAGGAACCTGGAAGGCATTATGCTGAGCGAAATTGGTCAGAGGCAAAAGGACAAATATTGTATAAGACTACTATTATAAGATCTTGAGAAATAGTATAAACTGAGAAGAACACCTACTTTTTGTGGTTACAACGCGGGGAGGGAGGGAGGGTGGGAGAGGGTTTTTTACCGATTAATTAGTAGATAAGAACTGCTTTAGGTGAAGGGAAGGACAATACTCAATACATGGAAGGTCAGCTCAACTGGACTGGACTGGACCAAAAGTAAAGAAGTTTCCGGGATAAACTGAATACTTCAAAGGTCAGCGGAGCAAGGGCAGGGGTTTGGGGACTATGGCTTAAGGGGACTTCTAAGTCAATTGGCAAAATAATTCTATTATGAAAACATTCTGCATCCCACTTTGAAATGTGGCGTCTGGGGTCTTAAATGCTAACAAGCGGCCATCTAAGATGCATCAATTTGTCTCAACCCACCTGGATCAAAGGAGAATGAAGAACACCAAGGTCACACGATAACTAAGAGCCCAAGAGACAGAAGGGGCCACATGAACCAGAGACTTACATCATCCTGAGACCAGAAGAACTAGATGGTGCCCGGCCACAACCGATGACTGCCCTGACAGGGAGCACAACAGAGAACCCCTGAGGGAGCAGGAGATCAGTGGGATGCAGACCCCAAATTCTCACAAAAAGACCATACTTAATGGTCTGACTGAGACTAGAGGAATCCTGGCGATCATGGTCCCCAAACCTTCTGTTGGCCCAGAACAGGAACCATTCCCAAAGACAACTCAGCAGACATGAAAGGGACTGGACAGTGGGTAGGAGAGAGATGCTGATGAAGAGTGAGCTATTGGTATCAGGTGGACACTTGAGACTGTGTTGGCATTTCCTGTCTGGAGGGGGGATGGGAGGATAGAGAGAGTTGGAAGCTGGCAAAATTGTCACGAAAGGAGAGACTGGAAGGGTTAACTCATTAGGGGGAGAGCAAGTGGGAGAATGGAGTAAGGTGTATATAAACTTATATGTGACAGTCTGATTTGATTTGTAAACGTTCACTTGAAGCTCAATAAAAGTTAATTAAAAAAAAAAAGCTAATGATGCTTGCCAGCACCAGGGAGGGAGGAAGTGCCCGGTGGCACTTCGGGCACATGTCTTGTTCAAAAGGGGGAAGACCCTTTAAAGTTCCTCTCTGCTCTTGCACAATGAAATGGAGGCCCCAATGGCAACCTAGTATCCATGTTACTCCCCTGAAATGATTCCACTCTATGTCCCTGCCTATTCCCTTCCCTGACTGCTTCATGTCTGATCTCCTTTTCATTCCTACCCCTATGCCTTGCTTTCTACACTCCATCCTACATGTCTGGTTGTACTTTGCTTGCCTGGGTTGCCAGTCTCCTGATCCGCCATATTGTGGCTTATGACTTCTCTTCTGGCTCACCACGTCCTATTGCCTTCATGGTACTTCTTAACCTCTCACTTGGCCTTAAGATCTCAATCCTGTGAACTGCCCTATCCATGGGAAACACAGGAGGAGGTATGCATCAGCAGACATAAACACGTAGCCAGATGTATTCCTTTACTTTTCCTGTTTCCCTAGCCCTGGAACTGGAGCTACTTCTTGTTGTGCCACTCACAGAAATAACTCTCTCTGCCTTACCTTCCCCTCACACCTCCAGAAACCTTGCTATTATGGGATTCAGTTAAGGAAGCATCTTTCTTGCCCTCTCTCTTTTCACCTTTAATTGTTTACCTCAAACTCATGCACTTTAAGGGTTCAGCCCTCAATAAGAGCAGAAATAATTCAGAGGAGCCCACCCCACATCTGTACTAAGGACCCAACTCTCTAAAGTGAGGTTGCAGCTAAAAAATAAAGAACTTAAATGCAAAACTTATGACAGACTATATTCAAAACACACTCACTTTTTTTTTAAAGATGTTTTGAGACTGCATGGGTAAATATCTCTGCCTTTGAACTTATAGTCTTATTTTTTTAATTTTTAGTATTAAGAAAACCCAACCTTATCATATTTAATTTTTTAAGATACTGCTATTGCTTGTTGCCATTGATTCCAACTCATGGGGGCCCTTTGTGTACAGAATGGGACTGCCACACAGGGTTTTCAAGGCTGTGACCTTTCAGAAGCAGATTGTCTGGCCTTACTCCCAAGGTGCCTCTGGGTGGGTTTGAACTGCCAACCTTTTGGTTAATAGTAAAACACCTAACTATTTGCTCTACCCAGGGACTCCTAGCAGTCTGGAAAACAGTCTATAAGGGATTCTTTAATGTCTTTGGATATTGTCCTTTTAAAATAGTGTCCTGTGTTGATTATGGAGTACATAATATGAGAAAGCAAGAATACTTTTGTGTATATGTGTGTGTGCATTACTGTACCAGCTATTTTAATTTAGGATAAATTTTATAACATGTATTCTTTACAATAGGCAGTATACACTATCCATACACTCAAACTTCATTTAATTTTATACTTTAAAATATTCTTTGTACGAATTCATTCACAAATCAGGAAAAAAAATCCCTTTACGTCTCAATATTTGAATCAGAAGACATCGTATATAAATTAAAATAAATACAGACACACAATATACATCCACACACAGAATGCCCACATGTATGTACAAATGGATCTGTGTTCACAAACCATTCCTTGGAGGGCTGGATTCTGTTAATAGATGACCATTTCCACTTCCTTTAATTAACTTTAATAAGACAGATTTCATGTCGCAGTTTGTTCTATTAAATCCAAGTCATCTCCTCTCGGCTCCCAAATTTATGATCCCCCATTTCAGCACAGCTCGTATTTATCAAGACCGTGAAAATGATGGCATGCATTTCATGATGACTTATGGTGTGTTGTAAAGAGATTTTCTTTGTTTTATCCTTTGGCCCTGTGAGCTCGTGAAACTCTGGTGCTTGCCTCCTCCCTGAGAGGCCGGGAGGGGACGGGAGATTCAAGCACCCTCAATGTGGCCGGCAGAGCTTCCTCAGTGTCAAGAGAGTGATAGGGTGTGGGGAGCAACTGTCAACATTGCAGGGCCATCCCCAACTTACAAGTTAGTCAACAGCAGAGCAGGAGAGAAGGGAGAGGGTAGTGTCTGCAGCCGGCATCGGGTTTCAGGACTGACGACCTTACTTCTTGAAGGTAAATAAATAAAACAAGGAGCATTTGGAGCCAATCTGGAGAGACAATCCCAGCTCTGCAAATATGTGGTTGAGAGCAAAGAAGGATAGAGGGATAAAATTTAAAAAATTAAATTCACGAGCAAGCCCCTGGGCTTGGAAAACGAGGGCAACACTATCAAGCAGGGTGCCGGGGAGAAGGCAGGTGGGAGAGAGGAAGGAAGTAGGAATGGCAGGAGAATTTAGAAGAGAACTCAACCCAGTACTTCTGTTGACAAAGAGGACACATTCTTATCAAAACTCATGTTAGCACAGGTAGAAATAATACAAAAAAAAAAAAATTTTTTTTTTTTACAAGGAACCTAGAAATGTATCTTGGGAGAAATGTGATAGAAAAAAAATACAAAAGGCCAAAAACGATAGAATTGAATAAGTTGATATATGTATAACATTTGGATAATAAACATAATCTGTGTGTTTGCTGGAGGCCCTGGGTGCTGCAAATGGTTAATACTCTCGGTTGCTAACCTAGTTGTTGGAGGTTCGAGTCCACCCAGAGGATCCTCAAAAGACAGGCCTGGTGATCTCCTTCTGAAAGGTTACAGCCATGAAAACCCTATGGAGCAGTTCTGCTCTGACACGCACGGGGTCATCATGAGTCAGAATTGACTCGATGGCAACTGGTTTTTTTAAGTGTTTGCTAGATTATTATCAGTGTTATTCTCAGGAGCATCAGATATGGCAGATGAGGAAAAGAGACCAGGGGAAGGGAAAGGTTCAACCTGGCAGATAGAGGACAGACAGGAGGGAGGAAGAGCATCTGCCCAGGCATTTGTGTTAGGTCACCGGGGGTCCCAGGCCACCAGGCAAGTTGACAAGAAGTTCAGCCAAATACGTGCAGGCTCTGAAAATAGGTTTGGGGGGAGTGAAGAAGGGGAATGACACAAGCAGCCTTGAGCTGCTCTCCTTCTCGATCTCTGGAGGAGGTGGAGCGGAGCCTGCAGACCTTTTCAGATCATCCACTCCAGTCATACTCAAAGGATAAACCGATTGAACCAAGCCTGGCCTCATAGTTTCACTCACTCTATCACCCAGCCCTCTCCTTCTTGCTACCCCTAAGCCTTTTAATTTGGGACCCAATTTTTTTCCACAATTGAAGATAAAATGTCTTGAAATGTAAATCCTTAGGCTAGAGAATATCTTGCCTAAAACTTATGTTCACTGGGTATAATTAATTCATCAATAGCCACAACTCATTCCCACCAGAACCTGAGCAGAGTGGTAAGAAACCTGGACTTCGGTGTTAGACAGACTTAAATGTAATCTCTAGCTCTGCTGGTTGCAACTTACGTGATTTGTGCACATTTCTTAATCTTTATGAGCCTCAGTTTTCTTTTCCATCAAATGGGGAGAAATAATAATACTTACCTTTGGAATTGTTGCTGGGTGGCACAAACGGTTAAGCCATTGGCTATTAACTGACAGGTTTGTGGTTTGAATCTACCCAGAGACATCTTGGAAGAAAGGCCTGGAGATCTGTTTCTGAAAGGCCACAGCCATGAAAACCTTATGCGGCATAATTCTATTCTAATGCACATGGGGACACCGTGAGTCAGAACTGACTCCTGGGCAACTGTTTTTTTGGGGAGATTGTTGTAATGATTAAATTATCTACTGTATGTAAAGGAGTTAGCACATTCTGCTAACTGACACATTAAGGCTCAATACGTGGGTGCAGCTATTGCTGTTATTATTCATAGCATAAGGTGAGGGACTCAGAAGGCAGGAAGATGCTGTCGGCACAGAAGGGGAAGGAGTAAGGACACAATTAAGACCCCACTTTGCATGAGGTCAGCATGTGCAACTTCAGCTTTGTATGCTCTGTGCCCTTGTGAGGCATAAGAAACTTTGGTCGCTAGGATTTGTGATGCCTACCAATCCTTCCTCGTGTCACTTATAACTTCATTTTAAAGGAATTTTATCCCCAGAGGCATCCTCAACTGAAGTATGGAGGTCTAGAGAAGGGAAAGTGTTAATTGTAAGTTCCAGGTTTGCTTACTTAAATCTCGAACTTTAAAAGGTCTATATCAAGGACTAGGTTTGCCTGACTCAAGGCATATTTTCAACCACCTCATACGCATGTGAGAGCTGGAAAATGAATAAGGAAGACCAAAGAAGGATTGATGCCTTTGAAACATGGTTCTGGAAAATAATATTGAATATATTATGGACTGCCAGAAGAACAAACAAATCTGTCTTGGAAGAAATACAACCAGAATGCAAGACTTCATCTCACACACTTTGGACACATATCAGGAGGGACCAATCCCTGGAGGACATCATGTCTGGTAAAGTAGAGGGTCAGTCAAAGAAAAAGAGGAAGAACCTCAAGGAAATGGATTGACACAGTGGCTGCAACAATGGGATCAAACATAACAACAATTGTGGAGATGGCACAGAACCTGGCAGTGTTTTGTTCTGTTGTACTTAGTGTCACTGTGAGTTGGAACTGACTTGACAGCACCTAACAACACAACAGCAACAACATGAGGTTCCTGAAGAAATGAGAACTCCCTACTAACTCAGATTACTAAATGGTATAAATACTGCATCTTAGAAGACCTTAGGCAAGGTCATTTGCAAAAATTTTTAAGCTAGGAGGCCCATTCCCATACCACTTTGTCAGCACCTATTCAAAATGTCTCCAGCATCCTAGCTGTGTTCCCCGCTGGCATCCTGAAATATTTGCCTCAGTCCATCTTGCCGGCCACTTCCCTTCCCCACCTGTTCCTGATTGCCCTAGGTCATGGCCATAGACCTGCTTCCTGCCCCTCTGACCTGGCAGCTAATCCTGTTTCCATCGGCTGACCTCTGGATTCCTTCCTTAGCTCAGATTTTCACTTGCCCCTTCATTGCACTGTTTCATGGCTGAGCTGAACCAGGGTCCAGCCTCTCCAGGTACCAGCCCTCAGGTTAGCACCCATACCACATCACCTTGCCTCTAGAAACAGACCCCAGACCCACATAACTTTTTTCCCATCAGAAATAATAATTTCAAGTAATGTTAAAGAACTGGCCAACATTAAGACTTTAGGATTTGGTCATCGATGAGAACATAAATATGAATCATGTACCTAGAAAGGACATGTGTCCATGAGAATTGACCTTCTCCAGGTGTGCACACAGGTCCCTGAATGACTCAAACGGTTTGTGCTCAGCTGCTAACCAAAAGGCTGGTGGTTTGAACCCAACCAGTGGCTCCATAAAAGAAAGGCCTGGAGACCTGCTTCCATAAAGATTGCAGCCAAGAAAACCCTGTGAAACAATTCTACTCTGTAACACATGGGGTCTCCATGAGTCAGAATTGATGCCAATGGTATTGGTGTATACATAGTAAGAACCAGCCCCTACTCATATCAAACTAAAGAACAGTCATACAAAGTAGAGCTTTTCATATTACAAGAGTCAATCCAATATTCGGAAAGGAAGTAATTATAATGATTGATAAGAAAGGGGCAACATAAATATGATTTTAATGCCTTCACATAAAGTCATGTGGCGTTGAGGCCATCCCTTGTAATGCCTTTTCTGGCACCGTGTCCACATAGAAAAATAAACAATACTTTCTAAGAATTGTCCTCTTTTACAGATGAGAAAAGTGAAACAGAAAGGTTAACTATGTACCCAAGGCTACAGCTTATAAATGGTGAACCTGGAATATGAACTACTCCAAAATCTATGCTTTCAACCCCTACGTTATGCTGCCTCTCAAAACAAGGATTTCATTCAAACCTTTTGTAATAGTAATTATTTTTATTTATTTCCTTGTTTTATGGGATTCTCCAAGCTGGGGGTGAGTTCACTGGCCAGGTAGTGTCTTTTTACTCAGTAGTCACTGACTGTTTTCAAATGCCAGAAGAATGAAGAGTTTAGGAAGCATAAATAAAAGGGAATGAGCTTTTTGAATCAATTAATCCAGGCTTAAAAAAACAAAAAACAAACCCATTGCTGTCCAGTAGATTCCAACTCATAGTGACCCTATAGAACAGAGTAGAACTGTCCATAAGGTTTCTAAAGAATGTCTGGTAGATTCGAACTGCCAACTTTTTTGTTAGCAGCTGAACTCTTAACCACTCACTGTGCCACCAGGGTTTCCAATCCAGGCTTACTGCCTATAATACAAGAAAGTATAAATTATATCAAATGTTCCTAGCTCCAAGGATCTAACCTGACTTTATCCACGTTTGGGCAACTGGATACAGAAAAATCTAGAATTATCTATCCTAGGCTTACCAGAACCCTCAATTACTGGAATTTTTTTTTTTCTGTAATTAATCTTTCATAAAGAGATTACTATCAACATAACATTCTGAGAGGACAGGTTTGTTTGTTTTTAAGCACCTTTAGTAGCTTTCTTGAATTAGCATAGCTTTGGCCCAGATTTCCCTGTCCAAATGATTTCTACAGTGAGTACTGTGAGATGCCCCCACTGCTTCCATTTTGTCCTTTGGGCTGTATATACCAAGTCAGCAAAGTGGATTTGTATATTCGATAAATCATCAAAAGCATAGCTCTTAAAAAAATCAAGAACATTATACTTTCTGAAATGTGCAGTCAAATATAGTTTTGCTGTTTATCAAAAAGTATTATATTTTATTTGTATAATTAAAGAGAAAAATATTTGGTGTAGCTGTTCTATATTAAGTATTACATGGACACAGGTTGACGTGGATGTCACTTTTGTGGAATTATTCAATAATTATTAAAAGAGCACACAGGTTAAGAGCACTCTGTTAGATGTTGTATAAAAAGAAAGTTGCTATCGAGTCTATTTCAACTCGTAGTGACCCTATAAGACAGAGTGGAACTGCCCCATAGGGCTTCCAAGGAGAGGCTGGGGGATTTGAACTGCTAACCTTTTGGTTGGCAGCTATAGCTTGCCATGACTTTTAACCACTGCGCCACCACGGCTCCAGATGTTGTATAAGGTCAATTAAATTCTACCAACATCTACTGAGCCCCCTTCTGTGCAAGATGGTGATTTGGGTGAATCAAAACTACATAAGGTATAAACTAGGTAACTACAGTACAAAGCAAACTAAAGAGCTACATCATCACAGAACTCATAGAAATTATCTAATTCAGAATGACAAGTATCTGGCACATGCATTGCCACACCCCTTCCCATATCCATGGTAGACATTATCAATCAATCATAGCACTTTTTCCACTGAGCCCAGAATTAGCTTGAAGGAATAATAATGCCTATAATAATATCTTCTTGTATTTCCTTGTTGAATGGGAGAGAAAAGAGTGATGTTACGGTTAACAAACTGGGAGCACCCATTGGATTAGGTCATGGGTGTGAACACAATCTGTCACATGTCATAACAATGGAAAAGAATGTGACATTTTGGGGGGTTTGTTTTTAAGTATCTAAGTTTTCAAAATATTTATTTTTATAAAAACTAAGGTGTATTCATTTGTACACTATGGGAACTTTATCGTCAGTAAGAAATTACTGCACCCCTCACAACACATACCAACATACCTCCTTTGAGACCAGCTGCTCTGGAGACTAAATTCCAAAGACTGTTCCAGGCCAAGGTGAAAGGGCAAAAAAAAAAAACCCCTTAACACACTGAGAAGTGATTAACCCAGTCCAAAGCAAATTATTCCCTTTGCTCTACATTCCTGAGCAGCTATGCATATTCTTCTGATACTTAGATGCTTACAATTCTTGGTCAAGAAGTCAGTTAGGAAAAGTAAGAGCCAACACATTTGGGTTTTTCCTTTATGGATGCTCCTTTCTGAGTGGTGAGTAATTAGGGCGTGACTGTCCTCCCTGGCAGCCTCTTATGCTCACACCCGGGCCAGTCTTGGCAATGTCTTGGACCACTTCTCTACCTTTTCCAGGATAAAAATCTACTCCACAAGGCATTAGTGAGAAGTTGAATCTTTTGTTGAAGATTCTTTAGGGTTGGTGTTTGTCTTATTTCTAGCATCTAGCACAGAGCCAGGCACATAGCAGGTGCTCAGTAAGGATGTTGGAATGGACAAATGAATGGATGAAAACTCAAAATTACCATTGCACTTCTGGTCCCCCTGCCAGAACCAGGGGCTGACTCACCTTGCTCTCCTTCCTTCTCCTTCCCAGCTTTTCTGAGCCAGCCTTTCCTGATTCCAGGATCTCTTCCTCCACATGCTGCCCCAACCTAAATCCAATATCTCCTTTCCTTATGCAGAGCCATTGGCCTTCTCCCCAGCATTTCCCCAACCTGCCATCCTCACACCCATCACTGCACCCTGCCAAGGACTCTCTTTAGGATCCTCTTCCTTAGAGATGAGCAAGAGAATTATAAATAACAAAGAATGTTTCCCTTTCACAAATAAAATGTTCCTGTCATTCATTCATCATTTTCCCCAATAAGTAGTGATCTCTTTAAGGGCAACAGACTTTGCCTTTTACTTGTAATTCAAGGTGTTCATGTACGTGGAGGGTGGATGACTATCAATATACTCTGTATAGGGAGGATTCTTTCGATGTTTTGTGACTCCCAGAACAATAGAAACCTAAGATATATTGATACTGTGTATAAATATGAATGTGTTGACAACTAAAGGGATTTAAGTTCTTACCTTATTTCCTCATAGACAGAAGGCCCCTTAGAAGAAATGAAATTTCATGGACTTAGAGTAAAGAAAACATGAGTGCTTTTCTTAAGATCATAATCTAATGAATATAGACACATTAATTTAGGTAGACTCGCCTGAAGCTCCCTAATTCCTTCTAGCAACATGCAAAGAAACAGAAGAAATTCCTATTTTTCTAGCTCTTTTATTTTTTTCTACCTTTCCCAAACTTTCAGTTGTTCTATATCATTCCCCCTCACACACATACACACACACACAGAAACATAAGGAAAATGTGTTAATGTTGTTTGATAGAGAACTCAACAAAATCAAAATTGTATGATTTATGGTTGGAAAAAAAAATCTATTTTCTACTTTAAAAGCCAGTTCCAATATCTCAGCTCCTTCTCAAATGTACTTTGTGTGGTAATATTGTATATCTCCATTCCATTCCTTGGAACTTAATTTTTATTTTACTGACGTTGCTGTGTTGGAATGTGTATAGCTTGAGCCCCCATGGAGAACCGAGCAGGTGTGAGTCAAGCAAAACATCTTTTGTTAATAGAAGTACACCCTAGGAGTCCATGGAGACACTGTACTTTCAATTGCTTTTATGAAAATTCTGTAAATTCCTGTGTTGTGAATTTTGAAAAGAGCTTGGGAGTTAACAGTCTTTAATACAAGCCAAAGATGGTTATTTCTCTGATGGAAATAAGTGTTCTGCTTTCCTTCTTCCAAAAAATAGATTCAGGTATTTAATTAGAATGTTTAAACTGTATATTAACTTTGACTTTGGCTCTCAGAGCTGGAATGGAGGTCTTACTGAGATCAGCCTACAGAGAGATGACTTTGGGTTTCCTGGGTACCTTCCTGAGGCATGGAAGAGAGCTCATACCGTCTTACCTTGAGCCCATAATGACTTCGTAACAGTTTTATGTTGAAAGTCCTTGTGTGGCACAAACAGTGTGTACCCGACTACTAAACTAAAGGGGCCCTGGTGACACAGTGGTTAAGAACTCAGCTGCTAACTAAAATGTTAGCAGTTTGAATTCACCAGCCGCTCCATGGAAACCCTATGGGGCAGTTCTACTCCGTCCTATAGGGTCATTATGAGTTGGAATTGACTTGATGGCAATGGGTTTGTTTTTGGTTTGGGGTTTTTTTTTACTAACCTAAAGGTTGGCAGTCAAGCCACCAGCAGCACCATGAAAGAAAGACATGGTAATATGTTTCTGTAAAGATTACAGCCAAGAAAACCCCATGAAGCTCAGTTCTACTCTGTAACACATGGGGCCACAATGAATTGGAATTGATTTGACTACAAAGGGTTTTACGTTGAATCAGGGCTGGAAGTCAAAAGGGGGCATTGCCCATTCCCAACCAAATCTTTACACACATTCGTATTTATAAACCAGAGGAACAGGTCCCCCAAACCTCTCACCTCAAGGGACTGATCTATTAATTCTTTGTCTATGTCTAGGCCTCTGAGACCAGGTGCCACAGAGAATCAACTTTCTTCCTGGTTTAGGGCCAGGAGTGTATGGGGTTGCCCGGTCCCAAGCTGGAAGGAAAGACGTCAGCTTGGTATATTACAAAATTACATGTGTCATTAGAAAAAGATGCCAGAATGCTTTATTTAAAACTCTGTTTTCTCAGGTTGTATTGCCCAAGTGTATCTTGGCATAGACAACTTTAGCTTCAAAAATTCCAAGACATATAAAGAGTTTCACATTGCTGAAGCTATTATATTTGGTTATATGCCACAAATACCATTTTCCCCCACCTCCCCCCTCCCTTATTTTTTTCTGAGGAGTGAAGTGATGACTGAATTTCTACTAAAAATTTCATTCTCTTCTCCTTGCAACCACAGTGTCTACTCTCGACAGGCTCATTTATCTGCCCAAAAAGAAAAATGTAGCAATGACATGGTGTTGGGATCTTTGGGGATTTCTTGGACAAAGCCTTTAGAACAAATCTTTCACCATTCCAGGACAACTTGCGTGAGAATTATCTAGCAGTCTACCCTGGTCAACCTGCCAAATTGCTCACACTTGGCTGGAAACCACGGGCAATCAAAGGCCTATCTTCCCCTGTAGAGCAATAGAGTATCACTTGACAAGAGCCTACTCAGTTGATGTCTCTGGGAATTTTTCAAGCTGAGGATAAACTCTTCTCATAAAGGACTAGGTTCAACTGACAGCTAGAAATTTTCACATGCACTTAATCACACGGAAATGATGGTCACATATAGAGATGAACAACTCTGTCTTTTTTAAACATATGCCCTCATGGTTTCCTGTACGACTTGGCAAACTGAATGAAGAAGTAACAAGAGCTTCGGATAATTTTTTCCCCAAATTCTCTACCAGACTTTTATGGGGGCATTGCTATTCTTTTTTAAGCTTCGAAGTTCTAACAGACTTGAGAATCGTCCTGTACAACTCAGAAACTTCTCTGGAAACACAAGTCCTTAAGGGCAGGGGCCGAGTCTTACTCTCCCAGGAAGTTCTCAGCCCTCACCAGTTACCTCAGCACATAGCAATTGAACTGGGCTTGACTACGATCTAAATGTAGTCATATCTGTCCCCTAGAAACCTTGCTTTATTTCCATAGCTACATTACCTCAGCCTTCCAACGTTACCACAAGCAACATTGGAATTTAATTTTGGTCCCTTTGGCCACAGTGGGTAAAGAACCATTTGGTAGAAAATAACAAATGGAAGTGAGTCAAAAATAATTAGTGGCTGTATAAAATCAATCAAGAGTAAGAGATATGTCATGTTGCTTTCATAAATGCTTAAGATCCTGCCACCGATATTGATCCTAAGTGATCTGTAATTTAAATATACCAATAAGATTTGGAGATCCTTGGGAGTTGTGATCTGCTAAGTGGAGGAGTGGAAATAGCTTGAAGTTATTCACAGACCCAGCTGTACCTGGCATACAATTCCCCTGAGTCACCTGGTAAACCTCTGCCCAACCAGACCTAAACCAACTCAGGCACATGATGAAAAAGAAGGAGCAGTGTGTTAGGAGTTAGAAAACCTGGGTTCAAGGTACAGAGCTGCCCTGGATGAGACCTGTACCCTCAGGTAAGTCACCTTAATTCTTAGAGCTTCATTTCTCACCAGCAGAATGAGGTATCTGGCCTGGACAACTGCTGGCTCTACCATCTAGGATATGAATGCCCCACATATCTTCATTACCATCCTTCTTCACGATGCCTGACCCAACTGTCCTTCCTCTCCCAGGCAGATCATGAAAAGGAGTAGCAGGGACCTTGTAAGTTAAATGATAAGTGTGCAAGGCTTCTGGGCAGGAATTAGAGAGCCAGGGCTTTAAAGAGGACACTCAACATGAAACAGAAAAGCTGAGACTGGTAGCTGGTTCCGCCTTCTATCCAGAGAAGGAAGAGATTACCTATGACATCGCATCTCATCTATAGGAAACGCCACATCCAGCCACCTGGATTCTGTGCTGGTACGGAGTTTGTCCTTGTCTTAGTTACCTAGCGCTGCTGTAACAGAAATTAATTTTCTTACAGTTCTGGAGGTTAAAAGTCCAGATCAAGGTCTTGGCCACCTCAATTCCTTTTGTGAGCCTGTCTCCCAGTTCTGGTGTCTGCCAACGATCCTTTGCAATTATTTGTTTGGAGAAGATCCTCACATATCCTCTGTCTTCCTGTATGGTGTGTGTGTGTGTGTGTGTGTGTGTGTGTGTGTGTGTGTGTGTCTGGGTCTGGGTCTGGGTCTGGGTCTGGATCTGGGTCTATTCTGACCTTTTTATAACTCCTAAAGTGATTAGGTTTAGGATCCTACACTAGTATGACCTCAACTGATGGATTAATTACATTACATTGCATTATGGAAATCATTGCATTTCAGAAGGTAATTTGCTCTACCCAAGGCCAACTGATTTAATCACATGTAACTGCTCCATGACAGCAACTACACTAGTGTTTGGCCAAACAACTGTGAACCAAAGCCAAGACAAGCTGACATATAAAATTAACCATCACAGTGCTATTTAGCTGAATCATTAAAACACTCCTCCAACTCATACCTCTCTCTCTTCTGCTGACTGCAGAAACACTGGGTTAAACTGTTTAAAGTACATGATTTGTAATCATTTAGGTAAAGAGATTCCAATTTATGCCCAAATATCATGCAACAAAATAACAACTGTATATGTTAGGGACATTGTAATTGTCATGAGGTTTATTCAATTCTAACGCTATGGCCTGTTCATGAAAGCTCAGTCTTTAAAATTCTGGGAAAAAATGGGTCATTGTTGGTGACTTGAATGTTTCTACTTGTTACATTATTTGTGGCACAGTGTTTAAAACTTGGCTTCTAACCGAAACGTTGGCGGTTTGAACCCATCAGCCACTCCACGGGAGAAAGATGTGGCAGTCAGCTTCCATAAAGACTGCAGCCTTGGAATCCCTATGGGGCAGTTGTACTCTGTCCTGTAGGGCCACTAGGAGTCAGAATGGACTTGACAGCTATGGGCTTGGTTTTTGTTTTGGGGGGACCATTTCTTTTGGAAAATGCCTTTGAGCTCTAAGATGAGACTCCAGAGTCTCTTTTCCCCAAGCAAAGGCTTTAGGGGTTCCATGGTCTCCCCACACTTCCTAGACAATGGACACATAAGGACCTTTGACTCCAACTAGTGAGAGGTTCCTAGAGAAGCTACTCACCAGCAGATGCGGAAGGAGTTGCTGCAGCGGCTTCATTCACATCCAAACAGCCATCCCTGGGGCTGCTGCTTTGACATGGGTCAATTTCTTTTCTTTCAAGAATTCTTGGAATTGTCCCATTGCTTTGACTTCCACTGCACCCACCTGTTCCTTGGCATCAAGGTTTCCTTCCTTCTCTGGCTCCTAAGTCTTGCGATCAGCCATAAATACCCTCCTACTCTCCAGCTCCTGCAGTAAGGCACAATCCTTTAATCCCTTTGAAGTTGGAAACAGCTGGGAACAGGATGGGGGTAACAAGAGCAAATATAGAGACACATGGATTTCTAAGTCTAAAGTCTTCCAGGCCACTCGGTCCCTTCAGGCTCACTGGGATGTAATGGGGATGAGGCCGCCATGTTTCCCTGGCCATTTCTTGTTCTCAGGAGCACCATTCCCAAACTCTCTCTCCTTGAATTCCAGGGTTGGTTTTCCTCAGTATTGCTGGCCTCTCTGCTTCAAAATTCCTTCCTCCTATTTCACTTTATTTATTTCATTTCATGTCCTGCCCCCAGGCCCCAGAAGAGAAGAAAATCTTGAAGATGTTAATAACGATGGGATTTGGGCCTCACGAAGGATATCAGAAAGCCCCATTTACATTTTGAAGAAACAGCCTTCTCTTCCAGCACCTACTTTTTTTTTTTCCAACCAAAAAAAGGTTGCACCTTCTTATCTCCTAGGAGCCAGGGCTGGTATGA
Organism: Loxodonta africana; assembly: GCF_030014295.1. NCBI lineage: Eukaryota > Metazoa > Chordata > Mammalia > Proboscidea > Elephantidae > Loxodonta > Loxodonta africana. Next base: position 173,301,261 of record NC_087345.1, on the reverse strand, counting down.
AAACATGATAGAACTTTGGGGTTGGTGCCTGGAAAGAACAAGAGAGGTGGGAGGTGATGGCACAGAAGTATTGTCCCCTAGGAAGTCACAGGTTTTGTCTGTCCACCATGCTTTCCCTTCCTCCCTGCATCAGGTAACTTTTAGCTGTTGTTGTGTGCCATGGAGTTGATTCCGACTCACAGTGATCCTATTGGACAGAGCAGAACAGCCCCATATGGTTTCCAAGGCTGTAAATCTTTATGGGAGCAGACTGCCACATCTTTCTCCTGCAGAGTGGCTGGTGGGTTTGAACCTCCGACCTTTCAGTTAGCAGTCCAATGCTTAACCACTGTACCACCAGGGCTCCCGTTCTCGCAGCTGCTTCTCCTTAATTCACATCTCTGCCTGTGCCTGGCAGAGGTTCCTCTGCTTAATTCAGGGGTTCATCACTAGCCCACAGGTGTAAGTCACATCCACCAGCATAGCCATCACAACAGTTAAGGCAGTGTTTTGAAAAGCTGTGCAGTGTAGCAGTTACAAATGCAGCCTCTGGAGCAGAAGTCCGGGGCTTAAATCCCAGTCCTGCAATTTACTACTCACTAGACTCTAAGCAAGTGATTTAACCTTTCTGTGCCTCAGATTCCTCATCTGTAAAAAACTAGTTGCCAAGTTGATGCCAACTCATGGCAACCCCACGTGTGTCAAATACAACTGTGCTCCATAGTTTTCAATGGCTGATTTTTTAGAAGTAGATCACCACACCTTTCTTCCAAGGAGACCCTGGGTGGATTTGAACCTCCAACCTTTGTGTTAGCAGCCAAACATTAACTGTTTGCACTGCCCAGGGGCAGAGTGAAAACCTACCGAATAAGGGTTGTTGTGAGAACTAAGTGGATTAACCCATAAAAAGCACTTAGAATAGTGCTAGGTATGTATTAAATGTTATCTCAGTATTCACTCATCATTATTATTTTGGTCTCCTTCTATTCCACTCCTTTGCTCTGCCGCCTCAAAGATCTCTAACACTTTAATTCAAATTACAACTCCCTTTCAAAAGTCTTAAATTTCCCATTAAGTTGCTTTGTGATTTCTCTAAAAATGTATAAAATTTCTTAATGCCATTTTGGTCATGGTTAAAAAAAAAAAAAACAAGAAACCCATTGCTGTTGAGTTGATTCCAACTCATTGCAATCCCATGTGTTACAGTGTAGAACTAAGCTGTATGGGTTCAAATCTCCAACTTTTTGGTTAGCAGCCAAGCACATTAACTGTACCACCCAGATACTCCTTGGTCACATTGTTGTTGTTGTTGTTGTTGTTGTTGTTGTTAGGTGCCATTGAGTCACTTCTGACTCATAGTGACACTATGTGCAACAGAACTTAACACTGACCAGTCCTGCACCATCCTCACAATCATTGTAATGCTTGAGCCAATTGTTGCAATCACTGTGTCAATTCATCTAGTTGATGATCTTCCTTTCACTGACCCTCTACATTATGAAGCATGATGTCCTTCTCCAGGGATTGATCCTCCTGTTAACATGTCCAAAGTACTTGGGATGAAGTCACACCATCCTCGCTTCTAAGGAGCATTCTGGCTGTACTTCCTCCATGACAGATTTGTTTATTCTTCTAGCAGTCCATGGTACATTCAATATTCTTCACCAACACACTAATTCAAAGACATGAATTCTTCTTTGGTCTTCCTTACTCATTGTCCAGCTTTTGCATGTATATGAGGTGATTGAAAACACCATGGCTTGGGTCAGGTGTGTCTTAATCCTCAAAGTGACACCTTTGCTTTTTAACACTTTAAAGAGGCCTTTTGCAGAAGATTTGCCCAATGCAATATGTTCTTTGATTTCTTGACTACTGCTTCCATGGCTGTTGATTGTGGATCTGAGTAAAAAAAAATCCTTTACAACTTCAATCTTTTCATTATTTATCATGATGTTGCTTATTGGTCCAGTCATGAGGATTTTTGTTTTCTTTACTTGGAGGTGTAATCCATACTGAAGGCTGTAGTCTTTGATCTTCATCAGTAAGTGCTTCAAGTCCCCTTTATTTTCACCAAGCAAGGTTGTGTCATCTGCATATCGCAGGTTGTTAATGAGTCTTCCTTCAATCCTGATGCCCTGTTCTTCATATAGCTTTTCAGATTGAATAAGTATAATAAAATGATACAACCCTGAGGTACACCTTTCTTGACTTTCAACTACACAGAGTAACTCTGCACTCATGTCCGAAGCCAGGCAGGAGTGCTTCCAAACCTGCAAAAGTTAAATGCACGCATCCCACCTACAGGGTCCAATCTAGTCCCTCATGCTGGAGGCCTGTGGGCCTGTGGAGTACCTACCCCCTCGCCCATCCCGCATTTCCGTACGTGATCGCAGTCTCGTGGCACCCACCACTGCTTCACTCCCTAAGCTGGAAATCCATGGACCGGAGGTGCCCACCCCTTTGCTCAACCACTTATGATGGGGGCCCAGGGCCTGCAGCATCTCCTACTCCCTCCAGCCACCCATGCTGGGAGCCCAAGGACCAACGGTTCCTCCTACTCTGTCTAACCACCCACACTGAAGCCCTGAGGGCTAGGAGTGACTCCCACTCCCTCTAGCCACCTATGCCTGGGGCCTGAGGGCTGGTGGTGCCCCCTACTCCCTCTAGTCAGCTGCACCAAGGGTCTGAGTGTTGGGAGTGCCTCCTGCTCCCTCCAACCATCCATGCTGGGAACCTAGGGCCACTTATTCTGGGACCTGAAGACTGGTGGTGCCTCTCACTGCCTCCAGCCACCTGTACCTGGGAACTGAGGACTGACAGTACCTCCTATTCCCTACAGCTACCCGTGCTGGGGGCCTGAGAACTGGCTACACAACGTTCTCCACAATGAGCCCTCAAAGACAGTGGTGCAACCTCCAACTGGGTGCCCATGAACGGGTGGAATCTCCCCTTTCTCACCCCCCACATCGCTCCCTTGCCTCAATTGGAGACTTGTGCCCACTCCGAGAACCACCACACAGCCTGGGACCATCTCTGAGAGTTTCCACACAACCTACCCAGTGACCAATGACCAGGATACCCACTCGGTAATTGGTAGAGCATACACACAACACCCAACCCAGCCACCAAGGAGAATGACCCCAAACCCACAGCCAGGTGACCAAACAGACAGATACCTCACCTCACCAGAAATGCCAGCTACATCTTCAGCAGCCCCACAAGACCAGCAAACAGAGACTTGCACTCACACACACAGTCACTACCCCATCCACACAGAGACAGGAGGTGAGAGCTTTAATGTGGCTAGATTAGTGACCAGAGTAGCACACATGCCCATCCTATCTAGATTTACTTAAAAAAAAAAAAAAAAAAAATCAGGATGCGGCAAACAAACATACAATAAATAAAAAAATATAAAAGCTTCTTGATGACTCAGAGACAACAGACAATATTAAATCACATAAAGAAGCAGAACAAGATGGCTCCAGCAAGTGACCAAAATAAAGAACGAGAAAACCTTCCAGAGGAAGAAATGGCAATGAAACTAACATACAGGACCCTCAAAGAGATCAAGAAAGGGATCAAAGAAAATATAGGCAAAACCAAGTAAAACATAGGCAAAATCCAGGAAAACACAGGCAAAGCAATAGAAGAAGTCAGGAATACAATACAAAAACAAAATGACAAAACAAATAGACTTTTAGAAATCATACAAAAACAGCAACTAAAAATCAAAAAGATTAACAATAAAATTTCAGAAATAAACAACTCAATAGAAGGATATAGGAGCAGAATTGAAACAATGGAAGACAGAATCAGTGGATTGCAGACAAATCCTTGATGCCGATTAGTTTGAGGAAAAATCAGAAAAAAGAATGAAGAAAACCTAAGAATTATGTGGGGCACTATAAAGAGGAAAAATCTGCACTTGATCAGAGTTCCATATGGGGCAGGGAGCAATAGAAAACACAGAGAGAATTGTTGAAGATTTGCTGGAAAAAAAATTTCCCTAATATCAAGAAAGATGAAAAGGTATCCATGCAAAAAGCTCAACGAAATCCATACAGGGTAGACCCAAAAAGAAAGTCAACAAGGCATACCATAATCAAACTTGCCAGAACCAGACAAAGAAAGAACCCTGAGAGAAGCTCAGGAAAAAGGAAAAGTCACCTGCAAAGGAGAACCAATGAAACTAAGATCTGATTACTTGGCAGAAACTATGCAGGTAAGAAGGCCATGGGATGACACATATAAAACCTTGAAAGAAAAAAATTGTCAACCAAGATTATATATCCAGCAAAATTGTCTCTCAAATACAATGGTGAAATTAGGACATTTCCAGATAAACAGAAATTAAGAGAATTTGTTAAAAAACAGACCAAATTTACAAGAATATTAAAGGGATAGAGAACCAACAACATCAGATAACAACTTCAAATTAGGACACAGGACAACATTAGCCAGATACCAACCTAGATAAAGAACTCTCAAAAATAAAACAAAGCTAAAAGACTGAAAACGGATAACTGGAGGCATCAATCTGTAAACAATGACATTAAAACCAAAAAGAGGGAACAAACAGTGTAGTTATAGAACTTCCATATGGGCATGAAGTCAAGATGATATCAAAAAATAAAAGACTGGCTTAAACTTAGGAAGATAGGGGTAAATTTCAAGGTAACTCCAAAGAAAGTTAACAAACCTACTCATCAAAATAAAAAAAGAAGAAAAACATAAAGACTCACTAAACACAAAATCAACAACATCAAAAGAAATGAAAAGAATATCCACAAACAAAAATAACTCAGCACAGAAGATTAAGCAGAACAAAGATACCACTGACACCTCAAAAAAGTCCAAAAAAAAAAAAAAAATGACAGCAGTAGACTCTATACCTATCAATAATTACACTGAATATAAATGACTTAAATGCACCAGTAAAGAGATATCAATATGCTGTCTACAAGAGACACACCTTAGAACAAAAACAAACTAAAACTCAAAGGGTAGAAAAAATATATCGAGCAAACAGTAACCAAAAAAAGAGCAGGAATGGCAATACTAATCTCTGCAAAAATAGACTTTAAGGCAAAATCTGCCATAAAAGATAAGGAAGGCCATTAAATAATGATTAAAGTGTCAATCCACTAGGAGTACATAACCATAATAAATACATACACACTCAATGACAAGGCTCCAAAATACATAAAACAAACTATAACAGCAATGAAAAGAGGAATAGACAGTTCCACAGTAATAATAAGGAGACTCCAACACATCAATTTTGGTAAGACAGAACATCTAGAATGAAACTCAACAAAGACACAGAAAACCTAAATGCCACAATCACCTAACTTGACCTCATAGATAAATACAGAACACTCCACCCAACATCAGCAAAGCATACATTCTTTTCCAATGCACATGGAACATTCTCCAGAACAGACCACGTTTTAGGCCACAAAGCACCCCTTAATTAAATCCAAAACATCAAAATAATACAAAGCATTTCCTCTGATCACAACGCCATAAAAGTAAAAATCAATAATAGGAATTGAAAAAAAATCAAATACATGGAAACTAAATAACACCTTGCTTAAAAACCACTGGGTAATAGAAGAAATCAAAGATGGAAGCAAAAAGCTCCTAGAATCAAATAAGAACGAAAATATATCTTACCAAAACCTTTGGGACACAGCAAAAGCAGTGCTCAGAGGTCAATTTATAGAGATAAATGTACACATCATAAAAGAAGAAAGGACCAAAATCAAAACATTTACACTACAAGGCAAATAAATAGAAAGAGAGCAGCAAAAGAAGTGCACAGTCACCAGAAGAAAGGAAATAATAAAGATTAGAGCAGAAATAAATGAAATGAAAGAGAACAGAAAAACAATAGAAAGAATCAACAAGACCAGAAATTGGTTCTTTGAAAGAATCAACAAAATAAAAAAAAAAAAAACATTGGCCAAAATGACAAAATAAAAGCAGGCAAGGAAGCAAATAACCCAAATAAGAAATGAAATGGGGGACAATACAACAGACTCAACTGAAGTAAAAAGGATCATTAACAGAATGCTATGAAAAACTGCGCTTCAACAAATTTGAGAACCCAGAGAAAATGGACAAATTTCTAAAAACACACTACTTCCCTAAACTAACAAAAACTGCAGTAGAATAACTGAACAATCCCATAACAAAAGGAGAGATCTAAGAGGTAATTAAAAAAAAAAACTAACAACAACGAAAAAGCCCTGGCCCAGACAGCTTCACTGGAGAACTGTACTAAATATTTAGAGAAAAGCTCACACCAATACTACTTAAATTATTTCAGAGTATAGAAAAGGAAGGAATACTCCCAAATTTAACTTATGAAGCCAGCAAAACCACAATATCAAAGCTAGGCAAAGACGCTACTAAAAAAGAAAATTACCAACCAATATCCCTCCAAAATATAGATGCAAAATTTCTCCACAAAACTCTAGCCAATAGGATTCAACAGCATATCAAAAAATAATATATCACAACCAAATGGGATTCACACCAGGTATACAACCAAATGGGATTCATACCAGGTATGCAAGGATAGTTCAACATTAGAAAAATGATCACATGACTATCTCAATCGACACTGAAAAGGCATTTGATAAAGTCCAACACCCATTCCTGATAAAAACTTTCAGCAAAATAGGAATGGAAGGGAAATTCCTCAACATAAAGGGCAACTTTACAAAATGAACAGCCAACATTATTCTCAACAGAGAGAAACTGATAACATTCCCCTTGAGAACGGGAACCAGACAAGGATGCCCTTTATCATCACTCTTATTCAACATTGTGCTGGAAGTCCCAGCTAGAGCAATAAGTCAAGAAAAAGAAATGAAGGGCATTCAATTGGCAAGAAAAAACTAAAACTATCCCTATTCATAAATTATGTGATCCTATACATTTTTATACATAGAAAACTCCAACCACTCCACAAGAAAGCTACCGGAAGGAATGGAAGGATTCAGCAAAGTAGCAGGATACAAGACCAACATACCCAAATAAACTGGATTCCGCTACAGCAACAAAGAAAACTTCAAAAAGGAAATCAGGAAAACAATACTATCTACAAAAGTAGCCCCCAAAAGATAAAATGCTTAGGAATAAATCTAACCAGGGATGTAAAAGACTGTACAAAAAAAAAAAAAGGAAACTACAAAACACTACTGCAAGAAACCAAAGAGACCTACATAAACAGAGAAACATACCACGCTCTTGGGTAGGAAGACTCAACATTGTGAAAATGTCAGTACTACCTACCCAAAGCAATCCTGGTTCAAATTTCAACAGCATTCTTTAACGAGATGGACAAACTAATCACAAACTTTATATGGAAAGTAAAGAGGCCCCTAGATAAGTAAAGCATTACTGAAAAAGAAGAACAAAGTGGGAGGCCTCACACTACCTGATCTCAGAACCTACAATTCAGCCACAGTAGTCAAAACAGCCTAATAATAACTAGTACAATGGCAGACACGTAGACCAATGGAACAGAATTGAGAACACAGATATAAAGTCCATTAAATGGAGGAAAAGACAATCTCTTTAACAAACGGTGCTGGCAAAACTGGATGTTCATTTGTAAAAAAAAATGAAACAGGACCCATACCTCATACCGTACATAAAAACTAACTCAAAATGGATAAAAGACCTAAATATAAAACCTAAAACTTAACTGGCTTAGTAGAGAAGGTGGCCTGGGTGGGGGAACCCCACCAAGTGCTCACCTGAGGTGTCCACATTGAAGCTGCCCAGGCAGCTCACCACACAGCAGCCCCCGGGCCAGTGCACCTTGGAGCCCAGTGCCCTGCCGACACAGGTGTTTACGCGCCGTCCAAGTCACGTGATTTCCTGTTTCACAGACCCTATCGTGGTCATTAAGTGATGCATACCCATATATGAAATCAAAAGGGCAACATTTTCCCAAAAGCAAAGATGTGAAGGCAGGAAGGAGTGGAAAATCAGGACGAAAGGAAAGGGGGAGCAGTGGAAATGGGGAGAGTGCTGACACATTGGTGGAAAGAGGCCAACATCATACAACACTTGATGTGCAAACTAGCAAATGGGAAATTAATTTGCTCTGTAAACTTTTACCTAATGCACAATAAAAAAAAAAAAGTTAAAAAAATAAATGTATGTTGGAGTTAAGGGGAAGAGGATGGCTTTGATGAACAGTGGAATAAGTAAAATACTTTTGTAAAACAAAACAAAAAAAAAGGTAATTATTATTTTCATTTTTCAGGAAAGAAAACTGAGGCACAGAGGGGCTAATGTGCCTAAGGTAATACTGCTAGTCTGTGGTGACACCAACATTGAAAGTCAGATATTCTGATTTTAGAGCCTGCAGGATAATCCTCCCCCTGGTGGCACAGTAGTTAAGAGCTCAGCTGCCATCCAAAGGGTCAGCAGTTCAAATCCACCAGCCTCTCCTTGGAAACCCCATGGGGCAGTTCTACTCTGTCCTGTAGGTTCACTATGACTTGGAATAGACTCGATGGCAACGGATTTGTTTTTGTTTGTTTTACCACCCCCATGCTGCCCCCATGAGGAAAGAAATATCATTCCCATTATAGAGTTGAGAAACTGAGGCTTGGAAAGATTACGTACTTTGTTCAAAGTCACAGATGTTAAGAGATAGAACATGGATTTGAACTGAAAAAACATAACCACTTGACTAATTTGGTCTCTCATATTTTTATGCTTCAGCATCCTCTCAGGCTCCAGTAACTCCATTACATTCCCTTGACTCTTGAATAATTTAAAGGCTTCAGGTGGAAAAGCCTCAGTGCTTTTCATTTATTTCTTTTGGTTTTGCATATTTATGATTTATGTCTAACGTGTATACAGAAAAAAAGAATATCCGGCTTAAACAGGAAGTTTTTAGTAAAAAGACATCGATTTAAGTGTTCTCAAAAACAGTTCTCAAAAGTGCAAATACTTCCCCTTTCCCCATTTAAAAAACCCTTCTCAATTAACTTGGCTGAAGGCTGGCCATGACTGTTAGCTTTCCTCCCAATTTCTCATTAAAATTCCCCTGAAGATAAACAAAAACACTGGAAGTGGGGACTGAAGCTGAAAAGACCCCATGCAAAAGATCAGTCTGATTTTCCACCACTCGTGACATTCAAAGGGTTGTTTAAGGGAGCACATTTTGGGATTGAAAGTTCCAGGTGCCATAGCCTGAACCAGAGCAGGTCAGGTGCTCCTGAAGGAGGCTAACAGGCTGCTGATTCATCCTTCCTGTTACTATGATACACAGGGCTGACACCAGCCTGAAAGTAGGCATATTTCCTGTATATCAACAAACATCTCCTTTTTTTGTTTTTGTCCATCTCCTCAGCTATTTATCTATGGCCAGAGGAGTGAGAGAAGGTGGGGTGGAGTGAAGAGGGGTGTTGGGAAAACAATTTAGCAGCTTTCACTGGAAAAAAGCCTCTCACATTCAGGGGACTTGAATGCTGGGCATAGTATTTCCAGATGAGAAGAGGGTAGAGTTAGGCTGACAAAACCTCATGGTCCAGGGGATCTGCCCTAGATGAATGCTAAAAAAAGAACAAAAACAAACCAAAAAGATCAATGCTCGTCAAGTCGATTCCAACGCATGGCGAGTCCATGTATTTCAGAGTAGAACTGTGTTCCATAGGGCGTTCGTGTCTGTGACCTTCCAGAAGTTGATAGCCAGGCCTCCCTTCTGAGCTGCCTCTGGGTGGGTTTGAAAGGCCAGCCTTACAGTTGGTAGCTCGGCGTTTAACCATTTGTGCCACCCAGGGACTCCAGATGAATGCCAGACTTCATAAGTTGCATTGAATTCTACCTGTCCATCTTATTCTCCGAGCTGAGTAGGAGCATCCAGACCCCTCTGACCAGATCAGTCCATCCATCCCCTGGGTGCTGAGAGCTGAACCCTTCTCCAGAGTTGACAGGAGCTGCCTCACCTGGAAATTCAGGGAAGATTATGCCCTCCCCACAGAGATGAGATTGACACTGTGCAAAAAAGACGAGAGAGCTTGCTTCAAGGCGAGCAACAGTATGGTGCCGTTCACACTCCAAAGCTTCCTGTGAGGTCAAGCTGAGGCTCAACTTCAGCTGAACCCATATATTTGCCTAGCTTCTTCCTTGACCTTAACCTGTGTCTCTCACTCCCTTACAGGTTTTACCTCAAGCAGTCTCTCACTAAATCTCTTGGACTTCCTAGGTGGTGCAAATGATTAATGCACTCACTGCTAGCTGAAAGGTCGGAGGTTCAAGGCGCCTTGGAAGAAAGACCTAGTCATCTATTTCTGAAAAATCAGCCATTGAAAACCCTATGGAAAAGAAGGAAACCAAAGATTCAGAGAAGAAACTAATCTATAGGCCTAATAGTCTACACAAACCACAGCCTCATCTACCCTAAGACCAGAAGAACTAGATGGTCCCTGGCTACCACAGCCAACCATTCTGATCAGGGCCACAATGGATGGATCCTGATAGAAGGGGAAAAAATTGTGGGACCGAACCTTAAATTCCTAAAAAGTCCAGACTTACGGGACCAGTTGAGATCTGGGGACTCCCTGAGACTGTCACCCTGAGATCGCACCTTTAAACCTTCAACCAAAACCATTTTCTGATATTACCTTTTAGCAAGTAACAGTGGCTCAAAAAATACAGCCTATGAGTAACGGTGCTCCTTTAAAAGAGTCATCTATATGAGACCAAATGGCCAACAGTCACTCTAAAGCAAAGATGAGAAGGTAAGGGAACAGAAAAACTAGATTAATGGGAACAGAACAACCAGAATAAAATTAATGAGAACGTTGGCACGTTGGGAAAAACGTAACCAATGTCACCGAATAATTTGTGTAGAAATTGTTAAGTGGGAATCTAATTTGCTGTGTAAACTCTTACCAAAAACACAATAAAATATTAGAAAGAAAGTAAACTCTATGGAGCACAGTTCTACTCTGACACACATGGGGTGGCCATAAGTCAAATCAACTTGACAGCAACTGGTTCTGGGGGAGGGGGGAGGGAGGTTAAATAAAGGCAACACAAAAAACTTTACTTATGTCGTTTTTTCTTATTTTATAAATTTCAAAAAACACAGAGACAGGATATTTTGTGGTTCTTGGGGATGCATTGTCAAATTATTTTTCAAATTGTACTACCACTAGCAATGTTTCAGAGGACAAGGAACCACAAAGCCAGTGGTAGGAATCACAATTATTGTGTTTCAAGTTTTTAAGATTATCTGTAATTGTGTTTATTTGTTTATCTTAGATTGCTAATGAGGTGGAACATGTCCCTATATTTGTTTACTAATTGCGTATTTACTTATGTGGATTTCAAATCTAAGGAGAAAATTTCATGCCAGATTTCCAAAAGTGTCAACACCACTCGGTTAATCTCAATGTGTGTGAGGGCTTTTTAGTTCCACGTAAGACAATTCCAAATTTAAAAACTGGGCAAAGTCGTCAGGACTGATTTTCCTGTGTAGAAAGGTTAAAGCAAAGCAGATGTGAGACTAGCCTCAAATCTCTTTTCTTATTCCGTGTTATTTGTCCAGGAATGTTGACTCTTGAATCTACATGTAAAATTATGCTGAAGAAATAATTGAATAGTCATTAAAATTACTTTTCGTGTCCTTTTAAAAATCAAAACAAATATACTTAATACCAAAAGCATAAATGATATTGTAACAAATAACGTTATCAGCATTACTCCCTCGACTTCCATGGCAAACTTTCTGGGTTCTTCCATCTGCCTCACTACCTTCTTTCAAGTCCCCTCTTCCTCTTCAAGTCCCCTGAATTTAGGTGTTCCCCAAAGGATAGCCTTGGGCCTTTTATTGTTCCCCCTGTACTTTCTCCCTTGGTATTTTATTTAAAGTGTGAGATTAAACCATCTGGAGGGATTTACCCAGTTCTTTACATTTCATGCAGGAGTGTGAAATTCTTCAGTGCTGCCCACAAATTCAGCAGCGCTCTCACAGTGGTAGAGGACAGTCACACTGAAGAGCATACGCATCAGTAAGCGCTCTAAACTAGGGGGCGCCACGGAGGTCAAATTGATGTTTATAGGTAATTCCCAGACTACCATCTGACCACTGACCTGATGTGTCAGGACAGTTTGCCCTCTGCAGTTTACATTCTTCTTTTATGGGCACAAAACTGAAGTGTCAGACAAATGTCGTCCAAGAATATGTGTCTCTAGCCAGTGTTATGACTTTAAATTACCAATATCTAAAAACTGGGAGGTTTCATATTAAATAAAATCCAATCTCTGTCCACTCTTTAAAAAAAAAAACCAAACCAGAACATCTGATAATATTAGGCTTCAAATTACTACATGGCAAGAATCTATAAAAGCCTAGTAATACCTTCCCTCTTTAGACAAGGCACATACTCTTCAGTTTACCACAGTCTCCACCACTCCCTATTGCCTTAAACCTCCATACCTCTTTGTCTTTTTTCTTGGTATCCCTTCTTTTCTTCCCATCCTCCATCCCTCCCTCCTTCCCTCCTTCCCTCCTTCCCTCCTTCCCTCCTTCCCTCCTTCCCTCCTTCCCTCCTTCCCTCCTTCCTTCCTTCCTGTATATGCTGTTTCCCCTAGATAAAATTATCTCCCTTGCCATTGTGCTTCCTTCCACTAACCCCTCTCCTTGGCACAGCCTATTCAGTTTTAGAATCCTAATCACGTGTCATCTCTTCTGTACAATCTTTCTTGACTGCTCACAACCACCACTACTAAGTTAATCATTGCTCTTTATGATTCTCTTGTGACATGTATGCCTGCATTTATGTATCTACAAACATTGGGCAATAAATGTCTATTGAGCAGCTAGCATGCAGCAGACACCTTGTGATGGGGCTGCATGTATAAAATAAAAAAAATCGTCCCAGGCAGCAAGGAGGGCACACATTGGTGGGAAACATTAGGATGAAAGGTTGAGCCGTGTGGAATGGGTGAACAAAGAAAAGGCCATTCCATTGAGTCAGACTTCCTAGAGTAAATGGCTCACTTGATCTAAGATTTGAAGGACAATTAGTAATTAGTTAATAAGTGAGAAAAACTAGATCTTAGGGAAAGAAAGTAAACCCTGAGAAGGCGCGTAAGCATCAAACACAGGTAGCAGGGAGATGTAGTCAGCTCTATATTGCTACAGATAAGGCTATATTCCCTGAAGTAGTAAAAAATGAGACAAGAATCATTTTAACCTACTCCTTTTCTCCACAACCAGGCTTTTCTTTGATTTCATTTAAAATCATAGAGTTAATTAAATGTTGTAGCTGTTAGGTACCGTCAAGTTGAATTGGACTCAAAGTAACCCCATGTGACAAAGTAGAAATGCCCCATATGGTTTTCTAGGCTGTAGTCTTCACCTGAGCAGGTCACCAGGTCTTTCTCCTACAGAGTCGCTGAGTGGATTCAAATCAACGACCTTTTGGTCAGCAGCCAAGCGCTTAACTGTTGCACCACCAGGGCTCCTTGAATTAACTAAATATCACAACTAAAATAAATCCAAAGCAATTGTATTTTAAGAAAGAAGATTTAATTTTTTAACTTAAGAGACCTATATTTTTTATTTCAGTTAGGGAGTCCCTAGGTGGTGCAAATGGTTAAGCACTCAGCTGCTAACCGAAAGGTTGGAGGTTCGAGTCCACCCAGAGATGCCTGAGAAGAAATAACTGGCAATCTACTTCTAAAAAATCAGCCACCGAAAGCCCAATAGAGCACAGTTTTACTCTGATGCACCATGAGTTGGAGTTGACTCGATGGCAACTGTTTTAATTGGTTTTATGTGCACATTGAACCTGCTCCTTAGTTTTCCTGTCAAAAGTTTTCAGTACTGGGGAATTTGGAACCAACAACACACTATAGGCCATTTTTAATATCAAGCCTATCATGCCGCTTTGTTTTTATAGCCAGAGACACAAAAATTAAAGGAAAAAAAATCATAGATAGAATCAACAAAAATTGGATAAGAACATGCAAGTCCTGCTCACTTATTTTGGGTAATTTAAAAACATATTTTATTCAAAATTTCTCCAAATTATTTTCTGGAAGTTGCAACTAAAATTTGATTCCCCAAATCTCCTCTTGGGGATCATTTGGCAATACTAGATTTAATAAAACTTTCCTCCCAAACTTCCAAATGGAATTTTCTGCCACAATGTCAGGAAAATATTACCTGAATTCATCTTGCGGGCAGACTAGATGATGTTTTACTTTTTTTTTTTTTTTTGCTGAAATCATTTTCAAGAACTTAGTCAGAAAGAGAAGGAACTTTTTAAAGAGCAATTTGTTCTCTCTGTAGTTGGATTTTGGTTATAATTGTGGGACGTATATTTAACACACATTGATAGTGGTGTTTACAACTTAAAATTTCAGGTTCCATACACAAAATTCCAAATATATCTGTAAATACACTAAGCATCAATGCCAGTTATTAATTTTGTGAGTGTGAAGTAATTGGTAGTTTCCTTGATGCTCTAAAAATAGGGTCCCTACAATCTTCAGCCAAATATATTTCCTTCTGATAACAAACGTTAGGATAGAAGATAAGAACTTTTCCATTAATGTTTAAACCTTCACAAAGTAAGGCCTATTCTCTAGTGCTTTGACTATCTTGATAATGATACACATAACTCTCCTGGGCAGAGTTTCGGATGCTTGTTGTTGCTGTTATTAAGTGCGATGGAGTCCGTTTCAACTCAGAGAGGCCCTATGTAAAACAGAATGAAACTTTGCCCAGTCTTGTGCCATCCTCACAATCATTGCTGTGTTTGAGTGCATTGCTGCAGCCACCGTGTCAGTCCATCTCATTGAGGGCCTTCTTCTTTTTCAATGACCCTCTACTTTTCTAAGCATGATGCCCTTCTCTAGGGATTAGTCCCTCCTGAAAACGTCCAAAGTATGTGAGACAAAGTCTCACCATCCTTGCTACTAAAGAGCATTATGATTGTACTTCTTCCAAGACAGGTTTTTTCATTCTTCTGGCAATCCATGATATAGTCAATATTCTTCGCTAACACTGTGATTCAAAGGCATCAATTCTTCTTTGGTCTTCGTTATTCATTGTCCAGGCTTCACATGCATATGAAGTGACTGAAAATATCACGGCTTGGGTCAGGCACACCTTAGTCTTCAAGGTGATATCTTTGCTTTTTTAACACTTTTAAAAGTCTTTTGCAGCAGATTTGATCAATGCACTATGTCGTTTGATTTCTTGACTGCTGCTTCCATGGGTGTTGATTCTGGATCCAAGTAAAATGAAATCCTTGACAACTTCAGTCTTTTCTCCCTTTATCATGTTGTTGCTTATTGGTACAGTTGTGAAGACTTTTGTTTTCTTTATGTTGAAGTACACTCCATACTGAAGGCTGTAGACTTTGATCGTCATAAGTACCACAAGCAAGGTTCTGTCATCTGTATATCGCAGGTTGTTAATGAGTCTTCCTCAAATCCTGATACCACATTCTTCTTCATATAGCCTAGCTTCTCGGATTATTTGCTTAGCATACAGATTGAATAAATACGGTGAAAGAATACAGCCCTGACGCACAACTTTCCTGACGTTAAACCCTGCAGTATCCCCTCGTTCTGTTCAAACCACTGCTTCTTGATCTATGAACATGTTCCTCATGAACACAATTAAGTGTTTTGGAATTCCCATTCTTCACAATGTTATCCATAATTTGTTATGATCCACACAACGAATGCCTTTGCATAGTCAATAAAACACAGGTAAATATCCTTATGGTAGTCTCTGCTTTCAGCCAAAACCCATCCGAGGTCAGCAATGATATCCCTTGCACGTCCTCTTCTGAATCCAGCTTGAATTTCTGGAAGCTCCCTGACAACATGTTGCTGTGGTTGCTTTTGAATGATCTTCAGCAAAATTTTATTTTCATGTAATATGATATCGTTCAATAATATCTGCATTCTGTTGGATCACCTTTCTTGGGAATAGGCATAAATATGGATCTCTTCCAGCCAGGTGGCCAGATAGTTGTCTTCCAAATTTCTTGGCATAGATGAGTGAACACTTCCAGCACTGTATCTGTTTGTTGAAACATCTCAGATGGTATTCTATCAATTCCTGGAGCCTTGGTTTTCGCCAATGCCTTTGGTGCAGCTTCGGCTTCTTCCTTCAGTACCATCAGTTCCTGATCATATGCCACCTCCTGAAATGGTTGAACATTGACCAATTATTTTGGTATAATGACTGTGTATTCCTTCCATCTTCTTTTGATGTTTCCTGAGTTGTTTAATTTTTTCTTCATAGAATCCTTCACTATTTCAACTTGAGCCTTGAATTTTTTCTTCAGTCCTTTCAGCTTGAGAAAAGACAAACATGTTCTTCCCTTTTGGTTTTCTGTCTCCAGCTCTTTGCACATGTCATTGTAACACTTTGTCTTCTCCAGCTGCCCTTTGAAATCTTCTGTTCAGTTCTCACTTCATTATTTTTTCCTTTTGCTTTAGCTACTTGACATTCAAGAGCAATTTTCAGAGTCTCTTCTGACATCCATTTTGGTCTTTTCTTTCTTTTCTGTCTTTTTAATGACCTCTTGCTTTCTTCATGGATGAAGTTCTTGATGTCATTTCACAACTCGTCTGGTCTTTGGTCATTTGTGTTCAATGTGTCAGATCTATTCTTGAGATGGTCTCTAAATTCAGGTGGGATATACTCAAGGTCATACTTTGGCTTTTGTGTACTTGTTCTAATTTTCTTCAGTTTCAACTTGAACTTGCATATGAGCAATTGATGGTCTATTCTGTAGTTGGTCCCTGGCCTCGTTCTGACTGATGATATTGAGCTTTTCCATCATCTCTTTCCACAGATGTAGTCGATTTGATTCCTGTGTATTCCATCTGGTGAGGTCCACGTGTATAGTCGCTTTTTATGTTGTTGAAAAAAAAATGTATTTGTAATGAAGAAGCCGTTGGTCTTACAAAACTCTATCATGCAATTTCTGGCATCGTTTCTATCACCAAGTCCATATTTTCCAGCTACTGATCCTTCTTCTTTGTTTCCAACTTTCACAGTCCAATCACCAGTAATTATTAATGTATCTTGATTGCATGTTTCATCAATTTCAGACTGTAAAAATTGGTAAAAGTCTTTACTTTCTTCATTTTTGGCCTTAGTGGTTGGTGCATAAAGTTGAATAATAGTCGTATTAAGTGATCTTCTTTGTAGCCGTATAGATATTATCCTATCACTGACAGTGTTGCACTTCAGGATAAATCTCAAAATGTTCTTTCTGATGATGAATGCAATGCCATTCCTCATCAAGTTGTCATTCCCAGCATAGTAGACCATATGATTGTCTCTACGGCTCAAAACAGCCAATACCAGTCCATTTCAGCTCACTAATGCCTAGGGTATCAATGTTTATGCATTCCATTTCATTTTTGATAACTTCCAATTTTCCTAGATTCATACTTCATACATTGCAGGTTCTGATTATCAATGGCTGTTTCCAGCTGTTTCTTCTCATTTTGAGTCGTGCCACAACAGCAAATGAAGGTCCCGAAAGCTTGGCTCTATCCACGTCATTAAGGTCAACTTTACTTTGAGGAGGCAGCTCTTCCCCAGTCATCTTTTGAGTGCCTTCCAATCTGGGGAGGCGGGGGCTCATCTTCCAGCACTATGTAAGACAATGTTCTGCTGCTATTCATAAGGTTTTCACCGGTTAATTCTTTTCAGAAGTAGGCCACTGGGTCCTTCTTCCTAGACTCTCTTAGTCTGGAAGTTCAGCTGAAACCTGTCCACCATGGGCGACCCTGCTGATATTTGAATACTGGTAGCATAGCTTCCAGCATCACGGCAACACGTAAGCTCCCACACAGTACGACAAACTGACAGACACACTGGGGGTTTGGTGCTTAGCAGCGAATAAGTCAGTGATTTTTTCGTCCGTCAAATTCCCTATTGTGAATTTGGGGTTACTGGAGAATTATCAATGCACGTTCCTATCACAATTTTTATTATTATTATATAGTTGATTTACTCAGAAGAATTTTGGCAGAGCATCAAAGACATCATTAGGTTTGGTAGCAGCTCCCACGACTTGAAAAAAGTTTTTTTTCCTCCTATACCATCTTTAACCACAAATCATACATAAACACATGGTGAAGCACAAACTCCTTTGGGCAACTATAAGATGCATCGAACTAATAATAAAACAAAAGACAAAGTACTGATTTTGATCTTTTTAGAACTCAGTGTGACATCATTAAGTAAGGCATCATCTTAATGACTGACTATAGAATCTGAGAGAGAAAAATTCTGGAATACCTTCTAAATTGCCTCTCAAATACACTTTTGGCAGCATTCAGACACATAGTTTCCTGAGAATTTCTCCAGTGTTGTAAAGTTTTGTTTCCCAGTAATTCAAAGGGCCACTTTAAACAAAATTTTCATAATCATTAAAGTTTCTTCTTAGTATGTCCTGATATTTTTTAATATTATATGCCATAGATAGTTGCACTCTGTACTGATAAAGTCTACCCATATAAAAATAAGGCTTGTGTGAATTTTATTTAAATGTCATTGAAGTTGAAATAAAAGCTCTACGGCTCCTTTGATCAGTGTTTTTCAGACATACAACACGCCGGGGAAGTTGAATCCCTGTGTTTGTAATACATCTGAATTAAGCCTAGATGTGTAAGTGGGCCTCCTCAGCTCGGAGTTTTGGCTGCCCTCTTCAGCTGCCTTATAGGGAAAAAATTAATGAGGAGCACTTTCAAGAGTTATAAGTGATACGATACCGATGGCAGCTGGTGGACAGCTGCCAACCTTCCACTCATACCTGAGTCCAATAATCAAAACATTTATTCGTTCTATGGATACACCTATGTCAGCAGTTTAAAACATGTCACCTTTTAATGGAGACTTAGACAAGATTTATGATATTATATTTTTTATGATTCTCTGATATGCTGTTGAGCTGAACTCCATAGTTAAACAATACAGGTATATATAAGGTAAAAAGACTCATATCCCAGTCTCCCTCAAACTCATCCCTCTGCTATAAATTAAGGTGTCTGTCTACATTGTTCTTCATGTCCCTACAAAAGTATATATTTATATTAGCATGCACACAAACAAGTAGTGTTTTCATTTTCTTAAAAATAATGTATTGTGCATTTTTCTGCAATTGCTTGTTATGCATAATCTAGCTGGTCCATACATAGACATATAACTCAATCTTCTTAATATCCACATACTTTTCCAAGTGTAAGAATGGGCCATAATTTACCCAGCCCTTTTCCTTCAGAATGATATTCAGCCTTTTTCTAGTTTTGGCCCTCAAGTCAATGTTATAGTAAACATCCTTATACCTGCCCCATTACCTGTTGATGCTTTTATTTCTGTAGGACTGTTGCCTGTAATTGGGTCGGCTGTGTAAAGAGCAGTGTTTTAATTTCAGTAATTGTTGCCAGATAACTTTTCTCAAAACGTGTAATAATTCCATACTCTCATCAGCAATATATAACTGTTTCTGCAAATCTTTATTAATTCTCATTCTTCTTCTCACATTTTTCCCAATCTGATGGATAAAAACTGGTACCTCAGCTTTAGTCTGCATTTCCCTCATAACTAGTGAGGTTGCACATTCTTTCAAAAATAAACTGGCCATTTAAGTGTGTCTGTCTGTCTGTCTGTCTGTCTGTGTATGAATTGCTGCTGTTTAAATCCTTTGCCAATTTTTTCTTTTGGGTTATTTGCATTTTTTCTTGTGAATTTCTAGGAGCTCCTTACATAGAAGGCATAATAACCCTTTCTGTGTCATATGTTGTATTTTTCCTCTTCAGATAATTGTTTGTCTTTTAACTTTAATTATGGTGTCTTTGCCATAGAATTTAAAAAATTTGCATGTGGTCAAGCAGATCTCCACCGTCTGTCTGTCAGTCTTTTGAACTGTGGTGGCGTGTATGTTGCTGTGATGCTGGAAGCTATGCCACTGGTATTTCCAATACCACCAGGTTCACCCATGGTGGACAAGTTTCAGCAAAGCTTCCAGACTAAGATAGATTAGGAAGAAAGGCCTGGAGATCTAGTTTTAAAAAATGGCTAATGAAATCCTATGGATTACAACAGAATATGATCTGGCTAGTGCTAGAAGACGAGCTGCCTAGGTTGGAAGGCACTCAAAACACACAGTGGCTGCAACAATGAACTCAAGCTTACCAACAATCATGAAGATGGGACAGGACAGGGCAATGTTTTATTCTGTTGTACACAGGGTCACCATGAATTGGATGGAGCCAATCCAACGGCAACTAATGACAAAAGTAGGCAGATCTGTGCTTTTTTTTTTTTGTGATTTCTGGGATACCTATCTTAGTAATGTCTCCTCCACTCCAAGGTTACACAAATAGTCACTTAAATTTTCTTTTAATAATCTTATTATTTTGCTTTCACATGTAGTCTTTTTAAGTAATATTTTATTGTGTTTTGGTGAAAGTTTACATAGAAAATTGGGCTCCTATTTAACAATTTCTATACATATTCATGGACGTTGGTTACATTTTTCACACTGTGCCAACATTCTTATTATTTCTGTTCCTGTTGTTCTGCTCTATTAATCTAGCTTCCCTGCCCCGACCCCCACATCTTCTCATCTTTGCTTTAGGGTAAATGTTGACCATTTGGTCTCATACAGATGATTTTTTAAAAATAACATAGTACTCACAGGTGATAATGTCTACATTATAAACCAACCAGTTATTTAGCTGAATTGTGACCTCCATGAGCGGTTTCAGTACAAAGTTTAAAGGCTATGTCAAGGCTATAGTCTCAGGTGTTCCTGTAGTCTCTACCGGTGCATTAAGTCTGGCCTTTTCTAAGAATTTGAGTTTTCTTCTACATTTTTCTTCCATTCTGTCCAGGACCATCTATTGTGTCCCTGGTGAGAATGGTCCATAGCGGTAGCCAGACACCATCTAGTTCTTCTGGTCTCAGGATAGATGAAGCCGTGGTTCGTGTAGGCTATTAGTCCTATAGACTAGTTACTTCTTTGAGTCTTTTGTTTCCTTCTCTCTCTTTTGCTCCAAATGAGTAGAGACCCATAGTTGTGTCTTAGATGGCCACGTGCAAGTTTTTAAGATTCCAGATGCTATTCATCAAACTAGGTTGTAGAACATAAACTATAAGGACTGTGTTATGCCAATTGACTGAGCTGTCCCACGAGACTATGGTGCTAAGCCTTCAAACCCAATACATCAATCCTACAAGTTGTTTGGTTATGTTGAGGAAGTATCCGTAACTGTGCCTCCTATGTGTTTATTATGTACGTGAATGTATTTACAGCACACACGTACATGTATATACATATGCCTAAAGACATGCCTGTACATGCACAAGTATATACACACATACATTCCTATACACATATATGCAGACATACCTACCGAGGTAACCATATACATATTTTTTCATAGTTATTGCTGTTGTTGCAAAAATGTATATGTTATAACATATACCAGAAACATCCCTTATTCTTGTGTATTTCAGTGTCATCATTTACCTTGGTCAAATTGTGTGCATTTCACACACATTCAGTATTGCCTTTCCCATCACAAAAGTAACAAGTGCCTGTTATCTAGAGAGTGATTCCCCCTTCCTCCTCCTCCCATTTCTGGTAACCTATAACGAACACTGATTTCTATAGGTACACCGGTTTTTGTCTTTTTATAAAAGTGAAATCATACAATATTTTTCTGTTTGTGATTGACTTATTTCACTCAGCATAATGCCCTCCAGATTCATCCATGTTTTAAGATGTTTCGAGAACTCATCATTATTCTTCATAGCTACATAGTATTTCACTGTGTGTATGCACCACATTTTGTTTACCCATTCATCCACTGATGGGCTCTTAGGTTGTTTCCATCTTTTTGCTATCATGAATAATTCTGCAACAAACATAGGTTTTTTCCATATTTCTATTTGTATCACTGCTATTAGATCTCTAGAGTGTATACCTAGGAATGGGGTTGCTGAATTATAAGATATTTCTGTTTCTAGCTTTTTGAGGAAGCACCATACCATTCTCCATAGTGGTTGTATCATTTTACAACCACACCAGCAGTGGATAAGGGTTCCAGTCTCTCGACAACCTCACGAGCATTCCTTGATTTCTGTTTATTTTTTTATAATGGTGCCGTTTTTGCAGAGGTGAAATGGTATCTAATTGTAGTTTTGATTTGCATCTGTCTGATTGATGGCTAATAAAAAGGAACCCTGGTGGGGCAGTGGTTAAGCACTTGGCTCTTAACCAAAAAGTGGATGGTTCAAGCCCACTAGCAGCTCTGTGGGAGAAAGATGTGGCAGTCTGCTTCCATAAAGATACAGCCTTGGAAACCCTACAGGGCAGTTCTACTCTGTCCTATGGGGTTTGTATGCATCAGAATTAACTCGACAGTGATGGGTTTAATTGGCTAACGATCGCGAGCATCTCTTCATGTGTTTGTTGGCCCCTTGAATGTCCTCTTTGGTGAAGGGTCTGTTTGTGTCCTTTACCCATTTTTTAATTGGATTGTTTGTCTTTTACTGTTGAGTTATTGAAGTTTTCTATACATTTTAGAGATTAGACCCTTATCAGATGTCATTTGCAAAGATTTTTTCCCAGTATGTAGGCTCTCTTTTTACTCTTTTGATAGTTTTTTGATGAGCATATTTAATTTTTAGAAGGTCCCAGTTATTTTATTTGACTTCCGACATTCTTGCATTTGTAGTTGTCTTTGATAGCCTATTTTTGCAAAATATTAAGTCCCATAGTTTTGTCCCTATGCCATCTTCTAGGAACTTTATATAGCATTTTGAGTTAGTTTTGGGGTATGGTGTGAAGTGCATGTAGCTTTTTAATCCATCTGGATTTTTTTTTGTCTATGTACGGAGGTAGTTCCGTTTTCTTTAAGCTAGATAGCCAATTTTGCTAGGATAATCAAGCTTTAATTATGTCTTAGATAAAATCAGAATTTTATAGTGGATTGCATATAAGCATACTGCATATAGTGGATTGCATATACAGGAGAGGAATATTGAAAGTGAAAAACCCATCTTTTTTTATAGTAAACAGTGAGCAAGCCTGCTCTTTGGTCCAAAGGTAGAAATTACTTCATTTCTCAAGCTTGCTTGCTATAAACACAACCCTAAGAAATGGCTGGGTAAAGAGTTGTCAGGGTTTTGCTTGCTTCGCAAACCCAGCAAGGCACATAGGAACATGAGAGACCTGTGAAGGAGCGTGTCTTAACACCAATCTACATCCCTTGTGTAGTGTTGGTAAGAAATAAATGTGTGCTATTGTATGCTACTGAGATATTAGAGTTGTTTATTATACAACAAAGTTAACCAATGCGGCTAATACAGAGAAAACACCATTGGTTTTTCTATATTTATCTTATATCTTGCCCCATTACCTAATTCTCTTATTAAAAAAATATTTTAGTACAGCTTCTTGGGTTTTCTATGTATATTAACATCTTCTGCAAATAAAGTGAATTGTCTCAATTTTCTCAGAACTTATACTGATCGTTTTGTTTTCTTACTTTCAGTATCAGTGTAAATCTCCAAAGTAATTTTGAAGAA
The DNA here is from genome assembly GCF_030014295.1 of Loxodonta africana. Taxonomy (NCBI): domain Eukaryota; kingdom Metazoa; phylum Chordata; class Mammalia; order Proboscidea; family Elephantidae; genus Loxodonta; species Loxodonta africana. The sequence goes on along the minus strand of NC_087345.1, from coordinate 173,277,659 downwards.
TGAGGACAGTAAAATAAGCTATTGTCTCTTAGTTTCAAACCTACCCTTTGATACTCCGTTCTGTGTTGCCAGGGCTGGAACTCTGCAAACCACATTTTATTTTGCCAGCTGACTCCCTGTTAAACTCTTCTGCTAGGGGTAGTCGGGGAGATCACAGGCTGGAGAAGGAAGAAGGGACTTTTTCCTTCTTGTTTGTTTTCTGTGGGCTTCCTATTTGCTTCCTGTCTTATGAACATCATCCCAACAATGCTGCTTCATCTTGGTAGCAGTAGCTCTTTCCCATAAAGGTAAGTCTAATTAACAATGTTTCTAGTATTTGTGTAAACCACTATTCCAATCCCCTTGAGATACCAGCATCAGCTAGGCAGTACCTTCTAATCAGAGGTGTGAGTTTAATTGAATGCGGCCTTTTAGACAAGGCAGATAAGTTTTAATAAATCCAACCTCTTTTCTTGATCCCATCAATCATAGGATCAAGGTAGAAGCTTTCTGCAATTGACACCTCTATGATCCCATGCTCTCTTTCTGTCTTTTAGCTACCTAGACAACAATATAACCTAACAATTTTTCATATTTAAATTCTCTCTGCTAAAATAACTGGTGCAGTTTCTGCCCCATAACTGATCCCTGGCTAGTATAGTAGGTATACCTACTCCTTTCCTGATTTTAATGGTGATAGCTTTACCATTCACCTTTTAACAGAAATGCTGCTTTTTGGTTTTTGGTGAATTGCCACTGAAATTTAACAAATGTGTTTTTTGTATCAACTGACAAATACATACAGAGTTTTTTTTTCTTCCTTCATTTATTGATGTAATAAACTAAATATTTTTCGTAATTTGTAACCATCTTTTTTTTAATAGCTAACACATATGTAGCACTTACCACATATGTTTTAAGTTAATTCATTTAATAAACCTGCTTGGTCATGGCTTATAATTACATTGCTAAATCTGAATTGCCAAACATTTATTTAGAACTTATATTCATAACAAAATTGAATCAGAATTTTATATCTTGTACTATTTGTTTCCTACTTATCTTCCCATTGAACTGAAAGATCTTTGAGACTCAATGCCTTATTCATGTTTTTCCCAGAATGTCAATATCACAGTATCTCCCACAGAGCATGTGATTGATAAAAATTTGTTGATTAATAAATGCATTTAATAGATCTTCAAGTAAGACTTTTTGAAAAATTAACATTTACTCTGTAACATGACATTCTCATTTCACGCAATTAGAAAAGTTTAAAGAAATTAAAGTACATAAAAATATATATTTAATATTATTTCAACTATATTTTCCTGGCATATCTGTTCATTTTAAAAGTCTGAAACCTTTAAGACTGTTGCAGATCCTGACTCCTAAAACATCTCTTTATAGAGTTTTAAATTCTCCAACATTTAGTTAATAGCAACAATTACTTTTGAGTTACTGCGTTGTGTTTTGTAATGTGGATTATATCAAAATGATTTATTTTTCCAGATTAAAGACAAATTAGTAAAAGATATGCATCAAGGATTCTTAATGTATGAAACCATTTTCAACAAAGCTCCTTTTATTTAAATCGAATTTGGATTTCCATGGTTTGGGGCTTCAAGGCTTCTAAGGCTTTGCTTCTGCAGATTTAAGACCTGAACTAAAGGTCAAAGGTTATCACATTGCCCCTTTCAGGTACTGGCTAAAGGATTTGGTAATTATTTTCTGTGACTTCATTCTGCCTGAACCTTTCCTTCAAAACAACTGTTAGTATGACTTTGTGATTATGTTTAAGGACAAAACATGTTTTATTTATTTGTGTGTTTTTAAACTGCATTTTAAGAACTGTCTGTGAGGAAAGCACAATATTGGAAAATAGGTAAGAAAGGTTAATTATCTTCTACCACTGAGGCTCTTGCAATACAAGGGAAAGACCAAATGCAGGCCCAAATTTTATGTTCGAAATAATAATGTACAACAAACATTTTTTCAACTCCAATAGCAACAGATGAAGTAAAAAGTATCAAATTGGGAGGCTGAAGGGGAACCCTGACGGTTTTTCCATATCTGTTTTTGTTTTAATTTCAGTTTCTAGTTTTATATGGTACAGATAGTAAGGATTGGCCAGTTATGATCATAATCACAAGGAATCTTTTTTCTCACTTCGCATCATGTTTGGAAGCGGTCATGTAAAGCATAGTAATAGGGGTTATTTTACCAATATTTACTTTTTTACCTTCCCTACTATGACAGGTTGGCAGTTTGAATCCACCAGGCGCTCCTTGGAAACTCTATGGGGGCAGTTCTACTCTGTCCTATAGGGTCACTATGAGTCGGAATTGACTCACTCAGTGATAACAGGTTTATGTTTTCAGTTTTTGAACTAAAGTTTGTAACTTTAATTTTCATTATAAAAAATGATTAATATGTATTTTTTCACTGAAATAGTTTTATATAACTTGGAATGGATAAGGTACTGTATTTTAATTTATCATGTCGTCCAAAAGTGACCTAAAACACATTTTACCAGCTCTTTATTCAGTTTATTTACCTCAACATATATGAATTCAGTGTGTATAAGATTTTCAAAACCACAAATATAGGGAGATATTTTGATTATGTTGTTGTTCTTGTATGCTGTCGATTTCCAACTCATAACAACCCTATATGACAGAGTAGAACTGCCTTTTAGGGTTTCCTAGGCTGGAACCTTTACAGGAGCAGATCACCAGGTCTTTTCTCCTGCACTGCTGCTGGTGGGTTCATACCTACGACCTTTTGATTAGTAGCTGATATTTTAAAATGATGGTATAAAACTATAGTTTGACTATATTAAGTATGTTATTGTTAGTTGCCATTGAATTGATTCCAACTCACGGCAACCCCATGTGTACAGAGTAGAACTGCTCCATAAGGTTTTCAAGGCTGTAACTTTTGGGAAGCAGATAGCCAGGCCTCTCTGCTGAGGCACCTCTGGATTGGTTTGAAGTGCCAATCTTTTGGCTAGGAGTCAAGTGCTTAACCACTCACATCACCCAAGGACTCAGTATATTAAGTATAAATCCAAAACCAAACAAGTTGCCGTCAAGTAGATTCAATTCTGACTCTATAGAACAGAGTAGAATTGCCCCATAGGGTTTCTAGGAAGCAGCTGGTGAATTTAAACTGCTGATCTTTAGGTTAGCAGCCAAGCTTTTAACTATTTCACCACCAGGACTGCCTATATTGAGTATTTTTTATATGTATATATAATACTTATAAATAAATTATAATCTAATCTAATCTAATCTAATCTAATCTAATATAATATAATCTAATCTAATCTAATATAATATAATATAATATATAAATATGCTATATTTTTGTCCCACTTTTTACTTTATTTTTAAATATAGACCCTTCTTATCATACCTTTTCTTGGATCATAATTTAAAGACAAAGAAATAAGAACATATCATTTGTAGCTGAAAATAAAGTTAGGGTTTTAAGTGACATACACAGAAGGATCTATTTCAGGAAATTTGAATAGCCACTTGAGGCAATTTATTTTTCTTTTACATTAGCTTTATTGAGGAATATAAATTTACTTATCCATGTAAATTAAATGATATTTAAAATTACTAGAAAATTGGTAGTTTAAAATTCTACACAATTTGCTTAAAGAAGAGGTTTGTTAAAAGTTTTTCATCAACTCTCTGGAATGTGAACCAAAAGATAGTGAACATAAAACATATTCTCTACTTGTAATATGGCACTGTTGTTGTTGTTAGGTTCCACGGAGCTGGTTCCGACTCATATCCACCCTATGTAAAACAGAACGAGACACTGTCCAACCCTGCACCATTCTCACAATTGTTATTATGCTTGAGCCCATTGTTGCAGCCACTGTGTCAATCCATCTTGTTGAAGGTCTTCCTCTTTTTTACTGACCCTCTACTTTACCAAGCATGATGTCCTTCTCCAGGGACTGGTCCCTCCTGATAACATGTCCAAAGTACATGAGGCGAAGTCTCACCACACTTTCTTCTAATGAGCATTCTGGCTGTACCTTTTCCAAGACAAATTTGTTTGGTCTTCTGGCAGTCCATGGTATATTCAATATTCTTCACCAACACCATAATTCAAAGGCATCAATTCTTCTTAGGGCTTTCACATGCATATGTCATGATTGAAAAAACCATGGTTTAGGTGAGGCACACCTTAGTCCTCAAAGTGGTATCTTTGCTTTTTAACACTTGAAAGCAGCCTGGTCTTCTGCAGCAGATTTGCCCAAGGCAATGTATCATTTTGATTTTTTGACTGTTGCTTCCATGGGTGTTGATTGTGGATCTAAGTAAAATTAAATCCCTGACAACTTCAATCTTTTCTTCATTTATCATGATGTTTTTGCTTATTGGTCCAGTTGTGAAGATTTTTGTTTTTGTTATGTTGAGGTATAATCCGTACTGAAGACTGCAGTCTTTGATCTTCACCAGTAAGTGCTTCAAGTCCTCTTCCCTTTCAGCAAGCAAGGTTGTGTCATCTGCATAACACAGGTTGTTAATGAGTCTTCTTTCAATTCTGATGCCCCATTCTTCATACAGTCCATCTGTTCAGATTATTTGCTCAGTATACAGATTGGATAAGTACAGTGAAAGGATATAACCCTGACACACACATTTCCTGACTTTAAACCTTGCAGTAACCCCTTGCTCTGTTCTAAACACTGCCTCTTGGTCTATGTACAGGTTCCTCATGAGCACAATTAAGTGTTCTGGAATTCCAATTTTTCACAATGTTATACATAATTTGTTATGATCCACACAGTCAGATACCTTTGCACAGTCAATAAAACAAAGGTAAACATCTGTCTTAGACTGGGTTCTCTAGAGAAGGAAAACCAGTACAGCATAAAAATATATATACATATATAGAGACTTACATAAAGGAAATGGCTCACATGGTTGTAGGGGCTGGAAATTCCCAAGTCCGTGGGTCAAGCTGGAGGTGTCTCCTGACTCCTGTAGCCACCGGTGCTGGTGAATCCAAGATCAGAAGGTTAGATAGGAGGCCTCTGGCTCACAGGCTGTGGAGGCCAATGAATCCCAAGATCGGCAGGGAAGAGGGCAGATAAGCTGCTAGCTCAAGTCCCAATAACCAAAGGTCAGATGAGCAGGAGCCAGGTGCAGGATCCAGAACATGCAAAAGCCAGTGAGCCTCGCCAGAGAATCCACCTTTATTGGATGCAGGCCACATCCCCAAGGAAACTCCCTTTCAACTGACTGGCTGCTCACAACAGATATCATCATGGAGGTGATCACATTACATTAGGTCTCATTGTGGAGGTGATTACATCACTAAAAAGCTGCCAAACTACATCATAACTCCCAAACCACATCATAACTCCCAAACCACTGAGGTTCATGGCCCAGCCAACTTAACAGACAACTTTAACTATCACAACATCTTTCTGGAATTCTCTGCTTTCAGCCAAGATCCATCTGATATCAGCAATGATGTTCTTCATTCCATGTCCTCTTCTGAATCTGGCTTGAGTTTCTGGCAATTCCCCATCTATGTACTGCTGTAACTGCTTTTGCATGATCTTCCCCAAAACTGTGTGTGATATTAATGATATTGTTTGATAATTTCCACATTCTGTTGGATCACCTCTCTTTGGAATAGGCATAAATATAGCTCTTTTCCAGTCAGTTGGCCAGGCAGCTGTCTTCCAAATTTCTTAGCATAGACAAGTGAGCACCTCCAGCACTGCATCTGTTTGTTGAAACATCTCAATTGGTATTCTGTGAATTCCTGGAGCCTTGTTTTTCGCCAGTGTCTTCAGTGCAGCTTGGACTTCTTCCTTTACTACCGTTCATTCTTGATTATATGCTACTTTCTGAAATGACTGAATGTTAACCAATAGTTTTTGGTAGTGACCCTGTGTACTCCTTCCATCTTCTTTTGATGCTGTCTGTGTCGTTCAATATTTTCCCAGTAGAATCTTTCAATATTGCAACTCAGGGCTTGAATTTTTTCTTCAGTTCTTCCAGCTCGAGAAGTTTTGAGTGTGTTCTTCCCTTTTGGCTTTCTGACTCCAGGTCTTTGCAAATTTCATCATAAATACTTTGTCTTGGAGCAGCCCTTTGAAATCTTTCATCCAGCATTTTTACATGATCATTTCTTCTGTTTGCTTTAGCATTTTGGTCTTTTCTTTCTTTCCTCTGAGGAAAGAAAGAAATATGGTGTTAGCAACATCTTTACTCTATGGCTTAAGAACTACTCAGTTTTCTTTTGTTTAGAAAATGTTGATGCTATTTTTGAGAAGTAATGAAGTATAAACTAACAGAAGAAAGTTATCTCAAGGAAATGTTAATGAAAAATTATTTAAAATGGAATTTGACTCTTTAGAGTTGTGATACTTTGTTTTTAATAAAAATCTCTAAAATTTTAGAACTACTGAAATCTAGAGATGGTCCTGAATGGAAAAAAAAAAAAAAAAAAACCAAACCTGTTGCCTTCGAATCAATTCTGACTCAGAGCGACCCTCTAGGACAGGGTAGAACGGCCCTACAGGGTTTTCAGGGCTATAGTGCTTACCAGGAAACCCTGGTGGTTTAGTGGTTAAGTGTTAGGGCTGCTAACCAAAGGGTTGGCAGCTTGAATCTGCCTAGGCGCTCCTTGGAAATTTTTGGGGGCAGTTCTACTCTGTCCTATAGGGTCGCTGTGAGTTGGAATCGACTCATCGGCACTGGGTTTAGTTTTATTTTTTAATCTTTACCACAGAGCAACTGGCGGGGTTGAATCACGGATCTTTTGATTAGCAGATGTGCACTTTAACCACTGTGCCATCAGGGCTCCCTGAATGAAAAAAGAGGGGAAAAAAGAGTGAAAATAGGATAATGGAGAAACTTCATCAGTCTCAGTACCATAACAACATCTTTTCTTTTTGGAAACTATGCTTTTGCAGGTGTGTTTCCTATCTTGCTTTCTTGCCCAAGGAAGAATGTTTGTCATTTTCTGAATTTACCAGCAATTGGTGTGTGCTGAGGGCCCATTTATTTCTTACAAGATGTTGCTAACTCACTACTGTCTTCTTGAATTTAAAACAGCTGCTACCCACTGGCAGCCTCTAAATCTCAACAGACAGAATTCCAGACTCTCTGGATACCTGTATTACACTATTGTTAATAGTAATATCTGTCCATCAAGGTGACAAGGAGACAATATGCCTCTACAGGCGTATTTTCCCGTTCCATATATAAGAAGCTAAAGCCCTTATTTTCTTAATGAAAACCCATGATTAAAACAAACAAACAAACAAAAAACCGATTGTTGGTGCCATTTGAAGCACTGTAATTTAGTTTTGCTTAAAGCAACATACCTTCCCATGTCATTTCCTTTCTATGGAGTTAGGTTTTTTTCAATATTATCTGTGAATTTGAGTAGCTCCTATATATTTTTTTTCTTTTTATATATACTGAGATAAAATTGCATAGGGCGATAAAGTCTTAAAAGGCAACACAAACTTAGAAAAAGAAATATATTCTTTTATTTAAATTATAAATTTTTTCAGATTACATTTTCGTAATTTAGAATTTATATTCTTTTCAGCATTTTTCTGTAAAGAAGTTAACAATTTCAACTTTTTCAATGAGTGCTTCACTCTTTAAAATACATGAAAATACAAATTTTGACAGGATCATGAAATATTTGGATTTTCAGCAAAAAACAGTACTTTTTTCCTTTTTATCTTATTTCCAAGGAAATATTTTTGATTTTCTTTTTCTGAGATTTTCTTATAGAACAATTGTTTAATTTCTATAAGGATAAATTCATGTTTTGAAAAATACTAGAGATTATTTTCATGCACAAGATAAATCACTGAAAGAGATGGTAGAGAATTCAGAAGGCACTTCGTGTTCTACCAGAGTGAAATCCAAGTAATTCTCCTCCACAGTGAATTCATGGTTTTGCACAAGATAAGAGCTCATCCTGTTAAGGACTTCATCTGCAAAGAGGCCATAATTTCTCAGAGAATTCCAGTGTCATAATTCATAAAATCAAACATACCAATAAGCACAGCTCTTATTTTAAAATAGTCACCCATGTCTCTAGAACCTAGAATCTAAAGTATTGATCTTAAGTCGTAATATGCTATAATGATATAAACATATAAAAGTGAACACATAATTGTTTAATTACTTGAAAGTTTTTATTCTCATGAATAAAGTTAAAACACCCAGTAATCCTTAATTAATACATTTTGAATCCCTCCCTTCGTGATGAGAATTAACTTTGCAATTTAATTTGACACTACAGTGTGAAAAAGAAAGATAAAAAATAAGCCTCTTGGGAATGGAAAGAAATGTCTAGTCCCTCACTAGCCAATCCAATTTAATCTGTTCTCCTCCCCCCCCACACACACTTTTTCCCCTCTCTCTCTCTTTCTGAAATCATTGGTGTTTGTATCCCCAGCCCTCTCCATTCCCACTTTTTATCTTGAAGCCTATGCCTAGATTTCTTTCTCTTCAACATGGTAGTCCAGAATTCAAAAGAGATTAAAAATAATAATAATACAGACTATATTAAAGAAGATAAATGGCATCCTAAGTATAAGATATACAAAGAACCAAATATAGTATACATTTCCAAATATTTAATTTTTTTTTTTTTTTTTACTGTTCCTAGCTTACCTTGGTATCCATTCATTCATTCATCAAAAATGTACTGAGAAGCTATAATGCACTGAAAAAAGCACTGGGGCCCAAGATAAAGTCCCTGCCTGGAAGAGCTCACAGTCCAGCAGGAGAATCAGAGATGTAAACAAGTTTCAATAAAAAAAAAAAAAAGTTTCAATAGCAGGTGGTAAATTCTTATGTATAAAGAGTTCCATGATGCTGTGGGGAAAAAATGAGAAGACTTCACAGAGGAGGTAACATCCGAGCCCAGGCTTTAAGGAAGGACAGAAGGATAAACACAAGGTGGGAAACTTATTGGCAAAGAAGCATACTTCACATTTTTAAAGTACGTTTCTCATGGAAAAAAAAAATTTTTTTTCACAAGTAGGACCTTATGCAAAAAAATGGGTATGGGAGTTTTCGGGTATAGATCTATGATGCTGTCTCAAGGACAGAATCAATAATGACAGAGGAAGATGAAGAGAGAGAGAAACTGGAGCCAGCTTATGAAAGCCCTAGCACATGAAGTTAAGGAGTTACTATTTTAGCCTATAGGCAAACGATTTTAAGCAGAGAAATGACATAATCAGCTTTAAGCTTATCCTAGACCAGACTCCCTAAGAAACAGTCTAAAACTTGGAGATTTGCATGCAGCAGTTTAGACAGGGGGTACTTCTGGGAGCCACACCGGGAAGGGGGTGCAGGAAGGCAGGAACCGAAAGAGGGCAAGTTGTGCTGCGACGTACTTGCATCAGAGGCGGCAGCGGATCCCATGAGAAGCTCGGGAGCTGTCCCGCGTTCAGAGCTGTCCCACGTTCAGGCCAGGGAACCAGGCCTTCATACCCACATTGAGAAGTCACTGGATGGGAGCGGTCCCCAGGGACGTGGGGTAACCTTGCGCAAGGCAGAGTCCTTCAGGTGAGGACAATTTGTGGAGAAGGACACAGCTGTGAGCCATTAGCAGCCAACGCATCTAGCATCTGGAATGATTGAATGCAAAAGTGTTATATGCCATTTTAGTGGAATGAGATGAGCTGGATTATAAAATTTTTAGTGGATGCAGGGTACTAAAAGTCTTACTATATGCCACATTTTCTACAAAAAGAATATTCCATATATTCTACAACAAAAAAAATGCATCAACCAACTTAGTTGTTTCAATAATCGACGTGAGATTCTGTTGATCTCCCGTAATGAAAAATTGACTTTCACCAGTTTTGTTTTAAACAGCTCATACTTCAATTTTGATGCTTATTTTGTAATAAATGCTGTAATTACAAATGAACAAATGAAAAGATGTCATAAAAGAAAATTTAATAAGAAAACAAATATTACGACAAATTGCTATATTTTTAGATAGATCTTTCATCCAGAGGCGTAACTAGGGTGTAGCGCACAGGGCAGGTATTGTACGGGTCCTGGGCACATGGCACCACTGAACAGTTTCTATTAATCTGGCACGGCCAGTGGAATATCTATGGAAAATGGCGCGTATGGCAAGCCCTGAAATTGCACCTCTGTCCAAACATCTGTGTCCCTCAGCTTTACCATAATATCAGCTCAAAAATACGAGTCAAGCTCGTGAACCTTTTAATTAACACATTCCCGTGCTTGAGGAAGGACATTGGGCCATACTGGGTTAACAGAAACTGCTCGGTGGTGCCACGCACCCAGGGCCACTTCTTTCATCTCTCTGTTAATGTTATAATTAAAAACATTTCTTTCTAGTCTTTGAGCTTACAAATTCTTCAATGATTTTATCACAGTTAAGCTGCAGAACATATCTACTTCTATATATAATAAGGATAATGAATTGAGTCTTTCTTGAATTATTGTTGTACACTGAGTGTTTTTGAGTCTTTTTACGGATGAAATTGAGTGTTCTGTTGTGCAGTTCGTGATCCTTAAAGTTAGGAATATGAGTACAGCAATTTCAACATTGGGAAATAGGCATTGTATTTTATCTTCCATTATGGAACCATACATGCCTGTATGAGTAAAATTTGTCTTTCCTAAATCTGTAAACTTGGTTCTCATGTAAGAATTAAATTGTCATATTTTTCCTTAAAGGTTTGTATTTAACTCATCATGATAAGCCTGCACTAATTTCTTGGATGTCCTCATGCGCTCTTCATTAGGTATATCTGCATTGTTTAAGGAGCAAAATCTATTTGAAAGAACTTTGTATATTTTCACTCTTCTTTTCATGCAAGCTTCGAGTGTGTCATGATGGTGTAGTATGTATTATGTGAAACTGGTCTCTGGCACCCCATACTTCTGGAGCACTTCTGTCATTTACTTGTTTCTTCTAATGCTTCTGTGACAGCGAACTACTTGATAATCAGTATTTGACAGTATTTGTTTTGCTGTGTTTTCAAATTTTTCAAAAACTTCTCTTAAAGTTTGTAAATACCCTGTTAATGACTGGCAGAAATCTGTGCATGTCTTTAAATTGGCTCGTCTGATGAAAATGCTGGAATATATTATTCCTCATAACCAACATAAGTATATACTCTAGCGTTTGCATTTTGTTGGCCATGTGTTCAGCTTCTCTTTTGGTATATCCCTTTTGTGTCTGGTCTTCAGCAGTATTTTCTAAGGCATCTAGAATCTGAGTGTATGATTCCAGGATTGCACTCACTGCTACAGCATGCACTTCCCAACGTGTATTAGAAAGACATTTGAATACTCGATTATCACCTAAATATGTTTTAAGAACTGCCTATTGGTGAGTAAAGGCGGCAAAAAATATGTAGAGTAACTGAACAGCAGAAAAAAAAATCAACTACTTCTGACAACCATCTACTATGCTCCATCCTATGAGATTAAATGAATGCACAGCACATTTTTTTTATTACATTCTAAAATTTTCTGTTGCATGCCCTTACAACACCCTGACATATTAGCAGCATTATCTTAAAATTGTCCTCTGCACTTAGAAAAATCAACTTTGCAAACTTCACATAAACAGTGAAGTACTTAATTTGCAATTTCTTCCCTGATACTTTTTAAGCTAGTAAATGTGATAAATAACTCTGCAGGTTTTCCATCTATTGGAGGTACCTATCTTAAAACAATACTTAGCTGCTATGTATGAGAAAGATCAGGAGTGGAATCTACAGACAAACTGAAATATCAAGCTATACTTATTTCACTGAAAATAGTTGATATCGAACTTTATCACTGTGGAAAGAGACGATGGAAAAGCTCAATATCATCAGTCAGAACAAGGCCAGGGGCCAACTGTGGAACAGACCATCAATTGCTCATATGTAAGTTCCAGCTGAAACTGAAGAAAATCAAAGCAAGTCCACGAGAGCCAAAATATGACCTTTAGTATATCCCACCTGAATTGAGACCATCTGAAGAATAGATTTGATGCATTGAACACTAGTGACCAAAGACCAAACGAGTTGTGGAATGACATCAAGGACATCATCCATGAAGAAAGCAAGAGGTCACTGAAAAGACAGGAAAGAAAGAAAAGACCAAGATGGATGTCAGAGGAGACTCTGAAACTTGCTCTTGAGCACCAAGCAGCTAAAGCGAAAGGAAGAATTGATGCAGTAAAAGAACTGAACAGAAGATTTCAAAGGGCCTCTCAAGAAGATAAAATATTGTAATGACATGTCCAAAGAGCTGGAGATGGAAAACCAAAAGGGAAGAACACTCTCGGCGTTTCTCAAGCTGAAAGAACTGAAGAAAAAATTCAAACCATGAGTTACAATAGTGAAGGATTCCATGGGGAAAATATTAAATGACACAGGAAGCATCAAAAGAAGATGGAAGGAATACACAGAGTCATTATACCAAAAAGAATTAGTCGATATTCAACCATTTCAAGAGGTGGCATACGATCAGGAACCAATGGTACTGAAGGAAGAAGTCCAAGCTGCTCTGAAGGCATTGGCAAAAAACAAGGCTCCAGGAATTGATGGAATATCAATTGAGATGTTTCAACAAACAGATGCAGCACTGGAGGTGCTCACTCGTCTATGCCGAGAACTACGGAAGACAGCTTCCTGGCCAACTGACTGGAAGAGATCCATATTTATGCCTATTCCCAAGAAAGGTGATCCAACCAAATGTGGAAATTATAGAACAATATCATTAACATCACATGCAAGCAAAATTTTGCTGAAGACCATTCAAAAATGACTGCAGCAGTATATCGACAGGGAACTACCAAAAATTCAGCCTGGTTTCAGAAGAGGACGTGGAACCAGGGATATCATTGCTGATGTCAGATGGATCCTGGCTGAAAGCGGAGAATACCAGAGGAATGTTTACCTGTGTTTTATTGACTATGCAAAGGCATTTGACTGTGTGGATCATAACAAACCATGGATAACACTGCGAAGAATGGGAATTCCAGAACACTTAATTGTGCTCATGAGGAACCTTTACATAGATCAAGAGGCAGTTGTTCGGACAGAACAAGGGGATACTGATTGGTTTAAGGTCAGGAAAGTTGTACGTCAGGGTTGTATTCTTCCACCATACCTATTTAATCTGTATGCTGAACAAATAATCCGAGAAGCTGGACTATATGAAGAAGAACGGGGCATCAGGATTGGAGGAAGACTCATTAACAACCTGCTTTAGGCAGATGATACAACCTTGCTTGCTGAAAGTGAAGAGGACTTGAAGGACTTACTAATGAAGATCAAAGACCACAGCCTTCAGTATGGATTACACCTCAACATAAAGAAAACAAAAATCCTCACAACTGGACCAACGAGCAACATCATGATAAATGGAGAAAAGATTGAAGTTGTCAAGGATTTCATTTTGCTTGAATCCACAATCAACAGCCATGGAGGCAGCAGTCAAGAAATCAAAAGACGCATTGCATTGGGCAAATCTGCTGCAAAGGACCTCTTCAAAGTGTTGAAAAGCAAGGATGTCACCCTGAAGACAAAGGTGCACTTGACCCAAGCCATGGTATTTTCAATCACATCATATGCATGTGAAAGCTGGACAACGAATAAGGAAGACCGAAGAAGAGGTGACGCCTTTGAATTGTGGTGTTGGCGAAGAATATTGAATATACCAGGGACTGCCAAAGAATGAACAAATCTGTCTTGGAAGAGGTGTGGCCAGAATGCTCCTTAGAGGCAAGGATGGCGAGACTGCATCTTACATACTTCGGACACGTTGTCAGGAGGGATAAGTCCCTGGAGAAGGACATCATGCTTGTTAGAGTACAGGGTCAGTGGAAAAGAGGAAGACCCTCAACGAGGTGGATTGACACAGTGGCTGCAACAATGAGCTCAAGCATAACAACGATTGTAAGGATAGCGCAGGACCGGGCAGTGTTTTGTTCTTTTGTGCACAGGGTGACTATGAGTTGGAACCAACTTGATGGCACCTACCAACAACAACAACAGATGTGACAATTTCAGACTCCAAAATAGTTTCACTTTCTACATTATTAGTTTTTTTTTTTTTTACTACAGCAAGGAATAAATGCAGAATTTAGAGCAAATTCTGTCATATTCATATTGCTTAGTAATTTCAGCACTAGCGGTACAACAATTTGTACCCATGAAGCTCAAGAGTTCAACGGAAGAAGTCTCTTCTGATTCATCACACTTTAAAAAGGAAGTTAATTTTGAAATTGCCTCTAGGGATTGACAAATCCTTTTCTTTTTATCTTCTTTGAGCTTTCGTTTTTGTGCTCCACTTAGTTGTTGCCTGTGTATAAAACTATGTCACTTTTAAAATTCGTTCTACCTTAGCAAATAAATTTGAATAATTGAAAACAAAATTTATAAAACAAGAAAAATTCATAAAGTTTGCATTTGAATTTGGACATTAACAGAAAATTTTATATTTGAATATTAGTAAGTAAAAAAATTTGATTTGGGACATGTAATTTTGTTCTTCAGGTGTGAGATAGTAAAAATAAATAGTACTTACAAGGCAGTCACAAATGACTCATTTGTTTGTCATGCGATGTTTGTTGGTAGGCCTTTGCAGATCTCCACGAATATTTTATGTCTTGAAATAATACGTAAAAACTTTTGTCTTTTGATGCTGCATCTTCACAATTCATTGGATTACTGCTGATTCCTAATGAAGGCGAAAGTGATCCCAAAAAGCATGATACAAATACAAGGGTAAACTCAATCTGAAGATGAGTTTTGGATCCCACTGCACAGGACAGGACCAGATACGTCGCAAGTCACGCGATTATAGTGCCACTTGGTGTGACAAGAGAGAACTGAATGTGAGGTTATACTCAATTGATCCAAAAAGAAAAGGAAAATATAAGTTACAGTAAACAAATTTTATAAAATGTACATTTTATTCCTTTGTGGAATTGTTCAACTCCTATAATTGGAGATATGTACATAATTGATATACACAATAGTACCATTTCTTGACAAGCAAGTTTGTTTTGTGAGTAATAACAATATCAATTTCTTAAAAAAAAGTCAGTCTGAAGGGAAATGGAAAATAAAATATATTTATATAATTTTCATTGTCTAAATATTCCTTTATTTCCTTGAGGAATTGTACAATTTCCACACATGGAGTTGCATAAATATTCTGATAAAATATAAATGTAATGTTCTGATAAATGCCCTTTGTTTCTTTCTTGGAAGATGAATTTAGAAACACACTCATTGTTGCAAAACAGAAATGTATTTTGCATGATAAATAAATATCTGTCAGTTTGTCATTCTGTGGGAGCTTGTGTGTTGCTGTGATTGATGCTAGAAGCTGTGCAACTGGTATTCAAATACCAGCAGAGTCAACCATGATAGACAGGTTTCAGCTGAGCTTCCAGATAAAACTAGACTAGGAAAAAGGAACTGGGGGTCCACTGGTGAAAAAAATTAGTCAGTAAAAACCTTATGAACAACAGTGGAACACTGTCTGATATAGTGCCAGAAGATGAGCCCTCAGGTTGGAAGTCACTCAAAATACTAATGGAGAAAAGCTGCTTCCTCAAAGTAGAGTAGACCATCATGACGTGGATGGGGTCAAGATTTCCGAACCTTCATTTGCTGACGTGGTCAACTCAAAATAAGAAGAAACAACTGCAAATATCCATTAATGATTGGAACATGGAATGTATGAAGAATGAATCTAGGAAAACTGGAAATGATCAAAAATGAAATGAAATGCATAAACATCAATATCCTAAGCATTAGTGAGCTGAAATGGACTGGTATTGGCCATCTGAATCAGACAATCATATGGTCTACTATGCAGGGAATGACAACTTAAAGAGGTAAGGCATTGCATTCATTGTCAATAAGAACATTTCAAGATCTATCCTGAAGTACAATGCTGTCAGTGATAGGATAATATCCATACACCTACAAGAAAGACCACTTAATACGACTATTATTCAAATTAACGTACCAACCACTAATGCCAAAGATGAAGAAACTGAAGGTTTTTACCAACTTCTGCAGTCTGAAATTGATCAAACATGCAATTGAGATGCATTGATAATTACTGGTGACAGGAATGTAAAAGTAAGAAAGGAAGAAGGATTGGTAGTTGGAAAATATGGCCCTGGTGATAGAAGCAGCACCAGAGATTGCATGATAGAGTTTTGCAAGACCAACAACTTCACTGCAGATACCTTTTTTCAACAACATAAACAGTGACTTTATACACATAGACCTCACCACATGGAATCCAAAGGAATCAAATCGACTACATCTGTGGAAAGAGACGATGGGAATGCTCAACATCATCAGTCAGAACAAGGCCAGGGTCCAACTGCAGAACAGACCATCAATTGCTAATATGCAAGTTCAAGTTAAAGTTGATGAAAATTAGAACAAGTCCACAAGAGCCAAAGTACAAACTCGAGTATATCCCACTTGAATTTAGAGATCATCTCAAGAACAGATTTGACATATTGAACACTAATGACCAAAGACCAGACAAGTTGTGGAATAACATCAAGGACATCATACATGAAGAAAGCAAGAAGTCATTAAAAAGACAGGGAAGAAAGAAAAGACCAAAATGGATGGCGGAAGAGACCCTGAAACTTGCTCGTGAAGGTAGAGGAGCTAAAACAAAAGGAAGGAATGATGAAGTAAAACACCTGAACAGAAGATTTCAAAAGGTGGGTCAAGAAGACAAAGTATTATAATGAAATATGCAAAGACCTGGGGTCAGAGAACCAAAAGGGAGGAACACGCTCTGCATTTCTCAAACTGAAATGAAGAAAAAATTCAAGCCTCAAGTTGCAATAGTGAAGGATTTTATGAGGAAAATACTAAACAATGCAGATGCATCAAAACAAGACAGGAACACACAGTCAATATACCAAAAAGAACTGGTTGACATTCAACCATTTCAGGAGGTAGCATATGATAAAGAATGGATGATACTGAAGGAAGAGGTCCAAGCTGCACTGACAGCTTTGGCAAAAAACAAGGCTCCAGGAATTGCAAGAATACCAAATGAGATGTTTCAACAAAAGGATGCACCACTGGGGGTGCTAACTTGTCTATGCCAAGAAATTTGGAAGACAGCCACCTGGCCAACTGTCATGGATTATAATTGTGTCCCCCCAAAATTTTATCAATTTGGCTGGACCATCATTCTGGTATTGAGTGATTACCCACCATTTTGTAACCTAATGTGATTTTCCTATGTGTTATAAATCCTGCCTTTATGATGCTAATGAGGAAGGATGGGCAGCAGTTGTGTTGATGAGGCAGGACTCAAGCCATGGGATTGGAGTGTCTTCAGCCGGTTTCTTTTTGGATATAAAAGAGAGAAGGACATCATGCTTGGTAGACTAGAGTGTCAGTGAAAAAGATGAAGGCCCCAAATGAGATGGTCTGACACAGTGGCTGCAACAGGGGCCCAAGTATAATAACAATTTTTGAGGATGGTGTAGGACGGGGCAGTGTTTTGGTCTGTTGTACACAGGGTCACTGTGAGTAGGAACCGACTTGATGGCACCTAACAACAACAACACGTTGTTGCAAAACAGAAACATATTTTTCATGATAAATATTGAATTTTGTGTCTTCTTAATGTGTCTGAGGAGACCTGGTGGTGCAGTGGCTAGGCTGACAGTTTGAATCCACCAGCCACTCTCTGAAAACTCTATGGGGCAGTTCTACTCTGTTGTACAGGGTTGCTATGAGTGAGAATCAACTCAACTGCAACAGGTTTGGTTTTTTTGGTTTAACGTGTCTAATACCTCATTCATTAACATACCTAGAGTGACATCAAGCACTGTGTCCTGTACAATAGACAATAAAAAATAAAACTTTATACGTAAATTTAAACTTCTTGTGTTAGATAAATATTTCCAGTATTTTTTGGATGTTTGCTACATTAGTATTATACTATTACCCCTATTAGCATTATATTAAATGTGTGCTAGATTGCATCTACATGTATGCCAAATACATTTTTTAAAGTTATAAATATTATTGTTTACAAAAATTAGGACATAACTTTATGTAAATGCTTTATAGTTAAAAACTAACTTGAATTCATTGCAATAGTCATCTTATTAGAGTTCCCTCGTTTTTGCGCATCATCTGTGAGTGGAGTTCCCATTGGTTGTTTATGAGGACATGCGCAAGAACACACCCTTGTGTTTGTATCTTGGCAGAGAGCACTGTTGGGTCTCCTGGTTGGAGCTACTGGATCTGCAGACATGGATGTATAAGACGGTTCTCTCAAAATGGATCAGAGATTTTTTATCTATTAACATAATCTGTTCTTGCCCAGTAACCGCTCATGTCGGATCCAGTTGCATATTGGTGAATGTAGCAACAGTTAGACTCAGCGGCCCACCGCAACCTCTTGTTTATTAGAAAGAAATAGTATACTCCCAAGAGAGCCACCAAGATAAGGAATTTCAGTTCCACAGAAGGGGATCATAGGAGACAGATGTCAATGAAGGTGTTGAAGTGGTAGGGGTCTCATAGCTTAAACAACCTTGGTGCCCTCATCACCCTGCGTGAACTTTATTTCTGGCCGGCACATTCTCATGCACTGGAGCTGGTATCAAGTTTGTTTTAGTGTCCTGCCAGTTCCCTTCCACTGTGGCACTTGCTTTTCCTTGTGTCCTGTCTGCTTGGCACGTACGAGTCTTTGCTTCGGGTAACTGGTGCCCCTGTTTTGTCGATGCCCTAAGCATGTGCTTACCTTGCTTGCTGGGTAATTCATCTCTGGAAGAGTGTTCTGTCAGTGCAATCAACACAACTATTAAATATGCCAGACCATACTTAGACCCCAATCTTCTATTTTACACTTCACATTTTTTAAGTATGTTTCTCTTTTTAAAATGCCAAAAAGCAGCATCTAAATAGATGATTCCTTAATGCACAGCTAAGTTGCTTCTCCAGAGGATAGATATAAAAATTGTGAAAAATCTATCTGGAGGGGAAAATCTGACTATGTAAATATAAACTCATATACAGAATTACCAAATTCTCAATTATCAAAACTTCATTTTGCAGGTTTTATTATCCTTTCTAACCTAGAGGCTTCAATGATAAAGCCCTTTATTTCAAGATCTACCATAAATTCAAGTGCCTTCAGGTCCCAAGTAGGTAGGTTAAATAACCCCAAGTGGGAGTTATGGGAAAATGCAGGACCTCCGTCCCTCTGAACCCAGCGGCCTCACACCAAGGATTAGTATCAATATCATTAGAGCTTCTGATTTTTCAAAAGAAGCCAAAAAAAAAAAAACTTGTTTTTATTTTAAATGTCTTTCCACTTGATATGCAGTTTAAAATACTAAAACAACTGGATAGACCAAACTAAACACTTCTGTGGGATGAATACAGCTTGCTGAATGTGATTTCCAACTTAAAAGTCTAAATGCAATTGGATCTGAGTCTGCAAAGTCAGATTTAAAAAAATTTAATTTTACATGACTATAGCTGCTTTAATTGACTAAAAATTGCCTGAACTCAATGTAAAGGATAGATAATAAATGACAATTTGTTAAGTAGAGAAGAGACCAAACCAAAAAAACCAAACCTGTTGCCATCGAGTCAATTCCGACTCATAGCGACCCTATAGGAGAATAGAACTGCCCCACAGAGTTTCCAAGGAGCACCTGGTGGATTTGATCTACCGACCTTTTGGTTGGCAGCTGTAGAACTTAACCACTACACCACCAGGGTTTCCAGAGAAGAGATAGGCTGCGTTAATTGCCAAGGAGAACTATCATAGAGAAGTTGTGACTTTGTTTCCCCAGGCCATCAGGGCCTTGGGAACAATCAAGTGTGCTGGTGATAACTGTGAGGACTTTTAGCTCCTGGATTCCAATCACTTGACACTCTGTCAGGTAGGTGACATGCCTTCTTCAACTGTGTTCAAGAAATCTGTCAAATGCCTTTCATGCCTCAGGAACTGTGTTAAGTGCTAAAGGCACAAAGGTGAGTAAGCCACATTCTCTGTCTCCAAAGAATTCATAGCTTAAAAACCAAAAAAACCTAACCCATTGCTGTCGAGTTGATTCCAATTCATAGCGACCTTACAGGACAGAGTAGAACTGCCCCCATAGGGTTTTCCAAGGAGCAGCTGCTGGATTTGAACTGCCAACCTTTTGGTTAGCAGCCGAATGTTTAACTATTGTGTCACCAGGGCTCCATTCATAGCTTAAAAACCCAACCCATTGCCCTCGAGTTGATTCAGTGGGAGAGAAAAAAGCATAAGTAATTATAATACAATTATATCATATATTACTAAATCTAAAATGCCCTCAATTGTAAGACACATCACTATTTTTTGTACCTCTAAGGGAAAAAAAAATGCTACCAATTAAACCTCAGGATGCATTCTGATTTCAGAAATATTGAGACATTAAACATACATACATGTTAAAGTGATAAATACTATATGTACCATAGGAGATGTGTTAAGGAGCAGAGAGAAGCGATGACCTGACCACGTTGGCGAAAGGGGGAGGTACAGTACAGTGAAGCATTTAAGGATGAAGTTGGGAGTCATTTCTTTAAGCTATGTGATCTAGGGCAAGTCACTCGACCTCACTTTTTCCTTCATCTGTAAACAAGGTAATAATAGTAGGTCCCCCACTGAGTTCTTGTGAAGATTAAATTATTTTATGTAGAGTGCTCAGCAAGTGCTATAATGGCCACTGTGAGTTGGAATCAACTCATTGGCAACTGGTTTGGTTTTGGTTATTACTAACAGGAGTCCTTGGGTGGAGCATATGGCTAATCACAAGGCTACTAACTGAAAAGTTGGAGGTTCAAACTCACCCAGAGGTGCCTATTAAGAAAGGGCTGGTGATCTGCTTCCAAAAGATCACACACAGCCTTGAAAATCCTATGGAGTACAGCTCTACTCTGCACATAGTGGGTCATCATGAGTCAGAACTGACCCAATGACAACAGGTTTTGTTTTGTTTTTATTATTAGCAGGGAGTTTCAGGGTGGTGCAAATAGTTAATGCGCTTGGCTGCTAACCGAAAGGTTCACGGTTGGAGTCCACCTAGAGGCACCTTGGAAGGAAGGTCTGGTGATCTGCTTTCAAAAAACAGCCACTGAAAACCCTGTGGAGCACAGTTCTACTCTGACAAACGTGGGGCTGTCATGAGTCGGAATTGACTTGACAGCAACTGATTTTTATTAGCAGAGGGAGAAAACAGATTCCAGGGAGGAAGAAGGAGAATACACAAAGGCCTAGAGGCCTGTTTCTAGAACATTCTGTCTGCTGTGTTATACAGGTAATTTTTTTTTTTTTCCTTGAGGGATTGCAAATCTTGTTGACATTTTATTTCTATTCCTTCACTGTCCCCACCCCCAATCCCAATATACCCATAATAGCAGCTTGGTTCTTTCAGATTTATACTCAAAACCATGCACCTGGCTCTGTACTGAATCATGAACTGGGCTCCTCAGAAAAGGACACAAGTTACTTGTCTTCCCTATTTCCCTCCTCACTCCCCCATCCACCCTTCTGTTGTTGGGGGCAGCCTTTGTCCAATATCCTTTGTTTAAGATAATTAATTGCTTTTCCCCAGTGCCTGTTGGCTCCTTTCAGGGACTTCATGCAAATAAGGCTCCAGGTGGCCTGTCCTGATTTCCCAGAGTTCTCGGAGTGGGTAACACCCTATTAGGACAGTCACTACAAATAATATTAAGTGAGTCCAACCCGTTGGAGGTTTGGAGAAGTTAGTGGACTTGCACAAAAAATATCCAGTTAATGACAGAGCTGACTCACGTTCAGTGCTTTTGCTATATTACATTGTGCTGTCGTTCAAAATGTTTTCCACCTAAAGGAATTTTCTTCTCAGTGTCCTCTTTTTAGAAGTCAGCTGGCATCTTGAATACGAAACTTACCCAGTCTTTGAGTTCACCCGTTCATTTATTAACACCCAACTTAGGGTATGGTACACAGCTATAGGGTAAGACCAACATTGTCTCTATCCTCACTGAGCTTACAGTCCAGCAGAGAAGGCAGACAAATAAAATAAGTTCCAAAATGAGAGGAGTACCATGACAAGGAACCCCTGGGTGGTATGCACGCAGAAAGCAAAGGCAGCTTTGGGAAGGCTTTCTAGAGGAAGCTCCTGGTAAGTAGAGACCAAACAGATGGGTGGAATTAGCTAAGTAAAGGAATGGGTTGAGAGGTGAAAAAATGAGATAGGAATTGTAAAACAGCAGACATATGTAAAATTGTGTCATTAAAAATACAGCCTTCTTAGCCCTCCAATCTCTGTCCCAGTCTTCCATCAAGTTACCTACCTTGGCTCCTTTGACAGGACAACCTCCCTGTTACTGTTTGTGTAACTCTTGTTGTATGGATGTTTATTATATTGTTATCAGTGCATGCCTGGATCTGTGCTGCAGACAAGAGACATTTCTTCTGGATGTAGGAGTGGCTTGATTATTGTGGAAAAAGCTCTCTCAGACCAGATACTGGAGGTTAGAGGGGAAAGTGGGGATGGGGGATGGGGTAGAGAGTGGGATTTTGTTTCTCTTGCTCTTGATCTTGAAGAATGAAATACATATAAAAGTCAGGCAAGAGGTGTTTATAATAGTGCTTTTCAGACTTTTTGGATTGAGATCCACAGTATAAAATACATTTACCACTGCTGCCCAAAATATGCAATATTACTGAAACACTGTTTCCCAAAATTTGTGTTCTGGGGAAAATCATACGTGATACAGTCTGACAGTTTAGATTCTTATTAGTGTTTTTCAGGATGGCAATCCATCTGTGGGTCATGATACCAAAAAACCCCACTGCAGTCTAGCTGAAATTGAAATAGAAGCATCCACGGGAAGACAAGCTAGAAAACAGTGAAGATACTCATACATTTTGGTCAGTCTTTTGAAGCTAAAATGTACATATCTTGGATTTTCTAAGCCCCCCCCCCTTGCATTATTTGTCCTTTGTTTAATGGAACTCGATCAATAGTTCTGGGTTCTGGAGTATAGGTTCAAATCTTGACTCAGCTACTCAGCAGCTGAGTGACACTGGGCAAATGAATTACTCTCCTGTGCCCTACCTGCATCATACTTGCCTTGTGCGTAAAGTGGGCATAACAGTAGACCTATCTCAGCCAGCTGCAAGGATTAAATGAGACAATGCAGTACCCGACACAAAATAAACACTCAGTAAATATTAGTTATTATATTTTATTCTCCCTTATTTCCCCCTAGTATTAAGTACTCTTTTTTTTTTTTTTTTTTTTAAGGTTGAGCCTTTTTCAGTGTGCCAAGTAGGACCAAAGAAGAGGTATGTGTACTGAAGTAGAGGGTTCTGGAAGCCAGCTTGCTCGTGGCAGAAGTCAAAAGGAAAGAACCCCAAGGGGAAACTGAAACCCTGAGGGCTGAGTGGAGGTCCTTGCTCCTTCCAGTGCTAAGACTTGAAGGTTCAGAGTTTTATTTTCTTAAAGAAAGCAGTTTCCCCTTATAGTTCCTCTCTCCAATATCAATACAATTTTGATCCTCGCTTCTCACTACTCATGTAGATCAAATTCCAGTTTGTTAAAAAAACTTGGCTGAATCTGACTGTGTATTTCCCACAAATTTCTACTTGATACTCCCTGAGGCCCCCCTACCCCCTGCTCAGTAGAAAAGGGTACCCTTTCCACTTGTCAATCTTTTGTTCACCACATTATTTTTCTCCTACATCTAGCAATACGGGTGTTTTTTAAATATTTGGAATATCAAGAGAAAAAAAAAAGCTGAAAAATAAGCTAAGAAGGATATATTCTGTGATAACATCTTTTGATAATATAAATTATTTATTTTAGAGGCCAATTATTCTATATTAAATACATTAATGTATTATAGTGTATACTTCTTAACCACTTTCCACCCCAAAAAACGAAAGGTGACATTTACCTGTGGGACTCCTCTATAAACCAAATCACACCAAACCCACTGCCTTCGAGTAGATTCTGACTCATAGCGACCCTATAGGACAGAGTAGAACTGCCCCACAGAGGTTCCAAGGGGCGCCTGGTGGATTTGAACCACCAATCTTTTGGTTAGCAACTGTAGCACTTTACCACTATGTTACCGCTATGCCACCAGGGTTTCCGATACCTCTATAGGTATATCGAAATCAGATTTTTAAAAAAAGTCTCCAATTTTGGCATGATATACAGAAAACATTCTATAAGGACGTGAATAACGAAATTAACAATTTTAAGGTTTGAGATTGTCCTTTTGCAACAAAAACATAAATACAACTAATTAAAAAAATACATAAAACTTTTTTTAAAAAGTGCTGATTTAGAAAAATTCTGCTCCACAGAACCTCATAACTGTTAAAATCATCATACACAGGCTTTATAAATTTTCTTAGATCATTTGATAATTAAAACCTTATACGGCACTGAGATAAAATGTACAAATATTATCCAAATCAGAAACTTTGAAAACTTTAATTACTTAAGTAGATTTTCCCTGAGCAATACTTATTTTTAACCAGTTCAGGTCTCAAGAGTTAAACACTATCTAACATTCCCCGTCGTTACTCTTTCCTCTGAAAATACTACAGTATTTTCAACGAGAGTGTAAACAAGCCATTGTTTCAAGTTTTATTTACACTGGAGCTATATGGCAAAATGCCATGTCTCACCCGGCCATCTGTCGTGGATCCAAATAAGTTTTTAAAAGTAATCCTTGCTATTTTCAACACTTCCTCCTTGGAGTCTATTTTTTTCCATAGTCTGTTTTTCCCATTCTTTAAGTTCTTTTCCCCAAGACAGATTTGTCCGAGCCACGCTTTTTACCATAATGTGTATTTCTCTTTCCTGCTTGGAAGAGTAATGTAAGAATCTCCCAAATCAGAAATAACCAGTTAGTATTTTGTCAGCTTCTCGATCTTCATTTTTTCTTCTACCAAGCCATCTTTCAACCAGAGCTCGGTGGTTTGTTAAAGGACGAGAAAAAGGAGACTTGGGACTGGGCGCGTTTAGGCTCTCAGTTGTGTGGGGCGGGGCTGGAAAGTTTACACTAGCGTGTGCACATATTTATACAGATCACCTCCTGTTAACTTCAATAGAGGTGAACAGTGGTCTGTAAGTGGCTTCGTCGAGCTGAAAGGGGAAGCCCAGTAGGTACGCGAGAGGCTAAAATTGCAAAGGAAAAAGAAGGAGGAAGCGCCTGAACGGGGCGGGTTAGGTGGTAGCCGGCGGGAGCAACCAGCCGGAGCCGGAAGGGCGGTGTCCCGGGGGCGGGGCCGGACCGCGGCGGGGGCGGGGCCGGGTGAAGCGGGGGCGGGGCTGGGTCGGAGCGAGGGCTTGTGAGAGAGCTGACCCCGCCAGGCTAAGGCCCCTGAGACACATCAGAATAAATAGTTGTGTTTCTACACGTGGAGCACTTTTAACGAACACGTGAGGGAAAACAATGTGGAAAAACTACTTAACAATCGTGGCGTCCTACTCCAAATGCCGGGGTGACAGCTCGTTTGCTATGTTCCGGGGTTCTTCTCCCTATCCCTGGCTACACGCTCTGGGCGAAACTGGCGCAAAGCAGTCCCCACCTCAGGAGTCCTGAAGGGCGAATCCCTTCGGGAGGCGGAAACAGAGGCCCTCTGCGCCTGCGCCTAAAGCCCAAAAGGCAGGGGGCGGCCTGACGATAACAGGGCGTCTCTCCCGGCCGTCGCGTTGGGGGTGGAGCTATGGGGGCCCAGCGGTCCAGCGACCCGCGGCCTGACCTCCGCGTACGCCGGGTCCCGTGACGTCACCCCGCCGTGACGCGCAGCGGTAGGAAAACTGTAAGTTTCCGTGTCTCTTTGCAGCTCTCTGGGTCTGCTGGGCTCGCCCGGCCGCCTGCAACCCTGGTGGTGCGGTGGCTGTGGGGGACGTTTAAGCCGTGGGAGATCAGGGGAACAGTCGAAAGCCGAGAAGGAGGCAGGTGCCCCTCAGAGCGGGAGCGCGCCCTCCAGGGGTGGGAGGGCTCAGGGCTGCGGGAAGATGAGGTCGCGCCCTGCCGGGAGACAGGGCTTCTAGGAGCTGGCAGACGAGGCCGTGGAAGGGCGAGAGTCAGTGGGATGGTGTGTTTTTTTGGTTCCATGATTAATAGACTTAGATTCTTTTTCTTCATCTCTTCAGCCCTGGAGTTTGACACGTTAAGTCCGAGGTGAAGGATTCCTTCAGAGACTAGGAATCCTATAACAGGGCGTCCTTGGGGATCCTGAAAGTGACCAAATCACTGAGGACAAGTTAAAGATATCCACTTGCTGCCTCAGTTTCCTTTTTGTGTAAAATGAAGGTAAAGCAGACTTTGGCCTTCCTAATTGTTCGCACAGGATCAGGAACATATGAGCACGTGAGATAACACAAGGTTATAAATGTGCCAGGAGAAAGCTTATAAAAACAGTTTATTTTGGAATGTTTGGCGGTCAGTGGCCATTGGGCGAAGGCCTTGTAGGTAGGGTTCCCCTCTCCCCCCCAGATTTTGTCCAGTCCCCGCCCCCTCCCCAATCTGATCATGGACAACACCTGAGCCTGTCCTCACTGAACTTGATTGAACAACGTTCAAGAAAGAGTTGATATCAGTATCACAAAGTTCTTGGTAACTACGATGTCCCCCTTGTCTGGGTTGTGCAGAAAAGCTTTTTAGCATGCTTGAACCAGCATATTCAACACAGATGCACTGTGAGTTTTAGGGATTGTTGCTCTACTGAACTGAAATATCCAGTCATCACATCTGACTACTTGAGTTTTTTGCTTAACTTTTGTCAAGGGTTAGAACGTTACTGAGTTAGTATTATACTGTAATACTTCTGAAACTCTAGAACAGAGATTTATCAGGAACTTTGAAAAATCTTGTGCATACCTCAAGATGTATTTAGTCAGGAGTCTGAGAGATCGCTTTCCTGTAAATTCAGTTTAACGGTATAACATCCTTCTGTCCTAGTGAAAGGAGCCTTGGAGTAAGAAAGTTGGGGTTCTGATTTTAGTTCTACCAGTTATAAGCTTCGTGCCCAAAGAGAAGTCATTCACACTTGAAGCTTTCTTTTCTTATCTCTAAAGTGGGAGATGATGGTATATCTACTGTTGCTTTTTCAAGAATCAAATGAGAAAATGAAAGGCTGTGTAAGTATGGTATTGTTACTGAGAAATTCGCATCAGTCTCCTGGCCTGGACAAGAGATATGTACACTTACAAGTTAAGCTCTGAGACAGAAATAGAGCCATGAACAGGTCAAAATCTTAACCGAATGGAGCTCAAAGACAACAAAAAATAAGTGTATAATGTAATTTCAGATAGTTATAAGTGCAATGAAGTGAATGAAGATAAGAGAATGACAGTGAGGGAGTAAGGCAGGTTGTTTCAGATAGGGTCTCTCAGGGAAGGCCATTCTAGGAGGTGACAATTGAAGCTGTTAAACGGAGACGAAGAGCCATGCAGCTATCTGGGGTAAGAACATTTTAGGCAGGAGGAATAATAATAATGGCAGTAAACACATATATAGAGCTTAGTATACGTGAGACACTGTTCTAAACACTAAATTTTTAATATCTCCATTTTTATAGGTGAGGAAAGTGACACACGAAAAGGTTAAGCATTTGCCCAGTGTTAACACAGCTAAAACATGGTAGAGACAGTATTTGAATTCAGGCAATCTCACTTCTGAGTCCACTCTCCAAAGGACTATACCGTCCTTCCCTCACAGCAGCAGCAGTGAGGAATAGTGCTCTAAGGTGGAGACAAGTCTGAAGTGGTCAAGGCACAGCGAGGGGAAAGTGTTTAGAGCATAGTGAGCACTGGGACATGATGTTGAGGGGCCAGGCAGTGGCCAGGCCGTGGGGGTCCTTGTAGTCAATGATGAAGTTTGATGGAAAGATGCTAGAAGTCGTGGATCAAGGGAACAGCAGCTTATTTAAGTTTTACAGTATGGAGAGTTAATTACGGAGTTATGGGGGGGAGTGTCGTGAAAATGGGAAGATAGGAGTCTATTGCTGTACCCTTGGGGAGAGACGATGGTGGCTCAGACCAGGGGAGGTAATTGTGGAGGTGATAAGTGGTTGAATTCGTGATATACTCTGAAAGTAGAGCTGACAGGACTTGTTGAGGGTGTGAGGAAATGGAGATATAATGACTTCTTAGGTTTTAGGCTGAAACAACTGGAAGAATAGTGGTGCCATTTATTGAGATGAGGGACAGGAGAACAAGGTTTGTGAGGAAAGTCAGGAGTTCTGTTTTGGACATGTTACGTTTTAGATGCCTGTTAGATATAGTAATAATTGTCGTTAGGTGCCGTCATGTCGGTTCTGATTCATAGCAACACTGTGTACAACAGAATGAAACTGCCTAGTCCTGCGCCATCCTCACAGTCATTGATGTGTTTGAGCCCATTGTTGCAGCTGCTGTGTCAGTCTGTGTCGTTGATGGTCTTCCTCTTTTTCGCTGACCCTCTACTTTACCAAGCATGATGTCCTTCTCCAGGGACTGGTCCCTCCTGATAACATGCCTAAAATTTGTGAGGTGTAGTCTCACCATCCTTGATTCTAAGGAGCATTCTCATCGTACTTCTTCCAAGACAGAGTTGTTTGTTCTAATGGTAGTAATCGTAGTAGTGGTAATAGTAATAATAGTAAGCACCAAACTAGTTACTAACAAGTTGATTCTGTCTCCTGTGGATCCCCTGTGTTGCAAAGTAAAACTGCTCAGTAGGGTTTTCATGACTGACCTTTCAGAAGCAGATCATCAGGCCTTTCTTCTGAGGTGCCTCTGGGTGGGTTCGAACTGCCAACCTTTTGCTTAGTAGTCAATCAGTTAACCGTTTTGCCAACCAGTGACTCCAGTAGTAGGCACAATGTACGCGTAAATTTGTGCCAGGTAAGGTTTTAAGCACTTTTACGTGTATTGATTGATTTAATTCCTCTAACAATTATATGTGCTAGGAACCATTATTGTCCCTGTTTAACAGATGAGAAAACAAGGCACAGGAAGGTTAAAGATAACCTGCCCAAAGTCACGCAGCTTGTGTGTGAATGATGGAGCTGGGATTTGAATGTAAGCAGTATGACTGGACTCCATGGAGCTAATCCCTGTAACTGCTTCCAAGTTGACATGTCGAGTTGGATATATGAATATGGAATTCAGGGGAATGGGAAGGGTTGGAGCTACAAATTTATATTTCTGAAGAGAAAGCCTGCTTTTGTTCCTCATCTGAGCCTTGGTTGGCAGTGGGAGAAAAGACACAGGCAGTAGGGCTGTGCTGACTGGCCTTCGTTAGTTGATTCTGTTCATGCAGCCCATGTTCTTCCACTGGCCTCCGATTGTAGCTTCTATTAGAGTGTGATTAGGCACTTGTCTATCTTTAGTACCTAACCCAGTGCCTGCCGTGTGTTAGACCATGGAGATGACTTTATATGCAGGGTATTTGTTTGGACTTTAGGAGTTCAGAGATGAATAAAACATAATTTTCTCGCTGGAAGAGCCAAGTATGAGGAGAAACCTGTGGGAATAGAACTAGAGTAGACTAAATGCGTAAATGTGTGCTGAATAGTTCATTCTGATCACTTCCTCCACCCCCCATGACTTGAGAGATGGGGCATGAAGAGGTCAAAAGAGCAAAAGAATGCCTAAACAATTGCAGGATGAATTTGAGGCTCTCTAAGGGTCCTTTTCTACGAAAGGATTACTCAAAATCTTGAATATTTTAGTATATTTGCATTAGTTTTATTTGGCAATGACATAGTTCTTATCAAATAAAATAAATTCTGATATTTGAATATCATTGCGGAGTGATGATTTTTTTTTTCCATTTCTATTACCTCAGTGTTGACAAGACTCACTATTGAAATAAGGGAGTTGGCTTGAAATGTTGCAGCTTGCATAATAGAGGGCGATGGAGGGCCTGTGAAGTATTCAGGCAGCTTTCCACTTGGTTTAAATAGACCAGGCCAAACAGTGCTCCACACATTAGATTAAAGTTTGAGTTTCCCAGCTTATCATCTCTTTAAAATTTATGTGTGTATGTGTGTGTGTGTGTGTGTGTGTATGTGGCCCTGGTGGCCCAGCTCACTGCTAACCAAAAGGTTGGCCGTTCGAATCCACCATTCGCTCCTTAGAAATCCTATGGGGACAGTTCAACTCTTCCTGTAGGGTCACTATGAGTTGGAATTGACTAGACAGCAGTGGGTTTGGCTTTTGTTTATACATGCATACAATGTAATGTATATTTTTTGTTTAGGAAGGGAATCTGGTAATACATGTTGTAGCATATAGTTTGCATCTCTTAAATATGCAACGTTTTAGAGTATAGAGACTAGAACAATACACACGCACACAAAGATGCCTTATCCTGTAGATCTCTTTCTAGGTATACCGTAACTTCCACACAATCATTAACAATTTTATTGCTTACTAATACGAGTATTTCAAGTTTGAGCCATTAAAAGATTGTAAGTAATTGCACTGTTGTAGATTTCATGGTTAATTTCAGATTTTTTTTTCCCTTTTACAATGTAAAATTATCTTTTGTTCAATTTGTTTTTAAGCTTTCAGTGGGCGTGTTGACCCAGATAACCAAGGTCACCGTCACTGGAAGCAGGAACCATCCACAAACATAAACACAGAGATGTGCCATTCCATTTTGCAGTCTTCAAAATTCTAAATCTGTGTGTCCATAAATTTAATGGGGTTGAAATAATTTCTGTTTTTCACAATTACAGTTACCTTTCCTAAGAAAACCAGATACCCATATATGGTATGAAGTAAAATTGCTTATTAAGTGGCCTGTTGATTGCTCAGATTTTTAAGTGTAAGCTCGGCAAGGACAGGTTGATGGTTATTTAATTGTCTTGGGTATTTCCTAGCAGAGCAGGAAGAAAACAGTAAATTCTCCTATTTGAAGACAACAGAAGCCACTCATTCTAACATTGATCATATGAAATATGTTGTTGCTGTTATTAGGTGCTGTTGAGTCACTTTCAACTCATAGCAACCCCATGTGATACAGTAGAATTCCCCCATAGAGTTTTCTAGGTTTAATCTTTGCAGGTCTATGTACAGGAACCGGTACATAGACCAAGAGGCAGCCTTTTGAACAGAAAAAAGGAATACTACATGGTTTAAAATCAGGAAAGGCGTGCATCAGGGTTGTGTCCTTTCACCATACTTATTCAATCTGTATGCTGAGCAAGTAATCTGAGAAGCTGGACTGTGTGAGGAAGAACGTGGCATCAGGATTGGAGGAAGACTCATTAACAACCTCTGATATGCAGATGACAGAATCTTTGCTTGCTGAGAGTGAAGAGGACTTGAAGCACTTACTGATGAAGATTAAAGACTACAACGTTCAGAATGGATTACACCTTAACATAAAGAAAATAAAAATTCTCACAACTGGACCAATAAGCATCATGATAAATGGAGAAAGTATTGAAGTTGTCAAGGATCTTGTTTCACCTGGATCCACAATCAATGCCCATGGAAGCAGCAGTCAAGAAATTAAATGACGTATTGTATTGGGGAAATTTGCTACAAAAGACCTCTTTAAAGTGTTAAAAAGCAAAGATGTCACTTTAAGGACTAGGGTGCACCTGATGCAAGCAATGGTATTTTCAGTCACCTTCTGGGCATGCGAAAGTTGGACAGTGAATAAGGAAGGCCAGAGAAAAATTGATGCCTTTGAATTACTGTGTTGGCAAAGAATATTGAATATACCGTGGACTACCAGAAGAAGGAACAAACCTGTCTTGAAAGAAGTACAGCCAGAATGCTCCTTAGAAGTGAGGATGGCGAGACTTAGTCTCACATACTTTGGACATGTTACCAAGAGGGACCAGTCCCTGGAAAAGAACATCATGCTTGGTAAAGTAGCGGGTCAGTGAAAAAGAAGAAGGCCCTCAACTAGGTGGGTTGACACAGTGGCTGCAACGATGGGCTCAAGCGTAGCAGCGATTGTGAGGATGGCGTGGGACTGGGCAGTGTTTCGTTGTGTTGTACATAGGGTTGTAGTGAGTTGGAACTGACTTGATGGCGCCTAACAACAACAATCTTTACAGGAGCAGATTGCAGGTCTTCCTTGGAGCTGCTTGGAAGGTTTGAACCACCAACCTTTTGGTTAGCAGCCTAATGAACTCTTGTGCCACCAGGGCTCCTTGTATGAAATAACACCCTAGATAACCTATAAAAGTAAAAGTCCTTTTCAAATGTATATTTCCACAAGCAAATTTTAAAACTTTAAGAGTATTAGTTTAAATATGGAAATATTGTTGAAACAGTGTTTCATGTGGAAACCATGTGTCTAGCCCAGTGATAGTACATACTGGACATTTAAGTATGTTTCTTAAAATTATACTTCTTGTAATTATTTTCATTTTTGTATATTACCTTTGATTCACATGTCTTATATATTTACAGCAATAGCTGAGTGCAAGTTTGTATACTTTTACAAAACATCATAAATGTGTAAGTATATCTAGTTGAAATAATACAATATGTAGGTGCTGCTTAATTTTGATTACTTTCACAGTTGATTTCTTGGAAATTAAAATCTTGAAACTTGATTTTTTTTTTGCACTCAAACGCCGTTCGTTGTTAGGTGCTGTTGAATTGTAACCCTGTGTACAACAGAATGAAACACTGCCAGGTCCGTCACCATCCTCACAGTCGTTGCTACATTTGAGCCCGTTGTTGCAGCCACTGCATCAGTCTGTCTTCTTGAGGGTCTTCCTCTTTTTCGCTGACCCTGTACTTTACCAAGCGTGATATCCTTCTCCAAGGTCTGGTCTCTCTTGATAACACGTCTAAAGTGAGTAAGACGAGGTCTCGCCATCCTCTGTTCTTCCAAGACAGGTTTGTTCCTTCTTCTCACAGTCCATGGTATATTCATACCTAAACACTGATAACTAATAATTAGTAGTCATCTTGGTGGAGACTAAAACTTCAGTGAACCTGGTTAACCAAGGTACCACCTCAAAAGAATACCTAAGAGGAAAATTCTTAGAATCAAGCAAAAATAGCACGTTGATGGATGGGATAATTTAACCATAACTACCTACCATGGCTATAATTCCTTTTAAAATGTTACATCCTGCAGGTGGTATTCTTGTACTTGGTTCTTCCACTGCAGAACTGTTCTATTTCAGTCTGCATTGTAAGCCACCAATCAATGGAGATAAATGTGACATAAACACTGGAATATCGTATTTAGCTCAGTAGTTCTCAGCCGGGGATGATTTTGGTGTCCGTTCCCTCTCGCATGGGGACATTTGGCAATATTTGCTGATGTTTTTGGTTGTCACAACTGGGGTGGGGGGGCCGCTACTGACATCTAGTAGGTAGAGGCCAAGGATGTTGTTAAACATCCTGCAGTGCACAGGACAAGCCCCTACAATAAGGAATTATCTTGTTAAAAAACGTCAATAGTACCCAGGTTGAGAAACCCTGCAATAAATAACTTTTTTTTTTTAATTAACTTTTATTGAGCTTCAAGTGAACGTTTACAAATCAAGTCAAACTGTCACATATAAGTTTATATACACCTTACTCCGTACTCCCACTTGCTCTCCCTTTAATGAGTCAGCCCTTCCAGTCTCTCGTGACAATTTTGCCAGCTTCCAACTCTCTCTATCCTCCCATCCCCCCTCCAGACAGGAAATGCCAACACAGTCTCAAGTGTCCACCTGATACCCATAGCTCACTCTTCATCAGCATCTCTCTCCTACCCACTGTCCAGTCCCTTTCATGTCTGCTGAGTTATTTTCGGGAATGGTTCCTGTCCTGGGCCAACAGAAGGTTTGGGGACCATGACCGCCGGGATTCCTCTAGTCTCAGTCAGACCATTAAGTATGGTCTTTTTGTGAGAATTTGGGGTCTGCATCCCACTGATCTCCTGCTCCGTCAGGGGTTCTCTGTTGTGCTCCCTGTCAGGGCAGTCCTCGGTTGTGGCCGGGCACCAACTAGTTCTTCTGGTCTCAGGATGATGTAGGTCTCTGGTTCATGTGGCCCTTTCTGTCTCTTGGGCTCTTAGTTATTGTGTGACCTTGGTGTTCTTCATTCTCCTTTGATCCAGGTGGTTTGAGACCAATTGATGCATCTTAGATGGCAGCTTGTTAGCATTTAAGGCCCCAGGCGCCACATTTCAAAGTGGGATGCAGAATGTTTTCATAATAGAATTATTTTGCCAATTGACTTAGAAGTCGCCTTAAACCATGGTCCCCAAACCCCCGCCCTTGCTCCGCTGACCTTTGAAGCATTCAGTTTATCCCGGAAACTTCTTTGCTTTTGGTCCAGTCCAGTTGAGCTGACCTTCCATGTATTGAATATTGTCCTTCCCTTCACCTAAAGCAGTTCTTATCTACTAACTAATCAGTAAAAAACCCTCTCCCACCCTCCCTCCCTCCCCCCCTCGTAACCACAAAAGTATGTGTTCTTCTCAGGTTTACTATTTCTCAAGATCTTATAACAGTGGTCTTATACAATATTTGTCCTTTTGCCGCTCAGCATAATGCCTTCCAGGTTCCTCCATGTTATGAAATGTTTCACAGATTCGTCACTGTTCTTTATCGATGCGTAGTATTCCATTGTGTGAATATACCATAATTTATTTAACCATTCATCCGTTGATGGACACCTTGGTTGCTTCCACCTTTTTGCTGTTGTAAACAGAGCTGCAGTAAACATGGGTGTGCATATATCTGTTTGTGTGAAGGCTCTTATTTCTCTAGGGTATATTCCGAGGAGTGGGATTTCTGGGTTGTATGGTAGTTCTATTTCTAACTGTTTAAGATAACGCCAGATAGATTTCCAAAGTGGTTTTACCATTTTACGTTCCCACCAGCAGTGTATAAGAGTTCCAATCTCTCCACAGCCTCTCCAACATTTATTATTTTGTGTTTTTTGGATTAATGTCATCCTTGTTGGAGTGAGATGGAATCTCATCGTAGTTTTAATTTGCATTTCTCTAATGGCTAATGATCGAGAGCATTTTCTCATGTGTCTGTTAAACTGCCTGAATATCTTCTTTAGTGAAGTGTGTGTTCATATCATTTGCCCACTTCTTGCCTGGGTTGTTTGTCTTTTTGTGGTTGAGTTTTGACAGAATCATGTAGATTTTGGAGATCAGGCGCTGGTCGGAGATGTCATAGCTGAAAATTCTTTCCCAATCTGTGGTCTTTTTAGTCTTTTGGTGAAGTCTTTAGATGAGCATAGGTGTTTGATTTTTAGGAGCTCCCAGTTATCTGGTTTCTCTTCGTCATTTTTGGTAATGTTTTGTATTCTGTTTATGCCTTGTATTAGGGCTCCTAGGGTTGTCCCTATTTTTTCTTCCATGATCTTTATCGTTTTAGTCTTTGTGTTTAGGTCTTTGATCCACTTGGAGTTAGTTTTTGTGCATGGTGTGGGGTATGGGTCCTGTTTAATTTTTTTGCAAATGAGTATCCAGTTATGCCAGCACCATTTGTTAAAAAGACTATCTTTTCCCCAAATAACTGACACTGGGCCTTTGTCAAATATCAGCTGCTCATATGTGGATGGATTTATATCTGGGTTCTCAATTCTGTTCCATTGGTCTATGTGTCTGTTGTTGTACCAGTATCAGGCTGTTTTGACTACTGTGGCTGTGTAATCGGTTCTGAAATCAGGTCGAGTGAGGCCTCCCACTTTCTTCTTCTTTTTCAGTAATGCTTTGCTTATCCGAGGCTTCTTTCCCTTCCATATAAAGTTGGCGATTTGTTTCTCCATCACGTTAAAAAATGTCATTGGAATTTGGATCGTAAGTGCATCGTATGTATAGATGGCTTTTGGTAGAATAGACATTTTTACTATGTTAATTCTTCCTATCCATGAGCAAGGTGTGTTTTTCCACTTAAGTATGTCCTTTTTAGTTTCTTGTAGTAGTTATTTGTAGTTTTCTTTGTATAGGTCTTTTACATCTTTGGTAAGATTTATTCCTAAGTATTTTATCTTCTTGGTGGCTACTGTGAATGGTATTGATTTGGTTATTTCCTCTTCGATGTTCTTTTTGTTGATGTAGAGGAATCCAAGTGATTTTTGTATGTTTATCTTAGGACCTGAGACTCTGCCAAACTCTTCTATTAGTTTCAGTAGTTTTCTGGAGGATTCCTTAGGGTTTTCTGTGTATAAGACCATGTCATCTGCAAATAGAGATAATTTTACTTCCTCCTTGCCAGTCCGGATGCCCTTTATTTCTTTGTCTAGCCTAATTGCTCTGGCTAGGACCTCTAGCACAATGTTGAATAAGAGCGGTGATAAAGGGCATCCTTGTCTGGTTCCCGTTCTGAAGGGAAATGCTTTCAGGCTCTCTCCATTTAGAGTGATGTTGGCTGTTGGATTGCTCTGGCTAGAACCTCTAGCACAATGTTGAATAAGAGCAATGGTAAAGGGCATCCTTGTCTGGTTCCCGTTCTCAAGAGAAATGCTTTCAGGCTTTCTCCATTTAGAGTGATGTTGGCTGTTGGCTTTGTATAGATGCCCTTTATTATGTTGAGGAATTTTCCTTCAATTCCTATTTTGATGAGTGTTTTTTTTATAAATGGGTGTTGGACTTTGTCAAATGCCTTTTCTGCATCAATTGATAAGATCATGTGGTTTTTGTCTTTTGTTTTATTTATATGGTGGATTACATTAATGGTTTTTCTAATATTAAACCAGCCTTGCATACCTGGTATAAATCCCACTTGGTCATGGTGGATTAATTTTTTGATATGTTGTTGAATTCTATTGGCTAGAATTTTGTTGAGGATTTTTGCATCTATGTTCATGAGGGATATAGGTCTGTAATTTTCTTTTTTTGTGATGTCTTTACCTGGTTTTGGTATCAGGGAGATCGTGGCTTCATAGAATGAGTTAGGTAGTATTCCGCCATTTTCTATGCTTTGAAATACCTTTAGTAGTAGCGGTATTAACTCTTCTCTGAAAGTTTGGTAGAACTCTGCAGTAAAGCCATCTGGGCACTTTTTTTTTTTTTTAAATGTGTTAGTAATTGAGGTGGTAGTAGCTAGGCAAACACCTGGCTTGAACAAAAAAATGTGTTGAGCTGCTTTTAGTTCACTGGAGAGCTGAACTGAACAAATTTGGTCATTTATTGTGTGGAAAATAATTCCTGTCACTAAAAGCCTTGAATTTTTTTGGTTGCCAGCATACTTCGCTTTTTTTTGTTGTTGTTGTTAGTTTGTTTTTAGCTATTAAATTTTTTTCTCATTAAAATTGATTTGGACATTAATCATGCATTGTAATGGATTTGCAAGTATGAATCTCCTTCATTTTTGTACATATTGAATTAATTATCTCACAGTTACGTGATTATTTATACCTTTCAAAAAATTTATTTGCAATGTTCATATGTGATTGTAACAAATACCCCATGAAAGGGTAGGTATGCATTGCCCTTACTGTTTGACAGATGGGGGAACAGAGCAGGTTAGTGGCAGAAATAAATCTAGTACTTGGAAGTCTTCATGCTAATATACTTTTCAGGTTGCTATTCATTGGTATCCCATTTAATCTTCCCAGCAGTTCTATGAGATAAGTTTACCATTTCCATTTTACAGAGGAGGAAACTAGTTAAGAAAGATTACATAAATAAAGTCCCCAGAGTCTCTCAATTGACAGTGTAGTTTTGACTGTTTAAGA
The DNA here is from genome assembly GCF_030014295.1 of Loxodonta africana. NCBI lineage: Eukaryota > Metazoa > Chordata > Mammalia > Proboscidea > Elephantidae > Loxodonta > Loxodonta africana. The sequence goes on along the minus strand of NC_087345.1, from coordinate 173,239,964 downwards.
GAGCTATGCTGTCTCTCCAAGTAATCATCTCCAGTAAATAAATTTGACAATCTCTGGATAAATTTGTTAAGTCTGTGCCTACCCTAAGTAGGTCTCTTGATACCTAGTCTAATATTCATGCTTCCACTTGAATCAGTTACCTAGTAATTCAGTGTTTTTAGATTCTAGTCTGATCTAACTTGAATAGAAACCTTACTGAGTTTTAGTAGGCCATGAGGTATCCCTAGTTGCTATTTAGAATTTATTTTTTGAGCACGCTAAGTTCAAAAGCGTCCAAAGAGATGGTTCTCAGCTGCATTTGAGTGAGGCAGCTACTTTGCAAGATTTACTTTGCCAGTCTATAAATAGGAATTTATATTTGGGATAGGACTCCCATTCATTCTCATTTTCTAATTAAGATCCATATTACCCTCTTTCCCCATCTTCTGTGTCATGGTTTTTTTCCATGTTGATATAAACCTCAGGCTGACTAGCAACAACAATGACAAAACAACATTACAGTTAACATTTTATTTTCCCTTCTGAAACATTTAGAGTTCGTCCTTTTCTAAATGAGCATGTGATTTCTGTGAGGTGGTAGGAACTGGTGATACATTATTTTCAAGATTAGGAAATTTAAGAGGAATTTATCAGTTTACCAAAGGAGATCAATTTTTCAAAGATAGAATTTAGGTTTTCAGATCAGACAAAACCAAGCCACACTATCATTTTTTCCATTATATCAAAGAATATCTGCATAAATATTTGACCAGTTATCATTTTGTTTGAAGATTATCTGATGATACTCAGTTCTCGGTGCAGATTCTATTAGTTGAAAATTTTTAGCGTTTCGTAAAATACATCCATTGGCTGTATTTGGATCATTGAGAATATGAAATGGTGGGTCTGGAATTGAGAGAGGAAGGAAAAAAGACAGTTACGTTAATGCAATTGGGTGAGAAAGATTAGAGTTGTATTTAAAACAGGGAAGATTTAAAAAAAATGAATTATTATAACAAAAATAATTTTCTTATCTCCATGAAAAAAATGCTACTACCCAAAATAACCATAATATATATTGTGTTATTTAGAAAAGAGACCACCACTCAAATACAGCTGAAACAAAGCTGAATTTAATACTTCTAAGCAAGAGAGAACTATGCTTGTAGAACACAGCCGTCCAAACAAGGCAGAGATGATATTATATAGGGTTTTGAGGAAGCATGGACTTTAAGGATTGGCTAATTTTCAAAGGTGAGACTTTTAGAAATTGGCTGACTTTAAACTTGGCGTGTAGGGACTGGCTACCACAGAGGAGCCAGGATAATGAAGCACGGCAGTTACTGATTGGTTGATTTTCTTAGAGGAGTATTTAAATCGAAATGTTGAGTACAGTTTAGGGATTGATTGATTGGGGCAGATTTAAAACCGGCTCTGTGGTCACTTGTTCACAGCTTGGGACAGGAGCCAAAGAACAATCTTTTCCTTCCTCGAAGTTGGAGAATATTCTTCATATTTATGTCAAACATATTAATGTTAGCAGCTGTGCTAGTATACTATAGTTTTGATTTTGCTTTTCTTCTGAAACTTAAAAAAAAATATGGGTGCAGTGAATATGATTCATTCTGTACCTGCCAGTCTTGGGATTGTGTGATATTTGGAATTCAAGCATCTCCAAGGATTATTATGTTGTTGTTAGGTGCCGTCAAGTCCGTTCTGACTCATAGCAACCCTATGCACAACAGAACGAAACGCTGCCCGGTCCCGCGCCATCCTTACAATCGTTACGCTTGAGCTCATTAGTGCAGCTGCTGTGTCAGTCCACCTCGTTGAGGGTCTTCCTCTTTTCCATTTACCCTGTACTTTGCCAAGCATGATGTCCTTCTCCAGGGACGGATCCCTTCTGAAAACATGTCCAAAGTATGTAAGACACAGTCACGCCATCCTTGTTTCTAAGGAGCATTCTGGTTGTTATATGTAGTTTAAAACTATATATCTATAATATATAGTTTAAAAACTATAAAACTATATACATTATATACAGATTAAAAAGGTAGCATATGTTATTTATGGAAATATTTTAAGGCTTTAAGCATTGTGGTGAAAGCTGTGTAACTTTTATGTCTGTTTTTCTCATGGGAGTGTGTTGTAGCACGTGCATGTCAAAATTAGTCTTGATGGATGCTGAATTATGGATCTAAACGTTTGTTGTTTTCGCTGTTGTTAGGGATACATCTAGAAGTGATTATATTTTTGAAAGTCAACTAGCAGTTTTATTCTTATAAACATCTTAGGTTTAATGATTATGCTGCATGTCTTTTATATGACAAGATAGGCTGAATTATGTTAGTATCTGTGAATTATTTTACCAAAATTATTATATCATAGTACAATTTGTATAAAGTATTTCAATAGTTTAATATTTATTTATAACATTTGTATTCTTTAGAATGAAATGAAGAGCTACAGTTTATGACTATTTACTGGACCTGTGCCAAAAAGTAGGTATTTTTCTAATTTGATCCCTTACAGTAATAAATTTTTCCCCCCACGTTTCTGTCAGTTTGTCGTACTATGGGGACTTTCGTGTTGCTGTGATGCTGGAAGCTATGCCACTGGTATTCAGATACCAGCAGGGTCACCCATGGAGGACAGGTTTCAGCTGAGCTTCAAGACTAAGACAGACTAGGAAGAAGCACCCAGCAGTCTACTTCTGAAAAGCATCAGCCAGTGAAAACCTTATGAATAGCAGTGGAACATTGTCTGATACAGTGCTGGAAGATGAGCCCCCAGGTTGGAAGGGACTCAAAAGACGGCTGGGGAAGAGCTGCCTCCTCAATGTAGAGTCAACCTTAATGACGTGGACGGAGTAAAGCTTTCGGGACCTTCATTCGCTGATGTGGCATGACTCAAAATGAGAAGAAACAGCTGCAAGCATCCATTAATAATCGGAACCTGGAATGTATGAAGTATGAATTTAGGAAAATTGGAAATCATCAAAAATGAAATGGAACGCATAAACATCGATATCCTAGGCATTAGTGAGCTGAAATGGACTGGTATTGGCCATTTTGAATCAGACAATCATATAGTCTACTATGCTGAGAATGACAACTTGAAGAGGAATGGTGTTGCGTTCATTGTCAAAAAGAACGTTTCAAGGTCTATCCTGAAGTACAGTGCTGTCAGTGATAGGATAGTATCCATACGCCTACAAGGAAGACCAGTTAATATGACTATTATTCAAATTTACGCACCAACCACTAGGGCCAAAGGTGAAGAAATAGAAGATTTTTATCAGCTGTTACAGTCTGAAATTGATTGAACATTCAGTCAAGATGCACTGATAATTACTGGCGATTGGAATGAGAAAGTTGGAAACAAAGAAGGATCTGTAGTTGGAAAATACGGCCTTGGTGATAGAAACAATGCTGGAGATCGAATGATAGAATTTTGTAAGACCAACAACTTCTTCATTGCAAATACCTTCTTTCACCAACATGAACGGCAGCTATACACATGGACCTCGCCAGATGGGACACACAGAAATCAAATTGACTACATCTGTGGAAAGAGACAATGGCAAAGCTCAATATCATCAGTCAGAACAAGGCCAGGGGCCAACTGTGGAACAGACCATCAATTGCTCATATGTAAGTTCAAGCTGAAACTGAAGAAAATCAGAGCAAGTCCACAAGAGCCAAAATATGACCTTTAGTATATCCCACCTGAATTGAGACCATCTGAAGAATAGATTTGATGCGTTGAACACTAGTGACCAAAGACCAAACGAGTTGTGGAATGACATCAAGGACATCATCCATGAAGAAAGCAAGAGGTCACTGAAAAGACAGGAAAAAAAGAAAAGACCATGGTGGATGTCAGAGGAGATTCTGAAACTTGCTCTTGAGTGTTGAGCAGCTAAAGCAAAAGGAAGAATTGATGAAGTAAAAAGCAGAAGATCTCAAAGGGCGGCTCGAGAAGACAAAGTAAAGTATTATAATGACATGTGCAAAGAGCTGGAGATGGAAAACCAAAAGGGAAGAACACGCTTGGCGTTTCTCAAGCTGAAAGAACTGAAGAAAAAATTCAAGCCTTGAGTTGCAATAGTGAAGGATTCTATGGGGGAAAATATTAAATAACACAGGAAGCATCAAAAGAAGGTGGAAGGAATACAGAGAGTCATTATATCAAAAAGAATTAGTCGATATTGAACGATTTCAAGAGGTGGCTTATGATCAGGGACCGATGATACTGAGGGAAGAAGTCCAAGCTGCTCTGAAGGTATTGGCAAAACACAAGGCTCCAGGAATTGATGGAATATCAGTTGAGATGTTTCAACAAACAGATGCAGTGCTAGAGGTGCTCACTCATCTATGCCAAGAAATCTGGAAGACAGCTTCCTGGCCAACTGACTGGAAGAGATCCATATTTATGCCTGTTCCCAAGAAAGGTGATCCAACCAAATGTGGAAATTACAGAACAATATCATTAATATCACACACAAGCAATTTTGCTGAAGATCATTCAAAAACAGCTGCAGCAGTATATCGACAGGGAACTACCAGAAATTCAGGCTGGTTTCAGAAGAGGACGTGGAACCAGGCATATCATTGCTGATGTCAGATGGATCCTGGCTGAAAGCAGAGAATATGAGAAGGGTGTTTACCTGTGTTTTATTGACTATGCAATGGCATTCGACTGTGTGGATCATAACAAACTATGGATAACACTGCGAAGAATGGGAATTCCAGAACACTTAATTGTGCTCATGAGGAACCTTTCCATAGATCAAGAGGCAGTTGTTTGGACAGAACAAGGGGATACTGATTGGTTTAAACTCAGGAAAGGTGTGCGTCAGGGTTGTATTCTTTCACCATACCTATTTACTCTGTATGCTGAACAAATAGTACGAGAAGCTGGACTATATGAAGAAGAATGGGACATCAGGATTGGAGGAAGACTCATTAACAACCTGCATTTTGCAGATGACACAACCTTAATTGCTGAAAGTGAAGAGGACTTGAAGGACTTACTAATGAAGATCAAAGACCACAGCCTTCAGTATGGATTACACCTCAACATAAAGAAAACAAAAATCCTCACAACTGGACCAATGAGCAACATCATGATAAACGGAGAAAAGATTGAAGTTGTCAAGGATTTCATTTTACTTGGATCCACAATCAACAGCCATGGAAGCAGCAGTCAAGAAATGAAAAGACGCATTGCATTGGGCAAATCTGCTGCACAGGACCTCTTCAAAGTGTTGAAGAGCAAAGATGTCACCCTGAAGACTAAGGTGCGCCTGACCCAAGCCATGGTATTTTCAGTCACATCATATGCATGTGAAAGCTGGACAATGAATAGGGAAGACCGAAGAAGAGGTGACGCCTTTGAATTGTGGTGTTGGCGAAGAATATTGAATATACCAGGGACTGCCAAAAGAATGAACAAATCTGTCTTGGAAGAGGTGCAGCCAGAATGCTCCTTAGAGGCAAGGATGACGAGACTGCGTCTTACATACTTTGGACATGTTGTCAGGAGGGATCAGTTCCTGGGGAAGGACATCGTGCTTGGCAGAGTACAGGATCAGTGGAAAAGAGGAAGACCCTCAACAAGGTGGATTGACACAGTGGCTGCAACAGTGAGCTCAAGCATCACAACGATTGTAAGGATAGCGCAGGACCGGGCAGTGTTTCGTTCTGTTGTGCATAGGGAGTCGGAATTGACCCGATGGCACCTAACAACAACAACAACAGTAATTTTTTAGTTTTTTTAACCAATGAAAATGTTAATACAAGCTCAGAGGGGATTGTTCATCGTAGAAGTTAGAGAAAACAAAATGAGTTTTTGGTGTAATTCCCTTTTTTGGTATTGAAATTTTATTTTAAAATATCATGTCTTCTGTATTTATGTATGATGTAAGGTATATAAGCCTGGGTTCTCTAGAGAAGGAAAACCCGTAAAGCGTATGAATATATACAGAGAGAGATTTAAATCAAGGAAGTGGCTCACACTGTTGTAGAGGTTGGAAAGTCCCAAGTCCGTGGGTCAGGATAGAAGCTTCTCCTGATTCACATAGCCACATAGGCTGGTGAACTCAAGATTGGCAGGGCAAAGAGCAGAGCTCTTGCTCATAGGCTGTGAAGATCAATGAATCCCAAGATGGGCAGGCAAGACAGCAGGTAAGCTGCTAGCCCAAGTCCCAAGAACCAGAGGTCAGGGGAGCAGGAGCCAGCTGCAGCACAAGCAGAAACCCACGAGCCTTTCCAGAGGGTCCATATGCTCAAGGAAGCTCCCTTTCAACTGATGGGCTACTTACAGCAGATCCCATTATGGAAGTGATCATATTATATCAAATCTCATCATGGAAATGATCACAACGTTATATGACTTGGAAACTACATCATAACTGCCAAACCACTGAGAATCACGGCTGAGCCAAGTTGGCACACAGCCTTAACCATCACATAAGGTCATTACATTTAAAATGGAATCGATCTTTTATGTTCATACGCAGCACCTATTTCATTAACCTGCGACTTTTGTGTCATACGTCTGCCCTCCAGGTAGAATTACCCAGTGGTACAGCTGTGTTTAGAAGTCCCTGGGTGATGCAAACGGTTAACATCCTCGGTGGCCAACCAAAAGGTTGGAGGTTCTAGCTCACCCAGAGGTGCTTCAGAAGAAAGGCCTGGGGATTATTTATATAAAGCATTTTTATGTGAAAGCTCTTTGAAAATGCAAGCCTCTCCAATTTTTGTTTCCAGTCCAGAATTCTGACCTCTTGAGGAGGTTAATCTTAACCCAGTATTAAAATTCATACAGTGGTATTGTTTATGGAAGAGTTATTGCTAAATGACTAAATGATATTCAAACCTTTTTTCCTTCAACATTTAATTTTTCTAATGACGCTACTAAGTAGTTTAGATTTTCTAGGAAAACGTTGGCTTTGATGCCTAAATACTGTCGTTGGGACCATTCTGAATATCGTTATGGGAGTATCTACAATGTGAAATAATGGATTTGAAATGTGTTTCTTTGCTGTGCGTATGCAGTGAATGTTAATTGCTGTGGAGTTTATTCCAAGTAACGGTGACACCACGTATATCAGAGTAGAACTCTGCTTCATAGGGTTTTCAACACTATGACCTTTGGAAGTAGATCGACAGGCCTGTCTTCTGAAGAGCCTCCCGCACCTAACTGTTTGCAACACTCAGGAACTCCTGTGTAGTGAATGTTGTTGATTAAGTCAATTCCAATGCGTAGCGACCCTATGTGACAGAATAGAACTGCCCCATAGGGCTTCCTAGACTAATCTTTACAGAAGCAGACTGCCAAGTCTCTTCTGCTGGCGGGTAGGAATTGCCGACCTTTCAGTTAGCAGCCGAGAGCTTAGTCATTGCGCCACCAGGGTTTTTTATGCAGTGACTGGTAGGACTTTCAGACTGCTAACCAAAAGGCCAGCAGTTTGAATCCAGCAGCTGCTTCTTGGAAACCCTATGGGCAGTTCTATTCTGTCCTATAGGGCTGTTATGAGTCGGAATCGACTCAATGGCGACGGGTTTTTAGTAGGGCTTTTATTGCCTAAGATGCAGTCTAAAAAGAATCACTAGTTAAACTTGTGTACCAGCATGAAAACCCAAGAGTCATATGCTCTTTAAAAAGCCTTATTTTCTGGTCTGCTAATTTAATGGGTGTAAAATGGTATCCAGTCGTTTTAATTTACGTTTCTTTGATTTTTTTTTTTTTTTTTTGATTACTGGTGAGGCTGAGCTTCTCTTCATTTACTTGTTAGCCTGTAGGCTAACATTTACCAGATTTAGCAAATAAAAATACAGGATACCTTATTAAATTTGAATTTCAGATGAACAGTAGAACTGCCCTGTAGGGTTTCCAAGGCTGTAAATCTTTATGGAAGCAGACTGCTACATCTTTTTCTCACAGAGCGGTTGGTGGGTTCAAACTGCTGACCTTTTGGTTAGCAGCTGAATGCTTAACCACTGCACCACCAGAGTGCCATAAGCAATGAATACCTTTTTAGTATAAGTATGTACCATGCAATATTTGGGATATGCTTATACTAAAAAATTATTCATTGTTAATCAAAATTCAAATTTAATGGCATCATATATTTAACGTCTTATTTCACCTTACGTGAATTTTCTCTTACCAAAATTTTAATTGCATTTCCTGTCTTTTTGTTGTTTTTCAAGAGTTCTTTGCATACACTAGGTATTAATGCCTTGTCTTCTTGAGATGTTGCAAACATAGCCTTCCAGCCAATTGCCTGTTATCTTTGTCTGCAGTGTCCTTTGTTGAACAACAGTCCTTAATTGTGCGGGAGTCAATTCTCTGTGTTTATGTGTTTTGGATCTTGTTTAAGAAATCTTTTACCCGCCTCAAGTCACAAATATATTATCCTACTTTTTCTTTCATTTGCTTCCTCGCTTCACCTTTCATGTTTATATCTTTAATCCCTCTGGTGTGTATTTTACGGGCAGGGCATTAGGAAATGAGATCAGAGAGGTAATGGAGGGAGCAGATTGTGTGGGATATTGTGAAGACTCTGGCTTTTATGTTAAATTAAATGAAGCCAGGGGAGGGTTTTGAACAGTGGATTCCACAGTCTGTGCTTTAAAAGGAATTCTCTAATGACTGTTGAGAATAGGTTGTATGACAGCATGGCAGAGACTGCTAATTCTCCAGAATTTATTTATTTCTTCTCCCTTTTAGTGTCAGAGCTCCTCTGGCTCAGCTGACTACCTGGCTACCCACATAGTGACTACATGTGGTAACTTTTCTTGCAGATAGAAATGGCCATGAGATTAGATTTGGCCCAATAAGGTGTGAATAAAGTGATACATACAGCTTCTGGGTTATCTTCTTAAAAAAAAAAAAAGCTGTCCTGGACTGTATCTTCCCCACGCCTCACCTCACCTCTCAGTCTCTACCCCTGAATGGAAAGCAGCAAAAATTAGAGTGGCAACAACTGCCTTGAACCCAGAGATGGAATTCTCACCATAAGGACAGCAGAGCCATCCTCATCAGCCTAGGTCCCTGGATAACCTTTTGGAGCAGAACCAATGACTACTCACCCTCCCCCCAGCCACCTGCCAATCTCTGTACTGTTTCAAGGAAGACAAGTAACCTTGTTTGAGCCACTGTGTTTTGGCATCACTGTTTTACGATAGCTTAGCTCATACCATATTTAACACCAAAGATGGTACCTGAAGTGGGGTGTTACCATAACAAAAAGCTCAAGTGTATGGCATTAGCTACGTGACTGGTCGACAGACAGTAGGAAACATGTTCTGGCTAGGAAGCTAGTGACCCTTATTCTGTAGTGGCGAAAACTATCACCTCTGATTACTTGGAAGGCAGTCAACGTGTCTACCTAGTTTGTAGCCCCAGGGAAGTGGTTAGAAAGAACCAGATTGCTAATATATGTTGTGTGCTCCTTGCTGCTTTAGTGAGAAACTACAAGAGGACATCATATAAAGGATCAATTAACCAGTTTGTAGTTAGATTTGGAAAGATGTATGGTGTTACTAAAAGACCTGTGATCTGAATTGACTGAGAAGACAGTTATCTCAGGCACTGCAGAATTGTAAAAAATTGCTTCTGTATCCCACACGGAAACCCTGGTGGCGTAGTGGTTAAGTGCTATGGCTGCTAGCCAAAGGGTCGGCAGTTCAGATCTGCCAGGCGCTCTCTGGAAACCCTATGGGGCAGTTCTACTGTGTTCTGTAGGGTCACTCTGAGTCAGAATCGACTCAGTGGCACTGGGTTTGGGTATTTTGGTTTGGTATCCCATACATCAAGAGGTAAGATCGTCATTCTCAGGAACCTCCCATTAGGTATTCTTACAGCGGAATCCAGTCCAGGCAAAGATCAAATTAAGGATTTGCCTTTTCACCGGAATCAGTCGCTTTAAGCTAGATAAAGCTCCAGCAACAAACATGAACCCTCAGTTCCTTACAGCAGCAAAGGTTTCTTTCTTACTCATGATATATTGGTTATGGCTGTGGTCCTTGTCTTCCATCGCTTCAAGATTTTAGCCAAAGAAAAAGCCTTTTTTGGGACATTGCCGTTTTTGTGACAGAAGGAAAGAGATATGGCAGAACCAGCTGCTTACAAGCAGCATGTGTTACTTTTCATATTTTATTGCCCAAAGCAAGTCAATTGAAATCAATCAGGCAAGAAAGGACATCTCAAGTCAGGCGGCCTGGCCTGATGTCAGTGGAGTTAGGTGGTGTAATCCTTCTGCAGTGAATCAAAAGCTGTTATATCAGATGCCTCAGTGTAACTGACCTTAAATTGAGGGAGAGAGGGATAAAGCTATCACTGAGGCCAGAAAATAAAGAGGAGAATTGACAGGCTTTTAGACCAAATGTTTAGTTGTATCTTTCACGTGGAGCTGACTAAATGCAAACAGACCTGTTGAGTTTTTGCGAAAATTATATTGCTGAGGGGCACTGGTGGTTAAGTGGTAGAATTCTTAACCTTCCGTTAGAGAGATCCAGATTTGATTCCCAGACCGTCAGTGCACCTCATGCATTGTCTGTCACTGGAAGCTTGTGTGTTGCTATGATGCCAAACAAGTTTCAACAGAGCTGCTAGACTTAAGATGGGCTAGGAAGAAAGGCCTGGCCATCTGCTTCTGAAAATCAGCCTGTGACAGCCCTGTGGATCACAGTAGTATGATTCACAGTCAATCACGGGAATGGTTCAGGACCAGGCAGCATTTTGATCTCTTGTGCATGAGGTTGCCATGAGTTGGGGGCAGACTCAATGGCAGTTAGCATCAATAACATCTTGCCAAAGATTCCACAAGTTTGACCTTCAGAAGCCTGTGGTGGTTTGGCATTGTTGGGATCCTAAAGCAACTCCTGGTTCCCAAATTTACACCAGTAGGTAGTAGGCTGTTAGAACTTTGTTGCCCCTTTGGAGTGTGTAGTCTCCCATGTCCACTTCACGTATGGCCAGAAAGGATAATGGAAAAGAAAAGAGCTTCCAGAGGTAGAACCAGAGGCTCCAGAAGACAGAAGGACAAGGGAGTTCCTCCCAGAGAACAGAAGCTGAGTTTAACCAAAGGACTTACTTTCCTGCTAGAGCAGGGATTCTTTGCAGTTCCTGTCCAGCAGTTTTTCATCATTGATAAGAATATGTATCTCCCATCCTTTCAGAATGGAATATTTAATTGCATTCATCTCATTTGTAGTCCACCATTGTCTGTTGGGTGTGGTGATGGTGGTGAAGAACTAAGATTACTTGTCTTTTAGTTTTTAGATCATTGGACTGGGAGTGAGCCACATCTATATCTGTCCGATGATTGTGCATCACCCGAAATCCTAGACTTTGTGCTGAATCCAGTAACTGCCTTCCGTTTGGGGTAGGAGATGACTGTGCTCCATGAGTGGGAAGAAAGATGTACTCCCACCTTGGGCTTCTTATAGCCAGATAAGGCCACGTGTCTAAAAGGGGTTGGGAGTGATGTGTTCTACTTCTAAACCACATTATTATTAAAAGCTGCCTGTTCATCATGCTCTATTTTGCCCATTCTCATGGCCTTTGATCATATAGACAAGGGCTGTGCCCCAGAGAATGACAAGACAAGAGAGAAGGAAGCTCAGTTCCTGGAGGACCTTGTAGAGCAGAGCTACCCACCTTCCCTGGACCACTTGTCTGCTGCTGGACTGTTGCCCGAGACAGAAGTGAACTTCTGTTTTGTTTGAGCCACTATATTCTTGGTCCTGTTGCAGCAGTTTACCGAATATCCTAGTTAATAAAAGTGGCAACGGTGTAAGCAGGACACAAACATAGAAATTTAGATTTGGCATAGTTCTTAATGATTTTTTTTTTACTTAAAGCTTTTCATTGTATATTCTTTCTTTGAACATTTACTTCTCAAATTTTCTACTACGTAAGTTTAGAAATAGAGAAACTCTGTTGCTTGAACATTGTTCCACTACAAAACCAGTTGCTGTCGAATCAGCCCTGACTTGTGGTGACCCCTGTGCTTCGGAGTAGAACTGTGCTCCGTAGGGTTGTCAGTGGCTGCTTTTTTAGAACTAGGTTGCTGGACCTTTCTTTTGAGGTGCCTCTGAGTGGACTTGAACTTCAAAACTTTCAATTAGCAGCCGAATATGTTAGCCATTTGCACTACCTGGGGCCTCCACCCCTACTACAATTATGTTATATTCCTTTTATGTTTTTGAATGTATGTGTTTTACATATTTTATATCTTGATATTTGTTATGGTTACATAATAATCACTTCTACCACACTTAATATTCCGTTATTTTTGGTATTTTGACTGCTTTCAAATTTTCCTTCTATAAAGGATGCTGTGTGCAGTGCAGTGGGTTTTTTGTATATATGGCCTTTCTGGCCTTGGGTTTATAATTCTGCCAAAAATAATTGGTTGGGCTGCAGCTTGCCAGGTGATAGAACTATTTTATGTACCTTGCAGGGATTGGACAGTTTACTATGCAAATAAAGTGTGTAAAACTCTCGCAGGGATTGGTTGATTACTATGAAAATTAGGTGACTGGCCTACCAAGGAGCTTGGTCAGTTCTCAGTCTTGGTGGGAGGAGTAGGCTTATAAAAGGACCAGTCCCACAGAGCTTGAGGGGAACCTCAGTACCATCAAGAACAGCCTGTAGTGGGGTGCATCCGTTGGACCCTGGGTCCCTACTCTGAGAACCTCCTAGATGCAGGAGAGAGAGAACTGTAACACTGCAGACAACAAGAGAAGGCATGAGATGGTGCAGCAGTGCTAGTGGCAGCAGTACGAGCAGTGGAAACCAGGAGACCGAAGTGAGGTGCCTATATTGGGCTTCCGGCCCACGGAGTGAGGTGGTTACAGTAGGCTTGCCCACCCACAGAGCACCAGAGCTGAGCACCTCTGGGCAAGAGGCTTGCTAGCAGAGTGGCGTGCCTCTGGGCACTTGTTAGAGGAGCTAAAGAGCTGTAACACTTGCCCAAGCAGGGCAGAGGCTGAGAGTGAGGCCTGCCTGTAGGGACAGCCAAGAGAAAGCTGAGAGCTGTCTTGGTTGGAAGCTGTCTTGGTTGAAGAGCTCTATCCTGAGTCCTGAGTTGTATCCTGTTACTTCCAAGTTGATCCTGATCCAGAGTTATAGCCCGTTAACTTCCCTAATAAACCACGTAATTGTGAATATTGTCTGTGAGTTCTGTGTGGCCATTGAAATGAATTGTTGAACCTGGTAGAGAAGAATAGAGTGCCTTGGGGAGACGGCTGGTGTCAGAAATAGTGAAAAAGTTGGAGTTTGGGGGGGTGTCTGACCTCTGCCTCTTAGAAATCAGCTTTGCGATGATGGTGGTTCATCTTGCCTCGCATGAATTTAGATGAAATCTGATGCTACTGAGTTACACTGTGCTTTTAAAAATATTTCTTATGCTAAATTATCTTTGATAGGACTCTGAGGCTTAAAATACCTTCATTTTACTACTACTACTACTAAGTATAGCCAGAATATTCCTAAGAAGTGAGGGTGGGCAACTTTGTCTCACATACTTTGGGCATATTATCAGGAGGGACCAGTCCCTGGAGAAGGCCATCATGCTTGGTAAAGTGGCAAGTTAGCAAAAAAGAGGAAAACCCTCAACGAGATGGATTGACACAGTGGCTACAACAATGGGCTCGGACATAACAATGATCATTAGGATGGCAGAGGACAAGACAGTGTTTTGTCCTGTTGTACATAGGGTCACTATAAGTTGGGAGTGACTCAGTGGTACCTAACAACAACAAATAATAATTAATGACAAACAATGTTGATAAAAATAATAGTAATGACAACAGCAAACAGCAATGATGGTTATAACAGTAAAGACAACTATGAGAAGGATAAGATCAATAATAACGGTAACAACAAGAATGACTAATATTATTGAATGTTTGCTGTGTGCCAGGAGCATTCTAAAGGTTTTACATATTTTAATTCTTACAGAGCCTTCTGAGATAAGTACTATTGTTATTCCTGGCTTATAGATGAGGTACGTGAGCCACCGAGAAGTCAGATACCTAAATGCATAGTCACACAGCTGGCTTATGGTAGAGCATAGGGCCTAACCAGGCTGTAGCTACTGTAGAGCCTATGCTTTTAACCGCTAGAGCAAGTATGTAGTTTTTTCTCAGATTACGCAGTCAGTAGCAAAGCAGATTGAGAGGAGGGGGCCAAAAAAGTAGAAGGATCACCAAGAAAGAATAACGTTATTAAAGTGAAGAGATAAGCATTTTATGATTAAAGGTATCAGTATTAAATTGATGGGAGTCCAGTAAATTATTAATGAATTTCTAATTAAGAAGTCATCTGTGTTTAGGGGATGACAGTTTTGCAGAGAGGAGCCCTGATGCCACAATGGTTAAGCACTGAGTTGTTAACTGAACCTAGTTCAAACCCACCAGCAGCTCCATGGGAGAAAAGACCTGGTGATTTGCTCCCTTAAAGATTTGCAGCATAGGAACCCTGTGGGGCAGTCGTACTCTGTCCTGTAAGGTTGTCATGAGTTGGAATCGACTCAGCAGCACACAACAATAACACTTCTGCAGACAGTTAAGAGTGAAATGGGTGGGGGATAAAATCTGTTAGTTTCAAGAAACTTGGTTGTGATGGGAAAGGAACAAGTAGGAAAGTGGGTAGAAAAACAAAACACAAACCCAGTGATGTTTAGTTCATTCCAACTCATGTCAGCTCCATGTGTTTTGGAGTAGAACTGCCCCATACAGTTTTCTTAGCTGTAAACTTTATGGAAGCAGATCGCCAGGCCTTTCTTCTGTGGAGGCACCGGGTGGGTTCAAACCACCAACTTTCAGGTTAGTAGTTGAGCACAAACTGTTAGTACCACCCGGGAACTTGGATGGTAGCTAGATAGAAACATAAAGGCTGAGAAAGTATGCTAATTTCTTCATTTTTTTAAAGTGATACAAGAGATTTAAGCATTATGGGCATTGGGGAAAAAGTCAGAAGAGAAAGAGAAGTTGAAGATGTGGAGGGGGAAGGTGGGTAAGTGGTGGTATCAGTTCTCTGAGGAGGTGGGATTGAGTTCTCCCAGAGCGCTGGCTGAAGGTTAGCTCTGGACCTGAAGTGGGACACCGTTTCCCCACCATTGCCAGGAAAGAGGCAAGAATGTGAATGTAGTTGTTGATCAGTTGGGGGTAGAGGAAACTGAAGGAGTCTGACTAATAACCTCTCTTTTGTTTGTGTGGAGCTGCTGTCATTTACTGAGGGGGAGGTGGAGTAGGAAGCTTGAAGAAAGTAATGGAAGTTGGGAATTGATTCTGTGGGACATGAGAGAGGGAGCCAGTTGGGAACCCCCAGAAGGATTGGAGGCAGCAATGAGCAAGGGCCTGGGTAAGATTGAAGACTGTGCATTTGCAGAGTCCCTAATCTGCAGAGTTGTATAGCTTCTTACAATAATGATCTCTAGTCTAGGAATAAAGAAGTATATTCTTAGATTGGTTAGGGGCCTGTGTGTAGTAGAACAAGCCAGCAAGAAAGTTGAAAGTCTGGGAAAGGGAGAAGGCAGACTTGGGTGATCAGATCCTGTATTGGACAGCAAGTGAAGCTTGGAGCATGGCTGATGGATTTGGAGAAAATAAAGAGGGGAGCAGGAAAAAACTGGAAGCATAAACAAATTTAAGAACCAAAAAAACCAAAACCCATTGCCGTCGAATTGATTCCGACTCATAGCGACCCTATATGGTTATTCGTTCACTCAGTATTTATTGAGCATTTATCTTCTAGATGCTATTGTAGGTGTTGTGGCAAAGCTCCTGCCCTTGTAGAGCTTACTTCTAGTGGGGAGGTAGACAACAAACAAGCATATATGTAATTTCAGATGGTGATAAAATTCTAAGAAGAAAAACAAAGAAGGATAAGGGGATAGAAAGTGATGCAGATTCTATTTTAGATATGTGATCAGAAAAGAGGCTCTCTGAGGAGGTGACCTCTGGGCAGAGACGTGAATGAAACCAGAGACAGACCAATCAGTGCAAATGTCTGGCGAAGAGCTTTCCAGGCTAAGAAATGAAGGAGCACTTGTATAAGCCCTGGGGTAAGAGCTTTTTTGAGAAACAGCATTGACCCTAGAGTAGTGTGAGAGAGAAGAAAAAAACCGAACCAAACCCATTGCTGTCGAGTCGATTCCGACTTATAGCGACCCTACAGGACAGGGTAGAACAACTGCCCCATCGAGTTTCCAAGGAACGCCAGGTGAATTTGAACTGCCAACCTTTTGGTTAGCAGCCGTAGCACTTAACCAGTATGCCACCATGGTTACTTGAGAGAGGAGAGTGGTCATAAAATGAGGTGTAGGAGGGCATGATACACATTAGGTCTGAGGTAAGGATTTAGCATTTTATTTACATGTTTTAGGAAAATCATTGGAAGGTTTGAGTCAGAGGATTGTCATGATCTGTTTTACTTGCCTAAAGTATCACTCTGTCTGCTTTGTGAAGAATTGATTGGTAGTGGGAGTTAAATTAGAGAGCTGGAAGGCTAAGAGATTGTGGCCCACAGGTAGCATATTGGAGTTTAAGATTTCAGCCGTTGAGTGCTTCTGGGTGGAGAATCCCATGGCTGCTCCTTTAAGCAGACACACCACTCCACAATAGGCATTCTTTTTAGTGGACTAAGGCCTGACCCCTACCATCGGTTTAAACCGCACCCTTTCCTGTTTTTGACATTGCCCGCCACCAGCTTCATTATTCATTCTCCCATTTTGTCCTCACCTTGTCCTGTAGATCTGATGTACATTGTTGTCTTCCTGACCAAGACTTCCTCCAGATCTGGGTTTTCCAACTTTTTTTCATAGCCTGACCTTTTCTTCAGAAGACTCACAAGGAGGTCCAGTGTGTAAAGCAGGCGAAAGTAGAGCTTCCTTGAGGAAAATGGGGTTTGGGAGTACAATTGTCCTCTAGTGCCAGAAGTACCTCCAAGATACCTCCAGAAAACCCCTGCTCTCACAGTTCACAGCCTGGAAAAGCCCTACATCGAACAGTGATGTTGTCTTCCGTCCGGCAGGCCATTCCTGGGATCACTTTGGGTCATGCTCTCCTGGCTCAGCCTATACCCTTCTTAATCCTTAGGTACTAACTTGCCAAAGGGCAGCTCACGCACTTCACAGTTACAGGGCGGTGTGCCAGGGGTACAGAAAACACGACGTAGGCATGGTACATCTTCCCCACTGTTAGCTCTCTCACTAGTAGTTATTTAATTTACTAAATTCTTACAGAGAAAATGAATGTAGTTCTTATTACAGGCCATGGGTTCTAGCTATACTTCTCAGCAAATTCTTTTAATTGTGACTAATTGAGGATGTTAAAATTTTTTTTTTTTTTAATATCAAAAGGAAATGGATGTATTATGGTTTAGAATGTAACAATTGTACAGAATTTTTAAGGAAGAAAGTAAGACCAAGAAATTTAAAATGTGGTGTGGGCCATTTAAGGAGCCCAGGTGGTGCAGTGTTAAGCGCTTGGCTGCTAACCAAAAGGTCAGTGGTTTGAACTCATGAGCTGCTCCCCAGGAGAAAGATACGGCAGTCTGCTTCTGTGAAGATTACTGCTGTGAAAACCTTACGGGGCAGTTCTGCTTTGTCCTCCAGGGTCACTATGAGTTAGAATCGACTTGACGGTGGAGGGTTTGGTGTTTTTTGGTTTTGGCGGTACACTGGTTAAGTGCTTGACTGCTAATTAAAAGGTCGGTGGTTCGAACCCACCAGCTGCTCCATGGAAGAAAAATGTGGCAGTCTACCTCCATAAAGACTACAGCTTTGGAAACTGTATGTGGCAGTTCTACTTGGTCGTATAGGGTCACTATGAATTGGAATTGATGGGAACGGGTTTTGTTTAGTTTTGGGTTTGTGGGCCATTTAGGGCTGTACCTTCAGTTTTCTGGGGATTATTTGGTCCCTTGTCTCTGCATTAGATTTACCTCAGTAGACAAGGTCAGAACTACCATTTTAAGTTGTCATGTTTGTAATTCTCTGTTTTTGTTTTTGTGTTTAATGGAGCAATTTTAACATTTTTATTCAGTATATCATAGGAACTACACAAGATATAGCATCTGAACCTCCATGCGTGTCTGGTTAAAGGTAAAAATATGAGTATTTTCTTCTTTTAGTCAAGTTGAGTTTTGACAAATGCCACTGAAGTAGGCACTGCTGCCTTATAAAAAGGATTTATAAGAACCAGGTGATGGCCCTACTTATTGGAGCAATACTTAAGACAAGATCCTAGACAGCAAAATAAGTTGGACACTTTGGATTATTTTTTAAATAGGATATCGTTTTCATAAAAACTTGTAATATTTCCACTGGAACTGTTTGCAATTAGGGAATTGATTTAAGAGTGGAGTTTTGTATAACACTGCCAAATTATAAGTGTAATGAGAGTAAGGAATTGGTTATGAAGTAGCACAGCACCTATCACATAACACTTAATAATTATTTTTTGAATGAACAAATGAACCATCTTTGATATAACTGGAAATATTGTCTGGTTATGGATACAGGACAGCTGCAGGGTTGAATCAGGGAGCCTCCCTGCGTGTGCTATCACAATGTAGTTATCATATGTGACCTCATTAAATTAAAAGAAATGGGAGCACAGTTGTAAGTTTTCCTTTGAGTCTGCCAGTTGTCAAGTCTTCTTACTCACAAGACACCAATTCTATTTGTAAGATGTGGATAGCAACAGAGAATCTGCTTATCTAGTGCAAGTAGCTGCACTAAGATTAAATGAGGTATACAGAATGGGAGAGAATATTTGCAGATAAATCATAAATCACC
This sequence comes from Loxodonta africana, assembly GCF_030014295.1. NCBI lineage: Eukaryota > Metazoa > Chordata > Mammalia > Proboscidea > Elephantidae > Loxodonta > Loxodonta africana. Next base: position 173,221,162 of record NC_087345.1, on the reverse strand, counting down.
CAATTAAAAAATGGGCAAAGGACCTGAATAGACATTTCCACAAAGAAGATTTACAGATGGCTAGTAAGGAACCCCGGAGGCATAATGGGTAAGAGCTCGGCTGCTGACCAAAAGATTGGCAGTTGAGACCCGCCCACCCGATCCATAGGAGAAAGACCTGGCAGTCTACTTCTGAAAAGGTTATTGTTGTTGTTAGGTGCTGTTGAGTTGGTCCTGACTCATAATTACCTGTGTACAACAGAACAAAACATGGTCTGGCACCATCTTCACATCATTGCTATGTATGAGCCCATTCGTTGTTGAGGTCACTGTGTCAGTCCGTCTTGTTGAGGGTCTTCCTCTTTTTTTGCTGACCCTCTACTTTACCTAGCATCATGTCCTTCTCTAAGGAATGGTCGCTCCTGATAACATGTTCAGAGTAACTGAGATGAAGTCTCACCATTCTCACTTTTAAGGAACATTCTGGCTGTACTTCTTCTAAGACGGATTTGTTTGTTCTTCTGGCAGTCCATGGTATATTCAATATTCTTCGCCAACACCATAATTCAAAGGCATCAGTTCTCCTTTGGTCTTCCTTATTCACTGTTCAGCTTTTGCATGCATATGAGGTGATTGATAGTACCATGGCTTGGGGCAGGCTCACCTTAGTCCTCAAAGTGCTTGCTGAAAGCGAAGAGGACTTGAATACTTACTGAGGAAGATCAAGGACCACAGCCTTCAGTATGGATTACCCCTCAACGTAAAGAAAAAAAATCCTCACAACTGGATGAGTAATCAACATCATAATAAATGGAAAAAATATTGAAGTTTCCAAGGATTACATTTTACTTGGATCCTCAATCAGTGCATATGGAAGCAGCAGTCAAGAGATCACATGAGGTATTGCATTGGGCAAATCTGCTGCAAAAGATCTCCGTAAAGATTATGGCCAAGAAAACCCTGTGGGGCAGTTCTGCTTTGTCACATGGGATCACTATGAGTCAGAATGGATTTGATGGCACCCAACAGTAAGCACATGAGAAGATGTTCAACATAGGTAGTCACAGGGAAATGCAAATCAAAATCACAATAAGATACCACTTCACACTCACTAGATGGCTTTAGTCAAAGACAGATACTCATATTAATAAGTGCTATCTACAATGTGAAGAAATTGGAGCCGTCAGATACTGCTGGTTTGAGTGTAAAATGGAGAGACACTTCGGAAACAGTTTGGCATGTCCTCAAAAGGTTAAAACATTACCACGTGACCCAGCAGTTCCACTCCTAAGTATATACCCAAGAAAAATGAAACCATATATCCATACAAAAATGTATATATGAATATTAATAACATTATTCACAATCGCCCCAAAGTGGAAACAACCCAAATGTCCATCAGCTGATTGATGGATAAACAAAATGTGGTATATTTCCATATAATGAAATGTTACTGAGCAATACAAATGAATGAAGTACTGATGACATGCTACACCATGAATGAGCCTTGAAAACATGCTAAGTGAAAGAAGCCAGAAACCAAAGGCCACATATTTTATGATGCTATTTATATGAAATGTCCAGCGTAGGCAAATCTGTTGAGACAAAAAGTAGATTAATGGTCAGGGGCGTGGGGGGTGGATGGGGAGTAACTGCTGATGGGTTGGTGGTGTTAGGTGCTGCTGAGTGGATTGTGACTCATAGCAACCCCACATGATAGAGTAGAACTGTCTGATAGGGTTTTCTTGGCTGTAATCTTTACAGAAGCAGATTGCCAGGTCTTTCTTCTGGAGAGTTGCTGGGTAGGTTTGAATTGCCAACCTTTTGGTTAGCAGCCAAGCGCCTAGCCATTTGCGCCCCTATGCCTCCTGTTCTTCACAAGTATTGAAGTACTTATAATTCTCTGCTCCGGTGTTGACCTTTGAATCCTGCAGTGCTTACTTTTTGGAATGATGAAAAATATTCTAAAATTTATTATAGCGATTGTTGTAGAACTCTGTGGATGTACTAAAAAAACACCAACTTGTACACTTTAAAACGAGCCCTGGTGGTGCAATGGTTAAGCACTCGGCTACTAACTAAAAGGTCACTGGATCAAATTCACCAGCTGCTGCTTGGAAGAAAGATGTGACGTTCTGCTTTTGTAAAGATTTACAGCTTTGGAAACAGTATGGGACAATTCTACTCTGTCATACAGGGTCGCTGTAAGTGGGAATCGACTCAGTGGCAACAGATATGGTACACTTTAAAAGGGTGAATTGTATGGCATGTGAGTTATATCTCAATAAAGTGTTGTAAAAAAAAACATACATGAGGTAATATGTGGAAATATATTTTGAGCTATTTGACTACTATTATTACTGTAGTTTGACTATGAAGCCTTTAAGTACTAGCAGATGACTTAGATATATTTCCCTGCCTGCAGGCCTGTGATTTTTATGCCATGACTCAATTTTAGAAGATTATAATTCAGCAATATAAAATTCTGAAAATGTTGAGACATAAAATGAAAACTGCTTGGCTTACTCTTTTTATTTAATAGAATTTTCTGAACCGACTAATTAGCAATAAGTGGAATGTATCATTAAGAAACTAGATTTTGAGTAATAAAATTTTAGAGCGAAAGAAGTTTAGAAGGAATATGTTTTAGGCCCCTCATTTTGTTTTGTAAGTGAGAGAACTGAGCCCTGGAGAGGTTAACCAAGATATCTTAGGTCACAGAGTTGAGTAATTTCTAGGACTGAGGTCAGTGTCCTTTATGTTGACTACTATTGGTTTTGGTAGTATTAATAGTAGTAGTACTAATAATATTAATAGCAGCTGTTTAAGTGCTTCCTATGCGTGTTTTTTATGCGTTAGGCAGTCTATTACGTACTTTATGTTATGGTTAATCGACACAATAATTTACAAAGATGTTTCATTATACCTGCATATCAGTTTCCTATTGATACTGTAATAAATTACTGAAAAACTTAGTGACTTAACACAAATTTACTATCTTACAGTTTTGTAAGTCAGAAGTGTAAAAGGCGTCTTACGGGGCTGAAATGGAGTTGGCAGCCGGGCTGCATACCTTTCTGGAGGCATTGGGGGAAATCCATTTTCTTGTCTTTTCCAGCATCTAGAGGCCCTCTTCCATCTTCAAAGCCTTATCATACCTGATATCAGCGGTCAGTCGAGTCTTTCTCATAATGCTATTTCTCTCTTATTCTGACTCTTCTGCCTATTTTCCCCCTTTAAGGATCCTTGTGATTACCTTGGGCCTACGTGGGTAATCTAGGATAATCTCTTTATTTTTAAGGTCAGTTATTAGTAATCTTATTTCCATCTATATCCTAATTCCGCTTTATGTAATACAGCATGTTCACAGGTTTCAGAAATTAGGACTTGGACATCTTTGGAGGGCCATTATTCTGCTTTCCACCACTATCTGTTAATTAGAGTAAGAGATTTAAGTCCAGAGACTCCCCCTGCAAAAAAAAAACAAAACCCCAAACCAAGCCTGTTGCCTTCCAGTTGATTCCAGCTCTTGCTGTTAGGTGCTGTGAAGTCAGTTCCAACTCATAGCAATCTTGTGTACAACAGAACAAAACACCGCCCGGTCCTGTGTCATCCTCACAATTGTTGTTATGTTTGAGCCATTGTTGAAGCCAGTGTATCAGTCCGTTTCCTTGAGGGTCTTCTTCTTTTTCGCCTACCCTTTACTTTACCAAGCATGATGTCCTCCAGGGACTGTTCGCCCCCGATAATATATCCAAAGTACGTAAGATGTAGTGTTCTCCATCCTTGCTTCTAAGGAACGTTCTGGTTGTACTTCTTCCAAGACAGATTTGTTCATTGTTTTGACAGTCCATGGTGTATTCAATATTCTTCACCAACACAATTCAAAGGTGTCAATTCTGCTTTGGCCTTCCTTATTCATCGTCCACCTTTCACAGGCATATGAGGCGCTTGAAAATACCATGGGTCAGGTCAGGTGGTCCTTAGTCTTTAAGGTGACATCTTTGCTTTTCAACACTTTAGAGAGGTCCTTTGCAGCAGATTTGCCCAATGCAGTGCGTCTTTTGATTTCTTGACTGCTGCTTCCATGGGTGTTGATTGTGCATCTAAGTGAAATGAAATCCTTGACAACTTCAGTCTTTTCTCCGTTTATCATGATGTTGCTTATTGGTCCAGTTGTGAGGATTTTTGTTTTATGTTGAAGTGTAATCCATACTGAAGGCTGTGGTCTTTGATCTTCATCAGTAAGTGCTTCAAGTCCTCTTCACTTTCAGCAAGCAAAGTTGTATCATCTACATAACGCAGGTTGTTAATGCATCTTCTTCCAATCTTCTTCATAGAGTCCGTCTTCTCGGATTATTTGCTCAGCGTACAGGTTGAATAGGTATGGTGAAAGGATACAGCCTTGATGCACACCTTTCCTGACTTTAAACCGTGGGGTATCTCCTTATTATGTTTGATCTGTGTACGGGTTCCTCATGAGCACACTTACGTGCTCTGGAATTCCAATTCTTTGCAATATTATCTTTAGTTATGATCCGCACAGTCAAATGCCTTTGCATAGTCAGTACAACACAGATAAACATCTTTCTGGTATTCTCTGCCTTTAGCCAGGATCCATCTGACATCAGCAATGATATCCCTGGTTGCACATCCTCTTCTGAATCCGGCCTGAATTTTCTGGCAGTTCCCTGTCGATATACTGCTGCAACTGCTTTTGAAGGATCTTCAGCAAAATTTTACTGTGTTTGATATTAATGATATTATTAGATAATTTCCATATTTGGTAGGATCACTTTTCTTGGGAATAGGCATAAATATGAATCTTTCCCAGCCAGGTAACTATCTTTCAAATTTCTTGGCATAGACAAATGGGCACTTCCAGTGCTGCATCCATTTGTTGAAACATGTCAATTGATAGTCTGTCAATTCCTGGACCCTTGTTTTTTACCAATACCTTCAAGCACAACTTAAAAAAGAATTTTTTTTTTTCAGCACAACTTGGACTTTTTCCTTCAGTACCATCAGTTGCTGATCATACGCTACCTCTGGAAATGTTTGAATGTCGACCAATTCTTTTTTATACAGTGACTCCGTGTAGTCCTTCCATCTTCTTTTTACGTTTCCTGCAACGTTTAATATTTTCCCTGTAGAATCCTTCGCTATTGCAACTTGAAGCTTGAATTATTTCTTCAGTTCTTTCAGCTTGAGAAACGCTGAGCATCTTCTTCCCTTTTGGTTTTCTTTCTCCAGCTCTTTGCACGTGTCATTTTAGTACTTTGTCTTCTCAAGCCACCCTTTGAAGTCTTCTGTTCAGTTCTTTTACTTCATCATTTCTTCCTTTTACTTTAGCTACTCTGCGTTCAAGAGCAAGTTTCAGAGTCTCTTTTGACATCCATTCTGGTCTTTTCTTTCTTTCCTGGCTTTTTAATGACTTCTTGCTTTCTTCATGTATGACGTCCTTGATGCCATTCCACAACTTGTCTGGTCTTTGGTCTTTAGTGTTCAGGGTGTCAAATCTATTCTTGAGATGGTCTCTAAATTCAGGTGGGATATATACTCAGGGTCATACTTTGGCTCTCGTGGACTTGTTCTAATTTTCTCCAGTTTCAACTTGAACTTGCATAGGAGCAGCTCATCAGTCTCTTCCACAGTCGGTCCCTGCCTTGTTCTGACTGATGATTTTGAGCTTTTCCGTCATCTCTTTCCACAGATGTAGTCAATTTGATTCCTGTGTGTTCCATCTTGAGAGGCCCATGTGTATAGTCACTGTCTATGGTGTTGAAAAAGGTTATTTGTAATGAAGAAGTTGTTGATCTTGCAAAATTCTTAGCATGAGATCTGTCATCATTTCTATCACCAAGGCCATATTTTCCAACTATGGATCTTTCTTCTTTGTTTCCAGCTTTCGCATTCCAATCACCAGTAATAATTATCGGCGCATCCTGATTGCATGCTTGATCAATTTTCAACTGTGAAATTGGTAGAAATCTTCAATTTCTTCATCTTTGGCCTTAGTGGTTGGTGTGTAAATTTGAATAATAGTATTAACTGGTCTTCCTTGTAGGGAGTGGATATTATCCTATCAATGGCAGCATTATACTTCAGGATAGATCTTGAAATGTTCTTTTTGACAATGAATGCAATGCCGTTCCTCTTCAAGTTGTCAATCCCAGCATAGTAGACCATATGATTGTCTGATTCAAAATGGCCAATACCAGTCCATTTCACCTGACTAATGCCTGAGATATCAATCTTTAGGCATTCCATTTCATTTTTTGACGATTTCTAATTTTCCTAGATTCGTAGTTTATATTTTCCATGTTCTGATTATTAATGGATGTTTGCAGCTGTTCCTTCTCGTCTTGAGTGGCGCCACATCAGCAAATGAAGGCCCTGAAAGCTTGACACCATCCATGTCATTCAGGTCGACTCTACTTTGAGGAGGCAGCTCTTCCTCAGTCATCTTTTTAGTGCCTTCCAACCTGGGGGGCTCCATCTTCCGGCACTATATCAGACAGTGTTCTGCTGCTATTCATAAGGTTCTCACTGGCTAATTCTTTTCAGAAATAGGCCACCGGGTCCTTTTTCCTAGTCTGTCTTAGTCTGGAAGCTCAGGTGAAACCCGTCCATCATGGTTGACCCTGCCGGTGCTTGAATTCCGGTTCCATAGCTTCCAGCGTCACGGCAACATGCAAGCCCCTGCAGTATGCCAAACTGACAGACTCGTAGAGACCCTATAAGACCGAGTAGAACTGCCCTGTAGGGTTTCGAAGGAGAGGCTGGTGGATTGGAACTGCTGACCTTTTGGTTAGCAGCCACACTCTTAACCACTGCACCACCAGGGTTCCATAGATGTTAGGTAAATTGTCCAAGATCATAACATTAGTAAATGAAAGAGCTGATTTTTTTAACCCAGGTCATATCATGCATGGCCTATCTTTCACTGTAGCATTGGTCTTTCCACAAATGGTAGTTTTCCCGGTTTAGAAAAGCAAAAAAGATGGTGTGTAGTATTCACACAGTAAAAAGTCTTACTAAAATAACATCAAATTGCTTTAATAATATCAAGAAATAGGCTATATTATTATGGAGCAAATAACATGGTAGAAAAATGTACTTATTGATACAGAAAAATGTTTCTGACTCATCAAGACTTCTAATACATTAACCCCTCCCCCAATTCTCTCTATTTATTAACTCCCTCCTCTCATCAGTTTCTTTTTTATCCAAACTAGACACACCAATTCAAATTACTTTCCTGTAAATTCCCTCTTTGGGAATTTGCACCTGTCTGGTCTCTCCCATATGGCAAAACCCCAGTACTGGGTGAGCCCAACTACCTGCCCTTTGGTTTCACTTTGATTATGCTCAGCAGCCTCAAAATTTGCCCAGCAACCATCCCATGTGTCTCTCTTACCTTGCTGTCATACTACCTGTAGCAACCTTTCATACCTACTCCATTCTTCTCAAACTTTTTACCCCGTACCAGTGTTACTTGACATCTTAACAGTTCTCCATGCAGTTGACCACAGTCTTCCACTGCTTTGTTTTGGAAGCACTGTTCGTCTGGTCTTTCTCATACCAGTTTTTCCTTTTCCCATTCTAGCTGACCCTTTTCAGTCTTCTTTGTTGCTTCTCTCACTTTCACCTGTCTTCTAACAGAGGAGTTACTCGAGGTTTAGTCCTTCATTTTTTCTGTCATCTTACACTTTTGGTTTTAAACATTATCGATTTGTGTAAGTCTTCCATATTTATCTCTCTAGCCCAGGGTTTCTTAACCTCGTCATTGTTGACATTTTGGGCCAGGTAGTTTTTTGTTGTGGGCCTGTTTTGTGCACTATAGGGTGTTTAGCAGTATCTCTGGGCTGTACCCACTAGATGCCAGTAGAACCACCTCTCCCCTGGTTGGGACAACCAACATCTCCAGATATTGCCAAACGTCACCTGGAACCAAAATCACTTCTAGTTAAGAACTACTTATCTTTTGTAAAGCTTTCTCCTGAGAATCTAGGGATAATACCTTTTTGACATCTCCCCTTGCATGTCTCATAGGTATCTCATATCTAATATGATCAAAATGAACTCTTGTTCTTTGTCTTTGATATACTCTTCTTCCAACTTCCCTTACATTTATGATCTTGCAGGCCATTGGGGGATACTTTGGCTTTTATTCTGTGTGAATTAGGGAGACAACAGAGTTTTGGGTCAAGAAATGATGTGATCTGGCGTAGGTCAGATCTCTGTTGAGATCTGGAAGACCAGTTTCGAAGGTTTCTGCAGTAATGCAGGTGAAAGATGATGGTAGCTTGGAAAAAGTGGTCATAGAGGAGACAGTGAGAAGTGGTGTCTTTGGTTTGGAGGCTTAAATACAGCTATCCTTCGGAAGAGGAATGCATTGTACCATCATTGGATTTATATTTTAGAATGACTTGTTTTTCAGATATTTTCTAAGAACGGGTTTGATGGATCAGAGTGAGAAGAGAGTAGCCAAACCCCAGAGCCTTGCCTCCTGGGTGGAGAAAAAGTGGCAGGTCTGACTGGTGTATAATTTGAAGGGATTCAGGCCAGAATGGGGAGTAAAATACAGGATCCCACATGGGGAGGAAGCAAGACCCCAAGTATAGCCAGGTTTACCTCACAATTTTACCATGGGCTGGACCTTGCACTCTCCAACATGTATCTATGGCAGGATGGGTGGAAGAAATGGCGGTCAGAAGACCAAAGTTCCGATTTCCTTCACTGGATATTGGAAACAAGTAATTTTGTGTTGTAGGTCTCTAAACTGTGGTGAAGTGGCTATTGGCATTTGGAGTAGGGCAGTTTTTTGTTGTGCAAAATTGTCTTACACATCACGGGACGCTTAGAATCCGTGGCTCTTCACTGACTAAGTAGCAATAGAGTGTTTTCTCATCATAACTAAAGTATGGCCTACCAATTTCCAGGCTCCCAGTGGGGGTCAGAAGTGCCAAACTGCAAACCGCTGGACTAAGCCCCGTTTTCTAATTCAAAAATTGCCATTCTGAAACATGAAGTCAAAGGCTGTGGCATCCCAGGCCCTTAAAGACAACTTGGATTAACTTGTGTCTTCTTTGGGGACCTTAGAAGGTGCGGCGCTGAATATTGCCACCAGCACTTTAAAATGAGCATTGATTTTTATTGCTGGAGCATCCCACAAGTGTTTTCGATCCCCGACGGACCTTCAAATATTAATTCTTAATCCTTTCATAGAGGGCGTGGATCTCTAAGGGCCCTCTCTAAAGGCAGTGCAAAGGACACACGCTCCAGCTGCTCTCATCCCAGCACTGTAATGTGAGCCAGCCGGAATTAAACTGTGTGGGGCTGGAGGGAAGGGAGTGGAAGGCAGTTCGGGTGAAAGGGAGTTGCTTGGCTGTATCTTAGTGGGAGGAGTGGGAGTCAGATTGGAAACGGACTAGGTAAGGACAGTATGTACGTGTTCATGCACATCATGTCTTTGTCAGGCTGAGCTAGTATCAAGAGCAAAATAATTTTAAAATTATATTTTAGGAAAAGTAGTATAAGATAGAATGTAATATTTATCAGATTTGTGAAGGAGTGATGATAACTCAATGTTGGAGCAGTGAAAAACTTACTAAGGAAAAGAGCGACAGATTCGAATATATGAAATTTAAGACGTACAATGAAAAAATAACACAGACTGGGGAAAATGCTGGCATCAACTATGCCTAAGGGTTAATATCTGGAATACCTGATGAGTTCTCTCAAAACTTAATGAGGAAAAAGATATCTGGATTTAATACTTAATTGGGCAGGAAATATTAGCAGATAGTGAGTATTACATTTAGTATTGAAAATGTGGGAATATTCATCCTCACTGGTAATCAAAGAAAGGCACTTTAAATCAACCTTGAGTTACCCCTTCTATTCTCTCTAAAGTGCTAAAAATTAAAATAACTCTAAATTCTGGAGAAGTTTTAAGGAAATGGGCCCATTCACTGTTACTTGTTTCTTGTGTTGTAGCTACTCTCAGCCACTTGCCTTTCCCTGAAGATGCTCTGTGATTTCAGGTCCTTATCCTGTCTTCCTCTTCTTTCTCCTGCCCCTCTTGTTGACTTCTCATCCCTTGAGAGCAGCAGTCCGATCCCTGGGGCATCCCACCTGACTCTGCACTGCCCTTGAACCACCCTCCGTTTTGCACGTGGCACTACACTGCCGTCGTGAGTTTATGCTCCAGCCCCTGCCACTTGGCTGTGTGGTTCTTGAGGTTAGGGCTGGGCAGGCCGTACCTCAGGGCCTGGCACATAGCAGTTGCTCTATGAACGTTGAATTAAATTACTGAACTTTGATGAATGATTTAATGAATAATCGTATGTCAGGATGATGGGACATACTAAAAATGTAATTATGAATGTAATTTTTGGCAAACTTTTTTTAGCTGCGTACAAAATGGTATGTTTAGTGCAGTTTTGAAAATTAATATGCAAAAATGACTATTTTAGATGGTGGTATTATAGAAGCACCGGCATTGCTGGTTCAGCAGTAGAATTCTTGCCTGCCATGCAGGAAGCCCAGGTTCGGTTCCCGGCCTGCCGGTGCAGTGAGATCTTTGTAGGAGCCCTGGGTGGCACAGTGGTTAAAGCAATTGACTGCCAACTAAAAGGGTGACGGTTCAAAACAATTAATGGCTCCACGGGAGAAAGATGTGGCAGTCTGCTTCCTTAGGGATTTATAGCCTTGGAGACCATGTGGAGTCACTATGAGTCGGAATCAACTCAACAGCCGTGCGTTTGGTTTGGGTTTTTTGTTTTTTTTTTTTAGTATTATAGATAATAATTAATTTTTTTTCTTTATTATAGTCTTTATGATAAAACATATAGCATGAAAAATCAGCTGGCAGACTTGGGCTCCTGCTCCCTACATCAAAACCTAACCTCTTTGCATCCTGTCCGACTATCCTGTCTAACCATCAGGAAACAGGGTGGGCTTCCCAAACATGTGGGCTCCCAAGGATAGCTGCATTTATGTGAAAATTAGGTACCCAATCATAGTTGAGGTTTTACTATGCCCGGATACATGTCGCTTGAGAGATATTTTATATTCCTATTTTCTAAACGATTCCATCTTATAGGTGTATGGTACTTAGTATTTTATGGCTTATGAATGCATTCACATTATCAGTGATAAGTTATACAGCTTTTAGTGATGTCATGTGTAAATGGTAATTAATTTCTTTCACATTTTTTAAGTCGTGTGCTGGGGACTGAAGTACAGAATGCCTTTAAGGAAGTCCTTATGCGCCAGTGCAGACAGCCAGCCATGGGCCCTTTGTACCGCACGATGAGTGCTATAAGCGTGTAGTCAACAAAGAGCAGTTGTTTACCAAAGGTGACTCTTCTCCATCCACTTAGGAAGATGAGCAAGATTTTTGCCGGGAGGAGAAAACAGAGGGAGGAGCATGAGCAGAAGAATGGAGGTGTGGAAGTCCATGATTTGTTCAGAAGCCGTTGATAGATTTTAGAGAAGGATATGACATGATCACCCGTGACTTTTGGAAAGAAAACTGAGGTCAGTGTGGAGAATGATTATAAAAGGAAACACTGGAAGAGCGGTGCACAGTTTTTTCTGCTCTCTGTGTGTGTGTGTGTTTGTACTTTCCAATGTGACACTTCTGTGAGCATCCGCAGATTTTAGATTGCAGCATAGATAAGACAAGCTTATGTTTTACACAGTTCTGGCCAGCCAAACATATGGCCTCTCTCAGATTCATAGCTGTATATCGTAGTGTCATTCCTGAAATTCTGGACGAGAACCAGAGGACTAGCGGAGTGAGATCAGCTAGGCCATTGTAGTGTTCCAGACAAGAGGCAATGGCTTAAGTCAGGGCAGCGATGACAAAAGTGGATGGGCAGGAATAAATTTGAGACATTTTCCTGTGTAGACTTGATGACAGATCTGATGTGTGGGAGTGAAGAGAGGACTTAATAGTATTTCTCAAATTTTAATGTGGCTGTGGTGGGGGTGGGTGAATCACCTGGGGATTTTGTTAAAGTGCAGGTTCAGACTTAGCAGGCATGCAGTGGGGCCTGAGATTCTGCATTTCTAACAAACTCCCAGGTGATGCTAATGCTACTGGTCCATAGACCAATCTTTAAATAGCAAAGGTGAGATAATGTAGGTGTCAGGCTCCGGTGACTAGAGGGTGATGTCATTGTCCAAAATGGGGAACATGGGAGGGAAGAAAGGTGGGGGAGGGGCTGGGGTGAAGTCCTTGTGAGACATTTACGTGAAAGGATGTCGAGAGTTGGATCTTAAGCTCAAGAGAGGAATCAGGCCTAGAAATACGAATTTAGAAGTCAGAGGTTCATCGGTTATAGTAAAAGCCATAAGAATTGAATAAGATTACCTTCAGGAAAGAGAGAAAGGTCGTATTAGAAAATATACTTATTTTGGTTAGCTAGAATTTTAAGGTTTCATTTAAGTGACTTGATAAACAAGTAACAGGGAAGAGTTAGTATAGGAAGTCTCTTTTCTGTGAATAATCTTCAGGTGTAAAGTCAGGAGTTGGGAAGTCTTTGGAAAACCCCCTCTTCCTTGGTAATGATCACCTGTTATTCCACAGATTAGGTTAAAAATATACTGAAGTACCTTCTCTTGTGAAAATTCATTCATACACACAAATGTGTATTAAACATCTCTGGGACTAGAATAATAATAAATTAAAAATGAATCTGGTCCCTTACTCAGTGGAGGGAATGGTGGAGATAGAGGAAGCGATCAGCATACGGTGTGATAAATGCTGTGATGAGGAAGTATAGGATGACAGGAGCACACGCATCAGGAACATGACCCAGTGTGGGGGCAAGGGACGGCCTTCCTGAGGAAGTAGCAGTCAAGCTGACACCAGAAGGCTCAGTAGAGGTGACCTAGTAGAAAAGGAAGGGAGGGACATGACGGCAGGGGGAGAAGTTTGAGGTTTGAATTGGAGGGACCGGAAGTGATGAGAGGTGAGGTGGGAGAGGTGAACAGAGTCCATGAGTAGCTACTCTGGCCCCCTCCCCTGGGATTTGGTGGAGGAGGGAGGGAAAATACAAAGTATTTTCCAAAGGAGAGAGTATTAGTCTGCATGGGTATATTTCAAACAGAGGTTTTATGCATTATGGTTTAAAAAGCCTTGTATGGACTGGCCTAGGAATGGAATGACTCATGGTAGCATTGTTTCTATAGGGAAAATGTCTTGGGCTTCAAAATTAACTTATAAATTAAGTTTCAAAAAAATTTTTCCTACCATTTGGGGACTGTGGGGACAGATACACATTTCTAGTGCTTTTTGTTAATTGTACTAAAATCGTGCTTTCTCTGATATTTATCTGTGTGCTTACAGTGTTGATTTTCCTCCCTCTGATATGTATCAAAGGTATCATTCCACAGATTTAAAAAATGCATGGAAATAAAAATAGAAATCCTTTTATAAATTGTTTGATTTTAAAAGTGTTTGTTCTTTAAAGTTAAGAATTCCCTCTGTAAACCATATTGTGGTCTAGTGTTATATATCATAAAAACATGAAAAATGAAACGGACATGAAAATTTTATAAACAGAAAGTAAAAGAGATTGGTATGCTTTCATTACTGAATTCAAAGGGAGTGCAGAAGGTAAACAATAAAAGCATAAAACGCCTAGGTTTTAAAAATACTGTAATAACCACAAGCTTACCACCACCATCATCATCATTATTAGCTATTGTTGTCATTAGAAATACTAGGTTTTTTTTTTTAAGTTGGAAACAGATGCTAAGATCGATCCCTTTGTTTTATAGGTAGATCTATATGAGCTTCATTTTGTTTAATAGTTTCAGACTGTAACTCCCTGAAATTCCTATGTCTCCAACATGCAGAGTTAATTTCATCCACACCTATTTCAGGGAAAGCATCTTTCTGTGTCAGTCAGAATGTTTTCAGTTGGTGGGTAATAGAAAGTCCAACTGAAAATGGCTTAAATAACTAAATTTTATTACCTATGTAACTAGAAATCTGGAAGAAAGATGGCTTCAGAGTTGGCTCATGTAGAAGCTAACTGCTGTCATCAGACTCTCAGGCTCTTTCTGTTTTTCCATTTTACCTTCCTGGATGTGTTCGCTTTTTGTTTACAGGCTTGTCCTTTCCTGGTCTCAAGATGGCAGCTTTAGTTCATATTAAAGCACCCAATGCTGCTAGAAGAGAGTGTCTCTATTTCTCATGTCCTTTTTGAGAGTGAAGAAAACTTTCCCAGAAGCCTCGGGCAGGCTTGACCTCACTCACCAAAATTGCATCACGTACTCATTTCTAAACCAGTCAGCGGCAAGGGGAGTCAAGTCCTGTGGTTCACTTAGACCAAAAGCCTGGCTTCCACTGTAGTTCAAGGCTTAGCGTAATAAAAACAGTTGACTTCAATGTGTGGCGATCCCACATGTGTCAGAGTAAAACTGCTCTGTAGGATTTTCAGTGGCCGATTTTTCGGAAGCAGATCGTCAGACCTTTCTTTTGAGATGCTTCTGGGTAGACTTGAACCTGCCACCTTTTGTCAGCAGCCAAGCACATTAACTGTTTGCACCACCATGGCTCAAGATACAAGAGCAAAATTAGGATCCTGCTATTCAGGAAGGAGGGAGACTAGATAGCACCTACTAGTGTGGTCTGTGATACCTTCCAAGGCCATCTCCTCTATCTGGCCTCTTAATCCCTTTCTGCCTCCTGGAGGACCTTCTTCTGTCAGTCATTTCTTCCCTTCCTTGATTTTTAGTGTCTGTCTCTTATCACCCTTCTTTTCAAGCTCAGTGAAGAAGAGTCCGCATGTCTGTTTCCATTCCTTTTCCTCCCATATATTACTTTAACTTGTGGTTTTCCCGTCTGGATTCTATTCCTTCAAGTAATAAACCCCCTCTTTTCTCATCTCCACCTGATTGTCTAATCCTTTGCCAATACTGTAGGTAGTATTTGGCAAGACCAGTGGTTCTGCAAGTTTAACATACACCGGTATCACCTACCCAGTGGCTGTCAGGTCTGCTCTGACTCACAATGACCCTGTGTGTGTCAGAGTAGAACTATGCTCCATAGGGTTTTCAATGGCTGATTTTTTTGCAGGTAGATCACCAGCCCTGTCTTCCAAGGCGCCTCTGGGTGAACTTGATCTCCAGCCTTTTGGTTAGCAGCTGAGTACATTAACTGTTGGGACTACCCATGGACTCCGTCTAGCATCATCAAGAGAGTGATTAAAACACAGATTGCTTGACCCTGTCCTCATAGCTTCTAATTCAGTAAGCCAGAGGCTTGAGCTTACTTAAACTCTGTGGGGACATTTGATATTATTGGCTTTACGAACTACCACCTTCTTCCTGAATTTCAAAACTCAAAATTAGCTCTGAAACCTGCACCTCTTATTCCTCCTGTATCTTTTTTTCAATGATGAATGGCAGTTCGTTTTTCTCAAGTGTGAAATCTGGAACTCACCCTGGTTCTTTATTCTTTATTTGTCCTTATCTGCATGCACAGTTACTCAATGTTCCATTCTCTAAATATCTCTCAAGTGCATCGTTTCCTCCCCGGCCCACTGTCTGCTGTAGTTTGAGCCCTCATTTCTTTTCACCTGTACTGTTGTAATGATCTCTCAAGTGCCTTTCCTGTCTCTAGTCTCAGACTTTCTCTTATTTGTCCTTCATACTGTTGCAGTGTTTTGTTTTTTCAATGCAAGTCTGATGACATTACTCCTGGGCTGGAAATTCTTTGTCCTCCTCCACTTTCCAGACAAAATCCAGACTCCTTACCATGCAAACAAAGGGCTTTACTATTGGGCCCATGCCCACCTGTCCAGGGTCTCCTTTTGCCACCTCCACTCCCTTCCTGTGCGTCAGTAAAGTCTGAGTACTGGACTTGCCTGATTTCTGAGCTCTCTTGGGCATGTGTTTTCTTTTTGCCTGAAACACTCCTGTTTCCTCCTCCTCTGCTTTGCTAACTCCTGCTTATCTTTGAAGACTTAGCTCAGGGATGCCGCTACTATCTTCCCACTTCCCTTCCCAATTTCCTTTTGCTATTTCTTGGAATTAGATGCTCCTTTTTGTGTACAACCATAGAGGTACATACGTGGTACTCGTTTAGCATTTAAATATACCACTTAATTCTGGAGGTTTATTTGATGGCTTGTCAGCCGCCGCCGCCCCCCACCCACCATAATTTCTTTGAGGACAAAGTTGTACTGTCCTTAATATAGATCCTGACAGAATCTGTGCTCAATAAATGTTTGATGAATGGTTGCGTATTAAGGACCATTTATAGTGATGGAAACTGGTCATAAAACCAAAGTCTGGCGAACATGGGACTGGGGAAAAATTTGGAGGGTAACAGAGACATCTTAGGCTTAATATCTAGTTAGATATGACCAGGATTCTGGTAGAATTAGTGGTTGCAGAGTCTGTGACAGGGCAGGGCAGGGGTGGAGACTGGTGATCTATTCTAGAAATTGCTTGAGTGATGTTCAGATTAGGTTGCCATTTTAATTTCCTTTAGTGTTTGGATAAAATCTAGAATTATAGTTGCTATTAAGACCTCTTTGGCTTGTTAAGAGCTCTTTGTTCAGTAAGACCAAAAGATCCGACTCCATATAATCTATATCCAAGTATGTATACGGGTGCTAACCAATTGCCATTGAGTAGATTCTGACTCATGGTGACCCGATGTGTATCAGAGGAGAACTACGCTCCATAGGGTCTTCAGTGGCTGATTTTTCGGAAGTAGATTGCCAGGCCTTCTGAGGTGCCTCTGGATGGGCTCAAATCTCCCACCTTTCAGTCAGCAGCGGAGCCTGTTAACCATTTGCACTACCTAGGCACTCCATATAAGGGTGCTAAACCCTGTGTATTTGATTGCTCCTTGAGAAGTTTTTTTTCTTTTTTTTGAGAAGTTTATGAAAACGTAAAAATGTTCTTGCAAAATAATGTATCTGCCGAAAATTTCACAGCAGTCGTATGTTCTAAACCTGTATTGTCCATATGGTAGCCAGTAGCCGCATGTGCCTATGTAAATTAACTAGAATTAAATTAAAAACTCAATTCCTCAGTCAAGCTAGCCACATTTCAAGTGATCAGTAACTGTATTGGGCAGCACAAATATAGAACATTTCCATCATTGGCTTAATAATAAGTTTTATGTATATATGACAGATAATGTCAAAGTCCTATTTCTAAAGAATCAAAAAATGTCTTATATTTGTATTAAAAAAGTCTTTTTACTGTAAAATAAAACACAGATACAGAAAACTACCAAAATCAAATGTATGATTTAATGAATTGCTGCAATGCAGGCAACACCTAGAACAAGGAGTAGAACTTTGCCACTCACCCCAGAAGCTCCTCTGTGTGACCCTGTGTGAGTCACAGCCCTCTCTCTTCTCTCATAAGTAACCGTTATCCCAGCTTTCACAGCAGTCACTGACATTTTTCTCTTTACAAGTTATGAACCCACCTTGCATCCTTAGGCCTACAGTTTGGTTTTATCCATTTTACATGCCATGAAATTGACCCATTTAAGTTCAGTGGCTTTTAGTATATTCTAAGAGTTGTGCAACCATCACTACAATGTAAGTTCAGAACATTTTCACTAATTCACAAAGAAACTCGCTACCCATTAGCCATCATTCTCCATTTCCAA
This sequence comes from Loxodonta africana, assembly GCF_030014295.1. Taxonomy (NCBI): domain Eukaryota; kingdom Metazoa; phylum Chordata; class Mammalia; order Proboscidea; family Elephantidae; genus Loxodonta; species Loxodonta africana. Next base: position 173,203,524 of record NC_087345.1, on the reverse strand, counting down.
TCTGCTTCTCCCAACCACCTCAGCCCTCAGCAATTGCTAAAATACTTTCTGTCTCTATAGAGTTGCCTGTTCTGGACTTTCATAGAAATGGAGTCATTCGATATGTATTTTTTGTGTGTCTAGTTGCTTTGAGTTAGCGTAATGTTTCTGAGACGCATCCATAATGTAGCATGTATCAGTGCTTTATTTATTTATTTTACTGAATAAGTTTCCACTGTATGGATATACCACATTTCGTTTATTCATCAGTTGAAGCACATTTGGGTTTCTACTTTTTGGCTGTTACAAAAAATGCTGCTATGAGTATTTATGTACAATTTTTGTGTGAATGTTGTGTTTTCATTTTTCTTGGGTATGTATCAAAGAGTGGAATTGCAGGGTTAGAATTGTATGGGTTCCAGTTTCTCAACATTGTTGTCAACACTTGTTATTACCTGCCTTTCTGAGTCAGAATCGATTTGACGGCGACGGGTTTCTTTTTTTTTTAGGGGACGTGAACTGCTATCTCGTTTTGATTTGCATTTCTCCAGTGGTTAATGATGTTGAACATATTTTTGTGTGGTTTTTAGCCATTTGTAGGTCTTCTTTGGAGAAATATCTGTTTAAATCATTTGCTTATTTTTTTTACTGTGCTATTTGTCTTATTAAGTAGTAAAAGTTCTTTATATATTATTTATTGAAACAAAAACCAACCACTGCGATCTGACCAGCAACTTATTAAATATATGATTTGCAATTATTTTCTCCCATTATGTGGGTTTTTTCACTCTCTTGATGGTATCGGGTTCTGGTGATGGTATCTGCAACACAGAAGTTTTAAATTTTGATGTAGCCTATTTCATTTCTTATTTGGGTTATTTGCTTCCTCTCTTGTTTTTCTTTTGTCAGTTTGACCGATGGTTTAAATCAATTTTGTTGATTTTTTCAAAGAATCAGTGTTTTGGCTTGTTAACTCTTTCAATTGTTTTTCTGTTTCATTTAGTTCTGCTCTAATTTTTATTATTTCCTTTCTTCTAGTGCCTGAGGGTTTCCTTTGTTGCTCTCTTTCTATTTGTTCAAGTTGTAGGGATAATTCTTTGATTTTGGCCCTTCTCTTTGTGTGTGTGCATTTATTGATATAATTTGACCTCTGAGCACTGCTTTAGCTGTGTCCCAAAGGTTCTGATCAGAAGTGTTTTCATTCGCATTGAATTTCTATGAATTTCTTTATTCCATCTTTAATGTCTTCTATAGCCTAGTCGTTTTTGAGCAGGATATTGTTCAGTTTGCAAGTGTTTGATTTCTTTTCCCCTTTTCCCTGCTTTTTCTGTTATTGATATCTACTTTATGGTCTTATGGTCAGAGAAGATGCTTTGTAATATTTTGATGTTTTGGATCCTGTTAAGGCTTGCTTTATGACCTAATATGTGTCTATTGTAGAGAATGTTCCATGAGCACTGGAAAAGAGTGTATATTTGGCTGCTGTTGGATGGAGTGTTCTGTATATGTTTATGAGGTCAAGTTGATTGATTGTGGCATTTAGATCTTCCATGTCTTTATTGAGCTTCTTTGGGGATGTTCTGACCTTCACCAAAAGTGGTGTGTTAAAGTCTCCTACTATTATTGTAGAGTTGTCTATCTCACTTTTTAGTGCTGTTAGAGTTTATTTTATGTATCTTGAAGCCCTGTCATTAGGTGCATAAACATTTAATATGGTTATATCCTCCTGGTATATTGTCACTTTAATCATTGTATAGTGTCCTTCCTTATCCTTTGTGGTGAATCTAACTTTAAAGTGTGTTTTGTCAGAAATTAATATTGCCACTCCTGCTCTTTTTTGATTGTTGTTTGCTGGATATGTTTTTTTCCATCCTTTGAGTTTTAGTTTGTTTGTGTCTCTAAGTCTAATGCGTGTCTCTTGTAGGCAGCATATAGACGGATCGTGTTTTTTTAATCCATTCTGCCACTCTCTGTCTCTTTATTGGTGTACTTAAGTCCATTTACTTTCAGCGTAATTATGGATAGGTATGAGTTTAATGCTGTCATTTTGATGTCTTTTTTGTGTGTGTTGTTGACAGTTTCTTTTTCCCACTTAATTTTTTGTGCTGAGTAGTGTATATATTGTGTTTTCTTCTTATTTGTTGTTGCTTTTGTTTTTGCTGAGTATTTTTTTTTCTTGTATATTATTTTGATAAGTAGATTGTTAGTCTACTTTGTGGTTTCCTTAATATTTACCCCTATTTTTCTAAGTTAAAACCTAACTTATTTCTTTATATTGCCTTGACTTCCTCTCCATATGAAAGATCTATGACTACATTTCTTAGTTCTTGTTTATTGTTTTAATGTTGTCTTCTTTTACATAATAACATCACTATTTCCCTGTTTTGAGCTTTTTTTTAATCTTGATTTATTTTTGTGTTTTCTCTATCTGAGTTGACATTTGGTTGCTCTGTCCTTTGTTCTAGTCTTGGGTTGCTATCTGATATTACTGATTTTCTAACCAGAGAACTCCCTTTGGTATTTCTTGTAGTTTTGGTTTGGTTTAACAAATTCCCTAAACTTCTGTTTCTCTGGAAATGTCCTAATTTCGACTTCTTATTTGAGAGACAGTTTTGCTGGATATATGATTCTTGGCTGGCAATTTTTTTCCTTCAGTGCTTTATATAAGTCATCCCATTGCCTTCCTGCCTGTATAGTTTGTGCCGAGTAGTCGAAGCTTATTCTTATTGACTCTCCTTTGTAGGTGACTTTTCCTTTATCCCTAGCTGCTCTTAAAATTCTTTTTCTTTGGTTTTGGCAACTTTGATTATAATATGTCTTGGTAACTTTCTTTTCAGATCTACCTTATGTAGAGTTCGATGAGCATCTGGGATAGATACCTTCTCAAGATGAGCATCTTGGATAGATTCCAACAAATCTTCAACAATTCTCTCTGTATTTTCTGTTATCTGTCCCCGTTCTGGTACTCCAATCGCTCATAGATTATTTCTTTTGATAGAGTCGCACATGCTTCTTAGGGTTTCTTCAGTTTTTTAAATTCTTTTATCTGATTTTTCTTCAAATATTTTGGTGCCAGGTGTTTTATCTTCAATCTCACTAATTGTAACTTCCACTTCCTCAGTCCTCGTCCTCTGACTTTCTATTGAGTTGTCTAATTCTTTAACTTTATTGTTAATCTTCTGAATTTGTGATTGGTGTCTCTCTATGCATTCTTGCAGCTTGGTAAATTTTCCTTATGTTCTTAAATAACCTTTTTAATTTCTTCAACTGCTTTGTCTATGTGTTCCTTGTCTTTTTCTGTGTTTTGCCTGATCTCCCGCCTGATCTCATTCCAGATGTCTTGAAGAGTTCTGTACGTTCATCTTTTTTATTCTGCATCTGGTAATTCCAGGAAGACACCTTCATCCGGAAGATTCATTGAATGTTTGTTTTGAGAGCTTGTTGAAGCGATCATATTCTGCTTCTTTATGTGATTTGGTATTTACTCTTGTCTCCAAGCCATCTGTAAGTTATTGTATTAGTTTATTTTATTGTTTCTTACTGAATCCTAGCTTCTTTCTTTGTTTTATTTTGATATGCCCAAATAGGCTGCTTGAGTGAGCTAGCTTGATTATCGTCACCTTTGAAGTTCTAACGTCCTGTCACCAGATGGCTAGAGCTGTTGCCAGGTATATTACCTTAGGAGTCCATTCTCTTTTCTTGTATAGATTCAGCTCAGGTGTCCAGGTAGTTGGTCATGAAGTGTGTGATACAGGCTTTGTCCTACAGTCTTAGAGGGGCAGGGGTGATTGGTGTAGGTTCAGATATCTGTTTGCAGCAGGGGATCACGCTCTGAACAAGACGGGCTGGCAACCATTCCCTGAATCTCTGTGAGGAAAGCGCATCTCTGTTCCCTAGAGTGCACAGGTGGGTGGGTTCTGCAGCCAGATTATGGGCACCCAGTGCTTTTGGTTGTAAGGACTGGGAGGTAGCAGTTATCCTTGGACCCCTTTTGTGGGTAGGTAGGTAACGTGGGTGGTGCTAGCAGTTCTTAGGCCCCTAATTTGTGTAGGTGAGGATACTGTTTAGTAGGCAAAATGGTGTCAAACATCAAACACCCACCCCTCTACTGCCCAGCTGAAACAGTTGCAGCCTGCCAACAAGGACCTGTTCTCCTGAAATAGGCCCACACATCCATGCAGGGGTCAAAGGTATTCAAAGTCCACAGACCATTTGTGCCTAGACAGGAGCTGCTTCTGTCCTGAGCTCCTCAGGTTAGTGGAGCTGGCAGATTATCTTTTTGCCCAATTGTGAGAATGGCCCAGGACACACAGCAGGGCCTATCTCAGGCCCAGGGAAATCGACAGCCACTGAAGCCCGCTTGGGGGCTGGAGGCATGGTAAAATAAATGCAAGTACTTAGCTTTTGCTGAGAGTGCTGTTCTTCTCTGGTGCCAGAGGTGTGAGTAGGCTTCGTGGCTCACTGTCTGTCCCTGAGGAGGTCACGTCCGGAATGCTATTGCCCACCCCACCGTGGCCACTCCAGGGCATGGTGCATGAGGGTTCCCAGCAATCAGGTCCTGCAACTCCTCTTCGCTTCTGAACTGTCTCTCTCACCCTCTTCTGCTCAGTCTGTTTTCTAACTTTGCCTTTGATGTTCAGGGCTCCTAGCTTGTCATAAATATACTCATTTCACTTGTTTTTTTGGGTCTTTGTTGTAAGAGGGATCACTGGAATCATCTGACTACTCTGCCATCTTGGCCTCACCTCCTATCCGTTTTGAGTTATTTTTGTGTATGGTGTAAGGATGAGGTTCAACTTCGTTCTTTGGCATGTGGATTTTCCAGTTATCCTGGCATCATTTATTGAAAAGATTTCTTCCACATTGAATTGTTTTGTCTGGCAACCTTGTTGGGAATCAGTTGACTGTAAATGTTAGAAATTTTTAAAAAAAAATATTTTATTGTGCATTAGGTGAAAGTGTACAGAGCAAATTAGTTTCCCATTCAATAGTTTGTTCATAAAGTATTCCATGACATTAGTTTCATTCTCCACAATGTGTTAGCACTGTCTGCATTTCTGTCCTAGGTCCCTGCTTTCCTCTTGTCCTGATTTTCTACCCCATCCTGTCTTGTTATCTTTGCTTTTGGGCAAATGTTGCCCTTTTGATCCTCATATAATTGACTGTTTTTTGTTTAATTTGTTTATTTTTCTTTAGGTGAAAGTTTACAAATCAAGTCAGTCTCTTATACAAAAAGCCATACATACCCCAGCATGGACTCCCAGCTGCTCTCCCTTTAATGAGACAGCACATTCCTCCTCTCCACCCTGTATTCCCCTGACCCATTCAACCAGCTCCTGTCCCCCTCTTACTTCTCATCTTGCCACCGGATAGGAGTTGCCCACATAGTCTCATGTGTCTACTTGAGCCACAAAGTTCACTCCACACTAGCATCATTGTCTATCTTATAGTCCAGGCTAATCCCTGTCTGTAGAGTTGGTTTCAGGATTGGTTCCAATCTTGGGCTATGAAAGAGTCCAGAGACCACTACTGTCAGGGTCACTCTGGCCTCAGACCATTTACCCTGGTCTTTCCGTGAAAATTTAAGATCTGCATCCCACTGTTCTCCTGCTCCATTAGGGATTCTCTGTTGTGTTCCCTGTCAGGGCAGTCATTGGTGGTAGCCGGGCACCATCTAGTTCTTTGGGTCTCAGGCTGGTTTATGTGGCCCTTTTTGTCTCTTGGATTCATATTTGTCCTGTGTCTTTGGTATTCTTCATTCTCCTTTGCTCCAGGTGGATTGAGACCAATTGATGCATCTTAGATGGTCGCCTGCTAGCGTTTAAGAGCCCAGACGCTTCTCACTGAAGTGGAATAGAGACCGTTTTCTTAATACATTTTGTTATGCCAGTTGACCTAGATATCCCCTGAAACCATGGTCCCCAGGTAGTATGTTTCTAGAAATTCACCCATTTCCTCTAGGTTTTCAAATTTGTTAGAGTACAATTTTTCATAGTATTCAGTTATGATTCTTCTAATTTCATTTGGGTTTGTTGTGATATTGCCCATCTCATTCCTTATTCCGGCTCTTTGCTTCGTCTCCCATTTTTCTTTTGTCAGTCTGGCCAGTGGTTTATCGATTTTGTTAATCTTTTCAAAGAACCAGCTTTTGGTCTTAACTCTTTGTGTTGTTTTTTCTGTTCTCCATTTCATTAAATTCTGCTCTAATTTTTTTTATAAGAATTTATTTCTGATACATCTTTTTGTGAGGCTCGAAAGCAATTTGACGTTTGTCCTTTTTTCCTGAGGCTAATGAGTTGGGGCTGGTCCGACCAAGAGGGAACACCTGGTGGCCTGATGTTGACCAGCCTCAGGATGCATGATGTAGTCTCTCATGACTATGTGGTGCAGCCAGTAAAGACTTTGAACACAGAGGCTCACAGGGCTTTGAGGTTGGCGAGAATATCTGCTATTGGGAGGGTAGCATGCCCCTTGGGAAGTGGAATCTCCAAGTTGGGACCCCCCCCCCCAGACTTTGCCCTGTGTGTCTCTTCATTTATATCCTTTTTAGCTATGATAAACATACAGTCTTAAGTATGGTATACTCTCTGAACTCCATTGATTCGGACCTGCAAATTTTCAAACCCAAAGGGGCAGTGGGAGCTAGTAGGTCAGAAAGTAAAGGTGCCATGTGGACTCCTGAGCTTGCAATGGTATCCTGAAGGGGTAGTGGGAAACCAGCTCCAAATTTTTGGCCAGCTGGTCAGAAGGTTGGGGTATCATGTGGACTCCCCAAACCTGTGGCTCTCCAAAAAGCAAACCCTTTGCCATTGAGTCAATTCTGACTCCTAGGGACCCTACAGGGCAGAGTAGAACTGCCCCACATGGTTTCCAAGGAGCACCTAGTGGATTCCAACTGCTGGCCAACCTTTTGGTTAGCTGCTATAGCAGTTAACCAGGCTGGTGTCTGCTTATTTGGCAGTGTGAAGGACAGTGTCCTTTTAACTTGTGACCTCTGACCTAGCTCCATGTGGTTAGAGCCAGAGAGAGAGAGTGCTGTGCAGGCAGCTGGCAATGAGGATGGAGAAGTAGCAATGTGAGGACTGGATCAATCTCCACATTTTGGGAATTGTTTTTCAGATAATGAATTCATTCCCTATCATTTCTTGAAAGTGACCAATTTAAAAAAACATTGTAAAACTTCTGGACTTAAACATGTTTTGTAGGTTTTAATGCATTTCAATTGTTATCATTATTTCAGCTTAAATTATTCCATCTTTGGCCAGTGGGAGTCTCTTGGAGTTGGCTCCTGAGCCCTAGAGTCAGTCATTTCTCTACAGAGTCCTGGTGTCTAAGGGTTGCCATTGATATTGGATTGGTTATTGTTTCTAGGCCTTTTCAGTGGATAGAACTAAAAAATATATACCCATGTTTAAGATAAAATAAAAATACCTCACAAGTTCATGGTGATACTTCCATTTCAAACTCAAGACTACAGGGCATGTAACTCTTCCTTCTGTATCTCCTTTCTTCTGAACTCAAAATTCTGGTTCTCAAAGATATGTGATTATAGAATTAGAAATCCCTGTAGTTATTCAGTTATCTTATCCCATGTTATATATCAGTCTCAGAATAACAACACTGATACACCACCAGTGCCATCACTGAAACACTGAAAGATATATTTTTGCATACTCCCTGCCCATCATAATAGCATTTAGGACTGGTGATGTCTTTTGAGACTTTAGTTTCTTAGCAACATTTAAAAGCATATTCTAGGAGTAAGACATCCCTGTTCTTGAAAAGCTAAGGATCTGGGTTGTTGGGTTATGGGGTGTCATTCTGCCATAGGAAGGTGCAGCCCTAGAATCTGGGATTCCATTCTTCTTTAAAAAGTAACATTAATGATTTTAATTGCTTGTTTCCTAAAATAAAATTCTTTCTCTCACTTTCTACTCTTTGCAGTGAGTACCTGCTATTGGTAGAGCTCCTTGATGCTTCCTGATCTTAAAAGTAGGTTAACCACTTACTTTATCGCCCAAACTGGGATTCTCTGGAGAAGAAGGAGTACTAAAAAAAAAAAAAAAAAAGATAAAATTAAAAAAAAAATTTCTCTTTTGACTGACATTGTTTTTATCATATTGTCATATTGATGAATTTATAAAATAGTCCTATTAAGAAGTTACTTTAAAAATAAATTTATTTCTTAAAAATATTAGTATATGTATGTACATTAAAATAAGACAAAAGCTGTTTCATATTGATTTTCTCAGCATTAAAAAGAACATAAATAGAATTCTTGGTAAAAAAAATTCACACACATTATTCAATTTCTTAGCCATAATTTGTACCTAATACTTGGTCCCTGTATCTTTCTGGGGGAAAAAAAAGTATGTTGAAAATATGATTATTTTATTCATAAAAGTATAGTTGTCTTCAAAGTTCAATTTCATGGTTACTAAATCTGAAATTGTTGATTCTTTTAACAGTTACTATCCTCTATAAATCATAATGTTTTAAGTCGAGAATATTATCTCGCTATAAGTACTGAGGTACCTGGTAAGTTCAAAGCAAATTCTTCTAAATTGAAGTTATTCTAAATTTTGAGTTTTTTAGTAGTTTGAGAGAGCCCTGGTGGAGCAGTGGTTAAAGCGACAGGCTGTTAACCGAAAGGTCAGTGGTTCAAAACTACGAGTGGCTCCTTAGGTGATGGTGTGGCAGTCTGCTTCCATAGAGATTTACAGCCTTAGAAACCCTGTGGGGTCACTATGAATTGGAATTGACAAAATGGCAGTGGATAGTAGTTTGATATATAAACAAAACAAAACCCGTTGCCATGCTTTAAATATTCTAGCCCATATATCTTTACAGGTATTGTCCTTTTCACTCTGTTCTCAGTAACTTTGCTTAATAAAATTTTTATAGAACAAAGCTTGTCAAATAAATTTTGTCTGTTTTGAAATCTTTTGGACATTCTTGCAAAATTTAGATGCCGCTAAATCGTAGGTATTCTTAAGTTCATTTAATTCTGGTACCTAGTATGTAATTTATCTAGGTTTAAAAAATAGGAGCTCTATCAGAAAGTCTGATTATGAGACAAGAAATTTCCAAGTGTAGTTTTAGAGCTCTCATCTTTTAATTTGTTTGCTTCTGGCCTTCCTTTGGGAGGGTGATATCTCAGCCTCTTGTTTACAAGCTTTGTTTTCAATAATTATAATTTCACATTTAACCACATGTTAAATTCACAACTGGGTTCACTGCATATGTATCTTATGTACTAATCAAGAGTCTAGAAGTGAAAGTACAAATAAGCCTCAGTTTGTTTTAACACTACCATAAAATAAATTACTAAAAAATGAAAAATCTGGGACAGATGGTCAATAGGACAGGGTACTAGCGCTTTGGGCTTAAATTGGCAGACCGTCTCAGGCAAACTGACACACATGGCTACTTTACCGCACACGTGTCCTTTCGCTCCTAACCCCAAACTCTAGATTACTATTTCCCTGTCAGAAAGGCTGAGCCTTCAATATGATTCACTTGTTTGTGACTACTTAGTAATTTCCACGGCATTATGCACATGGAAAAGAATGTGAAGCATTCATCTTAGTCAGTTTTATTCATTGTGGCTTTTTTTTTTTTTTCTGGAACATTTTCTATTCTTAAAACTTTTCTAAATTATGCATGCCTTCGTTTTGAAACTAAAGACATCAAATAAACTTATGGAATTATTCTCCCTTAAATTAGTTCTTTTGTTATCTTAATAAAAATATCATACAGTAGTTGAAAATGAAAGGAAAGCAGTTTTTATGTGTATTTGATAATAATGGATTATCTGAATCTGATTATAATAATACTTCATATTCCATTACAGAATTAATTAAAAGGATTTACTGTGTATCTTTACGGGAGCCTTGGGAGATAGGTAAGTGACAACCATTTTTTTAAAAGATATTTCTGAAACATTAAGTAATTTAATCTCATAATTCCTGGCAAAGTAGGCAGCAGGGCATAGCTTAGTTAAGTGATTTACTCCTTTTTCTTCAATAAAACATTGGTAGAAATATCATGTATACATTAATTTTCATGTAACGCTTCTCTAATATCCAGTAAATCCTATTTTCCAGGGACCCTTAGGTTTATTTTCTGTAATAATAATAATGAGGACATGGTTAATAAAACACAGGAATGTGACATGCACCAAAACTTAAAGTGTTAAAATAAAATCATTAAATCAGCGTGGTACCCTGGGTAGTGTCCTAGAATTGAAAAGGGACATTAGTGGAAAAACTTGTAAAATTCAAAAAAACGTATATACTGTAGTTTAGTTAATAGTAATATACCAATGTCAATTTTTTGCTTTTGATAAATGTACCATGTTGTTTACCTTAAGGGAAACTGAATGGAGGATATTCAGGAATTCTGTACTATCTTTGCAACTTCTCTAAAAATCTAAACTTAGGCAATTGATTTGAAAATTACATAGTTTAGAAGTAGTTTTTCTGTGCAATGGTTAAAAAAAAATCAAAATTATCAGTTACCTAAAAAACAATCCAGATTTTATGAAATAGAGATGCAGGGAAATATGCGGCTCTAGCTTTTCATTTTTTAATTTATAGGAAGGATGGGTTTTCACTTTTGGTCATTGGCGTGGTGTTCTTGACCATCTCTTTGTGCTGGGTCACAGACTTTCTCTTTAATTTCTTTAGGATACTTCTATGTTCTCTGGTAGTTTCCTACAATGCTTTCTATTAACACATGCAGATCATATTAATGGTTCCCAGTGTACTGTTCTTTTCTTTTTATTTTCTTCAGAGTACTGTTTAGAGGCAAAAAGACCAATGATATGACTCAATGGTCTGGAGTTGAGGCCCTCTTAGTAACTAAGTTTTAAAGTGCTTGGTTGTTAACCAAAAGGTCGGTGGTTCAAACTCAACAGCCGTTCCATAGGAGAAAAATGGGGCATTCTGCCTCCATAAAGATTAGAGCCTTGGAAATCCAATGGGGCAGTTCTGCTCTGTCCTGTGGGGTTGCTATGAGCCTGCATAGATGTGATGGCAACGGGGGTTTTAGTGTAGTTTTATTTAGTCACACTAATTTGAGCTTCTGTGTGAAATACTAGATGCGGTCTATCTATGGTTAAAGAGTATGAATAAAAATGAACATAATTTTTAGGTAGCCATTCCTGTAATGGAGCTAAAATAATACAGACTTGGTTGCTGTCAAGTAAGAAATCCTCAACTTCTGAAATGAACTCTAGCACTGTAACTCCTTTAAATTTCTATAAATATTAAAAGAATAAAAGAAGGGAACTCTGTAGTTTGCTGAAATTATTATATAACTTTTCATCAATACAAGTAAAATAGCCATGCTGGTTTTATAAATGATTTTCTGCTTCTGTTGCCAACTTTCCTGATATTAGTTAGACTTAAATTTCTTGAAGGGAAGTAGACATTTGAAACATCAGATCCATGCGTCAGTGACTTACAGAATAATTATCGGGCTAAGAGATTTCTGTTTTTCTTGATAATCTTTATTTAGAATTGGTATTAGCAATCTACTGTTAATAGAATTTAGGCTTCTACTTCTTAGATGTATAAGGTGGTTATGCCAGCCTTGATAGGGAAGTTTAGAAAAAGGGATAAGATTTTTTTTTCCAGATAAAGTTTAAATTCCATTCATCTAATGTGATAGTTCACAAAACAAGCAACTTTTATTCTTTTTCTATGCTAGGAGAGCATTAAAAGTGTTATTTTTAGGACTATGCTTACCATTCAGTTGGCTGTCATTCATACCTAGAGTATACCTAAAAAGTATAAGTGATAATAGGTAGCATGTATGGAGTACTTCCTGTACTGTTGTTTACAATATCTCATGTAATTTGCACAAGCTTCTATGAGATAGGTTGGAATTCCTCCTTTATAGACGAGACAGGGAGAATAATCTAGAGAGTAAGGGGCAGAAGGAACAAGTGCCTATTGTGTGGCAGTACCTGCATTGTAATTCACAATGTTGGCAGGTTCCAGGAAATGCAGAAACACATGATCAACCTCAAATTCCTTCACATTTCTGGGTAAAGAGGTGTCTGATCACCTGTGGGATGACCTAGAACAGATTATTCCCCTCGGGTGACTAGCCTGGAGTAGAGTATCCTGTTCCAGCCTTGATCTGACTTATTCTGCAGGTCTCTAAGGCAGCCTTGAGATTGAGTCAGACATGTCATTTGTTCTCTGTCACCCAATTAACTGCTGAACACCCACTCCTTGTATGCTTCATTGACCATGCCAAGTCGTTTTGGCAGCTCTAGACAGCATGGTCTCAGCCTGCCTCCTGGTCAGTGTTGGGCAACCAGAGTTGTTAGTGAGACTGAGAACTTGGATCCAGAAACTAGGACACGTGCCAGAGGCCGAGGGTGGGAAGTTGAGCAGCTGACAAGCGAAATGTAGCTATCCAGACTCAGTGACTATGTCAGGAGTCAGAAATAGAGTAGGTATGTGACTCTGAAAGGTGGTTTTTGAAGGGGATTATGATGTCTGGCTATGGACTTCTTAGTTTATAGACAAAATAATTCCAACTGCATTTTGAGAAAGATTCAAAAAACCAGTTGCCCTTGAGTAGATTCTGACTCATAGCGACCCTGTAGGACAGAGTGGAACTGCCCTGTAGGGTTTCCAAGGAGTGGCTGGTGGATTCGAACTGTCCACCTTTTGTTTAGCAGACGTAGCTTTTAACCACTGTGCCACCAGGGCTCCAAAGAGTCATAAAAATACAGAACCTCCTTTGCTGCCCCTTCTTCATAGTCTCCAAAAGTTGCCATTCTTCAGGTTCAGTCCTTGGCTGTGTTTATTTATTCTCTCAGTGACCTCGTGTGACCCCTTGCTTCAAATGCCATCTCTCCTCCCAGATTTCTTTCTATACCTCGACCCCTCCCTTGAGCTCCAGGCTCATATCTGTATGTCTGCCTATTTAATGTCTTCTTGAATTTTCTAATAAAGACTTTAAACATAACACTGGTTTTTTTTTTTTGGGTGTCTAAAATAGAACTCTTGAATTCTCCTACCAAATTCTGTTCACGTCTCTTTCTTCTTCTCAATTAATGGTTTGTTCTGTTGCTCAGACCAAAATCTGAGAGTTGTTTGACTGTTCTCTTTGTGTCCTGCCTACTTCTAATCCGTCAGTAAGGCATATATGCCCTCCTTTCAAAAATTTTTTTTTTTCCAAAATACATATTCCTAATCAGTCAACCCTTGCCACTCCATCACTAGTACCCCAGCGCCACTCACTGTCACAGGTCACCTAGATTATAGTAATCTCCTCTTAACTGGCCATCCTTATCTCCTCTTTGCATCTTTATAGTCAGTTTTCCATATAAGAACCAAAGGGATTTTTTTTTTAAGAGTGCTTAACAGTTTCTGCCATTCCTTTGTTCAGAACCCTTTAGTGGTACCATCACACTCAGCATAAAACCCCAAGTCTCACTATATTCTACTGAGCCGTGCATGTTCCGCCTGATGGCTTTATTTCCTACCATTCTTTGGTTCATTCTACTCTATCCATATTTGCCTTCTTGCTGATCCTTAAATACTCCAAGTCCATTCTGGCTTCAGGGACTCTGCATTTGTTGTTTTCTCTGCCTGAAACACTCATAGGCTCTTCACGTCCTATTCCTCCACCTGGTTCAGTTCTCTAGTGTTACCTCATCTGGGGGGCCTTCCTAAATACACTATCTAAAATAGCCTATTCCCCAATTAAAAAATGGGCGAAAGATATGAATAGACACTTCACTAAAGAAGACATTCAGGTAGCTAACAGATACGTGAGGAAATGTTCACCATCATTAGCCATTAGAGAAGTGCAAATCAAAACTACAATGAGATTTCATCTCACTCCAACAAGGCTGGCATTAATCCAAAAAACACAAAATAATAAATGTTGGAGAGGCTGTGGAGAGATTGGAACACTTCTACACTGCTGGTGGGAATGTAAAATGGTACAGCCACTTTGGAAATCGATTTGGCGCTTCCTTAAAAAGCTAGAAATAGAACTACCATGCGACCCAGCAATATATCCTAGAGAAATAAGAGTCTTTACATGGACAGATAATATGCACACCCATGTTTATTGTAGCACTGTTGACAATAGCAAAAAGATGGAAGCAACCAAGGTGCCCATCAACGAATGAATGGATAAATAAATTATGGTATGTGCACACAATGGAATACTACGCATCGATAAAGAACAGTGATGAATCTGTGAAACATTTCATAACATGGAGGAACCCAGAAGGCAATATGCTGAGTGAAATTAGTCAGTTGCAATAGGACAAATATTGTATAAGACCACTATTATAAGAACTTGAGAAACAGTTTAAACTGAGAAGAAAATACTCTTTTGTAGTTACAAGAAGGGGGGGGGGGGAAGGTGGGAGAGGGAGGGAGGGTGGGAGAGGGAGGGAGGGTGGGAGAGGGGTATTCACTAATTAGATAGTAGATAAGAACTGTTTTAGGTGAAAGGGAAAGACAACACAATACAGGGGAGGTCAGCACAACAGGACTGAACCAAAAGCAAAGAAGTTTCCTGGATAAACTGAATGCTTCAAAGGCCAGTGTAGCAGGAGCAGGGGTTTGGGGACCATGGTTTCAGGGGACATCTAAGTCAATTGGCATAATAAAATCTATTAAGAAAACATTCTGCATCTCACTTTGGAGAGTGGCATCTGGGGTCTTAAATGGTAGCAAGTGGCCATCTAAGACCCATCAATGAGTCTCAACCCACCTGGATCAAAGGAGAATGAAGAACACCAAGCTCACAAGGTTAATTATGAGCCCAAGAGACAGAAAGGGCTACATGAACTAGAGACTCCATCATCCTGAGACCAGAAGAACTAGATGGTGTCTGGCTACAACCGATGACTGCCCAGACAGGGTATACAACAGAGAACCCCTGAGGGAGCAGGAGAGCAGTGGGATGCAGACCCCAAATTCTCGTAAGAAGACGAGGCTTAATGGTCTGAGACTAGAAGGATCCCAGCGGTCAGGGTCCCCAGACCTTCTGTTGGCCCAAGACAGGAGCCATCCCCGAAACCAACTCGTCAGACATGGATAGGACTGGGCAAGGGAGTGAAGAGAGATACTGATAAGGAGTGAGCTACTTGCACCATGTGGACACTTGAGACTATGTTGGCATCTCCTGTCTGGAGGGGAGATGGGAGCGTAGAGGGGGTTAGAAACTGGCAAAATGGTCATGAAAGGAGAGACTGGAAGGAGAGAGCGGGCTGACTCATTAGGGGGAGAGTAAATGGGAGTATGTAGTAAGGTGTATATAAGTTTATATGTGAGAGACTGACTTGATTTGTAAACTTTTGCTTAAAGCACAATAAAAATTGTTTTAAAAAAAATTTATTAGGAAAACATTCTGCATCCCACTTTGAAGAGTGGTGTCTGGGGTGTTAAACACTAGCAAGCAGCCATCTAAGATGCATCAATGAGTCTCAACCCACCTGGATCAAAGGAGAATAAAGAACACCAAGGACACAATGTAATTACGAGCCCAAGAGACAGAAAGGGCCACATGAACCAGAGACTGCATCATCCTGAGACCAGAAGAACTAGATGGTGCCCGGCTACAACTGATGACTGCCCTGACAGGGAACACAACAGAGAACCCCTGAGGGAGCAGGAGAACAGTGGGATGCAGACCCCAAATTCTCATAAAAAGACCCGACTTAATGGTCTGACTGAGACTAGAAGGACCCCGGTGGTCATGGCCCCCAGACCTTCTGCTGCCCCGGGATAGGAACCATTCCCGAAGCCAACTCTTCAGCCATGGATTGGACTGGACAATGGGTTGGAGAGGGATGCTAGTGAGGAGTGAGCTTCTTGGATCAGGTGGACACTTGAGACTATGTTGGCATCTCCTGCCTGTAGGGGAGATGAGAGGGTGGAGGGGGCTAGAAGCTGGCGAAATGGATATGAAAAGACAGAGTGGAAGGAGAGAGCGGGCTGTCTCATTAGGGGGAGAGCAATTGGGAGTGTGTAGCAAGGTGTATGTAAGTTTTTCTGTGAGAGACTGACTTGATTTGTAAACTTTCACTTAAAGCACAATAAAGATTATTAAAAAATAATAATAAAATAAAAAAGCCTATTCTTTCATAACTGTCTTCCATACCCTGATGTATTTGTCTTCATAGGATATAACAACCTGGAATTATATATTTTCTTCCTTTTTTATTGTTCATCTTTCTCTAAAATACAGGTTTCTTGGTGATAGAGACTTTGTACTGTTCACTGCAGAATCTTCAGCATCTAGTACAATGCCTGGCACATAGTAGTTAACTCAGTAAATGATGAATGAATGGGTCAATCAATCAGTCAGTGGTCGAAAATTATATTCTATATACCCTGGGAATTCAAGAGACTAATAACACTATAAAGAAGGGAGAGAGAGAGTGGAATATTCATTGTACTAAAGATGTTCTAGGAAAGTGGGTAAGCAGTCTTTTCAGAGTTTGATATTGGCATTTATGGTACCAAAGACTCTTAGGTCAAGTTAGGACCTTTTACCACCATTTTCTCTCTCTTTTTTAAGATAAGGGAACAGGCTCAACCATCTGCCCTATCCATGGTCATTTATACCCAGCAGCCCACGTAAGAGGCTGCTTCAAGCAGGTGAAACTTAACAAGAATTCACAATTCCTATTTCAGCTATTTTTTCAAGACAGCCATCCTGCTTACTCTCTTCTATTAGATAGTGTAGGCTAACTGCTTAGACCAGTGGTTCTCTAAGTGTGGTCTTCGGGTCAGCAGTATCAGTATCATCTGGGAACTTGTAAGAAATGCAAATTCTTGGGGACCTCATACCACCAAGAAAGCAGCACCAGAAGCAGAGTGTGTCCTTTGGACCTGGGGTCCCTGTACCTGAGAAGCTCCTTGACCAGGGGAATATTGAGGACAAGGACCTTCCTCCAGAGCCAACAGAGAGAGAGAACCTTCCCCTGGAGCTGACACCCTGAATTTGGATTTGTAGCCTACTAGACGGTGAAAAGATAAATTTCTCTTTGTTAAAGCCAAAAAAATGCAAATCCTCAGGCCTCATCCCAGAGCTACTGAATCAGAAATTCTGGGGGTAGGTCCCAGCAATCTCTGTTTTGTTGGTTCAGTGGTAGAATTCTTGCCATTCGTGCCAGAGACCCAGGCTCAACCCCGGCCAATGCACTTCATACCATCTGTCAGTGGAGGCTTGCTTGTTGCTATGATGCTGAACAGGTGTCAGCAGTGCTTCCAGACTAAGACAGATTAGGAAGAAAAGCCTGGCTTGGCTTCTGAAAATTAGTCTATGAAAACCCTATGGATCCCGTTGTACGTGGGGTCACTGTGAGTCAGGGGCTAACTCGGTAACTAACAACACCAACAGGTGATTCTGATACACATTAAAGTTTGACAACCACTGGTTTAAATAAACAGCTGTAAAATGTCAGTGACTCAATGAAAATAGAGTCCATTTCTTGCTTATGTAATAGTCCAGTGCAAGAGTTCCTGAGTATGACTTTCTGGCTTGCTTTCCTGTAAATAGTGACTAGAGAGCCACACTCTTTCCATCTTAAAGATCCATTATGTTCTAGGGCCTCATCCTTCTTTTCTTTTAGTCCAATGTTTAGATAAGCAGAAAGAAAGAAGAAAATTGCATGAGAAGTTTTTCTGAGTCGGGCCTGGAGGTAGGTAATAGGTAAATTACTTCTGTTAGCATTCCACTGACTGGGCCTAAGTCGCATGGCTGTATGTACTGCAGAGGAGGCTGGAAAATGTAGTCTAGTTGTGTGCCCAGGAAGAAGGAAATGGATTCAGTGTGATCTGTCTGGTTTTGGCCACAATATCCCCTCTTGAACTAAATATCTGCTTAACTCCTTTCCTATCACCCCCTTTCCAAGTGACACACGCACTCACTTATCCAGCTCAAAGTCCAGGCTCTCTGGATGATATGTGGATCTCACCATCAGGTCCAGGCATAGCTCTTTCTGGTGTGGTGACCAGTCAGCTTTGCCAAATTATCTGACACCACCAATTTATTTTCTGCATATACCCCATTTATAGTAGTGTAATAAAGACAGGATAACCACAATAGAAACTCCCCATTTGGAGACTGGAAAAATGGGAGACTCGTATAATTACTAGTATTTCTAAAATCCTGCTGGGCAGGCATTTTAGAAATCTTCTTCCATGGGTGTAGGGAAAGTTTCTTGATTCAGCTCCAGTTCTCTTCTCTGAGAGGAACTTCTTTGTTTATTGTTCTCCATGACTCCTGGTTCTACCTTCTGGGAGGCTCTTCCTTATCAGTTATTTCTATGGTGCCATCTGAAGTGGGCATTGAAGAGTGAACAGAAGAGAGTTAACATAGCCTGACTGCTATCCTTTAAAAGACCTGCTTACAAAATTGGCCCTTGGCTGGCCTCCGGGAACTTAGATTTCAGGAGCATTTCCACCATTAAGCGATAGGAGTGGCATAAAAAAAAAAAAAAAGATACCTAAATTATTTGTACAAACAGTATGTTTTATGCAGAACAGTTTTTTTCTGGGACCATGGAATTTGGGTTCCTGCCAGGCAGGAGGTACTACATGATTAGTCCCCAATAAAATCCTGGGCACCGAGTCTTGAATGAGCCTCTCTGGTTGGCAGTATTTCATATAGGTTATCACATCATTGCCAGGGGAGTTAAGCGAGTCCCATCAGTTCACTGGGAGAGTACTCTGGAAGCTTGCACCTAGTCTCTCCTGGATTTTTCCCCATGCGCCTTTTCCCTTTGCTAACTTTATATCCTTTCACTATAATAAATCACAGCCATTAGTATAATTATGTACTGAGTCCTCTACATCCTCCCAGCAAATTATCAAACCTGAAGGTGGTCTTAGGGATCTGCTGATGTAGGGAATATGCCCTCTTTAGGGCCTAGATGCAGATTTCTTAGCTCACTTCTTACCTAATAATTGTTTTAAAGTGTTTTCAATAGTCAATGGCTCTTAAAATATAGGCTGTGGTTTCCTTGACAATATTGGTCCTTAAGAACTTAGTAGGCTTCTTATCTTTTTGGGTTGAGTCAGTTTCAAGTGCTGATAACCACAACCAAAGTTCTTTCGTAGACTTAATTCTCAATTTTCCCTAGTTCTTTGTTTCTTCACCCCTGTGTTTCTCTCTCTTTACATAATAATGACCGCTTTGAGGACATTTAAAACAATAGTTGGGAAGGTCACAACCTTAATCTAACATTTGCTGTAGGGCTGAGTCACTATATCCAGGTAAGAAGTTCTACCGGAAAATACTTCAAAGTATTTTCAGTCTTATCTCTTGCTGTTGAGAGTCTAAAAGCAGTTTTTTGTTTTTGTTTTTTTTAAATCTTTGACAACCCAAATTCTGGACTGTACTGCGTTTTGCTTTTGTGTTCAAACTGTTGATTCTTTCTTGCACTCTTCTCTTTCTGGTAATGGCTTGCTAAAGGTAGCCAAAAGTGGTAATACATGCTAATGTTCTGATGACAGCCACTTTCCCTAGAGTTAGTCTGTAGCAACACTTCTGCAAATGTTCTGTTACAGTATGACACGAGTTGCTATCTTCCCAGCCTTCCAAATCCATTTCCTTACGCCATTGCCTTCTACTAAACCAGTGCTGTGTATTTTTGGGTTTTGTTACAACACCCCACATCCGAAACAAGCATTAGTTTAACGTTCAAACAGCTCCCAATTCTTAGTGTCTTAAAAAGATAAAAGTTTATTTCTTGCTCATGCAATAGTCTAGCACATATGCTCATGGTCAGTGACTTTGCTGGGTACATGGTTCTCCTGGGACACTCTTCTTCCATCTTGTGGCTCTGCCATGTTCTAGAGCCTTGCCTTCTTCTCAATTCAGTTGTTGGATGGGTAGAGCTAGAGTAAGGGATTGTACAAGAAGTGTTTTTGAGACATACCTGGAGGTGATGTTCCTTACTTCTGCCCACCCACATCCCATAGTCCGGATCTCAATGCTGAGTGTAACTATCAAGGAAGCTGGGAAATGTAGCATAGCAGTGAATCCAAAACCAAAACCTAAAACTCGTTGCCGTCAAGTTGATTCTGACTCTTAGTGACTCTATAGGACAGAGTAGAACTGCCCCATAGGGTTTCCTAGGAGCGGGTGGTAGATTCAAACTGCCAACCTTTTGGTTAGCAGCTGAATGTGTAACCCCTGTGTTGCTAAGGCTTCACAGTAAGTCCAGGGAGAAGAAAAACTGGTTTGGTGAGCATCTGCCACACTTTTCAAACTGCCACTTCTTGCTGGTACCTTCTAAGCCCCCTGATCCCTAGTTTTTGTATCTACATTTGCTTTCCTCCTCGTATGTCCTCCCATTCATACTCTTTCCTACAAACACCCTCGATTTTGGAGTCCTTTATACTTTGGAATCAGAGAAATCCTTCCTGCTCTCCTGTGCGCGCCTCCCCCCGCCCCCCCCCCATCTCTACCTATCAGGCTCTAGGCTGATGTCAGCAGAGGTGACTTTGGAGAAAAGAAAAGTACATATCCAAGACTCTCTAGCACGTTTAATGGTAGAGGTTGCACTACAAGTTTTTCAGCTTTAACATTTGAAGATTCTGTAATTTGCATTGTTTTCAACTGTAAAAGGGACTGGAGACTTCAAGCTACAGAAAAGTACAGAGACAGACCTAGAACCAATGGGTAAAAGTGAAAGGGAGCTGGATTTCTGCTGTTTAATGAATAAGTTGGTAACAGTTCCTTCTGCATATAAATGGAATGGGCTATTTCAGTAAGTTCTCTGTTGCTGACAGTGTTCAGGTTTAGGCTGATTGGCCTCATTCAAGAAGAAAAATGTGCTAGAGTAGAGCGGGAAAGAGTTGATGTCTAAAGTATGTCCAACTCTGAGTTTGTATCAATTTTTAGAATCTTCTTTTTTGAAATTGATTCTTTTCAGAGTCCTCCTCAGAACCGCCTTCCTATATTTACTTTGGAAATCTTTCTCCAATAAGGTATAAAGCACTTCTCAGTTAAAGATTGCAATATTTTAGGGGAAAAGAAGAGCCTCCATCAAGGTTGATTTCTAGTCAGATTAGCCAAGTCCTTATCCGAGGAATTTACTTTGAGGCATCCTTCTTTCCCTCATTTTTTTTTTTTTTTTGTTTTTTAAATTTATTTTGATTGATTTCTTTGTCTGAAATGATCAATAGCACACACGCACACACGCACAAATTCCCTAATGGAATTTAGGTACTCAACAAAAGTTGAAGTCTTAGAATTAAAGAGCACAATATTTGGAAATAGCCTTTGGTCAGAGTTTGCTAAGATGGAAAATTCACCACATCCTTATCCTTGTACCAGAAGCTCTTTGAGAAGTAGGGACCATGTTTCGTATGTTTCATTGAGGCCAATACGGCTATTCCTTTATTTTATCTTAAGACAAAAATATGATTTAAATAATAGAGAATTTTAAGTTATAAGTGCTTTTAACCAAAACCCGTTGCTGTCCAATCTGTTCTTACTCATAGGGACCCTATAGGACAGAGTAGAACTGTTCCTTAGGGATTCTGAGGAGCAGCTGGTGAATTTGAAATGCTGACCTTCTGGTTAGCAGCCGAGCTCTTAACCACTGCATCACCAGGGCTCTGGTTAGATCTAAGGTAAATAGACGTAAGATAATGGACTACCATGCAAATCCACGTTTCTTATAGCCACTGAACGATGGAACTTGGAATTAGTGATGTCAGGGAGAATGATTTTTAGGGTCTCTATGTGAGAGAAGGAAACCCTGGTGGCATAGTGGCTAAGAGCTAGGGCTGCTAACCAAAAGACTGGCAGTTTGAGTCTACCAGGCGCTCCTTGGAAACCCTATGGGGCAGTTCTACCCTGTCCTGTAGGGTCACTATGAGTCCGAATCGACTCGTCGGCAACAGGTTTTTTTTTTTTTTTTTTTATGTGAGAGAAAGATGTGGCTGTCTGCTTCCCTAAAGATAACAGCCGTGGAAACCCCGTGGGGCAGTTCTATGTCCTGTTGGGTCACTGTGAGTCAGAATCAATTCAACAGCAACGAGTATGATAAATACTTCATATTTGATCACTTCTGGTAGCTAGCACCTAAATAGTAGGATGATACACCTAGAAGTTATGTGTAACCTGACACAGCTTCCTTCAGCAGCTGGTCTTGCCCCGCTCAGCCTGTGTCTGGCTCAACATAAGAAATCAGCACTCTGATGACTATGCTGTCCTGACTCTGTAAGGAAGGCCTGGACTCTTGGACCTTCCTTCACCTTGCATCTCTTCCTGGTTGTCTTCTCTAGGTTTCTGACCTTGCTGCTCCATATCCCATTGTCCCTATCCCTGTCCTTTAGTTTGACTCCTTGCTGGTTACTGTCTTGACTTCCCACCAACAAAACTCCGCCTCTCTGACCCAGCTCATTTTGTTTGGATTCTCTCCTGTATTGATAATCCTGTCTTGACTTGAGCCAGGGATCCTCCTAGGAGGAGACAGAGACAGTAGGTCCTCCTTCGTTGTAAAGGTAGCATAAGCATTGCATTATGGTTCTTGATCTCTTGCTTCAGGGCAGTTGAGACTCATTTTTGCAAATAGTCTTTGCAAAAGACTAATATATCCATACTCTGCTTTAAGCCAGTAATGGAGTAATATATGAAGGGGAGGATTCTTAAATATAGTAACATTTCTGTCTGCCAAACTCCTACTTAGAACAGACCTGAGATTGAGGAACGAAGCAGAAAAAGGCTTTTCGTACATACAGATGATGCATGATACTTCGAGCCCTAAAACGGTATATTTAATTCACTTAGAGTTTATTTACTCATTTTCCAAACTTTATAATAACAGCAATCACATAAATAGCGCTTATCTAAGTGCCTTATATATTTTAGCTCATTTAACCCTGACATCGATCCTATGAGTTACATGCTGTTACTATCCCTCATTTAACAGATGAGGAAACTAAGACTTGGACAAGTTATGTCACTTGCCCAAAGTTACACAGCTTGTTGTGTCAGAGCTAGGATTCAGACCTACATGCCTTACCACTTGCTGTATTGATCATTGACTTCTCTAACTCCTAATTTTAAGAAGGCTGGTTAACTGGTTTCTCAGACCACAGCAGGTTAGAAGCTACAAATTTAAAAGAGAGTGTAGTGATCTAGGATTCCCGTGTTAATGTGTCTCTCCTAATTAATAGTTACTCAAGAGTGCAAAGATACACGTGCAAGGAAGTTCTGTACCGTGTTAGTTATAATAGAAAAATAGTTGAGAACAGTACAGATGTCTAGTATTAGGGGAAATGATTAAATAAGCTAGGGTAGTACTTTTCAAACTTTAATGTACATATGAATCACCAGATATTTTGTTAAATGCCATTTTAATATTTTTTATTTAAAATTATCTGTGGTAGAGCCCAAGAGTCTACGTTTCTAACAAGTTCCTAGGTGATGCTGGTGCTGCTGATCCATGAACCCCACTCTAAGCAGCAAAGGATTATAGTGCATATGTATTATGTGTTTGTTAAACACAGGTCCCGGACTGAGGACAGGCAAGTAGGGCACTGTTAAGACCATTTTAATGGTCATGTTTTTAAAGACTAGTCAGTGACTCTCAGTTATGCTTAATACATAATTAAAAGGAAATGAGGAAAAGATATTTGCACTATTTCTATTTATACTGACGTTTTGGCTAGCAGCCAGGCTCTTAACCGCTATGCCACGAGAGCTCCAGGATTATATGTGGATTATTCAATTCTGTGTATTTCTGTCGAGTCGATTCCACCTCATAGCAACCCTGTAGGACAGAGTAGAACTGCCCCATGTGGTTTCCAAGGAGTAGCTGATGGCTGGTGGTTTGAACTGCCAACCTTTTGGTTAGCAGCCAAGCTCTTAACTACAGCACCACCAGGGTTCCATATGTATACATATATACATACATATGTGTGTGTGTATGAATATAAAATTATATATAATTATATATTTACAATGAAATATATTTTCATCTTCATATATTTGGTATTTCTTGAATTGTCAATAGTAAGCATGTATAATTTTCTAGATATTTTATTGTTGTCCAGTCAGCCCCTGATTCATGGCACCCCTGTGCACAATTGGATTGGATCATTGTGATCCACAGGGTTTTCATCAGCTTTTTTTTTGGAAGTAGATTGCCAGACTTTCCTTCCTAGTCTAAGTCTGGAAGCTCTGATGAAACCTGTTCAACATCATAGCAGCACGCAAGCTTCCACTGACAGATAGATGGTAGCTGTGCATGAGGTGTATTGGCTGAGAATTGAACCCAGCTCTCCTACATGGAAGGTGAAAATTCTACCACTGAACCACTATTACCGTCTCTTCTAGATATAAAACCCACTGCGGTCAAGTTGATTCCGACTTATAGCAACCCTATAGGACAGAGTAGAACTGCCTGGTAGAGCTTCCAAAGGATGTCTGGCAGATTTGAACTACCGACCTTTTGGTTAGCAGCGGTAGCACTTAACCACTATGCCACCAGGGTTTCTTTTTCTAGATATAGTGTATAATTTTTAAAGTTATTAAAACCTTTAGATAACTGTATACTCTGATTTGGTTCATGACAGCCTAGCCTTGAAGGAAAACATTTGCTTCTTGCCACCGTATGCCTTTCTTCAACCTCATCAAAAGCATTTGTTCTTTTTTTTTTTTTTCAATAACCGTTTAAGATATTTAATGGTTTGGTGGGGCCTCTGTTTAGGACATTTGCCTACACAAATAATAAAGGATGAATATTTTTAAGAATGAGTGTAAAAATCAGTACTTTTTTTTTTAATTAACTTTTATTGAGCTTCAAGTGAACGTTTACAAATCAAGTCAGTCTGTCACGTGTAAGTTAATGTACATCTTACTCCTTACTCTCACTTGCCCTCCCCCTAATGAGTCAGCCCTTCCAGTCTCTCCTTTCGTGAAAACTTTGCCAGCCTCCAACTCTCTCTTTCCTCCCATCCCCCCTCCAGACAGGAGATGCCAACACAGTCTCAAGTGTCCACCTGATATAATTAGCTCACTCTTCATCAGCATCTCTCTCCCACCCACTGTCCAGTCCCTTTCATGTCTGATGAATTGTCTTCGGGGATGGTTCCCGTCCTGTGCCAACAGAAGGTTTGGGGACCATGACCACCGGGATTCCTCTAGTCACAGCCAGACCATTAAGTATGGTCTTTTTACGAGAATTTGGGGTCTGCATCCCACTGATCTCCTGCTCCCTCAGGAGTTCTCTGTTGTGCTGTCAGGGCAGTCATCGATTGTGATCGGGTACCAACTAGTTCTTCTGGTCTCAGGATAATGTAGGTCTCTGGTTCATGTGGCCCTTTTTGTCTCTTGGGGTCTTCGTTGTCTTGTGACCTTGGTGTTCTTCATTCTCCTTTGCTCTAGGTGGGTTGAGACCAGTTGATGCATTTTAGATGGCCGCTTGTTAGCATTTAAGACCCTAGATGCCACATTTCAAAGTGGGATGCAGAATGTTTTCATAATAGAATTATTTTGCCAATTGACTTAGAAGTCCCCTTAAGCCATAGTCCCCAAACCCCCGCCCTTGCTCCGCTGACCTTTGAAGTATTCCGTTTATCCCGGAAACTTCTTTGCTTTTGGTCCAGTCCAGTCCAGTTGAGCTGACCTTCTATGTATTGAGTATTGTCCTTCCCTTCACCTAAAGCAGTTCTTATCTACTAACTAATCAGTAAAAAACCCTCTCCCTCCCTCCCTCCCTCCCTCCCCCCGTTGTAACCACAAAAGTCTGTGTTCTTCTCAGTTTATACTATTTCTCAAGATCTTATAATAGTGGTCTTATACAATATCTGCCCTTTTGCCTCTGACTAATTTCGCTCAGCATAATGCCTTACAGGTTCCTCCATGTTATGAAATGTTTCACAGATTCGTCACTGCTCTTTACCGATGCGTAGTATTCCATTGTGTGAATATACCACGATTTATTTAACCATTCATCTGTTGATGGACACCTTGGTTGCTTCCAGCTTTTTGCTATTGTAAACAGAGCTGCAATAAACATGGGTGTGCATATATCTGTTTGTGTGAAGGCTCTTATTTCTCTAGGGTATATTCCGAGGAGTGGGATTTCTGGGTTGTATGGTAGTTCTATTTCTAACCGTTTAAGATAACGCCAGATAGATTTCCAAAGTGGTTGTACCATTTTACATTCCCACCAGCAGTGTATAAGAGTTCCAATCTCTCCACAGCCTCTCCAACATTTATTATTTTGTGTTTTTTGGATTAATGCCAGCCTTGTTGGAGTGAGATGGAATCTCATCGTAGTTTTAATCTGCATTTCTCTAATGGCTAATGATCGAGACCATTTTCTCCTGTATCTGTTAGCTGCCTGAATATCTTCTTTAGTGAAGTGTGTGTTCATATCCTTTGCCCACTTCTTGCCTGGGTTTGTCTTTTTGTGGTTGAGTTTTGACAGAATCATGTAGATTTTAGAGATCAGGCACTGGTTGGAGATGTCATAGCTGAAAATGCTTTCCCAGTCTGTAGGTGTTCTTTTTACTCTTTTGGTGAAGTCTTTAGATGAGCATAGGTGTTTGATTTTTAGGAGCTCCCAGTTATCTGGGTTCTCTTCGTCATTTTTGGTAATGTTTTGTATTCTGTTTATGCCTTGTATTAGGGCTCCTAAGGTTGTCCCTATTTTTTCTTCCATGATCTTTATAGTTTTAGTCTTTATGTTTAGGTCTTTGATCCACTTGGAGTTAGTTTTTGTGCATGGTGTGAGGTATGGGTCCTGTTTCATTTTTTTGCAAATGGAGATCCAGTTATGCCAGCACCATTTGTTAAAAAGACTATCTTTTCCCCAATTAACTGATACTGGGCCTTTGTCAAATGAAATCAGTACTTTTTATGAACAATTATGGATTAGATATGGCAAATCCTACTTTTGCATATTTATTGATATTACTCAGCATAAGTTTTTGTTCAGAAACAAAATCTGGATCTCTTTGTACTCAGTTCCTAAAGGAAAAAAATTGAATTTGAAATAAGTACCCTTTTCTTTGCCTCTTCTTCCCCTAGTGAAATATGTAGGTTTTTAGAAGGACATCAGTTCTGCATCAGCCTTTAAAGTTCAGTAACCTGAATCTAGGAGTAACATACTTGACTCTTCTATGGAGCAGGGAAGGAAGGAGCAAGCAGACAGAATGGAAAAACCTGATTCACTTGAAGTATAGATTTTTTTTCCTGAGTAGTAGAAATTCCATGAAATTAAGCCATATTAATATTCACATGTAAATTCAAATACAACTTTCAAGGTAAAATTATATAACTTCTGTAATGATTACCATTCTGCATAGCCCTCCTCACCTTTTATTGGTGTAATTTAGAGTAGAATATAAATTAGAATATTTCTGGTGGAGAGGTGTATGCTTCTGGCCATGAGAGAGTAACAGGATCTGGAATTATATTAAAACAAACAACTATAAAACTGGACAAAATATAAGAAATAACTTTTTTTTTTTTTTTTTTACGTGGGATAACAGAGCAGGACTGTGAACCCTGAGAGAAGGAGAACAAACAAGGGGAACCCTGTCATCACGCAGACCTTCTACTTGGAGGCAGTTTCTAGACTGTGTTGGAACGATGTGGAACCCAAACAGCCCAGCAATCTCTCTGAGTTGAGTAGACAGAAACCAGAGTTCAAGGAAGTTAAGGCAGCTAGAATTTGAAGAACAGGGTTCCGGAGAAGAAGGAGTTAGGCAGAGAAAGAATTCTTGAAATATTGATAGGGGTGTTCTTGAAGATTTGGCTGAATACCAAACTGTGCCTGCATAGGGTGAAACCCCAAGAAGCTGGCAAGAACAACTTCTGAGGAAAGAAAACTTACCCAGTAGCCGTAAGATTGGAACAGAATTAGCCCTAGAATTAACATTCCTCTACACAAGCCTTAAAGAACATTAAAACAAAGCCTCAAAAGAATCAGACTAATCTATAGGTAATTTAACTGCCTGGCAGTAAAAGTCCAAAACTCTTTAAAGGAATGCAACAAAATCCAGAACTTGGCAGTATAAAATTCACAGTGAATAGCATTTAATAAAATATTATTAGGTAAAGAAGCAGGAGAAAAATCCCAGAACCAGAGAAAAATCATTCAATATAAACAGACCCTGCAAAGAGCAATGATAGATACGATGAAATTAGCAGATGGGAACATTAAAACAACTATTGTAAATATGCTGAAGGATAGAAAGGATGATGTGAACATAATTAGGAAAGAAATAGAAATTAAAAGTGGAACATCTAGAGCTGAAAAATATAATAACGGATGTAAAAATTTAGCTAGATGGAGTAAACTGCAGATTAGGCCTGACAGAAGAAAAAGTCAGTGAACTTGAAAGCATAGCAGCAGTATTTAACCAAAATGAAGCATGGAGGGGAAAACAACTGAAACAGATGAACAGCACTCAGCGACCTTCGGGATAATAACCAGGGATTTAACAGAAGTCTAATTGGAGTCTCAGATTTATAAGGAGAGGGTGGAAGAAAAAAAGAAATTTGAATAAATAATGACTGAAATATTTCCAAATTTGATGAAAACTATAAACCCATAGTCCAAGATGCTTGCAAAGAATTATAGAGCTCTAACTGTAAAAGACCAAAAACTATAAAATTTTAAGAAGAAATCCTATGGGAAAATATTTACTACCTGAGGGTAGGCAAAGATTTCTTAGGACTCAGAGGCGTGAACCATAAAAGGAAAAAATGATACTTGGGACCCCATCAAAATTGAAAACTGTCGTTCTTCAAAAGACATTGTTAAGAAAACAAAAAGGCAATCTTTAAGGAGGGAGAACATATTAACAAGTTCCTATCAGGTTTGTTCTGTGTGTCATTATGTTAATTGACAGTATCTAAATTGATGGAGCCCTGGTGGTGCAGTGGCTAAGAATTTGGCTGCTAACCAAAGGTCAGCAGTTCTAATCCACCAGCCACTCTTTGGAAACCCTGTGGGGCAGTTCTTTGTCCTGTAGGGTCGCTATGAGTCAGAGCTGATGTGACAGCATCGGGTTTGGCTTTGGTTTTATCTTAATTGAGGATTATACCTTTTATCAGATTTTCTTCTTCCTGATTTGTTCTTCGTGCTTTGCATTTTATTTTAGCTGAATTAATATCGTTACCTCAATTTATGCTTTACTATAAATCTTTGTATTTCCTATAGTCTTTGTCATTTTCTTTTACATATATAAAAGTAAAGCATAGTTGTATTTTCTTTTTATCCTAATGAGAACCTTTCTCTCTTAATAGCGATTTTAACTCATTTGAATTTATTGTCAAAATTGATCTAATTGGTTTTGCTTCATTGATCTTGCTTTAAGCTGTCTGTATTAAATTCTTTGTTTCCATTGCTTTCTGGATTATTTTCCTATTTGAGTTAAAGTTTTGTATTTGTTTTGTTGGCTTGTACTTTTTTATGTACGGTTTATCTAAATGGATGTCTTCTACTTTTATATCTGTTCAGGTTATTTTTAATTTTGGGGGGAACTTTTTAAATTTACACAATACCTGTGATTATTAGTCAAGAATGAGTTGGTATCTTTTGATTTTCCTCAGTATGCGGTGGCAGATTTAATAGTGTTTTACTGATCTGCTTCTCAGTTTTCATTAAGATAATCTAAGATTATTATTAAATTATAATAACAAAGAAAATATTTATTTAATTAATTCTTATATAGGCATAAATATTATGAAAAGTCCTAAGATTGTCTCAACTTAAAATAATTGCCACTGTTTTCTCGGCATATGTCAAAATGAACTTTCAGAAAATTATTAAAAATATATTCTTATTACATTGCTTCTCAGTATTTTTCTTGATCTATTCACATTTTTTTTTTTTTTAAGATGTTCCTTTCCTTTTTCCTGCTGCACACCTTCAGACCATTTCCCTGGTCATTAAAAAAAAAAAAACCAAAATCATTAGAACAAAAAGTAGAAAAAGTCAGATTTGAAGTTAAAATATTAAATTCTGTACTTGGTATATGCTATAGTTAGAATCAAGGAGCTCTGGTAGGACAGTGGTTAAGTGCTCAGCTGTGAACCAAAAGGTCAGCAGTTAGCAGCTCCATGGGAGAAAAGACCTGGCAACCTGCTCTGTAAAGATTACAGCCTCGGGAACCCATGGCTCCGTTATACCCTGTCCTATAGGGTTGCTGTGAGATGTAATCGACTAAATGGCACACGACAGCAGAAACATAGTTAGAATTGACTCAGTGGCTGTAGGTTTACAGTTTTATAGCAAAGGAAAAGATTTAGAATATGTTTGGGATATTGGATTAATGGATTTTGTGTTGGCGAGTGGAGGAGGGTTAAACCAAAAAAAAAAAAAAAAAAAATTAAACAAAAAACTCAAACCCATTGCCGTGGATTCTACTCTGATTCACAGTGACCCTATAGGACAGAAATGCCCCATAGGGTTTCCAAGGCTGTAATCTTTATGGAAACAGATTGCCACATCTTTCTCCCACTAAGCTGCTGGTGGGTTCGAACTGCCAATCTTTCAGTTAGCAGCCGAGCGCTTAACCACTGCACCACCAGGGCTCCTTGGAGGAGGGTTACTAGTTATTTACTGTTGTTGTGTACTGTTGAGTGGATTCTGACTCATAGTGACTCTATATGGCAGAGTAGAGCTGCCCCATAGGGTTCCCAGGGTGAAATCTTTATGGGAGCAGATTGCCAGATCATTCGTCGCGTAGGGCGACTGGTGGTTTTCAATCACTGACATTTCAGTTAGCAGCTGAGTGCCTAACCGTTACACCACTAGGCCTCCTTAGTTATGTATTAGTAAGCTTCTTTTCTAAGGTGCCCTGTCAATTACAATATAAGGTAACACAGGGCCTGGCATTTAGATTCTCATTACTGTTTGTTCAATGACAGAAGCATTCCCCTTGCTGCATAGAGTCTCTGACAGGCTGTTTCCCCTACTTGGAATGCTGCTAGTCCTGTGACTTCCTGAAAGTGGGCGTGGCTCTAAGGACACTTGTATGGGGCTTTCCCAGTGTTTTCAGAACTTGATTAAGAACCATTTAGGGAAGCAGGGCCTTGAAAGGTACTCAGCCATGTCTTGGAAACAGTATGAAAGGAAGGTGACTGTAGCAGTTGCTAGGGGTAATATCTTTAAGAAAGTAATGCTGCAGCTAAGTTGTTTTTGAAGATGGAAGGCTTTTCCTTCTCATATTTTTTTAGCAAATAATTGTGTAGCTGGACTACGAAGATGTAGGAAGTGAGGTCAAGCTGAGAACAGCCTTTCCAAGATTGCCAGGTCAGTATGAAGTTCTTGGCAAGTTCTTGGCAAGAGGCACAATTTAGTGTGGTATTTTGGAACGCCCATGGGCTGAGAGGGCAGGAAGACCTTTGTTCTAGCTTTGGTCCTGCTGTTTACCTTTGTGACCATGGCAAATCATTTAGCTTTTTTGGGCCTCAGATCCTTTCTAACTTTAAAATTCCCTAACTGACTAGAGCATGGGAATGGCAAGAAAGTTTCCATTTGATAGCATTTTTAAATTTCACTAAGCAAACAAGTCAGTTTAATTTAATCTTGTAAAGTCAAGAGGAATAAATCATTCATTTTACTGCTCTGAGTAAGGATTAGAAGAAAAGACCATATGCAACTTGTGTATTTATGCTCTGACCTAATATTAAGTAAGTGACACATGTTGTAGCTGATTGTCCCTGTTTTAACACCTGGAAGTAATTTGGTAGTAGAATGACTCGGTAGAGTGTTAAATCATCATTTTTTTTTTTTTTTTTTTTTGCCCTGAAAAAAGTGGGAAACGTAGTTATCTAGATTCCCAGAAGGTTAAAACCTTTTTCATTGAGATATGTTTGTATCTTGAGCTTGAGGATGCTGAGAGGTGGACATGCTGTGTGGTAAAGGTTTGACATCAGATTGTAGGTCACGGTGAAGGCCTTTCATTGATGGGCTCCTAGCGGTAAAAGGCGGCTAGCACTGAAGTCACGTTTCACAGGGTCAGCAATAGGGTACTGCCTGAGCTGGCTTTTTCTCATAAGCTGAGCTCTGTGCATGGTCACGAGCAGGTTGGGCAGAGAGAGTTTTCAATAATGAACATGTCACAATTGTGTAAGAGCTGGGAACCAGTGCTGACTGAGTAAAACCTATACAGCAGTCAAAGGGTGACTTTTTGAAGAAGGACTTTGTCCTGGCCGGATTCTGGAGGAAGAGCCACCAACAATAGCTGCACCCACTGCAGCACAGCAAAGAGCATGCACTGGACGCTGGTTGCTTCTCTTCTCTCTACCCATCACTTTTGAGGACTAAAGAATCGTTGAAAGGTCTTATTTTCCACTCCGTCAAGAGCTTCTAGTGAACAAACAAAAAAAATTATTTCAGAAATGCCTTTTGTTTTAATAAATAAAGAAATGTCATGAATGAATTCAAAGAAAATTCAAAATAAATTTGAAACTTGGATAAAAATATGTAATAGGCTTTTATTCAGGGTCTTCATATTACATGTTTATGGTCAGCACTTCCAGAAATGCAGACATTAACATTCAGTACTCTCAGGAATTTAACTTGAGTGGGGCAGACAGATAAATGGCTAAACCTGAACGAAACCCATTGCCGTTGCGTCGATTCTGACTCATAGCGACCCTATAGGACAGAGTAGAACTGACCCATATGGTTTCCGAGGAGTGCCTGGTGGATTTGAACTGTTGACCTTTTGATTAGCAGCCGTAGCTCTTAACCACTACACCACCAGGGTTTCCAGATAAATGGCTAATATTTATTTGACTTACCTTTCATTCAGTTTTTAATGAGCATCTACTCTATGCCAGGCACTGTGCTAGATGCTGGGGCTCTAAGGTAAGATAGAGTCTCTGTCCTAAGGCATCTGTAGGCCAGAGGGGAGATGGGTAAACAGGGAACTAGAATACCAGAGGCATACGGGAGGAAATACATAATTAGCGTGCACAGGAGGTAATGGTGCAGGTGGTTTTGAATGCGTCCCAAGAATAGAACTCAGCGGCCTCAAGGCATCCATTCCTTTACTGGTCGTAGTAAGCTATGCTTAAAGTTCTGTTCCAGGAGCTGTACATTTCTAATGTTAAGGATAATACATATAGCAAATTATATAACCTTTGCAACATTCCTATAAAATAGGTATTAATTAGTCCAGTTTTACAAATGAGAAGCAGTCAAGCAACTTGATCAATAGCAACTAGTGTGTGGTGGATGTGGGACCTGGCTTCAAAGTCCATCTTCTTAATCACTAGGTTAAAACTTCTAGAACAAGGGGAGTTAGCTACTGGTGGAACCATTTTCTTTGTTCTTGCAGGAACAACAGCTTAATATTAATGAGTTCATAGCTGGGAGTCTGGGAGAAAAAAAAAAAAGAACTTATTGATACATTTCTTCTGTTTTTTAAAGATAAAGCTCTATATTTGTATTATTTTTTTTGCAGTTCTGTATTAGCTACAAATTTTATCTACAGTTTTTTATTTGAAATTATAGGAAGGTAGCTTTTGATCAAATACTGTTCCCCATTAATTTACAGAAATGGCCGTCCTTGAATTTTAAATACACCTTTAAAAGATTACATAGCTTCCCACAATCACTGAGTCCTCAGCTCTTTGATGTAGGGGTTTCCTGTTCAGCCTATGTCCTTCTGTTCAAGTAAGAGACTGTTTTCCCTGTCCTCTGTCTGTTGACATGTTGGTCTCTTTTTACAATACAGCAGGCCTTTAATTTATAAGCTGGATCTGTAAATTGAAGGGGCCTGGGCTGGGATGGGCCTGTGGAGTATGTGGCTTACCTCCATGACTGAGCCATAGGAGGCCCACAATTTGCTACTCTTGGGGACTTAATAAGAGCTTTTGTGACCTGGTGTGCCCATACTTTATTGGCTCAAATCTGTATGATCTGAAGGGAAAAAAGAATGGGATGAAAAAGTCAAAGTCATGGTTGTGATCTGGAAAGAAAGTTAGAATTTGAAAAACCAGATCCAATATGGTACAGACAAAAATTACAAGTTAGGAAGAGCCTGGGAGGAAAGGTTTTTAATTACAGCAGCCCTCAAGACATTTGAAATTGTTATGGTAATTTTAAATAGGCAACCCTTTGGCCTTAAAAAAGCATCAAGGACTCAACTCTGTGGTTTATTAAATGTAAAAGAATGCAAAATTTAAGGGAAAAAGGTAATCTTTTTATGTAAAACTTTTTGATTATGACTTCCTGGACTTTGAAAGCCTCCTTGTACCGTGATTAAATACATTTAGTGGTTTTTAAAACTCAACAAAAGGGAAGGGACTTTTTTTTTTTGGCACAAGAAGATGTTTATAGTAATTAGCAGTATTACTAGGTAGGATTGTATAGCCGATTGGTAATATAAAACTTGAGTGGTGTTACTGAGTAAAGAAAACAAGGTTCTAGAAATCTGGAATAATTAACTGCAAACAAACTTTTCATGTAATAGTAGTGAAGTCAATTCTTTGGAATTGAAGAAACTTAATAAGATGGTACTTTGAGTAAAAATATTTTTCTTTTCTGCTTTTTTAAAAAATGAATTACACAAGGAGTACATGAATACATTCTTTTGTTTTAAAAACAAAACAGTACAGATGAGACTAAAGTTTCCTTTGACTGTCACCCTTCCATTTTCCTAGAGGTCATCATTTTGCAATTTATTCTTCCAAATCTTCTGAATGTTTATATGCGTGTACGTGTATGCATAGAGTAGATATTTATGTTTTGTGTAGATGTTAAGAAGACTGCAGAATGTATTGTTTGCTAGTTCATTTTAAATGTGGCCTTCTATTTTATGTTTTCTGTTTAATAATTCAGTAATACTACTAATAGCAGCAGATATTTATTGAACAGTCACTATGTGCAAGGCAAGATATTTAGCATTTTTTCATATAATTTAGTCTCATAATCTTTACAGTAACCTTCAGAGATGAATAAAATAGTGGATTTTATGAACATAAAACCCCACCTTTATTATACCTCCCATTTTCATTGAATTACTAATGCCAGTAATTTAGCACTCTTTAATAAGACTTCAAAAATAAAACATTTAGGATGTTGATTTTTAGAAACTTTTAGAATATAACCTTAGCCTTGTTAGTTTTGTTATTCTTTTGCCATCAACTTGACCAACTCCCTGGAGTCAGGCATCTGATTGCTAGACCAGAAGGCTGGAAATATGACGGTGACTCTTGCTCAACTTCTGGGAAGGAAGAGGTAGTGTGTGTAATATTTGACTCATTCCAAATGATGAACAGACAACCCCAGACATTTCCTCAGTAGTAACAGGTTTGCAAAGCCCACACCTGTGATGATGCCCTTGTTTTGGGGGACAGTTACAGGATATAAGACCTAGACTGAAGGAAGTTTGTTTTTGAAAAATGCCATTCATTGTGCCCTTAGTCATCTGATAGGAGGAGATAAAAGCTGCTGCAGTGGGAACTCTGAGAATTATATGGGAATTGGTAGAAAGGGAGTTAAGTTGCGTGGGTGGAGAGAAAAAGGTTGTGCTTATTATGTATGCTCTGTTTGGGGGGTTTGGATAAGGATATTGTCAACATTTCATGACAAAGTAAAGAGCTTCTAGTGAGTGTGATAGCAAACAGAAGAGTATTAGTCCCAGTCATACAGCTTAACTAGCCAGGTGACCTTGAAAAAGCCACTTTCCCCTGTTTTAACCAGTTTCATTATATTTCAGGAAACCCTGGCGGCATAGTGGTTAAGAGCTACTACAGCTGCTAACCAAAAGGTCAGCAGTTCAGATCCACCAGACACTCCTTGGAAATAGTATAGGGCAGTTCCACTGGGTCCTATAGGGTTGCTATGAGTCGGAATCTACATGACAGCAACGGGTTTGGGGTTTTTTGGTTTTATTATATGTCAAATGATAATAATAATTTCCACATCATGTAACTGTTGGGTTAAAATTATATGAAGTATTTTGTACTTTGCTAAGCGCTTGTATAAATGCTGAAATATTAGATGATATTCTTTTTATTTTTAATTATCATAACTGATGTCAAGGGTTTTTACAGTTTATCTCATTTACTAATGCCTTTTTACCTTTCTATAATGAAGGCTTAACCTGCTTGCCTCTATTCTTTATTACTTAAAAACCAAAAACCAAACCAAACCCACTGCCGTCGAGTCAATTCCGACTCATAGCGACCCTATAGGACAGAGTAGAACTGCCCCGTAGAGTTTCCAAGGAGCGCCTGGTGGATTCGAACTGCCAACGTCTCAAGTAACAGCCGTAGCACTTAACCACTACACCACCAGGGTTTCCTATTACTTAAAAGAAGCTACTTTATTACCCCCATTGCCGTCGAGTTGATGCTGACCGATAGCAATCCTACAGGACAGAG
Organism: Loxodonta africana; assembly: GCF_030014295.1. Lineage (NCBI taxonomy): Eukaryota > Metazoa > Chordata > Mammalia > Proboscidea > Elephantidae > Loxodonta > Loxodonta africana. The sequence goes on along the minus strand of NC_087345.1, from coordinate 173,167,173 downwards.
TAGAACTGCCCAGTGGGCCTTCCAAGGCTGTAATCTTTACTGAACCAGACTGCCACATCTTCCTCCCACAGAGTGGCTCGTGGGTTTGAACCCACTATGCCACCAGGGCTCTTGGTTACTATATTAGGGTTCTGTTATTTTCAGAATAGGTAAAGAAGGCCTCTTGTTGAGTCATTTAGCAAATATTGAATGCTCAGTGTGTATCAGTCAGCATTTCTTCTGGCTGAAAAATCTGAAAAGATTATCTACAGTCCTTCTCAATGAGGGGAGAAGGTTCCAATAAATATTTCATTGTCATCAATACATTAATGTTTGTATGAATTTTTTATTTTTTGTCTTCAAGATAGACAAAACAAGTATTGATTAATATCTGTGCACTTATAAAAGTATATGTTGATAAGCTTTGTTGTAGTGGGGTACTGTTGGAAAAACAGAAAGTACCTTGCTTTGTTTTATTTTTAGTTATAATACTTATTTTGAAATCTCATATAACATCCATTGAGGGCATGACTTTTTCATGTTTATCAGAAGAGGACACAGGTTAAACATGATGAAGAAGCCCTGATAGTAACTTTCACTTCTCAGACCAGGAGACTGAGCTCCACTAAATTTCCATTTGGTGTACTTCAGAGTCTACACTGTAACAGGGAACTGATCTTGCTTGGAAGCCCAATCAGAAGTCTAGTTTACTGTTTTAGGGTTTGTTTATCATCTTCTTCCCTCCATTTTTGTTTATATTTTCCGTAATACAAATGTTATAGTAATTTAAAATCCGTGGAATGAGTGAAGACCTTTAGCTAGATGAGAATCACAGCACTACATGTCTGTGCTAGAGAAGTCAGACATCAGTTATTTAACTTGAAGATAACTAGGAAGGCTACAATTAAAAAACGTCATTTGCCATTTGGGTGGCGTGCCGTTTATTGCCTGAAAACATTACTAGTAAAGACTGTTCCTTAAAGAAGACTGACTCCGTGTGCTTTGGAGGAGGCACTTTGCTGGGGGGGACAGACAACAACAACAATAAAAAATCCTTTGGTTTTATTCTCTCTTCTGGATAATTCTGAAAAGCGAACCTTTTTGATTTTTATTGATGGTGTGCTTTGACATTTCTGTGTTCACTACTGTTTATTTCTTGACCTACTCTTTGAGGACCACTACATCTATCCTGAAGCTACACCAATGGAAAAAGTTAAATCTTGTTTCAGAGTGCCCTGTGAAATTCCATTCCGTACTTTAAAACTAGCTCATTGGACATACCACTTTTTTCATCATTTTATTTTGCTACCCAAGCCATGCCCTCATCACGTGAGGACTGTTTTGTTTTTGTTTTTTTTTCCTAAACAATCTTTCTCAAACTCACCTGTTCATAGAAACTGAGCATTTTTCCCTTTCCCAGAGGCAAATGTGGTAAGAGTAGCCTGCTTTCTTGAGATCCCAACCAGAGGTCTCTAAAAGAGTCTAGGATCTGCACAGCCACATCTACTTTTCCATCTTTCCAACTAGAAATATTGTAACTTCCCTTGACTATAGCCAAGCTCTTCTAAAAGCACAGAGGTTCAAAATGAGTTAAATTCTCTTAAGCTTCTAGCTGAGAATGTTGAAGGAACTTACATAGAGAAGACGAAGGATGGAATAAGAATTTCTGATTTGATTACATATTATTTATTGTGGAAAGAATGTTTTCCCTACAGACTGACTAAGAACAAGATGTTTAAACATAAGCCAGGGTGGAGACCTATTTGTTTGGTCAGCTTCAGATGAGCTACGTTTCCCTACTTAGGATGAGTCTGCCAAGTATTACATCCCCTACCCCCGCCTGATTCTTCCCGAGGAATTTTTACCTAGGGTTCTGTTGGATAAGGCAATAGTACAGTGTATACGTGGCAGTTAGACTAAAGGCTGTTTTCTGAGCAGCATGATTTTATGCCTCGTGTGTGTGTTTTGTGTGTGTGTGTGTATAAAATATCATTTTTTTTTTTTTTTTCCTCCTCATTCCGTCTCAGCTGTTAGCTTATATATTCACAGAGTTAGGCTGCAGCAGGACTCCATTTATCACAGGCGGGGAGGGGAGAGTGGAGATATGAAAGGGTTACTGTTCACATTTCCTGTGTAATTCCCTCTGATCTTACTGAACTGTAATTCTTTTCTTGATGTTAAACATTCCCAGGATCCTATAACCTTCTAGCCTGCTTGAACAGGCCAAGTTTGTCCCAGGTGATCATGTAGGCGAACCTCCTGTTTTTAAGAATAGAGACCACTCCTTCCTCTACGAGATAGGCTGAACTCTCATTCCTTTGCCATGAGGTCCCAGAAGAAATCTCTTTGATTTAAAACAACAACAGAGCAGTAACATATTAGTTTTAAAATTTAAATTTTGCAGCCAGCCAAGTTGGTTATCAGATTAATTGTGTAGATTTTAGAATCTGATTCCCAGTTCAGTGAATTTCTGGTTGAATGAAACCACATATTAAAGATAATAGGCTTCCTTCGAAAAACACATTTCAGAAATGGGTTATGATTCTAAAAGGGTAAATTTTGATCATACCACACCTCACTTTTAGCCTACTTAGTTGGTAGATAATTTTTAGCTGCCTCAGATGTAAAGCTGTGTATCTGAAGTGCAAATACTTCTGCTTTTACAGACACTTCAGGTTAGAGTTGAGTATAGGAGGAGATATTTGTTGTTTCTCCTTTTCTGTGGTTTAAAAAAAAGTGTATAGAAGCTCATTTTTATTCCACAATTTAAAAATATATGAATTTTTGTGGTTGGCAAAAAGTGTTCTATTTTTGCCTTTTTCTTTAAGTTTTAGAAGAAATTGTTATGCTCCTGTGAAGCATAAGAATGTCAGCAACTAGTTATGACAGAGAGTACCTGTGCCTGAACTGCCCTAATGGCAGGTAACAAGCATTCTTTTTGACACAGCTTGGGGGGAAGTTTGCATATATTGCTTACGGCACATCTCTATGCCCCGGATCAACAACTAGGGAACCTAGGGACTGGAGGACAGAAACTGAACAGTATCTCTTTGAGGGAGTTTCCAGGATAATTTAAGTTTGCTGGTGTTCAGACCCCGGTAGACTGTTTGTGAGAGTCCTGGAAGTACAGTGGTTAAAGGGATCAGCTGCTAACTGAAAGGACTGATTCGAACCCACCAGCCTCTCTGTGGGAGAAAGATGTGGCAGTCTGCTTCCATAAAGATTTCAGCCTTGGAAGCCCTTTGGGGCAGTCCTGCTCTGTCATATAGGGTCGCTGTGAGTCAAAATTGACTCAGTGGCAATGGGTTAAACTATTTGCATTACTTAAAGCAGTGAGATAGTATATTTTTTGTGTACCTTAACAGCTTATCATATGGTTTTGCATGAAGGTAGGTCGCTGAATTTTTAGATGGAGTCTGTTAGAATCTGCTTTAGAGAGCCAACATGAATGGTTAATATTTCTCATTCACCTTTAGCTCCCCAATGCCTATTACAGAGTCTGTCACATAGTAGGCTTTTAATAATAGTTTGTTGAATGAATGACTGAGACTGCCAAATTCCTTTGGTAAATTCTTGATTGTTCCATGTGTGTCTGATTGTGTGCGTGCATAACCCTGTTAGTCTCTAATGATAGACCCTGTTCACAGTCCCTTTATCATTAAACAGTTAATTCCCTCAAAACAGTCTGTGCCTGAATCTTTAGGTCATCTACCACTTGGCCAGCCTAGCTATGACATGCTCTGTCATAGGAAAAAAAAAAAAAAAAAGACAGTCACCCATTACTTAAATTAGAATGGGGGGTGTATTAACATTTTTAGAACCAATAATCAAATTCATGATGCTCAAAACCAAAAAAAAAAAAAACACTTATAATGACTCTCAAAGATTATTCCTAGGACCATTATAACACACTGAGTAGTAATATCAACCAGTCAACAAATGCTAATGTAAACAACATTGTGCCTTCTATTGTGGGCTCTCCAAAGGTGTGTACAACCATGTTCCTGCCATCTAAAGGCTTCCAGACTTCTCAACGAACAGGATATGTACACTAGTCAAGTTAAGCAGCAATGTAGGCTGATTTAAATATGATTGTGTGCTAAGTGAGAAGCATGGTAAGAATTAGTAGCGTAGTGGAGGGAGAAGCCATCTTGGCTTGAATTAGACAATGGTGAGAGATTTCATGGAAGAAGCTTGAGTAGGGCATTAAACAAATAGTTGGGGTTTGAATATAAAGGTGTGCAGAGGGTATCTGACATTTCTCAATATAGTTGATAATCATCACACTTTCTGTTCCCAACAGGAAAAGAAAAAAAATTCTGGAGTTTATGGTGGAGACTTTTCCGTTGGTGACTTACTTATTCCTTATTTTTTCCTCAAGTGAAATTTCAGAAAAGCTCCCTCCTAGAACATATACCAACTCTTAGCTACCCTAAGGATCACTTTGGTATGAAATCCTCCCAAATTTCTCACCCAATAAGAATTTTTAGCCAGAAGAAAACACATTGAGCATTCAGTATTTGTTAAATGACTCAACAAGAGGGCTTCTTTACCTATTCTGAAAATAACAGAACCCTAATATAGTAACCAAGAGCCCTGGTGGCATAGTGGGTTCAAACCCACGAGCCACTCTGTGGGAGAAAGATGTGGCAGTCTGGTTCAGTAAAGATTACATCCTTGGAAGGCCCACTGGGCAGTTCTACTCTGTCCTGTAGGATTGCTATCGGTCGGCATCAACTCGACGGCAATGGGGGTAATATAGTAGCTTCTTTTTTTTTTTTTTAATAATTTTTATTGTGCTTTAAGTCAAAGTTTACAAATCAAGTCAGTCTCTTACACAAAACCCATATACACCTTGCTACACACTCCCAATTGCTCTCCCCCTAATGAGACAGCCTGCTCCCTCCTTCCACTCTCTCTTTTCGTGTCCTTTTCACCATCTTCTAACCCCCTCCACCCTCTCATCTCCCATCCAGGCAGAAGATGCCAACATAGTCTCAAGTGTCTACCTGATCCAAGAAGCTCACTCCTCACTAGCATCCCTCTCCAACCCATTGTCCAGTCCAATCCATGTCTGAAGAGTTGGCTTTGGGAATGGTTCCTGTCCTGGGCCAACAGAAGGTCTGGGGGCCATGACCACCGGGGTCCTTCCAGTCTCAGTCAGACCATTAAGTCTGGTCTTTTTATGAGAATTTGGGGTCTGCATCCCACTGTTCTCCTGCTCCCTCAGGGATCTTCTGTTGTGTTCCCTGTCAGGGCAGCCATTGGTTGTAGCTGGGCACCATCTAGTTCTTCTGGTCTCAGGATGATGTAGTCGCTGGTTCATGTGGCCATTTCTGTCTCTTGGGCTCATAATCACCTTGTGTCCTTGGTGTTCTTCATTTTTCTTTGATCTAGGTGGGTTGAGACCAATTGATGCATCTTAGATGGCTGCTTGCTAGCGTTTAAGACCCTGCCCTGCATAGTAGCTTCTTTTAAGTAATAAAGAATAGAGGCAAGCAGTTTAAGTCTTCAGTATAGAGGCATTAGTAAATGAGGTAAACTGCAGAAAGCCTTCACTTCAGTTACGATAATGAAAATAATATCATCTAATATTTCCACATTTGCACAGCGCTTAGCAATGTACAAAATACTTAATGTAATTTCAACCCAACAATTATATGAAGGGGAAATTATTATTATCATTTGACATATAATAAAGCCAAAAAAACCCAAAACCATTTCTGTTGCGTAGATTCCGACCCCTAGCAACCCTATAGGACCAAGTGGAACTGCCCCATATGGTTTCCAAGGAGTGCCTGGTGGATCTGAACTGCTGACCTTTTGGTTAGCAACTGTAGTAGCTCTTAACCACTATGCCGCCAGGGTTTCCTGAAATGTAATGAAACTGGTTAAAACAGGTGAAAGTGGCTTTTTCAAGTGCTAAATTTTGTCTTGCTTTTTTGTTTTGTTTTTATATGTCAGGGCAGGCAGCCAGTTATGCTTTGTTGCTTGCTCATTTTAGGGCCTGATAGCTCTCACCACCTTATCCAGGTGAGCATGGCCGCAGCAGGCAGTGTGACCCCGCTTCGCTATACACTGGTTTGGTGAGTTGGCTGAGGGAGGATAGGGCAGGTTCTGTCTGCCTTCTGATGTTGGTCCACCTCTGTGGGAGCGTCTACAGCCGCTTGCCAGATAGGCATGGATGTCGGAGTAGGAGTGGTATAGGCTTGATTCCCATCATTCAGCAGCTGGTCAAGTTAACAGGAGGTGACAGGGAGGGCAGGCATGGTGCAGTAGCAGGCCTGAATGCCTGGGACACTCTAGCCACAGTGGCATGATGAGGCCCAGCAGGAAGGAGTGGTGGTATATGGGGTTGGAGAGGGGGAAGAAAGAAAGAAGAAAAAAAGAGTACCTGGAAGGTGGGGGCAGGGCAGACCTGGGAGCCAGGGAGAGAGGAGGAAGTGGGATGTGGGGCTACATGGGAGGTAGAAAGAAAAGACAGAAAGAAAAAATGACGGCAAAGTGGGGGTCAGCATGTGGGGGCAAGGTGGTATAGAGATCGTGGTGGGCCAGTGGCTCTCTACCCACGGCATTGCGGCATGGCCCGGCAGGATGGGGTAGAGTTGGTGTACAGGGCTGTGTGGGAGGGAGAAGGAAAGAAAGGGGAAATATTGGCACAGCAGGCAGTGGCAAGTGGGGTGGGTAGTACCCTGGATGGTGGTGGGCTGGTAGCTCTCTACCTGCAGTGATGCAACGAGGCCTAATGGGTAGGGGTAGAGGTGGCATATGGGGTATGTGGGAGGAAGGAAGAAAAGAGAAAAAGAAAAAAATAGCATGGTGAGAGTCAGCAGGTGGGGTAGGGCAGACCTAAGCTGTGGTGGCCCTGTGGTGCTCTAGCCAAGGCAGCACGGCGTGGCCTGGTGGGAAGAGCTAGATGTCGGGTACAGGGATAGGTGGGAGGGAGAAAGATAAGAAAGGAGGAAAAAAAATGCATGTTGGAAGCCAGGAGATGAGGGCAGACATACCCAACTGGTGATGGGCCAATGTCTCTCTATCCAAGGCAGTGCAGCATGTCCCGGCAGGAAGGGGTAGAGGTGGCGTATGTGGCAAAGAATGAGGGGTGGGAAAGCATGTTTTTCTGGTTACTGGGTGCTCTGTCACCTGTTGGGAGCTCTGTGAAGTTGCCTTCCCTTACCCCCATCCAGGGTCACTGCTGGCTATGCACCAAGATGGCAACGCTGTGCTGTGTCAGCTGGTGCGGGACCTCTACTCTGTATCTCTCCTGGGTCTCTGTTTTTCTTCACTGTCTTCTTCCATTGGATGTTTGATCTAGTTCTTTATCCCTTCATTTGATGCTTACAGTTTCAATATTGACGTTTGTATCTGTTTTACTTAGTTGTTTGGGTCTTCGCTGCGGAGGGACGGCATGATGTGTCTGTCTAGCGCCCCATGTTGGCTCCACCCTTCTTTAGTCTGCTTCTTGCCTTTAGGAGTTTGGAAGTCCAAAAGTCCCTTTTTATTTTGTACTGTCTCTATCTCTGTCAGTCCAAGCTGATATAATTCCTTTAAAAATGTTGTGGGCTTCCTGTATATTAAATTATAACCCACTCCATTAAACGAAAGGCATATACACATTCCTTCCAAAGATAATTAAGAAAGGACTTTTTTTTTTAAACCTCAGACTGAGAGTCAAGGTTTTGTGGGACAATACCCTTAAGATTTTTAGAAGCCTTTCTGTCTATATGAAATGGTCCAAAAGGTCCACTCTCAAGTTTCATAAAGTCCTTTTTCTAGTAGAGGGAGTCTAAGAGGCACACTCTTTTAAGATTCTTAGAAGCCCAACTAGACACAACTTTAAAATTTCTGAGATCTGGAGACTGTTTTATAACCACACTCTAGGGACTTTTGCTGCAAAACCATGCTTTACTGGTATAGCCCTGGATTTTATATTTACCCTTTGGCAGTTTCTGACTTTGAGATTTTTTTTGCTATCTAGAGAGAATGGATGTGACATACAGTTTTATTTTAAAAAGAAAAGCTCATCTTGCCTTCTTTATATTTATTTTAAATCCTGCTTGAATATTGACAATGTTAGCCAGCCTTTCCCTGTGCATACCTTATCAGATATGGTTAAAAGAAACCAACACCTTCAGCCTTCTGCCCGGAAATCTCCTTAGCCAAATCTGCCACTTTATTTGATGTATTTTCTCTTTTCCATGTACTGTGAACAGCAGTGTGGCAGATTTTCTACCACTAGGTAAGGGGGGGTGCCATTTCTTCATTATCCAATAACATTTCTATTATTGCCCTGCACGCCTTCACTGACAGTTTTCTTAGACTCTTCTAGCTTCTTCCCACCATGTTGTCCCAAAGTGAATCCCACATGTTTAAGGATTTTTATGACAGAACGCCAATTCCATGTACCAAATTCTGTTGACAGTTATGCTGTGTTAACAAATTACCTAAAAACTTAACATCTGAAAACAACAACGATTTTATATCTAAGAATTTTGTGAGTGAGAAAAAAGGGCAGCACTAAGATGGTAGTTCTTCCTCTCCATATAGCATCAGCGGAGGTCATTTGGTGGTATTCAGCAAGAGGATGGGCTAATTTGGAGGGTCCGAGACAGCTTTACTCACATTTCTGGCGCCTTGACAGAGATGAGTGAAAGGTACTACAGCCACAACCGTGAACTCATACCTGCCAACGATCACGGGGATGGTGTGGGATCAGGCAGGGTTTTTTTTCTCTTGTACATAGTGCTGCCGTGAATCAGAGCTGACTCAATGGCAACTAACAAGAAATTGACTAAATGCTCCAGTTAAAAGTAGGAAATTGTCAGACTGGATTAAAAAAAATCCAACTATATATTGCTAACACAAGACACATATTACATAAAAGGATATGGAACAAAAAGGTATATTGTGCAAGCATGAGCCAAAAGAAATCTTATGTAGTTATTTTAATATTAAAAAAAAAGTAAAGCAAGAAGAATTATGAGAGATAAAAGAGGTATTCGATAATGATAAAGGGCTAGTTCAACAGGAAGACAGAATAATCCTAAATTTATATGTCCCTAATAACATAACTTCAAAATATATAAAGCTAAAAGTGACAGAATAAAATGGAGAAATAGACAATCCACAATCATAGTTGAGATTTTAAAAACCTTCTCTCAATCATGTATAGAACAAATACATATTTTTTAAAAACCAGTAAAGTTATAGAATATTTACACAGTATTATTAACCAACTTGACCTAATTGCTATTTATAGAACATTATTCCCAACAGCTGCAGAATGCACATTCTTTTCAAGCACTCATGGAACTTTTACCAAAAAAGAACATGTGCTAAGCCAAAAGCAAATCTCAATAAATTTCAAAGGATGGAAATCATACAGTATATGTTCCACATTGGAACTAAATTAGAAATAAATAACAGAAAAATAACTAGAAAATCCTCACTTTCCTTGGAAAATAAGCAACATACTTCTAAATAATCCACAGGTCAAAGAATGACTCTCAACAAAAATTAGACAACATTTTGAATTGATTGACAATGAAAATGTAGCATATTAAAACTTGTGAGACACAGTTGAAGCAGTACTTAGAAACGTGTAGCTTTAAGTGCATGTATTTTAAAGCTAAGGCTGAAAATTAGTGGTCTAATCTTCCATCTCAAAAAGCTAGAAATGGAAGAGCAAAGTAAATTCAAATAAACTAGAATCAAGGGAATAATAAAGAGAGCAGTTATATAATAGAAAAGATCAATAAAGCTGAAAGTTGTTTCTTTCATACTATTAATAAAATTTATAAACCCCTATAAAGAAAAAGAGAAAATACAAATTACAAACATAGAAATAAATAGGAAATATTTCTAGAGATCTAGGAAATGTTTTAAAAGATAAGAAAACATTATGAACAACTGTCGATACATTTGACAATTTAGATGAAATGGATGAATTCCTTGAAAAAATGCAACTTATCAAATTGACACAAAAAGAGGTAAAAATTTTGACTAGTTCTATATTTGTTAACGCTGGAAGTGCTCGCTTGTCTATGCCCCAAAATCTGGAAGACAGCTACCTGGCCACCCTACTGGAAGAGATTCATATTTGTGCCCAATCCAAAGAAAGGTGATCCAACAGAATGCGGGAATTATTGAACAATATCATTAATATCACATGCAAGTAAAATTTTGCTGGAGATAATTCTAAAACAGCTATAGCAGTACATTGACAGGAAGTACCAGAGATTCAGGCTGGATTCAGAAGAGGAAGTGGAATATTATTGCTGATGTCAGGTGGATTTGGGCTGAAAGCGGAGAATACCAGATAGATGTTTACCTATGTTTCATTGACTACACAAAGGCATTTGATTGGGTGAATCATAACAAATTATGTATAACATTGCAAAGAAGGGAAATTCCAAAAGACTTAATTGTGCTCATGCGGAACCTGTGTATAGACTAAGAGGCACTTGTTCAAACAGAACAAGGGGATACTGTACAGCTTAAAATTAGGAAATGTGTGCCTCAAGGTTGTATGTTTTCACCATACTTACTCAGTCTATATGCTGAGCAAGTATCTGAGCAGTTGAACTGTATGAAGAAGAACACAGCATCAGGGTTGGAGGAAGACTGATTAGCAACCTGTGATATGAAGATGACACAACCTTTCTTGCTGAAAGTGAAGAGGACTTAAAGTACTTACTGATGAAGACCAAAGACTACAGCCTTCAGTATGGATCACACCTCAACATGAAGAAAACAAAAATCCTCACAACTGTACCAATAAGTAACATCATAATACCAGATAAAAGATTGAAGTTGTCAAGGGTTTCATTTTACTTGGATCCACAATCAACACCAGTAGAAGCAGCAGTCAGGAAATCAAATGATGTACTGCATTGGGCAAATCTGCCGCAAAAGACTGCTTTCACTTTGAGGACTTAAGGTGCACCGGACCCATGCCATGGTATTTTCAATCACCTCATATGCGTGCAAAAGCTGGACAGTGAATAAGGAAGACCGAAGAAAAATCGATGCCTTTGAATTATGGCGTTGGTGAAGAATATTGAATATACCGTGGATTGCCAGAAGGAGGAACAAATCTGTCTTGGAAGAAGTGTAGCCAGAATGCCCCTTAAAAGAGAAGGTGGTGAGATTTCATCTCATGTGCTTTGGACATGTTATCAGGAGTGACCAGTCCTTGGAGAATGACATCGTGCTTGGTAAAGTAGATGATTGGCAAGAGAAGAGGAAGACCCTCAACAAGATGGATTGACACAGTGGCTGCAACAATGGGCTCAAGCGTAGCAATGATTGTGAGAATGGTGCAGGACTGGGCAGTGTTTGTTCTGTTGTACATAGTGATGCCACCTAACGATAACAACGACATATTCGTTAAAGGCATCTGACTGACTTAACTTGCCCCTTTGAGTTTATTCTATGGATGAGAGGAGACTGCATGTGGCTTTGGACAAAAGAGAGTCAGAGATTGACACATGTAGGCAGTCTTTCCCTATCTCACCAAACAAGTCAGAGAAAAAAAGGGTGATGTTTTGTCACCTAGATCGGGGTGCAGCCCTACTCTTACTATGCTCTCTTTTTCCAAGTATTTGTGCCTACCCAGTTTAGATAGAGCCCATAGCTTGTCTACCTTCCGCTGCTAACATACATCTGGTTCTTTTCCTCTGTCATCTGGACCCTCTGTTCTATTGTTGAACAAGTTCTTATGGCTTTGATCTTTTCCTGGAACTCTTTTCCCCTCTCCTCCCCAGAAATTAAGCCTGGCTTTCTTAGACAGTGGAGCCCTAGTGGCACAGTGGTTAAGAGCTTGGCTGCTAACCAAAAGGTCAGCAGTTCAAATCTACCAGCTGCTCCTTGGAAACACCATGGGGCAATTCTACTCTGTACTATAGGGTCGCTGTGAATTGAAATCAACTCCTCTGCAATGAGTTTGTTTTTTGTTTTTTTTCCTTAATACCATTTTTTTCTTACAACCGTCTCAATGCATTAAATTTTTTCAACTCTAGATGCATTGGATTTTTTCAACTCTAGATTCTGAAGGAGGGTTGACTTGCTCCTATGTTCTCCACTGTCAGTGCAGGGATCAATCTGCCACCTTCGGTCATCAGTTCCTTCTCTCCAAATCTTATACTACCATCTCCCCTTTCTAGTTGCTGTTACAGGTTGACTACCAGGGCACTGCTCCAGCTCCCTTAGCAATGTCAGCACCAGGTTTGAAATGATCATCTCTAGCTTCACACCATGTGATTATAATCAGTTACTTCCAAATTCATGTTTCCGAGTTTCTGATTTTCAGAACTCATTTTTTTTTTTTTTTTTTAACTTCCTCAGTTTTATCAGCCAGAATTGTTCCAGGATCTCAAATACTGAAGCCTCCTGCTTTTCTTTCTTCTCATCTCTGGCAGTTTTTTTCTTCTCAGATGCTTAGATTCAGATATCCTTTCTTCCGTATTTTACCTCTACATCTCTCTCTGTCTCTAGCTCACTCATTCACTCTTGCTCTTACTCAGTGCCTTTCTTGTTGTTTGTATCAGTGTGTCTCTCTCTCTGATCCTCTCTGCCTCAATAGAGAGACTCACAGTTAAGACCCTTGCCATTGGGTCTTACCTCCCCCAACTTTACTCCCTTTCACATAAAATTTTATCTATATCCGTCACTCCTTGCCTCCATTTCGAATCATAAAGAACTATCTCTCCTTTTTAACATGCCTAACTCCACCAGAGTTCTCATTCCATAGTTTCTGGAATTTGCTCCATTATTTATCATACTCCCCCTCTGTTTCTTCCTTTTACTGACATTAAAAATAAAACATCAACAATAAAAACTTTGTTAAAAATTCAGCTTCACTTTCAAACTATGCCAAGATTCTCAGAAAGATAGTTTACTAGTTGATTCCATTTCTCTTCTTTTTTTTTCCCTAACCCCTGAATTACTAGAAGTTTTTGTTTTTTTTATTGCCTTAAATTTCTCTAAGATCTTCTGAATGTGAGTTCTTTTCAGTCCTCTTTCTGCCTTGAAAAATTGACCTTCCTTTTGTTCTTCTTTCTTGACTTCATTAATGGATACCAGCCTTTTGTAGAAAGCCCTCTCCTTAACTCAATAAACCTTTTAGGAGATAAGCAAACTGTGTTCTGTTGAGTAATACGGAAGGGGAGACTACACACAGATGATTCTGAAGTGGTGCCTCTTTGGGGGAAATGAATGTAGGGCTTATACCGATTATCAGTTAGGCTCTGAAATTCTAGGGCAGAATATCAGAAGTGAGGAGAGTCTTTAGATTGTTTACTTTCCTAAGCTAATGGTCAGTGAAAACGATGAGCGCATGGTTCTGACTGCAAAGATCTGTGAGGCCTGCTATACAACTGAATGGGGGATCCAGTTCTCAGTTTTGTATAACGTATAAGGTGGTATTCTGTTTTCTCCCTTTCAAGTGTATCTTCAGTGAATTTTTAACTTTTTACTTCCATTGCAGTTGCCTTTGTTTCTTCTCGTCTTAAACTACTGCAGTGACAAAACAGGCCTCACTGCCTTTTAAATCTTCTCACAATAACCCATACTCCAAAACCAGAACCATCTTTTTAAAATACAAATTTGAATGTGTTTTCTGTTGAAACCCTTGATGGCTCCCCAATAAAGCTCCGTATCCTGAATCTAATATTCAAAGCCCTTTTATAATTTGATTTCAACTCAAAGTTGTTATCCGTCTCTCTACCTACCTCTTCCCTTCTGCCCCCCCAAAAGTTTACTCTTATAATACAAATATGTTGACTGTTCCTGATCTCACGCTGTACATTGTAGCCTTTGTGCGTAAAGTACAGTAATTTTTGTTTCTTTCTGCAGAGTGATTTTTCCAAACTCTATCTGAGTGTTAAAAATCCTATTTCTTTTTTAAGATTGTATTCAAATTTCACTTCCAAAGACCCTTACCACATTCTCTGTAGTAGTTAACACTTGCCAAAATCCTATAGCATTTATATCTAGCTTATATAGAGTCATTCATGTTTATCTGTCTCGCCTGGTGGTTTGTGAGTTTCTTGAGGATAGGGACCATCTCTTATACAACTTCATATCACCTCACTCTGCATGGTGTTGCCAGAAAAAAAAACCTGTTGCCAGTTGAGTCAATTCCGACTCATGGCAACCCCATATGTTACAGAGTAGAATCGCTCCATGGGGTTTTCTTGGCTATAATCTCTATGGAAGCAGATCACCGTGCCTTTCTTCCACAGTGCTGCTGTGTAGGTTTGAACTGCCAACCTTCAGGTTAGCAGTAGAGTGCCAATAATTTGTACCACCCCGGGGGGCCAGCATGGTGTAGTACTGAATAAATAGAAGGGCTCAGATGTTGGCTAAATTTAAATAATTTAAAAATCAGGCTTAAATATCTAATAATGTATTTTTTTTAGAATTCTCAGGAGATCGATATAAGAGTATATAAGGAGAAAGTATTCTTCTGCATTAAAAGTCTTTGAATATAGCTTGAGATTTTTATTTTAGGTTCTTAAATTATACATAGTATAAATGATGTTAATTTTATAGGACTTCATATAACCCTTATGATCGTTAAGGTGTGATGATCTAATTGGCCTTATAAACTATTTATCAGTTCTTTTACTTTCATTACATTTGTTTTCAGATAAAGATGAGTGCCATGTTTCATCCAGTACTGAAGCTTTAAAGTTTAAGAGGACATTTGCTAAGTCAGATCCCTTCAAGTAAGTCTGCTCACATCCATTTTAGCACCAATTTAATATTAATTTAAAAAGCAAAGAATTAAGTCCAACATCTTTGAAGCTTTCTCAACTCTAAAATTTCCCAGAATATATTATAATCACTTTGTATATTGAATCACTGGTCTTAGAACATAATGGAAGCATGATTTCTTATTACATTTCATATGACTTATACCATAACGTAATGTTTAAGCTGCTGGGATTATTTTTAAAATTGAGATGAATACTTCAAAATCCTTTTTATTTTGTCAACTCTCATCCTGTGTGCCCAGCTCTGTGCTTTTTAGTTTTTCCTTTGCAGCTGTTATTTGAATTTTCAGTTTAAGTCTTCATAGAACTTTTCTGAATGATTTATATTCTTGATCATTAAGGGAAGATATTTAGTAATCAACTAGCACTTAAACCTGAAATGTTTATTAACCTTTTAGTCAAAAACCTAGCTTTGAAAAATTATCTTAACCAACTTTAACTACTATAAATAATTATGGCAGGATTGTATCCTTTTACCTTACTTGTCCAGTCTATATGCTGAACAAATAATCTGAGAAGCTAGACTATATGAAGAATGTGGCTTTAGGATTGGAGGAAGAGTCATTAACAACATGGAATATGCAGGTGAAACAACCTTGCTTACCGAAAATGAAGACAACTTGAAGCACTTACTGATGAAAGTCAAAGATTACAGCCTTCAGTATGGATTACACCTGAACAAAAATCCTTACAACTTGACGGATAAGCACCATCATGATAAATGAAGAAGAAATTGAAGTTATTAATAATTACATTCTACTTTGGATCAATAGTCAATGTACATGGGAGCAGCAGTTAAGAAATCATATGACATGTTTTGAATTGGACAAATCTACAAAAGACCTCTTTAAACTTTTAAAAAGCAAAGATGTTGCTTTGAGGACTAAGACCTGACTCAAGCCATAGCCTTTTCTGTTACCTCATATGCATGCAAAAGTTGGACGATAAAAAAGAAAAGAAAGAAAAAGAATTGAGGCATTTGAACTGTGGTATTGGTGAAAAAAAAAAATTTTTTTTTTTATTGGTGAATAATACTGAATATACCGTGAACTCCCAAAGAATCAGCCAATCAATCTTTGAAGAAATACAACTGGACTACTCCTTAGAAAAGAGGATGGAGAGACTTGAGCTTGCGTACATTGCACGTGTCATCAGGAAAAACAAATTGCTAGAAAAGGACATTATGTTTGGTAAAGTAGAGGACCAGCAAAAAACATGGGAAACCCTCAGTGAGATTGATACAATAGCTGTAACAATGGACTCAAACATACCAACAATCATGAAGATGGTGCAGGACTGGGCAGTGTTTCATTCTGCTACACACAAAGTCTGTGAGTCAGAGCCAACTCAATGGCAGCTAGCAGCAACAGCAGTGGGTCGTTTGTTTTCATACTCTGTTTCTCCATTCTTTATTCTGATGTCAGATAAATCTGTATAAATAACTACTGCAATTATTTTTAAAGCCTTGAGTAGCTCCCCACTCTCTATTGGGTGGAATGCATACTCCTTTGCCTGGCGTTCAAAGCCTCCTACCACTCTCCTAAGAACACCCCCTCACTTTGGCCAACTAGACCCTTTCCCATTTCTTGAACTCTTGTTGTTCTTCATACCTATGTGTCTCATCTTATACTGTTTCTTCTGCCTGTGTTGCCTCCTCTTGCTCCCTTACTGTCTCTTATGCCTGTTAGAATCCTACTTAAGCCTTCAAGTCTTAACCCAAATGTAAGCTCCTCTGTGAAGCTCTCCCTGATCACTCCAGCTGGAAGCACCGCCTCTCTCCTGCTGACTTCATCTGATCTTTTGTTTTTATTACTATTATAGCGCATTTTGCCATGCAGCTATGTTGTTTGTGTTTATGTCTGTCTTCTCCTGCCCTGGGTTGTAAGACCATAAAAATCAAAGGTCTTTTCCGACTTATTTTTGTCTCCCACAGCATTCAGCATGGCCTTTAATAGTGCTTACTTTAAGACCGGGCCTGGCTTTTCCTGCCATCGTTCCCTCTGTTTTTCATCCCTGTAGACACATGTAACTCTTTGTTCCTGTTATGCAGTCTTGGCAGGCCTCCGCGTTGCCACCTTATCCTAGGAAAATACTGACCACACTGGTATGAACAAGATACAGTCAGTTCCCAACCTAAGACATAAACTGTATTCCAAGGTACATGTCTAATTCTGTTGTTCGGAATGCAGAAAGCGTTTTTCCACAAAAGCGATGTTATAAATAGTGGTTATGTCCTCAGCCAGCCCTCCCAAGACTATTTAACTCATAATGTGGCAGTGCTACTTTAACTGCAGGCAGCCACCATGTATAACATTATTCTGTGGAGAAATTCTAGCTCTGAATAAGAGGAACACAGCTCTCCTACCCTGGGCTGCTTGGGCAGTAGGAGGGCCTGAGCTGGGGCTCTGGCAGTGGCTCACCATACTGGATGCTATCACACCATTAGCTTTTCAGCTTTAGATATTTGCGTAAGAGAAATTTACCTGTAGATGACTGATATTCTTATGTCTTCTAAACTCAGGGAAAGACACACTTGATCTTTTTGACCCCACCCCACAGTGGATTAGGGTGGTAAACAACTTCAGCTGCCCTTCACATGTATGGGTGCTTGTAAGTCAGGTATTAATATTAATAGATCAGGGACTGTTGTACTACTTCCTTATTTCTGCTATTCTACAGATTTGTGAGAATTGAATATATAAACATGAAAAATTCTTCCATCTATGGCAAAAACATATTTATAGGTATTACCTCTATTTTTTGGCATCATATAAATTTTCATGGAAAAGTGAATATCATGTCTACATGGGTATAGTGGTGCTTTCAGCAAAAGATATATTAGTACGTACCTGAACAGCCCTGGATTATTTTGATAATTTAGGTTGTCAGACTGTTCAGCACACAGAAGTAAGAAAAAAATACTTCATAAAATTCAGAGCATTTAATTTGATCATCATGAGTATTGGGCACGTGAGTGAGTGCCTTCTTTACCCTCAATACTGTCTTAGATGCTAGGAGTATGGGATGGTGCTATGAAACATTTGTCTTCTGCACCAGGAGCTTGAAATACAGGGAGCAAAGTATGAAAGAGACATTCACAGTGCAAACAAGATATCATTAATTGCCAAAATTGTTCATGAAGGTAATAAATGCTTTTAGGATTATCAGAATGGCAATATCATTATACTTCAGTATGGTTGGAAAGATAGTGGTGCAATTTGGGTTACTTTCAGAAGAATAGTGAAGATTTAAATAAAGAACTCAAAGAGGAAATGATATTCTGGGTTGGGTTAACAGCATGACAAGAAGACTGGAGATACAACAACAAAAAAAAAAGCAAACAAGAAAACATTACTGGCTGGAGCAGAAGGTTCATGGTGGGTGAAATAATAGGTGGGAAAATGAGACCAGTAGTTCAGCCCCAGCAGTACATATGCGTCATCCATACATATTTTTTAAAAAAATACGAGTCCCTGGCCCTTACCCCAGAACTAATAAATAGATTTTCTGGAGCATGGAACACAGCCTGTTGATTTCTCATAAGCTCCCAAATGATTCTGATATTTAGCCATGTTGAAAAGCATTAAATTAGATGAACGGGCCAAATTTAGGAGTGCCCCACCGAGGAGCTGGGCCTCTGTCCCTCAAGCAATGGAAAGCCACTTAAGGTTTCCGAGACCGGGGTGACATGATAGAATTGGTGTTTGCCAAGGTAAATAATTAAGCAGTTGTGTGTGAATGGAAGCGAAATCAGAAACAACTTGGATTAAAGCAATGATAGTGGGGGGAAAAATCACATTTTTAAGTGTACTTAGATGTGTGGGAGTTGGTGATGTCAGCCTTGACCTCGGCATGATTTGTTTTATAAACTGATTATACAACTTCACCCCCATTAATTTGAGCTCTTTTCTCTTACAACCTGGCAACTTAAACAGTAATTTCAGCCAGTTTGCATTTAATGGAAGGAGACCATTGTCTACTCGTGTACACATTGAACTCATAATAGTAAGTTATGCCTATGAGGAATGTGACCTTTCGCATAATTATTACAAAGCATTTAATAACCACCCACATATGCAATAGCACAACCCTAGTTCTGCAGAACTGTGCCAGGATCCAGAGTCACATATATAAGGTAGTGATCAACACAAAATTCTCTACCATTAAGTTGAAATTTGAAGAAATTTTCTAAAATCATGTTATGCATTTTAGTATTTTAGATTCAGATTTGATTATTGCTTAGTTTTCTGTTGGTAGACCTCACTTGCCTCCTGACCACAGCAGCTGTCCTTACTGTCCATTTACCCTTCTCTCCCTGCCCACATCCGCAGTCTCTGCAGCTTCTTATCTCACATTCAGGCCCATCCCTCCACTGTGTTGGTACGTGAGTACCTCCAACCCATCCTCATACAGAGGGATGAATGAGCTAGCAAAATGGAGTTGAGAGAATTTTAAGTTCTGTTGTGGTACAGATAAGCTGAGTGATCGCGGTGACACTAACTACTATACTCCTAGCTGATGTAGGACATGACAGCTTCTAGGGTTATCCACATTCAGGGGTCCCAACCATACATGGTTTAGAAACATTTTCATACTTCTTTGCTGTGTTTTGAATTTTTTATTAAAAATTAAAAAATATAAAATACAATGACCCATTATTCTTTAGACGACAGGAATAATTTCAAGGCATCAAGTTTTCATGTGACCTCCCCCCGCCCCAGCCATTTAGAAGATGACTCAACATCATGAATTAAACAAACAACCACAGTCAGTTCTCATTATTTGCAGTTCTATATGGTCATCACAAGCACTAAGTTAGTGAATATTGAGCCATTGCTCCTAGGGGAAATATATGGTTAGGTTCCTGTGAGCCTCTGGGCACAACATTTTCATCAACTGATCAATATATAACCTTGTTTTGTATGTTTCTCTTTAAAGAAACCTTATTTAATATATGGATTACTGGTGGCGCAGTGGTTAAGAACTGGGTTGTTAGCCAAGAAGGTCAGCAGTTCAAATCCACCAGCCACTCCTTGGAAACACTACAGGGCAGTTCTCCTCTGTCTTATAGGGTCACTACGAGTCGGAATTGACTCGACCACAACAGGTTTCATTTTCGTCTGGTATTTAATATATAGTGAAACCTGTGAGAGCCGGAACTCAACATGACTGCCCTGTTTTTTCTGGTCTCGCAAGTTTTCCACCTTTGACAGGGTGCAGTCTTGCTACTTTTCTATCACTCTCTATTAGTGGAAAATATTTGAGTTTCCCTTCTCTGACAGGTTTCTACCTTACACAGGTTCCACTTTGGCAAATTTCACTGTATATTGTTGATTCCTTAACGTTGAACTTATAGCCAACAGCACTATAATCATACCTGAACAAAGCTTATGTATTTTCTCCATAAGGCACATTACAACCTTCTTGCACTTAGGAATACTGGCCAGTACTTCAGCACTGTGCTTGAGGGCCATTTTAAACAGTAAAATCACCAACTAAAAGCATAAAAATACAAAAAATGTGACACTAAATAACCTGTGAAAAGGAGTCTTATTTACAGTATCAGAGCTGAAACAAAAGGCAGAGCATCACCTTGCTTTCTCTCAGCTGGAAACATGTGCATCAGGTGACTCAAATTTTTCACCACTCTGCGCATGTTTACCAATGACTGAGAAGGTACTGTGAGAAGTGATTTTGGGCTTAAAAATAACTTTTTGTGAGTGGGTGAATTTGCAAATATGTTGTCAAGTGCTTTTGAGTTGGCTCTGACTCAAAGTGACCCTATGCACAACGGAACAAGGCACTGCCCAGTCCTGTGCCATCCTTACAATCATTGTTACGCTTGAGTCCATTGCTGCAGCCACTGTGTCAATCCATCTCGTTGAGGGTCTTCCTCTTTTCCACTGACCCTATACCCTGCCAAGCATGATGTCCTTCTGCAGGAACTGATACCTCCTGACAACATGTCCAAAGTACGGAAGACGCAGTCTCACCATCCTTGCCCCTAAGGAGCATTCTGGTTGTTCTCCCAAGACAGATTTATTCATTCTTTTGGCAGTCCATGGTATATTCAATATTCTTCCCCAACACCACAATTCAAAGACATCAATTCTTCTTCAGTCTTCCTTATTCGTTGTCCAGCTTTCCCATGCATGTGATGCGATAGAAAATACCATGGCTTGGCTCAGGCACACCTTAATCTTCAGGGTGACATCTTTGCTGTTCAACACTCTAAAGAGGTCCTTTGCTGCAGATTTGCCTGGTGCAGTACGTTATTTGATTTCTTGACTGCTGCTTCCATGACTGTTGATTGTGGATCCAAGTAAAATGAAATCCTTCACAACTTCAGTCTTTTCTCTGTGTACCATGATATTGCTTATTGGTCCAGTTGTGAGGATTTTTGTTTTCTTTATGTTAAGGTGTAATCCATACTGAAGGCTGTGGTCTTTGATCTTCATTAGTAAGTCCTTCAAGTCCTCTTCACTTTCAGCAATTAAGGTTGTGTCATCTGCATAATGCAGGTTGTTAATGAGTCTTCCTCCAATCCTGATGCCCCGTTCTTCTTCATCTAGTCCAGCTTCTCGGATTATTTGCCCAGCATACAGATTGAATAGGTATGCACACCCTGATGCACACCTTTCCTGACTTTAAAACACTCAGTATCCCCTTGTTCTGTCCGAGCAACTGCCTCTTGATCTATGTACAGGTTCCTCATGAGCACAATTTAGTGCTCTGGAATTCCAATTCTTCACAAAGTTATCCATAGTTGTTTTTATCTACACAGTCAAATGCCTTTGCATAGTCACTAAAACACAGGTACACATTCTTCTGGTATTCTCTGCTTTCACTCAGGATCCATCTGACATTAGCAGTGATACCCCTGGTTCCATGTCCTCTTCTATTGGAAAATGGAATCTGTAGAAAATGAGGATCAACTGGACTTTTCTAAGCTGTTCTAGAATTGTGCATAAAAAAACAAACCCCTTGCCACCAAGTCGCATCCAACTCTTGGTGACCTTATAGGACAGTAGAACTGCCCCATAGGATTTTGAAAGCTATAAATCTTTAGAGAAACAAAGTGCCGCATCTTTCTCCCACAGAGCAGCTGGTGGGTTCAAACCACTGACCTTTTGGTTAGCATCCAAGTGCTTAACCACTGCACCACCAGGGTTCAGAATTGTACATACATGACAGTAATTTCTACTATGGTCTTCTTTGCCTGTGATGATGAATTTATTGTTGTGACATCAAGCTATTCATATCCCTTGAGTTATTTTCTAATAGCCTCTTAAGTTTTCACTAATCAGCCAAATGTTCAACCGTTTGTTTAGATTTAGGGGATCCTGGAGGAAAAGGGAGAAGGGAACTAACATTTATTGTGTGCCCACACTGTGCCATGTTCTTTACATCTATTTTAGCAGTTTTGCTCCATTTTTCAAACGAGGAAATTGGGAATTAGGGAGATTAAAAAAAAAAAACAAAAAAAAAAACCTGTCTGAAGTCAAAAGTCAAGTGAGTGATAGAGCTTGGTTTTGATCCCTGGTCTGGCTGGCTGACTATCTAAAACAACCTGATTTTATAAGTCTGAACAGATTTTATTCATCAAGGAAGATCACTGAACTCAGAATCGGGCCTGAGTATAAGCTTCACCTCTGTCATTAACAACTTTAAGTAGGTTATTTAGTGCGTCTCAGCTTCAGTTTCCTCATCATAAGACCTGCTCTACTGACCATTGGGGTTGTTGTGAGAATAATAAGCTAGCAAATTTCAATATGATTTTAAGGTGTAAAAACCAATGTAAGTTTGAAAGATTTTTTAATTCAAGCCCCCCCCAAAATTAAAGAAGATGGCTTGGATGAGTTTGTGATGTTTCTCTGCTTAGTATTATTTTACAAACCTTCGCAAAATAACATTGGTCAAATTCGCGAGTCCTAAATGCTGAGGTACGCCAAAGTGCATCACTGTAAATTTAATGTCTCAGCATAGCAGTCAGAGTCCTGGCAACATATAAGGTACCTCCCTTAACTTTCTAGGAATAATCATTAGTTTTTACGCTATACTGAATACTTTGGACTCTGACAGATACTGAGGAAACGTTTGTAGTAAATGAGAACTCAGAAGATTCTAAAGCTACTAGATAGCAATATGACTTTTTGGACTAGAGTTGATGCTAACATTCTTTGAACAATCCTTTCTGTATTTTTGAAGTTTTAGAACAAGCTCCAGTAATAAAGTCACGTTTTGTAAAACTGTTCTCACAAAACCACTTTTAGTAGACATTTCTGAGATTTCAAAGCAGAGGCTCAAACAGATGGACATACATCACTGTTCATTGCAGCATTATTCACAGTATCCCAAAGGTAGCAATTTCCCAAATGTCCATCAGCAGATGAATGGATAAACAAACTTTGGTATATCCATACAATGGAATATTATTCAGCCATAGAGAGAAATCAGATTGATACATGGTATAACATGGATGAACATTGAAAATATGCCGAGTGAAGTAAGTTATACACAAAAGAACCATTAAGTGATGATCCCCGGATATGAAATATCTAGAGTTGGCAAGTACATAGAGACCCAGGTTTATTTGTAATTACCAGGAGCTGATGGAACTCATTAAATTATAAGAATATGAGTGAATGAGGTGGTAGTAAGCAGAGGAAGTACCAAGGTCATGCCCTACCAAAACACCCACTGCCATTGAGTCAATTCCAACTCATAGTGACCCTATAGGGCAGAGTAGAACCATAGAGTTTCCAAGGAGCGTCTGGCGGATTCGAACTGCCAACCTTTTGGTTAGCAGCCATAGCACTTAACCACTACACCACCAGGGTTTCCGATCATGCCCTAGGCTTACATAAAACCTTTGCCCAGTTAAAACTCCATCTCACATATAAGACTGACTAACACAAATGCCTTTAGGAGACCAGCTGACAGCATAGAATGAGTAGTATTAGACTTCGTATATGGATCCACAAGAGTGCATGCGTTCAGTCTTGGGTTCCTAAGTGTAGGACTCTTCTGCATCTGCTACATTCAGTACGATTGCAAAGAGGCAATCTTGACCCAAGGGGCTGACTTCAGCATGGCTCCCAGTGCCAGCTGTGCCTACTTCCTAGATCTGATGTATAGATGGCCCGCATTAGGACTAGTTAAACCCATTGCCGTCAAGTTGATTCCAACTTACAGTGATCCTGTTGGGTTTCCAGGGCTGTAATCTTTGTGGAAGCAGACTGCCACATCTTTCTCCCACGGAGCGGCTGGCAGGTTCAAACCACCAGCCTTTCAGTTAGGAGCCAAGAACTTTAACTACTGCGCCAAGTGAAGTGGAAATAAAGTAGACATAGAAAGCAAAGAAAACATAAAGCAGAGATTGTAAAAAGATGGCCTGTGGCCAGATTTGGTCTGTAGATGTGTTTGTTTGGCCTGTACAATGTTTGTTTCTTTGTTTTTTTAAACATGCTTGTTTATTAAGTAATGTTAATTTAACTAATTGCTAGTTTAATTTGTTATTAACTAATGTACATATCCATGTTTTGTGTGTCTCTTGAAAACTAAAAGATCTAGCAACGTTGGTCCTATTCTTCTATGTGGCACTAATCAGCTAGCTAGTTCCTTTGTTAGATGGGAGTCTGAGCTCTTCAGTTCTCTCAGCCCCACTCCTGGCTCTTGTTTTTCTTTTAATAAAATTAAGAGGAAATTAAAAAAGTTACTTATACAGTTATCTGTTCTGAAATTGGAAATAACAGATTGATGTTGTTAGGTACCATTGAATTATAGCAACCCTGTGCACAGCAGAACGAAACACTGCCCGGTCCTGTGCCACCCTCACAGTTGTTGCTATACTTGAGCCTATTGTTGCAGCCACCGTGTCAGTCCATCTCGTTGAAGGTCTTCCTCTTCTTCACTGACCCTCTACTTAACTAAACATGATGTCCTTCTGCAGGGACTGATTCCTCTTGATAACATAACAGATTGATAGGATGGCATATTTGTGAAGTACCGAGCAATGGTTAAGAGCAGGGACCCTGGAGACAGTGCGTGGTTTCAGATCTACAATTTAATTTTTGCCTGATCTTGGACGAGTTGCTTAGCCTCTCAGTGCCCTCATGTATAAGATGGGGATAACGATATCTACCTCATAAGGTTGAAGTGAGGATAAAATGAGTTAATACATGTAATGCACTTAGAACAGTGCCTGGTACATAGAAAAAAAATAAAAATAAACCTAACTACTGTTATTATTATTAACTCTTATTCATACGTGGTTTCTATGGAAACAAGGATTTTAAGATAGCATTATGAAGCAAGCCATGGGCAAACTAGGACAAACCAAACCAAATCCGCTGCCATTGAGTCAATTCCAACTCATAGCAGCCCTGTAGAACAGAGCAGAACTCCCCCATAGTGTTTCCAAGGAGCGGCTGGTAGATTTAAACTGCCGATCTTTTAGTTAGCAGCCTGAACTGTTAACCGCTGAACCACCAGGGCGCCTAATAATGCACGGACTGGTTGGGAGGTTTAGCCAAAAAAAAAAAAAAAAAGACTGAAATTTTAATAAGGCTTACTTTTCAGCGCAAGTAAATTCTTAGCCTGCTCATTCTTTTAGATTACCTGCTTGACTCCTGTATCCATTTGAGTTTACAGCCTGACACCTATGTGCACTTGAGTTATAGTTGGTAAAGACCCAGGAAAGAACTTCAAACCCAGAAACTTAGACATTGACAGCTGGGAAGCACAGTGGCCTGTAGAAAATAATGGGGAAGTCGCTCCATGGAAAGCATCCAAGAAACACATGACTTCTAAGCATTCCTATCTGTCTCCCTGGAATCACATCACAACCCTCTACCTCCTTCTCATAAATCCCTGAGCTGAAGTTAGCCTTGTCTCCAGTCTCTGGGCCAGAGACTAAAGATGAATAATTCTTTGAATTTAAATCATACTCTTCCTCTCAAGGGAACAAATGTTTTGAGATATATTATTTCATTTATCCACATAGCCTTTACATAAGAATTTTTTTAAGTCTGTGGAAAGAAAATAGTTCTGTAAGTTATTGGCTATCGGATTTGCAGTGCTACAGAATATATATGCCTCACTTTCAAAGATACAGCTACCTTAAAACATGAGACTATTGAGATAAAGTCAAAGTACCTTAGCTAAATGAGAAAAGCAGCATATGTGTATGTTATTTATGATTTGTGACTTCATGTAAACAAAAGAAGTTAGGCTATTTAATTTTTGGCAAAAAAGTAATATTTGTAGTTAAGTATTAATAATTGGATCATTTAGATTAAATAATGTATTCATCAGGACTCTTTAGTTGCAAGTGAAAGAAAGCCAGCTCAAAGCAGCTTATGAAAATAAAAGGAACTTATTTATTTATGTAACAGTGGATTTCCAGAGTGCATCTGGCTTTAAGCTTTGTTGCAGTCAGGAACAAAAATGATCTCATCTGAACTCTCAGCTCTGCTTGTTTCCTTATTCATCAGTCTTCAGACAGGTATATGGTCAGTCAGATGACCACCAGCAGCTCAAGACTGTCACCCTCCCAATCTAACCATCCCAGCGGAAAGAGAACTTGTCCAGCCGTATGTCCAGCCATCTACTCAGAGAAGATACTGATCTTCTTTGATCCCATGTGTTGCTCCGTGAAAAATCCCCATGGCCTGGGAATTGGGGTACTGTGATGGACCGTCACTGGCATGTTTTCCCAATACTGCAGTAGAGGGGCGGATCCCAGTGACTGGAAATTCCACTGGGACCTCTTGGGGGAGGAGGAGCTTTCTCCAAAGGAATCAGAAGAAGGGAGATGAGAATGTGAGTTTAGTACAGCAAAACTACAGTGACTTCGAGTTATTCAAATGCTATACGAAATAATTCAGACTGTAACTTCTGCTTTTAAGATAAGCAGTGAACTCTCTGCCTTCTTCTGTTAAAAAATGAGTCCAAACAAAAGCAATAAGAAACAAGAATTCTACCTCTTTCTTTGATACAAAGTAGATCAAATCAGTAACCCCTAATCCATAAAATATGAAGACAGGAAGTGTATGATACTGTGACTTAGTACAGCAGAGAAAGGTGAAAATCTGAGCACCTACGGAGAATAACAATGACAAGTAAACAGTTTTGCCTTGCAGAACCTTTGGTTCTTTGATTAGAGGTAATGGAATAGGCTGAAGGAGTAGGTGAGCCATGGAGCTAAAAACAGACAATCAACTGAAAAGTCCTAACCTTTCTCCAGCAAACCTTCCCCATATCCCAGGTGGTGAGAAATTTCTTCTCTGGAGAAGCTGAAACAAGAGAGAATCTAGACCTGAGTACACTGAAACTGTGGAGAGTAGGGATTAAGTAAAAGTCTGCCCTGTTAAGGACACCAGGAGCCAAACTTTTAGGTCCCAAGTGGGACATTGGAGGATTCTTCTGTAGAGAAACCGAATGGTCTCAGGGAAAGATTATAGTAGTTTCCCCACAGAAAAAGCCAGCTTGCTGCCCAGTTGCCCTTCAGTGAAGCTCACCACTCAGCAAGCCTCAACCCCACAGATCGAGCTTCCACCTTCCTTTGTAATAATTTTACACTTAAAGTGGAAGTCAGCCAAGGATCACCAGATATTTGGGCATGCCTCCAATGTAGAGCAAACTCTAGTTAAAAAACTGAAACAAAAACAATAGAGACAACAATTGTTGTTGTCAGGTGCCGCCAAGTCGGTTCCAACTCATAGGGACCCTGCGTACAATAGAACGAAACACTGCCTAGTCCTGCACCATCCTCATAATCCTTATTATGTTTGAGCCCATTGCTGCAGCCACGGTGTCAATCCATTTCCTTGAGGGCCTTCCCCTTTTTCATTGGCCTCTACCAAGCATGATGTTCTTCTCCAGGGGCTGGTTCCTCCTGATAACATGTGCAAAGTATGTGAGATGAATCCTAGCTTCTAAGGAGTATTCTGGCTGTACTTCTTCCAAGATAAATTTGTTCATTCTTTTGGCAGTCCATGGTACATTCAATATTCTTTACCAGCACCATAATTTAAAAGTGTCAATTCTTCCATCTTCCTTATTCATTGTTCAGCTTTCTCATGCATATGAGACAATTGAAAACACCATGGAGTGGGTCAGGTGCACCTTAGTCCTTAAAGTGACATCTTTGCTTTTTAACACTTTAAAGAAGTCTTTTGCAGCAGATTTGCACAATGCAATGAGTCCTTTGATTTCTTGACTGCTACTTTCATGGGCGTTGATTGTGGGTCCAAGTAAAATGAAATCCTTCACAACTTCGATCTTTTCTCTGTTTATCATGATGTTGCTTATTGGTCCAGTTGTGATGATTTTTGTTTTCTTTATGTTGAGGTGTAATCCATACTGAAGGCTGTAGTCTTCAATTTTCATCAGTAAGTGCTTCAAATTCTCTTCACTTTCAGCAAGCAAGGTTGTGTCATCTGCATAACGCAGGTTGTTAATGAGTCTTCCTCCAATCATGATGCCCCGTTCTAGTCCAGCTTCCTGGATTATTTCCTCAGCATACAGATGAATAAGTATGGTGAAAAGATACACCCCTGATACATACCTGTCCTGACTTTAAACCACACAGTATCCCCTTTTTCTGTTCGAACGACTGCCTCTTGATAGAAGTACAGATTCCTCATGAGTACAATTAAGTATTCTGGAGTTCCCATTCTTTGCAGTGTTATCCATAATTTATTATGATCCGCACAGTCGAATGTCTTAGCATAATCAATAAAACATAGGTAAACATCTTTCTTGTATTCTCTGTTTTCAGCCAGGATCCATCTGACATCAGCAATGTTATCCCTCATTCCTCGCCCTCTTCTGAATCCAGCTTGAATTTTTGGCAGTTCCCTGTTGATGTACTGCTGCAGTCCTTCGGAATGATCTTTACCAAAATTTTACTTGCGTGTGATATTAATGATATTTTTCGGTAATTTCTGCATTCGGTTGGATCACCTTTCTTGGAATAGGTGTAAATATCGATCTCTTTCAGTCAGTTGACCAGGTAGCTGTCTTCCAAGCTTTTTGGCATAAACAAGGGAGCACTACCAGCGCTGCATCCATTTGTTAAATCATCTCAACTAGTGTTCCCTCAGTCCCTGGAGCCTTGTTTTTTTCCAGTGCCTTCAGAGCAGCTTCGACTTCTTCCTTCAGTACGGTCGGGTCTTGATCTTATGCTACCTCCTGAAGGTTAACCAATTCTTTTTGATACAGTGACTCCGTTTATTCCTTCCATATATATATATATGTTTTTAATTGTGCTTTAAGTGAAGGTTTACAATTCAAGTCAGTTTCTCATACAAAAACTTATACACACATTGTTATGTGACCCTAGTTGCTCTCCCTACAATGTGACAGCACATCCCTCCTCTCCACCCGGTATCTTCCATGTCCATTCCACCAGCTCCTGTTGCCTCCTGCCTTCTCATCTTACCTCCAGACAGGAGGTGCCCATTTAGTCTCATATATGTACTTGAGCCAAGGAGCACAGTCTTCACCAGTGTCATTTTATGCCTTATAGCCCAATCTAATCTTTGTCTGAAGAGTTGGCTTCAGGAATGGTTTTAGTTCTGGGCTAACAGAGAGTCCTGGGGCCATGTCTTCTGGGGTCCCTCCAGTCTCAGTCAAACCATCAAGTCTGGTCTTTTTACTAGAATTTGAGTTCTGTAACCCACTTTTCTCCTTCTCCATCAGGGACTCTCTGTTGTGTTCCCTGTCGGGGTGGTCATTTGTGGCAGCTGGGCACCATCTAGTTCTTCTGGCCTCAGGCTGATGGAGTCTCTGGTGTGTGTGGCCCTTTCCCTTCCATCTTCTTTTGAAGCTTCCTGCATTGTTCAGTATTTTGCCCATAGAATCCTTCAGAATTGCAACTGGAGGCTTGAATTTTTTGTTTAGTTCTTTCAACTTGAGAAATGCCAAGGGTGTTCTTCTCTTTTGGCTTTCTGACTCCAGATCTTTGTACATGTCATTACAATACTTTATTTTGTCTTCTTGAGCCACCCTTTGAAATCTTTTGTTCAGCTCTTTTACTTCATCATTTCTTCTGTTTGCTTTAGCTATTGTATGTTCAACAGCAACTTTCAGAGTCTCTTCTGATATCCATTTTGGTCTTTTCTTTCTTTCCTGTCTTTTTAATGACCTCTTGCTTTCTTCTTGTATAATGCCCTGGATGTCATTCCACAGCTTGTCTGATTCGGTGTGTCAAATCTATTCCTGAGATGGTCTCTAAATTCAGGTGGGATATACTCAAGGTTGAACTTTGGCTCTCATGGACTTGTTCTGATTTTCCCCAGCTTCAACTTGAACTTGCGTATGAAGAATTGATGGTCTGTTCCACAGTCAGCCCCTGGCCTTGTTCTGACTGATAATATTGAGCTTTTCCATCCTCTCTTTCCACAGATGTAGTCAATTTGATCCTGTGAATTCCACCTGGCGAGGCTCACATGTGTAGTCACCATTTATGTTGATGAAAACGGTATTTGCATTGAAGAAGTTGTTGGTCTTGCAGAGTTCTATCATGCAGTCTCCAGTGTTGTTTCTGTCACCATGGCTGTATTTTCCAACTACTGATCGTTCTTTGTTTCCAGCTTTCAAATTCCAATCACCAGTAATTAACAATACATCTTGATCACATGTTTGATCAATTTCAGAAAGCAGATGTTGGTAAAAATCTTCAATTTCTTTATCTTTGGCCTTAGTGGTTGATTCATAAATTTGAATGATAGTTGTATTATCTGGCCTTTCTTGTAGACATATGGATATTATCCCATCACTGGCAGTATTGTACTTCAGAATAGATCTTGAAATGTTCATTTTGACTATGAATGCAATGCTGTTCCTCTTCAATTTGGGATAGTAGACCATGTGATTATCCAATTCAAAGTGGCCAATACGAGTCCACTTTAGCCCACTAATACCTAGGATATTGATGTTTATGTGATGCATTTCATTTGGACAATTTCCAATTTTTCTAGATTCATACTTGCTCCATTCCATGTTCCAATTATTAATGGATGTTTGCAGCTGTTTCTTCTCATTTTGACTGGTGCCACATCAGCAGATGAAGGTCCAGAAAGCTTGACTCCATCCACATCATTAAGGTCAACTCTGCTTTGAGGAAGCAGCGCTTCCCTAGTCTTATTTAGACTGCCTTCCAACCCAAGGGGGTCATTTTCTGGCACTATATCAGACAGTGTTCCACTACTATTCATAACGTTTTCACTGGCTAATTTTTTTAAGAGGTAGACTACCAGGTCCTTCTTCGTCTGTCTTAGTCTGCACGCTCCACTGAAACCTGTCTACCATGATATTTGAGTACCTGTGGCAAAGCTTCCAGCATTACAGCAACACACAAACTACCACAGTATGGCAAACTGACAGCTGTGGAGACAGATATAGGAAACTTAATAAGTACAGTTTCTTTTTTAAGTTTGAGATAGCAATAGGAATCTTAAAAAAGAAACTGCAATTATTATCTTTGAAAAAATGAGATGATTTTCCATCTTTGAAGAAAGAATGTTCTGTGAAAAAAGGAAACTTTAAGAACAAGAACTAACTCATAAAAATTAAAAATATCTTTGGCTACAATAAAGTTACTAGAGGGGTTGAAAGTTAAATGAGAGGAAGTCTCCGAGAAAATGGAAGAAAACACACACACACACAGAGAAAATAGAGGAGAAAATAAATAAATGAATAAATAAAGAAGACATAATCCAGGTTGCCCAATAGCTGACTAATACCAGAGAAAATTATCAAAGAAACAATACAAGATGTTTTCCTAGAACAGATGGAAGAGATGAGCCTTAAAGTTTCCAGAGAGGAAAAAGAAGTTATCATATACAAATGTTTTGAATAGAACAAATAAAGAGACTTCTACATCAATACTGATGTGGAAACATCTTAGTTTGTGAAGTATTCTCTTAAGGGATGATTTTTATCATTAACATCTTATTTCTTTATCAGAGAGTCACTATAAAATATCTTTAAACAATCAGTTACCTTTGGTACATTTAAATTTTCGGTTATTAAATTTATTTAAGCTGTTCAGTAATCTGAGGTAGACCTGCAAATCTGTGTTTCAGGGATTTGGGGTATTTTCATGTTGCTTGTTCTGGTTGGAAACCCTGGTGGCATAGTGGTACAGTGCTACAGCCGCTAACGAGAAGGCCAGCAGTTCGAATCCACCAGGCACTCCTTGGAAACCCTGTGGGGCAGTTCTACTCTGTCCTGTAGGGTCACTATGAGTCAGAATTGACTCGAGGGTGATGGCAGTGGGTGTTCCGGTTACTCATTTTTTCACTCATTCATTCGCTCCACAAACACTTAAGAGTGATCTTTTTTCAAAGTAACGTGCAGTTTATATTTCTTCTTTTGTATGGTAGTCCAACATCTAGTCCATAGTTATGCAGTCAGTGGACAGTCAGTAAAGTTGACCAACATAGAAATTCTCTGTTTATTCTAGGGTATGTGATAGCAGGGCTTGCAAAGGGTTTACCATTTTTTCTTTGTCCCAACACACAGTGATTCAAAGTGACAAAGTTTGGATCCTGGTTTCTTTTAATTTGTGGTTCTTAGGTGTATAAAGCTGGATAATTATGAGTAACAAGTATAAATATAGAATATTATTTTTTTCTATCAATGAGAAAGGCAGAGTCCTGAACATCAAAAGGCGAAATTTAGCAGGCATGGTTTTCACATTTTAATTATTTGAAAAATAATGTTTTTAGGATTCAGTGACTATATAAATAATTAAATATTTTATTACGATATTTTTAGATAAAAAGCCTTCTCCAAATTATTTTTACAACATTCCATATAATAGCCTGTAAATATCACAAAAGTATTTTAGTTTAGGTCAGTTGATGTTGCCCTTCTTTTTGGATTAATTTCTAAAGCCTAAATTTTTTTTTAATGAAATGGAAGGCAAGCGTCTTTATCCCACTTAAAAAAAAAATTACATATTATTTTATTCCTTAATGTACTATAATGAGACCAAACTAGTATAGAAAAGTCAAGAAATGAAAGTGCCAGAGTTTTTCTTGCCAATGTAACTTTTTAGAATTTTGCTGAGTTGCTTTTGCTATAAAAATCAGATCAACGAACCAACCAGTCTATTATGGATTCTCTAGGTAGTGACATTTTATAGAGGATTTTGTCATTTTCTTTTGACTCAGCAAGGTCAGGAATTTTAAATTAAAATATTAGAACTGGAAGGCATCCTCTTATTCCTTTTTATAAATGAAGGATCTGAAGTCCTGAGAAATCATGATTTATCCAGGGTCACACAGTTAATAGCAAAGGTTGGAGGAGAATCATGGCCACCTGGCAGTCAGTTCAGTGGTCTTTGGAAAAGACTCTTCCAATTTATTCTCACCATCATCACATTATGTGCAGTGTCCATAATTTATTGCAGTAGGCTCAATTAGCAAATTACAAGTTTTGTGTTTAATCTCCTAAAGCCAAGGGAACATCTAGGATCCAGAATACTGACAGTGACAAAAAGCATGGGATGGCAAGAAGCACTTACCTTGGGTGGAGGATGTCTTTTGATTAGATTCTGATCCTTTTCTCTAGAAGGAACTCCTTTATTTATTGTTCTCCAGAACCTGACTCTGCCTTCTGGAAGGTTCTTCCTTGCCCATTTTACTTCAAGGCCACACTTATGTGGACATTGGGGGATATGTCCTCCCTTTGGAGACTCTTTATCCTTTGTTCTCTACTTTTTTCCCATGCAATTTTGAGGCCTTCAGCATTGTTTTATGGCTCAAACTCCAAAGGTTTTTAGCCAGTTTTTTTTTTGACAGTGTTATTAATTCTGTCAAAAACTTAGTTGACTTCTGATCAATCTTGCAGTTAATTCCATGTGCTAGTAATACAGTGACTACATGTCCCACACACACTCCCAGTCTGGCAGAAATATATGAGTCTGTCCCTTATACACGTTTTATCCTAGCTTTTAGTGAGTAATAATGCCCTTTTTCATTTTCGAAGCCCTGATGTCCCAGTGGTTAAGTGTTTGGCTGCTAACCAAAAGGCCAGCAGTTAGAATCCACCAGCCGCTCCTTGGAAATCCTGTGGGGCAGTTCTGCTCTGTGGTATAGGGTTGCCATGAGTTGAAATTGACTTGACAGCAACAGGTTTGGTTTTGCCTTTTCACTCTCAAAACTATCCCAGTTTGGACGATAAATTATATGGTAAGTACACCAAAAAGTCCCAAGCCTGATGTATTTTTCTTCTTTACCCCTACTCTCCTGTCTCTCAGCTTATTGGGGGCTTTTTTATGTCCATCTGATAAAGTTAACATATTTAACCTGATCTGCAGCAAGGTTGGGTCCCTCTGTTTACCTGAGAAAACACAATGGGTCTTTGATGCTCAAAGCCTTTTTCAGTCTTATCTCTAACTGTGTGAAATCCAGAAGGACTCTGGGAGGTCCCGAATTTCTGAATTTCCTATACCCTTTTGTTTCTGCTCTCAAACCTGTCGGTTCTTCCCTGTGTTCATTTATATCTTGGAAATCCTCGATAAATGCAGCAAGTAATCCTCTGTTATTCTACTATTCTGTTTTCCAACTCTTCTCCCTATAGCTGTGGGCTTAATAGGCACTTGTTCTGCTTTCCAAGTTATCTCAGGCATTTTAATTGAGGTATAAGTTACATATATTAAATGCACAACTCTTAAGTGTTCAGTTTGATGGGTTTCAACAGTTGTATACACTTGTGTAACCAACACCCAAAATCAGAAATAGAACCTTTTCATCACTCCAAATGGATGTCCCTTTCTAGCTAATTCTGTACTTTGCTCCTCAAGAGACAACCACTTTTTTACTTGTATCATCATGGTTTAGTTTTGGCAACCAATATTTTTAGTAAGTGTTCTGTGATGCATGACATAACTATCTTTCTATCCTTTACTTGGCTTCTTCATCTACTGCTGTCTCTTAAGCAATTGCTATATGTTTTATATTTTTTCTCAGCATGAACCCCACTTAAAGATACCATTTTTTGTGTGTTAGGTAAAGCTAACTGCTATAATGAATAAACCCCAAGATGTAATAGCTTAAACCCAATAAAGTGTATGTATTGATAATGAAACAGCACATTGAGGGTGTTCCAGATCAGTGGGTACCCTTCCTAACCTGAGTCTTTTAGTCCTCTAGCAGCTGGGGAAAGAGCATGAGGAAGCCTCACCTGCTCTGAAAGGCCCCAACCTTGGAATTTACTTTGAGTCATGTTCACTAACGTTCTACTGGGAAGAACTACTCATACAGCTGCATTTGAATGCAAGGGAGGAGGGCTCAGATCCTACTTACAGTGACCCCATGTGTATCAGAGTAGAATTATGCTCCATAAGATTTT
The DNA here is from genome assembly GCF_030014295.1 of Loxodonta africana. Lineage (NCBI taxonomy): Eukaryota > Metazoa > Chordata > Mammalia > Proboscidea > Elephantidae > Loxodonta > Loxodonta africana. Next base: position 173,132,050 of record NC_087345.1, on the reverse strand, counting down.
CAGTGGCCAACATATTGGAAGTAGATCGCCAGCCTTTTCTTTTGAGGTGCCTCTGGGTGAACCCAAACCTCCAACGCTTTGCTTAGCACCTGAGAACATTAACCATTTGCATCACCACCCAGGGACTCAGCTTTTTGGATAAATATTTTAGTATTTGAAACTAAAAAAAAAAAAGGTAATGCTATCTGTATGATAGAAATGTTTGAAGCAAAAGCTTTGAACTTATTTTTCCTATTATTTTGATGAAGTTAATACCAGTTCAGAGCATCATTAGGTATAATTTAACTCTTCACAGACCAAGATGTCTAATATTATCATTTCTATTCAATATTATACCAGAGTTACTATCAGAGTAAGACAGGAAAGGAAAAAACTAAAAGAAAAGGTGTAGGAATGTAAAAGAAGAAAATACCTGTTATTATTGGCAAATGATATAATTATCTATATAGAAAACACCCAAAACTCTACAGCTAAATTCGTAGAAATAATGAGAGCACTTAGTTTTGTTAGGTACAGAATCAATATAGGAAAGCCATTTGCATCCCATAAAAGAACAACAAAACCCAGAAAAAGTAGTTTTTAAAAACCTTTTATTTTGAAATAATGAACACCCTACATAGCTGTGGAATATTTATTAAAACTAAGAAATTAGCATTGGTGCAATAATGTTAACTATAGGTTTTATTCAGATTTTCTCAGTTTTTCTATTGATGTTCTTTTTCTGTCTCAGAATCCAGTCCATGATACCACATTGCATTCAGTAGCTACATACCTTTAGTCTGTTCCAATTTGTGAGAGTGTTTTGGTCTTCCCTTGTCTTTCAGGGACTTGACATTTTTGAACAGCAATGATCAGGTATTTTGTAGATTTTTGGGTTTGTCTGATGTTTTCTTATGATTGTATAACATCCTGTCGGGGGGTGTATGATATCAGCATGACTTAGTACTGGTGATGTTAGTCTTGATCAGTTGGTTAAGGTGCTGTCTGCCAGATTTTTACACTGTAAAGTTACTATAAAAAAAAAAGTTACTATAGAAAATGTAATTTTTAAATAAAACCAAAAAACCAAACTCAGTGCCGTTGAGTCGATTCCGACTCATAGCAACCCTATAGGACAGAGTAGAACTGCCCCCATAGAGTTTCCAAGGAGCGCCTGGCAGATTTGAACTGCTGACCCTTTGGTTAGCAGCCATAGCACTTAACCACTACACCACCAGGGTTTCCAGTTTTTAAAGAGATAATCTATAATAGCAACACAAAATTAATAACCTTTGAATAAGTCTAACAAATAATGTCTAAAACCTTTATGGAAAAGTTATAAAATCTTATTGAAAGACATTAAATATGATGCATTAATGGAAAGAAGCACCATATTCATGGATTGTAAGATTTAGTGTTACAGAAATGTTCACTTTTTCTTAATTGATCCATAGGTTCAATGAACTTACAACCAAATCTGTTTTGGTGAGACTTAATAATTCTTAGGTGGAAGACCAGTGGTCCAAAAATTACAGACACTCCTGAAGAACAAGGTGGAAGTACTTACCTTGCCACATATCATGACTTAATATAAAACAATAGGAATTAAGCCAGTGTGTGGTACAAGGATAAACAAATTGGCCAATAGAAAGAATAGAAAATCCAGAAGCCTATTCATCTATATATGGAAACTTAATTTATGACAAAACAAGTATGGATCATTTGGGGGAAAGTATGGATTTTGCAGTATATAGTGTTGGGCCAATAGTTGTCCATATGAAAGAGAATAAAATTAGACCCCTACCTCACACCACATACAAAATGGTAAACAGTTAAATTATAAATTATAATTAAATTTAATTATACATTACAAAATTAGAATGGAATAGCTTTATGACCTTAAGAGAATGAGAGGAAATTTTAGACTAAATGAGGAAATACAACTTATGAAGCGAAAGATTAATAAATTTACATGTACTACAGTTAAGAACTAGTTCAGCAGAAACTGGAAAGACTTCTACTATGAACTTAACAGTGTAAATCCTGTTTACCCCTCCTCTCTGGGAAATCATCCAAAAGCAAAAGGAGAATTAAAAAAAAAAAAACAAAGAACTACGAACTCTATTTTCAGTGAAATTAGGAGTTAATAATAATCTAAAAATTTCAAAATGTGTCTAAGGGCTGTTAAATTAGGTGATATGGTGATACTGGGCAGAGCTGTGTAGGAGCAAGAGGAAAGAAGTAAGGAGAGAGATATCAGGGACAAGAGGGCCCAGAGGCAGCAGGACATCAGTACCAGGAAAATTCACTCCCTCAATGTAAGAGGTACACCCTCAGGTACAAAAGCTTTCCCTTATTTGAAAGAGTGAGTGAAACTAGAGTGAGCTATGCTGAGGGCAGAAGCTCCTCTGACCCAGTTGGATTCAGAGAAGTAGAGGAGGTGGAGCTGCATAAAAAAACAAGCCATATTTACAGGAAGCAGTTTGCCTCATGTCTCAGTTATCTATTGCTTGTAACAAACCACTAGAAATGTTAAACCAAAAAAACCAAACCCAGTGCCGTCGAGTCGATTCCAACTCATAGCAACCCTACAGGACAGAGTAGAACTGCCCCATAGAGTTTCCAAGGAGCGCCTGGTGGATTCAAACTGCTGACTCTTTGGTTGGCAGCCGTAGCACTTAACCATTATGCCACCAGGGAAGTGTTAGTAGCTTAAAAACGACAATCATTTTATTTGCTCATGATCTGGAGGGTCAGCAGTTTGGGCTAAACATGGGTGAATCTTTTGTCACCCCTCACTTGAGGTCACTCACGAGACTGCAGTCATCTGACAGCTCACCTGAGACTGAATGGTCAAATATGGGTTGACTCACATATCTGATGGTTGGTGCTGAGTGTCAGCTGAACAACCTTTTTCTCTACAAGATCTCTGATCCTCAAGGAGGCTATCCCAGGGTTCTTCTCATGGCGGTTTCAGGATTCCAAAAGGATGAGAGTAAAGTTGTGAGGCCTTTTAGGCCGATGGTCAGAATTCACACATAACTTCCATGACATTCTGTTTGTCAAAGCAAGTCATAAAGCAAGCCACATTCACAGAGTCTTGAAGAAATAGACTCCATCTCCTGATAGGTGTGTCATCAAAGTCACATTGCAAAGGGACATGTGTGTAGGACTAGAGGAATATGTGGCTTTTTTTCCTCTTTCTTTTGCAATCTACCACACCTCTGAAGAAGCAGAGAAAAGAGAGCCTGGCATTGAAAAATAAGCCTGAAATATTACCTTGGCCTCTCTCTTTCTATAGCAGCCCCATGTACGCAGCTAGTTCAGAAAAACCCAGCTTCTTCAGTGATGGGTAATAAATAAGGAACTAAGCACTGATACCAGTATGCTATAAGAAAAAAAAATGAGAAAAAGAATAGCAAAATTATAAGTAGATGAGCCACACTAAACAGAAATATTGCAAAGGAACAGATGAAAATTATAACCAAAAATTTTGCCATTGTTTTTTTTTTTTAATTAGCCTGATGAAGATATTGTCTCTATGAAGCTTAAGTAGAAAAACAGGAACTTAGGGAGGTGGTATGACAATAGATGAAGCAAGCTGGCAGAACTCAGGAGAGAAGTTGAAGAAAAAAACAAAACTATCAAAGAAAGGAAACAAAATTGGAAAGAGTACAAGAGAAAAGAGATGACTCAGGAAAAACAGTGAGGTCAGAGAGCTTAGAAATGAGAAAAGTGAACATTTAAAAGCATGATGTAACACCTTTATTTTTAAAATATCATTGTTTACAGTATGCCAGAAACTGTGTCATTTATTCCGTTTTCTCCTTCAACTGAGTTGTATACCAGAAATCATAAAGTGATTTATAAATTAAAATGTTATTTTAATGACCTCTCTACTAAAACTCAATTATTCTTTCATTTGTATTAAAAAAGAAATTAGAGACCACCTGACTTGGAGAAAGATTTGTTACTCAGATATCAGAGCCATTAACTTTCTCAATTTGGGGACTTTTATCAAAAAGACTTAGGGTTATCAAATGACTGTTATACGTATATTACTCTTTTACTTAGAGATACCCTCTTTAACCCTATATACTTATTTTTTACTTAGAAAGCGTTGTTAGAAATATTATTAACTTAAATATATCTTTGCCAGTACAACATTTTTCAAGAAATCTTTTTGTCTTAACATATGCCTTAAATATATTTTTATCAAAACCTTGCCGTATAAATGTAATTCACTCAATTTAGGGAAAAATTGCCATTTAATCTAATTATCAAAGTTAGTCCAAATTTTCAAACTTATTATCCAAATCAGATTTCCTTCGGTCATTAAAAGTCCAACTTGATTTTTTAGCTCAAATAAATATGTTAATATACGTCTCCATGACAACCATCACATGGCAGCATTCTAATTCTAAGATAGATAAATAGATAAGGTACAGAGGCTTACCATGTGTGTTGCCTGGATACAACAAGGCGCTGCTGCCTTCAGTGTTTCTTTGCTTTGCGCCCACTAAAGACTCCCACAGGAGTGATGCTTCTTTAACAATAATTAGAGTATGTTAACAAGGTAAGGTCCCTAAGTAAAAATGTTTTGCTACCCTTCATTCTAAATACATTTGAATTGTAGATTGTACCAACTAACTTGAACCCAAATACCCCCACTTTTAAATACAATATGTACAAGACAGGGAGAGAACAAAGGCTTACCGTAGTTCTTTGATTATAGGATATAGAGATACCAGTGTTTTACATTGTTTGTTTGATAGCCCAATGATTTTTACGTCCCAGAGAAATGCATTAAACAAGATTAGTGAGAGGTTGCATCTCTTTTGTAAAATGAGAAAAGGGTGATTGTGAAGGGACGGGGAGTGAAGAGTAGAAAACCCAAGCCAATGTGATATCTTAGCTACAGGGATATTCCCAGAACGGTCAACATTAGGAAGGATGAAAGTTGGTGATCTGGAAATTAATTGCCTTAAAACGCTCTATCCCCACATAAAAAAAAAAAAAAAAAATGCCCATATATCTCTTGGAAAGTCTTCATGTAGTCTCAAATGTACCTCAATTTCAAGATGACTGCTGTGGAAGACAGGCAGAATAGATCCATTATATGTATAATTGTAGACCCATCATTGTATAATTATGTGTAAATAGAGCCAATTTTTACACATTAAAATTTTCTGAAATAAAAAAAAAAATTTTTTTTTTTTTTTTAAATAAAAGACAACTTGAATTCAAATACTAAAAGAGCATACTTTGTACTGGGGCCAGTAAAGTTGCTGGACTTCAGAGATGAAGATTCCTTTGGAGATCAGGCAAATCGATTATTTTTAAGGGAAAAAAATTATTTTGGCTTCAGATTTCATTTAATACAAGAAAACGAAGAATACTTACAAGATTTTTAAGAAAAGAAGAGGTAGCACAAATTTTTCTATTCATGTATAAGTCAACAGGTAAATAGTTTTGAATTTAAAAGAACTCAAAAATTACTCATTTGAGCCTTTGTTGAGACAACACTAGAGGACACATTTTTTAACTGGCTTTGAAAGTAAAGATGTAATTAGGAGCTGCCGAAATTGAATCTGGAAAGATTTTGACTTTCCTTATTCCAGTACTAGAAGCCTAATACCATCCAGAGTGGCCCTTAACAGATGGACTGTGGGTTCTGATAATACCACCTGTGAGAACTGGCCTGTCTCTCAGACCTTTGAAGTTCTTCAAAAAGTGGGAAAGAATCATGACTTTTCAGCAGTCTCATTGATGGAAAGGATCTGAAACAGGATTAGCTCATAATGGAGCAAGTAGACTCTTGGGGTATGAGTTTTGCTGATACCATGAATGCTATTATAAAAATCTTAAATATCAACTTTTTTTTTTTCTAGTCAACACAAAATCTGTAAAAGACCACAAATGCTTGAGTTTGAAAAACTATGTTTGGGTGGGTGAGAATGTAAACTATAGCACCTCTGCCGGTTTCGAATGAAACTGTGTATTTTATGAGCTGTAGCAAAAAATAAATGTCTTTTTTTTTTTTTTTTTTGAGAAGCCATCTGAAAAAGAGTATTGTATTTTTTTTCCAGTCGTGAGGAAGTTCAGTATCTAAACTGAATTTTCTACCAGCTACAGCCTGGTATTTCTACCTTTGACCGCCATGGTTGACAAAAGCAGATGAGAAACATGGAAGATTGTCTGCAAGAGAACTGCACTGCAGTGCTCTTTGCTACTGATACTGAAGCCAGGGGGCTGCGTTTCCAGGCCATGCATTGGGTTCTTCAGTTTGATTGCCCAGAGAATGCCGACACGTATATTCACAGCAGGTAGAGCTGCCAAGTGGACCAAGCTTTATTAATTTTGCTTCCCTCATAAGAAAAAATAATGCTGCAGCAACTTCTCCAGAAGAAGGTGTCTTTGAAGAAAATCAGAATCAACCCAGAAATATTTATGGACATCCAGAGAAAACTGGAAACGTTCTTAGCCCAAGATCAACATTTGAAAGAAAGAGCTCAAAGGTTCCTTACATATGTTAGTATACGTGGTGAAGAAAGAAGTATTTAATTTGAACAAGTTATGTCTAATTGAATATTCCCTGTCTTTTGGGCTTGCTGTGACACCATGGGTAAGATTTCTTCAGAAAATGTAAAACAAACTGATCGAAGAATTATTAATGAGCCTAGGGCTCCCTCCTTTACCAGTGATGAAGTGGAAGAGTTTAGAGCCTATTTCAGTGAAAAAAAAAAAAAAAGTCCAACCTTCTCTAAGATGGGAAAAGTAAGAGTACAGACTAGCCTGTGGTGCTAGTAATGACGAGGAGGAGGAGAGGCAGATGAGGGGGAAATAGAAGAGAAAGCAGTAAAAGCAAAGCGGTCTCTAACTCAATCTGCTTATTATACTGATGCCAAAAAAAAAAAAAAAAAACCCATGTGGAGTCAATTCCAACTCATAACGACCGTATAATACAGAGTAGAAGCACCCACAGGGTTTCCAAGGAGCAGCTGGTGGATTCGAACTGAAGAGCTTTTGGTTGGCAGCCGAGCTCTTAATCTTTCCATCACCAGGGCTACTATTATACTGATGAGATACAGAAAAATCAAAGAGGTTTCTTTTACAATTCATGAACAGAGATGAAGTGGATGAGGGTGACCCTGGTGCTGATTTCTTTAAGGTACAGTGGTGAAGTATGTTTGAGTTGGACGTTAAAGAAAATGCATTATATAATAAAGATTGTCTAAATCCAGTGACAAGAAAAAGGCTTCAGGAAGAGGACAAATTTGACAAAAAATAGTACAGGAAAAAAATTAAGGCAAGTCATATGAAGAGAAGATGGGAAAAAGGGAAGCCAGAAGAGAAACCAGTAAGAGTAAAGCAAAGGCCAAAGATGAAGAAGAAGCCTTTTTGGATTGGAGCGGTGATGAAGAATTTGATCTGATCATACTCTCAGATCTTGATAAATACAGAAACTCTGAAGGATCAGATAATGAAGGTCTGGAAAATAAAATTAGCAATGCCAAGAAGAAGCAGGGAATGAGGAAAAGGAGAAACAGTGAAGCAGAAGATGTGGAACTAAAAAGTCATAATAGAAAGAAGACCAAGTGGGAAACCTTACAACTTTTGAATATGGGCCTTTGGATATGGGCCTGTCTTTAAAAGAGGGCAAAGAGATTGTTTTACATCTGCTGAGAAGTCAAAGCTAAATACTTCTTGTTCTGCTCTTCTCCTTGAAACCTCTGGTCATGATTATGTGGGCCTACAGAACTTAAAAAACAGTTGGCTTTGGAGCAGTTAGGTAGCATGAATCCCTTAACTAAAGGGTCAGTGCAATTCCAGGCAGAAGGAATCATATATATAAACTCCTTTCATAGAATATGCTTGCCCCCTAGCTTACCTCAGAGCCTACTATACAGCTACAGTAGTCAAAACAGCCTGGTATTGGTACAACGACAGATACGTTGACCAATGGAACAGAATTGAGAGCCAGATGTAAATCCATCCCGTTATGGTCACCTGATCTTTGACAAGGGCCCAAAGTCCATCAAATGGGGAAAAAACAGTCTTTTTAACAAATGGTGCTGGCAAAATGAAATGTCTATCTGCAAAAAAATGAAACAGGACCCATTACCTCACACTGTATACAAAAACTAACTCAAATGGATCAAAGACTTAAATATAAAGCCCAAAACCATGAAGTTCATAAAAGAAAAAATAGAATCAACACTAGAGGCCCTAATACATGACATTAACTAGATGCAAACCATAACAAACAACACACAAGCTCCAGAAGATAAGCTAGATAACTGGGATCTTATAAAAATTAAATACTTACGCTCATCAAAGACTTCACCAAAAGAGGAAAAAGAGAACCTACAGACTGGGAAAAAAATTTTGGCTATTGCAAATCAGACAAAGGTCTAATCTCTAAAATCTACAAGAAAATCCAACAGCTTTACAACAAAAAGACAAATAATCCAATCAAAAAATGGGCAAAGGAAATGAACAGACACTTCAGCAAAGAAGACATTGAAGTGGCCAAGAGACACATGAGGAAATGCTCACGATCTCTAGCCATTAGAGAAATGCAAATCAAAACCGTAATGAGATAAGTGTCTCACCCTGGTATTACTGGCATGAATCCATAAAACAGGAAATAACAAATGGAGAGGCTGTAGGGAGATAGTAACTCTTAGGCACTGCTGGTGGGAATGCAAAATGATACAAGATTTTGGAAAACAATTGGTGCTTCCTTAGAAAACTAGAAATAGAAATACCATATGATCCAGCAGTCCCACTCCTAGGAATATATCCTAGAGAAGTTAAGAGTCATCACACGGACAGATGTATGTACACCCATGTTTATTGCAGCATTATTCACAGTAGCAAAAACATGGAAACAACCTAGATGCCTGTCAACAGATGAATGGATAAACTGTGGTGCATACACACAATGGAGTATTACTCAGCGATAAAGAACAGCGATGAATCTGTGAAGCATTGCATAACATGGATGAATCTGAAGAACATTATCTTGAGTGAAGTAAGTCAATCACAAAAAGAAAAATATTGTATGAGACTACTACTGTAAAAACTCATGAAAAGGTTTACATACAAAAAGAAACAATCTTTGATGATTACAAGAGAGGGGAGGGGTGCGGATGGAAAAACACTTAATAGGTAAGTGGAAACTTTGGTGAAGGGCAAGAGAGTACTGGGGAAGCCAGCACAGCATGTACAAGGCAAGGTCATGGTAGCGCCATAAAAAAAAAAAAAAAAAAAAATTTTTTTTTTTTTTTCATAGACACATCCAAATTCCCTGAGGGACCAAATTGCTGGGCTGAGGGCTGTGGGGACCATGATTTCAGGGAATATCTAGCTCAATTGGCATAACATGGTTTATAAAGAATGTGTTCTACATTCTACTTTGGTGAGTAGTGTCTGTGGTCTTAAAAGCCTGTGAGCGGCCATCTAGGATACTCCACTGGTCCTACTCCTTCGGGAGTAAGGAAGAATGAAGAAAACTAAAGATACAAGGGAAAGATTAGTCCAAAGGACTAATGAACCATATCTACCACGGCCTCCACCAGACAGTCTAGTACAACGAGATGGTGCCTGGCTACCACCACTGACTACTCTGACAGGGATCACAACAGAGAGTCCCGAACAGAGCTGGAGAAAAATGTAGAACAAAATTCTAACTCAAAAAGAAAGACCAGACTTGGTGGCCTGACAGAGACTGGAGAAACCCTGAGAATATGGCCTCCGGACACCCTTTCAGCTGAGTAATGAGGTCACTCCTGGGGTTCATCCTTCAGCCAAAGATTGGACAGGTCCATGGAATAAAACAAGACTTTTTTTTTAAAGGGGCGCACCAGCCCTGGGCAGGGACTGGAAGGCAGGAGGGAACAGGAAAGCTGATCATAAGGGAACCCAGGGTTCAGAAGGAAGAGTGTTGACATGCCGTGGCGTTGATAACCAGTGTCATAGAACAATGTGTGTACTAACTGATGAGAAACCAGTTTGTTCTGTAAAACTTCACCTAAAGCACAATTAAAAAAAAAAAAAAAAGAATGTGCTTGCCCCATCAGAGAGTATACTTAAAATGAGGATGGATTATAAAGTGTCCTGGTCCCATTTTCTAGCATGTGTGGTGTTAGACTTTATTCATTATTTTATTGTCAAGTTATAGAGCCTTGTTCCATTTTTAGAAATTCTTGTTTACTATACAGAATGTACTAAAAAAGACGTACTATTAAATGAAAATTCTCATAGTATTGATGTATTTAATATTTCCAAAGAGAGATAAATAATGAATATTTTTGAATTGAGGTGATCACTAATAAGCCTATTTCCCCTCCTAAAATAAAGTAAAAGCTCTTAGGAATAAAGTTTAACAAAAGACATGCAAAACTTTTGCAGTGAAAACAACAAAATTCAAAAAGTTACTGAAAAAATTTAAAGAAGATCTAAATAAAAGAAATACCATCTTCATGGGCTAGAAGACTTCATTAGTTGACAATTTTCCCCAAATTGATCTGTAGGTTCAACATACTCCCCATTATAATTCTAGCAGGATTTTTCTTTTTTTTAATAGACAAGCTGACTCTTAAAGTTTTAAAGGAATGGAATATCCAAAATAATCTAGGAAAAAATAAATAAAACTCTGGAGAACTTAAACTGCCTGACTTCAGACCATAACCATAAAGTTACAGTAACCAAGACAGTGTGGTGCTGCCATAAGGATCAACAAATTGATTGATGTAACTGATTAAAGAGACCAGAATACACCTACATTTATATGGTTATTTGATTTCCAACAAAGTCACCAAAGCAACTCAATGGGGAAAGGATAGTTTTTCGATAAATGAATGGTGCTGGAACAACTGAATCTCCGTATGGAAAAAAATTAATCTCAATTCCTTCCTTGCACAATGCATAAAAATTAATTTGAGGTGGATCTTACTACTGAACGTAAAAGCTAAAACCATAAAGCTTTTAGAAGAAAACATGACTTGGGGGTAGGCAAAGATTTCTTAAGACGCTGAAAGCAATAACCATAAGAAAAAGAGTTGATAAGTCAGACTTTATCAAAGTTTAAAAGTTGTTCTCATCAAATGGCACCATTAGGAAAAAAAATTTGCAAAACATATATCTATAAAAGTACTGTATAGATAAAGAATTTATATGTTGTTAGGTGCTTGGAGTTGGTTCCGATTCATACAAACCCTATGTAAAATAAAATGAAAGCTGCCCAGTCCTGCACCATCCTAACAACTGTTGATATGTTTAAGCCCATTGTTGCAGCCACTGTGTCAGTCCATATCGTTGAGGGTCTTCCTCTTTTTCACTGACCCTCTATTTTACCAAGCATGATATCCTTCTCTAGGTACCTGTCCCTCCTGATGTGTCCAAAGTACATGAGATGAAGTCTCACCACCCTCACTTCTAAGGAGCATTCTGGCTGTACTTCTTTCAAGATAGATTTGTTCGTTCTTCTGACAGTCCGTGTATATTCAATATCCTTCCCCAAGACCATAATTCAAAGTCGACAGTTCTTCTTCGGTCTTCCTTATTCATTGTAATGCCATTAAAAATGACAGTCAGAAACAGAAAAGGAGAGAGAGAGGAAATGATTTGAAAAGACACTTTATAACACAGGTACTCTACACCAGACGATACTCAAATGGCTGATAAGCACGTGCTTAACGTCATTAGCCATCAGGGAAATGCAAATAAAACCTGTAATGAGATACCACTGCACACCCACCAGAATGGCTAAAATTAAATAGACTGATAACACCAAATGTTGGTCAGAATGTTTAGCAACTGGAACTCTTATACACCGACGAACCACACTGACGAACTGCACTTAAGGTCATCTGTTTTTTGGTTTTTTGGCACTATACACAGTGTTGCAGACCATAATTTGTTGATGTTATCATTCACAGATGTTTATATGTAACGTTTCCAGCCCCCAAAGACAAACGAAGATCAAATTTATAAAGATACTGATAATAAGAGGCAGTAACAGTGAAAACTAAAAAAGTATCTGCCTTACATCAGAACTGAGTCTCAACAGAGTTGTTGGAATGGCACCCTGTCATAAGTTGGGGAGTACCTGTATATGACATAGTAGATTTATCACAATAGTAGAAACTGGAAACAGTCCAGGTGTCCATTAACAAGAGAATGGATAAACATTATATTCATACAATGGGACACTGTTTACCAACAAAAAGGATCAAACTACGGATACCTGCTGCGATATAGATGAATCTCATGTTAACTTTATGGAGTTCCACGGAAAACCAAATTTATCTTTGAGGGGAAAGAATCAGACCAGTAGTTATTTCTGGGAGGTGAGACAAGGATTGACAGGGAGTGGTCATTGAGAACTTTCTTTGAGGTGAGGGTAATGATTTGAGTTGTTGTTGTTGTTAGGTGCCATCAAGTTGGTTCCGACTCATAGTGACCCTATGCACGACAGAACGAAATACTGCCCTGTCCTGCGCCATCCTTACACTCGTTATGCTTGAGCTCATTGTTGCAGCCACTGTGTCAATCCACCTCGTTGAGGGTCTTCCCCTTTTCCACTGACCCTGTACTCTGACAAGCATGACGTCCTTCTCCAGGGACTGATCCCTCCTGAAAACATGTACAAAATATGTAAGATGCAGTCTTGCCATCCTTGCTTCTAAGGAACATTCTGGTTGTACTCCTTCTAAGACAGATTTGCTTGCTCTTCTGGCAGTCCATGGTATATTCAGTATTCTTTGTCAACACCACAATCCAGAGGCATCAATTCTTCTTCAGTCTTCCTTATTCATTGTCCAGCTTTCCCATGCATATGATGCAATTGAAAATACCATGGTTTGGGTCAGGTGCACCTTAGTCTTCAAGGTAACATCTTTGCTCTTCAACGCGTTAAAGAGGTCCTTTGCAGCAGATTTACCCAATGCAATGCGTCTTTTGATTTCTTAACTCCTGCTTCCATGGCTGTTGATTGTGGATCCAAGTAAAATCAAATCCTTGACAACTTCAATCTTTTCTCCTTTTATCATGATGTTGCTTATTGGTCCAGTTGTGAGGATTTTTGTTTTCTTTATGTGGGGGTGTAATCCATACTGAAGGCTGTGGTCTTTGATCTTCCTTAGTAAGTGCTTCAAGTCCTCTTCCCTTTCAGCAAGCAAGGTTGTGTCATCTGCATAACACAGGTTGTTAATGAGTCTTCCTCCAATCCTGATCCTCCGTTCTTCTTCATATAGTCCAGCTTCTCAGATTATTTGCTCAGCATACAGATTGAATAGGTATAATTTGAGTTAATAAGTATAAAAACTATGGAATAGTACACTTAAGATTTGTGCATTTTATTGTGTGTACATTTTACCTCAAAAGAAAAAAAAAGCTGTAAAAACTATCACAAGGAGATACTATTGTGTATCTACCAAATTGACAGAAGTGTTGACAAGGAAGTGGAACATTCTGAGCTCTCGTACTGTAGCACCTGTAGTGTGAATTGGGTCGACCGTATAAAACAGTTCGTCTCTGTCTAATAAATTGTGCATGTACCAACCCAGCAAGTCTACTCTGAGGCATAGAAACTCTTGCAAATGGACACTGAGAACCATCTGTGAATATGTTCCAGACAACTGGAGATGACTCGGATATCCATCAATAAGAGAAGGAATGAACTGTGCAATATTCAAATAGCAGATTATAATCCTACACATATCGTCATGGGTGAATCTCCTGAATATGTTGAGTGATAAAGCCAAGTGACATAAGAATACATCTAGTATGATTCCAACCAATATAATTCTATCCATTCTCTTGCAAAATGAGATAAAATATTGAGTAGGGTTACATATGGTAACATTATAAAGGAAATCAAGGAAAAAAGTTCAGGATAGTTGAGGAGGAAGCATGGGAAGGAGGATGGGAGAGAGGAGAGCCATAAAGGGGACTTCAAAGTTACTAGTAATGTTCAATTCCTTAAACCAGCTAGTGGAAAAACAGGTGTTCATTGTATTCTTTTTCTTTATAACTTATACATATGTTAAGTCGTTTGGTATGTGTTCATTTAATAACAATTAAGAAACAAAATGTACTCTTTAAAATTAAATAATATTTAAGCATACTTCATTTGCAACAGTATGAGATGGAAGGGGTAAGAAGTAGGCTTTCTGTTATCATTGGTTCAGCCATTCCATTTCATTCAAATATTTATCAAATCCTGTACACAGCCAGATACGGACTTGGCACTGGTTAGCCCTTATGTGGAGGGTACAATTTTGTTGGCTTTATCTTAAAAATGAGTGAGAAAAATGACTAAAATCTAAAATTGTTATACTCTGAAAAATAGATGCAATATAAATCTCCTGAGAATATTTCTTACAATTTGTGCCAGTATTGCTTCAGGAAGGGAAGGAAAATTATGGATTTTCATTTACGTGAAGGGTAAATGAAACCATCGTGAAAGACAAAACTAATGTTTTTGACCCTTAGAATGAGTCTAAATATGATGGGCCAGACAGCTGACATGAGTGCAGTTTTGACCTCCCTCCCCTAATGCTGGCCCAGCTGACTTTTGAAGTACATGTGTATGAATTGAAAGGTCAGTTCAACTGACCAGTGACCGGTCATTGAATTTACCTTGCAACCAGGTCATGGAGAATGTCTCCCGTAATTTATTTTCTTGACGCTTTAACTATGATCAAAATTCTCAGGATGCTATGGCTAACACCTAGATCTTACTGTTCTTCTGTTGAATCTTAAACATGTCCAAGGTATTAATGGTGTTTTTATCTCAACATTTTCTGCAAAGTTTGTGAATATTTTTCATTAAATCAGCTTGCCAGAAAATAACGCTTGAACTCTGTAGCTGTAACGTGGTATTAAATTTTTCATTTAAAATTAAAAGGGCTTACCCCAACCCTTTATTCTTTATAAGTACTCAGACATTTCTTTGGATTCCAAATAATAAATTCATAGTGCTGGATAACCAGCAAGATGACAGTCTCGGTGCTTATATGAAGTACTTAAATATACACAATTGCAACTCCAAAGCCTTATTACTTCATTTATCACAGGAATTGCCCAAGTTCTGCAGTATTTTGTAAGAAAAGCTACTCAACTTGTATGAATTCTCCCAGGAATGACCAAGAATATTATGCCAATTTAATCCAAAATATCGAAGGTAGGGTTCTAAATGACATTTAATAGTATGATTTATTTTCTATCTTAAATTTTATAGGGCACAAAACAAGATCCTATCCTCTCATATTGCTTTTTATTTTTAAAGAGTCTGAGTGATGATAAAAATCAAAGCTTAAGAACTGTCAGATGATTTATGATATTTCATTTATTTTTCAAAGGATGGAGATGTCACCAGTAAGCCTATTAGAATGGTAGGCTTAAAGTTCCTAGATTTTAAAATAGACCAGCTGCATAAACAAATGTATGAGCTTTGTAATTTAATTCTATGTGATTTTTTTTTTTTTTTTAAATACTTCAAAGTACAAAAGGAGGCAGTTTTTCTTAGGTCACAAAT
The DNA here is from genome assembly GCF_030014295.1 of Loxodonta africana. Classification (NCBI taxonomy): domain Eukaryota; kingdom Metazoa; phylum Chordata; class Mammalia; order Proboscidea; family Elephantidae; genus Loxodonta; species Loxodonta africana. The sequence goes on along the minus strand of NC_087345.1, from coordinate 173,116,524 downwards.
AGGTGTTTATGTCATTATATCTCAAACTTTTAAGTACATTTCGAGATCTATTTTTTTAAATATTAATACTTCCATTGTGTTTATTACAACCTCAAGACATTTCACTTTCTGTCCACCTAAATCTCCTTTCTTTTATGAGCTGACATCAACGAAGGTGGAATGTAGAGAAACTGGAAGAAGATTGCTTTTAAAAAATTGAAATTTTGTAGTCAGAGATGGGTAATTGAATAACTATTTTTGAGAATGTGGTAAAAGCACTTTAAAGTATTTTTTATTAAACTTTTTAATTTGAGATAATTGTAGATTCACTTGCAGTTACAAGAAATAATACGGCATCCTGTGTCATCTTCAGAGTTTCCCCCAATGGTAACATCTTGCAGAGCTATAGTACAGCATCACACCAGGATATTAGCATTGGTACAATCCACCGATCTTATTCGCACTTCCCCAGTTTTGCTTGTACTCACTTGTGTATATGTGTGTGTTTAGTTCTATGCAATTTTATCACACATGTTGCTTCTCTATCTGTAGTCAAGATATAGAACTGTTCCATCACAGGATCCCTCATGTTGTCTTTTATAATCTCATCCACCTCCTCCCCCACACCTGCCCCCATCCCCTAGTGGCAACCACTAGCCTGTTCTCTATAATTTTTTCATTTCAGTAATGTTACATAAATGAAATAGTGTGTAACCTTTAGGGATTGGGTTTTTCAGCATAATTCCCTTGAGATTTGTCCACGTTGCTGTATATGTGATAGTTCCTTCCTTTTTATTACTGAATAATATTCCATCAAGAACAATTTTGACTTTTCATTTTGACGAACACATACATACGCGAATATATATATATAGAGAGAGAGCCCTGGTGGTGTAGCGGTTAAGAGTTTGCTGCTAACCAAAAGATCAGCAGTTCAGATCCACCAGCTGATCCTTGGAAACCCTATGGGGCAGTTCTGCTCTGTCCTACAGGGTCGCTATGAGTCGGAATTGACTCAGTGGCAATGGATTTGGTTTGCAGGGTTGTATCCTTTCACTAATTCAATCTGTATGCTGAGCAAATAATCCAAGAAGCTGGACTATATGAAGAAGAACATGACATCAGGATTGGAGGAAACTCATTAACAACCTGCATTATGCAGATGACACAGCCTTTCTTGCTGAAAGTGAAGAGCATTTGAAGCACTTATTGATGAAGATCAAAGACCACAGCCTTCAGTATGGATTGTATCTCAGCATAAAGAAAACAAAAATCTTCACAACTGGACCAGTAAGCAACATCATGATAAATGGAGAAAAGACTGAAGTTGTCAAGGATTTCATTTTACTTGCATCTACAATCAATACCCATAGAAACAGCAGTCAAGAAATCAATGTTTTGAGAAAGGAAACGAGAGTTTTCATTCAAAAATGGAATCTTCTGGCTCACTTTAAGAAAGAGAAAGGGGAGGAACTTGTAAAAAAAAAAAAAGCAAACAACGCATTGCATTGGGCAAATTTGCTGCAAAAAGCCTCTAAAGTGTTAAAAAGCAAAGATGTCACCTTGAAGACTAAGGTGCCCCTGACCCAAGCCATGGTGTTTTCAATCACCTCATGCATGCAAAAGCTGAATGATGAATAAGGAAGACTGAAGAATTGAAGCCTTGAATTGTGGTGTTGACAAAGAGTACTGAATATACCATGGACTGCCAAAAGAACAAACAAATCTGTCCTGGAAGAAGTACAGCCAGAATGCTCCTTAGAAGCAAGGATGGTGAGACTACATCTCACATACTTTGGATATGTTACCAGGAGGGACCAGTCCCTGAAGAGGGACATCCTGCTTGGTAAAGTAGAGGGTCAGTGAAGAAAAAGAAGACCTTGGATAAAATTGACTGACATAAGGGCTACAGTAACGGGCTCAAGCATAACAATTGTGAGGATGGTGCAGGACGAGGCAGTGTTTCATTCTCTTGTACATAGGGTCACTGTGGGTCAAACCAACTCAATGGCACCTAACAGCAACAACAAAATATATAAATATATATACAAATACATATATAGATAAATACATATACATACATATATATATCAGCCCTAGTGGTACAGTGGTTAAGCACTTGGCTGCTAGGAGGTTCAAACCCATCAGCTGTTCTGCTGGAGAAAGGTGTGGCAGTCTGTTCCTGTAAAAATTTGCAGCCTGGGAAACTATAGGATCGCTGTGAGTTGGCAGTGGGCTTTGTTTTATTTTTTATGTATATATATACATATACACACATGTATATACCCACTGCTCACTTATCAACATGGCTAGGTACCAAAGATCAGCTTTGTGTGAAAATGGAGGATGACCACATCAGATCACAAAATGGAAGATGACTATATCATTACATAACTGTCAAATTACATCATTACATAACTGCCAGATTACATCATTATGTAACTGCCAAACCACTGAGAATCATGGCCCAGCCATGTTGACCCATAACCTTAACCATCACAGCCAGCGCTACTCCACCTTGGGGTTCGTTATTGCTAGATGTACATCTTTAATGCGCAAAATAGTTGCACAGTAGATTTTTTACTTTTGTTATAGATGTGTGATGTCAGATAATGAGATAGTTGTTAAGTGAAGGGTAGCCGTATAGTGTTAAGAAATAATGTAAAAATATATCATTTTGGAAAGTTTTTACAACAATGTTGAAATTAACCTGTTAAAATATGATAAGTTTTTAATGTCCTTTTAGCCACTTAGATTGGATTTGCCTGTGCCTTCACATTCTAAGATGAATTGCTACTTCTATCCTGAAAATGTATTTCCAGCAAGGGAAGAAAAAAAGTTATTCTATTCTTTAACAATAACTCATTCTAATAAAAACTGGAAAGGTTGGGAAAGATACCAAGCTGATAAATGCATGACAAGTCCTTGTTCTGATTCCAGTGGATTTGCTATTTAGTTTTTTGTTTTTTTCTTTCATGCGACCTGTGATTACCCAAGTAACTCTCTTCATAGAGCCTGTCGTTACCAAAGCAACTTTCCTTGCCTCTGTGCTTGTGTTTGTTTGTTTGTTTTCGACTAAATTATTAAGAAATGGCAGGGTTTTCTTTAAATTTTAGCCGATTGAAATACTTCTTCCCTACCTTCTCTTCTAAATGTACTCTCCTTTGCTCTGCCCTGAGAGAGAGGTATGGAGTACTAATAATAAAAGTAGTTGACCTTATCCGAGAGGATAGGGAACACTTCCCAAAGGAAGGTACATTTACGCAGAGATCTTAAAGATGAAAAGAAGTTAACTAGGAGAAGAAGAGAAGGAACGAGCTTTCTAAACAAAGGGAAGAGCACGTGCAAAGATGCTGCGGTGGGAAGGACCGAAGCAGGGCTGGGACTGGAATAAAGCCCATGCAGAAAGAGCTCTGAGAGCCAAAGGAGTGCATGGTATATAGTAAGACTGGAGAGGTAGGCAGAGGCTTGATCATGTGGGCTTCTTAGGCCACATTTATGGAGATTTGTTCTTATCCTAAGACCAATGGGAAGCCAATAAAAAAATTTAAGCAGGAGATTGACCTAATCAGATTTGCAATCTGCAAAGATCATTTTGTCTGCAATGTGGAATGTGCTTTGGGGTGAAGAGTAAAAAAACCAAAACCCACTGCCATTGAGTCAATTTTCGACTCATAGCGACCCTGGGTTAATTAGTTGGGAGGCCATTTTAGTAGTCTGCACGGGAGAGGGATGGAGCTCGGGGTAGGGTGATGGTTGGAGAGTTATAGAGAAGACAGATTTAATCAGTAAATGTAAACAGATATGTAGTATTAAAAATCAGAGAGGAAGGGGAGGAACTGTATTGAGGATAACTACTAGGTTTCTGACTAAAGCAATTAGATCGACTAGAAGATCACATTTGAGAAAAAATCATAAATTTCATTCTGGATGTAGAATTTCAGATGGCTTTGAAACATACAAAAAGAGATGCCCGGTAGTAATAATGATGATAAAAAAAAAAACACCAGGGTTTCCAATAATGATCATAACTAATACTTATTAGCATTTGCTATGAAATGCATTTTTTACAGGGGTGGGGGTGGGGGGGAGGCAGGAAGGACACAGAAACACGGAAAAGTTGAGAGACTTACCCAAGGTCAGAGATAGTAAGTGGTGAGACAGGATTCGAATCCAGGTGGTCCGCCTCTACAGCTCCTTACCAGTCTGTACACTGCTGTGGTAGACCATTAGATGTATGGGTCTAAAGCTCACAGCAGAGGTCTGGACTGGCCTCAAAAAGTTTGTTTCTATATGTATTGATGTGATAAAAGTATAGATGTGGATGAGATTTCCTAGGGAGAGAATGTAATGTAAGATGTGATGTTTGTATTGAGGAGCTCCAGCATTTAATGATCAAGAATGAGCAGAAAGGCAGAAGGACAAATCAGGGGCTCTGGTTCATAGAAGCTAATAGAAAGAGGATATTGAGAAGGAGAAAATGGGCAGCAGTTATTATGCTATTGAGATGTCAGGTAAGATCAGGACTGAACAGCATCTGTGGATGACTTTGGAAGAAGATGTTTTGGAGGAGTGATGGGACCACAGACCAAATGGTGAGTGCACGGGAGACGAGGAAGTGGAGTAGGAGCATTTAGGCTCTAGAGTGTTTCCAAGGAGCGGTTGGTGGATTTGAACTGCCGACCTTTTGGTTAGCAGCCAAGCTCTTAATCGCTATGCCACCAGGGCTCCAGAGACGTGTATTTGAGACAAAGAGAGATAGAGTTATGAACCATAGCTAGAGGGAGATGTGGGGCCAAGTGATTCCGTTTTTGTTGTTTTAATGGAAGAGACTTGGGCTTATTCAAAAGCCAGTGTAAAAGATCTGGTTTAAAAGAAGTTGAACATGCAAGCAACGGAAGGAGTCATATTTTCATGGTATTGGGAAACCAGGAGAGAACAGAATCCAAGGCATAAGCAGGTGGCCTGGCCTTGGGCAGGGAGAGGGACAGCCCCTCTTGTGTCAGGTCCTAAGTAGGAGGAACTGGAGCAATGTAGTTAGCTATGCATAAAATACTGGGAAGGTGAGTGACCTTCCATCTGATAGCTTCTGTTTTCTCTGGAAAACCAAAACCAAACCTGTTGCTATGAGTCGATTATGACTCATAGTGACCCTGTAGGACAGAGTAGAACTGCCCCATAGGGTTTCCAAGGCTGTAATCTTTACAGAAGCAGACTGCTGCATCTTTCTTTCGCAGAGCAGCTGGTGGGTTCCAACCACTGACCTTTTGGTTAGCACTAAAGCCCTTCAAGCACTGCACCCCCAGGTCTTTTTTTTTTTTCTAAAAAAAAAAAAACAAAACAAAAACCACAGTGCCGTCGAGTCAATTCTGACTCATAGTGGCCCTATAGGACAGAGTAACTGAGTAGAACTGCCCCATAGAGTTTCTCTCTAGAAAGTGGAAGTGAAATGTTCTGGTGAAAGAGATGGAGAGGAACGTGGTAAAGGAGGTTTGAGGAGTTACGGGAGTGTTATTCATTGAGGGGAATCCTTGGTGACATCGTGGTTAAGTGCTACAGCTGCTTACCAAAAGGTCAGCAGTTTGACTCCACCAGGCGCTCCTTGGAAACTCTGTGGGGGCAGTTCTGCTCTGTCCTACAGGGTCGCTATGAGTCGGCATCAACTTGATGGCAACGGGTTTATTCATTGAGGAGGCTGGCTCTTGAGTCTCCAAAAACATTTGGGCTATGTGTTTCTTAGTTGGCCCCAAAACACCCTTTTCTGAGTACTTGCAGGGTTTGAGGAGATGAGGATGTAGGATACAGAGAAAAAAAACCAAATGCAGCTCCTCTATTGTATGTGCAGTTCTCCAGGGGATGAGGTCAGTAATTAAAGCACAAAGAGAGACAAGGAAGGCATAAGGTTTTGTACTATGGAAAATTTTTAACAGGATTCTACACATTTTTTTAAAAGCAGGCATATATGGTGATTCAAATTCTTTCATTGAAAGAATCTTCTGGTACTTCACATGTTATCTTAAATTTTACTTGCTTACTAAGCAGGTTGCTGAGTGTGTGCCCTGCAGGTGTTCACTAAATGTTCTTGGAAGGAATGGTGAGAAAATTGCTAGATTTTGCGACCCTGCTTGTACTGTGGGATGCATTTTATTTGGTAAGGGGGATTTTTACTCACCTTCCACAAGTAGATAGATGTTCTCATTTGAAATGACATTATCCCTCCTTCTTTATAACCTGCTAAGAGAGTTACTTCCACTTACCCATTTAAATTTTTATTTATTTAATGTAGTTGGGAAGTGTGAATCATGATTGATGTATTACCTTTATTTTCTTTCTTTTTTAATTTTTAAATTATAAAAACTTCTATTTGAACAACATTGGTGTAAGATTTTGATACTTTTTGTAGTGATTCTCTTTGATGATTTCTACTTCAAAATTTATGAAATGCTAGTCTTGATTTTTGATAGTAAAGATACATTGAATACAGTAGTTTCAATTTTAACCATATTAATTTAGAATTGATTTAGGACGAACAGAATGCTTACGCAAAAATCCTAAAAAACATACTGGAACGAATACATTTTATCTTCATTTTTTTTGTCAAGAATAGGTAAAAGATAATGTTTTTCTGTAGACGTATTTTTGCCAATACACAGATAAAGATCTCTATTTAAACGAATGACTGTCAAAAGGAAGTGGAATATAATTATAATTAACTGGTAAAGTTCTTTTCTGCTCCTTTGTAAGATTGTGCCTCCATCCTCTATACTGCCAAACCCCTGCTGAGACTCTTTCACAACCATGAGTCACTGAACAGATTTTTTTTTTCCTGCTCTCATCAGATTTGGAACTGCCCACGGCTTGCTTCTATGATAGCTTTCTCTGTTTGCCCGCCTATGGTTGTAGGAGGCTGGTTTCTACCTAGGTTTGGCTGGGAGTGGAGGAAATGATGTCCTGTCGTCACCAAATTCTTCTAGGCGTATCCCGGAAAACTGAGGTATCTGGGTATTGGCTGAAGCCTACTCTTGTCTCTTCCCAAGTGCCCATCAGCTCTTACCTTCATTAACCGTAATGTCCTTACTCCTCCTCTCCAGAGACTCTTGCTACCTGGCATCCATAACCACTTCAGGCATGGTCTTTCTTCTTTCCTGTGCTTTTAGCCTGAGTTGAATCTTCTTTCTCACTCTCACATGTGGTGACTCTACTCTGGATCCCCCAGGAAGGCTTTAAGTCTTTATTAAGTCTCCTAGGCATGGAGAGAATGTACCTTGCTTCTCAAGAAATGCTCATTTGAACCTAGGAGAGCCTCGGTCATTGAGAACTAATGTAAAAGAAGATCTAGGCAGGCAAACTTTGAAGAAGATTAAATGTGCTTGCCATGACCTTTATTTTGGTCATGGAGATAGTTTCAAAAACATACCTGCACCCCTGTTGTTTTCACTCCCCTCTACACATATCGTAGCTGTGTGGGTATATCACGATGTATTCATCAAAATCGGAAGAAGGCATGTGTTGTACCAGCTTGGCAAGTATTTTTAGATTCAGGCCCGTGCTTCTGAAATAGCTTTGCCATGTTTAACTTCTTACTTATTTAGATCATAGATGATGTCATTAATTTGGAATGGAAAGCACCCTGCTTTAACAATCTCTCTTATAAGTCTAAATGATTTACCATGCAGTATTAAGAAGTAAAATGCTGTCATTATTTTCCACCAGGGGTCATACAATAGAAGGGTAGCCTGTTCAGAATGAAGATGAAGAGGATTGAGTAAGAAGAGGTCTAGGAAAAAAAAAGTAAATTTTTATTTTGTGGTACTTATTATTCCAGTTATTATTTTTGGACTTTGGATTCTATTTTCTGGAAGTACGGCACAGAATCAGGAGCTCTGCATTTTATTCCGTTAGACTTCTGATGTCTTTTGAGAATCATGTAATTCTCCCGTTGCCCAAGTAATGATGGCAGAGCCGACTCAGCAGCACACAACATGGAGATTATGTGTGAATTCACTTATTTTTGATTACATAATACTCAGAACCACATATTAAGCATTTCTGGGATTTCTAACTTGACATAATTCAATAGTTAGTGCATGTACATATACTATGAGAAATCTTAGTATTTTACTTACATCAGTGGTAAGCTTTTGTATTATGCAATAGAATAAGCAAATATCTTTATAGATCCCAAATACTGTTTTTTGTTTTTTCTTAAGGTAGATGTAGACTTAATGATAAACTAATAATATTGTTTTGCATTTTTCTCTTAAAAGTTTGAAAATCCAATTTTGTTTTTTAGGTATGTTGAAGAAAGTCAGCAAATTTTATCTTGTAGACATTCTGTGGGAAATAGCTGCAAACTTCATACAAGAATAATAAAAGGTATTTTATTAGAGATTTTTACATGTTGATGTTGTCATAATTCTTGGATGTGCCTTATGAGGCGTACTTAACAAAATGTACTACACTGTGTACTACTTCCTGTAGTATATTTTGTAAACGAAATGTCTTAATCCTAAAATTTATTTCTACTGTATCAAGTGACATACCGTATTTTTATGCAAATAACATACCTTCTACGTTTGTTTGCCAACGGCGCCCTCCCTGCCAGATATTTTCATAAGTCCCACTGTGCCAACTCTTGTTACATGTTGCTGTTGAAAAAAAAAAAAACTGAGCATACTGCACTTACAAAAATACCTGGCCGCGAAAGGGCACAGTTGGCAAATAAATGTAGAAGGTGTGCATTATTTGCGTAAAAATACGATAATCTTTCTTTCAGAAAATACTTGGGCAAACAATTTCAGTATTAGCTATTTGAAATGACATTAATTATTTTCACTGTGCTTGTGTTAATTTTTTCATTTGCATGTCCTTTGCAATCACCTGAATGAGCACTGGTGGTACAGTGGTTGAGTGCTCAGCTGCTAACTGGAAGGTTGGCAGTTTGAACCCATCAGCCACTCTATGGAAGAAAGAAGTGGCAGTGTTCTTCCACAAGGATTACCATCTTGGAAACCCTATGGGACAGCTCTGCTCTGTCCTATAGGGTTGCTATGAGTTGGAATCAACTCGACAGCAATGGGTTTAGGTTTTTTTCTTTTTTTTTTTTTGAATCATTTATTCACAACATGCCACAAGAAATAAAATTAACCAGGAAAGGTAGGACAGCTACCTTCCTTTCCTACTTTACTCTCCTAAGAGTTATTCAGAATAGGTGTGATTCGGAGCAAATCCAAAGTGAGGCTCTTAATGTGCATGCCTTTTACCTTTTACCATTAGAATGATATTAAACAGAATGGTGAACACCCTTTCTGGATACATCAGCATAGCTTGGGTTCCAATTCCAGATCCATCACTATAAAAAAAATTAGACCTAATAGACATTTATAGAACATTCCAATTCAGCAAGGGCAGAATACATGTTCTTCTCATGTGCATATGGAACATTCTCCAGGATAGACTATCTGTTAGACCACAAGACAGACTCTCAAAAGACTTAATAAGGATTGAGATCATTTGAAGTATGTTCTCCAACCACAGTGGAATGCAATTAGAAATCAGTCACAGAGGGAAGTTGGGGAAATTCATAAATATGTGGGAATTAAACAATGTACTCCTAAATAGCCGATGAATCAAAGAAGAAGTTACAAAGGAAGTTCGAAAATACCTTGTGTTATGGTTCAGATTGTGTGTCAACTTGGTTGGGCCATGATTCTCAACGGTTTGGCAGTCGTATATATAACGTTGTGATCACTTCTCTCTTGCAATTTGACATGTGATCACCCCCATGATGGAATCTGCTGTGAGTAGCCAGTCAGTTGAAAGGGAGTTTCCTTGCATATGTGGGCTACATCAAATATAAGCAGACATTCTGGCGAAGCTCAGGGGCTTTTTGCTCCAGCTGGGTCCTGCGTCTAGCTCCTGTTCATCTGACCTCCAGTTCTTGGGACTTGAGCTAGCAGCTTACCCACAGTCTGGCTTACTGATCGTGGGATTCATCAATCTTTGCAGCTACAAAAACTTACAGGATGCAGCTAAACAAAGCAGTGCTTGCAGGAAAATTTATAGCTGTAAATGGCCATATTCAAAAAGAAGATCTCAAATCAGTAATATAACACTCTACTGTAACATCCTAGAAAAAGAAGAGCAAACAAAACTTAAGCAAACTCACAAGCAAATTTGAACTTCCTTCTGCTTAAGGAAGGAAAGATTAGAGCACAAATAAATGAAATCGAGAGCAGAAAACAGAAAATCAACAAAAGCAAAAGTTGGTTCTTTGAAGAGTTCAACGAAATTGACAAACCTTTAGCTAAACTGACCAAGAAAAAAAGAAGACTCAAGTTACTAAAATCACCAGTAAAAGAGGGGGCATCACTACTGGTCTTACTGAAATAAAAGGGATTATAAGGAATACTGGGGGCCTGGCGGTACAGTGGTTAAGGATCGGCTGCTAACTAAAAGGTCAGCAGTTCAAATCTACCAGCTGCTCCTGAATCCACCAGCCGCTCCTTGGAAACCCTATAGTGCAGTTCTGTTCTGTCCCATAGAGTCACTATGAGTCAGAATCTATTAAACAGCAATGGGTTTTTGGAATGGGTATAAGGAATACTATGAGCAACTGTATACCAAAAAATTAGATAACTTAGGTGAAATTGCTCAAGCATAGCAATGATTGTGAGGATGGCACAGGACTAGCCAGTGTTTTGTTCAGTTGTATGTAGGGTTGCGGTGATTTTAAACCAACTTGACAACACCTAAAAACAACAACAGATGAAATTGTCAAATTCTTGAAAGAAATAATTAACCAAAGCTGACTCAAGAAGAAATAGAAAATCTGAACCTATAACAAATAAAGAGATTAAATTAGTAATCAATAAACTTCCCACAAAGAAAAGCCCAGGCCCGCTTCCCTGGATAATTTCAGTATACATTTAAAGAAGAACTAACATTAATCTTAACAAACTCTTTCCAAAAATGAAGAGAAGGGAATACTTCCCAACTTATTTTATAAGTCCATATTACCCTGATACCAAAACCAAAGATAGTGCAAAAAAAAAAAACAGACCAACATCCTTTATGAATATAGCTGCAAAAATCCTCTACAGAGTACCAGCAAACCAAATCTAGCAACATGTAAAAATAATTATAAGCCATAACCAAGTGGGATATATCTCAAGAATACAAGGTTGATTCAGCATATTAAAGAATGAAGAAGAAAAACTGCTGATTACATCAATAGATGGAGAAAAAGCATTTGGCAAAATCCAGCAACCTTTTATGATAAAAAATACTCAACAAAGTAGGAGGTGAAAAGAACCTCCTCAACCTGATAAAGGGTATTTAGGAAAACATCAAAGCTAACATCATACTTAATGGTGGAAGACTGAAATTCTTCCCGCTAAGATCAAGAAGATGGCAAAGATGTGTCCTCTGACCACTTCTATTCAACATAATATTAGAAGTTCTAGCCAGGGTAACTAGGCAAAAATAAATAAATAAAAGGTATCTGGATTGGAAAGAAAGAAGTGAAACTTTGTGCATTTGCAGATGACATGCTGTTGTGTGTAGAAAATTCTAAGGAATCCACTAAAAAAACTATTAAAATAAACAAGTTCAGCAGGGGTCCAGGAAGAATAAAATACTTAGAAATGATTTTATTTGTACTTTACTTGCACATCTTTTGTAGAAGTACCAGGTTTGTACACCAGAAACTAAAAAATCATTGCCGATAGAAATTAAAGAAAACATCAATAAATGGAAAGATATCCCATGTTCTTAGATAGGAAGACTTATCACTGTAAAGATGACTGTATTCCCCAAATTGATCTACAGATTAAACGCAATCTCTATGAAAATCCTAGCTGTGTTTTTTGCGGAAATTGACATTCAGTCCCAAAATTCATATGAAAATACAGGGAACCCCTAATACTCAAAACAATCTTGAAAAGAAAAACAAAGTTGGAGGACTCACACTTCCCAACTTTAACACTTAATACAAAGCTACAGTAATCAAGATAGTGTGGTTCTGGCATTAGAATAGACTTATAGATCAATGGAGTAAAATTGGGAGTCCAAAAATAAGCCCTTAGATTTATGATCAACTGATTTTTCAACAAAGGTGCCAAGAGGATTCAGTGGGGGAAAGAATAGCCTTTTCAGTGAATTGATGCTGGATCAACCTGATACCCATGTGCAAAAGAGTGAAATTGGACCCTGACTCACACCATATACAAGCATTAACTCAAAATGGATCAACGACCTAAATGTAGGAGCTAAAACTATATACACCTCTTAGAGGGAAACATACGCCTGAATCCTTATGGCCTTGGAGTAGGCAATAACTTCTTAGATATAACAACTAAAAGCACAAGGAACAACAACAACAATGCCTTAGGCTAGATTCTGTAGAGAAGCAAAACCAGTGAAGCATGTGTATATATAAAGAGAGAGACAGATCTGTATCAAAGAAATGGCTCACGCAGTTGTAGATGTTGGAAAATCCCAAGTCCATGGGTCAGGCATCAGGCTGGAGGCCTCTCCTGACTCATGTAAATGTAGGGGTTGACAAACCCAAGATCAGCAGGTCAGATGGCACACTACTGGCTCAAGTCTCAAGAATCAGAGGTCAGGTAATGATGAACTAAATGCAGGATCCAGAGCAGAGCAAAAGCCATCGAGCTTTGCCAGAAAGTCCATATATATTGGATGTAGGCCACACCACCAAGAAAACCACCTTTAAACTGACTGGCTGCTTATAGCAGATCTCATCATGGAGGTGATTACATTATATCAGATCTCATCATTAAGGTGATTACATCATTACATAACTGCTAAACTGCAACATAATTGCCAAGCCACTGAGAATCATGGCCCAGCCAAGTGGACACAACCTTAACCATCACAGTCTACCCCTTGTCAACTTAGCACCTGTACAGATCTCCTTAAACCATATGTAATCTCTAAATAAAGACAATTATGAAGTCATGCGTGCGCCTAACATGATACAGCTAACTTGGGTACAACTGAAAACACACTAGCCCTGTTTACATCTTATATTTGATAAATGAAGAAAACAAAAATATTTTATGCCTATGTACAAGAAAGGAATATTCATAACAATTACAGTCCTTGTTTCTGAGACTGGTCATATGGTTATAGCTGGTATTTAGAAATTCTTCTTCCACCACTCATTCCATATTCCCTTTGCCCTCAGCAAGTTCTTTGCCTGGTGGGGCGACCCAAACCTCTCTTCCTCAAGGGTTTGGGCCATTAGTAGTCATGTCAAAATTGGTTGTTGTAGTTTTCCATTGACTTTAGTCACAGGGCATGGTAGTACTCAGACGCCCTAAGGGATATCCTGCATATTAGACATACCCTTCTTTACCTCCATCACCCGTTGCCATCGAGTCGATTTCAACTCATAGCAACCCTGTAGGACAAAATAGAACTGCCCTATAGGGTTTCCAAGTAGCGGCTGGTGGACTCAAACTGCCGAGCTTTTGGTTAGCAGCCAAAGCTCTTAACCACTGTGCCACCAGGGCTCCTTATCTCCATTATGTAATATCAATCCAGTTTCCTCTAGGTAGTCAGGATCAGTCACACCAGTCAATAAGGTAACTCCCTTCTTTGCCTGTTGATCCAGAGGAAGCCCTGATGGCGTTCTTAAATTCCAGTTCAGTGGAATCAGTGATGTCTCCAGGTGGGAACACACCCAAATTAGGAATATGTTGCCTCCAACATCAAAAGACGCCCACTAGGCATTGTGTCTCCTTTTTAGCTGTGGGAGGGGCCAGGTGCAATAACTTACCCTTCACTTTAGAAGGAATATCTTGACATACTCTACACCTTTGGACCCCTAGAAATTTCACTGAGGTGGAAGGTACCTGAATTTTTGTCAGATTAATTTCCCACCCCTGGTTGCACAGTGGTTAAGAGCTACAGCTGCAAACCAAAAGGATGGCAGTTCAAATCCACCAGTTGCTCCTTGGAAACCCTGTGGGGTGGTTATACTCTGTCTTATAGGATCTCTATGAGTCAGAATTGACTCTACAGCAACAGGTTAGTGTGCAAATATTTATCAGTAAGTCCAGAGTCATTGACATTTCTTCCTTACTAGGCCCAATCAGCATAATGTCATCAATGTAATGGACATATATGACATCTTATGGAAGGGAAAACTGATCAAGGTCCCTGCAGACTAAATTATGACATAGGGCTGGAGAGTTGATATACCTCTGAGGTAGGACACTGAAGGCATCTTGCTAGCCTTGCCAGCTGAAGGCAAACTGTTTCTGGTGGTCCTTCAAAATAGGTATGGAGAAAAAGGCATTAGCTATATCAGTAGTTGCATACCAGGTACCAGGAGGTGTATTAATTTCCTGAAGCAATGAAACCACATCTGGAACAGCAGCTGCAGTTGGAGTCACCACCTGGTTAAGTTTTCGATAATCCACTGTCATTCTCCGAGATCCATCAGTTTTTCTGCACAGGCTAGATGGGCGAGTTGAATAGGAGTGGGGTGAGAACCACCACTCTTGCATCCGTCAAGTCTTTGATGGTGGCAGTAATCTCTGTAATCCCTCCAGGAATGTGGTATTGCTTTTGGTTTACTATTTTCCTAGGTAGGGGCAGTTGTAATGGCTTTCACTTGGCTTTTCCTACTTGATAGCCCTTACTCCACTTATCAGGGATCCAGTGTGGGGGTTCTGCCAGTTACTGAGTATATCTCTTCTGATTATGCATTCTAGAACTGGGGAAATTACTACAGGACAGGTTTGGGATCCACTGGACCCACTGTGAGACAAACCTGAGCTAAGACTCCATTAATTACCTGACTTCCATATGCTCCCACTCTGACTGGTAGGCTACAATGACATTTTGGGTCTCCTGGAATTAGTGTCAGTTCAGAGCCAGTGAGTGACTAGTAATCTCTGAAAAGTGTGATTATTTCCTTTTCCCCAATGAATAGTCACCCTTAAAAGGCCATAGATCCCTTTGGGGAAGGCTGGGAGAAAGATTAACCGTATAAATTTTAACACTGTAGTGGGGTCCTTCCTCAAGGGGACCTGGTTTTACCCTCATTCAAGGGGTTTTGAGTCACTAAACTTGCCCAAGTCTGGAAATTGATGGAGCAACCATGATACTCTGTTCTGGCAATTTGAGTTAGACTGCCATTTACTGGACCTAGACTTCTTCCTTTTATACAGATCAAGTAAATATTTAGTAGATTTCCCATCTATTTCACTTCTGGGGACTAAGTAGCCAATCCCATAAGTCCATACAACTCAGACTATTCAGATTACTCTGCCATACAACTCAGGCTGTTTGACTCTCCTGTCCATTATGGTAAGCACGCTGACCTTGTTGCTGTCAATTGAGTGCTGCCACATGGCCCCTACTACCACGGGTTCACCAGCCCCATTGTATTTGGAATTGAGTTGGCATTGTAATTCAGCCACTCTTACAATAAGACTTTGGGTTCGGTTTTTGGCAATATCAGCTCTGTTAGCTACAGTCAGTAAGGCTTTCTTTCAGAGCACAAGTGGCAACTTTGAGGTCTTTTATGTGACGCTTGAGCTTTGACTCTGAAGGCCCGAGCTCATGTCTTTCTTTCATCACTTAGTCTGTAAGACTAACCAACCAGTTTCCTGGCAAAATTGTAGAAAAGTATCAAACATGTGATCACCCAGAGCCTCTTCTCTCACCAATACTTGATCTGTTGGTGGTGATATTTTGCATATTTCTACTGCCACCTCATGCCATGGGTTATCAAAAAAAAATGCACCCTCTTTACTATTGGAAACAGAGTCATCAACATCTTTAAGACTAATCAGAGGTGAGAACCAATTTAGAAAACTCATCCTTACCATTTTGTTTCTGTAGAACCACTCTCAGTACCAGATGTCTTAGGCCGAGTCTCTAGAGAACCAAAATCAGTGAAGCATATCTGTGTATATATATAGAGAGAGAGAGAGAAAGGTCAAGGAAATAGCTCATGCAGTTGTAGAGGCTGGAAAGTCCCAAGTCTGTGGGTCAGGCATCAGGCTGGAAGCTTCCCCTGACACATAGCTGCAGGGGCTGATAAACCCAAGAACAACAGGTAAGATGGCAGGCTGCTGGCTCAGATCCCAAGAACCAGAGGTCAGATGATGACAAGCCAAATGCGGGATCAAGAGTAGAGCAAAAGCTTTACTAGAAAGTCCGTATATATTAGATGTGTGCCATACCCCCAAAGAAACTCCTTTTCAACTGATTGGCTGGTCATAGCAGATCTCATCATAGAGTTGATTACGTTACATCAGATCTCATCGTGGAAGTGATTACATCATTACATAACTGTCACACTACATCATAACTGCCAAACCATTGAGAATCATGGCCCAGCCAAGTTGACACATAACCTTAAACATCACAAACAGCAAAAAACAAAAAATTGGGAATTTGGATTTCATCAAAATTAAAAACTTGTGCTTCAAAAGGCACCATCAGAAAGGGAGAAAATGTTCATAAATCTCATATATATCTGGTAAAGAACTTACATCCAGAATGTATAGCAAACTCTTACAACTCAACAATAAAAAAAAAAAAAACAGAAAACAGTTACAAATATGGTAGATATTAATAAACCATGTCAATAATTACTTTAAATGTAAATGGTCTAAATATACCAATTAAAGGACAGAGACTATCAGAGTAGATTAAAAAAATAAGATCCAGCTGTATGTTTTCTACAAGAAACTCACTTTAAATATTTTTTTTAATTATTTTTAACTGAACAAGGAATGTGAATAGAGATTTCTTGAAAGAAGATATAGAAATTGCTAATGAGCATGGGAAAAAATATTCAACATCATTAGTCATTGGAGAAATGCATATCAAAACCACAATGAGATACCACTTTACACTCACTAGGATAGGTATAATAAAAAGTGTTAATGATAAGATGTAGAAATTGGAACCCTCATACATTATTAGCTAGGATGCAAAGTGTACCTCTACTCTGGAAAACAGATCTGGCGGTTCTTCAAAAAATTAAATATAAGCTTACCATGTGACCCAGCAATTCCACTCCTAGATATATACACAAGAAAAATGAAAACATGTTCACACAAAAACCTGTACACAAATGTTCATAACAGCAGTGTTAAAAATAGCCCAAAAGTTGCCTACTTTAAAAAACACCCAATGTCTATCAATTGATCAATGAATAAATACAATATGGCATAGCCATACAATGGCATACTATTTGACAATAAAAAGGAGTAAAATATTGATATATGCCACAACATGTATGAACCTTGAAAATATCATGCTAAATAAAAAAAAAAAATTTTTTTTTTTTTATTAAATGAAAGAAGCCAAACACAAAGACCATATATTGTATGATTCCATTTATATGAAATGTCCAGAATAGGCAAATATATCAAGATAGAAAGTAGATTAGTGGTTGCCAGGGGCTAGGGAGAAGAGGGCCATAAAGAACAACAGCTAATGGGTATAGGGTTTCTTCTGGGGGTGGTGGAATGTTCAGGAATTAAATAAATAGCGGTATTGGTTGTACAAATTTGTGAATATACTAAAAACCATTGATTGTATACTCTAAAAGGATGAATTGTATGGTATGTGAATTATATCACAATTACAATATAAATAAATATTAGCTGAGCCCTTCGTAGGTGTTCCGTGACTGTGCCCAATTATTAGAGTACCATGTCAACAAAAAGGGGTGTGAACTCTCAGCGTGTAGAGCTTCTAGTCTTTTAGGGGCAATAGGCATTATCTAAGTAAAATTATAATTGTCATAAGAGCTATGAGGGAAAGATACAGGATGCAGTGACACTATTAACAGGGGTATCTGGCCCAGACTAGATCAGGGCCCGTTCTCCTAAGGAGGTGATACACCACTGCCTAGTTGCCTTCAGATCTGAAGGATGAATCCAAGTTAACAAGACGAGAATAAAGAAGAAAAAAAGCATTACAGGCAGGGGGTTCAGCATGTATAAAGACTGCCTAGAAAGCCACAATATGCTCAGGAACCTGTGGAAAGGTTAGCATGTCTGGGACACAGAAAGTGAGGGATGAAACTAAGAAGCTGGATAAAGCCAGACTATGCAAAACCCCGTAGATGTGCTATGGCTTCAGAGGGTTTTCAGTCTTGGATGGCATGATCTAATTTGTGTTTTGAAAATGTAACAGTAGCTGGGACAGCAGTAGAAGCAGGGAAGACCAATTAAATAATTGTCAGTGGTCCAGGGAGGGGATGATAGCAGCTCGTTGGCAGTGGAGATGAGGAGAAGTGGACATATCTGAGAGCTTTTTAGAAGATAAAATTGGCATGATTTGGTGAAAGCTTCAATATGGGAAGAAGGGAAGTGTCAGGTTTTACTTCTGGGTGTTGGACTTTTGAAAGTAGATAAATTAGAGGGTTCTAAGCCAGAGATATTCCTCGAATATAGGCTTTGTTATGAACAACTTCAAATAACATGAGTGGATTTTTTTTTTTTTTTTTGTACCCAGAAGTAGCTCTTTCTTATCAAGGCAATTGCATATAATACAGAATCATGTGATTTATTGATAGCAAATGTTTTGGGAAAGCATAAATTTGAGAAAACTATAGACAAATTATTTGATGTTTACCAGATGAATTGGGCAAATTTGCTGCAAAAAAAAAAAAATCTTTAAAGTGTAAAAAAGCAAAGATAACACTTTGAGGACTAGGTGTGCCTGACCCAAGCCATGGTTATTTTCAGTCGCCTTATATGCAGGCAAAACTGGACAATGAATAAGGAAGACCGAAGAAGAATTGATGCCTTTGAATTATGGTGTTGGTGAAGAATATTGACTATACCACATACTGCCAGAAGAACAAACATCTCTTGGAAGAAATACAGCCAGAATGCTCCTTAGAAGCAGGGATGGTACGACTTTGTCTTATGTACTTTGGACATGTTATCAGGAGGGACCAGTCCCTGGAGAAGGACATCATGCTTGGTAAAGTGGAGGGTCAGTGAAAAAGAGGAGGGACGCTCAACGAGATGGACTGACACAGTGGCTGCAATAATGGGCTCAAATATAACAACAATTGTGAGGGGGATGGTGCAGAACTGAGCAGTGTTTTGTTCTGTTGTACGTAGGGTCGCTGTGTTTTGGAACTGACTCGGTGGCCCCTAACAGGTGAATTTAGCTCACTTTTATCTTGGTCTGCCTCTTCAGTCTCTGTTGTAGTGTACTTGGTCTTGCGGATGATCCCCAGTGCAGTGAAGATCATCTCTGTCATTGAAGTTTCTGCATTTTGAAGTAAATATTGAAAATAGACTCTGAAATAGTTTTCTGGCAAGTGACTGCCTTCCAGTGAGAAACAATTGGAATGAATTCAGTTGTAGCAATTCTTACGTCCTTGGCCAACCAAAGTCTTAAAATGTTGCCAAGTTCTTCAGTGATGTTTTTATTCTGCGGCTATGTAGAAGAAATAGTGTTCTACTCTAACTTCTAAAAGCCATTTTGGCAATTCAAGAGTAGACTAAAATAAATTTTAATCCATACCCTAAAAAAGTTCAGATGACCCTTGAAGTCTTAGTTGTTGGGCATGGCCTTAGATTTGTTCCAGCACATAGAACCAACTGAGAGGTAAAGACCCATGGAAGAAAGCAATATGCAAATGGTTGTGGTTTAAGTAACATTATCCTGCAACTGTCCTGGGAAAGGCGTCTCCCTGGTTATCACTGTTGTTGCTGATGTGTCGGTGATGGACAAATATAAATCTACAAATCCCATTTGTGTACAGCAAAGCTTGAGGCAAATTTAAATTAGATGACTCAAAAGAGTCATTTAGAAAAAATCAGAGTGACCTGCCTTTTGCAACCCTCCCCCAGGGCATTTTCCTTTGAGCCAGCTCACAGGAGCGAGTCAGGGATTGTTGTTCTGATTTCCCAGTGAGAACACTGACGCTCACGCTCATTTGAATGAAGCTTCCATTTTCATACTGTTAATATAGGTTCAGTCTAAAGATTAGCTCTTTATTGATGAGCATTGACTATAGTACATTGTTTTCCATATGTGCTTATTCTATTGGGCATTTTAATTTCTGGAAGAGAGTTGTCATTTGAAATGGAATCTTTTTTTAAAAAAAAGAGTGGGAAAAATGTTAAGGTGAGAGGCAGTTGTGGTTAAGTACAGAACCCATCACCTGTCTTCAAATCCCAGCACCGCCAATTACTAGTTCTGTGAGCTTAGATGACTTACTTAACTTCTCTGTGCTTCAGTTTCCGTATATGTAGAGTGGGGTTTGTAAAATACCCATCCCAAGGCCGCTGTGAGAATTAAATAAATTGACACACATTTAAGATGCTTAGAATACTGTTTGGAACCTAGTAAGCTCAAATAAATGTTAGTAACTGCTGCTGTTGAACCAACAAAGCAGCTCTCTAACTCCCACCTGAAAATTAAGAGGTTAATTCCATTGTTGGTGGTGGCAGTGGTTTTGTTTGTTGTTTTTTTTGTGTGTGTAATTTCTGGAGTTGCTCTTATACCCCAACAGCAGAATCCAGCAGTGGCAACAGAGACCGTATGTCCCAGAAAACTGAAAATATTTACTATCTGGCCTTTTACAGGAAAAGTTTTCCAATGCCTGGTTTGGGGATTACTGGTTATGTTGATTGACAAATGAATGAACTGCCTTTTATACTATTCTACTTGGACAGAAGATGTAATCTTGCATAAGAAAGCATATGACTTTAATTAGTTATCCATGTGGCCAGAAAACTTTCGTTTTGATTTTGGAAAAATATAACTTTACACCTTGTTTAAAATTCTGTTGAAACTGGCATACCCGTTCATGAGTAGACTTTAGTAGACTGCCTAAGTGTAAAAACATACGTGCCAAAAAACACACATATTCAATAAAAAATATTAAGATTTGGATGCTTCTCAAGACTTGTCAAAATGAAAGTTCGAGTATGTGTCTGATTGAGTGTGTGTGTGTGTGTTTAAGGATAGTTGATGACACAAACAGTTAAGCGCTTAACTAACTGAAAGATTGGCAGTTCAGACCCACCCAGAGGCGCCTCTGAAGACAGGCCTGGTGAGCTGCTTCTGAAAGGTCACAGCTTTGAAAACACTATGGAATGGTTCTACTCTGCACATGTCGGGTTTGCTGTGAGTTAGAATCAATTCTGTGGTAACTAACAGCAACAGCTATCCTATAATTCTTTTTAAAAGATTCTTGAAATATAATAAATTCTGAAAGTCTTGTTAATAAGGTGAATTTTTCAATGATAGCATACCTTAAGAGTGTAGTATTATAATCCCATTCCCGAAGTTACTTGTGGTTATTTTTTAAAGGCTTTAGCTTTGTGATTCAGAGCTTAATATTTAAAAGGTATGGAAAATATTGTAGGCTTTGGCAATCGTGCTTAGAGAACATAGGCTCTAATTTATCATACCAGATCGTTCAGCGATTAACACTCACTTTTTGTCCTATTCTTGCTATTTTTAACTGTGACGTAGATCTTTTTTATGTCTTTGGTTATATACTGAGGACCTATTTTGCCCTTGATATCTGTAAATAAGAGCCTTTTGGTTAGGTTTATATCTTTCAAAGTATATTTATCAAATACTTTTGAGAGACTTCTCCCCTCCAAGGCCCTGAGGCTAATGGAATCAAGAAGACTTGGACCTTGCCCTTGTGGAGTTTTGAGTCATATCAGGGAATATAGACATTAAATTAATGTAAGGATGACAAGTGTTGGGAAGGGAGAATTAAGGTGTACAGTGGAAACCTAGAATACAAATGTTGTGTCTTTGGAAATTTCTTTGGGTTTTGTGCTGGCTTTGGAAAACTGTCCTTAACTACTGGTCTGTTGATAAATTGAAATATTTTTAATTTATAAAAAGTACTGAAACAAGAATTTTAAGAAATGATATATAATGTCCCTCCTACTGATACAACCACAGTTTATTAATTTGCTGTTTATTGGTACATGTTATATGGTTGATGGACCTTGTGTTTGATTTTGGTAGAAAATTATCTATTGAGTGTAGTGGTTACTGTGAA
Organism: Loxodonta africana; assembly: GCF_030014295.1. Lineage (NCBI taxonomy): Eukaryota > Metazoa > Chordata > Mammalia > Proboscidea > Elephantidae > Loxodonta > Loxodonta africana. The sequence goes on along the minus strand of NC_087345.1, from coordinate 173,094,497 downwards.
GTTGGAATGAGGAAAATACAAAAAGTGAAAAAGGACTACCATTTAGTTTGTTAATTAAAAAAAAAAACTTTCAGCTTGTTCTTGTACAAAAATATTTTTAAGTGGATTCTAATTAGAGTTTTTCCCTGTTAGAATAGTTATTTATTGTTTTTAATATGAAAATAGTTGGTTATGAGTAACATATATGTACATTGTACAAAGACAAAGGGGAAATGCCACAAACCCAAGCCCTAGCGGTAACCAGTGTTGACAGGTTGATGTTTCTCTGTGGGAATGCAACTTTTTTAAAAAGGCAGATGGGATGAGAGCATACCCACTGTTCCACAGCCCGCTTCACGTAAGGTTATCTCATGGCCATCCCTCCATGCCAGCGTTTATTGGAAACCACCTGCCTCTTTCATTCTTTTTGATCTTACTGTTGATAATGTCGTCTTTAGTACATGCACAAAGTACATGATCCAAAAGGTTTGCAAAAGGGCATACAGTGGGAGAGGCATCTAGGTGGCTCAAGTGGTTTGTGGTTGACTGCTAACCGAGAGGTTGGCAGTTCAAACCCACCCAGTGGCTCCATGGAAGAAAGGCCTGGCCATCTACTTCCAAAAGGTCACAGCCAAGAAAACCCTATGCAACAGGTCTACTCTGTAACAAATGAGGTCACCATGAGTCAGGGGCCTATTCAACAGCAGCTAAGAAAACAACAAGATACAGTGGAAAGTAAGTCTGCCTCCCAAGTGTGTCTCCCAATTCTCCCCTTACCAGAGGCAACCACTCTTAGCAATTTCTTGTCTTTTGAAATCACTCTTTTATATTTATGTCTTTACTTGATTGAACTGAAATTACTCCCTCACTCAGTCGTTTATATGGAAACTGAATGCTTAGTAAATTTACAGCAGCAACCAAATGATTTTGTAATATCAGTGTTTAAGATTGTACGCCAAAATGAAAAACAGATTTTCTGTTAATTGTATTTCAATTTCAGATTTCATGCTGTGTGATTATTAGATGATATAATTTGTAGGTGAGCAATCTTTACCAGATTTTAGATCCTTGAAATATAACTGAGCCTTCATGGGAGAAGCCCCACAAGGCCCAGTGTACCCCAGGCGCTGCCTCCCACAAGCCCTCGCCCATGTCTGCTCTGTTGGTGCAGACCCCGATCTTGAGCCCATGATAAATGGGGACCATCTTGTCCCCTAATCTCAGAGGTAATTTGTTTAATGCTTATAGTTGTTTTAATCTGGAACCACGTGGGTTAACTTGATTCCCTCAACTCCACACGAATATTGCCAAAGCCTGGGAGTGGGGGATGGCTGGGGTGGGAGTGAGCTGAAGGGAAGGTGGGATGGGGACTTTCTTCTGGCTGGACCAACCTGGAGCTGAGATCTCACTTATTTAAGGTACTTTCTCTGTAACACTGGGTCTTTTGTCAGCTGCTAATATTAAGTTAGCCTCATAAAAGAAAAGGTGACCTAGAAATCCCCTGCCTCTGATAAACTTACCACAGAAGATGGGGTGATAAGTGTTTGGGTGAAATAGAAAGAAATGAACCAGATCTAATCTTCAGAGCAGTTACATTCATATCTGAAGCCCAGGAGCCCTAGACTGGTACTTCCTGTTTATAGGTAGTATTTACTTTTGTATAAAGTCCTCAAAAAAAAAAAGCAAATTTTTAAAAGTAAAAAGTATCAAAACCAAACCAAACCCATTGCCTTCAAGTCGATTCTGACTCATAGTGACCCTATAGGATGGAGTAGAACTGCCCCATAGAGATTCCAAGGAGCGCCTGGTGATTCAAACTGCTGACCTCTTGATTAGCAGCCGTAGCACTTAACCACTACGCCACCAGGGTTTCAAAAGTAAAACATAGATGTATGCTGTGTAAGAGATACATAAAATTAAGGAATATATTTATAAAATATATACATATTACAGCCCCTCAGGGGCTGGTGACATATTTTGTAATTGTTTAATACAGCTTTCTTTTTGACATAGATATATGTCCAGTGTGTATGTATATGTGCATGTGTGTTTTGACATAGATATATATGTTCAGTGTGTGTATAGATATATACATATATATTCCCTGGGTGGTGCAAACAGTGAACATGCTTGGCTGCTAACCAAAAGATGGGTAGTTCAAGTCCATCCAGAGGTGCCTCAGAAGAAAGGCCTGGCAACCTACATCTAAAAAACCAGCCCTTGAAGACCCTGTGGAGCACCTCTGCTCTGACACACACGGGGTCACCATGAGTCAGAACTGACTCGACAGCAAGTGGCTTATATATTGTGTATTTTTAAAGTATTCTTTAACTTTCTTTGCAATTAAACACACAGTTGCCTGGCTTAAGTCCCATGTGTTCCCAATCAAAGTTAAAAATCTGTCCCTTGAAACATACTGAATGATTACCATTTTTTTCTAAATTTATTTTGTTTTCAAGACCTATACTTTGTATTACTAATATAATCACATTTGCTCTACTAATTTTTCTAAAATAATAGAGCAAAATGTATTGAAATTGTAAAATAATTATAAAACTACTGTTGCATAGACAAAGATGGACACCTGAAAGGGAGCTCTAGGCTGGCAGGCAAGCACCATCCTGCACTGGCTTGAATGCTGTGTGGTCAGCTGATCTACAAATGCGCATATTTGGTGTACAAAAGGCAGTTGGAGATGTGAAGCTATATGCTAGAGATAAATGGATTGTGGGAACCTGATCAAATGCATGAAAACAAAGGACCAGGAAAGGACTCCTAGTTATATTCTTTTAACTGAAGTCCCTGGGTGTCCATAATAAACCATTGCAGAAATCCTTCCAGGAAGAAATGATCCTCTGTTGCCTTCTGCATTCTCATTTTTCTCATCCTTCCTATGTGGTAATGCCTCATAGTTAACACCTCTAAACAAAAAGAGACAACTAGAAGTTTTTTCTCTAAGATTAACTTTCAAATTTAGAGAAATGATAGATGCCCTTGAGGTATTTTAGCTTGATCTCAGATTTTAATTAACTGTTACAGTAGATCAGCAACAAGACTTTACACCAGTCAACAGTCACTGAATGTCAAGTCTGTCAACAATGCACAAAAATGCTACAAGCACCGCTTCTAACCGCTACAGAGCACGTGAAAAACAAGTTCTGAAATGGTTTTGTAGATCTTCTGAGATATTTAAACAAACTGGAATTTAAAAGATTTTTTTCCTATGCAGTTTCTCCTTTTGAAAAAGCTGTCATTCTTCCTTTTTTTCCTCCTACTTCCTTTTTTATTTCTTTCTGATTGATACTTATTCATCTTTCCCTTGCTCATTAGTCCTAGACAGATACTCGTAGTTTTCCTTGCCTCCTTTTCCTTCCCTGCCCACCCAACTCACCACTGCCTCTCCACAGCCCTGGTCTCTGTTCCTCAGCATTTGTAGGATCATAAGGACTCCATTAAAGTGTGTATGGGTCTTGTGTGGGTTTCTGGGCATTAGAGAGCACACTCAAACACTTCCCATGTGATAATCCCACATGCCAGGTCAGGGGACTTCCTCTTCCTCACTGTGTGCTCAGGCCAGGTGTTGGTAAGGTGGTAGGAACCTGAACTAGCAGGAAATCATTAAGCTAAGCAGTTGCCTCTGGACCATCCTGTCCTCTAAATATCTAAAGCAATTTGATTCTTGAAAACATAAGCAGAAAAAGAAACCACTGAGATATTTTTCCTTTGTGGTATAAATAAATAGTAATAGTTTTGCAGAGCCCCTGGGTGGTACAAAGGGTTAAGACGCTTTAACTGAAAGGTTGGAGGTTTGAGCCTACCCAGACTCACCTCGGAAGAAAGGTCTGGCAGTCTGCTTTCAAAAAATCAGCCATTGAAAACCCTATGGCGACAGGTCTGATGTCATAAGCTGGAATCAGCTCCACGGCAACTGGTTAACAGTTACGAGCAAATTCTCAGTTGACAAAACAGAAGTACCTGACAACAGAAAACAGGTGAAACCCATCCATATGCAGGTCGTTGGCCATGACAGATAGGACTCTTGGTTTCAGTGTCCTATTCATGTGGTATTTTTACTTTTTGAGTGAAGCTCTGTAGCCAGTACAGCACCTTCTGTAAAAAGATCTCACCTATGCTTTTTATTATATTAAACTTCCTACCTAGTTAAGCTTTAAGTGAGTGAAAATTCAGGTTTTTGAGTGGTTACTTTGCTCTTCTAGTCCTCTGATGAGTTATTTTGCTCTGTGAGAGTCTGCAGTTATTTGAGAAGTTTTTTCATTAACGAAAGGCACCAAAATAAATTTAGCTGGGGTCATAGTGTTTAATTTAATAGTATTACGATAATAAGTACCATAATTAGTTTCAGATTTGCCTTCCTTCCCAGAGGACAAGATTTTTTAGCTTTTGATGCCTGCTTAAGGCGTGAGAATGACAGCAAAATTAACGTCATGACCTTTATAGACTGTTTATGGTTTTCCATGTAGTACCCTAAAGGATTTAGGGAGGGTGTACATCAAAAATAAACTACTTACTAGGGACAAATCAAAACTGGGTTAATTGGGTTCACCTGATCCTCAGCTAGTAGCACCTCAGTCAAGACACCCATTTCGTATTAGACAAAGGAACACCATTTTCCCCTATAAAATTATTTTTTAAGCTATACTTGTATATTCTATAGTGTCTTAAAAGAAAAAAAAAGTTTTGGAAGACTAGTGTTTGACATGTGTAGGATTTTCTCTCCTATTGTATCTAATTTGTCTTTATCAATTAGGAAATCAATCTGTCTTTTCATTTTTATAGCAAGAATGCTCTGACACCAAGTAACAGGCTGTGCCCCGTGCCACTGATAGCCACTTCCTTTTGGTAACGCAGGGCAGCAGCAACTGCATCGTTAGCACTGTCCCTTCCTTTTTCCAGTAGTCAGTGGGGCTTCCTGTAAACAGTCACCCTTGAGATCCTTGAGATACGAAACTTGGTCTTCATTTTATTGTCATTTTAATGCGGTGTTTGTATATTTCAGCTGAAATTGAGAAAAATACCTAGGCAAGCTAGAATCTTTAAAGATTTTAGATAATTGATTTAAAAATTCCTATGGCAGTTTTTGCAAATAGTGGTTTTGAGGCACTTTCATACATTGTTAGATGGAAGATAAATTAGTACAACTCCTTTGAAAGTCAATCAGGCAGTACCTAGTACCTGGGAATTTCTTACTGTGACTTTATCCTACAGATAGACTTGTACACGGTAACGAAGATGCATGTATAAGTATTGACAATGGCAGCGTTGTTTCTAAGAGCAAAAGGCTGAGGACAATCTAATTGTCAGTCACCTGGTGGCTGGTTACTAGATTATGGTTCTGTGCAGTGAAATGCTATGCAACGTTTAAAAAGAATGAGAAGAAAAATTAAAAAGAATGAGAGGGACCAATAAATGCTGATACAGGAGGCTCTGCAAAATATAGGAAGTGAAAAGAGCAGCATGTGTAATCTACATCAGTTCGGGGACAGGGGATGGCAGGCATAGAGCATAGACTATCCAAGAAGGTGCCAAGGGGAGTTGCCTGTGAGGAGCAGAAGAGGGTGTATAGAACAAGAGGGAGGCTTAATTTTCATTATTTTTAATACTGTTTGAATTTTTTTTTACCATGTGCTATCTTATTTTTTTAATTAAAATACAAGCACTATGTTAAAAAATGGTTCTGAAGACTGTAGCAATGCAAGAAAATGTTTAAGATATAAATACATTTTTAAAAGCAGAGTAAAATGTTGTATGCAGTATATACCAATGTATATACCCAAGAAAAGCATGGGGAAAAGAGCAGGAAGCCAAACACTAAAATACTAGTAGTCTTTTTTGTTAAAATATTGCGATTGTGGGCAGTTTTTTTTTGTTTGTTTCGAATGCAGTAATAATATCTTATTAGTGGAAAATATATAATAAAAATTATCAGGGTTTCTGTAGTTCTAAAATGTCACAACATACTACATGTGTTCTAAATATTATGTATTAGTTATCTAAGTATTAGCCGTAGTTCGGGGTAAAGTGATCATTTTCAAAAATGTTTTTTTTATAACATTGTAATGCGCAGTAATAGAATTTTTTTGAAAAATTCCAGAAAGTCTCTTTTTAACCTGATAGCTTTTTGTCCCCTGTTCCTTTGTCATTACTTAGCTTTTTTTCTGTTGGAGATAATTATTTTATTATAACCAAAGTGCTAGGCAAAAGCTATTGGGGGCAGGGAATGAAGAAAATTGAGGTGATGCTGGAAGGGAAATCTGTAACTAGAGTGCTCCAGGGAAAAGATGAAACTTAGAATTATTTTAAAGGAGGAAGAAAAATCACCAGAATTATTTCAGTTAAGCAGTTCACACACCCACATAAACATTAGAAATTATGAAGAATGGGTGAAGTTAGCAGGAAAAAGAGCAGAGAAAGTGGGTTTATTACTTTTTTTAATTGAATGGTCATTGTAAAACTAATTGAGGAGATTTTAATTTAATTCAGAAACTGTAGAGAAGGAAAAAGCTAGAGGTGGGAACAAAGCTGAGAGTTTGTTGAAAGTAAATCCACTGGTCTATGGTGTTGAAACAAAAACTCATTAGTGCTCAGCACTAGGTAAGATCCAAGAAAGAAAAGAAACATGAGGAATCCAAAGTAAAATTATATCAAATTTCTGTAAAGCTGCTTAGTTTAAAGATGGCTTTGTCATTGAATGTAGACAAGAGAAGAAGAGCAAGAGTGGTGAAAATCTGATCATTTCAAAATTAACTAAATCCAAACTGATTCAAGCACTGCCAACCAGACAGATCAAAAGGAACAAAATGAACAAATTTCACAGTATGCGCTGTATACATATTAGAAATGTAAGTTGCAGCTTTTTATTTTCATGGTGTTTATTTTACTGCCGAATATCATTTATTATCAAATGCTGCCATTCATTCATTTTTGAAATGCTTTCATCTTAATCACGATGGTAACCTCCCTGACTTGATTGACTCTTTCATTCTCTTAGCTCTGGGGAGCCACACTGGAAATTCCAAGGATACTGTGTTTGATGTAGAAAGAACCAAATGTTTTTCTTACCTCTATGTCTTATACATTTGAACAACAAGAAAAGAAAGTACGCCTATTTGTTAAAACTTGGATCTTTTTAAATTTAACTAAAATGCACTGAGGCCTTTAACAGGAAAGCAGCATTGTCAAAGTATTGCATTTATAATGTTGGAAGTAAATCACTGTTTTCTAAGACCTATTTTTAACCCATATGCAACTATATTGATGTACAAAACTATATTGATGTATCTGAAAAGTCCCCAGGCCTAAAACTAGAGAAATTCAAGAGACGAGTATATTTTTTACAGTTACATAAAATATTTTGTAAATTATTTTAGGAATGGTTCAGTCCTAAAAACACAACCAGGCAAGCTGTACGGATGAAAGGAAATCTATTCCTGAGAAAATTAATTTAGTCAATCATCTGTCACTTTTAGTTATGAAAAAGTATAGCAGTGGCAAAATTAATAAGACATGCTTCAGATTTTAAAAATCACTGTTCATTAAAAAAATTCAGATTTTAGAAATTTATCTATTGAAAATGAAAACATTTAAATGGTATGAAAGGCACTAGTCAGGAACTCTGCAAGTGTTGTTAAATAATTTCTAGCACTCTTGTTTTTAAATGATCACTGACATCATTTCTTCATTCAGTAAACATTTATTAATCCTTGTTATATAGCAGTCATCACTAGGTCCTGGAAATGTAAAGATAAATATGGTGTTGTTCTTGCTATCAAGAAACTTACATTTCTCTTAAGGGAAAATTGGACAAATTTTAACAGATGTTATATGCTAGGTGGGAGCCACTCCCAGTGTGCTGGAAGAAAACGGACAGATCAATAAACATTTCTTGAATTGGTCATGTAGATGTCACAGAGAAATCAAGTAGGAATTGTATAGCAAAACAAGGGGGAGAAAGACATTCCATGAAGAACAGTGGAGGCACATGAGAGCTGGCCTGTTTGGCCAACTTCTGAGATGCAGCTCCTAATAACATGGTGGTGATCCATGAGACAGGCCAGTGTGTGAAAGGCCTGGTGTGCTGTGGGAAGGAGGCTGGGTTCTATCTTGTGGATGGCAGGGAGCCATCAAAGGACTTGAAGCATGGGAAAAACATGATTAGATTTGCATTTTAGGAAGACCGTTCATATACTCCTAGGTAAAGATGATGGATTGAACACATCTTAAATTTGACCCTCACCCGAGACCCACTGACACTATAGATAGAGAGATACAGATATAGATAGATAGATAGATAGATAGATAGATAGATAGATAGATAGATAGATAGATAGATAGATAGATAGATAGATAGATGGATGGATGTAGATATTTTTTAAATGCACAGATAATTAAATAGAACAAGAAAAGAAACAAGAGTGACACTGTTTTAGAAGCTGGAAAGCCAAATCAGTCAATGATACCTGACTTGATAGACTGCAGTAGGAAATTATACCACAGGAATCTTCCCTCCTTTCATGTCCCCAAAGACTCAGGAATTGACAACTCCAGATGCCACTGGAATTGAGGGAATTGAGACTAAAAGCAGGTGGATAGATTGAAAATCTACTTAAGAAACACACTCTCTCAACTTCTCACAATAGAACAGAAAGCTGGAGATTTAGCCTTTCTGGAGAGTAAAACAAAGAATCTGTGAACTGAAGACACTGGGCACAGCTGAGAGCTAAAGATATACCAATATAAGAGGGATATGAATGAACATTTATGTCTGAAATTGAAGCTCACCACTACCCCACCCTCCAGGCCTTTTCCGTCATGTAACTCTCAGAAAGCTATTTTTGGCAGCCAGTCATAACACCGCTGAAATCAGAGACGAGAACATTTTTCCTAGGGAACCTGATTAGCTAATGAGGAAGAACAGAGTATACAGATTCAAGTATTCCTCAATGGAATAGCCCTGTCAGACTACCTTACAGTGAAGGCCCTCAGTTGACAGGAACCATCCAACATTCAACATGCATCAGCTTCTGAGTTCCTCACTCTTAATATGATCAGACCGCCAAGGAGCAGCAGACATCAGAGGAAATCCTCTAACATGAAATATAAAGATGAAAATAAGCAAACAGATAAAAAACAACTTAGAGAAAGGAAAGTCAATGCAAGGAGCAGAAAACTTTTTAATACCATCAGAAAAATAAGAGTATAATTATATCCATGGAACAAGAGCAAGATCCTACAAAAAAGAAACATTCCAAAAACAAAAAAGAGCTCATATAAATAAAAAATATGTTATCAGAAATGAAAAACAAAACTGAAACACTGGAAGACAAACTTAAGGAATTTCTCCAGAAAGAGCAAAAAGAAAGATAGAACATATATGAAAGGGAAAGAATAATCAAATTATAACACTCTGAGAAGGATAAACACCCGAATGAATAATAGAAGTTCAAGAGTGAAAAAAAAGAAAAGTAAATGAGAAAATTTTAGAAAAATATTTGAATATCCCAGGAACTGAAACGCATGAGTTTCTAGGACCCACTAAACATTTGGCATATGGATGAAAATACACTGAAACACTTCATTGTGAAATTTCTAAAGATTGCATCTATGCTCAGATTTCTTAACAACATGGGAAACCAGCAGACAGTGGGACAGTGCCTTCAAATTTCAACCTGGAATAGCATACTCAGACTTTTTTTTTTTTTTTTTTAATGAAACTTTAGAAATCAACTCAGTCTCTCATGCAAAAATTTGTATATACTCCTAGTTGCTCTCCCCCTAATGAGACAGCACACGCCTTCTTTCCACTCTCTATTTTTGCGTCCATTCAGCCAGCTTCTGACCCCCTCTGCCCTCTCATCTCCCCCTCCAGACAGGAGCTGCCCACATAGCCTCATGTGTCTACTTGATCCAAGAAGCTCACTCTTCACCAGCATCATTTTCTATCTTATACTCCAGTCCAATCCTGTCTGAAGAGTTGCCTTTGGGAATGGATCCTGTCTTGGGCTAACAAGAGGTCTGGGGACCATGACCTCAGTGATACCATTAAGTCTGGTCTTTTTATGAGAATTTCAAGTCTGCATCCCACTGCTCTCCTACTCCTTCAGGGGTTCTCTGTTGTGTTCCCTGTCAGGGCAGTCATCAGTTGTAGCCGGGTACTATCTAGCTCTTCTGGTCTCAGGCTGATGTAGTCTCTGATTTCTGTGGCCCTTTCTGTATCTTGAGTACATAATTACCTTGTGGCTTTGGTGTCCTTCATTCTCCTTTACTCCAGGTGGGTTGAGACCAATCGATGCATCTTAGATGGCCACTTGCTAGCGTTTAAGATGCCAGATGCCACTCAGCAAAGTGGGATGCAGAATGTTTTCTTAATAGATTTTATTATGGCAGTTGACCTAGATGTTCCCTGAAACCCAAACCACTGCCCCTCTACGCTGGCCTTTGAAGCATTCGGTTTATTTAGGAAACTGCTTTTGGTTTAGTCCAGTTGTGCTGACCTTTCCTGTATTGTGTGTTGTCTTTCACTTCACCTATAGTAGTTCTAATTAGTGAGTACACCTCTCCCTCTCTCCTTTCCCACTCTGGTAACCATCAAAGAATCTTTTCTTCTCTATTTAAACTATTCCTTGAGTTCTTATAATAGTGGTCTCATACAGTATTTGTCCTTTTGCAGCTGACTAATTTCACTCAGCATAATGCCTTCCAGATTCCTCTGTTACAAAATGTTTCACAGACTCATCATTGTTCTTTATTGATGCATAGTATTCCATTGTGTGAATATACCATAATTTATTTATCTGTTTATCCATTGATGGGCACCTTGGTTGCTTCCATCTTTTTGATATTGTAAACAGTGCTGCAGTGAACATGGGTGTGCATATATCTGTTTATGTAAAGGCTCTTATTTCTCTAGAATATATTCCAAGGAGTGGGATTGCTGGGTCGAGTGATAGTTCTATTTCTAGCTTTTTAAGGAAACACCAAATTCATTTCCAAAGTGGTTGTACCATTTTACATTCCCATCAGTAGTGTAGTGTATAAGTGTTCCAGTCTCTCCACAACCTCTTCAACATTTATTATTTTGTGTTTTTTGGATTAATGCTAGCCTTGCTGGAGTGAGATGAAATCTCATTGTAGCTTTGATTTGCGTTTCTCTAATGGCTAATGATCGTGAGCATTTCCTCATGTATCTCTTAGCTACCTGAATGTCTTCTTTAGTAAAGTGCCTATTCATATCATTTGCCCATTTTTTTAATTGGGTTATTTGTGTTTTTGTAGTTGAATTTTTGTAATATTATGTAGATTTTAGAGATCAGATGCTGATCCGACATGTCATAGCTAAAAACTTTTTCCCAGTCTGTAGGTAATCTTACTCTTTTGGTAAAGTGTTTGGATGAGCATAGGTGTTTGATTTTTAGGAGCTCCCAGTTATCTAGTTTCTCTTCTGGTGTTTGTGCATTGTTAGTAATGTTTTGTATACTGTTTATGCCATGTATTAGGGCTCCTAGCATTGTCCCTATTTTTTCTTCCATGATCTTTATCACTTTTGATTTTATCTTTTAGGTCTTTGATCCATTTCAAGTTAGTTTTTGTGCATGGTGTGAGGTAAGGGTCTTATTTCATTTTTTTGCAGATGGATATCCAGTTACATAAGCACAATTTGATAAAGAGACTGTCTTTTCCTCATTTAATGGACTTTGGGCCTTTGTCAAATATTAGCTACTCATAGGTGGATGGATTTATGTCTGAATTCTCAATTCTATTCCATTGTTCTATGAATCTGTTTTTGTACCAGTACCAGGCTGTTTTGACTACTGTGGCAGTGTAATAGGTTCTAAAATCAGGTAGTGTGAGGCCTCCCACTTTGTCCTTCTTTTGCAGTAATGCTTACTTATCTGGGGCCCCTTTCCCTTCTGTATGAAGTTGGTAATTTGTTTCTCCGTCTCATTAAAAATTGTCATTGGAATTGGGATCAGAATTGCATTGTATCTATAGATCGCTTTTGGTAGAATAGACATTTTTATAATGTTAAGTCTTCCTACCCGTGAGCAAGGTATGTTTTTCACTTAATGTAGGTCTCTTTTGGTTCCTTGCAGTAGTGTCTTGTAGTTTTCTTTGTATAGGTCTTTTAAGTCTCTGGTAAGATTTATTCCTAAGTATTTTATCTTCTTGGGGGCAACTGTAAATGGCATTGATTTGGTGATTTCCTCTTCGATGTTCTTTTTGTTGGTGTAGAGGAATCCACCTGTTTTTTTGTGTGTTTATCTTGTATCCTGATATTCTCCTGGACCCTTCTATTAGTTCCAGTAGTATTCTTGTGGATTCTTTAGGGCTTCCTATGTATAAGATCATGTCATCTGCAAATAGAGATACTTTTACTTCTTCCTTACCAATCTGGATGTCCTTTATTTCTTTATCTAGCCTAATTGCACTGGTTAGCAACTCCAGCACAATGTTGAATAAGAGTGGTGATAAGGGGCATCCTTCTCTGATTCCCATTCTCAAGGGGAATGGTTTCAGACTCCCTCCATTTAGGATGGTGTTGGCTGTTGGCTTTGTATAAATGCCCTTCATTATGTTGAGGAATTTTCCTTCTATTCCTGTTTTGCTGAGAGTTTTTATCATGTATGGGTGTCGGACTTTGTCAAATGCCTTTTCTGCATCAATGGTAAGATCATGTGGTTCTTGTCTTTTATTTGTATGATGGATAACATAATTGCTTTTCTAATGTTGAACCATCCCTGCATACCTGGTATGAATCCCACTTGGTCTGGGTGAATTATTTTTTTGATATGTTATTGAACTCTATTGGCTAGAATTTTGTTGAGGATTTTTGCATCCAAGTTCATGAGGGATATAGGTCTATAATTTTCTTTTTCTGTAGTGTCTTTACCTGGTTTTGGTATCAGGGATATGCTGGCTTCATAGAATGAGTTTGTGAGTATTCAGTCCTTTTCTATGCTCTGAAATACCTTTAGTAGTAGTGGTGTTAACTCTTCTCTGAAAGTTTGGTAGAACTCTCCAGTGAAGTCATCCAGGGCAGGGCTTTTTTTGTTGTTGTTGGGAGTTTCTTAATTACCTTTCAATCTCATCTTTTGTTACATATTTATTTAGTTGTTCTACCCGTTTTTTTTTTTTAACCCCGTTTGTGTTAGTTTAGGTAGGTAGTGTTTTTCTAGAAATTCGTGCGTTTCTTCTAGGTTTTCAAATTTGTTAGGGTACAGTTTTTCATAGTAATCTGATATGATTCTTTCAATTTCAGTTGGGTCTGTTGTGATATTGCCCATCTCACTTCTTATTTGGGCTATTTGCTGCCTCTCCTGTTTTTCTTTTGTCAGTTTGGCCAGTGGTTTATCAAGTACATTAATTTTTTAAAGAATCAGCTTTTGGTCTTGTTAACTCTTTCAGTTGTTTTTCTGTTCTCTATTTCATTTGCTTCTACTCTAATTTTTATTATTTGCTTTCTTCTGATGCCTGAGGGTTTCTTTTGTTACTCTCTTTCTATTTGTTCAAGTTGTAGGGATAATTCTTTGATTATGGCCCTTTCTTCATTTTGTATGTGTGCATTTATTGCTATAAATTGACTTCTGAGCACTGCTTTAGCTATGTCCCAAAGGTTCTGATAGGAAGTGTTTTCATTCTCATTGAGTTCTATGAATTTCTTTATTCCAACCTTAAAGCCTTTTATAACCCAGTCGTTTCTGAGCAGGGTATTGTTCAATTTCCAAGTGTCTGATTTCTTTTCCTTGCTTTTTCCCTTATTGATTTCTAGTTTTATGGCCTATGGTCAGAGAAGATGCTTTCTAATATTTCGATGTTTTGGATTCTGTTAAGGCTTTCTTTATGACCTAATATGTGGTCTCTTCTAGAGAATGTTCTGTGTGCGCTGGAGAAGAAAATGTATTTGGCTGCTGCTAGGTGATGTGTTCTGTATATGTCTATGATGTCAGGTTGATTGATTGTGGCATTTAAATCTTCTGTGTCTTTATTCAGCTTCTTTCTGGATGTTCTGTCCTTCACTGAAAGTGGTGTGTTGAACTCTCCTACCATTATTGTGGAGCCATCTATCTCACTTTTCAGTGCTGTTAGAGTTTATTTTATTTATCTTGAAGACCTGTCATTGGTTGAAAAAATATTTAATATGGTAATATCCTCTTGGTATATTGTCTTTAATCATCATATAATGTCCTTCCTTACCCTTTGTGGTGGATTTATCTTTAAAGTTCATTTTGTCAGAAATTAATATTGCCACTCCTGCTCTTCTTTGATTATTGTTTGCTTGATATATTTTTTCCATCCTTTGAGTTTTAGTTAGTTTGTGTCTCTAAGGCTAAGGTGTGTCTGTTGTAAGCAGCATATAGACAGATCGTATTTTTTTCATCCATTTTGCCACTCTCTGTCTCTTTATTGATGCATTCAGTCCACTTAATTCAGCGTAATTATGGATAGGTATGAGTTTAGTGTTGTCATTTTGATGTCTTATTTTCTGTGTTGTTTACAGCTTCTTTTTCCCACTTAATTTTTTGTGGTAAGTAGTTTATATATTGTCTTTTCCTCTTATTTGTTGTTGTTGATTTTGTTTTTTCTGAGTCTTCATTTTTTTCTCATATTTTATTTTGATGAGTAGGATTATTTGTTTCCTTTGTGGTTACCTTAAATTTACTCCTATTTTTCTAAATTTAAACCAAAGTTTTATTTCTTTATATTGCCTTAATTTCCTCTCCATATGAAAGATCTATGACTACATTTGTTAGTCCCTCTTTGTTATTTTAATGTTGCCTTCTTTTACATAAGGACATCACTTTTTCCCTGTTTTGAGCAGTTTTTTATCTTGATTTATTTTTGTGATTTCCCTATCTGGGTTGACATCTGGTTGCTCTTTCCTGTGTTCTAGTCTTGGATCGATATCTGATATTGATTTTCTAACTGGAAAACTCCCTTTAGTATTTCTGGTAGCTTGGTTTGGTTTTTACGAATTCCCTAAACTTCTGTTTATCTGTAAATGTCCTAATTTTCTTCATATTTGAGAGACGGTTTTGCTGGATATATGACTCTTGGCTTGCAGTTTTTTTCCTTCAATGCTTTATATAAGTCATTGCATTGCCTTTTAGCCTGCATGGTTTCTGCCGAGTAGTCTGAGCTTATTCTTATTGACTCTCCTTTTTAGGTGACTTTTTGTTTATCCTGAGCTGCTCTTAAAATTCTCTCTTTATCTTTGGTTTTGGCAAGTTTGATTATAATATGTCTTGGTCAGTTTATTTTGAGATCTACCTTATATGGGCTTCGATGAGCATCTTAGGTAGATATCTTCTCATCTTTAACAATATCAGGGAAGTTTTCTGCCAACAAATCTTCAACGATTCTCTCTGTATTTTCTGTTATCCCTCCCTGTTCTGGTACTCCAATCACTCGTAGGTTATTTCTCTTGATAGAGTCCGACATGATTCTTAGGGTTTCTTCATGTTTTTTAATTCTTTTATCTGATTTTTCTTCGACTGTATTGGTACCAAGTGTTTTATCTTCAGTCTCACTAATTCTGCCTTCGACTTCTTCAGTTCTGCTCCTCTGACTTTCTGTTAAGTTGTCTAATTCTGTAATTTTATTGCTAGTCATCTGAATTTCTGACGGCTGTTTCTCCATGGATTCTATTAAATTTTCATTATGTTCTTGAATAACTTTTTTAATTTCTTCAACTGCCTTATCTGTGTGTTCTTGGCTCGTTCTGCATTTTGCCTGATCTCATTCCTGATGTCTTGAAGAGTTCTGTATACTAATCCTTTGTATTCTGCATCTGGTAATGCCAGGAATACACCTTCGTCTGGAAGATTCCTTGTTTTGAGAGCTTGTTGAAGCAATCAAGGTCTGCTTTATGTGATTTTATATTGGCTGTTGTCTCCAAGCCAACTATAGGTTATTGTATTAGTGTATTTTATGTTTGCTTATTGTATCCTAGCTCCTTGCTTTGTGTTGTTTTGTTATGTCCAAATAGGCTGCTTGAGTGAGCTAGCTTGATTATTGTTGCCTTTGAAGCTCTATCATCCTGTCACCAAATGGCTATAGCTGTTACCACATATATAAGCCTAGGAATCCATTCACTTTTCTCGTGTGGATTTAGCTTAGGTGTCCACATAGTTGGTCACCAAGTGTGTGATACAGGCTCTGTCCTACATTCTTAGGGGGGCATGGGTGATTGGTGTAGGTACCGGTATCTTGTTGCAGCAGGGGATCATGCTCTGAACAAGGCAGGGGGCTGACAACTGTTCCCTGTATGTCTGTGAGGAAAGCCTGTCCCTGTTCCCTAGACTGCACAGGTGGGTGGGTTCTGCTGCAGGACCATGGGCACTCAGCGTTTTTGGTTGTAAGGACCGGGAGGTACCACTTATCCTTGGATCACTGTTGTGGGTGGCTAGGTGACACGGGTGGAGTCACCAGCCCTTAGGCCCCTGATGTCATAGGTGAGGACCCTGTGTAATAGGCAAAATCGGTGTCAAACATCAAACACCCACCTCTCCACCACACAGCTGAAACAGTTGCAGTCCACCAACAAGGTCCTATCCTCCTGAAATGGGCCCACACAGGTCCATGTAGGGGTGAAAGGTGTTCAAAGTCTGCGGACTGTTTGTTCCTGGACAGGAGCCCCTTCTGTCCTGAGCTCCGCAGCTTAGCGGAGCTGGCAGGTTATCTTTTCTCCCAATTGTTAATTTATTCCTTCTCCAAGGCCAGGAGAACGGCTCAGGACGCACAGCAGGACCTGTCTCAGTCCCAGGGAAATCGAGAGCCACTGAAGCCAGCTTGGGGGCTGGAGGTACAGTAAAATAAACACAAGTTCTTAGCTTTTGCCAAGAACGCCGTTCTTCTCTGGTTCTGGAGGTGTGAGTAGGCTGTGCAGCTCACTGTTTCTCCCTGAGGAGACCACGTCCAGAATGCTACCGCCAGCCCCACGGTTGCTCCAGAGAATGGTGCCTGAGGGTTCCTGGTGATTCAGTTGCAGCAACTCCTCACCACTTCTGAACCGTCTCTCCCTCATCCTGCCACTCAGTCCGTTTTCTAACTTGGCCTTTGATGTTCAGGGCTCCCAGCTTGTCATATATATATATAATCATTTCACTTGTTTTTTCAGGTCTTTGTTGTAAGAGGGATCACCAGAAGTGTCTTGACTACTCTGCCATCTTGGCCCTGCCTCTTACTCAGACAATTATTAATCATTTTTGCTCATTGAGAAAGAAAAATAATAGTGTTAACTGGTATTTCTTGTAGCTGTATGGATATTATCCCATCACTGGCAGTGTTGTACTTCAGGATAGATCTTGAAATGTTCTTTCTTATGATGAATATGATGCTATTCCACTTCATTTTGTCATTCTGGCATAGCAGGCCTTATCATTGTCCGATTTAAAATGGCAATACCCGTCCATTTCAGCTCACTAATGCCTGGGATATCAGTCTTTATGCGTCCCATTTCATTTTTGATGACTTCAAAGTTTCCTAGTTACATACTTCATACGTTCCAATTATTAATGGATGTTTGTAGCTGTTCTCATTTTGAGTTGTGCCACATCGACAAATGAAGGTCCTGAAAACTTGATTCTTTCCATGTCATTAAAGTTGACTCTACTTTGAGGAGGCAGCTCTTCCTTGGTCTGTTTTGAGTGCCTGTCAACCTGAGAGGCTCATCTTCTGGCACTATATCAGACAGTGTTCCACTGCTTTTCATGAGGTTTTCACTGGTCAGTTTTTTCAGAAGCAGACTGCCAGGTCTTTCTTCCTAGCCTGTCAGTCTGGAAGCCCCACTGAAACCTGTCCACCATGGGTGACCCTACTAGTATTTGAAATACAGTGGCATAGGTTCCAACATCGCAGCAACGTGCAAGGCACCACAGTACGACAAACTGACAGATCCATGGTGGGAATGACATGTATACCCCTATGAAACAGGCCCCTGGAAATAATGATCCAGATTGGCATTCACATTACAACTCTGTAGCCAGTGCCCACATTTACAAAGATAGAAACTAAAGCATAAAGTTACACACATACCCACACTATGGGTTAACGTTAATAAGCTTGTTGAGCATGGAGCAAATGATCTTATTTTATTCTCTAAGGTTCTTTAAATTCATGTTTAGGGACCTTGAGAAGGCAGCATAACAAAGACAGGGCAATGTCTGCCTTAGATTCCCACAACTAGGAATAAATGAAAGTGTTCCATTTCCAACACTACCAAACTGTCAGTTTTCTCAGGTAACCAATCCACCTAATTTTCAGTTTTAATCAACTTAGTTTATATACAGCATATCAACTAAAATGAAAAGTTAGCATATAAGAATGATTTATAAAACATTTTATTTGATCTTACTGTAATTGATGGTATTAGCTGTTGCATTCTTTTTCTTCGGTTTTGAGAGAGTTTTCTACTTAATATACTTTGCAGTCATTCAAGTAAGAAAAGTGAGGTTACAATTATCTTATATACTGCGAGGAACACACCAATTGTCAGTGCTGCACCATGGTTAAATAAAAGTTACCTTGAGTAAATTCATCTTGACTTTGCTTATGTGATATTTGGAAAATACTTAGATCTCTTAAGTGGCTATTTAATGCATGTTTTCTTCTAGCATATTTATATAATAGACTATTTTCTGTCCCAATCAGAGGATGTAATATTCTAATGATTTAAATGTCTTTTTTAATAAAGTGTTAGGTATATTTACTACACAATTTATTAGTTTTTCATTATTACAGTAGAATTAAATACAACAGTGCTTTATGTATCAGCAGTGGAGAATAAGACTTCATTTGAGTGAATTTTCTACTTTAAATACCAAGAGATTGGGGAGACAGTAAAAATTATTTTGATGGTACTCGTTTTCTAATACAGCATTCCAAAACAATTAAAATAAAAGCTCATATTATTTTCTTCTGATTACAAAGGTAGTATTTCTTCATTGGGGAAACTTGCTATTACATCTATAACATAAAAAAGAAAGTAAATAGTAATTTAATCCCCCACTCAGAAATAATCACCCTTAACATTTGCTAGGCTTTCATATCACATAATACCAGAAAATTGAACCACTCTGCTGTATAACCAATCCCTTTCATATAAAAAAATGTATCATAACCGAAAGAAATGAAAACAGAAACTCCATACACCAGTGTTCATTGCAGTACTATTCACAATAGCTAAAGGCGGAACCAACCTAAATATCCATTAGCAGATGAATGAATAAACAAAACGTAGTATATACGTACAGTGGGTTACTACTCAGCTGTGAAGAGAAATGAAATCCTGATACATGCCAGGTCATGGGTGAACCTTGAAAACATTATGCTGAGTGAAATAAGTCAGTCATAAAAGAAATGCTGAATGATCTGACTTGTATGAAATAGACAAATAGAATCCAAAACTTCTGAGTGGTTACTAGGGCTGGCGGGGAGAAGGAGGAGTAACGCATGGGCAGCACTGAGTTTATGTTAAACCGAACCCACTGTCATCGAGTCAATTCCGACTCATAGCGACCCTATAGGACAGAGTAGAAATGCCCCATAGAGTTTCCAAAGAGCGCCTGGCAAATTCAAAGTGCCGACCTCTTGGTTAGCAGCCGTAGCACTTAACCACTATGCCACCAGGGTTTCCAGAGTTTATGCTAGTGGTGGAATAATGTAGAAAAGGAGAGCCATGATGGTGGCACAGCATGAGGAATGTAATCGGATGTCTGAATTATACCTGTGGAAATTGTTGAATTGGCCAATGTTTTGTTATGTATATTTTACCACAATAAAGGCTTGAGATACATACTGCAAAAGTACTCTCTAAGGAGTTGCTACCAGTTATACTCCTACACAAAGTAAATGAGTATGCCCTTTCCTCAGACTCTTTGCAGCAATTTGTATTGCTTTTTTTTAATTTTTTTTCCAATTAGTAGGCAGAATACTTTGATATTAGAAATTTTCATTTCTTTGATTATTACTGAGGCTGAACATTCTAAGGATTATAAGTTTAAAGTAGAGTGTTTTCTCATTCTTATTAATTTGTTTTATATCAGACAATAAAGTCCATGAGTGCAAAGTCCATGCCTCACATAACCTTTACTGTATCCAGAGTGCAGAGTAACACCTCAAACACAAATGTTTAATGAATAAACAATGTCTACATGTCTGTTTTGTTTAAGTGTTCAGTTTTTCCCCAGTATTTGCCTTTGATTTTTAATACCTAGTTTTTAACAGGTATAACATATTGACATACAAGAAATTGTACATTATTAAATGTAGTTTGATAACTTTTGCTGTATATATATACCCTTGGAACCATCATCACAATTGAAATGAGGAATGTATCTGTCACCCCTAATGGATGGGTATATGCTGCTTGTGCCTATTTATAATCTCTCCCTTCCCACCTTCCTTGTCTCCTTGCCCCCAGGCAACCACTGATCTGCTTTATGTCACTATAGGTTAGTTTGCATTTTCTGAAATTTTAGGTAAGTGGAATCATACAGCATATACTCTTTTTTAATCTGGCTTCTTTCATTCAGTATAATGTTTTTCAGATTCATCCATGCAGTAGTGTGGATCAATAGTTTGTTTTTTTTAATTGGAATTCCAGAACACTTAATTTTGCTCGTGTGGAACCAGTACATAGGCCAAGAGGCAGCTGTTTGAACAGAACAAGGGGATACTGAGTAGTTTAAAGTCAGGAAAGGTGTGTGTCAGGGTTGTATCCTTTCACCATACTTATTCAATCTATATGCTGAGCAAATAATCTTAGAAGATGGGGTATATGAAGAAGAACATGGCATCAGGATTGGAGGAAGATTCATTAACAACCTGTATGACACAACCTTGCTTGCTGAAAGTGAAGAGGACTTGAAGCACTTACTGATGAAATCAAAGACTATAGCCTTTGGTATGGATTACACCTCAACATAAAACAAATCCTCGCAACTGGAGCGGTAAGCAGCATCATGATAGACAGAGAAAAAATTGAAGTTGTCAAGAATTTCATTTTACTTGGATCCACAATCAGCGCCCATGGAAGCAGCAGTGATGAAATCAAAGGACATATTGCATTGGCAACTCTGCTGCAAAAGACCTCTTTCAAGTGTTAAAAAGCAAAGATGTCACTTTAAGGACTAAGGCACAGCTGACCCAAGCCATGGTATTGTCAGTGGCCTCATATGCATGCAAAAGCTGGATGATGAATAAGGAAGACCTAAGAAGAATCGATGCCTTTGAATTATGGTGCTCCCAAAGAATATTGAATATACCATGGACTGCCAAAAGAAGGAACAAATCTGCCTTGGAAGAAGTACAGCCAGAATGCTCTTTAGAAGCCAGGACATGTTATCAGGAGGGACCAGTCCCTAGAGAAGGACATCAAGCTTGGTAAAGTAGATGGTCAGCGAAAAAGAGGAAGACCCTCAACAAGATGGATTGACACAGTATCTGCAGCAATGGGCTCAAGCACAATAATGATTGTGAGGATGGTGCAGGACCAGACAGTGTTTCATTCGTTCTGCTGTACTTTGGGTTGCTATGAGTTGGAACCGACTCCACGGCACCTAACTATAGTGTGGGTGGCCTAATGATGAATTCCTTCAGCTTTTGTATGTACAGAATTGTCTTTATTTTGCCTTTATTTTTGAAAGAGATTTTCTTTGGGCGTAGAATGCTAAGTTGACAGTTTTTGTTTTGCCTTTTTTACCCCTTCTAGTTTTAGTTTTTTTAGTACTTTAAAGATGTTGGCCCACTGTCTTCTTGCTTGGATTGTTTCCAAAAAGAAATATGCTGCCATCCTTATCATTGTTCATCTCTGTGTAACATGTCTTTTTGTCTGATTCTCTTTTTTCACTGGTTTTGAGCAATTTTGTTATGACATGCCTTGATACAGTTTTCTTCATGTTTCTTGTGCTTTGGTTTTGTTGAGCTTTTTTGCATCTGTCTGTTTACAGTTTACTGAAATTTGGAAATTTTTCTACCATTATTTCTTAAAATAATTTTTTGACTCTTCCATTTCTCTACTCTTCAGTCACTGGTATATGAGGCTGCTTGACGTTGTCCTACAGTTCACTGACACTCTGTTCATCTTTTTTTATTCTTTTTTTTTTTTTCTGAGTTTAATTTTGGAGAGTTTCTCTTGCTGTGCCTTCAAGTTCACTAATATTTTCTTCTGACATGTTTAATATGCCATCAATCCATCCAGTGTAGTTTTTATGTTAGATGTTGTAGTTTCATCTCTGGAAGTTTTATTAGGGCATTCGTTATTTATGTTTGAACTTAACTTTTTAAACATAAAAATAGAGTTGTACACACAGTGTCCATGTCTGCTAATTTTAACATCTCCGTCAGTCCAGGATTAGTTTTGGTTGCTTATTTTCCTAAATATGGGTCATGTTTACCTGCTTTGCATGCTTGATAATTTTTTACTGGATGCACAGCATTATGAATTTTGTTGGTTGATGGATATTTTTTATTTCTATAAATATTATTGAGCTTTATTCTGGTAGACAGTTAAGATAATTAGAAACAATTTGATCCTTTCAGGTCTTTTAAGATTTATTAGGTGAAACAAGAACTGTTGTCAAGGCAAGACCCTTCTGCATACTCAACCCAGTGCCCCATGAATTATGAGATTTTCATTGTGGCTGGTGGGAGCAGGCACTATTCCTGTCTTGCTGTGTGAGTGTAGAACACTGTGGATCTTTCCTTGACCTCAGATAATTTTCTCACTTGTATGTACTCGATAGTACTCAGGTGAGTAATCAGTGGGAACCCTTTCTATTGTTTTCTCTCTTTGGAGTGCTCTTTTCTCCAGGACTCTGGGACTCTCCACCAGGGTTCTTCCTCCCTGCACCAAATGATATGGCTCACTTCATTTGTTTCCTGTGGTCAAGGATCAGTCTTATGTGGTCTGATATCCAGTGACTTGAAAATGTTTCATATTTGTTACCTGTTTTTTGTTTGATACAAGAAAGAGAATTTAGTCTCTGTTCCTTCATCTTGTCTAGAAGCAAAAGTCATGTCTTTTTTTTTTTAATAATTTTTATTTTGCTTTAGGTGAAAGCTTACAAATCAAGTCAGTCTCTCACATGTAAACTTATATACACCTTACTACATACTCCCATTTACGCTCCCCCTAATGAGTCAGCCTGCTCCCTCCTTCCAGTCTCTCCTTTCGTGACTGTTTTGCCAGTTTCAAACCCCCTCTACCCTCCCATCTCCCCTTCAGACAGGAGATGCCAACTTAGTCTCAAGTGTCCACCTGATGCAAGTAGCTTACTCCTCATCAGCATCTCTCTCCAACCCATTGTCCAGTCAAATCCATGTCTGCTGAGTTGGCCTCAGAAATGGTTTCTGTCGTGGGCCAACAGAAGGTTTGGGGACCATGACCGCCGGGATTCTTGTAGTCTTAGTCAGACCATTAAGTCTGGTTTTTTATGAGAATTTGGGGTCTGCATCCCACTGTTCTGCTCCCTCAGGGGTTCTCTGTTGTGCTCCCTGTCAGGGCAGTCATCGGTTGTGGCCGGGCACCATCTAGTTCTTCTGGTCTCAGGATAATGTAGTCTCTAGTTCATGTAGCCCTTTCTGTCTCTTGGGCTGATAATTACCTCGTGACCTTGGTGTTCTTCATTCTCCTTTGATCCAGGTGGGTTGAGACCAATTGATGCATCTTAGATGGCCGCTTGTTAGCGTTTAAGACCCTAGATGCCACACTTCAAAGTGGGATGCAGAATGTTTTCTTAATAGAATTTATTTTGCCAATTGACTTAGCTGTCCCCCAAAGCCATAGTCCCCAAACCCGTGCCCTTGCTCCGCTGACCTTCGAGGTATTCAGTTTATTTAGGAAACTTTTTTGCTTTTGGTCCAGTCCTGTTGTGCTGACCTCGCCTGTATTGAGTGTTGTCCTTCCCTTCACCTAAAGTAGTTCTTATCTACTATCTAATCAGTAAATAACCCTCTCCCACCCTCCCTCCCCCTCTGGTAACCACAAAAGAATGTGTTCTCAGTTTAAACTATTTCTCAAAAAAGTCATGTCTTTTAATTTTGTTAAATTTTCTTTGTGTGTTCCTTGGCTTAGTCTGCGTTTTGCCTGTTCTCCTTCCTGATCTCTCAAAAAGCTCTGTGTATTAATCTTTTGGGAATTCTACCTCAGTAATTCCAAGACCTTTTCTTCCTCCTGGAGGTTTCTTAGTTCCTTGTTTTGTTCACTTGCTGAAGCCATCATGGTCTGCCTCTTTATGTGATTTGATACTGACTGTTGTCTCTCACCCATCAATAAGTATTTTATGTTTGCTTACTGTGTCATAGCATCTTGTTCTGATATGCCCAAATAGCCTGGTCATGTGAGCTACTTTGATTATTGGTATTTTTGAAGCTCTCACATCCTGTCACTAGGTGGTTAGAGCTGTTAGAAGATATGTGAACCCAGTAGTCCGTTTACTTTTTTTGTGTGGATTCAGCTCAGATGTCTAGGTTGTCAGTCACTGAGCGTGTGGTGCAGCCTCTCACCTACAGTCCTAGACAGGCAGGGCTACGTAGGGGTGATTGAAGTAGGCACAGGTGTCTGGCTACAGTAGGGGATTATGTGCTGAGCAAGGCAAGGGGCTAATGGCTCCCCCTGAGTGCCTGAGTGGAAGGTGTGTCCCTGTTCCCTAGAGTGTGTAGGTGAATGGGTTTTGCAGCCGAATTTTGGGCACCCAGTGCTGTTGGCTGTAAGGACTGGGAAGCACCACTTATTCTTGAAGCCCTGTCATGGGTGGCTAGGCGGAATGGGTAGAGCCACCAGTCCTCAGGCCCCTGATGTCGGTAGGTGAGGATCCTGCTTAATGGGCAGGGCGTTATCAAATGTCATGAATCTGCCACTCCCCTTTAGCTGTTACAGCTGAAAATAGGCTTCAGGTATATACCCTGTTGTACTATGCTAATGAGGGCATACACTGTTGAAATTGGCCCACACACGGGTCTAGGCAGGGGTAAAAGGCATTCAAAGTTCGTGGACCCCTTATGCCTGTGCCTAGGCAAAGGATCTGTGACTGCCCTGAGTTTCCAGTTTCAGGGAGCTGGCAGATTATTTTTTCCTGTTTGTTAATTTGTTCCCTCTCCAAAGCCTAGAGAATGGCTTGGGACATGCTATGGGTCCCACTTCTGGCCCAGGGGGTACAGCAATCGCTGAAGCCAGCCAGGACTGGAGCAGAGTGGGGAGGGGGCAAGTGAATGGGAGAGAGGTACTCCCCAGAGGAGGGAAGGGTTTTTTTTTAATCCTGCGCAGTAGGTTATACACTTGCACTTAACTTGAGTCACCATCATTTCTCCCTGCTTCTGGAGACTTGTGCAGACTCTCTGCCACTCGGTTTCTCCTGATGCGGAAAACGCATCCCAAGCGCTACTGCTTGCCTCAGCCTGTGCGCACCAGCCAGTCCAGCCTGCAGGGTGCCAGTCAGGTTAGGTCTGGCAAATCCTCACTCCTTCTGAGCTATCTCTTCCTCCCCTTGCCTCTCAGTCCAACTCCTCACCTTTGTCTTTGATGTTCAGGGCTCCTGTCATATATAATTGATTTACTTGTTTTTTCGGGTAGGGTCGCTATGAGTCGGAATTGACTCAATGGCAGTGGGTTGTTATAAGAGAGACCATAGGAAGTGGCTAACTACTCTACCATCCTGTCCTCTGCTCCCCCCACCCCAATTCTGTTAAATTTTCTTGTTTAAAAAATATTTAAGATTTTAAATGGAAAAATTCGTCTGTCTTTGCCTTAATGGTCTGTAGTGTCATGCTTATTAGAAAGACTTATGTGTTTGAAAGCTTATAAAAACACTTATTTCTTCAGTGATTTTTTTGTCTTATTTTTATATTCAGCTATTTTATTAATATATAGCCTCATACTATAGGCAATTTGGAAAATAGTTAAAATTGGGAGAAAAGAAAACCCCTCTAATTACATCAGCACTTAGCTGTTAACCAAAAGGTCAGTGGTTCAAACCCACCAACTGCTCCACAGGAAATAGACCTCGCAATCTGCTCCCATTAAGGATGACAGCCTAGGAAACCCAATGGGGCAGTTCTCCTCTATCATATAGGATCACTATGAGTTGGAATCAACTCGACGGCACACAACAACAACAAAGTCCATCAACAAACATAATGCTAGTATACATGTTGACATATTTCCAGCCATGTTTTTTCCTATGCCTTTATTTTTATGTAGTTGTAATCCTAGCATGTATGCCATTTAGATTGTTCATCCAATGCATTGTATTATAACATTTTCATATGGCTATATAATCTTCATAATTCTATTTTAATGACCATGAACTGAATATATTACCTTTATCTATATTGTTAAACATTTCAGTTATTTCTTCTTAAACAGAGTATACCAAACAAAATTATCAGGCAGGGCATTTTTAGGGAAACCACTTTGCCTACTTGCATATTTTCCACGTTTATGAAGGCAGAGATGCAGATAAGGCCTCCTGTCAAGTGTCACCATATCGCCCTCCCAGGCTATTTCAGTACATTAGGTAAAATCCTGCATCTAAAAAGTGAGAAGAAAAACAGAAGTTTTGTAATTGCTCAGTCCACTTTTTATTATCCATATAGTTATAAATAGAAAGACTTTAAAATTAGGCCCACAAACAGCTTAAAATTTTATATTTATAGTAAAGAAATTCTAAATATTCATTAACATGACATCTCAATTATTTTCTAACTATTATTTGTGCTTGATTATTTTTAGGAAAGTTACTATTCAAGTCAAATACATCATAATGCAGAATTCTTTATCAGTCCCACCAAAAGATCAAGGTAAGATAAGCCATGCTGAGTAATAATAGTAATACGTATGTTATAAACAGTTTTAATTGATACACTTAGTATCACTATCCACTAACCATGGAAACCCTGGTGACGTAGTGGATAACTGCTATGGCTGCTAACCAAAAGGTCAGCAGTGAATCCACCAGGCGCTCCTTGGAAACCCTGTGGTGGCAGTTCTGCTCTGTCCTATAGGGTCGCTATGAGTCAGAGTTGACTCGATGGCAATGGGTTTTATTTTCGTTTATCCACTGACCATAAGGTGACTTATTCCTTGTACTTAAAGGCAAAAATTTCAGTTATATATTAAAGTTGATTTCCTTCTCAGCATGAGGTAAGTGTGTATGGCTGCAAGGACACATCTCCTGTACTAGGCTGAGAGCTTCTTGCAAGTAGGACCGTCTCACTCAATGCAACATCCTCAGCCCATCCCATTAGCTGACAGCTAGCTGGCGCTTAAATAGATGCCAAGTGGAAGTATAGATTACTGACCTTTACTGAGACAGAATGAGGGTGTTTAGTGAGAGAAAACTGTATGCACGTAAATATGTATGTACACCCACTCCTCATTTGTCAACATGGTTACGTCCCAAAGACCAGGCCGTTATGCGAGAATCAGCATTATGCAAAAATGGAGAATTTTTTTTTCTGTTTTCAGACCATCCATTTGTCCAATTTTTTAATTTAGAAAATATGATCATAGAAATAATAACTGCTACGATTTACTCATGTGCTAATCACTGTGATGATTAGCACATGAGTACAGATTATTCTTCTTCTGCGGAGGAGGCTTGGAGGAGACAAAGCTGGATAAAGCCAGGCTGTGTGACTGGAGGGCCCATGGCTTAACCACACTGCACCTTTCTCCTGTGCTGGGTCAGAGCTTCCCTCACAGAGCCGCCTCCAGGGCTCCACTCCCACCCCTGCAAGCCCTGCCTTGTTCTCTGGGCCTGGCAAGTCACTGAGGCTCGGGGCTTCCTGTGGGGGAGGATGCTGGGAACCTGACTATGTACCCGGCACAGCCGGAGACCTCAGGCCCAGTTTGGCTATTTGGGATGTCATTAAACTCTTCATGCATTTCTTCCAAACACCTTCTCGGATGCCTCATACTTTCCTCCCCGCCCCACAGCAATTTTGAGCTGCGGGGCTTCAGGCCTCATAGGAGCTGGGAACCCAGAACAGGCACTTGCTGGCACCATGGAGGAAGCCGGCCCCACACGGCAGCTGGGCCTGGTGCCCCTCCCAGCTTCCCAGAGGCCACCCAGAAACCCTCCTCGAGGGAGGGAACGCTCCACAGCCATTGCTGTTATGCCCGCCACCTTGTTAATGCACGTAATAGTGAGACAGTAGATATTTTACTATTGTCGTAATACAAAATGTCAGGTAATGAGATAGTCAACAAGTGAGGAATAGGTGTGTGTGTTTTTGTATATATAGTGATATTCATATGTACACACATACATGTAGCGAGAGAAGATACTTGCGCTTATACATTTCTTTGACCTGTTTCTTCCCATACCCGTTTAAGAAGAAACAAACAAGAAAAACCATTTCCCCTCCATGTGAATTTTTAAAAAGAAAATCATAATTTGTTAACAGGAGCTTCCTGGAGCTTTCAGAAAAGCAGTCTACAGGTAGAGGTAGAGACCCTTTTGAATAAAGAATAATTAAATTATCCAGGTACAGGCACACTATAACCCTTAGGAGAAATTCGACCCTTTCCCCTGTATCCACTTATTCTCTTCCACAAGGAAGTGAAGTTTTGGTATGTGTGTAAGAAAAATGATGTCTTTAATGGCACAAAATCATGTCTTGGTGGAGAATGTAGCTTTTAGAAAAAGAAGGGAATTTTCTTCCTTAGCTGGAGCTAACACTCCCTTTGATCTCCCTGCCATTGAGAAAGATCGTGTGCTTAATCGTTAAGAGCACGGGATTGGAGTTTGAAACTCAGTTCTACCGCTCAATTAAGTATATTACTTGACCTCTCAAAGTCTCAGCTTCCTTATCTATAAAATGAAGGTATTAAGTCCTAACCTATAGGATGTTGAAGAGATTAAAGGAGATAATATATATATAAACCACCCAGCATATTAGTGATTGCTTAGTAAGCATTACAAGATGATAGGTGACTGTTGTTCTTAGTGGTTGTTATTAATACCTGGACTCTATCTTTGGAGGCTGGTGTGGTGAGATAGGTGTGGGCTTCCTCTTGCTTGGGATGGCTCCTGGCCTTAGAAG
Organism: Loxodonta africana; assembly: GCF_030014295.1. Classification (NCBI taxonomy): domain Eukaryota; kingdom Metazoa; phylum Chordata; class Mammalia; order Proboscidea; family Elephantidae; genus Loxodonta; species Loxodonta africana. The sequence continues at coordinate 173,065,457 of NC_087345.1, read as the reverse complement.
GCTAAGCATGATCCAAGGGGGGCACATGGGAAGGGAAGTAAGCAAGGATCAGACCCGTTGGCTTGGCTCATATCCAGACATTGGGTCAAAAGACAGTAAAAGTCCTTGAGACTCACCCAAGATTTAGCCCTGCACACGAGGGCAAGAAAGAAGGGAATCGAAGGAAGGGGGACAGGCTTTAACTAGAAATATAGAGCATGCATTCTCCTTTGGAAGAGGGAACTGACCAGAATTTGGAAATGCAGTGTCCCAGCTATTGTCACTGTGTCTGCTTAGAAGAAAGAGTAATGGATCTAATGTCAGGAGACCTGTTTCCTTTTCCAGATCTGCCTCCAAGCAGCTGTGGACCTCAGACAAGTTATTTTACCCCTAAGCCTTAGTTTCCCTGTTAGTAAAGCAAGGATTACTAGGTGATCTTTTCCAGCTCTGAAAGGTTGTAAGTTTGTGTGAGTAATGAAGCAGAGAACTGCATGGCGTCTGGCTGATACAGGGAAGTAAAGCATGTCACCATTAACACCCTTTCCTACTTGGTTTTGTTTTATGTTTGTGTCTACCTCTTTGGGCTGTTACATAGTTACCTTCATTGACGTAGCCAGAAAATAAGGCCCCTTCAGCCTAGCTAGAGTTTCCGTACCCTAGTAACTTCCTCATTATTCTTTACCGGGCTAAGCGTGCTTAAGCCCCAAACCTGGAATTTGACAGAGGAAGAGGTATAATAGCTGTAAGAGCTCAATTAATCAAGTGCCTCCAGTATGACAATCACTATACCCACAACTTTACGTCCATTATTTAATCAGCTCAATAAGTTAGATATACTCTACCTTTAAAACTTCAGGAGGATTAAGTACTATTGCCAAGATCACTAACCAAAGTGACTGAGCCAGGATTTGAACCCAGATCTGTCAAAATCCAAAGCTCACAATGTGGCCCAGTGTCACGCTGTGACTTTATAAAGAGTATTTCTAATCATTTTAACCTTTTTTTAGATTATCCCCCTTTTCTTCTCTGATCAAACATATTATGTTTCAATACATATATGAATACTTAAAGCCTTTTTTCATTTTAAACCAAAAAAGGCAGGAATTAGAACTTGTATCATGGGAAATTAGTATTAGTATAGTACACGTGAGGTCTCAGAATTGCTCAGTTATTCATTTGTTTACTCATTTATTCATTTAAATGCTTTCTGTGTGTCCTGGATCACTGCTAATATTTCAGCAAAGAAAAATAGCAGATTCATTAATTATAATTCTGTCTATATTGCTGTCATCAAATATAATCATTTATGTGATACAAGTTTGCTGGGCACATATTATTTATTAATTAATTAAATGCTGATTGATTTAACAAGCCATTGATGGCTACTTATAAATTATGGTACTTTTGAATTTCAGGCAGGTAAACACATACATATGATATACACTTATACACGAAGTCCAGGTGGGACATCACCAGCAGAGCCGTGGGGCTTAAGGAAAATCCTTGGTACAGCTTATGGTCCCCTAACAAAACATCATATATTAGAGCCAGGTTTAATGATCACCAGGGTAGTGCTTACCAAGAACTCTGTCAGATGCTATGAGGGATACAAAGATAAATAACACAGAGCCTTCGCTCTTTAAGAAACCCCAAATCCTATTAAAACAGCAGACCTGTGTCATTAGCTGGAATGAAGTATGATGAACGGTACACTAGAAGTGAGTATGATGTACTCTGAACCTAGATGAAGGGACAGTTAGTTAAGCCAGAGGTTTGGGCTGGTGAGGAAACCCAACAGAGAGGACACAGCATTTGCTCAGGACGTTAAAGGTTGGGTAGAAGTTAAACAGGTAGATTTTAGGGGCAAGGTGATACGGGTTTAAAGTTAGGGAGGACTAACCGCACTGGAGCCCTGGTGGCGTAGTGGTTAAAAACTGCTAACCAAAAGGTCAGTAGTCCAAGTCCGCCAGCTGCTCCTTGGAAACCCTATGGAGCAGTTCTACTCTGTCCTTCAGGGTCACTATGAGTCAGAACTGACTCGAAGGCACCCAGCAACAACCACACGGCATTACAGACAGAGGAAACTAATGAGAAATTCTAGTATCTGCTAATGTTTAAATGCTTTCTAATCTAGGATAAAAAGATTTAATATTGTAATGCCACTCTAATGACGATTTATAGACTATGTTAAAAGCTTTCCATTATAGTTTAGTGTCTTCATTATTCCTATTTGTATAAGAATATTATTTATAGAATTGCCAGAAGCTTGTTAGACTTATATTGTTACAATTTTCTGTCTCTTGCATTCAGGGTTTGTGCATAAGTTTTACAGTTTTCCCAGAAATTTCTTTTTTTCTTTGATATTTTCAAATTCATAAACTAAAGAAATGTATCTTATGTTGGGAAAGACCAAATTGAAGCAAGTGATGAGCCATAAAAACAGAATAATAAGGCCAACTACCGATATAATTTCCTTTTTAGGTTTGTTGAAAGAGAGACAAAGGCTACCACAGTGATCAAAAATGCAAGTGAATTTATTTACTTGCTGTACAAGGGAACTCACATACATGAGCAACTTCACCACATCTTCTCTGACTGGGATAAGTTCTGTTTTTTTTAATGCTAAAAAGGAGAAGTTCACTGTGATTATGCCAATTAAGGATTGAAGTTTGCACCCTGGATAAAAAAAAAACCCTGGATAGGGCAGGACAAATGATGAAGTCTCTACACAGTCGGTTAAAGTAAGTCCCGTTGTGCACTGGTCAGGAAAGAGTCTTCATTTAAATCCCGAGAGATTCGGTCTTACTGGGATCACTCGAAATTCTCAAATCATTTGTCAGCTTCAGCATTCAGTTTTGCCATTTCTGCAGGAAGTTCTTCTTTTATAGGTCTTCTAACATTTTTCTCAACTCTGTCATAACATTTGTATTATTTGAACATAGTTTTCCAATTGGGAGTACTCTTTTTGTTTAATGAGAGTAATAAGAAGTGGGGGTGGACGGTAGGTTCTATAAGACACAGTGGGTCCTAATGGCCCCTTTGGAACCTTTGAGGAGCCCTGGTGGTGCAGTTGTTTAGAGCTCGGCTGCTAACCAAATGGTTGGCAATTTGAATCCACCAGCCACTCCTTGGAAACCTGTGGGGCAGTCTACTGTGTCCTATAGGGTCCTGTGAATCAGAGTGGACTGGATGGCAACAGGTCTGGGTTTTTGGGGGAACTTTTGCCGTTAGCTAAATACGCAGGGTATAGTTTTCAAAACCCGTGCATTATTTAAGTGGGAAGCCACTACTATTTATTGTGTGAATTCATATTTGAACCTTCAAAACAAACAAAAAGCCCTTCATTTTCTGTTTCAATAAAATACTTTTCAAATTAATTATGGTGTGAAAATCAAGCCCTCTGCCGTCGAGTCCATTCTGACTCATAGCAACTCTGTAGGACAGAGTAAACCTGCCCCATAAGGTTTCCAAGGGTGTAAATCTTTACAAAAGCAGACTGCTACAGACTGTCACATCTTTCTCCCACAATTACGGTACATCCTAAAAAATACATTCTGTGTATTACAAACATGGAAATATATACAAATGCCTCACCGACATAAATGTGTAGGTATTAGTAAATATAACAGTTTAGAATTCAAAGTAAGGAAAACTTGGGTAGCTAGTAACTATTCATATCTTTTTAACAGTTTAGAAAAAAGATTTTACTTATTTTGGACTCTTACCGTCAGTTAGATCTTTTATAAAGGTCTTAGGAATTTTCTATTTTTGGAAGGGTTTTAAGCACACTGGTATGTAGTAGATTCTCAAATATATATTAAATTATGTTGAAATGCTTTAAGCTCTCAAACTCTTTTTAAAAAATAGTATTACTTAGATAAAAGGAGCGCCTGGTTTCTATCTGAAAGGTTGGTGGTTCAAACCCACCAGTGGGAGAAAGATGTGGCAGTCTGTGTCCGGAAAGATTATAGTCTTGGAAACCCTATGGGGCAGTTCTACCCTGTCCTGTGGGGTCACTTTGAGTCAGAATCAACTCGATGGCAATGGGATTTTGTTTTTAATTACTTAAATGCTGTGAAAACATTTTAATCTTTTTTTTTTTAATGAAGCACCAAGCTGGAGTTCTTAGGAGTTCAAAAGCTAATGTTCATTTAACAAATATAATATTTACTGAACAATCCCTTTGGAGAGACAATGAGCAAGAGGTAAAGGGGGAAATAGCAAAAACAAACTAAGCTCTGCTCTCTTACAGCTGAGTTTTAATTAACAACGTTGGGCTCCCACTCAGTCAGGAGTATGCTTTCATGAAGACTGAACCTACGAGTGGTTTACCATCTTGTTATTCAACTCCAGTTTTGCTCTTTTGAACATGGTATTAAATCTGTTTCTTATATTCCTGTTTTTTCTTCTCCTCCTCCTCCTCCTTCTCCTCTCTCCCTCCTGTCCCACTTCGTCCTGTCTCCTCTCGGTCCAGTGGAAGAACACTGAGCTGAGAGCCCCAACGCTGATCTCTGGTCCCGCTTCTGCCCTTTTTAAAAAGCCTCTGTGACCTTAGCTAAGTCTGTAAGCCTCAGTCTCTTCACCTTTACTATGGGGATTATAATTCTTGCCCTGTAAAAGTCAAATGAGGTAAGGTATATGAATGCATCTTGGACTCTAAATCTCTGGATAATTTACAGAATACAAGTTATCCTGGATAACATTTAACTTAAATATAATGACTGTGCAAAGTTGATATAAACTTCATGTTAATAAAATAATAAATACATTAATAATATATTGATATAATAATGTTATTTGAAAATGACCACAATTTCTTAGCTCAGTAAAGCTACAGAGACAACCAGTATTGTAAGTTCTTTGACTCTTTGGCCCTAACATTTAATGTAAGATTCCAGGGAGAACCATTGTAATTTGATGCTTTGTGTTTAGCGGCTAACATTGTTTTGTGACCTCATTATTGGAGAGAAAAATCATTCCTTATGTGCATTATGTTTCCAAATATATGAAATTCATGTGGAAACATTTTGATCTTAACTAATGGTGTAATGCTGCTCTTGAATTTTTGGTACCATTTTATGCTGCAGACCAAGTACAAATTGACATTTTCAAGCTGGTTTTGGTTAACTTCTTAATGTTGGAAATTGGGACTTGAGGGTGTAAAAACTTCTGCAGAATACCACTGTGAACTATTAGTATTTTATGCTGTTGACAGAAGTACAAATGGAAACACACGTATACCTATAGAAAGTTCCTTGTAGAACAACATGGCAGTCACTTGGGTGGCCTAAAATTTATCCAGTAGCCTTTATGCTGGAAGTTATTTTCTTATTTTAGGGTAAAATGCTGGAGTTTGAAATATTCATATTGGTTATTTCAGATTATGAGTATTTTTGTTTTTTGAAATAGCCATAATTCCATTACTTAAAAAGCAGGCTGCTAATCAGATAATTTACTTGGGCATATATCAATTTTTTTATATATCAATGTCAGTGTGGCTATTTGGCAGCAGAGTCTCTCAGAAACTCCGATTAACCATGTAAATATATTGCATAGCATCATGTCTCACTGTGTCAGAACCCCTGCTGCCTTTGTATCATTAACATAAATGCAGGTGCAAATGGCATTTATGTACTTTGATAGAGAGCAGTTGGAGACGTTTCACTGAGGGACGCAACACTTTCAGATTGTGTACATCTGTTCAAATAATGTATCCAACCCCAGTGACATGAACGCAAGGATGCAAACATCTGCCCCTGAGACCATTTGCCATATAGCAGATGCTTACATCTTCATTTATACAGATGGTTGGTGTGAGGAGTTGAGCAGGGATAAAAGCAAAGAAATTTGACAAGGATATTTAGGATATTATGCAAGCCAGAAATATAAGCTAAGACATTTTTTGTTTATAGAACTCTAATACTAATAGGAATGGAATTTCACAATCTAGTAATATTTTTAATAGAGTAACATGTTGTTTTTCTCTTTAAATGAATTAGCATCAAAATCAAAAAAGGTTTACAGAAATTCTGGCATCCAACTTATACTGGAAAGAGCAACTTAGAATGACTTTGGTTTTGATGCATTTTGTTAAAAAAAACAGTGCTCTGTGTTTTAAAAAGATTGTATACTACCAAGAGAATCTTGTGATGATTTTTTTTTTAATTGGGGGAGAATATAAATGGTGTTAGTTTGAATATAATTTATGAGATATTCTGTGAATATAAATTCAGTTTAGGTAAAAAAAACTTATAAAGCATTACATATGTATAGGATTTTTATCAAGCATTTTATTATTTAACTTGTATTCTAATATGGTCTACTGTGATATTTTAATGATAATTGATATTTTTGTTAGGATGAGTTATCTTTTAACACTTTATTTTCAAAACTCAGGCCTAGTTTTCTGCCATATTATATTCTCAAGGAAACAATGATAAAGGAAACAAAAACTTACCAACAAAAAAATACAACATTACCAGATTTCATTTTCTCATTCATACACACACACAAAAAAATTACAGAACCTCAAAAAAAAAAAAAGGACATAGACTTCATCTAGTTAAATGATTCTCAGAATTTTGGTTTTAAGACACCTTTGTAGTTGTTGTTAGGTGCTGTCAAGTCAGTTGCGACTTATAGCGCTCTTATGCACAATGGAACGAAATACTGCCAGTCCTGCAGCACCCTCAAAATCCTTGCTGTTTGAGCCCATTGTTGCAGCCACTGTGTCACACCATCTCATTGAGGTCTTCCTCTTTTTCACTGACCCTCTTTACCAAGCATGATGTCCTTTTCCAGGGAATGGTCCCTCCTGATAACATCTCTAAAGTACGAAGTCTTTCAGTCCTCGCTCCTAAGGAGCATTCTGGCTCTCCTTCTTCCAAGACTGATGTAATCGTTCTTCTGACAGCCCATGGCATAGTCAGTATTCTTCACCAGCCCTGTAATTCAAAGGCATCACTTCTTCAGACCTACTTATTCATTGTCCAGCTTTTGCATGCATATGAGGCAATTGAAAATACTGTGGCTTGGGTCAGGGGCTCCTTAGTCCTAAAAGTGACATCTTTGCTTTTTAACACTTGATAGCGATCTTTTGCAACAGATTTGCCCAATGCAATACGTCGTTTGATTTCTTAACTGCTGCTCCATGGGCATTGATTGTAGATCCAAGTAAAATGAAATCTTTGACACTTCAATATTTTCTCTGTTTACCATGATGTTGCTTATTGGTCCAGTTGTGAGGATTTTTGTTTTCTTTATATTGGGGTATAATCCACACTGAAGGCTGTAATCTTTGATCGTCGTCAGTAACTCTTAAAAATTCTTGAGGACTTGAAAGAGTATTTGTTTACACGGATTATACTTATCAATATTCACCATACTAGGGATTATAAACTGAAAAAAAAATTCTATTTATGAATTCATTTTAAAATAACAGTAAAAAGCTTATTATATGTTAACATAAGTAACATCTCTATGAAAAATAACTATATTTTCCAAAACACAAAGCAATTATTGAGAGAAGTAGCATCGTTTTATGTTTTGTTTAATCTCTTTCGTCTGGACTCTTCGAAGACAGATATGGTCTCATATCTGGTCCTTCATTTCAATCTGTTATGATATGTTGTTTATGTTGAAGTATTGGAAAAAAATTCAACTTTACACAATTGTGGAGTTGGAAATGGGGGAGTATTTTCATAGTCTCTTCACATAATGGTGGTTATTATTCTTTGATACTACACCAGAACTTGTCAGGTGGTAACTTCTTAAAGTTTACTTGTCATATGGAGTTTGAAACCATGTCCGTTTCATTTTGGTCTGTCTTGTACTTGAATAAATCCTTTAACATACTTCAACGTATGTCTGCCAGATGTTCTTTCATGTAAAAATGGCATTCCATGAAAAAAAGCAGCCACTTCAGCTCACAACTCAAACAATCGCACAAGTACATTTCTTCAAGGCAACTGTCAGACTTGGGGATGCAGAAGTACTTGACGAGTACATTGCATTTCATTACACAGAATATTAAAAAAGCGTGTACTCGAGGATCAAAATTTAATAAAATTAAATTTTTGCATGCCTTTTTGTTGTTTTACTGTGAGAATGTTACAGTGAAGAATACAATTACTTGTATAGTTTGCTGCCCCTGCCTTGATTCAGGCAAAGGTGCTAGAGCAGTTTTACTCACTGTCCTTTTGCCTCATCAGTGCAACCTGTGCAAACATCAACACGGTGAAATCAGGCAAATGGCATCTTAATGTTATTAGGAAAACATGCTGCGGACCTTGCCCCAGGGTTCTGCAGACCACGCTTCGGAAATACTGATCTAGTCTAATCCTGTCCTCCCAGTGAGGAAACTAAAGCCAATAAGGACTATCATCTTCCTGAGACTCATTCCAGTAGTAAATGGAAGAACCAAAGCCTGTGTTATATGTGATCAATTTGTCTTCTTTTGCCTGAGGACACTTCCTCTACTCAAAAAGAAGTTCCCTAGATCCAAACTGTGTTCCAACAGCACTGATGTTTTATCGAGTTTACAAAAGGGGCAGGACTTGCTCCCTGAGGAACTTAGAAATTCTGTTACACTTTCATTTTCAGACTCTGATTCAGTCCTAAGGCTGTTCACTGACCTCGGTTTTAGAAGCAGGCGGTATGGGATTAGGAAATATACAGGAAATTTATATTTTAAAAATTACGAAAGATCTTATTAATGCTTTTTTCCCGTTATTTTTGCTCATTACTAAAAAAGAATACTAAGTGCTTAAAAACATCGTTAAATTTATTGTGTAATAGTTTGCTTTTAAAAAGCTACATTCTGGTGAAAACCTGATTTGTTAAGCAGATGTACTGTAAAAGAAGGCAGCCTGTGTAAGAAGCTTAGCTTTTAAGTGGCATCCTGCAACTGGCAGCTGCTGAGCCAAAACAAACAAACCGCTTGTCATCGAGTTGATTCCAATTTGTGGGGACCCCATCTGTATAGACTAGAACTGTGCGTCATGGGGTTTCCAGTGGCTGATTTTTCAGACGAAGATCACCAGACCTTTCTTCCAAGGTACTCACCTCTGAGTTTTTTAACTGACAACCTTTCAGTTAGTAGCCAAGCACTTAACCCTTTGTACCACCCAGGGACTCCAGCAGTCTGTTGTAGTGTGCCATCAAGTCGTTTCTGACTCATAGCGACCCTATAGGACACAGTAGAACTGCCCCATAGGGTTTCCTAGGCTGTAATCTTTACAGGAGCAGATCGCCAGGCCTTTTCTCCCATGTACTTGCTGCTGGGTTCAAATCACTGACCTTTCAGTTAGCAGCCAAGCGCTTAACCATTGCGCCACCAGAGCTTCTTTAGCTTAAGACTAAAACCCTTAAAATCTGTAACACTGACCAGGTGTTGCATTTCTCCAGCACGAGGCAGCCAGGCAGTGGGAGTGAAGAGCACAGGGCAGAGGCTGGGGCCAATCGGAGCAGGTGCTGTAGGAAGACAGCAGTTGGCTGAACCAGCGATATGCTGGGAGTGTCCTTGAAAGTCACCAGCCATGAAGTCAGCCCTGGATCCAGGAGAACATACATACGCATACACACAAACATGCAGACGTACCTAGCTTGGAGGAAAAGAAAACGCCAGTGGACTACACAGTCGCTCCATCTCTTCAGGGAAAATGGAGAGTTAACTCTTAAATGTTCCTAACCTGTAGATAAGAGTAAATATTCCCTTCTCCCTGGTTTATAGTTGTCATGTAGAGGGCAATAAAGATATTGATGGAGGAGTAGCCCGGCAGAATTCAAAGGAAAAGTAATCCCAAGTGGTCCCCACAGATTTCAAACTGATAACTCTGCTCTTTGTACTTGCTTAGATCAGACTTGCGTTACATTGGCCCTGCGTTAGAATCTGTACATGTTAGTTAACTCATACACAGCAAGTGTGGTCGCTTCCACCACGGTTACTACCACAAATCCAGAGACTTCAGTACCAGGGCTTAGTACTTCCTTTTCTGATCTCCACACTTTCTTCAAAGTGTCAGTGCTGTAGGTTGTCTGTATTAAGGGACAGGTGCGCCTTGATGAAAGAAGTAAGTAACAGTCAAGACCTACCAAGCAGAAGACTTAGGGAATGACTGTGCACATAACAAGGGAGTACTTTCCTTTAAAACATCTGCCGCTGGCCAACTTTTGCGTTTGTACTTACAAATCATGAGTCATTTGACCTAAAAGCTAAGGTATAGAAAAAACTTGCAGCAAAAAAAAAGTTATAAATCACTGAGTTGACAAACCATCAGCAGTCAAGACACAGCATCTATAAACCTATACTATGAAGGCATGGAACAGTCATTTCACTTCTTAAGACGCAGCTTGCACACTCCTTCTCAAAAACGCCCCTCCTATATAAAGTGAAACTGCTTTTGAAATTACAACATAAAAATAAGAATGTAGTTCTGGCCCCTTGCTTTCAACTGTTCTATTGCCGAAGCCTCTGATCTTTCACTGCATTAGTTTCATCATCATGGTGTTTTAACCAAAGGCAAGAACCTTCCAAGCTTCTGCATATTTCCCAGTATAATTGTTCCAGCTGACGGGTGGCACATTCTGCTGCTGAAACCTTCTCTCTCTCTTTATCCCTGTGAAGGAAAAGGGCTTCTTCATCACCTCTCATCTTGCTAGTCATCTCAGATACTTAACTTTTCCAACTGCTCTTTAAGTGTCGATTAAGAAAGAGGATGGGCCCATTTGAATTTGTTGTGGGAAAATAGACTTTCATGTTGCCCTCCATTTATTTCTTACCGTGCAACGTTGTGCAGCTCACTGAAGCTCTTCTGCAGGAGATGATTTGGTGCTCACCGGCCCTGCTGAGGAATGTCTGACTGGGCAAACGTCGGAAGCGCGTGGAGAGACAGCATCCACAGGTGCTCCTCGCTGGTGGCGGTAGTACATAAAGTGAAGCGGTTTGCCGCGTTTACTGTGGTGAAGTTCAGTTATCACCTCTGCCACCAGTTGCCGTCAGACCGATTCCGACTCATAGCATCCGCGTGTGTGTCAGAATAGAACCGTGCCCCAGAGGGTTTTCAATGGTGGAGTTTTCAGAAGTAGGTCAGTTATCAGGGTCTTCTAAATTTCAACTGTGCGACTTACCTGAATTCTGGCCTAGGGTAAAATCACCACAAGGTTGTAGTAAAGCAAAAGGGAAGATTTTATTCGGCATATGTCCCCAGAGGCGAAAGTGGGAAACGGACAAGCATGCTGCCAGAGCTACATGTGCCCCAAGGAATGTTACAGAATCATCAGGATATATAGACATTAAAAATGGGTAAAATCTTTACAAGCTTCACCTTTTCACAGATTGGCTAAAACCTGCTAAATCACTATGATTCTTCATTTCGAATTGTCTTTCTTAATAATCATTGGCACAAGTTTCAATAACAACAGTCTGGAGCATCTTCACTGGTTCAACAAATCTTACTATTTACTGAATGCTAATAGAAGAAGAGGAGCCCTGGTGGCACAGTGGTTAGGAGCTTGGCTGCTGACCAAAAGGTCGGCAGTTTGAATCCACCAGCAGCTCCTTAGAAACCCTACGGGGCAGTTCTGCTCTGTCCTATAAGATCGCTATGAATCGGAACTGACTTGATGGCAATGGGTTTGGGTTTGTTTTGGTTTTGGTTTTGGTAATAGAAAAAGATAAGAGTGGAAAATATGTGGGTCTTTTGTGCTCTATTTAAAGTTTGTTTATGGGAAAGATTTCCTAAAAGATGTCTTCAGAGATTGACCTGACCCATTGAACCCGTTGCCTTCGAGTCACTTCCTACTCTTAGCAACCCTACAGGACAGAGTAGAACCGCTCCATAGGGTTTCCAAGGAGCTGCTCGTGGATTCAAACTGCCAGCCCTTTGAATAGCAGCCAAATACTTAACCACTGTGCCACCAGGGCCCCAAGATTGTCCTAGCTATTGTTTTTATACCTCAGGGCCCAGTTGATGTGTCTTGTGAGTCCAGCTCCAGCGGGGTCACATTATGTATACTCAGGGACAAGGAATAATGGCTTTAATTTTAGCTCCAAAGTCAGTATCAGTAGTTCTAGTAATAGTAACAACAAGAACAATGGGAGGATGGGGTAAATAAAGCATTCCAGAAGTTATCATTTGTCTAACTTTGTGTCCTCTTTAGGTCATTAGCTCTTGGTTAAATTTGTGTGCTACTCACTGGTTCTTAGATTTGGGTAAAGATACCAGCTTGGCTGTTTTGTAATAATGAAATGACAAAAATCTTACGTGTGCTACAAATTATTTTTGCCAAAAAAGTAAACAAGTTAACTTTGGGTTTATAACTATTAAAAATATTTCATATGGTTTTTCAATCATTTTTCATTAGAAGCACTTGAAATTAAAAAAAAAAAAGTATCAGAGCAATACTAGTTGCCATTGAGTCAGTTCCAAGGCATTGCAACCCAATGTGTGTCAGTAGAACTGTGCTTTATGCAGTTTTCAGTGACTAATCTTTCTGAAGTAGATGGCCAGGCCTTCCAAGGCAACTCTGGGTGGACTCCTACCACCAACCTTTGTGAATGCGTTAACCATTTGCACCACTCAGGGACTTCTATCCCAGTAATAAGGACTAATAAAGTAGACTTAAGTAAAACAAACAGAAAACATTGAAATTGAGGATCATTAAAATGTATTTTAAATGAGAAACTTTTTTTTTTTTTTTTTAATATTCTTTTCATTTGAGACAATGGTTACATGGCCCCAAAAGAATAATTTCTTGAATTTAACAAACCATATTGTGTTGAAGGAAATTTTTTTCTTTTCTTGCTAATGATATTTCAGGTAATTAGTTCATAAATTCTTTCATAAAGAATGCCTGTTTCCTCTCACTTCACAATATACATTTTTTATTTATTCGATTTTATGTGCTCTAGTTTCCCCTTTGATGCTCAACTGCTCTTTCTAATTCCGTCTGTCTTAAACTTCTAATAATTTCCTCAGCAAAACACTGAACTCTCTAAGAAAAGTGCTTTCAAAATTCTGGCTGCCCAGTCCCTACCCACTGTGAAAGCCCACGTGTTTTCCCTCCTGAACTGAGAAATCAGATGGTTTTTGCTCCCTGGGTCCTCTGAAGACTTAGCCAGAGTCCTGATCTTGGTCAAGGCCCCATATGCGCTTATTCCTAGGAACAGGCCACCATCATCATGGCAGTTCAGTGCTCTACTAGGCTAATAGCTTTCTCCCCTGCCTTGGTGTGAGAACAACAACAATTAGCATCACTAGTTGGTACTGTAAAAACAAAACCGGGGAGGAGTGTCCCCATGAAAAAACTCTTTAAAATGCACATATGTTAACTGCGGCTCACCTGTAATTGTTAACCTGATTAGAACTTTGTCAATTGGGATACAAAACTTTGGAGTGTGGCCAGGAATAAAAGAGCTAGTGGGATAGATCAGATGTTAGGGAAGCTTCAGCTGCTAATATAGGAGTCTGAGGTGAGAGGCACAAAGGAAAAAAAAAATGCAGTTTTATTGGGAGCATTATTCACAAATAGCCGTTTTTTTCTCCTTTTCCTTCATTTACCTCCCAAAACAGAAATACCAACTTAAGGATTTAAAACTATTACCATATGATTAATATTCAATATATGTGTCTTTTTCCCCCCCCCCCACCAAAAATAAATGTCAGGAATCTCATACTTTTTTTGTCAAGAAAAGAGTGGGAAACTAATATCTAACTAGTATCGAACATGTGGTAGACTCTACCTTCGTGGGTATTTTTCTCACTTAATCCTCTTTGTAGCTAGATACTGTTATGACCATGTTATAGATGAGAACATTTAGGCTGAAGGAGGTTAAGTGACTTGCCCAAGCCACGAGTATGTGATAGAGACAGGAACTGAAACCAAATCTGCCTGAACCCTAAACACACATGATCTGTCTGTTAGAGGCGGTCACAGTGGCCATAACCGAGTACAACAGCTTGCAGTCACAGAGCCCGCGGAATCAGACGGACCGGCGCGGAGTTCCAGTGCTCTTCCTTTGTTGCTGTCGTCGTTGACGTTGTTAGTTGCTGTAGAGTCGGCTCCAACTCATGCAACCTTACGTATAATGGGATGAAACATTGCCCAGACCTCCTCATGATCATTACTGTGTTTGAGTCCATTGTTGCGGCTGTTGTGTCGTCTCTTTTTCCCTGATCCTCTACTTTACCTGTACATAGACCAAGAAGCAGTCATCCAGACAGAACAAGAGGGTACTGCATGGTTTAATTTCAGGAAAAGTGTGCATCAGGGTTGTATCTTTTTACCATACCTAGTCTGTATGCTGAGTGAATAATCTGTGAAGCTGGACTATATGAAGAAGAATGAGGCATCAGGATTGGCAAAGACCTATTAACAACCTGCATTATGCTGGTGACACAACCTTGCTTGCTGAAGTGAAGAGGACTTGAAGCACTTGCTGATGAAGATCAAAGACCACAGCCTTCAGTGTGGATTATACCTCAACATAAAGAAAAAAAAAAATCCTCACAACTAGACCAATAAGCAACATCATGATAAATGGAGAAAAGATAAAAGTCGTCAAGGATTTCATTTTACTTGGATCTATAATCAACGCTTATGGACGCAGCAGTCGAGAAATCAAAAAATGTATTGCATTGGGCAAATCTGCAAAAGATTGCTTTCAAGTGTTAAAAAGCAAAGATGTCACTTTGAGCACGAAGGTGTGCCTCACCTTAACCATGGTTTTTTTCAATCACCTCATATGCGAATAAGGAGGACCAAAGAAGAATTGATGACTTTGAATTATGGTGTTGGAGAAGAATATCAAATATACCATGGACTGCCAGAAGAATGAACAAATCAGTCTTGGAAGAAGTACAGCCAGAAAGCTCCTTGGAAGCAAGGATGGTGAGACTTCACCGCAAGTACTTTGGACATGTTGTCAGGAGGGACCAGTCCTGGGAGAAGGGCATCATGCTTGGTAAAGTAGAGGGTTAGCAAAAAAAAAAGGAAGATCCTCAACAAGATGGATTGACGCAGTGGCTGCAACAGTGGGCTCAAACATAACAAAACTGTGAGAGTGGCACAGGACGGGGCAGTGTTTCATCCTGTTGTACATAGGGTCTCTGTGAGTTGGAACTGACTCAACAGCACCTAACAACAACTGCTTTACCAACACTGATGCCCTTTTCTAGCAGTTGGTCTTCCCTGAAGACTTGTCCAAAGTAAGCAAACCAAAGCCTTTCTAGCCTCACTTTTAAGGAGCATTATGGTTGTATTTCTTCTAAGACTGATTTGTTCATTCTGGCAGTCCTCGGTGTATTCAATATTCTTCACCAGCATCACAATGCATCAGTTCTTCTGTCTTCCTTTCCCGTTGTTCAGTTTACTTAACAGCATTGAAATCTTTATCTGCAGAACAGAGATACTGGTAATTCCTAACTCAGGTTATTGTGGGGACTAAGTGAGATAAATGCATGTACAGTATTTTGTACAGGACCTGACACATAAAATACTACTTCTGATTGGAATGATGTTGAAGAAACAGTATGAGTGTTAGGAAATAAAGAAGCTCAGATGCTCAGAAATTGAGAAGTCCCTTTCCTGCTAAACTGTGTGATGAATTCCCTGTTTGGCAAGACAACTCTCAAAAAACAGCGCTGAGTGAGAGGTAGCGGGCCGTCCCTGGTGTTATTCAGGGAGTTCGGTCAGAGCATAGTTCAGCAGGGCCAGGCAGATGTGCCAAGGGGAGTGGACAGCTCTAGACTCAAGACACAAGATATCCAGTTGGGAAGATGCTCATTTCCTTTGTGTAGTCTCAAATTTCCTGAACTTTGGGTCAGAAATATAATGACTCTAGGAGGACTTAGGAGCTACAGATATGTGGGCTAGAAGTAGCATTTGGCATCTTGAGTCCTTAGAAACAAAAGAAAGCTTGTGCCCGTTGCCAGCACGTTTTACAGTGTGTGCGCTGCAGTCCACGCTCAATAAATTCTTGTTGACTCTGACTGTAGCCGCAGACCCTGGACAGTGCCTTGGGGAGAGGGGAGGCAATGGCTAAATGTGTTTATAGGTTTTTCAACAGAATTAAGTTGAGCTCCCTGGTGTTATGAGGCATTTCTTTTATCCCAGACTTCTCCAGGGTTTAACCATATTTGTTTTAGCCAGAGACCATCTTGGGAAACAGTTTGAAGGCCAACTGGAATTTATTATTTGAAAGCCAAGCAGGAGGGGGAAAGGGATACCAATAAATAAAATTGAAAATAGGGTTTTTCAGTTTAATGAAATTAAAACTTAAACAACACTTAAAAGTTTTGGCTCTTTAGTGGCTAAGACTTGGCAGCACTTCAGCTCTAAGTTGGGATCCAGGGAGCCTGTTTCGAGCAGGGGCAGTCCTGTCTCTGTCTGCCTGCTTCCAACTCCAGGCCTAGCAGTAGGTCTTCGGGCCCCAAACAGATGGAATCATGGAACTTTGTGCAAACAAATGAAAGATATAAGTGTAAACAACGTTGTTCAGAAGTAACAAAACAGCCCTCGGTTCTGCCAATGGAAATCAAGAAGCCAGTGGTTTGTAGCTGTCTAGAGAATCGTCCCCTGTACTTGTCTCTTAATACTCTCTCTGCTGTGAAGCAGCTTGATGAAGTTGGTTAGACATGGCACATGGTACTATCGAGCCCTCGTTGTTCCCTCCCAGGCCTCTAACACACACATATATCCATCAGACCCTTTGGGGGTGAGGGTGGTGGAAGTTCTCCAAACAAATACCTGGCAACTTCATTGGGTTTGTCAGAATCCTATGGATATTAAGTAGCAAATTCAGCTTTAAAAATCAGCGTTAAGTTTCAAATGACTATTTTCCATGAGTGGGCTTTCCAAAAGAAAGTTTCCTTTAGTGTTAATAAAAGTTTTGAGATAGGACAAGCTATTTCTATTTCAATTTCTTTTTTTTTTTTTTCTCTCCTTAAAATTCAGAGATACAGTTATATTTGGGTGTTAATTATGGCTACTTTTTATATATTTTTCCCCCTTTGAGGGGAGGAAGAAAGAAAGGAAGGTTAGTGCTTCCAAGTGGAATGGGAAGATCTAGGTTGTATGAACTTTGGCATGTTACTTAACTTCCTCAAGGCTCATTTTTCCTAATTCATAAGAGAGGAACAATAATACTTACTTGTGGAGCTTGGGTGCGGGTTCAGTTAAGAGACCCAGCATAGATTCTGGAACATAATAAGGACTCAGCACCTGTTAGTTCCCCTTTAATCCAAAGCTAGTTCGATTTTTCACCAGCTGCAAATGCCTCTTTTGAAAATAGTCATTTTTAATATGTTTAACATATGTTAATAGCCCACATTTTAAATCCTAATATTATTTTAAGAATTCTCATTGAATAATTGTGCAAAATTAATTTTACTGAGTGAGAATTTTTATGTTTTCAGTTAATAAAAGGCCATATTTAGTACTTGTGAGTCCTGTGAGTCTCTTTAAATGTGTTATGGGTAGTTTTGTAGGATTTCCAGAAATTATGACCGTCAATGGCAATTTCTGCTTTTCATTATTTAGTGCACAGGCCTATGAGATCGGTAATTGAGCAGGTGACAGGTGAGAGGTTTTTGGATCACACCGTCTGTGAGAGGCCTTGTTAATATGTGGTGGTGTGAACTGCTATTGTCCCTATGCTGCTAAGAAAGACTTCCTGTAATCACGCCATCTTCGTGTTAAGAGTTTTTAAAAATTGAGTGGCATTTTCAGCTTCTCTAAGGACTCCTAGTGTTCAAACTACTTAAGAACTATAGTTATTCTAGCGTAACTGACCTTTATTGCAAATTGCCTTGTTTCATCCCAACAGTTCTCAGGACTCCAGTTGGCCTTAAGAGGTGATGAGCTCTAATACTTCTTAGTGTTTCATTTCAGGGGTGGTTATGCACTGGCTAGGAGATTAGTAGATTAATTCCCTGATCATTAGCAATTCTTATATTAAGTGGGCAAGAGAGATATAAGAAGACATGAAACATCCTGGGTGTATCTAGACAGTCCTTCATGCATGGACACACACTTACCCACCCCAGATATCTGGAATGACACCCCTTTAAAAGATTGATTGAAATAGAGAAAAGCTTCTCTCTCTTCATTCATTCAACAGATATTAATTGAGCACCTACTATGTGCCAGGCAGTGGGTGTTCCATGGGAAACAAGCACCTATCCCATTCCTGGCCTCTTGGTTCCCCTAGTTCCCTCCCCACCAGAGGCCAATGCTAGTATTTCTTTCTTTTATTTCCTTTCAGAGATAAGAATGTTTTTGCATGTGCACTTCCTTCCCCCTCCCTCACCTTTTTTTTAATCCAAGTGACTGTATGCTGTAAACCTCATCTTGGAGAATAGTCCATTTTATTGCTGCATAGTATTCCACTGTATGGTTGAATGATCATTTTATTAGTACTGTATTGATCAACATTTACCTAGTTCCCAGGAGGTCGGTTGGTTGTTTTTCTTCTACTGCTGTTTTGCCCTCTTTCTTCTGCCTTGCATTTCCTCTGAAACATTGATTTCATTCCCTGTCATCTCATCCCTAATGATTTGGGAACTAGGACTCAACACTCCTGTCTTAGAGACACTCATCCTTGTGTCTGCTTCCTGATAGATCTAGGCAAGCATGAGTGAGTTAAATATACACAGTAAGGCCTTACCTTTTCACCCCACAGATTCTTTGTGGTTAATGATCAGAGGCTAGCTGATAAGCTTTTGTACTCCAGTGTCCACTTCTTTAAATAGTCAAGAACTTTAGGAGAACTGACTCAGTTTGGCAGACACAATACCTCATCATTTAGGACTCTGTCATTTCAGGCTGCCCAAGCCTGCTCACACTGATGTGTGTTCTCCTTGGGACAGAGCTGTCTACCCTAAGGATTTTCCTTGGCTCCTTGACTACAGTAGCCGTCCTTTTCTTTTCATTGTCCTCATTCTTCTGGGTGATTCTATGTCCACTATAATGTGGAGAATTTTGAAGATCAGTTTAAGCACATTAACTTTAAATGTATTATAACTAGCTAACTCCCTTGTAGTATGGCTCTTTAAAGTATATCCAGTTTCATTTCTGGAAATCTTCACTGTCAGGAGGTTGCTTTCTTACACTTGGTCATGATAAGTAGGAAGCGCCTTCCTAACCTAAGTCTTCAGAGACTCTGTACATGACCTTGACCACTGGTTGTTGCTTCAGCTGTACCTTCTGTTCTTTGTTATTTCTGCTCATCTTCACGTTGACGTTACCATTCTCTGCCTCTGAGTTTCAGTTTTTCCATTTCCAGTCATTCCGCATCTCTTCACTAACCCCCTTGCACTTCCCTGTATGCATATCTGGCTTCTTTAAAGCAATTTTTTTCTTCAGAGCTTGCTTTTTTTTTTTTCTCCTCTCTTTTTAACTATTTCAGTGTATACTCCAACAGGCTAATCTACTTTTTATTATTTCCTCAAATGGTTAGTCGATTGGCCTCACCTCTCTACCTTTAAAGCCTCATTTCTGTATTCTAAAGGGTTTTATTGTGGTCTGTTTCTTCATTCTGGCAGTGAGTGAAATTAAACAAAAAATAATAATCTTCCACAGATATGTCTTCTATATCTTTTTTAATTTTCAAAATTGAGAAATGTTAAAATTCTCTTTTAAATTGTGGTTCCCCCCGCCCCCATTTTTAAGAAGATTTCCTAGGCTCCATCTTTATTTATTTCTCCCATTTGTCACCTTATCACCACTTACAAATTCCACAAGTATGTACTAAGAACCTACCATATGCCAGGCACCATGGAAACTCTGGTGGCATAGTGGTTAAGTGCTACGGCTGCTAACCAAAAGTTCAGCAGTTTGAATCCACCAGGCACTCCTTGGAAACTCTATGGAGCAGTTCTACTCTGTCCTATAGGGTCGCTATGAGGCAGAATCGACTTGACGGCAATGGTTTTTGTTTGTTTGTTTGTTTTTGTTCTAGGTCCTGAACAAACAGCAATGGACAAAATAGACAAAATTCCCTGCCCTCGAGGAATTTACATTCCAGTGGCATAAGGTAGACCATAAACTAATACATTATATGGATTAAATGTTGTGGAGAACCTTAATACAGGAAAGGGGAATAGGGAGTCCAGAATGGTAGTACATTTTTCAATAAGGTAGTCATAAGAAAAGGACCTTTGAACAAAACCTTGAAAGAAACAATGGAGCAAGTACTGGGGATTTACCTAGAAGAAGAGTATGGGAACAGCAAGTGCGAAGGCTCTGAGGAAGGAACATGTCTGGCAAATTGTTGTTCTCTGATACTGTCAAGTCGATTCCAACTCCTAGCGACCCCATGTGACAGAGTAGAACTGCCCGATAGGGTTTTCTAGGCTGTGGTCTTTATGGAAACAGATCGTTTTTCCAAAGAGCGGCCGGGTGAGTTCAGGCCTCCAACCTTTGGGTTAGCCGCCCAGCGCTTAGCTGTTGTGCCACCAGGGCTCCTTGTCTGGCAGGTTAAGGAACAGCAAAGAGACCACTGTGGCTGGAGGCAGGGGAGTAAAAGAGCTAAGTCAAGATTTTGGCTTTTACTTGAGATGTAGAACCATGGAACAGTTATGAGCAAACAAGTGAGTTGATATGGCCTATGCTGTGATGTGTTATTTTCACATATTATTTGAAGAGGGTTTATGATTGATATTGGAGCCCTGGTGGCACAGTGGTTAAGAGCTAGGCTGCTAACCCAAAAGGTTGGCAGTTCGAATCCACTAGGCATCCTTTGGAAACCTTATGGGGCAGTTCTACTCTGTCCTGTAGGATTGCTATGAGTCGGAACCAACTCAATGGCAACGGGTTTGATTTTGGGGTTTTTTATGATTGATACCATTAAAGACAAACTAACCTTTCTTCTTTAACCTTTCTTCCAGCTCTTCTTGCTATAAATATTTTCTACCTAATCAGGAGCATGAACTAGATATAAATGACTCGGGGTTTTCTCTTTTCTCTCTTCGCTACTCCCAATCTGTTGTTTAGATGACAAGACCATTATTATTACTAATGTAATTTTTAATAGGTCTTGTCTCTAGCCATCAGTTACTTTTAGCCTCTCTACAAACTCAATCTTGATTTAATTTATTTGCTACTTACCTCAGTACTGCTTCCAAAAAGATGAGAAGGCATAAAATGAATGGTATTTAAGTTAAAAGACTGTAAAAATAAAAGAAGAAAACTATGTTGGAGGAAGAATCTAATGTAGCAGATCCATCTAGCTGACTACTGTGAAATGATGGACCAATCAGTCTACCCATGAGCTTCATGGTAACAGACCTAAAAGGAAAATAACGGATTATGTACTTATTCTTATCTGATTTTTCTAGTCCACAACACTGGTCTTTTCCCTTCTACAACAGTGCATGCTACCATGTGAAATGTTTCATAACATCCCTTTTTCTTCATCATACATTGATTACTTTCTGAAATAAGCTAGTCAAGATACATTTCAACCTCCTTCCTACAGTGCTACTTTTTTATTTATTTGGGTTCATTTTGTGTTTGCTTTTGCTGACTTCTTACCAAAATTCTGTTAGTTCACTAGCTGTAGGAATGACAATCATGGTGGATTCTAATTTAAAAAAAAAAAAAATTATTTCACTAGATTGCCAGCTATTTAAGGCAGAAATTGTTCCTTTCGTCTTTATATTCCTGGTATGCCCAAGACAAATAGTTCATCAATCCATTACCTACAACTGCAAAGTCTGAATACAGAGAATTTAATCAGAAGTTGGGTAACAAAATTCATTCAGAGGTAGAAGTTGACCTGAACCGAAGTAAGACTGTTTAGGAATCTTCAGTTGTCCTGCTTGTTTTGAATATTCTCATTTTTTGCTACAGAGTGGAAATAGGTTTAATTGTGAGTATTCCCCAGACTCTGCTGGGTGTTATGTGATTATTGGTAATATTCATCTTATTACTTTTATAAAATTTGAAAATATGTACATTCCAAAACACGTCTGCCCCCAAAAGTTTCAGAAAGATTATGGGCCTGGGATAGCCAATTCCTAGAATATTGTAGGTACCTGTTGTTGTTGTTGTTAGGTGCCGTTGAGTAGATTCCAACTCATAGCAACTCTACAGGGCAGAGTAGAACTGCCCCATAGGGTTTCCAAGGAGCGCCTGGTGGATTGAACCTTTTGGTTCGCAGCCATGCTCTTAATCACTGCGCCACCAGGGCTCCCAGGTACCTAGTAAATGTAATTGAAATGAAGTTTGATTAATATGAGATACTTAGAAATGGGGGATCATGAGCCCTAGTGGCACAATGGTTAAGTGCTTGGCTTGCTAAGCGAAAAGTTAGCAGTTCAGACCCATCCAGTGGTTCCGCAGGAGAAAGACGTGGCGATTTGCTCCTGTAGAGATTACAGCCAAGAACACCCTGTGGGCAGTTCTGCTCTGTCACATGGGGTCACTGTGGGTCCAGATCAACCTGACAGCACAAGGACGACAGACGGAAGTCGGGGGGGAGCTCTTCTGCAGCCAGCCTCGTGACCGTGAAGTGGGGGAGCTCTTCTGCAGCCAGCCTCGTGACCGTGAAGTGGGGGAGCTCTTCTGCAGCCAGCCTCGTGACCGTGAAGCGTAAAGGGATAGAAGAGGTGATCCACCTAGTCCATAAAAGCATGTATCAAAATGTTCCCATAAGTTTTCTCTTAGAGTAGTAGTAACTGGTCTTCATTCAGGCTAATAAATCTAGGGAGTATAAAGTGTTACAGGTAGAATTGTTTCCATCAGTGGCCTAGAAGGAGCTTTTTGTATGATTTGTGTGTTTTTTATGTTGTCTCTGTATCTTTACTTATTACTTGATATCTTTTTGTTTTTCTTTAGCGTTTTTTAAAAAGGTGTCACATTAGTTTTTGTAATACTGCTGATTTAATTGCAAAAGCACACATAAACAGTTTGAAAGGTGTGAGGAGAAATTCACGAGTCACATGGGCAACAGCAACAAAGCTCACATTCAGTCTGGAATCCGTCCACTGTGCCAGTGGGTCAAATGATGTCTCCTGAAACTGAGTGAGATATGCGTTTGTTACAAGAAACATTTGTTTCATGCCAAAGATACTGTGGGAAATATCAAGATGAATCAAATGTAAGCTTCAGTCTCACAGAGTTTCAGCTTTGTAGGGCAAGCAAGACGTAGCTATAAAATAGATAAAATGCACAGCCAACCTGCCAGAGAAGGCAACCAGAGGAGAGACTTCACAGCTCAGGAGATCAGGAAGGGAGGTGGGTTTGCCCAGGGCCTGGGAAGATGAGTCAGAATTGGATAGAGAGACTGGACTGATGGAATACAAGGATGATAAGTACCAAGCCCCAGGTCTCCGGAAGCTCGGTGTTTAACGGGAGAGATGCACATAAATAGATAAAGTATTGTGGAAAATGGTACGTGGTATAACAGGCGCTGTGGAACTGTAGAGTCCCTGGGTGGCATGAATGGTTAACACAATTGGCGGCTAACTGAAAGGTTGGCAGTTCGAGCCCACCCAGAGGTACCGCAGAAGAAAGGCCTGGCGATCTGCTTCCAAAAGGTCACAGCCATGAAAAGCCTGTGGAACACAGGTCTACTCTGATACACGTGGTGTTGCCATGAGTCAGACTCAACTCTACAGCAGCTGGTTTGGTGGTTTTTTTTTTTTGGTTTTATGGAATTATAGAGGAAAATGATAAATCTTTGTGGGAGATGGGGCACAGCTGACCTTCAAGCTGGGTCTTGAAGGACACAGGAAGGGTAGGAGTGGGTCAAGGAATGCATTTAACCCATTGCCACTGAGTCGATTCCAACTCATAGTGACCCTATAGGACAGAGTAGAACTGCCCCATAGGGTTTCCAAGGCTGTAATCTTTACAGAAGCAGACTGCCATATCTTTCTCCTGCAGTGCAGCTGGTGGATTCAAACTGCTAACCTTTCAGTTAGCAGCCAAGCGCTTAACCACTGTGCCACCAGGGCTCCTTCAGGAGTGCATTTTGTGCAGAGAAAATGTTAAGGAGCTTATGTGAACTCTCAGCAACAGGACAGTTATACGACAGTGACCTCCTGTGTTGTCTTGTCATTGCAGGTGACTCAGACTCCCCTCCTGGAACAATACAGAGCAGAAGAGGTGTTCAGAATAAGAGCCAGTTTAGGACCATTGCACCAAAAATTGTGCCCAGAGCCCTAACATCCAGAGTGCTGCCATGTCATTCCCCATCATTCTCTGACCACCTTAATCCAGGACCCTCCATCAACTCCAAGCCGCTGGTGATGCCTTCCCAGAACTATGCTCTGATGCAGGTCGCTGGCCAGGAGGGGACGTTTTCTCTCATTGCTTTGCCACACATGGCCTCAGCGCAGCCAATCCAAAAACCCAGAATGCCCCTGCCTGAAAACCTTAAACTGCCTATTCCTCGGTACCAACCCCCAAGAAATAGCAAGGCAACAGAAAAGAAACCCAGTCCGAGCTCCTTGGAGAGTAGCTGTAGCAAACCTCCTGTCCAAACCCAGACGTGTCCTCAAATGTCTTCTCCCCGACCCATCCATCCCGAACTCCCCCACAAAACCCTATCATCCGAGCAAGCACCGTCACGAGATGAAGCCCCAGCTGCTCTGCCCAGTGAAGGTGGCCTCAGAGCCTTGGGACCTCCACTGACGCCCAGCCGTGGAGATGTGAATGCTCCTGCCACCCTGAGATCATCCACCGTCCAAGAGCCTGCAGTGGAGCAGGCCCACACGAGGATTTCAGAGACAGCAAGCTGGGCAGGCAAGAAAACCTGCCATAAACCTTCTACTGTCCATCTCGCAAAAGCCATGACCAGTTGGTCACCAGCAGTTTTTGGCAATGCAGTTCAGATGATTTCTTCAGTCCCCAAAGGTAAACTGCCTATCTTACCCTACTCAAGAATGAAAACAACAGAGTTTTGCAAAATTAAGCACATTGCAGATTTGCCTTTACCTGGGCACAGGGCCCACTGTGATAAGATATCCTCCATCCCAGAAGGCTTCAATGTAGCCACCAAAATGGCTGATAAGATACCTGTTCCACAGGTGTCATCAAGGCAAAGTCCCTGTGAAAGTGCCTTCTGTCCAGCCCCCAAGCTAGACCCCAACCACAAAACAAAACTGAACAGCGGGGCAGCCAGGAGGAGAGCGAGGAAACGCAAGCTACCAGATGAAATCTTGACGTTTCAGGGAAAACGGAGGAAATGCATCATTAATAAGTGTAGAAACGGTAAAGAAAGAGTAAAAACTGATCCCCAAGAACCCAGAGATCAAAAACCTGTGAAAAAATACCGTAGCATTATGCCCAAGCCTGTACTTGTCATGCCAGCCTTGGCTTCCCTGGCTTCGCCTGCAGCTACGCTACAGTCCCACACTCCCGGCAGCCTGGGGCAGGACGCTGCGCTAAATAACTCTCTCACTTCTGAAGCCCTCGGTGGTAAGCAGAATGACAGTCCTTCCACTAAGCCCATCCTTGCCTTTAAGAATGGGCGTTCTGGCCTGGGGAAGCCTTGCCACAGGTGTCAGGTCTGCAACCACCACTTTGAGTTCAGGCAGCACCTTCAAGACCACATGAGCACGCACACGAACAGACGGCCTTATAGCTGTCGCATCTGTCGCAAGACATACGTCCGTTCTGGCAGCCTGAGCACACACATGAAGCTTCACCACGGTGAGAGCCGCCCCCGGAGACTCCTGTGCTGCGAATTTTGTACAAAAGTGTTCAGTCACGTCAGGGTCTATTTTGGCCACCTGAAAGAAGTGCACAGGGTCGTGATCAGCACCGAGCCCTCCCCCAGCGAACCACAGCCAGGGGACACGCTGAAGACCAGAGACTCCAGTGTGCCAGGGACAGAGGGCTCGGCACAGAGGTGAGTGCTGATGGCAGCGAGGGCTGGCCAGGAAATCTGTTTTGATTGGGAGGAGGCGCTAAGATTTCCTATTCCTTGTGGCCATCCAGTTTGTAAAAACGACTCTCAGGGTAAAATTCCCCTGAGTGCTGTGCAGTGACCTTAATATTCTATAGTTTCTGCCCAGTCGTGGATTTTTAATTTTACTTTAACCTCCATAAGCGAGGACGTTAATGCCTGTCCGAGGTATACTGGGGACAGTAAGGAGGTAGAAGATTAATCTGTATCTGAGATAGGAAATTGTAAGTGATCGTATATAGTTTCTTAGAGTGTTTACAAGTGATTTCTCCCAAAATCATGTCCACAGAATTTATACCTAACAGCAGCGTTTGCCCCAGAACACAGCCTGACCCAGGGTAGGGACTCGGCAGCGGGCGGCGGTGGCGGGGGGGTGTCCAGCCAGACCAAAGGGAACCAGACCTAACACTGACCTTTACCCTGTTTTTCCCATCAGGCCAGATTAACCTTGTCTGATGTCATTTCCTTTTCGCAGGTCCTAGTATTATAAACAAACAGGCTAGCTAAGTGATTAGAGAGCCGGAAGTGAGCCAGGGACACACCCGCAGTACACTAATAGCCGTGTGGACCTGTGTGTCGCCTGTCCCCCAGGTGACCAAGAGGGAGTTTCATTGAAACTGTCCTCATCAGCAGTGTGAGAACCACACATCTTCCAACACCTCAGATCCTCTGTTCCTCATCATTCTTAATTATCCACTTCTTCTAAATATGAATCGTACTTTCAATTCAATTTTGGCTTACTCTGTCTCATTCATTAAAAATAGTAGCGGCCTGTCCTGTTTTGCCCTTGTTTGTCTACACTTTCTCTGGTTTCCTTCAAGCTTTACTGTCCCCTTTCAGATACATGTATTTGCCTAAATAGCAGCTTCCCTCAAGAAACCTCCCCTCTGAATTATGTTCTTTTAGTTAGAACTTGGTTTTTAGAATGGTGTCCAATCTGCATCCATGCTCAAGACTAGCGACAGCCACAGCCAGGTGGTGCCGACAACCACCTTCAGTGGAGCCAAGCTTGTGCCTGCCATGCTTGACTTGGTATTACCTGACTTTTCAGTGTCCTTATCAAAAAAAAAAAAAATTTCTTTTTTTTTATCCCTGCTGCTGTCAGTAATCAAAGAAGAATGTGCTCACCTGGAGAGATGCAGAAAGGGAAACACTCTTTCTAAATGACCCCCGGGAGCTTGAGAAATGTGTGGCCCAGGCAGGAGTGACAGGTAGCTTTCACTGTGGCCTTTGCTGAAGGTCTGCCTATGCTCTGTTTACTCCAACCTTTGTACGTCCTGGAGTCTCTGAGTGGTGCAAATGTTTAACACGCTCAGCTGCTAATCGGAATGTCAGAGGTTTAAGTCCATCCAGAGGTGCCTCAGAAGGAAGGCCTGGCAATCTACTTCCAAAAAATCAGCCATCGAAAACCCTGTGGAGCACAGTTCTCCCCTGACACGTAGGAGGTCATCCTGAATTGGAGCTGACTCAGTGGCGCCTGGTTGGGGTGTTTTGTACTTCTCATCAGTGAGTGTGTTTTAGATCCCTGGAGGGTAAGAGCTGAAAGGAAAAGTTCACGTTCTGTTTTTCCATGAAATCTTATATAGACTCTTTCCCCCCTTTTCAGGGAAAACAAATCAAGCCTGGAAGAAGACCTCTTTCTAAACCAAGTGGACGAAGTCAAATTACAAATCAAATGTGGCCGTTGTCAAATCACTACCCAGTCTTTTGCAGAAATAAAGTTTCATTTGCTATATGTTCACGGAGAGGAAATTCAGGGCCGACCGCAGGAAGGGCTTTTGCCAGGGAGCAAAGGAGCTCAGGAAGAACTGGTTAGACATGCTGCTCCTTACTGGAAGCAGTATCCCGAGAGGAGAAAGCTGGGTAAGCCTTGTGCATCTGGGGAGGACTTACACGCATTTCCTAAACTGAAAAGGCAGCTCTACCTTCATCAACGGAATAATGCGCAAATACAAATAAAAAATGAAGAAGCCCACCTGGGAAACAGTGAGCTGGGAGAAGACTCCAAGGGCCAAATGCACCCCGGCCCCAACATGAGTCTCCTTTACTCCCACTCGGGCTTTAACTGCCTCCTGTGTGCTCAGACCCTGGGAAGGAGAGAAGATCTCCTTCACCACTGGGAGCAGCAGCATAATTGTGAAGACCCCTCCAAACTCTGGACGATTTTGAATGCATTCTGTGACGGGGCGGGGATTCAATTCTCCAAAGAAATTGAAAAATGAAACAGTGGAAACAGAGGGGGGTTAAGGGGTCTTTCTTCCTGTGACCTTTCTCTGAAAGCTCGTGTTTTATTTGTGGTGCTTAATTACAAAATCAAGCAAGTTCGGCTCAGTGTTAATGAACAGAAGTGATTTTGTACATAGGTTCATTTTCTTATAAAATACAAGCCCTTGGTGCATATTTTTCAACCGTGTGAGACTAATTTTAAAATTGTGTGTACCAGCTCTCAGTGTCTTAGCCTTCATTTCAGAATAAGTGAAAAGAACCAGATTTGGAGACTGAAATGTAGAGGTTTGTAGGCTGTGCTTCAAATACAGTTTTCCGCAAAAACACGGGTGCGTGTCCTTCTGTTCGTGTTATGCTTTCCACTTACATAGGCTGACCAGCACTACGTTTTCAGGTGGCAAAACCATTTTAGTCGCAAACAATATCAAGTCCGATGGTAAATGTTGATATTTATTAAATTCTCTGGATTATTTGAATATGCTGTATAGCAGTATATTTAATAAGGTTATCATCTATCATAATTTAAAATCTATGTTTTCAGGACTTAGATTTTTTTTTTTTAACTCTTCTATTTTCTTACATGCACATTGCCTTGAAGATGAGTTGTTGGGAAGTCTCATAGCTGTAGTGTTCCACAGGAAAGTAGTCAAAATTTTTGTAGTACTTCAGCTAATTTAAAAAAAAAAAAAATCTGCTTTCTTGGTAAAAACTCATTTTCAAGTAGTCTTTGGGGCCAGAAAACTTACAGTCTGGAAGTGAACGAGATAGTTTAGATGTCTCTGTGTCTCACCTGCTTTCCCTCCCTTGCCAGTAACCCCGGAGGGTTTGTCGCCAGCTGACCGATTTGAGATGCGACTGTGCCATTCAAGCCGAAGTTCTTCTTGAAAGTCAGGAGTGCCTCGTAAATTCCTGGGAAGTTAATTCAAATCAGGAAAGTTGCCATCTGAAGTTTCTGACCATCCTGGCTGCAAAATCATTTTCTTAGAAGGGGGAATTTAAACATTCATCCTAATAAAATCCTGGCCGTTGAATGAAAGCATTGTGTATGTAGCCAGCCCTGAAGTTCGGCCCAAGGATCATGATAACATTTTCCTGTGCCTGAGGAGGTTTCCTATAACAGGAAGAGCTGAATTCAAATTGATAAGCTAGTGAGTCTCAAGTCGTCTTTTTTTTACTGTTGACTTTGAAAAGCAATCATAGGTATAGTTTGGCGCACACAGTACCAAAAGGGAAAACTCAATCCTTGGCTTTTTAAAAATAGTTTTGTAAATTTGAGAATAAGAGGGTAGGGGTGGAGACCTCTGACATATTTTGGGTTTTTCGATGGCACTCTACCCAGTTTCACAGAGATAGTATCCGCCCACCACTGCTGGGTATGCTTAGAGTTCCTGGATTAGCAATGAAACAGCGTTACCATCCAGCACAGCACCTGGTTTGTTTTTGGCAGATCCATCTTAAAGACATTTAAAAATGAGATCTACCAAGAATATTACTTGAATTCAAACCATGAAACTTGAATTCAGACTGTGAAATAGTTCATAGCCTGCTCAGTCCTTAGGTGTGAAAAGTGGCCTTTGGAGCATGTCTTCAGACCAGAGGTGTCGGGGAGAACACATCCACTCAGCACACAAAGGGAGGTCTGCAGGCCCCAAGGCTGCAGAGGTGCCTGCCTGCAGCCAGTGCCTAAGCAAGTATTCTTTTTTTTTTTAATTTATTGCGCTTTAGCAGAAAGTTTACAAATCAAGTCAGTCTGTCATACAAAAAGCTACACACACCTTGCTGTGTACTCCTAGCAGCTCTCCTCCTAATGAGACAGCACACTTCTCCTCTCCACCCTGTATTCCCCATGTCCATTCAACCAGCTCCTGTCCCCCTCTTTCTTGTCATCTCACCACCAGACAGGAGCTGCCCACATAGTCTCAAGTGTCTACTTGAGCCAAGAAGTTCACTCCTCACCAGTATCATTGTCTGTCTATCTTACAGTCCAGGCCAATCCCTGTCTGAAGACTTGGCTTCGGAAATGGTTCCAGTCTTGGGCTAACAAAGGGTCCAGGGACGATGACCGTCAAGGTTGCTCCAGTCTCAGTCAGACCATTAAGCCTGGTCTTTTTACAAGAATTTGAGATCTGCATCCCAGTGTTCTCCTGCTCCATCAGGGATTCTCTGTTGTGTTCCCTGTCAGGGCAATGATTGGTGTTAGCCGGGCACCATCCAGTTCTCCCCCATCTCAGGTTGATGGATTCTCTGGCATATGTGGCCTTTTTTCTGCCTCTTGGGCTCATCTTTACCGTGTGTGTTTGGTGCTCTTCATTCTCCTTTGCTCCAGGTAGGTTGAGACCAATTGACGCATCTTAGATGGCCACTTGCTAGTGTTTAAGACCCCAGACGCCTCTCACCAAAGTGGGATGCAGAACGTTTTCTTAGTACATTTTGTATGCCAATTGACCTAGATGTCCCCTGAAACCATGGTCCCCAGACCCCCATCACCTCAGCACGTATTCTTGCACCGAGAGCACAGACAATCTCTGGGAAGAAGTAGAGTTAGAAAGGGGAAAAGAACAAAAGTAGAGAGATGCCATTGGTTCATGAGTAAGTGTTCTGGGTGGACCCCGTTCTAGAGTGTATTTTAGAGCAGCGGCCCCAGTGTCCTCACTATGTTTAGGCCACTCATCTCACAGGGCTACTGATCATGGGCAGGGGTGATGGGGAGGCTCATCTTTACAGAAAACTCTTAAAGAGAAGAAGACTTGCAGTGCAAAGGGACTTTCACTGGATTCCTGTGTATGTGGCTTCATTCAGAACAGAACATTTGTTAAAACTCTCACTGTCTGGAAACACTACCCAGGGTTATAATGGGAGCAACCCCAAACGCCACTGAAATAAAGAAGTTCTGACCCTTAGTAGCAGCACTACTTGGGTGAGAATGGTGGGAAGAGAGACTCCTGTCTGGTAGGTAGGGAGAAAGGAATAAGTAATTCAGCTAAAGTAACTAGTAATGGAGTCCCTGGGTGGCACAAACAGTTACGTGCTCTGCTAACTGAAAGGTTTGTGGTTCAAGCCCACCCATAGGCACCTTGAAAGAAAGACCTGGCAATCTACTTCTGAAAAATTAGCCATTGAGAATCCTGTGGAGCACAGTTCTACCCTAACACACGTGGCGTTGTCATGAGTCAAGACCGACTTGATAGCAACTGGTTCGGTTTTCTTTGGTTTTAACTTTAGGGGCAGCTCAGAGCCTTCCTTAGGCGTGGTAGAGAGTTGTTGCCCAATGGTCTTGCCCTTTCCATGAGCCCAAAGGCAGGGAGTATGGAGGAGAGCACCTGATGCCTACTCCCTGTGTGACCTTGGAGAGGTCTAAGCCTTTGTTCCCTCATCTGTAAAATGAAGGTGGATCCTACCACAAGGCATTGTTGTGAAGAGTCAATGAGACACAAAATGACATGCCCCTAATAACTTTTTCAGTAGTAGAATTCTCACTTTCCGTGCCGGAAACCCAGGTTCGATTCCTGGCCAATGCACCTCCTATGCAGCCACCACCCATCTGTCAATGGTGGCTTGTGTGTTGAACAGGTTTCAGCGGAGCTTCCAGACTGAAATGGACTA
The DNA here is from genome assembly GCF_030014295.1 of Loxodonta africana. Taxonomy (NCBI): domain Eukaryota; kingdom Metazoa; phylum Chordata; class Mammalia; order Proboscidea; family Elephantidae; genus Loxodonta; species Loxodonta africana. Next base: position 173,033,737 of record NC_087345.1, on the reverse strand, counting down.
GGAAGAAAGGCCTAGCGATCTACTGAAAATCAGGCAATGAACGCCCTATAGATGACAGCGGTGATGGTGCAGGACTGGGCAGCGTTTCATTCTGTGTGCATGAGGTCAGCATGAGTCGAGGGCCAACTCAGCAGCAGCTAACAACAACAACGACACCTTGTCTGCACATTTGGGCACACAGTAACTGGTGGCTGTTATTGATTATGCGCCCGGCCAGGCCTGGAAGAAGAGGTATGTGATACCACAGAAAGATACTTAAAAACTGCTCAAGTAGCCCTCCAGTTCAGAATTCAAAGATGAAAACACTGCTGAGAACAGTGGACATTGCCATCTTTGTATAAAAAAGTGCATTTTGATTTTTAAATAACTAATAAAAATGGGATTTGGACTTCATGGAGATTTGTTGTGTCTAATCAACGTAGAAAGCAAAATTCACTGAATTATTTCCTTCCCAGGCCACGCTTTGGGGCTTGTAGTCTTCAGGTCTCAGCCCAGCAGCACATCCGCCAGGCGGCTGCCCCAACTTTGTGCTTCCCACGCCCCCTGTTTTGCTGTTGTCATAGCACCCACCCCACTGTCTGCAGCTCACTGTGGACTTGTCTAGTTTCCACACTAGACAATAAGCTTCTTGAGGGCAGGAACTGAGCGCTAGAGGGCCCAGTACTTGACGTGTCAGTTTTAAAAAAAAACCCAGTTGCCATCAACTCAGCTCCAACTCATGACAACCCCATGTGTGTCCCAGTAGACCTGGGCTCCATAGGGTTTTCAGTGGCTGATTTCCCAGAAGTAAATCACTAGGCCTTTCTCCCAGGGTGCCTCTGTAGGGACTGGAATCTCCAGTCTTTCAGTTAGCAGTCAAGTATATAAATATTTGTTGAAAAAATGAATGCATTAGCTAAATACAAGCAAATCGCCACTTCTCATTTCATGAATAAATCCAGCTTTAGCAGCAACCAGTATGGTAGCTAAGTAAGGCATCAAGACAAGCTGGCTCTTAAGTTCTGCACGTTCATTTTCCTTAGTATCTTTTGCTTCTTGGAAAATTGTTTGAAAGCCAGCAAAACTTTTTTTTTTTTTCCTTTGCTTTTAGCCCCAAATTATTTGTGAAAGTTACAGCATTTTTGGTTTGTATTTTTTTATTAGCTGTCATTTTTATTCATGTCCCCTTTTGTTTCCCTCCCTTTCTCTGGACCTCTTCCTGATTTAGCTTTACTGTTGTTGCTCAGCTAAGCTGTTCCTCATATGGAAAGCTGTTTCTTCATCTACACACCATAAATAATCAAACCTGGGTGCGTTCCACTGCCTTGTCTGGCTGTGGACTCTTCCTTTCCCAGCTGCACGGCTCTAATTTTCTGTGGCCCCAATGACACGATTGTTGGCAGTAAATGCTCGATTTATTTATTAGACTGCTTAGATCCGGGCTGTTTTGCTCCATTCAAGCTGCTGACTGCTTGTTAGGCACATATTTTACATCATCTCCCATTTTGACTGAGCTCCTGAGAGAAAGTGCCCTGGTAAGGATGAACTGGGATTTCACAGAACAGGTTTTTAGCTTCAACTTTATACTGACTTCCCTGGTGTTAGACAATCAGCAGCTTATCTAGGCTTGTGGTACAATCTAATATATATTTTAACATTATCCGCCTCTTTAGGAATGTTTCTCTTGGCGACGAACCATTTATTGCGTCTCATATTTGGCCATGGTCATAGTTATTCCCATAATAAAGCTGTAAGCATAGTTTTTTCAGATATTTTAAACCTGTGTTTCATATGCAGATGTTGGCTTAAGAGTACCTCATGTTTTCCACAGCTCTTAAGTGTGAAAATATTTCAACATGTTGCCTAAAGCCTAAAGCCTAGGGGGGTTAAAAATGCTATCCATTGAAGGAAACCAAATATGACAACTAAAAGCGAAGTAAAGATGACTTGTTCTAATTTTGATTTGAGGCTAAACAGGCTTATTATTTTAAATGATATTTGCTCCCATGCTCAGAAGTGTTTCCCCTCCTCTTGGTTAGCTTAGCAGTAAAGAATTCATCTGTAATAGAACTGCAATACTCGCCTCTTTTAGCAGGTTCCAAAAACAAAATTGCAAGTTGTTAGCATTATAATAGATCATATTTTTTATAAATCTAACAACCACTAAGCCCTGCTCAAAGAACAGAAAGATTTTACCTTCTGTCATTTGAGTCAAAATTAAATGTAAATTTAGCCTCCACCTCAGAGATGCAAGGAGACCACCAGGTAGTCTATAGGTATTTGTAGAGGCAGAGCAATGGAATTTGGGTCTGATTACTGGTCCAATTGTAATGCATATCTTACCATAAAAGTTTGACCATGGAAGACAGCCAGGTGGCTCAAACAAATGAGCTGCATAGCTCTCCCAGGTTCCCAGTATCTGAAAATAAGGGTACGCTCTTAAGGAACTCAAACGCTACCTATTCCCAGTTGAATCCAAATGAAAGCACAGTTAAATTCGTCATAAGACATGAACTGAACCAAGCCGTTTTGATGATGGCCACATTCTAGGAACATTATTCTCAAATATCCAAGGAGATTAAGTCTTGAAATGATGTTTATTCTTCCTTGAAGTAAGGGATGGGGAGGGGAAAGCAGGGATACTGTGTCAAGACATGGCACCGAGGTTGCTTTGATGAAAGCAACCGGTGAAGCACTGTAAGAAGTGGGGATCTTGGCTCCAGTATTCCTGGCAGCAAAATGTCATCAACATTTTGGTACAACCTCAGTGGAAGAAACTGGACGGTGTCCATGAAAATCTAAAATACATTTTGACGGAGGAACTCCACTTGTAGGAAGCTGTCCTATAGATATTATTGCACAAGTGTGCAGATGTGCAACCTTGTTCATAATAAGCAAAACACTGGAAACCACCTAAATGTCCATCAGAGCTGGTGAAAAAAAATTGTTATTAGGTGCTGCCGAGTCAGTTCCGACTCATAGTGACCCTGTGCACAACAGAACGAAACACTGCTCAGTCCAGTGCCAACCTCACAATCGTTGCTATGCTTGAGCCCATTGTTGCAGCCACTGTGTCAGTCCACCTCGTTGAGGATCTTCCTCTTTTTTGCTGACCCTCCACTTTACCAGGCATGATGTCCTTGACCAGAGACTGATCCGTCCTGATAATATGTCCAAAGGACATGAGACGAAGTCTCACCATCCTCCCTTCTAAGGAGCTTTCTAGCTGTACATCTTCCAAGACAGATTTGTTTGTTTTTCTGGTAGCCCAAAGTATATTCAGTGTTCTTTGCCAACACCAAGAGCTCGTTAAAAAAAATTACAGTGTACTAAGTAATGGAATGCCAGTTTAAAAGACTGAAGTAGCACTTTATGTGCCCAAATATTACGTATGATACGAAGGAAGCAAAGTGCTGAACAACATGTATTGTGCTGCCTTTTGCTTGAAAAGGGAGGGAGAGATGGGACGTGTGTGCTTGTATGTACAAAGAAGATTTCTGGGACGTAACTTCAGAAAAGGGGTCCTGGGAGATGAGTGGGAGGGACACTGTTGCATTGTTGGGATGTTGGCTGCATTTTCTTTTTTCCAATTTAAAAAAAAAATGGCTTCAGAGGATTAGCCTGTAGCTGTGCTGTCACCCCCAGGGCAGCCCTCAGCAAGATGGTGAAGGAGACTGGCCTGGGCGTCCTCAGCTTTGGGGTCCCCAGGCGTTTCCTCACCGGAACCCCTGCAGCTAACACCACTCCACGTATGTTCTTAACCCAGCACACACATGCAGACATACATGTGCACACAGGTAGCTATAGCCAAGACCAAATTTTCACAAAATAATACCCTTACTATGTGCTCTGCATTCTGGTACCTTTTGTTCTAATTCATGTTTTAAAGGCTGGCTGGGGCCTACCAAGGTCATGTTATAACCCACCAATGAGTTGCAACTACACCTTGAAATATACTGCCATAGACTCTAGATTTTTGGGGCCCTCCCCTGCCCCATCAGAAGCTGATGTCACCCAGTCCCTCAGGTCCCTGATGTCAGGGGCTTGATAAGTCACTCTCGCTTCTCCCCACGTATTTACATTTTATAGGTCTTTTGAAGGGTGGCCTCATCCCAAAGGGACGACTATTGCTGGGAATTTCACATTCTGTGGCCAATAGGAAGGCCTTTGGGTGCCTCTCCAGTGACCCTCTGAGTGGCTCCCAGTCCCCTTTTGGAAAAAGGCGAGGCCATCACTTAACCAATAGACACAGCTGCCAAGGTGGACTCACCCCAGTAAACCGCCAAGTTTTGAAACCCTTCTTCTGAGTTTCACTTGATCAGCATTGCCAACTCTGGGTTTGAGTTGGATTTGAAATTGTCAAACAAAATGGTGTGACAGAAATCAAGTCCCTGAGGAAAATGCACATTCTGGCAGTATTCTAGCCAACAGCCTTCTGCCTTCCATCCACTCCCCTTCTCCTCTGCTTCGCTAAGAAGCCCACCTCAGGCGAGTTCTGACAGTATGAAGGTGGAACTCTCTCCTTCTCCCTGCAGCGTCACTTTCCGGTTGAATATTTTGCCATTGGCCATGCCCAAAATGTCAGAACATAGTCGAAGAAAGGGCTTCTTGGACTTCAAAGTGATTTCTCTCTTTCCACTGTCTCTCCAGGGAGTGATTCTGAAATTAGACCAAGTATTTCATTGAGGCAGACAGATGCTACTGCATCGACACATGTCAGATAGCCATCACCACTGTGAAGAAAAATGTCTGTTTTTCACTTAGCTGTCATTTGGCCCAGACCACTCAAAGGTGACACCTAGTTAATTCACATCCTCCTGTGTGTATTCCACAGAGGTCTCTCTTTTTCAGTTTTAGTGTGTTGGCTTGGAGAAATAGGTCTGGTTTTTCTTTTTATAGCAGCTTGAATCTGTCCCAAGTTGCCAAAAAAGTATTTATGGAGCTACTCACAGGTCCTCCAGGGAGATTGCAAATCAACACACAGCTCCTGAGTGCTCACGATCACACGGAGAGCTGCACACACAGTGGTCATGCCAGCTTTGGGGATCACTGAAAGAAGGAGTCCCTGGGTATGCAGACAGCTAAGCACTCAGCTGCTAATCAAAGGTTGGCAGTTTGAATCCACCCAGAGGCACCTCAGAAGAAAGGCCTGGCAATCAACTGAAAAAAACAGCCATTGAAAACCCTATAGAGCACAGTTCTACTCTGATATACATGGGGTCACCATGAGTTGGAATCGACTCAATGGCAACTGGCTTGGGAGTTCCCTGAGCGGTGCAAACAGGATGCTTGGCTGCTAACCCAAAGATTGGAGATTTAGTCCACTCAGAGGCACCTTAGAAAAAAGGGCTGGTTATCTACTTTCAAAAAATCAGCCACTGAAAACCCTATGAAACACAGTTCTACTCTGACACACATGAGGTCACCACAAGTTGGAATCAACTTGATGACAACTGGTTTTACTGGCCTGAGAGAGATAGCCTGGCACAGGGCAACACTTGGTCTGGGCAAGATCTTTGTAGACTTCCAGTTGAATGGGTTTACCTGGGAGCTGTTTCTCCTAAGCTATACTTTCCTATTTCCCATTGATGGCTCCTGCAATGATAACAAAAGGCACCAGGGGAGAACAAAAATGGGCAGGTATTAGCTAATGACTAAATGTTTTCATTTTGCTTTTATTTTCATCAGTGCACCTCTTAACGTGTTCATCATCTTATATGGAAAATAATAATTACAGTGATAATACTTATAACTCTGAAGGCCTTTATTATTGAAGAGGACAAGCTTATGCAGTTTTCACAAAAGACTCAAATGTTTTTTTGAGTCCTTTGGGATTAATTGGGGATTTCAGTCCAGTTACAATTGGGAAAAATTTCCACATCACCAAGTCCATTGCTCTAATGGACACTAATTGGCCTCCTTGTTGACAGTCCCAGAAAAGAGACCAGGGTTGGAAAACTGAGTGATTTGCTAATGGGTTGAGACAGTAGATATAAGATTGTGCTGCTCTGACCCAAGGTCTGTCTCTTCGGGGAACAGAGGAGTGTTTGGGGCTACAGGGGTGTCAGTGTCGTACTTTTCTGCAGGTGATTCATTCACAGCAAAAGGCTTCCTAGCATTACAAGGAACTTAAAATGTGTTCAGCAAGATCCTAGGCTGACTTCAAGCATTAATGTCCTTTTAACTTAGGAAAGAAACCACTAAATTTCAGTTGGTGGCAAAGTTGATAGGGGGGTAGATGAAAGAGCTAATTCTCCTGATGTGTTTGACTGTATTTCAGAAAAACAAGCTAACTGCTCTTTCTCCAGGAAGGTGGCTCTGAGGTGTTATTTACAAGGACCACATTAGCCTTAAGTGAAGTGAGTAGGTAGGTCCTCCCATGTTATGATGATTAAATCGAGCCTTTCTCAGCCCACAGCACTGCAGTCTGAATCACACCCAATCACTAGCTAAGACCTGCCAATTTCCTACTAAGTGCAATCTGACATTGTTGCCCACAAAGCCAGCAGCAAACTCTTAAATCATCTCAATATTTTCTGTCAGATTCATCAGCATCTTTGAGGAAATGTTTTAAATGGATGATTCTCCTAGAAGATACTTAAAATATGACACAGGAAAGATCCAACAACTACCGCCAAGTCTGTTGACTCTGAAGCATGCAGAAAACCTTTTCCCTCTCCCCATTCTTCACGGGCTGTCAGTATTTACTGTGTAACAGTGGTTTCACAGGCCACACCATCCTGAATGTGTATCGTTCAGGGAACATAGATGAAAATAATAGTAATCTCTTGCTCTGAGACCTCACCTTGCATCTGACCCTCTTTCCCACCCCAGCCCAACCCTCCCTGCCTTCTCCTCTGGTGATAAAAGCTGTCCCTGACTCTGCTCTGCTGGACTCACTTCTCCCGTCTTCCCAGTTGTTCATCATCATGCGAATGTGTTCACTAATGATGAAGTCGTTCATTACTTATGGCCCTCTGAGGCCCCAGCTATCTTTCCACTCCAGCCAGGACACTGGACCCACGCCCTGCAAACAGTGTCACCCACCTAATTCTGGCGAAATAGGCCCCAAACTGGAAGTTACCCCTCAAGTTCTTACAATGACCTTTTATGCTTTATCCACTTTTTCTGACTCGAGTTAAGCCGCACGCACGGGAGCTGGGTGAAAAAATCACATGGCACCATGCCGCATTTATTCCTCTCCATCAACCTTCGCAATCTGGGCCAAGCCCAAGCCCAGTCTTCTGGGGGAGATTTCTAGATCTAGATCTTGATCCTGGGGCTGTCACCTCCAACCCATATCAGTTCTCCCTCCCAGGCAGGCTTTTCAGTCCCAAACAGAATTACCCAGGTGAGCTTCAGAGTGGATCCCACCCCTGCCTCCCCCAAGCACACGTGTCAGTATACAGCCCTGCCTCCCCAAACTTGCTTTTCCCTCCTCTGCCCAACACCTGAGGGGCCAAACAGAAGCACTTGGATTGCCGTTCAGAAGCACAGCTGTGCCTCTTATGATTCACATAAATAAGCATAGAGTGGAATCGCATCTCTCTCTCTCTTTTTTTTTTTTTTAGTTGTGGTGAAAATACAGTATACACAACAAAACTTATACCCATTCAACAATTTCTGCATGCACAGTTCAATAACATTTGTCTACAATCTTCATATTGTGTCACTGTTCTCACCATCTCTCACGGCCATTACCTTAGACTCTGTCCCCTAAACTTTACATCTATGCTTTAGAGTTATTGTGTCAGTTTGATCTCATATAGAAAATTCTTTAATGGGCTCAATGTTCAAGGCAAACATTCTTTACTAATTGGATTACACTGTCGTTTAGTTTATTGAAGACTTGAGAGGATAGTTTCAGTTCAAGGTTTAATGATTATCCCAGGGCAATGTATTCAGGCGTTCCCCAGTCTCAGTAGGTCCAGTAAGTCTGATTTTCATAAGAATTCAAAACTCTATTCCACATTTTTCCTCTGTTTTGTTCTTGATCAAAACATTCAGTAACAGTAGCCGGAATCACATCTCTTAAGAGGTTAATAAGACTAAACTAAGCAGAAACAATGCAGGCAAGAAGGCAATGGGATGACATATATAAAACGTTGAAAGAAAAAAACTGCCAGCCCAGAATAATATATCCTCCAAAACGCCCTCTCAAATACAATGATGAAATTAGAACATTTCCAAATAAACAGAAACTAAGAGAAATTGTAAAAATGAAACCAAACTCATAAGAAATATTAAAAGGGGTACTTAGAGAACCAACAACATCAGGCAACAACCAGAATCTAGGACACAGGATGAAATCAGCCAGATACCAACCTAGGTAAAGAACTCTCAATGATAAAACAAAGCTAAAAGACTTAAAAGAGAGAAATAGAGATGTCAACCTGTAAATGACAACAACATCAAAACAATAAAAGGGGGAACAAATTGTGTATGCATAGAATTTTCAAATGAAGAGGAAGTCAAGTCAATATCATATAATAAAAGACTCCCCCAAACTTAGGAAAATAAGGGTAAATTTCAAGGTAAAGACAAAGAAATTAACAAAACTACTCATCAAAATAAAAAAAGAAGAAAAACATACTCAGTAAACATGACAGGTTTTGTTTTGTTTTTTAATAAAAAACCAACAGTCAACATCATTTTCAATGCTGAAAGGCTGAAAGCATTCCCCCTGAGAATGAGATGCCCGTTATCACCACTCCTATTTAACATCGTGCTGGAAGTACTAGCTGGAGCAATAAGACAAGAAAAATAAATAGAGTGCATCCAAATTGGAAAGGAAGAAGTAAAACTATCCCTATTTGCAGAGGATATGATCCTATACCCCGTGAATCCCAAATAGTCCACTAGAAAGCTACTGGAACTAATAATAGAAGATTCAGCAGAGTAGCAGGATACAAAATCAACATGCAAAAATCAGTTGGATTTCTATATACCAACAGACAGAACTGAGAAAAAGATATCAGGAAAAGAGGACCATTTATAATAGTCCTGAAAAAGATTTTTAAAAACAGGAATAAATCTAACCAGGGGTATAAAAGACCTATACAAAGAAAACTACAAAACACTATTGCAAGAAACCGAAATAGACCTACATAAATGGAAAAACATACCATGCTCATGGATAGGAAGGCTCAAAATTCTACCCAAAGCAATTTACATATATAATGCAATCCTGATCCAAAAACCAATAGAATGCTTTAAGGAAATCGAAAAGCTAATCACCAACTTTACATGGAAAGGAAAGAGGCCACAGATGAGGAAAGCATTATTAAAGAAAAAGAACAAAATAAGAGGCCTCACACTACCTGGTCTCAGAACTTACTATACAGCCACCATAGTCAAAACATCCTGGTACTGGTACAATGACAGACACATAGACCAATGGAACAGAATTGAGAAACCAGATGTAAATCCATCAATCTGTGGTCAGCTGATCTTTGACAAAGGACCAAAGCCCATTAAATAAGGAAAAGACAGTCTTTTTAACAAATGGTGCTGGCAAAACAAGACCCATACCTCATACACAAAAACTAACTCAAAATGGGTCAAGGACCCAAATATAACACCTAAAACAATAAAGATTAAAAAAAAAAAATGGAAGAAAAAATAGAAACAACACTAGGGGCACTAATACATGGCATAAATACAATACAAATCATAACTAACAATGCACAAGCACTATATGATAAACTAGATAACTGGGAGCTCCTAAAAATTAAACACTAATGCTTATCAAAAGACTTTGCCAAGAGAATGAAAAGAGAACCTAGATTGGGAAACAAATTTTGGCTACGACATATCCAACAAGTGTCTAATCTCTAAAATCTATAGAATACTTCAACAACAAATAATCAAATTAAAAAATGGGCAAAGGATATGAACAACCACTTGAGGAAATCCTTGTGATCATTAGCCATTATTGTTGTTTTGTTATATGCCATTGAGTCACTTCCGATTCATAGTGACCTTATGTACAAAATAACGAAAAACTGCCTGGTCCTGAGCCATCCTCACAATTGTTATGCTTGAGCCCATTGTTGCAGCCACTGTGTCAATCCATGTTGTTGAGGGTCTTCCTCTTTTTCGCTGACCCTCTACTTTACCAAGCATGATGTCCTTCTCCAGGGATTGGTCCCTCCTGACAACATGTCGAAAGAATGTGAGGCAAAATCTGGCCATCCTTGCTTCTAAGGAGCATTCTGGCTGTACTTCTTCCAAGACAGATTTGTTCGTTCTCCTGGCAGTCCATGGTATATTCAATATTCTTCACCAACGACATAATTCAAAGGCTTCAATTCTTCTTCGGTCTTCCTTACTTGTTCATTGTCCAGCTTTCACATGCATATGAGGCAATTGAAAACACCAAGGCGTGGGTTAGGTGCACCTTAGTCCTCAAAGTGACATCTTTGATTTTTAACACTTTAAAGAGGTCTTTTGCAGCAAATTTCCCCAATGCAATACATCGTTTGATTTCTTGACTGCTGCTTCCATGGGTGTTGATTGTAAATCCAAGTAAAACGAAATCCTTGACAACCTCAATCTTTTCTCCATTTATCATGATGTTGCTTATTGGTCCAGTTGTGAGGACTTTCGTTTTCTTTATGTTGAGGTATAATCCATACTGAAGGCTGTGGTTTTTGATCTTCATCAGTAAGTGCTTTAAGTCCTCTTCACTTTCAGCAAGCAAGGTTGTGTCATCTGCATAACACAGGTTGTTAATGAGTCTTCTTCCAATTTTGATGCCACATTTTTCTTTATATAATCCAGCTTCTCTGATTATTTGCTCAGCATACAGATTGAATACATATAGCAAAATGATACAACCCTGACGCACACCTTTTCTGACTTTAAACCATGCAGTATCCCCCTGTTCTATTAGAATGACTGCCTCTTGGTTTATGTACAAGTTCCTCCTGAGCACAATTAACATTCTTCACAATGTTATTCATAATTTGTTATGATCCACACGATTGAATGCCTTTGCATAGTCAATCAAACACCAGCAAACATCCTCCTGGTATTCTCCGTTTTAACCAAGATCCACCTGACATCAGCAATGGTATCCCTGGTTCCACATCCTCTTCTGAGTCCAGCTTGAATTTCTGGCAGTTCCTTGTCAATGTACTGCTGCAAGTGCTTTTGAATGATCTTCAGCAAAATTTTACTTTATTAATGATATTATTTGATAATTAACGCATTCTGTTGGCTCACCTTTCTTTGAAATGGGCATAAATATGGATCTCTTCCAAGCGAGTGGCCAGGTAGTTGTCTTCTGAATTTCTTGGCAGTGCTGCACCTATTTGTTGAAACATCTGAATTGGTATTCTGTCAATTCCTGGAGCTTTGTTTTTAACCAATGCCTTCAGCGCAGCTTGGCCTTCCTCTTTCAGTACCATTGGTTCTTGATTATATGCTACCTCCTGAAATGGCTGAACGTCAACCAATTCTTTTTGATACACTGATTCTGTATTCCTTCCATCTTCTTTTGGTGCTTCCTGTGTTGTTCAATATTTTTCCCAGATAATCCTTCAGTATTACAACTAGAGGCTTGAATTTTTTCTTCAGTTTTTTCGGTTAGAAATGCCAAATGTATTCTTCCCGTTTGATTTTCTAACTCCAGATCTTTGCACCTGTCATTATAATACTTTATTTTGCCTTCTAGAGCTGCCCTTTGAAATCTTCTATTTAGCTCTTTTACTTCATCATTTCTTTCGTTTGCGTTAGCTAGTCAACATTCAAGAGCAAGTTTCAGAATCTCTTCTGACATCCACTGTGGTCTTTTCTTTCTTTCCTGTCTTTTTATGACCTCCTACTTTCTTCATGTGTGATGTCCTTGATGTCATTAGTGTTCAATTAGTCATTTAGTCATAGTCTTCAGTCGTTAGTGTTCAATGCATCACATCTATTCTTGAGATGGTCTCTAAATTCAGGTGGGATGTACTCAAGGTCATACTTTGGCTCTTGTGGACTTGTTCTAATTTTCTTTAGCTTAGCCATTAGAGAAATGCAAATCAAAACTAAAATGAGATACCATCTCACCCTGACATTGCTAACATGAATCACAAAAACGGAAAGTAACAAATGTTGGAGAAGTTGTAGGGTGATTGGAACCCTTATGCACTGCTGTTGGGAATGTAAAATGGTACCACCACTATGGAAAATGATATGGTGCCTCCTTAAAAAGCTAGAAAAAGAAATACCATAAGATCCAGCAATCCCACTCCTAGGAATATATCCTAGAGAAATAAGAGCTGTCACATGAATAGGCACATGAACACCCATCTTCATTGCAGCGTTATTCACAATAGCAAAAAGCTGGAAATAACCTAAGTGCCCATCAACAGATGAATGCATAAACAAATTATGGTACATACACACAATGGAATACTATGAAGTGATAAAGAATAATGACGAATCCATGAAACAGCTCACAACGTGGATGAATCTGGAAGGCATTATACTGAGTGAAATAAGTCAATCGCAAATTGACAAATGTTGTATGAGAACACTATTTAAAAACCGAAGAAAAGGTTTACACACACAGAAAAAAAACGATCTTTGATGGCTATGAGGGACAGTAGGGGCAGGGAGGGGAAATCACTAACTAGATAGTACCAAAAACCAAACCCATTGCCCTAGAGTCGATTCCAACTCATAGCAACCCTATTGGACAGAGTAGAACTGCCCCCCTAGGGTTTCCAAGGAGCAGCTGGTGGATTTGAACGGCTGACATTTTGCTTAGCAGCCTTAACCACTTCGCCACCAGTGCTCCAACTAGATAGGAAACAAGTGTTAACTTTGGTGAAGAGAAACACAACACAAGTCATAGAAACTTCCTAGACACATGCAAACAACTTGAGAGACCTAGTTACTGGGGCTGAGGGCTGAGGACCGTGGTCTCCAGGGACACCTAGGTCAATTGGCATAATATAGTTCATAAAGAAAATTTCTATAGCCTACTTTATTGAGTAGCATTTGGGGTCTTAAACGCTTGCAAGTGGCCATCTAAGATACATCTGTTGGTCTCATCCCATCTAGAGCAAAGGAGAAAGGAAAAAAAACAAGGACAATGAAAATATTAGTCCAAAGGACTAATGGATCACATGAACCATAGACTCCACCAGCCTGAGCCCAGGAGAACTAGATGGTGCCTGGCTACCACCACCAACCCTTCTGACAGGGATCACAGTAGTGGGTCCTAGACAGAGCAGGAGAAAAATGCAGAACAAAATTCTAATTCACAAAAAAAGACCAGACTTACTTGTCTGGCAGAGACTGGAGGAATCCCCAAGACTATGGCCACCAGACGCCCTGCTAACTCAGAAATGAAGCCACTCCTGAAATTCACCTTTTTGCCAAAGATTAAAAAAAAAAAAAAAAGCCCCATCGCTATCTAGTCGATTTTGACTCATGGCCAAAGATTAGAAAGGCCTGTAAAACAAACAGTAACACATGCGATGAACGTGCCTCTCAGTTCAGTCAAGTGTACGAGACCAAATGTGCAACGCCTGCGCAGAGGCAAAGACGAGGAGGCTGGAAGGGACAGGAATAGTGGACAAAAGGACACGGAGAACCCAGGGTGGAAAGGAAAAGGGGGAGAGTGCTGACACAATGAGGGGACTGCACCAATGTCACAAAACAATTTGCACATAAATTTTTGAGTGAGAAACCAATTTGCACTGTAAACTTTTATCTCAAAAAAAAAAGACCAAACCAAACCCGTTGCCATCGAGTCGGTTCCGACTCATAGCGATGATGACTTTTATCTAAAGCACAGTAAAATTAAAAATATCATGAATGTCAAAATTGCCTATTGCCCATGAAGCACAATATCCTTAGTTTTGTGAATACAGTGCAATAATGTATACAGAGTACCCAGAAACAGGTGATATATAACAAAGAGATCACCGGCAAAATATAATTTTACAGTATTTTAGTTAAGAGAAAGGGGGCTGAAGAACGAGGTAGAGAACGGAAAACATTAGAACTGAGCATTCTTAGAAATTATGGCGGGACTCCCAGCGACTTAGAGAACAAGCAGAAGCGTCTTTGCCATCTCTTGTTCAGCCTGGGCATGTTGTACTGAAGCGGAGGGGATGAAGCACTGCCCATTCTTTAGCCAGTGTAGTCTCTCCTGGACTTGCCCATTGCTCTCTCTTCCAGCACACGCAGTTCCATTCTCTTAAAGGCAGGCACAATGCGACTCCACTGAACATCTTTGTTAGGATCGTTCTTCTATCAAGGTTGAGAAAAATCACTAAGGGCTCCGGTTTCCTAAGTAAATTATGCCCCTCAAACTCAAGGGCCAACTTGTACTGTCTCCTTCATGGAACTTGATTCCAAAAAACCAAACCAGTTGCCATTGGCTCAGTTCTGACTCATGGCGACCCTACGCGTGTCAGAGTAGAACTGGGTTTCATAGGGTTTTCAGTGGCTGATTTTTTCAGACGTAAATCACGAGGCCTTTCTTCTGAGGTGCCTCTGGGGGGACTCGAACCTCCAACCTTTCAGTTAGCAGCCAAGTACGTTAACCATTGCACCACCCAATGACTTTGGAACATGATCAACAACTATTTTAGACGAAGGGTGGAGTGCGCAGCACAGGTGAGCAACACAGCTCGTATGCTGGTGCATTTCCTGCTCTTTCTTCCAAACCATTCACAGCAATTCAACGTGTCACTCATTCTATCTGCATTTCTAGGGCTATCAAAGTCATGGCCATGCTAAGAAATGAAAAATACACCCCACAAATGCCAAGACAAAGACCCACTCTTCTATAAGACAGATGAGTGTCGCCACCTCCAAAGTCAGAAATATCGCCAACCTAAAACATTTGCACAGGACGAGTTTCTCACAGGGATTAACTATTCCTAGGTGGGGGAGCAGTACACGGGACCCATCGACAATTGCTGATTGTGATTGATTAGTGGAGGAAAATTTGGAATTGAACTTTACCATTGGGATTTACCTGCATTAGAAAGCAATGCCGTTAGTATTCCGTCTTTCAACGCTGAATGTGTTTTCTCCACTTTTCTATCTCTCTGATGAATTAAGTGCTTATGTAAGGTGAGGGATTGAAAACATTAGCAGCTGACTTTCTTAGTGGGTCTGCTTGCCAGACACGGCTGCATGGAAAAACACAGGGACCAATTTCATATTGTTTCTCTACCAATTCAAATCAACCATGAACGGCAATGCTTTCCTAATTCTGCAAAGGGCGGATAATATGAGCTCCTTGCCCTCCAGTTCTCCAAGCTGTTTGGAACAAGGTTTGCTAATTGAATTCAGTTGTTTGCCGTTTTCAATGTTCCGTGTTTTCT
Organism: Loxodonta africana; assembly: GCF_030014295.1. Lineage (NCBI taxonomy): Eukaryota > Metazoa > Chordata > Mammalia > Proboscidea > Elephantidae > Loxodonta > Loxodonta africana. The sequence goes on along the minus strand of NC_087345.1, from coordinate 173,018,423 downwards.
ACAGAGTAAGACTCTATTAAGCTCATTTCAGCTGTCATCCAAGAAGAGTTGGAGTCTGTGTTTTTATTACCAACTGACTTATGTTCACTTTTTCCTAGATTTTCCTTCCCCCAAATGTATACATTGTAATGAAAAACAATCAAGTCAATCTATTTGAATTGGTCCCTTTTGGGGAAGTTGAAGCCCTGGTGGTACAGTGACTAGACACTCAGCGGCTAACTGAAAGGTTGGCGGTTCGAACCCACCAGCCACTCCTCGAGAGAAAGATGTGGGAGTCAGCTTCCGTAAAGATTACAGTCTTGGAAACCTTATAGGGTCACTATTTTGAGTCAGAGTCGACTCTGCGGCAACGGGTTTGGTTTTTTTAGAGTGGGAAAGGTTAAGGAAAAGGTTCCTTTGATTGCTTCATTTTTTGCTTAGCATTTCTACTTTCTTACACAGAAATGCATCAACCGTCTACTTGCCAAGAGCATTTCATAATGTCACTGGTGATTTAAGAGTTACAAAATATTGTAATTAAATGTTCAATGCTCTCTTACCCTTTACCATTACAAATGATCATGGAACATGATTAATTTCAGCTGTTTAGAAGGGACCTGGCTTTAGTAATATTGTTTGCTGCAATGCACACCTCCAGGGGTAGCCATGGTCTGAATCCTGAAGTCGGAAGCAATTAAACTCTTGCATATTTCCCCACTGCCATGCCTAGATGAGCCACACTCTTCAGGCCTGGTTCAAGCAGCCTGTCAGGTCTCAGGGACCAGTACCCTCTGGGCACTCCATACCTACTGCCAGCTGGGAAAACTCAGTTCCTGGGTACAGCTGCGTAATAGGACAGGAAGATGATAAATCCACGAAGGTAGGCCCACAGCTGGGGCGGAGGGGGTAGGGGGGAGGCTGGGTATCATGTTTGTTCAGCACCAGGGCAGCCTTGACTGGAAACGGAAGCCCTGCCCACAGACACAAGAGTTTGATAGCTAAGAAGCTGCAGAGCAGAAAATGAAACCTCGGCCATCTTAAGAGTCAGAAGGGGAGAAATGCTTCAAATAACATTTACCTTTTGGCTGATTAAATGCGGAAGTGCATCCATAATAAGCTGTCAAATAAATTAGCAAGCAGTGGCCACTGATCAGTGGCACAAACGGTTAAGAGCTAGGCTACTAAACAAAGTTTGGCAGGTTCGAATCTACCCAGAGGTGCCTCAGAAGAAAGGCCTGGCAGTCTACTTCCAAAAGATCACAGCCATTGAAAACCCTATGCAGCACGGCTCTACGCTGACACACGTGGGTCACTATGAGTTGGAACTGACTTGACGGCAGGTGGGCGTTTTTTCTGGTTTTGGCCATTGATCAAACCACCTTATTTTTAAAGTTAGCTTTTCTGATCCCCCAGATAACACACAGAACAACTTTGTCGTTCTCAGTTTCTCTTCTGGAGAGTTGAATGGTGTGTAATTTTGCTGGATCTGACTTTTCCCCTGTCTTGGGTATTCAGTAAACAAACAAAAACAACAATCCAAACCTACAATATAATTAAGGTCTAGCAAACGAGTTGTCAAAAGAAAACTGCCTCTCTTCCCAGGAGGACCGCTGCCAGTCTGTTCTGGGGGATTTCAACAGCTCTGCCCTGCTGAGCGATAAATGCAAGACCCAAATTGGCTACATAGCATGTCTTTTTTTTCGGAAGGAGATTGTGTTTTGCGTTTTCCTCACTGGCCTAGAGTGGGACATGGAGGCCGGTGTTTTTTAAATCACTCTGTATGCATAAAGCAGTCAGACATTTAGTGTGCAGTGTCCCAGATGCGTAAACTTGGGCACAGCCGTTGTAATGGCGTCTTAGCTGCCGGGCACCCCCTCCCCAGCCCCCTGACGTCCAGGACCTGCGTCCTGCTGGGAGGTGTTTATCGGCATCAACTCTGCATAATCTGCCCTTCTCCTTGCTCCTTCCACTCAGCATCAGTATTATTAATAAACCTGTAATAGCAGCCAGGGATCCCTAGTGGTGTAGTGGTTCAGCACTCAGCGGTTCACTGAAAGGTCAATGGTTTGAACCCACCAGCTGCTCTTTTGGAGAAAGATGTGGCAGTTTGCCTCTATAAAGATTACAGCCTTGGAAACCCTATAGGGTAGTTCTACTCTTCCCTGTAGGGTCGCTATGAGTTGGAATCAACTCAACGGCCATGGAGAGAACAGCCCAAATCCTTCTAGGCATTTCCCCAAAGTTCAGCAAATAGTGGTGTGTTTAAAAACAAAAAAAAAAAGCTAATTTGCGCAATAATTAGCTAACTTGTTCTCATTAATGCTGTCCACTATTAGCCAAGCAGAGCAAGGCAGCACATCCTTACAAAGAGTATGTTACACTTGATGCCATGATCCTTCTCAAAAGAACTGCTTTCCAGATGTGTGCCAGCTGCGTGTCGAGGTCAGAAAGGAGGCCGCAGCTGCCTCCTGTGCTGAGCTGAGATGGCCCACCCAGGCCCGGGGCGCCTCCAGACACTAGCTGGGCTGCTGGGCTGGAAGGGACCATGCCTACGACCCACCATGTCCTGGGCTGTGGAGGAAGCTTCCAGAGCTTCCCACCAGCCCCGCCTGTGGTCCCCCTTGGCTGAATGTCTGCGTGGGGACTGCAGTCCTCAGAATAGCCTGGTGTACGAGGAAAATAGATTATTACCCGTTGAACTAGCATAATTCTCCAGCTTGGGGTGGGGAAGGGAATTTAAAGGAAGGCCATCCAATGGTCATGAAGATGTGGCAGGACCAGGCAGTGTTTCATGCTGTTATACATAAGGTTGCCAGTGCCTGCCGAGAGGCCTGCTCTGGCTTTGTGTCCCTAGACTGCAGCAGCCTCAGGTTACCTGGACTGGGTGAGCCCGTGGCAGGCACCCGGAAGGTTCTGGCCTGGACCTCACCATCAGGAAAGGCCTCCAGTGTAGAATCCAGACCTGATCCCCAATGGGATAAGTCATATGTATACGCTTACGGGCTGAAGAAAAATGTTCACCGTATGAATTTACATCTAAATCCACATAGCTAAAACACACCACAATTTTTGTGTACCAGTTTTGCCATTTCTTTATATTCTAAACATAGTCTGCCTCTCAAAAAATGAAAGTGGCTCAGGTCTCTCTTGGCCTAGAGAGTCCAGGCCACCTAACCCAAGACCTGAGGCTCTTTTTAAGCCAACTATCAGCTCCGCGGAGGCAGTGGTGGTTCCGTGGTAGACTTCTCGCCTTCCGTGTGGGAGACCTGGGTTCGACCACGTGCACAGCCATCGCCTCTCTGTCAGTGGAGGCTTGTGTGTTTCTCTGATGCTGAACAGGTTTCAGCGGAGCTTCCAGACTAAGACAGAGTAGGAAGAAAGGCTTGGTGATCTACTTCCGGATATCAGCTAACGAAGCCCTGTGGTTCACAACAGTCTGATCCGCAGCCGGTCACGGGGATGGCGACGGACCATGCAGTATTCCAATCTGTTGTGCGTGGGGTTGCCATGGGTCAGGGGCTGACTCAACTGCAGCTAACAGCGACAACAGTCAGCTCCAAACTTACAAGTCACAGGGCAGGCTGCACCCATGCAGCCCCTGGGGCCAGGCTGCAGAGGGCTGTCCACCCAGGGCAGAGGACCTGGGTTCCTTCTCTTCTCCTCAGCTTTCTTCTGTGAAGCCCTCACAGATCTCAAGCTTAACTCACTCAGGGGTTTATAAACAGGGGCACAGAATCACGTACAGTGGGGACAATAAGTCTCCATCACGCCAAAACTCTTGTTTAGATGCTAACAGACCCTCACAATCTGGACAGAGGAGCAAGGTCCGGAATGAGACTACAGAGAGAATTTTTTCATTTGTTCACCGCATATTTACATGAGGCACTGTGGCCAGGGTGGTGAGTAGATGGGCCATATCCCTGCTCTCCCGGGGTCTACCTGGGGTGAGGGGTAAGACCATCACCAAGAACGACAGGAACCATGAAGACAATGAGCTGGAGAAGGTGAGGACAGAGCTTTTTAGAAAGGGCAGTCGTGAGAAGCTTCTCCAAGGAGATGAAACTGAAGCTGAGACCAGAGGCTGAGAAGGAACCCCTCAGGAGCCGGGCTGCTGGAAATAAATGTGTCGTGAGCGACCAACAGCCAGGCCAAAGGTATTGAGGCACAAGAGAGCCAACAGGAACTGAGGTGTGTGGAACACCATGTTCAAGGGAGAATTTGGATGGAAGAAAATCACAGAAAGTGGAAAAGCAGAAAAGGAGGGAGGAGCGCGTTGGGAAAGTTGAGGGTCCCTGAAAATGGGAACAATTTGGGATGACCCGGAAGGAAAAGGCCAGTGTGGAAGGGAGCTAGCTCTGGAAGGGTTACCTTTCACAAGCCAGGGAGAAACTGGTCGGGGTCCCTGCAATGGAGAGGTCCGCAAACACCCACGTCTTGCCGCTCCTTGCAGACCCTTCAGCCCAGGGGCATAACGAAGGCAAATTCTGCTGGACTCAGCACCATTTTCTAAAATAAGGGATGCCGGAATCTTGGTGCTTCGGGTAAAAATCCCATTATAACTTCCGAAGCCCAGTCGGATTTATGGCCAGAGAGAGCTGGATAAGCGGGAATTGAGCTGTTTATTATGCTCGCCCGTCTCCTCCCGCAGCCATCACCGGCGCTGCGCAGGTTTACTCTTAGGAAACCCTGAGATGGTGTGAAATGCACCTTGCTCGGAGACAGTTGAGATAAAACAGGATTTAAAGGCAACGCTTTTTCCACCTGGCAACCTTATCTGGACTGACTGCTCTGGGTTTTCAGCTAAGTGTGAGTGTGAAGGATAATTACCGTCGTGTGTTACCTGAGATTACAGGGTTGTGTTCCAACTAATGACACCTCGAGAACCAAGCAGTTGTTAATATTTAATCAGTCTCTTGGCTTAACAATTGGATAAATGAGGTGTGTAATTACACAATTATAAAAGACATTTCAGATGGGAGTGGTACCGTTATTAATACTGAAGGTGAAAGCTGGTGGAAGTAGACCCTGGGTCATTTCAGAAATATTACCAAAGGAGACCCTTCAAGGAAGGAGGGGTGTCTCCCATATTAAATCATAAGCACAGATCTCAAATGCTTTTCTAATATGGACTTTTTCTGTTCCTCCCTGGGCTCTCAATATCTAACATCAGGCCAGATGTTTTGTTGATGTCACAGATAACTATCACTAGAGAATTTCAATGGGCCTCAAGAGACAAGCTCCAGAGTTTTCTTAATTGCATTTGAGGGGTGAGCTGGTGGGTTTTTGCTTGATTATTTGTGGGTTTTATTTAACATTTGGGAGCAACTGAGGTAAAGTCCAGGATAGATCAACACCAGTGCCACCTTCTTGGAGCCGTGTTTTCACTCTCTGGTTTGTCATGCGCCTGTTATGGATTGAATGTGTTCTCCCAAAAGATCTGTTGAAGTTCTAACCCCTGACACCTGTGGACATGACCTTGTTTGGAAATAGGGTCTTTGAAGATGTTAATCAGTTAACATAATGTCATACCACAGTAGGGTAGGTCCTTATCCCATTGGAGTGGTGTCTTTTAAAAGAAGAGGACAGAGGGACAGATAGACACAAAGGAAGGACGGCCACATGATGGAGGCAGAGGCAGCTGCAAATCAAGGGAGGCCTGGGGACACTGGCAGCTGCCAGGACCCAGGAGAGGAGCTGGAAACAGTTTCTCTCGCAGAGCCCTCAGAAGGATTCCACGTGGCCCACAGCCTCATGTGGACTTTGAGCCTCTAGAACCGTGAGACTATAAATGTCTGCTCTTTAGAACCACCCACTTTGTGGTATTTTCTTACAGCAACTCTAGGGAACTAAGACAGCTCTTGTCCCCAGAGAGAGTAGCCCAGTTCTAGCTCCTACAGGGTACTGTTGGCAATCCTGGAGTTGTCTAATACTGGGTGTTCCATCTTCTCAGGCGCTCACAGCTCCTCAGTGGAAAATGCAGCAGACAAGGAGCATTTGCTGAGTGCTCCTTGGGGGCAGTGCCTGCAAAACAGTCAAAATCCCATTAGAAGCACCCAGCACATTTTAGCACCTAAACTTGAAATGCTATCGCCCAGGCTGACGGTGGTCCAGTGACATGAATCTGAATGATAAGTATGGAATTTATTATGGTCGGAGACATATCCCTCAAGTGTCATCATCAGAGCTACAAAGAAGCCCTTCTCCTTTTGCTCTTTTTGTTGATCATTTTAAGAATCACTTGTATTCACATGTGCCCAATGCCCAGAAATGTGTTACTAACAGCTAGTAATACCTGTCGCCATTTCCCCGTCTAGCAGCCCCGCTGTCATGTCTTTCCTGCAGGGCTTAGGGTCCCCCAGGCCTAACGGCCTTTCTTTCTTTCTAGGCCAAAGGACAGATTTTTTTATGGGATGTCTTTTTGCCACACCTGCCTAGAAACACTCTTCAATATTGAGTCCAGACAGGCAGCTATACTCCAGTGCTGGCAGGAAGAAGAGCCCTCTCAGGGTGGGCCTTCTACAAGCAGGACCACAGTGACTTTAGAAGATGATAATAAAAGGAAAAGGAACCTGGAGGTTGGACGTCACAGTTCAGATATCACCCTCCCTTTGAGACTTTCCCCAGTTTCTCTAGATAGACAGTATATCTCCCATCCTCTGAGACCTGGACACCTTTGTGTAAATACAGGTTTGGGAGGCAGAGAGACCTGGGTTTCAACTCTGGCTCTGCAGCTTAGCATCAGTGTGAATTGGAGAAGCTATTCACCTTCCTAAGGAGCCCTTGTGGCACAACGATTAGGCCCATGGCTGCTAACCAAAAGGCTGGCAGTTGGAACCCGCTCAGTGGCTCCGTGGGAGAAAGACCTGGCAATCTATTCCCATAAAGATTACACCCTAGAAAACCCTCTAAAGCAGTTCTCTCTGTCACATTGGGGCATCATGAGTCAGAATGGACTCAACAGCACCTGACAACAGTATTCACCTTCCTAAGCCTCCATTTCCTCAATGGTAGAATGGGATGACACTGCTTCAATCAGACAGAGGGCAGAAGAGAGAAGCCCAGCCACAGAGTGGGCACTCTGGAGGTGTTGGTTTCCTTTCTCCATTCCAGCACTCCTCTTTCTGACTAGGATTATTTATTGAGGCCATAGACTATGAGTTCCTTGAGGGCAAAGAACTAGAACTGGTTCATCCTTGGCTTTTCAGCTCTTAACACAATTCAAGACCCACAGGAAGTACTGAGTGAGCTAGTGATGATTCTTGGCTATTTAGTTTTTATGACGGTTCCTCTATCTTTCAAAAAAAAAAAAATCAAAGCTTCACATTTTAATTTCTCCACTTAAAAGCTGAGATAAAATATCTGACACGAACTCTTACATCTAACAGTTTGTTGAATAAATGAACTGAAATGAGCAAATGATGAAGTCAGTCTCCACTCATGTTAGCTCCATGAAGGCCTTACTCTCCATCCATGCTCTCTGCAGGTACGTGATGTAAACTGGGGTTACTGGCGTATCTTGTGTGAAAGCCTATCCTATAATAATCCCCCTCAGACCAAGTTCAAAGCAGACACACATCATAAACAAGTCCATCCAGAGGGGGGTCCATTATCAGGAGTTTGTAGCATAGAACCACCCATTTCCATACGCGTCCCACCCTTAGGAAACAACAACATTTGGCTTCACGTGTGAAAAGAAGAGCCTTAGGCAGAAACTCATGAGGGGTCTGGGACCAGAAATTTTCAGTGGCATTGCTAGGGTTGGTGTCATCCAGTGCAGTAACTCATGATGTCACCTCCCTCCCTCCCTCCGCATGCTAATTACCACAGTATTGGAGCTAAAACACCAGAAAATTTGACAAATGACTATAAAAACACCAACAGTAGTGAAAACAATAGCTCGTGCTTGTAGTGCACACAAGCGAAACCATGTGATTCAAAGCGTCATTGTCACTGGGTAATGATGACAGCTCTGACCAGAGCACGTCAGAACGTTCAAAAAGTAAATTAGTATAGAGCGCTAGCCTTGTAGGTATATTGATACACGTAAGCTGGGCTTCAAAAACATGTTTTCGTTGTTATAACTAACTACAGGGATATTTTTATAAAAAACGATAAATTTCTGCTGGAACACTGCACAAACATTTTATAGACAGTCATTTCGGTGTCACCCCCTCTGACAGTGTCAGTTGGGGTGGTCCACACCTCCCACGTCCCCAAGCGATGCCACTGCATCTCGTAAGCCATTTGAAATTAAATTGTTGGAGATGCTAGAGAAAAAGTAATTAATATAATAATCATGACTATTTGGAAAAACTAAGCAGGTGTCTTTGAAAGCTACTGCTACCTGATAGACTCCAGTTACTGATTACGAGCCTGACGATGGAGTCCTTTCTTAGACACACGAAATAAAACCCTTCAGTCCCCCTTGGCTCAGTTAGCTGTATTTCTAAGTAAGAAACACAGCAAAGCATCAATGCCAAACCCATTTCCATGTGTCCGTGTCCTCCCCTCTTTTCTGTTCCCTGTCTCCCCCAGTGCTCCATCTCCCTGTTCTTTCTTAGTAGGCTGGTGCCAAAAGGCAGTTCTCAGCTAATAATGTTGGTATGAAGCCAAAGCATTTGGAAGTGAGTTAATCCTCTCCCTATCAAAGTCCCCAACAACAATCTGGGTTTGTTTAGCCATTTGGTACTGGTATTTCAGGGCTTTTGCATAAACACTAAGGGAATTGCTTGCTTTGGCAACTATCCAAGTGGCCATCACAACCTGGCATGTAGTCACTCTTGCTCATAATGGATGGAGGCATAGTGCCCTTCACGTTAGGAGAAGATGGTTGCTGCTTTGCATGGTCAGCCGGAGCTGCGGAGATAATTATAGCGCACTTTTCTAACACTAAAGTGTACCAAGCACTGCTCTAAGCCCTTTACATATATTAACTCCTTTAAATCTCATGACACCCTTCTGATGTAGATATTTTTATTATCCCACTTTACAGATGAGGAAACGGAGTCACAGAGAGGTTAAGTAACTTGCTATCAAGTAGTTGTTATTGGATTCAAACCCAAGAGCCTACAGTACAAACATGCCCGTTAGACCCGAGCCTCCTCAACAAGAATACCCTCCCTCCTGAAACTGCATGCTGGCTGGTCCGCAGGCATTTCTAAGCCTCGCAAACTCAGACCCATTGGTCTCGAAGCAGACAGGGGTCTGGGATGGGGCTCGTGGGGATAAAGATCTGACCAGGGACTGAGAGGCTTCTGTCACTTGGCTCTTTGGTCCCAGTGCTCTTGCTCCTTGTCCTTGCCCAGCTCTCCTCCAGCCAGAGGTAACCTAACACCTCAGACATGTTACCCTAGTCTGACCTTCACCTTTTTGTCATAGGTAGTCATCCATCCATCCACCTTCCTGCAGGAAGACTCCAGTTCGGGGGCTCACACCCCTGCCATGTCCTGGAGGAGGAAGGAGGGATATGAGGAGCATAAGGAGGAGGAGGAGGAGGAGGAGGAAAGAAGTGGTTTGCAATCAGGCCTGCAAGCTTTCCATTATAATCTCAATGCATGAGGATGGGCCACAGCACAGTAATGGCTCCTCATTTGTATCATGGAGCTTTGTAGTGTTCTCTTCCTGCTAATTCTGGAAAATAGGCTCCCAGAGCCTTCCTGTGCAATGCTCAGCTCTCCTGAGTAATTTCCTATAGCGATTACAAGTATTGATGATGGCACTTGGAAGAAAGTCTTCTGTGTTTCTTCTGTATATTTATGTAAACAATAAGTTGTGCTTAGTTGGGGCTATTTGTTCCAACATATGTCACCTTATATTGTAGTTGCTCTCTCTGTGTCTGTTTCTTCCACAGGACTATGAGCTCCTGAGGGATGGGCTGTCTTCATCTGTGTAGCCTCAGTTTTGAGCTTGGCACAAAGTAGGTACTCAAAAAGTGTCTGTTGAACAGATGATTGGGTTTATATGAGGCCTGAGATTAAGATGGTAGAATCAGGACAGAAGGGAATGCTTTGCCAGCAGGCATTTCAAAGATGGGCTTTCTGTCCTGTATTCATTCCAGCCATCATCTGTCAGTTTGTCTAACTGGGGTGGTTTGTATGTGGCTGTGGTGCTGGAAGCTATGCCACTGGTATTTCAAATTCCAGCAGAGTCACCCATGGTGGACAGGTTTCAGCAGAGCTTCCAGACTAAGACGGGCTCAGAAGAAAGGCGTGGTGATCTACTTCCAATAATTAGCTAATTAAAACCCTCTGAATCACAACAGAACATTGTGCAACTCACTTGCTTTGGCCACATCATCAGAAGGGATCAGTCACTGGAGGAGTAGATCATGCTTAGTGAAGTACAGGACCAGCAATGGTGAGGGAGACCCTTGATGAGATGGATTGGCACAATAGTTACAACGGTAAACTCAAACATGCTGGTGATTGTGAGGATGACGCAGGACTGGACAGCATTTTATTCTGTACATAGGGTGGCCATGAGTTGGAGCCAACTCAACAGCAGTTATCTATTTAGCCATATGTGGCTATTAAACGCTTGAAATGGAATGAGTGCAACTGAGGAACTGAATTTTTTTATTTTATTTCATTTTTAATAATTTAAATAACCACATGTGGTCAGTGGCTACCATCTTGGACGACACAGATCTGGAGGGTTGAAAGTAGGTTTAGTGGGATTTGGTGACAGATTTGTCTTTGGAGAGCGAAGGAGAGGAAGGAATGGAGGCCAACTTCCCAATGCCAAGCTTTGGGGGAGCTGTGGATGGAACACCATTAACAAAGGTATGCAATCCTTGAAGTCTTAGGCTTGAGGAGGAAAGCGATGAGATTGGCATTGCCATGATGAGTCTGAGATGCCTGTGGGTCATCATCCAAGTGGGGAAACCATCCATTGTCTTTGTTCTTTCACTTTCCTTTCTGTATCCATCCCTCATCCCTCAGACAAGGTCAATGCCACTCTCAAAGGAATTCAGAAAGAGTAGATGGATGTTCAGAGTGAGGAAGACCCTGTTCTCTGGTAGTGAAAGTGCAAATAGCCTGATGCATCCACCTGAATCCCAGAACTTTACCAGTGAGCACTGGCAGGTGCTTCTTCTTCCTTGCCCCCTGCCTGCCCCATTCCTGCTTCTGGGAAGCCCTCCCCATACTGGGGAGGAATGAGTTAAAACATCTGGAGGTGAATGCAGGCAAGTGAATGGCAAGGTGAAGTTCAAAGAACAGTGAGGACTAGCATGCATGCACATCCCCCACCTCTGCTCTGCACCTCCCCTAGGAGGAGAACAGATCTGCAGAGGCAGCCAATCAGCTTACCACCAAGCCATAAAGATGCATTCAATTAAAAATGTAAATTGTTGCAAGGATGGCGCTGTGTAAGTTTCAGATGGTAAGGCATTGGAGTGATTTATGCGCTGCCTAGTTTTGCATGACCTCTGTGGATGTTTACTTTAGTATTCCTTTGACACATGCGCCATGACCCCTGCATTACTACTCCTTCCGAGACAGAGCTTACCGGGCAGGGCCGAGAGAAGAGCTTACCAAGAGGAAAGAACTGAAGTAGCCCAGGTCACCTTGGAACTCACCACAAAGAAGCATGGCTCCATCCCACTGTCTGAAGAGGGCAGGACCTAGCTCCTTCTTTTGGAGCTCGCCAGGATTCTCAGTCCATAGACCTGAATTTCCTGCCACAAGTCTGATTTCTCTTCCTCTCTCTCTAGCAATCCCACCTCCATCTACTCCTCCTTTTCTCATGTCGTCTCTAATCCTCCTCCTTTCCCATTTCACTACCCCATGTCTTCTCTTCTATCTTCTCTAGAGCATTTCAGATGCCAAAAGTTGTCTTGTGGTAGGTAGCTTTCATGCACGCCAGCACTGCAGGCCTCAGTTTCTTCATCTCAAGATGAAACCCTGGGACTGGATTTTCTCTCAATTCCCCCCTGTTTCCACCCAACCCCATAGCTGTAGCCACCACCCATTCAGGCCCTAACCCTAAAAATCTGTTTTATAGACAGATTTGCCTAAGAATTCTAGAATAATAGTAAATCCCTAGGTCCTAAAGGGATCTAGAAAATATTCTTCAGCTTTTTGGTAGAAAACTTCACTGCCATAGTCATATAATTTATTTGCTTATCATTTTCTCCCTGAGCTAGAACGTAAGCTCCAAGAACACAGGACTTTTGTTCTGTTTCACTTGCTGTGTCCCAGGGCCTAGAAAGTACCTAGCATAAAACAGTGCTTAATACCTACCTATGTATTGCATTGGGCAAATCTGCTGCAAAGGACCTCTTTAAGGTGTTGAAAAGCAAAGATGTTATCCTGAAGACTAAGGTGCGCCTGACCCAAACCGTGGTATTTTCAATCACATCATATGTAGGCAAAAGCCGGACAATGAATAAGGAAGACCCAAGAAGAATTGACGTCTTTGAATTGTGGTGTTGGCAAAGAATATTGAATGTACCATGGACTGCCAAAAGAACGAACAAATCTGTCTTGGAAGAAGTACAACCAGAATGCTCCTTAGAAGCAAGGATGGCAAGACTGCGTCTTACATACTTTGGACATGTTGTCAAGAGGGATCCATGCCTGGAGAAGGACATCATGCTTGGCAGAGTACAGGGTCAGTGGAAACGAGGAAGACCCTCAATGAGGTGGATTGACACAGTGGCAGCAACAATGAGCTCAAGAATAACAACGATTGTAAGGATGGCTCAGGACCGCGCAGTGCTTTGTTCTTTTGTGCACAGGGTCGCCATGAGTCAGAACCGACTCGACGGCACCTAACAACAGCAATGGGTGGAGGAACCTTATCTTGACTTGGGTCACATTCATCAACCACACCTGACTCTGGTCACGGATTTGAGACATGGCTCTGCAGGCAAAATGCTGAATGGCATTCCTGCTTCCTGAACTTCTCCGAACTTTCAAGAAACAACGGGAAGCTGTCCCCTTAATCTCCTGCAGAAAACAAAAGGACTTTGCTTGTTAGCTCTATTTATTCATCATCACCCTCACCCTCACTGTTCTCCTCGCCTGGGGCATACAGAATGCCCATGGCACAAAGGGACAGGTGTCTGCAAAACATCTGCAGAACTTCCTGAGGAGTTAATAGGCCCTACTAACCAAGTTAGTTCTGGGCCTTTGGCTTCAAACACTCAACAAGCTTTCAATATAGAAGATCCTTAACCGTTGGTTAATGATAAACACAGCTATTGCAGGTAATTGTTAAAGAGAGGCTTTATCAATCATGTATGTTATTAGACTGAACATTTCTTCTCTGGCCTGTTGGAATTTGTTCCTAAAAAAAAATCCCAAACTATATCAATGGAGGTGAGTCTCTGAATAAGAAGAAACCGTTGCTGTCGAGTCAATTCTGACTCATAGCAACCCAATAGGACAGAGTAGAACTGCCCCACAGGGTTTCCAAGGAGCACCTGGTGGATTCAAACTGTTGACCCTTTGGTTAGCATCCGTAGCACTTAGCCACTATGCCAGCAGGGTTTCCAAACAAGAAGGTCAATCCAAAACTGTGTTCAATCAAATGAAGTCAATTCCTAGGCTGGAGACTGAAGGCAAACCCACAAACCCAGAGAAGGAGGAAATGAGAAAAGTGAACTAGGTTGGCAGGAACAAACCATGAATCTCTCTCATTTCAGTGAAAACGGGCATGAGTGTGAATGCGAGCTTTAAAACCGAATTTTCCTGACATGACTTAGGGGTCGTCTTTTCCGTGTCAATTTTCAATTTGTTTTTATTGATGGGTGAGGTGGGCCTCACAACACAGCTCTAATCTCCAAACCAAGAATGGGCACAGCTGACATACCGTATGGGCACAGAGTCCAGGGGAGGTGGTTCTCAGCCAAAACCTAGACAAATATTTGAAACGATTTTTCTCTTTTTTTTTGAAAGGGAGATAATATTTAATTGGTCTGTTTTGTAATGCCTTTGTGTAAGAGCAATGGGGGAGGAAAGGGGATTTAAAAATAAAACCATGTACTTCAGAGACTTAGGTTATAAAAGCATAGGTTTCTGTTTCAGAACTCTCTGAAGTTGAAAAGTATGAATTACGTACACTCATTAAAAGTTTCATGTTAAATTCAAAGAGTAAAATTAGAAGCCATGTAAACGACCCAACCATGCAGCAACTGGCCAACAGATGTTGGAGCCGTCTGGTTAAGAGATTACATGGTCGGAGCTGACAATTTACTGTATGTGTCCCGGGCAGAGGCGAGGTGTAACCAACATGTTATCGGATAGAGAAAATACGCAGCCCCAGAAAGAGGGGACATTGGAAACCTGCCTGCCCATGACGCTCTCAAAGCAGCACGTTTCCCCACTAAACTGCTATTCGGAGAGCTGGGTTTTTTTGGTTTTTTTTTTCCTTAAGAATGAAGAGTTAATCTGATCCAAGTTCACAGAGCCAGAAACCAGTCATATTAAATCCCAGTAAAGGCCGACATTCTTTCCAACTTTCTTGCTCACAACGTGGTTGTGTTTTCCAGCGCGCCACAGGCAAACTAGCTGTCAGGCAAGACAGAGCTGTGTGTCACAGTTTCGGGGTCTCAGGGACTCCAAGCTGGTGACAGCCCTCATGGTGTGTTGGTCTCCCCTGGGGAGAAAAATGCCCAGGAAGCATGAGCAAAAGAAACTCGAGAGAAGGGTGGGCCGGGTGTGCCGGGCCTGCGCAGAGCCTGTGTGCTTGGTGACAGAAAACCGGGGCTTGCATTTTTGGCCCCCAGCCAAGGCCCCAAGTGACTGAGGCTGTGGTGGAGAAAAACCCCAGGCTTGGGGCCTTAGAATCTGACTCCTACCCCTCAAATCTGCCAGACCAGCAGGAAAAGGCAAGCCACAAAGGACAAGGTGCTTCCAGAAAGGCAGAAATGTGTGAGGCTGGGGCCAGGATCCCCGGTCAGGGGGTGAGTGCAGGGAAACCTGACTAATCTGGTCCTTTTCGTCAGGTTCCTTAGACAAGCAGAAGGTGGGGCAAATGAAGTGACTCTGTTTAGAGTTCCCAAGCTCCTTTTGTCTTTTCCAAATGGCTCACAGCAACTTAATTCTTTTGGGGACAGGCAGGCTCCACTGTTTTCCTGGTTTCCAGGGTGTGTCCCGTGGGTTACTCAGGGTGGGTGGAGAAGTGAGGCCACTCTGGAATGTCCTGTAGCAGATGCAGCTGCCTTCGCTCCAGTAGAACTGGCAGATCTCAAGAAACCAGCCACAAGCCAACATTTGGGGGGTTCACAGCGTCCACACACTCACCCCCAAGCAAAGAGTTTTTGCTTGTGCTAAAATGTGCAAACGTAGGTGGTATATCCCTCAGCCAGTTGGCTCACGCCTACTTCAGCCTAACAAGCACCTAGTGGGTTCCTGCAGTGTTCCAGGTTCTGGGCTAGGCAGTGTGTAGAGCAGGCGAGACGTGGTCCCTGCCCTCCAGGAGTCCACACTCTAAGGGGAGACCCACAGACCGGAAGGCCCCGTCGGCTGTCTGCTCTGGGTTAGGCCAAAGGTGCTTCTCATCTGTCCATCATAACTTAGTTTCCCAATCACCCACCTGCCAGTCTGTGATTGGCAAATTACCAGCTACCGCTATTATGTGGGAGTCCCTGGGTTGTGCAAACAGTTAACATGCTTGGTTGGTGACCAAAATGCTGGAGGTTCAAGTTCGCCCAGAGATGCCTAGGAAGACAGGTCTAGTGATCTACTTTCGAAAAATCAGCCACTGAAAACCCTACAGAGCACAATTCTGCTCTGACACACATGGGGTTGCCATGAGTCAAAATCAACTCAACTCGACGACAACTAGTTTGTTTTTGTTTTTAATGGTATATTCCACCACCCATCTGTCAGTTTGTCATACTGTGGTGGCTTCCATGTTGCTGTGATGATTCTGGAAGCTATGCCACCAGCATTTCAAATGTGAGCAGGGTCGCCCATGGTGGACAGTTTCAGCAGAGCTTCCAGACTAAGACAATCAAGGAAGAAAGGCCTGATGATCTACTTCCAAAAATTAGCCAATGAAAACCCTATGGATCACAACAGAACATTGTTTAATGTAATGCTGGAAGATTAGCCCCCTATGTTGGAAGGCACTGCAAATACCCATGGCCGCAACAATAGGCTCCAGCATACTGACACTTGTGAAGGTGGCACGGGACCAGGCAGTGTTGTGTTCTGTTGTATATGGGATTGCCATGAGCCAGGGCCAACTCAACGGCAGCTAACAACATAAACATTGTATGTTAGAGAGTCAACGCATTATGGAGAAAACTGAATCAGGAAAGGGGGATAGGAAGTGTCATGGGGCTGGAGGGGTGTCATTTTAGAGTGGTCTGAGAAAGCCTCACTGAGAAGCTGGCATCAGAACAAAATTTTAGAGGCAAGAGAGCAAGCCATTCAGCTCCCTGGGGGAGAGCGTTCCCGGCAGAGGAGCAGCTAGTGAGAGGACGTGTGGGGTCATTTGAGAACAGCAAGGGGCTGGAATGAGTGGATGAGGGAAGGAGAGTAGCAGGTCATGAGGCCAAAGGAATAGCAGGGGGCTGGGGCATGTGGAAAGAATCCTGGTGGTATAACAGGTAAACGCTCAGCTGCTAACCGAAAGGTTAGTGGTTCAAACTCACCCAGAGGCTCCTTGGAAGAAAGACCTGGCGATCTGCTCCTGTAAAGATTACAGCCTAGGAAACCCTATGCGGAAGCTCTATTCTGTCACATGGAGTCACTGTGAATTAGAATGGACTCAACGGCACCCCACAACAACAGGTTCTGTGGGGCCTTTACTCTGAGAAGGGCCTGGGAGGAGCATGGTGGGACTTACATTTTGAAAGGCTCCCTCAGGCTGCTGTGTGGACACCCTTGGGGAGTGGAAGGCCAGGGCAGGGGCCAGGAGACTTGTGAGGCAAAAGCTTGGGGTCTTGAACTAGATGTGGGTGTTGCAGTGAGAAGCAGAGTCTGGATATATTCTGAGTGACATCCTACAGAATTTGCAGCTGTTTGGTCCCCTCAATCCATACTGAAAAGCATTGATCTGTTTATTCTTGTTTTGAGCAGAAACCTTATGTCTGGGGAGGCAGTGTGGTGGTTAAGGATTTGAAACCCCAGCTCTGCAACGTACTGCCTGTGTGGCCTTGGACGGGTCACTTAGCCTCTCTGTTCCTCAGGCTTGTCATCTGTAAAATGGGAGTCATAACAGTCGCTGCCTCACAGGGTTCAATGAGGCAGTAAGTGTCAAGTGCTTAGAACAGTACCTGACGCATCATAAGCCCTCAGTGAATCCTGGTGACTGATATTATTCCCTGTAGGAGAAAGATAAATGGACAGAGCCTTCGAGTTTCTTGCCTAAACCAGGTTGGAAGCATATTCAAAAAATAGAAGGCTTTACATTATTTAAGCCTGGCTGCTTGCGTGTGCAGGAAGTTTCGAGTCACGTTAAACTGCAGCATTAAGAGGTCAAGCAGAGATCTATTTTGAGTTAACTGCATGTTCTGTCTTACGTTTTATTTTTAAATACAGCTTCTCAAGGTGTACTTGGGAGCAGTACAAATTAAGATAATCTCATCAGGCGAATTAAATCCAGTTCTTGAAATCCAAAGGGACAGAAGACAGATCATAAAGCAGCTGGACAGGCAGGAAACGGCACACATTCTGGCATTTTCTTTTCATTCCCAGACTTTCTTAAACATTCTCAGGCATCTGCTGCCCCAGGGGATGATCAGGCATAGCCAGGAAAAACTTGAAAGCTGGGTTCCAAATACTTCGGTGAGGAGGTGGAGCCAAGCATCTGTTGAGAGAAAGGAAAAAATTCTGACCCATAGCGACCCCATGTGTATCAGAAAACCGTGCTCCATAGGGTTTTTAAGGCTGCAACCTTTCACAAGCAGATTGCCAGGCCTTTTGTCTGAGGTGCCTCTAGGTGGTTGGGCTTGAATCGCCAACCTGTGAGGTTAGTAGTCATGCATTTAACCATTTACACCACCCAGGGACTCACCTATTGACAGACTATACCTGTGATGAGTCAGCTGCTGCTTTGAAAACCAGCTGAGGTACTGTGCCGCTCAGCCTGGTCCTAGTTGCTGGCTGGAGGGGCCTTGGAGCAACTCAGCTGCCCCCTGGGGCCTAGGGTGAGTGCTGAGCCTGTGACCACGTGGGTTAAACTCAAAAACCTGTTATCATGGAGTCAATTCCGACTCCTAGTGACCCCATAGGACAGAGTAGAACTGCCCCATAGGGTTTCCTAGTCTGTCAGAAGCAGACTGTCACATCTTTCTCCCAAAGAGCGGTTGGTGAGTTCAAACAGTTGACCTTTTGGGGAGCAGCTGAGTGCTTTAACCACTGCACCACCAGGGCTCTGAACCCCAGGGAATAAGCTCCATCACTTTGTCAGGAGAGATTCTTCCCAACAGGAATTCTGAATTTTCCTGAGTCTCTCCCTTGCACTCTGCCTCGGGCACTGTAGTCTTCCTGCTCCCTGCTCACAATTTGTGCCCTGGTGGTTCCCCCATTTGTAGAATCTGTGCACATGCTGGGGTACCTGGGCCTACCTGCTCCAGCCTCCATGGAAGTCAGAATAGTCTTGAGGGACCTTTTTTTTTTTTTTACATAGCTATTAAAAAAAAATTGTGTGCCAGCTTGCTTTCCTCTAATGGTACCATTGTCACACTTGGGAATATGCTGCGGTGGGGGCTTTGACTGCCAGCCCTCAGGAGGCCCCTGAAAACCATAAAACTACCTGGTTTGGGAAATGAGTAAACCGAGGCACCAGGGAAGCTGAAGGAGACTGAATGCAAAGCCAGAAAACCAGTTCCCTTCAAGACAGTTAAAACTCATGGTGACACCTTGTGTGCAGACTAGAACTGTGCTCCATAGGGTCTTGAATGGTTTTTGTAAGCAGATTGCCAGGACTTTCTTCCCAGATGCCTACCCTATGGGGCAGTTCTACTCTGTCTTGTAGGATCGCTATGAGTCAGAATCAACTCAATGGCAACAGTTTTGGACTTCGGGGTGACCCTCTGGCCTCAGCCTCTGCCCCAGACCTGGCCCAGAGTCCTAGCCAGGAACCTGGGGCTGTGAACCCAAAGCTAGAAGGCCTGGTGTCTGATCAGTTTGAAAACCAGTTTGAAACCCACAAGGGAAAAAGTCCTCCCAGCTTTAGGGACTAGATTGGGTACTCTAGAGCTGGGATTTGATCAGCTGTTCCCAAAAGGTGGGTCTCATAGAATCTTATGGTTCCTTGAGATGTTGCTATGAAAAGCAGGCTCCACAGTCCAGGTTTGGAAACACTGCAGACTGTCATTGTCTTTTGGAGAGTTATAAACCACCAAGCCAAAACCAAACCTACTGCCGTCAAATCGATTCCAACTCATCGTGACCCCATAGGGTTTCTAGGGCTGTAAATCTCTGCGAAGCAGACTGCCACATCTCTCTCCTTCAGTGTAGCTGGTGGTTTCAAACTGCCAGTCTTTTGATTAGAAGTCAATCGCTTTAACCACTTCGTCACTAGGGCTCCTTAGCTTATAAAAGACTCCAAGAAACTTTCCAGTAAAGGAAATTTGTTTAAGACAGCATTTTCCTAACTTATTTAATCACAAAATCCTTTTCTTATAGAACATGGTTTGAGAACACTGGGTTATATTAAGGTCCTTCCCACTAGATGCCCCAGTATCTCATTTCCTCTGGTTTGGTGGTGAACGCTCACTCAAATAGATGCCAAGTTTGGTATTTGGGATAGACAGACTGATTTGTCAGCGAGGGTAACAATTTAATGATTATAACAGTAGAAAAGTCCCTGGGTAGTATAAATGGTTTGCAGTTGACTGCTAACCTTAAGTAGTCAAATGGTATGAACCCACTCAGCAGTGCTGTGGAAGAAGGACCTGGCAATCTGCTTCCATTAAGATTATAGCCAAGAAAACCCTATGGAGCAGTTCTACTCTGTAACACATAGGGTCACCATGAATTGGAATCAACTTGACAGCAGTGGGGTTTAGGGATAGGGTACAAGTATAATGGTAGAAGCCTTCCCCTCTACTCTCTCCCATAAGAAACTTAAACACAGGGGAAAAAAAATAAGTTTCTGGCCTCAAATGGAAGTAAACAGCTGGAGCTGATGAACTCCAGAAGCAAGTATTCCTTTTTCCTACAAGCATCTGTAAGAGAGAGAGCCCGCAGAGGCTATGTAAATATAATTATTTCTAAGTAGAGTACCTGCAGCATTTTCCATGAGGTAGCGGGAGGTCACTGGGAGGCCAGCCGTCCAAATATGGCTACTGATTCCCCTGAGTCAGCAAAGTATATATTTTAAAAAATGTACCTTTGGGGACAGAAATTTCTCACCACATGTTTGAGTAAGTATCTCCAAATATATAGGATATTGAATTTAGGGCTGTGGTTTTCAAACTTTTTTTTTGAAGCAAGAAACCCCTTTTTTTCCAAGGGAAATCTTACTCAGAACCTGTATGCACAATCCCGAGACAGCTCCTGAGACATCTTCAGCAAACTCCAGACTCCCAGGGACCTAGCCTGGTAAACTGTGGCCTCAGGCCCTTCACTCCAAGTGTGGCCCACAGACCAGAAGCTTCCGCATCATCCAGGAGCCAGTGGCATCACTAGGGTTCGTTTTGCTGCCCCCACCTCCTCCCATACCAGACCATGCAGAATCCTTAGTAACGTTCTTTGTACTAACGTTACTTGTAAATCATAATTCCCATATATCCTCCTTTTCCTTTAATTACTACTTCATTCTCCAAAAAGTTATTGATACAGGTTCACAAATACTAATTACCACAATATTGTAACTGAAACACCAGAAAACGTGACAAAATCCGTGACTGTAAAAACAGCAGCCTGTGCTTATATGGTTCTTGCAGACAAAACCACGTGATTCGAAAACATCATTGTAATTGGGTAACGATGACAGTAGTGCATTAAAACGTTCAAAAAGTAAGTTAGCGTAGAGTTTTAGCCTTGTAGGTGTATTGATACATGTAAGCTGGGCTTAGGAAAACATTTTTGTGTTATAACTAACTACAGGGATATTTTTAATGGCAGTCATTTTTGTGTCGCCCCCTCTGACAACACCCCCCCGGTGCGGTCTGCACCCCCATATGCCCCTGGTGACGCCACTGCCAGGAGCTTGTTAAAAAGGCAGTGATTCCCTCCCCATCCCAGACCTGCTGGCTCCGAATCTGCATTTCCCTAAGATCCCCAGAGGATCTGTCTGCACATTAGAGTCTAAGGAGGAGATTCAGGGGATTTGTTCCTGAATATTTTTTCCTCTGTTGACTCATCCTAAATATCTGGGTGAAGCTTTCCTTTTGAAAATTAGCCTGGAAATTTTAGGCTCCAAGCCCCAGTGACTCCTCTAAGTAGGGCAATCCAGGATGGCTATGTTGTCTGCTTAATGCTTCTCATCTGTAAAATTTAATCCTTACCACTGCACTCTCGGAAACAGTGAGTGAGCGTAAGGGCCGCGGAGAAAGAGGCAGGAGGGCAAAGCAAGTAAAGGCAGAGACTGTAGTACCTGGGAATCCCTGGGTGCTGCAAAGGGTTAACAACTTTAGCTGCTAAAAAAGTTGGAAGGAAGTTTGAGTCCACTCAGAGGCCCCCAAAGCAAAAGCCAGTTGCCGTTGAGCCATTCTGACTTTACGTGTGTCAGAGTAGAACTGCGCTCCACAGGCTTTTCAATGGCTGGTTTTTTCAGAAGTAGTTTGCCAGGCCTTTCTTTTGAGGTGCTTCTGGGTAGACAGCAACTGCCAGCCAACCTTTTGGTTAGCAGCCAAATCATTGACCATTTGCACCACCCAGGGACTCTGTAAAGGGACGAACCACCCCACACTCTCTGCCTGTTTCATCATCTGCAGAGCTGGAGAGTAAAAATGCACCGAGTCGTTCTTCCCTGCAAGGGTAGGGCTGTGGCCAAAAAGCCCGAGCATATAACAGACAGTACAGGCGTGGAGTACTATCTCGGCCTATGCTCCCCGCCAACACTTTCTATTTACTGAGCAGCCACGTGGAGTCACCTGCATGCCCAGGCCTCCTCCCTCACCTGAGATGAAAAACAAGGCCCCTAACAGAGTGCAGGTTGAGGAAGCTGCCAGGCCAGGCCCCTGAGGAGGGTCAGTGGGGCAGCGGTTGTCCCCTCCCCTTCTAGGCCTGGGTGCCACCCCATGCTCACCCCAGGGTTCTGGTGTACCTGCCCCAGGCCTGCCTGAGCCCCTCACCCACGGGGTGGCCCCCTCAGCAGGGAGGGGCGGCCAGCCGGGCAGCCTTTTTCCGTTGCTCCTGCTGCCTCTATAGTCTCTCTGGTTTCTTGGCACCATGAACGGCTTGATCTCAGTCCAGTGATTTGCTCTTACAAACAACAGAGGAGAAAAAAAAAAAAAAGAAAAGTTGTAAAAAACAGACACGGGGAATTAGGTCACCCTAGAAATTCTAAAGTATCGGCAAAGCTCTTGTCTGGAGCAATTAATTCAGCGACCTGTGACCGCAAGCCAGGCCTTGCACATGTAGACAGAGAACAGAGTCAAGACTGAATGCGCAGGGAGGGATGAGGCCAAGGTGCTCCACAGCTCAAGAAGAGCGCTGGGGGGGAGTGTGCTCTGCTGACCACGGTCTTGGTCTCCAGACCAAGAAAGGCCTGGCGATGAACCACCGTCCAGTGTGTGGGCTCAGCGGAGCCTGTTGGAGCGCTGAATGCGGTTGATATTCTTTTTAATGGAAGAGTTTCTGATCCTGATCTAGTAACTGAAGCAGGCTAAACCTCTTAGTAAGTCAGCATATAGTTTTCCTCCTTGTGGGACACCGAGCTGAGATTCTTAAATGATAGCTCCCGCTCCAACTTTGCGAAACTTCATCATTTGACTTCCACTTCCTTGATTTCAACGCAGGGTAGTGTTTACCAGGAACGGAGGTGACTTGGTTTTGCCCTGCAAAAACGCCTTGGATAATGAAAGCCAGTCTCCCACTCTGCTGTAAGCCTTTAAGCCACTTACAAGATTATTTTTACTCTAAATGCATCTTTCCATAGATAGTCGCCAACCGTTGGGAACACATTTACACTTGGAGCAGTGGAATGCATTTTAATTGAGTTAATAAGAGCTGGGGCAGGAATAAACAGGTATGGCTCACTTCTGCACTAATTTAAAGGCTGTTGCTTCTGTCCAAGGCCCAGCGGTTGAATGTGCTAAAAGAACAGACCCATCTGCCTCTGGGAGCCACAGACAGCAAAGGAAGGGTTGGAGTGGCTGCTGACCTGGAGTTGGAGTGGAGGCGTGGAGGGCCAGAAGGACGGGGGTTTATAGGTGCCGTGGATTTAAACAAAAGGGAAAAAAGAGTTGTGGTGTGGAATGAACACTGGTCTTGAGATGAGTTTTGAGACAAGTTATTTAATTTCCCTGTCTCCTCAGCTGTAAGATGGGTATCATGATATCTGCCTACCAATGTTGTGATGAAGATAAAATAAGAGTCAGTTTGTCTTACTGTGGGGCTTACATGTTGCTGTGATCCTGGAAGTTATTCCAATGGTATTCCAATATAAGCGGGGTTACTCATGGTGGACAGGTCTCAGCTGAGCTTCCAGACTGAGACAGACTAGGAAGAAAGTCCTGGCAGTCTACTTCTGAAAAGAGTTAGTGCCCAAATATCTTATGAACAGCAGCAGAACATTGCCTGATACAGTCTGAAAGATGAGCCCCTCAGGTTGGAAGGCACTAAAAAGATGACTGGGTAAGAGATGCCTCCTCAAAGTAGAGTCAACCTTAGTGATGTGAGTGGAGTCAAGCTTTTGGTACCTTCATTTCCTGATGTTACATGACTCAAAATGAGAAGAAACAACTGCAAACATCCATTAATAATCAGAATATGGAATGTATGAAGTATGGATCTAAGAAAATTAGAAATCATCAACAATGAAATGGAATGCATAAAGATAGCATTCTAGGCATTAGTGAGCTGAAATGGACTAGTATTGACCATTTTGAATCAGACAATCATATGGACCACTAGGCTGGGAATGACAAATTGAAGAGGAATGGTGTCGCGTTCATTGTCAAAAAGAACATTTCAAGATCTATCCTAAAGCACAATGCTGTCAATGATAGGGTAATATCCATACGCCTGTAAGGATGACTTGTTGGTACAACTATTATTCAAATTTACACACCAAAGATGAAAAAATTGAAGTTTTTACCAACTTCTGCAGTCTGAAATTGATCAAACATGTGATCAAGATGCATTGATAATTACCGGTGACTGGAATTTGAAAGTTGGAAACAAAGAAGGATCAGTAGTTGGAAAATCAGTAGGTGGCCTTGGTGATACAATGATGCCAGAGATCACATGATGGAATTTTGCAAGACCAATGACTTCTTCATTGCAAATACCTTTTTTTCAACAACATAAACAGCAACTATACACGTGGACCTCACCAGATGGAACACACAGAAATCAAATCAACTACATTATGGGCAGAGACCACGGAAAAGCTCAGCATCATCAGTCAGAACAAGGCCAGGGGCCAACCACGAAACAGACCATCAATTGCTCTATGCAAGTTCAGGTTGAAGCTGAAGAAAATTAGAACAAGTCCACAAGAGACAACGTATGACCTTGAGTGTATCCACCTGAATTTAGAGACCATCCAAAGAATAGATTTGATGCATTGAACACTAATTACCGAAGACCAGATGAGTTGTGGAATGACATCAAGGACATCAAACATGAAGAAAGAAGTTATTAAAAAAGACAAGAGAGAAGGAAAAGATAAAAATGGATTTCAGAAGAGACTCTGAAATTTGCTCTTGAACATAGAGTAGCTAAAACAGAAGAAATGATGAAGTAAAAGAACTGAACAGAAGGTTTCAAAGGGCAGCTCGAAAAGACAGGTAAGATATTATAATGAAATATGCAAAGACCTGGAGTTAGAAAACCAAAAGGGAAGAATACGCTAGCATTTCTCAAGATGAAAGAACTGAAGAAAAAATTCAGGCTTCAAAATGCAATATTAAGGATTCTGTGGGCAAAATATTGAACTACCCAGGAATTCCAGAAACCTTAATTGTGCTCATGAGGAACCTGTGCTTAGACCAAGAGGCAGTTATTCAAACAGAGCAAGGGGATACTGCATGTTTTAAAATCAGGAAATATGTGCGTGAGGGTTGTATCCTTTCACCATACTTATTCAGTCTGTATGCTGAGCAAATAATTCAAGAAGCTGGACTGTATGAAGAAGTACAGGCGTAGGATTGGAGGAAGACTCATTAAAAACCTGCAAGATGCAGATGTCACAACCTTGCTTGCTGAAAGTGAAGAGGACTTGAAGCACTTACTGATGAAGATCAAAGGCTGTAGCCTTCAGTATGTATTACACCTCAACATAAAGAAAACAAAAATCCTCACAACTGGACCAATAACAACATCATGATAAATGGAGAAAAGATTGAAGTTGTCAGGGATTTCATTTTACTTGGATCCACAATCAACACCCACGAAAGCAGCAGTCAAGAAATCAAACAATGTATTGCATTGCTGCAAAGGACCTCTTTAGAGTGTTAAAAAGCAAAGATGTCACTTTTTTTTTACTAAGGTGCACCTGATCCAAGCCATGGTGTTTTCAGTTGCCTCATATGCATTTGAGAGCTGGATGGCGCAGGACTGGGCAGTGTTTTTTTCTGTTGTACATAGGTTTGCTGTGCATCGAAACTGACTCGACAGCGCCTAACAACAACTATAAGATGGACACTATGCTTATGATTTTTACTGATATTGTCTCTTGCAATGTTTATAGCAATCGTGGAAGGATTGTGATCCCCATTTTAGAGATGAGAAAAACAAGAAGGTTAATTAATTTGTGCTGAGGTTGCAAAGGGCTTGTGCTGTGTGGTAAACAAAAGGTTGGCGGTTCGAACCCACCCAGTAGCACTGGGAAAGAAAAGGCCTGGTGACCTGCTTCCGTAAGGATTATTGTTGTTGCTTCCAACTCACAGCAACCCAATGTATATAACAGAATAAAACACTGCCCGGTCTTGTGCCATCCTCACAATTGTTGTTATGTTTGAGCCCATTGTTGCAGCCACTGTGTTAATCCATCTCATTGAAGGTCTTCCTCTTTTTCATTGACCCTCTACTCTGTAAAGACTACAGCCAGGAAAACCCTATGGAGCAGTTCTACTGTGTAACACTTGGGGTCGCCATGAGTCACAATCAACAGCACAACGACCAGGCCTCATGGCTGGTAGGTGGTGAAGCTGAGTTTGAATGACAGCTGCTCAACTCCACGAGTCCACTTGGGAAAGGATATGAGTTCCTGTGCTTTCCTAGAGACTCCTTAACAGGACGTGCCTCCATGCCATACAAACAGTAATCCACATGTTATGGATTCAGTCGTGTCCTCCAGAAAGATTTGTTGAAGTCCTGACCCCGATACGTTGTCTGTGACCTTACTTGGAAATAGGATCTTTGACTATGTTGTCAGTTAACATGAGGTTATACTGGAGTTAACGTTGGGTCTAATCCTATATGAGTGGTGTCCTTAAAAAGAGAAGAGGCACAGAGACAGGCACACAGAGGAAAGACGGGGACTTGTGGTGACAGCTGTGCTGCAGCTGCTAGCCAAGGAATACCTGGGGCCACCAGAGCTGGACGAGATGAGCAAGGATCTTCCCCTAGGGCCTTACGATGGAACATGGTCCTGCTGATGCTGAATTTAGATTCCTGGTGGTTAAGAGGAAACCATGGTGGTGTAGTGGTTAAGAGCTATGGTTGCTAACCAAAAGGGCAGCAGTTTGAATCTACCATCCACTCCTTGGAAACCCTACGTGGCAGTTATACTCTGTCCTATAGGGTCACTATGAGTCGGTATCAACTCCATGGCAACAGGGTCAACGAGTTAACGTTCAGAGCAGTGAGATGATAAATTTCTGTTCTTACAAGTCACCCAGTTTGTGGTAGCAGGAAACGAAAGCAGCAAGTCTGCCAAAGAGCCCCCTCCCCTCCACAGCTAATGCACCCTGCCTCACCCACCACTCCTAGTGACAGCCACACTGGGGAGTTGCCGCCCACTAGGAATTTGTGAGGGGCTGTGTTGTCTCCGCCTGTGCCAACCTCACACCCAGGGCAGTGGTAAGTTTGGTCTACAAAAGTCCTTCTCTCGTTTGTAATCACTGTTCCCAGGTTGGTTAGCCTTGGGAACAGTGCCAGGGAACTCAGAGCTACTTTGACAGGATGCCTCATCTTATCCGGGATCTTGCTCTTCTCTCAGATGCGGATGTTTGCTCTGGGGTTCTATAGTTTCAGAGACAAGACTGCCAACCTCCTTCCATGTCCATTCTAGGGAAACTACTCTCTTGGTCACAGTGACTTTCTTGTCACTCTCAAGTGCCCTCTGCAGTCTACTTCTCCAAAAGTTCTCGGCGTGAAGAGAATCTTAGCCCCACTTTCCATGCAAAGACATCAGAAAGCTACTCCAATCTAGTCTCCTTTTCTCTGAGCTAAATACTTTTTCCCTTGCCCACAGGGCTCACAAAATCTCTGGCTGGTGCAAACGTTAAGTGCTTGACTACTAACCTAAAGGTTGGCAGTTAGTAACACACCCAGAGGTACCTTGGAAGAAAGGTCACAGCCTTGAAAACCCTAAGGGGCACCATTCTACTTTGCACACGTGGGGTTGCCATGAGTTGGAATCAACTTGATGGCAACTGGCTTGTTTTTTTTTTTAATAGGGCTTACAGGACCAAGTTCTCAATGAACAGGCTCTGTAGGGTTCACAAGAGGGCTGCTTCCAGTTCCCTGCATTCCCGTTCCTGTTTTTGGTCTGCTTACCACCAAGCTGCTAATCAAAGGGTCAGCAGTTCAAAACTGCCAGGCACTCCTTGGAAACTCTATGGGGCAGTTCTACTCTGTCCTATAGGGTCGCTGTGAGTCGGAATCGACTTAACGGCACTGGGTTTTTGTTTTTGTTTTTACCACCAAGTCTAATCTCCATTCTGCCCAGCATAGCAGAATTACTTACCCTCTCTAAGCCTCAACTGCTTCATCTGTAAAGTGAGGTTAATCATATATGGCTGGAAAGTTGAGAGGACTGGAAATACTATAGGCAAAGTGTCTGACACTGGGCCTGGTGCTGGTGGGGCTTAATAATCAGGAGATATTGTCCTTGGGTCCCTGGATGGTGCAAGTGGTTTGAACTTGAATACTAACTGAAACGTTGGTGGTTGAACTCACCCAGCGGCACTATGGAGGAAAGGCCTGGCAATCTGCTTCCATAAGGAAAACCCTGCGGAGCACAGTTCTACTCTGTAACCCATGAGGTCACCATGAATCAGGATCAACTCAGTGACAACAGGTTTGATTTGGGCTTGGTTATTGTTATTGGGTTCATTTTCCCGTGGCTTTAGATTTAATGAGAACTTTCTGTGTGAGTGGTTTGATGCTGAAAGAGACAGACAGAGACACTCCCACAACTAAGTGAAAGAGCTGGGAATCAAATCCAGTCTGACCCCAAAGCCCATACTGCTTCTCTCACTCCCCCCTCGACCTGGGCAGTTTGTCCATTTAATGAGGAGCGCTGATGGCGCAGGGGTTAAACTCTCGACTGTTAACCCAAAAGTCGGTGGTTCGAACTCACCAGCCACTCTGCAGGAGAAGAGACCTGATAATCTGCTCCCATGAAGATTATAGCCTAGGAAACCCTATGGGGCAGTTCTACTCTGTCCTACAGGATCTCTGTGAGTCAGAATTTACTTGTCGACACACAACAACAACAACATCAGAGTCAAGTTAGATTTAGGGGTTGGGGTGGCAGTCCATCCTCCTCTAGTCTGTTCCACTAACTAGAGTGAAGCAATGGCTTCTTAGTGTTTGTTGTCTTTGCCTATTTTCATCTTATTAACGGTTTTACTGAGGTATAGTTAACATACAATAAACTGCACATATTTAAAGTGTTCGATTTGGCAAGTTTTGACATGTAGCTCTCAAGAGGAGTCCCTGAATGGAACAAACGGTTAAGTGCTTGGCTGCTCTCTTGACCGTCTAGTGCTGCTATAACTGAAATACCACAAATGGATGGCTTTAACAAAGAGAAATTTATTCTCTCACAGTCTAGTACACTACAAATCCAAATTCAGGGCTTCAGCTCCAGGGGAAGGCTTTCTTTCTCTGTCGGCTCTGGAGGAAGGTCCTTGTCATCAGTCTTCCCTTGGTCTAGGAGCATCTCTGCATAGGAACCTCAGGTCCAAAGGATGCGCTCTGTTCCCTGTGCTGCTTTCTTGGTGGTATGAGGTCTCCTGTCTCTCTGTTTGCTTCTCTCTTTTATATCTCAAAAGAGATTGGTTTAAGACACTATTTAATCTTGTAGATCTCATCAATATAACTGCCACTAATCCATCTTATTACTTCATAGGGATAGGATTTACAACACAGGAAAATCACATCAGATGACAAAATGGTAGACAGTCACACAATACTGGGAATCATGGCCTAGCCAAGTTGACAGATATTTTTGGGGACACAATTCCATCTATGACAGCTGCTAACAAAATAGCTAGACATTCAAGTCCACCCAGAGGTACCTTGGAAGAAAGGCCTGGTGATCTACTTCCAAAAACTCAGCCACTGAAAACTCTACTAAGCACAGTTCTACTCTGACACATATGGAGTCACCGTGAGTCAGAGTCAACTCGATGGCAACTAGTTTAGCACCCCAGAGCCCTCTCCTGGGTACATCGAAGTGGGACAGTCGTGGTGGCAGGTCCTTTCCCTCGCAGAGCTAACAGTCCTGGAGCGATTAAGAAGGACCAGGGACCTGACACCTTCTTGAAACTCAACTAGGGGAATGCTCCAGAAGCGACTCAGATTCACTGTGTATTCATTTTTCTAAAGTTTCTGAGAGAACCTGCTTTCACGCTGAAGCCTAGAAGGAGGGGCAATGAGAGAAGAAAGCAGAAACCAAGAGACGGCTAACAGGAAAAGAAGAAAAGCGTATATAATGTGGATTCAATTAAGCTAGTGCTTTAGTTTGGGTCAAATTATGTTAATTCCTGCCCTCCTAGAGTATTTAATTAAAGGCAAATCCCACCGGCCACCTGTTGTTTTAACCATTTTTCTTCTCTGGTGGAGACCCTGGGACTATTTGCAACAAAGAATATTGAGCAATAAGCAATAATGGAATTCTCCTGGGGGAAATGAGGGATACAATGAATGATAAACATCTTGTCTTCAGAACTTCATAAATTTTTCAATACCAGACCCCCAAAACATTAGATTTTCGTCCTCAATTTAAACACAGACTACTTGGTAACAGCACATGCTTGCTTAGATTCCCCACATGTGTGTTTTATTTTCTTTATGGGCTCAAGGAGGAAAAGAGAAGCAAGATCTCTCCCTTGCTCTGTTTGTATCTGCACAGCATCACTGTTGTGGTGGTTTTCTTTGATTAAACCATTATCTCTCTTCACTGTGCCTCTCCACACGACAGAGGGGCGTGGATCAAGCTTTTCTTGCTTATATAAGTACTGTAACAACATCATTGGCATTTTTCTGCTGCTGTTCTCATTCCCAACCAACTTGAGCCCTGAAAGAGAATTCAGCAAACCACCTATGAGCCCAGTGGTTGAGGGTTTCCCAGCTAGAAGATGGTCATCCTTACAGACATCCCTGGGGGGGACCAGGACAAGGGGCTGCAATACTGGTGTTCGTGTTAGTTGGCTTCATACTGTCAGTATTCTCATATTACCAATAAGTAGCCAGCTCCCTACCGAAAACCTAAGGTTGTTGCCGTGGTCAGTTGCCATCCCGTCAGCTCCGACTCATAGTGACTGTATGTACAACAGAGTGAAACGTTGTGTGGTTCTGCGTCGTCCTTACAATCACCAGAGTCCATCGTTGTGGCTATTTTGCCAATCCATCCCACTCAGGGTCTTCCATACCCTTGTTGCCTCTTTATTTCACCAAACACGTTGTCCTCCCCTAGTGATTAATTTCCAATGACATGTCCAAAGCAAGCAAGTCTTATGATATTCTGTTGTGATCTACAAAGTTTTCACTGACTGACTTTCAGAAGCAGATTGCCAGGTCTTTCTTCCTATCCTGTGTGAGTCAGGAAACTTCACTGAAACCTGTCCACCATGGGTGACCCTGCTTGTATTTGAAATACCGGGGGCATAGTTTCCAGCATGAAAACCACCACAGTATGACAGATAGAAGGGTGGTGGAAAACCCAATAACTGGTACACAGTCAGACTTTAAATGACACAGATTGAGTACCTGATGTGTGTTGGCCATGCTGCAAGGCGATTTTACACATGTGATCCCATTTACTTTTCCCAAGGTCCAGAGATGTTAGGTATTGTGCTCATGAGCTCTCACGAAGCCAGGTCTTTTGACTTCAAGTCCAGTGTCTTTGTTCCACCAGTGGTTGCCAAACCTCAACCATTCATGGATCGTTATATTTGCCACATCCGTGGACCATGACACACTATCGTTATAATTACTGCCATACCCATACACCCCATGCTATGGATTCAATTTTGTCCCCCCTAAAAAGATATGCTGAAGTCCTAACCCAGTACCTGTGAATGTGATCTTCTTTGGAAATGGGGTTTTTCTTTTGGTATGTTAATGAGTTATACCACAGTAGGGTGGGTCCTAAACCTATTCCCTTCTCAGTGGTGTCTTATGAAAGGGAGAACAGGCACAGATTGTCACCCTTACAGGGGGAAGACACCAGGTGAGGACCTGTCTACCAGCCGAGGAGCACCTGGGGCTACCAGAAGCTGAAAGAGACAAGGAGTGATTTCCTGGAACAATGAAGCCCTGAATTGACTCCTGGCCTCCGAAACTGTGAGTCAGTAAATTCCTGTTCTTTAATGCCACCCACTCGTAGTATTTTTGTTATGGCAGCATTAGGAAACTAAGACACCTTCTATAGTCTGTTACTTACCCAATATTTGTTCTTTAAATTGACTCATACTCTTAAGTACATTAGTTTATAAAGGACATTTCATATGGCTACATCAAATTGGAAAAGTAGTATCACTTGTTAGACATAAGAGATACCATAAAAATGGCAGGAAAACCAAACAATGCTGTGGCAATTTAGCTGTCATCTGCGAAGCCTCTGAGCCTGGGCCTGCTTTGTACTTTCTTAACAGGGAGATTGGCCAGTGCTGAAGAGGTACCAGGCCCACTAGCAATAGCCAGAAGCTTTCTCTGTTTGACCAGATGGGGTGGAAGAGAACTAAGAAGGGAATGGCTTCTCACCACAGGGTTCAGAGTTACCTGAGGCCAGGTCTGTCTCTACTCACTCTTATGGGGGCACTACCCTACCCCATCACCCTGGCCCTTCCTTTCTTCTTCAGATCCCTGCAGTGTGGGGTCATCCCCAACCTCCTCCTCATCCAATTCTACATCTTCATCATAATCCTCGTCATACTTTACCTCCTTATAGGGTTCATCTGCCCTTTCTTCTAGAAGCCCCCTTCCCTGGATCTCTGGCACCTGCCCGACCTTCCAGATTATTCCTCCTCTTCATCCCCCATTTGGAGTGTCTCCCTCTATCCATTGTGCTTGCTCCCATAGCACCTTGTTTGCCTGCTGGTGGAGCGAGGTGCTCAGAGCAATATTAGTCATCTCTTGTCATGAGGGCTGTCATGGATTGAATTATGTCCCCCAGAAATATGCATCTACTTGGCTAGCCCATGATTCCTAGTATTGTGTGGTTGTCCTCCATTTTGTGATCTGATGTAATTTTCCTGTGTTATAAATCCTAATCTCTGCCTGTGGTTAATGAGGCAAGATTAGTTTATGTTAAAGAGGATTAGGGTGGGATATAACACCCTCAACTCAGATCACAGTCCTGATCTGATATAAGGGGAGTTTCCCTGGGGTGTGGCCTATATCACTTTTTATCTTAAAAGAGATAAAAGGAGAGAGAAGCAAGCAGGAAGATAGGGACCTCATGCCGCCAAGAAAGAAGCACCAGGAGTGGAACGTATCCTTTGGACTGGGGATCCCTGTGCTGAGAAGCTCCTAGACTAGGGAAAGATTAATGACAAGTGTCTCCCACCAGAATTGACAGAGAAAGGCTTTTCTGGAGCTGGTGCCCTGAATTCAGACTTCTAACCTCCTAAACTGTGAGAGAATAAATTCCTGTTTGTTAAAGCCATCCACTTTTGGTATTTCTGTTATAGAACACTAGATAACTAAGATAAAGACCATGAGGTGGCCTTGTGGCTCTCTCTGTCCTTTGACTGTTACCTATAGGTCTGTGTTCCAGGTGGGCAACGTGGGCTGGAAGGCGAGTGCCTGTGGACCCCCAGCGCCTACAGCCTGCTGCCACTTGGGTTAGTGTAGCACAAGCTGGCCTTAGACCTTGTATTCAGAGCTCTGCTCATGGCTTCCAAGTCACTGGCTCCCAAAGGACAGGCCAAGTCTGGCATAGCCAGTCCTGGCAGGGCCATCATTAAGAATCACTGACGCACTCTTCACAGAGTCAAAATCAGCAACCAAGTGCTGCTCACCTCCCTTGCCTGACTCAGAGACTGGCCACAGGGTACAGGAGCCCCCAGGTGTACAGGAACATACACACCCACAGGCTGCTCTGGGTGCTGCAGGACCCAAGCTCTAGCTTTCCAGGAGGTGCTTGCTGGGCAGGCAGACATGCAAGCCCCTCTCCTGCCCCATGCACCCGGCTGCTGTCTGCTGGCAAACAAACGTGCTCCAAGGTGCTCTTGTGGTACCCATACGTCAGCCCTCCCAGATCTGTGCATTAGCCCCTCCTGTGGGCAGCATGTTAACTCAAAGGTGAGGATTGCTACCTGGCCCCGTTGGGAGATGGATGGTTAGGAGGAGACATGCCACCCCACTATGACCTTTTATTGGCTCTTGGGGCCAGATCTCCCCTGTGCCAGTGTTTCTCCTGCTGGTTGGGTGTGCAGATTGAACTACTGCCCCTGTGTGCCCAGAGCCACCCACCCACCGGCAGAGCCCAGCTATTGCCTGCCAAGGACACCATCCAGACAGCTCACCATCGAGAGTGGTCACTTCGAAGGCCCTGGTTTCCAAATGACCAGCAGGCTTAATGCTCAGATCAGGGACCGTAGGAACAGTGCCGTATCATTAAGCTCAACTCCGGGTATGACCGAGCAGTGGTTTTGCACAGAGGCGCGGTACTTCCTGGAGACAGGAGGGAAAACCCAGCCCCCGGTCCTGTGCCTTTTCTCTTTCTGACTTGGGTCTTTTTCCAATGTGGACGAAACATAGAACTAACACTCACAAAGGCTCACTGTGGAGGAAGACTGTTGTTGTTGTCAGCTGCCGTTGAGTCCCCCTTCAATTCATAGTCTGGAAACTCCGCTGAAATGTGTTCAGCATCATAGCAACGCACAGGCCTCCACTGACAGACGCATGGTAGCTGTGCATGAGGAGTGTTGGCCAGGAATGGAACCTGGATCTCCTGTGTAAAGGCGAGAATCCGACCACTGAACCGCCACCGTCCTTGGAGGAAGATTAAGGTGACTATAACATCACAGACGAACGTGTATACTGTGCTTTACAGGGCCTCCCACTCTTACAGACAACCCTCAGAGCTGCCCTATGAGTCAGGAGAGCCGTCCTGGGGTCCTGTTTCAAGGATGATGAGAAGAAGACTTGTCCAAGCTGACACAGCCAGGACTCAAACTCGAGGCACCCGATTCCAAAGCCCAGGTGTCTTCACGACTTGAGGGCAACAGACTTGTTTTGATTTTTTTGTTTTTGTTTTTTTACTCATTATGAAGCAGCCTGCCACATATTTCTCCTGCAGAGCGCCTGGTGGGTTCTAGCCACTAACCTTTCAGATAGTAGCCGAGCACTTAACTACTGTGCTACCAGGGTTCCTTGTTTTCATTATACCAAAAAAAAGAAAAAAGAAAAAAACTCCATTGCTGTCAAGTTGATTCCAACTTATAGCGACCCTATAGGACAGAGTAGAACTGCCCTATAGGGTTTCCAAGTAGTGCCTAGTGGATTCAAGCTGCCAGCCTTTTGGTTAGCAGCTGTAGCTCTTAACCGCTATGCCACCAAGGTTTCCGTTTTCACTGTAGTGTGTACAAATGAACTCAACTCAATTTTTATTTCAAAAAATAAAACTAGTTGCCATCAAGTTGACTCTGACTCATGGGGATCCCATGTATGTTGGGGTAGAACTGTGCTCCATGGAGTTTTCAATGGCTGATTTTTGTAGACTTGTGTTCCACAGGGCTTTCGATGGCTGATTTTTCTGAAGTAGATTCTCGGGCCTTTCTTCTGAGGTGCCTCTGGGTAGACTTGAACCTCCAGCCTTTTGGTTGACAGCTCAGCACATTAACTATTTCCACCACCCAAGGACTCCACTGAAATTTTTACACTATCATATATATGCTTCTTGATGTGGTTAGGTGCCATCGAGTTGATTTTGACTCATAACAACCCCATGTGACAGAATAGAGCTGCTCATAGGGTTTTCTAGGCTGTAATCTTTACAGAAGTAGACCAACAGGTCTTTCTCCTGAAGAGCTGCTGGGTGGGTTTGAACCACCAACCTTTAGGTTTAAATTGTTGTGCCACCACCAAAAAAAAAAAAGCCTGCTGCTGGCCAGTCGATTCTGACTCATAGCACCCCTATAGGACAGAGTAGAACTGCCCCATAGAGTTTCCAAGCAGTGCCTGGTAGATTTGAACTGCCAGCCCTTTGGTTAGCAGCCGTAGCACTTAACCACTACACCACCAGGGCTCCTTATATATACTTATGATGCTGAGTAATTGAATTGGCTCCATTTTTCCCTGTCCAGCAGGTTCTTTCACTAGGCTGTCCTGGCCCATGGGTTTCAGGCTTCCCTCAGAAAAACAAGGGAACAGAGGACAGACTGGGACTCGTAAGTTTTGATTCTCCTCTTTGTTGGAAATTGAGACTTTGAAAAAAAAAAAGAAAAAAAAATATATGTATATACACATACATACATATACAAACCCAAAAAAAAAAAAAAAACCAAACCTGTTGCCATCAAGTCAATTCCAACTCCTAACCACCCTAAAGGACAGAGTAGAACTGCCCCATAGAGTTTCCAAGGAGCACCTGGTGGATTCGAACTGCCGACCTTTTGGTTAGCAGCCATAGCACTTAACTACTATGGCATCAGGGTTTCCATATATTAAAAAAAAAAACATATATATGGCACCTTGTCTCATGAGGCTTGGGTCGCTCCATGCTGTGAACGTGACTTCAGCATGTGACAATGCGCCTGAGAGTTTAGCTGGAGGGGAAAAGGCTGGGTGGACACAATGGAGCCCAACCCACACCCAGGACCATCAGAATGGATTGTGTCACCTGGGATAGGGAGATGGGAAGGAAAGCAAAACATTTAGCTGGTCTGATTTATACTGGTAAGACTTTAATAAAGCAGCTCTTTGACACAAAACATAGGAATGGTTCCTTGGATCTGTTTCAATATATCATGTCACCCTCTGCTTTTGGAGATGTTACAAAGCTGTTATGGACAGTCTCCAGAATCGGGTTTTACAAGTTTGTTGCTTAGAAGTGCAACTGTGTGTTGGCTCAGCTGATACTCAAAGCACTGGAGGAGTTCAGGGGAAAAAAGATTAAAGTGACGATAAAACCACAAAGTATGTACCAAATGTATTATGGACTTTGATTTGAGGGCTGTTTTTTCCCTCCTACAGCTTGAGGCAGTGGTTTCCAGGAGAGTCTGCTGTTGGCATTTAAAAACTGTTCTGTAGAAACGCTCCATTTTCAAAAGCTTGGGGGTCATAAAACAGTTGGTCTGAGTCCTGGCTGTGTCCCAGGGGGTTGGTTTTCTATGTGACTCAGGCATGGACCGAGGGTTGTACTAAAACTAGTTGCCACTGAGTCAGTTCTGTCTCGTGGTGACACCCTATATGTCAGAGTAGAACTGTACTCCATAGGGCTTTTAATGGCTGATTTTTCAGAAGTAGATTGCCAGACCTTTCTCCCAAGGTACTTCTGGGTGGACTCCAACCTCCAACCTTTCAGTTAGCAGCTGAGTGTATAAACCATTTGCACCACCCAGGGACTCTGAGAACTGGACTAGAAGTTGCAAAGGGCCCTTCCATGGAGAAGAGGCTGCTTGGCTGAGGGCAGTGTCACCAGGGTCCTTCATCTACCTCCTTAATTTAAAGTTAAAGAATCTGAGTCGTAGAGGCTTATGTGCTGCCTTTTTCCCCCCTTCCATCCTAAAGAGTTAGTATTTCTTTAGACACAAACCACACCAACTACTCTGAACTTCTGGTTCTCCCAGTTGTGTAGAAGGTAGTTTCGATTATGGAAACAGTATTGTGGGTCCAGACAGTGGGCAGGAGGCCTCCATCTGTTTGATGGTTCCAACATTTTGCGTCTTAGCTTTTCACCCTCTCTCTGTTTCTTGGGTGGTGAGATCTCCATACATGGTCCATAAAAAGCTATTGTTTATTCTTCCTGGAGTATGTCTTGCTTCATACAGAGAGGGTGAGCTTTATCGAGATAGGCACCGTCCCTTATATCTCCTTCATCTGCCCTCGTGGTGTCGTTAGCTGCCATGAGCCATCCCCGACTCACAGCAACCCCACGTACAATGGAACTAAATGCTGCCTGGTCCTGTGCCATCCTTCTCATAGGCCGTGAATTAGGCTGTTGTGATACATAGAGTTTTCATTGGCTGGTTTTCAGAAGTAGGTTGCTGGGCCTTTCTTCCTAGTCTGTCTCAGTCTGGAAGCTCTGCTGAAACCTGTTCAGCATCACAGCAACACACAAGCCTCCACTGACGGATAGGTAGGAGCTGTGTGTGAAATGCATTGGCTGGGAATTTAACCCAGTCTCCTGCATGGAAGGTGAGAAGTCAACCACTGAACCAGCAGTGCCTCATCGCCCTAGTAGTAAGAGGGCCTAATACTTGATCTGGATTAAAATTAAATTAGAAGCTCCTGACCCAGCATTCCTGCCTCAAACACCTGGAGGAATGTGCATGGGCAGCCCAGATGAAGTTAAACCTTGGAGTGGATTCACCACCCCACCTTCAGGGACCAAGGGATAAAGGTGCTGGTTGCAAACTTGCAGTTTTAGCCTTAATTAGAAAATCATATACTCAACGGCAACTCGAATCTTTTAAAGTCTGCCTCACACAACGCCAGGCATTGCCACACAGTCTGACCTCACACTTAGCTAAGGGGATCCTCGGCACCCATCTCCCTCACCTGGGTGACCTGGAGGAATAAGCCCCTGGTGGCCCTTCAATTCCAGTCCAAGTTCAGATCTCAGTTTGGTTTAGAATTCAGAGCAATGAAGAGCAAAAAGCCACCATCCAGAGAAGTTCCAAGAGTTCCTTTGGTCAGGAAACCTCTCCAAGACACTCATAGTACATTTAAAACTGGGAGTCAGAAGAGCTGAGTTCTAGTTGAAATGTCTGAAAGGGAAAATCCAAAGTGGGCCTTGATACAAGTTATTGTGTTCATTTTCTCAAATTCTTTCACATTAATGAAAAAGGGAATCATTACTATCTGATGTAAAACAGCAGTATTAAAGGAATAAGCAAATATGGTTTTACTTGGCTGCCTAATGGAATGGGTTAAAACGCTGTGAAGTTAAAAGTTGTTTTGTATTAATGACACAATCTATTACACTCAGTAAAACACCACTTTCAGGCTTAAACAAATTTTAACAAAGACTTCTTTTTCTTAATTTATTTTTTGTTGTGTTCCTCCCCCATTAACATAAACTCACTGTCCCCTACGTTTCCTATTTAATCTTTCTAGTTGCTGTTTTCAATTTGATCCCATATAAATAGTTCTTAAAAGAGCACATTGCTCAAGGCAGACATTCTTTACTAATTAAGCTAAACAATTATTTGGCTTAAAGAAGACGTTAGGGAATATTTTTTGGTTTAAGGTTTAAAGTTTATCTCAGGGCAATAGTTTCAGGGTGCTATGGATTGAATTGTGACAGAAATTTGGTATTGAGAATAGGGTGCTGCT
The DNA here is from genome assembly GCF_030014295.1 of Loxodonta africana. Classification (NCBI taxonomy): domain Eukaryota; kingdom Metazoa; phylum Chordata; class Mammalia; order Proboscidea; family Elephantidae; genus Loxodonta; species Loxodonta africana. The sequence continues at coordinate 172,979,469 of NC_087345.1, read as the reverse complement.
CTAACAGACACCTACAATGTGGAAGCGGATTTATAATTGAGTAATGTGTAGAGGTTGGAAGAGTTTTAAAGCACCTAATAGTAAAAACCTAGATTGCCTGGAAGACTGTTGGTGGAATTATGGACATCAAAGACAATTCTAGTGAGGGCTCAGAAGGAACTATGGAGAGCTATAACAACGGAGAGGGCACAGATGGCGAGAAGCAGCAGCAGAGAACCGGTGGTAGCAGAACCAGGAGACAAGCATGAGATGGCACGGAAGCCAACCCATGGAGCAAGAGAATTTAGTGCCTTCAGGCAGGAGGCTTACTGGTGGAGTGTGTACCTCCAGGCACTTACTGGTAGAGCTAAAGAGCTTTGTAACACTTGCCTGAGCCGTACAGAGGCTAGGCCAGCCCAAGAGGCCCGAGAGGGTGAGGGACTGAGAGGCCAAGGAACCAGGAAGCAGGAGCTGAACAGACAAGGAGCACAAGAAGCAGAGCTGCCTCTGTCTCAAAGGGTAAGGCCATGACCTCTGGGGTCTCAAAGGGTGGAAACACAGCCTGCTGGGTCTTAAAGGGTGGGGCCACAGCCTTCTTGGTTTCAAAGGGTCAGGTCTTTACCAACTCCATTCTGGAATGTGGGGCTGCCGTTCATGAGTGCCAGTAGAATGGGGCTGGATCCACTGCCCAAAGCTGAGGAGGCAGGGTTTCTGTGCCCAAGGGGCAGAAGAATGGGGCCTGCTGGAGCAGAGAGGATGAGGCTACCACTCAGATGGACTAGGAGAATGGGGCCACCCAAAGCCATGGGAGAAGAGTTGCCGTTCCAGTGGGCCTGGAAGGTGAAGCTGAAGCCCAGGGCTGAGGGGTTTCCACACAGAATCCAGAGAGTGTGGCCAATACCCAGAGCCTAGAAGGCAGAGCCGTTGCCTAAATAGTCTCAGAAAACAGAGAATTATTTTCAAGCCTTGAGAGCTAATATAATGTGTTCTGCTGACTTGCTTGGTGCCTGTTATCTCTTCTTTTCCTCCAATTTCCCCCATGTGTAATGGAAATGTTTACCTAGTCTCTGTTCCACCATTATACTTTGGAAGCACATAATTTATATTCCAGATTTCACCGTTGAAGAGGAATTTTGCCCCAGGACAGAATTTGCACTTGGAGTTGATTTAAGACGTTTGGGGTGATATGATGGGGTGAATGTGTTTTACATGTGGCGAAGACGTGAATTCTTGGGGGCCAAAAGGTGGAATATTATAGATTGAATTGTGTCCCCCGACACCAAAATGTGTGTCAACTTGGCTAGGCCATAATTCCCAGTATTGTGTGGTTGTCCACCATTTTGTCCTCTGATGTAACTATCCCATGTGTTGTAAATCCTAACCTCTATGATGTTAATGAGGCAGGATTAAAGGCAGTTATGTTAATGAGACAGGATGCAATCTACAGGATTAGGTTGTATCTTGAGTCAATCTCTTTTGAGATATAAAAGAGAGACTTGAGCAGAGAGGAGAGGGACCTCCTACCACCAAGAAAGAAGAGCCAGGAGTGGAGATTGTCTTTTGGACCTGGGGTCCCTGCACAGAAAACCTCCTAGACCAGGGGAAGACTGATGGTAAGGACATTCCCCCAGAGCCAAAGAGAGAGAAAGCCTTCTCCTGGAGCTGGCAGCCTGAATTTGGACTGCTAGCCTTCTGGATTGTGAGAGAATGTATTTCCGTTTGTTAAAGCCATCCACTTGTGGTATTTCTATTATAGCAGCACTAGACAACTAAGACACAGGGTTCATCTAGCCTCCATGGCTCCAGAAAGCCTGGTTTCTATGGGAATTTGAAATTCTGCTCTGCATTTCCCCCTTTTTGATCAGGATTCTTCTATAGAACCTTTGATTAAAACATTAATGGAGAATTCTTAATGTTTAGGCTCTAAAGAAAACTCCCCCCTCTTTTATTTTGTTGATAGTATGTGCTTGAAATAACAGAGTAGTGAATTATGAATTTTAAACAAGGGCATTTCTGTGATGAACACTCTAGACTATTCCTCACCACCACCAGTGGTCTTTGAGTTGACTCTGACTCATGGCCACCCCATGTATGTCACAGTAGAACTGTGTACCCCAGGGTTTTCAGTGGCTGATTTTTTGGAGGTAGATCACCAGAACTGCCAGAAATTCAGGCCGGTTTCAGAAGAGGATGTGGAACCAGGGATATCATTGCCGATGTCAGATGGATCCTGGCTGAAAGCAGAGAATACCAGAAGTATGTTTACCTGTGTTTTATTGACTATGCAAAGGCATTCAACTGTGTGGATCATAACAAACTATGGATAACACTGCGAAGAATGGGATTTCCAGAACACTTAATTGCGTTCATGGGGAACCTCTACATAGACCAAGAGGCAGTTGTTCGGACAGAAGGAGGGGATACTGATTGGTTTAAACTTAGGAAAGGTGTGCGTCAGGGTTGTATTCTTTCACCATACCTATTCAATCTGTATGCTGAGCAAATAATAGGAGAAGCTGGACTATATGGAGAAGAACGGGGCATCAGGATTGGAGGAAGATTCATTAACATCCTGCGTTATGCAGATAACACAACCTTGCTTGCTGAAAGTGAAGAGGACTTGAAGCACTTACTAATCAAGATCAAAGACCACAGCCTTCAGTATGGATTGCACCTCAATATAAAGAAAACAAAAATCCTCACAACTGGACCAATGAGCAACAACATGATAAACGGAGAAAAAATTGAAGTTGTCAAGGATTTCATTTTCCTTGGATCCGCAATCAACAGCCATGGAAGCAGCAGTCAAGAAATCAAAAGACACATTGCATTGGGTAAATCTGCTGCGAAGGACCTCTTCAAAGTGTCGAAGAGCAAAGATGTCACCTTGAAGACTAAGGTGCACCTGACCCAAGCCATGGTATTTTCAATCGCATCATATGCAGGTGAAAGCTGGACAATGAATAAGGAAAACCAAAGAAGAATTGATGCCTTTGAATTGTGGGGTTGGCGAAGAATATTGAATGTACTGCCAAAAGAACAAACAGGTCTGTCTTGGAAGAAGTACAGCCAGAATGCTCCTTAGAGGCAAGGATGGCAAAACATCATCTTACGTACTTTAGACATGTTGTCAGGAGGTATCAGTCCCTGGAGAAGGACATCATGCTTGGCAAAGTACAGGGTCAGTGGACAAGAGCAAGACCTTCAACAAGGTGGATTGACATAGTGGCTGGAACGATGAGCTCAAGCATAACAACGATTGTAAGGATGGCTCAGGACCGCGCAGTGTTTCGTTCTGTTGTGCATAGGGTTGCAAGGGGTCGGAACTAACTCGATGGCACCTAAAAACAACAACAATAGATCACCAGTCCTTTCTTCTGAGGTGCCTCTGGGTGGACTCAAACCTCCAACCTTTTAGTTAGCAGTCAAGTGCATTAACCATTTGCACCGCCCAGGGACTCCAAAATATCCCTAGATTCAGAAAATAATGTTTTTATGGGCTTCAGGTTTTTCCTTAGTCACTCTTCCCCTAAGACTCCAGTGACACTTGCCCTAAACTGACTCCTTGTACCTGTCTGCCTTCCCTCCCTCATCCCCTTCAAAGGGGCTGATAAATACAATCACAATAGAATGTTAATGACTCTCAAAATCAAATGTATGTTGGCCTTTTTTATGGGATTGGCACTACTTGTCAGTAGAAAGAAAGGCCCCTCTACTGCAGTTTCTCAGGTGTCCTCTCCTTAGCAGAACATCTTTCTCCTTCCTTCATGTTGTGTTTCCTCCTTAAAATAATCATCTTGCTCCTCCTCCCCTCAGCCCCCGGAATATGGTGGACAGGGAACAGGAGATTGAATTTGGATCTGCCATTTTCCAGTGGTGTGATCCCAAGCAAATTATTTAACCTCTCTGGGCCTCAGAGTTGTAAGCTGCAAAATAGGAATAGTGATGTCTACCTTATTAGATGTCTTCTTACTAGATCATGGGTTAAATCCCAGAGTCCCTAGTTCATGCAAATGTTTAATGCACTTGGCTGCTAAGTGAAAGGTTGGAGGTTCGAGTCCACCCACAGGTGCCTTGGAAGAAAAATCTGGCAATATATTCCTGAAAAATCAGCCATTAAAAACCCTATGGATTAGGGGTCTGAGGATGGTGACACCTACCAATCTGTAGAGGTACATGCATTGGGTGCCTAAGGTACAGCTGCAGAGCTCACCCACCAAAGTGCTTTAGGAATAGAGACACATCTACCTCACTGGCACTTGGGGGAACCCTGTCAGCATTCTGCCCCCCTGGAGTGTGAAACCCTGCTGCTACTAGAATCTGGTGCACACAACTATCACCACTACTCCTCTAGGCGGATAGGTGACAGTCTGCACCACACACTTGGTGACCCAAAATCAGATTCTACTCAAGAATAGTGAATGGACTCTTAGGCTTACATATCTGGTAACAGCCCAAACCAGCTGGTAATAGGGCATAAGTGATTCAAGGGCTACAACAATCAAGACAGCACAATCTAGTAGCCCATCTACATATATTGAAAGAAAACAAAACAAGATAAGACTCAGTGAGCAAATATAAAATAAATCATTACAATATCTTATAGATGGCTCAGAGACAGCAGTTGATATCAAACCACATAAAGAAGCAGACCATGATTGTTTCTACAACTCCCCAAATTAAAGAATTAAAATCTTTCCCAAATGAAGATACAATCCTGGAATTGCCAGATGCAGAATATAAGAAACTAATTTACAGAATGCTTCAAGACATCAGGGATGACCTCAGAAATGAAATAAGGAAGTCTACAGAAAAAAAAATTTTTTTTAAAAGCCAAGGAACACACTGATAAAGCAGTTGAAGAACTCAAAAAGATTATTCAAGAACATAGTGGAAGAATTAATAAGCTGCAAGAATCCATAGAGAGACAGCATTCAGAAATCCAAAAGATTAACAGTAAAATTACAGAATTAGACAACTCAATAGGAAGTCAGAGGAGCAGAATCGAGCAATTGGAATGCAGAGTGGGGGACAAGGAAGACAAGGGAATTGGCACCAATATAGCTGAAAAAAAATCAGATAAAAGAATTTTCAAAAATGAAGAAACCCTAAGAATCATGTGGGACTCTATCAAGAAGAATAACTTGCATGTGATTGGAGTTTCAGAACAGGGAGGGAGGACAGAAAACACAGAGAGAATAGTTGAAGATCTGCTGACAGAAAACTCCCCTGACATCATGAAAGACGAAAGGATATCTATCCAAGATGCTCACTGAACCCCATATAAGATTGATCCAAAAAGAAAATCACCAAGACATATTATCATCAAACTTACCAAAACCAAAGATAAAGAGAAAATTTTAAAAGCAGCCAGGGATAAAAGAAAGGTCTCCTACAAAGGAGAATCAATAAGAATAAGTTCAGAATACTCAGCAGAAACCATGCAGGCAAGAAGGCAATGGGATGACATATATAGAGCACTGAAGGAGAAAAACTGCCAGCCAAGGATCATATATCCAGCAAAACTCTCTCTCAAATATGAAGGTGAAATTAAAACATTTACAGATAAACACAAGCTTAGAGAATTTGCAAAAACCAAACCAAAGCTACAAGAAATACTAAAGGAAATTGTTTGGTCAGAAAATCAATAATATCAGATACCAGCACAACACAAGGTCACAGAACAGAACATCCTGATATCAACTCAAATAGGGAAATCACAAAAACAAATTAAGATTAATTTTAAAAAGAAAAATGCTCAAAACAGGGAATCATTGAAGTCAATATGTAATAGATCACAATAATCAAAAAGAGGGACTAAATACAGGTGGCATAGAACTGCCATATGGAGAGGGATACAAGGCGATATAGGACAATACAAGTTAGGTTTTTACGTAGAAAAACAGGGGTAAATATTAAGGTAACCACAAAGAGGTCTAACAATTGCATAACTCAAAATAAAAACCAAGAAAATCATAACGACTCAGCAAACATAAATTCAACTACTATGAAAATGAGGAGCACACAATTTACAACGAAAAACATCTCAGCACAAAAAAGTAAGTGGAAAAATGAAATTGTCAACAACACACACAAAAAAGCATCAAAATGATAGCACTAAACACATACTTATCTATAATTACGCTGAATGTAAGTGGACTAAATGCACCAATAAAGAGACAGAGTCTCAGACTGGATAAAGAAACACGATCCGTCTATATGCTGCCTACAAGAGACACACCTTAGACTTAGAGACACAAACTAAAACTCAAAGGATGGAAAAAAATATATCAAGCAAACAACAAGCAAAAAAGAGCAGGAGTAGCAATATTAATTTCTGACAAAACAGACTTTAAAGCTAAATCCACCACAAAGGATAAAGAAGGACACTACATAATGATTAAAGGGACAATTGACCAGGAAGATATAACCATATTAAATATTTATGCACCGAACGACAGGGCTGCAAGATACATAAAACAAACTTTGACAGAACTGAAAAGTGAGATAGACACCTGCACAATTATAGTAGGAGACTTCAGCACACCACTTTCGGAGAAGGACAGGACTTCCAGTAAGAAGCTCAATAGAGACACGGAAGACCTAATTGCTACAATCAACCAACTTGACCTCATAGACCTATACAGAACACTCCACCCAGCAGCTGCAAAGTATACTTTTTTTTCTAGCACACATGGAACATTCCCTAGAATAGACCACATATTAGGTCATAAAACAAACCTTTGCAGAATCCAAAACATCAAAATATTACAAAGCATCTTCTCAGAGCACAAGGCCATAAAAGTGGAAATCAATAACAGAAAAATCAGGGAAAAGAAATCAAATACTTGGAAACTGAACAATACCCTGCTGAAAAAAGACTGGGTTATAGAAGACATAAAGGAGGGAATAAAGAAATTCATAGAATGCAACGAGAATGAAAACACTTCCTATCAAAACCTCTGGGACACAGCAAAAGCAGTGCTCAGAGGTCAATTTATATCGATAAATGCACACATACAAAAAGAAGAAAGCCCAAATCAGAGAACTGTCCCTACAACTTGAACAAATAGGAAGAGAGCAACAAAAGAATCCATCAGGCACCAGAAGAAAACAAATAATAAAAATTAGAGCTGAACTAAATGAATTAGAGAACAGAAAAACAATTGAAAGAATTAACAAAGCCAAAAGCTGGTTCTTTGAAAAAATTAACAAAATTGATAAACCATTGGCCAGACTGACTAAAGAAATACAAGAAAGGAAACAAATAACCCGAATAAGAAACAGATGGGCCACATCACAACAGACCCAACTGAAATTAAAAGAATCATATCAGATTATTATGAAAAATTGTACTGTAACAAATTTGCAAACCTAGAAGAAATGGATGAATTCCTAGAAAAACACTACCTACCTACACTAACACATATCAGAAGTAGAACAACTAAATAGACCCATAACAAAAAAAGAGATTGAAACGGTAATCAAAAAACTCCCAACCAAAAAAAAAAAGCCCTGGCCCGGACTGCTTCACTGCAGAGTTCTACCAAACTTTCAGAGAAGAGTTAACACCACTACTACTAAAGGTATTTCAGAGCATAGAAAAGGACGGAATACTACCAAACTCATTCTATGAAGTCACCATATCCCTGATACCAAAACCAGGTAAAGACACCACAAAAAAAGAAAATTACAGACCTATATCCCTCATGAACATAGATTCAAAAATCCTCAACAAAATTCTAGCCAATAGAATTCAACAACATATCAAAAAATATAATCCACCATGACCAAGTGGGATTTATACCAGGTATGCAAGGCTGGTTTAATATTAGAAAAACCATTGATGTAATCCACCATATAAATAAAACAAAAGACAAAAACCACATGATCTTATCAATTGATGCAGAAAAGGCATTTGACAAAGTCCAACACCCATTCATGATAAAAACTCTCAGCAAAATAGGAATTGAAGGAAAATTCCTCAATTTTTTTTATACAAAGCCAACAGCCAACATCACTCTAAATGGAGAGAGCCTGAAAGCATTTCCCTTGAGAACGGGAACCAGACAAGGATGCCCTTTATCACCGCTCTTATTCAACATTGTGCTAGAGGTCCTGGCCAGAGCAATTAGGCTAGACGAAGAAATAAAGGGCATCCAGATTGGCAAGGAAGAAGTAAAATTATCTCTATTTGCAGATGACATGATCTTATACACAGAAAACCCTAAGGAATCCTCCAGAAAACTACTGAAACTAATAGAAGAGTTTGGCAGAGTCTCAGGTTATAAGATAAACATACAAAAATCACTTGGAAAACCCTATGGAGTACAGTTCTACTCTGACACACAGGGGGTCACCATGAGTCAGAATCAACTCAGCGGTAACTGTTTTGTTGGAAACCCTGGTGGTGTAGTGGTTAAGTGTTACGGCTGCTAACCAAAAGGTCAGCAGTTTGAATTCACAAGGCACTCCTTGGAAACTCTATGGGGCAATTGTACTCAGTCCTATAGGGTCGCTCTGAGTCAGAATAGACTTGATGGCTGTGGGTTTTTTTGTTTTTTTTTCCGGGCCTCAGAGTTGTAAGCTACAGAATGGGAATAGTAATGTCTACCTTATTAGATGTCTTCCTTATTAGATCATGGGTTAAATCCCACCATATGTGCAGTGCCAGGCACAGAAGAGGCAAGTAAGTCCTGTGCATCCCCCACTCCCTTAGCTCCTAAAAGGCAGGTAGGTTACCCTATCATCTGAAGTTTGGGGGACATTAAGTTTATACTCTCTTGTATTGCTGGCTATTGTCCCTGCAGGCAGAACCCCCTCCTGTTTTGACTTCCTGATCTCCCCAGCACCCAGCAAAAGCCTGAGGACTCTGAGGGTACACAGGGAACTTGTGCAGACTGGTGACTGATCACTCTTTTCTCCTCAGCTCCAGGGAGGGAGATCACTGCTTAATGTTATCAAACGTGGAGAGTATTCAGATGTAACGACCAAAGCCACTGACTGATCACCTGTTTTAACAGAATACCAGTGTATATACATTCTTTGCTATCCTCCTTTTACAGCTAAAAACAACAGCTAGGAGGGGAAAACTATGCCGTAATTCATCCGTGTGCCGTTTCATGCTGCTTCGAGGAGGATGAAAATGATGAACATGCTGCGACTCTCACAGAATAACATCTCTTGTAATGCCAAGCTAAGTAAGGTGATTTGCAATATGGGTTTTTTCCCTCCTAGTTGTTAGAATATGTTCAGTCAGCATATTTGGCCTCCGTCTCCAGCGATACGTTAAATTAACAACACTCACCTCCAGCCACAGTGCAGGTTTTGAATGGGGCCTCGCATTTCTCTTGGCAGGTCAGACTGGGGAAAACAGGGAACATGCTTTGTCAGAGAGAGAAGCTCTTTGCTCCTAGAGGCCAGTTGGGAGCAGGAAAGAGGAGGTGGTGCCTCTCTCTGGCCTGCGTCTGGGCCTCCCACAATGCCTTACACATAAATCAGTTGCCGTGGTGTCGACCCCAACTCATGTTGACCCCATATATGTCAGAGTAGAACTGGGTTTTCAAATGGCTGATTTTCTAGAAGTAGATCACCACGCCTTTCTTCTGAGGTGCCCTTGGGTGGATTTGAACCTCCAAGCTTTCAGTTAGCAACAAGCTCCTTAACATTTTACCAACTATGGACCCTGTCATGCATACAGTTGGAGTGAGTTGTCCAATGTCTCAGGCTGGGTTCTCTAGAGAAACAAACCAGCAAAGCATATAAATATATGTAGAGAGAGATTTGTATCAAGGAAACAGCTCATACAGTTGTAGGGGCTAGAACATCCTAAGTGCATGGATGAGGATAGAGGCGTCTCCTGATTCACATAGCTGCAGAGGCTGGTGAACCCAAGATGGGCAGGTTGAAGAGCAGGACTCTTGCTCACAGGCTGTGAAGACTGATGAATTCCAGGATCGGCCTATAAGTTGCTAACTCAAGTCCCAAGAACCAGAGGTCAGATGAACAGGAGGCAGCTGGAGGATCCAGAGCAGGCAAAAGCCAGAACGTCCACTTATTTTGGATGCAGGCCACACGACCAAGGAAACCCCCTTTCAACTGATTGGCTACTCACAGCAGATCCTGTCATGGGAGTGATCACACATAAACACTGAGAATCATGGCCCAGCCAAGGTGACACACAATCTTAACCATCACATCCAACCTCTGCCCAGCAGGCCTGCCTGAGGAGTGACCACCATGACTATGGAAGAACCTTCACAGGACCTGGTGAGGGCTCATTCAAAGATGCCTGCTCACTGGAGGGGGGCAAGGCCACCCCTGGTGTTGGGAATGGGGCAGGGATAGGCAAGAAGTTAAGGACAAGGTGTGACTTCTTAAACAAGAAAACCTGATATATGATAGTCTTGCTTGGCTCTAAAATAAGTCCCTATATGCATAACTGGAAACCCTGGTGGCGTAGTAGTTGGGTGCTACGGCTGCTAACCAAAGGGTCGGCAGTTTGAATCCGCCAGGTGCTCCTTGAAACTCTGTGGGGCAGTTCTACTCTGCCCTGTAGGGTCGCTATGAGTCGGAATCGACTCGACGGCAGTGGGGTTTTTTTGTATGCCTAATTCTGGAATTTTTAAGATAGGAAAAGCCCAAGTACTATGACGGGGTGGGAGAAGCCATGGTTCAGCTTCTCTCTGGGCTGACCACCCACGAGGCTCTACCCTTCCTCTCTCTGAGTGGGGTGATTGTGGGCTGTGACCACAGTGTGTCGATTCACTTATCCTTTTCACCTTCGAGCATTACTGTGTTCTGTAATAAAGCCTTTGCTTCAATTGGCCACAGTGTCGTATACTTCCTTTTGCTTTTACTGAAATGATCAAATGATACATACACAGGCACCACACATCATATTGGTGAAACCAACTTCAGTGTGGAAGGCTCAAGTCTGAGATAGCCAGTGTGGCAAATGACTCAGGAGCTCATCTTGCACCTCCCCAAGTCCACTTAGGCTTTGCTATAATCCTATCCTCAGGATCCAAGAACATGGGGGCAACCTATAAACAAGAATATTTAGGTGCATTTGAATGAGGCTCCGGGGAACTCCTCTCACCTTGTGTACTACTCTATCGTTGGTTACTTGGTTAACTGTCGCCACTCAATTGTCCCTCTGATCTCAAGGACTCTGTTGGAGAAGTCAGGCATACTAGATCTTACCAGAGACTTGGGCTTGTCCTGTGGATGTTGTTATGTGCCATTGAGTCAATTCCAACTCATTGCGGCCCTATATGACAGATTAGAACTGCCCCATAGGGTTTCCAAGGCTATAGTATTTACAGGAGCAGATTGCCAGGTCTTTTCTCCCACAGAGCCACTGAGTGGGTTAAAACTGCCGACCTTTTGATTAGCAGCCAAGTGCTTAACCACTGTACCATAGGGCTCCTTGCCCTGTGGATAGGAGATCAAATTTGTGGTCTATCGATGGCTTCACCCAGAAGACAAAAGGGGAATTTGGTGCACCTCCCAGCACCTGTTTTCAAATTAACAAGCATGTATTATCTGCTTACATGAAGATTACAGTAAGAAAGCCCTATGGAGCTCAGTTCTTCCCTTTAACATATGGGGTAGCCATGAGTTGGAATCAGTGGCAACGGGTTTGATTTGGTTTATTAAATGCTCAACATATAGGCAACACCAGAGTTGGTGGTGAGGAAGATAAGGCTTCCTCTACCCTAAAAGTCTACCTTTGAGAAGCTTATAGGACAGCTGGACAGTGGGAGGTAGGGGATAGGATGGTGGGCTCTGGTGAGGGGTAGAATGGAGGGTCCTGGGAATGAAACAAATAAGGAAAGATAGGTGAGAACAATGGTAAGCACAGCCTTGCTCTAGAACCCTAGAGGCCTTTGCTGTGACTTTCCAACTGGAGCTTGCCAGAGGCTCCAAACAGCATCCTTATCCACCACGGACACCTCCAACACCATCCCATCTCCTGGGTCCAGATCTATGAGTGGCATAAAAGCTTGAAACAAAGCTGAGACCTGCTGCAGAGCCCTCTCTAGTTCCGGGCCCCACTTGGCAGCCTCCTGAGAGACCCGATAAATGGATTATAACAGGGTTCCTGTATATGCTGGCTTCAGAATCCCAAGCACAATGTGGTAAACATTCTTAGTGATAAGAGGCACTCTCACAGTTTAGGAGACTAGAATCCTGAATTCAGGACACTGGCTCTACTGGAAGGCTTTCTGCCTGTCAGCTGTGGAGGAAGGTCCTTGTCTCTTCAGCTTCTGCTTCTTGGTTCTTTGGAGGTCTCCATGTGACTTGGCATCTCTTTTCCCCCCATCTCTGCTTGCTTGCTTGCTTGCTTGCTTGTTTAATCTCTTTCATATCTCAGAAGAGATTGACTCAAGACATCCTACACTAATCCTATCTCATTCACATAACAAAGACAACTCATTCCCAAATGGGATTATAACCACAGGCATAGGGTTTTTTTTTATATAGAGTTTAGGATCTACAATATGTATTTTGGGGGGACACAATTCAATCCCTAACAGTCACAATGTACTAAAACTGTCTTTTACCTTACAGGGGATATTGTTCTGGCATGCCCCAGATCAATGGACCCTAAATACCTGTGTGAGAGGACCCTGACTGTTTGTTTATCTAGTACCTGTGCCACAGCTAGGGTGCCACTATGAGAGGCTTGTCCCTTCCTGCTCACCAGGCCCGATTAGCATAATGTTCCCAGTATACTGGACCAGCACAATGTTCTGTGGAAGGGCAAGACACTTCAGGTCACCTTGGCCTATGCTGTGTCAGAGCTCCAAAGAGTTAACATAGCTCTGATTTTGACCTTCCTTACTGGCGATGACTGAAAAGAAGGCAATCTGCCAGATGAGAGCCAGGGTGTGTTAACACGCTACAGTAAATAGACAGCCTTACTGGGGCTGCACATGGCTGACTTTTGCAGTAGTTCCCTGTCATCCTCCAAGATCCACCTGGCTCTTACAGGGGCCGAATTCCTGCTGCCTGTGACTGGCTTTGCCCAGGTGCCCCCGACAGCACCTTGCCGCAGGTCCTCAGTGTGGCTGCTGATTCCCGATTCACGGCTACTCCTACACCCGAGGAAGCCTGCTTGGCACTCACACACGCACAACTTAGAAGTGCAGGACTTAATGTCTGTGTGTCCAGCCTCAACCACTGATGTACAGGGACTGGTGGACGAAGGCTTTGTGTCCCCCTAGACGGACAGCTCTGAGACATAGTTCATAAGTTCCTCAGAAGGTCCCTTCGAAATGAGTACCGGTCACCTGTTGTAGCGGGTGGCTAAGGGATAAGTGGGTGGTGCTAAGTCTGATTGGCACAATGACTCAGATTATAAGAACCCCTCCACGAGGGTGTGAGGTGATACCCAGGGATTCTTGACGCAGCTGCCCATGCTATTGGAGAATAAGATCATCAGGAACAGCACACGTAACTTGGTTGACTTGAGAGTGTCTTCAGAATTTCTTTTCTGTAATGCCTGCCCTGTACATTCTGTTTAGCTCAGGTTCATGTTAAAATGAGATTGCATTTCCTAAGCACACCCAGATGGCCAAGCAGGGAAGGTGGAAGGGAACCCCCACTGTTATTTGAAAATGCCCTGCACAGAAAATCCATGTATGACTCTTTCATTCAACCAATAAGCATTTTCCTAGGCACTGAGATTACAGCAGTGAATAAAAGAAACAAAAACTTTTCCTTTGGGGAGCTTACAAGATGGGGGGGGTTAGAAAATAGATAATGGAAGTAAATTAAATAGTACTCTACCCATTGTTGCCAAGTCAATTTCAACTCATGGTGACCCCATGTGACAGAACAGAACTTCGCTACAGGGTTTTCTTGGCTGTAATCTTTGTGAAAGCAAGTCACCAGGCATTTCTTCTGTAGAGCTACTGGGGGGGTTCAAACTTCCAACCTTTAGATTAGCAGCCAATCTCAAACCACTTGTGCCACCCAGGCTCCCTAAATAGTACATTAACCTGTTGTCCTCGAATTGTTTCTGACTCATAGCGACCCTATAGGGCAGAGTAGAAGTACCCCACGGGGTTTCCAAGGAGCAGCTGGTGGATTCGAACTGTTGACCCTTTGATTAGCAGCCAAGCTCTTAACCACTGCACCACCAGGGCTCCAAATAGTACACTGGAAGGTGATAAATGCTATGAAGAGGGTAGGGAGCTAGGTGGGAAGGCTTGCTGTTTTAAATGGGATGATCAGGGAAGTGATTATTGCAGCAAAGATTTGAAGGAGACATGTGGACCCTGGAAAACAGCCCCCAGTCAGAAGGAAGCATGTGCAAAGCCTGGCACGGGGCTGTGCCTTCCTGGTGGAGCAGCTGCGCTGCAGTGTGGCTGCAGTGGAGTGGCCAGGGAGTTGGAGAAGCGGCAGGGCCTGAGGGGCACAGGAGAGCCTTCCACTCTCCCTCCAAGGGGGCAGGAGGCCATCGTAGGTTCTGAGCAGAGAATGTGATCTCCAGTAGGTTTCAAAGAATCTCTGATTATACTTGAACTTGTGTGTATGCGTGACACTCATCGATGTGAACACATACAGGTCCCAGTGTGGTTCAGTCTCGTGTTCCGCAGCTCTCCACCAGCTGATGCCCTAATTTAGCAGGGAATGGAATCCTGAAGGCTGCCATCCCAGCCCTTAGACAAAAAGAGGCCTTCGTCAGAGATGAGCCGGGCTGAGGATGGAGAACCCAAGGCACAGATGAACTTCCAAACTGCAGAGGTGGTCCACACGAGTGACTAGACACCCAGAAGCAGCCCCACCCTCGGCGGGGACACCTGCACGTAGCCTGCCGCTGTTCCTGTGCGTCTCCCACCCCAGGAAGGCAGCGTCTCTGCCTCCACGGTCGGCACAGCGCGTCCAGCACAGCGCTTTTAAACTCATAAACTCCATGCCACGGACAAGCATGGCAATAAAACTTCATTGTTCTTGATGGCGGTAGTCTGTTTTTTTAACCTTTGGCTTTCTTTTTTCCTGGTACTTCTATACATCTGGTTCTGGTAAAACAAAAGATTCACTCCGTTTACAACTGTACTTTTTGTTCAGGCCTGAGTTTCCACCCCTACTCCTCACCCCCGCCCCAGCTGAGGGGTCCAGAGGGGCGCTTAGAGGCAGCACCTCCACTGTGCCTGGGCCACAAAGTCCCCTGGAGGCCACCACCACTTGGGATGGGACATGCTAGGAGCCAAGGTGACTGAAGGGCTCCCTCCCAGGCTCTACCAGGACCCCAGGTAGGCTCTGGTCTGAGATGTCTCTTGGGACAATGGTGGTTCCTGAGAATGCAGGTTCTTGGTCCTACGTCATTTTTCCTTCCTACCTTCTATCCTTTACTGTGTTTGCTTGTGTTCAAGCATGATGCTTCAAAACAGGGGAGTCTCTTACCTGCAAATGTTCCTCAAAGACTGTAGAAAGGAGAAGAAAGATGTCAAGGGGACAAGGGCCCATTGCGAGGCCTACAGGAATGCCATCAATGGGGTGGGAGAAAGGAGCAGAGAAACAGGCTCCTTCTTGCTTGATGAGGGGCTGAAAACAAAGTCTTGTAACTGTGAGTGAGAACACCTTTCCTCCTGACCTCGTGGAGGGGACGGCAAAGCTAAGTGACCCCTAGGCCAGGCCTGGGGCTGTCCTTGGAACTTCACCGTGCCAGCAGGAATCTCAGTCACTGGCACCGAAGCCGATTCTTGGAGATGCGGCCATCCCACAAGACCTTACCACCACGTGCCCACCTGACCACAGAGAGCCTCGCTGTGAGCACGTGTTCTTCCATTCGCCTTTCATACTCTTCCAAACAAAGAAAAAAGAGCGGTAAATTCTATTTACCCCATTTATTTACATGGAGAAAGAAACTATGTGCCAGAGATATAAAGTTATGTGTACATGTTTCCACTGATCATTTGACTCCAGGGTTTGTGGCCCTAATGTAACTGTATGGACATAAATGGGTGATATACAGATATGCAAACACATACACACACACACAAAAAAAAATTTTTTTTTTTTACACTGTGGGGTGTATATATATGTGTGAGATACACACATACAAATACATACATCACCACCTTCCCCCACACACACTCCCCACAGGCACATACACCCCCACCTCTCTCTCTCTCACACACACACACACCCCATACATACATACACACTCTCCACACACCACACCCCCACTTACACACATTGTACCCCACACACACACTCCCCACAGGCACATATATCCCCCCACCTCTCACACACATGTACACACCACACCCCATACATACATATATACTCTCCGCATACCACACCCCCACTGACACAGCTTCACCCTACACACTACACACACACTACACACACACTCCCCACTGGCACATACACACATACACATCCCATCCCATGCACACATATATACTCTCCACACACCACACCCCCACTGACACACATTATACCCCCACACACTCCACACACACACACACTTTCCACAGGCACATACAAACCTACACACATCTATCACACACACACCACACTCCACACACATACTCCACACACTTTACCACAAACACACACACACACCAAATATGAATTCCAAAAACATGAAAGAAAACAAAGAAAGATTAAAAATTCTCAGATTTATTAGTTGTGATGGTACAGGTTATGTGTCAACTTCCCTAAGCCATGATTCTCAGTGGTTTGGCAGACATTATGTAATCATCCTCCATTTTGTGATCTGATGTGCGCAGCCAATCAGTTGAATGGGAAGTCTCCTTGGGGGTGTTGCCTGCATCCAATATATATGGATGCTCTGGCAAAGCTCACCCTCTCTGGAACTTGCATCTGACTCGTCAGTTTCTGACCTCCAGTTCCTTGGGACTTGAGCCAGCAGCCTACTGTGTACCTGCAGATTTTGGGTTCGTCAGCTCCAGCAACCACATGAGTCAAGAGAAGCCTTTAGCCTGACACCTGACCCATGGATTTGGGACCTGCTGGCCTCCACAACTGCGTGAGCCATTTCCTTGAAATCTCTCTCTCAATCTCATACACATACACACACACACTCACACACAGAGCCCTAGTGGTGCAGTGGTTAAGAGCTCGGCTGCTAACCAAAATGTCAGCAGTTTACTCTGCCCCATAGGGTCGCTATGAGTTGGAATCGACTCGACAGCAACGTGTTTGGTTTTTTTGGTTATATATACCCACACATGCCTCACTAGGTTTTCTTCTCTAGAGAACTCAGCCTAAGACACTAGTGTTCAAAGAAATTTAAATTTAAAAAAATGTTTAATTGATGACGTTTAAAAAAAAAAAAAAGACTACTCTGTGTGGACCAGATCTGAATGTAGACTGCCTGGATGGAGCTCCAGGCCCTACTGCTTACTTGCTAGGTGACGTTGGGCAGGGTCCTCTGTGTCTCCTTTAACTCATCTGTGATACGGGGATATCAGTGCCTACTTCAGAGTGATGTCTGTGAGAATTTAATGAGTAAAAAAATATGTCACATGCTTAGAACAGTGCAGGCCACACTGGGAGAACTACACACATGCTCGCCCTGGTTACTGTTACCATTACTGTTGCTGTTGTTGACGGGTCATGGAATGTGCTCCCTCATACACTAGTGGTGGGAACGCCTCTCCAGAAGGCACCTTGGCAATGTATAATTTAACATTTGTCAGTTGCATGACTTAGCAATTCCATCTGCAGGGCTTTACTCCGAGAAAATAAACAGAGAAGCCCTCATGGATTTCTGTTAACAGATATTCATTACAGCATTATTACTAGCAAAGATGA
Source organism: Loxodonta africana (assembly GCF_030014295.1). Lineage (NCBI taxonomy): Eukaryota > Metazoa > Chordata > Mammalia > Proboscidea > Elephantidae > Loxodonta > Loxodonta africana. Next base: position 172,961,691 of record NC_087345.1, on the reverse strand, counting down.
AAGAGACAAAAAAAAAGGAAGCAACCAGAAGTACCTACACCAGGAGCTTGGTTCTGGTGCTGTCTGCCTGGCTCCTCCAGCAAGAAACCTTGAAGTCATCTTGTTCCTCCCTCACATCCAGTTAACCGCCAAGCTCTGTTGTTTCCACCTCCTCTGTCACGAAAGGGACCACTTCCCCTATTTATCCCTCAGGGTTCTGCTTAAATATTACTTCCTCAGAGGAGCCTTGGCATTCCCCTTCCCACCAGTAGCCATGTTAGGTCCCTCTGTTGAATGCTCATGTTATGTTCTCCTTTCTCAAGGCACTCATCACTTTGGTAATGATTCGTTCCCCACTTCTGTCTCCCCCACCATATTATAAGTCCCCCGAAGACCAGGACGCTGGCTGCCTTATTTACTACTGTATTACAAAAGCCTAAAATGGTGCCTGACACACACAATATGTCTCCTGACTGAATAAACAAATAAAAGAAGGAATGTCATTCAGCCTTAAAGTCACCTTCTCAAAGAATCCATATGGCAAAATACTCAGGATACAATATTAAATCAGGAAAAAGCCTACAAAGTTGTATATACGGTATGACGTTAATGTTATTAGACACAAATCTATGTATAAAAGTCAGAAGAAAGGCACTAAATTGTTAGCAGCGGTTACTCCTGGCAATTTTTACTTTATGTATGTATTTTCCAATAAATGTCTACTTCCTTTATAATCATGAAAACCGTGAATAAGCTAGATGGACATACCAAGGGATCCAGGACTTTTGGAATGAGCCATATTTCAGTTCAGGGTCTCTATGCCCACACTGGAACTCACCCACAACGTACATCTATTAAAGCAGTCCAGACAGAATCCACAGTGATTCCTCTAATGATGAGCTTCCTGCCTTTCTCATGGGGACATATTAGGCTGAGTGCTGAGAGATGGCAGCTACTGGTTTCAGAAGGATAACATACATTTCCTTCTTTTTCCTAACAGAAAAATTCAGGATAAACTTGTCTTTTTTCCTCCTAAGTCACTGTACTCACACATTCTGGCTAAAATCTTAAAGGTTGTTATAGGAGATCACACAGTGTCTTTTTATCTTTTGCAGTAATTGTAGCAGTAGAACTGTCAGAGTGCCACCAAGCCAGACCTCTTGGCCTTGGGAATTCTTATGGGCCCAAGAACCCACCACAAAGATAGGTGGCCTTTTGGATGGACCGAGGGAGGGATGGAATCTAGTGGAAGCTGCATCCTTAGGAACTTGCAAGCAGTAGTTTTAGTCTTGATCCAGACCCTGGATTTCTTCTATTGCCTTTTTTTCTCAGTGCTTCAGTTTTCCCTTCAGTAACTTGAGGATGTTAATGCCCCTCTCTTAAGGTAGTTTTAAGCAGTAGTGGAGTTTACAGCACTACCATAAGGTCATGTCTTAGTTATCCAGTGCTACTGTAACAGAAATATCACAAGTGAATGGCTTTAACAGACAGAAATTTGTTTTCTCACAGTTTAGCAGGCTAGAAGTCCAAATTCAGGGCATCAGCTCTAGGGGAAGGCTTTCTCTCTCTATCGGCTCTGGAGGAAGGTCCTTGTCTCTTCAGCTCATTTTCTGGTTCCTTGGTGATCTCCTGTGGCATGGCATCTATCTTCCCCCATCTGTGTTCACTTGCTTCCCTGCTTAATCTGTTCTTTTAAATCTCAAAAGAGACTGATACAAAACATACCCTACACTACTACTGCCTTATTAACATAAAAAAAAAATTCCCAAATGGGATTATAACCACAGGTACACGAGTTAGGATTTACAACACATATTTTGGGGGGGCACAATTCAGTCCATAACAGGGGAATATGTCCTCCAACCTTCTGCCCACAAGTCCCTCTTAACCATCACCATATGAGGAAAAGCATGGAAACAGCTAGAGATGTTCAGCCTGGAGAAGGGTACAAAGAGGACAGGATGATGGAACATAAAAACTGCCATATGCATGAAGGACAGATTTGTGGCTTCCCAGGGCAAAGCTAGTGCCAGTGGTAGAAGTTCTAGAAAGCCAGATTTCTGCTTTACCTAAAAAAAGAACATTTTTGGGGGCCTAGAGTGATCCAAAGACTGCCTTGTAAGGCAGGACTGAGTCACTCATCACTGAGAATATTTAAGTGGGAGCTGGAAGCTGTCGTAGAGTGGATTCCTGAGTTAAGTTGGAGACTGGACAGATAGCCCCTAATATTCCTCCCAACTCCAAGAACCTATGTGCCTGCCACTTGGGTCTTACTGCTTTTGGAACTGCTTAAAAAGAATTGCAGTTCCTCCAATTCATCCTCAATAGCATTTTATCTAAGCCCAGCCAGAGCTACAGCTGCTAGGAGGCCTCCTTCCCTGCTCACCTTCAGTGGGGACAAGTGTCTTATTCATGGCTGTCCATCTCCTTATCACAGGAAAACCTCACAATACAAGCCCTGCCTGGAATTGATTTGAGAGCAACAGGTCCCTGAATAAAAGTCAGGACTGAAATTCCCACCCTCCCTTGCAGAAAGGGTGAAGTCTTGTGACCTAGGCTCCAAGCTTCAAATGCTCTTTTGCAAGCCTTGAATTTGAAAGTGAACGACATGAAGGGAGGGGGCAGGGAGGAGGTTCTTCGTGGTGCTCCAACACCGTCTGACAGGAGCGTGGGGAGGCATCTGGCTTTTTAGTGGTGGCAGAGGCAGCTGTTTTCCAGACATTCTAAGGTCAAGCCCCAGGACCAGAAGTTCCATTAGTTCTAGCAGTGGCTTCTCAACCAACCAGCATTTAGTGTTTATAAGTGGCAGAGGCAACAGCACTTGCCTCATCAAGTTCTGTGGCAAGGTTTTGGGAGTGCTCCTGGAAGTTTAGCCTCAGCTCTGACTCCTTCCTGCCTGTGACTCTGTAAGCTTCCTAACATCACTTACGAGAATGACTTGATGCTCACCAGACCCATTTTGTCTTCATCCTTGGGCATATGCACAGCCAGATTGCCCTCCTCTGCTTCCCTTACAATTATGTGGTCACATGATTGAGTTTTGACTAATGGAATGTGGGTGGACTGATGTCAATTCCATGCCTGATCCTTAAAACTTCCCTGAAATCCTCCATGTTCTTATCTCCTAGCCAGATGTAGACGATCCAGGACCCAGTGGAAGATGTTAAGATCCCTAGAAGGTGGTGGAACCGTTAGATGGAAGGAGCCTGGGTCCTTGAATCACGTGACTGAGCTGTAATGTCAGCAAGAAACAAACCTCTATTTTATTAAGCCACTTCGATTTTGGGGTTGTACGTGATAGCAGTTAGCCTATTCTGACTAATTCACTTAGAGAGTCCATTTTCTGTTGTGCTAGCCAAAGTAGATTTTATTTTTTTACAACTAGGAACTCTGAGTGTTTCACTCCCCTCGTTGGTCTCCTGTCAAGAAGTCTGATTTGCTGATTTGGCAGTCACACCTGCAAGCTCCCTCAGAATGGGAGGCACCGGACTGGGCTTAGACTTCCAGCCCTCCTTTTAATACAGGATGGAGGTAAGTGAGCAAGCACTCTGGCCAGGAGAGTCCCAGCCTTCCTAGGCCCAGGCCACAAGTCTCTTTGCGGTAAAGTTGGCTCTCAGATGCTTCTCCTTTTCTCTGCTGGTCATGATGGGGCCTGTGTCTTCATCCCCGCCTCTTTTCTAGTTGCTGAGGGAAGTCAGGCATGTTCTTCCCAGTAGAGCTGAACCCTGCATATGGAATTCTGCCTCCTCTTTATTGTACGGTGAAGCCAGCTCTGGGTCAGGAGCCCAGAGAACCATCTCTAAAAGAAATTATCTTGCACCTAACTGAAACCCAGCTTTGAGTTTCTGCAGTACATACCCTTAGCATGTCTATCCAGCTCACTCCTTAAACAGCCCCCTCACTCACTGGTGTTGCCTCTGGCAGCCATGTTTGCATCATGTGACTCAGCCCTCTGGTCACAGTTGATTGGACAACAGCAGGGCACATGACCCAATCTGGGCCAATCAGATATTTTATGCCTGAAATCTGGAAATGCACTTTGAGGCTGGGCTTCTATGATGAATAGAACAGATGTAAACTGATAAATGATGGGACCACATTTTACCCGCAGTTTAGACCAAGAACAGTTCTAGAGGAAGCCAATCTGCTAAGAATAATGAAACAGCAGGAGTAGGGAAGAAAAGGGGAGAGAATGAGAAAGTAGGAACTTTTTGAGCCTTGCTGCATCCCAGCCAAGGGGTCCATGAGAAAACCCTCTCTCTATGAAATACATTTGCTTAAGCTAGTTTGAGCCACCTTGTAAAATTTAAATAGAAGGGCATTAAGTGATACAGGAGGAATAGTAGAAAATGTTACCCTACCCAATGCCGCCTCCTGGAAGCCTCAGCGCCTACCGGTTTGTCATGAACTGAGAAACCTAAAAACACTCAAACACGGCTGGAGAGAGTATGGCGGCTGGATACATCTCTTGGGGTTTATCTGTAAGTAGAGCTTATTAGGAGCCCTGGCTGTGCAGTGGCTAAGAGTTCGGCTGCTAACCAAAAGGTTGGCAGCTGGAATCCACCAGCCGCTCCTTGGAAACCCTATGCAGCAGTTCTACTCTGTCCTGTAGGGTGGCTATTAGTTGGAATTGACTTGACTTGGGTTTGGGTTTTTTGTTTGTTTCGAGCTGGAGAGGATATTAGCATTTCTGTAGTCCAACAACCTTACTTCATGGCAGAGAAAACCCAAGCCCAGAGAGGAATAGCAACTGACCCAAACTGGCACAGCCAGTCGGGGCTGGGACTAGAACCCTACTCCCAGCCTCCCAGCTGCAAGGCTGATTTAAATTCCGTTTCGAATTAGCATCCTTTTCCCACATTTGGCTCCAGGGCGCAGGGGCCAGGCGGTAGCTATCAGGATAAGCAAGCACGTGTTGCTAGGCTGGAGACAAATGATGCGGCTAATTCTCCGTGCCCGGCTTGTTCTCGCGCCCCTGTGACGCAGCCCTTCCCGAGCACTTGTGCGGACTCGGCGGCCCGCCGCGGGAGCAGCTGCAGAGGCCGGGGCCTCCCTGGGAAGACGGGGGAGGCTCCAGACCCCACCCCCAGCCCTGCGCTGCGGGGGCAGCCAGCACTCGGCAGCCAGGGGAGGGCCCAGCCCAGCCGGGGCATTCAGAGTTAATTAGCCTTCATGAATATGGATGCCACCGCCGATTTAATACGGTTGGGAGGTCGTAACCTGACCTCAGCGAGACATGCATAAAGAAAATACTACTTTTCTCAGCTCGGTTCCTAATTGAAAGCCTGAGTTGTCAGACGCGGTGCTGTGGGTGTGAGCGTGTCCCCCGCCCCCCGGCTCTCGGTGCAGAAGCAACACTGACAAGAGCCCGCTCTCCCAGGCCCGGTGGCCTTGCCTAAGCGCGCCCATTATCAGTCACTTTAATGAACTACAGGTATGTACGCAGCAGCCAAATTGTCATCAGATTGAAATGTCGCGGTAATGGTATCTGAACTGGGAATTTGTTCTGAAGCTTTCTTTTTCCATGATGGTTTTCATTTCCTGTAATTTAGAGCTGGAAGCATTTATGGAATATCACATGGTTTTCGTTTACACAGGAAATCAGCCGCACTCGTGAGAAGATACTGACTTTTTTGTTGTTTTTTAAATACCCCCCCCATGAGGAAAAAAAGACCAGCTTGCAGCATTCTGTTTTGAGATAGTTTTCCTTTTTGATCCCAAGTCAATGTTCTACAAAGTGGTCTGTGATTATACAGAAAGCAGCAGTTTATTTCTGACACGTGGTAATCACTTTATTTATGGGAAGAAAGCCCAGCGCGAATGCACGCTTTTGCTTTTTTTCAGAGCAAAGGAGCGAGGGAAGAGGGGGCGGGGGGCGGGGCAAGGGGCGCACACAGCTGCGCAGGCAGCTTGGTATTCCGGGATGGGAGCGTTTTCAAAAGGAACGCAGGAGAGAGGCTGAGATATCAGCCGAGATTAAGCCTGCGAACCCAGGCTGCCTTTGGTGGTTATATTACACTCTTCCAGAGAAAGACAGCACTGGATGGTCAAGTTAACCTACTAGGACCACTCTGCTTAAAAAGTCGTGAAATAGCGGTGTCTTCTCCCCTCTCTGCCTCCAAGAACCGCAGTATAAATCTTTTCTTACTTCAGCCCCAACTCACCACCCCAGAAGTCATCAGAGAATTACAGGGTTCACTAACAGAGGCCGAGAATGATGGGGAAGAATTTGGAATATGCTTGAGCTCAGCTCCGGGGATGCCACTGAGTTACAAACTCCTGACTAAGAAGTACCCCACAAAGACACCACTCTACTTAAGTCTCTCCTTCACCAGTGTGGTTCAAGCTACTTCACACCCCGCCATCCCTAGTTTGAAGGGCAACTGGACCGTCCTGGGCCAATAGCACCACCTTGTGGCCAGTATTGCTCTCCAAGCACTTCACATCAGTTTTCCGGTCCGGAGAAAACCGTCCTTAAATCCCTGGGGTGCCCAGTATGGATTTAGGGCTACAAAGGAGCCCCAGGCAGGGGTTAAGATGGTCCCTGACACCTTTCTGTTTGTCCCTGGAAATGTGCGGAAAATACAGGGAACCAAAGACTCTCCTTTTTGTGTCATATATTGTTAAGACATTCCACAATTACAGATCCATTTCTTTGATTTGAGGCTTATCCCCCAATTCAAGGGGAAATGACCTTGGATAGACAATTTAGACCTCTATTTTTAGGGTGAACCAGTTTATTATCCATTCCCAAGGGTAAGTGAGCTCCTAAAATAAAAAAATTAAAAAACCAAAACCCTTGCCTTTAAGTGTGACTTAAGATGACCCTGTAGGGCTGAATAGAACTGCCCCATAGGGCTTCCAAACTGGTGGATTGAAGGGGTGGATTCAAACCGCCGACCTTTTCAGTTAGCAGCCACGCTTTTAACCAGTGTACTACAGGGGCTCCGGTGAGCTCCTACAGAGAGGAAAAAGCAAAGAGGCAGGAAGGAGATCAGCCCCAAGGCCCAGGAGGGGCAGGAGCCAGAGCTGTGGTCATCCTTCAAAGGATCATTCGTTTGGTGGGAGTAGGAGTTGGTGAGGTGGTGGCTCTGGAAGGCAGGGTAGGGACACAGTCTTGTATACATTCCAGGGGTGAAGAGGGGGCCCTCAGAGAATGTCAAGGCCTCACTGGGCCCCCAGAACCCAGGTGGACTTGGGCGATCATTGTATCCCCAGCAGCTGAGATCCACTTAATTAAACTCACCATGACCATCTTCTTCCGCTTTTCTCCCCCAGCCCATAAAACCAACAGCCATCTGTGTGAACATGAGCCACACGTTTTTATGGGCTGTCTACTGGCGGCTGCAGGACAAGTGGGGGGACGAAGGTTGATTGTCTCCAACTGTTAAACTGTGTAATGTGACCCATTCTCAGAAACCAAATATTTGAAAGGACACCCAGCAGCCACCTGGCTACCAAATCTCTTGATCAAGGAGGTCACTTGTACTGTGAAAACTCCATCTGGGGATTTCCCTCAGCTTCTGAGGGGTCAGCCGGCAAATCTTCCTTCCATTCAGCAGGAAGCCTGTGCGCTGAATGAAAGGAATCCTGTTTCTTTCTGCAGGCGGCTCTGTTCTGTCTGAGGCTTAGACGGGGGCAGTTGCCCCCGGGCGCAAGTCCAAGGGGGCGCCAGACTAGGACGGCGAATCACCCTTCGCCGGGTCCAAGATGGCGGTGGGGGCGGCTGCAAATTTAGAGATTGCCCTGGGCGCTCGTTACCCTCGCTAGCCTGTCTGAGGCCCTCCCTGTTTTCCTTTCAGGAAACTGCATTTACATCACGTTATTACCTAATTGATGAACTATGTGAGTCGACGTGGAGCTACTTTGAGATTCTTCAGTGGCGATTAGTGACAATCACTGGGCACTGAGGGGCGTTGGAGAGCGGTACACTGCATGCTGTAGTGCAGTGGTTTGGTCCATTTTGAGGTGCATATTCTCGCTCTCTTGCTAGGCCTCTCCCATCCAGCATTCCTCCTGTTTTCTCCTTTCTCTGTGGAAATATGTAGTTTATTGGTCTGGGGGTGGTGGAGGAGGGGAATGATCACAACAAACCTAATTATTGTCATGCCCCACCCCTGCCTGGCTGTTCTTTGTTTTAACGTGGTTCCCAGTGACTCACCCGGGCACTGAGGTGGCACACCCTCTCCGGGCTCAGGCCTTTTCTTGGTTCCCTTGACTTGACCATCTGGAAAATGGGAGGATTTTCTGAGGAGGGGGAAGTTTTGAGATGTCTGAGCTGCTGAGTGAGCACCTGTCTCTGAGAAGCCCCACGTTCTGGCCCAGCGTGGACTCTCCAGCCGACCCGGGCCAGCAGCAGCCTATGGCTCACCGCAGACGGCCGATGCCGCTCCAGGAGAACGCCCTTCCCTGGGAAGGTGGGCCGCAGGGCCACTCCTGCGCGGACGTCTTTACCATCCCAAATTCGATTGTAAACAAATCGGCATTTAAATATGTATTTATTCATGTCACATTTAACCCCCCCCAAAAAAAAGTCTGCTGGTAAGATGCCAGAATGAGATATATAATGATGTTGTTTAGCAGCAACTGTGTCATTTGGTGTTGTTGACAGTAAAATTAATTAACATAATAAACATAATTTGCTCAGAAATGGCGAAGGAAAAGCAGATGGTTAGCACATTTCCGCAGGACCTGTTGGTCCAAGTTTGCATGAACGTTTAGACGTTTGTGTGTCGGTTAACATACGCTGGCTGCGGGCCCCACGTGACCCGCGCGGCCGCACACGGGCCTCCGCGGAGGAAGCCAGCAAGCCCTCTGCTGTGGCTGGAGGTCTCCGTCAAGGGCGCCGGGAGTGGCCTTGGAAATGTGGGCTCACAGGGCGCCGCGGAGCACATTGGGGTCCGGATGCCAAGGCCCGGGCCTGGCTGCAACTGTCACACCCAACTGAGATGCAGAGAGTGGGCTGGGCCGCGCGCGGGCTTGCCCCTCACCCTCCGGCCTGGGCCTCCCGCAGCGCCCCGAGCTGCGTCTCTAAGCGCCCAGGCAATTAACATTCACGGCCCATCGCCTGCCTAACGCCCACCCTTTGTGCGCCTGCAAACAAGGGAGCTTTCTTCCAGGGGAAGATGGCACAGAAACGCTCCAGCTCGTTGCAAACGAGCTTCCCAGTGGCTTTGGCGGGCGAGTGGGCTTTGGCTCTGCACTCAAATGTGGGTGCACAGTAGCGTCAACAAGAGAAGTTGTGGGGGGGGGGGGGTTTGCAGAGGGAGAGGGTGCAATGGCTTGCTTTGCTATCCAGGTTGCAAGGGATGGGGCCTGCAGGTCGGTGTGACCCCAGGTCCGGGTGGCTAGGACCTGCCTCCTTCTCCAGCTCCTTTTTATGGCTGCATATTTTCCCAGTGAGCTTGATGGCTCTCTTCGACAAATAATCAGTGTTAGTAGTCTCCCAGGAAGGTGCATTTTTCCTTGGCCTAATGTGAAGGCGGAGGCTTCCAGTGATGAAATCTCAGCCTCGTCGTTCTCAAGGCTGAGCAGAAGCTGGGGCTCCTTCCAAGGAGGATGCTGGGAGCTCTGCTCAGAAACTCATCTCACTGCCACAGGCAGTAGGAGGGGTCAGGCCATCGAGTGGGCTTTGAATTATGGCGACCTTGTGTATTTTTTTTTGTGTGTGTGTATAACAGAATGAAACGTCTGGTCCTGCACCATCCTCACTATTGTTCCTATGTTGGAGCCATTGTTGCAGCCACCATGCCAGTCCATCTCATTGAGGAGTTTCATCTTTTTCACTGACTGTCTGCTTTACCAAACATGATATCCTTTTCTAGTGATTGGTTTTTCCTGATGATATGTCCAAAGTAAGCAAGACAAAGTCTCACCATCCTCACTTCTAAGGAGCATCCTGGCTGTACTTCCTCCAAGACTGATTCATTTGCTCTCTGGCGGTCCTCAGTGTATTCAATATTCTTCACGAAGGCCACAGTTTGAACACAATAGGCATACGATAGGCGCATGAATGGAAAAGCTGGAAGCACTAGGATTTTGTTGGTGAGTGTTCTGGGCAAGGTCCTTCCCACTTTTCAGAACATAAAGAATTGGGTGTTGAGTGTTTATGGGGCACAACTCTGCTCTCCAGGATGCTTTAGGCTAATCCTTTAAGCTAATAGGGGAAGTTTTTGAAAAACCAAGGGTGCCACACATTAAAGGTACTTATTTCTAATGTAAACCTTTTAGGTTTTTGGCATAACAACTACTGTGATGTGCTAACTTGCTGATGAAGGATGGATAAGAACCTCTTCCCCAACTTCCCTGCTCTTTGAGTAGCTTCTGCAATCCTTTAAGGGGTCTATTTCTGTTGTTTAACCCAAGAGACTGACTTAACTTTTGACAGTGTAGTTGTTTTCAACCAATTTAGTTCCAGAACATTCCAATAACTTAAATGTAATTAACATCATTGAATTATACACTTTAAATCGTCAGAATGGTAAATGTTTTATTTTACCACAAAAGGAAAAATATATATGCTGCTGGGAGCTTTTTGGCTCAGTCTGGCAGTGTGCTGTCTCTGCAAGTGGCTTGTTCTGGCAGAAGTGAGAGCAGAGAGACAGTAGCTGGGTGTCCGGGAGGGATTTATATCTATCTGGGCTTTGGGCGAGTCACTGAGCCTCTCTGAGCCTGTTTCTCCATCAGTAAAGTAAGGAAATTAGATTAGATAATCTCTTTTATTCTATGGCTGTAGGAAAAATGGGAAGCCATGTGGAAGTCATTTGGACACCAACTGTGGGGAGCAGGAGCTCATCTATTCTCCCTATCTCATTGCCACCATGGAGCTGGCCCCCATTCCCAAGAGCCCCCGAGAGGGTGGTGGGGACCAATGAGAGGTGGACGTAGGGGTGGAGAACAACCCCCCTCCAGTGCCCAGTTTTAGATGCCACAGATAGCTATACCTTTCCAGCATCATTCTTATTTTGTGGGGGCAGTGGGAGGGTATGTCTACATGTACAAACTTCAAAACGAGTGTTTCCACTTGATACTTATATCCTCAAAACAAACAAAATTTCCTCCAGAGCCACACCCAACAGTAACCTTAAAAACCCTGAAATTGCCAATGATACCAAATCCACTTGGCTAGCGGAACACAGTCCTCTCAGAACTGTATGTACCGTGCTAGCAAATCATCCCCAAACTATTACAACAATCTTCCTCTCAAACTGGGGCTGTGACAGCTGTGGCACAGGTGTTCTGCCTAGTGGCTGGAGCATTGCTTGGTATCAATAAACACTATCTCAGAGACATAAAATGTGGGGGTGGAGCTGAAAATGGTGATAACAGGCACCATGAAGAACCATTTGTAGGGAAATGGATGGTGACTCAGGACTTGGAACAAGCCCCTCCTCCTCCACAAGCAATGCCCACAGAGTGTGCTGTGATTGAGGTGTTGAGTGATGCCAAATGGTCAGTTTGCTTTTCGAGGTGCATGCCCCGAGCTAAACCTGAACACACGAATTTGTGGTTCCCAAACCCTGGGGCCATCCTTTGCCATTTGTCTCTGTCAGATGTCACTAAAGACTTAACTCTGCGTGTGCTGATTTCTGATGCTGCCCAGGCTGTGCGCAGTCCAGATGGTGTGGGTAGTCACAGCCAATTTAAAAGAAGTGATGCCCAAATAGATATAAATCCCTCCTGGACACCCAGCTACTGTCTCTCTGCTCTCATTTCTGCCAGAACAAGCCACTTTCAGAGACAACACACTGCCAGACTGAGCCAAAAAGCTCCCAGAGGTATGTATATTTTTTCTTTTGTGGTGAAATAAAACAGTTACCATTCTAACGATTTAAAGTGTATAATTCAGTGATGTTAATTACATTTAGCATGTTGTGCAGCCGTCACCACTATCCATTTTGAAATGTTTTTCATCCCCCTAACAGAAATTATGTACCCCTTAAGCGATTTTTTTTTTTTTTAAACGATAGCCTCCTATTATCCCCTCCTCCCAGCCCCTGAAAACCAGTCGTACAATTTGGTGAATAGGCATTTGCCTATTCTAGATATTTCATGTAAGTGGGATCATACTATATCTGTCCCTTTGTGTCTGACTTATTTCACTCGGCATAATGTTTTCAAGGTTCATCCATGTCATAGCATGTATCAGAATTTTATTTCTCTTTATGGCTAAATAATATTTCATTGTATGGATATACCACATTTTGTTTGACTATTCGCCTGTTGACAGACACGGGTTGTTTCTACTTTTTGTTTATTGTGAATAATGTTGCAATGAAAACTGGTATATGAATATCTGTTTGATTACCTGCTTTCAATTCTTTTTTGGGGGTATTGCTGGTCATACGGTAACTCTGTATTTACCTTTTTGAGGGTACTCCAGTAGTTTCTTGAAGATTCTCAAGCAGTTTCACTTGCCTACCAGAAGAAGGCTTTGAAGCCACAGCCACTATGTCGTAGTATCATTGAACTTGAGCTCTGGAAGGGCCCTCAGAGATGAGATAGGCCACCCCCTGAATTTTCCAAATGTGGAGATAGAGACCAAAGCAATGAAAGCACTTCTCCCAGATCACATGACCAGGTAGAAGCTGCCAGAACTGGAACCAGGTATCCTGATTTTGATATCAACATCTACTTCCATTTGCTCCATGGTTGTGCTGCATACTTTCAGTGTAAATCATTGTGAGTGATTATGTACATTAGCAATTAAAAGAAAAGTCTTCAATCAATATGTGACATTTAAAAAAAAATAAAAGAGAAAATCAATAAAAAGCAGTACACCATCTGAAAGGGAACTAGGGAAACAATTCCTTTTACAATAGTATCTTAGAGAATAAAATACCTCGGAATAAATTTAACTAGAGATATAAAGGACTTATACAATGAAAACTATAAAATACTGCTGAAAGAGTTTAAAGAACACTTAAATGGAAAGATGTTCCCTGTTCATGGATTGGAAGACTTAATATTGTTAAGATGTCAATATTACCCAAAGTGATCTATAGATTCAATGCAATGCCAATCAAAATTCTAACAGCCTTCTTTACAGGAATAGAAAAACCAATCCTCAACTTTATGTGGAATAGAGAGAGGCTTCTGAATAGGTAAAACAATGTTGAAAGAGAAAAACAAAGTAGGACTCACACATCCTGATTTTAAAACACAATATACAGCTACAGTAATCAAAACAGCCTGGTACTTGTATAACAGTAGACACATAAACCAATGAAGTAGAATCGAGAGCCGAGAAATAAACCCACACATCTGTGGTCAACTGATTTTTGACAAGGGTGCTAAGTCCATTTGATGGGAAAAGAAGAGTCTCTTCAATAAATGGTGCTGGGGAAATTGGGTTTCTTCATGCCAAAAGAGAGAAAGAAACAGAATCCATGCCTCACACCATACACAAAAACAAATTAAAAATTGATTAAGGACCTAAATGTGCAAACTAAAGCCATAAAATTCTTAGAACAGCAAGCAGGGGCAACACTGTCAGGCGTAGCTGTCAACAATGGATTATCTAATAAATTACAAAAGCACAAACAGCAAAAGACAAATAAATGAAAACTCATAAAAATTAAAAACTTTTGTCCATCAAAAGACTTTACCAAAAAAGTGAAAAGACAAGCTACCAACTGGAAGAATATCTTGGAAATCATATATCTGACAAGAATCTAATAACCAAAATACATAAAACTTTGACAGTTTAACAACGAAAAGACAACCCAATCCTAAAATGGGCAAAGGACTTGAATAGACATTTCACCAAAGAGCACATTCAAATGGCCACCAAACACATGAAAAGACGCTCAGTATCATTAGCCATCAGAGAGATGCAAATCAAAACCACGATAAGATACTATTTCACTCCCACTAGAATGACCAAGATTAAAAATAATAATAACAAATGTTGGCAAGGATATGGGAGAATTGGAACCCTTATCCATTGCTGGTGGGAATGCAAAATAGTACAGCCATTGTGGAAAACAGTGTGGCGGTTCCACAAAAAACTAAAAATAGAACTACCGTATGACCCTGCAATTCTACTCCTAGGTGTATACCCAAAAGACTTGAAAGCAGAGACTCAAAAAGAGTATTGTACACCACTGTTCATCGCAGCACTAGTCACAATAGCCAAAAGGTAGAAACTTCCTAAATGCCCATCAACAGATGAATGGATAAACAAAATGTGGTACATACGTACAATGGAGTACTACTCAGCCAGTAGGAAAAATGAAGTCTTGATACATCCTACAGTACGGATGGAGTTTGAGGACATTATGCTGAGCGACATAAGCCAATCACAAATGGACAAATACTGTATGACCTCACTTACATGAAACAAGAAGAACAGTCAAATCTATAGAGACCAAAGTATATTAGTAGTTACCAGGGACAGGAGGAAGAGGGGAAAGGAGGGTTAACTGTGTTGGAAAAATCGCACTGATTAAGGGTAAGATTGCAGAGTCAATTGTTGTAATTACTGTCAATAAGTTGTACACTTGTAAAAAGTTGAATTGGCAAAAATTTTGTGATATATTTACAACGATGGCAAAAAAACAAAATGTAGCTGCCGAGGTTGCTTATGTACAACCAAATACCTCATGGGATTTGGTTCCTTAGTGTGGAGGTTTAGGGTTATGGTTTCATGGAAAATCCCAGTTAATTGGCCTAATAACATGTTTAATGCTTCTGTTCTACCTCCTAGTTTGATGCATAGTGCCTGGCATCTTAAAAGCTTGCAAATGGCCATCCAAGCTGCAAGTCTGTTCACCTGGAGCAACAGAGGAAGAAGGAGAGTCAGAAATAGGAGGAGGATATGGAATATGTGGCTAATTGCCTCTACGTACAACTGCCTCCTCCACCGTGAGATGAGGAGAACTGCATGGTGCCCAGCTACCATAACTGAACATTTTGATCAAAGATTTCATAGAAGAATCCTGATCAAAAGGGGGAAAATGCAGAACAGAATTTCAGATTCTCATGGACTCTAGACTTTCTGGAGCCATGGAGGGTGGCTGAACCCCTGAAATCATTGCCCTGAGATAACCTTTAAACCTTAAACCAAAAATATCCCCTGAAGTCATCTTAAAACCGAACAGCAGTTTAACTTAACTAGTAAAAAAAAGGTCTGTCTTGAGCATTATGCTCTTTTAAGAACTATCTATATGGGACCAAATTGACAACAGCAACTTGGAAGATTAGATAAGAACCTTAGGAGGCAGTGAGTTTATGTTAATGAGGGAAGAACAACTCAGAAAAAGAGGGCGAGAATGGTTGCACAACTTGAAGAATGTAATCAATATCACTAAACTGTTGAATTGGTATATGTTTTGCTGTGTATGGAAACCCTGGTGGCGTAGTGGTTAAGTGCCACAGCTGCTAACCAAGAGGTCAGCAGTTTGAATCCGCCAGGCACTCCGTGGAAACTATGGTACAGTTCTACTCTGTCCTGTAGGGTCACTATGAGTCGGAATTGACTCGACGGCACTGGGTTTGGTTTTTTGGGTTTGCTGTGTATATTCTCAATGACATAATAAATGAGACTTAGAAAAACGAACAAACAAACAAACAAAAAAGGCAGAACACCAGCCCTGAGCTGAAAGGCTCCCCAGCCCTCTAATATGAGGAGGAAGTGAGAGGAGTGAGTGATTACAGACTGACAAACTCCAAGGACATTTGTCCCTAGAAGATAAGAATCTAGGGACCTCTAAACAGTTATAAAAGGTATCACATTCAGAGGTCTTGCTTGGGTCTTTCCAGGCACCTCGGGTAAGGCAAGTCAATGTGGTGCTGCTCTGAAGGTTGGGGGCAGGTCCAGGTCCCAAGGACCACCGCACCAGGGCCATCTCACTCAGGGATACCTCCTCAGGCCACCTGGGAAGGCCTTCTTTGAGCCAATTCTGGTTCAGACTAAGGAGACAATGCCTGTTTTCTGTTACATACTATGGCCTCTGATACTACTTGGACAGTTACCTCCAGACCTTGGCAGATGTCCTAACCCCACCCGTCCCCCTGTTTCAAAGGGCCACTGTCAACATCCCACTCGCACCCGCCCTCCTTTCAGGAGACATTCCAGGTCAACCCAGAAGGAGTCAGAACTGAACCACCCACCTGCTGTAAGGCCAGGGATGCCCCCAGCTCAGCACCAGCCTAGTAAAGTAGCCTGGAGCTCATAAATCCTGTCTCCAGCACAGTCCCAAAAACTCCAAGGCAGCATGCTCTCTTGTTCATCTTTGTTTTTTCTTTAATTGAAATAAAGTTTATTTACTTGTCAGAACAATCAAGTTATGCCTAATTTTTGTTGTTGTTATTGTTTTTAAATTTTATTTATTTTGTCGTTGAGAATATATACAGCAAAACATACATCCATTTGGCACTTTTTACATGTACAGGTCAGTATTGGCACTTTTTACATGTACAGGTCAGTGACATTGATTACATTCTTGAAGTTCTCGTTCATCTTGATATTTTGTTCAATACGAGTTTCCGTGATACTTCTTTGCCTGTCTTCGAAGAGCCGTGCAGCTAGGAGCTCCTCTCTTAGGCTCTGAAACTAAATATATGCTGAAATGTTGATGTGAAACTTCTAGAAAAAGGAAGAATTTCAGGATTTGTTGACTAGTGCAAGTGAGACTCTGCAGTTCTCTATTATTTGTGACTCTCCTTATTTCACAGGAAAATGGTTTTCCAAAAAGACCCACAGTGACTGTGTTAAGTTGGTGCCTGGTCCAAAGTAAAGCCATGAAATCCTTGCTACCATCCTTCCACCCTCATGAGCCAGGTTTAATAAACCAGAGCACAGCAAGTCCCCAGCTAATCAGAACCTACAAAGCAGCTGGTGAGAAATGAGGAAGAATATGGACTCCTGCTATGACAACATCTCCCTCCACCCGTCTTCTCATTGAAGATGGTCCTAGAGTGAGGTGGGCTGTGGGCTGTGGGCCAGGGCCCTGAACACCTTGTGCTGAATGCTGAGACCCACTGAGGCAGGTTGGGGAGCACTGTTACCACCGGACAAGTCTTTGTTAAGCATCTGTCCCTTGCCCGGCCTTGTCCTGGAGCTGCAAGAAATGAGAAGGAGGGCCTCATCCCTGTCCTTGGCAAAAGGAAGCCGTTTCTCTTCGTGGAACCATAGTCCGTCAGACTATGCCTCAGTGAAGTGGAGGGGTGCTTTATAAAGAGCATCTTGAGCAGAGAAAGCAACTCAAGTAAGCTCAGAAGGGGCAGCAGAGGGGGCCCCAGGGATGGCAAAGCTGGTGGGTGAGCCCCTGCTACAGTTTGAATTGTTGTTGTTGTTAGATGCTGTCAAGTCACCTTCAATTCATGGTGACCCCACATGCAACGGAAGGAAATGCTGTGTGGTCCTGTACCATCTTCATGATTGCCAGCATGTTTGAGTTCATTGTTGCCTTCCAACCTAGGGCTTCGTTTTCCAGCACTATATTGAACAATGTTCTGTTGTGATCCATAGGGTTTTTACTGGTTTATTTTTGGACTTAGATCACCAGGCCTTTCTTCCTAGCCTGTCTTAGTCCAGAAGCTCTGCTGAAACCAGTCCACCATGGGTGACCTTGTTGATACTTGAAATACCGGTGGCATAGCTTCCAGCATCACAGCAACATACAAGTTACCAAATACAACAAACTGACAGATGGGTGGTGAATTGTTTGAATGGTGTCCCCCCAAAAAGATAGGCTGAAGTCCTAACCCCTGGAGCCAATGAACATGACCTCTTTTGGAAATTGGGTCTTTGAAGATATTACCATTTCAGTTAAAGTGAGGTCATGCTGGAGTAGAGGGGGCCCTAACCCAATCTGAGTGGTGTTTTTATAAAAAACGAGAAGAGGCACAGAGAGACAGACTGGGGGTGGACAGCTTTGTGAACATGGAGGCAGAGGTGGAGTGATGCCACAGCTGCAAGCCAAGGAATGCTTGGGGCCACCAGAAGCTGAGAGAGACAAGAAAGGCTCTTATCCTAGAGCCCTCGGAGGAAACGTGGCCCAACTGACACGCTGAACTCAGACTACCAGTTTCCAGAACTGTGAGAGAATAAATTTCTGTTCTTAAAAGCCACCCGGTTTGTGGTATTTTGTTAAGACAGCCCCATGAAACCTGTACAGCCCCGCACGACTGTTCCTCCCCCAGCTCTGAAGGCAGAGATGCTAACCAGATTCCTGGGTATGTGCACGCCTGTTTTTCTAGTGCTGACTTTAAACATTCGCAGGCCAGATAGAATTCCAAGATGACTGCCTGCCTCCTGAGCCCCGAGAGCAGGCACAGGAGCCCAGAGCCCTGCACCCTCTATCTGGCCAGGTGTGCTAAGGCAGGTGGTTGAGTCCCTGCTCCAGCATCTCTTCTTCCTTCCTGAGCTCCTCCCGTGGACTGTGCAGAAGGGCTGGCCAAACACCTCGGCTACAGGCAATGCATGTGTTGAGGGTGCCAGATTTCCAGGTTTATTGGATGAAATGAGGCTGAATTATTAGCGAGACCTGGGTCTAGGGCTGGAGCAGGGGCTGAGAGGAGATCCAGGGTTTGGTGCTGGGAATGGATGGGCTCAATCTAGAATCTTCTTCTCCTGGCTCCTGCTTACTGCTCTTGGAACACAAATGGACACTGGAGCAGCCACCTGGGCACAGCCTTGCCATGGACCCAGGAGCCACAACAGTCCCTTCTTTGTCCCTTGTCACACACCACCCTTGGCCAGGTCCCCGTCCTGGTACTAAGTGCAGCTGAGGGAACATTATTCCACTTAAGCTTTCCCCACACCTTGTGGATTAATAAAAGCCATTTAAAAATAATTAGAAGTGATTGATAATTAATTTTAGAAATAGCCTTTGCCAAATAACTCATTAAATGTGATCTCCCCAAGTGTCTTCCCTACTCACTGTCAGCCTTTCAGCTCTCATGAAAAGAAATGCCAAGTTTAATCAAAGTCTCCCGGCAGAATCTTTGCCATCTCCTGTGGCTATTCTGACTCCCAGGTTGTCTGCAGTCCCAGAAGAGATCGCCCTAGTTCTCCACAGCCCAGTATTTCAGTGGGGCTCTTGCAGGGAGTTGTGTGGAGGGCACCCTGTGTTTCCTTTCAGGAAGCCAGAAGCAAACCTGAGACATTTTCGTGTCCTCCCTGATATTTGTTTCCGACTGTGGGGCAAAACACTGCTACAAGAACAAAAAGTCAAGCAACCAGGATGTTTTTCCCTACTCTTCAGTGTCAGTCCTTGGAAAAAGTGGTAACTGAATTTACCACAGAGTGCCTGGGTGATGCAAACAGTTAACACACTGATGACTGAAAGGTTGGAGGTTTTGAATCTACACCGAGGTGCCTTGGAAGAAAGGCCTGGCAATCTGATTCCAAAAAATCAGCCCTTGTAAACTCTATGGAGCATACTTCTACGCTGACACAATGGGGTAGCTATGAGTTGGTTTCAACTCAAAGGCAACTGGTAATGGGTTAAGGAGGGTTATAGCTAAGAATATACACCTCACTGAAAACTAAAAATTTCAGTTAAACTGTGACTATTTCACTTACACAATGAGAACCTCTAAATACATGTAAAATATATGGACGCTTGATTTTTTTCTCGTTTTTAAGTTTACCTTTTTTCCTAGCTAGTGGCTACTAACCGAAAGGTTGGCAGTTCGAATCCATCCAGAGGAGCCTCAGAAAGACCTGGCAACCTACTTCTGGAAAGTCAGTCTTTGAAAATCTTGTGGAACGTAGTTCTACTCTGACGCACGAGTTCGCCACGAGTCGGGGTTGGCTAGTTAGCAACTAGTGGTAGGCCCAGCAGACCTGGAATCTGGGCCCCTCTGTTCTAGATGTTTACAACAGCTCACTGAGTTCTCTGGGTGGTACAATGGTTAACACTTGGCTGCTAACTGAAAGGTCGGCGGTTCAAAACCACCAGCTGCTCTGCAGAACGAAAGACCTGGAGATCTGCTCCCATGAAAGCATAGGAAACCCTATGAGGCAGTTCTACTGTGTCCTATCGCGTCACTATGAGTAGGAATTGATTTGTTGGCTCACAATAAAAGCAACAAGCTTATGTACATGAATGTCTGTTGCATGTAAGAATGAACGTATGGGATGGAGGACCAAAAGTGCTAGGGAGGTGGGTAAGGTTTTTTGAAAGGAGTGGCTTGGTCTACTACTGCTTTCTTCTGCCCCTTGACATTTTGGCCAGTGGTTGACCCTGCTTGTGCCAGATGCATGGCCTTCTCAGAGCAAAGCTGGCTGTGACTAGCCTGACGCTAGAGACACAGAAGCTGTAACACAAGTCCCTGCCCTTTGGCAGTTCATAATCTAATTGGTGAGTTAAATTGTGGGCATGTAGGGGAGGGAACCCTCCACTGGCAGTGGAATGTAAAGTCAAATGAGTGCTTTGGCCAGTAACTGTACAAGTCCGAGAAAGGGAGAAGGCCATTTCTTTGTGATCTGGAAATTTTTACAGAGAAAATGAGATTTGAGTTTTGCACTAAGAAAAAAGTAGAAATTGGAAGAAAGTATGGTCAGGCGAGGGAGACAGCAAGCATGAATGCTGATGGGCAGGGAAGCATGAGCCTGTCTGGGGACGATGGGCTCACCCCCTCTGTGGGAGGTGGAGGCAAGGTGGGAAGTCAGCCTGCAGAGGTAGGGTAGGGCCAACCCTGGAGGGGCTTGAATTCTAGGTTTTTGTCTAATAGAAAGTTTGTTTTTGGACAAAACTGATGAGATGAAAGAGTGAGTCCAGAGCTCTTACAACTGGAGGGAACCTTAAGGGCACCTCTGCCCCACCCCAAGTGTGGTGCTTTAGGAAACCCTACTATGGGGTGCAGGATACAGTGTTAGGGTGCAGGACAGTCTCCTCTGTCCACAACTCTGAGCTACCAGAGGATATATTACACTTCCAAATATATATATATATACTGTCAGGTATTAGGCTGCAAATAATAAAAAAGTTCAAAATAATAGTGACTTAAGAAAACATATTTATTTTCTCTCACATTCTAAAAATTCAGAAGCAGACAGGTTAGGAGTTAAATGGCATTCTGTGGACCCAGGTTGATACTGGCTTATTGATCTGCAGTACATGCCTTTTAGTCCCAACGTTTCTCATGGTCCAAAATAGCTGCTGAAACACCAGCATTACATATCATTCCAGCTTACATGAAGGAGGAAGACATGAAGAAGAAGGAGTATGATAGACTAAAAATAGCCATAAATTCCTTGAAACTTCTCCCTTTGAGAAGTGGAGTCTCCGTCCCCTCCTTTTGAATGTGAGTGGCTCTGTGACTACTTTGACCGCTAGAATATGGCAGAAGTGATGCAATGCTAGTTTCTGGATCCAAGTCTTAAGAAAATGGTAGCTTCCCCATTCTCTCTTGGAGCATTCTCTCTGGAAGCCTTGAGCTGCCATGTAACACGTCTGACCACTCTGACACTGCCGTCCCCTCCAAAGTGCCATACGTGGCAATGAAGCCATCTTGAACCCTGTAGACCTATCTACCGCTGACTTTAGTGAAGAAAAAAATTCATCTAATTGAGCTCTACCCAAATTTCTGATATGCAAAATTGTGAAAAACAATAAAAAAAAGTGATTGTTATTTCAAAGCACTAATTTGGTGTAATTTGTTAGCAATAGACAACCAGGACAGGATTCAGTACCTTGAAGTGGTATGTTGCCATACCCAAAACCTAACACATGGACTTGGCTTTGGGATGAGGCACTGGGCAAGAGCTGGGAGGACCTCAAGAAGATTTTTAGTAAAAGCTGGAAGGGCCTCAAAGAGGCTTGATGAGAACTTGGAAGACAGTGAGGAAAATGTTCTTAGAGGCGGGACAGAAAGTTTGACATTGTTGCCTGTGGTAACACGGAAAATATAAAGGGTATCTAATGAACTCTTGGGTCTGGCTGAGGAGATTTCCAGGCAGAAGGTAGAAAGTACCAACTGGCTTTTTCTGGCTGCCTATGGTAAAATATGAGAAAAGAGAGATGAATTAAAGAAGGAACTGTTAAGTTGCAGACGAGAGTTCAGAGGAAATATAACAGAACCAGGACTCTCAGAGGTTGAAAATGAGGCTGTTTTTCATCCCCCTTCGGTCCCAGCAAAGGTGTCTCAGAGTGAGAAAGGGCTTTAGAACAAAGATCAAATCCAAGGCACTACCTGTCAAGTGTGCTCTCTGGGTAAATAAAGATTTTGAGGGCGTTGTCAGACTTTTTGCTAAGCTTTAGAAACATTAATGGCATACTTAGTAAGGCTTGTAAGACCACGCCTTAGAGGTTTTCTCGGGTAAACAATAGGGCTCTTAAGAATTTTAGGGGCATCTTTCCACATCACCTTCCCAGTGCCAAAGGCAGAGAAAGACCTTTTTGGGGAAAGAAATGTAACTTTTGCTTAATGGGGTTGATCATAAATTTATACATATGTAACCTACAAAAGTTTTAAAGGAATTGCATCAGCTTGGGTTGAATGGGACCTGTACACTCCAAAATGAAAAAGACCTTCGGACCCCCCAAACTTTTAGGAACAGGAAGCAGTCTGAGAAGGCTACCAGCTGCAAACATGAGCCATTCTTTTGGAAAAGGAAGAATCACTTAAGAGTACAGAGTCAAGAGCCATCGAGAGCTGAGAGTCACTCCTGGAGAGTAGGGCTTTGCTCTCGTCCAGGAACTGGAGACAAGTGCCCGGCTGGATTTCCAAATGGCTCTGGACCAGTCACTGCTATATGCCTGCTGTCCCTTCCTCTTTTGAATGAAGGGTGTTTATTGGCATTTTCCTATCCCTGTGTTACCATTGTTGGTTGAATGTGTGTGGGGGTGGGGGGCACATAATTATTTACTTACTTTACAGGTCTTCAGGACAAGAAGAGCCAGACAAGGAGCTGCTCCTGAAGCAACACACCCAAATGGCCTTGGACCTGATTAAGGAAACAAGATCCTGGATCTCGAGCCAGAGTTATAGTGGGGGAGTGGGGAGGAGCAGAGGGGGACACTTGCCCCCAGGCACAAGTCCAAGGGAGTGCCAGACGAGGCACAGAATGACATTCCAAGGTGTCACAAATATGAAAGTCACCCGACAAAAGCAGCAGGATGAGAGAGGGGGAGGTGTTTCTGAGTCGTCACTGCTATCAGAGTCTATTCATCTTGAAACTGGGGAGAGGGGGGAGGGCACAACTTAAAGATTGCCCCTGGGAACTTGCTGTGGGCCTGCAGGGACACAATTTCAGTTTGGCATAGGTGCCATTTTCCATAGTTAAGCCTCTGCCTGAGCCTTCTGCTGTAACTGGATAAGACTTTTGGGGGCCTTTTTATATGTATAGAGAATGTAAATAATTTGTGCCCGGAGGTGTTCTGTGGTAGGTTAAATACATCAGCAAATTCCTCGTTCGCTCTGCTCTAGGGTTTGGGTAATAAACTGGCTGAATATGAGTGGTTTTCCATTTGAGGTAATTTTATAGTCCAGCTTAAAATGCAAACTCTATAGTTAATCCTTGGGGTTTACAAATGATCTGTCAGAAATTCAGTTCTAGAAAACCCAAACTGAACTCTGAGGAATGATGAATCAACAACATTTCGTGACAGAGAGAGAGAGAAACAAAGAATAAACAAGAAGAGTGAGCTGACTCCAGGCCTGAGCGTTCACTGCAGCCCAGCTGTCCTTTGAGGATATAGTGGGTGCCGCTGGTCAGGGACGGTGACTCAGCATAACAGACTCTGCCGTGACCCCTTGTGGAACCACCTGTGGAGGTACAGTAGCACCATCTCAAGAACAGCGTGTGGACACCAGAAAGCTGAGCGAGATTCTGGTGACATGTGGCTCTGGTGTCAGGCTGTTAGAAATACTTAAGGAAAAGTGGAGTTTCCAGCTACCGGTGGGCGCGTCCCCAAGCTCTTTCCCATGGAAGGTCGTTTGTAAGTGGAGTGTGGAGGTCCTCACCAAAGGAGGCCCACCATGAGGGTAAGACGAAGGAGTAGGCAGGCCCAAGCCACAAGCCCTTGTGTGAGCAGCTTTTACTACTCGGCCATCTTTCCTTGATATTTTTATATAGCTCTATGACGACATCCAATTTTATCTGCTCACCTGTTCTTTCAAAGACACGTTTACCTCTGTATCTCTAGGAACAGTTTAGAAATTACAATTAAACCAAGATTCTAAGATCAGGCCCTCTGTGAGTTCCATGTGGAGTGGGATCAACACATGCAGAAAACAATCCCTAAATCATTGTTTTACTCCCCTTCCAAAATATCCGTCCTCCTGCTCTCCATACGGCAGAAACTTTTTATTTGATTGTTAAGCTCTTCCTTTAAGTAACTGAACTAAATCTGTTCTATTGCACATAATCGTAATTGCCTCAAGTTAAACAATAAAAGAAGTTTTACAGCTCTTCTGCAGTTTAGTTATTATAGAGAAAATAAAGTGAAGTGTGCCAATTTAAGAGCCTGGAACTAAGGTTCCTTTGGGGACAAAAGCCAGGGCTGTTAAATATCCAGTCGATAGTCATAACTGTCCTTCCCTATTGTAGAAATGCAACGACTGACAAGTGAGGCAACAAAGAGAGATGGAGAAAGAGCAGAAGAACCTGCTGCTAAGAGTGGGAAGTGGCCAAAGAATTGGCCTAGGAGTGTAGTCCCTATTTTCTCTTCATAATTCTTTCCTAAATGAGCAAATGCCCTGCTATAGAAATGTCAAACATTTTCCAGATGACGTTCCAATGGAGTCAGTCAACTTGCATTTCTGAGAAAGCACTTAAAACCCAACTTCACGAGCAGATGTCAGCATCCTGGGCCCGCCTGACAGCATTAAAGGTGCAGGTGGCACTGGCCCTGGTGAGCGGGCTGGGCAGTCGCTGGCATGGATCACAAGACGACACAGCTTGTCATCTTCCTTAAAACAACCATAAAGGTTAATGAAGGATGCCATAGAAAGGGGAGCCATAAATTTGAAAACACATATTTTTACTCAAAATTAGGTGTGAATTCCTGTTACATGAGGGAACAAATAATCCCAAGCTGCCTCTTGCTGCTGCTTAGCGCCCTCTGGTGACGGGGGCACACACCACACCCATGGGGCTGGGCTGGAAAGCCTGTCTGCTGAGCTCCCTTGTTTTGGCCTCTCACCTACTATACCCAGGAACCAAGATGGCCGAACACCCCATGCCCAGAGGGTCCCAGAGGATCTCAGAGCATGGCTGGGAAAAAACAGCAAGGCAGATGTCCCTCACGTTGGGTTGGAAAAGAGCCAGCACCAGTCCCCACCCTGGAGTTTTTGCACACACATTCACCCTCATGGCCTCTTGGGCTTTCCTGCCACTCTGACAAAGCCACAGTCAGAAAACGCCTTTTGCTTGGAACACGGGGCTGAACTGCAGATCTAGTTTCAGGAAGCAGTGTGGTCTCTCCCCTAATTGTAGGGGTGGGAACACAAAAGCAACCACAGAACTTTCGTTTGCCAACAAAAAGGCTGAAGTTCAGTCCTCCCTGGTTTAATTTCAAAGAAGACTAAAAAACCCCTCATTTGGCCTAAGTGCTACCTCCATCTAGTGAAAATGGAGATGTTGATTCGTCTCTGCCCACTGCTTTCTCCACCCTACCTGCTTCTGAGGTGGTCTAATGGGTAAATTACTCATGTCCTAATAATCAGTTCCAGAGGCAGAGACAGGAAAGCAAACCAGGCCAGTTACCACCAGGGCGAACATGTGCTTTGCGGGATACATAACCTCTCCTCTCACCGGCCTGTGACCTTGGGGCTGCTTTCTGGTTCTAGTTAGGGTCTGAGCTCCAGCTGAATGTGGATCTCAGTTGAAGCTAATTTGAACGAGGACTGAAGAGTAGCTTTTTAACTGAGCCCTCTTGAATTGGCCATCCGGGTCTGATCCGCTGTGGGAGAAAGCTGTGCCTTGGGGCCCGCATCAGCCACTGGTGGATATGTTCAGGGTCAGGGAGGCATTGCATTACTGAGCTGAATTATATTTTTAAATTAGTATTTGATTTATTAAAGCTAGAAAAAGTTAAAACCTAGTCTTTCTTAAGCTTTTGGGTTCAGCTTACAATAAATCAGAAACCCTGGTGGCGTAGTGGTTAAGTGCTACAGCTGTTAACCAAAGGGTTGGCAGTTCAAATCCGCCAGGTGCTCCTTGGAAACTCTATGGGGCAGTTCTACTCTGTCCTATAGGGTCACTATGAGTCGGAACGAAGTTGACGGCACTGGGTTTGGTTTTTGGTTTTACAATAAATCTAGCCAGTTACAGCCTTCAGTTTTAACTTAAAATGTTTGATCCCATTTTGAGCTGTTATTTTAACAAGCTTGGAAGGCCTAAAGGATCCTCCATAAATATTCTTAGATTTCTGTGCAATTCAATCCTGGCAACTCTCTCTCTATTTCCATCCAAACTTCCCCTCATCACGGGAGAAAATATATGCACTGGGAAATACTCAGTGTTCGTATGTGAAGTTTCCTCAAACATGAGTATTGAGACTTGGTTCTTGGTATGCTCCATTTTGCTGTGTGTACTGTAACTGTGTCTGTGTAGCATATGAATTTTTTTTTTTTTTTTGAGCCTAAGGCAAGCTGCCTATTTTACCACACAGACCAGAAAATTTCAAGGAGAGGCTCTCTTTCTGTTTCCCTCTGTCTGCTGGCCCCTTCCCCATCCTGAAGGCAGAAGCAAAGAGGTAGACTTCTTGACACTTCAGTTTCTCCTCAGAAGCACAGCCCTTCCTGAATGCCTTCAAAGTTGTCCATCCCAGAGTAGACTTGAAGGCTGACTGAGTTCTCGTCCTAGGTATGGAATTAATCCTTACCCCCAGTTACACCCTTCTAAACCTCATTTCCTGATCCCAACTCAGATCTGCTATTCAGTACCTGAGTATCACTGTTGTGTTAGTTACTGTCAAGTCAGCTCTGACTCATCGTGACCTCATGTACAACAGAATAAACCGTTGCTGGATCCTGCTCAATCTTCGTGAGTCCACGCTGGAGTCCACAGTTGTGACCACTGTGTATTTTGAGTGCCTTCCAACCTAGGGGGCTCATCTTCCAGAACTATATAAGACAGTATTCTGTTGTCATCCATGGGGTTTTCATTGGCTAATTTTCAGAAGTAAATCTCCTGGACTTTCTTCCTAGTCTGTCTTAGTCTGGAAGCTCTGCTGAAACTTGTCCACAATGAGTGACCCTACTGGTATTTGAAATACCAGTGGCATAGCTTCCAGCATCATAGCAACATGCAAGCCACCACAGTACAACAAACAGGTGTTGAGCGTATCACTAGTACATAACTAATCTTTTAATATAGCATATTACGTATTTTATAAAACTATTTTTTATTAAAGCATACTTACATAAAAAGTGGTTATTCAGGCATAACTTGGAGGAGAAATTAATTGCTGGAAAATTAGGAAACTTTCAAATATAAAGCACACATACACACCCCATGAACGTTTACAATAACAGATTACTCAAGGGGTCTTTGGAGAGTTTTTAATGAGTCCCCTTCCCATGTTGCCCCTGAACTGTAAGCAATGATTGTTAAAAATGATCGGGGGAATTGAGTTACAAGTTAAAGGCTTCCAGGGTGTACTCCACCGTTTACAGGACTGCACGTGCTAATAACGTGGGGTGGGGTTGAGGAGCCTTCACTTGGCTTGTTGAAAACTAGTAGTTGTGTAGCACTAGTTAACTCAAAAGTTGCCTTTCGGGATCTATAGATTTTAACTTCAAGACCTCGATTCATGAGGAAGTTTATTCACTGAGGAACAGGCATGGGGAATTCAGCAGAGCTAAAGAAAACGTCCAGCAGGCCAGTTACAGCAACTCTGTATCTTTAACAGCTCTGATGCCAGGTATGTCATGGCTGGAAGAAAGCTCACGATCATTCCACTGTTTGGTTTGGGTTGCGTGTGTGTCAGAGAGTAGGGATTTCTGCTTTGACTCAGGTTGATTTATTTTTCTTTTCCTTGGTAATTGTTAATAAAACAAAGCCAAACCTCCTGTGAGCCCTTTGGAACTGTTGGATAAGTCCCTTTGCTGAAGATGGTGAATCTGAGAAAAGTTGATGAAAACCACTTTTTCCATAGTCCTTTCTTTCCTGGAGTGTGTCTGGGTACAGGACAGGCTCCCCAAAATGCTGTGACAGGGAGGCCATCCCTGGGCAGGCAGCAAAATCAACCACACCAGCTTGGGTTTGTGTTGGCAGGAGGCCCACAAAAGCCCTGCTGATGGCATGGAAGGGTGGCTGCAACATAACGGGAAGGAAATTCTCTAATTACAAAGCAGAAAAATTCACTCCCAAAAATGCTTAAAGTGTCTTAAGTATAAGAGTCACATGTAACAGAAAGCCAACACCTTAAGCTTTGAAGGTCAAGTACTTAAGGGGCACTTCCCAAATGTAAAGTGGTCAGGGTGAGGATTCAAAGCTTTCCCTCTCTCCATGCACACACACACACGTATGTCCCTAACCAAAAAAACCCAAACCCTTTGCCATCGAGTCAATTCTGACTCATAGCAACCCTGTAGGACTGTCCCATAGAGTTTCCAAGGAGCAGCTGGTGGATTCAAACTGCCGATCTTTTGGTTAGCAGCCAAGATCTTAACCACTGTGCCACCAGAGCTCCATATATGTCCCTGGGTGGTGTAAATGGTTAAGTGCTCAACTACTAGCTGAAAGATTGGCGATTTGAACCCACCCAGAGATGCCTCAGAAGACAGGCCTCAAAAATCCTATGGAGCAGTTCTACTATGCACATGGGGCTGCCATGAGTCAGCATCAACTCAATGGCAACTAACGTATATATGTTGCTGTGTTAGGTACCATCGAGTTGGTTCAGCTCATAGCATCCTTGTGTACAATAGAATGAAACACTGCCCGGTCCTGTGCCATCCTCACAACGTTGCTATGGTTGAGCCCATTGTTGCAGCCACTGTGTCAATCCATCTCATTGAGGGTCTTCCACTTTTTCACTGACCCTCTACTTTACCAAGCATGATGTCCTTCTCCAGAACTGATCCCTCCTGACAACATGTCCAAAGTATGTGAGACAAAGTCTCGCCATCTTCACTTCTAGGGAGAACTCTGGCTGTACTTTTTCCAAGATGGATTTTTTTCGTTCTTCTGGAAGTCCATGGCTCTCGAGGTATATTTAGTATACCTATAGGGAAACCCTGGTGGTGTAGTGGTTAAGTGCTACAGCTGCTAACTAAAAGGATGGCATCTCAAATCCACCAGGCGCTCCTTGGAAGCTCTATGGGGCAGTTCTACCCTCTCCTATACGGTCGCTATGAGTCGGA
Organism: Loxodonta africana; assembly: GCF_030014295.1. Lineage (NCBI taxonomy): Eukaryota > Metazoa > Chordata > Mammalia > Proboscidea > Elephantidae > Loxodonta > Loxodonta africana. Next base: position 172,932,444 of record NC_087345.1, on the reverse strand, counting down.
ATCGACTCGATGGCAACAGGTAAAATATTTAATATTCTTCCCCAATACCATAATTCGAAGGCACCAGTTCTCTTTAGTTTTCCTTATTCATTGTCTAGCTATTTTTTTATTGAAGGATACTGTTATAAATTGAACTGTAGCCCCCCAAAAATGTGTTAAAATCCTAACCCTGGTACCTGTAAATATAACCCTGTTTGGAAAGAGGGGCTTTCTTTTGTTATGTTAATTGGTTGTCTTAGTTATTGTCTTAGTTATCTAGTGCTGCTGTAACAGAAATACCACAAGTGGGCGGCTTTAACTGACGTTTATTCTCTCACAGTCGAGGAGACTAGAAATCCGAATTCAGGGCGCCAGCTCCAGGAGAAGACTGTCTCTCTCTGTTGGCTATGGGGGAAGGTCCTTGTCATCAATCTTCCCCTGGTCTAGGAGCTTCTCAGTGCAGGGACCCAGGGTCCAAAGGACTCACCCTGATCCAAGCACTGCTTTCTTGGTGATAGGAGGTCCCTTGTCTCTCTGCTCGCTTCTCTATTTTATACCTCAAAAGAGACTGACTAAAGATAAAACCTAATCTTGTAGATTGAGTCCTGCCTCATTATCATAACCACCTCTAATCCTGCCTCATTGACATCATAGAGGTTAGGGTTTATAAGACATGGGATAATCACATCAGATCACAAAATGGTGGACAACCACACAGTTCTAGGAATCATGGCCTAGCCAAGTTGATACACATTTCAATGAGACACAGTTCAATCCCTAACAGTTATCTAGTGCTGCTATAACAGAAATACAAATGGATGGCTTTAACAAACAGAAGTTTATTCTCTCACAGTTTAGGAGTCTAGAAGTCCAAATTCAGGGCGCCAGCTCCAGGGGAAGACTTTCTTTCTCTGTTGGCTCTGAGGGGAGGTCCTTGTCCTCAATCTTCCCCTTGTCCAGATCTTTCTCAGCATAGGGACTGCAATTCCAAAGAATGGACTCCACTCCCGGCTCTTCTTTCTTGGTGGTAGAGTGGTAGGAGGTTCCTCTCCTCTCTGCTTGATTCTTTCTTTTATGTCTCAAAAGAGATTGACTGAAGATACAACCTAATCCTGTAGACTGACTCCTGCCTTATTAACATAACTACTGCTAATCCTACCTCATTAACATCATGTTGTTGTTAGGTGTCTTCGAGTTGATTCCAACTCACAGTAACCCTAGATGACAGAGTAGAACTGCCCCATAGGGTTTCTAAGGAGCAGCTGGTGGATTTGAACTGCTGACCTTTTGGTTAGCAGCCAAGCTGTTAGCCACTATTCCACCAGGGCACCCATTAACATCATAAAGGTTAGGATTTACAACACATGGAATAATTACATCAGCTCACAAAATGAAGTACAACCACACAATACTGGGAATCATGGCCTAGCCAAGTTGATACACATTTTGGGGGGACACAATTCAATCCATGACAAAGGTCATACCAGAGTAGGGTGGGTCCTAAAGCTCATCCCTTCTGAGTTATAAAAAGAGCAGAATAGACACAGAGACACATGGAGAGGGAAGACAGACACCAAGCCACTCCAAAAATCTCCGGGGTCTACCAACAAAGAAGTATCTACTCTTAGACCCATGCCCTGAATTTGTTTTTTTCAGCCTCCAGAACTATTAAAAAAAAAATTTTCTGTTCTTTAAACCACCCCCTTGTGATATTTCTTTTATGGCAGCACTAGGTAACTAAGACATAACTCCTTCAATATATATGAGTTGAAGGTGACTCAATGGCAACTGGGTGTGTATGTGTGTGTGTGTGTGTATATGCGTATATATAAAAACCATTCCTAAGAACATCAAATCACTTGTGAGGGCCTCTTTCCCGTGGTACAGCTGAGCTGACTGTGTGCACCCAACAGACCCTGTTTGAGATAAGTGTCCTATGGTGCTGGGTGGGCACCCGTGCTCCCTTAGGGAGGGAGCCTTTTAAAAATGAGGCAGAAATTTTACCGGAGTTTTTTTTTTTTTTTTTTTGGTCAGTTTAGAAAAGGCATCTTTAGCCTCCCTTTCCAACTAGCCGACAGTAGGTGCTCACATCTGGCTTCATCCCCTTCCCCAGGGGCCGCCGAGGACAACCAGCCACCATTTGGCACTGGACCCCAGTGCCTGGCTGATGGTGATGGAGCTGGAGGGGCTTGCAGACTCAGTTCCCCCCGCCCCACAGCTCAGCATGGGGCCACCAAATGGATGAGCAAGCCTTGTGACTTGAGGAAAAAGTGAAGACCATCATGGCCTTAAAACCTCCCAGTCACTGGGCTCTCTGTGGCTCTGCAGGCTGCACAAACTCCCCACCTCTTCAGAATTTCTGATTATTGTTTCTCTGTTTACACAGGCGTGTTGCCCTCAGCTGGGCCCTGACAGGAGAAGGAGGTAGAGGTCAGTACAGGTCTTAAACGTTAGCATGGGCCTCTTAGGCGGATAGGGGATGGGTGAATGGTCTCTTAGGCATCTGATTTCAGTATCTGTGAGATCTGTTTGGCCACCCCAGCATTCTTATCTTCTGGAGTCCTGTTCTACTTGTCACTACTACCCGTGTGATTTTTTTTTTTTTAAATATGGATGTTGCATTGTTTGTGGAATGTGTCATATCTTCCTGTGAGACCATGTCCTGCTCATCTTTGCCTCCCTGCCTCCCCTCTAAGTCCGCCAACCTGGCACAGACTTCCGTACCAAAAGCGATTAGCAAATGCTGGCTGAACCATTTACTCTTTTCTGTTTATTTTATTTATTTCCACCCTACCTTCTTCTAGAACGGGTTTAAGGTGACTTGTAAGATTTATAAAATATAGCTTGACAGGATGAATTATTTTCTGACTAAACGAATTCCAGTTCTTTCCAGATCTGAAAGCCTAAGAGCTGACACATATGGGATCACTCGTACACCTAAATACACAGACATAAAGAAACAGCCCCGGCTATAAGACTCCTGAGTCCCAAAAGAAGACCCACAATCTGGCAGCTCACACTTGATCACGTGGTGACTCATGTTCTTCTCCAGTTTCATACATGTAAATCTTCTTTACTCACTGGAGTGTAAGACGTGAAAGAAGAGAGGTAGAGTCAGCTATGTTTGTGTCTGTTCCCTGCCCCCCAAAAAACAATAAACCAGTTGCCATCAAGTTGACTCCAACTCATAGTGACCCCATGAGTGTGTCAGTGTAGAACTGTGCTCCATAGGGTTTTCAATGGCTGTGATATTTTGGAAGTAGATTGCCAGGACTTTCTTCCAAAGCATCTCTGGGTGTATTTGATCCACCAACCACCGTTTGTACCGTTCAGAGACATGGGCCTATAGAAGGTGTATAATGGGGCCTTTGGCCTTATTCGAGCCCACCCCTGGAGATATAAAGTTGCCATGAATGCCACAGTAAATGACATGGAATTTTTAATACTCACCCCCATGTCTGGGGCCTGTTGCTAAAAAAAAAAAAAAAGTGCTACATGCCCTTAAATCTTTTTTTTTTAATAATTTTTATTGTGCTTTAAGTAAAAGTTTTACAAATCAAGTCAGTCTCTCACACAAAAACCCATATACACCTTGCTACACACTCCCAATTACTCTCTGCCTAATGAGACAGCCCGCTCTCTCCCTCCACTCTCTCTTTTCATGTCCATTTCTCCAGCTTCTAACCCCCTCCACCCTCTCATCTCCCCTCCAGGGAGGAGATGCCAACATGGTCTCAAGTGTCTATCTGATCCAAGAACCTCACTCCTCACCAGCATCCCTCTCCAACCCATTGTCCAGTCCAATCCATGTCTGAAGAGTTGGCTTTCAGAATGGATCCTGTCCTGGTCTAACAGAAGGTCTGGGGACCATGACCACCAGGGTCCTTCTAGTCTCAGTCAGACCATTTAGTCTGGTCTTTTTATGAGAATTTGGGGTCTGCATCCCACTGCTCTCCTGCTCCCTCAGGGGTTCTCTGTTGTGTTCCCTGTCAGGGCAGTCATTGGTTGTAGCCGGGTACCATCTAGCTCTTCTGGTCTCAGGATGATGTAGTCTCTGGTTCATGTGGCCCTTTCTGTCTCTTGGGCTCATATTCGCCTTGTGTCCTTGGTATTCTTCATTCTCCTTTGCTCCAGGTGGGTTGAGACCAATTGATGCATCTTAGATGGCTGCTTGCTAGCGTTTAAGACCCTAGACGCCACTCTTCAAAGTGGGATGCAGAGTATTTTCTTAATAGATTTTATTATGCCAATTGACTTAGATGTCCCCTGAAACCATGGTCCCCAGGCCCCTGCCCCTGCTACGCTGGCCTTCGAAGCATTTAGTTTCTTCAGGAAACTTCTTTGCTTTTGGTTTAGTCCAGTTGTGCTGACCTCCCCTGTGTTGTGTGCTGTCTTTCCCTTCACCTAAAGTAGTTCTTATCTACTATCTAATTAGTGAATGCCCCTCCCCCCACCCTCCCTCCCCCCTCTCATAACCACAAAAGAATGTTTTCTTCTCAGTTTAAACTATTTCTCAAGTTCTTATAATAGTGGTCTTATACAATATTTGTCTTTTTGCAACTGACTAATTTCACTCAGCATAATGCCTTCCAGGTTCCTCCAAGTTATGAAATGTTTCACGGATTCCTCACTGTCCTTTATCAATGCATAGTATTCCATTGTGTGAATATACCATAATTTATTTATCCATTCATCTGTTGATGGGCACCTTGGTTGCTTCCATCTTTTTGCTATTGTAAACAGTGCTGCAAAAAACATGAGTGTGCATATATCTGTTTGTGTAAAGGCTCTTATTTCTCTAGGATGTATTCCCTAGAGAAATAAGATCGTATAGCAGTTCTATTTCTAGGTTTTTAAGGAAGCGCCAAATAGATTTCCAAAGTGGTTGTACCATTTGACATTCACACCAGCACTGTATAAGTGTTCCAATCTCTCCACTGCTTGCCCTTAAATCTTTTAAAATGTTTGTAGCGTTTAACGGAATATCCAATTTCTGTACCAGAGAGGGTTCTGGATTGTAAATTGACACAAAGAAAGGAATTTAATGGAAAGAGATAAGGTAGCTCACAGACTCCAGGGGAAGCACTGAGAACCTGACTCAGAAAATGGGCAGAAACAAGGGGGTCATTGCCACACTGGGGTCACAAAACTGCCGCTACCACCAACTGTGTCACAGCTATCTTGGTAATCAGGGGTTAAACTGAGTTCTCCCGAGGTATGTGTTGGAATCCTAAAGCTTCCACCTGAGGATGTAATCCTGTTTGGAAATAGGGGTTTTATTATGTTAATGAGGGCATATCAGCAGGGCGTGTCCTAATCTATTCGCTTCTGGGTTATAAGAAGAGCGGATTTAGACAGAGGGACACACACCATCTGGGTGGGGGCAGACGGCATGTGAGTGGAGTGAAGTCTACAAGCCCAGGAACCAAGGACCACCCAGAACTACCTGGCCGAGACCTTGATTTGGACTTTCAGCCTCCATAACCGTGAGAAAATAAATTTCGGTTCTTTAAAGCCACCCATTTGTGCTATTTGTGTTACAGTAAACCAATACCAAACCTGCTGCTGTTATATCTATACAGCACACAGCAACAGCTTCATCACGTGGAGAGCAGAACTGCCTCCTAGAGTTTCCAAGGCTGTAATCTTCACGGAAGCTGACCGCCACATCTTTCTCCCACGGAATGGCTATTGGGTTTGGACTGCCGACCTTTCAGTTCACAACCGAGCACTTAACCACTGCGCAACCAGGGTTCCTCCCCATGTGTTACAGTGGCGTCAGGAGACTAAGACACTCATCTCTGAGCCTCATTCCTGCAAGAGTGTTATCCTGGGATTCCCGTTCATGGCTTGAGAAGAAAAGATAGCGATTTGATTTTGTCTTAAGCTCTCCAGTTCCATTATGAGCAGCTACCCACCTTATCACCTTTGAATCCTTCCTGTCAACCCATCCCAGTCCCCAAAGGCTTGCCCTCAATGGGCATAATTTGGCTACCTATTTCTGCCTGTGGTTCAGAATCCCATCTCTGAGCAAAGGAACCTCTCTGCCTTCAGCCAGGTGACAATCCAGGTTCTCCTTCACTTCCCTTAGAGCCAGCTACCGGCAGCCCACTCTCAGTTAGCCGTGTCTCCCCACTAGATCGTGAACTTCACGAGGGCAGGAACTGTGTCAGCCTTGTTCATTAGTGCACTGCCCTTGGCTGGACCATGGGCAGACAAGCAGTGGTACGAGGTAAATGTGTGGAATAAATGAATAAATTATCTCACCAGTACTCTGCGTCACAGAGCTATGCTTAGGAAATTCTTTATTAGAATTCTAAAATCCTCCGTGTACAGCCAAGGCCAAGGAGCTCATGTCTGATTTGTCCAGGGAGCAGCAGCATCTTTTAGGTCCACTCCGAAAGGCCAGAGAGCACCAATCTCCTGGCTATAGTCCCCAGGGCCATCATCGTTTCCAATCAGTGATTGATTAAGGGTCGGGTGGTAGTGTAGTGGTTAAGTGCTCAGCAGCCAATCAAAAGGTCGGCGGTTCAAACTCACCAGTGGCTCCAAGGGAGAAGAGACCTGGAGATCTGCTCCCATGAAGATTACAGCCTAGGAGAGCCCACAGTGCAGTCCTCCTCTGTCACATCGGGTTGCTATGAGCCGGAGTTGACTTTACAGCACACAACGTGATTACACGGAGAAGCTCCTGGGTAGTGCAAACAGTTAACGCACTTGGCTGCTGACAGCAAGACTAGAATTTCAAGTCCACCCGGAGGTACCTTGGAAGACAGGCCTTGAAAACCCTATGGAGTGCAGTTCTACTCTGCAATACATGGGGTTACCATGAGTAAAAATCTACTCGATGGCACCCAACAACAACAACAAAATAACTGATGATGGGACATGAAGACAACAAATTTGTCCAGCAGTCATATTTAACCTTGTAAGGTGAACTCCCACCATTCTGGTTGCCTGTTTGTGCCCCTCTTTCCTGGATGGTCCTGGGTGGTACAAATGGTTAACGCACTTGGTTAATGTTCTCTGAAATGTTGGTTTGAGTCCATCCAGAGGTGCCTTGCAAGAAAGGCCTGGCAATCTACTTCTGAAAAAATCAGCCATTGAAAACCCTATGGAGCACAGCTGTACTAAGGGACCCATCCCTGCTAACATGGGTGGGGATGCGTTGCCATCTCAGAGCTGCTTCTCGCTTATAGCCTTCAGTGAAACAGATTCAGAAATGGCTTGGGTCTGTGTATTCAGGTGGAAACTCTGAGAGCTTCATGCAAAGTAATAGCCTCCAAGTGGCTGGCCAAGACCTTAGAGACGTTTACAAGGTCTGAGTGTTGGACACCGCCATTATTTCCAGGGCATTGCTCAGGAACCTTTATAGATAAATGATGGACTTTAGTGTTTTGTTGAGTCTTTGCTGGGTGATTATTTAGAAAGTATTGCTTAGAAATTGTCGAAACAAAATTCTGCCAGTTCTGAACATACATCTATTTATCAATGTGCTAACAATACAAACAGTGTTCACAGAAGTTTATTCGTTGGAGTCCAACTCCTTCATTTCTGGGGGACTACTGAGTTGTAGTGAGCTAAGTGCTAGCTAGCCAAGGGAAAGTTATTATGTGCTGGTGTGTCTTGGTGGAGAGCTGCTTATTGGTCAAATGGATCACAGCCAAATTTGGGAGATCTTAGACAGAGCCAGCCTGAAAGGGACCTTAGAACTTACCCACCCCAACTTAATTTTAAGAGGAAGCAGTAGATGCTACGTAAAGACCTAGGCAGGATGGAACTCGTTCACCCTTTCTTAGAAGAACTTTAGGACTATTAGTGCTGGTTCTGGCTAAGATGGCTGCTGTTCCACAAACTGGGTGGCTTCAAATAAGTCATGTATTTTCTCACAGTTCTGAAGGTTGGGAGTCCTAAATCAAGGTGCTGGCAGGGCCATGCTCTCTCTGAAGGCTCTAGGGGAAGATTCCGCCTAGCTTCAGGTCATTCCTGGCAATCCTTGGTATACCTTGACTTGTAGCTGCATAACTCCAATCTCTGCCTCCATCCTCACATGACCATCTTACCTCTGTGTCTGTCTACCTCCTTTTTATAAAGACAGCACTCAGATTGGATTAGGACCCACCCTATCTCAGTATGACCTCATGTTAACTGATAACATTGTCAAAGACACAATTTCCAAATAAAGTCACATTCACAGATACTGGTGGTTAGGACCTCAACGTATCTTTTTGGGGATGCAGTTCAACCCATAACAGTGACTGGAGAAATTAATGGTGTGAACAACGTCCTCACAGCCTATATATAGCCTAGATCGTTCTCAAACGCTTCCTCATGGCTTCATCGTTTCTTCTGCCTTCTGACTTGGTGGTTGCTTTATCGATTGCTTTCTTCCACGATGCTGCCTAATTTGTGTGTGTATGTGTGTGCTGTAGGTGAAAGTTTACAGAGCAAATTAGCTGCTCCTTAAACAGTTAATACATAAATTGTTTTGTGACACTGGTTGCCAACCTGCGATATGTTAACACTCTCCCCTCCCCCACCCCAGGTTCCCTGTTTCCATTCTGTACCTTCCGGCCTTCTCATCTTTGCTTTTGGGCTGGTATGCTCATTGGTCTCGTATACATGATTGAACTATGAAGCACATTCCTTACATGTGTCACTGTTGGCCCTATAAAAAAAAAATAATAATAATAGACCTGCCTAATCTTTGGCTGAAGGGTGAACCTCAGGAGCGACTTCTGTGCTGAGTTAAAAGGGTGTCCCGGAGTCATACTCTCAGAGTTTTTCCAGGCTCTGTCAGACCAGCAAGCTGGTGTATTTTTTTTTTTTTTAATGAATTTGAATTTTGTTCTACATTTTTCCATTTTTCTCCTGCTCAGTCCAGGGCCCTTCAATGCTGCCTTAATTTTGAGGTGTACCACAAGGCTCTCTGGGCTTGGGCTGGGCCGGTTTAGTGCACAGTCTGATTTCTGCATCTGGCTAAGACCCACCTGTTCTCCATGCTTGTTTCTCGAACGCTTTGGCAGTAGGAACGGGGATTCTTCTCCCAGAGTGGGCGGAAGGCAGTCAGCAGGCCAGAAGCTGCACAGCTGGGACTCATTCAGTGGGAGCCCGGGGCATGTAGGCCCCACCCTAAGTGGAAACTTGTTCTGTGTCAAATGCGGGCCAACTCCATCTGTCCCACACCTTCACATACACGAAATGTTCCCCCGGCTTCTTTGGAAAATAACTTTACATTAGCCCATCCAAGCTGAGGCAGGGAGTTGAAATTTTATCATAGGCCCAATGAGAAGCAGGAAAACAAAATAAAGCAGCTCAAGATATTATCCTTTTTACCCGTTCCAGCCCTGATTACATGGTCTCCGACTGGAATGTGGAGTATGCACAGGGTAGCCTACACTGAACCAGCTGGAATTTATAAGTGGGTCTCCTATTAACCCACTGGTTCCAGGACCAGGGATTTCCTGAACCCAAAGTGCTAATTTTTGCAAATTTTTTTTACCTTTCCTTCTTGGCTTTTAAGGAAGCAGGGAGTGTGTGAGGGCAAAGAGGTCAACTTGGGTAGCAGCCGATGGCTTCTCCCCTGGCTTCACAAGGTGAACTCAGGAGGTAGGAGAGAAAGGAAAACACCACTGGAGCGGGCTGTTTGTTGACCGTTCCCAGCAGGTATGCAGAGGCCTCCATTTTCCTGTCCACATAGTACCTTCACCTCTAGCCATTGGAAAACAAAGTCCTAAATAAGAGAGCCTCCTCACCCTTCCCAGAGCCTCAGCAAATAAAGATGGGTATCTTGGAATGAAGAGGGGAAATTCCCACTCTCCCAGGAGCGGCCTTGTGAGGCCCCAAAGCACGAAGATACCCTCTTCAGCTGGCCCCAGTACAGGCAGAGGGGCAGGGCCAGTGGGCGTATGGACTGGTGGGGGTGGGGAGGAGTGTCAGAAGAGGCCAGAAAACAGTGGGCAAACTGCTTACTCTCTCCTCATCAGCCTGCTGTTTCTCTTGTCCCTCTTCTGAGGAGCTGGCTGGCCTGGGAGAATGTGAAAAGGAGACCAAGACAGAAGGCAAATTCCCACCCCAGCCAGTTCATCTCTGTCTACATCTGCTAAGCAGGTACAGGACCCCTCGTTCACAAGGCCATGGTGAGGGTTAAATGAGACCACTTACATGCAAGTTCTTAACCCAATGCTGGGAAGGTCTTAGGATCCAATAATTGCTAGATCCTGCTGCCTGTTAAAGGTCTTCTGCCTCTCACATCACTCAGAAATGTCCCCACTAAAGATTACCTCCAGGCACGTACACTGTTTTTTCCTGGGCAAGCAGCTGATGAGTAAATATAGCTGGTATTTCCCAATGAGTTTCAAACATTTTACGGAACTCAGTGGACCGAGTCCTCCAGGTATCCTGCAAATATTTTGCCCTTCTTTAGTTCTCGGCTGTTCACTGAAAGCTCGGCAGTTTGAACCCACCAGCTTCTCTGCAGGAGAAACATGTGGCAGTCTGCTCCCGTAAAGATTTACTGCCATGGAAACCCTGTAGGGTTGCTATAAGTTGGAATGGACCTGATGGCAGCGGGTTTGGTTTGGTGGTTTTACTTACGCCAGTCCCTGGGTAATGCAAATGGCTAAGCACTTGGCTACTAATTGAAAGGTTAGCAGTTCAAATCTACCCAAGAGTGCCTCAGGAGAAAGGTCTGGCAATCTATGTCTGGAAGGTCATGCCTTGGAAAACCCTATGGAGCATAGTTCTACTCTGAGATACCATGAGTCAGAGTTGACTCGATGGAATTTTTTTTCTTTTTTAAACCTATGCTATCCCTTTCATAGCCACCTCAACCTTCCTTTTGTGGATCCCAGTGTTAGGCCAGGAGATCTAAAGCCACTGTTTTCAGTAAGCACATCAGCTGGGCGGATGGTCCATATGACACTTCGAACAGCCCTCCAAGCCCACAGGAGTAGGGTGAGGGGCCCAAGACTTTTAGAGAACACAGAATAGGCCATGATCCTGGCCTTGTAGAGGGAAGGAGAGGGGAGGAGAAGAGTAACTCTCTCACAGTGTGCTGGGCCTTTTCTAGAATTTTATCTGAAACTTTAGGATTTCAGTGCCCACGGTGTCTGAGACAGGGCAGCTGTCTGGAAACAAGGACTAAGGTAAAGGTAGTGGGAACCACCCCTGAAACTCAGTGAGTAGTCCTAACAGGAGTTAGATAGGGAGGAATAATGTTGGCTGAGCCCCCACTTTGGCCAGGCACTTTCACAGAAGTTATTTCACTAATTGTTGCAGACTCCCTGAGGCTAGGATTACTTCCCCATTTTATGGATCATGTACTTATGACAGCCAAGATTTGAACCCACATCTTCTGACTGAAAACCTGAGATGAGAAAAGAGAGACAACAGCAATAACGGGAGAGGTGGAAAGAGGGAACTCAGAAAGAAGGTTGGTGGGCAGATACTGTTGATGGGCCCAGATCAGAGAGGGGATGCTCCAAGTGTTGTGATATAAAGCCGGTTGTCATCATGGCAACCCCTTGTGTGTCAGGGTAGAACTGTGCTCCATACAGTTTTCAGTTGCTGATTTTTTCAGAACTAAATCACCAGGCCTTTCTTCCAAGGCACCTCTGTGTGGACTCAAACCGCCAGTCTTTCAGTTAGCAGCTAAGTGTGTTAACCATTTGCCCCACCCAGGCACTCCACTGCGATATAAGGGACCCAGGAAATACTTCCTTTGCTGGCCTCCGTTTTGGAAATGGTGACATTTGTACGAAGCAGATCGGTTACCGCTTTCGTGCACTACCCAGGGCCGATGAGTTTATAGACAGGAGCCTCCGGGGTGCTGACAAGGAGGGGTAAGAAAGGAGAAAGAGGAGTGTTCTCCCATGTTTTATCCACTTTACAATCATGCCCAGGGGAGCCCAGAGAGCAAAGATAGCTAATACCCTTGCCCTTAGACCTGTCTGTCATTGATTATAAGCACCCAAAATTTATAAGCTCAGATTTATTGAAAAGAGCAGGAAAAGGTATGCTGAGGGAAGGAAGCAGGCAGGGAAAGAGCAGCTCTGGCTGGCTTGTAAACGAGATGGCCGAAACCTGAGCGGCCACGCAGCTGCTGGAGGCTCGGCCTCAGAAATGCCAGGGATGGAATTCATCTCTATATAAGGACTTGAGACAATAAAGGAGACAGGAAGACAAAGGCCAGGAATACCCCTGCAAAACCAAAATGCCTACACGACAAATGAACTACCAAATCTGCACACTTGTCACCAGGGCGCAGGGTGCTGCTGCACGTTTAAATAAAGCCTTGTGAACTTTATGGCAGGGCTGCTCCAAGAAGCTGCTTGAGTCTAATAGAAGGGAAAGATAGAGAATATTGAATTTCTGATTAGGCCAGCTGCCTGGTGCTCATCAGCCTGGCTCTGATTTCTCCTGGGCTGTGGATCATTTTTATGACTGGTGAATAAATGGTTATTACCTACATAATATCACTTTGGCAAAAAAGACCTACAGAGGGTGCAGCTCCAGCAGCAAAAAGGGGCCGGTTGGTGCAACAGCCATTTTGTGGACTGTGGTGGTTCTAGGAGAGCAGAGGATGTCAGGCCTGAGAATGTCAGGAATCGGAAGGCCAAGTTGGGCAGGGCTGGGGAAGGGACAGGTGGCCGGAGAAGGGGTGCCTTGCATGGTTGGTGGTTAGCACAGAGCCTGCTCTGGGACACCTGCAGCTCCCACCCACAGCCCCCATAAGGGTGAGGAGGGTGGACATCCCCAGCCTGCACTGGGAAGCAGGAGGAGAAAACCTTGGCCCTTATGAAGGAACCACCTATATCCCAAGGGAAGCCAGGTCCTCTTCCCAGCAGGTATCCAATTCATCTATAAGGCTACCTGCAGGCCAGAGGCCGGGCCTCATCTGAAGTGAGTCTGGGGTGACAAGGGGCATCCTGTACTGTTCAGCAAGTGGCTGCGCGGGAACCTCCCTAAACACGCTCCGGCGACACCATCTTCTTGTCCTGCTCCCTGTGGGGCGTCATTAGGGCCCAGGGGCAGTGGAAACGGCCAGCTGCCACTGGGGCCAGAGAACGCAGGCCCTGAGCTGCAGTCACACTTACTTCTCTGAAGCCGACCTGTGACCTGGGCCCTCAGCCTTTGGAAGGCCCAGCTCCCCCGAGAAGCACAAACGGCTGACTCCTGCCCTGAGCAGCGGCCATCAGCCTGCGGCCTACGCCTTGGGAGTCCTGCTCTCGGTACACAGCCCCAGCCTCGGAATCACAGACGGGCGACCCGAGACAAGGACAAGTCCCAGGTGGGGCTCCAGAGGCCACCGCCAGCCCGTGGGCCGTGCCTGCCCCAAGGCCGGCTCCACGGAGAGCCAGCTTCCTGGGCCCCGCGCCCTGCGCGCTCTGCGTTTCCTTCCTCTGGTTTTGTAATCTCTGTCAATCGCCGGACACTTTCCATTGTATGTGACTTCATCGTGCACAGAATGCTCCGTCAGTTCGGTAACTGGGGACCAAGCCAAACTGTTCTGATCAACTTCAACACTTAGTGGGCTCCAGCGCGCCCTCAGCTCCCTTGGCGGGCTTGAGGCGCCCTCTGCCGGCGGCTGGCTTGCACAGCATGGCGCGGCCGCGTGCTCAGGCCCTTGGGGCTCCCCACAGTCGTGGGTATCTGCACCCAAAGAGGATGTAAACTCAGACGTTCACAGGTATCATTTCTTGGACTCTAAAATAACTGTCGGAGGCGACTGGGTGGGGCAAATGGTTAGGCGCGCACTACTAGCGGAAAGGTTGGTGGTTGAAACCCACCCAGAGGCACCTCGGAAGACAGACCTGGTAATCTGCTTTGAAATTATCACAGCCTTGAAGACCAGTGGAGCAGTTCCACTCTGCACACATGGGGTCGCCATGAGTCAGAATGGACATGACAGCAGCTAACAACAACAAAATAACTGGTGATGGGAAATAAAGACTGAGAAGATTTGTCCAGTATTTAACTTGGTAAGTTGAGCTCCTACCATTCTAAGACACCTGTCTATGCCTGCCCCTCTTCTCTGGGCGGTCCTGGGTGATGCAAACAGGTGGCATGCTCATTGGTGGCTGGTGGTTCAAATCTGCTAGGAGGCACCTCGGAAGAAAGGCCTGGCAATCTGCTTCTGAAAAATTAGCCATTGACAACTCTATGCAGCGCAGTTCTACTCTGACACACATGGGATTGTCACTAGTTGGAATGGACTCCAGGGCAACTGGTTTGATTTTTTGTTTGTTTTTATTTTTCTCCTGGGTTCTTAGCATGGAGGACCTCCCACCTCTGCATAGCAAATGGCACAATTCTAATGATGCTGCAATCTGCTTTATTGTTTTGAGTTGGTTTTATGGGTTTTGTTTCTTTCACTCAGAGCTCCTTGAGGTAGGGAAAATGTAAGAAGTGTCTTCTTCTTCCTGAGATCTAGGACAGTCATGTGTCCTTTAACGTCCACGATATGATCTGTGAAATAGGACGTTTTGTGATTTAGGCATTGTGTGAACACCATATTATGGACGAAGGTCATTTCAGGCATTTGCTTCCAGGATAAGGAGATTTCATCTGTATTAAAAAATCTGCTGGGGTGAATAACCTGCTTCTACAACAACTTTATCTAAGGCTTCAACAAATTCTGCTGCTGCCTTTGCATCAGCGTGGACAGACTCACCACTCACTTTCACGTTATGCAGCAAAAAACGTTATTTGAAGCACCTGAACCACCCAGAGGTAGCGCTAAACTCTGATACCTAGTCTGGTCCTGCTTTTTCTTTAAGCATCCGGAACAAGCCTCGTGCCTTAGCAGTGATCGTCAATGTGCTGAGAAGGATTCGCGTTTGTGTTTGGTCCTCAGTCCACATCATTAGTAATTTCTCCATATCGTGTTTATTAGCCTGGTAGCTTTCAGTAGAGCTGATCCTTTAACAGCTTGGAGAATTTTTTCCTTTGTTTTTGAGGATCGTTGTTATTATTGAACTTGGCATGCCTAAATTAGCTACGTTCCATTCTTGGATCGGGATTTCTGAACTCTACCATAACCTTATGGGACCATGGACGTACATGCGGTGGGATGGTGCCTGAATAGAAGTTATGCGGCTCATGACTATATTGAGCACAAGGCCCAGAATACAGAAAGTGAACTTGTTTTTGAGTATATATGCGAATAACTCAGTGAATGGCTCAGTGAGTGGTTTGAGGCCAGATGTGAGAAAGATCTGGTCTCCTGGAATATTGACTAATAAAAAGAGCACACTGCCTTATAACCCACTGGGCAAACCACCAATTTCTCTCAGAGTTTGTCTCACCTGGTACCTCAGACACAGACTGCTATTACCACTGTGTGACTTCTGTTGGTAGCCGACTGGAATTTCCAAGCTGGAAATTTTAAGAGCTTCTTCCTGAATACTCATCATGTTGAAATTCTCACATGTAAGCCCAAAGTCAGGCCCTGTAGATTAAAAATAAACCAATGACCTGGTTATTGCTTTTTTTTTTGGCTCTGGTGGACCGGATTTCCTGAGGAGTAGGAGTGCAAAAGTCACGAACCCTTGCCACTGGCCTCAGGAAATCCTGAATCCCCAAATTGCCGTTACAGCAAACCCCCCTGCAGCTTCATCCTTAGAACTGGTGACGGGCAAAAGGCAGAATCAAAGCCCTTTTACTTGTGTGTGGAAGGCTTGTGGGAAGAAGACAATGGCCACGCAGGAACTGACAGGTCTTGAGGGAGAGTAGCCAGCCACAGCATCCGAGAAGAGGACAACCCAGAGCAGCTGAGCTGGGCCTCCCTTAATCTTCACTATGATTGTGTACATAGCACCTTTCTTTCATGACCCAGGTTGTTGCAGTCAGCTACACACAGACCAGTTGTCAGAATTGCCAGTGGTAGCCAGGAAAGCCCCCTTTTTGAGGTCACAGGGGAACTCTATTCCAGATAAATCTTCTCACACCAGTCCTGCCTGCATACTCCTGCCATACCCGTCTTCACACCCCACACAACACCCCATACACACAGACCGCGGCATCCTAGCCCTTGAAGCCTTATTTCCTGCCTCAGGTTTAAACAACTCTGACTTTCCAAAGCCTCCTCCTCTCATCTCAACCCCTGTCCAGCTGCTTCTACTCTACCCTCTTCCTCACAGTCTTCATTTCCCATTATCAGTTATTTTGTTGCTGTTAGTTGGTGTCTTGTTGATTCTGACTCGTGGTGACCCCATATGTGCAAAGTAGAGCTGCTCCATAGGGTTTTCAAGGCTGTGGCCTTTCAGAGCAGATCGCCAGCAGACCTGTTCTAGTTAAGCCTTTGTTCCCTGCTCCCTCCTTCCAGTCCTTCCCGAAAGCCCCCAGGTCAAATTTCATCTCCTTCATTAAACTTTTCTTGTCTAATCTGAACTTCATCAAAAATGCTTCCTTAGGAGGGAGCAGTCTGACTCACTAGGGGGAGAGTAAGTGGGAGTATGTAGTAAGGTGTATATAAGCTTATATGTGAGAGACTGACTTGATTTGTAAACTTTCACTTAAAGCACAATAAAAATTATTAAAAAAAAAAAAAAAATGCTTCCTTTTGGTGTGCCTGACCCAAGCCATGGTCTTTTCAATCGCCTCGTATACATGTGAAAGCTAGACAATGAAAAAGGAAGATCAAAGGAAAATTGATGCATTTGAATTGTGGTATTGGTGAGGGATATAGAGTTGGAATCGACTGGACAGCACTAGGTTTGGTTTCTTTTTTGGGGCCAGAAGAAGGAACAAATCAGTTTTGGAGGAAGCACAGCCAGAATGCTCCTTAGAAGCAAGGATGGTGAAACTTTGTCTTGTTTATTTTGGGCGTATCATCAGTAAAGACCAACCGCTGGAGAAGGATACCACGCTTGGTAAAGCAGAGGATCATCGAAAATGAGATAAACCCTTTATGAGATGGATTGACATGATGGCTGCAATAATGGGCTCAAACATACCAAAGATTGTGAGTATGGTGCTGGACCGGTTGCCATAAATCAGAGCAGATTCAATGGCAACTAACAACAACAACAACAAACTGTATCAGGTAGCGCTTGCTAGTATTTTGTCCCTGCAACCCTGTAATAAAGATCTTGAGGAGACGTGTGTGGTGACAGACGACACGTCACCAGGTAGGTGTGGGGCTCTTTGGCTCTGGTCCTGAGCTTCTTGTCCCTCATCAGCACTGTGCCCTTTGACAAATTACCCCACTTCAATGGTTCTCAACAGGAGACAGCTTTTCCCCAGAGGCCTTCGGAATTGTCTGGAGACTCATTTGGTTGTCAAAACTGGGGTGAGGCCAGTGATGCTGTTAAACATCCTACAATGCACAACATATTCCCCACGACAAAGAATTATCTGGCCCATAATGTCATAAATGCTAAGTGTCTTAGCTAGTGCTGCTATAACAGAAATACCACAAGTGGATGGCTTTAACGAAGAGAAGTTTAATCTCTCACGGTCTAGTAGGCTAGAAGTCCAAATTCAGGGCATCAACTCCAGGGGAAGGCTTTCTCTGTCTAATGGCTCTAGGGAAAGGTTCTTGTCATCAATCTTCCCCTGGTCTAGGAACTTCTCAGCACAGGGACTTTGGGTCCAAAGGATGCATTCTTCTCCTGGTTCTTCATTCTTGGTGGCATGAGGTCCCCACGTTCCTCTGCTCACTTCTCTCTTTTATATCTCAAAAGAGAGACTCAAGACACAATCTAACCTTGTAGATTGAGTCCTGCTCATTAACATAACTGCTGCTAATCCCATCTCATTAACATCATAGAGATAGGATTTATAACACATAGGAAAATCACATCAGATGACAAAATGCTTCAACTGATCGATTATATTACATTAGATTGCATTATGGAAGATAATTATATTAATTAAAAACTAAACAATTAGATATGAGGTAATCACATTAGATCACATTATAGAAGGTAATCTGTTTCATCCAAGGCCAACTTATTAAATCACACGTAACTCCAACACAGCAACTAGACTAGTGTTTGGCCAAACAACTGGGAACATAGCCTAGCCCAGCTGACATGTAAAACTAGCCATCACACAGGGACAGGTTGCCTCCTTCACTGTAGCTGCACATGCTCACTGAGGATGAAAGACCCAGCCTACCTCACACAACCATCAACCTAACCACTGTTTAACCACTGTCTTTCTATATTTAAGGAAAAACAGAATCACGGAGGCTTGCCTGATGGCTTCTGACCAGTTTTGGGGAACAAAGTTACTCATTGCCATTCATTTTTTCTGCTTCATTTCTCCATTTGAGAAGTAAGACATTAACTTTATCTGAAGAGAATCTTTTTCCAAGGTTCTCCTCTGAAAGGCGTTCTGGGACTAGAAAGGGTTAGTACTCTGCCCTGGACATTAAAGCCTTTAAGACTAATGACACTGACAAAATTCTCTGAGTCACACTCAGGAGGGAACATAATCCTTCTGGTAGGAAAAACCTGGTTGGAAAAACATCAGACTAATAAGAAGATAACATATTGCTTATTCCCCTGTAAATAAAACAGGCCACGTCAATTTCTCTCTGCCTGTGAACGACGACCAATTTATCAAGTCCACGCTGAATAATGATTTTCCACAGGGACAGCAACTCTAATGACAAAGTGTTGCTGCTCTAGCTACGTGATTGTAAACAGCATCCAATTTATGGAGTTAGGCCACTGATGCATTTCTCAGTCACGTGTCGCCACTATCTAGAACGAGCAATAAAATCTAGGCTGTCATATGCTTTCTGGCTGCACCCTCCAATTAATATTCCTATAAAGCAGTCTTCATCACGAGCCCAATTTAAAAATTAGTTGTTCAATATGATGATTAAATTCCAGAGCTGGAACTTGCTAGAGCCAAATGTGAATAGCCAAGCGTGGCAAATCTTGCACCACTTTTCAGACAGAAGGAACTGCTGGAGACATGGGAAGGTGGGGAGGGGATTGGTGAATTTCAAATGAGGCACCTTCCCCTTAACAAAGTGCCACAATCTTGCTTGACCTTCCAGAGGACGATGAGTCACCGGTATTTTCCTGCATCAAATACCGTGGCTGTTCCTGAGCTCTGAGTCAGTGTTAGTGTGGTGCAGACATACTGGCCAGACAGCCTCTTTGCCTAGATGGGTAGCAGAGTCTTACCACTGCTGTCCCCGGAAGGTCTGAGGTGGGTAACTCCTTCTCCCCCAGCTCAGAGCAACCACACACAGTTGTAAACCTGACGAGAACAAGGAGACATGAGATTGGGAAAATAAAACTTGGAGTGATATTTGAAAATATGACTCTCTGTAGTATAGCCGCTACACTGCCAGATGCTGAGTGGGCAGCACGGTAAGTGCTGAGGACATTCTTACTGAGCAACACACTATTTAAAATAGATTCAGGGTCATGCTCTCAAGTTTCATCCATAATACTTCAGGGGAACTCATTTTGACCTATCATTTAGATGGCAAAACCTACTTCTGCATTTGGCTTGCATTTAAATATGCCCATTTGTCTCCTTGACCATTTCAGAAGTGCCGTTTTTCTTGTGTGCCTGGGTGGTGCGAATGGTTAACGTGCTCGGCTGTTAACGGAAAGGTTGGAGGTTTGAGTCCACCCAGAGGTGCCGCGGAAGACAGTCCTGTTGATCTACTTCCAAAACGTCAGCCACTGAAAATCCTATGGAGCACTGTTGTATTCTGACACACACAGGGTTGCCGTGAATCAGGGTCGACTTGACAACGAGTGGTTTTGGTCTTTTGTGTATCTGTGGGTTCCTCAGGATGGCGATGAATTTGGAAGATGGATTTCACTATATTGAACAGGTACCATTGCGTTTAAAATTAAAGTTGGGAGAGAAAAAGACACCACTCATAGAGTGTAAGTGTTGGGGGAATTGGACGCCCTTATACACTGCTTGTGAAGGGATACACTGTTAGGAAACTTGGGAAAGACAACTTGGCAATGATATCAACGCCATATCCTTTGACCTGCCATCTTACTTCCTGGAATTTATCATAAGGAGAAGGTCAGTGCAGAGCTGCTGAGAGCAGCCTTGCTGGCCCTGTCAGAAACTGCACTGAAAACTGATGTCCAGCATGAAGGGATTGGTTACATAAGTACTGGGACATCATGCAATGTAATCATAAAAAAAGACAAACCTGTTACCGTCGAGTCAATTATGACTTATAGCGACCCTATAGGACCGAGTAGAACTGCCCCGTAGGGTTTCCAAGGAGTGTCTGGTAGATTCGAACTGCCAACCTTTTGGTTAGCAGCAGAACTCTTAACCACTACGCCACCAGGGTTTCCAAACATAATGATATGCAGCTATAAAAACCATGTTATAGAACCCAGCGGAAGATGTTATGGATATATTGCTGAATGCAAAAAGCCTCTTAAAAAGCAAAATGTATATGATCTCAATTTTGTATGAAAAAGCATCTATTATACAGGCATACCTCAGAGATACTGCAGATTCGGTTCCAGACCACGTCAATACAGTGAATATCGCAATAAAGTGAGTCACATGAATTTTTTGGTTTCCCAGTGCATATAAAAGCTATGCTTATACTATGCTGTAGTCTACTAAGCGTGCAATAGCATTGTATCTAAAAAATGTGATACCTTAATTAAAAAACACTTTATTGCTAAAAAATGCTTACCATCACCTGAGCCTTCAGCGAGTTGTAATCTTTTTGCTGGTGGAGGGTCTTGCCTTGATTTTGATGGCTGCTGGCTGATCAGGATGGTGGTTGCTGAAGGCTGGGGTGGCTGTGGTAATTTCTTAAAATAAGAGAAAAATGAAGTTTGCCACATAGATCGACTTCCTTTCACAAAAGATTTCTCTGTGACATGTGATGCCGTTTGATAGTATTTTACGCACAGTAGAACTTCTTTCAAAATTGGAGTCAATCCACTCAAACCCTGCAGCTGCTTTACCAACTAAGTTTATGCAATATTCTAAATCCTTTGTTGTCATTTCAGCAACGCTCACAGCATCTTCACCAGCAGAGTCCGTCTCAAGAAACCACTTTATTTGCTCATCCTTAAGAAGCAACTCCTCATCCACTCAAGTTTTATCATGAGATTGTAGCAATTCAGGCTCCACCTCTAATTCTACTTCTCTTGATTTTTGCACCACATCTGTAGTTACTCCCTTCACTGAAGTCTCGAACCCCTCAAAATCATCCATGAGGGTTGGAATCAACTTCTTCCAAACTCCTGTTAATGTGATATTTTGTCCTCTCCTATGAATCACAAATATTCTTAATGGCATCTAGAATGGTGAATCCTTTCCAGAAGATTTTCAATTTACTTTTTGTAGATCCATCAGAGGAATCACTAACTATGGCAGCTACAGCCTTACGAAACGTATTTCTTAAATAACAAGACTCGAAAGTCCAAATTACTTCTTGATCCATGGGCTGTATAATGGATATTGTGTTAGCAGGCATGAAAATAACATTAATCTCCTTGTACATCTCCATCAGAGCTCTTGGTTGACCAGGTGCGTTGTCAATGAGCAGTAATATTTTGAAGGGAATATTTTTTCTGAGCAGTAGGTCTCAACAGTGGGCTTAAAATATTCAGCAAACCATGTCGTAAACAGATGGGCTGTCATCCAGGCTTTGTTGTTCCATTTGTAGAGCACAGGCATAGTAGATTTAGCAGAATTCTTAAGGGCTCTAGAAATTTTGGAATGGTAAATAAGCATTGGCTTGAACCTAAAGTCACCAGCTGCATTAGCTGCTAACAAGGGAGTCGGCCTGTCCTTTGAAGCTTTGGAGTGAGGCATTGACTTCTCCTCTCTAGCTATCAAAGTCCTAGATGGCATCTTCTTCCAATATAAGGCTGTTCCATCTACACTGAAAATCTGTTGTTTAGTGTGGCTGCCTTCATCTATCGTCTTTGCTAACACTGCTAACTTGCTGCAGCTTCTATATTAGCCGTTGCTACTTCACCTTGCACTTTTATGTTATGGAGACGGCTTCTTTCCTTACACCTCATGAACCAGCCTCTGCTAGCTTCAAACTTCTCTTCTGCAGTTTCCTCACCTCTCCCTACCTTCATAGAATTGAAGAGAGTTAAGGTCTTGCTCTGGATTAGGCTTTGGCTTAAGGGAATGCTGTGGCTGGTTTAATCTTCCATCCAGATCACAAAAACTTTCTCCTTAACGTTCGCGTGTTCACTGGAGTAGCACTTTTAATTTACCTCAATCACTTTTCCCTTGCATTCACAACTTGGCCAACTGTTTGGCACAAGAGGCCTAGATTTTGGACTATCTCAGCTTTCAACCTGCCTTCCTCACTAAGCTTAATCATTTCTAACTTTTGATTTAAAGTGAGAGACATGAGACTCTTCCTTTCATTTGAACACTTAGAGACCAATGTAGGGTTATTAACTGGCATAATTTCAATATTGTCATGTCTCAGGGAACAGGGAGGCCTGAGCAGAAGGAGAGAGATGGGGAAACAGCTGGTCGGTGGAGCCATCAGAACACACACAACATTTACCGATTAAGTTTTCCGTCTTTTTTTTTTTTTTTTTTTTATGGGCACAGTTTGTGGTGCCCCAAAACATTACAATAGTAACATCAAAGATCACTGATCACAGATCATCATAGCAGATATAATAATAATGTAAAAGTTTGAAATACTGCAAGAATTACCAAAGTGTGACACAGAGACATGAAGTGAGCATATGCTGTTGGAAAAATGGTGCCAGTAGACTTGCTGGAAGCAGGGTTGCCACAAGCCTTCAATTTGTAAAAAATGCAATATCTGCGAAGCACAGGGAAGCAAAAGTGCAATAAAATGAGATGCGCTTGTGTATGCTTTGGGGAAAAGAATCACCAAAACCTTACCAATAATTTTCTCTGTATGGTGAGATAGTGATTTGCAATTTTTCTTCTTTATGCTTCTCTGAATACAATAAATATGCATTGTGTTTGTTATCAGAGAAAAAGAAACAATGTGATTTTGGAAAAACATTAACCAGTTAACGAAGTTCTTAATTTCAAGGACCATAAGCCAAAACCAAGCTCACTGCCCTCAAGTGGATTCCGACTCACAGCAACTGTATAGGGCAGAGTAAAGTTGCCCCCGTAGGGTGTCCAAGGAGCAGCAGGTGGATTTGAACTGCCAACCTTTTGTTAGCAGTCAAGCTCTTAACCACTGTGCCACTAAAGCTCCTTAAGGGCCATAAGAATTTATATTGTATTATATTATCATATCATATTATATATCATACCATAGTGTAAATTTCTTCTACTAGTCTTGAAGGGATGGATAAAGGGGATTTCTTAGCAGTTCTATTTATGTCAGGTGATCTCGGGGAGAAGCAAGAAAAGGAAGGCCAGAGTCAGTAGAACATGGAAATTTTCTAAAGATTGTCATTTATGATTATCTTGCCTTGGAGAGAAAATGTGAGAAGGGTATTGAATATGTTTTGGTTTGGAATCTACCATAAATTCAAGAGAAAACGGTCAACTTGTAGAGCCTATAAAATAGCTTTGAAACTTAGTAGTGTTAGTCAAATCGTTTATCCTGCATGGTAAAGTACTGAAGCCAACCCTAATAATGCCCTTGCTTCATGGACTGTGTCTCGTGCATGAAGGGCCAATAAGACGGAAGTCCAGCATAGGGTGGCCGGGATTGGTAACCTACTTCCATCCTATTGGACGGCTCCATGAGACCCGGCCTGCGCCCCCATCTCTCCAGAGAGGGCGGGCATTGTCCTTGTCCAGTAAGAATGTGAACACCACCTTCTTTGCCAGCCTGGTCCATCCTGGGGGCATGAGGCCAAACTAGTAGAGCTGGATAGGCGGTTGTTGGTGCCACTTCTTTGTTCCCCATGCCTAATAAATGGCGGTTTCCTCTTTTCATGGTGTTGAGTCCTCAGTTCCCTAGCATCCTGTCAGTTGTTTAAGAGGACTGGGTATTACGTCCCCCACCTCCACGCACAAACTCCCCTCAGGATTGCTCAGTGGAGGTGCTGTTTGCATTAGTGCAGGGATGATTTTCATTGTGTGGAATTTAGCTAACATGGAGCCTTTTTAGTTTCCCTGGTCTCTCCAGCTAAATACCGGCAGGACCCTTCTGATCCTGTGATGACCAAAAATGCCCCAACAACCCTTCCAAAGCCACTC
Organism: Loxodonta africana; assembly: GCF_030014295.1. Classification (NCBI taxonomy): domain Eukaryota; kingdom Metazoa; phylum Chordata; class Mammalia; order Proboscidea; family Elephantidae; genus Loxodonta; species Loxodonta africana. Next base: position 172,908,330 of record NC_087345.1, on the reverse strand, counting down.
CTGAGCCATTCTGAGGTAGGAGCTTCATGTCCAAATAGAACTCGACTGACGGAAGTCTCACGACCTTGGGTGCTAACTCCTCTCCCAATCTGTGCCCTCTTCTCTAGGTATCAGAGAATGACTTTGAATTTGTATGATGGTTTTACTAATTTTTATTCCTAACTAATGTCTAAAAAATACCTTTAGAGTTCTCCATCCCTCTGAAAAGCACCTGTCCTTTTCGATATGTAGAATTCGTGGCCTTCCCCTATTTTGTGATGTCATAAAAGTTGGAATATCAAAGGGTGAGTTGATGTCTGAATATTTTCACTCACTTCTTTATTCATTTGTTAAGGACTTCCTATGAGCTAGGCCTGCATTGGGTGCTGGGGGACAATGACAATCAGAGAAATCAATCAAGCGATCACATTTTTGAGCAAAGAAAAGAATAAGGTTGAATGAGAACTTGTTACCGAGGAATTGCCTAGACTGAGCAGCTGAAGGAGGCTTTTAGTAGAAGAATGCATGAGTGGCGACCCGAAGGCTGAGCAGGGGGTTGGCCAGATGAAGGGCTGGCTGTGGTGGCATTAGATCATTCCAGAAGGAAGAGACCGTGCAAAGGCCTCTGTTGAGAGGGAGAATGAGGCATCGGAGGAACTGAAAGGAGCCAGTGTGGCCAAAGCACAGAGAACAAGGGGAATTTGAATAAGGGCCTTGTGAGCTTGAGAAAGAATCAGTTTTTATCCTAAAAGCACTGGAAAGCCTTTGGAGGATTTTAAGTAGGGGAGGTGCTAAGATCAGATATGCAGTTTGAAAGGATCGTTATAACTGCAGCGTGGGGATCAGACTGGATCCAAAAAGGAGATCGTTGCAACAATCTAGACAAGAGGTGATGGCAACTTAGACTAAGATGGAAGCAGTAGAGTGGGTTATTAAGTGGATGAATTTAAGAGACACAGGTTTCCCCTGCTATCTGAAAGTGGAGTGTTCCTACGAAGCCATTCGTAAGCCGAAACGGTGTAAAGCAAAGAAGCAATTACCATTAATTTTTATGGGAAAAAGTTTTGAGCGTTCCCAGATTCAAAAATAACCCACCACGATGGAAGCGTTTAGTTGCGTCCAGTTTTATGCTAAGCGTGACACCTTTACAAGCTCTCTTAGGCTTCTCTGATACCTTAGGACCCATCTTACTAATGGATGCACAAAATAAATCAAGATAAAGCTGGGTGCTCACAGATACAGTTCAAAGCTATGGTGGCTCGATGCTGAGTGTAGTTCCCAGGGAAGGAGCCTGGGGATGCCACTCTGGCTGCTCGAGGTGCAGCCTGCCTTTTAATGGCTTGCTGCAAAACAAATGCTGAATGATATTTCTACTTTTCACCTTTTTTTTGTAAAACGAAAAACCCTCTTCTAATTTCTTTCAGTTAGCAAAAATAGGTACCAGTGTATGTCTTTCATAAAAGCGAAGTGGCATAAGGCACACTTTTGAAAAGTGGGGGTGGAGGGGTACCTGTATACAAGAGATGAGATGGCTGATATTTGGTGAGAGTTTAGTTTGGGTGGTGAGAATAAGGGATGTGATGAGGTGACTCTGAGTTTTCTTGCTTGTGTAACTTCAAGAATGGATATTGCTTCCATTCACTGATGTGGAACCTGAGAAGGGGTCAGCGAGGACTGGCAGTGAGGGCCGGCAAAAGACCATGAGTTTGGTTTGGGACAATTCGAGTTTGAGGTGTCTTTGAGTAGAAGGCAAACAGGAAATTGCCTTGGTGATGGGAGGGGCTGGAACAGGGAGGAGACCAAAGAAGACATTAGGCACACAGGACCTTCGTGAACATTTATTTTCCCTGGCTTATTTCCCTCTCCTTGATGGTTCTGCCAGTTGCCACTGGGGGTGATCCACACGTTGTCTGAAGAGCAAGGAGGGAAGCTCCAGAGTCTCACCTGCATCCCTTGAGGAGAGCAAGAAGGAACTAAAACTCCTGTCAAGGCTGTGCTTAGAACAGGGTTAAAAGGAATAGTTTTGTCCTTTAAAAACTTGAGATATTAGTGCAGCATGTACATAGTCTAGGATCTTTTGGTGGACCAGCGATACTGATGAATTAGGAATTAAAATTTTAGGAAAAAATGTTTAGGGGAATTCTGACTTGGTTAGACCCCCTAAGATGCCACACTTGAGTGCTAACAAACAAAGAAGGTTGGAGGTTTAAGTCCACCCAGGGGTGCCTTGGAAGAAAGGCTTGTCAGTCTACTTCCGAAAAATTAGCCGTTGAAAACACTGTGGAGCACAATTCCACTCTGACACACATGGATCGCCATGAGTTGGAGTTGACTCCATGGCAACTGGTTTGGTTTTTGGTTTAAGATGCCCTGGTGATCTTGGCTTAAAGGGAAAGATGGGCCTGGGTTCTCTTAATACAAGTGGAGACCTATATATGTCTTCATGAAGGTTCTCTGAGGACCTGCCCCTATCTAATATGCTGCCCCTGCCTGGGGCCATTCATTATTGAGATTGTGCTTTCAACTATCTCCCTCATTTCTTGGGGGCTTACAATCACTTTAAAAGTTTAGGTGTCAGAAGAACTAGATGGTGCCCGGCTACAACCCATGACTGCCCTGACAGGGAACACAACAGAGAACCCCTGAGGGAGCAGGAGAGCAGTGGGATGCAGACCCCAAATTCTCATAAGACCAGACTTAATGGTCTGACTGAGACTGGAAGGACCCTGGTGGTCATGGCCCCCAGACCTTCTGTTGCCCCAGGACAGGAACCATTCCCAAAGCCAACTCTTCAGACATGGATTGGACTGGACAATGGGTTGGAGAGGGATGCTGGTGAGGAGAGAGCTTCTTGGATCAAGTAGACACTTGAGGCTATGTTGGCATCTCCTGCCTGCAGGGTAGATGAGAGGGTAGAGGGGGTTAGAAGCTGGTGAAATGGACATGAAAAGAGAGAGTGGAGGGAGAGAGCAGGCTGTTTCATTAGGGGGAGAGTAACTGGGAGTGTGTAGCAAGGTATATATGGGTTTTTGTATGAGAGACTGACTTGATTTGTAAAACTTTTACTTAAAGCACAATAAAAATCATTAAAAAAATATAGTTTAGGTGTCTGGTTCACACCTGAGGTGCTTCCCGGGTAGGGGAACTCCATAGGGAATTCCAGAAGCTATTTGCAGCTGGTGGCATAGTGGTTAAGTACTACAGCTGCTAACCAAGAGGTCGGCAGGTCGAATCCACCAGGCACTCCATGGAAACTCTATGGGGCAGTTCTACTCTGTCCTATAGGGTCGCTATGAGTGGGAATCAACTCGACAGAGTGGGTTTGATTGTGGTTTATTTGCAGCTAAACTTCAGCAACAGCTCGCTCCTGTTCCACAATAAGCACCGGCTTCTCTGCAGCCCCTTCCCTGATAGCAGAGGGAGACCATCTTCAGGTGAGCATAGGACTGCAGACCCCAGAGCACCACTCTCAGTCAAACCTCAGCTGCTGTGAGCCCCAAGACAGGGCAGTGGACAGACCACAGACAGGAGGAAAAAATCCAAAGGCTTGGTGTCAACTAGTTACACAACTTTAGGCTCATTCTGATTCCATTTTCACGGTCGTGGAAGCAGATTCATAATTTTCCACATAGCTTCGAGGCAGAGCTCTGAACATCTTTCTTCGTACCTGGCACAATGACGTATCTCCCCCAGAGTCTGTCCACAGCTTGTGGCTTGGTCAGGAAGCCCAAAATTCAGGCAGCTCAGGGTTTGCAGGCAGAGAAAAGAGCGCGGCATGGGAGGAGGCATATTCACGCCACGCACTTGCCTGAATGAATGCTAGACTCACAATAGTGGGAACTCTTCCATCACAGGCACGTTCTGAGCAATAAGAATCTCGGTGATGTTCACTGTCTGTTGTTGTTAGGTGCCATTGAATCAGCTCCGGCTCACAGTGACATTATGTACAACAAAATGAAACGTTGCCCAGTCCTGCTCCATCCTCACAATCATTGGTAGTTATGTTTGAGCCCATTGTCGCAGCCACTGTATCTACCCATTTCATTGAAGGTCTCCCTTTTTTCACTGACCCTCTACTTTACCAAGCAGGACGTGTTTCTCCAGTGATTGGTCCCTCTCGATGACATGCCCAAAATAAACAAGATGGAGTTTCACCATCCTCGCTTCTAAGGAACATTCTGGATGAATGTCCTCCAACACTGATTTGTTCCTTCTTCTGGCAGTCCATGGCATAGTCAATATTCTTTGCCAGCATCTCAGTTCAAATGCATCAACTCTTCAGTCTTCCTTTTTTTATTGTCCAGCTTTCGCATGCATACGAGGCAATTGAAAAGACCATAGCTTGGGTCAGGCACATGTTAGTCATTAAAGTGACATCTTTGCCTTTTTTTTTTTTTTTAACACTCTAAAGAGGTCTTTTGAAGTGGATTTGCCCAATGTGATACCTCGTTTGATTTCTTGACTGCTGCTTCAATGAGCATTGTTTATCGATCCAAAAAGAATGAAATCCTTGACAATTTCAATTTCTTCACCATTTATTGTGATGTTATTTATTGGTCCAGTTGTAAGGATTTTCGTTTCCCTTATGCTGACCATCTGCTGAACTTCTACTCTGAGCCAAACATTTACACACGTTATTGCTGATCATCAAACTCTGAAGGGAGGCATAATTGTCCTCCATTTTGCAGATGACTAACACAAGGTTCACAGAGGTTTGAAAATTTGCTCAAGGTCACAGAGAAGGTAAGTAGCAGAGGCAGAATTCAAACCCACATCTGTCAGAGCCAATGTCTGGGCCCTTTCGTAATGCCCCCAGGCTCATTGGGAACAGAAGCCAGACCCAAGAGCTAATCCCTGGAGGTTGGGCAGACCCAAGCAACAACCATTTGACTTTCTCCGTAAACTAGATCAGGGACGTTTTAGAAAAGAAATGCCTAGAACATTCCGTTCGTGGTTTGTAGCAGTTTGAGGTGTCACCAACCTTCACTGCTCTGGCAAGATGGAGGTGAATCATCTCCAGGATTTCCATGTTTCCATTGTGGTGTCGGTGGGAGCCTACTTAGAGGCTCATGTGTATCTTCATCAATGCAAACTTCCCAGTAGAGAGAGAACCGGCCCTGGCTTTGCTGTCCCTAAGACATGGCCAGTCAGGATGCTGGCCCACACCAGGTCCCTCCTCTCCATCACCTGCAGGTCTCTCGGCAGGACTCGGGAGAACTCTAAGTAAGTGCACCAGCTGGCCTGATGCTCAATATACAAACAGCTTTACCTCAACTCCCTTGCCCTCTGTCTTAGCTACCTAGTGCTGCTGTAACACAAGTACTACAGGTAGGTGGCTTTAAAGAACAGAAATTTATTTTCTCACAAGTTCTGGCAGCTTAAGTCCAAATCATGGTCTCGGCTGTATCAGTTCCTTCCTTGTGGGTAGTCCTGGGTGTTCCCTGGTTCCTTGGCTTGTAGATGGTCCTCACATGACATTAGTCTTCCCCCGTGTGTGTCTCTGTGTCTCATCTGCTGTTTTTATAACTCATAAGTGATTAGATTTAGAACCCACCACACTCTGGTTTGATCGGATTAACATAACAAAGAAGACACTATTTCCAAACAGGATTTCATCCACAGGTATAGGGGTTAGGATTCCAACATGTATTTTTTGGGGGGAGGGGGGACACAATTTAATCCATAACATCCCTTTCTTAGTCACCTAGTGCTGCTGTAACAGAAATACCACAAGTGGATGGCTTTAACAAAGAAAAATTTATTTCCTCACAGTAAAGAAGGCTAAAAGTCCAAATTCAGGGCATCAGCTCCAGGGGAAGACAGTCCCTCTTTGTCTCTCATCAATGTTCCCCTGGACTAGGAGCTTCTTCATGCGGGGACCCTGGGTCCAAAGGATGCTCTCTGCTCCCAGCACTGCTTTCTTGGAGGTATGGGGTCCCCCTGTCTCTCTGCTGGCTTCTCTCTTTTATATCTCAAGAGATTGCTTCAAGACACAATCCAACTTTGTAGACTGAGCCCTGCCTCACTAACACAACTGCCACCCATCCTCCCTCATTAACATCATAGAGACAGGATTTACAACATATAAGAAGATCACACAATACCAGGAATCATGGCCCAGCCAAACTGATACACACATTTTTGGGGGGACATAATTCAATCCATGACAATCCCCCAAGAGAAGAAAGGGAACACCCAACTTTCTCCCAAAGCCACTTCTCATACTGCCCTTAATACAAAAAAAATAAAAATAAATAAAGAACCCAAACCCAGTGCTGTCGAGTCAATTCCAACTCATAGTGACCCTAGAGAACAGAGCAGAACTGCCCCATAGAGTTTCCAAGGAGCGCCTGGTGGATTCTAACTGCCGACCCTTTGGTTAGCAGCTGTAGCACTTAACCACTATGCCACCAGGATTTCCACAGCTTGTTTTTTTTAAAGAGACTGGTGTGTGGGGGAAGGGAACACAAGTTGTGCCACTGGGGCCTCTCTGTTCCCTCCATTTAAGCCCACAGAAGCTTCAGTATTGCTCACGCACCATTGTAGCATTCCTCGGTGCTCTGCTCCATGCCCCTCCCTCCTGTAAACACTAGGAGCATAAGCAACTTGTCGGGTTAAAAACCAAGACTGGCTGAGCCTGTATCTTTAAGACTCTCATCCTTCCAAGTTCCCTTTGAGCTTCCTGAATGACTTTACATTACATTCGCCTGTCATGGGAATCCATGTGCACTGGCTATCTTGTGATCTAGTTCTAGAAGTGTTTATTGGAGAGTCGCATTTCTACGTATGGACATAACCGGCATGCCTGCCATTTCCAGCGGGCTCTGCAGTCGTCTGACTTGTTAACGTCTCTGAGTTTGCTTAGTCATTACGGGATTGCTGGGCATTTGGGTTGTTTCCAGCATGTGGCTATTATAAATAGCATTGCTGTGCCTCCCAGGCACTTGTGCATTTAATCACTGACAACTTAGCTGCTTAACTGTTTCCTGGGTACCTGTACTGCCTCTCCAAAGGTAGGTGTGTGGTGTAACCTTTTGTGTTCCCCTCACTGCCCACAGCGGTGCTGAGCCCAAAGGAGACAGGGGTGGTACAAATTGGTCAAGGTGCTTGGCTGATAACAGAGAAGAAACGCCTGGCTACCTACTTCCAATAAGCAGCTATTGAAAACCTCAGGGAGCACAATTCTGTTCTGAACACAGGAGGTCACAATGAGTTGGAGTTGACAGCCACTGGTATTGAGATATTTCTCTGTGCCAGACACTGGGGTGAGCGCTTTACATGTATTATCTTTACCCCTCACGGCAACCCTGTGTGGGAGGTAGCTACATGATTTTCATTTTACAAATGGGAAAACTAACACTTAAAGTGATCAGAGAATTTTCAGTCACCTAGGCAGTCAGAGGTGTGGCCCAGATCTGACTCCAGCACACCTGCCTGACCTGGCTCACTAAATTTAGCCCCACAGTGCAGGTGGACCCCCTTAGCGCCTGTCGCCTTTGCAGTGTGACTCCTGGCTTGGCCCAGGCTGAGGCTGAGCAGCCTTTTTGACCGGCCTTTTTGTAAGACCTTTCCTCCGGATTAGCTCCATGCAGTATCACATGACTGAACGCTGTCCATGTGCCCGTCCTGCTGGTTCCTGATGGAAGGCTGCCGTAAACTCCCCCCTGTGTCCTCCTGAGTCTCCGTGTCTGCTGTGTGACAGCTGGGCTGTCCCAGGTTGTCCTGCTAGGCTCAAAGCAGACTCCACGGTACCATAGCATCTCCTCAGCCCCCAGGCTGAGTGCTCAGAACAGAAGAGGTGGTCTTTCTCAGATTCACGCCTGGGGAGGGGAGAAGGGAGGCAGGGAGGAAATGGAATTCTGCTCTTGAGCTCTTTGCACTTAAAAACAGACAAAATAGAGAATAAAGCAAACAAATCAGTTGTCCTTGAGTTGATTCTGACTCATGGCAACCCCATGAGTTTCACAGTAGAACTGCCCCATAGGGTCTCCAATGGTTGCGACCTTTCGGAAGTAGATTGCCAGGCCTTTCTTCTGAGGTGCCTCCAGGTGAGTTTGAACTGCCATTCTTTCGGTCAGTCGCCCAGCAATTAACCATTTGAGCCACCCAGAGATAAGCCTTTGCACTTCAAGTCTGCCTTAAAATGTTTGAGGGGAAGAGAACCATAGACCTGTACTCCGTGAAAAGGCTTGGAAAACCGATGCCCCTTTAGTGAGTGGGAGCTGGCAGGGCCGCCCAGGAAGAAGAAAGGACAAAGCCCCAGCCCCTTCTCTTTCTAAAACTCCTGCTGAGAGCTGACGTAGGCCTTGTGGGCTCAGGCACATGCCGCCGCTGAATCAGCCCTCCGTAATCACCTGCTCAGCACTTGAGATGGAAAAGCAGGACCTCTCCCCCCTTACTCCGGTCAGCCCTTCCCAACCACACCATTCTACAGTCAAAGAAAAGTGTCCTTACTTCGGTAACGAATCACAGAAGAGGCTCCTGAGTGATAATCATAGACCCAAAAGTGTTAGCTCCAGAAAAGCCCTTCCAAGATCACCAGATCCAGCCACCTGCCTGCAGACAGGTAAAGATTGTGGTGGTTGTTAGTTGCCATTTAGTCAGTTTGTCTCATGGTGGCCTCATGTGTGCAGAGTAGGACTGCTCCGTAGGGTTTTCAAGGGTGTGGCCTTTCAGAAGCAGATTGCTACCCAACTTTCAGGTGAAGGTTAGTGTCCCCATTTTACAGATAAGGTCACTGAGGTCCAGACAGGCGAGTCAACAGGCTCAATGACTTGCTCAAGACCACATATCTCAGAAGCGACTGACAGGCACTGCCAAATGTACAGCATTGGATAAGCTCTGAATTGCCCTGCCAATTTCAACCATCTTTGAAAATAACATGATTTTTCTTATGGCTTAGAAAAGTAGTGCTTTCTCATTTGAGAAATGGTTGAAAAGAACAAAGAGGAAAGCGAAAACTGTCCAACGTCTCATCACCTGAAGGTAACCTGATATTAACACTTTGATGTGTTATGGACGTAACTGTCTTTATGAAAATGCTTTTTGTGTAATTATGTTCATTTCTATAAAGTTTTTTGTAGCCTGCTTTTTCTCATTTAACATCGTAATATATGCATTTCCCTTAGTAATTAAGAGATTTTTGTAAATATGCTTTTAATAACTGCATATATTTTGCTGTATTCATGCAAATTTTCCTTATGTGTTTCCTTATATAATTGTTGGCCATTTCCAATTTTCTGTTATTATGAGTAATGCTAAGATTACCATTTTGGAACTTTTAATGTATTTTGTATTCCCATAATGCAGATGCCCTAGAAGCGTAATTATTGGATCAAATGAATTGAGCATTTCAAAGGTTCTTGGCAAATGTTGCCAAACTCCTTTTTCGAGGGTGGCTCAACAGCAGCGGGTTTGGATTTTTGGTTCCGTGTCCTTTCACACTTCTACCAGCACTGTCTGTTCAACTTTCTTCTCTCCAGTATTGAGTGTTATTCTTAAATATTTTAAGTATTGACTCAGAATTGACTCCATAGCAATGGGCTTGGTTGTTTTGAATACACTAATCAAGCTCACCAATGTCTTCCGTCATGATTTTCACCATGGCTGCTAGCTCTATCGGCCACTTGAATGACAATGGCTACATTGATACAGTTAGTACCTTACATGCATTATCTGATTTAATCTTCACATCATCCCTGGTTATGAGTTACCATCAATTCCAACTCATGACAACCCCATGTGTGTCAGTAGAATTGTGCTCCAGAGGGTTTTCAATGGCTGATTTTTCAGAAATAGGTCACCGGGACTTTCCTCCAAGGCACACCTAGGTAGACTTGAACAACCAACCTTTTGGTTAGCAGCTGAGTGTGTTAACCATTTGTATCACCCAGGGACTCCATCTCTGATTAGGTTTTCTTACTACTTTTGCTTTAAAGATGAGAGACCCAAGCCACTGAGAGGTTAAGTGAGTTGTCCAAACCACCCAGCTAGTAGGTGATGGGAATTCAAAAAGAGAGCATCGGCTCCTGTACCTGTGTGCCTCACCACCATTCTTGAATGCCAGGAGCAAACCTCAGGGGCAGGCCGGCACCACTGTGCCAGGCGTGAACCTCAATTCACAGTTCTGAGTGAGGCACCCATGAAGAGCTTCCTACTTGGTTGAATGATGGAGATGTCAAAGGGTAAACCCACTAAGGTCAAGCCAACAAAACAAGCAGGCAGCCTGCACTATTCAATTCCATGGTAGTCCAACTATTTGTGATGTGCCAAGCCCTCTGTGGGAGATCCAGAGATCAGAAAAACGTTATTCTTTCCCTCAAAATCTTACAAACTAATTGAGGGAATAAGGTAAATACACAAATGACTGCTTTACAAGGGAATATGGTAAATAGGAGTCCCTGGGTGGCACAATCGGGTCAGCACCCAGCTGAATGGTTGGCTGTTTGAACCACACCCAGAGGTGCCTCAGAGCCCTGGCCGTTCAGTGGTTAGGATCTTGGCTGCTAAACAAAAGGTCGACAGTTGGAATCCACCAGCCACTCCTTGGAAACCCTACAGGGCAGTTCTACTCTGCCCTATAGGGTAGCTATGAGTTGGAATGAACTCGACAGGAATGAGTTTAGAGTCACCTCAGAAGAAAGGCCAGGCGATCTACTTCTGAAAGATACAGTTCTGCTCTGAAACACATGGGGTGGCCATGAGCCAGGATCGACTTGATGGCAATGTTTTTGTTTGTTTGTTTCTTGGTTTATATAAGAAATAATATTTAAGTGCTTTGGGTGATCAAAGACGAGAACTCACCAGCTGATTGGAGGACTCCTTTGAGCAGGTGCCATTTAAGCTTCCTAGAGGGTGAGAAGAATTGTAGCTGGCAGAGATGGCAGGAAGACTCCCCACCCAGAAGGCCTAGAGTGACCCAAAGGAGGGAAAAGTGTTGATGGAATGGTGAGATGTCCCATGTAGGGAACGAGGTAATTTGACTTGAAGGGCAGTGTTTGCAAGCCCAAGGGTCTACCCTTCATGGAGGTTGCAGGACTGGAGGGGTGTCCACTGTCTAGGGGGAAGAGGACAAGGCCTAGCCTGTGACAGCACCCATGGGAACAGAGGGAAGATCCGCTGGCTCCGCCCTTGGCCATTCTGAATTACAGGCACTTCTAAGAAGGGGCCGCCTCACAGCCTCTGCACATCCCCCCCCCCCCCCATTTTAACTCTACCATCCTTTTGGTTTAGGTTAAATGTCATATCCTGTGGAAACTGCCCCCACCTCCCAAGTGTGAGCTAAGGGCCCCTCTTTTAGTTGTTGTTGTTGAAAGTATACACAGCGAAAACGTAACCAACTCAACAGTTTCAGCATGTACAATTTAATGATATTGATTACATTCATCAAGTTGTGCACCCAGTTTTCACCCTCCGTTTCCAAATTTATTCCTCCCTCATTAACATAAACTCACTGACCCCTAAACTTCCTATCTGACCTTTTGAGTTGCTGTTGTTGATTTGATCTCATATAGATAGTTCTTTACTAAATAAGCTAACCTATTGTTTGGTCTAAAGAAGACTTAAGGGGATCTTTTTGGTTTAAGTTTTAAAGATTATCTCAAGGCAACTAAGCGGTCCTCTTAAGGGCTTTCCCCACCCTATGATGACCCCTGTTGTAGTATTTATCACACAAGATTTAACCACCTATCATATCTCTGTTCTGCTAGAACATAAGCTCCTTGAGGAAGGTATTAATTACCCAAAACTTGGAAACAAGGCAGGGCCCTAGTGGCACAGTGTTTAAGAGCTTGGCTGCTAACCAAAAGGTCAACAGTTCGAATCCACTGGCAGATCCTTGGAAACCCTGTGGGGCAGTCCTATGGGGTCACTATGAGTTGGAATTGACTCGACGGCAATGGGTTTGGGTTTTTTGGCTTTTAATGCCACTTTGCCTTAGTCTCCTAGTGCTCCTGTAACACAACACCACAAGTGGGCGGCTTTAAAGAACAGGAATTTATTTTCCCACAGTTCAGGAGGCTGGAAATTCAAATTTAAGGCACCAGCTCCAGAGGAAGATCTTTTTCTCTTTCAGCTTCTGTAAACCTGGCGTTCCTCAGATCCTTGACCATCTTCATGTGGCGGCTTCTTCCTCCCTTTGTGCTTCCTTGTCTCTATGTCTGTTCTGCTCCTTACAGCTCAGAGGTGATTAGGCTTAGGACACACCTAACACAGAAAACCGTATTTCCAAACAGGATTACATCCACAGGTATAGGGGTTAGGATTCTGTTGTGGACTGAATTGTGTCCTCCAAAAATGTACGTCAACTTGGCTAGGTCATGATTCCCAGTATTCCGTGACTGTCCACCAGTTTGTCATCTGATGTGATTATCAACCACTTTTTTTTCTCTATAAATCCTACCTCTATGATGTTATGAGGCAGGATTACAGGCGGTTATGTTAATCAGGCAGAACTAAACCTACTAGGTTGTATCTTGAGTCAATTTCTTTTGAGATGTGAAAGAGAGGAGCGAGCAGAGAGACGGGGGACCTCACACCACCAAGAAAGCAGTGCTGGGAGCAGAGCATAGTGTTTAGAGAAATGGGAGATCTGAATGTGCTTAATAAATGCGGAACAAATCAATAAATGAGAAAAGGCATATTTTGCTCTTAGATACTGGTGCTCACAAGCATAACACCGTGGTTCTGGTTTGTTGGAGCCCTGAAAAACCAGTTGCTGGGGAGTTGACTCTGTATCTGTCAGAGTAGAACTGTGCTCTGTACGGTTTTCAGTGGCTAATTTTTGGGGAAGTAGATAGCCAGCTCTTTCTCCCAAGGCACCTCTGGGTCGGCTGGAATCTCCAACTTTCGGTAAGTAGCTGAGCACTTAAGCCAAGTTGTTTGCACCACCCAGGGACTACCCGAGCTGAAGATACACTGGGTCACATTGCTGGCTGTGTTTCAGAGCACCCTAATCTCTGAGCTGGTTTGGGGTCTTTCATTTCAGCAGTGCCCCAGACTTCCCACATGACCTCACTTCCCATGGAGCAGACACATGTGATAGAAGTGAGAAACCCACTGTAAGGAGTAGGGATAATGTGACCGGCCAGGACTGAAAGATGCTCAGGGAGGACACTAGGTCCTCCCTGTGGCCACTGGGCTGGGGCTGCCCAGGTAATCCGAGATGAGGCGGAGGTGGGGGCAGGACGGCAGCGCTTTCAGTGAACTTGCTGAGTGGGCTGGGAGTCCGCTTTTTCATGGCCCGAGAACTAGAGAGACATTGGAGTGATAATTCAAAAATTCTCTCTCATAGTCCTGACAGGTACAATATCTATGAAGACTGGTATTTCAAATCATATTTCTGATTATGGCATTTTCTCTGCTCGATTATTCAGCAAGTTGAATAGATGATTACGAGTCAGCCCCAAATGTGGCTAATTAAATATTTGACAAATAGAATTTAGCGCCTTTCATCTGCAGAGAGCTTTCCTGACAGCAACTAATTGATTCTAAGAAAGGTATCCTTCATTCTATAGATGGCAAAACTTGCAAAGGGAAGTTTGAAAAAGCCAAAAAAAACCCAACCAAACAAAAAAGCGTGCCTGTGGGAGAGGGAGCCTTATAGCAAGAAGACCCCTGGCCCCCAGAAGCCCCAAATCCTTGGGCGGTTTCATGTAATTGTGCAGTTCATCACTGCTTCTGTCGCTGCACGCGGATCTCCGTGGGTTTGCTTCTGGGAATGTGGGGGCAGGAGGCTCTGGTGGGGGCAGGCTGAGGAGGGGGCGGCAGGACTGGATCACCCTTCCCAGAGTCAGACCCGTCACGGAATTCAAACTCTTTGTGCTGGGAACAAACTAAGGAGTGGAGTTGGGGTCAGTGACTAGGACGGTCTTATCTTACTTTATTGCCTAAAATCTCATGTTTTTTTTTTTTTTTTTTTTTGAGACCATGACTCGGGTGAGGGCCTCTAGGGCCCATGCTATGGCTTCTGCTCATGCAGAACAGCGCCACCTGCTGGCTGAAGCTCTTCCCTCTAACCCTGGGCCAAAAGCCAAGCGTTTTTCTTGGATTAAAAAACCAAACCCACTGCCCTGGAGTCAATTCCGACCCATGGCGACCCTATATAACAGAGTAGAACTGCCTCACAGGGTTTGCAAGGCTGTAAATCTTTACATCTTTCTCCCGAGGGTCCACTGAGTGGTTCGAACCGAGACCTTTAGGTTAGCCGCCAAGCGCTTTAATCGCTGCGCCAGAAAACTCCTGTTTTCTGGGATAATTTCCTTCCCTGGCCAGTGCCAGATCAGAGCCCTGGCTTCTCCAGCTGGAGGAACGTGGCCGACAAATTATTTCATAAGTAATATAAATCTATCAGAGATCCATTTGTATATTAAAAGCAACCATCTCACTGTAACCCCCTCATTCCTTGATTAAACTTCATGTTAACGAAGACATTTCAGACTTGACTGACTAGCCAGGGGGCCAGTGAAAGCTGCCACTTGTCTGCCCTGGAGGGGCTCAGGGAAGCTATTCAGATGGGGATGAGTATCAGAGGGCTTGTCTAGAAGCTGGGTTTGCATAGCAGGCTCTTGTTTTCTTCCTCAGATTGTGTGCTTGTTGGGATTTGTAGGGGAGAAGGAGGTTGATGGAGATCAGCCATCGCAGTGTAGTTTATGAAGACTCCACAGGAGGCGGTCCTGCCACCACTCCCACTGAGGGCCTCTAGGGGGCAGGCTTCACCTGAATATCCTACTCCCGCCATGAAACGGAGATGGACAAATCTGCATTTGTTCTCCCAAACCAAACCCCGTTGCCGTCAAGTCGATTTCGACTCATAGTGACTCTATAAGACGGAGTAGAACTGCCCCATGGAGTTTCCAAGGAGCGCCTGGTGTATTTGAACTGCCGACCTTTTGGTTAGTAGCCATAGCACTTAACCACTATGCCACCAGGGTTTCTGTTCTCCCAAATAGTGCTAACAAACTCTCAGCTGCTCCCTGGGCCTCCTCATCTGCAACCAGCTCCCCAAGCTGCCCTTTCTCAGAGAAAGCAACATGACTCAGCTTCTCATTCCCTCCCTGCTGCGCAGCTGGACTGTAAACCAGTGTCACTGACCTTGGCCACACTAAGGTAACACTGTCCACACAGAGCCTCAGGCCAGAATCTGAGGGCCTTCTGAATTGTAAACCAAAAGGAAGCAAGGTCCTGAAGTGGGGAGTGAGAAGCCAGAGGGCGTTAGTCTCTCTTTTACCTACCCCCCTCACATACAGGTTCAGCATATGCGGAATAAGGATGAAGAACATCCATTGTTCTATCCAGCTTCCAGAGGGGCTGATTCTCCCAACAGCTTTCTGAAGTTGCCAGAGACCTGCATAGAGGGTCCCCTCCAGGGATGGGAGGATGGACTGAGTGGCTCTTGAGGACAGCTAGCCCCTTTCCTCTACCTTACATGGTGGGGACAGACAAAAGATGAAGTTGAAACTGTTGGTGATGCAGCTTTCGGTTTCTAAGAAAGGGCTGGGCCAAATCCTACAAATGAGGACAGTATAAGACACAGGCTGCGAAACAGAGCGCCAGGCCATGAGCTGAGTTCCTGCCACCACAAAACTGGCCCAGAGTTCCTGCTGGGGGGGCCCTGGCCCCTAGGCTGAGCCCCCGGGAAGCCTGAATGTCTGAGGCTGCTAATGCCTCAGTGGAAATGGAGCCTCTCCTTCTTACTTCTCCGATGAACTGTACTACAAAACGGTCTGGCTTAAGGGGGCAAACGATTTTCTGTGTTGTAACCTTCCTATGTAACCTAACAACCACTATGTGCCAACTAAGAGTTTCACACACATTATAGTATTTAACACAACCTCAGATGGGGTAGGTCTGATCAACCTCATTTCATAGCTGAGAATGAAGCTGGGGCACAGAGAGGGTAAGGAACTTGCTCAAACTCAATGGCTGCGTGGCAGGGCAGCGGTTTGAACCCTTGGGGACTCCTGGGCCTGAGTTCCTTTTCCTATGTGACTGACTTCCCTGTATTTTTGTGTTCGCAGCATGAACATTCTTGCCAATCTTGGCTTCCTACCTATTGGCAGTGGGCAGTGGAGCACAGGCGGGCTAATCGGGATACTGCTAAACACTTGAAAGAGTCAACCTTTGGGTCAGAGATTTCAAGAATCGGCCTTGTGGAGGCAGCAGGATAGAGTGGAGCCAGAAGCAAGTCCAGCTCAACCTCTACCATTTATTAGAGTCCCTGGGTGCTGCAAACAGTTAAGTGCTCACCCAGAGGTGACTTGGAAGGCTGGCCTGACCATCTGCTTCCAAAAGGTCCCTATGGAGCAGTTCTATTCTGACACACATGGGGTCATCGCCATGAGTCAAAGGCAACTAACAACAACAACCACCATTTATTAGAGATGGGAAGCTGGGTACATTATTAATCTCTTAGTTACTTAACCTCCATCTGAAAGCCGAATCTGTAAAATGGGCATAACAAGTGCCTCACAGGGCTGACTGTGAGGATTTGATGTGATCATGTGAGGAAGTACCAGGCCCAGAGCACAGCATATGGTACAGACCCAATAGCTGCTCTTCCTTCTTTTCCAAGTCCCTCCTAAATAGGACAGGTGATCATGGGCCTTCATTTGTCTGGATTATTTAGTAATAATCAGATACAGATGGACCACAGACAGGTAGTCCAGTCCTTGCATTACCTCTGCCATAACTGGGTCTATTGTCTTAGCCAAGTCACGCAAGCCTTTTACTGCTTGGTCTTTTATCTGTAACTTGCCCAATCTATCTCACAGGGCGTATCTGTTATTTAGGGCTGCCATAACAATTTACCACAAGATGGGTGGGTTAATTAAAACAACAGAAATTTATTCTAACTTCTAGAGGCTAGAAGGCTGAGATCAAGGTGTCGGTAGGGCTGGCTTCTTCTGGAGGCTCTGAAGGAGAGTCTGTTCTATCCCTCTCTTCTAGCTTCTGGTGGCCACTGGCAATCCTTGGTGTTCCTTGGCTTGCAGTGGCATCACTCCAATCTCCGCCTCTGTTGTCACATGTTGCTCTCCCTGTGTGCCCCTGTCTCTACATTTCCCTCTTCTTAGGACACCAGTCATATTGGATTTAGGGCCCACTCTAGTCCAGAATGACTTCATTTTAACTTGATTGCATCTGCAAAGACACTATTTCCAAATAAGGTCAATTTCACAGGTTCTGGGAAGACATAAATTTTGGGGGGCCACTATTCTACTCAGTATACAGGGTTATTCAAAGATTTTTTTTTTTAAGGACTGGAAGTACTTTAACATTTAAAACAGCAATGTAAGTGCAAGATTCAGAAATTTTTAATATTTTCAACGCGATGGATTAATTTCTTGTCCACTTGAATTTGGTTCTAGGATTAAAGTAACATCTGGCATAGCTACCTCATGGTCATTGGATACCTGCAAAAAAATGGAACTATCGTGTAGAAAACCCTAGCCCAGCACTTCCCATGTGCTACATTGTTTGCTGGAGATTTCAGAAATATCTTTACATAAAGCCTAGACTAGAAAATTTTTTAGATTCAACACCATGAATTATTTGAATGTACAGATGCAAGATAGAAGTTCCAGCATAAAGTGTAAGAAAAGCAGGCAAAATGAGGCCAGAGAGCCCTGAGAATACACGGGGCATGGTGGGAAGAGGGAGCTTGCTCACTTTAATGAATCCTAGAGACCAGAGAAATCCCAGATGTTGTTGCCAGATCATTCTCACATCTGTAAATATCTTTGCCCTGGGCCCAATAGGTCTATCCTTTTCCACCTTTGCTTTCCCTTTTATGCACCTTCACTTAGCCACGTGGCCCTACTTGCTAATCCTTTATTCCTCTCTTATATCTCCAATGAACTGTACCACAAAATGGTCTGACTTAAAGGGGCAAAGGGTTTTCAAGATGGTAACCCTCCTGTGCCATAACTGGGAGACTTGGCATGCACCGCCCCCCACTTCCCATCACTACATTTCCAAACCTTCCCCTTCTGAGCTGAAGGGCTGACACTCAGCTGCAGTGAGTAATCCTACCAATCCTTCAAGATGTATTCAGATAAGACTTCCTCCATGAAGCTGCCCTGATTCCTTCTCTCCCCTCCCTCTGACTTGAACTCTTTCCTTTGGACTCTGTGGAAGGTGGAATGAACTTTACCCAAACAATTGTCTTTCATCCCTAGTTCCTGACTCTATGGGGAGAGGATACCAAAGCTGTGTTTGGGACCCTCCCAGACCTCATTTTAGGAGACTTCTTTGGTCTCCATGTAACCTTTTAATAATATAACTGTAATCGTAAGAATAGCACTCTCCCAAGTTTTGTGAGTCGTTCTAGTGAATTATTGAACATGACCAGTGGTGAGAATCCTTGAATTTGTAGGCAGTGGGTCAAAAGTTCAGGTGGCCTGGGAACTCCCAAGCTTGTGGCTGGTGTCTGAAGTGAGAGCAGCCTGTGCCCTTAACCTGTGAAATCTGATCTCACTCTGGGTAGTTGGGGCTGGATTTGCATTTGTTGACTTCCACTGCATCTTGATCTATACATCTTGGTGAATTATCATCAGTCTCTCTTCCTCTCGAATGCAAGCTCCTTGGGGGATGAAAGCCTAGGTAGAACTCATATTTGTATTCTCAACTGTGCCTTGCACCTCCTCAATAAAGACTTGTTGAAAGGATGAGTAGTAAATGCTTGCATGCATGGATGAGTCTGAGCCACTGTGAGCGATGACAGGTCTGGTGTGTTCACACATAATACTAGAAACACAATTCAGCAGACAATGACTGCCATTGTGGCTGGATTTGAACCTATATAAAGACCCTACACAATAACCAGAAAAAAAATCTTTCTTACTGGGATCTGAAATGTGATCATTAGCAAATGATGCTTTGTGTTAACTCTTTGTGATTCCTGATTTAAAAACAGAATGGCCTCCTTCAGGAAGCATGAGTACCTTGAAGGGGACAAGCCACTGTAGGTGAGGGTGGAAGACACATGGAGAGGTAGGCGTCTATTTAAGCATTTCGTCTAGGAAGGACGCAGATGCTAACAATGTTTTAGTTTCCAAATGCATCCTTAAGTTGCTTACTTTGTCCATATGCAGAAACCCACTAATCAAAAAGTACCAATCATGCTTGCCTCTCATCCCTGTCCCATTTCATTTTTCTTTGATTCTTTATAGGCATAAGGCTGCTTGTTCATTTGTCATTCAATATAGTGACATTTCTTTACCCTGATGGAGCTAACAAATCCTGTTATAATCATTTTAGGCTGGATGCTAACATGGTGTTGAGATGGTAAAGTCTGGCTTAATAATTCAGTAAGATTTAATAATAGATAATTTATGTCAATTTCTCGATAATACAAGTCAGTTCTGATATATCCTTTAAGGGAATTCCAGAATGCCATGGCATGAGGTGTCAAGAGCATTTTCCTATAGCTTTGAGAAGACTGTGAAGGCATGCCAGGTTTTGTACTGTGCCTTCCATTACCATAGCTTGCATTCATTTCTGCTCCTGGAACTTTCTTTGCAATCTCAGTTGCACAAGATAAAATCTCAATGGAAGACCAGTTCATTATTAGAAATTAGAGGCACTAGTCTGCAGATCTCCCTTCATGGACCAACATTTATGCACTGTGCATTCAAATGGTGAATCCTGTGCGGTGTTTCCACAGGAGCTCAACACACATACCAAATCCAGGGAACTGAGTATAGGAACAGGGTCTTCCTTTGCACACCCTTCTTCCTGGTCTAATCCTAGGGGTATATCTGGTACATCAGGTCATTGGTAGCAGCCACTAACATCCTTTCTCTGGTTTGGAAAGAGCAAGTGTATGCAACGCAATACATTTATTTTTTTTAAGTAGGAAGATTTTGTTGGGTCAAATGCCACACCAATACAACCAATTTTCAATTATTTGCTTTTGAACTGATTACTCTGATCTTTGAGAAGAACACAGGTCATTGTACTGCTTTATTTTTTATGTCTCTGTTACTGTTCCTCCTGGCTTTTACCAGTCACTTTTTACTATAGGAAGGCTTTGCACAGAGGCCCGTGTTGAGGCTTCTGGTTCTCACTCTGGGTAAAGACCAACAAAGACCTTTGAAAAAGAATCACCCAATTCTCTGTCTAGCTCCTAGCTTGATGCTCCCCATACTCAGCAAGGAATGAGAATAGCTGATGCAAGCCTGGGTTAGCCAGGTTGGGGCACGTGCAGGCTCTGACGTCACACTGTGCCTCACGTCATCTCAGAATCTCAGACACACTCAACTAAACATCCAAGATCAATGTCCAAGACCTATAAATTCATTGCTGTCAAGTCAATTCCGACTCATAGTGACCCTACAGGACAGAGTAAAACTGCCCTATAGAGTTTCCAAGGAGTGCCTGGTGGATTCGAACTGCCGACCTTTTGGTTAGCAGCTGTAGCACTTAATCGCTACACCACCAGGGTTTCCTCCAAGACCTATAGTTAACAGAAAAGTTAGGATGCAGAAGAACAAACACAATTTTTTTTCTTTATAAAACATGAGCATACACATCTATGTTAATAGATGTAAAGAAAAATCTGGAAGAATATAAATCAAATTACTAAAGTGCTTGTGTCTGAGAAGTGTGATTATCTCTGATTTTCAATTCCTAAATTACACATTGTTATAATGTTTGCATTTTTCATACAAACCAAGTGTTGCTATTCTTAAAAACAGCTTTATATACCATAAAATACGCCCATGTAAGTGTGCAATCATAAGTTTTAGTATGTTTATAGTTCTGTAATCATTACCACTTTTTATCACCCAAAAATATCCTTGTGCCCACTAACAGTTAAGCCACTCCCATGCCCACCCCACTCCCCCACTGATCTGCTTTCTATTTGTACAGATTTGCTTTTTCCGGAGATTTTATTTAAATGGAATCAAATAATATGTCGACTTTTGTATCTGGCTTCTTTAAGTTTTTTTTTTTTTTAATTCCCACTCACTCTTAATTGGCCAGTGCTATCACTTCATTTCTTCATATAAATGGGGAATTAGAAATATTTGGTAAAGCAATTATACTCATTACAAGTGGTGGCTATAGAACTTGGCCATTTTAAACAGAAATACTGTCGTTATACTTTTATATTCAGATTATCTTTTGCTAATACTTGAATTACATATTCTGGCTGTGTCAGTAAGATTTTTTTTTTTTTAAAATTATACTTTAGATGAAGGTTTACAGAACAAACTAGCTTCTCATTAAATAGTTTATATTGTTTTATGACATTGCCAACAGTCTCCCTTCTTGACCTTGGGTTGCCTATCACCAGCTGTTTGCTCCCATCTTCTAGTCCTTGCCCCTGGGCTGATGTGCCCCTTTAGTCTCGTTTTGTTTTATGGGCCTGTCTAATCTTTGGCTAAAGGGTGAACTTCAGGGGTGACTTCATTACTGAGTTTAAAGGGTGTCTGGGGGCCATACTCTTGGGGTTTCTCTAGTCTCTGACAGGCCGGTAATTCTGGTCTTTTTTTGTGAGTTAGAATTTTGTTCTACATTTTTCTCCTGCTCTCTCCGGGACCCTCTATTGTGATCCCTGTCAGAGCAGTCAGTGGTGGTAGCCGGGTACCATCTAGTTGTACTGGACTCAGTCTGGTGGAGGCCATGGTAGTTAGTTGTGGTCCAT
Organism: Loxodonta africana; assembly: GCF_030014295.1. NCBI lineage: Eukaryota > Metazoa > Chordata > Mammalia > Proboscidea > Elephantidae > Loxodonta > Loxodonta africana. The sequence goes on along the minus strand of NC_087345.1, from coordinate 172,886,705 downwards.
TAGTCCTTTGGACTAATCTTTCCTTTATGTGTTTAGTTTTCTTCATTCTCCCTTGCTCCCAAAGAGGTGAGATCAGTGGAGTATCTTAGATGGCCACACACAGGCTTTTAAGACCCTAGACGCTACTCATCAAAGTAGAATGTAGAACATTTTCTTTAAAAGCTATGTTACGCCAATTGAGCTAGATGTTCCATGAGACCATGGTCCCCACAGCCCTTAGCCCAGTAATTCGGTCCCTCAGGGAGTTTGGATATGTCTATGGGGCTACTATGACCTTGCCTTGTACAGGTTGTGCTGGGTTCCCGAGTATTGTGTACTGTCCTTACTCTTCACCAAAATTACCACTTGTCTATGAAGTATTTTTCCATCCCTGCCCCCGCCCCCCGCCCATAACCATCAAGTTGTTTCCTTTTGTATGTAAACCTTCCCATGAGTTTTTATGGTAGTGGTCTCATACAATATCTGTCCTTTTGTGACTGACTTATTTCACTCAGCATAATGCCCTCCAGATTCATCCATGTCATGAGCTGCTTCACAGATTCATCGTTGTTCTTTATCATTGCATAATACTCCATTGTGTATATGTACCACAGTTTGTTTATCCATTCATCTGTTGATGGCCATCTAGGTTGTTTCCATCTTTTTGCTATTGTGAACAATGCTACTTTGAACATGGGTGTGCATATGTCTATTCGTGTAATGACTCTTATTTCTCTAGGACATGTTCTTAATAGTGGGATTGCTGGATCATATGGTATTTATATTTCTAGCTTTCTAAGGAAGTGCCATATCATTTTCCAAAGTTGTTGTATCATTTTGCATTCCCACCAGCAGCTCATAAGAGTTCCGATTTCCCTGCAGCCTCTCCGTCATTGTTATTTTCTGTTTTATTGATTCGTGCTAGTAATGCTGGGTGAGATGCATCTCATTGTGGTTTTGATTTGCATTTCTCTGATGGCTAGAGCTCATGAGCATTTCCTCATGTGTCTGCTGACCACTTGAATGTCTTCTTTGGTGAAGTGTCTGTTCATTTCCTTTGCCTGTTTTTTAATTGGATTGTCTTTTTAGCTGTAGAAGCGTTGGATTTTCTTGTAGATTTTAGAGATTAGACCTTTATCTGATTTGTAATAGCTTAAAATTTTTTTCCCAGTCTGTAGGTTCTTTTTTTTTACTCTTTTGGTGAAGTCTTTTGATGAGCTTAAGTGTTTAATTTTTAGAAAATCCCAGTTATCTACCTTATCCTCTGGAGCTTGTGTTGTTTGTTGTGGTTTGCCTACTGTTAATGCCATCTATCAAGGCCTCTAGCATTGATCCTATTTTTTTTCGATGAACTTCAGAGTTTTTGGCTTTATATTTAGGTCTTTGATCCATTTCGAGTTAATTTTTATAATATGGTGTGAGGTATGGGTCTTGTTTCATTTTTTTTGCAGATGGACATCCAGTTTTGCCAGCACCATTTGTTAAAAAGACTGTCTTTTCCCTGTTTGACACTTTGGGCCCTTGTCAAAGAACAGGTAGATTTATATCTGGGTTCTCAATTCAGTTTCATTGGTCAATGTATCTGTCGTTGTACCAGTACCAGGCTGTTTTGACTATTGTACCTGTATAGTACGTTCTGAGGTCAGGTAGTGTGAGTCCTCCTACTTTATTCTTCTTCTTCAGTAGTTGGAATGCATCTCTCTTTACCAAAAACATGAGCTCCAAGAGCGGGACAGACATCTTAAAAGAAGGCGAGAAAGAAATGGGCTCCTTTGCAGCCTGTCCCTGACTTTGACCCGGGGAACAGCCCAAGAGGGACAAATTGAGATGATGATTCCACTCTTCTGGAAATTGCTTATTGTACAAATAACTTCAAATATAAGAATAAGCACAAAGTCAATTCCTATGAGGTGGAGGTCAAATATATCCCAGATTTCCCCATTCTCCAAACTGCAGCACCATTCCATCTCTGACACTGGCCGCTCTCCCTCCCCTCAGCACACTACCCTTCTCTGTTTGGGTTTGGTACTTTGCTGCAACGTCTAACAGAACTCATTTGTACTTACAGTGAAGTGGTTTATTTAGGAAGTAACAGGATACAAGGAGCCCTGGTGGTGTAGTGGTTAAGTGCTTGGCTGTGAACTGAAACACTGGGATGATTGAACCCACCAGCTGCTCTGTGGGAGAAAGATGTGGCAGTCTGCTCCTATAAAGATTACAGCCTTGGAAACCCTATGGAACAGTTCTACTCTGTCCTATAGGGTCACAATGAGTTCAAATCGACTCAATGTCAATGGGTTTTGTTGAATGGGTTACAACTTGAGATCAAGATCAACGGGCTCAGAATCAGGAAGCATGTAGGCAAAGTCTCCCTTCTTCAGGGCAGATCAGCTCTCTGCTCTTCTCGGCAGGACAGGCTCCTCTCGGCCCCCTGAGGATAGGCTCCTCTTAACCCTGCTGTCACCACTGACTGCTGCAGAGCACCTTCCAGGTCTGTCATCACCTTCAGTGTTGCAGCCCTTGATCCATGTCACAGCTCTTTTAGGAGGTTCCTTGCCTCCTCTTTTTCTCTGTTTCTTTCCTGTCTGAAAAACCTCTGTGGGGTTGGCTGCTTATATACACAACTCCTTGTCAATTTCAAGGCATGGCCCCTCCCATTGGGGGAGTTGCCACAAACTGACCAGTCCCCTCTTAGTAGGCCATATACACTTCATCAGCATATAGTCTATGGTCACTTCATTTCCATAGTCTATTGACCAATCCCTGCAAGGTGCAATCACAGGGCAGATTACAGCCCTAGAGCAGACAAAAAACATCAAAACTGGTTGTTTACCCAGGAAATGTCATTCAACCTGGACAAAAGTAACAAACCCTCTGGGGTAGAAAACTAGGGCAAAGGTAACTCTTTGGGGCTTAGGGGAAAAAACTTAAGCTGTTTTTTCAAAGAACCAGGGCAAAAGGCCATGTAAAGGAACTCATTTCATTACACTTATATTTGTAGAGTTCACCCAAGGCCTCAGAATGTACGTGACATCCAGTTTGCCCCAGTGCAGCTCTGGTATCAACACTCAACTCAAATACCAGTTCCCTTCTTTGAAAACTTGAGACTCTGATGTGTTTAACAGAAGACCACTGGAGTGGTTAGCTTTTGGAGTGGTTATGGAGAAAGGCCTGAAGCACTGGTACAACTTAATTGGCTAAGCTGTTAAGATTTAGCAACTAGGCATTTAGGCTAGGCCCTTTTCCAGTATGCAAACATCACAAGGCACAGGTATCAAAGGAAGAGGATCAGAAAAATCACCTAAAAAAAAGGATCTAGTTCTGTAAGCAGGAGAGAGAGAAGCGGAAACAATTCAGAGAGGTGAAAAGTAAACTGGCAATATAAGATGGAGGGGGTGTTAAATGCAAGTTATTGTTGTTAGCTGCCATCAGCTTGGCCCTGACTTATGGTGACCCCATGTACACGGAATGAAATGATGCGTGGGTCCTGTACCATCTTCAGGATCATTGGCATGCTCAAGCCTATTGCTGTGGCCACTGTGTATTTTGAGTGCTTTCCAACCTAGGATCCCTGGTGGTGCAGTGGTTAAGAGCCACAGCTGCTAATCAAAAGGTCAACAGTTTGAATCCACCAGTCACTCCTTGGAAACCCTACGGGGCAGTTCTACTCTGTCTTATAGGGTTGCTATAAGTCTGAATTGACTCGATGGCAACAGGTTTTCCAACCTAGAAGGCTCATTTTCTAACGCTACATCAGACAATATTCTGTTGTGATTCACAAGGTTTTCACTGGCTAATTTGGAAAAGTATACCACCAGGGCTTTCGTCCTAGTCCGTCATAGTCTGGGAGCTCTGCTGGAACCTGTCCACCATGGGTGACTGGCTGGTATTTGAAATACTGGTGGCATAGCCTTCAGGACCACAGCAACATGAAAACTACCACAGTACAATAAACTGATATATGGGTGGTGGTGAATACAAGTAGATGTGCAGTATTTTAAAACATTCTGGGACAATTCTGTGGTAAAGAATATTGCTAATGATACCTATCTATTAACTAAAGCTGACACTCTATTGAAAGTTACCATATCGACTTAAGTTACCCTATGTATTTATAAAACCTACTCCCGTTGAGTCGATTCCGACTCATAGCAACCCTATAGGACAGAGTAGAACTGCCCCATAGAGTTTCCAAGGAGAGCCTGGCGGATTCGAACTGCCGATCTTTTGGTTAGCAGCTGTAGCCCTTAAACACTACACCACCAGGGTTTCCATGTATTTATAAGGATTATATAAATATAGGTTATCTCTTGAAATGTGTTTATTATTTAGGTCTTTTGCAGATGTAGGCAGCCCTGCCTGTCTTTTGAGATACTGGGGCTACAGTACTAACTGGATGGGCTCGCCTCCGCTCTCTGTTCACACTAACTGTGGGATGCGTACTTTGAACCCCAGTCTCTCCGCCATTTATTTCTTTAGACAGTTCTATTTGTTTTGGCTTTAGCTATAGTTTCCAGGTGTGTGACTACAGACCTTCATCTTTCAGGCTTTCATACTTCAGCTACTACAGCAATAGTACTAACATCAGCAACTAAGCACTCGACAATTTTCAAAGAGCTTTTACTTGATCCTCCTGAAGAATCTCGGGATATAGGCACGATAACTATTATTGTCCTTTTCAAAAGGGAGGAAAGCAAGGTTGGAAGTGCAGTGAACAGAAATACCACACCACCATGAAGCGCTGGGGCCACTAGTGGGCCCTCTGACCCTGGTGCAGTCCCAGGATGGGGTACATAATTAAGTTATGAAATTTAAGGCTAATGTACTGTTATTCTATATATTAAACTTAGACCGAAAAAAAGGTGGGGGGAGGAGTGAAGGAAAGGAATCAGTAGCAACACATTAGGTCTGTAGACTATGTCCAAATCATGGATTTTGGATTTTAAGAACAAATGAGCTTGTGAAGTATGAAGGAGCCCTTGATGGCTCAGATGGTTAAGTGCTTGGCTACCAACCGAAAGGTTGGCCATTCGAACCCACCCAGCAGCTCCATGGGAGAAAAACTTTGTGATCTGCTTCCATAAAGATTATAGCCAAGAGAACTCTATAGGGCAGTTCAACTCTGTCACATGGGGTTACTATGATTCAAAATTGACTCAATGGTACCTCATAACAAAATGCCTTGTATGTTCAATTAAAAAAAAAAGGGCACTGAGAGGTATATATGATAGCTGCCTGCTAACCAAAAAGTTGGCAGTTCGAATCCACCAGCTGCTCCTTGGAAACTATAGGGCAGTTCTACTCTGACCTATAGGGTGGCTATAAGTCGGAGCCAACTTGACAGCATCAAGTTTGGTTTTTGGGTTGATAGAATAGTTACAGGGCAAAGCGCTTTTGTTGAATGATAATCTGCAAAAGTAAGTGTATGGACTGAACTGTGTCCCCCCAAAATATATACTGAAATCCTAACCTCTCGGTTAGTACCTGTAAAGAGCACCCTGTTTGAAAATAAGGGGTTTTCTTATGTTAATGAGGTCACACCAGAATATGGCAGTTCCTAAACCTAATCATTTTTGAGTTATAAAAGGGGCAGAATAGAAACAGAGATACACCCAGAGTGGGGAGGGAACTCCACAGAATGCCAAAGATTGCTGGCAGACACCAGAAACGACAAGAGAGGCATACGGAAGGAATCAATGTGGGCGAGGTCCTGATTTGGACTCTTCGCCTCCAAAACTGTGAGAAAATTAATTTCTGCTCTTTAACCCCACCCACTTGTGGTATTTTTTCTTTTTTCTTTTAACAGCAGCACTAGGTAACTGAAGACAGTAAGTCTTCAATATAGGACTTGGAACTAACTTGATCATCCAATATCTATTTAATCTTATTATCTTGTCATCTTGTATAAAATCTTTTCCTAAACTAAATCCAAAATTACAGCTGTTAATATTTAATGGGGCAATGCTGGTTCTCCATTAACCTTTACAAAAAAATATTTTTCAGAAAAGAACATGCTTGGAATTCAATGTGAACCAATCAATTAATTGTTGTGTTTATTCCGAAGCTTTATTTTGGAGTCCTAGAACACAAAAGACATGTTTAATGTTTACAACAGGTATTAGAAATCGAGATGTTTTTATTTCTATTATTTTAGAGTAAAACTGTAGATAATGTTCCAAGCCATCATCAAAAATGCAGACCAAACTTCTCTGTATATAAACTGTACATAAAAACAAGGCACTATACATTTTGGGGTTAATATTAAGGTAGAAAGGTTGATTCACATAGATTCTTAAGAATCTATGTCATTAAGTACAAATTCTTTGTTCATTTTAGCACCGGAAGCAGTACTCAGAACAAGTCACACTTAATGCTGAAGGAAACGTTTCCAAATGTGTATAAAGATACATACTGGTGGCTGAGCTAATTCAACAAAAGCAACTCCATCTACCTTTCAATATTATTTTGACACCAAAAAAAAAAAAAAAACTTCAAAGTGAATGAATACATATCGCTTTGTTAAATACATACTTGATTTATACTGGTGTTTATATAAATATATATATATTTTAGAATCCACAAACTATCAAAATAACACTTTATAAAGAGAACTGCTTCCAAAAAAAAAAAAAAAAAAACAAGGGAAAAGGCAGCGGCTAGTTGAAGCGAGAGCACAGCAGTGTGGCAGAGGTTGCTGAGGAACCGCCGCTTAAGGGCACAGAAAAGATATTTTTATTAACATTACCTGCTGAACCGGGGAAAGAAAGTTTCCAACGTGTTCTCTTAAACATTTACAAAATACACAACTCCAGGACAAGCAGTATGATCACTTCAGTTTTTCAAAACTCGGGTTAAAACCGTTTTGTTTTGCTTTCTTTTCAGAAATACCAGTCCAAAAAACTCTCCGATTTCCTGGTCCGAGGGTCCTGAAAGCGACGACAGAGATTCCTCCAGCGCGCTCTCCCGACGACGCGCCAGCGCTCAGAACAGCCCTTTAGCTTTCTTCAGGTTCACCTGCTTCCAGGAGGGCAGCGAGTTATACTCATCCCGTGTCATGTCTAGTGCAAACTGAGGAATTGGGAGAAAATGCCAGTGGGTGAGTAGAAGGACCCCTGGACTAAGCCTGTTGTTTAACTGCTATCCCACCTGAAGAAACACTTACCTCAAAGTCTTCATCGGTCAGGTAAATTTCAAGCTTTAGAGGATCGACTCCCTCAGGGAGTGGCCTGGCTAGGAGGTCGGCCAGTGGATAAATGGTCTTACACAGCTTGGCTAACACATCTTCCACAAGGGTGATCTGGTTAGAAACTTCCGTATCCTGGAGAGGAGGAGGGAGCAGAGAGAACGCCATGTCCTACATGTGAATATGTCTTATCAGGTGTTTGGGAATATATATTGTTGTCAGCTGCTGTGGAGTTGGCCCCACCTCATGGCCGCACTACGCACAGTATAATGAAACACTGCCTGCACCATTCCATCACGGGTTGCAGACTGTTGTGATCCATACGGTTTTCACTGGCTGATTTTCAGAAGTAGATCACCAAGCCTTTCTTCCTGGTCCACCTTAGTCTGTTCAGCACCACAGCAACACTCACTGGGTGGTGGCTGCCCATGAGGTGCACTGGCCAGGAATTGAACTCAGGTCTCCTGCATGGAAGGTGAGAATTCTACCACTGAAATACAAACGTGAATATATAACTCTGTCCAATTCACATCTCAGCCTAGAGGGGCAAGGACTAAGATCTTCATTTCTCCAAGAAGGAAACAAAGTCCTTGAAACTGAAATGAGTTGTCCAAAACCTTGCACGTTTCCCATTTTCTAAATGTTTTCTTCTGCCACTGGCAAGATTAAAATAACTCCTGTTCTAGGCTGCCTCAGAAAAAAAAGCTTAGAGACTGTCACAAGTGTCCATTATAACATAAGAATATTTAATTCGAAGTTAAATACTGAAATATCCAAATAATGGAATTTGTTCTAAAATATTTAAAAATAATCAACCTTATAAGAAATCCCATGGTGGACAGCGGTGGAATTTTTGTTTTCCATGTAGGAGACTCAGGTTTGATTTCCGGCTAAAGAACCTCATGTGTGGCCACCGCCCATACATCACTGGAGGCTTGCGTGTCGCTCTGCTGCTGCCCAGGTTTCAGTGGAGTGTCCAGACTAAGATGGACTAGGAAGAAAGTCTTGGCAATTTGGAAGAAAGTCTTGATGAAAACCCTATGGATTACAACGGTCTGATCAGCAACCAATCATGGCGATGGCTCAGGACCAGATAGCCTTTTGTTCTGTTGTGTATGGGATTACCACGAGTTGAGGCTGACTTGATGGTAGCTAGCAATATAACAGTATTCTGCGGCTGAATCAAGATTTTTTTTTAAACCTTTCTGCACATTTAATCTAGAATAGGTTATTCTGGGTAATCATCTTTCTGTGTTAAATTTGGGTGGGTAGGTGGGTAGGTGAGGGAATGAATGGCTTGTAGTTGTTACAAGTTCAACAACATATGGTACAGACCAAAGGTACAGCGGGTCAGCTCTGGAGAGAGAGCGCCTGCATCTGAGCGCTGGCTCACCATTACTGAGACTTTGGGCAGGGCATTTTATGTTTCTGTACCTAAGTTCCTTCACTGGTAAAATGGGGATACTAATAAGACAAATCTTAAAAGACTGTTGTAAAATTAAATGAGAAAATAAACATAAAATGCCTGAAGCAGTGCCTGGCACAGAGTGAGCACGCAGGGAATGTTCATTATGATGATGACTGGCTGGAGCAGAGTGCCAGGCTGCTCTCTGGCTGGAAGCCCTCACAGCCTGCACCAGACAGTATAGAGCCCACTCCAAAGAAAACCCAAACCCTTAGCGGTCAAGTCGATTCTGACTCATAATGTCCCTATAAGACAGAGAGACACTGCCCTATAGGGTTCCCAAGGCTGTAATCTTTACGGAGCTGACTGCCACATCTTTCTCCCATGGAAAGGCTGGTAGGTTTGAACTGCTAACCTTTCGGTTAGCAGCCGAGTGCTTAACTACTGCACCACCAGTGCTCCTTCCAGACCCCAAGTTATCTTCAGGGAATACAGACAAATGATGGCCAGTTATGCCCTTGAACTTAGACTGTTAATGTGGCATTGACAATGTTTGCAACCCCGACAGCATGTAGGTTTTGTTGATCACAAATTTATCGTGACCAGAGCCACAATGTTATGACGGTGTCAGAGATCAGGCCTGCAGTTGGCCCCTTCCCCATGTGGACCACAACCATTTGGCTGAAGGGCAACGTACTAGGATGAGCAGCACTGTCTGCACGGTTCCACAGGCTCTGCTCATTGTTATGAAGCCTTGAACTTTCTTTTTTATAAATCTAAAATTATTAAAGACCTCCTTTAAGATACACTCATCACATTTTCTCCCCCCACAAAATCCGAACCAAATAAACCTACCCCCCACCAAACCAACAAACCAAGAGACAAACAAGCAAACACACACTCCTGGCATTGCTGTTGTGAGTACTGTTAACTCATACATGAAGGAGTCCTACGTGGCTAGAGCACGCTTCCTCCTCCTATATGGCTGGGAAATATGACATTCCGGTTAATCACCTACTTTGGTAAGTAAACGTTATGATAAATGCCTCATGTGGTAATACCAGGTGGTCTCATAAAATACACGATGAATAAAATATTGAGCAATATCTTATCATGAGTGATTCACAATACATTTCCTCATTAATTCATCACATGTTTATTTTGTCTCCTCTGCATAAAATTAATGTCGGAAAGATGAGGATTTTTTTGAGCCTTACAAGGGCCTTGAGAAGCAAGTAACATCAAGTGACATGTTTTTAGTTAACAGAATGTAGACATTCTAGTGTCTATTTATGCATCTTCTTCAAAGTCCTTAAACTTACCTTTGCTTTTAAATTTTTTAATTTGAGCACCTTATGTAGAAAATTACCAAGATAGTTCACCTGATTTCCCCTTAGGCTTTTCCTCTTCCTAAGCTAATTCTAGGTAGACTTGTTAACGTGTTGTAAAAGAAAAAAAAAAAAAATTTTTTTTCTCACTTTGAAAGTGCCATTGGTTACTTCTCCCCAACGTAAAGCCAAGCCTCCACGACTCAAGCCGGAGAGGACAGGAAAGGCTGCTCACCATCTCTGTGATTTCAGCAATGTCCTCTCTGTGCTCCCAGCTGGGAAACATATTGGTGAACGTCAGGGGTTCTAGACCAGCGTGGATAAGGTACGACTTGGGGGGCGGCTTCTTGATGTTTTTTCCTGTATTTAGACAGAATGCAAAGGTGAGTAGACCCCCTAAAAAATACCTGTTGCCGTAGAGTTGATTCTGACTCATAGCGACCCTATAGGACAGAGCAGAACTGCCCCCATACGGTTTCCAAGGAGCAGCTGGTGGATTCAAACTGCCGACCTTCTGGTTAGTAGCCGAACTGCTTAACCACCACGTGGGCCCAAAGACCTTGTCTTTTTCTGATTTCCCTTTAGATCTTTTTGTTATTGTTTGGAACTCTTGACTAGGTGCTTAAATTATGTATGAGTAATTTATAATAAAACATGGGTGATTTTTATATAAAATACTAATTTTAAACATATGACTATAATAAAAAGCCAGTTGTTGTCAAGCCAATTTCAACTCAGGCTACTCCACGTGTATGAACTGTGCTCCTCGCTGTTGCTTTGTTGATTCCAACTCATAGCCACCCGATAGGACAGAGTAAAACAGTCCCCTAGGGTTTTATAGGCTGTGATCTTTATGGGAACAGATCTTCTTTCCCCCTTGCAGAGTGGCTGGTGGGTTTCAACTGCTGACCTGTTGGTTAGCAGCCGAGTGCTTAACCATTACATCATCATGGTTTTCAATCGTTAATTTTTCAGAAGTAAATCACCAGGCCCTTCTTCCTAGGCGACTCTGGGTCAACTCAAACCTCCAGTCTTTTGGTTAGCAGCCAAGCATGATCGACTAGGGACAGGGACACTTAATCAACCTGACTCTATACTGTCTGAACCTAACAAAATGCTACTGGACCCCTGAGGGGGTCAGCCTTTTGGTGTGGCTTTTGGGTGCAATGTTTTCTCCTCCTGCATTCCCCTGTGGAAGCATCCCTCTGGTTTCCTAACTGCAGGATGAGTTCAATACAAATCAGACAGCGTAGGGATGGCATTTTATAAGTCCACTTTACCATAAACGTTCCGCGAAAGTTTAATGAAAGTTATTTATTACTAAAGAGCTTTTCAAGAAGAGAATCTATTGTACATACTCAGTGACGTTAAACTAATGAACGAAGCCTTCATAAAATTCAGATAAGAAACTAATGACTGGCATTTTAATTTTGGAGCCCTGGTGGCACAGTGGTTAAGAGCTCCAGTGAGCTAGGGCTGTCAGCTAAAAGGTTGGCAGTTTGAATCCACCAGCTGCTCCTTCGAAACCCTATGGGACAGGTCTACTCTGTCCTATAGGGTCACCATGAGTCAGAATTGACTCGTTAGCAGTGGGTATCTTCATTTTATCAAAAAGACTGCAAATTTCAAGTGGATGGTATAGCAAAAAGCTGGAAACTTATTACGGATTTTCCCTTTTAGAGAAGGGAAGAGATTCACGTGGGCTTTTCAACCAGCTTTGGGGAGTGTGTATTCCTCCAACAGTGTACCTGCATAAAGGTACTTGTCTCCCAGCACGATTAATCCTGAGAGCAAAAGGGTTTTAATCAGTTCAGGGCAAGCTGTGATACAGCCTTTAACCTTGAGGGTAACGAGTGAGATGGCCTCACAATATAAAAGAGAAAAACCAATTCTCATTCATGCTGGCAGCCAAGAATCCACTAATCTCAAAATTAATAAGCCTCAAAAAGTTAAAGGGAAAGCATTTGTTTCCTCACTGTCTGCCAGCATTATTAATGCTGGCTGACGCTCTCAGGAAGGGAAGCGGCCTAGGAAAGGAATGGTCTGGGATTCGGACCAAGTCTGCAGGAAACCATCCTGGAGCTTTAGCCTCTGGATGGAAGCCTGGCAGGCACAGTATGCTTGGGGTTTGCCTGGAGGGGTCCTGGCTTGCTGCTTGCCTCCAGCCTACTTCCTGCTGCTGAGTCCATGCCGGGTACTGGGTCCTGGCTCTCCACTCACCCCAGCCCATTTCTGGTCCACATAGGGTGCCACCTTGCCTGGCTGCTGCATCCACGCAGGGTCCTGGCTCTCCAGTTTGCCCCCAGCCCACTTCTTGCTGCTACATCCATGCAGGGTCTGGCTCTCAGCTTGCTCCCAGCCCGCTTTCAGTCCATTTGGGGTCCTAGCATGTCCCCAACCCACTTCTGGCCCATTTGGGGTCCTAGAATGTACCCAGCCACCTTCTGGTTCATTTGGGGTCCTAGCATGCTCCTAGTCCACTTCCCATTCATCTGGGGTCCCAGCATGCCCCCAGACCACTTCCCGTTCATCTGGGATCCCAGCATGCCCCAGCCCACTTCTGGCCCACTGTGTCCCAGCATGCCCCCGGCCCACTTCCGGTCCACTCTGTGTCCCAGCATGCCCCCGGCCCACTTCCGGTCCACTCTGTGTCCCAGCATGCCCCTGGCCCACTTCTGGGCCCGTCTGTGTTGTAGCATGCCCCTGGCCCACTTTTGGGCCCCTCTGTGTTGTAGCATGCCCCTGGGCCACTTCCAGTCCACCTGCTGGCTCAGCAGCTCCACCCTTACAGAAGGGCCTCACCTTTGCAGTACTGGAGCACCGTCTCCATGGCGCTTTTCCGGTCTGAGGCCCAGCGAATGCGGGCGGATCCGGTGATCTTATTCTCAATGGGCCACCAGCCTTGCCAGAGGTACACCTCATGATGATTGTCCACAAGGAACAGTGCTGAGGGGGTGAAGACAGAACCAGACGGTCAGCAGCTCCTACATGGCAGGTGCAGGCACTCCCTACTCTATTCCTTCCTTCTGACCAAGGCGGCAGGACGGGAAATCCCTTTGGTAGTTAAATTCAAAGGCAAATGGGCAAATTGAAGGCCCTCATGACAACTAGGCCTTTTGAAAGTTAAGCCAGAAAGAGCTTGTAGGTAGAGAAAGGCTTTTCTTTTATTACTAAAGAGCGTTTCAGGAAGAGAATGTATTGTGTCATACTCAGTGATATGAAAATAATCAATGAAACCGTAAAAATTCAGATAAGAAATTAATTACTTGCATCTTCATTGTATTTAAAATAATGCAAATTTCAGGTGCACGATATAGTAAAAAGCTATGAATTTCCTATGTTTTATGGATTGAATTGTGTCCCCCCCAAAGCTGTGATGAAGTCCTAATCCTCGTACCTATAAATATGTATTTCCTGTTTGGAAATAGGGGGTTTCTTTGGTTATGTTAATGAGGACATTGGGACCTAAACATAATCCCTTCTGAGCGGTGTCTTCTAGAAAGAGCAGAATAGACAGACACATGCACAGAGGGAAGAGACCCTGTGAGGAGCCATCTACAAGCCAAGGGATCCCAAGGAACTCCTGGGGCTACCGACTGGGAAGGACCCCCTCTAGAGCCAAGGCCCAGATCTGAGACAATTCAGTTCTTCAGAGCCACCCATTTGTGGTGTTACGTTATGGTAGCCCTAGCAAACTAAGACACTATGGATCTTACTTTTTAGAGATACTTCTAAAAATAGTGAATAAGTGATAAAAAGATTTACACTGGCTTTTTGGCCAGTTTTAGGAGATTTCAGCCTCTCTGACGGTGTGGCAGCAATGATGTGGGCCTCTTTCTTCCCCTTTCCACACCTCTCCTGCAGTTTCTTTTTCCTTTGCCCCAGCTCACCCACAGGCCTGCCCGACCCTTCTGGAGATGGCTAGGGCTGTGACTCGAGTGGAACGAGGTAACACGTGTGCTTGTTGGCATGAGGAGTTGTTAGCATGGTTTACCCCCGAAGAGCGTATTAAAACTGGAGAGTGCACCATGCTGGACCTATAGGTCATGCTTGGTCACGACCCTTGTTATGGGTGCTGAGCAGATGATTCAAGTCCACGATTCTTTCTAGACAGAAATGGGCTGTTCTGCCTTGTCATCCTCATTTTTTCTCTTTAAACCATCAGCCCGACTGTTTTTCCATGAGTCCTTTCTTAGCATACCTTTCAAGAGTCTGTGAAAATGACATGCTTTCAAAGCCCAGTGACAACTAACAATCCACCCTGAGCCACTGGGCGATGAGGGGTGGTAGCCTTCTCTCTTTTTAAGGTACTTGCAAATATTCCCCTCAGTACAAGATCTGTACTAGGCAAGCTTTGAAGCTGGGGACCTGGGCTGTTGGCATAAGGGGAAGTTTCTGGCTACAGCTCCAGGTTCCTGTGATATAAAAGTGAACAAACCACGAGAGCAGGACAGATAGTCTCACACTTGTTGGGGGGGCGGGGGAGGGGGGAGAAGGTCTGTATAGCCCAGCTTCTTATGACGGTCCCAACCAGAATCAGAACACAGAGATTTCTGTCTTGAGAAAATGGTCTGGTGGAACCAGTTCTAACCTTGCAATCAGAAGACATGGGCTGGAGTCTTGGCTCTGCTGTATTGCCTTGGTATGGCGGACATTGTTCTTTGGCTAACTCAGCAGATATTCTCAACTCCCTTCTCCTTTGCCACTTCCATTAGAGGTTGGAAAAGCTAACTGCTTGCTTTCCCAGGCTCCTTTGCAGCCTGGGTGGCCATGTGACAGAGTTCTAGCCATTGAGGTGTAAGCAGATATTGGCTAGGGGGTTCTGGGGAAGATTTTTCTCTATCTGATAAAAGGGAGAGACATGGCTATCATATGCCTTGCCCCCTTCCCCTTCTTTCTGTCTGGAACGTAAATATGATGGCTGAAGCAGTGGCAGTCAACTGGGACCATGAAGTAACAAGACTGAGGGAAAGGCTGGGAGAATAAAACAGATGCCAGGTCTGACATTGTTATGCTCAACCTAGTCTTACTTAACTGAGAAACTGGGGCAAGGTAAGTAACTGAGCCTCAGTTTCTTCTACTGTAATATGTGGATGATATCACCTTCCTTTTGGTATAGGTATAAGGATTACATGAGACAATATAAGAAAGTAGTTTGGCAGAGTACCTGACACATAGGAAATGCTTATTAAGTGCTAAAGTAAAATAAAAAGGCTTCCTGGAAGGTGTACCTTCCATTCAGCACAAGTCACCCCTCCCACAGGCCTCACCTGGCTGTGGTGCGCTGTACAGATCTTCTTGTAGGAAGGGCATAGAATTGACCACAGAGGGGTCTCGGGCAGGATACATGAATTCTGTGGCTAAGAAATCTCCAGAAGAACTGCTGAGGATGAATAGGCGGGGCGTGAAGTTAAAATTTCCAGGATCTTGAAAAGAAAAGAGAACAAAGTGAAAGACAAAATCTACATCAAAGTAAATTCCAGATGATTGAAGAACTAACGTAAAATATAAAACAGACAAAGAATTAGGAAAATCAGTAAGAGTTATCTGAGCTTGGAAGTGGAGAAGTCCTTTTTAATCATAGTAGTAAAAGAAATACTCAAAAGGGAAGAGACTTATTCTTTGACTACATAAAAATCAAATGAGTTAATATATATAAGGTACTCTAACAACACCTTAGCTTTTCTTACGTTAATCTGTATTTTAAGATAGGAAAGGCCATATGTACACACTCAAGTTCACTTTAGTGAACTGGAACATCTACTCTGTCTAAAGGAAACCCTGGTGGCATAGTGGTTAAGAGGTATGGCTGCTAACCAAAAGATCACCAGTTCAAATCCACCAGGTGCTCCTTGGAAACTCTATGGGGCAGTTCTACTCTGTCTTATAGGGTCGCTATGAGTCAGAATCAATTCCATAGCAATGGGTTTTTATTTACTCTAACAGTGGTCATCATCTTTTCAAATCAGGTTGATGACTTTAAAGGGCTCTGGAAATGGGACCAAAGGTCTGCTTCCCTCCCCTGCTTCCTATCCCAACATCCAAGGATGGCTACTTCTCCTGTGGTTGCTATTAAGACAAAAACATAATTGACATCTCAGGCAGGCTGAGTCTCTATGACCTTGGCAGGCAGTACCTTTCCCCTAAGCTTTGTGAAGGAGCCCTGAAGGCACAATGGTTAAGTGCTTGGCTGCTAACTGAAAGGTTGGCAATTCGAACCCACCCAGAGGCTCTGCAGGAGAAAGACCTAGAGATCCCCTTCTGTAAAGATTACAGCGAAGAAAACACTATGGGGCGTTCTACTCTCTCGCATGGGGTTGCTATGAGTCAGTTGACTCAATGGCACCTAACAACAACATTGAGGCTTTGTGAGTGCAGTCACCAAGGGGGAACCTGTCACCTTCGTGCCCACATTAAACTAACCCCTTGGGAGAGAAAACTGGACAAGATACTGATCAAACCAAGTTCCAGATAAATTGAAGAATTACTATAAAGCATGAAATAAAAAATCTGAAGAAAAACAGTATTTACTTATGTTGGGAGTGGGGAAGGCCTTGATTGACTTATAATACTGTTGTGTGCCATTGTGTTGACTCCGACTCATACTGACCCTAGAGTGTAGAACTGTCCCACGGGGTTTCCAAGGAACAGCTGGTGGATTCAAATTGCCGACCTTTCGGTTAGCAGCCTAGCTCTTAACTACCGTGCCACCAGGGCTCCAAATATAATATTAACAAGAGAAATAAATAAATAAAAGCAGAGTGCAGGAGGGCAGCCAGTGCTCTCCTACACAGGCATGTGTCCTCCAGGGACTGCTCTACTCCCCATCCATCCAGGTGTCATCTGCATTTCCCACCTCTAGCTGACAAAGGAGACTGTCACGGGGCCAGTTCACAGCACTGAGTGTAAAGCTGGGCATGTAGCAGATGTTCAATCAAGAACAAAGGCCCTCTCCCCAAGGCTAACTTCCCCTGGTGCCCTTCATCCCTACCCTCATGGACTTGCTTCCTCTAATCATCCCATCACTACAGTTCAATTCCTCTTTTCAACCACAGCCTTCTGATCCATCCAAAATAGTACAAACATAAAAAACCAAAAAAAAAAAAAACCCAAACCCATTGTCACTGAGTTGATTCTGACTCATAGCGACCCTAGAAGACATAGTAGAACTGCCCCATAGGGTTTCCAAGGAGTGCCTGGTGGATTTGAACTGTTGACCTTTTGGTTAGCAACTGAAGCTCTTAACCACTGCACCACCAGGGTTTCCAGTACAAACATAGGTAACATAAAAAATGTATGGCGCTTAAAAGTCCTCCTCTTCACCTGATGCCACTCCAGTGACTGTATTTTCCTTCCTTTATTACTCAACTTCTTAAGTGAGTTGGTGACAGTCCCTCCTTCCTACCTCTTCACCAGCCTCTCCAACCTCTTACATTCTAACTTCACACTCATTCATTGTGTCCTGTACATAAAGACTAACATGCTCAATAAATACTTACTGGATAAATCAGCGAGTGGGCTTAAAAAAACATGATTAAAGGATACGGAGTATTACCTTGTAGCATGCAGTCGTAGGCTTTTCTGTCTCTCCTTCCTAAAGCGTCCCAGAATCCCAGCGGCTCCGACCCCTCCTCACACTCGTGTATTGTCACTTTGCTGCTGCTGTGCAGTCCTGCCTCCAGGGGGCACCTGTAGGAGAAACTCAGGTCGTTTTCTATAAGTCTGGCAACTGTCATAGTACAAAATTCTTCAAGACTCAATCTACGCATCAGTTCACCATCTGTCTTCTACTCTCTAAAAAAAGCAACTCTTACTAATGGAGGAAAAAATGCTGTGCAGTTTATGAGAGTGTGTGTAGGGTGGGGGCGGGGTGTGGTAACTGGATTTGCCCTTAGGGAGGAATCTACAGTTATATAGAATATGTAATGAAAATAATATACATTTTCACATATACTGGTCCATATCTAATGCTTCTTGTCCTCTCCTGCTAGGGGTAAGCTCCAAAAGGTCAGACTTGGACTTGCTCACTGGCATCTCTAGTGCTTAACTCTGCTTGGCACAAAGTAGGTGCCTGAAAAACATTTGGTGAATGAATAAGCAAATGGTTTCTTGCTTGTTTTGTTTTTTCTCCGGGCTTCATGTGAAAAATCCCTGGCACCTCTGGAGGCCTCGCTGAGCTTCATCTACCATTTCCCCCCAGCGACAAGTTGTCTCTCTCACTCTCCCCCTCAAAGAATGTTTGAAAATGAAACATCTTGCTCAAATCTGCCTGCCTGGCGGAAGACCAGCTGTCTCCCTTCTCCTCTCAGTCCTGGCCATACAGTGCTGGGCTTACAG
This sequence comes from Loxodonta africana, assembly GCF_030014295.1. NCBI lineage: Eukaryota > Metazoa > Chordata > Mammalia > Proboscidea > Elephantidae > Loxodonta > Loxodonta africana. The sequence continues at coordinate 172,868,473 of NC_087345.1, read as the reverse complement.
TTGTCAGAGTGCCGTGTGCCCAGATACTCCCAGAGAACAGCCTTTACCAAATCGTATATTGATAGTGTGCTGTGCTTCTAGAAGACTTCATTTTTACTGTGAGGATGTCACCGAGGTCCTTCCAGGTCTTGGTATGAGAATATGCTGAGCATCTCCCGAACAACAGTTGACGGTGGGATTTCTTAAACATTTTATTTCCCATTCTACATGGATGTACAGAGCCACATTTGCAGCTCACGTCTAGAGAGGTAGTGAGAACATTAGTGGACATCTGGAGTACTATACTTACCCTTGGCTTTATCTCCAAATTTTAGTTTTACTTCTTTCCTGATTCCTCACTTAATGCCACATCACACTGACCTTTTATCTTTCTAGGTAGGCAGCTGTGGGTGCCTGCTGGAGAGAGGAGCCACCTGCCTGGAGTCCCCAACAGCTGGGGTGCTGTGTGGGAGAGCTGCCCAGAGATTACAGTAACTCACTGTCAGGTGGCCGCCTTCAGAACAGAGAGATACAGCTGTTCTCTAGAAGAGGTACGTCTTACAGTTTGACCCAGTCGGTGGTTTCATAAATCCTTCTTTAACTAAATGCTTCTTAACATTCCACTGTTCTGACAAAACTATAACTCTGAATCCCTAAAAGATACATGGAGTTTGCTCTCTTTAAATGTTAAAGGATCCCAGGCTTACAGCTGACAAGTGGAGCCATGCTTATAAAGAAAGAAGACGAGGTACTTGCTGGAGTCATTCCCCTCACCCTCCATGCACCTCTTAGGTTTTCTCTTTCGGCAGGCAGATCCTCAAAAAGTGGGGGATACCCTCAAATTTGAAGGCTTTGGCTGATATGAATGTTGTATCTCTTAAGAATGTCAGAGGTCTCTGACGACATTTGCTGTAAGCTTCCACTGGGAACTTGGAAATCCTTTCGGCCTTAACCTGCTTGTGTTTTGCAAAGCTAAACGTTCAATCTTCAAACATCATTCTTTCGGGGGGAGAGTGGAGGAGATACCAGTCACCAGGGAGGATGATAAAAGAAGCTCAGTGAGGCCTCCTGAAATTTGTTCACCATGTGCCCCGCAGGGAAGGCCCTGTGGCAGGTGAGTCTGCTACAGATATACAATACTCACTGTTCCTTTATTTTATTTGCTGCAGTTCTTCCAACCTCCTTTGTGTGGGCTTGTGCTTTGCATCCGTGCCACAGGTAAATGAGGGCTTTATTTACATTGAGAACAACCATGGACGTCCTGGACCTCAGGCTACTACAATGACATGCAACTTCCAGCAAATTTCCTTCGATGGGGACTTCTCCTCGCACGCAGTACAGCCTCCACTCACCTGCAGGGGGCACCAGTGGTACGGAGTTAGGGTGTCCGTTTTTTTTGACAGGCAAGGCTGCCATTCTAGACCACTGCCACCCACCACCAACACACACTGCACTCCACGATGCAAAGGGACTGGTGGAACGGAACCCAGAGCCTGGTGGAATGGAACGCAGAGCCCTGACGGAGGCTGTGCCGTGCACAAAGTTGTGCTGAGCATCAACAGCAGCCAGCCTAACTGCCGTTCCAGAAGGCAAATCCTTTCGGAGTTAGAAGCAGGTTGCCAAAAGCTGGCAGTGCAGAAAAACTGTTTTTATGAAATGTATAAAATACCTTGTTAAATGATATAACAGGCATTTGTTTTAAAGGCTTTAAAGGTAACATTTTTTAGTTAGATGCTGGCCGACAACAATCCTATGATTTATAATAGAAGATCGCTCGTTTTTTTTTTCTTCTAAAAAGAATGGGCAGAGCAACTGTGAGGAATCAGTCAAACATGAAGTAATTTTCCAGCCTCATTCGTGCAAAATTAGATCCTGAAGTAAACTCCACGGGGGTTATTCAGTCCTCATAAAGCTGATTTATAAGGCAAACGTTGGGTGGCTTTCAGTGGAAAAGCCACAGCTATATGAAGAGAGACTTATTTTCAATCTCTTGCCTATAAAAATACCTTCCAGGAGAAAAAGAAAAAAACTTAATTCCAACAGTAAAATTGATTTACTTTGCACATTTTCTTCTTCTTCTTCCCGTCTCCCTGAGTGCACCACCATTCCTCCCTGGAAACACTGCAGAAAACAGGGGGGCTCCTTTCCCTGAAGAACCTGGACCTGGAAATTTAAACACAGTGAAAAAAATAACACTGGTTTTTCAAAATCATAAAAATAATCCATGCCAATTATAGAAAGTTTGAAAGCTATCAAGAAGTACAAACAAATGCCTGTGGTAATCCAATTCATGCAAAGATAACCATAGGGTAACTCTAGCCGTCCCTTCAAAGTACTTCTCAGGTATATATTTTTTCTAAACAAAAATAAGATTTGTTGTTTTATGTTGCTTTATACCCTGGTTTTCTTCATTTATGTTTTCCTATGTCACAGAATATTCTTTTAAAGCACTGATTTTGATATTTTAATGGTATTCCATGGTATGGATATACCATAGTTGATTTAAACAGATTTTTAACAAAGTAGACTTCTCAGCAATGAGAATGGCTATTCACTGACTTGGCAATTATGGGGGGGAAAATATATTTTTTTGCAATCATTCCAATAATCTACTTATAGAGTGATGTGCCTTTCAAACACAGCCTCTTCTTTGCCTGTTAAAGCACTTTCTTCGGATCAAGCGTTAGCTGTGCCATAAATAACGTTAGGGTTGACTCGACTCACTCTCACTTTGGCAAGACATTGTTTATTGAGTCTGGCAGGCTGGGAGCTCTAAAAGGTAGGAAGTGTTTCTCTCCATGAGTTAACTTGTCAACCTCAGGCCCTGTTTTGCATAATCAAGTGGCGTTTTGTGTCAGCATTTTATATGTCTAAAATGATTTTCCATCTGTTGGATTGATTAAAAAGTTAAGTGTTCAACCTGCAGCAATTAAAAGGCTCAAAACTCAAAGGATGACATTGAAGCCATGATTAAACCATAGTCACATGGTGCTCCGAAGAGATAACATGGCTTTTACCAGAAGAAAAAGAGAAAAAAGGCAGTTGAAACCATCCACAATTAGAAATAAGTTAAAATGTAACTGTTGCTAAAAAACTCTTTTAAAACTATAGTCAATGGCAAAAAATACGCATTTAATTACAGGTAGACCTGGTCTGGTTCTATTCTGATGACCGTCTTAAGTCAGTTCTGACGTAAATGGGATACCTATCCTCCTCTTTTTTTAGTTTTCATAGCCTGCTATACGGCAGTGTTTTGAACGGTAAGTCATAACGCTGGACATCTGCACATGGACATCTGAGAATGATAACATCAGCAAAGTACATGCTGCAACGCTGTACGCAGTACACACACACACACACACCAACGTGTGATTGTGAAATGTGGTTTGTCATAACTGAATGCATCGCAAGTCGGGGGCAACCTGCATTTTTTAGGGAAAGATGATTGGGTCTTGGTCCTCTTCTTGGAACTCAGGAAGGCTTCCTGACCATTCATTTATTTCTGGAGAAAATTCCTCTGCTCTCTTCCCTCGTTCATCCAAGACAGTAAAAATCTTTGCCTATGGTGTCACGTTTTCCAAAACCCCAGAGTCAGTAGTTAATTACTGGCATCAAAGGGTGGGACCATAGGCATAGAAATGTTTACAATGTAAACAAAGAAATGTTTACAAAACACTAGATTTGGGCAGTAGTGCCTCCCAGGCATTATGCAGGCACTGGGGTTGTAATGGTAGATAAGACCAAGACACACAGGTCCCTTTCATGCTTGTGGGGGGAAGATAGATAACAAATAAGTAAATGAAATAATTATATAGCTTTAGATAGTGGTAAGTTACATGAAAACAAAACAAAGCATTTTAAAGTGACGGAATGACAGGCAGATGGGGAGAGATTTGAATGTAAGAGAGAGACCAGATGGCCTTTGAACAGAAACCTCCACCATATTAAGTTGAGAGTTATTTGTGGATCCAGACTGGGAAAGGAAAATAGGAAGTGCAAAGGCCCTGAGGTGGGAGGAAAGAAGTGCATCTGAGCAACAGTAAGAGGCTGGCAAGGCTGGAGTGGCATGGGAGGGGACTGGAGAGGTGTGCACGACGGCCCACAAAGGTCTTGGCAGAACAATGGAAGACTGTTGAGATTGTATCCAAGTGTGACAATGAGCAAAGGAGTAATTTGATCTGATTTATGTTCTAGAGAAATCACCTGGGCTGCTGTCAGGAATAGAGACAATAAAAATACTCAATTTTTACATTAATCTTGGATATTTCCTTAGAATTGACTTGTGGAAGTGGAATAGCTAATCAAAGTTCATAAGCATTTTAAGGTCCTTGAGCCAAAATTGCTTCTTAGAATGGCTGTACCAAGTTACACTTCCCAACAGACAGATGCACGCATACAAGGGTACCCATCCTACTGTATGCTTGCCAATGCCAGATCTATTTTAACAACTCTACCGGTTTTAGAAGTGGAAAATTGCATCTCCTGGTTTCACTGAAAAATTTTCAATTATTAGTTAGGTGGGAACTTTTTAAAAATACTCATTGTCGCTCGTTCCTGTTTTGCACATTTACTATTTACAGATACATGGTTTAAAATCATATTACAACCAGTGGGCCTTCCTGGCTGAGCTGCGGAGAGAGAAGATCTGAGGCACAGAGAAGCCGGACTAGGATAACGTTGTCTTTGTTCATTAGAATCAGGTTGTCAGGGACCAGGCCAGGCATCTCCCAGCTCCCTGGATAGGACAAGGAGGAAGTTCTCATTTCTCCTGGTCCCAGTGAAGCAGCTCTCCTTTGGGGCTCACCTGGGCACCCCTTTCTTCGTCCAGCTCCACAGTCATTAACGCTGACGTCCCCTTCTCGCTCACGGTCGAGTGCCGGCCTTGCCAGAAGAAGTAGACACACTTCTCTTTGCCAGCCACTCTCATGGGATGCTCCCCCTTCTGCCGACTTCCCACTGCAAACAGACAGAACGGTAGAGCGTGAGGTGAGTGACTGACAAGCCAGAGGAAGGGCAAATCAACAGCTTACATCTCCAGAGTCTGAGAGGACCAGCAGCAAAGAGAACACTCTGGGGCTTGGTCAGAGGAGAAATCATTCACACTCAGAAGGAATATAAGTCATCCCACAGGAGGAGGAAAACCGCCTTTCTTCCTGCTAACTGACATAGAGCCTCCAAACTGGAGAAAAGTGATCTGAAGGGCCCTCTTGACGCCCTAAGAAAGCCACCTATCATCCTTGGAGGAAGGCTGCGGACCACTCCAAGTGTGTGACAGGAAAATGGTGACAGAGAGCAGGCCCAAGGCCTCAGAAAGACACACGCTCATTTTCCACATTCTGCCCCTCTCTGGGAGAAGATGAGCTGGTAGTGAAGAGATATAGACGACAACAGCTGGATCAGCGTCCAGCACAAAGGAAAAAATTTAGACTGTTAAAGAGATTCTAGTGAACAAAGAAAACAGACATTTCCAAGTTCTGTCAGAAATGGAACAGATAAATTGCTGACATATCACTTTCAGAAAATAATCTGGGATTTAAATAATATCTGTCACCAGGGCTGTAGCCTGGATTAAGTTTTTTATCCTTACCGTCTGGCACCTCGTAGCCACTCAACGAACATTAACCGAGAGCATAAAGCAGATTTAACTGCTGGCTCTCAACAGCAGTCATGCAAAGTTAATTGGTCAAATGGTCATTTCAGACAGCACTTTGGACCTGAAAATCTCTAACTTTAGGAAAATATTTAACTATAGATTTCCCTCATTCATTTGTTCAAAAAATATTTCCTGAGTACCTACTGTGTGCTGGAGACTCGAGCATACTAGGGCTACAATGAACAAGACAGACGAGGTCCCTGTGTCAATTCCAGTCAGGGGAGATAAATAATAAGCAAGATTTCAGGTGGTGATGAGTGCTGTGAGGATGTGACACATGGTAGGGTAGGTTGCCAAGGGCCTTTTTGAGCCAATAGCTCCGAAGTGGGTGACTGCTGAACTGAGGCCTGAAATGACAATAATCTGGAGGCAGAACCTTCTAGGTGCAGGGCCAGGAGAGATTTTTGACTCAAATGCCTGGGTGGTCCCAGTAAGTGAGAAATCAACACAGGGAGAAGAGAGGTGGGTGTAACACCCACACACATTAAAAACTCCTTAAGCCAACTTTGGATTATCTGGTTCCATATTAAGTCAATTTTTCTCAGCCCCAATCCGATTTACAAAATAACAGCTATATTGAAGTTTGAAGGTACGAAGAAGAAGAAGAAAGAAAAAAAAAAATTATTTTAAGTGAAAAAAAAATTTTTTTTTTTTTAAGAAGTCAGAGGAAACCCTGGTGGCATAGTGTTTAAGTGCTACGGCTGCTAACCAAAGGGTTGGCAGTTCAAATCCACCAGGCGCTCCTTGGGAACTCTGTGGGGCAGTTCTACTCTGTCCTATAGGGTTGTTATGAGTCAGAATCGACTCGACGGCACTGGGTTTGGTTTTTTTTAAGAAGTCAGAGGCTATATTTATTAATTTATTGGTCCTCTATTCAGCAAAGTACTGTATAAAACAGTGTTCGTAAATGATTACAATAATTTCTTAAAGCACTTGGTATAAGTACTTTAAGTGATAGGTACTGTGGACCTGGTCTGAACAAGTTTACATATTTTTAAGTGGGCAGAATGAAATATAAACCCACAATGAATAGATTATAAATACCCCTAATTAATTCGGAAGCCATTCAATTGAAATTTCTGCTAATTTAGATAGGAACAAAAGTTTGTCTTTGATTAGCAATCCCATCCTTCAAAGTAGTGAAAATTAGGAGGATCAATTAGATTACCGGGGAAAGATATGCTTAAAATAGACCAGGGCAGTTTATATATTCTTAAAACTTGCAAGCACTCAAATACATCATGTAACTATACATTCATGCATGAATAACCTTTACATTCTAACCTAAAATAGGGAGTTGCATATCCCTAAAATAGAGTTTCATTTCTTTAAAAAAATGCTTCATAAGACAGACTTTTTACTAATTTTCCTTACAAATTTCCTCAACATACCAAATTCAGTCTTATGTATAAATTTTATTTTATTTTTTGAAGATGAGATCTTTTTTTTTAATGTACTTTAGATGAAGGTTTACAGAACAAACTAGCTTCTCATCAAGCAGTTAGTACACATATCGTTTTATGACATTGGTTAACAACCACATGACATGTCAACACTCTCCCTTCCTGAGCTTGGGTTCCCTATTGCCAGCTTTCTCGTCCCCTCCTGCCTTCTACTCCTTGCCCCTGGGATGGTGTGCCCCTTTAGTCTCGTTTTGTTTTATGGGCCTATCTTTGGCTGAAGGGTGAACCTCAGGAGTGACTTAATTACTGAGTTTAAAGGGTGTCCTGGGGCAATATTCTTGGAGTTTCTCCAGTCTCTTGTCAGGTCAGTAAGTCTGGTCTTTTTCTGTGAGTTAGAATTTTGTTCTACATTTTTCTCCTGCTCTCTCCGGGACCCTCTATTGTGATCCCTGTCAGAGCAGTCAGTGGTGGTAGCCGGGTACCATCTAGTTGTACTGGACTCAGTCTGGTGGAGGCCATGGTAGTTAGTTGTGGTCCATTAGTCCTTTGGACTAATCTTTCCTTTATGTGTTTAGTTTTCTTCATTCTCCCTTGCTCCCAAAGAGGTGAGATCAGTGGAGTATCTTAGATGGCCACACACAGGCTTTTAAGACCCCAGACGCTACTCATCAAAGTAGAATGTAGAATATTTTCTTTAAAAGCTATGTTACGCCAATTGAGCTAGATGTTCCCCAAGACTATGGTCCCCACAGCCTTCAGCCCAGCAATTTGGTCCCTCAGGGAGTTTGGATGTCTCTGTGGAGCTTCCATGACCTTGCCTTGTACAAGTTGTGCTGGTTTCTCCAGTATTGTGTACTGTCTTACCCTTCACCAAAGCTACCACTTATCTATTGTCTATTTAGTATTTTTCCATCCCCATTCCTCCTGTCCCTCATAACCATCAAAGATTATTCCTTTTTATGTGTAAACCTTTTCGTGAGTTTTAATATAGTAGTGGTCTCATACAATTTCTGTCCTTTTGTGATTGACTTACTTCACTCAGCGTAATGCCCTCCAGATTCATCCATGTCATGTCTCCCAGATTCATCATTGTTCTTTAACACTGAGTAGTGCTCCATTGTGTATGTACCATAGTTTATTCATCTGTTGATGGGCATCTAGGTTGTTTCCATCTTTTTGCCATTGTGAACAATGCTGCAATGAACATGGGCATGCATACGTCTATTTGAGCGATGACTCTTATTTCTCCAGGATATATTCCTAGGAGTGGGATTGCGGGATCATATTGTATTTCTGTCTAAGGAAGTGCCGTATTGTTTTTCAAAATGGTTGTATCATTTTGCATTCCTACCACAATGCACAAGAGTTCCAATTTCCCAGCAGCCTCTCCAACATTTGTTATTTTCTGCTTTTTTTTTTTTGATTCCTGTCAGTAATGCTGGTGTGAGATGGTATGTCATTGTGATTTTGATTCGCATTTCTCTAGTGGCTAGTGATCACGAGCATTTCCTCATGTGTCTGTTGGCTGCTTTAATGTCTTCTTTCGTGAAATGTCTGCTAATATCCTTTGCTCATTTTTTAACTGGATTGTCTTTTTGTTGTAGAGGTGTTGAATTTTCCTGGAGATTTTAGAGATTAGACCTTTGTCGGATTTGTCAAAGCTAACTTTTTTTTCCCTCAGTCTGTAGCTTCTCTTTTTTACTGTTTTGGGGAAGTCTTTTGATGAGCATAAGTGTTTAATTTTTAGAAGATCCCAGTTATCTAGCTTATATTCAGGAGTTTGTGTGTTGTTAGTTATGGTTGTATCCTGTTAATGCTGTTTATTAGGGCCTCTAGCATTGATCCTATTTTTTTCTTCTATGATTTATAGAGCTTTTGGCTTTATATTTAGATCTTTGGTATATTTTGAATTAGTTTGCGTATATGGTGTGAGGTATGGGTCCTATTTCATTTTTATGCCAATAGACATCCAGTTTTGCCAGCACCATTTGTTAAAAAGACCGTCTTTTCCCCATTTAATGGACACTGGGCCCTTGTCAAAGAGCAGGTGACCGTAGGTGGATGGATTTACATCTGGGTTCTCAAGTCTGTTCCATCGGTCAAAGGATCTGTCATTGTACCAGTGCCAGCTGTTCTGAATACCATAGCTGTATAGTATGTTCTGAGGTCAGGGAGTGTGAGTCCTCCTACTTTATTCTTCTTCGTCAATAGTGCTTTACTTGTCTGGGGCTTATGCCCTTTCCATATAAAGTTAATGATTAGTTTTTCCCTCTCTTTAGAGAATGTTGTTGGTATCTGGATTGGGGTTGCATTGTATTTGTAAATTGCTTTGGACAGAATTGTCATTTTCACAATGTTGAGTCTACCTATCCATGAGCATGGTATGTTTTTCCATTTATATAGGTCTCTTTTGGTTTCTTGCAGTAGTGTTTTGTAGTTTCCTTTTTATAGGTCTTTTACATTCCTGGTTAGATTTATTCCTAAGTATTTTATTTTTTGGGGGGCTAATTTTTTTTTTTTTTTAATAAAAATGGTATTGTTTTCCTGATCTCCTTTTCATCATTTTCTTTATTGGTGTATAGGAATTCGACTGATTTTTCTATGTTTATCCTGTATCCTTCTGCTCGGCTGAATCTATTAGTTCCAGTAGTTTTCTTGTGGTGTCTTTTGGGTTTTCTATGTATAGTATATCATCTGCAAATAGGGACATTTTACTTCTTTATTACCAATTTGGATGCCCTTTATTTCTTTCTCTTGCCTTACTGCTCTAGCTAGGACTTCCAGCACACTGTTAAATATGAATGGTGATAAAGGGCATCCTTGTCTTGTTCCTGTTCTCAAGGGAGATGCTTTCATCCTCTCTCCATTAAGAATGATGTTGGCTGTTGGTGTTATATGGATGCCCTTTAATATGTTGAGGAATTTCCCTTCCACACTTATTTTATTAAGAGTTTTTTTTATCAGGAATGGTTGTTGGAGTTTGTCAAATGCCTTCTGTGTCAACTGAGATGATCATGTGATTCTTTTATTTATGTGGCAGATTACGTTGATCGATTTTCTAATGCTGAACCATCCCTGCATACCTGGTATGAATTCTACGTGGTTGTGGTGTATTGTTTTTTTGATACAATGCTGAATTCTATTGGCTAGAATTTTTTTTTAATAATTTTTATTGAGCTTTAAGTGAACGTTTACAAATCAAGTCAGTCTGCCACATATGAGCTTATATACACCTTACTCCATACTCCCACTTACTCTCCCCCTAATGAGTCAGCCCGCTCCCTCCTTCCAGTCTCTCCTTTCGTGACAATTTTGCCAGTTTCTAACCCTCTCTACCATCCTATCTCCCCTCCAGACAGGAGATGCCAATACAGTCTCAAGTGTCCACCTGATACAAGTAGCTCACTCTTCATCAGCATCTCTCTCCAACCCATTGTCCAGTCCCTTCCATGTCTGATGAGTTGTCTTCTGGAATGGTTCCTGTCCTGGGCCAACAGAAGGTTTGGGGACCATGACCGCTGGGATTCCTCTAGTCTCAGTCAGACCTTTAAGTCTGGTCTTTTTATGAGAATTTGGGGTCTGCATCCCACTGTTCCCCTGCTCCCTCAGGGGTTCTCTGTTGTGCTCCCTGTCAGGGCAGTCATCGGTTGTGGCTGGGCACCATCTAGTTCTTCTGGTCTCAGGATGATGTAAGTCTCTAGTTCATGTGGCCCTTTCTGTCTCTTGGGCTCATAGTTATCGTGTGACCTTGGTGTTCTTCACTCTCCTTTGATCCAGGTGGGTTGAGACCAATTGATGCATCTTAGATGGCCGCTTGTTAGCATTTAAGACCCCAGACGCCACATTTCAAAGTGGGATGCAGAATGTTTTCATAATAGAATTATTTTGCCAATTGACTTAGAAGTCCCCTTAAGCCATAGTCTCCAAACCCCTGCCCTTGCTCCGCTGACCTTTGAAGCATTCAGTTTATCCCGGAAACTTCTTTGCTTTTGGTGCAGTCCAGTTGAGCTGACCTTCCCTGTATTGAGTATTGTCCTTCCCTTCACCTAAAGTAGTTCTTATCTATTAACTAATCAGTAAATAACCCTCTCCCACCCTCCCTCCCTCGCCCCCTCGCATCCACAAAAGTATGTGTTCTTCTCAGTTTATACTATTTCTCAAGATCTTATAATAGTGGTCTTACACAATATTTGTCCTTTTGTATTGGCTAGAATTTTGTTGAGAATTTTTGCATCTATATTCATGAGAGATATTGGTCTATAATTTTCTTCTTTGTGGTGCCTTTGCCCGGTTTTGGTCACAGCTATGCTGGCTTCATAGAATGAATTTGGAGGTATTGCTTCCTTTTCTATGTTCTGAAATAGTTTGAGTAGTACTGGTATAAGCTCTTCTCTGAATGTTTGGTAGAATTCTCCAGTGAAGCCATCTGGATCAGGTTTTTTTTTTTTTGGGAGATTTTACTCTTTTTTTTTTTTTTAACCTTTTCAATTTCTTCTCTTGTTATGGGTCTGTTCAGATTTTCAACATTGTTTTGTGTTAGTTTAGGTAGGTACTGTGTTTCTAGAAATCTGTCAATTTCCTCTAGGTTTTCAAATTTGTTGAAGTATAGTTTTTCATAATACTGTGTTATGATCCTTTTTATTTCAGGTGGATCTGTTGTAATGTCCCCCATTTCGTTTCTTATTTGGGTTATTTGTGTCCTCTCCTGTTTTTCTTTTGTCAATTTGGCCAGTAGTTTGTTGATTTTGTTGATTCTTTCAAAGAACCAACTTTTGGTTTTGTTGATTCTTTCTATTTCATTTATTTCTGGTCTGATCTTTATTATTTCTTTTTTTCTGGTGGCTGTGGGATTCTTTTGCTGCTCTTTATTTAAGTTATATAGCTAATGTTTTGATTTTGTCCCCTTCTTTTTTGATGTGTGCATCTGTTGCTATAAATTCACCTCTGAGGACTGCCTTTTCTGTGTCCCCAAGGTTTGGTATGATGTGTTTTCATTCCCATTTGAGAATGAAATTTTTTGATTCCATCTCTGATTTCTTCTATTGCCCATTATTTCTTAAGCAAGGTGTTATTCAGTTTCCATGTAATTGATTTTTTCCCTTGCTCTTCCTGTTGTTAATTTCTACCTGAAGGTGTTGTGATCAGAGAATATACTTTGTATTATCTCGGTGTTTTGGATTTTGTTGAGGGTTGCTCTATGGCCTAAGATGTAGTCTATTCTGGAAAATGTTCCACGTGTGTTGGAAAAGAATGTATACTTTGCAGCTGTTGGGTGGAGTGTTCTATATGTGTCTATGAGGTCGAGTTAGCTGACTGTGCTTTTTAGATCTTCTGTGTAGATGTTCTGTCTTTTACTGAGAGTGATGTGTTGACGTCTCCTACTATGACTGTGGAGCTGTCAATTTCTCTTTTCATTGCTGTTAGTTTTATGTATTTTGGAGCCCTGTCGTTGGATGTGTAGATATTTATTATGGTTACATCTTCATGATGGATTATCCCTTTAATTATTATATAGTGCCATTCTTTCTCTTTTATGGTGGATTTTGTTTTAATGTTTACCTGAGTTTTTTTATTGCCACTCCTGTTCTTTTTTGGTAGCTGTTTGCTTGCTGTGTTTTTTCGATCCTTTGATTTTTAATAAATTTATGCCTTTATTTCTAATGTGTGTCTCTTGTAGACAGCATATTAATGGATCCTGCTTTTTATCCATTCTGTCACTCTGTCTCTTTATGGGTACATTTAGGCCATTTATGTTCAGTGTAATTATTAATAGGTGTGAGTTTATTGCTTTCATTGTGTAGTGCTTTTTTTTTTTGTGGTGCAGGCATTTTCTTTGTTTCTGTTAGTCTCCTGTGCTGAATTCCCTTTGTTTGTGGATTTTTTTTCATTTTTCTTTTGTTTTTACTGAGACTTCATGTGTTTCTTCTTTGCTTTGATGAGTAGGTTTGTTAACTTTCTTTGTGGTTACCTTGAAATTTACCCTTATCTTCCGGGGTTTGAACCAGTCTATTATTACTTGGTATCGTCTTGGTTTCCTCTCCATTACAAAGTTCTATACCTACACTGTTTATTACCTCCTTTATTGTTCTGAACAGTCCTTGAGAGTTCATTTCCTAGGTTGGTATCTGGCTGGTGTGATCATGCGTCCTAGATTCAGGCTTTTGTCTGATGTTGTTTGTTCTCAAACTGAAGAACTCCCTTTAATAATTCTTGTAAGTTTGATTTGGTTTTTACATACTCCCTTAATTTCTGTTTATCTGGAGATGTCCTAATTTCACCATCATATTTGAATGAGGGTTTTGCAGGATATATTATTCTTGGTTGGCAATTTTCTTTTTTCAAGGTTTTATATATGTCAATCCACTGCCTTCTTGCCTGCATGGTTTTTGCCGAGTAACCACAGCTTAGTCTTATTGTTTCCCCTCTGTATGTGACTTTTCATTTTTTTGAGCTGCCCCCAGGATTCTTTCTTTGTCTTTGGTTTCAGCAAGTGTGATTACAACATGCCTTGGTGATTTTCTTCTGGGGTCAATCTTATATGAGGTTCATTCACCTTCTTGGATGGACAGCTTTTCATCTTTCATATCAGGGAAGTTTTCTGTCAGCAACTCTTCAGTGATCCTCTCTGTGTTTTCTGTTTTCTCCCCTTGTTCTGGAACTCCAGTCACTCACAAAGTTTTGCTTTTGATTGTATCCCACATAATTCTCAGGGTTTCTTCATTTTTCTTTGTTCCTATTTCTGATTTTTCCTTAAACAAAATTGTATCCAAGTGTGTCTCTTCAATCTCACTGATCCTTCTTCCATTGTTTCAAACCTGCCCCTCAGACTTTCTGTGACACTGCCAATTTCTGAAATCTTGTTGCTTATCTTTTAGATTCCTAATTGTTGTTTTTATATGATTTCTAGTGAATTTATTTTGAGATTTTGTTCCTGTATTATTTTCCTGGGAATTCTTCCATTTTTTTGTCTGCATTTTCTATGAATTTGTCTGCCTTTTCCATCAATTTGTGTATCTTTTCCTTATATTTTTGTCTGCTTTTTGCTTCAACTCTTAGATACCTCTGAATATTAGAAATCTGAATTCCCTATTAGGTAGATCTAGTGCCTTTTCTTCTCCTGGAAAGTCATCTGGGGTTTTATTTTGGATGCTTACTGGAACCATTATGCCCTGTTTTTTTTAAATATGTCTGGATACTGTCTGCTGTCTTCAGGACATTCAGTAGTTATTTTCTTTGATTATTGATTATAGATTTGTTCATTTCTTCCTGGTTTTTTGTTTTATTTGGTTATGTCTGAGCAGGCGGGCTGTGCGTTTTTTGTTGTTTACTAATCTGTGGGCATAATACTTTTCACCTCCTTGTCCCATGGCCTGGGCTAGTTGCTCAGCTGTGGTGCAGCAGGGGAGGTCCAGCTGAAGGGGAGGGGCTGGGATGGGTTGTTTGTGGCATGTTTTGGGGCTGACAATGTGGGCTGGGGGTCAGTGCAGGGCAGTTTTGGTAGGCTGTGCCTGTGCTGCTCGGGTGTGTGATATGCAGCACGTGGTGCAGGTGGGCAGGAAAGAGGGGGCAGGTTGTGATGTGCGGAGTTAAGATGGATATGGAAAGGAAGAGAGAGAGAAGAGAGGAGAGAGAAAGGGGAGTCAAAAAAATCAAAAGAAAACACAAAAAAAGTGCTGAGGGAGCTTGCTGTTGGAGTAGAGAGAGGAGAAACTGAGAAATGGAGAAAAACAAAAAGGAAAAAATAAAAAGGGAAAAAAAGTAAAAAAAAAAAAAAAGAATTGCCCCCAGGGATCCCACTGGTGACTGGGGAAGTGGCTCCCAGGCCTTGGGGTACAGCCTGTCTACAAGGGGTACGTTGGCACACAGTGCCAGGTATTCAGGAGACAGGAAAGGAAGGAAAGCAGAGAGAGATAGAAACTGAGAAATGAAGAAAAAGCAAAAAAGGCAAAGAGAAAAGAAAAAAAAATGCCCCGAAGATCCCACCAGTGTGGCTATGCAGACCAGGGAAGTGGCTCCCAAGCTGTGCAGTACAGCCTGGCTAGAAGGATCTCCCAAGCCATGAAAAGAAAAAGAAATAAACAAAATAAAATAAAACAAGGCCCCACGGATCCTGCCAGTGTGGCAGCACAGACCAGGGAAACAGCTTCCCAGCTGAGCAGCGCTTCACAGCCTGTCAAAAAGCAAAGATGGTGTATGGAGCTGGGTGTTCAAGAGAAAGGAGGGGGAAAAGGTGAGAGGCAGGGAGGAAACTAAAAGAAGTGGAAAAAAGCAACACCAGCAACAAAGAAATGGCACTGAAGGAGCTGGTGAGTGTGGGTGGGATGAATCCAAGCAGCACGGAGCCAATGCCTCCCACTGGCTGAACAACCACAGCCAGCTAGGAAGCAGTGGAGTTCAAGCAAGGGGAAGAAGGATGAGGGGTGAGAAAGCATGTATCGCTGGTTACCAGGTGCTCTGTCTCCTGCTGGGAGCTCTGTGAAGCTCCTTTCCCCTACTCCCTGTCCGCTGATCCCTGATAGGAGTCTAAGATGGTGGATCCGTGCTGCGTTAGCTGGTAGGGGACATCCGCTTGTATCTCTCCTTGCTCTCTGTTCTCTGTCAGTTTCTTACTCCATTCAGTGCTTGGCTGAGTTCTTTATCTCTCCATTTGACGCTTAGGGTTCCAGGAATTACGTCTGTCTCTGTTTTACTTAGTGTTTCAGGTCTTTGCTGTGGAGGGACGGTATGGTGCCACATTGGCTCTGCCTCACTCACAAATTTATTTTTAATTCATTTATTTATTTTTAATTTTAGCCAAGTGAGGATCAAGTTTTTATTGGTAAGGACACTTGGAGTATAATCTTTCTAGCCTTGATCAATCAGATGCCTAATTTAACGTGTAGGTACATCATGCCACTGAAATACTTTCAAGAGTAAGTTTGCTACCAATACTTCTCAGTATAGGAACAATAGAAAACTGAGGTACGAAGAACTGCTCATGGTCAAGCGCTCTTGCACCAAAACTTAATGTACTGACCACCTGCCTATACAAATCCCGCCTGTATCAGCACTTCACGAGGCCTGACCCAGTGTTATGCTTTACCATGATCGGCTTTTTTCCAACTGTTCAGGATCATGACGATGGGTGCCTACAGCACCTGAGGTGGTCAGTGAGCTAGAACACCTACTCGCATGGCTTCGCTCCTCTAGCCCACCCTTCTTTGGGCCCTATTGTTCACTTCCCACAGACTTTGCTGTGTGCCTGGCAGGCTGGCCAGCACCCACCATGCTAAGATTTACTGCCTCTTCAGCTGCCGTTTTCTGCTGACCCTGTCCCAGGAGTGGGTCTAGAGTTCTGCATTCGGTCCTGTCTGCAGGTGCTGTTCTTGTGGGGATGAGCAATGGGGGGCTGGATTGTGGTTGTTAGGTGCTGCTGATTCTGACTCACAGAGACCCTATATGACAGAATAGAACTGCCCCCATAGGGTTTTCTAGGCTGTTCACCAGGAGCAGTTCACCAGGTCTTTCTCCCGAGGAGCCACTGCATGGGTTTGAACTGCCAATCTTGCAGTTAATAACTGAGTGCTTAACTGTTACTCCAGCTTGGGGCTGGATTAGGAGTCTCCGGTGGGCCAGTGCTTCTGTGATAGCTATGGAATGATGGCCTGTGCTTTTCTGCTCTCGAGGGACATCTGGAATCTGAATGCTCCCTGCTCGAATTTAATTCTCCACATCTGGACTTTTTCACAGTTGTAACTTTGTTCATAAAGATAACACTGTATCTGGCTGTGATACACACATTTGAGAAGAAATACAGAAAGCATTTGCCTGGGTCATGTCACTGTTTCTTAGGGTCTTCAAGTAAATAGTTTATGAAGGTCTTGGCAATTAAAAAAAAAAAATTGCGTTAATGTAATTCTATGTAGTCATTCATTTTCTATTATTTCTTTCCCACAATTAACAGTGAAGGTCAGAAAATCACTAAATTTCAAACTGCAATAGCTCCTTTATAAAACATGCAGCTCCTTTCTGTAATCAAAGATTAGAAACTGTCTAGAAACAGTCTAGAACCATTCTTTAAAGTTCCCACTTCCTCAACTCCAAAAGTTTAGATTCCCCTCACTAAATTTCCTGTTATTGTTTTCATCGCCAATCACAGATTGTTTTCGCTTGCCAACTCTGCACCAGATCACAGATCTTAAATCTATTCTAGTGACTATTTTGGGAATTGCTATTACTTTGTGATAGATCCGTGACTTCATCTCCAAGGTAAGCATAATACTTGCGCTGTTGCTGTGGAGAATGGCATTGGTGAATATTTCCTGTAGCTGCCTGTGAATGTGGGCCAGGTACCTGCATTTTACATGCTGGTGAGATGAGTATCATAGTCCTTATTTTCCACATGAGAAAACTGAAACTCAGACAGGTTAAACAGCTTTACTCAACCTGTGCAGGGGATGAGTGGAGCCCAGGCCAGATGGCTCCAGGGCCTGTGGCCCCCCTTATGTGAGAGAAAGGGGCTTTTCCGATGGCTTTCGAAAAATCAAGTAGATGAGCAATGCCCTGTAACTGGACAAACTCAAGTTACCCACCAGGGTGCTAGTCTGATACCCCACTACTCCCTAGGAAGAAAGGCCCTGAGCTGAGGCCAGGCTCTGCCCAGACCCTGGCAGATCCTGCTCCTGCTCAGTGGCCCTTTAAGAAGCCCCAGAGGTTACTACTCTGGTGGCATGACCTTCAGTTGGGCCTTCTGCAGGTTCAGCCTGGTAACTGGGCGTGGTCCTTTCTTCCTTGTAACCAACCTCCTAGCATTCCCCATGTCCTGTTCCCGGGCCCGCACTGACTCCCTGCCTGTAGGCAGAATTCATAGTGGTTAAGCCTTGGTGGCACAGTGGTTAAGTGCTGGGCTACTAACTAAAAGGCTGGCTGTATGAGCCCACCAGTCACTCCTTGGAAACCCTATGGGGAAGTTCTACTCTGTTCTATAGGGTTGCTATGAGTTGGAATCGACTCAACAGCAGTGGGTTTTTGTTTGGGTTAATAACAAACTTGGGTTTTGAAAAGAGGCAGGACTGGATTTGGGAGTTTCCAGCTGTGCTCTCTACCAGCTGTGTGATGTCAGACTGGTCACCTCACCTCACTCTCCCTTTCCTCACCTGAGAAACTGGCTCAACTACAGAAGGCTTCTCACAGAGCTGTTGTGAGGCCCTCAGTCAGGGCGGCAGGTAGAGCCATTGGCACTGTGCCTGGTGGGAGAGCAGACTTCCAGACCCTGCAGCCATCCTCCTACCCATATAACCCCCTGCTGCCCTGCTGCCACGCCCAGGGATACTCCCTCCATTTGCTGCCCAGCTCTGGGGTTGCTGGGCTTCTTCCCCTGCTGGTCACCCAGGCTGAGCGGAGTCTAGCTCTCATCACACGGTGTGATGCATGGCCATCTTTTACTGTACTTGCCTCATTGTCCTTGGAAGCCAGGGTCTGAAATACTTGTTTAGCCCCTACAAGCTCCTGCACAGAGTGGGTCCTCAGTACATCTAGGGTGATTAATAGACTTGTGTTTTTTTTTGATAAATCTGGAGAGAAAACAAATCGGGTCTTTAACTCTGGTGGCACAGTGGTTAAGAGCTATGGCTGTTAACCAAAATGTCAGCAGTTTGAATCCACCAGGTGCTCCTTGGAAACTCTACAGGGCAGTTCTGCTCTGTCCTATAGGGTCGCTATGAGTCAGAATTGACTCGACAGCAGTGGGTTTGGTTTTTTTCAGTTTTTGTTAGCAAACAACTGCGTGTGTCTCTGGTAGCCTCTGGAGGCAGCCACAGCTAGATGACAAAACACCTAGACCAAAGATTCTGACTTGTGGCGACTCCATGTGTCCGAGTAGAACTGCTGCATAGGGCTTCTTTGTGACGTAAACCTTCTCCTGAAAGGGTAGAAATGAGGGAAATTGTGGATAACTGCTATTTGGCAAGGGAGAGGGACTGAATCCAAAGTTTACCACCCCTCCTTTCCCTTCATTGCCTCCAGTGCAGAAAGCACACACTTGAGTGTTTCTGTGATAAAGAGTGTTTCTTCGATGGGAACCATGAAGAGTTTTGACTATACATTTATTACACCAGAGCCACAAAACACTGCTAGTGCTCTCAGCCTCAGAGGAAATAGCTTCTTTTATTTTTAATAAATCTTTTTGAGTGTGTGTTTACCATAATGAGTTTCTTACCTAGAGTTTTACTTTGTCATTTGGTTTGGGTTTTAAATCATCCAGATAGGGTTTCTTTAAGACCCTAAATTAAGCAGCATATAGCAAAGGAGTGGTAAATATCACTGGAGGCGAATCACCACTTTCACAGAAAACCTCTGGGGACAGAAGAGGGGGCAGGAGCAGGGCAGCAGAGAAATCTCAACCTACAAGTTTAGCTTTGACGAGAAAACATCACAAGTGTTAGCAAGGTGAGGTTGTTAGGGATTCTACTTTGCTTCTTTAAGTCCATGAGAGTTGGTAAGTGGTTCTCAAAAATAAATGACTTTATTCCTGCATTGTTCCCATCCAGCTGCTGGTAAAACACAGCAGCCAAAAGAAAAAAAAAAAGAACACCCAGTTGCCTGGAGTAGACTCCGACTCATGGTAACCCCATGTGTGTCAGAGTAGAACTGTCCTCTATGGGGCTTTCAATGGCTGTTTTTTGGAGTAAAACGCCTTTCTTCTGAAGTACCTCTGGGTGGACTTGAACCTCCAACCTTTTGGTTAGGAGCCCAGAGTGTTAGCTGTTTGCACTACCCAGCGACACCAACACACAGCAGGCCCAGAATGTTCTGCTCTCACAGTAGTGCGATGCCCCACTGTGGAATGGGCTGGGCCTCTGCCAGCGTGAAGAGAACAGAAGTGTTCACTGACCTGCGGTGCTCACCATGTACTTCCACTTGACGACATAGGCGTCCCCCTCGTGGAACTGCCCAATGCTCTGTCTGGGGAGCCTGCTGTAGTCAAACTCCAGGATGTGCCACACGTCCACTGAGACACTGGTGATCTCAAACTGCCGCCGGTCATCCCCTTCCACCAGGCCATAGCCACGGCCCACGTTCACCCCGTCCAGGACACTGCCGGTGGCTGTCTGGGGCACTGGCACCATCCGCGTCACATCATACGACTTGACCTCGGCCCGAGGATCTTCCTACCAGGGAACATGAAAATGTTTGTTCAGCTGCATCTCTTTCTAGTTCAGTTTCTAGTGCAGTTTCTTGTCACATTCAACACTGTTTCAATGTCAGTGGGCCAGTGTAAAAGTACTGTGTTCGGACCCTGTCTCAGGGTATCTAACTGCGTCAGGGGAAAGACCTGGGAAGGCCTGAATACTCATCCTCAAACCAGCGAATGGGGCACCTATAGACCTGGTCCATTCCTGGCAGAGGCAGAATGAACAGGGTGATTGTTGCCTCCTAGAGTTAGAATATAACTGGAAGCCAATTTGCTGTTCTACTAGCATACCCAGGGGGAAGCTTTAAGCTTCAAGGCCCCTGTCGCTGGGACCCAAAGAAAGCTCCAAATACACAAGACAGTCACGAGGAATATACCTTCTGCTGGCCAAGTTCACTGGCGTTCTTCTCACTCGCTCTCTTCAGTTCCGTCCAATCAAGAAATTTTTCTTTGAACAGAATCGTCTCATTGTGTTCTGTAAGTCTCCCAAATATTGCCCAGTCAGGCCGCCCTTGTCCTTTTCTGCAGCGGCGGGGGGGAGTGGACGACAAAAGAACCAAGATTGAGTCACACCAAAACAAAGGAGAGGAATTTAAAACAAACTCATGTGGCTATTAGGGAAAAAAAAAATTTAAAATATTTAAGTGGTTGATAGAATGAATGGTTTATTTTTACTTGTTTCCCCAAATAAGTGACATTTTATTATTTTAGCCTGAAGCCTTGTGAGAACTTATATCCATGGAGTTTTCGTGCCCGAATTCAATGTGAACGTCAGGCCTGAATTCTTCTTGCATTCTAGCAAATTCTTGTATTTGGGATTCCCTGGGACTGGCACTTGGAAACCCTGGTGGCGTAGTGGTTAAGTGCTATGCTGCTAACCAAAATGGCAGCAGTTGGAATCTACCAGGTGCTTCTTGGAAACCCTATGGGGCAGTTCTACTCTGTCCTTTAGGGTCGCTTTGAGTCAGAATTGACTCAACGGCAATGGGTTTGATTTTTTTGGTTTGGGACTGGCACACTAGACCGGGACCTCAGCAGAGGCAGAGGCCATGTATCTTATCAGGCTATATTATACTGCCCATAGTGGATGACAATGTTTGGTGCTCATGAAGCTTCTGTTAAACTAGTTAACAGACGTAAGGAAGATGTAGCTCACCCTGAATTCTCCTTTAAGTCACGTTACAATAATGTTCTCCAAGTACTGAGATTCTCATATGCTACTAAAATGAACTTATTTTCACATATTGCACAGTGAATTTTAAGATATTTATTTCCAGGCCACTGGGTACAAGAGCAGGCATGGGTAGCATGTGACACAGGACAGGACACAGGACAGCACACAGCCCAGCTGAGGTCTGTACTGTCTCAGCATTTCAGAATCTGAAAGCATGCTTGGAACAGAGAATTTAAACAAAGGAAGAGCTGAGAAAACCCGTGTTATAGAGGGTACAGCCCTGAGAATCACATACGGGCATTTCTCATCCTTCGAGAATGGAGGCCAGGACAGTATATATACCCATCAGGGCAACTAATAGCACCTACTGTGTGTGCCTGCTCTGACCCATGCTTTATACTTCCTGTTTGTTCTGGACGTACAGTTTCTGACCACAGGGAAGGCACATCAAGGGGGCTGCCTGTTTCAGCAGAAACTGAAAGGACAGAGCATAGATACTAATGGCCTGTGCTCCAGCAAGACTTAAGGAACAGTCTGTGGTCTTTATCAGAAAATATCTGAAGGGTTGTCTTTTATATGAATTCTGCTATGCAGACCTGCCAACTGTAAAAAGAGTACTTGGCTTCAGCTTTAGAAATTTATCTTCCATGTTTTGAAGCCAAGTGAACAAGTGAGACAGCAAGTTGCAGTGTGAAGGGCCCAAGGCCGGGAGCAGGAGGCAGGGAGCTTCTCCACTTCCATCATGGACTTCTATATTTGAACTGGACTACGTCAGCGCACCTTAGTGGTTTCAGCCTCCTCGTTTGTTAAGAAGGATGCCAAATGCTCAATCTTAGTTGCACCTTAAAATCTCTGGGGCTTTTAAAACATACTGACAATCCAAGATACAACAATTGGTCTCTAACTGCCTGGAGCAGTAGAGGAAGAAGGAGACCCAGGAACTGGACTGCAGGTCTAGTTGCCTCCATGATCTACTGCCTCTTTAGCCATGAGGCCATAAGAACTGGATGGTGCCTGGCTACCATTTATAAACATTTTGATCAAGAACTCAACACATGTATCCTGATCAAAAGGGGAGTAATGTGGAACAGATTTCAAATTTCATAGAGAACCCAGACTTACTAGACCCACTAAGGCTGGAGGAACACCCCAATCTCTTGCTCGTAGAAAATTTTTGAACCTTAAACTGTAACAATCTCCTAAAGTCATCTTGAAACTAAACAGTAGTTTAGCTGAATTAGTAAAGAATGTTCACCTTGAACACTGAGCTCTTCTACTGAATTATCTATATCAGATCAAATTGACAATGGTAACTCTAAAGCATAGATGAGTAGTTTATGGGACAATGAGTCAATGGTGATGAACTAATATGGGGAGACATACCCAAGAATGGTGACACAACACGAAGAATGTAACCAATGTCATTGACTTGAGCATGTAAAAGTTGTTGAATGGATTATGATCTGCTGTGTATATTTTCACCAAAACAGAAAAACAAAGCAACAACAAAGAACACATATTGGCACACAAGCCCCACACCACACAAACTGAAAGCAAATCTCTGGAGCTCACTCCGGCATATGCTTTTTTTAAAAAGACTCCTTAGGTGATTTCGATCTTACATGTGTTGAGAGCCAGTGGGTTAGGTGTTTACCAACCCATTGCCATCAAGTCAGTTCTGACTCATAGCAACCCTACAGGACAAAGTAGAACTGCTCCATAGGGTTTCCAAGGAACACCTGGTGGATTCAAACTGCTGATCTTTTGGTTAGCAGCCAAACGCATAACCACTGTGCCACCAGGGCACTGAGACGTTTACCAGGGGGTTAGAAAGATTTACTTTCTGGTCTCTGATTATGTCGCTATTAAACATAAATTGTCCGTTGTATACATTTATGCCTCAGCATTATTTTGTTCTTTTTCCATACCAAATAAAATATTCTCCTTAGCCTTAACTTCAGTCCGTAAAACACCGGTTGCTATGGTACTAATTTTGTTATGTTAAATGTGCATTTGTTAAAAAAGGATTTTTAAACTTTTCACCTACATTCACATAATTTTTAATTGTTTCTATACAGATAATTAATTGATAATAAAATAAATAATTGAATTTTAAAACAGGAAATTAGGTAAGAAAGTTAAAACTTGTACAGGGTTCTGGGCTGTAAAGGGCCTTGCTGGAGGAGTGGTTAAGTGCTCGGCTGCTAATTGAAAGGTCAGTGGTTTGAACCCACCAGCTGCTCTGCAGGAGAAAGATGTGACAGTCTGCTTCCATTAGGATTACAGCCTTGAAAACCCTATGGGACAGTTCTACTCTACCCTACAGGGTCGCTATGAGTCGGAATCAGTGGATACATCTATATCTAACCTATTATGTTTAAAGGCATTTTTCTCCCTGGTAGTTAAAAACAACAATACATACTTCCTTTGCATGTAAAATTAATTTTTCTCATGACTATATTTCTTAAATTTTGTGTACATTCTGTTGATTTGCCAAAATGGCTTTCAAAAGTCCTGTATACTATAGGAAGTCATTAAAATCACAATCATTATTTCAATACTATATGACGACAAAGAAAAGAAAAAAGGCATAAACATCATTTACTACCCAGTAAATTGGAAATCCTGGAATTCAAGGGCTCTGTTCCTAAGGAATGAAATTAGAAGGAAACTTGTTGCTTTTGCACCTTCAGATCAATGGGAAGTTTTTCAGATTAGCATGTGATTTGTTTAAACAATTGCGATTCATCTGCCACAGAGCATCCGGAAAGTTGCAGGTGGAAACAATTTGTTCACTTTAAGAAATTAAGTATAATACAAACCCTTCCAGAAAACTACAACATCCATATTACTTCGTTAAAAGCTAAAGAAATGTTCTTATATGTGAATATTCATGCTACCCCAAAAACAAACCCACTGCTGTTGAGTCAATTCCTACTCATAGCGACCCTATAGCAACTCCATAGGGCAGAGTAGAACTGCACCATAGAATTTCCAAGGAGCGCCTGGTGGATTCGAACTGCTGGCCTCTTGGTTAGCAGCCGTAGTACTTAACCACTACGCCACCAGGGTTTCCGAATATTCATACTACGTTGTATATAATCATTTCTTATGAAAGTTAAAATCTATACAAAGCAATAGTAAATAACTACAGTAAGAACTGAGGCAGATGAAAGGATTCTGCTCACTCTACCTGTAACTCTACAGCATCATCAACACACCTGGGAATAAGTGGATTGCATTCTCCAGGATCCAATGGATTGATGTCACAGTTCTCATAGTCAAAGGTTCCATTCCATAAGTGCTTTGCCAGCTGAAATGCAATTTTTCGTTGTGCTAAGGTGACTTCTTTTCCATGCCACACGTAAACTTCACTGCCAAAATCAAACACCAATACCTGGGAAAATGGCACGAAAGCATTTGTTGGGGTCAAAGATGGGCTCAGAGTTGAATCAGGGTCTCTAATGAGAGAGTCAAACAGGTAGTGGTATATACCCTAGTGGAACTATCAGTATAAACCCAAAATGGTCATAAGAGCTGACCAGCTGGCACAGCCCTACCAAGCCAGCTTTTTCCCCCATGGATGTGATCTTCTCACGGTTGTTCTACACGCCCAAGTTAATGTTCCCTCCTCTGAACTCTCAAAAACCACTTAGAATTTTTGATTCATAAGAGTTAAGTACCTCTTCCTTCCTTCTTCCCTGCCTTCCTCCCTCCCTCCTTTTCTGCATCCCCTCCTCACTTGATTGCTGTTGTTTTCGTTAGGTGCTATTGAGTTGATTCCAACTTATAGTGACCCCACTGACAGAGCAGAGCTGCCCCATAGGGTTTGTTTAAGCTGTAATCTTTATGGAAGCAGATCACCAGGTCCTTCTCCTGTGGAGTGGCTTTGGGTTAGCAGCTGAGCACTTAGCCCTTGAGCCACTAGGGCTCTTTTCTCCCTTGTTAATCCTTCTTCATTTGTTTGTTCGTTCACTCAACTAATATATACAGGCCAGTTCACACAGGCCAGTCTTCTCTCGTGCATAGAATCCCAAATCCTTAAGGGCAGATACCATACTTTACTCATATACAGTAGGGATTTACTCAGTGTATGCTGAATGAGTACATGCATGTAATGCTATTCCTTATTTCCATGTCTTCAGTTTGTTTCACTCTATCTTCCTTCAAGAATTTCTCCCTTCATTTTCAGTAATCCAAATTCTACTTAGCACCAAGGCCTGGATCAGTTTCACTTTTTCTTTAAAGATATCCCTGGTTATTTCTTTTTCTTTAACACTCCCCCCTTTAAAGGTCCACATTATGCTGAACCTGTATCACACAACCTAGTTCTAGTTTATATTCTAATACCCTTCTAGGCAACTAAATTTGAGGTCCTTTTGTGTCTTCCACTTTTTTTCTCAGCACTTAGAATACTTATTGGTACTAGAAATGTATGTATTTCAGCAGCCCTACAGGAGGAAAACTCAGGGAATCTGCTTCCATAAAGATCACAGCCTAGAAAACTCTATGGGGCAGCTCTGCTCTGTCATGTGGGGTCGTTTGAGTCAAAAATCTACTCGATGCCACCTAACAACAACAAATAAATATTTATTGATATGAGAGGACAAAACAGCACATTACCGTAATTTGTAATCATAAATTATATATACATGTATCTCTTATTCCTTAAACTTAAGGACTGAAAAATATTTTATTTAATGTTTATACAAAAATCAAATGTAATTTAGGCAAAATGTAAATATTACCTAGCCCTAGCTCTTGATTTTTGATTATAAAAAAAAAAAAAAAAATTGTAATAGCAAAGAAAATTCACCCATGATCTGTGCATCCTCTGAACAATATTCTGAATTTTATTTTAGTATTTGAGATGGTAGTAATGGTTTGAAATCACAAATAAATATCTTCTCAAAGCTGCAACTAAGCTAGCTAATCCTGGCTAACCTTTATTAGGCACTTGCTATTTATCTTACTGGGCAGGTCCTGTGCAAAGTGTGAAGTGTGCTTTCTTGCTGATGGGCACGCTGCCTCACTGTACCTCTCTTGGTTGCAGAAGGGAGCACTTGGGGATCTTCCCCCAGTAGTCATCATCCGGTACAAGTTTGTCATCCATCAAACGGTAAATGCAGTTTGTTTCTATTATGGCTGTTTCATACAGTTCGTCTTCTTTGGGGTCTCCAGCAGCTTTGGGATAAGGACAAAAGGAGAGTATGAATACTGAAAAGTAGCTGGTTTAGAGGAATGAGCTAGGGTAGAAGAAAGAATATTCAAGTCTTGTCATCCTCTGACATACAGTAAACTCTTACATTGGTAATTGGTTTGGCCGCCCAGGAGTTTCCAGAAGTCTTTGGCTGCATGGGTGTGTGTATTAATTCCTTCTTCGATAGTTTGGATATAAGTAGCTCTACAACCGAGTTCCCTCTTCGTCTGAATTAAAGTTGCAAGTTCTGAGGCCTAAGGGAGGAAGATAATTACCTGGGTGGAAGAGCCATGGCTAAACACAGTGGCCCATGTGGAAGTCAGAAGGGAAACAGCATGTCTCAAAAGAAAACCTGGTGACCACAGGGCTGGAGAACACTGGTTGTTGGGTATTTTCAAAGTTAAGAAAAATATAACTGAAGAGCCAAGGGTCATCAGTTCTTTAGAGCAATAGGCCTCAATCTTAAATATTCAACAGATCACTTGTGAAGCTTTTAAAAAATACCCATTCTCTGGGCTGCCCCCCTTGAGACCCTCATGTAATACGTCTGTGGCAGAACTTCATACTGTTAACAGTTTTGAAGTGATGAGCCAGCTCCTTTATTTTTTCACCAAGGGGGTAAGAATAAACCCAGGACTTAAAAACTGGAGGTGTAAATCATAATCTTTACAGAACATCCCACTTAAGCACCCAATGAAACGTCCGAAAGATATCCAGGGAAACAAACACGACCAGTCCCTTCTTGCTCGAATGAAACATTTGAAATTCGAGAAGTTTTGTAACAATCTGACGAAGAGTAGGACATTCGATAGGAATATAAAGGAGATGCTTAATTAAAGTATTTTTAGGATACCAACCTTTGCCTTTTCTATGACATTTGCGAACTCTCCTACCCACAGGAAGCAATAATGGGGAGATAAAAGAAGGAAGCAGTCCCCACTGTTCAGGGATGAAGCTCGCGGCTCAACCAGTCTCGTCTGCACGTGTCTTCTTCCTGAACATGAGGCAGAGAGTCACTGTCTTCCCAGGAAACAGAACTAGTACAGGAAGCATCCCACAATTAAATCATTCCTGCTATGAACGCTTTCAATTCTAAAGAGTCTGC
Organism: Loxodonta africana; assembly: GCF_030014295.1. Classification (NCBI taxonomy): domain Eukaryota; kingdom Metazoa; phylum Chordata; class Mammalia; order Proboscidea; family Elephantidae; genus Loxodonta; species Loxodonta africana. The sequence goes on along the minus strand of NC_087345.1, from coordinate 172,840,788 downwards.
TAATGTTAGCTCTTGTGAACCCTGGTGGCATGGATGGGGATTTAAAATGGGCAACTTGAGGGCATTATTGATTCTTTCCCTTGCTAATGCTTTTTCCTCAATGCCACCATTCCTCTTAGGACCATTACACCAAAAAACCAAACCTGTTGCCACCGAGTTGATTCTGACTCATGGTGACCCTACAGACAGAGTAGAACTGCCCCATAGCATTCCAAGGAGCGGCTGGTGGATTCTAACTGCTCATCTTTTAGTTAGCAGCCGAGCTCTTAATCACTGCACCACCAGAGCTCCCTTACAACCATTACTAGGGAGTGTCTTTTTACAACATGTGTATGGGTTAATTAAGGCTCCTTTCTCCAGGACAGTTGGCAAATATGCTCCTTTTCTGCCAATCCCAGTCTCCCCACTCAGCCACCTCCTACACTTAATACCATCTGTTGGCCGTGCTGCAGACACGTCAGAGCCGGTGGCAGGGCTGCAAGAGAGGGTGTGACTTCTATAGAATCTTGTTCTTCAGTAATATTCACAAAAGCCATAGGGGAATCAGCTAGGAGGGAAGCACTGCCACGTACTGCTTTCAATAATCCATAAAACCTGCTGCCATCGACTCCATTCCAACTCATAGTGACCCTCTAGGACAGAGTAGAACTGCCCTACAGGGTTTCCAAAGCTGTAATCTTTATGGAAGCAGACTGCCACATCTTTCTCCTGCACAGCGGGGCTGATGGGTTCGAACCCTGACCTTTCTGTTAGCAGTCGAACACTTAACCACTACCCCACCAGGGCTCTTTCTACTTTCAATACTGGCTCCTAAATGATTTGTTGCTTCAGATCTTTCCAGAGTTACATTGGGTTCGAACACGGGAATGGAGATTGGTTATTTGAGCTATAGGTTAGTAGCTACAGGTTATATTATTGGTTATAGGGAAGTCTTTTCGATAAACTACAAATGACAGTGGTTATGCAGAAAGACACCCAGAATGCTTAGAGGCGGTGATGTTTTGCCCATCCTTCTCTTGTTGGCTAATCTCTTGATGGCTAATCTGCAGGGGTTGCCTCTAGGGGGCAGCATACGTCTCTCCTCAGAGCCCAGAGCTCTGGGTGGTCTGTGAGTTTTCCTTACTATTGACAAAAAGCGTATTGGGGTGGGATCCGGCTCTACTTTATTCACCCTTGTTTTCCCTGACCCCCTCCAGGAATGTGCGTCCCTCCCTCTGGCCTGCACTGATTCTTGTGTATCTCACTGCGTGAGGTCAGTAATGGCCTCAGGCTCTCCAATAGGACCACTAGGAGGTATCTGGTGACTACATGACCGGGTCACGGCCTGGAGCATGGGAGCAGGCTGAAGCAGCAGCAAAAACCGAGATGCTGGAGTAGGAGACATCTGGGCTCAAACCAAGCTCAGCCGCTGAACAGCTGCTGTGACCTCAGGTCCATCACTAAGCTCTCCAAGGCTTCCTACCCCATGGGATTTTGTGATGCTTCATGAGAGGAGGTAGACAGCGCTTAGCACACAGTAGGTTCTCGAAGAAGCTTTCCCCTTACGAGAAGTAAAGGGAGCAGCCAGGACGCCTGGTATCCCCGACGGGAGCCCCTGGCCGATGCGGAATTCCTCCACGCTGCTCTTAGATACCTTTGATCTGCAACAGCATCAGCTTCTTGTAGGGCACCGCGCTATTGTTGGAATTCTGTTCCGTCAGGTGGACGCTCCGCAGGCTGACGTTGCTGAAGTTCTCTTTGCTGGCTAAACCTGCCAGCGTGACTTCTGAGAAGTTGGAATTGGAGGACACTGGGCAGGGTGTGTAAAGAAACACAAAGCAGGGAGAAGCAAGATGCTCAGGTGAGGTGAATGTTTACCGTCAGAAAGTGCTCATCACTGACTATCTTTTTTCTTTTACAGTTCAGCCCGAGGAGGGGCACATACTCCAGTTTGATAAACTATGCAGTTCAAAAGTTACCCACTGTACTAAGAATTAAACGTCATATTGAAGGTTATAAACTGCTTCTTGACAAGCCTCACACCTCACGGTACAGAAACAAGGACTGAGTGACAGGATATACCAGCTACTTTAGCATAAACGCAGGAGCTGAACTTATTTGTTGCAATTCCCCTGACAGCTGCCATAACCATTCCTAACAGCTTGTACATGTTGGGATGCATTTTGAGGAAGACTGTTGGATGTCATTCACCAAAAGTCTTTATATGTAACAGTACAGGCTCTTTATATGGGATGGTTAAGTTCCAGTCTTCTCTGGAGGCAAAGTGATCTCTTGAGGTCCTTTGCTTTCAGACTTAATATTGTAATAACAAGATGTTGGATTTTTAGTGTAGACCACCAAATATATTCAGTTACCACAAACCAACCCTCTGAATCACCAAAAATGGGAGACAGAGGAAAAGCCTGTAATATTGGTGCCAATAAACCTTTATTTCTCCAACTTAGGATTTAAAAGAATGCATATGCTGGAGAAAAATTCAGAAAATTATTTCATAGGGATTAGGTTCTAACACTGATGAAGTACAACACTCTTTGAAAATTTAAATGGTATAAGCAGTTTTGAAATACACTTTCTTAGTAGACCAGTTAGTAACATAACTCCACCTAAATATTTATAAGAAAAGCTTTAGCAAATAGGTTCATGAGTACTACTGTTGTTGTTGTTAACTCCCATTGAGTCGACCCCAGCTCATGGTGACCCCATGCACAATAGAGAGAAATGCTGCCAGGTCCTGCGTCATCCCCATGATCGGTTGAGGATCGAACCATTGTGAGCCACAGGGTTTACATCAGCTGATTTTCAGAAGCAGATTGCCAGGCCTTCGTTCCTAGTCCGTCTTAGTCTAGGAGCTCCTCTAAAACCTGTTCAGCATCACAGCAATACACAGGCCTCCACTGACAGGTGGGCGGCGTCTGCACGTGAGGAGCACTGGTGGGGAATTGAACCTGGCTTTCCTGCATGGAAGGTGAGAATTCTACCACTGAACCACAACTACCCTCCATGAGTACTATAACAAAAAACCAAACCCAACCCAACCCGTTGCTGTTGAGTCGATTCTGACTCATAGCAACCCTATACGACAGAACAGAGCTGCCCCACAGGGTTTCCAAGGAGCACCTGGTAGATGTGAACTGCCAACCTTTTGGTTAGCAGCCATAGCACTTAACCACTATGCCACCAGGGTTTCCATAGGAAGATAAAAACTAGAGCCAGCATATTCAAAATATCAAGACTATTGATGTCATTACCTCCAGCAAGAAACCCACTATTTCAGGACTCCGGAGCCCCAAAGAATTGGGCAGACAAAAGCAGAGCTGTTTAGCCTGAGGCAGGAGCAGAGAGTGGAGGCCATGTCCTACTCCCCATTCGTTACTCTTACCCCAACCCGCAGCCTCAAGTACAGAGGCAGGAGGGTGGCTCCAAATACTCACTCTTTTCTACTTTCATCCGCTTGGACTCCATGAAAGCCACGTTTAACCTCTGTTCCGTGTACTCGTGAAGAAGATCTCCTCTTGCCGCCAACATTTTCAGGGGGTTTTTGGAAGCCTGAACCCGGCGCTTGGGCCTGACAGCGCGCTTGTGCTCAGCCACAGAAGAGGTCAACCTGAGGGGCAAAGCAGAGCTGCTGCCCCGGTCCGCAGAGACCACCTGCCCAGTTTACTAGAAAAACTGGTACTTGAGGTTCTCTGACCGGGAGCACTGGGTCGCCCATAAATTCGGAGCTGGGCGGGGCCATCTTCCACCACTAGGTTATATCTTGGCTGAGAGTGAAGCCAGCCCAAAGGAACGCACGTGAGAGAGACCATATTTTGATGAGCCCCTGGAACCGATGTGCCCGGAGCTAGCTCAAGCCTGCACTTTCCAGCAAGTGAACCTGTAAAGTCCCTCCACATCTCTCTTTTGCTTAAATCAGTGTGACTTGGGTTTCTTTCTGACACTTGCAGCTGAAGGAATCCTAACACCACAATGCTTTTTCTTAGGTAGTTTAGTCATGTGGCTGTGTGAAGACAGACCCTTGGTAACTACTGAGAAAACCCTTGAATGCATTGATTTTATAAATTATTACAAAGTAAGCAACATTCTCTAGTGATTTTCTAGTTATTGTATTAATTTAAGCCCATGTGATCCGAATATTGGTTCAAAGTTGTAGGAGGAATTCACTATGTCAAATGAAAGACAGGTACAGAAAATTCTGTTCAACTATGTTAATATAAAAATTTGCAGAACGTCCCAATTATGTAAAAAAATCCAGTGACACGATTTTTCTGGAACAGGACAAACGTGTGGCACAGGCTGTGTATATAAGCCGTTTTGCCTGAGAGCACATCTGTTTCAGATGCTTGTTTTAGCCACACCACAGAACCAGGCATCTGGCTCCAGGGAATAATAACTCAGGCTGCAATGGGGTTCTGTTGCAGAAGATAACGTACTGGGAGGAGATCCTGTGAAAGCACTGAGTGGAGGCAGAGGAAGGAAGCCCGTTAGTGAGAGGAACCAACGAGACAGAAATAACTCACTTGGGAGCATAAGGGTCAAAAATAACATCAAAGTCTTCGTCCAGCTCCACCGGACTTCTCGGTGTAGAATAATCCATGCTGCGGTAAAATTTGGCAAAGGTTTCGTCATCATCTGGCTTCATCACCTCTTTAACAGATTTACCGGTGACAGTGAGGACGGTTTCTTGCATCCCACCAACTACCAACAAACAAGCAAATAAACACCTCATGACGTGTATGGCTCCAGCTATGGCTCACGATATTTTAAAAACCATTTCCCCCTAAGTTCCAGGAGTGGAGGAGACATGCAGGTGACACACAGGTGCTGTGGATGCATCCTTGGCCCTTACTTAACTTCTCATGCAAGGACTTCTCATCCAAACAATGCTGCCACAGCAAAGTGGTTGGAGAGAGGGAGGCTGGCCCTTCTGCACCTAAGCTGGCTAAGCGTGCATTTCTTAACTTGTCCCTCTTCTGGTCAGAGGTAGAAGGGCCTCAGCCTCATTCTAGAACAGGGGTTGGCCAGCTTTTCCTGCAAAGGGCCAGACGGTACATGGTTTAGGCTTTCAGTGGGGCCATTGGGCCTCTCTTGTGACTACCCAACCCTGCCACTGTAGTGCCAAAGTAGCTACTGACAATATGTGAACAAATGGATGTGCCTGTGTTCCAATAAAACTTTATTTACAGAAATAGGTGGAGAGCTGGATTTGGCTGACCCCTGGGTTAGACTGGAGCCCTGGTGGCGTAGTGGCTAAGAGCTCGGATGCTAACCAAAAGCTCAGCAGTGTGAATTCACCAGCTGCTTCTTGGAAAGCCTATGGGGCAGTTCTACTTTGTCCTCTAGGATCACTAGGAGTCAGAATTGACTTGGTGGCAACGGGTTTTGGGTTAGATCACTGTCACGTGTATATGATAAACTTCCAATTGTTTGCATCTTTTGCCTAGCCAGTTTACTTACTCTATCACACTTTTACACTTCTGTTTTAAAGTAGTTGTTTGTATTTATTTTCAACCTATTAGGGAACTCTGTCAACAGTAAGGGCTCCTGGCTCCAGGTATTTGACAAGTTTATTAGGAGGTAAGAAACTATTTCTGCATATTATTCTTTTATTCTGTGTACTTTACTGACTTTTGTATTGAAATATTTATTTCAATATTTATTTCCCAGAATTATTTTAGAAATCATTTATGATTATAAAAAATTATAGCTTTTACCTTACTGGAAGTTGATACATACAATTTAAAGCTCATCAGATCCAAGGTTATGTTGATTTTGTATATGTACAATGGTTTGCTTTCAGGGTTAAAAGCAAAGTTGCTGGGTTTACAATTCTGATTGGATCACATTCCCAAAGGTTTAGGTTCAGGAACATATATGTTTTACTGGGGTCTCCAATTTAGTACATTATCAAGTGCATCCAGAGCTTGGTGAGCCAATCGGCCTTGATCAATAGCTTCATTTTTGCTCTCACAACAAATACTTAAAAATATGGATTAGTGAAGTTATATAAGAAAGCAGACAGTGCAATAAAGAAGAAGCAACCAGAATTGGGACTTAGATACTTTGATAAAAGAGCAGATGTTTTTAGGTTTCCTGAGATAGTCACTGAAGATACACATCAGTGTGCTGTAAGCTTAGAAACCAAAGCTCCCCTCCTGGCCTCTGTTATGTACCTTTGCTGTTCAACCTTCGTAGGAAGGTCTCCAGCCTGTCCAGCTTCAAGTCGGATTCTAACTGCATGTCTGGTCTGGCTTCGATATCTGAGCAAGCAGAAAACACCAATGATAGAGTGCCACTAAGTACCTTCTGACTACAAGCCCATTGGTATATTGGGTGTCTTGACTTACCTTCTAGGGGTTTGGAAACTGGGGTAGTGCCCCTTGTTTTATTGTAACTAGGGGAAGCTACCGGCGTTATGGCGGTAGGTGATGCCAAACCTGCAGGACAAACAAAGAAGCTATTTAGCAGCTCAGTCCCATTTCTGGAAATTCCCAGAACCCTGATGGATTGCAATGACCCTAGCATACGTTTTGCAATTTATAGCATTTACATGCACACATATTTGGCAGGAATCACGACTACGTAAGACAATTGCAAATGTAGACAGGCTTTAATTGTTTCTAAGGACTGGAGTAGATTACATGCCAAAGTGAACAATGAGGACACGTTGGAAAACATGCCCATGGATATGTAAACTGAATAGAAGATTTAATAAGGCAACCAGAATATACTTGAACCAATGCAGTTGTGAGTTCTGAGGGCCTTTTGTGTGTGTGTGTGCTGGGGGGAGGGCTGGTTGAGGAGAAAGCACGTTTGAGCCATCTCCCACAGAGGAAGTAAAGAATGAGCTGTGTCATGCTAGCCAGCAAGTGGCCCCCAGCACTGGACTTCTCCTCCAAACTGAAGTGAGGGAGGGGCAGTCTGGCCTTGGGGGCATTCCTCAGAGTGCGTTTGCATTGAGCAAAAACCCAAGGAGTGCTAACCTTTAAAAGAAAGAAACAGAAGAGTATAGATTTAAACATATTTGTGATTGCTGGAGGGTGTGTTGCAATGTCTCGTGTGTGGCTGGGAATTGGCGATATGCCTCCACATATATTTATGCAGGAGCATAAGATCCCTGGATTGTGAAAAACGGTTTGCGCTTGGCAAACCAATCGAAAGGTTGGCGGTTTGAATCTACCCAGTTGTGCCATGGAAGAAAGACCTGGCAATCTGCTTCCATAAGGATTACAGCCAAGAAAACGCTATGGAGCAGGTCTACTCTGGAGCACGTGGGGTTGCCACGAGCCCGAATGACTCAACAGCAACGAGCTTGGTTTTGGTTTGGTTTTATGGAGAAGCAGGGTGGGGAATCTTTATAGGACAAATGGTTAAGGAAAATGTGAGGGGGAAAGGGCTAATTCCAGCACAGAGAAGGAACCCAGCTGGAACAAGGATCTTTAATGGAGAAGAAAAAAAAGATGAGTATTTTTTTCCTGAGTAAAAGGGGCTGGCAAAAGAAATTAATAGCGTGCTTACAAAGAACAAAATAAGATGTTAACATCCTTTGTATTCATTTGTAATAAATGTGAAATTGTTAGACGGCATTGACACTTTAAGCATCCCTCAAAGAATGTCAGGAGAAAATTTAAGTCCCTGTCACTAATAAGGAAAAATGAATGAATGACTTTACCCCTCCTCCTAGGACCTGGAGGGGTATGTATTATAGCATACGGTTTTAGGGAAAAATACTGAAATGCGGTTTGAACTTTAAGTTTTAGGTAATACTCTAGAAGTACTTCTCAATGAGTGTACGTATTTGCTTGATGAAGTCAACAGAATTTTAGAATCATTTCAGTTACAAGACCCAAAAAAGGGTTTATTATAGTGAGAAAGTAAACTGTCTTGAAGAATAATAAAGGTAAGTAAAATCTGGCATACCAGGTCCGTCACACACTGGGACCATAAATCCTTATCCACTGGAAGGATGCTTAGGAGCCATCACCAGACTTCATTAGCATGGAGGTCATTAACTCCGCAGCTGACAAACAGCGCTGACTCAGAAGGCCGATTCCCAAAGCAACCAGCTAAATCTGTCTCTCTGCAGGGCTAGCGCTTGTGGGCATAACTGCAGCCACATCGCCCCCTGCTGCCCCATTCAGGCAGCAGCACGCGGAGAGCTCCAGACAGTGGGTCATCTCCTTCCCAGCTAGAGATAAGGGGTTTCGGGTAATGGAGGGGGGCATATAGATTTAAATTTAAAATGCTAACGCAAAAGAAGACAAAACAAACCCTCTTCCAGAAACTTCTTAAAAATGATTTCTACATTCAGTAATTAGTTACCTGGGAACAATTTCACGTTCTCTTATTCAAGGGTACACGCTGAGTACTTTTCTTCCAGGAGGATCTTAGAATACCAATCTAATACTAATCTAGGAATTTCAAAAAGGGAGCAAGTCCTAACAAGGCTAGGGCAGAAAAAGAGTTCCATGGGGTGAGAGAGTGAACACCAGGCTGCAAGGCCTGGTGACTTGCTGATCTGTGGTAACTCGGGACTGTGGATGGTGCCATTGCAGCCTGATGAGATCAGCAGCCTTCACAGGCTAGAGTGTAGGAGTTACTTTAATCTGCAGCAAATGTAAACTGGAAGTCTTATCTCTGCAAACCCAAAAGAGCTTGTGATTCAAGTGAAACGTATCTCCCAGTTGATGGTAACAAATAATCAGACAAAAAGGGTATCGTTTTTTCATCAGGCTATAAGCTGATGTACAAGAAAATTGCTTCCTGGGCATGCCACATGTTGTTGCTATTCACTGCTGTCAAGCTGGCCTGGAACACAATGGAACAAAATGCCACCTGGTCCTGCGCCATCCCCACGATCAGTCGAGCAAGGACCATTGTGATCCAAAGGGTTTTCACTGACTGATTTTCAGGAGATTGCCAGGGCTTTCTTCCTAGTCCATCTTAATCTAAAAGCTGTTGAAACCTGTTCCACATCATAGCAACACACAAGTTTCCACTGACAGAGGGGTGCACTGGCTGGAAAATGAACCCCGGTCTCTCACGTAGAAGGTGAGTATTCTACCACTGAACCACCAATGTTCCCATGCATGCCATATAAATCAAAAAAACAAACCCATTGCTGTTGAGTTCATACCGTGCCTGTTAAATGGAAAAAAAAAAAATATATATATATATATTTTTTTAAAGACCCTGATTTATTCAGGACAATGGGAAAGCAAACTCATTCTCGGACGGTAGCAACTACTCTCGCCTTGTTCTCTAAATCTCCGTAAGAGTAAATTATCCGGTCACTCAGCACTGGCCGGCAATGGGCTCCTCTAAGCTCCAAGCACTGGGGAATTTAAGGTGGCTGGTCTATTTCCTCTGACATCACAGAGGACAGGTGCAGTCGTATCTGGGAGTAAGGGCCTGCTTACAAATAAACTGTTTTATTTTTTAAGATAGGAAAGGAAAAAAGAACCCAAGTAGAAAGTCATCAGGATAAAAGTCTGTGCTAGAAGTAGGAAGACTTGCTCTGTGGGCCAAGTTCTCAGCCTGAGTTCCGCTGAGCCTCGCTGGGCCTGAGGTTCGCTTCTGTTAAAGAGATGGACTCATGTGAAAGCGGTCTAACACGATTACGCAGCTCTGTGCGTTGATAAAGAAAGTAGTCAAGGGGTACCTCATTCACTGAGAGTAAGCTGTCTTCTATCCTTTGACAACAACACAGGATTAGGGGAAGACAGGCTTGTTAAGAAGGGTTCTTCCACCAAGATTTCAGTTAATCAAAATTCAGGGGGTTTCCCCTCCCTCCCTCTCTTCTACAAATGTTTTATTATACATCTACAATGAATTAGGCACTCTTTATAACAGTAAGGATCCCTAAAGGTTTTGAGAAAGAGGGGAGATATACCTATAATGCTAGCAAAAATGTAAGTTAATTCTATGCGAACGTGAAAACTTTTACAAGTTTAGAAATTTGCTTTGAAATAATAGCTTAGAAAAAGAAAACATGCACATAGATAACAAAAAGAAAACCTTGCTGCCATCAAGTTAATTCAGACTCAAACGGTGACCCCACAGGTATCAGAGTAGCACTATGCTCCACAGGGCTTTCAATGGCTGATGTTTCGGAAGTAGATCGCCAGGCCTACTTCCAAGTTCCCCTGGGTAAACTCAAACCTCCAACCTTTCTGTTAGCAGAGCGCGCTAACCATTTGCACCACCCGGGGACTCCATAGGTGACAAAAGGACCCTAAATTTTAACCATTTCCTATAGGATAGAAGATAAAGTTCCACGTGTTCTCATGGAGCTGCAAAGCTCTGATGACTTTACTAATCATGTGAAATGTCTGTTTTATAAATGTTTGCAAAGAGGCTTTAAATCAGTCCCATGAACTCAGCTGCAGAGAAATAACTTTGGGCAAAGAATTTCCTCTTCCTTGGAACTGGATACATCTTTTGGACTCCTATTTAAAAAGTACCTGGAAATCAGGCTTTGTAAGCCACAGAAATGTAATTTGTTGCAAAGGACCCAGGCATTAACCTAGAGAGGAGGGCGGCTAACGTGCTTCCTTATTGAGAAGGGCTTACTTGAGTGAACTAGTTACCAGATCACAAGAAAACGGGAACAATTTAAAAGTAATTGTGGGACAGGACGAAGATTTGTTAGCAGATTTAGAACTGATTTCAAAACCTGTGCTCAATTTTCCAGATGGGTAAATTTTGAAATAGTGATGAATTGAATTATGCTTCTCAGATTGAAAAGAAAAGGTCTCCAGCAGGGATATCTCATAAAACTTAAGAAAGATTAAAGACTAAAAAAGATCACACCTTGTTTTTTTTAACCTGGGCTATCACACATCACTCTCACCTTCATGGGTGGGCACCAGCACACACACCCCCACACTCACATACACGCACACACACACATTCTCACATACATGCATGCACACACTTTCTCACACACATGCACACATTCACACATACATGCTCACATACGTGCACAGAATCACACATAGGCACACATACGCACACATGCACACACGCACTTTCTCACACGCATGCACGCTGACCTTTCTTCACCATCCTCCCGGCCACCGTGAACTGGGTGGAGTCATTGGCCGCCCCTTTGCCTTTTGTCTTCCAGGCTTCTTCTCGCACAGTAATGAGCTGCTTCCTCTCCTCGATAGTCATCTGGCTCTCCCGGCTCTCTGTCACCCGCTGTGTACACAACGTACAAAGGGGAAGTAGGGGACAGAAATGACAGAGAGGTGAATTTTTGCCTGTGGCGTTCCGTGGGCTAAAATGCAGGAACACAGAGGAGTAATCCATTTTCCAAAAATGTCCATGGGTATTCTAGAATGGTCTCTGATATGTGACTGGCTTCTTTATTTCCGGTTTGGGTTAGAAAGCACCATTAACAATACTGAAACTTTAGGTTAAAACTTTGGTTTTCTTCTCTATTTGGAATACCAAAATGCTGCTTTGAAATAAACCAAAACACAGAGATTGTCCTCATGCCATGAAGTCTGCTGGGTTTAAAGTGTTCTGTTTCACCTGCTAGCTAAACTGAGTTGATCAGGAGGTTTTATCCATATATGCTCACAAACAACATGGTCAATTTAGAGGATTCCTTCCATGTGAGTTCATAAGGAACACGGTTATTCAGGAGGGAAAGCTGATCAGGAATTGAGTGGCCACAGGAGGGTGTTCTAGAACTCAGCATGCTTTTTCTTGGAGCAGCAATGTTATATGGGCAGTTAGACAACCACATCAGCCCATGGAAGGAGTAAACTTAAACCGTAATATAGCTGATGACAAGGACAAATTGTGCCATAGACTGGCTATACATATATGTATGTGTGTGTGTATATATATATATATATATATGTATACACACACATACACATATACACACACATACACATATATACACATTTATATATGTATATATATGTGCCTTATATATATCATGCTATAAAACCAAAACCAAACCCAGTGCTGTCGAGTTGATTCCGACTCATAGTGACCCTATAGGACAGAGTAGAATTGCCCCATAGATTTTCCAAGGAGCGCCTGGCAGATTCGAACTTCCAACCCTTTGGTTAGCAGCTATAGCACTTAACCACTACGTCACCAGGGTTTCCTATCATGCTATATATATGTGCTTTATATGATATATAAATATATATATAATACACTTATGCATATATATACTTGCTACCTAAAAAATCTGCCTTTTGTCAAAGGTTTCTAACCGGGGCTCTGGCCATCCCTGCCTCTTCAATCTCTAAGCCAGTGGTAGCACTCATTCAGCCTAGGGTAGGATGTAGCTGAGCTAGGGGCAGAAGAAGGACCTCCATGTGATTAGAGGGGCCAGGAAAGAGACTGAGATGAGGGCGATGTGGGCCAGGCGAGAGGATGGGAAGCCGGAAGGGGGCCTGAGGAAGGGGCTCGAGGCCCTTAGCCCCACGGAGTCAGGCGGGCTCTGAGAGGAAGCAACATGGCAGGGAAGAAGAGTGTGGACGAGGGCTGTGGGGTGATGCCAGGGCAGGATATTCTAAAATGTTGGCAGGAGAGTTCCCTTTCCCTCCTCCTTCACAAGCACCCCTCCTTTCACTACAACCCCCTCTCTGTGGCTGAGCACGGACAGGGCGAAGAGCAGGTGCCAGGCTGGCTGTGTTCCTGCAGAAAGCGGTGCTGTGGGAACTAATGAGGAAGGAGGGGGGAAGCACCCTCCATAGAGCAGAAGGTGCTTCCCGCGGCTGTCCCTGAGAAGCCATTCCTTGAAAGGGGCTCGAAGACAGCGATGACTTCCTGTGATTGTTCTCTTTCTTTACCCTCACCATCTTCTTAGTGAGGAGGAATGCCATTTTTGCTAGGGCATTTGCATTCAAACTTGAGTTGAGCGCTTCTTAACTTCCTTCTGGCAGTTTCCCTAGCTCTTCTTCACTCATAAGGAGTTACTCCTTGGATAAGAAGTCTTAGGTAAGCACGCTCAACATACATCAAAACTCAAAAAAAAAAAAAAACCAAACCCGTTGCTGAGGAGTCGATTCCAACTCATAGTGACTCTAGAGGACAGAGTAGAACTGCCCCATATGGTTTCCAAGGAGCAGCTGGTGGATTTGAACTGCCAACCTTTTGGTTAGCAACCGACTTCTTAACCACTGCGCCACCAGGGCTCCAACATACATCAAAGTGATCATAAGGCCTTTTCCAGGCACAATAGGAGCACTGGGGGCTCAAAGTGCAAGTCCCTCCTAGGGGCTCCGGGATTCTTTTCCTCCACAGCGTTCCATCTCACTATGGAAAATTAGCTTCCCTGAATTGACCAACAGGAAACTACTTCCAGATTCATGAAGGACAGGAAGAGAGAAGACATCTGCTCAGTTCATTTCCTTAAAGTGTTGGAATGATGGAGGAACCTGGGTGGAGGGGATGGGCTACAGAGTAAATATAGGAAGAGTCTTTCCTTCCTTTCCACTGGTAAAATTTGGTTTAGGTCATGAATATGCACTTCTCCACCATCTAGCTTATGAATCTTCTTTTGATGGGATTCTCCGACAGAGCAATCACAGCCAGAACTGATTTGAGATGTCTGGTAATTTAGATTAGGTTAAAAACCTTTTCCTGAAGAGATGTGACAGTGGAATGCAAGGCCTGATCCTGGCTCGGATACTAGATGGGTGGGGCTAAAAGGAACATTGCTGTTGTTGTGTGCTTTTAAGTCAGTTCCGTCTCACAGTGACCCTACAGGACAGAGTAGGACTGCCCCATGCCCCATACAGTTTCCTAGGCTGTAAATCTTTAGGGAAGCAGACTGCCACATCTTTCTCCCTCGGAGTGGCTGATGGGTTTGAACCTTTTGGTTGGCAGACAAGCACTTAACCACTGTGCCACCAGGGCTCCTGTAAAAACCAAACCAAACCCAGTGCCACTGAGTTGATTCCACCTCATAGAGACCCTATAAAAAGGACAATAAAAAACCAAAATCCCGTTGCTGTTAATTCCAACTCATAGCAATCCTATAGGACAGAGTAGAACTGCCCCATAGGATTTCCAAGGAGTGGCTGGTGAATTCAAACTGCCCACCTTCTGGTCAGCAACCATAGCTTGCCATAGCTCTTAACCACCATACCACCAGGGCTTCAAAACGGACATTAAATAAAAAAAACCAAACCCATTGCCATTGAGTCGATTTCGATTCACAGTGACCCTATTGGACAGAGTCAAACTGCCCCATAGGGTTTCCAAGGAGGGTTCAAACTGCCGACCTTTTCAAGTTCTTCTTTTTTAAAATTAAACTTTAGATGAAGGTTTACACAACAAACTAGTTTCTCATCAAACTGCCAAACTTTTGGTTAGCAGTGGAACTCAACCACTGAGCCACCACGGCCCCCAAAAGGACATTAAATCAAACCAAAACCAAAACCACTGCTGCTGAGTGCATTCCAACTCATAAAAACCAAGGCATTTTGAATATGGACTATGGACTAGGTCAACACTGCATCAGTGTTAAAGTTCCCTATCTCGATCACTGTACCGTGCTCCTGTAAGAGAAATATCCTTGTGTTATTTAGGAAATACACACTAAACTACTGGGGCAAAGGAGCATGATATCTCCAAGCTACTCTTACATGGTTCAGGAAAAAAAAAAAAAAAGGTATATACATAAGGAGAGGGAAGGGGAACGGAAGAGGAAGAAAGGAGAAGTGAGAAGGAGAATGAAGGAGAGGGAGGGAAGGGAAGGAAGAACGGGAAGGGGAGAAGGGAAAGTCAGGAGAAGAAGGAAGGAGGGAGGGAGAGAGAGAGGGTGTGAATGTACACAAATTCACTGGTAAAGGGTATGTGGGAGTGTCCTCCTATTATGGCAATTCTATAAGATTGAAATTTTATCAAAATAAAAAGTTATCAATATTTTTTTAAAAATCTCTTTCCTTAATTTGTCCCTCCTCATGACTGCAGACATGACCCTGACCGCAAGTACCCGGGTACCTCTAAAGCACATGCCTTTAATAAACTATGAGGTTGCCTCTGCCAGGAAGATCCCAACAACATTCAAGAAAGAGGGAGAGTTTTCTTTGTAAATGAAGGTTTACAAGTGAATTTTAATCATACCAATACGCCACTTGGCTTCAAATATTTCTAGAAACAGAGAGAGTGCCAAGAACGTCTGCTTCTCCAAAGGTCCAGGCAGCACTAGATGTGTGGATGAACTCAGAGTAACACATGTCCAGTGTCCAGGGTGGGGTAGTGTGTGTGGTTAGTGCCTCAGGAAAATGGCGGCCCCACCTCAAAAATTTCATTTCCCTGAGCACTTGGATCTCCGTAGAGTTCGTGCGTGAACATGATGAATATGAGCCCTGGGATGATACAACAGATTTTAAGATTTAAAGCTTCCATTGGTTTGTCAGAGCTGTGTCAAGGAACACTTTTCCTCCTTCTAAGTGATGGTAATAAACATAAAGGCAAGAATATTTTTTCTCCTCTCTAAGTGATAATATTAAACATAAAATTTTTGCTTCTCTACAAGTTTCTTCTTAATTTTGTTACTTAGTGGGGTTGATTTAAAGCCACAAAACCAAATCCGATGACACTGAGTTGATTCTGACTCATCCTGACCCTACAGGACAGAGTAGAGCTGCCCCATAGGGTTCCCAAGGCTGTGATCTTTACAGAAGCAGACTGCCACATCTTTCTCCTGCAGAACGGCTGGTGGGTTCAAACTGCTGACCTTTAAGTTAGCAGCCAAATGCTTTAACCATTGTACCACTAGGCCCCTTTGAGGTTGGTTTCAAATCCAAAAACCCATTGTTGTTGAGCCGATTTTGACTCATAGTGACCCTATAGGATAGAGTAGAACTGCCCCGTAGCATTTCCAGGGAGTGGCTGGCGGTTTTGAGCTGCTGACCTTTTGGTTAGCAGATGAACTCTTAACCATCACACCATCAGGACTCTAATAGAGTTGGCAGTGGTGGGAGAGGGTGGTTTAGGGCCCCCTAAATCCTGCTATCTGACTTTACGTGGCTCTATAATAGGGTAGGAAACCCTAGTGGCACAGTGCTTAAGAGCTACGGCTGTTAACCAGAAGGTTTGCAGTTCGAATCGGAAACCCTAGTGGCACAGTGCTTAAGAGCTACGGCTGTTAACCAGAAGGTTTGCAGTTCGAATCCACCAGGCACTCCTTGGAAACCCCATGGGGCAGTTCTACACTGTCCTATAGGGTCGCTATGAGTTGGAATCGACTTGACGGCAATGGGTTTTTTAATAATAGGGTAAGAAATATGCAGTTTATTCATGGAAAAATCTGATAGAGTTTATTACCCATAACCTATTGCTGTCGAGTCAATTCCAACTCATAGTGACCCTATAGCACAGAGTAGAACTGCCCATGGAGTTTCCAAGGAGCGACTGGTGGATTCGAACTGCTCACCTTTCGGAGAGCAGCTGAACTCTTAACCACTACATCACTAGGGCTTCCCAAACCAGCACGTACAACTGCAAAGGAAAGGTGGCAAGGTGAGAGAGAAGGCAGCCTCAGGGAGAAGAAATGGGGAGTTTCCATTTACTAAGAAGGAAGATAAAGAAGACCCAGTGGACACCTGTCTCTGTGAGCAGTCTGTCAATTTAATATTTGAAATCCTGGGTCTCTCATTCAAAGACGTGTTTTATTTATTACTAATCCTAAAAGAACAGTAAAAACATGAAATTTTTTTAGTTAGGGGCAACCTTACCAGTTGCCGTTGAGTTAACTGACTCATGGCAGCCCCACGTGTGTCAGAGTAGAACTGTGCCCATAGGGTTTTCTTTTTTTTTTTTAAATCGTGCTTTAGGTGAAAGTTTACAGCTCAAGTTAACTTCTCATACAAAATTTATCCACCTATTGTTTTATGACATGGGTTGCAATGACCACAATATGACAATACACTCCCCCTTTCCATCCCGGGTTCCCTGTGTCCATTCAATCAGTTCCTGTCCCTTCCTGCCTTCTCACCCTGCTTTGGGACAGGAGCCGCCCATTTGGTCTCATATATCTGATTGAACAAAGAAGCACATTCCTCACGTGTATTGTTTTTTGTTTTATAGTCCTCTCTACTCTGTCTGAAGACTGGGCTTCAGGAATGGTTTCTGTTCTCAGTTCACGGTATGTCCAGGGGCCACAGTTTCAGGGACTCCTTCAGTTTGTGTCAGACCATTAAGTCTGGCCTTTTTACATGAATTTGAGTTCTGTTCTACATTTTTCTCCTGCTCTGTCCAGGACTCCCTGTTGCGTTCCGTGTCAGGGCGGTCGTTGGTGGTAGCAGGGCACCATCTAGTTCCTCTTGTCTCATGCTGGTGGAGCCTCTGGTTCATGCGGTCACAGGGTCAATGGCTGATTTTTTGTAAGTAGATGGCCAGGACTTTCTTCCGAGGCACCTCTGGGTGGATTCCAACCCTATGAAAACCCTATGGAGCACATTCTATTTTGATACACCTGGGGTTGCCACGAGTCAGAATTGATTCAATGGCAACTTTTTTTTTTTTTGGTTTTTTACTTAATTTAGGATATAAAGCTTGGAAATTAAAAGGGAAAGCTTTCCTTTGGAACCAGTTTCAAGAAAATGAGGTGAATTAACACCATCAGGGCTACCTAAAAATCTGAGCCAAGGAGTCTACATGTGTGCCTGACCCTAAATATATGAAGAACTGATTAAACAAACATATACATCACACAGTGAAATGCAGCAAAGAGGCCACTTTCCCAAAGGAAAGAAAAGTGCTTCCCTACAGCTAAGAAATTGCAATGAGGCTGAATATTTGTAGGTTTTTCCTCACCTGATTAATAGATACAAAAGACAGGTATTTATGGGCAGCAGGTATAGCAGGAGAATAAGTAGAAGCATATACAGGTTCCTATAGAGCAAAGCAAGAGGATTAGAGGTGAAAAGAGAAAAGATTGACAAGAGCGGGGTAGGGGATGGAGAGAGACAAAAACAACAGTTTTTCTAACACAATGTTAATTTAAAAATGTAAACAACCAAAAAGCCAAACCCATTGCCTTTGAGTTGATTCCAACTCATAGTGACCTTCTAGGACAGAGTACAACTATCCCATAGGGTTTCCACGGCTGTAATCTTTACGGAAGCAGACTGCCACATCTTTCTTCCATGGAGCAGCTGGTAGATTCGAACTGCCAACCTTTCCATTAGCAGCTGAATGCTTAACCACTGCACCACTAGAGCTCCTTAAATGTTAATTTACTCATTGCAATTTCAGTTCTCTTTTCAAGATAGTCCTTCCTATTTATTTATTTTTTAAATAATCCTAAAATAAATTCACATAAGCACAGTAAATACACCGGAGTCAGTTTTGGGCAGGAATTAAAGGAGTTAATGGCAAGATGACTGCAATTGATAGAAGACACTCAGTTGCAGAGTGGGGAACCATGGCTTTCATTGACAGTTTTAGCATTTAAAACATAACATCTTCTTTAAAGCCTTTTAAAGTTTTTTTGCTATATGATTTTAAAAAAAAGTTAAGGAAACAAGATCAGCTGTCCATCTGGATAAAAATGGCACCTTGTCTCAGGATAAGAAAACCAAACAGAGAGGGCCCAAAAAGGACCAGGAACGATCAGAATTACGGACAGTGAGGCATAACTCCAGCCTTATATCTAGAGGACACCTGGGTTAGAGTCAGGCTTACCCAAAGCAGATTAGAAATGGCATTATCATCTGTAAATCCTCCTTCTTCCTACAGGTTAAAACAAATAGGAAACATTGCAGAGGGTTGAAGAGAAGGGTCTGGTTAAGGTGTCACAATCACCGTCCAGTGCTTTGCGCCTGGGCTCCATTAGAAACATGCACATGCTCACACAGCTGGGTGGCAGAAATCTCAATCAAGTCAACTCACATCCCAACAGCATGATGATAATTAATTTGCAGATCACACCACCCAGCCTTTCTGTCTCTCCCTCCCTCTCTCTTTAAATTGACTAGATTCACTGGAGTTGGGATTTGGGATTTCAGTGACAGCAGGCAGTTAGATCACGAATGTGGCAGATTCACCTTCCTGGAATTTTCAGGCACTGGTTTGGGGGATATCAGAGACCTTCTCTTGATTCGCTGACCTGACACCATTGCATTGCAGCACAGTGGGATATCAAATATTAACCTGGGGCTCCGAAACAGGTACGCGGTTTCAATCACGTCTTTAAGACTTTGCTTCATTTCTCTCACTCTTTTGGTGGAATGAGTTATCCTGAAGGAAGGCGTACAGCAATCATGCTCAAATGCACACATTCCACTCAGTGTGGACCAGGTGAAATCTACACAACAAGTGGCTTTACCATCTTAGAAGCTACAAGAAGCAAAAATGTTTAAGTCAGGTTAGCACTGGCCTAGACTCAACCAAGAACAGAAAAAGGGAAGAAATAAAAATAAGGGCAAAAGGGAGAATAAGCGAGAGGAGAGTGAAAGAACCTAAACTATTTCTCATAGGAAACGGCAGAGTCTGCTGGGTAACTGACTACTGCTTGAAGCTCCAAATCACTAGTCCTATTTTTTTTTGGGGGGGGGGGTTCCTGGGAAGTAGGGGAGGGAGAATAAAATTGGAAAGCAAGTAACTGCTGTTAAGTTATATATTCTCTGGGACATGACCGATCTTTTAGCACAAAAAGGAAAACTCTAACTTGGTTCCCAAAAATCTATTATAGGGCCAGAAGAACAGTTTCTTACCAGATAGGACCCAAAATGAGATCCTGGTTAGGGTTCTTCAAATTTGTTTTGTTTAGGGACAAACTCTTTGGCAGAAACAAAACAGTTATATGTTTTCAAGGTATCCTTTTCCAATGGACTTCTAGTAGAAAGACAACATAGAAATGCAGGCTGTCCTAAGCAGTGAGTCAAACAAAATCATAACAGTTACACTTTCTACACTGCTTCGAAATTTAAGATAGGAAAACTAATTCCACGCTATAATTAATGGACTGTTGTTCACCTTATATAGTCACCAACAAAATTCAGTGGGCCTCTTATTGAGGTCATTTAATGAACCAGTCCTGCAGAGACTGGCTTACAGCGTCTATGGTGGTCTATTAGATTTCATGAGCTCATTATGTGACACTATGACTGGTATAGTCATATGGGGTCAGTGGCAAGTACCAAGGTGAAGGACAACTTTCTTCCAGGTCTTGCATGTCACAAGCCAGTTTTAAAGGCCACTGCACAACTGTTCAGACCGGTTATTAAGGGACTGTCCCATCCATCTCAATGTTAGGGATCTCATGCTTAATTTTATTATTTTCTGTGTCCAGTGCTACAGCTGGACTTCCTTGATAATATTTTCACTGAAAAAACATTTCTGAAGTATGCCATTTAGGAATGAGTTGGCTGGTAGTCTCTGACATCTGTAGTTTCTAAACAGAATATTCCAGAGGCATTTTTATTTGCACTGTCCGATGTGGTAGCGTGTTGCCACATGTGGCTACTGAGACATGCTGTCAATGCAAAATGCATACTGGGTTTAAAAAAGTTAGGATGAAATAAAAAAAAAATATATCGCTAATAACTTTAGATTGATTATACAGTAAAAGCTGTGAAAACTGGAACCTGCGTAAGGTGGAAATCTGTCAGAGAAGGAAAACTCAAATGTTTTTCACTAACTAGAGAGCGACAGAGAAGTGGTGACTGCACCCTGTCAAAGGTGAAAAACTTGCAAGACCCAGAAAAACAAGGCAATCCCAGCGAATTCCAGCTCTCACAGGTGTCACTATATGTTGAAAAGATAATATTTTTCATATATTGGATTCATTTAAAATAGTAAAATTAATTTCACCTGTTGCTTCTTACTTTTTTTAAATGTGGCTACTGGAAAATTTAAAGTTATATATGTGGTTCACATTCTATTTCTATTGGACAGGGCTGACTTCTCTGCTGCATGGATTTTCACAGGGGCAATAGAAGTGCTTTAAATGGTCCCATCTCTATCTCCTGCCACCGATAAATCTCTACAGGCTGCAACTCATGGGACTATACTTACTGCACACAAAAACTTGGAGGATGACAAGCTATACAAATGTTTGGTAACCACTAATGTGTACCTTTTGGTAAATTCAGAAACTATGATTTTTATGAGGTCAGTGATGACCTGACTGTGAAACCATTTCCGTTCAACCCTTTGTGGTAAGGCTGGAAGCTTCCAGAGCTTACTCTATCAAGCAGCTTTCTATCAGCAAGTCTAGACCCCCTCCATGCAGCAAGACCCCTCTGCATACACCAATGTCCTGAGCAGGTTTCTTTCTGGACGGTTGGAGAACTCTGTGGTAGTATTCAGACACGCCAGGAAGTGTGGCGATTCCTTAGGTACTGCTCAGCTGTTTGGGGATTGTCTTAACACAGACCAGGGTTAAACCAGCTCACCTCCCACCAGTGGAGCACAGCTACGGTGTGACTAAATAGACTGCTGGCCCTTAGGAGGGAATGAAGCCCAGGGATTATCAGAGGCCATCTGAAAACCGCTTGACCTCAGCAGAACTAGAGATTTTCCAAAGGCCTAAAATAGATAGGCTTATTTTAACTTCAAAGTGCTTATTGTCTCAGGCCAGAGTCAACGAGACCAGAGACCACCGAGGAGTCAGGAGTCACAGGAAGACTGAGTTCATGAGTTGCTGCAGAATCGGCAGACATTTCTCACTCGGCACGTGTTCAGCTCTTCTGTGCTCTTAGACCCCCCCCCCCGCAAGTGCTTCTGTTCACTCAGTTTTTACCCCAGCCAGGGGCAGTATCTGAAATATTTCAAGGTCAGTAGCCTCCCGCTACCCCTAGCCTTCTGAAAATCTTACTCCTCTGTTGCTGTTAGTTGCCGCTGAGTCAATTCTGACTCATGGTGGCCTCCTGTGTGCAGAGCAGAACTGCTCCATAGGGTTTTCAAGGCTGTGACCTTCTGGAAGGAGATGGCCAGGTCTGTCTCCTGAGGTATCTCTGGGTGGGTTTGAAGTGCTAACCTTTCAGCTAGTAGTTAGGTGCTTAACCCCTTGTTGTAAGGCAGTTCAAATCTCACCGTCTCCTTGCAGCCTTCTAATTTTCATGGACTAAAAGGACCCCACACTCTTTTGAGTAGGAAGAGCACTTACCTCCTGTCACCACTGATGGGGAATCGATTTCGTTTTGTGCTTTTTAGCTTAATTTTAATATTCACCTGCCCATACTGCTAGGGTGTCTCTCTGTCTTCCAAAATGACCAACAAGCTGCCTGGCACTAGTTGGTGCTTGAGACATGCTGTATTGATTGATGGGTTTGCTAATGAGGGAAACTGAATGTGCTAGTGGTATTTTTGAGTCAATGAGTTAAAGATTTTTTACATAAAGTTTCTGGGAATTGGGGATAAATGATTGGAGGGACCCACTTTTCTTTCACTTCAGAAGCCATTCTTGAACTCTAAATTTCACATTTAACTTAATTGGTTTTTTAGCATGCAACTATAGCTCAGAATCTCTAGTCATGATCTTTATCACCACGTATGTCTCCAAAAAGAATTCAAATTGCCATTCCAATTTAACTTATGAGGACACAGAAGCACCCAATGAAACAGGGGCAGAACTCTGGCTCGCAGTCTTATATGCAAACCTCATTTTTATGTAAGTTTCTTAGTGCATAAAGGTCACATTCATAACTCATCTCTTTCATAGATGCTTAGCTTTTTTTAGAACTAGGAGGGGTCTAGGCGATCACCTGGTTGGAAGTTTTTTTTTCTTTTCTTTTTCTATTCTATTTGAAGACTTTTAATCTTAGAAATTGCCCTTGACAGTGTCACCAGGTACCTTACCTTACCTTTTGCCAGCAAATACCTTTGCAACATAGGGCCATGGGCAGGGAAACCTGATCAGCTTTGACATGGACAATAGCTGGTCCCATTATGGTCATCATTATATCGGTAATAAACAGCTCATCAATGCTTTTGCATATGAAATGCTTGCTCGTATTGAATGTATTACTTAATTTTATTTAAACTTGTAGAACACTTTGCTGTACATTCTTTCAAAGAGCCTCAACACAAAGTCTATCTACTCATCATGAAACACGCTTGAAATTATGAACTAAGTACTCACTGGCCACAATTATGCCTTTGCTTTGTACACTTAGGCTTTAAATGTCTACACAGGAAATCCAAATCCGTATTTCACATGCAACTTACAAACTGTTAGTGGTCAATTAAAGATTGTCATTATGAAGGCTTCAGTAACATTCTAAAGTCATTCACGAAGAGTTTTCAACTGAAGTTAAAGTACACACTTGAAAACCTAGAAATTTACGTCTGATGCATTATGCGTGTGGTGCTGTTACCAGTTCTATAAAATCTCAAGGCTTCGCTTTTGATCAATTTCAGCTGCTTAAGGGACTTTTTTTTTTTTTAAGGGACAGGTTTTAAGTGCGTACTCTAACGCGATAAAGTGCGAATGCTTCACAGAGTGGTGATTAGTTAGGTTAGGCGTGCTTGTCTGTTTGATGCACGGCCAAGCGTGATGTTAGTGAGAAGGCCTTTTCCTAACATGGAAAGCGTTACCTTCTTGAGCGACTGCTCCACTTCTTGTATATGCAGGCCGCTTGAGACAGGTGCTTTGCTGTACTCCTGCTTTTTGTTAAGTCTGTTTTTCCAGTCTTCTTCTCCACTCTTCTTCAACAGCGCCAACCTAAGGGCAAAACGCACCAACCAAAAAGAGTTCAGCATGAAACTCTTGACTGGTAACAAGATCACAGTGTAGGTAAGTGCAAAGTCTTTAGCTAGCAAATAACCACGGCTACCTAATTTTTTTTACCTAACTTTAATCTTTTTGAATTTCATTTATTCTGAAGACAGTATGCCTGGAAAAACAATACAGTCCTTTTTCTAAGATGGCTCCAAAGATTCTAAAGTTGATTGAAATGCAAAACTGAAGTCTGAGTGGCCAGATAAGAGAGGTACCATCATTCCAGCCAAGGAAATATGTTTTTTTTTTTTTTTCCTTTCCTTTGGGCTGAGAGCATGGAGGATAAAGGTAACTGACTTGACGGCAGTGGGTTTGGGTTTTTGGTTCTCCCCAGAGAAACGTGCCTTCAAGTGTCCCCTTCCGGTCACTTGATGAAATAACACCTACATGACTAAAGCTGGGAAGTAGTTCCTACCTGCACAAAATATCGCAGAAATGAATTTAAAAGCAAAAAGCTATGAAAACAACAACAACCTCTTAATATCATTCCTTTTAATGACAGTAAAAGGCGATGTTTAGGGCTGCTTCTCTTCCTGTACTCTCAGTCTTTTGCCTCCGAATGAACTTGAACTTGGTCTCTCCAATCTATCTTCTTAATACAGAAACTATTCTCTACAAACCCATTTTAAAAAATTGTGACTTCAGCTTTCCTCAGGGAAAAGCCATATATAAAAAAAGAATCTAATTAACTGAGATTTTTACCTAACCTACTTTAGTTCAAGAATGGCGAGACTTGAGAGAAACTGCTTGGATATTATAATCAGTGAAAGATTACGAGGCTGTTGTAGCTAACTGTTATAATGAATGAAGTTGGACAAAACACTGGAAAGATAAAAGGCACAAGAATGGTGATCACCGAATTCACTTAAGCTGATGCCCAAACAATTTAAAGATTAGGAAGAAGAAACTTACTAGATTCCTTTCCCCTTTGTGCCAAGTCTTAGGAGTACAGTCCATGACGAAGGGTGCTTTTTTCTTTTTACTGTGGCAAAATACATGCAACAAAACTTTGCCACTTAACCATTTTTCAGTGCACAATTCAGTGACCTAAATTACATTCACCATGTTGTACAGCCATCACCTCTACATATTTTCAAATGTTTTTCATCGCCCTGAACAGAACACGGACTGTATGACGGTTGACTCTGCGTAGCTACAAGGGCTAGCTCACGTACTTGAAAACAAAATCTAAACTGCTTTAAATGTTGTGATCTGCATGTCGGACTATATCACGACTAAGATTTATCTTTTCTCCAATTCATCTGAATGAGTCAGTCTTATCCTAATAAGAAAAAAAAAAATCTAATAAGATGAAATAATTAGACAAAACGATTGGTTGTTATATGCTGCATTACAATGTTCAAAGGTTTCAAAATGTCTATAAACGAGACTTTAAAAAAGAACCAGTAAGCCAGTACTTTTATATCCAGATGAAGAAGTAGTTCCCATTTATCATCTTGGGAAGATACTTGTCTCCTTGCTATTCTCTTTGCAAACAGGCCTCAGAACCAGTTTCTTTCTCTTACTTTGCCTGTGACCTAGACCAGTGGCTTGACCATTCACAATTTTATTAAGATGAGATTCCAAATGATTTGAGAGAATTAAAAAAAAAAGAAAAAATCAAATTCATCCTCCTGAATAGAGATTAGTAAAAATAATGAGCTATAGTCTCCAAAGAGCTTCTCCAAAAGAAGCTCCCACACGTCTGGGACAATGACCACATCATCTAAATAACTGTTTGGTTTCCCTGGTGATGACTTTGAGGAATCTAATACTGATTTAGAAAAAAACAAATGGTAGAATCTGGAATCTTTTTACAGTCCACTTTATATTCTGCTAGGTCCCTGGGCGGTGGAAATGGTTAAGTCCTTGACTACTAACCTAAAGGCTGGCGGTTCAAACCTACCCAGCGTGCTGCAGAAGAAAGGCCCGGCAACCTGCTTCCATAAAGACTACAGCCCAGAAAACCCTAAGGAGCAGTTCTACTCTGTAATACATGGAGTTTCCATGAGTCGAAATCTACTCAATGGCAACTTTTTTTGTTTGTCTGTTTTTTACATACTCTGATCTTCACAACAACCTCTAAGAAACTGGACATTGTTATTCCCAGTCTGACAGACGAGCAATGTGAGTACATGCAGGTGAAGAAGTCTGCTGACTGAGACCCCTCTACACGTGGGAGAATGGAGAATGTGATTCCAGCCTCGGTATGCCCTGCCTCCCACTTCGCGGCCTGTTTCACGACAGGAGTATGATAACTAACCACACACATTTCTGCACTCCTGTTTCAGGAATAGCATAGGATTCTGGCTTTATTACAATCATTCCCCCTCCACACACCCTGGGATGGGCTTCGAAGACTGCCTCCGTTCCCAGAATCTGAAATTTTGCTTCTGGCTGGGCTGGCAGAGTCATCATCAGGGACGTCCAAAGACTACAGAGTAACCAAAAGAATATGGATGAAACGGTGCTTCAGCTGAGCCCACATGGTACTTGGATCCCACCCTAGCCTGCCGCATGCAGATGATGAATTGCTTTAAAATAACACACACTAAAACCCTTTAGATTTCCTACTTTTTCAACAAGTTGAGGGGGCGGGAGATCTTTCCAAAAGCATTCTCCTGCAATCTCACGACCCTCCCAACTCACTGCAGACTGCCACGCACTGGGAAGGGCGAGCAGCTACATGTCTGGTCTTGCTCGGGATACAGATTCCTGCCTGTGCAATTCAAACAACTGTCAGTGCTTTTAGCATCAGCCAAAGGCTAAGTGCTATTTGTAGGGGCTGTGATTGTTGAGAGCCTTGGCATATGCTTAGTCTCAGGTTGCCATCCACTGCATGGCACTGCTTTAGCCTATTAACCCTAAGGCCTGGCAGGGGCCACTATGACCACATGCTCGCTAGGACGCCCTGGGAAATTCTGATCCCCCTTTCCACAGGCCAAGCTTTTCCAGCAGGGAATATTGGCTTGAGTGGGTGAATTCAGTTGCACTCATCTGAGAGCTTTGCTTGATTAGAACAAGTTCTTCAGACTCCTGGCAATCAGAGCTGGGTCAAATAGGTGCCAGGCAAAATATATGTTCCTACGCTGAAGTAAGATTTTTTTCTTTAGAAGATTTCTGCTCATTTCAGAGAATCACAGGCGCCACACGGATTTCAGCTAGGGCTGATAGTACTGAACAATGCCTGTATCAGATCTTGGTCTTGGTTATTTGTAGGCTGGAGGAGTGAACTATATGCCTTTTAAATGGGGGAACAAATCAAAGATCAGAAAAGGAGGGTGTTACGGAAATTATAGAGTCCCTGGGTGGTGTAAATGGTTAACACGCTCGCTTGTTAACTGAAACATTGGAGGTTCGAGTCCACTCAGAGGCACCTCACATGAAAGGCCTGGTGATCTACTTCCAAAATATCGGCCACTGAAAACTCTATGGAGCACAGTTGTAGTCTTACATATACATGGCTGCTGTGTAGGTGTGGATTATCCAATAGGCAAGGTAAGCACGGTGCTTACCTTGCTTACCAGATCATCTGTAGTGAACAATTTTCACATATTTGCACCACATCAAGGACTCTGCTTCTAGGTATGGCTGGCATCTGTCTCTCTCCCAACCCCACAGCACTTTCCTATAGAATCAAAACCTCTTTTCAAATTTACAATCTCGGACAGAGACTGATGACCCAGTAAGCAAGGTAAGTATGGTCTCGCTTGTGCTTACTTACTAATCTGTAGTGAACAATTTCAGATGGGACTGTGGTAAAAACCCATGTGAAATTGCTCACTACAGATGATCTGGTAAGCACGGTAAGCACTGTGGTTCCTTTGCCTGTTGGATAATCCACCCTGTCACCATGAGTTGAACTTGACAGCAATTGGTTAAGGGCATTATACGTCTGATTTTTACATTAATCTGGGGCCCTCTAGTGGCTGAGCTATCCCACTACAATGTAAGAACCTCAAGTTTGCTGGGGGAAACAAGGACACAGCCTCAGACTGCCAGGCAGTGCAGGAGAAGGGTGGCGGGAGGGGCACACAAGGAACCCAGAGGGACCCCAGTTGAAGCCTCCCCCTCTGAGGCAGAATTCTGCAGGCGGCCAGAGGCAGGGGTGGGGGACAGATTCTTGACCATTCTAGGGAGTTCAATGAAGTCATTTCACCACCAATTTCTCAAAGTGAAAGGATGACCCCCTTTCCCTTTTTCGGTAGTCTTCTTCCCTAAAACGCGAAAGCTCATACGCAGTTCCTTCAGCAATTGTGGAAATCAGATCTCTAAAGGTCCTGTGCACTTTTTAAGAAAGGCCAAAGGTTCTATCTCTAAACATAAAAATTACTTGATTGACATGGTCTTTTAAAGAAGTCCCCAAACAAGGGGCAATTTAAACCCAAATCATTAGACTGTATCCTGATTTTTATGCTGGTTAAAGTTCAAAACCTTATATTGTAGATGTCAGAACTGATTAAAAAAGAACAGGGACTTTTTGGGTCTTTTTCCTTGAGTATCAACCATATTCTAAAAAAGGAGTAGTCATGGATTGAATTATATCCCCCCAATATATGTGTCAACTTGGTTAGGCCATGATTCCCAGTATTATGTGGTTGTCCTTCATTTTGTGATTTTCCTATGTGTTATAAATCATAATCTCTGCCTGTGGCTAAAGAGGATTAGGGTAGGATTGTAACACCCCTGCTCGGGTCATATCCCTGATTCCATGTAAAGGGAGTTTCCCTAGGGTGTGCCCTGTACCACCTTTTATCTTACAAGAGATAAAAGGAAAGGGAAGCAAGCAGAGAGTGGGGACCTCATACCACCAAGAAAGCAGTGCTGAGAACAGAGTGCGTCTTTTGGACCCAGGGTTCCTGCCTGGAGAAGCTCCTAGTCCAGGGGAAGATTGATGACAGGGGCCTTCCTCCAGAGCCTATGGAGAGAGAAGGCCTTCCTCTGGAGCTGACACCTGAATTTGGACTTCTAGTCTACTAGACTATGAGAAAATAAATTTATCTTTATTAAAGCCATCCACTTGTGGTATTTCTGTTAGAGTAGCACTAGATGACTAAGACAGGAGTGTATTGTGGATCTCCTGAAATTTCCTAGTTACTGCACTTTTCTAAGTCTTAGTTTTCCTCACCTATATAATAGGGATAAAAGCACTACCTTCTAAGAACTATCTTGAGGACTGGATGATGCAGGTGAAATGGCAGCACTCAGTCTTGAAGACTCAATGATGTCAGGTACTGAAGAGCAGGGAGACTGTGGATCAGGAAGACAGTTGCGCTCCTACCTCACATCTTGCTCCTGGTTATTTGTGGGCTAGAGGCGCGCATTATATGTCTTTTAAATGGCGGAACAAATCAAAGATCAGAAAAGCAGGGTGCTAAGGGAACTGTGTAGCTATTTAGAAGAAATGATGAAGGAAATCTACAAATCCCAAACTCTACTTCTTGGAGTTTGGAATTTGAAAACGGGTAATCAAGGAAGCCCATGCAAAGAAAGTGTCAGTTGAGAAAAATGATTTGGGAGGAGGGTGGACTCTACATAACTATGCCGTCTAGCTAGAATTTTCTGTCCTCATATCATTTCCTCCCAGTTAGAAAAAACACGCGAGCTGCTAAAACACTAATTGCAATGTGCTGAAACCTTGCCTCAATACACCATAGGGGGGAGTTAAGAGACCAGCCCCTGGGGTCAGTTCTCTTTACCACGTAGCCCTAGTGGCCACTGGACCTCCTGGAGATTTAGCTCCTTCTTTCAGAATAAGAGTCCTTGGGTGGTGCAAGCTGCTAACCAAAAGGCTGGAGCTTCAAGTCCACCTAGCGGTTGCCCCAGAAGAAAAGTCTGGCAATCTACTTCTGAAAAACCAGCCATTAAAAACACCGTGGGGTCACCAGGGATCAGAACTGACTCTGCAGCCACTGGTTTTGGTAAAATGAGGTAGGCAGAGGTAGTTAAGGAGCTCTGGTGGCACAGCTGTTTAAGCGCTCTGATGCTAACTGAACCCCCCCAGCAGCTCCACAGGAAGAATGCCTGATGACCTGCTCCTGTAAGGATTACAGCTGAGAAAATCCTATGGGGCAATTCTGCTCCGCAACACATGAGTCACTAGGAGTTGAAACTGGACTCGATGAGACCTAACAACAATGGAGGTAGTCAGAATACGGTTTTTTAAAAGTCCTATGATTTTATACATCAACCCCCCAAAAAGAAAAGTAAAGCCCAAATATAGAATAACATTCTTATTTTAAAGAGGTCAAACTTCATTATTTTATTTTGATAAGAAGGAGGGATTAGAGCCTCACTTAGGAGAAAGTTATTAGAGCTGGCGTTTAAAGATATATGGTGTTATTTTCAGCAAAGTACAAATAAAAGTGCTGTCAAGGAAAGGTGAAGAAGGTCGCTGGCAATATATTTTGTTTGACACTATTTATGACAAATATAGCTGCTAAATAAAGTGTCCTTCATCCTTTATTTAAATTTATATCTTAAAAATTAGCTCGATAGCTGAATACTTCACAAGTATTCCTTACTCTCAAGCTTCTGAACACACCGCGGTGAGGAGCGTCTTTGGGACCGTGCTAAGTTATAGGCCCCTCTTGCCAGCAGGCCCTCACACATACACATTCTGTCTGGGACACACTGCCAGCCTTCACAGAAGCTTCACAGCCATCCTTGAACTCCTCAGAGAGCCACAAAGCCTGGGCCAAGCAGCTATGTCTTTACAGTACCTCACATTTATAAATATGAGAATTTTACAATAGGATTCAAAGTGCTTTAGAAAGATATAGGTAAAACTAATATTCACTAAAAACTGGCAAATTAATTAAGAATTAGTGCCTAGCAGATGGACACAGACCTCATGCATCAAAAGTGCCAAGTTCCAACAGACAATTCCCAAACACCGCGGGTGAGGGCCTCAGGCTGAAATAGGCCAAAGTGCTTGCCTGATTCACGGCACTATTTAGTTTCTGCCCCTCCATCTATGCCTCTTCAGACTGTTGGTGTTGGGTGCTGTGGAGCTGATTCTGACTCATAACAACCCCAGGTGTCATAGAGTACAACTGCCCCATAGGGTTTCTAGAATGTAATCTTTACAGAAGCAGACGGCCAGTTCTTTCTCCCATAGAGCTTCTGGGTGGGTTCAAACCGCCAAGCTTTTGGTTATCAGCTGAGAGCTTAACTGCTGTGCCAGTGATGCTAGTAGGTATAACTTACTGTGAATTTTAAATAAATAAAGGCTACAGTAAAAATAGAATTTTACAATCATATTAATTTGTCAGGGGAAAAAGTTTCCATCTGTTTAATATTTTATAAATAATGTTCAAAAAAGCTTGGCTTTAAAAAAACAGAATGAAGAATTTTCATCATAGTTTGACACACAGTCTTGGGCAGTTTGAAATGTATCTAGAAAAAATAAGACTGGCCCATGATTGACAAAGCAATAAAACTTCCGAATGGTGGGAGGTGATAAGCAAGGGTTCAGTCTGGCAGAACCATAAGGAACAGACAAGATTTGAAATAGCTCTGCTAATCATACCAGGAAATTAGCTTGACCTTTCTTTACCCAGTATTCCTGTCTCTATTACATCTTTTGCTGCTGAATTCAACTGTGGCTAAAAGTTAAAAAGGAAAATACATCCTGAAAATGTTTAGCTCCTATTTTCTGTATTACTCCCATTGAAACATATCCTTTCAAGCCTACACCATTCTTATGAATGAAATAAGGTGATGGTGTTATTTGACACTCAAATGTAATCTTTCATAGCTATTACCTGATGTAAAATTTCTAAATGTGGTTCAGAAAAGTCGTCCATTCTACTTGCTGTAAAATAAGCAGAACTTGGATTCGAATCCCACAGATTCATATTCCAAATGGGAATTTAGCCTCTTCCCCTCTACATATGTTTTATGTGGATAAACAATCGACAACAGTTAGTACACTCAATTGGAAGCCATGTCTATCTGAAAAGCACCAAGATGTCGGCTCCCATCACTGGATAGTCAGAAGAATTAATACAAAAAAGAAAACGGAACCGCAAACAAATGAAGCAAGAACAAGTTCATTTCCTCATCAGAATATGGAACTGGCCCTCCCTCAGCAGGGGCAACCAGAAACTGGGGGGCTGCAGCTCACCATCACGTTCTGGACTTCCCTAAAGAATGCTAGTGGAACAGCAGAGCCCCTTATGTAGCTGAATTTGTGACTTCATCTCTTTGCCTATCACACAGATCTTTTTTTTTTTTTTTTTAAATAAGTCTAAGCTCCACCCCCTCTGCCCCAATAGAATCCATTTGAAGTTCTTGCATCTCTATTACCTTTCTTTAATTGACATCGTTTTGCCGGGCGAGTCAAGGATGCCCTCCACCACTGGTGCTTTGATCTCTCCAGCAGCAAACATGGCACATGGATCCTGATAGAGCTTCTCTTGAGCTTGCTCTGCAGAGTCTGGCTGCTTATAGGACACCGGGGTTGCGGCTGCAGCAGCCGCTTTCCCAGCAGCTGTGCCGGTCTGCTCACAAGTGGGCTCCCCAAGCTCCGCTGCTGGGCGGGAAAGGAGCAGCATCAGCATTCACTCCTCCAGCAAACATTCTCCAGCTATTAACCCCCTAACAGTCAAGTACTTGGAGTTCAATCCGTGCACACATGACAGGTTACCCAACCCATGCGGACTTAGGCAAATCTAGAGCACTGTGAGAAAAACCAAACTTCCCCGTGGGTTACTTCCCACAGCAAATCACGTTACGGCAGTTGGTCTCTTTGCTGCACAAGACACAGGAAGTCAGCTTTCACTGTAAACTCTGGGATGTTTCTACTCCCCCAAAACAAGACTTTCACATTTCAAATGCACTCTGCTCACACGCCAAAACTCTTATTTATAACTTAGCCAGTATCATTTTATGTTAGTTAGAAAGAAGATGAAAGTTCCAAGCATAGAGCTTATTAGTCTGGAAAAAAAAAAAAAGCTATGTAGAAAGAAAGAGTCCCCAGAAACACGGGTTGGAGACCTTATTCCCTGTGCTTACCCAAGCCCTGGACTTTTTGGGTCATCAGCTTATAAAAGGGGCCAACAGAACTGGCAGCTCCCAGGCTGGTATGTGAGTGAACGTGATCAAAACACTTATCAAGATGTAGAAAGAGCTTCAAGTATTTTTACTGCTGAAAATTAATTAATTCACTGAAGAAGTCAAGTTAAAGAGGAAAGAAGTCTCAAGGAGCAATTGATTCACACTGGACTTTTAATCAGTAATGGCTGTAAACTGCCTTTGCAATTTAGTTGGAAACAATCACAAGCATATACAATAAAGCAAGCAGAAACAGGAAACCGAAATTGGTTTCTAAAACTCTAGGTAGCTGTGATTTACTTTACCTCTTAGAGAAAACTTGCTTTTCCTGACATTCTCCATCTCCACCTTCTCCTCAAAGGGTTGTCTGTCTTTCAAGTCCTGGTTCCCGTGCGCAGGGCTTTTAGCAGTGGAAAATTCCTTCAGCTCATCACAAAGATGGGCTATGGGAGGACTCGCTAGCTCCATGCTTCCTTTTCTTGGGACAACATATTTAGGTTCTTTATAGCTGTCTCCTTCCCTGACTCTATTAAGAATGTGGTAGGACGGTTCTGCTTCCTCAAAGGATTCATACTTTCTAGCCCAACTGTTTCCACTGGTTAAGACTCGCTTGCTTTCTGTCTCTCCAAATTCTCTCAATGTTTTTCTGCTCCCGCTATCCACTTCCGAAGGCTGCCACGCTTGTGATTTCAGAATGCCTCTAACTGGAGAGTCTGAATTTTCTACTGAAGAAGGCAACTTATAGTCGGTGGCACCTGTATTGTCATCAATAGATGGCTTTGCCCGAAGATCCCCTGCATACATTGGCGTGACAGTAGGTGCCACAGTGGATACAGATGTGTTAACAGTGGGTGCAAAAGGAATGAGCTTTCCACTTTGAACCTGTGGGGACACAGTTAAGAAGCACAAAGATGATTTAAGAATACTGTCTACCTCATCCTGGTTTATGGACGGACAGACTGAAATACGACATTTGGTACAGTTCAGATGCTCATCTTATGGGAAGCCCTTGCTGGACACAGTTATATACTGCATCTCATTAGAAAAACATCTTCTGGGTGAAAAGGAAGTTGTGCATACTCTTGTCCTTTCCAAAATGAACTCACTCCAGATGATTTCAGCAAGCAAATTCATGAAAACCAGAACAGAGAAGCGTACTTGGCATGATAATTTTCCATAGGAATTCAGTTATTACCAAATCCACTACAGGTAACACAGTTTACAGGTCACACAGCTTACAGGTAGATCACCTTAGTTCTGTCACTAACCTAGGAGTGACACTCTGCTCCTATATTTGAAGAACACACAAAAACTGGAATCAGATGACAGCGTACCCACCTGTTCCACCTCTCCGAGCGTGACGGGCTGCGTCTGGTAGCGAGCATTCATTCTCCTCTGTCGCACGTCTATTCTGTTCCGGGTAGAAATAGCTTTGGACACAGGCTGGGACAGTTTGTTAAACAAGGCCAACTTCTCTGCGAGGCTGAGAGTGGAAGAATCAGGTTCACCTTGTTCAGTAGAATCTTTGACCTCATTTGCCTGGTCCCTAGCTAACGCCTTTTGGTGAGCAGATGCCTGTAATCTGAAAGTCATAAAAAGTCAGTAGCACAGAAAGAACCAAGCCAGAGCCCACTACTAACTTTATATGTTAATACTTTGTTAAAAGTGTCACAGCGATAACTTTGAAAAGGGCTTATTTCTCCTTTCATAAATGTAGGACAGGTATATGCAGTTGTTAAGCATTAAACAAGACAGTCAGCAGCGGAGTAGACTTGGAGCACTAGCACTATCAACTCCACAGAGAGGAGATTTTTAACTCTGAATTATTTCTGAAAAATGGGTTTTCTATTTAAGGAATTGAAGTATACTTGAATATAGCTTATCTTATTTAGAGAGAGAAGTTGTATTGTTAGGCTAAAAGGAGTCCTAAGGCATTACCCATGGCATATCTAGGCACTACATGTATGTTTCAGAAGATGGTCTCCTCATTTGAAGTAATTAGGAAAGAACAGTCATTCTGTCAACAACATGATCTACAACACAGGGTTTTGATTTTCATTTGCTAAACACGAGTGGCTTATTAAAAAAAAAAAATTCTTTCACTCTTATATCTAGCATTTTCTCTCATAGGTTTCTCTGAGTTTTCTGAAATGTACTTAAGTTGGAAATCCTAGTAACTTGAAAACTGAATAAAATTTCAGGTGATTACAAATTCCTCCAGCTACAGGAGAGGGCTTCTAGTCTACATGTCATTCAGAATCACGAAAGGGGTTTTCAAGACAATACGCCATCTGCCTGGGCAAATCCAACTCTCAAATTCAGTAAGAAGCGTATTCTGCCTGGGTGCCAATTGGTGATCACTTTGCAAGTTGTCCCAGACAAAAGAGCAGTATCTCGGCTCCAGGTGTACTGTGAGGAGGGTAATAAAAGCAACCGGAGCTTCAAAGTCTGTCTTGAGGTGCTGCAAACTGGGAGGGTAATGTTAACCTACTTCCCAAAGAGGTCCTTGCTCTGGGTGACACTAGCTGTATTTCTGCACTGTCATTTTGCTTCTTTCCATTTCATTTTTAGCCTTTGTATATTAGTCCTCAACAGTAAAATGAAGGGGATACTTACATGCTTTATGGACATAATTTTAGAACACCATAATTTAAAGCATAATAATAAAACATGCACTAAGTTCAGACACTATAAATTATTTTCCCAATCCTGAAACAACTGCACTGTCTCTCTATAAATCAGAAACACATAGGATTGTTTTTAGCATATATTTTTTGTCTACGCATGTTTTAAAAATTCTGGTGTTACTGGAATTAATTTCAATATTCATGCTAACTCCGGATTTGTCTGCTAATCAGTATTAAGTGCTAGGATCACAGATGAAGAATGAGATGGTTTAGGGATGACCATCATTATGAGAAACAGACACAAAACAAATGAATCAGTGAGTTAGTATGATCCCAGTTCCAGTATGTAATGTGAGCACAGACTGAAAGTGTTCTCATGCAGGTCGACATAAAGTTGTCAGTACCTTACACTACGACAAAAGCAAATGCCACACATGCCCGGAACCACTCATGGCACTGAGTTTGTCAAACAAACGAAAGGCTGTCCAGCAGCTTTGCACTCGGTGCACATGCGGCTATTTCTGTCCAGTACCTGGCAGGCTGCACAGTGCTGTTAGCTAGAGCAGGGCTAGGAAGTCTGGCCCTTACAGGCTGGGTGGCCACAGAACACGACGTAGGGACAGGCTCACTTTAAAAGCAAGGGCCAAAGAAGGAACATTCGTAGGGAGAGAGAAGAAAAGGAGCATTAAGGAAAGTGCTGTCAATTCAGAAAAGCTAAATCAAATACTTAAACCAAATTATTTGCCAAGTGCTTTTGAAAAAAAATCACAGTACAACTTGAAAAGCCATTACAAACTTAAGAAATAAGAGACAGAGGTGCCCAAAGTAAACAGAATAGAATAGGTTTTTCAGCCTGGCAAAGATTTGCTCTATCTTTAGTACAAGTGTCCTGGTTTGGAAAAATAATAAACAAACAAAAACTAATATTAACCATCGGCAAATAAGAATATTGTGCCCATGTTTACAATGTTGTTCTCAAATTTTTTTCTTAAATCAGTGTTCTCATATAATAAAGACATCAAAGTGGATTCATTGAGCCTTTTAAGGTGATGGTTTTTGCTTATGTTTACTGTTTTGTTCCCTTGACTAGTTGCTTCTTATTTTACAACAGCCACACGCAGATGTTTTTTAAAAACAATCTGCCTTGCTAAGAACTCTCAGTGAGTACAAGAACTTACTTATCCACAAATACACCAAGTTCAGGAATAACTGGAGATGTAGGTGTTGCTCTAACAGCGGGTTCACAGATGTGAACTTTGACACAGACACCTCTTGGGTTGCCAGTGTCTTGAATGAGATGGACTTCGCTTTTCTCAGGCAAGGTGGGTGTGTTTTGTGTGCATCCAGGGGAGCATGAAAACAATATGTTAAAAGCTCATAAAAGTTTTCACTTGATTGAAACGACGACCTCCGAAGGAATTATATAATTTGGAAAATTATCGAACTTCCAATTAAATTTTTATTGCTGATTATTTAAAAACCAATAAAAAGATCTATTCTCTTTGAGATATGCATATGGAAATATTTACAGATGAAATGATATGACGTCTGGGGTCTGCTGGAAATACTGCAGGAAGAAAAGGGGAAGGCAGTGGCAATAGAAGTAGAACAAGATTGGCCAGGAGTCAATTCCTGT
Source organism: Loxodonta africana (assembly GCF_030014295.1). Lineage (NCBI taxonomy): Eukaryota > Metazoa > Chordata > Mammalia > Proboscidea > Elephantidae > Loxodonta > Loxodonta africana. The sequence continues at coordinate 172,803,761 of NC_087345.1, read as the reverse complement.
TGAAACTGGGTGAGGAGCGCATGGGGGGGTCATTATATCAATCTGTCTACTTTTATGTTTTAAATTTTCCACTGTAAAAGGAATAAGCAAAATGCACAGGCAAAAAAAAAAAAGAAGTAGAATTAACTCTTCGTGTTTTTCTAGGTGGTGGTAGCTGCTGTTAAGTCATCCTCTGACTCATGGCAACCCCATGTGTTACAGAGAAGAACTGCTCCAGAGAGTTTTCTTGGCTGCAATCTTTAGGAAAGCAGTTAGCCAGGCCTTTCTTTCATGGAGCTGCTGGGTGAGTTTGAACTGCCAACCTTTAGTTTAACAGCAGATTGCAAACTGCTTACGCCACCCAGGCTCCACAGGAGATAAAACAGGTAATGAATCCAATTAAAAGTTTAGAAAGGCAGCAGCAAGGAAAATCACTAAGTCCCAGCCTCCCTGTGGCTTCCAAGTAAACCATTTCTCTGTCATCTTGTTTTTTATTTAAAAACCCTTCAATCTTCGTTTAAAAGGAGAAATCCCAGCCAAGGCCAAGACAGCCCAGGGAGACTCACGTGGCTGCGATGACCACCTCCTCGGTGGTAATGGGCTGGGTGTGGGACCTGTCCTGCAGACGGCGTAGCCTTTGTTCCACTGCCAGGTTTCTCGAGCGTCGTTTAGGAACGTTTTTTTCATCAAATGATTTTTCCATTTCCTAAGAGCAGACACATCACGGAATCCCTATAAATCCGAGGAAAGGCCACAGCAACATGTCTCTACCCTATCTTCCTACAGGACCTATGGGGGGGATGTCGCTGAGACCTATGGGGGGTATGTACTTCTCGGAAGTGCACGCTTGAGCTAGGTATCAAAACCAGTGAACGAGCAGGAAAAGGACGATAATGGGGCAGACCGAGGACAATCTCAGAGTGCCCTAAAGTGCCCAGAGGTGCACAAAGCAGGATGGGGAAGCAGGGGCTCCCAGGACTATGGGTCCCAATTCTGATTAAACACTTTGGGGTACTTTACCCTGAAAAGCAGCCTCTTGGCAGCAACACTCAGCTTGGCTCGTTCATCTACCTTTTCTTCATCTGCAAAATGCCACAAAACAAAAACTGCACACCATTAGAAAACTTAAGTAAAACCTCTGAGAATTTTCTCAAGGCTGGCCTGGAAATTGTTTGAATACAAGAAGAGGTGTACTAAAACTAACAACTGGCATGGTTTCCCCTTTGGGCAGAGCTTATTGTTTCTGCTCCGTGAATAGGTGCTGATTTCCACTGAATTAAAACCAAACCCTGCCTGGGGAAGAAATTTTCTACTATAATATTTGATTAATAAAGATTGAAGAAGAGATTTTACAGCAAAAATTTCTCAATATATACCCATTGACAAAGAGTCGATTCCAGCTCATAGCAACCCTATAGGACAGAGTGGAACTGCCCCACTGGGTTTCCAAGGCTGTAATCTTTACGAAAGCAGATTGCCACATCTTTCTCCTGTGGAGTGGCTGGTGGGTTCGAACCGCTGACCTTTTGGTTGTTAGCTGAGTGCTTAACCACTGCACCACCAGGGCTCCTTCATACACCATGCACTCCTCTTTATTGTTACACAGCAGCAGGAACAAGAAAAACCTGCTGTGGGCCAGCTCTCTCTGTTTTAACACTGCTCAACCATGACTCCCTAACTCTCAAAAATAACGGTTAGCTGAAAATCTCAGCTTGGTTTTACTGTACTCATTGAAGAAAAACCTGCAGAAAAATGAAGAATTTACATGTTCCATGACTGTATTTTCTCAAAAAGTCAAACTCCTATTATTTAAGTCTAATCTGGGTGGGATGATAAAGAAGGAGAAGAAAAATGAAAATATACTTGCCATCAGCAGTTGGCATTTCTGAATTTGAAGTAGATCTAGGAAAGACATTAGCACATAATAGAAATAATAAATTAGCTGGTGTGAGTAGAAGAAGATCCAAATAAAACAATGTATATAAAGTAAAAATGAAAAATGGAACAACACTCTCTTAAAGAATACCATCCTGGTAGCTATTCTAGTTGTGAAGACACATTCCCAGCGATTACTGACGCAGCGCAAAGTATGTATACACAATCTCAGCCAAATGTATAACTCGTGGACAAAACAAAACAAGGTCAAGTACAACTTATAAGCAGGACTGATGATAATTTCTTAGACAAACCTTATCAGTTCTATGTAATAAAAAAAAATTTTTTTAAATGTAATAGCATATGATAATTTCAATATAAAACCTCAAATACAATAAATCGGCAGACATTGGTAAAATGAATATAAAATTCCTTAGTTATTTTCCTTGTAAAATCTGGTGAGTACTCAATTTGGATTCTAATTTAGCAAGGGCATTAGAATATTGGAAACATTAAGGAAAATCACGTCTTAAACCATTATAATCAATGCCTTTTCACACCACCTGAATGCAAATTAAAACTGTGTATTGTGATACCGGTGTAAAGGTCAACATTCCTTAAAAATACCTTTAAATCAGCCAAATAAATATGGAATCACCAAGAACCTATATACACAGCACCAGGACTACCACTGCGGTAAAAATCCCGTATCGTTCCTAGACCTGCGGAACTACACAGACACGTGCCTACCTATCCGACTCCTTTCGTTCTGCTGAGGTTATAGGTTGAGTTCTAAATCTCTCAGAAGTCTTTCTACTTTCACCAGGAGAAAAATAGCGTCTTGGTTTCCGGGACACTCTCTCCCGTTCCATACCGGTGGGCGAGCTAACTCCTTCAGTTGACCTCTCAACCCGTGAATGGCTTTTAGAATCATGGGGTGGAGAGTATACAAAAGGGAAAGAGGAAGACAGAGAGAGAGAATAAAGCAAAGATTTATGCATCTCAGTGAGTGACGACACAGGTGCTAACTCCCTCCGCATGCCTCTACCATGCACAAAAGGAGGTGGAGCATTCCAGCCGCCCCAGACTCTATCACCCCATTAGTAGGCAGAAGCAAAATGGTAGTTTTTGAGCCATTTCCTCGTATTGTTTGCCCTGCATACTTGTGAGCTAAGCTAACAGGGATTAATGCAGGACACGACACACGCTGAGAAGTGAATAATTCTGCCAAGGACGTGCAAGTGACACATCGGAAATACGTGTGAAACATCACCTACAGTTCAGGTCTCTTGCTGGCACTGGCGGACTCCAGAAACACACTTCGGAGCTGGGCAACGGAGACCTTGGTGTCCACCATGCCAACCTCCACATAGGGCCCTTCAGCTTTGGAACTCTGTGGCTCCAGCTCTCGCTTGAAAACGGGGTCCTTGCACTTCGAGGCCTGGAGCTGAGGGGGGCCAGTGTAATCAGAGAGTGAGCGGGTGAGGACCTTGCGCCTCTTTGTAGAGACTTCCTTTTTGTGACCTGCCAGACTGGCATCTTGAGACGCAGGCTCACGCTGAACATACAAAACCATTTCACTCCTGCCCTTTCTCTCAGTGGGCTGGTGCTGACCTTTAGGTGGGTGTGACAGACATTCTTGCTCCTTCTGATGCTCCACGGTGACTGTGTTAACAGTAGGCTTACCAAAATCCTCATTTCCAGAGGGGTCTTCTTCTTGGCTTCTCACAAGCCCACGATCCTCCAAAGTCAAAAGTGTCTTCCTGCTTTTCTCAAGAGCTTCGGTTAAGAGCACATCTTCTTCTGTTTTTGATTCATAAATATGGAGAACTGGGGTATCCCCTCCCTCATCTTCTAAAACCTTTGAGGTGGAAGGTTTCATTACATGCTGGGTAGCTGATTCCACCCAGCTACACTCAGAGACATTTTCTGGGTTTTCTGTGGTTGCCAGCTTGGCAGTGTGAATGGAATCTGCTGGTTGAACATAGCCATGGATTGGCTGACGGGCTGAGCTGGATGTCTTGGTCAGGACCCTATCGAAAGCTGAGTTTTCTGACTGAAAGGACAGGTAATGCACGGGCCCTGGCTGGTGTCTCCTCTGAGTTAATGACTCTGAGGCAAGTTCAGGGCTGCTTCGAGCACTCTCCTCTTTCACCAATTTCTCTCTAACTTTTACTCTTTAAGAAAGAAAAAGGGTTTAAATTGTAAAGTGCAGTAATTGCCCAACGGGAAGAAAGCATGCATGATCACAGATAACCAAGGAATGGAAAGCAACCCAAAGACAGAACAACTTTTCAAAAAATACTTTTGGTGTTTAATGTCAGCAACCCACTGCTTAAACCAGATGAGTTATTTTGAGTTGAGTTTTCAAATTTGCCTAAGTATGCCAGTGTGGGGCAGATGCTACCCTGGGGGAGAATAAGTCCCTTTTCACTACATACCCAGAAGCCAGGGAAAAATTCTTTAACATGCACCCCCAGTGTGCATCAGGGCAGACTGAGGCTGGTGCTGGGAACCACTAAGCTTTCAGTCAGGTACAGGCCCAGTATGGACAGTGGGGAGTTTCGAGGCATACATACATACACCTACTAACCAAAACGTTGTAATGTCAGTGTCTCCTGGAAATGTAAGCGCATTTGTGACTACTTATACTTTTTACTGAGCTCAAGATACTATAAACAATCATCTTCTTTTGAAGCACTCAACTAAACATTCACAAGCTTTTTCATGCTATGCATACAAAATGCATTCATTCATAAGACATTTGACCAATTTGGATATCTTTACTACTAACAATTGTAGTACCAAGAAGAATGTCAGAAAAAGATAGTTGTTGAAAGAACTAACGAGCTGAACATTTCCACCTCTCTAACTGCTGTTATGTTTTTTTTCTAGGTAGAACTGCTGTAATGTTCTTAGTTAAAAACCGATCTAGAAAGAAATTACTCTGGCTGTTTCTAAAGCTATTTCAATATCTGAAAGGAAAACAAAAACCCATTTCAAAGCAACAGACCTTTTTCCATTACTGCAGAAGCAAAGCAGCCAAGAGGACTGGCTGTGGAGACCTACGAGATATCCCTTCAAATTCTGGCTCATTCAGTTATAGCTATGTGGCCTTGGGCAACTCAGTTGCCCTTCTTAAACCTCAGTTGCTTTATCTTTTAAATGGCAATATGGTGACATATGTAACTAACGTGAAGCTTGCAAAGCACTTGGCTTAGTGCTTGGCAAGGAGTAAACATTTAACAGTGTCAGCTAGTCCTTATTTTTACTTCTTGAAATGTCATGCAGTAAAAAAGGAGAAACCATTCAAACTGGGAATGGATTACTGATTGGGGGTAATCTTTTTAAAAGTCAAGAATACTTTGGGAGTAGGGAAGGTAATTTCTTGGGGAATGTAAAACCATTAAGATTAGTCAGCAAAAATAATTATTGCTGAAATACACTTCATGGAAGAGAATATCTTCTTTCATGACAAGTGTACCCTGATAAATTTGATTAAAAAAACTCCTATTACATGTTTTTCAACATAAGATGCAAGGTAGCTATGCTTACTTCATTTAAGAAAAGTCAAACTCACATATAAAAAGCAGTTATCATGAATAATTCAGGGGCAAAAAAGCATTCTGAGTTGTTTTTCCTAGAGATTAGCTAGTGTTGGAGGTTTTCATACTTAAAACCTTTGCTAATCAAAAGAAGACTGAAATGTGGTTCAAATTCTCCTGTGGAATGTGAGCTTCTAATCAAAGACAATCTGAATTTTGTCCTCAGCTGAGAACAAAGTGACTGTTAGAAACTCAATATATGGGTGCTTTGTCCTTCCAATGACTTATTCATTCTTACTCCTTCCGCCTCTCCCTGCCCCCAACCTTAAAAATGAAATGATAGGATTTTTTGTCTGGTTTCAAAACCACGCACCCTAAATTTCACTGTTGAAAATGAGCTGCTGGCCTAAAGAGGAGGAGAAATGAAAACAAGGTTGGGGGTGCTGGGAGGAGGGAGATACAGAGAAGATGGGACCCTGGCTGGTTAGTCTGATTCAAGGGAAACAGGAAGTACCCGTTAGTTTTTTCCTACTGCCCCCAGCTGGCCAATTCTATATGAGTGGGTGAGAAAAGGGAAAAGTAAGAGGTGTAGTAAAAAGATTATCAGAAAGAGGAAAAGGAGGAGGAAGGGGAGATACTGTTGGCAGAAATTAGGGCAATGGAGGAGAAAAGCCAATGATTAGCAAGTAACTTCTGGCAGCCCCCTTCTGAACACAGGATTTTCAAACGCCATTAAAGAGAGCAAGAGACGAGTTAGTGCTAACTGGTGTGGAATAGCCAGGCAAATCAAAGGGGAAGTTGAAGCGTTCACTCCACAGAAGGCACAGACTTTTAACTTGAGATATACCTGGAGGGCCAGTTGATAAGTGAAGGTGTGTCCCCTTCGGAATCTTTCTGGAGAAACCACTCATGTTTGGGTTTCCCTGTACTACCATGTACAAAAAACAAAATTCAGGTAATTTCCTTTTAAAATGTCAACATATACACAGACTTTATTATAAGTACCTAATGGCTGATTTTTGTTAAATAAAGAACACTTCTGGCTTTTGAAAATGTATAAGCACATATTGCATGGGGTTTATATTCATTTGAGGGAATTCCCGGAACCTCTTGGCTCTGTTCATTACTAAAATTGAGACAGAAATAAATATATAGAAAATCACCATATAGAATATTTTACAAGTAATTTGAAGCACTAGAAAGGAATCTGTTAGTCACATTCTGCTCACAAATATCAGACATTTCTCTTGCTAAGAAGTTGGATTAAAAATATAAGGCAACTTAACTTCCATAGGTTTTGTTAAAGCACATAGGTAAATAGCCAAATATCAAAATAATGCCCATGAAAAATGATATTATATATAAATAAAGGAAACAAATAAGAAGAAATTCTGTAAGATCTCAGCTTTAGTTTGTTGTTGTTGTTAGTTGCTGTCAAGTCAATTGCAACTTATGGCAACTCCAGGTGTGCAGAGTAGAACTACTCCATAGGGTTTTCAAGGCTATGACCTTTCAGAAGCAGATCGCCAGGCCTGTCTTCCAAGGTGTCTTCGAACCACCCACCCTTCAGCTATTAGTTGAGTGCTTAACAATTTGCGTCATCCAATTACTACTATACTCTTCCCCTGAATATCTATTACTGAATAACACAACCAACACAATAGTTACTAATATCAATTCAGGTCCATTTGGTAAATGTTTACTGAGTTCTTCCCATGTGTCAAACACTCTGAGAAGTAACAACGGTGAATCAGGCATTATCCTGGCCATTAAAAAGCTTACATTCTAGTAGGCAAGATAATAAATGATTTACACATTCGCTCTTCAACACACAACTGAATATGATGCAAGGTAGACTATGACAAAGTAACGATGCCAGGCTGAAAATATTTTAAGAGAAAAGCACAGGCAAGGAACACCTAGTGGTAACTATGTAAAACAAGTCACAGGAGATACACTCAACTACTGACTTGTATCCTCTTATAACGAAGAAAGAAAAAAAAAATGGAAATTCTACATGCCTGTTAAAATGTTTGCCAGCTCAAAAACCTTATGAACCTACTTGCAAGAGTTCTTCAGTACAAGGCTAGAAGCACATTTTAGCTCAAAGCAATTTCCAAAAAACAAAATAATAATGATGATGAAATTAATTTTCTAAAATCATTTTAGTTCCAGCTGATGACAAGAGCATTTAACATTTTTTTTTATTGTATATCTCACTATAACCACTGAGATCTGTCAAATTCTAGGCTTGGAATTATCTGTTCCCCGAGTCTTTCCATACCCTAACCTACCAACACACCTCACTATCCCCAGCATTACAGCAATTTAGCCACCCCACACACAAAATTAATATTATGTAAAGCCATTTTATTGCCAACTATAAAGTGTCTAATTTTTCAACATTTATTTAAACACATTAATCATTTAGCTTATTGCCTGCAGCTAAGAGAGTAGTCCATGCAACTAACATAGTATACAGGGAATATACAGCCAGCAAAGGACACTTGCTTTAGGAAACCGTCAACTTAATATAACTCACGTGCCTACTTCACATTGTTATTTTAAAGCCCAAATACTCTTTGTACATTTGGGTACTCTGTAAACTATAAAGTACTATACAACTTTTTGAAGATGACCTTCATTGCCAAGAATAAAATTTAGCTTTATCACCAAAAATTATTAGGGGCTGGATTAAGCAGATGTTGAGTCAGCTTAGGTACAGTGAAAATCATGTAGACACAGGGAGCTTGCTGCATTCCGTATTCATTACAACTCTACAACATCTATTAGCTATGTGACTAGCCAGCAAACAAAGGACTACCACCAAAGTAGTGAATGCTCAGATTTTGTCATTTCATATATAATAAATTAAGATGGAAGTACAAAGAAACAAACATATGTGAAGGCATCATGCCTGGACCATGGTAAGCCCTTCAAAATGGTGGTCCCCTTCTTCCCTTTCTTCTTCATAGACAACACGGTAGTGCAAACTGCCAGGAGGGTTGAGTTTGTCTTAACTAAATGTAAAGCAGGAGTGATTTAAAACAGTGTTTCTCAAAGTAAGGTATTCAGGATCCTTGAGTTTGGCTGACCAACGCATATATTCGGTTTTGTGATTTTCAGCCATTAGAGAGAGAAAGGGAATGGATAGTGGTAACAGCTGCACAACATGATGAATGTAATTAATGCCACTGAGTTGTAGATGTAAAAAATACCGAAATGGCAAATGTTTTGATAGATAAAGTCACCACAAGTATATAAATATATTTGTGTGTATATATACACACACACATGTATATACACACATACACGCATACACACAAATATACATACACGTATACACAAATACACACACACACACACACACACATAAATATATATCTACAACATAAAAAGAGAGAAAGAAAGGAAAGGGGATTTAATTAAACACTGACTTATGTTCACAAGTCTGCCCTAGGCACTTCATATCGTCTTTATTGGAGAATGTGGTCATTCTTGGTCTTTATTCTACTAATCTACCAACGGCATCTGATACAGAGGCTCACCCCCTTCACCGGCCTTCTTACCCACAGCTCCTTCTCAGCCTTCTTTGCTGATTGTCCTCCCCATCTCTACCTCTCAATCTTAGAGTGTTACAAGGCTCTGTCTCCTAACCTCCTCTCTTTTCCATCAAGAATCACAGCCTCCATGATCTCACTCATTTCTCAGCTCTATGCTGATGGTCTCCCAACGTCTACCTCTAGCCAGATCTCCCCTTGGGCCCTAAAGTCCTGCATTCAACTTGACATTTCCATTTGGATATATGATATCTTAAATTCAACATGCCCAAAACAGAGCTCTTGATTTCCCTCCAAAGCCAACTCATACTGGTGTCACCCCTCTTTCAGTAAATGGCAACTCTATGCTTTGAGTTGCCCTGGCCAAACAACTGAGACTCACCTTTGTTTCCTGTTTCTCTCAAACCCACATCCAAGTCACCAGCAAATTCTACTGGTTTCCTTTAAAATACGGAGAGAATCTTACCACTTTTCACTTCCTCTGCTATCATCCCAGTCCGAGCCACCACCACCTCTCACCTAGATTTCTGAGATGATCTCCTAAGGATTCTTCCTGTTTTCATCCTTACCCACCTATAGCTTATTGTCAGCTTAGCAGTCAGAGGAATTATTTTATAATGTAAAGGAGATTGTGTCTCTTTTTGAAACCCTCATATGGTTCCACATATCATTTAGGGTATAATCCAAAACCTGCATGATGGGCTACAAGGCCCTCCCTAATGTGCCTATCCCTCATCCACACGTCTCACTGACTTAGTCCCTATTACCCTCCCCCTTCTCCATCTATGCTCCTGCCCCACTGGTGACTGAGAGCCTCATCAAACACTCCAGGCATGGCATCCACTCAGGCCCTTTGCTGTTGCTATTTCTGTCTGAGCCACTCTATCCCAATAGTTGCATGGTTTGCTGGCTCAATTTATGTAGGTCTCTGCTCAAATAACATCTCTTCAGAAGGACCTGCTCTTATGGATTGGATGGTGTCCGCCCAAAATATGTGTTGGGATCCTAAGCCCTTTACCTGTGCATATAATTGTATTTGGAAAGAGAATTTCTTTGTTATGTGAATCATGGTGTAGGGTGTGTCCTAAACCTAATCACTTGAGTTATAAAAAGAGGAGGTTAGACACAAACAGGCGAAGACAGAAGGCAGATGCCACGTGAAGATCTCCAAGAACCAAGGAACGCCCAGGACTATGTATGGGGAAGGAATCCACATGACCAAGACCCTGATTTAGACTTTCATCATCCAGAACTGTGAGGAAATAAATTTCTTCTCTTTATAGCCACCCTATGGTGGTATTCCTGTTACAGCAGCACTAGGAGACTAAGCGACCTTCCTAACCATCTCAGATAAAACAGCAATTCTTTATTTTTCTCTCTCTAGTTGAATTGCTTGAATTTTCTTATTAACAATTACCATGCCTATCAAGTTACGTATTTAGTTTTGTTCTTTTGCTCTTCACAGAATTATACAGGCTTCATGAGAGAAAAGACTTTGTTTGCTGTTGTCTCATCAGGACTCAAAACAGTATGTGGCAAATTGTAGGTCTCAATAAATATTTGCAGAATGGATGAATTATTGAATAATAATCTCCACAATGACTTCATGAGGTATTCTTATCCCCATTTTATAGATGATGAAAGTGAGGCACAAAGAAGTATATTTTAACTGCCCAAGTTATACAGCTGGTTAATGAAAGGACCAGGCTTGGGCTAAGTGCTATGGGACTCCCAAGGCCACATCTTCTGTTCCTCCAGAATTATAGGCTTCTAAATTCCAGAAAGTGATTGCCTCCCCAGCTTGAATGTGTAATGATATGGCTGGGAAGCTACTGTTCATGTGCTTTGGGTGAATCAAGGAAGACATCAAAGGCTTCCTGATCAGGCCCACACCCCTGACCAGATGCTGGTCTCTCTCTGGTGCCTATCCCACCTCCAGCACAGACTCACCAATTACCTGTAGATCCTGTAAAACCTTCTTCCTCTACTGCCGCAAATGTACAACATAAAATCAAACGAGTGAGGCAGCAAACAGTAATCTGGATAAGAGGGCACTGTTAGGGGAGCAGAAGCATGCTGGGGCCCAGAGTTGGCAAGCTGGGTGAAACCTTGTCTCTACTCCACCAAGGGAACTGATACTGGAAAACAAGTTTAGGAATCAAAGTTTTGGAAATCAGAAAATTCATGGAAGAAATAAACTGAGAACAGGTTATTCTGGATTGTTACACGGGAGGAATTATAAATACTCTGAGGACCAAGGGAATATTTCAGTTGGACTAATCTCTAGGCTGCCCCTCCTCTTCCTTTGCCCAACAGAATGATAATACAACACGACACCCAACTCATGAAACCTAAGTCTTACTTTCACTGGTACTTTGTAGGCTCAGCATCACAAGAGCTAAAATATCTACGGTTCGTCAATAAATATTCATGTGTTGGCAATGACACATGGGAAAATAATTTTAGCTTGCATACCTGATTTCCTTGTGTGCTGAGTATTCATTAGGAAATGGGAAATTAAAAACCAACCCTGTATAAACTACCTTATAAATTTAAATTGTAACCACTTAAGATGGATTTTTTTTTTTTTTTTGGAGGATGTTACCAATAGTTAACACTAACATTTCTCCCATGATTTTAAGTCATTTCACCAAATTCCTGTGTGACTTTCTTATGTGATAAAAACAAAATACTCAAGGAATTTGGTTTTACGAAGTAAAAAAAATCTAAAACTATGGCAGAGATGAAAGGATGCTAGGGGCTGGTGGTGGTGCAGGAGCTTGACCATGAAGAAAGGGGCACGAGGGGAGCTTTTGGGCTGACGGAGCTGCTCCATCTCTTGAGTGTGGTGGTAGTTCCATGACTTTATATATTTGTCAAAATTTACAGAACTTGCACTGAAAGGGCAAATTTTATTTTATGCAACGTATACCTCAATAAAAATAGTATATTAAAAAAACAAAAACGCTTAAGCCCTCTAAAAACTGTAATCCAGCCAGCTTTCATAATCAACCTACGGAACAGTCACAGTTAAGGGATTTACACAAGTGTTTAGTCCATTTAATTGGGTTTTTACATTAGGATACCTTTTTTCCTCCTTTAAAAGTGAAGAAAAATATTAAAAATAAATAAAATGTAGACCACAGAGTCAAAAAACCTATTTGGGGTCTTATTTCTTTCTTTACTTCCTCTTTTTCCTACAAAGGCCCAAATATCCTGAGAATAGCCCAAAGTGGTCCATCTCCAAGCGTTTACACTGGCACAGAAGCCCAAGTCTTCCTTTTGAAGAGCTGGAAGCTGATTAAAAGCAGGCTTTGGCTCCCTTCAAAATGGTGACTCAGAGTACAGAACTGACCTGGCTAATTCACCCCAAAACTATGGGGCAAAATGGAAGTTTTTGGACTGAGTTTTCCACCTCAGAGTACAGCCTGATTATAATAATGACGGGTGGCTAAGAAATGCCAAAACTCAGGCTAAAAAAATATATCGTCTTATAAAGTTCAAAATTTATTTCTGGGTCCCAGGGGGCATTAGTTTTGGAGAGGTACTGGGTGCTGGGTTTAGTATAAGACCAAGTAAGTTTTCTAAAATTTGAACACAAAGAGAATGACATTTGAGTAGTGGCAATTATACCTTGGGTTCTTTTTGTCCTTATTTCTTTAAATCTTGCATGGATGCAGTTATTTTATTTAGTGATGAAAAATTAAGGCTTGGTTTAAAAAAAAATTAAGAGTGGGAGAGATCTGCTTTGTATAACATAGTGAGTTGAGTACATCGTACTGTCAGGCTATCTAAGCTAAACTAAAAACCCAAACACACCCACTGCTGTTGTGTTGACATTGACTCATGGCAACTCCATGTGTTACAAAGAGTTTCTTCATAGTGTTTTCTTGGCTGTAATCTTCACGGAAATAGACTGCCAGGCTTTTCTTCCATCCCTTCATTGGGTGGGCTTGAACCATTAACCTTTAGGTTAGCAGTCAAGCACAAACTGCTTGTGCCACCCAGGACTTTAAGCGAGGTCCTAGCAAATAGAATCAAGAGTGAATGTTGGTGGACAGAGACACAAGAAATGATGGTGATGTTTTATATTCTGATTAGAGTAAAGGTTATAAATTTACCCAAACATACCAACCTGCATCCTTAATATCTGTGCATTTTGATGTAAACTGTATCTCAATAAAAAAAATATCACTGTTGAATTACAGAGTGAGGACTTACTGAGTAATGAAAATGTAGAAATGCAGAGTCTTCTGGGGACAGAAGCAGGATAGATATGTGAGATAATCAATTTCTTCCTGTCTCCCTCGGAGCTAATCTCAGTACTGAATGCCTCAATGCTGTAACTTCACCCAAGGAAGGGAGGTGGTAGAAGCTATGTGTAGGCAGAGAGAGTTGTCTGAGAAAACTGCTGGCATCTTGAGGACAGTGCTGCACTAGGCCTTCCTAGTTTCGGGTTCCCAGATGAACTGGATTTCCATGTCTCCTGCTTTGATTCTAACCACCCCTCCCAGAATAAAGTGATCCAGGGACTCAAGTGCCTTAAGTCATGAGATGAGCCTGGAATCAGCATTTCAGGTCTGGAGACTTGAGTTCACAAGGCCTGACAGCAGGCAATCTTTTTTTTTTTTTTTTGCTCTCTTATCAGGATTCCCACTCACAGTTTAATAATATTGATGAGAACATTCATTTAAGACCATATATAAGAATTCTAATCTCAGACAAAGTAGAAAGAGCCTTGTAGTATAAACGAGTGCTTCTCAAAGTGTGTTCTACTAACTGGTATTACTGGTCCATGATTAGGTTTAAAAACAAACAAACAAAAAAAAACTTGCAACAATATCATTGAGCCTGCTGTTTAGTTCCCCTGACATTTTTTTTTTTCCCCATAGCATGACTTTCTTGATGAAGGAAAGCAGTGTATGATTACATGCAGGCGCAAGACCCTTCCAGGTGGTGGACCGATAAATAGTTTGCAGACTAGTTATTTCAAGCAGCTCTGCTGCAGTTTGGTGGCACGTCAATATGTGCTAAATGCAGGGCAGTAGTGGGGAAAAAGATAAGAAAATGACTAAAACAGGTATCTACCCTCTCCTTAAGGCTTCTACGAAAGGAATGCTATTGTGGAGATCATCCTTACCAATCTCACAGATTGTTAAAATAGCAAATTAGTGGCACTATGTCTGGGGGAATCCTGACAAAATCTTCTAAAATTTTCTTCTGGGTATGTTAGTCTTGTTCTAGAGTGTTGGACATTTGAATATCTTTTTTTCCTAAGACAGAAGATACAGGTGAAACTGCATTTGTGAGACAGTTCATTCGGTTCATGGTCTCTTTCTCCCTTTTGGCAGAATCACTGGGAAAAGGAAGCCAGACTGATAACATTAGGGCTCCCTATGCCAAGCCATCCTTCAGCTTCAGCTTTCTAACAGCTCTGAAAAAAAATGACAATCTGATAATGTGAACAACAGATTGGTTTGAGAATCTAAGTACCAGAGAATACGCACAAGACTCCAAAAATGATTCCAGTTTCTAATATGGCAGGGAGAAGTTTATAAACACTTGGAAGATCAAAAAGCAGGGCAGATGGGAAGGTAGACTCTCCTTTGGATATGACCTCATTAGTCAAGAGCTCTATTAGAATGTGATACCCAGATGTAATCTGACCACTGTAGAACACGGGTGGACCACTGCCTACCGGAGATATTGACAGTTCACTTTCATTAATGTACCCCAAGATTGGACTAACCTTTTTGGCAGTCATGTAATGAATTTGTTGTCAACTAAAACTCCTAGGTCTGTTTCCCATGGAACTATTGTTAAATCAGGTTTCCCCAATCCTGAACGTGTATACTGATTTTTTTTTCCTCTAAGTACAGGACTTTATTAAGTTTCATCTTGTTACTTTCCATCCATTGTTCCAAGTACATGTGCTCTCTTGTTTACATGCTTCCGTTCTCTTTTCTCTTTCTCTCTTTCCGTTTCTCTCATTTTTTTCTCTCCTTCCTCCTCTCTTTATTTCTGTCGTCAAACTAATTTACAATCCCTCTTTGGGAAATCTGATCACTCTATCATCTATATCTTCTAGATTATCTAATGAAATGCCAAATAGGACCAGGTTAATGACAAAGCCCAACTTGGAATTAGAAACTTCACTATCTCATGCTTGAGTAATGGCAACCATCACTTAATTGGCCTCCCTGATGGTAATCAATCTCCTTCAGGCCAATCCTCCACACTCTTCCAGAGCACTCTTTCTAAATTTCTAAAATACATAATCAATCATCCTTGGTTGAAATCCTGCAGTCACTTCCCATTGTCCACAAGACAAAAGTCAAAGGCCTTGTTGTGTCATCTAACGTGCTCCATGACTCAGCTCCTACATGGCTCTCCAGCATCATTGCAGCTTCTTCTCCCAAATTTTCACTAGGCGTCTACACCTTTTTGCCTGGACAGTCTTTCCCTCCATGTCTAGCAAACTCACCATATCCTTAAGGACTCTGTTCAACTATGCTCACTTCTCCAAGGAGAAAGAATATCCCATCCATGGCACTTCCATAGTACCCAATGTTGGCCTCTAGAACCATATTTACTTTGTTATGTTGTAGTTATTTCTCACACTTTTTGAAAAATGATGTGTCTGGCTAGTAGCACAGTGCCTGACACAGAAAGCTCAAAATATTTTTTTGAATGATTAGCCAAACTACTTGAAATTAACCTATAAATCAATACCTAGGAGGTATGGATAGATGCTTACTGAGTTTGAATCCTCCTAGACTACAAGTTTTCATTCTGTTTATGAGGACAAGTCTTTTTGAATACCTATGTAAATCCAGGTAAGCTATTTCTATATACCCTTGACCTGCTTTCATAAAATCTCTAACCTCCAAAGGGTAAAAACAACAAACTCTTTTTTCCACTGTGATAAAAAATAGTATTGACATAAATAACACAAGCAGGGTGTAGTGGAAAGAACTCTGACTGGAATTCAGAAAACTTGAATGAATGGATGGATGATGGATGAATGATTCTGTCAAAGTTGCTATATGGTCTTGATCAAGTTACCTCATTTCTCGATTCTTCCATATTTTTTTCCCTAGGTTTGTTTTCCATAAACTGCTGTTAAATCAGATTCCCCCAATCCTGAACTTGTATCCTGATTTTTTCAGTATGTTGAACTAAATAATTTTGGACTCAATAACCACCAGGGTTACTTCTGGTTCTAAAAGTCTAAGATTCCTTAGCATAGAGAATCTATTTTTGGGGTCTCGGGGTGAGCCAACTCCCCATAGGGCAGAGGTTGCCGTAACTCAGCTAGGAGAGGACTATAAGGTTACTGGGGACCAGAACCGTGAGGTGATAACCTCAGGTGTAACAGAACTGTTTCTGATGTGGAAACTGGCTGGCAGGAAATTATACTACCAAGAAATAAGAAAATACCCTAAGTTCTAACAGAGACCAGGACTCGCTCTCGGTTTTTATCCATAAGTATATAATGATATGGTTTAACTCCCTCCTATCCTTAAGTGTCAACAGACTAAAAGGTGCTTCCTGCTATCACTGTGAAGTTGAATCCAGCATAGTAAAATTACTTTCCCTATGTGGGTAACCAGCTCTAATTATATAACTGCTTCTAATTATAAACCATTATGATTCAGCTTAAGAAGAACAGCTATTAGTGTCTGCTTCTCTTATG
Source organism: Loxodonta africana (assembly GCF_030014295.1). Classification (NCBI taxonomy): domain Eukaryota; kingdom Metazoa; phylum Chordata; class Mammalia; order Proboscidea; family Elephantidae; genus Loxodonta; species Loxodonta africana. Next base: position 172,787,106 of record NC_087345.1, on the reverse strand, counting down.
GAAATTAACAGCTGATTTGCTAATAGTTGCTTGTTTGGAAAAGCTACTAATAACTGTTTAGTATGTACATGCGGCCATATGAATGTGCCAGGGCATGTGCACGCAGACAAAATTTTGCATATAAATTCTGGTTCAACTCAATACAGGGGAGGTCAGCTCAACTGGACTGGGCCAAAAGCAAAGAAATTTCCTGAATAAACCAAATGCTTCGAAGCTCAGTGGAGCAAGGGCGGGGGTTTGGGGACTATGGCTTCAGGGGACATCTAAGTCAATTGGCATAATAAAATCTATTAAGAAAACATTCTGCATCCCACTTTGAAGTGTGGCATCTGGGGTCTTAAATGCTAACAAGCAACCATCTAAGATGCATCAATTGGTCTCAACCCACCTGGATCAAAGGAGAATGAAGACCACCAAGGTCACAAAGTAATTATGAGCCCAAGAGACAGAAAGGGCCACATGAACTAGAGACTTACATCATCCTGAGACCAGAAGAACTAGATGGTGCCCAGCCACAACCGATGACTGCCCTAACAGGGAGCACAACAGAGAACCCCTGAGGGAGCAGGAGAACAGTGGGATGCAGACACCAAATTCTCATAAAAAGACCAGACATAATGGTCTGACTGAGACTAGAAGAATCCCGGTGGTCATGGTCCCCAAACCTTCTGTTGGCCCAGGACAGGAACCATTCCAGAAGACAACTCATCAGACATGGATTGGTCTGGACAATGGGTTGGAGAAAGATGCTGATGAGGAGTGAGCTACTTGTATCAGGTGGACACTTGAGACTATGTTGGCATCTCCTGTCTAGACGGGAGATGGGAGGGTAGAGGGGGCTAGAAACTGGCAAAACGGTCACAAAAGGAGTGACTGGAACGAGGGAGCTGGCTAACTCATTAGGGAGAGAGTAAGTGGGAGTATGTAGTAAGGTGTTTATAAGTTTGTATGTGAGAGAGTAACTTGATTTGTAAACTTTCACTTAAAGCACAAAAAAATTATTTAAAAAAAATTTGGTTCATATTTGAACTTTTTGGACATTGTAGCTAGTATTTTGGGTGATATACTGATATTTAATTCAATTAACAGAAATTGGAACTTGCCAGTGAGCACAGAACAAAATTAAAAATGGAAACAAGTTAACCATATACTAATAGCCAAAAGCAAGTAGACAGGGTAGAGAGAGCTCATGTTTGGGGGTATAGGGAATGGATGGTGAAAACTATTCCATTTCAATACTAGAAAAAATCTATGACGAGTACCTGGAGTCTCCAGAAAATGGATCCTCAGAGATCTATTTTTTCCATGATGGGCTACCCTGACAACTGGAGTATGGGTAGAGAACCTTTCTACCATCACAGACAGGAGGTGAGACATGAATGCTGGAAATAAAGATGTGGTTACACTCTCTCAGCATGACTCTCTTACAGACATCTATGCCAGTGCATGTGTCATGGATTGAACCGTGTCCCCCCAAAATATGTGTCAACTTGGTTAGGCCATGACTCCCAGTATTGTGTGGTTGTCCTCCATTCTGTGATTGATGTAATTTTCCTGTGTGTTGTAAATCCTAATCTCTGCCTGTATGAGGCAATGTTAGATTATGGTAAAGAGGATTAGGGTGGGATGTAACACTCTTACTCAGGTCACATCCCTGAACCAACGTAAAGAGAGTTTCCTTGGGGTGTGGCCTGCATCACCTTTTATCTTACAAGAGATAAAAGGAAAGGGAAGCAAGCAGAGAGCTGAGGACCTCATACCACCAAGAAAGCAGCATAGGAAGCAGAGTGCATTCTTTGGACCCGGGGTTCCTGTGCAGAGAAGCTCTTAGAGCACGGGAAGATTGATGAAAGAGACTTTCCTACAGAGCTAACAGAGACAGAAAGCCTTCCCCTGGAGTTGGTGCCCCAAATTTAGACATCTAGCCTACCAGACTGTGAGAGAATGAATTCCTGTTTGCTAAAGCCATCCACTTGTGGTGTTTCTATTACAGCAGCACTAGATAACTAAGATAGCATGTAACAAGACAGTTAACAAGTAAAGTATATAAGTTTGAGGCCCTGGAGACAGTATGCAGACCCAAATCTCTCATAAAGAGATGAACAAATGCAATTACAAATAAACTATAATAGCTGCAGCATAAGCTCCTTTCCTTCTCAGTGGTTGGCTCTGCATGTCATGGTGTTGTGGAAGAGGTTTATTCCGGAGGGTGCCCAGGTCTACCTTCCTGAGCTAATACTCTATGATACCCAGCTCCGGTGCCCCTGTGAAGTCTTGCCAAAACCATTGTTTGCTGAAGACAACTCTCCCTGGGTCATATTTCAGCATCAGCTGTGCATGAAGCCTCTATAATCACTGTTGGCCACTACTGATATATTTTGATATGTCAGAGAAGGTGTGGTAAGCCACTATGGTAATAAAGATAAAATAACGAACAAGTGTTTTCTATAGTGGACCACCACAAGAGAATTACATGCTAAGTTCCATTTCATTCTCTTATTTGGTAGTCACAGAGTTCACTGAAAATAGGTAGTTTCAGGAAAATAACAGGTGTAATTCTCTAGGTAGTGAGTTTCTTGACACAGAGGTAACAAATACGGTGTACTTACTTTTTTTTTTTTAAATAAAAGAGATGCATAAAATGGCATAGTCAAGAGCTTTGGATTTAGAATTTCTAGCAAGATCTCAGATTAAAAAACAAAAATGTGAATGATACATAGGCCCCAAATCTCTATGAACCTTAACATAAAATTTAGAGGTCAAATTATGAAAGAATATAGCACCTCTCCAAAACAAACTATTTCTGAAATTCCAAACCCATGGGGCTTGACAGGGTTGGGGAAGCAGTGTTTGTGTGTTGGGGGGGGGGTGGGGGTGGGTTCCTTATTATGCTCTCTTTTAGGCTGGGTTCTCTAGAGAAGCAAAACCAGTGAAGCATATACATGTATACAGAAAGAGAGAGAGACAGAGAGAAGGAGACAGAGAAGCTGGGGGGGGGGGGCGGTGGGGAGGGAGACAGAAAGCGAGAGAGAGAGAGAGATTTATCTCAAGGAAATGGCTCACGTGGTTGTAGAGGCTGGTGTCAGGCTTCTCCTGACTCATGTAGCTATAGGGGCTGACAAACCCAAGGTTGGCAGGCAATATGGCAGGCCACTGGCTCAAGTCCCAAGAACTGGATGTCAGATGATGACGAGCTGGATACAGTAGCCAGAGCAAGCAAGAGAGCTTTGCCAGAACATCCATATATATATTGGATGCAGGCCACACCCCTGATGAAACTTCCCTTACAACTCAATGGCTGATTACATCAGATCACACCATGGAGGATAACTACATCATTACATAATTGCCACACCACTGAGAATCATGGCTGAGCCAAGTTGACATATAACCTCAACCATCACAATCCACCCCTTGTCAACTTGGCACCTGTACACATCTCCTTAAACCATTCCGAACCTCTAAATAAAGACAATTATAAAGTCATCCTTGTGCCTAACATGATACAACTAATACACATACAACTGAAAAGGCATTAGCCCCTTTTATATTTTATATTGTATAAATGAGGAAAACAAAAGTATTTGATGGGCACATACAAGGAAGAAATACTCATAACAATTACAGCCCTAGTTTCTGCAATTAGTCACGCAGTTGTAATTAGTGTTCAGAACTATTTTTTTTTTTTAACACCCATTCCATATTTCCTTTATCCTCAGCAAGCACCTACGCTGGTTGTAGTTCTTTGCCTAGGGGTGGGAGGGTGACCCAAATCTTATTCCTGAAGGGCCTGGGACACTAGTACTCCTGTTGGAATTGGGTTGCGGTAGTTTTCCATTGACTTTAATCACAGGTCATGGTAGTATTAAGAGACTCCCTAAGGGATCTCCTGTATTCCAGACATATTCTTCATTATCACCATTAAGCAACACCAATCCAATTTCTCCTTGGTAGTCAGGATCAAAGATACCTGCTAATATGCCAACTCCCTTCTTTGCCTGTTGATACAGAGGCATGAGGAGCCCAAAATGGCTGGGTGGCATTCTTAACTTCCAGTGCAATGGAATCCATGTTGTGTCTCCAGGTGGGAGCATTCCTCCCTTTGGAACTAAAACCTCTAGATCCGCAGAGCATAGTGTTGTGGGGACAGGAAGCAAACATTTTGCAAATGGGTCACTAGGGGTAATAATAATTGCTGCCACTACTATTTCCACCGCTTGATTTCTAGAACTATGAATCCTGGCTATGCGAGAACCTGCACAATATATTGGACACTGGTTGAGGCAATAAATAGCCTCCTGGAGAATACTGCCCCTATCCTGCAAAGTATTGCCACCTAGCTCGCATAGTAATCGTGTCTTTATAAGGCTATTCCATCTTTCTATCAAGCCAGATGCTTCAGGATGAAGAGAACATGGTAAGAAGAGTGAATTCCACGAGCATGGGCCCATTGCTGTACTTCGTTTGCTATGAAGTGAGTACCTTGATCTGAGGCAATGCTGTGTGGGATTAATGACAATGAACGAGACATTCTGTGAGTCCATGGATGGTAGTTTAGGCAGAAGCAATGCGTGCAGAGAAGGCAAATCCATATCCAGAGTAAGTCACTATCTCAGTAAGAACAAAATGATGCCCATTCCATGATGGAAGTGGTCCAATGTAATCAAGCTGCCACCAGGTTGCTGGCTGATCGTCTAGAGGAATGGTGCCGTATTAGGGATTCAGTGTTGGTCTCTGTTGCTGGCAGACTGGGCACTCAGCAGTGGCTGTAGCCAAGTCAGCCTTGGTGAGTGGAAGTCCATCTTGCAGATCCCATGCATAACCTCCATCCCTGCCACAATGGCCACATTGTTCATGAGCCCCTTGGGCAATAAAGGGAGTGGCTGGAGAAAGAGGATGATTGATTTCCATAGAATATGTCATCCTATCCACTTGATTATTAAAATCCTCCTCTGCCGAGGTCACCCTTTGGTAAGCATTCACAGGAGACATAAATATCTTCACTTCTTTGGCCCATTCAGACAGGTTTATCCACATACCTCTTCCCCATACCTCCTTGTCACCAATTTTCCAGTCATGTTCCTCCCAAGTCCCTGACCTTCTAGCCAAACCATTGGCCAAAGCACATGAATCAGTATACAATTGCACATCTGGCTGTTTCTCCTTCCAAGCAAAGTGAACAACCAGGTACGTCGCTCAGTTATGCTCATTTAGAGGATTTCTTGTCACCACTGTCCTTTAGGGAGGTCCCAGAGAGGGGCTACAGTGCTGCCTCTGTTCACTTTTGAGTGGTGCCTGCATATTGCACAGAACCGTTAGTAAACTGGACATGTATTTTCTCTTCCTTAGTCAACAGATCATAAGAATCTTCCCATAAGGTCATAGGTGCAGACTGGGAGCGGGCAGGTAATGTAAAAGGAGTGGAGACCATGGGCATTTGGACCACTTGCTCATGCAACGTACTTGTGCCTTCAGGTCCTGCTCAGGCCCAATCTCATATATACTACTTCCATTTAATGATGGAAAGCTGCTGTGCATGCCCAACTTTATGACCCTGTGGGTCAGACAACACCGAGTTCATCAAGGGCAGCCCATGGTTAAGTGCTCAGTCTCTGCTAAGGCCCAGTAACAAGCCAAAAGCTGTTTCTCAAAAGGAAAATAGTTATCAGCTGAGGATGGCAGGGCTTTACTCCAAAATCCTAACGGTCTGTACTGTGATTCACCAGTATGCGCCTGCCAAAGACTCCAAATAGCATCTCTGCCACTGCCACTTCAAGCACCACCAGCTCAGCCAGCTCATGTGGCCCAAGTGGCAGATTGCTTGCACAACAGCCTGAACCTGTTGCAGAGCCTCCTTGTTCTGGGTCCCATTCAAAACTAGCAGCTTTTGAGTCAATTGATAAATAGGCTGGAGTAGTATGCCCAAATGAGAGATATACTGCCTCCCAGATCCAAAGAGGCCCACCAAGCTTTGTGCCTCTTTTTTAGTTGTAGGAAGAGCCAGATGCAACAACTTATCCTCCACTTTAGAAGGAATATCTCAACCTGCCCCACACCACTGCACCCCTAGATATTTCACTGAGGTAGAAACCACCTATTTTGCTGGATTAATTTGCCATCCTCTAGCATGCAAATGTTTTACCAACAAGTCCACAGTCACTGACACTTCTTCTTTACTAGGTCCAATCAGCATAATGTCAATTTAATGGACAGTGTGACGTCTTGTGGAAGCGAAAGGCGATCAGGGTCCCTTCGAACTAAATTATGACATAGGGTTGGAGAGTTGATATACCTCTGAGGTAGGACTATAAAGGTGTATTGCTGGCAAACTGCTTCTGGTGGTCCTTTGAAACAGGCATGCAAAAAAGACATTGGCCAGATTAATAGCTGCATACCAGTTACCAGGAGATGTATTAATTTGCTTAAGCAAAGAAACCACATCTGGAACAGCAGCTGAAATTACAGTCAACACCTGGTTAAGTTTTTGATAATTCATGTCATTCTCTAGGAACCATCTGTTTTTTGCACAGGCTAAATAGGCAAGTTGAATGGGAATGTGGTGGGAATCACCACCTTTGCATCCTTCATGTCCTTGGTGGTGGAAGTAATCTCTGTAATCCCTCCATGAATGCTGTATTGCTTTTGGTTTACTAGATAGGTGCAGCTCTAATGACTTTCCCTGGGCTTTTCCTACCTTAATAGTCCTGATTCCAATTGTCAGAGATTCATTGTGGGGGTTCTACCAGTTGGTGAGTATATCTATTCCACTTATGCATTCTGGAACTGAGGAAATCACCACAGGTTGGGTTTGGGGACCCACTGGACCTACTGTGAGGTGAATTCGAGCTAAGGCTGTATTAATAACCTGACTTCCATATGCCCTTACTCTGACTGGTAGGTCACAGTGATGCTCTGGGTCTCCTGGAATTAGTGTCAGTTGAGAGCCAGTGTCCAGTAATCCCCCAAAAGTCTGATTATTTCCTTTTCCCAAGGAACAGTCGCTCTTGTAAAAGGCTGCAGATTCCTTTGGGGAAAGCTGGGAAAAAGATTAACAGTGTAAATTTTTGGCAGTGTAGTGGGGTCCTTCCTTAAGGGGACCCAGCTTCCCCTTCATTCAAGGGGTTGTGGGTCTATAAACTGGCTCAAGTCTGGGAATCGACTGAGGGGCTGTGACTCTGTATTCTGGCGATTTGAGTTAGACTGCTGCTCACTTGACCTAGAATTCTTCCACTTGTACAGACAAAGTAAATATTTAGTAGATTTCCCATCTTTTCACTCCTAGGGACACCATGGCTAAATAGCCAACACCATATGTCCATACGAGTCAGTCTTTTCTGACTAATACTTTGATTCTGCTGTCCATACAGTAACCATGCCCACCTTGTTTGACTTCTCGATTGAGTGGCCCATACCACCACAGGGTCCAATCAGCTCCAATGCAGTTAGGTGTCTTAACTCAGTTAGGGCAGTTCTCACTGTCAAACGCGACTTACATAAAATAGCAATCACAGCAGTCTTCAAGGATGCTGGGGCTCAGTTCGCAAATATTTTCCTCACTGTTGTGGTAAAAGGTACATTCTCTAGGTACTCCATGTGTGGTTCTGTGGGTCTAACCGCATAAATCCACTGTAACATGCCCACTTCCCTAAGTCTTTGGGTACCTTCTTCTGTGATATACCAAGGCAGGTCTGGTAGTTCAGCTCAATTTAGTTTAGGCCACCACGTAATCCATGCTTCAGCAAATCAGTCAAACTATTAGATCTTTTCCTAACCTCTCGAGCTGTAAAATTTGAATGAAGAGACTGTGCTTAGTTGTCCCATATCAATTAACTCAGCCTGATGCAATTTTATGTTTCTAGCACCATTATCCTATAGCCTTTTTTTTTTTGTGCTTTAAGTGAAAGTTTACAAATCAAGTCAGTCTCTCACACAAAAACTTACATATATCTTGCTACATACTCCCAATTGCTCTCCCCCGAATGAGACAGCTCGCTCCCTCCCTCCCTCCACTCTCTCTTTTTGTGTCCATTTCACCAGCTTCTAACCCCCTCTACCGTCTCATCTCCCCTCCAGGCAGCAGATGCCAACATACTCTCAAGTGTCCACCCGATCCAAGAAGCTCACTTTTCACTAGCATCCCTCTCCAACCCATTGTCCAGTCCAATCCCTGTCTGAAGAGTTGGCTTTGGGAATGGTTCCCGTCCTGGGCCAACAGAAGGTCTGGGAGCCATGACTACCGGGGTCCTTCTAGTTTGAGTCAGACCACTAAGTCTGGTCTACATCCTATACTCTTAATAACCTTTCCCACACATATTCTCCAGGTTTTGTTTGTACATATCAGAAAAGTCAAGCAGTTCTTCTGGAGTGTAGCATACCTCCTCATGGGTCATACCTTGTACTTCATCTTTTGGGGCTTGCTGGGACTTAAGTCTAGTTATAGGTCTAGAGGCATAAATGGGTGATACAGGTGGGTCCTGGGAACATTCAGCAATGTCTTGTAAGGCATTCACCCCAGGTGATGCTCAGACATAGGCTCTTCAGACACAGCTGGGTCAATATCATCAGATGGGGGTGGAGGGGATAATGGTTTTCCTTGGGAGGGTGGCTTAGCAGACCATGATGGAGTAATCTCTTCAGATGGATTTAAGAGGGCTGGATCTGATGGCAGGAGTGATTCAATTAAGTTTAGGGGCTCAGTGCCTCCAGCTTCCTGATTATATGCCCATGTGTCTCCATACCAAGTTTCAGGATCTCATTTCTTCCCAACCAATGCCCTCACTTTAACTGCAGACAGCATTTGAAGGTGGAAATCCAGTCAATCTTCTGATAAGACCCCGGGTTTGGTTTTCAGCAATATCAGCTCTGAGGTTCTCTTTGAGTGCACAAGTTGCAACTTTGAAGTCTTTTATATGGCTCTTGTGCTTTGACTCTGAAGCCATTAGCTCGTTCCTCTCTTTCACCACTTTGTCTAAGACCAACCAACGAATTAGCTTCCTTATACTCCTCATTCTGATAAAACTGTATAAGAGTATCAAACACGCAATCACTTAGAGTCTTGCTTCTCACCAATATTTGATATATTGGTGGTGATACTTTCCATATTAATATTGCCACCCCATGCCATGGATTAGCAGCACCCTCTTTACTACTGGAGGCAAAGTTATCAGCCCCTGTATGACTAGTCAGACTTAAGTACCAATATAGAAAATCCACTGTTACAATTTTGTATACATAAATATATTCATATTTATTTAGAGATAGATTTATCTCAAGGAAATGGCTCGCACGGTTGTTGAGGTTGGAAAGCCCAAAGCCTGTGAGTCAGGCCTTAGGCTGGAGGCTTCTCCTGACTAACATAGTTGCAGGGTTGATGAATTAAGATCAGCAGGTCAAACAGCAGGCCGCTGGCTCACAGGCTGAGGAGGCTGATGCATCCAAGATCTGTAGGCAATATGGAAGCCCGCTGGCTTAAGTTTCAAGAACTGGAGGTCAGATGATGATGAGGTGGATGCAAGATCCAGAACAAGTGAGCGAGATCTGCCAGAATATCCATATATATTGGATGCAGGCCATACCCATGAGGAAACTCTCCTTACAACTGATTGGCTGATCACATCATGGAGGATAAATACATCATTACATAACTGCCACACCACTGACAATTACTGCCAGCTAAGTTGACACACAACCTTAACCATCACATGCTCTATTATATTATTATGTATATTCTTAGTTTGCTTAAGGTTCACCTGAATTCCTGGGCTACTAACAGGATTTTGAAGTTAAAGATCCTGTAACATGGTAGGTAGGTAGGTGGGTGGGTGGGTGGGTAGGTAGGTAGGTAGGTAGGTAGGTAGATAGTTAGAATCTTGTTTATCATACAAACTCAACACTCAATAACTCTAACATAGTTTTTCAGTAAATATTGCCCTAAAGAGTGTTATTTACATCATAATAACGCTTAAAAACAGTGAAGCATAAGAAATGATGATTGTTCTGTGTGTATACAGGTGTGTACATGAACACATACGAAACTATGTACTTGATTTATAGCTCACGCTTGCGTTTTTAGGACACCATAAGTAATATTTTCAGTTCATATTCATAGGTGGTGTATTCATATCTTAGTGAAACAAAACCAATCTTTTGCTAGCGAGCACAAAATAAAATGAATAAATGAGAGTTAATATCCAAGAAAAGTGGCAGAGCTGGGTGACAATAGAGTGTAGCAGTGAAAGCTATATTAAAATTGCTTTGTTATTTGAGGACGCTTTTTTCCCTCATTTTTTAATCTTCGTAAGCTTTTCCGTTTCATATTTCCATATCAGGTCATTGAGGTTTCTTTTTTTGTTCTTTTGGTCACAAAGTTGTTTCCTTCCACTTTTTTTTTCCCCCACCTTCCTCAAAATGAAAACCAATGACTTTTTTTTGCCATCTCTTCAGCTCATTTTTTAAAGAATTACTTTTTAAAACCTGCATTTCCTGGCTCTAGATAAAGGCCATCTACAGAAGAAGGTTAATCCATTTTAAATCCACCTTTACAAGCTGAACAATTGTCATTACAAAACAAGTCTCTCTCTCTCTCTTTTTTTAACATCAGACTCCAGACTCACACGTTGTTTTCCACTCCCTTTTTTCATGTAAATATATCTTCAGTATTTTCCTAAAATGTACGAGAGAATTTGTGTTTCTTTGGCTGTGAATCATAGAATCGTACACCTTGAATGGCTTCAAAAAAGAAAGCGTATACCTCCTCAAGAAATCTTTTATACTTTCTTAATTCTTTTAAGCCATTCTTCATGAAAGTAAAACATTGGGAGGCTCATACTAGGCTTAGGAAAACTTTCAGGTAATGCTCCTCTTCAAAATACGTATAGAGATGTGGCTCTGTTTTGTTACAGGCCAAGTAAGTCAGCAATACTTTTCCCGAGGGTCTTAAGGCTTTGATGTAATACAAATTTTTCAATATGAGATTTTAACACATGCAAAACTATGACGTATCCTATCTTTTCAAATCGGGATACAGAACAAAGTTTTAATTACTATTACAGCTGATTTAAAATTGTACTGAGAATCTACTATATGTGATCTAGGCGACCGGCCTAGATTTGTATAATAACTTAAAAAGTTTTCACTATATTGCAATCACTGGCAGTGGTGGTAGAGTGGTAGAATCCTCACTTCTACGTAGGAGACCCAAGTTTAATTTCCAGTTGATATAAGGCAATTAGGATAGATTCCACTTTATTTTAAATCCATGTAATTGAAAATCTCCAATTTTCCTCCTAAATTGGAATCTGTTAGGTTTCTTTGTCCTAGTTACAAAGCACATGAAGAATTTGCTTAGATGGAGGTTAACTAAGAACACTGTACCTACCATGAAATGCAAACTTCCCAAACAACAGACCTTCGTTGCAAAATATGAGACAATAGGTCACAGTCTCCAGATTTCTAGTTAAGTCCACAGGCTGAACAAAAGCCCTCAAAATACATTCTCAGGATCTATAGTATTTCATTCTCTTAGAAGCTGATGTCCCTAAACATTTTGTTCTGGATGATCAAGCAAGTGGTGATAGGTCTTTGGCTCAATAAAGTGTAATAACTAAAATGATCTGTTGCAGATGTATGACTGCCATTTAAAAATGACCACATGTTTACCAACTCAGTTACAACATATAAGAAATAGAGATATTTTCCAATAGCTTTTTCTCTTTTGTCTACCCCCTCCCCCTGACGCACACCTACCCTGAATAAATGTACTTGACCTTATTTTCTCAACCCTTCTCAATTCTCTTGTAAAGCTATTGCTTGATTGAACGGAAAAATACACTTAGAAGTCTACCTAGACAATTAGCCTAAACCTCTTAAAAAAGGAGGAGGTTAAAAGCAAATTTCATTTGAAACATGGCTATCACACTTCTTCAATTTAAATTTAGAAATAAACACATATTCTATTCTGGCAACTAGCTTTCTGCTTTTGTGCCATTTTCTATTTTCCCAAATGGAAGCTGCTCTTGTCTTTAGCTGATCCTATTGCATAGTACATTCTCTTGGTCTTTTTGATGGTAGTCTTTAAACATGGCTGCATTCTCAGTGTACTGATATCACTGTTTACGATCTTGAGTGTATAAAACTGCAGTTATTTTCCTGTACCTTAAAACTGATATCTCTTCACCCACTAGGGGCGGTCTTTCTGCTCTGTGATTCTAAACAACAACAAGAACGACAGTCACCAAAAATCACAGGACTTGGGTTTGACGATGGAACACAAACATAAAGGAGACAATTGTGAAAGAAAGGCATGTGAGAAATCCAGTAAAACAGTCCTAAGGCTCTAAGGTGAGGAGGCTTCCATGAATGTCCCTCCATGATGCCTGCTTGGGTTTGCTGTTTTAAAAAGGAACAGAAGGTTTTCCCACTTTGATAGAGCCTGTTCTAATACTGGGAAATTTAAAAAGCACTTTTCCAGTGAGCTGGGACCTCCAGGTAGGCCAAGAACAAATTCTATCATGCATCCAGGCCGAGAAAAGATAGCGGTATCTTCCTGCGTTAAAGGCGGTTAGTGTGAGGCTGCACACTTACCTGGATCGAACCTCTGTGTGTGACGGAGGATCACCAATGGAGTGGCTGGGTGAGGCTGGCTGCTTAGGCGAGGACAGGGGTCCTCTGTGCGTTTGCTTGGGAGATCTTGGCACTTCACTGAAAGAGGAGTCTTGTCGCCCAGAGAATGAGAAGGATGAGGTGCTCTCAGCCGCTGGGGACAGGTCAGGGGCCTGCCTGGTGGCACTTAACTCTTGAACTCGTCTTTGGTTTTCCACGTTCAGCAGCAACTCCCTGTCGGAAACACTCTCACTGGCAGGGAAAGCATAGTCCTTGGATGCAACCGTGCAGGTTCGGAGCCCCCCAGTCTCAGTCCTGGAGTACACAGAACTCAAATCTTTACTCGAATCTTCCTGTTTGTCACTTTTTCCTCCCCTTTTCTCACTAGCATCAGGATCCTTCCTGGACCTGGTATATCGAGATGAATACTCGGAGTCGGCTTCGGAATCCAGAGTCAGCCCATATTTTTCCGCAAGTTGCCGTCTCCTTTCCGCTTTGTACCTCGCTATCCTTTCAGCTTTGGACTCAAGGCTCTGGGTGTCCATGGTGCCTGAGCTATAGGAGGAGTCACCATGGACGCCGGGGGGTTCCGTACAGTATTTAGGTCGAGTTTGCTTTTCTAAAGAAGAATCAGAAGTTTCTTCCTCTTCATTTGTTCGGCCTACAAGAAGATCACATGAAATAGTAAGTATAGACTTCAAATAAAGAAGCATATTTACCACACACTATACTGCACACGGAGCTCTGGTGGCGTAGTGGTTAAGAGCTCAGCTGGTAACCAAAAGGTCAGCAGTTCAAATCCACCAGCTGCTCCTTAGAAACCCTATGGGGTAGTTCTTCTCTGTCCTGTAGGGTTGCTATGAATCAGAATCGACTCTACAGCATGGGGTTTTTACCTTTTACTGCACACAGCACAAACTTGTGCTTCCATGCTGTGAAGGACCAATGTCTCCTGCAGATGTATTTAACTAAAATGATTACCAGAGGTGCTGGAGACGTCTGAGATCTGCAGTGAAACAGCTGAAGGCTGGAAAGGTTCTACAGGCTCTGAGAGCCACGTCAGGCATGGCCCACACTAAAGCTCAGCCCTTCATTCACGAGGGCTCCTTGCCTCTCTCTCTTTATTGATTTACTTTTGGGGGAGGGAGGGTTTGTTTTTTAAGTTTAACATTTCACAAAGGAGGCCAGAGGACGAGTTCGGAGTCCTCTAGAAAAGATAACAGATATTCAAACTGCTGTAATCTGACAAGTGACTGATTGTTGTTGCATGAGATCTGATAGTAACCATAACAATATGGCCCATGTCAATATTCACCAGGCTTTTTATAGAAGTGGCTTTTTCCAACTACAGCACACACGCTTGATACAGAAAATGTCTAATATACGAAACTTACAAAGGTAAAAACCCAAATCACCATTAAGTGATCCATATGCTAATAATTTCCCAAACATTTTTATGTTCCTTCTAATCTCTTATAGAATTTCTTTTTTCTATATAAAGTGTTTAATGTTCTGTATAGTATTATATACTGTATAAAGCAGTTTCCTGAATTTAGAAATTTTTATTTTGAAGACATCACTTTTAAGGCTTCCTAATATTCTATTCAACAGATGTGCCATCATTAATTTAAGCCTTCCTGGATTGCTGGGCATTTGTTTCCAAGCTTGAATTAGTCTGATTTTCTGATTAATGTCACAATAGATAGACTTATAAAACTAGAATTGCTTTTTCAAAGGGTAGATCAATTTAAGACACATGCGAGACTGTCAAATGAATTTCTAAGAAGTCTGTATTAATTTTCATTTGTATCTGCAATATATCTTCCCTCGCAAACACTCAGTATTAATTTAAAAATATGTGCCTTTGATTGTTAGAAAGACAGATACATACATTTTTTCTGTGTGTTTATTAACCATCTGTATTATCTTTCCTCGTCCCTGGAATGTCTCATTAAGCTTACTCCCCATATTCTGTTGACTCATACTATTATTTTTATCTGTCTGTGTAAACTCTTTTATACGAATATTAACCCTTTGTCTTACTCCTGAATATTTTCAAACTTGTTTGCTCTTTAATTTTGTTGAGAAGTCTGTATCTTTATATAAAATTTCCTTTGAAGTACAGATTGATCTGGTCACCTGTGATTTCTTCCGCTGCTCTGTGCTTTGGAAATCCTTTTCTATACAAACTAGAATTAAATATTCATGTTTTTAATTATTTCTTGAAATTAATTGGTTAATTGGAAGTTTTATCTTTGGTATGAAGTGAGACTAGAAATGTGATTGAGAGAGAGATTTATCTCAAGGCAATGGTTCACACAGTTGTGAAGATGGGCAAGCTCCAAATTTGTGGGTCAGGTGTCAGGCTGGAGGCTTCTGACTCATATGGCTTAGGGGCTGATGAACCCAAAATCCTCAGGTCAGGTTGAAGGCTGCTGGCTCATAGGGTTGTGGGAGCTGGCGAATCCCCAGATCTGCAGGTCAGGTGGAAAGCTGCTGGCTTATATCCCAAGATCCAGAGGGCAGAGAATGAGGAGTCAGATGCAGAATTCAGATCATTTCCCATAACATCTATATATATATTGGATGCAGGTCACAACCTCCAGGAAACTGACTGCCTTTCAGTTGACTGGCCTTTCAACTCACTGGCGGATCACATCAGATCACAAAATGGAGGATGATTATATGATATCTGCCCAACTACTGAGAATCATGGCTGAGCCAAGCTGACATATAACCTTAACCATCACAGTCCACCCCTTGTCAACTTGGTACCTGTACACATCTCCTTAAACCACACATAATCTCTAAATAAAGACAATTATACTTATGCCTAACATGATGCAACTAACACACTTACAACTGAAAATGCACTAGCCCCATTTACATCTTATATTTTATAGTAAGTAATAGATTTTTTTTAATAGAATAAGGGAAGGAAAAAAACAAAGATACATGCTACATATATGTACACATACGTGTATAACAAAACAAGGAAGAAATACTAAAAACAATTACAGTCCTCATTTCTGCAAATGGTCATGTGGTTGTAGCTAGAATTCAGAACTACCTTCTTCCACCACCCATTCCACATATCCTTTACCCTCAGCAAGCACCTCAGCTGGTTGTGGTCCTTTACCTGGTGGTGTGAACTAAACCTTCATTCCTGAAGGCTCTGGGACATTAGTAGTCATGTCAGAATTGGGTTCCTGCAGTTTTCCATTGACTTTAATCACAGAGCATGGGAGCACTAAGAGACTTCCTAAGGGATCTCTTGTATTCCAAACATACTCTTCTTTATCTCCATCATGTAATATCAATTTGATTTCCCATTGGTAATCAGGACCAATCACACCAGCCAATACAGTAACTCCCTTCATTGCCTGCTGACCCAGAGGCACGAGGAAACCAAGGTGACTGGGTAGCATTCTTAACTTCTAGTTCAATGGAATCCACGTTGTCTCTCCTGGTGAGTGTTCCTCCCTTTGGAACTAAGACCTCCAGACCCACAGAGCATAGGGTCGTGGGTACAGGAAGCAAAAATTTTGCAAGTGGGTCACTAGGGGCAATAGTGAGTAGTGCTGCTCCCATTTCCATCCCTTGATTCATGGACCAATAAATCCTGGTTATGGAAGAAACAGCACCATAAATCGGATGTTGGTTTACAGCATATACAGCCTCTTTGAGAACACTGCCCCAACTCTACAAAGTATCACCACCTAGCTGGTGCCATAATTGTATCTTTAGAAGGCTGGTCCATCTTCCTATCAAGCCAGCTGCTTCAGGATGATGGGAAACATAGTAAGACCAGTGAATTCCATGAGCATGGGCCCACTGCCGCACTTCATTTGCCGTGAAGTGAGTCTCTTGTTCTGAGGCAATGTTGTGTGAGGTGCCACAACGTTGGATAAAGCATTCTGTGAATCCACAGATAGTAGTTTTGGCAGAAGCACTGTGTGCAGGAAAGGCAAATCAGTATCCAGAGTAAGTGTCTATCCCAGAAAAAAAAAACAAAACACTGCCCTTTTCATAATGGAAGCAGTCCAATGTAATCAACCTGCAACCAGGTTGCTGGCTGATCACCCCGAGCAATGGTGCCATATTGGGTACTCAGTTTTGGTCTCTGCTGCTGGCAGATGGGGCACTGAGCAGTGGCTGTAGTCAAGTCAGCCTTGGTGAGTGGAAGACAATGTTGCTGAGCCCATGTATGACCTCCATCCCTGCCGCCATGGCCACTTTGTTCATGAGCCCCTTGGACAATAAGGGAAGCGGCTGGGAAAAGAAGGTGACTGGTATCCACAGAATGCGTCATTCTATTCACTTATTTGTTAAAATCTTCCTCTTTCGAGGTCACACTTTGGTGAGCATTCACATGAGACATAAATATCTTCACTTCTTTGGCCCATTCAGACAGGTCTATCCACATACCTCCTGGTCACCAATTTTCCAATCATGTTTCTTCCAAGTCCCTGACCATCTAGCAAAATCACTGGCCAAAGCACATGAATCAGTTCACAATCGCACATCTGGCCATTTCTCCTTTCACGCACAGTGAACAACCAGGTGCACTGCTCCGTTACGTCCATTTGGAGGATTTCTCTTCACCACTGTCCTTTAGGGAGGTCCCAGAAAGGGGCTGCAGTGCTGTCTCTGTCCACTTCTGAGTGGTCTCTGCATATCACACAGAACCATCTGTAAACTAGACCTGAGTTTTTCTCTTCCCAGTCAACTGATAATAAGAGACTCCCCATGAGGCCATAGGTGCAGGCTGTAAGAGGGCAGCTAATGTGACAGAAGTGGAGACCATGGACATTTGGGGCACTTTCTCATGCAACGTACTTGTGCCTTCGGGTCGTGCTAGGGCTCAATCTTGCATATAATACTTCCATTTAATGATGAAGTGCTGCTGTGCACATCTGACTTTATGACTCTGTGGGTCAGATAAGACCCAGTTCGTGATGGGCAACTCAGGCCACGTGATGACTTGGTAGTCCATGATTAAGCGTTCAGTCTCTACTAAGGCCCAGTAACAAGTCAAAAGCTATGCCTCAAAAGGACAGTAATTATCCGAAGAGGATGGCAGGGCTTTGCTCTAAAATTCTAAGGGTCTGTGCTGTGATTCATCAATAGGGGCCTGCTAAAGACTCTAAACAGTGTCTCTATGTGCCACTGACACTTCGAGCATCACTGGCTCAGCCGGATCATATGGCCCAAGTGGCAGGGTGGCTTGCATGGCAGCCTGAACTTGTTGCAGAGCCTTCTCTTGTTGTGGGCCCTACTCAAAACTAGCAGCTTTTTGAATGCTTGAGAAATAGGCCAGAGTAGCACATATAAATGAGAGATATGTTGCCTCCAAAATCCAAAGAGGCCCACTAGACATTGTGTCTCCTTTTTTGTTGAAGGAGGGTCCAGATGCAACAACTAATAATTCACTTTAAAAGAAATATCTTGACATGTCCCACACCACTGGACCCCTGGAAATTTCACTGAAGTGGAAGGCACCTGAATTTTTGTTGGCTTAATTTCTCACTCTCTAGCACACAAATGTCTTAATAATAAGTGTACAGTAATTGATACTTCTTCCTTACTAAGTCCAATCAGCAAAACATCATCAATGTAACGGACCAGTATGATCTCTTGTGGAAGGGAAAGGTGATTTAGTCCCTGTGGACTAAATTATGACATAGATATGGATAGTTGATATTGCACTGGGGTAGGACAGGGAAGGTGTATTGCTGGCCTTGTTAGCTGAAAGCAAAATACTTCTGGTGATCCTTTCCAACCAGAATCCAGAACGAGGCATTGGCCAGATCAACAGCTGCGTATGAGGTACAAAGGGAGGTATTAATTTGCTCAAGCAATGAAACCACATCTGGAACAGCAGCTGCAATCAATGTCACCACCTGGTTAAGTTTTCAATAATCCGCTGGCATTGTCTGAGATCCATCTGTTTTTTGCATAAGCCAAATACACGAGTTGAATGGGCTGTGGTGAAAATCACCACCCCTGCACCCTTCAAGTCCTTGACAGTGGCAGTAATCTCTGCAATCCCTCAAGGAACGTGGTATTTCTTTTGGTATACTACTTCCACACTGGGGCAGTTCTAATGGCTTCCACTTGGCCTTTTCTACCATAATAGCCTTTACTCCACTTGTCAAGGATCCAATGCAAGGGTTGTGCCAGTTGCTGAGTATGTTGATGCGAATTATGCATTCTGGAACTGAGAAAATCACCACAGGATGGGTTCAGGAACTGACTGGACCCACTGTGAGACGGACCTGAGGTAAGACTCCAACAATAATCTGACCTCCATATGCCCCCATTCTGACTGGTGGACCACAGTGATGTTTTGGGTCTTCTGGAATTAGTGTCAGTTCAGAGCTAGTGTCCAGTAATCCCTGAAAAGTCCGATTATTTCCTTTTCCCCCAGAACAGTCATTCTTGTAAAAGGCCATGAAGATCCATTTTTTGGCAGTGCAGTGGGGTCTTTCCTAAAAGGGATTTGGCCTCCTCTTCATTCAAGGGATCATGGGTCTTAAACCGGCTGAAGCTGGCAACTGATTGGAGGGGCCATGGCTCTCCAATCTGGCGATTTGAGTTAGAGTGCCATTCACTTGACCTAGAATTCTGCTTGTATGGATCAAGTAAATATTTAGTATATTTCCCATCTATTTCACTCCTAGGGACACTAGGGACACCACGACTAAGTAGCCAACGCCATAAGTCCATACGAGTCAGAGTACTGTGACTAATGCTTTCACGCTGCTGTCCATTATGGTAACCATGCCCACCTTGTCTTTGGCAATTAAGCGCTGCCACTGGGTCCCTACTATCACGGGGTCCAATCAACCCCACTGTAGTTAGATGTCTTAATTCAGTTAGGGCAGTTCTCACTGTCAAATCTGATTTACATAAAGCAGAAATCACAACAGTCTTCAAGGATGCTCCGGCTCCCTTTACAAATTTGTTCCACAGTGTTGTGGTGAAAGGTATGTCCTCTGGGCACTCTATGTGTGGGTCTGTGGGTCCAACCTGATAAAGGCACTCTAACATGCCAATTTTCCTAAGCCTTTGGATGCCTTCTTCTAATGTATACCAAGGCAGGTCTGGCATTTCAACTTGACTTAGTGTAGGCCATGGCTTAATCCATGCTTCAGTGAACCAACCAAATAAACTATTAGATCCTTTCCTAACCTCTCAAGCTGAAACACTGAAGGAAGAAATCTGTGTTTGGTGGGCCCATACTGATAAACTCAGACTGATTCAATTTTATGTTTCTTGCACCATTATCCCACACACTTAATAGCCATTCCTACACGTATTCTCCAGGTTTCTGCTAGTACATATTAGAAAAGTCAAGCAGTTCTTTTGGAGTGTAGTGTACCTCCTTATGGGTCATACCTTTTACTTCACCTCTTCGGGCTTGCTGGCACTTAAGTCTAGTTATAGATCTAGAAGCAAAAGTGGGTGGGTCCTGGGGATATTTGGCAATGTCTTATAAGGCCTTTGCCTCATGCAATGCCCCAGGCAATGCCCCAGATGATATCTCAGACAAAGATTCTTAAGACACAGCTAGGTTAATCTTATCAGATGGGATGGAAGGGATAATGGTTTTACTTGGGAGGGTGGCTTAGTAGACAAAGATGGAGCAATCTCTTCAAATGGGAGTAAGAGGACTGGTTCTGTCGGCAGGAGTGATTCAACAGAATTTAGGGGTTCAATGTCCTCAGCTTCCCGATTATCTGTCCAGACATCCCCGTTACAAGTTTTAGGATTCCATTTCTTCTCAGTCAATGCCCTCACTTTTACTTCAGACACCGTTTGCGGTTGGGAATTCAATTGCCATTGTAATTCTGCTTCTCTTTTGATATGACTCTGAGTTTGGTTTTTGGCAATATCAAATATCAATTCTGTTACTACAAGAAATGTGGCTTTCTTTCAGAGTACAAGTGGCAAGATTCAGATCTTTTATGCAATGCTTGAGCTATGACTTTGATGCCCTGGGCTCATCTCTTTCTTTCACCACTCTGTCTAGCAAAAGCATGACCAACAAACCAGTTTCCTTATACTTCTCATTCTGACAAAACTGTAGGAAAGTTTCAAATATGCAGTCACCCAGAGCCTTGTCTCCCACAAATATCTGATCCACTGGTGATGATATTTTGGGTGTATCTATTGCTACCCCAGGCCATGCATTAGCAACACCTTCTGTACTACTAGAGGCTGAGTCATCAGCACCTTTAAGGCTAGCCAGACTTGAGAACCAGTTCAGAAAACTCATCCTCGCGATTTTGTTCCTTTAGAAATCCCACTCCCAGTACCAAATATCTTAGGCTGGGTTCTCTAAAATAGCAAAACCAGTGAAGCGTATTTTATATAGATAGATAGATATAGGTATACAGAGAGTCATCTTAAGGAAATGGCTCACGCAGTTATAGAGGCTGGCGAGTTCCAAATCCGTGGGCAGGCATCAAGTTGAATGGAGGCTTCTCCTGATTCACATGTCGTAGGGACTGAAGAACGCAAAATCAGCAGGTCAGGTTTAAGGCTGTTGGGTCATGGGGTTATAGGAGCTGCTGAATCCTAAGATCTGCAGGTTAGGCAAAAGGCTGCTGACTCATGTTCCGAGAACCAGAGGTTGGAGAATGATGAGTTAGAAGCAGGATCCAAAGACAGTTTTGGATATAGGCCACACCCCCAAGGAAACTGACTGGTTTTCAACTGATTGGCCTTTCTTTTGATTGGCTGCTCACATCAAATCACAAAATGAAGACTGCCAAACCACTGAGAATCATGGCCTAGCCAAGCTGATACATAACCTAAACCATCACAACTGGTCATCAATTTCCCAACAATGGGAAAATCATTTCTTACTGCTTTGATACCAGGTGTCATATTAGTGAGGCAGGGCGGGGCTGACATGAGTTTTGTTATTTTTACAAATACACCTACTCCTTAAAAAAAAAAAAATTTTTTTTTTTTTTTTATTTATCAGTTATCTCGTTACCCAACATTTCACATTTACGACAATAATGAGGTGGCAGCGTGGTGGCAACAGCTTCGAGTAGGTTCTTTGGGCGGCCTCTGGGAAGCTGGGCCTCATTGCCCCGCACCCTCTTCTCCCTCCTGCCCATGGGGGAACTGTGTTCAGCTGCTACGCAAGGCTGGTCTCCTCCGCGGCCATGGCCTCCGGTGCAAGCAGCACTGAGCCAGTGGGTACCTGTTCTGGGTTACCAGCTCCTATGTGGTCTGAAGCCCTGTGACTCAAAATTGTCGTGGGGTGGGAAGACATGAAGAAAGAGGCATCGGACAGAATGTTTGGAAGAAATGTGTGAGTTTAGTGACATCCTAAAGAGCTGAACTAGGCCTGCATCCTCTGCCTTGGTCGGGCTGGGTTCAACGCCAGGCTCCCAGCACCCTTGCAGGAAGACCCAAGCCTCGGTGACTCACCAGGCCTGGAGGGCAGGGCAAGCTCCTGGATAGTGAACACAGGGCTCACAGGGGTGGGAGTGGAGCCCTGGAGGAGGCTCTGCGAGGGAAGCTCTGACCCAGCACAGGAGAAAGGTGCAGTGGTTAAGCCGTGGGCCCTCCAAGCACACTGCCCGGCTTTATCCAGCTTTGTCTTCTCCAAGCCTCCTTCTCCACAGAGGAATAAACCATAACTGGGCCCATCACAGTGATGAGCATACCAGTAAATCGTAGCTGTTATTATTTCTATGATCATATTTTCTAAATTAAAAAAATCAGACAAATGGATGGTCTGAAAACAGAAAAAAAAAAAAAATCCTCCATTTTCACATAACGACCCGGTCTTTGGAAGCTAACCATGTGAGGAGTGGGTGTATATGTATTTAATGAAACTATTTTCTTATGACAACTTACTTTCATGAACTCTCTTATTATACTTATATATTAGGCTTATATGTCACCCGCCAAGCAGTCTGGTGATGGGTTGCCAGGTGCATGCTCACCGATGTGGGGGCTGGATGGGTCTGTGGCACGCATGTATCTGGGCGTGTCTTCCTCCAGCAGGCGATGAGTCACTAGCCCTGTACAGCTCTGCAAGAGGATGGGCTGGGTGTCACTCTCAATCCCTTCTAAGCGCCTGGCAATTCTTTCTTTTCTGTGCAATATACCAAAGGGGCAGAGTGAGCAGCAGAAATCAATTCCACAGAAAAACTGAAAAATGTTTTGCTAAACTCTTCTACTTCCTAACTATATACCATAAGTATCTTACCTTTTCATTTCTAAAAATTCTTTCCTCTTTGGTTCAAAGATTTTTCTTAATTCTGCAACTAAAACAAAACAAACCAAAATCAAAAAGAAAGTCCAGTAGTTAGTGGTCATGAATTCATTTTACTCACTCAGTCAACATACATTTACTGAACTCGTATTTCTGGTCTCTGCTCCTGTGCTACGGTGATGTACAAAACTGACTAAGGTCCTACTTTGCTGGAGACTGTCCTTTAGTCAGAGGAGGCAGTTGCCAAGTGAGTAAGCCTGTGCACCTGTGTGTGTGCACACACAAGCTCACACGCTTTGTCACGGGTAGTTAAATGGCTAAGATGAGAAACAATGCAGGTTAACAGGCAGAGTGATAGGAAAATCCAAAAACCAAACCAGTTGCTGTCGATTCGGACTCATGGTGACCCATGTGTGTCAGATAGAACTGTGCTCCATAGGGTTTTCAATGGCTGATTTTCCAGAAGTAGCTCACCAGGCCTTTCTTCTGAGGTGCCCTGGGTGGGCTCAAACCTCCAATCTTTGGCTTAGCAGTTAAGCGTGTTAACTGTTTGCACCACCGGCAACTCCTGAGTGACAAGTGAGAGCTCTTTTTCATCCAAGGGATCAAGGAAAGCTAAAAGTAAATTTTTTTTTAGCAGAAAGCCCAATATGTGTTCTTACCTTTTTTTTTTTTTAGGCTTAACGAAGTGTTTTAAGGTTTTTATTACGGAAATCTTCAAACATTTACAAAAGTAGGGACTAGTGCTATGAACCCCCACATACCAACAGTGAGGTACAATGGTGAACTCACAGCTACCTCTAGTTTATCCTCTCATGTAATCCACAATACCTGACTGTGTTTCATCAGTCCCTGAGGTGGTATATTCTAGTTAACTACAGTTTCCGTGAACACAGTTCCCAAGCGTCCCCTTACAGTATTTCACCCGAAGGAAATGTTAGCATTTGTTTCCTTACTAATGGAAGCGGACAATGGATAAAGTAATTATCCTAATTCTCCAGGCAACGCTGAATGATCAGAACAAATGTTTCTGCGGAGGTCTGGAAGTTCTCACGTGATGTTGACAACAAGGATATTTACTGAGATGCCAAACAATTGTTTCTCTGGAGAAATGGCCAAATTTGGTGGTGAATGAAGGTCTCTCTTCTTGCCTCCTCCCCCATCTTATAAATTCCTCAGGGCTCATCTGAGTGGCTCCTACTGAGGACCCAGAAAGGGGTGGGAGGATGAGAGGAGTCCCTGGACAGCCCTGGGGTTAACAAAAAGCTTGACAGACTAAGTCAAAGAGGAAACTCAAAGGAAGGGGTATAAATACATGGAATTTCAACTGCTCCAATTTCCTTTATATCATTTTGTTAAACTGGTCATTTTTAGTAATGAGTCAAACTCCCCATACTCACACACACAACTTCTATTCTCTTTGGTTGCGTTTAAAGATACAACTCTTGTTTTTATTTATTTATTTTTAAATGTTGTTGGGTGCCATCGAGTCAGTTATGACTCATAGCGACTCTATAGGACAGAAGAGAACTGCCACATGGGTTTTGTAGGCTGTAATCTTTTCGGCAGCAGACTGCCAGGTCGTGAGAGAAAGACGTGGCAGTCTGCTTCTGTAACAATTTACCACCTTGCAAAACCTATGGGCAGTTCTTCTACTCCATCCTACAGGGTCACTATGGGTCAGAATCGACTCGACAGCAACGGGTTTGAGTTTTAAATGACACCAAAACCTCACAATTCTGACTCAGCAATTCTATAGGGCAGAGTAGAACTGCTCCATAGAGTTTCCAAGGAGCAGCTGGTGAATTCGAACCTTTTGGTTAGCAGCCAAGCTCTTAACCACTGAGCCACCAGTGTTCCTTTGTTAAGGTAGCTGGCTTTAAAAAAAAAAAAGGCCTCTAAATTGACCTCCCCAGAATCCAGAGTAGCTGGAGGCAGAGGCATGCCGGCTCTCTAAAGTTAATTCTGTTCCTGTTTAGAAGTCGAAAGTGTAATAATAATGGTACAACTTGCCACGCTGCCTTGAGAGGAAGCTTGGCTAATAATAGCGCTTCCAGTTAACCAATTAGCTCTGGTGAGATTAGAGTGATAAAACTCTAATGGCTGGTAGAACATATTTTGAAAATATTTTGAAGGATGATAAAACCAGGCAGTTTTAATTAATTATTTAACCCCCAAAGAGGAAAATGGGACTGTATTTTTCATAAAAACACTCAAGAAGCTATTGTAAACAAACTCAAAGTTTTCAAAACAAGATTTGTCTTAAAGCTATGCCTCAAACCCCTAAATGAGACACAGGATAGAGTATCAGGAGCCCTAGTGGTGAAATGGTTAAGCTCTTGGTTACCAAGCAAGGTTTGAAAGGTTGACAGTTCGAACTCACCCAGCAGCTCCGAGGGAGAAAGACCCGGTGATCTGGTTCTGTTAAGATTACAGCCAAGAAAACCCTACGGGGCCGTCCTACTCTGTCACATGGGGTTACTATGAGCCAGAATCGATTCGACATCACCCAGCAACAAAAACAGCAACATATTAGTAAAGTCCTGTGTAGCATAATGGACACTTTCATGATACCTTTTCTCCTTCAAAATTATTTCAGCTAGGTAAATATAAAAATATTAACTCACATAGTGTAACCTCAATGGGAAAAAGTTAACATACACATTTTTTGTTCTGAGACTGCTGAAAATCACTTTCACTTCATTAACATTTTTATTTAATTTTTTTAAATTTTCTACGAAAATTATACAACTAAAAACATTAAAAAAAAAAAAAAGATTCCAGCACTACAGTGAAAAAGCTAAGCAACAAGTTGCTTCCTGCCATTCTTTATTTCTCATATTCTAGAAAAATCAGGTTGATTCCAACTCATGACGACCCCACGTGTGTCAGAGTAGGACTGTGCTCCATAGGGTTTCCAATGGCTGATTTTTCAGAAGTAGATCATCAGGCCTTTCTTCTGAGACGCCTCTGGTTGGACTCGAACCTCCAACCTTACGGTTAGCAGCTGACCACATTAACCATTTGCATGACCCAGGGACTTCATATTCTAGAAGGGAAGATCAGTTAAACGGGAGACTGTGCAAACCTCCCACCCGCCACAGAACTGTACTTTCCTATGGTCATTACCACCCTGTTTCTATATCTGTAAGGACAAAGGTAACATGAGAAGGAAGTAAGCTGATGGTCAGAATACTAGTTCATCATTAAAACAGAACCCCAAGATGGCCTGGGGCAGTGACAGAAAAGCAGGGGACAGGGAGGGCAGGCCAAGTGACCCTGCTACCTGGGGTGATCAACTCAATACTTGTCACCTGACAGCTGCTCACTTCTGGGGACAAGAAGAAAAGCCCTCGGCTAGCATGTAACAGACACAGCGGTGTACCTCATCAGCATTGCGGGCTTGCAGAATGCTGGCTGTGGAATAGATGAGAGTCCCCTAGAGGCAACAGTGGCCTTCTGAGTGTGACATTGCTTTGTTGTGAGCCCTGCACTGCATGATGTTGTGTACGCCTTGCTCTCCCACCAAATGGCAACACACCCCAGTTACCGCGATGCAAAAATGCCCCCACACGTTTCCAAAGCCCCACAGGGACAGTGCCATTCTGGACTGAGAATCACTGGTCCCAGTACAAAGGTGTCAAACAGGAAGGCTGTCCCCTAGGCACCAGTGCCCTAGGTTGAGCCAGTGACAGACATCACTAGGCCATTGCTGCACTCTTTTGATCAAGCCTAGACTCCAATTCAAAGTCATTTCAAGCCTAATGCCTGGCAGTTAGTATCCATCGTCATAGGTGGTGCTTGAAATGAAACTTTAGAGTCCGCTCTGATTGTCATATAGCTTATCAAATATGTAATTACTAAACTAGTGGACCGTCACCCATCTGTTGGTCTGTCATACTGTGGTGGCCTATATTTCAAACACCAGCAGGGTCACTGGCAGTCCACCTTCCAGTGTCATAGCAACACACAAGCAACCACAGTATAACAAACTGACAGATGGGTGGTGGTTAAAAGGACTAGCACCTCATATTGTTTTTAATTTTTTTGATTCTAGTAATTTATAGTATTGTTCATCAAAAGAGAAACCTGGGTGGAAAAAGGAGACAAGGGACTCCTCAAGCTGGTGGAAACAACTTTTGCTATATAGAACTTTGCCTTTTGGTCAGCTTTTCTAAGCTACTGTTAAAGTCATGCTTTGTTTTGATATAGATTGTAAACACTGTGACTCCAACTAAATTGAGATTCTCTGACTTTTACGAAGGAGTCTTAAAAATTGGAGGGGCTCTTCCATTTCACACCTGGTCCCATCAAGGTAGGAACCCCTCTATGGCACTTTAGACCTTGAGTATAGGGACACATGACCTCTCCTTCGATACTTAATGAGGTGAGCTTAGCAGATCATGGTGTGGGCCATTTCATTTCTAGGTACCATGAATTGTGGCAATTTTCTTTCTCATATGAAGTCTCATGTACCCTTTGTAATTGTCTTTGGCTTCGGGCAATACAGACAAGCCTACATTTTAGTTGACAGTCTTCTAAGTATTTGAAGATTGCGTGATGCTCCATCAGACTAGGCCCAGGCAGATCATCCTCTCACCACTCAGGATACGCTCCAGTTTGCCAGCAGGCCTTTCAAACTGGACTGAGTTTCTGTTAAAAGAGCATGTTTTCTGGTCTCATTTCTTTTGGACTTGGTATCTTTTTTTTTTTTTTTCCCAAGTAGAAAAAAAATCCGATCTCCTACCAAACCCGTTTCTTCTAAAGTAAGGGTTACAAAGCTCATTCAAGATGAAGACTTTTTTTTGAACTGGTACTCAATGATTATTTCTTGTGCTCACGTTACACTTGGTGAAAACAAAGATCAGGTAATTTTCATGAAGTCATCAGGTCACTGGCAAAACCAGGGGTAGCTGGGTTAGAGAAAATGCAAATATTTTAATGTACGTACTTCTTTACCAGTGAAAATACTAATTTTCTAAACATTTATGGGTGCCCACCTGTACAAATCAACTTTATGGCAACTAACAACAAAAACGAACCTGGGGAAGAGGAGTACCTGGGTAGTACAAATGGTCAATGCTGTAGGCTACTAATCAAAGGGTTGGAGGCTTGAGTCCACTCAGAGGTGCAACGGAAGAGAGGCCTGGTGATCTACTTCTGAAAAATCTGTGACTGAAAACCCTATGGAGCACAGTTCTACCCTGCACATATGAGCTTGCTGTAAGTTGGAATCACTTCATAGCAACTGGGTTTTTTTTTTTTTTTTTTTTTACTTAGCAAAGATAGTTAAGATATAGTCTGCACTGAGGTTCGTAGCCTAGTCGGGGGCTACAAGATATTAAGTGTAAATGGCATAAACTCGAGAAGCATCAAGTGACATGGACAGCAGACCACAGGGTGTGTGGGAGTGGGCAGATGTGAGGAAGCAAGAGCTTTGAGCGGCACTATCTGCTTCTTGGAGAAGTTTAAGGGTAGGAAGGTGGAATGAGATAAATTGATTCTAGGTTCCCTCTCACCCTTCCCACCAAGCCTCCAGTGACTACTGGACGATGTCTAGAACTGAAGGGCAAGAGTAAGCAGAAAGAGGAAAATTAAAAAATGCAAGGTAAGCAGTAATTTAATTGAGACTAACTCTTGGATGAGGTGGGGAAGGACATAAAGGCAGTACAAGCTGGATTTAATTAGACAGTTTTCCTGAAAGAAATTCAGATCACACAATACTTATATGCCCTGGACACTGGTTAACAATTTTAAAAAGTCTTACCTTTAGGAAGTGCAGCTAAAAACTTAGCATCGATTCCTCTTTTGCCGTTAGTAAATTGTTCTTTATCTTCGAATGAAAATTCTTTCTGAAAGCTAAAATTTATTAAATTAATAAAAATTTTAAAGTCAATTTAACAAGATATACAGTAGTAAGTGAAAAATACAGAACATAAAAATTTATCCATTTTTATGGTCAAAAAAACAAAAACAAAAATCAGTAGGCATTGAGTCCAATCCTACTCATAACAACCCTGTGAGTGTCAGAGTAAAACTATGCTCCATAGGGTTTTCAATGGCTGATTTTTCCAAAGGAAAATGCCAGGCCTTTCTTCCAAGGTGCCTCTGGGTGGACTCGAACCTCCAAACTTTTGCTTAGCAGCTGGGCATGTTAACCATTTGCACCACCCAGGGACTCTGGTTCTATGGTTGTTTTTGTTGTTGGGAGCTGTCATGTCAGTTCCAACCCAGAGCAACCCCATGTAACAGAGAACTGCCCCACAGCGTTTTCTTGGCTGTAACCTTTACGGAAGCAGATCACCAAGTCTACAGTTACATACGGCTAAATATAGTCATGCAAATCACAAGTAAAATGTTTTATCTGGAGGAGGTAATTGGCAATTAAAAAAATTATTTCTATTTCTTTTCCTGTTTTGATATTATTTGTATAATTAAATAATTAAATCAGGATCAGCAGTGGGCCTGGCGTAGGGTGGTGAAAATGCA
Source organism: Loxodonta africana (assembly GCF_030014295.1). Lineage (NCBI taxonomy): Eukaryota > Metazoa > Chordata > Mammalia > Proboscidea > Elephantidae > Loxodonta > Loxodonta africana. The sequence continues at coordinate 172,757,774 of NC_087345.1, read as the reverse complement.
CAAGTGGGAGCCCTACTCTTGGTTCAGACCAACAATCCACTGTAGGCCCACCAATAACTGTGGCAGCTCAGATTCACCACCTGACCTCCCTGTGACACAATTTCTTCATCAGGAAATTCAGCAACTTGCCTAAGTGATCTATAGGTTTTCCCTCCAGTGTTAAAATTATATTAAAGTAACAAATGCCTTCAAACAACCAATAAATTAGAGCACGGTGAACATTCCTGAAAGGTTCATGAGAAAGTGACTTGGAAAAAAACAGGAAACGAAAGGGGAGAATAGTAAAGGAACTGAACACTTAATATTTACTTGTTCCTTATACTAAGCTTATCCCAATACTGGCACACCTTTTACTGGCAAACCATTGAAGAGTTCCTACCTCACAGCGTTTTTGTGAAGATGATTAAGATGTTATTATTAGGTGCTGTCAAGTAAGTCAGTTCTGACTTATATCAACCCCATGTATAGCAGAATGAAACGCTGCCCAGTCCTGCATCATCCTCACAATGGTTGCTAGGTTCGAGCCTCTGTTGCAGCTACTGTGTCAATTCATCTAGTTGAGGGTCTTCTTTTCTTGCTGATGCTCTACTTTACCAAGCGTGATGTTCTTCTCCAGGGACTGGTCCCTCCTGACAACCTGTCCAAAGTACATGAGATGGAAGTCTTGCCATCCTTACTTCTAAGGGGCATTCTGGCTCTACTTCATCCAAGTCAGGTTTGCTCATTCTTCCGGGAGTCCATAGCATATTCAATGTTCTTTACCAACACCATAATTCAAATGCATCAATTCTTCTTCGGTCTTCCTTACTCATTGTCCAGCTGTCACATGCATATGATGTAATTGAAAATACCATGGCTTGGGTCAGGCATAGCTTAGTCCTCAAAGTGACTTCTTTGCTTTTTAACACTTCAGAGAGGTCTTTTACAGCAGATTTGCCCAATGCAATAGGTCATCTGATTTCTTGACTGCTGCTTCCATGGGTGTTGATTGTGAGTCCAAGTAAAACGAAATCCTTGACAACTTCAGTATTCTCTCCATTTATCATGATGTTAGTTAATGGTCTAGTTGTGAGGATTTTTGTTTTCTTTATGTTGAGGTGTAATCCATGGGAAGGCTGTAGTCTTTGATCTTTATCAGTAAATGCTTCAAGTCTTCTTCACTTTCAGCAAGCAAGACTGTGTATCGGTATAACACAGGTTGTTAATGAGTCTTCCTCCAATCCTGATGACTCATTCTTCTTCATATAGTCCAGATTTTCAGATTATTTCGTCAGCATACAGATTTAATAAATATGGTGAAAGGATACAACCCTTATGCACACCTTTTCCAATTTTAAACTACCCAGCATCCCCTTGTTCTGTTCAAACGACTGCCTCTTGGTCTATGTCCAGGTTCTGCATGAGCACAATTATGTGTTCCGGAATTCCCATTCTTCACAGTGTTGTCCATAATTTGTTATGATCCACACAGTCAAAGGCCTTTGCATAGTCAATAAAACACAGGTAAACATCCTTCTGGTATTCTCTGCTTTCTGCCAAGATCTATCTGACATCAGCAATGATATCCCTGGTTCCACGCCCTCTTCTGAATCCGGTCTGAATTTCTGGCAGCTCCCTGTCGATATACCGCTGCAGCCACTTTGGACTGATCTTCAGCAAAATTTTGCTTGCGTGTGATATTAACGATATCGTTCAGTAATTTCTGCATTCCATTGGATCATCTTTCTTTGGAATGGGGACAAATATGAATCTCTTCCAGTAGTTTAGTCAGGTAGCTGTTTTCCAAATTTCTTGGCATAGACGAGTGGGCGCTTCCAGTGTTATATCCATTTGTTGAAATATCTTAATTGGTTTTCCGTCAATTCCCGAAGGCTTGCTTTTCGCCAATGCCTTCACTGCAGCTTGGACTTCTTCAGTACCATCAGTTCTTGATCGTATGCTACTTCCTGAATAATCAGTGTTTATAAACCACTTCACAAACCACTAAGACAAAGAGGCTTCGCCTTAGACACTCTGCCGAACTTTCCCAAAGTGGGGTTTACAAGTTATTGTTCCAACACCGCCTAGCTCCATATGAAATTACTTTCTTAAAAGAAGGTAAAAATATTGTCAACACCAGTATAAAGCATTGCCTTTTCATGGTTGGTTGGAAATCAGTGTAAAATCAAACTCTACTAGGAAAATTTCTCATCGTTTTAAACATGGCTTACTATAAATGCTGTTCCCTCTACCTGAATTCACTCCTTTCCAGCCCCCCTCATCGTGGGTAAGTCTTGTTCCTAGTCTGGGCCTCAGTTTAATCATCACTTCCTCAGGTAAGATGCCTCTGACCCATGGCCTATTTTAGCCAGCACTCTATTCTATATACTGTATTTCTGCAATTTTCTCTTAGGCTATCTGTTCTTTTCCTATTTGCAGCACATATAACAAATGTCATTGTATGTGCTTTTTGAATTTTTTTTTTTTTTAATTTGTCTCTCTGACCAGAGATTTATATGCGTGGGGGCCACATCTGTTTGGTTCACTACTGTATTCCCAATGTCTAACACAGTGCCTGATATTCAATGAATATGTATTGAAGGAATGCACAAATAAATTACTACTACAAAATGCTTCAATGTGTACTAAAATTCCCCTTAAAGTATTGTATACGTTATATACGTTATACACTATTTTTATGTTGTTATTGTTTCGACTCAGAGCAACCTCACGTGACAGAGGAGAACCGCCTTGTAGAGTTTTCTGAGCTGTAATCTTTACGGAAGCAGATCTCGAGGTCTTTCTCCCAAGGAGCCGCTGGGTGCGTTCCAACCACCAACTTTTTGGTTACCAGCCAAGCTTTTAACAGCTGCACCAACAGGGCTCCTTATCTGTATGATAACCCACCGTCGTCGAATCGATTCTGAATCATAACAACCCTATAGGACAGAGTAGAACTGCCCCACAGAGTTTCCAGGGAGTGCCTAGTGGATTCAAACTGCTGACGTTTTGCTTAGCAGCCATAGCTCTTAACCACTACGCCACCAGTGTTTCCTATCTGTATGATAGCCAGGAGCAAATATCATTACAAAGACTGAGAATAATTAGAAGGGCCTAAGGCGCCCTGGAAACCCTGATGGCATAGTGGTTAAGAGCTATGGCTGCTAACCAAAAGGTCAGCAGTTCAAATCTACCAGATGCTCCTTGGAAACTTTGTGGGGCAGTCCTACTCTTCCTGTAGGGTCGCTATGGGTCAGAATCGATTCCACAGCATGGGTTCGGTTTGGTTTGAAGGTCATACATTCGATAATATCAGTTAGACACATTCGTGCTTTCTTCCTTTTTCTCATCTTAGAATAGTACAGTACTGGGAGTGCGTATCTCCCCACTGCCTTTGCTCAGGTTGCAAAATTCACACTAAATTATCAATAACTCTCCAAACATAACATAAAAGGTTATGAGGAAGCAGTAAGTGCAGAAAAGAAGGACTAGGAGGTTGGTATAGAAGGTGTGGCTCTGATTCCCAAGTGTTACAAAAGCTGTGACTAATGCAAGATCCTTCCAGTCAACATGAGAAATGAGGTTTAAAAAAATCATGTTTCTTGCCTGGGCTTTTTATCCACAGGTGGGGGCTATCCAGCAGTGAGAATACAAGCAAGACGTACTAGTAAAGAATTCTGGGCCGTTCACGAATGAGCAACTCCTTGTCTAATGGTCAATGAAACACATAACAAATATCCAAATGAGCCTTTCTGTCCCCCTCTTTCTCGAGCTTCTGAGTCAGAAGAATCAGAGCAGCAGGGCCAGTAGAGCCCGTTGGTAACTGACGCTGTTCGCATCTCCAAAGCACTGAGCTCTCGGGTGCTGGATGCTGCTCTTCCTCCTGATACGTCACTTCCTTGGTGACAACGGGTCAGCAGGTAGCCCCACCTCTGCAGGGACAACTTCGGCAGACTTTGGTGCATTACTACAGCTAACCCCGAAGTTCCGAGCCTGTATTGCAGTATGAAACCACCTCTCCATATATAACTAAAGTAAGAATTACAGACTTAATTTTTCTAATTATAATTTTAAAGCTTTCTAATATTAAGAAGAACCCTTTATCTTTTTTTTTTTTTTAATCCAACTGTTCTCATCTCTTCTGAAACAACAGTCACTCTTTGTGACTAGTTTTTTCATACCTCTGCTTCCCTTACAATAACTTAGGAAGAGATTGAGACCTGCCTCCATAATTTTTTTTTTCTTCTAGTGTTCCATTAACCTACTTAAATGCTCAGCAGTAGCAACAAGGAGAAATTTGATTAAAGTGTGAGCAAAAATTTTCTTCTGTTACTACCTCCTGTCTCTTAAAAACTGTGGATGTGCTACTATTATACCCACTCTGGGTAAGTCTCCCTATAATCTGGTCAGTCTTGAAGTTTAAGTTACAAGATGTAGAAGAAGAAAACTCATTACCTGACATTTTCACCTCTTTTAGTTGGTATCTGCTTGACCAGATTTCTCTTAGGAATGCAGATTCTAGTATCTCTAGTCCACTTTACACTCAGTACACCATGACAAGTGGACTATGGCTGCTAACCGAAAGGTCAGAAGTTTGAGTCTATCCAGAGGCACCCTGGAAGAATGGTCTGGTGATCTACTTCCAATAAATCAGCCACTGAACACCCTATAGAGTGTAGTTCTACTCTGATACACGGGGCTTACCATGAATTGGAAGTGGCTCAATGGCAACTGATTTTATATAAAAAACCCATGATTTCAGAATAGCTGTGTCCCTCTGAGTCTCTCTCCACTGAAGCTTCTGACCTCCCTATTTCATGCTTTTCTCCTGTCATTGAATAAACGATGCCTTTTTCCTGTCTCCCTTTGTATTTCTTCCTCTCTCTTAAGTCACTCATTAGCTCTATTACAGTTAAATCAACCTGCTGGGGACATATTAGGAAATGAGCCTTGGATTCTATTAAATGTATGGCAAATATGAGAAATTTGGGAGCTGTATCAAGCACTAGAAAAGTAAGATTTCATGAGTCAAATAAGACCACCTCACAGATGACCCTGGGTCATTATTGCTCTAATTAACCTGTACCAACAGCAGATGAAGTACATCAAGTCTTCAGCCTATCCACTGTGCTCACAAGATCAACTCAGCCACTGGCAAATGCAGAGCCAGGCTTAGCCTCATGAGGACAGTGGTTAGACAACTGTTTATGCTAATTCCATTGAAATGCAAACCCTTATTTAGTAAAGAGGCAACATCATAATACATTTGGAACAACGGTATCTGAGCAAATGATTAGGGCTTAGGGCCCTCTGACATAACGAAGTTCAAGGTTGAGAACCAGGCCTGAGTGAGTAGGGGTTATGACTTCGTGGCTTTACTTGAAAATCTCAAACTCTCTTAGGGTTAGTGATCTAATAAGAAGTTCCTGAGATACAAATCTCTTGTTTGGCACCGGTTTTAATTTTTACATTGTCTTAACTGCAATTGAACCACAAAATTTGAGCATATTAGGTAAATCAAAAACACCCACAATATCCTGCAGCTAAAGGGAACTGAAAGTGCAGAAGGGTTATGAAAGAGATGCTAAGACCAGGTATCAAAAATTCACAGGGACAGATGGGTGGATGGGTGGATGGGTGGCTGGGTGGGCGGGTGGGTGGATGCGTGGATGGGTGGGTGGATGGATGGATGGGTGGGTGGATGGATGGATGGGTGGGTGGGTGGGTGGATGCGTGGATGGGTGGGTGGGTGGATGGATGGATGGATGGATGGATGGATGGGTGGGTGGATGGATGGATGGATGGATGGACTGAAGGATGGACAGAAGGAAAGAAGACATGAAAGGAGGGAGGAAGGATGGAAGGAAAGAAGAAAGAAAAAACAAGGCAAAACCTTCTCTACAAAAAAATCAAAAGCGCCCTTACTTGATGGGCAGGTTCCAAAATGACAGCCCTTGCTTAGAGGCAGGTGTGAGGGAGAAAAGATAACAGCCCTTCACAAGTTAGTAATTATAAGAGACACCAACATCCTGTCCTCTAAATAGTTCCCATAAACATCCTTAAAGACAAAAGGAAACTCTTCTGGCAGAGGGTACTATCGAGCCCGCTTGCTTTATGTATTTTAATAAATCAAACTCTGGGGAGAAAAGACATTGCCAAACATTTAAACTCAGGAATTAGGAATTTAAGAGGCTAATCTGAAAAGCTATTACAAATCTTCAAAACTTAAGATTCCTTGAGCAAAGGCCACTTTACCTTGGAGCTTTTCTTTGAGGTGGGAATCCAATGAAGCTTAAGTTTTTGTTGTTGAAATCTAAGGGAAGAGAAATAATGTGACATTGAAATAGTTACACAGTAAGGAAAATAAATACAAAAGTAAATAAAAGCTGCAATGGGAAAAAACAATTTTTCAAAGTTCCTTTTGACATAAAATTTAAGATAACGGAAACTGCTAAGCAGGCAAGAAATATGCATACAAAAACGACCCCTTCTAAGAATCAAATTTCACATCAAAATTCTGCATAGTCAAGTTTTCTTTTCGTTGCTTTCCTCCTGAAAAGTAGCCAACAGACTCCATACTCTGACATAGTTCAATGCTATCATCTACATCGGTTATAGTAACAAGGATGATTCAAAGTGACTAAACACTGGATCATCTAGCTATGGGCTCAGAAAAAAAAATGCAGCAAAAGATGAAATAATTTTGGTCAAGGTAAACAGAAATTTGGAAAATAATCACCGCCTGAGAGCTCTGAGGTATTTTAAAGAATAAAGGTGGGGGAGAGGGGTGTGGAGAACAGGTCATGCTTTAGCGGCGCCTTCTATTGTTTTCATTAACGTCTAAAGGACACCACCACATCAAATTAGCCACTTAGTTGTTTGTTTCTGAAGACAAGACATATATTATGTAAGGTCAGTTGGTAACAATTCCATACAGGGAAAACATACATCCTGAGTGAAGGGGTTAATCAAAACCAGGCACAGGCAAAATTCATAACCAGTCTAATGGTAAGTCATCTGTTTTATGGCTCTTGGCACAAAACCCCTGGTCCACCAGGAAAACCACAAGCAGACCACTTACAGAAACTTCCTCCCTTAAGGAAGTCCCTTTCACTGTTTAATATTTGAGGGCAGAAGTCTGAGGAAAAAAGAGGTACACAATACGTCAGATGCTGACACTTCATTACCCATCGACTCACATCCTTAATTATGGAATTTGGAAACTCTAGCTACTACAGAAATGCAATAGAAATGAAAGGTGGAATGTCAACTAAACATCTAGGCTTTTCTCCTAATTATACAACTATCTCATTATATATTTTAGAAAAGGGGACTTATAGTTCCAAAAGCTATCAACTGTTGTAGAATAAAATTGCGAATTTAAGGTCTGAACTGTTCAACTCACTTCCCAACGGTGCATTTGTGCTCAAAAACACTTTTGCTCTACCATGGGCTGAATTTCAAATTGGATATCCAAAATAGCCTCAGCATTTCATTTTTGTTCAATCAGGGAACTGAATATGCGATACCACTTCAGTAGTTAAATTGAAAGGATACATTTTCCTTTGTGCTCAAAAGGAAGGCACTAAAACGACAGTATTTTCTTCCAAACTGTCTCCCATGAAGATTTAATAAAAAGACAGAACACTCACCACTGCCTACTGGAAATAATTTAGGATACACAGCATCTGCTTTAGAAAAACATTGTAGCTAGAGAGCAACATAGCCAGAACTTGATCCAAAGTTTGGGCATTCCAACTTAACTTGCCATTTTTCCTACATAAAAGCTTGAGTGGTTTAGCAATATCTTTAACTTAAAACAGAAAAAAAAAAAAAAAAAAGAAACTCACATTTTCAACACCCGAAAGACAAAGGTACTTTATAAAACCAATTAGCTATTTGAAGTGTCCTTTGAGAAAACAATATAACTATAGGGACAGAGAAAAATACAAGGTAAAGAGTAGGAGCCAAGGATTCATTATGTTCTAAAATAAATATACAAGCGCATCTTGTATCTCTCTGGCCTTACCTTGTTTCTCAGAGAACTTGAAAGCTCCCAAATAACTGGAAATCCCTGGGCTTCTGAACATGGCTGCACACAGAAAGGTTCAGTAGCAGACCCAGCTCTACAGCTGATCCTCAACCAGCCACGGCCTCAGGCCTGTCTAAGCAAAGCTGGGCTGAGATTTTTCAGTGCAGGCAGGGCTGAGCTATCAGGCTCTGGTGTCCTTGAGAACACACTCAGCGCACAGCAGAAGACTGCAGGCTGCAACAGCTCAGACCCGTAATCAGATTACAAGCAGAAATTAGGCCTATGGATGCCGGAACGGACAGGGCTCCAGCAACTGGACCTTTATAATATTACTACCTCAAAGCCACAGATAAATCACAGCTTATGTTCCAGCTAAGTAGACAATGCTAAGTAACCATCCTCGGGGGAGTCAAACACAACTCCTCCTTTCCCTAAAAATAAACAGGCAAACAAACACAAACAAAGACTCTGGAGATATGGGGGAGAGGAGAAGCCAACTAACTGTTTCCAGGCTGCTCCACGCCTGGCTTTGGCTAATATCGTTAAGTGAAGTATTTTACCTAACAGGGAGCCAAAACCCATAATTAAGAGTTAAGATTTATGAACAACATATGAGCAAAATTGTGGGAAAAGAAAAGGCAGCTATCACTAGAAATTCAAACGTTTTAACTTGAGACAGAAGCTGTGAAGCATTATATACTAGACAGTGCCCTGTTAGCTTTTAACGGCAACGTGTACCTGGTGGGCCCACGCAGCGATACTGCATTGCCAAGAAAAATTTGCCATCATTACAGACTGACAGTTTTATAGGTAAAAGGGACATTAAAGAACCCACGGAAATCGTCTCATTTACAAGATAAGGGGAACAGAGAGCTAAAGAAATTACTTGCTTATGGGTAGACAAGTTGTTACTGATAGAACCATCTGTTCTTGTGGAGGTGGGTTCAAGATTGTGATTCGCCCTCTACCCCACCTAGAGACAGAGACCACGGTTTGGTCATCTTTGTATGTTTAGTACTGAACACTATGCCTGGTGCACAGCAGGCCCTCAGTAAATGTTTGCTGAATGACAATATGAAATCATGGAATGAACTTTTCTAAAAGCTAGAGATTGCATTCTTAAGTGACGTTATTAGTTTTATATTATGCTTTCATACCTTTTTTTTTCATACCAGATCGACTTAAATTGATTTCCAAAATACAAACTTAGACTGAAAATGGAGAATTATATGCTAAATTAATTAAGGTAATAAACATACAGTAGGCCAACACGGGTTACTACGAGGGTCAGTGGTAGCATTTGGCTATTTTTCTATATGGCTGGAACCAGGGATATCATTGCTGATATCAGATGGACCCTGGTTGAAAGCAGAGAATACCAGAAGGATGTTTACCTGTGTTTTATTGACTATGCAAAGGCATTTGACTGTGTGGATCATAACAAATTATGGGTAACATTGCGAAGAACGGGAATTCCAGAACACTAAATTGTGCTCGTGCGGAACCTTTATATAGATCAAGAGGCAGGTTCGGGCAAGGGGATACTGCATGGTTTAAAGTCAGGAAAGGAGTGCGTTGGGGCTGTATCCTTTCACCATACCTATTCAATCTGTATGCTGAGCAAATAATCCAAGAAGGGGGACTATATGAAGAAGAACGGGGCATCAGGATTGGAAGAAGACTCATTAACAACCTGCATTATGCAGATGATACAACCTTGCTTGCTGAAAGTGAAGAGGACTTGAAGCACTTACTAACGAAGATCAAAGACCACAGCCTTCAGTATGGATTACACCTCAACATAAAGAAAACAAAAATCTTCACAAGTGGACCAATAACCAACATCATGATAAACGGAGAAAAGACTGAAGTTGTCAAGGATTTCATTTTACTTGGGTCCACGATCAAGACCCATGGAAGCAGCAGTCAAGAAATCAAAAGACGCATTGCACTGGGCAAATCTGCTGCAAAGGACCTCTTCAAAGTGTTGAAAAGCAAAGATGTCACCCTGAAGACTAAGGTGCACCTGACCCAAGCCATGATATTTTCAATCGAATTTTTTTTTTTCAGATGCATGCGAAAGCTGGACAACGAATAAGGAAGACCGAAGAAGAATTGACACCTTTGAATTGTGGTGTTGGTGAAGGATATTGAATATACCGTGGACTGTCAAAAGAACAAATAAATCTGTCTTGGAACAAGTACAACCAGAATGTTCCCTAGAAGCGAGGATGGCAAGGCTATGTTGTACATAGTTTGGACATGTTTCAGGGGGGATCAGTCCCTGGAGAAGGACATCATGCTTGGTAAAGCACAGGGGCAGCGGGAAAGAGGAAGACCCTCAAAGAGATGGTTTGACACAGTGGCTGCAACAATGGGCTCAAGCATAACAATGATTGTGAGCATGGCACAGGACCGGGCAGCGTTTCATTCTGTGGTACACAGGGTCACCATGGGTCAGAATCGACTCGATGGCACCTAACAACAACAACAACTATATGGCTGATTAGTTGAACTCTTATAAGAAGGGAAGAAAAGATGGCAAATAGGGCAGTAAAAAAAAAAAAAAAAAACTCAGCAAAAAACAATGTATCATGGATAACTGTAGTAGCAATTTTATTGTAGGATCATGGCTAAATGGGAACAAAAAGGGAGAAAAGGAGGTTGTTGGGAGACAGCCCTATAGCCTACACTGGCCTAATTGGTAAAGGCCTAACTATTGGGTACGCTCTGACACTGAGAGGGGTGCTTAGGCTAGCTACTGGATGCTTTTCCCAAACCTTATATGATTTCTGGCAACGCTGGTGGCATAGTGGTTAAGTGCTACAGCTGCTAACCAAAGGGTCGGCAGTTCGAATCCTCCAGGCACTCTTTGGAAACTCTTTGGGGCAGTTCTACTCTGTCCTATAGAGTTCTACTCTGTTCTATAGGGTCGCTATAAGGCGGAATCGACTCAACAGCACTGGGTTTGGTTTGTTTTTTTTAATATGATTTCTGGGTCTAATTATCCCAGGCATGAGTAGCTAAGACCTATCCAAAGATTTAAGGCAAGGACAGAAGTCAGTGTGCCAACTGGGAGGTGGATACAAGAAAGCAACTGATACTCTAAGGTTCTTCCTTCCGTTCCCAAGGCTCCCACCTCACTGGAGAAGGACAGGACATGGATATTACTACGCAACATTGTAGACTGTGTGAAACAATGGCTCAATGGCTCTACTTCTAGAAATGTACCCAAGGAAATTACTATGAGGGAGTACAAAGATGTTTATCACAGTTTTATTTATAAATGTATAAACCTGGAACTAATCTAAATAAGGGGATATAATAGTGGGATGCATAAAGAAATTACACAATAAAAGCAGGTTTTGAATTCAATTAGTGATTTGGATTTTTTTTCATGTTATATTAGATACACAGACACCCCTAGTCAGAAAGAGTAAATGGGCCAAAATATTAATCTGTTCACAGCTCAGAGGTAACTCTGTTCACGTTTGCCATCTCTATTCTCTAAGTTTCCACAACATACATGAATTAGTTCTACAGTTACCAAAACAATTAAGTACAAATGAAGATGAAGGCAATTGGACCTCTTAAAATTCTCAAGGCTTAGGCTTGGGGACACATACTAAGAGAAACACTGCTGTGAATGGATTTGCATCTGCAGAGCTGTAGCACAATGTCAACCTGCCTGCTGCTTCCACACATGTGCATCTTCTTGGCTATAAATCAAGACGTTGACCCAGACAACCACTGATGTCCCTGATAATATCAAATACAGTCTTTCTCAAACTCAGCACCAGGTGGGCCATAATGCATGGAAGAGCCTGGATCACCTCACCTTGCTAACAACACTGAACTCACCTGTTAAAACGCTTTTATACATTTTCTTCCCTCTCAATATTTCTTTATTAACAATCAAACTTTTCCCGACAAAAAATCTCCACTGTCTCCTAGCTAAGGAGCCCTGGTGGTGCAGTGGTTAAACTCTTGGCTGCTGGCTGAAAGGTCGGTGGTTCGAACCCACAAGCTGCTTCACGGGGAGAAAAACGTGGAATCAGCTTCTGCAAAGATCACAGCCTTGGAAATCCTACGGGGGAGCTCTACTCTGTATGATAGGGTCTCTAGGAGTTGGAATTGACTTGATGGCAGGCAACAGGTTTGGTTTTGGTTTGGTTTCGTAGCTAAAGGATTATAAAAACTCGAAGGGCAAGACCTAAAACACACTCCCTGTGTGTATTCTGCAGACTGCCTTGCACAGTGCATTGATCAGAGCAAGTAAGCTACAAATATTGATGGATTCATTCAACTAATCAAGAGACCAGCAATGAAACCACTTCTATTCTTCCTCATTCTTAGATGAGTAGCCAACTCTATTTCCTAACTAGGTGGCATCAAGGAAAATTGTCACCACTCTTTCCTGACCTTGATACTCCTACTAAAGTAGTCTTATCGTTCCTAAAATGTGACGTGATGATGTGGAACATATATATTTGTGTGCAGGGAGAAGCAGGAAGAAGATATTAAGGATTTGCTGAGTAAAAACAGGGAAGATGAGTCCTGTAGTCCAAATGTGGACAATGTTGGTGGGAGTCCAGGTGAGAATGATTACCTCAACTGTCACGGTCAAAAGACAAGGCATTAGATCACAAAGGATCATGGTATTAAGCTCAGTTCACAGCTGTGGCTCCAGATGACATGGAGGCTGTATGGAGTAGTGATATCCTGTCAGTTGTTCTGTCTGACAACACTTCATCTGCCCCTGCAACACATGTGGCAGCTCTATTTTAGCAGTCAGCATGGTAAAGAAAATGGAAATGAAGCAAATGAAAAGGCAAAAAGCTGAGTACCCCAATTGGAAACTAGCCATTGTCTATCACACCTGGTGTAAAGACGTACAGAATACAGATAAGCCCCGCCTACCTGTCCCAGTGTTCACCAGGTGGCAGCATGATACCAAATGTTCTAAACTCATTTCCAGTTGCCCTCGAGTTGACTCCAACTCAAGGCGACCTCTTATGTGCCACAGTACAGCCGTACTCCACAGGGCTCTCAATGACTGATTTTTCAGAAGTAGATCACCAGGCCTTTCTTCCGAGGCACTCATGGGTAGATTTGAACCACCATCCTTTCCATTAGCAGCCAAGTGCATTAACTGAGTGCACCACCCAGGGGCTCCACTGAGGGCATTAAGCTCATCTGACCCTCTCAAAAGCCTGAGAGGGAGCCTATAACCATTCCTATTTGCAGACGAGGAAACTGAGATACAGAGTGATGGAGAATAAATACTGAAGCCTAGATGGACTAGTTAAAATGTATATTTAAAGGCCCTTGGTACCGGTGTGTGCCAGCAAAACAACCATTCACTGGTCAGCACAAACATCACCAAAGAGGTCGCTATGAAGGTGAGGTCAGGACTAAATGAGAGGATGGACATGGAAGCGCTCTGGAAAAAGGAGCACATTACTTAAGCCACACACTGAGCTGTATATTGAAAGGAGATACAGGTGTAGCACACACTCTGCAGAGGCGTGGGTAACGTCACCCTGTGTCCCTGTTAGAGCTGAGCAGCCGGTGAAGCACTCCCAGTCTACCGGAAATGAGCTGACGTTGAAATGGGCAATACATGGCAGAGTGAAATTATGACCAGCAACAGTTTGAAAGCATCCAGTCTGTGAGTTACTGATACATTTCTAAAACCAAAAAAAAAAAAAAAAAAATTACCACAGAAATGACTTTAATGAAATCTACTACAGATTGCCAGAGTGAAATTCCGAAGTGAAGGATATATTTTTATAGCCTAGGAAAGGAGTATTTTATATGCAAGAAACACCCATAAATGGTATTCTCATTTTCTTGGATGGATTTTATTTATGTACGCAGATCCTTAATCTGGGGCAAAATTGCACGACATGAGGTAATCCCACCACTGGGAAGCCCATTTAATCCTTTCATTTCCCTTTTATCACGTACTGGTTATTCAGACACTCCAGATTGCTTATTTCAGCGTAATTCTCCTCCTGTGTGGACTGGGAAACGTTCTGTGAATTTTGGTTAGTGGTAATATTTTGGACAAGTCTGCAAGTCAAATTTTGCATTGGATCACTACATAAGGTAATTTAAAACAGGCCAAGTAGGTAGAGATGAAAAGGCAAAGCACTTTCGACCATCAGAAACATTACAACTCACAGCTATTTCTTTATCAGATGTGTTGAAAGCATCATGCCAGTCTCACTATATTTCAGAATTCTTTTTTAAAGAAAAGCCTGCATTGCAACCCCCTGAAAGACTTATTAATGTCTTTAAAGCAAATATTCAACTGAGTAACGTTAACATTTACAGTGAAAATTATCTTATCTCTAATCATTTTAAGTTCTGGCCTATTTTGATCTATAACTAATGATTCTGGTGGGGGCAGGGGAGGGATCCAGATATCTTAAAGAAAGAGAGGACGGTCAACTGTTTCTCTGAGCGAGAGAAAAGATGAAGGCAAGATCCATTTCATGTTTCAAATGTGCATCGACAGTTAAGCACAAAGCTGTGGAAAGATGCACAACCATCTGAGACGAGCATCCTGATGAGGGGCCCTGGACCTATGATCCAGGCTGCCCTGCCAGGGGTCCTTCCCTTCTGCAAGGCCTGGGGAGACACCCAGAATGCTTTCAGCCTAGTCAAAGCACCAAGGGACAAAGTTTCTTTAACAATGATTTGACGGATAAATATAAGCTTAGGTTTTTACTAAGTAAAATGTGAAGCTGCAGAACGCTGCATCTCACAGCTGGAGAGGCCATGGAGAACACCTGGTCCGAGGCTCTCCTTTCATGGGGGAGGAAACCCTGAGCAAGGGGGAGGGAGGAGTCTGGCACTATTAGTATTACCCAGGGAGGTCGGAGAAGCCTTCTGCCAACTCCAATAATTCCAGACTCACTATTTGATGGTTTTCACACGAACCCAAAGCAAGGAAACACTGAATCATCAGATGTAAGAATTTTTTATGAGTCTAAAAATCCAGATGGCAGACAAGTAAGTATATAAAATGCTGATACCTGATAGATCATAACTGTTCAAGAGTTATACTTGAGTGATTTGAAGGAAAGAGCTTGCAATGAAAAGTATTTCTGGGCCTCCTTGGTCTATGAGGAAACCCTGGTGGTGCAGTGGTTAAGAGCTATGGCTGCTAACCAAAAGGTCAGCAGTTCGAATCCACCAGGCACTCCCTGCAAACTCTATGGGGCAGTTCTACTCTGTCCTATAGGGTCGCCATGAGTCGGAATCGGCTCAACGGCAATGGGTTGGTGCACCACCACCCTGGGTGGTGCAAACGGTTAAGCACTCCATTACTAACAGAAAGGTTGGTGGTCGTAACCCACCTGAGGCTCCTCAGAAGAAAGGCCTGGCAATCTGCTTCCAAAAGGTTGCAGCCTTGAAAACCCTATGGAGTAATTGTACTCTGCACATATGTGGTCGCCACAGGTCTGAGTTGACTCAGTGGCAACTGGTTTGGTTTTTGGTTTGGTCTTTTCAAAGTATCTTAGTAAAAACAACAACAATGGCAACCTCAACAACAATCAGTATGATAATCCAAGAAAAGCTTAACCACCTGCCATTTCTGAGGTCTCCAAAAGTTTTTCACAAGGTTACAGCATGGACCCCAAGACCTAACCAACCTATCACAGCAGGTCCCCAGGACATTGGCTGATTGGTGGGGAACAAGGGATGTGACAAGTTCTTGCCAACCTTTTCTGCGTCAGAAGAGGGTAATTCTCTCTCCTCACCCCTGCAATATGCCCTAGGGAAGCTGATCCTGTTCTCACAGCCTGAGTGACACAGGAAGGTGGTGACAAAGAAACAGAGGACACTCTGCTTGCTGAAATGACTAAAAATATGTTTATACTTACTAGTAAGGCAAGTGATATCAAACTTTGGTGTACTTCAGAGTCACATGGGGTGCTTGTTAAAATGAAGGCCCCTCCACCACAGATGATCACAATATGCTCTAAAGCTCGAAAACCAAATAATATGAGCCATTCATGATATTAAGTCCAGGAGGACAGAAAAATAATCAAATGGTGTGAGTTTGATGAAGGAAGGCTTCTTAGAGTAGGTGCTTGAGGAGCTTAGTTGTGAAGGATGTAATGACAATTGATGAATGGAGAGGAGAAGACTAGACTGCCAGGAGCAAGAGGTGCCATAGGCATGAAAGGCGAATGAGGATCATGTTTAAAGGGGGCGTGAGCTTAAATGCTGCATCACATTCAGAAGGAATGTGAGATGGGGTCTGAACAGGCCATTAAGCTGTGAGGAAGACAACGGAGAACTTCCCAGAATGAAGAGATCAGATCCCATATATAAGAAAATGAGAGCCATTGCTGAAGCCCACGTGGAAAAAGGAATTTCAAAATCTCTTCACCGACGTGAAATATATCATGCTACACCGTCTTTTAGGTCGTGAGAAAATACTTTTCTTAGAAGCACACATGTTTTTGTCATTAGTTGCCATCGAGTCTGTTTCTACTCACGGAGGCCTTATATACAAAAGGATGAATTGTTGCCTGGTCCTGTGCAATCTTCATGATCTCTGGATGTTTGAGTCCATTGTTGTGGTTATTACGGCAATCCATTTCACTGAGGGTTCCCCTCATTTTTGCTGACCCTATGACCCTATGACATTATGAGTCAGAATCGACTCAATAGCAATGGTTTTTTTTTTTTTTTTTTCATTTCTACTTTACCAACCATGATGTCTTTTTCTAGTGATTGGTTGTTTCTTGGGGATGTGTCCAAAGCAGGTGAGTCGAAGTCTTGCCAAACTTGCTTCTGAAGACTATTCTGGTTTACAGAAAAATACATGTACTGCCCTAGTAATTTCATAATCATGGTTTGTGTGCCTCTTACCATTTCAAGCTCTGTACTAGAACTCTGGACAGTGAAATACAACGGCTTATAAAAATCAAAAAAATTTTAAACATATTGAACTTCTTTTTTTATTGTGATTTAGGTGAAAGTCTACAGAGCAAATGGTTTCTCATTCAAAAATTTACACCCAAATTGTTTCACGGCATTGGCTGCAATCCGCATTGTGTCAGCACTCTTCCTTTTTCCCTTTCCACCCCAGGTTCTCTGTGTCCAGTCGTCCAGTTTTCCTGGCTCCTTCTGCCTTCTAGTCTTTGTTCCTGGGTAGGTGTTGCCCATTTAATCTCCTGTACTTGATTGATCTAAGAAGCAGATTCCTCACAAGTGTTGTTTGTTTTGTAGGCCTGCCTAAACTTTGGTTGAAAGGTGAACTTCAGGAGTGGCTTCGGTTCTGAGTTAGAAGGGTGTCCAGGGGCCACAGTCTCCAAGGTTCTTCCAGTCTCTGTCAGACTAGTAAATCTGGTCTTCTTTGAGCATTTGATCATTTGTTCTACATTTATCTCTTATTCTGTCTGGGGCCCTCAGTCAGAGCAGTAGGTAGCGGTAACTGGGTACCATCTAGTTCTTCTGGTCTCAGGGTTGTGTAGGCTGTGATTCATGTAGACTAATTGCTCCCTTGAGTCTTTAGTTTTTCCCCCCCTCTCTTTTGCTCTGGACTAGAAGAGACCGATAGTTGTATTTCAGATGAAAAGCCGAATTTTTCTGATGAAGAAACTAATTACTGTGACCCCTCCATGCATCAGAACCTGGCCCACGGCTGGCCACAGTGCTGGCTGTACCTTGGTCTCTATTATCGGACATGACAGGTCAGCTGTCAGGTCACAGGACAGTTAATCCAATGAAACAGTGACTGCCCAGGATGTAAATTACAGGGGGAATTCACAGTGTTGAGAACAAGACATAAATTGTAGGCCAATATTTTCTATTATCTGCCTAAAATTTCCAGTTAGAGGTTCAGCCAGATACCTGCACTCAATATGCAAAAGACATATTTCAAAGACTTCGTGCCTACACTTCTGATCACATACCTTTGCAATGTCTTGCAATGTATACTCACTGCATCTCTAGAACCGTCCCTTCTTTTCGCACAGGATTCACCAGGGGTTGGAAACTAGGTTGGGTGGTGTGTTGAATAAGAGACGGTTCCTGCCTTTAACAAGTTCACAGTGTAGACACAGAACTCACCTAATGAACAGAGGACAAATTTTCATACCTAGGTGTCAAAGTCCCTCACCACCTTGATATCCCCTGACCCTTTGAGTTTCCCTATTTCTTCCTTTGTTCTAATCAAGTACATGTTTTCTCCATAGATGATGCATTCTTTCCAGATACAACGACTGACAGCTCTCTAGAACTTTAAAGCAAGACCACAAACAGTTGACACACACACCACTGCAGATTACTGCGAGGACTTCCTAAAAGAGAGAACATTTGGCACTTCCTTCCTTTTCTTAAATTCAAAACCCTTTACTACATCAGATAAAGTATTGTAACTGTGACAATGCCTGTAAAACGATCGTGTAAACTGTAATGTTCTAGACCAATGTGAATTATCACATTATTTTTTCACATGCCTCCTGGTTTGGAGAGAAATACTATTGTTCTATTGTAGCAATTCATTTACTGAAGTAATTAAAGAATAAATAAAACCACTGATTAAAACAGTATAATCCATTTGAGTCAGTGATCACATCATTTCCTTTCCCCCAAAAGGCCAGTTTTTAGCTTTCCAAAAAGAAAATGATTATCCCTCAAATTAATCCTTTGTCATTAAAGCTATAGACACACATTTTAAAATCAAATCAGAAAACTCAGTTATCCACCCACTAGAATTCTCACGTCCTCATTCAAGATACGTAGGGTATAAAATTTCAAGCCATGATCTCCAAATTTACAATACAGCAGACTTTTGCGGCCTGTAATTCAGGCTGTCAAAGTTTATGCTCAAACAAGAAGCTACTGCCCACCATCTCCTGACATCTTTGTGATGCGTAAAGAAATTGGACCCTCCTCAGAGATCTCTTCACTCCTTCTTGGATTTGACACATTTAATCTTTTTTCTCTTTAAACTCTGAAGTTCCATAGTTTTTTCCCCCAGGGGAAAAAACTTCGCATCAAGTTTCAGGGGTCATCTGAAGTCAAGACCAAGCTAGCTAGCTCCCTTTTGCACAAGTGAAAACTTCCTGCGTTAAGAGCAAGTAACTCAGAAAGTCAATAGCCTGTGCCTTTGGGCAGCCAGTCAGCTAAGTAGTCAACAGAAATGGAAACCAGGGCTTCTAACCTGTTGTTTCTGGTTCTAACTTCTGCTAAGAATTTACATTTCTAACAAGTTCCCTGCTGAGAATTTGCATTTCTATCGAGTTCTAAAAAGTTATACATAAGAATCACCTTAGAATCTTGTTAAAATGTAGATTCTGATTCAGTATATCTGGGGTAGAAATGCAAATTCTCAACAGAGCTTTGAGCTGAAGAAACCAGTTCAAAGCCCTGATGGAAATAGGTATTTAAAATAGAGGAAAAAAAAATGTATTTCTTTAACAGTAGAGGAGAAGTGAATTTGCCCTTTCTTATTAATAATAAATAAATAAATAAATAAAAATTTTTTCTTAATTAATGACAGAAGCGTACAGTAAGCCATTGAAAAGAGGATCACAAGGAAAGGATCCATGGTCGAAGCAGACGCTAGCCAGCAGCACTTCAGATGTCACCTCCAAATTGGGGTAAAAGTCCACACAAACATATTTAGTCTGACTCCAGCAGTCATCCGTCAGCGGTGGTTTGCGTGTTGCTATGATGTTTTCAGTGGAGCTTCCAGACTAAGACAAACTAGGAAGAAAGGGCTGGTGATCTACTTCTGAAAATCAGCCAGTGAAAACCCTTTGGGTCATGACAGTCCACAACCGATCATGGGAACAGGGCAGGGCTGAGCTGTGTTTCAGTCCACTGTGCACGGGGTTGCCACGAATTGGTGCTGACTTGATGGCAGATATGGTCGCTATGAGTGAAACTGACTCGATGGCAATAGGTTTCTGGTTTTAACAACCACTCCAGCAGCAGGAACTGTCTCTGTTCTTGTGAAGTAGCCAGAGAGCTTTGCTACAACAAGATCTCTGCTGGGAGAGAACTCCAGCATGCAAACAGGGCAGTTAGAGGGAACCGCAGCTTGGTCCTTCCCTCCTGGTAGGCTGCCCAGCTCCTGTTCCAGGTACAGAAATATTAAACTTAACCAAAAAAGGATGCTTAGACAAGAGACAAGGACTTGAAAGCTCTCCTGCAAGGCCACCTGTGTCATGAGTAACAAATGCTCCTCCTCCGTTCGCTCATTCTATCCTGAGCAGCCTTGGTTCAGGAGTTATAACTGTTTGATTTCAAGAACCTGAGTCTGAGAACAAAATGTCCATGTAGAAAAAAACTCAAAAAGAAAAGGTAGATTCGGCCTTAAAATTTCAATCACCTAGTTACTTCTTTGGATGCTAAGCTGTCGCTATTAACCACACATACTCATTAAACCTTATTATTGAAGAGAATGAAAAGGGAGAGGAGAGAAAGAATACAATTACTGTAATTTAAGAAGAAAAATTGACAATAGAGAGGTCATTTAAGAGTTCATCCAGGCTCACCCTATATTTTATGCAGGGCAAAGGAAGTGACTTGTGCAAGGTCACTCAGCCAATGTGCAGTCACCTTTCAAAACAGGTCTGGTCTTCTGGGTCCCAGGACTCTGCACTATCCATTCATTGCACCATCTTACTGCCTGGTACTTCCTACTACACATATAACCTCACCATTAGAAAGACTTTACAATGTGAAAAACATCCTAAGAGTCTGCAAAACATCTTGGATTAAAAGGAAACCATTAAACAATTCCTGATAAAGTCCATACTTGGTAGAGTAAGTCCTGATATGGACTCCACAATACAAGGAACACAGTAAATAAAGCCCGAGGAAAAAGGGATATACATTCTGTCCTTTGGGAGGTCACCTCCTCCTACAAAACTGTTTTTTTCTAGCCATACCATAAAATAAGTCTGCCAAGGAGAGTGCATATTCCTGTCATCACAGTGCACTATAATTAATTGAACAGTACTAGGCCATGTCTCCAGGGTTCAGGCTCTCCTGCTCCTTACAGGATACAGGCTCTGCCTGCCTGTCCCCAGACACCAGCCTCAGCGGCCTGCCTAATAAGGCAACGTGCAAGTTGACTGGCTGGCTCATAGGTCACCCACTGTTTACTGTGCAAACTCAGAGCTTGCAGGCAAACCAAGAGCCTACCTTTTGGCAGACAAAGGTTTACCCTTTGCCAAAAACTCTTAAAAGGCTGTACTGTTGGTCCATTTACATAATAATAGAAACTTTTCAGCAGGACCTGCCAGACGCTGCCACAGGGTCCCACTTTCTGGGTTAAAGAAAGCTGAACTTCAGCTGGGGTCTGTAATGTATTTGGTTGTTAAACTAACTTACTTTCCCCTTTGCCTTCCCCAGCCCCTTCCTTGGCTTGCCAGTGAATTCACATAAAGACAATCACCCGTGGAGCTTATTTAGCATGCTCCATGGCTTTTTGAGGCTCCCTGACTTCAAAACAGCAACCAGCTCTCTCCAAATAGATCACGTCCTGGATGCTTAATACAGAGGCACAGGCTCAGGTACAGAGAACAATTCCCCAGCATTCTAGAAAATACGTGCCAGCGAAAAAGAAAATTCTCTGTTCCCAAACAAGGAGGCTGAACTGTTGGCTAATCCAGGCTCGAATACAAACATTCATTATTTTAATTCTATTAAGGTCTGGGTTCAGAGACTCCTCCCTCACCCTGGGCCCTTGAGCTTCAATACATACAGAGTCACACAACAGATCTCTGGTGATTAATTGCCACTCATTCATCATTGCACAGATTTCCTTTAGCTTTTAGCCAGTGGTGCCTTTGTCACTCAGAAGGCATTCCACCACACCGGTCCATGAGAATTTGATATGTCCCCGAAGAGTTTTGAACACTACCGGCATTTCATGTTTCGACTGTGGGCTGGCCATGTTGGACTGCAGCAAATTTAGGAAGGGCCAGGGAGTATGAAATAGCAATATCTTTAATGACAGTACTCACCCAACGACATGTTCGTCATCCATGAAGTCAAATAGATAGCCTGAATATGCAATTACGGCAATAACAATCTGCCGCCGTTGTCATTTAACTCTTCCCTTTGGCCTAGTGTACGGTGTTAACTTTTTTCCAGATAGTTCCTTTACAATAATTTCTTAGCTACCCAACAGTTAACGTATAGCACCCATTCTTTGTTTCTCTGGGGAACGGAGTATGGAGCGTTTGAAACAAGAGTTATGAGAAATGGATGGCTGTAAATGCTGCTATGTGGGGGATGTAACTGAGATCAGTTTTTAGTTTTCGCTGATCCAGGGTTTACCTGTTCAGTCTCTAGGAGATTCTTTATCAGAGGTTATCTGAAATTGCTCTTTAGGAATTCATAAAGGAAAAGAGCAAGAGATGTGAGAGACTTAACACCAAAAGCTTAGCCTCTAGTTCTGTGTAAAGCAGCCTGGAAAAGCAAAGTTAAAAAAAAAAAAAAAAAAACCCGTACCATCCTAATATGTCTTTGTCCTTACAATCTCAGCTCTAAAGGAATCCACTTGCACTCCCATCTGTCACCTCTAAGTCAGGCAAAGGGGCAGTGGTGGTTCAGTGGTGGAATTTTTGCCTTCCATGATGGAGACCTGGATTCGATTCCTGACCAATCTACTTCATGTACAGCCATCACCTGCCTTGCATTTTGCTATGATACTGAACAGGTTTCAGTGGAGCTTTCCAGGCTAAGATTGACTAGGAAGAAAGGCCTGGCAATCTGCTTCTGTGCATTGGGTTGCTGTCAGTTGGGAGCTGACTCAACAGCTAACCACAAGTTCCACAAAGCGGAGGAGGAACTAAAGGTGGCCGACAGGTGTGGCTAGAAGCTGGAGGGCCACTGTCATCCCTCAGAAAGCAGGGAGGATTCGTTTGTCCACAACAGCATGCAACCACTGAACTGTTGCCCTTTGTGTTTATTTTAATCCCAAGCTGCTCACTTTTCCATTACTTAAGGCCCAATTATCCAGCACTGAAGTGTTATGTCCCCTCTTTCTCCTTCAGCTGCCAGCTTCTCTGGCTGTTTGATTCCTAATTAGCACTTTCACCAGAGACGAGGCCAGGAAAAGGAGAGCAAACAATCTACCTACCAGCTATCAACTCCTGCCAGCAGCTCTGTCAAACCAAGACTCGAAGAGTAGGAAGCTACTGCTTAAGGGTAGGTGTTGTACCTTCTGGCTCTTCCTTGCTGTTCCTATATGGCCATCCCTCAGGACCTTAGGAACTGCAAACTGAAGAAAGTAACCACAGGATAAACTAAATTCTCAAATAATCACAAATGTCTACTGAACTAACCTTACATTTCATTCTAATTAAATTTAATGTTGTGAAAGAAAATTCCTTACTCCCAGTCCCTGTGACTCTCTCTCTTTAACAATAAAAGATATTACTGGACTTGCCCTTCTACCTTCCACTGGCTTTTCTTCCCTCTCAGGCTAGGTCACCCAACAGGTTTCCAGCACAAAAGAACTATTCATAGACTTGATGGTATTAAACCAGCAACTGATTCTTAGTTTTGAAGGTATATCAATTTAGTCAACTTCCATTTACCAGAGCTAAAACCATTGCATTTTCCCCTCGAGATTAACATTGCACCAACTACATAGACAGTATGTCGAGGTCCTTCCCCACCCTGAAGATGGAACACTGTTCCTCCTAATATAAGCACGGCATCTCTTGGCTGTGGCATCATGTGTGCTATTCCACTGGGTGGCAGAAAGTGATTTTAAAATGATTACAGACTAAACCCTCACTGTTTATATACTTTATTTTTAAGCACATTATCAGGCTATTTTTAAGGGTGTATTTTTAACTGGGACACATGTTTACCCTATGTTAAGCTTAAAATATGCTAATGTAGTTTGAAGCCTCCTCTGTAGTACTGATTTAACTCAGTCACAGTTACCCAAATCTAAGGGTACCGGCTCTTGTACTAATCCTTTTAAAAAGAATTCTTTGAAAACTGGATTCCCTAACTGCACTATGTAGTCCCCTAGTGGCAGAAAAGAATCAATGCACTTCCCAAAGTCAATTTCATAATCACTACTCTTTTTTTTTTACTCTTATAGGGTCGCTATGAGTCGGAATCGACTCAACAGCAGTGGGTTTGGTTTTTTTTACTCTTATAGGGGAAACCCTCGTGGTGCAGTAGTTAAGAGCTACAGCTGATAACCAAAAGGTCAGCAGTTTGAATCCACCAGGCGTTCCTTGGAAACCCTATGCGGCAGTTCTACTCTGTCCTATAGGTTGCTATGAGTCAGAATTGACTCAACAGCAACAGGTTTGTTGGGTTTTTTTTTTTTTTTTTGACTCTTACAGGGTCACTATGAGTCAGAATCAACTTGACGGCAACGGGTCTGGTTTCTTTTTTTGGTACTCTTAATAGGACCTGCAGTTAAGTGATTACGGCTGCTAACCAAAAGGGTGGCAGCTCAAATCAAAAAGCCACTCCTTGGAAACCCTATGGGGCAGCAGTTCTACACTGTCCTATAGGGTCAATATGAGTAAGAATCAACTCAACAGCAACAGCAATGGGGTTTGTTTGTTTGGACTCAATAGGAGTTCCTGGGTGGCTCAAACAGCTAAACATATATATGTATGTATAAAAATATATATATATACACACACATATATATAACCAAACCCACTGCTATCAAGTCAATTCTGACTCATAGCAACCCTACAGGACAGAGTAGAACTGCTCCATAGGGCTTCCAAGGAGCACCTGGTGGATTCAAACTGCTGACCTTTTGGCTAACAACTGTAGCACTTAACCACTACGCCACCAGGGTTTCCATATACATATATGTATATGTGTATGTATATATATATGCGTGTGTATATATATAAACACACATCTATACATGTATACACACATATATGTATATACTTGTAAAAACCCATTGCAGTCAAGTCAATTCTGACCCATTTCATAGTAACCCTACAGGACACTATAGAACTGCTCCACAGGGTTTCCAAGGAGTGCCTGATGGATTTGAACTGCTGACCTTTTGGTTAGTAGTCGTAGCTATGTTGTTGAAAAAAGGTATTTGCAATGAATAAGTTGGTCTTGCAAAATTCAATCATGGGATCTCTGAGTCGTTTCTATCACCAAGGTCATTTTTCAAGTACTGATCCTTCTTTGTTTCTAACTTTTGCATTTCAATCACGGGTTAGAAAACCCTGTGGAGTTGTCAGTCCTATGCTGTCACATGGGGTCACTATGAATCAAAATCACCTCGATGGCACCCAACAACTAATCTTAAAAGAAAGCCTGAAGCCAGGACATTTTAGTTTAAGGCACCTTTAATATCTCTGGGATATAAGAGCTTAAATGTTAGCAAATTATTTCATTCATTTATTCCACAATTATTTACTGACCACCCCACAGGCCAAGCCCTGCTTTGGTGTTGGGAATACAGTGGTGACTGAAACAAACTCCCTGCCTGCATGGAGCTGACACCCTGTAATAAACAAATATTATTATGATACCATGTCTCATTCACCCAGTGGCCTTTTATTTTAAAGTCTGTGAAAAGATTCTGTAAGATATCTAGTTCTCTGGAAATGCAAGCTATTCTTGTATTGCTGGTTTATGTCTCTGCTCCCAGAGGGCAGCGACTCAGGATCCTCCCCGCTGTACACTGTTCATCCTCCACTCCCTCCAGGCCAGGCCCAACGTTTTGCCCACAATAAGGACCAGCTGAAAAAATGACTGCGGGCGTTAACTACTGGTGGAATCCACACTAAGGAGGCTTTATGTGACGTATGCTTATAACACAGTGATCCCAAATCACATGTATGAAGCATGTGATATACGACTTGAACATTTAAGCTAAGCTGTAAACAACCTAAGGCTGACAATTTCTCTCATAAACAATTTCTAATGTCACGTTTAGCTACCTTGTGGTAGACAACTGCTTCTATGAGCTATGGTGTGACAGAGTGGTACTCCAGAAATCAAATGATGTCCTGCATTGGGCAAATCTGTTACCAAAGTTCTTTAAAGCTTTAAAAAGCAACGATGTCACTGTGATAACTAAGTTGCAGCAGACCAAAGCCATAATCTTTTCCATCGCCTCGTATACATGCAAAAGTTGGATAGTGAAAATGGAAGGCAGAAGAACTGCTACTTTTGAATTGTGGTGTTGGTGAAGAATATTGAATATACCACGGACTGAGAGAACGAGCAAATCAGTCTTAAAATACAGTCAGAACGTTCCTTAGAAGCAAGGATGGTGAGACGCTGACTTGCGCAACTTTGGACACACATTAGAAAAGACCAATCACTAGAAAAGGACATCATGTTTGGTAAAGTGGAATGCCAGAACAACGAGGGAAACTCTCAGGGAGATGGACTGAAGAGGCAACGTTTCGTTCTGTTATACAAAAGGGTGCCTTGAGATGGAGCCAACTCAATGGCGACTAACAATAACTGCCTATAAAGACCTTCCACATCTCATTTAACCTTCACTACATAAAAAAGGACATTATAAATAAAGTGTTTTTACAATTTACGAAGTAGTTTAGTCAACGTGACTTCAAGTGCTCCTGCTAGCACAAAGGTAAATTTTACTGTCCCATTTCACAGATGGGGAAACTGACTTCCAGAAAGGTTAAAACACAGGGCTAATGACAATAGAGGAAATCACAAACATTTGACAGGAGTTTCTGTACATGTGGTATGGGATTGAGGAGGGATTGTTGGATCCCTGAAAGTTGTACAAAGCCCCTGGATTGCTGTTTATGCCTATATAAACTGAGATGACCAACCTAAACAACAAATTCAAATTCATAATCATGGTTCTTTCTAGGTTTTCAGAGCTCCTCTCTCTCTTTTCTGCCTCCAGCCTCAGTTGAGAAGCAGGAGGGAAAGAATTATCCCATATGTTCTAGAACTCAGCAACAGCTCTGAGGTGAGTGGGGAATAAGACCTGGCAACACGTGCCAGGGACTCAGGGGATGAGCGCCTCCATTTTTTTCTGATGAATAATGTGAAAAGCCTGTGAGGTTTTATTCAAAACTTCTGTCTTCAAGTGATAGTGGCTGTGTAGATGTCGGACTCTGGCTGAGGAAAGGGTGAAGTGAGAAAGAAAATCAGATTGAAACAAGATTCTCACTGCATTCTTCTGGTGACAGGTTTGGAACATGAGCTAATGCACACACTAGCCCAGCCAAAGTTTAACAAAAACAATGCTATCTACAGCTGCCTCGAGGCATCTTCCTAAGCACAAAACAGCCTCTTCCCACTCCTTCCCAGCAGCAGCTGGGATTTTTTTTTTATTGATGTGAGGGTGAGGATGATTCTTGCAAGCCAATATGTCATTTTGTTTATCTTTAGAAATATGTGGCCATGCTGATTTGGCAAAAAAAAAAGTTTTCTATAGCTGGAATATTTCCTCTCTGCAGTAACCAGTTTACGCAAGTAAGGGATGAAGTGCAGACCATAGGTGGGCCTTCAACGGACTCTGAGGCTCCTCGCCTGACACCAGGGATACCACTTCACTCCTCAGCTTGACCTTGCCCTTCAGACAACACAGAGAATGTTGTTGTTGTTGTTAGGTGCCTTCTAGCAGTTCTGTCTCATAGAGACCGTATGCACAACAGAACAAAACACTGCCCGGTCCTGCGCCATCCTCACAATCATTGCTATGTTTGAGCCCATTGTTGCAGCCACTGTGTCAATCCATCACTGTGTCAATCCATCACTGTGTCAATCCATCTCGTTGAGGGTTTTCCTGTTTTTTTTTTTTTCACTGACCCTCTGCTTTACCAAGCATGATGTCCTTCCCCAGGGACCGGTCCCTCCTGATAATATGACCAAAGTACGTAAGACAAGTCTCGCCATCCTTGCATCTAAGGAGCATTCTGGCTGTACTTCTTCCAAGACAGATTTGTTCATTCTTCTGGCAGTCCATGGAATATTCAATATTCTTTGCCAACAGCATAATTCAAATGCATCAATTCTTCTTTGGTCTTCCTTATTCATTGTCCAGCTTTTGACTGCATATGAGGTGATTGAAACTTTTCAATTTTCAAACACACAGGATAGCAGCTGGTTTTGGTTTTCTTTTCCCCTCTTGCCTGGAAAATTTAGAACAAGTTTGAATCACGAGAATTTTTTTCTTTATTTTCTCTCCTTTATTATTATTTTGTTTGGCTCACTTCTTTTTTTTTTTTTTGTTCAGTCTTTGTTTTAAACTTTTTTGCAGTCCCCCAGGGGGAAGCAAAATAACAAAATCAAATCCAAGAGGACCAGACATACAAGATTTGGGATTCTTGTGAGATGCAATAAACAATGGTTCACAGGATGTGTGTTATTCACAGGAAATGTGAAAGACGTCCATCATGTAGATATTAAGTATGGTATTCTTTTATTCTTAATTCAATCCTTCTTCTGTTTGGTTTGCTAGTCTGAACCAAAATCTAAGAAGTGGAGGTGAGTTGTTAGCGGCCACCAATTGGGCCCCTGACTCATGACAACCCATGTATGACAACATGAAACACAGCCCTGTGCTACCCCCATGCTTGGTTGCAGATCAGACCTTTATGATCCACAGAGTTTTCACTGGCTGATTTTCTTCCTAGTCCATCTTAGTCTGGAAGCTCTGCTGAAACCTGTTCAGCATCTTAACAACACACAAGCCTTCAGTGACAGATGGGTGGTGGCTGAGCATGAGGTACACTGGCCAGGAATCAAACCAGGTCTCCTACATAGAGCGTGAGAAGTCTACCGCCAAACCACCAATGCCTGAGAAATGGAGGTAGGGATAGAGTAATCACTTTTATGCAGCCCATGAATGAACTGATAAAATATACTTTGTTGTTGTTAGCTGCCATCGAGTTGATGCTGACTCATGGAGAACTCACGGGCTACAGAGTAGAACTGCTCCATAGGGTTTTCTTGGCTGTAATCTTAATGGAAGCAGATTGCCAAGTCTTTTCTTCCATGGTATCGCTGGGTGGGTTTGAATCACCAACCATTAGGCTAGCAGTCAAGTACAAACCATTTGCACCAAATCGC
This sequence comes from Loxodonta africana, assembly GCF_030014295.1. NCBI lineage: Eukaryota > Metazoa > Chordata > Mammalia > Proboscidea > Elephantidae > Loxodonta > Loxodonta africana. Next base: position 172,728,703 of record NC_087345.1, on the reverse strand, counting down.
ATCCAATCCAAAGCACCGAGTAGTAGAGCACTTCTCTTTTGCCACATGTAGTATATACGATATATATAAAACACACTATACATGGCAAGGAAACCCTGGTGGCGTAGTGGTTAAGTGCTATGGCTGCTAACCAAAGGGTTGCAGTTCAAATCCACCAGGTGCTCCTTGGAAACTCTATGGGGCAGTTCTACTCTGTTCTATAGGGTCGCTATGAGTCGGAATCGACTCGATGGCACTGGGTGGGGTTTATACATGGCAAAAGAGAGGCACTCCACTATTTCGTGCTTTGGGTTGGATAATATTCTTACCAGGATCACTGAAAATTTTTAACTCTGAATTTCAGTCTTTAGTTATGTATGACAGACTAGAAGCGAGAAAGGGGTAGTCAAATTTATTTGGGACCTCTTGGTAGAATCAAATTTAGGGCTGGAAGAAGCTTTAGAAATCTTCTGGCTTAGTAGTTGGTTCTCAATTGTGGCTGACGTTGACTCTCCTGAGGAGCTTTAAGAAATCTCCATGCCCTGGTCAGACCTCAAACCAACTGCATCAGCATCTCTGGGGTGGGACCAAGGCATGCGAATTTTGTGGAAGCTCCCCCCAGATTCCACTGTATGCAGCCCTGGGTGGGAACCACTGCTCTTTGAACCTCCTAATTTGATGGTGGAACACACAGGTGGGCTTAGGTGGTGTCAGAAGCCAAGTTGAGACTCTAAGAACTCATAGTTTCCTTTTTTAAACACCGCCATCACTTATGTAGGGAAGTCTGCCTCATGGCGGTGAATTTAAATAAGTATCATTAGGGAATACGCAATTTCAATTTTATGAGTCCTAAAACATAAAATGTTTGAGAGCAAAGAACCCCACTCGAAGATTACAGAGTGGAATTATAAAACCACAATAAAATTCCCAGTGAACCAGGGGAGGGAAAAGATGAAGCAATGAAAGACCATACCCCCATTGCCATCGAGTGGATTCTGACTCATAGTTACCCTACAGGACAGCGTAGAACTGCCCCATAGAGTATACAAGGAGCACCTGGTGGATTCGAGCTGCCAACTTTTTGGTTATCAGCCGTAGCTCTTAACCACTACGTCACCATCATAATGAAAATCCCACCATTACATTGACATAACCCTATCCTGGGGGGTCCATGCCATCAGACCACTTTTGTTAGAAGAGATCTAATCTTCTTAAATACTTTGTGAGGTAGGTGATATTAATATTTCAATATAATAGATATTGGATATTAATCAATATCGTAATGAAGTTCAGTTCAGTGTATGTCTAACCACAGATGGTAAGCACCTAACTCCTAGAAATCAGATATAATGCAAACACAAGACACAGACACTCCCCTGAGGTCTGGGGTAATTCTTTCTTTAAAAACATTTCTCCTGGCTCCACTTCCCCCTGTCCTTAATATACATTACTCATGTGCTAACTTGGAAGGTTTATATTTTGTTGTGGTTTTCATTCTCTGTGTCTCAGAAACATGTTACTACAATTGTACAAGTTTGTCATCCAAGGAAAACAGCTAACAGTACCAGCAAAAATAAGTTCCTAGGGCAAAGGCATTTAAAAAAAAAAAAAAAAACCCAGAGTTTCATTTGTTCACTTTGTTTTCCAAAATGCTACGTGTGCCATGTTTTAATTTAAAACCAATGCACACATCAGATTTGCCAAACCCAAAGCTGGAGCTAAAAGGAATTATAAAGATGAGCATGTGTTATCCTTTGTCAAAGGATGCTTCTAAACCATAATCGGTGAGCTGCAGTCTACATATTTCTCTAAAAGTGGAAATGTGTTCGGGCTGAGTGACACACATTCTTTCACCCTAACACCTAGCCATTTCTAGGCCATTTTAGGAAGGAGTTTAACTTGAGATACGATCTGAGATTATATCACAAAGTTTTTCCACGCAGTCTGATGTAGGCCAAGTGACAGATGACATGTCACAGATGATACTTAATGCTAAGAGGAGCATTACAACCTGCAGGTTAAGAACCTGGGCTCTTCAGACAGACATGAGTTCAAACCCCAGCTCTGGTACTTCCTAGCCGTGTGACTTCCAGGCTCATTATCTGCTCTAATGATGAAGACCATAAGGTTGTTGTAAGGATCAGGGACATTCACAGATATAACAGAGCACATGGCCCAAGATATTACCAGGTAGGCCATCTACTGCTTTCCACCATGTTTGCCTCTTTCCTTTCCTTCTCTACCCACTTCTACTCCTCACCATGGTAGTCTTTCCCAGGCACACGAATACAGAGATTATTTTCTAATTTGTCATCTGTACATTTAATGCACACTTGGATAATTATCCAGATTGATGAGTCCTTTACTCTTCCAATTGTTTCTCTTTTTATCAACTCATTGACTGTTGGGAATCACCATAATTCAATTTAGCCAAGTTCTGTGATGGGGTAGTATATATTTTTTTTTTTCCTTTAACAGCAAAGGTTCATTTTATTGGCTCCTGCTGCTTGACAAGAAACAAAACTCTCGTAAATGATTAAAAAATGTGTACGTGGAGTGACATTGAGGAGAACTGTATACACACATATACACAATATTAATACTAGTTAATATTTAGGTGGCGCTTACTATGTGAAAGACACAATTCTAAGCACAGTCCATACAGTAACTCTTCACAACATTTAAACTTCATAACCACATTGTGAAGTAGAAGCTATTTTGGTCCTTGTTTTGCAGGTGAGGAAACTAAGGCATACATAAGTTAAGTCACTTTTCCAAAGTTTTGAGGTTTTTCATTGGCTGAGCCAGAATTTAAAGATTGGGTAGTGTTCTTCCAAAACATCAGGGACTGGATTATTGGGTTATACTGCACTCTTTTTTATTTTAATGATTTATGGAACTATTAGCAATTCTAAACACCTACAAAGGAAACGTTGTCCATGTCAACATAGTTTTGATTATTTTTCAATAAAATAAAAACTAGAATACTTCTTAATATTTCACTAAATGCTCCTGAACATAGTACAGAGTTCCTTCGTGGTGTAACAGTTAATGTGCTCAGCTGCTGATCAAAGATTGGAGGTTTGAGGCCACCCAGAGGCACCTCGGAAAAAAGCCTTGGTGATCAACTTCCAAAAAATCAACCACTGAAACTCTTTGGAACACGGTTCCACTCTGACACATGTGGGGTCGCCATTAGTTGGTATCAACTCAATGACAACTGGTTACTTGGTTGGTTGGTTCTTCTTAATAAAGAAACAGCTCAGAGGGGGAGAATATGAAAGTTAGTAAAATTTTTTCCCTGAAACACTAAAAATCGGAATCACTGTGTTTAAAAGAAGGAGTTCTGACGGGCACGGTGTGAAGTCAATAAAATAGGTGCTAATATGCAGCTATTTTTTTTTTTAATATGCAGCTTTTAAAAAAATCATGGAAAACCATTCAGCAAGCGTATGCTTGAAGTCAGGTATCAAACACAGCAAAATAGCTCTGCCTCCAGGCTACACAGCTCTCCCAAGAATGATGACATATTTTATGGGCAGACAGTCCATCTAATTTCTTTACCTGTAGTTTTAAAACATACTTGGTATCCATATTAATACAGCAGCTGCCTGGATCACGAGGAAGGTGATGAAATGATACAGGAATGAGCAAAGTGAGCCTTCCTTCTCAAAACAGTCATAGTATCTTACTTTATCGAAATTCCCAACCCAGGCTGGTCAGAACAATATATGGACAAAACATATATTGAAAAGAAAATTTAATGGGCACCTAAGTTTAAGGCATATGATTTCAAATGACCTAATTGTTATTTCTGGATTTTTACTCAATTCATGTAAAATTAGACTGCTAATAGCTGTAATACATAAAGCCAGCACTCGATCTGCAAAGATGATTACATGTATGGTACCTATAGCCGAGTCTTTTAAAATCCACTTTATGTAATTTCTTGGATAGGTAATATATTCTTCACAGGATTAAAACAATCTATAGAATGAGAAGGCTCACAGTGAAATTTCTCTATTCCAGTGCTCTCCCTCAGTTCCTAGTTGCTAGTTATTAGTTTCTTGTTTGTCCTTTCAGAGTTCCTTTATACAAGCAAATGCAAATAAATATTCTTATTTTCCCTTTCATATACAAATAATTATTGTTGCCGTTAGCTGCAGTTGAGCGGGCTCCAACTCGTGGTGACCTTATGTTTAACAGAATGAATCAATGCCTGAACTTCTGCCATCTCCTGATCTATGATATGTTTGAGTCCATTGTTGTGCCTATCACGTCAATCCATCTCCTTGAGGGTTTCTCTCGTTTTCACTGACACTCTACTTTAACAACCATGTTGTCCTTTCCTGGCAATTGGTCTTTCCTGATTATATGTCCAAAGCAAGACAAAGTCTCCCTATCCTTGCTTCTGAGGATCATTCTGGGTGTATTTCTTCTAAGGCTAATTTGTCCGTTCTTCTGGCAGTCCACGGTACATTCAATATTCTTCGCCAACACCACAACTCAAATGTGTCGATTCTTCTTCTGCCTTCCTGTTTTTCATTGTCCAGCTTTTGCATGCATATGATGTGACTGAAGACTATGGTTTGGGTCAGGTGCACCTTTATTATCAAAGTGTTATCTGCTTTTTAGAACTTTTAAAAAGTCTTTTGCAGCAGATTTGCCCAAAGCAATACATTGTTTGATTTCTGGACTGCTGCTTCCATAGACATTGATTGTTGATCCAAGAAGAATAAAATTATACACAAATAGTAGTGTGTAATGTACTCTTAGCAATGTACTTTGGAGATCTTTCCACAGAGCACACAGACAGCATCCTCATTTTCTTACAGCTGCCTAGTGCTCCATTGTACGGAGGTTTCATGATTTATTTAATCAGTCCCCTATTGATGGGTATTAGGGTTTCTAATCTTTTCCTATTTCAAACAAAGCTGCAGTGTATAACCTTGAATGTAAGTATATCTGAAGGGATGTAGGTAAAAGAATATACGCTTGTGTCATTTTGATAGAAACTGCCAAACTGCTCCTTCTTGGCACTGGACCATTTTACATTCCCATCAGCAATGTTTCTTTTCTCCCCATACCTCTCACCAGAGTATACTATCAGCTTCTGGATTTTTGCTATTCTGTGCTTTCTCAGAATAGCACGATCTAGTTTCTCCTACTAAGAATGAAGTTGAGCATCCTTTCATGTTTTAGAGTCATTTAAATCTCCTTTCTTGTGCAGTGTCTGCCCAGCTGTTTGGTCAATTTTTCTACAGTGTTCGTTTTTTTTTTTTTTCTTAAGGATACCTAGAAGCCTTATTTATATATTAGCCATTTAGATGTGATGTTATAGCTGTTGTTCTTAGGTGCCGTCGAGTTGATTCCAACTCATAGCAACCCTATAGAACAAAGTAGAACCACCTCATAGGGTTTCCTAGACTGTAACCTTTAAGGGAGCAGCTGGTCAGTCTTTCTCCTGAGGAGTTGCTGGGTGGGTCTGCTAACTGCCAACATTTCGGTTAGCAGCTGAGTGCTTAACCATTGTACCTCCAGGGCTATGAACTAAAAACAGTTTTCCTTTCTCTTTGATGGTTTCTATCACGGGCAACCCCCTGTAAAACAAAAAAAAAAATTTTTTTTTAAATATAGTTGATTTTGCCTGCCAAATCGTTCCACAGAAGAAATTCTTCTACATTTTATTCTGGTACTTTTTTTTTGGAAAAAAATTAAACCTACGCAAAGCTGAAAGAATGCTACAATGAACCCTCACCTGCCATCACCTAGATTCAACAATTATCAAGGTTTGCCATGCTTGCTTCTTCTATCCCTCTCTCTTTCTCTACAGGATGATTTTAAAGCATATGGGAGATAGCAAGTCATTTTATCCCATAGACTTCTGAATACATTTAAAAACTATGGACATTTTCTTGCATAAAAAAAAACCACATGCTATTGTCATATGTAACAAAATGAACAGTAGTTATTTGGTATCATCTAATACTCAACCTAGGAGCCCTGGTAGTCCAATGGTTAAGCACTCGGCTGCTAATTTTAAGGTCTACAGTTTAAACCCACCAGCCACTTCTCGAAGAAAGATGCGGCAGACTGCTTCTGTCAAGATCACAGTCTTGGAAGCCCTGTAGGGCAGTTCTATGTGTTAGAATCTGCTAGATGGCAATGGGTTTGGTTTTTTAATACATGGGCTATATTCAACTTTCTGCAGCTGTCTCAAAAATGTGTTTTTACAGCCGACTTATTCAATCAGGATGCATCTCAAACTTTTCATTTTTTTAAAGCATTAAATAATTTAAGTATTTGATCTATTAGAAATTTCTTTTATTGTATGATTCAATTTATTTATTTTTCCATATGGCTCCCAGTTGTCCTTATTTTTATTGACTAGTCCATTTTTTCCCCATTGATTTTAAATGACACCTTTTTTTCTTCCATTTATTTATTCTTCTCTCTCTATATATATTTGGGACTATGTCTGGCTTTTTTTTTTTTTTTTAAATCTGTTCCACTGTTCTATTTACTCACTCACCAGTACCATGACATTTTAGTTATTGAGCCTTTATAACATATTTAGTAACTGGTACCTCTTATTTGTAGCGGCACTGGTAGCTCAGTGGTAGACTTCTTGCCTTCTATGTGGGGATCCAGATTCGACTGCCAGACTATATACCTCACGCACAACCACAACCCATTTGTCAGTGGAAGCTTGTGTGTTCTTTGATGCTGAATATGTTTCAGCAGAGCTTTCACACTAAAACAGACTAGGAAGAAAGGCCTGGCCATCTCCTTCTGAAAGCCAACGGATCACAATGGTCCGACCCACAACCAATCACAGGGATGATATGGCATTTCATTCGGTTGTGCACGGGTTCACCATGAGTTGGGGCTGACATGATGGCAGCTAACAACAACAGCCCTTATGTATTTATCCACGTGAACGTTTATTAAATTTAAGACATTCTCAATCATTTAACACAGTCCCTTAGCCTAGGCAATTCTTCTCTCATTCCTCTCTGGTTCTTTCCTTTCTCTTCCTGCTGCCAGCATGGTTGTTAAAGATTCACACACAATCACAAGAACCCCCTAACTACCTTCATACATACCCCTCTACCCTTCACACTGCTGTGAATCTCCTTGTCTAGTTTTTTTTTTTTTATTATTATTATTTGATATTTTATTGGGAATGTGTTAAATTTAATAAATCAACATAGGAAAAACTGACATATTTATGATCTTGAATTTTGCTATTCCAAAACACGACTCTAGAGCTTTCCCTTTTTTTTTTTTTTTTTTGTATTTTTTAGGAGTATTTTTACAGTTTCCTACAGATAAATTTCAGGTATTTCAAAAGGTTTTCTCTTGGTAGTTTTTTTCATTGCTTTTGTCAATGTGATCTTTTCTTCCCTTAAACCTTCTAATGGGTTGTTGTTTGGAAGTACAGCTTTTTATAGTGTCAAGTTCTTGCTCTCTGCCTCAAAAGACAGTTTGATCCGCACATGACCGTGGGGATGGTGCAGGGTCAGGTAATGTTTCGTTCCATTGTGCGGGGCTCGCCATGAGTCAGAGGCCACTCAATGGCAGTTAACGACGACAATAAACATTCTCTAAAACGCAACAATAACTTGCCGTGTGATTAAATGTACCGTAAGATATGCATCGACCCAATCTTTCAGGCTTCTAAGAAAGGTTATAAAAGGCCCTCCCTCAGCAGTCATGGTGGGCTCTCATTTTGAGCTTTCCATTCTCCATCTCCCCCTCCCACCTGCTCAATATATACCCACTTCCTCTCCTAGTCAGGGTCAGGTGTTCTCACTCATCGCCACTCACAGGACTTCCACTCAAGCCGGGCACGATTAGCTTCTTACTGGAGAGGCTGGTCAAGGCAGTTGGAGTGCAGGCTGGCTATGCCCCCAGCCACCAAATTCTTCTCCGGCTGAGGACACAGCACTCTGCCTGCTTTCCTGCTGACCTTGCCCCTGTCCACAGGGAGGACTGGGGAGGGTTAAACAAACGCATCTCTGAGAACTGGGAGCAACCCACGTTCCTAAGGATTTTTGACCGACTGGTCCCACTCGTGCCTGTTCAGTTCTTACAGATTTCTATATCCAATCAGTCCGTCCTCATCCCTCTCTGGTTCTTTCCTTTCTTTTCTCACTGCCAACCCAGATGTTCAAGATTTGCACAATCCCAAGAGCCTCCTAACTACCTTCATACCTATCCCTCCACCCTTCACACTGCCATGAGCATCTGCCCTACTCAAAACACCTAAGGCTTCCCGTTGCCAGTGAATACACACTGCCAATCTTGTCACTCATGGTTCTTCACTGCCCAAACAAGCTCCACTCATTCTGCCTTCATCTCCCTTTCCTTTTGCCCACCAGCCCTCAGCTTCCCACTTACCAAAATCCTGCCCGTCCTTCCCTTCCATGAAGTCTCCCCTGACTCCCACAGCCCCTTGCTCCTCAACCGCTATAGCTCATCACACAGTACATCAAAATGTGATTCTCGTGTGCACACTCACCTGTGAGATTCTGAGCTACCTACACAGATAGGAGTATGCAAAGCACTGCTTGCCCATAAAAATTTCCAGTTCACACTTGTGTACAAATAGATCAGTTATTTCATATTTGCTACAGGCATCATATCTTTCCACCTCATTCTGTCCTTTCAATGTGTATCATCATGATTTCTTTTTGCCTTTTGGGTAATAATAGGCCACATTATGTAACACTAAGTGTCTGAGGCCAGGAGCCCTGGCGGCACAGTGGTTAAACGCTCAGCTGCTAACTGAAAGTTCGGCGGTTCAAATCCAGCAGCTGCTCCGCAGGAGAAAGATGTGGCAGTCTGCTTCCGTAAGGATTACAGCAGTTTTACTCTGTCCTATAGGGTCCCTATGAGTTTGAGTCCACTGTTGTTGGCTGTTGTCTCAATCCACCTCATTAAGGGTTTTCCCTGACCCTCTGCTAAACAGGATGCTTCTCCTAATCCCTCTTACTGTAATTCTTGGGGGGTTTTTGATCAGTAGAAAGGAAGCTTGTTCACTATCTTCAGTACCTTGGTCCTTCTTTTTTTTAATGTCTAAAAGCATTTACAAGTCCATCTCTTTCAAGGCTGGCCTTAACTGTTTTAACATAAGGCTTGGACACTGGTGCAGACATAGTTCCAGCTCCTCAGATCGGGACGGGGTGGAAGAGAACCAACTGCCGGTACTTGTCAGCTGGTTACCATCCCCAACTGCCCCCAAGCCAGGACAGGGTGTGATAAGAGTCTCTTTTTAACTCTGGCAGGCATGTCCACGTGACATATGATGGTTTAAATGCTGCCACCTCATTTAAGATAAACATTGTCATTTTATAGCATCCTGGAATCCTTTGGGGAGCAAGGCAATAGTTCAAGGGGTATCCAAAAGGTAGAGCTGACTACTGTAGGACTTGGCTAACAGTCTGGCAGAGCCCCAGCTCTGTGGTATCTTGCAGGTGAGGAAAAGGAACGCCTCGGGAGCAAAGCTACGACTTGGGGAAAATTTTGTCTCAACCAGTCAGAATTCACAGGGAATTCTTAAAAGTGCTTTGAGCCAGTTGGTTCCCTAGGACCCCCAAACTTGGGGCAGCATAAAAACCTGAGGTTACATATGGATATTATATTAAAAGGGGGGGGCATGGCAGCAACATTGGGGAGAATTATCATTCCACAGACCTTAAACTCCAGCGATACCAAATGGCCTAGTGGGATACTTTTTCTTCCAAATGGGATGGAGGTATTGAATGTCTCAAAATCTGTCAGCAAAATGCTGGCTCATTTTTCTCTAGAAATATTCTACCTGCCCTAGGAGATGGCCTAGATGGTGGCAAGACGCCTCTTCATCTATCTCACAAAAAATCAATTCTTAGCCTCTCTTCCTACTGTAAGTAAGAAGAGAAACTGCTTTGACCTCAGGTGGCATGGATGCCTGGCGGTAGGGAGGTAACCAGAGCAAGGCCCCTGCGGATCTGAGATGCATGGACAATAACAACTGGCGGGGTCTTCAATGGACAACACAAAGGTAAACCCCTTAGTTTCCATTATTCTCAGAGAAAATATTTTAGAGTTCTCTGTTATCCTTTTACCCTCTTATAGTATCTTCTCATGTGTTGGTAATGACAGCAGGTAAAAGAATGACTGAGCATTCTTCCTATCACATGTGATGGAAGTGAGCTTCTCCGTGAGCTGGCTGAGTTACAGCTGAGTGTCTTGCAGACTGATAAATGATTTCTACTTGTGAGAACTCTGGTGTTGGGAATAGGCCTATCATCCCCCATGTTCTCTGCCCATCCACACTGGGTTCAACAAACCATTTGGATCTAACAATAAAAAAAAAAGAGGGTATCATGAGTCCTCTTGGTTTTTAAATAAGAAATTTTCTAAGAGATTTATGCTACACAGTTAAAAAATACTTAGCAAAAGAAAACTAAATTTTTGAAAAATATCCTGAGATCCTTAGTAGGTTATTCTGAATTAATGTGTGTCCTGACTGTACAGGCTAATTGGAACAATATTCAGAAGTCCCCATTGTTGGTGGGGTTCATTTACAGGCTGGCTGGCTGGCTGAAGATGCTGTAGAGAGAATCCAAGATGCTGTGGGATTGGAGGTCAACGTCAGTAATGCCCGAACCATGCTGTGAATCAGAATTACTTAGGGGAGGGTTTCTTTTGCGGGGTGGAGGGCAACAGGTGATAGTCTGTACCCTCTAATTATGAATAAATAAGCCTGGGGTGGGTCTAGCAAACTGTACATTTCATGAGCTTTATCAAGTGATTCTAATGACCATTCAATTTAGGAAAACAATGACCTTGATGACCTATAATTCATTCCAAACCCATGATTGTAAGACTCTAGCTGAACTAATTTATTTCAATCTAGGATTCCAGGGTTTCTCCTAGGTGGATAAATACACAGATATTCATCTACAATTTGACACTTAACCAACGGAATAGTCTCTTCATACATACACACACATAAGAATCCATCTAAAGGTACTAAAATCCAGTTAAATCATCTTACAAATGAGTTCCAAAAATCCAGCCACCTCCACATCAGTAGGTAAGTTTTCCTTTTTCCCTTGTGAAACTTCTAAGGCTGTTGGCAAGACTGCAGGTTCCATCTGAGGTGCTGAGCTCACACTCCTCAGGAAACCAGCTTGGCAATGTCCCTGAGGAAATCAGGAGCAGGCACGTCTTTTCTCTTATCCTTATTAATACTGACATAAAAAAATAAGATATCCTTAAACCATTTCTTAAAATTCAGGGCCATTAAATCACTTCCCTAGATTTCATGGAAATCACTGGCTCAAATCATCTACTTTTAATACTAAAAATATGAAAACATTAATTTCAAAAATCCTTGCAGCTTAAGGTCAAAAATGAAACCTGTAAATCTTTTTTTTCCCCATAACAAGTGTGAATAATAATAACTACTTTATAAACATGGCCATGTGGCACACGCCAAATTAAGGGCTTTAGGTATATCAAGTCACTGAGTCCACGTAACAACACTACATTGTTTGTACTATTATTATCCCCATTTTACAGAAGTGCAAATTGAGAAAGAGAGGTTAAGTTACCTGTTCCCTGCCCAAGTTAATGTAAGTCGTAACTAACAGCACCAGAATTTGAACCCACACAGTCTGGTTCAGGGGGCCAAAGGAAGCCTGCAATAGGATGTCAGGTTTGAACTTTCAAATAAGTGCATGGCATTAACACACTTTTTAGGGCAAATGAAAGCGTCTCCTTAAGAAACAGACCAATTAATTGCTGTTTTTAAAAAACACATGACAATCCAGGTGACCTTCTCTCACTTGCTTTAGCTTTAATTAAACAATTTTCTAGACATGGGCCTCCTTGTTTTGAAAACTCTTTTGAAAACGTCCCGATTCTCCCAGCTGTTTCTTACAGTTCAGTGGTGTATTATTATTCAGCCTATTTTCCTCACCAATTCACAAAGCAAATTCAGCACGGCCCTGGGTTAAAATGACAGACCTGGACTTCAGTTCTATTGGCAGTACTCTCTGTTTGATTACTCGTTTTGTTCAAAGCTAAAACTGGTTATTCCTCGCTTGTCACCTGCAGTGGTAAAAGGAAACTGAAACAAAAACAATTACTTTCCTTCTTGAGAAGGCTTGAACGAATCAGAGGCCTTACAAAGCGAATTTTCAGTAGGGAGTTTGGCAGATGAGGAAATAAAAACATGCTTTCAGCTCTTTCTACTTTCAGCTCATTCAGTCTAAGTGAAAGGAGCCCTAGTGGCACAATAGTTAAGTGCTTGGCTGCTAACTGAAAGGTTGGTAGTTCAAACCCACCAGCTGCTCTGGGGAGAAAAGACTTGGTGATCTGCTCCCTTAAGGACACAGGAAACCCTATGGGGCAGTTCTACTCTCTTCTATAGGGTTGCTATGAGTCTGAATTGATTCGAGGGCACACAACAACATTATATGTGAGTGTGAGTGGGTGTGTGTGTTCTATTCATTAATGTCTTCATGCCACAAGTATTTCCTGAGCACATGCTAGGTACCAAGCATTGGGGCAATAAGGTTAGAAGTCTTAAATAACAGGTGTACTGATATCAAATCTAAGAACAGAAACGTTTTCCAAACAGATTTAAAACCAAAAAGCCAAACCCATTGCCATCGATTTGATTCCATCTCAGTTTTAAACGTATGCTATTTGAAATATACAATTTTCAGGATCATTAAGAGTTCATCACACTTTCTACCGCCTGAGAGAGACTGAAGGAACCCCCTAGACTATGGCCCTTAGTCACCCTTCTAACTTGGAGCTGAAGCCACTCTCAGAGATCATCTTTCAGCCAAATAACAGACCAAACCAAATCAAACCCATTGCCGTCGAGGTGATTCTGATAAAATAAAGAATAACTCTCATGAGAAAAGTGCTCTTAGGACAATCAACTCTACAAGACGAAAAGGGCAACATTTGCTCAAAAGCAAAGATGAGAAGGCAGGAAACGGGCGGGAAAACTGGACGAATGGAAACAGACAACTCAGGATGGTAATGGGGAGAGTCCTGGCACATTGCCGGGATTGCAAACAACGTCCCAGAACACTTTATATGTAAATTATTGCATGGAAAACTAATTTGCTCTGTAAAGTTACACCTAAAGCACAATAAAAAATATATATATATATACATATATATATATATATATATAAAATTTGAAGGAGATACAATATTAAAAAAAAAAAAAAAAGTCCACCATACTTCACACGAACTTCCACACTGATTTTCTCTATTTCAGCCTAGCACGTTTAAACTGAAGTTGATGCTTCTCCTACACAATTCGCAATGACTTCACATAATAAAGGCCATCTAAATAATATGCTTCTAAAGTGGACCAAGGAGCCCTGGTGGCGCAGTCGTTAAGAGTTCAGCTGCTGATTAAAGGGTTGGCAGTTCTAATCCCTAGCCACTCCTTTGAAACCTTATGAGGCAGTTCTATTCTGATGTATAGGGTCGCTGTCATGAATTGAATTGTGTCCCCCGAAATATCTGTCAACTTGGCTACATCATGATTCCCAGTATTGTATGACTGTCTACCATTTTGTCATCTGATGTGATTTCCCTATGTGTTGTAAATCCTATCACTATAATGTAACGTGATGGATTAGTGGCAGTTATATTGATGAGATATACAAGATTAGATAGTGTCTTAAGCCAATCTCTTTTGAGATATAAAAGACAGAAGCAAGTAGAGAGACCGGGAGCCCTCATATCACCAAGAGAGCAGTGCCAGGGGAAGAGTGCGTCCTTTGGACCTGAGGTTCCTGTGTGGACATGCTCCCAGACCAAGGGAAGACTGGTGACAAGGACCTTCCTCCAGAGCTGACATAGAAAGAAGGCCTTCCCCTGGAGCCAGGGCCCTGAATTCAGACTTCTAGCCTACTGGACTGTGAGATAATAAACTTCTCTTTGTTAAAGCCACCCACTTGTGGTATTTCTGTTATAGCAGCACTAGGTGACTAAGGCAGTTGCTATGAGTTGGTATTGACTCGACGGCAACCAAAACCAAAAAACCCATTGCCATCGAGTCAATTCTGACTCATAGCGACCCTAAAGGACAGAGCAGAACTGCGCCATAGAGTTTCCAAAGAGCACCTGGTGGATTTGAACTGCCAACCTTTTGGTTGGCAGATGTAGCACTTAACCACTAGGCTTCCAGGGTTTCCTTGATGGCAATAGGTTTTTTTTTTTTTTTTTTTGTAAGATAGACTAAATTTCTTTTTTGTTTAATTCTTAACCAACTTATGGTTCTTTCAACATATAGGAAGGTGTCTTATTAATTTTTACTGTTTGAAAAAACTGTATTTCCCTTTTTAACACAAATGAGCTTAAATCCATTCTATAATATTGGTTCTGGCAATTATATACACATACAAGTTGTCTCAAAATCAAATAAAATCTGCAACAAATTGATACAAATGACAGACTTCAGAAAAGAAAAGCTCACACAGAAAATTTGGCAATTCGACATTAACATTTAACACACTGCTCTAAATTTTTTTATGTAAAGAACATGACAGGTCATGCATTCTTCTCTTAAGAACAATAGTTTTTATTTTAAATTTAAAATATTAATCTTTTTTTTTTTGCCCAGTTTTAAAATAAGAGTGTACAGAGTATAGCCAGAGCGCATCCAAACCAGGCCACTTTTCTGCTTTGGCCAGCCTCTGATCTAGAACATTCTCTCACCTGAGAAGACCTAACAGAGGACCAAACAGGTCCTTCCTCCAGGATGTTGTCTGGCTCTGTAAATATAAGTAGGCTAGAGAAAAAGCTAATTCACTTTAGGAAACTCTGTGCACTTAACTAGAAAATCTCCATAAAGTACGTGAAAGTAAGCCATTTTTGGAGATTTCTTGGAGGGACCCTGCAAGGTGATTTGTGACTCTGAAGTTTCTATGTACCCTCGGAGGTATACAGTATCATTGTTGCTGGCGGGCCCCGTATTTTCAATAGGGATCAGACTTTTCTCAAATTAGGTTTCTCTGTGGCTCTCTCTATTAAAAAAAAAAAAAAAAAAGCTCACCTGCAAATACCAAATTTGACAGGAAGTGGGGTATTTATTAATTTGGATGACTGATGCCTGCTGGAATATTCTACATTCTGGCCAGGAAGTTTTCAAGTCCTAAAACATCGCCAATATCATGGGCCTTAGAAAAATGTCCTAGAACCTCTAAGTATATGAAAAAATGACCAGGAATGGACCATTGGGGGCAGTGTATGTATAGACATAAGATTCTGCTTCCAAAGGGCTTACTTACATAATAGAGAAGAATGTTCTCATACAGGAGCTGGTTAATCCAGGCCCCTTCAGGATGGGAGAATGTTTTATAGATTTGATTTTAGAGAACACTGTATAATGAGCCAAAAACCAACAGCTGTAGACAGTTCGGATTAAGAATCAAGACCTCAAATCATAACTCTGGGGCAGGAGGGCTTATTATATAGTTTGTCAAATTCAAGTTTTATTTTATGTCCACAAGGCTGCGGAAAGGAAAACCTGATCTTTTCTGACTACAACAGGCTGTTTGCAGCTCCCTGACAAAACAAGGCCCTCTGAAGAGAAGAAGCACAGCCTCCAGCCTCAGGCAGAATGTTTCTGGATTAGTGGCTGCACGAAGCAAAAGTCAAAGCAGGGTCAGCCCCACGACTTCCTCATTGCTGCATCTTCCACAGACCCACGACGCCTCGTGCAGCCTGGATGCCTCAGCTAAGGCTGAGATGAACAGAACTGACAGAACCCAAATGCCTTTGCCCTACTCATGCGTGAATATCCACATGTAATGGTTCTAGTAGACCCTGGAGAATCAACGGGTCTTTTCAGAGTTAATAGTCTCTGCCCCCAAATCCCCAGTGGCCCTTCCCTTCCGAGTTACAGATACGCTCTTTCAACAGCCACTAGTTAGCCTTAATGCAGAGACGGCTGGTATAGCCAAGTGCCCTATTCACCCTTAAGTACCGACCAGTACCAGTTGCAGTTAATTCTGACTCATGGTGACCCCATGAGTCAGAACCGTGCTCCATAGGGTTTCCAATGGCTGATTTTTTGGAAGAAGATCATCAAGCCTGTTTTCTGAGGTATCTCTGGTGTGGGCTCAAACCTCCAACCTTTTGGTTTGCAGTGGGACAGTTTGGACCACCCAGGGACTTTGTGCTAAAAGTGGCAACTCAAGGTCCGGGTGCTTCACCCCCAAGTAAGTAGACCAGAATGGCAACGACCAAATCCCCAATAAAAGATAATCAGACATAGGACGTAGCAATGATCACGCCATTAAGACTAGCCTGAGGCTCTAGAATTTATAACTGAATCTCTTAAAATTAATTATCTTCTCTGAATTCTTTAGAGAACTAACAGAAACACAGTGCACAATTTTTTTGGTCATCCATGTTAAAGTTCTACTTTACGTATCATTTGCTTAGGAATACGTGGTTAAGGAGATTTTCAACACCAATGAAAAACTTTTCAAACCAACTGTGGATGTCAGTGGATACTCCCGTGAGAAACATGAGTGATGTAAAGTTCAGGTTTCTTTTAGTGTGTCAAACTTTAATGACTCTTCTGCCAAAATGATTTTACTCTGTTAAAACTTAAACTAACCAGATGTATGGCAAATATTTACGGTCAGGGTCAAGAGCGTTTACTCTTTAGCAGTTAGTTTTTAAAACAAAGGAGCTTTGACCAAAAATGAACTGAATGTAGCTAAAGCTGACATGTAAGGCTCCTCGGAAGAGTCATAAAACCACAGCCACAATTTACAAAGCCACCGATTTACAGGACCCTACCAGGAATTTAGATAATGACGTTCATCTTTTCATGGCAATATCTACTTCAAAGGCCAGCACGCACACACACGTGTACATACACACAATATGATATGGTTTCTCCTAGAAAATCAGAACTGCCAAATAATTACCACATTTCTAATTTTAAATTTGAGTTAACAAACACCTGAGCAGAAGCTGAGCTTAGACTTCAATTTTTGCTCTCCTAAAATTAAACTAGAATGTCATGTACTAACTCATTTTCTCTTTATTACTAGTGACAAACTACCTTTTTAAAAAAAGTAAGTACATATTTTTTGGTTGTTATTCACACCTATCCACACATACATGTATACTCAAAATCAAACCCGTTGCCATCGAGTTGATTCTGACTCACATACATGCACAGTACACATATAAACAAAGAGAACTGAAAAGGAAACATTACCAATTCGCTCTAACAAGAAATAAGAATTTCTTTCCATAAAATATAACGATGTCTAAAAGGCAGATGCTATGTTTAAATATATAATGATTAACTATATACGATAATAAACAATAATTTTAAAGGCTCATTTATAATATTAACGACATTACAAAAGCTATCGAACTTGTACAAATGCAGATTACATATATATGTAAAACATACACGTGTTTAAAAAAACTAACATGGCACACGTCGAAATTAGTAAAACAGATGTTCATGGTTATGTTGGGTCTGTCTTGACTTATCAGCTGAAGATAAAGAAGAGGCAGCAGGGGAAAATACGAGAAAGTAGAAGAAAAACAGGAAAAGATGAAAAGAGGAGAGGAAGAGAAAGGTAAAAAGGATAGGAGAAGAAAAAAGGAGAGGCAAGGAAGAGAGGAGAGGAAAAGGGGGAAGGGGGTGATGGGAAGGAGGAGAGAGGAAAAGAGGTTGACCTCCTTACACTGCTCCTAATAGAAGGAGCCTCTCTGACAAACCAAATAAGGTCAGGTGGTAGCTTGTTAGTCAACTGTGTTGGTTGTGTATTTTTAAAAATCTATTCAGCTCAACAGCTGAGATGAGTTGGTTGTCAGATATAGTCACCTCATCCAATTAGACATGCTTATTTATCCACTCCTGATACAAGGGTGCGGGTGAAAGATGTGGCAGTCTGCTTCCGTAAAGATTACAGCCTTGGAAACCCTGTGGGGCAGTTCTACTCTGTCCTATAGGCCTGCTATGAGGCAGAATCGGCTCGACGGCAGTGGGTTTGGATACAAGGGTTAAAGAATGGCAGTGAGGAGTGAGCCTTGCTTTCCATTCAGTGTACTTAATCACAGATTACTGCATCCTTTTAAGAAGCAGGTAAGTCATGTTGTAGTTCTGAAAAATGATTCTAGTCTATCTTAATTTTAATTTAAAAGAATGCAATGGAGAATCCTCTTAACCTCTTGTGGTATTCTACATACCATGACACTAGTACTTTCCATGAGCCTACTCATAGGCTCATACTTACGTGGGAGCATAAAAAAGGTAACAATTAATCTCCCAAAGGGAATTTTCCAGAGAAAGCAGCAAATTCTTTGTGGCTGGAAAGCTGAGTGGCTGGCAGGGAGGGGCACCGCAGCTGGAGGAAAGCAGAGGTGAAGAGATAGGGCAAGGGAGGCCGATGGGGTAAAGGAAATGGGGCTGCCATCATGGCCAGGGCACGGGCTACAGAGGATAGCAGAACTGTCGCAAGAGCAATTCAACCATGATCACGTCAACTACCTGGGCTGTGGGCCTGGGAGGCACAGGCGAGGCTCACCACCTTACAGGTCTGGCTGAATTGGCCAGTCTGGCCCCTTCTCCATCCCTAACACCCTCCAGCTCACATTCCCTACATTGTTGAAGTGTTCACCTCCTCCTTTTTCGGGATTCATTTTAATAACAAAGGTTATTAAAAACTAAAAAACAAAACAAAGCACAAACATCACTGGCTTGAGAGCAGCAAAGAACCTTACAGATGGTGCCCTTTGATACCTCATGTTTCAGATGAGAAACCTCCCAGAGAATGTTAAGTGACTCCGCCAGGTTCATAGGGTAGGTCCATGCTCTCCCTCATACTGGCCCCACTCCACATTCTAAACCCTCAGAGGTTTATGAGTTGTAAATATTTGGAGAAAAACATATAGTATCTTTAGTAGCCATAGGAAAAAAAACCCCCAAAAACCCAGATCCATAGCCGTTGAGTTGATTTTGACTCATAGTGACCCTATAGGACAGAGAAGAACTGCCCTCTAGGGTTTCCAGACAGCGGATGGTGGATTCATACTGCCCATCTTTTGGTTAGCAGCCATAGCTCGACGTAGCTCTTAACCACTGTGCCATAAGGGCTCCAAGTAGCCATAGTGGGTACTCAAAAATAACTGAAATGAATGAATAAACAACAAGTAAGTAGCATGGTTTGTTGTGTAAGTACAAGATCACACTCAAGACAGCATCACAGAAAAGTGTACTAATAGCATATTTGTTTTGTGTCCACAATATTAGAAAAGTTAAAAGCAAAAACAAACAAAAAAATCATTTAAGCTAATTCTCACGAAATTCTATGGCCTTAAGCCAAAACAGAGCCCTGGTGATGCAGTGGTTAAGAGCTCAGCTGCTACTCAAAAGTTGGCATTCGAATCCATCAGCCACTCTTTGGAAACCCTATGGGACAGTTCTGCTCTGTCCTATGGGACCACTATGCATCGGAATCGACTTGATGGCAATGGGTTAAGCCAAAACAGAAAGTGAGGAAACAACAAAGCAGCCTTCCAGAAGGACACTCTGTCAACCTATGAAAAATGCCCAGGCCACCTAAACCACTTCAGCATATTCACAGCACTTTCTATACTGAGTGAGTCCTGAGTGAGGTTATAATGTGAGCTTGAATGGATGTTATTAGTGATGGCGAGACTATAAAGCTTTTATCTTTAAATACATAACCCTAAATGCAAAAAGGAACATTTAATGTGTCCAGGTCCACAAAAAAAACCTGTAAAACTACACCCTCTGATATAAGGAGCTTCAGCTGCTTTTGAAAACACCCCAAAACCCATTGCTGTCCAGTCAATTCCGAATCAGAGACCCTACAGGGCAGAGTGGAGCTGTCCCACAGGGTTTCAACGGCTGTAATGTTAATGGAAGCAGGTTGTCACATCTTCCTCCTGCAGAATGGCTGACAGGTTCAAACCGTCGACCTTTTGGTTAGCAGCCAAGTACTTAACCATTGAAAAACACAGTATTTAAAATTCTTTCTCTGGAATCCACGCATCACAGACCACATGGATAGGCCAGTAAACTGATGGGCTGAACTTCTCCGACTTGTACTGCAGATGCATGAAGTGCGAATCCACTTTCTCTGGAGGGGCACTGCCCAGTTCACAGGGCTATTTCGGCTTAAGCTAATTAACATGGAATAAGATTAAGAATTTAATTCCTCCCTAGCCGCATTTTTTCGGATTAATAATCTGAGAAGATGGACTATATAAAGTAGAACAGGGCATCAGGATTGGAGGAAGACTCATTAACAACCTGCAATATGCAGATGACACAACCTTGCTTGCTGAAAGTGAAGAGGACTTGAAGCACTTACTAATGAAGATCAAAGACCACAGCCTTCAGTATGGATTGCACCTCAACATAAAGAAAACAAAAATCCTCACAACTGGATCAATAAGTAACATGATAAATGGAGAAAAGACTGACGTTGTCAAGGATTTCATTTTGCCTGGATCCACAATCAACACCCATGGAAGCAGCAATCAAGAAATCAAAAGACACATTGCATTGGGCAAATCTGCTGCAAAAGACCTCTTTAAAGTGTTGAAAAGCAAAGATGTCCCCTTAAGGACTAAGGTGCTCCTGACCCAAGCCATGGTGTTTTCAATCACCTCATATGCACGTGAAAGCTGGACAATTAATAAGGAAGACCAAAGAAGAACTGATACCTCTGAATTGTGGTGTTGGAGAAGAATACTGAATATACCATGGACTGCCAAAAGAATGAACAAATCTGTCTTGGAAGAAATACAACCAGAACGCACCTTAGAAGCAAGTACGGTGAGACTAATGTCTCACATACTTTAGACATGTTATCAGGAAGGATCAGTCCCTGGAGAAGGACATCATGCTTGGTAAAGTGCAGGATCAGTGAAAAAGAGGAAGATCCTCAATGAGATCGACTGACACAGTGGCTGCAACAATGGGCTCAAACATAGCAACAATTGTGAGGATGGCACAGGACTGGGTAGTGTTTCATTCTGTTATACACAGGGTCGCTATGAGTAGGAACCGACTCTACAGCACCTAACAACAACAAGAGCAGGCACATTTTCAAGTGCCCAACAGCCACCTGTGGCAAGTGGCTACCCTAACAAAACCAAACCAAGCCTGTTGCTGTCGAGTCAGTTCCCACTTAAGTGACCCCATGTGTTACACAGCAGGACTACCCGATAATGCATGGGCTGTCCTTACCTTGTTTCAGCACTTGAATGGGGGCACTAAAAAGCTCTGAGGATCAGTTCTGCCCTTCCTATGGCTGTGATCTAGCGGCCTCTAGGCATTTCTAAGAGCCTCAGTGCTACATAAATCATCAAAACGTGACTTTAGCCTCTCAAGCATTTGTTCTTAATTTGGGGGGGGAGCCATGGTCCCTTTAAGAAAACTGATAAAGACAATGGATCCCTCTCCTCTGTAAAATAAGCTTTCAAAAAAATTAACATTTTTCATGTAATTCTCAGAAGACATTCTAACCATTGTAGATCTCAGTTTAAAAACATCTGCTCAACAAAACCCAATAAAACTTTCGCAGTGGTCATCTGAACACAGGAGCCATGGTGGCACAGTGGTTAAGAGCTATGGCTGCTAACCAAAAAGGTGGCAGTTTGAACCCATCAGTGGTTCCTTGGAAACCCTATGGGGCAGTTCTACTCTGTCCTATTGGGTCGCTATGAATCAGTCGACTTGACAGCAATGGGTATCTGAATACAACTTATCTGCAACAATTCTGGTTTTCACCTTGCCCGAAGCTATGTGTCAGTCTTTTTATTATTATTTTAATTTGAGCTTATTAATTGTAGAAATTATCAGCTCTGAACAAGTCAGGGAGAGGCTACATGCATAAAAAATGAGCTCAGAGAACTTGTCCATTAAAATACCAAAGTAATTTGTTCTCCTCAAATCTGAGAACATCCGTTTACCATTTGATTACCATTTTCATCCGGAGCTACTGAATACACTGTAATTTACTTTTAATGAAATAATTATCTTGTGAAAGACAAATGTTGAAATGTTTATAGCCCTATGAACCAAGAATGCCCTACAAAGTGTGAGAACTAAAACGGAGAAATAGTGCTAATATATAATGTTGGCAGGAAGACAGTTAACGTACTAGTTTGTACAAAATCAGTTTCACCCCATGGTAGAGGTGACCAGATGAACCATCTTAAAAAGAAAAACATACAAAGTGACAGGTTAATGACTTCCAAGTTTCGATTACAAGATTGTTTCCCTGTTAGTACCCCAGCCAACCAACCAAACCACGGCCGGTGAGTCAATTCCACTCAGAGCGACCCTCTAGGACAGAGTAGAGCTGCCTCATGAGGTTTCCAAGGCTGTAAATCCTAATGGACGCAGACTGCCACATCTTTCTTCTACGGAGTGGCTGGTGGGTGCAAACCGCTGACCCCATGGTTAGTGGGCAAGTGCTTTAACCACTGCACCACCAGGGCTCCTCCTGACAGTACTAGTGATACATAACAGTCCATCTAAAGTGACCAAGCTCTTTCTAAACTCACTTTAAAGTCTTTAGACAAAACTACCTTTATTTTTATTTTTTACTAAATTTAGTAAAACTTTCGAGTAAGAACTTGAAATTATTGTGTTGGCAAAGAATATTGATAATCTACAATGGACTGCCAAAAGAACAAACAAATGTCTTAGAAGAAATATATCCAGAACGCTCCTTAGAAGCAAGGATGGGGAGACTGTCTCATATACTTTGGTCACGCTATCAAGAAGGCTCAGTCCCTGAGGAACATGATGAAGGACATCATGCTTAGTAGAAGGTGACAGAAAAAGAAGATCCTGAACAAGATGGATTGACACAGTGGCTGCAACAACGGGCTCAAGCATAACAACAATTGTGAGGATGGCACAGGACTGGGCAGTATTTTGTTCTGTTGTACATAGCGTCACTATGAGTCAGAACCGACTAGACAGCACCTAACAACAACAACAACAACAACAACAAAAGTTTCAAAAGAAACAAAGTCTGGAAGAGAGAAGTCGAGTTGGTTCAATCGTTTCTGGAACATACTGATTGAATGATACCAACACTAACCTTTGCCTCAGCAATGAATCAACGTTTTATAGATAGTACTTTACGACAGTAAAGAAAAATACAGATTAAAAAAATAGAGATGGGTATCTGACCTGAACTTGCCTAAACTGAGCAGACTTTAAAAAAGAAAAAAAAAAAAAAAAAGTCTTGGAATCTTATTAGTATAAATTATAGAGAAAGAGAGAATTTCAGAAGATAAAAAAAGCAAGCAGTAGGTAGAACCCAACCCTAACAAGCACCTCCTATGTGTCAGGTATTTAAAATTCTGTCATTTCTTTCTGGAACCACTGAGGCCAGATGACTCCTTCAAACTATTACCCTGAGGAGAT
The DNA here is from genome assembly GCF_030014295.1 of Loxodonta africana. Classification (NCBI taxonomy): domain Eukaryota; kingdom Metazoa; phylum Chordata; class Mammalia; order Proboscidea; family Elephantidae; genus Loxodonta; species Loxodonta africana. The sequence goes on along the minus strand of NC_087345.1, from coordinate 172,705,248 downwards.
CTTTAAACCTTGAACTTCCTCTGATGTCATCTGAACCAAATAGTAGTTTTGCCTAGTTAGAAAAGAATGCCTACCTTAAGCTTTATACTCTTTTAGAGAATTATCTCTGTGTGATCAAATCGACAATAGTAACTCCAAAGGACAGGTGAGAAGGTTGAGGGATGGGGGGTTTGTGTTAATGATGGTGAAATAGTTTGGAAAAGGCTGTTGGGCAAAGGGTCACAATTTGAAGAACATGCTCGATATCATGGAATTGTACATGTAGAAATTGTTGAAATGGTACCTGTGTTGTTATATATATTTTCTCCAAAACAAAACCAAGAAACAACAACAAAAATAATAAAATTCTGTCATTTAGGTATTTGAAAGATACATGTAGGGTTAAAGCTCAAGAAAACCACTCAGGTTGCATGAGTACACAGCCCATCTGAACTTCAGCTCCATGAGGATGGGGACTTCGCTTTTCATGGCTCTCTCCTCAACACCTGTATCAGTCCTTGGCACATAGTTCATGCTTGGAAAATAACTGCTGATAGTGAATGAATGCTGGCAATGAGTTAATAAACTTAAAGGGAGTAAAGAAAAACCAAAACTAGCAGCTCCTACTCCTGTTATGAATGGGAAAATTCTGATGGTGCTCAGCACGCCAATGTGGCCACTTTGGGATTTCACATTAGGAAAAAAGAAAAGTCTAAGAGAAGATAAGAGAACAAGAATAAATCAGGTGAGAGAAAAGAAAATTTAAGTATATTTAAATGAATATAAAAGAAACTATGAAAGCCTGATCTTCGGAGATGGCAGAAACCTTCACAAATAAAGCCCTGAAGACAAAGACTGGTCCTCAAGGCAACTATGAAAAGAAGGAACAGCAAGTACAGTAAGAAGGCATTAAAAAAAATTTTTTTTTTAAGATCTTTTTTGGTCAAAACACCTCTAACTTGTTCCCGCCCTGCCACCCTGAACCACCATCTTCCAGAAGCAAGGACTCCTTTCCAGGGAATGCTGGAATAGTCCCAAGCCCTGAAATCTTCGGATGACAGAATACAAATAAGTAGAAGAGACCTTAGATATCCTCCAGTCCCACCTTCATCTTAATGGATGAAGACACTGAAGCTCAGAGAGGCGAAGTAACTTACCCAAGGTCACACAGCTTGTTATTAACTAAGACCAGTACTGCTCCCAGTTACTCTGCCATTGCCCCAAGCACTGTTCAGGGTCAAATACCTTCAATTTCCAAATGTAATTTTATTCCTCTACTGGGAGCAGAGAGGGGAGAGAAAGCCCATCAGATTTTGGGGCGGGTGGGTAGGGCAACGACAAAGCAATCCTGGTAGTGCACAGTTAAATGCTGGCTGTTAGCTGAAAGGTTGGTGGTTTGATCACACCTAGCGGCTTGATGGAAGAAAGACCTACAATCCGCTTCTGTAAAGATTACACCCAAGGAAGTCCTATGGCGAAGTTCTACTCTGTCACATGGGGTCACCATGGGTCAGAATCAACTAGACAACAGCTAATAACAACAGAGCAGGGACTAGATGTAAAGCTTGTTTGCAATTATTGCTCTACACTACTTTCTTCCCATCTGGTCTCCCCTCCACCTCCTTAATGCAACTTTCTTTTAAAAATACTCAAGAATTGTTAGCTGCGTGAAAGCTTCTTGAAGCCTCTGGAGATACGAACTGATACAAATCCAAACAAATAAATTCCATCTCAAATAGGAGGATCCTGTGTTGGGGTAAAATGCATCTCATGAAGCTTAGTCATCCTAGTCTGGGGTGCATCACAAAAGTTTTTTTTTATCTAATCACGAAATTCTTAAATATTCAGCACCTTTAATAAAAAGTGTATGAAACAATAAAGGCAAATGATTATATGTGTGTGGCTGAAATGAACATCTGGTAGAAATGAAGGCTGCTGTGAGGATAATTTGGAGAGCCCTCTACTTCTTCATGGCATGCCCAAGGCCATTTTCTAAACCAGAGGACCAAACCTATAGAGTCATTAGTTGCCATGGGTATCGGAAGTAATATCTGCAAATTATAGACACATTTAACAGGTCACTTGTCTTTGGGCTTCATAGTACCTTCTGCCAATCTAGTCAATTCTGACTCCTACTACCCTACAGGACAGAGTACAACTGCCCCACAGGGGTTCCAAGGCTGTACTCTTTATGGGTAGATTGCCACATCTTTCTCTCATGGAGCAGCTGGTGGGTCCCAATTGCTGACTTTTTGGTTAGCAGCTGAGCACTTAACCACTGTGCCACCAGAGCTGCTTGGGCTTCGTAGTAGCAACTGTTAAAGGGAATAAACCAACTGCAAAATAAACTGATGTGGCTGGATTTTGTGATCACATTAGCACATGTAAACTAAAATACCAGTATAAAACATTAAAAAAATTTTTTTTTCTAAGAAAATTTGCTTACTACAAACCATAATAAATCTTTCAAAAGTTATTTTAGCTTTCATAACATACTTCTTAATTCAATATATTTGAAGCCACTGAAAAATCAGCTGCTTTCCCATTTGGGTTCTGGCTAGAGTTGTTTGTTTTTGTGAATGGGTATCACGAATGCAGGTATAATGTGTGTATTTTAAATTTTTGATTAAATTAGGTATAGTATCTCAGAATGTATAAAAAAGAGGTTATGTACTCAAGATCGTAAAACATTTTTAAAGTATTTGAAAGCTTTAAAAATTCTAAAGATACCAATACAATTTTTCTGTTTAATGACAACATCTATCCAAGCCTACAATATAATATTTGCCTACTTACCTTACTTAGCACATAACTGAAAATCTAGAAAGAAACAAGAGGCCTCTGATTAACCAAAACATTGTTCAAAAACTGTAGGTGTGTAATAGGTATGTAGGTGTGTGGGTGTAGTGACACCTTTGGGCGTCACTCAGAACCTAATTGCTCTTTCTTTATGTGTAATTCTGTCAACTCTGGTTATCTAGTACACCAGCCTACCACAGCTAATGAGAAGTTAACAAATTATTAGAGAAAGAGCGGGTACTGTAAGATTTGTTGGTGATTTAAAAGTTCCTTAAAGCCAGGAGAAAACGAGCTATAAAATCCAAAGAAATCTATTTTGTCTCAAATGGAGAGGTCATAAAATTCACCTTCTGAAGTGCAGCACCAAGAATTTTTGTCTTAACATGGTCTCTAAGAAGGGATAGCTGCGCAAGTGAAGAGACGAGTGATTTTTTAAAAAATAAAACATACCATCGTTCACTGCGGCATTATTCACAGTAGCCAAAAGGTGTGAGCAACCTAAATGTCCATCAAGAGATGAATGGATAAACAAAATGTGGTATATACATGCAACAGAATATAACTCAGCCATAAAGAAAAATGAATTCCTGAGACATGCTACAACATGGATGAACCTTGAAAATACCCTGCTGAGTAAAGTAAGTAAATCACGAAAGGACAAATATTATGTGATCCTACTCCTACGAAATAGGCAAAGGTATAGCATATAGGGTTAGTGGGTTGTTTTTATAGCGTATTAGTGGTGAGGTGAGAGAAAGGGGAAGCACTGCTTGGGGGCACGGAGTTCCTGCTCACGGTAGTAGAAACATCTAGAAGAGGATAGTGGCAATGGTTTCACAAGAAGAAGAAGGTAGTCCAAGTCATGGAATTATACATGTAAAAATTGTTGAATTGGAGAATGTTTTGTTATACATTTTTTACCACAATAAAAAATGAAGCCGCCAGGAGCTCTGAGGAAGGGAGGAGCAGTTTGTGGAGACTTCAGTGTAGCGGCCAGAGCGCCATCACCCTCAGGAGGCCTGGGGTGACACGCTCACAAAGAGGGTGCTCGCAGTAAAGCTGCTGCCGGGAGATCACGCCTGGTCTGGGAGAGCAGAGCACGGCGCCCGCAGAGTTGTGGGTGTTGAGGAGTAAACGGGTGGTGAAAGACATAGGTGACAGCTTTATTTAGGATGGAGGAATTTGAGTATGTTTTCAACAGGAGGAGCAGGGGCCAGGAGAAAGGCAAAGATTGAAAACAAGAGAAACAGATTAGCCTTGAAAGGCCATCTCTAACCCTGAGAGACCTTCTTCAGATCCTTCATTTGACCGAGCTGTTTCCATATCTGTGGTCCACGGGGACGTCATTTAAATCAGACTGGGCAAGATACCCTTCTGTTGTATATGAGGTCACCAGGACTCAGAGTCAACTGAGCACTAGTAACAACTAGCAGCACAAAAGCTGGTCCTCAGACCAGAGTCATCGGCATCACCTGGGATCTTATTTGCTGAGTATCGGGTACCACCCAGATCTACTGAATCAGAATCTGCGCGTTAACAAAATTGCAGGTGATTCCTACCCACACTAAAGTTTGAGAAGCACTGGTTTAAAGCAGTGGGTATGATTATGAACACTGAAGTCAAACAGATCTGGGTTCTAACTCAGGCCCTACTCTCGTATAGTATATGTCCTTGGGCAAATTACTTAGCCTAAGCCTCTTTTTAAGCCTCAGATTTTTCTTCTGGAAAATGGGGATAATGATACTAACATTTCTTGGGGGGCTATTGTAAAGCTTAAAATGAGATACTGCAGGTAGAGAGCTTGGCATTGAGCCTGGCACCAGGTAATACCAAATGTCATTCCTGCCAGCCTGACTTGTAAAACAGCTTCGTTATATACATGCCTGAACCCCTCTGGAATAGCAGTTCACCAAGGGCCAGGAAACATGCTTCCGTCGTCTTCACCCCACAGCATCCAGCATAGAGATTAAGTGCCAAGGGATAGGAGTTGAAATGAATCCAGTGCCGTAACATCAGTAAACCAATCATCGCAAAGCAAATAGTAAAACTATCTCTTTTATTATATTTACAGAAAAACCAGTCAGAAAGAGGTTACGAACTTGTCTGGGATTAAAGGATCAACTTTCAAAATAGAACAAGCAAGTTACAAAGCAAAACACATTCCTCTTTCAAAAACCTACCACTCCAGGGAGTGTCCAAAAAAAAGTGAGGCAGAAATCTCTGTGAACCAATCAAGGTGCTACACTCCTCCTCCCAGGTCAACAGTGCCAGTCACTGCTGACTTTGACCTGAGAAGATGAAGTTCAGTGCTTGGGAAAAGCACACAAGTCAAATCACACCACAAATCCTTCATTTTGGGCAGGGTTCCAATAATGAAGTGACTGACTTCATTGAATGGACCTTAATTTCCCATGCTGGCAAGAGCTCAGATACAGAAACCCCACCAGGCTTATTATGGTAAGACAAATCTTTCTGCTTGCATTATTAGATGCAAGGGGCGGTGGGAACAGAACTTGTAACACAAAATGCCCACTTCTTGAATGATTAATATATAACCAAAAACCCATGGAATCTGAGTTGATTCCGACTCATAGTGACCCTATGGGATAGAGTAGAACTGTCCCATAGGATTTCCAAAGCTGTAATCTTTATGGAAGCAGGCTGCCACACCTTTCTTCCTCAGAGCAGCTAGTGGGTTCGAACCGCCAACTTTTCAGTCAGCAGCCAAGCACTTTAACCACTGTGCAACCAAGGGTTCCTAATAATATATAAAGATGGCAAAATTATTTTATGGAACACAGCTAAATTTTGACATGAAGAATCTACAAGTCATGGCAATCCAACTCAATTTAATCAACTCGCATTTATTGAGCACCACTGTGTATTGGGCCTGGGCTATACACTGGGAGAAGAAGAGGTCTAAGAGCCAGCATGCCTCTGTGGGCAAAGGGAAGCCTCAGCAGGACACAGTGTCATCAGCTCTGCAGGGCAAGCTGGACTCCAGGCTCTAGGAGCCCAGATACAAAAGGTCAGAGGAAGCTTCTGAGCAGATCTCACTTGATATCACTTCCTTGGCAGGCAAGGAAGCGAAGACATTGAAAGAGACTTTGGAGGAGGCTAAGGAGTTTGGGCCCATAAACAGTGAGGAACCGTTGAGGATTTTGCCTTTGAGAAGTGATATGATCAGATCTTTGTTCAACAAGGTTGTTCTGAGGATGGATGGGACAGAGCAGAACTTAGAGCAAAAGGAACAACGAAGACCAAGGCAATAATCCACGTAAGAGATAAGGAGGCTTCAGAAGAGGTAGTGGGCACAAGCATCATTTCAGAGACAGGCGTAGAGTCCTAGGTAACCTAAAGAGAGGGGAGTCAGGTATGACGACAAGGCTGCTGGTTCAGAGTCACAAAACAAAGAACCCCAGAGCTCCAGGAAGACTCCAGATCAGGAAATTCTACTGGTCGAAGGGAATACCACCTTGAGACCAGCGCTTAACATAAAATAAATGTCTTAAAACCCCAGACATCCGTAGAGTGAGGAGGTGCCTTGCCCTACTAATCAAGCTAATTTCTGTATCCCAACAAAAAAAGAGGCTGCTGGTGGTCAACCCTCCACACCCTCCACGCAACCTGTGACCCCCAATTCATGTAGCTCTCTGGCCGTCCTTGTAAAATCAGATGGCCCTTTTCTTTGGATACAATTCTTCAGTTGTAGAATTTTAACTGAGACCGGGTGTTGCCAAAGATGTTCACTCTAAATTGAAATCTAAAATCTTCCAGAGGTCTGGTTACCAAGAAACAGTACGTCACAAACATACAAGCAATGATAAACACACTTGTTGAATGAAAGATCAATGCCCACTATATACTGTGTGCTTTAACCAAAATTTACTTCTAAGTTTATGCTCCTGGCACCAGAGCTAGACCAACCCCCCCAAAAAAAGCACTGCCCCGAGGGCTAACATGCATTTCCTGCCTAGACAGAACGCATGAATGACAAGCCTCGGCGCTGTGCCCTCCCTCTGCCCACCTGCGTCCCTCCCTCTCATATTCCTGGGAGTGGCACGGATGATTCGCTCCTGGTAGGCCATCCTCGAGAGAGTTCACCTGGTTTGTTGAGAAGAAGCGGCCCAAATATGCCCAGCATACTGCTTCTTCTCTCCCAAGATTCAGGTATAATTTCTACCTTGCAGTTTTTCTCAACAGGGGACACTACCGGCTTCTTGACCTGGGCAAGTCTTTGTTGTATAGGACCGTCCTACATTGCAAGGCTGTTACAATGAATTCTTAACCAACCTGTCAAATTGCTGTCAAGTCTACTCTGACTCATGGTGACCCCCTGTGTTGCAGAATAGAACTGCACTCCATAGGGTTTTCTTGGCTGTGACCTTTCAGAAGTAGGTCACCAGGCCTTTCTTGCTAGGTGCCTCTGGGTGGATTCGAATAACTAATCTTTCAGCTAGCAGTTGAGTGCTTAAACCGTTTATGCCTCCCAAGAAACCCAAAACCAAACTCACTACCGACACCCTCAAACATTTCCAAATGCCACCTCAAGATACAGGACTACCTCAGCTTAAGAACCCCTGAAGTATTCACCAATTAAATTCTTTTCGATAAATATTCTGTTTTTCCAACTGATACCAAGAGCCAAATAAACCCTAAACTAGCTCACTGCTAGTTTTGAGCAGAAGCAAATCGCCAAACTAAATTACCAAGAGACCATAGCTATCTCTAGGGCTTACAAAGATTGACACAGCATTTTTTTTTCTTGGAGATTTTAAAAATGAAACACAGTTCAAAATCTAGAAACTAAAGCGAGATTTTCCTTGTAAATTCCGGAACTTTAGAGGTTCCAGAAATCAAGTCTGAAGAATGAGAGTACCAAGGCAAAGAACCCTGGAAACAAAGATTCCACAAAGGATGACTGTCGGCTTACGTTTCCACATGTCTCAACAACAGGAGTGAACTAAAACTTGCCCTTCCGATCTCCACCCCCACGCCAAAATATACTTATTCAACTACTTTGTACTGTGAACATGCTTTCAATTCCAGAGCTTAAAGTGTCAATATTTAGACAGAACCGACTTAAAAAGTTATATTAATCAAATTGTTAGTAATAAACCTCTCTGTACCATAAAGTAAGTCCTTTTGTTTTTAAGAAAAAAAAAAACAAACCTGTCCTTCCAAAACCAAAAAAAAAAAAATCTGCCCAAGGGTATCTAAAGGAGTGGCTGCAATAACTAGTAAATACTGGCAGGAATATTCCATTGCTTGAAGTCAGCAAACGCTTAGGAAGCATGCTCAGACAGATGGCACTTAAAACACAAAACAAAACCTTTATTTTAGACTTATAGGAAGATTTTTTCACTTACTTCAAATTTCTGTATAATCCTCTAAGTTAAAGGGGGGAAAAAATTCACACTGCAATTCTTTATCGGTCTAATTAAAAGAAAAAAAAGTTATATCCTTTAATCCGGCTTTGGATGTCCTCAGGTGTTTTCTTTGAGTCTCCTTCCAATGAATACTACTTTTGAATTCTAAACAAAAACTCCAACGTGAAAAGTTAGCACAAGTAAACAGCATACAAAATCAAAGATCACAACGCAAACAGGGCAACCACATCTATCAGAAGTGATGATTCAGAACAGGGTAAATTTAGAATGGTGCTTTCCAAAAAGCACGTGGGCACCAAACTCAGTAGATACGGGTGAAGACTACACCCCAAAAGTTTCTCTGAAAAAAGCATGCCAAAATATTATAAAAAGAAGTCTTCTTCTCGCAGTCTTCAGTCCCCCGGAGTCCTGGATGCTGAACTTCCCCAATCTGGCCTTGGTGTGGCCATCCATTACTGGGCAGATCAGTGAAACCTGAGGCGCGCTTCAGCTTCTGAGGACAACAGCAGAAGCAGTGTGGCAACTCTGCTCGGGACGACGGGCCTTTTATGGACTGAACTGGAGAGCATGGATACCAGCTAATCTACCCGAAATAGCTTGTGAAACTCAGAGGATCCCATCAGCTGTTGCAACAGTCCTGGCAGCAGCTACTTCAAATGCAATTAGATTGTCGACGTTGCCTTTCGGCTAGTTTTATAGAGAAATTAAAGATACAATAGCAGTCAACCGAACAGGCAACAACAGAACAGAACTGACTGGGCAAACACTTCTCTAAACTCAGTTTTTAGTTGAAAAAAAAGGAAACAATCATCAATAAGGCTCCGACATTGAATGTTCCAAAAGTAGATAGCGCACAGACACATAAACAACACGTTAGAATGGCACACGGCTATTTACAAGTTTACCAATTGTGCAGGCATCTCTGGATGTTCTTACCACTTCCAATAGTTGTAGACAGTTATCAGAAGAACAAATTGTGCTGGACCACTTTCCCTGAAACCACACAGTTTATCTTAATCCCAAAGACAATGCTCTGAGCTGGCAAGATCCATCTTCAGAGGGATCTCATGCTGCTCGCCCCACTTAAAAACTAGATGAACCTCAACTAATGGAAAAAAAAAAAAAAAGAACCAATAAGCACCACCATCTCTTAAAAGGCCACTTACATTTTTCAAACATTAAAACTAAATATTAAAACCATGCTTATAAAAGTACTTACAATAAAAGGCATCCTGTTCTTACCGAGAATAATGGGAAGTCTTAATTGTTCCCCAAACCTTCCACATAAATCCCCAACTCCCCAACACTTGTGCTGGGGCAGAAGCTATCTGCTGCGCATGCCTGGGGGCCTCTGGGTGGTGTGCCTCTGGGTATTGGCTTTCTCAGACCACCAGCTGCATCGTTCAGTGGAGGCCTCACCAGCAAAATCTGAATTCCTGTTATTAATTAACCATGCAGGACAATGCTTCCACCTAAAGGGACAGTCCTGTGGGCAGGTGATACAGATACCCTGGACAAGCACAGTAATTAAACACCGGTTTTATGGCTGTTTTGTGCAAGGGCTAAAAATTGTTTATCCAAGCCAAAGTTTTGACCCACCTCCAGAAAACAGTCTCCCAGCATGACTTCTGTACCCTAATCTAAGGCCTGGCCCTCAGCTTACTTTCCCTTTGACCAATTTTGCTTTTCACTCATTCTTAATTTTACCTTGCTTGATGTATTTACATAAGCTACTTTAAACTTCTCATGGAGCAAACAAACAAACAAAAAAACTGTTGCTGTGGAGCTCATAGTGACCCTCTAGGACACAGCAGAACTGCCCCATAGGGCTTCTAAGACTATAAACTTTACAGAAGTAGACGGCCACATCTTTCTTAGGCAGAGAGGCTGGTGAGTTTGAACTGCTGACCTTTCAGCGCTCAACCATTGAGCCACCAGGGGCCCTCCTGGAGCAAAAAAAAAAAAAAAAAAAGCAGGGTAAAAATAAAGAAAAACTTACGTAAAACTGTTGACTGGTACTTTTAAGAACAGACAGCAGGAAAAACTGAATCACTGCTACCACAACAATGCAGGACTTTTATTTTATTTTATTTTTGCTTTTTCCCCTAAAAAAGATTAACTCTCACAAAATAAACATCAAACTTTTGTATGCCTCTTAAATTCTTGCTTGCTGCTTCCCTGTAGCAACCAAATTGTCTTAAATTAAGAGCACCGCCAGGCACTAAAGTCTAATAAAATGATTCTTCTCAGTCATCTCTTTTATACTCCAAGGTACTTTTTGTCTTTGGGGAGTGACAGGGTAGCACAGTTAAGCGCTCAACTACTAACTGAAAGGCTGGTGACCTACCCTGAAGCACCTTGGAAGAAAGGCCTGGCAATCTGCTTCCAAAAGATCATAGCCTTTAAAATCCTATGGAGCACAGTTCTACTCTAACACATATGGGGTTGCTATGAGTCGGAAGTGACTTGATAATAACTGGGTTTTGTCTTTGACTGTTCTAATTCTAGTTAATTCTACCTCTGCAATCCCTTTAAACACCCTCTTAAATATTTCCACTGTCTGCCTAACTCAGAAAGCTCTCTTGTCTCATTTCTTTCTAAAAAAAAAAAAAAAAAAAATGGCAGTAATCAGAACTGATATGTTTGAGAGTAGATTTCATATTATCCCGAAGAAAATGGAAAATCATGTATTACGATTTAATATTAGAAGTAACAACTAAACTTACACAGGACTTACACATCTCCAACATACCCTCTGCAGTTACCATTTCTTTGTTTATCATTTTGCACTTCCAACATGAGTATATTATATAAATAACTATTTCTCATGCTACTGGTACAGTGGTTAAGAGCTTGGCTGCTAATCAAAAGATGGGCAGTTCAAATCCACCATCTGCTCCTTGGAAACCCTATGGGGCAGTTCTACTCTGTCCTACAGGATCGCTATGAGTCAGAATGGACTCGACAACAACGGGTCAGGTTTATTACTTAATACTAATATTAGAACAATATTGTAGACTACTAGTCTTCCCAATAACTTGTTTATTACATCAGCTTTATTTTGAGTTTTGGACTTCCATGGACAAAAAAAAAAAAAATGACCTTGACCTAAACCTCACACCTTATACAAAAATTAACTATAAAGGACAATGAAGTTAAAAGTAAAATACACAACTATGAAATTTTTAGGAAAAAAAAAGCAGGAGAAAATATGATTTCGGACTAGGCAAAGAGTTTTTAGACTTGACACCAAAAGCGTAATATACAAAAGGAAACACTGACAAATTAGACCTCATCAAAACGCCCACTTCTGTTCTTTGAAAGATCATTTTAGAGGATGAAAGTACATGCTACAGAATGGGAGAAAATTTTTCTGACAAAGGACAAATACATAAAATAGATGTAAAGAACTCCCAAAAATTCAACACTAAAAAAAAAAAAAAAATCCAACTAGAAAATCGGCAAAAGATACAAAGAGACATTTCACCGATGAGGATATATAGATGGCAAATAAGTATGTGAAAAGATATTCAAAATCATTAGCTATTAGGGAAATGCAAATTCAAATCACAATGAAATATCACTTCACACCTACCACAATGGCTAAAATAAAAAATAGTGACAACACCAAATGCTGGCAAGGATATGGAGAAACTGGGTCACTCATACACTGAGGGTGGGAAGCTAAAATAGTACAGCTACCCTGGAAAACAATTTGGCAGTTTCTTATAAAACTAAAAATGCAACTACCATATGGCCCAGTGACTTCATTCCTGGGCATTTATTCCAGAGAAACAAAACTTGCTTTTCACACAGAAACCTGTATGCAAATGTTCACAGTAGCTTTATTCATAACAGCCCCAGACCAGAAACAACCAGATGTCCTCCAGTGGATGAATGGTTAAACACACCACAGAATACTACTCGGCTATAAAAATGGAACAACCTATTAACTGCTTAGATGAATCACTATGGAATGATGTTGAGTGAAAGAGCCAATCCCAAAAGATCATACATGCTGTATGATTCCATTTCATGTTTAAGACGACAAAGCTATAGACATGGAGACCAGCTTAGCAGCCATCAGAGGTTGGCAGGTGAGGAGGCTATAAAAGGACAACAGGAGGGATGCATGTAACGGGGCAATTAAACTATTACACCGACTTCAAAAACCAACTTCAAATGAAACTTCCAAATATGATCTATTTGTAAGTGGCCTACTAACTGTATTCTGTACTTTAAATAAATTTGTATCAATTTGCCTGTCATCAATGCAATCTTAAGAATTTCAGATTGGCAATGTTCCTTTTTCCCTACAAGAGTAGAAGAGTCATTGATCCAAGGTAAAACATTTGACACAGAATAAGCAATAGAAATCTTTTCCAATTAAATACTTGTATTCAGCAGGATCTACGAATCCTTGAGTCACTCAGTGATACAAACAAGTAACACGCTCAGCTGCTAACTGAAAGACTGGAGGTTAAAGTCCACCCGGTGGTGCCTTGAAAGAAAGGCCTGGCAATCTACTTCTGAAAAATCAGCCATTGAAAACCGTGGAGCACAGTCTCCTCTGGCACACATGGGGTCACCAAGAATAGGCATGGACTTGACAGCAGTGGTTTGTTGTGTTTTTTAAGGATACTTAAACAGGGCACCTCTACTACCCAGGGCCTACCGAACAATAGAACAGGATACCTCCAGATAATTTTCAGAAGTTGAACCCACTACACAAGATTATTTTCCAAAGCTGACTTATACTTTGGAAATAGAAGACAAGAACTCTGAGAAAGGCGGGGAGAGGCTGCGACATCTCAAATTTTAATGCTGCTATAAATAGCACAGAAAACAAGTGTTTGAACTCCAGAATCCTATGGCATTCCATGGAGGCCTCATTCTTGAAAATTAAAAGGCAGTATAACTGTGGGACCTTCTAAGAGGCAGAATGGGAAGAACGAGAAAGCTTCAGTGCCCTTGATCCTCTCAGCTACCATAACATAAAGCCTAAATCCAAACACCCTGAACTGCCACTTCTGAGGGCCAAACTAATTTATGCTGGGCTTTTATTTTTAGAAAAGATTAGCTCTGGGCAATGTCATGTAATACAACAGATGAGACAAGGCTTCTTTCAGTTCAGTGAAAAGGGACAGCACCACAAGCCCCAAAATATGCCTCTGCTTCTCTCATCTCCCACCCACCCTTAAGTTCCTTCAATTCCACCTCCTCCCTCCAAGTCTTGCCCACCTATTTCTCTTCTTTTCCTCACCACTAAATTTCCATACTAGGAAGAAAGGCCCAGCGGTCTACTTCTGAAAAATCAGCTCAAAAAATCCCTATAGCTCACAGCAGTCTGGTGTATGTGGAGTTGCTGTGAATTGAGGCCAACTAGAAGGCAGCTAACAACAACAATCTTTCCTAGTCACTGTCTCCACCTCCCCCATTTCCCATTCCCTCCTCCACCAGTTTTGCAATTTGACTTCAACTCCCTCCAGACCCCAGAAGGTGGTGCAATGATTAAGCTCTTGGCTGCTAACTGGAAGGCTGGCGGTTGGAACCCACCAGCTGCTCTGCTGGAGGAAAAAAACCTGACAATCTGCTCCCATAAAGCTTACAGCCTAGAAAACCCTGGAGGGCAGTTCTACTCTGTCCTACAGGGTCGCTATGAGCCAGGATCAACTACACAGCACACAACAACCAGATCCCAGGAACTGGTGGTCAATGCAAGACCCTAACCATGGACGCTTCTGACGGTTCATTTGGAATTGACCCCCTGTGGCATGGATATTTTCTAACCACTTGACCACTCCTACCTTCATGGAAATAGTCTTTTTAAACATTTCTTTGACACCGCTCTCCCCATACCTTGCTGACTACTCCCCTTTTCTCAGTTGTTTCACAGTCCCTTTTTCCTCTCACCTCACCCCCTCAAATGTCTGAATATTTCCTAGGAATACTTCCCTGGCTTTGGTACTCTTCCTGCTTTGCCCCCTCCTGGAGTGAGTTCAGCCACTGCTGGGGCAGAATCCAGGACACCAGTGATTCTCTGGAGTTCACAGTATCAGGATATCTGACAGGAACAGGAAACTCCAGACAGATAACACTAAATTCATCATCTTCCATCACGAAACTTGCTCCTCTTTACTGACTGACCATCACATCACCACTATCCACCTGGTCTCCCAAACCAGAAACCAGGGCCTCTCCTGGCTTAAGCTCATCACTCACATCTCAGCAGCTGCCAAGTCTGGCTGCCTGAACCTCTCAGTCTGGCTCAGCCACGCCTTTCTCTCTCCTCCTACTTCCCCTGCGGATGCTCTCATCCTTAGGACTATTGTCAGAGCCCAGAGCGGTTTTTCCTTCCCCCACTGCCACCTCCCATCCTCTTCACTGCTTCCAGAATAGCCTTTAAAAACATCGTGTCCCTGGGTGGTGCAAGGGGCCCCAGTGGTACAGTGGTTAAGTGCTAACCAAAAGGTTGGCAGTTCGGCCCACCAGCCACTCCATGGGAGAAAGATGTGGCAGTCTGCTTCCATAAAGATCACAGCCTTGGAAACCCTATGGGCCAAGTTCTATTCTGTCCTAAAGGGTTGCTGTGAGTCGGAATCGACTTGACAACAATGGGTTTAGGTTTGGGTTTGGGTTTGGGTTGTGCGAACTGTTAATGCGCTTAGCTGCTAACCAGAAGGGTTAGAGGCTTGAATCCACCCACAGGCACCTTGGAAGAAAGCCTGGTGATCTAATTCTGAAAAATCAGCCATTGAAAACCCTATGGAGCACGGTTCTACTCTGACACATGAGGTCACCATGAGTCAAAGTCAACTGAACAGCAACTGGATACTGGTTTACATCACTTCCAACTAAAGCCTCCTCACAAGCCCCAGCCCTGGTTTCTAAGCAGGGTGCTGGCAGGTGTTGCCTCCAGTGGGCAGGTGGAGAGCAAGTTACTTCTCACTGATGAAAGCTCACGCCACAACCTTTTTAAATTGATTTTCAAAACAAAAAAAGAGTAAACGTAAGAATAACCTCATAGTCACTTTCATTCTCTTGCATTTAGATATTCTTCAGTAAGAGGAAAAAGGAGCCAAGTTACAGATAGGTACCACCTTGGAAATTTACACTTTACTCAGAGATTATCTCACAGAGACTAGGACCTGCAGTGACTTACTTTTATGGAAGCATTGTCTATAGTTGTGAAGATTACAAATAATTTCAATGTCTTGTTTTCTTTCTTTCTCCCTTCCTTTCTCATTGTAATTTAGATGAAGTTTTACAGAATAAACTAGCTTCTCATTAAACAATTAGTACACATACCGTTCTACGACATTGGTTACCAATCCCATGACATGTCAACACTCTCCCTTCTTGACCTTGGGTTTCCTATTACCAGCTTTCCTTCCAGCCTTTGCCCCTGGACTGGTGTGCCCCTTTAGTCTCGTTTTGTTTTATGGGCCTGTCTAATCTTTGGCTGAAGGGTGACCCTCAGGAGTGACTTCATTACTGAGCCAAAAGGTTGTCTGGGGGACATACTCTTGGGTTTTATCCAATCTCTGTCAGGCCAGTAAGTCTGGTCTTTTTTTTGTGAGTTAGAATTTTGTTCTGTATTTTTCTCCCCCTGTCCAGGATCCTCTATTATGATCTCTGTCAGAGCAGTCAGTGGTGGTAGCCGGGCACCATTTAGTTGTGCTGGACTCAGTCTGGTGGAGGCCATGGTAGATGTGGTCCGTTAGTCCTTTGCACTAATCTTTCCCTTGTGTCTCCGGTTTTCTTCATTCTTCCTTTCTCCAGACAGGGTGAGACCAGTGGAATATTTTTGATGGCCGCTCACAGGCTTTTATGATCCCAGTCAATGTCTTGTTTCATTACAAAGTCATGTTTTGGATATATGCAGCGTGTGGCATGTGCGAGTATCATCCAGCATACATGTGCTGGTGCAAAAGAAAAGATCGAGGACCCCTGCCCTGATAGATACATTCCAAAGTCCCCAGCCTCTTCAACCTGGCCCCTTCCCACCTCTTCAGCGTTATGTCTCACCACCCTTCTCCAGAAGGTGGCATAAGCCCAATGATGAGAACCCACACTGGCCATCTGTGCTGTGCCCAGGCTCTTCTCTCTGCTCTGAATGCCTATCCTTCCTTCTCCACTTAGATGGATGGATGGACCGCTAAAGAGAGAGAGAAAGACAGCTGTCAATGAGTCAGCTCCAACTCACGGTGACCTTATGGATGAAGAAACAAAATGTGGCCCAATCTGTGTCGTCCTCACAATCATGAGCATATTAGCATCTATCATTGTGGCTGCGGTGCCAATCCATCTCACTGAGGGTCTCCCTCATCCTTGTTGGCCCTCTACTTCACCAAACGTGATGTCCTCCTCCAGCAATCAATCCCGCTTGATGACATGTGCAAAGCAAGCCAGTTGGACAGTGTTCTGTTGTGATCAATAAAATTTTCATTGGCTAATTTTCAGAAGTAGCTTGCCAGGCCTTTCTTCCCAGTCTATCTTAATTTGGAAGCTCTACTGAAACCTGTCCGCCACGGGTGACCCTGCTGGCACTTGAAATATTGATGGCATAGCTTCCAGCATCATAGCAACATGCAAGCCACTACAGTACAACAAACTGACGGATGGTGAGTTCTTCACTTAGAAAACCCCTAATCATTCATGACTCAGCTCAATTTACGTTATGAACAACCCTTTCCTATGATTGCTAATCTCTAGACTGTAAGCTTTCAGAGGGCAGGGACTCCATGTCATCTTTGTATCCCCGAAAACTTCAGAAATGTCTGCCACTCAATAAATGCAATAAATGACTGGGATATGAAGACTCAAAACTAGAATCAAAATAGCTTGCAATTAGACCTCTTTTTCTCATTTTAATTCAACTAGAACATTCTCCTCCTCTTTTCCAGGTTTGATTAGTCAATATTTAACATTTAACATCCCTCTGAGACTGGGAAAAGAGTAAGACCATGGCTCCTCAGTTTATAGGCAGAAAACAAAATATGTATTGCCAGCTCCACTGTTTTTGTATAGTGGCTTCACTTTCCAGTTTCCCTCCATGAAGCACCTACTTCTGAAGTCACGATGATGTCAGGACATTGGCCAGAGCTGTCAGTGCAGGGAAACAAAGACAACAAAGCTCTCTAACAGCTTCACCTCAGGAAAGATCCGCTTTCTAAATAGCCACGAACTTGAACAATCATTGGGAGTATTTTCAAGTTGCTCATTTCCAGAGGACAAAAAGACTAGGCAACCAGGACCTGTATTCTGTTCTAATTTCTGCTATGACAGGACCAGACTTGGAATCACTTCATTTTTTAATTTTTTTTTTCATGTTCTCAGCCAGCTTAGGGCTCTGACACCTTGAGAGAAGGCAGGGGCAGGCTCTCATCTCCTGACATCTACACTGAAATACCAGAAGGAGCCTGAGATTATGGTCTTCTGAACCAGGGACAAACAATTTTGCTTGTGAGTAGATTAAAAAAAAAAAAAAAGGCAGAAAAGCAAAATAGACTATTTTAAGTAAAAAAATATTTTTCAACCAACAAATGCCCCTCTCGTACATGCCCCAAATCAATCAATCAGAGACCGTGTATCTGTCTGTCTGTCTGTCTCTTTCTTTCCCTGTATCTGTCTCAAAGCTTATGGCAAGCATTACTGACAGTAGATGAAAATCTTTCGAGCTCCAAGGTCGTCTGAAGGTCACTGGCTTGAAGAACCGATGAGCAAGCCAACTCTTCGCTCCCAGGCTGCTGCTTCACAGCAATGGGTGTGTAGCAGAGCTCAGCACGAACAGAACTTCTGGCCCCGCGCTTGTGAGCTTGCCAGGGGTGAGCCTGGACCATGTTTTATGAGCCCTGGCAGCAGGGACCCAGCTCTTACTTACATGGCTGGACCAACATCACATTCCTGGACACCAGGCTCAGGGTCCAGAGAGCAATCTGAGATGCACAGAGTGGGATATGCTCCATTTAGGCCTCTATATATCCGAAAATATGGGGTTTCTGTTTTCTCTCAAGCAGCAATTCATCTCACTGCAGAACAACAAAGGCTGCTTCTCAAGTTGGGATGTGGGATTACAGCAATACAGCTGGTGGAGTAAGGATCCCACAGCCAAGAGAAGAACCTGAGAAGGCCCTTTCTTATCAGGCTGTTGTTGACGTCACAAAGACTAGTGCCTTTAGTGGTTTTCTTTGCTGATCCCAAATGCCAAGTGGGAATGGACAATTCTTATTCCTGAATGGAAACACTAAGTGTCTGTGGTAGGAAGGAAAGCCGTGAAATTTCAAGGCCAACATCTGTGCAGTGTCACAAAGGAGAACCAGGAGCAACGTCCAAACCTCAGAGATATACTGGGAAGAGAGGAGGCCTGGGCAGCTCTCTCTGTAACTACACTCCCCAGTCTCCACAAACCAAGAAACCCCACACCCCATTAGCTAGAAACACAGTGCAAGCGCTATCCAGCTCAATAAGGGTTCTGTTGTAAAAGTTCATTTCTAATTTTCCTACAGAAACAGAGTTATAAGTGATGGCTGGACACTGGGGCCAGCCCAGAAAGGCCTGATAAACCCATAATAAAGTGGAACCACAGTACCAATAATTCTGTAAAATGGAACCACTACGTGTTGTGTCTTGCATGTGCACTTCCAACTGGGGACTTTCTACCCTAATGGGAGGACAGTGACTCCAATACTAGGGGCAGGGGCTACAGAAATGAGGAGGAAGGCACCGTCTGAAAACTGGAGGGTGGGAGAAGGGGAGGAAGAATCAGTCAACTGTGGGGATGGGTTGGTGTCGGGTGGTGGGCTGCTTTCAGGATGCTGAAGACACTAAAAGTGGGAGACACTAAAAAACCGCACAAAGCTCAAGCAAGGAAAGTGTCATGGATTGAATTGTGTCCCCCCAAAATATCTGTCAACTTGGCTAGTCCATGATTCCCAGTATTGTATGATTGTCTACCATTTTATCATCTGATGTGATTTCCCCGTGTTTTGTAAATCCTATCACTATGAAGTAATGCAATGGATTAGCAGCAGTTATATTGATGAGATCTACAAGACTGGATAGTGTCTTAAGCTAATCTCTTTTGAAATATAAAAGAGAGAAGCCAGCAGGGAGACAAGGGGACCTCATACCACCAAGAAAGCAGCACCAGGAGCAGAGCGAGTCATTTGGACCTGAGGTTCCTGCGCTGAGATGCTCCCAGACCAAGGGAAGACTCATGCATCATAAGAACCTTCCTCCAGAGCTGACAGAGAGAGAAAGCCTTCCCCTGGAGCTGACTCCCTGAATTCAGACTTCTAGCCTACTAGTCTGTGAGAGAATAAACTTCTCGTTGTTAAAACCATCCACTTGTATTTCTGTTAAAGTAGTGCTAGATGACTAAGATAGAAAGTAACAGAAAAATACAGCAATTACAATCACAGACTCTCTAGGTAGTGCAAAATAGTTAACATCCTTGCTGCTTATCAAAGAGTTGGCGGTTCAAGTTCACCCTGAGGTGCCTCGGAAGAAAGGCCTGGTGATCTACTTCCAAAAATCAGCTACTGAAAACCCTGTGGAGCACAGTTCTACCTGAGACACTTAGGGTTGTCCTGAGTCAGAACTGACCTAACGGCAACTGGTCCTTACAACAACAGAGTTAACTAATCCAGTTTAGCTTTATGAAACATTTACTTTATTTTCTTCTATTTCTCATTTCATTGCTACCAGATGAAAACGTGGCTTCAGTGCAGGGATTGAAGAGTCATTGATCCAGATAAGACTTCTACAGTTCCATCCAATTCTAAAAACGGAGAGCCTGTAATTCGGAGGCAAAGCGTCATTTCCCTACTGCCTGGGGGAGAAAAAAAAAGAGACAACTAAGAGAAACCAAAGAAAGGGAATAAAAAAAGGAAGGTGGTCCAAGGAGAGATGATATGTCAATGCAAGGCTTCTGAGTGAGAATTATGAGACAATGGGACAATACACAAAGATATAAAACATAGGACTACACCCGAACTCCCCTCTAAGGGAAACCCAGTCTGTACCAGACAATGGCGTCCAAGACCCTGAGGCTGTCTGTTGAACTCATTACACTGAAGTGAATTATTCATTAGCATGTACGAATAATGCCCTTCAGAGGATCTATTAAAAAAAGCCTGGTGATCTTGGAAGTGGGATAGAGTATGTGCATTGTGTCAGAAGGAAGAGAGGAAATACATAAGCAAATATATTCTCAAACCACTACACTTACAGAGGGCAGTGGTGACTCCGCGGTAAAACTCTCACCTTCCAAGCAGGAGACCTGAGTTAGATTCCCAGCCAGTATACCTCATATGCAGCCACCCCTTGTTTATCAGTGGGGGCTTGCATTTTGCTATGATGCTCAACAGGTTTCGGCATGGATTCCAGACTAAGACAGACTAGGAAGAAAAGTCTAGTGATCTACTTCCGAAAATGAGTCAACGAAAACCCTGTGGATCACGACAATCCAATCTGCAACCCATCATGGCGATGGCACAGGATGAAGCAATGTTTCATTCTGTCGTGCATGGAGTCACCACGAGTTGGGGGCCAACTCGACATCAGCTAACAATAACAACAACACTACATTTATTTAGGAGTTCTTCCAGGTACTCTTAACTCCTTGATGTGGCTTTCTTCAGCTTACACTCCCACCCAAGTGGCACAGGCCCCTAGAATGTGAGTTCCGTGAGGGCAAAGACTTCTGTCTGCTTTGTCGACTGGTGTTACCTACAGTGCCTAGCACACAGGAAGCACTCAATAAGTATTTGCTAAATGAACAGAGAGAATAAGAGACATCACCTTAATTTCCTAGGGCTGTCACAGCAAACTATCCCAAAGTGTAGCTTTAAAGAACAGGTATCTTTTCACGGTTCTGGAGGCCAGGAGTCCAAATCAGGCTATCAGCTATATCAACCCCTTTGAGAGAAGAACTTTTCCTTGCTTCTCTCTTAGTTCCTGGTGGCTGCACCAATCCCTTTGCTGGTTATAGACGCATTCATCGCATGGCACCTGTCTGCGCGTGACCCTGTTTCCATATACATACTCTCCATTTTTATAAAAACATTCTCAGGAGGGATTAGGATGCAGGCTCATCTTACTCTGGGATGGCCTCATTTAATTCAACTGACAACAAAAGAAAACCCCTATTTCCAAACACGGTCACATTTATAAGTAGAGCGATTGAGACTTCAACATATCATTTTGGGGGATACAAATGAAGCTACAACACATATTTTGTAGGGAAGGTGCCAAAGATATATTTTTTTCAAAGGCTACTTTACCTTTCATTGACTCTTCCACCTGTACCTCTCAATCTGTGATCACAAGTCCTTCTGGCTTTTGGGTAGGCTCCTCTACATGCCTGAAGGAGTTTAACTCCTCCCCATATACCTCTCTGGGGAAGGCTTTCCTCACTAAGCAGAGCTCGGTTGCAATATGAGACTCTCTCGCAAAACTCTCCATATATTTTGACCTTTTAAGCTTGGCATCCCCTAGGCAGAGCCACGGCACAGGGCCCATGTGCCCATGGGGGCATTACTTTTTGGCCTTTATGGTAAGTGAATTTACCTGAAGGCAGGGCTACTTTTCAGAGTCACACTTGCAATATAACCAAACCAGTTGCCATTGAGTCAAATCTGACTCACAGCAAAGCCATGAGTGTCAGAGTAGAACTGTGCTCTATGAAATTCCCAATGGTTATGATCTTTCAGAAGTAGATGGCAAGGACTTTCTTCCAAGGTGCCTCTCTCTGCATGGGCTCAATCCTCCAACTTTTTAATTAGCCTTAACCATTCGCGCCACCCAAGGACTGCTCACAATAGGCCCCCCATGAAATGTTTTCTGATGGCGGCCAAATGGGCAAGTTCAGTCCTTTCTCCTCAGAAACAAAATACTGCTTTATATACCAACAAATATTAATGCAGATCCCTAGTGGGCAGTCCAGGATATGAAAATTACAGTAATCTAATCTTGTAGAGGAAGAAGTATGAATCTCCATTACATGGTCTGACCAAGAGCAAAGTGATTAATAGCAGGCTGCACAAAGGTTAGGGTACGCTGCAACGACTCCCCATGGGTTACAAAACAAACGGTGGGAACCAACCAGTCCAACAGCAGAGAAGCAACATCTTGATTTCTGTCTCTGGGGAGGAAAGACAAGGAACAAGATACCATGCTCTCGGGTCCACATTTGAACTTTTTTTTTTTTTAAGTATGGAGACAAATTCTGTGACTGAGGAAGCAGAGGAGTGGGATTTTAGCGCTCGAGATCTCATCTGCTGTATTTTCTGATTCTGTAACTTGTCTGCCCTATCTTCTGACTCTGGTATAAACTATTTAAGCTCTGAAGCTTATTTCTAAGTGGGAACTGTCAGGTTTGCAGGATCACGGTGTCTCAGAAAATGACCTATAAACCCCAAACCTCTGCAGGGGAAAAGAAAATAAAATATGCATAGGACAAGCACGAAGATGGAGAGCAATGCCAATAAAAATGTTCTCTTAACCACAATCACAGAAGCATATAGTTCTGGAGGAAGATCTTGGCCTTTCCCTGAAACCTTCAAAAGGACACTAACGTTCCCCACCTCCCATCTCCAAGAAACCACAGCCCAAGTGTGCTGGGAAAGCTGGTCAAAGCACAGCAGCCGCCCTCAACCAACATTCAGCTCTCGCCTCTTTTTGCACAGCTGTATTCAATTTTCTGTCCTTGGGGTTTTTAAAGGAACATTTCTTCTAGGGCCAGGATTCTCAAGTTTTATGGTTATACAACTCCCTCCCAGGGCCAAAGAATGTTTAAAAACTCTCAAACCCACCAAAGAGAATTAGCAAAAGTGTCCAAATAAAAGTGAAGTAAAAAATTAAGACTTGTTCCAATTTATATTCAGCCTCTTATTTGACCTTTCAGGCTTTTGCTGCCTACTTTTCACGCAAATATGGGGTGTGTGTGTTTGTGTGTGTGGAGCTGGTGGGGGAACAGAGAAGCACAAAGGTGTATTGATATCCTTCCATGGTTTCTGTTTCCCATTCTATGGTAAATTCTATTTCAAATAAAGCCTCCGCCTTAAATTGGATCTAATAAAAGGTCACAACGGAAGAGATTCCTTTAGGACTTTTGTGTGCTTGTTTTCCCCATTGGGAGAGCTGGGAACCCTCTTGTCTTTGGGAGTAGGGCACCAGTAAAAAAAAAAAAAAAAACCTGCGCTTTTACTTAAAAAGTCAAATTTGTGGTACTTTTAGTTGAAATTTTCTGAGCTTGGTATATTACCAACATCCAAATATCACTGTCAGAAAAAAGAGGGGGAACAAGGCCCCTATCAACCCTGGAAATGCTAACCTTTTTCTCAATGTACCCAAAAAGAGTTCTTTTAGGAAATCAGAAGTCCCTTACCTGTCCTCTTCTGTTCTTCTTTCTTCAGGTCACCCACATTCCCACATCTCAGAGAAATCTGTCCAAAGTCTCTGTCTACACAGGTTCACACACATTAGTGTTATGTCTACCTCTGAAGTCTTCCAAAGACTCACTGCCTGTTTTATAAACGTTCATCTGATCTGATAGACAAAGCAAAGTTCAGGCTTGGGGCCTGAGGTCTGTGACACAGCACACACCACCCATTAGTGGCCTGGATGCATCCCAAGACAAACAAGACTTTTTTTTTGAGTAACAAAGTGATTTGCACAGATCCACCCAGAGCAGAAAAAAATGAATCAGTATTCCTCCGTAAAACGATCCGAAGAAACGCTGTTAGCAACACCTGCCTAATATAGTCCAATTCTTTGAAAACATTTAGAAGACACAGTAATCTGACCTTGCTCCATCCAAATCATGTTGAGTTCTGGAGGCAGGCTTCTCTCAAGAGGCAGCTGTGAGCAGAGCAGACCAAACTCTTGTTCTGCTCTTGTTCTTTTAAACTAATAAAACTAACAAATCAAAACTATCTTTCCAAGTGCCCTTTAGCACGGCCATCTAGCCAAGATAACAGGTTGACGTTTACCTTAGTCATCTAGCGCTGCTGTAACAGAAATACCACGAGTGGATGCCTTTAATAAACAGAAGTTTATTCTCTCGTAGTTTAGGAGGCTAGAAGCCCGAGTTCAGGGCCCTGCTCTAGAGGAAAGGCTTTCTCTCCATGTCGGCTCTGGGGGAAGGTCCTGGTCTCCTTTCAACCTCTGCAGGACCAGTGTTCCTTGGAGATCTTCATGTGTCTTGGTATCAATCTCCCCCTGTGTCCAGAAGGTTCTCGGCGCAGGTCTAAATGATGCAGTGCACTCCTGGCTCTCCTTTCTTGCTGGGACTGAGGTCCCTCCCCTCTCTGCTCACTTCTGTCTCCTTTTCTCTCTTATCTGTTTTTTTTTTTTAAGTGTTCATTTTATTTTTCATGTGCAAGCTGTTACTGTCTAAAGCTTTCAGAAGGACATGTACAGATATGGACAACCTGTAAAGGATCGTCATTCTTTATGGCCCTCCTCCCTGAGGCAGGGTGGGGGTGGGTGCGTTATGAAACACTGAGAGAAAGAACATGTGCTGCTTCAGTGCAGTTCTGGTCCCTGATTCAGTCAGTCCAAGTGGGTGGGCCTCTGTAGGTTGATTGTCCACTCTTTGACAGAGGTGTCGTGGGAAGCTGTAAACATCGTGTACTCGTCCAGCCAGGCCAGGCTACTGACATGGTGTAGCCTGTGTGTGTCTTGGACCTTGAATTTAATCTTGGGGTCACTCAGGGTCCAGATGTGCACCATCACGTCCATGACACCAAAGGCAAAGTGCTCATAGTCCAGGGACCAGGCCAGACAGATAATATTTGCACGGTGTCTGTAGAAAATGTTGTTCTCCGAGTAGCCACTGGCCACACTGAAGACCATGACTGCTTTGCTGGCATCACACACGGTGAGGAAGGCACTGCCCTGGGAGTAGGCCAGGTTCGTCAGGAGCCCTTGTCCTCCCGGACCTTGCCCTCATTCCTTAGCGTGGAGCTCAGGATAGAGTAGAGGCAGACATTCCTGCCCACATGCCCAACGCCCACCACGTCATCCCTGGGGTGCACTGCTACCACCTGAGGCTCATAGTTGGGGTTGATGCTGAGGCATTTCTTCTGATCCTTGAGCAGGACATCTGCCCTGTGCACATAATCGCTGTGTATTCCCCTGGGATAAAAGGTACGACTCAAGCAAGGGTGTGCGTTAAGTAAGGGTGTGAAGTCACACTCTCTTGTAAGGCTGTGGGTTACACGCCACACTGATCCTGCCTCATTAACATAAAGAGGTTAAGATTTACAACATATCATGAAATGGGACATAATTACATCAGATCACAAAATGGAGGACAACCACACAATCCTGGGAATCATGGCCTAGCCAAGTTGACATATACTTTTGGGGGACACAATTCAACCTATGACAAGGTTCAAATGGTTCCTCCCAGACGACCACTCTCTTTCTCCTGTGATCCGAAGTTAGTAAGAGGCCCTGAACCTAGGGCACAGGATAGCCTAAAAGCCAGGATTCCAAAATCACGGTTTCTTTTAAGCCAGAGATTTCCTCATGGATGACAGTCTAGCTTCTAACCAAAGGGGACATGTCACCTCTAATATTATAATGATAATATAAAAATCCTGTGGATCTATGCTCCAAAATAAATTAAGAAGCTTCTTTCAGAGTAAGAATGTTTTAGCGAAATACTGAACAATTATTTCCTCAAAAGCCTCAACACATAAACCTCACATGCACAACAAAACATAACCAAACAATAACCACATTAAAAAAATTATAAAACAAAACAGAAAACCACACACATACACACACAAGGAAAACCCAGACAAGGAGCCCTTAACCAAGGCTTGAAGAGGAAGGACGTTCTCTGATTTCATGCCAAGTCAGTCAGAAAACACCAGATTTTAAAAATATTATTTTATGGTAGGTTGTTTGTATCCCATATAAGAAAAGGCAGAAATAATAGCTAGAAGTACTCAGATATAACTTACAAAATCTGACTCACTAACACACACACATTACACATACACCACATCCCACATGCACACATATCCTGTAAAGGAAAAAACAAACACGGCTTGAAATCATCCACAAAGTGTAGTCTTAAGTCATGTGCTCAAAACATGAGGTTTGCACGAAACATCAAACGGGCTTTGTTTTCACATAATCTAAAATAGTAAAAAAAATCACGAGGAAAGAATGTATTAAAGCAAATGGGTTACATCCACAGTCAAAGTACTTCTGAGGTTTAGGAAACACATTACATCAAGCACATGCCTTTTGAAAAAGCTCCTTTTTTCCCTACACTTCACTTCAGGAATCGCTATCATCTCTGGGGGCCAAGCACCGGGTCCCACCAATGCCTGAAGAGATATGACGCACACACGGTTGGGATTTTGCTTTATAAAGACTTTCTCTGCATCTAAAAGTATGAAACACCTCTTCCAATTATTCTGATTCTAAATGAAGATTTTCAGACAATTCTAGCTAAACTTCAAAAGCACAGTAGTAAAATCCTTTTCTTGGCTTTCTCCTCATGAAATAACAAAACCAAAACCATCAGAGAGCAAAGAAAGAATGCCACTCTTTTTTAAAGTTCACCTAACACTACCCTCCCACTCATCCTTACCTAGAAGTTGGCGGCTCCCTAGATGTACGATTCATACCCACAAGTCCTGGCTCTGAGGGCAGAGATGGCTTTCAAACCCAACCAGAATTGTCAGGTTTTTCAGCAGAGCAAGAAAAGATCCTAGAGCAACTTTCACCAAAGTGTGTGTGATGGTAAAGGTTATGTGTCAACTTGGCTAGGCCATGACCCTCGGTGGTTTGGCAGACATGATGTAATCATCCTCCATTTTGTGATCTGTTGTGAGCAGTCAATCAGTTGAAATGGTAGTCTCCTTGGGGGTGTGACCTGCATCCAATATACGGATGTTCTGGAAAAACTCGTCCTTACTGGATCCTGCATCCAACTAGTCATTCGCTGAGTTCCTTGGGACGTGAGCCGGCAGTCTGCCGTCCGACCTGCTGATTTTGGGTGTGTATGCCCCTACAACAACATGAGTCAGGAGAAACTTCCAGCCTGACATCTGACCCACGAATTTGGGACTTGCCAGCCTCTATAACTGCATGGGCCATTTCCTTGAAATAAAACTCTCTCTGTAGATGCCCTTTATCAGGTTGAAGAAATTCCCTTCTCTTCCTTGTTTGTCGAGAGTTTTTATGACGGAGCAGTGTTAAATTGTACCAGACGCTTCTTCTGTGCAAGACATACCCTTTTGCACTTGCTGTCCCTCTGTCTGGATGCTATCCCTATACTCTTCACATAGCTTCCTACTTCTCATCTTTATAGGTCTCTATTTCAGGGGCATCCCCAACCATCCTATCCAAAAGTTCCCATCCACCATCATCTCTTCCTCAGTCAATCTATCACACAGCCTTCAAAGCACTTGGCTAATATTATTACAATTGTAACATTTGATAACACTTAACCACTGCATCACCAGGGGTTCTGTACAGGAGTTAGCATGTGCCAACACATACTCTTCATTTTAACTCTCACAACAACCTTACGATGTAGATAGTTTTATCACGATTTTACAGATGAAAAAACTGAAACACAGAGGTTAAGTGTCTTTTCCCAGGTCGTACAGTTTACAAATGTCAAAGCTAGGATTTAAACCCATGCCATCAGGCTTTAGAGACCATTTTCTTAGACACTTGTTGTTGTGACTCTCAATTATTACTTGTTTACTTACTTGTTAACTTATTTACTATCTATACATAAGAATCACCAATCTCATTTCTTGCTATAGTCGTAGCATCTAACACCATGCATGGCTGTCCTGAAATAGGTCTTAAATAAATATTTAACGAGCAGATGGAAAACTGGTCCCGAGATGCCCAACAAGATAAGGGTTCCATAGGACTCCGGTAAGCGCCGTCAACTACATGTACGCATGGAGATTCACAAGGCTCGTTAGTTTTGCCAAGACTTTTTGAGATCCTTCTGTAAGGAAGGTTAACTTTAATCCAATGTTTTCCAAACTCATTTGATCACAGACTCATCTTCCCATTTTGGCCCCAGTGCATTAATAGCCTAAGGACCTGTGTTCCATGGAACATACTTTGAGAAATACTGCCCCAAAGTGGCAACTATACCAGATAGCACAGTTCCCAGAAGGATACTTCTGGCCCCAATTTCTATTGCTGGCTCAACTCTTATCTTGAAAACTCTAACTTAGAGTCCCTGAAAGCTTTCTCATAGCTACATTTCAATTTTAGAAAGAAAACCTCAGTATTAAGTTTCCCTTGCCTTTCCTAGAGCTCCTAAAGAAGCTGGGGTATATGACCACTGAGGAAAAAAATGCAGTTTTTTTTTCCAGTTATCAAAATGGCTCATCTCCCCCTGTATCTTTTTGGTCCCATACTTCATCACAGGTAGCTTCAGTTTTCACAGAGCTCTGGTTTATCGGGTGTGATTTAAACAAAATCACCCTTCATAATATACTTTAACATAGTCTCAGAATATAGGCAGAACCCACAGTGTATTAACCACAAAACTGTGATATTTCTTTCCAAAATACTTACATTAATGCTGATACTGTATTTAAATCATGGTTTCACAAGTGGAATGGCTTCAAAATCTTCATATCACAGCTTTCTGTGTCTTCAAGGTCATCTACTGGAAGTCTATACTTTGAAATCTAAGAAAGAAAATAAACAATATAAGACAATAGCTGCATCTTTGGGCAAAACAGTATACTCTGCTATGATTAATTTCCTGCTTCTGAAAAGCTTTTTTCTCTTTCAATCTTTCATCCATGCTGATGACTACAAAATACTGGCAGTGGTTAGAGTATTTTCTAAAATCTCTTATAAAAAGTACTCAGTGAAAGAACGAATGCTGTCCTTTACCTTAAACTCAGGAATAAAGTCATTTCCATGTAGCGATCCTCCAAAGCTCTTATTTTTCTAAGATGGCTGAAATTTTACATATTTGGTCCAAAGGCAAGAGTTATCTTTGGCACTTTCTAAACGCAAGTTTGAATCAGATCCAAATAAGGGGACTTGGGAAGAGGAAAGGAAGGAAGACCTAAGAAGACAGAGGAGAGTGGGTTGGCTCCACCACGGGGCAGCAGTTAGATGTGTCCAGCCAGAAGAAACTGACAAAGGCATACATCAATGCAAAGTCAAGACCGCTCAAGTGAACTCCATCCTCATTGCCAACTGTATCAAATCAGTCCAAGGAGGCTGAGATCATCCAAACCTAACACCAAATTCCTCCTGTAGAAAACTCAGCCTCCCTTCCCTGGTCAGTTCAGACTCCAGCTGCCAGTGCAGACCCTTCTTATCCTCAGTCACCTGGGACTAGGTCAGTGGGTAGTGGCCCCTGCTTTGTTTCTTAGGTCCGATAATCTGTCATAAAGACTCACGAACTCCAGAAATGGCTATCTTTAATCTAGCAGAAAAAAGGATGCAAACACATAGTGTTAGGTCTGAGAAGGGTCTTGAGAAAGCTTTCATGTTCGCAGGGGACGCACTTAACCTTCTCAAGAACAAACATTCACTGTCATGCTGCAGAAAGCTCCACTGAGCCTCCATCTTCCAAGGCCTTTTCTGATCTCACCACATGGCCATGATAGATCACATCTGGCCCCCTGAGGCTTAGTCAGCATCAGCCCCCAGGTGGTCCCTCTTGATCTGGTCAAGCCCCACTCCTTGGCTTCAGGAATGGTCCAGCTCTCAGGAGCTAAGACCAAAAGCCAAATTCTTTACTGTACAGAGATTCCGCACTTCACAGTTAGAAAAAGATTCTGGAGAGAGCAATTAGGAGACTGGAGAAACCAGTCTAGGGCATCCAGAGTAAGTGATTTGGCTAGAATTTGGTCTACATCATTAATTCTAGGTAGAGCCAATCTTCGACAAATATTTATTTTCCTCAAAGGCTGGGAAATGAGAAAACCTTACCTGTACTGCAAGTGCCACAGGCTGAGCTAAGGCAAAATGTACACGTCCCCGTGACATTTGTCTAACTAGGTATAATTTGTATACACGACGGCTCACATGGTAATATAGTCATTCCTTACACCCTAAACGGCTGTCTGCCTGTGTGGTATTCTGATGACTCAGCCTGGAAGAGGGTACTGAGTAAAAAATAAAGCAAGGCTCCAGCCCAAAGATCTAGACTAAAGAGAAAAGGCCCTTAGGTTTATTATTAGGTCGGTGGTTAAGACAGAAGTGGCTTTGAGAAACCTTTTGTTTTAGCTACTGAGGCATTTCCTCCTATTCCCTCCCAATGTCTATTCAGCATTTCCTTATATTACCTTTTGAAAAAGTTGTTTTAGGAAACAGTTCCTCAAACACAGAAGTCCCCGACCTGTACAGCTGCCAGCTGCACGCCAGTCTCGTAAAGGGCCAGAGCTGGCATCCCTTAGTGCTGTTTTCTACAAGAATGTGGGTGGCCTGATGTCAGAAGCCAGCCTTACCTGGTGTAGAAAGAATGGGGTTCATTCCTACAAGTCCAGACCAGAGGCAACTTTTAAGGGAATCAGCTTGTGGTAGGCAAGGGGCAGAGGAGAGTCAGCTCATGTGAACTTCTAAGATGGCAAAAAAACATGACTATCGTCACTGCTTGGTGAGATTCACAAAGCCACAAACTCATTGCTTTAAGCCACAAAGATGGTTGCAAAAAACACAAACCGTTGGGTTTAAGTAGACAGTTTTTGTGCCAAAAAAAAAAAAAACATTTTTCCTCCACCCCCACAAATCTGCTTATTACTAAAAAGCTTTGGATCCATGTGAACTGGGCAAAACCCATTTAACTCCTTCTCCATCAAACCACTCCCCGGGGAGCCCTGGTGGCACAGTAGTTAAGTGCTTGGCTGGTAACAGATAGGTTAGCAGTTAGAACCCACAAGCTGGTCTGCGGGAGGAAGATGTAGCAGTCTCCTTCCACAAAGGTTACAGCTTTGGAAACCCTATGAGACGGTTCTATTCTATCCTGTAGGGTCAATATGAGTTGGAATCAACTCAAAGTCAACAGGTTCCCCCTTGGGGCTCCTCCTCAAGGTTCTAAACTGGGGAGGAATTTGCCCCGCTTTGGAAATGAGATGCTGTTACAGCCAAAGAGAAAGGAAAAATGAAAAAAAAATTCTGAAAGTGAAAGGGCCAAGAGAAGCAAAGGAAGCCAAGGGGAAACGGTGGGAGAAGAAACCACAGGCAGTAGAGGAATCCTCAGCTCTCCTTCTTCTTAATGACAGTCCTACTGTGTCCATAGACTCACAAGTCTGTCTTGGCCCACATTCCCTGAGCACCTTCTAGAGCCACGGTTCTCAAACAAGTGTGCAGGAGAATCACCCGAGGTTCTACAACTGTACACGCAGAGACAAGAAACACAAGGAGTTTAAAAAGTCTGTACCTAGAATACTTCAGTTATAGGAACTTTGTTTTCTCAAAGACTAAATAAAGTCACTTCACAATGTGGTACACTTAAAGGAAAACATAACAACAGAATCAGCTTAACACAAACAAAATAATTTGTGGGAAAAATAAAAAGCAAGAATACAATCAGGAAAGGATCTGTCATGGATTGAACTGTGTCCCCCAAAAATATATGTATCAATTTGGCTATGTCATGATTCCCAGTGTTGTGTGACTGTCCACCATTTTGTTATCTGATGTGATTTTCCTATGTGTTGTAAATTCTATCTCTATGATGTAATGAGATGGGATTAGCAGCAGTTATGTAGACTCAATCTACAAAATTATTCTACAATTTAAACCAATCTCTTTTGAGATACAAAAGAGAGGAGTTAGCAGAGAGACGGGGGACCTCAAACCACCAAAAAAGCAGTGCTGGGAGCAGAGTGCATCCTTTGGACACAGGTTCCTGTGTGGAGAAGCTCCTAGACCAAAGGAAGATTGATGACAAGGATCTTCGTCCAGCGCTGACACAGAAAGAAGGCCTTTCCCAGAGCTGACGCCCTGAATTTTGGAGTCATAGCCTACTAGACTGTGAGAGAATAAACATCTGTTTGTTAAAGCCATTCACTTGTGGTAGTTCTGTTACAGCAGCACTAGATAACTAAGACAAGGACCAAGTTAAGTGACAGGTTGAGTTAATAAACTAGCCAAAATTATGTAAAAGTAAAAAAAAATTTCAGAGGAAAATGAGATATTGGAGAAAGGACAAGCTATACAGTTAATACAGCATAAAGAGAAGTTAAGCTCAAGGGCCGGACTCATAAGATCTTTGTCTTGTGCCTCCGGGGCTCTCTGGACCTTTTGAAAGTATTTATACCAAATGAAAATAAACTTGCACTTGACTGTCGAATGATTATCAATACCTACGTTAAATCTTCGAAAATTTTATGACTAACCCAAGACCAACTGCATCTTAAGAGATATGCCAGAGGAAAGATACACTTTCTTGTTAACATTTCAAAAGGCTTTGTTTGACAGAAGGTGCCAGTGGAGGTGCTCACAGCTTCAGTGACTTGTATTCTCACATACCACTTAACTACTACACTGCCAAGTGCCTCTAGTTCTGGAGCTATTGGCACAAGCTTGTCTCCCTCACCAGGAGTCCAACATCCCCATTACAGACTATAGGGATGAGGCTTTCCTAATACCCAACTTTTACTCTGGTTACCTTTTCCCATCTTTCTTTCTTGAGATACCTAGAAAGGAAAGCAGAGTAGAACTGCCCCACTGGGTTTCCAAGGCTGTAATCTTTACAGAAGCAGTATACGTTATACACAGCATATAATAATAAACTATATAAAATAATATATATATATATTAAAATTTCCAAATAACCTTTGTAATAAATAAATAAAGAGTTCCCAAATCAACAAAAAACACCAGTTGCCATTGAGTCAACTCTGACTAAGGTGACCCCATGTGTGTCAGAAGAGAACCGCGCTTCATAGGGTTTTCAGTGGCTTATTTTTCCAACACAGATTGCCAAGACTTTCTTCTAAGGAACCTCTGGGTGGATTTAAACCCTGAACCTTTCAGTCAGCAGTTGAGCACACTGTTTGCGCCATGCAGGGACTCAAATCCACAAAAATACCTACCTATTAGAAGGTATCTCTTGATTGAAACTACACAATCGTGTATAAGACCTACAGAGATCACCGTGGATCAGTAAGAGTGTGCGAACAGCCCCACTGCATCACCCATCAGACATGTACTCACTATGCTGGTGTGCAGGACTTGTCATAATGATAGTCTTAATTCCAGGACCAAACAAGTTGATGAATGCACCATTAGCAAGAGACTGGACTGTCATGTGTGAGAGCCAGGATCAGAGTTGATGAGCATGACAATAGTGGGAAGGTGCCATCGGGAGACAGGGCAGCAGGGAGAGTGAGGAGAAGGACTCACCTCCAAAGATCTCTAGGCCTGCTATGAAGCCTCTCACAGTGGAAAGGGCAGTTCTCAGTGACACACAAAGGCTGCCGAGGCTGCATGTTACTAGTGGGGTTGGGGGAGTACAGACAGCTTGGATAAAGACAAATAATAGACTATTTTAAGAGTCCTAACCTTCATGCCATCTTCTTTGTCAAGTAATATACAGCATATTTTATGATCCTAAACTATTATACTTGTAGTTTATGCTTTAAAATAATATTCATAGACACCAGCAACGAGAACTCTGAAAGGGCAATTAGGGAAACAATTCCATTTACAATAGCATTGTAGAGAATAAAATATCTAGTAATAAATTTAACCAGGGACATGCGGGACTTCTACAATGAAAATTATAAAACATTGCTGAAAGAGGTTAAAGAAGACTTAAATAAATGGAAAGATGTTCCAGGTTCATGGACTGAAAGACTTAATATTGTTAAGATGTCAATGCTACTCAAAGCAACCTACAGATTCAATGTAATCCTGATCAAAATTCCAACAGACCTCTTTACAGAAATACAAAACCCAATCCTCAACTTTATATGGAATGGCAACAGGCTCCAAATAGCTAAAGCAATGCTGAATGAGAACAAAATAGGAGGACTCACATTTCTTGATTTTAAGTAATCAAAACAGCCTGGTGCTGGTATAATAATAGACACACATATCAACTGAACAGAATTGAGAGTCTAGAAATAAATCCATACATCTATGGACAACTGATTTTTGACAAGTGTGCTAAGTCCACTCAACAGGGAAAGAAGAGACTCTTCAGTAAACGGTGTTGGGTAAATTGTATTTCCACATGCAGAAAAATGAAACAGGATCCATGCCTCGCACCATACACAAAAACAAGTTCAAAATGGATTAAGGAACAAAAAGTGTAAACTAAAGCCAAAAAAATTTCTTAGAAGAAAATGCAGGGGTAATGCTGTTGAGCTCAGCTTTTAACAACAGATTATCTGGTATAATAAGAAAAACACAAAGAGCAAACGACAAAATAAGTAAATTGGACTTCATAAAACCTTTAAACTTTTCTTCATTAAAAGAAAGCAAAAAAACAAGCTACCAACTGGGAGACTATCTTCAGAAACCATACATCCAATAAGAATCTAATAATCAAAATATACATAAAACTTTGACAGCTTAACAACAAAAAGACAAATAACCCAGTCATAAAATGGGCAAAGGACCTGAACAGACACTTCCTCAAAGAGGACATTCGAATGACCCCCAAACACTTGAAAAGATGCTCAGCATCATTGGTGTTCAGATAAATGCAAATCAAAACCACAGTAAGATACCACTTCACTCCCACTAGGATGACTAACTGCTGCAAAAGAACTCTTTAAAGTGTATAAAAGCAAAGATGTCAGTTTGAGGACTGAAGTGCACCTGACCCAAGCCATGATATTTTCAATTGTCTCATATGTATACAGAAGCTGGACTATGAATAAGGAAGACCGAGGAACTGATGATGCATTTGAATTACAGTGCTGGCGAGGAATACTGCATATGCCATGGACTGCCAGAAGAACAAACATATCTGTGTTGGAAGAAGTACAGCCAGAATGCTCCTTAGAAGCGAGGATGGCAAGACTTTGTTTTACGTGCTTGGGGACATTATCAGGAGGAACCAGTCCCTGGAGAAGGATATCATGCTTGGTAAAGCAGAGAGTAAGCTAAAAAGAGGAAGATTCTCAAAGAGATGGATTGACACAGTGGCTGCAACAATGGGCTCAAACACAGCAACAATTTTAAGAATGGCGCAGGACTGGGCAGTGTTTTGTTCTGTTGGACTTAGGGTCACTATGAGTCAGAACCAACTTGACAGCACCTAACGACAACAACAATAGCATGGCTAAGATTAAAAATAATAATAATAACAAATGTTTGCAAGGATGTGGAGAAACTGGAACACTTCTCCATTGCTGGTGGGAATGCAAAATGGTACAGCCATTGAGGGAAAAAGTGTGGCAGTTCTTCAAAAAACTAGGATCAAATTGACAACAGCAATTTGAAAGATTAGATAGGAATCTTAGATATGGTGAGTTTATGTTAATGGGGGAGGAACAACTTAGAAGAGGAAGGTGAGAATGGTTATACAACTCGAAGAATGCAATCAGTGTCACTGGATTGTACATGTAGAAACTGTTGAATTGATGTATGTTCTGCTGCATATATTCTCAACAACGATATGGAAATAAAATTTAAAAAATAATAATATTCATAAAGCACTGAATATTTTCCTATATATTGGGTTTCTCACTAAGTAATTGTTGGCAGTTCTCACTCTGTCACATAGGGTCACCATGAGTAGCAATCAACTAGATGACACCTAACAACAAGCTTGTATTAAATGCATTTTGAAGTAAAATTTGACTGTCATAATCTTTTTGCCCTTTTGTTGTTGTGTGCCGTCAAGATGGTTTGATTCATAGCAACCCTATAGGACAGAGTAGAACTGCCCCATAGGGTGTCCAAGGCAGTAATCTTTACAGGAGTAGTGTCTTAGTTATCTAGTGCTGCTACTGTAACAGAAATACCACAAGTGGATGGCTTTAACAAAGAAATTTATTCTCTCACAGTCTAGTAGGCTACAAGACCAAATTCAGGGCGTCAGCTCAAGGGGACAGCTTTCTCTCTCTGTTAGCTCTGGAGCAAGGTCCTTCTCGTCAATCTTGCCCTGAACTAGGAGCTTCTCCGCACAGGAACCCTGAGTCCAAAGGATGTGCTCTGCTTCCGGTGCTTCTTCTTGGTGGTATGAGGTCCCCATGTCTCTCTGCATGCTTCTTTCTTTTATATCTCAAAAGAGATTGGCTCAGACTCTATCTAATCTTGTAGATCTCATCAATATAACTGTCACCAATCTGTCTTATTATCATCATAGTGATAGGATTTATAATACATAGGAAAATCTCATTAAATGGCAAAATGGTGGACAATCACACAATTCTGGGAATCATGGCCTAACCGAGTTGATACATATTTTGGGGGGGACACAACTGAATCCATTACAAGCAGATTGCCACATCTTTCTCCTTCAGAGCCTCTGGTGCGTTTGAACAGCCTACCTTTCAGTTAGCAGCTCAGCGCTTAACCATTGTGTCACAGGACTCCTTTTTTTCACCCTTTAAACCAACAACAACAAAAAAAACAGTTGGTGTTGAGGTAATTCCAACTCATGGTGAGCCCGTGTGTGTCAGAGTAGAACTGTGCTCCACAGGATTTTCAATGGCTGATTTTTTGGAAGGTCACCAGGCCTATCTTCCAAGGTAGCTCTGAGTGGACTCCAGCCTCCAACCTTTGAGTCAGCAGCGAGTGTATTAACTGTTTGTATCACCTAGGGGTTCCATTCCCTCTCTTAATCAAGAGTTACCTGTATTTCACATATACTGTTGCTCTCTAAAATTATACTGTGGGTTTTTAACAGCAAGACTCTTCTCTTGTACTTCATTAGCACTTAATAGGTACAAATCTAGTGGTCAATAAATAGATACTGAAAGACTGACAGAGGTACCAGACGGCAAAGCAGCAGCCCTGGCTTCCTGTGAGGGCTTCTGGCAATCAGCAGGCCACCAGCTGCAGGAGGATGTTCATGGTCAAAATAGCAACTGACGTGGAAGACACATGAAGCAGAGGGAGCTAAAATAAGATCCAAAATCCCACTGGTGAGATCCAGAAACTCCATCAACCCCCTCAGCCTTTGGGGTTATCTTCCAAGTGGGACACCTTCCCAGTTGGTGGATTTTATGCTGCTAACACGTGGGCTTCCCATAAGACCCATTACTGTGTAGGGTCTTAGCTGGAAATGTCAGGTGCTGTGCGTTTTCATACATGCTCCTGCAAGTACCAGGGGCTCTAACACTTTCCAAGGGGTGTTTTGCTTCACAATGCAAGGGATATGGTTAGTATCTAAAATCACAAGTGGAAAAATTAATCCTCAATTACAAGGTCTTCTCTCATGTATTTTTTTCAAAATCTGGTGCCTCCTACCACTAGCAAGCAAACATTGAAGAAAAACCCAGCTTGGTGTTTGATACATGGGTTTGCACTTATCAGTTTACATTGTTAACCCTGGTGGTGTAGTGGTTAAGTGCTGTGGCTGCTAACCAAAAGGTCAGCAGTTTGAATCCACCAGGTGCTCCTTGGAAACTCTACGGGGCAGTTCTACTCTGTCCTATAGGGTCGCTATGAGTCGGAATCGACTCGACGGCAATGGGTTTGCTTTTGGTTTTTGGTATAGTATTCAAATACAGTAAGTACCGATGTTTCAGAAATTATACTCGGTAATTAAATATATTGAATCCCTGGGTGGCACAAGTGGTTGAGCGCTTGACTAACCAAAATAACCCAGTGCACTGAAAAGTTCGCAGTTGGGACCCACCCAGAGGCACCTTAGAAGACAGGCCTAGCAATCTGTTCCAAAAGGTCACAGTGTTGGAAGCCCTACAGAGCACAGTTCTACTCTGACCACATGGGGTCTCCGTGAGTTAGAGTTTAACAGCTAAGAAGAACAACAATCAAACATGTATGTACATACATACATATCTGTTGTACATATAACGACAAAACATGTTGCTGTTGTTGTTAGCTGCTGTCGAGTCAGCTCCGCCTCATGATGACCCCACGTATAGCAGAACAACATACTTTCTGGTCGTGCGCCATCTTCATGATCATTGGTATGTTTGTGCACATTGTTTCAGCTATGGTGTCAGTCCATCACGTTGAGGGTTTCCCTCATTTCCACTGACCCTCTACTTTACCAAATATTACATCCATGCTTGCTGAAACATATTATGTGCTAAATTGCAGTACACACTTAAAACAATGCAACATTTCAACATTTCAGGGCAGCACAAAGAGCATTATAACTTCCAGGTATTCTTTAACCTGAACAAGTCTGAAAACCTCCACGCGTGTTTGCTTTTATAGGCAGCTCCAGGAGGCACCCTAAATGTACAGCCATAGCAAAAGAGAGTTAAGATTCTTCACAGAAATGAGCCCTCGCCTTTTCCCCGGTCAGGAGAGAATGGTGGCCTTCCCAGTGGACTGCAACAGGCGGATAAGCAACCAAGGTGTCTCACCACTCCCTGGACCCTCCCGGCCCGATCAATCCAAGTGGTTTGGCCCTTGATGAAGGCAGGCATTTTCTGTTGCTCTCTACTGGCTTTCTATGTGCCTGTTTTCACAAAAATGAGACTGTCAAACTTTGGGGCAAGGGCTAGGCCTTACTCTTTTTGTCTAATTGCACAAAGAATACCAAATAAAAAATCTATTGATACACAAACTACATTTGGGAAGAAAGATATGCACTAAGGCTCAAGCTCACTCTTGCGTGTACTATGCCTGCACTCCTGATGCTGGGGTACTAACTGGGTCGGGGTGACTTTCACCTCCCCTCTCACAGGGCTTCAGTAATATCCTCTGGATAGAGAAGTGGGTCTCAATTCCAAGGAGTCCCTTTTTAAAGGCAAATATTCCTGTAATCTCCCCCACAGAGCAGCAGTTGCACTTCTAGTAAGACATTCATAACGTCACAAGGCAACTATGAATTCAGTAACGCACCTCACAAGTTTATACAAATCATAACATTTAAAAACACTTCAAGTAATAGTGCCTATGTGAGACATTCTTTAACTATTTAGCCTGTAGACGTTTGGGAACATCATAAATACCTTCACCCCTTATGATAACTTCGCATGGATGAAGAATCACTGTGTCACGGTGGGTGTGTACAATGGACAGGCCCCGGGCAGAAGCCAGCCCAACCACGTCCCAGCATAAGCATGATGGATGGGCCCTGCTTGCTGGCGGGGGAGTCTGAGTACTCACTGGCCCCCAGGATCACGTGCTCCAGCAGCAGAGAAGTGGCCCCAAAACACAGAACCAACTTGACTGGATTCCCAAAGACCATGAGCAACGTACACAATAGGGACGGTAAGAAGGATAACAAAAAATCTTGAGCCAAAACTCATAATCCTGTCACAGTGACCAAACTGGTGGACTCAACCTTCCAAATGGAGGAAGGTAGGAAACAGGAGCAGACGAGGGGTGCAGTCTACCTCAGGAATCACTACTTCCTTCTGGTTCTCTAGAATAAAATAAGCATAGTGTAGACCAGAGAACAGACATCACTTAAAAATGTGTAGTCTGCATGAGCATAGGTGAGGAAAAGCACACAACCAGCCCAGGAAAACCAGTAGCTGGACATTAACCCAATTAATGTCGTAAAACCCTGGTTCTCATAGCTAACTTAATTGTAATAATTCTTTGAACGAGTACCTAGTACCTGACAGTGGTGACAGTGGGACAGATGCAGGAAGGACACGTATTTTTCAGCATATCAGGGGTAAAGTTTAGTCAATAACAGTAACAGCAGCAACTAGTACTCATATATTATTGTTGTTGTTGTGTCCCGTCGAGTCAATTTTGACCCATAGTGACTCTACAGGACAGAGGAGAACTGCCCCATAGAGTTTCCTAGCCTGTAATCTTTACAGGATCAGATCACCACGTCTTTCCTCCTGAGGAACGGCTGGTAGGTTCAAACCACCAATCTTTCAGTTAGTAGCACTTAACCATTATGCCACCAGGGCTCAAATATAGCACTTAATATTTGCCAGGTACTATTCTAAGCACTGTCTACAGGTTAAACATTAATCTTCGCAACTAACCAAAACCCAACTAGCTGCTATTATTATCCCAAGGTCACACAGGTGGTTAATAGCAGAGCTGGGATGAGTTAAATCAACAGAGTCTGGCTCCGGAGTTCTCATTCTTAACCACTATGCTATACACCCCACTGATTAAAAAATAAAATTGTAAAACCGAAACCAAACCCAGTGCCGTTGAG
This sequence comes from Loxodonta africana, assembly GCF_030014295.1. Lineage (NCBI taxonomy): Eukaryota > Metazoa > Chordata > Mammalia > Proboscidea > Elephantidae > Loxodonta > Loxodonta africana. The sequence continues at coordinate 172,664,820 of NC_087345.1, read as the reverse complement.
TCAATTCCGACTCATACCGACCCTATAGGACAGCATAGAACTGCCCCATAGAGTTTCCAAGGAGCGCCTGGCAGATTCGAACTGATGACCCTTTGGTTAGCAGCCGTAGCACTTAACCACTATACCACCAGGGTTTCCAATATTGTAAAAGCTTTAAAAAAAAACAGTTGTCATAGAATCAATTCTGACGGCGATCCCCGGTGTGTGTGAGTAGAACTGTGGTCTATACTGTTTCCAATGGCTGTGATCTTTTAAAAAGTAGATTGTCAGGCCTTTCTTCCAAGCTGCCTCTGGGTGGACTTGAACCACCAACCTTTTGGTTAGTGACTGAGTGCTTTGGCTACCCAGTAACTGTTGGTAGTTGCCATGGAGTAGATTCTAACTCACAGCAACCCCATGTGTGCAGAGAATAGAACTGCTAGATAGGGTTTTCAAGGCAGTAACCTTAGGCAACAGCTTGCCAGGTCTGTCCTCTGAGGCACCTCTAGATAGGTTCAAACCACCAGCCTATCAGCTAGTAGTCACAGGCTTCACTGTTTGCTCCACCCAGGACCACGCCACCCAGGGACGCCCGCACAAGCTTTAAAAGGAGATAAAGTCCTTTTCACAAGACTCCACACACTTCATAGTCATGATCTACAAGATAAATTTCTCTTCTTAATAACCACAGAGATTCGTTTCTAACTTCTCTGCCTGAGACAAAATGGGTACTCACTGCTGTGAAAGTCTGAGCACAGTTTTATACTCAACACCTAGTGGCATCTTACTGCCCAAGAGAAATATTAGGAATCTCTCCCTAGATCTTGGGGTAGGTCTCGACCACCTCCTGTAGCTGTCCCTTGTCCCTATATACATACACTTGCAGCAAAGCCCCCCGCCCCGCCCCCGGGGCGCCCAGTGGTAGTCAATACCCTTGAGATGGTTTTCATTTAGTTTACTAAAACCAAACCAAGCAAATGTGAACTCAGCCTCTACTGGGTACAAGGCACTATATTACGTGCAGACAAGGGAAAAAGAAATACAGGCAGAAGGCTTTTTTTTTTTTAATTTTTACTGTGCTTTAAGTGAAACTCTACAAATCGTCAGTCTCTCATATAAAAATTTTTATACACCTTGCTATATACTCCTAATTGCTCTCCCCCTAATGAGACAGCCGCTCCTTCTCTCCACTCTCTCTTTTCGTGTCCATTCCGCTAGCTTCTGACCCCCTCCGCCCTCTCATCTCCCCTCCAAAGAGGAGATGCCGACACAGTCTCATGTGTCTACTTGATCCAAGAAGCTCATTCTTCACCAGTATCATTTTCTATCCCATTGTCCAGTCCAATCCGTGTCTGAAGAGTTGGCTTTCAGAATGGATCCTGCCCTGGGCTAACAGAAGGTCTGGGGACCGTGACCACCAGGGTCCTTCTAGTCTCAGTCAGACCATTTAGTCTGGTCTTTTTATGAGAATTTGGGGTCTGCATCCCACTGCTCTCCTGCTCCCTCAGGGGTTCTCTGTTGTGTTCCCTGTCAGGGCAGTCATTGGTTGTAGCTGGGCACCATCTAGTTCTTCTGGTCTCAGGCTGATGTAGTCTCTGATTTATGTGGCCCTTTCTGTCTCTTGGGCTCGTAATTACCTCGTGTCTTTGGTGTTCTTCATTCTCCTTTGCTCCAGATGGGTTGAGACCAATTGATGCATCTTAGATGGCCACTTGCTATCATTTAAGACCCCAGAAGCCACTATCCAAAGTGGGATGCAGAATGTTAAGACTTTTAAATAAAAGTAATTTGAAAGTCCCAAGAGAAGAGATTGGAACAAAAAATTGAGAGGAACAGAAGACAGGGACAAATCCAGAGATTCCTCTTCAAGGAAGAAAACCACTCTGGGAATTAGCATTTGAGGATTAAAAAACAGCTCACCAAACTCTCATACATCGTTAATGGGAATGCAAAATGGTACAGCTGCTTTAGAAGACAGCCTGGCAGTTTCTCATAAAACTGAACATTCGTTTACCAAACACCCCAGCAATCATACTCCTAGGAACTTACCGCACAAAAAGAAAACCTATGTGCCAAAAAAAACTTGTACGTGAGTTTTATATGGGTTTTATTCACAATCCTCCAAAACTGGAAACAACCTAAATATCCCTCAGCTGGTGAATGGATAAGCAAACAACTGTATGTTCAAACAATGGAATGCTACTCAGAATAAAAAGGAATGAACTACCGAAAGACACTTCAACTGGATGAATCTCAAATGCATTATGATGAGTGAAAGAAGCCAGATTCAAGTCTTCTTAGTTATCTAGTGCTGCTATAACAGAAATACCACAAGTGGATGGCTTTAACAAACAGAAATTTATTCTCTCACAGTCTAGGAGGCTAGAAGTTCAAACTCAGGGCCTCAGCTTCAGGGGAAGGCTTTCTTTCTCTGTTGGCTCTGGGGGAAGGTCTTTGTTATCAATCTTCCCTTGGGTCTAGGATTTCTCAGTGCAGTGACCCCAGGTCTAAAGCACACGTTCTGCCCCTTGGTCTTCTTTCTTGGTGGTATGAGGTCCTGCTCCTCTCTGCATGCTTCACTCTTTTATATTTCAAAAGGTATTGACTCAAAATACAACCTAATCCTGTAGATTGTACCCTGCCTCATTAACATAGCTACCTCATTAACATCACAGAGGCTAGGATCTACAACATATAGGATAATTACATCAGATCACAAAATAGATGACAACAACCCAGTACTGGGAACAGGCCTAGCCAAGTTGACACTCTTTTTGGGGGGACACAATTCAATCCATAACAAAAGGCTATGAACTATACGATTCCTTTTATACGACATTTCAGGCTAGGCAAAACTATAAGGATAGGAAACATATTAGTGATTACCAGGGTCTGGGGATGAGTGGAGGGGTTGATTATAAAGGGACACGAGGAACATTTTTAGGGTGATGGAAATTCTACGTCTTGATTACGATGGTACATAACAACTGTATGTATTTACCAAAACTCATAACTGTACATTAAAAAGGGTGAATTTTATTGTATATAAATTACACCTCAGTAAACCTGACTTTTCAAAAGGAGCTCAGAGAAATTATACCAACAAAACATGTCATGGAATAAGACCATTGTTATCTTCTACAAGGTCCTATAAACATTTGTGCAACTTCCTATTTCTTCTCACACAGTATCTATAGGATGATTACTGGTTGCTTATTTGTAGGAGAAAAAGTTCCTTTAGTAATATAAAATGTCTTAAAGTAATCTCTGGGTGTTTAGATAATTATAGGAACTCTCCTGTATTAAAAATAGACTTTGCATATGTGGCTCCTTCTCCTTGTGCTAAATATGTGCCTGTGAATCACCAAGGAAAGAAGGCAAGCAAGACACCAATGGCTCTGTCTACATAGACCAGGGTGAAAAGCCTGAAAATTTTACTTCTGAAAATTAGCCAATGAAAACCTTATGGATCACAACAGAATATTATCTGATATAATGCTGGAAGATGAGCCCCTAGGTTGGAAGGCACTCAAAATACACAGAGGCCACAACAATGGACTCAAGCATACCATCGATCATGAAGATGGTACAGGAGACCAAGCAATGTCTCGTTCTGTTGTACATAAGTCAGAGCTGACTTGACAACAACTAACAACATATATGGAAACCCTGGTGGCGTAGTGGTTAAGAGCCACAACTGCTAACCAAAAGGTCGGCAGTTCGAATCCACCAGGCGCTCCTTGGAAACCCTATGAGGCAGTTCTACTCTGTCCTATAGGGTCACTATGAGTCAGAATGGACTCAGTGGCAATGGGTGTGGTTTGGTTTGGTTTGGTAACAACATATATAGCAAAAACAACGTGAATGATTCTGGCTCTTTCCTTCAACACCCAAGCAGGTACCTGATTGCCTGTGTGTGCTGAGCACCATTCTAGGTACTGGAGATACAATGATAAACTAAAGTCCTGCCCTCACGGGGCTCACACTCTCTTGGGAATGAAAGACAAATTAAAAGTTAAATAAACAACAATAAACTAATGAATCAGCAATAGACTGAATATCGGATAATAAGTGAAGGAAAAGCAGAGTAAGAGAATGGGGAGAGAGGTGTCTATCTTAGATGAAGTGGTCAGATGTCTCTAAGTAGTTAACGTTTGAGCAGAAACCTGAAGGAACTGGGGCAAAAAGGCTTCTAACTATCTGGAGGGAGAATTTTCCAAGAAGAAGAAAGAAAAAATACAAACTCTAAACTCTTGGGATGGGAGTGATTCGTATGTCCAAGGGACCAGCAGGGTATCTGGTATGGCTGGAGCGGAGTGAGTGAAAGGAGGAATACATGGGAAGCCAGCAGAAAACACTGGTCAGAGTTGCTGGACACAGATCCTGGGTCATAAAAGGACTTTGGGCTCAATTCTAATAGCTACTGAAAGGCACTGTCAGGTGTGAGCAAGGGAGTGACATGATTTTAATTTAGTTTGAAAGAACCACTCTAGGTGCTCCAAGGAAAACAGACTGTGTATGCATGCATGCAAATTAACGTACCTGGCTGCTAACTGAAAGGCTGAAAGTTTGAGTCCACCTAGAGGCGCCTCAAAAGAAAAGCCTGATGGCCTACTTCTGAAAAACCAACCATTGAAAACCCTATAGAACACAGTTTTACTCTGACACACATGGGTCACCATGAGTCGGAATCAACTTCAGGAAAGCTGGTTTGTGGGCGAGGGGATGTATGTGGGGAGGGGGTGGCAGATGGACAAGAGGAAGAAGGGAGCGAGAAAGGAGGCCATCACAGCCATCCAGAGAGAAACAGTGGCCCTTGGACCTGCTGGTGACAGTGCAAGAAATGAGAAGTGGCCAGACTGGACAAATGGGTGACCACAGTACCATTTACTGAGATGAGAAATGCTGGGATAGAGCAGTGTAGTTCCATCTTCAATAGCAGCCATGAGAGTTGTGGAAATGCATATTACTTTGTTAATTTTATGTGCATTTTCCCATATCAGGGAGTTAATGAGATGATTTCAGATAAAGAAAAGATTAATTTGACCTAAATAACATTATACCATCCGCCTGTAAAAGCTTTACAATGGAAATAGTTGACTCAGGCCCAGTTTTGATGTTAATTTAATCTTGCAATAGCATCCTTACTGATGAGACTATTTACTATATACGGCTAAGAAATGGATTTCTGTGAGAAACTATAGACTCCATTAGTGAACTTGCCAGGAAACAAAGATTTCCAGAGATGCTAATAAAAGCTTCAAAGCTTTGTAAACTATATCAACAATGCTTTGAAGATCTTCTTTATTTAACCCTTGCTGAAACAAAAGAATGTCAGCAAGATTGCAGAGTATGGATATTCTTTACTATATTTACATTATTAAGAAGCTTTGTCAGATGGGAAAGAGAAGTCAAATTTTAAGAATCTTTAATTGGTTTACATGTTAAAGCCTTTTATATAAACACTGTTTGCTTGACATAATCCACGTGAAAGCATTTATCAGCTTTACAGATTATTTTCTTCAGCTGCCCTAAGATTTTGTTGAGGAAGCTCTGTCTGCATTTTATGAAACTGCCTGGAACCTAGAAAGAGGCCAGAAACAACACACAAATACGCAACTGGCTAAGTTTGAGTAATTTAGGGTGAGTTACGGTGGCAGGAGAGCCAGCGAAACTCAGCTTCAACATTATGGTAGTTTGCACACGTCCCAAAATCACATCTGTTCCATCCAAGGCAAGATTTGTGCCCAGGATTCAAAACATGAGGAAAAGTTTAAAATGTTTTGATTGGAATAACCCTGGCCTGTTAACATGCACAACTTCTTCCAGGAAGATATCAACTACCATAGTTTCCATCTTTTCTACCCTCTTTTCCCCAATCCAACCCTGAGAGCAACAAACAACTGAGTTGGATGGGGAACCAGATAAAAACATACTTCAGAAATCCAGGCTCACAGATCTCCAGAGACAACAGGCAGACATCACTTTTCATCTATTCTGGTGGAGAGAAAATGTTTCAATCCAGTTGAAACCATCCCAACCTGAAACCATCTTAGAAGCTTTGACAACACTTGGGTTTTCAAAACCCAGTTTTATTCAAAAGCAATTAACCTCCCCAAAGTAACCTTATTCCTCATCCACTCCTCTATCATCACCCAAAAGGAAAATCTTTCAGTCACATGGGGCCAGTACACGTTTTTCAATAGCTTCCCCGTGTTTCCTTTCAGTAATATTTTTGAAGCCCTTTAATTGTTTCCCAGGTGTTTTCCTGTCACACTAAATCTCTCAGGATATACTCCCGGAAAGATTGGTTCTTCCAAATATTCATTGTTTTGCTCTAAAGGATTCCTTACTCAAGTCTGAATTTGGCCACGTTCCCCACAGTATCAGCTATTAAAGACAGATTTTTCTGGCTTGTTGCTTTAAGATGTCAAGATGTATTCTGCTTTTCAAATCTGGACCAAGGACTTCTTTCACACAGCCAGGTCCTCTTTATGCTAACCAGCTGTTTCTGCCTTATTCCAGAAGGCAGAGGTATCTGGGCTTTACACTCTGGCTTCTCCCAGTCCATCCATTCAGATATTTACCTTATTTCTTCCCAATGGCTCCAGACAAATCTTCTTTAGTCCTATTTTTTTAAAACTCTCGGAGTTAAAACACACACATGCCCACACAATGTCAAGCTCCCTGCCAAGACTGAATTCGTGTGGTTTTCTCTTTGGACTCATCTATAATGACCAAAAGATGTATTATATCTGGATTCTTAGATGCCTGTTAAATATTAACCATAATGATGTGACATGTTAGAAAATTGGATCAGTCTGAATCTCCATTATTAAACCAGTCTGCTAGCATCTGACTGGGAGGTTCTAAAACACATTCCGAAACTGCCACTGACCAAAGCTCTCACTAGTCACTAACCCACTTGAGTAGCTAATGAAACCCTAGGGCTCCCTCTCCAGAAAAATACCTAAACAAAATGGTACTCATAACTGCTGTTCTACAACAGGGGTCAGCAAACTAGTGCCCGTGGGGCCAAATTAGGCCCTGCTGCCTATTTTTGTCAGTAAAGTTTTAATGGAACACAACTATGCTCATTCTTTTCCATATTAGCAACGGCTGCTTTCACACTACAGCAGCAGAGCTGAATAGTTGTGACAGAGGCCATATGGCCCCCACAAAGTCACAAGTATTTATCATTGGGCCCTTTACACAAAAAGTTTGCTGATACCTGCTCTAGAACTTTAAAACCAATGACTTCTAAGACAGTGATTACAAATCCCACTCTGTGTAGCTTTGCAAAGTTACTTAACTAGGATATCATTTTCCTCAGGGTAAAAATTAAATGGCAAAATGATACACAAAAGGTCTAGCACAGTGTCTGGTATTCAGGAGGCAATTAATGTATGTTCCCTTCTACTTGCCAACCTCCTCCTAGTTTTTCAGGACCTGGTTCAAACATCTCCTAATCTCTGCTGCATTCTCTCTGCAGAGATGGAAGTTCCCTCCTAATTATTTTTATACTTGTTATTCCATATTCTCATTATCTACTTGCTTGTCTTTCTTCTCATCTAGAATGTGAGCTTTTTTTTTTTTTTAGAATGTGAGCTTCTCTGGGGTAGGTGCCAAGTTTATTTAACTTAGCTGGGGCTGCTAACCAGAAGGTTGGCAGTTCGAATCCACCAGGCGCTCCTTGGAAACCCTACACGGCAGTTCTACTCTATAGGGTTGCTATGAGGCGGAATCAACTTGACAGCAACGAGTTTTTTTTTTTTTTTTGGTTTATTCAGGGCCTAAAGAGCCCCACTGGCACAATGGCCAAGCACTTGGCTGCTAAACCAAAAGATTGACAGTTCAAACCCATCAGCCACTCCTCCACAGAAGAAAAGACCTAGCAATCTGTTCCTGTAAAGATTTCAGCCTAGGAAACCCTATGGGGCAGTTTTACTTTGTCATATGGGGTCAGCATGAGTCAGAATCAGCTCGACAGCACAGACCACCACCACTACTCAGGGCCCAGCGCATAGCAGGGTCTTAGCAAAAGTTTGTTCAGAGAATGAGTGACTAACAAAATGACAAATTAACACTGGAAGTATTTTTAGTTCTCAAAGACGTCACACAAAGACCATTAATACTGTAATATATTCATAAACCAGGTTTCCCAAACTAAGAGTTTCACAAATAATTAATGAGTTCTTTCATGTCACTGATTTAAGGTCACAACTTGCTATGTACATCATGAAAGTTTTATTGAGCAGTCAAAGGGACAGGTTAGCACTCCAACCATGTGAATCTACTAAGTTCCTAGAATCTGAGGAAATAATAAATGACTCATTTAAACCCAACTTCAAGTTTTTTTTTCTCTAACCAAGCTTCTCTTCTTTGAAGGACAATGCAAAGCTCTATAATGAAAGCCTGCATTTAAAACTTTAAATAATGATAACATACTTTAGCATAAAATAAGTTTTTGAAAAGGTAATTATTTTGACTTTTCATGGATTTAGTTAAGAGACTCATTCATTCAAAATACTTATTGTGTACCTACTGTGAGTCAGGCACTGATCGAGGCAGTGAGGACACAATAATGAAGAAAAGAAAGTTCCTGCCCTCACTCTAAAAAAATTAATTAGCTTAGAAAGATCTCAGAATTAACTTTGACAAGAGTTTTCTTTGAGTTATTTAATTCCATAAATAACCAACAGGTGCTTAGATTTCCAAACTAGAGATAAGTTTCCGTATTGTATTAGTTTCACATTGTTGCTGTAACAAACTGGTGGCTTAAACAAATGTATTATCTTACAGTTCTGGAGGTCAGAAGTCTGAAATGGGTTTCACTGGGCAGAGCCATGTTCCCCTCTGGAGGCTCTAGGGGGAGAATCCCTTTTCTTGTCTCTTCTAGATTCTAGAGGCTGCCCGCATTCTTTGGTTCATGGCCCCTTCCTCCATCTTCAAACCAGGATTGGCCAGTCAAGTCTTTATCATATGGCATCATCCTGACATTGACTCTCCTACCTCCCTCCTTCACTTAAAAGGAGCCTTATGATTGACTATATTGGGCCCACCTGGATAATCCAGGCTAAACTCCCCATCTCAAGGTCAACTGATTAGCAATCTTAATTCCTACTTGCTGTGTAACCTGTGAAGGTTCTGGGGATTAGGATGGGGATATCTTTGGGGATGCCATGATTCTGTCTATCACCATCACTTTGTACTAAGCAGGCCAATGAGTCCAGATGACCTATGACCTGAGAGTCAAGCCTAGGAAACCACGATTCCTAGAAGCCAGTCCTCTAGCCTGTAGGATATTATTACCCCTGGTGTAGTCCCCCAGTACCTCACAGAAACATACCACATTTGATCTTCTACCAGACCCACCACAGGAAGTCTGCCATTTCCTATTCACCAAACCACATTCTATTCATAGCCTCAACTGTTCTAAGAATAAAACTAATGATTTTTCTCCCACCTACCCTCCAAATGAAAAGAAAACGCTTTTACGCTAGTGAGGGACATAAACACCAGCCCCCACAACTGTTACACAAAGATTTATTAATTGTAAAAAACAAAAACCAAACCCATTGCTGTAGAGTCGATTCCGACACATAGCAACCCTATAGGACAGAGCAGAACTGCCCCATAGAGTTTCCAACAAAGTGGTGGCTGGTGGATTTGAACGGCTGACCTTTCGGTTAGGAGCTGGGTTCTTAATCACTAGGCCACCAGGGCTCCTTGTTAATTACCGTAAAGATTTATTCATCTATGTCCTGTTGCTGGGTTGTTTCTTAAACATACATGTGTTCATTCACTCTTCTGTTTTTAGGACCATAGATGTGTGTGCATATGTATATGTAATACAAACTCCTTGTAATATCAACTCCTGTTAAGCTTACCCCCAACTAAGAGAGCTTATTAAGTAGTATTTGACCGCAATGATAAAATAAAACAGGTTTGTGGGACTGTACACAAAGTTTCACATAGATTTTCTCTCGCCAAAGGTAAATGGAAGAATGGTGCGGGTTTGTTGGCTGTGGCGGGGTAAGGGAGGTCATCCTTTTCAGGGGATATCACTTTAGGGGGTGGGAGCAACCAGCTCCTGGAACACTGAGTTGGAGTTTGGTTTGGAAGAATCAGAGCCAACTCTTACTATCACAGGTGGGGTGATATTTCAGCTAGCATTAGCCTAGGGTGTATTGCCCATTTGCCTGTATGGAGCAGATTTTCCCCAACTCTTTTCCTGCTGGCTCATAGTTGTGACTATCAGGCACTAGAAGCATCTACTGAGAACCAGCCTCGGTAATACAGAGTTCTTCCCAGGTCATCATAACCCATCTGTCCACTAGATCAGAGACTGCTTGCCTTATAAAACCAAACAACCAAACCTGTTGCCATTGAGTCAATTCCGACTCATAGCGACCCTCCAGGACAGAACAGAACTGTCCCATAGGGTTTCCAAGGAGCTCCTGGTGGATTTAAACTGCTGACCTTTTGGTTAGCAGCTGAACTCTTAACTACTACGCCACCAGGGTTTCCACTTGCCTTATGGACATTCCAAAATAAAGGTTTAAAAAGTACCATGATCAACTAAGTGTTTAACAAGTACCATTGAATTGTGATCATTCTTAAAATTTCAAGTAAAAAAAAAACATAAACTTCTTAAGGGAAGAGAAACAATTACAGAGACTGAACTGTATTGAACCTCCCTCCAAGTGAGAGGGTTCCAGACACTCACTGTCCTATTCTACAAATTATCCCCTCTTCCCTTTTCCACCTCTCAGCTGAGCTGCCATGTCTGGCCTGGGAATACAGATGTCACAGAATGCTTCCATTTTCCACCCCCAAATATTGCTTCCAGGTAGGAGAGGTGCAAAACTCTAGAAGATGTCCATTTCTTTTGTTCCTTTGTTCTGCCACGCACTGGCAATATTCTCAAGACAAAGAAAAAAATTCTCTCAGGAGAATCAGGCCTTGCCCAACCCCAAACCCAGTCAATGTCACTAAGAACAACCCCTGGGACACAATTTGGCCACTTGTTTCAGTGTTCCAAACTCCATGGAGAAAGGGGGAATGTCCGCCCTTTCCACAGGAGTGCTGTTATCTACACTCACATGTCGATGCCCTGATGGCACAGTGGTTAAAGTGATCGACTACTAACCATAAAGGTCGGCGGTTTGAAACCACCAGGGCTCCATGGGAGAAAGATGTGACAGTCTTCTTCCATACAGAATTACAGCTCAGATATCCTATGGGGTTGCTATGAGTCAGAATCAACTTGACAGCAGTAGGTGGGTAGGTGTTAACAGCACCAGAACCTCATTCATGTTTGATGTTTCCTTCCTAAATTCATCATCTTTAATGTTCTACCTTCAACCAGAGAACCTCAAAATGTTCAAGCTAGAAGACACCCCAGAGGTCATCCTGCTTAGGCCCATTCAGTCTATGGGTGAAGAAACACTTGCATAAAGCAGGTTAACATCACTAGAAAGTCATTTGCTGTCATTCTATGACAGATCCTGGCAGGGAAAGGAGGGTCTGTCTTATCTGAAAGACAAAGGGTCTAGAATCTTGCTAGAGTTGTGCATTTATGAATGACATCTGAATGTCAGAGGTAAGAGATTGTTCCCTAGAGGAGTTATGTTCAGCACAATGCAGTAAACTAACCTTGAGTATGGAGAACATGCTTTTGTCCAACAAGAAATAACGGAACATAGGAGCCCTGGTGGTGCAGTGGTTAAGATCTACCACTGCTAACCAAAAGGTCAGCTGTTCGAACCCACCAGCGGCTCCTTGGAAATCCTATGAGGCAGTTCTACTCTGTCTTAAAAGGTCGTTATGAGTCAGAATCGACTCGAGACAATGAGAGAGAGAGAGAGGAAACCTGAATAGGCTTAGTAAATAGTGAAAACCAACGTCCTCTTTGTCCTCTCCTTCCCTTGTGGTTCTCCTCTCACACTTTAGGATGATGAGTTGACCTAAGCTGAATGCAAGGCCATCTCTTGGCATTGGTTTTCTTGTAGCTGCTCATACATAAAATTAAAAGCACCTGGGTTTATAGCATTTGTAGGCAACGAGGCATTGTCTTGTTCCACCAATTTTTACTAAATTCTCAAATGTGGTAGTAAGCATATATGGCATTTCCTTATGAAAACAGAAGAAGTAATTAATAAAGTCATTCAAGTCTTGGTTTGAGAAAAAATGGCAACCTCCACATTTGCTACACCTCTCTGCATCAGGTGGGACTCCCTAATTAAAGATTTATTAGCAAAATGAAACAAAAAATCACTGAGCATGGGTTGGAATGATGGGTCTGTAGATGAATGATCAGAAAGAAAGACACTTTCCTAAACTGTGTTGGGTATGATGCTAGAGGCCCGGCATCCAGTCCCATCTGGGGAGACTAACAAATAAAACAAGGCTGAAAACACAGTCTGACAGTCTGACCCACACTTTAATGAGTTTTATCGAGTGAGGCCCAGAAGCTCCGCACCAACAAGGTGCACCTGACCCAGGTAGCAAGATGGTGCTTGGGTAGGCTTCTTAGAAGAGGCACCTGAATTATATCTTCAGTGATCAGTCTGATTCAGCCAGTAGAGAAGGAAGAGGAAAAGCATTCCAGGCAGTAGGAACAGCATGTACAAGGCCATGAAGTTGAGAGTGAGCCTGGTATTTTCAGAAAGCTGATAGTAATTAGGCATGATCAATACGTGGTACAACTGGGGGATGGGAAGCCTAGATCAGAAGGGCCCTAGAGGCCATGCAGTGAACTTTACCCCAGAAGCTACAGTGAAAGATTTTGTCTATAAAAAGTATACCACGTGTTGGTCTCCAAGGACATCTAGCTCAACTGTCATAACACAGTTTATAAAGAAAATGTTCTATATCCTACTTTGGTGAGTAGTATCTGGGGTCTGAAAAGCTTGTGAGTGGCCATCTGAGGTACTCCACTGGTCTCACCCCGTCTGGAGCAAGGAAGAATGAACAAAACCAAAGACATAAGGGAAAGGTTAGTCCAAAGGACCAATGGACCACAACTACCACAGCCTCCAACAGACTGAGTCCAGCACAACTAGATGGCGCCCAGTTACCACCACGGACTGCTCTGACAGGGATCACAATAGAGGGTTCCTGACAGAGCTGGAGAAAAATGGAGAACAAAATTCTAACTCACAAAAAGAGACCAGGCTTACTGGCCTGACAGAGATTGGATAAACCCCAAGAGTATGGTCCCTGGACACCCTTTTAATTCAGTACTGAAGTCACTCCTGAGGTTCACCCTTCAGCCAAAGATTAGACAAAATGAGACTAAAGGGGCACGCCACCCCAGGGCCAAGGACAAGAAGGCAGGAGGGGACAGGAAAGCTGTGAATGGGGAACCTAAGATCAAGAAGGGGGAGTGCTGACGTGATGTGGGGTTGGCAACCAATGTCACAAAACAATATGTGTACTAATTGTTTAATGAGAAACTAATTTGCTGCTCTGTAAACCTTCATCTAAAGCACACACACACAAAAGTATACCATGTGTGGGTGATAGGTTCAGTTCTAGCTCAAGAATGGCAAGGCAAGTAGGAAGGAGGGAGAAAGTGATGGGAAATGAGGTTGCCAATTTGACCATCATGAATGGGGATCAGGAATACAGGCTTGCCTCACAAACAGCTATCACATGGGGCCAGAGAAGGTAAGGGCCATGAGAGAAGCACAGGGCACTACAGAAGCTCAGAAAGGGGTGAGTTTCCCAAGGAGATGCGGTTTCATCAAAGTGTTGCATTTGCCATTGTCTTCATGGTTAAAGGCTGCTGTCCATTCAGCCCCCGCCTCATGGCAGCCCCACACACAGTGGAAAGAAATGCTGCCTGCTCCTTCACCATTCCCATGATCAGTTGTGGACTGTTGTGATCCATAGGGTTTTCATTGGATGATTCTCAGAAGTAGATCTCCAGGCCTTTCTTTCTAGTCCATCATAGTCTGGAAGCTCTGCTGAAACCTGTTCAGCATCATACCAACACACAAGCTTCCACTGACAGATGGGTGGTAGCTGCGCTTGAGGTGCATTGGCCGGGAATCAGACCCAGGTCTGCTGCATGAAGGGGAGAGTTCTACCACTGAACCACCAATGACATCGACTGTCTTTGTAGGCAATAGGATTTTGACTGGTAAAATTGGGGTGAGGGGATGGCACGGGCAAAATGGAATTCTGGTGGAAAGGAATAATTCTAGTAAAAGAAGATGAGCCAGAATACAAGACTTAGGCTGTGTGTAGGAGAAGAGGGAAGGTAAGCTGGCAGGAATTATTTGACACAGAATAGAGCTTAACAAATACTTTTTGAGAGAGACACTAGCTACCCCAGCATAAAGCCTGGCACGCAAAACATGACAACTTCCAACGTCTGAACAGTGTGCACGAAAGAGAGAGAGAAAGAAGAAAAGGAGCCTATGTTCATGATTTCATAAAATACTCTTGGCTGTCTCAAGATTCCTCATCAGCTGATAAGAAGCCAACTATTACTATGCCTTAAAGTTGAAATCCTTGTACCTAAAATTTCCTTTCCAGATAAACTTAGTATAGAGGTTCCAGAAAAGTTGGCCTGCTCCCCTCCCCCTTAGGATCATCTTGGAAGGGAAGGAAAAACCAGAAGGTACCCTCAGGGCACCTGGTCAAGGATATTGTTAGATTATTGGAATTACATCTGCTTTTCCATCTGCGAGACTTCTTATCTGGTACTACTCAAATTATGCACAATTTGCAATAGAACTCATTCTATCTCTGCTCCCTCGTGCTCTTTTGTTTCTTTAGGCAGAAACAGGACTTCTTAGGCAGGGTAAAAGGGACACCAAAGAGCCACCTTAACCCCGAGTCAGGCACAGAACTTCTGCCTCCAAGTGACTTACCACACATTTCCTCAGACCTGACTCAGAAGGGAAGGCCCAGTTGTGACAACCCAGTACACGCCCTTCCTGCTCTCCCTCTGCCATCCATCAGAGAGGTTTTCTGCAAGGAGCTTGTAACCCCAGCAAGTAATAAAGTCCTGCCCTGACACCTTTGCTCCCTTTCCACATCATCTTTTGCAAACATCTTGGAAAGTCTCTTTTATGCTTTAAGCAGTGGACACCACAACCAGTACCAGCTGCCACTGAGTCAACTCCAACTCACGGTGACCCAACATGTGTCAGGGTAGAACTGTGCTCCACAGGGTTTCAATGGCTGGTTTTTCAGAAGGAGATCACCAGGCCTTTCTTTCAAGGTGCCTCTGGCTGGACTTGAACCTCTAGCCTTTGGATTAGCAGCTGAGCTCGTTAACTGTTTGCACCACTCCTAAGCAGCAGATAGATATACGGCTTAACCTATAGTACCAATATGGTTAAAACACAGTGTATACCCCCCGCCCTGCCAAGAAAGGAGGCCAAGTGTGGGTTATCTTATCCCCCCGACCAGGTGGTCCACGAGGAGATCAGCTGCTGTGAAGCAACAATGAGAAATTCAAAGACAAAGGGACTAGTCCTGTCCTCAAAGAACTTTCAGCTTAGTCAGGAGTTTCATTGATTGTCTCATTAAATAAATATGTATTAAGCAACAACAACAACAAAAAAAAAAAACCCAAACCAGTTGCCATCGAATAGATTCCAACTCATAGAGACCCTAACAGGACAGAGTAGAACTGCCCCACAGGGTTTCCAAGGAGCAGCTGGTGGGTTCAAACTGCTGACCTTTTAGCTCCTACTTAGACACTGTTCCAGGTGCTGGGCGTAAAGTGATCAAAACAGCTTGATGGCAACTGGTATTAGGTCTCTTATCAAGGCGAGACCACCAGTTTTCCTAGGGCTTAAATGGGCTGAAACTAGGGGAAAATGGCATCAAACTTAAGTGTGACTAAAATGAGTTCCTACACTTGAACTGTCTTTCTGTAACTTACATCTTGGCAATTCTCACATTCTCTTTCTAAATGCAGGGATGCTACCCTGAATAGGCATAAAGGACTGGCCCAAGGATCCAGTCTAAGAAAAGGAGTTAACTGTTTGGTTAGGTCCCACCTTAATCCTCAGGTGTAGCTAAACCAAACCCGTTGATTCTGATTCATAATGACACTATAGGACAGAGTAGAACTGTCCCAAAGAGTTTCCAAGGAGCCCCTGGCGAACATGAACTACCAACCTTTTGGTTAGCAGCCGTAGGTCTTAGACCTCTACATCACCAGGGTTCAAAAACTTCCTTAAAAAAAATACGTAAATTTCTGTTAAGAAGAAAAATCCATCTCATACAACTAAAACAGAATACTGTCAGTTGTCTATGTGTGTGTGAGAGAGAAAATATCCAAAACTCTAGGCTTTTTGTTTCTTGCAATAGTATCTGACCTCCCAACAGTATTGCAAAAGCACTCTGAAAACGTCATTACTTCTTATTCTATTACTCGAAGCTCAAAGAGAATTCACCATCCCTTCATTGGTTTCTCCTTCAGTTTGAGAAAATAACCAGTTTCCAATTTACCTAGAATCTGAAGGAAAAGAAAAATTTTTTTTAATTATAAAATGTAACCTTCAAAAGTTTACATATATACAGGTAACCCCCGACTTACGATGGGGTTCTGCCGACTCCGTAGTAAGTTGGTTCTGACATAAGTTGAACACCTCTTTTTTTCTTAGTTCTCATTATAATTGCCTCCTTTTTATTGTCAGTATCTGTAAATCCCATCTTTGAACGTCTGAGAATAAAACATCTAAGAGTGATCAGCAAATTACCTGCTGCAACATCATATGTAGTACATGTCACTAATGAAAAGATGTATTAAAAAACAGTAGTAAGTGCAGCTCATTGTAACTTGAATACGTCGTAAGTCGAGGACTACCTGTACATACATACATGTGTACATATATGTATGTATGTCTATATAAGGAATTGGTTTGGGTTTATGTTAACCTTTTTAAAAATATTAGATTACATCAGACTTTATCAACATCGTTCCCACTGGACCTAGCACAGTGGAATGTGACATACAATTTCTGTCATTCTCTAGTTATTATTATTATTTTTTAATCTACTCGATAATTTAAATCATGACTAAAATTGCCTTCACTGAATCCACCTTAACTGGCTTCACCCGAAACATTTACCAGAGGTTACTGCAAAAACAACCAAGTTACCCCCAATTTCAGCATTGCAGTTCCCTTTCTTGCCCAATAACCCACCCCAGCATTGTGGCAAGTTATGTGAAACAAGCATTGCAAACAGCTCCCCCGAAATACGCAGAGGAAGCCGTGACTGCCACAGACCAGAGGAGATGCTGCCAGGAAGGTGAAAAGTGTCAGCTGTGCTTTTTACCTTGCTCACAGGTAGCAAATACAATTACAAGGGATGAAAAAATTACTTCCCCCAAGAATGCATTGACAATGCCCAAAATCTTGAGTAAAAATGGAAAGTGCTACAATTTTTAATAACGTAGGATTAGCTACTTCAGTTTGTGTGTGCTCTACTAGTGGTAATCCTGGCGGCGTAGTGGTTAAATGCTACAGCTGCTAACCAAAGGGTTGGCAGTTTGAATACGCCAGGTGCTCCTTGGAAACTCTACGGGGCAGTTCTACTCTGTCCTATAGGGTCACTATGAGTTGGAATTAACTCGATGGCACTGGGTTTGGTTTTTTTTTTTTTGGTTCTACTAGTGGTGAGCATATCTGCTCCTTGAGACTGTACCCTCTCTGGGGATGGCCTGTTCTCTGAACCTGCCTGCTGGGCTGGTAAACACATGGGTCACCAATCCTCCCAGGTGATCAAGTACTAGGTGTCGTGTGGCAGGATGGCCAAGCATCTGAAGATGCCATTCAGACTTCCACCTGGTTTTCTGTATTGTCTCTCCTGTTTCCTTTGTTACTCAAAGCCCCACTCCCAGGAATTCCTATTTGCCCCGCTTGGCAACAGCAAAAGGAAATGTTCTCCCAGTTTCAGTTTTCCTCCTGCTTCCCTCAGCCAGACGCTCTGTCCTAGTTTGTTTCTTCCTGTTTACAGCAGCCACAAACGGCATTGGAGCACTGCGACGTGCACAGAACCGTACTACATGTGCGAGAAATTATTTTTACAAAAACCGTCATCTACAAAGATGTCTATGGTGACATAGCCAAAAACCACCAAACTCTCAAGTACAGAGACAGTTGCTCAATGGCTCTGAAAATATTTAAATATATTAAAGCACATTTACTCAATGAACTAAGAAAGATAAATGTGAAAAAGATAAGGATATTAAGACTATGATAGATGAAACACTTATAGGAGATAACAATAGTGAAAAAAGCGGAATGTGAGATGGTACCCAGGAGCTGATTACAACTTTACCAAAACTGTGATTACATATCTTTGTGGTTACTGAAATTGTTTTATAGAGAGAGCAAATAAACTACAAAGGAGAAGGGGTTGGTCGATGACCACTAAGCTGTAGGACTCCATGAAATAAAATGACAGAGTTCTTGCCAGGCTTAAAAGACCCGTTTTACCTGGAAGTAAACTGATCCCTAAGAACATTAAGTGACTAGTCCATGATCATACAGCCACTTAGTGGCAGAAGTGAGACTAGAGTTTAGATCTCTCAACTAATGATCCAACGTTCTTTTCCTTCGACTACACCGCTATACCCTGCCGCCATGGAGTCAGTTCTGGCTCACTGCAACCCTACTGGACAGAGTAGAACTGCACCATAGGGTTTCCAAGGAGCAGCTGGTGGAGTCGAACTGCTGACCTTCTGATTAGCAGTCGAGTTCTTAACCACTGCGCCACCAGATTCATACAAATAAACTGGAGGTCTTTGCTATCCGGGTACTCAGAATCCACATACCTACAGTTTCAAGCCTATTTAGGGAAGCAAAGCCTTCAAGTCACTAAAATCCAGTAAAACCTGTGAAAGCCTGAACCTGTGTAAAGCAGAAACCCGTCAGAGAAGGAAAACTGAAAAATTTTCCACCAAAATAAGCAAGAGAAAAGTGGTAAGGCTGTACCCTGTGCCAAAGGTGGAAAGCTTGCAAGACCTGAAAAAAACTTTGGTAGAGTTCCGGCTCTCACAGGTTTCACTATAGGTTTCTAATAACCAACAGTTTTCCCACTCAAAAACCTGTCCCTACTCAACAACAGCATCTCTGCCTGATCACATCACCAGTGCCTGTATCTCCCACAAAATGACCTATATCTACCGCAAAGCCAAACGGCAAATCTTGCCCCCAAAACACAGAATTCCATTGGGGGAACTCAAATTGGCATTAGAGAACTTCCCCAGCAACAGGTCACACAATGACAAATGAGGACGTGCAGAGTTTGACCAAATAACAATTATTTGAGAGAAATATCAAAAGCTGGTGACAAGACAGGGATTTCAATACAAAATGGTTTTAATAGTAAAGATCTAAAAGGCCTCAAAGGAAAATGACCAAAGACCTCAACTATTTTTGTAAAACTGACCATTTTTATGTCAAATGTGAAATAAAAAGTACCATAAAGGTACCGGCATACAAGTGTGTCCAAAAGTGTACTTACCCCAAAACAATCAGCACCTGACTTTTGCTTTGCTCATTCTATAAGCTAGTCCACAATCACAACGATAAAATAAATTTTGTTAAATTACAAGCCAAAACGTATTTTCATTTTCATTTTTCAAGCTACAGTCCAAAAGCTTTACTTTATCATGTCATGAAATTTTGGTCCCCATTTAAGTGGATTCACTTTAAATGGTCTTTTTTTGGTTCTAATTATCCTCGGATAACAAAGACCTGCTGTAGAATCTTCAGAATGAATTTTTTTAAGTATAAATCAGTAATATGAAAGGTATTTATATCTTTTTTGAGCCAAGCACACATTTAGAAACAGAAACCTTAGGTCCAGAATATGCAAAACTAAGGGACACCTTGTTTGTATTTTGCCTCTCTTGCATTAAAAAAAAAAAATGCATTTTATATTTCATACCATGCAAAGTAAAAACTTTGTAAAGTTACAAAATCACAAATGACTTTGTCTCGATTCTTTCAACAAGTGTGAAAGTATAATAATGTATTCGCCCTCTTGAATTACATAATTAAGTTTCCAGTTACAACATCCTATTTTAGTTGAACACCACCATGGGAGAATGCCCACGTGGTTCTTAATAGTTGCTGATTTGCATACTGTGATTAGTTCCATCATTTTTAATTGTCTGTGGTTCTGTATAATTCATGATCTGAACTTCACTTGAGAACATTCACAATGGCTGAGTTTCCCTATGTTCAAAGTGTGTATTAGATGAAAATAGTTAATATTCAGGGCTTTCTAGCATTCATTTAGACAATGAGAGCTATTCTAGTATCATCAAAACACAAGGCTTCATTTTAGAAACATTAATTATTCAGTGGAACATTTTCTTCTAGAAGAGCAAGAAAAGGAAAAGAATTTATTCCCCCATTAAGTGAAACTGCAACATTCTAGAGTAGAAAGATATTTTTCTTTTACTTTTCAATCTGTGACAGTATTAGGAGTCTAAATAACAAGTAATGAAGAAGTTAAAGTGTATAAGATAATAATTTTTTTTAAAGATTCACTTATTGGGGACTTCATCAAGCTTCCGTAATCAAAATAACAAACAATTTACGCTTCAGTTAGTTTATTAATTCTATCTTGCAGGTGAAGACCAATATTATTGACTCAGCCTTTCTGTCAAATTTCCTTATCTTTCAAATGAGTACAAACCTATGGCTCAGGGTTGAAATGTAAATAATGGTTCCTTCCAGGTTTCCACAGACAGCAAAGGCCCAGCTACCGAGGCCACCTGAGACTGAACATAAAGGAAAAATTACGGGTTATCTGCCATGCTCTATTGTAGACACGTGAATTATTTCACCACCATTGTCTAAGAACAAAAAGAAAAATAAGCTCAAAGGTATCCTCTCAAATATTTGAGCCTCAAGGTAAGTAAAACAGATGAACCATTCTGCTCTGGTTCCCTTTCCAAAACGAAATTAGTGAGGGGTGCTCTAAACAGCAGGAGTCCCTGGGTGGTATAAACGATTAACTCACTGGGCTGCTAACTCAAAGACTGGAGGTTCGAGTCCACTCAGAGGGGCCTCGAAAGAAATGCCCAATGATCTACTTCTAAAAAACCAGCTACTAGACTAAAGGATCACAACGACCACAGCCTCCACCAGACTGAGTCCAGCACATCTAAATGGTGTCCAGCTACTTTGACTGCTCTGACAGGGATCACAATAGAGGATCCCGGACAGAGCTGGAGAAAAATGCAGAACAAAATTCTAACTCACAAAGGAACAGCAGACTTGCTGGCCTGACAGAGACTGGAGAAACCCCGAGAGTATGGCCCCTGGACACCCTTTTAGCTCAGTAATGAAGTCACTCCTGAGGCTCACCCCTCAGCCAAAGATTAGACAGGCCCATAAAACAAAATGAGACTAAATGGGCACATTAGCCCAGAGGCAAGGACTAGAAGGCAGGAGGGGACAGGAAAGCTGGTAATGGGGAACCTAAGGTTGAGAAGGGGAGACTGTTGACATGTCATAGGATTGGCAACCAATGTAAAAACAACAAAATAAAAAACAAAAAATCAGCCACTGAAACTCTATGGGCACAGTTCTAGTCTGAACACACAGTCTCCATGAGTCGGACTCGGCTCAATAGCAGCTAGAACTGGAACTGGAAAGCTCTCAACAAGTATGTGGGCCAATAATCATCCTGAAACTCAAGGACATGGAAATCCCTGCTCCAACTCACTTGGCTAAGTTACTATCAACCTCAATTAAGAGCCTTTGTTGTTCTACCACTGTAAAAAGGAGGTTTTTGACCAGGGAAGCTTGATCAAGCCATAGGAAACAAAAATGCTGAACGTCGCTTCTTGTTTTTGGCAAACTGGCATATATAAGCAGAGTTCTTGAACTTTAAAACTGCCGTAATGCATATGCATTAGTAAACTTCTTATCAACCACGAAAGATGATACGGTGAAGATGAGAAGCCAGACCGACACCCTGTCTTGCTCACTGTTCTTTCAGACCTGGATAGAGGAAGAGCATCCACGCGGGACAGGAGTGCAGGCTCAGGGCTTGGTTCAGGGACTTGCTAAAGTGGGCAAGTTTCATATCTCTCTAAACGTGTTCAAGCTTCTGTAAAATGGGTATAAGAACACACTTCTAAGGTTCCTATTAGCTTTAAACAAGATAATCAGTGTGGAGCAGGCAGCACAGGGCTTCGCATACACGAGATGTGCAGAAGTTTAGGTATTATTTTTCCTGCTACACACAGAATAGAGTGACTTTCTATTGTCTCTGAACCTTGAGGGAGGCTGCATTGAGTAAGTTTTCTCTGATTACAGCTGACCCTTTCCATCCAAAACTGTGACTAGGAATTTATTTTTATTACTGTGAAAATACAGGAAATATAATACTTCAAAATGTACTATTCTAAAATCCTTTTTCCTAAGTTACTGCAGAATGGATATGACCCATAAGGTTTTGATTTAATGATCACTAACACTGACATAAACAACATCATGATAAATGGAGCAAACAGTGAAGTTGTCAAGGAGTTCATTTTATTTGGATCCACAATCAGCACCCATGGTAGCAGCAGTCAAGAAATCAAATGACACACTGCACTGGGCAAAACTACTGCAAAAAGTTTTAAAAAGCAAAGATGTCACTTTGAGGACTAAGGTGCACATGACCCAAGCCATGGTATTTTCAATCGCCTCATATGCATGGACAATGAATAAGGAAGACCAAAGAAGAATTGATGCCTTTGAATTATGGTGTTGGTGCAGAATATTGAATATACCCTGGACTACCAAAACAACAAACAAAAATCTGTCTTGGAAGAAGTACAGCCAGAATGCTCCTTAGAAGTAAGGATGGCGAGATTTCATCTCACATACTTTGGACATATTATCAGAAGGGATCAGTGCCTGGAGAAGGGCATCATGCTTGGTAGGGGGTCAGCGAAAAAGAGGAAGGCCCTCAAACAACATGGATTGACCCAGTGGCTGCAACGATGGCGGCAATCACAACAATTGTGAAAATGGAGTGGGACCAGGCAATGTTTCGTTCTGTTGTACACAAGGTTGCTGTGAATCAGAATCAACTTGATGGCACCTAACAACACCACTGACGTGAGGGTTGTGGTGGTTTCGTGGTAGAATTCTCGCCTTCCATGCAGGAGGCCCAGCCAAGGCACCTCATAGACAGCCACCATCCATCTATCAGTGGTAGCTTGCATGTTGCTATGAGGCTGAACAGGTTTCAGCAGAGCTTCCAGATTATGACAGACTTGGAAGAAGGGCCTAGTGATCTGCTTCCAAAGCAGCCAATGAAAACCCTGTGGATCATAACAGTCCAATCCCATGGTGCATGGGGTTTCCATGAGTCAAGGGCTGGCTCTACAACAGATAACAACAGCACTGCCATAAAAAAAAAAAAAAAAGCCCACTGCCATCTATTCCAACTCATAGCGACCCTATAGGACAGAGTAGAACTGCCCAATAGAGTTTCCAAGGAGCGCCTGGCGGATTCGAACTGCCGACCTCTTGGTTAGCAGCCATAGCACTTAACCACTACGCCACAGTGCTCACAATATACCAGGCACTCTGACTGCTTTCCGCATGTCAACTTGCTTAATCCTCATAATAATCCTGTGAGGTAGGAACTATCATCATTCCCATTATACAGATCAGGAAACTGAGACACACAATGCTTAAACAACTTAGCCAGGTGTCAGAGCCAAGCCAGGGTTCAAACAGGGCAGGGCAGCTCAAGGATCACTACTGGGTCTCTGTTTTGTGTATTTATTTGGGGAAATGAGGTGGGCAGCAAAGATAGGGAGGGTGGAGGAAGGGAAAAAAATCAGTATAGGAACACTTCTTCTTCTTTCCTCCACACACATAGGAAAGAAGCCTTCAATTGTGAAGACACTGTCAAATACACTTTGGCTGGTTCTTCAAACAGAAACTGGAAAATTCCGATTAAGGTCTCTGAGCGTCAGCACGGTTTGGGCTTGCTGTTAATCTGAAGGCTAGTGGTGTGAGCTCATGCAGCATCATCTCGGAAGAAAGCCCTGGCAATCTGCTTCCATAAAGATTGTTGTTGTTGTTGTTAGGTGCTGTCGAGTTGGTTCCGACTCATAGCGACCCTATATACAACAGAACAAAACAGTACCAGTCCTGCGCCATCCTCACAATTCTGGCTATGTTTGAGCCCATTGTTGCAGCCACTGTGTCAGTCCATCTCATTGAGGGTCTTCCTCGTATTCACTGACCCTCTGCTTTACCAAGCATGATGTCCTCCCGCAGGGACTGGTCCCTCCTGATAAAGATTACAACCAAGAAAACCCTATGAAGCAGTTCTACCCTGTAAGACCTGCGGCTGCCATGAGTCCGAATCAACTCAATGCCAACAGGTTTTTGTTGTTGTTGTTGTTTCCAAGAGTACTGGGAGAAGAGGAGCAGCAAGACTGGCGCCCACGCAGAAGCATGGATAAATGAGGCCCGTCTCGCTGACTTTCAAGAGAAGTATTCTATTCTAAACCTTGCTGCAATCTAGAATAAAACCGCTGTGTTTGATGACAATTTCACAAACACAAGACATCTGTGAATTCAAGTCCTTCTCATCTCGTCCCAGAAAAACAGCCATCCAAAGCATTCTTCTTAAATATTCATGCCTTTAAATGAAAGAAAAGCCAGAATACCAGCAGCTCCAACTAAAACAAGTGTGGAAATATATATGCTTGGCCTATAAAAGTCATTACCAGCATTAATCAAATCTTCATTCATCATTACATAGCATCCCCATTTTAGAAACAAGCCTAAGAGATTGAGTGTTTCACCCCAGCCAGAGTGACTCAGCTACAATTAACCCACTGCTGTCAAGTCAATTCTGACTCATAGCAATGCTACAGGGCAGAGAGGAGCTGTCCCATAGGGTTTCCAAGGCTGTAATCTTTTTTGTGTGTGTGTGTGTGTGTGTGTTCGCGTGCGCATGAGTGCTTTAGGTGAAAGTTTACCGAACAAATTAGTTTCTCATTCACAAATTTATACTCAAATTGTTTTGTGACATTGGTTGCAATCCCCGCAATGTGACAGCACTCTTCCCCTTTCCACCCGGGCTCCCTGTGGCCATTTGTCCAGTTTTCTTGTCCCCTCCTGCCTTCTAGTCTGCTTTTGGCAGGAGTTGCTCATCTGGTCTCATATATTTGATTGAACTAAGAAGCACGTTCCTCATGTGTGTTATTGTTTTATAAGCCTGTCTAATCTCTGGCTGAAAGGTGGACTTCGGGTGTAGCTTCACTTCTGAGTTAGCAGGGTGTCTGGGGCCATACTCTCAGGATTGCCTCCAGTCTCTGTCA
This sequence comes from Loxodonta africana, assembly GCF_030014295.1. Taxonomy (NCBI): domain Eukaryota; kingdom Metazoa; phylum Chordata; class Mammalia; order Proboscidea; family Elephantidae; genus Loxodonta; species Loxodonta africana. Next base: position 172,639,505 of record NC_087345.1, on the reverse strand, counting down.
GACCAGTAAGTCTGGTCTTTTTTTGTAAATTAGAATTTTTTTCTACATTTTTCTCCTGCTTTGTCCGGGACCCTCTATTTCGATCCCCATCAGAGCAGCTGGTGGTGGTAGCCAGGCACCATCTAGTTCTTCTGGGCTCAGGCTGGTGAAGACTCTGGTTCATGTGGTCCATTAGTCCTTTGGACTAATATTTTCCTTGCACCTTTGCTTTTCTTCATTCTCCTTTGCTCTGGACAAGATGGGACCAATAGATATATCTTAGGTGGCCGCTTACATGCTTTTAACACCCCACATACTACTCACCGAAGTTGGATATAGAATATTTCTTTATGAAGTATGTTACACCAACTGACCTAGATATCCCCAAAGACACTGGTCCCCAGCCCTCAACCCCAGTAACCCGGTCCCTCAAGGTGTTTGGATGTGTCTAGGAAGCTTCCTATGACTTTGTCTCCAAGTTATGGAAGCAGACTGCCACATCTTTCTCCCACAGAGGGGCTGGTGGGTTTTAACTGCTGACCTTTCAGTTAGCAGCCGAGTACTTAACCACTGTACCACCAGGGATCCCGAGCTACCATTATACCCTTGAAATTCCAGCTTCTAGATGTTACGATGGACCAAGGAGTCCAGTGAGGTCTGTAAAGGACCACAGACCCTTCCCTCAGCCTATTCCACACAGAGAGAGACCCCTGAGAACAGAGACAGCCAACCCGTGCACCCCAGTAAGAAGACAATGTGTACCTACATGAACAGAGACGGGAACAACAAAAAACTTACTAGATTTACTGTTAGCTCAATCGCATCATGTTTTCTAAAACACAGTTAAATGCTTTCTTAACATAACCATAACCAAAGGGGAAAAGGAAAACTTAAAGAATTTGCAATCTCGGGAAAACCTAAAAGAACTGTAGTTTGAATGGAAGAGTGATGCAATAACCAATATGAACTAAACAGCCTGAGAGGCAGAATTATAAGGAGACTATGCGTTTTGAAGTAACTGAATTCTGAAGGAAAAATAATGGTATGGGTGAACTGAGTCCCCCCGAAAGATACGTTGAAGTCTAGCTCCTAGTACCTATGAAAGTGACTTGTTTGGAAATAGGATCTTTGCAGATGTAATCAGTCAATTCACACGAGGTCATATTGGAGCAGGGTGGGCCCTAATCCTATATGCTTGGTGTCCTTGTAAGAAGAGAGGAAGGATACAGAAGGACAAAAGGAGAATGCCATATGAAGACAGAGGGAGACACTGGAGTGATGCACCTATACGCCAACATACGCCAAAGACTGCCAGCAACCAACAGACGCTAGGAGAGAGGCGTGAACAGATTCTCCCCCAGAGCCTTCAGAAGGAATCAACACGGCTGACACCTTGATTTCAGACGTTTATCCTCCATAACTGTGAGAGAACAAATTTCTGTTGTTTGAAGTCACTCATTTTGTTGTGCTTTGTTACAGAAGCCCCAGGAAATAAATACAGATGGCTGAAATCAAAGAAAGAATTGAGGTGTCCCTGGAGTCAGACTCATCTCTAGACTGCATAGACCACACAATGTGTAACATTTCTGAGGGCAGAAATTAAAACTCTAGTGAATCAGGGTTCCAGGGGATTAGAGGAAAAAGTCCACCAGAGGCTGACAAGATGGCTGGGGTCCCACAGCACTTAAGATAGACTTGGATTTGCAACACCACAAAAACTAGTGTTTCAGCAGCCACACTAAAAAGTATAGAATGTTCTAGATGCTTATTTTAAATAATTTATAATTTTAGAGGCAAAATAACCTTGGTGTCCTCTGTGAGAAAACTTTGCTTCATGAAGCCAGACATCTCACTTAAAAAAAAAAAAGTCACACACATTTTGAAGGAAAAAAAATCATATATCTTGTATTTAAAAAGAAGTCTAGGCTGCTAGGTAAACAAAGTGGGAGGCACACTCACACAAACAAATTAAAAATTGCTTAAAGTTTTCTTCAACATCAGCTTCAGAATCAACAGGGGGAGAAAAACTGCCACAACAGGAGAAAATACGGTGAAGCTCTGTGACTGACATGGTTGCACCTGTTTTCAGCAAAAGGGAGACGACCAGGCTGAAAAAAGAACCCTCGTCAAATGACACCATTAAATTAAGTATTTTAATGTGCTCAAAGACAAATTTGAACAACTGCTCCATAGGCTGGATTTAACCTGGTCCTTTTCTTTGTCTGATAGCTGATAAAAGAATAATGAATTTTAACGATTTAACGATGGCTGGTGAGTCGCTGTATTTTTAATGATAGCTCAAGACACGTTGATATCAAATTGACGAAGAGATTTTTTTTCATAAAATTTTTTTAGCAAATAGTACTGGTGGTGGGAGAATGTTTGGATGTGAAGCCAAATGGGGCCAAAACTCTAGGCAAGAGAGGAGATGGTAGGCTGTGTCAGAGCGCTGTGTGTCTGAGCACGCCAGCGGCCACACATTGCTCACAGAGAACGTGACATCATGGGTTCCTCAGTGAATTGATGGGGGGCGGGGGGAATGGTAAACTCTGAAGAAAATGAACAAAACAACTTGAATGGTGGTTTGGATTCTAAACCTTCCCTGAAGACAAATTTGTAAGGAACTAAAAAGTGATTTTAAAAGCTTATTATTAGTTGTATCAATTTGGCTCCATTTTATGGCCAGCCCATGTACAACAGAATGAAACATTGCCCCATCCTGTCCCATCATCACATCATTGGTATGTCTGAGTCCATTCTCGCAGCTACTACATAGTGCCTTACAACCTAGACAGCACATCTTCCAGCACTGTATTAGACAATATCCTCTTGTGATCCGTTGGGTTTTCACTGACTAATTTTCAGAAGTAGATCTTCAGGCCTTCCTTCCTAGTTTGTCTTAGTCTGGAAGCTAATACTGGCTGGCATTTGAAATACCAGGGGCATAGCTTCCAGAACACAGCAGCACACAAGCCACCACGGTACAACAAACTGAGAGATGGGTGTTGGTTTGAAAGCTTACTCTGAGCTAATAATGTGCCCTGGCTTACCAAGGAAAAGTGCTAGTAGGTTTCCAAAGTCAAGGCAGGACTGCCATTTTTCTTCAAAAAAGGAAAAAAGAAAACGATGATACAATAAAGAGTAAAAACTTAGGTTAAGTGAATGAATTCACCTAAAAAAAAGAGGTGCTCAAGATGTAGGTTTCTTTAGCCGATAATTTGCCAAGGCTGAAAATGCTTCAACAACCTCATGGCAAAAAGAGATTTTTATTGCATGGGACAGAAGTGTTGAAATAAAAAGGAAGCTTGAGAGCTGAACGAAGAGATACTCGTGGGAATGTTGAAACTCTAATTTCATTTACGAATGTTGAAAATTTATCGTAAAATGAAGAGCATCATCAATCACGTTCTTCACTAAGAAAGCCCTTTGAAAGCCTTATTTCCCTGAAGCCACTGATTAGAGGTCCCTCTAACTTACCATGTGATCAAACGCACACCTTCTCACCAAAAAGATACACTTGCAAAATCTTTCCAACAACAAGAGCCTGAAAATGTCCCAGGAAGTTAGGGGGCAGTGAGTTTATATTAATGGGGAGGAATGACTCAGAAAAAAAGGGTAAGAATGGTTGCACAACTTGAAGAATGTAATCAATGTCACTAAACTGTACATGTAGAAACGGTTGAATCGGTATATGTTTTGTTGTATATATTTTCAACAACAACAAAATTAATTTTTTTTTTAAATGTCCCAGGAAGAATTTGGGTATCCCCCTCAGTAAATTCCCTCCCATGGCTTGTGAAGTGAAGCAGTAAAGAAATTCTCACTATTCCTACTATCTCCATTAGTTATATGAGACAATTTGGCTGCTTCCTTCTCCTGCCCCTATCCCTCCAGTAATGAACCTATTCTTGTCAGCTATCCAGGTACTTTAAATAGTTTAAGAAGCACTACACTTCAGCCCATAACTTCAAGACTCATCTGACTACTCTCAGAAGGAGGAAGGAGACAAGCTGGCCTTGCCTCCCCCTTTTCCCTCTTCTCCACATCCAGCCCCGTATCAGCTCAAACACAAGGCTACCCCAGGGATATGAGGTCCTATTTGCTAACATGCATTGACCATGTCCGAACATTACAGTGGGTATATGTGGTTTTGCCTGTCCTGCACCCCTCCTTCCACTTGGGAATTCTTCTTCTTTCCTCATTACCATTGCCGACCCAAGGAGCCCTGGTGGCACAATAGTTAAGGACTAGGCTGCTAACTGAAAAGTTGGTGATTTGAACCCACCCAGCAGCTCCAATGGAGAAAGACCTGACGCTCCGCTTCCGTAAAGGTTACACCCTAGAAAACTCTTTGAGGCAGTTCTACTTCATCTTATGGGATAGCTAAGAGTCAAAACTGACTCAACAGCACCTAACAACAATGGTGACGACGTTGCCACCCACCTCCTTACCACTCTACTGAGCAGCCATCCACCTCAGGTTCTACTTTTGCTCTCAGAGTTGGATAGTGCATGAAGCTGTAGCCAAGATCAGGAAGCCAGTTTAGACCACACGTTGGTGAGGTTGATCAGATGTGGTAGGAGTTATCAGTAAACCTACCCCATTTCATAAATATGGCAAGGAGCTGTGTACGTTGGCAACTGTAACAGTCATCGGTTCAGAATTTACTATAGTGACACTGAAAATAAAGCCCCAAGCAAACAAGGCCACAGACCTTTGCCCTCTGTGATTTTCAGATCTAGCATCTGCAGACAACCTGCTCGAAGACACATCGCCTCACCATGGAATCGCCTCACCATGGAGCTGTCCTCTGTGGCTCCTGTTCCGGGTTCAAACTCCAACATACGGCTTACCATGACGCTCTGTTTTTCTGCACATTTGTGTCCTATGGTAGACTCTAAACTCCAGGGGAGCAGGGATGGAGTCTGACTTATCTCACTATCTGGCCCGGATTCTAACAGAACTTGGCAGGGTGCTAAACAAATAAATATTCATTAAATAAATGAACCGTATTTCCTTTCACATTGCTTTAAAAAAAAGAAACCTGGATCTCAGTCTCTTAGCCATGATACTCTATAAACGTGAGGGGCCCAGTGTACACTTTAGTATAATGTGAAATAACCTAGACATCTTTTTTTATCAACACGAGAAAAAGAAATGCTTAGTTTTATAACAAAAAAGAATTCTTACTTCAAAACAGATTCACGATTATTCCCTCATTTTCATGGTTTTCCATCAGGCTTTTTTTTTTTAATTCCTCTGGGATCACTTATTTAAGGTTCCTTCTTAGCATGAGATTCAAGGGTTGTTGTTAGTTGCCATCAAGTTGGCTCCAACTCATGGCAATCCCATGTACAACAGAAAAAAACATTGCACAGTCTAAAACTGATCAAACACACAAGCAAGACACACTGATAATTACTGGTGCCTGGAGGGCAAAAGTAGGAAACAAAGAAGAAAGATTGGTAGCTGGAAAATATGGCCTTGGTGATAGATATGACACCAGAGATCACATGATAGAATTTTGCAAGATCAACAATTAATTTGTTGCAAATGCCTTTTTCACCAACATAAATGGTGACTATACACGTGGAACTCACCACAGGAAATACACAGGAATCAAAATGACTAGATCTGTAGAAAGAGACGATGGAGAAGCTCAGTATCATTAGACACAGAACAAGACCAGGGACCAACTTTGGAACAGACCATCAATTGCTCATACACAAATTCAAGATGAAGCTAAAGAAAACAAGAGCAAGTCCATAAGAACCAAAACACAACCTTGAGTATATCTCATCTGAATTTAGAGGCCATCTCAAGAATATATTTGACACACTGAACACTAATGACCGAAAACCAGACAAGCTGTGGAATGACATCAAGGCCTTCATACATGAAGAAAGCAAAGGGTCATTAAAAAGACAGAAAAGAAAGAAAAAGCCAAGACGGATGTCAGAAAAGACTCTGAAACTTGCTCTTGAACATAGAGTAGCTAAAGAGAAGGAATGATGAAGGGCTGAACAGAAGATTTCAAATGGCAGCTCCAGAATACAAAGTAAAGTATATAATGAAATGGGCAAAGGCCTGGAGTTAGAAAACCAAATGAGAAGAACACAATCAGCATTTCTCAAGCTGAAACAACTTAAGAAAGAATGCAAGCCTCGAGTTGCAATACTGAAGGATTTTCTACGGGAAAAATATTGAGCAATACAGAAAACATCAAAAGAAGCTGGAAGGAATACAAAGAGTCAGTGCACCAAAAAGAACCGGTGGACATTCAACTATTTCAGGAGGCAGCATATGATCAAGAACTGATGACATTGAAGGAAGAAGTCCAAGCTGCACTGAAGAGAATGGCAAAAAACAAGGCTACAGGAATTGACAGAACACCAAATGACATGTTTCAACAAACAGATGCAGCACAGCAGGTGCTCACTCATCTATGTCAAGAAATTTGGAAGACAGCTTCCTGGCCAACCGACTGGAAGAGATCCAGGTTTATGCCCATTCCGAGGAAAGGTGATCCAACAGAATGTGTAAATTATTGAACAATACCACATACAAGAAAAATTCTGAAGATCATTCAATAGTGGTTGCCACAGTATACCCACAGGAAACTGCCAGATTCGAAAAAGGACATGGAACTAGGGATATCAATGCTGATGTCAGATGGATCTTGGCTGAAAGCAGAGAATCCCAGAAAGATGTTCACCTGTGTTGTATTGACTATGCAAAGGCATTCAACTGTGTGGCTCATAACAATTTATGGATAACATTTCTAAGAATGAGAATTCCAGAACACTTAATTGTGTTCATGAGGAACCTATATATAGATCAAGAGAGGGTCACTAGAAAAGAACAAGCGGATACTGTGTGGTTTAAAGTCAGGAAAGGTGAGTGTCAGGGTTGTATCCTTCCACCATATTTATTTGATCTGTATGCTGAGCAAATAATCCAAGAAGCTGGACTATATGAACAAGAATGTCACATCAGGACTGGTGGAAGACTCATTAACAACCTGAGATATGCAGATTACACAACCTTGCTTGCTGAAAGTGAAGAGGACTTGAAGCACTTACTGATGAAGATCCAAGACTACACTACAGCCTTCAGTACGAATTGCACCTCAACATAAAGAAAACAAAAATTCTCACAGCTGGATCAATAAGCAATATCATGATAAACGGAGAAAAGACTGAAGTTGTCAAGGATTTCATCTTACACAATCAATGCCCATGTAAGCAGCAGTCAGAAATCAGATGACATATTTCGTTGGGCAAATCTGCTACAAAAGACCTCTTTAAAGTGTCAAAAGCAAGGATGTCACTTTGAGGACTAAAGTGCACCTGACCCAAGCCATGGTATTTTCAATCACCTCATATGCATGCGAAAGCTGCAGAGTGGATAAGGAGGACCGAAGAAGAATTGATGCCTTCAAATTATGGTGTGAACAAAGAATACTGAATATACCATGGAGTCCCAGAAGAATGAACGAATCTGTTTTGGAAGAAGTTCTGCCAGAATCCTCATTAGAAGCAAGGATGGCGAGACTACGTCTCACATATTTTGGCCATGTTATCAGGAGGGACCAGTCCCTGGAGAAGGACATCATACTTTGTAAAGTGGAGAGTAAGTGAAAAAGAGGAAGACCCTCAACAAGATGGATTGACACAGCGGCTGCAACAATGGGCTCAAGCATAACAAAAACTGTGAGGATGGCGCAGGACCAGACAGTGTTTCATTCTTTTGTATGTAGGGCTTCTATGACTCGGAACTAACTCCACAGCATCTCACAACAACAACATACCACCTCCAAGACTGTTGGTATGTTTGTGTCCATTGTTGGCACGATTGTGTGCTCTGAGTGCCTTCCAATCTAAGGGGCTCATCTGCCAGCACTATATCTGACTATGTTCTGTTGTGATCCATTGGGTTTTCATTGGCTAATATTCAGAAGTAGGCCATCAGGCTTTTCTTCCTAGTTTTAATTTGGAAACTTTGCTAAAACCTGTCCACCATGGGTGACCCTGCTGGTATTTAACATACTAGTGGCATAGCTTCAAGCATAATGGCAACACGGAAACCACCACACTAGGACAAACTGACAGACGGGTGGTGGAGACTTAAGGGTAACTGGGCTAGGAAAAAAAAACCTTGCCGTCTTGTTGATTCCAACTCATAGAGACCCCCTAGGACAGAACAGAACTGCTGCATAGGGTTTCCAAGGAGCGGCTGGTGGACTCGAACTGCTGACCTTTTGGTTAGCAGCTGTAGATCTTCACCACTGTGCCACCAGGGCTGCACTCAAAGGCGACAGGTTTGGTTTTGGGGCCAATCGAGGGTCAAATACCAGAGACTGAGCACCTCGGCATTTCCCCTCACCTGGCTGGCCATGCTTATAAAGAACTGTCAGCCCTTTAGCTGTCTCCTCCACATGTTGTCAGAAACCCCCTCTCTTGAAAAATGCACCCTCCACTCCAAACACATTCCTTTTCTTCACTCATGTTCTGTTCATTCATCACAAGTGATGCAGAAACCCACAGGTTCAGAAAAAGGGAGGATGGGTAAACACAGGGCTCTGTCAGCCAGTTTTCCCAGCTCACTTCAGCAGCCAGGAAACAAAGGCTCCAGCAGGGGGCCAGTGCAAGGCAGACATGCGCAAAGGGGCTACCTCTACCTAGTGAACGTTCAGGCATCAGTGGCCTCCAAGGAGGAGTTTTCCTGGGAACCCCTGGCTCTGCCTGCAGGTAACAGTGCCCAGAGCCCTCAGCAGGTCCTGAGAAGTGATCCCGGCAGGAGTCACAGCCTATCCCGGGAGGTAATTGTCGGTGTGCTCTTGAACTGCGTGTTTATTATCATCAAAGTTCACGGGTATTCCCTGCTTCTAGGTGAAGAGCACACAGGATTCATTATAAAGTTTTTTTTTTTCCCCTACTTTTCTGTAGGTTTAAACATTTTCAAAATTAAAAAGTCTGAAGAAAAATGCCAAGGAAAGAAAATTTAAAACATCTTCAAACCTCACGTCTTTAATTTTGCCCTCAACTAACTTCTGCTCATTCTTAGGTCTGCTTTTTTGAAGATTATCTGTGACAGTAACGGCAATAATAGTGGCAGCAACAGTAACAGTGGTGCTAAAGAACCAAAGAAACAGTGTTTTGAAGATTAAAAATGTTTGTTAAAAATAATCGGTTTAAGATAATGTGGTACCTCAGAAGAAAGGCCTGGTGACCTACTTGTGAAAAAATCAGCCATCACAAACCCCACGGAGTACAGTCCTACTCCAACACACATGAGGTCGCTATGAGTCAGGGTCCACTGGATGGCAACTGTTTTTTTAAAGTGATGTGCAATATTTACAAATAATAATTCAAGATATTTTTAAAGTGTATGTGCCAGGCATCGTGCTAAGTACTCTTCATGCATCAGTGCACTGCATCTCATACCCAAACCCATTGCCGCCAAGTCGATTCCAACTCATAGCAACCCTACAGGACAGTAAACTGCCCCACAGAGCTTCCAAGGGGTGCCTGGTGGATTCGAACTGCTGACCTTTTGATTAGCAGGCATAGCTCTTAACCATTACGCCACCAGGTTTACATTTCATCTCATAACACTTACAAAATTGTTACTATTATCATCCCTATTTTATAGATGAGGCAATGAAGGCTTAGACAGATCACATAGCTAGTAAATACCAAGGCTGTGATTTAAACTCAGGGAGTCTGACCCACTAAAATGACAGTAAAAAAAAAAAAAAATTTTTTTTTTTTAATGTGCAAACTTATATCAGTGAACAGAAAAGAGGAATCAGTCATCAGGAAACAAAAAATCTTTTGACACATTTCTGGAAGATGAATATAATCAGAAGAACATGGAACCATCAAAAAAGAATAGAATGCAAACACTGAAAAAACATATTATCTGAAAACAAGAAAGAGCTAATGGAATTTAAAAACATGACTGCCAAATAAAAACTTCAATAGAAGAAAGAGAAGATCAAGTTCTGCAATTATCTCAGAACACAGAGAAAATGGACCAAGAGATGAAAAATTAAAGATAAGGTTAAAAGGCAGAGAACTAATCCAGGAAGCCTCACATTTGACTAACAGGAGTTCCTAGAAATCATCAAAAAGGGGAAAAAGAAGAAGAAATCATCAAAGAAATAATATACAACAAAAAATAAAATCAATTATAAAAAAAGAAAATAATAATAATATAGGAAAGAAAACCTCCCAGAGCTAAAGAGAGAAGTGAGTCTCTAAACAATGATGACATCAGTTAGGAACTTGTTGCCTCTCAGCTGCAAGTCCATCCTGGAGCTGGACTTGGGCAACATTTCCCTTGCCAGCTGCCGTCGGGATAAGCTTTATCGGTAGAGGCTGCTAGGAAGATCAGGAAGTAGGAAATGGTTTCTCTTCCTGGCTTTGGTGTGCTCTTGCCAGCTTGCTCCTGCAGCGCCAGCGGCTGGCATCTTGTGTAACACCCAGGAACATCAACCCCCAGGTGGTTTCCAGCGAGTCCCACAGGCACCCCAGCGACAGCTTCCCAGCACCCAACAGGCTTCCCAGCAAGTCTTGCAGACACCCGGTGGGCGGCTCCCTCGGAAGTTTCCTCAGCACCTCAGCAGACAATATCCTGCTCACCAGTCCTGGCCTGCCTGCAGCACCTCACCAAACTTTTCAGCCACCCTGTGGGCCACGGACTGGGCTCTCTCCAAGAAGATCTCAATCTCAGCTTTAGGGGTGGGCAAGGGGCAGCCTCTTCCAAATCTCTTCCTGCCTCCGCCTTAGAAGGAGTGGTTGCTCCCTATACCTGCTATCCCTGTGTTCTTTATAGCTCTCTTTGTTAGTGATGGAAACCCTAGTGGCGCAGTGGTTAAGTGCTACAGCTGCTAACCAAAGGGTTGGTCGGCAGTTCGAATCCACCAGGCGCTCCTCGGAAACTCTATGGGGCAGTTCTACTCTGTTCTATAGGGTCACTATGAGTTGGAATCGACTCAATGGCACTGGGTTTGGTTTGGGTTTGGTTTTGTTAGTGATGGTGTTAGCTGCCACCGAGTGGCTCAGACTCATGGTGACCTCATGTACAACAGAATGAAATGTTTCCTGGTCCTGTGCCATTTTCATGATCATTGCTATGTTTGAGTCTGTTGTTGCAGCCATTGTGTATTTTGAGTGCCCTCCAACCTAGTGACACAATGGTTAAGTGCTCAGCTGCTAAGAGAAAGGTTGGCAGTTTGAACCCAACCAACAGCTGTGCAGGAGGAAGACCTGGTTCCGTGAAGATTATAGTCAAGAAAACCCTATGGGGCAGTCCCACTCTGTCACATGGGGCCAGTATGGCCTAATAGCAACAACCCAGAGTAAGGGCTCATCTTCCAGCACTGTATTAGACAATATTCTATTGTGATCCACAGGGTTTTCATTGGCTCATTTTCAGCAGTAGACTGGCCAGGCCTTTCTTCCTAGTCTCTTAGTGTGGGAGCTCCTCTGAAACCTGTCCATCATGAGCAGTCCTACTGGTATTTGAAATACTGGTGGCACAGCTTCCAGCATCATAGCAATACACAAGCCACCACAGTAGGACAAACTGACAGGTGGTGAACAGCTCTTTACTCTTTCATAATGCCCTGCTAATCCTAAGTAGTTAATCCCTTGTTACTATTTAATTCTTTACATTAAACTTTCCCCATTCACACTTCAGTGTGAGTTTTGTCTCCTGAATAGAACCTGAAGGTAACTCCCACTGACTACCAACCACAATAAATGAGAGAAGACTCACACTCAGATACATCACTGTGAAATCATTGTGAAATTTCAGAATATCAAGGAATAAAGAGAAAGAGAGAAACTCCATGAGCTTCCAAAAAGAAAAGAGACTCACTTAAAAAAGATTTTTGAAAAGTCAGACTGGCATTTGGCTTCTCAAATCAGCAATAATAAGGCAGGGTTGTGAAGTTTAAAGAAAAAGCTATTTCAAACCTATAAATCCATACCAATTTTACTGAAGGAAGATGTTTTCAGGCACGCAAAACTCAAAAGTCTATCTCTCTTTCCAAAGAAGTTAGGTGAGACTATATTCCACCTAAATGACAGTAAGAAACAAGAAAGAGGAAAATGCAGCATATGAGAAATCGAATAAAGTCTGGATTCAAGGAAAATAAACAGCAGCAAACGTAGAAAGCAATGAGAACAGCATTGAGTGGGCTCCACAAAGAATGTCTCCAAGAACAGCAAGGATTCTAAGCAACAGACAAATGAATTAGAAGCTAGACGATATGAAGGATATAATTTGACCCTCTGCAAGGCAAAAAAAAAAAAAGTGTAGTCAGTAAAAATCTCAAGGGAAAACAGCAAAATACAAGAAAGACATGATCCAAAATGTGTCATGATTTTGAGCAATCAATGGAATTTAACAAAATGACTGAAAATGATGTTAGAAACATTCTCCTTTGAATGATGCTGTAGTTGTGATATAAGAATAATAGGGAGGGAAGTAAGATAACAGCACGCTAGTTGGCTCTGCCACAGAAAATATTAACATTCTGATTTCACTGGTTTTCAACCTTTAGATTCAACCAAAGGACAAAACCAAAGAAAATATTTCAAATTAGAGAAGACAAACCTTATCAATCTCGCACTGTAAAAGTAAAGCTGTAACAAGACATAGCCGATAAAAGCTGAAAGATGATTGAGTGGGGAGGAGAGGTGGACAGAAGGTACTGATACTAGTAGCCTACTTTCATAAAATTTGGGATTTGAGAAAAAGCGCTGAGTGTAGACGGAGGGTCAGCAAAAAAGAGGAAGACCCTCAAGGAGATGGACTGACACAATGGCTGCAAGAATGGGCTCAAGCACAGCAACAATTGTGAGGATGGCGCAAGACCGGGCAGTGTTTTGTTCCGTTGTACACAGGGTTGCTATGAGTCAGAATCGACTGGATGGCACCTAACAACAACACCTGGAACAAGAAACTAGAGGTTCATGAGTATTAAAATTGGAAAGACAGTCAATAGAGGAATTCACATAGTTAGAAAACTAAAAAGTGTTGTGTGTTTGTGTGAGTATCCATCTATGTGACCTCAACTAGCACAGCAGACAGTCAACGGATAAAACCCAAAGCAGAGACACCAAAAATAGCTAGCTGAGTAAGCATATTATTAGAGTTATAAAAGTAATAATTACTAAGAGAGTTAACAGGAACAACTAAAACAGTGTTTCTTCATTATCAGCTGTTCTCTACTATTTGATTTTTTCCCACCATGTTCATGAATTACTTTAATGTTTAGAAAATAATCATCTAGTTCAGGGGTTGGCAAACTTTTTCTATACGCAATGAGATAGTTTAGGTATGGCGGGCCATTATACTGCAACCAGACAATTCGTAAATGAATGGGCCTGGCTATGTTCCAATAAAACTTTACTTACACAAACAGGCGGCAGGCTAGGTCTGGCCTGTGGGCTGCAGTGTGCTGATGATCCCTGATCTAGTCCAATATTTCCCAAACTATGCACTATATTTAAGGGTATTCTTCCAAAAAGGGTGAAAGGGTTCCACATACAAAAAGTTTAGAAAATGCTAGGCTAAACAATATTAAGTTAATTTCTTTACTTCAGGGCTTTTCACAGCATTTAATGTGTTTATGAGTGTTTGAGTAACCAATACCAAAATATGTAGTACACAATTTCTCCAATTTGCTTAAATGCACTGGAGGAACCCCTAACTAGTAACATCTCAGTGTTCTGGGTGACAGTTTGGGGAAGAATGGCATAATCTACTTTCTATGCTTTAACAATGAGTAAATAAGGCTCAGAAAGTAGCAAATTACTTGCCCAAGGCCACATGGCAAGATGGCGTCAGAACTGTGTTAGAACCCACCATTTCAGAGGACAATGGATGGATATACCTGGATAACAAGCCAGTGTAATGCCATTAGCGTCTCTGCCCAGAGTAGCTTTACAGGACACACTTTGACACAGTGTTAGTACATCGATACAACAATACTAATGCCTCAAAAAATGTAAACCTACGGGGTCAGATTTTATTATTTTCTTTAGAATCACCATGAGGTGGGGTGAACCTACTGGACGCATTTACTGTGAGTCTGTTTCCTCAGCCTCAATTTTTTTTTGGAGGGGGAGGGAGAAGGAGGATATTTAAAAGATAGAGTACCTAAATAATCTTTTTCTCAATTTATTTATGAAGTCCCTCGATAATGCTAACAGATAATGCATTTGCTCACTAACTGAAAGGTTGGAGGTTCCAGTCTACCCAGCAGCATCTCGGAAGAAATGTCTGGAGATCTACTTCTGAGAAATCCAGCCTTTGAAAACCCTGTGGGGCACGGTTCTACGCTGACACACCATGGCAATTGGTCTGGTCTGATTCTATTTATGATTCTAGAGCATATAATCCAGTGTTACTAAGCACACTGTATTTTATGGCATAAAATTAATGAATAGCTGTTGATTAAACTCTAACTGAACATACAGCAACGTACAAAGCACAGAGCATGTGTTTTAGGAGATAATGGAAAGTTTAAGAGTATCAGGAACAAAAGAAAAAGACTCGAGAGATCTAAGATCTAAGTGAACACGCTAATTTCTTATGGAGACAATACAAATATATGAAACAAAGTAATATATTCCCAAACACAGAAATGTACCGGATATAAATTGAACTTTTAAAAAATGAAAAATTAGTTTAAACAGGTGGTCCAAGCAAGGAGGGATTGAACAGAATTGAGTATATTCACTCTGAAAATAACATCCTGGTTTCCAAAGTTTAGAATGTTCATACCATATCTCTATTTTCTTTTAACACACAAATCAACCACTCTGTTTTCCCCATATTTCGCAAGTGTGCTTTCATAGCCTATGATTATTAGTAAAGATGGAGGTCTGAAAACATTCTTTGCCAACTTGGCTAAGGGGAAGGTGTCCCCTGACACCCTTGTTAATGGTGTGAAAATGAAACCTGCTTCTTCCAGAGCTGTGGGAATGCTACCTCTAATGACAGAATTCCCATCCAGACTAAGTCCAGGTCAGATTGCTCCAGAAGTCCTCGGTGAGTAGCCCACTGGGAGAAGAAACAGCAGGTGCAGTTGGCCTGCAAACTCTCCCTTGGCCCTCTGTCAAGTCAACCCTTATTACAACTCACAAACTGTTCCTAAGGTCAAAACTCCAGCCCTGAGACTTGCTCCAATGGCCTAACCCAGTGGGAAGTTGTCCAACCCTTGAGGCGTGGTCACCAGATCCTTCAGAGACCCCTTAATTATACAAGGTTTCCTTTCACTACACTCCTAACATCCCTGCGTGCTGCAGGGCTGGACAAGGAGGAAGAAGCTACAGGGCAAGAAAGGTGAGAAACCATCTGGGCGTTGAATGAGGTCCCTGGGTTACAAATGCACACTGCCCAACCTACATCATTCACTACAAGAACCACTAGCCACACATGGCGACCGAGACTTGAAATGTGGCGAGTGAAATGAGGAATCGGAATTTTTAACTTAAACTGATTTTCATTTTAATTTAAAAACTGAAATATTTTCCCATTAAACACAAATGTGTTGCTTTGGTAGGACAACATTTCATATTAACTGCTGTATTGCATAAGGTGTTATCATTACTGTAGTGTGAACGACAGGCGTGTGTATCATTTCCGGTATTACACATAAACACACTGCTGATCTAATTTCTCTCAACAAGTAGATTCCGTCTGAATGATCTTTTTCCTACACAACAATATAGCATTGTAATGTGTTTATTATTGTATTTCATGCAGACAGCACAAGTTACAGTGATAGCCACACGAACTGTAATTGGAAATTAAATTGAAGCTCATTTTAACTATGACATAATTAAATTATTTTTATAGTTTAAAAAGTAAATATGGCCAGAATTTCATATGTGAAACAAAAATCTTGGTACCGATGCAAAATTGAGTGGAGAAGCATAAACTAGAACCGCAAGAGACTGGAAGAAGGTAAGTAACAAATTTCATGATCAATGGCAATTACAGTCTGCCATGGGAGAGCAAAATTAAAAAGTTGTTTGTTGCATTTTAAAAGTCAAAGGCAATAAAGCAGACAATATTTCAGTGTATGTGCTGCCAAAGCATGCACAGAGAAGACAATATAAAGAAATAAATTCAGCAAATATATAGCGAATTTGATACAAAGTTTCCCCTCAACAGTCAAAAAAAATTGATGGTCTTGGTCACCTGAAATCAGAACTAAATGTCAAACAAAAAATTTATAAATAATTTTTGACAAAATCTGAGTTGTAACTTTGGTCAGCTATAAAACACACATTCCCGTACAAAAGCAGAAACCATTTTTAGATAGAAACCATTGTTAGAAAATTACAAGGAAAAAAATTAAAAGATATTGTATAAAAAGTGAAAGATCTTTAATTAAGCAACCAAACAACTACCTATAGACTACAAAAAAAAAAAAAAAGTTGCTGTAGAGTCTAATCCAATTCATGGCAACCCCAGGTACGTAAATAGGGTTTTCGGTGGTTGTCACCTTTCATAAGTAAAGCGGTAGATTGCCAGATCTTTCTTCCGAGGTACCTCTAGGTGGACTCAGACCTCCGACCTTTCAGTTAGCAGCCAAGTACATTAACTATTTGCCCTACATACTTGCAAGCCTTTTTTAATAATATAAAATAATTTTAAATATCCATGGATTCAAAATTTGGTGAAAAACTACAAGCAGTTTTCTTTAATTTTAGACAAGTTGTGCAATTTAAGTGGCATTGCCCAACTGATACTTAGGATACTTTTTTTTTCTCAAAGGATTTCCAAACTTACGAAGAAATGTAACAAATTAACAGTCTAAAAAAATTAAAACTCACGGCACAGATATTTTCTAATTCTTTACACCTGTCAAAGGAAACATTCACTTATATGAGAGGAAAAAAAAAAAGTTGCTGTATCCAGCTATGCTGGGTCAAAAATCCAGACTTACTAGATTTTTAAAACAAGAAACTGGTAGTTCTCTTATGCATTATTCCACTGCACAATACTTAATTTGTATTAGTGTTCTGAAGAAGAGTTTATGAAAACTGTCATGGATACAGTTGTTAATATTGTTTGTACATACAAATGCTATGAGTTATCACCAGTTTATGGAACTACTGAAAGAAATGGAAGACAATGAATTTAATGATCATGTGTTCTTTGCCAATGCTTTTTGGTTGCATTGTGGAAGACTTTTAGAAAGATTCACAGTACAATTAATTCCAATTCAATTTTTTCTTTAAACAAAAGAAATGCACATCAAATATTCAATAATTAAAGACAAAATAATTTACGTTTTCTTACAAATATCACACTACATATAAATGAGCTAAATTTGAAGACCCAAGAAAATGAAAAGTTTATTTGTGACTTAGCTAGACAAGTATGAAAATTTATATCAAAATTTATACTTTTCACAGAACAAGTAAAAAAAGTAGTTTTATATATTTTTATGAAATGAATATGCAGAACGGTTAATTAAAATTGAAAGTGTTATATAAATTGCCTTCAGAAACTACAAGAAATATTTGAAAAATGTTTTGCTGATATTGATAAATTCAGAGCTCCTTTTCAATCTGTTTAATACCCCTTTGAATTTAATGTTAATAATATTGATTTGACATAAGAGACAGCAAATTTGTATAACTTGAACAGAAGTATCTTTGAAATTGATAGGCCTTTGTCTCAAAAAGTCAAGTCAATTCTTCTAAAAAATTTGAACCAGTTGTGTCAATAGAAATATGAATATTAAAGGAAAAACGACTCTTGATATTCCATTTAGTTACTGGAAAACTTTAAGTATATCTGGAACTTGGTTTTGCAAATGTACTTTTTCAACTATAAATTTTATGAAATATAAATACAGATCAAGTATTTCAGATGCAAATGTGTGGTCCAAACTCAGATCTCCTAACTGTAAAATACATACCAAATTTCAAGACTTAGTACCAAAAAAAAAAAAACAAACAAAATATCTCATTAATATTTGTACATTGATTACATGTTGGAATTATAATATCTAGGGTAAAAAACCAAAAAACCAAACCCACTGCCGTCGAGTTGATTCCAACTCATAGCGACCCTATACGACAGAGTAGAACTGCCCCACAGAGTTTCCAAAGAGTGCCTGGCAGATTTGAACAGCTGACCTTTTGGTTAGCAGTCATAGCACTTAACCACTATGCCACCAGGGTTTCCATATTTAGGGTTGACTGGGTTGAATATTATTTTAAATAATTATTAAAATAATTTTGCTTCTTTTTTAGTTTTTTAATGTACAGACTACTAAAATTTTAAAATCACATATGTAGTTCACATTATATTTCCACTGAATAGTACAGACTCTTGTTACTCACAATAAAGTCTTTTTCCAGAAGTATTAATATCGTGAGAGTTTCTTTAAAATGCAGAATCTCCGGCCCCATTCCATACCTGATTTTAACAAGAATCCCAGGTTTGGCCAAGATGGATTAATAGGGACCAGATTGGCCTTTTTGCCTGAAACAATGAAAGAGATACAAAGAAACAGAGAGAGGAAGTGAAACCAGACAAAATATATACAAAAGAGTTGTTTTCAGGACAAATGACAATGGGTAATAAAGGGCAGTATTCCTAAGGGATGGGAAACAAATGATTGCCCCAGATTGCTACCTGGAGAGTTTTCTGGCCATGACACAGAGAGCGGGACCCCAGGAAGAACATATTGGACTCTCTGAGTTTACAGACTGAGAGTCTTGGGAGATCACAGAGACTACAGAGTACCAAAGAGGAGAGAGCTGCACAAAGAAAAACTCTAAAGATCTGCATAGTCATCCTTGAGTATTCCACTCAGTACTGATCAGTGCATTTGTGTGAGGAAACTACCTGAGGCTGGGAAAGAGCTACCAGAAAAAAATTACATGTAACAGTGCCTGGTGATCACACAGGGAAAAGAGCAGTTCCTGTTTCCACCAGACAGACTAGAAAAACTCATAATTCATGTGGTACGGGGTACAGTGCTCAGGAAGCTCTTACCTCATTAAACCCCAGAACACCAAACCCACTGCTGTCGAGTTGATTCTGACTCATAGCAACCCTATAAGACAGAGCAGAACTGTCCCATGAGTTTCCAAGTTGCGCAGGAAGATTCTAACTGATGACCTTTCGGTTAGCAGCCAAATGCTTCACCACCCCACCCCCAGGGTACCTGCCTCATTAAAACCAAAAAACCCACCACCATCGAGTCAATTCCAACTCATAGCAACCCTATATAGGCCAGAGTTGAACAGCTTCACAGAATTTCCAAGAAGCGGCTGGTGGATTCAAACTTCTGACCTTTTGGTTAGCAGTCTGAGCTCTTAACCACTGCACCACAGGGCTCCTGCCTCATTAAAAAAACAGTCGGTGGGGCATAATTATCCCTAGACTCGGCACTGTTCCAGTTCTGCCTAACAAATCTTAACAGCAAGACCCCAAATCTTAAAAGCTTGTCTCCAAGTAATTTAGCTATAACCCAACAAGGTTCAAGAACACATACTATATTCTTATGCCCAAGAAGGTAAAATTCACAATTATGTGGGATCCACTGAAAAATTCCTGGCCATGCAAAGAAGCAGGAAAATACAACCTACTATGAGGAGAAAAGAAAATTAATAGAAATTGATGCAGAATTGAGACAGATGTTAGAACTAGCAAGCAAGGAAAGACATTCAAGATTTTAAGTAGACATGGAATATATAAAAATACTAATCAAATGTCCAGAGATGAAACAAATTATATATGAGATGAAAAATGTACTGGATAGAATTAGCAACAGATCAAACATTGCAGAACAAAAGCTTAGTGAACTTTAAGACATAACAATAGAAATGACCCAAAATGAAAAACAGAAGAGAGTTTTAAAAAACAAACAGAGCATAAGCAAACAGCATAAGCATAAGCAGCCTAATACATATATAACTGAAGTCCCCAAAGGAGGGTGGGGGTCAAAAATAATATTTGAAGAAATAATGGCTGAAAATATCCCAAAGTTAATTAAAAAATATAAACCTACTGATTCAAGAAACTCAGCTAACCTCAAGCACAAAAACATGAAGAAAAATACACCCAGGCACATCATAATCAAATTGCTGGAAACCAGTGATAAAGAAAAAAATCTTAAAAACAGTCAGAGGAAAAAAAGACATATTACATACAGAGGATCACAGATAAGGATGATGGCACATTTTATGTTGAAAACAATGCAAGTAACAAGAGAGAAGCAACACTTTTAAAGAATTGAAAGGGGTGAAAATGTCAACCTAAAACTCTATACCCAGCAAAAATATCTTTCAAAAAGAAAAGTGAATTAAGGATTCTATCAGGCATATAAAAATGGAAAGACTTCATCAGCAACACTCCTGCAAAACAAGAAATGTTATAAAAAGCCCTTCAAAAAAGACAATGGCATTAGGTAGAAATATAATCTACACAAAAGAATGAACACTGGAAATGGTAAGTACCTGGGGAATACATATGATTTTTCTTATTTAAATCTCTTAAAAGAAACTGACTGCTTAAGCAAAAATAAAACAATTTAGTGTGGGGTTATAACATATATAAAGGTAAAATATATGACAACAAAGTACAAAGACCAAAATGGAAATATACTATTGCAAGGTTCTTATACTATATGTGAATGGTATAATATGACTTATAGGTAAACTATGATAAGTTTAAGATATAAACTGTAAACTCTAAAGCAACCACTAAAATAATAGCTAATAACCCAACCAAGTGGAGAAAATGAAATCATAAAAAAACTCAAGAAATCCGAAAGAATGAAGGAAAAAGAAACACAGAACATATGAGATAAATAAAAAACAAACAGCAAGAGAGTAGACTTAAACCTAAACATACAAATAACACACTAAATGTAAACAGTCTAAATACTCCAATTAAAAAGCAGAGATTGTTATATTGAGGGAGAAAAAAAATGCAAGATTCAACTATATGCTGCCTACAAAACATGCACCTTAAATATAAAAACACAAATAGTTAAAAGAAAAAGGCCTTTTCAGAAAAGCTAATCTAAAAAATAAATCTCAGAATTTAGAGATGGTAGGGGTGAAAGAGGCTGAATTTAATCATTTTATAGACCTGGATGTAACACCAGTCCCATACTTAAATTCCTTGAGATTCAGTGTACCCATCTACGGGACTACATTAAGAGCTATTGTGAGGTAAAGTACAGATGAGTATAGCCTAACAAAGACTGCATGCTCAATAAAGATTACTTTCTTTTCTACCTGCACTGACTAGTAACTGCTTAGTCCAAACACCACTGGGATAAGCTGAGATAAGCTCTTCAGCACACCTGCTTGAATAACCCCAGTAAGGATAGGAAAGGTCAACATCTTCAACAGCAAAGCATGCCAGTGTCTGTATTTTGATCACTGAAAATTCTGAGACAACATCCAACATAGCCTGCACTTTTCTTTCTCACCCCCGATGAAGAGCTTTACTTTATTCATGAGGATAACTTACACTCTTGTAACAGTTGTTGCCCTCCAATCTCATAATGGATTAACAAAGAAAGGAAGAAGTTGGGCAGCTTTGTAACAATGCTTTAACTTGTGGTAAACAGAATATCAGAAATAACCATAACTATTTTATGTTTTATAAAAAGACTGTGGAAAAATATCATTTGTTATTGGCTCAGCAAATCAAAAGTGGAAAAAACAGGGCTAGGAGTCAGAAGACCTGAGTTACCGTCCAGACTCTGCTGCCTACTTGCCTTATGTTGTACAGGACACTTCTCTTTGTGACCCTTAATTTCCTCATCGATAAAAGAAAAATAAAAAGATACGCCCTGCTCATCTCACATGGTACAAAAAGAATGAAAATAAGATGCCCATGAAACCATAAAGCACACTTAAGTGCACGGGATTATTATTTTGAATGCTCAAGGTCATTGGTTTCTCCTACTAATATAGAAAATCAAGAGGTAAATTGAGAGCGGAAAACTGTTAAATTATCAATCTTCTATTTTTCTCCTGTTTAGATTTATCCACTCAAAACTGTTTCAGCAAGCACCAAAACTCTCTTTATCTAAAAAGATACGTTTTTGAAACTCAAAAACTTCCCAAGTTACTAATGAAAATAAAGAAGGGCAGTAACAAGACAGTCTAAGTAGCTTATCCAAGAACATAACATAAAGCCCTAAAAGTTAAGAAATTTGGGTTAACATTGATCCAAACTTTCCCCAAAAACCCAGCTAGACAGTGGGGTGCAGACCTCAAATTTTGTAAAAAGACCAGACTTAATGGTCTGACTGAGACTAGAAGGACCCCAGATCTGTTAGCCCAAGACAGGAACCATTCCCAAAGCCAACTCTTCAGACAGGGATTGGATTGGACAATGGGCTACAAAATGATACTGGTGAAGAATAAGCGTCTTGGATCAAGTAGACACATGAGACTATGTTGGCACCTCCTATCTGGAGGGGAGATGAGAGGGCAGAAGGGGTCAGAAGCTGGCAGAATGGACACGAAAAGAGAGAGTGGATGGAAGGAGTGGGCTGTCTCATTGTGGGGGAGCAATTAGGAGTATATAGCAAAGTGTATATAAATTTTTGTATAAGAGACTGACTTGATTTGTAAACTTTCATTTAAAGCACAATAAAAATTAAAAAAAAAAAAAAACCCAGCTAGAAGGTTAAGAGAACAATAGCAAAATTATACCTCAATAAAGCTGTTAAAAAAAAAAAAAAGGAAGGAAAACAGTGGCAGTGATCATTTTCCAGGTTTTATAAACTAGAATTCTTTCCACATCAGCACCACAGTGGCCTCCTGAGGATGTACACACTAAGAAAAAACCAGTGTTTTCACTATGAGCTCAACACAGATCTGGGACAATAAATGTCTTTAGCAAACTAGGCAACATACTTGAGTCCCAGTTTCCAAACCCAACTTAACCTGTTGCCATCAAGTCGATTCCGACTCACAGAAACTCTATAGGACAGAGGAGAATGGCCCCATAAAGTTTCCTAGGCTGTAATCTTTATGGAAGCAGACTGCCACATTTTTCTCCCATGGTGTGTTTGAACCACCGGCCTTTGGTTAGCAGCCAAGCACTTAACCACTTCACCACCAGGGCTCCTTAACTTGAATTTAAAGGCATTAAAAACTAGAACAGTTGACAGTTTTTTTTCTTAAATTTTACTGGGTTAGCACCAAGCTGTGCTTATGAAATCAATGTATGACCTTCATTGTGCTATATGACTACAGCTTATTGGCTAAACCTCTTGCAAAGTGAACGGAATCTAGATAACTCAATCCTGTCACACACGAACGAGATGCATGATTCTGGCCACTCATGGTAGCCCTTTGAGCCTCAGAATTTCTCATCTGTGAAATGAGAATAACACTACCTGCTTCATGTGGTTGTTGTGATGAAGTGAAATTAGATACATGGAAGTACCCTCCACATAAAGATGTCCAGTGATTATTTGTAATTTAAACAATCTCTCAAATTTAAATTACAATTATTCACAACAAATCATTTTCATAGTACTAAAACTGTTAAGAAGGCATTACTCTCAGCAAGAGCTATCTGTCCTACCAGACTGTAAATAATACCTCAGGGAATAATAATTATAATAGGAAAAATATCTTGAGAGACAAAAATCTACTGTATTTTTACCCAAACAATGTACACCTTCTACATTTGTTTACCAACTGCGCCCTTCCCCTGCGAGGTATTTTCCTAAGCTCACTATGCTAATTTTTTTTAGAGCAACATGAAAAAAATTGGCATAGCACACTTAATACCTCGGGGGAGATATTGTGGTTGGCAAACCAACCAAGAAGGCCTGTGTTATTTGAGTAAAAATACAGTATTTATTCTATGAAATTTATTCCTTTCATCTTTTAAATTATCTTCACTCTCTAGTCTATACTGAAATTCAAAAAATATTAAATCCACAGGCAATATTATATTTATCAACACTCTGAGATAGTGACTAATCCAGTAAGCCTCAATAAAATGAAGGCAAATTTGACTGCTTCTACAGTTCATTAACCCTCCCCACTTGTCCCTATAATGGAAAAACCCTTTGTAAAATATGATATAATGAAACAGAAAAGTCACAACTTGAAGCAATCCATGTGAATCTGGCAACACAGGAAGATAAACGACTTGGAGAGAAGGTTTGGGTTACGATTGTGCAAACACAGCACTTAACTTTTAAAAGTCAAATTCTAGCTGAAACAGGAAATGACAGAGAAGAAAATGGGTATTGGAGATCATGGATATATGGTAAACGAAACATGGGTGGGTTCATAAAATTTGGTAGTTCCACAATCAGAAAAAAGATTATAGTTGAAACCAGAGGAGCCCTGGTGGTGCAATGGTTAAAGCATTAACTGAAAGGTCAGCGGTTCGATCCCATCAGCAGCTCCACAGGAGAAAAGATCTGGCAATCGGCTCCAGATTATAGCCTAGGAAATCCTATGGGGCAGTTCTACTCTGTCCTATAGGGTCGCTATGAGTCAGAATTGACTCAATGGCACACAACAACAGTGGACGCTAGAACCAATGTCTATGCTCAAAAAGAAAGTAACAAGTTTTCCACAACACGTTTGTGGTTTCCTCTAAGTCTGCTTCCTTCTTTTTTTTTTTTTTAAGAAGTCTAGTTACTAGACATAGAACCAGTCTGTTCATGGGAAAAAAAAATGAACTGTTTTCACTGACGGCTGCAACTAACTTTTGTTTTCCTCCAACACTGTGGGAACCAAGTATAGAAAAAAAATGCCACACAAGGAACGCTTTTAGTTTTTTAAAAAAGCGGTGAGGAAGTTTTTATTTTTATTTTTTTAAATACACAGATGTTGGGTTATATAAATAATCAACCAAAACATCTTCCAACTGTATAATTTTCTTGTCAAGTATGCAATATGTTTTCTTTTTCTTTTTTTCCTGGAAACTCAATGTCAGAAGTATTCGCCAATGACTGTATTTCAAAAGATAATTGGATAATTCTGGGGTCAGAATGAAAAATATATATATAAATCCTATTTAAAAGCATTATATCAAATTCATTTTTAGGAACAGGATGGACACAGTTTAAGATTACCTGAAGTATATTCTGTCTAAACTTGGGCTCATGGATTATCAATTTTTCCAGGAATGTAGCTCTCAGCCTGCTTTTGGACTTAAAAAATGATGGATTGAAAATCTTTTTCATCCCTTAAATTGTCTCCACTTTCTGCAAGACTTTTTGTTCACCTCAAAAATTTGCAATGTAGAATTCCCTTATTATGGCACACAGTTGAGAGACAGAGGTCTTTCTACCTGCACTGTTCTCAAGAACATCTGAACATAACATACAGACACAGCCCCAAAGCAGAACATGCTCATCCAAATTTTTCTTGAGCCCCAGAGAACAATTGCCCCTGGGTGGTACAAACGGTTAGGCCCTCGGTTATCAGCCAAAAGGTTGGCACTTCGAACCCACCCAGAGGTACCTTGGAAGACAAGCACGGCGATCTACTTCCAAAAGGTCATAGCCTTGAAAACCCTATGAAGTAGTTCTACTCTGCACACATGGGGTCACCACGAGTCACAATCAACTGAATGGCAACTATGAACAATAGAGTGCTATCATCCTGCAGAAGGCTACCCTTTGTCCTCTGGGGTCCTTTTGGAAGAGGGTACATCTAGCTTCCCTTTCCAGTCCTCTTTCCCTACAATAGAACCAGCTGCTACAAAGTGGTAGGTTTCCTCCAACCTGTTCTGCCCAGGATTCTTAAAAGATCACAACTGGGTATTTTTTGTTTTTGTTCTGAAAGGCAGAGAAGAAGAGATAAAAGCAAAGTAGCCTACTCTGTGCTGGATGGAAAGAGGTGAGACTTCTGAGAACCTGGGGTTGTGTACAGTGATGTCATGTCAGGTGTGTTTCGGCTCAGTGGAGAATTCATTTTAAGAACGGACTGTAATGGAGAAATTACTCTTCACGTCAACAGGCCTGAAATATAACCACTTTCTCTCCCAGGCACAGTTGAGAATAGAAAGACAGAAACCAGAGGCTGTTGGCTGCAACGCACAGGACCAAGAGAAAACACACAGAGCCATGGGGCTGACAATCATTCCTTTGGTGACAATAAGGCTGGCAGCCAGTTTCTGCGAAGTTCACCAGAGGGAAAAGAAAGCTTCTTCAGAAACATGGTTGACAAAATACTGAATGTAAAGGATACTCTGAGAAAATAAATAATTACAGACTCAGTAACTGTCTAGACTAAATTCCCTGGTATACCTTTTATATGATAGTAGGGGTAGATGAGATGCCCAGTGTATATCCTTTATGCAAAATGGCTCTCCAGTCTTCCTCCTTCTTTATTACATCACTAGTGACAGGGACAGGGAGAGAACGAAAAGAGCAAGTAAATTTAGGAAGATACTAATGGTCTTCTTCTTTTATTGTATAAGGTTTTTAGGACCTTGGATCTACTGGGGTTTTCTGTGGCTATACACACACACACACACACACACACACACACACACACACACACATATCATGGCAACCCCACGTGTTACAAAGCAGAACTGCTCCACAGGGTTTACTTGGCTGTAACCTTTACCAAAGCAGATCATCAGGCCTTTCTTACAGGCAGGGAGTTGCTGGGTGGGTTTGAACCTATGGCAGCTAAAAAGAATAACAACAAAATTATATATAAAAACACCTTTGCCAGTCCAACAATTTTTACATGCACAATTCAGTGACATGGATTCCGGTCATCACACTGTGCAACCAGCACCGCTGTTCATTTCCAGATTATTCCCCCACCACTAACAGGAACTGAATGCCCCCTGAGCAATGGCTTCCCTTCCCCACCTCCCCTCAGGCTCCACCACTTACTCGTTGTCTTTCTTCATTTGAGACACTTAACCCAGCAAGGGAAAAAGAGGGAAAGCATGTCACACCCTCAGCAGTGTCTAGCATATAGTACACAGTCAATACATGATGGCCACTAGTGCCGTCATCATCATCATCATCGTCGTCATCATCATCACCATCATCACATCCTCTTCTGTGTCTCCAGTATATATCTTGAATATGCAACCATCACAACACCTATGACACTCTGCTAAGCATATCTGTTTATAAATTTATCCCTAGATTGTAAGCTACTTGAGGGCAGGGCACATTCTATATTCTATATAACAGCAACTGTGCTCGAGTGCATACACACACACACCCACACCATGTGGTTAACAAATGTTTGCTGATCAAACGAGTGGTTAAATAAACAGTCTGTCTGGTCACAATAATTTCCTGTTTCTGTATGATTCCAATTCAAAGAACTTTTCCCCGGCTGTTGTTAGAGATAACTTCATTAGGTAAACTGAACCTGATGACCACGTCAATAATCTGACGCCCAGTAACACCAATTACAGAACACTGCTGGAAGAAAAATAACTTGGTCTGGGTGTATTACAATCTATACTCACATTAGTTCCTATCCAGTGCTGTAAGCAGAGTCTCATGTCTTCTGGGGCAAGGAAACTGCACATTGTTTTAATTGAGAAGTTAAAGAACCAAACTCCATTTTGGCATAGACAAGCATCCTTTAACTTTCTGCAGAACTTCAAAAAAGCAGAACAAAGAGAAATGTAAATTAAGTGGCTAACACACACACACACACACACACACACACGATTCAGAAAGAGCAATTTTAATGCAGTGAGCAAGTAACAGGTGGGTGGCCCCAGAGCTCATGTGAACCCTGCTGTGCCTGCCTTGGCCAAGTAGGGCCAACACCACCCAATGCTGTTAGTCCCTGCAGCCCTGGCTCCAGGCAGGGCAAGAACATCCTTTCTGCTGTTTCTCAACCGCCATCCTGTTCCCTGTCTGCCCCTGTTCTATAACCCTCAGTGTTCATAGTTTTAGGGAGAAAAATAAAGATTGCGAAGTTAGGGTCAATCTGCCAAGGCCCTCCTAAGACCTACACTCCTGTGTGTTTTCAGGGACACAGCATCACTGCTAGGAAATGCCCTTGCTGAGCCTTCGGAACAAAAGGCACCAGCACAGTCGTAGCATGAACAAACATTCACAACTTACACACAAGACAGGATGGCCTCAAAGCACAATTAGAACCTTCTGAGAGCTTCAGAAACATCATCTGAAAACACAACACACAGATGAATTCTGCTGTTTACATACAATATCCACTTGCAAAAAAAAAACATTATCCAAAGACAAGCTCATGCACCTTCAAGGTACTGCCTTGTACTGCCAAGGTACTGTGAAAGAAGAGCCAAAATAAATTTCAAACCTTTTTCCCCAAAGTTCAGCCCTGACCTGACTGGTGTTTCCAAGATTCAATTCCAAAGAACCAATTAAAAAAAAAAAAAAAGCAAAGGCTTCCGTGGAATAAAGACTTGATAGAGTATTTAATGTAATTATTATGCCAAAGGAAGGTGACAGCCCAACAGGGCTGGCCCAGGACAAAGGCAGAAGGGCTTGCAAATTGCTGACAAGGAGAAAATACAGGAGAGAGAATGTACTTCTCAAGGAGCGCTGTCAAAAAAAGGGGAGGGAAAGGAGGAGAGAAAGCGTGAGCGGCTTAGGGTAGAAACAAAGACACGTCCTGGAAACCCTGGGAAACTGCAGACACAAAGGATCAGCCTACACACAGGAGGAGCTACAACAGGGCAGCCTGAGGGCCAGAGGAACGATTAGAAAAAGGAGATATAGGTAAGGAGAAGGGAGAGTGAGGGGAACACTTACCGCAAGCCAAACAGCTAGCTAGCTAGAGGGGAAAAGGCAATTAAACACCAATGACAGACGGAGATAAGGGCATCGGGCAAACACTCCCAAAGACACTTGAAACCAAAGGCTGTCAGGGAGGTGGCTGGGCAGGAGCAGGAGGGGCAGAATGTCAGAGAGACAAAACAAAGGGTCCTAGAAGGACGAGAGCACTGCCAAAGTGGGGGGGCGGGGGGCCATGGCTACGCCACCGGCTTCCTCCTACAGGGAAATGGCTATCGTTTCTAACCTCTAAGGAGCACGGTGCCGAAGGGACAACATGGTCACCACTACCGAGGGAGCTGGCTCATTTACCAACAGCTGCCCTACAGAAAAGAAGACACAGGTTAACTTCAACTTTCCATCTATATCTGACATTCATCAAGAAATAAACACATCAATGCAATAAACTTGAAGTCATCTTCCAAAAGAGCTGGGCTAATTGAAGGATGATGGGTCCAAAAACCATGCTGGGCCCGTGTTTGTGTGTGTGCTCATCGTATGTGAGAGGGAGGAGGGATACAGGTGTTAGAAAGCTGGGATCTGCATGTGAGAGACAAGATTTAGAAACACAATATGGTCAGAGAACAAGTATAATGTGCAGAGCAGTGTAATAAGGGAGAGATTTATCCCAGGGAGAAACCCAGTGAAAAAGCCAGTGAGGACCACTGTGGGCAGTCAAACACAAGGAAGCCTCAGCAAGTAGGTGACCAAACCTCTAGCTATCTGTAAGTTCACCCTTCAAAAACTCAGAAGTCCCTGGGTTGTGCAAATGATTAACATGCTTGGCTGGTAACCAAAAGGTTAAAGGTTCAAGTCCACCCAGAGGTACTTCGGAAGAAAAGCCTGGTAATCTACTTCTGAAAAATCAGTCATTGAAAACCTTATGGAGCACAGTTCTACTCTGACACACGCTGGGTTACCACAAGTCAGAAACAACAGAGACTGGCTTTGTTTAAGACTTAGCCAGTGAAAGTGCTGAGTTTTGAGACTTGAGATCCTAGTTCTAATCCTAGCCCAAGGGAAGCTCTCCAAGGCACTGAATCTCAGTTTCCTCTTCTACAAAATGGAGACCCTGGCCATCAGCCCTAAGAACCTAACAGAGTTCTTAAGAGCCTCAAATAAGAATAGCAAAAAAACCAACTGAAAACTGAAATGCAACTTAAAAAAAAAAAATCTATTACTACTGTGCAAAACGGATGAGGTAAAAAAGATACATGAATGTGTAAATGGAGCCCAGAAAGGGATTAAAGGGTTTAGAACTGTGGGGTCTAACTCAGCAACTGTGAGTCACTAGGGGACCTGAGGCAACAGCAGGCTTCCTGTACAAGAGCCCCTAAGAATCAGATGCGAATCAGAGTCAGGGAGTTTTACACACATCAGAGGGATTACAGTTTATTTTATAACCTCTTAGAGAACAAAGGCAGATTGAGGTTGACTGAATCCCAACAAAGGACTCTGATTTACGTGCTAGCTACTAGAGGGCACTTACTCTTTTCAGTCGCAATAACTAGAAAAGCAAAGTGTTTTAGAGAATTGGGAGTTAGGAGATGGGGGGTTTACACAGAGACACAGGTGCCTGGACATAAGCAAAGGCCTTCTCTTTTAAGTACATGTGCGCAAAACCTGATAAACCCTACAATGCCTCTTCTATCTTTCTGCGTTGGCCCTCCTTTTCAGTTCTTATTGGCACATCGACTTGCTACTCTGGCTTTGAGCTGACATGACTACAACCCTGCTCTGTAAAGAACGAGGTTTCTGGAAAGGTGCTGTTATAGGAAGGTGCTGCCTATCCCACAGGCCTCACCCCATCATATTTTAGGTGTTCGTTTAGGTCTGTCTTCTCTGAGCTGAGTCCACTGGGGGGCAGGGCCTAAGCATTATTCATCTTCGTAGTTTTCCTAGGCCTCCCACACCGTAAACACACAACATAAGGTTTGCTGAATTACACCAAACAGCCAAATCGCCTTGGATAAGTAACAACTACTTGGGAACTCAATTTTCCTCTCCACAGAATAAAGAGGGTAGGGAAAGGACCTTCCAGCTCCAACAAATGGAACTTAATTAATACATTCAAATTATAACTTAATCTTCGGAAAACACAAAAGCTTTGTCTGGTAAACACCGTTAACTTACGTATTTCATGCAAACCAAACCTGACTGATATGACAATCTGGAAAAAAGCACTTAATAATAGCCTTAGTCCTTAGTCAATGAAATATGAAAGCAGCCTAGGTTGTAAATACGGAAAAATTCTATATGCTAGATACCTTAAAAGACATTTATTTGAAACAAATGTTAATTCTGACATTTCTTTTTAAACCTTCTTCCCTGACAGAACAGATCTGGAATCATACGGACACAACAGAAACAAATAAGACTATTTACAATGGCTACAGTTTAACAAAGGCTCCCGGATTTTTACCTTCCTTGGTCACTGCACAAAAGCAGTAAATGCAAGTACAGTTGCCCCCAGCAGCTGGCAAGCTCTCTGGCCCATATGTGAAGAAGTTGTGGGACAGCTGGGGAATGCAAGATGCTTTTGAACAAGCTGCTATGTGATCCAAAATAATGCTGCCTGTTCGTCCCCGTACAATGGAAGCGACGGCCCAGCGCAGGTCCGGCGCATGCCTGCAGCTGCTGCTTTCTTCCCAGCCGGAGAGCAACAAGTGGCTACCAGTGAAGCCACCGTGCACTACAGCCGGGACCTTGGTCCTAACTCTTTACATGCTGTAACCTGGTGACACAAACAGCTTATTTTCCAGCGTGAGGGAAAGCTGCATTTCGTATTCAAATGTAAAACCCATGTAATGCTTTAAATAGCAACCCCTTCCTGTACTGGAGTCCTTTGCACTTCTTGGAGAGAACCTCCTACTCTGCACAGTTGAGTGGTGTTTAATGAATGGCAGCGTAAGGCTTCTAGTGCCTAGGCCCATGACTAGCTGATTCAAAGATAAAAACAAAAGCCAAACCACCACCAATAAAATAACAGTGTAAGAGGTCTTGCCAAAAAAGACCTGGCATATAACAGCAAAACTACTTCTCCACCTGTCTTTGCTAAGCTGTAAAACTTGAAAGATTTTTAACGTGCAGTTAGCGACACTGCTGGTTCACTAGTTGTTCAGCTTAGCTGATGGCACCTCTGGGTCACCTTCTAAAAGCTCGTTTAGCAATTTTCCAGTCGTATATAGTCTTTCAGGAAACGCTGGTGACGTAGTGGTTAAGCACTAAAGCTGCTGACCAAAGGGTGGGCAGTTCGAATCCGCCAGGCGCTCCTTGGAAACTCTACGGGGCAGTTCTACTCTGTCCTACAGGGTCGCTATGAGTCGGAATCGACTCGACAGCACTGGGTTTGGTTTTTTTTTTTTTTGGTTTTATATAGTTTATCATATTTGAGCAAATATTTGCAAAATGTTGTCTCGAGCTCTCTTTCCCCCTCTACCAACTTGGTGGCTCCCCTTTACGCAGTCTCTCAGAAAATTTTCTATTGTCCAAAGAAACAGCCCTTTGTGCCAAGATTGGACCAGGATAACTTTCAGAGAAGCAGAGTATTCTTTAGTGCTATAGATGGCTGTTCTCTTTCGTCCAGCTTGTTTGCATTTGAGTTTTTTTTTTTTTTCCTTAAGCCCTGTCATCTTGTCCATTAGGATATCGGCTTCAAATTTAAAGGAAAGGGAAATGACTAGCGGGCTGGCCACAAACCGACACACTGGTAAAACTAGGAGGAAAGGTCTGTAGCTCCGGAGTGCCTGTAAATTCTTTGGGCAACTGCACAACGTTTTCCATCACTACCAACCACTTCCACTCGCTGACAAGAAGAAATAATCAATCACTAACTGCACTAGACTGCGGGTTTAAGGAAGAGAATAGCAAGCTCAAGGCAACTCCTATGAACTACTTCACCTCTCTGGATGAGTGGACGAAGGGAAAAAGGGATTCCATTCTTCAACATCATCACCACCATTACTACCTGTTAACATTTATTATTACCAGTTAACATTCATTGAGCAACTACCGTGTGCTAGGCAAAGAGCCCTGACTGTGCAGTGGTTAAGCGCTCAGCTGCTAACTGAAAGGGGCCGGTGGTTCAAACACATCGGCCGATCCACGGGAGAAAGATGTGGCCATAAAGATTACAGCCTTGGAAAACCTATGAGGCAGTTCTACTCAGTCCTACAGGGTCACTATGAGTTGGACTCAACAGCAACGGTATATAAGTACAAACGTGCTAGGCGGGAGCTAGGCGGCGTAAGCAGTTTGTGATTGCCTGTTAACTTCTAAAGGTTGGCAGTTCGAACCCACCCCGTGACTCCCACCTCAGAAGAAAGGCCTGGCGAACAGCTTTCATAAAGATTGCAGCCAAGAAAACTCTATGGAGCAGTTCTACTCTGCAACACATGGGGTCGCCATGAGTCGAGACCAACTCGACAGCAGCTAACAACAACGTGTGCTAGGCATTGTGCCGAGTCCCTCATATGTATTATCTACTTAGATCCTCAGAGTCCCTGAGTGGTGCAGATGGTTAAATGGGCTCCCTGCTAACCAAAAGACTGCAGATTCAAGTCCACCCAGAGGCACCTTGGAAGAAAAGCCTAGCGATTTACTTGTGAAAAACTCAGCCATTGAAAACCATTTGGAGCACAGTTCTACCCTGACACACATGGGGCTGCCATGAGTCAGAATCGACTCAAGGGCAGCAGGTTTAATTTGATCCTCATAACTTTAAACCTGGAGATACTAGTATTGTCCCTATTTTGGAAGAGGAAAGTGAACCAAAAAAATCAAACTTGTTGCCATCAGGTCGATTCTGATGCACAGCGACCCTATTGGAGAGAGTAGAACTGTCCCATAGGGTTTCCAAAGAGTGGCCAGTGAAATCAAACTGCTGACCCTTTGGTTAGCAGCCGAGCTCTTAACCACTGCACCATCAGGGCATTTGAACCCTGTCATCTGACTTCAGAGGCTTGCCCTTAATCATCAAGCCTCCCTGTCTCCAGGACTGGCATACCACTAGGACATTCTAAGTCACGAACGGTCATTCCAGAGTTTCAAACAACATCTTTCTTTAAGGCAATACCTTTTAAGTACATTCATGGCCATACCAAAGTCCACATTATAAACTCGAGCTCAATGTTGCATAAGGTGTGTAGATGTTCTCAGATCCACAAAAGAAATTTTGGGATTCTAACACATCAGCCAGTAAGGTTGGTCACATCTCCAAGGCAGACTTCACTTAATTTTAAATAAATATTCAGCACAGTGGTAGTCACGCCGGCCTAAACGGGGTAGGAACTGCTTCTTGTAACTGAGAAGGCAAAAAGAATTCCATGCTGGGTAGAGTTCCGGACTCCAGGTCCACATGCCTAATGAGAAGCCACCTAAAGCAAAGAGACAGCTATTTTAGACTCTCCTTGGGTTTTTGGAAAAAATCTTAGTTCTCTTCTTATACCTTGTGCTTTAAATAAGAATTGGTTTAATTGAGGCACTGGTGCTACCAAAAGCCAGCAATAAATGGGAAGTCAATCAAATCCTAATGGTGAGCATGTATCAAACCCCAAACGACTAGGGTTACAGCATAGATGCTGACTCTCAAATTGGCAATCCATTTAAAAAAAAAAAAAAACCCTCAGCAGCAGCCTTTGCTAAAGAAACTTGGACAAGCAAGCAGTCCTTTCTGAAGCAGGACAGCAGCGTGGGCCTGTTAAAGTCTTTAAGTCTCAGTTTCCTCATCTGTAAAATGGAAATAACCGCCTTGGAGAAGACTGGGTTTTACACTCGGTAACGTGAAGATTTTAACGTGAAGATCCTTCCACAGTGTGCGAGATTCTCTCATACATTAAAAAAAAAAAAAAATCCATTACCGTCGAGTCGGACTCATAATGACCCTATCGGACAGAGTAGAACCGACCCACAGCTTTTCCAGGGAGCAGCTAGTGGATTCGAACTGCTGACCCTTTGGTTGGCACCCGAGCTCTTAACCACTGTTCCACCAGGGCTCTCATACATTAAAAAAATTAAGCACTTCATAAAACCTAGTTCCTGCCTCTTCCTTACAACACAAAAGGAGGTATGGGCAGATGAGACTACAAAAGAAAACGACTGAATTTCATCCATTGATGACTGGGTGCTAAGGCTCTGAGCCCCCCCACCTCCTCGCGTTCAACTCCGGGCAAACGTGCGGCACGCAGTGGCGGAGATGCTGTCCCTGCCATTTCAACGACGATACTTTGGGTTTTTTTTTTTTACTTGGGCATGCACTGGGAAGTTACCACAACCTCGGGAAAAACAAGTAGCTCTCAATTTGCTGGCCTTTCCTCTTCTGCGGAACTTTAAATCGCAATAAACCGGCAGACTTCACAAGAGCCGTAATGCCTATGCCACAAGCGTTTAACCCCGCACCTGACCCAGACTGCGGCCTGGACTGGAGCCTCCCCCGCCGCTCACAGTAATGCAATTACTGTACCGCCTTCTGGAGCTCCACCAAGGTGCCAGGAGCTGCTGTTGCTCACAGGGGGCACAAACCACTCTGGCTCCTGGAGCCCGCACGCGGCCAGAAACTG
Organism: Loxodonta africana; assembly: GCF_030014295.1. Classification (NCBI taxonomy): domain Eukaryota; kingdom Metazoa; phylum Chordata; class Mammalia; order Proboscidea; family Elephantidae; genus Loxodonta; species Loxodonta africana. The sequence goes on along the minus strand of NC_087345.1, from coordinate 172,604,174 downwards.
GAGGGAGGCGCATGGACGGCCCCAGGCGGCAGAGCGCGCGGCGCGGGGATTTTGAACGGGCGCCGGCCCTGCGGAAGTGCTGGACTGGGGACCCAGAGGAGGGGCGCCGGGGCCACTGAACTTCTCGCCACTCACCCGTAACTTCAGGAGAGGAAACCCAAGGCTTCGCAGTACTAAACAGGAGCATGCCCCACCCCAGCCCGCCCCCTCCCTGTCCCTCCTCCTCGCTTAATGGGCCGCTTTTGCTAACTTCCCGAAACTCAGTAGAGGGGAATCCTGACCCCGGGGCCTGCACCTCTCGGCGACGAGCAGCAGGGCGCGGCGGGGACGGAAGTGGGCGGGACCAGTGGGCTGCACCGCGCCTTTGTTACTGCTCGGGGACCCCGCGGGCCTCCGGGAACACCCAATCGCTGCGGCCCAGGGATCGGTCTCCCCTCTCCCTCCGGGTGGCTCCAGTTCCGCCGCCGCCCGGGGCAGGACCCGCCCAGAGGCAAAATAAAGCTGACTCCACCCCCGACCCCGAGGCGGCGGAGAAGGGCGCGCAGCGGCGAGTCCTAGCGTTCTCCGGCCTTAGCCCCGCGCGGGAGGGACGCGCCTCACCTTCGTGAGCTTTCCCCCACATCTCCTGGTCTCAGAATCGCCAACTCCCGCCGGACCGCGGCTCGACAGCCCCAATTCCTCGGGGACGCCGCGGCTACTCCCCACTTCCTTCCCACAGCGAGGATCCGGGTACCCCCTTCTCAGGATGATTCATTTCCCTCCTTACCTGAAGGCTCGCACAAGTCCCCTCCCCTCCACCGACCCGTGCAGCGATCGAGAGCTGGCGCCCTCTGCCGGGCCACCGGGCGGGAGCACCCCGGGACCCGGCGAGGAGGAGGGGACAGGATTCGAACATCAAGCTGAGCCAAGCGCAGGGACCTCTGCGCCTCCCATCACGGATCACCCCCTTCTCTAGAAGGGTGCAGCGCGCGGGAACCATCTTGGGGCTGCCCTGCCGAGGCCGCGCCACAGCCCCTGGCAGAGGGACCAGAGCTGTCCTCGCGCCCAAGACACATAGGCACGCCCCGAGTCGCCCCCTTCGCGGGCCAGCCGGTCCAGCCCTATACCGGGGAGGTGTCCCGAGGAACGCGCGATAAATCGGGTTCTATGTCATGTCCTGTTTTAAAGCACTGGAAAGGCGGTTTTTACTGTGCTTAAGAATAGTATATGTCCTTGTATCTCAGTAGCCCCCCTCGGCTTCTTGCCCTCGAAATGTAGAGGGACTGAGGGGAAGGCGGTGGCATGTCACGCCCCTGAGTCCTTGGGCTAGAGAGAAGCCTGGGACGAGCTCCAGGTGCCGTTTCAGCCCCAGGGCTGCGGGGGCTCTCGGATCCCGGCAGAGCTGCTGATCCGGCTTTGGCGCTGGAGGCCGGGGCTGGCCTGTCGCTCACCCGGGCGGGGGGGAGTGGCTGGAATCTACTGACTTGCTCTTTCGTCCGAGTAAACACACTTCCAGCAGGTGAGCCTTCCCCCCACAGGTCCCGAGTGAAACTTTGGAGGGGGACAAGGAGAAGGGTAAAGAGGAAATACAAGTTCGAGGGCCCGCGTCCGTCCCAGAGTGCGTGCACACACGCGTCCCAACTTCCCAATGGCACTCACCTTCTCCGCCCTCTCCTGCAGGAGCACCAGGACGCGCGGGCAGCCCTCGCACACCTGCCTGGACCCCGGCCGCCTGCACGAAGTTCCCGGCCGCGGCGAAGCTGGTGGCCGCTACGCAGCTGCGCCGGGCCGAGGGGCTCTCACTCGCCCGGGACCTTGGTGGCGGCAGTAGGGTCCCCTGCTCGAGCTTGCTGTCGTGGAGAGGACTGGGTAAGTCTGCCCCAGTCCCAACTCGTGGCAGCTGCCGGAGCGGAGCAAGTAGCGAGGCTTCTTAAGGTTGACCAGACACCTACTTCCCCCCCGAGTGCAGGCGCGAGTCTCGGCGCCGCGGATGAGCGCGGTGTATTAATTATAGGGGCCCCAGTGTGGCTGCTGCCGGGCGCTCTGAGTGGCTCGGACCGCGTGCCAGGCCGATCCGGCCTCCGCGAGCCCAGCCCCTCGGCGCGCACCCGGCCAACCCCGCGCCCACGAGCACGCGCCCGGCGCTCCGGCGGCGGCTGGCTGGGCTCGCGGGGCTCGCAGGGCTCGGCGCGGCTAGCTGCTCCGGCTCGCATCCCCGCTCCCGCGCCCCCGCGGCTTCCCGGAGGCCAGAGTGGCGCCTCTTACCTTCAAGGCACCGAGCGCGCGCTCTGAGTTTCCAGTCGTTCTGGGGAATAAAGCACGCCAACGTACGCGAACGTTATGGTTGATAACGCTCGGGGCCAGTCGTCAAGGACACCACCCTTGCGGGGCCACTCAGAACTGTAAAAAAGTCACACTGACCTCCGACTTGTCTGTCTTGACACGGGGAACCGGACTCTACCTGTGTGCCTGTCAAACCTCAGCTACATCAGAATCGTCCGAGTGTTGTTAAGGCTGGACCCCACCCCCGAGTTTCTTAACTCTGTCAGTCTGTGGGGCCCCGAGAATTTGCATTTCTTTTCTCACGAGTTACCAAATGATGCTGAAGCGGTTGTGACTATGAAATGAGTTTGTGAACCTATTTGGTAAACTGCAGAGCAGTAGAAACACTTAAAATGCTGAATCCACTCTTCTGTTGCTTGTCTGTTTCAGTAAACAGAGTTCACATTTAATTTTCCTCCACCCACTGCTTTTTTTCCTCTCAGTTTTAGCTTTTAATTTTTCCAACTGAGTATACACCAAGCTTACGCAGATCAGCCCCTCACTGTCCCTGAGACCCTTGAACAAAAATCGAGCCTCTGCCTTCCCTAGTCATCACCCCATCCCTCTCCTCACTGTAGACTGGCTGTGGTCGTCACACACAGAGACTAACTGCTGTGATTCTAAGTTTGAAGGACTTAAAACCTGGTAAAGAAGCTTGCTCTCAACTCAGCACGTCGTCCTTTAGAAGACAGTTTAACACTCCAATGTGTGAACAGAATATTGGGGATATATCAGGAATCCAGGACACCTGCCCCCCAGAAACATTTCAGAACCGGCCCTTCACCTTTTGTTAACTCTTTAGTTACCGAATTTTTATTCTTTTTAATGGCTTTTTTTTTTATGGCATGTATTTTCAGTATTGGAGTATATGCTTACTAATTGAGAGTACTTAAATTTTTAGTTTGTAATATGAATTTTGAAAAATGCGATGTGGTAATACGATCGATCCACCAGTGGGGCTAGTGGCAGTTGGGTGCCACTGATTTGTGGTATGACAATAAAGCAACAAGAACTAAACAGAGAATTTATTGCGGGCACCTTTCCATTAGGTGTCATGAGGAACCTCTGGTTTTCCAAATATGACAGAAAAACCAAAACAAACCCATCAGGGCTCCCTGACTATCACACAGGAAAGCTGTAATTACTCTTGCAAGGCTTACCTCACAGAAACAATGGGGGGAAAAAGGCAAAAGTTTACAAAACTAACACATCCAGTAAGTATCATCTAATAGAACGCTCAACCTACATGACAATGAGCCTTCAACTCCGATCTGCTGAACTTCACACATTTCAAAAGGCCCCCACCTTGATTCTAAATGCCTTAGAACCAGAGTAAGTACCTACGAGGTCCAGAGGCATACCAGGTATACCGTCATACCAGTGGTAACATTAATGATTAAGCATCCTGCCCTTGCCCTTGGCTGCATCCTGCCCTTGTCGGTGCTCTGCACTCTGCCTGGCAGGTGCTGTGCCTGCAAGGCTGCAGATGTCTAAAGGAGGGACTGTGTCAAATAAGCGCATTAATGACTCTGTTCTTCTTGCTCTCTGTGAGACCTCTGGCGGTATTCACAGCTAGCGAAGGCAGGAAGGAAGCATGGACAGACCTGTTTGTGCTGACCCCACACTAACCAGAGGCATCGGAATGGCTGATCTTCAGCAAATCAGTAATTTCCCTTAATATGGGGGCTCCGCAGGGACTCATCCCCAGTCCTCTGCCGGTCCCACTTCATATCCTTTCCCTTGTGATTTCATCCAGCCCTTGACTTCATCTAACACCAGGTCAGGCCTCTTGCCAAGCTCCAGATCCTTGTATACAGGTGGCTATTAGATCACCATGGGACTCCCTAGGTGGTGTCAATGGTTAACATGCTCAGTTGCAAACATAAAGGTTGGAGGTTCAAGTCCACCCAAAGGCACCTCAGAAGAAAGGCCTGGAAATCTATTTCCTAAAAACCCAGCTATTGAAAACCCTATGGCACACAGTTCTACTCTGCGCCACATGTGCCATCATGAGTCAGAGTTGACTTGATAGCAATGACACAAGTTCTCCAAACAGTACATCCGTAATTGAACTCTTTCCCCCAATTTTTTTCTTTCCCCCTGCATTCCCCATCTGAGAGGATAGCACAAATGCCACCATGATCATCCTTGCTGGAAACCTGGGAGTCAACCAAGGCATGACCCTTGTCCTTTGCACTTAACCAGCTTCAGTCAACTTGCTACTGCATCCTAATGCCTCTCAGTGGTCTCCCCATTCCTGCTCCCATAGCCTCGGTGCAGCCGCTTTTTACTATTTCTCCTCTGGCTTAAGACACCAGCCAGCTGACTAGGTCTCCAGCTTGGGCTCTCAGCTGATATCCTCCACACTGCTTCTTCAAGAATCTAACACAGAAGCCTGGCAATCCCTCTGCCTTTATAAAACCTCTCAGTGGATTCCCTGTATGTTTCAAGCTCCTTTGCTTACTTACCAGGGTTATCTATGACCCCTGCCCCATCTCCGTGCTTCACTGCAGCCACGTGAACCACTCACAATGTCCTGCGCATTCAAATGGCTTCATGCTCTCTGAACACAAATACCAAGAACTTCCTCGGTCTAAAGAGAAGGTGCCATCCCCCTTCCAGCCTCCCCTGGAGTGTCACTGTTCCAGGAAGCCCTCCCGCCCTTTTCTGGATCAGGCGTCCCCTTCCTGCTCCCCTTACGCCCCTGCTGCATCTCAGTCATAGCCTTGGAACACAGAAACATAATCACTGGGTCACTTTTCTGTGTTCACCTTTAAATTATGAGCTTCTGGCGGACAAGAACCTTATCAATTTCCATAGATTTCACGTCTAGATTGGCCTTGATGATTAAAAAAAAAAAGTGTTTACGGAATGAATTAGAAATTCAGAGGGTTTGCATTTGTTTGCAAATACCTTATCTGGAGTAATCTTCACTTTTCTGGTAATACTTTGCAAACCAAAAACCAAGAAACCAAACCCAGTGCCTTCGAGTCGATTCCGACTCATAGCGACCCTATAGGACAGAGTAGAACTGCCCCTTAGAGTTTCCAAGGAGCGCCTGGCGGATTCGAACTGCTGACCCTTTGGTTAGCAGCCATAGCACTTAACCACTACACCACCAGCATTTTGGTCTCCTTTTAAATCATCTCCTGGTTTAAATTTGGGTTCATCATTTAGAATCCTTAATTAGCTTCTAAGCCTCCTAAATAGTCAGGATTCCATAGACAGTGTTTTTCTAACTACTGGTCTTTAATTCAGTTTTTTGATAAAGACTTGCATATTTTTATGAAATAAAAATAAAATTTTAAATGCTAAAGTGTATCCTACGTAGTAAGAGTAAATATTGTTCTCAGGAAACTTTTGTTTCAGTCAGCTATATTTGTACGTGTGTGTGTGTGTGTGCAGGGTTGTTGTGTTGTCAGATTTACTCCTTCCTGTGGGACACGGTTAAAAACGAGAGCGGCATTGCTTTAGGCCGCACTGGAGCTGTGGTTGCCAGAGGACACATATTTATGGAGACGTTAGAGGCGGGTGGAGTTAGGCAGAGAACATTTTCTGGAAAGAGATATTCTGAGCCAGTCTTTTAATTAAGGAATTGGCAGAATGGAGCATGAAACGCAGTGCTCCCTCTGCACACAATAGGTGCCTCATAAATGCTTTCATTGATTGTTACGTGCACGGACGCGGGTGAAAATGTGAAGATGTGTGTGTGAAGTTCTCTTGGCTGGAGTCTATCAGGAAGAAATGTAAGAAGAAATGAGATCAGTGATACAGAGAAAGGGAGGAGGCCTGGTCTGACGCCAGACAAAGCTGGTGCTCCGTGAGGTTTCCAAACATGAGCAATAGGTGCAATGACATGGGATTTCCTAACCCAATTTCCTTCACGAATGTTGCAATCTCAAAAGTATGTTATTAAGCTAACCTTTGCTGAAATAAAAGTGCCACTTTTCTCAATGTCGGGGTTGGACATGTAAGAAGCACAACGTGATCCACAGTGTTCATTTCCAAAGCAATGTGTTCAGCTGAAAGGCAGAGCTTTCTAATCTCTGAGAGATTAGAAATCTCTGGAAGGCCTACTGGGAGAGGGGCAGAAATGAGATAGGATTATGTAACAAAGGAAAATAACAAGCAGCCCTTATAAAACTTGATATTCATGCCAAGAACTTCTTTCCATACTAAATGCCTTCAACCAAATGAACCTAGATCCAGCCCACAACTATTGTAGAAGGCAATATTCTTACTCCCTTGTCTTGCGTTTATAGTCCTTATAAGAAGGTTGCCATGTAAATAAAGAGTATAGGTTCTTGCTACTACTTTTTTTTTCCCATTGCTTCAATTACTCTAATCTGGAAAGATTATAAAAATAGAAACTTGGGCCAGGTGAATATGGATGAGATTAAAAAAAAAAAAAGAGACAAATAAGGTAAACCAGGGGTAACCAAAGTTATTATAGAAGAGAAATTCTAAAAGACAATTTCTCTATTCCCCTACTTCTAAATAGAGATATACTTGGCCATGAATATTATTATAGAATTTAATTTTGGATTTGAAAGATGGACAAAATCTGAAAGAAATCAGAATGTGGCAAGCATGAGTTTTAACAAAACTGTAAGATGGGTTCCAGGTTATTATTCCTCCTCAACTTTAAAAGAAAAAAAAGAAAGAAAGAAAAGAAATGGGATTGGTTGGCAAAAAAATAAATGGTTTTTAAAAAAAATTCATGGAAGCAGAGATATTCTTTGATATGATTTATAACACTGGCCACATCTCAACCATGTAAACTACACTGGATGGATGTCAGTTGAACATTTTTTTCTAAATACAGAGAAGATTCTTTAGCTATATGTTCATTCCCACTCCTTATTCTAATTTTATGGTTAATAAACCCTTCTCTAATGCCATGAAACCTAGCAGTTGTCTGCGTTCCGAGATATATATAACTGAAAGCTGTAATAAAAATTGAAAATATAGGTGGGGCTGAACTAATTTAGCAGAAGTGACACAGCCCTTTCCATGTAGCTGCCCTAGGGGGCCATGCAGTTATTTATACTGCTGGCTCTCTTGTCACTACCAACCTTATTTTGGCTACTAGAATTGGTAGCAGACTTTCGTCCTTGGAGGGAAACAGCTGAGTGTTGACCAGAGGCAAGTCCACTGAAATAGGGCGGCATACCAACATACCATAAGTTACGGAGGCTCTTCAAGGCCCTGATACTGTCCTGTAGTGAGAGGGCCAAAGAGCCGATGAAAAGGCATTTAGCAGCTGAAACCAATAATTTATAGAATTCATTATGGAGTGCTAGAAAGAAAGGCCTGGCAATCTACTTCGAAAATTAGCCAGTGAAAACTCCCTAGATCACTGAATATCGTCTGAAACTTCAACTCATTTATTTTGGATGCATCATCAGGAGCAACGGATCGCTGGAGATGGACATGATGTTTGGTAAAACGGAGGGCCAGAGAAGACAAGGAAAACCCTCAAAGAGATGGATTGGCACAATGGCCTCAATAATGGACTCAAACATATCAGTGATCGTGAAGATGGTACAGGACTACACAACACGTCATTCTCTTATACATGGGTCGCCATGAGTCCAAGCCAATTCGACAGCAACTAACAACCACATGAGGGAGTGACCTGCACCCATACTTTGGTTTTGCCTACTCTGTGCCTCACCTATTCCTACCTCCTTCTGGCCTTCTGTTTGCTGCAGCCTGTTTTCTAGTTTGGCACCTTGGTTTACTTCTCCATCCTCTGACCCATTGTTTCATATTTTGGATCATGGCTTTCAGCTTCATTGTGCTCAGTCCTTTACTCAGCATTTCGGACTCTGGCAGCCTTGCTGAGCCCGGCCTGGGGTTTCTGGAACTGCCCCACTTCTCCGGCCAGCCCCCGAGGTTCCAGAGTCATTCATCATTCAGCCAAATTTCTCTATGCCTACTCTGTGCCAGGCAGTGGGTGCACGGGGGAGAAGGGGATGCGAAATTTCTCAAAAACCTCATAATTTCTTCTGAACAAAAGGACTGTTTGATCTTATGAGATGAGCCGTGGCTACACTATGTCATTAATGTCAAGGAAATGGCGTCTTAGTGTACTAGAACTGCTGTAACAAAGCACCATGGACTGGGTGGCTTAGAACAATAGAGGTGTACTCTGTCATGGTTCTGGAGGCTACAGGTCTAAAATTAAGGTGTTGGCAGGGCCCTGGTCTTGCTGAAGGTGCTGGGGGGAATCTGTCCCATGCCTTTTTCTTAGCTTCTGGTGCTGCTGGAATTCCTTGGCTTGTAGGTGCATCACTCCGGTCTCCACTTCCATTGTCACATGGACTTCTCGGTGTCTCTCTGTCTCTCTTTTCCTCCTCTTCTAAAGACACTGGTCATATCAGATTAAGGGCCAACCCTCCTCCAGTATGACCTCATCTTAACTGATTGTTTCTGCAAAGACCCTTTTTCCAAATAAGGTCAATGCAGAGGCTCTGGGAAGGGAATGAATTTTAGGGGACACTATTCAGTCCAGTAGAAGTGGTTTGTCACTATCTTCATTTGGGATTGTCACAGCTTCCTACTCTTAGGCCTCAGAGATGTCCCATTTTACACTTTAGACCCTGTTATGGATTGAATCGTGTCCCCCCAAAAACGTGTGTCAGCTTGGCTAGGCATGATTCACAATATTGTGTGGTTGTCCACCATTTTGTGATCTGATGTGATTATCCTATGTGTTGTAAATCCTAACCTCTATGATGTTAATGAGGCAGTTATGTTAGTGAGGCAGAACTCAATGCACAGGATTAAATTGTATCTTGAGTCAATCTCTTTTGAGATATAAAAGAGAGAAGCGGCCAGATAGGATACGGATGTTATGCCACCAAGAAAGAAGATCCAGGAGTGGAGTGGATATCCTTTGGACCCAAGCCCCCTGCACTGAGAAACTCCTAGACCAGGGGAATATTGATGACAAGGGCCTTCTCTCAGAGCTGGCAGAGACAGAAAGACTTCCTTGGAGCTGACACCCTGAGTTCAGACTTCTAGCCTCCTAGGCTGTGAGAGAATAAATTTTTGTTTGCTAAAGCCATCCACTTGTGTTATTTCTGTCATGGCAGCACTAGGTAACTAAGACAGACCCCCTATTTCTGGGTTGAGCCACAAACGTTATATTTCCCCACCATGTAGTCTGTTCCTTTGAAACAGTATTTTGTCTATTTTCACTTAAAGATCACAGAAAAGTGAATGACACAGTCTTTGCGGATTTCCCTCATGATCAAATTCTCTTTCAATGTGCGTCTGTTTTTTTATCTCAGAAAGGAAACACAGGCCACAAGGTGCAGAGACTACCTCTGGAGAAAGTTTACGGGAGACTGGGGTACAGGCATGAAGGGAAGCTGCCTTGTCACTGGAAGCTTTTTTGAAGCTTGTATTACAAGTTCAAACATGTACAATATTTTTGTTTTTTCACCGAAATGTCTAGCAATAGAGGACAGGTTAAGTAAATTTTGTTAGAGCCACTCACGACAAAATTGGAGCCATACTGAATAAGAGCATTTATTTATGGGGAAGCATACTACTAATAATATCAAGCTAATGTATAGAAGCCCCTGGGTGGCACAGTTAAGAACTTGACCACTAGCTAAAAGGTTGGTGGTTCGAACTCACCCAGAGGCACCTCAGGGGACAGGCCTGGTGATCTGCTACTAAAAGGTTACAGCCTTGAAAACAGTTCTACTGTACAGACATGGGTCCACCATGAGTCAGAATCAACTAGAGGGCAACTAACACCAACAATGTATAGAATAGCTTGTAAAATATGCTATTTATGTTAAAGTTCATATATATAACATGTATAATATAAATAAGATTGGCAGAAAATACACCAAAATATGAAAGCAGTTGTCTCTGTGTAGTGACCTCCTGCTTCTGGGGCTTCCCTGTGTTTCCCAAGTTATACCACACTAAGCATATATCATTTTTTGGAAAAAAAAATATTTTTAAACATTGCCCAAAAAGAATGGGTTACTAGGCAGATAGAGAAATGGCGAAGAGTAAGGGCTGTGCAGCCAGACCACTTGGGTTCAAAGCCTGGCTTGAGTATTTCTGAGATGTGTGACTTTGGGCCAGCTATTTAACCTCTCTGTTCCCCCATTTCTTCCTCCATAAACTAGTGGGAATAATAGTACCCACTCTCAGGACTGTTGTGAAGAACTTAGGATAGTACCTCAGACTTGGTAAGTGGTTAATAAAGATTATTGTGAACTAAAACTGCAGCCACCATTCCCTCACTCAGTTAAGTTCACCACCTATTGAACAGAAGCGACTTCAGACTTCCTCCCTATCGTCACCAGTCTGTGGATGCTGGGATGGGCCGCCTCATGCAGTGTCATAAGCATACCATTTATTTGTGGCAACAGATTTTCCTGAGCTCCTCAAGACTTGTGCTAGATGCTGGGCAGAAAACGATAGGCCAGCATCTTCGTGTTTGAGATGGCAAAGGGAATAGACGTCATTTGTAGGCACTGACAAGTAAAAATCTGAGGCTGTGTAATTATATTTATATGCTCCCTTTCCCAGTAGACTGTAAGCTCCTCAAGGGCCATACTACCGCAGGCCCAGAGGACAGACAGAATATTTGGGAAGCAGCAATAATGACTGCATAGCTTTTATTACTATTATTAAAATGATAGGAAAGACATATACTGTAGTGGAGGACATCACAATTGCCTCCTTGGCATCTTTTCTACCCTCTTTTTTAGTAACAGAACCCCAATTTCATTCAGATCCTTCCCCACACAGCCAGTGTGTTACGTGGAAATGGTCCAGCCCCCACAACCCCAGGGTGGGCCTGACTGTGGAAGGGAGCTGCCATTTCTCCTACCAATGGTTGGTTTAGGAATGAGCATGTGCAACTGGAGCCAACGGCAAAAAAAAAAAAAAAGGCGCGGGGGGTGGGAAGGTCTTCAAGTTCCTGGGTCTCATTGGGCTCAGGTGCTTCCCATGATGCCTTGTCCCAGAGCTGAAGTAGAGGCGCTAAAACAGGTGTACTGGGCATCTATAAGGGGCTAAGTCTTGACAGATGAATAGAAGTTAGCGAGTGAAAAACGGAACAAAGGTGGAAAGCACACCCCAGACAGAGTTTTGTTTTGTTTTGTTTTGTTTTGTTTAGCATTTCAAGGGTATGTCAATTTTGGGACCCTGGTGACTCAGTGGTTAACGTTAGGCTGCTAGCCAAAAGGTTGGCAGTTCAAATTCACCAGCTGCTCCATGGAAACCCTATGGGGCAGTTCCACTGTGTCCTATAGAGTCACCATGAGCCAGAACCGACTCGACGGCAGTGGGTTTGGTTCTTTTTATTACATTAATTATTTGCTTCAGCTAGTAGGCATTCATTTTTACACCTGCACAAAACTGCCTAAATGATCTTGAAAATAGCCCTGCTGCAGGCTACAACGTTTATCTCTTAGGATGGCTCCCTCTTCCCCAACCGGTCAGGAACCAGTCTTATCACTTTACAGTGAGTGACCCCCTCAGACCCATCCTTTTGAAATAGTACCCTCCCCAGCACCAATGCACATTCCCACAGCGTTGACATATCATGACCCTACAACAGTACGTGCTGTTCGCAAAGTTCCGTGAACTCCTGTGCAAGCCCAATCTGTGCCAAAGCCCTTGTGCTGCAACTCAAGCCTATTTCCTCCAGTTCTATTCCTGGGCAGGACGGCAGACAGCTGGTTGGGGATGGTGCTGTGGATACTAACCTCTCACAGAGCAGCAGATCCTGCGCTTTTGTCGTATCCCTGAGCTACTGCCCAGAGAAGGTTTTTCTTATCATTCCACCTTGTTTATTAAAAACGGCCTTTTCATCCTGCTTATAAAAGCTTGCCTAGCTACAAACCAGGGTTTTATTAATATGGTAAGATAAAAAATAAGCCATTCTCTCCTTTGGTATGAACTAGAACAACACAGGAAATAACAGGCCAGCAGCCCAGTCAGAGGCTTGCAGAGCCTTTTCCTGCCCTGGGATACCGATCTACCACATGCCTCTTTACTCTAACCTGATATACCTTGGAGCAGACAACCTAAGAAGAGGCTGAAAGAAACCCAACTCCCGAAAATTAAAACCAACGGACTTGCTTAGCCATGACATTAAGTGCATCAGAATCCATCCACAAGGGTCACCTCGCCGGGTCCTATGGAAATCTACAAGCCTAGCCTATTATTCTTAGAGATGGTCTGTGGGAAGTATCTTGGCTGACACAATAAGGAAGCTTCCTGTCAAATTACAGCAGTATCTTCTGACCCGGTCCAAGAAGTTGCAGTTAAGGACCTTCAGGCATATCCCTCAAGAGGGAGAAAAGAGAACCAGCAGGAAATCTTGGCTGAAGGTCAAAATCTGGGGTTAATCACAGATTTTAAGAACAGCACTTTCTTCCAGACAGTGTAACAGATCTGGCCTAAGAGATTTAGACCACAGCTGCAGAGCAGCCAGTTAAATGCCCAGGCTGTCGGGGCTCCAGGCAAGCATTTTGAGGTGGAGGGCAGGTTTTGTGGTGAACCTTAGAAATCACACAGTTTCTGATTGTTGTCTTGCCACTCGTGGCCTCGTGGTCCCCCATCTGCCCTTCTCCCCCTCCTTATCACCCTTATATCTAAAAGTTAACAGGAAGATAACATTAGTTAGAATGCTTTCAGCTAAAAGTAACAAAAAATTCTCTTCATTTTGGCTTCAGGAGTGCTGCTGTATAATGGGAAGTCCAGAGGGTTTTAGGGTTCGCTTCCTGGGTGTCTTTTTTTCCTGGGTGGTGAAAATGGTTAACACACTCAGAAGCTAGAAAGGTCGGAGATTCAAGTCCACCCAGAGGCCCCTCAGAAGAAAGACCTACTTCTGAAAAATCAACCATTGGAAACCTTACGGAGCACGGTTCTACTCTGATGCACACGGGGGTCACCAAGAGTTGGGACTGACTCAGCGGCAACCGGTAACTGGTTAGTCAGTTTCCATGTGCTGGGTTCATCCTCGGGCTGGTGTCAAGAATGCTTTGGCTGGTTCCAGACGTCACCTCAGTGTTTGACAACATCCACAAGAAAAAAGAAAAAGTCACTGTGGAAGCTCTTTAAAAAAAGTGAGAAATGAATTTCCAACAGGACCCCAGGAACTTGAAGACAGCCTTTTTGTTTTGTTTCCTGCCGTCAGCTCCAGTTGCACATGCTCACTCGTAAGTCAATCGTTGGCAGGAGAAATGGCAGCTCACTTCAACAGTCAGGCCCACGCCTGGGACTGTGGGGGCTGGACAATTTCTACAAGGCACATTGGCTGTGTGGGGAAGAATCTGAACAAAATCGGGGTCCTGTTACTAAAAAAAATAGGGTAGAAAAGATGCCAAGTAGGCAATTGTGATGCCCTCCACTATAGTATACGACTTTATTATCACTTTAATAACTGTAATAAAAGCCATGTAGTCATTAGTGCTGCTTCCCAAATATTCTGCCTGTCCTCTGGGCATGTGGTAGTGTTGCACTTCTTGGCTCCCTTTGGTGCCATGTCACCAGATTTGACCAGTGAGTTGTGGGCAGAAGTGATGTGTGTGACTTCTGGGTCAGGATATTTCATTGCTCGTGCAGGTTTCTCCAGATTGTTCCTTTTCTCTGCCCCAGAGACCAGCAATGCTCCAGATAACGGCTGCCCTATCAGCCTGGGTCATAGAGTGGAGACAGTGCAGAGCAGAGCCCCAAGGCAACCTGAAATGGACAAGTAGCATTATAAAGGGGGAAAAAAGCTTTGATAGTTTGGGATAATTTGTTACTGCAGCTAAAGTCTGGTATGTTTTGACTGACACAATAGCTAACATCTATTAAGTATTTGGAGCCCTGGCGGCATAGTGCTTACGAGCTCAGCTACTAACCAAAAGGTCAACCGTTCAAATCTACCAGCTGCTTCTTGGAAACCCTATGGGGCAGTTCTACTCTGTCCTATAGGGTAACTACGAGTTGAAATCGAAGCAACGACAACTTTTCTTTTTTTAATTAAGTGTTCACTTTGTGCCAGAATGTGATAACACCTTATCATTTGTTCCTAAGGATATGAGATATCAGGAGTGGTGGGAGCTCCTTCCATCTGACTCCTTCCTCCCAAAACAAAACAAAAACCTGTTGCCATCTAGTTAATTCCAACTCATGGTGACCCCATGTGTTACAGAGTAGAACTAATCCACAGGATTTTCTGGGCTGTAGTCTTTACAGGAGCAGATTCCCAGACCTTTCTTCCATGGTGCTGCTGGGTGGGTTCGAAGTGTCAACCTTTGGGAGGAAACCACTTGCACCACCTAGGGACTTCCACCCCCACCCCCAAGATGAGTTTATTCCTAGGCATTTGTACCAAGTGGCACTTGCCCAAGGCTGTGTCTAAGTGCAGATTGCCTCACCATACAACAGATGAATGTTCTAAGAATGTCGTTGCCAAGAACAAGTGAGTTTTGGTGTGCATGTAGGGGACCATCAGAAAGAAGTCAGAGCATTGGGGTATGAACACAGTGGGACTTCAATAAGAAGAGAAAGGTAGGAGCATGGTGTTGAAATAAAATTCACCGTGGTTCTCTTTTGCTTCTGTACATTTGGTGAACAATGCATTGACTGCCTTTTGTTCCTGGCTATCTTTTCAAGGGCACTTGTAAACAGCCTGGAAGGATAGACAATGTCTCCCTCCAGAGCAAAGGGCAGGTTTACTCACTGCCTTGGAAGGTAGAAGTAGTACCTCTCTCTGAAGCAAAGGCAGGCATGCTCATTGTCCAGCATAATAAAGGGAATGTCTCCTTCCAGAGCAATGCAGACTTAATTTGTGCCCATTATAAAAGACTTGGGTTCCCTAATAACAAGGTGGAAACCCCAGTGGTGCAGTGGTTAAGAGTTCAGCTGCTAACCAAAATATTGGCAGTTCGAATCCACCAAGGGCTCTTTGGAAACCCTGTGGGGCAGTTCTACTTCCTTGGTCACTATGAGTTGGAATTGACTTGAAGGCAAAAGGTTTTTCGTTTTTTTTTTTTTAAGCACAAGTTTCCTCTGAAATGCAATCCACTGTATGTGTAGCTATCATCACCCTGTGGGAACTGGGGCTTGTAGTGCAAAAATTCTGATACTCTGGCTTCTGCTGTTGCTAACTGTCCTTCATCTCTGATCCGGGAATCTCGTGTCTTCTACCAGCATTCATGAAACTGTGCAGGATAACTTGTCTTACAAGTAAGGTAAAATCTCAGACCCTTCATGATTCATGACGCAAGTGGTTGTTTACAGACAGATAACATTCCAAATGAAGTTTAGAGAAGACTGAGAGAAACCTTGCATATCTCTGATCAGAGAAATCCATCTTTTTCCAAATAATATTCCTTAAATTCCTTTCTTAACTCTGGCTGAATCAGATGATTGAAAACTCTAAGGTAGTGTATCCTTTCTGCTGGATTGCAGACATGCTCAGCTGCTCTGACATGTAAGGAGAGTTTTCTCTGGAATCTTCATGCCCACCTCAGAATCTAAGCTACCTGCTTGATAGAAAAAACCAAAATGCTACCCAGGGGCAACGTTCTCAAATTGCTGGAATCAAGAGCTGTCAGCCTTGCAGCCCTGCCTTGTGTGTTTCAAATATTGGAAAACCTGGGCAAGAAGAGTTTTCAAATTGAAAATGAAATCTGCTCAGTCAGAATCCTATTTGAACAGAATGTGGAATTGATTCTAAGGGTTTGGTACAAGCTTTGACATCTAAGTTATAAACATGTCACCTGCTATACCTTGGAAACTCTATGGGGCAGTTCTACTCTGTCCCATAGGGTAGCTATGAGTCGGATTTGACTCAACAGCACTGGGTTTTTATGTTCAGAATGAAGAAAACTTGGTACAGAAAATCAGGACTCAGAGAACAATAAAGTTTGCAGAACCCCTTTCACCCAGTTGTGTACCCTCCTCCCCAAATTCTGTGTCAAACATCTAAAGAATTCCTTATAAGACTCTATAGGGTTATGAGAGGGCATAAATAAGATATAATTCAAGTATATTTTTACCTTTTGCAAGAAATAAAGACAAAATAAAACAGCCTACATGGAATTGAGACCATCCAGGAAATAACCTTTAGACCCAACCAAGTCACAGAGTCAGATGTCAATGAATTACTGTAGTGAATCTTGAGCATGTCAAACTCTCTGTCAACCATATCTTATCTGAATCTATCAGACGTGCTGAGGGAAAACCTTCTCTTGGAGTAAAAGCAGATCATCAGTGTGACACTATTGTGCAAAGACCGCATTCTACTTCCAGACATTAAGGTGGTTTGCTCAGTTTTTTTTATTCAGTAATTCAATCTGAGTAATGTATTGAATACTTACTAACATGCTGGGCTAAAACAGATACAACCTCTGCCCTCAGAAATCTTCACACAAGGCAGTTTAATTTCAAAGTATGTTAAGTGCCATGAAAAAAATGTACATAGTGCTATGAATGCTTGTAGGAGGGCCCTAACCACACAAGAAGGGTTAGAGAGGGTGTCTGTGAAGATGAGACATTGCAGCAGAAATCTCAAGGCCATAAAGGGATTCATTGCATTAAGAAGTTAGAGAGGTGACAGGAGGTGGTTAGGAGATTATTTCAAGCTAAGAGAACAGCATGTTCAAAGGCCCTGAAGCAGGTGCATAATTGTTGTTATTTGAACAATGAAAAGGGACCAGTCCCAAGTCTGGGACAATTTGGGCACAAAATATATAATGATAGCAGTAGATTATAACCCATGGAATAAAGTGAAGCTCCATTAGTCCACAGTGATATAAACAAGCAATTGAATAAGCAAATAAGTGTGGGAGAACAGCTATTCCTTACAGTAGAAGCTCCAATTAATAAATATAGAAGGAATGATGGAAATAGAAAATCACCATCTGACAAAAACCAGAGTGATAACTTTTAAGTGCAAGAACCAATAATTGATGCTAGTATTAGCGGGTGAAAGTAGGATGCCAAAATATACAACCTGAATTTCAACATGGCAAAACATCAGACAAACCAAAATTGGAAATCATGCCACAAAATAACTGGATGGCATTCTTCCAAAGTGTCAAGGTCATGAATAACAAAGGAAGATTGAGGAACTGTTCCATATTGGAGAAGAAAGAGACACGACACCTAACTACAATGAAGAGTCATAGATCATCAGATCCTGAGCCAACTGGCAAAATTCAAGTAAGGTCTGTAGATTAGTGAATTGTGTGGTGTCTTAATGTTAATTTCCTGGTTTTGATCATTGTACTATGGATATATAAGATGTTCATATTTGGGGAAGTTGGGTGAAGGCTCTACAGGAAATCTTTGTACTATTTTTGCAACACTTTGCTTGTATGAAATTATTTCAAAATAAAAAGCTAAAAAAAAAAAAAAAGAAGAAGGAAAAAAGAAAAGGGGCCAGTGCATCTGGAAGATATAAAGTAAGAGAAAGAGGCTGGCGAGGTGGGCATACTGAGACCAGGCAAGGACTTATGGGTGAAGTTAGAGATTTGGGTCTTTATCCTAAGGGAAGACTTTGAAGGCTTATGGAGCCCTGGTGGCACAGTGGCTAAGCGTTCAGCTGCTAACCAAAAGGTTGGCAGTTCGAATCCACCAGCCAATCTTTGGAAAATCTGTGAGGCAATTCTACTCTGTCCTATAGGTTCCCTATGAGTCGGAATTGACTCAACGGCAATGGGTTTGGTTGGGTTTGAAGGCTTATAAGCAGGGCAGTGACAGATTAGACTTGCATTTTCCAGAGATCACTCCGGCTGCAGCAGGCAAATGAGTGAGAGGCAGGCAGGCTAGAGTGCACGTGGGGTGATCAACAAGAGGATATTGCAGGCTTGCAGGAGACATGATGTTGCAACCTTGGTCTAGGATGGTGACAGAGAGAATGGACCAACGGGTGAGATTTTGGAGATATTTAGGAAGTAGAATCATCAGAGTGATGTGGGTGTGGATACATTTCTAGTCTATCCAACTAGGGCAACAAGGAAGCTATTCACGCAGCAAGCGAACACTGGAGAGGAAGAAGCTGAAAAGGGAGTCATGCTTGTTGTGAGTCCAGCCTTGGATTGTTTGAGTTTGAAGTACCTACGATGGATCCAAATGGTGATGTCAGAAAAGGCATTTGGATTTTAGGGGACTGCATGCAACTCAGAGGCTAAATCTGAGGTGGAGATAAAAACTGATCATTAAAGCAGATTGTCCCCAGAGTAGGGGTAGAGAGAGACACGGTAAGCAAATAATTTAGCCTACAAAGTGCAAAACTTGAGTTTTGAATAAAGTTTGGCAGGAGCAGAGAGGAGGAGTAATTACTAATGTGGGTAAGTCAGAATGGGTTTCACAGAGGAATCACTGTTTGGGATGAATTTAGAAGGATGGGTAGGAGTTTGTTAGGCTAAAGCCGAGGAAGCATGTCATGGATTGAATTATGTCCCCCCAAAAATGTGTGTATCAATTTGGCTGGGCCATGATTTCCAGTATTGTGTGGTTGTCTTCCATTTTGTGATTGTAATTTTATGTTAAAGAGGATTAGGCTGGAATTTTAACACCTGTAAGGTCACATTTCTGATCCAATATAAAGGTAGTTTCCCTGAGGTGTGGACTGCACCACCTTTTATCTCTCAAGAGATAAAAAGGAAAGGGAAGCAAGCAGAGAGTTGGGAACCTCTTACCACCAGGAGCAGAGCATGTCCTTTGGACCCAGGGTCCCTTCCTTCGCCTGAGAAGCTCCTCGACCAGGGGAAGATTCAGGACAAGGACCTTCCTCCAGAACCGACAGAGAAAGAAAGCCTTTCCCTGTAGACGACTCCTTGAATTTGGACTTTTAGCCTACTTAACTGTGAGGAAATAAACTTCTCTTTGTTAAAGCCATCCACTTGTGTTATGTCTGTCACAGCAGCACTAGATGATGAAGACAAAGTGTCAGATGATCTCATGAGCATTCCTCTATTTCATTAATTGGGAGGTAGGTCCAGCTCCACAGTTTGGCTCAGCTATTAGTCAACTACCTTAAAAAAAAAAAAAAAAAAAAAAAACCCATAGCTGTGGAGTCAATTCTGACTCATAGCGACCCTATAGGACAGAGCAGCACTGCCCCATAGAGTTTCCAAGGAGTGCCTGGTGGATTCGAACTGCAGACCTTTTGGCTAGCAGCCGTAGCACTTAACCACTACACCATCAGGGTTTCCTCAACTACCTCAGGCCATTCTAAGTCAGCATCAAGGCAAGTACAAGTGGAAAGGAGGCACTGGGTTTTCAGTTCTCTGTCTTTCTTTGCTCTTGTGTGTTTTGCACTTTAGTGATGGCTCATGAATGATCTAGAGTTTTCCTCCTCTCTCTTCTGCAACACCCCTCCCATCAAAAGTGCCGAAACCATATCTATAGGGCTTGTCCATTTCAAAGGTGACCATTTTTTTAAAAATTACGGAGAGAGATGCTGTACTCTCATCACCGGGGTTGTCAGAGCAGGAATGGGCTAGCGGGGGTGGGCGGGGCCTGCTGAGGGCTGAGTATCGGAATCTCTGGAGATTATGAGAAATGGTCCAGGGAATTCTGAAAAGCTTATACATAGGACTTCTTTCTTTCCTAGGTAGACCATCACTATTCAAAAACCTTAGCTGAGTTTTCCTTCCTACGAAGTCAAACTAACTGAATTTGGACCCAAACCAAACCCATTGTCATTAAGTCCTATAGAGACCCTATAGCACCCTGTAAGACAGAGTAGAACTGCCCCACAAGGTATCGAGGCTGTAACCTTTAAGGAAACAGACTGCCACTTCTTTGTCCCGTGGAGGGGCTGGTAAAATCAGACTTAATTAAATTACTTTGCAGGGTCCCCTCTGACCTTGACCAACTTTTGTTTGAGGACTCTCTCAAGGGAAATCATTTCTTAGCTAGCACTTCCAACCATGCATACGTTCAGCGAATTTCTATAGGTAGTTTCAAGAGTAATTCTAAAAGCATATGACCTTCGGAGCACTTTTGTTAATAACTGAAACATGAGACAACAATTTTAGCACAAAGTTGTATTAAAACATTTAATGAACTAGGAATGAGCAGTTGGTAGTCGACATGACAATAAACAGTAGCATTTATACTAGCATCAAAAAAGTGAGATAAATAACAAAATATGGCCTAACAAAATATATGCAACACTGGAACAATGAAAACTACAAAACATTGCTGAGAGAAATAACCCATAACCCATTGCCGTCAAGACACTTCTGACTCATAGCAACCCTGAGAGAAATAAAGGCGACTTAAATTAATGGAGAAAAATAGACTGGATGATATCATTTTGATACGAGTTCCTCCAAAATTGATCTATAGAGTCAATGCAATCCCAATATAAATTCCAGCAGATTAAAAAAAAAAAGAAATTGATAAAATGATTCTAAAATTTATGCAGAAATGCTAAAGATCTGTAATAGCTAAAATAATTTTCAAATAGAAGAGCCAAGCTGAAAGGCTTTTACTTCCTAATTTTAAGATTCACTATAAAGCTACAGGGATCAAGGCAGTGTGGTATTGGTGTAAGAATAGACATACAGATCAAAAGCAACAGAACAGAGTTCAGAAACTGATTCATACATATACAGACAATTGATTTCTGACAAACATATCAAGGTGATTAGTGGGGGAAATAATAGTCATTTCAACAAATGGTGCTGGCTATGTTTATATTTGTATAAAATATATAGCAAAGTACTTATATCCAGGAATATTGAAGAACTCTAGAACTTAATAGTAAGAATCCAATAAAGATTAGCAAAATATTTGGACAGATACTTTATGCAAGAAACTATACATGAATTGCCAAATAGCACATGAGAAAACACTCAATATCATTAGTTTTCAGGGAAATGCACATTAAAACCCAAAGGAGATACCATTACTACCCATTAAAAAAAGAATGTCTAAATTGAAAAAGACCATCCATACCAAGTGTTGGCAAGAATGTAAGCAATGGAGCTCTTATACATTACTGGTGGGGAGGCAAAGTTGTGCAACCACTTTGGAAAATGGTTTGGCAGTTATATAATAAAATTAAAAATATGCTTTGGATATAACCCAGAAATCCTACTCCTAATATTTATCCAAGAGAAATGAAAGCATATAGCTGCAGAAAGACATGTATACAAATGTTCATAGAAGCTTTATTCACAGTAGTCAAAAACTGCAAACAACCCTAATCCCATCAACAGGTGAATAGATAAACAAATTGTGGCATATTCATACAATGAAATGCCATTTAGTCATAAAAAGAAGAAAGAACTACTGATACAACGACATGGATGAATTTTAAAAACAATACTCCCAGTAAAAGAAGCTTGTCACACAAAAGAATATGTACTATATGATTTCGTTTGTATAAAATTCTAGAAAAGACAAATCTAGAGTGACCGGAAGCAGATCAGTGGTTGCCTGGAGCCAGGGATGGGAGGAGGAGTGGGACACAACAGAACTTCCTGGGGTGAAGGAAATGTTCTGTATCTTGATTGTAGGGGTGGTTACTTGGGTTACAAACTTGTCAGAAATCATCAAAATGTACGTTTTAAATAGGCTCATTTGATTGTATTTAAATTATACCTTGATAAGTTGATTTCAAAAGCATTTAATGAGTAGAAAATACTACACTACGCAAACACTGTGTCAAATTGTGAGTAGGCTACAAGTCAAAGCAGTTGCCATCAAATCGACTGCCACTCACAGCCACCCCATGTGTATCAGAGTAGAACTGTCCGCCACAGGGTTTTCAGTGACTGATTTTTTGGAAGTAGATCTCCAGGCCTTTCTTCTGAGATAGGTGCCTCTGGGTAGACACAAACCTTCAACCTTTCCAGTAGCAGCTGAGCATGTTAGCTGCTTGCACCACTTAGAGACTCCTAGGCTGCATTTAGAGAATAAAAATTCCTGGGAGATCTCAGTCTGCAAAACCCGTTCACTTCATGACTACCCCAAGTTCTTCTCTGGAGCTACCCTTCTGGACTTGGTGTGGGACCTGGCTGTGTTCAGACTCTTGGTCATCTTGTGACTCCATAGTGCTGAGCCTGAGGACAAGTTAGAAATTCTGGGTCTTCTCTTGGTTGAAGAACTCATTGTCGTCTTTCTGGCTCTGGTCAGGCTGCCTGATTTCTTGGGCTGTGGTCTTTTTTTCCACCTTCCACAACTCCCCAAGTGTGCAGGTGCTTAGGCTTCCCTAGCCAACTCTTCACCTGAGGCCCAAGTCTTTTCAAAGACCTCAGAGAGAGAGAACTTAACCACTTCTGCCCATATTTGCTTTTTTTTCCTCTGTCTCTTCTTCTCATTATTTATTCTGTCTGGGCCCCCAAATCATGTCTTATTTCTATTGAACTCTGCTAGAACTTTTCTATCTGCTCAGTTCTTTAGCTCCCACCCCTGATTCTATGTCCCAACATCACTGTGACACGGCACATGAGAAAACTTTGGAGTTTCCCTTTGATTTCAGTCACCTAAGGACTCAGGAAAGAATGGGGTGGTCCCAAATTAGCCAGCAGCCATCAAGACAATGGCATTTGTGTTGAGATTTTTAGCAAAAGCTTCTCTTGAGGAATGGCAATTGGCCATTTGCCCCAAAATAATCTATTTAAATGCCTTTCAGCATTTGGTTTCTCCTGTTCCTACAGGATAGAATTTAAACTCCTTAGTATTGCCCAGGAGTTCCTGGATGGTGCAAATGGTTAAGTGCACAACTGCTAACTGAAAGGTTGGAGGTTCAGGTGCACCCAGAGGCAACTCAGGAGAAAGGCATAGTGACCGACTTCTGAAAACTTAGCCATCGAAAACCCTATGGAACATAATTCTACTGTGACACACATGGGTTGCCATGAGCTGGGCTTGACTTGATTTCACATGGTAGCATTGCCCAAGATCATCCATAACCCAGTCTTTGCATATGCCTAGAAACCCTACCTTCATTTGTCCTGCACTTAGGGAACCCCATGTGGGAATACTCCAAGTGTCAATTAAAAAGTAACCTCCTGTGTGAAGTCTTTCCTGAGTTCCCAAGTGAGAGTTAATCAGCTCTCCCATAGAGCTTTACCTAACTCTGTTATAGCACTTACCACAAAGTCCCAGAGGGATTCACCTGTCTGCACCTCCCCTCTTCCCCAAAATTCCAGCTTACTGAGGGCAGAAATGGCATTGTAGTAGTCTTTTATAACTCCCATGCTTAGCACTCCTCCTAACCCTGTAAGCTTGCAAATACTACATTATTACTTGGTGCTGCAGGACACTCAAACTGAAACAGGCTTAGTTTTTTTTTTTTAATAACCTTTTATTGTGTTTTAGGTGGAAGTCTGCACAGCAAATTAGGCTCCCATTTAACTAATTTTGTGCAAATTGCTCTATGCCATTCACGACAATTTTCACGATGGGTTAGCATTCTCATCATTTCCATTCTGTTTGTTCTGTTTCTATTGATCTAGTTTCCCTTCCCCTCCTTACCTTCTCATCTTTGCTTTTGGGTAAATGTTGACTGCCTGGTCTCATATAGTTGCTTAAGGGAGCACATTACTCATGGGTGATATTTTTATAAGACAGTCTATTGTTTTTCTGAAAGGTGACCTCCAGAAATAGTTTCAGTTTCAAGTTCAAAGGGTATCTTAGCATGATAGTCTCAGGAGTTCCTCTAGCCTCTATTGGTCCAGTAGGTCTGACCTTTCTTAGGAATTTGAATTTTCTTCTATATTTTTCCCCCATTCTATTGGGACCTTCTATTGTGTCCCTCGTTAGAATGGTTGGTAGTGGTAGTTGGGCAGCAGATAGTTCTTCTGGTCTCAGATTAGAAGAGGTAGTGTTTTGTGTGGGCTATTAGTCCTATGGACTAGTTTATTCTCTGAGAGAAGGCTTAGTTTTTATCCCACAGAGCTTGTGGGCCAGAAGGAGAGATAAACATTCATGTAACTGTAATGTGAGGTAAAAGGTAGTGTAGAAAATATCGAATTTTTTTTATTGTGCTTTAGGTGAAAGTTTACAGAACAAATTAATTTCTCATTAATACACAAATTGTTTTGTGACTTTGGTTGCCAACCCCACGATGTGTCAACACTCTCCCCTTCTCCACCCTGGGTTCCTGTTTCCATTCTTCCAGTTTTCCTGTCCCCTCCTGCTTTCTTGTCTTTGTTTTGGGGCTGGTGTGCCCATTTAGTCTTGTGTACATAATTGAACTCTGAAGCAGGGCCCTCACATGTGTTATTGTTGGTCCTATAGACCTGTCTAATCTTTGACTTTAGTAGTGAGTTAAAATGGTGTCTGGAGGCCACACTCTTGGGGTTTCTCCAGTCTGTGTCAGATCAGTTAGTCTGGTCTTGTTTTAGTGAATTTGAATTTTATTCTACATTTTTCTTCTGCTCTGTCTGGGACCCCCCACTGTGATCCTGGTGAGAGAAGTTGGTGGTGGTAGCTGGGTGCCATCTACTTTTTCTGGGCTCAGTTTGAGGGAGGTTGTGGAAGTTGTAGTCCGTTAGTCTTTTGAACTAATCTTTTCCTTGTATCTTTGGTTTTCTTCAAACTCCTTTGCTTCAGCTGGAATGGGACCAGTAGATGTATCTTAGATGGTCACTTGCAGGCTTTTAAGACCCCAGATGCTACTCACCACAGTTAGATGTAGAACATTTTCTTTATGAACTATGTTATGCCAATTGAGCTAGATGTCCCCCAAGACCATGGTCCCCAGCCCTTAGCCCCAGTAATTCAGTCCCTCAGGGAGTTTGGATGTGTCTGTGAAGCTTCTATGACTTTGCCTTGGTCAAGTTTTGCTGACTTCCCCAGTACTGTGTACTCTCTTACCCTCCACCAACATTATGACTTATCTCCTATCTAGTTAGTGTTTTCCCCTCCCCTCCCTTATAACCATCAAAGACTGTTTCTTTTTGTAAACCTTTTCTGAGTTTTTATAATAGTGGTCTCATACAGTATTTGTCCTTTTGTGATTGACTTATTTCACTCAGCATAGAGCCCTCCAGATCATCCATGTTGTGAGATGTTTCAAAGGTTCATCATTGTTCTTTGTTGTTGCATAGTATTCCCTTGTGTGCATGTACAATAATTTGTATATCCATTCATCTATTGATGGATACTTAGTTTGCTTCCATCTGAAATATTAAATGTTGGGCAGGATTAGAACAGCAAGGGAGAAAGTTTCAAGGCTGGAAAAATTGGTACAGATGTTTGAATTTACCTAAAAATAATCTCTAATTTTTCCTTAGTCTTCTTTCTGTGCCAAGGACCATGTTAAGCATTTACATGCGTAATCTTATTTAATCATCACCAAAACTATATGAGGTAGATATTATCATTATCCCCATTTTGGACATAAAGAAATTAAAGTGTAGACAGTTTAAATAGTTGCCCCTGGGGTAACACAGCAGGAAGTGCCAGGAATTCTGGGGTCCCTGGGGGGCATACACAGTTAAATGCTCCACTACCAGCTGAAAGGTTGACAGTTTGAACCCACCCAAACGTGCCTCAGAAGACATGCCTGGAGATCTGCTTTTGAAAGGTCACAGCCTTGAAATCTCTATGGAGCAGTTCTACTCTGCACACGTGGGTCTTCATGATTCCAAATTGACTGGACAGCAACAAACGACAGCCAAGAATTCTGATATTAGACTATTTTAGGAGATTACTCACTGTAACCCACTGCTCCTAAGACTTTTTACATGTAATTAAAAATTTTTTTCATTGTGAAATACATCATTCTTTGAATATGGTATATATAAAATAAATGTACAAATTAAAGAATATTAATAAAATTAACACCAAGCTACCTATCACTCAGCTTAAAAAACAGAACTCTATAAAGCTATGCCACCGGTATTCAAATACAAGTAGGGTCACCCATGGCAGGCAAGTTTTAGCTTAGCTTCCAAGCTAAGACAGACTAGGAAGAAGGACCTGGCAGTCTACTTCTGAAAAGAATTAATCAGTGAAAACCTTATGAGTAGCGGCAGAACATTGTCTGACGTGGTGCTGGAAGATGAGCCTGTCAGGTTGGAAGGCACTCAAAAGACAACTGGGGAAGAGATGCCTCCTCAAAGTAGAGTCAACCTTAATGACGTGGATGGAGTCAAGCTTTCAGGACCTTCATTTTCTGATGTGGCATGACTCAAAATGAGAAGAAACAGCTGCAAACATCCATTAATAATCAGAACTTGGAATGTACCAAGTACGAATCTAGGGAAATTGGAAATTGTCAAAAATGAAATGGAATGCATAAAGATTGATATCCTAGGCATTAGTGAGCTGAAATGGAATAGTACCAGTCATTTTGAATCAGATAGTCATATGGTCTACTATGCCAGGAATGACAACTTGAAGAAGAGTGGTGTTGCATTCATTATCAAAAAGAACATTTCAAGATCTATCCTGAAGTACAATGCTGTCAGTGATAGGATAATATCCATAGGCCTACAAGGAAGACCAGTTACTATAACTATTATTCAAATTTATGCACCAACCATCAAGGCCAAAGATGAAGAAATTGAAGATTTTTGCCAACTTTTGCAGTCTGAAATTGATTGAACATGCAATCAGTATGTGCTGATAATTACTGGTGATTGGAATGCAAAAGTTGGAAACAAAGCAGAAGGATCGATAGTTGGAAAATATGGCCTTGGTGACAGAAACGATGCTGGAGATCACTTGATAGAATTTCGGAAGACCAATGACTTCTTCATTGCAAATACCTTTTTTCACCAACATAAACAGCAACTATACATATGGACCTTGTCAGATGGAATACACAGGAATCAAATCGGCTACATCTGTGGAAAGAGACAATAGAAAAGCTCAATATCATCAGTTAGAACAAGGCCAGAGGTGGACTTTGGATCAGACCATCAATTATTCATTGTGTTCAAGTTAAAATTGAAGAAAATTAGAACATGTCCATGAGAGCCAAAGTATGACCTTGAGTATATCCTGCCTGAATTTGGAGACCATCTCAAAAATAGATTTGAGGCATTGAACTCTGATGACTGAAGACCAGACGAGCTGTGGAATGACATCAAGGACATCATGCATGAAGAAAGCAAGAGGTCACTCAAAAGACAGCAGAGAAAGAAAAGACCTAAATGGATGTCAGAAGAGACTCTGAAACTTTCTCTTGAATGTCAAGTAGCTAAAACAAAAGGAAAAAATGATGAAGTAAAAGAGCTGAACAGAAGATTTCAAAGGGTAGCTCAAAAAGACAAAGTAAATTATTACGATGACATGTGCAAAGAGCTGGAGATAGAAAACCAAAAGGGAAAAACATGCTCAGCATTTCTCAAGCTGAAAGAACTGATGAAAAAATTCAAGCCTAGAGTTGCAATACTGAAGAATTCTACGGGAAAAATACTAAATGTTGCAGGAAGCATCAAAAGAAGACAGAAAGAATACACAGAGTCACTAAACCAAAAAGAATTGGTTGATGTTCAACCATTTCAGGAGGTAACGTATGATCAGGAACCCATGGTGCTGAAGGAAGAAGTCTAAGCTGCACTGAAGGCATTGGTGAAAAACAAGCCTCCAAGAATTGACAGAATACGAACAGAGATGTTTCAACAAATGGTTGCAGCTCTGGAAGTGCTCACTCGTCTATGCCAAGAAATTTGGAAGACAGCTACCTGGCCAACCAACTGGAAGAGATCCATATTTATGCCTATTCCCAAGAAAGTTGATTCAAATTATTGAACAGCATAATTAACATCACATGCAAACAAAATTTTGCTGAAGATCATTCAAAAGCAGCTGTAGCCGTGTATCAACAGGGAACTGCCAGAAATTCAAGCCATATTTAGAAGTGGATGTAGAACCAGGGATATCATTGCTAATGTCAGATGGATTCTGGATGAAAGCAGAGAATACCAGAAAGATGTTTATCTGTGTTTTATTCAAACAGAACAAGGGGATACTGCATGGTTTAAAGTCAGGAAAGGTGTGCGTCAGGGTTACACTTTTTCACCATACTTATTCAATCTGTATATTGAGCAAATAGTCTGAGAAGCTGGACTATATGAAGAAGAATGGAACATCAGGATTGGAAGAGGACTCATTAACAGCCTGCATTATGCAGATGACACAACCTTGCTTGCTGATAACGAAGAGGACTTGAAGCACTTATTGATGAATGTCAAAGACTACAGCCTTCAGTATGGATTACACCTCAACATAAAAAAGACAAAAATCCTCACCACAGGACCAATAACCAACGTCATGATAAAAGGAGGAAAGATTGAGGTTGTCAAGGCTTTCATTTTACTTGGATCCACAATCAACACCCATGGAAGCAGCAATAAAGAAATCAAAAGATGCATTGCATTAGGCAAATCTGCTGCAGAAGACCTCTTTAAAGTGTTAAAAAGCAAAGATGCTACCACGAGAACTAAGGTGCGCCTGACCCAAGCCATGGTGTTTTCAATAGCCTCATAGGCATGTGAAAGCTGGGCCATGAATAAGGAAGACTGAAGAAGAATTGATGCCTTGGAATTGTGGTATTGGTGAAGAATATCGAATATACCATGGACTGCCAAAAGAATGAACAAATCTGTCTTGGGAGAAGTACAATCGGAATGCTCCTTAGAGGAAAGGATGGCAAGATTGCATCTTACATAATTTGGACGTGTTATCAGGAGGGACCAGTCCCTGGAGAAGGACATGATGCTTGGTAAAGTAGAGGGTCAGCGAAAAAGAGGAAAACTCTCAATGGAATGGATTGACACAGTGGCTGCAACAGTGGGCTCAAGCATAACAACAATTGTGAGCATGGTGCAGGACAGGGTGGTTGTTTCGTTCTGTTGTCTATAAAGTTGGAACAAACTCGATGGCATCTAACAACAATTGGTGTCTTAGAAGAACCAAACCTACTTTATTCTCTACCTACAGATGAGAGTCTGAGACCATTCCTGAATAAGCTTTCTGCATGCTAATTTCCACATCTGAATCTCCTTTCCAGGGAACTCTGCTTGTTTCTTGGTTGGTACCAGAAATGGTCCAGCAGACTTTAAAGTGGAATTTGGAACATAGCTAACTGGTAAGTGGTGAGGGGAGGAGGACTCTGCTGTATACACTCATTCAGAGACCCAGGTAGATGGAGCTTCCTTCATCTTGTATCTGTACCATTCAGAACACAATGTCTCCGTGACTTCAGAGGCAGGACAAGAAAGGCAAGAGAGTTAAGTGCACTTTCCACCCACATTCCATGACCCTTGCCTGACTGCAAGGAAAATAATCTTCCTCTGTTCCCAGGAATAGAAGAATGAAATGGGATTTGGTGACACATAGAATATTATTTCTGCTACAGAAATGTATCTAAATTTCTGGCTTGAGCAATTACAAAGGTATGTGTGTGTGTGTGTGTGTGTGTGTGTGTGTGTGTGTGTGTGTCTGGAAAATTAGTAAGTTGAATCTGTGATGTCTATCAGGTACTCAAATGGAGTTGTCAAGCTGTTGTTGTTAGCTGCCATTGAGTTGGCCCTGACTCATGGAAACCCCATGCACAAAGAAAGGATATGATGCCAGGTCCTGAGTCATCTGCATGATTAGTTTCAGACAGAACCTGTTGTGATCTAGATACATCCTTCCAGAGAAGGATATAAAAAGTGAAAAATAAAAGTATTTTTCCTTTACGCTCCCTCACTCCCTGAAAATAATCACAGTTAACAGAGATTTATAGAGTATATATCCTTCCAGAGTTTTCCATGCATGCACAATTAGAAAAAATGTATTTTAACTTATTTTATATTTGTATATAATAATATGGTACTTTCTTTTACAGTATGTATTTATTGTATATTTAATAATATAACTTGGTATTTTATTTCAGCAATGCAGATTTGCATTTTCTTTTTAATAACTACATAGTATTTTTAAATGAATATGCTTTAATTTATGTATCATTGTGCTGTTAGGTGCTGTGGAGTTACTTTTTACTCATAGCCATCTCATGTGACAGAGTAGAATTGCCCCATGGGATTTTCTAGGTGTAATCTTCACCAGAGAAAATTGCCAGGTCTTTTCTCCCATGGAACCGCTGGGTGGGTTTGAACTGCTGACCTTTTGGTTAGCAGCTGTGCACTTAACCATTGTACAACCAAATAAAAACCCAACCCATTGCCATCGAGTCAATTCCAACTCATAGCAAAACTGTAGGACAGAGTAGAGCTTCCCTGTAGGGTTTCCAAGGCTGCAGTCTTATGGAAGCAGACTGCCACATCTTTCTCCTGCGGAGAGGCTGGTGGATTCCAACTACTGACTTTTTGGTTAGCAGCCAAGCACTTAACCACTGCACCATCAGGGCTCTTTAATTTATGTATTAGTCCCCTATTAATGGACATTTAAATTATGTCCAGACTTTTTTTAAAAGTGCAAAGTTGTAGTAAGCATGCTTTCCTCTTGTTTTTGCACAGTTGTACAAGTATAATCTGTAGGATAAATTCGTACAAATTGAGTTGCCAAGTCAAAGGGTATGTGCATAAAATGATTTTTACAGTTATTACCAAAAGCCCTTCATAGAAATTTTTTATATTTGACCAAAAGTGTATGAAACGGACAATTTCCCCACATCCTCGCCTATACTGGTTTTATTGAATTTCTAAGTCTTTGTCAGTACACGTTTTTTAAAAAAAAGCATCATTTTTTGTTTCAATTTTCATTTCTTTTGTAAGTGCTGCACTTAATTCTTTTAGCAAAAAGAATGCAAAACATGTGCAGAGATACCTTCAGCTGCAGAGAAAATTATTTGTGTTCAGCAACATTTTGTGTATGGAAGTGTCCCTCGGCCTAATAATTTCCAAAATCCAGAGATTTTCATGAACCAGTTAGTTTTCAAAAACAGCCAGCAAAGGCGGAGTAGGAGACAGTTTATCAATGACGGTGTTGATAGGAACAGTGACGTGGGTGTGCAGACACAGTCTGGACTCTGGCTGCTTTCTCTCCCTGTCTGCGAGGACTCTGGTTGGCATGGTTCAGCAGCTAGAACAACACCATGGCTTCCTGATGACCCTGACTTTGGAACCTGTCTGAGCCAAGCCAGGCATGTTTGCTGCACGCACTCCTAAAGCAGCACTTGGTTTTCATTTTTGGGGGCTGGCAGGGTAGCAGCGTTTCTAGTTTCATTAAGAAGGCATGGATTAACACTCAGCTCATTTTCTTGTTCTCACTGCACCTGCCCTTTAATGATCCTATTGGGTGTCACACAGGTATAGAATGAACAGATCTAGGGGAGAGGAGCGAAAGGGGAAAATGGAGCTGTCAGTCTCTGTACAGATTTCTTCTACTTACCTGATCCCTTGGTCATCTTTTGGAGTCCTCATTTGCTTCCTTGGATGTGGCAGGGATTACCAGAACAACTGACTTGCTTGCTCACAGGCCTCTAGCTCTATCTGGACAGTGTAAAGGCTGTCTGTCCATTAGCCTATCTTGGAAAGCATCATGTCAGGGCCTAAATAACGGGTATGTTGGGGTCCTGCATGGGTCCTAGCCCCAGAACAGCTCAGGGACAGCTTCTTCCTTCCCAAATGGCTTCACTCAGTCCAAGCGAAAAAAGTCACTGTATAGCATACTAGTGAGACACTCAGGCTCTGGAATATGATAGACTGGGGTTTGAATCTCAGCTTATCCAGTCAGTTACCGTGTGGCTATGAGAAAGCTACTTAACCTCCCTGTGCCTCAGTTTTACAGATGCTAATAGTATCCAGGAGTCTTGGTGGTACAATGGTTAAGAGCTTGGCTGCTAACCAAAAGGTCAGCAGTTGGAATCTACCAGCTGCTCCTTGGAAACCCTATGGGGCAGTTCTACTCTGTTCTATAGGGTCGCTATGAGTCCGAATTGACTCGACAGCAATGGGTTTGGTTTTGGTAATCATATCTATGGCCTAGGCTGTGAGGTTTTCAATGGGATGATCACATACAAGATCAATGCTTGGCCCACAGCAAATATTCAGCGAGTGTTAGCTGGTATTATTACAACCGGCCTGTGAGACTCTGACAATTCTGATACAGAAAATCTATATTCTATTTTCAGGTCTAAGTGACAGTGAGCTAGTTAACTCCAGTGTTTACCAGAAATCATCTCTCTCTCTCTTTTTTTTATTTTATTTTTATTTTTCACCTTTCTTGACCTACCTTATCTGGTTTATTGTCTTACCCACTTTTCATGTGAAGACTCATTCTTTTATCAGTAGGACTCATGAAGGAAGGAGATAAGGCTCCATTTAATAGTCTCACATAGTTATACACACTCTGCAGTTTCTTCTATGCTGCCCACAAATGTGGTTGTTGACTTGGGACAGCTATAGTCATGAAATGGCTTGGCATTGATTGTCCTAGATGTGGGGTTGGAGGGGGGGAATGTTCTGCTCACTGGGTGGAATGCAGTTGAAATAGATGAAGAGTCAGAAAGAATCTTCTCTAGGGCATAATATCTCCCTTTGTTTCCAACCCCCAGGCATTAGTTTGTGTCTATGAAATTGGGGGTGTGGGAAGGTAAAGATTCAAAATGCTTTCCAGGGGTTACTACCATCTTCCTTCACCATGAGATAGCTTATTTCTACTTGAACATCCACTATCTGGTGCAAAGTTAATCTTCTCCCCGAGGCAGTGAGTGACAAAGAGATAATTACCATGTGCTCCGGTCAAATAACAAATAATAAACTCCAGACTGATATAATCTGGAAAAGCGGCAGTGGGAGTCTGAACTATAGAGAGAACAGGTTCAAAACCATTGAGGGCCAAGGAGAGTTTATGGCTCAAATCTAAGTTACAGGTTATGAAAAAAGTATAAGGGGCAGAGAAGTTAAATTACACTAAGAGTAAACAAAGGCTATACCATGATTGTGAAAAATTCTGCAAGAAAACTGGCCCAGATTCTTCAAAAAGTCCACACTCATAGGAAAAAATGGAAGACTGTCCTAGATGAAAAGGACTTAAAAAGACAAAACTCAATAGTAATGTATAAACCTCAAGTAGGTCTTTGTTCGAAAAATTAAAAGAAACGCAGCCATAAAAAAACATTTTGGGCACAACTGGAGATTGAAGTATGAACTGATTGTTGGGTGGTATCATGGAATTCTTGTCAGTTTTCCTGGGCGTGATAATGTCATTGTGGTTATGAGAGGAATGTTCTCCTCGTTAGTGGATGCCTGCTGAAGTCACTGAGGGCGAAGCATCATGATTTATGTAGCTTATTTTCCAACAATGAGAGAGAGAAGAGGGCAAGGAAAGCAAGAGAGAGTGCCAGAGTGAGAACAGGCAAATGTAGCAAATACATTAACCATTGGATCTAAGTAGTAGAGGGTATACAGGCGTTCATTGTATTATTATTTTTTTTTTAACACTTCCTTACAACTTTTCTGTATGTTTGAGAATTTACAAACTAAAAAACAGCAGATTAAGGGAGAGTTAAGGATCTAGGAGCTGGCACAAATCCTTGATGGCGTTTTTTAAGTTGTTGTAAAAATGTACAGTGAAACCTGCCTTGTTTTTCTGGGTCTCAAAAGTTTTCTGCCTTTGACAGGATCCAGTCACCACTTTTCTAGCCCTCTATTTAGTGGAAAATATTTGAGTTTTCCGTCTCGGATGGGCTTCCACCTTACACAGGCTCTGGCTTTCACAGATTTTACTGGGCATAGCACAACATTTGCCAATTTAACATTTTTGAAGTATACAATTTAAAGATGTCAATTACGTTAATCGTGTTGTACAACCATCACCCATAATCCTTGCCAAATTTCCCATCACCATAAACAGAAAGTCACTGCTTCCTAAACAAAGACTCTGCCTTTCCCCCTCCCTTCCACTCCCGATAACCTCTAATAACCTTGGTCTCTATACATTTGTCTATTCTTGTTATTTCATACGAGATCAGACAGTATTTTTCCTTTGTGATTGCCTTATTTCACTCAGCATAATGTCTTCAAGGTTCATTTATGTTGTGGCATGTATCAGGACTTTATTTCTTTTTATAGCTGAGTATAATATTCTGTTGGAGCCCTGGTAGCATAGTGGTTAAGAGCTCAGCTGCTAACCAAAAGATCAGCAGTTCAAATCCACCAGCCACTCCTTGGGAACCCTATGGGGCAGTTCTACTCTGACCAATAGAGCTGCTATGAGTCGAAACCAACTCGATGGCACTTAACAACAACAGTATTCTATTGTATGGGTATATCATATTTTGTTTATCAGTTCAGTCATTGATGGACATTTAGGTTGTTTCCACCTTTAGGCTATTGTGAATGGTGCTTCAGTGAACAATGGTGTGCTTGTGTCTGTTTGCGTCACTGCTTTCCAGTCTTTCGGTGTACACGTAGCAGTGGAGTTGCTGGGTCATATGGTAGCTCCATGTTCAGATTTTTGAGGAACTGCCAAACTGCTTTCCACAGTGGCTGTGCTATTTTGCATTTCCATCAGCAATGGATAAAGATTCCAATTTTTTCCACATTCCCACCAATATTTATTGTTTTCCTTTTTTTTGTCTTAGCCATTTCAGTGGAAATGAAGTGGTATCTCATTGTAAATTTGATTTGCATCTCTCTAATGACTAATGATTAAAGGAAGAACTTTCAAGCTGCACTGAAGAAAAAAAAAAATGAAGGCATTGGCAAAAAACAAGGCTTCGGGAACTGACAGGATACCAACTGAGATATTCCAACAAACGGATGCAGCGCTGGACGTGCTCACTTGTCTATGCCAAGAAATTTGGAAGAAAACTACCTGGCCAACTGACTGGAAGAGATCCATATATGTGCCCATTCCAAAGAAAGGTGATCCAACAGATTGAAGAAATTTTCAAACAATATGATTAATATCAAATGCAAGTAAAATTTTGCTGAAGAACAGGGAACTGCCAGAAATTCAAGCCAGATTTGGAAGAGCACATGGAATGAGGGATATCATTGCTGATGTCAGACGGATCTTGGCTGAAGACAGAGAATACCAGAAGGATGTTTATCTGTGTTTTATTGACTATGCTAAGGCATTCAGCTGTGTGGATCATAATAAGTTATGGAAAACATTGTGAAGAATAAAATTCCAGAACACTTAATTGTACTCATGCAGAACCTGTACATACACCAAGAGGCAGTTGTTCGAACAGAACAAGGGGATACTGATTGATTTAAAATCAGGGAAGGTATGTATCAGGGTTGTATCCTTTCACCATACTTATTTGATCTGTATGCTGAGAAAATAATCCAAGTAGCTGGACTATACGAAAAAGATTGTGACATCAGGATTGGTGGAAAACTCACTAATGATCTGTGATATGCAGATGACACAACCTTTCTTGCTGAAAGTGAAGAGGACTTGAAGCACTTATTGATGAAGATCAAAGACTACTGCCTTCAATATGGATTATACCTCAACATAAAATAAAAATCCTCGTGACTGGACCAGTAAGTAACATCATGAGAAACAGAAAAGATTAAAGTTGTCCAAGGATTTCATTGTACTTGGATCCACAATCAAGGCCTATGAAAGCAGCAGTCAAGAAATCATAGGATATATTTCGTTGGGCAAATCTGCTGCAAAAGACCTCTTGAAAGCGTTGAAAAGTAAAGGTGTCACCTTGAGGACTAAGGTGCACCTGACCCAAGCCAAGGTATTTTCAGTTGCCTCATCTGCATTGGAAACCTGGACAATGAATAAGGAAGACTGAAGAAGAATTGAGGCCTTTGAATTATTGTGTTGGTAAGGAATACTGAATATATACCATGGACTGTTAGAAGAACAAACAAGTCTGTCGTGGAAGAAGTGCACCCAGAGCGCTCCTTGGAAGAGAGGATGTCAAGACTTCATCTTATGCACTTTGAACATATCAGGAGAGACCAGTCCCTGGAGAAGGACATCATGCTTGGTAAGGTAGAAGGTCAGCGAAAAAGAGGAGGACCCTTGATGAAATAGATTGACACAGTGACTTCAACAATGGGTTCAAACATAGCAACTATTGTGAGGATGGCACAGGACCTGGCAGTGTTTCGTCCTGTTGCACACAGGGTAGCTATGAGTCGGAACCAACTGGACAGCACCTAACAACAATAAGTGACTGATGACATTGTGCATCTTTTCATGTGCTTGTCGACCATTTATATGTCTTCTTTGGTGAAACGTCTACTCAAGTCTTTTGCCCATTTTTGATTGGTTGTTTGTCTTTTTGTTGTTAAGTTATAGATGTTCTTTATATATTCTAGATATTAAACACTTATCTAATATATGATTCCTGTTACAGATTGAATTGTGTCCCTCAAAAATATGTGTTATAAATCCTAACCCCCAAAGCTGTGGTTATAATATCATTTGGGAAATGGGTTTTCTTTGGTACATTAATGAGACAGTATTGGTGTGGGATATGTCTTAAATCAATCTCTGTTGAGATATAAAAAGAGCATATTGAGCAAGCAACTAAGTAAGTAAGCAGAGATGGAAGACAGATGTCATGCCACATGAACGGAAGCTGAAAAAAGACAAGGAAGGCTTCCCCTAAAGCTGGTGCCCTGAACCCAGAATTCTAACCTCCTAAACTGTGAGAAAATAAATTTCTGTTTGTTAAAGCCACTAATTTGTGATATTTTTGTTATCACAGCACTAGACAACTAAGACAGTTCCCCCACATTTCTTCCCATTCTGTAGGTTGTCTCCTCACTTTGTAGTTACTTTGATAGTTACTTCGATGGCTTTTATGCGTGGGCGTATCTTAACCATGAGTAAGTATCTTCCCTTGGGTCGGGGAGGAGGCTCAATTTCATGCTCCAGTTGAAGACTTCCTGCTGTGGGCGGCACATTCCCTGAGGCTGCACCAAGAGGGTACCTTCCTGAGTCACCACCATCACCAGGCACAGGGGCTCTGAAGGCCACCATCCAGTGGAAGGAAGGGCCAGCCAGGCCTGCTTTCCCGTTTAGAAGCCTCCCTTCTTCCACCCCGACTTGGTGCAGAGTACGAGAAGTGTACCATCTCTCCTTCTTTTTCCACATCACTGTATAGAAAATGTGATTGTGCAAGAATTAAATGTCAAATTGTATTTACTTATAATGTAAAACGGGTTCCTGTTGCTCAGCTGTCATAAGTTTTGCTCACATTTCTGGTCGTTGTTCAGGGTGCAAGGCCAGCTCAAATGTTTAAAAAGTAAATTGAATATTTGTTATGTTACTCTTGTATCTTATATTTGGACTCCATAAACCAGAATAGTTTAACCCCAAGTAATAACTCTCTAATCACAGGACATTCAGGCACAGGGGCACGCTGTAGAGAAATTTTGGAGAAAAGGCATTTTAGCGGAAGGAGTCAAATAATTTCAATCACATGGACACCTTCTTTGGCAAGCAACAACAAAGCATTTTGAAGGCCTTTCATCAAATGGTGGCTCTTTAACCAGATGTACAAAGCTCACTTAGCACAAAGCTAGCAAAACTCAACTAAGTATGGGCGCCCAAACAGGCGGTACCAAAACCAAACCTGTTGCTGCGGCTTTGATTCTGACTCATAGTGACACTATAGGACAGAGTAGAGCTGCCCCATAGGGTTTCCAAGGAGCGGCTGGCAGATTCAAACTGCTGACCTTTTGGTTGACAGCCAAACACTTAACCACTGCACCACCAGGGCCCCAAACAGGTGATAGCAGCAGAAAAGAATGCCTGAGACCACTGGAAAAGGAAAGCCACAACTGTGATTCTCAGACTTTAATGTCTAATAAAGTACCCATTTAAAAAATGGGAAGGCAGAGTAGGGTTGGCAATTTTTAACTTTGATTAAGGCAGCACACAAACAAAACCTATCATCTGCTATTACCATGGTTTCGTGGACTAAAATACACTTCAATTCCAAACAAGCAGTATGGGTATAACTGGAGAATAAAGTTGTTATTAGCTGCTATCGAGTTGGCTCTGACTCGTGGAGGCCTCATGTACAACAGAACAAAACATTGCCCGGCCTAGCACCATCTTCGCGATCATTGGTGTGTCCCAGTCCATTGTTGTAGCTACTGTGTATTTTGAGTGTCTTCCAACCAAAGGGACTCGTCTTCCAGCACGATATGGGACAATATTCTGTTGTAATCCATATGGTTTTCAGTGGCTAATTTTTAGAAGTAGATCCCAGGCCTTTGTTCCTAGTCTGTCTTAGTCTGGAAGCTTCACTGAAACCTGTCCGCCATGGTATTTGAAATACTGATGGCGTAGCCTCCAGGATCACAGCAACAGGCTAGCCACCACAGTATGACAAACTGACAGCTGGGTGGTGGGAGAGTAAAGACAGCCTTGCTCTTGGGTGCCCCTTGCCAGAAGAGACAGAGGACCCACAGCTGCAGAATGACCAGGTGGGTGAGGGGGGTCTAAAGTGTTAGTGTCCTCAGTTAGAATGCTGTCAAAAGAGTAGGGAAAAAAGCACCTAAAAGACCAAAGGAGGAAACGATGAGTGATTGTCAAACTAATGATGATGTGTGTTCCTTGACCTCCTTTTCTGACATCTTCTCAGGTTGCTGAGACTTAATAATAAAGTATTTAAGATTTATTCTGCCTTAGGAAATAATTATGCCACATTTCATGATACAATAACAACCCAGTATGTATGTGTGTATGTAAACCACTTTACATATTTTTAAATGTTGTTTAATATTTTGCTTCATTGCTCCAACAAATTTGACCATCCCATCTTACATTTGGAACTGAAATTCCCAAATGGATTTCTGCAAAATCATCAAAAATCCAAATATTTGTCAATAGAATGATCTAGAAAATTGGTCCAGATCTGAAACTCTTAGGACACACTTGACTGAAGGAATCCAGACTCTTAAAAATCAGAATAGCTGCAAATCTTCTTAAAGTGTCTAAAGTAGTTCCCAACCATACCTCAAACCAAATAAAGATAGATTCCAAATTAAATATTACACAATCAAAAAGTGGGCATGATACAGGTTAATTCTGGAGACAAAACATGCCTAAAATAGATGTGGAAAAGCCTATGGAAAAGGGGTTGGATCACCATCACAGTCTTAACCTGAATCCTCTAGAGAGCAGAGCCTGAGATGGGATTAAAGTGTTGGCACATTTTTTTGAGGCACAAGCTCGAAGCATTGCAGCGAGGACGAAGCAAACTGAGAGAAGAAAAGACCAGGGCAATGTGTCGTGGAGTCTGCTATGGCTTCACAATGAACTTGAGAGACACAGCTGGTGGCTCTGCAGCCTTTTCACTAGGCCTGCTGGACTGCTCTGGAGAGGGCTCGGAGGAGGAGCCACACCTCAGAGCAGCCCACGAAGGAAAGAACGGGGGAGGCTTTCCAGCCCAGTGCCCTCCTACCCCTTCTCTCCTGTTGGTACAAACAGGGATCTTACTCCACCACACTTTGGGTATGTTAGTGGCTATTCTGGAAGTCAAATTCCAGGCTATGTGATATGGTGTTTCATTGAAGTCTGAAAGCTAGAGGTTTGGGATTCCGAGAGAGGGAGAAAGAGAGAGAAAGATGAGCGAATCTCAAGAGTTGCACGAAGTGTCCCATACAAGCATTAACTTCTCGTTTCCCGGTAACTATTAAGCGCCTTTGTGATGTTCAGAAATGTTTGTTCTGTTGGCTGGTGTGATACCAGTTCAGACACCAAGTTGATAAGTTGATAATTTTCCATGTCCAGAGATACTTAATGAAGGCATTAGTCAGTAAGTGAGTCAAAAGTCCTTGCCATCCTTGCTTTTAAGGATCCAGGAGTTGAGTGCAGGTAGTTTATTTAGGAAGTGAAAAAAATTTGTTTAGGAAGTGAAGGAGATATCAAATAGGAGAATGGGGAGATAAGAGAAGGAAGGAAAGAGTGTATTATCAAGGGAGTTATCACTACAGGTAACTGGAGCTTAATACTACCAGGAAACTCTGGGAATCAGAGTAAGATGCACTTCTCAGAGTAATCTTATCCAAGGGGTAAGGGAGCTGAGGTATTTATACACCCACTCCTATTACTCCCAGGTTTAAAGATGCTCCCAGGGGGTGTTACATCTCCAGGACTTCCAGCCTACTTTGCATGTAAAGAGTGGGCTCCAGCTGTCAGAGAAATCCTTCAGGCAAAGAGATGCAAATATTGGCAACTCAAAATACACTGCAGTGGTGGTATGAGCAGGGCACCGACAAAGTAGACCATGCTTGTCTTGTGCTACCACATTTCAAGATGAAATGACTCAGCAAACTCCATCAGATATTATGAACCCATTACTGTGGAGTCAATTCGACTCATATCGACCCTCTAGGACAAGGTAGTACTGCCCCATAGTTTTTCCGAGGAGCAGCTGGTGGATTCGAACTTCGGACATTTTGGTTAGCGGCCACAGCTCTTAACCACTGTACCACCAGGGCTCCTTACCAGGTATTATGGGAGTTTGAAATTTAAAAAATGATTAATAATTCTGTCTTAGTTACCAAGTGCTGCTGTAACAGAAATACTACAAGTAGGTGGCTTTAAAGATCATAAATTAATTTTCTCATGGTTCCAGAGACTAAAAGTCCAAATCAAGATCGTGGCCATATTGATTTCCTTCTGTAAGCCTCTCCCTAGTTTCTGGTTTCTGATGGCAATTCTTGGAGTACTTTAGTTCTTTGGTTCCTTGGTATCTGTTTTCCCCTTGTATGCCTGTCTCTGTTTGTTCTGCTCTTTTTTATAACTCAGAAGTGATTAGGTTTATGGTCCACCCTTTACTGGCATGACCTCAGTGGATTTATCAATTATATTAAAGAGCATTACGAAAGGTGATTACATGTAAAACAATTATGCTGCATTACATTACATTACATTACATCCATAGGCATAGGGGTTAAGATTCCATATTTTTTGGGAGGGAGGACACCATTCAATCTATAACAATTGTTAACAGACTATTACCTTCTTTGTGAAATAAATAGTTGCTTTATTTTAAATCACTTTGGATGCACTCTAATACATTCTATCAAGTAGAATGGATTCTCCTTTGCAAAGTTAGACTTAAAAAACACATTATTGTGTAGCTAACTAAAACCAAAACACTTTGATGCTGGAAAATATGTGATGTTTTTCCACATAGAAACATTTTTACAGAAATCTTAAAATACTTTAAGAGGTTAACTAACCTTGCCAGTTATCTGAATTATGGAGGTGGTAGATTACTCAATCAGGCTAAATTTAACTAGGAAGGCAACCAGGCTTAGCAGATACATCAAAAATAGACATACTTGCAGACCAAAAATCCAAACCAAACCTGTTGCTGTCAATTCCAACTCATAGCAACCTCACAGGACAGAATAGAACTGCCCCATAGAGTTTCCAAGAGCAACTGGTAGATTCGAACTGCCAACCTTTTGGTTAGCAACCATAGCACTTAACCACTACACCACCAGAGTTTCCATACTTGCAGAGGACTACCAAATTCAGTCTCAGCAAACATCACCTAAAAGCTCAGAGCATTCCGTTCAAGGGCAGATGGAAAACTCTTTGCAGACTGTATTAGCATTGGATGGTCTAGCAGAACTTAAGACATATTAATAAAATATTAACGCACCTTATTTATTTTATTCAAGCACAACAAGCAGTCATGTTCTTCTCAGAAAAAATATTTAAAGACTCCAAGCACCAAAAGACTCGTTTTCCATGTAAACGCCAGTGCTAGGTTGACTCTGGAGCGTGGCCCCCGTAGCTTTTGTTGCTTTATGCATAAACAGTTCCTGTAATAGGGTGTTCTCAAACTGGGCTTGGGTAAAACCTTTTTATCATGAAGGCCTCCAGTGAACAACTGCAATGTAATTAACTCCTATTCTGAGTATTTCTCAGTGTGGTGTCTACACTTAGAATCCAAACTCACATTTAA
This sequence comes from Loxodonta africana, assembly GCF_030014295.1. Classification (NCBI taxonomy): domain Eukaryota; kingdom Metazoa; phylum Chordata; class Mammalia; order Proboscidea; family Elephantidae; genus Loxodonta; species Loxodonta africana. The sequence continues at coordinate 172,562,053 of NC_087345.1, read as the reverse complement.
GGGCTTTGCCTGCTTGATTATTGCTTAATGGTTTTTCTCACCTGAAAACTTCTCTGTATCATATAATTTTGCTCTTTTTGCCTCATTTCTTATTTTTCTCAGGAAGAAGTGCAATTCTTATAAACGCTTTTATGAGCTGTATGAAATTCAAAACAGGTGTTGTAGAAATTCTAAACTTAATTTGAAGAACATAAAGTAAAGAAAGGCTTTGAAATATATGTACTTACTCAAAATAATCACTACCCACCTGTTACTGGTTTGTAAATTACCAGTCATGGTGATCCCTGGCAGGAAAAATCACATGAAATCTTATCTGAGCCTTAGGATTTTATTTTCCATCTATAAAATGGGAATATTAACAGTATTTATCTCATGTGGGAGCCCTGGTGGCACAGTGGTTAAGAGCTCAGCTGCTAACCAAATGGTCACAGTTTAAATCCACCAGCTGCTCCTTGGAAACCCTATGGGGCAGTTCTATCCTGTCCTATAGTGTCGCTGAGTCGGAATCGACGACAACGGGTTTGGTTTACCTCATATAGTGAAGATTAAAAAAATAATGCATACAAATCACTTAGTACTGTGCTCAGTTGGTTATCGTGCTCAGTTCCATTAGCTGTTGTTGTGTAAGGCATGTTTACTCCTGTTTGGAGTAAAAATTGAAAAATTAGCTTCTAACCCTATTTTCTGGTATCTCACATGCTGCTCGTGCTGTTGATCTGATTCTGTCTTTTCCCTTTGACCTTCAGCGGTCAGAAATGTGTTTGAGGAAAGAGAAAGAGCCCCTTGCCTGATGAGGGAGTGTTTGAACGCACAGCAAGGCTCACCGTGGCTCCCAGACAGCCCCAGAGCCTCTGCAGCGATGGTGTACGGTGATGGCTTGGTTGAGTTACTGAGGAGTCCAAAGAAAAGAGCTACGTAAGTAGAGACAGTATAACTTCAGAATCACATCTGTGCTTTATTTAGTTTTGAAATGGATAGTTCCTTCACAAAAATAAAAGCCTTTAATCCACCCTCTACCTAGAGCATGTAGTGGGTTAAATACTCTCCCCCCCCACCCCCATCCCCAAGTTCATGTCTACCTGGAACCTCAGAATGTGACATCGTTTGGAAACAGGCTCTTTGCAGAGGTAATTAGTTAAGGATCTTGAGATAAAATCATCCTGGACTTAGGGTGGGCTGTAAGTCCACTGACTGGCGCCCTTACAAGAAGAGGAGAGAACACAGAGAGGCACGTGGAGAAGACAGCCATGTGAAGACAGAGGCAGAAATTGGCTTTATGCTGCCCCAAGCCAAAGAACACTTGGGGCCACCAGGACCTGGAAGAGGCAAAGGATTCCTGCTCTAGAGCTTTCAGATGGAGCATGGCCCTGCTGACAACTGCATTTCAGACTTCTAGGCTCTAGAACTGTGAGACGATAAATTTCTGTCATTTTAAGCTGCCCAGTTCATATTTTCTGGTAGCCCCAGGGAACTAATACAGGCAGGAAAACACAATTTGTGCCTATTGTATGGAAATGGGAGAAGTAAACCACCTCTCGTCCTCCTCCTCCTAGACCCCTCTTTGCTTCCCTGCTTTATTTGTCTGCATAGCACTTACCACACTAACACACAATGTTATTTTACTTGTTTGTTTGCTTTTTCTCTCTACCCCCCACAGTAACGAACGCTGAAGAAGGGCAGGAGTTATTTGTCCTGTTAACTTAGTAACTCTACTACCTGGGTCTGTACCTGGCATACAGAAGATGCACAGGAAATATCTGTAGAATTTATGAATAAATGAAAGAATGAGCAACAGGAAGGAACCTGGGGATTCTCTAATATAATTTTTTTTATTTTTATAAGAGACAAAACTGAGAGGAAGAATAAAGGTATTCCAGGGGTAGAATAAAGGTCTGCAAAGGCAGAGGGTCAGAAAGGACAGGGCTGTTTGGATAATGGCCAAGAGCTCAGGGTGAATACAGTATTGGCTGGAGTCCCTGTGGGTAGTGCAAACAGCTAATGTGCTTAGCCGCTAACTGGAACGTTGGAGGTTTGAGTACACCCAGAGTCACTTCGGAAGAAAAGCCTGATGAACTGCTTTGGAAAGATCAACCATTGGGAACTCTATGGAGCACAGTTTTACTGGGACACACACACACCATGATTCAGAATTGACTTGACAGCAACTGGAAACAAAAAACAAAAACACAGTATTGACTGCTTGGGGTGGGAAGGAGGGACATGAGCCTGGAAGGATAAATTGGGGTCTGAATGTAAAAGGCCCTGCATATCGGTAAAGGATTTGGATTTAGCTTGCAGCAGGGGAAAGGCAATGGATTTATTCAAAACAGAGACATGAAAAATAAATAAAAGGATCTCTTTGGAATCAGCGGAAGGGATTGAATCAAGATTTGAGAAATGGGTGGCAGAAAGTGCACTTGAGTAGTGTCAAAGACCCAAGTGAAAGCAGCTATGTTCTGAGGTACAACTGGCAGCACTGAGGAGGGAAGTGGCATCACTAGGGTTGGTGTCACCCAGTGCGGTAACTCATAGTGTCACCCCTCCATGTTAATTACCACAATATTGTAGCTAACCAAAAAAACAAAAAACAAAAAACCAAACCCATTGCCATCGAGTCAATTCTGACTCATGGTGACCCTATAAAAAAACTATAGCACCCCTACTGATACCACTGTAGGGAGGTTTGGATGGAGAAGGGAGAGGTGAAGAAGCTGCAGAGAAGCAGTCCAGGATGACTCTGATGACTCAGCACGGTGGCTCAATACATGGCACTGGAAAATAAAAGAAATGGAGCAAGTTTGAGGTGGCTAATGTATGCCTGGGGAGCTTGTGGAACACTCAAATGGAGACATCCGGTATCAGTTGAACAGATGAATCTGGAACTCAGGAAAGGGGTGGAAGCTCACTGGGAGACATCAATAAAGATGAAGGCAGGAGAGTAGTGAGACCACCCGAGTTGAGCATAGATAGAAAAGAAGCCAAGGTCAGAATCAGAATGCTCGGGAAAAGGAAGTAAAGACCTCTACCATGTGAGCATATGGTGTCCCACTGCATAACAAGTAAATTTAAAGTGCTCAGAATTCTCCAGAGAAGGGTCATCTTTTGGTATTAAGTGTTAATATTTTTAAGGATTCTGTTCTGTTTGTCTTTTATAAAGGTTATGCAAAATAAACTAACATCACTAATGTGGACAGGATAACAGACTCCATAGTAAAAGATTATTATAACAAGGAGAAACACTAGGCTCGATCATCCAAAGTAAACATAGGAAATACGACTTATGGGCACGAAATTGGACCTAGAAAACAAACAGCGTTTCCTGTTAGTGGGAGGGTAACAAAAAGAGCTTAAAATGTTTGAAAATATCCTTCATCCTGGATAGTATAGCCAGGGTATGGTTGGCACACTATAAAGTCTTTCCCTGCTCAGTGTGGGGAAAAAAATCATTCTTTCCTCTTTCTGTAAATGTACCTGGGCCCTTTTATGGTTCTACCATCATTGTCACTTATTAACACCTCTAGTTAAAAGTTTCATCTTGATGACGCAAGTGAGCTAGTCCTCTTGCTGTCTGACAAGGGGATTAATGATTTGACTGTAAAATTCACCCAAGAGGAGGGCTACACAAAGAGGGAAGGAAGAAGAATGTCTGTCCAGGTAGCCGTCCCTCACCTTTATCGTTGTGGCACGTGTTGGCTGTAATTCCTCCTCCCCACCACCTAGGCATCTTTGAGCACGGAGTACAGTTCAGGAATTCTCCTCTCTGGGAACCTACTCTGAGCACTACACAGTCCCACCCCCAACCTGCCATTTAAATACCCGAAGTCAAAGTTAGGGCATCTTCTCTGAGACTCTATGAATTCTCTCTGGAATAACTCTATCTCTGGGGTTTATTTCATTTCATGTTATAACTATCTGCTTATCTGCCATTACCTACCTTTAGATTGTGAGTTCTTTGGGACTGGGACTCAGTACTTATCATCTTTACAGAACCAGCACCCAACATAGTGTCTAGCCCAGAGCTGACAAACAGAGATGTTGACTGACCAGCCAGGGGTCTCTGTACATAGTTAGCTGGCTCAGCCTCACAGCTTTGACTGGACTTATATTTCTGTGTCTGGATTTCTTTCTTATCCACTTGTACCACCTCTCTTGAATACTGTGAGTCTGAAGACAAAAGCAAGGAGAATCCAGGACAGAAGGAAACTGGTAAACCTCTCCCAGCCAGAGGAGGCAAGAGAACCAACAGGAAATCATGGACAGCCTTAAACTTGTACCTGAGATTCTACCACACAGGAAAATGAGTGAGAGACAATGAAAGCCTCTTTTGGGTGGACACAGAACTCTACCTTCCTCTGCAGGAGGCTTTTGGTCTTCTTTTCACTTGGAGAACTGTTGATGGGGGAGGTGATAATGGGCTTCCTGTATGAGCTTTTGGCATCACTGGAAGGTGCAAACAATTAATGTGCTCTGCTGCTGTGATGGTTAAGGCTGTGTTTCAACTTGGCTGGGCCATGATTCTCAGTGGTTTGGCAGTTATGTAATGATGAGTTTGGCAGTTATGTAATGATGTAATTTGGCAGTTATGTAATAATGTAGTCATCCTCCATGAAGTGATCAACCAATCAGATGTATAGTAAGTTTCCTTGGGGCTGTGGTCTGCATCCAATATGTATATGGATATTCTGGTAAAGTTCACTTGCTTGCTCTGGATCCTGCATCTAACTCGTCATCATCTGACCTTCAGTTCTTGCCTGCCAAACTTGGAATTCATCAGCTTTTGCAGCCTGTGTCTTACCTGTCCATCTTAGATTCATCAGCCGCCACAGCCCATGAGTCAGCAGCCTGTTTTCTGACCTGCCGATCTTTGATTCATCAGCCCCTACAGCTACCTGAGCTAGGAGAAGCCTCCAGCCTGATGCCTGACCCAAGGACTTGGAGCTTACCAGCCTCTACAACTGCATGAGCCGTTTCCTTGAGATAAATCTCTCTTTCTCTTTCTGTATGTACACTAACAATGCCAACTAAATTCCCTAAATCAAATGGTGTCTGAAGCTAAAGTGAGGGCATTGATTGGGAAGAAATGGGATCCAGAAACTTGGGATGGGGACATATGGGGAGGTAATCGGGAAGCTGGGGACATAGAACCCACACCTGCCACCAGAGCTGACCCTCTTAAAACCCATCTGAAAAGATTACTACATCTTTGTCTGTTAAGCCACCCTTTCTAGTAAAATCGTTTTCTGCCCGCCCCACCCTCCCCTCGAGATTAACCAGCTGTGTCTGAAGAGCCTTTGCCTGTCATCACCTGGGCAGCATCTGAGTCATTGCCTGCGGCATCACCTGGGGTAGATGCTTTACAAGACACTGCTGAATGTTCCCCAGACCCACCCCAACACCCATTTTTTGCTTCTAGGCCTATAACTAGGCTTAAGTTCCAGCGAGCCCCAAAAGATGAAGTATAAAGTGTGACCCAGGAAGAGATAGGCTACCCTCAAAAGAACAGCTTGACTTTTCTAATATGTACAAACAGAAACCTGGGGAATATGTGTGGAAATGGCTATTAAGAATGTGGGACAGTGGTGTAAGGAACGTAAAGTTGAATCAGTCTGAATTTATTCATGTACCCACTAAGCACAGATTTGTCATTCAGTGTTTTAGCTCGATAGGTTAGGAAAGGATCTAATAGTTTATTTGCTTTGCTCACTGAAGCATGGGTTACATGGTGGCTTACACTAAATCAAGTTGAAGTGCCAGACCTGCTTGGTATACTGTAGAAAAAGGTATCCAAAGACTTAGGGAAATTGGCATGTTAGAGTGAATTTCTCAGGTTAGACCCACAGACCCACACATGGAGTGCCCAGAGGATACACCTTTTACCACAAGGGTGAGGAACAAATTTGCAAATGGGGCCCTGGTATCCTTGACGACTGCTGGGATTACTATTTTATGTAGGTCAGATTTAATAGTGGGAACTACCTTAACTGAATGAAGACACCTAAGTACAATGGGCTCATTGGAACCTGTGGTGGTAGGGACCAAGTGGAGCACTCGGTCGACAAAGACTGGTGGATGTGGTTACCACAATGGACAGAGCATTTGAAGCAGTAATCAGAATAGTCTGACTCATATGGATTTATGGCATTGGCTACTTAGTCATAGTGTCCCTAGGAGTGAAATAGTTGGGAAATCTACTATTTATTTAATCTGTACAAGTGGAAGAATTCTAGGTCAAGTGAATGGCAATCTAACTCAAATCACCAGAATACAGTCACAGCCTGTCAATCAGTTCAGACATGAGCCAGTTTATAGATCCACAAACTTTTGAACGAAGGGGGGGGGGGCGGATCCCCTTGAAGAAGGACGCAGTATACTGCCAAAAATTTATACTGTTAAATCTTTCTCCCAGCCTTCCCCAAAGGGATCTGTGGCCTTTTATGGGAGTGACTGTCCACTGGGGGAAAGGAAATAATCAGACTTTTCAGGGATTAATTGATACTAGTTCCGAACTGACACTAATTCCAGAACACCCAAAACATCACTGTGGCCCACTAGTCAGATGGGATGTACGGAAATCAGGTTATTAATGGATTTTAGTGAAGTTTCTTCTCACAGTGAGTCCAGTGGATCCCTGAAACCATCCTGTAGTGATTTTCCCAGTTCCAGAACGCATAATTGGAATAGATACATTCAGCAACTGGCAGAACCCCTACACTGGATCCCTGACAAATGGAGCAAGAGCTGTTATGGTAAGAAAAGCCCAGTGGAAGCCATTAGAACTGCCCCTACTTAGGAAAATAATAAATCAAAAGCAATACCACATTCCTGGAAGGATCGCAAAGATTACTGCCACCAGCAAGGACTTGAAGGATCCAGGGGCGGTGATCCCTGCCACATACCCATTCAACTCACCTATCTGCCCTGCACAAAAAACAAACGGATCCTGGAAAATGACAATGAATTATCATAAACTTAACCAGGTAGCGACTTCAATTGCAGCTGCTGTTCCAGATGTGGTTTCTTTGCTTGAGCAAATTAACGTATCTTCTGGTACCTGGTGTGCAGCTATTGATCTGGCCAGTGCCTTTTTCATGACTCCAGTTTCGAAGGAACACCAGAAGCAGTTCATCTTCAGTTTGTAAGGCCAAGAATACACCTTCACTGTCCTAACTCAGGGGTATATCAGCTCTCCAGCCCTATGTCATAATTTGGTCTGCAGGGAACTTGATTGCCTTTCCCTTCCGCAGGTCATCACATTGGTCCATTACGTTGTGATATTATGCTGATTGGACCCAGTAAGGAAAGAGTGTCAATGATTCTGGACTTTTTGATAAAACTCTTGTGTGCTAGAGTGTGGGAAATTAATCATACAAAAATTCAGGCACTTTCCGCCTCAGCGAAATTTCTAGATATCCAGTGGTGTGAAGCATGTAGAGTTATTTCTTCTAAAGTGAAAGACAAGTTGTTACATATGGCCTTTCCTACAACTAAAAAGGAGGCACGATGCCTTCTGGGCCTCTTTGGGTTTGGGATATAGCATATCCCTCATTTGGGTGTGCTACTCTAGCCTTTTATCAAATAACTTGAAAAGCTGCTAGGCCCAGAACAAGAGAAGGCTCTCCAACAGGTTGAGGCTGCCATGCAAGCTGCTCTGCTGCTTGGACCATATGGTCTGGCTGATTCAATGGTGAGTGAAGTGTTAGTGGCAGAAAGAGATGCTGTTTAGACTCTTTGGCAGGCCCCTATTGGTGAAACATAGCACAGATATTGGAGCAAAGCTCTGCCATCCTTTACAGATAACTACTCTCCTTTCAAGAAACAGCTTTTGGCTTGTTACTGGGCCTTAGTAGTAGAGACTGACCATTTAACTGTTGGTCAAGAAGTCACCATGAGACCTGAGCTACCCATCATGAACTGGGTGTTGTCTGACCCATACAGCCATAAAGTCAGACATGTATGGCAGCACTCTATCATTAAATGGAGGTGGTATATATGAGATCCAGCTTGAGCAGGACCTGAAGGCACAAGTAAGTCACACGAGGAAGTGGTCTAATGCCCATGGTCTCTACTCCTGTCACATTACCTGCCCTCTCCTGGTCTGCACCTGTGGCTTCATGAGGAATTCCTTATGACCAGTTGTTGGTGGAAGAGAAAACTCATGCCTGGTTTACAGACGGTTCTGTGCAATATGTAGGCACCACTTGAAAGTGGACAGTGGTAGCACTGCAGCCCCTTTCTGGGACCTCCCCTGAAGGACAGTGGTGAAGGAAAATTCTCCCAATGGGCAGAACTTTGAGCAGTGTACCTGGTTATTCACTTTGCTTGGAAGGAGAAATAGCCAGATGTGCGATTGTATACTGATTCATGGGCTGTGGCCAATTGTTCGGTTGGGTGGTCAGGGACTAGGAAGGAACATGATTAGAAAATTGGAGACAAGGAGGTATAGGGAAGAGGTATGTGGATAGGCTTCTATGAATGGCCCAAAGAAGTGAAGATATTTGTGTTTCATGTGAATGCTCACCACAGATGTCCTTGTCAGAGGAGGATTTTAATAATCAAGCGGATAGGATGATGCATTTTGCAGGAACCAGTCCTCCTCTTTCCCCAGCTGCTCCTGTCATTGTCCAGTGGGTTCATGAACAAAGTGGCCATAGTGGCAGGGATGGAGGTTATGCATGGCTCAGCAACAAGGACTTCCACTCTGTAAGGCCGACTTAGCTACAGCTACTGCTGAGTGCCTTATCTACCAGCAGCACAGACCAATACTGTGTCCTCAATATGGCACCATCCCTCGAGGTGATCGGCCAGCAACCTGGTGACAAGTTGATTACATCATTCTTCCTACATCATGGAAAGGGCAGCGTTTTGTTCTTACTGGAATAGACACTTGCTCTGGAAATGGATTTGTCTTCCCTCACAGAATGCTTCTGCCAAAACTACCATGCATGGACTTACAGAATGCCTCATTCACCATCATGGCATTCCACACATTGTCTCGGATCAAGGGACTCACTTCACAGCAAATAAAGTGCAGCAGTGGGTCCACACTCATGGAATTTACTGGTCTTATCATGTCCCCTATAATCCTGAAGGAGCTGGCTTGATAGAATGATAGGATAGCCTCCTAAAGACACAATTATGGTGCCAGCTAGGTGGTAATGCTTTGCAGGGTTGGGGCAATGTTCTTCAGGAGGCTGAATATCCTCTAAACCAGCATCCAATATATGGTACTGTTTCTCCCATTGCCAGGATTCATGGGTCCAGGAATCAAAGGGTAAAAATGGGAGTGGCATCACTTATTGTTACCCCTAGTGACTCATTTGCAAAATTTTTGCTTCCTCTTCCCATGGCCCTATGCTCTGTGGGTCTAGAGGTCTTAGTTCCAAAGGGAGAATGCTCCCATGTGGAGACACATCACTGATCCCATTGAACTGGAAGTTAAGAATCCACCTGGCCACTTAGGGCTCCTTATACCTCTGGATTAACAGGCCAAGAAGGGACTTACCATATTGGTTGGTGTGATTGATTGTGATTACCACGGGAAAATAGGATTGATGTTGCATAATAGAGGTAAAGAAGAATCTGTTTGGAATGTAGGAGATCCCTTAGGGCACATCTTGGTACTACCATGCCCTGTGATTAAAGTCTATGAAAGACCACAGCAACTCAATTCTAACGTAACTAAGAATGGCTCAGACCCTTCAGGAATGAAGGTTTGGGTCACCCTACCAAGAAAAAGATCACAACCAGGTGAGATGCATGCTGAGGGAAAAGGGAATATGGGATGGGTGTTGGAAGAAGGTAGCTCTAAATACCAGTTACAACGAAGTGACCAGTTGCAGAAATGAGAAATGTAATTGTTAGGAATATTTCTTCCTGTTGTGTGCATAAAATATTTCTGTTTTCTTCGCTTATAAAATATAGAATGTAAATAGAGCTAGTGTGTTTTCAGTTTATACACATTTTAGTTTTATCATGGTAGGTGCAAGTATGGCTTTCCGTCTTTATTTAGAGACTGTGCATGGTTGAAGATGTGTACAGGTGCCAAGTTGGCAAGGGGTGTACTCTGATGGTTAAGGTTGTGTGTGAACTACTCTCGTCCGTGATTCTCAGTGGTTTGGCAGTTATGTGATGATGTATTTTGGCAGTTATATAATAATGTAATCATCCTCCATGATGTGATCTGATGTGATCAGCCAATCATTTGTAAGGAGAGTTTTCTCAGGGTGGTGGCCTGCATCCGGTATATATATGGATGCTCTTGCAAAGCTTGCTTACTCACTTACTCTGGATCCTGCATTTGGCTTGTCATCATTTGACCTCTGGTTCTTGGGGCTGGAGTCAGCAGCCTGCAGATTGGCTTTCTATCTTGGTGTTCACCAGCCTTTGCAACCGGTAAGCCAGCAGCCTACTGTCTTACCACCTATCTTGGATTCGTTAGCCTCGCCACCTGTGAACCAGTTGTCTGCTGTCTGGCTTGTTAATCTTGAGTTTGTCAGCCCGTGAAGCTATATGAGTCAGGAGAAGCCTCCAGCCTGATGCCTAGCCCATGGACGTGGGACTTGCCACCCTCTACAATAGTGTGAGACATTTCCTTGAGATAAATCTTCCTTTCTCTCTCTCTCTCTCATTTTGCTTCACTTGTTTTGCTTCTTTAGAGAACCCCACTTAAGGCAGCCAGTAATTGAAAGGTTGGAGATTTGAGTCCACCCAGAGGTGTCTCAAAAGAAAGCCCTGGTAATATACTTCAAAAAAAAAAAAACAAAAAATCTGTCATTGAGAGCTTTATGGAGCATAGTTCTACTCTGACACACACGGTGTCGCCATGAATCGGAGTCAACTCAACAGCAGCTCCTAAGGGTTTGGTGCCCTGACACTTTACAGCTGTTATAGCTAAGTTCAATCAGTGAGAGAGGTGTGTCCTTTCACAGTTAGTCAGCATGAATAACACAGTTGAGATAACCTCTTCTATAGCAACTCAGTGTTTTCAAATGACATTTCCTTCATTATCTTGTTGATCCTGTTGGAATGTAAAATGGGCATTACTCGTTTAATTTTTTATTGTGGTAAAATATATATAATGTAGTATTTGCCATTTCAACCATATTTTAAGTGTACAATTTAAAGGCATTAGTTATATTCACAATGTTGTGCAACCATCACCCTATCTATTTCTAAAACTTTTTCATCACTCAAAAATTCTGTACCCATTAAGCAATAGCTACCAGTTCTCCCTTCCCTCCAGCCCATGGTAAGCTGTAATCTACCTTCTGTATCATGAATTTTTCCAAATATTTCATGTAAGTGGGATCATACAATATCTGGTCTTTTGTATCTGGCTTCTTTCATCTAGTACATGTTTTCAAGGTTTATCCATGTTGTAGCATGTATCAGGACTTCATTTCTCTTTATGGCTGAATAATACTCCATGGCATGGATATGCCACATTTCGTTTATCCATTCATCTGTTGGCAGACACTTAGAAGTCTTTAACTATGGGGAATTTCAAACAAACACAAAAGTGGGCAGCATACTATAAGACCCCAAAACTCATCACCCCTTGACAATTATCAACATTTGTTAACCCTGTTTCATTTGTCTTCTCCCTCTCCTGTCTTTTTATTTTTCTGTAGAATGTTCTAAAGTAAATGCCAGATAACATAGTACTTCACCCCTAAATACTTCAGGGTGATGGCCACAATGCCATAATCATACCCAACAAAATTACAAATAATTCCTTTATACCGTTTAACAATCTATTACAGAAGAGATAGCATAACCCCATTTTCTTATCCATAAGAAAACTGCAGCTCAGTGACCAGAGCACCCTGCCCAACGTCATGTGGCTGTAAGGAAGGACACTGCGCCAGACTGGGTTCATCTGACCACAAGCCCAGTGTGCTTCCCATGGTATCCCTGAAGATGAAAAAATGAAGAAGTAGGGAGTTAAGTGGCAGAGAGCCTCCAGCTGGAGTGTTTCTTGGCAGGTAAAATGTTATAGCTGCAACATTTTGTTCTTTGTGAGACATGTTCAGAACTTTGCCTAGAATTAATCCAACAGTGCACTGTATACAGAACATACAACCCCTGCTGCTCAGCCCCTCCGCAACCATCCTACCCTGCTGGGGCTGTTCGCACTTTCAGAGGGAAACCCCAGGCTGACAGTGGATATGAGGGAGGAAATGGCTCCATGAGCCTTCCCTGGATCTCAGGAACTCCAGTCTGTTAAGAGTAGTATGATGTCCACATCCTGTACCCCATCACTTCCCTGAAACCTGGTGAGTGCTGCCAGAGGGGAAAAGGAACAAAGTCTAGAAGAGGTGAGAGGAAAAGCCACGTGCTACCAAACTTTTCATGATAGGAACTAGAGGTGTGGTAGCAGTAACCAACCTGGGAATCTTCCAGGTAACACTCCAGTGGATTATCTTGGTCAGATACCCAGTTCTGTTTGTGTATTTCATTCCCTGTATACCTGCTCTGGAAGGCAGGTCTGGCGATGTGCTTCCAAAAGGTCACAGTCTTGAAATCCCTACAGAGCACAGTTCTACTCTGCACACACAGGGTCACTGCGAGTCGGAATCGACTCCACAGCAACTAACATCGATACCTGCTTTGGCACGTTTTGAACAAGACAGCTGTTGGGATCCTTCTCCCAGACAGCTGATGTTCATTTAACTAGGCAGACAGTAGCCTGAAACCCGTTGCCATTGAGCCAATTCCGACTCATAGCGACCCTATAGGACAGAGCAGAACTGCTCCACAGAGTTAGGCAGACAATGGAGTGGTTGTATATCATGCCTCACAAGAGAATAAGAACAGATCCAGGAGAAGAACAAAAGGAAAGAAGACCCAGGATGGAATGGAGGGTGGGTCAGAGCAGTCCAGGACTGGGGAAGTGCTCAGTAAGAGATGTGTTTATCTTGGTTCTCCTGACTCATCAGCTTCCCAGGCTTCCCAGCTGCAAAGCTGTGTCACTCCTGATGTTGAAATGTGGCTGTGAGGCAGGATACTTCCGGACAAAGGAAAGATGGCTTTTAAATAATAACAACAAATCAACAAAGATATGCTAACTAGGCCATGGGGTCAAGAGTTGGTCGTCATCAGATTCTAGACCAAAGGACATTTCAGAGTCCAAAACAGCCACAAGTATACTGCCAGCCAAAGGAGGTTAGTTCAGAATTCAGTACAGTGGTTTTCATTTTCCATAGGAAAAAGCTCAGCTCACTATCGCATCTTTACCATTCCAAAAAACGTAGTGTTCCTGTTACTATGCTCTATAACACACACAAGTATATATATTTAGTCTTTGGCATATATCAATTATTAAGTTAAAAAAAAAAAAAAAAAACAGAGGAAGCTCCAGGAAGATGGAATAGACTTATTTTTTCTTATTCTTCCTGCTATAGTTGTTGTTGTGTGCTGTCAAGTCGATTCCAACTCATATCGACCCTATATGACAAGGTAAAACTGCCCCTTAGGGTTTCCTAGGCTGTAATCTTTACAGAAGCAAATCACCAGGCCTTTTCTCCCACAGAGAAGAATCTAAAAGGTGGAGAGAAGAAGGCAGATCAGGTAGAGATCTCAGAACGCAAGAAATGATACAGTGGACAGTTCCCTGGATTTTCTTTTTGCTCATGTACCTCGGACTTAAAGCTAAAGAAGCCAGCAACCTGGCAATGCCAGTGGGCACAGACCAAAAAAGCCTCAGCGAAAGCCTGCACTCTCCAGAGGATCAGGAAAGGGGCAACCTAGCAAGACAGAAAATACATTAGGTAATAACGGTTTTACTCCATCTAAACATCACAGAAAACTGTGGCCCCATCCCATGCCTTGCTAGCAAAGACTAACTGGGGAGCCTGGATTTCCATCCCCCATCTGGCAGCAACAGGGGTGTCCTTTCCTCTCTCTTCTGGGGTAGTGCCAGAGAAGGCTGAACAGGGCCCCCAACAAGGACCCCCCTTCCACAGTGTCACTAGAGACCACACGGGGAGCCGGGATTTCTTACAAGGGCAGTTTTGCCCAATCCAGAGGAGCCCTAGTGGAAAGTTACCTACTTACTCAGTGGTTCTTGAGCCTGGCTGCAACATTAGAATCACCAGGGGGAGCTTTTAAAAAGTACTGACACCAAGGGTGCTGTCCCTGTCCCAACCAGGATTCTAACTTAATTACTCTGGTTAGGGACCCATGTGTATCCCAGGGATGCTGGGTTGGTTCAATATTTGAAAAACTATCAATACAATCTGCCAAATTAACAGGCTAAAAGAAGAAAAACCCATGATTATATCAACCAAGGCACCCTGGTGGCACGTACGTTAAGGGCTCAGCTGCTAACCAAAAGGTCAGCAGCTCTAATCCCCATGCTGCTCCTTGGAAACCCTGTGAGGCCGTTCTACTCTGTCCTATAGGGTTGCTATGAGTCAGAATCGACTCAGTGGCAACAAGTTTGGTTTAATGAGTTCATATCAATTGATGCAGAAAAAGCATTTGACAAACTTGGACACTCAAAGGGCCACATAAACCAGGGACTCCATCAACCTGAGACCAGAAGAACTAGATGGTGCCTGGCTACCACCAATGACTGCCCTGACAGGGAACACAATAGAGAATCCCTGATGGAGTGGGAGAAAAGTGGGATGCAGACCTCAAATTCTAGTAAAAAGACCAGACTTAATGGTCTGACTGAGACTGGAGGGACTGCAGAGGTCATGGCCCCCAGGCTGTTAGCCCAGAACCAAAACCATTCTTGAACCTAACTCTTCAGACAAAGATTAGACTGGACTATAAGACATAAAATGATACTGGTCAGGAGTGTGTTTCTTAGCTCAAGTAGACACACGAGATTATGTGGGCAACTCCTGTCTGGAGGTGAGATGAGAGGGTAGAGGGGGACAGGAGCTGATTGAATGGACTCAGAGAATACAGGGTGGAGAGGAGTGTGCTGTCACATTGTGGGGGTGAGAAACTGACTTGAAGTGTAAATTTTCACTTAAAGCACAATAATAAAAAGAAGTTGGACACTATTCATGATTAAAAAAAAACACTCTCAATAGGAACTTTCTTAACTTGATAGAGCATCTGTTAAAAAATCCACAGCCAATGTTATAGTTAATGGTGAAAGACTCAACACTTTTCCTCTGCGATCATGAACAAAGCAAGGATGTCCACTCACCACTTTTGTTCAATATAGTGTTGGAAGATCTAGCCAGTGCAATAAGGTAAGAAAAGGAAATAAAATCATGCAGATCAGAAAGGAAGAAATAAAGCTGTGCTTATTTCAGATGATATGATTGTTATCGTCTTTTTTGATTATAGTCATCCTTGTGGTTGTAAAGTAGTATATCATTGTGGGTTTGATTTGTATTTTCTTGGTGGCTAATGATGTTGAGAATCTTCTCATGTGCTCATTGATCAATAGTATATCTTCTTTGAAGAAACGTTTATCAGGTCCTTTGGCCATTTTTTAAATTGGGTTGTCTATTACTGGGTTATGAGTTTTTTAAATTCTAGATACAAGTCCCTTAAAAGATATATGCTTTGCAAAAAAATTTTTTTTGTATTTTAGATGAAGCTTTACAGAGCATTTTAATTTCTCATTAAACAATACACATATTGTTCTGTGACATAGGTTGCCACCTCCACGACACGTTAACAGTCTCCCCTTTTCAACTTTGGGTTCCCCATTACCAGCTTTCCTGTACCTTACTGCCTTCTCATCCTTGCCCCTGGGCTAGTCATTTAGTCTTGTTTTGTTTTAAGGGTCTATCTAATCTTTGGCTGGAAGGTGAACTTCAGGAGCTCGATTTCAGTACTGAGTTAAAAGGGAGTCCAGAGCCATACTCTTGGGGTTTCTCCAGTCTCTCTGTCAGATGAGTAAGCCTGGTCTTTTTTGTGTGTGCGTGTGGGTGAGGATTTTGTTCTACATTTTTCTCCAGCTCTGACTGGGACCCTTTCTTGTGATCCCTGTCAGAGCAGTCGGTGGTGGTACCCGGGCAGCATCTAGTTGTGCTGGACTCAGTCTGGTGGAGGTTGTGGTACTTGTGGTCCATTAGTCCTTTGGACTAATCTTTGCCTTGCGTCTTTGTTTTTCTTCATTCTCTCTTGCTCCAGAAAGGGTGAGACCAGTGGAGTATCTTAGATGGCTGCTTGCAAGCTTATAAGATTCCAGACACTACTCACCAAAGTAGAACGTAGAACATTTTCTTTATAAATTGTGTTATGCCAATTGAACTGGATGTTCCCTGAGACTATGGTCACCAGCTCTCGGCCCAGTAATTTGGTACCTCAGGGAGTTTGGGTGTGTGTATGGAGCTTCCATGACCTTGCTTTGGTCAAGTCTTGCTGGCTTCCCCAGTATTGTACACTGTCTTACCCTTCATCAAAGTTACCACTTATCTATTGTCTCCTTAGTGTTTTTCTCTCCCCTTCTCTCCCCTCCCCTGTAACCAACAAAGATTGTTTCTTTTTGTGTGCAAACCTTTTCAACAGTTTTTGTAACAGTGGTCTCATACAATATTTATCCTTTTGTGATTGACGTATTTCACTCAGCATAATGCCCTTCAGATTCATCCATGTTGTGAGATGTTTCACAGATTCATCATTGTTCTTTATTGTTGCATAGTATCCATTTTGTGTATGTACCATAGTTTGCTTAGCCACTCGTCTATTGATGGGCCCATAGGTTATTTTCATCTTTTTGCTATTATGAATAATGCTGCAGTGAACATGAGTGTGCATATGTCTATTAGTGTGACGGCTCTTATTTCTCTAGGATATATTCCTAGGAGTGGGATTGCTGGATCACATGGTGTTTCTATTTCTAGCTTTTTAAGGAGGCACCATATCATTTTCCAAAATGGCTATACCATTTTATATTCCCACCAGCAATGTATAAGAGTTCCAATCTTCCCATAGCCTTGCCAACGTTTGTTATTTTTTTTAATTCAAAATTTGCAAAATTTTCTTCCATTTTGTGGGTTGTCTTTTGACTTTCTTCTTGGTGTCCTTTGAAGCACAGAAGTTTTTAATTTTGATGAACTGCAGTTTATCTATTTTTTTGTTGTTGTTATTCGTGCTTTTGGTGTCATATCTAAGAATCCTTTGCCCAACCCAAGGTCATGAAGATTTAGTCCTATGTTTTACTCTTAGAGTTTTATAGTTTCAGTTTATACATTTAGGTCTTTGATTCAGATTTAGTTAATTTTTGTATACGGTCTAAGATAGGGTTCTGACCTTATTATTTTGCTCTATGTAATATTCTTGAAATGACAAAATTTCAAATGAAATATAGAAACGAAGAACAGATTAGTGACTGCTGGGGGTTAATGAGGGTGCGTGAGAGAGGGAACCAGTTTGCTCTCAAAGGACAATATGAGGGATCCTTGTGGTGATGAAAGTGTTCTGTATCATGACTGTAACCCTGTTAATATCCTAGCTGTGATATTGCACTACGGTTTTGTAAGATGTTACCATCGGGGGAACTAAGTAAAGAGTACAGGAACCTCTCTGTATTGCTTCTTACAGCTGCATGAGAATATACAATTATCTCAAAATTAGAAGTTTAATTTTAAAAATATGATCAAGGGGAAATAAAACTCCACAAAATGCTAAGAGTGCGATAGGTCTGTCTCTTTCTTCAGCCAACGCTTGTAAATGTCTGGAATAAGAAATATGGACACCATATTATTTATTAAGTAATCATTCTGGTATAATTAAAGGTGGTTGTGTGCTGTCCGGTCGGTTCCAGCTCATAGCAGACCAATGTGAGAGTGGAACTGCCCCATAGAGTTTCCTAGGCTGTAGTCCTTGTGCCAGATCTCTTCTCCCTCAGAGCGGATGGTGGGTATGAATCGCTGACCTTTCGGTTAACAGCAAAGTGCTTAACCATTGCACCAGCAGGGCTCCTAGAATTAAAAGTATCACCTACTAATTCAGGGGTTCTCACACCTGGCTGCAGCATTAGAATCAGTGAAAAGCACTGACACTGAGGGTCCTGTTCCCTACCCCATCCAGGATTCCAATTTGTTTAGTTTTGTTTGGGATGCAAGTGTCCGTATTTTAAAGGAATTTTTATGTCACATTTCAAACATACACAAAGCTAAAGAGAAACATAATGAATCCCCTTATATCCATCATTCAATTTCAATAGTTATCACCATTTCTCCAATTTTGTTATATCTGTTCCCATTCACATTTGTCGTTGTCATTGTCAGAGTATTTCAAAGCAAATCCCAGGCATTATATCATTTGGACTCAAATAGTTCAGTATATATCTCTAACAGACAAAGACTATGCTTGTGTGTAGGTGTACACATAGACACACATACCACACTGTTATCACGTCTAACAAAATTTAACAATTCCTTAATAACATCATCTAATAACCTATTCCTTGGTCAAATATCCCTGACTAAAAAGTCTTTTTACAATTGTATTACTTATTTGAATCAGGATTATTTATCTATTTGAATCAGGATTCAAACAAAATTCATGCACTGTATTTGAGTAATACGGCCCTTAAGATGCATTTAATCTGTAATAGTTCCCCCTCCTTTTATTTTCCCATTTATTTGTGGAAGAGGCCAGGTCATTTGTTTATGGAATTTTCCGTCTTCTGTCTTTGCCTGAGTGTTTCCTCCTGGATGCTTAATGGGCTACTCAGCAGCGACATTTTGAAAGCTCCCCAAGTGTTTCAAATATGCAGCTATGGCTGAGAACACTGGTCTAATCCACCCCCATGTTAAAGATCAGAAAGTAGAGATTTGGAGAGATGGGGTGACTTCCTCCCAGTCATATAGCTAGTTACTGACTGGATCTAGGTCTCCTAATTCACAGCCTGGTGATTTTTCCCACTCTGCTTTGTCTGTGAAAAATGCCAGCCACCCATTTATTCATTGGTGCCCTCACTCATTTGTTCAGCCATTCATTCAACAAATATTTGCTACGTGCAGACCCTGGGCTAGGTACTGGGGAAACAGCAGGGAAGAAGATGGCCGCAGTTCCTGCTGGGTTAATCACGATTCTCCAGAGCGGATTCCGAGCATGTGTCCCCTCAAATTGGACCAGGTTCTTGCTCTGTGTAAAAGTTTTCAGTGACGCCCCAAAGCCACCGGACAGAGTCCAGCTCCTTGGCAGAAGCCCTCCACGACCTGGCCTCCACCGTTGCGTCTCTGCCACGTGCACCCTTTGCTACAGCCACACTGAGCTGAAATCGTCTGAGCTTCCCAGGCCCGTCTGCTTCAACCCTCCTTCATGCTTTTCCACATGCTGTTTTCTCTTCTTTGAATGGCTGGCAAACCTTCACATTTTCTTCAAGATCCAACTCAACTGTGGCATTTTATATGGAAACACCTTGACTTGCTCCTCTTGTGCCACCTTTGCGCAGAATTCAGCCTTGAATATTTTGTTACCCTGCAGTGCAGTTAATCTTTATGGGTCTTTCTCTCCTACCAGACCATGGAGGAACAGCTAGGATGTGTCCAGCACAATGGTTCTCAAGGTGTGTTCCACAGAGCCCAGGTGGCACGGTGGTTAAGCACTCAGCTGCCATCCAAAAGGTCAGTGGTTCAAACCCACCAGCTGCTCTGAGGGAGAAAGATGTGGCAGGCTGCCTCTGTAAAGATTACAGCCTTGGAAACCCTGTGGGGCGGTTCTACTCCGTACTGTGGGAATCAACTCAGTGGTAATGGGTTTGGTTTAGCATGTCAGATATACTTTTTTTATATATGGGTTAATTTTTTTTTAATTTTTGAGAGGTTTTTTTCCCCTAAGCCCTGAGGAGTTACCATTGCCCTAGTTTTCTCTCTCAGAGGGTTTGTTACTTTTGTTCAGGTTGATCGACATTTTCTGGGTAAGCTGTAAACAAGGATGGTTTGATATGTTTTGTCTGGCCCTGGGCTGCAGCCTGCCCTGTGATTGGTTTGCACCTTGCAGGGATTAGTCAATAGGCTATGCAAAAGAAGTGACTATAGACTATGCAAATGAAGTGACTATAGACTATGCAAATGAAGTGACTATAGACTATGCAAATGAAGTGACTGTAGACTACTATGCAAGAAGTGCCTGTGGCCTACCGAGAGGGAAGTAGTCAGTTCGTGGCCCTGGTGGGTGGGTGAGGCCTTGAAATTGCTTATATATGCAGCCAACCCCAGAGAAAATTGTCCTGAGAGGGCCAACATGATATCTGTCCTTAGGGGGCCTAAAGAAGGACCATCCTCGGGGGACTGAGAGGAACCTGTCCTCAAGGGGCTGAGAGGGTCCTGCTGAATTCCACCTAGATCCAGGGGATGCCAATCCTCACTCTCTTTGCAATTTCACACTTAGCAGCTTTGGTTTTCTGATGCCTGCTGCTGGGTTGGACTTTGTTTCTGCAGACTCTATCCCCACCTCAGTTATCATTTCTAGCCTGACCTGTTTGGACCCATTGGCTAGTATTTCTTACTTTCTTCATAACTTCTTACCTTAATTTTGCCTTGGCTCTAAGCTGGACACTTCTGAAACCTTCCCCCCCTGCCCCCACCACTGGTTTCTCCTTGACTCCCTTCTCTTTAATTCTCTCTTCAGCTCAGTAGAAAAGGGGAATTCCACGTGCCCTTCACCCTTCTTACACTATGTCCAAAATGATATTTCTGGGGGAAAAAACTAAAACTGGATTTGACGAGAAAGTATGATTCTTAAAACTGTGGTTACCCCCCAGAATTTGGATTGTGTGGCCATCATACTTTCTAGCAGATGTTGATGCCTCCCTCCCAGATTCCTTGGGATATTGTTCACACACATGCACACACACACACACACACAGACAGGCACACACACATATGCACATATACATATGTGTGTGTATACCTAGATTTAGATATAATATTCAGACATATTATGAAGTTGAGTGCTGAAAATAGCCTGGAGATTGGGGTTAGCAAAGCAAAGAAAGTCTTAAGGCAGGGAATGTGCCAAGGTATTCCAATTTGCTCATTATCTTTAGGAAATGATCAAAGCCGATGTTAGAACCCTAAAGGTAGATATCATGTTTTCCTAAGGACTAACAATGTGGGTAAAACAAGACAAGTATCAATGTTGTGCCTTTTATTATAAGATGAAGGTGGGGAGAGAAAACTCTGGACATTTTAGAAGTTATCATTCTATCAAAATATCTTCACATGGAAAAAATCCTAACCAAATAATCAAACAAATTTTAGAGAATGGGTTGCTGGGTTCTGAATGCAGCTTATTGAATAAGATGACCTCTTATTTAACAAATTCTACCAGTCTTATTCAATGTATTTCTACAGAACGGTCAGTCTTATTCATAGTGATGAATAAACTGGAGTCTTGGCTCCATTCTATATGACATGCTAAACAACAAGGTGGGTAATTATGGTCCCAGAGAACTGTGGAAATTACAGACTTTCAAAGAATGTCTAGGGGAGTCAAGGGAATCTTTCTTCAAGAGGTGGTAAAGGTTTTGTGGATGTGGGTCTCCCGGGTCTTTGGCTTTCACAGGTATGGTCGTCTGTTAGCACTGAAGTCAGGACACCTGGCCTTAGGATTTGGCTCTAGGGCCAAAGAGCAAGACATGCAACGTTTATTGACCACATTTCTGAAATGGAAACAATATTCACATTACCCTTATCTATGATGATAGATTGGATAGGGCATTGAAAGCTGTACCACTAGGCACCATGTCTAGGATACTCTATTTTATCTAACACTCAGTGGCTTTCTAGTAAAAGGTTATCACACATGGCTTATTACTGTCATTCTTGGCTAGGAAATCCATACATTTCCTATCAAGCATACCCTTGAAGTTCCTCAAGTCCAATTTCTGATTCCTGGAAGACTGTTATGAGTTCAGTGCTGGCTAAATCCAAACAAAAAGTCATACTACGGTGTCAAGGAAATTTCTTATCTTGTTTGACAAGTCCAGATGGAAACTAAAAAATGACTGTAAAAACTGCTTGGGGACAGTGTCTGACCTTCTCCAACCCCACAAGGGGGAAGAAGAACCAGGTCAACATCCCAAGGCTGATTCCTATGAGGTAGGGGTCTGGCATGCCTCCTCCCTCTGCCCTTTTTGCCAATTCTAACACCAACCATCCCTCCCACAGCCCTCTACTGGGTTTGATAATTCATGACAATGGCCACACTGAACTCACATATTATACAATTACGGGATTTATTACTGAAGTAATAGATACAATTCAGGTTTAGGAACACTCAGGACACAGTTCTTCCATCAGGACAGCCTCTTCCCAGCTGTGCTTGCAGGCCCTAGGCCTCTCCCCAAAGGCACCCAGCTTTCTCTCTCTGTGGGCCAGGAAGCCCACTACTCCATCTCCTGCTGTTGAGGCTCTGCTACTGGGTCTCTCCTCCTACTGCTTCTCACTGTCTTCAGGGTTACAGTTTGTTCTTTCTCTCGGCCTCCTGCTTCCAGGAGCTTCTCAGCACAGGGTCCCCAGGTCCAAAGGACGTGCTCTCCACTCCTGGCTGTTCTTCCTTGGTGGTGGTAGGATCTTCCACTCTGCTTTGGGATTGGCTCTCTTTTAAGGCAAAACTGATCAATCCCCTTGGTGGGCCACCATCACTCTATCACACAATCCCGCTCAATCACCTGGGTGGGAGTTACAAGACCATGGCTAGAAAGGCTACACACAAAAGTAATTAATCACAGTGCAATTACAAAGGATAAAGACATTTTCTAATTATTCTATCCCGCTGCAACAATCTTTGATTTCTTTTTTTTAACCTCAAGTGGTTTTACAATTCAACAATTTTGGGAATTTCTTGGTGAAACACCATCCATGTCCCTATTCCAGCGTCCCCTCCAAATGCGACTTGGTTGGGAGATTTGTTTTGCCTTTTTCCCTACCAGATCTAGAACTTATATGTCTTCAAAGTCTTGGATGACTCTTTGTTATACAGAAAAACAGTAAGTATTTAGTTTCAAAGTGTTTGTTGTTATTATGTGCTGTCAAGTTGATTCTGACTCATAGCAACCACATATGACTAAGTAGAACTGTCCCATAGGGTTTTCAAAGCTATCATTTCTATGGAGCAGATTGCCAGGTCTTTCTCCCATGGAGCTGCTGGTGGATTTGAACTGGTGACCTTTTGGTTAGCAGCTAAGCACTTAGCCATTGTGCCACCAGGGCTCCTTCAGTTTTAAAGTAACTCCCCTTAAAATACTTATTAATTAACCCAAACCAAACCCATTGCTGTTGAGTTGATTTCACCTCATAGCAATCCTATAGGACAGAGCAGAACTGTCTCCATGGGGTCTCGAACGCTCTAATCTTTACAGAAGCAGACGGTCACATCTTTCTTGAGGAGTGGCAGGTGGATTTGAACCACAGACCTTTTGGCTAGCAGCCGAGGGCTTAACCACTGCACCACAAGGGCTCCACTTATTAATTAGAAAGGGAAAAACAGTAACTTTACAGTGAAGAAGCCTGGCAGACATAACCTCATCAAGTGATCAAAGTTAGCAAGTAACGGGAAATACTGGGATCCAGCACCACTGATAGAATGGAATGATGGGAACACAGAACCTTTTCTCCATGATATTCCTGCCAAAGCATGACCTGAATTTAAGCATGAGGGAATATCAGATAAACCCAGAAGGAGGGAGATTCTATACAACACCTGGCCTGTCATCTTTAAAGGAGTCAATGTCACGCAAGTCAAGGAGAGATCAAGGAATTGTTCCAGGTTGAAGGAGACAAATAAAAAGACATGATAACTAAAATCAATGTGTGACTCTGAACTGATCCCTTTTGCTATAGAAAAACATTATTTGGTGACAATTTAACGGGTCATAGAATTAGATGGTAGCAACGTATTGATGTTAATTTCTTGATTTTGATGGCTGTATGTATGCAGGAGAATGTCCTTGTCCTTATTCAAGGTGGTAAGTCAGCAACTTATTCTCAATTTCTCTAGGAAAAAAAGAAGTTGTATGTGCAACTTTTCTATAAGTTTGAGATTGTTTCAAAATTTAAAAAATTACATATATAAAAAAGTATATCTTACATACTAAACCAAACCCAAACCCATTGCTATCAAGTCGATTCCTATAAGACAGAGTAGAACTGCCCCATAGCATTTCCAAGGCTGAAATCTTTATGGAATCAGGCTGCCACATCTTTCTCCCATGTAGTGGCTGGTGGGTTTGAACCACTGACCTTATAGATAGCAGCCAAGTGCTTAACCATTGCACCACCAGGGCTTCTCTCTTACATCCTAGAGGGCTGGAAAAGTATTTTTATAATCTCCTATGCCAGACTGTGAAAAAGGTGCTCACTGAACAGTGTGCTTTTCACTTTCCACAGCTCTTCCAGCTGAAAGAGAGAGCGAGATGCCTGTGTTCCTTTGAAATCACCCTTCCACAACAATGTACTACTACCTTTTCCTAATAAGGCTGTCCACACTCTCAGACAGAATTAGCCACGTAACGCAATGCGTGTTCCCTATGCATGGAATGTACGACAGCAAGACAAACATCTATTTATATGTTTAGTGATAACGATGTTTATCTACTCCTTAATCATTTCTCTTAGATCTTACCAAAAAGGCTGCTGTCTTGGTAACAGTCCTGGCTTGAATCATTCCCAACCAAACATGGGGAGTGCCAAAGCAACCCACGGTGCTATCTGAAGCTGAGGCATGCTTTCCCATTTTGCCTATTTTTGCCATTTTAGAACTGAAGGTAACAAATGGTTAATGAGTGAGGTATAATCTGGACATGGTAGGAGCAACAGAATGCATTGAACTTGGCCAGAGGCCTGGAATTAAGTCTCTCTTCTTAGAGTGGCATTTTATTATGTTCGAGGTGCATTCTCTTTATGGTTTGTCCCAAACTAAATAGAGAATGGAATGCACTTCAGTACAAACAGAGCCCCGCTTGACAATAAAACCCAGGGTAGGCCTGCGGGTAATACATTGGAGTGCTACAGTCAAAAGTCTTTCTGCAGGAGAAGGAAAAGGCAGTGTCACTGTTGATTTGTGTGCAACCAGGGCTGTGTGAGGTCGTGAATCCTTCTTTTCCTCTCCCTGGATCTTCCCCTCCTCCGGGTGCAGATACCCAAGTTAGCAGGGATGAAAGAGGGCGCCCTGTGCTGGCGTCCTACTGGTGGAAAGCAGTGACTACATGATGGAGTTTGATAAGCTCCCCAGGGACTGCTCTCAGGGAGAGCTCAGGGAGAAACAGGCTAAGAAGTGGTTGGTGGACAGAGAGAAAGCAAAGAGATGAACGGATGAACGTTAGGAAAGGCAGTGGAGAACATCTTTCCAAGGAGACATTGGGAGGATTTTAAAGAGACTCTTTGGATCCAATCATTCTGGGCAAAGGGTAACTTTTTTTCCCCTTTTCTTAAGAGACAGGTATCTGAGCAGGACTTTGGTCAGGGGAAAAAAAATCTTTTTCTAATTGTGAGTCATAGAAAGAATACTAATTTCCTAGGCAGATGGGAGAAGCCCTGGTGACACAGTGGTTAAAGCACTTGGCTGCTAACCAAAAGGTCAGTGGTTCAAACCCACCAGCTGCTCCAAGGGAGAAAGATGTGGCGGTCTGCTTCTGTAAAGATTTACAGCCTTGGGGCAGTTCTAGTCTGTCCTCTAGGGTTGCTATGAGTTAGAATCAACTGATGGCAATGGTTTTCATTTATTGGTTACGCCAGGTGGGAGATCTCCCAGACGAAAATAATAAAACACTAACCAAGATTAAGTCATCTCTGTGATCTGGCTGTCCTGGAGTAGTAAAAAAAAATTTGATTTGGATGTCAGGACTCCTGAGTTCCAGTCACAGATTTGAGATTAACTGGTGGTATGACCTTAGAAGAATCCTTTGAAACTCTGTGACTCAGTTTATCCATCTGTAAAATGAGGGAGTTGTGCCTGGCAATGTCAAGGGTTCTTCCTGAATCTATACTTAATGACTCTGGTTATGGTGGAGAATAGCAAATGGAAGGTGCTGTTCTTCCAGGAACCCTGCTTGAGGGCCACCTTCTGCTGCTGTGAAATGTGGAGAAAATCAGGCTGTGCTACACATTGTGAAGCTCAACTGATGCTGGAGGCTGCCAAGACTCACCACCAGCCCTGGCTTTGATTTTTGCCTTAAAAGCCCAGATTGAAAGGATGGACTCTTCTTCCCTGGTGTGAGCTCCAACTCAAATCCCACTTGCTTCATGATGTCTTCCTATACCCTCCTCTCTCTGAAGTGATGTAACTATTAAAACCCTGATGATGATGGTGATGATAGGTAACACTTAGTGGGCTCTTATCATAATTGGGCCCCTTTCTAAGCACTTTACATGTGTTAATTTGTGTATCCTCAGTACAACTGTGATGGTTAAGATTGTGTGTCAGTGTGGCTGGGCCATGATTCTCAGGGTTTTGGCAGTTGTATTATGTTGTGATCGCTTTCCTCTTGAACTTGGATATGTGATCACGCCCATGATGGAATCTGCTGAGTGGTACCAGCAGGGGTGGGGCCTGTGGTGGCTCACCGCCTCCTCAGCCTTCATCTCTCCGCCTTCTACCACCTACTTCCTTCCTGCTCACCTTGCAAAGCTTGTTGGCTTGTTCTGGATCCAGCAGCTGTCTCGTGTCTGACCTCTGGTTCTTGGGACTTGAGCTAGCAGCTTACCTGTCTATCTTGGGATTCGCCGATCTTCGTGGCCAGCGAGCAACAGTCCTGCTCCCCGACTTGCCTATCTTGGGTTCACCAGCCCCTGCAGCTAAGTGACTTGAGAAACCTTGCGGTCTTGCCTGCTGACCTTGGGGATTCTTCGACCGTCACAACCTGTGAGTGGGATCCCTGCCCACCAACCTGCTCATCTTGGGTTCACAAGCTTCTGCGGATCCATGAATTGGGAAAAGACTCTATCCTGATCCAAGGACTTGGGATGTTCCAACCCCTACAATCGCATGAGCTGTTTCTTTAATACAAATCTCTATATATTTATACACATTACCGGTTTTGCTTTTTAGAGAGCTCAGCCTAAGCGAACAACTATTGTCTTCACTTTTACAGATAAGGAAACTGAGGCACAGAAAGCTTGGGAAACTTAGGTTACCAACTAATAATCAGTGAGGGTGGGATTTGAACCCTGACAGGCACTGTTGTCAAAGCTGCCCTTTCACCACTTCTTATATACTAGGTTGTGATATCTCCTTTTATTGTCTTGTCATATTACTCCTCTGCTTAAAACTCTTCAGTGGTTCCACCCGACCTATACTATGTGATAAAATCAAACCTGTTGGCAAGGAGGGTCGGCAGCACATGATCTGTTCCCAGCCACCTTGCCTGGACTCACCTTCGTCCACTGTCCACCTACACCTAAAGCTCCAGGCATAAGAAATTATCTGTTTTCTCTGAGTGGATTATGCTCCTTAGCTGCTAAGAAACCAACTCACCTCCACGTCCATCTGGCAAACCTCTGCTCAGTCTTCAAGTCTTGCACAGACGAGCCCTTCCAGGTAGGCTTTTCTGACTCTTCTAAGGCAGAATGAAGCACCCCATCCTACACGTTCTTCCATGTGCTCTCAGCAAATCAGACATCTCTCTGTTATGGGTCTCAGCCCACTGCAGCAGAATGTTTACCCATGTGTTCCCTTGGACTGGGTGTTCCACTGTATCTCATTTGTTTTTGTATTCCTTGTACCTAGCTTTTAATAAATATTTGTTGGGTTGAATTACAGTACTAGATAGCTTTCAGTTTGTAGGTCTTTCCAAGGAAAACTTTAGGTTATAAACCTTTAGAAGGCAAAAACAGTCCCTCTCTGGAAGCACAGGTCCCAGCACTGGGCACAGAGTTGGTGCTAAATAAATATTTGTTAGGTGGTTGAATAAACAAATGAGTACTTTCTGGAAAAGCTTTGATGTGAAATGAATAAAAGGGAAATCCTGATGCAGTTACGGGGGAAGGGCAAACCCCAATTTCCTGGGTAGCATCCACAGAGGTAACAAATGAGGCTGAACACGGACAGTGAGAAACTAAGCTGCTTTTTCAGGTAACAGAGTGATTAAGGGACCATGCAAGGAACACAGCTGTTTAGGTTAGGATTTATATTTTGATCAATGAGAAATCTGTCTCCCAATTTTATTTTCTCCTCGAGGCTCTACTGTTTAAATTAAACCAAAAGTTTTTTCATGCATTAGTACCACTGACTAATTTTCCACACAGCGCCAAGAAACGAAGTGCCTCTAATCGTCTATGAAGACAAGTCCATTTTTCTTTGCTACTTCTCTTTTTTCTTTATCCAGCTACTTGCAATAGCTGGATAGTTTTATAGGCTGCAAGGTGACGAGGTTTCCACCATGAGAAAGGAGTTTTCACAATCTACAGACATAAATCTTGGAAACTTATCCTAAACCACAGAGGAAAGGCTTAAACAAGGACAGATTCCTTTTTTCTTTATTTTAAGGACCTGAAATATCTCTTCAGTCATTTTTATTTGCCATTTAATGTCATTTAAAAGGAGGCTCCAGAGGGAATTGTTCATGTAGGGTCCAATTTAATCTCATCTCTCCCTAGAAACACATCACCCTTGGGGAGGGGTTTCCACGTTTGGTGGGGAGTTTGCTGTTGCCGTTGTTTTTAGGTGGAAGCTATCTCTGTGACTCTTGGATTTACTTCTCATTCACTTCAAAAGATAGTCCTCAAGGGGAATAAATGAATAAATTCAATGTGTGGTTTTAAACATTTTCTTAATTGACTCTGTGTGTACTTCTGGAAAGAGGGACGTTTTTGGAGAAAGAACAGTCACGGACATTACTGGCAGATAGAGTCCATCTGGAAAAGTGTATGGAAATCATTGAATTTTAGACCTGGCAGGGGCTGATGGCCTGGTTCTACTTTTTTGGATGAGCAAACTGAGGACTCTTATGGGTCTTGTTGAGGAGATCCCAGACTCTGGCAGAACCGGGCTTACAATCCTAATTTCCTAACTCCCAGTCCAGTGGGTCTGTTCATAATCCTAAACCCTCAGCTACTTACCAAAGATTCATGGCTCAAGTCCACCCTGAGGCACCTCGAAAGAAAGACCTGGTGATCTATTTCCAAAAAATTAGCCATTGAAAACCCTATGGAGGGTGCACCTTTAAAAAAATCACCTGTATGAGACCAAACAGGCAACAATTACTTTGAAACAAAGATGAGAATGTAAGCAGGCAGGGAAACTAGATTAATGGAAATGAAGCAATCGGAATGGAAATACAGGCAGTCCTTGGATTTCGAACAAGTTCCGTTCATAAGTCTGCCTTTAAGTAGAGTTTGTATGTAAGTCAGAATAGTTAGGTATGGTTCATATACAACGTCAGTAAGTCAAATGTTTGTTGTAGTATATAGTACGCAGTGTACCTTTCTGTGCATAAAAAAACTTTAAAGAAACACTTTCAGACACAATAAACATCTTTAACATAACACTGTTATAATAAAAATAGTAATGTTTTGATGTGCTTTGCAAAGTAGTGCTTATTTGTTATTATGAACTATTGTAGGTACCTTGATTTTTTAAAATGGTAGGCTTTACAGAGGTTGGTTCATAACTAAGGGTTGTACTTAAGTCGGACACTCATAACCTGAGGACTGCCTGTAATGATAATGTTCAAGCATTGTGAAGAATGTAACCAATGTACTGAGCAACTTGTGTAGAAATTGTTGAAATGAAACCTAAACTATTGTGTAAACGTTCACCGAAAACACAATAAAATATTACTAAATAAAAAAAAAAAAGAATACCCTCTGGAGCACAGTTCTACTCTGACACACATGGGGTCGACATGAGTAGGAATTGACTGGACAGCAATTGGATTAGATGGCTCCACAGCTCCACTTTTGACCAGGGCTCTGAAAGGAATCATAGATTTAGGAAAACCCCAATGCTAGGGAGCATTATTTGTCAAAAAAAATTCTGGATAATAAAGCTGGTTTTCAAGCATGTACACTGATCAGTGGCAAGAAACAGAGTCTAAGTAGCACAGGAATGAGGCTAGTAATGGAAGAGCCCTTGATTTAAAAAATGACTCTTATGGGAACTTTTGAAGACCTAACTTAAATCATGCCAAAAAAAAAAGACAAATCAGTCATCAATAAAAAAAACATGGTATGCTCTCCAAATCCTACAAATCATAGAAAACTGACCAAATAAATAAGTCATAGAGTTGTCAGGAAATTATAAGAATGACAGAAATTTGGAAATAGATGCAAAGTACATACAGAATTTTCATATTAGGCCTGAAGATATAAGTTTAAATCTTTCATTACAGTAAAACTGAAACCAAACCAGTTGCTGTCGAATTGATTCCAACTCACGGGAAGGGCTGAAAAGGGTTAGAAATGGGTGATGGACAAGACAAATTGGCCTAAAAGCTGTTCCAGGGAAGACATGACAGACGTGAGAAGCCTCATGCTCCAGACATGGAAAGTGTGGTGTCAAGGACCTTCTGGAAGGTGCCAGCCATTTGGGAGCACAGAACAATTTCCTCCACGGAAAGCCCTCGCTTGTGTCACTAGATGACCCACCTCAGCTGTCCTAGGGGGTGACCCCATTGGAAAATGGAATAAAGGACAATTCAATAATGCCTTTCAAAATGCATAGTGCACATAGCCTCCACTCAGTAATGCGGCTTCTATAGAGAGACTCACAAATATGCACCAGATATGTGTCTACAGATATATTATTTGTAATTGGATTACAATTAATTTGTAGTATTTGTAATTAGATTACAAACGATTTGTAGTCTTATTTGCAATTAGAAAATAGTGGAAATAACTTGTTGCTGTCACATTGATTCTGACTCATGGCAACCCATGAGTAGAACTGCTGCGTAGGGCTTTCAAGGCTATGGCCTTTCAGAAGTAGATCGCCAGGCCTGTCTTCCAAGGTACCTCTGGGTGGGTTTGAACTGCCAATCTTTTGACTGGTAGTCAAGTGCTTAACTGTTTGCACCACTCAGAGCGCTTAGGAAATCACCTAGTTGTCCATTAACAGGGGACTGGTAGGGTTGCTATGAGTCAGAACTGACAGGATGGCAGTGGGTTTGGTCAAATAAGGACTATAGGGAAGAATAAGGGGGAGATGTAGATGAGCTGATATACAGAACAGGGTGCAAAATATGTTACCATTCATGAAAAAAACTGGGAACATACTTATGTATGCATAAATAATTTCCAGCTGGATACACAAAGACCCATTATTCTTGGTTACTTTGGAGTTTAGGGTAGAAATAAATAAAAAATAATAATACCATCTAACTTTTATATGGAGTCCCTGGGTGTTAAAACAGTAAATGCTAGCTGAAGGGTTGGAGGTTAGAGTCCACCTAGAGGCACCTCAGAAGACAGGCCTGGTGGTCTACTTCTGAAAAATCAGCTTTTGAAAACTTTGTGGAGCACAGTTCTACTCTGGCACACATGGAGTCACCTCGAGTAGGAGTCTCCTTAACGACAATTGGTTAAAAAAAAAAAAAAAGTGATCTTTTTATAGAGCCCTAGTCTGTGCAGTTCACATAAATTAACAAATTTAATCCTCACAATAGCTCTCTAAGTGAAGCATTATGATCCTCCTTTTATAGGTGAACAAACCAAGGCACAGGGAGTTTAAGTAACTTGCCTATGGTTATCCAGTCAGTAAGTGAAGGAGCTGGGTTTGAACCCGGGAAGTTTGACTGCAGAGTCCATGCTCTTAATCATTACACTATGAAATTTACTTTTCATTGTTTGTCCTGTTTAATAGTCTGGATTTTTTTCAATTACCATGATTATTTACATTTTTTTCATTAAAAAAGAGAGAAATGCAAATAGCAGGAATGGTTGGCTCTTCGCCCTTTCTTGTCATTAGACGAACCCCAGAAGGGAGTCTTTGCGTAGAGGGCCCAGAATTGGAGGAGACGGTGCTGGAAGTGAGGTCACTGCAGGAGGAGTTGGAGAGTGGCCAAACTGTCTGCTTGGGATGCGCTAGAGCAGCATGGAGAGGTACATGCAGGCACTGGGGTAGTAGATCCTTCCTCCATAGGCTGAAATTCATTTTTTTGATTACAGCTTTTTATCCCCCAAAAAGATTTCCTGTTTTTACCCTACTGCAAACCAAAAAAACGAAAAAACCAAACCTGTTGCCTTCGAGTTGATTCTGGCCCATAGCAACCCTGGAGGACAGAGTAGAACTGCCCCATAGCATTTCCAAAGAGCAGCTGGTGGATTTGAATTGCTGACCTTTTGGTTTGTGGCTGTATCACTTAACCATTTTACCACCAGGGCTCATTACCGTACTGCAGAACATGAAAAACTTTGCCTTATTCTCAGGACCACGGTCTTGTGGGACAATTCGGTCAATTGGCATAACTTAGTTCATAAAGATAATGTTCTATATTGTAGTTTGGTAAGTAGCATCTAGGGTCTTAAAATCTTGTGAGCAGCCACCTAAAGTACGACTATTGGTCTCTTTCTGTCTGAAACAAAGGAGAGTGAAGGAAACCATAGACTCAATGAAGAATTCAGTCCATAGGACTGATGGCCCAACCGAACCACAGCCTCTTCTAGCCTGAGACCAGAAGAACTAAATGATGCCTGGTTACCACTATCTACCATTCTGACCAGGGACATAATAGAAGGTCCAGGTTAGAACGGGAGAAAAATGTAGGATGAAACTCAAATTCCTAAAAAAGACCAGACTTGCTGAATTGACAGAGACTAGAGAAAAAAAAAAAAAAAATCTTTTTTTTAGTTAGAGGAACCCCCGAGATTATCACCCTGGGATACCCTTTTAACCCGGAACTGAGGCCACTCCCGATGGTCACCTTTCAGTCAAATGATAGATTGGCCTATAAGATAAACAATAACACCTGTGAGGAATGTGCTCCTTTAAACAATGAACTATATGAGACCAAATGGTCAACACTTACCCAAAAGCAAAGATGACAAGGCATGATCACACATTGCGGTGTGCCAGATATGCGGAGTCAGGGAAGGAACATGGTTTCTTCCTGGCCATCTGTTCTTGACGGTTTAATATTTCATAGAGCCAAATGCAAGATCTCTTTGAAATTTTAAGATAAAAAGAAAAAAAATTATGCTTGTCCAATTTTTTTATGTCCCCTGAGCTTCGAGGGTTATAACTTCACTGGCTTTCAGGTACAGGTAGCCTGGTGACAATTATTAAGTGCTATCCAGGTTGTTCACTGTTGGGATTGAGTACATTAGAGTGGGCAAGTTTAGCCCATGAAAAAGTGGATGACACAAGAAACTCACTAATTTATCTAATAAATGTTTGTCGAGTGCGTATTACATGCTGGCTGTTTTAGACTATGGGGAAACAGTGGTGAACAAAACAGGCAAAGAACATTCTTAAGGGGGTGATAGAAAACAAGCACATAAACAAATAAGTAGATAATGATATTGTTTTTGTTGTTAGGTGCTGTCGAGTCCATGTACCACAGAGCGAAATACTGCCCGGTCCTGCGCCATGCTCACACTCATTGTTATGCTGAAGCCCATTGTTGCAGCCACTGTGTCAACCCATTTTGTTGAGGGTCTTCCTCTTTTCTGTTGACCCTGTACTTCACCAAGCATGATGTCCTTCTCCAGGGACTAATTCCTCCTGACAACATGTCCAAAGTATGTAAGACACAATCTCGCCATCCTTGCTTCTAAGGAGCACTCTGGTTATACTTCTTTCAAGACAGATTTGTTCATTCTTTCGGCAGTCCACGGTATATTCAATATTCTTCGCCAACACACCACAATTCAAAGGCGTCTATTCTTCTTTGGTCTTCCTTACTCATTGCCCAGCATTCAAATGAGTATGATGTGATTGAAAATACCATGGGTTGGGTCAGGCGTACCTTAGTCTTCAAGGTGACATCTTTGCTTTTCAACACTTTAAAGAGGTCTTTCACAGCAGATTTGCCCAATGCAATGAATCTTTTTGATTTCTTGACTGTTGCTTCCATGGGTGTTGATTGTGGATCCAAGTAAAATGAAATTCTTGACAACTTCATTCTTTTCCCTGTTTACCATGATGTTGCTTATTGGCCCAGTTGTGAGGATTTTGTTCTCTTTATGTTGAGGTGTAATCCATACTGAAGGCTGTAGTCTTTGATCTTCATCAGTAAGTGCTTCAAATTCTCTTCACTTTCAACAGGCACTGTTGTGTCATCTGCATAATGCAGGTTGTTAATGAGTCTTCCTCAGATTCTGAGGCCCTGTTCTCCTTCATATAGTCCAGCCTCTCAGATTATAGTGACAGATACTAAAAAGGAAACAAAACTGGGTCATGGCATAGAGTGTTTGGGAAAAGAATGCCACTATAGATAAGGTATACAGGGAAGATCTCCATGAGGAGGTGACATATGATCCAAACTCGAATGAAAGGAGCCAGCAATTCTGTGTCTTTCAAACACAGGGCATGGCAAATGCAAGGGTTCAAGGAAGAGAGAGAGCTTGGATTGTTAGGGGACAGAGAGAAGGGCAGTGGGTCTGGAGTTTAGTAAACAAGGGGGAGGGTGGTAGAGAATGAAGCTGAGAGGTAGGCAGGGGCTAGTTCACTCAGAGCTTTGCAGGCCATAAAAAGGAATTAAGTACTAATTCATGCTACATTGTGGATGAACCTTGAAAACATTACGCTAAGTTAAAGAAGCCAGACACAAAAGGCCACATATCATTAGATTCCATTTATATGAAACATCCAGAACCAGTAAATCCACAGGAGCAGAAAGTAGACTAGTCGTTGCTTGAGGCTGGGGTGGGGGAGGGGTGGAGAATGACTGCTAAGGCATCAAAAAACTCAAGCCCGTTGCCCTGGAGTTGATTCTGACTCATAGCTATACACCTTAAAATGGTTAATGGTTCGTTTTATGTTCTGTGACTTCTACATCAATTAAAAAAAAAAAAGTTATCTGGAAGTAGGAGAGTCAGGGTTGACATAGGAGCTCCACAGCATCACAAAGGACCCAGGCACCTATGTTTCTTCTTTACCACCCTCAGGATATGGCTGCAATTTTCAAGGTCAACCAATGGTCTGGTCTGGCTCCTGGAGCTTTAGACGTAATTTCCGCCTTCTGGAGAGTACAAAGAGGGGGAAAGACAAAAGGCTGCACCTCCAACCTTCCTTACATCCCTCCCTTAAGTCTCATTGGCCAGAACTTAATTTTGTGGCTGCAAGGGCATCTGGGTTATGTAATCTTTCATAAAGTGCACTGTCATCTTTAATAACATCTATTGCCAGACTTCTAGATATTGCCAGACTTCTAGATATTGGGTACAGTCTCTACTACACAGAGTCATCAGTCTATAAAGGGTATTTACAGCCATGGAGTTAGATAATGACATGGTCAGAAAGGGGAGGGGCAGCCAGGGAAAGAAGGCAAAAACAACTGTAAAATGCCTCTGAAACGTGGAAATGCAGAACACAGGAGCTTGGATTAGCTTATATAAGTCTCTCTTTGTCTTATTCCTGGGCCTTATGTTTTTGTAACCTTTGTTCTTCCTTTTCCTTTTGACCCACTTTAAACTTATAAAATCTTGTTATGTTTTATGTGCTCTTTTAAGAAGCCTTTCTAGAACAAGGCTGCATATGAATAAATAAGCAAATCTTTGCCCAGCCTTCCTCTGGTAGAACAGGGAAAGAAGATGAAAGAACTAGAGAAAGAAGAGGTAGATAAAGGGAAGAGAAAGGGACCCAGTGAGAGGCAAAATGAGTGACTGAGGAGATTTTCTTATTTTTTGGGGGGCGGGGGATGATGCCTCAGAATTTTCTATCCAGGTATGTTACCTGGAAATATTACAACCCAGATTTAGACTCTCAGAGTTTCTTTCCAGCCAACTGGGAAGAAATCAAACTGGATTGTCAGGGGATAAGTGGTCGGCTAGGAGTAAGGATAAGGTAGGCACAGACAGCTGCTGCTGGCAAAGGAAATGTGTTTCTTCTCAATTGCCTGTGACCAACGGTTTGTGTCTCACAAGAACCACTTAATGACAGAAACAGAGATTAGATCCATGGATGTAATTAGATAAAGGATCTAGGTGATAACCGTTCAGGCAATGTCTGTGCTCCAGGTCTCCTTCTCTCCTCCCTGATGAGGGCTGAAAACCGATGGCTCCAAGGTCTCTGGTTGGTGCCCAGGATAGCTCCATGGGTAGATGAGAATCAGTAAATAGTCTCTGAGTTCAAAGAAAGATCTAGAAAGTAGAAAGATTCACATGATACACACAGTGGCAATTAACATTGTCTACTTATATTTTTTTTTCCTCAAGTGTCTTCAGTAGTAAGCCCTGCAAATGGAAATCCTGTTTTGATTCCACAACTCAGAGGGCACAACGAATTGGCACAATTACATTGGGCCCAGGGTGCCCACCAGAAGTGAAGATGCCTAGGCTGTCCTGAAAGAAGCTGAACTGCAACCAAAAAGGATACAAAGAATCAGGAGAAATTGTTGTTTTTTGCCCGTGAGTTGGCTCAGACTCATGGTAACCTTATATACAATGAAATAAAATGTTGCCCTATCCCACACCATTTTCATGATTATTGTATGCTCAAATCCACTGTTGCCAATACTGTGTATTTTGAGTGCCTTCCAAACTCAGGCTCATCTTCTAGCACTATATCAGACAATATTCTGCTGTGATCCATAGGGTTTTCATTGGCCAGGGAAAGCAGATCTCCAGGCCTTTCTTCCTAGTCTGTCTTAATCTGGAAGTTCTGCTGAAACATGTTCACCATAGGTGACCCTGCTGGTATTTGAAATACCAGTGGCATAGCTTCCAGTATCATTGCAACATGCACCACAGTAGGACAAACCGACAGATGGGTCATGGCAGAGGAAATTAGCCCCTTTTAAGCCTCTCACTACTTCCTTCAAGACAAAGGTGGGATGGCCACTACCAGGAGAGCTGCAAGTCCATATGGTACCTTTGTGCAATTATAAAAAGGTATACTTCCCCTGGGTAAATGTGGCCCCTATGCCAGGGCTCAGGACTTGGCTAGTGGAGAGTGGGCTGGATTTCAGTCCACGTTCGTTCCCTCAGCTGAGTGCCTTTATAGAGCATACAACCCACACAGCCATACATGGTAGTCTTGGCATCTCTGGGCTTCCCCATATCCCTCCTGACACAGGTTGGGACTATCCCAGCACATCATGCCCTCTGAGCAGCATACCCTGAGACCAAGGGTGTCATGTTGTTGTTGCCAGGTGCTATTGAGTTGGTTCCCCGCTCATGGTGACCCCATGCACAACAGAATTAAACGCTGCTTAGTCTGGTGCCATCCCCATGATTGGCTGAGAATGGGACTATTGTGATCCTTAGGGTTTTCATTGACTGATTTCTAGGCCTTTCTTCCTGGTCCATCTTAGTCTGGAAGCTCTGCTGAGGCCTGTTCATCACCACAGCAGCACATAAACCCTCACTGACAGACAGCTGGTGACTGCGCATGGAGTGCATAGGCCAGGAATTGAACCCAGGTCTCTTGCATGGAAGCTGAGACTTCTACCTTTTGAACTACCAGTATCCCCTGAGTGTAGCATGCAAAATGGTTATTAAGGCGTTCCCTTTGGGATGAACATGCCTGGAAGAGAGAGGAAGGAGGCAGGAGGAGGCAGAGAGAGAAGTCAAGCTGCAACGCAGGCCCAGCAACAGCCCCTGGCCAACCCCATGGGGAGCTCTGGGGATAAAATGGTTCTTCAGAATTTGGCTAAGATGGTCAGGCCTGTATACTCCCACAAGGATCAGTCGCTGTTTGTGGGCAGCCCTGGAAATGGGTGTGGCTTTGGGTGAGGCCACTCTCTGCAGCTGAGGCAATGCCTAAAAGGGCTGACAGTGGATAGCTCTGCCACCAGTGCCCCCTACAGAAGGAGCAACACGTCTTTCACTGAAGGGGAATCTAGAAGGCACATCACAGTGTCCCTTACAGTATCCCGAGGCTGTCTTTCATTCACCTATTTTTTCTACAAGCATGTCCTTAATCTTAAATTTAATTAGGGTTCAATAGTATACCAGTATTTGAGGGACAAGGAAAAAACAACATTCTACTGTAAGTTGCATTAAGCTTTGGCTGTCCTTGGAAAGACCTGGCCTCACTATGGTACTCAGAAAGCTGTGTTTATTCCAGTCTTTTTGGACCTCTCAATTCTGAGCCCAAACTAGGCATAATGCTAAAACAAATGTTTTGAGACCCTCAGTCAGAAAGGGAAGGAATTCATTCCACTCGTTAGTGCTGGCTTTCACAAGCACACCCCCAGTGTCTGCCAGGACACCCAGTTTACCAGGACACATCCTGTGGTGCCCAGGTCTGCTTGGAAGTATTCATGCTGCAGAACCCCAGAGGAATCCCATATCCAGCCTCACAGAAGGAAACCCAGTGAGAAACACAAGGAGGAAGAGGGTAAGAGGAGCTCTGAAAGAAGGCACGGCCCAGGGATCTTGGACTGGGTCCTTGGAAACATGGCAGAGGGAGAGGCCGCGTGCTGTTGACCTTAAAAGTGCTGAATCTGGAGCCAGGCTGCGTGGGTCGCCCCTGGCTGTTTTGCCTTGGGAAAGTTACTTAGCTGCTCCATGCTTCATTTTCCCAGTTTGAGAAATGTGGAATAGTAACAGCACCTACTTCACAGGTTTTCTGTCAGGATTAACATGTGTGAATCCTTAGAAGAGTGCCGAGCACACAGTGGCCTCAGGAGGTGTAGCTCCAAAAAGGTGGGAAACAGGAAGGATCTTGGGGTTTTATGGGTCAAGCCAAGGCCGGTTCCTCCCACGTGGAACAGTCTTCATTGAAGAGAGTTTCCCATGGATTTGGCCTCAAATAAAAACTTTTTGGGAACTTTTCAGAGGCTTCAACATGATTGTTTATCCAGTTAGAAATGATCCATAAGGCAAGTTTTGCTCTAATAAACAGAGAAATTTGTGAGGATTTTTTGGTTGTGGTTTTTTGGACCAAAAGTATTATTGTCACATATGCTACAGAGAAGCAAACAATGATACACACCCTGGACTCAAGGACTCTAATTTGTAAACTTTAGCCTCAAAATTGCTGTTTTATTGAATTGCTCTCTGAAATCAATTTTCATTTTAAATACTATTTAACAGGCCAATTTAAGTGGAAATAGAACACTTACAAACGTAAGAGATGGGACTCACATACAGCAAAAAGACAGCATAGCTTAATAGTTCAAGAGCTGTTCTCTAGAGTTTGATTGCCTGTGTTCTGGTCTTGACTCTGCCTCACACCAGCTGTGTGATCTTGGGTAAGCTACTTAACCTGTCTGAGTCTCTGTTTGTCTCAAATCTATAATGGAGATGATAACAGTAGAATCTTACGCATACCTGTGGTATGACTTGAATAGGTCAATGTGCGTAAAGTACTTATCATAACCAACCTTCATTAATTTATAATATTACCATAGTAGCAATACATGAAATTAAAACTAAAATACAAGAAATAAAACACAGTGCTCAGTCCATTTGTACCCGTAAATAGAAAGTATCAGGTAGACTGTGCTGCAGTAACAAAACCCTCCAAATCTCAATGGCTTAAGAGAGAGAGAGAGATGGAGATTGATTCATGTCTATCACATATTAGTGGCTGCAGTAGAGAAAGGGGAGGTGGAAAATTATGCACTGGTTCTTAAATGCTTCTGCTCAGAAGTAATACTTGTCACTTCTGCTGGTATTCCATCAGCCAGAACGAGTCCTATTGTCATGCCAAATTTCAGAGAAGTACAGAAGTGAAATGCTCCTCATCCCCAGAGTAGTGGGGAATCAGATAGCAGGC
The DNA here is from genome assembly GCF_030014295.1 of Loxodonta africana. Classification (NCBI taxonomy): domain Eukaryota; kingdom Metazoa; phylum Chordata; class Mammalia; order Proboscidea; family Elephantidae; genus Loxodonta; species Loxodonta africana. The sequence goes on along the minus strand of NC_087345.1, from coordinate 172,522,306 downwards.
AGCAACAATGAGAAGCGTACACCCAGAAACACATACCAAGCTCCCTCTTCAGCTCGCCCAAGAAATTTCTGCAGCTCAGCAGGAGAGTGAGATGTCACTCTCCCATTCAGACAGAAGATACAAGTCTCCACAAATGATTATCCTAGGGCTGTTCCCATATGCCATCCTGCCCAGCTACTATGTATCCTTGGAAGAATTTTTAGACAACTACTGATGACTATCGACCTCGTTTCTGTCAGTTTGTTATACTGAGGTGGCTTGCGTGTTGCTGTGATGCTAGAAGCCATGCCACTGGTATTTCAAATACCAGCAGAGTCACACGTGGCAGATAGGAATTCAGCAGAGCTTCCAGGCTAAGACAGATTAGGACGGAAGACCTGGTGATCTACTTCTGACAATTAGCCAATGAAACTTTATGGATCAGAACAGAATCCTGTCCGTATAGTGCTCAAGGTGAGCCCCCTAGGTTGGAAGGCACCCAAAATACACAATGCGTGCAACAATGGACTCAAGCATACTGACAATTGTGAAGATAGTGCAGGGCCAGGTAACATCTTGTTCTGTTGTGCATTTGGTCAGCATGAGTCGGAGCCTGCTCAATGGCGACTAACAACAACTGATAACTATAAAGTAATAAAAGTGGGTTTATAAGCCTGTTCAATAAGCAGTATGTTTAATGACATTATTGAATTCTAATTTTTGGCTTTAATTTTGTTCTATTAGAGTTCATAAAAGAAATACTGAGAATTTGATGTAAAAATTTTTTAAGATCTAAAGCAAAATGTAAAGTTAGGCACTCTAATAGTTCTCATTCTAATTTCTAGTTTTTAAAAGGTTCATCTTAAAGCCTCTCAATTTTTTCACTTTTCTTATCGTGAATATGCCAAACATATTAAAGAGTAGAGAGGATGGTGCAACGAAACTTCCGCATGGAGGTTTGATATCATCTCACCATCTCATACTTCTGCAGGTATCTCTAAAATACAGACATTTTCTTACGTAACTACAATGCTATCATCACTTGCAATAATTCCTGGTGTCATAACCAACCCACAATTAAACTTTCCCAATTGTATAAAAAATTATATTGGAAGTTGGCAGGCTTATCCTAAGCAGGAGTCAAACACTGTCTGCAAATTTCATTTGGTTGCTGTGTCTCTTACCTCTCTTTTTAACTCTAGTTAAAGCCCCTTCATTCTTTTTCCCATGTCATTGGCTTATGGGAGGAACCGGGTCATTCATGCCATAGAATGTCCCACAGTCTGGATTTGTCTGCTTCCTTCCTTGTGGTGTCATTCACCTTTTTCTTTTACACCTTGGTTTTTCTGTATATGAAACCTAGCTCAAGATTTAGAGTCACTTGCTTTGGTGAGGATATTTCATAGGTGGTGCTCTGTGATTTATATTGCATCCCATGATGTCTTGTTGTCGCATTTTGAGTGATGCTAACTCAAGCAGTGGGCTCAGGTGGTGAAGCTTGACCTTTACTGTAAAATTCCTCAGCAGTCTTTCATTGTATAGATCATCCATTGATGATGATGGTTTGCATCATTTCATTGGAGATTGCAAAAAAATTGTTTTTTAATTTTAATATGCTTAGGTAAATGCGTACAGACAAAAATTTACTAGTGGCTTTTTTTTTACCAGAGTCGGGGGAGGGGAAATGGGAAATTATTACTAAGGGGTACTGAGTTTCTATTTCCCAAATAACCAAACTCACTGGTGTTAAGTCGATTCTGACTCGTAGTGACCCTATAGGACAAAGTAGAACTGTGTAGAGTTTCCAAGGAGTGCCTGGTGGATTCGAACTGCTGACCTTTTGGTTAGCAGCCATAGCTCTTAACCACTATGCTACCAGGGTTTCTGAGTTTCTACTTTAGGGGATGAAAAACGTTTGGAAATATATAGTGGTGACAGTTGTACAACATGGTGAATGTAGCAGCACAGAGTAGAACGCCCGTAGAGTTTCCAAGGAGTGGCTGATGGATCCCAACTGCCAACCTTTTTGGTTAGCAGCTATAGCTCATCATGGCTGTTAACGACTGCACCACCAGGGCTCCTGATAAGAGGAAAATTTGGGCACAGACATGCAGAGTGCGAAGACAGCCATGTGACGATAGAGGAAGATATTGGGGTTATGTTGGAACACCAAGGGTGGCTGGCAGCCACCAGATGCTAGAAAAGGGACAGTTCTTCCCTAGAACCTACAGAGAAAGCATGGCCCTGCTGGCACTTTGATTTTGGACTTCTAGTCTCCAAAACTGTGAGAGAATACATTGCTCTAGTTTGAAGTTGCCTGGTTTGTGGTCATTTGGTATGGCGGCCCCAGGAAACCAACTGGTTTGCCTTTTTTTTTTTTTTTTGGTGGGGAATGATGAGTTTCTTTCTCACTCTCTATTAAATTATTTTGAACTGGGTATCTATGTAGTCAATCTGTTTCAATCATTGAATTCACTAATCCTTTTTATGCTTAAATTATTCCATCTTTGGCCAATGGGGTCCCTTCATGTGGGTTCCTGAGTCCTTTTCACATGACCGTCGATGATAGTTTCCTTGCTTTCTGGCACAAGATATCCTAGTTTCTCTTGTGTATTTCCTGCCCTAGAACTGGAAGTAGCCATTCCTCCAAAGATTCCTGCTTCCTTTCAGTGGGTCCATGGATTATATTTTAAAACACAGAACACATTTCTTTTTATATCCGTCAGCCTGGAAATGAAAGATGACATCTATTTCTACACCACCCTCCTTGCCTAAAGCTATACTGTGACCCTACTTTATTCCAAAGGCCTAGAATAGGTGACACTCTGCGGCCCCCTCAGAAAGCCTCATTGTATTTCCACTGTGTAAATAATTTTATTCTTAGTATTTCCCTAACACAGCTGTGAGTCTGAGAACTGACAGACACAGTGAGATGTAGGTCAAGGCACACGCTAATCAAAGTGAGTACGTGAGGTTGCCTGCTAACAGGACACTGGAGATTAAGGGAGCAGTGAGACTCACAGGAAAGAACCAAGCCATGACGGAGCAGCAGGTCTCATCCTGAAGACATGTGCTAGCACTTAAGAGCCTGCCCTTCCCTGGAAGGTCACCCCCTTGGATGGAGAAGACAGCTTCCAGAAGGATTCTCTGGGGACAGACAGGGAGGAAGGGGGCCCCTGACTGGGCTGTCAGATCACCTGAATACACCCAAGCCATCGATGGGGGGACAGACACCACAGACAGATCTCCTGTAGAGCCACATCCACCAAGAACCAGTGGCTTAGGATCTACCGCATTTTGGCAAGGCAGATCAGCTGGTCCAGCGAATGAACAAGGGGATGTTCACGCCAAGTGAAAGAAGACCAAGAGGAGATTTGTACGAATTATAAAATATCGATAAACCAATTGCCAACTGAGTTCTTGAATCACTGGAAACTTGGAATTTAGAGAAGGAGAGTCCTTCAGAGACGTGGCATTGACTTTTGAGATGCAAAAGGAGAGACAAAGGTTTGATTTCACCATTCAGACCCTAACTTGGCACGGCAGGTTTCCTTTCAGAGAGATGGGACGTTGATTTCTTTTTCTCTTCAACTTCACATCAAGATGAAAAGAATCCTCCTCTATGTGGCTGGGTACTAATATAGACTAAAGGCTGAGAATCTAGCCCATCTACCAAGCACTGTTCAATTAGCAGATCTCTCCTTTGTAAACCGTGTGGTCTGCTGCACAGTTTGAGTTGCTGCCATCAAAGTAATTCTTATATGGGCAGTCACTGCTCAGTGTTTTTGCAAGTCATTTCTCTTGCTTAAGACCATACATGGTTAGGGTTTGTGTCTACTTTTTTTTCAAGGTTCAGCTAAGTAGGTTCTTCAGGATTTCAGATGCAATTCAGAGGGACCCAGAGTTCTGGAATTCCAAGAAGCAGTCTGGGGAAATAAAGCCCATGGTTTACACGTGGGAGAGACTGGCAGGGAGAACGTCTGAACTCTCTCTGAGAGTCTGTGCAGGTGGGCTTTGCAAGATACTTTGTTCCCAAGTCATGTGTTCAGGCAAAGCTCCAATATTTTAAACAGACAGAAAGTTGGCAGAGAAGCACCCTGAATTTCTGCCCTGCTGATGTAATTTTACACCTGCCACTACAGTCTATTTTCTAAGAGTGAAAAACAAGTCTGAGATGTTTTTTGAGATAAGCGCATTCAGGGTGTGCTGACTTACAAGCAGCTTGTTTGCAATCACAATGCTCCGGGGGATACCGAAATCCAATAAGAAACCAGCACCCAGAAAACTCTGATTGGTGAGGGTGGGGGTAAATTTTGAGCATTGGTCTGGCATTTTTGTTTCTGCAAGTTGTACCTGTCTTTTTCTTCCCCTTTCTGTGCCACCCCGTCCCCTGCCCACCCAAATAACCTGACAAGTTGAGCAATGGCAGTGTTGAGTAGGTGAATACCGTGAATGTCAGAGCTGAAGTGACTACAGAGATGGCTACAGTAGCAAAGAGATCTCACCTGGAGGGTCTCTTTTTCTTATGGTCTTTTGAGGAATGTAATACTTTTGAAGACCACCAGGGAAAGAAAAAACACTTGCTACCAAGTCCACTCTGACTAATGGTGACCCTATGTAAATCAGAATAGAATTGTGCTCCAAGGGGTTTTTGATGGTTGATTTTTCAAAAGTAGATTGCCAGGCTTTTCTTCCAAGGTGCCCTTGTGCAGACTCAACCCGCCAACCTTTGGGTTAGCAGCCGATTGCATTATCCATTTGCACCTCTCATGGACTGGGAAAAGGTGTTTATTTTAAAAGCATAAGATGCATATTCAACAAACTAAAAGTATCTACTCTTCAACTGGTAGGAAGAAATTATTAGAATATTAAGAACACAACCATCAGCTGGACTTCTTTACCTTCCTTTATCCATCTCCAGGAGGCAAGTTCTGACTTCAACAGCCTTCACCTTCTTCCTATCAAAGAGGCATTCATTGCCATTGAGCTATATTCTCAAGGCTTCCAAGGCTATTCAGGGGACTAAGGAAATGTGGAAGGAGGCAGAGACTGAGGCTTGTTTCCAACACCCTTGGAATGTTAGGCAAAAGAGGTGGGGTAAGAAGGTGGGACCACAGAACAAATTCAGCTCTCCACCACCCTGTTTTCTCCTCACTTCACTGAACTTGCTTTCAAGCCTTCACGTGGAGTGGAAGGCAGAGATAAGCCCCAGTGGTCAGTAGCCTGTCCAATCATTTGCTTCTCAAGAAGTTCAAGGATGCACCTGACAGTTGTGTGGCTGAAAGTCCCCCTAGTCCTGCAAACATGGGTGGCAGGGCCTTGGAAGAGAAGGCCGGGCACAGGTTCAGCAAGATCCCACTTTCTGGTTCCAGTGTACAACCTCATTTCCTCCACTCGTGTTTTCTCCTTCTTCTGCTCCGTCATGACTGTTTCTTTCTCTAACCTGCTACCTTCTACAATTTCCCTACCTCCTTCCCATTCCCCTCAGCTCTTGATTCCTGATTCTTTCTCCTTCCCTCTGTCTACCTGTGATCTCCTCAACCTGTACCATCTTTATGTCCCAGGCCACTTAGTCAACTCACTGAGCACCTGCTATATACCAGACACTGTTCCCAACACTATGGATACAGTGAGAGCAAGGCAGAGAGATCCCGTCCCTCCAGGTCCCACGTGGTGGGAGGTGGTGGGGACATACCCTCAGCAAGGATGCAAAGAGGTAGATAAGAGAACTTAAGGAGGGGACAGGTACAATAAAGGAGATACAATAGAGAAATGTGACAGAAAGTGATGGGGGCTGTTTTAGCCAGTTTAGTCAAGGAAGGACTTTATGAGAAAGTAGCATGTAACTTTAGATTTGAATATTGAAAAGGAGGCAGCTACAAGAAGAATTGGGGAAAGAAGTGGCAAGTGCAAAGGTCCTGAGGCAGAAGAAAGCTTACTGTGTTCGCGATAGGAAGGAAGCCAGTGTAGCTGGAGCCTAGTAAGCCTGGGAGGATAGAGGTGGATTAAATTAGAGAAGTTGAAATCTGTAGGAAGGGGTCTGGGTTTGATTCTGGTTGAGATGGGAAGACGTTGGAGATTTGTAAGCAGGTGAGTGGTGAGATATTATTTATGTCTTAGAAAACTGCCTGTGCAGTGGAAGAAGGATTGTGGAGGGGCTGGTGTGGTGGCCAGAAGATCAGCTAGGAGCTTTGCAGGCACCTGGAGATAATGGGGGCTAATGGTCTACATTAGTGTGGCAGATAAGGGAGTGAGAAGGCATCAGATTCAGGATGCATTTGGGAACTGTACTGGGTGAGGCGAAGAGATGGAGGGGCTAGATCTTCTCTCCTCTCCTCTCTTTCCCTCCTCTTTCTTCTAATAAGCAATTTAATGGTGCCATATATTGAAAGGGAGCCCTAGTGGCAGAGTGGCTAAGAACTACAGTGAGCTATGGCTGCTAACCAAAAAGGTCAGCAGTTCAAATCCATCAGCTGCTCCTTGGAAACCCAACAGGGCCTTCTATTCTGTCCTATAGGGTTGCATGGAGTTGGATTTGGCTTGATGGCAACGGGTTTGGAGTTTTTTGTCTGTTTATATATTGAAGAGTAGCACGTTTTGTTTGGGAAGAAATCAAAAGATGTATTTTGTCCAGGGCCACAGCTAGCCAATAAGAAACCTTTGTGAGAATTAGAAAAGGCACCTCCCCTGGAGAAAGATACCTCCTTCACTGTGCAGTTGAGCCCACACCAGCTCATTGTTTAGCAAATCCAGCGTGGATTGGATTTCAGCCTCCTCTTGCCTTCTTGGCTGGCTGCTTTTAGACAATGCACAAAATGGAGAATTGTTGACCACTGTGACACTGGTTTGGGCCATATTAAGTCTAAGATACCTACTAGGCATCAAAAAAAAAAAGAAAAAAAAAAAAACAAACCTGTTGCCGTCGAGTCAATTCTGATTCATAGTGACCCTATAGGACAGAGCAGAACTGCTCCATAGGGTTTCCAAGGAGCAGCTGGTGGATTCGAACTGCCAACCTTTTGGTTAGCAGCCTGAACTCTTAATCACGTTGCCACCAAGTGAATATAAAATAGTGAATATTAAAAGCTCCTAAAAATCAGAAAGAAGAACAACCTAATAGAAAGATAAGCAAGAAACTAGAAACAGAAAGTTCACAAAAGAAGGATATAGAAATGGCTAATAATACGATTCTCAGTACCAGTAAGATACAAAGAATGTAAGTTAAAACAATAATAAGGCTATTGATCTTCCATTGGATTAGTAAAGCTTAAAAACATACCATGACACAGGGAACATAATTAATGTCATGAAATTGTACACATAAAGAGGATTCAAATGGTCAATGTTCTATTACATATATTTCACTGCAATAATTTTTTTTTTTTTTTAACATACTGAGAGTTGATGCCGTCATACATTTTACTGGAGTTTAAACTGGTACAATCGCTGTTAAGAGCACTATGGCAATATTTGAGGTTATCTCCTTTCACCCAGTAATGCCTCTTTAGGATTAATTTCATGGAAATGAAGCATGCAAAAAGGCAAGTTCAAGGATTTTGCTGTTGCATCATTTACTATAGAAAAAAAAAAAAAAGGAAACTGCCCAAATGTCCACCAATAAGGAATTGGTGACATCAAGTGTGGCACTGTACAATGAAATATTATGTAAAACATTGAAAATATTGAGGTAGATAGAACAGAATTGACATGTGAAAAAGCCTACGACACATTATTTAGCGAATACAGGAAGTTTCAGTATTATAGACTAGGATTCTTTTGAGTATACACATATATACTTGTTTATGTATGTATAGAAAAAAGTATAGAACAATATACACAAAACTGTTAATGTTTTTAGGTGGGTGGGATTTCAGCACATTTTCGCTTTCCTTGGAGCCCTGGTGGCACAGTGGTTAAGAGCTCGGCTGTTCACCAAAAGGTCAGCAGTTCCAATCCACCAGCCACTACTTGGAAACCATATGGGGAAGTTCTACTCTGTCCTACAGGGTCGCTATGATTTGGAATCGATTTCACGGCAATGGGTTTCATTTTGGTTGGTTTGCTTTCATTTTCTACATTTCATTATTTGAGTTATTTTATACTGAATATGTATTATTTTTATAATCATAAGAAAGGGAACAAAAAGTCATGATATAATTAAAAAGAAAAGCTCCCTCAAAACGGGAATTGCCGTTTTTGTCTCTTTTGGTCTTTACCAATCTCCTTCTCTCCCTCCTTCTTTCCTTTCCTCCCCTTCCTCTCTTTTTCTAATGATACTGCTACTGTCACAATTTAGTAGTCATGTGCCATCTTACAAAGCTTATGACTATACCACTTGTGGAGGGCAGGGGCCCTAAGTTATAGGGATCCTATATCCTCCACAGTGACTGGCAAAGAACCAAGTATAGAGCAGGCCTCAGCTGGCAGTTACTGATTGATCAGTTGATCAAATGAGGCCATCCTATTATGGATTGAATTGTGTCCTCAAAAAATATGTGTTGGAATTCTAATCCCTATTCTTGTAGATGAAATCCAGTTTGGAAATAGGGTTTTTGTTATGTTAATGAGGCCATACCAGTGTAAAAAAAAAAAAAAAGGAGCCCTAAACCTAATCACTTCTGAGTTGTACAAAGAGCAGATTACACAGAGGCATGTACAACGGGGAAGAGAGATGCCACGTGAGGATCTACCGCCAGAACTTCGAGAAAATAAATTTCTGTCCTTTAAGTCACCCACTTATGGTATTTGTGTTACATCTGCACTCAGAAACTAAGATACTTGCTAACACCATCTCCTTTCAACTACTCTGTAGGACTATTCTGAAACACATGGCGTTGCCATGAGTCGGAGCTGACTTGACGTCAATGGATAACGCTGGAGCAGTGTGGTTCAAGACACTTTTCTGTGCCTCTTACCCACAAATTGAAATACTTAACATACCTGAATGCTCACGGTAAATTTGTTGAAGGGTGTGATGGTTAAGGTTGTGAGTCAACTTGGCTGGGCCATGATTCTGAGTGGTTTGGCAGTCATATGATATTGTGATCACTTCCATGATGAGATTTGTTATAATGGGATCACCTCCATAATGGGATTTGCTGTGAGTAACCAATCAGTTAAAAGGGAGTTTCCTTGGGTGTATGACCTGCGTTGAATATAAGTGGCCATTCTGGCAAGGCTTGTGGGCTTTTGCTCACTCTGGATCCTGCAGCTGGCTCCTGTTTGTCTGACCTCCAGTTCTGGGGACTTGAACTAGCAGTTTGCCTGTGGTCTTGCCTCCTGATCTTGGGATTCATCGCTCTTTGTAGCCTGTGAGCAAGAGCCCTATTCTCTCATCTGATAATCTTGGGTTCACCAGCCCCAAGGAGACACCTCTACCCTGACCCATGGACTTGGGATGTTCCAGCTTCTACAACTGCATGAGCCATTTCCTTGATATAAATCTCTCCCTCTCTATATACATTTATATGCTTTACTTGTTTTGCTTCTCTAGGAAACCCAGCTTAAGACAAAGGATTTATAAGACAGCTGTGAGCATCTATGGTCTATATTTTTGTCATCTATTTGCCTGAATATATTCCATCTGAATTTAGAGACCATCTCAAGAACAGATTTGATGCATTGAACACTAATGACCAAAGACCAGAGGAGATGTGGAATGACATCAAGGACATCACACATGAAGAATGCAAAAGGTCGTTATAAAGACAGGAAAGAAAGAAAAGACTGAAATGGGTGTTAGAAGAGACTTGGAAACTTGCTCTTTAATGTAGAGTAGTTAAAGCAAATGAAGAAGTGATGAAGTAAAAGAGCTGAAAGGAAGATTTCAAAAGGCAGCTCAAGGAGACTAAGTATTATAATGAAATGAGCAAAGACCTGAATTTAAAAACCAAAAGGGAAGAACTCACTCGTCATTTCTCAAGCTGAAAGAACTGAAGAAGAAATTCAAGCCTTGAGTTGCAATACTGAAGGATTCTATGGGCAAAAATTTGAATGATGCAGGAAGCATCAAAAGAAGATGGAAAGAACACACAGAGACACTGTACCAAAAAGAATTGGTCGACATTCAAACATTTCAGGAGGTAGCATACGATCAAGGACCAACAGTACTGAAGGAAGAAGCCCAAGCTGCACTGAAGGCATTGACAGAAAAACAAGGATCCAGGAATTGATGGAACACCAATTGAGATGTTTCAACAAATGAATACAACACTAGAAGTGTTCACTTGTCCATGCTAAGAATTTGTAAGCTACCTTGCCAACTAACTGGAAGAGATCCATATTTGTGCCCATTCCAAAGAAGGGTGATCCATCAGAATGTGAAAATTATTGAACAATATCATTAAAATCACATACAAGTAAAATTTTGCTAAAGATAATTCAAAACTGGTTGCAGTAGTACATTGACAGGAAATGGCCAGAAATTCAAGTTTCAGGAGAGGACATGGAAGGAGGGATATCATTGCTGATGACAGGTGGATCTTAGCTAAAAGCAGAGAGTACCAGAAAGATATTTACCTGTATTTTATTGGCCACAAAAAAGCATTTGACTGTGTGGATCATAACAAATTATGGGTAACATTGCAAAGAATGGGAATTGCAGAACAGTTCTTTGTGCTCTTGTGGAATATGTACATAGAAAAAAAAGGCAGTTGAACGAACCAAAAGAGGGGATACTGCAAGGTTTACAATTAGTGTATGTCAGGTTGTATTCTTTCACCATACTTATTCAATCTGTATGCTGAGCAAATAATCTGAGAAGCTGGACTATATGAAGAAGAATGCCAATCAGGACTCATTAACAACTTGCAATATACAGGTGACACAACTTTGCTTACTGAAAGTGAAAAGGACCTGAAGCACTTACTGATTAAGATCAAAGACTATAGCTTTCAGTATGGATTACACTTCAATATAAAGGAAACAAAAACCCTTACAAGTGGACCAACAAGCAATGTCATGTTAAACAGAGAAAAGATTGAAGTTGTCAAGGACCAACTATCAAGCAGTTTCCATGCTTCCCATGGAAGCAGCTGACAAGAAATCAAACGCTGCAAAAGACCTCTTTCAAGTGTTTAATCACCTCATACGCACATGAAAGCTGGGGAATGAATAGGAAGACCAAAGAAGAATTTATGCCTTTGAATTATGGCGTTGGCGAAGAATTTTGAATATACCATGAACTTCCAAAAGAAAGAACAAATCTGTTTTGGAAGGAGTACAGCTCTTTAGAAGGGAGGACAATGAAACTTCATCTCACTTAGTACTTTGAACATGTTATTAGAAGGGACCAGTCTCTGGAGAAGGACATCATGCTTGGCAAAAGAGAGGGTCAGCAAAAAAGAGGAAGACCCTCAACAAGATAGGTTGACACAGTGGCTGCAACAATGGGCTCAAACAAAGCAACGATTATGAGGATGGCACAGGACTGGGCAGCCTTTCATCCTGTTGTACGTAGGGTTGCTATGATTCAGAACCGACTCTACAGCACCTAACAACAACGCGACATTTGCCTGGTGCTTAGCACACAATCTACCACATTGTACACAGTCAATATAACACTGGATGCATGAATGAATTAAATGTCAGGATGTCTTTTTAAAAAAAAAAAAAAATGTCTTACCAAACATTTGTGGTTGCTGAAATGGTCTATAAATTCCAAATCATCACACATTAGCCCCTCTGCACTCAGGTCGGTGTCACAGTGTCACATTGGTCTTGCTAGACATGCGTGATCTTGGGCCCCATCCCAGGTCTCCTCAGAATCAGACCTGTATTTGAACGTAATCACTGAGGAGTGATTTGTATGCACATTAAAGTGTGAGAAGCACTGCTTTAGAGGGTATTTGACTGCTGGAGTTCCTGGGTAGTATAAACATTTAAGGCACTCAGCTGCTAATCATAAGGTTGGAGGTTTGAGTCCACCCAGAGGTGCCTGGGTCTACTTCCAAAAAATCAGCAGTTGAAAACCCTGTGGATCCCAGCTCTGCTCTGACACACATGGGGTCGCCGTAAGTGGGAGTTCATTGAATAGCAACTGTTTTTTTTTTTTTAACTTGGCTGCTGTTTTTTAACCTCTGGGCTTAATGTTTTAGAAGTTTTGCTTGAGATGGGACTAGAAGAGCAGGCCCTAGCTAACCGCAAAATTTCTCCAGCAAGGAGAGTTTTTGGAGGGATTTTTGTGTCAAGCATAAAATGTCTGAGGCCCATGATGTGGCCAGTCCTCTATTCACCTTTTTGCTCTACCTGGATCGGCCTCCCCTCAGATGGTCAGAATTAAGGCAAGAAGGCCTCCTCTTGAGGAGGGCTCAGCAAGTTGGCTCTTCACACTCTACAGCCTCCTCCTGAAGCAAGGCTGGGTGGCCACAAGAAGCCACCCATTGGGGTTCAGGTATTGTTTTCCATAGGGGAAGTAGCTCAGAGTCAGCTCCGATACCAGGGACAAAGGTGGCCTCTGCTCCCATCTCTTCTTTGCTGGCCCACACTACTAAAGCCCCATGAAATTGGCCACGGTCAGCCAACTCTTCACACACAGGCAGGGCAGACTCGGCAGAGGTGTCCAGGATGAAGATTGAGAGGCCCTGGCAGAGAGCAGTGGAAAACCATGTCCTGATTCCAAGTCCGAGTCATGGTTATGAGCCTCGCACTGCCTTCCAGGGGAGTGCTAACGTTTGCTGTCCTCAGCCAGGTGGCTGAGCCCAGCCTCCCAAGCACTCCAGCCGGGGCCCAGGAGCAAGGTCCCTCTGGCTGAAGGGCAGGTCCCTAATGAACCACAGGGACACTATGGCTTTGCCAGCTGCAGACCTCAGCAAGTAGCTCACTCTCCTTTCTCTCCCCTCCTGCACCCCACCCCCTGACTCCTGTAATTATTTAGAGGCAGACTGAAACAGAACTGGGGTAAGTCCGAAGCAGAGCTGAGCTAGGTTTTGATGATTCTGTCCATTGCAGCAGAAACTTGACTTTGTCACTGAGCTAGCCAGTCCTGTGAGGATAAAGATTCCACAGAGATGGCCTCTCAGCCATCTTGGATTTATCAAAGGGACTTCTGCCAGTCAGTATGGAATAGGAGAGTTAAGTATAATCTCATTTTAATTGTACCCAAGGTAGCTGGATAAATCTGGGATTTGATAAAGAGGTATAATATTATTACAACACGGGAAAAGTTCCAGGAGTGTATTGTGGATATATCATATGTAGGTTCTAGCCGCAAACTTGAACAAAATGTTCTAGAAAGAGATGTCAAATCATTCCTGGTCCAAACCGAGATAGAGTCATGGGCCCGGCAACTACTGACTGGTGTTGCTAAAAGTTTAGCTCATTGCTTGTCGTTCATCTGCTGGCAGAGCCCTGGTAACCAGCAAAAACTGCATGCAGTTAGTTCTCTAAAGAGCAAAGTAAAGATTGTTGTGCCCCTCAAAATATCATCGCTGTTGAGAAGGCAATGCTGATCACAAGCAATTAACATTCTCTTTACCTTTTGAAGTCCTTGAGTGGTGTAAATGATTAATGCACCTAGCTGCTAACCAAAAGGTTGGAGGTTTGAGTATGCCCAGAGGCGCCTCGTAAGAAAGGCCTGGTGATCTACTTCAAAAAAATCAGCCATTGAAAACCCAAGGAGCACAGTTGTTTTCTGACACACACACAGGATCGCCATGAGTCGGAATTGACATCAACTGGTTACAGTGTTCTGGCTTTAGGACAGGACTGACTGGGGCTATGGAGGGAATGCTGATGGGCGGGACCTAGAGGCCAGAAGAAGGAGGCACGGGCATCAGAGGATTGGCACGGGTCTTCTCTCTCTGATGCCAAACCATTTATTTTGTGGGTGATAAACCTGATGCTTTTATAGTAGAACATTTTCCCATGCTGGCCATTCTATCTTATAAAGATAATAAAATAATCTCAGTCGAAATCCCGGCTTCACAATGAGCCAAATTTTCACCACATGCTGCTGTGTTGAAAACATCTATCCGCAACTATTCCTGGACGTCAACTATAAAACCGCCATTTCATTTCAATACATCATAGAAATATTTTTAAAACTTTTTAGAAATAACTTTTTTAAGCTGCAAATCTAACTTTGGTTTCCATCCTAAAAGTCTGTGAAATATTTAAGACATTCAACAAAGAGTAAGAGCTAATGGATTAATTGGAGAGATATTTAGAAGGGAAATGTGCATAATTTGTATTTGGAAGTGGGATGATGTAAAGGAGGAGAAAAAAAAAATGGTAACCCAGTGACAAAAATGTGGAAACAGTGGTGATGTTGGACAGCCGGAACCTAATTAACGTCACTGAATTGTACGTGTGAAATATGTTGCAATGACAAACGTTTTGTTATATATATATTTTTATTCTTTTTTTACTGTGGTAAACCCTGGTGACGTAGAGGTTAAGTGCTACGGTTGCTAATCAAAAGGTCGGCAGTTCGAATCCGCCAGGCGCTCCTTGGAAACTCTATGAGGCAGTTCTACTCTGTCCTACAGGGTCACTATGAGTCGGAATTGACTCGATGGCACCGGGTTTGGTTTTTTTGGGAGATGTATATATATATATATATATATATATATACAGGAAACGCTGGTGGTGTAGTGGTTAACAGCTACGACTGCTAACCGAAAGGTCAGCAGTTCGAATCCATCAGACACTCATTGGAAACTCTATGTAAATGTATGTAGTGGTTAATGTATACACACACACATATGTATAAACCCAACGCATTGTCGTAAGTTGATTCTGACTCATAGTGACCCTACAGGATAGAGCAGAACTGCCTCCTAGGGTTTCCAAAGAGCAGCTGGTAGATTAGAACTGTCAACCTTTTTGGTTAGCAGCCTGAGCTCTTAGCCAGTGTGCCACCAGGGCCCCTGGTAAATATATACGACAATATGACAGACTAGTGGTGAATGTATATACTATACTATACTACACACACACACACACATATATATATATAAAGCCACAGTAAAAAAGAATATAGTGGTTTATATATATATGTATATTGTGGTTAATATATATATGCATATATAAAAAAATTTTTTTTGCATATATAGCATGGTAAAATATATATATATACACACACACATGTATATGCATATATATAAACTACAATAAAGAAGAATAAAGGATAATATAATGAATATACCTATGTACCCATCAACCATTTAAATTTTACAAAATTAAAAACCACATATATAAAAACAGATTCTTAGAATAGCAAATAGCTGAAATAACGATACATAAATAGGAAAGCAAAAGAACAATAACCAGACCTTGTGTGGGGAAGGCAAGAGGATGGGATGGAGGACAATCACCCAGCTAGAAGGGATTGTCAAGGTCCTAGCTTTCTTAGAGGGTGTCTTAGGCTGGGTTCCTCTAGAGAAGCAAAACCACTAAAGCATATAAATATACGTATAGAGAGATTTATATCAAGGAAATGGCTCATGAGGTTGCAGAGGCTGGAATGTCCCAAGTCTGTAGGTCTGGATAGAGGCTTCTCCTGATTCATGTTGTCACAGGGGCTGGCGAGCCCAAGATCAGCAGGTTGGGGACCAGGGCTCTTGCTCACAGGCTGCAAAAATCGAAGAATCCCAAGATCAGCAGGCAAGACGGCAGGTAAGCTGCCAGCTAAAGTCCCAAGAACCGGAGGTCAGATGAACAAGAGCCAGCTGCAGGACCCAGGATGAGCAAAAGTCCCTGAGCCCTGCCAGAATGTCTGCCCACACTTGATGCGGGCCACATGCCCAAGGAAACTCCCCTTCAACTGATTGGCTGCTCACAGCAGATCCCATCATGGGTGTGATCACATATCAAGTCTCAACAGAGAAGTGACCACGACATCACACAACTGCCGAAACACTGGGACTCATACCCTAGCCAAGTGGACACACAATCTTAACCATCACAGAGGGTGTCACAAACCAAGGTCTATTAAAAAATTCTGCCTCCGAAGTTCTTTGAAGCCTTGCTTCCCTTAAAGATGAGAGAAAATTCTAGCTCTCTCCAAAGTCACAGGTCTAAGAAAGGACACTGCAATTTTTCGGTGACATATTTTGTTCAGGGACTATGCAATTCAGATTCACAAAGCAGTAGGTCATCTTCAGGACTAGATGTAGTGAAATGACCCAGATTTTTTCTGTCAGTAGTTTCGGTACACAAAACCAGGGAATACTTAACAAAGCCTGTTCTATTGAGATATGACCAAAGAAGAGTTAAACAAATCACACAAAAAGCACAAAATAAAGCCCATGTGAGCGGCACACATGTAGTTTTATATTATAGATGTCTTTCCCTTCTTTTCAAAGGAAAGGAATTTCTATAAAGTGAGTGTATTTAATATACATCTGGTATCAGACCTATTCAAGATTGCTATAAAAAGATTATTTATAACTCAATAGCTACCTTTGTTTACTACGTAGATTACATCATCATCCCATACTGTTACATTAAATCAGCATTTTCTTCACTTTTATTGCATTTGTTATGAAGTGTGTGGCTCAGGCAAAAATGCCTTATAAAGAACAGCCCAAAAGGTAATAAATAACATGCAATTCCAATTTGCTCTAGGTTTTAAGGTTTATTCCAGCTGGGCCCACGCTTGGCCCAAATGAGAAGTTCCCCCTACTTGTTCCCTTAGGCATTCTTTGCTCATGGTACAAGTATCTCTCACTCAGGGCTGGGGTACTATCTTCCATTGGTACAAAGCTTTAGAATGAAGTCCCATAGAGAGTTAAGATGCTGAGAAGTGCTCCGGACAGGGCATTGGATAGCTCTGATAGAGTGGGCATTTGTTGTCCTTTTGGTTGTCCACCATCCATTCCATCTTTTTTGATAATAGCAACCCAAATTGGGGGAAGGAGAATGGAATTACACCTCTCCCATGAGACAGGTTTGGGGAGACTGTTTTTAAGGTGCCTTCCTTCAGCTAAGGGATAGTTATACAAGGAGCCCTGGTGGCACAAAAAGTTAAAACTGGGCTGCTAACCAAAAAGTTGGCAGTTTGAACCCTTCCACTCCGTGGGAGAAAGACCTGGTGATCTGCCTCTCGAAAGATCACAGCCCAGAAAACCCTATAGGGTAGTTCTACCCTGTTACATGGAGTCGCTATTGGTCTGAATAGACTGGACGGCACCTAACAACAACAGCAAGACCAAATGAACTCTTTAAAATCCAGAATCCAATTGCCCCTTGTGTGGGTGAAGGGAAGGGATAGAGCAATTTGGAGCAGAGGTGCTTGGATAAGAGCCTCAAAGTTCCAAGACCCCAGTGAAGTGCCTAGTTCCTGTCCTCTCTGAGCCTGGTTCCCCAGCCCTTGCTTAAATCCCATGAGCTCCCTCGCATTCTTCCAACAAATTCCCTTATCATCAACTAAGTTAGAGTCTCTGTAGATTGCAACCGAAGAACTCCAAGGTACCCTAGTCCAAAACCTGGGGCTGCCACACCACAGCTGTGCGGCCTTGGGTGACTCCCTTCACTCAACTCTTAAAAAAAAGTATGACACAACCTGTCCAAAGGAGTGTATCACATAACCTGGCAAAAGTGAAAAGCCCCAATCTGGAGAGAGATGAGACTTGAGTTTCCACTGCTTGACACCTTCTCTGAGCCTCCTCAAAGCTTCTGATCCTTCGATTGTGTGTGGAATCAATTCAAACTGCAAAACACTGGCACCTTCAGCTTCTACTGCTATGTATATTCTCCCTGTCATTGGAAAACAAAAACAAATCATCGGCAAAAAAATTGTTCTGTCCTTCTCGTAGAGGGATTCCTTGGTGAATCCGGGGGTTAGCATGCAAATTTCCTCATATTTTTGTTTTCCTCTTCCCTCCCTCACACCTACCTTGGAATAAATGGCTATGATTCATTTAGTCGTAGCAGGAAGCCTGTCAAAAGCTGACTCTCTGCCCATTTCTTCCATCTCCTGGCAGCTCTGGGAAGCAATAACAAAGGGGTATCTGCCACCAGCCCTACCCCCAAACCTGGCTCAGGAAATTTTCCAGGGCCAGGCTGGCTCCATGGAAGGTACGACAGGACTAGAGAAACGAATGTTCTCATGAAAACAAAACCAAAAATAAAACAAGTAAAGCTGGGTTTGACTGGGCTTCATCCAACTGGGAGTCACGTTTCCTGCCTACGAACCCCTGTTCCATATTTCTTGTTTCTTAAATGTGTTTAATCAAGAAAGTATTCTGTATTAATTCTACTTTAAAGGCAGATGCCAAGACTGTGTCCTGGTTACTAATACCGTGTAAAAAAGCACCCCAAAGTTGGTGTCATAAAACAACCATTTATTATGCACACCGATTATGGGATTCGAACAGAGTACAGCATGAACAGCTTGTTTGGGGCCTTCGCTGGAGCCCACTTCAAAGGCAGGGAGTAACTCAAATGGCATGGGAGAAGGGGACTGAGTCAGCTGAGGCAGGAGGATCCGCAAACAAGATGGCTTGTTGGAGCACTTGGTGGCACTACGGCTGGGAAACTGAGCTCAGCTTGAGCTGAGCTTCGCAGCCTGAGGGGAACTGATCGTGCTTGCCTGCTTTTTTATACCTGATCCCGGAAGCCACATTGCATCACTTCCGCTCTTTTAGTGGAAGAAGTCACCAGCCCGCCCAGATTCAAGGGGAGTAACACAGTCCGCTCTTCTCAAGGGGCTGTGTCAAAGGATTTGAGGCCGTGTCTCAAAACCAGCACAGCCTGGTGAGTGACTTTCCTGGAAAGTCGTTGGAAAAAGCAGAGAACACTGGAGACACCTACAGTCAGTCATCTTAAGCATTCACACCCGAATCCATCATCTGGGCTCCAAATACAGTTCTCAAAGGACTGGTCTGTGTTTCCCTTCAGCCTACCATGAGAAAAAAATGATCTGAAAGACTAAGATGCAAGGTCAGTTACACCGAGGCATGATAAGTATCACTGGACCCAATGGAGAACACTATCCTATACTTTTTTTATTAGGGGAAAGGGCAGTTGGGAGGAATCCAGATAAAACCAGGCCTAGGCAAAAAGTGAAATGGGTGAGACTAGTCTTTTTTTTTTTTTTCTGCTGCCTTTGGCTGTCAAGCCTCCCTTTGAAGGTTTGATTCTGGCATTCCACATAGGTTGACTTCCACAGAGCAAGCCCTGTACTTGCAACTATTGTGGACTCTCCCTGCTGTGTCTGTAGTCTGGGAACCTACAGTCACTGAAGCCAAACCTTGAGTACCTGTAACCTATTTGCTGTCCTTGGCTAGGTGACAGCCGGTCAATCCCAGAATTAGTGAGCTAATGTGGGAATGGGCACTGGGTGAGTGGGTAACACACTCCAGAAGAGCCTACAGTGAGCAGAGACTGGGGATGGTGTTGCCTTTCTGTGGTCATGGAAGGAAGAGGGGTCAAAATTTCTGGACCAAAGAGTCTTTGAGAAAATAAAATAATTGTTTCATGCCACTAAGTTTTGGTGTGTCTTATTATGCAGCAATAGATAACTAACTGAAGCAGTGGCCTAACACTTCACTTTGGAATAAAAAAAAAAAAAATTTGGAATACTTACTGTTTACTATTTTATTCTCAGCCTTTTGTAACCTGAGCAGAAAATGAGGCAAATAAAATGCTATTTTAACATACTGTTACATACCTTTCCAGCTATTCTGAGAAAATGTAGATGTGATGTTTTGGTAACCTTTAGCAGCCTCCCTTAAAAGATACTATCGTCAGGAAGGAGGCCCTAAAGCAAAATTTTGACAATCAGCTTTAACATTTTGGGACCTGGGGCAGCAGTACAAATAGAGGCCCACATACCATATGTCTAAATACTTAAAGGCTATAAATCAGGCTAACAACCTATTAAATAAAATATGTATCCTCCAGCTTTGGGAAAAAAAAAAAATCTTCTTAACAACCCTGAGGGCCAGGTTCAAATTTAGAATTCTCAGACTCTTTGGAATTCCATACAGATATTTGGTAGTGTTGGGAGATCTGGCTCCTGGCCTTTATACCATAGCCTGCCCCCTTTATCCTCTCACCCTCAGCTCCTTTTCATACTACTGGGACCTCATTTACACACATGTGGACCAGCCAGCGCGACATCCAAGCTCCATTCACCTCCCGTCCCCCCAACTAGGAATGTGATCCGGACGGGGGAAAAGTATGTTCAGATTATAGCCCTGTAGACTTCTTGACCCAGGGGGAGGAGCAAAAATGAATAATGGTCAGAGCCCTCAAAAGTAGGGGACACATGGTTGGGCAGCCCCTGCCTAGGTCTAGGGTAAAAAAAGGGTAGTATTGATTTAATATGCCCAGTGAGGTAGCATAATCCCAGTAGGAGCGGCACAACCAAAGAAAGAGTTGAACTTTCTGAGGAACCCACATTTTAAAAGGACACAAAGGATAGCAGATGGTACCCAATCTAAGAAGAAACGCAAAAAATGGCAGGGCCTGATAGGAATAATAGTGGGAAGGCCTAGAATGAGCTGAGGCTTGTGAAAAGCACCAGCCAAAACAGGCTGTTTAGTTCTGTTCCAAAGAGAAATGCAAAGATCAAAGCGTCCTGCTCCTGGGTGATGGGGTAATGGCGGCAACATAATAGATCTACTTCCCTCCTCTAGAAAGTCTCCATGTGGCAAGTGAGTCTATTCACTTGTCCAGTTAGAAAAGCAACATAGCTATGAGAAAATTAAAGCCAGAGAGACCAGTCAAACCCGTTGCTGTCAAGTCTCAATTCATGGCAACTTCATGTGTTTCAAGAATAGAACTGCGCTCCATAGGGTTTTCTTCCTTTTTTAAATAATACTTTACTGTGTTTTGGAGCCCTGGTGGTGCAGTGATTAAGAGCCCAGCTGCTAACAAAAACGTTGTCAGTTCAAATCCACCAGCTGCTCTTTGGAAACCCTATAGGGAGTTCTGCTCTGTCCTATAGGGTCGCTATGAGTTGGAATCAACTTGACAGCAAAGGGTTTGGTTTGGTTTTGGTTTTGTGTTTTAGGTGGAAGTTTACACAGCAAATTAGGTTCCCCTTTAACAACTTTTGTACAAATTGTTCCATGCCATTGGTTAAAACGTTTACAGTGTATCAGCATTCTCATTATTTCCATTGTTTGTTTGTTCTGTTTCCATTGATCTGACGTCCCTTCCCCTCCTCGCCTTTTCATCTTTGCTTTTGGATAAATGTTGACTGTTTGGTCTCACATAGTTAATTGTTTAAGGTAGCACATTACTCACGGGTGATATTGTTTATTTTATAAGCCAATCTATTATTCGGCTCAAAAGTGACTTGCAGAAATAGCTTCAATTCCAAGTTCAAAGAATATCTTAGGGCGATAGTCTCAGGGGTTCCTCGAGTCTCTATCAGTCCAGTAGGTCTGGACTTTTTTAGGAATTTGAGTTTTGTTATAGATTTTTCTCCCATTCTATTTGTGATCTTCTATTGTGTACCTGGTCAGAAAGGTCAGTAGTGGTAGCCAGGCACCATCTAGTTCTGGCCTCAGTTTAGAAGAAGTCGTGGGCTGTTAGTCCCGTGGACTAGTTTCTTCTTTGAGCATTTGATTTCTTTCGTTCTCTTTTGCTCCATATGAATAGAGACCAATAGTTATATCTCAGATGGCTGCTCTCAAGCTTTTAAGATCCCAGATGCTACTTACCAAACTATGATATAGAACATTTGTTCTATATCATAGAACTTTGTGAACTATGTTATGCCAATTGACTAAGTTATCCCCCAAGACTATGGTCCCAAGACTTTTGACCCAGTAAACCAATCTCGCAAGTTATTTTGATATGTCTAGGAAGTCTCCGTAACTGTGCCCCCTATGTGGTTTGTTATGTATGTGGATATACATGTCATACCCACAAATGTGTATATACGTCTGCCTGCAGGTACACCTGTATATGCGCATGTATTTACTTTTATATGCCTTCCTATACACATATATGCGACCATATCTACCTACACAACCACACACATATTTTGTATTGTCTTAACTGTTGTTGCAAAATTATATATGTTACAGTATTTACTGAAATTGTTTCTTTTTCTCTTGTACTCTTTAGTGTCTTTATTTGCCTTGGTCAAGTTGTGCTGACTTTAGCCATATTCGAAGTTGTCTTTCCCATCACCAAAAGTAATAGGTATCTACTACCTAGAAAGTGATTCCCCTTCCCTCTTCCTCCCACCCCTAGTAACCATCAAAGAACTTTGCTTTCTGTATGTGTGCCAATACTTGACTTTTTATAATAAAGGGGCCATATAATATCTGTCTTTTTGTGATTGACTTATTTCATTCAGCATAACAGTCTCCAGATTTCATCCGTGTTGTGAGATATTTCATGAACTTGTCATTATTCTTTTTATTGTTTCATAGTATTCCGTTGTGTGTATGTCCTACAGTTTGTTTATCCATGTATCCGTTGATGGGAACTTTGGTCGTTTCCATCTTTTTGCTATGGTGAATAGTGCTGCAACGAGCATCGGTATACATACGTCTATTCATGTCACCGCTCTTATATCTCTTGGGTATATGTCTAGGAGTGGGATTGCTGGATTATAAGGTATTTCTATTTCTAGCATTTTGAGGAAGCACTATACTGTTTTCCATAGAGGCTGTACCATTTTACAACCCCACCAACGATGTGTAAGAGTTCCAATCCCCCATAACCTCACCAGCATTTGTTGTTTTCTGTGTTTTTCTTTTTTTGATCATTGCCATTTTTGCAGGGGTGAGATGTATCTCAGTGTAGTTTTGATCTGCATCATTAATGGCTAATGATCACAAACATCCTTTCATGTATTTGTTGTGCACCTGAATGTCCTCTTTGGTGAAGCATCTGTTCATGTCCTTTGCCCGTATTTTGATTGGATAGTTTGTCTTTTTGTTGTTGAGTTGTTGAAGTTTTATATATATATTAAAAAATTTATATATATATATATATATATTAGAGATTAGATACTTATCAGATATGTCTTTGCCTAAGGTTTTTTCCCAGTCTGTAGGTTCTCTTTTTACTCTTTTGGTAAAGTCTTTTGATGAACAGAAGTATTTAATTTTTAGGAGGTCCCAGTTACCTAATTTATCTTCTGTCATTTGTACATTTTTAGTTTTGTTCGATGTGCTCTTTATTCCAAAAATTAGGTCCCATAGTTTTGACCCTATGTTATCTTCCAGGAACTTTATTGTTTTAGCTTTAACGTTTAGGTCTTTGACCCATTTTGAGTTAGTTTTTGTTCATGGTGTGAGGTATATGGATCCTGATTCATGTTTCTGCATATGGATATCCAGTTTTGCCAGCACCATTTGTTAGAGACTACCCTCCCCCAGCCCCACCCCATCCCCGCACCATTGAATGGACTTTGACCCTTTGTCAAAGATCAGCTGCCCATAGATGGATAGATTCATTTCTGGGTTCTCAATTCGATTCCAGTGGTCTTCATGTCTGTCATTGAGCCAGTACCCAGCTGTTTTGATTACCGAGGCTGTATAATAAGTTTTGAAATTGGGAAATGTGAGGCTTCCTACTTTGTTCTTCAATATTACTTTAGATATTCGGGGCCTCCTTCCTTTCCACACAAAGTTGGAGATTAGTTTTTCCATTTTGTTAAAGAATTTTGTTGGGATTTAGATAAGGATTGCATTACTGTATTTTTATGCAAAAAATGGACCCCTTCTACATTTGTTTGCCAACTGCACCCTCCCCCTGCGAGGTTTTTTCTTTAGTGTGCTATGTTAATTTTGTTTTTTACAGCAACATGTAAGAAAAAAAAAATTGGAATGGGGCACTTATGAAAATACCTCAGAGGGGGAGGGTGTGTTTGGCAAACAAACATAGAAGGTGCACATTATTTGGGTAAAAATATGGTCCATCTATAGATTGCTTTTGGTGGTATTGACATTTTCACAATGTTAAGTCTTCGAATCCACGAGTGTGGTGGAAGATCTCTTTTAGTTTCTTGCAGTAGTGTTTTATAGTTTTCCCTTGCATAAGTCTTTTATGTCCCTGGTTAGGTTTATTCCTAGGTATTTTATCCTTTTGCGGACTACTGTAAATGGTATTGATTTCTTAATTTCCGTTTCAGAACCCTCCTTATTAGTGTGAGGAACCCAACTGATTTTTGTGTGTTGATCTTGTACCCTGCCGCTTTGCTGAATCCTCCTGTTCCCGTAACTTTCTTGAGAAGTCTCTGGGATTTTTGATGTATAAGATCATGTCATCTGTGAATAAGGATAGTTTTACTTCTTCCTTTCCAATTTGGGTGTCCTTTATTTCCCTTTCTTGCCTTATTACTCTAGCTGGGATTTCCAGTACAATATTGAATAAGAGTGGTGAGAAAGGGCATCCTTGTCTCATCTCAAGTGGAATGCTCTTCAGTCTTTCTCTGTTGGGAATAATGTTGGCTATTGGTTTTGCATATATGCCTTTAATTATATTGAGGAATTTCCCTTATATATGTATTTTGCTGAGAGTTTTTATCAGGAAAGGGTGTTGGATTTTATCAAATGCCTTTTCTGCATCAATAGAGATGATTATGTGATTCTTTTGTTTATTTGGTGAATTACATTGATTGATTTTCTAACACTGAACCGTTCATGCATCCCTGGTATGAATTCCACTTGATCATAACGTATTGTTTTTTTGATACGCTGTTGAATTCTGTTGGCTAAAACTTTGTTGAGAATTTTTGCATGTTTTTTATTCATGAGGGAAATTGGTCTGTAACTTTCTCTTTTAGTGATATCTTTGCCTGGCATTGGCATGAGGGTTATGCTGGCTTCATAGAGTGAATTAGTGGCGTAGTGGTTAAGTGCTACGGCTGCTAACCAAAGGGTCGGCAGTTCAAATCCACCAGGCGCTCCTTGGAAACTCTATGGAGCAGTTCTACCCTGTCCTATAGGGTCGCTGTGAGTCGGAATCGACTCGATGGCACCGGGTTTGGTTTTTTTGGGTTTCCTTCCTTCTCTATGGTCTGGAATACTTTGAGTAGAATTGGTGTCAACTCTTCTCTGAATGTTTGGTAGAATTCACCAATGAAGCTGTCTGGGCCAGGGTTTTTTTGTTGTTGTTGGAAGTTTTTATGATGTCTTCAATGTCTTCTTTTGTTATGGGGTCTGTTCAAGTTTTCTACCTCTATTTGTGTTAGTTTAGAGAGGTAGTGTGTTTCCAGAAATATGTCCATTTCTTCTAGGTTTTCAAATTTGTTGGAGTACAATTTTTCATAATATTCTGTCATGATCCTTTTAATCTCAGTTGGTTCTATTGTAATGTCACCCATCTCATGTCTTATTTTGTTTCTTTGTGTATTGTTGATTTCTTTGTTGAAAACTTGTTGATTTTTCCCTATTTTAGTTTGGCCAGTGGTTTGTCAATTTTATTGATCCTTTCAAAGAACCAACTTCTAGTCTTGTTGAGTCTTTCTATTGTTTTTCTGTTCTCTATTTCATTTATTTCTGCTCTGATTTTTATTATTTCTTTTCTTCTGGTGACTGTGGACTTCTTTTGCTGCTCCTCTTCTATTTTTTCAAGAATAGGGTTAAAGTATTGATTTTGGCCCTTGCTACTTTTTTGCTGTGTGCAATTATTGCTATAAATTCTCTTCTGAGCACTGCTTTTTCTGTGTCCCAAAGGGTTTGTTATGTTGTGTTTTCATTCTCATTTGATTCTAAGAATGTCTTAATTTAATTTTTAATTTCTTCTATTACCCAATAGTTTTTAAGTAAGGTGTTCTTTGGTTTCCATGTATTTAATATTTTTCCTTGTTCTTTCTGTTACTGATTTCCAGTTTTATAGTTTTTTGATCAGAGAAGATGCTTTGTATTATTTCAGTGGTTTTTAATTTATTCAGGCTGCCTTTGTGGCCTAAAATATAGTCTATTCTAGAGAATGACCTATTTGCATTGGAAAAGAATGTGTACTGTGCTGCTGCTGGGTGGTGTGTTCTGTTTACGTCTATGAGGTTAGGTTGGTTGATTGTGTTATTTAGATCTTCTGTATCTTTCTTGAGTTTTTTCTCGTTGTTCTGCCCATTGTCAAAAGTGTGTGTTAAAGTCTCCTACTATAATTGTAGAACTATCTGTTGCTCTTTTCAATTCTGTTAGAGTTTGTTTTAAATATTTTGGAGCTCTGTCATTGGTGCATAAATACTTATTATGGTTATGTCCTTTTGGTGGATCGACTCTTCAATCATTATATAATGCCCTTCTTTGTCTCTCTCTCTCTTTTTTTTTTTTAATTTTTGTTGTGCTTTAAGTGAAAGTTTACAAATCAAGTCAGTCACACAAAAACTTATATACACCTTGCTACACAGTCCCAATTGCTCTCCCCCTAATGAGACAGCCCACTCCCTCCCTCCAGTCTCTCTTTTCGTGTCCATTTCGCCAGCTTCTAACACCCTCTACCCTCGCATCTCCCCTCCAGGGAGGAGATGCCAACATAGTCTCAAGTGTCATCTGATCCAAGAAGCTCACTCCTTATCAGCATCCCTCTCCGTCCCATTGTCCAGTCCAATCCCTGTCTGAAGAGTTGGCTTTGGGAATGTTTCCTGTCCTGGGCCAACAGAAGGTCTGGGGGCCATGACCACCGGGGTCCTTCTAGTCTCAGTCAGACCATTAAGTCTGGTCTTATTATGAGAATTTGGGGTGTGCATCCCACTGCTCTCCTGCTCCCTCAGAGGTTCTCTGTTGTGTTCCCTGTCAGGGCAGTCATCGGTTGTAGCCAGGTACCATCTAGCTCTTCTGGTATCAGGCTAATGTAGTTTCTGATTTATGTGGCCCTTTCTGTCTCCTTGGGCTTTTAATCACCTTGTATCCTTGGTATTCTTCATTCTTCTTTGATCCAGGTAGGTTGAGACTTCTTTGTCTCTCTTAATGGATTTTGACTTAATGTCTATTTTATTAGAGATTGTTATTGCCACTACTGCTCTCTTTTGGTTACTGTTTGTTTGACATATTTTTTTCATCCATCTGTTTTTAACTTATTTATGTCTTTGTGTCTAAGGTGTATCTCTTGTAAGCAAAATTATAGGCCATGATTTTTTTAATCCATTCTACCACTCTCTGTCTCCTGACAGGTACATTTAAATAATTTACATTCAGTGTGATTATTGATAGGTATGAATTTAGCGCTGCCATTTTGTTGTGCTTTTTTAGTGGTATTAACAGTTTCTCGTTCTTAATTTTCTGTGCTGAGTTCTTTTTGTTTATGAATTTTCTTTTCATATCCTTTGTTGTTGATTTTTTGTTTACTAAGTCTTTTTGATTTTCTTCTTTTTTATTTAAGTAAGTAGATTTAGTGATTTTTTTTGTGGTTACTCTGAAATTTACCTTTATCTTTCTAAGCTTTAAACAGTCTGCTATAGCTTGATATCACCTGGACTTCCTCTCCATATGGAAGCTCTGTAATTACACCATTTATTCCCCCTTTTTGTTTTGAAGTTGTCATCATTTACAAATTGACATCTCTGGTTCCCTGTTTTCAGTTTTGCAGCTTTGTTTTGCTTTAGAGAATTCTTTATCTGGGTTGGTATGTGAATAATGCTGTTGTGTGTTTTAATATCAGGTTTTTGTCTGGTGTCATTGATTCTCTGTCCAAAGGACACTCCTTAATATTTCTTGTAAGTTTGGTCTGTTTTTTACAAATTCCCTTCATTTCTGTTTTTATGAGAATGTCCTGGTTTTGCCATCATATTTGAAAGACAATTTTGTTGAATATATGATTCTTGGTTGACAAGTCTTTTCTTTCAGGGTTTTTTATATATATCATCCCATTGCCTTCTTGCCAGCATGGTTTCTGCTGAGAAATCAGTGCTTAGTCTTATCAGTGCCCTTTTGTATATGATTTTTGTTTTTCAGGAACTGCTCTCAGGATTATTCTATGTCTTCTGTTTTGAAAAGTTTGATTTTGGTATGTCTTGGTGACTTTTGTTTGGGGTCTATCCTGTATGGGGTTTATTGAGGTTATTGGATGGAAACCTTCTCACCTTTCATGATATTAGGGAAGTTTTCTGCCAACGAATCTTCAAAAATTCTCCCTGAACTTTTTTTTCTCCTCCTCTTCTTGAATACCTATTTAAAAAAAAACCTATTACACATAAATTATTCCACTTGATAGTGTCCCACATAACTCTTAGGCTTTATTCATTTTTCTGCATTCTTCTTTCTGATTGTTCCTCAAACAAATTAGTATTGAGGAATTTATCCTGTTTCACTGGCTTCTTTCTTCCATTGATTCAATTCTGCTTCTATGCTCTTCCATTGAGTTATCTATTTCTGATATTTTATTCTTAATGTGTATTTCTAGTTTTTGTTTTTGCATGGTTTCTAATTGTCTATTTATTTTTTCATTTTGTTCTTCTATTGTTTTCCTGAATTCTTCTAGGGTTTTGTCTGTGTTTTTC
This sequence comes from Loxodonta africana, assembly GCF_030014295.1. NCBI lineage: Eukaryota > Metazoa > Chordata > Mammalia > Proboscidea > Elephantidae > Loxodonta > Loxodonta africana. Next base: position 172,493,970 of record NC_087345.1, on the reverse strand, counting down.
TTGATCTCTTTGAGGATCCTATATATAAGTCTTTTGCATTCCTTATCAGGTAATTCCTCTTCAGAGGAAGTCCAGGTGATTACCTCAGAAGGTTATCTACTCCTTTATTTTGCTCACTTGTTTGAGCCATTTTATCGTATTTCTTCATATGATTTGTTATTGTCTGCTGTCTCCAAGGCATTAAGGTGTTTATTTATTTATTTCTTCATTGATTGTATCTATGTTTGTTTTGTGCCAATTTTTTTGTTTTGTTTTGATGTATCCCGAGCTTTGCCTTTCCTCTTTCTTTTAAGAATGTCTTTTTTCCTCTGTATTATTTTAATTGCTCTTTTGTGGTTCTGGCTTATGTGTGACTTTGGTGGTGCCTGTTTATTGGGTGTAATTTCCTCTCACTGGTGGGTATGGTGGCTGTTACGGATTGAATCGTGTCCCCCAAAAATGTGTGTCGACTTGGCTAGGCCATGATTCCCAGTATTGTGTGATTTTCTGCAATTTTGTCATCCAGTGTAATTTTCCTGTGTGTTGTAAATCCTACCACTATGATGTTAATGAGGCAGGATTAAAAGCAGTTAATGAGGCAGGACTCAATCTACAACATTAGGTTGTGTCTTAAGTCAATCTCTTTTGAGATATAAAAGAGAGAAGCAAGTAGAGAGATAGGGGGACCTCATCACCACCAAGAAAAAAGAGCCAGGAGAATAGTGCATCCTTTGGACCCAGGATTCCTGTGCTGAGAAGCTCATCAACCAGGAAAGACTGATGACAAGGACCTTCCCCCAGAGCTAACAGTGAAAGAAAGGCTTCCCTTTTGGCTTGCACCCTGAATTCAGACTTCTAGCCTCCTAAACTGTGAGAGAATAAATTTCTCTTTGTTAAAGCCATCCATTTATGGTACTTCTGTTATAGCAGCACTAGATGACTAAGACAGTGGGTCATAAACATGTGCGTGTCCTATGTGGTTCAGTTCATACATCTGCCCTTACTGGATTGAGTGGAGGTGGAAGAATGTGCTCTTTCCCTGATATTGGGCAACAGATGTTGAGTGGTCAGGGTTCCTCCACAGCTCTAGTGGGACTTGTAGGGTTCTTCCAGGTTGGTGCTAGCTGTTAGTGTGTTCTCTGGAGGTCAAGAGAGGGTGTCTGCTAGGAGGGAGTGCTACCCAAATGGGCAGGCTAGATCCTCTGTGGATGCGTGACTTGGCATCTCAGTAGGTGGTGGGGTGTCAAGGAGTTTCAGTGCAAGTGCAGACAGCCTGCAGGAACTGTTTGGGGGTAGGATGTGGGATGCTGCAACCAGGCGGATGTTGGATGAGAGCACTAGGATCTCCTGCTTGTCATTTGACAGAGGTACAGATGGAGTGTGTCAAGATGTGACTTACGTTGCTGATGAGGAGATGTATCTGTCCAGCCAGTCAACTGGGCGTGGATTCAGGAAGTGTTCTCTCCAGTTGCTGGGTTTGGTACTGTGAGTGCACATCACTGATTGCCGGTAATTGGGGCGGGGGTGCACAGGTCACTGGTCACCAGATGGTAGCACAGGAACTCAGACTGCTGGTCACCAGGCGGGTAGGCTGTGGGAATAGGGAGAGGGGTTCTTGTGCCTCCAGTCACTGGTCTGGTAGTGAAAACACATGCTGCCAATCACTGGGCAGGTGGGGTGGCATGGAGTAGTAGAGCAAGCATGAGTCTTCAGTCACAGGTCCAATGGTGTGGGAGTGCATACTGTGGATCGTTGGGCAGACAGGGCAGTTTGGGGATCGGCAGGGCAGGGATGAGCCTCCTGTTGCAGGTCCAATGGCACAGGAGTACAGAATGTGAATTGCCAGGCAGGGGGGAAGGGGGCACACTGCTGGTCACTGGGAGGGCAGGCACGGAGGAGGGGGGGTGTTTTTCCCTAGCCTCTAGCGTGGGTGCCAGGGTACTTCCTGCAGAGTGCAACCAGCAATCAGGACCTAGCCCTGACCAAATGTGAGCAGGGATGCTTTCCAAAGTCTGGTCAGGTGGGGAATCTCTAGCCACCACTCCAGTGATCCTCCCCTCTGCCAGCACCACCCACCTAAATGATCAGGGAATGCTGCTGGTGAGAAGTTCTGTCCCTATTTTCTGGTCCCCTCCCTGCTGTATAGTCACCTGGATCCCTAGGGCTCTTGCCTGCCTTCCTGCACTTTCCCTCCTTAGATTCAATTCATGTTCTGCTCACCTTGCTTCACTCCGGGTTTGTCTACACAGTAGCTCTGTCTCCTATTAGGGATTCCATGAAGTTGCCTTCCTGTGCTCCTCATCTGGGAACACTGCTCACTTTGTCAAAAGACAGCCATTATGCTGGACTGGCTGGCAGGTCACCTTCAGTTCATAAGTCTCCTTGTTCACAGTTCTCATTCAGCTTCTCCTTTCCTTCAGTGTTTGATCTAATTCTTCATCATTCTGTTTGTTGTTCTGGGTTCCCTGATTTTCATCTGTATCTTTCTCACTTGGTTTCTTGGTTCTCTGCTGTAGGGGGACAGCATGGTGTGTATGACTAAGCTATAACCTTGGGGCCTCTCCCTTCTATGGGGTTTTCAATGGCTGATATTTTGGAAGTAGATGTCAGGCCTTTCTTTCAAGATACTTCTGGGTAGACTCGAACCTCCAACCTTTTTGTTAGTAGCCCAGCACTTTACATCCAAACTTTTGCATCCATTCTACACTTGAATTCGGCCAGGAATCTGAAAAACTCCCTCATCCTATCTTTTGTGAGTAAATTAGGGAAATAGAGACTTAATGATAGTGTCAGCAGGTAGATCTATATCTGGTGGTACATCCCTGAGCTCAATTAAGGATTGTTGTCCACCCAGAAGGCACTTCTGATGGTGATTTTTGGGTTCCTCATCTTTATTGTCGACTTGGATCAGGAAACCAAAGTTATCTTTATCACTTTACAGATGACATGAAACTGGGAGATGTCATTGGCACCCTAAACAGAAGAAGCAAGATTCAAAGGAATCTTGACAGACTGTAACAATAGGTTACAACAAATAAGATTTAATTAGCTTAATAGGAATTCATGTGAAGAAAACTCAGAGTTTTATAGTTCACTGACAGCTTGGTATGAACCACAGTATAGTTTCCCAAAATGTTAACAAGAAGCGGTCCAGTGTAATCAGCCTGTCACCATGTTGCTGGCTGAGTACCTTGAGGTACAGTGCCATATCAGGGACTCAGTGTTAGTCTTTGCTGCTGGCAGATTGGACATTCAGCAGTGGTTGTAGCCAAGTTGGTCTTGGTGAGTGGAAGCCCATGTTGCTGAGCCCATGCATAACCTCCATCTCTGCCACCATGGCCACTTTGTTCATGAGCCCTTTGGGCAATGATGGCAGTGGCTGGAGAAAGAGAATAACTGATTTCCATAAAACACATCATCCTATCACTTGATTGTTAAAATCCTCCTCTGCTGAGGTCACCTTTGGTGAGTACTCACATGAAACATAAATATCTTAACTTCTTTGGCCCATTCATAGAGATCTATCAACATACCTCTTCCTCATAACTCCTTGTTTCCACTCTTCCAATCATGTCCCTTCCAAGTTCCTGACCATGGAGCTAAACCATTGGCCACAGCCCATGAATCAGTATATAGTTGCACATCTGCCATTTCTCCTTCCCAGCAGAGTGGACAACCAGATGCACTGCTTTAAGTTCTGCCCATTGGGAGAATTTCCCAACACAACTGTTCTTCAGGAAGGTCTCAGAGAAGGCCTGTAGTGCTGCTGTTGTCCACTTTCAAGTGGTGCCTGCATATTGCTCAGAACCATCTGTAAACCAGGCACGAGTTTTCTCTTCCTCAGTCAACTGACCATAAGGAACTCCCTATGAAGCCATAAGTGCAGACTGGGAGATGGAAGGTAATGTGGCAGGAGTGGAGATCATGGGCACTTTCTCAAGCAACTTACTTGCCTCTTCATGTGTGCTTGCCCAATCTTGGATATACCACTTCCATTTAATGATAGAGTGCTGATGTGCATGTCCAATTTTATGGCTCTGTGGCTCAGACAACACCCATTTCATAATGGGCAGTGTAGGCTACACGGTAACTTGGTGGCCCATGGTTAAGTTGTCAGTCTCTACTAAGGCCAAGTAATAAGCCAAAATCTGTTTCTTAAAAGGAGAGTAGTTATCTGCAGAGGATGGCAGGGCTTTGCTCCAAAATCCTAAGGCTCTGCTCTGTGATTCACCAAAAGGGCCTGCCAAAGACTCCAAACTGCATCTCTATCTGCCACTGACACTTCAAGTACCATTGGACCATATGGCCCAAGTAGCAGAGCAGCTTGCATGGCAACCTGAACCTGTTGCAGAGCCTTCTCTTGTTTTGGACCCCACTCAAAGCTAGCAGCTTTTGGAGTCACTTGATAAATAGACTGGAGTAGCACACTCACATGAAGGATATTTTATATCCAAATTCCAAAAGAACCACCAGGTGTTGTGCTTTCTTTTTAGTTGTGGGAGGGGCCAGATGAAATAACTCATCCTTCACTTTAGAAGGAATATCTCAACATGCCCCACACTACTGGGCCCTAAAATTTCACTGAGGTGGAAAATGCCTGAATCTTTGTGGGATTAATTCCCTCCCCCCAGCATACAAATGTTTTACCAATAAGTTGAGAGTCACTGACACGTCTTCCTTACTAGGTCCAATCAGAATAATATCACCAGTATGACCAGTAATGACCAGTATGACATCTTGTGGAAAGGAAAGGTGATCATGGTCCCTGTGGACTAAATTATGACATAGGGCTGGAGAGTTGATATATCTCTGAGGTAGGACACTGAAGGTACATTGCTGGCCTTGCCAGATAAGGCAAACTGCTTCTGGCGGTTCTTTGAAACAGGTAAGGAGAAAAAGGCATTCTCCAGATCAATAGCTGCATACCAGGTACTAGAATATATATTAATTTCCTCATGCAATAAAACTACATCTGGAACAGCAGCTGCAATTGAAGTCATCACCTGGTTAAATTTATGATAATCCACTGTCATAGAAGATTCATCTCTTTTTTGCACAGGCCAAGTAATTGAGTTGAGTTGGAATGTGGTGGGAATCACCACCTCTGCATTCTTCTGTCCTTGATGGTGACAAGAATCTCTGAAGTCCCTCCAGGGGTGTGGTACTGCTTTTGGTTTACTATTTTCCTAGGTAGGGGAAGTTCTAATGGCTTCTACTTAGCCTTTCCTACCATAATGGCCATTACTCCACATGTCAGGTATCCAATGTGTGGGTTCTGCCAGTTGCTGAGTATGCCTATTCCAATTATGCATTATGGACCTGGGGAAATCACTACAGGATGGGTTTGGGGACCCACTGGACCTATTGTAAGATGGATGTGGACTAACACTCCATTAATAACCTAGACTCCACTTGTCCCTACTGTGACTAGTGGGCCACAGTAACATTGTGTATCTCCTGGAATTAGCATCAGTTCAGAGCTCGTATCCAGTAGTCTCCAAAAAGTCTGATTATTTCCTTTTCCCCAATGAACAGCCACTCTTGTGAAAGGCCATAGATCCTTTTGGGGAAGGCTTGGAGAAAGATTAAAAGTATAAATTGTTGACAATGTAGTGGGGCTCTTCCTCCAGGGAACCTAGCCTACCCTTCATTCAAGAGGTTGTGGGTCTGTATACTGGCTCAAGCCTCGGAATTGATTGGGGGCCATGACTCTATAATCTGGAGATTCGAGTTAGACTCATTCACTTGACCTAAAATTCTTCCACTTGTACACATCAAGTAAATATTTAGATTTCCTACCTATTTCACTTTTAGGAACATGATGACTAAGTAGCCAACATCGTAAGTCCATACGAGTCAGACTATTCTGACTACTGTTTTGACTTTGCTGTACATTATGCTAATCATAATAACTTTGTCTTTGTCAATTAAGTCCCACCACTTGGCTCCTACCACCCCAGGGTCCAATCAGCTCCATTTTAGTTAAGTGTCTTAATTCAGTTAGGGTAGCTCCCACTGTCAAATCTGACTTACATGAAATTGCAATCTTAGCAGTCTTTGAGAATGCTAGGGCTCACTTGACAAATTTGTTTCTCACTGTTGTAATAAAAGGTGTGCCCCCTGGTCACTCAATGTGTGGGTCTCTGGGTCTAATCTGATAAATTCACTCTAACATGCCAATTTCCCTAAGCCTTTGGATACCTTCTTCTATAGTGTACCAAGGCAGGTCTGGTACTTCAACTTGATTTAGTGTAGGCACCACATAGGCTTCAGCAATCTAACCAAATAAACTATTAGATTCTTTCCTAACCTCTCAAGCTGAAACACTGAAAGAAGAATCAGTGCTTAGTGGGTCCATATCAATAAACTCAGACTGACCCAACTTTATGTTCCTTGCATCAATAACCCACACCCTCAATAGCCATTCCCACACATATTCACCAGGTCTCTGCTTGTACATATTAGAAAAGTCAAGCTATTTTTGGAGTGTAGCACAACTCCTCCTGGGTTGCATTTTGTACTTTACCTTTTGGGAATTGCTGGGACTTAAGTCTAGTTATAAGTTTAGAAATAAAAATGGGTGGTGGGGATGTATTTTTAGAATGTTCAGTAATGTCTTGTAAGGCATCTGCCTCAGGTGATGCCCCAGGTGATGACTCAGGCAAAGGCTAACCAGACACAGTTGGGTTAATCTCATCAGATGGGGGTGGAGGGGCTAATGATTTTGTTTGCAGGAGTGATTCAAAGGAATTTAGGGGCTCAGTGTTCCCATCTTCCTGATTTTTGGGCCATATGTCCCCATCCCAAGTTTCAGGATTCCATTTCTTCCCAATCAATACCTTCACTTTAGCTTTAGATACCATTTGAGGTTGGGCATTCACTGGTGTTGTAATTCAACCACTCTTATGATAAGACTGTGGGTTTGGTTTTCAGCAGTATCAGCCCTGTTACAAGAAATACGTCTTTCTTTCAGGGTGCAAGTGAAGACTTTGAGGTCATTTATGTAACACTTGAGCTTTGACTCTGAAGCCCAGAGCTCATCTCTTTCTTTCACCACTTTGTCTATTGAAAGTAGGTCCAACCAACCAACTTTCTTATGCTTCTTATTCTGACAAAATTGTAGGAAAGTATCAAACATGGAATCACCCAGAGCCTCACCTCTCACCAATACCTGATCTACTGGTGGTGATATTTCACGCATTTCTATTGTCATCTCAGGCCATGGATTAGCAGTGCCCTTTGTACTATTGGGAGCAAAGTCATCAACAACATCTTTAACCAAACTTGAGAACCAATTTAGAAAACTCATCCTTACAATTTTGTTTCTCTAGAGCCATTCCTGGTACCAAATCTCTTAGCCTGGTTCTCTAGAGAAGCAAAACCAATGAAGTGTATATATATATAATTTGTTATTGTTAAAATGCCATCAATTCAGTTCCAACTCAGAGCAACCCTATGTACAACAGAAAAAACACTGCCTGGTCCTGTGCCATCCTCACAATTGTTGCTATGCTTGAGCCCATTGTTGCAGCCACTGTGTCAATCCATTTTGTTGAGGGTCTTCTTCTTTTTTGCTGACCCTCTACTTTACCAAGCATAATGTCCTTCTCCAGGGACTGATCCCTCCTGATAACATGTCCAAAGTCTATTGTATATATATATATATACAATATATATGTATATATATATATACACATAACACACACACACATACACACATACACACACGAATATATATGAGCCCTGGTGGTGTAATGGTTAAGAGCTCAACTGCTAATCAAGAGCTTGTCAGTTTGAATCCTCCAGTTGCTCCTTGAAAACTCTACGGGGCTGTTCTACTCTGTCCTTTATGTTCACTATGAGTTGGAATCAACTTGAGAGCAATGGGTTTGGTATGCATATACATATGCATGTATATATATGTGGAGAGAGAGGGAGGGAGGGGAGAGAGAGATTTATATCAAGGAAATGGCTCACGTGGTTGTAGAGGCTATAAAGTCCCAAGTCCATAGGTTAGGTGTCAGGCTGGGGCTTCTCCTGACTCACATAGCTGCAGGGGCTGATGAACTCAACATTGGAAGATCAGCAGCAGGCTTCTGGCTCACAGGCTGCGGTGGGTGATGAATCCAAGATCAGCAGATAAGATGGCAGGCTGCTTGCTCAAGTCCCCAGAACTGGAATTCAGTTGATGACTAGCCAAATGCAGCATCCAGAGCAGAGCAAATGCCAATGATCTTTGCCAGAAAGCCCATATATATTGGATGCAGGCCATATCCCCAAGGAAACTCCCTTTCTACTGTCTGCTCATAAAAGATCTCATCATGGAGGAGATTACAGTATATCAGATCTCATCATGGAAGTGGTTACATCATTACATAACTACCAAACTACATTATAACCACCAAACTACTAAGAATCACAGCCCAGCCAAGTTGACACACAACCTTAACCATCATAGAAGGGCTATCATGGGAAACAGGCACTGACGGTTCAGTGGCAGATTTCTCCCCTTCCATGCAGGAGACCCAGGTTCCATCCAACCAATGAACCTCATGCATAGCTACCACCTGTCTATCAGTGAAGGCTTGCATGTTGGTAGGAGTCTGGACAAGTATCAGCAGAGCTTTCAGATTAAAACAGACTAGGAAGAAAGGCCTGGCGACCTACTTCTAAAAATCAGCCAGTGAAAACCCTGTGGATCACAATGGTCTGATCTGCAACCAATTATGGAGATGGCACAGGACTGGGCAGTGTTTCATCCTGTTGTGCATGGGGTCACTATAAGTTGGGGTCTGACTCGATGGCAGCTAGCAACATCATGGGGAAAAGGTAATATATTTATTGTATGGTAAAGATGTACAGCCTTGGAAAACCTATGGGGCAGTTCTGCTCTGTCCTGTAGGATCACTATGAGTCGGAGTCAACCCAATGGCACACAACAACTCTAGGGGCATAAGATTAGGATGAATGGATGTAGATTACCAGAGGGGCTTCAATTTAGTAAACCAATAATAATAATAAAAAAAAAAAAACGTTACTGTTGAGTCAATTTCAACTCATGGTGGCCCCATATGTTATAGGGTAGAATTGTTCTATAAGTTTTTCTTGGCTGTAATTGTAACAGAAGCAGATCACCAGGGTTTTTATTTTTTCTGTGCTGCTGCTCGGTGGGTTTGAACTGCCATCCTTTAGGTTAATAGTCGAGTGCAAACAGTTTGTGCCACATAGTGCCACATAGGGACTTTCAATTCAATACAGGGAAGAATTTGCCAAAATAATGCCTTATAGTTATTTTCCAGTCCCGGGAAGTGTCCACTCAGGGATATTACAGAGAAGGATTTTTTGAAGCCAAGGAGATACAATGTCTCAACACAATGGAGAATCCTTAATGGTGGAAATTTCAGGCATTATGACAGGCCGCATTGTTCATCAAATTATACCACGAAGGCAGCTGTCTGCTGCCCCCACAGTAACCAAGAGATGGCTCTGCTCCCAGAATTAGATTACTTTTCCCCCTTTACTTCTGAAGGTTTGTAATAAATCAATAGCTTTGTTTCACCCAGACTGAGGTTCTGGCTTTTCACATTGGCAGCAGCAATCTCTCATTTGACTGTAATGCAATCGGAATAAAATTAACTCATTTTCCATATGGTCAGGTGTGCAGAAAATCCACGTTCTTGTTCATTTTTCCTGGATTGTGGCTCTTTGTATGTTTCAAACATCTGCACTGCTTAAGGTCTCCAATTTATAGCTGATGGGATGTTGAGATGGCCCAGGGGTTGGCTTCTTATACTCCCTCCTCTATAAAACCCATAGCAGCTATAAAAACTGGCTATTTTATAGAAATTGTACCTCTATTATTTTTCATATACACAATGTGACACCTGCAAAGATATATCTGTGTTAACCTTGTAAAAGTTTGACTTGGCTTTTCTTTTCACTGCAAAGAGCACATTTGATGAAAATCAGATGGAAGTTGAGGTCATAAGTGGTAGTTTGCCAAAGTAGTTGTACTTAAGGGATGGGAAAATAACAACAATAGATGCATGTGTCCTCAAGCTAAAACACTAATTATTGTGAAACCAACTCTTTCCAAGGCTACAGAAGAATATGTGAATTTGCACGAACTTACAGAGAGCGCTTGGGTGTTTGGGAGCCTGCAAGGATGGATGAGAAAATTCCCAAATGCTTAGGGGACTGACTTTCCTGAGTATGTGACTCATTTTTCCCAACTGTTTATGTATGTAGCTGGGTGGTGCAAATGCTTTGCAGTAGACTACTAAGTTAATGAAAGGTTGGTGGTTTGAACCCACCCAGTAGTGCTTCGAAAGAAAGGCCTGACGAACTGCTTCTGCTATAAAGACTACAGCCAAGAAAATCCTACGAAGCAGTTCTATTCTGTAACACATGGGGTCGCCATGAGTCGGAATTGACTCTACAGCAATGAGTTAAGGTGCAGGTAGGCATATGCTGTAGCAAATCTCACAGGTTATCAGAGAAATAAATAGATTATGTTCACGCTGTTACTGGTGTTACCAACCTGAGATGAGAACAGAAGCCTGCCGTCTTCATTAGGGGGTGTCGGCACATCCAAATGAAGTTTATGGTGCTTGGCAAAGTGACAAATCATGACTGCATTTACTTTCTCACCGCTGAACCTTTCCCTCTCTCTTTTTTTTTGCATTGAAAATGCCTTTTCAATGTTGTGAGAATTTCTAACAGTTTGAGAACAGAAGCAACCCCATAGATGTTGTATATAATATTTTACCTCATCAATGAGCTATTGGTAGGCACAAAATGGGAAATTAGTACGTACTAAAAAAAAACCTGTCTCCCCAAAAGAGCAATCAAGAATTTACCCTATGGCTTGAGGGACACTTTTTCCTCGCTCCTTTCTCCTTTTTTTAAACACTTAGATGAAGGAAGAGAGAACATAAGAAGCATATGTTTGATGAAGTGGAACAAAAAAAGAACAAACCCAAACCTGTTGCCATTGAGTCTATTCCAGTAGAGGGTGGACAAAAATGTGGGAAACGCTCAATGAGATGGATTGACTCAGGAGCCACAACAATGGTCTCAAACACACCAGCAATTATGAAAATGGTACAGGACTGGGCAATGTTTGTTCTATGATACACAAGGTTGCCATGAGTCAGAGCCAACTCAAAGGCAACTCACCACAAAATTGCCACTGACGTTGTCTCCTGGCCTAGTATCAGTGTGTGTGCTCCAGCTGTGTGAGATCCACCTGTGTGCATCTGTGTGAACACGTGTGTACCTGTGAAGACCAGAGGTGCATGCCGGTGGGCTGTGAGATGTCCTGGCATTGCAAAATGAGCAAATACAAGGCCTCTAGGCTCTCAACATACACAGAGTCTGAACTTAGAACATGAAAGGGACTTCAGAAATGACCATTTTGCTTGTTAGAATCTTCTGGAAAAATTAAAAAAAAAAAAAAAAAAGACTAATGCCTGCGCTGTAAACCAAACTATTTGCATAAAAATTTCTGGGAGTGAGACTCAGACGTCTGTATTTTTTAAGCTCCCCAGGTAATTCTGACGTACATTAAGATCAGAGAACCTCTGACTCTAGCCCAGTTCCTTTATCTTATATATAAGAAAGTAAAAGTCTTAGAAAGATTAAACGACTTTCTTAGGTCACAGTTAACAGGGGCCAGAACTGGAGGTAGAATCCTCAGGTATGTTCTTCTTAAATGCAAGTAACCCAGGAGGGGAAAAGCTCAGTCAGTTTTTTGGTGTCACCTGCCTTTCCACTCTTTCACATTTACTTCTTTGATTTTGTCCCTACCTCAACTCCAATCCTCTAGGGCCTCTGTGTCCTCAAAGCTCCTCCCTTTCCTTTTATTCTTTAGCTTTTAGGAAAGCCCCATTCTGAATAATTGTGGTTAATGTGTTAGTACTAACCATGAATCAAAGAATTTTCCCCTTCCCTGAATATGCACGTTGGAATGAATCTCAAAGCTTTAAAGTACTTCCCCCTTCTGGGATTTCAGTTGTCTCACCTTCATAATAAGGTTTAGGATTCAAGAATACAATTCTCGCAATGGAATTTTAGATATTAGCTAATAGGTGGTGAGGACATTCTGCTCTGCAGAGGAGGCTATCTCATAATCCCGAAATCACACAGTTGTTTATGCTTCCACGTCTTGTCATTGACTTGTTCCATGGTGTATTCAGTACACAGCACTTATCAAGCACCTATTCTGTGCCGCTGGAATCCCTGGTAGTTCAAGTCCACCCAGAGGTGCCTCAGAACAAGGGCCTGGAGATCTACTTCCCAAAAAGCAGCCACTGAAAACCCTACGGAGCGCAGCTCTACTCTGACACACTGGAGCGGACTCAATAGCAACTACTGTTTTTAATTCTGTGCCATCAAGGAAGCTACACACAGGTCCCCTCCTTAGGGATTCACGGTGTCCTTCGTACTATTTACACGAAAACCAGTTCTTCCACGCTTCTGTAGGAAATCCTGGAGTTAGCTGTGGGCCACTGAAATGGGAAAGATGGATTGAAAAAAAAATTTTTTTTTTTTCCTAAAGGAGAAAATAAGAAAAAAAAAGGTAATGTTTGGACTAAGGGAAAAAAAAAAGAAAATTTATAAAATGTATACAGGGTTATTTATGACTGAAACTTACCTGTTCAAAATACAATTGCTCTACCCCTGAGGGAGCAGGAGAACAGTGGGATGCAGACCCCAAATTCTCATAAAAAGACCAGACTCAATAGTCTGACTGAGACTAGAGGAATCCTGGCGGTCATGGTCCCCAAACCTTCTGTTGGCCCAGGACAGGAACCATTCCCGAAGACAACTCATCAGACATGAAATGGACTGGACAAGGGGTTGGAGAGATGCTGATGAGAAGTGAGCTATTTGTATCAGGTGGACACTTGAGACTGTGTTGGCATCTCCTGTCTGGAGGGGAGATGGGAGAGTAGAGAGGGTTAGAAACTGGCAAAATGGTCACGAAAGGAGAGACTGGAAGGAGGGAGCAGGCTGACTCATTAGGGGGAGAGTAAATGGGAGTATGTAGTAAGGTGTATATAACTTTATATGTGAGAGACTGGCTTGATTTGTAAACTTTCACTTAAAGCACAATAAAAAATTATTAAAAAAAAATACAGCTGCTCTAAGACAGGGGGCACGTTAAGCCTTGTTGTCATTAGCTGCCACTGAGTCCACCCCCAACTCTTGGAGACCTCATGCACAAAGGGGCCAGACTGTTGTAGTCCATATGGTTTGCATTGGTTAATTTTTGGAAGTAAATTGCCAGGCCTTTCTTCCTAGACTGTCTTAGTCTGAAAGCTGTGCTGGAATCTGTTCAGTGTCATAGCAACATACAAGCCTTCACTGACAGACGGATGGTGGCCGTGCTGGAAACTGAACTCGTGTGTCCTCTCTGCAAGGTGAGAATTCTACCACTGAAGCACCACTGTATCCCACGTTCAGCCTCAGTAAGCATTTATGCCTCTGTGTGGCCGAGCGTGTAGGATTCTTCCTGGGGGGCAGTTTTGGTTGCTGGGAGGTGACAGTGCTGGGAGCCTGGGTGTAGAGGTAGGAGGCAAAGCCAAGGCAAGAGTAGGGCTGTCAGGGTTGCTGGGCTCTGCTGTTCCTTAATTGCTTGTGGATGTTTTTTCATCCTAGGTGAGCCCTGAAAATTGTTTACAGCCTTTGAAAACGTAAGTGCCATGGCATGGGGAGCTGAGTGAAGGACTTACTCAGATCAGCCCACTTTCCCCAGGAAGATGGAGGGAGATTGTTGAGTTTCAGATAGAACAAGTTAGGGAAATGACGAGTATAACTTTCTTCCTCTCTGCATGTGGCTGTAACTGTAGAAACATCTGAGAAAAAGAAGCCCAGGACATATGGCGAGAGAACTTGTACTTGAGGGTTATCTTTGTGCGTGCTTATTGATTAGAAATATTCATTGAAACTGTACTTGAGATATATCCATGGCCCAAAATGGAGACAATTTCTTCCCCCTTAAGGAGTTTACATCTCAGTGCAGGGAGGCTAATGACAAACGAACAAATAAACCAGTAAGTAAATCACATGGCCTGCTAAAAGGTGCTAAGGGAGAAGAAAGTGGGGAAGGGTGAGGAAGACCAGAACAAACACTATGTCGCTTCTGGGAGAAGTTCGCTCCCTGGGCTTCCTTTCCAGGCTCTGGAGGGGAATGAGATGCCGCTAGAGAAGGACTGGTCGGCATTTGGAGGAGGGTGGATTCCTCAGAGAGGGGCAAAGGTAGAGTCAGCAGAGGAGATATACAGATGCCCAGATCAGGAGTTTCATTCTTGTGGGCTGGTGAGCAGAGCAAGAGGCGGACCCCGCTCTCTCGGGCTGGATGCCCTAATAAGGCTTCTTCCATCTTGCCTGCTTTCAGTCTGGCTGGGAGAGGACTCCCTGTTCTCCCTGGCAGGCACCACAACGTCCTTAGTGTTTGGGATTTCTGAGCACCACTGAGTGTTCCAGCCAAAGACTCCATGTGACCTTCCTCAGAAGATAGAGGGTGCAGGGGGAAGGGTGCAGGGCAGGAGCTTCCCATTTCAGGGCCTGGCACCAGACTATCAGCTGAGACACAGCAAGGAGGCAGGGATAGGAAAAAATGCTGGGACTAGCGCTGTATATGGACAACTTTTCTGCAGCAGTTTCAGCTAAGGACAAGGATAACGCAGAAGGTGCATAAAATAAAGGACTGTTGAGACAGGGATATTTGGGGACTGAAGGCATTTCTGTAGTGCTCTTGTGTTCTTCAAGCATTTATTCTTAGAGCTGCTCATGTGGCCCCTGTGGTGCTGCTGGGGTCTCCAACTTACACTCCCTTCCTTGCTTCTTAGAACATGGACCGAAGGGCTTCTCCACCTGGGAATGGGACATGCTGGTTTGTTCCTATTTCTTTTAGGCTATTTTTATTAGCATACTGGGGCTCCAGGAGCAATCCTCTTGTTTGCAGATGAGGAAGCTGAGGCCTAGTGAGGGCCCCACACTGGGCTCGCCTCGGGCTTCTGGTTCCTGTCCAATGCCCTGGCCCATCTTTAACTTGACTCCCAGGGTGTCATTTTTGCAAGGCTTGTATCTGATTTGTCTCCCACAAATAAAAGACTGGATAGAAGTGCTTTTTTTTTTTTTTCTTTCTAATTTTTTGGCATTAAATAGTGCATTTTAATCTTCATTGTGAGGACAGAAGATTCACTGAGAAATGGGGAGTCAAGGCCAGGGAGAGCATTGCTGCCTGTCAGATATCTTCGAGTTTTAACCAGGGCGGGGTGAGGGGCACGAAGCCTAGAGTTAAGATTTTTTACGAAAGCAGACTCTATCGTAAGGTGTACATTGAATAAATCGCCCAGGTGTGATCATCAGCATGTAGCCACAGGCCTGAGACCTGCCGAAGCCTCTGGCCCAGGCAGGGAGCATTCTTTCCATGCACCTGTCCCACACAGGTGTGTTTTTGGTGGTGTTTGCTAGCGAGCAGGTTTGGACTGGTGAAGGCCTAGAGAGAGCACCCAGACTCCTAAATCAGGAGATGTGGGTGCCAACCCCAGCTTGGTCATTAACTGGCTGTTTGACCTCAGGCAAACCGTTTCACCTGAGGCCCTTTGTTCTAGGTCATTGGGATGAGGGGTTAGATCAGACTGGTGTCTCTGAAACTGTGCTGGTTGGAGCCCAGGGTTTCCCAGAGAAGCCTGGGGTCCAGCGCCAGGAGGAAACGGCCCCAGTTGCTACCTTGACTTCATCCACAGTACTTCTAGCTTTTTTCCCATAAATTATATACTGTAATAATATTGCATAACATGATGTAATGTAAAAAAAATCAAACCCATTGCCATCAAGTCAATTCTGACTGTAGTGACCCCATGTGTTACAGAATAGAACTGCTCCATAGGATTTTCTTAGCTGTAATTTTTACAGAAACAGATAGCCAGGCCTTTCTTCCATGGTGCAGCTGCGTGGGTTCAAACTGCCAAACTTTAGGTTAGTAGTTGAGCGCAAATCATTTGCACCACCCAGGACAGTATAATATAAATAGAGTATAATATAATACATAATATAATGGACTTCCTGGTAAACTCGTATTTGATGTAAGGTTTTACTGCCTAAAATGTCTGAAAATACTCAAATCAAGTGACTTCTGAGGCACCTCTTACCACTGACAGCCTGTGAATCTATCACTCATTAAACAGTCTTGAGCAGTGTTAGCGAAGACTGGCTGTGCAACTTCGCTGGTTCAGAAGCCTGAAAAAAAATGCCAAGAATTCACAGAAAAACACCCTTTGGCTCTTCATTTATCTGGAGAGCAAAACAAACCCACTTGACACAGTTGTGTAGATCTAGTGAAGTGCCAGCATGGGGGAAACCCTTTCTACTACTTATGGGTATTTAGTTTCTCAAGCCAATTTTACACCCGCTGTCACTGGGACATACGGAAGCCGGTGAAGCCAGAGCCGAACGCTGGTAGGGTGGTAGGCAGAAGCTCTGGAAAGCATCTGAGAGCCACTGGCC
This sequence comes from Loxodonta africana, assembly GCF_030014295.1. NCBI lineage: Eukaryota > Metazoa > Chordata > Mammalia > Proboscidea > Elephantidae > Loxodonta > Loxodonta africana. The sequence continues at coordinate 172,477,473 of NC_087345.1, read as the reverse complement.
TTTGTCATGTGTGGATGTAATATTTGCATTTCTTACTGTTTACGAAGCCCCTAGGTGGTGCTTTAGCTGTTCACCGAAAGATTGGAAGTTAAGTCCACACAAAGGCACCTCAGAAGAAAGGGCTGGAGATCTACTTCCAAATAATCGGCCATTGAAAACCCTACAGAGCAGCTCTGTTCTGACACACAGGGGGGGTGATCTTCACATGAATGATCACACCTGGGCGATTTATTCAATGTTCAGCTTATGATAGAGACTGCATTCATATAACATCTGAACTCCAGGATTTGTGCCCCTCACCCTGTCCTGCTTAAGACGTGAAGACACCTGACAGGCAACAAAGCTCTTACTGGCCTCCACTTCCCATAAGTCAGGGTTGACTTGACTGCAACTAGTAAATAGTATGTTTATGAGGAAGCCTAGACATGATGATAGGCAAAAATCCAACTGCAATGGCCTAAGTGGGGCTCAGCAAATCCATCTCGTGAAAACTGGGCTGCATTATGGATGGTTAAATGAAGTGACCAGAGGAGCCTGAGCAGCTGGGTAAAGAGAAGGTTATGTGGCACAGCTGAATCAAATTATCCCCCATCAGCAGCTCTCTGTGGCACATAAGTGTGTCACTCTCTTCCCCTAGCCTTCTCTGTTTTTTAGCACTGGTGGGTTGAGGATGGGGCTCATTCACCAACCACATTATAGCTGATATTACTTTACTATTAAGCCTAAGTAAGGAAAAATTTGCATTTCAAACTGCAAGACCAATGTATATGGGAACAAGCCACTTGGCCAACTCATTATTTGCAGCTCCGGGTGCTTTATGGTTCTTTATTTCACTCAACAAATATTTATTGAAAGTCTACTATGTGCCGGGCCCTATTCTAGAAGCTTGGGCTATATCATGAGCAAAACAGACAATTCGTGCCGTTGAGAGCTTATGTATTTATTACGTAGTTTGTACCTTGCTCAGTATTCCAAGCTTTCATGAGGGGATGTGTTCTTTGCATGTTTATGGGAAAATTACAGCAATTAGAACAGAGTTTATACCTTGGCATTGGCCTCAGAGGAACTGGGTTGAGAACCTTCGCTTCTCCCCTGGGTTAGTTTTATTCTTAAGCCACATGTCGTATCTTTATCTGGGACAGGGAATAATGTTGGTACTTTCCATGCAGGGCTGCTGTGAGGATTACAGGAAGAAGCCCACTCGAAGTGCCTGCTACTTTGCCTGGCACATAGTGAGTGCTCAATAAAGCATTGCTGTTTTCCTTGTCTGCGGTCCTGTGGCTGTGTTTGCCCTCTGTTTGGTTTCCATGGCGCTGTGTATGGGGAGAGCTTCAGTGGGATTTGGTGCTGTCAGACATTTGTATTTCCTCCGCCTGGTGAGCAGGTGAGCAGGTGCTGCTGTCAGAGGACGAGAACAACCGGCTGCCTCAGGTTAGCAGTGACTGTGCTGGCCTCCCCCGGGCAGATGGCCAGGGAGCTGCCTTCACCTTCAGGTCAACACCCACGCAGAGTACTTTTGGTTTTCAGACTTGGCCAGATGCCTGTTCAGGGTAAGAAGACTCGTGCACCTCCCTTCCTTCCTGTTCCCCCGTTTCAGGCTCTCTGCAGCTTGACTTCATGGTTGGTGTTGGTATGTTTGAGTCCATTCTGTGGCTATCATGTCAGTCCATCTCACTGAGGGTTTCCCTCATTTTCACTTACCCTCACCAACCATGATGTCCTTTCTAGCGATTGGTCTTTCCTGATCACGTCTCCAAAGTAAGGTGAAGCCTTGCCATCCGCATGGGTAAGGAGCACTCTGGTTGTGTTTCCTCTATGACCGCTTTGTTCTTTCTTCTGGCAGTCCACGGTATATTCAGTGTTTTTCTTCACCACCATGACTTGAATATATCAATTCTTCTGTCTTCCTTTTCCCTTGTCCAACTTTCACATGCATATGAGGTGATAGAAAGGACGATGCCTTGGGTCAGGGGCACCTCAGTCATTAAAGTGACATCAATGATCATGAAGACGGTGCAGGACCTGGCGATGTTCTGTTATACATAAGGTTGTTCTGTTACAGAAAAGGTCACCATGAGTCAGAATTGACTTGAGGGCAGATAATAACAACAGCAATGAGCAACCTTTCTTTCCAGCCCTGCCTTGAACAGGCTGTATGACCTGAGGCAAGTCACTTGACCTCTTTGGTTCTCAATTTTTTCATCAGTAAAATGGAGATAATAATGCTTACTGCTAAGGGAAGTTGTGAGGGTCAGGTGAGATGAGAATGTGGAAGGACTATATCAGTGTAAGGCCTTGCATCAGTCTCCCTCACTCAAGCCACACCACACAACATTGGTCTGCCTGGTTTTTGTCCTCCAAGCATGTCTGATCTTGCTGACTCCCACCTCTTTTAGTATTACCTCCTGGCCATCACTGCAGTACAACATTTTGGCACACCTGGCCCTTTCTGTGGCTGTGAAACCAGATTTGACACCAGTAGTATATCTGGCATCCACATGCCTTGGACTGAAAGTTTCTTAGTGCAGAAGCCAGCTTTATTCCTCTTTGTGGCCTCTCTCCTTCTTGTCCACAGAGCCTAGCTCAGGACAAGTGCTTCACTGGTGTCTACTCCTCTGTGAAAGAAGACATAAGAGAATGAGGAGTTAGCCCCTCTCTCCTGAAACCTGTTTATTTTGTGTCACTTAAGGGCATTGTTTCTGAAACTGTTGCTCAGCAATCTAAATTTAGACTTTCCTTCTGCCAGGAGACATGGAACAGGCCTGAAATTTACTCCTCAAGGCTCAGCTTTCCTTCTTGGGCTATCAGAGGCACTGCCGAGTAGCCGAGTCCGGGGTGGCTTTCAGCTCGGAGTCTTTGGGAAAGGTTCTGGTTGAGCCTCTCAGCCAGCCTGGCTGCCTGTCAGGCCTCCTGTCCCTGATGATTCCACAGACTAGTCTTGAACTCACCACCATGTGTGCTTCCAATCCTCTCTGCCCTGTCCCCTCCTGGCCATCAGCAGTTCCTGGACACTCTTGTCAAGGATGTCTTAAGGACTAATGATGACATTCACAGTGACTCACCAGTGCTTCTTCTATCTGGGCAGTGGAAACAACATGGGTTTCACTGACAACACCTGGCAGGCAAGCTCGGTTATGAGAGCTAAATGAATATATATTAGAATAATATATCCAAAGCTTCAATTTTACATGATTATTTGAGTGATAAAATGAAGCGGTTAATACCTAATATAGGAAATAGCCTGCCTGAATAATCAGGTTAATTACTTTAATCCTCCACTCTCCATTTATAGTGAGAACTTGGTTGTCTTAGCTATCTAGTATGGCTAAAAAACAGAAATACTACAAGTGGATGGCTTTAACAAAGAGAAATTTATTCTCTCACACTTTAGGAGGCTAGAAGTCCAAATTCAGGGTGCCAGCTTCAAGGGAAGGCTTTCTCTCTGTCAGTTTTGGGGAAAGGTCCTTGTCATCAATCTTCTCCTGGTCAAGGAGCTTCTCAGCGCAGCAACCCCAGGTCCAAAGGACGCACTATTCTCTTGGCTCTTGTTTCTTGGTGATGAGGTCCCCCTGCCTCTCTGCTTGCTTCCCTCTTTTATATCTCAAAAAGATTGATTTAAGACACAACCTGATCTTGTAGACTGAATCCTGTCTCATTAACATAATTACCTCTAATCCTGCCTCATTAACATTGTAGAGGTAGGATTTACAACACATAGGAAAATCACATCAGATGACAAAATGGTGGATAATCACACAATACTGGGAATCATGGCCTAGCCAAGTTGACACACATCTTTGGGGAACACAGTTCAGTCTGTAACACTGGTTATAAATAATCATGTAAAAGGTTCCCCAGATTAAACTGGGCAGGAAGAGTAAAATTGTAAGTATGGAGATGATAGGTTCTGATGGGGGCTAATGAGAAAATACTAGAACATTCCCAGATGCCACTAGAATATAATCAGACGGAGCATATGAGCCAGACAAGAAATCCATCTTGTCACACTGGTTTTTCATTGTCCACCAGATGGTTTCTAAAGCAGTAGATCTCAACTTTTATTCTGTGGCCAAAGAGCTGAAGGATACTTTTGCATAATGGCACACTCAGGCTCAGGCTGTGGTGTTGACAAAACAGGCCTGGCCCTCTGGGATAATCCCGTTACCTTTGAATCTGGGCTGGTCCTATGAATTGTTTTAACCCATACACTGTGGTAGAAGTCATTCTATGGTAATTCTGGGCTTTAGCCTTAAGACGGCTTTGCAGCTTCTGCTTTTGTACTTTCGGATGCTCTGAGCCTCCACGTAAGAAGCCCAACTACCCTGATAGAGAGACCACGTGGAGAGACGACTGTAGGGACATGTGGAGAGGCCATGTGAAGAGGCCATGTGGAGAGGGAGAGGCCCTGAAGCTACATAGAGAGAGAATTCTAGCCACCCTAGTGTCCCAGCTAAGGCTATCCAGTAGCAGACTTGCTAGCTGAATGCACTCATGCAAGTGACCTCTGGCAAAACCAGCAGAATAACCACCCAGCTGGGCCCAGCCCAGATCACGGAATCATGAGAAACAAGAACACAACCGTTGTTTTCAGTCACTGAATTTGGATCTGGTTTGTTATGCAGCAATAATAACCAAAACAACCCAGTTCTCAAGGCAAGTAGTGTAACTTCACCTCCAGTGGGGACACTCTGGTACATCACCATCCCTTGGTGGACAACTGCTTTTATTTGACTTTGCCAAGAGGGTAGAGTGTACTCTTTAGGGAGAGAACTGGACTAGGAAATAGAAGACCTGAATTCTAACTCAACTTCTGCCACAAACATTATCGCTAACAAATCTGTTCATCTCTCTGAGCCTCAGGTCTCTCACTGGGTTAGTTCTGATGTCTAGTGTTGTTCTTTCAACTTATTACCTCTTAGAGGCAACTTTAACAAGGTGTTTATACTTAATGGAAAAAATTCATACTCACCAAAAGTATATTCTTAAACTCCCTGAGGACCTGGGGCTTTATTGTTCTATGCCACAGGATCACAGTCGTTAGATCGGGTAGTTTTTATCCCAATAAAAAAAAAAAAAAAACTCAATAGTAAATACTAATAATACTCCTAGCCAGTGACTATGTGATTTTCATGTAAAAATATTAAGTAAATAGCCTTTAAAAAAAATCGTAAAGATACTTATGAACGCCCAGAATAAGAAATCCTCACCTAGAAGGAGAATTTGCTACTTTAGTTGGAAAGGGGTAGTAGAGGGACATTGGTTGCTGCCTCCTCAGCAAACTCCATCCCTTCCCGACTGTGGAGGGCCAAATTTGGTCTGGTAGATTGATCTCACCCCCACTCCAGGGGTAGCCTTGATTGACTGAATGACAGCCAGAATAATTCTGTCTATTGGTTCAGGGGAAAACACATGGCTTGAATTTTTCTAATCAGACTGAAATTCGGAACTCTTTCTTTCAGTGGTTGAGGGAAGAGAAGGCTTCTCTTCTTCTGGGTGCTGGGGTAGGTACATTTATTCAAAGCTTAGAATAACTACAGTCATTTTGATACCATGAAGGAAGCCAACCTAAGGGATAAGTCAACATGTGGAAGAGAAAAAAACATGGAATTTCAGAAAAATGGAACCCACACCAATCCATGCTTGGAGCCCATTGTACCTCTGGACTTCTATTTGTGAGAACCAATAAACTTTTATTTTCGAAGCCATTTTGAGTTAGGATTTCTATTACTTCCAAGCTAAAGCATCATAATTGATTCATGATATGCCCCATCTACCTTTCAAAAAGCAGAGTTAAAATTGTCATCTTTCTTTTTTTTAATGAACATTTTTAATTTTTTTTTATTGTAATTTAGATGAAGGTTTACAGAAACCCCCTTTGCCACTGATTTTGATTCCAACTCATAGCAACCATATAAGACAGAGTAGAATTGCCCTCATAGGATTTCCAAGGAGTGCCTGGTAGATTCAAACTGCTGATCTCTTTGTTAGCACCCGTAGCTCTTAACCACTACACTACCGGGGTTTCCAAGGTTTACAGAGCAAACAAGTTTTTCATTAAACAATTAGTACACGTATTGTTTTGTAACATTGATTGCTAGCCTCGCGACATGTCAACACTCTCCCCTTCTTGACCTTTTACTGGCTTTCCTGTAGCCCCCTGCCTTCTCGTCCTTGCCCCTGGGCTGGTGTGCCCATTTAGTCTCGTTTTATTTTCTGAGCCTGTCTAATCTTTAGATGAAGGGTTAACCTCAGGAGTGAATTCATTACTGAGCTATAAGGGTGTCCGGGGGCCATACCCTTGGGCTTTCTCCAGTCTCTGTCAGACCAGTAAGTCTGGTCTTCTTCTTTTTTTTTTTTTTTTTTGTGAGTTAGAATTTTCTTCTACATTTTTCTCCAGCTCTGCCCAGGGCCCTCTATTGTGATCCCTGTCAGAGCAGTCAGTGGTAGGAGTCAGGTACCATCTGGTTGTGCTAGAGTCAGTCTGGTAGAAGCTGTGATACTTGTGGCCCATTAGTCCTTTGGACTAATCTTTTCCCTGTGTCTTTCGTTCTTCTTTCTCCCTTGTTCCAGATGGGGTGAGAGAAGTGGGGTACCTTAGATGGCCACTCACAATCTGTTGAGACCCCAGATGCTACTCTCCAAAGCAGAATGTAGAACATTTTCTTTATAAGCTATATTTTGCCAATTGAGCTAGATGTTCCCCAAGACCATGCTCCCCAGAGCCCTCAGCCCTGTAATTTGGTCCCTCAGGAAGTTTAGATGTGTCTATGGAGCTTCCATGACCTTGCCTAGTACAAGTTATGCTGACTTCTCCAGTGTTGTGTACTGTTTTGCCCTTCACCAAAGTTACCACTTATCTATTTTCTATTTAGTGTTTTTCCATCCCTCCCCTCCCCTCCCTTGTAACCATTAAAAATTGTTTCTTTTTCTGTGTAAATCTTTTCATGAGTTTTTATAGTAGTGGTCTCATACAATATTTGTCCTTTTATTATTTCGCTCAACATAGTGCCCTCCAGATTCATCCATGTTGTGAGATGCTTTGCAGATTCATCATTGGTCTTTATCTCGCGTAGTATTCCGTTGTGTTTATGTACCATAGTTTGTGTATCCATTCATCTGTTGATCGACACCTAGGTTATTTCCATTTTTTTTTTTTTTGCTATTGCAAACAATGCTGCAATGAACATGGGTGTGCATATGTCTATTCATGTGATGGCTCTTATTTCTCTAGGCTATATTTCTAGGAGTGGGATTGCTGGATCATGTGGCATTTTTCTATTTCTAGCTTTTAAGAAAGTGCTATATCATTTTCCAAAATGGTTGTACTGTTTTTCATTCCCACCAGCACAGCATAAGAGTTCTAATCTCCCTGCAGTCTCCCCAGCATTTGTTATTTTCTGTTTTTATGATTCAGGCCTGTAATATAGGAGTGAGATGGTATCTCGTTGTGGTTTTGATTTGCATTTCTCTAATGGCTAGTGATAGTGAGCATTTCCTCATGTATCTGGTAGCCATTCGTATGTCTTCTTTGGTGAAGTGTCTGTTCATATCCTTTGCCCATTTTTAAATTGAATTATTTGTCTTTTTGTTGTAGAATTGTTGGATTTTCCCATAGGCTATAGAGATTAGACCTTTGTCTGATATGTAATAGCCAAAAATTTTTCCCAATCTGTAGGTTCTTTTTTTTTACTCTTTTGGTGAAGTCTTTTGATGAGCATAAGTGTTTAATTTTTAGAAGATTTCAGCTATCTAGTTTGTCTTCTGGTGTTTGTGTATTTTTAGTTATGGTTTCTATCACGTTATTGCTGTTTATTGGGGCCTCTAGCATTGACCTCATTTTTTCTTCTACAACCTTTATAGATTTTGGTTTTATATTCAGGTCTTAGAACCACTTTGAATTAGTTTTTGTGTATGGTGTGAAGTATGGGTCCTGCTTCATTTTTTTGCAGAGGGACATCCAGTTTTGCCAGCACCATTTGTTAAAAAGACTGTCTTTTCCACATTTAATGGACTTTGGGCCCTTGACAAAGATCAGGTGACCGTAGGTGGATGGATTTACATCTGGTTGTTCAATTCTGTTCTGTTAGTCAATGTGTCTGTCATACCAGTACCAGGCTGTTTTGACTACCATGCCTGTAGAGTAGGTTCTGAGGTCAAGTAGTGCAAGACCTCCTACATCATTCTTCTTCTTCAGTAGTGCTTTACTTATCGGGGGCCTCTTCCCTTTCCATATAAAGTTAATTTTTAGGTTTTTTTTTGTCTGTTTAAAGAATGCTGTTGGTATTTGGATCGGGATTGCATTGTATGTGTAAATTGTTTTGTCTATAATTGACTTTTTCACAATGTTGAGTCTTCCTATCCATGAGCATGGTATGTTTTTCCATTTATATAGGTCTCTTTTGTTTTCTTGCAGTAGTATTTTGTAGTTTTCTTTGTATAGGTCTTTTACATTCCTGGTTAGACTTATACCTAAGTATTTTAGTTTTTTAGAGGCTATTATAAATGGTATTGTTTTCATGATTTCCTTTTCGTAGTTCTCTGTATTGGTTTGTAGGAATCCAACTGATTTTTGTATGTTTATGCTGTGTCCGGCTACTCTGCCGAATCTTTCTATTAGTCCAGTAGTTTTCTCGTGAAGTCTTTTGAGTTTCTATGTATAGTATCATATTATCTGCAAATAGGGATAGTTTTATGTCTTCATTACCAATTTGGATGCCCTTTATTTCTTTTTCTTGCCTAGGACTTGCAGCACAATGTTAAATAGGAGTAGTGATAAAGGGCATTCTTGTCTTGTTCCTGTTATCAAGGGTAATGATTTCAACCTCTCTCCATTAAGAATGATGTTGGGCTATTAGTTTTGTATAAACCTGAACCAAACCCATCGCTCTCAAATCCCTCTAGTATGTTGACGAATTTCCCTTCTATACCTATTTTATTGAGAGTTTTTATTAGGAATAGGTGTTGGACTTTGTCAAATGCCTTTTCTGCAACACTCAAGATGATCATGCAATTCTTTTATTTTATTATATTTATGTGATAGATTACATTGATTGATTTTCTAATGTTGAACCATCCTCGCATACTTAGTATGAATCCCACTTGGTCATGGTGTATTATTTTTTTTTTGGTATGATGCTGAATTTTATTGTCTAGAATTCTGTTGAGAATCTGCGTCTATATTCTTGAGAGATATTGGTCTGTAATTTTCTTTTTTTGTGGTGTCTTTGCCTGGTTTTGGTATCAGGGTTATACTGGCTTCATAGAATGAATTTGGGAAGTATCCCTTCCATTTCCATATTCTGAAATAGTTTGAGTAGTAGTGGTATAAGCTCTTCTCTGAATGTTTGGTAAAATTCTCCAGTGAAGCCATCTGGGGCAGGTTTTTTTCATTGGGAGTTTTTTAAAACTGCCTTTTCAATCTCTTCTCTTGTTATGGGCCTGTTCAGATTTTCAACTTCAGTTTGTGTTAGTTTGGGTTGGTAGTGTGTTTCTAGAAATTTGTCCATTTCCTCTAGGTTTTGAAATTTTTTGGAGTATAGTTTTTCATAGTACTCTGTTATGATCATTTTTCTTTCAGTTGAGTCTGTTGTAATGTCCCCCATTTCATTTCTTATTTAGATTATTTTCATCGTCTCCTGTTTTCCATTTGTCAGTTTGGTCAGTGGTTTGTCAATTTTGTTGATCCTTTCAAAGAACCAACTTTTGGCATTGTTGATTCTTTGTCGTGTCTATCTCTATTTCATTTCTGCTCTGATCTTTATTACTTCCTTTGTTCTGGTGGCTGTGGGCTTCTTTTACTGTTCTCTTTCTATTTGTTTGAGCTGCGTAGCTAATGTTTTGGTTTTGTGCCTTTCTTTTTATTTGATATGTGCATCTGTTGCTATAAGTTGATCTCTGAGGACTGACTACCTTTGCTGTGTCTCAAAGGTTTTGGTATGATGTATTTTCATTCTCATTTGATTCAAGGAATGTTTTTATTCCATCTTTGATTTTTTCTATTACCCACAGGCTTTTTAAGCAGGGTGTTATTCAGTTTCCATGTAACAGATTTTTTTTTTCTTGCTCTTCCTGTTATTAATTTCTACTTTTATGGTGTTGTGATCAGAGAAAATACTTTGTATTATCTCACTGTTTTTTATTTTTTTGAGGGTTGCTTTGTGGCCTAAGATGTGGTTTCTTCTGAAGAATGTTCCATGTGTTTTGGAAAAGAATGTGTACTTTGCTACTGTTGCAAAGAGTGTTCTATATATATATATATATATATATATATATATATATATATATATGGTTAAATTGGTTGATTGTAGCCTTTAGATTTTCTGTATCTTTGTTGAGTTTCTTTGTAGGTGTTCTGTCCTTTACTGAGAGTGGTGTCTTGAAGTGTCCCACTATTATTGTGGAACTATCAATTTCTCTTTTCAGTGCTGTTAGTTTGCTTTTTGTATTTTGGAGCCCTGTCATTGGGTGTGTAGATATTTATTATGGTTATGTCTTTATGCTGGATTGTCCCTTTAATTATTATATAATGCCCTTTTTTTGTCTTTTATGGCGGATTTTGTTTCAAAGCCCATTTTATCTGAGATCAGTATTGCCACTCTTTTTCTTTTTTGGTAGTGTTTGCTTGATATATTTTTTTCATCCTTTGATGTTTAATATATGTATCTTTATTTCTAACGTATGTCTCTCATAGACAGCATATTGATAGGTCCTGTTTTTTTTTTTTGTTTTTTTTTTTTTAATCCATTCCGTCACTCTGTCTCTTTGTAGGTGCATTTAAGCTATTTACATTCAGTATGATTATTGATAGGTGTGAGTTTACTGCTGCCATTTCGTAGAGCTTTTTTCTTTTTGTGGTGCTGCCATTTTCTTTGTTCCTCTTACTCTTCTGTGCTAAATTCCTTTTGTTTGTGTATTAATTTTGTTTCTTTCATTTTTGTTGCTTTTTGTTTACTGAGACTTTGTTTTCTTCTTTATTTTAACCAGTAGTTTTGTTAACTTTCTTTGTGGTTACCTTGAAATTTGTAAACCAGTCTTTTATTACTTGATAATGCCTTGACTTCCTCTCCATTTGAAGTTCTATATCTACACTGTTTATTCCCTCTTGTGTTGTTCTTACGTTGTCATTTACAGATTGATGTCTCTGTTTCCCTGTTGTAAATTTTTTAGTTTGTTTTATCCTTGACAGTTCATTATCTAGGTTGGTATCTAGCTGATGCTATCTTATGTGCTAGATTCAGGTTGTTGTCTATTGTTGGTTCTCTAACGAAGGATTCCCTTTAATAATTCTTGTAAATTTGGTTTTTTTTTTTTTTTTTTTTTACGCTTTCTCTTAATTTCTGTTTATCTGAAAATGTCCTAATTTTGCCAGCATATTTGCGTGAGTGTTTTGCAGGATATATTATTCTTGGTTGGCAGACCTTTTCCTTTCAGGATTTTACATATTTCATCCCATTGCCTTCTTGCCTGCATGGTCTCTGCTGAGTAATCAGAGCTTAGTCTTATCATTCCCCTCTGTATATGACTTTTCATTTTTCTTGAGCTGCTCTCAGGATTCTTTTTTTATCTTTAGTTTTAATAAGTTTGATTATGATGTTTTGGCATTTTTTATTTTGGAGTCTATCCTATCTGGGTTTGTTGAGCTTCTTGGATAGTCGACTTTTCATCTTTCATGATATTAGGAAAGTTTTCTGTCAGAAATCTCAATGATCCTTTCTGTGTTTTCTGTTTTCTCCGCGCCTGTTCTGGAACTCTGATCACATGAACATTTTAGCTTTTGATTTTATCTCACATTGTTCTCAGGGTTGCTTCATTTTTCTTCATTCTTTTCTCTGATTTTTCCTCAAACAAAGTAGTAGCCAAGGATTTGTCTTCAACTTTGCTGATCCCATCTTCCGTTGTTTCAAATTTGCTCCTAAAACCTTCTATTGCACTGCCCATTTCTGCAATCTTGTTGTTTATCTTTTGGATTTCTAATTGCTGTTTTTGTATGATTTCTAGTTGTTTATTTATTTTGACATTTTGTTCCTGTATTATTTTCCTGATTTCTTCCATTGTTTTGTCTGTGGTTTTTCTGATTTTGTCTGTATTTTCCACGGTTTTGTCTATTTTTTCCTTATCTTTGTTTGTGTTTTCCTTCATGTGTTAGAGAACCCTGAATATTATAATTCCAAATACCCTATCAGGTAGTTCCAGTGCCTTTTCTTCTAGCAGAAAGTCATCTGGTGTTTTATTTTGGTTGCTTTCTGGAGTCATCACCTCCTTTTTTTTTTTTTTTCTTTTTTTAATATGTTTTGATATTGTCTGCTGTCTCCAGGACATTCAAGAATCATTTTCTTCATTTATTGATTGTAGATTTGATTGTTTCACCCTGCTTTTTTGTTTTATTTTGTTATGTCTGGGCAAGTGGGTTTGGTGCTCACCTGTGTGCACGATTCTTCTCACCACCTTATTCAAGTGGATAGGGCCAGTCACTCAGTTATAATGCAGCACAGCGGGTCCAACTGGAATGGAAGGATGGGAATGGGTAGTTTGTGGTACACACTGGGGGTGACGTGGCAGGGCTGGGGGCAGTGCAGAGTGGGGCCCAGTGACTGCATTATTACCACTCGGTGGTGTGGCACTTGGCACATGGTCAGATAAGTGCAAGGGAAAGGAGAGGATGTGATGTGCAGAGCTAAGTGGGTGGGTGAAAGAAAAGAAAGAAGAGAAAGAAACAAAGGCAAAAAATGAAGTAAAAAATAATAAAAAGTTAATAAAATGGCAGTGCAGTAGGACTTGGCATATCTGGGTGGGGCAGGCCCTGTGAGTCCATGTGCTGGTAGCTCACTAGCCAAGCCATTTGGCTTGACCTGTCAAGAAGCAGCATGGTGGTGCACAGGGCTAGGTGTGTGGGAGAAAAGAAAGGAAAGAGGGGAAAGAGAGAGAAAAAACCAACAATCAAAAAAATAAAAACAGCAACAAAAAAGCATGGTGGTGGGAGCACCAGCCTTTGGGAGCAGAGTGGAATTGGGGCAGCAACAAGCTGATGTCTCTCTTGCTGGATGGCATGGCATGTCCCATCAGGAGGGGGTGGAGGCATGGAAGGGCCTAGGTGGGAGCAGGAAGGAAAAGGAGAAAGGAAAAGATAAAGAAAAATATAAAATATGGTGCTGAGGGAGCTGGCCTCTGGGGGCAGCACAGACAGGGGAGACCACATACCAGAGGCTCTCCAGCCAAGTGGTACAGCACAGCCCTCCAAGAAGTTGGGGGCAGAACACAGGGCTGGATGGATGGGAGAGAGAAAAGGAAAGAAGGGAGAGAGAGAGGAGAAGCAATAGCAAAAAATAAAATAAAACAGAATGGAAAAGAAAAAAAAGACCAAAAACAAACAAACAATAAATAAAATGGTGCTGAGGGAGACGAAAGGAAGGGAGAGAGAAAAGCAACAAAAAGAAAGCCAAAAAATATATATGTATATAAAAAAGGAAAGACAAACAAATAATAAAAAAAAAAAAAAGCAAACTGCACACACACACACGGAAAAACAAAGCAACCAAACCAAAAAATCACAGCCTGTCAAGAAAGGAAGGGGATGGCACACAAGGCTAGAGAAGCAGCAACAAAAAAAAGCCCCCCTCCAAAAAAATATAAATATATATCAAAAAACAAAGAAACAGAAAAAAGGCTGCTGAAGTGGCCTGCTGGTGGGGATGGGGCAGACCCCTGTAGCAATGAGCTAGTGTCTCTCCAGCCAAGCAACTGTGGCTCACTGGCAAGCACCAGAGCCCTCGTACAGATAAAATGGATGGGGGGTGGGAAGGCATGTACCCCTGGTTACTAGGTACTCTGTCTCCTGTTGGGAGCTCCGTGGAGTTGCCTTCCCGTACTCCCTGTCCGAGTTCTTTGACAGCTATAGACCAAGATGGTGTATCTGGCCACGTTAGCTGGTATGGGACCTCCACTCCATAGCTCTCCTTCTCTGTTCTCTGTCAGTTTCTTATTCCATTTGGTGCTTGATGGAGTTCTTTATTCCTTTATTTAGTACTTAGGGTTCCAGGATTGATGTTTGCATCTGTTTTACATGGTTTTTCAGGTCTTTGCTGCAGAAGGACAGCATGGTGCTTCTGTCTATAGCGCCATGCTGACTTCGCATCTAAAACTGTCAACTTTCTGACATCGGTCTCCTCGTTGGTTAAAAGAGTCACTTCAAAATATGATCACTTTTCCCTGTAAATAGTTATAGATTCAATAATTCGCCAAGGGGCTCAAATGGAATCAGAGCATCTGCTGCTCTCAGGCCAAGGGCTACACTCTTGAGAAGCTCTCAAGGCAGCAGGAAACACAACTAAGGTCACTGTTGCAAAAACAGAAACAGGGCAGGAGAAGACTGTTCAAGGAAGTTTCTGGAAACCTTTAGAACTTCAGTGTCCTCTATGCTTCCTGTACCTCATGGGAAGAGAGGCTCTCCAACCATGATCAAATTTTTCTCCCTTTCAGCATATGTGAAAAGATTCAGGCCATGATAATATTATGACAGATTTAAATGTTTAGACATTTTATAGATTAGGCATCAGAGTTTCGAGGCAACAGTGGCGCAATGGTAGAATTCTTGCCTTCCATGTGGAAGACTTGGGTTCAATTCCAGGCCGATGCACCTCATGGGCAACCACTACCCATCTGTTAGTGGAGGCCTGTGTGTTACTATGATGTTGAACAGGTTTCAGTGGAGCTTCCAGGCTAAGATGGAGTAGGAAAAAAGGCCTGATGATCTACTTCTGTAAATCAGTGAATGAAAACCCTGTAAATCACAACAGTCTGATCCACAGCTGATCATGGGATTGTGCAGGACCAGGCAGCATTTTGTTCCACTGGGCATGGGGTTGCCATGAGTTGGAGCTGACTTGACAGAAGCAAACAACAGGCATCAGGGCTAGATTTAGGTAAACTCTAAAGGCATGTTTTTCTTCTAAGTCTCTGACCCTTCTTTTCTCCTCTTATTTCTTTTTTTCTCCCATCTTTCAATCAGGTACTAGATGTTTACTGCCCTTTAAAAACTTCTTTTAGGTAAGCATTCAACATCAGTCATATACACTTTAGTATAAATAATATAGACTCCTAGAATCTCAGGATTAGAAATCATTAAACTTTATCAATTCTGTAGTGGATTCAGTGGGTCTCTAGAAGACATATCTACCCAGAATCAGTGAATGTGACCTCATTTGGAAAAAGTGTCTTTGCAGATGCCATTAAGTTAAAGACTGTGAGACAAAATGACCCTGGATTATCTGGGTTGACCCTAAATCCAATGGTAAGTGTCCTTATATGAAGAGAAAAAGACATAGACACAGAGAGATGACCATGTGAAGATGGAGACAGACCTTGGAGTGATACAAATATAAGTCAAGACTTGCTGGCAGCCACCAGAAGCTAGAAGGGAGGCATGGAACCATATTCTTCCCCAGAGCCTCCAGAAGGAACCAATCTGCCAACACCCACCTTGTTGGCGGAATTCTGGCCTCCGTAACTGTGAGAGAATACATTTCTCCTGTTTTAATCCACCAAGGGTAGTGATTTGTTACAACCACCTTAGGAAACTAATACCTACTCCATCCTCCTATTTATCCTTTAATCGTTTCCATCAGATCGATCCCCTGAAAGTGAGAGTCTACTCTGAATACATCTAGCAATTGGAAACTTGCTCTATCCAACATCCTAGCTTCAGATGGCTTTAATTTAATAATGCCTTCTACATGCAGAACCATCAGCTCACACTGACCTTCTAATAGCTCCTTGAGAATGTCCAGTTCTTCCTCTGAAATCCTCAAAGACTTTGTCTTTACAGGTTTATCTCAAGGTCGTTCTGGGTCATTTTCTCAAATCTAAGCTCCAGTATCAGCATCTCCCACAGAGAGACCTTGAGTGTCTTAATTCATCACAGTAAAAACCAAAAAAAAAGCTGTTGCCATTGAGTTGATTCTGACTCAAAGTGACCCTACAGGACAGAGTAGAACTGCCCGATAGGTTTCCAAGGAGTGGCTGGTGGATTCAAACCGCCAACCTTTTGGCTAACAGCCAAGAACTTAACCACTGCGCCACCAGGGCTCCAGTAGGTCCCCCTTAATGTATCACAGCACCCTCTTTATCTTCCTCATAACACTTTAAAAATGTGTCATCATTCAATTTAGTTACTAGTTTACTTGTTCCTGGGTGGTACAAATAGTTAACACGCTCAGCTGCTAACTGAAAGCTTGGAAGTTTGAATCCACCCAGAGGCATCTAAGAAAGGCCTGGCGATCTACTTCTAAAAAATTCACCATTGAAAACCCTATGGAGCACAATTCTACTCTGACACACATGGGGTTGCCATTAGTCAGGGTCAGTTGGATGACACCTGGTGGTTCCTTGCTCAGGATCTGTCTCCTCCAGTAGAACATAAGCCTTGTGGGTCAGGAATCTTCGTTGTTTCTTTCATCATTATATGGCCGTATAGAAAGGATAATAGTCTAAAATACCAAAATTCTGTTTATTCTAAGTTGGATATTTTCCCACTTTTTAATGAAAATTAGAGAAACTTGATGGAGTTTTAGATTTGATGAGATAAACACAAACCATTTTTCTTTTCTTTTAGTAGTTTCCATTCTCCCCCATATCACCATAACTTTTCAAGTAATTATTCATTTCATAGCTTCAAGGGAGAGGCATACTCAGGATGGAAAGCAGATTAAAAAAAAAAAAATCAAATAGTATAAGGCTTTGGTTTTTCTGTTTCCAAACACCAGAGTCATTAAAGAGATTATGCCAGGTGCCCCTGAGGCAAAAACATCTCTCTGAGAGGAAGACAGCCTCTCAGGAAAACACTCTAAATATAAGAGAGAGAGAGAGCGATTTCCCTGGCGTCTGTTGCTCATGGTAGGAGAAAAGGAGAGACAATGAGGTAGTGATGAAAATAAAATCCATGATGATGCTCATAAAGAGATTAACCAGTTGCCATGGACTTAACTCCAATTCATGGTGACCCCATGTGTGTCAGAGCGGAACTGTGCTCCATAAGGTTTGCAGTGGCCGATTTTCCGGAAGTAGGTTGCTAGGCCTTTCTTCTGAGCACTTCTGAGTGGGCTCGAACTTCTAGCCTTTTGGTTAGCAGCCAAGCACTTTAGCTGTTTGTACCACCCAGGGACCCCATGTAGGGATTAGGAAGTCCAACAGCGAGGGTCTCTGTACCTCAACACCATGTCCCTCTGGTGGAGTTGACTAACTGCCATCATTAAGATAAGAACCATCATTATCCTCATTTTGCAAAGATTTAAACAGAAGGAGTAAATCACCGGCCTAGGGTTATAAGCTAGCAACTGGCAGACAAGGGATTTGAACCCAGGGAGTCTGAATTTAGAGTTAGTGTTCTTAACTACTATGCTAATACTACCTCTCCAAAATTTCAGGAAGTGTTGGAGGGACCTACAACTGGAGGAGACCCATGGTCTGCTTCAGAGTATAGATTCCTGGGAGGCTTGAAAACCTCACACATGTTTTGCCTTTGTCACCTGTCTAGGCAGGTGGATCCAGGGACAGACTTGCAGAGAGCCCCATGAGGCTTCTCTTACTCCCACAGTGGCACAGAAGCAGCAGAGCAATCATAGTCCCTAGCCCCCAGCCTTTAGTGTGGTTTAGAGCAGGGCAGATGGCCAAGGAGGCCACATGGACTGGATCATAGGCCAGCTCTGCAGCCACATGGAAGGAGTCATATCCAAGGATCAGAATGGGGATAATGGACATGGCAGTGGATATTTGGATAAACATACGGCTCAAGGACTAGATGTGCCCTTAATGCCTGGCACTATTAGAACCTACTAGAATTTAGACACAACCCCAGGGAAAATGGGGAACTTCAATTGACTGATATTAACCCTCCATTCTCTGCAAAATAGGCTTCCTATATAGAAATTAATTTGGGTAATAGAGTTACTAAGTTATCTTTCCTGAGTATCTGTGATTGTATGTCAACTTGGCTGGGCCATGATTTTCAGTGGTTTGGCAGTTATGTAGTGACATAATTTGGAAGTTATGTAATGATGTAGTCATCCTCCATGATGTTATCAGCCAATCACTTGTAAGGGGATTTTCCTTGGGGGTGTGGCCTGCATCAAAAATATGCATATATGGACATTCCTGCAAAGCTCACTTGTTTGCATGCTCAGGATCCTGCACCTGGCTTGTCATCATCTCACCTGGTTCTTGAGACTTGAGCCAATGGTCTGGTTCTTGAGACTTGAGCCAATGGTCTGCCATATTGCCTGCCTATCTTGGGATTCATCTGCCTTTGCAAACGTGTGAGCCAGCAGGTGGCTGTCTTATCTGCCAGTCTTGGATTCATCAGCCACTGCAGCCTGTGAGCCAGCAGCCTGCTACCTGAATTGCCAATGTTGGGTTCATCATCCCCTACAGCTATGTGAGTCAGGGGAAGCCTGATGCCTGACTCCAGACCCATGGACTTGGGTCTTGCCAGCCTCTACAATCACATGAGCATTTCCTTGAGATAAATCTCTCTCTCTCTCTACACTTCACTGGTTTCCTTCTCTAGAAAACCCAGCCTAAGACATTTGGTACTGAGAGTGGTTATAGAGTAACAAAATCATAAGGATGAGTTTTATAAATTGATTCTCAAGTCTGACTAGTCTTAAAGGTGCTGATGACTCCGCCTCTAGTAGTAAAGAGGGGGCTATTAATCCATGGCATGAGGTGGCAATATTAATATGAAAAACATCACTGTAAATAGATCAAGTATTGATGAGAAACAAGGCTCTGGGTGATTACATGCTTCATACTTTTCTACAATTTTGTCAGAATGAGAAATATTAGAAAACTAGTTGCTTGGTCCTACTTTCACAGATAAAGTAGTGAATGAAAGGGATGAGCTCAGGACTTCGGAGTCACAGCTTAAATACCATAAAAGGCTTCAAAGCCACAATTTGTGCCCTGGAAGAGCTTTACTTCTTGTGATAACAGAGCTGATATTGCTGAACATCAAACCCAGAGGCTTATCATAAGAGTGGCTGAATTACAATGCTAACTGAATCCCCAACCTTCAATGGTGTCTGAAGTTAAAGTGAGGGCATTGATCTGGAAGAAATGGGAACCTGAAACTTGGAATGGGGACATATGGGCAGGTAATCAGGAAGCTGGGAACACTGAGCCCCTAAATTCAGTTGAATCAGTCCTGTCAACAGAACCAGCTCTCTCACTCCCATTTGAAGAGATTACTCCATCTTTGTCTGCTAAGCCACCCTACCCAGTAAAACCATTAGCTCCTCCACCCCCATCTGTTGAGATTAATCTGGCTGTATTGAGGAGCCTTTCTCTGAGTCATTGCCTGAGGAAAAAGCCTTACAAGACTTGGCTGAATGTTACCAGGATCCACTACCAGCACCCATTTTTGCTTCTAGACCTATAACTAGACTTAAGTCTCAGCAAATCTCAAAAGGTGAAGTACAAAGTGTGACCCAGGAGAAGGTACGTTACACTCCAGAAGAACTGCTTGACTTTTAAATTATATACAAACAGAAACATGGGGAATATATGTAGGAATGGTTGTTAAAGGTGTGAGAGAATGGCGTAAGGAACATAAAGCTGGATCAATCTGAGTTTATTGATATGGGCCCACTAACCACTGATTCTTCTTTAAATGTTTCAGCTGGAGCTGTTAGGAAAGGATCTAATAGTTTATTTGGTTAGTTAGCTGAAGCATGAATTACACAGTGGCCTACAGTAAATCAAGGTGAAGTACTAGACCTTCTTTGGTATACTGTAGAAGAATGTATCTAAAGACGTAGGGAAATTGGTATGTTAGAATGGATTTATCAGGTTAGACCAGCAGACCCACACATGGAGTGTCCAGAAGTAACACCTTTTACCAGAACTCAATGTTAAGATACAAGTTCATGAAGGGTGCCCCAGTATCCTTGAAGACTGCTGTGATTGCTACTTTCTGTAAATCAGATTTGACAGTGGGAACTGCCCTAACTGAATTAAAACACCTAACTACAATGGGGAAATCCCAGTGACGTAGCCATTAAGAGCTATGGCTGCTAACAAAAAGGTCGGCAGTTCAAATACACCAGGCACTCCTTGGGAACTACAGTGGGGCTGGTTGGATCCCGTGGTGGTAGGAGCCAAGTGGCAGCACTCAACTGGCAAAGACAAGGTGGGTGAGGTTACTGTAATGGATACTCTGATTTATATGGACTTATGGCATTTGCTATTTAGCCATGGTGTTCCTAAGAGTAAAATAGATGGGAAATCTACTAAATGTTTACTTGATCTGTACATTGGAAGAATTCTAGGTCAACTGAATGTCAGTCTAACTCAAATAGCCAGAAGAAAGAGTTATGGTCCCTCAATCAATCCTGAGACTTGAGCCAGGTTACAGACCCACAACCCCTTAAATGAAGGGTAGGCCAGATTCCCTTGAAGAAGGACTCAACTACAGTGCCTAAAATTTATACGGTTAATCTTTCTTCCAGCCTTCCCCAAAGGAATCTACAGCCTTTCATGAGAGTAACTGTTCCTTGGGGAAAAGAAATAATCAGACTTTTCGGGGTTTAGTGGATCCTGGCTCTGAACTGACATAAATTCCCAAAACGTCAAGGTGACCTACCTGTCAGAGTGGGGGGCTATGGGGGGCAGGCTATTAAAGGAGTCTTAGCTCAAGTTCATCTCACAGTAGGTCCAGTGGATCTCTGAACCCATCCTGTAGTGATTTCCCCAGTACCAGGATGCATAATTGAAATAGGCATACTTAGCAACTGGCAGAACCCACACATTGGATTTTAGATGGGTAGAATAAGGGTTATTATGGTAGGAAAAGCCAAGTGGAAGCCATTATACCTGCCCCTAGCCAGGACAATAATAAACCAAAAGCAATATCACATTCATGGAAGGCTACAGATATTACTGCCACCATCAAGGACTTGAAGGACGTGGGGATGGCAATTCCCACCACATTCCCATTCGATTCACCTATTTGGCCTGTGCAAAAAAAGATGGATCTTGGGTAATGACAGTGGATTATTGTAAACTTAACTAGGTGATGACACCAATTGCATCTACTGTTCCAGATGCGGTCTTGCTGCTTGAGCAACTTAATACATTTCCTGGTACCTGGTACGCAGTAGTAATTGATCTGGCCTATATCTTTTTCTTGATTTTAGTTTTGAAGGAACACTGGAAGAATTTGCCTTCAGCTCACAAGGCCAGCAATACACTTTCACTGTTCTACTTCAGAGGTATATCAACTCTCCAGCCTATGTCATAACTCAGTCCACAGGGGTCTTGATCACCTTTCCTTTCCTTTCCACAAAACATCACAGTGGTCCATTACATTGATAATTTTATGCAGATTGAACCTAGTAAGAATTGTCAATGATTCTGGACTTAGTGGTAAAACATTTTCAAGCTAAACAAAAAATCCTGTTGCCATCAGGTTGACTCAGACTCATAGTGACCCTTGCGTGCTAGAGGGTGAGAAATTAATCCCACAAAAGTTCAGGCATCTTCCACCTCAGTGAAATTTCTAGGGGCCCTGTAGTGTGGGGCATGTCATGATATTTCTTCTGAAGTGAAAGACAAGTTGTTACATCTGGTCTTTCCTGCAACTAAAAAGGAGGCACAATGCCTCATGGACATCTTTGGATTTTGGAGGCAACATACCTCATTTATGTGTGCTACTCCTGCCTATTCACCTAGTGACTCAAAAAGCCGCTAGTTTTGAGTGGGGTCTAGAGCAAGAGAAGAATCTTCAACAGATTCAGGCTGCCATGCAAGCTGCTCTGCCACTCAGGCCATATTATCTGGCTGATTCAATGATGCTTGAAGTACCAGTAGCAGGTAGAGATGTTGTTTGGAGTCTTTGGCAGGCCCCTATTGGTGAATCACAGCATAGATCTTTGGGATTTTGGAGCAAATCCCTGCCATTCTCTGCAGATAACTATTTCCTTTTGATAAACAGCTTCTGGCTTGTTACTGGAACTTATTAGAGACTGAATGCTTAACCATGGGCTGCCAAGTCACCATGTGGCCAGAGCTGCCCATCATGAACTGAGTGTTTCTGAACCACAGAGCCATAAAGTCATACATGCACAGCAGGACACCATCGTTAAATGGAAGTGGTATATTCAAGATTGAGCTCAAGCAGGACCTGAAGGCACAAGTAAGTTCCATGAGGAAGTGGTCCAAATGCCCATGGTCTCCACTCCTGTCACATTACCTACCTTTTCCCACTCTGCAACTATGGTCTCTGGAGAGATTCTTATGAACTGTTGACTGAGTAAGAGAAAATTTGTGCCTGGTTTACAGATGGTTCCCTGTGACATGCGGGCACCACTCAAAAGTGGACAATGGCAGCATTACAGCCCCTTTCTGGGACTTCCCTGAAGGACAGTGGTGAAAGGAAATCCTCCCAATGGGCAGAACTTTGAGCAGTGCACTTGGAAGGAGAAATGGCCATATGAGTGACTGTATACTGACTGATTCATGGGCTGTGGCCAATGTTTTGGCTGGATGTTCAGAGACTTGGAAGGAGCATGATTGGAAAATTGGTGACTAGGAGGTATGGCTAAAGAGGTATGTGGATAGACCTCTCTTAACGGGCCAAAGAAACAATGGTATTTGTGTCTCAGGTAAATGCTCACCAAAGGGTGAATTGGCAGAGGATTTTAACAATTAAGTGGATAGGATGATGCGTTCTGTAGAAATCAGTCATCCTCTTTCCCCAGCCACTCCTGTCATTGCCCAATGGGCTCATCAACAAAGTGGCCATATGTTGGCAGGGATGGAGGTTATGCATGGGCTCAGCAATGAGGACTTCCACTTGCCAAGGCCAACTTGGCTACAGTCACTGCTAGTGCCCAATCTGCCAACAGCAGAGACCAACACTGAGTCCCTGCTATGGCATATTTCCTTGAGGTGATCAGCCAGCAACCTGGTGGCACGTTGATTACTTGGACCACTTCCATTATGGAAAGTATAGCTTTTTGTTCTTACTGGGATAGACACTCTGGATATGGATTTGCCTTCCCTGCATGCAATGCTTCTGCCAAAAGTTCCATCCATGGACTCACAGAATGCTTTATCCACTGTCATGATATTCCACGCAGCATTGCCTTGGATCAAGGGACTCACTTCACAGCAAATGAAGTGCTGCGGTGGGCCTATGCTCGTGGAATTCACTGGTCTTATCATGTTTCCCCTAATCCTGAAGCAGCTGGCTTGATAGAATGATGAAGTATGCCCCTAAAGGCACAATTATAGTGCCAGGTAGATGGCAATACTTTGCAGGGTTGGGGCACTGTTCTCCAGGAGACTGTATATGCTCTAAACCAATAATGCTCTAAATTCAATATATGGTGCTGTTTCTCCCACACCGGGGATTCATGGTTCTGGGAATTAAGGGTGGAAATGGGAGTGGCATCACTTTCTGTTACCCTGGTGACTCACCTGTAAAATTTTTGCTCCCTATCCTTGTAACCCTATGCTCTGTGGGTCTAGAGGTCTTAGTTCTAAAAGGAGGAGTACTCCCACCTGGAGACCAAACGTTCCATTGAACTGGAAGTTAAAATGCCACCCATCCACTTTAGGCTCCTCATGTATCTGGGTCAACAGGCAAAGAAGCATGTTACCATGCTTGCTGGTGTGATTGATCCTGACTAACAAGGGGAAAACAGATTGGTACTGCATGATGAAGGTAAAGAAGAGTATATCTGGAATGCAGGAGATCCCTTAGGGCATCTCTTAGTAGTACCATGCCCTGTGATCAGGCAATAGAAAACTACAGCAACCCAATTCCACATGACTACTAATGGCCCAGACCCTTCAGGAATGAAAGTTTGGGTCACTCCACCAGGCAAAGAACCACGACCAGCTGAGGTGCTTGTTGAGGGTAAAGAGAATACGGAGTGAGTTGTGGAAGAAGGTAGTTCCAAATCACAGCTATGAACACGTGAGCAGTTGCAGAAATGAGGACTATAATTATTATGAGTGTTTCTTCCTTGTATGTGTGCATCAAATATTTTTGTTTTCTTCACTTATAAAATATAAGATGTAAATAGGTCTACTGTGTTTTTGGTTGTAAGCATGTTAGTTGTGTCATGTTAGGCCTAGCATGACTTTGTCTTTATTTAGAGATTGTGTATCATTTAAGGAGATGTGTATAGGTACCAAGTTAACAAGGGGTGGACCGTGATGGTTAAGGTTGTGTGTCAACTTGGCTGGGTCATGATTCTCAGTGGTTTGGCAGTTATGTAATGATGTAATTTGGCAGTTCTAGTAAAGCTCACTCACTTGCTCTGGATCCTGCATCTGGCTCACCATCATCTGATCTCCAGTTTTTGGGACTTGAACCACTGGCCTAACGTATTGCCTCCCAATCTTGGATTCATTGGCCTTTGCAGCCTGTGAGCCAGCAATCTGCTGTCTTACCTGCTGATTTTGGATTTGTCAGCCTCCAAAGCATGTGAGCCAGAGGCCTGCCATCTGGCCTGTTGATCTTTGGATGTCAGCCTCTAAAGCTATGTGAGTCAGGAGAAGCCTCCAGCTGATGCCTGACCCAGGGACTTGGGAGTTGCCAGCCTTATATGTGTCCATTACAACCATGTGAGCCATTTCCTTGAGATAAATCTTTCCCTCTCTTTCCCTTCATATATATATGTATATATATATAAGCTTCACTGGTTTTGTTTCTTTGGAAACCCCAGTGGCTTAGTGGTTAAGTGCTACGGCTGCTAACCAAAGGGTCGGCAGTTCGAATCTACCAGGCGCTCCTCAGAAACTCTATGGGGCAGTTCTACTCCGTCCTATAGGGTTGCTATGAGTTGGAATCGACTCGATGGCACTAGGTTTGGTTTTGGTTGGTTTTGTTTCTCTGCAGAAACCAGCCTAAGATACACATCTAAGAGTCAAGACCTCTAACACTGTGTTTTAAATAAAAATTTGTTAAATAAATGATTGATGTAAATACATTGAGTAGAAACCTGCGTCCTATAATGTATATGCAGTTTCTAGTTGCATTCTTTCACAGCAAACTAGTCTAATTCCCTGTCAATCACTGACAACCCCATGAAAAGGATCCTCATCTGTCATATTTTTTAATGTCAAGTTTATTGACCTATAATGTATATAGATTAAAATGCACCTATTCTAAGTATACGGTTCAATGTGTTTTGACAAACATGTACACCATTTAACGACTAACACATTGTCCCTTTGTGATGCAAACTGGTAATGCACTTGGCTGCCAATTGAAAATTTGGTGATTCCAGTCCACTCTGAGGTATCTCAAAAGAAAGTCCTGTCTATCTATTTCTGAAAAATCAGCCGTTGAAAACCCGATGAAGCACAGTTGTACCTTGACACACATGTGGTTGCCATGAGTTGGAATTGACTCAATGGCAACTGGTTGGTTAATTACCATCACAATCAAAACGTACAGCATTTCCATCACCCCCCGCTCCCCAAATTCCCTCGTGTCCCTTTGCAGCCAACTCCCCCACCACGGGCCCTAGGCAATCATTTCTCTGCTTTCTGTCACTTTAGATTAGTTTTGGCTTTTCAAGTATTTTCATATAAGTGGAATGTTATGTCATATTTTATTTTATTTTAAATTTTTATTGTGCTTTAAGTGAAAGTTTACAAATCAAGTCAGCCTCTCACACAAAAACTTATGTACATCTTACTACATACTCCCAGTTGCTCTCCCCCTAATGAGAGAGCCCGCTCCCTCCCTCCACTCTCTCTTTTTGTGTCTATTTCTCCAGCTTCTAACCCCCTCTACCCTCTCATCTCCCCTCCAGGCAGGAGATGCCAACATAGTCTGAAGTGTCCGCCTGATCCAAGAAGCTCACTCCTCACCAGCATCCCTCTCGTATGTCCTATTTTAAGTTGTTATAAAGTAAATAGAAAAGCCAGAGAAACTCCATCGAATAGGATGGGGATCATTGATGTGGCTCTGCTCAACCAGCTTTTCTTGACTCTGCCCCAGTTGGAAGCAGCCCATCTTGCAGTCCCACCATCTTGCTCATCCTTATCTCGTGCTTTCTCTGGGCCTGCATTTCTCTGCAGCACTCTTTATTCACTATCATTTCCCCTCCCCTAGCTCTTGGAACAGTATTTCCTTTCTTGGCCCACATCAGCTAATTGGAAATGTAAACAAAAAATGAAACCCCTGGAAAAGCATCTTTGCTGAAGGTTTTGCTAGTCTTTGGGGAGAACCAGACAGAAAATGTGTCCACTTGATTCTTACTGGTATCCCAGATAATGTAAACTCCCCATTTCCTCCACAGCTGGCTCAGGAATTGGCCTCTCTGACATAATGTGGGAAGCTTCAGCTTTTCATTATTTAACAGTTGGATGCACCCTTGCTCTCCTGGCTCTGAACGCTATCTTTCCCTCTCTTGTCAAGGGTTTTGTTTTCTTTCTTCATCTTGTTCATCTCCAGACGTAAGAGAGCAATGGTTTCATCTTTTAATCATTTCCTCTTCTCACTAAACCTGTCTGGTTCTTCATCCATATGTGGAACATTTTTTATGACTGAGTGGACAGAAATGGGCTTCTGGATTCCAGGTATCCTTTGACATATTGTTGTTATTCTTCCTAGTAAAAACACTTCCACAAAAGAGCAACTGGTGGTAACTGAGTACAGCTGCAGAAAAGAAAAAATGAATATGCAGGACACATGAGCCTGAGAACAGTTACCCTCCTCTGATTTTCTGGACCTCTCAGTGCTTGCAGTGAGACATGCCTGTGGCTTCCATGATGTACGGGTTAGACCAATTTTCTCAAAATGTGGCCCTAGGACCAGTGAAAGCATCACTTGGCATGTTAGTTAGCTATTGCTGTGTGTCTTAGTTTCCTTGTTCTGCTGTAACACAAATACCACAAGTGGGTGACTTTAAAGAGCAGATACTTATTTTCTCACAGTTCTGGAGGCTAACTATTCAACTCAGGGTCTCGGCTGTTTTGATTCCTTCCTTGTACTTAGCCCTGGGTATTCCCTTGTTCCTTGGCTTGTACATGGTCCTCACATAGCATCTGCCTTCCCCTTGTGTATGTCTGTCTATTCTGGTCTTTGTATAACTCAGAATTGATCAGGTAGGACTCACCCTACACTGGTATGGCCTCCTTAACATAGCAGAATAAGATGCTTATTTCCAAACACATATGTTTGGAGGACACAATTCAATCCATAACGCTGTGTAACAAGTTATCTCAAAACTTAGTGGCTAAAAGCAATAATAAACATGTATTATTTCTCACAATTCCTGTGGGTCAAGAATTTGGGGGTGGCTTAATGGTTCTGGATCCAGGTCTCTCATGAGGCTACAGTCAAGATGTCACTCAGGGCTGCGGTCATCTGAGGGCTTGACTGGGGCCGGAGGACCTGCTTCCAAGGTGCTCTCTCACATGACTGATAAAAGAGACAAGCACGTGTTAAAGGTGGGAAGATTATGTTCTCCTCTGGATGTTTGAGTGTTCTCAAGACGTGGAGATTCCTTTCCCCAGAATGCATGATCTGAGAGAGAGACAGCAGAAGCTTTCATGTCTTTGTGAACCTTATCTTGAAAGTCACACACCATTACTTTCATCACATTTTATTAGCTAGAAGCAAGTGACTAAATCCAGCCCACATTCAAGGGGAAGAAAATAAGACCTCACAATCTGAAGGGAGAAATATTACAGAATTTGTGGACATATTTTAAAACCATCACACCTGGCCAAGAACTACAAATTCTTGGACCCCACTTCAAGTCTCCTAAATCAGCAACTCTGGGATTCAGGCACACAGATCTGTTTTAACAAGTCCTTTGAGTGATTCTGACACAGGGTGAAGTTGGAGAACCACCAGGTTATACTAAGAAACACTAAAGAAAACTAAACTCATTTGTAGGTAACTGAGGTGAAGCTTTGCCAACCAAAGCTACCTTCTACAAGCTGGTATATGATGAACTTAAAGAAAGGTATAAGTATTATTTCCAGTTAGTCCACAACAAAGGTCAGGTAGACAGATAAGGCCTGCCAAATGGTTCTTTATCCCTGGGACCTCTGAATATGTCACCTGACAAAAGAGTTGTTGCATGTGTGAATAAAGATCTTGATGTGGGGAGGCTATCCTGGATTATCTGGGTGGGCCCAATGTAATCACAAGGGCCCTTAGAGGGAGGCAGGCAGCCTAGAGTCAGAGTCAGAGAAGGAGAAGTGATCATGGAAGCAGAGTTAGAGAGTCATTTGCAGATGCTATGCTGCTGGCTTTGAAGATGGAGAAAGGGAACATGAGCCAAGGAATGCAGTCTACCTCTAGAAGCTGAAGGAAGCATGGAAAGGGATTCTCCCCTAGAGCCTCCAGAAAGGAACACAGCTCTGCTGACGCCTTGATTTTAGCTCAGTGAGATGCATTTCAGATTTCTGACCTCTAGAACTGTAAGATAATAAATTTGTGTTATTTTAAGCCACGAAATTTTTTGGCTTTTGTTAGAGTGGCATTAAGAAACTAATAAAGAGGTTCTTGTATGACCCTTTCTTCTGGTGTAATAGAAGAGTAAGAAGAATGGTGTGATCTTAGATATTTCCTCAAGGAGGTTAGACATATATTTCATTTCAGATTCTGTAGTTGTATTTCTATCTGAAGAAGAGAATTGCTCTAGAGCTACCCTATCCAATATGGTAGCCACTAGCCATATGTGGCTATTTGAATTTACATATAATTTAATTAAAACTACATAAAATTAAAAATTCAGTTCCTTAGTTCTTATAGCCACATTGCAAGGGTTCTGTAGCCAGAATTAGGAGTGCTGGTGGCACAGTGGTTAAGTGCTTTGCTGCTAACCCAAAGGTAGCAGTTCAAACCTACCGGCTGCTCCGTAGTAGAAAGATGTGGCAGTCTGCTTCCATAAAGACTGTTGTCGTTGTGTGTCACTGAGTCGATTTCAACTCATAGTGACCCTAGAGAACAGAGTAGAACTGCTCCATAGGGTTTCCAAGGCTGTAAATCTTTACAGATGTAGACTGCCACATCTTTCTCCCTGGGAGCAGATGGTGGGTTCGAATGGTGGAACTTTTGGTTGGCAGCCAAATGCCTTATCCATTGCACCACCCGGGCTCCTTCAGTAAAGATTACGCCTTGGAAACCCTATGGGGTAGTTCTACTCTGTCTTATAGGGTTGCTATGAGTTGGAATCAACTCGATGGCAATGGATTAATGGAGCAGATGGCTAGTGGCTGATGTATTGTACAGGGCAGGTATACAACACCCCCATCATCACAAAGTTTGATTAGACAGCACTGCTCTAGAGTCTTTGATTTTTGCCAAGTTTGAATAAGCTTTTACAAAAATGTTGTTCACATCTTGGCTGTGGCTATGATTGCAAGTTGGTACTAGTGGACTCCTTTAGTTCAGTAAATTTGTATTTAGTTACAGTGTTGACCAACTCAGCTTTTAAAGACCATGCTTCAAGGGCTCCTAGGAGTCAGAGGTGCCACAGGGACCAGAACTCAGCTGGAGCATGTCTGTGTGTCAGTCAATGTGTGTAAGGGGATAGTCATATAGGGGACAGGAGCTTCAGCTCTGCTTTACCTGGTACGGGTTCAATATACTGACCTCATTGTGCCTTTTCTTTTGAAGAAAGGTTCCATAGCTTTCAAAATAAATAAGAAAAAAAAAGTTTGAAAATCCTAAAGCTGGATGGAGGGCATCTATCCCACCTCTCTTTGTCCCCTGCCTTAGTCTCCTGGATGTCATTTGGACCAAGGTTCCTTCTCACTTAAGTCCAAGGCTAAACTGAAAAAACAAACCTGTTGCTGTCAGGTCAATTTTGACTCATAGCGGCCCTATAGGACAGAGTAGAACTGCTGCATAGGGTTTCCAAGGCTGTGATCTTTATGGAGTGCTTAACCACTGTTCCACCACGGCTCCTTAACAAGACTAGGAGCAATAAATCATTTGCACTTGACGCAAATTTGTCATCTGGAGTTTCTGTGTTTGTGAAGATTTCTTCAAAACCTTGACCCAAAAATGATTCTAGAGAATACAGTTAATTTGACAAAGTAGTATGCTGGGTTGATCATTTTCCTCCTAGGATCAATCAAATGTCTTGTATTTTTATTCTCAAAAATGTTGTATTTCATTCTGTTTAACAACACACACACTACACTACACACAAACACACGTGTGTGTGTATATTTTAACTTTATAGAACGCAGTGTACCTATGTCTGTTGCAGTAAAGTTTTAAAGTGCTTCTGGTCAAAAACAATAAAGTTTGTAGGAGAAGAGAGAGTCTTTAGTAGTTTCTTCCAACCACATAATTCTCAATTCCCTATGGGCTTAAGAACAGACTGACAGCTCCACTGTTTCAGCAGAGGCTGGCTGGCTAGGTGGTAGAGGCATGCATTTGATAGGTGAAGTTACTAAACTTCTTATATTGAGTGTTAAAAGTTTGGAATGGGTTGAAATCACACATCCTGCCTCTGACAATAATTTAGCCCTTATCGGATACTCTCTTACGGTAAATATACATAAATTCCCCAAGTAGAGTAAAATTCCCTGGGAGAGGAGAGCATGTCTGGTGTGTCTACCTATCTTGAGAAGAATAAACCAAAAATCAAACCAAACCCTTTGCCATCTAGTCGATCCCAACTCATGGTGACCCCATTTGTTACAGGGTAGAACTGCTCCATAGGATTTTCTTGGCTGTCATATTTGCAGAAGCAGATCGCCAGGCCTTTCTTCCACGGTGCTGTTGGGTGCATTCAAACTGCCAGCCTTTAGGTTAGTAGCCTAGTGCAAACTGTTTGTGCCATCCAAGGACCCTTTGGGAAGGATAAGCGCTTGATAAGAATAAGCATTCAGTTGCTCAGGGTATTGTCCTTGCTTTTCTATGGGCAAGAGCCTGTCTTTCTGTTTGTGGAGTTGGCCTGGGTTATGCAACCTCTCTGGACCTGAGTTTTCTCACTCCTGAAGAAACAAAAATTTGTGGATAAGAAGAGCTCTGTTTCTTTCGAGCTCTAAAGTTCTATGGTTATATAATAAATGAAAATAATCAGAATAAAATAATCCTCAACTTTAAGGTAAGAAGGGAAATCAATCATATAAGACAGTAATAACAGAAAAATTAGGCCACATTTAACAGCAATCGTTATTTCCATTTAAGCTACTAAGGCATCTGTAGCCGTTTTCCAGAAGTAGATTGCCAGGCCTTTCTTCTGAGGTAGACGTGAATCTCTAACCTTTCAGTTAGCAGCTGAGCATGTTAACCATTTACACCATCCAGGGACTCCCAAGTAGGATGGCGTACAAATAACTTCAAATATAAGAATCAGCACAAAGCCAATTCCTACGAGGCAGAGGTCAAATATATCCCAGATTTCCACATTCCCGAAGCTGCAGCACCACGCCATCTCTGACACCAGCTGCTCTCTCTGCCCTCAGCACTCATCCCTCGCCTGTTAGGGTTCAGCAGTTTGCTACAACATCTCACAGGACTCATGAGCTGTACTAAGGGTAATGGTTTATTACGGAAGTAACAGGGTATAACTCAGGGTCAAGATCGACAGGCTACAACTCAGGATCAGGATCAGGAAGCACATAGGCAAAGTCTCCCTTCTTCAGGGCAGGACAAGCCTCCTCTTCGTTCCCTCAGGAGAGGCTCCTCTTGGTCCTGCCATCTCTCACCACAGACTCTGCCACAGGGCCCCTTCCAGGCCTCTCACTGTCTTCAGTGCTACAACCTTTGACCCATGTTACAGTTCTTTTAGGAGTTTCCCTGCTTCCTCTGTCTCTCTGCTTCTCTCTTTTTTCTTCCTTCTGCTTCTTCCTGCCGCTTCTCTTCCTACTTCTTTCTGTCTGAAAAACCTCTGTGGGCTGCCTGCATATATACACAACTCTTCGTCAATTTCCAGGCGAGGCCCCTTCCAGCAGGGGGCCACAAACTGACCAATCCTCTCTCAGTAGGCCACAGATGCTTCATTTGCGTAGTAGGCTATCATCACTTCATTTGCATAGTGTATTGAGCCAATCCCTGAGCAGTGTATACCAATCACAGGGCACACTGCAGCCCAGGGCTGGACAAAAAGTCAAACTGTTTACAGCTTGCCCAGGAAATGTCAGTCAACCCAGACAAAAGTAACAAACCCTCTGGAGCAGAAAACTAGGGCAAATGTAACTCTCAGGGCTTAGGGGAAAAATCTCTCAAGCTGTTTTTCTGAAGAACTAAGGCAAAAAGCTACACATAGGAACTCATTTCACCACAGATGGATTTAACTGAAGCTGAGGAAGCTAACACTAATGGGCCTCTTCCAAGATCCCAAGGAGGGCCTTTCGTAAACCTTGGAAAAGTGAGATATTTTAACTGTAATCGGTTAAGACTGCTGTGCCCTTGCACTCATGCTGCCCTTCTGTTGGGTGGCACTGAACTGAACTTGGGTAGTTTTGGGACCCAGCTAAAAAAAGTTGAGTTGATGATGCATTGAGTTTAAAAAGTACAGTATATTTATGTGATTCACTCAGCCCAAAAACCCATGACCATCGAGTCCGTTTCAACTCATTACGACCTCCTGTGTTACAGGGTAGAACTGCTCCATAGGATTTTCTTGCCTGTAATCTTTACAGAAGCAGACTGCCAGGGCTTTCTTCTGTGGTGCTGCTGGGCAGGTTCGAAATGCCAATCTTTAGGTTAGTAGTCAGTGTAAACCATCTGCACCACCCAGGATGCTTTGGTGGAAGGAAGAGTCCTCAGAGGATTCTGGAAAGATCAATGTAGAATTTACGGTTTTTCCCATTTCTGCAAAAATTCTAGTGAAAGGGTTAATGAAGAAAAACAGCTGTGGAGAAGTAGAAGATAGAGAAAAGGAAAATAAGAAAGCCCGAATGAGCCTGATGATCCTCAAATGGAATAGTGTGCCTTTGAGTAATCGATCCTGTTTTAATAAACAATGGAGCTTTGGAATTAGGCACGTTAGGAATAACGCCTTTGGTAAACAAGCTGGTCTGGATGCAAATCTCAGTTGTGCTGAATGTCAACTGTGTAACATTGGACAGAATATTTTTGCTTGAATCTATTCCCTCACCCATTAATGGGGATTAAAATATCTATTTGTCATGGTGGTTGTGAACTTTAAGTGCTATAACATACATATACACATACTCCATAAATTATAGCTTTTTTAAGAAATTACGCCATGGGACAATTCTTGTATCATGAGTTTAAGTTGAAGATCAAAAATTGCAAAGGGGGAAAGGATCTCCTTCAGAGATCGTTGAAGTTGGTGGGGCCATAGAGGTGCTCAGACGAGGAAATTGGAGCTCTACAAAGCTGTCCCT
The DNA here is from genome assembly GCF_030014295.1 of Loxodonta africana. NCBI lineage: Eukaryota > Metazoa > Chordata > Mammalia > Proboscidea > Elephantidae > Loxodonta > Loxodonta africana. Next base: position 172,444,137 of record NC_087345.1, on the reverse strand, counting down.
TGCAGAAGGTCATGCCTAGGGAGTGGGAAACCTGTTTTTAGGACCCGCCTGTCTTAATCTGGCATATAGTTAGGGCAGGTGAGTTCCCTCATGTTGAAAATAAATCAAGGAAGAAGCTCACTGTGCAGAAGGCCATGTATAAAGCACTTCTGGGGCCAGTGAAGAAGAGCAGCTATCATTTGGCAGTGCCTAAGAGCTGTACAGAGTCCCTGGGTGTGCACACAGTTAATGCACTCAGTTGCCAACCAAAAGTTGGAGGCTCAACGTTCGAGTTTACCCAGAGGCACCTCGGAAGAAAGGCCAAGTGATCTACTTTTAAGAAATCAGCCATTGAAAACCCTGTAGAACACTGTACTCTGATACATATGAGGTCGCTGTGATTTGGAGTTGGCTCCATAGCGACTGGTAACTGGTAGGAGCTGTGTATCTACTGTCTCATTATAAACCTCACAACTGCTGTATGAGCTAGGTGCTATACAGCTCCATTTTGCAGATGAAAAAACCAAACAAGTTAAGCATTTGCTCAGGGTCACACGTTAGTTAAATTACAGAACTAGAATTCAAACCTAGGTCTGCATGAGCCACTCTTCCACACTGTACTGTTTGTCTAGGACTCTGCACATTCACACAGGGGCCTTTCCTCCCTTTGGCCAAGTGGCAATTGCAAAGCAACTGACTGCCGTTCACCTCCTCCCATCCTACTGCAACCTTGATGATGCCACTAAGGCCACCTTTTTTTTGTTACCTCATGCCACTAAGGAGCCCTGGTGGTGCAGTGGCAAGAGCTTGGCTGCTAAGCAGACTGCTAACCAAAAAGGTCGGCAGTTCCAGTCCACCAGCCACTCCCTGGAAACCCTATGAGGCAGTTCTACTGTGTCCTATAGGATCACTGTGAGTCGGAATCCACTTGACGACAACTGGTTTGGTTTTTTTGTTTGTTTTTTTTACACCACTATAAAGAATCTGTTTTAGACATATTGATGATTTCCCCTCAGAGGTTTATAAACTGTTTGTTATGGTTTTCTTAGAAATAGTTTTTTTTCATAAAGTCAAAAAATTAGGGGTGCTACTTCCAGCCAACATGGTGCTATAGATGGAAGCACCATGCTGTCCCCCCACAGCAAAGACCTGAAAAACTAAGTAAAACAGAGACAAACATCAATTCTGGAATGCTAAACTTCAAATGAAGAGATAAAGAACTCAGCCAAGCACCAAATGGAATAAGAAACTGACAGAGATCAGAGAGCCAGGAGAGATACAGGCGGAGGTCCCCTATCAGTTAACACAGAATGAATTTGCCATCTTGGACTCCTGTCAGAGACGTACGGACAGGGAGCATGGGAAAGTAGCTTCACAGAGGTCCCAGCAGGAGACACAGCACCTGGGAACCAGCAATACTCACTTTCCCACCCCCCACTCTCTCCTTGCTGCTCTACCCCCAAGCTTCCTGGCTGGCTGCAGTGGCTCAGCCAGGCAGGAAGTGCAGAATCCATGACCTTGGATTTGCCCCACCCACATCGGAGATCCGCGGACAGTAAGTAGGAGAAAGCAGGGTCAAGGAGCTCCCAGCGGGAGACAGAGCACCTGGTAACCAGCATTATACAATTTCCCACCCCCTACCTTTCTCCCCTCTGCTGCTTTGCCAGTTTAGTTCCCACTGGCTGCAGCCTCTTGACCAGGAGGCACTGGCTTCAGCCCCTTATTGCTTGGATTTGCCCCACCCACACTGGCCAGCTCCGAGAGTGCTATCTGTTTGTTGCTGGTATTGATTTTTCCTCTTCTTTTGGTTGCTCCCCTGCGCTCACCACCTCCCACTCCTTCTCTTGAATACCTGGCTCCATGTGCCATCTTTGCTTCTTCTTGAAAGGCTGTGAATCGCCCGCTCAACTGGGGAACCGCTTCACTGGCCCATGACACCATGCTGGTGGGATCCCTGGGGCTTTTTTTTTTTTTTTTTGCTTTGTTTTGTTTTACTTTTATGGCTTGAGACCCCCTTCTAGCCGGCCTATACTGTGTAGCTTGGGAATCACTTCCCTGGTCTGCACAGCCATGCTGGTGGGATCACTGGGGCATTTCTTTTTCATTTTTTCCTTTTTGTCTTTCTTCATTTCTCAGTTTCTCATCTCTCTATACTTACCTTCTTTTCCTATCTCTTGAATACCTGCACTGTGTGACATCTCTACCCCTTCTAGCCAGGCCGTACTGCACTGCCTGGGAGTCACTTTCCCAGTCTTCACTGCTGCACTGGTGGAATCCCTGGGAGCTTTTCTTTTTTTTCTAATTTTATTTATTTATTTTCCCTTTTTGTTTTTCTCCATTTCTTGGTTTCTCATCTCTCCACTCCAATGGCAAGCTCCCTTAGCACTTTTTTTGTTTGTTCGTTTTTGGCTCCTGTTTCTCTCTCCTCTCTCTCTCCTTTCCCATACCCATCTTAGCTCCACACACCACAACCTCCCCCTCCTTCCTACCTACCTGCACTGGGCACTGAACATCACACCCCGGAGCAGCACAGGCATGGCCTGCCAGAACCTGCCCTGTGTTGATTCCTCGCCTGCCCTGACAGCCCCAGTGCATACCACAAACAACCTATCCCAGACCCTACCTTTCAGCTAGACCTCTCCTGGCGCACCATAGCTGAGCAACTGACATTGCCCGTTGGAAAAGGAGGTGAAAAGTATCGTGACCACAGACAAGCAAACAACAAAGAACACAGAGCCCAACTGCTCAGATATAACCAAATAAAACAAAAAAGCAAGATGAAACACACAAATCTACAATCAATGAAAGAAGAAAATAACTACTGGATGCCCTGAAGACAGTAGACAATATCAAAACATATAAAAGAACAGGATGGGATGGTTCCAGTAGGCATCTGAAATAAAACACCAGATGACTTTCCAGTAGAAGAAAAGGCACTAGAATTAACTGATAGGGAATTCAAATCTCTAATACTCAGTGCTGTGCAAGAGTGGAAGCAAAAGGCAGACAAAAATGAGGGAAAAAAAGACATTCATAGAAAAGGCAGACAAATTCATGCAAAATACAGACCAAAAAAATGGAAGAATTCACGAAAATAATACAGGAACAAAATGCCAAAATAAATTCACACCTAGAAATCATACAAAAACAGCAACTAGAAATCCGAAAGATATAGAAGATTTCAGAAATGGACAGAAGAGCTGAGGAGCAGGTTTGAAATGATGGAAGACAGAGTCAGCAAACTTGAAGACAAACACTTGGATACAACTCTGAGGAAAAATCAGAAAAAAAAATGAAGAAAAATGAAGAAACCCTGAGAATTATGTGGGGTACAACCAAAAGCAAAAATTTGAGAGCGATCAGAGTTCCAGAACTGGGAGGAGGAAACAGAAAACACAGAGAGAATCATTAAAGAATTGCTGACAGAAAACTTCCCTAATACATGAAAAATGAAAAGCCAACCATCCAAGAAGCTCAACGAACCCATATAGGATAGACCCCAAAAGAAAATCACCAAGGCATATCATATTTGAATGAGAGTTTTGCAGGATATGTTATTCTTGGTTGGCAATTTTTTTCTTTCAAGGTTTTATGTATGCATTCCATTGCCTTTTTGCCTGCATGGTTTCTGCCTAATAATCAGAGTTTAGTCTTATCGTTTCTCCTCTGTATGTGACTTTTTGTTTTTCTCGAGCTGCTCTCAGGAGTCTTTCTTTGTCTTTGGTTTTAGTGAGTGTGATTATGATAACCTGCCCTGAAATTTGGAGCCCTGATTCATTGCTGGTGGGAATGTAAAATGGTGCAGTCACTGTGGAAAATAGTTTGGAGATTCCTCAAAAAATTAAACATAGACCCACCACATGACCCTGAAAGCACAAACTCAAGCAGATACTTGTACACCAATGTTCATTGAAGCATTATTCACAATAACCAAAAGGTGGAAGCAACCCAAGTGTCCACCAACAAACGAATGAGTAAACAAACTGAGGTACAGACAAAATTCAGCCATAAAGAGAAATAAAGTTCTGATACATGCCACAATATTATGCTGAGTGAAACAAGTCAGTCATAAAAGGACACACGTTGTGTGATTTGACTTATATAAAATATCTAGAACAGACAAATTCATAGAGATAGGAAGTCAGTTAGTGGTTACTAGGGACTAAGGGGAGGGGAAAGAGGGAGCTATTGCTTAGTGTCTGTTTGGGGTGATAGTTGCACATCATTGTGAAAGTAATTAATGCCACTGAATTGTATACTCCCCCAAAGAGTCTACTGTGCGACCAGGTAGAAAGCTGAGATTAGATAACGATTAGATGACCTCCCTCAATAACCCTTTCTAATGCAGACTTTCTGACTCTTTCAGAAAAAAATGTCCTGATTGCTAACTGAGGTCCCTCCTGTTACAAAAATTTCCGTGATGATTTTATACAGCAGAGTGGAAGGGCTGATTCATAGCAGGTTTTTTTTTTAAGGGTCTTTTTAAAAAATATATTATCAAATGCTTTGAAAACCTCACATCCTCTCACCCAGCATTTAAATTTCTAGGAATTTATCCTGACAGGAATTAAGAGATGTCTGAAAAGAACTCCATGTGGAAGTTCATTAAAGTAGTATTTATATCAGCAAAATTTGGAGACAGCCCAGGTCTCCAACACTCTGGGGGTGGTTGAGAAAGATACAGTGTATTCACACGAGGGAATGCAACCATTGAATTTATATTTAGATTCCTGTTAACCAGCACAGGAAATGCTGTAGTAGGACTAGTATGAGTCAATTTTGTGCTAAAAATACATGTATTTTTTATATGCATAGAGAAGTATCAAAATAATTTACTTTCGAAGAATATGTTATCAGTTGTTGCCTTTTGATGATTGGCTTATGAGTGATTTTTTTTTACTGCTGTTTTGAATTTTGCAAATTTTCTGTTTGGGTTTTTTTTTTTTTTTTTTTGCATAATTAGAAACAATAATAAGTAGTCCTGTAGAAAATGCCAACTTAACACGCAATCTAGAAATGAGTGTGTCTCTGTACGTTACTTTTTATGCATAGTTTTTCATGGCCAGTGTAACTAGTATTTGTGGAACAACTGTTAGGCTGTCTTCAGAAAAGGACATTCTCCTTTTTAGCCATTGCTGTTAAACTAAGCTCTCTTCAGGAGAAATCAGGACATTCTCTCGCTTTCTTTTAACTACTCGGCTCCCGCTTGACTGGAGTCCATAGCTAAGGTCAGATGGGCTGTGGTGAGGGTATTAGCTCAACTCTCAGTCGTCACAAAGAAAATCCAGAAGACAGCATCGTGCCTGTCCCTCAGCGGACGATACTTATTTGCCGAGCGAATAAATGAAAAGTATATTTGTTAATCCTCTTAGTAAAGAAAGCATAGAGAAAACCATGTTTGTGGCTTTAAGAAGAGAGATCAAGGAATTTTTGTTTTGTTTTTTGTAAAAAGCTGAACTATCGCTTTAGGAATTGAAACCACTGACGTGTTAGATGGAGAACGTGGCAGTGAAGTGAGAGTGAAGTAGAACATTTAGCCTGAGCAAGAAGCAAGAGTGCGAAGAGGGTGAACAGGTACCGCTACAGATCCCAGCAGAAGGAAGGCTGCACCTCAGAGCCAATTCTCCTGCCCTGTTTCATGACAGCGTTTAAAGAAATTGACACTTTTGCAAAGCTTGTAGAGTTATAGCCTAATTTTCTAACTGAGGCATACAAAGAGATTCTATAAGAATTAATATGATATTAAGTTCAACTGAAAAGGAGCCGTAGTAGCACAGTGATTAAAGCGCTCCGCTGCAAACCAAAAGGTCGGTGGTTCAAACCCACCAGCTGCCCTGAGGGAGAAAGATGCGTCAGCCCGCTTCTGTAAAGGCTACAGACTTGGAAACCCTATGGGGCAGCTCCACTCTGCCTTATAGCGTACCTATGAGTCAGAATCATCTTGATGGCAGTGGGATTTTTTTTTTTTTTTTTTTTGGTTTTAAATTTAGAAAAGGACAAAGAGGCAGGAAAAGCAACACTTACATGGACAGTGTTCACTTCAGGCTCCTAACAGCGTGCTTGGAATGGTCCACTACTGTGAAAGCTGCTCCTGTTCTGGACAGGCAGGGCCTCAGGGAGCTGGGCTGACGGGACCTGTGGGCATTGTCTGACAGTTGCTCAGCAGATGCTTAGATTGCAGGAGACAAGAAGCTAAAGAGGGAGATAGCTTTCCAATTGACTTGTGCAAAGGAATTTCTATTTTAAGGGAAGCAGAAGCCCTGAGTCCCCCCTAGCACCTGCAGAGTGTGGGCTGGTGAGGGAGGGGAGGTCACTGAATCACTAGAGGTGATGTCAATTGCCAGGGGGCACCTTGGGCCATCTGAGTTGAATCACCTTCGATCAAGCAAACCTGCTCATAGACTGATAATTGATTCACTCAGGAAAAGGATCTTCTCCCTAAACTATGACTTGCTGTATAAACGTTTCCTTGACTGATGACAAGAGGGGAGATCAAGTGTCACTTCGCATGACATCTAGCCATCACAGGCCCCCCTCAGCTTAGCCTGGTGTGACCTTCCCAAGGGTGGGTGGGGGCTGAGAATTAGGCACGAATAAGCTCAGTTTTTCGTCATCATTGGAAAGTAATTTAAGTAGGTCCCAGCTGCCCTGCTGGCCTAGGAAGCAGGCTGGGAACACAGAGGAGTGGATGGGAACATTGGTTTTGGTCTCAGCTACTCTTGGGTTCAAATCCGAGCCAGGGTGGGGAGAGGATCCCGCAGGGCTGGGATTAGGTGAGGCGATCGCAGCTGAGTGAATCAAGTAAGGTAGGAGTCTGGTTTACTTAAAACTTTGATATTTTCCTCATCATAGGTTTTTTGCATCAATTTTTATCTTTAAAAATTTAAAATATTGCATTAAAATATTATTTATCTTGACTACTGAATTTTTTGTCTCTCCTTTAAACTTGGCACCCACGGCGAGTGCTGCACTTGCCTCAGCCCAGTCCCAACTCTTCCCAGCCTAACTCAGTACCAGCTTTGTGAGTTCAGGCAAGTCATTTTAATCCTCCCTTTTACCATCCGTGAAATGGGAGAATTTTTTTAGAATTTATTTTTATTTATTTATTGCTGTAAAAAATATTGATATAACACAACATCTGCCAATTCAACATTTTTCAGGTGTACAATTTATCAACATTCGATTAGACTAATCATGTTGTACAACCATTATTTATCACTGACAACTTTCCCATCATCCTAAACAAAAACCCAGTGCTTCCTAAACAATGGTTCCTCCTCTTGCCCTCCCTCGCATCCCTGGTAACCACTAATAAATGTTGGTTTCTATACATTTGTTTATTCTTGTTATTTCAGATAAGTAGAATGATACAATATTTATTCTTTTGTGATTGACTTATTTCACTGAGCCTAATGTTGTCAAGGTTCATCCATGTTGTGGCATGTATCAGGACTTCATTTCTCTTTATGGCTGAGTAGTATTCCACTGTTTGTATGTACCACATTTTGTTTATCCATTCATCTGTTGATGGACGTTTAGGTTGTTTCCACATTTTGGTTATTGTGAATAATGCTTCAGTGAATACTGGTGTACGTGTGTCTGTTCCTGTCACTGCTTTTGAATCTCTTGGGTATATACCTAGGAGTGGAATTGCTGGATCATAGTAGTTCTGTGTTTAACTTTCTGAGGAACCGCCAAACTGCTTTCCACAGTGGCTGTACAATTTTGCATTCCCACCAGCAATGGATAAGGGTTCCAATTTCTCTACATCCTAGCCAACATTTCTTAGTTTCCTTCCCTGCCCCCCCCCCCCACTATATCTTAGCTATCCTTTTGGGAGTGAAGAGGTATCTCATTGTGGTTTTGATTTGCATTTTTTTTAATGACTAATGATGATGAACATCTTACACTTGTTGGCCATTTGAATATCCATCTTCCTTGGTGAAAAGACTGTTCAAGCCCTTTGCCCATTGTTTGATTGGGTTGTTGGACTTTTTGTTGTTAAGTTGTAGAAATTGTGTGTATGTATTTATATATATATATATAGTATTTTATATATATATATACATTGTATGTGTGTGTGTGTGTGTATATATATATACATATATATATATATTGGGTATTAGACCCAATATATATATTGGGTATTAGACCCGGTCATGGATTGAATTGTGTCCCCCCAAAATACATGTCAACTTGGTTAGGCCATGATTCCCAGTATTGTGTGGTTTCCTCTATTCTCAGATTGTAATTTTCCTACATGTTGTAAATCCTAATCTCTGGCTGTGGTTAATGAGGTGAAAGTTGGTTATGTTAAGGAAGATTAGGGTGGGATTGTAACACTCTTACTAAAGTCACATCTCTGATCCAAAGTAAAGGGAGTTTCCCTGGGGTATGGCCTACACCAGCTTTTATCTCACAAGAGGTAAAAGAAAAGGGAAGCCAGCAGAGACTTAGAGACCTCATACAACCAAGAAAGTAGTGCTGGGAGCAGAGTGCCTCTTTGGACCCAAGGTTCCTGCACAGAGAAGCTCTTAGACCAGGGGAAGATTGATGACAAGGTCCTTCCTCCAGAGAGAGAGAGAGAGAGAAAGCCTTGCCCTGGAGCTGATGCCGTGAATTCAGACTTCCAGACTACTAGACAGTGAGAAAATAAATTTCTTTGTTGAAGCCATCACTTGTAGTATTTATGTTACAGTAGCACTAGATAACTAAACCAAACCCAACCCATTGCCGTTGAGTCAAGTTGATCCCGACTCACAGTGACCCTATACGACAGAGTAGAGCTGCCACATAGGGTTTCCAAGTAGCCCCTGCTGGATTTGAACTCCCGACCTTTTGGTTAGCAGCCGTAGCTCTTAACCACTATACCAGCAGGGTTTCCAGATAACTAAGACAGACCGTTAGTGGATATATGATTCCCAAGATTTTTCTCCCAATCTGTAGGTTGTCTTTTCCTTTTTTTTTTTATAAAGTCTTTTGATTTTTATGAGGCTCCATTTATCTATTTTGTCTTTTGTTGCTCATGCTTTAGTTGTTATATCTCAAAGTCTATCATTAAAATTTAGTCCACAGCTTTGTCCCTATATTTTCTTCTAAGAACTTTGTGGTTTTAGTTTCCACATTTAGGTCTTTGATCCATTTTGAGTTGGTTTTTTTGTATGCTGTGAGGTATGGGTAAATGGGGGGAATTAATAGAACCCATTTATAGGGTTTTGTAAAGTTAAATAAGATAATGCACTGAAGGCTCTTAGCACAGGGCCTAGAATTTAGACAGGAGTTCAATAAACTCTGCTTTTACGTTGTTTGGTCGTCCTGTTGGCAAGGATTGGTTTGTTGCACCCAGAAGACCTAGAGATAGATTGTCCTCCTGAAGGACTCATTTGCTTGAAGAAAGTAGGTCAATGACCCAAAAAGCATGTCATGCCAATAAGAACCACATTTTTAAAGACAGAAAATGACCCATCAAATCATCTCTGGACACTTGCTGATATTGCTTAACCCATTTCTAAGAGCAATCCAGACTGTAAATTGAACTGGGCTCCTAGTTGTTAAAAGGCATGAGCGAACCCATGGTTCCCAGAGTGGAAGAAATGCCCTCTGCTGGACATCAGCCAAAATCGTGGTTTAGCTGGAAAGCAACAGCAAGTACTTACATTCTGAACACATCAGCTTCAACTCTGGGGTTTCCCAGATGTGGGTAGGGAAACGCAGGCCTGAGAACGTGGGTGCCGGCCAAGGTTGTTACATGCCTTGTGATGCACATGAAAACACTTTATGAGTGAATTCCGGGTGAAAAGATGTATTACGAAACACATTATACCAGCCATGTACGCCCTTCCAAATATTCTGAGAAATGATAGTTTAATCTTTCAATTAACATTTTACTGTTTACAAAACAAACAAACAAAACCCCTATTATTTATTATCTCATATAAATATAGAACAGAACAGTAAAGTTGGATAGGAGTCCTTGAGTGATGCAAACGGTTAAGCGCACGACTACTAGCTAAAAGGTTGGCAGTTTGAACCCTTGGGGAAAGGCTCCTCGGGAGACAGGCCGGACAGTATGCTTCCAAAGGTCACAGCCTTAAAACCCTATGGAGCCATTCTAACCTGCACACACGGGGTTGCCATGAGTTGGAAGCAACTTGATGGCAGCTAACAATGACAAACTGGATAAATTTCATGTTTACCATTAAATTTGAAATAATCTCATCTAAAATTGAAAAATTTTCAGCCAAGGCAGTCATTCTGGACTAGTGAGATTTGCGAAATGGTTGCACATAGCACTGCATTGAAAACTTCTGTCCTATTTCCTAGGGTAAAACTCAATCCTAAAAAGAATGATAAGGTTGATATCAGGTTACCGTCTCTCATACTCACCTTTTGAACTGGGGAGGGGGAATGATTTTGGGGGAGTGTGAAATGTTCTTACTACAGAATTTCTGGAAAGTCTGAAAGGGGAGGTGGGGCCTGAGAAAAGACAGGGAATTCCCAGGTCTGAGACAACACACTAGTAAAGTGGGAATTCTGGTGTCTCCATCTGAAAGGGCCATAGATGTCTCTGAATCCAACCCTTAAACCAACTCTGAAACTTTTGAGTTTCAAATCTCTTTACCTCTTGGAGTTGGGAAACAGCTAGTGGTAGACAGAATAATGTCCCCCCAAAAATGTCCAAAATGTCCAAAGGAGCCCTGGGTGGTGCAATTTAGTACTTGGCTCCTAACCAAAAGGTTGGCGGTTTGAACTCACTCAGTGGCTCAATGGCTCCGTGGCTCCGCCAAAGAAAGGCCTGATGATTTGCTTTGGTAAAAATTACAGCCAAGAACAAACAAACAAACAAAAAGTTTACACCAAGAAAACCCTCTGGGGCAGCTCTACTCTGTCACATGGGTTGTTATGATTTGGAATTGACACAATGGCAGATGGCACCTAACAAGAACAACAAAGATGTTCAAGTCCTAAGCCCCAGAACCTGTTAATATGTTACTTTACATGGCAAAAGTGGCTTTTCAGATTTGATTAAGTTAAGGATCTTCAGGCAGGGAGATTATTTTAGATTATCCAGGTGGGATAAGTCTAATCACATAAAGGATCCTTAAAATTAGTAAACCCTTCCCTACAGTGGTTAGAGAGGGATGTGGCAACGGAAGACAATTCAGAGAGATGCAACTTTCTTGGCTTTGGTGGCGGAGAAAGGAGGTCGCCAGCCAAAAAATATGGGCAGCCTCTAGAAGCTGGCCAAGGCAAGAAAGGGCTGCTCCCCTGGAGCCCCTAGGCAGGAACATAGCCCTGCCAGTACCTTCTTATCAGCCCAGTGATATCCATTTCAGACTTCCGATCTCCAGAGCTACAAAGTAATAAATTTGTGTTGTTTTAAGCCACCAACTTTGTGGTCATTTGTTAAGGCAAGAATAGGAAATTAATACATAGCTGAAATTATATTACTTTCTAATGCTATGGATTTATGAGATATTTAAAAGTGAACTGTAACTCAGTTTGGTTTTTTTTTTATATTTTCAATGTTGGGTCTTGCATCCTAATTTTCTCCTCATTTATCCCAGAATGGTATGGTCTTCAGAGTCCTGATGTGCCTGTAGATGTTAACAAGGAATCTGAAATCCTTCCCCAGGAGGCCTCTCCTTCCAGACCTGAGAGGTGAGCATGCTCCTGAGCAGAGGACATGCGCATTGAGATGAGAAGCGATAACCATGGGAACTGTGCCATGGAAAGCAAGATATAAATCCTTGAAATAATTTTTTATGAAATATAAACATTGAATTAGCATGAGGGCCACAGTTTCTGGGTGGCTGGTTCTAACTTTGGCAATCAGCGTTTGGAGGGAAAATTCTCTAGTTTTAATGGCCTCCATATGTTCTTCTGGTCCCAACTGAAAATTCTCCATCATTTACGGTTAATATTTGTGTCGACAGCACAGTTTTCTTGGAATATCCCCAGATTGATAGTCATGACCATTGGTCACCAGACAAACCCCAAATAAAAGTTTAATTTCAGGGTCACTCAAGTGTTCTGTTGTACTTCCTTTGACTGATACGTGTTTGGTAGTATAGTATTCCGCATTTTCTGTTTGTATAACAATGTAGAAGATGGCTCTGTCTGATGACAGTCACTGAGCTCATACATAAAATGGGATGTCCTATTTTAACGATGGCTGGCATCATAGCTAATGTTTAGAAGACTGAAAACAAGGATGTTTTGCTCCTGAAACAGATGGCAATCATCTTGGGTTAATAGAAGCAAATAGATTTATTGCAAAATATAATGGACTTCTCCCACAGAATTTAAATACTTCATTTGCATCAATGAGGGGAAGTTGAAGCAGCTATTTCTCAGAAGCACTCTCTGGAAAATTCAGATGAAAAAGAAAACTTCTGCTTCCTAGAACGATAATGTTATGGCCACCTACACTTAATAAAAGGTGACTGACTACACAGGATCTAAGGAGCCCTGTTGGCGCAGAAGTTAAAGTGCTTGGTGGCTAACCAAAAGGTTGGTGGTTTGAACTTACTGAAGGTCAGCGGTTCAAATACACCAGCCCACTCCATGGGAAAAAGGTGTGGCAGCCTGCTTCTGTAAAGGTTTGCAGCTTTGGAAACCCTACGGGGTAGTTCTACTCTGTCCTACAGAGTCGCTTTGAGTGAGAATTGACTCGACGGCAGTGGGTTATGTAGCTTCTGCCCTAGGATGTAGATTTGCTTATGTAGCATACTCTGAAAGTAAGGAAATTAATTGCATTCATGCCTTGATTTTTTTTCTGTTCGAAGAATGAGAAGAACACAGTTTACATTTCTAGACATCTTTCTTAGGAATTGCTACCCATGTACCATCTTGAATTCATAAGGGTAGGACTACAAACAGCATTTGAAGGTTGCCGCCCAGTGGTTAGGGCACTATGGCATGACCAGGTGGAATCAAGTACCTTGGAAAGGTACTTGGAGGGCCTGTTGTTGTCTATCTATAAATGGCTTGATCTACAACTTGTTGTCCCGCAGCCTTCGTAAAGTGTTCTTATCAGTGCTTATATTCATTGGTATGACTAAGATCATTTTTGAGGTTAACTCACCAGGGCATGTGGTTTCATGGGTAATTAGGGGCCTGGATTATAGGCCTCTCACACCACTTAGCTGCTGATTCATTTGTGGCTACTGAAGAACAATAGAATCTCTTTGAGCCTTTGTATTTTTTTGTTAAATGGTAATAAATCATTTGACTCTGTACTAAGTCTTTAATCCCTCCCTCATACGACCCACTAGCAGGGTACTTCAGCATTATCACTGCTTACACAGGGGAAAGGTCCTTTGCTAAAATGGTTAGAAAAAGGCAAGATGTTATTACAGACATTAAAATGATACTTGAACAAATAGCTCATTGGGAAAGATATTTCTTTCATCTTCCCCAGTGTTACCCGTACTCTTCTCCTCGTTCAGGGTCCAAGAGAAATAGCATTGATTTAAGCTATGACTGGAGGGGAGATACATCAACACTGGATCTAGTCCTTAGCCAGAGTGGTCTGGCAGGCGTGAGCAGCTTAAACTGCCAAGACTTTTTTTATGTGACATATGATTTTTTATTATTAAGCTCAAAAAAATTTAAAATATTGTACAGTCCAAACAAAACACATCTGTGGGTTGGATTCCATTTGAGGGTTATCACTTTGAAACCTCTGGATAAATCATGGTCAGACCCTTCTTGCTCCTAATTTCTCCTTCTCCATCTTCTGATTTTGGAAAGTATATAGGTGTCTTAGTTATCTAGTGCTGCTATAACAGAAATACCACAAGTAGATGGCTTCAGCAAACAGATTATTCTCTCACAGCCTAGGAGGCTAAAAGTCCGAATTCAGGGTACCAGCTCCAGGGGAAGGCTTTTTCTCTCTGTCGGCTCTGGGGGAAGGTCCTTGTCATCAATCTTCACCTGATGGAGGAGCTTCTCAGCACAGGGAACCTGGGTCCAAAGGATACAGTCTTCTCCTGGTTCTCGTTTCTTGGTGGAATGAGGTCCCCCTGTCTTTCTGCTTGCCTCTCTTTTTTATATCTCAAAAGAGATTGACTTAAGATACAACTTATAGATTGAGTCCTGCCTCATTAACATAACTGCCCATAATGCTACCTCATTAACCTCACAGAGGTAGGATTTACAGCACATAAGAAAATCATATCAGATGACAAAACAGTGGACAATCACACAATACTGGGAATCATGGCCTAGCTAAGTTGATAGGTATTTTGGGGGGACACAATTTAATCCCTGACAGTAGGTAACAGAATATTTTCCATTCCTACAATCTTCAAATGTACACTTCAGTGACGTTATGTTCATCAGGTTGTTCAATGATCACCATTAACCACTGCTATTTTTCTTCCATCACCTTTAACAAAAGACAAGATTTTTTAAAAATGTGTTTTGCTTTTCACAAATTCTCTTTTAAAAACCTAAATCACACTTATTGTTTCATGACATTTTCCAGCAGGTATTCACTATGTGAAATCTCCTCAGATACTCCTAGACCCTTTCAAGTCCGAGGCTCATTTCCAGCTGTAACTCTTACATCTGCAGCCTTCCAGAGAGCTCTCTTATCACCAAGACAGTGTGCATTAGTCTCTGGCTCTCTGAGGAATCCAGTCTTCTGAAGCAAGGAAAGGTATCCCTTTGCTAACTAAATTTCTGGCTTTCCCTCCTTAAAATCAGCATGAAATAGTTTGCCAGTTTCAGATGATATGATATGTTGTGGTGTGCTGTGATATAAAAAGGTGATGGGAAAGAAGCTCCTGCCCAATCCTAAATATCTCTTTGTCTTCTCCACTCCCTCTTCAGGTCACCTTGTTTAAAATAACAGTAATAATAACTGTGATGGTTAAGGTTGTGTATCAACTTGGCTGGGCTATGATTCCCAGTGTTTTGGCAGTTGTGTAATGTTGTGATCACTTTCCTGTTGAAATTTGATATGTGATTACCCCCATGACGGAATTTGCTGAGTGGTACCAGCAGGGGCGTGGCCCGTGGCAGCTCACCCTCCCCTCATCCTTCATCTCTCCACTTTCTGCCGCCTACTT
The DNA here is from genome assembly GCF_030014295.1 of Loxodonta africana. Lineage (NCBI taxonomy): Eukaryota > Metazoa > Chordata > Mammalia > Proboscidea > Elephantidae > Loxodonta > Loxodonta africana. The sequence continues at coordinate 172,429,081 of NC_087345.1, read as the reverse complement.
CCTTCCTGCTCATCTTGCAAAAGTTGTTGGCTTGTTCTGGATCCAGCAGCTGTCTCTTGTATGACCTCTGGTTCTTGAGACTTCAGCTAGCATCTTACTTGTCTATCTTGGGATTCGCCGATCTTCGTGGCCTGCAAGCAAGAATCCCGCTCCCTGACCTGCCTATCTTGGGTTCACCAGCCCCTGCAGCTGACTCAGGAGAAACCTTGTGGTCTTGCCTGCCGAACTTGGGGATTCCTCGACCGTCACAACCTGTGAGTGGGATCCCTGCTCTCTAAGATGCCCATCTTCGGTTCACCAGCTTCTGCGGCTCCATGAATTGGGAAAGGACTCTATCCTGATCCAAGGACTTGGGACGTTCCAGCCCCATACAATTGTGTGAGCTGCTTCCTTAATATAAATCTCTCTATATACATTTATATGCATTACTGGTTTTGCTTCTCTAGAGAACCCAGCCTAAGACAATAACCATAATAGTAACAACAATGAAGGTAGCTGGCATTTTTAAGTCTTGATTCTGTAGTAGACATTCATTATATCACTTGATCTTTAGAACAACCCAAGAGTAAGCACCATGGATGTATTCATCCCCACTTCACAGATGGGCCTTGAATCGCTAAGATACTTGTCTTTTGGATAAAGGATTTTCTTCTCTCGTCTTTTGTTTTTAAAATGCATGTGTTCTTTCTTTCAACCAAGATTGATTGAACACTCACTGTGTTCCAGGCTGTTTTGGACTCTAAATGCTCTTGAGAAAGATGTGATGAACTCAACAAACCCTTTGTTCTGAGAGAAGAAAGAAGGTTGTAGAAGCGCAATGGGCTTCTAAGAAAATGAGGGAATGCAAATCTCAAACTTTGCTGAGTTCATGCTTCTGCTCTGAGGGACAATAGTAAGATTCTAATCTCTCAGGTCGGTGTCTGTCACACTCCCCTTTTAACTGAGTTGGGAAGATGATGTCTGGGAACTGTGAAATGTTCTTGCTACAGGATTTCTGCAAAGTCTGAAGGGGGAGGTAGGGCCCGAGAAATAATGGGGAATCCCCAAGTCTGTGAAAACTCGCTGTTACTGTTGATGTTAGTGGCCCTTGAGTTAGCCCCTGACTCATGGTGACCTGATGCACAACTGAACAAAACTCTGCCATCCCCATGATTGGTTGCAAATGGGAAAGTTGTGATCCACAGTTTTCACTGGCTGATTTTCAGAAGTAGACTGCCAGGCCTTTCTTCCTAGCCTGTCTTAGTCTGGAAGATCTGCTGAAACCTGTTTCAGCATCGTAGCAACACCCAAGGTTCCACTGACGGAAGGGTGGAGGCGGTGTATGAGGTTCATTGGCTGGCAATCAAACCTGGGCCTCACGCATGGAAGGTGAGAATTCTACCACCGAACCATCGCTGCCCCCATAAGGAAACTCACTAATGAACCTGGAATCCTGGTGTCTCTGTCTGAAAGGGCCTTAGAGGTCTTTGAGACCACTCCTTAAACCAGCTCTCTATCTGATGCAAGGTCCCCCATTGAGAAGTGGTCAGAGCCCATCAGCTTGCATACTTTTAGTGGTGGGGAACTCACTACCTCATGAAAGAGCCCTTTCTGATTGTTTTCATAATAGCCAGTCAGGAATCAGCCTCCACATAACTTCCACCCATTGGGCCCAGCTCTGTCCTCTGATGTCAGGCCAAATGAATCTAATCCTCCTTCACAGGAATGCCTTTTATGTCGCTAAAATCAGCCATCTTGTCCCCACTGAGACTTTCTTTTCTTGCTCCTTCAGCCTTCCCTTAAGTGTTATGATTTCTAAATCCTTCCTATTTCAGCTACAGCAAGCAAAAACTGGAAATTAATGGGATGGAGAGGTTCAAAGCCTGCTGGAAAGAGCTGTTATTAATAAAGACACACTTAAGTGACAAGAGATTGTAAAGGAGAGGCTAAGCCATTTCCTTTGACCATTAGAACACGGGCAAAGAGTCTTTAGAGTCGAAGAGGTCTCTGAGGTCAGGGGTCACATGGCTGGCATTTGAGCCCCTCAAATAGCACTTGGGATACCCAGAATAATCTTCCTAAAGCCAGGCAGCATCTGATAAACTATCAGTGAAGCAAATCTAATTGCTTTAAGGGCCTACTTGCTCCTAGCAAATTAAGCAGCCTCCCTGGGGAGAATTCTATTTACAGGGAGGAAGGTGGTGGGTGGAGCTCAAGTTTATGGATTATCTGATATTCTAAACTCTCTCAGAAACAAGAGCAACCACCATATATTCCAACTTCTCGACCTTCATTAATCATTTTTTCCCTATATTTCGTAAAGAACAAAAATTGAAAAAGGTCACCAAAGCCAGCTAACAATGCTCATGCCACCCAATAGCACCATGATGCCACAACCTACTCCCCTCGGCTTACTTTAAGAGTGAGTATGGGCTTAGTGTTTTAAGGTTGCGTTTTAATTATAAAACGAAAAAAGGGTATCTTGTGTAGCCTGCAAACAAGTACCAGTAATAAAAATTTATTTTTATTACAACTTTATATGACAGTGGGAGTCCCTGGGTGGTGCAAAGGGTTAATGCGCTCAGCTGACCAACAGAAGCTTGGAGATTTGGGTCCCCTCAATGGTGTTTTGGAAGAAAATCCTGGTGATCTACTTGAGAAAAATCAGCCATTGAAAACCCTGTGGAGCGCCGTTGTACCCTGACTCACAGGCAGAACCGTGAGTCAGAATCAACTCAACCGCGACTGGTTTGGCTTTGGATTTGGTTAGATGATGCTAAATTATTTTGTTGTTTGTCTCACTGATTTTTTTAGAGGAATAAAGCCATTTTAATATAATGATGCAAATGTTACTTTAGCCTGATTTCTTCTGTTTAACAGAATGACTCTTATTTGTTACTTAACTATGCTAATCGTTCCACTTCTCTACCAGATTAGGTGATGATAAGAAAATCATTCCCATTTATATAGTGCTCTGTCTTTCTGTCATTCACAGAAGTGGCTCAGTGGTTAAGAGGGTGGCGGCTAACCAGAAGGTCAGCAGTTCAAATCCATCAACCACTCCTTGGAAACCCTATAGGGCAGTTCTACTCTGTCCTACAGGGTTGATATGAGTCGGAATCAACCGGATGGCAACAGGTTTGTTTGTTTGTTTCCCTGTCATTCACATGCAGCCTTTACAGTGTCTAGATGGTAAGGTGGATAGCATCAGCTCAGTTCACAGGGGAAGGAGCTGAGGCTGAGAAACTGAGGCTGAGAAGAGTTTGGTGGCGTGGATAGAGTTGCATTGTTCTGAAGAATATGTAGTCGCTTCTTATACACAGTAGTTATGTTCTATAAAAGGAGCCCTGGTGGTGCAGTGGTTGATCGCTCAGCTGCTAACTGAAAGGTCAGCAGTTTGAGCCCACCAACAGCTCATCAGGAGAAAGATGTGGCAGTCTGCTACCGTAAAGATTACAGCCTAGAAAACATTATGTGGCAGTTCTATTTTGTCCTATAGTATTGCTATGAGTCAGAATGGACTTAACTGCACACAACAACAACATGTTCTATAAAGCCACCACCAGGAGTGAATTACTGAATATTGAACCACTGCTCCTAGGGGAAATACAAGATTAGGCTCCTGCCAGCCTCTGGTCACAACATTTGTGTGTGTTTCTGTTAAAAGACAACGTATTGAATATGCATTGTAGATCCATTAACGTTGAACTCACAGCCAACAACACTAAAACACATGCCCGAATGAAGCTTATGTAACGCACGTATTTTCTCCACAAGTCACGTTGCAGCCTTCTTGTGCTTAGGAATACCAGACAGCACGTCAACGCTCCACGTGGAGGCCATTTTAAACAGTGAAGTTACCAACAAAAAGCACAAAAATATGAAAAACGTGGCACTAAACAGACCAAGAACAGTATGAGGGTTGAAACAAAAAGGTGGAGCGTCACCTTGTTCAGTCTCTGTTGGGGATGTGTGTGTGTGTGTGTCGGGAGACTCTAATTTTTCACCACCCTGCAAATGACCATGAAAGCATTAGGAGCACTGATTTTCGGGTTATAAATACATTTTGGCAAGTAGTTAAATTCGCAAATACAGAATGCGTGAATAATGAGGATCAGCTGCACCAGTCTTCTGTCTAGTGCTATTCATTCCTCAGGGTATGAACTAACGGAAATGAAAGTATTAGAATTATATTTACGTAGGTACTTTTTTTTTTAGGTACATTTGAATTCCAGACCAAATGGAAAATATTAATGACATTAATGAGATCTATCAGTTGAACAATTAAAAAGCAAAAAAAAACTTAACCACCTCCTGTTGTGGGTTGAATTGTGTCCCCCAAAAAGTTATGTGTTGTAAAACCCAACCTCTATATGCCTGTGGTTATAATCCCATTTGGGAATGGGCTTTCTTTGTTGTGTTAATGAGGCCAGATTAGTGTAGGCTATGTCTTGAGTCAATCTCTTTTCAGATACAAAAGAAATTAAACAAGCAAGCAAAAGAAGCAGAGATTGGGGAAGAGAGATACCAAGCCATGTGAAGATTACCCAGGAGTAGAAACTCAAAAAAGACAAGGACCTTCCTCCAGGGCATAAAGACAGAGAAACCCTTCTGCTACTGCCACTACCCTGAATTCAGATTTCTAGCCTCCTAAACTGTGAGAAAGTAAATTTCTGTTTGTTACAGCCACCCACTTGTGGTATTTTTGCTTTAGCAGCACTAGATGACTAAGACATCTCCTAAATAAAATAAGAAGTCTACAATTCTTTGAAAATCTAATCAAGGGTCAGCTTTTAAAACATGGGGTAATTTTCTGTGGTTAGGGATTATTTGGCATACAGTAATTGCTCAATTAGGCTTGATTGCTTAGATCTGTAAGGTTTTCCTTCTTATCTAAGCAGTCTTCAGGAATCTATTATAAGTAAAGCACACAAAATACTTTTACTAAAGAAAATGTTTGGTGGCTAAAGATTAATAACACAGAGATGAAAAACAGGCCTTTCACTGAGATTTGGAGCCTGAGATACCAATTTCACAGATCTGGCTAATATCAAACTGATCTCTTAATTAAAGGCAAAAATTTAATGAGACCTCATCCAATTCTTTGGAGGTTTAAGATAAGCCCTTGTTGACTGGATACTGTAATCTATTTTTTTTGGGGTAACTGAAAATATTCTTTTCACTTTTATGTAATATATGTGTTAGTCTTGGCTTCAAAAGAGGAATTTTTATCCAAGATCCTCAAGTAACTTTTCTGAGATTAATTTGTTTTGGATAAGCATACCTTCCTTGCTTCCATTCACAGAGATTTAAACTGAGTCCTGCAGGGAATGTTCCCTATCCCAAGAAGGTATGAGATACTAGAGGGTGAGCTGTTACTCAGCTCAGAGTCTATTGCCTCCTAATGGACATCCCTCCATTTTGTTTTGAAAGAGGAAGAATGTTAATAGCCACAGTGCTTCATGAATTGTAGATAGTGGTGCCACACATACCTCAGGGAGGCATCTGAGCAATTGCTGGATCTAGTGCCTTCACCTGACCATCCGCCAAGCCACCCATCCATTCATCCACCACCCATCCTCCCATCCATCCATCCACCTGTCTGTCCATTATCCATCCAATGATCCATCTATCCATCCATTCATCCACCACCTGTTCACCCATTCATCCTCCCAATCATACATCAATTATCTATCCATCCATTCATTCACCACCTATCCACCTTTCTATCCATCCAACCATCCATCTATTATCTATCCAACTATCTATCCATCCATTCATTCATCCATCTGTCCACAAATCCATTTAGTCCATCCATCTATTGAACCATTTGTCGATCCGCTGATCCATTCATCCTTTCATTCAGCACTGAATAGTGGCTAAGCATATGCATTCTGAAGCCAGAATAGGTTGAATCCCAGCCCTGCCACTTATCAGCTGTGTGACCTTGAGAAACTTACTTAAATTCTCTGGGCCTCCAGTTTCCTCATCTGTATATCATGGTGGCGTGGACCTCACGGTATTGTGAAGATTAAGCAAGCTATCATCACAAAATACTTAGAATAGTGCCTGAGACATAACTTCTTGTTGTTGTAGTTAGGTACTGTTGAGTCAATTCCTACTCATAGCAACCCTATAGGACAGAGGAGAGCTGTCCCATAGGGTTTCCAAGGAGTGGCTGATGGATTCAAACTGCTAACCTTTAGTTAGCAGCTGTAGTTCTTAACCACTGCACCATCAGGACTCCGACACATAATTAGCACCATCCAAATTTTTTTTTTTTTTAATCGTTGCTATTATTATATTTATTTGCAGATGAAACAACTCAGGCCCAGAAAGGATAAGACCTCCATCCACAGGCACAGAGTAATTAAGTCAGAAGGTAGAGAATCTGCTTCTTTTGCTGTTTTTCTTTTGCAGAGAGTGGAAGAGGAGAGCCAGGGAAGAGGTATCGTTAGAGGGAGGGACTGGGAGATCATTTTCAAAGGACTAAATTATTTTGGTTTAATTTTGGTATAAGTAGAAAGCAGAGCTCTGGACTATTGTGGTGTTTTTTTTTGTTGCTGTTGTTCTATTTTTTGTTTTACTGGTTCTAGTTTTTCTTTAATTTCTAATGATTTCCAAAGTCTCCAAAAGTAAGTTGAGAAAATTGCATTTACTTATTTACCTATTTGATCAATTAGACCACAAAACCCCTGGGGGCAAAGATTATATTTTATTCCTATCTATCCCTGTGTGCCATAACTCCAGCACCCTGTAATCCCTGGGGTACCTGAGAAGCAGGATTAGATTAGTGTCTTAGTTATCTAGTGCTGCTATAACAGAAGTAACACAAGTGGATGACTTTAACAAAGAGAAATTTATTTCTTCATAGTAAAGTAGGCTAAAAGTCCAAATTTGGGACATCGGCTCCAGGGGAAGGCTTCTTCTCTCTGTCGCCCTTCTCATCAATCTTCCCCCCACTAGGAGCTTCTCTGTACAGAGACCCTGGGTCCAAAGGATGTGCTCTGCTCCTGGCACTGGTTTCTTGGTGGTATGAGGTTCCAACTCTCTGCTTGCTTCCCTTCACTTTTATCTCTTGTAAGATAAAAGGGGAAACCCTGGTGGCATAGTGGTTAAGTGCTACGGCTGCTAACCAAAAGGTCAGCAGTTCAAATCCACCAGGCGCTCCTTGGAAACTCTATGGGGCAGTTCTACTCTGTCTTATAGGGTCGCTATGAGTCGGAATCGACTCGACGGCACTGGGTTTTTGGTTTTGGTTAAGTTAAAAGGTGGCGCAGGCCATACCCCAGGGGAACTCTCTTTACATTGGATCAGGGATATGGGGGGGTGGGTAAGGGTGGGGTTACAATCCCACCCTAATCCTCTTTAACATAAAATGACAACCACAAAATGGAGGACAACCACACAATACTGGGAATCATGGCCTAACCAAGTGGACACATATTTTTGGGAGACACAATTCAATCCATGACAATTAGAATTTTTTGAAAGAAATGGTCCAGAGGCTGGTCACAAGTCTGTTCGCAGGGAAGGGGAAACCCATTGAGGAGATTCATGGAGTGGGTTCAGGGGAGGCTGTTAAGTCGGGATCCAGTTGAGCAGAAAAGAGCATTCGGCACCCATAGAAGAGGACTCTGCTTCTTTAGGGGCCCAAGAGCCAGGACATACAGCTCAGCCCTGAATAAAGAGCAGAATTAAGGATAGATTAGCAAGGGATATGCACATTTCAATGAAGAAGTGTTCAAGGAAAGACGTAGCCAACAGTGCTGGAAGAGTCCAAGGAATGACTTACCCTGAGTCACCCCAATTCAATTCAAGCCTTAATGTTCGTTGAGTACCTAGAATGGATAGAACATTAGTCTGGTCATATCATGGGGCCTTTACCTGTATGTGAACTCCCTGGGTGTTGAAAACAATTAACGTTCTCCGTGGCTAATGAAAGGTTGGTGGTTCAAGTCTACCCACAGGTACCTTGAAAGAAACGTCAAGTGATCTATTTCTCAAAGATCACTAACATTGAAAACTATATGGAGCACGATTCTACCCTGACACACATGGGTCTTCATGAGTTGGAATTGACTCAGTGGCAACTGTTTGTTTCCTCTTTGCTCCAATTTTAACTTTTATTTTTGTCTTATATGGTATGTATTTTCTGTAAGTTATTTTGAATGCTTATGCAACAAGATAGGAGTTTAACTAGAACGAAATGAAGCTGTTTGGGGCCATGAGTTACCTGAGCCATTTGAACTGATAGAGGTGTGATGCTTTATCACTCACCTGTGGTAAGCACCATGCACTTCCCTCACTCGATAGTAAAATAGCTGACATGGCACTGGTCCCTCGGAGAAAGACACAAACGAGGCTTGTGCTCTTTGGAAGGGCCTCTTGCAGCTCCTTTATGTAGACAACAGAAAGCTATTTAATAGAAGCAGCAAGAACACCATGCCAGAGCCTTTTATTGGGGGCTGACGTGGAAATACATTTATCCAGGGGGAGGAGAGAAAGGGGAGGGGGTTATTTCGTGAACTAACCAAAGCTTTAGTCCTCCATATATCCTTGTAAACTACAAGAGAGGGAGAACCAGAAGGGAACCAAGGAGTAGATGTAGATATATGGGTCTCAAGCAAGGTAGATCTCACCCCCACCCCTTTCTGGGACAAGCCCTAGGGAAGGGGGATAAAAGGTCTGGGGAATCAGTGAGCAGAGAGATTCTGAGCCTCACCTCTGGGGAGGTGGCAACATCCCCAAAACCAAAATTGCTGCTTGGGGCCCAGAGCCATAGTGGGTCTTAGATGGCCTCCAAGGATTCCCACAGCAGCATGTACCCAACCAGATTACACAGTAGCTCAGAGAGAGCTGGGCCTGAGGAGGCTTCACAGCGGCCACCCTCTCGTGGACATAACTTATCTCAGAGGACACAGGAGTGAACTGATGATGATTCAGGACAGGCTGCTGTGCCAAAACTTCTCCCTTCTCAGCACCATGGATCCACGGATGTCAGCTCCCCTACTCCCTGCCAAGGAAAGGAGGTGACCCGGAATTGCCAGAGAGAAAATTTCCTCCAAATGAGAGCTCAAGATGTACATTAAATTTTGTTTAGAAAAATAATGTTAGATTTCTTTCACATCTGAGTTTGTGGACTGAGATGAGTCCTTGTTAGAGTGTAATGATGACAGTGATGATGAGGAGGAGGATGGCCATGATGACCATGTGGATTACCAACACTCCTTGAGCGCTTATTATATGCCTGTTTCTCCGCTAAGATAAGATACCACCTGTCTGTCAGTTTGTCATACTCTGGTGGCTTGTGCATTGCTCCGATGCTGGAAACTACGGCACTGGTCACTCCCAGTGGACAGGTTTCAGCACAGCTTTCAGATGGACTAGGAGGAAAGGTCTGGGGATCTACTTCTAAAAATTAGCCCACGAAAACCCTATGGATCACAACAGAATATTGTCCAATATAATGCTGAAAGTGAGCCTGCTGGGTTGGAAGGCACTAAAAATACACAATGGCTGCAACAATGGACTCAAGCATACCAATGATCTCGGAGACCGCAGAGGACCAAGCAGCAATTTGTTTCTGTTGCACATGGGGTCACCATGAGTTGGAGCTAACTTGCCAGCAACTGACAACAGCAAAGTCTCTGCTAAAACTTTACAGGCGTTAACTCACAAGATCTTTACAACAGATACAAAAAAGCAAAAAAACCCAAATCCGTTGCCGGTGAGTTGATTCTGACTCATAGCGACCCTATAGGACAGAGTAGAACTGCCCCATAGAGCTTCCTAGGGGCAGCTGGTGGATTCAACCTGCCTACCTTTTGGTTAGCAACCAAGCTCTTAACCACTGTGCCACAACAGATAAAAAAAAAAAGGTACTATTAAATCCTCATTTTTAAGGAAATTGAGGCACAGAGAGGTTAAGTAATTTGCTCAAGGTCACATGGGAGGATGTGTGATTTGAATGTAGATAATCTCAATGACCCTTAGTGACACACTTATGATTTATAAACCAATGGGCCAGAAATATTTTCCCCTTCTCTTAAACTAAAGCCTTCTTGTGGGAGTTTAAGCCATTCCTCTTTGTTTTGTTCTTAACAGGGAGAGCTAATCGTTGCTCATGTGATCCATATCTTTTCTCCATTTCCTCTTTTTCAAGCCAAAGTGACCTCAGTTGCCTCAGCTCCTCCTTAGAGTGGCTGTGACCCTAGGTTTCACTATTTCCCTATTTCTGAGTTGCTCTCTGCTTTAGTTTCTGGGTCTGACCTGGAATGAAGGTCAATGTGTGTAAGTACAGAAGAAGGACAGTATCTTTATGATTCCAAATTGCAGCATGCTGATACAGAATTTAGCAATGTCTTTGAACAAGAAACAGCTCATTGCTGTGATCTCCCATGATCCCTCGACTCAGCTGCCATGCTGTACACATGGCCCTTCCTCCACGTCCTCTGGGAAATCAGCTATTTGGCCTTATGGAGACTGGCCTATTGCTGGGCCCTGTTATCTGTCCATCTAAATTATGGTGGCAGAGAAGATAAAAATACAAAGACCAAAAAGTCATTTTTCTCCCAGAAAAGCACTGAAATTCTTTAAGCCTTTCATTCTCCCTGCTTTTCTGCCGATAACAGCGAATGACGGCTTCTGCCCCTGCTTCTACTGGTTTAACACTGGGGTTATAAGAATGTAAATGTCTCCCGAGGAAAGATACGTTTGGGGGATTAACTCAACGGTTTCTTTTATTTATAAAATTTTAGTTGTAAGAGGAAGAAAGAACCTGCTGAACTTAGACTTTAAGTCATGATCTTGAACAGGAAATGGAGACCAGAGAGCCCCATTCATGTGGGTTCAGACCTCCTGGGAATTGGGTAGGTCAACTGTGGGGACTCCATTTTAGTTGATATGACTTTAAAAGCTTCTATTTTAAATCCAAGGACTGTTATACTTAAACATATTCATGTTTGGATCAGGTGACATAATCAATGACACTGACTTTCTTTAGCATTTTATCTCATTGACTGACAATTATCACTTTCTCTTCATGCCAGTTTCTCAACGTGAGGTATATTTAGCAAATAACTATGGCCTTTTTTCCTCATTACCCATTTTTCCCTACCAGTTGCCCTCGAGTTGACTCTGACTCATGGCGACCCCATGTGTGTCAGAGTAGAACTGTGCTCCATGTCCTTTTTTTTTTGTTTTAATTGTGGTGAAATTATTCCATAGAGTTTTCAATGGCTGACTTTTTTAGAAGTAGATCACCAGGGGACTTTCTTCCAAGGTGCCACTGGCTGGATTCGAACCACCAGTCTTTTGGTTAGCAGCTGAACATGTGAATCACTTGCACCACCCGGGGACTCCATTTTTCCCCTAAATTCTCTATAATTTGTCATTATCCACAATCCGTTATTGAAGCTGTTGACTTAGAAATCGTCAGAAACTTTAATTTGGTCAAATTAAAAGAACTTCTCCAGTGTTATTTTTGTTGATTGACCTGAGATTTTTAACACTATTAACTACCTCTCCCTCTCCTTCAAACCTCCTTAATCCCTGGCTTTCTTGGACACCCTATGACCATTTCTTCTCCTGGGAGGCAACTATCCTCTCTGGGGCATTCTCCAAGGCTTGGCTCCTGTCTCCAGACTTAATTCTTTCCACATTAATCTCGGATTATTCCCCTATCTTCAGCTGTCAGCATTATTTACGTGATTCCCAGTCCACATCTCCCACACTGTCTCTCTTTAAACTCCCAGCTGGTATCTCCCACCACCTTCTGAGCAATTTGTTAATTTGCTTTACCCTGGTACCTGGTGCTCAGCAGATCACCTCACAACCCCACCTTCTTACCTGCAAGTCCATCCCCTCTCTTCACTTCTCTCCTGATGACACTCTCAGGTCATCTCGGAATCACTCCACTGGAAAACTCCGGGTTGTCTTCGACTCCTTTCATTGGACGTTAAACTCTAAGGGGCAGGGACAGTGTCCACCTTTGTCACCACTGTTTTCCTGGAGCTTGGCACGGTGCTTGGCAATAGCAAGAACTCAAACTACTTATTTGCTGAATTACTGAGTTTTCTTTTTCATTACTTGCAGTCCTTCAGCCTCCAATATCAGTAACCCATCTACCAATCTGCAGGTAAGTATCTGGGGAGGCCGTGCAGGGTATGGGTTACGAGCATGCGTTCTTCAGATAGACTGTCTGGGTTTAAACCTTGGCTCAGTGGCTTATGAGCTGAGTGACCTTGAGCATGTTAGTCTTCGTTACTTAGTGGTGCCACAACAGAAATACCACAAGTGAGTGACTTCACAGAACAGAAACTTATTGTCTCATAGTTCGGGAGGCTACAAGTCTGAATTCAGGTCGTGGCTCTTAGGACAGGTCCTTCCTGGTCTATTTCAACTTCTGGTGGCTGCCAGCAATCCTTGGCATTCCTGGGCTTGTAGATGTATCTGTCTCCTTGTCTGTCTTTTTCTCCCCCCTCCCTCCCCGCCTGTGTGTCCCTATGTGTGTTCTGTTCTTTTTATAACTATAATTTAGAAGGGCTGAAGTTTAGAATCCACCCTACTATGTTATGACCGCATTAGCATAGCAGAAGAAAACCCCTATTTCCAAACAGGATCATACTTACAAATACGGGAGCTAGGATTCCAACACATATTTTTAGGGAACACAATGCAGTCTATGACGATGTTACTTAACCTCTCTACACACACATGCATGCACACACACACATGCGTGCACACACACACACACACATCACTCACACATTTGTGCTTGGTTTACTAACCTTGGAGACTTACGAATTCCGCAAGCCTGATTTTGACCGTGTTCATTTATACCTATCTCTCCGCATATGAATGTCAAAAGCAGCCCTACTCATTCTGGCAATTTCTTTGTCTGTCTAATGAGGGAAATAATAATACCTAGCTGGGTTTGTTCTTGTGAGGATTAAATTAGATAATCTATGTAAAATAGACATAGTAAGTGGTCACTAAATATTATGTATTGTTATTGTTGTTATTACTGTTATTATTATGGCAGAGAAGAGGCATGAACTAGGCCTGGGTGAGATTTGGAAGTGGGCAAGGTGTCCTGAGGACATTGTGTCAGGATAACAGGGTAAGTGACAGCGGGATGCCAAGGTCCAAGGGATGTTTAGGGCAGAAGATGAATAACTGATGGGTGTGCCCTGCTGGCACAGTGGTTAAAGTGATTGACAGCTAACCGAAAGGGCGGCGGTTCGAAACCACCAGCTGCTCCCTGGGGGAAAGATGTGGTGGCAGTCTGCTTCTGTAGGGATTTACAGCCTTAGAAACCCTATGGGGTTGTTATGAGTCAGAATTGACTTGATGGCAGTGGGGTTTTTGTTTTTTTTTTTTGATGAAGAGTAGCAAGAGAAAAGGCATATTGAAACTGATCTGGTAGGGAAATGAGTCTCAAATTGCTCTTCATGACACTGGGGCTTTGTTAGAGGGGTCTCAGTGGCTTCAAGGGTGAGGATGAGGGTAGGTGGGGGTGAGTAAAGGATTAGAAGTTAAAAAGTACAGGGCGGGCTGAATGGTCTGCGGGAATGTGCTAGGCTTGTACTTGGATTTGACGAGAGCGCTCTCCTTTTATCTGTTTTATACCTTGGTGTTCTGGATAAGGTCTACCTTGAAGAAAGGGTCCTGGTGCTTAAAAAAAAAACGATGGAAATCTCTGGTGTGGGCCTTGATGGCAAACCCAGGAGACTGAGCCTTATTGTGGGTAATGAGGAAGCCATGGGGGGATTGATGGAAAAGCAGCAGACGCTTTGGTAAAACCATTTTTTTTATACATCATTTGGTCGTGGTGTGTGTAATTCTCTAGAAGGAGGAACTAACACGTACTCCAGGCAGAAAGAGCCAATAAGACGCTGATTCCTCATTAAAAAACACCCTCTCTCTCTGCCCCTTCCTGTCTATTCCCTCGGCCAGCATCGGAACACAGCTGTCATGGCGTTGTGCCTTAATCATAGCATGGTCTTCTGTCTTCTGCCTTTAGATCCTGCCCTTCTATCCAATTTCACCTCCCTAAACATCAATTTTGTCACTTAATTGTATGTTCCAAAACCTCCAGTGGTTCCCCCTCGTAGCATAAAAACCAAACTCCTTTGCATTCAAGACCCCACAGTGTGACAAACTCTTCCTTCTGATCCTATCTGCTGCTAGTCACCTAAGGAGCCCTGATGGAGTGATGGTTAAGCACTCAGCTGCTAACCAAAAGGTTGGTGGTTTGAACTCACTTCATGGGTCTGCAGAAGAAAAGACCTGGTGATCTGTTCCCATAAAGATTATAGATTGGAAACCCAATGGGGCAGTTCTACACTGTCCTATAGGGTCCATATGAGTTAGAATTGACTCAGTGGCACATAACAACAACTAGTCACTCGTCTCCAGCCAGCTAAAGGTTCTTGTTGTTGTTGCTCTTGTTAGGTGCCGTCGAGTCGGTTCCAACTCATAGCGACCCAGTGCACAACAGAATGAAACACTGCCCATTCCTGCGCCATCCTTACAATCGTTGTTACGCTTGAACTCATTGTTGCAGCCACTGTGTCAATCCACCTTGTTGAGGGTCTTCCTCTTTTCCACTGCCCCGTACTCTGCCAGGCATGATGTCCTTCTCCAGGGACTGATCCCTCCTAATATGTCCAAAGGTTCTCACAGGACCCAGTACTCCCAGACATAGCACATTTATTTTCTCTCCTGTATTTCATGCTATTGCCTGGTCCTGGATATACCCCCCACACACACACAGACACATGCACAACACACATACACACATCCATACATAGTTTCCTAAGCTGGTAGACTTACAAATTCCGCAAGCCTTTCTTGACCATGTTCACTTATACATGTCTCTCCCTGCATGAATGTTGAAAGCAGCCCTGCCACTTACATATTCATTCTGACAGCCATCAGTATTTTTTCTGGTTACAAGTGGAGCCTAGAATAGTGCTGGACTCTTTAAACCAGGTGCTTTTGAGTCAACTCCAACTCATGGCAGTGCCATGTGTGTCAGAGCAAAACTGTGCTCCATAGGGTTTTCAGTGGTTGATTTTTTGGAAGTAGATCACCAGGCCTTTTTTCCAAGGCATCTCTTGGTGGACTCGAACTCCAGCTTTTCAGTTAGCAGCTGAGCACATTAACCATTTGCACTACCCGGGGACTCTGCTGGGCTCTTTACACGTTACCAATCCAAAATAAATTTAATCCAGTTGTATTGGGGACGTCTCTGTTTCTGTTACTCCAAAACAGGAGCGCCATCTTAAGCCACCTTCAATGCTGAGGCCACCTTCTGAGCTCCCCGCTTGCTATCCACAGCACCTGGTCTCCTCACCCAGCCTGTAGAGAACCTTTTGGGTCATAAGACAAGAAAACTCAGAGATTTGGAGTGGTAGCCCGCATTTTAAGAAACCGCTCGAACCCAGCCAACATTCCTTCCCACAGGGATTTTATGAAATGTCTTCTTGACAAATGTCAGCAGCATTGAGATTCACCACAACCATGTATTAAAGGAACAAAAGCCTTGCCGCTGACAGGCCTGAACAGCCGAGCTCAATTTCCTCTGGGGAATAACCGGCTGAGGAAGGGCAGAGTCTTTGGTGTTCTCATCTCCTCCAAGGCCTGTGTGTTCCAATCAGGGACCATGAGGTGAAATTCCGACAGGGCTGTAAACACTCTTCCCTGTAACCACTGGCAAAAGTGACAAGGACAATTTCACAACTTGCGGCTGAGGTAGAGAAAAAGCTTTTCCTGTTCCTCACTTAGCCCCAGCCTCTACTCGTCAGCACCTAAACAGCACCACACATGGAGGCATGAAGCTTTTCACCGATGCCACTTCATCTATAAAAAGCTCTCTTTGCCTCGGAAGTGCCAGTGTTCTAGTGAGAGACAGACTATTTACAAACCTGCTTCACTGGCTTCCTCTTTCAAGACACAGGAACTACAGCAGAGATGGCTCGTTACCATTGATGAATAGTCCCCAAGGTCCTTGGCTCAGCTGTGCTAGTCATAAGTTGTACCAGGTAGCAACCATGCCAGGGTTTGGTCCTCAACCAGTAACCGGTTGCCATTGAGTCGACTCCAACTCATAGTAACCCCATGTGTGTCAGAATAGAACTGTGCTCTGTTAGGTTTTCAGTGGCTGATTTTTCAGAAGTATATGGCCAGGTCTTTCTTCTGAGGCACCTCTCGGTGAACTCCAACTGCCAACCTTTGGGTTAGCAGCCAAGCGTGTTAACCTTTTGCACCATCCAGTAACTCCCTCTGGTCCTCAAGGAGCTCCAAATTTAGATGAGGGGATGGGAGCTGCCAAAAAATAAAATTAGATGAATAATATATAATGTTTACAGCAAGCTCAGGCTAAATGCCAGAGCATTTCAGAGAGAGTGTTATAGGAGATGGGAGGCAGCAGATCCCTGTGGGCTGCCTTATCAGTGAAGGGTCCAGCAGCAAGGATAAACAGGACTTGAGCTTGACTTTAAAGAATGAGAGAACTAAGCCAAGGGAGGAGAGGAGGCTGGCTTCTAACCCAGACACTGGACCCAAGACTAAGGCAGTGACTCAGCCTGCTTCTAGACTTGCTGTGTTTCTCATGTGAGCATATAGAAATAAAGGGAGCTTCCCTTTACTCTAAGCAGCTCAGGTGTGAGGTGTCAACACACAGAGGAAGTGACCTGAGTGGCAGAGGATGGTGCAGAGGGAGCCGTGGTCATACCTCTACCTCGGTCACAGTTGATTTCTGGTCACACTTAGCCCACCCTGTGGGGTAACACAGAAATCAATAGTGAGGCCAGATATTGTGAATAAGCTTCTGAGCCTTGAGTTAAGATGTGGCTGCTGTCACCTCCAGAGTCCCTGGGTGGTGCAAACGGTTAACATGTTTGGCTGCTAATGGAAATTCGGGGATTTGTGTCCACACAGAGGCACCTCAGAAGAAAGGCCTGGGAACCTATTTCTGAAAAGCCAGCCATTGAAAACCCTATGGAGCACAGTTCTACTCTAACACACATGGGGTCACCATGAGGTGGAGTCGACTCCACCGCAACCAATTTTGTTTATTTTACCGTCACTTCAGCTGCCACAAGGTGGAAAAGGTAAAGCAGAGTTTCAGGGGACAAAATGGAAAAGCCACGTAGGCTAACAGAGACCAGTCCTCCCACCTTATTTGCCTTCAGTACGGGAATCCTGTATTTTTATGGGGAGCTTATAAATAGTCGGCTCTCAATTTTCTCACCACGTGGGAAAAGGAAGAACCTGGAAATCCTCCATCCCTGTAGAATTCTCAGTCCCAAATTTCAGTCATGATTTCCATCTTCTTTCTCATAAAATCTTTGCCCAGAGCCATCACAAAATGGTAAAATTGTGTGATTTCTACGTTATCTTTCTGTCTTCAATCAATAAGTTGGCTGGCTGTGAGCGAGCTAATTGGGTGCTCCGCCGCCCCTTCCAGTTGTGCTTGCTAAAGCAGAGGGGTCAAAAGAGGAAGACCCTCAACAGGAGGAATTAGCACAATGGCTACACTGATGGTTTCAAACATAGCAGTGATTATGAGAATGGCGCAGAACTGGGCAGTGTTTTGTTCTGTAGTACACAGGGTTGTCCACTATGAGTTGGAACCGACTTGACAGCACCTAACAACAACAACTTCCAGTTGTATGAGATTGTGCTAGTGTAGGAGTTTAATAGTCTTGTCCAGCATTGGCATTTTATGAACCTCTCCAGGTAACTCTATTCCCTTTTGACTGTGCTTGTGAGAAGACTGCTGAACAAGTGGCGGTATGGTGCAGTGGTTACAGCATTGCCTCTGGAGCTGGACAAAGCTGGGTTCAAACCCAGGCTTGGCCACTTAGGACCCTCTCTTCTCTAAGACAGCCTCTGTGGTAGGGGTTGGTGGTGAGCATCAGATGAGCTAATACGTGTAAAATGCCTACCACACTGCCTGGCTCATAGCAACTACTCACAGCATGTTAATATAAAGAACACAAAAGTTCAAAAGTAAAAAGAGGGAAGAGAAAGGTATTCTAGATAAACCAGACCTAAATATGAGTCAGACTTGAACTGAATTAGTGTAAAGACTGTTGTCTAATGGGTCTGGGGCAGGATTGGGACCCAGGTTCTAGCTCAGCAATGTAATCCGAGGAGAAAATCAATGGAGTATGTATGGATTGAATTGTGTCCCCCCAAAAATGTGTGTCAACTTGGTTAGGCCACGATTCCCAGTATTGTGTGGTTGTCCTCCATTTTGTGATTGTAATTTTATGTTGAGAGAATTAGGGTGGGATTGTAACACCACTCTTTTTCAGGTCACCTCCCTGATCCAAGGTAAAGGGAGTTTCCCTTGGGTGTAGCCTGTCAAGAGATAAAAGGAAAGGGAAGCAAGCAGAGAGCTGGGGGACCTCATACCACGAAGAGAGCAGCACCAGGAGCAAAGTATGTCCTTTGGACCTGGGGCCCCTGTGCCTGAGAAGTTCCTCAACCAGGGGAAGATTGAGGACAAGGACCTTCCTCCAGAGCTGACAGAGAGAAAGCCTTCCCTTTGGCTGACACCCTGAATTTGGACTTGTAACCTACTAGACTGTGAGAGAATAAATTTCGCTTTGTTAAAGCCATCTACTTGTGGTATTTCTGTTAGAATGGCACTAGATAACTAAGACAGAGTGTTAGCATTCTTAGCAAAATATAATTTGTCATAAAGACAGCACAAACCAGACTTATGCCTTTTAAGTGTGGACACAGCTGCAAAGAGTGATCAGCGTTCACCGGCATGTGCCGTCCTCTCCAAGCTCACAGTGAGAGAGGACAGGGCTCTCTGGGACTGATTTATTATGAAACTTGTATTCTTAGCAAGGTAAGGGTGGCTGGGGGTGAGGGTGTTGCCCACTGCTTAGTTAATTAAGGAGTAGACAGGCCATGGATTGATGTGGGCAAGAAGTCCCAGATGAAATCTTTTTACCTTTCGGTAGGGAGAAGGCTTTAATCGTAAAAAGAGAAGGTTATCATACCCATTTTCCCTAAGCCACGTTTTAAAAACAGCTTCTCTTTTTTTTTTTTCTCCTAAATGTTCCCTCAAAGTACTAGATCTTAAATTAAATTTTAATTTAGAGGTTTTTTTTTTTAATTAAAAAAATTTTTTTTTATTGAGAACACTTTTATTAGTATCTTAAGTGCAGGGAATTTCCCATCAGCCTAGCAACGACTGAAAGCTGAAATGAGCAGTTCTACAATTAACAAGCCTGAGGTTGTCTGGCTCAGCGCTTGGCTTGCTGTAAACATTATATGGCCAGCCTGGAGCTCAGGAGCACGGCTGGGAAGATAGATAGCCCACAAATCTGCTCATTAGGTCATAGACGCATCTGTTTCCCACCTTGCAGGCCTGGTCCCGGGGGTTTCTCTTTATGCCTGCCCTTTTATTGGGGCTCCCTCCTATTTTATAGGGAGGCAACTCAGTGTACCTGTAAGTGGCTTGTCTGCCAGGCACCATTACTCCATATATGGAAAACAGGACAAATGAATTACAGCCCTGAAACTGTGAGCTGGATTTTCTTCTCTCCATGCTTTCCAGCAGAAAGATGGAGTACTCTGTTTTATCTTAAAAGTGGTAAGTATGGGAATGGGATTCCAAGGAAATGTGAAGGGAATTCAGTGAGTTCTGGCACTCCTGAGGGGAGGAAGCATTTCGCTTTGAAGTTTCAGGAAACAAAAGGGGATTGATTCCTATGAAGCTGACTCTGGGGGAGTGTTTGAGCCAAAGGGGCAGGAGCCCCAAGCCAGTCAGAAAGTGCAGCGCCTTGGTTGGGAAGTCCTGTTACTGCGAATTAAAAAAAAACCCAAACCCGTTGCCATCAAGTCGATTCCGGTTCATAGTGATACCATAGGACAGAGTAGAACTGCCCTAAAGAGTTTCCAAGGAGTGCCTGGTGGATTCAAACTGCCGACCTTTTGGTTAGGAGCTGTAGCTCTTAACCACCACGATGCCACCAGAGTTTCTGTCCCTGGGAATATAGGTCATTAATTACATCTTTATGTGCTACTTGCCTCGATGTGGTAACTCCATTATGAGTTGCACTGATTTCAAGAAAGAATAAAAAGTAAAATAACAGTAATAAAATTTGGGAGGAAATGTACACACTTAGGAACGAACCTAGAGAAATCCCTAGGTGGTGCAAATGATTAACGTGTTCAGTTACTAATCAAAAGGTTGGAGGTTCAAGTCCACCTGGAGGTGCCTTGGAAGAAAGGCTTGCTGATCTACTTCTGAAAAATCTGCCATTGAAAACCAGATGGCACAGTTCGGGGCTCTGACACATAAGGGGCCACCATGAGGAGGGCGACTCATGGCAACTTGTTCAACAAACCTAGAAAGCTGGAAGACTCATACTGTTTCCTAGAGTTTCCCTGTAAATGAGATTGAGCAGGAAAAGAGGGGTATGTTACCAGCTCGGCCCACTTGCCGAGTGGGCTCTGGGCATTGTCAGGCAGTGGGCACCCTGGCTTTTAGGTCTTCCATTGTGCACTTGGCTGTCCGGGGTTGTCTCAGCAATTCAGATTCAGGAACTCCAGTGACTGCCCAATACACACATTTCTCTGAAAATGTGCCAAGCCTGAGGGCTGGTCATAGGTATTTGCATCATGCTACATCGAGTTCAGGACAAACTTCTGGTCCAGCAAGTTTCCATGGAATGTGATCTAACTGGACAGGCATGTGCCCCTCGCCCCCCACCACAGGTGGATCCAGGATTTGCGGGGCCAGAAGTTCATTCAATTTGGGAATAAGGAGAAGAATAAAAAACCAGTTGCCATTGAGTTCACTCTGACTCATGGCAACCCCGTGTGTGTCAGAGTAGAACTGGGCTCCACAGGGTTTTCGAAGCTGATTTTTCGGGAGTAGATCTCCAGGCTTTTCTTCTGAGGCACCTCTGGGTCAACTTAAATGGCCAGCTTTTCAGTTAGAGGCAAACATCTTAACTATTTGCATCACTCAGGGATGCCAAGGAGAAGAATAATATATTACAAATGCAAAATGAGGTACAGAGCCTTAGAAGGGGCCTGAGCAGGGCTGAAGCTCTGAAGCTGAAGTTCTACCAGCTTCTTGGTAAACCATCTCTGCCCCTCTCATGGGTTATCAGAAAAGGGCAGCCAGGCTATGCAGGACTAACTTACCCTTTGGATTTGGAGTCACAGCACACTTTGGACAGGGAAAAACGGTGGCCTTAGTAGGCTTTGATTCTTCCAACAACTAAGGCTGCTTGTAGCATCTCTTTGTTATTGGTTGGTGTGGAGTCGATTTCTATTCATGGCAATTCCACGCTTGCGGAGTAGGACTGTGTTGCGAAGTCTGTGACCTTTTGGAAGCAGACTGCCAGGCCTGTCTTCCAAGGCCCCTCTCCGCGGGTTTGAACCTCCGACCTTTGGACTAGTAGTTGAGAGCTTAACTGTTTGTGCCACCCAGGGACTTCCAGAATCTCTTACCTAGGGAAGAACAAAGAAGGCCTGTGTCCCAATCCTCCAACGTTGTGTAATGCATGCTCCCCTGGGGACATTGTTCTTGCAGCTTCACCACCCCTCCTCGGGCCTAGCAAAGGGCCTGGCACACACAGTGCACGGTGAATGCATGCCGAAGTGAAGAATTAAAATGGAAGAAGATAATAGCCAGATAACCCAAGGTAGAATGAAATTCCCCAACTGGGCTGAAAGGTGAGGGGGACTCCCTGACCGCACCTAGGAGCTGAGTGTCTTCATGCTCTGCCCAGATGGGCTCATAAACCTTTTCTTGTTTATAAATGGAAGGGACTCCTCTGAGGGCTCCTTGGGTTACAAAGGGCTGTCAGGTCTAAGATCATTGGTAGATGAGCTTCTTTCTCTCTAGGTAAATTGGTGCTGAAATATATGTAGATCTAAACCCGTCTGCATTCACAAATCCTACTACAGTCATCCTTGGCTCTTATGTTAGGATTGGAAGAGAATGCCTCTCCCTGCCAGTTTTGTCATTGGCTGTGCATCTAACAAGCACCTCCCCCTGTGAGAGGTAGAAAGATTTTTGTTTTCTTTATGTTGATGTGTACTATATTGAAGGCTGTAGTCTTCAATCTTCTTAGTAAGTGCTTCAAGTCCTCTTCACTTTCAGCAAGAAAGGTTGTGTCACTTGCATATAGCAGATCCTTAATATGTCTCCCTCCAATCCTGATGCTCTGTTCTTCTTCCTATAGTCCAGTTTTTTGGATTATTTTGGATATTTGTCCTATAGGGTCGCTATGAGTCGGAATCGACTCGATTGAGTAAGCATGATGACAGGATACAATACTGACACACACCTTTCCTGACTTTAAACCAAGAAGTATCCCCTTGTTCTGTTTGAATAGCTACTTCTTGGTCTATATACAGGTTCTGCATGAGCACAACTAATGTTCTGGAATTCTCATTCTTCACAATGTTATCCGTAATTTCTTATGATCTACACAGTCAAATGCCTTTGCATAGTCAATAAAACAAGGTAAACGTGTTTCTGGTACTCTCTGCTTTCAGTCAAGATTCCTTTGCTTTTCAGATCTCCCTTTTTAGTATGAAGTCTTTTATGAGGTGACCCAGTATTATGTATGTAACTTCTCAGTGATTTTTCTTCTCATATCATGTTCACCTGCTTGAATTCCCCATCTTCAAATTGCATGATCTGCCTGCCTATGTGTGATTGTTAAGGTTGTGTGTCAATTTGGCTGGGCCATGATTCTCAGTGGTTTCCCAATTATGTGACAATGAAGTTTGGAAGTTATCTAATGCTGCAATTTGGCACTTATGTAATGTTGTAGTCAGCCAAATAGTTGTAAGGGGAGTTTCCTAGGGGTGTGTCCTGCATCAAATGTATATATATATGGACATTCTGGCAAAGCTCACTCACTTGCTACGGAAGCTGCATCTGGCTCATCATAATCTGACTACTGGTTCTTGGGACTTGAGCCAGTGGCCTGCCATATTGCCTCCCAACCTTGCAGTTCATAGACCTCTGCAGCTTGTGAGCCAGCAGCCTACCATCTTACCTACCCATCTTGGATATGGTCAGCCTTCGCAGCTATGTGAGTTAGGAGAAGCCTCCAGCCTGACACCAGTCCCACAGACTTGGGACTTGCCAGCCTCTACAATCATGTGAGCCATATCCTTGAGATAAATCTCTCTCTCTCTATATATATATGTTTCATTGTTTTGCTTCTCTAGAGAACCCAGCCTAAGACATTTGGAACCTAGAGTGATGACTCAGCCTCCAGTAAAAAGAAGGCACTGCTAATCCATGGTGTGTAGTATTAATACACAAGATATCACCAGCAATAGATCAAGTGTTGGTAAGAAGTGATGCCCTGGGTGATCACATGTTTGATACTTTTCTACAATTTTATCAACTTTTCTACAATTTTATAGAGAAGCTGGTTGGTTGGTTCTACTATTGCTAGACAAAGTGGTAAAAAAAAGAGATGACGTGAGGGCTTCAGGGTCACAGCTCAAGTGCGGCATAAAAAACCTGAAAGCTGCCACTTATGCCCTGAAAGAAAGCCTTATTTCTTGTAGTAATAGAGCTGAAATTGCCAAAAAACCAAACCCAGAGTCTTATCCTAAGAGTGGCTGAATTAAAACACCAACTAAATTCCCAACCTTGAATGGTGTCTGAAGTTAAAGTGAGGACATTGATTGGGATGAAACGGGACCTTGAAACTTGGGATGGGGATGTATGGGTAGATAATCAGGAAGCTGGGGACTTTGAGCCCCTAATTCCATTGAATCCCTCCTACCAACAGAAACAGCCCTCTTACTCCCATCTGGCGATTACTCCACCTTTACCTGCTAAGCCACCCTGCCCTGTAAAAGCATTAGGCCCTCCACCCCATCTGATAAGATTAACCTAGCTGTGTCTGAAGAGTCTTTGTCTGAGATATTCCCTGCTCCAGCATCTGAGTCATTGCCTAGGGTAGAGTCTGAGTTACTGCCTGAAGGAGATGGCTTACAATAATTCACGAATATTCCAAAGACCTGCTTCTAGACCATCACTAGGCTTAAGTCCCAGCGAGCCTCAAATGTGAAGTATAAAATGTGACCAAGGAGGAAGTATGCTACACTCCAAAAGAACTGCTTAACTTTTCTAATATATACAAACAGAAACCTGGGGGAATATGTGTGGGAATGGCTGTTAAGGGTGTGGGATATTGGTGCAAGGAACATAAAGTTGGACCAGCCTGAGTTTATTGATAAAATACAGATTCTTCATTCAATATTTCAGCTCAAGAGGTTAGAAAAGAATCTAATAGTTTATTTGGTTGGTTCACTGAAGCATGGATTACAAGGTGGCCTATGCTAAATGAAGTTGAAGTACCAGACTTGCCTTAATACTGTGAAAGAAGATATCCAAAGGCTTAGGGAAATTGTCACATTAGAGTGGATTTATCAAGTTAGGTCCACAGGCCTACACATGGACTGCCAAAAGGACACACCTTTTAAAACAACAGTGAGAAACAAATTTGGGAAGGGAGCCCCAGCATCCTTGAAGACTGCTGTAATTGCTATTTTACATAAGTCATATTTGGCAGTAGGAACTGCCCTAACAGAATTAAGACACTTAACTGCAATGGAGCTGGTGGTAGGGTCCTCGTGGCAGTACATGGGGTCGCTATGAGTTGGAACTGACATGATGGCATCTAACAACAACAGATAAACTATATATGATGTTTCCTAACAGGTCCCTGTGCAATAATAGATCTTTACCTGTTCATCATATAAAAAGAAGGATGATAGAAATAATTAGGTTTTTTTTGTTTGCTGCATGTTTCTTAAACAGCTCAACAGTGTTATATAGAACTAATGGGAAGGTTTTCAAATTCGAGGAGAAGCTCAGTCTTCTGAGGCTAATTTTGTACAGGTAATATTTTATTAATATAAATATATTTCAGAGATTTTACATTTGCTAGGAAGGCCCTGAAGATTGATCAGTACCCTTACTGCCTGTGAAATATTCCTACCTTAAAGAGAACCATCAACCAGATCTTTATGGATTAGTTATGTATAATACTGTAATAGAGATTTTACTTTCCTCCATTCTGGTATTGTTAGTAACTGTATTAAATCAACCACAACCATTCAGGGTTATTTTCAATAGGTAGTTTCTGCTTTTCCTGCCTGTTTGACTGTTGTTAATTGGTGTTATACTGACTTTGACTCATAGCAACCTTGTGTATAACAGAATGAAATATTGTCCAGTCCTGTGCCATCTTCATGATTGTCGCCATGTTTGAGCCCATTCTTTTGATCATTGTATAGTGCCTTATAACCTAGTGGGCTCATCTTCCATCACTGTATCAGAAAATATTCTGTTGTGATCCATGACGTTTTCATTGGCTAATCCTAGGAAGTAGACTGGCATACCTTTCTTCCTTGTCTGTCTTAGTGTGGATGCTCCACTGAAACCTGACCACCATAGGTGAGCCTGCTGATTTTGAAATACTGGTGACATAGTTTCTAGGATCATAGAAACACACAAGCAAGCTACCACAGAATGACAACCTGACAGAAGGTGGTGGCATATTTGCCCTGAGTTTCTATAATATACAAGTTAGCATTGGGAATTTGGTTCTTGTCTTAGGCTGGGTCCTCTAGAAAAATAAAGCCAGTGAAGTGTGTGTATATGTCTGTACATATATATAGAGAGAGAGAGAGAGGGAGATTTGTCTCAAAGAAGTGGCTCACACAGTTGTAGAAACTAGCAAGTCCCAAGTCTATGGGTCAGGCATCAGGCTGGAGGCTTCTCCTGACCCATGTACCTGCAGAGACTGACAAATCCAAGATTAGCAGGTCAGACAGAAGGCTGCTGGCTCACAGGCTGCAGAGGCTGAAGAATTCCAAGAACCAGAGGTCAGATGATGATCAGCTGGATGCAGGATCCAGAGTAAGTTTAGCCAGAAAATCCATATATAATATAGGATGTGAGCCACAGCCTGAGGAAGCTCCCCTTATAACTGATTAGCTGGGTCACATCATGGAGGATGATTACATCATTACATAACTGCCAAACTACTGAGAATCACGGCCCAGCCAAGTTGACACAGAACTTTAACCGTCAGAGTCCACCACTTATAAACTTGGTGCCTATACACATCTCCTTAAGCCATATACAGTCTCTAAATAAAAACAATTACTAAGTCATACTTATGCCTAGTATGATACAACTAACCTGTGTACTACTGAAAATGAACTAGCCTTGTTTTATAAGGTTTTATAAGGTAGGGAAGTGTCATGGACTGAATTATGTCCCCCCTACAAGATGTTTGTATCAATTTGGCTGGGCCATGATTCCCAGTATCTTGTGATTGTCCTCTATTTTGTGATTGTAATTTTATGTTAAAGAGGATTAGGGTGGGATTTTAATACCCTTACTAAGGTCATATCATTGTTCCAATGTAAAGGGAGTTTCCCTGCGGTGTGGCCTGCACCACCTTTTATTTTACAACAGATAAAAGGAAATGGAAGGAAGCAGACAGTTGAGGACCTTATACCACCAAGAAAGAAGCACTGGGAGCAAAGCGCATCCTTTAGACCTGGGGTTCCCCCACAGAGAAGCTCCTAGTCCAGGGGAAGATTGACGAGAAAAACCGACAGAGAGAGAAAGAGTTCCCCTGGAGCTGACACCCTGAATTTGGACTGTGAGAAAACAAATTTCTCTTTGTTAAAGCCAGCCACTTCTGGTATTTCTGTTATAGCAGCACTAGATGACTGAGACGGAATTTGGTACTGAGAGTGGTGTGCTGCTCTAACAGATACCTAAAATGTGCAAGCAGTTTTGAAACTGTGAATGGTTAAAAGACTCAGAAGGAAGTGAAGAGAACTGGTAATACCAGAGGGGGTGCAGGTGGTGAGAAACTGCAGCAGAGGACCACCAGCAGCAGTGAGCCAGCAGCAGCAGAACCAGGAGACCAGTGCTAGACAGCACTGGAGCTGAACCACAGAGTGAGAGAGCTGAGTGGTGTGCAGGAGACTTCCTTGTGGAGTGGGGTGCCTATGGGAACTTATCAGTGGAACTACAGAGTTTTGGAACACTTGCCCCAGCAGGGCAGATGTGGGTGTGAGGCCCGAGGGCTGAGAGGCTGCAGGAAGCAGAAGCTGAAGAGACAAGGAACACAAGAAGCTGAGTTGCCTCAGTCACAAAAGGGATGGCCAGGACTTCTGGAGTTTCAAAGGGTGGAGCCATGGACTCTTGTATTTCTAAGGGTGAAGTCTTCACTCAGATGGACTAGGAGAATTGTGCTTCTAAAGCTGAGGGAGCAGAGTTGCTGTCCCAGTGGGCCTGGAAGGCGGAGCTGGAGAATGTGGCCAATACTTAAGAGTCTGGAGGGCAGGACTATTGTGTAAATGGTCTAAGAGAACAGAGCACTATTTTCAAAGCCTTGAGGGCTAATGTAATGTGTTCTGCTGACTTGCTTAGTGCCTATTGTACCTTCTTTTCCTCCAATTTTTCCTATTTGTAATGGAAATGTCTAGCTTGTGCCTGTTCTGCCATTGTACTTTTGGAAACAGATAACTTATATTCTAGATTTCACGGATGAAGAGGAATTTTTGGATTTTGAACTTGGAGTTAAGACTTCTGCTATGATATGATGGGGTGAATATATTTTGCATGTTGTAAGAATGTGACTTTTGGGGGGACCAAAGGGGAAATGTCATGGATTGAATTATGTTCCCCCAAAAACGTGTATATTAACTTGGTTAGGCCATGATTCCTGGTATTCTGATTGTCTTCCACTTTGTGGTTGTAATTTTATGTTAAAGAGGATTAGGGTGGGATTGTAACACCCTTACCAGGTCACATCCCTGATCCAATGTAAAGGGAGATTTCTTGGTGTGTGACCTGCACCACCTTTTATCTCTCAAGAGATAAAAAGGAAACAGAAGCAAGCAGAGGGTTGGGGACCTCATACCACCAAGAAAGCAGCACCAGCAGCAGAGCATGTCATTTGGACCTAGGGTCCCTGTGCCTGAGAAGCTCCTTGACCAAGGGAAGATTGATGACAAGGAATCTTCCTCCAGAGCCGACAAAGAGAGGAACTGACACCTTGAATTTGGACTTGTAACCTATTAGACCGTGACAGAATAAATTTCTCTTCGTTAAAGTCATCTGCTTATTGTGTTTCTGTTATAACAACACTAGATGACTAAGACACCTGGTTATGGGAGAAACAGCACTATATATTGGACACTGGTTTAAAGCATATACAGCCTCTTGGAGAACATTGCCCCAACGGTGCAAGGAATTGCCACCTAACTGGTGCCATAATTTTGTCTTTAGAAGGTCATTTCATTGATCTTATCAAGCCAGCCAATTCAGGATGATGGGGAACATGGTAAGACCAGTGAATTCCATGAGCGCAGGCCCATAGTCACACATTATTGGCTGTGAAGTGAGTCCCTTGATCCGAGGCAATGCTGTGTGGGATATCTTGACAGTGGATAAGGCATTCTATGAGTCCACGGATGGTAGTTTTGGCAGAGACATTGCATGCAGGGAAGGTAAATCCATATCCAGATTAAGTGTCTATCCCAGTAAGAATGAAATGCGGCCCTTTCCATGTTGGAAGCAGTCCAATGTAATCAACCTGCCACCAGGTTGCTGGCTGATCACCTCAAGGAATGGTGCCATATCAGGGACTCAGTGTTGGTCTCTGCTGCTGGCAGACTGTGCATTCAGCAATGGCTGTATCCAAGTGGGCTTTGGTGAGTTAAGTCCATGTTGCTGACCCCACGCATAACCTCCAACCCTGCCACCATGGCCACTTTGTTCATGAGCCCATTGAGCAATGATGGGAGTGGCTAGGGAAAGAGGATGACTGATTTCCATAGAACGCACCATCTTACCCACTTGATTGTTAAAATTCTCCTCTGACGAGATCACCCTTTGGTGAGCATTCACATGAGATACAAATAACCTCAATTCTTTGGTCCATTCAGTGAGGTCTGTCCACAAACCTCTCACCCATACCTCCTTGTCACCAAATTTCCAATTACATTCTTTCCAAGTCCCTGAACATCCAGCCACACCATACACCCATGAATCAGTATATAATCTCACATTTGGCCTTTTCTCTTTCCAAGCAAAGTGAACAGCCAGGTTCACTGCTTGAAGTACTGCCCATTGGGAGGATTTCCCTTCACCACTGTCCTTCAGGGAGATCCCAGAAAAGGGCTGCAGTGCTACCCGCTATCCACTCCTGAGTGGTACCTGCATATTGTGCAGAACTATCTGTAAACCAGGCGTGAATTTACTGTTCCTCAATAAACTGAGCATAGGGAGCCCCACATGAGGCCACAGGGCATGAGCCCGATCTCATATATACCACTTCCATTTAATGATGGAGTGCTGCTGTGCATGTCGGACTTTATGACTCTATAGCTTAGACAACACCCAGTTCATGAGGGGCAGCTCAGGCCACATAAATACTTGGTTGCCCATGGATAAGCATTCAGTCTCTACTAAGGCCCAGTAACAAGCCAAATCTGATTCTCAAAAAGGAGTAGTAGTTATCTGCAGAGGATATCAGGGCTTTGCTCCAATATCCTGAGGGTGCGCACTGTGGTTCACCAGTAGGAGCCTGCCCAAGACTCTAAACAGCATCCCTATCTGCCACTGACCCTTCAAGCACCATTGGATCAGCTGGATCATATGGCCTAAGTGGCAGAGTGGCTTGCATGACAGCCTGAACCTGTTGCAGAGCCTTCTCTTGTTCTGAGCGCATTCAAAACTAGGAGCTTTTCAAGTCACTGGATAAATAGGCCAGAGTAGCACACCTAAAGGAGGGATATATTGTCCCCCAAATCCAAAGAGACCCACCAGGCATTCTGCCTCCTTTTTAGTTATGGGAGGGGCCAGATGCAATAACTTATCCTTCACTGTAGAATGAATATCTCGACATGCTCACACCACTGGAACCCTAGAAATTTCACTGAGGTGGGAGGCACCTTAATTTTTTGTTGCATTAATTTCCCACCTTATAGCACACAAATGTCTTACCAGTAAATCTAGAGTCATTGATACTTCTTCCTTATTAGCTTGAATCAGCATAATGTCATCAATGTAATGGACCAGTGTGAAGTCTTGTGGAACAGAAAAGTGATCAAGTTCACTGTGGACTAAATTATGACGTAAGGCTGGAGAGTTGATACACTCCTGAAGGAGGATAATGAAGGTGTATTCCTGGCCTTGTCAGTGGAAGGCAAACTGCTTCTGGTGATCCTTTGAATCCGGAGCCTAGAAAAAGTCAGGAAGTATATGAATTTGCTCAAGAAGGAAACTGCACCTGAAACTGTTGCAATTTGAATCATCACCTGATTAAATATACAATAATCCACTGTCATTCTCCAAGATCTATCTGTTTTTTTTGCAGAGGCCAAATAGGTGAATTGAATGAGGACATGGTAGGAATCACCACCTTTTCATCCTTCAAGTCCTTGATGGTGGCAGTAATCTCTGCAGTCCCTCCAGTAAAGTGGTATTGCTTTTGGTTTACTATTTTCATAGGTCAGGATAATTTTAATGGCTTCTGCTTGATTTTTCCTACCATAATAGCCCTTACTGCACATGCAGGGATCCAATATGGAAGTTCTACCAGTTGTTGAGGATGCATATTACAATTAAGCATTCTGGAGCTGGGGAGTCCCCTACAGGATGGGTTCAGGGACACACTGGACCCACTGTGAGACAAACTTAAGACTCTATTAATAACCTGACCTCCATATGCCTCCACTCTGACTGGTGGTCCATAGTGATGTTTTGGGCCTCCTGGAATTAGTGTCGGTTCAGAATCAGTATCCAGCAATGCCTGAAAAGTCTGATTATTTCCTTTTTCTCAATGAACAGTCACTCTCATAAAAGGCCGTAAATTCCCTTGGAGAAGTCTGGGAGAAAAAATTTGGGGCAGTGTAGTGGGGTATTTTCTCAAGTGGACCTGGCCTCTCCTTAATTCAAGGGGTTCAGGGTTTGTAAGTTCACTCAAGTCTGGGGATTCGTTGAGGGGTCATGACTCTGTATTCCTGCAATTCAAGTTACTGCCATTCACTTGACCTAGAATTCTTCCACTTGTACAGATCCAGTAAATGTTTAGTAGATTTCCCACTTATTTCACTCCTGGGGATACCATGACTAAGTGACCAACGCCATAAGTCCATACATGTCAGGCTGTTCTGATTACTGCATTGACTCTGCTGTCCACTACAGTAACCACATCTACCTCGTCTTTGTTGATTAATTGTTGCAACTTGGCCCCTACCACCACAGGGACCTATCAACACCATTGTAGTTAGGTGTCCTGCTTCAGTTAGGGCAGCTCCCACTGTAAAACCTGACTTACATAAAATAGCAATCACAGCAGTCTTCAGGATGCTAGGACTCCCTTCACAAATTTATTTATCACCATTGTGATACAAGTTGTGTCCTTTGGGCACTCCATGCGTGGGTCTGTGGGTCTAACCTGATAAATCCACTCTAACATGCCAATTTCCCTAAACCTCTGGATACCTTCTTCTGCAGTATACAAGGCAGGTCTCATACTTCAACTTGATTTAGTGTAGGCCACCACGCAATCCATGCTTCAGTGAACCAGCTAAATAAACTATTATATCCTTTTGTAACCTGTCAAACTGAAATACTGAAAGAATAATCTGTTAGTGGGCCCACATCAATAAACTGAGACTGATCTAACTTTATGTTCCTTGCACCATTATCCCACATCCTTAATAGCCATTCCCACACATATTCCCCAGGCTTCTGTTTGTACATATGAGAAAATTCAAGCCATTTTTTTGGAGTGTAGAGTACCTCCTGGGTCACACATTGTACTTCACCTTTTGGGGCTTGCTGGGACTTAAGTCTAGTTATAAGCCTAGAAGCAAAAATGGGTGGTGGGGATGGGTCCTGAGAACATTCATCAATGTCTTGTAAGGCATCTGCCTCAGGAGATGCCCCAGGAAATGCCATAGGTGCCACCCCAGCCCATATCTTAGTCAAGGGCTCCTCAGGCACAGTTGGGTTAATCTTATTAGATGGGGGTATAGGGCTGGTTCTGTTGGCAGGAGTGATTCAGTGGAATCTAGGTGCTCAATGTCCCCAGCTTCCTGATTGTCTGCCCATATGTCCTCATCCCATTTCAGGATCCCATGTCTTCCCAATCAATGCCCCTGCTTTAACTTCAGGCAATATTTGAGGTAGGAAATTCAACTGGAGTTGTAATTCAGCCACTCTTATGACAAGACTCTGGGTTTGGTTTTTGGCAATGTCAGCTGCGTTAGTACAAGAAACAGGGCTTTCTTTTAGGGTACATGTGGCAACTTGCAGGTCTTCTATGCAGCACTTGAGCTGTGACTCTGAAGACCTGAGCTTACTGTACTTCTTACTCTGACAAAATTGTAGAAAAGTATCAAACATGTGATGACCTAGAGTCTCACTTCTCACCAATACTTGATCTTTTGGTGATGATATTTTGCATATTAATATCACCACCTCACGCCATAGATTAGCAGGACCCTCCTTACTTCTGGAGGCAGAGTCATCAGCACCTTTCAGACTAGTCAGACTTGAGAACTAATTTAGGAAACTCATCCTTATGGTTTTGTTTCTCTAGAACTACTTACTCTTGGTATCAAATGTCTTCGGATGGGTTCTCTAGAGAAGCAAAACCATATTTTTCAGGCAAGGCACATTCATTAAAATAAATAAATACATTCATAGGGACCATAAATTGGGACTTCAACATGCCTTTTTTGGAGGACACAACTTGATCCAGACCTGTTCTCTAGCTTTCAGGATCCCAGCCTGTAAAGGTTACTTTTTTGTAGCCAGGAACCTTTGCAGATTTGGGGGACCTAGAGAGGGAGAACGCTCCTTGGAAGCAAGGAATGCAAGGCTAAGTCTCACATACTTTCGATACGTTATCAGGAGGGATGAGTCCCTGGAGAAGAACACGATGCTTGGTAAAGTAAAGGGTCAGCAAAAAAAAGAAGAAGACCCCCAACGAGATGGACTGACACAATGGCTGCAAAAATGGGCTCAAGCATAACAATGATTGTAAGGACGGCGCAGGCCTGGGCAGTGTTTTGTTCTGTTGTACATAGGGTTGCTATGACTCAGAACTGACTCCATGGCACCTAACAACAATAGAGGGGGAGAAATGCATCCAAAGTAATTCCTGCATGTGGAACTCTTGGAGATGAATTTCAAAGGTTTGGGTTTCTGTCTTGAATTAGAAGAGTCGATAGGAGAAAAAAAATCTCTGGAATGATAAAGGATATATAAAATGCGATCCTAGCTTATGAAGTGTGAAGACATAAATTAATTCTTTGGCTGTGGTAATTGCTCAACACTCTATGACTCTATATTGCTGACCACACTCAACATGGCTTATATACTAACACATTTTGCTGTTCTTATGTAGGTTAATCAAACCAATAGCACAATGAAAGCAACCTTTTTTGTATGTGTAATTAGAAATTGTCTTTGGAGATTATGAATAACCACAAGCTATATCCAAAGTCTGGAACACTGGAACATTGTCTAACTGGTCCACCCAAGGATTATTTAATTACCCATGGGGATTGACCTTACTTTGACTCATGATTTACTATTAATTAGGGCCCAAACTCTTTATAGTTAGATGCTAACTTGTAGATTTTTGCCTTATAAAGAAGCAAATTATTCCTACCTAGTAGAAAAGATAACTCCACATGTTAGGATTTCATTGCCGTGAAAGACATTAGCCACTTTCGTATCTATCTTAGAAATCTTATTTTAATGTTCTCTCTTCAGTGGCTATAAATACTCGGTTTCTCAAATATTTTTTGAACCAGCTTTTAGTATTCTACTGGTTCCCTCATTGTGGAGTTAAATAAACCTCTGACACATTTTTATTCTAAACTTTTGAAAATTATACTTGTATTAGTTTTTCAGGCCCAGCAGCCATCTTCCATTATTATGACGGTTTAGGCAACCTTGTCTTCCATAATCTGCCAAAAGGTTGTAGATTTCCTTTATCTACTTGGACAGAGAATACTTGGGTTTATGTTGGCTTGCATCGATTTCAAAATTCATTCCTGCTTAAGTCATTTTTTTTTTTTTAAGTCATAGAGTGTTAGCACTCAGTGGCTGGAAAGGAAACTGAGGCTGAACAAGGATAAGTGGTTCAGATAGCTGTGGTATAAGTACTGTAATTTAATGTCTGGGCGGGTATTGACATAATGCTTCTTCCTGTCTATGTATCTTTTTTATGTGTATCTGCATCTTAGATTATAAATCCCCATGGCTATAGGGACCATACGTATGGGTTTTTCTTTTGTGCATTTTTGATGCTTCCCCAGGGGTGAATGTGTATTCAGCAAGTGCTTTTTGATGGGGATGAAACAAAAGAAATGTTCTCTGGAAGCAGATATTCTGGAAATTGCCAGAGAAAGCTGTTCAGAGGTGGGGCGGGGGTGGGGCGGGGAGGAGGGGAAATATTCCTCTGTTTGAAACTACTTTCAAAAAATCCCCTGGCCCAGGGGAATGATTCAGAATCCCCAACCTTTGGCTCTATCCAGCTGCTTCCCCAAGGCTCTGCAGTGTCACTACCTATGAAGACCTCTGCTTGGAACAACAGTTTTTGTTACTGTTGGCAGATATATCTAGAGAATGGCCAAGAAAGGATGTGACATAAATTCGGCAATTTAATTCTGAAAGCCCCGTGGTTTCAAGGCTGGTCATTTCTTGTTAAAGCTTTGTTTTTCCTCTTTGGTCATAACAACTGGACTTCCAGGGGATTACTTCTTTCAAATTAAGAACATTTTCAGAGCCAGATTTTCAGGTCTTTCCTGATTAAAAAAAAAAAAAAAGGAGAGGGAGCTTGGCTTTGAATAGTAGCCAGGGACACTACACAAAGAGACAACTATCATTACACTTCCTAACAAAAAAAATGCTCTTTTTGAGGAAAATAAAAATATATTTTGTTCTGGTGAAAAATCTAACACTTTTATGGTTTTAGGGAAGCTCTAATCGTAAACATTAGACCAAGAAAACCGAATCAGTCGCTATCAAGTAGACGTCATCTCATGGTAACCTTGTGTGTGTCAGAGCAGAACTGCGCTCCGTAGGGTTTTCGATGGATGATCTTTTGGAAGCAGAATGCCTGGTCTTTCTTTTGAGATGTCTCTAGGTGGATTTGAACCTTCACACTTCCAGTTAGCCGCTGGGTGTGTTAACTGTTTGAACCACCTAGTGACCTCTCATAAACTTTCCCCAAACCAAACCTGTTGCCGTTGTCACTTCTGACTCATAGTGACCCGATAGCACAGAGTAGAACTGTCCCGAAGGGTAATCTTTACGGAAACGGACTGCCACATCTATCTCCCCACGTACTGCTGACCTTTTGGTTAGCAGGTGAGTGCTTAACCGCTGTACCATCAGGGCTTCTTTCCTAAAATATTACCTGTTGCCATCAAGTCAATTCCGATTAGGCCTCATAAACATTACCAAAACCAAAACCAAAACCAAACCCGTTGCTGTCAAGGTCGAGTCGATTCTGACTCCTAGAGACTTTTGTTTACTTACTTATTTTTGCAGTGAAAATATATGCAGCAAAACCTTCACCAACTCATTTCCTCAAGTTTCCACACGTATAATTCAGTGACATTGATTACATTCTTCATGCTGTGTAACCATGGTCACTATCCTTTTTCAAACTGTTCCACTACCATTTACATAAACACAATGCTCCCTAAGCAAAAACTCCCCCTTTCTTCATCCCTCCCTCCCTTGGTAACCATGAGTAATCTTTGACTTCTATATATTTACTTATTTCATATGAGTGAGATCACAGCAGTATTTGTCCTTTTGCAATTGATTTATTTCACTCAGTATCATAGTCATCTAGGCTGTTATAACAGAAATACCATAGGTGGATGGCTTTAACAAACAGAAGTTTATTCTTTCACAGTCTAGTAGGTTAGAAGTCCAAATTCAGGGTGTCAGCTCCAGGGGAAGGCTTTCTCTGTCAGCTCTGGAGGAAGGTCCTTGGTCTCAATCTTCCCCTGGACTAGGAGCTTCTCCAAGCAGAAACCCTAGGTCCAAAGGACGCAATCTGCTTTCTTAGTGGTACGAGGTCCCCCATCTCTTTGCTTGCTTCTCTCTTTTATGTCTCAGAAGAGACTGGCTCAAGACACAGTCCAATCTTGTAGATTGAGTCCTGCCTCACTAACACCAACTGTGGCCTGTCCCACCTCATTAACATCACAGAGGTAGGATTTATAACACATAGGAAAATCACATCAGATGACACAATGGTGCACAATCACACAATACTGGGAATCATGAACTAGCCAAGTTGATACACATATTTTTGGGGGACACAATGCAATCTGTGACATTCAGCATGTTTTCTAGGTTCATCACCTCCTTTAACTTTTAGAGGTGATAGGAATGAAGCAGTTTAGGGGTTAGGTTTCTTTCCAAGGCAAATTTGGAACCAAAGCCAGAAATGCATATATGAAAGTATCTTGACCTTGGACTCCTTGGCAAGGCCTTGTTGTACAATGAAGAGAGCAATGGATTTAGCATTAGGAATCTGGCTCACTCAAGATGTGGCCTTGGGTAACCTAGGAGAAGTCACTGCTTGAGCCTCAGCTTCCTCAAGGGTAAGATGGGACAATCACACCAACCTCACAAAAATGCTGTGAGGATAAAATTAAATAGGATGATCATACTAGCCAATATTTTTTAAGGGCTTACTATGTGCCAGACACTGTGCTAAAGACTTAATACATATTATATCATTTAATCCTTACAACAACCCCCTGATGCAGCAGCTGTTTCTCTCCATCATCTTACAGATAGGGAAACTGAGGCATAGAATGGTTAAGTTACTTCTTCAAGATTTCACAGCTAATGTGTGATGGGACCAGTAGTCAAACCTAGGCAGTCTAGCTTCAGGATAATGATCTCAGTCATTAACCCTACTTCCTCCCCAGATAATGCACGTGGAAGTATCTAACACAATGCCTGGCACACGGGGTAGTTATTCAGTTAGTTTTAGTTCGATCTAAACAATTCAAGCATAAACCTAGCATTTCTACAGAGTCCAAAGCCCTTAGCAGCTCAACACCAGCAATATCTGTGCTATTATCGGGGGTCAATGGACAATATCTCAGTAAAAGTATACAGTACTAACCAAATGTCATGCTGTCACATCTAGACTCATGATCAACCTTCAAATGATAAACTA
Source organism: Loxodonta africana (assembly GCF_030014295.1). Taxonomy (NCBI): domain Eukaryota; kingdom Metazoa; phylum Chordata; class Mammalia; order Proboscidea; family Elephantidae; genus Loxodonta; species Loxodonta africana. The sequence goes on along the minus strand of NC_087345.1, from coordinate 172,391,816 downwards.
CCCCTTGGGCATCAGGCGCTACTTCTTTCTGGTGGCCCAATCACCTCTGTATTCCTTCTCTCACTTTCTAACTAACAGATTCCTCTGAGCAAAGATCTATCTTCAAGCATTTATGCATTCTCATGTGTCCGTTTGGCTGTTAACTGAATATGAACTCACTTCCACGCAGAAGACCTGGGTTCCATTCCCCACCAGTGTACCTCGTTCATAGCCACCACTAATCTGTCAGTGGAGGCTTTCGAGATGCTATGATGCTGAACAGGTTTCAGCAGAGCTTCCAGACTAAAATGGACTGGAAAGAAAAGCCTGGTGATCAACTTCTGAAAATCAGCCAATGAAAACCTTATGGATCACAATGGTCTGATGTGCAACCGAATAGAGATGGTGAGGGGTCAAGTAGAATTTCATTTCGTCATGCGTGGGGTTGCCATGAGTTGGGGACCAACTCACGCCAGTTAAGTACAACAACAGAGGTAGCTTGGGAAATCTAAGAAAGGGGATTGAGCCCCATGCTTGTTTCAGTGTAAGGAGGCAGTGGGAGATGATATAGATAGCCACAGGAAGCAACACACAAATGAGATCGAAGCAGGAAATCAGACAATTGGTGACCAGGAGAGATGTCAGCCTCTAAGAAGCCCTGGAGAGAAGAATGAGAAGTGGGGAGGGGAGGTGAACACTGGGTTTCCATCACTGGGAGATGGGGTCTTGAGACATTTTTATTTACATAACAAAGGTCAGGGTGACTTCTCTAGTCCAGAGGATCTGGGAATATCCACCCAAGGCCGCTGGCGCTAGGTTATATCTCGAGGGCCATAAGAAGCAGAATTTTAAGCCTGGGTGAAGATACCTCCAGATTTGCATTTTTAAAAGTTCACTGTCTCCAAAGTAGGAACGATAGATTGAAGGGGATGGAGGTCAGAGCCTGGAAGAGCCTATTACAGCAATCCAAGTGAGAAATAATGAAGAGATAAATTACTGCTTTGGCATTAGGAATGAGATAAGAGGGAAATGTACAAGAAGCAATTAAGTGATGATGCTTCCAGGAGTTGATAATTGACTGGATGCTGAGATGGAAGGGGAAGGGAGGAGTTAAAGGTGATCTCAAGCTTCTGACTTGGGCAACTGGGAGAGTTTTAGTTCTACCTACTGAGATGGGAAAGAGCAGATTTATGGAGAAAAGGTCCCTATGTCTTTGATGCCCAAGGAGAAGGTTATAAGAAGCAAGACAGAAAAGAACTTGAGATGGGTTGGACTAGGCTAAAATAAAAATATATTTTTTTGCTAGTTGAACCAAAATATGCAGAAGAGAGAAAATGGTAAGGTTAAATTCTAAATTGGAGACTGTATTAATTCTTCATACTTATAATTGCCTGTGGAGTCCCTGGCTGGCACAAACGATTAAGTGCTCGGCTACTAACTTAAAGTTTAAAAGTTCGAACCCACCCAAAGGTCTTGGAAGACAGGCCTGGTGATCTGTTTCTGAAAGGTCACAGCGTTGAAAACTCTATGGAGCAGTTCATTGCACACATGAGGTCTCCATGAGTCAGAACTGATTTGATAGTGACTAACAACATAATTGCCTAACAGAATATGATTGATAAATGTTCACTACAGAACATAAAATTACTGTGTCATTGTTAAATTGTTGTCAATTCTTTACTATTAATCCCTTAGGAAGGAGTCCTGCTGGTAGGGGGAAATGGCTTTTAAAATCACAGTAAAGAAACTACGCCATAGGTAATCCTTCTACCTGGAATTTTCTTCCTCTGCATCTTTGTATCTGCAAACTTTTTCTTCCTTTTAGACCCAGTTTGCATTCTAACTCCCTTGGGAAACTATTAATCACTAACGCTTCCTCCAAACATCCACCCACAGGGATAAGTATATGACCTAGGATACCTCCATAAGAATGCTCCAGGCCACTTGTACTCAGCGATTGGTTCAGGAATAAGTCTGCATCCAAAGCAGATCAATCAAAGTCTTCCCTGTGATTGCTTCAAGGATGACGGAAGAGAGAAGCTATCTTTCTACTGGACTTGATAATTTTGAAAGCAAGAGTCCACGTTTATTGGCTGCCATCTTGTCTTCTCTGGTGACACCTTGAAGCAGACTATACCTCTTGATTTCCCAGTTATGCTAGCCAATTAAAATCTTCCTCCCCTCCTTTTTAAAGTTTCTTAATCTAGTTTGCATTTTTTTCCCAAGTGTAAGCAAGAGAGCCCTCACAAATACAGAAGCTCCCCTAGTGCCTCCATACAAAGTTAATGGCCCTCTGGTTTATGCCTCTACTGTTTTATTGAAATATAATCCACACAGCACACACTTCACCCTTCAAGTACAACTCTGTGGTTTTTTGTGTTCACAGACTTGTGCAACCATCACCATTATCTAATTTCAGAACATTTTTATCATCCTCCTTGCCCAAGGTCATGCCTGTTCCTAGAATGAACCAGGTCCAATAACTGATTGGAATGGGCTTATAAAGGCTTGTTCATCTCACATCAATTCAGGACAGCTTGTAAGGGTCCTCCCATCTTCAGAACTCCCCACAGGGTCAGCTAAGGTTCCTACAGACTGCATCACAGCCTGACGTCTCTCCCTGTCCAATCCTGCTTCCTTCTTTCCCTCCCTTTCCCCAGGTGTTGATCCCAAGAACACACCCTAAGAATCCTCTCTTATGCAAAGCTGTATTTCAGAGTTTGTTCCTCGGGGAAGCCAAAAAGAATTTATTATTTATTGAAAGAGGAGGTGTTAATTTCTGTGGAACATCTAACAAACCTCTGGAAGAGTGTTCATAGACCACTGCTTTGGGAAAAGCAACGTAGCAGAGCAAGACCTGCAACCAGAAGACTTAGGGTGAATGCAGACTTGTTCATCATTAGCTGTTTGATCTTGATCAAATTACCTATCCTGCCTGAGCTTCAGTTTTTCATTAATAAAATGAGCACAATAAAATCAACCTCATAGGAATATGTGAGAATCATGTAGACCATTTCTGTGAACATGCCTAGTACAGGGCTTAGGTAACGTATTAAAAACTTCCCCATGAGGGCAGGGGATTGCACTTGTTTTGTACACTGCTTTATCCCAAGTACCTAGAAATGTGTCTGGCACCTAGTAAGCCCTCAATAAATACTTGATGAAGTAATTAAGTAAATAGCACACATCAAACCTTTGGGTGTTTTTATTGGTGTATTTTTTCAGTCCATACTATTGACTAGGACATAGCCATTTGTGAAAGTTAATAACTGAAAATTACTTTCAGGGAAAATTATGAAAGATTTACTTGACATTTTTCATACTGATTGGGAAGCCATAAAAATATTGGCACCATTACTGCTAAAATTTCCTGGGCAATATCCAACAGACTTTTCAGTGTTGTCACTGTTTTATTTTGCTGACCTTTCTTATAATTTTTGGTATAGGTCATGTTCTCAAGAACATAAGCTAAAAAGTCACTTACATTGACTCTTGTATTACCTTAAAACAAGCTCCACAAAGTGCCACTAAAATTATTTTTGAAGGCTTACAAATTTGAATTTTAAAATGTCTTGAACCTATTGAGAAGAATCAAAGAGTCGTATCATCTTTGCCTACTGTAGCATGAAAAGGACAAAGAAATTCAACTTAATATAGCACATACCAGGGCTTATGGTATTAGCAAGTAGTTGGCAATTTCCTACCAGTGGTGACGTTGGAAAGAAAGAGTTAACAAGATTCCCCAACACCCCGTTATTTGTGATAGATGCATAATTATGCTAAAAGACCCAGTGTCTTTCTATATGAAAATTTAAGCTAACAGAACGCTGGGCCCTCTAGGCTAAGGAAAGGCTTTGAGTCATTGTTCTTGCCTCTCAGGCATAATCTAGGGGAAGAGAAACATACCATCGTAAACTCCAAAGATAATAAACAAGAGCCACATGGAGTGAACCAATCAACCAGAAAAAGAACACAGAAAAGAATGCTGTTAATTGTATCTGAAGACTAGAAAGGCACCTTGGAGAAGATGTCCTCTGAATAGTGTCTTAAAGGCTAAACATAGTTTCTAATAGATAGGGAAGTGAGGGAAGAGCATCCCAGGAGAGAAACAGTGCTTGGAACCAGGAGAGACTGGACATTGGGCACATAGGCTGAACATGGTGGGAAGTAAGGATGATCACAGACTGTGCTGGGAATTGTCATTGTTGTTGTTAGGTGCCGTCGAGTCAGTTCCAACTCATGGCGACCTTATGTACTACAGAACGAAACGCTGCCCAGGCCTTTGCCTTGCTCACAATCATTGTTATGCTTAAGTCCAGTGTTGTAGCCACTGTGTCAACACATCTTCCTGAGGGTCTTCCCCTTTTTCATTGACCCTGTACTCTACTAAGTGTGACTCCTTCTCCAGGTACTGATCCCTCCTGATAACATGTCTAAAGTATGTAAGATGCATTCTCGCCATCCTTGCATCTAAAGAACATTCTGGTTGTACTTCTTCCAAGACAGATCTGTTCATTCTTTTGGCAGTCGTTAGTATATTTAATATTCTTCAGCAACATCATAATTCAAAGGGATCAATTCTTCTTTGATCTTCCTTATTCATTATCCAGCTTTCGAATACATAAGATGCTACTGAAAATAACATGGCTTAGGTCAGGCGTTCCTTAGTTTTCAAGGTGTCATTTTTGCTTTTCAACACTTTAAGGAGGTCTTTCGCAGCAGATTTGCCCAACACAATGAGTCTCTTGATCTCTTGACTGCTGCTTCCATGGGTGTTGATTGTGGATCCAAGTAAAATGCTGGGAATTAGACTTACAAACTCTTTATTGCAGCCAATTGATCACTAAGTTGTAAATTATCTTCTAGTGTTCTTACATTGTATTTCATGCCTTTTGTCCTCAACAAAATTTTAAACTTCTTGAGGGAAAATATAAAAACATATAGAAATAACTTTTCTGAAGCTAGACTTTTGGCAGCCTTACCCTTCTGGAATAAAACCATGAACACCAAAATATATGAAAATGGAAAGGTGAGAGCAGACAGGAAGAGGGAGGTGGAGAAAGCGAGGCATACATTCAAAGAGAGACCCCCCAAAAAAGACAGAAAAGATGCAATAAAACAGAAAAAAAGACAGCTATAAAGGCAGAAAGTCAGACAGAAAAAAGGAAAGAAAGACAGAAAAAAAGTCGGAAAGACAAAATGATGGGCAGAAAAACAGACAAACATAGACCGACAGAAGCGAAAAAAAAAAAAAGAAGAAAGAGAGAAAGAAGAGGCAGCATAAAAGCAGCCTCTGTGAATCAGGAAAACAGTCTTAGAAAGTGTGGGTTTGGGACACAAATGACCTAGAAATGTGATTCTGACACTTACTAACTCTGTGACCTCATGAAGCCAGCATGGCCTCCTATGGGTATCACAGCAGCCCTGCCCGGGAGGGGGCTGGATGAAAGGCTCATGAAACTCTTCATGTAGGGCCTGGCACACGGTGAGCCGGAGGTGAGTACTACCTGCCACCTGTTGGGGACAGGCTCCTGCCTCCTGGTCCTGAAGCGCATGGCTTTTCTCGATGACAGACTCTTATGTTCTCACTCAGAGTCTACTGCTTCTCCATTAAAGAGAGATTTGTAACCACCTTGTGCACTGGTTTTGGCATTCTAAGGTAGGCATATGGAGATTATTATAGGAAGGGCCTCCAGGAATCACGCAATGATTGCCGAGAGCCTAACTAAGGGAAGATGGAGAAAACAAAGCAGGTAGGCCTCCGCGGTGACATTTTAAAGCAGAAAGACATAGTTGACATGCATAATGATGTCCCTGAGTTAGTATGCAAAGGCTAAATTCCTTCATTCACTTTGAGCACCTTCCATATTCCAAGCATGGTATTGACACACCTGGGGATTATATAGATGAATAAGCTCCCAACAAGTTAGGAAGTGTATAATACACCTTGGAGATTTTCCACCCAAAATAGCTAAAATATGCAAAGTTTCAATAATCCGGGGGAAAAAATCTCCCAGGGAACGGGGATGTCTGACTGTTTATTTCCCAACAATGTTTGCTAATGAGGTTATACAATATGCTGTGCTAGGCTCATAGCAGATGCTCACAAATCGCTTGCCAATTGAGCTGTTTTTGCACAACAGAAGATGTGAATCCACTGTTCCTTCTGTGGACAACTCATCTTCATCCCAAAGAACTGTTCCTCTTTTCCCATTCTCTATTCCAATTAATGGCACTACAGTCCTCTGAGTAAAGGAGCCCTGGTGGCATAGTGGTTAAGTGCTATGGCTGCTAACCAAGAGGTCGGCAGTTCAAATCCACCAGGCACTTCTTGGAAACTCTATGGGGCAGTTCTACTCTGTCCTATAGGGTCGCTATGAGTCGGAACTCAATGGCAGTGGTTTGGTGGCACAAATGGCTAAGAGCTCGTCTGCTAACTAAAAGGTTGGCTCTTGAAACCGACCAGCTGCTCCATGGGAGAAACACCTGGTGATCTGCTTCTGTAAAGATTACAGCCTTGAAAACTCTATAGGGCAGTTCTGCTCTGTCACATGGGGTCGCTAGGAGTCAGAATCTACTTGATGGCGCCTAACAACAACTGTCTTCTGAATCCTCCAGACTGTGGATAGGAGCTGTCGTCAAATCTCCGCTTTATCTTCCACCCCACATCCAAGCGCACTACACATTCTATAAATTCCTTTTCTGTAGCATTTTGTACATTTTTCCTCTTCTTTTCATTCCCGTTTCCACTGTACCAGGTAATTATTTTTCACCCAGACCATTGCAGTAGCCTCCTAAACTACCGCCGTGTCCCCCTCCATTGCATCCTACACACTGTGTTACAATAACTGTCCTAGAACCCAGCTCTGGCCTTTTCTCGCCCTATGGAGGTTACTAGTACTCTTCACAAAACATCTCCAGCCCTCTGCTATTCATCAGGAGTCCCTGGGTGCAAACAGTTAACTCATTTGGCTGCTAACTGAGAAATGAGAGGTTCAAGTCCACCCAGAGACCTCAGAAGAAAGGCCTGATGATCTACTTCTGAAATACCAGCTGTTGAAAACTATGGAGCACAGTTCTACCCTGACATATACAGGGTCACATGAGTCAGAATCCACTCTGGTTTTAGTTGGCCATTCAGCAACGTGGGCACATGGTACTTTCTGGCTCCCATGTTGTTGGAAGTGATACGTGTCACCTCCAGGCCTGAGCACTTAATTGCTGGAGTGAGGCCTTCCAGAGCTCTTTTTCTCTTCTGTCACAGTGACCTGTATGCCCCAGATGGTGGTAACTCCATCAGTGTGAGTCCGGAAGTAAAGACATTGTGAGGGAGTTCTGCAGCTAACCTGTGAATATAATGCATGCAACTAGTCAAGCTTGCGGTGTTAAGCCACTGAGATGTTGAGGTTGTTTATTACTGCACCAAACATAGCCCATCCTGACTGATACCTATCCTTACCCAAAGTTTCAAAGACTCCCCATTACCTAGAGGCTGAAGTCCAAACCCTTTAACACAGCATTGAAGCTTGCTCTCCCAGGATATCCCTTTACACAATCTGCGCATGAGCTAAATGGGATCCGCCAGCATTCCCTGAGAATTTCTCCCCCTCCATGCCTCTACTCGCATGCTTTCCTCTTCCTAAGATGCTTTTCCTTACGCCCCTACATCTCCCGTCAAAAATTAGGCCATTCTTTAAGTCTGCCTCAAACATCATTATAAGGAAGCCTTTCTTGATTTCTTCTTGCCCCATGTTAATCACCGCTCATGTCTCCATCCCCCCACATCTCTCTAATTTTCCTCAGGTGGGTCACCTCTCACACTATGCATTACAAATTATCATTGCCTGCAGTCTCATCTTCCCCTACTAGGTTATTAGCTCTGAGGTCAAGGACTCTGCTTGGAGCATCGTTTTACCCTGTATGGTCGGTAGTTGCTGTTGAGTCAGTCCCAACTCATGGCAACTCCACGTGCAACAGAAAGAAGCATCGCCCAGTCTTGCACCCTCTTCCGCATTGATGGTATGCTCGTGTCCATTGTTGTACCCACTGTGTAGTCTGAGTTCCTTCTAATCTGGAGGCTTCATCGTCTAGCACTATATTGGACAATATTAAATTGTTATCCATAGGGTTTTCATTAGCTTATTCTCAGAAGTAAATCACCAGGCCTTTCTTTCTAGTCTGTTTTAGTTTGGAAGCTCTGCTGAAACCTGTCCACCATGGGTGACCCTGCTAGTATTTGAAATATCAGTACATTGCTTCCAGCATTATAGTAACATGCAAGCAACCACAATGTGACGAACTGACAGACAGGCAGTGGCTTATCCTACATAAATCAAAAAAACAAAAACCATTGCCATCAAGTCTCTATGAGACCCTAGAAAACAGAGTAGAGCTGCTCTATAGGGTTTCTAAGGAGTACCTGGTAGGTTCGAAATGTGGACCTTTTGGTTAGCAGCTGTAGCCCTTAACCACTATGCCACCAGAGTTTCCTTATGCTACAGAGTGTGAAATAAATTGAATTCAGTGTAATGCTTGCTTACAAGTGTGGTAAATGTTTTGTGTGTACACAGTACTGTGTCAAGATATCAAAAAAATTTTTTCTCATTTCAAAAGAAATACACATTACATCTACTTTAGAAACTTGCATCCCTACTAAAGCTGAATGTATATTTGTTCTAAAACCAAAACCAAACTAACCCGTTGCCATCGAGTTGATACTGACTCATAGCAATCCTATAGGACCGAGTAGAACCGCCCTGTAGGGTTTCCAAGGAGCAGCTGGTGGATTCTAACTGCTGACCTTTTGGTTAGCAGGTGAGCTTTTAACCACTGTGCCACCAGGGCTCCATATTTGTCCTACAATCCAGCTATTCCACTCCCAGGCATACACTCAACAGGAATGCTACACACGTTCACCAACAGACATGCAGTAGACTGTTCATAACAGCCCTATTTATAGTAGTCCAAAGGGCAAAACTTTTGCCCTGAAATAGTAGAACGGGTAAATATATTGTGGCTTAACCAGCCAACAGAATGCTATACAGCAGTGAAAATAAATGACTAAAAACTACGTTCAGTGGCATGGATGAAACTTACAAACAAACGTTGAGCAAAAAAGGCTAGACACAAAACAGTATGATTCTATTTATGTAAAGCACAAACATTAGCAAAATTTATAAAGTCAGGAGAGTAATTATTCTTGGGATGGGTAGTAACCGGAAGGGGTGTGGGCAACGTTCTGTTCCTTGATCTGGATGCTGGTTACCTTGCTGCTCAATTTGTGAAAATCCATTGTGTTATATGCTTATGATACATGTCTACATTATAGTTCAATAGAAAGTTAAAAAAAAAAATACATGTTTATGAAATGTTAGAAAATATAAATAAATGGGAATAAATAAAAATCACCTGAGTTCTACAACCCAAAATCATGATTAATGTTTTTACTTACTCTCTTTCGGTCCTGTCTCTCTTTATATTTTTGAACACCACAGAAGCACCAGGGCTGTCTCTAGAAGGGTACAGGGCTGGGTGGCTCAATGGTGTGGGGTCTGCCCATGACAATCATACTTGAAAGAGAATACTGAGACGATGGCACCTTTGATAGGTACTGTGGGATATTATCAGAGACACATTTCAAAGCTGAATTTTAGTAAGGTTCAGAAAAGAGGAATGAGGTATGGCCCTATATGTCTCCATAACCATGGGGCCCCTGATGCCACTCAAATTGCCCTACCCAAAGGACAGGTCTTGGAAGCATACCTAACATGATCACAGTCTACACGGGAACATCTTTTTGTACCATTGTACATTCTTCTACAGTTCCTTGGGTTAGAGATCACACTTGCATGTTTACCACTGTGTCCCCTAAGTCTAGCACTGTACATGGCACATAAAACAAAACAAAACAAAAACCAGTTGCAGTCTAGTCAATTCTGACTCATGGTGACCCCATGTGTTTCAGAGTAGAATTGTGCTCTACAGGGTTTTCAAAGGTTGTGATCTTTTGAAAGTAGATTGCCAGGAGGCACCTCTGAGTGGATTTAAACTGCCAACTATTAGGTAAGTTGCCAAGTGCTTAACCACTCATGCCACCCAGGGACTCTGTACATGGCACATACCTGTTCACCGTTGATTCTGACTCGTGGTGACCAGATGTGCTTCAGTGCAGAACTGCACTACGTAGGGACTTCAATCACAGTAATCTTACGGAAGTAGATTGCTGGGCCTTTCTTCTGCGGTGCCACTGGGTGGATTCAAACTATCACCCACATAGTAGGCACTTAATAAATCATTTATAAGCAAATAAATGCATGTTCACTAAAGAGCCACCTGGTAATCAATCACATATTACTATACTTTATTTAGTCAATCCTTTATTACTGGATATTTAAGAAGCTTTTTTTCTCCTTTGAACAATGCTGTCATACGAAGCCTTTATCAGTTAGAAAGTGCACTCAGCTAAAAACCTGGGTTTAAACTTAAAGACATAGGATTTATTCTCTTTTGTAAAGCAACTCCAGATGTGGGCAGCTCCATGATTTCATCAGAGCCACAATCTTCTTCTACCTTTCTGCTCCACCATCTTTTGCATGTGACTCCCACCCTCAAGATGAGATCCCAAACATCACAACAGAATTTCCATGCAGAAAGCAGAAGAAGCCCAGACTGCGTTTCAAAGATAACTGAAAATGGCTGGGTCAGATTCATTAATAGCTAAACCCAAGGTTTAGCAAAACCTTTCAAATTATTCATTAGTTCTGTCTTAACAAGGGGTTCTAAAAAAAAGAAAAAAAAAGAAACGCCTTTGATAGACCAAAATTTTATCACCCTGCCAGTAACTAGTATGTCAAAAGCACACACATGTAAATTCCATTGAGCAGCCAGTCTCCAACGAGAAAAAGAGACAAGCCATACCACGTCCATTGTTTCTTGCAGAATTCAACTGGGTGTACAGAAGATACTGTTGAGTTGAACTGACATTGCTCCACAGGAAGGAAAATCAAGTTGATGTCCAGAAAGGAATGGAACAAGCCCCATTTTGTTGTCATACCGCTAGCTATCATTTGATTCCCGCCATGGACTGACTACGTGCCACCTTACTAACCTCTAGTTCCCACTGTGTCTGTGTTCCATGGGCTAATTGGGTTCTGTTGCTGTGAGGTTTTCTGAATGTGCTTCAGACCAGAACAAGCCAAGCTCTGGAATAATAGCATTCACCGCCCCTGAGGGAAATCCTATTCTGGGCTTTACAAATGGATGCTTCCAGCCAATGAGGGTCAGGTTTCCACTGGAACAGCTAATTGTAGCAAATTCTTGGACGATACAGGATTTTTTTTCTCTTTGTGGTTTTTGTTTTGTCTTGTCACAATGAATAAGTCCTTCAGAGGATACCATTTCTTCTCTTTCTCACATCACCTAGCAAGGAGGGAAAAGAACTGCAGGGTGAATGGAAGATTTACTAAGACACTTAATTTTTCATAATTTTCTGAAGCAGGCTACAAATCACTCTAACTGATTCCAGTTGTAGGTGATGTGAGTCTAGGCTTGGACATTCTCCACCAAGCCAACTGGGCAAAGTTTTAGCCAAGTATACATATGGTAGGTGTTCAGTAAATAGTTTTTGTCAGTTCTATTGTGCCAGATGAAGCAGCTTCCAAAGTGAAAGAAACAATTATGGCTTTTTCTCTTCCTGTGTTAAGAAGTGCAATGTGTACATTATTCCATAGGTCCCTAGAATTTGCCTGAATATCTTCCAGTGTAATCAAATCATTGCTTGGTCCACATTTAGGGGAAACACAATTCCTTTGATTCTCAGAAACTAGTCTTCCTGAATTCCATGGTTTGCCCTGACTCTCTGATAACCGTTGCCCTCTTTATCTAGAAAGGGAGGTCCTTATCTTCGTGAATAACATCTGTTTCCTTATACATCAGTGTTCTTTGTTGCCAGCGAAAGAAACCATATAAGCAGAAATGATGGAGACCCTGGACAGCATAAAGGGTAAAGGACTTGACTACTAACCAAAATATTAGTAGTTCAAATCCATGCAGAGGCATCTCAGAAGACAGGCGTATTTACTTCTGAAAGATTACAGCCTTAAAGACCCTATGGAACAATTCTACTCTGCACACACGGGATTGCCATCAGTCAAATCGACTTGAGAGCAACTAACAACAACAATAAGCAGAAATGGAATTTACTAAAAGCATACTGAGTTGCTCACAGAACTGGAAATTCTCAAAGCCAGGTTCAGAGACTTTTCTGCCACAAAAAGATCCAACTCAGGTAGGACTGGCACAGGGTGGACACCACTGTCTCTCTTGCTGGCCTGGAGCAGCACCTTGCTCTGCCAACCCTGCTGGTAGCACTTCTCCTCCGCCCTTGGACCTTCCACTGCCAGGGAAGGTGTTGGCTGGGCCCTGACTCCTCTGCAAAACCAGCTCTGTCTTCAGAGCTCAGCCTGGAGAACTTCTAAACGGGGAAGCCCAGGTCGTATACCCACACCCTCAGTTAGCACTTGGAGACATGCTGCTCTCTGGTGTCTTGCTACTCAAAGCATAGTCCACAACGGAAAACAGAAAGCTGGTATTTTCTGCTTCTCTATTTCCCACCAAGACTCAAGGTGAGGGAATTCCCTTCACTTAGGAAGGGGTTCAGATGCAAGGTTGCCAAGAAGAATGACAAATGTCTACAACACTCCTTAACCAAACACACAGTGCAGTTTTTGTGTGCATGGCTTCTTCTTTGGGAACTCCTGCAGAAAGTAAGATGTGCCCAGAGAGAGGAGCCTGAGAAGGGGGTCAACTCAAACAGGCAATGAAGGGGCAGTTGTGTTAGAAATCAAGGAAGAAAAGAGAGGACAACGTGGCTCCCACACAGCGTCTGATCAGTTTACTCACCACTCAGGTGCTCCTATGGCATTAAAGCATTTCAGGTATTTCAGTACTGGCTGTGTGCCTTTGTAATATCTGTAACTTGCTTGGGAGAAACAAGTTCCCCCTCAAACCAAATGGAGAGCACTGGAGGACAGCTTCTCTAACTTTGATACCAACCTCCTAAAGATCTTGTTAACAGCGCAGATTTGGGGGCCGGGCTTGGGATTCTGTATTTCTAACAAGCTCCCAGGTGATGCTGTTCCTGCTGGTTGGAGGACATACTGTGAATAGCAAAGCACAATAGCACAGCTTGTCATCAAATGCTAAGGAAACCAGTTGCCATCGATATTCTGACTCATGGCGACCCCATGTGTGTTGGAGCAGACTGTGCTCCATAGGGTTTCAACGGCTGGTTTTCCAATAGTAGAGCTCCAGACTTTTCTTCTGAGGTGCCACTTGGTGGACTTTAACCACCAACTTTTCAATTAGCAGCCAACTGCATTAACTGCACCACCCAGGGACCCCAAGTGCTAACTAGAAGGCTATAGAGATCAAGTGCCGTGGAAAATCTCAGAGGGAAAGCCCTGAGGTCCACACGCTCAGGAGGAAAGACTTGAACTAAGCCTTGAAAGGTAGACAGGAGTTGATTGGGTAGAAAGGGGGTGGATGTCCATGTTGTTCCTAGTTGCATGTTATTCCTAGGGTGACCAACTGTCCCAGTTTGCCTGGGACTGTCGTCCTGATTTTAGCATGGAAGGTCCTGTTTCTCAAGACCAAGTCTCATATTTCTGTGGAATTCGCCTAGTAACACCCTGCCAAAGTAAGGCTTCAAACTTCAAACTGGTTCAACCCCCTGCTGAGCATTTGCATTTCCACCCCAGAGACACTGAATCAGAATCTACATTTTAACACAATCCTCAAGTGATTCTTATGTATAATAAATTCTGAGAACCACTGCTCTACTAGTGGTTCTCAGAATTGGTCCCTAATAAGCAGCGTTAGCATCGCCTGGGAACTTGTTAGAAATGCAAATAATCAACAGTGATTCAAAGCCTTGAGCCAAAGGCACTCTATAACTACGTGTTATTTGCTTGACAGATTGGCAGAGTTTACACTTTGTGACTGCTGAGATCACAGGGATTGCATTTCACTTCTGGTCTTAGTAATGGTTTGGAAAGGAAGCCATAAAACTTTAGATAAGGCAATGCTTTTTTTTTTTTTTTTTTTTAAATAATGCCGTGATATCAATATTCACATCACAGCTTTAGGTAATCTTTCTTAAGCAGGGCCTTTTTTCAATTACCCTGAAGATTTAAAATTTCTATGCATATATTCCAGAGTCCCTGGGTGGTGTAAACTCTTAAGGCATGTGGCTGCTAACCAAAAGGGTGGAATTTCAAGTCCACCCAGAGGCGCCTCAGAGAAAGGCTTGGTGATCTACTTCTGAGAAATCAACCAATGAGGACCCTGTGGAGCACAGTCCTGCTCTGGCACACATGGGGTCAACTCACTGGCTGCTAGTTTTTTAGTTTTTCATGCATGTATTCCATCCAATACAGTACGTGAAATATCAGAAGCACTATTACAGCCCCCAGAAGGGCAAGTCTTTTTACTTCTTGAAACATATCACCACATTTCAACAAATCAGGTGGACCGTGTCATTGCAAAGTGTCTGAATTAGCCACAGCCCTCGGTCACGTCTCCCTGGTTCAAAGCTCAGGGCACAGATCCCAGAAAGCAAGGCTTGCTTTTTACCTAGACATAGACTTCACTGCAGATGATACTTCTAATGAAATGTGTTTATTTGGCTTCAACCATTTTCCTCCTCACCCACAAGCATGTTGGCAGCTCCTAGGGAAAAAAAAAAAAAAAGTACTGCATTTTCTATCTCAACTGGTGAGCCAGAAAGACTCTCACTAAATTTGACATCTAGTTTTCCTGCCCAAGAAGCCCGGGCAAAGTCCAATCAGGACCAGCTGCCACTTTTCACGGAGCAAATCCTCTGAGCAGCTGATAATCATGCATGACCTGCGCTTTGACTTGGGGTTAGCCAGCCACCTGAACAAATAGCCTCCAGATGCTGGTCCTGTGAACAGTCTGCTCCTGCCTTATAAATATTTAACTGCTGCCTGCTGGCTGGTAAAAGCCTCTCTTATTGGAATGCTGAAAACCAGTGGTTTCAAGAGCATAAACCAGTCTCTCATTCTCCTCCTCTCCCCATTCCATTTCTCCCTCCTCTCCTCTTGTCCTCTCCCTTCTGAGCCTTTTGTTCCTTCCTCGTTCCCTCTCCCTACACCATGTCCCACTCTTCATCTCTCTACTTCTCACTTCACGTATAACCCTTTTCCGTTGAGTCGATTGACTCATAGTGACCTTATAGGACAGAGAAGAACTGGCCTAGGAGCAGCTGGTGGATTTGAACTGCTGACCTTTTGGTTAGCAGCCGAATGCTTAATCACTGTGCCAGCAGGGTCTCACATATAACTAACTGTTCTCTTTCTCTTTTGTTCCTCCAGAATCTTGGTGGTGCCACTTCCAAGTCTTAAATGATCATTATCTGTTATGGATTGAATTGTGTCCCCCCAAAATATGTGTTGAAATCTTAAACCCTATACCTATAAATATGACCCTGTTTGGAAACAGGAGTTTTTGTGTTATGTTAATGAGGCCATACAGTGTAGGATGGATCCTAAACCGTATCACCTCTAAGTTATAAAAAGACGAGAATAGACCAAGAACCACAGGGGGAAGACAGATGCCAAAGAACACCAGGGAATGCCAAGGATCACTGGCAGACACCAGAAACTAAGAGAGGCCCACAGAAGATATCAACATGGCCAAGACCCTAATTTGGACTCTTAGCCTCCGGAATTGTGAGAAAATTAATTTCTGTTCTTTAAAGCCACCCACTTATGGTATTCTGTTACAACAACTTTGTTGTTGTTATTAGGTGCCATTGAATCTGTTCCAACTCACAGTGAGCCCATGCACAACAAAAGGAAACACTGCCCAGTCCTGAACCATCCTCATAATCTTTGCTATGTTTGAGCCCATTGTTGCAGTCACTGTGTCAATCCGTGTTGTTGACACTCTTCCTGTTTTTCACTGACTCTCTACTTTACCAATGATGTCCTTCTCCATGGGACTGGTCCTTCCTGAAAACACGTCCAAAGAATGTGAGACAAAGTCTCCCATCCTCGCTTCTAAGGAGCATTCTGGCTGTACATCTTCCAAGACAGACTTGTTTTTCTGGCAGTATATTCAATATTCTTCCCCAATACCATAATTCAAATGCATCAATTGTTCTTTGGTCTTCATTATTCATTGTCCAGCTTTTGCCCGCATATGAGGTGATTGAAAATACCATGGCTTTTTTTTTTTTTTGGTCAGGCACATCTTAGTCCTCAAAGTGACATCTTTGCTTTTTAACACTTTAAAGGTCTTTTGCAGCAATTTGCTCGTGTAATATGTCATTTGATTTCTTGACTGTTGCTTCCATGGGTGTTGATTGTGGGTCCAAGTAAAATGAAATCCTTGACAACTTCAGCCTTTTCTCCATTTATCCATAATGTTGCTTATTGGTCCAGTTTTAAGGATTTTTGTTTTCTTTATGTTGAGGTATAATCCGTACTGAAGGCTCTGGTTTTTTTTTTTTTTGTAAGTGCTTCCAGTCCTCTAAGCTTTCAGCAAGCAAGGTTGTCATCTGCATATCACAGGTTGTTGATGAGACTTCCTCCAATCCTGGTGCTGCATTCTTCTTCATATAGTTCATCTTCTAAGATTATTTGCTCAGCATACAGATTGAGTAAGTATGGTGAAAGGATACAGCCCTGACAAGCACCTTTCCTGATTTTAAACCATGAAGTATCCCCTTGTTCTGTTCAAAATAACTGCCTCTTGGCCTATATACAGGTTTTGCATGAGCACAATTAAGTATTCTAGAATTCCGATTCTTTGCAATGTTGTCCATAATTTGTTATGATCCACATAGTTGAATGCCTTTGCGTAGTCAAAAAAACACAGGTAAGCATCCTTCTGGTAGTCTCTGCTTTCAGCCAAGATCTAGCTGACGTCAACAATGATATCATTGGTTCCACAACCTCTTCTGACTCCAGCTTGAATTTCTGGCAGTGCCCTGTCGATGTACTGTTGCAACTGTTTTTGAATGATCTTCAGCAAAATTTTACTTGTGTGTGATGTTAATGATAATGTTTGATAATTTCCACATTCTGTTGGATCACCTTTTTTTGGAATGGGCAGAAATATGGATCTCTTCCAGTTGGTTGGCCAAGTAACTCTCTTCTAAATTTCTTGGCATAGACGAGTGAGCGCTTCTAGTGTTGCATCTCTTTGTTGAAACATCTCAATTGGTGTTCTGTCAATTCCTGGAGCCTTGTTTTCACCAGTGCCTTAAGTGTAGCTTGCACTTCTTCCTTTAGTACTATCAGTTCTCGATCGTATGCTATCTTCAAGATCCTGAAATGGCTGAATGTCGACCAATTATTTTTGGTACAGTGACTCTGAGTATTCCTCCCATCTTGTTTTGATACTTCCTGAGTTGTTCAATATTTTGCCCATAGAATCTTTCAATATTGATTTTTTTTTTCAAAACAGGTTTTTGTTTTATACTCAAAGTCATACTTTTGCTCCTGTGGACTTGTTTTAATTTTCTTTAGCTTCACCTTGAACTTGTATATGAGGAATTGATGGTCTGTTCTGCAGTTGATCCCTGGTCATGTCCTGATTAATGATATTGAGCTTTTCCATTATCCCTTTCCACAGATGTAGTAGATATGATTCCGATGTATTGCATGTGGTGAGGTCCACTTATACAGTTTCTGTTCATGTTGTTGAAAAAAGGTATTTGCTATGAAGAAGTCATTGGTCTTGTAAAATTATGCCATGTGATCTCTAGCATTGTTTCTATCGCCAAGTCCATATTTCCCAACTACACATCCTTCTTTCTTTCTAACTTTCACATCTCAATCTCCAGTAATTATCAATGCATCTTGATTGCATGTTTGATCAATTTCAGCCTTCAGTAGTTGATAAAAATCTTCAGTTTCTTCTTCTTTGGTATTAACAGCTGGTTCATAAATTTGAATAGTAGTCATATTAACTGGTCTTCCTTGTAGGTGTGTGAATATTATTCTATCACTAACACCGTTGTACTTCAGGATCGACCTTGAAATATTCTTTTTGACGATGAATGTAAGGCTGTTCCTCTTCAATGTGTCATTCCCGGCATAGTAGACCGTATGACTGTCCAATTCTAAATGGCCAGTCCATTTCGGCTCGCTAATGCCTAGGATGTCAATCTGCAAGCATTTCATTTTATTTTTGACAACTTCCAGTATTCCTAGATTCATACCTCATATATTCCACATTCCAATCACTGATGAATGTTTGCAGCTGTTTCTTCTCATTTCAAGTCGTGCCACATCAGCAAATGAAGGCCCTGAAAGCTTGACTCCATCCATGTGATCAAGGTCGACTCTACTTTGAGGAGGCAGCTCTTCCCCAGTCGTATTTTGAGGGCCTTCCAACCTGAGAGGCTCATCTTCTGGTACTATATCAGACAATGTTCTGCTGCTATTCATAAGGTTTTCACTGGCTAACGTTTTTCAGAAGTAAACTGCCAGGTCCTTCTTCCTAGTCCATCTTAATCTGGAAGTTCTGCTGAAACCTGTCTACCATGTGTGGCTCTGCCGGTATTTGAAATAATGTTGGCACAGCTTCTAGCATCATAGGAACGTGGAAGCCACCACAGTACCTATGACAAACTGACAGATGTGTGGTGGATAACAACACTAGGAAACTAAAGCATCATCTTTTCCACACTTTCTCTCCCAAGGAGGTGAGTAACCTTTTTGGGTCTGTGCATTTCTTTTGATTTGAACACAACTCCAAAGTTGGCAGCTACCCAGAGTATTAACCTGCAATGTGAGATGTTATTTGAAACCAGAGAGCAGAAAATCCATTTTTTCCCCCACAGGGTCTAATCTTAACACTGATCAAATATTCAATCATTGTCCTTTCTTTGGGCATAACTACTCTACTTAGAAAAGTTGCCCAGATCATTTTTGGCTTATTTAAAGAAGACAGTGGGCAAGATTAGGGGATAAGCTGGGGATAAAGAAAGCATACAAAGCAACATTTGGTTTGTGGAGATACCATGCCTTTGGGAAGCTAAACATTAAAGTATTGGAGCATGTTGTAGACTCATAGATTAATGCCTCAAATTCAGGGTTAAGCTTTGACCTGGATTCCTCCTCAGAGTTG
This sequence comes from Loxodonta africana, assembly GCF_030014295.1. NCBI lineage: Eukaryota > Metazoa > Chordata > Mammalia > Proboscidea > Elephantidae > Loxodonta > Loxodonta africana. The sequence continues at coordinate 172,372,679 of NC_087345.1, read as the reverse complement.
ACTCTTGGCTCCATTATATGTTGGAGCACTGCCTTGCCTAATGGTTACTGGAGAGACCTTCTCATGGGGAGCACGACTGTCCACTAGCTGGGGCTGGTCACTTCTGTGGCCTCATTGGCTCTGCATCTTACATTCTGACCCACTAGGAGGTTCCAAAAGACTATGACCCTCCAGTGGCTACAGAGCCTGGGAGTGCTGGTGAAGGGAGAAGATGTGGATATGGGGAGTGCATCCAAGACTTGGTCTAGCTCCAGGTGGTTTTCCTCCCACATCAAAGCTGGGAGTTTCTGCTGTGATTTAAAACAAACAAACAAACAGTTACTTAGAAACTCAGCTTTATGCCTGGTCTTTCTAGAAGATTCCAGAAGTCACCATATCCTTCTGTCTTGGGCCACTTTCATCTTTGGAAAGGGGTTTGGGTCCCTGATGTTTCTGTAAGAAGGATTACATTTTATTTCACTAAAATTTTGTAGTTTGTGGAGGTGTTGACTTTAAGTCTCTCAGGAATCAGGGCTCTCAGCTCTATGGTGAATTCCAGAAATCCTGGGGAGGGCACAGCAGTTGTTGGCTTGGAAATCTCCAAGCTGAGGTTTTAAGTTATGACCACAAGACCTTGCCTGGGATTCACAAGATGCCAAAGACACTCTGCCAAAGTCACCCATGTATGGTACTAACACCATGGGCAGGCCTGGAGAGACTGTGGGGGATGGTGTGACTTGGAGAAGTGAATAATATTAATAATAATGGAGGTTAGTTCTGACCTTGACATGTATGAGCTGTGCAACCTTGGTCAAGTAAGTAATTTCTCTGTGCCCAAATTTATTCCTTTGTGAAAAAAGGATAATAGTGCCTCCTTCAAGAGGATGATTTTGAAGATCAAAAGAGAGAAAATCTGTGCAGTTTCTAACCCAGTCTCAAGTATACAGCTGTAGTAAGTACTCAGTAATTGATTCTCTTAAAGAGCATAAAGGAGAAAGCAGCAGGAAGCAGTGAATAATAGCAAGTAAGGAGAATGAAACTGGCAAACATATCAGCAGGCTAGAAAAAGGGGCTTACCTTTAGCCTCCAGTAAAATATCTGCTTTCGTGAGAGAACCGTAGTAGAAGATAGCTTTCCTTGAGAGAAACTGGGGAGTATAGGGAGAACTGCTTCTGAAAGCAACAGCAGTGATGTGATACCAGTTGGAAAAATATAGACCTATTTGTAATAAAGGTCCCTGAGTGGCACAAACAGTTCTTGCTCAAGTACTAACCTAAATATTGGTGGTTTGAACCTACCCAGCAATGCTGCAAAAGAAAGGCCTGGAGTTTTGCTTCCTAAAGGTTATAGCCAAGAAAACCCTACGAAAAAGTTCTACTTAACACATGGGGTCACCATGAATTGGAATTGACTCAATGGCAATGAGTTTATTTTGTGTTTTCATTTGTAATAAGGGAGTCTCTGGGTGGTGCAGTTAATGCACTCATCTGTTGGTTCCTAGGAGGCTTGAGTCCACCCAGAGAAACCTTGGAAGAAAGGTCTGGAAATTTACTTGCAAAAAGTCAACTATCGAGAGATGGAGCTAACATGGCACTACAGACAGAAGCACCATGCCAACCCTCTGCAGCAAAGATCCAAAAAACTAAGTAAAACAGATACAAACATCAATCCTGGAACCCTAAGCACCAAATGAAGGAATAAAGAACTGGATCAAGCATCAAATGGAATAAGAAACTGACAGAGAACAGAAAAACAGAAGAGCTATGGAGTGGAGGTCCCATACCAGCTAACACTGCACAGATTTGCCATCTTGGACTACAGCCACCAAGGAACGCAGACAGGAAGGTAAGAAAACTTTACAGAGCTCCCAACAGGAGACAGAGCACCTGGTAGCCAGGGATACACGCTTTCCCACTCCACGCCCTTCTTCCCTCTACTCAGCCTCCACTGCTTTCCAACAGGCCACGGTGGCTCAGCCAGAGAGACACAAGCTCACTGCAGCTGGGGTTCACCCCACCCCCACCAGCTGGCCCCTTCATTGCCATTTTCTGTTTGTTTGGTTTTGTTTTTTGATACCTGTTTTTTTTTTTTTTTTAGCTTTTTTTGTTGCTTCTCTCTCTCTCTCTCTCTCCCTTCTTTCCTTTCCTTTCTCCTACCCAGCTAGCCCCTTGTGCCATCCCCTCCCCTTCTTGACAGGCTGTGCCTTTTTGGTTTGTTTGCTTTATTCTTTTTTTTCTGTTTCTTTTCTCTCTTTCCTTTCCTCCCTTTCCTTTCTCCTGCCTACCCAACCCTGTGCACTGCCCTGCCCATTCTCAAGGGACCATGCTGTACCATTCAGCTGGTGAGTCACTGCACACAGCCACCCCAGGTCACCAACCAGTTTCCTCAGTACTATTTTATTTATTTGTTTTTTTTCTTTTTGTTGTTGTTTCTTCCTTCTCTCTCCTTCTTCCTTCCTTCTCCTCTTTTCTCCCACTCACCCAGCCCCATGTGCTGTTTCCCTCCCTTCTTGGCAGCTGTGCTGTACCGCTTGGCTGGAGAGGCTCTGGAACACAGCCTCCCTGGGTCTGCATCACACCTGCAGGTTGGCTCCCTCAGTGCCATATTTTTTATTTTTCTTTGTCTTTCCCCTTCTCCCTTTTCCTTCTCCCTCCCACCTAGGCCTTGCACTGCCTCCACCCCTTCCTGAAAGGCTGTGCCATGCCACCTGGTGAGAGATACATCAGCTTGCCCCCACCCCAATTCCCCCCAACCCCTAATAGCCAGCTCCCACACCACCATATTCTTTGTTGTTGTTGTAGTTATTTTTAAATTTACTTACTTTTCTATTGGTTGTTTTTTTCCCTCTCTTTCTCCTCTTTCTTTTCCTTTCTCCCACTCACCTAGCCCAAGCCCCTTCTAGACAGGCTGAGCCACACTGCTTGGCTAGAGAGCCACTGGTGCAATGCCTTGCCGGATCTGCTCCGCCACCACCCAGGGAAGACTACCATGCCCCCAATTTATTTACTTTTTTTCCTTTCTTTTCTTTTATTTGTTTTTGTCTTTCTTCTTGCACCCAACCACTTAGCTCTGCATAGCACTTCCTATCCTTTCTGTCCTGCTGTTTGCACCATGCACTGAGTACCATACTCCCAAGCAACACCAATGCAATCTCCTGGACCCTGCCCTGCACTGTCCCCACCCCCACCCTGTTGGCCCAAGTTTGTGCTATAAACTTCCCATCCATGCTCTTCCAGCCCTGCTGGACCCACTCTGCTGCACCATAGCTGAGCAACTGGCCCTGCCCACCTGGGTAAGGTAGTGAGAAATATCATGCCCACAGATGAGCAAACAACAAAGAACGCCCAGGCTGCCTGCCCAGACATAACCAAATAAAAAAGCAGGATGAAACAAACAAATTTACAGACAATAAATGAAGAAAATAGTTCCTGAATGTCCCAAAGACAGAAGACAACATTAAAAAAAAAAAAAAAAAAAAGGGACAGTATGGCTCCAGAAAGCATCCAAAATAAAATGCCAGATGACCTTCTGGTAGAAGAAAAGGACTGGAACTACCTGACAGGGTATTCAAAACTCTAATATTCAGGGTTCTCCAACAGATAAAGGAAAATGCAGATGAAAATAAGAAAAAATAGGCGAAACATGGAAAATACAAAAAAATCAGTCATTGAAAACCCTGAGGAGCACAGTTGTACTCTGACGCACATGGAGTAGCCATGAGTCAGGGTCCCCATGAGTTGGGGTTGCCATGAGTTGGAGTCAACTCAACACCAACTGGTTTTTATTTTTAATAAGACCTCTAGGCCCTTGTACATGTGAATACCAACCATCTCATAGATACAGGGTGTTTGTAGTTCAGCTTCTAATTTATTTCCCCATGGGAAATAGCTTTTTTCTCAATTTGGAATTTAAAGCTGATGGTTGAAAGCTACAGGGTTCCTTAAACATTCTTCTTTCCCTAGATGGAACATTCTTTCCCATCTCAATTCACAGGCTCCCCTAGCAGCATCTGACCCTCTTAGAATTTCTCATAACAATTCCAACTATCCCAGCTGTCACGTACAAGCACCACTCTTTTCACTCACAAGGGTTAGGGCAACTAAGGTGCTCTTTCACTTTGTGGTTGCATACCCCTAGTGCTAGTTACACACAGCCTGAGCAGAGTCAGGCCTGCAGAGTACAGTTACAGGGGGGCACCTGGGCCTGCCTGCAGCAGCTACCGTTCTTCCCCCAATTCCCATCCAACAGAGTGACTCCATGGCTTGGAGGTAGCTTGGATCAAGAGGTTTCACCTTTCAAAAACATGCCTGGAACCTTCGTTTACTGCTGAAGGGAAGGTAAAATAGTACAGCTGCTGTGGAAACAGTTTGGTGGTACCTCAAAAAGTTAAACATAAAATTACTTCGTGACCTAGAAATTCCACTCCAAATATATGCCCAAAAGAATCGAAAGCAGGGACTCAAACAGATATGTGTGTACCAGTGTTCATTGCAGCATTATTCACAATAGCCGAAAGGTGCAAACAACCAAAGTGTCCACCAATAGACGAATGAATAAACAAAATGTAGTATATCCATACAACGGAGTATTATTCCAGCATAAACAGAAATGAAGTTTTGATATATGCTATGACATGGATGAACCTTGGAAGCACCATGCTGAGTGAAATAAGTCAGATGCAAAAGGACAAATATTGTATGATCCCACTTACACGAAATATCCAGACTAGGCAAACGCATAGAGGCCAAAGTTTAGTTGTAGTTACCACGGGTTGAGGGAAGGGGGGTGGTTAGAGAGTTAATGTTAAAGGGATACTGAGTTTCTGTTTAGGGTGATGAAAAACATTTGGAAATGGATGATGGTGATGGCTGCACAACACAGTGAATGTAACTAATGTCACTGAATTGTATAATCAAAAATGGTTAAAATGGCATTTTTTTTGTTATATATATTTTTTACCACAGTAAAACAAAATAAACAAAATTATGTCTGGCCCATTAGTAAGATCACTCCACTTTCTTCCTTTCAAAGTTGTTGCTGAGTGTCATAACAACCCCATGTGACAGAGTAGAACTGTTGCATAGGGTTTTCTAGGCTGTAGTCTTTACAGGAGCTGATCACCAGGTCTTTCTCAGAGCCACTTGGTGGGTTCGAACCACCAACCTTTTGGTTAGCAGTTGAGTGCTTAACTCTTGCACAACCAGGTCTCCTTATTTTAAAGCTAGTGAAATTTTTTTCAGCTCTGATCTCAAACCAATGAGCTACTCTTTTATTTTAGCCCAATCCCTCTATGAATTAATCATGGTGACTTAGAGAGGAACTGTTCCTACTGAAGTGCCATCTCTAGCCTGTGCCTGGTGAGGACCTTTGCTGTGAAGTAAGAGGGGGGCTATATGTGGGGGTGGGCTTGTGCTAATGATCTTTCCTTCCCCTTTCCCTTCCGAAATGTTCTAATTTTGCATCTCCTTAGAATGAAGAATGGCGAGGGCGTGGCAGAGACACAGACACACACCCAACATGTCTTCTGTTGAAATTTTCAAATACAGCGCTGCTATTTTTAAAAGACACGTGGAGCTGGGCTGTAGTTGAACAATGCAGGGAACTATTTGTGCCGAGTCCCAACTTAACACTGCCTGCCTGAGATGCCAATGAGTTCAACTTCAATGAAAAAAGTAGGTGCTTACCTATAAATACTCACTCAAGACCTGAGGTGAGTTCCAGCTTCAGTAGTAATTGCATGAGCTCCTCGCTGTTGGCAAATGAGAATTCATGAAAGAAAATTTGGTCCCACTGTAGGCTTCTGATGATAATTAGGAAAAGGAAGCAGGCTGAGTAACTCACAGGTTGGAGGTCCTGTGGAATCATGACAAAGTTGAACAGCATCTATCCCTGTCCTATTTCCTGTTTTTCATTCCCAACTCTGCCTCTGTTTTACTGAAAAGTTAGACGATCTTAGAATATAACACTTCCTTCTTGCATTGTCTCTTTCTTTCTCTCTGTTTCTCTCTCGCCTTTTGTCAATATCACATCAAGATTATCTCAAGAACACAGGGATGTAAAAAAACAAACTCCAGTAGATTCTCTTGAAGAGGCACACAGGTATTCCTGAATGCATACGCTGACATACAAGATCCCTCACGTGGATGCAGGGATACCCACGTGGAAGCACCATTTCATGAAGACAGAGCCATTCAGAACCTGGACTCAGTCCATACACCATTTCACATAGCTGAGCTGATGAGTTGGATGTGGACTTGTAGGAGGTCCAGTGACCCGAGCATTAGGCAAGACCTGAAAACAGCACATTTGCCCTCTACATCCAGAACCCAGAATGGCAATGGGGTGGGGGAAGAAGAGCCAATGAGGAGATGACATTCCCAGATCTGAACACAGCAGGGACAAGGATCAGAGCCAGGACACTTCACCCTTTGACCTCTCTTCTTCCTCTTTCTGAGAACTTGGGAGGACTTGAACAGACAACTAAAACTGAGAGGGAGGAGATGCCTTCTGACCAGCCTCACGTTCAGGTCCCACCAGGACAATCAGTGTGAGCGCTCACATCCCTGAGGGCAATTATGTGTGTAGGTTATGTGGAGGTGTCCTGGGAAGACTCTTGAGAAGAAGGCACTAGACTCTTCCTATTCCCCTTCTCAGTGGAGTAGTGTGACTGGATATCAGGAGTCCCTCATGGGAAATCCCAGGGAGAAGCCAGTGAGAGGCACTGTGAGGCATGACCCGAGTCCTGTTGTCAAAGACATTCACCAGAATTCACCATGCAGTGTTGCCACTCTCTGGGGAAAATAATGGATAGAGATAAACCCTGCCCCACCTCCCACCCAGCTGTGAGTAAGGAATTCCACAAGATTATGTGAGACTTGTACAAAAATGGAGCCCTGGTGGGGCAGTGGTTAAGAGCTCAAGTTGCTAACCAAAAGGTTGGCAGTCCAAAGCCACTAGCCACTCCTTGAAAATCCTACAGGGCAGTTCTACTCTGTCCTATAAGGTGACTATGAGTCAGAATCAACTCGACAGCAATGGGTTTTGACGGATTGTACAAAAATGCCTGGCCTGCTGGAACTGCTGACAGCCAGCAGGGGGCAGATAGTTCGTATATGTACTAACATTTACAAAATGCATCTACAGATGTCTTCCTACAACCCTGATTTTTTTTCTAGAGTCAGGCCCATTTCCAAAAAACATGGCATTTCTGGCCTCCCACCAGTGATGTTTTTCGTCTTTGATGACCAGACCTTTGACACTGTATTATCATTCCCGAGTTAGCTCGTGTTGTTGACATTGTCTCCCCCTGTGTTTCTTTGGTCCCCTGTGTCCTCACCCCTGTCCCATGCTACGGGAAGCTCCACATTGACAGTGACCTTTCTCAGAGGTAAATGAGCTCATTCACTCCTGCCTGAAAGCCTTGGGAAACATCCAAACTCCTTTCCAGGACACACAAGAATTTGTGCGTGATCTAGCCTTGCCCACCTCTCCCACCTCAACTCAGACCACAGCTCGCTCTCACTCACCAGAGCCTCTTCCTCTCTGTGCCTTGGGATGTATGTCATATTCCCTCTGCTTGGAATCTGTGTGCCTCGCTCCCACGGCTGGCTCTGTCTAACTGCTCCTTTAAGTCTTAAACCAAGACTTGCATGGTACCATTTCTGAGAGGTCTTCCTTCACTATCCTGTCTTTAGCCCCACTGTGACCCATGTTCTCTCTTTTAGCCCCTAATCTGTTTCCCTGTGGTGGTGTAGTGGTTAAGTGCTACGGCTGCTAACCAAAAGTCAGCAGTTCAAATCCACCAGGCTCTCCTTGGAAACTCTATGGGGCAGTTCTACTCTGTCCTATGGGGTTGCTAGGAGTTGGAATCGACTCAACAGCAATGGGTTTGGGTTTTTTTTTTTTTTTTCCTGTTTCCCTCTAGCAACTTTGACAATTTACAATTATTTTGTGTTTTTTTCTATCTTCATGAGTTTCAGAACTCTGAAGGGTCTGAGATTTTACTCTACTTGCAAGCTAACAATCTAGCCTGCTACAGCTTCTTGGATGCTGACAAAAGACATGAGACCGCTGGGTCAGAGACAAAGAACTGTATTACTCACAGCACAGGAAGCAGCATAAGCTTCTTGCTTTTACCTCAGTTCTCCTAAATCTCCTAAAAAAAAAACTAAAAAAAGTTACCCAAATTCCATGGGGGCAGGATGGAGATGCCCAGGTGGATGCCATACATGTAGTGGGTTTGCATCACAGCTGAGAAACCTAAATATTTTATAATGGGATGCAAGCAAACCTGCCAGAGCTTCGACCTGGAGGGAGATGTCTTTGTTATCCTGGATGGGTTTTCTCTGGAGAGCGACATTATCTTTATCTTTGAAGGCTATTTGCTATCAAATATCTTTAAAGAGCTAGTGCCCTGCTAATAAGATGTGCAGAAACTTGAGAGGCCTATGGAGAATTGTCTTCTAACAGAAGACAGGGATTGTCCACGCCCCATGTCCAGTATTCAGCACAGTGCCTATCCCATAAAATCAGTCAGCATTCTTGGTTGTAAGCCACATAAATTAAACTACTTTCCTGAAGAATAAAAGGGAATTTACAAAACCTACTATTTTTAAAAATTTGTGCTTTGAGCAGGTAATATTCACAGAGTTTGACAGCATTTTTTTTTAAAAAAACTATACATATGTTGTATACAGTGAAAACTCTCCCTCCTCCTCCTGTCCCTATCTGCCCAGGTGCCCCTCCACCTCCACACTACTGTTGTAATGTGCAATCGAGTTGATTACAACTCATAGTGACCCCATATGATAGTGTAGAGCTGCCCCATAGAATTTTCTTGGTCCAGCCACTAAACAAAAGGCCAGCAGTTCAAATCCATCAGCCACTCCTTGGAAACCCAAGTCTATTCTGTCCTATAGCATTGCTATGAGTCAGAATTGACTCGACAGCCACGGGTTTGGTTTGGTTTAATCTTTATGGAAACAGATCACCAGGTCTTTTCTCCCTCAGAGAGGATGGTGCATTCAAACTCCTGACCTTTCTGTTAGCAGTCGAACACTTAACCATTACACTACCAGTTGTCATTTCTACAACACTACACCAGGGTAACCATTATTTTTAGTTTCTTGTGTTTGCTTCTAGATTTTTTTTTTTAATGTACATACCAGGAAACATAAATTTATTTTTATTTCTCCCTTTTCTGCACAAAATGAAGCTTACTATGCATGTTCTTTTGCATTTTGGTTTTTCCTACTCAATACATCTTAGAGCACACGAAATTTCTCATTTTTTTATTTTTTAATACCCATGGCGTATTCCATAGCATGAAAGTGCCCAGTTTATTTAACTCATTCACTACTGATGAACAATTTGGACATTTCCAACCTTTTGCTACTGCATAGGATGTTACAGTGAGTAGGATAAGTGGCAGTACGTATGTAGGTTAGATACCCAGAAGTAAAATTGCTAGGTTCAAGGGTAATGTCATCTTGAATAGGTGTTTTTAAATTGGCCTCCAAGGAGTTTTACAAAAGTACAAGAGAGTCTGTTTCTTCACACCCTTTGCAAGCCTGGTTGTGTTCTCTTGACTTATTCAACAAAGTTCTCAAAGTTTTAGGCCCCATTTGAATGGAAGCTTGCCTTTTTCTTTAGGATAAGGTCATGAAAAGTAACATATAGTCAGTTGTGTTACTAGCCAGCCTAAGATAAACTAGGGAGAAAGGCCTGGGGATTTACTTCTAAAAATCAGCCAGTGAAAACCCGGTGAGTCATAACACAACATTGTCCAATACAGTGCTAGAAGATGAGCCCCCTAGGTTAAAAAAAAAAAAAAAAATAGGTTGAAAGGCTCTCACAATACACAGTGGCTGTAATAATGGACTCGAGCATACCAACTGTGTTAGTTATCTAGCGCTGCTATAACAGAAAATATCACAAGTGCGTGACTTTAACAAATGGAAATTTATTTTCTCAAAGTTAAGAGGCTAAAAGTCTGAAAACAGGGCACCAGCTCTAGGGGAAGACTTTCTCTCTGTGTCTGCTCTCAGGGAAGGTCCTTGTCTCTTCAGCTTCTATCCCTTGGCTCTTTGGTGCTCTGCGTGAGACATGGCATCTCTCTCCCCTCATCTCTGCTCTCTTGCTTGCTTGTTTAATCTCTTTTATATCTCAAAAGAGATTGAATTAAGACACGCCCTGCACTAAAAATACTACCACATTAATATAGCAAAGAAGAGCCATTCCCAAATGGGGTTATAACCACTACAGGGGTTAGGATTTACAATATGTATTTTTGGGAGACACATTTCAATCCATAACACCAACGATTGTGAAGATGGTGCAGGACTGGGCAACATTTCATTCTGTAACACGCAGGGTCGCCGTGAGTTGGAGCTGACTCAAAGCAACTAACAACAACTTTTGTTCATGGGAACAACTCATATTTCTGGACCTTACCTTAAATGAAAAGCCTAAAAAGCCTAGTACGTAGTTTAAAAAAGTTTACTTTTTAGCACATTATACTTGAAAAGTTTAGAATAAGAGAACAATACCATGTGTGAGATTAAAAAAAAAAAAAAAGGACAAAAACATACAACATCCTCTGAATTTGGGGAAAACCAAACATGGGTTTCTCTGTTTCATAGGTGAGGAACTAAATGCACCACAGATAAAGGATATTTACCTGAAATTCAGACAGCTTAGGCTTTAACCCCGATTAGATGGCCCCGTGCCCAGCACGTGACCATTACTTCCTGGGCCTCAGTTTAGGGAAAGGAGTAGGTATCTTCCAGCTCTCAACTTCTGAGTTATTCTAGTTCGGGGCTAAGTCAGTGAGGGAATCCAGACCAGAACAGAAGTCTCCAGACGCTGATTTCAATTCATTAGCTATGAAGGCAGCACAGCTGCTTGCAGTTGCGTGGTTTGTGCACTGCACAAGGGTACCCCGTGTAGGAGATGAGTGGGGAATGAAATCCCGCCTAAGGTCAGCTCTCCAGGCTGCACATCTTGGCCCGAGGCTGTGTCAGCCAAGCACAGCTGGCTCCTTTTCTAGTTGGCCCACCCATAGGGGCCGTCACTTCCTAGGGACACAAAGGTACCGTACAGGCTAGCCATGGTCCTAGGAAAAGGCATCTTTCATTAATACCTTACCTCACCTGGAATCCACTGTGGAATTTGTCTTGGCTTGGTCTTGCTTGAAGAGTGAGATAAGGTACCATTGAAACTAGAAATAACCACGATGGGACAGAGTTGTCACTGGGAAATAGAGGCAGGTTAACCGGTAAGTAAGGCTTACAGTAAGCAAGGTATGCAAGGTCTTGGTTTACTTACTGATCTGTGGGAAACCTGATGGCATAGTGGTTAAGAGGTAGGCTGCTAACCAAAACATCAGCAGTTCAAACTCATCAGGCACTCCTTGGAAACCCTCTGGGGGCAGTTCTATTCTGTCCTATGAGGTCACTGAGTCGGAATCGACTCAGCGGTAAGGGTTTCTTTTTTTTTTTTGTACTAACCTGTACAGCACAATTTCACATGTGGTGGAACTGTGCACTACAGCTTAGTAAGTAAGTACAAGTAAGCCTGCGTTTACCTTGCTTATTGGGTAATCCATCCCAGCTGGGAAATGCTTTGTGTTTTTCAATAGAAAAACCCTAATTTTAAGACAACTTTTGTTTAAAAAAATCTTGAATTAAGGCAGATTAAAGTTAAGACAGAGGGTTAAGAAGACAGAAAGGCACGAGAAGAAAGAATGGGGGAGGGGCTGTGAGGGGTTACACAAACAGCATTTATCTCGTCTCTCTTTGAACATTCAGGGCCTGAGCCATTTTATTGGGCAGGACATCAAGCACAGGAACAAACTCTAAATGCAAAAATATTACCCAATCTCCCATGTCGCTCATTCAATCAATCATGAAAAACCATGTTTTTCTGACACACAGTGACCCCATGTGTTAAAGAGTAGAACTGAGCCATATAGGGTGTTATTGGCTGTAATCTTTATAGGCACAGATCCCCAGGACTTTCTTCTACCAACTTTTCAATTAGCAGCTGAGGGAAAAGCCCTTGTGCCACTCAGATGGAACAATTTATCATGAAAACTTGTTCAAATCAGGGCTTCGAACCGTAATTTTTTCAGTACCATTTACTGTTCCAGTTTACCAAGATTTTAAGAATTTAGTTCTGTTCCAGTTTTACTTCATCTACCATGACTGAACGCATTTAAAAATTTATACACAAATGGTGTGTAACATTGGTTGCAATCCCTGCAATGAGGCAGCATTCTCCCTCTTTCCCTTTTCACCCTGGGTTCTCCGTGTCCATTTGTCCACTTTTCCTGTCCCTCTTACCTTCTTGTCTTTACTTTGGATCAGGTGTTGCCCATTTGGTCTCATATACTTGAATGAATTAAGAAACACGTTCCTCACATGTGTTATTGTTTGTATTATAGGCCTGTCTAAAATTTGACTGAAAGGTGAACTTTGGGAGTGGCTTCAGTTCTCAGTTAGCAGGGTGTCCTGGGGCCATAGTCTTGGAGGTTCTTCCAGTCTCTGTCAGACCAGTAAGTCTGGTCTGTTTTTGTGAATTTGAATTTAGTCCTACATTTTTCTCTGCTCTGTTGTGATCCCTATCAGAGTGGTCAGTGCTGGTAGCCAGGCACCATCTAGTTCTTCTGGGCTCAGGCTGGTGGAGGCGGTGGTTCACATGGTCCATTAGTCCTTTGGACTAATATTTTCCTTGTCTTTTGTTTTCTTTATTCTCTTTTGCTCCAAACGTGGTGGGACCAATAGGTGTATTTTAAATGGCCACTCAAGCTTTTAAGATCCCAGATGCTATTCACCAAAGAACATTTTCTTTATGAACTATGTTACTCCAATTGACCTATATGTCCCCCAAGATCATAGTGGCCAGCCCTCAGTCACCAAAATACCATTTTCCGAGTGGTTGTATCATTTTACATTCCTACCAGCAGTGCGTAAGCGTTCCAATTTCCCTGCAACCTCTCCAACATTTATTATTTTCTGTTTTTTTGACTTGTGCCAGGAATGGGGTGAGATGGTATATCACTGTAGTTTTGATTTGCATTTTTCTAATGGCAAATGATTGTGAGCATTTCCTCATGTGTCTGATAGCTACCTGAATGTCTTCTTTGGTGAAGTATCTGTTCATATCTTTTGCCCATGTGCTAATTGGATTATATATCTTTTTGTTATTGAAACATATTTTAGATTTTAGAGATTAGACCAATTAGACCCTTGTTGGATATCTCATAGCTAAAATTTTTTTCCTAGTCTATTGTTGTTGTTGTTAGGTGCCGTCGAGTCAGTTCTGACTCATAGCAACCCTGCGTACCACAGAACAAAACACTGCCCGGTCCTGCACCAACCTTACGATTGTTGCTACGCTTGAGCCCATTGTTGCAGCCACTGTGTCAATCCACCTCATTGAGGGTCTTCCTCTTTTCCGCTGACCCTCTACCAAGCATGATGTCCTTCTCCAGGGACTGATCCCTCCTGACAACATGTCCAAACTATGTAAGACGCAGTCTCGCCATCCTTGCTTCTAAGGAACATTCTGGTTGTACTTCTTCCAAGACAGATTTGTTCATTCTTTTGGCAGTCCATGGTATATTCAATGTTCTTCACCAACACCACAATTCAAAGGTGTCAATTCTTCTTCGGCCTTCCTTATTCATTGTCCAGCTTTCACATGCGTATGACGAGATTGAAAATACCATGGCTTGGGTCAGATGCACCTTAGTCTTCAAGGTGACATCCCTGCTTTTCAACATTTAAAGAGGTCATTTGCAGCAGATTTACCCAATGCAATGCGTCTTTTGATTTCTTGACTGCTGCTTCCATGGCTGTTGATTGTGGATCCAAGTGAAATGAAATCCTTGACAACTTCAATCTTTTCTTGGTTTATCATGATGTTGCTTATTGGTACAGTTGTGAGGGTTTTTGTTTTCTTCATGTTTAGGTATAATCAATACTGAAGGCTGTGGTCAAGTCCTCTTCACTTTCAGCAAGCAAGGTTGTGTCATCTGTATAACGTGGGTTGTTAATAAGCCTTCCTCCACTTCTGATGCCCCATTCTTCTTCACATAGTCCAGCTTCTCAGATTATTTGCTTAGCGTAAAGAGTGAATAGGTATGGTGGAAAGATACAACCCTGACGCACACATTTCCTGACTTTAAACCACTCAGTATCTCCTTGCTCTGTCCAAACAACTGCCTTTTGATCTATATACAGGTTCCTCATGAGCACAATTAAGTGTTCTGGAATTCCCATTCTTCGCAATGTTATCCATAATTTGTTATGATCCACACAATTGAATGCCTTTGCATAGTCAATAAAACACAGTTAAACATCCTTCTGGTACTCTCTGCTTTCAGCCAGGATCCATCTGACATCAGCAGTGATATCCCTGGTTCCATATCCTCTTCTGAATCCGGCCTGAATTTCTGACGGGTCGCTCTTGAGATACTGCTGCAGCCGCTTTTGAATGATCTTTAGCAAAATTTTGCTTGCGTGTGACATTAATGATATTGCTCAATAATTTCTGCATTCAATTGGACCACTTTTCTTGGGAATAGGCATAAGTATTGATCCCTTCCAGTCGGTTGGCCAGGTAGCTGTCTTCCAAAATTCTTGGCATAGACAAGTGAGCACTTCCAGCACCACATCAGTTTGTTGAAACATTTCAATTGATATTCCATCAATTCCTGGAGACTTGCTTTTCAACAATGCCGTCAGTGCAGCTTGGACTTCTTCCTTCAGTACCATTGGTTCCTGATCATACGCTACCTCTTGAAATGGTTCAAAGTCGACTAATTCTTTTTGGTATAATGACTCTGTGTATTCCTTCCATCTTCTTTTGATGCTTCCAGCTTCATTTAATATTTTCCCCATAGACTCCTTCACTATTGCAACTTGAGGCTTGAGTTTTTTTCTTCAGCTTGAGAAAGGCTGAGTGTGTTCTTCCCTTTTGATTTTCTATCTCCAGCTCTTTGCGATGTCACTATAATACTTTGTCTCCTCAAGCCACCCTTTGAAATCTTCTGTTCAATTCTCTTATTTCATCATTTCTTCCTTTTGTTTTAGCTATTCGACATTTGAGAGGAAGTTTTAGAGTCTCCTCTTTTCTTTCTTTCTTGTCTTTTCAATGACTTCTTGCTTTTTTCATGTATGATGTCATTCTACAACTTGTCTGGTCTTCAGTCGTTAGTGTTCAACCCGTCAAATCTATTCTTCAGATAGTCTCTAAATTCAGGTGGGATATACTCAAGGTCGTATTTTGGTTCTCGTGGACTTGCTCTGCTTTTCTTCAGTTTCAGCTTGAACTTGCATAGAAGCAATTGATGGTGTGTTCCACAGTTGGCCCCTGGCCTTGTTCAGAATGATGATATTGAGCTTTTCCACCACCTTTTTCCACAGATGTAGTTGATCTGATTCCTCTTTATTCCATCTGGTGAGGTCCATGTGTATTTTTATGTGTATTTTTATGTTGTTGAAAAAAGGTATTTGCAGTGAAGAAGTTGTTGGTTTTGCAACATTCTATCATTTGACTCTGGCATTGTTTCTATCACCTAGGCCATATTTTCCAGCTATCCAGCCTTCTTTCTTTCCAACTTTTGCATTTCAATCGCCATTGATTATCAATGTATCCTGATTGCATGTTTGATCAATTTCAGACTGAAGAAGCTGATAAAAATCATCAGTTTCTTCATCTTTGTCCTTAGTGGCTGGTTCAAAAATTTGAATAATAGTCGTATTAACTGGTCTTCCTTGTAGGCATATGGATATTATCCTATCACTGACAGCGTTGTACTTCAGGATAGATCTTGAAATGTTCTTTTTGAAGATTAATGCAACACCATTCCTCTTCAAGTTGTCATTCCCGGCATAGTAGACTATATGATTATCTGATTCAAAATGGCCAACACCAGTCCATTTCAGCTCACTAACACCTAGGATATCAATGTTTATGTGTTCCATTTCATTTTTGACAATTTCCAATTTTCCTAGATTCATACTTCATACATTCCAAATCCTGATTATTAATGGATGTTTATAGCTGCTTCTTCTCATTTTGAGTCGTGCCACATCAGCAAATGGAGGTCCTGAAAGCTTTACTCCATCCACATCAATAAGGTCAACTCTACTTTGAGGAGGCAGCTCTTCTCCAGTTGTCTTTTGAGTGCCTTCCAACCTGGGGGCTCATCTTCAGGCACTATATCAGACAATGTTTCACTGCTATTCATAAGGTTTTCACTGGTTAATTCTTTTCAGAAGTAGACTGCTGTGCCCTTCTTTGTAGTCTGTCTTAGTCTGGAAGCTCAGTTGAAACCTGTCCTCCATGCATGACCCTATTCGTATCTGAATACCAGTGGCATGGCTTCCAGCATCACTGTAACACACAAGCCCCACAATACGACAAACTGACAGACACATCTGTAGGCTCCCTTTTTACTTTTTTAGTGAAGTCTTTTGATGAGCATTAAGTATTTAATTTTAGGAACTCCCAATTATCTAGTTTATCTTCTGGTGTTTGTGCGTTGTTGGTTATGGTTTGTATTGAATTTATGCCATGTACTAAGGCCCCTAGCATTGTTCTTGTTTTTTCTTCCATGGTCTTTATTGTTTTAGGTTTTATATTTAGGTCTTTGATCCATTTTGAATTAGTTTTTGTGTATAGTGTAAGGTATGGGTCCTGTTTCGTTGTTTTTACAGATGGAAATCCAATTTTGTCACAACTATTTGTTAAAAAGACTGTCTTTTCCCCTTTTAATGGACTTTGGTCCTTTGTCAAAGATCAGTTGACCATAGGTGGATGGACTTACATCTGGGTTTTCGATTCTGTTCCTTTGGTCTATGTATCTGTTGTTGTACCAGGCTGTTTTGACTACAATGGCTGTATAGCAGGTTTTGAGATCAGGTAGTGTGAGGCCTCCTACTTTGTTCTTTTTCTCCAATAATGCTTTGCTTACCCAGGGCCTCTTTCCTTTCCATATGAAGTTGTTGATTAGTTTTTCCATCTCATCAAAGAATGCTGTTGGATTGGTATTGCATTGTATCTGTAGATTGCTTTGGGTAAAATTGAGATTTTAAAATGTTGAGTCTTCCTATGCATAAGCATGGAATGTTTTTCCATTTATATATGACTCTTTTGGCTTCTTGCAGCAGTGTTTTGTAGTTTTCTTCTTACAGATCTTTTATATCCCTGGTTACTTATTCCTAAGTATTTTATCATTTCAGGGACTATTATAAACGGTATTGTTGTTGGCGTATAGGAGTCCATATGATTTTTGTGTTTTGATCTTGTATCCTGCTACTTTGCTGACTTTTTCTATTGTGGAATCATTGGGTTTGTCTATGTATAGAATTATATTATCTGCAAATAGGTATAGTTTTACTTCTTCCTTTCCAATTTGGATGCCCTTTATTTCATTTTTCTTGCCTTATTGCCCTGGCTAGGATTTCCAGTACAATGTTAAATAGGAGTGGTGACAAAGGGCATCCTTGTCTTGTACCTGTTCTCAGGGAGAATGCTTTCGGCCTCTCTCTGTTGAGAATGATGTTGTCTGTTGGTTTTATATAGATGCCCTTTAATACGTTGAAGAATTTCCCTTCTATTCCTAATTTTTGAGAGTTTTTTAAAATCAGGAACGGGTGTTTGACTTTATCAAATGCCTTTTCTGCATCAATTGAGATGACCATGTGATTCTTTTGTTCTATTTTTGTGGTGGGTTATGTTGATTGATTTTCTAATGTTCAACCATCCTTGCATACCTGGTATGAATCCTACTTGGTCGTGGCATATTATTATTATTATTTTGTCCTTAACAAACAGAAGTTTATTCTCTCACAGTCTAGTAGGCCAGAAGTCTGAATTCAGGGCCCCAGCTCCAGGGGAAGGCTTTCTCTCTCTGTCGGCTCTGGAGGAAGGTCCTTGTCATCAATCTTCCCCTGGCCTAGGAGCTTCTCAGAGCAGTGACCCCGGGTCCGAAGTACAAGCTTTGCTCCTAGCACTACTTTCTTGGTGGTATGAGGTCCCACATCTCTCTGCTTGCTTCTTTCTTTTTTATTTCTTTGTATTGCCATATCCTCCTCTCCGTATGGAAAGTGTATGATTACATTTCTTAGTCCCTCTTTATTATTTTAATGTTGTCTTCTTTTATATAATAACATCGCCGTTACCCTGTGTTGGGCTTTTTTTTTTTAATCTTGCTTTGATTTTTTGGATTTCCCTGTCTGGGTTGACTTCTGGTTGCTCTGCCCAGTGTTCTAGTCTTGGGTTGATACCTGATATTATTGATTTTCTAACCAAAGAACTCCCTTTAGTATTTCTTGTAGTTTTGGTTTGGTTTTTACTAATTCCCTGAACTTCTGTTTATCTGGAAATGTCTTAATTTCACCTTCATATTTAAGAGACAGTTTTGCTGGATATATGATTCTTGGCAGGCAATTTTTTTCCTTCAGTTTTTTAAATATGTCATCCCATTGCCTTCTTGCCTGCATGGTTTCTGTTGAGTAGTCCGAGCTTATTCTTATTGGCTCTCCTTTGTATGTGACTTTTTGTTTATCCTCGCTGCTCTTATACTTCTCTCTTTATCTTTGGTTTTGGCAAATTTGATTATAATATGTCTTGGTGACTTTCTTTTAAGATCTACCTTATATGGAGATCGATGAGAATCTTGGAGAGATATCTTCTCATCTCTCACAATATCAGGGAAGTTTTCTGCCAACAAATCTTCAATAATTTTCTCTGTATTTTCTGTTATCCCTCCCTGTTCTGGTACTCCAATCACTCGTAGGTTATTTCTCTTGATAGAGTCCCACATGATTCTTAAGGTTTCTTCATTTTTTTAAATTCTTTTATCTGATTTTTCTTCAAATATATTAGTGCCAAGTGATTTATCTTCGAGTTCAGAAATTCTAGCTTCTACTTGCTCAGTTCTTCTCGACTTTCTATTGAGTTGTCTAATTCTGTAATTTTATTGTTAATCTTCTGAATTTCTGATTGCTGTCTGTCTATGGATTTTTCCAGCTTATTAAACTTTTCATTATGTTCCTGAATAATCTTTCTAATTTCTTCAGTTGCTTTATCTGTGTGTTCCTTGGCTTGTTCTGCATATTGCCTCATTTCCTTCCTGATGTCTTGAAGGGTTCTGTATATTAAACTTTTGTATTCTGCATCTGGTAATTCCAGGAATGCACTTTCATCTAGAACACCCCTGGATTCTTTGTTTTGAGAGCCTGTTGAGGTGATCATGGTCTGTTTCTTTATGTGACTTGATATTGACTGTTGTCTCTGAGCCATCTGTAAGTTATGGTATTAGTTTATGCTTGCTTACTGTGTCATAGCTGCTTGCTTTGTTTTGTTTTGGAATACCCCTATAGGTTGCTTGAGTGAGCTAGCTTGATTATTTTCATCTTTGGAGCTCTGGTGTTCTGACCCCAGCTGGCTAGAGCTGTTATCAGGTATATCAGTTTAGGGGGCCATTCAGTTTTCTTGTATGAATTCAGCTCAGGTTTCCAGGTAGCTGATATCAACTGTGTGGTGCAGGCTCTGTCCTACAGTCTTAGAGGGGCAGAGGTGATTGGCGTATATACCGGTATCTGATTGCAGCAGGGGTCATGCTCTGAACAAGGCAGGGGGCTGAGAATTGACCCCCAAGTGCCTCTGAGGAAAACATGTCTCTGTTCCCTAGAGCGTGCTGGTGGGTGGGTTCTGCAGAGGGACCATGGGCACCCAAAGTTTTGGGTTGTAAGGACTGGGAGGTACCAGTTATCTCTGGACCCCTATCGTGGGTGGCTCGGTGACCTGAGTGGAGCTACCAGTCCTGATGTGGGTAGGTGAGGACCTTGTTTAATAGGCAAAGCAATGTCGAACGTCAAACACCCACCTCTCCACCGCACAGCTGAAATGGTTGGAGTTTGCCCGCAAGGGCCTATTCTCCCAAAATAGGCCCACACAGGTCCATGCAGAAGGGAAAGATGCTCAAGATTCACAGGCCGTTTATGTCTGGACAGGAGCCGCTCCCCCGGTTAATGGAGCTAGCAAATTATCTTTTCCCTGCAATTGCAAATTTTTTCCTTCTCCAAGGCCGGGAGGATGGTTCTAGGTGCTCACCAGGGTCTATCTCAGGCCCAGGGATTTGGCCACTGAAGCCGGCTTGGGAGTGGTGGGGCGTGGTAAAATATATGCAAGTACTTAGCTTTTGCCAAGAGCGCCATTTTCCTCAGGTTCCGGACGTGTGAGTGGGCTGTGTGGCTGGCTGCTTCTCCCTGAGGAAACTGTGGCCAAACGCTAGGACCAGCCCGCTGGCACCGCTGCCGCTGCCGCCACTGCTGCTGCCATTGCGGGAATGGTGCCTGAGGGCTTCCCACGATTCAGGTCCCCTAACTCCTCTCCACTTCTGAACGGCCTCTTCCTCCCCCTGCCCCTCAGTTCGTTGTCTAAGCTTGTTTTTGATGCTCAGGGCTCCCAGCTTATCACAAATACATTCGTTTCACTTGTTTTTTCAGGCTCTTGTTATAAAGAGGGCTCTATGGAAGCGTCTGTCTATTCTGCCATCTTGGCTCCGCCTCCGTATATTTTTTTTTTGATATGATGCTGAATTCTGTTGGCTAGAATTTTTGCATCTATATTCATGACAGATATTGGTCTGTAATTTTCCTTTTTTGTGATGTTTTTGCCTGGTTTTGGTATCAGGGTTATGCTGGCTTCATAGAATGAATTTGGAAGTATCCCTTCCTTTTCTATGTTCTGAAACAGTTTGAGTAGTACAGGTGCAAGCTCTTTTCTGAATGTTTGGTAGAATTCTCCAGTGAAGCCATCTGGACCAGGACTCTTTTATTGTTGTTGGGAGTTTTTTTGTTACCATTTCAATCTCTTGTTATGAATCCGTTCAGATTTTCAACCTCAGTTTCTGTTAGTTTAGGTAGGTAGTTTGTTTCTAAAATTTGTCCATTTCCTCCAGGTTTTCAAATTGGTTGCAGTATAGCTTTTCTTAGTACTCTGCTATGATCCTTTTTATTTCAGTTGGGTCTGCTGTAATACCCCTCATTTCATTTCTTATTTGGGTTATTTTTGTCCTCTCCTGTTTTTCTTTTGTCAGTTTGGACAGTGATTTGTTGATTTTGTTGATCCTTTCAAAGAACCAATTTTTGTTTTGTTCATTCTTTCTATTGTTTTTCTATTCTCTACTTCATTTATTTCTGCTCTGATCTTTATTATTTTCTAAATTCTTGTGGCTGTGGGTTCCTTCTGCTGTTCTCTTTCTATTTGTTTGAGTTGTATAGCTAATGTTTTTATTTTGTCCCTTTCTTCTTTTTTGATGTGTGCATCTGTTGCTCTGAGCCCTGCCTTTGCTGTGTCCCAAAGGGTTTGGAATGATGTGTTTTCATTCTTGTTTGATTCTAGGAATTTTTTGATTCCATCTTTGATTTCTTCTATTACCGAGCAGTTTTTAAGCAAGGTGTTATTCAGTCTCCATGTATTTGATTTTTTTTCCTCACTCTTCCTGTTGTTAATTTCTACTTTTATGTCATTGTGATAAGAGAAAATGTATTATCATAATATTTTGGATTTTGTTGAGGGTTGTCTTGTGACCTATGTGGTCTTTTCTGGAGAATGTTCCATGTTCATTGGAAGAGAATGTGTTACTTTTCTGCTGTTGGGTGGAGTGTTCTACTTATGTCTATGAGGTCAAGCTGGTTGATTGTGGCCTTTAGATCTTCTGTATCTTTGTTGTTTCTTTCTAGATATTCTCTCTTTTCCCAAGAGTGGTGTGTTAAAGTCTCCTACTATTATCGTGGAATTGTCAATTTCTCTTTTCAGTGCTGTTAAAGTTTGTTTTATGTACTTTATGTGTGTTAGAGCCCTGTCATTGGGTGTGTAGATATTTATTATGGTTATATCCTCACAGTGGATTGTCCCTTTAATCATTATATAATGTCCTTCCTTGCATTTTATGGTGGATTTTGTTTTAAAGTCTGTTTTATCTGAGTTTAGTATTGCCACTCCTGCTCTTTTTTTGGTTACTGTCTGCTTGATATATCTTTTCCATCCTTTCCTCTTTAATATATTTATGTCTTTGTTTCTAAGATGTGTCTCTTATAGACAGCATATTGATGGGTCTTTTTTTTTCTTTTTAATCCATTCTGTCACTCTCTGTCTTCTTGTGGGTTCATTTAAACCATGTATGTTCAGTATGATTATCAATAGGTGTGAATTTATTGCTGTCATTTGTAGTGCTTTTTTATGGTGCTTTTGATATTTTATTTGTTCCTCTTACTCTTCCGTGCTGAATTCCTTTTGTTTGTGAATTCTTTTTTGTTTGTTTCATTTTTGTAGATCTTGTTTACTGAGACTTTTTCTTATTTATTTTGATGTGTAGGTTTGTTAACTTTCTTTATGGTTGCCTTGAAACTTATCCCTAAATTTAAAACGTCTTTTATACTTGATATCATCTTGACTTCCTCTCCATTTGGAAATTCTATACCTACACCATTTATTCCCTTTTTTATTGTTCTGACGCTGTTGTCATTTATAGATTGGCCTCTCTGGCTGCCTGTTGTAAATGTTTTAGTTTTGTTTTATCTTTGAGATTTCATTATCTAGGTTGGCATCTGCCTGATGATGTCTTATGTCCTAGATTGAGGTTGTTGTCTGATGTTGTTTGTTTCCTAACCGAAGGACTCCGTTTAATAATTCTTGTAAGTTTGGTTTGGTTTTTACATATTCTCTTAATTTTTGTTTATCTGGAAATGCCCAGTGCCTTTTCCTGTACCTGAAAGTCATTTGGTATTTTATTTTGGTCACTTTCTGGAGCCATCCTTTCCTGTTTTTTTTTTTTTTTTTAATATGTTTTAATATTATCTGCTGTCTCTGGGACATTCAGGAATTATTTTCTTTGTTTATTGATTGTAGATTTGTTTGTTTCATCCTGCTTTTTTGTTTTATATTGCTGTGTCTGGGCTGATGGACTGGGCATGTTTTTTTTTCATGCTCATCCGTGGGCACAATAATTCTCATCACCTTGTCCAGATGAGCAGGGTCGGTCACTGAGCTATGGTGCACCAGGGCAGGCCTAGTAGGAGGGGAAATTACTGGGAATGGGTTGTTTGCAGAATGACCGGGGGCCAATAGGCAGAGCTTGGGGGCTTTATGAGGTGGGGCCCAGGGGACCGAATTGGTGCCACTTGGGCACAGCACTCAGTGCTTAGTGCAGATAGGCAGAACAGAAGGGAGAAGATGTGATGTGAGGAGCTAAGTGGGTGAGAGAAAGAAAATAGAGAAACAGAAGCAAAAAAAAAAAAAAAATGTAAAAAAGATGGCAGCATGGTAAGATTTTGTGGGTGGGGTGGGACAGACCCAACAAGGCCATGTGCTGGTGGAGCCTGCCAGTGGGGGTCGTGTGGACTAAGGATGCCATGCGTTGGTGGCTCTCTAGCCAAGTGGTGTGGCACAGCCTGTCAAGAAGGGGAAGAGATGTCACACACGGCTAGCTGGGCAGGAGAAAGTAGACAAAGGAAGGGAGAGAGAGAGAAGAAACATGAAAAGCCAGAAAAACAATATCAAAAAACCAAACCAAACAAAAACAAAAAAAATGGCACTGAAGGAGCTAGCTGGTGGGAGTGGGGCAGACTCAGGCAGCAATGAGCTGCTATCTTTCCAGCTGAGCAACCATGGCCCATTGGAAAGCAGCAAAGGCTGTGTAGAGGGAAGAAGGATGGGGAGTAGGAAAGCATGTATCCCTGGTTACCAGACATCGTAGTCATCTAGTGCTACTGTAACCGAAATACCACAGGTGGATGGCTTTAACAAAGAGAAATTTATTTTCTTACAATCTAGAAGGCTAGAAGTCCAAATTCAGGGCATCATCTCCAGGGGAAGGCTTTCTTTCTCTCTGTCAGCTTTCTCATCAGTCTTCTCCCAGACTAGGAGCTTTGTGCAGGGACGCCGGGTCCAAAGGATGTACTCTGCTCCCAACATTGCTTTTGTGGTGGTATGAGGTCCCCATGTCTCTCTGTTCACTTCTCTCTTTTATATCTTAAAAGAGACTGGCTTAAGATAGTATCTAATCTTTTAGACCTCATCAGTATAACTGCCACTAATCCATCTTATTGCATCATAGTGATAGGATTTACAACACATAGGGAAATCACATCAGAATATAAAATGGTAGACAATCATACAATCATACAAGGGAATCAGGACCTAGACAAGTTGACAGATTTGGGGCGGGGGGGACACAATTCAATCCATGGCACCGGGTGCTCTGTCTCTCCACGAAGTTGCCTTCCTGTACTCCCTGTCTGCAATCCTTGGAGGCTGAGGTCCAAGATGGAGAATCCAGGTTGCAGAGAGCTGGTGTTTCTCTGGCCAAGCAACCATGGCCCACTGGAAAGTGGTGGAGGCCTCATATAGGGAAGAAGGTCGGGGGGTGGAAAAACATATATCCCTGGTTACTGGGTGCTCTGTCTCTTACTGGGAGCTCTGTGAAGTTGTCTTCCCATACTCCCTGTCTGTATTCCTTGGTGGCTGTAGTCCAAGACGGAGAATCCCTGCCACATTAGCTGGTAGGGGACCTCCACACCATACCTCTCCTTGTTCATTGTTCTCTGTCAGTTTCTTATTCCACTCAGTGCTTGACTGAGTTCTTTATTCCTTCATTTGATACTTAGGGTCGTAGAACTGATGTTTGTGTCTGTTTTACTTAGTTTTTCAGGTCTTTGCTGCAGAGGGACAGCATGTTTTTGCTGTGTCTTTCTTTCAATTCTTTGATTCTCAGTGTCGAATGTATCTTACCGTCTTGTGCTAACTAAGCTTAATTCCTAAAATTGACCAACTCAATTGATTGGCAACATCCACTTTCAAGGAGAATATTCATTTTCCTAGGTTACTACTAAATTTTGTACTAAGTTTTAAGGAAGAGTGAGGTATCATTTCCCTAATATTCTCTGAGCTGATTGAAAAATTTTGACCAATTGAAGCAATAATTGGATTTAAAATTTTACAGAATCCTGAATATTTAACTCAAACAACCATTAATATTAGCTAATTCAATACATGCATTAACAATTGTTTATGTAATTTCACCTTGAGTCATTCTGGAAGGGCAAATTCGTCTAACGTTTCTTGTTCGGAACACTCCTGACACTTTCTTTAATTCTCCTTGTCTTCTTGCTTTGCACTGCATTATATTCATCCATATGGTAACACTTCAGGTGCCTTTTTAAATCTGCTGCATGGTCTCCAGCCATATCTGTGTTGCAAATTTTACACGTACTTTTATTTTCAATCTTTTCATATTTGAAAAATTCTTGACATGGATTTTCTCTGGTTCATCCCAGACTAGAATTCAAGGGATAAGAAATGATATTAACATAAGAACATATTTATAGTCACTATATTACATTAACATTATAATAAAAACAAGCCATAGACTTTGATAACATAAAGGAATAGAAATGAATTAGAGACAGTACATACTAAAATGCTTCTAGCCATGCATCAGTATGTTAAAAAACTGGACTTCTTCCATTTGAAGTCCCACTTTACAACATTCTCATACATTTACTCAGCACCTTTTGAAGAAAAATCTCACTTCATAGTGTTACCATCAAGTTGTTTTCAATGAAATAACACTATATCATAATTAAAACATTAATTTTCTTCCTGCTAGTTGTTGATGTTTGTTAGCATTTCAATTTGTGAGATAAATATAAAATTTAAACATATAAGTACAATGCGTGATAGTACATTTAAGTTCATATTGAATACGAGAATGGGATCATCAAAAAAATTTACGCTATTTTCTGTTTCTTGAATTTAAATATCACACTTTAAAAATGTGAATAATGTATGTTTAAAATGTTTACACTCACCTGACAAATTTCTGTCCACATGAAACTCTGTTCAAGACTTGATGCAGTTTAACCAACTCTTTCAGATTTCTGACTACAAGTGTTTGCAATCACCAAGCGTTTCTCACATCTTTGGTAGGTACAGCTCACGTTACTGTGAGAAAGGTCAAGCATAGGCAGAAATAGTGAACTCTCACCTATAGCTGCTGCTACGCAATGTTGCTTGCTGAAGCAATGAACTGTGCCCTTACCATCCATGTGCTAGAGAAACCCTCAGCATACATGGATGCCAGATGCAAATCAAACAAACATAAATGGTCCAATGAGCTTGTTTACAACTTAAAATTTACCATTGAACTGAAAATAGCAGAGTGAAAAAAAATAAGAGTTTTCAATTTTGGTTTAAGTTCGGAAAAAAATTTTTTTCTATCTGGGTTTTGGTTTCACTCTGGCAAAAATTTCACTTTTTTTTTGGTTTAGATTTTCAGTTCAGTTCCAGATAGAAGCCTGGTTCAAATGTTCCTCCTAGCTATTTCTCAAATCTGTCCATTTCTCCCCATCCCCATAACCCCTACCCAAGTTCAAGTCATCATTAACCCTCTCTAAGCTGATTTGATCAGCCTTCTAATAGATTTCCCTGCCTCCAATCCACTGTCCCCACCATAGTCATGAAAGTCTCTTTAAAATGCAACACTCATCGTGTCACTCCTCTTTAAACTTCTCAGTGATTCCCTATTTATCTTAGGATAAACCTCAAACTTCTTAAAATGACTTACAAGACTCATCTGGTGCCTCTGATCTTTCTTCCTCATTTTGATTCTTTCTCCCTTTGTTATCTTTGTTTTAGCCACAGAAGCAGAGTTCCCATGCAGGAATTTCTTCTTGGTCATTCTCAAGAAATTTACATGCTTTTCTAAATCCCAAGGAAAACTAGTTAAGAAATCCAAACATCCTAACCTTACAGGAATTAAAACTTAAGGATTAAAACAAGGATATTATTGGATTGAAGGAATTCACTGTTATCAAATTGAAAACAAGAGCAGGAAATGCTGATGAATAGAGTCAAAAGTTAGGGTCAACATTTCTGGGAACTGGAATAAGAGCAAGTAGAAAAGAAGTAGTGGAGATCAAATCGTTCGATCTTGCTCGTAGCTTCTTTTGGTCATCTAGTGCTGCTATAACAGAAATACCACAAGTGGATGGCTTTAACAAAGAGAAATTTGTTTTGTCACAGTAAAATAGGCTAAATGTCCAAATTCAGGGTGTCAGCTCCAGGAGAAGCCTTCCTCTCTCTGTCACCCTTCCCATCAACCTTCCCCTGGACTAGGAGCTTCTCTGCACAGGGACCCTGGGTACAAAGGATGCGCTCTGCTTCTGGTGCTCCTTTCTTGGTGGTATGAGGTCCCCTCCTCTCTGCCAGCTTCCATTGCTTTTATCTCTTGAGAGATAAAAGGTGGTGCGGGCCACACCCCAGGGAAATGCCCTTTACTTTGGATCAGGGATGTGACCTGATAGGGGTGTTACAATCCCACCCTAATACTCTTTAACATAAAATTACACTCACAAAATGGAGGGCAAGCACAGAATCCTGAGAATCATGGCCTAACCAAGTTGATACACACCTTTTGGCGAAGGGACATAAATCAATCCATGACATCACTGTTGCCATGTTATAAGTGTGTGTTCATGGCCCTGTCTTCTGCTAATGGTTGGTTCATTCTTTAAAATAAAATAATTATATGGAGAGTATACTGTATACAAGGTCCCTGTGTGGTACAAACAGTTTGCATTTGATGACTAACCTAAAGGTTGGTGATTTGGTGTCACGGAAAAAAGGCCTGGTGATCTGCTTCCATAAAGATTATAGACAAGAAAACCCTATAGAGCAGTTCTACTCTGTAACACATGGGGTCGCCATGAGTAAGATTTGCCTTGATAACGATGGGTTTTGGTTTTTTATCCTGTATACAAATCTTAGGCATGGTATTCTAAGAAATAACAAGTTGTGGGGTTGCTCAACAGGCAAAATCTATGGATGTCCCTGATATGCCTACTCTTCCTTCATGTCTCAGGTTTGATATCTATTCCTCCAGGAAGTCACCCTTGATCTTTAATCTAGGTTATGTGCCACTTCTGTGTACTCCTTTAGCACCACTCTTCTAGCATATATCACACTGTGTACGTTGGTGGTCCCAAATGAACAACACCTTCTCGTAGTCATGACCTTGTGTGGTCATGATTATGGGTTTAGCCATGTGACTTGCTTTGGCTATGGGGACATTAGTCAGAGTGATACAAACAAATGATAGGTAAGAGCTTGTAAAATGAAAATTGGTCCTGAAACGCTCCTCTTTGAAAGCAGGCATCACAGTATAAAAAGCCCACACTGAACTACTATATGATGAGAGGCTTCAGGGAGGGAGGCCCAAAAAGATGAGATGTCATCTTAAACCTTCCAGCCTCAGCCAAATTCCCAGCTGAATGCAGCTGCTACAGTATGTGAAGAAGAAGAACTGCCCAGCTGAGCCCAGCCTAGCCACAGAATTGTGAAAAGTAGTAAGTCATTCTTTTCTTAGTGCACTGAGACTTAGGATGGCTTGTTATACATATAACAGGAGTCCAGGTTTCATGGTGGTCAAAGCACTCAGCTGCTAACCAAAAGGTCGGTGGCTTGGACCTACCAGCTGCTCTGTGGGAGAAAGATGTGGCAATCTGCTTCTGTAGAGATTTACACCCTTAGAAATAGTGGTTCTACTCTGTTCTGTAGCGTCACTAGGAGTCAAAATTGACTCAACAGCAGTGGGTTTGGTTTGGTTTGTTATACAGCAATAGATAACCAAAACACACTGTATTGCAATTACCTGTTACTTCTCTTCCACTAAACTTCAAGTTCTAGAAAGATAAGATCTGGCTAAATAAATGCTTTTTGAATGGCTGCTCAAGTATTCTCAGGTTAGGTCAGACTTAACAGCATTGCTGACTCATGATCAGCTTGGATTAAATAGGCAGTGATTAAGTATTTTGATTTTACTTGCATAGAATTCATTGTTGTCGTTAGTTGTTGCAGAGTCGGCTCCAACTCATAGTAACCTTGTATATAAGAGAACAAAATGTGGCCTGGTCCTGCGCCATCTTCAGGATTGATGGTATGTTTGAATTCATTATTGTGGCTATTGTTTCCACCCATTTCATTGAAGGTTTTTGTCATATTTACTGACCCTATACTTTACCAAAGGAGCCCTGGTGACATAGTAGTTAAACGCTCGGCAACAGTTCCAACCCACCAGCTGCTCTGAGGGAAAAAGATGTGGCACTCTGCTTCCACAAAGATTTACAGCCTTGGAAACCCTATAGGGCAGTTCTACTGTGTCCTATAGAGTCACTATGATTTGTTTGCCTTGACAGCAACGGGTTTGGCTTTTTTTTTTTTTTTTTTTTAATACTTTACCAAAAGGAGCACTCATGGTGCAAGGGTTAGACACTTGACTGCTGGCGCAAAGATTGGTGGTTCGAACCCACCAGCTGCTGCTTCGGAGACAAGACTGGACCATCTGCTCCTGTAAAGATTATAGCCTAGAAAACCTATGGGGCAGTTCTACTCTGTCCTATAGGGTCTCTATGAGTTGGAATGTACTCTACGGCACACAACAATAACATACTTTACCAAACATCATGTCCTTTTCATTAACGAAAGGAAAAGGTAGCAAGCTATGACTTTCTGTCTCTCCTGCTGTAACTAAGATACCACATCAAGTAAAAAGGAATTATCACTTTAAAAAATTATTCCTTCATTGAGCCTTCTTGCTGTTCCTTAGAAGCTAATTTAGGTTGACCCCCACCCCCATCAACTGGCAACTCTTCTTAGAACTTTGTTTGGAAAGCACCCCTACTTCAAACATCAGGAAGATCTAGGGTGAGGGGAGTGAAGGGTAGTGAAAAAGGAAAAGTTTGGACTTAATCCATGCTGAAAACTTTTAACCAGCTCAGCCTCCTACTTAGCACTCCAGCATGAAGTGATGATCACTTCCTCCTCTGAGCTCCTGTAAGGTTTTTAGCTTTGTCAACTGGCAATTAACCACTTACTACCCACCTCTCCCCACCCCAATCTCTTCTCTTCTCTTCTAGTCTTCTTTGCATTTGGTTCCATTATTTAATTTTCCACAGGTTTATGTCTAGCCTCTTTATTGAGTTCCCCACAGAGCCTAGCACATTGTAACCATGCTATAGAGAGCTCCCATGGAATCGTTTTACTCTAAGCAACCATGCCAAGGAAACTCTGGTGGTGTAGTAGTTAAGGGATATGGCTGCTAACCAAAAGGTCGGCAGTTCAAATCTACCAGGTGCTCCTTGGAAACCCTTTTACAGTTCTACTCTGTCCTTTAGGGTTGCTCTGAGTCGGAATCAAATCGACGGCAATGTTTTTGTTTTGTTTTGTTTTAACTCTACCAAAACAGTGGACAAGAAAGTCTTTGAACAGCCTTTGGTAGAATCACAAAGGTTGCTAAGGGCTGGAGGGCACAGTCATAGTCATCTAGTGCGGCTGTAACAGAAATACCTCAAGCGAAGGGCTTTAACAAACAGAAGTTTGTTCTCTTACAGTCTAGTAGGTTTGAAGTCCAAATTCAGGGCAGTAGCTCCAGAGGAAGGCTCTCTCTCTCTCTGTCAGCTCTGGAGGAAGGTCCTTGTCATCAATCTTTCCCTGAACTCGGAGCTACTCTGCACAGGAACCACAGGTCCAAAGAGCACGTTCTGCTCCAGGCACTGCTTTCTTGGTGATATGAGGTCCCCACATCTCTCTACTCGCTTCTCTCTTTTATATCCCAAAAGAAATTGGCTGAAGACACAATCCAAACTTATAGATTGAGTCCTGCCTCATTAACATAACTGCTGCCTATCACCCCTCATTAACATTAAAGAGGCAGGATTTATAACACATAGGAAAATCACATCAGATGACAAAATGGTGGACAATCACACAATACTGGGAATCATGGCCTAGCCAAATTGATGCACGTATTTTTGGGGGGCACAATTTAATCCATGACAGGCACTGTTACAGCTGCCTGGGGTTGGGACCTCTTTCAGAGTACGTAGGCATTTGCCTGATGGCCTCAAGTTTAGCTTCCCTCAGAGGCAGTTTGGGATACACCACCGTTCCTGAGTTGTTCCCGGGGAACAGCACAAGGAGAATGAGCATGAACTGTGGCTTGTTCTTCGGAGGCATCCAACCTCATACCTGAGATCTTTTTAGACTTTGGGATGAGGGATAGATGATTTATGAATCTGCCTTTGTCTCTATGTCTCTGTCTCTCTCTTATCTATGAACCTGTGAATAATTCTCTGCCTTGGCAGAGGTTACAAAAGAAGAACCTTGAACATGAAGGATTTCAGTTAAACATGAGTCTATCCTGCCAGTTAGAGACATTAACCAGGTTCCTAAAGCAGCAAAGGAGGCTCTTTCTAAGGAGGGTATTATACAGAAGATAACTTCTCTGTTATCTGAAGTGACTTCCATATGGATCTAACCTCTCCATTCCTCTCCATCTGATAAGGCCATGTGTTATATATGCTTTCTGTATGCTCTCAGATCACACCTGATTCTGCAATATACTTAAAATACATATTTGTGAGTCACTATTACGTATCCATCACTCATCGGTCAATTCGTGAGCTGAAATGGACTGGTATTGGCCATTTTGAATCAATCATATGGGCTGCTACGCCAGGAATGACAAATTGAAGAGGACTGGCATCACATTCATTGTCAACAAGAACAATTTGAGATCTATCCTGAAGTACAATGTTATCAGTGGCAGGATAAACTCTATATGCCTACAAGGAAGACTAGTTAATAGGACTATTTTTCAAATTTACACACCAAACTTAATGTCAATGATGAAGAAATTAAAGATTTTTACCAAATCTGCAATCTGAAATTGAAAAAAGATGCAATCACAATGCATTGATTATCACTGGTGATTGGAATGTGAAAGTTAGAAACAACAAAGGATCAGTAATTGGAAAATGTGGACTTAGTGATAGAAACGACACTGGAGATTGCATGATATAATAATGCAAGATCAATGACTTTTTCATTGCAAATACCTTTTTTCAGCAACATAAATGGAGACTATATGCGTGGACCTTGCAGGATGGGATATGCAGCAAACAAATTGACTACATATGTGGAAAAAGACAGTGGAAAAGCTCAATATTATCAATCAGAATGAGACCAGAGGCTGGCTGAAGAACAGACCATCAATTGCTCATAAGCAAGTTCAAGTTGAAGCTGAAGAAAATTTTAAAAAGTCCACGAGAACTGAAGTTGGAACATTGAGTATATCCCACCTGAATTTAGAGACCATCTTAAGGTTGATTTGGTGCATTTAACCCTAATGACTGAAGAGTGGTGGGAAGACATCAAGGACATCATACATAAAGAAAGCAAAAGGTCATTACAAAGACAGGACAGAAAGAAAAAACCAGAATGGATGTCAGAAGAGACTCTGAAACTTGCTTTTGAATGTAGAATAGCTAAAGTGAATGGAAAAAATGATGAAGTAAAAGAGCTGAACAGAAGATTTTAAAGGGTAATGCAAGACGACAAAGTAAAATATTACAATGAAATGTGCAAAGACCTGGAGTTAGAAAACCAATAGTGAAGAAGACACTTAGCATTTCTCAAGCTGAAAGAACTGAAGAAAAAAATTCAGACCTCCAGTTGCAATATTGAAGGATTCTATGGGCAAAATATTGCACAAGGCAGGGAACATCAACAGAAGCTGAAAAGAATACAGAGTCACTGTATCAAAAAGAATTGATCAATGTTCAACCATTTCAGGAGGTAGCATATAATCAAGGACTGATAGTATTGAAAGAAGTCCAAGCTGCAATGAAGGCACTGGTGAAAAAAAAAAAAGCTCCAGGAATTGATGGACTACCAACTGGGATGTTTCGACAAATGGATGCAACACTGGAAGTGCTCACTGCCAAACGGTAGATGGAAGACGTCTATCTACCTGGCCAACTGATTGGAAGATATCCATATTTTTGCCCATTCCAAAGAAAGGTGATTCAACAGAGTGCATAAATTATTGAACAATATCATTAACATCTCACACAAGTAAAATTTTGCTGAAGATAATTCAAAAGTCGTTGTAGCAGTATATTGACAAGGAACTGCCAGAAATTCAAGCTGGATTCAGAAAAAGACATGGAACAAGGGATATCATTGCCGATGTCGGATGGACCTTGGCTGAAAGAATCCCAGAAAGATGTTTATCTGTGTTTTATTGACTATGCAAAGGCATTTGACAGTGTGGATCATAACGAATTATGGATAACATGGCTAAGAATGGGAATTCTAGAACACTTTATTGCTCTCTTTAAGAACTTGTACGTATACCAAGAGGCAGTTGTTCAAACAGAACAAGGGGGATACTTCATGGTTTAAAATAAGGAAAGGTGTGTGTCAGTGTTGTATCCTTTCACCATACTTAATCAATTTGTATGCTGAGCAAATAATCTGAAGAAACATGCAGCATCAGAATTGGGGGGAGATTTATTAACAACCTGTGATATGCAGATGACACAATCTTACTTGCTGAAAGCAAAGAGGACTTGAAGCACTTACTGATGAAGATTAAAGACTACAGACTTCAGTATAGATTACACCTCAACATAAAGAAAACAAAAATCCTCACAACTGGACCAATAAGCAACATCATGAGAAATGGAGATAAGATTGAAGTTGTCAAAGATTTCATCTTACTTGGATCCACAATCAGTGCCCATGAAAGCAGCAGTCAAGAATCAAATGATATATTGCATTGGGCAAATCTGCTGCAAAAGACCTCTTTAAAGTGTTAAAAAGCAAAGATATCACTTTGAGGACTATGGTGCACCTGACCAATCCGTGGTATTTTCAATCACCTCATATGCATGAAAAAGCTGGACAATGAATAGGGAAGACGGAAGAAGAACTGATGCCTTTGAATTATGGTGTTGGCGAAGAATTATGGCATTGCCAGAAGAGTTAGCAAACGTAGTCTTGGAAGAAGTACAGCCAGAATGCTCTTAGAAGCCAGCATGGAGAGACTTCGTCTCAAGTGCTTTTAACATGTTATGAGGAGGGGCCAGTTCCCAGAGAAGGACATCATGCTTGGTAAAGGGTCAGTGAAAAAGAGGAAGTTCCTCAACAATTTGGATTGACACAGTGGCTGCAACAATGGGCTCAAGCATGACCATTGTGAGAATGGCCCAGGACCACGCAGTATTTCGTTTTGTTGTATATAGGGCCCACTTTTATGAGTTGGAACCATCTGGATGGCACCTAACAACAACAACAGTTACATATACTTCCATAATGCTTTTTACACTGTTATGTTGTTCTTGTAAGGCTTTTAAACACCTACGTATAAGGCACTTACAATGTGAAGTTAGGAGTAGGGATTTTCTAACTTAGAAACACACACACACACACACACATATATTCCTATAATGCTCTCTAACCATTAACTGTAAGTTGTTAGAAAGTTATTCTAACCTTGAAAATAGATAATAGAAATGTGTGAAGTGGATCATATATACCTTTCTGAAATTGGGCTATGCACCTGTACTCTGTGATAATGAAATATAACATTAATCAAATTGCTATAAATTAACAAAGCATAAATATGTCACTAAACAATTCCCATAATTCATAATTTTTAATTAAATAACTTGGCCTTGAAACATGTAGTAAATAAGAATGTATATATGTCATATAACAATTCCCTAATTGGCAATAAAACATAATATAAATTCACAAAACATAAATATGTCATTCAACAATTCTGTAATTGGCAATAAAACATACCAATTATAGCTGAACATCACGGCACACAGGATATATAAACCCACAGGTTTCTGCTCATTTGGCGGGAAGCAGACAGAAGCAAAATGTCTCTCTGACTTTCCACCTGAAGACTGAGAAGACTGCTGAGATACTACTCACTACAACCGACCTCGAACCTGACCTACAGGGGACCTCTGCTGAGTTAGAGGGTTGGTCAAGTCTCCTGCCTGAGACCAGTCATTAAAGGTAAAAGCCTGAAGTCTAAACATTTGGACTTTAACATTTAAACTAAAATTATTCTTGTCAATTCGGATTCTCCAATGCTAAATGAATGTCTTGAGGTCTTAACTTGTGTGCCTTGCCGTGACTACCTTGCAATAAACTAAAAGAATTTATGCATGACAAACCTGAGCATCTCTCTATTTATTCTTAAGATAAAATCCTCCAGGACACTACATGTCTTGGAAGTAGACCTAAGACCTAGACCCACATTATTCAGAGAAGGTGCAGCAAAAACAGCCCATCTCCCCCAAGTCTCTTCTTCATTGTACAGTCTTTCTTCTAAAATGACTGAAGCATACATGACTAAAAAGAAATTCAGGAGACATGTCTGGCTTAGCATATTCTGGCTTTAATCTACCTCCCCTTTCCAAGTTCTCCTCAATCTAAAGGTATCTCCTGAAAGCTGGGAAGATATCAAGTTCTCATGCTAACTCTAGGCAGCCCAGCCCCTTTCACCTTTCCCTGGCAGTCTAGATGTTCTAAGCTCATATTTCCCACTGGTAGACAGAATTCTGGAAACCCTGGTGGCATAGTGGTTGAGAGCTATGACTACTAACCAAAAGGTCAGCAGTTCGAATCTACCAGGCACTCCTTGGAAACTCTATGGGGCAGTTCTACTCTGTCCTATAGGGTCACTATGAGTCAGAATCAACTCGACGGCAATGGGTTTTTTGGGTTTAGGCAGAATTCTAAGATGGCCCTCAAGATGACCACCCCCTGGTGTACATACCCTGTGTAATCTTCTCCTGAGTATAGGACAGACTTCTGAATATGATATGGGACAGTCACTCCCTGGATTAGGTTATATAATATGGCAAAGCAATATGATACTGTCTTAGTTATCTAGTGCTGCCATAATAGAAATACCAAAGGTGGATGACTTTAACAAAGATAAATTTATTCTCTCACAGTTTTGTAGGTTAGAAGTCCAAATTCAGGGTGCCAGTCCCAGGGAAAGGCTTTGTCTCTCTGTCGGTTCTGGGGGAAGGTCCTTGTCATCAATCTTCCTCTGGTCTAGGATCTTCTCAGGCGCAGGGACCCTGGGTCCAAAGGACGTGCTCTGCTCCCAGTGCTGCTTGCTTGGTGGTATGAGGTCCCCATGTCTCTCTGCTCGCTCCTGTCTTTTATATCTCAAAAGAGACTGGCCAAAGACACAATCTAATCTTGTAGATTGAGTACTGCCTCATTAGGATAACTGCCACTAATCATATTTCATTAATGCCATAGAGATATGATTTACAACACATAGGAAAATCACATCAGATGACAAAATGGTGGACAATTGCGCAATACTGGGAATCATGGTATAGCCAAGTTGACAGATATTTTGGGGGGACATAATTCAATCTATGACAGATACTTATTTACATTATATTACTTTATCTAAATCTCTTTCATAAATGATTATGAAGGAGGAAGATTTGAAGGGAGGGCAATTCTTCTGCTGCCTTTAAAGATGTAAGCTTCCATATTGTGAGAGGATCACATGGCAAGTACCTCAGGGTGGCCTCTAGGAGCTGAAAGCGACCTCACCAACAGCCAGCAACAAAATGGAAGCCTTAGTCCTATAACTGCGAGTATCTGATTTTACCAACACCCACGAGCCTCGGATGAAGACTGCAGCCCCAGTGGACAACTTGATTTCAGCTTGGTGAGACCCTAAGCAGAGGTCCTAGCTAAGCCCTGTCCACTCTCCTGACCCACGGGATCAGTGAGATAATAAACGTGTGTCGTTTTAAGCTGCAAAGTTTATGATATTTTTAGGCAGCAATAGGAAATGAATATGCCCCCTTTTCCCTCTTTACCTCAGCTCTCAGCCTGTTAGAAGAAAGAAAGCACCAGTCAAAATGTCACTACAGCATCAGTGATTGATAACTGAAGCAGTATTTTTTCCTAGGCATACTTGCTTCTGGACTGGGAAATTGCCTTCATTCTCTTCCCCTTTCCACTGTCATTCCTTCTCTCAGACCCCAAACATTTACTGGACACTACCTGAGTGGCACAGACGGTTAAGCGTTTGGTTACTAACAGAAAGGTTGGCAGTTCAAACCCACCCCCTGGAGCCCTGGGAAGACAGGCCTAGTGATCTGCTTCAGAAAGGTCACAGCCTTGAAAACCCTATGGAGCAGTTCTACTCTGCACACGTGGGTCACTATGAGTCAAAATCAACTTGACTCACAACAACAACACCTGGGTGGTACAAATGATTACTGTGCTTGGCTGCTAACCGAGAGGCTGAATGTTAGAGTCCATCCAGAGGCACCTCAGAAGAAAGAACAGGTGACCTACTTCCAAAAACATCAGCCGTTGAAAACCCTACAGTGCACAGCTCTACTCTAACTCACACAGAGTTGCCATGAGTTGGAGTCAGCTCGGTGGTAACCGTTTTGTTGTTGTTGCTGTTGTTTGTTTGTTTTACCATAGGCCAGGAGTGCTCACACCTGGAACCTCACTCAGCCCTGACAACAATCCCGTCCACCGCATCCGTGTTTTACTGATACTGTCATTCCTTCTCTCAGACCCCAAACATTTACTGGACACTACCTGAGTGGCACAGACGGAGAGGTGAGCTCTCTTGTCTGCGGTCTTAATGTTACCGGAGAATGGCCTCGGTCTTGTCTTCAGTGTACGAAGATTCAAACACTGAGACAAACAGTGCCAAGTGAGCAGAGGTTTATCAGCAAGCAGAGGGTTAGCAGTAAAAGTTCATTTGACTAGAAAGCATCAAGCGGGCTCCTCAGGTAGTGAAAGGATCTGAGTGCCCGGGTAGTCATTTTCTTAGGGTTTTATACCCTTCTTATCTCTTATATCTCTGTTAACATTTAACCGCCAGGACAGGACCCCCAATGGAGACTATTTCCTGGGTTTAAGGTTTAATTACCAAGTTAGGGACCTTATCAAGTTAGGGACTTTATCAAGTTTAGGACTTTATCAAGTTAAGGACTTTATCAAATTAAGGACCCCTGAAGGATCATTTCCTTGGCTTAAAGTTTAACTATGTAGGGACCATCTTACTGAGAAGTGTCACCACCCCGTCTCTTCCTTTGTAGGGACTGTCTTATTAAAGAATGTTACCACCCCCCGCATCTTCCTCCGCAGGGACTATCTTATTGAGGAATGTCAGCACCTCCTGCCTCTTTCGCTTCCCAAGCGCAAGCTCTCTCCCTCCCCCTTATATTAATAAGTTGATGAGGCAGAACGGAGATTGGAACCCAGGTTTTCCCAACTCCAAATTCCATGCTCTTTTGACTGCGCACACTGTGCAATTTCAGATTTTTTCCAAAGGGTTTTAGAAAGGAGGAAATTCCTAAAATTATCAACTGGACCACAGCGTAAGCATGACCCTGTTTTGGGCTAAGGGGGCTTGAATAAGGGAGGGGCTGAGGAAGAGAGAAAATTGTTTCTACTTCTCCTGCCATCCTTGTCTGACCTTGCTCCTACCCGAAACACAACTTTCCAGGAAAAGTCCTTTCGGGAGGGGTTTTAGCCTCCCTGAGGGTCCTTGTTGTGTGCCCCGGAGTTGATTCCAACTCACAGCAACCCTCTAGGACAGAGTTTCCAAGACTGTGATCTTTAGGTAGCAGACTGCAAAGTGTTTTCTCCCACGGAGCGGCTGATGGGCTTGTAACCTCTGACCTTTCAGTTAGCAAGTGAGCGCTTAACCACTGCACCACCAAGGCTCCTGGAAAGTCCTTAGGCCTCTGTTTTCCTTCCTCCAGTACCCTCACAAAGTGCAGGCCCAGAACTGCCACCGTGGACAGGCCTCTCCCCGCCATGGCATGTGAACTCTGGCGCTCCTGGAGGAGGTGTGCGCAGCCAGCTCAGGAGAGGCAGAGAAGGGGAAGACGGGTGTTACTCCACTAGTGATCCTTTCAAGCATCAAATTAAAAAAAGAAGGGAAAAGTCAGCATTGTGGCATGTGGGTGGGGTAGAAAAAGTGTTTCTGCCCTAAGTGTAGATGTTGTCAGCTGCTAGCCCTCCACTCGTGGCAAGTCCAAGCACAGTGGAAGGAAAGGCTGCCCGGCCCTGTGCCGTCCCTATAATCAGTTACAGATCGGACCCTGTGATTCATAGCGTTTTCACTGACTGATTTTGGAAGTAGGTCACCAGGCCTTTCTTCCTAGTCTTCCTAGTCTGGAAGCTCTGCGGAAACCTGTTCAGTACCATAGTCGGCAAGCAAGCCTCCACTGACAGGTGACGGCAGCATGA
The DNA here is from genome assembly GCF_030014295.1 of Loxodonta africana. Taxonomy (NCBI): domain Eukaryota; kingdom Metazoa; phylum Chordata; class Mammalia; order Proboscidea; family Elephantidae; genus Loxodonta; species Loxodonta africana. The sequence goes on along the minus strand of NC_087345.1, from coordinate 172,333,505 downwards.
ACTGCACTGACTGGGAATCAAACCGTGTCTGCTGGTGGAAGGCAAGGCTTGTACCACTGAACCACCACTGCCCCCTAAGAATGGAAAGAGACTGACTTAGAGGGTGTGTAAAAGGAAGGAATTTGCCAATTAAGTGACAAGATCCAAATACCAGTCAGCATTACGTCTTCAGTGTAAACCAAACACTGCCTTTGGGTGTGGATATAAATTTGGGCAAAAGGTTTCTTTCGCATTTTTCTTTTTTTTTTTTTTTTAGTGATATGAAGAAATAATATTCAAACGGTCAAAGTTCAAAATCTATAGACTCCTTCTGAGAAATGCTGAAAACAAGTTACTGAAGCTTTAATTCCTTGAGAGATTAGCTTCCAGCCCTGCTCAGGACCTGGTCTCCTCAGCTCTGCTTTGTCTCCGCTGATAACGCTGCTTGTCTCGCGCAGGCTTTCAAATATGTTCTGGCTCTTTTTTGAATTTTGATTTTGGTTTTTGGTTGTTTTTCTACAAAGTCTGGAGAAGAAAATTGTCTTTTTTGTTTTCAGTAGTCTTTTTGTCTGTTGTTGCCATGGAAATATTCCTGGGTAAGAGAACCCGATCCACAGGAAGAACCAGGGCAAAATTAGCCCTCTGCCCTGCTCATTACCGTTGCCCAAGGATGTTCTGAAAGGAAAGCTAGGGTGCCTTTTCTTCTCTCCCTGTTCTTAAGTGGATTCTCCTCCCAACTTTTTATTGTGAAAATGTTCAAGTAGACAGCAAAGTTGAAAGACTCTTACAGCGGACACCCTTACACCCACCACCTAGATTCTACAGGTAACATCTTACCGCACTTGCTTTATTACGTACCTACCCATCTGTCTTAGTCATTGTGTTAGTCATCTTGTGCTGCTATAGCAGAAATACCACAAGTGGATGGCTTTAACAAAGAGAAATTTATTTCTTCACAGTAAAGTAGGCTAAAAGTTCAAATGCAGGGTGTCACCTCCAAGGGAAGACATTCTCTCTCTGTCGGCCTTCTCATCAATGTTCCCCCAGACTAGGAGCTTCTTCACACAGGGACCCTGAGTCCAAAGGACACGCACTGCTCCAGTACTTCTTTCTTGGTGATATGAGGTCCCCAACTCTCTGCTTGCTTCTCTTTCCTTTTACCTCTTAAGAGATAAAAGGTGGTGCAGGCCACACCCCAGGAAAACTCCCTTTACCTTGGATCAGGGAGGTGACCTGAGTGAGGGTGGTGTTACGATCCCACCCTAATCCTTTTTAATATAAAATTACAATCACAAAATGGAGGACAACCACAGAATACTGGGAATCATGGCCTAACCAAGTTAATACACACATTTTTGGGGGGGCATAAGTCAACCCATGACAGTCATCTAGTGCTGCTATAACAAATACCACAAATGGGTGGCTTTAACAAAGAGAAATTTATTCTCTCACGGTCTAGGAGGCTAAAAGTCTGAATTCAAGGTACCAGCTCCAGAGGAAGGTTCTTTCTCTCTGTGGACTCTGCAGGAAGGTCCTTGCAGGTCTCTGCAGGAAGGAAGGTCAATCTTCCCCTGGTCAAGGACCTTCTCAGGTACAGGGACCTCGGGTCCAAAGGACGAACTCTGCTCCCAGCACTGCTTTCTTGGTGGTTTGAGGTCCCCATGTCTCTCTACTTGCTTCTCTCTATCTCAGAATAGATTGGCTGAAGACACAATTCAATCTTGTAGATTGAGTCCTGCCTCATTAACATTACCTCTAATCCTGCCAAGTTGACAGATATTTTGGGGGGATACAATTCAATCCATGACACCATCTTTCTCCCTATCCATTCACTAACCTAGCTTATTTGTTATGAGGCACTTCCAAGTACATTATAGTCATCAGCACACTTTCCCCTAAACACTTCAGGATGTATATCGTTAACTAGAGTTTGTTACCGGAATAAGTTTCTTGACTCTCACTGGTCAAGGATGAGCAGGTAAGGCATGTAGTTTTCCATACAAGCAAAGCTTTATTGAAAAGGCTTGCAAGTGGAGACCGGGAGGGCCTAGAGCAAAGTTTACCCTCATCTCACAGAACAAAAGAGGGCCCACGTTTTTAAAAGTTCTTGGGCAGGGGTGAGGGGGAAGATTCATGTTTATTCATAGACACAGGTGGGGATATGTTAACTAAGGTGCCCACTCACCAGCTTTCCAAGATGGCTCCTGTCCTGGAGGCCTCTGGGATTCATAGCAGGACTTATTTTGTGGTGTTACGCCTGCGCAGTCTCTCGCTCCCCGGGTTCAATTCCCTGGCTGGGGCTGTAGCCCCTCACTGCCCTTGGTGGAAGGTCACACAGCAGTCACAGGTGGATGTTCTGAGCATGTCCCTGGGCCTGGTCTTCTCCAACTGCTTCTGAAAGGCAACTTTAAATAAGTTTGTGGGCTATTTTTAGATACCCTGCCCATTGTTCTGGGGAATGGCTCTGTTTCTGTGCCCTGGCCCATTTCTTGTTACTTTGTTTGCAGATTTGGGGGCCCTTCTGTTCCTTGTCTTACTAAGTCTCTAGGTTCCACACCCAACCTCCCTGATAGTATAGCCCATTTCTCTTTTACTTGCTTCTCTCTAACCACACCAGTCTCTTCGCTATTTTTCAAACAGGCACCCTCCGATCTCAGGGCCTTTGCTCCCTGTCTTAAGTTCGGTGTTTGTTTACAGTTTTTCTTTTGATGTAAACTTTATGTACAATGCTAGGCACAAATCTTACGTGTACATTGGCGGAATTTTGGTGAATGCATACGCCGTTATAACCCAGGCCCCTATCAATACAGAGAACATTATCTTCACTTGAGAAGGTTCTTTCTTGTCCCTTCCCAGTCAATTCCTTTCCCCGCCCCAACCCCCAGAGGAACTCCTCTAGAACTTCATGTAAATGGAATAACACAGTTTGTATTCTTCTGTGTAAGGCCTCTTTCACTCGGCATGATGATTTTAAGATCCATTCATGTTCCTTTCTTTTCTTTGCCAAGTTGTATCCCATTGTATGAATGTACCCCAGCTTGTTTACCCATTCTCCTATTGTTTCTAGTTTGATATATTATTTATACCTGTTCTATTTTTTTAATCTAGCTTCTTTTTTGTTATGTATAATAGAATCTCTCTATATTGGACTTGAAGGGATCACCAAACCCAAATAGCAAAGAATGAAACAAGCATTAATAAAAATCAGCCTAACAAAAATACCCAACACACACACAATATCATGGATTGAATTATGTCCCCCCAGAAATGTGTGTATCAACTTGGTTAGGCCATGATTCCCAGTATTCTGCAGTTGTCCTCCATTTTGTGATTGTAATTTTATGTTAAAGAGGATTAGGGTGGGATTGTAACACCACCCTTACTCAGGTCACCTCCCTGATCCAATGTAAAGGGAGCTTCCCTGGAATGTGGCCTGCACCACCTTTTATCTCTCAAGAGATAAAAGGAAAGGGAAGCAAGTAGAGAGTTGGGGACCTCAAACCACCAAGAAAGGAGCACTGGGAGCAGAATGTATCCTTTGGACCTGGGGTCCCTGTACCTGAGAAGCTCCTCAACCAGGGGAAGATCGAGGACAAGGACCTTCCTCCAGAGACAACAGAGAGAGAAAGCCTTCCCCTGGAGCCCATGCCCTGAATTTGGACTTTTAGCCTACTTTACTGTGAGGAAGTAAACTTCTATTTGTTAAAGGCATCCACTTGTGGTATTTCTGTTATAGCAGCACTAGATGACTAACACACATACACGCAATCTTAACTTTAAACGAGAATTTCATTACTTTCTCTTATGTATAGTTGCCAACAGCATATATTTACAAAATATATGAAATAGAGATTCTACTTGGATAAAGACACTAGGATTACAGGTAATTAGCACACTAGTTATTTTCTTTACATAAAAATGGGTACTGCATACCAAGTGGTGAGAACAATTTGTTTTTCCTAAACCTGCCTGGCATAAAAATACAGTTCAGAACAATGGAAAATTATCATCAATTTCAAATTAATGGGATCCAAAAGAAGGATAGAAATGTAGAGCTAAAAAGTACCTTCATTCTCTAGTCAAAAAAAGCAATTCCACGGAGCAGTTTTACAACTCTGAGTTCTCCTATGTGTTTAACAACACCTTTCCAAATAAGGGGCAGTGTGATGTCTTAGAATCTCAGCTCCGTAAACAATTAGCACTGCGACCTTGGGTACATCACTTATCAACCTAGTGTCTCAGGTCTACTCTGTGAAATGAAGGGGTTAGATTGGATAATCTTGAAGGTTATATACATATACACGTATATATAACATTAGCAGCACGTTAATGTCCATAAAATATAAAATTAATAGATCTTGGTAAAAACATATATGTATATAACCAAACCCACTGCTGTCAAGTTGATTCCAACTCATAGCAACCCTGTAGGACAGAGTAGAACTGATTTTTTTACAATTTATCAGTTAGGTACCTAAAGCTTGGTTACAAACTAACTTTTAAGTTTAAAGCCATATTAATGTAATGATGTAAATGTTACTTTGTCCTGATTTCTTCTGCTTAACAGAATGACTCTTATTTGTTACTTAACTATGCTAATTGCTATACTTTGCTACAAGCTTTGATGATGATAATAAAAATCATCTGCATTTATATAAAAAGCCCCAGTGCTATCAAGTCAATTCCGACTCACAGCTCTGTTATTCCCAGAGCCCTGGTAGCGCAGTGGTTAAGAGCTCTGCTGCTAACCAAAAGGTCAGTTCAAATCCACCAGCCACTCCTTTGAAACCCAGTGGGGCAGTTCTACTCTAATCTACAGAGTCACTATTAGTCTGATTCAACTTGACGGCAATGGGTTTGGTTTGGTTTGCTATCATTCATGGAGCCCTGGTGGCACAGGGGCTAAGAGCTCAGGCTGCTAACCAAAAATTTGGCAGTTTGGATCCACCAGCCACTACTCTGTCCTATAGGGTCATTATAACTTGGAATCGATTTGATGGCAACAGGTTTGGTACAGCTTTTATGATTATTTTAGGGATTATCACCGTTCAGAATTTATAGAATTACCTTTAGAGTACCTATTTCAGACGTGATGAGAAGTTTTTGTTCGTTTGATTGACTGGTTTGCTTTGCTTTTGATATATTTTTTTAAAAGAGCAGAGAGCAAAAGATAATTAGCAAAAAATAACTTCCTAATGTCTTCACAGCCTGATCCCATTCTTATTTGGAAAGTCATGGGTTAACCCCACGAGCCCTGGGAACAAGAATTTCCAGAGTTCAAACAACCTGGTCCTTCACAGAGCCACAGTCTGTGAAAGCCTCTTCTCGGGGGTATCTGCCATGGGGCTCAAGCCTAAGCCACCAACAGATAATGTGGGAAATATTTCAGCTTTCTTCTCCTCAGAGAAAAAGAGGCAGCTGCTACTAAAAGCTACATGGCCTCACCAGGCAGGGGGCAGGAAGAAAGAACAGAATCACTGCTTTAAGAGCAACGGCTTCAGTCTTTCAAGTTTATTTTAGTTTCATATAACTCACTCCAAAGTAATTCAGTGTTGGGTGAGGCAGGGGTGCACCTTGGACCTTACTGATCTTGTCTCCCTTACGTTTACCATACATGAGTCTTCCTTTTCAAGATTCTTCTCCTGCCACCAAAACATGCCATAGTGGCAGCAATAACAGAACTGGGAACATGATGTGTTGTTATGGGTTGATGATGGGGTAAATGATTGGTGACAGAGAAAAACCTGGATACCAAATCCACAGGGCAGGTGGAGGACATAAACCACAAGAAGTCCTTCATTCTAAGTAGTCCTTACTGATAAAGTCATCTTGGTACCTGGACTCGGACCACTGGTGCACAGATGTCACTTTGATGACAAAGGTATACCTGACCCAAGCTACGGTCTTTTCAATCTACTTCTTAGGATTCAAACGTGTCCCCCAAACCTGTGTGTTGTAAATCCTAACCTCTATGCCTGTAGTTATAATCTCATTTGGGAATGGGTTGTCTTTGTTATGCTAATGAGGCAGGATTAGTATACGGTGTGTCTTCAGTAAATCTCTTACAAGATATAAAAGGAACAGATTAAACAAGCAGAGATGGGACAGGATAGAAGCCATGCCACATGAAGATCACCAAGGAGCCAAGGAACAAGGACCTTCCCCCAGAGCCAGCAGAAAGGAAGCCTTTCCCTAAAGCCATCACCCTGAATTAGGACTTCTAGCCTCCTAAACTGTGAGAAAATAAATTCCTATGGGTTAAAGCCACACACTTACGGTATTTCTGTTATAGTAGCACTAGATAACTAAGACAAGCCTCATATGTATGCAGAAGCTGGACAATGAAAGAGGAAGACCGAAGAAGAATCGATGCATTCGAATTGTGTTGGCAAGAATATTGAATATACCATCAACTGCCAGAAGAACTAATTAGTCTTAGATGAAATACAATCAAAATGCTCCTTGGAAGCGAGAATGAAGATACTTTAGTTCATTTACTTTGGATATCTCATCAGGAAAGGCCAATCACTAGAGAAGGACATCATATTTGGTAAAGTGGAGGGTAATAAAAGTGAGGGAAACCGTCAATGAGATGGATTGCCACAATAGCCAAACAGTGGATTCAAACATACCAACAATCATGAAGATGGCACAGGACTAGTAGTCAACATTTTGTTCTCTTATATATAAGGTCGCCATGAGTTGGAGTAGATTGGAGGGCAACTGTCACGGATTGAATTGTGTTCAACCAAAATATCTGTCAACTTGGCTGGGCCATGATTCTCAATATTGTGTGACTGTCCACTATTTTATGTGATTTTCCTATATTTGGTAAATCCTATCACTATGATGGATACCCTGGTGACATAGTGGTTAAGTGTTACAGCTGTGAATAAAATGGTTAGCAGTTCAAATCTGCCAGGAGCTCTTTGGAAACTCTATGGGGCAGTTCTACTCTGTCTTATAGGGTTGCTATGAGTCGGAATTGACTCGACGGCACTGGGTTTGGTTTTTTTGTTTTTTTATCACTATGGTGTAATAGGATGGATTTAGTGGCAGTTATATTGACGAGGTCTACAAAATTAGGTAGAGTCTTAGGCCAATGTCTTTTGAGATATAGAAGAGAGAAGTGAGCAGAGAGACATGGGGGACCTCATACCACCAAGAAAGCAGTGCCGGGAGCAGAGTGTATCCTTCGAACCTAAGATTCCTGTGCTGAGATGCTCCCAGACCAAGGAAGCCTGATGCATCACAGGGACTTTCCTCCAGAGCCAACAGAGAGAAAAAGGCTTCCCCTGTAGCTGACGCCCTGAATTTGGACACGTAGCCTACTCGACTGTGAAAGAATAAACTTCTTTTTGTTAAAGCCATCCACGTGTGGCATTTCTGTTATAGCAGCACTAGATCACTAAGAGAGCAACTAATAACAACAACAAATTATACTCACATTATACTAATGCTTCTGATTTGGTGGGCTGGAGGCAGATCCTTTGTGAAAGAGAAACAAGCCAGGTAGGTGACTTAAGAGAGTCTTCATGAGATGCGTGTGAGAAAGTTCTCAAAAAACATCAAATGAAAACTTAAAGAAATTTTGACCAAAAAAAACCTTCAAATGGGAGTGCAGGAATAACAGGAAGAAGGCATGTAGAAAATTATGTCAGTTTTAGGTGCTAAAGGTGCATAATTGCACAACACTTCAGAATATAAATCTAGACAACTCAACAGCAATAAATGTAGACAATTTACCAATGAGGATATTCAAGTGGCCAACAAGCACAGGAAAAGATGCTCATCATCATTAGCCATCGTTGTTGTTGCTAATTTCTACTCATACCGACTCCATGTGACAGAGTAGAACTCTCACGTAGGGTTTTCTAGGCTGTAGTCTTTGTGGGAGCAGATTGCCAGGTCCTTCTCTTGTGGACCCATTGGGTGGATTCAAACTAGCAACCTTTTGGTTAGCAGCAGAGTGCTTAACTGTTGGGCCACAAGGGCTCTTTAGCCATTAGAGAGATGCAAATCAAAACTACAATGATATACCACCTCAGCCTTACTAGAATGACAATGAGCAAAATGGCAGAAAATAGCAAATGTTGGTGAGGATGTGGTGAAATTGGAACCCTTATCCATTGCTGGTGGAAATGTAGAACAGTACAACTACTGTGAAAATAAGTATGGTGATTCCTCAAAAAATTAAAAAGTAAAACTACCATAAGAAAGCCCACCATATAACCCAGCAATTCCACCTCCAGGCATGTAGATACCTAAAAGTATCTACATGAACAGACACAGGTACACCTATGTTCACTGCAGCACCATTCACAGTAGCAAAAAGGAGGAAACACCCTAACTGCCCATCAAGGATAAATGTATGTGTAAGAGAACTTAAAACTGAGGTAAATGGTAAAATCTGAAACGGCTGGCTTGAGGTCTGGGTTCAAATTCCTTTTGTTAGCTCTGTTTTCATTCTAGCAATAGCCATCTTCTCTGCAGATTTAATCATGTAGCTAAGAAAACACTTTTCCTCTGTGATAAAATTAAGAATGTAAAAACAATGTTCCTGAGAGGAGACCTTGGTGCCAAACCTTATCTAAATCTCCCACACAAATACTCACAGGAAAAGTTCCATTTGAGTAGGCTGTTTCTAAGGAAGGAATGTCCGGTAATTATGATGTAACTACCTGGTGACTCACCCTCTTGTCATGTATCCTTACAATTACCATGCTGTTGGAATCGACTCGATGGCAATGGGTTTGGTTTTTTTTTTTTTTTTTTTTTAACGAATCTAAGAAAAGACGCATATGTACTTTAAGCCAATTGCCTTACAAGCTTCCATCACAGGAAGTCCTGTCTAGTTCTTTGTTCTCCCCTTATAAAATGTCCCCACAGCTTCGCTGTTTTGGAGTGCTGGCTTTCACTCTGCGGAATTCAGTCTCTTCCCAGCTCGAGCTGTCTTTTTACTTTCAACAAATGTCTTTAGATTTTATTTTAAACAGAGTATGGGTTGTTACTCTCTGACATGGATAAACAAAATGCAGTACATACATACAATGGAACACTACCAGGGCTCCCAATGGTTCATTCCACTTCAACCCCCCCACCCCGCCCCCACCCCCCCGCTGAGAATTTGCCTTTCTAACAAGTTCCCAGGCAATGCTAATGTTGCCGGTTAGGGACCAATTCCAAGAACCACTAGTAGAGCAATGGTTCTCAAAATTTATTATACGTAAGAAACACCTGGTAATCGTATGAAAATGTAGGTTCTGATTCAGTATATTTGGGGTGGAAATGCAAATTATCAACAGGGGTTCGAACTGGAATGAACTGGTTCAAAGCCACCACCCCACTGCAAAAATTTCCTAATCACCAAATTTAATACTCTTTGCACTATTTGACACAGTTGTACATCTTCCTTCTTATCTCCTTTCTACAGCTTCTCTTCCTTCACTCCTAAAACACTGATGTTCCCCAAGAATCTATCCTTGATCCATCCTCATCTAACTTTAAATGTCATCCCTTGATCCTTGATCCTTCCTGTGATTTTAACCCTTTCTGTAGGGCTGACTCCCTGATCTGTACTCCATCTTAGTTTCCCACATGTTTTTCTAATTTCCTATAAAATATTTCTTCCGGAAGTCCCTACCTCACACCTAGTATGTTCACAATGAACTCAGTTGGTGCTCAGCCCTCACCTTGTCCTTCATTGCTCCTACCTCCACTGCCCCCTAACCCCTTCCTAAAGCTACTTCTTGTGTTCCATATTTTAATTCATGGCTTTGCCATCCAATTCATCATTAGATAGAAACTTCAGAATCACCTTTAAATGGCTGCCTTTCTTTTATTCCTCACATTCAATTGGTCACCAAGAAATGCTCATTCTGAAAATTTGACAACAATTATTGGTGATGGTGGCCTAACACAATTAATGTAATTGATATCACTAAATTGTACACGTGAAAAATGTTGAAATGGCAAATGTTGTGTTATATGTATTTTTTACAACAACAACAACAAAAATACTCCACCCTAGAAATGGGTAACAAGTCTTTTCCCTCTTTCCATACCTTCTATTTCAGTGAGGATTCTGGTACAATACAAGCTTCTCATTGCATTCCCTGTTTGCAGACCCTCTTCCAAACTCTGTAGACTTCATCAGCAGCTCTCAAAGGGTGTGGCCTGGACCAGCAGCATCAGCATCACCTGGCAGCTTATTAGAAATGCAAATTTTCAGGTCCTACTCCAGACCTCCTGGATCAGAAACCCTCCAGGTGATCCTAATGGATGCTAATAAAGTATAAGAACATTTGGACTGCACAATGAGATCACTCATTACTACATTCAATGGGGATTTACCCTGTTAGCATGGAAAAGCTAAGCTTCTTCACAAGGCTTTCAAGAGGGTTCACAACCTGCTCCAGTCAGCATTCCCACTCTCATCTTGCCCCATTTCCCACCACACATCCTGCGCTCTCCTCACATGGCTTTCCAGAGAAATCATCTTCTCTTTGTTTTCTGTTCTAATGCATAATCTCTCCCCTCTGCCTACAATGCTCCTTTTCTTCTCTGGACCTTGTCAATGCTATTCCTGTAAGGTCCAACTCATATCATATCTTACATCTCCTCTCCAAAAGTTTTTATGATAATCCTCTAACCACCACTAGCCTCTCTCCACCTTTATCTATACTTTTCAGTGCCATAAGAGAAGTTATAATATCCTTTTCCCTGTGTTGTGTTTGATGTCATGTATGTAACCCCCTGTCCCTAGAGCTAACCAGGCTTTGGGTATAAGTGAGTTCACATTGCATCAATCTCCACATTTTGGGGACTCACTTCCCCAACTTGATGATGTAGGACTTTGAGCTCCATACAAGGTCTTCCCTCTTTCTGCCCCCAAGTATATCTGGGAGGCATCTCACAAGAGGCAAACACAAGCCCCACTGCAGACACTGGGCTCAGTGGCTTCCTCTGGTGGCCACCACAGTTCCACAGGTCCTGTGTGCCTGCTGTGGCTGCTGCTACTTAGACTTCAGAGCCAGATGCTGTGACTGTGTCTACTTTTCTGCAGGCACAGTTTTTCCCAACTGACCTTCAGGATGAGAAAGCTGAAAGGAGGGCCATGGCTCTCCCAATCAGCCCACAAGCATCCAGTGTGCTATAGAAGCCAATGGTTTTGATTTCCTTTCTCCCAAATTTTAAGTGCCCAGTGAGTAACAGTGTGAGTAAATTGAGGCACCTGACTAAAGTAAAAATAGCTGCTTTAGGGTTTGAGGCCAACTCCATCCTGCCTTTCTTTTGATGTGTGCAAACTCATGACTCATTCTTTAAGACCTGTAACTAAATGTAAACTAAAGAAAGTTTTTTGTTGTTATAGTCCCCCCCCGCCTTTCTCTGTGGTTAAGCTGGGAGAATAATATAAACTGTTTCCCAGAAGCTATCAAGACCCTTCCTGAAACAATGTCTCAGGAAGAAGGCCTTGATGCTGAGTCTTATCTAGTTCTCCTAAGCAACTGCTGACAAGAAAAATTTCACTCGAGCAAGCTGTTTCTAAGACAGAAAAGTCCTGTAAACTACCCCCCCATCCCTGCTTCCAGTTCACCTGCCTTGTGTTAATTTAAGTTTGTACTGTCCAATCAAAATAGAGCACCTCAGGTTCTTTGTTCTCACCCTTTAAAAGGGCTCCGCAGGTCCGCCATTTTGGAAGCGTTTGCTCGCTCTGTAAGATCAAGTGTGTGTCCCTGTCTGGACTGTTTTTGAACCTTCAATAAACCTCCTTGCTTTTATTATAACGGAGTATGGGTTATTACTGTTGGACACAGGCCAGGGTGGACGCTACAGTCACTACCCCAGTATCAAAGCCCTTACTCTGTTCTCATGTGTTTTATGTTACAAAGTTGCTATTATCACACGGAACAGTCCCTGTGATACAATAGAACAAAGAACGCTGGGTTCCTAGATCCACAATTACAGGCCGAGTGTCTTTGAAAAAATCAGTGTCTCTGAGGGTCGGTTTCCTCATATACAAAATAAGAAGAGTCCTTATGATTATTCAGAGCATCAAATGAGAGAATATGTGTGAGAATACTTTTATGCTACTTGGGTTCAAATCCCAGTTCTGCCACTTAACAGTTGCATGATCTTGAGCAAATGATTAAACCTCTGTGTGCCTCAGTTTCCTCATTAATAAATTGAGTAAAATATTATATAACTCATAGACGGTTATTTTGTAGATTAAATGAGTCAATTCACACAAAGCGTTTACCACAGTGCCTGGTGTACAGTACATACCACATAAGAGTTTACCATTATTATTTTTTAAACATCATGTAATTGTATTCAAAAGCAGCAGCCCACAGAGACCCAGTGTAGCAGTCAGGGTTCCCGGAATTCTAAATGGATAACTTGGAAAGGAAAAGGTAGGAGAACTGGAGAATTCAGAGAGTGCCTAATGTCCTCCTCAAAACCTAGAAAGTAGGGAGCAGCTGGTAATCCAGGAGAGCTAGCTGCCGAATGACATTTTGGTATCCATATCCCTCTTTACGGAGAACTGCTTCGCAGAGACAGCAGACCGTGGTGCATCACCAGCCAGCAGCACAATGCGGGGTAAAGTGTTATTCTAAATAAAAACACTGCAGTTAGATGCGCTGTCTCTGGTCAACAGCCTGAAAGTGCAACTTACATGGTATCCCTCTATATGTGTATACAGGTGAAAACATGTTGAACAAATATAAACAAGAGCCTTGGATCAGGGAATTTACCAACATAATTTTTAATATCAATAAATTAAAGGAGAAAAACCATATGATCATATCAAAAGATGCTGAAAGACATTTGATGGACTGCAGCAGCTCGTTATTCTTAATAACAACTAAATGTAAAGGAAGACTAGAAAGAATCCACCTCACAGGCTCAGATACCGGCCAGCTGAAACAATGCAGTGTTGTGAGATCTTCAGTGTCTTTTACCTTTCTAAAGATGTCCAGTAAGTGCTGCTAGAAGGATTTTTGCAAGAAAAGATTTACACATGCAAGTAGATGGTGGTTCTCTGCCTCGTTCTCAACATGGCTGAAGGAAAAGAAGTGGTGGTCCTGGGACATCTGAGGAGGAAAATGTCTACCAGGAAGCAGGCATCTCCTGGCAGGGGCCTTAGAGATTGCCAACCCTCCAAGGAAGATGACTGGAGGGACAGAGTAGAATTATCTCCTGTTCCTAGAATAAACCAAAAAAACAACCCCCTTGCTGTTGACTCGATTCTGACTCATAACGGAGAACCGCCCCATAGGGTTTCCAAGGGTGTATTCTTTACAGAAGCAGACTTCCACATCTTTCTCCCGAAGGGCAGCTGGTGGGTTCGAACCACCAACCTCTCGATTAGCAGCCGAGTACTTGACTGTGACACCAGGGCTCCTTATCCCTATAGAGGTATCTCCTGCTTTTCGAAAGTTTGCATTAGGCCACTTCACTTTTACGAAAGATTTACATTAGTATCTGTTTTTGATAACCAAAACAAATCCAGAGAGGATTTTCGCTTTTGCGGAAAAAAAGACAAAAAGCGGAAATAGAATTCAGCATGTTTTGCAGCAAGCTGTTAAAGCGGCAGCACCTACCCCGAGTGGCTAGAGTGAATCTCACTGTACGTACATTATTTCTGCTTTACATAGGCTGTGTATTTGTCATATCGTTTCTGCTTTTACTGTATGTTACTGTTATTTCAGGTTTTGTGCGTTATTTGGTATGATTTGGTAGGTTATTTTTTGTGTCTGGTAATGCTTAAAAATTTTTCCCTGTATAAATTAATTGTAATTGCTTCTTCGCTTTAGCCATTTTGGCTTATGAAAAGATAGTGGGGGAAACCTATAAAAGGATAGCAAAGGTCCCCCTGTTGATGCATTTTCCTGAAAGACTCTGTTGACACAGGACAGAATGTTGCAGCCCAAGGATATCTATGTAAGAGCATTGGCTATAAAAGGAAGTGTCTTCTATGGCCAATAACCCAGTTCTTAACTAAAACACTAGGTAAAAGGCTACCGTGAAAGCGGTTTCCTTTAGTCTGAGGTTCCAACACCTCTAACTCTCATTAACAATAATCAGTCCAAAGATTTTTCTTGTGAACTGTTGTAGGAGGAAAAACATCACAAAATTTAATAAAGCAAAAAGAAAGTTTTATTCGGCTTATATTCAAAAAGACAAAAGTTGAGATGCGGACAAACATGCTGCCAGAGCTAATGTCTGCCCAAATCCAAGGAAACATTACAGGATAAGCAAGAATGGGAAAACGGACAAGTGTGCTGCCACAGCCATGTCTGGCCGAGTCCAAGGAAGGTTACAGAGTCATCAGTACATATTAACACTACAAATGGGCAAAACCATTGAAAGCTTCACCTGTTCACAGGTTGGCCAGAAACCATCATCCTACATTTTGAATTGTCCCTCTCAACAATCATTGATACAGGTTTCAGTAAGGATAGTCAGAAGGGTCTTCATTGGTCCAACAAATTTCTATTCACTGGTTTTTTTTTTTTTTTTTTTTTTAATGTTAATAAAAAAAGATAAGAGTGGAAAGTCTTTTGTGTTCTGGTTTCTGCGAAAGGTTCCCTAAAGGATATTTTCAAGATTATCCTATCTATTGTGTTTGGGTATTGTGTTTATACCTCAGGACCCAGTTGACGTGTCCTTCTGAGTCCTTGTGAGCCCAGCTCCAGCTGGGTCACATTCTCTACACTCAAGGACAGGGAATAATGACTCCAGTGTTATCTTCTAAATCAGAACTAACCAGGAAGGTCTGAGGTAGACTGAGGCAAGGCAAGCTAACCAGGGACAGGGACCAAGCTGGCTTGTAATATAGGCTACTGCCCCTCGTACGAGCCCAGGAGGCATTGAGCATGATTCCCAGGCCTGCTTGAGACAGGTGACTCCAGCGTGTGTTTCACGAGGCATTGCATGAACAGTTTTCCCTCACTGACTTCTTCCTCCTGCAGCAGCAGCCAAGCAAAATCAAAGACACAGCTTCAGCTGGGATTTCCATAGGACGGAGAGTGGGCAAGTATCCCCTCTCTCCCAACGCCCATTTTGTGTTCCCTGCACCCTATGCTTTTGACTGTGGTTTTAGAAACAGCTTGCCAGACCCCAGGGACAACGCCTGCGTGCAGCTGCAGTCTCTGGAGTCGGCATGGAGCCCTCAAGGCTGTCTGGCTCCTGGGTGGAGGGGAATGCTGCCTGCCAGGACCGGCTAACAGGAAACTTGCTCCCACATACGGCGGCCAACTCCTCCCGGCTTGCCCCCTCGGGATGGCTGGTCACGCTATTTTCAAGACCCCTGGGACTGGAGTACCTGCTGTCTCTCTTCCCACCTTCTTACCCAAATAGCTGTGCTTGTCCTGAGCTGACGACTTAACCTTTACCTTGTAGCCTCTGTGGCTTAATGGAAGTGATTGTATCTCCCCTTCATGCTGGCTGCGAGATATTTCAGAACCCAATTTTGTGGGCTGCCCCAGCAAACAGGAAGTTATTAGATGCATTTTGTGTGTTAATTTTTGTCCTTGCCTATCTTACTCTCTTTAGTTTCCATTTGCCTCCTTTCAATACTTATTGTAAAATGTGCCTTCTCTTGCTTAATTGTATGCAGCTTTGTTACCATTTTAAGAGAATCCCTGGGTGGTGCAAATGATTAAACCGTTTAGCCCTTGACTATTACCCAAAAGGTTGGTGGTTGGAACCCATCCAGAGGCGCTTCTGAACATAAGCGTGATAATCTGCTTCCAAAAGGTCATAGCCTTGAAAACTACGGAGCACAGTTCTACTCTGACACACGTGGGGTCACCAGGAGTTGCAATCAACAACAGCCATTTAAATCCCTTTTGAAAGATCTTTAAATTGTTTGGCCCCACTCAATGCTCCTGGGGAAATCTGTCTTAACTGCTCAGATCCTTCTTCAGATGTCCCTGGCTCTGGCTAGGATGCACAGTAGCAATAAAATAGACCTGAGTCGGTGTATGGAGAAGAATCACTTGTCCTTAGCTTTTGTTGCTACATACAGAGGTATTTTCAAAAATGCTTGAAAACGTGTGTGTGCCTGCACTTAAGAAAGGAAACCAGTCCTCAAATTGTGCTCAAATTCTGAATTTGTTTAACCAAATGTTCTGTCATAGCTTAAACGCGTGGAAGTCGGAAACCATCACACATTTAGAATTGGGTTTCTGTACTGATTTCTCTCCAGTTGAAAGAAAACAGCTTTCCGTGTTGTTATCATTTGAATTGTGTCCCCACAAAAGATATGGTGAAGTCCTGACTCCTGGAACCTGTGAACATGACCTTGTTAAGGACTAGGCTTTTTGCAGATGTAATTAGTTAACATGACATCATATCAGAGTAGGGTGGGTCCTAATTCAGCATGAGTGAACGCATTGCTATAGAGTTGATTGTGACTCATAGCTACCCTATGGGACAGAGTAGAACTGTTCCATAGTGTTTTCAAGGAGAGCTGGTGGATTCGAACTGCTGACCTTTTGGTTAGAAGTCAAGCTCTTAAGCACTGTGCCACCAGGACCCCAGAATCCAGTCTGAGTGGTGTTCTATAAAAGGGGAGAAGAGACACAGAGAGAAGGCTGTCATGTGAAGACACATCTACTAGCCAAGGAAAGCTTGGGGCTACCAGAAGCTGAAAGACACAAAAAAGCATCTTCTTCTACAGTGGACAGAAGGAACATGGCCTCGCCAACACCCTGATTTTGGACTTCTAGACTTCAGGACTGTGAGACAATACATTTTTGTTCCTAGAAGCCGCCCAATTTGTGGTGTTTTGTCATGCAGCCCTAGGAAACGAACACACACAGAGATGGTTCCAAGCATAAAACCAGCTGTTTGGGTTGCTTGAGCTGGGCCAGATGAAACCAGCCACCATTGAACTTTGTGAAAACAAGACTTGGTCTGAATAGCAGCTTCCGTCGAGCTGGCTTTGATGAGGTGTAAGGAGCATGAATACCAGGAGGACACAGTAAGGTTTAGAGAGTAGAAGACTGAAATTTGCAATGTCTAGTTAGAATTCTTTGCTGTTGGCTGTTTTGATTTTTGGTGTGAAAGGTACTTCTAAGCTAATTAACTTCTTCCTTTGGCACTAAAGATAGAATCCAGAGTCTATTCAGCAAAGGAATTTGGACATTTTTCATCTCGTAGGATTTGGACAGGGCACCACGAATCTTAGGAAAATCACTTAGAAAAGGCATCCACAAAGTCTGTTTGCTAAAAAATCATTTCCCTTTTCTTTTACCTTTGCAGACATTCACTTCCTGCCTCAAGAGCAAAAGTCAACAAATTCTTCTTTAGGTCTGAAAAAGCGTGGACTGTGACCACAATTCATTGTTATTTGAATTGTCCAAATGGTCCAAGGAAAAATTAAGAAGCCTTATTTGATTGATTTCTCTTACTTCCCAGACAGATTGTGATTCACTGGGAAAATGTTTTCTGTGGTTTTTAAAGCATTTTCAAGCAACAGACATGCTGAAGAGGCCTTGGAATATGAAGACTTTCCAACCCATACATAATCAACCTTGTTGAAATGCGAAAGTTTCTTTTTGTCATCTGAAACCTCAGCCAGCTTCAGGTTCAAGTACAGGGAGAGCCTTAGCTGATTTCACCAAAGTCTCTTCCAGACCTTTGACCTTTATTACAAACATAGCATTCAGCCTGTGCCCCACTCATAAAATATACATTTTTTCCCCGTGAAACATTGTGGTTTTTCAGAAACACTTGGCCAAAACATCAAGTTCATGTCCAGTTTAGGATAAATGTGTCAGATATGATTCATTCAACATGATTTGTGGTTTCCTTTTCTTGAGAAATTCCTGTGACAGCACCTTGAACCCTCACCAAGCTGTTGTGCAATGCCATTGAGCCAAACCAAAATCCCTGTTGGGGTTTTAGTTTGGACTCTCCTGGTGGTTTGGGTCCTGTCTCTAACGCAATAGGTGCAAACTCATGTTACCTAAGCCAACGACCAGCTGAATGGAAACCACTCTATCCAAATTATGGACAACGTTCTTTTCCAACGGAGGCCCACGAGGCCCTGTGAATCTTCTCCACAGAAATAAGGTGGTGCCTGAGAAGTCACGTGGGACAGGCCAGGGAAGAGGGGCCTCACGCAGTATAAACTTGGGCCAGTAGTGGTAGCCAGGAATTGTTCTTCCACAACCCAAGGCTTTAAGATAATAGGATCTTTCTCGGGAGAATCAAAAATTAGATCTATTGGGGTAGGAGATTGTTATGAATTGATTTGTGTCGCCCTAATATATGTATTGAAGTCCTGGGGGTCTGTAGCTGTGAATGTGATCCTGTTTGCAAATAGATTTTTTTTATGTTAATGAGATCCTACCAGAGTAGGGTGGGTCTTGAACCTAATCACTTTTTTTTTTTAATTATGGTTGTATATACATATATATTACAAAACATTTGCCTATTCAACACTTTGTTACATGGACAATTTGGTGACATTATGTTCATCATGTTGTCTAACCATCACCACTATTTGTTTCTGAATTTTTCCATCACCATTAACAAAAGGAGCCCTGGTGGCGCAGTGGTTAAGAGCTTGGCTGCTAACTAAAAGGTCAGCAGTTCAAATCCAGGATTTCCTCGGAAATCCTACGGGGCAGTTCTATGCTGTTCTGTAGGGCTGCTATGAGTCAGAATCAAATCAATGGCAACAGGTTTCAATGGGTGTTAACGATGGAGTGCCTCTTTAAGCAGTGACTCCCCCTTTCCTCCTCCCTCCTGCCCCTGGTAACCGCTAATGAACTCCGGTCTCTAGATGTTTGCCTATTCTAGATATTGCACAGAAGCGGGGTCGTACATATTCACTTCTGAGTTATAGAAAGAGCATAATACACAGAGACACACACAGGGGAAGGGGAGGCAGGTAGCTGCCAAGGAGGGGCTGGGAAATGCTAGAAACTCCTGGGCCTATTGACAAAGAAGAACCCTCCCCTAGAGCCTATGACCTGATTTGGACTTCTAGTGTCCAAAACTGTGGGAAAATAAATTCCTGTTCTTTAAGGCCACCCCCTTGTGGTAGATTTTGTTTTGGCCCCACTAGGCAATCACTCAGAGGTGTATTGTAAGCTTTCTTGGGAGGCTTACTGGAGAGAGAAGGAAATGTAACTATATTTCCTGCAGACGGGTGCCCAGCATTTCATTCTTCCAGATATGCAGAAATAATGATAGGAGTTGGAGTAGTTTGCCCGGCAAAAAAACAAAAACAAAAAAACAAGGTTTAATATGGGAGTGGTAGAATAATGTGTGAACTAGAGAGGAGCCTTTGCCCACTTTTAAAACTAAATAGAGCCACAGTGGCTCAGGATTTCTGGAAGCTTTTTGTAAGGTTGATCCGAGTGATAATATTCTACTGTATCTTAATAGTGCATCTACAATCTTAGCACGTTCCAAAGTCCTTTCTAATTCATCACCAGGCTATGAAATGTGTACAGGTGTCAATCCCTGAGGGATTAAGGAATATCATGACTCCCATTGTGGAGATGGGTAAACCAAGGTTCTACAGATTTTGTTTGTCTTTCAGAGCACAGAACTCTATTCTCTTAAGCTTTATACGCACTGTTTATATTGTGCTAGTTCTTCAGCACTTGTTCTGCTTGACATATAATTTAATTCCCTTTTTCCCCTTCTTTCTCTTAGAAAATGTGGACTTAAAACCATCCCTTATGAGGACTGTTAGCAGATGAATACACTCAAAGGTGATGAGTACAAACGAAATCATCTGCCAGCCAGTCGGTATATTAGAAGGATGAGAATTCAAACTGCTAAAAGATTTTCAGGTCCAGGAAGTTACAATGCATTTGAAAGTTCAGGGATGGAGGTTTGCCTCCCACAGCCCTTTGTTTAGAGGGAATAAAGCCAGCTGTAACTCCATGTAAACACCCCAGAGCAGATCAGAGGACAACCCAGAGTGAAGCTGTCACATGCCTGTAGTAGGTGTGGGCAAGCCCTGGGACACTGCAGTGGCCGCAGTTCTCTTAGAACAAACGAGCTGGTGTTGTCAGGCAATACTCAATGGAAAGTGGGCTTCACTGCAGCCAAGAGTAAGCTGGAAGCCTCTAGATCTCTTCTTTCCTCCTGGCTATCTACAAGCTCTTACAGGTTGAATTGCTGTTCTCATGTGAATACTTCTTATTTATTAGTTGAATACTTCTTATTTAACGCATGTTTTCACAGTCTAAGCTTTCACATAGATGAAGCTGTGGACTTTATCGGTGGATGAAGCATGCTAACACGAGAAACTTTCACAAGTAACCGACTTAGACAAAGTGTACGTCACTAATATAACTTGAATATCAAATGACAAATTTTATTTTTGTCATTTTTTTCTCTTTAGCCCTTTTGTTACTATTGGTATAATAGTATATTATGACAGAGTAGAACTGTCCCCATAGGGTTTCCTAGGCTGTAATCTTATAGACAGCCCCAGTGGCACAGTGGTTGAGTCCAGAGGCTAACAGAGTGGTTGGTGGGTTGAACCCACCAGCAGCTCTGCAGGAGAAAAGACCTGGTGATTTGCTCCAGTAAAGATTACAGCCTTGGAAACCCTACAGGGTAATTCTACTCTGTCACATGTGGTCGGTATGAGTTGGAATTGACTCGACAGTACAGGACAACAATAACAACAACAATCTTATGGAAGCAGATTGCCAGTTCTTTCCGTGAAGCCACTAGGTGGTTTCCAACCACCGACCTTTAGGTTAGCAGCTAAGTGCCTAACCATTGTGCTACCGGGGCTCCTTACAGATTGAATTGTGTCCCCCCCCCCCAAAAAAAATTTATGTTAAGTCCTAACTTTCTGTACCTGTGAATGTGATCTTGCTTGGAAATAAGGTCTTTGGAGATGTTATCAGTTAACATGATATCATACAGGAGTAGAGTGCATCCTAGCTCAATCTGACTGGCATCCTTGTAAAAGAGGAGAAGAGACACGGAGGGAAGATGCCCATGTGGAGGTGCACCTGCAAGCCAAGGGACTCCTGGGACCACCAGAAACTGAGAGACACAAGAAAGGATCTTCACATGGAGCTTTCAAAGAGAGTGTGGCTCTGTCAACTCTGTTGAATTCAGACTTCTAGCCTCCAGAACTACGGGACAATAAATTATTTTAAGCCACCTGCTCTGTGGTGCTTTGTTACAGCAGCTCTGGGACACTAATACAGAAACCATTGTTCATTTTATTTAAAGCCCAAGACACCTGGGCAGGGCCCCAGCCCTGGTCTAACATTATACTTTATACAGCTGTGTGCCATCAGTATGCCAATTTCCCATAAAAAATTTGCCACAATTCCTTTCAGTTTTATCAAGATGGAACTTATAATAAGATATCTGAAGGGGATGGCTAAATATCATGAGTAGATATATGTTATAGTCAGTAGAGGCCCCTAATGGTGCAAACAGCTTGCATTGGGCTAATAAACTAAAGGTTGGCAGCTCAAACCCACCCAGTGGCACCACGGACAAAGGGCCCGATGATCTGCTTTTGTAAAGATTACAGCCAAGAAAGCCCTGTGGAGTTCAGTTCTACTCTGTAACACACGGAGTCTCCATGAGTCGGAATTGAGTCCACAGCAACGGGTCTAGTTTACAGTTAGCGGTGTATCCACCCGCGGTTGAATAAATATAGACCAACTAAAGTCCCACCCTCACCCCAAGCTGCTCGAAATCTCAAATCAAAAATAGCATAAAAAGATCAAAAAGTTGGGGGAAAATAAAGCAGAGCTCAGAGGTTCATCTTCTTTTGGAATAGCACATGCAATTTGTAAGCCAAAGACTATGTGAAAAAAAAAAAAAGACAATGTTAATTTGGTATAGCATCTGATGAGTTCTTCTTGATAAAATACTGTTATAGATTGAATTGTATCCCCCCAAAATACGAGGGTAAGTCAAAAAGCATTGCTACTAGGATTCCAGTTAATTGCATGGCTGGGTTTATTCCAAACATAACGTGTTTAAACAGGTCTCTGTGATCAGGGGATGGCTGCAGACAAGTCTTCTCCGTAGTACACACATGTCTTAGTCTTGTTACAGTGACTTCAAAAAAAAGGATACTTTTCGTGCCATGAAAAAAAATGATTTTGAGGTCAGGGCTAATATCAAATTAAAAAAAAAAAAAAACCTCATGTGGACCTCTTCTCAAATCAGTGAAGCTTTGCAACAAGTTTATGGGAATGCTGACCCACATAAAACAATAGTTTTCAGATACATCGAGCGTTTTAAGGAAGGTCAGGAAGACGTCAAAAATGAACGAAGACAGGAAAGACAGCTCAGAAGGTTATGACCACTGTTTTTTGGCATCCCAAAGGTATAATCTTGATAGACTTTCTCGAAGGACACAGGATGATCATACACCACCCCCACACACCCATTGCCTTCGAGTCGATTCCGGCTCATAGCAACCCTATAAGACAGAGTAGAACCACCTCGTGGAGTTTCCAAGGAGCACCTGATGGATTTGAACTGCTGACCTTTTGGTTAGCAGCTGTAGTTCTTAACCACTACTCCACCAGTGTTTCCAGGACGATTTTTCTTAAGACTTCATAATAAGCCCCTGTGAGGATGATCATAGGGACTTATGAAATTTTAAGAAAATTGAAAACTGCATTGGTGAGAAAAAGGCCAGGGAATTTACAGTACGGAATTTTTTCCATCACGACAATGCACCTGCTCGTTCTTCGAAGGTAGTAAGGGCTGTCCTATGAGAATTTCACTGGGAAAACTTACCCCATCCACCCTACAGACCTGATCTTCCTCCTTTAGACTTCTTTTTATTCCCAAAATTCAAACAACATTTAAAAGGAACACAATTTGAGCCCCTCGAGGATGCCAAAAAGGCTGTTTTGATGTGGTGTGAATCAAAGAGCACAGAACTCTTCCAGGAAGGGTTAGAGAGATGGGAACACCACCTTCAGGTGTGTATAGACCTAGATGGAGGACACGTCAAGAAACAATAGCTTCAATTTTGATATTTTTGTTTAATAAAGGTTCCTATGATTTTGTAGCAATATTTTTGACTTATTCTTGTATATGTTGAAATCGTAACCCCCATACCTGTAAATGCAGCCCTGGTGGCGCAGTGGTTTAGAGCTACAGCTGCTAACCAAAAGGTTGGCAGTTCGAATCCACCAGCTGCTTCTTGTAAACTCTGTGGGGCAGTTCTAATCTCTCCTATAGGGTAGCTATGAGTCGGAATAGACTGGTTGGCAATGGGTTTGGTTTGGTACCTGTAAGTGGCCCTGTTTGGAAACAGGGTGGTTCTTTTGTTGTGTTCATGAGGTCACCTCAGAGTCATTAGGTCCTAAACCTAATTACTTCTGAGTTATAAAAACAGCAGAATAGACACAGAGCCACACACAGAGGGAAGATAGAGGTCAAGGGATTCCAAGGGTTGACAACAGTCACCAGAAAGGAGGAGAGATGCCCACAGAAGGAATCAACACAGCTGAGACCCTAATTTGAATTTTTAGCTTCCAGAGCTCTTAGAAAATAAATTTCTGTTCTTTAAAGACACCCACTTGTGATATTTGTCTTATACCAGCACTAGGTAACTAAGACAGACACTGTGCTGATGAGGTGTTTTCATTCTTCATACCTGAGAACCAGTAACCTTGAATTCTATAAAGCAACCGTCTTCCAACCTCATAGCTACTCTATGCCCTAAATCTGAAAAACCATGTTCCCCCTTGCACATTTTTAAGTTGACATCTAAATTTTTCTCTCTGTAAGTTTACATAGCTAAAATGATAAAATGTCCAGCTCAACGTAAATACTGACATTTTAAACTAAAAAGGTTCCACCACTATTTATAATAGCCAATGGGATATAAACACTACAGTAATCTGATATCCACTATCATCCACTTAAAAAATACATACATGTTCTCTTCTTGGGCTGTTGGAGATTTAATGTCTTTAAATTATATTTCCATTCCTCTTCCGCACAGAATTTTATCCCAAGAAAATATAATTTTATGATTGGAAATCTTTTATTGGTTGCCCACCCTATTTCTTTGCCACAGAAATAAGTATATGAATGAAAAATTTTCAAGTTATTTCTTCTGGATTTAGATATTTCAGTATTAGTCCACATTTGATCAAAATAAACATACACTTACTTCTCACCGACTATTTCACTAACCAACATTTCGCGTTTATGGCAATAGAAAAACATCTATTATCGGACTATTTTGTGACTAACAAGGAGTGGAGGCAAAAAGGAGAGGGGGAAGGGTGAGGTTTGTGAGAGAGTGAGGCGGAGTGGGCTGCCAATGGCTCACATTACAGTATTACCCGGATTGGGCGGAGGAGCCAGGCAGGCCCTCTGCAGTCGGTGGGAAGGTGGGGTGCAGAAGGCAGCGGGATCCTGGCCGCAGGAGTCGGGCAGGGGGGCTTAGAAGTCTTTTCTTTTAAAGAGGCCTCTTTGCCACCTCCGCAGCCTCTGGTGGCCCACTGGCCCAGGTGGCTGAGCGTCAACTGCCCATAGGCCTGGAGCCGCCCGCTGGAGAAAACCGGGCACACCCCTACTCTCGTGAAACACAATTTTGGCTTAAGGGTATGTGAAACCCATGTGAAATTGTGCGCTGCAGATTAGTTAGTACACACAATTAAGCCTGTTCACACCTTGCTTACTGGCTAATCCACCCCTGCCTGTAGGGTTGCTGTGATTTGGCACCCACTCAGTGGCAATAGGTTCCTAGTGTCTGTACCCTTACATAATTCTCTCCCTTTGAGTATGGACAGGACCCGTGCTTCTAATATAACTAATTCTAACTAACTAATATAATACAGCAAAGGTGATGGGAAGTCACGTCTGTGGTTTTATTACATAGATTGTAACTCATGTCTTGCTAGCAGGCTCTGTCAACTCTCTTGTGACTTTGGTGAAATAAGCTGCCATATGGAGAGGTCCACATGGCAAGAAACTGTGGGAAGCCTCCAGCTGACAGCCAGCAAGAGCTGAGACCTTCAGTCCAACAACCTGCAAGGAACAGAATCCTACCAAAAACCACATGAGAAAACCACGTGAGCTTGGAATTGCATCCTTCTCGCAGGTGAGCCTCAGATGAGACCCCAGTCCTGGCAGACACCTTGTATTCAGCATTTTGAGAGACCCTGAAGCAGAGGTCTCAGCTAAGCCGCACCTGGGCTGCTGACCCACAAAAGCCATGAGATAACAACTGTGTGTTGGGTGAAGCTGCCAAGTCTGTTTGTTTTTTTTTTCATTAAATAATTTTTTTTTAATATATAGCATTTTTCCTTTTATAAAGCAAGAATAATTCTTTTGTGGTTTTCCACAAAGTTTCAAAATTGTCAGGAGTTTATCATAGGTCACTGAGATACAATATTAGATTTATTTTACCAAATATCTTAAAGGTAAAAACCTTAGCTTTTTTTTCTCTATAATTTTTATTGTGTTTTAAAATCAAGTCAGTCTCTCACGCAAAAACCTATATACACCTTGCTTGACACTCCCTATTACTCTCTGCCTAAACCACCAATGAGACAGCCCGCTCTCTCCCTCCACTCTCTCTTTTCTTTTCCATTTTGCCAGCTTCTAGCCCCCTCCACCCTCTCATTTCTCCTTCAGGCAGGAGATGCCAACATAGTCTCAAGTGTCCACCTGATCTAAGAAGCTCACTCCTCACCAGCATCCCTTTCCAACCCATTGTCCTGTCCAATCCATGTGTGAAGAGTTGGCTTCGGGAATGGTTCCTGTCCTGGGCCAACAGAAGGTCTGGGGGCCGTGACCACCAGGGTCCTTCTAGTCTCAGTCAGACCATTAAGTCGGGTCTTATGAGAATTTTGGGTCTGCATCTGTGCTCTCCTGCTCCCTCAGGGGTTCTCTGTTATGTTCCCTGTCAGGGCAGTCATTGGTTGTAGCTGGGTACCATCTAGTTGTTCTGGCTTCAGGATGATGTAGTCTCTGATTTATGTGGCCCTTTCTGTCTCTTGGGCTCGTAATTGCCTTGTGTCCTTGGTGCCCTTCATTTTCCTTTGATCCACGTGGGTTGAGACCAATTGATGCATCTTAGACGGCCACTTGCTAGCGTTTAAGACCCCAGACACCACTCTTCAAAGTGGGGTGCAGAATGTTTTCTTAATAGATTTTATTATGCCAATTGACTTAGATGTCCCCTGAAACCATGGTCCCCAGGCCCCAGCCCCTGCTACGCTGGCCTTTGAAGCATTCAGTTTATTCAGGAAACTGCTTTGCTTTTGGTTTAGTCCAATTGTGCTGACTTCCCCTGTATCATGTGCTGTCTTTCCCTTCACCTAAGGTAGTTCTTATCTATTATCTAATTAGTGCATGCCCCCTCCCACTCTCCCTCCCTCCCCCCTCTCGTAACAACAAAAGAATGTTTTCTTCTCAATTTAAACTATTTCTCAAGTTCTTATAATAGTGGTCTTATACAATATTTGTCCTTTTGCAACTGACTAATTTCATACAGCATAATGCCTTCCAGGTTCCTCCATGTTATGAAATGTCTCACAGATTCCTCACTGTTCTTTATCGATGCGTAGTATTGCATTGTGTGACTATACCATAATTTATCCATTCATCCGTTGATGGGCCCCTTGGTTGCTTCCATCTTTTTGCTATTGTAAACAGTGCTGCAATAAACATGGGTGTGCATATATCTGTTCGTGTAAAGGCTCTTATTTCTCTAGGATATATTCCAAGGAGTGGGATTGTTGGATCGTATGGTAGTTCTATTTCTAGCTTTTTAAGGAAGCGTCAATTCGATTTCCAAAGTGGTTATACCATTTGACATTCCCACCAGCAGTGTAGAAGTGTTCCAATCTCTCCACAGCCTCTCCAACATTGAATATTTTGTGTTTTTTTGATTAATGCCAGCCTTGTTGGAGTGAGATGAAATCTCATTGTAGTTTTGACCTGCATTTCTCTAATGGCTAATGATCGTGAACATTTCCTCATCTATCTGTTAGCTACCTGAATGTCTTCTTTAGTGAAGTGTCTATTCATATCTTTTGCCCATTTTTTAATTGGGTTATTTGTCTTTTTGCAGTTGAGTTTTTGCAGTAGCATGTAGATTTTAGAGATCAGGAGCTGATCAGAAATGTCATAGCTAAAAACTTCTTCCCAGTCTGTAGGTAATCGTTTTTCCTCTTTTGGTGAAGTCTTTGGATGAGCATAGGTGTTTGATTTTTAGGAGCTCCCAGTTATCTAGTTTTTCTTCTGCATTGTTAGTAATGTTTTGTATACTGTTTATGCCATGTATTAGGCTCCTAACGTTGTCCCTATTTTTTCTTCCATGATCTTTATCGTTTTAGATTTTATATTTAGGTCTTTGATCCATTTTGAGTTAGTTTTCGTGCATGGAGTGAGGTATGGGTCTTGTTTCATTTTTTTGCAGATGGATATCCAGTTATGCCAGCACCATTTGTTAAAAAGACTGTCTTTTCCCCGTTTCACTGTTTTTTGGTCTTTCTCAAATATCAACTGCTCATACGTGGATGGATTTATGTCTGGATTCTCAATTCTGTTCCATTGGTCCATGTATCTGTTGTTGTACCAGTACCAGGCTGTTTTGACTACTGTGGTAGTTTAATAGGCTCTAAAATCAGGTAAAGTAAGGCCTCCCACTGTATTCTTCTTTTTCAGTGATGCCTTATTTATCTGGGGCCTCTTTCCCTTCCATATGAAGTTGGTGATTTGTTTCTCCATCTCATCAAAGAATGTCATTGGATTTGGATCGGAATTGCATTAAATGTATAGATCGCTTTTGGTAGAATAGACATTTTCACAATGTTAAGTCTTCCTATCCACGAGCAAGGTGTGTTCTTCCACTTAACGTAAGTC
This sequence comes from Loxodonta africana, assembly GCF_030014295.1. NCBI lineage: Eukaryota > Metazoa > Chordata > Mammalia > Proboscidea > Elephantidae > Loxodonta > Loxodonta africana. The sequence goes on along the minus strand of NC_087345.1, from coordinate 172,305,665 downwards.
TCTTTTGTTTTCCTGCAGAAGTGTACTGTAGTTTTCCTTGTATATGTCTTTTACATCTCTGGTAAGATTTATTCCTAAGTATTTTATCTTCTTGGGGGCTACTGTAAATGGCATTGATTTGGTGATTCCCTCTTCGATGTTCTTTTTGTTGGTGTAGAGGAATCCAACTGATTTTTGTGTGTTTATCTTTTATCTTGATACTCTGCTGAACTCTTCTATTAGTTTCAGTAGTTTTCTGGAGGATTCCTTAGGCTTTTTTGGGTATAAGATCATATCATCTGCAAATAGAGATACTTTTACTTCTTCCTTGCCAATCTGGATGCACTTTATTTCTTTATCTAGAGTAATTGCTCTGGCTACGACATCCAGCCCAATGTTGAATAAGAGTGGTGATAAAGCACATCCTTGTCTGGTTCCTGATCTCAGTGGGAATGCTTTCAGGCTCTCTCCATTTAGGGAGATGTTGGCTGTTGGCTCTGTATAAAAGCCCTTTAGTATGTTGAGGAATTTTCCTTTTATTCCTATTTTGCTGAGAGTTTTTATCATGAATGAGTGTTGAGCTTTGTCAAATGCCTTTTCTGCATCAATTGATAAAATCATGTGATTCTTGTCTTTTGTTTTATTTATGTGGTGGATTACATTAATTGTTTTTCTAATGTTAAACCATCCTGCATACCTGGTATGAATCCCACTTGGTCATGGTGAATTATTTTTTTGATATGTTGTTGAATTCTTTTGGCTAGAATGTTGTTGAGGATTTTTGCATCTACATTCATGAGGGATAAAACAAAAAACCCAGTGCCCTTGAGTCGATTCCGACTCATAGGGACCCTATAGGACGGAGTAGAACTGCCCCATAGAGTTTCCAAGGAGCGCCTGGCAGATTTGAACTGCCGACCCTTTGGTTAGCAGCTGTAGCACTTAACCACTACGCCACCAGGGTTTGATATAGGTCTATAATTTTCTTTTCTTGTGGGGTCTTTACCTGGTTTTGGTATCGGGGATATGGTGGCTTCATAGAATGAGTTTGGTAGTATTCCGTCCTTTTCTATGCTCTGAAATACCTTTAGTTGTAGTGGTGTTAACTCTTCTCTGAAAGTTTGGTAGAATTCTGCAGTGAAGCCATCCGAACAAGGGCTTTTTTTGTTGAGAGTTTTTCAGTTACCTTTTCAATCTCTTCTTTTGTTATGGCTCTATTTAGTTGTTCTACCTCTGTTTGTGTTAGTTTAGGTAGGTAGTGTGTTTCAAGGAATTCATCCATTTATTCTAGGTTTTCAAATTTGTTTGAGTATGGCTTTTCATAGTAATCTGATATGATTCTTTTAATTTCAGTTGGGTCTGTTTTAATATCACCTATCTGATTTCTTATTTGGGTTATTTGCTTCCTCTCCTGTTTTTCTTTTGTCAGTTTGGCCACTGGTTTATCAATTTTGTTGATTTTTTCAAAAAACCAGTTTTTGGTCTTATTAATTCTTTCAATTGTTTTTCTGTTTTCTGTTTCATTTAGTCCAGCTCTAATTTTTATTATTCGTTTTCTTCTGGTGCCTGTGGGTTTCTTTTGTTGCTCTCTTTTTATTTGTTCAAGTTGTAGGGATAATTCTTTGATTTGGGCCCTTCCTTCTTTTTGTATATGTGCATTTATTGATATAAACTGACCTCTGAGCACTGCTGTTGCTGTGTCCCAAAGGTTCTGATAGGAAGTGTTTCCGTTCTCATTGGATTCTCTGAATTTCTTTATTCCATCCTTAATGTCTTCTATAATCCAGTCTTTTTTGAGCAGGGTATTGTTCAGTTTCCAAGTGTTTGATTTCTTTTCCCTGCTTTTCCTGTTATTGATTTCCACTTTTATGGCCTATGGTCAGAGAAGATGCTTTGTAATATTTCAATGTTTTGGATTCTGCTAAGGCTTGCTTTATGACCTAATATGTGGTCTATTCTAGAGAATGTTCCGTGTGCACTAGAAAAGAAAGTATACTTGGTTGCTGTTGGGTGGAGTGTTCTGTACATGTCTATGAGGTCAAGTTGGTTGATTGTGGCATTTAGATCTTCCGTATCTTTATTGAGCTTCTTTCTGAATGTCCTGTCCTTCACCGAAAGTGGTGTGTTGAAGTCCCCTACGATAATTGTGGAGCTGTCTATCTCACTTTTCAATGCTGTTAGAGTTTGTTTTATGTATCTTGCAGCCCTGTCATTGGGTGCATAAATATTTAATATGGTTATATCTTCTTGGTGTATTGTCCCTTTAATCATTATGTAGTGTCCTTCCTTATCCTTTCTGATGGATTTAACTTTAAAGTCTATTTTGTCAGAAATTAATATTGCCACTCCTGCTCTTTTTTGGTTGTTGTTTGCTTGATATATTTTTTTCCATCTTTTGAGTTTTAGTTTGTTTGTGTCTCTAAGTCTAAGGTGTGTCTCTTGTAGGCAGCATATAGATGGATCTTGTTTTTTAATCTATTCTGCTACTCTCTGTCTCTTTATTGGTGCATTTAGTTTTAGTCCTTTTACATTCAGGGTAATTATGGATAGGTATGAATTTAGTGCCATCATTTTGATGTCTTTTTTTCTGTGTTGTTGACAGTTTCTTGTCCCACTTGATTTTATGTGCTGAGTAGATTATCTTTATATATTGTCCTTTCCTCATATTTGTTGTTCTTGATTTTTTTTCTGCTGAGTCTGTATTTTTCCCTTGTATTTTATTTTGATGAGTAGGATAGTTTGTCTCCTTTGTGGTTACCTTATCATTTACCCCTATCTTTCTAAATTTAAAACTAACTTTTATTTCTTTGTATCACCATATCTTCCTCTCCATACAGAAGATGTATGACTGCATTTCTTAGTCCCTTTTTATTATTTTAATTTTTTTTTTTTTTCTTTTACATAATGACATTGCTGTTACCCTGTGTTGGGCTTTTTTTTTTTTTTTTTTTTATAATCTTGGTTTGTTTTTTTGGATTTCCCTGTCTGGGTTGACTTCTGGTTGCTCTGCCCAGTGTTCCAGTCTTGGGTTGATACCTGACATTATTGATTTTCTAACCAAAGGACTCCCTTCAGTATTTCTTGTAGTTTTGGTTTGGTTTTAATGAATTCCCTAAACTTCTGTTTGTCTGGAAATGTCTTAAATTCACCTTCATATTTAACAGACAGTTTTGCTAGATATATGATTCTTGGCAGGGAATTTTTTTCCTTCAGTTTTTTAAATATGTCCTCCCATTGCCTTTTTGCCTCATGGTTTCTGCCGAGTAGTCCGAGCTTATTCTTATTGGCTCTCCTTTGTATGTGACTTTTTGTTTATCCTCGCTGCTCTTATACTTCTCTCTTTATCTTTGGTTTTGGCAAGTTTGATTATAATATGTCTTGGTGACTTTCTTTTAAGATCTACCTCATGTGGAGTTCGATGAGCATCTTGGATAGATATCTTCTCATCTTTCACAATATCAGGGAAGTTTTCTGCCAACAAATCTTCAACAATTCTCTCTGTATTTTCTGTTATCCCTCTCTGTTCTGGTACTCCAATCACTCGTAGGTTATTTCTCTTGATAGAGTCCCACATGATTCTTAAGGTTTCTTCATTTTTTTAATTCTTTTATCTGATTTTTCTTCAAATATATTAGTACCAAGTGATTTATCTTTGAGTTCAGAAATTCTAGCTTCTACTTGCTCAATTCTGCTCTTCTTTCTATTGAGTTGTTTCCTTCTGTAATTTTATTGTTAATTTTCTGAATTTCTGATTGCTGCCTTGTATGGATTTTTCCAGCTTATTAAACTTTTCATTATGTTCCTGAATAATCTTTCTAATTTCTTCAGTTGCTTTATCTGTGTGTTCCTTGGCTTGTTCTGCATATTGCCTCATTTCCTTCCCGATGTCTTGAAGGGTTCTGTATATTAAACTTTTGTATTCTGCATCTGGTAGTTCCAGGCATGCAATTTCATCTAGAAGACCCCTGGATTCTTTGTTTTGAGAGCCTGTTAGAGGTGATCATGGTCTGTTTCTTTATGTGACTTGATATTGACTGTTGTCTCTGAGCCATCTATAAGTTATGGTATTAGTTTATGCTTGCTTACTGTGTCGTAGCTGCTTGCTTTGTTTTGTTTTGGTATACCCCTACGGGTTGCTTGAGCGAGCTAGCTTGATTATTTTCGCTTTGGAGCTCTAGTGTCCTGTCCCCAGCTGGCTAGAGCTGTTATCGGGTGTATCAGTCTAGGAGTCCATTCAGTTTTCTTATATGAATTCAGCTATTGTTTCCAGGTAGCTGATCATCAAGTGTGTGGTAGGCTCTGTCCTACAGTCTTAGAGGGGCAGGGGTGATTGACGTATATACCAGTATCTGATTGCAGCAGGGGTCATGCTCTGAACAAGACAGGTGGCTGAGAACTGACCCCAAGTGTCTCTGAGGAAATTGCATCTCTGTTCCCTAAAGCATGCTGGTGGGTGGGTTCTGCAGAGGGACCATGGGCAGCCAAAGTTTTTGGTTGTAAAGACTGGGAGGGACCAGTTATCTTTGGACCCCTGTTGCAGGTGTCTGGGTGACCTGAGTGGAGCCACCAGTCCTTAGGTCCCTGATGTGGGTAGGTGAGGACCTTGTTTAATAGGCAAAGCAATGTCAAACGTCAAACACCCACCTCTCCACTGCACCGCTGAAATGGTTGGAATTTGCCAAAGAGGGCCTATTCTCCCAAAATAGGCCCACACAGGTCCATGCAGAAGGGAAAGGTGCTCAAGATCCATCGACAGTTTGTGCCTGGACAGGAGCCGCTTCTGTCCTGAGCTCCCCTGGTTAATGGAGCTAGCAAATTATCTTTTCCCCCCAATTGCAAATTTTTTTTCCTTCCCCAAGGCCAGGAGGAAGGCTCTAGGTGCTCACCAGGGTCTATCTCAGGCCCAGGGATTCAGTCGCTGAAGCCGGCTTGGGGTGGGGGTGGGGCGCAGTAAAATATACGCCAGCACTTAGCTTTTGCCGAGAGCGCCATTCTCCTCAGATTCTGGAGGTGTGAGCAGGCTGTGTGGCTGGCTGCATCTCCCTGAGGAAACTGCAGCTGAACGCTAGTACCAGCCCTCCACAGCTGCCGCTCCTGGAATGGTGCCTGAGGGCTCCCCGCGATTCAGGTTTGGTAACTCCTCTCCACTTCTGAACAGTCTCTTCCTCCCCCTGCCCCTCAGTTTGTTGTCTAAGCTTATGTTTGATGCTCAGGGCTCCCAGCTTGTCACAAATATACTTGTTTCACTTGTTTTTTCAGGTCTTTGTTGTAAAGAGGGCTCGACGGAAGCATCTTTCTATTCTGCCATCTTGGCTCCGCCTCTGTGTGTCATTTTTTATGCAGCGATAGAAAAACAAATACAGCTCAGACTAGCACTATAGTACCAGTTGGATGGGTGAAGGGCTTAGTCTTCATTATAAAGCAGGAGAAGGGTGCTTGTGAAAGGGAGGCATGAGATAGAACTGGTTAGATGATTCTGTTATAAGAATGTTCTCTTACTGATGTTTTAGAAAGGAGTACATGCAGAGGCTGAGAATCTGGAAATTGATCCCCTTAAATTTATCTGTGCCCACACCTCTTGGAAAGTCTCTGAAATCCCAGAGACTTGTGTACTTCAGTATGAAGAAAGCTGCAAGGCTTGGGCCATTATACTTCAGCAGTAAGAGTTTCCTACTCTGGCCTTTGCAGAGAAGCATCCAGACTCAATGATTAAGGGTGTGCAATGTCATGCACTTCTGACACTGAGTGGTCCCCATCCTGCCTCTGCCCTGGGGTCTGCCTCTCCTTTCCATCATCTACTCAAACACAAATTCCAAGGGAACAGGGACTTATTAAACACCCCCTGTATATCAAATGGAGTTCCTGGGTGGTGCAAACAGTTAAGGGCTTAAAAAGGAACCAAAGGCTGGAGGTTTGAATGCACCCAGAGGCACCTTGGAAGAAATACCTGGTGATCTAAAAAAAAAAAAAATTTTTTTTTTTTTTTTTCCAAAAAATGTACCACTCAAAACCCTACTCAGAAACCCTGGTGGTTAAGAACTACATCTGCTAACCAAAATGTTGGCAGTTTGAATCCACCAGGTGCTCCTTGGAAACTTCTGTGGGGCAGTTCTACCCTGTCTATAGTCACTATGAATCAGAATCAACTCGATGGCAACGGGTTTGGTTTTTGGAAATCCTATGAAGCACAGTTCTACTCTGATACACATGGAGTCACCATGAATTGGAATCAACTCCATGGCAACTGGTTTTGTGGCTTTTGGTGTCTAAAACACTGACCCAGGAGATAGAGAGGAGGGCAGAGGTGTCTGTGAAGGGGAGGGGGTGATAGGAGGAAGAACATAAAGATGTGACCTTTGTTCTAGAAATCCTTCTCTGATGCCTAGACCATGGCTGCCCTAAGCTCCCAGTTCTCTGCACTCCTGTAGTACAGGCTTTGTACCATACACCTCAAAATTAGATCACATGTTCAGTGTTGTTGTTGTTGTGTGCTGTTGAGTCAATTATGATTCGTAATGACCCTCTATGACAGTAGACATCATGCTTGGTAAAGTAGAGGGTCAGTGAAAAAGAGGAAGCCCTTCCATGAGATGGATTGACAGACTGGCTTCAACAATGGGCTCAAGCATAGCAACAATTGTGAGGATGGCACAGGATTGGGCAGTGTTTCGTACTGTTGTACATAGGGTCACTATGAGTCAGAACTGACTTCACAGAGCCTAACAATACTAACAACAACATGGCAGTAGAATTGCCCCGTAGGGTTTCCTAAGCTATAATCTTTTCTCTAATTTCCTAAGTGCCAGTGTTGTCTTCCTCAGTAGATTCTAACTAAGCTCCTTTGGGGCAGGGATCATGCCTTAAATTAACAAATAAATAAATAACAGTTACAGAATAATAATTTAAATACCTTGTAATAATATAAGTAATTTATGTTTATTATAGAGAATTTAGAAAATGAAGATAATCAAAACAAAAAAAGGAAAAAATGGGGGGAAGAAAAAGATCATATAAAATCCTTCTACCCAGATATAACTATTGTTAGTGCTTTGAAATCCACCTTTACAAATACTTAGAGACCTCAACTGCCACATTTTGGACTCTCGATCCCCCTCACAGCATCTCATACAGACCTGGACACTTAGAAGATGCTTGGTCAGTAAGAGCCTGTCTTAGTCATCTAGTGCTGCTACAGCAGAAACACCACAAGTGGATGGCTTCAATAAAGAGAAGTCTCTTTTCTCATAGTCCAGTAGGCTAGAAGTCAGAATCCAGGGTGCCGGCACCAGGGAAAGGCCTTCTCTCCCTGTTGGCTCTGGAAGAAGGTCCCTGCCATCAGTCTTCCCTGGTCTGGGAGCATCCCAGTGTAGGAACCTCAGGTCCAAAGGATGCTCTCTGCTCCCAGTGCTGCTTTATTGGTGCTATAAGGTCCCCTCATCTCTCTGCTCACTTCTCTATTTTATATCTCAAAGAGATTGGCTTAAGACACTATCTAATCTTGTATATCTCATCAATATAACTGCCACTAATCCATCTCATTTCATCATAGTGATGGGATTTACAATACATAGGAAAATCACATAAAATGGTGGACAGTCACACAATACTTGGTCTCATAGCCCAGCCAAGTTGACAGACATTTTTGGGGGGCACAATTCAATCCATGAGAGAGCCCTTTAATTAGGGCTCCACTGTCAGGTTGTGAATGCTAGCCCTATTTCTTCACCCTATTCATACAAAGTACAGTATGTAATAGTTGTAGTTGTCAACAGTTTCATTCTACTTGGATCAACAATCAATATTCATGGCAATAGCAGTCAAGAAATCAAATGACATGGAACCACTTGGCCAAATTCACACAATATATTTCATAGAGTTTATGTTCTACATCCTTGCCCAGTAAGTAGCTTCTGGGGTCTTAAAAGCTTTTGAGTGACTCTCTAAGATACAGCTGTTGGTGTCTACTCATTCAGAGCAAAAGAGAAAGAAGGAAACCAGAGACTCAGAGAAGAAACTAGTCTACAGGACTGTCTGCAGGAACTACAGCCTCATCTACCTTGAGACCAGGAGAATTAGATGGTGCCCAGCTACCACTACCGATGGTTTTGATCAGGGCCACAATAGATAGATCCTGACAGAAGGAGAGAACTCAAATTCTGAAAAACTCCAGACTTAGAGATGGAACCAACAGGGCACTATAGACAGAAGCACCACACCATCCCTCCACAGCAAAGACCTGAAAACCTAAGTAAAACAGAGACGAATGTCAATCCTGGAACTCTCAGCATTAAATGAAGAGATAAAGAACTCAACCAAGCACTGAATGGAATAAGAAACTGACAGAGAACAGAGAGCAAGGAGAGATGCAGAATGGAGGTCCCCTACCAGCTAACACATAATGGATTCACCATCTTGGACTCAGCCATCGAGATCAGGTGGACAGGGAGTACAGGAAGGCAGCTTCACAGAGCACCCAGCAGGAGACAGATCAACCCATGCTTTCCCACCCCCCCCCCCACCATTCTTCCCCCTGCTGGGTCTCCACCACTTCCCAGTGGGCCAAAGTCGCTCAGCAAGGGAGGCACCAGCTCCGTGCAGCTTGGATTCACCCCACCCACACCAAGCAGTTCCTTTAGTGCCATTTTCTTGTTTCTGTTGTGCTTTTTTCGGCTTCTTTTGGTTTCTTCTCTCTCTCTCATTTCCTTCCCTTACTTTCTCTCAAACACCTGGCTCCATGCACCATCTCCACTCCTTCTTGATAGGCTGTGAAGTGCCGCTTGGCTGGGGAACTGCTTCCCCAGTTTGCACCACCACTCTGGTGGGATCCCTGGGAGCATATTTTTTCTTTTTTGTTTTTCTTCATTTCTTAGTTTCTCATATCTCTCTATTTTTCTTCTTTTCCTGTCTCCTGAATATCTGGCTCTGTGTGCCATCTCTGCCCCTTCTAGATGGGCTGTGCAGTGCTTAGTGGCTTGGGAGCCACTTTCCAAGTCCACAATGCCAAGCCAGTGAGGTCCCTTGGGGATTTTTTTTTTTTCTCAATTTCTTGTCTCTCTCCACCATCCTTGCTTTCCTTTCTCCTGAACACCTAGCACTATGTGCCATCATCTCTGCTCCTTCTAGAAGTGAGATAACTGGGATCTTCTAAAAATTAAACGCTTATCAAAACACTTCACTAAAGAGTAAAAAGAGAACCTACAGACTTGGAAAAAAAATTTGGCTATGACAAATCCAACAAAGGTCTAATCTCTAAAATCTACAGGAAAATCCAACACCTCTACAACAAAAAGACACATAATCCAATTAAAAAATGGGCAAAGGAAATGAACAGACACTTCAACAAAGAAGACGTTCAAGTGGCTAACAGACATATGAGGAAATGCTCATGATCACTAGCTGTTAGAGAAAGGCAAATCAAAACTACAATGAGATAGTATGTCACACCAGCATTACTGGTATGAATCAAAAAAGACAGAAAATAACAAATGTTGGAGAGGCTGCAGGGAGATTAGAACTCTTATGCACTGCTGGTGGGAATGCAAAATGGTACAATCATTTTGGAAAATGATATGGTGCTTCCTTAGGAAGCTAGAGAAATACCATATGACCCAGGAATCTCATTACTAGGAATATATCCTGGAGAAATAAGAGCTGTCACACAAATAGACATATGCACACCCATGTTCATTGCGGCATTGTTTACAAGGGCAAAAAGATGAAAACAACCTAGATGCCCAATAAGAGATGAATGGATAAAGAAACTATGCTACAAATACATAATGAAGTACTACACAATAAAGACCAATGATGAGTCTGCAAAACATCTCACTACATGGATGAATCTGGAGAGCATTATACTGAGTGAAATAAGTCAATCACAAAAGGAGAAATATTGTATGAGACCACTACTATAAAGACTCATGAAAAGGTTTACACACAAAAAGAAACAATCTTTGATGGTTACATCAACCGAGGGGAGAGGTGGGGATTGAAGAACACTAAGCAGATCATAGATAAATGGTAACTTTGGCAAAGAGTAAGACAGTACGCAATACCAAGGAAACCAGCACAACTTGTCCAAGGCAAGGTCACAGAAGCTTCCTAGACAATCCAAACTCCCTGAGGGACTGAATTACTGGGCTGAGGGTGTGGGGACCATTTACAGCCTTGAAAACCCTATGGGGCAGTTCTACTATAGACTATAGGGTCACTATGAGTCAGAATCGACTGGATGGCAATGAGTTTATAGGGTGGAACAGATAGCCTGGGAGATTCCTCAGTAAGTTCTATCCCAGAAGCTGTGAAGGATGTGAGAAACCTTAATAAAGGATGGCTGAGTGAAAGAGCTCTTCTGTTTCTACTAATACTAATAATAGTAATACTCCCTATTGTTAGTTGCCGTTGAGTCAGCTGTGACTCATGGTGACCTTTTATATAACAGAACAAATATTGCTTAGTCCTGTGTCATCTTCATGATCTTCATGATCACTGGTATGTTTGAGTTCATTGTCATTGAGGGTTTCCCTTATTTTCACTGACCCTCTGCCAACGGTGATGTCCTTTCCTCGTGATTGGTCTTTCCTGATGACTTATCCAAAGTAAGAGAGGCAAAGCCTCTCCATCTTCACCTTCAAGGAACATTCTGGTTGGGAAGTCTCTGAATCCCCAGAGACTTGTGCATCCCAGTTTGAAGAAGGCTAACTGCCACATCTTTCTCCTGAGGAGTGACTGGTGTGTTCATACCACCACCCTTTTGGTTAGCAGCCAAGCACATAACCACTGTGCCACCGGGGCTCCTATATCCACTCCAGCTGCCACTAAAACTGGAAATGAGTAGGTGCATAGGTATTGAACCTAGACATAAATACCTGGGCATGTTTAGTGACAGGAAAAATATTTTGTCCAAATTGAAAACTCTCCTTTTGAATGCCCTGGGAACTTCTGGCATGATGCCGCAGAAGTTACATTCTACGAATTTATTGCTCTTCATCTTCCTCACAACTCTGCCCCTTTGTCCGTGTCTCTGGTGCTAAGACCCCTCCTCCCCCATCACCTTCTTTGCCTGGCTCTTCTATTCCCATCACTCTCAGGAAGATGAGGTGTGGCTGCTTTGACAGTCTGTGCTGGGGTAATGAGCCTTCTAGAAAGGGCAGGGCCAGGCAGGGCTCAGGCTCGTGTAAGAAAATGACCCAAGGGCAGCCTGGCAGGAGGCCGAGCCCTGGTCACAGGAGGAACAGCCATCAATCACTGGACACACTTGTCCCTTGTTTCTACTCTTGCAAAAAAGGTTATCTTCTCTCTCTTTGGGCAAAAAAGGTTGTCAAGCCAGTCAGTGTTTTTTGCCTAACCTCATTCCTTGGTCTCAGTGATGTATCTTGTAGGAGGTGAATACAGTCAAAGTAAGGAAGGTATTTGAAAGGAGAAAAGGTCAATGAAAGAATGAGCACTGTGATTGTGCAACCCACCCAGCCTGGAAATTCCCTCGAGGCACATCTCAGAAGTAAGGCACTCTAAGCTGTGATTTAGAGACTTGTTGCCAGTGACATTACATATCTCCCTAGATGTTGTCAGTGTGAAATGAGCTGTAAAGTTGGACACTTTTTTTTTTTTTTTTTAAATCTGAGTAGGCACACTGAAAGGAGGAAGGAGAAACAGCATTGAGGGAAAAGAAATGGGGAATGGCTACCCTGGACTCAGCGAAGACATTCAAACATTTATTGAGCACTTATGTGCAAAGCTCTCTGTTAGGCACCATGGGGAGAAAGAGGAGGATGTGGAGATAAAAAAGACCATCTCTGCCCATCTCAATATTCATGCTGCCATATCAGAGAGAATGTTTTCAAATTTGGGGATTTAGCTGCACATTTTAGAAAGTCTAAGGCTTCCTGATTCTGCAATCCCAGCCAGGCTATGCAGTTCTATCTGTTCTGTCTCTGCTCCCCTCTCAGCCCATAGCTGCTCTCCCTGGAGCCTCCCATGGTTTCTACTTTCCTATGTCTCTTCTACCCGCCGTGTCAGTTTATTGTACTCTGGTGGCTTGCATGATGCTATGATGCTGGAAGCTATGCCACCGGTATTTCAAATACCAACAGGGTCACCCATGGCGGACAGGTTTCAGCAGAGCTTCCAAACTGAAAGACTAGGAAGAAAGGCCTGGTGATCTACTTCTGAAAGTTAGCCAGTGAAAACCCTGTGGATCACAACAAAATATTGTCTGACAGAGTTCTTTAGGTCAGAAGTCACTCAAAATACACAGTGGCTGCAACAATGGACTTGAGCATACCAGCAATTACAAAGATGGCACAAGACTGGGCAACATTTCATTTTTTTGTACATGGGGTCACTATGAGTTGGAGTGGACTAAAGGCAAGTAACAAAAACAACATGTGTATTAGGGACAAGGTTTCTACTCCTAACTCTCATTTTGACCATGTGATATTGGAAAGATTCAAGTTAGAATCCCGTGTCCATCACAGGTTTATGGTGTGACCTTGGACAAATCTCTTAATTCTTTGAGTGTCAGGGTTTCCAAATTTGTCAAATAATTTGTTCTCAGTACTCAGGTCGTAGGGAGGATTAACCAGGACTCACTCCCCAGCAGTGACTCTGGCGTCTCTGTCCGTCCCATGAATGGTGACGACTTTTCCCTTTCTCCTGGGTCCCCAAATCCCCAGGACAGACAGGATGTTTTCCTCCCTCCTCATTCAGCAGTTTGGTGATATGGGAAGAATCCTTCATCTGATGATGGCTTTAATGCGCAAAAGTTCCTTCGACATCTTTAAATTTTGGATCTCAGTTTCACTGTTGCCCTGGCAGGGTGATTTATGTGGTATCACCTCTTTCCTGCAGCCAGAACGGTTTTCATTACGTCATCAATTATACATGGAGGGAGGCACGTGTTCTGGGGTGGGGGCTCCCCCAGGCACGGCTGTCTGGAAAACAGTGTTCTCAGCTTCGGCATATGGCGGCTGGGATACATGCCCACCACTTGGCTGGACTCGTGAATGTTGGAGATTTCCCACCCCAGGTTCAAAACTGCTAGCAAAGCCAGCTGCACCGAGCTCAGTGTGCCCTGAGAAAAAAGGCTTCCGGCCTCTGTAAGTTTTGGGGCCAGGAGAAAACAGACTGATCTCTGGCAGATCAATAGGAAAGGCAAAGTCTGCAGCTTTACAGCTGAAATACACTTCACAGCAGGCAGCCCAGACAGTCAGGCACTGGGGAGGGAGAGAGGGAGAAAGAGAAGGAGAGAGGAAGGGAGGGCGAGAGGGAGGGAGGAGGATTCACTTATGGATCCAAAATTCCTGACCATATTGAAGGATAAGTCACATCCAAAGCAGTGAGGTCTGGAAATCTCCAGCAAATCAGAGCACACCTGTGGTTCCGGGGAAGAATGTTTCTGGAACTCCCTGGAACTATTCCCGGAAATGCCACGACACTCAAAATGGAGACCACAAATGCTCAAGTCCTTAAGGGCTGCAGTTTTCTTCATCAGTCCACATTGCAAGGGAAGGGGGATGGGGCAGGGAAAGGGGAGTCCTCTGACAACCGTGGACAATTTGCTCAAGTGAGAGATAAGTCCAAGGCCTTTGAATGTATTCATTTGTCTTTTTAAGAGTGGAGAATATCTACCCAAGAAAGTATTTAAGGGAGAATTCTGGAACACATTCTTGCCTTTTGGAGTGTTAAGACATTCCAGGATGTGCCTAGTCTAGCATCTGTCAGAGAAATCCAGCCCAGTAGGACACTGGCTGACTAGGAACAGGTGTTGGTCCAGGGGTGGGGTGACATTGAAATTCCTAGGTGTGGTTCTCATCAGGCTGCTCCTTCCTTCCTTGCTCTGTACAAATTAGTTGAAAAAACAAGGCACACATCAAAAGTTTAATTACAATGCAGAACAAACAAAGCCAGAGATGCCACAAGACAATGCACAGTACATTCCAGATGAGAGACAGGCCATAGGTGCTCAAGAGTCCAGAGGAGGGGATGGCGGTGGTGGGGTTCAGTGGTTAGAGAGGCTCAAGAGTCCCAGTGAGGGTGCTTGGCTGAGCCCAGAGAGCCAAGTTTGTGGAAAGCTCGGTCAGCTTCTGAGGATACATTTGGAAGAAACAGGAGTTAGGAAAATTGTTCAAGCCAGAACCCAGAGGATTTCAGCCCAAGACAGAGGAGAAGCCCTGGCTGACTGGGAAAGCTCCAGCATCCTTCCACACACACAAAAAAGCCAGTTGCTGTCAAGTCCAACTCATGGCAACCCCATGTACAGCAGAGTAGAACCGTGCTCCACAGGGATTGCAATGGCTGGTATTTTGGAAATGATCACTAGGCCTTTCTTCTGAGGTACTTTTGGGTGGACTTGGGCCTCCAACCTTCAGGTTAGTGTGTTAACCATTACACCACCCAGGGACTCCAACGTCCTCCCACAGAATGGGCCTATTTCGATTTCCCGAAGCAAGATCTAGCCTGGGGGCACAGCCCAGCAGACCAGGCTGCGGAGTTCCTTCGTCATGTCACCGGCTGAGAGGCAAAGCCAGGCTGAAGGGAGTATGGAGGCCAGGCCTGGAGGGAAAAGGCAGTTGCCAAGTGTGCAGTCTGTGACAGATGTGAGGGAGGCTCCTCGGCGCTAGTCCTCCAACCAGGGTTTATGAACTGACCGTGTTCTTCCAAGCACCCCACCTCCCCGCTCCAGCAGCCTTCCTTATTCTCTGCCCAATTTCAGAAGCAGGAGCCTCTCAGCATGTGGGGGCCAGTCCTAGTGTCCCACTGGGGAGCTGCCAGTGAACTTGAGCAAATGAAAACACATCACCAGTTGTTGTCACGTCAACTCCAACTCATGACGACCCCAGGTATGTCACAGTAGAACTATGCTCCGTAGGGTTTTCAATCACTGATTTTTTAGAAGTAGATCATCAAGGCTTTCTACTGAGGCACCTCCGGGTGGACTTGAACCGCCTACCTTTCAGTTAGCAGCTAAGGGCGTTAACTGTTTGCACCACTCAGGGACTCCAAAAACACATTAGGTGTTGGTAATATTTGCAGAGCTCTCAGTGGGGATGGCCACAGCAAAGTACCACGCCATGGTAGAATATGTTCCCCATGGAAATACCTTGAAAAGGCTCTTCATAGCCTGGGTATGGTGTAGTCATCAGTGGTGGATTAGAGAATAAAGTGCTTTATTATCTTCCTCCTCTTCAAGTAGAACCCACATCTACGAATCCATTATTATATCCATGTATATGTTGCTTCTCATTTGATTTTTTTCAATGTACGCTGAACTTTGTTGGCCTTGTGAACATACACATTTTACTGGAGCTCGTGAGCAACGCAATAAATTAAACATTTAAAAAAATACGTATCTCTAAAAAATAATTACTTGAGTGTTTTGGCTAGCAGAGAAGTCTCCCCAAGAGGAACATCAATTTCTTTTTTTGGAGAGAAAGCAAACATTTTTATGAAAACAGTGCTCACACCACGTAGCAGTGTATGGAGGACTATACACAGGAGACAATGCTGGGGCTTTTCCCATGCAGCTCAGCTGAAAAACAAGACAAATGTTTTGAACAGCTAATATGTCAAGAAGACATGTGCAGGCTTCCCTTATTAAAATAATAGTGGTATCGTGGTGCCCTGATGTGGTGCTTTTATCTTCAAAGCAATTTATGGCAGTTCATGAATTGACTTGGGACAAAAGATCAGAAGTTGGCGGGAGGTCCTTGGTCTGTGATTTTGAAAAGAATGGATGGGACAGAGATCAAAGACTCACTCCCCTCCTCCATGCTTTGGTAATGTGTCTCTTTGGAGCCAGAAAGGAAGTCTATGATTCTGCCCTGGGGCCGTTTCTTTGGGACAGTGGAATACCACCATTCGGTGGCAGGGAGGACGGTGTGCGCTCATTTTCACCAGATCCCATTCCCCCAGCCCTGTCTGCTTCAGGTCCTAGAAACAGAGTAGGCCAGGAGATGTGTTCTGCACCAGGAGCCAAAGGACCACTTTGAACCCAATTGAGAAAATAAATTTTAGATCCCCAAACTGCCCCTACATCATTCCAGTCTCTGTGGCTCGTGGTGGTCCCCACTGTCTGAATCTGCTGTAATATAAACCAAACTAAACCCATTGCCATTGAGTTGATTCAACTCATAGGGACCCTATAAGAACAGTATAGAACTGCCCTCTAGAGCTTCCAAGGAGCAGTTGGTGGACTCCAACTGCCAACCTTTTGGTTAGCATCCAAGCTCTCAACTACTGTGCCACCAGGGCTCCTGTTGTAATAATAGTGATGACATTTACTGAGTACTTGTAATGTGCTGGGTGCTACGCCTCACAACTTCTCTTTGGGGCTGTTGTCGTTAGCTGCTGTTGAGTTGGCCCTCAACTCATGCCAACCCCACGCACAATGAAACAAAATGCTGCCTGGTCCTTCACCATCCCTATGAGCAGTTACCAACCGGACCATTGTGATCCAGAGGGTTTTCAGTGCTGATTTTGGAAGTAGATCACTGGGGCTTTCTTCCTAGTCTGTCTCAGTCTGGAAGCTCTGCTGAAACCTGGTCAGCATCATAGCAACACACTATGTGTGGTGGCTGCGCTTGAGGTGCGTTGACCAGGAATTGAGTGGGGTCTCCCACATGGAAGACAAAAAATCTACCACGGAACCAACGTTGCCCACCCAGTGATTTCCCCCACTTTACAGATGGAGACAGTGAGGCATGGTGTGGCTGAGGTAATCTTCACCAGGTCATCAGCTGTAGGCAGTGGAACTGGGATTCAACCTCTGGATCTCACACCATTAACTCTATATCTCATTGTCTCCATATGGCAGAGAAAGGAAAGTTTGGCTCTTTGGCAAACTATGTATCTAGGATCACAGGGGGTTGAACAGCAGGCTTTGATCTCAACATGCTAGGTCAGGAAACGATGAGAAGAATGCTTTTAACTGGTCCCAGAACAGCCCCTACGTCATTCCAGCCTCTGTGGGCCCGGGGGGCCCCTGCTGTCTGAATCTAATGTAATAATAGTGATGATATGGTAAAGTGTGTCTTTTCAGGCAGTATCTGTCCTGGCCCAGATGTCCTTCCCTGTCCTAGGCCGGCAGCGTGTGTCCTCTCTCTCTTCCGGGCCTGTCCTGCTTGCTCTCTCTGCCCTGGCTTCATTGCCCAGCTCTGACCCCTTGCAGGCAGCTTCTCTTCACACTGAACGACGCGCTCAGGTTCTTGGCCACCCCACCTCCCTGTGGCTCCTTCTTCTGTATTAACCACCCCGACTTAGTTTCTTAGTGCTGCTATAACAGAAATACCACAGGTGAGTGGCTTTAACAAACAGAAATTTATTTTCTCACAGTTTAGGAGGTGAAAGCCCGAATTCAGTATGCCAGCGCTAGAGGAAGGCTGTAAGGGAATGTCCTTGTCTCTTCTCAGCTTCTGTTCCTTGGTTCCTTGGCGATCTTTATCTCTTGTGTAATCTTCCCCTCCATTTGTGCTTCCTTTTCCGTGCCTAATCTGCTCTTTTTGTATCTCAGAGGTGTTTGGTTTAAGACACACCCTACACTGACAGGGTCTCTTCAACATAACAAAAAAAGTCCTATTCCCAAATGAATTACATCCACAGGTATAATCCATTGCCATCCAGTCGATTCCAACTCCTAGCAACATGACAGGTATAGATAGGGGTTTAGGATTTACAACACATAATTTGGGTGGACACAATTCAATCCATAACATGCCCTAAGCCTGATAAGGAAACCCTGGCTGCGTAGTGGTTAGGTGCTATGACTGTTAACCAAGAGGTCAGCAGTTCGAATCCACCAGACGCTCCTTGGAAACTACAGGGAAGTTCTACTCTGTCCTATAGTGTTGCTATGAGTTGGAATTGACTGACTGCAGTGATTTTTTTTTAAGCCTAATAAAGGTGCCTTTTTTTTTTTTTTTTTGGGGAGGAGGTCTGATTCCATTGGCTGCACCCAAGCCTTGCTTTGATCACCATGTTCCTTAAGGAAGAAGATGTATATGGCTCACCTCATGGAGGGATGTTAATTTCTACAGACCCTTGTGAGAGAGTCTTTGCATATAAGCTCTGGCAGTAATATGTGTTCTATAAATAAATGTCAACTATTATCATTATTGTTATTGGTCCAAGCATTTGGTTTGGAAATACATAGATAAATTAACATAACATCATTAATAGTAAAAGGAAACAGCATTCTAGATCAAGAGTTGGCAAACCAAAAAGCTGGCTCATCTTGTAGGCCAAAGTCAGCATGCTGCCTGTTTTTATAAATAAAGTTTTATTGGAACACAGCCATGCCCATTTGTTTTCATACTGTCTATGGCTGCTTTTGCACTCAAATGGCAGGGTTGAGTAGTTGTGACACAGACCATATGGCCCGCCAGGCCTAAAATATTTACTATTTGGCCTTTTTAGGAAAAGCATGCTGACCCCTGAACTAGATCCTTATGCTTCCTGTCAGTGAGTGCTGAAACTCTTAACCCTTTCTCTCTGGCTTTACCAGTCCTGAGGCCTTTTGGATTCCCCTCCCACTTTGGCCCACTAGGTAAAGGCCCACAGGTAAGAGGAGTGCTTTGGATAACTGTGTGCCACTGGCTACAATTCTCTGTATTCTCATCTTCCAGGAGAAATCACAATAAAGCAGGAAAGCCACTGGCCTTAACATTTTATTTTGTGTTGATATTCTGGGTAAGTATAAAAAAAAAAGTATACTTTGGATATTTTGACCAAACCACACAAAAGTTAGAGTTGCTGGCAGGCAGTTACTAGAGGGCACTGCCATGTGACTACTGTCAGAAGCTCCTGGCTACCTGGAAGGTGGCCAGCAGCAGCATACATGTTTCCATGTCTTACATCTTTGCTCTTAACAGTCAAACTGAATATCTCAGGCTTAAAACCGTTTCTCAAAAATACAGTGGTAGACATGACAGGGAACACTGTCTTGTAGGAGCCATGGTCCTCATTCCTAAAACCACAGGGAGCTGAGTTCTGGAAACAACCTGAATGAGCTTGGAGGAAGACCCCAAGCTCCAGATGAGAATGCAGCCTAGCCTGCACCTGGATTTCAGCCTTGTGAGACCCTGGGCAGAGAAGCCAGCTGTGCTGTGCCGGACTTCTGACCCACAGAACCTGTGAGATAATAAATGGGTGTTGGTTTAAGCAATAATAATAATAAAGTTAAGTGGCAGGATAGGCAGCTATGTGGAATTGAAAGATGCTCAAGATGGAGACAGGCAGCCTTGGAGGCCTGGCGGTCTGGGTAGACTCGCAGACGTCGTCAGTGAGGACGAAATGAATCCAGAATTCAGACCGAAATCAACAGACCCTCTTCCTAACAGGTTCCGGGACTTTGATGGGTTCCTACCTCACCTATAAAACACACACACACACACACACATTGAGTATTTAATTATTTGTGTTTGCCACAAAACTCAACCTTTTAGGCAATTAAAACAGCAAAAGTCAAAATGATTTGTGTCACTCAGAGGACAGACAAATATTTGTGTAGAAGACTGAACAAATAAATTGTGTGTGGGGTGTGTGTGTGTGTATGCAATAAAGAACACCCTCCAGGGGCACTACCCATCCAGGTTAAGTCATGTCTGTGTATGTGTGTTTCTATGTGTGTGTGTGAGTGTGAATGTGTGTGATAAAGAACACGCTCCAGGGGCACTGCCCATCCATGTGACATTGTGTATGTGTGTGTGTGTCTGAGCGTGTGTGTGCTAGATAAAGAACACAATCCAGGAGCACTGCCTGCCCTGGTGAAGTCATCTGGCCCGGCTCTGACTCACTGAAGCCTGGGGGTTCTGAGATCGCCTGCACTGCACTCAGCTCTCCAGCCCCCACAGGCAGTGCGTACCTCGGTGGTGGTGGCACTGCCAACAGCTGCAGACGCCACTCTGTTCATGTTGAACTCAGCCTACAGGCCCGATTCATTAAAAGGAGATTTATGGATGTTTTGGCGTTTTGCTATAGATTTTGTTTCTAGGAGCTGAGCCTTCTGTGTCGCAGGCAGGAGAAAGGGGAATGTTCAATTCATCACGGCCAAGCTGAGTTAGATGATAACGACGAATGGTCAAGCCAGCTTGGGTGCCATGGAGGAACACTTGGTTCACTAGTTTTCCCAGCGATTACAAAGTACACCTTAGAAATCAATATACTGATTGTACAAATTACTTATCTTGGTAAATAATATCTTCATTATTAGCCAACAGCCACCTGCAGCTAGAAACTTTGAGGGAAAGGGGTGAAGGCTGTGATTTCTGTCCTCAAGGGGCTTCCAGTTGCCTAATTATAAAATGTTGAGGTCATTTGGGAGAATAAATTGTGGGATCATTGTATTTGTACCACACCTCGAACACACATTCTCAACTGGTGGTCAGTACTCGGAATAGGAAGAACACTGGGCTGGGTTCTGCCACTTGACAATTTTGGGATCTTAGGACAAAGCCAAACCTAACCCATTGCCGTTGAGTTGATTCTGACTCATCAGGACCCATGTAGGACAGAGTAGAACCAGCAGCAGCTTCACCTGGGAGGTGGTGAGAAATGCAAATTCTCAGGCCCCACCCCAGACCTAAGAATCAGAAGTTCTGAGAGTGGGGCCCAGCAATCTGTGTTTTAACAAGTCTTCCGGGAAATTCTAGAACACACTCAAAATCTGAGAACCACTGCCTTAGCCAAGTCCCTGGGCAGTGCCAGTGGTTAATGTTCCTGGCCAGGAGCTGAAAGGTTGGAGGTTGGAGTCCACCCAGAGGTGCCTGGGAGGAAAGGCCTGGTGATCTACTGCCCCCAAAATTCAGCCACTGAAAATCATATGGAGCACAGTTCTACTCTAACACGCATGGGGTCGCCATGAGTCAGAGCCAACTCATGGAAACTGGTTTTGCCTTAGAGAAATCTCGGTGAGTCCTGTTTTCCTCACACAAAAAATGGTAAAAATCATATATCGCAACCTACCTTATAAAGTTATTAGGGTCAAATAAATTAATGAAGGCACTTTAGAAATAGTAAAGTACAATAGCAAATTATCAATTACCAGCAATTTATTATCCTCAGTGCATAGCATAAAAGGTCTCTGCAGAAATAAGCAACCTTTGGCAATGATCTGCTAGTCCAGTCAATTTCAGGAATGAGCTCAATCATGGACAATGTCCAACATACGCCTTACATACAAGACTATATTTTAAATACCTGCATCATGATAAAAGCCATCACCCATCCTCAGCACTGTGGATTTCCTGGCTTGGGATGTCCAGGCCCAGCAGGTGTGAGCACTGGGCCAGGTCACTTTAGGCCAGGCAGGTTGGAACATTTTTGTTCAGTTGCTAAGGAGGGTATGGCAGTGAACCCAGGAGACACGCATTCAGGGGGACTTAGGAAAGTCAACCAGAGGCAAATTATATATCCAACAACAAACTGAAGAGAGAAACATCCTTTTAGGACAATGGAGTGAAGGCTGTATAGATAGTTCAGTGAAAATTATCTCTACTACTAAAAAACCAGTGTTAGATCTACAGTTTTAAGGAGTTTCAGGATAGTAATTCTCATACTTCCTAAATAGGAAATTCTCTTTGTAGCATTAATTCTTACATGACAGTATTTTTACTTTTAGTCTTCTATTTACTAACTACCTCAAAAAGTGGAGAATAAATGAGGCTGTCTATGGGGCCCTGGTGGCACAGTGGTTAAGAACTTAGCTGCTAACTAGAAAGTCGGCAGGTTGAATCCACCAACCACTTCCTGGAAACCCTGTGGGGCAGTTCTACTCTGTTCTGTAGGGTTGCTATGAGTTGGAATCAACTCGACGGCAATGGGTTTATTTTTTGTTTGTTTGTTTTGGTATATGTCTTAGTTATCTAGTGCTGCTATAACAGAAATACCTCAAGCGAATGGCTTCAACAAACAGAAGTTTATTCTCTCCCAGTCACGTAGGCTAGAATTCCAAATTCAGGGTGTCAGCTCCAGGGGAAGGCTTTCTCTCTTGGTTGGCTCTGGAGGAAGATCCTTGTCATCAACCTTCCCCTGGTCTAGAAGCTTCTCTGCACAGTAACTTCAGGTCCAAAGGATGATTACATGCTCTGCTCCTGGTGCTGCTTTCTTGATGATATGAGGTCCCCATGTCTCTCTGCTTGCTTCTCTCTAATCTCAAAATAGATTGGCTCAAAACACAATTCAATCTTGTAGCTTGAGTCCTGCCTCAGTAATATAACTGCTACCAATCCCATTTTATCAATATCATAGAGATAGGATTTACAACACATAGGAAAACCACATCAGTGACAAAATGGTGGACAATCACACAATACTGGGAATCATGGGCTAGCCAAATTGATACACATATCTTTGGGGGACACAGTTCAATCCATGACAGTATGTAAGACACTTAGCACAGTGCCCAGAGTACAGTGAGTGTGTAGTAAGTAGATATTAGCTTTTATTTTCATCTCTTGAGTGAGAAATGACATTCACATGTGGACCTGAAACTCCCTGGCAATAACTAGGTGGCTGTATTGATCCTGGCTATTAATCAGTAAAGAAAAAAAAACATGTTGCCATGGAGTCAATTCTGAGCGGGTTCGGTAGTAGAATTTTCACCTTCCTTGTGGGAGTCTTGGGTTGGATTCCTGGTCAATGTACCCCATGTGTAGCCACAACTCCTCTGGCAGTCAGGGCTTATGTGTTGCTATGATGCTAAGGGAGCCCTCCTGAGCAATGGCTAAGAGGTCAGTCTGCTAACCGAAACATCGGTTGTTCAAATCCACTAGCAGCTCTTTGGAAACCCTATGGGGCAGTTCTACCTTGTCCTGTAGGGTCGCTATGAGTCTGGATCAACTAGATGGCACACAACAACAACAATTATGCTAAGCAGGTTTCAGCAGAGCTTTCAGACTAAGATGGATCAGAAGGAGAGGTCTCGTGATGTATGAAATGAAAACTATGCATCTGAACAACCCTATCCACAATGGCAGCTCATGACAACTAACCAGCATGCAACCCAATCTGAGAAGTCCTTGCTCAACCCCAGATTGAGAAAGGGATGGAGAATGTAGCCTGAATGTTAGTTTACAGAAAACCACATATGATCAGGGCAATGGGCCTGACAATGGTAATTCTTACGCTAACAAGCTCCTGGCAACAGCGTTTTGAGATACCGGAAATAATTATGTTGTGGCATGCGCTGATCTGGCAAGTATTTATATGAATATATACTAAGCCTCTGTCCACTAATGGGGTCACCATGAGTCCGAATTGCCTGGACAGCAATGGGTTTTAACCACTAAGAGTGAATACATACGTATTTGGTATCCATGTGGATGATTCTATTTTCAAACTGGTGGTTTAATTAAGCAATAGCTACTGTCTTTATAAGTTGTATATAAGTGCTTTTAGGATGTAAACGTTCAAAGTGCAAAGTATGGGAAGGAAACAATTGTGTTTTTGTTTTCTCCTTTATTCCAAGTTCTAATTTCTTATGACCCTACTAAAGAGTTAAGTTTATGTTAGGCTAAAAGGGAAGTAACTAGGAAGCCAGGGCTACCAGCTGACTGACCGTCAGTGGTCATTAGCCGGAATGGATATACAATCAAACAATAAATGCAGTTATCTACTGAGCTGCAATATTAACCTCTATGCAACCTCCCAGGTGCCTCCCTTAATAGGAAAAGAAAAGACACATCGGGCCCTCTAATCTCTTTGCTACGCCCAACCCTGTCTGCCCCGCTCACTCGAAGATCTGCTTCTTCCAACCTCTGGCTCGAGCAGCAGAGTGAATAGGATGCAGGTGTTGCATCAGTCGGGGTCTGCTTACTAAGCAGAATGAAAGCGGAGAGGAAAAGTTTAACTCCACATGTGCAAGGGAAGCAAAGGGCTCCCTACGGGGGAGAGAAGGCCCTGGCCGGCATTGTGTAGGCAGAGCTGTGTGCTAGGCGGAAGATTTCATTAATATGAGCTGGAGTGGAAGTAAGAGGGTGATTACACACTATTACCATCAGATTAGTAACCCAAGGGAATCAAGATAGAGAGAGGAGAAGCCCTTTCTATCACTGTTGGGATCCCCAAAAGAACACAGTCTTCTTCATTTTTCTCTGTGCCTCTAAGTTATTTTTTATTACTAAATAGCTGGACAAATGCAGCTCTCTCAGTTTTCTTATTTAGTACAGCTGGGCTGCACAGGTGACAGTATTGAGGGCTACCCCTCGTCTGGGACAATTTCAAGCAAGTAGCTCATAAAAGCCTACCTTGCCAGCAAACTGACTCCACACGTTCCCTGGTGAGACGCAGGGGGAGGGACACACATCATCTGTGCACTGTTGTTGCCAAAGACGCTTACCCTGATCTAATAGCCAGGGACCATCAGACAAACTCAGAGTGTGGGACACTGCGCAAGAAAATGCCTGAGCTTTTCAGAAACAGTGTTTTCAAAGACAAAGAAAGAAAGAAGGAAGGAAAGAACAAAAGAAAGAAAGAAAAAGGCAAGGGATTGCTCCATGTTAAAGAAGACTAAGGAAGCAAGACCAGGTGCAGTGTGTGAACTCTGGTTAGAGTTGTAGAGGACATTATAATAATGGGATTTTGAACGTAAATTTATACTTGATATGTTGACATTACATTTGGTGTGATGATGGTATTTTAATTCTGTAGGAGATCCTTGCTCTTAGAAGACACATACTGTAATATTTAGGAATGAAGTGTTGTGATGTTTTTGACTATCAGATGGGAGAGAGAGAAAGCGTGTGAAATGTTAACAATGGGTAAAAGGCTGTACAGGTATTCAATGAACATTTCAACTTTTCCATAAGATTCAATTTTTTCCTAATGGAAAGTTGGAGGATGGAAACTATACTCTTTTGCAGGAATTTTTTTTATTTCTAAGGCTGGTATCGTGGCCAGGTCAGGCCTGGGCCTGTAGGACCCTGTGAGTACCAGTCCAACCAGGAGACAGCCAGCAGGAAGCAGGGCACTGATAACAACTGCTGAGTACCTCCTCCCCGACCCCAGGTCCACAGGGGGAGGATCACAGGGCATGACTGCCAACCATCTATCCCCACTCACTGCAGCTGCCAACAACCTCTGACCTCGAGGCAAAAGCACGTGAGACCCCAGATACAACCAGAGGGTCCCACTTCCAGGCCATAAGTGACTTAGTATGGACCAAAAGACTACTGCTTATAATAATTGTTATCTAGTATGAGTAAGGAAACCCTGGTGGCGTAGTGGTTAAGTGCTGCAGCTGCTAACCAAAAGGTCAGCAGTTCGAACCCACCAGGCATTCCTTAGAAACCCTATGGAACGGTTCTACTCTGTCCTATGAGTTGGAATCGACTCGAAGGCAATAGGTTTGGTTTGGTTTGAATATGAGTAATGGGGTTGTTCCTCCTCCCCACCCCCCCAAAAAACCCTCCTTTTAATCAGGAACAAAAGATTATTCCAACTGAGGTGCTTTAAGTAGCTCATATGAAGTTAGTCATTACTCTGTTTTGGAATTTCCTAATTTAATTAGCATGGAAGTTTAGAAGTCCTTGAAGACTTTGTTCAACAATCATTTACGCCCCACCCCCCCATTCTAATGCTAATCAGAAATAACACTTTTATCTGTTACCCAAGATGTGGCCTCTTTCCTTTCAATCTCTTGAAACAAAAGCTGGAAGAGAACCTTTTAAAACCCAGAGTTGAGGAGTGCCAAATGTCCTAGCTTGTTTTGAGGTACTTAAAATCCCCACATGTTGAGCCTAGCATTCCCCAAATGAGTCAAGACATTCCAAGCTCTGCGGTTTTGTGTCTGCAGTTCCCCTGTATGAGAAAAGTCTTTCCTCACTCCTCTCCAGAGCTCACTGACTACTTGCCAAAACACTTCTCAAACTCTAGGTCCTCTGTAAGGGCTTCCGGGACCTCTGAGCATCAAGTCACGTTATCTTCCCTGATTCCAAATCCATTTATTTTATGTGTACCTTTGTTCTATAATCCTGTTCACTACATTAAAATTATGTATTTGCCTCTTTGCATCAGTCTCTTCCTCTCTCTCTGAAAAGATAGCAAGTGCTTTCAGCCTATGAGCTGACTATGGTTTGGTACACAGTAAGTAGTCAGCGGATATTTGTTGAATGAATGAACAATACATGATTATGTATATCCAGAGGACCAGGTGGAAGTGCAGAAATGGGACCTGAAAAGGGATAACACATTAATCCATTAGCACCTAGCACTCACTCACAAGGATTCATTTGTCAAGCCAGCTGGCTGTCACCTGGCTCACAGCAGAGGTCTAAAACAATGTTTTTCAAAGCACAATCTTTCTTTCATTTATTTAGTAGTTATATTCACTTTGGTTCCCCCAAATTCTCATCTATCTTGCATTCAAAATACATTTATCCCACTCTGAGGACCATAAAAGTCTCAAAACTACTGCAGCAACAAATCTAAATAAATACTTCCCGAAAGTCCTAAATCTCATCATGTAAATAATGTAAATCAGATGTGGATGAGCCCTTGGGTGTAACTGATCCTGGGGCAAATTCCATCTATGAACCTGTGAAACTAAAGAACCGAGTTGTCTGCTCCCAAACACGACAGTGGCACAGGCATAGGGCAACAGTCACAGAATTGTCATTCAAAAAGGAAGAACATGGGAGGAAAAAAGGACTCACGGGTCCCAAACAATTTTGGAACACAGCCAGGCAAACTCCACTAGATTTCAAGGCCTGTGCTTTGCGGTTTCACCCCCTCGGCTTACAGTTTCACCCTCTGGGATTGCAGTTTTACCCTCTTGATCGTCCTTCTTTTTTCAAGAAAGGAAGAAAATGTTTGCAGCTGAGTAGCTATATCAGCTTGCTTTCTGTCTGTGGAATTTTGTGGATCCGACACCCTTCTTTCATTTCATACTCTATGCCTTTTTTGGTCCAAGCTGACAGTTTTTCTGCTGATATTAACTTCTTAAGAACCTTATGGATTCCCTATATATGTCACAGGGATTCACTTCATTAGACAAAAGACTCCTCCACAGATCTTTCCAAGATAATCCCATGTCTACTTTTGACTCCTGCTGAGATGCTCAGGGGATCTATGAGTCATACACTTAATCTCTTCAGAGACTTTTTTTGTGATTGAATTTTCCCATCTTTTGATTATTCTGAGGTATTTTTTTTTTATTATTATTGGCAAAAGGTCATCCAGCCATTCTCCTGGCTTTTTCTCTAGAGCACACTTTCCTGATTGTGAACCTCTTAATTTTACCATCTTTTGCAATCTGGATAAGCCGAGAGTTTCTCTAATCATCAAACCCTGGCTTCTTTTTGTTTTAGTATTTCTTCTCTCAATTTATTCCTTTCTTCTTGTGCTTTATTATAAGCAGGAAGAAGAAACCAGATTGTACCTTTAATATTAGCTTGAAAATTTCTCAGCTAAATGTCTAATGCCATTATTTACAAGTTTTGTTTTCCACATAGCTGTAGGACACAATTCCACTAAGCTTTCTGCCACTATACAAGGATCTCCTTCCCTCCAGTTTCCAGTTAAATGCTCCTCATTTCCTTCTAAGCCCTCACCAGAAACTCTTTTAGCTAACAGTCTACTCATGAAAATGTAAGTATCTCTAAGGTGATTTCGTTTTCTTTACTGTGTTCTTTCCTTCTTAGTACTCACTACCAGAATTATTACCATCCATATTTCTACTAACAGAGGTGTGTATCAGGGTTGTATCCCTTCACCATACTTATTCAATCTGTATGCTGAGCAAATAATCCAAGAAGCTGCACTATATGAAGAAGAATGCAGCATCACGATTGGAGGAAGGCTCATGAACATCCTGCAATATGCAGATGACACAACCTTGCTTGCAAGTGAAGAGGACTTGAAGCACTTACTGATGAAGGTCAAAGACTCTAGCCTTTAGTATGGATTACACTTCAACATAAAGAAAACAAAAATCCTCACAACTGGATCAATAAGCAACATCATGAGAAACAGAAAAAAAGATTGACGTTGTCAAGGATTTCATTTTACTTGGATCCACAATCAATGCCCATGGAAGCTGCAGTCAAGAAATCAAATGATGTATTGCATGGTGCAAATCTGCTGCAAAAGATCTCTTTGAAGTGTTCAAAAGCAAAGATGTCACCTTGAGGACTAAGGTGTGCCTGGCCCAAGCTGTACTATTTTCAATCGCCTTATGCATGTGCGAAAGTTGGACAATGAATAAGGAAGACTGAAGAAGAATTGCTGCCTTTAAATTATGGTGTTGGTGAAGAATATTGAATATACCATGAACTGCCGGAAGAACAAACAAATCTGTCTTGGAAGAAATAACAGGCTGAATGCTCCTTGGAAGCAAGGATGGCAAGGCTTCATCTCATGTGCCTCGGACATTATCAGGAGGGACCAATCCTTGGAGAAGGACATCATGATTGGTAAGGTAAAGGGTCAACAAAAACGAGAAAGATCCTCAACAAGGTGGATTGACACAGTGGCTATAACAAGGAGCTCAAACATGACAATGATTGTGAGAATGGCACAGGATGGGGCAGCGTTTTGTTCTGTTGTACGTAGGGTCGCTATGAGTCGGAACTGACTTGACGTAACCTAACAGCAACCACAGCATCGCTATTTTAATGAGCTCTTTTTTTTTTTGTAGTTGGTTACTGATGTATAGATAATCTGTAGGTTTTTGCTTACTGATTTTTTGTGTCAGTTTGCCCTGGTGAACTCTTCAGTTTTACTTGTCAGTTGATTATCTTGGATATCTTGATAGGTGATCATATTGTCTGCAAATAATGACTGTCTCTTCTTACGTGCATTTTTTTTTTTTTAAGTTGGGCTTTAGGTGAAAGTTTACAGCTCAAGTTAATTTCTCATTTAAAAGTTATACACATATTGTTTTGTGACATTCGTTGCAATCCCCAGAATGTGACAGCACACTACCTCTTTCCACCCCAGGTTCCCTGTATCCATTCGTCCAGTTCCTGTCCTTTCCTGCCTTTTTGTCTTGCTTTTGGACGGGAGTTACCTATTTGGTCTCACACATTTGATTGAACTAAGAACCACATTCCTCATGTGTATTATTTTTTGTTTTATGGGACTGTCTATTCTTTGTCTGAAAAGTGGGCTTTGGGAATGGGTTTCAGTTCTGGGTCAGCACAGCGTCTGAGGGCCATAGTTTCCGGAGTTCCTCCAGTCTCTGTCAGACTACTAAGTCTGGTCTTTTTTCATGAATTTGAATTCCGTTCTACATTTTTCTCCCGTTCTGTCCAGAACTGTCTGTTGTGATCCCTGTCAAAGTGGTTGTTGGTGGTAGCCTTGTTCTGGGCTCAGGCTGGTGACGTCTCTGGTTCATGTGGCTCTTTAGTCCTTTGGGCTAATACTTTCCTTGTATTTTTGGCTTTCTTCATTCTCCTTTACTCTGGACTGGACGGGATCAATAGATGTCTCTTAGATGGTGACTCACAAGTTTTTAAGACCCCAAACACTACTCACCAAAGTGGGATATAGAACATTTTCTTTATGAACTATGTTATGCCAATTGACTTAGATGTGCCCCTAGATTATGGTCCCCAGCCCCCAGCCCCAGCTACTCGGTCCCTCGAAGTGGTTGGATGTGTCTAGAAAACTTCTATGCTTTTGCTTTGGTCCAGTTGTACTGACTTCTATATTGTGTGTTGACTTTCCCTTCACTGAAGTTGACATTTTCCTAATATCTAGTTAGTGACTTCTCCTCTCCCTTCCTCCTCACCCTTGTAACCATCAAAGAATGTTTTTTTCTGTGTGTAAACCTTTTCTTGAGTTCTTATAATAGTGGTCTCATAAAATATTTGTCCTTTCGTGATTGACTTATTTCACTCAATATAATACCCTCCAGATTCACTCGTGTTGTGAGATGTTTTGTGGATTCATCATTGTTCTTTATTGTTGCATAGTATTCTATTGTATGTATGTATCATAATTTATTTTTTCATTCTTCTGTTGATGAGCATTTATGTTGTTTCCATCTTTTTGCTATTGTGAATAATGCTGCAATGAACATGGGTGTGCATATGTCTATTCGTGTGACAGATCTTATTTCTCTAGGATACAGTCCTAGGAGTGAGATTGCTGGATTCTCTAGTATTTCTATTTCTAGCTTTTTAAGGAAGCACCAAATCATTTTCCAAAGTGGTTGTACATTTTACATTCCCACCAGCACTGCATAAGAGTTCTAATCTCCCTCAACTCTCCAACATTTGTTATTTTCTGCTTTTTGGATTACTTTCAGTATGGCCAAGGTGAGATGGTAACTCATTGTAATTTTAGTTTGTATTTCTCTAAAATTTTTTTAATGGCTAATAATCGAGAGCATTTCCTCATGTGTCTGTTGGCCACCTGAATGCCTTCTTTGGTAAAACGTCTGTTCATATCATTTGCCCATTTTTTAATTGGATTATTTGTCTTTTTTGTTATTGAGGTGTTGAAGTTGTTTTGTAGATTTTAGAGATTAAATCCTTGTTGGATGTGTCACAACCAAAAATTTTTTCCCAGTCTGTAGGTTCTCTTTTTACTCTTTTGGTGAAGTCTTTTGATGAGCATAAGTGTTTAATTTTTAGGAGCTCCCAGTTACCTAGTTTCTCTTCTTCTGGTGTTTGTGCATTGTTAGTTATGGTTTGTATTAGATTTATGCCATGTATTAGGGCCTCTAACGTTGTCCCTATTTTTTATTTCATGATCGTTATCATTCTAGACTTTATATTTAGGTCTTTGATCTATTTTGAGTAAGTTTTTGTGTATGGTGTGAGGTATGAATCTTGTTTCGTTTTTTCACAGATGGACATCCAGTTATTTCAGCACCATTTGTTAAAGAGACTGTCTTTTCCCCATTTAATGGACTGGCTCTTTGTCGAATATCGACTACTCATAGATGTATGAACTTAAACATCTGGTTTCTCAAGTCTGTTCCATTGGTCTACGTATCTGTTGTTATACCAGTACCAGGCTGTTTTGATTCTAAGATCAGGTAGTGTGAGGTCTCTCAATTTGTTCTTCTTTTTTAGTAATGGTTTACTTACCTAGGGCCTTTCCCATTTCCATATAAAGTTAGTGACTTGTTTCTGTATCTTGTTAAATAATGCTGTTGGAATTTGAATCAGGATTGCATTGTATCTGTAGATTGCTTTGGGTAGAACTGACATTTTCACAATGTTGGGTTTTCCTATCCATGAGCATGGTATGTAAAACAATGGGGTTTATGCAGACATGAAAGGAGTCCTCTTGCTGCAGTGGTTAAGTGCTCAGTTGCTAACCAAAAAGTTGGCGATTCAAACCTCCCAGCTGCTCCACAGGAGAAAGATATGGCAGTCTGCTTCCATAGAGATTATGGCCTTTGAAACCCTATAGGGCAGTTCTACTCTGTCCTACAGGGTTGCAGTGAGTTGGAATCAACTCCACGGCAATGGATAAGTAGAAGTGAGGGACTTTAGGCCTGGCCTGAGTTGGGTCCAGAAGGCATGCCTTATCAGGAACACTGAATGTCCAGGGCCAAGTGCCAGCAAAGACTGCCAAGCACAGATAATCCCCAGCTTTATCTTATCAGCTCCTTTTCCTATAGAACCTTTACTTGGAGCAACACTATCCAACAGAAATATGAGAGCCATAAATGCAAACCACATATTCAATTAAAATTTTTCTAGTGTATACATTAAAAAAGTAAAAAAGAAATCAATGAAATTAATTTTTAATATTTTATTTAACCCAAAAGTATTAATTTTCTAGGGCAGCTGTAATAAAGTACCACAAAATGGTGGCTTAAAACAATAGAACTTTATTCTCTTACAGTTCTGGAGGGTAGAAGTCTGAAATCAAGGTGTTAACAGGGCCATACTCACTCTGAAAGCTCTAGGGGGAGATCCTTCCTTGCCTCTTCTGATGGTTCTTCTAGCTTCTCGTGGTTCCTGGCAATCCTTGGCTTGTAGATGCATCATTCCAATCTCTACTTCATCTTCACATGACAGTCTTACCTCCATGTCTCTCTGTGTCTCTTCTCCATTTTTTATAAGGACCCCACTCATATTGGATCAAGACCCACCCTCTTCTAGTATGACCTCATGTTAACTTGTAACATCTTCAAAGATCCTATTTCTGAACAAATTCACTTCACAGGTACCGGGGCTTAGGACTTCAGTGTATCTTTTGAGGGTATAATTCAGTCCATAACACCAATATTTTCAAAATATTATTATTTCAATATGTGATATAAAAATTATAACTAAGATATTTTACATTCTTTTTTTCACACTAAGTCTTTAAAACCCAGTGTGTATTTTACACTTAGGGCACATCTCATTTCAGACTAGCCACATTGCAAGTACTCAATGCCATATGTGGCCAGTGGCTGTCATATTGTACACAGAAACTTTAGAGCATAATCTATATAACAACATTGATTAGCCTTCAACTCCTGGCTGGTCAAATGCAAGTGAGCCCAGGATAAAACAAGTCATCTATCCTGGAATAATCGGAAGAGATTTTAGGCTACTGTGATAAGTCTAATCTCCTAACTGATAGATGACGACAATAAGTACAAGAAGGAAGGAATTTTGAGCTTCTCCCAGCTCAATCTAACAAATAATTGTCACACATCTCTACTTGAAGTGTCTTTTCCTGTTTTGCTTTCCCTTACACAGGCTATATTTTGTACCCTGCTGACACAGAAGTATAAGAAAATGACAGAAACTGAGGTGTGGAATAACTTGGTAATGAATTCAGTAATTTAAAAAGATTTAAAATCTCTGTCTCCCAACCTATGTTAGTGAATAATCTCCAGTTACTATGGAAACAAAGAATTTTAAATTACAGAAAATAAAGACCAAACCTCAAAAGAAAAATTATGTCAGTAAAAAATGCGTCAACATATGAAAATTCTTGCTGTTTTGATACATTGCCATATTCTTTTCTGTGAAATTATATGAAACACAATATTTCTTTGGCAAATGTATTCTTATACTTATTCCCTACACGTCTGTTTATATTTTCTTCTGTGTGTTTCTGAGCTTTCTCCATGTAGCTGTTTAGACAAGCCTGAATATTTGGCCATCTATTCCAAAATTTGTTTAGCTCCTATAGTTTGTTTAATAAGTGATTCCTGCCCTTATTGAGCTGACAGTTGACCAGGAACAACCAGACTTAAGGTAAGCCCATGGCCATCGGGACAATTACGACTCATAGCAACCCTATAGGACAGACATAGGACAGAGTAAAGCTGCCCTATAGGGTTTTCAAGGAGTGGCTGGTGGATTTGAACTGCTGACGTTTTGGTTAGCAGCCGAGCTCTTAACCACGGTGCCACCAGGGTTCTGACTTAAGGCAAGTAATCACAAATTAGATCTGGTGCAATTCTTGGGTTCTTTTTGCCAGGCCACCGTGTCCTTTGAAGAAATTTAAGGTGGTTGAGAGTTGACTCTTGTCCTCCACCTCTCTGTTGTTGTTAGGTGCCATCAGGTGCTGGTCAAGTCGATTCTGACTCCTAGCAACCCCATGTAACAGACTAGAACTGCCCCACATGGTTTGTTTTGGCTGTAATCTTTATGCAAGCAGATCACCAGGTCTTTCTCCCACAGAGCTACTGGGTGGGTTTGAACCACCAACTTTTTGGTTAGCTGCTGTTGCGCCAGCATGCCTCCTCTACCAGACAGTAATCAAAGCAAGCCTTACGCCACACACAGGGACAATTATTAAACAAAATGTTTATTAGCCTACAGCCCAAAGAGTTTAGATAACCATTTGGAAAGTTTGATAAAGTCCCAGTTTGCTGCCTGCTTAGGTGCCCAAGTACCATCTTGCATGAAGATATGACTCCAGATAGGAGCCTACTATGGAGTATTGTGGACAGAATTCTGTTGGCATCAGGCAACAAAATATTTTCTGGAACTGTGGCCAGAAATAGGACCATAGGGGTCATCCCTGAGGATAAAGCCTACAGGCCTTCCTAGATTTTACACCCTATTTATACAAGGGTGAGGAGGATTTCTAAAATATTTAAGCCAATCCACATATCTTGAACTCCTTTAATTTCACTGATGAGAACTTATAGCTAACATTCAACATCCTGGTTAAGAATCCATTGTTTTCACCATTTGAAACCTTGATTCTAGTATTTGTATACTAATTAGCAAATTGTAGAGAGCCGATCAAGAACAGATAACGGAAGCACTTGTAGCAGCTACTTTTGGACCCCGGCCTTCCTGATGTGTTAGCCGATTGTACCTGCTTAAGCAGAGGCCCTTAAGTTTTGTTGTAGGTGCTATACATTTGGCTTCTACTCATACTGAGCGTATGGACAACAGAAGAAAACATCGTCCAGTCTCGTGCCATCCTCACAATCATTGCTATGTTTGAGCCCATTGTTGCAGCCACTGTGTGAGTCCATCTAACGGAGGGTCTCCCTTTTTTTCACTGACCTTCCGCTTTATCAAGCATGATGTCTTTCTTCAGCGACCGGGCTGGCACAATTTCTCAAGGTCTCTACTGCAGTATTTTGAAGTAAATTACAGACATTGTAGCATTCTCTGTATTAGGAAGGGGAAGGACTAGGTCTAGAGGGAAGCCATACAAAGGGATTTAGTCTGGGCCGTTGTGGAATTTCTCTCTGAGGAAACATTTAAACTGACTTGAAGGATGAGTAGGAACTTGCCAGGGGATGGAAGAAGAGGTGTGGGGTAAGAAGGGCTGGGAGGGCCCAGAGATAGAACTCAGTGATTTAATGGCCCTGAATGTGAGTTGGAAGGAGGCATCAGGGTGGTCTCTCAGGCTTCACAGAGGATATAGTGCCCCCTGTCCTTTCCTTTTGTTAATGCTGTTGCTGTTTGTCTCCTCCAGGAACCCAGGACCCAGGATATTTCTGTCTGCAAAAAGGGCCTTAATTATCCCTGCAGATTTCAAGGGCCTGACAATCTCTCCCTGTTACTAACGAAAATGAATGAGTACCAAGGAGAAAAATAAGCTTTTGAAATACATTTACATTGAACTTTTGCACTATTTTGTATAACTTAAGATCTAAACCACTTTTTGAACTCTCATTCATCACCCATCTCTGACTTACAAAAATGATGCTTTTGGTTAATTGGACAGAAGTGCAGTTTTGAAACGAAAATCTTTTGCACAGAAAAATTGGATCTGCTTCTCGATATTTCTTCTCAGCTCGATGACCAATTTCCCATCACATGGGGTGAGGGCTGCCTGAGTAAGCAGGGTCTGTAATTACTTGGAGGATAGGTTGCCTTCCTACTTAGGCCGTAAGTGGCAAAGGGGGACAGGCTCACATAATGGGTTGATATTGCTTCTTGGCCTCTCAGATTCAATGGTCTGAAATGCCCTCTGCAGTCGGCCTACTTGAGATGGCATTCAGTAGTTGTTCATGTCTTTTATTTTGCTTTATAAAATCAATAAGCCCATGGGGGCAGATGGGAATCAATATACCAATTGTCATACACTTTAAGAAAGCTGGTGACTTCACCTGAAATGGTCTGCCTTTCTAAATGAGAGGCATTCTACACAAAGCCACTTCTGATTAGCCATGAGGTGGGAAGAAGAATTGCTTGTTAAAATGCAGATCGCTGGACCCCACGTGCAGAGCTTCTGATTCAGTGGGGCTGGTCTGGGGTCTGAGAACTTGTGTTTTTAACAAGTTCCCAGTGTTGCTGATGCTACAGGTCCAGAGACCACAACCACACTTTGAGAACCACTAAAAAAGAAAAACAAACAAAAAACCCAAAAAGCATCAAATGATATACCTGTTCTCTCCAGTGCTTGCTGGCTTTGTTCTTGGCTGGAAAATCTCAAGAGTCCTGTTGTAACTCACCAACGATGTTGGTCTACACAAGCGGCTAAATCTGCTAGAGGTGATGTAGGTAGCTGCGAAGGGTTGGCACGTCCAGAAATCCTGGCCAAACTCTGGCAGAGATGGCATGGAACCCACAAGCAAGTCAAAATGCAGCTCCATCAGGTCTGGAGTGGGGTCTGAGATTCTGGATCTCTAACAAGATTCTCAATGTCCCAAGTGACATCAATGTTGCTGGTGCCTGGACCATACTTGGAGTAGCAAGGGCCTCAATGGTGCTAGGGTCTGATGTCGGGTGAGAAGCGTTGGCATTAAACACAGGGCACTTGTAGCAAGAGAAGAGAAAAGAGCACCAAGCTCAGCCTGGAAACCTTAAGTACTGCTGGCCCCTCACAGAGCATTGGTGGCTTGTAACGGTCACTGTTACGTATCAACGTGGCTAAGCCATGATTCTCAGTGGTTTGGCAGACATTATGTAATCATCGTCCATTTTGTGATCTGATGTGACCAGCCAATGAGCTGGAATAGCCGTTTCTTTGGGCATATGGCCTGCATCCAATATGCACATGGACATTCTGGCAAAGCTCGTGCTCTCTCTCTCAATCCTGCACTCATCTCATCCTCTGGTCTCTGGTTCTTGGGGCATGGGAAGACTTCAGCCTGCCACCTGACCTACAGATTTTGGATGCATCAGCCCCTGCAACCATGTGAATCAGAATAAACCTCCAACCTGCTGTCCGACCCATGGATTTGGGACCTGCCAGCCTCCATAATGTCTGAGCCATTTCCTTAAAACAAATCTCTCTCTGTTTTTATGTTTATATAAATGCTTCACTGGTTTTGCTTCTCTAGAAAACCTAGCCTAAGACACAGTCCAAACCCCGTGGAATGAAAAGGACACGCAAACAGTAGGTTAATGCAATGGAGGCAGAAGCATGAGGAAGAAATGAGGGTAGATCCCATCAGCCATTAATGCAGAGTAATTTTAGTCAAATCTTGTATCTTCTCAATTTCCTTATCTAAAAATTGGAAAAATCCACTTGAATGAGATATTGCTTGCAAAGGCTTTTAAAACCTCCAAGACCCAGACTTTCTAGATGGAGCTAATCTTTTTTGAATAACTTGTGATAAATTAATAATAGCATAGGCCCTAAGGGCCAGTCCTACCCTCTACCCCATCCCTGTCTTTCACAAAGATTACAGCCAAAAAAAAAAAAAAAAAACCCTACGGAGAAGTTCTACTCTGCAGCATATGGGTCACCATGAGTCGGAATTGACTCTATAGCAATGGGTTTGAGGTTTGGGGTTTTGCTTTGTATTTATTTATTTTTGAAGCTGGCATGAGGTGGATCTTTCTTGAAGCATTACAAGATGAAATGAAGAAGAGAGCCTTTGAGATTGGCTATTGTGGAAAGTATCCCTGACCAGGAAAGCAACAGATCGGCGGAGCATTCTTTCGACAGGAGAGGAGGAGCCCCCGCCACTTGGAAAGGAAAAGCTTCGGCAAGGTAAAGCATGGATGGTCGTTAAAGATGAAACCTCCTGAGCTGGCCAGGAATTGAATAATCCCCCAAATAGGGAATCTTTGCTCTCTAAAACATTAAGACATGAAGGAATTGCCAAAGATCCACGATTTTGCCAACATTAACCTCTTTGGTTCAAACGAACAGCAAGAACAGCATATTTAATTTATTCAAACTAAAATAAGCATGTGCAAGAAGGGAATGGTTTCTGGGAAGTGCACGCTCAAGGATTTACCCTGCCGTTCCTCTTAATAAGTTGACGCTACAGAGCAGGGTCTCTCGCCTCAAAACTATGGGCATTTTGGGCCAGATAATCCTTTGTCGCGAGGGGCTGTCTTGTGCATTGTAGGACATTTAGCAGCATCTCTGTCTCTACCCACTAGATGCCAGCAGCACCCCCAACCCAGTTATGACAACCACAACTGCCTCCAGACCTTGCCAAGTGTCCCCTGGGAGGCAAAATTTCTCCCAAATGAGAACCACTGCCCTAGAGTGAGCTGAACATAAGATGCTGCTATTTGCTCCATGTGTCTCAGGACCCAAGACCTTCTCATGTTGTGAGCCTCTTGCCAAACTGAGCATGAGTCAAAGACATTTCTTCGGCTGCATGGCTTGTGAATGCAGTCCAAACACTTATGTGGGGTGGATGAAAAAGTGGCTCACATCGGGCTTCTTGAGAAATGCTCCTAACACAGAGACTTTCTTTTTAAGAAAGGACTTTAAAAAAACAAAAAAGATAGCCCTAACTATCTACGGTTTTCACCTTATGCTGTAACTTGAGACCCTAATCTCCAAGTCGTACGCTACATCACTGAAATTGCCTTCTGTCTCTCCTGGGATTACAAGAAAGATTGACAGAATGCTGGCTTCGGCAGCACAGATACTAAAACTGGAACGATACAGAGAAGAGTAGCATGGCCCCTGCTCAAGGATGACATGCAAATTCATGAAGTGTTCCATATTTCTATTTGTGCAGAAATTGTCAAATGGGAACCAAATTTGCTGTGTAAACTTTCACCGAAATTACAATAAAATATTATTAAAAAAAAAAGTATAGAGGATAGGGTCCGTGAAACTTACCTGGCAAATTAGCATGCTAGGGTACAAGCAAAGCTGCTGTAACAAAGAAACCAAAAATATGGTGCTTTTCAGAAGACAGACGTTTATTTCTCTCTCATGAGACAGACTCTACATTGGGGAACTGGCTCTGTGAACAAAATCGGAGCTTTGCCACTTACTGGCAAGAACGCAGCTGTCTTCTGTCTTGTGACTCCACTACCTCCTAAGGTGTTGGCCTGGCTACATGGCTGAAGCCAGGTCAGGAGAATGCCACTGGAAGGAGAGAGAGAGAGACCAGGGCAGCAAATTCCTTCCTGAGCAAGCAAGGTAGAAGCAGCACTCCTGTTCAAATTCCATTGGTGAGCCACAAGGAAGACTGGGAGAGGCAGACTTCACCTGTGTGCTCATGTACCAAGGAAGAAGGAGATAACAGGTCTGGGGAGGATACCAGCAGTGTGCCAAACTAGGAATTCAAGTTCAAAATTCTCAAGAAGTAAATCTTTCTTCTGAAAAGGACTACTGGAAAATTAAAAAAAAAAAAAAAGAGCTTCTCCTTTTTATTTTGGTCTAGGCACCTAAGCACAGTACTGAAGCCTGTGTCTGGGCAGGGCTGGATAAGGGAACAGAAGTGAGTCCCTCCCCTTACTTACCTCCTGAGCAGCCTTGGGGATGAGTTAGCCAAGGGAAGAAGACTGTGAAAAAGGCAGAAGGCAGATCAGAGGGCAGAGAGAAGGAGGGAACAGAACCTAAAAGTCCAAAGAGAAGCTGAGGGTTGCTTGGGCTGGCCTTGGGGCTTATATTTCTGTGGGGAAAGTTGATCCTGGTTCAACCTACAGCCAAGACTCCCTGATGCCCAGGTGAAGTAAGATGTCAGTCAACCTATCTACCATCCTCGCAAAGTCCTGCCGCCTGCTGTTGGCAGCACCTAGAGGACAGTTAAATGACAGATGCATCCATCATATGACACTCAGCACAAGCCAAGATTTGGGAAGAGTTTGGCTGTATTAGTTTTCTATGACTGCTGTAACAAAATTGGGTGGCTTAAAAAAAACAGAAATTACTGTCGTTGTAAATGTATCTATCACAAACATTTGCCAGTTCAACTTTTACAGGTGCACAACTTATTGACATCTATTTCATTAATTGGCTGTGCAACCCTGCCCTTAATCAATGCAAGTTTTCCATCACTGTAAACCGGAGCTCAGTATTCCATAAACAATAGCTGCCTCTCCTCCTCCCTCCCCCCCGCCATAACCGCTAATAAACTTGGCCTCTGTACATTTGCCTTGTTCTTGTCTTTTTATATAAGTGAGGTCATATAATACCTGTCCTTTTGTGACTGACTTATTTCACTCAACATAATGCCTTCAAGCTCCATCCATGCTGTAGCAAGAATCAAAACTTCATTTGTCTTTCTGGCCAAATAGCATTCTCTTGTATGTATGTACCATATTTTATCTGTTCATCCACTGAGGGACATTTAGGCTGTTTCCACCTTTTCAGCAATTGTAAATAGTGCTGCCGTGAACACTGGTGTACACAAGTCTGTTCGTGTTGCTGCTTTCAAGTCCCTTGGCGTATATTCAAGTCCCTTGGGGAATTGCTGGGTCATATACTAGTTACATTTTTAGTCTTTTGAGGAACTACCACACAAACCAAGAAACTCCTGGGGCTACTCACAAGGAAGGAGCCTCCCCTAGAGTAGATGCCCTGATTGGGACTTCCAGCCTCCAGAACTATGAGACAATAAATTCCTGTTTTTTGAAGTGACCCACTTGTGGTATTTGTGTTATGGCCGCACCAGGCACATAAGACACTTATCAAAATTAAGAATCCTTCTGACTAATCTTTCTGGAAACATAGGTTGCTGGTTCTAGTGCTAAAGCTTTGAAATGGCAATCCTGTATTTTCTATCATTTTGAAAGCAGTGAAAAATTTTATCATGACAGATATTTATACTTATGAGATCTAGTTGCAAGATACATAAAAAGAAAGCATGCATTTAAGAAGAATCATGGTAGCAGGGTGTCTTTCTCCAGTTTTAGTATTTTATTTCACATTACTTCGTAGCATTTTTAATAATGCAGAAGATGAGCAGTATTTCATTTTTCTGAAGTGAATAGGAATTAAGAATTTACCTGAATTATGTTATAAAACCACCACCCAACTGTCAGTTTGCTGTACTGTCATGGCCTGCATGTTGCTATTATGCTGGAAGCTATGCCATCAATATTTCAAATACCAGCAGGGTGACCCATGACAGACAGGTTTCAGCTAAGCTTCTGGGCTAAGACAGACTAGGAAGAAAGGCCTGGTGATCTACTTCTGAAAATTAGCCAGTGAAACCTTATGGGTCACAACAGAATATTATCTGATATGGTGCTGGAAGATGTGCCCTGTAGGTTGGAAGTCACCAAAATACACAATGACCGCAACAGTGGACTCAAGCATACCAGCGATTGTGGGGATGACACAGGACCAGGTAATGTTTCACTCGTTGTACAGAGGGTTGCCATGAGTCAGAGCCAGCTCAACAACAGTTAACAACAACAACATATAGAAAGCACAGTGAAACCTGCAAAAGCTGGAAACTGTGTAAGGCAGAAACTTGTCAGAGAAGGAAAACTCAAATATTTTCCACTGATAGAAAAGTGGCAAGCTGCACCCTGCCAAAGGTGGAAAACGGGCAAGACCCGGAAAAACAAGACAGTCTCGTCTAGTTCCGGCTCTCACAGGTTTCACCGTATATATTTCTTATATTTGCCAATCTAACACTGATTATTTTTATTTCTGAAAGGAAAACATTCAGTTATTTCAGAGGTTTTAAATATTTGATTAAATGCATGTTGGAATAAAAAAACAGGTTAGTGACCCGAAGCCATCAGAAAAACTGGGGTTCCCACCTGCATTCTCCAGGTATCGTCCTCCGGGTGGGGCCCTGAGCCTTCATGCTGGAGGTAAGCACCATTCCGTCAGTGTTTTACACGTGTTTTCAGCACGTGAACATTTTGTACCACATGTTTTTGGGCTCTCCAGGAAGCTCGATCATTAAACACACATTTCTCATTTCTTTCTTGT
This sequence comes from Loxodonta africana, assembly GCF_030014295.1. Classification (NCBI taxonomy): domain Eukaryota; kingdom Metazoa; phylum Chordata; class Mammalia; order Proboscidea; family Elephantidae; genus Loxodonta; species Loxodonta africana. The sequence continues at coordinate 172,264,232 of NC_087345.1, read as the reverse complement.
CTGGCACAAAGTGGGGCTTCATGCTGGAGCCCTGGGCTCCCCCCGCCGCCTGGCAAATCCAACTGTCCAACAGCTGCCTTCAATCACTCATTGCCTCCGTGCCCAAGCAGGACGTCCAGAGCGCGAACGCAAGCTGTTTCGTGTGGAGCAGGGAACATCTGCACACCAGCACAGGCTGGAGCCAGAACTTCCCGCTGGAGACTTCTCGAGGCCCCCAGAGACATTAGTGTACTGTTGAGGAAAATTTTTTTATGTTAAAGAAAGAAGACCCAACACTGCAACAAGACCTTCATGGGGCTTGGGGACCCCCATGTAAACAGCGGACTCTTCCCGCAATAAGCAGCCCTAGTAGTGCAAGAGTTAAGCACTTGGCTGTTAACTGAAAGATTGGCAGTTCGAACTCACCCAATGGCTCTGCAAGAGACAGATCTGGCAATCTGCTTCCACAAAGATTACTCCCAAAAACCCTATGGGGGCAACTCTACTCTGTCACGTGGGGTCACTCGGAGTCTAAAAACCACTAGATAAGAAAAAAGCATCCAACAATTTCCCACAATTGCTTAAGGATGTGTGGACTCAGCATCTGATGCAACAGGGATGGGGAGAATAGAGTTAAGCTAAGGAATACTATCACTTTGGAGTGTTAAAGTAAGCCTGGGTCTTGTGCACACACACCACCAATCACACACGCACACAACACGCGTGCACACAAGACTCACACAACATGCGCACCCAAGCTGGCTTCGGAAGGACTTCCCTGAGCACTTCCACCAACCCGCCAGCTGGGGGCAACATTGCAAAGGCTTTGTAGGGCGTTGCATTCAGAGACCGCAGGCGAAAGGATTAATAGATTTTACAACCTTTTTTTTTTTTTATGGAGCACCTACTGTGTGCTCCAGGCGTTGTGCTGGTCCTTTAAAAAAAAAAAAAAAAAGGTCCTTTAGTGGGGCAGAAATGAAGAAAACGGAAACGTCTCTTCCTTCATGACTAAGCTTCACTGAAATGCTCTCAAGAGCTGGGCATGGGAGAGTCACTGCTTTAGATCCCACTCTGGCACTGACTAGATTTGTGATATCAGATAAGCCACCGGATGGCTTCTCTTTTTCTGTAACATGAAATGGTTGGTAGAGCAACGCTGTCCAGTAGAAATATGTGAGCCGTAAATGCAAGCCACACTTGTAATTATAAATTCTACAGTAGCTCCATTTAAAACGTTTTCAAAGAGAAACAGGTGAAATTAATTTTAAGAATAGTCTATTTAACCCAACTTAACCAAAATATTTCATTAGGTAGTATAAAATGATTGGGATAGTTTACATTCCTATTTTTGGTATGAAATCTTTAAATCCAGCTGTATGTATTTTATACTTGGAACAGGCCAGTTTTCAAGGGCTCAGTAGCCACATGTGGCCGGTGGCTGCTGCATTGGACAGCAGAGAATGAGGGCATCGAGTCTAATATACTACCCTACAATAGCTTCCAGACAAAGACAGGCTAGAAAGAAAGGCCTGGTGACCTACTTCCTAAAATTAGTCAGTAAAAACCTATGGATCACAATAGAACATTGTCTGACTCGTTTGCTTTAAACACATCATCAGGAGGGACCAATTGCTAAAGGATGACATCGTGTTTGGTGACATAGAGGGCCAGTGAGGGCGAGAGAGACCATTGGTGAGATGGACTGGCGCAGTAGCCAAAATGATGGACTCAAACATGCTGGTGAATGGGAGAATGGCGCAGGGCCACTCAGCTTTGTTCTGTTGTGTATAAGGTCACCATGAATTGGAGTCAACTCAGAGGCAACTGTCTAAGAGGAGGGGTGGAAGAAGGTAATAGAACAAACTCACCCTTTACTTCTTTGTCTCTTGGGGAAATTGAAAACTAATAATTTTAAAAGCCCACATGAATCCTAGTAAACCCTTGCGGGTTAGGGAAGAAGTTTGGAGAAAATATTGATTTTAATTATATAGCATTTATTTTCTAGACTTAAGTATCTCCTCTGCCATGGTACTAGCTGACCTTGGAAATGTTCCCAAACTTCCTGAGCCTCTGTTATGTCATCTGCAAAATGGGAAGAAAAAAAAAAATCTGCCATGCTCAGCTCACAGGTTTGTTGTAAAAACTGGATCAGGAAACATGGCTGAAAGCTGCCAAGAACTGTAAAGGAGTGGAGATTTTCACCTACTTGCAAGCTAACAAAGTAGTGTGCTACAGTTTCATGGATGTGGCACAAGACACGAGACACTTGGATCAGAGAATAAAGGCTTTATTCACAGTATCAGCATATTTTTGCACCCGATCCCTAACCCCAGTTTCCACAGGGTGATGTGAAGAGGGCCAGATGATGCCTGTGTACACTGTGGGGTACAGGGGAGAACCCCTGCTTAGGAAACTCAAATCTTTTATAACAGGTAGTAAGCCTGCCTGCCCTTTGCTCCAGAACCCGCTGCCGTTGAGTTGATTACAACTCATAGGGTTTCCAGGGCTGTAAATCTCTGTGGAAGCAGACTGCCACATCATCCTCCCACAGAGCTGCTGGTGAGTTTGAACCACTGACCTTTCTGTTAGCAGTTGATAGCTTTAACCACTGTTATAACCAGGGCTCCTCCTTTGCTCCGGGGGAGGCACTATCTTTATTATCCATCACCACGAGCTGCCGTAGAGTTGACTCCTGCTCTTCCCCTGTGGCCCCATGAATGTCAGAGTAGAACTGTGCTCCACAGGATTTTCAGTGGCTGAATTTTCAGAAGTAGAATGCCAGCCCTTTCTTCTGGGGTGCCTCTGGGTGGCCTTGAACCTCCAACCTTTTGGCTAGAGGTCAAGCGTGTTAACCATCTGAACCGCCCAGGGACTCAGGAAACAAACCTGCTCTTTTCTCTGGAGGGAGACACTGTCTTAGTCTTCCAAGGCTCTTTGCTACAGAAACATCCTTGAATAGCTAGTTGGAACAAAGTCAGTCAGTTCTTCTGTTAGCAAGATGCCCAGAAAGGCGAGGGATCCATGGAGAACTGTCTCCCCACAAAAGTAAAGTGTAAGTACAATGTATATATAGGGTATTCTTATTTTACTTATCCTGATAATTTTCCTGTGAGGAGATAAAGGGCAAAAACTATATCCTCATGTCCTTTCTACAGTTAAGAAGTCTGAGGCATGGACATGTTAAAGAGTTTGCCTAAGTACAACCAGAGTGCTCCTTAGAAGCAAGGATGGCAAGACTATGTCTCACACGCTTTGGACATGTTGTCGGGAGGGATCAGTTCCTAGAGAAGGACATCATGTGTGGTAAAATACAGGGTCAGCGAAAAAGAGGAAGACCCTCAACGAGATGGACTGATGCAGCGGCTGCTACAACAGGCTCAAGCATAACACAATCGTGAGGATGGTGCAGGACTGGGCAGTGTTTCGTTCTGTTGTACATAGGGCTGCTATAAGTGGGAACTGATTCAAGGGCACCTAACAGCAACAAGGCTACTCAGCTCTGTGGTGAACCTCCGTGTCTACCACTGAGAAATCTAGACTCAAGGCTCTGTGTTATTTCTTCCAAACCCTGGCAAGATGCTCTCGAATGCCACTCAAGCCTCCATGCCTGCTATAATCTGAAAATCTTGACGCCCATGAACATTCAGCCAGCCCAGCCATGAGAAACTTCTGAAGCTTCCCGGGCTGAGCTCACTTGAAAACAGTAATACATGTTCTGAAGAACTAGGCTTTGTTTTGGGTCATCAGAATCCCTCTATAGCCTGCTCCAGATGTACCAGCGTGGGTGTGATGGGGTCACTGAGGGAGTTCCCAGACAGCAGGAGCCACAGGACATCTTACCTGCACTGCTTCAAGTTTCCTTCAGCACCTGGGGGGCATCCCAAAAGCCTCTGATCCCAATGGCTGATGACGAGTGTTGCCATTTGGTTGGATTTTCCACTTAGATTGCATTTGGGTGGTGAGCAGAACTGGAGGGTGTGTGTGGGTGAGCAGGCTTGGAGGACATGTGGGGGTGAGAGGCCTGGAGGGCATGTGGGGCGGGTGGTGAGCAGCTTTGGAGGGCCTTGGGGGTGAGAGGCCTGGAGGGCCTGTGGGGGAGCGGGCAGTGAGCCTGGAGGTCCCGTGGGGAGTGAGCAGGCCTGGAGGGCCTGTGGGGGTGAAAAGCCTGGAGGATGTGTGGGGGGAGCAGGCCTGGAGGGCATGTGGGGGTGAGAGGCCTGGAGGGCGTGTGGGGGGTGAACAGGCCTTTGGGTGGTAAGCAGGCCTGGAGGCCCTGTGGGGGTGAGAGGCCTGGAGGGCCTGTAGGGGTGAGAGGCCTAGAGGATGTGGGGGTGGGGGGTGAGCAGGCCTGGAGGGCATGTGGGGGTGAGAGGCCTGTAGGGTGCGTAGGGGGTGAGAGGCCTGGGAGGCATGGGGGGATGAGCTGTTGACTCTCACATCTATTCAGGCACTGCTGCTCTGCCCTGAGCAGGATCCATACCTGAGGGCTTTTTCTATGCAACGAGGGTGGCCAAGCTCAAGACAGCCTGGGGGCTGTTCCTACACTGTGTCCTCCTGGGGTTATGCTCATCATGGGCCCCTTTTCCAGCCCACCAATATAGTGGCTTATTAGCTTTGATTGAACACTTACCACACGCCAGGCCTATGCTAAGACTTCTTCACGTGCTCTGTCTTATTGAATTCTGAATCCTCACAACAACCCTCTTTATGGGTGACACGCCCAAGTCACACAGTAAGTGACAGAGCTCCCACTCATCCTGTATATATATATATATATTTTTTTATGCATTCAGCAAAGACATGAGTTACCTACACATGTCCACAAATAAAATAGGGGTCCAGGAGCAGAACCCCTTAAAAACCTTTCTCCCCCAGCACATTGCAGCAAAGTACCTCAGCCTAGACCTACAGGTAACCAAGTCTGTGGCCTCTGTTTGCAAGAAAAACTGCAAGCGATTGCCATAACCTGCCCAGAATGTGGAGTGCTCAAAACCAGCTCTTTTCTTGGCATGGACACATGCTGCCCTCTAGTGTTTAAACATCGACAGGCTGCCGGCTCTGCTCAGGATGCACAAGGTGGCCCCCCAGTCTCTGTCCTGGGAAAGTGGCAGAACAGAGCTCAGTGTTTTCTCTGCTCTTAAAAAAAAAAAAGAAATCTTGAGAATGGGTTATTTGACACAACTGGAAGAATGGAATCAATGTCACTGAATTGTACATGTAGATACTGTTGAATTGGTGTATGTTTTGCTGTGTGGATTCCCAACAACAAAATAAACAAAATAAAATAATAAAAAAAAAGCATGGTTTACCTCAGAGGACTGTTTCACCCAAACAGCAAGGTCCCTGCATGAAAACATTCCCATGAGTCAGTGAGCTGTGTGGGCCACTGTTCACCTTCAGAAAGCTCTGCCCTGTGATGAAGGATGTTTTCCCTGATGCTGGCTTTTGTACACCGTTTGCTAGACAGTCATCCCTAAAGCCTTTGATCCCAATGGCTAATGACACATGTTGACATTGGTTTGGATTTTCCACTTGGATTCCACAAATCCCAAATATACTTCCTATTCTCTCTCATGTCAACTTCCCTTTGGAAATGGAGTGTATTTCAGGAGAAATCAGTGCACACTAAGGAACAAAGCAGCCCCTCGCGTTAGGATTTTAGAGAATGTCTGCATTTACAAAATGCAGAGGAAGGCTCTAATGATTTTTGACCTTTGAAACATAGGAGGAAAGTCTGAGTTCAGTTTGACCCTCAGGTATAAGCTGGGGGTGGGGATGGTAAGACTTGCCAAGAATGGGTCCGGATGGAGCTGGCGCTAAGCCTTCAGCGTAGGCACAGGGTGGGAGCGGGGGAGCGGCACAACCCTTGAGCACATGCCCTCTCCAGGAGATTCTAGCTATTCCTAAAGGCCCTGACATGAGGCATTTGCAAATCATAAAATTCATGGCTATTACGTTGTTGTTAGCTGCCGTACAGTTGACCTCATACACAACAGAACCAAACACTGTCTAGTACTGTGCCCTCCTCACAATCAGTTGCAAGTCCATCCATTGTGATCCATAGGGTTTTAACTGGCTGATTTTTGGAAGTAGATCTCCAAGCGTTTCTTCCTAGTGTGTCTTAGTGTGGAATCTCCACTGAAACCTGTTCAGCATCATAGCATCGTGCAAGCCTCTACCGATAGATGTGTGGTGTCTGTGTGAGAGGTGCATTGGCCGGGAATCAAACCCATGTGTCTTGCATGGAAGGTGAGAGTTTAATAAGAGCATACAATTTTCCCCATGAACTCATGTCTCAGTCGGCAGCTATTGCACTGTAATGCTGTATAACAAACAGCATAAGCACTTTGAGGACAGGCCACAGTAAGTGCTTGTTTCTCACTCATACCCTGTGGTTCAGTGTGGCAACCCTACTTCAAGCCATGCGTCTTTAGGCTGGCTGGAGTGACTGTCTTGTGTGTGTCACTCCTTCTGAAATGAGAAGTTGCCTAGGGCATGTTCTTCTCGTGGCAATGGGAGAAGCACAAGAGAACAAAGCCAACCACATGAGCACATTTCAAGTCTTTGCTAACATACCATTGTCCAAAGCAAGCCACACGGTCAAAGCCAAAATCAATGGGCAAGGTTGTCTATTCTACCTTCAGTACGTGTGTTGCGGGGACTTGGGGGGTAGAGAATAAAAACTTGTTCAACAGTCATCCGAACAATCACCCCTCTTCAGACTCTAATGTACATTTGAACAAAGTAATGGGTAGCTACAAAAGAGCTATATGGAGACAGAGATGCCAGGTGGTCGGCTGGGCTAACCCCCCGTTGAGTGACTTATTGCTATGCAGCACCTTCAAACTGAAGGCTTTGCATGTATGCTTCAGAAAAACGATCAATTATGACTTTTCATAAAAATCACTCAAAAATGAACAAAATAATGTAGGCGAATTTGGTAAAGGCTCAAGGGATGATATAATTTCCTAGGGCTGAGTTTTCTCCACCTTGGCAGGAAATCAAAGTTCTTGTAAGGTAGCTAGTAGAGATGGCTACTCTGTCTGTGGGACCTCGATTCTGATCCCAGTGCCCAGTTCTAGAAGCTGGTGGCCCAGCAGAGACTCTTAGATATTCATGACCAAGGCACATTTAAGAAACCTGCCCTGGGCAACCACATTTTATTTCACCAATGTGTTCTCTTTCCATAGTATGGAGATGCGAGGATTAATGCAGTGGTTCTATGGTTTTAAAATTCTCCGGATCAAGAGAACATGAAACTCTTCGTCAGTGCCATCCATTGGAGGCCCCCAAAATTAGTACTCGTGGTTCAGTAGTAGGATTTTCACCTTTTGTGCCGGAGACCCAGGTTAGATTCTCATGAACCTCACGCGCAACCACCACCCGTCTGTTGGTGGAGGTTTGTGTGTTGCTATGATGCTTGTCATGGATTGAATTATGTCCCCCAAAAATATTTGTATCAATTTGGCTGGGCTTTCAGTCCCAGTATTGCGTGATTGTCCACCATTTTGTCATCTGATGTGATTTTCCTATGTGTTGTAAGTCCTATCACTATGATGTTAATGAGAGGGATTAGCAGCAGTTATATTGATGAGATATGATAGATAATGTCTTAAGCCAATCTCTTTTGAGATATAAAAGAGAGAAGTGAGCAGAGAGACAGGGGGAACTTATACCACCAAGAAAGAAACACCAGGAGCAGAGCGCATCCTTTGGACTAGAGGTTCCTGCCTTGAGAATCTCCCAGACCAAGGGAAGAATGATGACAAGGACCTTCCTCCAGAGCCAACAGAGATAGACACTTCCCCTGGAGTTGATGCCCTAAATTTGGACTTGTAGCCTGCTAGACTGTGAGAAAATTAATTTCTCTTTGTTAAAGCCATCCACTTGTAGTATTTCTGTTACAGCAGCCCTGGATAACCAAGAAAATGCTGGACAGGTTTCAGCAGAACTTCCAGACTAAGACATACCAGGAAGAAAGGCCTGGCGACCTAATTTTGAAATTCGGCCAACGAAAACCCTATGGATCACAAGGGTCCCAACTGTAACCGATTATGAGGATAGCAGGTTCAGGTAGGGTTTTGTTCCATTGTACATGTGGTCACCATGAGTTTGGGCCTACTTGATGTAGCTAACAAACCACAACAACAACACTGTAATTAAAAAAAAAATTCTGCAAAGTTTAGCTTATTTTTTTTTCATGGTGCAACCTTATATATGTGGGATGGATCTGAATAGTTACAGCTCTGATGGGGAATCTCCTGAGAGTAAAAACCTTTGTAATAAGGAGTGATTTTTAAATATTGGTATAAACTGTGTGCCACAATATTGGCATGACTCAAACACAGCACTCTGTCTAAGCTTAGGCACATAGAGCTTCCCAAGGCAGAAATAACTCTCCTTATAACTTCCAAAGTTGAAGGCAAAAAGAGCAGATCCTATGGCAAAATTATGAAGCTATCAAAATGAATCCTTCCCTTCGTTCCCAGTCTTGTATTTTTTCCTTTCCTCCCCCCCAAAAAACAAAAAAAACCTCACGTTTCCTTTCGCTTTCTAACTTCCTGTCTTAGGATAGAGGTCAAACCTTCTGATTAAGTTTTCTACTTGTGCATAACAAATTGCCCCCCCAACTTAGTGGTTTTAAAAAATAAACATTTATCTTTTCACACAGTTTCTTTGGGTTGGAAGTTTGTAAGTAGCTTAGCTTGACGGTTGTGAGATCTCCTGTGAGGTTGCATTCCAGATGTCAGCTGAAGTCACTTGAAGGCTCAGCTGAGACTGGAGGATCCACTTCCAAGATGGTTCACTCACACAGCTGTCAAGTTGGTGCCGGCTGTTGGCAGGGGGCCTTGGTTCCTCAACACGTAGACCTCGCCAGTGGACTGTGTGAGGCAACTGGTCTCCCTCAAAGGGAACAAGGTAGAAGCTATGATGTCTTTTATGGTCTAGCCTCAGCATTCCCACACCATTATTTTGCAATATTCTAGTGGTTACAATGGGAGCTCTGGTGGCGCAGCTGTTAAGAGCTTGCCTGCTCCCCAAAAGGTCAGCAGTTTGAATCCACCAGCTTTTCCTTGGAAACCCTATGGGGCAGTTCTACTCTGTCATATAGGGTTGCGATGAGTCAGAACTGACTCAATGGCACCTAACAACAACAGCGGCTACAAAGTTCAGCCTTATTTAATGCGGAGGGAGACTACACAAGGGTTTGAATATCTGGAAGTGAGGCTCATTGGGGCCATTTTGGAGGCTGGCTACTGAACCTTTAGGTCACTTTCAGGGGCCTTTAAAAAAAAGACTCCTCTCTTCTGCTAAAACTGAAAATCATCTTATAGTAATGATTTACACAGGTTCATTGGGTGGTTAGATTTCAGCGTGAGTTTCAGTCAAGAGTTACTTCAACCAGCATTGAATTTTAATCTCTAATTGTAATAAAGGCATTGCCCCATATGAAAAGAATTGCGGGATTAGCAAATAGGAATAGGGACCCCTGAAGTCACCTTCTGCTGACCTTATATATAAGGTCAGAATTGAGGGTAAACCTTCACTGGACCTTTTGAGAGTGAGTGGGTTGGAAGAGGCTCCTTGAGCTGTCCTGGCTTTCTCCAGCAATGGGATCTTCCCTTTGGCAAATCCCCACAGGTCCCATCTGTCAAGGTAATGTGGGCCCAGCCCAGACTGTGTTTGGGGGAAGAGCAGCCACAGTGGGCAGGTAAGGCTAGGCGGGCAGCCCTCCTCACCTCCAGCTGGCAGCTGCTTCTCTGCTCACCTTCCTGAACACCTGGTCCTAGACCCTCTCTGTTTTGCTAAGGCAGCCCTGAGTCTCCCCCTGCTCCCCAACCTTCCCCTGTTTGGAATTCCAATGTCCCCACCTCAATCCATGCAACTGCTCTCCATGGGCTTCAGGATCTGGTTCAATTTTTTCCTTTTTTTTTTTTTTTTACATGCAATAGTTGTTTCTTACAGAAAATATGGATAAAACAAACAAATGCCCATAATTCCAATTCCAGAGATAATCATTGCTAAAATGCGGATGGAAAAAACTTATAGATTTGCCCTAAATGTGTTGCTGTTGTACTAGTGTTAACTTCTTGCCCAACCAAAATGAAATAAAGTATCTAGTATACTCTGCTTTCCTTTTCTAACACCTGAGCATTTGTGTTCTTGCTTCAAAACAAACATTTATTGATAGCCTGCTATGTGTCAGAACCTGGGTTAGGCCCTGTGGTTCAAGAGGCAGACACAATCCAAGCCCTCGTGAAGCTCGCCTTTGGAAGGAAGAGACAGCAACATCCAGCACTTAATGACACTTAATTACTGTTGTTACTGGAGTCCCTAGGTGGTGCAAATGGTTAACATGGTCAGCTGCTTACTGAAAGGTTGGAGGTTCAAGTCCACCCAGATGCACCTCGGAAGGAAGCCCTGAAGATCTACTTCTGAAAACCCAGCCATTGAAAACTCTGTGAAGCATGGTTCTACTCTGACACACATGGAGTTACCATGAGTCAGGGTTGGCTCGATGGCAACTGGTTTTATAGTTGTCATAGTGCCAGGAAGGAGAAGCAGAAAGTGCTCCGAGAGCATGCCACAGAGACATGAGCCTACGTGGTCAGGGCAGGCTGCTGCAGGACCCAGAGGCTTCAGGTGAGGCCTGCCAGGTGAGGAGGAGGGAAAGGCCGGTCCGGCAGGAGGGCCCACATGTGCAGGCACTGGCAGGGATGAAGGGCTGAGAGAAGAGCTGGTGTCCATTGAAACACTGTGGCTGAGCACTACAGGTGTGTTCCCTGGAGTGCTCTATGCGGACTGCTTGTATTAAAAGCATGTGATGTACTAGTTAAAACCAAGGTTTCTGCAGACCCACTAAATCATTTTCTCTTTTAACAAGTTTCAGCGTTGGGGTGCACCTCCAGGTTTGACAGCCACAGCCCTGGCATCCCTGCTACTTGGGCCCCTGGAGGACGGTCCTAAGGCTCTTCACGCCCTCGTTCCAGAACCAGCAGAGCGGGCACCTCACAGGCGGAGGGGAGTACGCGGACCCCGTGCATACTTGAGTGAAGGAACGTGAGTTGTCAAATTTCACCAACCATATGGCACATTTCTTTTTCACATTTTTAATCTCTCTGGAATTGGAGTGCTCCTTATAACTGAAGTCAAGTCATAATTCAATCAACAGCATTTTCTATCTTTTTAAGAATGGAACAAATAATGGCACATCTCCTGTTGTTGTGTGCTGTCAAGTCTATTGTGACTCATCGCCACCCTATATGACAGAGTAGAACTGCCCCACAGGGTTTTCTAGGCTGTCACCTTTACAGGAGCAGATCGCCAGGCCTTTTCTCCCATAGAGCTGGGAGCTGGTATGTTCGAACCGCCGACCTTTTGGTTAGCAGCCAAGCACATAACCATTGCTCCACCAGGGCTCCTTGCGTGTTTTCTAGATTTGTTGAAGTCAGGTCGTTCTCACCCCCTCCCAGCCTGTCCTTTTGTGCTCAGCAAACGTTTCATCTCAGCAGCCACTCCCCACTTTAACCCGACTCTTCTCCTTCACACAGAGGGCCCACCTGAGAGGCAGAGTGTGCGTCCTCCAGAATATTAACATAACCTAAATTTGTGTTGTGTGAACTTTGCCCACCACAATTCTACCCAACCCCTGCCCCCTCCCCCACATCTTTAAATGCTTCCTTGTAGCTCCTTTAGTCATGAAGTTTCTGCCAAAAAAAGAGTGTTTCTGGATGTATTTTCTTCATTAATAGAGAAATCCCCATAAACAAAAATCCCATTAACCAGGAAAGAGGGTTCATAACCCTTCCCTGTAACTGAAATTGGCTAAAATGGCTACCTAGAAAGGCGGGATATTCAGCAGTACAGCCTGATACCCAGAGCCCTCCAGCATTCGGTTCTGGTTCATTTGTGGTCAAGGGGAAGATTTTCAGGGCTGGAGAGTTCATCTCAGGCCAGAAGGCACCGACATAAACCCTTCCTGGGGTCTGACTCTATCCCATTTCCATGGCCCACCGGCACAGCCCTCCCTCCACCCCAGTCGTATCCAGCGGGAGGTTGTCCCCTGAAGGCAGCTGGGGACACATGACGGCGACAGCCCTTGCTGGAAGATGTGGTGAGATCTTTACAGAGGACCTCGCCACGAGGCCTGTTGTGTCCAGAACCTAGAAACTTGGCCTCCAGACCCCTTTGTCTGCCATTCAATGCTCTCCTCACACTTCCTTGTGACTACTAAGGGCCACCAAAGTGGCAAAGTCATTTCTGTCACTTGAAGGTGCATCTCCCACGAAAGCTAGAGTGTCCATTTGACAGACCATAAGATCAGACTGGAAAGGCAGTTGCTTAAAGCTGGCTCTTTTGTTCTTGTGGTTGCTCCCTAGTTGGATTGAAGCTGCTATTAAAACTCCACTTCCTTTTTGGCAGCCTGTTTTGTCTTTTGTGAGACAAAATCCTCAGCGCTGCCTCTGAGTTCCCGTCGCACAACCTTTCCACAGAGGCACAGAGAGAGAGGCCCACAAGCTGCACTGTGTCGCTGCTCTGTGAACACCCATCAGCCCTGGGGCTAATGCTTGTGGCCAGTTTAATGTGGCAGACACACTAGCTGCCAGTCAATATCTGTCACTCTCCTTATTAGTAACAGAACTTTGGTTTTATTCAGAATCACAATGGTGCCCAGTTAAAAGACTGTCTTTCCCAACCTTTCTTATGGTGAGTTTGTCCGTGTCACTAACTTGTAGTCAATGGAATCTAAGCAGAAGAGTGTAGAACTTCCTGGAAGCTTCTATAAAGGAACCTGACTTGTCTGGGAAGAGAACCTTCCTCCTATCAGCTACCAGGAAACTGTCCAAGATAGCTGGCACTCCAGCAGCCATTTTGGAACATGAGGTCACCTTGAGGATGGAAGCTATGATGCAAGGATGCTCGAACAGAAAGATACAGGAGTCCACAACTGCCATGGAGCTACCATCCTAGCCCCTGTTCGATTGCCTGCCTCGACTCCTTTTAAGTGAGGGGTAAATAAGCTTCCATCCTGCTTAAGCCACAGGTGTTTCCAATTTTCTTACCATATATGCAGGTGAACCCAATCCTAACAAATATATTTAGTATTAACTGGAGGCTCATTCTCTCATCCTCCTGGGATGCTACAAGCCAAGATGGGCAGCATGGGCTTTGGAGTTGATAGAAATAGGCTGGAATCCCTGCTGTGCTGCTAGCTGTGTGCCTCGAACAACCGTTTAGCCTCTCTGTGCCTCAGTTTCATCTTCTGTAAAATGGCATGCATTAAATTAATTAAGGCACATACCATACCTGGCACACAGTAGGGACTCTACATTAGTTTCCTTGTCTTCCCCTTGTTAAACATTTTAAGTACTGAGAAAAAATTCTAGGTAAATGCACTTTTGGGCTTGTTTCCACACAAGCCAACCCTGCTATCATACCCTTAGGAATACCCTGGTGGCTAGGTAAAAACAGCCACACTTGGGGCAGAAGGAAGCACAGGGCAGAGAGGGTTAGCCAAGGGAAGAAACAGCAACTGAAGTCTGCATGATCCGGAACAAACTTCCTTTAACTGAAAGAAGACCTGGGCTCACCGGCTGAAATGAGGCGAGCGGCCCACTGGGCCTGTGAGCGCTGGTGTTACGGTTTTCTGTGCAGTTGTCTTCAAAATGCTGTGCAATGGAGTGACTGAGAGCTTTTGCAGCCGGCGAAATGTGAGCTGGCCACCCGAGGAAAGATCCATGTGTGGGGTGCGAGCAGAAGGGCTGACTTAGCTGGTGGAACGCAAATGTCTCTGAACTTAAGTGCCTTTAAAAGGAACCCAAGTAGCCAAACCGTGAGAAAAGTGGTCTATGTAGGCCACTGTAGATTAATGCTCAGGCTGACCGCCAGGCCATAGACACCCAAGTGCCCTACCCTAATGGACGAAAATATCCAGGGAGAAGTCAATATTGTCAGTCTCCGGGCTGGTCCATAGACATGAGGAGGGGGAAAAGAACCATGATTGGTTATTGGAATGGGGGGGGGGGTGGTGGACCACCCTGGTGAAAGAGGCAGGGCTCCCTACCCCAGGAATGACTTGGTCCTCAGTCTCAGGCACAGCCATCTGTGGTTTTCAAGTTATTTCTCTCTCTTGGATTCCCCTGGCAGGGCCAAAGACCCTATGGAATTGCACTTTTGCCAAAAAAATGGTCATATAATCTCAGAGTTGGAAGAAACCAGCTAATTTCGTTCCTTCCCCCTTGTCTGCTGTACAGAGGGAAGTGTTCCAGGGAGGGTCGGGGATGTGGCCAAGGTCACAGCTAGTTAATGGCAGAGCCAGGCCCAGTGAATTGGGTCAGAATTGGGTCTCCCGATTCCCAGGCTGGTGTATTTAGTCTTACAGCATCAATTTGGTCTCGTAAGCTCTTTTGGAGTTATATTTTAAATGTGGATTCAATCATCAAGCAACTGGGAAGAGTCCTTACTTTAAAACCCACCTCTTAATGTGATCTGAAATTTCAGCCTTCCAAGAAAGCCACACACGCAGAGATGAGTACAAAACAAGGAAAACAGCTCGCAAAAGCTAGTGAGAGAAAGAAGCCTAGCTTACAAAGAAGGGCTAAGTTTTTCATAACCCAGAAGCAACAACCCGTAAGTTTATTGGTCTATTTGTTGTTGTTAGCTGCCCTCGAGTCAGCCCCAACTCACAGCAACCTCACGTACAATGGAGCGTAACACTGCCTGGTCCTGTGTCACCCTCGTGATCTGTTTCAAATTGGGCAATGTTCCCTTGTGATCTATATGGTTTACATTGGCTGTTTGAAAGTAGATGGCCAGGCCTTTCTTCCTAGTCCGTCTTAGCCCGGAAGCTCCGCTGAAACCTGTTCGGCATCCTAGCAACACAAGCCTCCACTGCCAGGGGAGTGATGGCTGCACGTGAGGTGCATTGTCTGGGACTCGAACCTGGGCCTCCTGCACGGAAGGCAAGGATTCTACCACTGAACCACCACCACCCTTGTGGTATGACTAGAAAAATAACAAGTTTGAAAGCATGACGGGTGCAGAGCCTCTGCACCAGCTTCCAGCACTGCAATCCCGGAAACGTGGTAATAAACCTCTGAAGGAAGACCAATGACCTACAAGCTGCCACAAGTGTTTCCTCCTCCTGTACAGGTGTGGATTCATTTCACATGTGCTGAACACTCACCAGGTGCCAGAGGCTTTCAGATATGCTTCATTCTTTTTTCAAACCATAAGAAAGAAAATAAAAGCCATGTACAAGGCCATGTGGTTAGTGCCGGTCTCCAAAATGACTCTGGTCCTCTTTCGGCCATGTCAGCCAGGCTTTCAGGGAATCACACACAGGCGTGTTAACTCTCGGAAGTACCCGGTGGAGACTCAAGGTGCATGAACCCCCTCCCAGCACCTCTCCCATCAGAGCTGCTCTCCTCAGAGCCTGGGGGTGTGGCTTTCCTGGGACCAGCCTTTAAAATTAACAGAGCAGCTCTTGCTTCCGCAGCTAAAGACAACGGACGTAGGAACTTTCATGCAAAATCTTTATTTGGAACATGTGTGTTACTGAGCAGGCTGGCCACCCTGAAATAGCAACCA
Organism: Loxodonta africana; assembly: GCF_030014295.1. Taxonomy (NCBI): domain Eukaryota; kingdom Metazoa; phylum Chordata; class Mammalia; order Proboscidea; family Elephantidae; genus Loxodonta; species Loxodonta africana. Next base: position 172,248,662 of record NC_087345.1, on the reverse strand, counting down.
AGTATTTACATTGTGCAGAGAATACAGAGTGCCTTGAAGACATTCATCTTTGCTTGGCTGTTGTTTTATCCACTGCTTCCCTCTGCTTCCACTTCCCAGTGGTCATTATTCGTCACCCACCCTCACCTCTCATCACCAGGTGGCCTGTGCTGCATGCCTGGCGACCGGCCATTCGTTGCCACTTGTGTCTTTCCTGGTTCCCTCTGCACCCACCTTATGTATGAATGGCACCCAGGGAAATGAGCTGATACAGTTTCTGTGGGGTTACAAGGCCTTATTTTTATTTTTTTGAGATGCCGTTTTTTTCTTACCGGAATGTGATGGCTAGAATTTCAGCTGACCCAGGTGGAGAGTACTTCATTGATTTTTATGATCTGTAGGTTACTGCTTTTCTCCCTGGGACATATGGTTTTCATTTCTAATTTCTGCCATATGCTTTTCAGCTTGAACTTGCTTTTGTCTCCTCCTCGCTCCAGAACAGTGAACGTTACACATCTTGGCTCTGGCTGTGGGGTAGGGGTGAAGGGAGGCAGGAGAGAGAAGTGCTGCTGATTTGGCTTGACTGCAAGGCCCAGTGGAGCCTGGCTTCCCTGTGGGGATGGGAGTTATGTTAGGGTGAGCGTGTCCTCCTCACTCCCAGTCAAGGCATTGGGACTCTAGGCTCGAAAAGCTGGACTTGCCTTCAGGTTCATGTCTCAATCACTTAGCTGAGGCCACAGAACGAGGACCACCCTGTCCTCTGCTGTATCAGTACACACAACTGTGCCAGGGGCTCCTAAGTCAAACCAGGAATCTGCAGGCACTCTGCCTGCTAGCCCCACACTGTTGAGGAGCCACCCAAGGACAGCTTCCAGGGACAGGTGGGTAGACCACAATCAACTTTTTCAAATAACCTCGATCTGAATTACAGTCTTAACTAACCCCTCCTTTTCTTAAAATATACAGGCTGAGACCATTCTTCCTTTAACACTATTTTATCATCTCCCCCTGAGCTTGGTGGGTCCCACAGTGGACCATCCCACACTGCTGTTGAAGGACCTCCCACCATGCAAACTGTCAAAGGTCATTTGGAATGTGTCTCTTAAATCCTGTCCTGAGTAGCAACACTCCTCCCGCAGACGGATGTACAGACTCTACAGTTAAAAACAAAACAGAAATGCCAAAATTGCCCAGGCCTGCCATGGGCTCAGCCTAAGAAACACATTCTCTCCCCCACCGTCTCCCTGGCAGAATAATGGTCCCAAACACTAAAGCAATTGCTTACAAAAAGACCTTAGAAAATCAGGAGTGTTTCTCTAACCTCAAATATTTATAGAGAGAATTCTGCTGCGCTGGCTCCTTTCCAAGAGATGCTAACCTGACACTTAATTGTAGATTATTTAATCATTTTAAACAAACAAACAAAAAAAAATAGCCAAAACACACAGACATAATCCCTGGGGGTCACAGGAGCAAACGGTGGGTTAATGTTATCTTCCATCAGTCCCGGCTGCCGAGAGCTGGGAAGCAGCAGTTTCAACGGTGATCTGCTTCACCATTTTCCTGCAGAAGCCCCAAACCAGGCTGTTGCCAGAATAAATCACTTTGTTGCTGCAGAAAGTGGTTAGAGCCCTCGTTTCAGAATCATTTGAGTTTAAAACACTTGACCTACGCGTGGCGGCCCTTCACCAACAGTACAATGGAACAAAACAAGTTCCACTTAGAATTTCCATGGGCACCAAAACCTCAACCTGTCATTCTAGTCAGGAAACCAGAATCTCAGAGAGTAGATACAACTTTTATGGCTTTTAAAAAAGAAATCCAAATAGTCATGAACAACATGGACAAGAATCCTGAAGAGCCAATCAGCGGCTGGTTGCCTCTTTGGGGAGGAGTTTTCTGTGCTTTGGAGAAACATAAGACTGAGGATGATAATGCTCATATTTGGTGTTCGGTCATTCAGAGTTTTTCTTCAGAGAGGCAATTAGCCACATTACCATCATTTGTTTCTTCTTTTGTACATCAAGAGATACATATTGATTTCATATGCAATTTCTCATGTCAGCTTTGGAACAAGTGGTCCAAATCCGAAATTTGAATTGTGTAAATCCCAAACTATAAACACCAAGTGTTACTCATAGGAGGGAAAAATGACAAACAGAAAATATGAGAACTTTTTTTCCAGCCACAAATAATAACAAAGAGTTGTGTATGTATGGTAAACAGATGCAATTAAAACAATAATTAGCATGGAATTCAAAACCTCTGGAAAAGGTATTTCTGATTAAAGGCTGTCTTCTTTATCTCAGAATACACAAATGTAAAAATCAAATTTTTAAAGTGGCTTAAATTTTTAAAGCTACTTTTCTCTTTAACCCCAGAAGCTAGATACACAGGTTGGAATCTAGAAATTAAGCTTAGAAGCATAAATAGTGATAACTTCAAATAAATTCAGGATGGCTTCAGCAAGATATGACAATTTAGAGTAAAACAAAGCAGCAGAGTATCATATTTTGGTTTGCTTGACATATACATGTGGTTGTTGTCTTGTGTCTTCAAGCTGATCCCAACTCATGGCGACTCCACATGAGACAGAATGGAACTGCTCCAGAGTAAGGGACTAGTGGGTTTGAACCACCAACCTTCTGGTTGCCAGCTGAGTGCAATAAGGTGCAATAATTTTTTCCCCTGAGGAATAAGATTAAAATTTTATTCTTTTGAATAAAAGAAGTCTTTAGATGGTGTCAACAAAATTGAGGAGGAAGTCAAAACAGTTTATATATATATATGAACAATACAGTAAAATCTGTGAGAGCTAGAACTTAATGGGACGGCCTTGTTTTTCTGGGTCTCGCAGGTTTTCTGCCTTTGACAGGGTGCAGTCTTACCATTTTCCTATTGCTCATAATAGTGGAAAATATTTTAGTTTTCCATCTCTGACAGGTTTCTGCCTTACACAGGTTCCGGCTTTCACAGGTTTTACTGTATAAGTATAGTTATGTATGTGTGATCCACATGTGTATCTATGTGTGTATATATATACTATATGTAAGAAGGTATATATCATATATATATATACACACACACACATATACCTACTTTTATTTGCATTAAAAGAGGGAAGGACGACCTCACAGAGACCTCCAGACTGCTCAGCCCTCATTTAGTTCTACCAGATGACTCCAATGATTAGCCAACTATAGCAGCGTCACTGACCTCTTCCCCACTCAGTCTTTCCTGAGAAAAGACCACTGCAGCCATTCCTAGCAGAGACTTGGAGCAGATTATTGCCGTTGTGAAAACTACAGCCTGCTAGTACTTTTCAGAAGAGCCCAGATCTGGGAAGGGGCGACTGTGAGTAACAGGTAAGAACCAAGACTGCATGCAGATAAGTGTATTTGAAAAGATTTTTCAGGATTACTTAGGTAGAGTCTGTTTTGTTTATTACAGTCCAAATACATGACGTTCTTGTGAAATAAAATCATACGGTACAGATAAAAACAGGCCATGACAACCCAGGAAAAGTTGTTTTAGGGCCAAATTACAGACCACCCAACAGTTCACATTTTAGGAATTTGAGAAGTCTAAAAATAGATAAGGTGGTTTCACAAAAAAAAAAAAAAAAGGAAGAGAGGGAGAAAGAAAGGGAGGGAGGGAAGAAGGAAGGAAGGAAGGGCATTACTGAAACTTTATGAAATGTTAGCTAAGAGGAATACCTTACCGCGAAAGCGGGGATAAACGCATAAAAAATGCATAAACTTTGTGCAGGTAAATGCAATATTAAACACAGCAGACTACATAGGCCTCAGGATACTTCTGTAAAGGCATATATATATATATAATGTCTCCAAGCACTTTGTAAAAATATGGAAAGACTAACTCAGGAGCATTCTAGATAAAAAATACATATTTCTTTAAAGGGGTAGGGCAGGGGGCAGGAAAGCATAGTCTCAGGGTAGACCCCCACAGACGTACAAGGGTAAAACAACATTTTGGTAATTATAGTTCATATGACAGCAAAAACGGTTGTAAGGATGTTGGCTGGTTTTGGGAGGGTTATTTTCAAATATAACCTTACAGCTACGTTTGTAAAACATTCTTGTGAGAATCTGTTTCATTAACCCTGTAATGTATGTACTGACATCTCTGTTCTACAATAAAAGTAGCGGTGTTGTCAGCGGGTAAGGGACAGAGTATATGCTTTAAAGCAAGTGTGAACCCCTTGTGGGTTCCTTTCACACCAAGGGATACCAACTCTTTTAAATAAAATAATACTTCCTTAAAAATCTGCCACCTGACAATTGTTTACATCATAGAAAAATAGCATTATTGTAAAAAGAAATAGTTACTTTGTTAAAATGGTCTATTTTAAACCAGCAATTATTTTTCATATAAAGAATTTCTAAACATCCATACAGAAAATAAAAATAGATAATACTGAGTGCAAAGCAGACAATGGCATGTTTGCAAATGATCTCAAAGTATTTCATTGCCAGATAAATAATACTCTTAGTACACTATATAGCACAGCTTTCAATCCTTCTGGAACTTAAAGGATACTGCTTTGACTCTCTGATGGAAAGTCACTCCTAAGTAAAGTTACTTCCAGCAGCAGCAGACCAAACTGATGAGAAGTGGGTTGTATGTATCCATCCCACGCCCCCATACAGAGTGCGGAACGCTAGGCCAAGGCCTGTGCCCCCAACTCCTGAACGTGACGGCAGGGCACACGCTGTGGTGATGAGGAAGGGGAATTTATAACGTTCACCATCCTTTCAACACCACTCACTAGATCTCCCATGTTTACACGTTCACACAGAGCCAGATTAACACCAAACTATATACCAACCTGGCCAAATCTATCATTAAGGAGAGTTTATCTGAAAACTCTTTTCTAAATATAGAGATTACATCTTCATGCTGTAAAAACAGATGGTTTCAATGGACTAGAGCTTTATCTGCACAAAGCAACACTGAATGAATGGCTGGTTTCCTAGTGGCGGTGGTAATGGACACATCAACACTAAAACCCTGCTGTTCCCAGCTTGTACGTGGGCCAGTTGGGCTGATGGACTCAAGTCAAGTCAGAGAATACTCAGCACACCAAAGTGGTCCCAAACCTCACTAGTATCTCATCACACCCTTTCCACTCTGCTGGGATCATATGAATCTGTAAAAAGAAAAAAAAAAAAGAGAGAGAGAGAGAATTAGTGGTATATTCCACTGGTCCATTCTGTGTTTAATCCTGACTGTAAATAAAAATGTTCGGGCAGCAAAATCCACAAGGGTATTAACTTTTATAAGTTAATCTTCAGATATGTCAACAATCTCATTTTTACTAAGAAGTGAAAAACAATCTCGTTTTTCCTAAGAAGTTAAAGGCTGTTTGCAGCTCTGGGTGGTGCAAACAGTTAACGGGCTCGGCTGCTTACTAAAAGGTTGGAGGTTCGAGTCCACCCAGAGGCGCCTCAGAAAGACCTAGTGATTTACTTCTGAAAAACCAGCCATCGAAGACCCTATGAAGCACAGTTCTACTATGACACCCACAGGGTCGCTGCCACAAGTCAGATTCAAGTCCACGGCAACCGGTCTGGTTCTTTTGGTAGGACTGATACCCAAACACAGACAGGAAAATGTGAGTTGCTTGATATTTTGATGATCTTTTCCTGTTGCTTATAATGGAATATAATTCATTTTAATGCAATGCCTGTTAAACTGGCAACGCTGTGCTTGGCTGATGCTAAAGAGGATTTTTTTTTTTTACTTTTATTTTTTGGTAAATTACAATTCTAGTTGATAGAAAGCTTGCATTAGAATGTCCACCTTTGTGATCCAATGCTGTTCTCTGGGAGGCAGGGACCCTGAAATTCTGACTGTTTGGCAGGCAACGAGAGGCCTCCTGTCCCCGACTGCCACCAGCCAGGCCAGAGGGCTGGCAGTACGCCTGCAAGTACCGTCTTCTAAGGCCTTCATACACACACACACACACACACACACACACACACATACATGTGGGCTGACACACTGATCCATTCTCCAGCCCATCCTGGAAAATCCCACACTGTGCCCAGATGGCCTGATTTCCCAAATGGGATACCACACAAAAAGAATCCTAAATGGCCATTCATGCTGCAGCTGGGTGTCACAGAGCATGACAAAGTCTGGGTCCACAGGTCTCCGGACTACAGGGAAACTGAGCTTTACCCATGTTACTTTTACAGTCAGAATGTCTGCGACAGCAGCAGAAAGGTTCTCTAATTTTTGAAGAGATGTTTAAGAAATCTGGAAGGATGGTACAATTTGAGAGTTAGAAAACAATTACCAAGCAATCTCTTCCCAAATCCATCGGTACAGCCATGCACTATGAAGACCACATAAAGTCCAATCTCTCTAGCAGCAAATGGGTTTTACCATGCCCTCCTCACACCTTCTCAACTGATCTACAATATATTTCTGCAACGACTAAAACCATGTGTACAGCACTCTGAGTCAGGCATTATAAACCAGATTGGAAAGGCAGCCTGCTGCCCCTCCAACACGACTCACGGCATCGAGTGCCTGTCTGTGCTCAGAGAATGCAGAACTGCAGGAGCTGACCCTCTCCTGACATCTGACACTTAACAACACTCCATGTGATGACAGGAGAGTGACCACTGAGCAGTGCATTTCCGTGCTAACTCAGCCTCATGTGTGCTGGTTCTGAGAGGGCCCTCCTGTGAGTAAAGGTGTTTTCCTCTTCACTGAGAATGGGGCAGGCCAGTCACTAATGGGTAGGTATGTGAGAAGGTCAAACTTTCAGCTGGCTGGAGGCCTGGATAAAGCTGGGCATCTGCTGAGCCCCGATTTACAAAGACACACGGCACTGAACAGCTCACCTCAGTGCTAAGGACACTGGAGACAACGCCACAGAACGTACCCAGGCCCCAGAGACCCACGGTGGAAGCTAAGGGAAGCCATGGTAAGAATTCTGTAGGACAATGGGCTCCTTTTCACAGCAGGGAGGGCTAGGCGCAATAAAATAATGTAAACACATATATTACTTAAATTTTTCTAGTAGCCACATTAAAACAAAGAGGTGAAATTAATTTTAGCAATATATTTTATTTCACCAAATATATCCAAATATTCTCATTTCAACATGTACTCAATATAAAAATTAAGATAGTTTAGATTCTTTTTTTTTATTGGGGGGGAGTACTATGTCTTTGAAATCTGGTATTTTACACTTACATTGTTATTGTCGTTAGGTGCCATTGAGTTGATTATGACTCATAGCGACCTCATGTGACACAGGAGAACCGTCCCATAAGGTTTTCTAGGCTGTAGTCTTTACAGGAGTAGTTCGCCAAGTCTTTTGTCCCTCGGAGTGGCTAGGTGGGTTCCAACCACTGACATTTTAGTTAGCAGCCAAGTGCTTAACCGCTGCGCCACAGGGCTCACTTATGGCACATCTCAGTTTGGACTACCACGTTTCAAATGCGCAGCAGCCGCCACATGTGACTAGGGACTACTAGGTGGGACAGCACAGGCCCAGAGATGGAGTGGTCGGTCACCTTGAATATTTAGAATCCTGGTTCCTGTGGGCTCTATTTCAGCTGATGACATCTCATAAGGTCAGCCCTGCTGGGTACTAACACCCTGGACAGCTATTGCCCTTGAAGATGGGCAAATGCCTAGCCTCCAAATGGCAGTATTTGGCATTATTTGGCCTGCCCAGATTTCCCCCACTTGGAGCCTGGAACAGACAGCCTCTGCATTTGCCTCCAGTCGTCATACTAAGAGGGTATGCAACCGAGGCTGATGGAACTAGCAGGTTCTGGGCAGTCACTGCCTGTCAGAACACTTCGGAACTGGAATGTAATCCATCCAGCTGAGACGGGATCCTGTGACCTGAATTAGTTTTGAGCTGGTGATTTCTTAGGCCGAGCCAAAAAATACCACTAAAATGATGTTAGCTGAAATGACCATCTTTCATCTGAAATGGAGATACTTTCATATGATATATACAACACAAATAATAAAGTTGTGGCAGTGTGCGTATATGCCTGTAGGGGGAATACAGATACACAGAGTAAAGTCTTATTTCACAGTCCCAGAAGAAAATCTGAAGTGGACTCTAAAGTCAGGAGCAATGAGGTGGTCCCAGCACACTGGGTGATGGGGGACGGGGGAGAGGTGGAGATGGAGAGGAGGACTCTTGTGTTGAAAATTATAAAGTGATCAAAAAGGGAAAGAAAAAAATCCAAAAGTTCATCAACAGCATAGCAAAAACGCTCCCTGCTAATCTGTGAGTGGAAAAGCATCACTGGCTCAGTTATATGACCCATATTCCTCTCAGAGTGATCAGTTTTGAATGTGGAGGCCTAGTGACCATCACAGAAAAGGTCCACGGACGTCCAGCTGAGCAACAGAGTATGCGAGAACTCGCCGCTAAGTGGTACCCTGCTATCCAATGATTCAGGAATGTCAGAGACATCTGGTACTACAGTCAACTGTCAAGAGGGGTAGCCCTCTGCCCTCAGGGTTTTGGTCATTTTGTTTATTAACAAATGCATCAGACAGTGAGGCGAAAAAGAATAATTACAATTGCTACTTGTTAGCAACTATGGTTAAAATCATAATTTTAACTTTTTTTTAATTAATTTTTAAAATAATTGTAAGCTTTTAATGGCTGGCTAAAATCAAATTTGTATTACCTGGATGTTTCTGAATAGCTGCCCAACCCCCTTCACATGCCAAGTGGTCAAGCTAATAATTGAGGGACCGTTTTATTGAACTAGAAATTTTACGCTATGAAATACTTCCTGAGATACGTGGCCGTGGACTAAGACATGGAAATATTTACAAACTGGTGTTAAATTACAGCCAGATTTTGTTCTATTTTAAAATCCTTATAATTCTGAGGAAGACGTAGCACTGAGAGAACTATCTCAATCTTATGGATGAGCATCTACCGAGCCCCAAGTTACAAAGACATGGGACACTGAACAGCTCGCCTCCGCGCTAGGGAGACGAAAGCTCACTCGAGGAGCCTACCAAGCTTAAACCAGCACTTAAAAGCAAGTGGGCATATACTGGGGGTGGGGATGGGGGGCAGGGAGATAGACCGTGCTTAAACCTGCAATAAATCCCATCCATGTAAAACTTTTTCCACCATAATGGCAAAGCCTTCATACTCTCAGTGAATGTGCCATACATAACAAGAAAAGCCGAGAGGACCCTGACAAATACATTCTTTCAGTAATGCATGAGAAACAGAACAACACTGGCTAACACCCCTGAGAATCATACTGTATTTGGGAGAAAGTATAAAAAGTACCCAAGTAGATTTTTTGTTTAACAACAAATTTCTGGATTCTTCCAGGTCTAACAACAACTGCTCTTTTACATCGACTTTTGAATCCTTGGATTTCAAAACAGAAAAGGGAAAAGTTGGGGGTGGGGTGGGGGGGAGGTGGAAGCAGCCAGTTGGGGGCAGCACAGTAAAAAGGAAGGGAGGTAGGCTCAGGAGGCAGGCGGGGGTTCTGGCAGCAGCTAGGTAAAGCACAACTCCTGGGGCTATAGTCTTTCCTTGCTTTTTGAAAAAACAAACCAAACAACAGTTGTCCTTGAGTTGATTCTGACTCATGGCAACCCCATGTGTGTCAGACTAAACTGTGCTCCATAGCATTTCAGTGGCTCATGTTTCTGGAAGTAGATAACCAGGGCTTTTCTCTGACGTGCCTCTGGGTGGACTTGAACTTCCAATCTTAAGGTTAGCAGCCAAAGGTGTTATAAAAATAAAGGCTTGGACTAAATGATTTAAGGTACACATGGTTTATGACGTGGACCTTCTGACATCTATGTCAGCTCTGCTTCTAATCACTCCTAGGATGAATCATTAATGCTCATGATGAATGTCCAGCCCCTGAAGCAAATGCCTGGTACCTGCAACAGATGCGGGGAGGTCCCACTCTCCTGACCTGTTTGTGTCAGAGCTCAGATAGTGAAACTGTGCTTGTGGAAAATCACTTTTACTGCCATCTGGGAAACTTCCTTGTGGTTTTATGAAGCAGAGAAGGCTCTGGGAATACATTAAGAGGATGGAGAAGCTGACGGGCCTGCAGGATGCTGTTGCCAAAGTATCTCACCTGAGCGTTAGCGATCAAAACCCAGGGGACTTTAAGAAGCATGGCTGGGGAGACAATGACCTGGGGCAGAGTGTCGAGAGAGTGCAAAATGTCAATCTTGTCTACTAAATCTTTTAAAATTTCATCAGTGGAGTGGTAGGGAAAACAGGTGAAAAAAAGATTCTGGAAGGTGTGAATGGAAGTCACAGCGTAACAGGATAGTTAATTTAAGGGTCTGGTGTGTGTCTTTTTATCTGGTTAATAAAGAGCAATGAGGGAGACTGGGGTGAATGCCTATTATTTCAGGGGGATATTATAGAGTACGAATGCTGTGGTTTCCAAAAGGGTTTATCAAGGCGTCGGCACCAATGTTGGAATGCTTAAATGATTTACTTCTCTATACAGGCTTGAAAAGTAGCCTACATAATTTCTGTAATTATATAATCATTTTATCTAAATTTTAAAAGGCAGCTTCTGGATAATTCTTTGTAAAATGAGAAGTATTTTGGTAAAATAATTCAACTTTATCTTTACTGTATAGACAACTTTTCCTTATCTAGCAGCCTCATGTTTTTACGGCCTACTGGTTGCTGTTAGTCGACTCTGACTCATGGCGACCCCACGCGTGTCAGAGTGTGACTGTGCTCCATAGGGGTTTCAATGTCTGATTTTTTGGCAGCAGATCACCAGCCTTTCTTCTGATGCACCTATGGGTAGACTCGAATCTCCAACCTTTCAGGTAGCAGCTGAGTTACTGTCTGCACCACCCAGGGACTTTGAGGATTCTAAATTAATACTGCAAAGTCTGCATTCTTGCTCGACACCTCACCTGGGCACCAGAAGTCTTGATCACCTTTCTTCCTTGTGCTCTGTGCTGCCAGATGCCCGTTGTCCTCCAGCAAGATGATGCCCTTGGGGATGGGGGCCGCTCTCCTCGGCAGGTCCCCGCCGTTGAGGGACGCAAACCCTCTTGGCTGCTCCCCCTGGCCTCCTTCTGCCTTCAGTTCCTCAGCCTCCTCTGTGGAATCGGTGCTCCTGGAGCTCAGGAGCCTCATCCTGGACACAGAATTCACCTCTCTCATTCTCATCAAGCGGTCAGGGTCTGCTCTCCTTGGAGGGGAGGCTAGTTTCTCTTGCAAACTTTCAATCACTTTGGAAGTGTTTCTGCACCTCTTTTCTGAGCCTGCCACGCTTGGGCTCCTCTCGATGAAATGGAACAAAGTGGACCTGAAGGGTGGTTTTGTCTCCGAGTCCTTCTGACCCAAGGACTCGGGGTCCAGGGGGCTGGGCTGGGGCTCAGGGCTGAGGGCATCACAGGTGATGGCCCCCTCCAGACCTGAGTGGGCATACGCATGGGGAGTCTGTCTAGTCACGTCTCTCTCCCCTACAAAGAGAGGACTTTTGGTCCAGCCACATTTTCTCCGGCCATAAAAGGCGTCTTTGGATGCTGCGGGGCCATCTGGCTGGGCTGAGCTGGTCAGCAGCTCTTCCCTGGGTGAATCTGGCCTGAAGGCACTATCGTCAGACACAGGGCACCGGTTGTGTCCACCTCTCCCGCTGGCCCGCAGGAGGGAGTCCACGGCAACCTCGATGCCCAGGATCCGCTCAGCCCTTTCTTGAAGGGACTCATTTGGGGGGATTTCTATTGCACTTGCTTTTTCGAAAGAGCCATCTGACTTGTTGGCACTCTGCTCTTGGCCTGTATGAAGCCCCATGGACCGCAAGTCTGGTGCTGAGAGTCCTCGGTTTTTGTTCACAAGAGACAGTGGAAACACTGTCTCCCTCTCGTCCCCGCTCTCTGCCTCTGGAGTGACCACTGTGCTCAGTTTCACAAAACTCGTATCACTGGTAACTTTCTGGCTTTCCAGTGGCTTCCTCAATTCAGCTGGGTAGAGTAGGGGGGCTGGTTTTGTGTCGTTTAATCTAAATGCCATCATTCTTTTCACCGGACCTGGGCTGACTGCTAGCTGGCTTTTTCTAGTTCCAACCTCCTGGTTTCTCTTCCCTGTGATCCAGTTTCCATCTGCCGACCTGAACAATTCCCCTCTGCTATCCTCTGCCTGCAAAACACCCTGGGATGGAGGGGCAGCCTTCTGCTCCTCACTACAGCTCTTGGACCTACTTTTCACTCTTCCCGACCTCAGCACAGGCTCCTCTGGCAGCAGCATCCTTGGCCACTGCTCCCCCCTCACTGCCTGGCTGTATCCAGCGAACGCGGAATTCTCCCGTCTGGAGTCGGTACAGTCATCCTGCTGGCCCTCTGCCTCACTCTCTTCACTGCTACCTTCACTGCTACTGTGACTGCTCTCTTTCTGCTCTTGAAGCTCCTTGTTAAAATTTTCTAGTTGACTTATTAAATCCCAGGGACGACGGCTCACGGGTTTCAAAAGAAACTGACCAAATAGCTGCTGACTGTTGCATGGACTAGTCGGTTCGCCCTTCACCACCTTGTCCTTGGGCACAGGGCTGGCTCTGCGTCCATGGACGTCCACGTGGGGCTGACTATGGCATGCTTTGGGTGCAGGGGCCTGATTCACGGCAGAGGACATCCTGGAGAAAGCACTGTTGGTCGATGGGCTGAGGCATGTTTGACCTTTTAAGTAATGAACACTTGACTTCTGCTTTTGGTCACTGGGAGCTAATGCTGTCTGCGTCGGGGCACCGGCGGCAGTGGGGTCTAAACAATGGGGAGTCAGCGCCGCTTCAGTCGAACCTCCCGGTTTCGCACTGGGCAGGAGATGGGAGTTTTTGGATTCTTCAGTGAAACTGGTTTGCGTTTGCTGGTCTCTGAACTGGTGTCCTGGCCAGGAGCCAGCATACTTGAGCGCTCTGTGTCCTGTAGGGTGAACGAATCTGAGGTCATTTGTTTGTTTGTCTTCTTCTGCTTCCCCCAGACCTTGTTTTTCTAGGTCTGTTCTGCTGGCCATGCTTCCTGTCAGGGCCTGCAGCTCCAGGTCGGTGGAAGACATGCTCAGGAGACTTTGTTCTTGCAACGCTGGGCTCTTATCAAGCCCATTCTTTTTATCGGCGCTCTGCTTTAAGTCATTGTTGTTCGTATCTATCTCTGGCAGATGTGATTCGGATTTAACTGGGATGGAAACCAAGCAAAATACGGTCTCGTTCTTTTTTTTCTTTGAACTTTTCTTGGTCTGGAGCCCAGTTTCAAACTTTTTGAGCTTGGTTATGGTTTCGCAGGTACTCTCGCCCTGTGGGTTTGGGGAGGATGCATGGCCTTCTGAGTGTCCGTGCTGGGTGCCTTTCATGTCAGGCTGCTCTCCTCTCACAGCACAGTTGTCTCTTTGGTCAGCAATGTCACTGGGTTCTCCACCCCTGGGGAGCCGGCCCAGGAGCCACTGGGGGCCAGGATCAGAAATGGAAGGAGCCCACTCCTTCCCGGCTACGGGTGTCATGCTTTGCACGTTCAAAAAGGCACCGCGAGGTTGTATTTTCCCATGAGCTGGCTCCTGGGGAGCAGTGGGCCCAGTGCTATACAACTTCTCATAAAGATTGGTTTCTTCACAGAGGCCTTGGGGGTGAGTTAGTTTAATATGTCGTATGCGTGGGTCGTCAAAGGGAATGTACTGAACAAAGCTGTCATGAGCAGTGGTGGGACAGGGGTGTTGGGGAAGCCCGTGAGGAGAGCGTGGGTTTGCACCGTACTCGTTCCCAGCTCCCAGGGAGCCAGCAGAACGCTGGCAACTGGCACTGGTCTTCTCGGTCGGGGGGTACTGCTGACTGCGACCCCCACACACAAGTCTGGGCGCTGCATCTTCCAGGTATGGGTTTGTGATGTGTGGGGAGGGTGAATGGTATGATGGAGGAGGCACATAGACTGGAGGCTCCAAACTGGAGTCCAACCCACAGTGTTCCTGCCTGGGAACATACAGGTCGTCTATCGGCTGGCCATCCTGGTATTCACTGTTTTCCACTCCCCCCCTGGATTGCTGGTGTAGCTCATAAGATGGAGGCTTGAGGGGTCTCCCAAACTTAGGTTGTGGTAAAGGAACAATGAAGACACCCTTCTCGGTGTTCCTTGTGGTTTCCAAATTTGGTGCACAGTTTGGAGGATACAGTGGCATCTTAGGGATACTGGGTAAATGTCTATCATTTAGCGAGATCGGCATTTCCACACAACTCAGGCTCTCAGGGGAAAGAACTCTAGGCAACAACTGGGATTTCCCTTTGTTTTGAGGATTCAGTGCGTGTTCCCCTGGAATGAGTGGATACAGATCTTGAAACAACTTCTCCCCACCACCATCAGACATCTGCCTCCCCAACTTCCGTGGCTGGTTCCAGCTTTCCAGGCTTACATTCTGCCACTTGGCAGCACCCGACATTCTCAGCTCTTCTTCCAAAACTGCCTTCTTTGTCACATTCTCTGTCCTTGCTCCGACATCCCATGGGCTCTCCCTCAAGTGGCCAGGCTGGCTGTGGGCTTGGGCCAATCCTCTGACCTCCAGGTCCTCTCGGTCGCTCGGACCTGGCAAGCCACTGTACTCCTGTCCCCTTCTTCTCCAACCAGCTTGGCTGTTCCCAGTCTGCAGCTGAGAGGACCGCGCTAATGGTGGTTGATTATAGAACCTGCAAAACAAAAAGGCACAGAGGTTACATGAAGAGAAGAAGCACATGGAAAAAAAACACGTACTTCTCTGCTTCTGTGAGCAGCATTCAAGTCAAAATCAGGGCAGTGGCTTTTAAAAAAGTTATCCCAACCATGGTGCTTGTCACCTTTAAGGACAACGTGTCCCAATAATTATGGTTGGAAGAAGGCCATGTGTTTTGCCATCAATGGCCTAGGCGTGGCAGCAGCAGGCTGACCACAAGAACACCAGGGATGTCGGCTGGACTTGAGATATGCCAGGGCCCTGAGAACTTTAACATGCCCAAGGGAACAAAAGGAAGCCTACAGCAGGGTTTCTCAAGGTGTGGTCTTTGGCTGCTTGGAGGTCCAATTAAAGGTGTAAATTCCTGGTTCAGCCCAGACCTACTGCACAATCTCTGGAAAAGAGGTCTGGGAGACTCCTCTAACAACACTGCTGTACAGCAGTGGCCCTTAAATTGAGCGTGCATCGGAATCACTGAGAGCATTGCTAAAACAGGTTCCTGGGTCCCATGCCCAGTTTCTGATTCAGTAGGTCTGGATAGAGAGTCCCTGGGTGGTGCAAACGGTTAACGTGTTCGGCTACTAACCAAAAGGCTGGAAGTTCTAGTCCACCCAGAGGTGCCACAGAAGAAAGGCTTGGTGATCTACAGGCAGTCCTTGGGTTACGAACGCGATCCGTTCCTAGGAATGTCTTTAAGAATTTGTAGGTAAGTCAGAACAGGTGCATATGGTTCTTATTTAGCCCTACTTTGGTGCAAGAAAAGGCTCGAAGCCTTTTCAATGACTTAAAAGGTGGGTGTGCAGCAAGCGAAGACGATTGTGATGAGTTTGTTGCAAGCCGGGGTTGGCTCAATCGTTTCAAAGTGAGGGCAAATTTATGTAACATTAAAGCACAAGGACGAGCTGCCTGTAACTTGGAAGTTCGTAACTCAAGGAATGACTGCACTTCTGAAAAATCAGCCCCTGAAAACCCTGTAGGACAAACCTCTACTCTGACACATGTGGAGCTGCCATGACTCACAACCAACTCCACAGCAGCTGCTTTCATTGTGTAGTAGTCTATTTTAGGCCTGGGTGGGGCCCAAAATTTGCGTTTTTAACAAGTGCCCAGGTGATGCTGACGCTGTTGGCTGGGGAGCACCCTTAGAGGACTATCAGCGCTGGCGGTCCTCCACCTGGACGGCACATCAGACTCACTGGAGGAGCTTCTAAAATCCTGATGCCCAGGTATCCTAGACTGGCTGCGTTCGAACCTCAGAGGGAGAAGGGGGGCCGAGGCATCATGTCTTTCCAAGTCCCCCCAGGTATTTCCAGTGTGGCCAGGACTGACAGACACAGCTCTAGCCATTTCCCACATTTCCCTGATGGTCGGAATCACCTGGGCAGCCTGTTAAATATACATATTACCAGGTCTCTTGCCCGGAAAATTCTGACCTTGTAGGTCTGGGTTAGGGCCCAGGAATCTGTAGTTTTAACTAGCATTCCAGGTGATTCTTATCTTCAGGTGATTTGGGAACTACAGCTAGGACCAACTTGGAGGCTGACGCAAAGGAAGGGGTGGGAGGCTCTTTTTATGGGGCAAAACTTGCTCTGAGGCAGGAAATGGTAGTAACAAATGCAACCTAGTTCCAGCTAGCTGCATGCCACACAAATGGGCATTAGAATTACCCTGGGAGCCTTTTTCAAATGCTGATGCACAAGACTGGGCAATGTTTCATTCTGTTATTTATAATATCGCCATGAGTTGGAGCCTACTCAATGGCAACTAACAACAATAGGTCTATATTGTCTATATAGTGACTCATTTAAGCTTCACAAGCATTCTTCTGAGGTAGATACTACTGTCATTCCCATTTTACAGATGAAGAAACTGAGGACCAGAAGTTAACTTGCTTAACACTAACATTTATTGGGCACGTATGCTGTGTCAGGCATTGTGCTGAGCTCACCAAAGGAATTATTTCATTTAAACTTCCTACCACCATTATGTTCACCATTTTACAGATAAGGAAACTGAGGCACAGAGGTTAAATAACTTTTCCAAGTCACACAGCTTCTAAGTAGAGGGAAAAGGATTCAAATCTAACACAGTATAGAGCTCTCGAGGGAGCAGGAAAGCAGTGGGATGCAGACCCCAAATTCTCATAAAAAGACCAAACCTGATGGTCTGACTGAGACTGGAAGGACCCCAGTGGTCATGGCCCCCAGACCTTCTGTTAGCCCAAGACAGGAACCATTCCCAAAGCCAACTCTTCAGACAGGGATTGGACTGGATAATGGGATAGAAAAAGATGCTGGTGAAGAATAAGCTTCTTGGATCAAGGAGACACTTGAGACTATGTTGGCATCTCCTGTCTGGAGGGGAGATGAGAGGGCAGAGGGGGTCAGAAGCCGGCAGAATGGATACAAAAAGAGGGAGTGGAGGGAAGGAGCGGGCTGTCTCATTAAGGGGAGAGCAATTAGGAGTATATAGCAATGTGTATATAAATTTTTGTATGAGACTCACTTGATTTGTAAACTTTCACTTAAAGCATAGTATTTTTTTTAAAAAACGGATTCAAATCCAAGAAATAGAAACTTAAGGTGCATTTTACTTCTTCCCATGTAATGAAAAAATTCTTCAAATGCATAATTTTAATGGATAAGTAGTATTCTACCCATAGTTACAAGATTTATTTAACCACTGTGCCATTATTTGTCATTTATGTAGATTCATTCCTGGAACGCTCTGATGAATACTATTGTCTACAAGGAGTCCCTTGGTGTTGCAAATGGATAAGAGGTGCACTACTAACCGAAACGTTGGCAGTTCAACCCCACCCACGGCACCTAAGAAGACAGGCCTGGCAATCTGCTTCCGAAAGGCCACAGCCTTGAGAGCCCTATGGAGCAGTTCTACTCTGCACACAGGGGGTCACCGTGAGTCAGAACCAGCTCAACAGCAACTAACGACAATCATTCACGAACATTTATTTATCCATAGCTTCAATTATTTAGAATAAATCCTTAGAAAAGGAATGAGTCTATCATGGTGTATTAATTTGTTGTGTGCGTATTGCCAGACTTGACCTTAGACAAACCATTCCAATCTACACTTCCAGCTACCGTGCAGAGGAGAGCCTCTCTTGCTGAACCTTTCACAACCCTGGTTATTACAATTAATTCCTTTTCATTCCCGTTACTGTCGAGTCAGTTCTGACTTGTGGTGACCCCATGTGTGTCCGAGTAGAACTGTGCTGCATAAGGTTTTCAATGGCTGATTTTTTGCAAGTAGATTTCCAGGCCTTTCTTCTGAGGTGCCTCTGGCTGGACTTGAACCTCCATCCTTTCAGTTAGCAGCCAAGCATGTTAACAGATGCAGAATTGTCACAGACCCAATTAAAGAGAGATTAAAATAAATCTTTGGGAAGCATATGGTCTCCGCTATTCTTCAGCCAATGGTGAGTATGCTATATAGCACAAGGCTTTATTAAATACCATTCTCACTCCTCACAGCCCTACAAAAATTTTCCTAAAGTTCTCAAGTTTATGGAAGAAACAACACTTACTATGTGGCTTTACTCATTTTCACAATCAATACATTGGTTTCACAGTAGTAAACACTCAACGCGCTCAAGAGAGGTGGCTGAAATCCCAAAGTGTTATTTGTCTATGTGTGTGCTAGGCACATAATCAGAAGAAAAATTTAAAAAATGACATAAATAGGACAAGAAGAATACAAGCACACTATAAAAAGCTCCTTTCCTAGAGAAGTAATGTGGAGGGTTTTCTACAGAGTCAATCTGTTTTCTCTCCCAAAAATGTTACATTATTACCTTACATTTGTCAAAATTGCCATTTATACTTTATCAAAAAAAGACTAAGCATTACAAATTAAACTCTTTTCCCCCCTATTTACACAATATACCAAATCCCAGTAAAAGGAAAATATTGGTCATCTGGGAAAATTTAAAGAATTTGTTAAACAATATAGTAACATTACATAGAAAATTATGAAGCATTCATCTGTTTTGGACTAGTATGAGCCAGGCTCTGACAGGCACATATGGACCCCACATGGTAAGGTTGTTGTTGCTGGATGCCATTAAGTCGATTCTGACTTGTAGTGACCCCGTAAGACACAGTAGAGCTGTCCCATATGGTTTCTTAGGCTGTAATCTCTAAGGAAGCAGATCACCAGGTCTTTCTCCGACAAAGTGGCTGGATAGGTTCGAACTGTTAACCTTTTGGTTAGCAGCCAAGCATTTAACCATTGCGCTACCAGGCTCCTTTCATATGGTGATAACCCATTGCTGTCGGAGTTGATTCCAACTCATAGCGACGCTATAGTACAGAGTAGAACTGCCCTGTAGGGTTTCCAAGGAGCACCTGGTGGATTTGAACTGCCACCCTTTTGGTCAGCAGCTGTAGCACTTAATCACTACGCCACCAGGGTTTCCAAATAGGGTAAATTTCTCCTCCAGACAAGTTATCAAGTGTGAGTACTCTACTGGCTTCCATGGACAACATCCATGTGCAACCACATGTGGTCTCAAGTCAAGAATATGTTCCGTAATGCCTTTGAGAAAATAAGGTGAGGTCATTTTTTCTTTTTTTTTAAAAAATGAAGCTAATGATTTACATTTAAAAACAAATGTCAACAAAAGGACTTTTTAGGAAAACACACTGAACACACCAAAACATAGTGGGAAAAAGATAAGGAAAGCAAAGTGGAAGGCCAGAGCACAAATCAATGGTGCTGACAAGCTTGACAAGACAAGCAGGGTCTCTGTGCAGGGTCTCTATGCGACAAGACCCAGGTCGCACCCCTGCCTTATCACAGGAGAGGGACCTGATGCCAACAAAATCTCTGATAAAAACCATCTGGAAAATTATTTGCGATACGAGCACGAGGGAGACAACATGGCTAAAAGGAAAAAGAGCAAAACTGTTCACTGAACATACAAAAGTGAATTGTGAAAGAGGTGAGCTTTTCTATGGGACTCCTTTTCAGCCACAATAGAAAATACTGTTTTTTCTTCTTTTAAAGAAGGAAAAGCATACTCAAGAGTGGCAATATTTGGAATGACTTTTAACCATTGTTTCACACGCTCTAAGACTATGTTCATGGAGCCTGCAAGGTCCTTGTGAGCATGGAGAGACATGTGGCTTAATAAAAAATTGGATGGAGTTGTGTTGCCTGTCTGACTGGACTGGGGGCTCAGTGGGAAGTGAAACATAGGCATATATATGTCATTGAGGACTTGTGAGCAAAATCCCTTAACCTGGTCTGGATTTGGATCATCGGTGGTCCAAAAGCCTAGTCAGATATATGACACTGTGTAGGTCAGGATGTAGGCTGCCTCACTACAGTGGTCTCCGGGTCCAGTGAGGTCCTCTCCGTTTGCAACTGGGGCCTGGCAGATGCCGGTTGTTCTCGATGGCCTTCACACTCAGGAGTCACAGTCTGGACCAGTGGACAGCTACCACCCTTTTTGACAACCTGTTCGCTTCAGATGCTCCTCCTGGCTCCAGATGGGCCAGTCGTTCTTACTCAGGCAACATGAGCATAAAGGTTGCACGTGTCACTTAAAGAACAGCATACTCTTCCAACAAGTAACTCCCTTCTGCTGAATTGGCAGAAGGATTTGGGGCATCTCTAACCAGTTGCTGTCAATTCGATGCCAACTCATGGCCACCCCACGTATGTCAGAACAGAATTGCACTCCATACGGTTTTCAATGGCTGATTTTTTGGAAGTAGATAGTAGGCCTTTCTTGCCAGGTGCCTCTGGGTGGACTCGAACTTCCAACTTTTCAGTTAGCACCTGATTGTATTAACTGCATCACCCAGGGACTCTTTGGGCATCTCTTCAGAGTGATTCATGTTCACCAGCCCTGGTGTGCGATGTCTGATATGATTTTGTGATGGTGACAGCCATCCTTCCCTACAGAATTTGTGCTTTGTGCTCTTCAGGCCGGGAAGCCTGCAATTTTCTTTTTCAGCATGCCTTAGCATATTCAATATACTATATTGTGGAAATAACCCTCTGGAATAGAGTAACAAATAGGTTAATTTGGGAAAGGGAAAATATGGGGTCAAGAGATTAAAGCTTAATGGTTACATGAGGTAAAGGTCTATGAGAAAAGATAAAGCCGCCCTGAAAACATCAATGGGTAAATATCTCTATTTAGAAAGTTCGATTTGAACAAGAACAGCAGTATAACTAGAAAACACCCAAATGCCTGGTCAGGCTGCTGAGATACTCTTATGCCTGCTTTTTACAATGTCACAATAATGAATATTAATAATAAACGGCATAGATTCCGTTGAAATAAAGCACTGGTGGACTATTACAAGAGATTAATGCTTTGTTATTCTTAAAAAGACATAAACTTAATGAGTCTGGCAGAGGAAGCATAATAAACTACTGGAACTTGCAAATGATGCTAAATGTAGACATGTGAACAAGGAGAACAAGAAAACAATTCAAAGTCACTAAAGGCAACAATGAGCACAATGGTAGCCACATGGGATTCACCTTGGAAAGGCACCTGTTCACGCACCTGAGCAGAAGCACCTGGAGCCACAGCTACACAACAGCAGAGGCATCTGAACTCCTAAGCTTAGGTCTGGGCTCTTTAAAGCTCAGAATGGAAGAAGTCATGTTGGAAGGCATCCCTAAAGCAGGCCCAACTCACTTAGCCACAGGTCCATAATATTTTTAAAGCCTTGAGGGCTAGAAACAGGCACAAATTACTCTTTTGTGGTTGCCAGCAGTGTTCTGAAGCGTCTTTGGGAAAGGAATTTAATAGACATTCCATTTTGCAAGATCTCGTAAAGACCTTTTATGTCTGCAGGGTAAGGTAAGGGACTCCACTCGAGAGGCCCCACCTCAGGCAATGTGGTTTGGGGCTGATGCTTGTTTTTCATAAATTAGTAAATTCACTGCTGTTGCTGGTGAAATACTGACCCATTTTATAAACTGTGCTGAAAATCCTAGTACTATAACTTTTTAATACCAACAAAATCTGTGACTAGGAAAACCACCCACTGAAAAGGGTATTGCTGAGGTTAAGCTTCATCTGTGTGAACAACACAGCGGTAGAGTTTTCGCCTTCCATGTGGAGACCAGTTTCCATTCTCAGCCAACGTGCCCCATGTGCAGTCACTACCATATCTGTCAGGGGAGGCTTGCATCTTGCTATGATGCTGAACAGGTTTCAGAGTAGCTTCCAGACAGGATAGTCTAGGAAGAAAAGCCTGGCAATCGACTTCTGAAAAATGAACCTCTGAAAACCCTATGGATCACAATGGACTGATCCTGCAGTGCATGGTGTCACCATGAGTCGGGGAGCAACTCACCAGTAACTAACAACAACAACAATGTGAACCATTAACAAACCCACCCATAGAGAGAGAAACGAAATGGGAAGTGGGAGGGGGCAAAAGAATAAAAATGAAGGAAGGGGGGTATAAGATCTGCATGGAAGAAGAAAAATATTAACACAGAGAACAGGTAGGTAGGAATTGGTGGAGGACCACCCATGGTGTGAGCCACTGACTTCACGAACTGAGTCGTCCTCAATAGAAAGTGCTAGAACCTCTGGTAGTGACCCCTGTCCCCCTTTGAACAACATCCTTCCTACAGCTTCACTTATGAGAGAAGGAACCTATTTTACAAACGTCCCATCTCTGATTCAAGCCAGTTACTTCAATAAAAACAACCGGCTGTGGTGGAGTTGACACCAACTCATGATGACCCCATGTGTGTCACAGTAGAGTTGTGCTCCTTGGGTTTTCAGGGGCTGATTTTTCAGAAGTAGATCACCACACCTTTCTTCTGAGGTGCCTCTGGGTGAGCTTAAACCTCCAACATTTCAGTTAGCAGCCAAGTGCAGTAACTGTTTGTACCACCAAGGAACTCTAGTTGTCTCAATTATACCACCCATTTTCCTGATTAAAATGGCAAGGGCGCACTAATGACTTTGCATTTGAAGGCAAGAAGCCACTTTGAAGTCCTCCTAACTCCAGCAGCAGCCTCCCCAGAAGGACATGCCCAAACATTCCTATCCACACAAGGATTCCCAAGGAGAGACCTTTCTACCATTCTGCAGCTACAGAAAAAATAACCTGGTCTACCATCATGACATAGGTTCATCCTTAGAGCCTATGAGAAAGCCATACCTTCAGGGAATGTCTTCCCAGTGAGGGACAGGAATCAGCAGAGAAATGGTTCCCTGCCCATGTCACCAGGGAAAGCCCCAGTAGAAGTAGCAGCAGATGCTGTTTCCTCCTTCCCAGATGTGGGGCTTTCCCATCTGGCTGCTTAGTAGCTGTACCCTCATTTAGCACAGGTTCCTAATCACATTCTAACTAATCTCCTAGCTTTAGCAAGGAAGGGCTTAGGCTGAAAAAAGTAGAAGGAAAAGACATTGCCTGGGTTAGGCCTGGGGGAGCCTAGTGACATGCAGCCAACCCCCAAAGACAGCTGAGTCAGGTCAAACAGAACTGCCACAGGTTGGGCCACTTGTCCTGACTTCGAAGGAGAAAAGACCTGGCAATACGCTCCCAAGAAGGTGACAGCAAAGAAAACCCTATGGGGCAATTCTACTCTGTCCTATAGGGTCACTATGAGTCAGAATGAACTTGACAGCATACAATAACAACAACAAGGGACCACTTCGTGGTAAATTTGTCCTGAGGGCATATGTGTCTGCCCTGGGACCTGGCTGCCTGGGTTTACATGCCAACACCACAGCTTTACAACTTCTTTCCATTTCTGCACCTGTGTTAAGGGGATGGCAACCATGGCTCCCTTTGTGGGTTTGTTGAGAGGGATTAAATGAGATGACACATTTAAGTATAGTCTCTAATACATAGCAAACACTTGATTTTAGCTATTATCATGATTAACCCATTAAAATACCCTGAAACCAAAAAGCCAGTTGCCATTGAGTCGGTGCTGATTCATGGCGACCCCACGTGTTTTGGAGTAAAACTGGGCTCCATAATAGGGTTTTCAGTGGCTTTGTTTTTGGAAGTAGATCACCAGGCCTTTTTTCCGAAGCACCTCTGGGTGGACTCAAACCTCCAACATGTTGGTTAACAGCGAAGTGTGTTAACCATTTGTACCATCCAGGGACTAGACCTTTAAATTCTCAGTGGTGGAGATAATTCTGAAACTCTTTTGCCTTTCATCACCCAGGGCTTGGGGCACGGGCAGCACAAAGGGAAGAGAGGAGAAGAACTGAGTGTTTATCTTACTGATGATTATTTTAGATCCATTTTGTCTTTTCCTAAGTTGTAATCAATAAAAACAGGAAACAATGATATAGCTGTCAGAACGTGACTGCCACTCCCGGGTGATGGTTGGTCTCTAAGGAAAAAGCTCCACCCATTTCCATAGTGATGCTGCAGGACAAACTAATATTTAGTTTATTAAAGCAAAGCAGGAAGCACAAGCTCTAATCTATTCTCTCCTGTGTAAATTCAATTGGTAAGGCAGAGGGTTTCAGTATTTTCACATTTTTTTTCTTTAGTAAGGCTATATCAGATTTATACCATGTTAAAATGTCTTCACTCTTATAGTCCATATACTGTCACTATAAAAGAGAAAAAACAAAATATAACAGCAATCAAAAAGCCCTAGTTTCTCACTTCCCTTCCACGTTACTATCACCACCTCTTACTTTAATTTATTCAGTGAACACTTTACTGAGCGCTTTGGAAGCTAACCTTAGAGTCATGAAGACTGGAGGGGGGTAGCCACTAGGGAGCAAATACAGCAGAATGTCTGAGGGGCTGCAGAGACCCTCTAGTTGCTCTCTCCAGTGTATAGATGAGGACAAGAGCCCCAGGAAAGCTAAAGAATGGCCCTGACATCACACAGCTAGTACATATCAGTATGTCAACCAGACTTTAGTCCAGGCTTTTCATGGTCAAGAACTCCGAGGGACAGGCCTCTTGGAAGCAAAGTGAATGGCCCTGAAGACCAACTCAGGTCTTTCCTAGACCCATGTTTCATGCCCTTACCACCCAGTGTGTCTCACTTGGGTACTTCCTAGCTCATTAGCAAAGCCAAATCTCTAAGCAATGAAGAAACTCAGCACTAGTAACTCTCCTCTGGGTGATGACATGGCTACCCGGACAAATGAAATTCCAGGCTGTGCTGCTGCTCAAGTCTTTGCACAGACTCTCAAAGTACTTTCTTACCACTGTACTCCAGGATCACAGGTTCAAAAGGTCCAACCTGCTTCTTGCGGGGAGAAACCGGTATTGGTCAAGCAACCTGGGAAAATGTGCAGGAGCGAGAACCAGCGAAAACACTCCTTGGAGGTTACATGCTTATGAACGAGAACAAAGCAACTCAGAAGAATTTACAAAATGACACTGAGGAAAATGGGGGTCTAGTCTTCATGTGTGTTCATGAGCACACCAGCACAAGAAATACACACTTTTCTCTGTCGAAGAGCTCAAAATAACAACACATAACATGTGGAGGAAGACTCATTAACAGGGGAGGAGGGGCCAAGATGGCAGAATACACAGGTGCTTCTGGCGAGACCTCTTACAACAAAGACCCGAAAAACAAGTGAGACGAATATATTTATGACAAGCTAGGAGCCCTGAACATCAAAGGCAAGGTTAGAAAATGAACTGAGGGGCAGGGGGAGGAAGAGACAGTTCAGAAGTGGAGAAGAGTTACCGGACCTGAATCACCGGGAGCCCTCAGGCACCATTCCCTGGAGTGGCTGCGGCAAGCTGGTACTAATGTTTGGCCACAATTTCCTCAGGGAGAAGCAGCCAGCCACACAGCCTACTCACACCTCTGGAATCAGAGAAGAACGGCACTCTTGGCAAAAGCTAAGTACTTGCGTATATTTAACTGTGCCCCCCGCTCCCAAGCCGGCTTCAGCGGCTGATTTCCCTGGGCCTGAGATAGGCCCTGTTGAGCGCCTAGAGACATCATCCTGCCCTTGGAGAAGAAATAAATTCGCAATTGGGGGAAAGGATAATTTTCCAGCTCCACTAACCAGGGGAGCTCAGGACAGAAGCAGATCCTGTCCAGGCTAAATGGTCCATGGACTGTGAATAACTTTCCCCCCTGCATGGACCTGGGTGGGCCTATTTCAGGAGAATAGTCCCTTGTTGGCAGACTACACCTGTTTCAGCTGTGCAGTGGAGAGGTGGGTATTTGATGTTTGACATTGCTTTGCCAATTAAACAGCGACCTCACCTACCCACATCAGGAGCCTAAGGACTGGTGGTTCTACTCAGCTCACCAAGCCACCCACGACAGGGGTCTGAGGATAACTGCTACCTCCCAATTCTTACAACCAAAAACACTGGGTGCCCATGGTCCATCTGCAGAACCCTCCCACCTGTATGCACTAGGGAAGAGGGACAAGCTTTCCTCAAAGATACTTGGGGGGCGATTCTCAGCCCCCTGCCTTGTTGAGAGCATGACCCCCTGTTGCAACCAGGTACCGGTACCTACACCAATCACCCCTGACCCTCTAAGACTATAGGTCAGAGCCTGTACCACACACTTGATGATCAGCTACCTGGACACCTGAGCTGAATTCATACAAGAAAAGTGAATGGACTCCTAGACTGATATACCTGATAACACCTCTAGCTATCTGGGAACAGGACGTCAGGGATCCAAAGGTGAAAATAATTAATCTAACTCAAGCAATTCATCTGGGCATATCAAAACAAAACAAAGCAAGAAGCTACGACACAGTAAGCAAACATAAAATAAACTAATACAGTAACTTACAGATGGCTCGGAAACAACAGTACATATCAAATCACATAAAGAAACAGACCATGATCGCCTCAAGAAGCTCTCAAAAAAAAAAAAAAAAGAATCAAGGGATCTTCTGGATGAAAGTGCCTTCCTGGAATTACCAGAGGCAGAATACAAAAGATTAATATACAGAACCCTTCAAGACATCAGGAAGGAAATCAGGCAATACACAGAACAAGCCAAGGAACACACAGATAAAGCAGTTGAAGAAATTAAAAAGATTCAGGAACATAATGAAAAATTTAATAAGCTGGAAAAATCCATAGACAGACAGTAGCCAGAAATTCAGAAGATTAACAATAAAATTACAGAAGTAGACAACTCAATAGAAAGTCAGAGGAGCAGAACTGAGCAAGTGGAAGGCAGAATTTCTGAACTTGAAGAGTAAGCACTTGGCACCAATATATTTGAAGAAAAATCAGATAAGAAAATTTAAAAAAATGAAGAAGCCTTAAGAATCATGCGGGACTCTATTAAGAGAAATAAATAATGAGTGACTGGAGTACCAGAACAGGGAGGGATAACAGAAATTACAGAGAGAATTGTTGAAGATTTGTTGGCAGAAAACTTCCCTGATATGGTGAAAGATGTGAAGATATCTATCCAAGATGCCCATGGAATGCCACATATGGTAGATCTTAAAAGAAAGTCACCAAGACATATTATAATCAAACTTGCCAAAACCAAAGAGAAAGAAAGAATTTTAAGAGCCGGTAGGGATAAACGAAAAGTCACCTACGAAGTAGAGTCAATAAAAATAAGCTCGGACTACTTGGGAGAAACCATGAAGGCAAGAAGGCAATGGTACGAATTCTATAAAAAATTGAAGGAAAAAATTGTCAGCCAAGAATCACATATCCAGCAAAACTGTCTCTCAAATATGGAGGTGAAATTTGGACATTTCCAGATAAACAGAAGTTTAGGGAATTTGTAAAAACCAAACCAAAACTACAAGAAATACTAAGTGGAGTTCTTTGGTTAGAAAATGAATAATATCAGGTATCAACCCAAGACTAGAATACTAGGTGGAACAAACAGAAGTCAACCCAGACAGGAAAAGCACAAAAATGAATCAAGATTAAAAAATGTTCAGAACAGGGAAACAGCAATGTTATCATGTAAAAGAAGACAATACTAAAACAATAAAAAGGAACTAAGAAATGTAGTCACAGATCTTCCATATGGAGAGGAAGACAAGGTGATACAAAGGAATAAAAGTTAGGTTTAAATTTAGAAAAATGGGGTAAATAATAAGGTAAGCACAAAGGAGACAAACACCTACACATCAAAATAAAATTCAAGAAAAAAAATAGAGACTCAGCAAAAACAAAATCAACAACAACAAATATGAGGAAAGGACAATATATAAAGATAATCTACTCGGCACAAAAAAATTAAGTGGGAAAAAGAAACCGTCAACCATACACAAAAAAAACACATCCAAATCATAGCACTAAATTCATACCTATCCATAATTACACTGAATGTAAATAGACTTAATACACCAATAAAGAGAAACAGAGTGGCAGAATGGATGAAAAAACACTATCAGTCTATATACTGCCTACAAGACACACACCTTAGACTTAGAGACACAAACAAACTAAAACTCAAAGGATGGAAAAAAATATATCAAGCAAACAACAATCAAAAAAGAGCAGGAGTGACAATATTAATTTCTAACAAAACAGACTTTAAAGTTAAATCCGTCATAAAGGATAAGGAAGGACACTAAATAATGATTAAAGGGACAACATACCAAGAAGATATAACCATATTAAATATTTATGCACCCAATGACAGGGCTGCAAGATACATAAAACAAACTCTAACGGCATTGAACAGTGAGATAGACAGCTCCACATTAATAGTAGGAGACTTCAACACACCACTTTTGGTGAAGGACAGAACACCCAGAAAGAAGCTCAACAAAGACATGGAAGATCTAAACGCCACAATCAACCAACTTGACCTCATAGACATGCACAGAACACTCCACCTAACAGCAGTCAAGTATACTTTCTTTTCTAGTGCACATGGAACATACTCTAGAATAGACCACATATTAAGTCATAAAGCAAGACTCATCAGAATCCAAAACATTGAAATATTACAAAGCATCTTCTATGGTCATAAGGCCATAAAAGTAGAAATCAATAACAGAAAAAGCAGGAAAAAGAAAATCAAACACTTGGAAACTGAACAATACCCTGCTCAAAAAAGACTGGATTATAGAATACGTTACCAAAACCAAAACCAAACCCAGTGCCGTCAAGTTGATTCCAACTCATAGCGACCCTATAGGACAGAGTAGAACTGCCCCATAGAGTTTCCAAGGAGCTCCTGGCGGATTCGAACTGCCGACCCTTTGGATAACAGCCATAGCACTTAACCACTATGCCACCAGGGTTTCCAGAAGACATTAAGGATGGAATAAAGAAATTCATACAATCCAATGAGAATGAAAACACTTTCTATCAGAACCTTTGGGACACAGTGAAAGCAGTGCTCAGAGGTCAATTTATATCAATAAATGCATACATACAAAAAAGAAGAAAGGGCCAAAATCAAAGAATTATCCCTACAACTTGAAGAAATAAAGAGAAACAAAAGAAACCCTCAGACATGAGAAGAAAACAAATAATAAAAATTAGAGCAGAACTAAATGAAACAGAAAACAATCGAAAGAATTAACAAGACCAAAAGCTGGTTCTTTGAAAAAAATCAATAAAATTGATAAACCACTGGCCAAACTAACAAAAGAAAAACAGGAGAGGAAGCAAATAACCTGAATAAGAAATGAGATGGGCAATATTAAATCAGGCTGAACTGAAATTAAAAGAATCATATCAGATTACTATGAAAAATTGTGCTCTAACAAATTTGAAAACCTAGAAGAAATGGATGAATTCCTAGAAACACACTACCTATCTAAGCTAACACAAACAGAGGTAGAACAACTAAATAGACCCATAACGAAAGAAGAGATTGAAAAGGTAATCAAAAAACTCCCAACAAAAAAAAGCCCTGATCCGGATGACTTCACTGCAGAGTTCTACCAAACTTTCTGAGAAGAGTTATCATCACTACTACTAAAGGCATTTCAGAGCATAGAAAAGGATAGAATACTCCCAAACTCATTCTATGAAGCCAGCATATCCCTGATACCAAAACCAGGTAAAGACACCACACACACACAAAAATTACACACTTAAATCCCTCATGAACTTAGATGCAAAAATCCTCAACAAAATTCTAGCCAATACAATTCAACAACATATCAAAAAAAAGAATTCTCCATGACCAAGTGGGATTCATACCAGGTATGCAGGGATGGTTCAACATTAGAAAAACAATTAATGTAATCCATCACACAAATAAAACAAAAGACAAGAATCACATGATTTTATCACATGATGCAGAAAAGGCATTTGACAAAGTCCAACACCCATTCATGATAAAAACTCTCAGCAAAATCGGAATAGAAGGATAATTCCTGAACATACTAAAGGGCATTTATACAAAGCCAACATCACCCTAAATGGAGAGAGCCTGAAAGCATTCCCATTGAGATCAGGAACCAGACAAGGATGCCCTTTATCACTGCTCTTATTCAACGCTGTGTTGGAGGTCCCAGCCAGAGCAATTAGGCTAGGTAAAGAAATAAAGGGCATCCAGACTGGCAAGGAAGAAGTAAAAGTATCTCTATTTGCAGCTGACATGATCTTATACACAGAAAACCCTAAAGAATCCTCAAGAAAACTACTGAAACTAATAGAATAGTTCAGCAGAGTATCAGGATACAGGGTAAACATACAAAAATCAGTTGGATTCCTCTACACCAACAAAAAGAACATCGAAGAGGAAATCACCAAATCAATGCCATTTACAGTAGCCCCCAAGAAGATAAAATACTTAGGAATAAATCTTACCGGAGATGTAAAAGACTTATACAAAGAAAACTACAGTACACTTCTGCAAGAAACCAAAAGAGACCTGCAGAAGTGGAAAAACTACCTTGCTCATGGATAGGAAGACTTAACATTGTAAACATGTGTCTTCTACCAGAAGCGATCTATAGATGTAATGCAATTCCAATCCAAATTTCAACTACATTTTTTAATGAGATGGAGAAACAAATCACTAACATCTTATGGAAGGGAAAGACGCCCTGGATAAGTAAAGCATTACTGAAAAAGAAGAACAAAGTGGGAGGCCTGGCTCTACCTGATTTTAGAACCTATTATACCACCATAGTAGTCAAAACAGCCTGGTAGTGGTACAACAACAGATACACAGGCCAATGGAATAGAATTGAGAATCCAGACATAAATCCATCCACATATGAGCAGCTGATATTTGACAAAGGCCCCAAATCAGTTAAATGGGGAAAAGACAGTCTGTCTAACAAACGGTGCTGGCAGAACTGGATATCCATCTGCAAAAAAATGAAACAAGACCCATGCCTCACGCTATGCACAAAAAATGAACTCAAAATGGATCAAAGACCTAAATATAAAATCTAAAACAATAAAGATCATGGAAGAAAAAATAGGGACTTAGGAGCCCTAATGCATGGCATAAACAGTATATAAAACATTACTAACAATGCAGAAGAAAAACTAGATAACTCAGAGCTCCTAAAAATCAACCGCCGGTGCTCATCTAAACACTTCACGAAAAGGGTAAAAAGATTACCTACAGCCTGGGAAAAAGTTTTTAGCTATGACATTTCCAATCAGCACTTGATCTCTAAAATCTACATGATACTGCAAAAAACTACAAAAAGACAAATAACCCAATTAAAAAATGGGCAAGGGATATGAACATGCACTTCACTAAAGAAGATATTCAGGTAGCTGACAGGTACATGAGGAAATGCTCACGATCATTAGCCATTACAGAAATGCAAATCAAAACTACAATGAGATTCCATCTCACTCCAACAAGGCTGGCATTTATCCAAAAAACACAAAATAATCCATGTTGGAGAGGTTGTGGAGAGACTGGAACACTTATACACTGCTGGTGGGAATGTAAAATGGTACAACCACTTTGGAAATGGATTTGGCGCTTCCTCAAAAAGCTAGAAATAGAACTACCATACAATCCAGGAATCCCAGTCCTTAGAATATATCCTAGAGAAATAAGAGCCTTTACAAGAACAAATATATGCACAGCCATGTTCACTGCAGCACTGTTTACAATAGCAAAAAGATGGAAGCAACCAACGTGCCCATCAACAGATAAACAGATAAATACAGTGTATTCACACAATGGAATACTACGCATCGATAAAGGACAGTGATGAATCTGTGAAACATTTCATAACATGGAGGCATGTGGAAGGCATATGCTGAGTGAAATTAGTCAGTTGCAAAAGGACAAATATTGTATAAGACCACTATATAAGAACTCAAGAAATAGTTTAAACAGAGAAGAAAATATTCTTTGATGGTTACAAGAGGGGGTGGGAGAGGGACATTCACTAACTAGATAGTAGATAAGAACTACTTTAGGTGAATGGAAAGACAACACACAATACAGGAGAGGTCAGCACAACTGGACTAAACCAAAAAAAAAGAAGTTTCCTGCATAAACTCAGTGCTTCAAAGGCCAGCATAGCAGGGGCGGGGGTTGGGGGACCATGGTTTCAGGGGACATCTAAGTCAATTGGCATAATAAAATCTATTAAGAAAACATTCTGCATCCCACTTTAGAGAGTGTCGACTGGGGTCTTAAATGCTAGCAAGCGGCCATCTAAGATGCATCAATTGGTCTCAACCCACCTGGACCAAAGGAGAATGAAGAACACCAAGGACACAAGGTAATTACGAGACCAAGAGCCAGAAAGGGCCACATAAACCAGAGACTACATCAGCCTGAGACCAGAAGAACTAGATGGTGCCCAGATACAATCGATGACTGCCCTGACAGGGAACACAACGGAGAACCCCTGAAGGGGCAGGAGATCAGTGGGATGCAGACCCCAAATTCTTGTAAAATGACCAGACTTAATGGTCTGATTGAGACTAGAAGGACCCCTGCGGTCATGGCCCCGAGATCTTCTGTTGGCCCAGGACAGGAATCATTCCCAAAGCCAACTCTTCAGACAGGGATTGGACTGGACAATGGGATTGGACTGGGCAGAGGGATGCTGGTGAGGAGTGAGCCTCTTGGATCAGGTGACACTTGAGACTATGTTGGCATCTCCTGTCTGGAGGGGAGATGAGAGGATAGAGGGGGTTAGAAGCTGGTGGAATGGGCACGAAAAGAGAGTGGAGGGAGGGAGCAGACTGTCTTAATAAGGGGAGAGCAACTGGGAGTACATAGCAAGGTGTATATAAGTTTTTGTGTGAGAGACTGACTTGAGCTGTAAACTTTCACTTAGAGCACAACAAAAATAAAATAAAAAAGACTCATTAACAACCTGCAATAGCAAATGACACAACCTTGTTTGCTGAAAGTGAAGAAGACTTGAAGCACTTACTGAAGATCAAAGGCTACATCCTTCAGTATGGATTACACCTCAATATACGGAAACAAAAATCCTCACAACTAGACCAATAAGCAACATCATGATAAAAGGAGGAAAGACTGAAGTTATCACGGATTTCATTTTACTTGGATTCACCATCAATGCCCAAGGATGCAGCAGTCAAGAAATGAAATGACACATTATACCAGGCAAATATGCTGTAAAAGTCCTCTTTAAAGTGCTAAAAAGCAAAGATATCACTTTGAGGACTAAGGTGTATTGACCCAAGCCTTTCGATCGCCTCACACGAACGTGAAAACCAGACGGTAAGTGAGGAAGATCGAAGAAGAATTGATGCCTTTGAATTATGGTGTTGAAGACGAATACTGAATATACGATGGACTGCTAAAAGAACGAACAAATCTGTCTTGGAAAAAGTATTGCCACAATGCTTCTTAGAAGCAAGAATGGTGAGACTTCATCTTATATACTTTCGATATGTTATCAGGAGGATCAGTCCCTGGAGAAGGATATCACGCTTGGTGAAGAAGAAGGTCAGAGAAAATAAGGAAGACCCTCAACGAGATGGCTTGACACAGTGGCTTCAACAACAGACTCAAATAGCAAGGGACTGTGAGGATGGCGTAGAACTGGGTAGTGTTTCATCCTGTTGTATACAGGGACGCTATGAGTCAGAAGTGACTGGATGGCCCCTAACAACAAAAACAACAACACTTGAGTCCCTGGCTGATACAAACAGTAAATGTGCTTGTTTCTCCAAAAGTTTGGAGGTTCGAGTATATACAGAGGTGTCCCAGAAGAAACGCCTGGCGGTCTAGTTCCGACAAATCAGCCACGGATAACCCTCTGGAGCGCAGTTCTACTCTGACACACAAGGGGTTGCCATGAGTTGGAACTGAGTTGATGGCAACTGGCAACCGGTTCAAATAGCAACAGGCCTCACAGGGGGAGAGTTTGGCCAGGACATCGCTGATTTAGCACAGCAGCCTCCTGGTGGCCTGGGGTGTGTGTCCACAGAGCCTGACATCCCTCCACTGCCTCACTGACTGGGCTTTTGACAAGTCACTGGCATTCTCTGGGCTTTAAGTTATGTGGATTTGTGTGAGATAGGTTACATTATTCCATTCACTTCAGGATAACAAAAAGAGAGTAAAAAATGTATATATATGTATGATTGGAATCCCTCGGTGGTATAAATGGTTAAGTGCTCTGCTGCTAATTAGAAAGGTTGGAGGTTTGAGTCCCCTCAGAGGCACCTCAGAAGAAAGGTCTGGCGATCTAATTCCAAAAAATCAGTCACTGGAAATGCTGCAGAGCACAGTCCTACTGTGACACACACAGGGTTGCCATGAGTCAGAAGTAACTCAATGGCAAAAAAAGAAAAGAAAGAAACTTAAGATATGAAACAAGCAGCTAAAAGATGAATAATGTTTATGGATTTATAATTTTATAAAGAGAAAGAGATACCTAGAAACAGATGTTCAACTTGAAGCGTTCCTTTTTTGGAAAATCATTATAAGCAGGATATGATTTGAGAGAAGCTAACAAAGCTTCTGAAAATCAACTGTTTACCAT
Organism: Loxodonta africana; assembly: GCF_030014295.1. Classification (NCBI taxonomy): domain Eukaryota; kingdom Metazoa; phylum Chordata; class Mammalia; order Proboscidea; family Elephantidae; genus Loxodonta; species Loxodonta africana. The sequence continues at coordinate 172,214,103 of NC_087345.1, read as the reverse complement.
ATCCAGTAGCACCGTGGAGAATAGACGCTTACTGATCAAGTATGCACCGCCCAAGATGAGGGCCCCAGACCGCGACATCAGAGACTCTTCTAGATGGCTAAGTCTGCAATTAGCACAACCGCCGCTGATGACGTGAGATAATTACAAGTCATTCTCATGGTTAACTAACAAACATTTTTACCAGAATTCCTGGGGCTGAGTAGAGAAGAACCTATTATGGTGTGACTTCCAGATTCAAACCTCTGCTAAGTTAAGTTATTTTACAGCTTCCTCTGATTATAATATTCTAAAGGAAACACATTAAGGAAGCCCTGAATGTCTGATAACAGGCTTTTACAAGCTTTCACGGTAGCTCAGTATTATTCAGTTGCAGCGACTTGCATTCTAAGCAGGCAGTTTCCTTCACGTACAGATAACACTTAGCTTCCCCCCCCTTTGCCCACTTCCTCTTTTCCCCACCTTAATCTTCATGTGTACGTGTGCATATACACACGTGTGTGTGTCTGTGTGTTTAGGCAAGCAAGCCTTGCAAAAAGACAGTAGGTGCATAAATAGATAGTTAGTTAGAACTGCCCCTGTGTGTCTGCCAGTTTGTTGTACTGTGGGGGCTTGTGTGTTGCTGCGATGCTGGAAGCTATGCCGCCAGTATTTAGATACCGGCAGGGTCACCCATGGAGGACAGGTTTCAGCTGAGCTTCCAGACTAAGATAGACTAGGAAGAAGAACCCGGCAGTCTACTTCTGAAAAGAATTAGCCAGTGAAAACCTTACGAATAGCAGCGGAACACTGTCTGATACAGTGCCAGAAGATGAGTCCTTGGATTGGAGGGCACTCAAAAGATGACTGGGGAAGAGCTGTCTCCTCAAAGCAGAGGTGACCTTAATGATGTGGACGGAGTCAAGCTTTCAGGACCTTCACTTGCTGATGTGGCATGACTCAAAATGAGAAGAAACAGCTGCAAACATCCATTAATGATCAGAAGATGGAATGTACAAGTATGAATCTAGGAAAACTGGAAATTATCAAAATAAAAGGGAACGCATAAACATCAATATCCTAGGCAACGGTGAGCTAAAATGGACTGGTATTGGCCATTCTGAATGGGTCAATCATATGGTCTACTATGTCAGGAGCGACAACTTGAAGAGGAATAGCGTTGCATTGATTTCAAAAAGCACATTTCAAGATCTACCCTGAAGTACAACGCTGTCAGTGATAGGATAATATCCACATGCCTGCAAGGAAGACCAGTTAATATGACTAATATTCAAATTTACGCACCAACCACTAAGGCCAAAGATGAAGAAATTGAAGATTTTTACCAACTTCTGCAGTCTGAAATTGCCTGAACATGCAGTCAGGATGCATTGATAATTACTGGTGATTGGAATGCAAAAGTTGGAAACAAAGAAGAAAGATCAGTAGTTGGAAAATATGGCCTTGGTGATAGAAACGATACTAGAGATCGCATGATAGAATTTTGCAAGACCAAAGACTTCTTCACTGCAAATACCTTTTTTCACCAGCATAAATGGCGACTGTTGGATGGAATACACAGCAATCAAATCGACTCCATCGGTGGAAAGAGATGATAGAAAAGCTCAATATCATCAGGCATAACAAGGGCAGGGACCGACCGTGGAAAAGATCATCAATTGCTCATATGCAAGCTCATGTTGAAACTGAAGAAAATTAGAACAAGTCCATGAGAGCCAAAGTATGACCTTGAGTATATTCTACCCAAATTTAGAGACCATCTCAGGAATAGACTTGACCCACTGAACAGTAAAGACTGAACACCAGATGAGTTGTGGAATGACATCATACATGAAGAAAACAAGAGATCATTAAAAAAGACAGGAAAGAAAGAAAAGACCAAAATGGATGTCAGAAGAGACTCTGAAACTTGCTCTTGAACATCGAGTAGCTAAAGCAAAAGGAAGAAATAATGAGGTAAAAGAACTGAACAGAAGATTTCAAAGGTCAGCTCGAGAAGACAAAGTTAAGTATTATAATGACATGTGCAAAGAGCTGGACATAGAAAACCAAAAGGGAAGAAAATGCTCGGCATTTCTCAAGCTGAAAGAACTGAGGAAAAAATTCAAGCCTTGAGTTGCAGTAGTGAAGGATTCTATGGGAACAACATTAAATGATGCAGGAAGCATCAAAGAAGGGTCATTATACCAAAAAGAATTGGTCAACACTCAACCACTTGAAGTGGTAGCATACGATCAGGAACCAATGGTACTGATAGAAGAAGTCCAAGCTGCACTGAAGGCATTAGCAAAAAACAAGGCTCCAGGAATTGACAGAATATCAATTGAGATGTTTCAACAAATGGATGCAGTCCTGGAAGTGCTTACTCATCTATGCCAAGACATTTGGAAGAGAGCTACCTGGCCAACCGAATTCAGAAATTATGGAACAATGTAATTAATATCACATGCAAGTAAAACTTTGCTGAAGATCATTCAAAAGCAGCTGCCGCAGTATATCGACAGGGAACTGCCAGAATTTCAGGCTGGATTCAGAAGAGGACATGGAACCAGGGATATCACTGCTGATGTCAGACAGATCTTGGCTGAAAGCAGAGAATACCAGAAGGATGTTTACCTGTGTTTTATTGACTACGCAAAGGCATTCGACTGTGTGGATCATAATAAATTATGGATAACATTGGGGAGAATGGGAATTCCAGAACACTTAATTGTGCTAGTGAGTAACCTCACCAAGAGGCAGTTGTTTGGACAGAACAAGGGGATACCGAGTGGTTTAAAGTCAGGAAAGGTGTGTGTCAGAGTTGTATCCTTTCACCATACCTATTCAATCTGTATGCTGAACAAGTAATCCAAGAAGATGGACTATACAATGAAGAATGCAGCATCACGATTGGTGGAAGACTCATTAGCAACCTGCGTTATGTGGATGACACAACCTTGCTTGCTGAAAGTGAAGAAAGAAGACTTGAAGCACTTACTGATGAAGATCAAAGACTACAGCCTTCAGTATGGATTACGCCTCAACATAAAGAAAACAAAAATCCCACAACTGGACCAATAAGCAACATCATGATAAATGGGGAAAAGACTGAAGTTGTCAAGGATTTCATTTTACTTGGATCCACAATCAGTATCTATGAAAGCAGCAGTCAAGAAATCAAAAGTCGCATTGCATTGGGCAAATCTGCTGCAAAAGACCTCTCTAAAGTGTTGAAAAGCAAAGATGTCACCTTGGAGACTAAGGTGCGCCTGACCCAAGCCAAGGTATGTTCAACTGCTTCATATGCATGAGAAAGCTGGACAATGAATAAGAAAGACAGAAGAAGAACTGACGCCTTCGAATTGTGGTGTTGGCGAAGAACGCTGAATATATCATGGGGTGCCAAAAGAACCAACAAATTTATCTTGGAAGAAGCACAACCAGAATGCTCCTTAGAAGCAAGGATGATGAGACTATGTCTTACATGCTTTGGACATGTTGTCAGGAGAGATCAGTCCCTGGAGAAGGACATCATGCTTGGTAGAGTACAGGGTCAGCGGAAAAGAGGAAGACTATCAACAAGATGGACTGACACAGTGGCTGCAACAACGGGCTCAAGCATAACAATGACTGTGGGCATGTCACAGGACGGGGCAGTGTTTCATTCTGTTGTGCACAGTGTCACTGTGAATCGGAACCAACTTGACGGCATCTAACAACAACAAAAACAACAGAAGTGCTGAACTGAAAGAATACTTCCCATGGTCATCTTTGAGTGAAGATATAAACACAAGCTTTCGGAAGCATCCTCTCTTCATATTGCCAGAGAGAAGCCAGGAATGGTACATATAAAATACATTTAGTAAGTATCTGTCAGTGTCTACCTGGCAAAAGTCTGAATACATTGAAAATCTAGCATTAAATCATTTCATATGTAGCAAACTGTCTGCAGCTTTACAGACACTCAGTGCTTTCTAGCTATAAGCCTATTAATAATACGGTACTGACATCTGACATGTCCTGTGGTTTTTTTCCCCCGTACTGTATGAGTGATTTTCGTGCAAAGCCTCGGCCCGTTTCATCATTGCAATCTGTTACTGAGACTATTTACAAGAGGTCTACTGTCTAAATGAGTTCTCTGTGAAGTAAATGACTTTAAAAGGGAATTATGCCACGTCTTTAGAGTTACAGAATGAATGGTCTGTGAAGAGAGATGACAGCCTGTTTTGACAGTAACCCTGCTGGCCAGTTACTGTCCTCCTCCCAGCCCTCGTGAGTGTCAGGCCCAGCCATCCATGTCTGGTGATGTCTGGTCATTCTCTCCTCCCAGGGCCAGTCCCTCTTCTCCCATTCTGCCCACTGGTAGAGTAGGACAGACACCCTGATCAAGGCTAGAGCATCCACTGGCCCTCTGATTCCTTCTCTCAGAAATTTAAACCAAGAGACAAGGACAGTAGTCCATGGTGGGCTTTGCAACTAAACCATCAATGAAACCAAAGTCAAGGGAAGTATGAAAGTCATCATCAGCCAATGACTGGGGAGGAGTAGCCATCAGCGAGGTGAACAGGCTGTTTAGCAGAGGAGGGTAGGGAAGGGCAGAGAGATGCAGAGACAAGCGACAGCATGGTGACAGGGACAGTTGGAATGAATCCCACAGAGTAACATCCACAACTTAGAGAGACATCTGTGGGCAGAGCCATCTTGGTTCCCAGCTTCCTCAATCCCACTTCTGATGAGTCTGGGCCATCCTCATTTTCTACCTACAGAGACTCGATGAGATTCTCTGTTGTGTCCTTACGACAGCCCCTCCCTTTCTGTTCATTCAGGTGGGTCCCAGTTTCTTGCATCCAAAAGATCTACAGAGGTGGGAAACAAGCACCAGGTACTCTTCAGCCAATTCCAAGCTCTGCCGTGTCTCTGACTTATTTTCCCTCCAGTGCTCCCTACTCCTCCCCAAGGAGTTGGCAGGTAAGGATGGAAGCCACTGGGAACAACGTAGAAGCCAATGGCCCTTCCCAAACTCACCTCCCACAGGCCCTCTGCCTGGACAACCTTCTCTACTTCTATTTTAGCCCAGTGATTTGAAGCACTCAGCACTAACACAACTGCCTTGCATATAAATACTAGGTTTGGTCCACGGGGTTTATTTTTTAAAAAGTTGAGTGTTTCCTAAATGCAAAATCCTGTATCAGGAATTAGCAAAGTCAGAGAGGAATTAGATAAGGCACCAGTCTTCAGGAAACTGACAATGCTGGAGCCAGGAGAAAGTGCTGGAAGAATGTGGAGGAGAAAATCATTCATTCCACTAAAGGAACCTGGAAAAGTTGCTGAACCTCATGAGGCCCATGGGGACAAGTTGGGGTTCTCAGCGGCAGCTGGGGTATAGAGGCTTGTGGGTGTTTTCTAGGCAGGGGGGATAGAGTGTGGGGGGCACACTGAGTCGGGGGCTGGCACAGGAAAGCCCTGTTGGGCTCTGGGAGGGTAGCAGTGCCCCACTAACACAGAGTCAGGGCCAGGCGCAGGAAAGGCCGGTCAGGCTCTGGGGGGTAGCCAGCAGTGCTCCGCTGACACACTGGGTTTTGGCTATGTAGGAAAGGAGGGCACAGGAGACCCTGTATTAGTCACAGTTCTCCAGAGAAACAGAAAAAAAAAATATATATATATATATATATACACACACACACACACACATATATAGTTGTTCTGTGCCGCTGGCTCATGCCGTTGAGTCAATTCTGACTCATAGCGACCCTACAGGAAAGAGGAGAGCTGCCTCATAGGATTTCCTAGATTGTAATCTTTACAGGAGCCGATCACCAGGTCTTTTCTTCTGTTGGGTTGTTGGTGGGTTCCCACCGATGACCTTTTGGTTAGCAGCTGAGTGTTTAGCCATTACACCACCAGGGCTCCATATATATATGTATGCACATACATACGCACAGAGAGAGAGAGAGAGTGTAACGAACTAGCAAGGAATGGGCTCATGTGATTGTGGGAGCTGGCAAGTCCAAAATTCACAGGGCAGGCGGCAGGCTGGAAACTCAGGCGGGATTTTTATGTTACAATCTTGGAGAATTCCTTCTCCGGGAAACCTCAGCTTTTTAAGGCCTTCAACTGATTACATGAGGCCTGCCCACATTGAGGGTAATCTCCTTTCCTTAAAGTCAGTGGACCGTAAATGTTCATCACATCTACAAAATACCGTCACAGCAACGTCTAGACTGGGGTTTGACCCAATGGCTAGGCACCACAGCCAAGTCACGCTGACACACGAAATAACCATCACGACCACTGGTGGGAGTTGCACAGCCAGGGCTTAGGGTCCACACTGTGCTTTCAATGTTCATAAAGTGTTTGTCTGTAAGACTGGGCAGGAAACACTCTGATATTTAATTTTGGAAAATGATCTAATCATTAATTGGTATAAACTGTGTCCAAACAGAGGTGCTTCACTGTCCTGCCCCTACCACTTGAGCCTAAGAACTTTCCGGCAAGTTCACTAGCTCTTTTGCATCTCACAGTGGACGCATCATTCTCTCCCCATCTCTGTAGTTGTTGTTAGCTGCTGTCAAGTCAGTTCCCAAACCTCATGCACAATGGGATCGGGCCGTTGTGATGCATAAGGTTTTCACTGGCTGATTTCCTAGAAATGGATCACCAGGCCTTTCTTCCTAGTCCTTCTCAGTCTGGAAGGTATCCGCTGAAGCCTGTTCAGCATCACAGCAACATGCAAGCCTCCACTGACAGGTGGGTGGTGGCTGCTCGAGATGCCTTGGCTGGGAATTGAACCCGGGTCTACCTCATGGAAGACAAAAATTCTGCCAGTGGACCACCACTGCCCTCTTCCCCATCTTCGGTGCTCAGTCTCACTTGATCTAGTAAGACAAAGCACAGTGTCTTCAACAAGTTATGAAACAAGCATCCTTCATGTTGGGAAAGCTACCCAATGCTCCATGTCCGTGTTCCTTTTTTGTTTTTAAAAAGGGCTTTGACCTGGTTCATTCCAGTTCAAATCCCTGCGAAAGATTTGTATTTCCACCCCCAGATATACTGAATCAGAATCTACAGTTTAACAAGATCCCCAGGTGATTCTTATGCATAATACATTTCAAGACCCACTGCTCTACTAGGAGTTCTCAGCCTCGATCCCTAACCAGCAGCATTAGCATCTCCTGGGAACTTGTTAGAAACGCAAGTTCTCAGCAGGGTTTTGAACTGGAAGGAACTAGTTTGAAGCCCTGTTTTTACAATATTTGTCCTTTTGCCTCTGACTAATTTCGCTCAGCATAATGCCTTCCAGGTTCCTCCATGTTATGAAATGTTTCACAGATTTGTTACTGTTCTTTATCGATGCATAGTATTCCATTGTGTGAATATACCACAATTTATTTAACCATTCACCCGTTGATGGACACCTTGGTTGCTTCCAGCTTTTTGCTATTGTAAACAGAGCTGCAATAAACATGGGTGTGCATATATCTGTTCGTGTGAAGGCTCTTATTTCATTAGGGTATATTCCGAGGAGTGGGATTTCTGGGTTGTATGGTAGTTCTATTTCTAACTTTTTAAGAAAACGCCAGATAGATTTCCAAAGTGGTTGTACCATTTTACACTCCCACCAGCAGTGTATAAGAGTTCCAATCTCTCCGCAGCCTCTCCAACATTTATTATTTTGTGTTTTTTGGATTAACGCCAGCCTTGTTGGAGTGAGATGGAATCTCATCGTAGTTTTAATTTGCATTTCTCTAATGGCTAATGATCGAGAGCATTCTCTCATGTATCTGTTAGCTGCCTGAATACATTCTTTAGTGAAGTGCGCATTCATATCCTTTGCCCACTTCTTGCCTGGGTTGTTGGTCTTTTTGTGGTTGAATTTTAATAGAATCATATAGATTTTAGAGATCAGGCGCTGGTCGGAGATGTCATAGCTGAAAATTCTTTCCCAGTCTGTAGGTGGTCTTTTTACTCTTTTGGTGAAGTCTTTACATGAGCATAGGTGTTTGATTTTTAGGAGCTCCCAGTTATCAGGTTTCTCTTCATCACTTTCGGTAATGTTTTGTATTCTGTTTATGCCTTGCATTAGGGCTCCTAACGTTGTCCCTATTTTTTCTTCCACGATCTTTATCGTTTTAGTCTTTATGTTTAGGTCTTTGATCCACTTGGAGTTAGTTTTTGTGCATGGTGTGAGGTATGGGTCCTGTTTCATTTTTTTGCAAATGGATATCCAGTTATGCCAGCACCATTTGTGAAAAAGACTATCTTTTCCCCAATTAACTGACACTGGGCCTTTGTCAAATATCAGCTGCTCATATGCGGATGGATTTATATCTGGGTTCTCAATTCTGTTCCCTTGGTCTATGTCCCTGTTGTTGTACCAGTACCAGGCTGTTTTGACTACTGTGGCTGTATAATAGGTTCTGAAATCAGGTAGAGTGAGGTCTCCCACTTTCTTCTTCTTTTTCAGTGATGCTTTACTTATCCGAGGCTTCTTCCCTTTCCATATGAAGTTGGTGATTTGTTTCTCCATCACGTTAAAAAATGTCATTGGAATTTGGATTGGGAGTGCACTGTATGTACAGATGGCTTTTGGTAGAATAGACATTTTTACTATGTTAAGTCTTCCTATCCATGAGCAAGGTATGTTTTTCCACTTAAGTAGGTCCTTTTTAGTTTCTTGTAGTAGTACTTTGTAGTTTTCTTTGTATAGGTCTTTTACATCTTTGGTAAGATTTATTCCTAAGTATTTTATCTTCTTGGGGGCTACTGTGAATGGTATTGATTTGGTTATTTCCTCTTCGATGTTCTTTTTGTTGATGTAGAGGAATCCAAGTGATTTTTGTATGTTTATCTTATAACCTGAGACTCTGCCAAACTCTTCTATTAGTTTCAGTAGTTTTCTGGAGGATTCCTTAGGGTTTTCTGTGTATTAAGATCATGTCATCTGCAAATAGAGATAATTTTACTTCCTCCTTGCCAATCCGGATGCCTTTATTTCTTTGTCTAGCCTAATTGCTCTGGCTAGGACCTCTAGCACAATGTTGAATAAGAGCGGTGATAAAGGGCATCCTTGTCTGGTTCCCGTTCTCAAGGGAAATGCTTTCAGGCTCTCTCCATTTAGAGTGATGAAGCCCTGCTTTTAAAAGGTCTCCTGGCTAGAAACCAAAACCAAAACCAAACCCACTGCTGTCAAGTCAATTCTGACTCATGGTGACTCCATATGTTACAGAGTAGAACTGCTCCATAGGATTTCCTTGGCTGTAATCTTTATGGAGACAGACTGCCAGGCCTTTCTTCCGTGGTGCCACTGGGTGGGTTTGAACCACCAACCTTTAGGTTAGTAGTTGAGTGCATCTTTTGACTATAACTGGCCCTTAAACTGGAAACACCAATCTAAGATGATGCTAATTTTCAGAGGAAAAGCAAGTTCTGATCATTCTCCCCACAGAATCTTCATGTTCTAGCGAAGCCTGACTGCAGACAGTACGGCTTTCCACTTATGTGGCATTCAACCATGTGCCCAAAGCAGTATTGTGTACGTTTAGCCAACAGAGGCAGGGCAGGATGAACTCCTCATACAGCTCCCACAGGCAGGAAAGGGCCACAGTGTGTCCGAGAGCTGTTACACATCCACGGCACATAGAGGGGGAGGAGGACAAGGAAGCGAGCTGGTCAGCCCGACACAGGGCAATGGCAGAAGGACCTCACAGAGCTGTGCGTCCCTTTACACCTGGACGAGGGTTCCTGCAGAGAGAGGTCAGCCAGGCCAGCACTGCTTCAGCGCAGCAGCCTCCAGAGGCCTGGACTCGAGTTCCACAACCTCGCTGGGTGACCTTTGAAGAGCTGCAGACATTCTCTAGGCTTCACGTTCTTCATCTATAAAGTAAGGATACTGCCTTCCTGCCTACACCTCAGCCACCCGACCAAAATAAAACAAAGTGACCTGTGTTCAGCCCTTGGGACCTTCCGAACCACCTCGACCCAGAGACGTAGTGAGTAGGGGATTAGAGGGGGCATTTGCCCAGGTGGGAGTCCGAGGGGGTGCCAGACGAGGCGGGCTGGTGAATCAACCCCCCCACCCCACCCCTGTTGATGAGGTGGAGGGGGGAACGCAAACTTAGAGATTGCCCCTGGATGCCCGTTACCCTCCCTAGCTTTGACCTCCATCTTCCCTGGGGACTTAGTGGGGCCTGAGGACTATCCTGTTCCGTGGTGGGTACAGTCTAGGGCAGGCCTCAACCCACCCAAGAACTGCAGGGAGAGGAGACCTGTGACACACCCCAGTCACCCCGATGGCTTGAAGTTAGAGCCATGAGGGACCATCCGCCCCCAGACCATGAAGCCAGCCCACAGAGGTTGCTGTGCGGGCCGGGCGGCGGGAACGCAGCTGCATTTGTCCGGTGCCTGGAGCTGGGATCCGGCAAAGTATCTTTATTCATTCTGATCCAGAATTCATGGGAACCAAAGTAGATTTCCCTTTTTCTTTTTTTAATCTTTAAAAAAAAAAAAAAATCTGTTAGCACCTACTAATCACCTCCCAAAGCATGTCTTTTCTGATGGAAAAAGTAAATGTGCTCCACGCCTAACTTTCCATCTGCCTCCTGTTTTCTCAAGGCCAAGTGGTCTACCGTCTACTAAAGAAAGGAAACACCTTTTCATCTCAGCCCACCAAGCCTTGCAGCTGTTATCTGAGACTTTGGGCACTGGGGTGGAGTTTTGCAAACACGTATGCATTTTCTCTTTCTCCTCTACAAGGCAACCTTCAATCCAAAAGCTACTATCCACCTCCCAGGTTAATCAGCAAACCTCAGAAACACAGAAAATAGGCCAGATCTGTTGAATGCTCTGTCATCTATACAAACACATCCCAGTGCTACTCAGAGCCACTAATCTGAGCGCTTCGCTAACGACATAAAGAAAAGATCTCATTCAGATCTGATTATGTCTGGCCATGCAGAGGCCAGCTCATGGCTTCTTGTGGTCCCTGGGCTAGAAACCTCTAAGCAAGTTGTGGAAGAGGCTGGAAGCCATACTTCCAACACAGAATTCTAAAGCGGGTTCTATGTATGGCCTCCCGCTCCAGGACCCAACTCTGATCTGCTCCCTCAAGTTTACCGGGCACATTCATAGGGACTCCACGGTCACTGCCTTTACCTCATTATAAATTGAGCCTCCTGCTTTTCAACAGCTGTTACAATGGTGGAAAGAATACATTGGATCCATTAGCATATGTTAAACAACCACTGGGGACCCAGTACTGAGACAAGCTCTGCTGGAAACACAACAAGAAAGAGGAGACAAAGTACAACCTCAGTACCCTGAAATCCAAGAGGGACAGCACAGACGTACTCAGCACCAAGCTACAAACAATAGCTGGTGAGATAAAATCAAGCATAAATTTATGTAGCAGTAATTCAGGCTGTCCTAAACCACAGCCAGGAGTCCCTGGGTCACCCAAGCAGCTAAGCACTGGACTACTAACTGAGAGGTTGGCAGTTTGAACCCACCCAAAGGTACCTCAGAAGAAAAGGTCTAGGGATTTGCTTCTGAAAGGTCACAGTCATGCAAACCCTCGGAGAACAGTTCTTCCATACATACATGGGTCACTGAGTCAGAATCGATTCAACAGCAACTGTTGTGATTTTTTGTGTTAACCCACAGCCAACTCATCTATAAGCTCCCTTTTCCAGGAGCCAGGGTGGGCATGTTTTGCAGGGAACGTGGTTAACAGAGTTACGCCCAAGGTGGTGTGGACACAGATACAAGTTTTGAAGGGCAGAGTTAAATAAAAGTGGCTACAAGTCCTTTTCCATTCTGCGTTTTCCTCCTTAACCTGGCACCATCAATAACAACACTTGCCCTTCATGGAGAAGTAGTTCTGACTGGGCTACATGAACCTGCTTTTACTACGTTGAGTGTGAAGAAACAGCTGTTGCCTTCGCTTTGACTCCATAACCAAGGTGTTGAGTGCTCTGAACTCTAAGAACAAAATACCTCCCACTTTTGCCTGAAAGTTGTCAACCAACAACGAAGATCCTGTCTGTGAGAAGGTGGTTGAGTACCAGTTGCTAGAAAACCCTCAGTAAGATGGACTGACACAGTAGCTGTAACAATGGAGCTGTAACAACGATCGTGAAGACGGTCCAGGAGCCGGCAACATTTCGTTGTTATACATGAGGGCGTCATAAGTTGGAGTTGACTTGACGGCAGTTAACAACCACCACCACCATAGCAGACTAGGGTCAGTCCTCTTGGACTTAATTCGTTGCCGTTTTTGTTTATTTGTTGCTCTTAAAGTTAGGCCTCTGCTTCAATCTGTTTCCTCTGTCCATTTTTTGCCTGTTACACACAGTTACATAACATGCTGTATATGACCACGGCCCTTCTTGTCCAATCTGTGCCTGCTCCCAAGGCAGCACTAAAGCACAAACACTCTTTTATGAAGTGATGACAAAAGTTTCCTCTAGGTTAAAACTGCTCTGATGGAGTTTCAAGACTCCTCTCCCAGGCTGGCTCTGCAGCAAGCTGCCTAAATTTCCTTTTTTTTTTTTTCAACCACCCTGTCCACCCCACCAACTGCCCTCTTTTTTTATGTAAAGAAACACCCACAGATGTTTAATATGGGTATTCAGATGGGATACCCATATTAGGGCCAGTGTGTGTGCAAGAGAAAGATGGGTTGGAAGCCAACAGAATTATGTGAATATATCAGAAGACAGATTTTCTTTCTCACAAATGGAGGGGAATACATACCCCCTTTCAACTCCCTGTAACGTACAAAATACTGAAACTGTTAAAAAGCCAAATGTACTATGAATGTGTGCATGACATGAACTAGCTTTTGTAGAGTTTTAAAATGATACCTATCTGAGGCCATATGAAGAAATTATAAAGGAACAAAGAAGCCAAATGTTAAAATAACAGTGTTTGGCATGATAGGATTCACTTGATGTTGTTGTTAGTTTGCCATTGAGTCAGCTCCAACTCGGGATGACCTTATATGTAACAGAACAAAACACTGCCTGGTATTGCACCACCTTCCTGACTGTTGGTATGTTTCAGCCCATTGTTGTGGGTACTGTGTCAATCCATCTCATCAAGGGTTTCCTACATTTTTGCTGATCCTCTACTTTACCAAACAGGATATCTTTTTCTAGCGATTGGTACTCAACTACTATTTATTCAAGGCCTGCTCCAAGCCAGGCCCTGTGCTAGGTGCTGCCAGAACATTCCAAATGCCTCTGTGAAAAAAAAGATTCTTGTCCCTGAGCTCCTCTCTGCCTCCCAGACCCCAGTCAAATATAAGGTGCTGGAGGAGTTTACTTACATAAATAATCCACTGGCAAAAATCCAAATCAAAAGAAAATGATGGGTTAAGCTTGAGACTTACCCCGCCTCCGAAGCTCTGAAAGCAGAAGAACTCTGGGGCTCCCTGTAGCTTCTAGGGGTGCCACAGCAGCTCTCGGAGCTACCCAGGCATCCTCTCCCCAGGGATTTCTTACTTGGTGCAAAGGCTGCAGAATCGTTCTCATACCCGTTCAACAAGCTGCGGCCGGCTCTAGCTCTCGTCACCTCAGGCTGATGCCCCTCATTGCTGTCCTCTCGTGGTGCAGGAAGGTTCCGTGACAATTTGTATCCATGAGAGATCAGGAGGTCTTCTACACTGTACATGGTGCACTGGGTCTATCAAAGCTCAGTCACTAGAAACATCTTGGTGGCAGGATCCATCACTGAGGGGGGAAGACAGAGAGCTTTGTCTGTGAGGAGTCACCACTCCTGTGTCACCAGTTTTCCCTAAAATTGAGTCTGTCCCCTCCTCCTCCCTCTACATGCACCAAACTAAACCAGGGCTGATGACCACAGCATCTCTGCAGGTAAAGAAGAAATGTGGGTTGCTCTACCTGAAGCCACACTCAATCTTTCTCAAGTAGAGTGGGTGGATGCCACATTGGCTCTACAGGATGTGGTAGTAATTCTGAGGATTTCACTGTCTGATGAATGCCTCTTGTAGAAGATTCCAGAATAGTGTTTAAGCAATGAAATGATTAACCGTATCCACCATCCCCTTGCCCCACTCATCTAAAAACAACAGGCATGTGGAGTGAGGATAAAATAAATACAGGCCCCGAACCTGCAATTACTGCTTCATGTTTCTAAAAACGGAAACTGCCAACGTCCAGCTTAATCTTAACTATACTTCCCTGCTTTCATGTCGCAAACATACCTTTTGCTCAAAAAGGGCAGAGTGCGATATTTAATCAACAAATAGCCATGCTCAAATTTGGAGAAAGCAGTCTAAATGGAAATTGCCAGGGACTCTACCACATGGTGGTTAACTAGCATCTGAAAATAGACTTTAAGGCTTTAGGCTCATAATGAGAAAACAAATAGCACACTCATCAAGCATACACACCCAGCCCACTACACAATCTGAAAGTTCTCCTTTCCACATGAAACCTTTAAGAATCAAATTCTGCCCCTATGGGTCTTGGCTTTGGAAAAGCTTGGCATCTCTGAGTCAAGCGTGTCCATAATTCAACAGCAGCGACTTTCCCGGCAGTAAGCCACCCAAAGGCAATAGTACCAAGAGAGAAGAATAAAAATGGACAGAAATGTACTTAAGAGCGCATGTGTGAAAAGAGGTGGGGCAGCCATGTTTATTTTCACACAAGGGAGCCTAATTTCCTAAGTCTTCCCTTTGTTAATAGAGCAGGAACAGGTTTTGGTTGGATGGCATCTGCCACAGCCTCCACAGAGTGCGTGAGTCACTCCACAGAGGCTGTGACCCTGGCATGAGCAAGATGCACACCAAAGTCAGGCTCTCCTGAGAGCGAGGCCAGCTCCAGTCACAGCAGGCTAGTGGAGGGAAATAGAGCTGCTGCAGGCACCAAGAACAATGGCCAGGAAATGCCTGCTGGCCGGTGCGCAGGTGAAAGGAAGACGCATGCGCTTCCTGTCGGTGGGAATTCTTGCTGGGGTCCATCACACAACTCTGCTGACTGTGCGTGTTCCCGCTCTTCACATGCTAGATTACAACTGGACAAACGCCCCAGTTGTCAGCATGGAGCATGTCAGACTTTGGAGGTCTGTAACTTTCCATTTTTATGTACCCATATTTTATGGAAGGTGGACAAGCTCTGGCAGTTACTGCACTAATGGAAAAAATCTCCATAGCAACTGTGCCATTCCTGACCCACTCCTGCTATGTCTTTTTTTTTTTTTTAATTTTTATTGTGCTTTAAGTGAAAGTTTACAAATCAAGTCAGACTCTCATACAAAAATTTATATACACTTTGCTATGTGCTCCTAATTGTTCTCCCCCTAATGAGACAGCACACTCGTTCTCTCCACTCTCTATTTTTGTCTCCATTCAGCCAGCTTCTGACCCCCTCTGCTCTCTCATCTCCTGCCCAGACAGAAGCTGCCAACATAGTCCCATGTGTCTACTTGATCCAAGAAGCTCATTCTTCACCAGTATCATTTTCTACCCCATAGTCCAGTCCAACCCCTGTATGAAGAGCTGGCTTTGGGAATGGCTCCTGTCTTGGGTTAACAGAAGGTCTGGGGACCATGACCTCCGGAGTCCTTCCAGCCTCAGTCAAACCATTAAGTCTGGTCTCTTTATGAGAATTTGGGGTCTGCATCCCACTGCTCTCCTGCTCCCTCAGGGGCTCTCTGTTGCGCTCCCTGTCAGGGCAGTCATCGGTTGTAGCTGGGCACCATCTAGCTCTTCTGGTCTCAGGCCAACGCAGGTCTCTAGTTTATGTGGTCCTTTCTGTCTCTTGGGCTCATAATTACCTTGTGTCTTTGGTGTTCTTCATGCTCCTTTGCCCCAGGTGGGCTGAGACCCAATCACGCATTTTAGATAGCCACTTGCTAGCGTTTAAGACCCCAAATGCCACTCTCCAAAGTGGGATGTAGAAAGTTTTCCTAATAGATTTTATTATTCCAATTGACTTAGATGTCCCCTGAAACCATGGTCCCCAAACCTCTGCCCCTGTTGTGCTGGCCTTCGAAGCATTCAGTTTATTCAGGAAACTTCCTTGCTTTCAGTTTAGTATAGTTGTGCTGACCTCACCTGCACTGTGTGTTGTCTTTCCCTTCACCTAAAATAATTCATATCTACTATCTAATTGTTGGAATCGACTCAACAGCAGTGGGTTTACTATCTAATTAGTGAAAACCCCTCTCCGGCCCACCCTCTCTCCCCCTTCTCATAACCATCAAAGAATATTTTCCTCTCTGTTTATCCTATTTCCCCAGTTATTATAATAGTGGTCTTATACAATATTTGTCCTTTTGCAACTTACTAATTTCACTCAGCATAATACCTTCCAGACTCCTCCATGTTATGAAATGTTTCAGGGATTTATCATTGCTCTTTATCGATGTGTAGTATTCCATTGTGTGAATATACCATGATTTACTTATCCATTCATCCATTGATGGGCACCTTGGTTGCTTCCATCTTCTTTCTGCAAACAGTGCCGCAATGAACATGGGTGTGCATATATCTGTTTGTGTAAAGGCTCTTAATTCTCTAGGATATATTCCAAGAAATGGGATTGCTGGATCGTATGGTAATTCTATTTCTAGTTTTTTAAGGAAGCGCCAAGCCCATTTCCAAAGTGGTTGTACCATTTTACATTCCCACTAGCACTGTTTAAGTGTTCCAGTCTCTCTATAACCTCTCCAACATTTATTATTTTGTGTCTTTTGGATTTATGACAGCCTTGCTGGAGTGAGATGGAATCTCATTGTAGTTTTGATTTACATTTCTCTAATGGCTAATGGTCTTGAGCATTTCCTCATGTAGCTGTTAGCTACCTGAATGTCTTCTTTAGTGAAATGCATGTTCATATCCTTTCCCCATTTCTTAAGTGGGTTATTTCTCTTTTTGTAGTTGAGTTTTTGCAGTATCATTTAGATTTGAAAGATCAGATGCTGATAGGAAATATAGCTAAAAACTTTTTCCCCGTCTGTAGGTAATCTTTTTACTCTTTTGGTGAAGTATTTGGATTGAGCATAGGTGTTTGGTTTTTAGGAGCTCCCAGTTATCTGGTTTCTCTGTTGCATTGTTAGTAATGTTTTGTACACTGTTTATGCCATGTATTAGGGCTGCTAGCATTGCCCCTATTTTTTCTTCCATGATCTTTATTGTTTTAGATTTTATATTTGGGTCTTTGATCCATTTTGAGTTCATTTTTATGCATGGTATGTGATATGGGTTTTTATTTTTTTGCAGAAGGATATCCAGTTATGCCACACCATTTGTTAAACAGACTTTGAGCCTTTATTAAATATCAGCTGCTCATATGTGGATGGATTTATGTCTGGATTCTCAATTGTTCCATTGGTCTATGTGTCTGTTGTTGTACCAGTACCAGGCTGTTTTGACTACTGTGGCAGTATAACAGGTTCTAAAATCAGGCAGAGTGAGGCCTCCCACTTTATTCTTTTTTCTCAGTTTAAAAAAAAAAAAAAAAAAAAACCCAGTGCCAATGATTTACTTATCCAGGGCCTCTTTCCCTTCCATATGAAGTTGGTGATTTGTTTCTCCATCTCATTAAAAAATGTCCTTGGAATTTCAACCAGAATTGCATTGTATCTATAGATGGCTTTTGGTAGAATAGACATTTTTACAATGTTAAGTCTTCCTATCCATGTGTAAGGTATGTTTTTCCACTTATGTAGGTCTCTTTTGGTTTCTTGCAGTGGTGTCTTGTAGTTTTCTTTGTATAGGTCTTTTATATCTCCGGTAAGATTTATTCCTAAGTATTTTATCTTCTTGGGGCTACTGTAAATGGTACTGATTTGGTGATTTCCTCCTCAATGTTCTTTTTGTTGGTGTAGAGGAATCCAACTGATTTTTCTATGTTTATCTCGTATCCTGATACTCTGCTGAACTCTTCTATTAGTTTCAGTAGTTTTCTGGAGAATTCTTTAGGGTTTTCTGTGTATAAGATCATGTCATCTGCAAACAGAGATACTTTTATTTCTTTCTTACCAATCTGGATGCCCTTTATTTCTTTATCTACCCTAACTGCTCTGGATAGAACCTCCAACACAATGTTGAATAATAGTGGTGATAAAGGGCATCCTTGTCTGGTTCCTGATCTCAAGAGGAATGCCTTCAGACTCTGTCCACTTAGGATGATGTTGGCTTTGTATAAATGCCCTTTAGTATGCTGAGGAATTTTCCTTCTATTCCTATTTTGCTGAGAGTTTTTATCATGAATGGGTGTTGAACTTTGTCAAATGCCTTTTCTGCATCAATTGATAAAATCATGTGGGTCTTGTCTTTTGTTTTATTTATATGATGGGTTACATTAATTATTTTTCTAGTGTTGAACCATCCCTGGATGCCTGGTATGAACAACACTTGGTCATGGTGAATTATTTTTTTGATATGCTGTTGAATTCTATTGGTTAGAATTTTGTTGAGGATTTTTGCTTCTAAGCTCACGACAGATACCAAAACCAAACCCATTGCCATCGAGTCGATTCCGACTCATAGCAACTCTATAGGACAGAGTATAACTGCCCCATAGGGTTTCCAAGGAGCACCTGGTGGATTTGAACTGCTGACCTTTTGGTTAGCAGCCATGGCTCTTAACCACTACGCCACCAGGGTTTCCCCATGAGGGACAGAGGTCTGTAATTTTTTTTTGTGGAGTCTTTACCTGGTTTTGGTATCAAGGATAGGCTGGCGTCATAGAATTTGTTAGTATTCTGTCCTTTTCTGTGCTCTGAAATACCTTTAGTAGTAGTGGTGTTAGCTCTTCTCTGAAAGTTCGGTAGAACTCTGCAGTGAAGCCATCAGGGCCAGGGCTTTTTTTTTGTTGGGAGTTTTTTGGTTACCTATTCAATCTCTTCTTTTGTTATGGGTCTTTTTTAGCTGTTCTGCCAATGTCTGTGTTAGTTTAGGTAAGTAGTACGTTTCTAGGAATTCATCCATTTCTTGTAGATTTTCAAATTTGTTAGATTATAATGTTCCGTAGTAATCTGATTATTTAATTTCAGTTGGGTCTGTTGTAATATCAGCCATCTCATTTCTTATTCGGGTTATTTGCTTCCTCTCCAGTTTTTGGCCAATGGTTTATCAATTTTGTTTATTTTTTCAAAGAACCAGCTTTAAGTCTTGTTAACTCTTTCAATTGTTTTTCTGTTTTCTATTTCATTTAATTCTGCTCTCATTTTCATTATTTGCTTTCTTCTGGTGCTTGAGGGTTTCTTCTGTTGCTCTCTATTTGTTCAAGTTGTAGGGATAATTCTCTCATTTTGGCCCTTTCTTCTTTTTGTATGTGGGTGTTTATTGATATAAATTGACCTCCGAGCACTGCTTTCACTGTGTCCCAAAGGTTCTGATAGGAAGTGTTTTCATTCTCATTGGAGTCTATGAATTTCTTTATTCCATCCTTAATGTCTTCTATAAACCAGTTGTTTTTGAGCAGGGCATTGTTCAGTTTCCAAGTGTTTGATTTCCTTTCCCTGCTTTTTCTGTTATTGGTTTCTACTTTTATGGCCTTATGATCAGAGAAGATGCTTTACAATATTTCAGTGTTTTGGATTCTGCTAAGGCTTGCTTTATGACCTAATATGTGGTCTATTCTAGAGAATGTTCCATGTGCACTAGAAAAGAAAGTAATCTTGGCTGCTGTCGGGTGGAGTGTTCTGTATATGTCTATGAGGTCAAGTTGGTTGACTGTGGCATTTAGATCTTCCGTGTCTTTATTGAGCTTCTTTCTGAATGTCCTGTCCTTCACTGAAAGTGGTGTGTTGAAGTCTCCTACGATAATTGTGGAGCTGTCTATCTCACTTTTCAATGCTGTTAGAGTTTGTTTTATGTATCTTGCAGCCCTTTCATTGGGGGTGCATAAATATTTAATATGGTTATATCTTCCTGGTATATTGTCCCTTTAACCATTATATAGTGCCCCTTGTCCTCTGTGGTGGATTTAACTTTAAAGTCTATTTTGTCAGAAATTAATACTGTCACTCCTGCTTTTTTTTTGATTGTTGTTTGCTTGATATATTTTTTTCCATCCTTTGAGTTTTAGTTTGTATCTCTAAGTCTAAGGTGTGTCTCTTCTAGGCAGCATATAGACCTATCGTGCTTTTTAATCCATTCTGCCACTCTCTGTCTTTTTATAGGTGCATTTAGTTCATTTACATTCAGCATAATTACAAAATGGTATGAGCTTAGTTCTGTCCTTTTGACGTCTTTTTTTGTGTTGTTGACAGTTTCTTTTTCCCACTTAATTTTTCGTGCTGAGTAGGTTATCTTTATATATCGCCTTTTCCTCTTATTTGTTATTGATTTTGTTTCTGCTGTGTCTCTATTTTTTTCTTGTATTTCATTTTGTTGAGTAGGATTGTTAGTCTCCTTTGTGGTTACCTTAATATTTACCCATATTTTTCTGAGTTTAAACCTAACTTTTATTTCTTTTTATCGCCTTGTCTTCCTCGCCATACGAAAGATCTATGACTACATTTTTTAGTCCCTCTTTATTGTTTTAATGTTGTCTTCTTTTACATAACATCGCTGTTTCCCTGTTCTGAGCGTTTTGTTTTTTTTTTTAATCTTGATTTATTTTTGTGGTTTCCCTGTCTGGGTTTACCTCTAATTGATCTGTCCTATGTTCTAGTCCTGGGTTGATACCTGATATTATTGATTTTCTAACCAAAGAACTCCCTTTAGTATTTCTTGTAGTTCTGGTTTGTTTTTTACAAATTCCCTAAACTTCTGTTTATCTGGAAATATCCTAATTTCACCTTCATATTTGAGAGAAAGTTTTGCTGGATATATGATTCTTGGCTGGCAATTTTTTTCCCCATCAATGCTTTATATAAGTCTCCCCATTGCCTTCTTGCCTGCATGGTTTTTGCCAAGTAGTCTGAGCTTACTCTTATTGACTCTCCTTTGTAGGTGACTTTTCGTTTATCCCTAGGTGCTCTTAAAATTCTCTCTTTATCTTTTGCTTTGGTAAGTTTGATTATGTCTTGGTGACTTTCTTTTAGAATCTACCTTATGTGGAGTTCGAGGAGCATTCTCATCTTTCGCGATATCAGGGACGTTTCCTGCCAACAAATCTTCAACAATTCTCTCTGTATTTTCTGTTATCCCTCCATGTTCCGGTACTCCAATCACTTATAGGTTATTTCTCTTGATAGAGTCCCACATGATTCTTAGGGTTTCTTCATTTTTTTTAATTCTTTTATCTGATTTTTTTTTTCAAATATATTGGTGCCAAGTGCTTCATCTTCAAGCTCACCAATTCTGCCTTCCACTTGCTCAATTCTGCTCCTCTGACTTCCTATTGAGTTGTCTAATTCCGTAGTTTTATCGTTAATCTTCGGAATTTCTGATTGCTCTCTCTCTATGGATTATTGCAGCTCATTAAAGTTTTTATTATGTTCTTGAATAACCTTTTTAATTTCTTCAACTACTTTATCTGAGTGTTCCTTGGTTTGTTCTACGTACTGCCTGATCTCCTTCCTAATTTCATTTCTGATGTCTTGAAGAGTTCTGTATATTAATCTTTTGAATTCTGCATCCGGTAATTCCAGCAAGGTACCTTCATCTGGAAGATCCACTGATTCTTTGTTCTGAGAGCTTGTTGAGGCAATCATGGTCTGTTTCTTTATGTGACTTGATATTGACTGTTGTCTCTGAGCCATCTTTAAGTTATTGTATTAGTTTATTTCATGCTTGCTTACTGTATCCTGGCTTATTGCTTTGTTTTGTGTTGACATACCAAAATGGGTTGCGTGAGTGAGCTAGCTGGATTATTTTCACCTTTGAAGCTCTGACGTCCTGTCACCAGATGGCTAGAGCTATTATCAGGTATATCAGTCTAGGAGTCCATTCACTTTTCTTATATGAATTCAGCTCAGGTGTCTACATAACTGATCAAGTGTGTGGTACAGGCTCTGTCCTACAGTCTTAGAGTGGCAGGGGTGATTGGTGTAGGTACCAGTGTCTGGCTGCAGCAAGGGGTCACACTCTGAACAAGGCAGGGGGCTGAGAACCATCCCCTGAGTGTCTGTGAGGAAAGCATGTCCCTATACCCTAGGGTGTACAGGTGGGTGTGTTCTGCAGACAGACCATGGGCACCCAATGCTTTTTTTGTAAGGACCAAGGGGTACAAGTTATCCCTGGACCTCTGTTGCAGGTGGCTGGGTGATCTGAGTGGAGCCACCAGTCCTTAGGACCCTGATGTGGGTAGATGAGGACCCTGCTCAACAGGCAAAGCAGTTTTCAAATATCAAACACCCACCTCTTCACCTCACAGCTGAAATGGTTAGTCTGCCAACAAGGGCCTATTCTCCTGATAATAGGCCCACAGAGGTCCATGCAGGGGGAAAGGTATTCAAAGTTCACGGACCGTTTATGCCTGCACAGGATCCGCTTCTGTCCTGAGCTCCCCAGATTTGTGGAGCTGGCAAATTATCTTTTCCCCCAATTGTGAATTTATTCCTACTCCAAGGCCAGGAGGATGGCTCAGTGCGCTCAGTAGGGCCTATCTCAGGCCCAGGAAAATCAACAGCCACTGAAGCTGGCTTGGAGGCTGGGGGCATGTTAAAATATACACAAGTACTTAGCTTTTGCCAAGAGCACTATTCTTCTCTGGTTCCGGAGGTGTGAGTGGGCTGTGCAGCTGGTTGCTTCTCCCTGAGGAAACCGCGGCCAAATGTTACCACCAGGCAGCTGCACCCACTCCTGGGAATGGTGCCTGAGGAATCCCAGCAATTCAGGTCTGGCAACTCCTCTCCGCTTCTGAACCGTCTCTCCCTCCCCATCGCTGAGTCCATTTTCTAACTTTGCCTTTGATGTTCAGGGCTCATAGTCTGTCATAAATATAATCATTTCACTTGTTTTTTCAGGTCTTTGTCGTAAGAGGGATCACAGGAAGCATCTGGCTATTCTGCCATCTTGGCCCCATGTCTTCTGCTATGTCTTTTAGAGTGCTGTCTGGCTTGGGTCATTCCCTTAGACAGAAATGGAAGTGCCAGGGAAGCAAGCACTTGTTCTTTTGTGTGGCTGAGCAAGTCACTGGGCTACTACTGTTGAGGTAAGAAATCCTATTACGAACAACATGCAGGTCCTATAAGAGGGGCGTGTAGATAATGCTGTGGCATATGGAATGCGAGCGTGATGTTTGGTTCAATCCTATATCCCTAGCTTCTCTCACAGTATGCTTTCAATAAATAACGCTAACTAAATGCACAGATGAAAGAAAGTGATATTTGACCTGGGTTTTAAAGGATGATTAGGACTTCATTAAATAAATTGTGTGTACATGTGTATGAGAGGGGGAGGTGGCATCTAGAATAGACTTTGGGTACAATTACACCAGGAGTAAAGAAATCACTGAGCAACAGAATTCTGGTGGTGCACTGGTTAAGAGCTCATCTGCTAACCAAAATGTTGGCAGTTTGAATCTAGCAGGTGCTCTTTGGAAACTCTGCAGGGAAGTTCTACTCTATCCCATAGGGTCTCTATGAGTGAGAATCGACTCAATGGCAATAGGTTTGGTATTTTTGTTTTTTGGTAGGCCAAGGTCCCTAGACCCACTGGCTCAGTGTCACACGTGCAGTCCACACCACAGTTTAGGCCTTAGACACAGAGTTTCTCTCTCTTAATGCTTCAGGCTCTTAAAAGAACAGCAAATTACACTGCATTCAAACTGGACGCCTAACACACCAAGGACCAGGCCAGAATCCAACCCATAGTTGGCTGGTGATGCAGTCCATTTGTTAAGGTGTTAAAGAAGAAATTGCCCCACAAAATATGTATGATGTTAGTTGCCGTTGAGTTGATTTTGACTCTTGGTGCCCCCATATGACTCTACGTGTGCAGGGTAGAGCTGTTCCATAAAGTTTTTAAGGCTGTGATCTTTCAGAAGTAGATCGCCAGACCTGTCTTCTGAGGTGCCTATGGCTGGGTCTGAACTGGCAACATTTCGGCTAGTACAGTAGTTGAGCACTTAATCGCTGGGGCTAGGCAAGTTGGTCCAATAAGGACAAGGTTGCACAATAATTATACTACCTTAAATGGCATGGAGCTAAAAACATCTTTCAAAAATGATTTAAACTCATAAACGGCACACTATGACCTTAAAGGTGAAAAGTGTTTTAACTGTTGGAAACTCATTTGTTTTCATCTCTCAAAGGCCAGTGGGACACAACAGTAGGAAGTACAAGTGCCTCTGCCCACAGTGCACAGAGCTGGCAGGTCAGGGAGAAGGCACGTGGGGGACAGCCACAGCCCTAGTGGAGAACCCACTAGTGCAGCCCCTTCCTAGCCGCCATTCAAATTCATAGATGGCTTCTCATCCCTGGGCTTACACTCTTACCTTCTCCATCCTAACATCTCCACACCCACACTAACTTTAACCTCCTCCCCTAACAGACAATCCCACGCTTGTGCTAATCCTTACTATCATCAGCTTTGCACTGCATCTCTATCTACTTAAGATGGAATGGGCTACCTCAAGATGTAGCAAGCTGCCCATCACTAACACATCAATTACATTAGCCCCCATGAGGGAATGCTGAGACTCCGAGAGGACATGGGCATTCAAAGTGTTCCTGGACTAGAAGGACAGCCCTTTTAAAGTTTCTCTCCAAGGTTAGCTAGGAAGCTTCAGAGGGCAGTGAGTTTATAATAACGGTGGAGGAACATTTCAGAAAAGGAGGGTGGAAATGGTTGCACAACTGAAGAAAGTAATCGGTGATACTGAACTATACACGTAGAAATTGTTAAATGGGTGTATGTTCTGCTGGGTATGTTTTCAACAACAAAAAATAAATCATTTGAGTAAATAAAAATAAACTGTTTCCAATCTGAGATACCAGCCTTCTAAATCAACAGCATTTAACTCTATTATCCAACCACTACCTAATTAAAAAAAAATAGCGTATTCATAATTCCCATTTTAACTTACTCAAAGGATTGCTGTACAGAGTACACATACCCCCAAAATTGACAAAATGTAAGTTATCGTGACTGTTACTGTAACATTACACTTCACAACCTGGTTGCATGTATAGTTAAAATGCACAGTACTGGGTGGGATCCTGGGTTCTAATCCCAGCTCTAGTGCTGACAAATGCTGTCAGTTTATCATACTGCAGAGGACTAGGTATTGCTGTGATGCTGGAAGCTATGTCACCGGTATTTCAAATACTAGCAGGGCCACCCATGGTAGACAGTTTTCAGTGGAGCTTCCAGACTAAAACAGACTGGAAGAAGGACCTGGCAGTCTACTTCTGAAAAAACTGGCCAGTGAAAACCTTACAAATAGCAGCGGAACACTGCCTGGTATAGTGCTGGAAGATGAGTCCCTTAGGTTGGAAGGTACTCAGAATACGACTGGAGAAAAGCTGCCTCCTCAGAGTCAACCTCAAGAATGTAGATGGAGTCAAGCATTCGGGACCTTTGTTAGCTGATGTGGCATGACTCAAAATGAGACGGAACAGTTGTAAACATTCATTAATGATCAAAACATGGAATGTACAAAGTATGAATCTAGGAAAATTGGAAGTCATCAAAAATGAAATGGACCACATAAAGATCTTTAACCTAGGCATTAGTGAGCTGAAAAGGACTGGTATTGGCCATTCTGAATCAAGCAATCATATGGTGTACTATGCCAGGAATGACAAATTGAAAAGAAATGGCATTGCATTCATAGCCAAAAAGAACTTTTCAAGATCCATCCTGAAGTACAATGCTGTCAGTGACAGGATAATATCCATAGGCCTACAAGTAAGACCACTAAATACAACTATTATTCCAATTTATCCACCAACCACTAATGCCAAAGATGAGGAAATTGAAGATTTTTGCCAATTTCTGCAGCCTGAAATTGATCAAACATGCAATCAAGATGTACTGACAATTACTGGTGATTGGAGGCAAAAGTTGGAAACAAAGAAGAAGGATCTGTATTTGGAAAATATGGCCTTGGTGACAGGAACAATGCTGGAGATTTCATTATAGAATTGTGTAAGACCAATGACTTATTCATTGCAAAGACCTTTTTCAACAACGTAAGCGGTGACTATACACGCGGACCTCGCCAGATGGAAAACAAAGGAATCAAATCGACAACATCTGTGCAAAGAGATGATGGAGAAGCTCAATATCATCAGTCAGAGCAAGGCCAGGGACTGACTAACACACCGTCAATTGCTCATATACAAGTTCAAGTTAAAGCTGAACAAAATTAAAATAAATCCACAAGAGCTAAAGCATGACCTTGAGCATATCTCACCTGAATTTAGAACCCAGCTCAAGAATAGATTTGCCACACTGAACACAAATGACTAAACACCACATGAGTTGTGGGATGACATCAAGGACATCATACACAAAGAAAGCAAAAAGGTCATTAAAAAGAGGAAAGAGAAAGAAAAGATCAAAATGAATGTCAGAAAAGACTCTGAAACTCGCTCTTGAATGTAGACTAGCTAAAGCAAAAAGAAGAAATGATGAAGTAAAAGAATTGAAGATTTCAAAGGGTGGCTCGAGAAGGCAGTGTTACAATGAAATGTGCAAAGACCTGGAGTTAGAAAACCAAAAGGGAAAAACATGCTCGGTATTTCTCAAGTTGAAAGAACAGAAGAAAAATTCAAGCCTCAAGTTGCAATACTGAAGGATTCTATGGGCAAAATATTGGACAACACAGCAAGCATCAAAAAAAGATGGAAGGAACACACAGAGTCACTGTACCAAAAAGAACTGGTCAACATTCAATCACTCACAAGGTAGTATATGATCAAGAACCTATGGTGCTGAAGAAATAAGTCCAAGCTGCACTGAAGGCACTGGGGAAAAACAAGGCTCCAGGAATTGACGGAATACCAATTGAGATGTGTCAACAAATGGATGCAGCACTGGAAGTGCTCATTCATCTATGCCAAGAAATGTGGCCAGCTAACTGGCCAACCAACAGGAAGAGATCCATATTTGTGCCCACTCCAAAGAAAGGTGATATCACAGAATGCGGAAATTAGCAAGCAATATCATTAATATCACACGCAAGTAAAATTTTGCCAAAGATAATTTAAAAGTGGTTGAGCAATAGATCGACAAGGAACCACGGGAAATTTAAACCAGATTCTGAAGAGGACATAGAAGGAGGGATACAATTGTTGATGTCAGATGGATCTTGGCTGAAAGCAGGGAATACCAGAAAGATGTTTACCTGTGTTTTATTGACTGTGCAAAGGCATTCGACTGTGTGGGTCATAACAAATTACGGATAACATTGCGAAGAATGGGAATTCCAGAACACTTAATTGTGTTCATGAGGAGCCTGTACATAGACCACAAGGCAGTCATTCAAACAGAACAAAGGGATATTTTGTGGTTTAAAATCAGGAAAGGTGTGCATCAGGGTTTGTATTCTTTCACATACTTTTTCAATCTGTATGCTGGGCAAATAATCCAAGAAGCTGGACTACATGAAGAAGAATGTGGCATCGGAACTGGAGGAAGATTCATTAACGACCTGCAATGTGCAGATGACACAACCTTGCTTGCTGAAAGTGAAAAGGACTTGAAGCACTTACTGATGAAGATTAAGGACCACGGCCTTCAGTACGGATTACACTTCGACATAAAGAACACAAAAATCCTCACAATTTGCTTAATAAGCAACTTCACAATAAAAAGAGAAAAGACTAAAGTTGTCAAGGATTTCATTTTACTTGGATTCACAATCAACACCCGTGGAAGCAGCAGTCAAGAAATCAAACAAGTTATTGCATTGGCCAAATCTGCTGCAAAAGATTTCTTTAAAGTGTTGAAAATCAAAGATGTTACTTTGAGCCTAAGGTGCATCTGACCCAAGCCATGATATTTTCAATCACCTCATATGCATGTGAAAGCTGGACAATGCATAAGGAAGACTGAAGAAGAATTGATGCATTTGAATTATGATGTTGGTGAAGAATACTGAATATAACATGGACTGCCAGAAGAATCAAACAAATGTGTCTTGGAAGAAGTACATGAAAGTGCTCCTTGGAAGTGGGGATGGCGAGACTTTGTGTCATATACTTTGGACATGTTATCAGGAGGGACCAGTCCCTGGAGAAGGATATCACGTTTGGTAAAGTAGAGGGTCAGTGAAAAAGACCTTCAACCAGAAGAACTGACACAGTGGCTGCAACAATGGGCTTAAACATAGCAAGAATTGTGAGGATGGTGCCGGACCAGGCAGTGTTTCCTTCTGCTGTACACAGGGCTGCTATGAGTTGGAACCGATTGGATAGCACCTAACAACAGCACCTGTCACTCACTCCTAGCTATGGCCCCTGGAGTAGGTCATTTACCTCACCAAGCCTCAGTTTTCTGATCTGCGAAATGGGATATCACTATCTTCCCATCTCACGAGGCCATCCTGAGGCCCCATAGGAATATGCAAAAGTGCAAATCGCCACGCATATATAAGATCATGGACTTATTATGCAACAATGGTTCTAGTTTGTCTTTGAAGGGCTACTTGCTTTATGGAAAGATTTCACATTAGTACTAATTTTTACCATGTAGTTTAGACCATTTCCTAATTCCTTCCGTATCATTTGGTAGGTTACTTTCAATTTCCAAATTCAGGCCAGCTTTACATCACCCACATATTTAGTCTTTTGTAAATGGACATTTCAACCTCCATAAGAGATCACCTAGAACAACATTCTTTTATATAGTTCCAAACTTTAAAACACATAGTCTGAGTGCCGATAAAGCACCAGGCACTAAGACTGTAATAGTGAATAAGACATGTTCCTTGCCCATGAGGAGTTTATTGTCTAGCTGAGGAGACAACTGGAAAACAGGCAATGAAAACACAGCATACACATTTGTTAGTGGCAGGGAGCCCGCAACCTGTCCATGACGTCACAGCACGATGATAGTGGTAAGAACAGGATGACATGTAAGGGACCCTGTCCAAGAGGCCACAGAAGGCTTCTGGAAGATTAATTCTAAGTCAAAAATGCTCTACCTCCAGGCTTTGCTGTAAGATCACCTTGTAAGTATAATTTTCCAGCCAGTTAAGAACTTTTTTCTTCACTATGTTTACTTTTTCCTACTCCACTGTATCACATACTCAGTAAAACATCTAGGAGACTGGCCAAGATAGTGTGGATGCCTAGATATAATCTCAGATAAGCAAGAAAGTTCTGGTATTGGCTGAGCAAGGATACAACTACAAAAGACAAATGGCCCCACTTTACCAACTTAAATATCTAATGGGCAATATCTTCTTTTACACTAATGCAGAGGAAACATTTAAGCTTCACATAAGAACAAATACTTTAACAGCACAGTCTACCAAGGTCGGGTCTACCTCTGAAAACAGTGAGCGCGCTACCCAGGAGATTCTTAAACAGAGGTTACAGTCACTGTCCCTGGGTGGTGCAAACAGCTAACACACTTGGCTGCTAACCGAAAGGTCAGAGGTTCAAGTCCACCCAGGGGCACCTTGGAAGAAAGACCTGGTGATCTATTTCCAGAAAATGAGCTACGGAAAACACAGTTCTACTCTGATAGACATGGGGGTGTCATGAATCAGAATCGACTGGACAACAACTGGTTTGTTCAGGTAACTGTGGATACTAAACTTTTTTGTTTTTATAGCAACCCGATGTAGGTGTGTACACACACATCAACTGAGACATTAAATGAAAAATATTTTACCTTTACAGCCTGAAATGCACTGTCCTGTTTTCTGTTCTATTTAATTTTTTAAAAATGATGGTCACCACTCACTAAACAAATTTCATGATCCACTAGTGGGTCCCCACTTAGAGTTCGAAAATCACTGATACAGAAGTCATTCCTGCGATAGTCAGGCGGGTGAACCAGATGATCTCCGAAACAGTTTTCAGGTTCAAAGATCCCATCGACCTGTGAGAAACTCCTTCGTCTAACAAGTTCACTGCTCCGTTCTCTATAGCAAACGTGGCTAGTCTATCATTTCCAAGAAAATTCCCAGCTACTAACCGAAGCTACTTTCAGAGTTCTGAGAGCATAGCATAAAAAGAAATCAATCTCCTTAAGGCAAAGTGCTGTCTTCTGCTTCCTGCCTCACTTTACCTACAGCTTACTAGGGCCTTGGCACCCCAAAGCCTCTAACCACTGTTTCACCGGCTGTCAGATAAACCCAAACTGCTGAAGCAAAAGGGAAACCTGAAATCCCTTGAAACTACTTGGATCTTCAATGCTGAGACTTCTATTCTCTCTTCCTCTTTGGTTTGAGAAAGCCAGGTGGCAGCTTTTTTTTTTCCCCCTTTTGGCTTCACTATTTTTCTTTTCAGGTTTTCTTGTTATTTGCTAATCCATATATTCATAGAATAAGTCCACCATTAAAAAAAAAAAATCATATGGCAATTTTAAAACTCTACCAGCACGATAAACACTGACAATCCAGTAAACGAGATATGTATCCTTAGGGATCTATTTCTCTGACTGGTTGTTGTTGTTAGCTGCTGTTCAGCTGGCCCCCAGCTCATGGCAACCCCATGCACAAGACCGAACCGTTGTGATCCATAGAGTTTTCAGTGGCTGGTTTTTCGGAAATCAATCACCAGGCCTTTTCTCCTAGTCCACCTTGGTCTGGGAGCTCTGCTGAAACCTGTTCGGCATCACAGCAATACCTAAGCCTCCACTGAGAGACGGGTAAAACCAAAAAAACCAAACCTGTTGCCATCGAGTTGATTTCGACTCATAGCGACCCTATAGGACAGAATAGAACTGCCCCATAGAGTTTCCAAGGAGCATCTGGTGGATTTGAACTGCTGACCTTTCAGCAGTCTTAGCTCGTAACCACTATGCCAGCAGGGTTTCCAAGGTTTCCAAGGAGCAGCTGGCAGATTCAAACTGTCAATCTTTTGCACAGCAGCCGAATGCTTAGCCACCGTACCACTGTACTGTTTTACATAGGAAGTACATTGGCCTGAATCAAACCCAGGACTCCTGCATTGAAGGCAAGAATTCTACCACTGAACCACAATGTATATTAAACAGCATCTTCTCATCTCAGGTGGAAGTTACTTAAGTCTTTCTCCTACATACACACAGAGAGAGGAGACAGAGTACAGTAAACATACCATGGACTTGGAAACCGAAAACCCTGGCTCTTCTACTTGCTAGGTGACTTTTATCTGGTTACTTAACTTGTGAGCCTCAGTTTTCTCATCTGTAAAATGGATGGGTCTGCCACTTATCTCAAAAACTAGACGCAATGATCCACTTGTGGTACTTCTGTTAATAGCAGCACTACACAGCTAAGAGAGTGGTAATGTTTGTTCAACTAGAGAGCAGTCAGGGCTAGACCCAGCCACCTGACTCAGAGAACCTCTTACCTGCCTCCAGCCGTGTCCTTCCCTCGTTGGGTATTGCCCAAATTGAGGTATGCGAAACAAGCTGTTGATTAAAATAAACTTTGTAATGGGGTATATAGAAAGAGGAAAGCCTGGAATTATAAAAATTCTCTTTTCGTAGTAGATTTTGTGACAAGTGTGCAACATTTGCAGAAAAAAATAGTTAAGACAAATGTAAACTTTTGGGGGCTTTCCTGTCTTCTGTTATTAAAATACACACTGACAACCTTTAGAACTTGTATTTGAAGAAGCAGTGAAGGCATCAAAGTACGAGTGACACTCAACTGGGGCGGGGGGGGAAGACAGGGTCAGTGACAATTCTCTTGCTCACCTCTGTTGGACAGTTTAAATCACCCTTTCATGGGATGAGACCAAAAAAGAAATACTTATTAGCATGCAATCTCTAATTTAGATGGTTTAAAGGACGGTGTAGGAATGACGGTGCTGAAAAGTCAGGTTTTTCCAGATAGGCCTTTTGTTTGTTTGATTGATTTCATGCCATCGCTAGGTTTGTGTTCTACCCTTAGTTTTTGCCCCCCTTGAAAATGCTTATGACAAGCTGTCAAGTGTTCAAAATAGCTCGCCAGTAGACACACAGGTCTCTGTTCACCAAGGCCATCCTCCAATTCATGGTTAATCTACCACCCTCCCCCCCCCAAAAAAAATATACACACACACACAAATCACATGGAAAAGCTTACCCTATAAGCTCAGAATAGCAATATACATGCAAGGTATAATAGCAACCACCCATTGAGTACCTCAAATATGCCAAATACTATATTAGTTGCTTTGCATGCTTTATTTCATTTTATACTCCAGAAAATTTGCTGATACAGATATGACTGTGCCCATTTTCCAGACAACAAATCTGAGGCTGAGAATCTCAGGTTATATGATTTCCAAGCAGCCACCCAAGGTTTGAACCCAGATTTGTCTAGCTTCAAAGCACATGCTACTATTTTAGGATTACCCATCTATTTCCTTCCTTAGCAGCAACAAAAAGTTTCCTAATTTTCCAAATAATGCACAAATATAAACATGAAAAGACTGAAACAATGGTGGCAGTAAAATAAAAACTGTGTACCAAAAAGGAAAAGAATTCTTTATTTTCTGGGACTGGGGTGGCTCTTCGAGTTGACTTCTTTCCTTACACACATACAGACACACACACAGATATACAAGGGTTGATGCCTCACTTGAGGGCAGTGTCTTGACTGCAACACTAGTATTATTTTTTAAACACTCAAAACTATGATTACTTCACAAATATACCATGCAATTGCTTTGTGACCTGCAGCAGACCTTGGGTTTCAGGCTCTTCGTTGGTAACATGCAGCTACCCCTGAATTTGTTGTGTGAAGCTGAAAAACAAATAAACTACATCTATGATAAGTCGGGGAGCAATGAGTAACAGCCACATAAAAAAAATTTTTTTGAAAGAAAAAAATATATAGAAATAGCGACTCTTATCTGCAATATTAATACAATTTGGACTTTGAGTAGACAATGGTAAACCACAAAAGGGTTTGGGCAAGAGAAAGTTGCTTTAAGATGAATCTGGCAGGAAAGCATAGAAGGAAAGTGATTAGAGCAAGGAAATAAGGGAGGCCAAGTAGTTAAAAGCCCCTTATACTGTACTGTACAGGGAAAAGAGGGAAAAAGGAACAAAAGAGTAATTTTCAAGGGAAGAATTACAATGGTTTTCACCTTGGTGACTGGAGTAATGGTCATTTCACTGAGAGAAATACAGAAAGAGGAAATACTTACGGGTTTGAGAGGATCATAGGTAATTTAATTTTGCTTTAACCAGGCTACTCTGACAAAGTTTCCTTTTTCCAAAATCACTGTCATATGGATTTTTATCAAAGATAAATTATTTGTCCCTTCCAAAGAACCTGAATGATACCGCTTAAAGTAATCCTACTGTGTGGCAGACTTCTTTATTCTTTAAATAGTGGATGTATCATTTATGTTCAAATGAAAAGGACTGCAAATTTAGGAAGTTATTAACAATCCTGTAGCATCTAAACATGGAGTTGACTCGTCCACCCTCCTCATTGTAGGAATGAATTTCTGTTTCTCCACCTATATATCTGTTGGGTTGAGTTGAGCCTGAGGTGCCACACAAGAGAAAAGGAGAGAACCCCTTTGGACCTCAGTCCTGAAAGAGGAAAATGAGAAGGCTGAACCAGAGGTTCTTTAGAGTTCCCCTAGCTGTAGAAATCTACCCACTCTCTCTAGTGTGTTCTCCATTATGATGAACAACATATCTTTCTAAGACAGCTGGCCACAGCAAAGAGAGTACAGCTTGTGGTCCCGACACAGAACAAAGCTAAATAGGTCACAGGAAGATAGAATCTCTGACCTTGGCCTCATTAGCACCCTGCAGAGGCCAACCAGGAGAACAGAGCCGAACAGCCACAGGGCTGAGGAGGAGGCAAGGACTGGGGGGCTGGGGTGGGCAGGGGAGTCAGGCCAAGGAAGTAGGTGCTGCACACTCCTTCCAACTTAAATTGATCAAAGGACGTGTTTTGCACTGGATGTGCGAGGCACTGAGCTCTGTGCTAGGGAATGTAAAGACAGATGAGATGCAACCAACACCTTCCCTTATGGATCTTAAGGTCTAAAACAAACAATCAAACAAAAAAAGACACAAACCCGTGCCCATAGGGTGTCCAAGGAGTGCCTGGTAGATTCGAACTGCTGACCTTTTGGTTGGCAGGCGTAGCTGTTAACCACTACACCACCAGGGTTTCTGTTACGGTCTAAGTGGTGTTATTTCAGTTAGGGATACTCTCATCACTAGAGGTTGAGACAAATGAGTGAATGCTATTTGACAAGTACCATTTTCTCCTCAAAAAAAAAAAAATTTTTTTTTTATTTTCCATGTATAAAAATAATTTTTTTATTCTGATATTTATACTTATAGGGTTCCTTAAGACATTGAGATGAAACAAAATATTAATAAGCTCATTAAATCAGCTAGACCTTCCCCTCCTTTTAAAAATTTGCCCTGAATATGAAGTGAAAATTAATAAAGTAACAAACACCCAATTATAAATATGGAAAAAAAAAAGTTCACCCTTACCTATAAGCAAAGTAATATAAATTAAACCAAAATACCATCATTCACTTATCAAATTATTAAAGCTTTTAGAGAGTAATATTTATTATGGTGAGCTACATGGGCTATCCTGTTTGTGGGTGTACAAACGTGGGGGTTTGGGTGTTTCCTTTAAGGAAATAATTTTCTTCCTCAAAAATTATTAATATATAATAAAATCTTAAAATTTTTTGAAATCTTGTGAACTAGTAATTTTACTTCTTGGGATCCACGCTAATGAAATAATCAGATACATACAATTTTATGTAAAGATGCTTATCCAAGTTTCATTTCTAATAATGGAAAATTAGACTAAATATCCATTTAAGGGATGGTTTAAAAAATTCTGATATATTCAGAAGGTAGACTATAATATGTACACATGTATAAAATTACTGTTTCAAATACATAATGGAACAGGGAAGTGTTCACAATACCATGTTAAATAATTAGGACAGGCTACAAAACAGTAGATTCCATGTGATCCCAATTTCATACATAAATACACATATACATATATACACATATACAAGTATATATACTGACATGTGCATGTGCACATGCAGACACACACAGAGGCATGGGGTGGGGGACACTAAAAGGAAACACGCCAAAATATGAGCAGTGTTATCAGACTGTTTTTTTTTTTTTTTTCCTTTAGACTTTACTGTATTTTACCATACTCTGGCAATTGACTGCTAACAGGAAGGTCAGAAGTTTGAAACCACCAGCACCTCCACAGGAGAAAGATGTGGCAGTCAGCTTCCATAGAGATTTAAAGCCTTGGAAACCCTAGGAGGTTGCTATGAGTCGGAATTGAATGGATGGCAACTGGTTTGGTTTTTTGTTGTTTGCCCTGAAATGTACTAGGTCAAAAATGATCAAATACTGACAATTTGGTATAATTTAAACTAATGTTATTTCATCATGGGGGAGGGGGGCATTTAAAAAGAAAGAATTGCCTAGGTGGGATTAGGAAAATATGTCTTTGAAAATATACTACGTATTTGGAAGACTCATTGACAACTGACAAACAACCCTGAAGAAAATAATACATGAATAGCTAATTACATAAGTTCCTGTATATAGTAAACGCATCTTATTTGCTATAGAAAATCTTAACCTGTTCCTAGTAAGCCTAGAATTTTTTTGCTGCTTGCAAAAAACTAATGCAAAATTTCAGACAGTATTCTAAAGGTCTTGATTAGACACTGTCACTCCTCTAAAAAATTTACAACTTCTAAGTTGTATTCACTGACATTCCATACTTAAGATGTAATTGGTTTCTTAAATTGTTGGCAGTTTGGTGTAAATAGCTCTTCAACTGACAACGTTTAGGTCTAATGTTATGATTAATATTTAACAAAGTACTTTCTTTATACAAGAGGTAAATAGCCAAGACATAAAACAAGCCAGAACTAAGTAGGTTGCTGATACATGGATTTTTGATGCTTCCTACAGCTTTTTTTTTTTTTTTTTTAAACGGGAGAACTGCGTATTTTATTATGAGCAATAGGATTGCCATTTCCCTTTTCAGTCTTAATGATTAAATAAAGCAACTCCACAGTTCCAGTTGAAGTCCTGGGACAATAAGTTCTTACAGACCGTTGTTCCCATACCACAGGGCAAAAAGCAGTGCTGCCAGGGCCCAAAAGCTGTTAAAAATCTCATAATAAAGCATATTTAATCTGTGAAGTCATCATTTTAATAGGGCATCCATCCATCACCAAGTTAGATTTCTTAAAGGTGACCAAAAAAAAGAGAGAGAGAGAGACGAGAAACTTGGGTCTAAGATCCTCGAATGCTAATCTTGCTGGATTGGGTCAGGGTTAAGACATTGATGCAAAAAGACAGCAAAGAGGGAAAATGCCCAGTATTATGCCCTTTACTTTTTTCATAAACAGTATTTCTTCTAACTCCTCTTTTTTGCTTTTCTCCCCACAACTTACGTGAATACACACACATTCCTGCTTTCTCGTTCGACTCTAAATTCTGTATCACACAATTATTGGTTTGGCTTCCTCATCCCATTTTTATGAGGCCCTAAGTACCTCATTAACATTTCTGAAAGATTAGAAGTCATTAAAGAAAGGACAGAAATTGGATGAGGTTTTTTTTTTTTAAATCTTCTGGGATTTTTGGCTATTTGCAATAATAACTGTAAAATTTATAATAGGTTAGAATTTTATTCCATTATCATCATATAGACGGCGTAGTGGTTAAGAGCTACGGCTGCTAACCAAAAGGACGGCAGTTCAAATCCACCAGTGGCTCCTTGGAAACCCTATGGAGCAGTTCTACTCTGTCCTATAGAGTTGCTATGAATCAGAATCAATTTGATGGCAATCAGTTTGGTTTGGTTTTATCATCATGTATGTCAAGGACCACATGTAAAGTTTTCTAAAATATTCTACTAAACTTTCACTAGTTTTGGTTTTGTTTTTAAATCTCTTTAGAATAAAACAGTCAAGGTCTTATAAAACTGGGACAGTTTAAATTATTTCACATAATTTTTATATTCTTATTAATTTTCAAATTACAAAATTCATACAAAGTTATTCCAAAAGTAAACACTGCAAAGTTCATTACTTAAGCAAAAAGTAAAAGTTCCCAGGAATCCCAGTCTACCAAGAGATAGCCACCAGTTAACAGTGAGGTTTCTATTTCTCCAACTATTTTTCCTATACATGTACTTGCTATTTTCCCTGCTCTATGAAATATTCTTGGTGTCCCTTCATAAAAGTATCTAAATTCTTTCATCTACATACAGAGGAAACACGCGTAATAGGTAAGCTCTAAATAGATAACCAATAAGCCAACTATAAGATATGTGGTTGTCTGATAATAAATCTTTGCCAATGTAGCCAACCATACTCTCTACCGAAAGTTGTTGAAAAATATACGTAAAGAAAATAAAGGTAATAACCCAAATGCAAAACAAGATAAATGAAGTTTTAGTATTCTGGGGTTTCCGGTATTATCTGAACGACTTTTAGTGTTTAAGGGCTATATCAAAGTACTGGAAGACAGACCTACCCTTCCTTGGACGGCTGGTTTTCGCCAGTGAGGGGCCCTCGACATTCCTGAAGTCAGCAGACCCTTGAAACAAAGCACAATAGCAAGGTTTTAATGAGCGAGATAACCCTTTCCATCCTAACGGTGAAAAACAACATCTGTTAAAAACCAAATAAACTGCAGTAATGGGTTCAGCATTAGGGCCAGAGGATTTCAGAGATAGTCGTTGCTTATCAAAATAAAAACCACAACAGAACAATTGTTTCACTCTAAACTCTGTGTTCTAAACTCTCTCTGGATTAATTAGCATGGAGTCTGGCCAAGCTCATTAAAACAAACTCTGGACTCTTGCAGGACAGTTGGCTGTGTTTACTGCCCTCCCAAACTACCGGGCTCTTGCAGCAAGTACAATGAGAACGTGGGAGAACCACAGAATCCTGGGAGTTCTTTACTTACTGATAGTATTTCCAGGATTCATTTTTTAAACTGCCTTTTTTTTTTATTAGACCCCCATGTTCTTACCATGTTTGCTTTTTTTCCTTTTTACTGAAAAATCGGTCCTTGTTTATTTTCCTTGTTCACTCCTGATCTCCAGTTAAATTTTGTAGCTACTGAACAATACCAGAATCTGTGACCACTCAGATGGGTTAAGAGATAAACTCTGATCAGCTTGTCAAGCCCTCCAAAGCATGTGGATACTCAGACATCTTAAATTATGTTCCAAGGGGGTGGAAACACAAACTTCTTTTTTTTTTTTTCTTTTCCTGAAACAAGCTTCCTCCACCCACCCAATCCTCCTAAATCCCTTGGTTCTCGCCAAGGGCCTGACCTTCCAGTCTCTGCAGCAAAGGGTGAAGTTTCGCCCAAGGAAAGCTCAGCAGATTAAAGGCCTCTGTTCAACAAATATTTGCTTGCCCACTCCAGCCAGAGTTAAAACAGTTTGCTACATGCTGCCTGCCCAGGGAAACACTGAAGAACCCTCAGGGAGCTTGTTTAGATGGTGGCTAAGATTAGACACTAATATCTACAGGGTCACTATGAATTAGAATCGACTCGAAGGCAGTGGGTTTATCAAGGTAAACAATTAAATCCAAACCCACAGAACACTCTAGAAAGCCAAATGAATTACCAAGCTCCCAAGTTCCAATCCAAGTCTCAAGAAACAGAATCGGGGTATGATTTCAAAAAATACTTTACATGCCCTTGCCTTGCTGAATGGCCTTAATCCAGTCATCTTAAACCCTAAACTACTCACATAAAGCCCAGTTCTTCTTAAATTTTACCTGGACAGCCCCTGACCACTCAGTTTACACTGTGAAGTCTGCTATTTTTGTCAGAGCATTTCTCAGGGCCTGAAATCCCACCACCCACCCCTCTCAGGATTCCCCCATTTTCCCACCCTCACCCCAAATCCCTGAGATGCCTATTCTTTGCAAATTTGAAAAGACAAAAATCAGAGCAGGAAAACACAAAGCGTGGGAGAAACATCACTTTAGATTGTCAGGGGCACGAAAAACCTTGGAGCTGTGTGGTCCACACTGCCCCACCCCTCTCCCTAAGGCAGAGCCAGGCAATGGGACTTGGTGAGGGAGATGGTGGAGTAGGTGGTGGTGCTGGCAGATAGATTTGCCTAAGCTAATTCCCCCAAATTCTCTGATCCTAGAAAGTGGGGGCGTGCAAGGACTAGGGCGTGCACAGGTTGTGCTGGCGTAAAGTTCTTGTTCTATTTTTTATTTTTCTACAGCAGTGAAATCACAGCTTCAGTTTCAAACCCCCAGAAGAATCCGAGGCGCTCAGCTTCCATTGCCAGTGACGAAGAGCCAGAGCCGCGCTTTTAACTGTAGGTGCTGAGCGGCGGCTGTGGTCTGGGCGCGCAGGAAAACCCTGGCATTTCATGGTGAAATCACTGAGATAGAGAATAGGGGGAATCGGAGCGGTACTCGCGGGGATCTAAGAGCCAAGACCGCCGGCATGCTCCAGATCCCGTAAACGAGCTGATTAACGGGATTTACAGCACTTTCAGGCCGTTCTCCCCATCCACCCCCTTTTATTTTTAAACAACCACAGGCAGCCGCGCGGCCGAGTTGCACCGGGCACTCGCTGGGAGGCACAGAGCGATTAGCGCCCTAATCCCAGCTCTAACCCGCGGGACTGTGGGCGCGCGCGGGGCCGGGCACTGACCGCCCAGCCCCGCCCAGGGCGCGGCCACCAGGGGTCCGCGCGGAGACAGGCGGCTCCAACGCCCCGCGCGCAGGTCCCGGCTGCCGGCCGCACGGCTTCCCTGGCTGGCGTGGGAACCGGGGGGCCACGGGGACTCCAAGGACCGGCTGTCATGACACTTCCTGGGGTGGAGATGTCAGCGAAGTGGCGGCGCGCAGGCGAGAGAGTAGGCTGGCTGGACCCGGGGCTGCGGGGGGGGGCGGCTCCGACAGGGAGCGACCCCGCCCTCCAGGGCCCTCCCCGCGCGGAGGGGCGACGCGAGCGCCAACGCCAGCGGCGGTCCGCGGAGCGACCGTGGGGGCCGGGGACCCCCGTCCCCCCGCCCTGGGATGGGCACCTGAGGGCGGGGGACTCCCCTCCCCAACACAGCAGACGCCCCCACCCCACAGCTGCGGGCGCCGGGGGCCCACCGTGGCCGACTGCCGAGCTGGGGCACCGCGCGGGGGCTCTGGGTGGGTGCGACCTGACACCCCCCAGCCCTGAGGAAGGGGAGGGAAGGAGCAAAATCCTGGGCTGCAGAAGTTGGGGAAAGCGCCGGAGGCTGCGGGCGAGGCCCGCGAAGCGCCGTCGGTGGGGGTCAAATGGAGGGTGGAAGTCAGTTAGGACGAGAGACGCTGGGACTTACCGAGCGGTTCCCTCATGCTGCCCAGCGCCGCCGCCGCCGCTCCGGCCGGCCGGGGACCAGCGCGACCCGCCCGCCTGCAGCCACCGCTGCGGAGCATGCCCGGAGCCGCCGCCGCCGGCCCCGCCCACCGCCCCGGCCCCGCCCACGACCCGCCCCCGCTGCCGAGCATGCCCGGAGCCAACGCCTCCGGTCCCGCCCATCGCCCCGCCCATCTCCCCGCCCCTGCTGCCGAGCCGTCCGGAGCCGCCGCCATCGGCCCCACCCATCGCCCCGACCCCGCCTACCGCCCGCCCACCTCCCGGGCCCCGCTGCGTTGGCCGGGAGCTCCAGCTCTCTCCGCGGGAGGGCGGTAGGGGAGCCCAGAGACGTGCGCGGGCCGCCCTCCCCGCCTCTTGGGTCTTGGGGAAGGCACAGGTGGCCTGTCCACTCCCCTCTCGTTTCCTGTCACTTGGGCTTGGGGAGTTTCAACCCTCTGTGAGTGTTCACACACACAAATACTTGTACTCAGATGCACAAACAGTAACACAGAGACATACCTACTCAACACACAACTCAAGCACACTCATACAGTCACACACATAAACACAGATACATGTAAACTCGCACACACAGACACACACACACACGCGGATGAATGAAGAGCTGAAAACAAGGACAGAGCTGACAACAGCTAGACACCTAAGAGTCATCTGCAGAGCTGGAAGGGACTCTAGAAGTCAGCTGGCCTGTCCTCTCCTTGACAGATGAGGACACTGAGCCTGCCCAGAGTATAATTTTCCTCAAGGCGAGAGTAGGAAGAGATCAGGGGGAGAGTTCACACAGGAATGAACGTTTCCTGACTCCCCACCCCCGCCTCCAGGTTCCTCTTGCAGTAGTGGAGGGCAGAAAGGTTAGACTGCTATCTGGGCCTGGTCAGGGGCAAAAGTCCTTGGGCTTTGGGAGGCAGAGAGAAGACATACAATGTTAAATTGCTGGGGAGAGACAGAAGGGTTTGGGTTACGTCAAATCCGCCAAAGCAAAAATGGATGGTGAGCAGACTGGTTTCCCTGCAAGGTGAGTTTTCAGAAAGCCATTTAGTCACAGCATGGATTTAGGACTGTGCTAACTGCAATAACTCCTCAAATTATTTCTACTGTCACCATGTGCGTCCCCAGACTGAACCTTTCCTAGGTCTTAATCCTCACCACCATCCCATGAGGTGGGTGCTACTTTATAGAAACTGAGGCTCAGGGAGGCACCTAGCTAGCAACTTGCAGAATCTGGCTTAAGACCTTTACTCGGAAGAACCACCATACAGCTTTTAACTATGAGGAGTGTATATAGTCTAGTAGAAAAAAAAAGCCAACACGCTATTGTTGGAAAAGAGAGAACACTGTAAACAAGTGCTGTATTGTGTATTTTATCAACAGTGCATCTGAGAAAACCAGATGAAGAGTTGACAGTGGGCCGCACAGTCAAGTGTTCAAGTGTCAGGTAGCTTAGGTCCTAATTTTGGCTGCTTCTACCACTTTCTAGATGAGTTACCTAAATTCCCTTAGCCTCCATCTCTTCTCTAATAAAACAGCCACCTCATAGGGGAATCAGGAGAAATCAGTGACAGCTTTTTTTTTTTTTTTAATAAATTAGCAGTGTGTCAGGCGCATATTAAGAATGCTGAAAATGTTAGCCTTGACTGCTAATGTTTGTACTACTTATGCCACTTGGGTTGGAGCCACCAGGGAAGGCTTTTGGGGAGTGAACTAAAGGACAGGTAAGTTGTTGCCAGGCAGAAACACAAAGGGCATCATCTCCAAGCTAGGGAATGATGAGGGGGGAAGTGGAAAATGAAATGCAGGAGGTTTTTTCTGGGGAGTCACAGTCATTAGCAGTGGTGACAATACTTATTATAAAAGCATCTTTCAAAGCTGGATTGCTTCAATAACATCTGATTCCTATTTCTTCTCAATTTGTCAATTCAATGTAATAACTTTTGCTGTTGTGGGATACCTGTATTACCCAGAGCTGTGTAGCTACATAGACAGAGAGCCAAAAGTTCCCCCAAAATCTCTTAAGGGCCAGTGAATTGAGATTAGAAACTGCTTCTGGGTAGAACAATGTTATATTGTTGTGTTTCTGGGTCAACCCCACACAAGTTATACAATGTAGCTGAAATGTGGTATAGCTGCACTAGAAAACAACATCGTTGCAATGCTAGGAACTAAGCTAAATCAAACCAAATAAAGCATCCTACCACAACTGTTTTAGCAGAAAGGTTGGTAAAGGCAAATTTAATTAGATGAAGGTAAGATTGAGATACTGGAGATTCTGAAAAAGGTGATGTCTTAGTTATCTAGTGCTGCTTATAACAGAAATACCACAAGTGGATGGCTTTATCAAACAGTT
Source organism: Loxodonta africana (assembly GCF_030014295.1). Taxonomy (NCBI): domain Eukaryota; kingdom Metazoa; phylum Chordata; class Mammalia; order Proboscidea; family Elephantidae; genus Loxodonta; species Loxodonta africana. The sequence goes on along the minus strand of NC_087345.1, from coordinate 172,171,384 downwards.
TATTCTCTCAGTCTAGGAGGCTTCCAGTCAGAATTCAGGGCGCCATCTCCAGGGAAAGGCTTTCTCTCACTGTCAGCTCTGGAGGAGGGTCCTTGTCATCAATCTTCCGCTCTTCTAGGAGATTCTCAGCACAGAGACCCCATGCCCAAAGGACACACTCTGCCCCTTGCACCTTTCCTGGCTGTATGAGCCCCCCCACACCCCCTCCCCCGCCCCATCTCTGTGCTAGCTTCTTTTATATCTCAAAAGAGATTTGCTTAAGACACCACCTAATCTTACAGATTGGAGTCTGCCTCCTTAGCATAACTGCCTCTAATTCTGCCTCATTAACATCATAGAGGTAGGATTTACAATACATAGGAAAATCACATCAGATGACAAAATGGTGGACAATCACACAGTACTGGGAATCATGCCTAGCCAAATTGACACGCATTTTGGGGGGACACAATTCAATCCATAACAGATGACTTCACGATTTCAAAGATTTTCATGGTTCTTTATTATGATGGCCTTATTTCAAAATGTTTGACTTCCCTCTTTCCTCAGTACAGATATACATTATCAGCTCTGCTCTAAGGCTTTCCAGCCATGACTAAGGCCATTTCAAATGAACAAGCAGAATGAAGAAATGAGGATAGAAAAGGGGAGCAATTATGAATAGGATGGAAGGCAGAGTTTAAAAACTACACGAATGTGAGTGAGCAATAATCTGAATTCTAAATGGAGAGAGGAAGAGGAAAAGGGGACCATGGCAATGAAGATAAGAGATGGTGAGGAACATCAATTGGGTCAGACAACTTCCCACACTGGTCTACCAGTGCATAGAGATAGGATAGTGTGGAAGAGATGTGAAAAACCAATGTGTGTGTGTGTGTATCCACCACTCATCTGTCAGTTTCTCACACTCTGGTGGCCTAAGTGTTGCTATGATGCTGGAAGCTATGCCACCAATATTTCAAATAGAAACAGGGTCACCAATGGTGAACAGGTTTCAGCTGATCTTCCAGGCTAAGACTAGGAAGAAAGGGCTGGCAATCTACTTCTGGAAATTAACCAATAAAAACCCTATAGATCATAACAGAATATTGTCCAACTGGACTCAAATATGCCAACAATCATGAAGATGGCACATATATGTGTGTTATACATATGTAACATGTTATATATAACATATTATATATGTTGTTTTTTTTATATGTATACACACATTATGTATAGGGTCACCATGAGTCAAAGCTGACTTGATGGCAGATAAAGACACACACACATATACATCTAAAAAAATACTCTGCTGTCGAGTCAATTCCGACTCATAGAGACACATATACATATGTAATAATGCCTACAAAAAAAGAACTTTTTCACAAGTCAGGTATTTGTACCTCAGAAAGCACCTGTGTAAGTTTTATTTTGATCATAAGAAGAAACACATCCCTTCTCCTAATCCCTGCCCACTCCCACCATCCTGCAACTTCTGTCCCTTTCTCCCACCTACTTGATTTGGGAATTTTAAACATAGAAAAAATACCTATTATTTATATGATGTAAACTATAAAATAAGATCTAAGACAATGTTCGGCATGAAACTGTTAGAAACCTAACACTGCCTGGGAATACAGGCAGGGATCCCTCCCTGGATGCCCAAATGTACCCACCTTCGTCGGACTCCTAGAGAGGGGATTTCACAGACTCAGGAAGGAACGTGGGCTACTGAGTCAGTAGAGGCAGATATGCAATGACCAGAGAAAGAGAATGTTTAACAACTTGCTTTAAAAGACAAAACCCTTGCACCTTTTTTTGCATGTGCTTTAGGTGAAAGTTCATAGCTCGAGTTAGTTTTTCATTTAAAAAATTATACATATATTATTTTGTGACATTGGTTGCAATCCCCACAGTGTGACCACACTTTCCCCCTTTCCACCCCGGGTTCCCTGTGTCTATTTGTCCAGGTTTCCTGCCCCTTCCTGACTTTTCGTCTTGTTTTCGGGCAGGAGTTGCCCATTCGGTCTCGTATATTTGATTGAACTAAGAAGCATGTACCTCACATATGTTATTATTTGTTTTATTAAAAGAAAACAACCAAACCCAGTGCCATCAAGTTGATTTCCTATAGGCCTGCCTAATCTTTGGAAGGAAACCCTGGTGGCGTAGTGGTTAAGTGCTATGGCTGCTAACCAAAGGGTCAGCAGTTCGAATCCATCAGGCACTCCTTGGAAACTCTATGGGGCAGTTCTACTTTGTCCTGTAGGGTCGCTACGAGTTGGAATCTACTCAACGGCACTGGGTTTGGTTTTTTTGGTTTAATCTTTGAAAAGTATGCTTTGGGAGTGGTTTCATTTCAGAGTTAGCAAAGTGTCCGGGCCATAGTATCTGGCGTTGGTCCAGTCTCTGTCAGATCAGTAAGTCTAGTCTTTTTCCATGAATTTGAATTTTGTTGTACATTTTTCTCCCTCTCTGTCTAGAATCCTCTGTTGTGATCCCTGTTAGAGCAGTTGGTGGTGGTCACTGAGCACCATCCAGTTCTTCTGGGCTCAGGCTGGTGAAGGCTCTGGTTCATGTGGTCCTTTAGTCCTTTGGGTTAATATTTTTCCTCATGCCTTTGGTTTCCTTCATTCTCCTTTACTCTGGACAGTATGGACCTATAGATGTATCTTACATGGCTGTTCACAATCTTTCAAGACCCCAGATGCTACTCACCAAAGTAGGATGTAGAATATTTTCTTTATGAATTGTGTTATGCCAATTGACCTAGATGTCCCTGGAGACCATGGTCCCCAGCCCTCAGTTCGAGCAACTTGGTCCTCAAGTTGTGTGGATGTGTCTAGGAAACAGCTACATTTTTGCCTTGGTCAGGTTGTGCTGACTTCCCCTTTATTGTGTGTTGTCTTTCCTTTCACCAAAGTTGATACTTGTATACTACCTAGTTAGTGTTTTCCCCTCCTCCTCCCTCTCCATCCTCATAACCATCAAAGAATTTTTTTTTCTGTGTGTAAACCTGCACAGTGAATAATGAAGACTGAAGAATTGATGCCTTTCAGTTATAGTATTGGTGAAGAATATTGAATATATTATAAAAAAAAAATTTTTTTTTTTTTTGCCAAAAAAAAAAAAAAAAGAACAAATCTGTCTTGGAAGAAGTACAGCCAAAATCCCCCTTAGAAGCCAGGATGGTGAGACTTTGTCTCACATACTTTGAACACATTATTGGGAGGGATCAGTCCCTGGAGAAGGACATCATGCTTGGTAAAGTAGAGGGTCAGTGAAAAAGAGGGTGTCCCTCAACGAGGTGGGTTGACACAGTGGCTGCAACGATGGGCTCAAGCAGAGACAACAAGTGCGAAGATGATGCAAGACTGGGCAGTGTTTTGTTCCGTTGTACATTGAGTCACTATGAGTCAGAACCGACTTGACGGCACCTAACAATAGTTAATGATCTTGAGCATTTCCGCATGTATTTGTTAGCAGCCTGGATGTCTTCTTTGGTGGTGTCTGTTCATATCCTTTGCCCATTTTCTAATTGGATTATTTGTCTTTTTGTTGTCGAGGTGTTGAAGTGTTTTGTAGATTTTAGAGGTTAGACCCTTGTCGGATATGTTGTAGCCAAATTTTTTTTCCTAGTCTGTAGGTTAGTCTTTTGATGAGCGTGTTTAATTTTTAGGAGCTCCCAGTTGTCTAGTTTTTCTTCTGGTGTTTGTACATTGTTAGTTGTGGTTTTTATGCTATTTATGCCATGTATTAGGGCCCCTATGAGTCAGAATTGACTCAACAGCAATGGTTTTTTTTTTTTTGGAGGGCCCCTAACATTGGCCCTATTTTCTCTTCCAAGATCTTTATAATTTTAGGTTTTATATTTAGGCCTTTGATCCATTTTGAGTTAGTTTTTGTACATGATGTGAGGTATAGGTCCTGTTTCATTTTTTTACAGATGAATATCTAGTTATGCCAGCACCATTTGTTAGAGACTGTCTCCTCCTTCGTTTAATGGACTTTGGTCCTTTCTGCTTATAGATGGATGGATTTATGTCTGAGCTCTCAACTCTGTTCCACTGGTCTATGTGTTTGTTGTATTGGTGCCAGGATATTTTGATTACCATAGCTATATAATAGGTTCTAGGATCAGGTAGTATGAGGCCTCCCACTTTGTTCTTCTTCATTAATGCTTTACTTATCCAGGGCCTCTTCCCTTTCCATATAAAGTCAGTGATTTGTTTCTCCACGTAGTTCAAAAATGCTGTTGGAATCTGGATCAAAATTGCATTGTACCTGTAGATCACTTTGGGTACTGTTGAAATTTTCACAATGTTGTCTTCCTATCCATGAACGTGGTATGTTTTCCCACTTATGTAGTTTTCTTTTGGTTTCTTGCAGTACTGTTTTATAGTTTTCTTTGTATAGGTCTTTTACACCCCCTTGGTTCTTTAACATGGCTCTTTACTCTTTAAAGGACCTAGAATAACCCTCATCCTTCTTGCTTTGGAATTCTTCTCTGATGACCTACTAAAGGTTTCCTTTAGCTGCTTAAGATATCCCCCAATGGTTTTCTTTGTCTGTAAATCACTATCAAAGGAGCCCTGGTGGCACAATGTTTAAGCTCTCAGCTGCTAACTGAAAAGTTGGTAGTCTGAACCCACCCAGTGGCTCCACAGAAGAATGACCTGGCAATCTGCTCCCATAAAGATTGCAGCCTAGAAAACTCAATAGGCAGCTTTACTCTGTCATATGGGGTCACTATGACTTGAAATAGACTCAATGGCACACAACAACAGTAACAATGACAAAGCAATATCCATTCTTATTTTTAAAAGATTAGTTTTCTTAAGAAAATCTAGAAGTCCTTCTTGTTGGCTTCTTCTAGAAAGTCAGACAATGAAGGTTATATAAAAACTAGAAAGGTTTTTTTTATGTCAACATGTGTTAATCAAACTTATTTTTAGATATCGACTTGCTTTATATTAATTCAGCAGCTATGCTACATAATTACATTTTACCATGAAGTAGAAATCTGTTCCTCAAAGTATATATACTCCATGGACTACCAACTTCAGAATCCACTGGGAGATTTGGTTAAAGCCAGATTCCTGAGTACCATCAACAATGCACAGAATCAGAATTTTTAATTTGTACATGTGAGACCCTGGAATCTGTACTTTAAGTGAATGCCTAGATCATTCTTACACATGTTAAAGTTTGAGAAGCAGGGACAGAGCACAGGAAATAGAAATAATGTGTGTCAAGAGCCTAACAGAATGATTGGCACATAATAAACCCTCAAAAAACAGTAGCATCAACATCATTATATGATGATAAAAAATACCATAGCAATGCCCCTTGTGAACAAATACTAAAGTGACTTAGAAGATTTGACACTAACCAAAAACAGAAAGCTTACAACCCTGGGAATTAAGAAAAGCATAACAATTTTTTTTTTCAATCATGTACTTTCACTCCAAGGAGACTGAATGTGGACGGTTACTACATGAGCAAAATTATTTCCTAATTATTGCTATCTATTTGTCCCCTTTTCTCCCCATAAGTCTACACACGATTAGAAACCAGCCTCTCTGCCTCACTCCCAATTGCTGTCACCACTCACCCATAGCAAAGGGCTGCTATTCATCCATGGTTGACAGAACATTCAAAGCATGTCCCCTGCCTGCAGTCTGCAATGCTTTGCCAGATTCTTAAGGAAAACCCTTGAGTGGTGCTGCTGCCCTCTGGGAAAAACAATGGCTGGCTGGGTTCCCATTGGCACAAAGGAGATGCCAATGTGGCCTTAAGAAAACTGAGATGTGGCCAGCACAAGAGTGGTCCAGACACCAGGCACCCCTGGGCCGTCTCTCCTGCTATCACACACCAGCTGTTCAACAACCAAACAAAATTAACCAGAGTACTTTCTTTAACCCAGTGAGTTTTTATTTAAAAGATGGGAACTATAGGAACAACTATGAATCAAGTTGGTTACCAACATTAAATGTAAGGAAATGCTTCCATTTGGGGGAAAGAGTGATGTATCGGGCTTTCATTAAGTCAGTGACGGCTAGCAACAGAAATAAGACATCAAGGGGGAAGGGAGAGATAAAAACTAATTTTGTTTTAATGTTTCTTATATGCCAGACACCAAGCTAGGCTTTGGGTTATGTTCTTGCATGTAATATAATCCAAACCAAACCCATTGCCATTGAGTGGATTCCAACTCATAGCTACCCTATAGGACAGAGTAGAACTTCCCCCATAGGTTTTCCAAGACTATAAATCTTTATGGAAGCAGACTGCCACATCTTTCTTCTGTGGAGCTACTGGTGGGTTTGAACCACCAAACTTTTGGTTAGCAGATGAGCACTTAACTGCCACCAGGGCTTCTCTACATATATATATAAGGTAGCATTTATTAACAGGGTTGTCTGTTTTTGAAGTAGTTATTCTAATTGAGTATTGATGAAAATATAAATCTATATCAAAAAAAACTTCCCAGATCTTTACTTATCTGCCACCTTAAAACTCCCATAGCAATTTGTTTATACTTCTGGCACAGCAGTTATCATGCCATATCTTGTAGTTGTTTACGTACATATTGAGTTCTGCCCTGGTGGCACAATGGTTAAGCTATCGGCTACTATCTCAAGGTTGGTGGTTAGAACCCATTCAAGGGCTCCATGGGAAAAAAAAAAAAAACCTGGCAATCTGCTTCTGTGATGATTACAGGCAAGAAAACCCTATGGGGCAGCTCTACTCTGTTACGTGGGGTCGGAATCAACTTGATGGTACCCAACAACAACAACTAGATTCTTCATTCCTTGGTGAAATGTTCACCAAAACCTAGCACCATTCCTTTGTACAGACTGATGAAACAACTGTCTGTTGAATTGAACTGTTGAATATTTTTGAAGTAAAAAATGATTACAAACTCACATTATGGAAACAGGGAATTTTTATGCATATCTAATCCTAACCGTATGAAGGGGGTCAAAAAAGGTATCAGCCGAGGGCCAAGGGTTACCAAAGAAGAAGACACAAAATGGCCAGCATGTAAGGAAAATACCTAGATTTTCTTGACTTCTTTGCCTGATTTAAATGTGATTGGGGCTTTACTTTTGTGTTTTCCATGTTCTGTCTTAAACTCAGTACACTGTCCAAAAATTCTGTTTTTTTTCCTTTATTATTTTTGATTGCTTGGTTTGTTTTTTTGCCTCCCAAGTCTCTGGATAATGTGTTCATTAAGCAGATTGCATGCTATTTGTGTGTTTTGCTTAATACAACAAAATTAAATTTTGTAAAAGCAAATAAAATCAAAGCATGCAAATGACAGAGGGCAAAGAGGAAAATCAGTGGTTTGCAGGAAGGTGACTAAGAGCCAGGAAATGTAACTCAGAGACAAGAAAATAAATCAAATGAGAATCAACTTTTCACCAGTAATAGTTTAAAAATAATAACAAAAGTTGAAACCCAGTGTCTCATCTAGCTGGAGCGACTGTGTCTCTAAGCTCCTAGATAACTCTGTTTCCTTTGTCAGGCCCCCTCCCCTGCTCCTATGATAACCTATAGGCTCTTCCCAACCAGGCTGACAAGGTAACGGGACTTGCCATTTCCACACATGTCCTCACTGCAGGCTCCATTCCCCCTGTGGGAACCTGGGCAGTGGCTACAGCACGCTGTCCTGTGAAAGGATGATCAGAGAGCTGTTTTCAAGTCTGCAGGGGACTGCAGGTACTTCTTCATTTTCTCAAGCTAGTGAATGCATTAATTGTTTGTCTAAATGTTTTGACAGTTTTCCCTATACTTTTTGATGCCTAGAATGTATATTAGAACTTTTTGCTGAAACCACCAAATACCTGGAGTTTTTTTAACTCGTCACAGATGTAGTATTAAATCCACTCCGATTTTCCCCCCTCTTTTACAGCATACGCTGGAGCCATAACATGAAAAGTCCTTGGAACAGATGCTCTTCATAAGCAATACGGCTACCTTTCCCAGAGAAGACTGCCTTACGTGTAGTCAGGGCCACCTGTTTATTTAGTCAGTAGGCATATCTGAATATGGAGTTTGATTGATTTTGCAGATTGAAGAATTAATAAAAAATGTAGAAGAACATTTCCCAATTGCTAGTTTTTGCTGCTACCTGATAGCCTTCCAGTACATTATTTCTAACATATATGTAAACCCATTGCTGTCAAGTTGATTTCAACTCATAGTGACCTTATAGGACAGAGTAGAACTGCCCCATGTGGTTTCCAAGGCTGTAAATCTTTATAGAAGCGGACTGCCACATCTTTTTCCCACAGAGCAGCAGGTGGATTTGAACCACCATCCTTTCAATTAGCAGCTGAGGGCTTTTATATATAAATATTATATAGGTTTTTGTTTGTTTTTTTTTTACTTCTGCCAGCTTTTCTATTTGTTGAACTGTAGTGAAAACAAGGCCCTAGAACATGGAGAATGGGTGATGGTAACAACCTGAGAAAGGCGAGGACAAATATTATAATGTCAAAGCAATTGCAGGAGGGTAAATCTGATCTCAGCCACTTGATGTAAAAATTTAAGGTCCTAATAACTCTAGTTAAGAAATATACATAAAAGTTAAAAGACAGGTAGATTTTTTTTACATTTAGATTTGAAACCTTAACATAAAGACAATAAAAAAGAATCCCACAGATACCAATACATCATTTCTTTGGGAGAAGAGAGACAGAGAAATAAACTCTTTTTTTCATAAAGGCCTGTGACCAGAGTCTAGTAGCATAAGCACTTAAAACCAAACCCATCATCGTCAAGCCAATTCTGACTCATGGTTATCCCATGTGTGTAAGAGTAGAACTACTCCACAGGGTTTTCTTGGTTGTGATCTTTACAGAAGCAGATTGCCAGGCCTTTCTTCTATGCCACCGCTGGGTGGGTTCAAACCACCAACCTTTAGGCTAATACAGGAGCACAAACCATTTGCACCACCAGTCATAGGACTCATGGGCACTTGCCTGGCATATAAATTAAGGGCGACAAAACACCTTTAGTTCCTTGCTACTCTGTAAAGTATAATTATTTAACATTCTCATTTTCTAGGTTACATGATTTATTTTGTGTTCCACACTATATTAGATGCTGTTTCTACTAATATCTCAAAATAAGTGCCTGCCTCCTTGCGGCATATCTACACGCATAAAGGCCTCATTCATCATGCCAGGTGGTAAGTTTCTTAATGGCAAGATGCCTGATGACAAGTGCCATTCACAAAATAGACCATTAAGACTGGAAATGTCATAGTCCCACTCTATCAAAGTATGAATCAGCACATTTGTGGACCATTTGGGGAAATAAATGCAAGCTTTTTGCTGTTATTGGCTAGGAACCTAGCGGTGGGGCACAAAAATCTGCATTTTGAACTAATTCTCCTGATTCGACCTGCACCATCATTTGAGAACCACAGCTTTTGACTAATCCCACACGGTCCGATCTGCAACCCATCACAGGGATGGCACAAGACCTGGCAGTGTTCCATTCCATTGTGCGTGGTGTTACCGTGAGTCGAGGCCAACTCGACAGCAGCTAAGAACAACAATATTAACTTGATACAGATGATATTCTCTTAGTAATACCTGTTCACTGGCTCAGCAGATCTCATTAACTACAAAGCAACTTGCTGCCACATTTGGGGAACTGAACGCATTCACAGTGAGGTACTTTCCACATTTTTCCTGCTTGTCAGGAGGTAATATAATCTGGAGGAAAGAGCATTTAGACTTTGGATTCAGTTGGCTCTCGATCCTGTATTTAAATAATTATGTGTCTTTGGGCAAAGCACTTCAGTTCTCTGAGCCTCAGATGGCTTATATGAGAACACCCCACAGTCTGGTTGTGAGGATTAAATGGGATGCTGCATGTGAGCATTCCGCTCACAGTCAACACTCTGTAAACGTCAGCTGTTCTGCCACACCCTTCATGGGCTTCATGTGAGAAATAATGGGAGAAATGCAAAGCACGTGGCATGTCAGAGCACTCTGCAAACGGGAGCTATTAGTATCTTCAATTTCTGGTGGCTAAATATAACTTACCAGCATAGTTCCTTCATTTGCTGAGAACCAAAGAAGGAAACTATTTCCTTTTTTATTTTCTCTTTTCAGAAAAGTATTAGAGAGATAACAGATGATTAAGAAATTTAGGAAGGACCATCCCACTTAGCCTTTTAGTTGGAAAACAAGATTGTGGTTTCCTTCCTCCTTCCCTCCCTCCCTTCCTTCCTTCTGATGAAAATAAGAGTATTTGTATTTCAGATTAAAACAAAGTGTCAGAGCTCCTCCAGTCTATGAAAATATCGTAAAGAGCCTCAACTGCATCAAAACAAAACTGTTGCCCTTGAGTCGATTCTGACTCATAGCAACCCAATAGGCCAGAGTAGAACTGCTCCATAGTTTTTACCGAGGAGCAGCTGGTGGATTTGAACTGCTGACCTTTTGGTTAGCAGCCATAGCACTTAACCACTGCACCACCAGAGCTCCCAAGTATGTAAGGCAGTGTATTCAGAGCTACCTTTTTTCTGCCAGGAAGCCCAACTATCACAAGGCTTCAGGAGAACACTTCAATAAAAGGATTCTTATTTAATGTGAAATGTGAAGTTTTAAAGTTTAATCTGAGCATGTGTGTGTGTGTGTGTGTGTGTGTGTGTATGCACATGTGTGTTTGAAGAGGGCACACATGCCTGAAAGCACTAGCTTTCAGAGTTTAGAAAAGTAGTTTTGGACCAATGGCAAGAGGATGAACAAACATTTTGGAAATCTTAAAAAGGGTGGAATGGAAAAAATAGCCATCTGATACTAAATCAAGAACATTCCTTGAGGCCTACAGGAGCATGACAAGTTGGCACAACTTTTTCTAGACATTGATGCATATTGTACCTGTGGATAGGACAATCCTTCCCTGCCCTTCACCTTTCTCTTCCAAATGGGGGGTGCCAAGCAGATAACTGGCCAACTGGAAAGTAATGTGACCATATTATAAACTCACTGAGACTTCAGTGATTTCAAGCTCGAGTACTCTCTCTCTGTGTATCTGGAGCCCACCTGGCTATCTGGGGCTTTCCCCCCTGGGTTCCCAAGCTGATCATAGCTCACCTCACAATTCAGTGGGTCCTGGCAGGGGTAGTGCTGATAGGCATCGCTTGGCATCCACCCAAAACAGATAATAGCAATGATTTCCTGGGAAAGAACACAGGATCTGTAGCTGCCAGAGATCTCCATAAGGAGGGAGAATCCAGAACGGGTTCAGAGGGCATGACTGCAATCCACAGAGTGAGTGGTGGGAGGGGAAGATTACTGTGGCATACCCATCATCTCTTTTACTTTATCCATGAACCAGTCACCATCAAGTCGATTCTGACTCATGGTGACCCTGTGTGTCAGAGTAGAACTGTGTTCCCTAGGGCTTTCAATGGCTGATTTTTCAGAAGTAGATCCCTAGGCCTTTCTTCCAAGGCACCTCTGGGTGGACTTGAACCTCCAACCTTTCGGTTAACAGGTGAGCATGTTAACTGTTTGCACCATCTAGGTACTCCACTTTATCCATCGCATCTCAACAAAATATTGTTTTCTCATATAAGAACGAATACCTGTCTATTCTAAGGCAGGTAGGCCCCCTCATTTCCGTTCCCCACTCCAAACTAGTTTTCAGAGAGTTGGATTATTTCACTTCTGGTTACACAAATAAGAAACCTATATAGACTTCTATAACACATCTTATCTTCCCAGGAAGAAAAAGGACTTGGAATCCAGAATGGACTAGAATTGGATTGCTCTAATCTGTTAGGACAATAACAGTGCTCTTTAACAGAGAAGACAATGTTACACGCTACTTTCAAGGTTTTCAGTAACACTCTTGAGAAAGGTACTCTCGTTAAACTTGTCAGTCTAGTGACATTTCACACAGCTTTATCCCAAATGCATGGAATGGCTTAATTGATTTAAGGTTTGTGTCAGAGCCAATGGGCAGCTAAGGAGATAGAATAATCCCAGTTTCCTCTGAGTTTGTTAGATTTTGGTCAGAAGCTGTACCCTTAACTCACCCTAGGAGCCTACATTTATTCTGGATAAAAATCCTTGCATAAAGTGAAGCTGATATCACATCAGAAATGCCAAACACATCAGTACTGAAGTCACTCCTGAGGTTCACCCTTCAGTGAAAGATTAGACAGGCCCATAAACAAGACTAAATGGGTTCACCAGCCCAGGGGCAAGGACAAGAAGGCAGGAGGGGACAGGAACACTGATAGTGGGGACCCAAAGTCAAGAAGGGAGAGTGTTGACATGTCGTGGAGTCAGCCATCATTGTCACAAAATATGCATATTAATTGTTTGAAAAGAAACTAGTGTGCTCTGTAAACCTTCATCTAAAGTACAATAAAAAAAAAAAAGAAAAGATACCAAAAAAGAGCAGGAGTGGCAATATTAATCTCAGGTAAAATAGATTTTAAAACAAAATCCACCATAAAAGACAAAGAAGAGCACTACATAATCATTAAAGGGACGATCCATCATGAAAACCTAACCATAATAAACATCTACACACCCAATGAGAGGGCTCCAAAATACATAAAACAAACTCTTAACAGCACTGAAAAGAGAAATTGACCTTTCCACAACAACAGTAGATGTCATAGATGGAATTATGTCCCCCCAAAAATGTGTGTATCAACTTGGTCAGGCCATGATTCCTAGTACTGTGTGGTTGTCCTCCATTTAATGATTGTAATTTTATGTTGAGAGGATTAGGGTGAGATTGTAACACCACCCTTACTCAGATCCAATGTAAAGGGAGTTTCCCTGGGGTATGGTCCTCACCACCTTTTGTCTCTCAAGAGATAAAAGGAAAGGGAAGCAAGCAGAGAGTTGGAGACTTCATACCACCAAGAAAGCAGCACCAGGAGCAGAATATGTCCTTTGGGCATGGGGTCCCTGCACCTGAGAAGCTCCTTGGCCAGGGGAAGATTGAGGACAAGGAACTTCCTCCAGAGCCAACAGAGAGAGAAAGCCTTCCCCTGGAGCCAACACCCTAAATTTGGACTTGTAACCTACTAGATTGTGAAAAAATAAATTTCTGTTTGTTAAACCCATCCACTTGTAGTATTTCTGTTATGGCAGCACTACATGACTAAGACAGTAGAAGAGTTCAACACACCACTCTCAGTAAAGGACAGAACATCTAGGAAGAAACTCAACAAGGATACAGAAAAGCTACAGGGCACAATCAGCCAACTTGACCTCATCAACATATACAGAACACTCCACACAACAGTTGCAAAACACACATTCTTTCCCAACATACATGGAACATTCTCCAGAATAAACCACGTCTTAGGCCACAGAACAACTCTCAACAAAATTCAAAACATTGAGATAATACAAAATACCTTCACTGACCACAACACCCTCATAGTAGAAATTAACAACAGGAAGAGCAAGGGGGAAAAAAATCAATTACATGGAAACTGAATAACACCATCTTTAAAAACCACTGGGTAATAGAAGAAATCAGAGATGGAGTAAAAAAATTCCTAGAATCAAATGAGAATGAAAACACATCATACCAAAACCTTTGGGACACAGCAAAGGCAGTGCTCAGAGGTCAATTTATAGCAATAGATAAAAATAAAAAAAAAATAGATGCACCCATCAAAAAGAAGAAAGGGACAAAATCAAAATATTAGCTACACAACTTGAACAAATAGAGAACATCAGAAGAATCCCACAGCCACCAGAAAAAAGGAAATAATAAAGATCGAGCAGAAATAAATGAAATGGAGAATGGAAAAACAATGGAAAGAATCAACAAATCCAAAAGTTGGTTCTTTGAAAGGATAAACAAAATCGACAAACCACTGGCCAAACTGACAAAAGAAAAACAGGAGAGGACAGAAATAACCTAAATAAGAAATGAAATGGGAGACATGACAACAGACCCAACTGAAATAAAAAGGATCATAACAGAGTATTATGAAAAACTATACTCCAACGAATTTGAAAACCTAGAGGAAATGGACAAATTTCTAGAAACACACTACCTACCCAAACAAACACAAAATAATATGGAAAATCTGAGCAGACCCATGACAAAAGAAGAGATTGAAAAGGTAATAATAATAATAAAAAAAAACTCCCCCCCCAAAAAGCCCTGGCCCAAATGGCTTCACTGGAGAATTGTACCAGACATTCAGAGAAGAGCTTATACCAGTACTACTCAAACTATTTCAGAACATTGAAAAGGAAGCGGTACCTCCAAATTCATTTTATGAAGCCAGCATAAACACTGACACCAAAACCAGGCAAAGACACCATGAAAAAAGAAAATAGCAGACCAGTACCTGTCATGAATACAGATGCAGAAATTCTCAACAAAATTCTAGCCAACAGAATTCAGCATCACATCAAAAAAATAATACACCACTACCAAGTAGGATTCATACCAGGTATGCCAGGATGGTTCAACATTAGAAAATCAATCAGTGTGATCTACCACATAAATAAAAAGAAAGAAAAGAATCACATGATCATCTCAATTGACGCAGAAAAGGCGTTCGACAAAGTCTGACACCCATTTCTGATAAAAACTCTCAATAAAATAGGTATTGAAGGAAAATTTCTCAACATAATAAAGGGCATCTATGCAAAATCAACAGCCAACATCATCATAATGAAGAGAGGCTGAAAACATTTCCCTTGAGAACAGGAACAAGACAAGGATGCCCTTTAACACCATTCCTATTTAAAACTGTCTTGGAAGTCCTAGCTAGAGCAATAAGGCAAGAAAAAGAAATAAAGAGCATCCAAATTGGTACCTGTCATGGACTGAATTATGTCTCCCCAAAAATATGTGTCAACTTGGTTAGGCCATGATTCCCAGTATTGTGTGGTTGTCCTCTATTTTCTGATTGGAATTTTATGTTGAAGAGGATTAGGGTGGGATTGTAACACCACCCTTACTAAGTCACCTCTGTGATCCAGCATAAAGGGAGTTTCCCTGGGGTGTGGCCTGCATCACCTTTTACTTCTCAAGAAATAAAAGGAAAGGGAAGAAAGCAGAGAGTGGGTAACTTCATACTACCAAGAAAGCAGCACCAGGAGCAGAGTGCATCCTTTGGACACAGGGTCCCTGGGCCTGAGAAGCTCCTTGGCCAGGGGAAGATTCAGGACAAAGACCTTCCTCCAGAGCTGACAGAGAGAAAAAGCCTTCCCCTGGAACTGACGCCCTGAATTTGGGCTTGTAACCTACCAGACTATGAGAAAATAAATTTCTCTTTGTTAAAGCCATCCATTTGTGGCATTTCTGTTATGACAGCACTAGATGACTAAGACAGCAATGAAGATGTTCAACTGTCCCTATTTGTGGATGATATGATACTATACATAGAAAACCCAAAAGACCCCACAAGAAAACTGCTGGAACTAATAGAAAAATTCAGCAGAGAAGCAGGATACAAGATAGACATACAAGAATCAGTTGGATTCCTATACACCAATAAAGAGAATGATGAAAAGGAAATCAGGAAAACAATACCATTTATAATAGCCCCTAAAAAACATAAAATACTTAGGAATAAATCTAACCAGGGATGTAAAAGACCTATACGAAGGAAACTACAAAACACTACTACAAGAAACCAAAAGAGATCTGCAAAAAAATGGAAAAACATACCCTGCTCATGGTTAGGTAGATACAACGTTGTGAAAATGATAATTCCATCCAAAGTGATTTACAAATACAATGCAATCCCGATCCAAATACCAACAACGTTCTTTAAAGCGATTGAAAAAATATCATTAACTTTACATGGAAAGGGAAGAAGCCCAGGATAAGTAAAGCACTGTCGAAAGAAGAAGAAGAAAGCAGGAGGACTCGCACTACCCGACTTTAGAACTTACTATACAGCTATGGTAGACAGAACAGCCTGCTACTGGTACAATGACAGATACATTGACCAATAGAACAGAATTGAGAACCCAGATGTAAATCCATCCACCTATGGTCACCTGATCTTTGACAAGCTTCCAAAGTCCATCAAATGGGGAAAAAACAGTCTTTTTAACAAATCATGCTGGCAAAACTGGATGTCTATCTGCAAAAAAATGAAACAGGAACTGTATCTCACACCACATACAAAAACTAATTCAAAATTATCAAAGATCTAAATATAAAGTCCAAAACTATGAAGTTCATAGAAGAAAAAATAGGATCAAAGCTAGGGGCCGTAATACACGGCATTAGCAGGATACAAACCATAACCAACAACACACAAGCTCCAGAAGATAAGCTAGATAACTGGAATCTTCTAAAAATTAAACACTCAATCTCATCAAAAGACTTCACCAAGAGTAAAAAAGAGAAACTACAGACTGGGGGGAAAAAATTGGCTACTACAAATCAGATGAGGTCTGATCTCTAAAACCTATAAGAAAACCCAACACTTCTACAACAAAAAGACAAATAATCCAATTAAAAAATAGGCAAAGGACTTGAACAGAGGCTTCACCAAAGAAGACATTCAAGTGGCCAACAGACACATGAGGAAATGCTCACAGTCACTAGCTATTTGGGAAATGCAAATCAAAACTACAATGAGATACCATCTCACCCTGGCATTACTGGCATGAATCAAAAAAACAGGAAATAACAAATATTGGAGAGGCAATGGGGAGACTGGAACTCTTATGTACTGCTGGTGGGGATGCAAAATGATACAACCATTTTGGAAAACCATATGGCGCTTCTTTAGAAATCTAGAAATAGAAATACCATATGATCCAGGAATCCTACTCCTAGGAATATATCCTAGAGAAATAAGGGCCAACACACAAATAGACATAGGCACACCCGTGATCATTGCAGCATTGTTCACAAGTAAAAAGATAGAAACAACCTAGATGTCTATCAACAGATGAATGGATCAACAAACTGTGGTACATACACGCAATGGAGTATTATGCAACGATAAAGAACAACGATGAATCTCTGAAGCATCTCATAACGTGGATGAATCTGGAGGGCATTTTGCTGAGTAAAATAAGTCAATCACAAATGGACAAATATTATATGATACCACTACTGTACCAAAAAAGTTTATACACAAAAAGAAACAATCGCTGATGGTTACCAGGTAGGGGAGGGGTGGGGATGAAAAAAACACTAAATAGACAATACATAAGTGGTAACTTTGGTGAAGGATAAGACAGTACACAATACTGGGGAAGCCAGCACAACTTGTATAGGGCAGGGCCAAGGTAGCTCCATAGACATATCCAAATTTCCTGAGGGGCCAAATTGCTGGGCTCAGGGCTGTGGGGACCATGGTCTCAGGGAACATTTAGTTCAATTGACTTAACATAATTAAAAAAAAAATGTTCTACATTCTACTTTGGTGAGTAGTGTCTGGGGTCTTAAAAGCCTGTGAGCGGCCATCTAGGATAGTCACTGTTCTCACCCCTTTGGGAGTAAGGGAGAATGAAGAAAACTAACAGCACAAGGGAAAGATTAGTCCAAAGGACTAATGGACCACGTCTACCACGGCCTCCACCAGACTGAGTTTGGTACAACTAGATGGTGCCTGGCTACCACCACTGACTGCTCTGACAGGGATCACAACAGAGGGTCCCGGACAAAAAAAACCAAACCAAACCCGTTGCCGTTGAGTCAAGCCTGACTCATAGCAACCCTATAGGACAGGGTAGAATTGCCCCATAGAGTTTCCAAGGAGCACCTGGTGGATTTGAACTGCTGACCCTTTGGTTAGCAGCCACAGCACTTAACCACTACACCACCAGGGTTTCCAGTCCCGGACAGAACTGGAGAAAAATATGGAACAAAATTCTAACTCAAAAAGAAAGACCAGACTTGCTGGCCTGACAGAGACTGGAGACACCCTGAGAGTATGGCCCCCGGACACCCTTTCAGCTCAATAATGAGGTCACTCCTGGGGTTCACCCTTCAGCCAAAGATTAGACAGGCCCATAAAACAAAACGAAACTAAAGGGACACACCAGTCTGAGGCGAGGACTAGAGGGCAGGCGGGGACAGGAAAGCTGGTAATAGAGAACCCAAGGTTGAGAAAGGAGAATGTTAACATGTCGGGTTGTTAACCAATATCATAAAACAATATGTGTAAAAAAAATGTTTAATGAGAAATTAATTTGTTCTGTAAACCTTCATCTAAAGTACAATAATGTGGAGAGCAAGCTAGCTGAAAGCAAAGGTAAAAGTAAACAACATGTGAGGAAAGGAGATAAGATGATGCAACGTAAAGAAGAAAACCACCCTTATCAACAGAAGACACTGGGACCAACTAAGACACAAACAAGGACTTATCAATACCAACCAAACAGGCTCAAAGAGCTCCAACTACGTTGTAAACGAGGACTTATCAACACCAACCAAACGGGCTCAAAGAACTCCAACGTGTATAAAAGAAGGGACACTAAGACTCAGCTTTGCTGGAGTCATACCCAGAGCCACCTCGGTCATATGTTGCGGACTGGGAAGCAGTGGGCTGCGGCAGCTCGCCCGGGCTTACTCCCAAGTCCTAGAGACGTCGCCCGTCTCGGTCATACGTTGAGGACTAGGGCCCAGGAGGTCGGGAAGCAGCGGGCTGCAGCAGCTCACCCGGGTTTACTCTTTGTTCACTCCCGGCCCAGCACACGTTGCTTTGGTCATATGTTGAGAGCTAAGGGGTAATAAGCCCTTGTGCTCAAGAGATGTGACAGAAATCCATGAGAGATTCTCAGGGATTGAGGCTGATTTGACATCCGAGCCATCGATGACAGGATGGTCAAGAGCTGGCCTGGACCAGAAAACAACAACGCCCAAACACCGTCCTTATTTGCCGTAAGTCTCCTTGCTTTCCCTCTCCTTCCTCCTGGTGAATTGAGATCTCTGGCGTCTGGGGTAGCCAAGAACCTGTGTGCCTAATAACTAATAAAGATGTGGAAAGACGCAAATCGTTTGGAGTAGTCGTTGCGACCCCCTCCTCACAACAAATAAAAAAATTATTAAAAAAAAAGAAATGTCAAACACCAAACACCAGCAGATACTAACCTATTAGAATCATGCCATCAGAGCATGGAACGACAGCCTGGAAAAATCTGAAGAAAGAAGGGGAAAAATGCATTTGAACCTAGAGGTGGGTTTTATATTGTTTATGTAATATCTGCATAAAGGGGAAGAAGTTCCCTGGAAGAATTAGGGTAAAAAGCAAAGAAGCTGAATCTCTATCTGGGTCTGCTCTGTTTTCTAGTCTGCCACTATGGCATCCTAATTAGAACACTTATTTCCAAGTTTTGTCATTTCGTTCTGAATCTTCTAGACTAAGATGACAAATGGAGTTAGCCTGATGCTTCCTGGGGCATACATGTTTTCACTTCTAATTTATAAATACAGTTCAGACAGACTTTTTGAGCAACTTGGTACCTACACAGAAATCTGACAGAGTTATTTCTTTCTAGAGAGTTAGAAACTCACGATTTTATTTTATCAAAATTGTTACAATGTATAGGTATTTGTTGAGTGCAGTAGCCACGGCTTAAACTGCATTTCAAACTCCTAGTTCCTCAAGACTGTGGTTCACGCACAGCCAGATATAAAAACATGACTTAGTGAGGGATGGCGTCCCAGTGGCTCCCAGGATACCACCTAATGTGAATTGAATTGTGTTGTAAATCCTAACCCCTGTGCCTGCGGTTATAGTCCCATTTGGGAATCTTTTCTTTGTTATATTAAAGAGGCAATATGAGTGTAGTGTGTCTTAATCTCTTCTGAGATATAAAAAAGCAGATTAAGCAAGCAAACAAGCAAGCACAAATGAAGGGGGAGGTATAAGCCACAAGATCACCAAGGAACTAAGGAACAGAAGCTGAAAAGAGGGAAGGGTCTGCCCCCAGAGTGGATAGAGAGGGAGAGGCTTCCCCTAGAGCCGGCACCCGAATTTCAGACTTCTAGTCTCCTAAAAGTGATAAAATAAATTTCTGTTTGTGAAAGCTACCCACTTTTGGTACTTCTGTTACAGCAGCACTAGATAATTAAGACACTCCACTTCTAACTCTTTGGTGAAATTGTGAAAGGCTTTCTATGAGTACCTGTAACAACGTGAGGACGCACGTGCAGTCCTGGATAGCGTGGAATGGCTCATTATTAAACCCGTTGTTGTCAAGTCGATTCCGATTCATAGCGACCCCATAGAACAGAGATGAACTGCCGCATAGAGTTTCCAAGGACCAGCTGATGGATTCAAACTGCTGGCCTTTTGGTTAGCGACCAAGCTCTTAGCCACTATGCCACCAGGGCTCCAGGCTCATCATTGGAAAATCTAAATTAAAGTCTGGTGTGATGAACCGACAGCCCGTCTGTCATCCTCAACTGCATATAATAAAGTCAGCATGAGAGCAAAGCCATCGTGTTTGTCAAGGATAGAAGGAAACAAAAGACATACTGTAAGTTGGTGAGAACCAGCTGGGAAAGCTGAATTGCTAGGCCCATGTTTTATTCATTTTTAAAGGGTTTCTCAGGGAGAGGAAGAAGGCACATTCCCCAGTAGAACTCAGTTGCCCAGAATGGCAGACAGAAAAAAATATGGACTTTTTTGAACTCGGAAAAATATAGTACAACACCTTGAATTGCAGAGTGTGGCCTGAATGGGCCATACCCTGTGACACCTGCATCCCACAGCCAGAGTTTTAGTTTTCTTTGCTAAAAGGTAGCAACACAAGGGGTGTAGACTTCTTTACAAACCTGACCTAGGCAAAAGACGGTCTACAGGAACTGATCTGCCAAAGTCATTGGCTAAGCAAACCAAATTTACTTTTCCATACTTTTATAATTTAGTCACTAAAAAAATTAAAAAAAAAAAACAAAAAACTGTTGCCATTGAGTCAACTCCAACTTCTGATGACTGACCCCACATGTGTCAGAGTAGAACTGTGCTCCACAGGTTTTCAATGGCTGAATTTTTGGAAGTAGATCTGCAGGCCTCTCTTCTGAGGTGCCTCTGGGTGGACTGCAACCACCAACCTTTTGGTTAGCAGCCAAGCATGTTAACTGTTTGTACCACCCAGAGATTGCAATTTTCAGTCACTAAGAAAAGGCTATTACAGGGCCTTCCCTCTGTTAGCCAGATAATGTGCACGTGAGGCCTATTTCCTAAGCAATCTCACAGAGCTGCTCGGCTGGGTTTCACCTTGTAACTGTCACAACCACATGGTACACAGTGGCTAATTAGAATTGAAGAAAGGCAAACATCGAATCTAGAAGGGCACTTTGCACTCTCTGTGGGGCAGAATGAAGAGTGTCTTTTTTTTTTTTTTTTTTTTTAATGCAGCAACATCAGAGAACTGCCATTTAGTGCAAACCAGCCAATTCATCCCTCAGGCCTGTGAAGGTGGTGGAAGTAGAAGCTCTAATGCTGGATACCTGGGCGAAGCCTTCCTTTTCCGAGCCTATTGCTTTTGAGGGAAAAGATGATTGCTCTGACCTGACAGTGAGACCAGTAAATTATATCTGTGATAACTGGAAAGAGCTGGATCTTAGAAGATCAGTCAGAGAAGTCACTTCTCTAATGGTTGGCTGATGGCTGTAGACCCCCTTTATACTACTACATAAAAAGGCTACGGAACAATGGTAAACTCCCTTTTAGAACTAGACATAGCTAGCTATCCATGCTGCAGCAGGTATTTCTCCTTGACGACACTTAGGAGAAACGGTACCCCGGTGAAGGGAACTGATTGATGCTGGCAATATTGATGAGAGGAGGGATGTGGCCGGTGTTCTTAAATACATGTTGGTAAATGACGGTCATGAAGTCCCTGGGTGGTGCCAATGGTTAATGTGCTCAGCTGCTAACTGAAAGGTTGGAGGTTCGAGTCCACCTAGAGGCACCTTGGAAGGAAGGCCTGGAGATCTACTTCTGAAAAATCAAAGACTGAAAACCCTGTGGTGCACAGTTCTGCTCTGACACATATGGGGTCGCCATGACTCGATGATAACTGGTTTACTGGCTAAAGAATGGTCAAGGTCATAGTGATTTACAGGCATAGTCACCTCCTTTTGTATGCCTGTTGAGCTGGAAACGTTATTTGATGTTTTAAAGATGCAGGGAATCAGAGTGGCAGCGGCAAGGGCTCCATAAATGTGGCTGTAACCTCTAGCCATCAGACTCAGGAGAGGCTGTTACAGCTGACAACAGTGAAACTCACCTTGTCATGGTGATGCTGGTCTAGGGGTCTGATTTACCTTGTGAGTACGTCAGGAAGAGCAATAATTACAAGAGGTGTTGGCTAACTGGCTGCAGAGTCAAGAAAGGGAAAATTGAACTTTAGAGGGATGGACGTATTTAACTGTTTTCAAGGCGCTTTTAGGAGCGAAATTTCCAAGAAAAAGAATCTGATTAGTTTACCTAGTCACCATTTGCTTTGACTGGGCAGAGCTCCTTTGCTCATCTTCTTCCCAAATTACTAGCCATGGGTTGGCTGCCCTTAGGTTAGGTCATTGACAGGCTCCTATCAGCTGGAGCTGGGGCTTGGTTGCACAGTATAGGGGCATGGCCACTCCTCATCACAGACTGGCCCAGTGGGAAGGAGAGGTTCCTAGAGTTGGAGCCTGTGTAAAAGGCCTATGACTGATGGGTCCAATGCATTCAGATCCGCCTCTGCACTTTTAAGAGCCAGATGCTAGGACTTCAAATATGTCTCACCTGCATAAAATTTAGACCACTTTCTACAGATTTTCAGAATAAGTTTTAAAAAGCATCTAGCTTAAGTCTTTCTTGCACAATTATTCCTAAGCCTCATTGTTCATAGTTTATTTGATTTTTCAAACAATCCCTCCTTGCAAAGAAAAAGCAAGGTTGAGAAGGAATTTCTATATAAATCTCTAGGCAGAAAAATCCATAAAATGGTTTCCTTAATGAGTTACCAGAGTTGAGGAGCTTAGATGGCGCCTGGAGTAAGCCCAGGTGGAATTAATTTTCTTACTGCCCAGGAGTTTGCTCTAATAGTTGTTGTGATGGATTGAATTATGTCCCCCAACACAATATGTTGAAATCCTAACACCTGTACCTGTGAATATGGCTTTCTTTGGGAATAGAGATTTCCTTTTGTTATGTTAATAAGGTCATACTAGAGTAGGGTGGGTTCTAAACCTAATCATTTCTTTTTTTTATTGTTGTTGTTCAATTAAGTTGATTTGTTTTGAGCCAGTGTTTCTCAATTCTGGCTGTTCATTTGAATCACCTGGGAAGCTTTAAGGAGTTACCAATGCCCAGACCACACCCTAGGCCAAATTACCAGAATCTCCAATGATGGGGCCTGGGTCCCCATATTTTTAAAGTTTTTATTCCTTTTAAACATGTTATTATGGAAACCCCCATATGTCTGTCAGTTTATCATACTGTGGGGGCTTGTGTGTTGCTGTGATGCTGGAAGCTATGCCACCGGTATCCAGATACCAGCAGGGTCATCCATGGAGGACAGGTTTTAGCTGAGCTTCCAGACTAAGACAGACTATGAAGAAGGACCTGGCAGTCTACTTCTGAAAAGCATTAGCCAGTGAAAACCTTATGAATAGCAGCAGAATATTGTCTGATATAGTGCTGGAAGATAAGCCCCCCAGGTTGGAAGGCACTCAAAAGATAACTGGGGAAGAGCTGCCTCCTCAAGGTAGAGTCAACCTTAATGACGTTGTTGGAGTAAAGCTTTCTGGACCTTCATTTGCTGATGTGGGATGACTCAAAATGAGAAGAAACAGCTGCAAACATCCATTAATAATCGGAACCTAGAATGTACGAAGTATGAATCTAGGAAAATTGGAAATTGTCAAAAATGAAATGGAACACATAAACATTGATATCCTAGGCATTAGTGAGCTGAAATGGACTGGTATTGGCCTTTTTGAATCAGACGATCATATAGTCTACTATGCTGGGAATGACAACCTGAAGAGGAATGGTGTTGCATTCATTGTCAAAAAGAATGTTTCAAGATCTATCCTGAAGTACAACGCTGTCAGTGATAAGAAAATATCCATAGGCTTACAAGGAAGACCAGTTAATATGACTATTATTCAAATTTACACAGCAACCACTAGGGCCAAAGACAAAGAAATAGAAGATTTTTATCAGCTGCTGCAGTCTGAAATTGATCAAACACACAATCAAGATGCATTGATAATTAGTGGCGATTGGAATGTGAAAGCTGGAAACAAAGAAGAAGGATCAGTAGTTTGGAAAATATGGCCTTGGTGATAGAAACAATGCCAGAGATCAAATGATAGAATTTTGCAAGACCAATGACTTCTTCATCACAAATACCTTCTTTCACCAACATAAACGGTGACTATACACATGGACCTCATCAGAAGGAACACGCAGAAATCAAATTGACTACATCTGTGGAAAGAGATGATGGAAAAGCTCAATATCATCAGTCAGAACAAGGCCAGGGGCCAACTGTAGAACAAACCATCAATTGCTCATATGCAAGTTCAAGCTGAAACTGAAGAAAATCAAAGCAAGTCCACGAGAGCCAAAATATGACCTTGAGTACATCCCACCTGAATTTAGAGACCAACTGAAGAATAGATTCGATGTATTGAACACTAGTGACCAGAGACCAGATGAGTTGTGGAATGCCATCAAGGACATCATACATTAAGAAAGCAAGAGGTCATTGAAAACACAGGAAAGAAAAAAAAGACCAAGATAGATGTCAGAGGAGACTCTGATACTTGCTCTGGAACGTCGAGCAGCTAAAGCAAAAGGAAGAATTAATGAAGTAAAAGAATGGAATAGAAGATTTCAAAGGGCAGCTCAAGAAGACCAAATGTTATAATGACATGTGCAAAGAGCTGGAGATGGAAAACCAAAAGGGAAGAACACGCTTGGTGTTTCTCAAGCTGAAAGAACTGAAGAAAAAATTCAAGCCTTGAGTTGCAATAGTGAAGGATTCTATGGGGAAAATATTAAATGATGCAGGAAGCATCAAAAGAAGATGCAAGGAATACACAGAGCCATTATACCGAAAAGAATTAGTCGATGTTCAAGGGTTTCAAGAGATGGCATATGACCGGGAACCGATGGTACTGAAGGAGGAAGTCCAAGCTGCTCTGAAGGCATTGGTGAAAAAACAAGGCTCCAGGAATTGATGGAATATCAGTTGAGATGTTTCAACAAACAGATGCAGCGCTGGAGGTGCTCACTTGTCCATGCGAAGAAATATGGAAGACAGCTTCCTGGCCAATTGACTGGAAGAGATCCATATTTATGCCTTTTCCCAAGAAAGGTGATCCAACCAAATGTGGAAATTATAGAACAATATCATTAATTTTTTTTATCATTAATATCACATGCAAGCAAAATTCTGCTGAAGATCATTCAAAAATGGCTGCAGCAACATGGAACCAGGGATATCATTGCTGATATCAGATGGATCCTGGCTGTAAGCAGAGAATACCAGAAGGATGTTTACCTGTGTTTTATTGACTATGAAAAGGCATTCGACTGTGTGGATCATAACAAATGATGGATAACATTGTGAAGAATGGGAATTCCAGAACACTTAATTGTGCTCATGAGGAACCTTTACATAGATCAAGAGGCAGTTGTTCGGACAGAACAAGAGGATACTGATTGGTTTAGTGTCGGGAAAGGTGTGCATCAGGGTTGTATTCTTTCACCATGCCTATTGAATCTGTATGCTGAGCAAATAATACGAGAAGCTGAGCTATATGAAGAAGAACGGGGCATCAGGATTGGAGGAAGAGTCACTAACAACCTGCATTATGCAGATGACACAACCTTGCTTGCTGAAAGTGAAGAGGACTTGAAGCACTTACTAATGAAGATCAACGACCACAGCCTTCAGTATGGATTGTACCTCAACATAAAGAAAACAAAAATCCTCACAACTAGACCAATGAGCAACATCATGATAAACGGAGAAAAGATTGAAGTTGTCAAGGATTTCATTTTACTTGGATCCACAATCAACGGCCATGGAAGAAGCAGTCAAGAAATCAAAAGATGCATTGCATTGGGCAAATCTGTTGCAAAGGACCTCTTCAAAGTGTTGAGGAGCAAAGATGTCTCCCTGAAGACTAAGGTGTGCCTGACCCAAGCTGTGGTATTTTCAGTCTCATCATATGCATATGAAAGCTGGACAATGAATAAGGAAGACCAAAGAAGAATTGACACCTTTGAATTGTGCTGTTGGTGAAGAATATTGAATATACCATGGACTGCCAGAAGAACCGACAGCACTGGGTTGTGTTGGGCCAGAAGAACGAACAAATGTCTTAGAAGAAGTACAATCAGAATGCTCCTTTGAAGCAAGGATGCTGAGACTGATTCTTACATACTTTGGACATGTTGTCAGGAGGGATCAGTCTCTGGAAAAGGACATCATGCTTGGCAGAGTACAGGGTCAGTGGAAAAGAGGAAGAACCTCAACGAGGTGGATTGATGCAGTGGTTGCAACAATGAGCTCAAGCTTAACAATGATTATGAGGATGGCTCAGGACTGGGCAGTGTTCTGTTCTGTTGTGCATAGGGTTGCTATGAGTCGGAACTGACTTGACGGCACCTAACAACAACAACATTATGGAAACCCTTGCTATATAAAATTTTATACTTTGCAATTTGTATATCTTATTTTTTTTTGTAGGTATCTTTTAACCTGTAGGTGTCCTCTCCATCATTTTTTCCCTAAATCATTAGCCGTGTCCAGTAATAATAACCCTCGCTTTCTTAGAATTCTTTTTGTTGTTGTTGTTTTTATTGTGCTTTAGGTGAAAGTTTATAGCTCAAGTTAATTTCTCAAAAATTTATACACACACTGTTATGTGACACTAGTTGCAGCCCCTACAATGTGACAGTACAGTCACCCTTTCGAACCCCGGTTTCCCATCTCCATCCAGCCAGCTCCTGTCCCTTCCTGTCATCTCATCCTGCCTCTGGACAGGAGTTGCCCATTTGGTCTTGTGTATCCGCCTGAACTAAGAAGCACACTCTTCATGAGTATTATTTTACGTTTTATAGTCCAGTCTAATCTTTGTCTGAAGAGTGGGCTTCGGGAATGATTTTAATTCTGGGTTAGCAGAGTGTCCAGGGGCCATGGCTTCAGGGGTTCCTCCAGTCTCAGTCAGACCATTAAGTCTTGTTACATGAATTTGAGTTCTGCTTCACACTTTTCTCCTGCTCTGTCAGGGACTCTCTGTCGTGTTCCCTCTCAGGTCGTCACTGATGGTAGCTGGGCACCATCTAGCTCCTCTGGTCTCAGGCTGATGCAGTCTCTGATTTATGTGACTCTTTTGTCTCTCAGGCTAATATTTTCCTTGTGCCTTTGGTGTTCTTCATTCTCCTTTGCTACAAGTGGGTTGGGACCAATTGATGCATCTTAGATGGCCACTCACAAGCTTTTAAGACCCCAGATGCCACTCGCCAAAGTGGTCTCTAAAAAACCAAAACCAACCACACTGCCCTCAAGGGAAAATAGAGAGGTACACACACAAGGGGGAAGACCCCATGTGCAGATGGAGACAGATGCATTGACACGCCCAGGAACACCAAGGACTGCTGGCAGCTAGGAGAAACTGAAAGAGCCCTGGTGATGCAGTGGTTAAGTACTTGGCTGCTAACTGACAAGTCAAGGGTTTGAACCCACCAGCCACTCCACAGGAGAAAGACCTGGCGATCTGCTTCTGTAAAGATTACAGCCTGGGAAACCCTACTCTGTTATATAGAGTGGCTATGAGTTGGACGGCCAACAACAACAACAGTAGAAGTTAAAGGAGACAAAGAAGGATCTTCCCCTAGAGCCACTCCCTGAATTTGGCCTTCTGGCCTCCAGAACTGTGAGAAAATAAATTTCTGTTCTTTAAAGTTACCCATTTGTGGTATTTTTGTTATGGCAGCACTAAGTAACTAAGATAGTCATTGAGTCTTCGAACTACCAAGTGGCAAAGCATCACTTGCAGCTTTCTTCTTAAACTTTCAGTGTCAGTTCTCCCGCCTATCTCTTCCTTCCTTCCCACTTTGAAATAACAGCATCAATAGCACACTCCTCTCAGTTCCTTAGGCTCACAGCTTTGAGTCAACTTCAGCCCCAAACTCTTCCATTACTCTCTTTCAACAGGCAGTCATGACTAAATCCTGTCTTCGTATCCTTTTCAACTTACCACTTCCAGTCCTGCACTTTTAGCAACGGTCTCCCACCTGGGGCTCTGCCATTGTCCTTTCTATACTTCCTCAGATTTCCTACACACAGCATGAAGAACAATCTTTACCCAAGTCTTGTTCTGGTCATGTCATACCTCGATTTGGAAATGTATGGTAAAGCCTACATCAAATTAAAATTCCTATCTACCTTACTCCTACCTCAGTTGAATAACCCCAGTTCTCACCACTCTGCAGTCTCTGTGCCAGGCTTGCTCCCCCTCTCAACCTTGCTGTAGGCCACCTGCCCATCTAGAATCCTCCCCGTCACCAACATACTCTCCAAGTATAACCTTCCTGGACCTGATCAGTAGTTCCTGGGTGGTGCAAATGGCTAACGTGCTTAGCTGATAATCAAAATGTTGGAGGTTTGCGTCCACCCAGAGGCACCTCAGAAGAAAGGCCTAGCAATCTGCTTGTCAAAAATCGGCCACCAAAAACCCTGTGGAACACAATTCTATTCTGACGCACACGGGGTCACCATGAGTTGGAATTGGCTCCACAGCAACTGGTTTTTTGGGCCCTGTTCAATACCAATTCCAGTGGCATCCCCCAGCATTATTCCACAGGCCCCCACACTCTGAGTGCTTTCCTCTAACTGCCCTTTTTATGACTTAACCAGTGTCTTCTACTCCATGATGCCTGCTGTTCAGTTGGCTCCCTAAGCTCCTCTCCTCTACGAGACCAGGAGTCTACCAAGATGTGTTCTGGGCTTAGGAATGCGCTCATGTGCCTTGAAGAACAAGGTACACTTACCCTGGCCAAAATCTCCTTACTGCTGACGCTCATGGTTCCCCAGCGTAAGGAAATGCTTCTTGACATCCCAGTTAAAAAGGTATCTGTGTTACCTGGGAAGGATAAGACATTGTTGGCACCTAGTGAATTCATACTGTGGACTAGTTGACCAGATTAGCCAGAGAGTAAGGAATGAAGGAATAGAACCTAGGGCAGTTACATTTTGATATTTTATATATCAGCCGAGACTTTTTTGGTTGCAAATAACAGCAAGTCAGTTTCAACTAGCTTGGTCATATAAACCAAACTAAACCCATTGTCGTCAACTCAATTCCAACTCATGGCAACCCCAAATGTATCAAAGCAAAATCGCTCCATAGCGTTTTCTTGGCTATAATCTTTACGGAAGCAGATCACCAGGGTTTTCTTTTGTGGTACTGCTGAGTGGGTTCAAACCACCAACCTTCAGGTTAAGTAGCTGAGAGCAAGGTGTTTGGCCATTTAATTGGATTAGGGGATTGAAGAAAGGGTTGAACAAACGTGTTGATAAGGCAAGGCTTAAAGCAGAGTGAGAGCCAGGCATTCAGATGCCCTAGGACTCTGTGGAGCTCCCATCTCTGTTCCTCTCTGGGCAGAAGTTCGCTCTCTCTCTCTGTTCGGACGTTTTGTTCTCCTCAGAGTTGCCGCCAGTTCCTGTGTTTTACTTTGAGAGGGGCCTGACTTCGGAGAAGAACAGATTCTCTTTTTCAATTTCAGAGTGGGCTAGTTTAGTTTCAAATGCGGTGAATTTTTCTTTCTTTTATCTCTTAGTCAAAAGAGGTCCAAGCAGTTCATTATGTAAGTCATGCTTTCCGGGGGTTCCAGCATACCCCTAACTAGGAAATTAACCGGCGTCACTGAGGCACTCCCCTGAAGATAGCAGACACGTCTGGTATCTAGCAGCTACTACAATTAGCGAGCACTTGTCTGGAAGCTGAGCATAGCACTGCCATCTCCAGCGCTGCCTATAATTCTGTTACAATAAAAAGCCCCCTTAGTTTTTAGAGATATCAAATGTTCAGAGAGCTACAGGGTCAGTGGCTGCATCAACTTTCTTAATTTGCTAAAATTTAAATTTAACTACATTTGTTTAAAGATTGTATCTTTTAAGATTGAGTGTAATTGTGCTTTTTCTTGGAAATGAATAATTATAAATCTATATTTATATATATATATGAGATATATATGTGTATACCCATATGATGGTGATGACATAAACCTTAAAGAAATCCCTTGGAACAGATGGTAGTTTTAGAACAAAACAGATACATTAGCTATCAAATTCAGCTTCCCGTAGGATGAAAAATATAGTCACTTCTCAGGTAGTGCTGAGAAAAACTCTCATTTATTCTAATACCTTGGGATATGGATTCTTTTGTAAAAATTTTGACATGGAAAGTCTATGACAACTCACTGTTAATAAATGTCACAAACAGGAAAAAAAAAAGGCGGGGGTTGATGGCTTCTCTGATCAAATGATTTAAAGCCTGGTTCAAAACGTATTTTAAAAGATGACACAGCTGAACCAGGACCAAATGATACACATTCCCAGATATGCATAGTTTCCCTGTTCTCATTTGCAGGAACTTTTTATCTTTTTTGTTAAACATATGAAAGAGGAAGAAATAATCTCTTATTTTGAGAAAGTAGAGTTTTCTAGAACTGGAAAAACCCTTTTAAGTCATTACAGAGGAAACAAGTGACTTGCCCAAGGACAGACCGGAAAGCTAGAGCTGAAAACACAGACTCGTCTCCAGGCTGCCTCTGTTACCCCCATCAAACGCCAAGAAATCATTTTCTAAAGGAACATTTCTGTAGATAATCACCCATGTCAAATTTTCGGTATGTGTATGTTCACGTGGATCTACTAAGAAAGACGTTTAGATAAAGACTTCTTTACCAACATTTTACTTGACTGGTAAAAGTTTTCAAGATAAATATATTTGTGGTGTCCTGCTCTACTCAATGGAAGCAGCAGAGTTCTCTTTGTGCCCCCAGGACGTGGTGTCTACAGATACATATGAGAACTTCAATTTGTTGTTGTTCGTTGTCATGAAGTTGGCTCCAATTCATGGCAACCTTATGTATAACAGAATGAAAAGTTGCCTGGTCCTGTGTCATCTTCATGATTATTAGTATGAGCTCATTGCTTGTGGCTATTGTTAAGCTTAAATGCCTATTTACTGAGCCATCAAATCTGTGTTTTAATAACTTTATCCGTAAGTTTGGAGTCCCTAGGTGGTGTAAAATGGTTAATGTGTTCCACTGCAAACTGAAAGGTTGGAGGTTGGAGTCTACCCAGAGACACCTTGGAAGAAAGGCCTGATGATCTACTTCTGAAAAATCAGCCATTAAAAACCCTATGGATTACAGCTCTGCTCTTTCACATGTGGGTACCTGTTCACACGATGGCAGCTTATACTGTACTGATACCCATAATTTTACATGGAGATAAAATGAAATCTCATCATCTGCCTTAGCACAAGTCAGTCATGAGTAGAACAGAACCACAGACGTTTAAGCCATAGGAAAGAAAATATGCAAATGGACAAGGCAATTTTAAAGAATTTGAGAACTTCTATCGTTTGTGAGGCAGGAGGGGTAAATGAAATTGACTTAATATAAAATATAGCAGTAATTTGCACTTGGGAATAGACTCACAGTCACTTAGCCCACATTCATTGTTTTTCTCTACTTTCAGCTTTCAGATTGCTTTGCCCTGATATCCTTCCTCCATAAAAATAAAGTAACAGTCCTGACACTAGGACACTAGGTATCCTGCCTTTCACTAGTTCCTGATCTTCCGGTTACATAATAACCTTTTTTGTTTTAATCTTCTGGTTTATTTATATACTGAATCTCAGTTTTTACATTTTTCTCTTTCAGAAGCGTAATTGTTCTTTTTGGTATGACCTATACATTCGGTGTTAAAGAGAAAGCCCCTCGGATTGTGAAGTCAGGAGAAAGGCAAGGGTTAAAGAAAATGATTCTTTATAAAAACGAGCACGTATTGAAGCCTTATTCTTTGCGGATCGCCTGCTTTATTTAACACTTTTTTTTAAAAGTTGTACTTTAGATAAAGGTTTACAGAACAAGCTACTTTCTCATTAAACAGTTAGTACACATGCTGTTTTATGACATTGGTTATCAACCCCACGACGTGCCAACACTCTCAACCTTGGGTTCCCTTTTACCAGCTTTCCTGTCCTCTCCTGTCTTCTAGTCCTTGCCCCTGGGCTGGTGTGCCACTTTAGCCTCGTTTTGTTTTATGGACCTCTCTAATCTTCGGCTGAAGGGTGAACCTCAGCAGTCACTTCAGCGCTTAGTTAAAAGGATGTCCAGGGGCCATACTCTCAGAATTCCTCCATTCTTTGTCAGACCAGTAAGCCTGGTCTTTTTGGGGGAATTAGAATTTTGTTCTACATTCCCCTCCAGCTCTGTCTGGGACCCTCTACTGTGATCTCTGTCAGAGCAGTCAGTGGTGGTAGCTGGCTACCATCTAGTTGTACTGGATTCAGCCTGGTGGAGGCCTTGGTAGATGTGGTCTATTAGTCCTCTGGACTAATCTTTCCCTCATATCTTTAGTTTTCTTCATTCTCCCTTGCTCTTGGAGGGGTGAGACCAGTGTTGTATCTTAAATGGCCACTCACAGACTTTTAAGACCACAGATGCTACTCACCAAAGTAGAGTGTAGAACTTTTCTTTATAAACTATGTTATTCCAGTTGAGCTAGATGTTCCCAGAGACCATTGTACCCATAGTCCTCAGCCCAGCAATTCGGTCCCTCGGGGGGTTTGGTTGTGTCTATGGAGCTTCCATGACCTTGCCTTGTACAAGTTGTGCTGCCTCCCCCAGTATTGTGTACTGTCTTACCCTTCACTAAAGTTACCACTTATCTATTGTCTATTTAGTGTTTTTCCATCCCCACCCCTTCCCTCCCTGGTAACCATCAAAGATTGTTTATTTTTGTGTGTAAACCTTTCTACCAGTTTTTATAGTAGTGGTCTCATACAATATTTGTCTTTTTGTGATTGACTTATTTCATTCAGCATGATGCCCTCCAGATTCATCCATGTTATGAGATGCTTCACAGATTCATCATTGTTCTTTATCTTTGCACAGTACTCCATTGTGTGTATGTACCATAGTTTGCTTATGCATTCATCTGTTGATGGGCATCTAGGTTGTTTCCATCTTTTTGCTGTTGTGAAAAATGCTGCAATGAACATGGGTGTGCATATGTCTATTTGTGTGATGGCTCTTATCTCCCTAGGATATATTCCTAGGATTCCTGAGATTGCTGGATCATATGGTATTTCTATTTCTAGCTTTCTAAGGAAGGGCCATAGGGTTTTGCAAAATGGTTGTATCATTTTGCATTCCCACCAGCGTTGCATAAGAGTTTCATCTCCCTGTAGCCTCTCCAACATTGGTTATTTCCTTTTTTTTTTTTAATATTTGTGCCAGTAACGCTGGGGTGAGATGTTACCTCCTTGTAGTTTTAATTTGCATTTCTCTAATGTCTAGTGATTGTGAGCATTTCCTCATGTATCTGTTGGCCACTTGAATGTCTTCTTTGGTGAAGTATCTGTTCATTTCCTGTGTCCATTTTTTAATTGAATTATTTGTCTTTTTGTCGCATAGGTGTTGGATTTTCTTGTAGATTTTAGAGATCAGAACTTTGTCTGACTTGTAATAGCCAAAAAAATTTTTCCCCAGTCTGTATGTTCTCTTTTTACTCTTTTAGTGAAGTCTTTTGATGAGCCTAAGTATTTAATTTTTAGAAGATCCCAGTTATCTGGCTTATCTTCTGGAGTTTATGTGTTGTTGGTTGTGGTTTGTATCCTGTTAATGCTGTGTATTAGGGTCTCTAGCATTGATCCTATGTTTTCTTCTCTTTGAACCTCATAGTTTTTGGCTTTATATTTAGGCCTCTGATCCATTTTGAATTAGTTTTTGTATATGGCGTGAAATATGGTTCCTGTTTCATTTTTTTGCAGCTGGACATCCAGTTTTGCCAGTACCATTTGTTAAAAAGACTGTCTTTTCCCCGTTTGATGAATTTAGACCCTTGTTGAAGATCAGGCGACCATAGGTGGATGAGTTTACATCTGGGTAGTCAATTCTGTTCCATTAGTCAATGTTTCTGTCATTATACCAGTACCAGGCTGTTCTGACTACCATAGCTGTATAGTACATTGTGAGGTCAGGCAGTGCAAGTCCTCCTACTTTATTCTTCTTCTTCAGTAGTACTTTACTTCTCTGGGGCTTCTTTCCTTTCCATATAAAGTAAATGATATGTTTTTTGATCTCTTCGGTATTTGGATAGGGATTGCATTGTATTTGTAAATCACGTTGGGTAGAATTGTCATTTTCACAATGTTCAGTCTATCTATCCATGAGCAAGGTATGTTTTTCCATTCATGTAGATCTCTTTTGGTTTCTTGCAGTTGTATTTTGTAGTTTTCTTTGTATAGGTCTTTTAAATCCCTGATTAGATTTATTCCCAAGTATTTTATTTTTATTTATTTTTCTTGCCTTATCGCTCTAGCTAGGACTTCCAGTGCAATGTTAAATAGGAGTTATTTACCACTATTTTTTATGTGACCTTGTATTGGTCTTTACATCCCAAAGGTATTTCTGCATTTGTCAGTTAGTCTGCACCATAATATTTCTTCTAGCTCAGAAATTCCGTAATGAGTAAAAGACATGATTCTCGC
The DNA here is from genome assembly GCF_030014295.1 of Loxodonta africana. Classification (NCBI taxonomy): domain Eukaryota; kingdom Metazoa; phylum Chordata; class Mammalia; order Proboscidea; family Elephantidae; genus Loxodonta; species Loxodonta africana. The sequence continues at coordinate 172,136,665 of NC_087345.1, read as the reverse complement.
TTTCCATAAATTTATCGTCTAGTTAGAAGTCACACTCGATTGTAGTGTGGGTCACAGGTTTTGCAGGCACTCTGAGAAGGCAGAGGCCAACAAGAGCTGTATAGTCAGGAAAGGCTGCATGCAGGAGAAAAAGTGCCCTTACAGGGTGGGGAAAGGGAAGACGAAAGAGCTTTCCAGTGATGGGCAATAAGAGTTGTAAGCCAGAGAAGTGTATGCCCGTATTCAAAACCCAAATTCGCAAGTTGGAAATTGTATGTGGGGGTTGAGAATGGAGGTTGGGGAGTGATGGATTGATGCTGAAGATGTCTCTAGTCATCTAGTTGCCTTCTAGAAGCCTAATTTCTAGCATACTGATGGCTTGGTTCACTTGTTCTATTTAAGTGTGTTCATGGACTAAAAGTGATATTGTCCTGTCCATGGGACTCTAATGCATCTCCCGTTCATCTGCACAGCAGGGATCTATGACGTCAGAGAGAGTTCGGTTTAGTCAAGTTCTAAACCTAATCTGGTATTGTCTCTAGAAAATCTGTTTGTTTAAATGAGCTGTTTTAAATGTTAAAATTTGAAATTATGTGGCAAATTGGTGGGTTGTAGACAATATTTATAAAACTCTATAACTCTACTGACTCCTTTGAAAGTGGGAAATTGAGAATTTTTTTCAGCATTAAATCATCACTGAAAAATAAAAGTGTATTAATTTTTTAAAGGATTTTTCTCAAGTAAAAATGGAATGTACAAAGTGCACTACCAATAAACCATCCAGAAAAGTAGCTAGAAACAAAGTCTATGTACTGTGTGCCCTCTTTTTGTGTATTGAACTTTTCCCCTCGACAACTTTGGCAGGCAAGTCAGTGTAAATGGCCTGCTGGTTGTCCAGGGCATTAACCCACAGGATGCATTGCAATGACAGGGCAGAAAACAGAGTCCACTGTTGAGTTTGCAATGAGCTGAATGAGACAATACAATCAAGAGTTTACTTCTTTTTGTTTGCAGCCACCTGGAGGACTATGTCCCAAGGTAGGAAATTCTGTCTATGCTTGGACTGTGTCACTTACCTTAATTTTGGGATTTCAACAGTGAATTCTGCCTGCTGAAAACCACATCACAAATCCAGATCTTTAGTTTCTACCAGTGTGGGTGGAAGTCCAATCCTATCGAAAATAATTCTTCAATGCTTTGTTCCAACTGATAAAAAGCTATCCTTATTTTTGTAGCTACGGTACTTCCAATCACTCATGCACTGGATGAAGAGGTGGTGGGAGTGTTCACCAACCTTCTTCAAACCAGTAGACCTGACCTCTTTCCCATCCAAGGCATATGATTTAAAAATATTTGTATACTTCTTACAAGCAAAGAAATTATATCAACCCCCAGAAGTCATAAATAGTATGCTGATACAGTTCTCTCTCTTTTTGAAAGTATAGAGCAAATTTCTTGAGTCTGGTACATTTTTGTTTCTTGCTAAAGAATCCCATTGTTACCTGTCAGAATAAGAGTGATAGGTATAGCAGATGAGCCCCAGGTTTGAGGTCCAGAGCCTTGGGTGTGAAGCGTGGCTCTGCCAAAAGATAGCCCCATAACCTGGGGCCAATGAGGAACACATACGCTATAGGGGAGACCTTTATTTCTCACTCAAGACATAGAGTAACATTCCATGCTCTTCTAAACTCCTTCACACACTCCACCCCCAGACGAGGAGGAGAAGTGGCCTCTCATTGTTAAGTTTGGAACAAGAAGTTGATCACCTTCTGCCCAGCACCTTCCTCCCTCCCTCTGAATCTATCAGTCAGCACACATTCTCAGCCAGTTCTCAAGGTGGGAGACCTGTGTTGTTCAGCAGTGACACTGTCAATGGCTGTGAAAGTATATCTAATTAAAAGAAAAAACAAAAACAAATAATAGTTGCTGTCAAGTCAACCCTGACTCATGGTAACCCCATGTGTATTAGACAGAACTCTGTGCCCTAGCATTTTCAATGGCTGACTTTTTGGAAGTAGATAACCAGACCTTTCTTCTAAGACACCTCTGGGTGGACTTGAACCTTCAACGTTTTGGTTAGCAGCCAAGTGCTTAACCATTTGGGCTACCCAGAGACTCCTGTTTCTAAGTGCATGGTATTAGCAAGCCCACTTTGCCAGTAGACTGAAGCAATGTCTCCCCCGATATGATATCATTTTATCAGTAATAATTTGCCTGATTCAATTGGTTCTGAACTTGGGAAGGGGAAAGGGAACTGTTATTTGTTTGTCCCAGATAATGTATGTGAAAAGGCCCAGCACAGTACCTGGCACCTTGCTGGTCTTCAGCAAGTTTTGTTTAAAATGAGTGCAGAGGGAGAGTGTGTCTGGTGAAAAAAATGGAGTAGGCTGAGTGTGAAAATTATAAATAGAAAGGCAGTTTGAGGGTTGATCCAGCTTCAGATTCCCAGAGATAGATCATTAGCATTAGAGTAGATTACAGGGCAGTCATTATCCCCATGGGAAATGCAGGATAAAATGCCACTCTTAGGAGTCCCAGAACACACCCCTGTTCTCAAAGTCTGTTGGTCTGCACCAGAGCTGGAGGAATCCTCGTTCTGCCTGCAGACCCCACCTCTCGGACTACTTGTTCACTTGGAGAGAGATCTGCTAGCTCAGTGTTCAGGTTTTAAATCAAATCGTTTGGGAGATAGCCAGATGAAAGCCCTGATTCCATTTCAGAGTCTTTCTCTTTTAAAAAAATAATAAGGTTCAGAATGACAGTGACCCAAAAGGCAGGAACTGGATGAAGTCCATTGGGTTTCAAAGCCTTGGTTTGGGAAGAAAAGAAGGCAAAGCACAGGCAACTGATCTGTACCCCAAGGAGGGAGGCTAGGGGCAAAAACAGTGCTCATTAACCAAAACAGAGAAGTTTTACTTTCACTCTTCGGGTCAAATTTCAGAAACCAGTGATGACAGAAGGGTTTACGGCCCCTAAACCCCCGTTTCTGTTCAACAGTGAAGATGATGTACTGGGGAGGGATGGAATGAGCACTGGGCTGGGAGATAAGAAGCTGGAATTCTAGGCCAGTCCCCTTACAAACCATTCTGTATCCTTGATGAAACCATGGCCCCTCTCTGTGTCTTGGTTTCTTCCTCTGTAAAATGAAGGGGCTAAGAAGCTTCCTTCCACTGGTGGTGAGGGTGGACCTCCCAGCTCAAGCCCTGTTTAGCTGGCAAGGGACGTGAATGGCGGAGGCTCAGTGAATGGCTACCTGAGAGCAAGCAGGGGCTGGGAGAGGAACATCAGTCTTTTCAGCCTCTTGAGCAGCTCTTCCCCTCTTCCCACCTGGTCTGGTTGCCCTATTTGGCAGCCACTCCCGAAACTACTGCCGTGTGTCCATCTGTCAAATCTCAGTGGAACATCAGGGATAAAGGGTGTGAAATGCCGATGCTTCTTCCAATTTTTTTAATTGCTGCTGATGGCTGTCTAGGGATGGGAAGTTTGGAAGACCTTTTTTGGGAGTCCCTTCTGAAACATGTAAAAATATCTGGAGTTCAAAAGATCCTGGTTGCATAGAATACAGGATGACTGCCATCATTCCTGTGGCCAGAGAGGCTGTCTTATTCATCCAAAGAGCTAAGAAGCTGCTGCGGATGAGTTAATCCCTCAGAATAGAGCGGCAGCTGCTGTGTGTCTAGCAAACAGCAAGGCTTTTGTGCATTTTGAGGTTTTTAAAGTGCATGCACACTCTTCAGCTGCGCTGTATAAAAGTTATTCACACATACATAAACACACCCATCTGTTTAAAATAAATCTGAAATGGTTGGCTGGTTTCATTCCTAATTATGTTTATCAAAATGATCAGAAAGCAGGTGTATGTCTCAGTTAGCGCCTGAGCTATAACCTGGTTAACCTTCCCCAACCACTAGGGAATATACTGACATTTTCCTTCTCAATCCAATTAATGCTTATTTAACTAAGTGCTATCATCTTTAATTTAGGGGTTATCCCCAAAAGATCTGCAGAGCCCAGCAATGTGATAAATGGGGTTATGTTTATTCCTTTGTTTCCAAAGCTTATGACATTAAAAAGAGCCTAAGAATACTGGAAGAGTCCCCTGGTGGTAAAAACAGTCAACACGCTCAGCTGCTAACTGAAAGGTTGGAGGCTGGAGTCCACTCCAGAGGCACCTCAGAAGCAAGTCTGCTTCTGAAAAATTAGCCACTGAAAACCCCATGGAGCACAGTTCTACTCTGACACACATGAGGTTGTCGTGAGTCAGTCCACTCAATGACAACTGGTTAAGTGTGCTGGATAGTTAATGTCTTAGTTATCTAGTGCTGCTGTAACAGAAATACCACAAGTGGATGGCTTTAACAAAGAGAAATTTATCTTCTCACAGTCCAGTAGGTTACAAGTCCAAATTCAGGGTGTCAGCCCCAGGGGAAGGCTTTCTCTCTCTATCTGTTCTGGAGGAAGATTCCTTGTCCTCAAACTTCCCCTGGTCAAGGAGCTTCTCAGGCACAGGAACCCCGGGGCCAAAGGACATGCTCTGCTCCTGGTCCTGCCCTCTTGGTGCTGTGAGGTCCCCTGCTCTCTGCTTGCTTCCCTTTCCTTTTATCTCTTGACAGATAAAAGGTGGTGCAGGCCTCAGCCCAGGGAAACTCCCTTTACCTTGGATCAGGGAGGTGACCTGAGTAAGAGTGGTGTTACAATCCCACCCTAATCCTGTTAACATAAAATTACAATTACAAAATGGAGGACAATCACACAATACTGGGAATCATGGCCTAACCAAGTTGACACATTTTGGGGGGACACAATTCAATCCATGACAGTTAATAAAAAAAAAGGCAAGGTTCAAAACTCCTGGACACTATCTGGAGCCCTGCTTCTTAGTTATCTAATGCTGCTCTAACAGAAATATCACAAACGAATGGCTTCAACAAAGAGAAATTTATTCTCTCACAGCCTAGTAAGCTACAAGTCCAAATTCAGGGCATCAGCTCCAGGGAAAGGCTTTCTCTTGTCAGCTCTGAAGGAAAGTCTTTGTCATCAATCTTCCCGTGGTCGAGGAGCTTCTCAGCATAGGGACCGTGGTTCCAAAGGATGTGCGCTCCTGCTCTTCATTCTTGGTGGTATGAGGTCCCCAAGTCTCTGCTTGCTTCTCTCTTTTGTATCTCCAAATAGATTGGCTCAAGACACTATCTAACTACCACTAATCCATCTCATTACATCACAGTGATAGGATTTACAACACAGGGAAATCACATCAGATGACAAAACGGTAGATAATCATACAATACTAGGAATCATGAGCTAGCCAAGTTGACAGATATTTTGGGGGGACATGATTCAATCTATGACACCTGGTAACACAGTGGTTAAGAGCCTGGCTGCTAACCAAAAGGTTGGTAGTTCAAATCTAGCAGCTGCTCCTTGGAAACCCTATGGGGCAGTTCTATTCTGTCCTATAGGATCACTGTGAGTTGGAACCAACTCAACGGCATCAGGTTTGGTTTTGGTCACACTGTCTGCTTACTTGCCGATTTCTTGATGGATTTTTAAGGAGAAAATATATACACAAGACATAGGCATCCACTGGAGAGCAGGTGGGTAGACTAGGTGGCTAAGAGAAGAAAAATATGAAATTCTAGATTTCTTCCTTGTCTGCCCCAAAACCCTCTTCCATATTCATTCAGAAGTCCTATCAGACCATGACAAGCAGAACCCTGGAAAGTGGAAATCAAGTCACTGTAGAATGTAGGGCAACTGGACCTCTGCGACAGGAGTCGCAAGGCAGAAAGATGGGCCACTGTGAGCTCATTGTCTGCGGAACATCTGCTGTAATTCACACCCTGTTGATAAATCAGGTGGGGGCAGGGAGGGAATTAGAGCCAGACAGCTGGACAAGATTAGACATGTCAGCCTGATGCTGAGACAGTCTTGGAAAACATGGAGCACATGCCCCACGTTCACTCCTGACTTGCTGAGCCAGGGTGTCCAAGCTCATGAATCTCCTTTCACACCCACTAACCACAGGCACGTTAAAAGGATCAGTTGCATCCAGTTGATTCTGACTCATGGAGACCCCACGTGTGTCAGAATAGAACTGTGCTCCATAGGGTTTTCGGTAGCTGATTTTTTTTTATATCTCTAGGCCTTTCTTCCAAGGTGCCTCTGGCTGGACTCGAACCTCCAACCTCTCAGTTAGCAGTTAGGTGCGTTGAAAGTTTGCACCACCCAGGGACTCCAACCACAGGTGCACAGGCATCTCTTAATCTTCATGGCTAAATAAAACCATTGAAATCCACAGGAGCAACAATCTGGTGGCTAAAAGGAGACTTACTGGTAGGTTTGCGAGAAGCTTTGCCATCTGATTGCTGACAGTTGTTTGGCATAATTAAAAGATCACTGAACAGAGCTAAGAAAAAACTTCTCAAAAATAGATGTGATTCTGGATGAGATTCTAATAGGAATTTCTGCTTAAATTTATCTTTAGAGGAAGTTCCTGTCAAAAACAGGGCTGAGAGTATAGTTAAAGACAGTGGGTCCTAGCTCATGGGAACTGACGTCAGGCTTTCCTACAGAGATGTAGGAGTTAAGAAGGTGGAAAGATGCAAAAAGACAATTTTATCAGCTGCTCGAAAATCCTCATGATGGCAATAACTATATTTTAAACTCTGTCCAAGTTCTTTAAAGTCAGTCAATGTTAGGCCCAAAGTCAATGTCCTTACCACCTTTCATCTGTCATTTTGTTGAACTGTGGTGGCTCGTGTGTTGCTGTGAGGCTGGAAACCATGCCACCAGTATTTCAAATACCAGTAGGTTCACCTGGCCAGGTTTCAGTGAAGCTTCCAGTTATTCTGGAAGACAGACTAGGAAAAAATGCCTGGCAAACTACTTCTGAAAATTAGCCAGTGAAAACCTTATAGATCACAACAGAATATTGTCTGATATAGCACCGGAAGATGAGCTCCCTAGGTTAGTAGGCACTACGCAAAGCTACCATGGGCTCAGACATTCCAGTGATCATGAAGATGGTGCAGGACCAAGTAACATTTCATTTTCTTATATACATAAGGTTGCCAGGAGTTGGAGCTCACTTGAGACCAATTAAGAGCAACAACATAGTCTATAGCACACAGGAATCTTCTAGAAGGAGAAGGAAGAGGATAGAAACAGAGGGTGGGCAGTGGGTTGTCCAAGCAGGTCGTGTATGGCAACTCGAGTAAATCAAAAACAGTAGGGCGGGCTGAAGACAAATATCTGAATGTTGGTGCCAAGTGGCAGCCCCTGGCAACTGATGTCAGGCAAAGCAAAGCAAAGCAGCTGGGAGCTTCCATAGTTGTCAAACAATCACAACCCCTTGTATCCAGCCCTAGGTTCTGCAAACAAGAGCCAGCAACCCCAAGTCTGGTACTTAGCTTACCCCTGTGGGAAGAAACACCTGATGTCTCCTTTCAGAGACACTTGCTCTCATGTGAATGACATCATGGGCAAAAGCCTCACCATGAAGCACAAAGTGCGATGCTGTGTATAACACAGCTGCGCAATGAATGGCTTAGTGGCTCCACGTCTTGGAGGCTTCAAGAAGGAAGTGTTTTCCTTCCTACTGGCAGAAAGAGTCGAGCGACATGGATAATGGTGCTGGAGTCAGGGCATCAGAAGCTTACTTGAAGCTTTTATGTTCCTAGTTCTCACTATTGTGAACAATCCCTAAAGCTGGGACACACAATACTTTGTACTTCTACTGAGGCACAGATTGGAATGGGGTGACCATGATGGCTGAGGGCGAGAACAAGTCATTTAGCCAGTGAATGGGCCTAGCTCACTGCCGAGTATCGACATTTCAACTCATACTTTGTCACTCTTGTGAAGTGCTTGAAAGATAAACTGTGTCTTGGTGGAGAAAGTTCCCTAAAGGAAAGCGAAATAATCATGCTAATTTGACAATGAAAAGAATGTAAAGATGCTCTAAGTAAGTCATGGGTTTTAGCCTGAAAGTAGACATTTTGGAGACCTGGGTTTGATTCCCAGCCAATGTACCTCATGCTCAGCCCCCACCCTCTGTCACTGAAGGTTTGCCTGTTGCTATGATGTTGAACAGGTTTTCACAGAGCTTCCAGAGTAAGAGGGTCTAGAAAGAAAGGCCTGGCAATCTACTTCTGAAAGTCAATCAATGAAAATCCCATGGATTACAAGGGTCTGATCCACAAGCGATCATAGGGATTGCACAGGACTGAGCACCATTTGGTTTCATTGTGGACGAGGTTGCCCTGAGTCAGGGGTAGAGTCGAGGGCACTTAACAACAACAACCACAACAAAAAAGATAAATTGAAAGATAATGGAGGATATATGCTGTATAGAGAATTGACACTTTGCCAGTTGGCAAAGTTCCTGGATGTTGAGTCTATGGTACTTTTGGATTTTGAGATGTGAAAGAGCTAAGCTGTCTGCGAAGATAGTTAGAGCAGGTAATAAAAGGCATCTCTTTTTTTTTTTTCTTCTACCTTCAGCCATATCTGAGGTTCTGCTCACATGGGGTATGGCTTAAATGTGGATAAAACCCATAGATCGTCTCCTAGTTCTTCCACACAGATCCAAGGGACATCTGATTCTGTAACAACAACCTTTTGGTGTTCATGTGCTTACAAGCCCCCTGCCCTCCACCTCAGTGCTCCCACGTCTGTTTGCACAGCTTGGAAATGGCATTTTGGTGAAATCACTGGTGTGTGTGAGCTGCCTGTGGAGAGGCATAAGACACCATAAAGCCCACACCTGGTTCCCTTCACCACTCCCAACAAACAGAGGGCACGCCTGGGTGGTTGCTGAGACAGTGACGGGTGTCTATTACAGGATTGCTCAGTGTCTTCCGAGGAGAAAGATGTGGCAGTCTGCTTCCGTAAAGATTTCCACCTTGGAAATCCTATGGGGCAGTTCTACTCTGTCCTACAGAGTGGCTATGAGTTGGAATTGACTCGAGAGCAATGGGTTTGGTTGGGTTTTTGGTTCAGTGCTCTCCATTCCTGAGCACCTGCAAATGGCTCCTGAACTCTAGGCCCTCGAGTGCAGCTTTGATTTATTACGGGAGCAGCACTCTGGTATTTAGGCCTTAACTCTTGTTGGCTGCCCTGGAGCCAAGGGGACCCCAGGGGTAGAGTTACAGCTTAGAGATTCAGCAAGTGTTTGCAGGTAAATGTTCTTCTGTAAGAGTCTCCAAGGTAAACTCTAAACTCTGTGGTTGTGTGGAATATTGGTTTATTGACTCTGGCTTGCAATAATTAGGCCCCCACCTGAGAGGCTGGGAATCTGGTTATGAAAAGGTTAGAGCCCGTTATAGATTGAATAGTGTCCTACTAAAATAAATATTAAAATCTTTAACCCTGGTACCTGTGAACAAAACTTTGTTTTTAAATAGGGTCTTTGAAGATGTGATCAATTAAGTTAACCTGAGGTTGTACTGGAGCAGGGTGGGTCCGACTCCAGCCTGAGTGACACCTTGTAAGAGAGGATAAGAGACACAGAGAGAGGGAGGTAAGAACTCCACGTGATGGCACAGCTGCAAGCCAAGGAATGCCCAGAGCTACCAGTTGCTAGACAGAGGCATAGACCAGATTCTCTCTCAGAGCCTCAGAAGGAATCAACATAGCGACACCCAGATCTCGGATTCCTGACCTCCAGAACTGTGAGACGATAATTCCTGTTCTTAACAAGCCACTCACTTTGTGGTACCTCGTTAGCAGTCCTAGGAAACTAAGAGAGGCCCTTCATGGATTTGTCTTTATTATACAGCCCTGCGCTAGGCCCTATGAGAATTTACTGAGTATGTGATACCCATTGCCATCGCGTTGATTCCAACTCATAGCAACCCTATAGAACAGAGTAGAACTGCACCATAGGGTTTCCAAGGAGTGGCTGGTAGATTCGAACTGCCAACCTTTTGGTTAGCAGCGGAACATTTAACTACTATGCCACCAGGGGTCCAAGTGTGAGATGGTTGCTGCCAAATGAAAGGAAAGAATGTGATACTTACTTTTGGGTTGTTATAGGAAGTTATTTTGAACTTGCCTTCCTGCTTTATCATCACTAGTATTGATGTCAATCTGAGGGTCTATGAATCGAAATCGACTCGATGGCAAAGGGTTTGGTTTTTTTGGTTGGAGGTCTACCATGAAATATCGATGCTGTTGTTAGATACCATTGAGTTGGCCCTGACTCATGGAGACCTCATGCAAAATGGAACAAAATACTGCCTAGTCCTGCACCATCCCCGTGACAGGTTGCAGATTGGGCCATTGTGCTCTGTAGGGTTTTCATAGCTGATTTTCAGAAGTAGGTCTCCAGGCTTTACTTCCTAGTCTGTTGTAGTCTGGAAGCTGTGCTGAAGCCTGTTTGGCATCATAGCAACACGCAAGCTGGATTATGAAGATGAACAAGTCAGACTCACAGGCCCCGTGGGCTGCTGGAAGGACAATTCAACTCAGATGCTTATTGGGAGCAGAGGCCCATGGCTACTACCTGCATTCTCACCTAGGCCGTCCTTGGGGGCTGGATGATGGCCTCATGAAAAAAATAGTTTCTCTTACTGCTGTAAATTAAGGCACCATTCTTAGCCTTCTTAAAAACCAGCTGCCCACTCCTACCTTCTCTCTTTCCCACACACCTCACAGGTCCAGCCCACTCACTGTCTGTCATATTCATTACCCCATCTCCTGCCCAAAGTTCTCTTCCCCTCATCTCTCTGAGGTGTGCAGTACTTTCCCATCTCTTCCTCCTCCCACACCCTCTCTGAAACAAGCACACAACTCCTCCATTAGAGAGTACAAAGGAGAACATGGAGCTCTCATCAGAAATGAGTTTTACTCAAATTGCCTGAGTGGGATGTTGGACCACGTGATTCAGATTTCATCCTGGTCTGGCTTCAGCTGGTGCACCAACAGCTGCCTGTGGCTCTGAGTCCTTTGAGCATACCTTCTTCATTCCGTTCCCTAGTGTTCCCTGTGGTCTTCGGACGAACTCGATGTCCACCCTCCACTGCCCCAGAACTCTGGGTTCCCTCCTCGTTCTCCCCTGGGTGTCAGATTGCCCTGTCTTGCACTTGCTGTTTCCAATTCTGCCCCTGATGGATGAGGCCAAGGCTCTCATCTCTTGACATTATTTTCTGATTCCTGACCCATTTCTTCACTTCTAGTTGTGTTTTCTTTTTTAGTTTTATTGTGTTTTAGGTGAAAGTTTACAGCTTAAGTTAATTTTCTCATTCAAAGATTTATACACATATTGTTTTGTGACATTGGTTGCAATCCCCACAATGTGACAGCATGCTCCCCCTTTCCACACTGGGTTTCCTGTGTCCACTCGTCCAGTTCCTGTCCCTTCCTGCCTTCTCGTCTTGCTTTTGGTCAGGAGTTGCCCATTTGGTCTCTCTTAGTTCAGTTTCCTGATAATATTTAGCAGCCAATTATTAAAGCTGATTCTACCGCTGGTGAATCATGGTTTGTTTTTTACCTATTGTCCTAAATTAATTCCTGGGCCAGTCTGACCAGTGGACCTGTGGCCTTGATAATGAGTGTCCCAGGCATCTTGTCTGTGTTGCCTCAGTTCCATCTCTATCTCATCCCATTTCTGTTCCCATCAGATCTTCCATAACCTTTTATTTTGGGTTGAAATTGTACATTCTTTCTCCACTTGTTTGCACTTCATATGTCCCTGTATCATAGCATTCACCTTGCTGTCTTTTACTTATTTACTGACCTGCTGGTCTCCTGTGTCAGACTACAAGCTCCTTGGGGGCAGGGACTGCATCTCACTCATCTTTGGATCATGAGAGCATGGCACATGAGAGGCCCTTGGGAAATATGTAGGTTACAGCTGAGGTTCTCCAGGGGAGAAACCTTACGGGAGACTGTGAGTCCAGGCTCACCATGAAAGTACTTTATCCTTGGAAGGAGCAGTGGTAATAAAAAATGACCAAAGTATTCAGAGTCAAGCTGTTGCCACTCATCCTACAGACATTTTGCAGGTCTTTTGCTTGTTTCTCTTTCCTTAGTTGTTTGTTTTTAAGCAAAGTGGAACTACTCTTTGAAATTCGTGTCATGTTGACCACAACAGTCAGGGGAAAAAAAAAAATCTCTGTTCCACTTTTTTGCCTTGTCAGTAAAAGTCAAGATTCCATCCACATGAGCAGCTCACGCATTCCCCAGCAGAGCTAGTGTGTAGAGAAGCTGATAGAAAGAACTGAACAGCCTGGGCGATGAAGGTCTCCTCACCCTGCTGCTCTGTCTCACTGCATCTTCATCATCCACCCTCTCCAGCCTTCACCACCACCAAAGGTGCTGGAACAGAGGGTATGGGTCTGCAGAATAACATCGGTAGCATCGCTGTTACTCTGTTACACTATGGGTGTAATACAAACTCAGATCGGCCTAGTGTTGAGCAATATATCACTACCCCACCTCCATGAGCCTCAGTTTCCTCCTCTGTAAGACTGAGTTCCTGCGTGGTGCAGTTAACTCACTCAGCTACCAACCAAAAAGTTGGAGATTCAAGTCCACCTAAAGGTGCCTCGAAAGAAAGGCTTGCAATCGACTTCTGATAAATCACCCATCAGAAACCCTATGGGGCACAGCTGTACTCTGACACACACAGGGCCATCCTAAGTCAGAGTTACCTCAACAGTAACCGGTTTTTTAAGATGTGGAAAACACTAGCTACCTTGCAGAATTGTTACAGGGGCTAGTGATAAGGTGTAAGTGCTATTACGGTTATGATAAAAAACTTACAGGCAGAGATCATGTTCTCAAGCTGGCACATAAATGAAAATCAAGGAAGGCATCACTAATGCATTATTCATCACACCTTGACATGACTTTTATGTAACATTCAGCCAGAATATCTTCGATCTGTTTCCTCTTCATTTGCTATTCTGAGCTCAGAACATAGGATAACCAGCTCATCAGTTCCATGAGCTAATCATATTTGAAAAAAAAAAATTTCTTTGTACCAAAGCCTCCAGTTCTGAAACGTACCTGGTCTTCGAGTTGAGGTATGAGTTGACAAAGGCTTAGCTGGTGTCATAGAAATTCTCAAGTAGATTGTTAAGGCTGCATGACATGAAGGAGGCTTGTATCTATTTGGAGACACGGTGGGAAGGTGAATCAAGCAAGAACTCAGCTTTTCCAGCCAGCAACTGTGGAATTTTAATTAGCTCTGAGTCCATTTCTCTGCTGGAAATAGCAAATCTCTGAGCATTTCGTCAATAGTATTATAATTCTAAAAGGAATAATTTATAAGATGTATTTTTGTAAGCTGTAGTGGAACAAACAGACCCAAAGCTGTATTTGGTGCATTCATGCCTAGAGTTGCTATCAAACAGGCGTTTAACAATATGAATGACAAGAATGTAGATCGTCTGGCTTGTGGTCTCCACCAATACACTCAGACAGTCCTATTCCACAAATATTTCTGTACTAATAGAAATGTCCTGATCTGCACTATCTAATATGGTAGCCACCAATCACATGTGGCCAGCAAGCCCTTGAAATGTGACTAGTGTGATGAAAGAACTAAATTTTTAGCTTTATTTAATTTTAATTAATTTAAATAGCCACATGTGGCTAGGGGTTACTTATTGTACCAGTATCCAGTTGTAAGATATATGGAGCTCAGTCTAGAAACCTCGACCACCTGAAGCACCAGTGAGGACTAGATGTTGTTGCTGTTGTTAGGTGCCGTTGAGTCGGTTCCAACTCACAGTGACTCTATGTACAGTAGAACAAAATACTGGCTGGACCTGTGCCATCCTCACAATCATTCCTATGTTTGAGCCCATTGTTGCACCCACTGTGTCAATCCACCTCATTGAGGGTCTTCGTCTTTTTCTCTGACCCTCTTCTTTACCAAGCATGAAGTCCTTCTCCAGGGACTAGTCCGTTCTGATAACATGTCCAAAATCGGTGAGATGAAAATCTTGGCATCCTCGCTTATAAGGAGAATTCTTGCTATGCTTCTTCCAAGATAGATTTGTCTGTTCTTCTGGCAGTCCATGGTATATTCAATATTCTTTGCCAACACCATAATTCAAATGCATCAATTCTTCTTGGGTCTTCCTTATTCATTGTTCAGCTTTCGCATGCGTTTGAGGCAATTGAAAATACCATGGCTTGGGTCAGACCAAACTTAGTGCTAAAAAGACTAGAAAACCAAACTGAACTCTTTGCCATTGAGTCAATTCCAACTCACAGCAACCCTATAGGACAGAGTAGAACTGCCCCATAGGATTTCCAGGCTGTAATTTTTAGGGAAGCAGACTGCCACATCTTTCTCTCCCAGAGTAGCTGGTGGGTTCAAACCACCAACCTTTTGGTCATCAGCCAAGTGCTTAACCACTGCACTACCAAGGCTCCCAAAGGGCTAGTAGGAATCCCAACAGGCACAAGGGGACCATGAGAAATTGTTACAAAGCCCATATACTACAGCTCACTGGAAATCTATTAATTTGGTTCTTATCCTATACTAGATTAGAAGCACCCAACTAGGAAGAAGAAGGTATGATGGCAGCAACCCAAAAAAGTTGGAAAACACAGTAGAACTCAAAAAAGCAAAACAGCCTAGGTTTATGGAGTATGAGGACAAGCAGACTTTATACCTCAAAAGTATAGTATGTGATGCCTTGGGCCATCAAGAAAATGATTAGTTCAAGGACATAGTCTTCAGAAAGAGATAGAGAGAAAATGAGTGTCTTGGTTGCCTAGTGCTGCTGTAACAGAAATGCCACCAAATGGGTGGCTTTAAAGAACAGAAATTTGTTTTCTCATGATTAAGAGGCTAGAGGCCAGAATTCAGAGCACTGGATCTAGGGAAAGACTCTCTTTTTTGGCTCTGGGGGAAGGCCCTTATCTCTTTCAGCTTCTGTAGCCTCAGGGCTGCTCAGATCCTTGACGATCGTCATTAGCATCTGTCTTCCTCCTGTTTGTACTGGCTCCTGTGTCTAATCTGTTCTTTTTGTAACTCAGAAGTGATTAGGTTTGGGATACAGCCTACACTGATACAACCTCATTAACATAACAAGGAAAACCCTATGCAAGGGGGCTTGCATCCACAGGTATAGGGAGCCCCCAGGTTATAAATGTCTGATTTACATAGAACCCGTACTTACAAACCAACACCCCCATAAAACCTATTATATTAAAAATTTGAGGTATTGCACTGGTTCCAGGTAACAAACAGGCGCTACTTTGAGACATGAATCAAAACATTATTATTGTTATTACTGTGTTGTTATATTAAAGATGTTTGAGGGTATCTGGAAGTGTTTATTTTGTACGTAGAAAGTTACTCTCTATACTACATACTAAGACAAATGGACCATACCTGTCCTGACTTACGTACAAATTCACCTCAAAGACAGATTTAGGAATGGAACTTGTTCAAAATCTGGGGACTGCCTGTATAGGGGTTAGGATTCCAACACATATTTTTGGGAGATGCAATTCAATTCATAACAATGAGCAAACCTAATCCAGACATTTGTCCACCCAAGGTGGTAAAAATATAAACAGCTTTGGCACACACATAGGTGGCTTTCAGTTATCTGGAGATTCAAGTTACTGGTCACATCTCATTCAGCAAGACATTATAGTACCCTATGATGTTTATGGAGCCCTAGTGGCACAGTGGTTACGAGCTATGGCTGCTAACCAAAAGGATGGCAGTTTGAATCCACCAGCCACTCCTTGGAAACTCTATGGGGCAGTTCTAATCTTCCCTATAGGGTCGCTATGAGTTGGAATCGACTTGACTGCAATGGGTTTTTTATGATGTCTGTGGAGACCTTGAGTGGTGCAAACGGTTAACAAACTCCGCTGCTAATCCGAAGGTTGGAAGTTCGAGTCCAACTAGAGGCACCTCTGAAGAAAGGCCTGGCAATCTACTTCTGAAAAATTAGCCATTGAAAACCCTATGAGCATAGTTCTATTCTGTCGCACGTGAGATCGCTATGAGTCAGAGTTAACTCTGCAGCAACTGGACTGGACTGGATGATGTCCTATTGCTCTTGGGATAAAACCCCAAATAATTACCGTGGCCCTCAGGGCTGCTTGCTGTGGCTTTGTCCACCACTCCAGCCTCAGTTCATACCATTGCACCCACTCTTTGTTCTCCAGCTATGCTGGACTTCCTGCTGTTTCCTGAAGGTGTCATGATCCTTCCCCCACAGGACCTTGCATGTGGTGTTCCTTCTATCTGGAAAGATTCTTCCACCTCACCCCTTCCCTCTCTTCTAGCCACCTCCTGCTCACCCTGCAGATCTAGCTCAAAGGCAGCTTCCTTGGTAAGGCTTCCTGATGCCCTCCACCTTCCTCACCATCTAGTCCTGGCTCCTTTGTTATTACCTCTTTCATCTGAATTCCTTCCCGCTGGGTAGAGCACCTACTTGAATATGTACTTGTGTCTTCATCAGGGAGATTATCTGATTTATTCATCTGTTAACTCCAAGAAAGCAGGGATTGTATTTGGCCTGATTCCTCTGTATCCCATGTGCCTAGTTGAGGATGAGTAAATGTGCACACCTTCTTATAAAATTTCTTTAGTCTCTGGGATGACTCATACTCTCTTTAAGTGCTATTGCGGATGGATTCATAAGGGCCTAGCTGCCAACCAAATGATCAGCTACTGGAATCCACCAGCCACTCCTTGGAAACCTTGTGGGGCAGTTTTTTACTCTGCCCTATAGTGTCGACTTGACAGCAATGGATTGGGTTTGATTTTATAATTTTATATTTTATAATCGCATTTGGGAATGGATTGTCTTTGTTGTGTTAATGAGAAAGGATTAGTGTACGGTGTGTCTTAAATCAATCTCTTTTGAGATAGAAAAGAGATTAAACAAGCAAGCTAAAGAAGCAAAGATGGGGAAGAGAGATGCCAAGCCACATAAAAATTCCGCAGAAGCAGAAGCTCAAAGAGACCAGGACCTTCCTCCGGAGGCAACAGAGAGAAAAAGCCTTCCCTTAGAGCTGGCGCCCTGAATTCTGACTTCTAGCCTCCTAAAAACCAAAAAACTAAACTCATTGCCATCAAGTCTATTCTGACTCATAGTGACCCTATAGGACAGTGTAGAACTGTCCCATAGGGTTTCCAAGAGACACCTGGCGGATTCAAACTGCCATCCTTTTGGTTAGCAGCCATAGCTCTTAACCACTATACCACCAGGGTTTCCAGCCTCCTAAATTGTGAGAAAATAAATTTCTGTTTATTAAAGCCACCCACTTGTGGTATTTCTGTTATAGCAGCACTAGATAACTAAGACAAGTGCCATTCAAAAGTTTTTACAGTTCGATAGTTCATCATTATGAAATCTTCAATCTTAAAATTCCACCCACTTACTCCTTATTTGGTCCACTTACGACTTCCGTCCAAAACACTTCCCGTTTTAAACCGTTGCATCTCAAGTTGGAGCTTATGTTGCCAAGTGAATCGCATCTGTGATTCTTTGCTTAGCAACATGATTTTCTTCATCTTTTCCCTGTTTCCTTCACCTGATTTCCCGGATAGCCTCACAGCTGCACCCGTGCTTACTCTTCTTCCAGGAAAGCTACCTGGTCTTCTGGAGTTTTTAGTTTACCTTCCACCCATTCTTTTTCTGTCATCTCTTCCATAGATTTCCTCTGAATCTTCAACCTTTCTATTTTTTTATTCTTTCCTTTTTAAAGAAAATTATTTTAAAATGGGGAAAATGAAACCTAAACTTATTCTCAACTATTCTCATCCTCTATCTCCCAAACATCATTACAAAAGAAAGGGCTCACTTAATCATTTCAAAAACTTCAGGAGATCCCCAACTTTTCTGTCTCATTCCATTTTTCTTCTAAACAAGTCAGGGGAAAAGACTCTCATTCCTCTTATTTCCCCTCAACTCAATCAAGTAGTTGTGCCTCAGGCTTTGCTCTCTTTTTGGAATGAGTTTTCTTCACTTGTTAAATAGTTTTACTTTTTGTTATGGATTGAATTGTACCTCCTGCTCCCAAACATGTGTTAGAATCCTAGCTCCTGTACCTGTGGATATAATCCTGTTTGGAAATAGGATTTTCTTTGCCATGTGAATTAGATAACTGAGTAAGGTCAGTTCTAAATTTAATCACCTCTGAGTATAAAACACAGAGTTATAAGCACAGAGAGGCATGGACATACAAGGGCAGATAGATGCCATGTGAGGATCTCCAAGGAACCAAGGAATGCCTGGGGCTACCAACAGGGAAGGATTCAATACGGCTGAGACTCTGCTTTGGCTTTTAGATTTCAAAATTATGAGAAAATACATTTCTGCTCTTTAAAGCCACCCACTTGTGGTATTTGTGCGAAGGTAGCACAAGGAAACTAAGACGCTTTTTGAATAGATCTTATTTAGTCCCAAATTCTTGACATGAATTATAATCCTCTTTAGCAAATACTTATATTAACAAACAGTGAATATAAACATGGTACTCACTGAATGGAATCCACAGGAATCAAATTGACTACATCTGTGGAAAGAGATGATGGAGAAGCTAAAATCATCAGTCAAGACAAGGCCAGGGGCCAGCTGAGGAACAGACTATCAATTGCTCATCTGAAAGTTCAAGTTGAAGCTCAAGAAAATTAAAACAATCCACGAGAGACAAAGTATGACCTTGAGTATATTCTATCTGAATTTAGAGACCATCTCAAGAATAGATTTGACCCACTGAACACTAATGACTGAACACCAGACAAGTTGTGGTATGACATCAAGGACATCATACATGAAGAAAGCAAAAGCTCATTAAAAAGACAGGAAAGAAAGAAAAAACCAAAACAGATGTCAGAAGAAACTCTGAAACTCGCTCTTGAATGTGGAGTAGCTAAAGGGAAGGGAAGAAATGGTGAAGCAAAATTGCTGAACAGAAGATTTCAAAGGGCAGCTCGAAAAGACAGTATTATAATGAAATGTACAAAAACCTGTAATTAGAAAACCAAAAGGGAAGAACATGCTTGGCATCTCCCAACCTGAAAGAACTGAAGAAAAAATTCAAGCCTTGAGAGGAAATATTGAAGAATTCTATGGGCAAAATATTAAAAAGATCTCAGGAATACACACAGACACTATTCCAAAAAGAACTGGTTGATGTTCAACCATTTCAGGCGACAGCATATGATCAAAACTGATAATATTGAAGGAAGAAGTCCAAGCTGCACTGAAGACACTGGCGAAAAACAAGGCACCAGGAATTGACAACATACAAACTAAGGTGTTTCGTGAAATGGATGCAACACCGGGAGCACTCAATAGTTTATGCCAAGAAATTTGGAAGACCGCTACCTGGCCAACTTACTGGAAGAGATCCATATTTGTGCCCATTCCAAAGAAAGATGATCCAACAGAATGTGGAAATTATCAAAAAATGTCATTAATATCACACAAAAGTAAAATATTGCTGAAGATAATTCAAAAACAGTTGCAGCAGTACATTGACAGGGTGCTGCCAGAAATTCAAGCCAGATTCAGAAGAGGACATGGAACAAGGAATATCATTGTTGATGTCAAATGGATCTTGTATGAAAGAGAATACCAGAAAGATGTTTATTGACTATGCAAAGGCATTCAACTGTGTGAATCATAACAAATTAAGGATAACATTATGAAGAATGGGAATTCTACAACACTTAATTGTGTTCATGTGGAACAAGTACATAGACCAAGAGGCAGACATCCAGAAATAACAAGGGGATACTGTGTGGTTTAAAGTCAGGAAAGGTGTGTGTCAGGGTTGTATCCTTTTACCATATGTCTTAGGCTGGGTTCTCTAGAGAAGCAAAACCAGTCAAGTGTATAAATATATAGAGAGAGATATTAATATCAAGGAAATGGCTCACACAATTGTAGAGACTGGAACATCCCAAGTCTGTGGGTCAGGCTAGAGGCTTCTCCTGATTCATGTAGCCGTAGGTGTGGAGAATCCAAGATTGGCAGATTAGAGAGCAGGGCTGTTGCTCACAGGCTGAGAAGCTCAACAAATCCCAAGATTGGAAGGCAAGACCACAGGTAAGCTCTTAGCTCAAGCCCCAATAACCAGAGGCTAGACGAACAGGAGCCAGCTGTAGGATCCAAAGTGAGCAAAAGCCTTGCCAGAATGTCCACTTATATTCGATGCACGCCGCAGGCCCAAGGAAGCTCATTTTCGACTGATTGGCTGCTCACAGCAGATCCTATCATGGGCGTGATCACACCATCATATGACTGCCAAACCACTGGGGCTCATGGCCCAGCGAAGCTGACACAAAATCTTAACCATCACACCATACTTATTCAATCTGTATGCTGAGCAAATAATCTGAGAAGCTGGACTGTATGAGAAGAACACAGCATCAGGATTGGAGGAAGACTCATTAACAATCTGCAATATGCAGACAACACAACCTTGCTTGCTTCCTGAAAGTGAAGAGGACTTGAACCACTTACTGATGAAGATCAAAGACCACAGCCTTCAGTATGGATTATACCTCAACATAAAAAAAAAAAACGAAAAATCCTCACAACTGGACCAATAAGCAACATCATGATAAAAAGAGAAAATATTGAAGTTGTCAAGGATTTCATTTCACTTGGATCCCAAACAATGCCCATGGAAACAGCAGTCAAGAAATCAAACGACATATTGCATTGGGCAAATCTGCTGCAAAAGATCTCTTTAAAGTGCTTAAAAGCAAAGATGTCACTTTGAGGACTAAGGTGTGCCTGACTCAAACTCTTGTATTTTCAATTGTCTCATATGCATTCAAAAGCTGGACAATGAATAAGGAAGACCTGAGAATTGATGCCTTTGAATTATGATGTTGGCCAACAGTATTGAATACACCGTGAACTGTCAGAAGAATGAACAAATCTGTCTTGGAAGAAGTACAGCCAGAATACTCCTTAGAAGTGAGGATGGCGAGTTTTCATCTTATGTACTTTGGACATGCTATCAGAAGGGTCCAGTTCCTGGAAAAAGACATCATGCTTGGTAGAGAATCAGCAAAAAAGAGGAAGACCCTCAAGGAGATGGATTGGGGCAGTGGCTGTAATGAGCTCAAACATACCAACAATCGTGGGAATGGAGCAGGACTGGGCAGTGTTTTGTTCTGCTGTACGTAGGGTCACTATGAGTTGGAACTGATTTGATGGCACCTAACAACAACGACGATACTGAGAACCTACTCTGTGCCAGTTGCTGCCCTAGGAGACAATGAATAAGATGAAAAGAAAATCCTTGCCTTCATGGAGATTACCTTTTACTGGGAGAGGAATAATTAACACATGAACAGGTATTTAATTTTATATATTGATAAGCTCTGCAAACAATGCTATATGATAAATAACTACATACAAGGGAAAAAAATCTACATTTGTTCTAATACTTGGAAAAGCTCATGATTCTTGGTGGAAATGATGACTTTGTAAATCATGGCCTGTTTATAGTGGGGAAATACTATAAAGTATATGAGAAGTGGCACAATGCAAAAAAAATAGACTTCAAAATTCTGACTTCAGAAGCAAGGCTGGATAAAACAGCAGAGTCTACTGTGGCTTCCACTGGGAAAGGCCTGTGTGAGCCAGAGGGTGAGCTGGTGTCCCACACTTTACACAGCTCCTGCTGACTCCCCACCCATCTAGTCAAGTCCCTCTGGCTCTAGATGGTAGAGCCCGGGTTGTTCTATAATATTTAAAAGTGTAGTGTAAAGACATAAAGGCCAGTAACTCAGCATCATATAGGCAGTTTTACAGATGAAGAAATCTAGGTTTGTACGTTCAGTGGTAGAATTCTATCTTCCATGTGGGAGCCTAGATTCAATCCCTGGCCAATTCACCTCATGGGCAACCACCAACCATCTGTCAGCGGAGGCTTGCTTCTTGCCATGATACTGAAAGGTGTCAGCAGAGCGTCCAGACTAAGGTGGACTAGGAAGAAAGGCATGGCAATCGACTTCTGAAATTCAGCCAAGGACAACCCTATAGATCACAATGGTCCAATCCACAACTGATCATGGGGATGGTGCAGGATCGGGTGCGTTTCGTTTTGTTATGCATGGGACCACCTTGTCGGGGCCAACTTGACAGGAGCTAACAAGGGGCGTGTGTGTGTGTGTGTGTGTGTGTAGACAGTTGTGTGTGTGTGTGTGTAGCCAGTTCCTCTGACCCCAACCAAGTCTTCTTTCTATTGTCCTGTATTGACCTACTGACAATAATCCTTTAGAGAGTCAATCTTTCAATTCAGTCCAGCCAACCTTTTCTGTTTGGTTATGTGCAAAATGGCTTGCAAAGTGCTACAGGAAACACAAAAATGAACAAGATCTAGTTTCAATTTTCAAGGAGTTTGTTAGGTAACACAGGAGGCCTAATACAAAGTGAGCACGGTAAGTGCTGTAATGAAGGCACAAGAAAGCATCAGGAGACTGACCACCCCACGAGAAATGGCCTCCAGTTTCAATCGGTTTTGATGAGAACTAGTCTCTGGGCAGAGATGGGAAGAAAAGGCATTGTGGTTGAGGAAATTCAAAAGCTAAATCACAGAGAGGCCTTATGGTATCTGGCTCATTCAGGAAATGGGAAATGATTTCTGGGGGCCTGGAGTATAGGGCTGACAAGTGGCTGGGGGTGGGGACAAGGGGGCAGAGGTGGGGAGAGTGAAGCCCTCGGGAGGCGCTTTAAAGGCCATGCTAACTAACAGGGTGTGAACTTGATTCAGTCACAGGTTTTTGAACAAAAGAGGAACTTCATTAGAACTGTTTTTCATGATTAAACTGGCAGGAGAGAGAAGAGAAGGTAATGATTAAAGGGATTCGGGCACGTGATTGGCTAAGCTACCGCAGCTCAGTTCTGTTATTCTCCCGTTACCTGTGATAATAATAGTTAAGGCTGACTGACTGTGCCAAGAGCTTTGCATACATTAGCTCACCTAATTGTCACACATTCCTGTGGGCTAAGAGGTTTCAGTATTCCAGTTTTATAGATCAGGAAACTGAAGCTTAGAGAGGGTAAGTAACAGCCTAGAAAGAGAATTGGAGAACAAACCAGGTCGGCTTTATTCCAACACCCACCCTTTTAACTGCAGTGCTAGATTGTCATATATGGCTAACTCCAGCCCTACAGGCAATGATTATTTTGAAGGAGGTATGAATGGGAAAGGTGAAAATAAATTGTAAATATCCCTATGATGGCTGACGGAGTCCCTGGGCAGTGCACACAGTTAACGTGCTCCGCAGCTAACCGTAAGGTTGGAGGTTGAGTCCACCCTGAGGTACCTCAGAAGAAAGTCCTGGCAATCTACTTCTGAAAAATCAGCCATTGAAAACCCTGTGGAGCACAGTTCTACCCTGGCACATATGGGGTCACCGTAAATTGGAGTTGACTTGATGGCAACTGTGTTAGTCATCTAGGGCTGCTATAACAGAAACACCACAAGTGGATGGCTTTAACAGAGAAATTTATTCTCTCACAGTCTAATATAATAGATTAAAAGTCCAAATTTAGGCTTTCTCTCTCTGTCGGCTCTGGCGGAAAGCCCTTGTCCTCAATCTTCCCCTGGCCGAGGCACTTCTCAGGTGGAAGGACCTCAGGTCCAAAGGACACACTGTGCTCCTGGTGCTGCTTTCTTGGTGGTATGGGGTCCCCCACTCTCTGCTTGCTTCCCTTTCCTTTTATCTCTTGAGAGATAAAAGGTGGTGCAGGCCACACCCCAGGGAAACTCCCTTTACATTGGATTAGGGAGGTGACTTGGGTAAGGGTAGTGTTACAATCCCACCCTAATCTTCTTTAACATAAAATTACAATCACAAAATGGAAGACAACCACGCAATACTGGGAATCATGGCCTAACCAATTTAATACACTCATTTTGGGGGGTATATAATTCAATCGATGACAGCGACTGGTTATTGAGGCGAGGCTGATATGGAAAAGAACGGCAAGAAGACAAAGGTGAAGCATGATTGTGTCTGTTGCCAGCCCTGTAGCTGAGGGTAACATTTACCCTCAGGGGCTCCTTTCTGCCAATATGTCTGACCCAATTCTCCACCTTCAGTTTGTGTGTGCTGAAATAGTAACAGTGGAATTTTAATATTAACTTCAGAAAACTAAGAATCAGGCAGGCAAGGCTATTATAAAATAACTCATATAATATTTTTCAAAGCCTGATAACACTGAGGTGGCTCTTTTATTTTATCATCTGCTATTGGAGATTATCATTGACATCAATTGATATTACTGCTTTTGCTAAGTGTAAATATCAAAAGCTGATATTATCACTTATGTACAAAAATCCAGAAAGGTGATTTTACATTCTGTATCATGAATTGGTTCAGAATCAGCATTAACCTAACTATGCTAATTTTTCTAATCATGCATTTTTTCTTTTTTTAATTTTTATTGTGCTTTAAGTGAAAGTTTACAATTCAAGCCAGTCTCTCATACAAAAATTTATATACACCTTGCTATATACTCCTAGTTGCTCTCCCCCTAATGAGACAGCACACTCCTTCTCTCCACCCTCTATTTCCAAGTCCATTCAGCCAGCTTCTGTCCCACTCTGCCTTCTCATCTCACATTCAGACAGGAGCTGCCCACATAGTCTCATGGGTCTACTTGATCCAAGAAGCTCACTCCTCACCAGTATCATTTTCTATCCTATGGTCCAGTCCAATCCCTGTCTGAAGAGTTGGCTTTGGGAATGGATCCTGTCTTGGGCTAACAGAAGGTCTGGGGACCATGACCTCTGGGGTCCTTCTAGTCTCAGTCAGGCCATTAAGTCTGGTCTCATTAAGAGAATTTGGGGTCTGCATCCCACTGCTCCTCTGCTCCCTCCGGGGTTCTCTGTTGTGTTCCCTGCCAGGGCAGTCATCGGTTGTAGCTGGGCACCATCTAGTTCTTCTGGTCACAGGCTGATGTAGTCTCTGATTTATGTGGCCCTTTCTGTCTCTTGGGCTCATAATTACCTTGTGCCTTTCGTTTTTTTGATTCTCCTTTGCTCCAAGTGGGTTGAGACTAATTGATGCATCTTAGATGGCTGCTTGCTAGCATTTAAGACCCCAGATGCCACTCTCCAAAGTGGGATGCAGAATGTTTTCTTAATAGATTTTATTACGCCAATTGACTTAGCTGTCCCCTGAAACCATGGTCCCCAAATCTCTGCCCCTGCTACGCTGGCCTTCGAAGCATTCAGTTCATTCAGGAAACTGCTTTGCTTTGGTTTAGTCTAGTTATACTGACCTCTCCTGTATTTTGTGTTGTCTTTCCCTTCACCTAAAATAGTTCTTGTCTACTATCTAATTAGTGAATACCCCTCTCCCTCCCTCCCTCCCTCCCTCCCCACTCTTGTAACCATCAAAGAATATTTTCTTCTCTGTTTAAACTATTCTTCAGTTCTTATAATAGTGGTCTTATACAATATTTGTCCTTTTGCAACTGACTAATTTTACTCATCGTAATGCCTTTCAGCTAATCATGTATTCCTTAGGGGAAACATCTAGGAAGAAACACATTCCTCACTTCAGGACAAAGTGTCCTAGGATACTAAGACCCTGGCCAGTGATTCTGTTCTACCACAATTCCACAACAATAGAACCATTATTATAGTAGTAGATGCTTTATGACAGGGGAAGGGGCATCGGGAAAAGGCAAATGCCCACTCTAGAGTGATGTTACTGCCAAACCTGCAATAGCACAAAAGGTTAATCAGATGAATGCAATGGGCTGTAGTTCTTTGAACTTGAATGCCTTGCAAAGTGCTCACTTCCAAAATTACTTTTCAGTTCTTTCCCGCCTAGCTAAAAGATGGCTGGCCATGCTAACAGCATGGCCACCAGCTCATGTGTATGGAGGCCACAGCCGCATGCAAGGATCCCACATCCCTGCCCTCAAAGCACCTATCTTCCATGCACTTAAACCTCCACCACCTTGTGCTTGTTCTTCCATGATCGCTCATCTTCTTCATGGCAGTCTTGACATCTTATTGAGACTGGAGAGCAGGGACCAGTAAGCACCTGGGTGGTGCAAAAGGTTAAGCGTTCAACTATTAGCTGAAAGGTTGATAATTGGAACCCACACAGAGACGCTTCAGAAGGCAGGCCTGCATCTGTTTCTGAAAGGTCACAGCCTTGAACACCTTATGAAGCAGCTCTATCCTGCACAAATGGAGTCACCATGAGTAGGAATCAACTCCACAGTGACTAACAACAACAACACCAGTTATCACTGAGTCAACCCAGACTCATGATGACCCATGTGTGTAGAGTAGAGCTGTGCTCCATAGGGTTTCCAGTGGCTGATTTTTCAGAAGTAGGTCACCAGGACTTTCTTCCAAGGTGCCTCTGGGTGGACTCAATTCACCAACTTTTCAGTTAACATCCAAGCATGTTAACCGCTTGTACCACCCAGGGATTCCAGAATAGAGACAGGGTCTAATATATTCCTCCCAATGGCTTACAGAATGATCAAAGACCAGAGGGGTTGTGGAATGACATCAAGGGCATCATACAAGAAGAAAGCAAGAGGTCATTAAAAAGACAGGAAAGAAAGAAAGAAAAGGCCAAAATGGATGTCAGAATAGACTCGGAAACTCGCCCTTGAATATTGAGGAGCTGAAGTGAATGAAAGAAATGATGATGTAAAAGAGGTGAGCAGAAGATTTCAAAGAATGGCTGCAAAGTATTATATCTGAAATGTGCAAAGACCTGGAATTAAAAAACCCAAAGGAATAATACACTTGGCATTTCTCAAGCTGAAAGAACCAAAGAAAAAATTCAAGCTGCGAGTTGCAATAGTGAAGGATTCTGTGAGCAAAACACTAAATGACACAGGAAGCATCAAAAGAAGATGGAAGGAATAAACAGAATCACAGTAGCAAAAAGAATTGGTTGCCATTCAACCATTTCAGGCAGTAACATATGATCAAGAACCAATGGTGCTGAAGGAAGAAGTCCAAGCTGTACTGAAGGCATCAGCAAAAACCAAGGCTCCAGGATGACAGAATACTGATTAAGATGTTTCAACAAGTGGATATAGTGCTGGAAGTGCTCACTTACCTATGCCAAGAAATTTGGAAGACAGCTACTTGGCCAAGTAACTGGAAGAGTTCCATATTTATGCCTATTCCAAAGAAAGGTGATCCAACAGAATGTGGAAATTATCAAACAATATCATTAATATCACACACAAGTAAAATTTTGCAGAAGGTAATTCAAAGGCAGTTGCAGCTGTACTTCAACAGGGAACTGCCAGAAATTCAAGCTGGATTCAGAAGAGGGCATGGAACGAGGTGTATCATTACCGATGTCAGATGAATCCTGGCTGAAAGTAGAGAATTCCATAAAGGTGTTTTATTGATTATGCATAGGCATTCGACCCTGTGGATCATAACAAATCATGGATAACATTGAGAAGAATGGGAATTCCAGAACACTTAATTGTGCTCATGAGGAAACTGTACATAGACTGAGAAGCAGTTGTTCGAACAGAACAGGGGGATACTGCATGGATTAAAGACTGGAAAGGTGTGTGTCAAGGCTATATCCCTTCACTACACTTAGTCAATCTTTATGCTGAGCAAATAATACGAGAAGCTGGACTGTATGAAGAATGGGGCATCAAGATTGAAAGAAGATTCATTAACAACCTGCAGTATGCAGACACAACCTCACTTGCTTCCTCAAAGTGAAGAGGAGTTGAAGCCATTACTGATGAAGATCAAAGACTATAGCCTTCAGTAAGGATTACACCTCAACATAGAGAAAACAAAAATCCTCACAACTGGACCAATAAGCAACATCACGATAAACAGAAAAAATGTTGAAGTTGTCAAGGATTTCATTTTACTTCGATCCACAATCAATACCCATGGAAGCAGCTGCCAAGAAATCAAACCGCATAATGCATTGGGCAAATCTGGTGCAAAAGACCTCTTTAAAGTATTAAAAGTCAAAGATGTCACTTTAAGGACTAAGGTGCGCCTGACCCAAGCCATGGTGTTTTCAATCACCTCATATGCATGTAAAAGCTGGGCAATGAAGAAGGAAGACCAAAGAAGAATTGATGCCTTTGAATTATGGCATTGGTGAAAAGTATTGAATATATCATAGACTGCCAAAAGAAAAGAACAAATCTGTCTTAGAAGAAGTACACCCAGAATGCTCCTTAGAAGTGACAGTGGTGAGACTTTCTCTCACATACTTTGGACATGTTATCAGGAGAGAACAGTTCCTGGAGAAGGACATCATACTTGGTAAAGTAGAGGGTCAGTGAAAAAGAGGAAGATCCTCAACAAGATGGATTGACACAGTGGCTGCAGCAATGGACTCAAGCATAATGATGATTATTATAAAGATGGCACAGGACCAGGCACTGTTTCATTCTGTTGTACGTAGGGTCGCTCTGAGTCAGAACAAACTCGATGGCAGCTAACAACATCATTGGCTTACGGTGGGTTTACATAAGTATCTGTTAGATGTCCTAGGTACAGGGATTCATTAATGAACAAAACAAAACATGAATTAATTAATACTTGAATGAAATAAGAAAACACTTTGTCTAAGGAAGTCAGTCCTAAAGCCCCATCATTTCAGACTGAAGATGAAACTCTTATTTGCATTTTAATTGCATAAAGGAAAACTCCCTGAGAACTATTTTTTTTGGCTATATCTTTTAATCTACCACTCGTCTGTCAGGTTGTCAAATGGAGGTGGCTTGCATGTTGCTGTGATGCTGGAAGCTATGTCACCAGTATTTCAAATACCAGCAGGTTCACCCATGGTGGACAGGTTTCAGTGGAGTTTTCAGACTGAGAGACTAGGAAGAAGAATGAGTTGATCTGCTTCTGAAAAATTGACCAGTGAAAATCTTATGAATTTCAGCTCAACATTATCTGATATAGTGCCAGAAGATGAGTACCTCAGGGTGAAAGGCACTTAAAATACGACTGTGGAAGAGCTGCCTCCTCAAAGTAGAATCAGCCTTAATGACATGGAAAGAGTCCAGCTTTCGGGACCTTTGTTTGCTGATATGGCACAACTCAAAATGAGAAGAAAAACCTGCAAACACCCATTAGTAATCAGAATGTGGACTGTACGAAGTATGAATCTAGGAAAATTGGAAGTTGTCAATGTAATGTATAAATATCAAGATTCTAGGCATTAATTAGCTCAAATGGACTGGTATTAGCCATTTTGAATCAGACAACTGTAAGGTCTATTATGCTGGGAGTGACAAGTTGAGGAGGAATGGCATCACATTTATTGTTAAAAAGAACATTTCAAGATCTATCCTGAAATACAATGCTGTCAATGATAGTATAATATCCATACACCCACAAGGAAGACCCATTAATGCAACTATTATTCAAATTTATGCACCAACCACTAATGCCAAACATGAAGAAATTGAAGTTTTTATAAACTTCTGCAGTCTGAAATTGATCAAACATGCAATCAAGAGTATGGACAATTACTGGTGATTGGAAAGTGAAAGTTGGAAACAAAGAAGTATCAGTAGTTGGAAAATATGGCCTTGGTGATAGAAACAACGCCGGAGATCCTGTGAAAGAATTTTGCAAGACCAGCAACCTAGTCATTGGAAATGCCTTTTTTCAACAACACGTGTGGCAACTATACGTGTGGACCTCTCCAGATGGGATACACAGGAATGAAATGGATTACGTTTGTAGGAAAAGACAATGGGGAAGCTCAGTATCATCAGTCAGAACAAGGCCAGGGGCCAGCTGTGGTACAGACTATCAATTGCTCATATACAAGTTCAAGTTGAAGCTGAAGAAATTAAAACAAGTCCATGAGAACCAAAATACAACCTTGACTATATCCCACCTCAATCTAGAGACCATCTCAAGAATAGGTTTGACACATCTAACACTAGTGACTAAAGACCAGATGAGTTGTGGTATGACATCAAGGATACCACACATGAAGAAAGCAAAAGGTCATTAAAAAGACAGGCAGAAAAGAAAGAAAATACCAAAATGCATGTCAGAAGAGACTATGAAACTTGCCCTTGAACGCAGAGTAGCTGAAGTGAACAGAAGAAACGATGACGTCAACAAGCTGAACAGAAACTTTCAAAGGGTGGCTTGAGAAGAAAAAGTATTGTAATGAAATGTGCAAAGGCCTGGAGTTAGAAAACCAAAAGGGAAAAACACGCTCAGCATTTCTCAAGCTGAAAGAACTGAAGAAAAAATTCAAGCTTCGAGTTGCGATAGTGAAAGATTTTATGGGCAAAATATTAAATGAAGCAGGAAGCATCAAAAGAAAATGGAAGGAATACATACAGTCAGTACCAAAAAGAATTGGTTGGCATTTAACCATTTCAGGAGGTAGTATATGATCAAGAACTGATGGTATCGAAGGAGGAAGTCTAAGCTGCACTGAAGACATTGGTAAAAAACAAGGCTCCAAGAATTGATGGAATATCAGTTGAGATGTTTCAACAAATGGATGCAAATGCTGGAGGTGCTCACTCGTCTTTGCCAAGAAATCTGGAAGACAGCTACCTGACCAACTGACTGGAAGAGATTCATATTTGTGCCCATTTCAATGATAGGTGATCCAACCGAATGTGGAAATTATCAAACAATATCATTAGTATCACACACAAGTAAAATTCTGCTGAAGATAATTAAAAAACGGTTGCAGTAGTATATTCACATGGAACTGCCGGAAATTTAAGCTGGATTCAGAAGAGGACATGGAACGAGGGATATCATTGTTGATGTGAGATGGATCTTGGCTGAAAGAAGAGAACACCATAAAGATGTTTACCTGTGTTTTATTGACTATATAAATGCATTCAACTACTTGGATCATAACAAATTATAGATAACATTGTGAAGAATGGGAATTACAGAACACTTAATTGTGCTCATGACAAATCTGTACATAGATCAAGAGACAGTCATTTGAACAGAACAAGTGGGTACTGCGTGGCTTAAAATCAGGAAAGGTGTGTGTCAGGGTTGTATCTTTCACCATACTTATTCTATCTATATGCTGAGCAAATAATCCAAGAAGCTGGACTATATGAATAAGAACACATCATCGGATTTGGAGGAAGGCTCCTTAACAACCTACCATATGCAGATTACACAACCTTGCTTGCAGAAAGTGAAGGAGACTCGAAGCACTTACTGATAAAGATGAAAGACTACAGCCCTCAGTATAGAATATACCTCAACATAAAGAAAACAAAACCCCTCACAACTGGATCAATAAGCATCATCATTACAAATGGGGAAAATACTGAAGGTGTGAAAGATTTCATTTTACTTGATCTACAATTAACGCCCATGGAAGCAGCAGTCAAGAAATCAAACGACATATTGCATTGGGCATATCTGCTACAAAAGACCTCTTTAAAATGCTAAAAAGCAAAGGTGTCACTTTAAGGACTAAGGTGCACCTGGCCCAAGCCATGATATTTTCAATTGCCTCATGGGAAAGCTGGACAATGGATAAAGAAGATCAAAGAAGAATTGAGGGCTTTGAATTATGGTGTTGGTGAAGAATACTGAATATACCAGGGACTGCCAGAAGAACAAACAAATCTGTCTTGGAAGAAGTACAGCTGCAATGCTCCTTAGAAAAGAGGATGGTGAGCCTTTGTCTCACATACTTTGGACATGGTGAAGGACATCATGTTTGGCAGAGAGTCAATAAAAAAGAAGAAGACCCTCAACAAGATGGATTGACACAGTGACTGCAACAATGGGCTCAAACATAAAAACGATTGTGACGATGGCACAGGATGGGGCAGCGTTTCATTCTGTTGTTCATAAGGTCACTATGAGTTGGAACCGACTAGACAGTACCTAACAACAACACATGTTTTAATAAATATGCACTCCTAGCCTGGGATACCCTTGTTGCTCCTAGAACACTTTAGTCAGTAGGTGATGTTCCAGAAATGTCAAGAGCTCCATCTTGTGATGGGAGGGGCAGCGTATGGGGAGGGGGTGGCTGTCATGGTATATGTCAGCACAGTGTACTTTGCTCTCGATGTTTTCCCTCTCTTCAGGCTCAGAGCTGGAGAAGGATAGGCATCGAGCCTCGTAGCCGAGGAGCATTGCTTTGCAATGGGGTGATGAAATCTCATTAGAGAAAAAGGCTCCAGGCACAGGACAATGTTACACACCCAAAGTGAGAGACGCACAAGGAAAAGGTGTCCCATTGCCCCCAACATTTGGTTGCTCACATATTTGCACCTCACTTGGTATCTACCACCACAAGGAAGAAGATGGTAGTGACCTTCCCCTCAGTACTGTCTTCACTGAGTGCATTGGAGGAGATAATTACTTTGTTTCTTCAACCTGTCTCCCTACAACCCGAGAGGTGCATGGATGGCAGACAACCAGTACAGTTCATTTGCCTTAGCAGCACTGGCTAGGGCTGGGACTGTGGTCAGGCACAGATGCATGGACCAGCTGTGACTCCCCTCTCACAATGCTTCCGCACTGTGATTGCACCTGCTGTGGGGGAGACCCTAGGACCAGGGCCTGGGGGTATAACCGTAATTTGCTATTCACTTATTCTGCATATACATATTAAATCCCTCCAATGCCAAACTCATTCTAGGTTCTGAGACACAATAATGAATAAAACGCAGTCTTTGTTCTCATGGAGCTTAATCATAGGAGGAGATAGAGTAAATAAATAAAGATGTGACCGGACAGCTGGAGTCCCTGGGTGGTGAAAATGGTTAACAGTTTGGGTCACCATGAGTAGGAGTCCATTTAATGGCAACTGGTTTGGGTTCAATATGAGAGTTAGTGGTAAGTCATAGAATTTACGTGTAAAGAAAATAAAGCTGAAAAAAGGAAATGCGAAGGGAATGGAGCTGGTCATGGAGTTGCTGTTTGAATTAGAGTTTCAAAGAAAGTCTCCCTGATGCCGTGAAATTCTGGCAGTGTCTGGAGTTAAGGCAGATATGAAATCTTCGGTTACCTAGGGAAAAAGCCCCCAGGCAGCGTAGGAAATAAGCACAAAGCACACAAGACAGCTCCAAGCAGTATTAATTATAATTTAACTTCACTCTCCTCCTATCACAAGGAGCCCTGGTGATGCAGTGGTTAAGCACTTGGTTGCTAACTGAAAGGTTGGTGTTTCAAACCCACCAGCTGCTCTGTGGGAGAATGATGTGGCAGTCCGCTTCCATAAAAATTACAGCCTTGGAAACCCTATGCAGCAGTTCCGCTCTGCCCTACGGTTTTGCTATGAGTTGGAATCGACTTGACGGCAACAGATTTCTCCTCCTATCAGTCCTCAGTTCAGAAACCACAACGGCACCTTTTTGTGCCCCAAGCTCCCTGCCTCTCTGTACCCAGCACTTCACTTCCTTCCTCCCATCAAACCCCTGCTCTGGCCACGTGCTGCTGCCCTGTCCCCAGACACACTGTAATGGCACCATACAACACCTCTCATGCCTGTAGAGCTGCTGCTTCTGGTTATTTGGAAGGCAGGCAACCCTTCAGGTCCGAGCCCAGGGAAACCTCCTGGGCACGTTTTTATCACCTGACAGGGCATGACCGTTGGCCTCAGACTGAGGTTTGAGCATTGAGTCTACCGGTTCGCAGCTGTATGACTCTGAGCACATCACTTAACCCCTCTAAGCTTCACTTTCCTCATATGTAAACTGAGGCTGTTGGGAGAATAAAATGAAATGTTTGCAAAGGGCTTAGCTTGATTCCTGATGGACAGAGAGCTCTCAGTAATGGCAGTCGTATTATTGCTTCCACCGTAACCCATAGTCTAAAGTTTGAAATTTACCACTTTGTTTTGTGCAATTTGATAATGTTTGGTAGTTATTTGATGAGTGTATGTAGAAGTCAGGGAAAATGAAAAGCTTCTAAGGTCAAAGGATAATATTTATACTCTCTGGGACAGCCTTCTCCCAGCCCTGGAAACAAGTCCAATGCAAAGCGTATTGAATGCTCTTAAATAAATGTTTGACTGACTGATTGGCTGATTGATTGATTGATTGATATGACTTTACCATCAAACGGGAATGAAATTTCCTTCAAAAGAAAACTTTAAAGGAAAATAATGATTTCCTAGGAGAGAGATAGCATGTTGTAGAATTGTCAGACAAACACCTGGTCCAGCCAGGGTGAGATATATTGAAAGATTTCCTGGGTATAAATGTTTGCAAAAAAAAAAGGAATTGCACAACTGAAGAAAGGCCTGGTGGAGGGGCGACAGGTTTCTCAGAAAAACGACTCATTCTGCAAGTAGATTGTTCTTTGATTTAGGGAAGTCCTGGTTATCTGTGTTCAAAATTTTCAAACACATTTTACCTATAGATTTAAGACAAATATTTAATGATCTATCAGGCAAGAAAGGCATGAATAAAAAAATGTGAAAATATGAACCTAGTGTAGCTTTCCTCCACAAAAATCTCAAAGTAGAATCTATGTCTGTATCATTTATCTATTATCATCTACCCATATCGTCCATCTATCTATCAATCAATTGACTGACCGACTGACCGACAGACATACCTACCCACCCACTCACCCACCCACCCACCCATCTACCATCCATCCATCCATCCATCATCTATCCACCCGTCATCTATCCATCTATCATCTATCCATCCATCCATCCATCTATCTGTCTGCATATCTATCATAGTACCCAATTACTTGAAGAGAAAGCTTCAGGGAAGAGAACCAGTTTAGTTTATTCGATTAAGAACAGATAAAGCCAAGACAGTGCTGGGAATGATCATTTGTCAGCTAATCACATGAACAGCCTCAGAGCTATAATACTAGATAGTGACTGAGACCAACCACACTGCTGTCTCACAGCTTTGTAGCCTGTACATAACCAAATTTGTTTGCTGTACCGAAGCACCTCTATTTTTGCACACTCAGCCCTTTCTCCCTGAGCAGAGAATTGCTTTTTTTCCCTCTATGTGATTCCCAATTCATCCTTTTATTCCTTTTGTAGAGAAACAGACACAACCTCTGTCCAACAGTAAAACACCAGAAAGCAGCCAGCTCCTTCCAATGCTTACTGACACTCTTAATTGTCTTTTCAACAAAAACAATGAAATAGGAAAGAAAATGTTTACCTGACGAGATCCCTGATTCCTTCAGGAGAACCTGAAAACGAATATTTAAAAAGCAACTCAGATTCGTCTGCTGAGTTTCTTCGACCAAAATCTGCCTCAGATGGTGGCTAGAAGTTTGAGCTCTGAATCGAGGCTGTGTTATTTTAACCACGGGACCTGTCGTCAGTAGGGAGGAGAGATGGGAATGAACTCCACTGGCAAGCAGAAGCGCACATCCACCTCAAGTGGAAGGAGCTTCTCCGGGCTGATGGAAGAGCTGGGGGAGATCCGAAGAACCCTCAAACCAACTTTTCCTAAACTAGATGTTAAATAACCGTGGAAAATTCCAAAGGCGTAAGATAAGACACTTATGGTCTTTTCTAAAAAAAGACATGTTGGAATGCTCTGTCAGATACTGTTTCAAGGGAGGCTTGGCACTCAACGGGGCCAACTGGCCTACGGAGTCCTTTGTCTTTGGACAGGAGAAAGTGACACCTGTAGACAGCTTTGCTCCAGAGACAAAGGAGCCCTTTTCAGGGTTTAAAAACAAACAAACAAACAAACAAAAAAAGAAACACCAACGAGAGTGACCAAGTAAAATCTTGTGTGAAAATAAAACAGCATTGTGAAAATTCATACAAAGTTATAGGGCAAGTACGGTAAAGGCATAATTATTCTGGAATATGTTGTTACAGAGAATTAACATGTGTGTGCGTGTGTGTGTGAGTGTGTGTGTGTGTGTGTGATCTTCATCTCCCAAACAACTAAAAATCAGAAGCCCAGCCTCAGCCTGGACCAATCGCAGAGCCTCCTCCTTAGTGTTTTGGCAAATACAAATGCAGCCTTTGGACTTGTAGAAGGAGAATAATTTATCACACGTAGAATCAACAGCAAAAACAAGGGCCGCTGCAATGGCCAACAGTCCTTTATAGCCAACCCTTCAGGGATGCCAGAGGGGTTTAGCTCCACTTTGGAAATACTCAGCAGTGCTCCTATTAATCAGGGTCATAACTCAGTTTTTTATGGAGTCTTTCATCTCAAAGGAGCTCGAGGTGCTGTTGCGCCAAAGCATAAATTATCCTGTGCACAGGCACCTTGGAGATGAAACACAGCGCCCGTCTAGCAGCAGCTGGGATAGTGCACACAGTCAGCTTGGAGCCACAGCTTGGACAGCAGAATGGGCATCAGGGAGCACTCTGCAAGGAAGAATGAACGAGACTTTTCCTTCTGCAGTTGGCACCTCTCCTCCACGAGGCTAGAACTGGGCTCCCCTTTCTGCATCTCATTTTTCTTCCTGAGTTACCCTATGCCCTCACCCCAGTGGCTTCTTCCCCTCACTCTAAATCCCTCCCTCCTACACACACACACACACACACACACACACACACACACACGACACAAACTCAAAAAGTGTCCTCAGCACTCACAAAAAAACAAACAAACTTATTGCTGTTGAGTCAATTCTCATTCATGGCGACCCTATAGGACAGAGTGGAACTGCCTTATAGGGTGTCCAAGGAGAAGCTGGTGGATTCAAACTGCTGACCTTTTGGTTAGCAGCCGTAGCACTCAACCATTACGCCACCAGGGTTTCCACAGTCAGGAAAGGATCTGGTATATAAAGGATTAATGGTGGCTGTTTTCAAAATTTGATCCTGTAGAGCAGGGGCTGGCAAACCAAGGCCCTCAGGTCAAATGCAGCTCTGCTCCCTGCTTTTGTAAATAAAGTTTTATTGGAACCTAGCCACTCATTCATATAAGTATTGTCCGTATTGGGTGCTTTTGCATGAACTACTCCAGAACCCAGAGGGGAGTAGCTGTAACAGAGACAATGTGTGTGGCCTGCAAAGTCAAATATAATTACTACCTGGTCCTTTACAGGAAAAACTTACCAGCTCCTGTTTGTTTTTGCATCTCTCTCTTTTCTTTCTTTCTTTTTTTTTTTTACAGAGGTAGAAGGAGTGAGGAAACTCTTCGGATAATCCCTAAAGATCCTACTATGGGCAAAACATGCACTCATACCACCTTTCCCATATTCAGCCCTCAGCCTCCAATCTCACTCTTCCATCATCAGAGAAATTTCTTTACCTCTGTACCCTCCACTCATGTCACACTGACCTGCTTACCTAGCTTCAGCCTCAAGACCTGACCATGGCCAATCTCTCAAACAGAAGCTTTCGAGACTCCCTCCCGGCCCCTCTTTATCACCCCCAAATGCACCTTGTCTTTGACAAGGTTAGTTGTTCCCTCCTGCAGGTTCTCATCATAACCTCTCCATTCTTATAGTTCTTACCTTAGACATGCCCCTATTACCCTTTGTACGTCTGTCTTTCGTACTGGACTGTGAGTTTCCTGAGAGCAAGAACCGTATCTTATTCATCCTTTTATCCCCAGAACCTAAAACAGTAAAAGACGTATAAGGAGATACTCCATTGATGACTATTACAAAAATAACTCCACCAGTCTTATTCTACCAGAACAGAATCTCCAGAGAAGTAGGTGACAGGGTTGTCTGCTCTTCTAGCAAACTAGGTATCCTTAAAGTAGTCTTCCCCAGGAATGAACCTGGCCTTATTCTTCTACGCCTTGACCCTAGGTGGGCTGACTTCACAGCCTTTGGATAGTTGGTTACCTAATTTTTAATTGGGGGAAGAAGATCCTTATATACGTCAACCAAAAAAAAACCCAAACCCATTGCCATCGAGTCAATTCCGACTCATAGCGACCCTATAGGACAAAGTAGAACTGCCCTATAGAGTTTCCAAGGAGCACCTGGTAGTTTTGAACTGTCAACATGTTGGTTAGCAGCTGTAGTTGTTATCCACTACTCCACCAGGGTTTCCATACACCAACAGCAGTTAGAAGAAGACAATCTTCCCAACAATAAAGCAGTAAGGAGGCTCTTGTGGGGTCTGGCATCGGGTGGGAGAAAGGCTGGATGTCCCCTGACTGCCTTTCTAATTCTAAGGGTTGATGATAGCCTAAGTTCTGGTGTGTGAACCCATCAGAAGACAAGGCTATCACATGACCAAGGAACACAGGTTTGTACCCATCAGATCCAAGTGAATCAATATAGGGCCACAAGTGGCAAGTGACGTTGGCATTGTACCATTCCAGCAGCAGCGCTATCGCTACCCTTACTTGTATCTTTCTTGAGGGTTCCATGTGTGGCAACATGTTGTTGTTGTTGTACCACAACTGGTGTAGTGAACAACAGTTGGTAATGTGGGTATACTGTGAGTTTATCACATTTGAGGCTACCGAGCATATTGTGAGCAGTTCCTTTGTTTGGTGAATTTAGACTTCCTACACTGAGTCCCACTCCCCCAAAGTAGAAGCCAGTATGCTCTCCTCCAGCCTGCTGGGCAGAGGGGTGCAGGCATGTGTCATAGACTGTACAGTTGGATACACTGCAAGAGCATTTATTCATCTCAGAGTAAAAACCAGGAGGAGGCAGGAAAGAGGTAGAATCCACTGTACAGGACATTAGTGCCACATGGAAGAGAGACATCGGGCTTTCTGACCGACCGAGCCACAGAACATCCTACTGTCCCGAGTAGACTGCCTGCCACATGAGTCTAGGTGCCTGGGCCTGGCTCTGCTTCTATAGCAGGCTTACAGTGTGACTTGTATTTTGCTCCTGGTTGTGTTTTCCCTGGGTGGCACAAATGGTTTGTGCTCGTCTACTAACTTAAAGGTTGGCAGTTCAAACCCACCCAGAGGTGCTATGGAAGAAAGGCCCGCTGATCTGCTTCTGTAAAGATTACAGCCAAGAAAACCCCATGGAGCAGTTCTACTCTGTAACACATGGGGTCCGCATGAGTCAGAATCTATTGGACGGCAATGGTTTTGGACGGCCTGATTCTGGTTTCCCCTAGAGTCTGCCACCTGCTGACACCCTTTAATAAATTTTTTTTTTTTTTTTTTTGGCTAAAGCTAGCTAGAGGCACTGTTTGCAACTAAGAACCAAGATGTATATCATTGACATGGGTATTTAAAATGAAACCATTAAGTTGCCTCTGCCTTCTTGCCTTGAGGTACTACTTTGAATGAATATTTGGCAAGGTGATTGTATACTGATCCTTGGCTCATTTACCCTGAGACTCACTCCTCGTCCCTCTTTTGCTTTGTCTCTTGGGGCTGGGGAAGGCGAGGTGTAGGTGTAGGGGGAAGAACTATCCTCTCCAAGTTGTGTTTCTCAGGCTGTTGCGTTACCTGGTTTCTGCCTGGGTTCAGTCAACAGGAGTCACTGGAGGGAGGCTGAAAATAGGGAGGGAAGAAGAAGCCAGGGTATTTCTCCCCTTCGCTTTGCCTAGGGTTGTGTCCCCAGGAGGGCTGTGCCTCCTCCTCTGTGGCTTCAGCTGTGTGGGGCAGGCCCCCATGGGCCCAACTTCTCCCAGGTGATTCTGCTCTCTGTACTTCAGCTTAGGGGTAGTGGTGGCTTCCTGTGATGGCCAATCTCTCAATGGCCTCACCATCCCCGTTGAGAGCCTCAGCTTTTCCATTGTCTGCATAACTGATTCACTGTACTAAATTTCCTCAGCTTTTAATTAAAAAAAAAAAAAAAAAGATTTTTTTTTTTTTTTTTTAATGCTCAGAGTGGTTCTCATTCTCCTGATTGGATCCTGATTGCTATCACTCTCTACACCATGTCTGCTTTAGGTCAAAGACATACCATACCACGCACCCATTGGCTGAAGGTGGGACTCTCTGGGCAGAGGCTTCACCCTGTTTGGCAGAATTCCTCTTACTGCTTGGGACAAGATTACCATCTAGAAAGTTGACTACAATTGGGCAAGTGTTATCAAGCCATCTACGTAACTCTTCCGGCCTTTCCAGAGTACAAGAAACAGTGTTCAGAAGAGACTTGTTATTAGAAAAAGTCATGATTAGAAACAGCAGCTAAACCCTTGCCTCACTGACCAGAAGATTCCATGAGTAATAAAGCCAGATGAAGCAGAGATGGGTCAGTGAGGTGTTGGGAATTTATGAAATTTTGTCTGGCTTTTTTATAAATAAAAAAAAAGGTAAATATTTTCCTTCTATTTTGAAAGGGGGGGAAAAGAAGCCACTATATATGGCATTATTTATTAAAATAAATCTGAATGTCCAGTAGTAAGGAAATTATGGTTTTCATCATACCTTTCACCTGATGGAATTGTTTACAACCAGTTGTTGTTGTGTGTAGCAGAGATAATTTTTGTGATTTTTTGCACACATGGGCACTTTGTTGAATTCATTTATAGAGAGATACATGTGTGCCTACTGCTGTAAACAGGGGAAGGGGTCAACAGGCCGGGATGCAGGGCCAGCAATGGAGGGCTGGAGGGCTCAGGCTGCAGCAACCGGCTGTGTCTGGTAGCCTCCACGTTTCTCTGCCATCTGTGAAATTACTTCAATACGTATCACTGAGCCAATGACAAAAAGAATGATTGACCTGTTGGTCAGTGGGAGGCCGAAGGCCAGGGTGCAGATGTTCAGGCACTTGGTGGAGGTGTAGCTCTGGGCCCCCACCATGTTGCCCACCCTCTTCCGGTCCCTAGACTTCACGGAGTAGGCAAACGCCATTGACCCAGGCAGCAGTAGTTCAGGAAGAGTGTGCTGAAGAGGGGCCAGACAACATGGTTGGGCACGGAGGTCTCGAACAAGAAGCGGACAGCATACAGGTGAGCAGCCCCTCTGGCTCAAAAGCTGTCAGGGCAGAGCTGATGACTCTTTAACGCACACCCCTCTTTGTGTTGTGGGTGAGAGACTTAAATGGGACGGTTACACAGCATGCTGCCCCTCCCCTCCAGCTTCTGGAAACTGTTGTGGTGAATACAGATCCTTCCACACAAGCCCTCCACCTGGCATCATGGATGAGCGACACAATGGGAGCCTACATTCTGTCGGTCTTCCCCCGGCCAGGTGGGTTTCCGTAGGTAGGCTGTAAGCTTATGCTACATGTGCTGCCCATTAGCACCATAGATGGAGAGACCAGTAGCAGAAATAATTTAAACGGGATGTAGCAACTTGGGGAATGTTTATGACAATGTTAAATAAATAAAAACAGCAGAATCAGATAATGTATCAACGCCAGCCATTAAAAAATCCCAAATACATAGGGGCAAATTGAAAGAGGTATGGGAAAATGATGAGGTGGTTTGCTAAGGTGAAAGAATGTGCTATGGATTATATTGTGTCCTCCAAAAGACATGTTAAAGTCCTAACCCCTATACCTGTGAATATGGCCTTGTTTGGAAATCGGGTCTTGGAAGATGTTATCAGTTAAGTTGACAGTGAGGTCATTTTGGAGTAGGATGAGTCCTAATCCAATCTGAGTGGCATCCTTATAAAAGAGAAGAGACAGAGAGACAGACAGAGGACGCAATCTCCAAGATAAGGAACCCCTGGGGCTACCCAGAAACTGGGAGAGACAAGAAAGGATCTTCTCTTAAAGTCTTCAGAGGGAGGACGGCCTGGCTGACATGGTTCTAGCCTCCAAAGCTGAGACAATAAACTTCTGTTCTTATAAACCACCCAGTTTGTGGCATTTTGGTACAGTAGCCCAAGGAAACTAAGACAATAGGTGGATTCTTTTTTATAAAATTGCCTTTGTTTTTATAATAATGTTGTTTTTGTAATAAGTATCCCTCCTTTCTTTTTCTTTCCTATCCAGGGTAGTACAAGATTAAGAAATGATGGAAAGAAGACAGGCAAGGCTGAGAGGCAGCCAAGTGCCAGGATTTGGGGACACATTAAAGGAGCCTGGAGACAGTAGACAAGTATTAAGAGGAATAAAATGAGAAATACTGAGCTACCAGATAGTGTGGAATTTTTGTGATTCTAAGGACCCAGGTAGAAACAAGAAAAACATGCAAGATTTTAAATTGACACTAATATATTGTAGTTTCCATTTTTAGTACTTTAGAGACATTTTCACATCCATTCTCATAGATCAGGTGGTAGATGTGGAAGCTCCTTTCCTGCCACAATTAACAGAGGAAGAAAATGAAGCTCAGAGACGCTAAGTGACCTGCTCACGTGTACACAGCTAGCAAAGACAGCCAGGTCTGGAAGCTTCTCTGGCTCCACGTCCTGTGCATTGGCCTCCAAACCACTGTGCTTCTAACAGCTAACATGGTTGTTGATCAAAACAAAAGCCCGCAACAGCCAGAGATGGTTCTTTCCTCCTGCAGGCTCCAGGCCTCCTCCTAAGCCTGCTCTTCTCTCTCTCTCTCTCTCAAAAAACATCCCTGAAATGGGATTTTCTTATTTATCACTGGGCAAGCCTCCTGTCATCTGTAGTTGGCTCCCAACCTGCCTGTTGATTCCCAGGACTACTGAAGACCAGTTCACAAAGAGCATCAGTTACTTTCAGGAACGGCTACTCACAACTCATCTGCAAAACCAAAAAAAAAAACCCACTGCCATCGAGTTGATTCTGACTCATGGCGACCCCATAGGACAGAGTAGAACTGCCCCATAGAGTTTCCAAGGAGCACCTGGTGGATTCAAACAGCCGGCCTCTTGGTTAACAGGTGTAGCACTTAACCACTATGCCACCAAGAGTTGGGGTAATGACAGGACCTGCCTCACAGGACCGTCATGGGAATGTATTTTTTTTAAACTGTATGTATAGACTTTAGCACAAAGCCTGACACATATAAGGTTGGCTGGCTAGCTGATAGTAAGAGCTCCAGTAGTAGTAAAAATAGGAATACCCATTCCCAAAAAAAAAAAAACCAAACCCATTGCCATTGAGTCCGTTCTGACTCATAATGACCCTGTAGGACAGGGTAGAACTGCACTGTAGGGTTTCCAAGGAGCACCTGGTGAATTCAAACTGCCAACATTTTGGTTAGCAGCCATAGCTCTTAACCATTATTCCATCGGGGTTCCCAAAATAGGAACCCACCCAGACCAAACCCAGTGCTGTCCAGTCGATTCCAACTCATAGCGACCCTATAGGACAGAGTAGAACTGCCCCATAGAGTTTCCAAGGAGCGCCTGGTGGATTTGAACTGCCGACCTCTTGGTTAGCAGCTGCAGCACTTTACCACTACGCCACCAGGGTTATAGCAGCATTTAAATAAGGGGCAGGGTTCAAAATAGCCCCATGACAAAATTTACTTCAGAAATTAGGACCAGGAGAAAACCTTCTTCCTTCTTCTCCCTCCATTAACTTACTTAATGTCTAGTTCTAAGTAAACAACATGCTTTCCTTTTAGCTCAAGCTATAAAAACACTCAGTCCAGCTCCTCTTAGGTTTTTTCCTGCCGCATTCCTCGCTTCTGTATATCTTGTTTTCCATATTTGGTCTTGCAAGTAGTTTGACATCAAACCTGTTTAGGAAGAAGATGGAACATAAATTAGTTGATTGCAAAATAAATCAGGTAGTTACTATACATAGCTCAACTGATTGACTAGCCCTCTGACTTGTCTCCCTATTAAACTGAAAATCAATGAATTTACAGTGTTTAACCATATATTGAAGATAAACAACATCTAGCATTATTAATTTCATTACTGCTCAATAAATGACTTCTACCAAAACAAAGATTAACCTTAATTAAAAGAATTAAGAGGGCACGTATGTTTTCCCAAATTTCTCACTTATGTTGCTACCGTTGTAAGTTGCCATTGAGATAGCTCCGACTCATGGTGACCTTTCGTAAAACAGAAGGAATGTTGCCCAGTCCTGTGCCCTCTGGTGACAGACCACCATCTGTCAGTTAGTCACATTGTGACCTCTTGTGTGTTGCTGTGATGCTGGAAGCCATGCTACTGGTATTTCCAATACCAGCAGAGTCACCCATAGTAGAGAGGCTTCAGAGGAACTTCCAGATTAAGACAGAGTGGGAAGAAAGTCCTGGCCATCTACGTCCAAAAATTAACCAATGAAAACTCGCTTATGTTCCTCCCTAGTAAAACAGGCTTACACTTCACTGGTGAAGAATCCTAACGTCTGTGTGTTTCTTCTTTTGGCTATGCTCTGCCTCTTTCAAGGCCCAAGGCATATCTTAGCATTTGGCAGGTATGTACTGAGCATTTGTTATATGCAAGGCCTTGTGCTATAGTAGGTTTTTCAGAAAACTTCATAGTCCTCAGTCTCCCTCCAAAGCCTGAGGGCAGTTAGTA
Source organism: Loxodonta africana (assembly GCF_030014295.1). Classification (NCBI taxonomy): domain Eukaryota; kingdom Metazoa; phylum Chordata; class Mammalia; order Proboscidea; family Elephantidae; genus Loxodonta; species Loxodonta africana. The sequence continues at coordinate 172,092,485 of NC_087345.1, read as the reverse complement.
CCTGGTATCGCTTGGTGCTTGGTATCTGCTGTCTGGTTTTGTACACTGCTTTTTTATTAAAGGCATTCTGTCTCCCATCAGAGTATGGTCCTCTCCAGAGAAAGGACCTTACCTTATCCATCTTTGAAGGCAAAGTATCTACCTACCACATTGCCCTATACATAATAGATTATCAATAAATAGTTTATTGATAAGGATATCATGTCACCAAGGTAATTCAAAATAAAACAAGTAGATATTGCACAGGAAGTGAAAATTGATGCCTCAGGCTCAGAAAAATTAGTCGTGTGGAAGTAATAAAACACACACAAGGCCCAACCATTAGAGACTGATAAGACAATCTAGGCCAAAGATTAGCAAGGCCTCAGGCAAATGTCACAGCAAAGTTGGCTGTGTGGGTCTAAGGGTGGGAGTCCACCCCTTAGACTTGTTATTAGCTGCTTTCGAGTTAACTCCCAACTCACAGCGCCCTCGTGTATGACAGAACGAAATGCTGCCCAGTCCTTTGCCATCCCCATGATTGATTGTGGCTTGATCTACTGTAATCCATAGGGTTTTCACTGGCTGACTTTTGAAAATAGTTCATCAGGCCTTTATTTCTAGTCCGTCTTTGTCTGCAAGCCTAAACTATGGCTGAATGAATGAATGGGCATCCAGCCCACACCACACTTAAACAGGCAATGCCTAGAAAACTCTGATCAATGTGGCAGTGACAGCGGCCAGGGCTTTAACCTTCTGGGAATGGACGAGATGTTGTGAACAAAACCATCACTAAGCACCCAACTGAATATAATTGTCCTGTATGTTGGCCAAGGCAGAGCCATATTTAAATGTAGGAGGGTTGGGAAGTGATAGAGGCCAAGGCAAAGGTTATCTCAATGAGAATGGTTAACTGGGAAGAGCAGCGGCATTTAGTTTAGAGGTGTGTGTGATACAGGATATGTACGAATAGCTCCAGTGAGGAGACAGCCATTACCTCAGTGTCTACAGTGTCATTTCAGTGGAGCGCTCCTGTGAGCTGCAGTGGGATGTGCTGCAGAGTGCCCCTGAGGAAGAAAGCTTTGTGGCTTCATGGGCCAAGCTTAATTTAGTGCTATCAGCTCTACCATCTAAGTACCAAGAACTTGAGTAACACAAACTCCTCCCAGATCTTCTCAGTAGCTTTCAAACCTGACCTCTTTTCACACTTAGTTCTTGCAATCTTTTAAAAGAAGCAGATTCTTGGGCCTCACTTCCAGAGATTTTGATTTAGTAGGTCAATCAGAAGGGGACACTGGTGGTCCAGTGGTAGAATTCTCACCTTCCATGCTGAAGAACTGGGGTCATTTCCTGGCCAATGCACCTCAGGCATAGCCACCACCCTTCTGTCATTGGAGACTCGCAAGTTACTACAATGCTGAGCAGGTTTCAGCAGAGCTTTCCAGGCTAAGGCAGACCAGGAAGGAAGGTTTGGCAATCAATCTCCTTCCAAAAACCAGGCGATAAAAACCCTGTGGATCTCAACTGTCCAATCAACAATCAGTCATGGGAATGGCATAGAGCTGGCAGCATTTTGTTCCACTGTGCATGGGGTCACTATGAGTCAGGGGCTGACTCAATAGCAGCTAACAGCAATAACAACAGGTCTTTCAAGACACTTCCCAGGTGACTCTGGGACTCATTGGTCTAGAGCTCTTTCGCCTACCCTACACTGTGCCAGGCACTAACGGCTGGGAAGGAGTGTCAGCCTTGGTTCACTCTCAATGATGAGTAACTGGGAAGACAACACTTATACATATGAACAAAGAAAATAGGTGACAGTGACGAAGGAACACTCAGGGTGGATTTAAATGCTGCCTATGCTGCCCCTGGACTGGGGAAAGGCAGGGCATCCCTGGCAAGAAAACAGCATTCGCAAAGCCACGGGACTGAGAGCCAGCAGACTAGGCTGCAGGATACACATATGGGAGGAGATGGAAATACGTCTGATTTATGGAGAGTTAGCAAGTAGCTGTAATTCTCTTTGAACAGCACTACTCACAGACTGTGTTCTGCTGGAAAGTGTGGCTTGAGCCAATAATTCCCCACTAGTTTGGAGTTATAAGACACTGTAATTTTTGGTTTGATTTCACAATGCCCCACTTTCCCCGCCATATCTCTCTAAAGAGATCATCAGAATGGCATCCCGCCCCTAAGAACATCAAGTTTTTCCTTTGTGAGACTCCACAAATGCTTCTTGAGAGTTTCCAGCTCTATGAGAAAATAACATTTGGGTGAAAATTCTAAGACCCGCATTTCCACGCAGGCACACACCACATGAGAGAAGTCACATTCACAGATACTTCACAGCCACGTCCATGTGGGAAAAGGAGAGAGGAAGCAAATCAAAGGATGTTACCACTGGGCCTACCCCAGTCCTAAAGGTACCTAAATTGTTGGCAGGGACTTTGAAAATTTGTCAAGCATCAAGCCAAGTACTGGGTTATAGAGTCAAATGCTCTACTTCAAGGAGCTTGTCTTTTTCTCATTAAAGGATGAGTCCAAATTTGGACTTGTGGCTAGTACCTTGGACAGGCTCAGAAAGATCACAAGATTGGGAAACAGTGAGCAGCAAGTAGAAGAAGGTGGTAAGACACTGAAGAAGGTCCAAGAATGGTCTCCTCAGTTGAGGTATGAAGTCTTTTATCAGTATCTTAGAACAAGTATGACACTGAGACTAAATGGAATGGAATGGGCAATCATTATGAAGTCACCTCTCCCTCACCTGTGTCATCAGCAAAAACTGTCCTAATTTACTCATTTCAGTTCTGGCTCTGATTTTTAAGACAGACATACAGAAAGCAAGAAAAGCAATTCAAGTAGGTAATAGAAACGAACCCCCGAGAAAAGCTAAGTGATTCCAATTCTTTCCAGGAGAAGGAAAGCCAGTAAAGGGGTTTAAAAGAGCATTCAAATACAGGAAAGTTATTTTAAGTAGAAAAGCACTTCTCTATCTTGGAGCAGCTTAAATGAGAGGGAATGGCTTTAATTTCAAGAAGAGAGGTTAATTTACTTATAAGGAAAACTTTCTGACTACAAGAATTGCTACAGATCAGGTAACTTAGGAGTCGGTGGAGCCTCTTTCTTAGAGACCTTTCAGGTAAAGAGGAAGTCTACCGTCTGGAGTGGGGAGAGCAGAAGCAGGGTGGATTAAACCCTTACTGGCCTCACAGTTTAGTCTCTGCTCTATAGAACAACGGGAGCAGCAGCAGCAACCCTTACCTAAAGCCTGCCATGAGCCAATTACAACCCATTGTATATATATATATATATATATATATATATATATATATATATATATATAAACTAATTTAATCCTCATGAAAACCCCATCAGGCAAGTTACTATTATTAATATCTGGATATTACAGAGAATGAAACTGAGGCACAATGAGGTCAAGGTACTTGTTCAAGATCACACTCTGGTGAGAGTTAGAACCAGGCTTGGGGACCAGAAGCCGGTTTCTAAATGCCCTGTGTTTCCCCACCACGAGGTCCTGTATCTCCTTTTTAGTTCTAAAAAAGTAATACTCCTCCTTGTCTCTGACTCACAGTTCTTCTGGGAGGCAAGAATAAGACACTGGAGTGCTTTATTTGAACTATATCCTGTTCTTCATAAATTTTAAAACTTGTGGTTGAGAAAAAGAATTCCCTTAAAGACCAGGCCTTTTCCCAGGCTCTTTCTGCCTCTATCCCTTCAGTTAAAGGGTAACAGCAGCGCACCCCAGGACATCCCAGAGCTTGGTGGGAACAAGTTCAATGGCTCAGGGCTCTTAGGGCCACTTCTCGGCCCCAGTTCAGGATCCACTTCCAGTTGTGAGCCAGGGTTCAATTCCTTTATTAATTTAATTCTACCTGCCTTTTTCCAAAAAGGATTTAAGGCAGCTCAAGGCTAAACTCCATTCTTAGTTCCAAAGAAACCAATATTTCTGCTACTCTCAGCCACTAAAAAATTTTCTGGTATTTTTACCCAGTGTTAACCAGATGCTGCCTGGAAAAATCGGCCCTCATCCAGTTTCCAGTACAAGAACACAAGTTAAACAAAAGAACAAAACACTCTTATTTTGGTCATTGCTGAGAGGTGGCCCTAATTCACTGAAGGAAGGCTATTTTCAGGTTGGGATGGGATGGGAAAAAAGGAAGAAATGATTAAAAAGAACTTTGTGCCCCAAGTATTAAGGCCAGTTTCTCTCAACCAAAGAGAAATGGAAAATTGATTGTAGGTTTCATGGCTTTCTGGACAGTTCTAGAAAATGAGATCTTGGGAAGTGAATGTCCAGGTTTTAGTCAAGGCTCCTCTTAACTTGGACCATAATAACCTGGTTTCAGGGTGCCTGTCATTGTCTGTAATTCAGAGGGTTTTATTTCTGACATGAGCTCTGTTCAGAGGAAAACTATTTATAGTTTAGGAACATTTGGTGTTTGGGGTTTTCATCTCTGTACCCCTCAAACTTGCCTGAAGTAATTTTGCTCAGGTCGCCTTCATGTGAAAATCCATCTTGCAGCTCTTTATTTCAGGAAAACGAGTCACATAGACCAAGGCCCTATTCTACTTACTTTGGTCTCTCCCACCTTCTGTCTGCTCCACAGGGCAGTGTTAGTCCTGTCATTGGAAACTGCTGTATTAGTTTCTCAGGGCTGCCATAACAAAAGGCACACGTGGGTTGACTTATAAGAACAGAAATGTATTTTGTCACAATTCTGGAAGCCAGGAGTCCAAACCAGGGTATCGGCCATGCTGATTCCTTCTGATGGCTCTGAGGGAGAGTCTGTTCCATGTCTCTGTCAGCTTCTGGTGGCTGTAGGCATTCCATGGCTTACAGCTTCAGTGTCACATGGCATCCGTCCTCTGCCCTCTGTCTCTGTGTATCCTCTCCTGTTTTATGAGGACACTAGATATATACGATCAGGACCCAACTTACTCCAGCATTACCTCATGTTAACCTAACTGGTAACAACTTCAAAGACTCTATTCGAAAATAAGGTCATGTTCATAGGTACCGGTGGTTAGGACTTCAACATATCTTTTTAGGGGACACAATTCAATCCATAACAGCCCCTCGAGCTCAAGATTCTGCCCCATAATTCTAAATAAAAGTCCCTGTGAGAACCCACCAGAGGGAGGTAGGGGCCCCAGCTCAGGTGACACGCAGGTCCACCAACACCTTCATCAGTAACACCAGAGCCACACACCCTGTTGTAAGTCACCTGTAGGTGGGCTGGCAAGGAGCCTGTTTGCAGTGGTCTCCACTCAGAGATGGCCCAGAATCCTCTGTTTCGCCAACATGTCAGAAGGAAGGTGGCCACCAGACAGGTCTGCTCACACTACATGAAGCAGGGCTAACCACAATGCGGTCATTTACCCAGTGTGACCATCAAAAAAGCTCAGGATTGGATTCCAAATGATTTAACAAAATGGGTGGACAGCAGGGATGGGAGCAACAAGAGAAAGCCTAAAAGAGGAACAGAAATGTAGTAAATTGATGTTACACTATGTTCTAATGCCAATGGTTCTTAACATTTTGGGGGTCACCAACCCTTTGAGAATCACTGATGTTATACACCCTTTTCCCAGAAAAAAAAAAAAAATCCTGCCTACCACCCACGACATTTTACATTCAGTTTGAGAGGATTTTTCATGGGCACGTGAAGCCCAGCTGGAAACATGGACAAGAACCCTGGAGAAGAATCCCTGCCCAGTGGGGTCAGACACAGTGGCCCCCTGCAGGCAGGCAGAGTGCTGGGGAAGGCTCTGTCAGGACACCTTCCTCTGGTGCTTACTTTTAGTTCTCACACCCAGTGTTGCAGCCTGAGGAGGAACTCTAATGCCCTGATTTTGAAGACAGACCTAGATTGGATTCCAGCTCACGTTAAATCGATGTATGATGTTAGCCAAGGTACTTGACCTCTCTGAACCTCACCTCCCTCATCTGAAAAAGGGGGATGATAACAGTACACATATCATGGGTTCTTTTGAAGATTTGAAAGCACACGCAAAATGCTTAACATAAAACAAAGCAGTTGCATTCGAGCTGACTCCAACTCATGGCGACCCCATGTGTTTCAGAGTAGAACTGCACTCCATAGGATTTCAATGGCTATGATCTTTCAGAAGTAGATCGTCACGGCTTTCTTCTGAGACGTTGCTGGGTGGATTTGAACCGCTGACTTTTCAGTTAGCAGCCAAGCACTTAATCATTTGCAGCATTCAGAATACTAAATGCTCAGAATATATTAGCTAGGAATAAGTTCAGCAATAACTCACATAATCTATCTACACAGTGATCATCATTAAAGGGTCACGGTTTGAGATGATGAGACAGTCTTTGGCAGGCTGCCTGCAGTGAGAATGGGCACCATTTTACTCATTTTCAGAGCAGGTCTGCCCATCTGTCATCATTTTGTGAGGGAACAGCAGTGGGAGAGCAATGAGCGTGTGTCCTCTGAAAGGACCCCAAAAAACAAAAACCAAACCCGTTACTGTGGAGTCGATTCCAACTCACAGTGACCCTATAGGACAAAGTAGAAGTGCCCCCATACAGTTTCCAAGGCAGTAATCTTTACAGAAGCAGACTGCCACATCTTTCTCTGGAGGAGCAGCTGATGGGTTTGAACAGCTGACCTTTCGGTTAGCAGCCGAGCGCTTTAACCACTGTGCCACAGAAGTGTGTAAAGAAATCTCAAATCCAGGGACAATTTTAAATGGCTGAAATACGTAAGCAACAAAGAACTCAGTTACACAACAAGAAATATACTGATACCATAGAATTGTTGAGAACCTCACTGTAATTCTATTTTGCAATCTGCTGGGAGACCAAATTAAATGGGAAAATGTATGGTAATGAGATTCCTCTCAGGATTTTGGGAACTGCCTCCCCCGAGGGCACCCTGAATCCCACACCCCGCTGTGGCTCCAAAGGGATCCTCACCAAGTCTCAGTAACCAAAACAACTCCATCTCAAAGGAGTAAGGCTTTCCATAGATACAGCCCAGGGCATTGCCTTTTCTAAACTATTTCATTGACGACATCTACCAAAACAGTTTGCATTCCTCCATTCTCTCTTTATTTTTAAGACAGTCAAGGGACAGGGTGTCAACAGGGCAGGGAAGAGAAAGGAAGACAGAGGAGAGGGGCAAGGAAGGAGAAGAGAAAAAGAAGGTCTTGTCAAAGGAAAGAAGAAACCCCTTCCCCACCCCACCCCCCCCACTTCACAGTTTTGGTATAGATTGTTTGTTTTGTAAGTTTAGGGGCAGGTACGATTTTGTGGAGTCCCTAGATGGCACAAGGGTTAAATGCGTGGCTGTTAACCAAAAGGTTAGTGGTTTAAAGCCACCCACTGACTCCACGGGAGAAAGGCCTAGTGATCTGCTCCGATAAAGATTACAGCCAAGAAAACCCTGTGCAACAGTTCTCTGTAACGCATGGGGTTGCCATGAGTCAGAAGTGACTCGACAGTAACTAGTTACTGGTTATGATTTTGTAAATTTGGTTTTCTAGCTGCAGATTCAGCAGTGAAATCCTTGGAGTATATCTTCACTACCCCTCTGTCGGTTTGTCATACTATGGTGGCGTGCCTGTTGCTGTGATGCTGGAAGCTATGCCACTTGTCTTTCAAATACCAGCAGGGTCAGCCATGATGGACAGGTTTCAGCAGCACTTCCATACTAAGACAAATTAGGAAGAAAGGCTTGGTGATCTAGTTTCAAAAATTAGTCAATAAAAACCTTATGGATCACGACAGAACATTGTCTGACTTGCTTGCTTTGGGCATCAGGAAGGATCAATCACTGGAGGAGGAAATTATGTTTGGTGAAGCAGAGAGCCAACGAGGCTGAGGGAGAACCTCTGTGTGATGGATTGGCAGAATAGCTGCAAGGATGGACTCAAACATGCTGGTGATCATGAGGATGATGGTGGACCGGACAATGTCTCGTTCTGTTGTATATACAAAAGGTCACCATGAGTCTGAGCCAACTCATCAGCAGCCATCCAGTCTACCTATCTACCTACCTACCTACCTATCTATCTATCTATCTATCTGTCTGTCTGTCTGTCTGTCTGTCTGTCTGTCTATCTTTCTACCTTAATACCCACCCACCCATCCATCCATCCATTCGTCCATCCATCCATCCATCTACCTACCTACCTATCTACCTATTTATCCATGCAAAGCAATTTCAGCCTGAAATCAAATTAACCTCTTATAATGAGCAAAGTCTTTACTCCCCTTGTCAACAGGAATGGGACAGGCTATGCCCCTTTTGGCACCAAAGTTTAGGCTTCAGAAGGTGGCTCCTGCTGGCAGCACACAAACATAGGTTGTGTAAGGCATATAGGTTGGAATTATCGGAGCAACAGGGCAATGACTCATGAAAAAACACAAGTTTAGTTTCAAAGTCTTCATTTTAAGTGCACCATAAGCAATTATTTTCCTGCTTTGAAGATAACCATGGCCCAAAATCCAAGTGAGGGAGTGAAGAGGCAGTTCACTGTTGAGCTCATCTCATCTCAGGCCTCTGCCCCAGTGTTGACATTTAATTCACCCATGCAGAATTCTTATGCTGGGCCTCCCACCAGAGGACATTTAACAATGAATATTCTAGCTGGTGGCCCGGTAGACCGTCTCACTGTGCAAATTACCCTCTGTGGATAAACCATTCACAAAAGGCTCAGTTGATCCCAGACAGACATGGGGAGATTTAATTTGGAGACAGTGTGGGCAGCAGGCAAGAAGGGGTGCAAAATTTACCTACATACCCCTGCCTCAGTCTGCATGTTGGAGCCACCCTGTCATCTGGGGGCAGTGAAAGCTGGGGAGGCCACAGATGTGAACACTGGTGCGAGCCCGGCAGCTGCTAAAGAGATTTAAGAGGAGATCAGGCAACTTACGTACCTGAACACTTGTGAAAAAGGAGAAAACACTTGGGCCAGGAAAAAGGTGGGGCGTCTCATTGTGGAACTCAGGAAATGCTGCTTTGCTTCAAAGCAAAGAATGAAGTTGGCATATTCCCATCTTGGAACAAAGTCTTAATTCTCTCCAAAATGCTGATCTAAGACCCAAAGTGCACGGGTGCCAGAGGCTGAAGAATTGAAGCAAGGCTGACTGAGTACCTCAGTAGGGTAGACTGCCGAATACAGGTATGATTTAAGAAATTCAGGAATGCTCCTTCTCAGTATCTTCACTAGGGTTGGCGTCACCCAGTGCAGTAACTCATGGTGTCACCCCCTACCCCATGGGCCTCCCATACCAGACCATACAGAATCCTTAGTAATGTTTTTTGAACAAATGTTACTCATAAACTGTAATACCCGTATATCACTCTTTCTTTTCCTTTAATCACTACTTCATTCTCAAAAAATTATTGATATAGGCTCACAAATACTGATTACCACAATATTGTAGCTAAAACACCAGAGTATTTGACAAAATCAGCGACTATAAAAACACTGGCAGCAATGAAAACAACAGCACATGCCTGTAGTGCGTGCAGAAGAAACCCCATGATTCAAAGCGTCCTTGTAATTGGGTAATAAAGACAGCTCTGACTGGAGCGCATTAGAAGGTTCAAAAAGTAAACTAGTGTAGGGTTTTAGCCTTGTAGGTATATCGATACATGTGAGCTGGGCTCGAGAAAAATGTTTTTGTTGTTATAACTGACTGGAGGGATATTTTTATAGACAGTCATTTTGGTATCACCCCCTCTGACAGTGTCACCTGGTGCAGTCCATGGCCCTGCACCCCCGTAGTGATGCCACTGGCCCTTCTTTACAAAGCCAAGGACCTCACACACCACACATACATACACAAACGTATACCATACACACCACGCTCCATGCAATACACATTCATATACACGCTTTCGTGCATGTCATACACAATAAACCACATCACGTATACACAATACACACATATGCAGACAGGCCACACCACACGCGCATATATATCACACATACAATAAACCATACCACACATATCGTACACAACACACATATACATACACACCACACATACCACATACCCATCACACACCACACACATACCATACTATACACACTACACACACACCACACACACCACACACACACAGGCATACACACCACATACATACACACCACACCATACACACACACCCCACACATACTTGACACACACCTACACCCCACACACATACACACGTCTTTTCCCAACAATAGTGTTTCTACCACTTCGTCTTGTCTCTAAAGTAATAAAGCTATTAAAATGTCTAGGTCTGATTGTTCTAACTTTTCAAGCATCAGAACCGTGTTTTTCCACACACCCCCCACCCCCCGGACAAAAAAATCCTATACTGAACTCCAAACAATAAATACAAGAGGAGATCTCTGATTGAACTGGGGTGGAGAGCGGCTGCCTGAAGCTCAGCTCAGCTCTCTTTCCCTCCACACCTGCTTCCTCCTGAGCACCTCTGGAGGAGCACAGCTTGATAACCGTAGCTCTAGGGCATCAAGGAGGGGGTCACTCATGAAGCTATTAAACAAACAAACAAAAAACAAACCCCTCGCCATCCAGTTGCTTCCAACTCATAACAACCCTATAGGACAGAGTAGAACTGCCCAATAGAGTTTCCAAAAGAACAGCTGATGAAGTCCAACTGCTGACCTTTTTGTTAGTACCTGTAACTCTTAACCACTGTGCCACCAGGGCTCCAATTTCTCAGAGGGTTATGAAAATACGAGCTGCCTTTGTAGCTATCTGTATGTAGAAACCCCACTGCGGGACTGAGTTAGTCCTAGAGATCCTCCCTGCCGCTTCAGTCAGTAACTAGGGAAAGTCCCACCCTTCCCTGATGGAGGCTACTTTTCTGAAAAATGCCTATTTGTTGGGAGATCAACTAGATGGTTTTTAAGTTAAATTAAAAGCAGTGGATATCAGAAAATTGCCTGTGAAACTGCTTGTCACTTAACTGATACCCTGCGTTAGCGGTGTGGTCGCCCGATGATATCGATGCACAGGCATTGATGACTCGTCTCCTAAGCTGTCATAGGTGTTCGCTCCAGTTACTTGGGCAGCTCCGTCTCCTCTGCCACCATCTTGGGGGACAGCAATAGGATGTTAGAGGTACAGCCTCAGGTCAAAGCTGTGGCATGTTGGCTAGACACTGCCTCTCACAAGACACTGTCTTCAGGTCCCCAGTCCACACTAACCAGTAAAGCAGTTGCTGTTGGTTGGACTCTGGCTCATGGTGGCCCCATGTGTATCAGAGCAGAACTGTGCTCCATAACGTTTTCAATGCCTGATTTTTCGGAAGTAAATCTGCAACTCTTTCTTCTGAGGTACCTCTGGGTAGACTCGAATCTCCAGCCTTCAGGTTAGCAGGTTTGTATCACCCAGTGACTCCCTTAGAGCCAGAACCCTAATTTCAGAATTCTAACCTCCTAAATTGTGAGCAAATAAATTTCTGTTTGTTAAAGCCACTCACTTGTGGTATAACAGCACCTCAAAATGCAAACTCCTGAGAAGAAAGTCTAGAGAAACAGGAGTTCCCTCTCCCTCATGTCCAAGGGTCTCCTTGCTCTTCTTCAGATGACTTGTTAATTCATTTTTTCCCTCACCAGATATATATTGAGCACTTACTTTGTGCTAGACATTTGGATGGGCACCAAAGATGAAGTGGTAGAAAAACCAGTATCGCTCCCCCATGAAGCCTCATTCAGTGATCTCTGGGATTTCCTCACAAGTCCACAAATGGTCATGATTCTCTAATGAATTATCATGATGCTTTAAAAAAAAATTTCCCTTAGTGACTTGTACCCTCTTACAATCACTTCAGTACTTTTTCTGAAGGGTCAAACTCTGAGTTTAATCCTCATTTTTAAAGACCCTGAGGGTCATTTCTGTTTTGATTAAGGTTGGGTTGACGGGAAACTAAACTAGACAGCCTAAGCTTCCTTAATTCTAAGTGTCCACAGCACAGATGATGCCAACATGTTCACTGAGAGAAGACTTGAAAAATATGTTTTATGATTCCTAAGTATCACTGCCAAACCTGGACCACAAACTTGCTCTCTTGGCATCTTTAGGCTCCAAATGAACCCTTTGGCACTGGAAATTTGTTGTTGGAAGTACTCTGTGATATTGACAAGATATCTGTACCAAAACAACACATGATGCAGGAAGTCTGGTTTCAAGGCCAAGGCCAAGGAAGTGCTGGGTCCCAGTTCATGTCTGAGGCTAGAGATAAGGCTTTGTGGGGTGAGAAGAGTCTGGGAACCAGCAGAGTCATGCCAAGCCTGGGGAATGCTTGTTGTCGTTAGTTGCCTTGTCGTCGGCCCCATATCCTGGCAACGTCATGCATATGGAACTAAATACTGCCTGGTCCTGTGCCATCCTCACGATCGGTTACAGGTCAGACCATTGTGATACATAGAGTTCTCACAGTCTGATTTTTAAAGGTAGATTGCTAGGCCTGTCTTCCCAGTCTGTCTTAGTCTAGAAGCTCCACTCAAACCTGTTCAGCATCATAGCAACACACAAACCCGCACTGACAGATGGGCAGTGGCAGAGACTGAGGTGCATTGGCCGGGAATCGAACCCAGGCGTCCCACATGGAAGGCGAGAATCCTACCCCTGAACTGCCTTGGAGAATGCTTAGTGTATACCCTATACCGAACCCCTCGCCGTTGGGTCAGTTCGGACTCGTATAGCCAAGGACAAATGAATAACTTTTTTTATAAGGATCAGCACAAAGCTGGTTCCTTTGAGGCGGAGGTTAAAGATGTCCCAAATGTCCAACTTTTCCAAGCTGCTGTCCCACTCCATCGTCTCTAACGTCAGCTACTCCCTGTCCCCTCAGTACTGCCCCCCGCCCCCCCATCTTTGGATTCTCTAATCACTGCAATGTCTCATGGAAGTCACCAACCACACTTACAGTTAAGTGGCTTATTAGGGAAGTAACGGGATACAACCGAGGACTGGGATCAACTTGGAAGTGACAGGAACAACTCAGGATGAAGTTCCCCGATCAGGACAGCTTCTTCTCACCCTCTGCCAAAGGGCCCTGCTGGGGCCTCCTCTGGCAAGTGTTAAAACTCAGCTCCGTGGGTCGGCAAGGACAACTTGGAGATTTGGAGAACAAAGAGTCAAAAGGAAGGTCCCCAGACTCTGACAGGGGAAAGCAAGGCTCTAGAAGGAGGTAGAATGTGGAGTCACAGCGCAGACACCTTCGGAATTGTAAGAGTAAGTGTGACACAGAGCCCAGGCCTGCTGCTTTCTGATCTCTCACTAGCCCGGGGTGGCCTGACCAGGGCCTGGCTAAAGCATGTGAGGGCCCTAAATCCTGAGAATTTGTGGTGCCCCCTCCTCAGTTTACTCATGCATTCAAACGGGACATGTGAGCTGGATACCTATGCGTGTGTGTGTGTCTTCGCTGTCCATGATATAACTTCTTTTTAAATGCGACTATAATATTGATTCAATGCAAAAGTGATGTAGGCCATTTTGGCAGAATGAGGTGAACTGCATTATAAAATGTGTAGTGGATTCAGGGTACTAAGACAACTGGTGCCCCTGTTTTGTTGATGCCTGAGGCATGTGCTTACCCTGCTTATGGGGTAGTCCTTCCCTGGGCCTAACCTAGTTCAGCAAGTGTGTCAGGGGCTAAAGGAGAACGCAGTGCAGCCTGTGGCTCGGGTGGAGGGTAGGAGGGAGGGCCAGGGTTTTTTACTTCTAGGCCGTGGACACACCCCTTCCTTTCCTAGGGATCTCCCCACCCTCCCTGCCCAGCACTGTACTTGGTCCCTTCCCCCACCTCAGCTGGTCAGCACAGAGTTTTCAGAGGTTCCAGTTATGCCCATTATTTCCACTGAACAAACACAATCCATGAGTGGCAACATTGCATCCCCTCTTTTTTTTTTTTTTTTTAAGTTTCTCATAATAAAAAAAAAAAGTTCCTACAAATTGGGAGTTGAAGCCTGTATTTTTCTTTGTGTAGACTGTACTGTGTACAGACTGTACTATGGTTCATTATCTGGCTGCCAGGAGGGTAACTCCCCATTGCACCTTACTAATTACTATTTTTATTACGTTTAGAAGACTGCATTTTCTAGTGATTTGTTTTGCCATGTAATTAGGTGTTGTGAATAAATTAGAATAGTTGTAATATGATCTTGGGGCTGTCTTTAACCATCTCACCGAGAGATGAAAGGATCAAAAATTTAGCAACATAAAAATTTAGGATGTAGTTTTTAAACTCACTCTCCTAAAACGTTGCTGTTAGCTGCCATTGAGTTGGCCTCTGACTCATGGCAACCCCATATGTTCCATTGCTGTCAAGTTGATTTTGACTCATTGTGACCCTGTAGGACAGAGTAGAACTACCTTATAGGGTTTCCAAGGAGTGCCTGGTGGATTCGAACTGCCGACCTTTTGGTTAGCAGCCAAACACTGTACTACTAGGGCTTGACCCCATACATAATGGTTCTCAAATTATTGTCCATGAGCTTCTGGAAGTCTCTGAGACTTTTTCAGGGAGTCCATGGAGCCCAAACTATTTTCCTAACGGTACTAAAAGGTGATTTACCTTTTCTCCTGTGTTGACACTTATACTGATGATACAAGAGCAAATGGGGAAAGCTGCTGGCATCGCAGTGCACACCAAGGAGATAGCACCAACTGTACTGGTTGCCATTATATTCCTCACCACCATGCATTTACAGTAAAACAAAACAAAACCAAAAAAAACTTATGAATGCCCTAGATGAAGCAGTCAATGTTATTAATTTTAATACATCTGGAACATTGAGTATGGGCAAAGATTTATTCCAAGTGCAAGAAAGACCAGTGAATTTTGACATAACAGAGTTCGAATAGTTCATTGATTCTGCATTGCAATTAACCTCTAAGAAATTACCACTTGTTGAGTTTTCATGCACTAACAAAGAAGAGTACCCCCAATTATTTGAAAAGCTAGTAAAATGTCCCTCCCTTTCCCGACTACTATTTTGAGCTGAATTTGAGAATCTAGCTATCTCTTTAAGCCAGATGTTAAAGAAGTTTGCAAAAATGTAATGCCACTTTTCTTCTAATTTTTGTTTTGTTTTGAAAAATGCAGATTTTTATAAAAATGAGTTAAAAAGTAACATGGATTATTACTGTAGTTATTGTTAAATAAACAAGTACTTTTTAAGTTTCATGGTTTTAATTTCTCATATGGTACATATTGGGAGATACAACTGACATAAACAAAAGCTCTTTAGGGTACTCCATTTTTAAGAGGGTAAGTTTAAACGGATCCTTAGAACAAAATAGTTGAAAACTGATGTTCTAAAACACACACATACACATTCTTCCGTTCTTACCAGACCACACAATCTTGCCTGACTCAGTGTGAAGCAGAGTCCTTGAACTATTCATAAGAAGGAGAACCTACCCAAACTAAAAAAAAAAACCTATCTAAACAAAAAAAATGAAGAGCCAGTTGCCAACTCGTGGCCACCCCATGTGTGTAAGAGAAGAACTGTGATCCTGAGTGTTCTCCAGCTGATTTTCCAGAAATAGATCACCAGTTCTTTTTCCCAAGGTACCCTGGGTAGACTCAAACTGCCAACCTTTTGGTCAGCAGCCAAGTGTGTTACCATTCGCACCATGCAGGGACTCCATCTAAACTAACCAGAGCCAGAATAAGACACACGTCCACACAATGACCGCCACCCACCTGCCAGGGCAGCCAGAGGAGTGTGTCAAAGAGCAAGGAGTTGAGACTCAAAGGATGAATTTTGCCAGCACTTTGATAATATCAAGATTGCCCTGTTTTATAGGAACTATTCTACAGTCTCAGTTCTTAGAGCCAAATTTCTCAATTTTTACTGCATGTCAATGGCAACTGGGCCTAGCCTCTTCTAATGTGTTCCTCCAGTCTCCAGAAGAAAGGTTCTACCAATATCTCCTATGCAGGGAAATGTTTTCTGGGGAAAGTGTCCACACAGATACTTGACTTCCCTTTTTTCAAGGTTTACTGTTGAGTGTAAACTTGGGCCCAAGTATGGTCTTATGTAGGTTTGCATTTGCATTTGCAAGCCCAGCACTAAGGGCTATATGAGTGCTAAAGAACAATAGGTATCCTGAGACTCCACATTTTGCTTCACTCTCTGCGTTAAACAGGACAGTATTCTGGATTAGTAGTTCTCAAAGTGTGGTCCCTGTACCAGCAGCATCAGCCTCAACTGGGGGCTTGTCAAAAATGCAAATTCTAGGCCCCTGGCCTGGTCCTACTGAAACAGAAACTCTGAGGGTGGAACCCAGCAGTCTGTGTTTTAATGAGCCTCCAGGTAATTCTGATGCAGGATCACTGCTCAAGATCAGAAGGCGAAGGAGGTTATGTTGGTCTCTGACATCCCTTCACCTCCCATTTCAGGGTGCCTTATCCCTTCCCCAGTTGGGCTTTCCAACTCCCAGCCACTGCTCTTACTTTACACTGTGATAGGGCCTCATTTTTATCTAGGTGCCAACCCATCTCAAAATGAAATATGAAAAAATCAGGCTTAAGGTGTCAAGTTTCAAGAAAGTTCCTAAATGTGGAACTTGGAAGTTGTGTCCAGAGACTGTCTATGTTAGTCTTCCTCTTCATCTGTGATGTTTACCATTAAGTTCCACATCTTGTATGACCTTATCTCTTGTTGGAAGCACTTACCTTTAATCTCTCCTTTGTTTATGCAAAACTAATAGAAAAGTTCATGACTGAGCAAGTGAGCATTGCATTTTGCCCTGCTTTCTCCTGCCCAGTTTTAGAGTAAGAGTTACTCGCTGAGTTCTTTCACACTCATTTCTTATAAGACTAAGGAAAAGGAGGAGGCGTTTAATGACAAGCGTGTTAGACTTACACAGATGGGACCACATTGCTAGCACTTGCTGAGTGTTTCTGAAGTTAATTTAGCATCATAACTAGAACTGCTAACCCTGGGCAGTTGCATAACAAATATGCCCAGTCAATGAAATCTACCATCTTTACTGGAATAATAATTCATATTTTAGATTCTCCTACTGGGGGTTCAGAAGCCTAATTCCTATGGGAAGCACAATACCTACTTACAGAGCCAAGACGACAGGGGCTCAAGAAACTATGGCAATAGTCTCCCAGCCCTAATTTATAGCACCATAGAAGATAGCAAGAACAACATGGAGGGGAATCTTCAAATCCACCTTCATTTATGGACGTCCCTGAACTGCCTTTGTTGGGTAGAGTCTCATTCACCTGCCCCAAGGACACTAAGCAAGACTCAACTTTGGAAACTGGTGTATACTAATCATTCTTCTAAGATATGCCATAGATTGCCCCTTCTGTTTTGTCTGTTTCCATTAAATGTGTAATGAAACATCCAGGATAACTTTATCCACAGAAGTAGAGTTCCGAATGCCAATAAATGCTCATACATACCACACCACCTTCTTCTAGGTTACGTGTCTTCCTGCTACAAAAAAAAAAAAAAAATTTTAATATGCTCAATTTTTTTTTTTCAGGATTCTTGGTCTGAAAAGCCTAAGATATGTGCAGAACCATGAAACCAAGTTTAATTTTAAAATATTAAACCAATTTGGCTTTCTCCCCCTTGGCACCTCAACAAGGAAAGAGTAGGATGGAGTCTATCAGCATGGGAGCTCTGTGTTCTCAGACCCCACTCTCCTGTTGACCCCTGTAGCACACACAAGTCACCAAACCTTGGGGCGGAGGGATCCATAAAATTTCATATCTATCATCCATGTGCATTTGCCAGGACCACTTTATGTCAGATATAGATAGCACCATCTGGTTCTTAAAAATCTCCAGAGAAAGATTCCATTCCTTCATCTCTCCCCTCTAATGATGCAAAAGAGGACACTCTCAGAAAAATTCTGCAGCCTCTCTTCTCCTTTTAGCTTCTGCTTGTCCCACATGAGTTAATATTGAAGTAGTCAGTGTTCTTGAAGCAAGTAACAGAAACTGGCTCTTTGAAGCAAAAGGGCATTTAAGCAGATGTTGTTTGGGGCTCTCAGAATTGGTGGAAAGCTAACAGAATAGGTCTTGGAAAAAAGACCTGGAGGGAACGTTAAAAATGCCTTAGCACACACACAAAAAAGAGGAATTGCCTTGTGGCAGGCACCACCTGATCAAGGCACCACTGGAATGATGACTGACACTACTGTGATGAATCTAACATCTGAAATTCCCTTCCTTCCCTGTGTCACTTGCACAAAATTCAAAGTTCCAAGAGCAAGTTTCTGGTTGGTCAAGCTTAGGTCACTGTGATTGTTAAGATTGTGTGTCAACTTAATAGACAATAGATAAGTGGTAACTTTGGTGAAGAGTAAGATAGTACACAATAATGGGAAGCCAGCACAACTTGTACAAGACAAGATCATGATGGCTTCACAGACACATCTAAACTCCCTGATGGACTGAATTGCTGGGCTGAGGGCTGTGGGGACCATGGTCTTGGGGAGCATTTAGTTCAATTGGCATAACATAGTTTATAAAGAAAATCTTCTACATTTTACTTTGGTGAGTAGCATCTGGGGTCTTAAAAGCCTGTGAGCAGCCATCTAGGATATTCCACTGGCCTCACCCCTTCAGGCATAAGGGAGAATGAAGAAAACTGAAGATACAAGGGAAAGATTAGCCCAAAGGACTAGTGGACCACATCTACCACAGCCTCCACCAGACTGAGTCTAGTATAATTAGATGGTGCCTGGCTACCACCACTGACTGCTCTGACAGGGATCACAATAGAGGGTTCCAGGCAGTGCTGGAGAGAAATGTAGAACAAAACTCTAGCTCAAAAAGAAAGACCAGACTTTCTGGCCTGACAGAGACTAGAGAAACCCTGAGAGTATGGCCCCCAGACACCCTTTCAGCTCAGTAATGAGGTCGCTCCTGAGATTCACCCTTCAGCCAAAGACTGAACAGGCCCATGGAACAAAACAAGACTAAAGGGGTTCACCAGGCCTGGGGCAGGGACTGGAAGGCAGTAGGGAACTGGTAATAGGGAACCCAGGGTTGTTAACCAATGTCACAGAACAATTTGTGTACTGTTTGATGAGAAACTAGTTTGTTCTGTAAATCTTCATCTAAAGCACAATTTAAAAAAAAAGAAAAGAAAAAAGATCGCGTGTCAACTTGGTTCGGCCATGATTCTCACTGTTTCAGCAGTTGTATAATGTTGTGATCACTCCCCTGTTGGAATTTGATATGCGATCATCCCCATGATGGAATCTGCTGAGTGGTACCGGTTGGGTCGGGGCCTGTGGAGGCTCACTGCCCCCTCAGCCTTCATTCCTCCACCCTCCACTGCTCACTTCCTTCCTGCTTGCCTTGCCAAGGCTTTTGGCTGGTTCTGGATCCTACACCTGCCTCTTGTCATCTGACCTCCGGTTCTTAGGACTTGAGCTAGCAGCTTACCTGCCGATCTTGGGATTCATTGATCTTCACAACCTGTGAGCAAGAGTACTGCTCTCTGACCTACCAATCTTGGGTTCACCAGCCCCTGCAGCTGTGTGAATTGGGAAAAGCCTCTGTCCTAATCCACAGACTTAGGAAGTTCCAGCCTCTGCAATCGCATAAGCCGTTTCCTTGATATAAGTCTCCCTCTACATATTTATACACTTTACTGGCTTTGCTTCTCTAGAGAACCCAGCCTAAGACAGTCACTAGCCCACACAGCTTGGCTGTAGAAAGAGGCAGATGGAGGAGAGATTGGTCTCGTTGGTCTCTACAGTGAGGAAAGGCAGAGGGAGGCAGGAAGAAGGATAGCCTTTGGCCAAGACAATGCTCAATAAGAGGATGTAATTCCAAATACGG
The DNA here is from genome assembly GCF_030014295.1 of Loxodonta africana. Taxonomy (NCBI): domain Eukaryota; kingdom Metazoa; phylum Chordata; class Mammalia; order Proboscidea; family Elephantidae; genus Loxodonta; species Loxodonta africana. Next base: position 172,072,659 of record NC_087345.1, on the reverse strand, counting down.
AAGATGGGTTGTTGATGGGAAGGAAAATGGGTACATTATAGTCCATAGCAGTGTAGTAGTAAGATATCAGTGCTTCCCCCAAAGGTATATTGGTATTGAATGTCGTGCTTACAATTAAATCCTGGCATGTGCACTGTGTTGTAAGGACTTTATAAGCACCCAGGTGGAACTCATGAAGAGTAGCCATGGTCCCACTACACTTGATTCCCATTAACTTTGCAACTTTTCTTTGTCCCATGTTTTTTCTACATCTCTCAAGCCTGCAGGCTGAGAAATGAACTGCCTGACATTCCTCATGTGCAGTATCCAGGCTGCATTGCGAACATTGGCAGATGTTTTGTCCTTTGGCGAATTTTTACTCTCCCATCTCTGAGGCTGGCTTCTTACAAGGCCCAGTGATTTTAAAAGCATTTATTAACCTTGAGTTTGATATAAGCAGCTACTGTATCGTGAGACAGAGAAATAAGAAATGTTCTGTGGCCAGAGCTGAGTCAACCCACTGGGGCAGAAAGAAACCAACCGATAGCATCCCCACTGAGCCCCTTCCAACTCAGAATCCATATCACATCGGAAGCAGGGCCAGTGTAAAACACGAGAGGACAAAACATCTTTTGCTTCGCAGTGACCACATGACACACTATATTTCACCATCTGAGGGCCATTGTCTCTAAGATGCACCATTTCTAAGAAAGAAAAACACTGCCAAACTATGAGACATGTAGAATTTTTATTGTAGGCACACCAAGAGGGTGGTTTTTGTCTCATTTAAAAATAACCAGCTGCCATTGAGTCGACTCTGAGTCAGGGCTCCTCATGTGTGTCAGCGTGGAGCTGTGCTCCACTTGGCTTTCAATGGCTGATTTTTCATAAGCAGATCACCAGGCCTTTCTTTCGAGGCACCTCTGGTGGCCTCGAATCTCTTACTTTTTGGTTAGCAGCCGAACGGTAACCATTTGCATCACCCAGGGACTACTGTTATTTAAATACAGGTTTTGTTTTTTTTTTTTTATCATCTATCACTGTTAAGCATATATAAAAAGAAAAATAGAAGAAATAAGTTGGAACCATCTTCACATTCATACTCTGACTCTTCAGAATTACTTCTTGCTTCAGAGTTGCTGAAATCTGTGTTTTCCAGTATAAATGGTCCTCTGGGCCATGAAGAGTTTTAATGATACAGGATTCTCTAAAAAAGAATCCATCAAAGGGCTAAAAGCCATCAGTGCTGAGCTCCTCGGCTGGCTTTGCCATCGTTTGGAGTTCCCACTCTTTCAGCTTTGACTTCAGGGTTTGCTAAAGCCACCTGATTCACCAACTTCCCCCAACCCCCCGCCAAAAATTTGGTCCTGAGGGGTGATAACAGTGCTCCACTATTGTCCCGAGGATTCTGCCAGGCTGCTGCCACCATTCTGCAGACTTTGATGCTGGCCGTTTCAGAGCTTGGGCAACAATTAGGTAACAACAGCCACCTGGCCAACAGCGATCATAAACCACCAAGTGTACAATGCATACAAATTCCAAAAATATTAAAATAAAAAAAGTGGGTCGTAGAATTAATTGAATATGAGTTGTAAAGGTGCTCTTTAAACTTGAAAACACTATAAAACATATGAGTTATTAATGTTGCTTTCTAATAGTTACTGTTATCTTGCAGGACATGGGGAATGGGAATGTATGGCTTCTCTTTTGAGGTAAAATATATATAACAAAAAACTGCCATTCCAACCATTCTGAAGTCTATAATTCAGTGATGTTAATTACATTCACCATGTTGTACAACAATCACCACTATCCATTTTCAAATACTTTTCATCCCCTAAACAGAAACTTAGTACCCCCTTCAGCAATAATTCCCCACTTTACCCTCTCCCCAACTCCTGGTAATCACTAATCTGCTTTTGTTTCTAAGTATATAACATTTTTATAGTGCCACTTTGACTCAGTCACTTGGTAAGTGTATTTTGACACCCATGTTTATTCCATAACCCTAAATACGCCATGAAGTGTTAAGCTTTGCATGTTACCAAGAAATGTAGGTAACAGACATTCTCATCTATTCCTCAGTCTCTCGCCTCCATCTGATCACTCTCTCTGGACCCTAACCTTATACTTCACTCCCCACCTTCCCTGAGCTTGAGCTTCACCATGAGGAACAGGTAGTGTGGAGTCAAGGATAGGGTGAGGATGTCTTGATTTGAAAATTTGGCATTTTAATATAGGACATTTTTAAGGTCTTGGAAGAAGTAGAGCCAGAATGCTCCACGGAAGCGAGGATGGCGAGACTTCGTTTACACATACTTTGGACATGTTATCAGGAGGGATCAGTCCCTTGAGAAGGACATCACCCTTAGTAAAGTAGAGGGTCAGTGAAAAAGAGGAAGGCCCACAACAAGATAGACTGACACAGTGGCCACAACAATATACTCAAACACAGCAATGATTGTGAGGATGGCACGGGACCTGGCAATGTTTTGTTCTGTTATACTTAGGGTCCCTATGAGTCGGAACTGACTTGACAGCACCAAACAACAACCACAACGTATTTAAGGTCACCTTAAAGCATCCTCAGTGAGGTGACAAAACAGCATCATCGACACAGCTGTGCCAGCTGGTATCAGTTGGCATGGGGACTGGGAGAAGACAAAGCCTGGGCTCAGGAAGGGAAAGCTAAGGGTTAAGAAGAGTGTGGCAGCCAAAGATCAAAGAATAGGCCAGAGTACAGGTGGTTGAACAAAGATCAAGGACTCGGCAGTTGTCCTTGGCCAAGAACACATGGAGAGTCCAGAGAGAAGCAAATTAAGCCACAGGCAGCACTAATCCTCTGAGTGCAATGAGTCAGCAAGTCTTGGTTGAAGACTTCATCTGTACTTCCTGCCAGAGCAGATGCTGGGCAGGGCATAGGCCAGCCCAGGTCTAAAGAAATGGACAGTAGATGAACTCCAGCTGGCTGAGGTGAAGAGAACTGGGCCTGTGGTGGAGTCTGATTCCACCCAGGGCACGGGTGGGTTTGGCGTACAATCTAACAGTCTTTGAGCACCCTGAACAATACAGAATTCTTTCTCTGGCTTTCAGAGTGGTGCTGGTTTTGCGTGCTCATTCTCTGGAGTCACCCTGACTATCCTCAGCAGGACAGCTGAATTCTAGATGTAGAAACAACCTTAGATGTGTTTTTATCAGATGTCATAGAGCCCAGTGAAAGACTATGACAACTTGAAACAAAAATGAAACTTTAAGGCAAGGCCACGCCACCCCCACATGCACAGCTGGAGTTTCCTGCTAACGTGATCCTTGAGTACCTGGGGCTCCTGGCTAACTGACAAAACAATTTGCTCATGACGATGGCTTAATGACAAAGAGGAAATCTCTTATGGACTGCTGGGGCAACAAAATGTGGCCAAGGAACACAGCTTTGTGTTACTGTAGCCACAGGGAACAACTGCACTAGGGATTCCTTTATTTTCCACTGTGAATGTTCCAAAGATGACAATCTCTGTAGGAAATCCTGGGCCCTACATATATATAAACACATATTTCTGCTGCTGGTCCTATTCAGTCCTAATCAAGTCCTACATCATCAATGAGCTTATCCACAATGGAAAAGAAGAAAAACAAAACCCAGGTTGCAAAACCTTGCACACACTTGCTTTTGACGGCATTTCCCAGTGCTCTCTGGGAGAGAGGAAGCAAAGGAAATGTTTAGTACAAGCAGCAGCTGGGCAGGGAGCTAGCAGGAAGCCTAGTTTTGAAGGAATTTTTCCCCCCATCACTTAGTTCATTTAGGTTACTCTTTTGGTTTGATCAAAAGGCTAGTTTTTGTCTGTAAGTAACTTTATAGATGTTGAAGATAAAGGACACAGTGTATTGATATCAAGTATTTTCTACAAAATAAACTAAATTTATAAACAAAAGTCATCAAAGGTTTTTTTATTTCACACCATACCATAATAATTTCCACGATGTTATTAATAATTTAATAATTTATCATGCACTTTTTCCGAATGAGATAGTCACTCCTCCAATTATTTTACAGGATATAAGAGACTCTCTCTTAGCTGACTGGAATAAGAGATACTCTTGCTGGCCTTGCAGAAGTCATTTGTCAGGTTATAAGAGAACCTGTGAGAGGGCCACCTGGCAGAGCACTGTGGGTGGCCCCTGGGAACTGAAAGCAGCTCCCAGCTGACCTCCAGCAAGAAAACAGGGACCTCAGTCCTACAATCTCAAGGAATTAAATTCTGCCAACCAATACACGAGCTTGGAAGAGGACCACACATTCCAGAGAGGAATGCAATTCAACCAACACCTTGAGTGCATTTGTCTATTACAAACGCAGCAGCGAACTGCCTTGACAAGTGTTTCTGAAGGGTGTATTGTACAAAGTGGATTTTTGTTAATAAATATTACCAAATTGCCTTCCATGGCTGTACTAATTTACACTCCCACCTTGAGAAACCAATATGAAAATACCCGATTCCCCACCCCTTACTAGTGCTTAATAGTAGAACATTTCTGATTATTCATGAACTTAAGCATCTTTTCATATAGTTATTGGCTACTTGGGATTTTTCTCCTGTGAAATGTATTATTGTCTCTTTTGCCGTTTTCCTCTTGGGTTGCTTCTCCTTTTTTATTGATCCATAGAGTTTCTTTATGAATCCTGGATTTTAATTCTCTTTCTATTGTATATATTGCAAAATGGAAGAAATGATGAAGTAAAAGAGCTGAACAGAAGATTTCAAAAGGCAGCTCAAGAAGATAAAGTATTGTAATGAAATGTGCAAAGACCTGGAGTTAGAAAACCAAAAGGGAAGAATGTGTTTGCCATTTCTCAAGCTTAAAGAACTGAAGAAAAAATTCGAGCCTTGAGTTGCAATTTTGAATCTGCAAAATATTGAATGACGCAGGAAGCATCAAAAGAAGATGAAAGGGATACACAGAGTCACTGTACCAAAAAGAAATGGTTGATGTTCAAACATTTCAGGAAGTGGCTGGCATATAATCAAGAACCATTGGTACTGAAGGAAGAAGTCCAAACTGCAAAAAACAAAGCTCCAGGAATGGATAGAATACCACTTGAGATGTTTCAAAAAACAGATGCAGCAGTAGAGGTGCTCACTTGTCTATGCCAAGAAATATGGGAGACAGCTATGTGGCCAACCAACTGTGAGAGATCCATATTTGTGCCCATTCCAAAGAAAAGTGATCCAACGGAATGGAAATTATGAAACAATATCATTAATATCACAACAAGTAATATTTTGGTGAAGATAATTCAAAAAACAGTTGCAGCAGTACATCAACAGGGAACTGCCAGAAATTCAAGTCTGCTCAGAAGAGCACATGGAAACAGGAATATCATTGCTGATGTCAGATGGATCTTGGCTGAAAGCAGAAAACACCAGAAGGATGTTTACCTGTGTTTTATTGATTATGCAAAGGCATTTGATTGTGTGGATCATAACAAATTATGGATAACATTATGAAGACTGGGAATTCCAGAGCACTTAGGTGTGTTCATGCAGAACCTGTACATAGACCAAGAGGCAGTCGTTCGAACAGAACAAGGGATACTGTGTGGTTTAAAGTCAGGAAAGGTGTGCGTCAGGATTGTATCCTTCCACCATACCTATTCAATCTGTATGCTGAGCAAATAATCTGAAAAACTGGACTGTATGAAGAAGAATGTGGCATCAGGATTGGTGGAGGACTCATTAGCAATCTGCAATATGCAGGTGACACAACCTTGCTTGCTGAAAGTGAAGAGGACTTGAAGCACTTACTGATGAAGACCAAAGACCCCAGCCTTCAGTATAGATTACACCTCAACATAAAGAAAACAAAAATCCTCACAACTGGACCACTGAGCAACATCACGATAAACAGAGAAAAGATTGAAGTTGTCAATTTTGTTTCATTTTACTTGGTTTCACAATCAACACCCATGAAAGCACCAGTCAAGAAATCAAGCATGTTTTGCTTTGAGCAAATCTGCTGCAAAAGACCTCCTCAAAGTGTTGAAAAGCAAAGATGTCAGTTTGAGGACTAAGGTGCACCTGATCCAAGTCATGGTATTTTCAATTGTCTCATATGCACTCAAAAGCTGGACAAGGAATAAGGAAGGTGAAGAAGAATTGATGCCTTTGAATTATGGTGTTGGCGAAGAATATTCAATATACCATGGAGTGCCAGAAGAATGCACAAGTCTTTGAAGAGATACAGAGTGTTCCTTGGAAGCGAGGGTGGTGAGATTTTGTCTTATGTACTTAGCACATGTTATCAGGAGGGACCAGTCACTGGAGAAGGACATCATGCTTGGTAAAGTAGAGGGTCAGTGAAAAAGAGAAAGATCCTCGATGAGATGGACTGACACAGTGGCTGCAACAATGGGCTCAAGGAGAGTAACAGTTGTGAGGATGGTGCAGGACTGGGAAATGTTTCATTCTGTTGGAACGAGCTTGACAGCACCTAACAACAACAACAGTATTTTCACTGGGCAAATCTGCTGCAAAAAAACTCTTTAAAGTTAAAAAACAAAGATGTCGCTTTGATGACTAAGATGTGCCTGACCCAAGGCCATGGTATGTTCAGTCACCTCACAGGCATGTGAAAGTTGGACAATGAAAAGGAGGCCCAAACAAGAATTGACACATTTGAATTGTGGTGTTGGCAAAGAAAATTGAATATACTATGGACTTGCAGAAGGACAAATTTGTCTTGGAGGAACAGCCATAATGCTTCATTAGAATGTAAGCCCTACGAGAGCAGAGACTGAGTCTATCAGGCTCACCATTGTATCCCTGTTAATTACTGCAGTCCTAGAAATAGGCACCAACAAGAATTTCAACAAATTCTTATCAAACATCTCCATGGAATTCTGGTTTAGTGAGTGAACAAATTAGACTCCAAATCCCACTAGGAGAAAAGCACCCCCTACTTTCAGCCCCTGACATACAAGGGAGTTAGTGTTCACACCAAGCTGGACCCTAAATACCTCTTCTGGTCTGAAACAGAATCCTGGGCCGGTCCTGAGTCATCCCTTCTCTATAAGGTCCCAGGATGTTTTTTTTGTTTTTTTTTTTTTTTGAGAATGTGAACAAAGTGAAAGACCTCAATTTCTAGGTGAAAACAAAAGAGATGAGTCTCCAGCCTTCAGTAAATTAGCACCTGACCAGAAATACTTTTGGGTTAGGAGTAGAAAAGCGGATGTGCCGTATATGTGTTTTCATCTCTGTTTTTCCTTCTCCTAGCTCTTGGAATCTGTGATGTTTCCTTTTCGTGGTAGCTTAGAAGTTTAGAGGAAACCCTGGTGGTTCAGTGGTTAAGAGCTATGGCTGCTAACCAAAAGGTCAGCGGTTGGAATCTACCAGGCACTCCTTGGAAACTCGATGGGGCAGTCCTACTCTGTCTTACAGGGTCGCTATGAGTCGAAATCGACTCAATGACAGTAGGGGTTAGAAGTTTAGGAAGGTCTTTCTTAATGGATGGTTGGGATATTTCATGTGGAGACACTAAAGGGAATTAAAACATAGTCACAGCTTGATAGACAAAGTGAAATCTCAATAGTCAACACTTAAGTCTTTCCTCTGAGCTGGGCCCTTTGCATTCCCTAGCTCAGCCACTCCTATTTTAACCTTCTGAATTAAGTATGTTCATTACCCCAGTTCTACACAGAAGAAAACTGAGGTTTAGAAAAGGCCACACAGCTTGAAGAAACACTACCCGATTCCTGCCTGCAAAGCTAATATCCACAATAAGACCCTTTTTTGGTAACAGCAAACCACTGCTACAAGGCCAGAGACCAGAGAAAATATTTGTTGTACAGAGTCGTTCCTTGAAGCGGCTGGACTATGACCAAGTCGAAAAAGCCCTGTAACTGAGGACCAGGTTATGGAAATAACTGTAATACAATGTCCATCGTGGGTCCCTCACCTTTTTTACATTCATATTTGTATAAAAGGAAGTTTTAAGATTCAGAAAATAGGGCCGATCGACATGCATTGTCTTCTGTGAGGAGAATTTCTCAGACTTGTTGGAACATCCTGAGTTGCATCTGTTCTGAGGTTTTTACACTGACCAAAGGAAGAGGGATTGTATATAATATTTACGACTCTGACTATGAAACACCACAGGGCTTGACCTTCCTCCAGGCTTGTGGGTAACGGCGCGTTTGCACTTCAATCTGTGCAGGCGGCTGCTTTGAAAGGACCTGCTTTTCCTCTCAGAGGCTTTTGGGATCTGGGCAGACACACATACTGAAGTTATCTCCTCTTAAGCAGACAATTCAAGGATTATCTTATCTCAGTTAAACACAGTGATCTCAGAAGGACAGTCTATCACTGCCCAGAAGAAGTAGAAGCTCTCAAGGGGAAAAGAGAAGACATTCCAAGCCTCCCTGAGTAAACAGCACAAAGCTGGAACCTCCTGGAGAGGCCTGGGGTCACCTCATTGACCGCAATGCCACTCTGCCATCAGGCCGAAGTTGTGCTAAACAGGAAGAGAGCTGTGTCTGCTTCCCCTTGGGGCAGGACAGCTAGAGCCAGTGACAGGTTTCTTCATCAGGGATACCTGGGGAAGGTGACTGTGTGGCTTCCTGCAGCTGCAAGCCCACTTTGACCATGATCCTTCTGGAGCCTTGGCTGGGATTGCCGCCAACCACCATACAGGTTTCTGTCCCATGCCGGCCTTCCAAATGCTCTATGAGCAGCTGGTAGCCAACGTTTTCATCTGCTTCTTAGTCTTAAAACTTCCATCTCCTCCTACTTTCCACCTGGTCTTCTGCTCTGACAACTAGATCAAGGTTTCCTAACTGGTTCAGTGGAGTCCCTGGGTGGTATAAACAGTTAACACCCTCAGCTGCTAACCAAAAGCCTGGAGGAGGTTCAAGTCCACCCAGAGGTGCCTCAGAAGAGAAGCCTGGCAATCTACTTCCAAAAAAAAAACAGCCATTGAAAACACTATGGAGCACAGTTCTACTCTGACATACATGGGGTTGCCGTGGGTCAGAGTCAGCTCGATGACAACCGGTTCACTCACTGGTAGATCTTCATACATATTAAGAGTTCAGTCGATGTGGGAAATTTTAGTTAAACAAAATCAAATCTTTCTTACGTGGGCATGCCTTGAAAACATTACCTAAGTGAAATACATCAGATGCAAAAGGACAAATATTGTACAATCTGGCTCCAGTGGAGTATCTGGGGTATTGCACCAACCCTGGATGGGTAGGACCACTGAGCAGTTTCTGTTAATGGTCCAGCCTCCTTCCTCAAGCGCGGTAATGAGTTAATTAAAAGGTTAACGAGCTTGAGTCGTATTTTTGAGCTGATACTACCATAAAGTTATATAAAAGAGGGGTGTCAGATGTTTGGACGGGGCACAATTTCAGTGGCTGCTCTAGGCACCAGTTTCTGTCCATGTGCCGCTGGCCACACTGGGTTAATAGAAACTGCTCAGTGGTGCCGTGCGCCCAGGGCAGGCGCAATCCCTGCCCTCTCTGCCATACCTTGGTTATGCCTCTGTGACTTGCTCACATGAAATGTCTAGAATAGGCTAATGCATAGAGACACAAGTTTATTAGTGGTTACCAGGGGCTGGGGAGGTGGGGACTCATTAGTTAAAGGGTACTGAGTTTCCGTTGTGAGTGATGAAAAAACATTTGGAAATAGTGGTTACGGTTGCACACAAGGAGACCTAGCGGTGTAGTGATTAAGCGTTTGGCTGCTAACCAAAAGGTCAGCAGTTCAAACTCACCAGCGGCTCCATGGGAGAACAGACCTAGAGATCTGCTCCCAGAAATACTGCAGCATAGGAAACCCTACTGGTCAGCCCTACTCTGGCCTGTAGGGTCGCTATGAGTAGGAATTGACTTGAGGGCACAACATGGCGAATGTAATTAAAGTCACTGGTTTGTACACTTACAAACAGTTAAAATGGCAAATTTTTGTTATATTTATTTTACTGCATAAAATTTTAAAAATTTAATCTTTCTTTACTACAGGGCTTCTCCAAGCCTTTAATATGCTAATTTATATCACAAATCCTCAAGAGAAGGGTATAAACTCATTGCCGTGGAGTTGATTCCAACTCATAGTGGACAGAGTAAAACTGCCCCATAGTGTTTCTAAGGCTGTAATCTTTACAGAAGCAGACTGCCACATCTTTCTCCCGTGAAGCGGCTTGTGGGTTTGAATCTCTGACCTTTCTGTTAGCAGCTGAGCACTTAACCACTGTGCCACCAGGACTCCTAGAGAAGGGTGAATAAAGTATGTAGGGTTTCCAAAAATATTTGACTAAGGTACATGCATTATCTTTAGTAGGCCAACAATTGACAGAACACAATTTGGGGCACTTTGCACTAGACTGTATTCCTCCTCTGTCCTCAGGAGAGTGGGAAGAGAGTGAATATAGACAGTGGTGGCTCTGTGGTAGAATTCTCACTTTCCGTGGGGTAAACCCAGGTTCGATTCCCAGCCAATGCACCTCAAGCACAGCCACCATCTGTCAGTTGTGGTTGGTGTGTTGTTAGGGTGCTGAACAGGATTCAATGGAGCTTCCAACTAGGAAGAAAAGCCTGGCAATCTACTTCCAAAAAGTTAGCTAATGAAAACCCCATGGATGACAACAGTCAGATCCTGTTGTACATGAGGTCTTCATGAATCAGGGTCCGACTTGACGGCAGCTAACAATAACAGGTGTGTGCCCAGAACTGTGCTGTGCCTTTGACAGGCACTGCCATCTAGTCTCTCAACAACTCTTCAAAGTGGGGGTCGTTGACACTATTCCTTAGATGTCAGGTGAGGTCATTTGCCCAGAGTCATGCAGGCATGGTCAAGCCCAAACACCAGAAGTATCCAAACAACAAAAATGCCCCAAAGGAGATTTTTATGATTATCAATGTCAAAATTCAGACCATCGTACTGGGTGAGGAGCCATCTGTGGGAGTGTGTGGTGCGTGGCAGTGGTGTGATCTGCCTGCTGGGCTCTGAATGACTGGTCAATGAGGTCAAGGCCACCATGAGATAAGGACAGGCAGGAGCAGGGGCCCCCTGTGAATGGGCCACAAACGACTCAGTCAGAAGACACTTTGTGTTGTGCAAATCTCAGAAATTCGTGGAACAAAGGTCATTTATAGTTGAACAAGAGCTACTGCAGATTTGCAGGTGGAAAGAAAAACCTGGGAAGGGAATGGCCAGAGTGAAGCAGTGCCCTGAGGGGCCATGGCCCTTTCTGCAATGTTAAAGGAAATGAGCTTGCAAATGAATTTCTGTTTTTTTTGGAGAGAGAAATGATAAATTGGATTCTTGGGTTTCTTTAACTAAGCTTTTAATTTTAGAATAGTTTCAGGTTTACAAAAAGTTGGGAAAATAGAACAACGTCCCATATACCTACACCTTGTTTATCCTATTGTTAACATTTGTCACAACTAATGAAACAAAATTGATACATTATTATTAACTGAAGTCCATGTTTTCTTCAGATTTCCTTAGTTTTTACCCAATTCCTTTTTCTGTTCCAGTATCCTCTCCTTGAGAGCAGACAACTTACATTTTGCTCACTGATGACTTTCCAGTGTCTTAAAAAAAAAAAGGCATCCTGTCTCCTTAGGTTTCTCTTGGCTATGACAGCTTCTCAGACTTTCCTTGTGTTATGGATTGAATTGTGTCTCCCCAAAATATGTGCTGTAAATCCTAACCTCTGTGCCTGTGGTTATAATCCCATTTGGGGATGGGTTGTCTTTGTTAATGAGACAGGGTTAGTGCAGGGTGTGTTTTGAGTCAACTTCTTTTCAGATATAAAAGAGATTAAACAAGCAAGCGAAAGCGACAGAGATGGGGAAGAGAGATGCCAAGCCACAAAGGAGCTCAGAAGAGGCAAGGACTTTCCTCCAGAGCCGACAGAGAGAGAAAGCCTTCCCCTAGAGTCAGCACCCTGAATTTGGGCTTCAAGCCTCCCAATCACGAGAAAAGAAATTTCTGTCTGTTAAAGCCACCCACTTGTGGTGTTTCTGTTACAGCAGCACTGGGTATCTAAGACACTTTGTTTATCATGACCTTGACAGTTTTGAGAAGTAAGGGTCAAATTTTTTATAGAATGTCCTTCAATTTGAGCTGGTCTGGTGTTTTTCTTAAGGTTATGATTTGGGGAGAAAGAAGACCACAGAGGTAAAGTGCCATTGTCATCACATCTCATCAAAGGTGCGTGCTGTCAGTGGGACCTATCGCTGTTGATGTTGATCTCAGTCACATGGCTGAGAGAGCGTTGGTCAGATTACTCTGCTATACAGTTACTCTTTTTTCCCTTTTCACATTGTACTCGTTGGAAGGCAGTCACTATGTGCAGCCCATCCTTAAGGGGTGGAAATTCATGCTTCATCTCCTTGAGAAGAAAGAATCTACACAAGTTATTTGGAATTCTTTTGTGCAGATTTGTGTATTATCCCCCATTAATTTATTTATTCATGCATTAATTTGTATCACTATTGAGTCATAGATATTTAAGTTATACTTTGCATAAATACGTGTAAGTGGCACTATATTACTTATTTTGTTTCCATGTTGTTCCAACTTTGGCTATTGGGAGCTCTTTCCCTTGGTTCTTGTGTCCCCTTGACATGCCCCCCTTTGGTATGTGTGTATGTGTTTGTTGTTTTGTTTTTTGGAGCAATTCCTTACTTTCTGGTACTACAATGTGCTTCAGATTTATCTTACACATTTCTTGGCCCAGCCTAAAATCAGCCGTTTCTCAAAATAATCTCTGTTTCTTTTTATAGGAGAATGGTATTAGAAACCAAGATCTAGGGGCTGGGTGTGGTCATCATTACTGGGGTATCATTGCTTCTAGGCCTTCTCAGCAGAGCAAGGAAATATATGTGTTTATACTAACCCATGTTTACATATGTATCTATAAATATTTCTATATGTAACAATCTGTATTTACATTAAGCTAAACATGAGTTCCTACTGATGTCTCCCACACTGATCCATTATGACGTGGAGCACTCTAGTTTTCTCCCCTTGCTTGTCTGTAACCTTTCCCCCTTACAGTGAGAAACCAGGCTCCCACCGTCCACCATCCATTTACTTAACTGTTCAATTCCAGTACACAAGTACAGCGCACTTAGAATTGTTAACGGTTTCCCCACGGGGAAATAAAGTCAGTTCCTGTTGCTTTCAGTCTTACAGCCTCCACTCATTTCCAAAGTTACTTACCTCAGCACCTTGCCCCTCCTGCCTCCTCCGTGAGGTTGTTCCATACGTTTGTAATATAGTTAGATTTTTTTTTTCCAGTCTGCTTTCCATCCTGGGATCTTCAGACCTCCTTAATGGTATTTTTAAATTTGTATACATTAAGGTTAACTCTTTGTGCTGTAAAGTTTTATGGGTTTTGACAAATGCATAGTTTTATTTATCCACCATCAGAATTGGGATTGACACGACGGCAGCAGGTTTAGTTTGACTTTTTGGGGGAGAATAGTTTTACTGTCCTAAAAACTCACCTGTGCTTCACCTAATCCACCCTCCCCTTGTATTTTTTGTTGTTGTTCTTGTTGTTATTTTTACATTTTCAAGTAATCATATATTTTAGATGAATAGCAAATAATGACATATATGTAGTACAATCTTTAATTGCTTTTCCTAATATATTTCTAAGAAAGGGAGTTGTTGTAAAATATACTCATTTCATACCATACATTTTGCCCCATGTTGAGTACAGTAGCTCACATGCCAAAACTTCTTCTCGTCCATCGTTGTGCTCTTTCAAAGTAGAGACAGCTAACTGCCAGGAAGATCACTACCTGGGAAGAGCTCGGGGCCGGGGCATGGCCAGCTGACAACCAACACCATCACAAGTGCAGAGTCAGTGTTTAAACACGAGTCCAATTTTCCACTGTACTATGTGGGCTTTCAGGCTTTTTATAATTCTGGTCGCTTAAACTTTTGCCCCTACTGCAGTTTTTTTTTTTTAAGTCTAAATCATGTTCATGTACAAATTTGATGCTTTTGCCACAAAGGTCTTATTATGCCCACTCTGCAGCCATGATTAGAGCGAAATGTAAAGGATAGATTATTTGCCTTGTGCTTGCGGTCAATCGCTATTTTTTATTGACTACAGTTTTATTATCTCAAAAGTGAATCTCATGGAGGTAAAACTTTTATGACTTACATTAATTCAGTGTCCTTGGCTGTCATGTTTCTCAACTTGCTGTCAAGCCACCGAAATATATTTTTAGACTCTTTCTAAGGGAAGCAGTACAGGGACTTATCAGACAAAATTTATAGCAAGACTTCCTGAGAAACTAAAGCAGGTGGATTCCGTCACACACACGCACACACACTGCCCCTTGTATGCAAGGAGGATAGGAGGGAAGGTCTTTGGGAATGCAACCACATTGCAGGAATATTCTTTTGTATGTTTTCCATGATTCTGATGCCTGAGTTTCTTCTTTCTGTGTCACCTCAGGTTACACTGGGCATGGTGCAAGGAAAAGCATGCTATAGTAGCAGGAAAGGCAGGAGAAAGGGGGAGGAAGGGGAGAGGAAAATGGGTATGAAGAAGGGAAGATGAAGTAAAAGGAAAGGGAAAGAAGAGAAGAGAGACAGGCTGAGGAGGGCAGAGAGAGAGGAACAGTATTTCATCGTGATTCAAGTCATGTGCTAGGTATTTCACTGACATGTTCTCACTGACTCCTTGTGGCAACATGACTAAGGATGACCAAAGTGACATGTGTGACAGCAAAAAAGGGAGGGAATAAATGGATGGAGAAGACCAGGAAAAGAGCTTTCCTTAAGGGAAGAAGCCAGAAGCAAGGCCTTCATACAGCCAGGAAATTGTTTTTCCAAAGTGACCTTTTTCTGCATAACCCAATTAAAATGCCCTGCATCTCACATAGCCTCTCCTGATCAGAGACAACAGATGTATAACTTTATTATTGCACTATTAGTCACAAACCCTGAACAATACCCAGGACCAGGGCACATTGCCTTCATAGCCCCCTACCTCTATTTAAAAAAAAATTAAAAATTTTATGACTGTGCTGGTACAAAAATTAATATTTTAATATTGAACACTGAAACCTCTTCTTTGACCTAAAAGCTTTTTGTTTTTTAATTTTAAAAGAAATTAAAACATTTTCGTGGGCCCCTGAAAGTATTGCAGACCTTGGGCAGACACTGTGGCCATGGTGCACAGTGGACGTGCTGGCCCTGACAATACCCTTTGTCCATTAATTCATACAAGTTGCTTAAGTCACCACGTGGTTGCTGAATCCTCATTCCTGGGGTAAGGGATTAATGTTGTGTGTGACCACATTGTGATCTTCATATTGCTAACTGGTTGAATTTGGAAACCCTGGCGGCAGAGAGGTAAAGTGCTTATGGCTGCTAACCAGAAAGTCGGCAGTTGGAATCCACCAGGCACTCCTTGGAAACCCTATGGGGCAGTTCTACTTTGTCCTTTAGGGCTGCTATGAATCGACCCGATGACAAAGAGTTTGGTATGAGTTTTGAGTGGTTGAATTCAGTCAACCTACATTCACAAGAGGGTCATTTTGGATAATCTTACAGTGAAGTAGTAATATTACAAGGACTTTCTAATCTCCTAGCATATCAGCATGTAATTTTGTCTACATAGACGTATGACCATGCCCATTCTATTAAATTCTTCAGACGAAACACCCCAAATCACAATGTCTATCCTTAATTAGTAACTAAAATACGTGCCTTTTATACTGTAAAGTTTACAAAAACACCACTTGTGTAAATAAAGAGAGAGAAAAGAAGAGAGTTTTGCACGTGGGTATTGGCGTCCAGCTCAGTCCTTGGCCCGTTTCTGCTGAGCAGGAGCCACCGCCTGGAATAGAGCAAAGTGACCTGGAGAAGATAAGGTATCCTGGGGGACAGATGTGTCATTCTTTCCTCCCTGCAGATTCGGAGGGCATGGGAATTAAAAAAAAAAAAAAGATAAGGCAAGATAAGATAAAAAGAAAAAGCAAATTCCAGAGACACTTCCCTTTTCTTCCAGAGAATTAACTACTGTCCCTTGAGCCTCTCACAATTTTTTGTTATTATGATAGTCTTCAGAATAAAATAAGGCATTCATTTACCAAGCTAATCTATTACTAAAATATAGCATTTACATTTTTGTAAATCAAATCACCAGAGAAGTTCACAAAGGAACCTTATGATGAATTCTTTTTAATAATTTTTATTGTGCCTTAAGTGAAAGTTTACAAATCAAGTCAGTCTGTCACATATAAACTTATATACACCTTACTACATACTCCCATTTACTCTCCCCCTGACAAGTCAGCCCGCTCTCTCCTTCCAGTCTCTCCTTTCATGACCATTTTGCCAGTTTCTAACCCTCTCTACCCTCCCGTCTCCCCTCCAGACAGGAGATGCCAATACAGTCTCAAGTGTCCACCTGATGCAAGTAGCTCACTCCTCATCAGATGATGAATTATTTTTTAATGGAATACACATCCTCTAATGTATCCCTTCTGTACATTATGGGAGTGGATTTACGAGTGCATAGTGGGTTCCCAGGTGTCCTGGTACGGCAGTGGTTAAGCTCTCAGCTGCTAACTGACAGGTCAGTGGTTTTAACCCACCAGCTGCTCCTACAGGAGAAAGATATGGCAGTCCGCTTCCTTAAAGATTTTTAAAAAACGCAAAACCCCTTGCCATCTTGTCAATTCTGACTCATAGCGACCCTACAGGACAGAGTAGAACTGCCCCATAGAGTGTCCAAGGAGCGCCTGGTGGATTTGAACTGACAACCTTTCGGTTAGCAGCTGTAGCACTTAACCACTACACCACCATGGTTTCCAAGATTACAGCCTTGGACACCCTATTGGGCAGTTCTACTCTGTCCTTTAGGATCGCTATGAGTTGGAAGCCGTTCTATGGCAGCAGGTTTGATTTTGGTTTAGTAAGTTCCCTTCACAGTAGAAGACACATTTGGGAGGTTCAGCAGAAAATACATTTATTTTGTATTTGAATTTCGTTTTTCTAGACTACTTTCCCCAGGTCTTTGCATGACTAGTGTCTTATCTTTGAGGTCTCAGTGTATGCATCCTGCTCTAGAAAGAGAGCTTTCTTGGCCACCCTGTCATTCTTCACACCTCTTCCCTACTTCTTTTCCTGATAGCACATGTCATCATCTAAAATTATTTAGGCATTTGTTGATCGGTGGTTTGTTCACTTGTTTATTGTTTACCTGCCACTACTAGAAACTGGAAGAGAAGTCTGGCAGTCTACTTCTGAAAATCAGTCCATGAAAACCCTGTGGGGTCACTGTGAGTCAGGGACTGGCTCCGCAGCAACTACCAACAGCAACACCAGAAATTAAGCTCCACGAGAGAAGACAACTTACATGTTTTGTTCACTGCAGAATTTCCAGTGTCTAACCCTGGTGGTGCAACGGTTAAAGTGATCAGCAGCTAACCAAAAGGTCAGCAGTTCGAACCCACCAGCCGCTCTGCAGGAGGAAGATGTAGCAGTCTGCTTCTGTAAAGATTTATAACCTTGGAAACTCTTGGGGGCAGCTCTACTCTGCCTTATAGTGTCACTATGAGTTGGGACTCGGTTAAGAGCTCGGTTTACCAGAAGGTCGGCAGTTCAAATCCACTGGCCAATCCTTGGAAACCCTGTGGGGCAGTTCTCCTCTGTCCTATAGGGTTGCTATGAGTCGGAATCGACTTGACGGCAATAGGTTTGGGTTTGGTTTTGGGTCCCTGACTCAAGATTGGTAAGCATGAGAAGAGCTAAAATTTATTAGGAGTTTCCCATGTCTTGGGTATTATGCTAAGTGTTTTACATTCCACATCTCCAGGTGAGTGATACAATTATCCTCATTTTATAGAAGGGAGATTTAGGCATAAAGATGGAAAAGCACTTGATTACGGTCACATGTCTAATAATGGTAGAGGCTGGACACCATCTCAGGCTGTCTGATGCTAAGACCTGGATTAAAAAAATATTTCCACCACCAAGTTTTGATTAGCATTATCTCAAGAACAATCTTGTTTCATCCACACTCTCATCTATTCCCTCCCAGACATTATGGCATCTCATCTGTAAATATTTTCATGTATAATTTTAAGAGATGAAACAATAAACATAACCACAATACCATGATCATACATAAAAATTAATAATTCCTTAATATCACCACATATCCAATCAGTATTCAAATTTCAAATTGTCATGAGACAGTTTGATTTCCTGCCCTTACCTGCACTATTTCTTCTTTGATCTCATCTCATATTGCTTTGCTTCTCTCTCACATATCCCGCCACATTGAACTTCTTGCCATTCCTTAAAGACCTCAGAGCCTTGGCACTTGCTGTTGTCATAATTTTTTTTTTTTTTTACAGTTTGTGTCTTTGAACCAACTAGTTACCGTCGAGTTGCTTCCAACTCATGGAGAACCCACGGGTGCCAGAGTAGAACTGTCTACCATCAGGTTTTCAAAGGCTTAATTTTCCAGATGTAGATTGGCAGGACTTTCTTCCCAAGAGCCTCTGGGTAGACTCAAACTTCCAACCTTATGGTTAGTAGCCAAGTGTATTAACCATTGGCACCAACCAGGGACATCAGGATCCAAATAAGATCTATATGTTGCAATTGTTCATAGATCTTTCAAGTCTCTTTTCATCTATAGATTCCTCCTCTACTCCTCTTCTTTTTTCTCCTTAGAATTTATCTGTTGAAGAAATTAAGTTGTTTTTCCTATAGCATTTCCAACCGTCTGGATTTTGTTGAAGCCAAAAATCCCTTTTACATAAATGTAGTATAAAATTCATACTGTTTTGCACTTTCCTTTCTTCACTTAACAGAATTCTTTAATCCATTCAACAAATATTTATGAATCGTCTATCGCTGCTCTACATATTGAGGATATAACAGCAAACAAAACAAACATGTAAACAAAAAATCCCTGCCCTCGTAGAGCTTACATTCTAGTAGGTTGAGACAGACCAGAAAAAAACAAATAAGGAATATACTCAACATTCAACAATTGTGCTATGAGAAGAATAAAACAGGAAAAAGGATACAGGATGTATGAGGATAATTGCTATTTTAAATACTGTGATCAAGGAAAGTCTTATTTAGGCTAATTCTTAAAGTAGGTGAGGGATTTAGTCATGAGAGAACTGCAAATCCAAAGGCCATGTTTAAGGACTGGCAAGAAGATCAATGTGCCTGGAGCTGCGTGAGAGAGAAGCAAAGTTATATGAGATGAGATCAAAGAAGAAATAGTGCAGGTAAGGGCAGGAAATTATGGAGGACCCTGTAAGCCACTGTGAAGACAAAAAAGAGATTCCAAACTCATTTTTATGGCTACAGACCACAGCCTTCATTATGGATTACACCTCCACATAAAGAAAAAAAAAATCCTCACAACTGGACTAATAAGAAACATCATGATAAATAGAGAAAATATTGAAGTCATCAAGGATTTCATTTTACTTGGATCTGCAATCAACACTCATGGACGCAGCAGTCAAGAAATCAAAAGACACGCTACATTGGGCAAATCTGCGGCAAAAGACACCTTTAAAGTGCTGAAAAGCAAAGATGTCACCTTGAAGACTAAGGTGTGCCTGACCTAAGCTGTGGTGTTTTCAATCACTTCATACACATGTGAAAGCTCCACAATGAGTCAGGAAGACCGAAGAAGAATTGAGGCCTTTGAATTGTGGTGTTGGCAAAGAACATTGAATATACCATGGCCTGCCAAAAGAAAGAACAAATCTGTCTGGGAAGAAGTACAACCAGAATGCTCCTTAGAAGCAAAGATGGCGAGACTTTGTCTCACATACTTTGGACATGTTGTCAGGAGGGATCAGTCCCTAGAGAAGGATATCATGCTTGGTAAAGTAGAGGGTCAGTGAAAAAGAGGAAGACCCTCAACAAATGGACTGACACAGTGGCTGTGACAACAGGCTCAAGCATAACAATGATTGTGAGGATGGTGCAGGACTAAGCAGTGTTTCGTTCTGTTGTACTTAGGGTTGCCATGAGCCAACTCGAAGGCACCTAACAACAACAGTGTTCAAGTATTTTGATGTCCCAAAATTTCTTTAACCAGTCTTCTGTTGATGAACATTTGGGTTATTTCCAAATTTTGATATTACAAACAATACATCATTTCACACACCAGTGAGTAAGTCTATTAAGTAAATTCCAAAATGTGAATTCCTGGCAGTGGAATTGCGGCACTAGAGGGTGGTACATTTATAATCTTGATAGATATACAGAGTTGCCATCCAAAGATCTTTTACCAATTTGTACTCCCACCAACAATATGGGAAAGTACCTGTTTCCCCATATTCTCACCCATGCCATGTTAAAGCTTTTTGACCTTTTCCTACTTGATAGTGGAAAAAATGTTATCGATGTAGCTTTAGTTTCTATTTATCTTATGAGTAAGTTTAAGCATTATTTTCATATGTTTACAATACATTTTGATTTCCTTTTCTGCCTATTTATCATTTCCCCATTTTTCTGTCAGCCTCTGGTCTTTGCCTTACCAATTTATAGGAGCTTTAGTATACATTAGAGGAAAAAGGCTTTGCCTGTGAGTTGCAAATATTTTTCCCTTAGTTAGACATTTCCCTTTTGCTTTGTGTATGGTGCTTCTTGCCACTTGGAAAAACTTAATTTTTTTATGTAGTCAAATTTACGAGTCTCTTTTTTTGACTTCTGGGTTTTATGTTATAGTAAGAAAAAGCTTGAATTTTTAGTCACCAAATTATTTCACTGACCGAGATTGAATAACTTAAACTACAGTAATGAAAAAACCACTAAATTGCAATGTCTTAACAAAACAAAGTTAAGTTCTTGCTCATACAGTATGTCTAGTGCAGCTCAGTCTAGTCTGCAGAGGCTTCACCTGACAGCTGCTTCCACAGTCAAGGCGTCAGGAGAAAGGGTTGTGGCAAGTCGTACACTGGTGCTGAAGACCTTCACTCCATTTCATTAGCCAAGGCAAACCCTATGGCCCACATGAGCTCAAGGCGGTGGGAAGTGCTGTTCCAGGATGTGCCCAGAAATAGAACAAGAATCTTTGTGAACAGCCCTAATGACTACCACAGGTTCCTTCTTCCTTGCTTGAGTCAATGGGAAGAATTGCTTTTCAGTTAACCCTAATTCTTTGACTTTCCCTAACACATTCTCAAGCAAAGTAATGCAATATAGGGCGGGGCCAAGAAGCCGGAGTAGACAGACGCTTCTAGTGAGCCATCTTACAACAAAGACCAGAAAAAACAAGTGAAACAAGTATATTTATTGACAAGTTAGGAGCCCTGAACATCAAAGGCAAAGTTAGAAAACAAAATGAGCAGCAAGGGGAGAAAGAGACGGTTCAGAAGCGGAGAGGAGTTACCAGGCCTGAATCAACAGGATCCCTCAGGCACTATTCCCGAGAGTGGTGGTGATGGGCTGGTACTAGCATTCGGCTGCACTTTCTGCAGGGAGAAGCAGCCAGCCACACAGCCTACTCACACCTCTGGAACCAGAGAAGAACAGCGCTCTCGGCAAAAGCAAAGTACTTGCGTATTTTTACTGCACTCCCCCAACCTAAAGTGAGCTTCAGTGGCTGTTGATTTCAGTGGGCCTGAGATAGGTCCTGTTCAGCACCTAGAGCCATCCTCCCAGCTTTGGAGAAGGAATAAATTTGCAATTGGGGGAAAAGATAGTTTGCCAGTTCCAGTAACAGGGGGAGGTCAGGACAGAAGCAGCTCCTGTCCAGGTATTAACAGTCCGTGGACTTTGAACACCTTTCCCTCCTGCATGAGCCTGTGTGGGCCTATTTCAGGAAAATAGGCCCTTGTTGCAGACTACAACTGTTTCAGCTGTGCAGTGGAGAGGTGGGTGTTTGATGTTCGACATTGCTTTACCTATTAAACAGGGTCCTTACCTATCCACATCAGGGGCCTAAGGACTGGTGGCTCCACCCAGGTCATCCAGCCACCTACGACAGGGGTCCAAGGATAACAGATACCCCCCAGTCCTTACAACCAAAAACATTGGGTGCCCATGGTCCATCTGCAGAACCCACTTACCTGTGTGCTCTACAGAACAGGGATGCAATTTCCTCACAGACACTCGGGGGACAGTTTCTCAGCCCCCTGACTTGTTCAGAGCATGACCCCCTTCTGCAACCAGATACCGGTACCTCCACCAACCACCCCTTCATCCGCTAAGAGTGTAGGACAGAGTCCGTACCAAATACTTGATGATCAGCTACCTGGACACCTGAGCTGAATTCATACAAGAAAAGTGAATGGACTACTAGCCTGATATACCTGATAACAGCTCTAGCCACCTGCGACAGGGTGTCAGAGCGCCAAAGGTGAAAATAATCAAGCTAGCTCACTCAAGCAACCCAATTGGGCATATCAAAACAAAAAAAAAAAGCAAGAAGCTATGATAGAGTAAGAAAACATAAAATAAACTAATACAATAACTTATAGGTGGCTCGGAGACAACAGTCAATATCAAGTCACATAAAGAAACAGACCATGATCACCTCAACAAGCTCTCAAAACAAAGAATCAAGGGATCTTCTAGATGAAAGTGTCTTACTGGAATTATCAGATGCAGAATACAAAAGATTAATATACAGAACCCGTCAAGGCATCAGGAAGGAAATGAGGCAATACACAGACCGAGCCAAGAAACACACAGATAAAGCAGTTAAAGAAATTAAAATGGTTATTCAGGAACTTAATAAAAAATTCAATAAGCTGGAAAAATCCATAGACAGACAGCAATCAGAAATTCAGAAGATTAACAATAAAATTACAGAATTAGACAACTCAATAGAAAGTCAGAAGAGCAGAACTGAGCAAGTGGAAGGCAGAATTAGTGAACTTGAAGATAAAGCACTTGGCACCAATATATTTGAAAAAAAATCAAATAAAAGAATTAAAAAAAAAGTGAAGAAACCTTAAGAATCATGAGGGACTCTATCAAGAGAAATAACCTATGAGGGATTGGAGTACCAGAACAGGGAAGAACAATAGAAAATTCAGAGAGAATTGTTGAAGATTTGTTGGCAGAAAACTTCTCTGATATCGTGAAAGATGAGAAGATATCTATCAAAGATACTCATCGAACTCCACATAAGGTAGATGTTCAAAGAAAGTCACCAAGACATATTATAATCAAACTTGCCAAAACCAAATATAAAGAGAGAATTTTAAGAGCAGCTAGGGATAAATGTAAAGTCACCCACAAAGAAGAGTCAATAAGAATAAGCTCAGACTACTCGGCAGAAACCATAGAGGCAAGAAGGCAATGGGATGACTTATACAAAGCACTGACGGAAAAAAATTTCCAACCAAGAATCACATGTCCAGCAAAACTGTCTCTCAAATATGAAGGTAAAATCTGGACATTTCCAGATAAACAGAAGTTTAGGGAATTCGTTAAAACCAAAACTACAAGAAATACTAAAGGGAGTTCTTTGGTTAGAAAATCATTAATATCAGGTATCAACCCAAGACTAGAACACTGGACAGAGCAATCAGAGGTAAACCCATACAGGAAAACCTCAAAAATAAATCGAGATTTAAAAAACCGCTTAAAACAGGGAAACAGCGATGTTATTAGTAAAAGAAGACAACACTAAAACAATGAAGAGGGACTAAGAAATGTAGTCATAGATCTATCATATGGAGAGAAAGACAAGGCGATACAAAGGAATAAAAGTAAGGTTTAAATTTTGAAAAATATGGGTAAATATTAAGGTAACCACAAAGGAGACAATCCTAATATAAAAATAAATAAATAAATAAAATATAAGAAAAAAATAGAGACTCAGCAGAAACAAAATCAACAACAATGAATATGAGGAAAAGACAATATATACAGAGAATCCACTCAGCACATAAAATTAAGGGGGAAGAAGAAATTGTCAACAACACACAAAAAAAAAGACATCGAAATGATACCATTAAATTCATACCTATCCATAATTACGTTGAATGTAAGTGGACTAAACGCACCAATAAAGGGACAGAGAGTGGCAGAATGGATTAAAAAACATGATCCATCTATATGCTGTCTATAAGAGACACACCTTAGACTTAGACACACAAACAAACTAAAACTCAAAGGATGGAAAAACGTATATCAAGCAAACAACAATCAAAAAAGAGCAGGAGTGGCAATATTAATTTCTGACAAAATAGACTTTAAAGTTACATCCAGCAGAAAGGACAAGGAAGGACACTATATAATGACTAAAGGGACAATATACCAGGAGGATATAGCCATATTAAATATTTATGCACCCAATGACAGGGCTGCAAGATACATAAAATGAACTCTATCAGCATTGAAAAGTGAGATCGACAGCTCCACGATAGTAGTAGGAGACTTCAACACACCACTTTCGGTGAAGGACAGGACATCCAGAAAGAAGATCAATAAAGACACGAAAGATCTAAACACCACAATCAACCAACGTGACCTCATAGACATATACAGAACACTCCACCCAACAGCAGCCAAGTATACTTTCTTTTCTAATGCACATGGAACATTCTCTGGAATAGACCACATATTAGGTCATAAAGCAAGCCTCAGCAGAATCCAAAACACTGAAATATTACAAAGCATCTTCTCTGACCATAAGGCCATAGAAGTGGAAATCAATAACAGAAAAAGCAGGGAAAAGAAATCAAACACTTGGAAACTGAACAATACTCTGCTCAAAAAAGACTGGATTGTATAAGACATTAAGGATAGGATAAAGAAATTCATAGGCTCCAATGAGAATGAAAACACTTTCTGTCAGAACCTTTGGGACACAGTGAAAGCAGTGCTCAGAGGTCAATTTATATTAATAAATGTGCACATACAAAAGAGAAGAAAGGACCAAAATCAAAGAATTATCCCTACAACTTGAACAAATAGAAAGAGAGCAACAAAAGAAACCCTCAGGCACCAGAAGAAAGCAAATAATAAAAATTAGAGCAGAACTAAATGACAGAGAAAACAGAAAAGCAATTGAAAGAATTAACAAGAACAAAAGCTGGTTCTTTGAAAAAAATCAACAAAATTGATAAACCATTGGCCAAACTAACAAAGAAAAACAGGAGAGGAGGCAAATAACCCCAAAAAGAAATGAGATGGGTGATATTACAATAGACCCAACTGAAATTAAAAGAATCATGTCAGATTACTATGAAACATTGTATCTAACAAATTTTTTTAAATTAATTTTTATTAAGCTTCAAGTGAACATTTACCATTCCAATCAGTCTGTCACATGTAGGTTTACATACATCTTACTCCCTTCTCCCACTTGCTCTCCCCCTATTGAGTCAGCCCTTACAGTCTCTCGTTTCGTGCCAATTTTGCCATCTTCCCTCTCTCTCTATCTTCCCATCCCCCCTCCAGTCAAGAGTTGCCAACACACTCTCCCGTGTCCACCTGATTTAATTAGCTCTCTCTTCATCAGCATCTCTCTCCCCCCCACTGACCAGTCCTTTTCATGCCTGATGAATTGTCTTCCGGGATGGTTCCTGTCCTGTGTCATCAGACGTTCTGGGGAGCATTGTCTCTGGGATTCCTCTAGTCTCAATCATACCATTAGGTATGTTCTTTTCATGAGAATTTGGGGTCTGTATCCCATTGGTCTCCTGCTCCCTCAGGAGTTGTCTGTTGTGTTCCCTGACAGGGCAGACATCGATTGTGGCCGGGCACCAACTAGTTCTTCTGGTCTCAGGATAATGTAGGTCTCTGGTTCATGTGGCCCTTTCTGTCTCTTGGGTTCTTAGTTGTCGTGTGACCTTGGTGTTCTTCCTTTGCCTTTGCTCCAGGTGGGTTGAGACTAATTGATGTATCTTAGATGGCCGCTTGTTGGCATTTAGGACCCCAGGCGCCACAATTCAAAGTGGGATGCAGAATGTTTTCATAATAGAATTATTTTGCCCATTGACTTAGAAGTCCCCTCAAACCAAGTTCCCCAGACCCCAGCCCCTGCTCCGCTGACCTTTGAAGCTTTCATTTTATCCCGGAAACCTCTTTGCTTTTAGTCCAGTCCAATTTGGCTGACCTTCCTTATATTGAGTGTTGTCTTTCCCTTCACCCAAAGCAGTTCTTATCTACAGATTGATCAATAAAAAACCCTCTCCTTCCCTCCCTCCCTCCCCCCTTTGTAACCACAAAAGTATGTATTCTTCTCCGTTTTTTCTATTTCTCAAGATCTTATAATAGTGGTCTTATACAATATTTGTCCTTTTGCAACTGACTCATTTCGCTCAGCATAATGCCTTCCAGATTCCTCCATGTTATGAAATGTTTCAGAGATTCGTCACTGTTCTTTATCGATGCGTAGTATTCCATTGTGTGAATATACCACAATTTATTTACCCATTCATCCGTTGACGGACATCTTGGTTGCTTCCAGCTTTTTGCTATTGTAAACAGAGCTGCAATAAACATGGGTGTGCATATATCTGTTTGTGTGAAGGCTCTTGTTTCTCTAGGGTATATTCCAAGGAGTGGGATTTCTGGGTTGTATGGTAGTTCTATTTCTAACTGTTTAAGATAACGCCAGATGGATTTCCAAAGTGGTTGTACCATTTTACAATCCCACCAGCAGTGTATGAGAGTTCCAATCTCTCCGCAGCCTCTCCAACATCTATTATTTTGTGTTTTTTGGATTAATGCCAGTCTAGTTGGTGTGAGATGGAATCTCATCGTAGTTTTAATTTGCATTTCTCTAATGGCTAATGATCGGGAGCATTTTCTCATGTATCTGTTAGCTGCCTGAATATCTTCTTTAGTGAAATGTGTGTTCATCTCCTTTGCCCACTTCTTGATTGGGTTGTTTGTCTTTTTGTGGTTGAGTTTTGACAGAATCATGTAGATTTTAGAGATCAGGCGCTGGTCTGAGATGTCAGAGCTGAATATTCTTTCCCAATCTGTAGGTGGTCTTTTTACTCTTTTGGTGAAGTCTTTAGATGAGCATAGGTGTTTGATTTTTAGGAGCTCCCAGTTATCGGGTTTCTCTTCATCATTTTTGGTAATGTTTTGTATTCTGTTTATGCCCTGTATTAGGGCTCCTAGGGTTGATCCTATTTTTTCTTCCATGATCTTCATCGTTTTAGCCTTTATGTTTAGGTGTTTGATCCACTTGGAGTTAGTTTTTGTGCATGGTGTGAGGTATGGGTCCTGTTTCATTCTTTTGCAAATGGATATCCAGGTATGCCAGCACCATTTGTTAAAAAGGCTATCATTTCCCCAATTGACTGACACTGGGCCTTTGTCAAATATCAGCTGCTCATACGTGGATGGATTTATATCTGGGTTCTCAATTCTGTTCCACTGGTCTATGTGCCTGTTGTTGTACCAGTACCAGGCTGTTTTGACTACTGTAGCTGTATAATAGGTTCTGAATTCAGGTAGGGTGAGGCCTCCCACTTTCTTCTTCTTTTTCAGTAATGTTTTGCTTATCCGGGGGTTCTTTCCCTTCCATATGAAATTAGTGATTTGTTTCTCTATCCCCTTAAAGTATGACATTGGTATTTGGATTGGAAGTGCGTTATATGTATAGATGGCTTTTGGTAGAATAGACATTTTTACTATGTTAAGTCTTCCTATCCATGAGCAAGGTATGTTCTTCCACTTAAGTATGTCCTTTTGAATTTCTTGTAGCAGAGTTTTATAGTTTTGTTTGTATAGGTCTTTTACATCCTTGGTAAGATTTATTCCTAAGTATTTTATCTTCTTGGGGGCTACTGTGAATGGTATTGATTTGGTTATTTCCTCTTCGGTGTTCTTTTTGTTGATGTAAAGGAATCCAAGTGATTTTTGTATGTTTATTTTATATCCTGAGACACTTCCAAACTCTTCTATTAGTTTCAGTAGTTTTCTGGAGGATTCCTTAGGGTTTTCCATGTATACGATCATGTCATCTGCAAATAGTGATAGTTTTACTTCCTCCTTACCAATCTGGATACCTTTATTTCTTTGTCTAGCCTAATTGCCCTGGCTAGGACTTCAAGTACGATGTTGAATAAGAGCAGTGATAAAGGGCATCCTTGTCTGGTTCCCGTTCTCAAGGGAAATGCTTTCAGGTTCTCTCCATTTAGAGTGATACTGGCTGTGGGCTTTGCATAGATGCCCTTTATTATGTTGAGAATTTTCCTTCTATTCCTATTTTGTTAAGAGTTTCTATCATAAATGGGTGTTGAACTTTGTCAAATGCCTTTTCTGCATCTATTGATAAGATCATGTGGTTTTTATCTTTTGTTTTATTTATGTGATGGATTACATTAATGGTTTTTCTGATATTAAACCAGCCTTGCATCCCTGGTATAAATCCCACTTGATCAGGGTGTATTATTTTTTTGATGTGTTGTTGGATTCTATTGGCTAGAATTTTGTTGAGGATTTTTGCATCTATGTTCATGAGGGATATAGGTCTAAAATTTTCTTTTTTTGTAATGTCTTTACCTGGTTTTGGTATCAGGGAGATGGTAGCTTCATAGAATGAGTTGGGTAGTATTCCGTCTTTTTCTATGCTTTGAAATACCTTCAGTAGTAATGGTGTTAAGTCTTCTCTGAAGGTTTGGTAGAACTCTGCAGTGAAGTCGTCCGGGCCAGGACTTTTTTTTGTTGGAAGTTTTTTGATTACCGTTTCAATCTCTTTTTTTGTTATGGGTCTATTTAGTTGTTCTACTTCTGAATGTGTTAGTTTAGGTAGGTAGTATTGTTCCAAGAATTTATCCATTTCTTCTAGGTTTTCAAATTTGTTAGAGTACAATTTTACGTAGTAATCTCAAATGATTCTTTTAATTTCATTTGGTTCTGTTGTGATGTGGTCCTTCTCATTTCTTATTCGGGTTATTTGTTTCCTTTCCTTTCCTGTTTTTCTTTAGTCAGTCTAGCCAATCGTTTATCAATTTTGTTAATTTTTTCAAAGAACCAGCTTTTGGCTTTGTTAATTCTTTCAATCGTTTTTCTGTTCTCTAATTCATTTGGTTCAGCTCGAATTTTTATTATTTGTTTTCTTCTGGTGCCTGATGGGTTCTTTTGTTGCTCACTTTCTATTTGTTCTAGTTGTTGGGACAGTTCTCTGATTTTGGTTCTTTCTTCTTTTTGTATGTGTGCATTTATCGATATAAATTGGCCTCTGAGCACTGCTTTTGCTGTGTCCCAGAGGTTTTGATAGGAAGTATTTTCATTCTCGTTGCTTTCTAAGAATTTCCTTATTCCCTCCTGGATGTCTTCTATAACCCAGTCTTTTTTCAGGAGGGTATTGTTCATTTTCCAAGTATTTGATTTCTTTTCCCTGGTTTTTCTGTTATTGATTTCTAGCTTCATTGCCTTGTGGTCTGAGAAGATGCTTTGTAATATTTCGATGTTTTGGATTCTGCAAAGATTTGTTTTATGACCTAATATGTGCTCTATTCTAGAGAATGTTCCATGTGCACTAGAAAAAAAAGTATATTTTGCAGCAGTTGGGTGGAGCGTTCTGTATAAGTCAATGAGGTCAAGTTGGTTGATTGTTGTAAGTAGGTCTTCTGTGTCTCTATTGAGCTTCTTACTGGATGTCCT
The DNA here is from genome assembly GCF_030014295.1 of Loxodonta africana. Lineage (NCBI taxonomy): Eukaryota > Metazoa > Chordata > Mammalia > Proboscidea > Elephantidae > Loxodonta > Loxodonta africana. The sequence continues at coordinate 172,043,077 of NC_087345.1, read as the reverse complement.
GTCCTTCTCTGAAAGTGGTGTGTTGAAATCTCCTACTATAAACGTGGAGGTGTCTATCTCACTTTTCAATTCTGTTAAAATTTGATTTATGTATCTTGCAGCCCTGTCATTGGGTGCGTAAATATTTAATAGGGTTATGTCTTCCTGATCAATTGTCCCTTTTATCATTATATAGTGTCCTTCTTTATCCTTTGTGGCGGATTTAAGTCTAAAGTCTATTTTGTCAGAAATTAATATTGCTACTCCTCTTCTTTTTTGCTTATTGTTTGCTTGATATATTTTTTTCCATCCTTTGAGTTTTAGTTTGTTTGTGTCTCTAAGTCTAAGGTGTGTCTCTTGTAGGCAGCATATAGATGGATCGTGTTTCTTTATCCAGTCCATGACTCTCTGTCTCTTTATTGGTGCATTTAGTCCATTTACATTCAGCGTAATTATAGATAAATAAGTTTTTAGTGCTGTCATTTTGATGCCTTTTCATGTGTGTTGTTGGCCATTTCATTTTTCCACATGCTTTTTTGTGCTGAGATGTTTTTCTTAGTAGCTTGTGAGATCCTCATTTTCATAATGTTTACCTTTGTGTTTGTTGAGTCGTTACGTTTTTCTTGGCTTTTTTCTTGAGTTATGGAATTGATATTCCTTTTTGTGGTTACCTTATTTTTTACCCCTATTTTTCTAATTAAAAACCTAACTTGTATCCTTCTATATCGCCTTGTATCCCTCTCCATCTGGCAGTTCGATGCCTCCTATATTTAGTCCCTCTTTTTGATTATTGTGATCGTTTATCTATTGATTTCCATGATTTCCTGTTATGTGTATTATTTTGTTTATTTTTTTATTTTTTAGAATTAGTCTTAATTTGTTTGTTTTTGTGCTTTCCCTATTTGGGTTGCGTTGATATCAGGACGTTCTGTTTTGTGACCTTGTATTGTGCTGGTACCTGATATTATTGGTCATCAGTCCAAACAATCTCCTTTAGCGCTTCTTGCAGTCTTGGTTTAGTTTTTGCAAATTCTCTAAACTTGTGTTTATCTGTAAATATCTTAATTTCTCCTTCATATTTCATAGAGAGTTTTGCTGGATATATAATCCTTGGTTGGCAGTTTTTCTCGTTCAGTGCTCTGTATATGTCGTCCCATTCCCTTCTTGCCTGCATGGTTTCTGCTGAGTAGTCTGAACTTATTCTTATTGATTCTCCCTTGAAGGAAACCTTTCTTTTCTCCCTGGCTGCTTTTAAAATTTTCTGTTTGTCTTTGGTTTTGGCAAGTTTGATGATAATATGTCTTGGTGTTTTTCTTTTTGGATCAATCTTAAATGGGGTTCGATGAGCATCTTGGATAGATATCCTTTCGTCTTTCATGATGTCAGGGAAGTTTTGTGTCAGGAGTTCCTCAACTATTTTCTCTGTGTTTTCTGTCCTCCCTCCCTGTTCTGGGACTCCAATCACTCGCAAGTTATCCTTCTTGATAGAGTCCCACATGATTCTTAGGGTTTCTTCATTTTTTTTAATTCTTTTATCTGATTTTTTTTCAGCTATGTTGGTGTTGATTCACTGGTCCTCCAGTAGTCCCAGTCTACATTCTAATTGCTCGAGTCTGCTCCTCTGACTGTCTATTGCGTTGTCAAATTCTGTAATTTTATTGTTAATCTTTTGGATTTCTACATGTTGTCTCTCTATGGATTCTTGCAACTTATTAATTTTTCCAGTATGTTCTTGAATAATCTTTTTGAGTTCTTCAACAGTTTTATCAGTGTGTTCCTTGGCTTTTTCTGCAGTTATCCTAATTTCATTTGTGATATCTTTAAGCATTCTGTAAATTAGTTTTTTATATTCTGTATCTGATAATTCCAGGATTGTATCTTCATTTGGGAAGGATTTTGATTCTTTTGTTTGGGGGGTTGGAGAAGCTGTCATGGTCTGTTTCTTTATGTGGTTTGATATGGACTGCTGTCTCCGAGCCATCACTGGGAAACTAGATTTTCCAGGTAATCAGCTGGTACGCTGGCTCCTAGTTCTGAAAACGGTCAATGTCTGCCCGTGTTTGTTCGTTTTCTGTCTCTAAGTCTGTGCTTGTTGTTCAGAGTTCGTAGATTGTTATGTATGTGATTGATTCCCTTGTTTTTCCGAGTCTTTGTTGCAAGAGGGATCCGCAGCAGCGTCCATCTAGTCCGCCATCTTGGCCCTGGACCCCAGATGATAAACTTTTGATTAATGGATGGTTACTTTGGTTGTTGATATCTTTTCTGGTGGTGGTAGTGTAGGTGGTGGCAGCGGTGGCTGTGATGGAGGCAGCAATGGCTCCTTGATGGTTGTTATCTGGCACAACGCTGCTTCTTCCCCACTGAGGAGACACAACACGCTGAGAGGACGGCGCCGGAGCGCTGAGAGACTGGCCCACCCGTGTGACACAGCAGCTAGCCCGGCCGCTCAGCGGGTAGGGCCTGTATCTAACAAATTTTAAAACCTAGAAGAAATGGATGAATTTCTAGAAACACACTACCTAAAATAACACAAACAGAGTTAGAACAACTAAACAGACTCATAACAAAAAAAGAGATTGAAAAAGTAATCAAAAAACTCCAAACAAAAAAAAGCCCTGGCCCGGATGGCTTCACTGCAGACTTCTACCAAACTTTCAGAGAAGAGTTAACACCACTACTACTAAAAGTATTTCAGAGCATGGAAAGGGACAGAATACTCCCAAACTCATTTTACGAAGCCAGCATATCCCTAATACCAAAACCAGGTAAAGACGTTACAAAAAAAGAAATTCACAGACCTATATCCCTTATGAACTTAGATGCAAAAATCCTCAACAAAATTCTAGCCAATAGAATTCAACAACATATCAAAAAAAATAATTCACTGTGACCAAGTGGGATTCATACCAGGTATGCAGGGATGGTTCAACATTAGAAAAACAATTAATGTAATCTATCATATAAATAAAACAGAAGACAAGAATCACATGATTTTATCAATTGATACAGAAAAGGCATTTGACAAAGTTCGACACTCATTCATGATAAAAACTCTCAGCAAAATAAGAATAGAAGGAAAATTCCTCAACTTAATAAAGGACATTTATACAAAGCCAACAGCCAACATCATCCTAAATGGAGAGAGTCTGAAACATTCCCCTTGAAATCGGGAACCAGACAAGGATGACCTTTATCACCACTCTTATTCAACATCATGCTGCAGGTCCTAACCAGAGCAATTAGGCTAGATAAAGAAAGGGCATCCAGATTGGCAAGGAAGAAATAAAAGTATCTCTATTTGCAGATGACATGATCTTATACACAGAAAACCCTAAGGAATCCTCCAGAAAACTACTGAAACTAATAGAAGAGTTCAGCAGAGTATCAGGATACAAGGTAAACATACAAAAATCAGTTGGATTCCTCCACACCAACAAAAAGAACATCGAAGAGGAAATCACCAAATCAATACCATTTACAGTAGCCACCAAGAAGATGAAATACGTGGGGAAAAATATTATCAGAGATATAAAAGACTTATACAAAGCATGCTACAAGACACTACCACAAAAAATGAAAAGAGACCTACATAAGTGGAAAAACATACCTTGCTCATGATTAGGAAGACTTAACATTGTAAAAATGTCTATTCTTCCAGAAGCAATCTATAGATTTAAAGCAATTCCAATCCAGATTCCAATGATATTCTTTAATATGAGATGGAGAAACAAATCACCAACTTTGTATGAAAGGGAAAGAGGCCTCAGATAAGTAAAGCATTACTGAAAAAGAAGAACAAAGTGGGAGGCCTCACTCTACCTGATTTTAGAACCCATTATACCTGCACAGGAGTCAAAACAGCCTGGTACTGGTACAACAACAGATACATACACCAATGGAACAGAATTGAGAATCCAGACATAAACTCATCCACATATGAGTAGTTGTTATTTGACAAAGTCCCCAAATCAGTTAAATGGGGAAAAGACAGTCTCTTTAACAAATGGTACTGGCATAACTGGATATCCATCTGCAAAAATATGAAACAAGACCCATACCTCACGCTATGCACAAAAATGAACTCAAAATGGATCAAAGACCTAAATATGAAAAGTAAAACGATAAAGACCATGGAAGAAAAAATAGGGACAACATTAGGAGCCCTAATACATGGCATAAACCGTATGCAAAGTATTACTAACAATGCAGAAGAAAAACTAGATAACTGGGAGCTCCTAAAAATCAAACACCTATGCTCACCCAAAGACTTCACCAAAAAGAATAAAAAGACTACCTACAGAGACTGGGAAAACGTTTTTAGGTATGACATTTCCTATCAGCGCCTGACCTCTAAAATCTACTTGATACTGCAAAAACTCAACTACAAAAAGACAACCCAGCTAAAAAATGGGCAAAAGATATGAACAGACACTTCACTAAAGAAGACATTCAGGTTGCTAACAGATACATGAGGAAATGCTCATGATCACTAGCCATTAGAGAAATGCAAATCAAAACTACAGTGAGATTCCATCTCACTCCAACAAGGCTGACATTAATCAAAAGAAACACAAAATAATAAATGTTGGAGAGGTTGAGGAGAGACTGGAACACTTATACACTGCTGGTGGGAATGTACAATGGTACAACCACATTGGAAATCGATTTGGCTCTTCCTTAAAAAACTAGAAATAGAATTAACATATGATCCAGCAATCCCACTCCTTGGAATATATCTTAGAGAATTAAGAGCCTTTACACCAACAGATACTTAAACACCCATGTTCACTGCAGCACTGTTTACAATAGGGAAAAGATGGAGGCAACCAAGGTGCTCACCAACAGATGAATGGGTAAATAAATTATGGTATATTCACACAATGGAATACTGTGCATCGATAAAGAACAGTGAAGAATCTGTGAACCATTTCGTAACATGGAGGAATCTGGAAGCCATTATGCTGACTGAAATTAGTCATTTGCAAAAAGATAAATAGTATATAAGACCACTATTATAAGAACTGGAGAAATAGTTTAAACAGAGAAAAAAATATCCTTTGATGGTTACGAGATGGGGAAGGGAGGGAGGGAGGGAGAAAGGTATTCACTAATTAGATAGTAGATAAGAACTACTTTAGGTGAAGGGAGAGACAATGCACAATACAGGCGAGGTCAGCACAACTGGACTAAACCAAAAGCAAAGAAGTTTCCTGAACAAACTGAATGCTTCGAAGGCCAGCGTAGCAGGGCAGGGGTTTGGGGGCCATGGTTTCAGGGGACATCTCAGTCAATTGGAATAATAAAATCTATTAAGAAAACATTCTACATCCCACTTTGGAGAGCGGCGTCTGGGGTCTTAAATGCTAGCAAGTGGGCATCTAAGATGCATCGATTGGTCTCAACCCATCTGGAGCAAAGGAGAATGAAGAACGCCAAGCACACAGGTAATTATGAGCCCAAGAGACGGAAAGGGCCACATAAACCAGAAACTACGTCAGCTTGAGACCAGAAGAACTAGATGGTGCCTGGCTATAACCAATGACTGCCCTGACAGGGAACACCACAAAGAACCCCTGAGGGAGCAGGAGAGCAGTGGGATGCAGACCCCAAATTCTCATAAAAAGACCAGACTTAAGGGTCTGACTGAGACTGGAAGGACCCTGGTGGTCATGGCCCCCAGACCTTCTGTTAGTCCAAGACAGGAACCACTCCCAAAGCCAACTCTTTAGGCAGGGATTGGACTGGACAATGGGATAGAAAAAGATGCTGGTGAAGAATGGGCTTCTTGGATCAAATATGCACTTCAGACTCTGTTGGCATCCCCTAGCTGGAGGGGAGATGAGAGAACAGAGGGGGTCAGAAGCTGGTAGAATGGACACAAAAGAGAGAGTGGAGGGAAGGAGCAGGCTGTCTCATTAGGGGGAGAGCAATTAGGAGTATATAGCAAGGTGCATATAAAGTTTTTTATGACAGACTGACTTGATTTGTAAACTTTCTCTGAAAGCACAATAAAATTTTTTTTAAAAAAGTAAAGCAGTATGAACCCACATCCAAGTAGAGCTCTCTGATGGGTCTGTGTGGTCAATTTGAGAATCTGGCCAGTGGGAGATGTTCACCAACAGGGAGCACTTACTCAACCACAAAGCCCCATGTCCTCTAGTCTCCTAGCCTTTGACATAAGCACCTTCTCCTCACTGTTCTCTGCGCATGAGGAGGCTTCAGCCTTCTCACCTCAGTAGTCAAGATGACGGTGTCACCCATTAGCTAGTTTAGCTCTTTTGGGTGCAACATCTGGAACAAATGCATAAATTAATGTTGGTTACATTCACATAAAAATAAATAGCCAGTATCCTAAAGACCCAGTGAAAGGTTTTGTTTGTGTAGATAGTAAATTTTTTGCAGATTTTGTGAGGCCAACGGATCTTGGAACTTTCAACATAAACAATGAAGAAAGCAAAATAAACTCTTATGGAGAATAAGAGATAGGAAATATTTTCTTCAGCATGAATCATGAGCTAATTATTGTTCCTAAAAATGTAAGCTACATTAATTTATGCTCAGTCAGCAGCTAGAGAACAGGAAGAATCCAGCACCTGCCCTGTGACCAAATACAGAATTTTTGGAGACGAGATATGTGTTAGGTTTTTCTGTTTGCTAGAATACAATCTCTCTCAAATTACCTCAAGTAATGGGGATTCCTGTTAAGGATATACATGAGTAATAAGAGAAACAGGGATTTCATGGGACTCTAAGAATGGAAATTGGTGCACATCCAGGCTTCTCTGGAAATGAAACCAGATCCCAGGTGGTCCTAGGAACTCAGCAGAGTAGTGGGTTTGTACATAAAAGAACCTCAGCAGAAGAGTGAGGTTTTGAGAGTCAGTTCTGGTGTCTGGGTGGGATGGATAAAATCAAATCAGTTGCCGTTCACTCAGGGCCACCCCACGTGTGTCAGAGTAGAACTATGTTCTGTAAGGTTTCCAATGGCTGATTTTTCATAAGTAGACTGCCAAGTTGCATGCAATGAATCATTTTTAAATGACTTTTTTAGCCATGGTCTTGTAACTCCCACAAAATGATTGGCTAGGCCACAGTCTTGCAAGAGATTGGTCAACTTACCATGCAAATAGGGCCTTGAAAGTCCACCCAATAGGACTGAGCCCCTTGTGGTCCAGCTAGCAGAGTGGTTAATTCACCAAATAGAGGCTTGAAAATCCACCCAATGGGATTGAGCCCATTGTGGTCCATCTAGGGGACTGGTTGGTTTTGCCATCCTAGTAGGCTTATATAAGGGCCAATCCCACAGAGGTTCAGGAGACCTCACTACCAGCAAGAAGAGCCTGGAGCAGAACGCATCCTTTGGACCTGGGGTCCCTGCTCTCAGAACCTCCTAGACCCAGAAGAGAGTAATACTGAAGATGGAAAGAGGTGGCAAGAGACAGCATGATGGGCTTGTCAGCGCATGGAGAGACAAAGCTGGTGGGCTTGTCAGCTCACAGAGAGAAAGAGAGAAAGCCGATGGACTTGTTGGCCCATTGAGAGAAAGCTGGTGGGCAGGAGGTTTGCTGGCACAGCTAAAGAGCTGTAACACTTGCCTGAGCAGGTCAGAGGCCTGAGCGTGCCCCACGCAGGGGCTGCATCCCTTCCCACCCTGCGCAGTGTCATGGGAACCACATGGCCATTGGATAGTGTGGGCCTGGATAGTATGGTGGAAGCCAGCAGCAGGGGCTCAGGAGATCCTGTGTAGGGGTCTTCCCCACGAGCAAGGCAAAATCCAGAGAGGCCCAGCAGCAGAGCAAGAGCCTTGGGAGCCATGCAGGCCCCCTCCCACCCCAGGCAGTATGGTGACAGACAGAGGCAGTGGTAATATAAGCACAGAACCTGATCTGAACCATGATGTGCCTGCCCAGTGACATGTGAGTGGGCATGGGTATTTTGGGGAAGGGTAAGTGTTTCTTCTTTGAGAATCTGTTGTTATTGTTTACCATTTGCTCTATATAAATAATAATGTCTTTGACTTTGCCAATACTGTGAAAGTGTCTCATGTGTCCAGCTCAGTCACAGTGAACATAGCACCCATGAAATGGTTGATGCCAAGGGGTGTATGTGTCTCATTCCTACCAGTCTTGTGGCTGCATGGAAGTTTGAGGCCCAGCCTGTCTGCATGTGTGATGTAGAGAGATAGACTGGCCTTAACACAGGTCTTTTTTCTGAGGTGCCTCTGGGTGGACTTGAACCTCCAAATTTTCAATAAGAGCAGAATGCGTTAACCTTTTGTACCACCCAGGGATGGGTAGGATGGGTAGCAGCTGGAATCTCCTTCATATCCTGGGCTTTATTGCTAAGAGCTCATGATTCACAGTGTTCCTTTAGGAGCTAATTTAATCATCCATTATCTTTTGGGGGCCCAGGGTATGTGTTCACTGAAGTGATGGGGAATGGAAGGACAGAAATGTTGGATAGTAACTTCTTACCTTATTAAACAGTTAAGGCATAAAAAACCAGTGTCCTAGTCTCAGATTAGTCAATATAAAGAAAATTTTTTTAAAAATTAGAGCAACTGTGGTAGATCGTATTATTTATTTCAAATATTTGCTGTTCCTCTCTAATAGGCTTGCCCCTACAGAGCCCTCCCTGGTACCCCTTCTGGTGGAAGGAGTTAAACATCTTGCCCAATTGAGGCCGGAGTTCACCATGTGACTTTCTTAGTCAAATGGAATGTATACCATGTTGGAACATACTTTTTAAGAGCCATTGCATAGTTCTGCCACTGCTTTGTTCCCTCTGCCCTGAGACTAAGATAGGAACTGCTTCTTTAGTCTGTATCGCAGAATGAAGAATTCATGGAGCAGAGCTAGAGCAGGCCCAATGCTGATGTGTACATGAGCATGAAACAAATATTTGATGTTGTAAAGCACTAGGATTTTGCAGATCATTTATTATGGCCACATAATTTAGCTTAAGCTGGTGGATACAGATATCAGGAGCAGAAATGTGGTGCTAATCTAACAAAAACTCTAAAATATGTAGCATGTTGCCCGCAACAAATAGGAAAGTAGAAAATGGGCCAAATGGATTTGTGGCTTTAGATAAAGACATGGGAAAATAAAATATTGGTAATAGGAGTTTACCTCTTTTTTCTGTATTTGACAAGGTTCTATAAGAAAGGGAGCCCTTGTGGTACAGTGATTAAGAGCTTGGCTGCTAACCAAAAGGTCAGCAGCTCAAATCTACCAACTGCTTCTTGAAAGCCCTCTGGGGACAGTCCCACTCTGACCTGTAAGGTCGCTATGAGTCAGAATCAACTCAACAGCAACGGGTTTGGTTTTTGGTTTCCATAAGAGATTAGCTCAGAAAAAAATTTCCAGTTGGAAAGCATAATTGAAAGGGAATTATGGGAAATCCAGGCACTCCAAAGCTTGCAAGATTAGAACTGGAGGGTAAAGAGGATGATAAAATAAGGATAGCTGGGTGAAAGCTGTTTGAGAAGCAATCTGATCTCAACACCCCCTCCTTCATCCTATACCTCTGGGCCACTACCCCTTCCTCACCTCAGCACAATCTGGAGGTTTGTTCTCTAGGGAGGGTAAGACAGAAGGTCATGGAACTGGGAGAGGCCAGTCACAGTAAGGGTATAGGCACAGCATATCTACTGAATGCTTAATGCAGAGACACCCCAGCCCTTTCCTCCTGTTCAACTCCCAGACGCTTCCTCTCCATCTAGGAGATTCAGATATTCCCCATGGGGAATCTTATCAGCCTAGGAGGAAAGACATTAAAATACTGACAGTTGGGGTTCTCCAACAAACAGTCTACCTAGCCAACATTATTGTGAAGCCCAAAGTCAGGAAGTCCCACTGATGGACTCAGAGCTTCCAATCAGCTTTTTACGCATCAACTCTTAGATTGTGCAGGCGACCAAGAATTACCAGACAGCTGTGGAGACTGAAATAAACAAATGAAACAGAATCAATTTAGAGAAAATAGATATCATTCATAGAGAAGAAAACAAAACAAAGAAACAGATATATAATATACATTCTCAGAGAAATAAGTGAAGTTTTTTTTTTTTTTTCTACAATGAAAGAATGAGGTGTTTTGAAAAAGGAACATTCAGAATAAAAAAAGAGAACTGGAAAATCAAAAACATAATTACAGAAACAACAACATTGTTTAATAGAAGAGATAGAAATTACAGTTGAAGAAATCTCCCAGAGTAGTCAAAAAGATGAAAAATAGAAGAGGTAAGATAATAAAATTAGAGGCCCAGTCCAGGAATCCAAACACTGACATTCAATAGGAGTTACAGAGGATATTAGAGAAAATGAGTTGAAGAAATCATCAATGAAATTATTCAAGAAAATTCTCAGATCTGATAGGCATAAGTGGCCAGATTGAAGGCCACTAAGGTTCCTACCAAAGCATGTCGTGTGAAATTTCAGGTCCTGGGAACCGTGAAAAGATCCTACAAGTTTCCAGGGAGATGAAAAAAAGTAACAAAGGATCAAGATTCTTAGTTTTAGACTTCTTAAGAGACACTAGAAGCCAGAAGATATTCTACGGGAAAATGATGTCTGATTTATAGCCAGTGGAGCTATTAATTGAGTATGAGGGTAGAATGAAACCACGTTAAGACATGTAAGGTCTCAAAAAACTTATTGTCTACATATCCCTTCTCAGGTGGTTACTAGAGGAAGAATTCTACCAAAATAAGAGAGTAAATCAAGAAAGAAGAGGTGTGGGATATATGAGAAATCCGACAAAGCAAGAGGCAAAGGGAATTCCTAGGAAGATGAAGTAGATCCCAGGATACCTAGACAGAGGGAACAGAGTCCAGGTGAGAACATTGTGACTCCAGAGACATGATGACCTTTGTTGTCATTGTATCATCTTGTAAAATTGAGGTCACAGAGCCCAGCTGAGCTTAACTGCCTTATCTTGGCCATACACTGATAAAGTTTCTTCTTTCTCTCCCGTAACATATTGCTTGGATTAGCTGAGAATCCTCATTTCACCCTAAACCAATTTTATTTTTTGATCTGCTCCCAAGAGCCGGAGGTAGGCTGTGATGAGTTTAGACTCAGGAAGTTCGGACCAGCCTACTCACACGACCGTGTTGCTGCTGGAGCCAGAACTGGTTCCACAGTAGGATGCATCACGCCTCCACGGTGGTGAACCGTGTTTCTCAGGTCTCAACCATGGCCTTACCCCAACTTCTTCAGAAGAGGCTCTTGTGGTACCAGCTTTCTAGGGCTGCAGTAACAAATTACTGCAGGTACTCAAACAAAGGTGGGTGGCTTAAAAAACAGACATTTTTTTCTCTCTGTCTTCTGGAGGCTAGAAAAGATGCTCTGTAAACCCCAGGGGAAGACTCTCCCTTGCTTCTTCCTAGCTTCGGATGGTTCCTGACAAACCTTGGCATTCCTTGGCTTGTGCATACGTCACTCCAGTTTCTGCCTTCTCCTTCACATGATAGTCTTCCCTCTGTGTCTCTTTGTGTCACTTCTTGACCTTTCATGGGAATACCACTCAAGTTGGCTTAGTGCTCACCCTACCCCAGTATGACCTCATGTTAACTAATTTTATCTGCAAAGACCTCCTTATTTCCAAACAAAGTCCCATTCACAGTACCAGGGGTTAGGACTTCAACCTTTTTTTTTTTTGGAGGGGGAGGGGCAAAGTTAAACTTATAACACTTGTCTACACCTTCAGGAAATCTAAACTCAGAGATTCAGGTGAGCTTCCATTCTCCCGGGAGCTTTATCTAGTAGTGGGGGTATGATATTTTTATTACACAGTTCAGTTTGTGTTTGCTACTCAGTGAGTCAAAACTAAGCAGTGTGTCACTTGGGAATACATACATGGGTTGTAAAACTGTAAAGAAAAGGAAAGAAATCATTAATGTAGAAGTGTGGAGAGTGATAAACTGAGAGTGGAGAGAAGGGGCTGTCACTGAAATGAAGTGAAAAGGTGTCTAAGGTACTGACATGATTCACCTTCTGAGCAAGGGTGCACTTTATTCTTTGTCTTTTAAGTGTACATAAACGTTTTATAGTCTACCGTGTGTAATACGTTTCACAAAAAAGTTATTATTTTAATTTTAAAAGGAGTCAAGTATCGGTGAATGATTTAAAAAATAAGGCAGAAGCTCTGTGTACAGAAGTGGTGCGATCTCCAAGATATTTTGTCAGGTGAAAAAAAGAGGTGGCAGAATAGCATGTTTATTATACAATGATGGGGTAAAGAAGTATTAAAAAAAAAAAAGGATACACCTACATGCATATATTTGCCTGTTTAGCATTAAGATGTCTCTTGAGGGACACATCAGGAACTGATTAATGTTGTGTGAGAAACTGGGTACACAGGGAACAGGGATGAGAATTCTTACACGGTGCCCTTTTATAGTTTTTGAATTTTGAAGTACTTGAAAGTTTTGCTTATTTAAAATTTCCTTTTGTTTACGAATAAAGGTCTGACAACAGTAAACCAAATGTTATTGAGGATGTGGAAACATACATTGCTGGTCAGGGTCAAATGGTAAACCTCTTTGGTAAATTATTTGGAAATATCTCATAAATTTGGACCCATCAGCTACTCTCCTAAATGTGTATACAATAGCAGCTTCTTTCACACAGGCAGCTGGAAGCATGTACAGGAATGTTCAGAATAGCATTGTGTATAGAAAGGAAGGAAGGAAGGAAGGAAGGAAGGAAGGAAGGAAGGAAGGAAGGAAGGAAGGAAGGAAGGAAGGAAGGAAGGAAGGAAGGAAGGAAGGAAGGAAGGAAGGAAGGAAGGAAGGAAGGAAGGAAGGAAGGAAGGAAGGAAGGAAGGAAGGAAGGAAGGAAGGAAGGAAGGAAGGAAGGAAGGAAGGAAAATAGTAGGAACCTAAGAGTTCCCCAAGAGGAGAATATATATAATAAAACCATGCTTGAGCCATACAATAAACATCATACAGCGGAAGGAATGAATGAATATGGATGAAAATCACAAATAAAATGTGGGAAGGAAGAAAACAGCAAAAAAGATATGTACTGCCGGTTCCTCAAAAAGTTAAACACTGAATTACCATATAACCCAGCAATGTCACTCCAGGTTTATATCCAAAAGACGTGAGAATCAGTATCAAATAAATATTTGTACACAGATATTCACAGGAGCACTAGTCACAATAGCCAAAAGAGGTAAACAACCCAAATGTTCACCAACAGAAAATAGATAAACAAAATGTGGTATATACATACATTCAATGGAATATTATTTGTCCATAAAAAGGACGAATAATATTCATCCTTTTGTATGATACAAGCTACAACGTGGATGAACCTCAAAAATAACATGCTAAGTGAAAGACACCAAACACAAAAAGCCACACACTGTATTATTCCATTTATTCAAAATATCCAGCTTAGGTAAATCCATAAAGACAGAAAGAAAGTTGGTGTTTGCTTAGAGGGGGTGGGAGAGTGGTACTAAGTGACCACTTAACAGGTACTTGATTTCCTTTTGGGATGATGAAAATGTTTTGAAACTAGTAGAGGTGGTGGTTGCTCAACATTGTAAGTATACTAAATGCCATTGAATTCGTCACTTTAATGTGGTCCATTTTATGTTATGTGAACTTCGCCTCAATTTAAAAAAGACGTGTTCTATATGATGTTGTTGTTGTTAGGTGCTGTCGAGTTGGTTCTGACTCATAGCAACCCTATGGACAACAGAACGAAACACTGTCCAGTCCTGCACCATTCTCACAATCATTGTGATGTTTGAGCCCATTGTTGCAGCCACTGTCAGTCCATCTCACCAAAGGTCTTCTTTCTCACTGACCCTCTACCTTACCAAGCATGGTGTCCTTTTCCAGGGACTGATCCCTCCTGATAACATGTCCAAAGTATGTGAGACAAAGTCTCGCCGTTCTTGCTTCTAAGGAGCATTCTGGTTGTACTTCTTCCAAGGCAGGTTTGTTCCTTCTTCTGGCAGACCATGTTACATTCAATATTCTTCACCAACACCATAATTCAAAGACATTAATTCTTCTTCAGTCTTCTTTATTCATTGTTCAGCCTTCTCATGCATATGAGGTGATTGAAACGCTGTGGCTTGAGTCAGGTGCACCTTAGTCCTCAAAATGACATCTTTGCTTTTTAAGACATTAGAGAATTCTTTTGTAGCAGATTTGCCCAATGCAATACGTCATGGAATTTCTTGACTGCTTCTTCCATGGGTGTTGATTGTGGATCCAAGTAAAATGAAATCCTTGACAACTTCAATCTTTTCTCTATTTATCACCATGTTGTTTATTAGACCAGTTGTGAGGATTTCTGTCTTCTTTATGTTGAGGTGTAATCCATACTGAAGGCTGTAGTCTCTGATCTTCATCAGGAAGTTTTTCAAGCCCTCTTAGCTTTCAACAAGCAAGTTTGTGTCATCTGCATATTGCAGGTCGTTAATGAGTCTTCCACCAATCTTGATGCTGCATTCTTCTCCATAAAGTCCAGTTTCTCAGAGTATTTGTTCAGCATTCACATTGATTAAGTATTGTGAAAGGATACAACCCTGACGCACACCTTTCCTGATTTTAAACCACCCAATATCCCCTTTGGGCATGTTGTCAGGAGGGATCAGTCCCTGGAGAAGGACATCATGCTTGGTAGAATACAGGGTCAGCAGAAAAGAGGAAGACCCACAACGAGGTGGACTGATACAGAGGCTGCAACAATGAGCTCAAGCATATTGATTATAAGGATGGCGCAGGACCAGGCAGTGATTTGTTCTGTTGTGCATAGGGTCACTATGAGTCAGAACCAACTCGACGGCATCTAACAATAACAACAACAACAGTATCCCCTTGTTCTGTTTGAACAACTGCCTTTTGGTCTATGTACACTTTCCACATGAGCACAATTAAGTGTTCTGGAATTCCCATTCTTCACAATGTTATCCATAATTTGTTATGACCCACACAGCTAAATGCTTTTGCATAGTCAATAAAACACAAGTAAACATCTTTCTGGAATTCTCTGCCTTAAGCCAAGATCCATCCGACAACAGCAATGATATCTCTCATTCCATATCCTCTTCTGAATCTGGCAGTTCCCTGTGGATGTACTACTGCAACCGTTTTTGAATGATCTTCAGCAAAATTTTACTTGTATGTGACATTAATGATGTCGTTCGATAATTTCCATGTTCAGTTAGATCACCTATCTCTGGAATAGACATAAATATGGATCTCTTCCAGTTGGTTGGCCAGGTAGCCATCCTCCAAATTTCTTAACATACACAAGTGAGCACCTCCAATGCTGTATCCATTTGTTGAAAATTCTCAATTGGTATTCCATCAATTCCTTGAGCCTTGTTTTTTGCCAATGCCTTTAGTGCAGTTTGGACTTCTTCCTTCTATACCATTGGTTCTTGATCATATGCTACCTCCTGAAATAGTTGACTGTCTACCAGGTCTTACTGGTACAGTGAATCTGTGTATTCCTTTCATCTTTTTTTGATGCTTCCTGTGTCATTCAGGAAACCCTGGTTAAGTGCTATGGCTGCTAACCAAAGGGTCACCAGTTAGAATCCACCAGGTGCTCCTTGGAAACTCTATGGGGCAGTTCTACTCTGTCCTATAGGGTTGCTTTGAGTCACAACTGACTTGACAGCAGTGGGTGTGGGTTTTTTTTTTTTTTTTTGGTTTTGTGTTGTTCAGTATTTTGCCCATAAAATCCTTCATAATTGCAAGTTGATGCTTGAATTTTTTCTCCAGTAATTTCAGCTTGAGAAATGCTGAGTGTGTTCTTCTCTTGTGGTTTTCTAACTCCAGGTTTTTGCACATTTCATTATAATTCTTTACTTTGTCTTCTCGAGTCACCCTTTGAAATCTTCTGTTCAGCTCTTTTACTTCATCATTTCTTCCATTTGCTTTAGCTAGTACATTTATAAAATGCTCAAACTCATGAAAAAATTCTACATATATATATATATTTCTAGATATACCTGTGTATATTAGTCTAATGTGCATGAGAATGACAGACATGAAATTCAGGATAGTGGTTAGCTCTGTGAAACATAGGGAGACAGTGGGGAATAAATTATAGGATGGGTACATTACAGAGCTTCACTGTAGGTGTTCACGTTGATTTCTTAGGCTAGGTAGTGGGTCTATGTGCTTCACTATATTACTTGCTCTAACTTCTTGAGTATCTGTAAATAAAATTGCTGACAAAATTGCCAAGAATGCACTTGGTATTGCACTCAGTATAAATTAGATTACAAAAACAAAAGAGTAACCAAAAAGATAAATTCCAACCAGTCTAACCTTGTATAGTCTATCACTTCACATTCCAGATCTCATGAGATATTTTCATGAAGTTGGGTCTAGTCAGGTTCACTTACACAGAAAAATGTAGAAATAAAACTGTCCTGGAATTTTGCGATTAAAACCACCAAATACTTAGGAATTTTAACAATTGCATTGTCCAGACCTCCCATTTTTATGGGATAAATTGAGGCCCAGAGAGGCTGAGTGGCTTGCTCAAAGTCATTAGGCAGAGAATGTCCATAATGGACCCACAGTAAAGTCTCTTGGCCCCTGGTCTAGTGCTTGTCCCTGTACATAATATTCTTATCAGGCACAAAACAGCATTTCCCAAGAAGTCAGTCAGTTCCTGGACCACAGCATTAGCCAGGCTCAAGTTTGGGCACCATACCAGTGAGTCTTTTGCCATGCGACCATGAGAACAGGATTTCCTGGGGATGGGCAAACCCAGCAGCCAGATGTACGAATCAGATTAGTTATGCCCTCAGAGGGTGGATTCAGTTAATCACTCTAGCTGGACTTCCCATCGTAAATGGTGTAGGGCTTTTACAAGTCTAGGAAGAGGCAGGAAAGTATTGTGGTTCAGGACTCCCATCTGATCTCTGAGACTTGGCCAGCAGGGCACATGGCATAACAATCAAGAGTACTGACTTTGAAGTCAGACAGCCCTGGTTTCTGTCCCGGCTCTGCCACTTACTCATTGTTTAGACTCAGACAAGTTCTTCATCTCTCCAGTCGTTAGTTTCCTCATCAGAAAAGTGAGGATAATAAAATACTCATCTCATACATTTGGAATGAAACTGTATTCCAAACTGTGTGGGTGTGGGTATATGTGTGTAGCATCTAATACACAGTAAATGCTCAATTAAAAAAAGTTGATTTGGAGTGAATTCTGACTCATAGTGACCCTGTGTGTGTCAGAATACAACTGTGTTTCATAGGGTTTTCAGTGGCTGATTGTTCAGAAGTCGGTCACCAGGCCTTTCGTCCCAGGCACCTCTGGGTGGACTTGAAACTCCAATCTTTTGGTCAGCAGCCACTTCTTTTACCATTTGCACTCCCCTGACATGCCTAAGCACTCACTGTTTGGTAAGATTATTATTATCCTTTTAGGAGAAAAGTCAAGGATTTCAGGGAATAAAAACAAGGTTACTCTGGGTCAGAGAACAAAAACATGCCTAGCACTGGACCACGTCCTTCTGCCGCAAGTTTCATAGTCTAAGGTAAATGTGGCCTCTCCTCAGATTGCAGATGCAATGTGTGTGGTCTTTGAACTTTCCCATCATCTCACTCCAGCCCTCACAGAGCCCAGGGGAGAATGCTAATGACAGTAAAGCTGCCCTACCTTAACCTCCAGATAAGTGATCTTCCGTGGTGGGGGACACCCTGAGCAGGTGTGTCTTAGTTATCTAGTGTTATTATGACAGAAATACCACAAGTGGATGGCTTTACCAAACAGAAATTTATTCTCCCACACTTTAGGAGGCTAGAAGTCTGAATTCAGGGTGCCAACTCCAGGGGAAGGCTTTCTTTCTCTCTCTGCTCTGGGATAAGGTCCTTGTCATCAATCTTTCCCCTGGTCTAGGAGTTTCTCAGCCCAGGGACCCTGGGTCCAAAGGAAGTGTCTAGTTCCTGGTTCTTCTTGCTCGCTTCTCTCTTTTATATCTCAAAAGAGATTGACTCAAGATACAACCTAATCCTGTAGATCGTGTCCTACTTTGTTAACATAACTGCCTCTAATCCTGCCTCATTAACATTATAGAGGTTAGGATTTACAACACACAGGAAAATTACATCAGATCAACACATGGAGGACAACCACACAATACTGGGAATCATGGCCTAGCCAAGTTAACACACATTTTGGGTGGGACACAATTCAATCCATAACAAGGTGTTTACAACAGCCCTCAGCCAATAACACCCCAGTTGAAGAGCCTGGGAATGCCCCTCATGCAGTCTGTGGTTCCATGGGAAGGACAAAGGGTTGTTTCAGTTACGTCCCTACACGAGGATACTTATGATACTCAGGAGGCAAAAAAGAAATTCTTAACAACACATGAAGCACCAAATCAATATGGTGGGCAAAAAGTAGGTGAGGACTTCAGAAGAGGGGGGACCAGTCCAGCTAAAGAAAAAAACTACAACTTGTTGTGAAATTTGTAAACCCCAGATGCAACCTCAACATTTGAGAGTAGCAATGAGTTTTGGGTCCTCCGGTCACACAACTCTTCCAGGCCCTCCATTTTTCTTTCTCTGTCTTGCTCACGAATAACTCCTTCTGCTCAGACTTCCTCAGCAGCTTCAAGCTCTCTTCTCTGAAGCTGGGTATTCTTTGGTCTCTGAATGTTCAGCCATTCCAAGGATGGAGTTTCGGCTCTCAGATTGGATTTCCTGAAGTGGGTGGAATTAAACCAGATTTCTAACTTTATTTTAATGTAACAGAATGTATTTTTTATATGTGAATACTATCCAAGATGGTCTAAAAAGTGAAACGTTTGTGCTTAAGAGAAATGAATGCTGTGTGTATGTTAACTCTCCGCTATCATCATACTGCACCTACTCACTCAGAAGGAATTGGTCCCTGCCATGTTGCCTGAAGGAGAGAGAATTAACTCTGGGGTGACTTTGGGACCTATGCTAGAATGTCTTCTAGTATTTTCAGAGCCATCTTGCAAATCTCCTGTTTTTCCCAAACTCCCACAAGCAGCGTAGGAGAAGCCTGAGAACGTGTTGCTTCCCCATCCACGTGTCCCATGTTCTCCTGACTTGCAGCTGGTTTCTCTTTCGCTGCTTCAGACCTACTCCTCCCCTTCCCCCCCCCCACTTTCCACTGGCAATCTGCATTTCTGGGGCACCCCAGAGTTTCCTACCTGCCAATGCACTGGAGCTATTGAGATGCAAGTGTTTCTCTTGTTCTGCCACTAGGTTGGGGAGAACATCTCTCCCCCCTCATGTTAAACCCCATTAGAAGGGCCCACGCTATGCAGCTTGCATGCAACAGTTAGCGCCATGTTTTCTTACAGCCCTTTCTCCTGAGAGGATTCAGCTATGAGCCTACAGGGAGCTGTGCTCAGAGGCAAGTCTGCTGACAAACCAGACACCAAACCCAGATCGTCGTCCCTCACATCTCACATCACCATCCCCCTTCCCCTTCTCTTTGTCACCAAGTCAGGCTTGTCAAGCCAGGCTCCCTCTTCCCCTAGGATGAGCTTTCTCCCAGGAGACACCTCAAAAAGAAAAACCAAACCAGTTGCCATCTAGTCCGTTTTGACTCACGGAGACTCCATGTTTGTCAGAGCACAGATTTGCTCCTGGAGGAGGTTTGGTCGCTGATAAAATGATTTTGGGGCCACTCACCTTAACAAACCATCCTGCACAGGTCTAAACCTCCGTGTAGGCTCAAGCTGAAGCCCCCAGTACAGGTGCACCTGGACTAAAGGACATCATAATGGTCCTTCACTGCTTGGTGGCAGGGCCAGGGAACAGGATGAGGAGATGTCTCTCAGCAGTAGGACAGTTGTGCTGAAGTTCAGGATCAGGGCGGGTGCCATGCACATTCCTCTGCTACTTGGGTGAATGGAGTTTTGGCCACTCTCCAGCCGGAGTGCCCAGCATGTCCATAGTGCTCCTGGCTTCTCATGAGCAACAGGCACCGAGGGTCTACTGCAGGAGCCCAGGGTAGGTCTGCTTCGGGGGACCTCAGCATTGAGGGGGTTGTCGGGTCGATGCATGGTAGCCTTTGGAGAAAACAGAACTGGCCTGGGGTCCTGGGGTTCTTGGTGGGACTTCCTGCTGCCCACGCTGGGCTTTGGTGGTGACAGTTTTCTCTTGAGAAGCATGGGAAAGAGGAAGCCTTCATTTTGCCTTTGGGGGTGACAGGGAAACAGGGCTTATGTTCTGGGGAAAAATATGGTGGAGAATATGTTTTTCATTACATTGCACAGAGGCAGACGCATAGGCGGGTCAGGCCGGGGTCTTTGTAGCTGAGGCTTTAAAATTCATTTCCTTTGGAGGGGCAGCTGCCTGATGCATGCATTTTCCCAAATATTCTGACACTGTGAGACCCAGGACACGGTAATAAGAGACCTGGTAAGCCCTGATTGCACCTCTGCTCTTGGCCTCTTTCTTTCCTTTTCTTTTCATTGCAACCCACCCTCTCCGCACCCCCACCTCCCGGTGTCTGTTTCCCTCTAGCCCAGCCTATCCAGACTTCGCTGTTTCTGCCCTGCTTCTCGCCCTCCCGCCCCGAGCCCGCCAACCCGCAGCATGCTGGCCGCGCTGGTGCCAGGGCTGCCCACCAGGCAGACAGACCGAGCAGAGGCATCAAAGCCTGGCGTCTGCCCTGCACGCCCAGGGAGGCTTCCACCATCTGCTTCCAATGAAGTGCGGGTTTCGGTGCATAGTATGGAAACAGAAGAGGAAAAACCATCGGGGTCCCGCCTGCAAAAACAATCATTACCAACTGAAATGGGCTCTCAGGAACTTCCGGGTAAAGAGCCCATCGCTCCTTAATGAAGAGGAATTCAGACAGGAATCCTGGCAGGCTCGCACAAAGAGCGGGGGGAGGAGTGGGATGTTTTCACTCACCACACAATTGGGGTGAGAGTCCCTTAACAGAGCAAATAGACAGCCCTACAACCAAAGCTGTGGAATCGGACACCAGCTCAGAGCTTGACTAGCTTCTCTCTGACTCAAAAGTTGAGGGCCGTAGGGGCTACAGTGTCAGGAGGGTGGGCTAAATTACCCCAGTAACCTCCGGCACCGAAACAAGGAGGAGGGCCAGCCAAAGCCAGAAAGGGGAGTCTGCCCAGTAGATGACAGGCAGTACACCAGACAGGGCCTGGCCAGCCTCAGGTCTGTGTGCGCTGACACACAGAGGGTCACGTCCTCCCTCCAGACAGACTCACGCTGGGGCTGCCTTCCAGAATGAGCCTCCCTACCCTTCAGCCCAGTTAAGCCCCGAGGTGAGGAGCTGCCATGTTTAAAATAGACCTTGACAAGACTACAGTTCAGCCAGAGAGCAGAGGAAGTGTAAATGACAGTGCCTGTCAAGAGCTAGGTGCTCAGTAACCACCGGCAATGAATGAAGGAACAAAGGAGTTTGGACAACTTCCTCGATCTTTTTCTTCCAGTGAGAAGAGCCACCAGCATTGCCCTTCTAGAAAGTGGTATAGATTTGCATACAATACGTGACTGCAGTGTTCAGGGCATGGTGTGTGTGTGTGTGTGTGTGTGTGTGTGTGTGTGTGTGTGTGTATTCAAAAACCCTACTTTCCCTCCTAGCTCACTGATGCCTGAAATTCCAAACTTAAAATCCTGTTTCTTTCTTCCATCCTTAAGATGCCATTATCTCCGAGAGGAGACTAACACTTGAAGCCTTATCAGTAATTGGCATCATAGGGGAAATTAGCTCATCAAACTCTTCTGAAGAGAAGGGCTTAATGGGAGGAAAAAAGGAAGAAAATTAGAGCACCGAGTACCTGATACGGGAGCAGAACACCGTAGAGGAAAAAGATGATCGCAAAAAAAGGGTTGCTCGACTTCATACTTCTGTTGAGAGGGGCCCCCAACCTTTTGCAATTATGGAGAGTGGCAGTGAGCATGTGGCCAAAGTTGTCTCCCACGTTCCCCCCAAAATAAACCCGTTGCTGTCGAGTCCGTTCTGATCCATGGCGACCCCATGTGTGTCAGGATAAAACTGTGCTCCACAGGTTTCTCAAGGGCTGACTTGTTGGAAATAGATTGACAGACTTTTCTTCTGAGGTGCTTGTGGTTGGACTCGAACCTCCAATCTTTCCATTAGCAGCCAAGAGTGATAGCCGTATGCACCACCCAAGGGCTCCTTCCCATTTTTCCAAAGACCACAAATTCCACGTAAATGTTTCTCAGAGAAAAACCTCTGTTGTTAGGTAGCTGGTCTTACAAATCTGGATTCCTAGAGGTGGGTCCATTACTGACCCTGCTGCCAAATACTGTACTTGACATCCTTGCCTTCTTAATGCGTCGGGACTTACACTTCTCACAGGGCTTCTACCCGGCTTTTTCTCCTTATCTTCACCACAGCATAGATACACGGTAATTTTTACCTATTGGTGAAAGAAAGCCAATGAAGCACAAGTGGGGCTGAGGGAACAAAGCATGAGAACAGAGTACCTCGAACCCCAGCCTTGTCCTCAGTTTCCTCAGCTCCATTAATGAATGCACAGTGCACACATGTTTGTGCACATACGCACACAGTGCACGCGTACACACGTACACACACGTATGCACACAGGCATGTCCTCACATCTCACGCACCAGAATGCAGTTAAGGAGCCACATTCTGCTTGCTGGGAATGAGTCACTCAGATGCAACACTGAAGCAACAGTGACTCTTGTCTACACGGCTTACACAAACAGACAGCTCTCCAAAAGTCAGACATCAGCTCACTGAACTCACTGTCTTGGTGTGCACACACACATCAGCTCAGCAATGGCAATGCTTACAATAAACACCTCCTTAATTTTTCCCAGGCTGAGAGAAGGTGCTGACGGCTGAGAACGGGGTCACTCTTCCCTTCCACTGAGCAGAGCAGCAGGGATTCTTGTCCTCCCAGTCGGTGGGCTATTTATTTACTCAGCTCTCAGGATAGCTCCTCAACAACATTGGAGTGGCTGGCTTAAGCAAACCAGAGTGCGGTGGCTGCAAGTGCAAGGACTAGGACGCACTGGCTATCCGTTCCATCCAGCTCTTTCCTGAGCTCAGAACGTCTACAAAAATCCCAGAGCGGGAAGGCCAGGGTTCTGGGAATCTCCCTTGCCACATGCAGGTCTGCAGCCAGCCCAGCAAAGACAAGAGATACTAGGCTCAGATACTGGACAAAAGTTAGTGGGTCAAACAGGTCACCAAGCTGGGCATCAAAGCTCTTGTTGGTAATATCAAGAAATTTAAGGAGTTACTCATCACACATTGCTCATTCTTTAGCCTATAGCAGTGCACACCTGCTTTGGAATTTTCCGTTTTGTTTTCTGCATACTAGAGTGCTGTCAGCAGAGACTATTCTAATTTTTAACATATATTCCCATACAGTTTCCTGAAAACGCAGGACATCCATTAGGCAATCTGGATAAGACTGTTACATGTGGCTTCAAGGATAGTGTAATTTTTCCAAAGTTACACAAAGCCTTCCCCAGCTTTGGAGGTAACAATAAGTAGTTCAGACCCTTGGCACAGTGGTTAAGAGTTTGGCTGCTACCAAAAAGTCAGCAGTTCTAATCAGCAGCGGCTCCTTGGGGACCATATGGGGCAGTTCTACTCTGTCCCATAGGGTCACTATGAGTCAGAATTGACCAGATGGCAACGAGTCTACTACAATTTTAGGTCAGCTGGGGAGAATTGAGTCAAGTGCCATACTGTGAACCTGATTGGTTACTAATGTGTTTGAAACTATAGAGTCCATTTATTTTGCTTCAGGGATCTGGCCATCCATTGCTTGTTGTTGTTGTTGCCACTGAGACACCTCCAACTCTTGGCGACCCCGTGTACGATCGAATGAAACACTGGCCAGTCCTGCGCCATCCTCATGCTCACTGTATATTTGGGTCCATTGTTGCAGCCACTGTATAGTAGTGTCTTCCAGCCTAGGGGGCTCATCTTCCAGCGCTACATCAGACAATAGTCTGTTGTGATCCATAGGGTTTTTACTGGATTTTTTTTAAGTAGATCACCATGCCTTTCTTCCTAGTTTGTTTTAGTCTGGAAGCTCTGCTGAAAGCTGTCCACCATGAGAGACCCTGCTGGTATTTGAAATATCAGTGGCTTAGCTTCCAGCATCACAGCAACATGCAAGCCACCACAGTACAACCAACTGGCAGATGGGTAGTGAATCTATTGTTTAGTGACCACAAATTACAGCCCACAGAAGTAAAGTGTAATAATATCAATAGCTAACAGCACTCTAATAGTGATTATACTGGGCCAAGCATACTGTAAGCACTTTGCATATGTTAACTCATTTCACCATCACAACAATTCTATGAGATAGGTTCTTTTATCCCCACTGCACGGATAAGGAAACTGAGTGCAGAGAGGTTAAGTAACTTTCCCAAAGTCATAGCTGGTTAAGTAGACTATGTATCAACCCAAAGCTCCATTTCGCCTCACTCTTCCACAATGGGAATTGCCAACCATGATGATTCATTAACTGTGGTTAATTAATGGAGCTGATTTGCTTGTGGCTGGCTTTGTGGTGCCACCATGAGGAGGAGAAAACACCACTCCAGCCAGATCAGTAAGAAACTCGAGAACGAGTGAAAGGTGAGGAGAATGTGGAGCTGAGGTCAATGCCTCCACTCCAGGAGCAAGCATCTGGGAAGGTGGGCCTCTGTGCAGCCCCCACCCTCCCAAGCAGTGGCCCGGGGCAGTGAGCCAAATTGAGGGGCAAAGCAGCCTTGCCTGTGGACTGCGGTGCGTGGAATGGAGGCACAGGGCCTGTGCAGCAGACGCCAAAGGCAAAAGCGAAAGGGAAAGCCAGGCTGACCATCTGGTTGGGCCATCTACCCAAAAGGATTAGATGGGTCAGAGGAGTCCAGGTGGGAGTCAGAGAGATGGAAACCATAACCCCAGAGTGGAGGCAGAGCTAGGAAAGGAATGGCGGCCAGGTACAGGATGGCCGCCCAAGCCTAGTGATCACCCAAAGCTGCCTCTATGGGAAGCATTCAGGTCTGGGTGTGTTTCTGGGGTAGGGGAAGGCAAGGTTCTGTTCCTCTTATATACCTGGCTTGGTTGAATCTGGTACTGACGCTGGGATATTATTTAATTACTATTATATTCTACAAATAGAGCCTTGGTAGTAATCTACTGCTAACTGAAAGGTCGGCGGTTCAAAATCACAGTGACTCTGCGGGAGAAAGATGTGGCAGTCTGTTTCCATAGAGATTTACATCCTTGGAAACCCTACGAGGTTGATATGCGTCCACAGTGGGTTTGGTTTTGTTATATTTTATGAGGATATAACCCAAACGCAGGAATCTCAATTTACTCCAACCCACGCTAGGGTTCAGAGAAGCAAGGCTGGGTAGTGGGTAGAAGAAAAGGTTTGGGGGTCAGGATAGACCTGGGCTGAGACTCTGGCTTAGCTAGTTAGCTCTGTGACCTTGGGCAAATTAATTAACCTCCCCCCAAGCCTCAATATCCTCAGCTATAAAATGAGAATAATAATACAAATAAAACTCACTGGAAACTTTTAAATGAGAAAACAAGTGTACGTTGGTTTGCTTAATGCAATAAATGATACCTTGTAGTGTTGTAATTATCGGTGTTAGGAATGTTGAAAGTTGTTGTTTGGAAAGTGGCAAGAAAGGGACAGGACTGAGGTACAATCGACACTCTAATTGTTTTTTCCTCTCTACTTCAAACTAAGTAGTCCCTGGATGGTGCAAATGGCTAAGTGCTGGCATATGAATCGGAAAGTTGGAAGTTCAAGCCCACCCAGAGCTGCCTTAGAAGAAGGGCCTGGTGATCTACTTCTGAAAAAGCAGCCACTGAAAGCCTCATGGAGCACAGTTTTGGTCTGATACACACGGGGTCACTATGAGTTGGAGTCAGCTCAGTGGCAACTGGTTTAGTGCTTCTAACTAGATGGGTATGAGCCTTTCCAAAGGACCGTCCCCTTGCCCTTGCCCTTGCCCTGAGTAGCTACTAGGTGCCTAAGGTGTGATAGGACATGGGTGGGACGCAGGCTGGGAGGAACCCCTCAGGCTTTTTCCTGCTTCCTCACCTCTCACCTCACTTCCTGCTTCACCTGGAAGAACAGCCAGCAGATAGGTGCCTGGTCTTCCAAATCTGGATGCCTGAGAGACGAGTCTGTTTTTGACCCCCACTTCCCAAGGCCACGCTTTCTTTCCCTTGACATCTCAGTGTGTCCAGTGCTTTGCTATTCTCGAAGTGCTTCTACACAACTTTTCTCACTTATCCTCACAACAACATAGACACGTGGTATTTTTAACCCGTTGGCATAAGAAAGCAAAGGTGGCTAGGTGGTGCAAATGGTTAGTGCTCGACTACTGACTGAAAGGTGGGCAGTTCAAACTCACCCAGCAGCACCACAGAAGAAAGGCCTGGTGATCTGCTTCCATAAAAATTGCAGCCAAGGTTGGAGAGAGATGCTGATGAGGAGTGAGCTACTTGCGCCATGAGGACACTTGGGACTATGTTGGCATCTCCTGTCTGGAGGGGAGATGGGAGGGTAGAGGGGGTTAGAAACTGGCAAAATGGTTAGGAAAGGAGAGACTGGAAGGAGGGAACGGGCTGACTCATTAGGGGGAGAGTAAATGGGAGTATGTAGTAAGGTGTATATAAGTTTATATGTGAGAGACAGACTTGATTTGTAAACTTTCACTTAAAGCACAATAAAAATTATTTAAAAAAAATTAAAAATCACAATAGATATGTAGTAACTTCAGTGAAGGGTAAGACAGTACAGAATACTGGGGAAGTCAGCACAGCTTGACCAAGGCAAGGTCTTGGAAGATTCATAGACACATCCAAATTCCCTGAGGGACCAAATTACAGGACTGAAGGCTAGGGACCATGGCCTTGGAGGACATCTAGCTCAACTGACATAACAAATTTTATAAAGAAAACAATCTACGTCCTACTTCAGTGAGTAGCATCTGGGGTCTTAAAAGCTTATGAGTGGCCATCTAAGATACTCCACTGGTCCCAACCCATCTGGAGCAAGGTAGAATGAAGAAAACCAAAGACACAAGGGAAATATTAGTCCAAAGGACTAATGGATCACAACTACCACAGCCTCCACCAGACTGAGCCTAGCAAAACTAGATGGTGCCCAGCTACCACCACTGACTGCTCTGACAAGAATTACAACAGTGGGTCCCAAACACAGCTGGAGAAAAATGTAGAACAAAATCCTAACTCACAATAAAAGACCAGTCTTGCTGGTCTGACAGAGACTGGAGAAACCTCGAGAGTATGGCCACCAATCACCCTTTTGACTCACTACTGAAGTCACCCCTGCAGTTCGCACTTCAGCCAAAAATTAGACAGGCCCATAAAACAAAATGAGACTGAACGGGCACACCAGCCCAGAAGCAAGGACGAGAAGGGCAGAAGTGGACACGAAAATTGGTAATGGGGAGCCCAAGGTCAAGAAGGGGAGAGTGGTGATATGTTGTGGGGTTAGCAGCCAATGTCACAAAATGATATGTGTACTAATTGTTTAATAAGACACCAATTTGCTCTGTAAAGCTTCATCTAAAGTAGAATTTAAAAAAGGGTGAAAAAAAAAAAATTGCGGCCATGAAAGCAGAGCCAACCTGGTGCTGTAGATGGATGAACCAAGCTGACCCTCTGCAGCAAAGACCTGAAAAACTAAAACAGATACAACGTCAATCCTTGAAACCTAAGCATCAAATAAAAGGATAAAGAACTAGATCAAACACCAAAGGAAAAAAGAAACTGATGGAAAATAGAGAATGAGGAGAGATACAGAGTGGAGGTCCCTTGACAACTAACATGGCACAGCATCACCATATTGGAACACAGCCAGCAATGACCCCAGATAGGGAGTATGGGAAAACAACTTCACCAACCTCTTAACAGGAGATGGATGACCCCGTTACCAGAGAAACATGCCTTCCCACCCCTCATCCTTCTGCCCTATACGCTACCTGCCCCCCTTCCTGCTGGGCCACGCTGCACTGCCATAGCTAGAGAGCCACTGGCCCTCTGACAGGTCCATCCCACCCCTACCCTGGTTCACACCGTGCTGTCATTTTTTTTCTTGCTTTTTTTTCTTTCCTTTCTTTATTTTCTTCCTTCCTCCCACCTAGCTCCATATGTCACCGCCCCCCCCAACCAACCCTTGGGTCACCCTGCCCCCACTAACCAGCCTGCACTGCACCATCAGTTTTTAAACTTCATTTTATTATTATTTTTCTTTTTCTTTTCTTCCTTCCTTTTCTTTCTACCTCCCACCTAGCCCTATACATCACCTTCTCCCGCTCCCACCAGGCCATGCCACACCACTGTGGCTAGAGAGCCACTGCCCGCCACTGCCCCAGTCCGGTCCCACCCCCACTTGTTAGCTCCACCCACCTCACCATTTTTTTTCTCTTTTCTTTCCCCTCCCAACCTAGCCTGGTAAGCCACCTCCCCTCCCTTCCCACCAACTCTTGGGTCTTCCCCACCCACACTCGCCTGCCTCTACCATGCAGAAAATTTTATTTATTTATTTTCATTTTTTTCCTCTTTCTTCCTTTCTCTCACCTAGCCCTATATGCCACCTCCCTCCATTCCTGCTGGACCCCTCTGCACTGCCATGACTAGAGAGCCACCAGCACACTGGCCCACTGCTGCTCTGGGTCCTCCCTTTCCCTACTGCAGCCCCCACCATGCTGCCAATTTTTCTTCCTTTTTCTTTCTGTCTTCCTCCCACCTAGCCAGGTACATCACTTCCCCATCCCACTGGCCCAACCCACTGGTCCACGACTTTTTTCTTTTTTTCCCTCTTCCGTCCTTTTGTTTCTCCCAACCACCTAGCCCAGTACACAACCTTCCCCTCTTCCCACCAGCCCTCACTGCAACACTGGCTAGAGAGTCTCCAGCCCAACACCGCCCCAGTCCATCCTACCCCCACCCATTAGCTGCAACCATGCCACCACTTTTTTAATTTTATTTCTTTTCTCCTCCCTGCCACCTCACCCCATAGGCCACCACCCCCTTCTCACTGGCCCCTACTATGCTGCTGTGGATAGAGTGCCACTTGCACACCAGCCCACCACTGCCAAGGGTCTGCCGTGTCCCCTCCCACTGGTCCCCACCATACTGCCATTTATGCCACTTATTTTATTCTTTTTCTTTCTACCTCCCACCCAACCCCATATGCTACCTTCCCCCTTTTCCAGCCAGGCCCTAGTTCTGCCGTGCCTCTACCCACTGACTACATTTTTTTCTTTCTTTCTCTTTTCCTTTCTTTCTCCCCACCGACCAAGCCTCATATGGCACCCCTCTTCCAGCCAGCTCCCACTGTGCCACTGTGAATAGAGTGCCCCTGATGCTCAGGGCCACTGCTGCACTGGACTCACACTGCCCCACCCCTTCTGTCAGTCTACCAGCTGCTGAAAAGAGGTAAGCAAGCCTGTATCACTCCCCATCTGACACCTCCACCTATCTGAAAAGGGGCCGTGAACACTCTCACACTATCAAACCAACATCAGGAGGCAGCCAGCACCTACCCAGTACACCCTCAGCCACCTCACCAACAAGTGTAAACTGAAGCAGGCTCACCCAGCCCACTACTGTTCTGCCCACCCACATAAGGTGGTGAGCGCTATCATGCCCACAGATAAGCAAGCAGCAAAGTATGCCTGGCCTGCCTGCCCTCACATATCAAAACAAAACAAAAAAGCAGGATGAAACAAATGAACATAAATCAATAAAGAAAATAATACCTTAACATCTTGAAGAAAACAGATAATATCAAAACATACAAAAAAAAACCAGGACAAGATGGCTTCAGCAAGTGGCCAAAATGAAGAATCATATGACCTACTGGAAGAAGAAAAGTCAGTGTAACTATCTGATATGGAATTCAAAAGACTAATATTTAGGGATCTCAAAGAGATTAGGAAAGAGATCAAGGAAAACTCAGACAAAACCAAGAAAAAAAGACAAAATTATGGAGAACACAGACAGAACCAATGAGAACATAGCCAAAATCAAGGAAAACACAGACAAAGCAACAGAATAGTTTAGGAAAATAATACAAGAACAAAGTCAAAATAAATAAACAATTAGAACTCATACAGAAACAGCAACTAGAAACCCAAATGATAAACAACAAAATTTCAGAAACGGACAACTCAATAGAAGCTCTTACAAGCAAATTTGAAACAATGAGAATGAAGAAAACCTAAAAATTATGTGGGACACAATCAAGAGCAAAAATCTGTGTGTGATTGGTGTTCCAGAACAGAGGGAGAAAACGGAAAACACAGAGAAGATAGTTGAAGATTTTCTGGCAGAACACTTCACAAATATCATGAAAGACAAAAAGCTGACCATCCAAGAAGCTCAATGAACCCCATACAGGATAGACTCCGAAAGAAAGTCACCAAGACATATTATAATCACACTTGCCAAAACCAAAGACAAAGAAAGAATCTTGAGAGCAGCTTGAGAAAAGCGAAAAGTCGGTTACAAAGGAGAAACAATAAATTTCTTGCTCTGATTTCTCAGCAGAAACTATGCAGGAAGGAAATCGGATGACACATATAAAACCTTGAAAGAAAAAACTGCCAACTAAGAATAATATATCCTGCAAAACACTCTCTTAAATACAATGGAGAAATTAGGACACTTCCAGATAAGCAGAAATTAACAGAATTTGTGAAAATCAAACCAAGTGTACAAGAAATATTAAAGGAAGTGCTGTGGTTAGAGAGCCAACAACATCAGACAACAATCAGAGACTAGGACACAGGACAGCATCAGCCAGATACCAACATCGGTAAAGAACTCTCGATAACAAAACAAAGATAAAAGACTTAAAACAAGGAAACAGAGATGTCAATCTGAAAATGATAACAATGCCAAAGAATAAACGGGGGAATAAACAGTGTAGCTATACAACTTTCAAATAGAGAGGAAGTCAAGGCAATATCAATTAATAAAAGACTGGTTCAAACTTAGGAATATAAAGTAAACATCAAGGTAACCACAAAAAGTTAACAAACCTACTATTAAAATAAAAAAGAAGAAAAACATAAAGACTTAGTAAACATGAAATCTATAATAATGAAAGAAAATCCACAAACAAAAGGAAGTCACCACAGGAATATAAAAGGAACAAAAAAAGTCAGCACCACAAAAAAAAAAAAAAGCATAACAATATGGCAACAATAAACTCATACCTTCCAATAATCACACTGAATATAAATGGTTCAAATGCATCTGTAAAGAGACAGAGAGTGGCAGAATGGATAAAAAAGCAAGACCCATCAATATGCTGTCTACAAGAGACACACCTCAGACAGAAAGACATAAATATATTAAAAACAAAGGACGGAAAAAATATATCTAGTAAACAGTAACCAAAAAAGGGCAGGAGTAGCAACACTAATTTCAGATAAAATAGAATTTAAGGCAAAATAACCATAAAAGGCAAGGAAAGACATTATATAATGATTTAAGGAATAATTTACTAAGAAGTAAAAAAAAAAAAGACATAACCTTAACATATATCTATGGACCCAATGACAGGGCTTCAAAATACATAAAACAAACTCTAACAGAACTGAAAATAGAAAGAGGCAGTTCCACGACAATAGTAGAAGACTTCAACACACCACTCCCAGTAAAGGACAGAACATCTAGAAAGAAACTCAATAAAGATACAGAAGATTTAAAGCACAAAATCAACCAAGTTCACCTCATACCCATATAGAGAACACTCCACCCAAGAGTAGCAAAGTACATTCTTTTTCAGTGCACATGGAACATTCTTCAGAATAGACCACCTTTTAGGCCACAAAGCAACCCTCTATAAAATCCAAAACATTGAAATAATACAAAGCATTCTCTCTGATCACAATACCATGAAAGTATAAATCAATAACAGAAAAAGCAAGGAAAAAAATCAAATACATGGAAACTGAATAACATCTTGCTTTAAAACAACTGGGTAAAGAAGAAATCAAAGAGGGAATCAAAAAGCTCCTAGAATCAAATATGAATGAACGCACTTTATACCAAAACCTTTGAGATGCAGCAAAGGCAGTGCTCAGAGGTCAATTTATAGCAATAAACAGACACATCAAAAAAAAAAAAAAAAAGGAACAGACCAAAATCAAAACATTAGCCCTACAATTTGTACAAATAGAGAATAGCAAAAGTAGCCCACAACCACCAGAAGACAGGAAATAATAAACACTAGAGCAAAAATAAATGAGACAGAGGAAACAATTGAGAGAATCAATAAGACCAAAAATCGGTTCTTTGAAAAGATCAACAAAATTGCCAAACCATTGTCCAAAATGACAAAAGAAAAATAGGAGAGAAAGCAAATAACCCAAATAAGAAATGAGATGGGGGACACTACAACCGATTTAACTGAAATAAAAAGGATCATCACAGAATACTATGAAAAAAAGTACTTCAACAAATTTGAGAACTTAGAAGAAATGGATAAATTTCTAGAAACACACTACCTACCTAAACTAACATAAACTGAGATAGAAAATCTAAACAGATCCATAACAAAAGAAGAGACTGAAGAGGTAATTTAAAAAGTTCCCAAAAACAACAACAACAAAAAAACCCTGGCCTGGACAGCTTCACTGGAGAATCCTACCAAACATTCAGAGAAGACCTCACAATAGTACTACTCAAACTATTTCAGAGCATAGAAAAGAAAAGAATACTTCCAAATTCATTCAATGAAGCCAGCATAACCCCGATAACAAACAAAAAGAGAAAATTACAGACCAATATCTCTTATGAATATAGATGCAAAAATTCTCAATAAAATTCTAGCCAATAGAATTCAGCATCGTAAGAAAAAAATAATACTCCATGACCAAGTGGGATTCATACCAGGAAGTCTCAACATTAGAAAACTGATCAAGGTAATCTAACACATAAATAGAACAACAACAACAAAAAAAAATCACATGATCTCAATCGACACAGAAAAGGCGTTTGATAAAGACCAACACCCATTCTTAATAAAAGCTCTCATTAAAATAGGTATAGAAGGGATATTCCTCAACATAATAAAGGGCATCTATACAAAACCAGGAGACACTGGTGGCGTAGTGGTTAAGTGCTACGGCTGCCAGTCAAAGCGTCAGCAGTTTGAATCCGCCGGGCGCTCCTTGGAAACTCTATGGGGCAGTTCTGCTCTGTCCTATAGGGTCACTATGAATCAGAATAGACTCGATGGCACTGGGTTTGGTTTTGGTCTTTTTATACAAAACCAAGAGCCAACATCGTTCTCAAAAGAGAGAGGCTGAAAGCATTCTACCTGAGAACAAAAAAAAAGACAAAAATGCCCTTTACCACCACTCCTTCCTGTGCTGGCAGTCCTAGCTAGAGCAATACGGCAACAAAAAGAAATAAAGTGCATTCAGATTGGAAAAGAAGAAGTAAAACTATTCTTATTCACAGATGATATGATCCTATACATAGAGCACCCAAAAGACTCCACAAGAAAAGTACTGGAACTAATAGAAAGATTTAGGAGAGTAGTAGGACACAAAATCAAAATGCAAAAATCAGTTGGATTCCCATACAACAAAAAAGAGAACTTCAAAAAGGAAATCAGGAAAGCAATATCATTTATAAGAGCCCCTAAAAAGACAAAAATACTTAGGAATAAACCTAACCAGGGAAGTTAAAGACCTATACAAAGAAAACTACAAAGTATTACCTCAAGAAACCAAAAGAGACTTACATAAATGGAAAAACATACTATGCTCATGGATAGAAGACTCAACATTTTGAAAATGTCAGTTCTACCCAAGCCCAGTGCAAATACCAACATCATTTTTTAATGAGATGGAAAAAATAATCACCAAATTTATAAGGAAAGGAAAGAGACCCCAGATAAAGGAAGCATTATTGAAAAAAAAGAACAAATGAGGAGTCCTCACACTACCTGACCTCAGAACCTACTATAGTGCCACAGTAGTCAAAACAGTCTGGTACTGGTACAATGACAGACACATAGACCAATGGAACAGAACAGAGAACCCAGACTTAAACCCATCCACCTACGGTAGCTGATCTTTGACAAAGGACCAAAGTCCATTAAATGGGGGAAAGGCAGTCTTTTTAACAAATGGGGCTGGCAAACTGGATGTCCATTTGTAAAAAAAAATGAAACAAGACTCATACCTCACAGCATACACAAAAACTAACTCAAAAT
This sequence comes from Loxodonta africana, assembly GCF_030014295.1. NCBI lineage: Eukaryota > Metazoa > Chordata > Mammalia > Proboscidea > Elephantidae > Loxodonta > Loxodonta africana. The sequence continues at coordinate 172,008,859 of NC_087345.1, read as the reverse complement.
GGATCAAAGGCCTAAATGTAAAATCTAAAATGACAAAGATCATGGAAGAAAAAATAGGGACAATCATTTGGCAAAATAATTCTATTATGAAAACATTCTGCATCCCACTTTGAAATGTGGCATCTGGGGTCTTAAATGCTAACAAGCAGCCATCTAAGATGCATTGATTGGCCTTAACCCACCTGGATCAAAGGAGAATGAAGAACACCAAGGTCACACAATAACTATGAGCCCAAGAGACAGAAAGGGCCACATGAACCAGAGACTTACATCATCCTGAGACCAGAAGAAGAGATGGTGCCCGGCCACAACCGTTGACTGCCCTGACAGGGAGCACAACAGAGAACCCCTGAGGGAGCAGGAGAACAGTGGGATGCAGACCCTAAATTCTCATAAAAAGACCAGACTTAATGGTCTGACTGAGACTAGAGGAATCCCGGCGGTCATAGTCTCCAAACCTTCTGTTGGCCCAGGACAGGGACCATTCCCAAAGACAACGCATCAGACATGGAAGGGACTGGACAATGGGTTGGAGAGAGATGCTGATGAAGAGTGAGCTACTTGTATCAGGGGGATAATTGAGACTGTGTTGGCATCTCCTGTCTGGAGGGGAGATAGGATGGTAGAGAGGGTTAGAAACTGGCAAAATTGTCACAAAAGGAGGGATTGGAAGGGCTGACTCATTAGGGGGAGAGTAAGTGGGAGTATGGAGTAAGGTGTATATAAGCTTATATGTGACAGACTTACTTGATTTGTAAACGTTCACTTAAAGCTCAATGAAAATTATTAAAAAAAAATAGGGACAAGGCTAGGGGCCCTAATACGTGGCATAATACAATACAAACCATGACCAAGAATGCACAACCACCAGAAGATAAGCTAGATAACTGGGAAATCCTAAAAATTAAACACGTTCATCAAAAGACTGCACAAAAAAGGTAAAAAGAGAACCTACAGATTGGGAAAAAATTTTTGGCTACAACATACCCAACAAAGTTCTAATCTCTAAAATCTGTAGACTATTTCAACACCTCAGTAACAAAAAGACAATCCAATTAAAAAATGGGCAAAGGATATAAACAGACACTTCACCAAAGAAGACATTCAGGCAGCTAACAGACATATGAGGAAATGCTTGAGGTCGTTAGCCATTAGAGAAATGCAAATCAAAACTACGTTGAGATACCATATCACCCCAACATTACTGGCACGAATCAAAAAAACAGAAAATAACAAATGTTGAAGAGGTTGTGGGGAGATTCGAACTGTTATGCAGTACTGGTGGGAAAGTAAAATGGTACAACCACTATGGAAAATGATGTGGCGCCCCCTTAGAAAGCTAGAAATAGAAATACCATATGATCTAGCAATTCCACTCCTAGGAATATATCCTAGAGAAATAAGAGCCGTCACATGACTAGACATATGCACTCCCATGTTCACTGCAGCATTTTTCATGATAGCAAAAAGATAGAAACAACCTAAGTGCCATCAACACCTGAATGGATAAACAAACTATGGTACTATGGAATACTATGCAACGATAAGAAAAATGATGAATCTGGGAAACATCTCACAACATTGATGAATCTAGAGGGCATTGTGCTGAATGAAATAAGTCAACCACAAAAGGACAAACATTGTACGAGACCACTATTATAAAAACCCAAGAAAAGATTTGCACACAGAAAGAAACAAGCTTTGATGGTTACGAGGGAGAGGAGGGGCGAAGAGGGGAAATCACTAACTAGAAAGTAGACAAGTGTTAACTTTGGTGAAGGGAAAGACAACACAATTTGACCAAGGCAAAGCCATAGAAGTTTCCTAAACACATCCAAACCACCTTGAAGGACCAAGTTACTGGGGCTGAGGGGTAGGGACCTGGTCTCAGGGGACATCTAGGTCAATTGGCATAATATAGTTTGTAAAGAAAATGTTCTACATCCTACTTTGGTGAGTAGTGTCTGGGGTCTTAAAAGCTTTCGAGCAACCATCTAAGCTACATCTATTGGTCCCAGCATGTTCGGAGCAAAGGAGAATGAAGAAAATCAAAGACACAAGGGAAATATTAATCCAAAGGACCAATGGACCACACAAACCACAGACTCCACCAGCCTGAACCCAGAACAACTAGATGGTGCCCCCTTACCACCATAGACTGCTCTGACCAGGGTCACAATAGAGGGTGCCGGACAGAGCAGGGGGGAAATGTAGAACAAAATTCAAATTCACAGGAAAAGACCAGACTTACTGGTCTGACAGAGACTGGAGGAACCCCTGAGACTATGGCCCCTGGACGCCCTGCTAACTCAGAACTGAAGCCACTCCCAATGTCAACATTTCAGCCAAAGATTAGACAGGCCTATGGAACAAACAACTACACAGGTGAGGAATGTGCTTCTTGGTTCAGTCAAGTATAAGAGACTAAATGGCAACACCTGCCCAAAAAGCAAAGACCCCAGGGTGGAAAGGGAAAGCAGAAGGGTGCCGACACATGTGAGGACTGCGAGCAATGTCACAACACAATTTGTGTGTAAGTTTTTTTAATGAGAAACTAATTTTTGCTGTAAACTTTCACCTAAAACACAATAAAATAAAATAAAAAAAACCAGTGGCAATATGAAAAAAAAAAAAAAAAGAAACGCTTATTGTTATTTAAAAAAAAAAACAAAAATTGCAGCCAAGAAAACCCTATGGAGCGTTTAACTTGAGGGCACTTGATCTGCGTAGTCATAATAAAGATAAGGTATATATTTCCTTTTTTATTATTATTTTTTCCATAAAGCAGCTTTTTTTGTTTTCCTTTTTCAGCCATTACTACGATTTATTTCCAAATTTTTTCATTACCACAAACAGAAGTTCTGTAGTCATTAAGTAATAACTCCCTATTCCCCTCTGCCCCTAGTCCCTGGTAAACTCTAATCTACCTTCTGTCTCTGCATTTACCTGTTCTGGAGATTTCATAGAATAGCATGGTATTTGTCCTTTTGTGTCTGGCTTCATTTCGCATTGCATAATGTTTCAGAACTTCATTCCTTTTTATGGCTGAATATGTCTTTGATTTTTAAAATCATTTTCTCAGAAGAGTTCCCTGAGTTCCTAACTCCATCCTAGGAAGCTGGCGTGGGCCCAGAAGGATCTAGCTCCATGAGGATTGCCCATCTAGAGGCCGAATCTGACCTTTCTGGCCTTACCTGAGTCTAAACGACGCCTTTGGCTCCATTAATGCCCCTGTCTGCAACATATATTATCTGTTGGGTTTTTAGACTCTTCGCAACTCTCTACTTAAGCGTCCATCTTTTAAACCCTGAGGACAAAATCTGTGTTTACGTGTTTGGACAGAGCTCCTATCATCTTGAATAGTTGGCCTGTCTCCAGCTTTGTGACAGGATGTGGGCCCCCTATTCATCAACTGGGACCTTCAAACCTGAGTGAAACTGGGCTCACATGTGTCCCGGGCACCTTATCCTCCTCCTAGGGCTGCTTTCCATCCCACCAAGGGATATTTACCTCATAGCTAGGAGAGCTGGGCGCTGGAGCCCACAGCTCACACAGCCCCTGCCCAGCTAAAAGTGAATGGCCTCAGGATACATCCCTTAACAAAGGAAAATATTAAGGGAGCCCGGCTTTCCCAGCTGCCTAGGAGTGGAAAGGAAGCTGGGTCCTATGACTCATACAATGCCATCAAAACAATTCAAGGAACTGTCCATAGGAAGTGACCAAAATAGCCCTCGGGTTGATGGTGTAAAGAAAATGGAAGCCAGTAGCTCTGTGACACAAGGACAGGACACACACAAAAAAGAAAAGAAATTTTCCCCATAGCAGGGGAAACAGACGTTTATAAACTGAAACGAAGTTGTTTGTTAACTCCCAGGCCCAGGAAGGAAAAGATTCCAGAGGAGGACAGAGGGAGAGCAGTGGGGTCTAGGGGCCAGCTCACTGCCCACACGTCTTCCCCATTCTGTCTTCAGTGACCTGCTGTTGGTAGCTTGAAATTGGCTGCGACAGGGCTATTTACACCACAAAATTGGCAAGTGCTACAAATTAGGGCTCCTCTTCCCCATGCCTGGAGGTGATTTTTAAACATGTTCCAGCAGACCACTGTGTAGAGGGGCCAGAATGGAACCCAGAACATCATACAGATAGGAGGACTTGACGTTTCTGTCTTGCATGTGAATGCAGAGAAAGAAGAGCCTGTTGCCCGGGCTGTGCAGGCCTAGGAGAGGAACACTTGAGATCTCTTCCTGTACTCTCTGTTCTAACAGAGTCCGTTCTGAAAATCTCTCAAGAGTGAAAGAGTTTTAAAGTCTTCAAGACCCAGCTAACTAAACACAGAGCTCAGGAGAGAATAAATAGTCGTCTGTTATCACACTCATTATCCTTGGCTTCAAAGGACTCAAACGTGTTTATAAAAAGAACATGAGAGTTCTCTATGTTTATTTTAAAGTACGGACTTTAATAAACAGTCTTGGGGGAAAAAACAAATATTACACAGGGGAAACAACCTTCTTTCTTTGTTTTATGCATCAGTCAAAACATAACACTCCCCTTGGCCTTGGCTTAAATGTGTTTTGTTTCTTTGGAAAAGTTAAGCGTTTATAAAATACATACTCTTTATTAACTTTGATCTCCCCACTGGCACAGCTTGAGGTTGGTTCAAAGTTCTATAGAGTTAAATACAACCACATGTGACCAAGGAGGCTCTCATATACCATTTGCCAGTACTGGCAAAGGCAAGATCAGGACTGGAAACCCTAGAGAGGTGGGTGATTCCAAGATCAAGGGTGTGCCCTGCACTACGAGAAGAACTGAGCCAAACGCTCTCTCCTCCTCAGCTGTTCCTGCTTAGCCAGCATTTGTGCCAGGATGAAGAGTTGGGTGAACCCAGCACAGGTCCGTGCTGCCTCTCAGAGGCTAGGAGAACGCCAGGCAACTGCTCTGCAACAAGGTTGCTCTTTCTAATCCTCCCTGACCGCGGACACATTCATGAAAACGCAAATCTTTGCAAGTTAAAGAAAGAGTGAGAGAGAGAGAAAATCCACAATCTTTAATGACAAGAAGTCAAATGCATAGTCATTTTAAATCTGTGTGTGTGTGTGTGTGTGTGTGCACGTGTAGATTTAGATAGCTACGTCCACCACAACAGTTGCTGTCAAGTCAATTCCAACTCATTGCAATCCCATGTATGTCAGGGCCAAACTGTGTTCCATAGGGTTTTCAATGGCTGATTTTTTGGAAGTAGATTGCCAGGCCTTTCTTCTAATGCATCTCAGGGTGGACTAGGACCTCCAACTTTCTGGTGAACAGCCAAGCATGTTAACCATTTGCACCACCTAGGGACTTGAGACAGACATATAGATAGCAGACAGACAGACAGGCAGATACCTGCTGCCATCAAGTCGATTTTGACTCATAGACCTAAATTCACGGTCAATTATGATTCCATTCTTCCTGCAAGAAAATTCTCTTTCCTACATCTTTTTGGCAGATGCTGTAGATGCCCGGTCAACAGCCATTTTCCTCTTCTTCCATGCTGGAAGAGCCCTGGTATAATTCTCCTCCTTAGGACTCAGGCTTAAACCTCACTGCTCTAATCAATCATGGGACCCCAGTGCCCTTGCAAGGGGAGTTGGTATGAGAGCAGTTCTAGTCAATGAGACATGATGGCTGGTTGGCTGGGACACTGCAGGGAAACGCTTGTCTTCCAGAAATACAGGGACACAAGAAAAGAACACTCCCTTTTCTGTCTCCAGGACGTCTGAAGCTGCTGCTGCTGCTATCTAAAACAGCTAGCCAAAGAAAGATGAAAAAAACCTAGTTCTCTGATGACAAGGTTAAACCACTAAATCAATTGTTAAGCTGGATTTTTGTTATGGAAGAGAATACATCCCCTTATTAATTAATTTTGTTGCTAATAGCTTTATTGAGACATAACTCATAAACCATATAATTTGCCTACTTAAGGTATCCATTCAATGGTTTTTAGTATATTTACAGAGTTGGGTGACCATTGCTGCAATTATTTTTAGGATATTTTCATCACCTCCAAATGAAACCTTGTGTCTTTAGCTATCACCCCGCAAGCTCCCATTTCCCTCAGCCCTAAGCAACTCCTGATCTACTTTCTGGCTTTATTGAATTACCTATTATGGAAATTATATAATATGTGAAATTGTACAATACGTGGCCTTTGTCTCCGGCTTCTTTCATTTAGCATGTTTTCAAGGCTGCTACATGCCGTAGCATGAGTCAGTACTTTGTCCCTTTTTATGGCTGAATAATGTTCCATTGTATGGATAGGCCACATTTTGTTTATCCAATCATTAGTGTGGACATTTAGGTTGTTTCCACTTTTTGGCTATTATGAATACTGCTGCTATGAGCATTTGTGTACAAGTTTTTGTGTAGACATATGTTTTCATTTCTTTTGGGTATATATGTGGTAGTAGAACTGCTGGGTTATTTAAATAATTTTGAGTTCGGTTATCTGTTATCTGCAGCCAAAAGCATCCTAACTGATACACCTTTAAATAAACAACACAAAGATAAAGCCCTTGGTCATTATACACACTCAGGCTGCCAGGTTCTGGCCTATTTCTCTCCTTGATGTTTCTAGGAGGAAAACACTCAAGTTCAAGGGTATTGGAAGTATTTTGAACCTGATCTATCTTCCTCAGGAGTCATCTATTTGTCTGATTGTTGTAGTACCTGAGATGGGGGTTGGGGGAGTGCCATTATCTGCTCCAGAAGCTCCCGAATTCCAGAAAACTACCACGGGGCCCATTCAGTCTCCTGGTCAGGATAGACAGTGGCCTGCCATCTCATAGTTACGTTTTGCTGGGTTCCTTTAAACATGAAGAGCTTTGGTAGCTTCAAGAATGCCAAAACTTCTTACAAAGTACCAATAATTCATGAGGGGTCATTCCTTACGCCTTTCTTCATAAGCTTCCATACCTTAGTTATCAGTTAAGTTTAGAATAAATTGGCAGGAAAAGTGTTGATTTGGAATGGAGGGAATGTGAGATTCCGGAGGCCAAGATGAAGGGAAGGAGACCGAACAAGGAAGAAGGGAAAAGGCAAAGCAGACTTTGTCCTTTGGGAATTCTGTTGAAAGACATCTCTGACCTCATCTGGGGACTCTTCACAAAGAAATCCTCTTGCTTGCCATCCTTGCTAATTACATTAGGATATGTTGATAGGTTATAGACAGATAGTGTCATGGACTGAATTAAGTCCCCCCAAAAATGTGTCCATCAACTTCATTAGGCCATGATTCCCAATATTGTGTGGTTGTCCTCCATTTTGTGATTGTAATTTTATGTTGAGAGCATTAGGGTGGGATTGTAATACCACCCTTACTCAGTTCACCTCCCTGATCCAATGTAAAGGGAGTTTCCCTGGGGTGTGGACTGCACCACCTTTTGTCTCTTAAGAGATAAAAGGAAAGAGAAGCAAGCGGAGAGCTGAGGACCTCATACCACCAAGAAAGCAGTGCCAGAAACAGAGTGTGTCCTTTGGACCTGGGGTCCCTGCTCCTGAGAAACTCCTTGACCAGGGGAAGATAGAGGACAAGGACCCTCCTCCAGTGCCAGCAGAGAGAGAGAGAGTTCCCTTGGAGCTGACACCCTGAATTTGGACTTTTAGCCTACTTTACTGTAAAGAAATAAACTTCTATTTGTTAAAGCCATCCACTGTGGTATTTCTGTTATAGCAGCACTAGATGACTAAGATACATACATACATACATACATAGACAAACAGACATGATATAGTTGGGTAGAGAGTCACAATAGTAAAATCCAATTAGGAAAACAGAAACCATGATAAATATTTCAGGCAAAGAAGATTTAAAAATACAGGGAATCTGTTACACAAGTGTTGGAAGGCTGAAAATGCAAAGTGGAGATGCTAGGGTAACCCAGAAATTAATAACTTCAGAAACAGCTACCATCCCTAAGTCTGGGGGAATAAACTGGAAGAAGGGATGTTACCAACTATGAGCTAGAATAAGGGGGCCTTGTGCTTGGACCTCCAGAGGAAAGTTCCACCTCACTGATATCCAAACATCTGAAGAGAGGTCACAGCTCTGTAGGTGCTTGGAGCCTGGTCCTGCTGCTCTTGTTGTTAGGTGCCATGGAGTCAGTTCTAACCCATAGTGACCCTATGTACAAGAGAATGAAACACTGCCCAGTACTGTGCCATCCTCACAATCATCATGCTTGAGCCCATTGTTGTAGCCACTGTGTCAATCCATCTCGTTGAGGGTCTTCCTATCTTTCTTTGGCCCTCTACTTTACTAAACATGATGTCCTTCTCCAGGGACTGATCCTCCTGGTAACATGTCCAAAATATGTGACACGTAGTCTCACCATCCTTGCTTCTAAGGCGCACTCTGGTTACACCTCTTCCAAGACAGATTTGCTTGTTCTTTTGGCAGCCCATGGTATATTCGATATTCTTAGCCAACACCACAATTCGAAGGTGTCAATTTTTCTTTGGTCTTCCTTATTCATTGTCATTTTTTGTATGTATGTGAAGCAATTCAACACACCATGCCTTGGGTCAGGTGCACCTTAGTCTTCAAGGTGACAGACATCGTTGCTTTTCAACAGTTTAAAGAGGTCTTTTGCAGCAGACTTGCCCAATGCAATGCGTCTTTTGATTTCTTGATTGCTGCTTCCGTGGGTGTTGATTGTAAATCCAAGTAAAATGAAATCCTTGATAACCTCAATCTTTTGTTGCTTATTGGTCCAGTTGTGAGGATTTTTGTTTTCTTTACATTAAGGTGCAATCACACTGAAGGCTGTGGTCTTCGATCTTCATCAGTAAGTGCTTCAAGCCCACTTCAATTTCAGTAAGCAAGGTTGTGTCATCTGCATAATGCAGGTTGTTAATGAGTTTTCCTTCAGTCCTGATGCCCTGTTCTTCTTCATTAGTACAGCATCTCAGATTATTTGCTCAGTGTATAGATTGAATAGGTATGGTGAAAGGATACAACCCTGACACACACCCTTCCTAACTTTAAACCGCGCAGTATACCCTTATGCTGTTTGAACAACTGCCTCTTGATCTATGTACAGGTTTCTCAGGAGCATGATTAAGTGTTCTGGAATTTCCATTCTTTGCAACATTATCCATAATTTGTTATGATCCACAGAGTCGAATGCTTTTGCATAGTCAATAAAACACAGGTAAACATCTTTCTGGTATTCTCTGCTTTTAGCCAGGATCCATCCAACATTGGAAGGCCAAAAGAAGCTGAAGGCAGGAACCCACTGTCTGCAGATGTTGAAGCAGTGCTGACAGGAACTTGAAAACAGTAAAGAATTCCCTTCTACCCTCCTCCCACCTTCCAAGTTCCCTCTACTGTCTTCCATTAACAACCTATTAGGAAGCCAGCTGGCAAGGGAGACTGGGAAATGTAGTTTGCAGAGTCCCAGTCCCAAGGTCACAGAGAGACTATAGAGGAGTATTCTTAGAGTTAACACACACCTCTGGCCACACACCATCCATACAAAACCTTCTACCCTTACTTGGAATCTCATACAATAATAGCAACTTGCTTCTGCCCAATAAGCTGTAACTATCTTTCCTACAAATGAAGGCATCCATCCTCTCCCCAAAAAGGCTATACATAAGGTCCAATGGTCCTCTATCCATCTCAGATAGTTATTATTTCTAGTCGACTCACAATGTCATATGAAACTAAATTATTGAGACTAAATTGTAAAGTTAACCCTCAACAACAATCCTACAATAAAATGATGCAATAACAAGCAAGGAAGACAAAGCATAGCTGCTAGTCTCATTTCTAAACTGGGACGCAAGGCCATTGTTGGTTTTGGAAACTTCCTCTTTCATTACTCATCCTGTTTCATTTCCTCATAGCCAGCCAGCACCTCAGTTGTTGGGATTCTTCTCTTTGGGATAAAGAACTTTCATTCCTAAAGGGACTGAATCTTCTACAGTCCTGCCTTAATGGGTTACTATGATTTCTATCAATTTTTGTTTTGGTTTGTGTTATTGGGTTTGATAGTATCGACGGCACTGGGTTTAAGAGCTGCCCCCGAAGAATCTCCTAGATTTCAGACATAGTCCTCCCTGCCCCTGTAGTGTAGCAACAACCTCATTTCCTGCTTGATAATCAGGATCAAACATCCCAGCCAAAAGAGTAAACCCTTCTTTGCCTATCAGTTCAGTGGCATGAAAGCCCAAAATGTCCAGGAGGCAGTCTTAACTCTCAATTCAATGGAACCATTCTGTCCCCTGATGGAGGCATTCATCTGTTGTTAACTAAGAACTCTAAACCCAAAGATACTGGGATGGGAAGCAAAAATTCTGCAACTGGGTTTAATAGTGAGAGGAGGCAAGTTCATTTTCATCTCTTGATTTCCAAATGCTTGTGTTCTGGCTATGGGTGAAACAGCACCATATATTGATTGCTGCATACCACAGAGTGATGTCCCAAAATTTCAGACATTGCCTGCCTACTGGCACTATAAATATGTCATTGGAAGGCCATTCCAACATTCTATTAAGCCACATGCTTCTGGGTGATGGGGTACAGGATAAGATTAGGGAATTCTATAGGCATGAGCCCAATGCTGCATTTCTTTTCAGTGAAATGAGTTCTTCAGCCAGAAGCAAAGTTGTGTGGGATACCATGACAGTGAATAAAGTATTCCATAGTCCATGGGTGGTGCTGCAGAAGTATTTCAGGTATAAAAGACAAATCCATATCTAGAATAAGGTCTATTCCAGTACGCATAAATTGCTTCCACCCTATAATAGAAGGTCCAATGCAACCATGACAACCATCGTTATCTCAAATACCAGCAGAGTTACTCATGGTGGACAGGTTTCAGTAGAACTTCCAGACTAAGACAGACTAGAAAGAAAGGCCTGGTGATCTACTTCGAAAATTAGCCAATGAAAACCTTATGGATCACAACAGAATATTGTCCATGGAGACCCTGGCTGGTGGAAATGGTTAATGCGCTTATCTGCTAAAAGAAAGATTGGAGGTTCGAGTCTACCCAGAGGCACCTCATCAGAAAAGTCTGGTGCCTTTCTCTTACTTCCAAAAAACCAGCCATTGAAAAACCTACGGAGCACAGTTCTACTCTGACACACATAAGTTTGCCATGAGTGGGAATCGACTCAACGGCAGCTGGGTTCATGCTGGAAGATACGCCCTTGGGTAAGAAAGCACTACACGAAAGCTGCAACGATGGACTCAAACATACCAACCGTCATGAAGGTGGCGCAGGGTTGGGCAATGTTTCATTCTGTTATGCATGGGGTCACCTTGAACCAGAGCCTACTCAACAGCAACTAACAACAACGTAATCACCCTACCTGCTGGCCTTCAGGAATCGTGTCATACCAGGGACTCAGTATGTTTTTGCAGCATAGACATTCAGCAGTGGCTACAGGCAGATTGACCTTGGTGAGGAAAAGTCCATGTTGTTGAGTGTATGTAGAGCTTCCATCCCTACTGCCAACATGGTCCCTTTGTACGTGGGCCCCTGACTAAGCACCGGTGTGTTTGAGGAAAAAGCTAACTGACATCCACAGAGAGTGTCATCTTATTCTTATGATTATTGAGAGACTCTCGTCAATTCCTTCCATTGAGTGTTCACATAGGACACAACTATCCTCACGCTTTGTGTCCAATCTGAGAAGACCTCCCATATTCTTCCTTTCTAGTTTCTGGGGGTCCATACTCTAAGGTACTATCCCCAAACAGAAAGACAAATTGCTGTACTTGGACCTCCTCCAACTAAGAGGCATAATACCTTGAGCACCTTTAAGTTCTGGAAACAAAATATACCATGAACAAGTGTGCTGTTCTACTAACTGAGCTGAGAGACTAAACGCCTGAGTTCTCCATTTTCTACGTTCCCCAGTGCAGTCAGAAGCAGCCATCTGGTGTCTTGAAGCCTTGCCTTCAATATGCACATGATTGCAAGTAATCATGGATAATTATTAATTAATCTTGGTGCCATTGCATACTATGGATTACCAGTACCCCAATTTTTCATTGGCAGGGAGCTCAGCATTGTTTCAGGGCAAAGATAGAGGTGAATCAACCCCACATTTCCATCTCTGATGGTCTGTTTCCTGGGAACCCCTCCACACCTCCCATTTCTTTTAAGTACTATAGCAGTCAGGGTCAAGTTGGGACAAGAGAAAGTACATTAGGTATTTCAATACAGAGAATCAGTTAAGCAAGTATTTCAGCAAAAAGTGAATGCTAAGGTAACCCACAGATTATTCCCAACGGGAAGGGTCTAGCCTCCTAGGTCTGGGAGAACAAAAGAAAAGAGATGCTGTTAACAGAACTGAGGAGTCTGGAGGAAGGGCCCCACTTACACCTCTGGGGGGACCTCTGCAGAGCTGGCACTCAGAATCCTGAGGACAGAGTACCACATGCTGGTGACCGGATCTCTGAGGGGGCACCTTTGCACTGCTAGTGCTTAGACCCCTAAGTAGGGGGTTCACTGTGGCTGACACTTAGATTCTGAGGTGGAGCTTCAGTTTGGTAGGTACTTGCACCTCTGAGAAGTGGCCTGGACCTCTGTGGTGCAGGCACAGCCCAGTGGGTACTCAGGTCCCTGATGAGGCTGGAAGCATGCCCTGCAGATGCTCAAATGGCCCAGGGGCCTGGCCCAGGGGCTGAGAGAGGAGCACAGCTGGTAGTCTAATAGAAAGGGATCAATCCACAGCTGCTGCTGGTGCCTCCCAGGAGGCACAGCATGGCTGGTGCTGGGAGTGTTAATGAGGTTGGAAGTGGAGCCTTCGATCTGCTGCTGCTGGAGCAATGCTGATAGGAGCTAGAAACAAGGAAGGAAGTTTCTTCTCCCTTCCTCCCACTTTCCAGTCTCCTCAAGTGCCTTCTGTTGGCAGAACCTAACGGGAAGCCAAGTGGCAAAGAAGTCTGAGAAATGTAGCTTATAGAGACCCACCCTCAGAGGACAAAGCTGAGGGACAGTAGGTTAATAATAAGGACAACAGGATAGAGTATTTAGAGACAGAAAACCTGAGTTCTGATACCCACTCTGCCACTTATTGGTTGAATAGCCTTAAAGAATTTTCTTAATCTTCTTGTATTTCTATTTCCTCGTTTATAAAATGTGGGTAATATCACTTAGAAGGTAGTTGTGAGATAAATGGAATCAATATATATATATAGTGCTTTATAAACTCTGAGTGCTATTTTAATGTATGGTATTATTGTTATTTATTTATTTTATTATTGTTATGGAGCCCTGGTAGTGCAGTGGTTAACAGCTTGGCTGCTAACTGAAAAGGTTGACAGTTTAAATCCACCAGCTGCTCCTTGGAACCTTATGGGGCAATTCTACTCCATGCTATAGGGTCGCTATGAGTTGGAATCGACTCAACGGCAACAGGTATTATTGTTATAGCCAATCCGTGTTGTTCAATAAACTGCTAGGGGGAAGAATTTCTGCCCTAGAATTTCTTATACCTGGTACAAGTTGCCTATCAGGAAAACTATATGCGTGAAAGAGATACCCAGGAACTTGCAAATGGTAGGCAACGGTCATACCAAAAGGTCAATCTAGAGAAGAAAAGACAGATCCAAGTCTTGGAAGTGAGTCAGACATTAGGTGTGAGAGCAGTAGTCAATAGTTGCTTCAAGTTTGATGTCCTTGCCCAAAGTCAGTTCTGGGAACCAGTGAGAATGATGATGGGAAATCAGAGATCCAAAGGAGGCACAATCTGGTGAAGGGGCTGGAGAGGCTTAGGAACTTGTTAGTCAAGAAGCAGAGAGCAGTTTCTTGGCTGCAGAGATAGATACTTTATGGAGTGGGGCCAGGGTGAGCAGTGGGAAACTGCAAGGTGGCACAGTTCAACAACATCCAGTGTGGTGAAGAGAAAGCACCTTCCTCCATTCTTGCACTTACGGGTGCTTTAGATGAGGTTCTTTGATGTTTTCACTATGCTTAAGCTTGTTTCCTTTTTAGGGCACAATGAAGATAAGTAGTCAGGCTGAATGTCTTGATGACAAAAGATGGACCGTGATGAAAGTCTTTCCAGGTCTCTTGTCTAGGAAGTGTGAACTTTTTTTTTTTTTGTCGTTAATGAATATTAACTAGAACAGAAAGTAGAGCTCTTGTGACAGAAAATATTTCTGTAGAGGTTGTGGAATATACTTCCTTGAAGTTACTGAAAAGGAAGACCCTCGCCTGCTGTCTGGAAACAGGGCACTGGATGCAGTACTTTCTAAAGGTTCCTTCCTGGCCTGCAGTGGTAACAATGAGCTCCCAGTAATTTCCAGAGACAAAATCTCCCCCTGCACTCAGAGAGATTTCCTTTTCCTCCTTTGACAAATTACATTACCAGTCCTAGAGACTGTGTTGCTTAAAAGTCACCTTCAATAAAGTACCTCTACTCACTTGAAGGGAATGGTGACCTACTTATCCAACCCAAGTGCGCTATCTGCATGTGCTGTGCCAATTCTTTGGTAGGTGATTTGGGTTGGCTGACACTCCTCTTACCCCTCAGCTTGCTATACATTTGCCCCTACAACTTACACCAAGGCAGTAGGTGCCAAGTAAAAAGTAGGCTAATGGCTTCAGAAGGCTCCTGGTCTGTGTTGCTGACAGAAAGAGCAAAGCTCTCTGGTGGATGCCCAACAGAGATTGTGTAAATTATCCAGCCATCTGGAAATTGTGTTCTACCAAACACATCTCTTTTATGAGAATGGAGGAATTTTTAAAATAGGCACTGTTCATAGTTCATTCTTCCTAACCAAAATAAACTAAACCCAGAGTGCCAGTATTTTTTTTCTTTTTATTTATTTAATTTTTCAGGCATTGGTATCTAAAGTGTTCAGGAATGTTATCTTGAAAAATGTCTCATATTTTGGATTTCTCTGAATATTTTCCCCCATGGTATCATTTAACTTTTTCCTTTACTTCAGTATTTTCTGAAACTGTCAGTCTATTTATTATATAAGAGTTCAGTGAGCAGCTTTCCACGAGGTGATTGATTCAGGGACGTGGGTTCTTTCCATTTTGTGGCTACAACATTCCTTGGAGTTTGTAAAGAATGGATGGAAAAGCAACACCCTTTTCCACCTCCTTAACACTAGCAATGACACACATCAATTCTATTGGTGAGAACTAGTCACGTGACATTAGATACGAGACGGTCTGGGAAATAGAGCCACTGTTTGGACAGCTGCTTTCCAGAAACAATTCTAAACTATGGCATGACAGTTTGCAGAATGCGTGGCCATGTCTGCCGCTTATATCTTGCCTATTTTTCTTTTTTTTCCTGTCTTTTTCTCTTGAGTAATAGGACTTCTCTGTATAGAAAGGATTACTACATGCATTGTAAGTGCTATATTGCCACATGTGCTATATAAATATTTCCCTGGTATATTATTTGTCTTTGTGTCTTTTTCCACACAATTATTTTTAAATTGTGTATAGTTGTTATGGATTGAATTGTGTGTCCCCAAAATATCTGTCAACTCGGCTAGGTCATGATTCCCAGTATTGTATGATTGTCTACCATTTTGTCATCTGATGTGATTTCCCTATGTGTTCTAAATCGTATCACTAGGACGTAATGAGATGGATTAGTGGCAGTTATATTGATGAGATCTACAAGATTAGACAGTGTCTTAAGCCAATCTCTTTTGAATATAAAGGAGAGAAGGAAGCAGAGAGACATGGGGACCTCATACCACCAAGAAAACAGCGCTGGGAACAGAGTGCATCTTTTGGATCTGGGATCCCTGCACTGAGAAGCTCCTTGACCAGGGGAAGATTGATGACAAGGACCTTTCTCCAGAGCTGACAGAGAGCGAAAGGCTTCCCCTAGAGCTGATGCCCTGGATTTGGACTTTTAGCCTACTTGACTGTGAGAGAATAAATTTCTCTTTATTAAAGTCATCCACTTGTGGTATTTCTGTTACAGAAGCACTAGTTAACTAAGACAACAGTCAAAGACCAGTTGCTATTGAGTCAATTACAACTCATGGTGACCCCATGTGTGCAGAGTAGAACTGCTCCATAGGGTTGTCAAGGCTATGACTCTTTGGAAACAGATCAACAGGCTTCCCTTCCAAGGCACCCTGGGTGGATTAGGACACCAATCTGTCAGCTAATAGTAAAGTGCTTTCATATATATGTAAGTGTGTGTATATGTGTGTGAGTGTGTGTGTTTTTCCTTTCATTTATTATATCTCTATCTCCTGTCTTACTAAAAAGTTACCCCAAAGGTAATATAAATAGAATCTAAAATTTTCTTCTGGAATTTTTTATTATTTAATTTTATAAATTAATTTATATTATATCTTAATCCATTTGAAATTTGTTTATCTGAGGAAAATTAGATTCTAGGTTTGTGTCCTTCCAAATGAATAACCACTTAGTCAGCACTGTTTGTTAGTCATCCTTTCTGATCTGTATTGAAATTGCCACCCTTGTGCATGTTAAGTTCATGTACATTCATTAATCCAGTTTCAAACTCTATATTCTCTTCTACTAATTTGTAGATATTAAGCATTTATTCTTCCATATGAGCTATGTAATAATTTTATTATTTCCAAAAAATGGGGATTCCACTGAAGTTGTATTAAAATAATGGAATGGCTGACAATTTCAAGAAATTAAATCTTCCCATCTAAGAACATGAAATGCCTCTCTGTTTTTTTCATTCCTTGTTTTATGTTCTTCAATAATATTTTACAGTTTTATTCGTAAGAATCCTGAACCCTCTTGTCAATTTTAGTTCTAAATATTTAATAGGTTTTTCCCTAAATATGAATGGCATTTAAAAAATTTTAACTTCCAACTTTCATTGCTGTCAATGAAAAAAGGTATTAATTTTGTAAACTTATTTTGCATCTATCCTTAAAAAGGGGTCCCTGGGTGGTGTAAACAGCTAATGCACTTGGCTGCTAACTGAAAGGTTGGCAATTCTCGTCGACCCAGAGGCACCTTGGAAGAAAGACCTGGTGATCTACTTCTGAAAAATCAACCACTGAAAACCTTATGGAGCAAACTCTATTCTGATACACATGGCATCACCATGAGTGGTATGGTTTAGAATGGGGGAGATCTGAGCACATCTGAGAGAGAAGCTATTGGAGAGAAAAACCAAATATGCTAAGGCAACAAGAGGGGAAGGAGATACCTGATGAAGCACAGTGGTTAAGAAGTCAGAAAGGTATGCAAGTGAGAGGCAGGCGCAACCTTAACAGCCTTAGAAAGGGGGCTGTTAGTAACTGTTTTTGTCAGCACTGACATATTTACCTGTCTTGTCCACACTTCACAGTGTAACTTCACAGGGGCTACCTTTCCTAATCACCAAGCTCCTCTGGCTGTAACATCTAGCCTGACAGCTAGAACAAAGGAGGGAAGCTCTTAGCAGAAAGCCCTGGATGACAGTGCCTGTGTCTACTCTGACTTTCCAGACATTCCATTCATTCTTAAACTATCTTGGAGCAGAACTTGGGAGAGGTATTCTTGCTTTATCAGTTGTGGAAGACTGGAATGGAAACACAGACATGGATGCCAAAATCCAGGTCACAAAGCCAGGGAAGGGGCCCCGTTTCCTGTTTGTCCCCTAAATAGCCCCACCTCTCTCTCTGTAAAACCACAATAGTCACTTAAGCCCCTGACAATCAAACCAGGGGAAAAGTTTTCACAGAATGCTAACAGTCCCCCCCCAGAAAAACACTTCATGTTTTTTTTTTTTTTCCAGATCCCTGCACCTGACCCTGATACTCTTCCTTGAAAATGAGCCAGAGTAGCTCTACAGAGCCTGGAGAAAGGGAACAGATGGACAATGAGATAAAAGGATTTTGGATTTGCATAAGAAATATAATTAAACTTTGAAATATCCAAGTTTTTTCAAGTGTATGAAAACTTCCAATAATTTTTTTAATGATTAGGAATTGCTCTTAAATAGCCATTCCTCCGGATGATGATAGTAATGAGGGTTCACTCTACACCAGGCACTGTTTCAGTCACTTCACATGTATTATCTCATTTAAACCTAACAATAACCCTGTGGGGAATGTAGAACTACCTTCCTCTTCATTTACAAATGAGCAAACTCAGGCTTAGAAAATTCAAAAAACTGCCAGGCTCATAAGTGGTGGGCTGGGATTTGAAATCTGCCAGTCTGACAGGCAAGTCCCTGGGCGGTACAAATAGTTAACACATTAAAAACCAGACTTCATAACAAGCTATTTACACAAGTGGCTCCTGCCCATATATAGAGATGGCTTTATAAAAGCATAGAATTAAAATTTTTTTTTTTTCAATATAGTGAAGAAATGTGACTTGTACATATCCCCAAGAGAAAGCCTAGTCCACACTGGTTAAGATATGGTCTCTGGTGTGAGATTAACCAGATACTGTTGAGTCAACTACAAGTCATAGCTATCCCATGTATGTCAGAGTAGAACTGTTCCATAGGGTTTTCAAATGAAGATTTTTTGGAAGTAGATCACTAGGCCTTCCTTCCAAGGTGCCTCTGGGTGGACTCAAACCTCCAACATTTCAGTTAGTAGCCAAGCACATTAACCATTTGCGCCACCCAGGGACTCAAAGTAGAATTTAATGTTGACAGAAATAAAAACTAAAATAATAGAGGTTACAGAAAATAATTAAAACAAAAATACTTGTTCAGGATAGCACATAAGTTAACCTGAAAACAAATACACACACACATACAAACTAATAACAATAATAGATAATGCATATTTTTTTTAAAATATAGAGCTGAGTGTACAATCATTAAGGGAAATTCCCAGGGGCCAAACTGAAGACAGCACTGATTGTCACAGCAGTGAATGAAAGTAGGGGGAGGGGAGAAAAAGGAAGGGAGGATTTCAGTCTCAGTAATCAAGGAATCTCGCAAACAAGGTTGGAATTTGGAAAAAAATGCTTCCACATAAAATTGAGATCCTTTAGACAAAAAGTTGAAAAATGTGCTTACAAACCCAGGCAAACAATAAGGAAGTTTTCCTGCCTTAACCTGGGCACTGGATGGAAAAATAATGCTTCCTTGAGATTTGTAAACCATAGGCCTGCTCATGCAAATTTAGGATTTGACATAGCATCTTCATGGTCCTGTAATGTCTAAGACTAGAAATTAGAATAAAAAGTTGTATTGGGACATTGATAAACCCTGAGCCATCTGAGATAAGAAAATCCATAATCTCTCTAGAGGAATAAGCTCTCAAACTAGATGATATATATAATTCCCAAATATAAGGAACTGCTAAATTCTTACTAATTTCCATAATAAAAACTGAAAAAAAAAAGAAGTGTAACCAGAGGAACAATACACACTACTTACAGAGGCACAATAATTTGTCTAAAATTACTCTTCTCAATAACAATAATATAACCAAAAGTGCTGAGAGAAAATAACTGTCAACTTAGAATTTTATACCTAGCTAAACTACCAAACAAGAGTGAAATTAGACACTTCCAAACAGTACAAGACTGGTAGAGTCGATGACTAACAAATCCTTCAAAAAGGAAAGTAAATCCAGAAGAAAGGAGTATGACAATGACATCCTTCTCACATCAACCCTGAACATAGCTCCACAAACAGGGAATTAGCAAGAGGAAAAGGCTGACCCACTAAATCTCTCCCAAGCACTTTTTATTAAGCACTTATTAAGTATTTTCTGCCTACCTTCATCATTTATGAAGATGCCACTAGGATAAAACCTGGGCAAGGATTAAAAAAGTCTCACACTAAATTTCCGCAGAGCAGATACCACACAAAAAAAGGTAAACCAAAAACTAGACTGGTGGCTCTCAACTCTGGTTGCATATCAGAATCACCTGTGGAGCATTAGAGACTTACTGGTGCCCAGAGATTCTAATTTAATTTGTCTGAAGAGGGGCCTGGGCATCTGAGTGTGTGTGTGTGTCTGTGTGTGTGTGTGTGTGTATGAATATCCTACTCAACTTTGACTCCCCTATCAGCAGATTTTTCTCAGTGTAGAGAACTACCCTTAGAAAAGAGCCTTGGTGGGTCTGTTTTGAGTGTTCACAGAGGCTACATCACTGCAGCCCCTTCAGACTTGCTCACTGAAGGTCCCTTGGGTGCAACGGCTTTTGCAGAGAGCAAAAGACCTCTCAGCTGAAGCTGCTGTTCTCAGATTAGCCTAATGCTCTGTCAACTTTTGGGGTTCTCTTGTTTTACAGATCCTTCAGATACCATACCTGTTCCTTCCCTCTGCCTTCTCCTGCAGAGTCATTGCTACCTACAGGCCTTGTGACTATTGGTGGGTCTCTACCTGGTGTTTCTGGGGTTCATGGAGATACTTTACCATGTAGTTTTGTTGTAAATGTCCATGGGGACATGTTTTCTGTTATCTAGTTACTCTGTTTTAATGTGGAGTTTTGAAGTGACTGAAAAACTATGCTGCCATCATCTTCCCAGAATATGGCATCCACCATCCAAGCACTTCAGTGTTAGGTGGCAGTAGTAGGAGTGTTTTTCTAGGCCAACCCCCAGAATCTCACTGAGCACTGTTCTTGGTTTGTAGCTTTAGTTTGGCTTTTTCGTCCCCTTTGAGATTCTTTATGCTATCTAACATCCTTTAATAAATTCATTTCTGTTTAGATTCCACTGTTTAAAACTGAGAATCCTGAGTGATAAGTAAGTGGAAGACTCTACATGTGCTCCAGCTTTGTGACTGGCTGGCCAGGCACCTCTGGGTTAACCACTCTACTTTTCAGTTTCCTCATCTTACAAAAAAAAAAAAAAAGGCATTAAATGGCAAATGTTTTCTTACCTATAGATTTAGTACAATAAAATAAAAAATAAAATAGCCAAAAAAGTGGGGGGTGGCATAATAATCCTTGCCCTACATTCCAGAAGAGCTGTAGCCACTAGTTGAAATAAAACATATGAAAACACTTTCAACAAGTGAAGCACTGTAGGAATGTGAACTGTGTAGTTTTTAAAAGCCTACCCTGGCCATATTGTCATTTTCTGTTTCTTTAAACGTATCCATTCCATGTACAGTCCCAACTGGGCTGTCTTAGTGAGCCTGAGAAATATGAGTGATTGCAACTGCAAAACCCTGGACTAGGTTAAAGGCAAAGCTGAGATGCTCCTGAAATACAAAGAGGCCTTTCCTCCTGTGCGGAGTCAGCTGTCAGAGGACATCCTGGCTGGCTGAGATGGGCACTTCCTCAGGGAACGGGGCTGGGGCCAAGGTGTAGGTCTTTCCTGGTGTTACTAGTACAACTGAAGCCTCTTGTATGCCAAGTAGACAAAGTGCCTCATGACTTCCTGTATTCTATTCTCCGGGGTGTCATCTTTGTAAGGAAATACTGCATTTAGAGAGGAAATGTCTTTGCTAAAATAGAAATAATAATTAAGTCATGTAAATCAAAATAACAAGATAGGTAATACATTCTTTTTTAATAAAGAAAATCCCAGTGAACCAAATCTAACTACGATCATATGGATAGCGGAACTAGCTGAGCTAATTAACAAATATTTATCAAACCATATGTGTCCAAAATATCTTTGTGCTACTTGGGTACTTTTATGCATTTTGTACATTCCCTACAAGGAACTTGTAATAGTTTAGCCATCAGCTATGGGAAGGGCCCAATTAGGAAAGTCTTTCAGTAAACAGTTAATAGTGTAATTGCTTATTTTTTTAAAAAAGAAACACAGAAAGGACACACTTAAAAGTGATGCATGGGTAGGAACAGGATCAGAGGTAGGAACTGAAGTGAGACATTTTGAATATAGTTTTTTATAAATTTTTAAATTTTTGAAACATGTAAATGTTTTATGTATTCCTAAATCAAAACGGATAAACAAGAACTCCAAAACTGAATACAAAGAGAAACAACTAAGCTTAAATATATATCAAATTTGATAAAAATGACCACACAGAGAAAAAATCATTTCAAGTCAACTTGATTTTAAGGAAAAAACAAAAAACTTTTTTACTACTTTAAAAAAAAATATTGTGGTAAATTATATACAACACAATGATTGCATTTTAACAGTTCTCAAGTGTAGAATTCAGTGACATTAATTGTATTCACTATGCTTTGCTACCATCATGACTATGCATTACTAAAAATTTTACATCACTGAAACAACTCAGTACCCCATCAGTAATAACTTCCATTCTCTCCTTCCTGAGGCCCCTGGTAACCACTAATAAACTTTTATCTCTATACATTTGCATGTTCTAGATATTTCATATAAGTGGGATCATACAATATTTGTCCTTTTGTGTCTGACTCATTTCACTCACCTTAATGTCTTCAGGGTTTATCCATGTCGTAGCATGGATGGGGACTTCATTTCTCTTTATAGCTGAGTAATATTCCATTGTGTGGATATACCACATATCTTTCATCCATTCATTCGTTGATGGACACTTGGGTTGCTTCCATTTTTTGGCTATTGTAAATAATGCTGCAATAGCCACTAGTGTACTTAAGGAACTTTTGATTCTGACCAATTCAAGTCACTATTATCTCTGTACATAATGGTAAAGAGATTTAAAACTTTACTTACTGGGTTTATTGTTAGTAGTAATATTGGTATTATAATTCTAAAACTATTATTTTTTTTTATTATAGGATAAAGCAAGTAAGTAAATATATTAATCCACTTAGGAAACAAGGCTTTATAAGAGAAAAAAACTTAAACATAGAAAATAAAAGAAGGTAAAGAAAAGCCCTACACTGGGACATGTGTGTAGGAAATATCAGTAAGAACCCATGATTATCTTGAAAAAAATTTGTCCAGCTTGGTTCATTGTAATAGCTGAGAAGCAATGACGCTAATAGCAATGAGCACACCTAACACCCAGATTTTGGTGTCTAAAGCCCATTTCCCAATAAAAGGAACCAGAACTCCCCCAGAGAAACAGGTGGTGTCAGATCTGGGGCAGGGAGAACATAAGGTAAGCCTGGGACAATTTGTACCAGAAAACAAGGTAACACGCAAAGACTGTTGGGGTCATAGTAAAAAGATACAGGAACCAACCGATGGGGCTCTCACTGTGAAATTTAGGGCAATTGGAGCAGTAGAAAAAATGATGGTAATTGTTTATAAGAAACTGGATTGTAAAAATCATGATTTGTAATGATACACTGTGGGTGTGTGTGTAGAGGAAGAAAGATAGCTCTCCTTTTACAGAGTGTCAGCCATTAAATGTAGAAAAAAAAAAACAGAATTTTTTAAATCACCATTTTGCAATCCCCGATATAATAACTGATTCAGACAGGATCATCATAGATGCTTAAATTGTTGGACAAAATATTGTTAGTGACAGGGTATTCACACCATCTCATAGTGGCCCCCACAGTTTATTAAACAACTTCCAAAATAAAACTATATCAATACAATAGAAGGATCTGATGGGCCTGACCTTAGCCAAATAATCAAACGTACATCATGAATATTAGGACAACCTAGCATCCTAGCTGTCCTCCGACAGCTCCTAATGCGTGAAATAAGTGCTCAGCAACACCTACATAATATTCTTACCAAAATTGTTTAACCTGGATCTAATCAGACCTTTTTTTAATCAGACCTTTAGACTTTACTCTGAGATACAGTAAAAATTAGGACATACTAGGAACAAAGTAAACACCACCACAAGGAAACAATCAGCTCAGTACAGAAGGTAGGAAATTGGACAAGACAATTAGCCCAAAGTCTTCGGAAAATACAATGTCATGGAGACATAAAAGGAAGTTGTCATGGATTGAATTATGTCCCCCCAAAAATGCGTGTATCAATTTGCCTGGGCCACGACTCCCAGTATTGTGCGATTTTGCTGTATGTTGTAAATCCTGCCTCTATGAAGTTAATGAGGGAGGATGGGCGGCAGTTGTATTAGTGAGGCAGGACTCAATCTACAAGATTGGATTGTGTCTTAAGGCAATCTCTTGAGATATAAAAGAGAGAAGTGAGCAGAGAGACGGGGGACCTCATATCGCCAAGAAAGTTGTGCTGGGAGCAGAGCATGTCGTTTGGACCCGAGGTCTCTGCAAAACGGTGATTTAAAAAATTTTACTGTTTTTTCTACATTTAATGGCTGACACTCCCTAGTCTGGAGGAATATTGATGAGAGGGCTGGCAGAGAAAGAAAGCCTTCCCCTGGAGCTGACGCCCTGAATTTGGACTTTTAGCCTACTGTACTGCAAAAAAGTTAACTTCTCTTTGTTTAAGTCACCCACCTGTGGTATTTCTATTAGAGCAGCACCAGATGACTAAGAAGTGAACTGTTCTATAATAAAGAAACTCAAAAATGAAAACAGTTACATGCAATGCTTGAACCTTAATACCAAAAACCCAAACCTGTTGCCATTGAGTCAATTCCCACTCATAGCGACCCTATAGGACAGAGTAGAACTGCCCTGTAGGGTTTCCAAGGAGCGCCTGGTAGATTCTAACTGCTGACCTTTTGGTTAGCACCTGTAGCTCTTAGCCACTACACCCCAGGGCTTCCTTGAACCTTAACAGGACCCTAAATTGAACCAAAGAACCTAGGCTATATATTAGATGATATAATGAAATTATTCATCTTCTTAAGTATGATAATGACAGAGTAATGTAGGAGGAGATTCTATTTCTTAGGAGATTCATGCTGAGTATTCAGAGAGGAGCTGTTGTGATGACTACAACTTACTGTCAAAAAGTTCAGCAAGAAAAGGGGGGATATACGTATATAATACATAGACA
Organism: Loxodonta africana; assembly: GCF_030014295.1. NCBI lineage: Eukaryota > Metazoa > Chordata > Mammalia > Proboscidea > Elephantidae > Loxodonta > Loxodonta africana. The sequence continues at coordinate 171,984,118 of NC_087345.1, read as the reverse complement.
GAAAAAGAGGGAGGGAAAGAGAGGAGAGCTTACAGGAGAGAGAACAGGAACAACTGAGGCAAAATTGGAGAAGTTAGGCAAAGGGTATTAACCAGCAACCAGCTGTGGTTGAGTTGATTCTAACTCAACGTGACCCCTACTCTGACATGCGTCAGAGTAGAACTGTGCTCCATAAGAGTTTTCAATGGCTGATTGCTTTGCAGTAGATCACCAGGCCTTTCTTCCAAGGTGTCTCTGGGTGGACTTGAACCTCCAACCTTTCAGTTACCAGCCAAGTGTATTAACCATTTGCACCACCCAGGGACTCCAGGCCAAGATTATACAAATTTCATTTTACTACTTTTTCCATTTTTCTGCATGTTTGAAAATTTTCAAAGTTAAAGGTTGGGGGGAAAGCACTGAAGATAATTATCTTTGAAAAATATAGTTAGGTTCCTGCAGGAAAGAGAAATGATTAATCCGTGTTCTTAAATAAGAATAGTGACCTCCCCCACAGCTGGGGATGAGCCCGCCCATCACTGTCAAGGATCGCTCATCATTCTGAGTGTGCGTTGTTAATTTAGAAGTGCACCAACCCCGATCCTCCTGAGAAACAGTTACGAAGGCAACGAAAGCCTTTCCAAGGCAGCCAAGAGTTCCCAGGAGGCAAAGCCTGCAGGATGAGAGGGTCTTTTTCAGAACAAAGGGCAGGGAGGGAAATAAATTCAGGCTTGGCTTTGGACAAGCCAGTAGGGCATACGTCAGCTGCACCCCCAGGTCAACACGTGGATCCCGAGCCAGAAGCGTTGTATCATTTTATACATGAAAGTGGTGTTTCCTAACTTCCGGGAGAGTATTCTGGCTATTGTTTTAAAGGTAGACTTTTCCTGGCCACTTGGTGTGTTTTGATTCTTTCGCCTGCTTCTGCCCGCCTCCCCACCACATCATCTCTGAGGCCTCTCTTCCTCTCCCTCTTCCACAGCCCTGAAAACACACACTGGGCAGCTACTTTCCCCAGTGTCCACTCAGGCCTTTCAGGCCCAGGTTCTCCCTGAGAGCCACACTCAACCCTGAGACATTCCCAGCTGGGCACAGAGAACTATGGTTACACAGCATGGGACCGGAATAACATATTTTTCAAGATTGACGGTTTTTTATTTACTACAGGCAAAAATCTCAGCAACACTGAAAGGATGTGGTCCAAGCTATTTCATACATAATATATACATTCATCTTTTGGGGGAAGTCCCTATCTTTGCGTTCAGCTGACATTAAAGGGTAGGTAAGACTCGTTCGTGCTGCTTGAACAACCCTTTAGAGTGGAGAACAGGCCAGAACCACAACCACTAGCCCAGACTCCATGACACTCCATTTCTTCCCATGAAATCTGTTCAAAATATCGTCCATTGAAGCTTTTCATAAACTAATACCCTTGAAAAGTCAGATCATACATGTGCTAAGTTCAGGGATAAGATTGGGCCACCATATCCATAAATCTTCCCTGTGACCAACGGGTACTAAATATAGATACACATAATACTACTTATACTCCTTTTCTTACTGGAGACATGGTTTCCTGGATGAATATTTATTGGATAATATCACAAGCTGGATAAATCTGGTTTCCTTTTTACACTGGCTGATAAGAGGTTCAGAGGCAGATTTGTCGTTGTTGTTACTGTTGAGTCGATTTCAACACATGGCAACCCCGTGTGTACAGAGTAGAACTCTCCATGGTGTTTTCAAGCTTGTAGCCTTTTGGAAGCAAATCTCCATGACTATATCTTCCAAGGCATCTCTGGGTGTGTTTGAACCGCCAGGCTAGTAGTCAAGCGCTTAACCGTTTGCGCCACCCAGGGCTCCTCACAGGCAAATTTGAAGCCCACTTCTACCAGCATAATCAAAACCTTATGCCTTACATTTGGGGCACTGTCCCGGTTTTTGCACGCTCATGATTTCCCACCTCATGCCGATTGCAGTTTTGTAAGTTGCCTGAATCCATCTTAAAATGAGGTGAAAGATAAGGAATGAAGAGAATGCTGGCAGAACCTAAAACGCAGTAGAGGCTGCTTGGGCTCTAGGCCATTCTCAATCTGTACACTGAACAGATGTGTGTGTACTGGGGTTGGGGGGAAGGTGACACAGTGGACCCCAGGATGCTCTTTGCCAATCATCAGGAATAATATGCTGAAGACCACCCGGCCCGGACCCAAAATAAATATGTTGCTGTTGTTAGCTCCTGTCAAGTTGGCGCCTGACTAACGGTCACCTCATGCGTAACCGAATCGAATCATGATCTCCAGGGTTTTCATTGGCTGGTTTTTCAGAAGTAGATCACCAGGCCTTTCTTCCTAGTCCATCTTAGTCTGGAAGCTCTGCTGAAACCTGTTCAGCATCATAGCAACTTGCAAGCCTCCACTGACAGATGGGTGGTGGCTGTGCTGAGGTACATTGGCCAGGAATTAAACCTGGGTCTCCTGCATGGAAGGTGAGAATTCTACCACTGAACCACCATTGCCTCTCAAATTAAATATAAACCCATTACCCATTGCCATTGAGTTGATTCTGACTCAGAACAACCCTACAGGACAAAGTAGAACTTCCCCATAGGGTTTCCAAGAATGGCTGGTGGATTCAAACTGCCGACATGAGCTCTTAACCATTGCGCCACCAGGGCTCCAAATTAAATACAAGAACAGCAAATTCCTGGAAAGCAACTCTCACTTGGCAAAGCCAATAAATGAAGCTGCTCCCTTGGCTCTCCTTGATGCCTTGGAAACTGAGAGAAATCAAAACTTAATTGTGTTGGATACTTGCTATATGTCAACTCCATAATCCTTATGGCAACCCTGTTATTAAACATTGTTATTCCATTTTGCACAAGAGAAAACTGAGGCTCATAGAAAATAAGTAGCTACAAGAAAATGGCAAAAGCAGGAGTTAAAGCCCTGGCCTGCCTGATTCTAAAGCCCAGCCTGCCATGCACAGCTCACTGCCTCTCCCTGCCTCAGTTTACCCACATGTGTGGATGTCATGTCCCCTTCCATTCCTGACAGGGCTGCTACTTGAAGTCTATAGAGCATTTCAACCATTTGGAGGAAAAGAACTTTAAAAACATAAGGCCAAGTGGAATGAGACCAAAGAGCCATTGGGTGACTGCCTGGTTTGATTTTGGTCCCTCTGAGAACCAGAGAGCAAATGTCAAAGAACAGACCTTGCCCCCTGGCACCTCTGGATGTCACAAAAAATCATCAAAACACCTGGTGAAGTCCAGCAGCCCTTGGAAGACTTCGGTAACCATTGCATTTAAGTGCTGCCTTGGGGCCTGCAAGTATGGTGCCCATGGTGTTAACGCTGGTGCCCTGTGCTGTCAGCTGCACTGAATAGCCACCTAAGCTCAGGTGCGGAAGCAGGGCAGGAGAATTCTCTCTCCCCCGGAGCCGGGTTCTCCGGCCAGGCCTGCTGATACCATGGGAACTGTGCCGGCCAATGGGACACACTCAGCTGTTCCTGAAAATCTCTCAGAGTCCCTGCTTCAGGGCTTATGCCTTTGTCATCTCACATGCCTCAGAGCAATCTCAGGAGATTCACCTCAAAGTATCTATCTTCCCTCCACTGAGAATTTCTATGCTTCTTTTTTTTCCAATAAAACTCCAACCCTTTTACCTTTTGGGGGATCCTTCCCTCCCTCCCCATACTGATATTATTGACATTGGTCTCCTTGATTTCCTCATATGTGCTATGCTGTCTCCCATCGTCAAGACTTTGCATAGGCTGTTCCCTCTGCCTGGACCACTGGGATACCTGCCTGCCCCCAGACTCCTCACCTGGTTTTGACTTCCAGGTAATTTCTTCTAGCTTCATTGTCATCACTTCTGAGAAGACTTCTCTGACTTCCCCAGACTGAGTCAGGCATCTCTTCTATGTTGTCCTAGAGCACCTAATGGTTCTTTAACTTTTTCACCACATCATGGTTATTTGGAGTCCCTGGGTGATGCAAACAGTTAATGTATTTGGCTGCTGACCAAAAGGTTGGAGGTTCAAGTCTACCCAGTGGTTCCTCGGAAGAAAGGCCTGGCAGTCTACTTTTGAAAAATCAACCATTGGAAACCTATGGAGCGCAGTTCAACTCTGACACACATGAGTTGCCATGAGTTGCAATCAACTCAACAGCAACTGGTTTAATGTTTATTTATTGTCCGTCTCTCCCAGGAGACACTAAGCCCCAGGAGGGCAGATCCCGTGTTTGTGTGGGTTACTGCTCCATGTCTAAAACAATGCCTGGTCCAAAGCACATGCTCAATAACTGCCAGACGAATGAATGAATCAATGAATTTCTTTTAAAGAATGAAGATCTAACTCAGATTGATGCCATAACAACAGCAATAATAAAAAGTCCTCAGATTTGTGTAGGTCTTCATAGTTTAAAAAGTGCTTTCATATAAACTATCTCTATAACACTGCCAAGTGTATGTTTCTTATAGAAGACTTGCTTTCTTCAAGTTTTTCATTCTTGTTCAAATCTTTCATTCTTACGAGTATGGTTTTGCTCTGGAAGTGGTAGCAATTCTGGACTCTCACCTCTTTATCATTTTTCATTTAAAGAAGAGGGGGAAGATAACACATATTTAGCTCTGATGGTATACTAGGCACTTTACCCAGGGTATCTTATTTAGAGCTCAAAAATGGTCTTATGATCCCAATTTTACACAAGAGAAAAATAAGTTCACTTGGCTAACAAGAATCTAGGCCCACCTTGAACCTAGGCTGTCTGACTCCATGGTCATGGTCTTTCTAGTAGGTTACCCTCACATTTAATAAAGTGCATGGTATGGGACATCTCTTGATGCATCGTTCCAAGTCACACTGTCATTGGTAATCACCCCACAGGGCTAATACCCTCAGTTCTGTTTGTGCACCCTTCTGACAGGAATATGGTAAACCAGAGACTTCCAGAATTTTCCATCTGTGGACTCCTTCAACAGGGCAAAATATATGCCATTTTAAATGCCCTTATTCTTAGGAGAGGCAAGACTGACAGGAATGAATGCAATGGTTGGGATTGCTTTAGTTGAAGCACTGGTGAGATGAGTGATTTTATCATGTAGCATGTGGAAATTATCAATTTGTGCTGAAAGAACATGGACACAAAATTTTAATACCGGAATATATCCATGATCATCCTAAAAGAAGCTCTATAGACCCTAGCGGCCCACAGACCACACCTCAACAATTACTGACTTAGTAATTTCTTAGGCTGAGAGGAGGAAGCCCAGGATCAAAGACAAGTGTGCTGGTTTCCCATTGTCTCTGATCTCGGCACCATCGCAGAAGAGAAGGGCGTTTGTTCCTCCCAGTGCAGTGCTGGTGGCGCTGCAGCGTACTTCCCACCACACTGTGGGCTTCTAGGGGGACAAAATCTCCAGTGTTAACCCTTCTTGTTTAGATGAATAACTGTTAGTTTAATATATATTAAACAACCAGCAATGGACTAATACTACCTCCAGGTCTCTCCCATTCTAGATATGTGGGGCTGACGTGCAAGATACCCATCACTGGGTAGATGATACCGTATGATCTGAAAAGAGAAAATGACCTTCTGCTAGTTTTAAAGAGCTGCAGTAATTGTGTCAATTTCCCCTTCTTCTTTTTGAAATCTTTCATAAACAAGAAGGGGAATGAGAAAGATAAATGCAATGAGGAGTCAACTATAAACTGAAGCACAGTGTCCGAGGAAGGGCTACCAAAAGCAGAGAAGGTCTAAAAGCAGTACAAAGATCTAAGAAAAGATGCTATTGCTATGGGTATCAGGCAAAGATGGGACAGCTCAGTTCTCCAAGTTAAGTAGAAATGCTCCTTGAGGCACTTCAATCCTTGTCTGAGACAATGGGAACAGGTGTGTGGGCCAGTGGTGGGCTCTTCCCTGGACTTAGTTCAGCATGAAATCTTGAGAAGCAAAGGATACAGCACCAAAGGAAGAAAACTATAGACAAGACATATTTCTAGGAAGCCATGTAGAAAAGGTTAAAGGAACTCACAAGCCCAGATCAAAGAATTCCTGCTAGCTTAGAACATAATTCTCATCCTTCCACCACACAAAAGTCCTAGAGCTAACATGCTCAGTAAGAACTCACTTCGTTCAAAGGCAAGGAATAATTGGAAAAGAACCCATCCAGCAATTTAATGCTAGAGAAGCCAGTCCTGCGGTATTGGCCATGGCTCAGCCTTCAGACCACAGTCTTTAAGTAGCTCTAGGCAAGGCCCTGCTTCCAGCTTTGCTTTGGTCCTCTCAGAAAGGGACCTGACACTGGGAGGATTTTGCACACCCAGAATTCTGTGGCCCAAAGTCAAGGAAAGCATATCCAGCTCTTCAAGAGGAATCTAAGGAGGTGAGTGGTGTTGAACACATCCCTGAAATCTCCTACCTTTGGACTTTAACAGTGTTTTTCTGTTACTTGCGGCCAAAAGCACCGTAACTTAAAGTTGTATATAGCATGTACCATTTATGAAATATAGACAAATAAATAATACAAACATATATGCTTATACATGCATAAGCTATAGAATAACACAGAAAAAAACTAGTAAAATTGCCTTGGTAATGTGGTATGTACGTACAATGGACTACTATTCAGCTATTAAGAGAAATAAAGTCCCAATGCGTGCCAAAACATGGATGAACCTCTAAAACATTATCCTGAGTGAAATAATGCAGTCATAAAAGAACAAATACTGTATAATCTCATCTATATGAAATATCTAGAAGAGGCACATGTATAGAAACCAAAGCTTGTTAGTGGTTACTATAAGGGGAGTTATTGCTTAGGGAGCACTGTGTTTATGTCAATGGTGGTAGAGTAAGTCAAAAAACGGTAATGACAATGGTTGCACATGAAGACTGTAATCAGTGTCACTGAAATATAGACGTAAAAATTGTTGACTTGGCAAATATTTTGCTATCTATATTCTTAACACAATTTTTTTTTTAAAGTTTCTTTGGAGGGAAGGAAACCGGTTGTCTTGAAGATAAGCTGGAAGTAGACCTGCTTTTTATTTTATAACCTCTTTTCACTACACAGATTTTTTTTTCTTCTGAATATACTACCTCTTCAAAATCATTATTTCTCAAATGAAGAGATTCGCATTTTAAAATACTGTTGCTTCTCAAGATCCATACCTCACACCATACACAAACACTAATTCAAAATGGATCAGGGACCTACATGTTAAATCTAAAACCATAAAGTTGCTGGGAGAAAATACAGGGACAAAGCTACGGCACCTAATTTTTTTAACAATAGATTACCAAATACAACAAAAAATGCATGAGCAGTAGGTGACAAAACAGACAACAGGGACCTCACAAAAATTAAACATTCTTATCAAAACACTTTATCAAAAGAGTAAAAAGACAACCTACTAACTGGGAAAAAATCTTCGGGAACCATATATCTAATTAGGGTCTAATGTCCAAAATCTACATTAAATTTCTACAACTTAACAACAAAAAACAAATAACCCAATCAGAAAATGGGCAAAGGACATGAACAGATACTTCACCAAGGAAGATGTTCAGCAGCCAAAAACACATGAAAAGGTGCTCATCATCATTAGCCATTAGAGAGATGCGTGTCCATCAGTGGATAAATAAAATGTGGTAGATACATACAGTGGAAGATTACTCAGCTATAAAGAGAAGTGAAGTCCTTATATGTGCTGCAACATGGGTGAACCCTGGGGACATCACGCTGAGTGAAATAAAAAAAAAATTTTTTTTTTTAAGTCAATCACAAAAGGACAAATATTGTATGAACTCACTCACATGAAATGAAAAGAACAGGCAAATAGATAGAGATCAAAGGTTATTTGTGGTTACCAGAGACAGGAGGAGCAGAAAAAACACCAAATCCGTTGCCATCGAGTCAATTCCGACTCATAGCAACCCCATAGGACAGAGTAGAACTGCCCCATACAGTTTCCAAGGAGCGTCTGGTGGATTCTAACTGCCAGCCTTTTGGTTAGCAGCTGTAGCTGTTAACCACTATGCCACCAGGGTTTTTGGAGGGGGAAAGGAGAGAGGGAATCAATTTCTGGGAAGTAGTGAATTTTTGTTTACAGTAATGGGAAAATTGGCATCTACCAAGGGTAATGGTTACCCAACTTGACAAAAGTAACTGATATTACTAAAATGTACATCAGAAAAAGGGCAAACAGGCAAATGTAGTATTATATATAATTTTCCAACAATACCAGCAGCCAAAATAAATGAATAAAGAGAGGCTACTGATACTACTTAGGTACAACTAAACACCTTGTGGAATGAGTTTTCTTGGTTCAAAGGTTTAGGGTTATGATTTCATGTGTCTGTCTAGTCAATTGGCCTAACATTGTTTGTAGAGTCTCTGTTCTACCTCTTAGTTTGGTAAGTATTTCCTGAGGTCTTAAAAGCTTGCAAGTGGCCATCCCAGATACAGTAATTGGTCTCTATTTGCCTGGAACAGTAGAGCAAGATGGAGACCCAGGAATTAGAGAAGGAAATGAATTACAGGTCTAATTGCCTAAATGAGCTACTACCTCCATTGCCAGAACTGGATGGCACCCGGCTACCATTGCTGAATATTTCCATCAAGGATTCAATAGATGGATCCTGATCAAAAGAAGAAAAACTGTGGAACAGAATTTCAAATTCTTAAAGAAATCAGAGTTACTGGACCCACTGAGACTGGGGGAATCCCAAATCTACTGCCTTAAGATAATCTTTAAGCCTTAAACTGAAACTATCCCATGAAGTCATCTTTAAACTAAACAGTTTAGCTCAACTAGCAAAGAATGTTCACTTTGAGCACTGCACTCTTTTAAAGAATTATCTATATAAGATCAAATTAAAAACAGTAACTCTAAAACACAGAGGAGAAGTTGAGGGGACAAAGAGTCTAAGTTAATGGTGGTGAAACACTGTGGAGGGAGATAGGGAAAATGGTGACACAATGTGAAGAATGAAACCAATGTCACTGAACTGTATATGTCAAAATGTTGAATGGGTGTACGTTTTGGTATGTATACATTCACCTATATATATACATATACACTTATATTGCTGCTGCTTTGCTCTCGGGGCTTCAGGCCAAGCCCTACATGGTAGTGGACCTACCATTGAGAAAGATCTCCATTTGTCTCTTTGCCCTCTCAGCCTCTCCCACCTAGCCCTTTATTCCTGCACTTTCTGATCACGCTTTTTTACTCTGATCACTTTCTTTCCTCCTCTAGTTTTTGTCTCCTGTCTAGGTTGAACACTCACTCTCAGGATTTGGCACAGGAGAATCTGGTCCCAGCTTTTCTGATACTGGCTCACACCTCAGACCTTGCAGTACTCTGGCGTGCTAGGCTAGGTGCTGCCTCCATGTCAAATCCGTGGAGCTGGTCCATGTGGCCATCATCCTCGTTGGCTTTGCCATAGCCTTTCTGGAACTGAACCTGATCTGAGAGTATTTTTCTCATTCAGAAGGCTGTGGCCCAGAGTCAAGTAAACGCACGTCCAGCAATTTAAGAGGACACCATACGGCAGGACTGTGAATGGAACAAGAGGAATGTGGATCATGAGCCCAGATTGAGCTGCTGATGGAGTGTCCACTCCCAGGAAATGTGAAGTTCTTTGCTAAACTGCTGCCAGATCCTGGAGAGGTGGTTTTCTTTCCAAGTGAATGCTGACTGAAGATAGTACTGGCTATCAGAAGAAAACGAGCACTTTTGTGGGAAAAACGTCCAGCACGAGTATTAAAGCCAAGAGTTGTGCAGGGTAGAAGCTGGCCATTCTGCTCAAGATGGACAGCTTACACACAATTCCAGTTCACAAATGCATATCTTGCTTGGGTTGAGAGACAAGTGGGATCTAGGCCTGAGTGATTACTCCCACCTTCAGGAGAAGCTGGGAGGTGGGGAGCTGGGAGGGCGTTGTGTGGCAGGGAGGGGTTTCTGAGGTTGCAGGCTGAAAGAGAGTCTGGTCCTTTCTACTGTTTGGCTAGGAGACTCATGTTTAAAATTTACTTCACAGTTTATGGGCTATAAAGTCATTTCTTTCCTTCTCTGTTTTATGGGAGGAGGAGGAGGAAGAAAGGAGTCCAGTAACAAAAAATCTGATGTTCTAATGATATTTGAGAACTCTTAAATTAGGTGCTCTGTACTGGAAAAAAATATTTGGCTATTGAATTAAAACCCTAGGAATAACAATAAATAAAGCGCAGTACAGACTACCCAAAACACAGTGAACAAGTACCCCAAGGGAGGTCTGAGCTCTTATCCATAACTGCAGACGCAAGCTTGAAATCTCTTTGAAGTCTTAGGCTTGGTCTTTGAAATGCATCCAGTTTTGCATTCTGCCCATTAATGTTTATTTTAATATGAAAATAATGTTCTTTCTTCTCCAAAATCTTCAGCTGAAACCCCATGTCCAGGAAGGTGTGGCCGGGGAACACAGTCCAGTTTCAGATGCCCCGTGGTTTGAATAATCAGGAATCCAAAAGCACTAGGAACAGTTCAGAGCAACTGCTGCTGGTGATTTAGCTGTCTTGGGCCCCAAGACACAGCAAGCACTGTCCTGGGCTCTGGTCTATGAAAGGACCACAGGGGACCTCTCTCTACAGGAGTATAGCTGCTGAGACACTGTAGGACACCTTTCATAGGTTACACTAGGAAAAAGAACTGTATCTAGGCACACACTCAGGGGTTCCACTGGCTGCTCATATCCTTGGTGTCCTGGTTACAGTCTGCATTACTTCAGGTAGGCTAGGCTGTGACAGCACACTTGACCCAAACATGTAATGGCTCAACACAATAGAAATATAACAGCCCACAGAGGTTCAGGTGGACGACTCTACTCCATGTGGTCATACAAGAACCCAGGCATGGCAACTTGGCCATCTTTACCATGTGGTTTCCAAGTCTGCCCTGGAGGTTGCCACCCCAATCAGGCAGAAGAATAGAGCGTGTTGGAGCATGAAGGAGAAGGTTTTTATCTACCAAGCCTGGAAGTGACACACAGACTTCCACTCACATTCCATCTGTTAGCACTCCATCCTACGAAGACAATTTGCAAGACAATCTGGGAAAGGAAGTCTAGCCTATGTTCAGGAAGAAAAAGGAAATGTAGATTTTGTAGTGTAGAACTTTTTGTGACAACACATAAACCAGGAAATCACATGAATCCATTCACATTTGTTTCAAATAAATTAAATAATGAGAGAGCTGATACACGGGTCACCAGCATATTTCTGGGTGATTTTCTGCCCTCCTCAATAGTTTAGTAAGGTAAAAGAGGTGCAGTCCCAAGTCAATAAGTTGCTGGAAAGTTTACTGGTGCCCTCAATGAACATCAATTTTTTCAAAGATTTGATCCTGATTTAATTAATTCCAGGCCCTGTGTAACAGAATTAATAAAAATACTTGTCACTTTATGGAACCAATCAGGTCCATTGAATGAGAAGTCTGGAGACCTAATTTTCTTCCTAAAACTATTGCTTCTTTTCTAAAACTGCCTGCCATTTTCACCTTTTTAACAGAACTTCTCACAAACATTTCGCTGAACAAAGGAAGTACCAATGGGACTAATTCAAAATAGCAAATAATCCAAGTCATTTCCTTGTGATCTTTTCTCACACTAAGTTTGCCTTCCTAACTCCATTTGTTGGGCTGGCACAAAATGTGGCTCAAAAATGCAAATTAGAATAATTATGATCTGCAATATGCAATACCAGAATAACATCTACAACAGATCTTCCTCCGAGCTAGAACACTTTGTACCCAAATTCAGAGCCAGGGCTGGTGTAGACTCTGTTTCTGGCGGCTTCCGACTAGAAGGTAAGTGCTCCTGTACCTGCATCTTTCTGTTCAGACAGATGTTGTAAGCTCCCCTTTCCAAAGCCAAGAGCCATGTTGGATTTATAACGTTTCCTCACAGGACTGTTTCCAGAAGGATGACATTCATTTCAAAACGCTGGGACTCAAATAAATCTATCTGCCACGACAGTACCACATAAAGTCTTATATAGAGTATGTCCTGAACTGTGCTTTCTGAATATCATCAAGGTCAACACACTGAACAACTCCAGAGAGAGTTCTGTGTGCAGTGTGAAGACCCTCCCTTCATCTTAAGAATTTAGGAAGACTTCAACTGATGTCAAGTTTTTAATGTCTTTTGGGGGGCAACACACATGTGGTTGGTTCTTTAAAGCTGCAGTTACAACCTATAAGATTATATCAGCTGCAATTGAGCAAAAAAAAAAAAATGAGGAACTTCCACTTTGAAAACCAAACCACTACAAACATCTGGAAATACAAGATAAAATACGACAAACAGGATTTTAAATGCAGCTTGAAAGAATGTAAAGGAAATCCCAGAAGCCAGAAATAAAGAGTAAGCTAAAAACCAGAGCAGTAAGCATCTGAAATGACACAGGGGCTGTCCCTGAGGTAGGTTATCAGTCTCAGAAATCTTTAGGCTTGTGTTTCAATACTCCTGCCAAGACAGGAGGCAGAGTCCTGTACAAGTAAGAGAGGTCAAGGCTCCAAAGAAAGTGGAGGCTCCTAAAGGCCAATACCTCAATAAAAGATAAGACTAGATAAATATTCATACAAAATCAAGAAGATGACAAGTGAGATGACAAGAAAGCTTGTGTTTTACTTCCTGTACCAGAAGTCAGGAAAAAAATTCCTCCCAGGAATTCATAACTGCATTCCATGCAGAACTTAGGTCCAATTTCACACCATCAGTATGGTTCAGGAAAACCCATTTCAAGAAAATAACGTGAAAATTGGTCCAGGCCAATAAAAATCCCAATGATACTCAGGTTACACAAAAGTTGCATCATAACAGAGGATGAGCTCACAATCAAAACTCTTAAACTACCATGATTAAGAGCCAGCAGACACAATAAACAATGGTATTAGAACCCAAGAACGTCAAATAATTGGACAATCTTATAGATTATAAAATAAGAATATTTGACATGGTTAGTATCAGAAAGGAAAGAATTCAAAACATAAGAAAACAATAAGACCATATTAAAGATGAAACAAGGCCAATATGAAAAAGAGCCAAATAAAAATTTAGATATAAAAATCTAGCAGTTGAAATTAAAAACTCAGTGGATAGGTTTCAGCTGATTAGACACAGCTGCTCAGAGAACAGGTGAACTGGAAAGAAAATATGAGGAAATTATGCAACATGTAACACACAGATCAAGAGATGCAAAACATCAAGAGAAGTTAAGAGATATGCACACGGACTGAAAACATCCAAGTGTATCTAATAGGAATTCCAAAAAGAGAGGATATAGAGAATGAGGAGAGCCGATATTCAAAGCCAGAATAGCTGGGACTTCTCTGAAATTTATCGAAGACATGAATCTGTGAATGCAGGAAGTGTGGCACGTCCTAAGCAAAACAAATAAAACTCGTCCACATCTGAACACATTATGGTAAAACTGCAAAACGCAAGGCAAAGAGAAAACTTAAAAGCAACCAGAGAGAGCATTCTTTAGACTGATAGCAGATAGACATAACGGCAGCAATAAAAGTCAAAAGGCAACGGAATAGTATCTCCAAAGTGCTAGAAGAATACAACTTTCAATCCGGAATTCTACATTCATCTAAACTGTTGCTCAAGAGTGAAGAAAATTAAAAATGCTTTCAGACACACTAAGGCTGAGAGCATTAACTCGTTAAACTCTCATTGAAGGAATATCTAAAGGATGTTGTTCAGGAACTAATAATGGGACTAGAAGAAACAAACATGGCACAAGAAGCAATAGCAAGCAATGAAACCAGTAAACAATCAGGTAAATCTAAACCAGAATCAGCTGTATTTTTTAAAATGACGTTTTTTAGGAAAAGGTATGTTATGGATTGAATTGTGTCCCCCAGTCTATAGCCATACCACCCTGAATGTGCCCGAACTCGTCTCATTTGTGTCCCCAGAAAATGTGTATTAACTCGGCTAGGCCATGATTCCCAGTATTGTGTGATTGTCCGTTATTTTCTAATCTGATGTGATTACCCAAGGTGTTGTAATAAATCCTATCCCCTATGATGTTTGCTATGGGTCGGAATCGACTCCATGACAATTTTTTTTCTTTTTTTTAGTGATATTAGTGAATCTGGACTCAATCTATGGGATTAGGTTGTACCTTCAGTCAATCTCTGAAATATAAAAGGAAGAAGCACCAGGAGGGGATTACGTTCTTTGGACCTGGGGTTCCTGCACTGAGAACCTCCTAGATCAGTGAAAGATTGATGACAAGGACCTTCCCCCAGGAAGGGCTGACACAGACAGAAAGCCTTCCTCCGGAGCTAGAGGCCTGAATTCTGACTTCTAGCCTGCTAAATTGTGAGAGAATAAACCTCTGCTTGTTGAAGCCATCCACTTGTGGTATTTATGGTATAGCAGCACTAGATGACTAAGACAGAATTTGGTACCAGAAGAGTGGGGTGCTGCTCTAACAGATACCTAAAATGTGGAAGTGGTTTTGAAACTGTGAATTGGTAGAGGCTGGAAATATTTTAAGGTCACTAATAGTTAATAGTTAAAGCCTAGATTGCCTTGAAGAGATTGTTGTTGGAATGGTGGGATCAAAGACAAATCTGGTAAGGACTCAGAAGGAAGTGAGAAGAACTGTAACATCACAGACAGTGCAGATGGCGAGAAGCAGCAGAGAAACGGCAGCTGCAGAACCAGGAAACTGGTACAAGATGGCGTGGGAGCTCATCCACAGAGCAAGAGAGCTGAGCGCCTTTGCGCAGGAGACTTCCTGGGGGGAGTGGTGTACCTCTGAGCACTTATAGGTGAAACTAAGCTTCCTGAGTAGGAGAGCTGATTGCCTTCTGGCTGAGGTCTACTGGCAGAGTGGGGTGCCTCCAGGTATTTACCAGTAGTGCTAAAGAGCTTTGGAACACTTGCCCAAGCAGAGCAGACACCAGACCATCCCAAGAGGCCCAAGGGGCTGAGAGACCAAGGAAGCAGGATGCAGAAGAGACAAGGAATACAGGAAGCAGAGCTGCCTCAGTCTCAAGGGATAGGGCCATAACCTCTGGGATCTCAAAGGGTAGGGCCATGACCTCTGGGGTCTCAAAGGGTGGGCCCATGGCCTCTGGAGTTTCAAAGGATGAGGCCACAGCCTCCTAGGTTTCAAAGAGTCAGATCTTACCAACTTGGTTCTGGGGCTGCCTTTCACGAGTACCAGGTGGGTGGGGCCAAGTCCACTACCCAAAGCTGAGAGGCCGGGGTGCCATGGCCAAGGAGCAGAAGTGCAGGGCCTGCCAGGGCAGAGGGAGTAGGGTCACCCCTCAGATGGACTAGGAGAATGGGGCCGCCCAAATGCGAGGAAGCAGGGTTGCTGTTCCAGTGGGCCTGGAAGGCAGAGCTGAAGCCCAGGGCAAAGGGACCTCCACCCAGAATCTGGAGAGTGTGGCCAACACCCAGAGACTGGAGAGCAGAGCTATTGCCTAAACAGTCTCAGAGAACAGAGGATTATTTTCAAACCTTGAGAGTTAATGTAACGTGTTCTACTGACTTGCTTGATGCCTGTTATCCCTTCTTTCCCTCCAATTTCTCCCACGTGTAATGGAAAGGTCTACCTTGTGCCTGTTCTACCATTGTGCTTTAAAAGCAGGTAACTTGTATTCTAGATTTCACAGATGAAGAGGAATTTTGTAGAAGATGAGATTTTGGACATGGAGTTGATTTAAGACTTTTGAGATAATATGATGGGGTGAATGTGTTTTACATGTGGCAAGGACATGAATTTTTGGGTGCCAAAGGGTAGAATGTTATGGATGGAATTGTGTCCTCCAAAAATGTGCATCAACTTGGCTAGACCATGACTTCCAGTATTGTGTGATTGTCTACCATTTTGTGATCTGACGTAATTTTTCTATGTGTTATAAATCCTAATCTCTGCCTGTGCTTAATGAAGCAAGGTTAGGTTATGTGAAAGAGGATTAGGGTGGGGCACAATGCCTTTACTCAGGTCACCCCCGATCCAATGTAAGTGGAGCTTCCCTGGGGTGTGGTCTGCATCACCTTTTATTTTACAAGAGATGAAAAAAGAGAAGTGAGTAGAGAGAGAACATTGTACCACCAAGAAAGGAGTGCAGGCAACAGAGCATGTCCTTTGGACCCAGGGTCCTGGCGCTGAGAAGCTTCTAGACCAGGGGAAGATTGATGACAAGGACCTTCCCCCAGAGCTGACAGAGAAAGTCTTCCCCTGGAGCTGATGCCCTTAATTTGGATTTCTAGCCTCCTAAGCTGTGAGAGAATAAACATCTGTTTGTTAAAGCCATCCACTTGTGGTATTTCTGTCACAGCAGTACTAGATAACTAAGACAAGGTATAAAAAGTAGAATAAAATACTAGATAGATAACATTAACATATCTGATTAAAGGGACTCAGGAGAGATAGAAGGTAAACCATTCCAAGATCCATGTACTGTGCAAGAGGAGGGCAGAAACAATGAGTGAGTTCAGGCTTAGTGCAAATACAAAGTTAAAAACTTGAAGTTAATCACTAAAAGAATAGAAATAGACTATATAACTTCCAAAGTGGCAGCAGAAAAATAAGAAAAGAGGACTAAGAAAACTCAAAAGAAGAAAATAAAATTCTGTGTAATATGTGGTCGCACAAATGGTTATGTGCTACTAACCGAGAGGCTGGCAATTTGAATTCACCTAGAGACACCTGGGGAGAAAGGCCTGGTGATCTGCTTCTAAAAGGTCACAACCATTGAAAACCCTATGGAGCACAGTTCTACCCTGAAACACATGGGGTCACCGTGAGTTGGAATCGACTTAGTGGCAACTGGTTTTGGTCTGGTACACATACAGTAAACAGAAAACACAAAATAAGTTAATAGAAATAAAGTTTTTTAAGCTACAATGAATATGGAATAAATTAAGCATAAAATATATTGCAATATAACGATAAATATAAATGGATTTAACTCATCTGTTAGATTTAACTCAATTCATGAAAAACTATCCAATCCATAAAAGATTTAATACAACTAGACCATAAACATATAAAAAGGGTTCTCAGCCTCACTAGTAAGAAACAATAAATTCACACGGATTTTTAAATGACAACCCCTAGAGCTAAAGGGAGGGAACACACTGTTACCCTTTCAAAATAGTGAGTGTAAAGTGAATTGGTGCAAATTTTTCTGGGGTACAATTTGCAACATGCCTCAAAAACGTTAAAATACACACACCCAGCAATTACACTTTGAGGAAATAATCAGAATTGTGTGCAAAAATATGCCTATGAGGATTTTCTAATGAGTTATTTATAAAATAAAAAAAAACCGGAATCTAAATATTCAACAATTACAGGCTTGTTAAATTACTACTACTATACTATTAATTACACCTAACATAAAGAAAACAAAAACCCTCACAACTGGACCAATAATCGACAGCATGATAAATGGAGAGCACAATGAGGTTGTCACGGGTTTCATTTCACTTGGATCCCAAATCAATGCCCATGGAAGCAGCAGTCAAGAAATCAAACGATGTATTTATTGCACCGGGAAAATCTATTGCAAAAGACCTCTTTAAAGTGCTGAAGACAAAGATGTCACTTTGAGGATTAAGGTGCGCCTGACCCAACACATGGTATTTTCAGTCGCCTCATATGCATGTGAAAGTTGGACAATGAATAAGGAAGACCAAAGAAGAATTGATGCATTTAAATTGTGGTATTGGTGAATAATAATATATCATGGACTACCAGAAGAATGAACACATCTTTCTTGGAAGAAGGACAGCCAGGATGCTCCTTAGAAGCGAGGATGGCAAGACTTCACCTCACATACTTTGAACACGTTATCAGGAGGGACCAATACTTGAAGGACATCATGCTTGGTAAAGTAGAGTGTCAGCGAAAAAGTGAAAGACCTTCAGTGCGATGTATTGATACAGTGGCTGCAACAATGGGCTCAAACACAGCAATGATTGTGAGGATGGTACGGGAAGGGCAGTGTGCTTCATTCTGTTACACACAGGGTCACTATGAGTTGGAACCGACTTGGCAACACCTAACAACAACATACTATTAATAAAGGGCCCTGGTGGAGCAATGGTTAAGCGCTCGGCTACTAACTGAAAGGTAAGTGGTTCAAATCCACCCAGTGGCTTTGCAGGAGAAAGGCCTGGCAATCTGCTCCCATGAAGATTACAGCCTAGAAAACAGTACGGGACAGTTCTACTCTGTCTCATGGGATCACTATGAGTTGAAATCTACTTGCCAGCACCCAACAGCAACAACATACCATTAATAATAATAGTAATAAAAGGTAATATCCATTGAGAGTTTGGCAAGTTCCAGGCATTTTTCTAAACACTTTACTGATTAACACATTTTAACCTGCATTATAACTATATGCCCCAAAACCAAACCAAATCTACTTCCAAGTCGATTCCGACTCATAGTGATCCTCCAGGACAGAGTAAAACTGCCCCATAGGGTTTCCATGGCTAAGTCTTTATGGAATCAGACTGCTACATCTTTCTCCCTCAGAATGGCTAGTGGGTCAAACCACTGATCTTCTGGCTAGCAGCCAAGCGCTTTAACCACAACGCCACCAGAGCTCCTCATAACTATATGAGGTAGCTATTATTATCATCCTCATTTTAGGCATTTGGAAAATGGAGGCACAGAGAATTTAGTAATTTTCCGAAAGTCACACAGCGATCAAATGGAACAGCCAGCATTTGAACCCAAAGAAGCCTGTCTCCAGAGCCAGCACTTAGAACTACGTGTGTTTGTTAGGTTATGCATCCAATTAAAAAAACGGTATTGGGAGTACTGTGTTTTAAATAACACTAAACATATGTATAGTAAGTCCTAATATTATAAAACCACACACATGCATACCCATATGTAAGTATAAAAAATCATATTCATATGTAGGCATATTTAGACCCAGGAACAAGCATGGAAGCATCAAATACTGAAATATTAACAATCGCTGCTGTCTGGTTACTGGGATTATGGGTAACATTTCTCTTTGTGCTTTTTTACTTTTCATATTTCTAAAAGGAATATATTTCTCGTGCAATTTGAAACAAGAAATATGTGCAGTAGTCATATGCCACGTAGTGTCTGTTTGGCCAGCACCCAACCACACAGACGTCAGTGGTCCCATAAGGTTCTGATAGAATTCAGAAATCCCGATCAGAAAACAGAACGCACCCAACAATCACGACGATCCTCAAAAACAAAGAAAAAACACCTCCAAGCTGTTAAAGGGTCGGCTCCACTGAAAGCTGCAAGGCTAAAAAATATGAAAGGAACCTATAAAAAATATGGAGAAATTACTAATGACGTGGACTGAGGACCAAACACAAACGCGAATCCCCCTCAGCATGTTGACGATCACTGCTAAGGCACGAGGCCTGTTCTGGATGCTTAAAGAAAAAGCAGGACCAGAGTAGGTATTAGAGTTTAGTGCTAGCTCTGGGTGGTTCAGGTGCTTCCAACAACGTTTTTCACTGCACAATGTGAAAGTGAGTGGTGAGTCTTTTGAGTGCTGATGTGAAGGCTGCGGAGAAATTTGTTGTATTCCACATAGCTTTGCTAAGTATATACTGTAAGAAGTTATTTGTGTAACATCCTATCTCACAGAACATATTGTGGACATTAAGTGAAACATAACTGTACTTTCAAAAATAAAGAACTAGGTGTGGCTCGTTGGGGTGGCGCTGGATGGACGGGATTCAGGGTCAGGAGGGAGAAGGTGATCATCTTACTACCCAGCAGGAAGCTTCTTTGTTTCTGAGGGCTTCCTGATTTAACCACATTTCCCCAGCACCAAAGCTAGCCAGAGTCTTTTCAGTCAACCCCCAGCATCTCCAGGTGTGTCTCTTGGCAGCTATGGGTGCACCCTGGGTCAGCTGCCTACCCTTTGTTCTCTTGATCCAACACAACCCGTTTCAGCCCAAGAAGACCCTAAATTACTTCTGACGTCACATAGTTATTTCCTTTATGTCACTTGAGGAAATGGGTCCAGGTGTACAGTTTATAGTGGGGGACAATAATAATTCATTAAAGTCGTTCAACAAATGTTTATTGAATAACTACGATGGTCACAGTCCATGCTTTTAGGTCAAGCAACCTTGAATTCAAGGACGGTAAACTTAATTAGTCTCTTAGTGCTGTTTTTGCTTGTTTTTTAATAAAGAAGATCACAGCAATGAAGTTGTCTTCGACAGAAATAAACCATAACCTCTCCTCTGGCAAGATTGTGAAAGGCCTAGGCTGAGAATAAGGCTTCCCTGATCCAAGGATAAACTCATGCACACTAACAAAGGTCCAAGTCACAACTTGATAGAGACTAATTGAGAATCTTCATTCAGCTCCTCATTTTTTAATCAAGGTTTTATGGGATCCCTTCCAATTACCAAAATGAAATAAAATCTTCCCTGTAGGAACTTTTCGTCCACAATTTTCCTTTCTATTCTCACTTTTTCATCAGTGAACCACGAGTCCCATCTGGATGGAAACCTCCCATATGCTTGAAGTCTACAAAAAGTTTCCCGCTAAACACATTTTGTGTCTCAAACTTGTCCAAGTCTGAACGAGGAGTTTAACGCAGCTGCTGAAAGTGGAAGCAGTCCCTTCAGGTTGTATCAACACACTGCCTTTTGAGATGTAAAAGCTGAGGAGATACTTCAGAGAGATCACTTTTTTTTTTTTTTACCTTCTTTGCCTCATCTAGGATCCCTGGTGGTGCAGTGATTAAGAGCTCAGCTGCTAACTAAAAGGTCAGCAGTTCGAATCTACCAGCTGCTCCTTGGAAACCCTATGGGGCAGGTCTACTCTGTCCTATAGAGCCGCTATGAGTCAGAATCGACTCGATGGCAGTGGGTTTGGTTTTGGTTTGCCTCATCTAGGACTTTCTCAGCACCACGTACAAAAGCAGTATCTACATCAGCAGCATCCAGAACTCTTTATAATCAGTGCACTCGTCTGGAATTCACACGGTGCTTTTAAAAGGGATTTTAGCTTATTATCTTTTATGAGTTCTACTACTCTTAATTACTGAGATGCTAAGGAGACCTCACTTAATCAAGCAGGGAAACATCAGCAAAGAATTAAGGTGGAGAAAATACAGATAAGTTGTTTTTGTTTTTTTTTTTAAATAATGTTGTTTGCCTTTGCCTTTGGACTGTGGAATTAATTCAGAAAGTATTTCAGTTATCAACAGCTTCACTTTCTTAGAATCCCATAAACCAAACCAAACCCTCTGCCGCTGAGTCGATTCTAACCCATAGTCATCCTATAGGACAGGGTAGAACTGCCCCATAGGGTTTCCAAGGAGCGCCTGGTGAATTTGAACTGCCGACCTTTTGGTTAGCAGCCATAGCTCTTAACCACTACGCCACCAGGGTTTCCGAGAATCCCATGCATTGGTCTATATCGAATTAACTCTGAGTAGATTATTGCTTTACTAGTGTTTTGTTTTTTTCTTTTCTGTAGTTACTAAAGATTCATATAAAATAACTAACTGATAAAAAAGAATTATTTACCTTACAGAGCAAAGACCGAGAGAGGGAAATGCACCTCATCAAGAAAAGTCTCCTACACTATTCAACTGAATCAAGGAATCAAAATCACAATCATTGAATATCTTGTCCCCCTCCATCTGCTTTTCTCCTTCATATAAGGAAAGTAATGCTGCTGTTGTTGTGGTGTGCTGTTGAGGCAATTCCAACTCATAGCGACCCTACAGGACAGAGTAGAACTGCCCCATAGGGTTTCCAAGGCTGTAATCTGTATGGAGACATATTGTCACATCTTTCTCCCGCTGAGCGGCTGGTGGGTTCAAACCACCGACCTTTTGTTTAAGAGCCAAGCACTTAAATACTGCATCACCAGGGCTTCTGGAGAAATTAATGGGCATCTGTACATCCAACTCAGGCATCTTGCTTGTAGTGGACTAAAGAGTCCATTCGTTCAACACTGAAAAAGTAGTAAGTATGAGATCACAAATGTAAAGCAATTGAAGAGGTTCGGTATGTATCTCAATTCTCACTAGAGGAGAGGACCTTGATGTTAAATTATTTTCTATCTCTTCTAGTTTCCTTGAAGCAAAGAAATATCTCCTTTCTGAGGGAAGTGTGGGCTACGAGTTTTTTAAAAAATCACATTTTCCCCCATGGGAATTAGGAGATGTGAATGCTGTGGTCTCCACCCTCTTTAACTCTTCTAAGTACACAAGGAATAAACTGTGCTGAACCATGCAGTGGATGGACTCAGTGGATTGTGTCAAATGTGTGGTTCCCAATAAAATATTTGTTCTATGAAAAGTTAAATACGTCACATGGAATCTCAGAGTTGTCAACCAAAACTGCTCTTAGTCATCACATAAACAGCGAAAAAGCACAAGTTAGCCTTTTAATGGCTACATAGGATGGGCCGGAAAACTGAGCCAGCAGCCGCCACAGCACACAGCAGCCACTCTCAGATCATCGGCTGAACTAGGGGCACGCAGGGAGAAGGTTTTATTTCCAGACAACCTGGGTTCTGGTTGCAGAACCTTCTGTGGGCGCTAGATCATTCCCATCCTGACCCCTTTTCAGTTCAAGAAGTTATCTTGACAACTCAAGATTTTTCAAGTGAAAATTACAGGGCCTGAAACTTTCTAGGCAGGCTATAGAAACTAGAAGGAAAACATTAACCGTGGTAAGCTCTGGGCTGGAGGATTATTGGGTGATTTTTTATTCTTCTTTACTGTTATTTTCAATTTTTAAAATTGCCTTCAATGAACATACATTGCACTTATAATTTTAAAAACTAATTTTAAGAGAGGATGATGGACTATAGAGAAATGGAAATAATCTCCCTAGACACTTTTTTTTTTTTTTTTTAGACACCAAAGGGAGCTTTTCAAGAGCCTTTCAGAAGCACCACACCTGCAGAAGCCTTGGATCAAAAAACCACTGAGCTCCCTCTGCAGGTCTATGATGGTATTAACTGGCCGCCTTCCCATTCTTGGCCTCCTTGAAAGAATCTCAGACCCTAGTCAAAAAAGCTGCAGTTATTCTAAGATAAAACGAAATGTGCTGAGGCAAAAAAAATTTTTATTGGGCATCTTATGGGAGCAAAGCAAAACGCAGTATTTTAAACAAGCATATAAAACAGAAACATCCCTTGAAATTTCAATTCCATGAAAAAATTCAGCAGGCGGTAGCTAAAACAGCATTACCAATTAAAAAATACCAACCAACCAGGGCTACCAGGCATCCTTGTCAGCTCCAACAGAGGAAGACCTCTCCTATGTTCTCCAGGTTCTTTCGTGAAAAAGGAATTGGTAAAATAGAGGTGAGAGAAGAAGACAGAATTTATTTTCCTTCTTGCACCTGTAAATTTTGTTCAGCTCCTTAATAACTATGCACCATTCTTCTCACCAATAAAATCTGAGTGGATTACATCATCTCTTGACATTCCTTTAAAACCCTAGATAAAAAGGAAGAACATGAAATCATAACATTATGCACTTTGTTACCAAAGTATATATTGAATGGTAGATAGTTTCTATACACAACTTGATGTAGGCAGTTGTGGTGGGTTGAGAGGTAGCCCCCTAAAAGATGTTTCTATGTCCAAATGCCTGGAACCTGTGAATGTGAACTTATTTAGAAAAAAAAAGTCTTTGCAAATGTAATTAAGTTAAGGATTTCAAGATAAATCATCGTAGATTATCAAGATGGGACCCAAATTCATAGACAAGTGTCTTTACAAGAGCCAGAAGGGAAGAAGAGAAGAAAGTGATATGAAGATGGAGACAGAAATTGGAGTTATGCTGCCACAGGGCAAGGAATGCCTGGAGCCACCAGAACCTGGAAGAGGTGAGGGAGGATTCTCCCCCAGAGCGTCCAGAGAGAACACAGGCCTGCAAACACCTTGATTTCAGACTTCCAGCCTCCAAAACTGTGGAGGAATACATTTCTGTTGTTTTAAGACCCCCAAAATATGGTAGTTTGTTACAGCAGTCCTAGGAAACTAATATGGCAGAATAATCAGAAGACTTGGGTTAAAGTCTCTGCCACTTACCAGGGATGAGAGTTTGGGCAAATCACCTCTCTTAGCTTCAATCTGCTCATTTGTAAAAACAGGAACACTAAAAATGGTCAGTTATCAGACGTAGTGGAAGAAAGGTCCTCATATATATAGTAGCAGTAAAAGATATTTTTTTACCTAGGAATAAACTTAAAAAGAAATGGGCATGATTTCTATGAAGAGAAGGTCAAACACAGGACTGAGGGAGACAGAAGAAAATCTAAACAAACAGAAGGGTGCACCACATTCTCAGGTGGGCAGACTCAACGTTGTGTGGCTGTTAATTCCTCCTAAATTAATCTATTGACTTAATCCAACTCAATAAAAATACCCACCAGATTTTGTTGTAATTTGACGAGCTGATTCTAAAGTTCACAGAAAAAAAAAAGGAAATAAGTGTAGGCAAATAGCTAGAGAGGCTCTGAAAAATAAGAGTAATGAGAGGGAGTAATCCCTTCTAGACATTAAAACAAATTATTAAGCTATCATGTTCAAGTAGTGTGGTGTTGGTACATGAATAGACAAATCAATAGAAGAAAGGAGAAAGTCAGAAACAGATTAAAATTTATTATATAATAAAGGTAGGATTTAAAATTCACAGGAAAGAGATAAATTATTTAATAAATGGTATTGACAAAAACAACTAGCCATTTAGAAAAAATAAAATGGATCCTTATTTCATATAACATGTTAGGATAAATTCCAGATATGTCGAAGACTGAAATGCAAACAATAAAATCAGAAAAGTATTAGAAGAAACAATGAAATAAATCTTTAAATTACGCTTAAATGGGAAAGGCTTTCTTAGCTCTAAACAAAAAATTGACATATTTTATTATATAAAAATTAAACATTTCTACATGACGAAAACCACAATGGCAAAGTCAAAAGACTAATGGCAAACAAGGGAAAAAAGTGTTCTTATAAATCAATACCAAAGACAAACTCTATAAAATTTTGCTAAAGGATACAGATAGTTCACAGAAAAGGAAATTCAAATGAGTCTACAACTTTAAAAGATAGTCAACCTCATTCATAACAAGGTAAATGCAAAGTAAAGCTATGAAAACATGTCATTTATCATATTAGCAAAGATTTTTAACAATGATAACATACTGTTGGTGAAGAGGTGAAGAACAGACACTCTCATATGTTGTTGACTGAAGAATAAATGCTACAACGACTACAAAGGCAGTTTGGAAGTACTCTCCAATTACAAATGCACAAAGTCTTTGGTTCAGAAAGTCTACTTCTAGAAATTTATCTTACTTATATATTAATGCATGAAACAAATGACAATAGTACAAAGATATTATTCGCAGCATTGCTTGCAATTGCAAAACTGGAAACAAATGCCTGATCAAAAAACAGCTGGTTAAATAAATTATAATTTGTCCATTCAACGGAAATTTATGCAACTCTAAAAACAGATGAGGAAATATTTAATATCTGATGTAGAATAATCGCCAAGCTATAAAGACAAGTGGGGGAAGAAAAGCGCAGAGGTGAAAAAGAAAATACACAAATGTCTTTGCATAAGTGTAAAAAAATGTCTGGAAAGATAGGTGAACCCGTTATCCGTTGCTGTTGAGTGGGTTCCGTGACTCATAGTGACCTTACAAGGAAAGAGTGGAACTGCCCCATAGGGTTTCCGAGGAGCGGCTGGTGATTCGAACTGCCAACCTTTTGGTTGGCAGCCAAGCTCTTAAACACTGGTTGCAAGTGGCAAGAAACCTGAGTGGCATGAGACAGGGTAAGAGGAAGATTTTTCACTAAGTTTTCACTATACATCCTTTTGTAACTTTTGAATACTGCACCACGTGAATGTTTTTCCTTAAAAGAATTAAATTACATTAAAAGACATGCCTTAACATAGTTTATAAAGAAAATGTTCTACATTCTACTTTGGGATCTTAAAAGCCTGTGACCAGCCATCTAGGATGCTCCACTGGTTTCACCCTTTTGGGAGCAAGGAAGAATGAAGAAAACTAAACATACAAGGGAAAGATTAGTCCAAAGGACTAATGGATCACATGTACCATGGCCTTCACCAGACTGAGTCCAGTACAAGTAGATGGTGCCTGGCTACCACCACTGACTGCTCTGACAGGGATCACAATAGAGGGTCCCGGAGAGAGGAGGAGAAAAATGTAGAACAAAATTCTAACTCAAAAAGAGAGACCAGACTTGCTGGCCTGACAGACTGGAGAAACCTTGAGAGTATGGCCCCAGGATATTCTTTCAGCTCAGTAATGAAGTCAGTCCTGAGGGTCACCCTTCAGCCAAAGATTAGACAGGCCCATAAAACAAAACGAGACTATAGGGGTACACCAGCCCTGGGGCAAGGATTAGGGGGCAGGAGGGGACAGGAAAGCTGGTAATACAGAACCCAAGTTTGAGAAGGGAGAGTGTTGACATGTCACAGGGTTGTTAATCAATGTCATAAAACAATATGTGTACTAACTGATGAGAAACTAGTTTGTTCTGTAAACCTTCATCTAAAGTACAATAATAAAAAAAAAGAAGACATACCTTTGAACATATTTCAATGGAAGGGTAAAAGGTCTACATAAAGCACACAGCACACAGTAGGCACTCAATAGATGGCTATTAAGAATGATTGAGCATTTCTTGCTAACAAGCGGCCATCTAAGATGCATCAATTGGTCTCAACCCACCTGGATCAAAGGAGAATGAAGAACACCAAGGTCACACAATAACTATGAGCCCAAGAGACAGAAAGGGCCACATGAACCAGAGACTTACATCATCCTGAGACCAGAAGAACTAGATGGTGCCCAGCCACAACCGATGACTGCCCTGACAGGGAGCATAACAGAGAACCCCTGAGGGAGCAGGAGAACAATGGGATGCAGACCCCAAATTCTCATAAAAAGACCAGACTTAATGGTCTGACTGAGACTAGAAGAATCCCTGCAGTCATGGTCCCCAAACCTTCTGTTGGCCCAGGACAGGAACCATTCCCGAAGACAACTCATCAGACATGGAAGGGACTGGACAATGGGTTGGAGAGAGATGCTGATGAAGAGTGAACTACTTGTATCAGGTGGACTCTTGAGACTGTGATGGCATCTCCTGTCTGGAGGGGAGATAGGAGGGTAGAGAGTGTTAGAAACTGGCAAAACTCTCACAAAAGGAGAGACTGGAAGGAGGGAGAGGGCTGACTCAGGGGGAGAGTAAGTGGGAGTATGGAGTAAGGCGTATATAAGCTTATATGTGACAGACTGACTTGATTTGTAAACTTTCACTTAAAGCACAATAAAAATTATTTAAAAAAAAAAGAAGTCAACAGTTTCCAGTAACAGCAGACTAGGTGATATAGTCCAACTCTCTCACTGAAAGCAACTAAAAAACTGGGAGAAACAAAAAACCTCTGCATCAAAGCATCAGAATGCTAACAAGGCAGTAAAAAATGGCAGGGCCAAGATCATAGAGAAGTAACTTACTAAGGTGAGACTAGCATTGGGGCTGCTTTTTCCCTGGGGACATTGGCTGATGACAGAAGAGGTGGTTCAGAAATGAGCAGAGCTTTTGAAAGACTCACAGAATAGGAGCCAAAAGCTGGAGTATAGGGCCTCCCAAGAAAAAGGGCTCTGGAAAACACACCCGCCTTTGGATTGGGATATTTTCCACCACAGGGTTATACTCTAGGAGTAAAAATGTACTACAATCTGGACCTGGATCCAACTTGAGAATCTTACAGTCCTGGACGACCCTTACTGGATTAGGGTCGTCCAGGACTGTAAGTACCCCAACCCACCTTCCTGAAGCAAAAATTAAACTTTCTGAAGGAAGATAACATCATCCTTCCTCAAACAATCTCTATGATTTTTCACATACGGTGTCAACCTACAAGATAACAACAATAACCAAGCACACTAGAAGAGAAGGCAATGTCATGATAGAGAGAAACAGGGCCACAAGGGAACCAGACAACAGAGTAATCAGATACAGACTTTAAAATAACTACGTTTTTACAAAATAGATAAATTAGACTTTATCGAACTTTATAACTTTTGTGCATCAAAGGAGTTTATCAAGAAAGTGAAAAGAAAACCTACAGAAAGAGAGAAAATATTTGGGAGCCAAATATCTGATGGAGGTTTAATATTCAGAATATATAAAGAATTCTTAGAACTCAACAACAAAAATATCAAACAACCCAATTTAAAAATGGGCAAAGGAGAACAAACACATGGAAAGATGCTCTTTGCCATTAAAAAAAAGAGATGCAAATCAAAACTACAATGAGATACCACCTCGCCGCTGCTAAAATGGCATTACTTAAAAAACAAAACATTAAACAACAAATGTTGGTGAGGATGTAGGGAGACTGGAACCCTTATTCACTGCTGTTGGGACTATAAAATGACAGAACCACTGTAGAAAACAGTATGGCAATTCCTCAAAAAATTAAAAATACAACTATCATATAACCCAGCAATTCTGATTCCAGGTACATACCCTAAGGATCGAACAGAAGTGACACAAACAGACATCTGCACACCTATTTGCAGCACTACCCACAATGGCAAAAAGATGAAAAACAACCTAAATGCCCATTAACGGATGAATGGACAAACAAAATGTGCTACACACGTACAATGGAACACTACTCAACCATTAAGAAAAATGTATCCCAAATCATCTGGCAACATAGATGCACCTGGAGGAAATTATGCTGAGGAAAATAAGTCCATCAAAAAGGACAAATATTGTATGATCTCAGTTTTATGAAATGACAAGAATAGGTGAATATACAGATACCAATGTTATTGGTGGTTACCAGGGACGAGGCAGAGGATGAAAATCCTTCTCTAGGCAGTAGTCACTTTTGTTTATGTGATGGGAAGGGTGGCACCAAATGTGGGTGAAGTTGGCACAGCTTGACTAATATAATTGATGCCACTAAGTTGTACGTAAGAAAAAGGATGAACTGGCAAATGCTATGTTATATTTAATTTTGTAACAACAATAACCAATGTATATATACGGGTTACAGAAGCTGAGGCTTCTTAGACATAATCAACTCACAGGATTAGTTTTCTTGGTTTCAAGACTTAGGGTCTTGCTCTTGTGGGAAAATTTGGTCAACTGGCATAAGAAAGTTCTTAAAGTTAATGTTCTACCTCCTAGTTTGGTGCGTAGTGTGTGGAGTCTTCAAAGCTTACAAGTGACCATCTGAAATACTGGAATAGAGACCAACTATAGGTCTCAATTCGTCTTGGGCAAAAGAGAGAAGTAGGTAACCCAAGAATCAAAGAAGCAAATCGTCTCCATGAACTGATGGTTCCTCTCCTTCAAAGCCATAAGAGCGAGTTACCACCACCAAACTTTCTGATCAGGGACACAACAGATGGATTCTAATAGAAGGAAAGAAAAATGTGGAAAAGAACTTCAAATTCTTAAAGAATCCAGCCTTACTGGACCCATTGAGACTGGTAGGAATCCCCAAGACTATTGCCCTGAAAAAAAAAAACAAAAACTGTTGCCATGGAGTTGATTTCAACTCAGAGCAACCCTATATTGCCAAGACACTCTTTAAAGCTTGAAGCGAAACTATCCCCTGAAGTCACCTTTTAACTGAATAGCTCAAAAAGTAAAGAATGCCACCCTTGAGTATAGTGGTCTTTTAAAAAAATATCTACGTGAGACCAAACGGATAACAATTACCCTAAAGCACAGGTGAGGAGTTTGGAGGGCAGTGACACTAAGTCAATGGGAATGGAACAACTAGGAGGGAAATAATGAGGATGTTGACACAATGTGAAGAATGTAGACAATGTCACTGAGTAATATGTGTAGAAATTGTTGAATGGGGATGTGTTTTGCTGTGTATATTTTCACCAAAAATACAATAAAATATATATTTAAAAACAATATATATATATTTAATGAATGTACATATATATATTTAAACAGGCAAAGGACTTGAATATAGGCATTTCTCCAAAGAAGGTATACAAATGGCTAATAAGCACATGAATAGATGCTCAACGTCACTAGCCATTAGAGAAATGCAAATCCATACCACTATGAGATACCACTTTACATCCACTAAAATGAAACCATGTTGTCAATTCTGACTCATGGCAACCCCATGTTTTACAGAGTAGAACTGTGTTCCACAGGGTTTTCATGACTGTGAACTTTTGGAAGCAGATTACCAGGCCATTCTTCCAAGGTACCTTTGGGTGGGTTTGAACCACCAACCTTTTGGTTAGCAGTTGAGTGCTTAACCGTTTGCACTGCCCAGGGACTCTTCACATCCAGTACAAGGACTAATATCAGAAAAATGGAAAATAACAAGTGTTGGCAAAAATGTAGAGAAATGGGAATCCTCACCCATTGCTGGAGGGAATGTAAAATGCTGCAGCTGTTGTGGAAAAAGTTTGGCAGGTCCTCAAAAAGTTAAACGAAGAATTACCAGATGATGACCCAGCAATTCCATTCCTAGGTACATACCCAAAAGACTTGAAAGAAGGGACTCAAACAGACACTTGTATACCAGCATTCATTGAGGCATTATTCACAATGGCAAAAGGTGGAAACAAAGCAAGGGCCCTTCAACAAATGAATAAGATAAACAAAGTATGGTATACCCATACAATGGAATATTATTCAGCCATAAAGAGAAATGAAGTTTTGTCTGATACACGCTAAGTGAAATAAGTCACACACAAAAGGAAAAATATTGTATGATCCTGGATATACGAAATTTCCAGAATAGGCAAATGCAAAGAGACAACCATTTATAGTGGTTGCCAGGAGCTGGAGAGATGGAAAGTTATTACTCAAGAGGTATTGAGCTTCCTCCAGAGAGATGAAAATCATTTGGGAAAAGACAGTGCTGATGATTACAAAATACAGTGAATATAATAAATACAATAATATACTATAATATAATTAATATAATTAATGTCACTGGTGGCACCCTTAAAAATAGTTAACATGACAAATGCTTTATTATATAAAATTTATCCCAGCAAAAAAAAATTAGTAGCTTTTTTTACATGTTGATTTTTACAGCAGTTTTGGATGTGCAGAAAATAGAGTTCCCATGTTCCCTCTCTCTTTCCTGCACATATTTAATAGAAGAAAAACAAAGACAAATTGAGAATTTTAACAGAAAATTGGGGCAGGGGGGTGAAAACTTTTAAAAGGACCAAATGGAAACTCTAGAACAAAAATTACCGCTGAAATTGAGAAATCATTCCGTGGATTTTAAAAATTAGACATGGCTGAAGAAAAACTAATAAACTAGAATACAGATCAGAAGAAAAGAGCCAGAATGAAATGAGACAAAAAATAGAAAATAAAGGTAAGAGATATAGAGAATTGAGCAAAAAATTCTAACAGATGTAACTGGAGTCCTAGAAGGAATAAAAAATAGAGCCAAAGCAATATTTGAAAAGAAAATGGTTGAGAATTTTTCCAAAACCAATAAAAAAAATTTTTTTTTAATCATTAAGTAATGTTAAGCAACTCCACAGCACACAATCATACGTGCTGACCTAATCAGCACAGCTCATACTGTGGGAAATTCCCTAAGACAATCTAGTATCTTCGGTAAATTCCAAGGGGAAAAAAATGCAGTAGAAACCTTGCTATTCAAAGAGCCTTAAGGAACCTATCAATCAATCCCAATACATGGATGGTAATTGACTCCTGATTCAAACAAACACTCTCAGGGGAAAAATTGTGATAAGCAGAAGGCAATTGGCAACTTGAATACTAATTGGATATGATGATAGTAAAGAACTACTGTTTTTATTTGTTTGATTGAGGTGTGATAATAGTTTTGTGATTATGTTGGGGAAAAAGTTCTTACCTTTTAGAGACACCGACATATTTACAGATGAAATGGTAGAATAACTGGAATTTGCTTAATACAGAAGCAGTGAGTACATAGGGTTTTAAGGAAAGACAATTTGCCATGAGTTAATTGTTGGAATAGGTGATAGATTTGAGCAAGTTCATTACACCTTTCAGTTTTCTCTGTGTTCAAAATTCTCCAGTTTTAATTATTGGTAAGCTTGATCATCTTTACTGTTTATATGACCATTTAATTTCTTCCATGCTGTGTCTTTGTGTTTTTTGCCTATTTATTACCAATTTGTAAGAGCTCACTATATATTAGAAAAATTAGCCATTTTTCATTCATATCAGATTTTTCCAGTTTTTTTTATTTTAACCATAAATCACAAAACTTCCATTTTAAAGTAGTTAAATTTATCAATATTTAATAAATTCATGCCATGCTTGAAAAACTCTAAGCTTAGAATAGTATTCACCCATGACTCCTTTTAGTACTTTGATTTCATTTTTTCCCCCTCCACAAGAAAGTTCTGACCCACCTGGAATTTATTTAGGTGTAAGAGTGAGCTCAAGATCAAGTCTTACTTTTTTTCTAACAGCTGCCAGTTGTGTCAACACAGTTTATTAAATAATTGATCTATTGATTTGAAATGCTGCCTTTATTTTATTACCAAACTCCCATATATTTTTAGTAATCTCTATGCTCTGTTCTGTTCTGTTGCAGTTTGTCTATCCTGAACCAGTAAGCATTCTGTTTTAATTACCACTGTCTTATCTCTTATATATCTTAATATGTCTTATATATCTTAATAAGTTACTTCCCCAATTATTTTTGTTTCCTGTTAGCTACTGTATGTTCATTCTTCCAGATACACTTCAGGGTCACTTCCAAGGTTTGTTTTGTTTTTTCTTATTGGATTTCAATAGTGATTGTATCACATTGATAAATATACACAGGCAGAACTGTTACCCTTATATTAAGTCATTCTATTAAAGAAAAATTTTTGACTCAAAATGAGAAGAAACACCTGCAAACATCCATCAATAATAGGAACCTGGAATTGTACAAAGCATGAATCTAGGAAAATTGGAAATCGTCAAAAAAGAAATGGCATGCACAAACATTGATATCCTAGGCATCAGTGGGCTGAAATGGGCTGGTATTGGCCGTTTTGAATCGGACAATCATATAGTCTACTATGCTGGGAATGACAACTCGAAGAGGAATGGCGTTGCATTCATCGTCAAAAAGAACATTTCAAGAACTATCCTGAAGTACAATGCTGTCAGTGATAGGATAATATCCATATGCCTACAAGGAAGACCAGTTAATATGACTATTATTCAAATTTACGCACCAACCACTAGGGCCAAAGATGAAGAAATAGAAGATTTTTATCAGCTGCTGCAGTCTAAAATCGATTGAACATGCAATCAAGATGCACTGATAATTACTGGCGATTGGAATGCGAAAGTTGGAAACAAAGAAGAAGGATCAGTAGTTGGAAAATATGGCCTTGGTGATAGAAACAATGCCGGAAATCGAATGATAGAATTTTGCAAGACCAACGACTTCATTGCAAATACCTTCTTTCGCCAACATAAACAGCGACTATATACATGGACCTCGCCAGATGGAACACACAGAAATCATATTGACTACATCTGTGGAAGAGATGATGGAAAAGCTCAATATCATCAGTCAGAACAAGGCCAGGGGCTGACTGTGGAACAGACCATCAATTGCTCATATGCAAGTTCAAGCTGAAACTGAAGAAAATCAGAGCAAGTCCACAAGAGCCAAAATATGACCTTGAGTATATCCCACCTGAATTTAGAGACCATCTGAAGAATAGATTTGATGCATTGAACACTAGTGACCAGAGACCAGACGAGTTGTGGAATGACATCAAGGACATCATCCATGAAGAAAGCGAGAGGTCACTAAGAAGACAGGAAAGAAAGAAAAGACCAAGATGGATGTCAGAGGAGACTCTGAAACTTGCTCTCGAACGTCAAGCAGCTAAAGCAAAAGGAAGAATTGATGAAGTAAAAGAACTGAAGATTTCAAAGGGCAGCTCGAGAAGACAAAGTAAAGTATTATAATGACATGTGCAAAGAGCTGGAGATGGAAAACCAGAAGGGAAGAACACGCTCGGCGTTTCTCAAGCTGAAAGAACTGAAGAAAAAATTCAAGCCTGGAGTTGTAATAGTGAAGGATTCCATGGGGAAAATATTAAACGATGCAGGAAGCATCAAAATAAGATGGAAGGAATACACAGAGTCATTATACCAAAAAGAATTAGTCGATGTTCAAGCATTTCAAGAGATGGCATATGACCAGAAACCGATGGTACTGAAGGAGGAAGTCCAAGCTGCTCTGAAGGCATTGGTGAAAAAACAAGGCTTTAGGAATTGATGGAATATCAGATATTTGGAAATCAGATATCTGTTCAGGGCTTAATGCCCAGAATATATAAAGAACTCTTGTAACTCAACTACAACAAAAAAACTAACAACACAATCAACAAATGGGCAAAGGACCTGAACAGGTATTTCTCCAAAGAAGATGTACAAATGACAAATCAGCACATGAAAGATGCCGAACGTCATTAGTCATTACACCCATATTACCAAAAAATGGAACAAGTGAGGATGTGGAATGTCCTTTTGCGTTGCTAGTGGGAATGCAAACTAGCGCAGCCAATGTAGGCAATATCTCAAAAAGTTAAATGTAGAATTACCGTATGTCCCAGCAATTCCACTCCTAGGTATATACCCAAAGGACTTGAGAGCAGGGACTTAAAAAGATACATATACACCAAGAACGTTGCAGCATTATTCACAATACTCAAAAGATGGTAACGGCCCAGTGTCCATCAACAGATGAACGAATTAACAAAATATGGTATACACATAAACCTTAAAAAACCTATTGCTGTTGAGTCGAATTTCAACTCATAGCGACCCTATACTACAGAGCAGAACTGCCCCTTAGGGCAGTTGTAAATCTTTACAGAAGCAGACTGCCACATCTTTCTTCTGCAGAACGTCTGGTAGGTTTGAACCACTGATCTTTTGGTTAACAGCTGAGTACTTAACCACTGCACCATCAGGTTTCCTCATGTACACATACAACGGAATATTATGGAATGTTATTCTGCCAAAAAGGAATGAAGTTCTAACGCATACTATGACATGGATGAACCTTGAAAACATTTGTTGTTGTTGGTAGTTGTCATCGATTCCAAATTATGGCGACCCCATGTGTGTCGGAAAAAAACTGCTCCATAGGGTTTTCAAGGCCGTGACCTTTCAGAAACAGACTGCCAGGCCTGTCTTCTGAGGCATGTCTGGATGGGTCTGAACCACCAACCTTATAGCTAGTAGTTGGGTGCTTAGCTATTTACGCTACCCAGGGACTCCTGTGATGCTAAATGAAATTATACAGACACAAAAGGACACATATTATATGATCCCATTTACATGAAATATCTAGAATAGACAAATACACAGAGACAGAAAATAAATCAGTGGCTAATGTGGGCTGGGGTGAGGAAGGAATCAGAAGTTATTGCTTAATGTGTAGGTTCTCTTTAGGGTAATGAAAAAAGTTCAGGGGACAAATAGTGGTAACAGTTGCACAACACAGTATGATTAATGCCATTGGACTGTACACTTGAAAGGAGTTAGAATGGCAAATTTTACACTGTGTATATTAAAAAAAAAAACCTAACACTCATTAAACACTACGTGCTTAGCATTGTCTAGTGCTTTAAGTCTATGAACTCATTTAACCATACAGTAGTCCCATATAAGCATTAAAAGAAGATGGAAGGTATACAGAGTCACTGTACTAGAACGAATTGGTCGACATTCAGCCATCTCAGAAGGCAGCATAAGATCA
This sequence comes from Loxodonta africana, assembly GCF_030014295.1. Classification (NCBI taxonomy): domain Eukaryota; kingdom Metazoa; phylum Chordata; class Mammalia; order Proboscidea; family Elephantidae; genus Loxodonta; species Loxodonta africana. The sequence continues at coordinate 171,948,283 of NC_087345.1, read as the reverse complement.
AGAAATACTGGTAGTGAAGAAAGAAGTACCAGCCAAGTTGAAGGCATTGGTGAAAAACAATATGCCAGGAATTGATGGAATACCAATTGAGATGCTTCAATAAATAGATGCAACACTGGAAATGCTTATTCATGAATGTCAAGAAAATTTGGAAGACAGCTACCTGGCCAACCAACTGGAAGAGATCCGTATCTGTGCCCATTCCAAAGAAAGGGGACCAAAGTGTGGAAATTATTGAACAATATCAATAATACCACATGCTAGCAAAATTTTGCTGAAGATAATTCAAAAATGGCTGCCCCTTTAGATTGACAGGGAACTGCCAGAAATTCAAACCAGATTCAGAAGAGGACATGGAACAAGGGATATCACTACTGATGTCAGATAGATCTTAGCCGAAAACAGAGAACATGAAAAAGATGTTCACCTTTGTTTTATCAACTACGCAAAGGTTTTTGACTACGTGCATCATAAGAAAAATTATGGATAACATTGCGAAGAATGAGAATCCCAGAACATTCAGTTGTGCTCATGTGGAACCAGTACTTGGATCTAGAGGCAGTCGCTCAAACAGAACAAGGTGGTATGTACTATGTAGTTTAAAATTGGAAAAGCTGTGCAGCGGGGTTTATTCTTTCCTAAATAAGGTGGGTACATTGTCCCCTGAGGTCCCTGGGTGGTGCAAAAGGTTCGCATTTGGCTAACTGAAAGGCTGATAGTTCAAACCCACCCAGTGGCACCACGCAAGAAAGACCTGGCAATCTGCTTCCATAAAGATTACAGCCAAGAAGACCCTATGGAGCTCAGTTCTACTGTCACACATGGGGTTGCCATGGGTTGTAATGGACTGGTGGCAACAATTTTTTTTTTCAGCATTATGCCCAGACCTAGACACCCCTGAGCCACTGAATTCACCACCCTTCAGTTCTGCGACCTCCAGACTGCTCGTGTGCTATAACATGACTCTTATTCCCTAAACCACTTTGACTTGGTTATTCTGTTACTTGGAGCAGAAAGCACTCTGTCAAGTACATCTAATAGACATCTAACATATATATACTTCCCTTCTACCCTTCACATAGTTAAATTTCTTGAGAGCAAGAGCTGAGTCTTTTGAGTTCACCAGCATTTGGCACAGTGCCTGGCACTCAGGCATTGTTCAATAACTACTTGTTAAATGGTGAATGAATGAAGAGCTTTGAACTTGAAATAAAACAAAAATGCGATTTCACTCTACTCTCCAAGTCCATGTGTAAATAAACCTTAAAAAGTTAATTAAAACTCTAATCATTAAAAAAAAGGCTGCACTAATGTGCCAGTAACTGTATAACAGAAAAACTTCAGGAACTTGAGAGTTACACTGTAACAACCTTTAAATGTTAAAGAATTTTGGTGACAGAGAACATGGTGTGTACTTAATTTATAGTTTTTTCATTAATTTTCTGTATTTTATTTGACAGCATTCATTACAATGTTTCCAATGTACCATAATTCAAAATACACCCAGACAAAAACAACAATTCACATTTCCTGTTTTTCACTAATTTAGACTTGGTCTCTTCCAAATTAGGTATCTCACCAAGCTAACTCTTTCATAGTGTCATAATATTTACTGCTTCAAGCTGTATCTTTCCAATACTCTCTTTAAAATTTGTCTCGGCACAAAATTCTAAATGCTTAGTAACTTTGCTGTGAAAAAAAAAAGTTTAAATATAGTCATCTTAGAAAAATAAATACTGCCTCAAATTTAGTGCTCCACTGGTAATTCAAGGTGGATGGAGACACACACACACAGAGGGTACTTCAAGATGGATGGACACACACACAACGGGTACTTCAAGGTGGATGGACACACACGACATAAAATATGAAGATTCACATTTAAAATGCAGTGTATTTCTTATTATTTCTAATTAATTTTGTATTTCTTATAGTGTATTTTCTTATTAATTTCATGTATCCTGTATCATAGATACTATAGATAAAAGATTCTATTTAAAATAGACATTTTCTGGGAGTTGCTCCATGGGAATCCCAGAGGAAAGTTGTAATGTTTATATTCTTTGGAATCTGTATCCACAGTAATTGAACTCAGCATGAAAATCGAAACAAGCCTTTCAAGCATTTTTTAAAATTTTTTTGAACGTCATCCCAGGGCAAAATTGATTTCTGGTCATGTTTTTATTCCTTTCCAAGTATATATGGCAAAAAAAATTCTCATCAAAACAGCTTTACGTAAAATTGTATGTTAAGCCATAACTGGTGTCTCCTGTTGATAGCTTTAAACCACTTAAATTTTATTTCTTTGTTAAATATTAAGAAGGAAGGCTCTTCTGAGGTATATTGTGTCACCTTCTGGACCTTTGTGGAAATTTTAACAGCCAAATTTTATCTAACATAACTCGGGGCTTTATGGCACTCTTACTTGATAAAAGGAGCAGTGATCTAAAACAACTCGTATCATCACTTAATCGCCTGGAAGCACTGCTATTATTCTTGCACAATAGCCTTTGATGATTTACCACTGAAAATATACTCAATCTCCTCTGCCTGCCACTGCCAGTCCTCCTCCATCTCGCTCTAACTTGACTCGTACGTGGTGTGTGCTCCAGTGAGCACTACAGCCCAGCCAATGTGGACTTGCAGTTCTCCCAACTTGCTTCCTATTTATGCTGTCCCTTTTTACCAGAACGATAAACTTCTGTACCTTTCCTTCCATCCCTTCAAGACCTACCAGGCCCCCTAAAAAACAGCATTAAGAAATGATTGCTGAGTATGTCTATCATGTAATAAAAAATACATTTAAGAAATCTGGGATGAGAAACACTCAATTTGTAGTCTATATTCAGTTAACTAGAACTTAAAACTGCATGTTAAAAATCAGATCACTAGAAATCAAAACCCATCACATGATTAAACCTCATCATTCTGAAAAGTACAAAAGGCTTACAAAGTCAAAGTTGTCCTATAAAATACAAGAAAAAAAGAAAGCTAACACACATATACATGCTTTATGTGCTTAAATGACCATTTCGGACTTAACAGCAACCTAAAAAATATCCCATCGAATTTCTGTGAACAGGAAAAAAAAAAAAAATTTCATTAGAAATGTTTTCATTAAAAGCATTTAATTTATGCTTTTAAACCCCCATTTTAATTCTTAATACAGATTTATAGCACAATATAATAACCCTAATTAAACAAATGAAAATTGGCTTTTAATTTAGAGACACTGTATAAAAAACACTGATACTTGATCATTGGTTTCAGGTATGAAATCAATCCACTAGCGCAGTTAAATGGGCACGGAATTCAAGTGAGTTTCTCAAAATATCCCAAGCAGAGCCCATTATAGCTTCTGATCTAAAATTTGGATGGGACACTATTTTTAATACCACTATTTTATAAAATCTAAATCTGAAAGAATTTTGAATAGCAAGAACAATAATTATATACCACAAACACTGAAAAGCAATAGCTAAAGAGAAGCAACACTGACTATGTGCCAGGCCCTTGACCTACCACTTTCCTATGTATCTCACTTAACCTTCACAACCATCTGGTGAAGTAAGCACTACTATCATTCCCATTTTACAGATGAAACAACTGGGGCCCAGGGAGACTGAGCAACTTCCCATGGAGCCAGTTGTGCTCGAGTCTGTTTCCAGGCACTATGCTATTTTGTTTCTTAATCTGAAAGTTATTCCACAGGAAATGCAATAGAAATTACACTTCAGTGCAGGCCATTTCCTACAGAGAGGGAAGTTCTCAAAAGAGATGTGAAGAAATATTGGGAATATCACATTTTACTAGAAACAGGGCTTTATTTTTGAAAACAGAGAAAGGAGCTAAATATTTAAAAATACAATGTAGCAATATTTTTGTATACTTGGTTTAGAATACCTAGAATGTAGCAACTGAAATGTCTACACTCACCTCTTCTAAAAAGACAAATATTTATGGAAATCAACCTGTTTTAATTTGTGAGTAATAGTATCTCGCTTGAGGAATCCAATAATATGTATTTTAAAGTACCAGCAAATTTCAAAGTTTTATTGTATTCCTTGCCTACAAGTGTACAAACTAGAAACCCTTTCAAATGATTTCCAACCAGGGTACTAAGGTGGATGCAAACAATGATTTGACTATAAAACTGATTTTTACCATTCGCTTTGTATAGTTTATCTCCTTACTAAAAGTCCATTCTAATCTTCTCTCATGCCTTCCTTGTGGTTCAAGTTCTCATAAAGTTCCTGACTTGGATATCAAACTGATCACTGACACAAAAAGGGACATCTCTCAGAACTTCAGACCAAGTAAGTGGGCCAATGAGAATACCATGAAGTAGTATCAGATGAAAGCTGAGATATGTGAAAGTTTCACACCAGCTGGTCCAGGTAGTCCGAAGACCATTGTATATGATAAAAACCAGTTCTCAAAGGAAAGCAGCAGCTATTATGCCCGAGTACTAATTGTTCTTTTCCCACTGGTGTTTATGGAATCTTCTGTATTGTCACTTCTTATAGATTCTAACAAGTTTTTAATTCTTTCACGTGGAGGCAGTTTCCTTTTCTTCTTGGCGAGAGACATACTATTTGATGCAGATGGCAGCACCAGAAGGGCCAGCCCCCAGGGCTGATAGCTTGATGAAGGACGATCTTGATCTTCCTGTTGTAAAACCCAGGCACTTTCTCTAGCCAGTTCTACAAATTTTTCCAGCTGGCTTTGATTTACATTTTTGCTGATATTGAGAGAAGTTTCAAAAGGATTCTGAATGTGCAGAGGAGAAGAGTCAGGTTTGTTTTGTTCCCTTCCCTATAGATTATTACAAAGAAGAAAACAATGTATAAATATATGAAGGGCTTAAATATAAGAACAGTTTGGTTAACTTATTGACTTGTGAAAACATATAAAATACCAGCATTAACTTTACACAGTAAAGAATTTCTTTCCTAAGGGGATTGGGGGTGTGTGTGTACATCTGATTTTTTTTTTTTTTTGGCACTGGAGAAACATAAATTAAGTTTATGAGCTATGGATGGTGATGTCACTGCTCAGAAGAGAGATGGCTGGAAAAAATCAATCAATAAAAAATTTTTAAATAACATAACACTTTTTAACCTAACAGGATACAGCTAGAAAGGCAAAAAAGAAAAAGGCAAAAAATATGAAGATACTTTTATTTTTGAACCTTGCTAAAAATGCACTTATTAACTAAAAGCCAGTGGAAAGAGAAGCACACAAAATTAGAATCCTTAAATATAGTAATTTGTTTCCCAAATATGTAATGAAAACAAAAGAGAAAGAACAAAAGGTTACTCATTATTCATTTTAAAACAGTAAAAATTTTTTATTTGCCTTCCTAAAGATCCAACAATAAGGCTCTGCCAGGTAAGATAATACCTCACAGAAATAAAGCAAAAAGCTAAAGCTGTGAATCACATGAACAGCAGTGACCCCATCAGCCTATATAATCTTTTCCTCTTTCAAATAATAGCATGTATTAGCTATCACAAACCCAGTGGTGAGGATTCCCCGGCATAAGGAGCATCTGCTGACTGACTCCCTAACTCTACCCTGCCCCTACTCAGCAGGTCTGGACTGCCCCTTCTCTGTGAGCACTAGGGTAACAGTACAAAAAGCATAAAGGACTTTGTATGTCTGGTGACCTTTTTCTTCTGGATTGCAATCCAGAGCTTTCTGTGTGCCCCTGCTCCCCCTTTTTTTTTTAAACAAAGTCTCCACGGGCAGGATAAGGGTTAGGGAACAATGAACAAAGGAGAATTGAAAAAAGAGAATAAAACCAACTATCTGGGTATGTGTTTTATGAAGCCAGTTTTACAAAGTTTGTAACCATATAACTAAATAATAAAATAAACCCAGCTGTCACAAGTATCCCTCACTTGTACAAAAATCTTGCAGAGGGTTCTGCTGATTTTCTTTTTTAGAAAAATGCTTACCATTCCAGCTGAATCATAAATTCACTTCCCCTAAATAAATTAAATCTTAAGGGCTCAAAATGAGACAATCACTAGAATCTCTTTGAGACTATACCCCATTTCTTCCATAGGAACTCAAATCCAGTTTTAAAACAATTATATGTAAAATTATGCTTTCCAGAAAATTTTCCAGAACAGAGTCCACATTTTCAAGGATAACATGAAGTGACGACAGCGGTATCACAGCACAGTGAAAAGGGCACACAATCTCAAGGTGAAAGGCCCGGCCCTTGTTCTCTGAAAAAGCTAGATGGCTAATCTCAATCCAGTGATGGGGGTTGTCCAGGCAGCCATTCCTTATTAATATCTATTACTGTGGTGCTTAAAAGAAATAATATTTGTTAGTGTGGTTTGCAATTAAGCTAACTAAGTATTAGCACAGTAGAAGACCAGATACCTAATAACCAAATCTAAAAGATATTTACCTGTCTAATATTTATGGAATTTTTATTGAAGGCAAAATTTCCAAAATATTCAAAAAATTCCTTCAGTAGTAATTCTGCAAAGAAATAAAACAAGGAAAATAAGAGGAAATTCCATTTCAATCCAAAAAAAGATAAGAGAAAAATCACTTACCTAGTGTTTCTGTGTTTCCTGAAGGTTTAATTCTATTCAAGTCACTAATAAATGTACAGTTGTGGCCTTCTATTATGCATTTATCTTCTGTACCTTAAATAAACAGAAATGGAAAAATATTTCACAGTATATTTTAAAGATATTCCATACTTAAGAGAAGGAATCTAGGATTTAACGCAATCAACGTTATACATTTATTTGTGCTTATTAGTGTTCTATATATTTATGGCTAGTGGGAAGTTAAAAGGAAGAAAGGCCTGGCAATCTATTTCCAAAAATCAGCCAATGAAAACCCTGATCACGATGGTCTGATCCAGTTGTGCCTGGGGTCGCCATGAGTTGGGGCCCGACTCCACAGGCGGTAACAACAATAACAGGATTTAACAATTCTTTTGTAGAGAAGATCTGAGACTAGTTATAACACAGTGCAATCCCATTCACTTTAGCTCACTAGCATCGCTGTCGACCAACAGCCCATGATTCCTAATCCGTCTTTAGAGGTAATCAACTTTCTAATTATAAAAGAAAATGTAGGCAAGCTCCATTTCTCAAATTCTGGCACTATGTTAATCAGTAGTGCTTAATTTAAATCTCTCTTTCATTCTTGCCACTTCTTCAGGCATTTATTCTACCATTCATGCATGACACCAGCTGAAGGTCCTGACAGTTTTGAGAAACTTCAGGTACTTTCTAAAATGTAATACTCTAGAAGGACTGGGGAATCACTAGGTGGTGCAAACAGTTAAACCCCTGATTACTAACTGAAAAGTTGATGGTTCAAATCCACCCAGAGGCACCTCAGAAGAAAGGTCTGGCAATCTGCTTCCGAGAGGCCACAGCCTTGAAAATCCTATGCAACAGTTCTACTCTGGACACATGGGGCTGCCATGAGTCAGAACTGACTTGAAGGCAACTGTTTTGTTTTTAGAGTGACTGGAATTCAGCACAACAAATTTAACAACACGCTGGACTCAGGCACCCACATTTTCTAATATTCGTTAGAGATAATCATTGTCCTAATTATTGATGAATATAAACCCACTGCCATCAAGTCGATTTCAACGCACAGCTACCCTGTAGGTCAGAGCAGAACTGCCCCATAGGGTTTCCAAGGAGTGGCTGGAGGATTCGAATCACGAACCTTTTGGTTAGCAGCCGAGTTCTTCACCACTGTGCCACCAGGGCTCCTTGATGAATACGGTCCCCTGAAATACCTCAGCCAGCCGACTTGCAGCTGCTCAATACTGTGGGGAAGCTCCGCTCACTTTGGAAATCTCATCAGCGGTCACCCCACCTTCTAACTCCAAGCTGGTGCACTCCCCTCTTTGTGCCTCCTCCAGGAGCACTTACCTCACTGCACTTTGGTGACATGTATGCTGTCCACCCACCTCATCCTCTGACTACAAAGCCTGCTGTCCTGTTCTAATGCCGCTCCCACACAGTCCAGCCCACAACCAGTGTCTGGCATTTAACAGGTACATAATCAATAACTTTCTGAATGATCATGAATGCCAATTATCATCACAGAGAAGTCAGAATGAGGAAAAACAAGATTCCTTCAAGCTTCTGACTGCCTCTTTTTGTTGCTTTTGTTATTTTTTATTAAGACTTGGGTTACTAATAATTTCTCAAAAATGACTCCATTTCTAACACTAATTTCAACAGCAAAGTTCACGTGCTGTACTACACAGCTTACAGCGCACTAAAGAACTTACACACATTCCACTCAGCTGTTTTTACAGGACTTGGGCATACATTTTACTACTTCAAATGATTAACATTTGACATTTTTTGTGACATTGCTAGTCACACCTATCGATTGCCTTTTAGTTGCTGTCCTTTTTTTAGGACTGTATTTCCAATCAAAGTATCACTATCATAGACAAGCTGGACAATGCAAAAGGGAGACAGAAGAGCTGATGCATCTGAACTGTGGTGTTGGAGAAGAATATCAAACATAGCGTGGACTGCTGGAAGAACAAACAAATCAGTTTTAGAAGAAATACAACTAGAATGCTATTTAGAAGTGAGGATGGTGAGACTTCAGCTCCCTTACTTTAGACATGTCATCAGGAAGGACCAAGCACTAGAAAAGGACATCATGAGTGGTAAAGTGGAGGGTCAGGAAAACAAGCGAAACCCTCAGTGAGACAGACTGATACAAAGCCAAAGCAGTGGACTCAGATATAGAACAATCAGGAAGAAGGCACAAGTCTGGGCAACATTTTGTTCTGTTATCCATGAGGTCACTATGAGTCAGAGCTGACTTGACAGAACCTAAATCATAAAAAAATGAGATCCACATCTAAATACTTCTAGAAATGTACAGTGTGAAAACAATCTCTATGGTTGTTGCTGTTAATTTAAAAATTAAGGGTTTTTAACAGAAAATATTAAAACTTTAAAAACTTATCCCTTGATTTAACATAGGGCCATTTTTGTTTTTTCAAAACCTTTTTTTTTTTTAAAGCATTCAAACCTAACAAACAGCCCAGTTATCAGGTCTTTCCTTCTCTTCACTGTTTTTCTATTGTTTTAACTGTCAGACAACTTCCACCTGGTCCAATACCACAGCCACTAAGCACATATGGCTATTTAAACCTAAAATTAAAAATTCAGTTCCTTAGTCGCACTAGCCATATTTCAAGTTCCTAACAGCAATGTGTGGCTAACTGCTACCATACTGTACAGCACAGATTTAGAACATTTCCATCACTACAGAAAGTTCCACCTTAGAAAAACGATTCTAAACCTATTCAGACATAGGGACACCCTGTCAGTTTGCTTAATCCCGTGGCACTGACCTTCTTTTTAAAAAATGGTGTAGGATATGCTGGCAAAAATTCAGAAATAAATACAAACTCCCTCAGTTGTCAGAAAAAATAGCCATGTAAATACCTTTATCAACTCAGAAACCTGATGACTGAATCTTCAGTAAGCGCATGTGAACTTAAAAACTATGTAAACAATTAGGGTTATATGTTTACTAGTAAAATTTGGTTTCCTTGCTTCCTTTAGTACAGCAGATACTCTCTTTCTGCATGATGTACATGACAAATGTAATTCACTGGGTAACATTCCCACAGGCATACTCTGGCTGAAGCCTTCCCACAATTTTCAGGGAACTCGTGTACGATAATAATTCATACTTTTGCAGAGATCCATACTGGCAATACTTGGTATCAACAGATTACTAGGGGCCATAGTGTGAATAATAGGGGTGGTATACTCACTTAGGCTAATCTTTCTGGTCAGAAGACCAAAAATCAGTTGCGTCTGCCACATGCACCTTTCATAAAGACCCTGAAGTCGACAGATACACGAATAAGGGACATAACAACATGGCAAGTTCATATAAAAGCTTAGTGTTTTTTTTCATTTTTTAAAAAAATCTGGGTGGCACAAATGGTTAAGTGCTCAACTACAGCCGAAAGGTTGGTGGTTCGAACCCACCTAGAGGCACCATGGATGACAGGCCTGGTGATCTGCTTCTGAAAGATCACAGCCTTGAAAACCCTATGGAACAGTTCTACTCTAGACACATGAGGTTGCCGTGAGTCAGAATCAACTTGACAGCAACTAACAACATTTTGTTTTCTTATAAGAGTTTACTGGAATTAAACTGAAATAGTTAAAAATTACATAATTATATTCAGCTTCTATTATAATTATTACCAGGTCTGAGCCTTCTAGCATGCCATGGGTCAACAGTAATTAAATGGGAAAAGGCAACAGATGGTTTTGCCCTACTAATTCATGCAGGCAAGCTAAATGTTTAATACCTGGGGGGAGGGGGGCCACTAGGCATGAAGCTTAGCCAAAATGCTATTTGGCTTCTTTCTAACCCACTCAGTCAGTCATTTTCAAAAACACAAATCTAGGCAACTTCCTCTCGTATACCTGGATGTAAGCACGTGAAGAATCTAAGTGAGTTCCGCATGCTTGTATCCAAGTGCTATATGGCATTAGCTTATCCCACTCAGCTGTGCAATTCATACCTACAGACTATTCTTCACACATGTCCATCCATAATACCAACCACTCACTGTTCATCACTGGGACTAATCAGACCGATGAAGCCCTACCTGTTTCTACCACTGTACCCTATGCTCCAAGAGCACTCTGCCTGTTTGGGAGGTTCACTGGTTAAGAGCACAGGCTATGGAATAAAGGCGGTTACTAAACACAGCACCTATTTTCACCTCTTCCCAAGCACCACTGAAATGACAGTATACCCACTCCTCACTCATCGACACGGTTAGGTTCCAAAGACCAGGTTGCTATGTGAAAATTAGCGTTATGCAAAAATGGAGGACTTTCTTTTTCCGTTTTCAGACCAACCACTTGTTCAATTTTTTTTATTTAGAAACTATGATCACAGAAATAATAACAGCTATGATTTACTGGTGTGCTCATCACTGTGATGGGCCCAGTTAGGGATTACTTCTTCTGTGGAGGAGGAGGCTTGGAGGAGACAAAGCTGAATAAAACCGGGCAGTGTGACTGGAGGGCCCACGGCTTAACCACTGCACCTTCTCCCTGTGCTGGGTCAGAGCGTTCCTCGCAGAGCCGCCTCCAGGGCTCCACTCACACCTCTGCAAGCCCTGCCTTCACAGGCCTGGTGAGTCACTGAGGCTCAGGGCTTCATGCAAGGGCGCTGGGAACCTGGCTATGTACCTGGCTCCACTGAGGTGGAGGCTTCAGGTCCAGGTCGGCTCACTTTGGGATGTCATTAAACTTGCTGCATTTCTTCCAAACACCCTCTCCGATGCCCTTCTCCCTTCCCACCTCACAGCAATTTAGAGCTGCAGGGCCTCAGGCTGCATAGGAGCTGGGAACCCAGAACAGGCGCCCTTGCCTCGGTGCTGCCTGGCATCTGCCGGGAGGCCGTGGCCACAGAGGAGGCCGGTCCGCATGGCAGCTGGATGGGGCATGGGAGCAGGAGGGAACAGAGGGCACATGGCAGTGCAGCCCAGCTTGCCAGAGGCCCTCCTCGAGAGCAGGGGATACTCCACAGCAGTTACCGTTGTGCCCACCGCCTCCTTAATGTGTAAAATAGCTGCAGATTTTTTTACTACTGTAAATGCAAAATGTCAGGTAATGAGATAGTAAGTGAGTAGTCGGTGCAAAATGATATAAAACCGTAAAGACAGGGAGAACAGAAGTGACAAGGGCAACCAAATTTTTTTAAGTTGAACAATAGATGGATGAGTGGCAATGACTTAAAAAAACCCGATGCTGTAGAGTCTATTCCAACTCACAGAGACCCTATAGGACAGAGTAGGACTGCCCCATAGAGTTTCCAAGGAGCACCTGGTGGATTCAAACTGCCGACCTTTGTTAGCAGCAGTGAGACTTCTGCAATGACTTAGGAGGCCTGAAAAAAAAACTGAATCCTAAGCCAGAAGTAAAAAAAAGTCAAGAACAAACCAGATAAATACTGCAGAGCTCCCAAAGGCTCAGGAATTGCAAGCACCAGCTATGACTGGAAGCCTGATAGTTAGAAAAGCACTTAGACACTCTCAACCTCTTCCTCCCTAACAGAAAACTAGTTTATTCTTTGAAGAGGGTTTGAAAAAAAAAAAAAAGGATCTCTAGTCTGGGTGGGAAATTGTACTGGTTTTCCATAGTAATAGTACCACAGCAATAGTAAGTGAATGAAAGCACGCTGTTGTTAACTGTCAAGTCGGTCCCCGCCTCATGACGACCCCATGCAAAACAGAACTGGACCGTTGTGACCCATAAGGTTTACACTAGCTGATTTTTTTGGAACTAGACTGCCAGGCCTTTCTTCCTAGTCTCCCTTAGCTAGAAGCTTCACTGAAACTTGTTCAGCATCATAACAACATGAAAGCCTCCACTGACAGATGGGTGGTGGCTGCACATGAGATGCAATTGCAAGAAATCAAACTCGAGTCTCTCCCGCATGAAAGGTGAGTATTCTACCGCTGAATAAAACACAGTGAATGCCAAAGCTTCAGAATGCTGGTAGCCAGGCCATTCACCCCAGGAAAAAAAAAAAAAGATTGAAAAGTCTTTCTAAGGAATCTAGATAGCCCAAGAGGAACTATCTAGATAGTGACACCTAAGGTCCCAAAAGAAAGAATTCAGCCAAATTACCTTACAACAGCACTCCCAAGTAACAAGCCCTACCCAAGCTCAGAGATTCCAATTAGCATTTTAGCTTCTAACTCAAACATGAGCAGAAAGTCAAAGACTGTCAGACATTTGAAGAAAGCCTCTAACATGAGATTAAACAAAATAAAATGAAAAAAAAAAAACTATTTAGAAGACACAGGATATAAAACTTTTTAAAAATTCTTAAGTGACACAAGAAAGGTAAGAGTTTATGGCAACCATCACATAACAACAGAATGCAAAAAAAAAAAAAAGGAGACATTTCAAAAGCAAAATGAGCTCTTAGAAATTGAAATATGAAAGTGGAAATGAAAAGCTCAAAGGTTAGAAGATAAAACTGAGAACACCTCCCAAAAATACCAAAAGAATAGATAAGGAAATTAGACGACCAGTCCAAGAGTTCCAATATCTGAGTAACAGCAGTTCTTAGAGGAACAGAGAAAACAGAGAGGAGTATCAAATAAGAGTTAAGGAAAATTTCTTATAACTGAAAGATGTAAGTCTCCAGATTGAAAGGACCCACCAAGTAAAGAGCAAAATGAATGAAAAAAGACCAAGGAACATCTTTAAAATTTCAGAACACAAGAGATGAAGGCTTCCCAGCCAGAGGAAAATCGTTCCTGACCTAGATTTCTACACCCTGCCATATTTTTATGTGGGAGGGTTGAAAAGAAGACACTTCCAGACATGAAAGTCTCAAATATTTACCTTCTACTAATTCATTGCAAGAAACTCTTAGAGGACGTGTTCCACTAAAATGAGGGGGGAGCCACGAAAAAAGGCATGTGACACAGAAGATCCAACATAGCTCTAAACTGGAAAATCTAAAAACACTGCTAAGATGACGGTGAGGGGAGACCCCAGGATGAAAGCCACAGACCAGAGGGCAACCAGGCCAGGTGACAACCCATCAGAAAGCTCCAAGGGAGATGTCTCCAAGAAGACAAAATCTATAGGTTATCTGATGCTCTGAACGCTTTGAGAAGAGATTTAGACAGCTGGTATTTTGAGTTTTGGTTCATGTTAAGTACATAAAAAAAAAAAAAAAAAAAGAAGCAAATAAATAAAATTAAAACCTATTAACTGAAAAAGAATATAAAATGTTGGGCAAGAGGGGAAATAAATTTTAGTTTACCTCATGGGTCAGATGTGAATAGCATTAACGAAGCCAGAATCGTGTAAGAGGTTCACACTAAAATCACGGCGTGGCTACACTGAAGGTATGAGGGAAGAGTGCGTAGAATTATTTTACTTTTTATGTGCAAATGCAATTTTGAAACAATGAAATTCAAACAAACAAACCAACCTCACAATTCTGCTGGTCAAAGACATCATTATACCACTACGAGAGTGAACAGGTAAGCACAGTGTGCATATATCTGAGACAAAAGAATCATATCCAGAATATGTGAAGAATTTCTACAAATGAGCAAGAAAGACAGCCCAACAGAAAAACAGGCAAAAGACTTACACACACTTCATAAAAGACACTCAAATGGCTAAGAAACATGTGAAATGGTGCTTGGCTCCATTAGTCATTGCAGAAAAGAAAATTAAGAGCGCACTGATGCCACTACACACGCACTTGGCATAACTAAAATATAAAGACAATATCAGGTGTTGACAAAGACAAGGAGCAATTAGAACTAGTATATAATGCCAGTGAGAGTTTACATTTTGGAAAACTGTTTGGCAATATCTACTAAAAGCTGAACATACCTAAATCCGAACACTCAGAAATTCTATTTCCAGTATATACTTGACGGAAATGAGTACCTGTATTCACCAAAAGATATGTGTATGAATGTTCATAGAGCAACTATCTGTAACAGCCCAAACGAGAAATTACTCAAACACCCATCAAAAATAGAGTTTAGAAAATTTTTAGTATATTCATATAAGGGAATTCTGCACAGCAATGAGAATCAGTGGTGTACAAACACATGAACAATATGGATGAATTTCTCCAACATACTGTTGAAAGGGAAAACTTCCGACACGAAAGAATATATACTATACGATCTCTAAATAGAAGAGCTTCACACAGGTAAAATTATCTATGCTGTTAGAAGTGGTTACCCTGGGGGCTGGAGGAAGTGCCTAGAAAGGAACACAGGTGGAACTTCTGGGGTGCTGTTATTCAATCTATTTGGTGGTGACGTGGGTCTGTTCAGTTTGTGAAAATTCTATGTATGTGTATGTATACCCTACACAGGCATACGTACACTTCTGTGTGTGTTACACTTCGGTTTAAAAAAAAAAGGTAAGCACAAGCTCTTAAAGTGTTTGCGTTTGAATCCTGGCTCTGGAGTCTTCTAACTATGTGGCCTTGGGAAATTTAGACAGCCTCTCAAAAAACACGAGGTTTCTCATCTATAAAATGGAAAGAGTAATACTACCTCATGAGGTTTACTGGGAAAATTGAATGAGACGAAGCATATAAATTTCTTAGCAGAGTGCCTGGCACAGAGTTAGCACTTAATAAATTGATGCTGTTGTTCTTCTTTTTGGTAAAAAGATACACCATTTCTACATGTGCAATTCAGTGACAATAACTACACACTTCAAGTTATGCAACCATCCTCACTCACGCCCTCCTTTTCCAAATTGTCCACCAGCAATAACGAATGCTCTTGTGAATTTGAACCCACACAGAAAATTCTCTGAAAGAGCACAGTGCTCAGGGCAGACATAGTTCACTAATTAAGCTAAGCTACTGTTTGGTACAAAGAAGACTTCTGGGGGTAGTTTTGGTTGAAGGTTTAAGGATTAGCTCAGGACAATAGTTTCCAGTATTCATTCAGCCTCCATGGCTCCAGAAAGTCTACATTCCATGAGAAGTTGAGATTCTGTTCTGTACTTTTTCCCCTTTTGATCATGATTCTTCTACAGAATCTTTAATCGAGACATTCAATACTGTTGTTGTTGTTATTATTAACTCTTTACCCTCCAGATGCCACACAAAAGAAATTCTAACCACTTTGGCAGGAATTCTCAGGAGAGTCACATAGTCACAGATTAAACATAATACAAAAGCTCTTTTCCATGCTGGGGTGTCTGCATTAGTATTGCCACTGAAGTTACCCAGTCTTTTCTTCCTCAAACCCCTAATTAGTCACAGGGAAGAAGTACACAGATCCTAAATAAAGAAAAACTCAAATCAAACAACTGTTCATAAGAGGAAAATGATATATATAAGAACTAAGCACAGAAGAAAATATAACAAATGTAGCAACACCAGAAACGATGGAAAACACAATAAAAGGCATAAGAGAAAGAGTAGTAGCGATTATAAGAAAACACGATAGAGAAATTCAAAAGAAACCTATATATACACACACACACACACACACACACACACACACTGGCATCATGGTCCACCTTGTTTAGCACAAACAGCCCTCAACTTTAAAACATTTATCCCATCATCTGAAATCTATTTCCTGAACTTCAACTGTGAACCCAATACTATGGCAAGAACAAAAGATACAGAGATGACTGAAAGACAGTCTGCTCTAAAAACACCTCGTCAAGTTAAAGGTGCAGGCAGATAAAAGAACTACAATAATCTAACTGTTGTTATAATACAGGTGTGTACCAGGTGCTTGGAAGCCAACAGAGCATCTGCCTCCTAAGAGATGGAAAGGAGGACAACCGAGAAAGACCTACAAATGAGGAGGCCTGTGGCCTGGGTTTGTCTTCTTTCTTCCCTGGCTTAATCTTGTAGAGGTTCAACATGTAAAAACGGGAGGTAGGGTGAAGGCTGTCATGGGTTGAATTATGTCCCCCCAAAATATGTGTCAACTTGGTTAGGCCAGGATTCTCAGTATTGTGTAGTTGTCCTCCATTTTGTGATTTTCCTATGTTATAAATCATAATCTCTGCCTGTGGTTAAAGAGGATTAGGGTGGGATTGTAAGACCCTTAGTAAGGTCGCATCCCTGACCCAGTGTAAAGAGAGCTTCCCTGGGGTGTGGCCTGCACCACCTTTTATCTTACAAGAGAGAAAAGGAAAGGGAAGCAAGCAGAGAGTTGGGGACCTCAGACCGCCAAGAAAGCAGTGCCAGAAGCAGAGCGTGTCCTTTGGACCTGAGGTTCCTACACTGAGATGCTCCCAGACCAAGGAAAGACTGATAACAAGGACCTTCCTCCATGGCTGACAGAGAGAGAAAGGCTTCCCCTGGAGCTGACGCCCTGAATTTGGGTTTCTAGTCTACTAAAACCAAAAAACCAAACCTGTTGCCATCGAGTCAATTCTGACTCATAGCGACCCTGTAAGACAGAGTAGAACTGCCCCATAAAGTTTCCAAGGAACGCACGGTGGATTGGAAATGCTGACCTTTTGGTTAGCAACTACAGTACTTAACCAGTACACCACTAGCCTACTAGATTGTGAGAAAATAAATTTCTCTTTGTTAAAGCCACCCACTTGTGGTAGTTCTGTTATAGCAGCACTAGGTGACTAAGACAAAGTCCATTTCAGGGAAAGGCACAGATAGGTGAAAAGGCATGAAACAGCTGAGGAACACCAAGGAGATTAAAAGTGCTGAAGCTCCTGATTTGCACTCGGGAATGAACGTAACGGAAGAGGATGAAAAGGCAGATCACAAGAGCCCCACACACAATGCTAACAAGTTTAGGCTTTTTCTTAATCTCGGTCCCAAGCAGTGGTTTATAAGGCCCTAGACATTCTGGAAGGTGTTCCAGGGATTCATGTTTCCTACCACTAACAAACAAACAAGCAAATTTTTTTTATTTTAAAAAAGAATTGAGTCTTTATCTCTATATCAAATGAAAGGCACACATCATCACTGAGTACCCAAGATGGTTTTGTTTCATAGTTTAAAACAGTTCTGACTCTTAGCCATACACTGTTTGATATATGTCAGTATTGGACCACCACTGGTTAAGATCAGGAAGTATAACATGGATTTTGAAAAAGTTATATAAGAAAAAATTATTTTAATAAGCTCTCCTCAGAATGATCTGCACCACGCGCTTAACACGGAGATGCTCAACCGCTGCTGCGGTGGCGTGTGCTTAACGTACTCAGATTCCTTCACAGCAAACTCAAGGTATCTCTGGGACTTCCGAAGCCAAAGACAGAACAGTAGCAATAATTGTAGCAGATCCTGCTTTGCTTTTATTGGCAATTCACGCTTACGATGTGCTCTGTCCTAACAAGTGCTTGCAAAAAACAGCCTGAAACTTTCTCTTATTATGTTTAAAAATGAACACAAAAATTAAAAAAAAAAAATCAAATTGGTGTTTTTAAGTTGAAAAATTAAAGAATTCCAAAACTAGTTTTGTCTTTTGATGCCATAAAACATAACTAAATTTAAATTCATTTCAAAATAGATTTGGGACAAAAATTAAACATGTCATTTTTGATTTGATCACAAATCATTCTTTTTTTCTTAAATAGTGGAAACAAAAAATTACATACTAGGAAGTACTGAAGGATTTTAAGCTAGATAATACTATCAAACATGAATTTTTGAAAATCACCATTAACAAAAAATATGGTTTATATAACAGCAGTATTCTATTCGGAATAAAAACGCTTTTAAGGTGATTTTAAACAGGGAGGATTCAGGAACGTACTTCAAAAGAATTATTTGGTGCAATATATAGGATGGCTTGAAGATGGAATATATGTACACTTGGCGTGTATCCCTTAATTATCTTCTTTTTATCATTTAGAACTGAAACAGTTTAGTATCTTCTCAAGCAGACTACCAGATTTTTAACTTATTTATAAATTAAATTAGTAGGCTAACTGGAAAATAATTCACCTAAGCTTGCTTAAACTTTTAAGTAAAAAGCACATTTAGGGTCTTTAAAGCATCCTGGAGCGGTCTGCAGCATCTCTAATACAAGCCTGGAAACAGGCTCAGATTTATAAAGTCATCTCTGAAAACGTGGTCCGATCAAAAGCTGCACCCAGGAAATTGTTGTTTTCAAGGTCATTCAAGACTTGGTCAACTAAGGGTGAGGTTCCAGCTGTCTCATGAACTTTGTAAATGACTCTGCAATCGACACAACACCGAACTCTCAAAAATTCTAAAGGCCGGTTTGACAAATCATCTGCTCTCATGACCTCCTGTGGTTACTACAAAAACACTTAAATTTTAGATCCACAAGGCTTTAAAAATACAAAGACAAAGTATACAACTAAAAAATAAAGGCATAACTTGGTAACACATGATAATTACTCCCATTTGAAGCATCAGGAAGAGAAAACAGAGAGACGACTGAATCTGGCCTTACCTGCTAGGGTTTTTAGGTAATCTAGAGTTGGAAGGACAGGGGGTGATCTTCTCTGGAGAAAAAAGATGACCATCATTGTAAGAGAGAAGTTTGTAATCCAAGCACCAGGGATGCTACTTGTTAATGAACGTGCTCGAGCCCAGCATCGTATACTGAACACCAAGGCTCTTACTCGTGAGTCCAGGGCACCATAGATATACAGGAGTTCAGAACTTTTCAAGGCAATCCTTCAAGAAAACAAAAGAATTTTCAACCCCCAAAATTCTCATGCAAGACTAGAATAAAACGTACGCCTGGGCGCATATCTAATTCTCTTACTATACCTGAATGTATTCAAAACACCCTGAACAGATAATCAAAAGCATAATGTATTTACTACGTGAACAGTTAAATACCAAATACATTCAATACCATTAACACATAGTTTTAAATGTTGATAATTACAATGTAATTCTAAAATTTAGAATTTTTAAACCAAAGTTTCTAGACACGATCTCAATAACAAGTGAAATGAACTACATAAAGGTTCTTTAAGAATTATCAGTAAAGATTTAACTGCATTTCTAAATGAGACTCTTTACATCTTAGTTTTACGCCTCAGTTACCTAGTCCTTTTGTGGACAAGTTAGCCTAAAAACAAAGGGAAACATTCTACTCATTTTATCAAGAAAAAATAAGATGTGTTAAAATACTGACATTTGTAAAAAATACAAAATTATCTAAGGTTAATATTTCTAAAAATGAAAACCCAGGTAAGATCAAGTGTCTATTAAGACATCAAACTTCAGAGCCTATTTTCAATGTTTCCTAGTCATGTTTTAATGCAAATTCAAAGAATTACTTTCTTATTGTTACTGAAAATATACATAGCAAAACATACACCAATTCAACAACTTCTACATGTACAATTCAACATTCGAGTTGTGCCACCATTCTCACTCTCCTTTTCTGAACTGTTCCTCCCCCAATGACATAAAACTCACTGTCCTCTAAGTTTCCTATCTAACCTTTCCAGTTGCTGTTGTCAATTTGATCCCATATAGATTGTTCTTTAAAAAAACACAATGCTCAAGGCAGACATTCTTTACTAATTACGCTAAACTTCTGTTTGGTTTAAAAAAGACCTCCGGGGATATTTTTGGTTTAAGGTTTAAAGGATACCTCAAGGCAATAGTTTTGGGGACTCATCCAGTCTCAATGGCTCCAAAAGTCTGGATTCCATGAGAAAACCCAACGAATTATTCATCAGACATATTTTAAAATCAAGTTCCTACTGATCAAAACATGCGTTGTAATTTCTTAAAGAACCAACAGAGGGCACAAAATCCTTTAAAAAGAGCAAATTCAAACCATCTCTAAAGTAACCCCAGGACATTTACTTACGGGGTTTAAAGAGAATAGGAGAAATGGTAAAGGAGGAATTCACAATGATTAAGTATTGCACAAATATAAATAAACCTAAGTTAAGCTGAAAAATAAATAGATGTGTCTGATATAAAGAAACAGAGTAACAGTATCAAAACCTGAAGAAAGCAAAAATTCAAAATCTTGTCCCAAGACAAAGAATATAAAACTATTACAAACATAAACATCATTTTGCCATACTTTACATACTATAAGCAAAATGTAATGATAGAAAGTGCAGTTTAAATTTTTATATTGAAATCTGGCAAGAAATCACTAAGACTTTACGCTAAGGTTTAAAAAAAAAAAAAATCACTCCCATCAAGTTGATTCCAACTCATAGTGACCCTACAGGACAGAGCAGAACTGCCCCATAGAGTTTCCAAGGAGCGCCTGGTGGATTTGTGCTGCTGACCTTTTGGTTGGCAGACAAAGCTCTTAATCACTATGCCACCAGGGTTTCCATTGTACTTTATTTTCTAAGTATAGGCAGCCCTGTCGAATCTGTATGTAAACTGGAGCAGTTAGGTATGGTTCCTACCTGTCTAACATCAGTTAGTCAAAAGTTTGTCTTAGTATATAGTGTACCTTCCCATGCTTAAAAAAACATTAAAGAAATACTTCCAGATACACTAAAACATCTTTAACATAATGTAATAACGTTTTGATGCGCGTCGCAAAGCAGCACCTGTTATTACGAAGCACCGTGTGTACCTAAAATTTTTAATACGTTAGGCTTTCCTGGAGGGGTTGGTTCCCAATTACGGGTTGTATGTAAATTGGAGGGTTATACGTAAATAGATACTTCCACCCTGCTATCAGGATACATCAGTGAAAACAATGAAATACAATTCTCCTGAGATGTCAGTTAGGTATGTTAACATTTTAACACAATATTCTAACATTTTGTTTAGGACCAGCAAAAAATTCATTATGTATAAGAATATAAGAGAAAGTATTCCCTACTTTTCAATCCAAGTGTTCAAGTGTTCAAATTAAACAAAATACAACAAAGAAACAATAAAAAGAATTACTAAAGCATATCTAAGAGTCCAAAGCCACCATTTCTGTACAAGACGACCTGCTAATATCTTATAATATTCACATCTAAGATGATAAGCTTAGGAGAGCATACCTATTGTTAGTAGACAGATCGCACTGAAATCCGGAGGCCTGGTGTGAGAACCTCACAAGCGGACATCGAGCATTTAAAATTTTTTGTACACCCACACAGCCAGGGCCGAAGTGGTCAAGGCACTCTCCTAACACAGACAGGATCTTCTGCGTCGCAATTCTTTCTGAAGGAACATTTTTCACTTGAAACTCCATCAGAAAATTTCCTGAGGTCTGAATAATAAAAACATTTATAAATAGAAGCTTTTGTAAAAAGGAAGTTATTAAATTTTTCTAAAAGAATGCTCTAAATGATGTCTGAGGAAAATAAAACCCCCCCAAATAAAAATTCTTCGTGCAATCAAAGCCGAAAGCAGATGTAAAAGGTCTGCAGTTGTGCCTTCTGTTTCTCCAGAGTACAGAGTATTAACCTGAAAAACCACTGGCTTTTTATAGTTAACTTACATACCACAGTATATTGTATATCATAAAGCAATATTATATACAGAACCACTTACTCTATAAATGCAGTGAACACACATTTGCCCTTTTCTAATGAGCCGTTAAATTTTAACAGAGGTGATAAACCCACAGGTGCAAGAACAGCAGATGAACAGATGAAAAAAAGACAGTATAAGTAGACTTCATTACATGTAAGAATTTAATATTTAATAAAATGAAGCCTGCAATTTACTGGGAAAAATGACTAATGAATGAGTCAAGTGGCCATTATAAATAAATAAATAAATAAATAAAAACTAGATCCCTAACTTAGAGGCAAGGATGTCGAGACTGCGTCTTACATACTTTGGACATGTTGTCAGGAGGGATCAGTCCCTGGAGAAGGACATCATGCTTGGCAGAGTACAGGGTCAGCGGAAAAGAGGAAGACCCTCAATAAGGTGGACTGACACAGCGGCTGCAACAATGAGCTCAAGCATAACAACGATTGTAAGGATGGTGCAGGACCAGGCAGTGTTTCGTTCTGTTGTGCACAGGGTCGCTATGAGTCAGAACCGACTCGATGGCACCTAACAACAACAACAGATCCCTAACTTAGCCCTAAAACCAAAATAAATTCAACATGGATCAACGACTTTAATGTAAAAAGTTTTATCTGAAAAATGCTAGAAGACAATGGGTGAGTATTTTTATAATCTCAGAGTAACGAAGGATTCCTTAAGCATGACACAAGATTCCAGGAGCCACGAAAGAAATATGATTGCATAAAAATTAAAACTATCTTAGGGCAAAGCACACATGCACAAGGAGACAAAAGGCAAAGTGAGACAATAATACACATCACACAAAGGACTAATTCCCCTAATTTACAAAGGGTTCTTACAACTGAATAAAGAGGACAAAACACCCAATATTAAAAAGAGGCAAAAAAAAAAAAAAAAAAAGACTTGAATAAGACATTTACATAAGAAATAAAAATGGCTAAGGAGTATAGTAAAAGATGCTCATGTTTTCTGGAAACTAAAACAGCAGTGAGGTTTATTGTGTATTAGACTGGCAAAGACCAAAAGGCTGAAAGCCCCAGCACTGGTCGGTATGGGAAACATGTATTCCCATACACTGTTGGTAGAAGTGTAAACTGGTACCTGCCTTTGGAGAACTTGCCAATATCTATTGAAACTTTTCATGTATGGTACTTTGACTACTAAAATTGTAGAAAACTGTCCCAAAGAAATACTTGCATAAATGAGCCAGTTCACAAAGAATTTCACTCACTGCAGCATGATGTATGTGATAGACACCTTTTGGAAGAATTTTTTTTACCCAGCAGGATTTTGTTTAGATGTGAATGGGGTCGTCATGAGTAGGGGGCTGACTTGACTCCCTGGTAGCTAACAACTACCACCTATCTTAATAAGGCTCCTCACCCTCAACCACAGGGAGCCCTGGTGGTGCAATGATTACATTAAGTGCTTGGATTCTAACCCAAACGTCAGCAGTTCGAACCCACCAGCAGCTCCATAGGAGAAAAGACCTGGCGGCCTACTCCCATGAAAGATTTCAGCCTAGGAAACCCTATAAAGCAGTTCTACTCTGTCATAGAGGATTGTTATGAGTCAGAGTTGACTCAACAACATACAACAACAACCACACTTTCATTCAGAACGGTTTCCTATTAAAAGGATTAAGGCCTCGACAGCCACGTTTATACCTGGAAATCCACCCCCTTACGTCCAGCAGAGCGGACCTGGCATGGACAGCGGATCTAAAGCACTGTAGCAGTGAACCATCCTTTCATCCTGAAATCTATACTAGAAATTCAAACTGAGATTCAGCGGCAAACAGTGTTTGCATGTGGTTGGCCTATATACCTAAGAAGCTTTGGGGCAGGCGTATTCTAGACTACTGGGATGAAAAAGTGAAGAAAATCAATGGGGGCGAAAAGGAATGATGGCAGAGAAAAGAGATTAATGAAGCAGATGCATGGAGAGAGACCGAAAGAACACTTTCTGGGTTCTTGACAGTTTTCCGGTTCGTAATTTTAGCCCATTCCTAAGACTCATCTGCACTCCTGCTCCTGGGTTCTGTGACGTGTCCTTTAAAAACATTAAGATTTTAAAAATCTGGATAGCCCCTTTATTGTAACACATCTTTGTAACTTTTGTTTCCCTAGTTCATTCTGCTATAAAATACAAATGCACACAAATTATATGAGAAATAGGAATCCAAATGAGAGTAATCAACAAAGTACGGAGCTCCTTAACAGAAGAGTAAAGAAAGAGAAGTACCCTCTAAGTCCAACCCAAACAAAAGGAGTCCTGGTGGCATAAGGACTCCAACGTCAAGCCTTGGAAACCCTGTGGGGCACTTCTTCTCTGTTCTGTAGGGTCACTACGAGTTGGAATTGACTTGATGGCAACGGGCTTGGTTTGGTTTTGAAAGAAAGAAACAGATTTGGGGTCAAATAATCTTAGATGGCAAAAGAAAGTACATTTGGAGAGTAGTATCTGACTAAACGGTGGCAGAATAATGTTAGACTCATGCTCAGAAGCCACAAAGTGTCAGAAACAAACAAAAGAAAGAAGACAACAAGATTTAAAAAATAAATAATATAAATGAGACAAGAATAAAATTATTCAGGTGATAGAAGTGAAAATGACACAAGAGTAGACCTGATCTGAATAATGGAATTAGAACAAGGAAACTGGAGAAACTGAACTATGAGCAGGAATGTTACAGTCATTATGCTGTTCACAAAATATTCCCCATCTGCCTTCCTGGCACTTGGTACAATAGCACCGTCTTGCCCTGCTGAGGCTAGACAGTCATATGTCTTGCTTTGGCCAATGAGATGTGAGCAGAAGCTTAAAGGGCCAGGGCTCATTTCTCCATTATGCCTTTCCACTGCTCAAGTGATAGAAGGACATGTGGAAACGAAGCCTTCCTCAGCCTGGGGGCTTGAAAGACACAGCCTTTATAGCATCTCTGCCGACCTGTTTTGCCTCAGTGAAAGATAAAAACAGTAGATGAATTAAGTCACTGATATTTGGGGGCTATCTGTTACCAAAGCACGTTGTTGCTGTGTGCCATCCAGTCAATTCTGACTCACAGCAACCCTACAGGATAGGTCGCTGTTATCTTTAAGGGAGCAGGTCTCTTGGTCTTTTTCCCCCAAGAGCCACTCGGGGGCTCAAACCACTGACCTTTTGGTTAGTAGATGAGAGCTTAACCATTGTGCCACAAAAACATACCTAGCCTAATCTGACTGACATAAGAAGAGATCAAGAACTACCTGGGGGTACTTAAATAAATGGACTCTGCAAAGAAATAAAACACTGCAATTTTGGAAGATCCAGATAATGAAAAACATACCAATTATGACCAAAGGTAAGATATCCTCAAAAATTTCTCTCCTCTATCAAATAAATAAAAATTAGAAAGCTTCAGAGACATCTAATTCAATATACATTTCTTATTAATATTTATTATTCTATAACACTACCTACTTTCAGATAAATTTTTTAAATATTATTGCATATTCTTCCTAACCACTCTGGTATTATGCCAACATCTAGTTAGGAAAAAGCAGAAGTTAGGAACCTTTCCCCCAGCAATAATTTAGATAACAGAAAATAGTATTTGGAACTTAGCCACCTATTTTTACTTCTGTTACTTAAACCCTACCACCTTATTAGATAAAGGAAAATTTAAGGAAAGGCCAAAGACACAGCAAATATTTTAGGTTAGAAATTTGTACTAAAATCGTCTTGTAATAAGTTATATATTTTACATTTAAGCATTTTTCATGCATTTAATAACATTTAAGAAAGTCAAATGTACTGTTTTAATTGTAAATAACTCACTTATTCATTAGCAATGATCTGTTTAGTGCCTGTAGTACATAAGGTATTATACTAAGTGCAATAAGACATACAAAAATCTAACACATTCTTTCTAACTGCCCTCAGCTCAGGCTGAAGAATAAAACAAGTACCCAAAGAATTATAAAATGAGGTACAGTGGCCATCTCAGTAATAGACAAAATAGAATTTAAATCAAAAGCAATTACAGAGATAAAGAGGGACATCATTTAATGATAAATGTGACAACTCAGTAAGAAGATACAATAATCATATACCTATATGCAGGCAACATAGTCTTTAAATAAAACAAAAATTAAAAAAAATTTAAGCGAAATTAACAAAACCAAAAACCATGAGATTTTAAAATATTTCAGTAACTAGCACACATAAAAAAAAAAAATTAAGATGCAGATCTGAATAACACAATAAGCAATCTTGAACTAATGTGAAAATTTTTGAACCCTTAGAAGAAATATCCATTTTACTACATATATATATATAGATATATATTCTTCACTCACAAAGTTCACTAAATTTAGAAACCAGGGCTTATCATTTTATTAAGTCCAAAGATTTCCCTTACTTTTCTAATTTCTTAACTTGAAATGATTACAGTGGTCTAAGGAAGTATAATTACCTTTTGAGCATGGAGTCTTCCAGTTTCATCTAAATCCAAAAACATGTCCAAATCACACCCTAGTTTCCCAAAACTATTTACTGACGAGCCAAAGGGTCTGACTGTACAGTATGGAAAATACGCAGCTGCTATGTCTTCAATAAGAGAACAAGTAAGATGTCGGAGTTTAGCGTTCTCCTCTGTTATCTGGAATGCCTTCAAGAGTGTGTTCAGCTGATCATCTATCTAGCTGGCCAAAACAAAAACAAACAAAAAATATAGAAAATGTACAAGTCACATAAAATAATTGTCATTTTACTTCTAGAGATTTAGTGCCACTGTTTTGGAGACTTTTCTCTGATTCTGTGAAAGGACTAAACTAGCTAAATTTTTGACAAGTCTGAGCAAGAAAGTCAAGACAAATGCAAACAGTACTAGGACAGAGAGAGGAGATACAGCCCATAATAGGTATGTTAAAATGTACAGAAGAATACAAAGTAGAATCCTATGTCAATATGTTGACAAGAGAAAGAAAACCTGAATAGCTCAAAGGCCAAAAACTTTGGAAGAATACAGTTACCGCTGAAAAATATAAATGGGTTGGGTGGGGAAGGGTTACTTACAGTTTTCATGCAACATATTCTGAATTGTTTGAATGTTTTAATAAGAATTTTTATAATATATAAAATAACAACGTGTGTGTGTGTGTATAAATACACAAGGTTCTTTGGTGGTACAAATGATTTGCACTTAACTACTAAAGGTTGGTTGTTTGAACCCACCCAGCAGTGCTGTGGAAGGAAGGCCTGGCAATCTGCTTCTGTAACGATTACATCCAATAAAACCCTGTGGAGCAGTTCTACTTTGTAAAACATGGGGTCGCCATGAGTCAAAACAGACAGCAACAGGTTTCTGGTTTTATATATATACACACACACATATATACACATTCAAGAGCAAGTTCCAGAGTCTCTTCTGACATCCACTTTGGTCTTTTCTTTCTTTCCTGTCTTTTTCACGACCTCTTGCTTTCTTCATGTATGATGCCCTTGATGTTAGTTCACAACTAACCTGGTCTTCAATCATTACCGTTTGACACGTCAAATCTATTCTTGAGATGGTCTCTAAACTCAGGTGGGATATACTCAAGGTTGTACTTTTGCTCTTGTCGACTTGTTTCTAATTTTCTTCAATTTCAACTTGAACTTGCATATCAGCAATTGATGGTCTGTTCTGCGTTTGGCCCTTGGCCTTGTTCTAATACTGAGTTTTTCCATTGTCTCTTCCCACAGATGTAGTCGATTTGATTCCTGTGTATTCCATGTAGAGAGGTCCACATATATAGTCACCGTTCATGTTGCCGAAAAAATATTTGCCATGAAGAAGTCTTTGGTTTTGCAAAATCCTATCATGCGATCTCTGGGATTGTTTCTACCACCAAGGCCAAATTTTCCAGCTACTGATCTTTCTTCATTTGTTGCCAACTTTCGCATTCCAATCTCCAGTAATTATCAACACATCCTGATTGCATGTTTGATCAATTTCAGACTGCAGAAGTTGGTAAAAATCTTCAATTACTTCATCTTTGGCCTTAGAGGTTGGCACACGAATTTGAATAACATTCATATTAACTGGTCTTCCTTGCAGGCGTATGGATATTATTCTATCACTGACAGTGCTGTACTTCAGGACATATCTTAAAATGTTCTTTTTGGTGACGAATGCAATGCCATTCCTCTTCAAGTTTTTGTTCCCGCATAGCAGAAATGATTACGTAAAAGAATTGATCAATTAAGGTTGGCTTAAGAAGACAAAGTAAAGAATTACGATGCCCTGTGCAAAGACATACAGATAGAAAACCAAATGGGAAGAACACGCTCAGCATTTCTCAAGCTAAAAGAACTTAAGAAAAAATTCACGCCTTGAGTTGCAATACTGAAGGATTCCACAGGGAAAATATTAAAGTGATGCAAAAAAGCACCAAAACAAGATAGAAGGAATAGAGTCACCATACCAAAAAGAACTGGTCAACGTTGAACCACTTCAAGAGGTAACATATGATCAGGACCTGATGGTACTGGAGGAAGGTCAAGGGGCACTGAACGCACTGGCAAAAAACAAGGCTCTGGGAATTGATGGAATACCAATAAAGATGTTTCAATAAATGGATGCAGCACTGGAAGTGCTCACTCAACTATGCCAAGAAATCTGGAAGACAACTACCTGGCCAATTGACTAGAAGAGATCGATATTTATACCTAACCCCAAGAAAGGTGATCCCACCAAACGTGGAAATTATGGAACAATATCATTAATATTACATACAAGTAAAATTTTGCTGAAGATCATTCAAAGGCAGCTGCAGCAGTATATCAAGAGGAGACTGTCAGAAATTAAAGCTGGATTCAGAAGAGGACACGGAACCAGGGATATCACTGCTAATGCCAGATGGATCCTGGCTAAAAGCAGAGAATACCAGAAAGATGCTTACCTGTCTTTTGTTGACTGTGCAAAGGCATTCGAACGTGTGGATCATAATAAATTATGGATAACACTGTGAAGAACAGGAATTCCAGAACACTTAATTGTGCCCATGAGGAACCTGTACATAGATCAACAAGCAGTTGTTTGAACAGAACAAGGGGATACTGAGTGGCTTAAAGTCAGGAAAGGTGTACATCAGGGTTGTATCCTTTCACCACACCTATTCAGTCTGTCGGTTTGTTGTACCGTGGGGGCTTGCGTGTTGCTGTGATGCTGGAAGCTATGCCACCGGTATTCAGATACCAGCGGGGTCACCCATGGAGGACAGGTTTCAGCTGAGCTTCCAAACTAAGACAGACTAGGAAGACGGACCAGGCAGTCTACTTCTGAAAAGCATTAGCCAGTGTAAACCTTATGAATAGCAGCAGAACACTGTCTGATACAGTGCTGGAAGATGAGCCCCCAGGTTGGAAGCCACTCAAAAGATGACTGGGGAAGAGCTGCTTCCTCAAAGTAGAGTCGACCTTAATGACGTGGATGGAGTAAAGCTTTCAGGACCTTCATTTGCTGATGTGGGATGATTCAAAATGAGAAGAAACAGCTGCAAACATCCATTAATAACAGGAACGTGGAAAGTATGAAGTATGAACCTAGGAAAACTGGTAATCGTCAAAAATCAAACGGACTGCATAAACATCGATATCCTAGGCATTAGTGAGCTGAAATGGACTGGTATTGGCCATTTTGGATCGGACAATCACATAGCCTGCTATGCTGGGAATGACAACTTGAAGAGGAATGGTGTTGCATTCATTGTCAAAAAGAATGTTTCAAGATCTATCCTGAAGTACAACGCTGTCAGTGATAGGATAATATCCATAGGCCTACAAGGAAGACCAGTTAATACAACTATTATTCAAATTTACACACCAACCACTAGGGCCAAAGATGAAGAAATAGAAAATTTTTATCAGCTGCTGCAGTCTGAAATTCATCAAACACGCAATCAAGATGTGCTGATAATTACTGGCGATTGGAATGCGAAAGTTGGAAACAAAGAAGAAGGATCAGTAGTTGGAAAATACGGCCTTGGTGATAGAAACAATGCTGGAAATCGAATGATAGAATTTTGCAAGACCAACGACTTCTTCATCGCAAATACCTTCTTTCACAAACATAAACGGCGACTATACACATGGGACGTCAGATGGAACACACAGAAATCAAACCGACTACATCTGTGGAAAGAGACGATGGAAAAGCTCAGTGTCATCAGTCAGGACAAGGCCAGGGGCCAACTGTGGAACAGACCATCAATTGCTCATATTCAAGTTCAAGCTGAAACTGAAGAAAATCAGAGCAAGTCCACAAGAGCCAAAATATGACCTTGAGTATATTCCACCTGAATTTAGAGACCATCTGAAGAACAGATCTGACACACTGAACACTAGTGACCAAAGACCAGACAAGTTGTAAAATGATATCAAGGACATCATCCATGAAGAAAGTAAGAGGTCACTGAAAAGACAGGAAAGAAAGAAAAGACCAAGATGGATGTCAGAGAAGACTCTGAAACTTGCTCTCGAACGTCAAGCAGATAAAGCAAAAGGGAGAATTGATGAAGTAAAAAAACTGAACAGAAGATTTCAAAGGGCGGCTCCAGAAGACAAAGTAAAGTATTATAATAACATGTGAAAAGAGCTAGAGATGGAAAACCAAAAGGGAAGAACATACTCGGCGTTTCTCAAGCTGAAAGAACTGAAGAAAAAATTCAAGCCTCGAGTTGCAATAGTGAAGGATTCCATGGGGAGTATCTTAAAACAACGCAGGAGGCATCAAAAGAAGATGGGAGGAATACACAGAGTCATTATACCAAAAAGAATTAGTTAATGTTCAACTATTTCAAGGGTGGCATATGATCAGGAACCAATGGTGCCGAAGGAAGAAGTCCAAGCTGCTCTGAAGGCATCGGCAAAAAACAAGGTTCCAGGAATTGATGGAATATCAATTGAGATGTTTCAACAAAGAGATGCAGCACTGGAGGTGCTCACTTGTCTATGCCAGGAAATATCGAAGACAGCTTCCTGGCCAACTGACTGGAAGAGATCCATACTTATGCCTATTCCCAAGAAAGGTGATCCAACGGAATGTGGAAATTATAGAACAATATCATTAATATCACACGCAAGCAAAATTTTGCTGAAGATCATTCAAAAACGGCTGTAGCGGTATACTGACAGAGAACTGCCAGAAATTCAGTCCAGTTTCAGAAGAGGACGTGGAACCAGAGATATCATTGCTGATGTCAGATGGATCCTGGCTGAAAGCAGAGAATACCAGAAGGATGTTTACCTGTGTTTTATTGACTATGCAAAGGCATTCGACTGTGTGGATCATAACAAATTATGGATAGCATTGGGAAGAATGGGAATTCCAGAACACTTAACTGTGCTCATGAGGAACCTTTACATAGATCGAGAGGCAGTGGTTCGGACAGAACAAGGGGATACTGATCGGTTTAAAGTCAGGAGAGGTTTGCGTTAGGGTTGTATTCTTTCACCATGCCTATTTAATCTGTATGCTGAACAAATAATCTGAGAAGCTGGACTATATGAAGAAGAAAACGGAGCATCAGGATTGGTGGAAGACTCATTAACAACCTGCGTTACGCAGATGGCACAACCTTGCTCGCTGAAAGTGAAGAGGACTTGAAGCACTTGCTAATGAAGATCAAAGACCACAGCCTTCAGTATGGATTGCACTTCAACATGAAGAAAACAAAAATCCTCACAACTGGACCAATGAGCAACATCATGATAAATGGAGAAAAGATTGACGTCAAGGATTTCATTTTATTTGGGTCCACAATCAACAGCCACAGAAGCAGCAGTCAAGAAATCAAAAGACGCACTGCACTGGGTAAACCTACTGCAAAGGACCTCTTCAAAGTGTTGAGGACCAAAGATGTCACCCTGAAGACTAAGGTGCGCCTGACCCAAGCCATGGTATTTTCAATTGCATCATATGCATGTGAAAGCTGGACAGTGAATAAGGAAGACCGAAGAAGAATTGACGCCTTTGAATTGTGTTGGCGAAGAATATTGAATACACCATGGACTGTCAAAAGAACGAACAAATCTATCTTGGAAGAAGTGCGGCCAGAATGCTCCTTAGAAGCAAGGACGGCGAGACTGCGTCTTACATACTTTGGACATGTTGTCAAGAGGGATCAGTCCCTGGAGAAGGGCATCATGCTCGGCAGAGTACAGGGTCAGCGGAAAAGAGGAAGACCCTCAAAGAGGTGGATTGACACAGTGGCTGCAACGATGAGCTCAAGCGTAACAACGATTGTAAGGATGGCTCAGGACTGGGCAGTGCTTTGTTCTGTTGTGCATAGAGTCGCTATGGGTTGGAACCAACTCAACGGCACCTAACAACACAATACAACAACGTTCAATCTGTATGCTGAGCAAATAATCTGAGAAGTTGAACTATAAGAAGAAGAACAAGGCATCAGAACTGAAGAAAGACTCATTAACAACCTGCATTATGCAGATGACACAACCTTGCATGTTGAAAGCAAAGGGGACTTGAAGCACTTACTGATGAAGATCAAAGACCACAGCCTCCAATACGGATTACCCCGACCATAAAGCAAACAAAAATTCTCCAACTCGACCAATAAGGAACATCATGATAAATGGAGAAAAGACTGACGTTGTCAAGGATTTCATTTTACTTAGATCCACGATAAATACCCATGGAAGCAGCAGTCAAGAAATCAAAAGACATATTGCACTGGGGAAATCGGCTGCAAAAGATCTCTTTAAAGTGTTGAAAAGCAACGATGTCACCTTGAAGACCAAGGAGCCTTACTCAAGCCATGGCATTTTCAATCGCATCATGTGCACATGAAAGCTGGACAATGAATAAGGAAGACCGAAGAAGAACTAACGCCTTTGAGTTGTGGCGCTGCAGAAGAATACTGAATATACCATGGACTGCCAAAAGAACAAACAAATCTGTCTTGGAAGAAGTACAACCAGAAGGCTCGTTAGAAGCCAGGATGGCAAGACTACATCTCACAGACTTTGGACATATTGTCAGGAGGCATCAGTCCCTGGGGAAGAACATCACGCTTGGTAGGGGGTCAGCGAAAAAGAGGGAGACCCTCAATGAGATAGACTGAAACAGTGGCTGCAACTATGGGGTTAAGCGTAACAACGACTGGGAGGATGGCGCAGGACTGGATAGTGTTTCTTTCGCTGCACATCAGGTCACTATGAGTTGGAACTAACTCCATGGCACCCAACAACAACATATATAAATATACACCCACAGACATGTTTAAAGGCTGGAGAATTATTACAACTATAAACTTACACTTTCTGCATAACAAAGTAACTCAAGAAGCTTCCTGCTCGAAGGAGGCGATTGATTACTACACTGTATAGGAGGCTTTTCAGAAGTTGATGGATTCTTCAACTTTACATTGAAGAAACGTGATCTGAATGGAATTGCAGTCTCTTTGCCCGTGCTTGGAGTGTAAGTGGCATCCTGCAGTGAAGATACACTTTCCTTCCGGCAAAATTCTACAATGGCATGGAGACCCTGTGCCAGAAACAGAATACATTTCATAATGACATATCTAAGATAGTATTTTAGTTCCTATTTCAGAACAATTACCATAATTCGTAAAAAATACTCATTTTTTCCATTTATAAATGATACATTTCTACAAGCACTGATTTTAATCATTATTAAGTAGATTAAGAAACAAATATTATAAAGAGATATTAGTCCAGAGAAGCTGAAAGGAACACTGAAATAGACAATTAAAACAAAATGTAAAACAAAAATCCCCTTTATCTCTGAGACAACGGGACTATCCAAAGTATTCAAATAACAGAATCCTTCCGTTACAAATTACTTATAATTCTGTAGTACTGCTGTAAGTATTTCTAGCCTCAAGTCCAAAGCAACTCGTTAAAAAAATTTAAATAAGATGTAGGATAGCAAAAGAAAGTCTAACTTTTCCACACTGCGAAGAGACAAAGGAACAAAAATAATTAATGGGGACCTTTATCCTTCACCAGCATGAATGTTAAGTTAGCTTGTTCTTCAAATACTTACATAGCTTTCATAGAAGAAATGGTTATTAATAGGGCCATGCTGGGATAAGTATTTGAGAAACTTTTTCTCGCTGATTTTATTTGGGCAGCTTATTAAAACGGTCCGTTGTGCCTGTTCTCGTCTTTCTTTTTGCACCTCAGAGAATCTCTTTTGGTGACTCCTGTCTGCAGAGCCTATGAATGAAACAAATACATTTCCATCACACAATATGAAATTTAAAGTATATTCTGATAACACATACAAAGATTTTATGTGACTAAAACCAATTTCATCCTAATTTTATCTTCTTTCTTCTCTTCATTTATAAGGGTTAAGCTACACTGCTTTCAATTTTTATTTTACCATTTGCCTGTAACTATCCTTAGAAATGTCTACTTTCTCTGTTTTGATTTACTATACATGGTGTTAAAAACATAGTTCCACCAAACTTTTAAAAGTAAAATCAGGAAACAAAAATACTCGTTTAACACTTCTATAAACACACACACAAAATCTGTGCAAACTGTAATATTCCAAAGCCTTAAAGAAATTACTGCAAACCTGAGTGTAATTAGACAGTGAGTTTGGAAGTTTAAAGTATCAGAGCAAGTTATTATAGGAGTTTCTCTTTGTAAAAGGCCTTGATCTGGCTCAAACAATTAACCAGTCACCAACTATAATGTATGCTATACTAAAAGGAAATCAAAGAATTTATAAAACTTTTAGTTTTTTTTTTTTTAACTGCTGCCAATGAAGAGGTCATGATAATTTTACTAAGGAAATAGAAGGCAATTTTTTTCTTTTTCATTTAAAAACCACTCCAGCGGTTAGAGATTTTACAACCACAGGGAATAAAAGAAGAGCTATAATAGTCTCGAATTAAATTTTAATAATCTAAGACCACAAAGGAAATAAAACCCATTCCTGTCAATTCCAACTCATAGCAACCCTACAGGGCAGAGTAGAACTGCCCCATAGGGTTTTCAAGGAGCAGCTGGTGGATTCGAACTGCCCATCTTCTGATTAGCAGCCGAGCTCTTAAATACTGTGCCACCAGGGTTCCACAAAGGAAATCACGAACTAAACATAAGGGGAAAAAAGTCATTCAAGTTCTAAGAGCATAATTAAAGCCAAACATTGACTTTTAGTAACTAATTTTCCCCCCAAGATATTTAACTTCTAGCCAGGTGGGTTAAAGTACTCAGTTCATCTTTTAAAATTGTAAAATGGAAGATTTTAGAAACTATAAACTAGCAAGTCTGACAGTAATACAATACCCTCAGCAAAATTCCAAAGAGACTAAATCAAATACAAAATGTTTATGGAAATCAGCAGAGGCTTTTGGCCTCATTTTTCTTTCAAACTGTTATAAAACTGATGGAACAAGGACACACTCCAAATACACTGTATCTTGATTTCAACAAACTCCTAGACAGCCTCATGAACAAGAGAGGAGAAATGGAGATTAGTAACGGTAGCAGCTGGCTGGACCTAAACTCTGCCCTTTAGTATCCACCTAGAGGCAAGGCTCCAATGACATGCCACATGTATCAAGTATATTTTCTATGTGGCTATTCTACACACTGAAACTCTCTCTCTTAAATATGTGCCCTCATCTCCACCCCAGATGCCAATCCTTTAACTTCAGGCTCTTATTTTAGGACTATTATCACTGCCAATATTTTGCCTCCTAAACAGGTCTCATTCACTCTAGTTTTATCTTTCTCAAGTCATTCCCTATACTGCTGTCAAAGGGATACTTCTAAAATGATCTTTAAAAAAAAAAGGTCATTTCTTTGACTTTCCTGTTTAAACCTGTTCCATAGCTTCCCCACTGCCTTCAAGATCAAGCCAAAACTCCACAGCATGGGCTTAATGTCATTGGTCATTTGGTCCCACCTCCTCCTTAAATGTCAAAATTCCACCATTTCCTTCTGCATTTTTCACTTACACACTTTACACATGATACGACCACAGACCTATGAACCTTCTGTATCTTCTTCCCTCTAGCTGGAATGCCCATCTTCCCATTTTCTGCCTGGAAAACTCTCATTTATCCTCCAAATTTTGCTCAGGTCTGTGAAGATTTCTGGCTCTCTAAGAATGAATTAATCTCTCCTACTTTGTACTGCCTTACTTGTAACATCTATGAAATGTTGTCTGTATTTAACATACCTGGCTTCCATATTGAGGACAGGAACTATTCGTATTCACTTTGATCTCCGTCTATTGACAGACCTCCTTCCAGTGGATCCCTATTTCCTTCTCTTATGCTATAGGCTCAGCATGGACTACCTCACTAACTTTTACAGTTGTAATTGTTGTTCTCAGCTGCCACCTTAGCCCCCAACTCATGGAGACAGCTGTAATTACCACCTATGTATTCTTGACTGATTTTTTACTCTGAGTCTAGGCTGAGATCTAACTGCTTATTGTAAAACTAAAGTCAAAAAGTATAAAATTTTATGAAGTAAAAGTATAAATCCCTCCCTCCCCAGTACTCTTCCCCCAATAGTAGCCAACCATTAAGTTTGGTACTTATCTTTCCAGACATTTTCAGGGCACATAATAAACATGTATGCATCTCTCCATACATAAACATGTTTTATACAAGTGAAATTCTTAAAATCACACTATATATTCTAGTCTGCAACATGCTTGGTAAAAATTTTTACATATTTGGGACATCATTCAATGCAAGTTGATACTTATCCCCTTTTTTTAACAGTTGAGTACGTATTCTTGTTTACGTATTTAATAGTTTATTGAGCCAACCCCCAAATGATAAATATTTAGGTGGTTTACAGTTTTCCACTACCACAAACAATATTGCAGTGTCGTCTATATACAATATTTTTGCACATTTATGCTAGTACATCCCTGCAGTTGAACTGTTAGGGAAGAGCAGAGACTGAGTTCTAGACAGACAGAAAAACTGATAAAAGGTGAAGCAACACGCTTGAGAAGACGGGAGACGTAATAAAGCACTGACAGCTCCGGCTGAACAGCAGAAGGTAAGAGCGATGGAGAGATGACAAAGCTCTGATGGAGGGGAAAAAAGCTGAGGTCGTTTAAGTTTACTGCCTCACAAAAGGCTTGTCAAATCTACAAATGACACAATGTTGAGAGTAAAAATTAATGTGCTAATATTTCATGACAGACTCAAGTTTGCAATGGTCTTGACGATATATTAACAGTTGAGGCATAAACTGGACACAAAAAATGAGACAAAACACTGTCTGCTTTTATTAATGGTCTGACTGAGACTGGAGGGACCCCAGAGGTCATGGCCCCTGGACTCTCTGTTAGCCCAAAACTAAAACCATTCCCTAAGCCAACTTTTCAGACAAAGGTTAGACTATAAGACATAAAATGATATTGGTGAGGAGTGTGCTTCTTAGCTTAAGTAGATACATGAGACTAAGTGGGCAGCTCCTGTCTAGAGGCAAGATGAGAAGGCAAAGGGGGACAGGAGCTGGTTGAATGGACACGGGAAATACAGGGTGCAAAGAAAGAGTGTGCTGTCACATTGTAGGGAGAGCAATTAGGGTCACATAACAAAGCGTGTTTAAGATGAGAAACTGACTTGAACTGTAAGCTAAAACTTGGAGCACAATTAAAAGAAAAAACACTGTCTGCTTTTAGGATTAAAAAAAAGACACGTGCACATAACGGGAAAAAACAATCTAGCGGTAGTCCATATGAGGCCTAGGAGTTTGATTCAATCAAAGCTCCAAATGAATCAAAAGAATGTACAAAAACAGCATGGTGCCAGCATCTGACCTCTCGGCCTGATTTCACAAAAGGAGAGGAGAATCCAGATCAACAGCCCAAGGCTGATTTCTACAAGGCGGATACGAGGCGGAGGTCGGACATAACCTCTTCTCTTCAACCTTTCACCAATTCTAACACTAGCGGTCCCTCCCACGGCATTCTCTATTTCTCTGCTGGGTTTGATAATTCTTTGCAATGGCCACAAAGAACTCACAAAGTTCCCAGGTTATGAACATCCGACTTACATACAACTTGCAGTTATGAACCAACCCCATAAAGCCTATTATATTAAAAATTTGAGGCATACACAATGCTTCAAAGTAACAAATGGGCGCTACTTTGCAACGTGTATCACAATGTTATTATTATTATTGTATTATTGCGCTTTAGTGTCTCTGGAAGTGTTTCTTCAATGTTTTTTATGCATAGAAACGTACACTACATACTAAGACAAACATTTGACTGATGTTAGATATAAACCATACCTAAAAAAAAAAATTCTTTTTTTTTAACTTTTTCCGACTTACATACAAATTCGACTTAAAGACAAGCTTAAGAAAGGAACTCATTCATAATCCAGGGACTCCCTATACTCACAGTTACGGGGTTTATTAGGGAAGTAACAGGTTATAATTCAGGATGGGGAACAACTCAGGATACGTTCTTCAATCAGGACAGCCTCTTCTTAGCTGTACCCACAGACAGGCCTCTCTCTGGCCGGCCCTCAACCTCTCAGCCTCATCTCTGTCCCGCTCGGGCCAAGTGTTACAAAGCTCTTTTAGTTCTGCCAATCAGTTGGGAAGCATCCAACTCCACCAGCAAGCCTCCTGCCCAAAGGTGCTCAGCTCTCTCACTCTGTGAGTCAGCACACCTACTGTAATCACCTTGCTCTGTGAGCCAGGAGGCCCGCTGAGCATTCTGTTGCTGGTCTCCTGGTTCTACTCTCACCATTCTCTGCTGATGCTTCTTGCTGTCTCACACCAGGTTCTCAGCACAGGGACCCTGGGTCCAAGAGACTACTCCTCACTATTCTTTCTCAGTAGTAGTGAGGTCCCTTCTTTCCACATCTGGGGTGACTCATTTTAAGCCTAGCAGGATGGCAAAACTGACCAATCCCCTTATTTGCATGGTCCCACTCCCCACAAAGGCGTCACTACCTTTTCTGCATTATTAGCAAGCTGTCCAATCTCCTTGGCAGGCCACATGCACCTTATCTGCATAATCCCACCCTATCATTTGGTTGTAAGACTATGGTGAGAAAGGCCATATAAACGTGATCCATCACACCGCAAAATGTTTTAACTTTTGGGGTGGGGGAGGGAAAGAATACATATATCATCTAACGTTTCACTAAAATAAACGTCTTTAAAAATTCAAATTCAAAGAGTAATAGCACTTCTTTACTACTTACCGGTCAGAAAACACATGGAGTAGTATTAATGTTCTGCTCTATGGACATAACAGATATGAAGGACATTAATTAACCAGAGAACATCAGAGAGGAGTAACAACAGTGAAGAGTCTGGAAACAACGATACATGATTACCAGACATAAAGTGGGGAATTATGGCCTGAAAAGACGAATGAGAACATGAATGTCATCATCAAATATAACATGTACAGCAATTGGCAGTTTTCTAAGCACATTCACATGTACACTCTCTTCTGAATTTCATAACAGCCTTTTGAGATAGACAGGACAGATGTTATCACCACTTTACAGATGAAGAAACTGCACAACGTCAAATACCTTATAAACTGGCAAGCCCTCGGCAGTGCTTACCTACTGTCTAGATACCTGGCATTTGTTCCCCCTTGTTTTGGTAACAGCACACCTCTGGTTGTAGGAAACCACTCTACATGGTTGTGCTGAGGCTGTCAATACAGTTATCCTGCCCCCCACACTTGCCCCACCCCATTAGCTAGGCCAGGGCTGTAAAGACTATTTTGAACACCATATGCTCTTGATCCAAAGGGTAGGCATGTGATCAAACATGCTTCCCTGAATTTTTCAATTTCAGGTAAAGGATTATTTTCTTCATCGGTTTGAAGAAACCTGTAAGCACGTGCACACAGATCTGCTAATGGCTACATTCTCCCCCCACTCCAACCACAAATCCCTCCAGTGTGAAAGAACCTGAGATAATCAGGCCACCATACAATAGCTGAGGAAGGCTACGCACAAAGATCTGGCTGACCAGAGGGCAGCACTATTTTGTCTTTCTGGAGTTTGGTTGCATAGGGCCATGCATATCCGTTTTCCACTTAAGCTAATTTGAGTTCGGTTTCTGTCACCTGCATCTTAAAGAGTCCTGAATAATACACTACATGCTCTTATTCTTAAATCAGAGCTCTTCCACTACAGCGAGCTAAAGGACGCTCGTATGAAAGCTATGGCAAAAATAAGACCAACAGATGAAAACGGGAAATTAGATTTTAACTCTTTATAAACATTTTCCAACAATTAGAGCCCAACCAAAAATACGATACACTGATTTATGAGATAGTGTGTCCCTTGTTACCAGAAAATATTACTAGGAATTCTTCTGACAATGAGTTCCCACACTGAGTGAAAAACTCCATTAGATATTTCTGAAACTCTTTACGATTATAAAAGTGCAGGCTTCTAAATGTGTGTAGGAGACCCTGGTGGCGTAGTAGTTAAGAGCTACCAAAACGAAAAAACCAAACTCGTTGTCATCGAGTTCAGTCCAACTCATAGCAACCCTACAGGACAGAGTAGAACTGCTCCATAGAGTTTCTAAGGAACACCTGGTGGATTTGAACTGCTTACCTTTTGGTTAGCAGTGTAGCACTTAACCCCTATGCCACAGGGTTTCCAGTTAAGAGCTACAGCTGCTAACAAAAAAGTCAGCAGTTCAAATCCACTAGGTGCGCCTTGGAAACTATGGGGCAGTTCTACTCTGTCCTATAGGGTTGCGAAGAGTCGGAATCGAGTCGACACCAAGCAGTTTGGTTTTTTTTTTTTTAAATGTGTACAAGGTATAATTACTCTTATACCTGTTATTTTTGTTACTTGCTATACCCCACAGTCAAAAGCATTTTCTCAAAAGACAAAACAGAACAAAAACTATAGTAGGTAGGAAGAGTATTGCCTTAGAATTAGAAGACCTGGGTTTTATGGTTACCTTTGCCACTGAATAGCTGGGTAAGCTTGCACTAGCCTGTTCCTCATCTACAAAGGGAGTAATGAGAATTCCTTCCAGAAAAAATGAGAAGTTGCAAATAACCAAATAAAAAATGAGATGGGTGACATTACAGCTGAGCCAACTGAGATAAAAAGGACCGTAACAGAATATTATGAAAAACTGTACTCCAACAAATTTGAAAACCTAAAAGAAATGGACAAATTTCTGGAAACATACTACCTACTTATATTAACACAAATGGAGGCAGCAAATTTGAACAAGCTCATTACAAAAGAAATTGAGGATGTTATAAACTGCCCCCCCCCCAAAAAAAAACAAGTCACAGCCCAGATGGCTTCACTGGAGAATTCTACCGAACATTCAGAAAAGAATTGACACCAATTCTACTCAAACTATTTCCAGTACATAGAAAAGGAAGGAATACACTTTAATTCACTCCATGAAGCCGGCATGACCCTGATTCCAAAGTGAGACAAAGATATCACTAAAAAAGAAAATGACAGAACGCCCCTGGTGGCACAGTGCTTAAAGCCCTCAGCTGCTAACTGAAAGGTCAGCAGTTTGAACCCACCAGCCACTCCACAGGAGAAAGATGTGGCGGTCTGCTTCTGTACAGATTTACAACCTGTGGGGTAGTTCTACTCTGTCCTTAGAGAGTCGCTATGAGATGGAATCAACACTATGGCAATGGGTTTGTGGTTTATTCCTCATGAATACAGACAGACCCTAAAATAAACAAAATTCTGCCCAAAAGAATTCAACAGCACGTCAAAAAAATAATACATCATGATCAAGTGGCATTAATACCAGGGATGCAAGGATGGTTCAACATTAGAAAATCAATCAACATAATTCACCACATAAATAAAACAAAGGAAAAGAATCACATGATCATCTCAGTCCAATCCAAAAAGGCATTTGATAAAATCCAACACACTTTCCTGATAAAAACTCCCAGTAAAATAAGAATAGAAGGGAAATTCCTCAACACAATTAAGGGCATATACGCGAAACCAACAGCCAACATTATTCTCAAGACAGAAAAATTGAGAGCATTCCCCTTGAGAAAGGGAATGAGACAAGGACGTCCTCTATCACTGCTCTTATTCAATATTGTACTGGACGTTCTAGCTAGGGCAATAAGGCAAGAAGGGAAAACAAAAGATATCCAAATTGGAAAGGAAGAGTAAAACTGTCCTTATTCGCAGGTGACATGATTTTATACATAGAAAATCCCAGAGACTCCATGAGAAAGTTACTGAAATAGAATGATTCAGCAAAGCGGCAGGCTATAAGGTCAACACACAAAAATCTGTTGAGTTCCTCTACACTAACAAGGAGGACTCTGAAAAGGAAGTCAAGAAATCAACACCATTGACAACAGCCCCCCAAAAGGATAAAATACCTGGGACTAAAGCTAACTAGGTATGTAAAAGACTTATACAAGGAAAACTATAAAACTCTACGTCAAGAAACGAAGAGAGATCTACGTAAATGGAAAAACATCCCATGCTTAAGGATTGGAAAACTTAACATTGTGAAAATGCCAATACTACCAAAACCGATCTATAGATGTAATGCAATCCTGATCCAAATCTCAACAATATTCTTGATTGAAATGAAAAAACTAATCTCCAACTTTATATGGAAAAGAACGAGGTCCCAAATAGCTAAAAAAAAATAACTGAAGAACAATGTAGGAGGCCTTGCACTACCCAGTCTCAAAACTTACTATACAGCCACAGTAATCGAAACAGCCAGTATAGGTTCAATGACAGACACCTAGACCATGGAACAGAATTGAGAACACAGAAATCCATCCATCTATGGGCAGCTGATCTTTGACAAAGGGTCAAAGTTCATTCAATGGTGCGGGGGTAGGGCAGTCTCTTTAACAAATGGTGCTGGCAAAACCGGATATCCATATACGGAAAAATGAATCAGGATCCATACCTCACATCATGAACAACTAACT
Organism: Loxodonta africana; assembly: GCF_030014295.1. Lineage (NCBI taxonomy): Eukaryota > Metazoa > Chordata > Mammalia > Proboscidea > Elephantidae > Loxodonta > Loxodonta africana. Next base: position 171,905,328 of record NC_087345.1, on the reverse strand, counting down.
CAAAATGGATCAAAGACCTAAATGTTAAAGCTGAACCTATAAAATTCCCGGAAGATAACACAGGGTCAAAAACAAAAACAAAAAAAACTGCAGTTGGGTTGATTCCAACTCACAGCAACTTGACAGGACAGAGCAGAACTGCCCCCATAGAGTTTCCAAGGCTGTAAATCTTCACGGAAGCGGACTGCCACATTTCTCCCTCGGAGCGGCTGGTAGGTTCAAACTCCCAACCTTTCAGTTAGCTGAGCGCTTTAACCACTGCTCCTATGTTAAAGTTATAAACTATAAATGTTAAAGCTAAAACTGTAAAGTTCCTGGAAGATAACAAAGGATCAAAACTAAACCAAAAAACAAAACAAAACCCATTGCCATCGAGTCGATTCCAACTCGTAGAGACCCTACAAGACAGAGTAGAGCCACCCCATAGTGTTTCCAAGGAGTGGGTGGTGGATTCGAACTTCCGACCCTTTGATTAGCAGCGGTAGCTCTTAACCACTGCACCACCAGTAGGACTGGGATCAAAACTAGGGGACCCAATTTCCAGGATAGTCTATCAAACAAACCTAAAAATGCACAACAAGATAAATTAGATAACTGGGACCTCTTAAATATTAAATACTTCTGTTCATCAAAAGACTTTGCCAAAAGAGGAAAAAGAGGACCTACAGACTGTGAAAAAACCTTTGGCAATGACATTATCTGGTAAGAGTCTGATCTCTAAAACATATAGAAAACTTCAACAACTCAACAACAAAAAGACAAACTATCCAATCAAAAAAATGGGCAAAGGACATGAACAGACACTTCACCAAAGAGGACACTCAGGTGGCCAACAAACACATAGAAAGCTGCTCGTGATCATTAGCCATTCCAAACCCGTTGCCATTGAGTCAATTCCATAGCGACCCTATCGAAAAGAGCAGAACTGCCCCACAGGGTTTCCAAGGAGGGGCTAGCAGATTCAAACTGCCAACCATTTGGTTAGCAGTAGAGTGCCACTGTGCCACCAGTGCCCTCATTAGCCATTACAGAGATGTAAATCAAAACTACAATGAGATACCATCTCACCCCTGTAAAAATGGCAATGATCAAACAGAAAACAACAATGCTGGTGAGGTTGTGGGGGGATCGGAACTCATATGAATTGCTGGTGGAACTGTAAAATGGTACAACCACTATGGAAAACACTATAGCGCTTCCTCAAAAAGCTAGAAATACCTTATGATCCAGCAATTCCACTCCTACGTATATATCCTAGAGATATAAGAGCAGTGACATGAATAGACATATGCACACCTACGTTCACTGTAGCATTACTCACAATAGCAAAAAGATGAAAACAGCCTAAGTGCCCATCAACAGGCAAATGGATAAACAAATTGTGGTACATAAATACAATGGAATACTATACAATTATAAAGAACAATGAGGCGTCCACGGAAAATAAAATGGATGACTCTGGAGGACATTATGCTGAGTGAAATAAGGCAAACACAGAAAGACAAATACTGTATAGCCTCACTAGTACAAGAAGCCAAGAATAGGTATACACATGGAAGGCAAAGTTCTTTGATGGTTACCAGGGATGGGAGGGACTGGAAGCGGGAATCGCTTTTGAGACAGCAGGTAATTGCAACTTTTGGTGATGGGAAAGGCAATCCTAACCATGGATTAAGTCAGTGCAACTTAACCAAGGTAAATAAAGACAGTAAGAAGTAGCTGAGAAAAGAGGGATAATTTCAGTAAATTCTATAACACACGCTATTTTGCAACAACAGTAAAAAAAAAAAATGAAAAGTATGTGTGTGGTTGTTGTTATTAGGTGCCGACGAGCTGGTTTTGACTCACAGGAACCCTATGCACAACAGAACAAAACACTGCCCGGTCCTGTGCCATCCTCACAGTTGTTATTGTGCTTGAGCCCATTGTTGCACCCACTGTGTCAATCCATCTTGTTGAGGGTCCTCCTCTTTTTTGCTGGCCCTCTACTTTACCAAGCATGACGTCTTTCTCCAGGGACTGATCCCTCCTGATAACATGTCCAAAGTATGTGAGATACAGTCTCGCCATCCTTGCTTCCAAAGAGTATTCTGGTTGTATGTCTTCCGAGACAGATTTGTTCATTCTTTTGGCAGTCCGTGGTGTATTCAATATTCTTCACCAACACCACAATTCAAAGGCGTCAATTCTTCTTTGGTCTTCCTTATTCATAGTCCAGCTTTCGCATGCATAGGAGGCGAGGCGATTGAAAACACCATGGCTTGGGTCAGGCGCACCTTAGTCTTCAAGGTGACATCTTTGCTTTTCAACACTTTAAAGAGGTCTTTTGCAGATTTGCCCAATGCAATGCATCATTTGTTTTCCTGACTGCTGCTTCCCTGGGTGTTAACTGTGCATCCAAGTAAAATGGAATCCTTGACAATTTCAATCTTTTCTCCATTTACCATGATGGTGCTTATTGGTCTGGCTGTGCGGATTTTTGTTTTCTTTATGTTGAGGCGTAATCCATACTGAAGGCTGTGGCCTTTGATCTTCATCAGTAAGTGCTTCAAGTCCTCTTCACTTTCAGAAAGGAAGGTTGTGTCATCTCCATATAGCAGGTTATTAATGAGTCTCCCTCCAATCCTTATGCCACGTTCCTCTTCATATAGTCCAGCTGCTCGGATTATTTGCTCAGCATACGGAATGAGTAAGTATGGTGAAAGGACACAACCCTGATGCACACATTTACTGACTTCAAATCACACAACCCCTTGTTCTATTCGAACAACTGCCTCTTGATACTATGTACAGGTCCTCACAAGCACAACTAAGTGTTCTGGAATTCCTATTCTTCACAACATTACCCATAATTCGCTATGACCCACTGTGTGTGGTTACAGAGGTAGATATGGGTGCATATACATGTATAGGAAGGCATATGTGAATAAACCCACATGCATGTACAGGTGCATCCATAGGCATATGTATACATACATTTGTGTGTACCGCACATGTATCCACATATACAACAAACCACATAAGGAGTACGATTACGGAGGTTTCCTAGACATATCTAAACAACTCGTGGGATTAGTTTACTTGGTCAAAAGACTTGGGACCATAGTCTCGGGGCACAACTTAGTCAATTGGCATAATGTAGTTCACAAAGATAATGTTCTACATCCTAGACTGGTGAGGGCGTCTGGGGTCTTAAAAGCTTTCAAGAAGCCATTTAAAATACAACTACTGGTCTCTCCTCCTATACAGCAAAAAACAATGAAAGAAATCAAAGGCTCAAAGAAGGAACTAGTCCACCAGCCTAGGAACCCACATGAACCATAACCTCTTCTAACCTGAGACCAGAACTAGATGGTACCCAGCTACCACTACTGACCATCCTGACCAGGGACATGATAGAAGGTCCTGGATAGAATGGGAGAAAAATATACAACAAAATTCAAATTTCTAAAAAAAGGCCAGACCTATTGGACTAATAGAGACTAGAGGAACCTATGAGACTATTGCCCTAAGATACCCTCTCAATACGGAATTGAAGCTATTTCTGCAGGTCACCTTTCAGTCAAATAATAGATTGGCTTATAAAATAAACACTATCACCTGTGAGTAACATGCTCCCTTAAACAATTAACTATATGAGACCAAACAGTCAATAGTTACCTAAAAGCAAAGATGAGAAGGCAGGGAGGGGAAGGGAGGCTAGATTAATGTAAACAGAACAAGCAGAATGGAAATAAGAATGCTGACACATTGTAAAAATTGTAACAAATGGCACAGAACAATTTGTATAAAAATTGTTAAAGGTAAACCTAATTTGCTGTGTAAGCTTTCACCTAAAACACAGTAAAATACTTTAAAAAAAAAAATCCTTCCAGATAAGTAAAGCATGACTGAAGAACAAAGTGGGAGGCCTCACACTACCTGATTTCAGAATCTATTATACCGCTATGCACTGTGCACAACAGCAAAAAGATGGAAGCAACCTAGGTGCCCATCAACGGATGAATGGATAAACAAATCATGGTATATTCACACGATGGAATACTATGCAATGATAAAGAACAATGATGAATCCTCGAAACATCTCATAACATGGATGAATCTGGAAGGTATTAGGTTGTGCAATTTGCCAGTTGCAAAAGGACAAATATTGTACGAGACCACTATTATAAGAACTCAAGAAAAGGTTTAAACACAGAAGAAAACATTCTGTGATGGTTACCTCGGTGGGGAGGGAGGGAGATGGATATTCACTAACTAGATAGTAGACACGAATTATCTTAGGTGAAGGAAAGGACCACACACGATACAGGGGAAGTCAGCACAACCGGACTAAACCAAAAGCTAAGAAGTTTCCTGAACACAACCAAATACTTCAAAGGACAGAGTAGCAGGGGTGGGGGTCTGGGGACCATGATTTCAGGGGACATCTAGGTCAACTGGCATAACAAAGTTTAATAAGAAAATGTTTTGCATCCCACTCTGGTGAGTGGCGTCTAGGGTCATAAAAGCTAACAAGGAGCCATCTAAGATGCATCAACTGGTCCCAACCCATCTGGAACAAAGGAGAAAGCGCACCAAACACACATGGAAAATATTAACCCAAGAGACAGAAAAGGCCACATAAGCCAGAGACTCCATCAGCCTGAGACTAGAAGAACTAGATGGTGCCCAGCTACCACCAATGACCGTCCTGACAGGGAACTCAACAGAGAGTCCCTGACGGAGCAGGAGAAAAGTGGGGTGCAGAACTCAAATTCTAGTAAAAAGACCAGACTTAATGGTCTGACTGAAATTGGAGGGGCCCCGGAAGACATGACCCCCAGACTCTCTGTTAGCCCAAAACCAAAACCATTCCTGAAGCCAACTCTTCAGACAAAGATTAGACTGGGCTATAAGACATAAAATAGTACTTGTGAAGAGTGTGCCTCTTATTCTCACCTCAAGTAGATACAGGAGACTAAATGGGCAGCTCCTGTCCAGAGGCAAAATGAGAAGGCAGAAAATGACAGGAACTGATTGAATGGACACAGAAAATCCAGGGTGGAAAGGAGGAGTGTGCTGTCGCGTTATAGGGAGAGCAACTAGGGTCACATAACAATGTGTGTATAAATTTTTGTATGAGAAGCTAATTTGAACTGTAAACTTTCACTTAAGGCACACACAAAAAAGTTCCTTCCACACCTACTTCGCAGGGTTGTTTTTATGTCTCAAACATCATATGAAAACATTCTCAAACTTAAACCACTATACAAATGTTTGACTACAATAGCCTCTTTGGAAAAATCATTTCTCAAATTTTCAGGGTCAGTTAAGAGTGTTTAACAGTAGCGGCTTCTATTAAACACAACACAATCAACATCTCAACAAAAATGTCAGTAACACCCTCACTCCCTTTCAATATAAGTCTTTCAAACAGTCTAATGAACAATTCTATAAATTCTTTGGGGGGAATATCTTATTGTTTAGCTAACTTTAGACTGTTCCCCCAAAATAACTTCATCTCTTCAATTTATAGCTCCAAGAAATGGCAGAAATCAACACATCTTGACTGTAGGTCCAAATTATTGAACTTTTTAACTCTGAGCAGATTACTTAGCTCTTTGACAGAAGAACAAACAAATCTGTCTTAGAAGAAGTACAGCCAGAATGTTCCTTAGAAGCAAGGATGGCGAGACTTCATCTCGTGTACTTTGGACATGTTATCAGAAGGGACCAGTCCCTGGAGAAGGATATCGTGCTTGATAGAGGGTCAGCGAAAGAGAGGTAGACCCTCAACGAGGAGGACTGACACAGTGGCTGAAACAATGGGCTCAAAAGTAACAATTGTGAGGATGGCACAAGACCAGGCAGTGTTTCAGCATTCCTTCTGTTGTACATAAGGCTGCTATGAGTCAGAACCAACTCGAAGGTACCTAACAACAACTACATCTGTAAAACGGAGACAGTGATACATCCCTCACAGAACTGTTTTAAGAACTGTAAGTAACAAACACACAGCTCTTAAGTCACACCAAAAACAAACAAACTCATTGCCACCGAGTGGATTTCAACTCATGGAGTCACAAGTGGGGTTCAATAATAATAGGGTAATTCCAATAGTAAGGCTTCCTATCAATACACGTAGAAGCATATAAACTTAGAGCATCCGCGGGACAACTGCCTGTTCTACTGGATGTAAATCTGTTACCAGGTTGATTTTTGCTCAAAATGGCCAAAGGAGTAAGGTATATAGCAATAAACTGGATAGGTAAAATGCTACGTTTGACAGGAAACCTGATTATTCACCAAGCCTTCCCTAAGCTCGGCCTCGACATCTTGAGGATATCAAAATCAAGTTACGTTTTTGAATGACAAGGCAACCGTAAAGGGGATATTATTTCGCCAAACCGTAAAATGCTAATAAACTGCATTTTAGAGGCTTAAAAGAATTTCATTCCTGGGGCACAGGAGTCGCCCCTAAGAAAGAGGAGACACAAATCCCACCTCCAACATCAGCAACCGCAAAGGCCTAAGGGCCACCCAGTGAGATGAGAGGCGCCAGGACACAGCCCCACCCTCCTGCCAAAGGTTCCACGGCCGTTTCCACCGGCCACGCGCTCGCCCGCGATCCCAGTCTCTTCCCCCTTCCCTCTCCGGCTGCGGGTAGAGGAGAGCAAACCGAGGACACGGTGCCATCACCTGCCTCCACGTTCCCAGAAGACTGCTCTTCTCTCTTGAGGTCGGCGGCCACGGTACCTGGACAACTGAGAAGCCGGCAAATAGGACGATAGACTTGACCCCTTCCCTGGGCACACAGGGGCACACGGACCAAGAGCCCCACGCCGCAGGCCGCCATTCTAAGAACTGCAGAGGAGCCAGGAAAAGTGCGCCGGGTTTCCGCGCATGCGCGTTGAGGCGAAGAGATGGGAAGCCTTAAGGGTCAAATTAGGCGCGAGACGTTCATTTTGGGGAGAGGAAATTGAGCAGAGATCAGGATTAAGACGCCTGAGCTTCCAGGACGAGCTTTACTCCCACTGTCTGCAGTTCCCGAAATGAAACGCCAATGAAACGAGGGCCACTCTACTTTTTCAAATCACGTCATAAAAATAGACCTGCAAATACAGAACAAGGTAGGAGCCATAAATTGGGAGTTCGGAGTTCATCTAGACCTTAACTTTACCCATAAAAAAAGAACACAACTTGAATTCGAGCGCTTGCATGTCGCGTTCAAGTCTCGCAGTAGTATTCACCAGTGAGTTAAATTAAAAAAAAATATATTTTTATTTAAGTAGTAGTATTCCCATTTTTACAGAATTTAACTTAAACGTCTCATTCATTTTATTCTCATCTCACAGAGGAGGAAACTGTATGAGGCGAGAATCTGTAACTAAACCCAAGTGTGTCTTCCAGTACTATATAAAGATAACCTGTAAAAGATAGGTTTGGATGCTAGCTATCATCCTTAAAGGTTTGTGGCTCTGCCAAGTGACTTATATGACTGACTCAGTTTTTATTACATTTGTCCTTTTTTTTTCCCCCTTCTCTCCTGAATAACTTCTCCATGTTTTTTTAGGAAACCCTGGAGGCCTCATGGTCAAGTGCTACAGCTGCTAACCAAAAGGCTCGCAGTTCAGATCTACCAGGCGCTCCTTGGAAACTCTGTGGGGCCGTTCTACTCTGTCCTGTAGGGTCACTATTAGTCGGAATCTACTCTGTGACAGTGGCTTTTTTGGTTTTTGGTATTACTAATTGGACTACATTCCTTAACTTCAATTCATAAAATAGGAAAAAAAAACCTTAAAGAATATTTTCTGTCAATACTATTGAAAAGAAAAGTGAACAGGACTTAAAAATACAAAATAAATATAACACCTAATTTCTAAAATTTATTGAATGCATGTCTTAGTTATCTAGTGCTCCCGTAATAGAAATACCACAGGCGGGTGGCTTAAGAGTTTATTCTCTCACAGTCTAGAAGGCTAGAAGGCCAAATTCAGGGCGCCTGCTCCAGGGGAAGGCTTTCTTTGTTGGCTCTAGAGGAAGGTCCTTGGCATCAATCTTCCACTGGTCAAGGAACTTCTCAGCGCAGAAACCCTGGTTTCAAAGGAGGTGCTGTGCTCCCAGTGCTTCTTTCTTTGTGGTATGAGGTCCCCCTGTCTCTTTGCAGCTTCTCTCATTTATATCTCTAAAGAGATTGATTTAAAACCTAATCTAATCTCGTAGATTGAATCCTGCCTTATTAACATAACTGCCTCTAATCATGCCTCTTTAACATTATAGAGGTAGGATTTACAACATATAGGAAAATCACATCAGATGACAAAATGGTGGACAATCACACAGTACTGAGAATCATGGCCTAGACAAATTGATACATTTTGGGGAGATACAATTTCAAAGAAAAGGTAAATTCAGAGTAGTTGTGTGATATCATTTAGAAGAATTGAATGTTGGGGGGTGGCATTTATGCATTTGTCCAGCGGGTTCTGTGATAACTTAAACCCAAAAGCCAGTTGCTGTCAAGACCATTCTGTCCTAAACAATGGAGTAGAATTACCCTATAGGATTTTCCGAGGTGGTAAATCTTTACTAAAGCAGACTGCCAACTCTTTTCTCTTGTGGAGTGGCTGGCGGGTTTGAACTACCAGCCTTTTAGTTAGCAGCCCATTGCTTAACCACTGCTCCACCAGGGCTCCTTTGTGATAACTTAAAAAAAAAAAAAGCCAAACCAGATTGTCTTTGAGTTGATTCTGACTCATTCAACCCTATAGGATGGAGTAAAGCTGCCCCACAGGATTTCCGAGGAGTGGCCTTAACCACTGTGCCACCAGGGCTTCTTGTGGTAACTTAGAACATAATAAATTATATAGTACTTATTTTAAGTAATTTTCCCAAAGTTACACAGTCAGTCAAGAATGGAGATAAAGGCTGTCTTTTCTTCTTTTTTGGTAACAGCTCAATTGGTACGTATTCACACACCAGACGAGTCATCCCTTTAAAATGTGCCGTTCAGTGGTTTTTAGCATATTCACGGAGTTATGCAACCATTGCTACAGTAAATTTTAGAGCACTTCATCACCCAGAAATGAAAGCCCATGCCCTTTAGCCCTTACTCTCTATCCCTCCCATCCCTGTCAGCCCTGGGCAACCACTAATGTAGTCTCTCTATATATTTAGATTTTCTCATTCTGGACATTTCATATAATTGAAATAATAACAATATGTGATCTTTTTGTGATTGGCTTCTTTTACTTAGCATAATGTTTCCAAGGTTCATCCATGTTGTTGCAAGTACCAGTACTTCATTTCTTTTCTTTCTTTTTTCACCAAATAATATTCCAGTGTATGGATATATGACATTTTATTTATCCATTCCTGAGCTGGTGAAGATTTGGGTTGTTTACATTTTTTGGCCATTATGAATAAGGAATGGAAGTGCTGGATCACATGATAACTCTATGTTTAACCTTTTGATGACCTGCCAGACTGTTTTACAAAGCGGCTGCACCATTTTTATTCCTACTAACAGTGTAGGTAGGAATAAAAATGGTGCAGCCGCTTTGGAGAATAGCCTGGCAGGTCATCAAAAGGCTAAACATAGAGTTATCATGTGACCCAGCTAAAGGTGTAGGGGAAACCCTGGTGGTGTAATGGTTAAGTGTTATGGCTGCTAACCAAAAGCTTGGCAGTTCGAATCCACTGGGCACTCCTTGGAAACTCTATGAGGCAGTTCTACTCTGTCCTATAGGGTCGCTACAAGTTGTTGGAATCGACTCAATGGCAAAGGGTTTGGTTTTTTAACAGTGTAGGAAGGACTCAATTTCCACAACTCCTTACTAACACTTTCTATTTATTATCTGTCTTTTTGCTTATAGCCATTCTAGTGGGTGTGAAGTGATATCTTATTGTGATTTTGATTTGTATTTCCCTAATGGCTAATGACATTGATCATCTTTTCATGTGATTTTTGGCCATTTGTATGGCTTCTTTGGAGAAATGTCTACTCATATTCTTTGCCTATTTTTTAAGTTGGATTGTCTTCTTATTACTAAGTTGTAAGAATTCTTTTTACATTCTAGATACAAGCCCCTTATCAAATATATGGTTTGTACGATTTTTTTCCCATTCTCTTCAGTTGTCCTTTTTACTTTCTTGATGCTGTCCTTTGAAGAACAAAAATCTTTAATTTTGATAGTTTAATGTATCTGCGTTTCTTTTGTTGCCTATGCTTTGCTGTCATACCTAAGAAACCATTCCCTATTTCAAGTACACAAATATTCGCCCCTATGTTTTCTTCTAAGATTTTTATAGTTTTACCTCTTATATTTATGTCTTGGATCTCTTTGAGTTAATTTTTGTATATGGTATAAGTTAGGGGTCAGACTTCATTGTTTTGCATGTGGAGATCCAGTTTTCCCAGTGCCGTTTATTGAAGACACTATTCTTTGCCCCGTTGGCACCCTTGTTGAAAATCAGTGGATCATAGACACATGGGTTTATTCCTGAAATTCTGTTCCGGTTGGTTTATATGTCCATGCTTATGCCAAGATCACACTGTCTTCATTACTGTGGCTTGGTAGTCAGTTTTAAGATCAGAAAGTATGAATCCTCCAACTTCATTCTTGTTCTTCAAGATCGTTTTTATTATTCAAGGTCCCTTTACTTTCCATGCATATTCTAGGATCGGCTTGTCATTTATGCAAAAAAGGTAGCTGGGGTTTTGATAGAGATTGTGTTGAATCAGTAGATCAATTTGGGGAGTATTATTATCTGAACAATATTAAGTCTCCCAATCCTTGAACATGGGCTCTCTTTCCATTTATTTAGGTCTTTAATTTCTATCAACAATGTTATGCAGTTTTAAAGTCCTGTACTTCTTTTGTTAAGTTGTGTCCTAAGTATTTCTCTCTTTGTGATGCTATTGTAAATGGAATTATTAATTTCATTTCAGATTGTTCATTACAAGTGTATAGAAATACAATTAATTCTTGTATATTGATCATCCTTAGGAGTTTCTGTACCTAAGATTATGTCATCCTCTTCCTATCCAATTTGGATGCCTTTTATTTCATTTTCTTGCTTAATTACTTTGGCTAGAACCTTCAGTACAATATTGAATAGCAGGTGGTGAGAGTGACTTGTACCTGATCTTAGAGGGAAAGCATTTAGTCTTTCACCATTAAGTATGATATTATCTATCTGTAAGTGATTTGTAGACACCCTTTATCAGATTGAAGCAGTTCCCTTCTGTTTGTAGTTTGTTGTTTTTTTATCATGAAAGGGTGTTGAAGTTTGTCAGAATTTTTATTCAGTAAACTTTTATTGAGACAGTCATATAATTTTTGCCCTTTATTGATGTGGTATATTACATTCATTGGTTTTCAGATATTAAACCAACCTTGCATTCTGGGACAAATCCCACTTGGTCCTGGTGTATAATCCTTTTTATACGTTGATGGATTCAGCTTCTCTATATTTTTTCTATAAACTTTGGTTTGTCTCTTTCTGCCATGCCCCCTTCCATCTGTTCTCAGCACAACAGCTAGAGTGTTGTGGTTAGGACACTCTTCTTTTCAGATCACTCCAGGGGCTTCTTTCCCACTCCAGAGCAAAAGCTAAGACCTTGCAAGGCTCAGCATGGACAGGCTTCCCACTTCCTCTCTGAGCACGTTTCCTGGCACTCTCTGCCTCATGTACTTAGCTCCTGTCATACTGATCTCCTTGATACTCCTCAAACACCCAGAAAATTCCAACCTCAGGACATTAGCATCTGCTGTATTCTCTTTCTCGACTGTTTTTTTTTTTTTCCACACGTGGCTTTCTTTCTCACTTCCTTCAGGTCTCTTTTCAAATTTTGCCTTATTAGAGAAGCATTTTTTGGTCACCCTATAAAATAGCAACCCTTTCCCTGTCACCAACCATGGCATGGTATTTCCTATTGCCCTTAGCCTGATTTTTCTTCATAACTTGTATTACCATCGACATCTTATATATGCTAACATATTTATTTAGTTTATTGTGTTTTCCTTCAACTGGGATATAAGCTCAACTAAATTTATTTATCTACTTGTTGCACTTTTTTATTTATTACTATATTGTTCTAGATGGCTGAGAATATAACAAGGGAGAAAAAAAGACAAAAATCTCTGCTACTACTGTCTTCTGGTGGGGAGGTACATTGAATAAACAAATAGAAGTAAAATACATAGTATATCTGTGGTGGTAAGTACTATGGAGAAAGATGATGTTAAAAATGTTAAGGTCACTGATGTTCTTGGTAAGAGCAGTTTTAATGGTGTGATAGATGTGAGAACCCATTTGAAATGGGTTCAAGAGCAAATGAGAGGAGAGAAATTAAAAGCAGAAAGTATAGTTACTGCAAATATTATTTTGACAGCAGACCATAATTATCAGTCAGATTCAGTGTATTGCACACCCTTTTTTTTTTTTTTAAGCCAATATAGTCATCAACTGTCTGGAAGATCCTCTGAAACCCAGCCCCGAGTGACACCCACTGCTGTTCCATGCTTTGGAAATGTCTAGAAGGATACTCTCCACGCTGTCAGCAGTGGCTGCTTCTCGGGAAGGAAATTAGTGCATAAAAATGAGGGGCTTTTTACTTTATATACGCTCTGGCTTTAAAAAAAAAAAAAAAGCAGATATTCCTTTTATCATTAAAAAGAAGAAAGAAAAAATCCTATGTACTTTGGAAAGCCAATAGAAAAATAATTAATAAATTCTTGAATTGTGTTTATATTTCATTTGCTCCTGGAAATATTCATTTTCAGTTAAACCAGCCTTTAGGTAAAATGTGAGAATGTGTTATTTAAAGCTCAGGTGACCATATCTCCCAGGTTTTTCACATGTAATTATTAATAGTACCCACTTTCCTTCTCCAAAGTGTTCCAGTTGGGATGATAAATTACATGGTCACCTGACAAAAGGCCTTTGGGATCCTGGTTTACTGTTCAGGTGATTCAGAAGGAGCTTCATGTTACCTCAGAACAGCCCAGCAGGCAGAGGCACCAGATTTCACCAGCAAAGGAAAGCAAACATGGAACCTCTGGGACTTGAAAGGCATGGGTGATGGCAATCTTGCAATTTCTGTGAACTCATACCCTTGCCTTCTCCCCAATATTTATGTGTGCTGCAACAGAAAAATTACGTGTTTACTGATTAAAGAGTTAAATTACTTTACCTTTCCTCTCAAAATATCTTTGAGATGCTGCTAACCAAAAAGTCAGTGGTTCAAACCCACTAGAAGCTTTGCAAGAGAAAGATGAGGCAGTCTGCTTCTGTAAAGATTTAGAGTCTTGGAAATCCTATGGGGCAGTTCTTCCTTGTCCTACAGGGTCACTGTGAATTGGAATCGACTCAACAGCAGTGGATTAATCTAAGATGCACAGATCTTCACGCAGAAGAGTTCTCCATCTCATTTATCAAATGTCTGCGTGTTCAGTAAAAGGTCAGACCGAAAGTTTTTACTGCTTTCCAGTTTAGTCACGTCATCTACTAAGGGGAGACTTCTGTGCGTAAATTGTTCTTAGTTAGTGATACAGTTGACTTTTCAAGGCCTTTCATTTCACATTAGCCAGAAAAGCTCATGAACCCCTTTCACTTGCTTTAAACTGATAAATGTAGAAAGATCTGCTTATATATTAGGTAAAGAGAAGTATGTGTTTATATTAACTCCATTCATTCATTGATTGTTCAAGCCCAAAGAATACACCTCATTACTCTGCTACCCAAAGATTAGTTGAGCACCTTGCACAAAATGGGCATTCCACAAGTGTTAACTGAAGATCAGTCAAAAGTATCAAGGGCTAGTATAAGGAGCCCCAAAAATCTGACACTGTCGAGTCAATTCCAACTCATAACAACCCCATAGGACAGAGTACAGCTGCCCCATAGGGTTTCCAAGGCAGTAATCTTTACAGAAGGAGACTGCCACATCTCTCTCCTGCAGAGCAACTGGTGGGTTTGAGTGCTTAACCGCTGCACCACCAGGGCTCCTACTATAAGGAACACTGCCCTGGAAATCAGGAGGCCTGGATTCTAGTCCTGACTCTACCAGTAACTTACAATGCAGCATTCGGAAAGAAAGTCAACATCTTAGTTTTCTCATTCTTGTCTGCTGATCTGTGGAAGCCAGGAGCCTCTCTTTAGTCATGTGACAAAGACTTAGAATTCAGTGACCACATATTCAGATAGTATTGGATGCCAGGAACTATGAGGTTATATAACACTTAGATGAAAAATAGTGTTTAGGTTTATATTCGGCCGAGAACATACTGGTCAATAGATAGTTTCAGTCTAGTGGTAAAGGGGAAAAGCAGCAGGTGTTCTCAGGAAGGTGTGGTGGGGTGGAGGTGGGGGTGAGGGACAGTGGCAGAGGTGAGCCATTGGAACTGATCACCCTCACACACACACACACACACACACACACACACACACTCCAGATTGTGAGCAGCTTGAAGTTGGGGACCGTATGTTACCATCCCTGTTTCTCCTGCAGTAAGAACACAGGAGGTTTATAACACATTGCATTGTAGACAAAAGTAAAAAATACTTTTGTTGACTTAGGGCATATATCATAAGCTTGACTGCGTCCTGTCTGACCCATTTGCCCTTCATTTCAGCTTGGTTTGGTAGTCATTTCCTTCCATTGACTTCCTTAAAGTAAACAGACTTCTTAATATACTTTTACATATTTTAAATTTTAAAGAACTTATTTATCTTCTACTGATTTGGAATTATAATAATTTGGGTAGAGATTGACTAATTATTATTTAATTAGTCTAACTAAAATTATAATGCAAGCCATGTCTGAGTTTCTTTGAACTACTTGCAGGACAACCTTTTTAAAATGCCCTTTGCAATACTTAGCAGAACTGCAAGTGTATCTAGCCTTTGACCCAGTAATTCCACTTACAGGAACTTACCTAATGGACGTACCTGCTTCATCTTGCAGCTGCTTTGTTAGAGCAAGAGATAAGAAACAACTCCAGTGAATGGGGAGGCTCTGTATATCATGACCTGGAACTGTCTTCAAGATATGCTGTTACCAGCGTTAGGTGAAATAAACAACGTGTGGGATACATTCAAGCCAACAGGCCTTTCAGAAGTTGCATGTTGCGTATCAGTATGCAAATCCTGACCATTCAGTCTTGGAGTCTGCCAGGATTTGTGTGGTACAAATGAAACTGCCGAACTGATTTCTCATGGTCGTATTATACAGAGGGATAAACTGTCCCTGAGCTCTGAGCTGTTTTCGTAAAAATGAACATGAACTCTTTGACCAGCCTGAGATATAAATCACCTTTTAATATTTAAAGTAATCACACAGGCCCTCAGATGCAGAATGGCAAGATCTGTTATGTCTTTCCTGAGGTCTGTCTCAGATTGTTCGACAGGGGCTTCTGCCATCCAAATGAACAGTCTTGTTAACAAACACCAGGGGAAAGAACTGATGAATCTAATCATAACTGACAGCCAGAATAAAAAGGAAAAAAAAAACAACAACAACAGCTGCCTTGGAGTCGTTTCTGATTCAAAGCTACTCCGTGTGTGTCAGTGCAGAACTGTGCTCCGTAGGGTTTTCGGTGGCCGATTTTCCCAAAGTAGATCACCAAGTCTGTTTTCTGAGGCATCCCTGGGAAACCTCCAACCTTTCAGTTGGCAGCCAAGGGCAAACCCAACTCCTTAATGGTTTGAGCTACCCAGGGACTCCTGACAGCGCCCACCTAGTTTTTGTGGCTGCTATTTCTGTTATGGCCACAAGAAGTCGCTGTTGAAAGCTGGTGGTTTTACACAGTTAATGTCTACTCATGCAAAGGTAGGAGGAAGCCAAGCAGTGCTGCTGTCTATGTCCGATTAAAAATAACTTCAACTTCTTTTGCATGTACCATGTGCCAGTATTGCGTTGTGTCTAATTGCATCTTCTTATTTAAACCTCACAATATGCCTGTGAATGTTATTATTATCCTGTTTTTAATAGATGTGAAAACTGAGATATAGAAAGGTTAGGCAAAATGACCAAGGTCACAGAGTAAGTGATGATTTTAACCCAGGTTTGACTGTTTTCTAGTCACTAAGATGATAAGTCCATCCCTTAGACATGTTCTTGCTTTTTGGCCTAGTGATACCACGTCTAGGAATCTATTACAGAGATGCACATATAGCTTGCATATTCAAGGACGTTCAGTCAGCAGTTCAGATCCACCAGGCGCTCCTTGGAAACTCCATGGGGCAGTTCTACTCTGTCCTCTAGGGTCCCTCTGAGTCAGAATCCACTTGACAGTAGTCAGTTTTTTTTTGTTGTTTTTAGATAATTGTAAGAAAATTGGAAGCAATCTCAAGGTCTGAAAAGGGGAGACTAGTTAAGTAATTCAGAATCTGTCCACAGGTTGGAACACTAATAGATTGTGTTTACTAAGTGATTAATATCAGCCAGTTGCTGTTCTAAGCATTCTGTTTCTTGGTTAACCCCCAGAGACCCTATGACGCAGGTATTATTATGTTCACCTAGACTAAGACATCATCTTTATAAGACACTCCATTATTTTATGCACCACCAGGTAAAAGGCAAGGAGCCCTGGTGGCACAGTGGTTAAGCACTCAGCTGCCAACCGAATCAAACGCACCAGCTGCTCTGTGGGAGAACGTGATGGCAGTCTTCTTCCATAAAGCTTACAGCCTTGGAAACCCTAGAGGGCAGTTCTGCCCTGCCCTGTTGGGTCTCCAGGAGTTGGAATCAACTAGATGGCAGCGGGTTTTTGGAAGAAGAAGTCTTCCAGTTAGCTTAGGATAAAATGCTTTTATATTATTGATGGTGAGGTGCATTCCAATTTCAGAGGTATTGGAATGTGAAAAAAAATTTTTGCACCAAAAAATGATAAAATAAGCTATTGTCACCCCCATTTTATTGATGAGGAAATGGAGGCCCAGAGAGATTCATTGCCCAAGGTCAAAAGACTGGAGAGGTACAGGTAGACTAGTTAATGGGTAACCAACTACCAGTTTGCTTGGGACTACGGGATTTCCTAGGATGGGGGACTTTCACTGCTCACATTGGGATGGCTGATCACACTAACTAGTGCCTTGTTAAAGATTAATAGTCACTAAAAATCGCTTTTAAAAAATTATGTAATTATGTGAAATGCACATGATGATAAGTGAAAATGTAGGATAGAAATGTTTATAGCACAATGCCATTTAATTTATATATGTATGTGTATATATATTATATGCGTGTACCCATTGCCATAGAGTCGATTCTGACTCATAGCGACCTCATAGGACAGAGTAGAACCACCCCACAGGGTTTCCAAGGCTGTAATCTTTATAGAAGCAGACTGCCACATCTTCTCCTGGAGAGCAGCTGGTTGGTTAGGACCCTTGACTTTTCTGTTAGCAGCCAAGCGCTTAACCACTGCACCACTCGGGCTCCTTATATATACATATATGTGCGTGTAGAGAGAGAGGAAGCGTCCCCTGGTGGCGCAATGGTTAAGTGCTCGACAGCTAACCAAAAAGTGGGCATTTTGAACCCACCATTTGCTCCACAAGAGAAAAGACCTGGCAAACTGCTTTCATAAGGATTGCAGCCTAGGAAACCCTATAGGGCAGTTCTACTCTATCATATAGGGTCACTGTAAGTTAAAATCAACAAGATGCACACAACAATGTATACATACATATACAGAGGGAGAGAGAGGAAGAAAAAATATGTTAACAATACTTAAAAGAAACAAAAATTAGAAAAGACCCTTATAAAAAGAGTAATTCAGGCACCTCAGAATATCAAAGGTCTTTTGAACAGGCCTCAAATCATAGGAAATATTTCCAGTAGGACCAAAAGAACTTCTATTCAATGAGTTAAACAGAGCTCCATGCCAAAAAGTTGCCATAATTCAAAGTGTTTTGTGGTTTCCTTACTAGCCTTTGAGATGTTTCATGTGAAGGGTAGCATTGACAACTATTTTCTCTTTCCCCTGTGGCTTTTTTCTAAGTAATTTTTACTTTTTAGAAACAAGCATCAGTTAAATTTAAAGTCATGTACAAGTGCTTATTGGCAAATGTTTTGAAATATGAACATCGGCTTTTGGATCTGACTCTGGTGTTCTTGCAGTTTAGCTTTGCATATTACACACTCCAGCTAAAGCAGTAACCGCAGAGTTGACTCCAAATCATGGTGACCCCGTGTGTTTCAGAGTAGAACTGTGCTCCACAGGGATTTCAGAAATAGATTCCCAGGCCTTTCTTCTGTGGCACCTCTGGGTGGCCTCAAACCACCAACCTTTCAGTTAGCCGCCGGATACATTAACCATACGCACATTAAGTTTCCTTCCCTTTTTTGGGGAGACTGAGGTTTCTGAAGTTGATTCAGAGATGTGATCCGGCTTCAGAAGCATGTGGTGACCTCGCTGAAATGCACATTCCTGGACCGTACCCCCACCCCAGGTTTATTTAATTGGAATGTCTAGGGTTGGGGTTCAGGAATCTTCATTTTTAATAACTTCTTTGATGTGCCAAAACTTTAGAACCACTGCAGTAGATCATGACAACATGTGTGTGTGTGTGTGTGTGTAATCCCATGGAGCTCTATGTTTACTTTTCGGAAGAGGTTGTTTTACCACAAGAAAAACATCTCACCTAATTCAGTTATGACTAGAATGAACCACTTTTTCCGTGAAGAACAAGTGAATGCTCTTTTGCTGTGTTTGTTTATTAATTTCTTCTTTAGAGAGTTGTGCTTATTCATTTGTATGGTTTTTAATTGAGATCACTTCTTTAATAATGAGTTCTATTAGCTCAGACCCCAGCAAACACATGCGTAGTCACCATTACAGAATTACTCGTTTATATTCTTGCCATATGTAATACCTACTCAAGGGTTCTTTTCAAAAAAACAGAGGAGGGGCAGAAGGAAGGGAAAAGATTATTTAAGGAAGTGTATTAGTTTCCTGGCGTCCCTAGGTGGAACAAACGCTAATGCGCTTGGCTATCTGAAAGCTTGGGGATTCCAGTTCAACCAGAGGTACCTGGGAAAAAACCTAGCTCTGAAAAATTAGCCAATGAAAATCCTACGGAGCACAGTTCTGCTCTGACACACATGGGGTCTCCATGAGTTGGAGTCACGTCCATGGCAGCTGATTTGGTTATTAGTTTCCTACAGCTGTTGTAACAAAGTACCACAAACTAGATGGCTTAAAATATCAGAAACATACTCTCATAGTTCTGGAGGCTACAAATCTGAATTCAGGGTGTTGACTCTCTGAAGGCTCTAGGGGAGCCCCAGAAGTTCCTTGCTTTGCAGAGCAGAACTCCAGCCTCTGCCTCCATCTTCACATGGTCGTCTTCCCTCTGTACCTCTGTCCCTTCTCCTCCTTCTCCAAGGACGCCAGTCATATTGAGTTGGGGCCTACGTTTTATAAGGGCACCGGTCATATTGAGTTAGGGCCTACCTTCTCCGGTAGGCCCTTATGTTAAGAACCTACTTCCAAGCATGGTTGAATTCACAGGTACTGGGGATTAGGACTTGAACATATCTTTTCTGGGAACATACTTCAATCCACAACAGGAGGCAAGAGAGAAGGGAGGCTGCTTTACGATGTTTGCCCTCCATCCCCTACCCCTTTCTACCTCTCAGGGCCATCGGTAACTTGGCTTCCTCATCTATCCCAAGTAGAATGCCACTTCCACCAAAGCTGCAATAGGCTTTTGTCTTCTTGTGGGCAGAAGTGTCTGCCAGGGGCTTGCAGAGCAGAGGAAGCCAGCCTCTAGTTGAATGGGGACTGGCATCTGGGGAAAGGTCGGATCCCGCTCCTCTGATGGAGCTCACATTTTCTCCCTGGGTCAAACCACTTCCGCTCAGTCTGCAGAACCCATCTGGGTTCAGAAAAGGGAAGCCTGCCTGAAAAGCCTCACAGCTAAAGGCTCCGAGACTTTACAAATTAAGCTTGTTCGATAAAGAATAATGATGAACACATGAAACATCTCACAACATGGATGAATCTAGAGGACATTATGCTGAGTAAAATAAGTCAATCACAAAAGGACAAATACCGTATAAGTCCACTATTATAAAAACCCAAGAAAAGGTTTATAGACAAAAAGGAACAATCTTTGATGGTTATGAGGGAAGGGAGGTGAGGGAGAGTCACTAACTAGATAGTAGACAAGTGTTAACTTTGGTGAAGGGAAAGACAACACATAGGAGAAGTCAGCGCAACTTAACAAAGGCCGAGGAAGACACTTAGAGGGACATGTTGTTGTTGTTAGGTGCCGTCGAGTCAGTTCCGACTCATAGGGACCCTAGGCACAGCAGAACGAAACACTGCCGTAAGAAAAGAAAAAAAGAGGCAACCACTGTAAACACTATGGCATAAACAACAACAGTAGAAACAATAACTTACAAGCAGATACACAGGCAGACAGGTGTGCTGAATGGGGGAAGGAGGGCTGTGGGAGTATAGCCACATACATCTACAGCTTAGGTTGTAGATATTGTTACATACATACTTGTATGTACAGTATGTATATTCATATATATAATAGGGCACAAAGGGTGCACAGTCACAGAAGCTTCCCAGACATATCCACACACCTTGACAGACCAAGTTACTGGAGGTGGGGGCTGGGGACCTTGGTCTTGGGGGACATCTAGGCCAATTGGCATAACATAGTTCATAAAGAAAATGTTCTGCATCCTACTTTGGTGAGTAGCATCTGGAGTTTTAAAAGCTTGTCAGCAGCCATTTAAGAAACATCTATTGGTCCCATCCCATCCGGCGCAAAGGAGAATGAAAAAAACCAAAGACATAAGGAACATATTAGTCCAAGGGACTAATGGACCACAGCCGCTACCAGCCTGAGCCCAGAAGAACCAGATGGTGCCAGGCTGCCACCACAGGCTGCTCTGAGTAGGATCACAATAAAGGCTCCCAGACAGAGTGAGAGAAAAATGTAGAAGAAGATTCAAGTTCACAGAAAAGACCAGACTTACTGGTCTGATGGAGACTGGAGGAACCCCTGAGACTATGGCCCCTGGACACCCTTCTAACTCAGAACTGAAGCCACTCCCTTTCAGCCAAAGATTGGAAAGGCCTATAAAACAATAACACACATGAGGAACATGCTTCTTGGATCAACTAAGTATCCGAGACCAAATGGGCAACACCTGCCCAAAAACAAAGGTGAGAAGTCAGGAAGGGAGAGGAAAACTGGAGAAATGGACACGGGGAACCTGGGGTGGGAAGAGGGAGAGTGCTGACACATTGTGGGAGTTGCAACCAATATCACAAAACAATTTGTGAATGAAAAACTAAAAAAAAGAAAAAATTTATTGAGATAAAATTCATGTAACATAAAATCCACCATTTTAACCATTCAAAAATAAAACCAGACTTAGTGGTCCGATAGAGACTGGTGGAACCCCCAAGACCATGGCCCTTAGACACCCTTCAAACCTGGAACTGAAATCACTCCCAGAGATCACAACGTAGCCATCCAATAGCCAGGCCTATGAAATGAACAGTAACAAACAGTGAGGAATATATACCTCAGAACAATCAACTGTATGAGACCTAAAGGGCAGCATTTGCCCAAAAGCAAAGTTCAGAAGGACTGTAGGGGCAGGAAAGCTGGGTGAATGGACACGGGGAACCCAGGAAGGAAGTGGGGAGAATGCTGACACATTCAGGGGTTTGCAGTGAATGTCACGAACAAGCTGTTTATTAATTGTTGAGTGGGAAACTAATTTGCTCTGTAAACTTTCACCTAAGAACGGTAAAATGTTTTTTTAAAAATTTAGGCTTGTTCTTGTCTGTTCTAAAAAGTAAGCGTACCACGTAGGTCTCTGAGACGTAGAAAAACCAAACCTGTTGCTGTCAAGTCGATTCTGACTCATAGCGACCCTGTAGGACAGAGTAGAACTACCCCGTAGGATTTCCTAGGTACAGGAGTGGATCACCAGGGCCTTTCTCCCATGGAGCCGCTGATGGGTTCAAACTGCCAGCCTTTTGGTTAGCAGCCAAGCTCTTAACCACTGCACCACCAGGGCTCCACGCATGGAGTAACAGGCCTTTAAACTGACCTTTTTAAAGAGACAGTTAAGCTCTCTCTAAAGTCTTTGCTGACTATGTGAAACATCGAACAGGTTCTTAGTTGGATATTCCCTTAAAATGTCCTGTTTCTTATCAGTTTCAGATATTTTTCCAAGAACCCAAGGGAGATTTACAGTGGGATAATACAGTTCATATGGTAAAAATGAAACCATTACCAGATAGCTTGTGATGCAATCAACAAAGTGTAATAAAAGAGGCACTAAAGAAAACCAGAAGGTTCAGCATCTTACAAAGAAAAACCACAGTGACAGGGACGCAGCCTGCTGAGTTGGTTACCCGGATTTCTCCACGCACTGACAGGTTTCTGTTACTAATTAGAGTCCTATACAGGTGAAAGAAAAACCTACCCACCAACAAGCTTTACTCTGTTTCCCTTGCATTTAAGAGATTGAAAAATTTCACCATTTATGTAGACCACTATTTTCTATAATCTTTCACTTACCAGTTTCTACATTTAAACACCGAGATAATCATAACCACACTTACGAAGCATCCTGGTTTCGTAAATAAACGAAAGCTTAGAGGGATTAAGTAGCTTTTCCAAATCACACAACTAGCCAAAGGCAAAAGAAAAAAAAAAAAAAAAGGGCATCTAGATGTTATCTAACACTGAAACGCATGTTCTCATACCCCAAATTTTCCCTCAGGTGAACGGAATACAAATACTATGCAATAGATTGTATTGATGATGGTACATTTATGGATATTATATATATATATTTTTAAAAGTTGCCTTGATGTCCGTTCTGAATCCTGGTGACCTCAGATGTGTCAGGGTAGAACTATGCTCCATAGGATTTTTTTTTTGATCATTGATTTTTCAGAAGTAGATTGCCAGCTGTTCTGAGATGCCTCTGGGTGGATGCAAACCTTCAACCTTTTGGTTAGCAGCCGGGGATATTAAAAGGAGCTGCGTATTACTGAGGTAATAGTTGGAATTTGTGGGTCAAAAAAAAGCTTGCCTCTGGGCCTGCTGCTTTCATTTACTAACCTGACTAAGTCACTCTCTTGGCTTCAGTTTTACCATTTATAAAGTGAAGGTGTTGTGTTAAACCACCTCTAAGATCTAAGCTCCTTGGTGGCACAGTGGTTAATAATTTGACTGCTAACCAAAAGGTTTTATGTTTTAAGATCTGCTTACTTAGTGAGTCTGTCCGTATCAACTAATTCAAAGATGAGTTTAAGTGACAAACAGCTTCTCCTACACGGTGACCTTTGACTTATGCCAGCTTGCTACGATCTACATAATTATCTGACAAGCAGATTCTCAGAAGAGTCCTCCCTGACCTCAGTAAGTTCTGATCCATCAGCCGCTCCCCACACCCCGTTCACTTCCTTCATCTTGTTCGTTACCTTCAAAGCACGTGTCACAAGTTGTACACTCCTATGTACTTGTTTAGTCAGTGTCTCTCTCTCACCTACTGAAGTGTAGGCTACTTGATGGCCACGGAGTTTCATCCACTGCTGTTTTTTTCAGCACCTGGAACAGTGACTGGCATATAATGGACACCCAAATGTTTGTTTAGTGAATGAATGAGGGAGCAAATTATCTTTAAAATGGTGTAGTGGTGATTTTCTTCTCACTTCAAAGACCAGTTTTAGGGGTAGTTACCAAAGGTAAAGGTAATAAAATCTGAATTTCTGTGCATTAGAAAGAAAAGCAGAATGATGTTCACTAAAGTGTTCCAAACCTATTGCCGTCCAGCTGGTTCTGACTCACAGCAACTCTGTAGGACAGGGTACAACTGCCCCAAAGGGTTTCCAAGGCTGTAGTCTTCACCGAAGCAGACTGCCACATCTTTCTTCTGCGGAGCAGTGGGTGGGTTTGAACTGCCGACCTTTAGGTGAGCCACGGAGCGCTTAACCACTGTACTGCCAGGGCTCCCTCCCTAAAATGGCAACAGCAATTTCTGATCTGAGTGTTGGGATTGGGGGTAAATTTCATTTTCTTTAAGCTTTTCTTTGTTTTTCAAAATGTCTTTACTGAACATGAATTGTTTTGCAATCAGATTGAAGTTAAAAAAAAATACAAACTCTTGGTGTGGTCTCTAATATGGTGTTCTTCTGGGAGTAGTTAAAGCTATAACCTGCGCACTGGGTGGGGGCTTATGGGAACCATGTGGTTCATTTAGAGCTTCCCCATCATTAATTAACTGGGGCTGAGAGGACCCTTGGCACAGCGATAAGTGCTCGGCTGCTAACTGAAACGTCGGTGGTTGGAACTCACCAGCCGCTCCTCAGGAGAAAAGACCTGGTGATCTGCTTCCATAAAGATTTGTGGAAACCCAGTGGGGCAGCTCCACTCTGTCCTATACAGTCACTATAAGTCAGAATGGACTCGATGGAACACAACAAGAAGAGCAAGAGGAGGCATCTCATTTCTCCAGCCTCCATAGGAGGTCTGTGCCCAGAGACTATCCTGTGTGCATCTTGGATCTGACGCTGAAGCAAGTGTAGCTAACTGGGCAAGAGGCACTAAGCTACAACCACTTAGTGGTGGGTTTTATGCAAGCAGGGGTCTCTGGGTAGTGCAAACGGTTAATGTGCTCGGCTGATAACCAAACGGTTGGAGGTTGGAGTCTACCCAGAGGCACCTCAGTAGAAAGGCCTGGTGTTCTGCTCCTGAAAAATCAGCCATTAAAAACCCTATGGAGCACAGTTCTACCCTTACACATATGGGGTTACCATGAGTTGGAATCGACGCAGTGACAACTGGTTGGTTTGCACAAGTGGGAACATGGGAGAGAACCTGGTGTGGACTCTGAGAGCGGGGCTGCAGGCTCAAGTGGGGAAGGCTGGCCAGTGGCTTCACACACAAGAGCAGCAGATGGGAACATGGGTCATATCCTCGGCACCTGTAGAAATCTCTGGAGCATCTCGATTGTCATGAGTGTCTCTTGAATGAGTGAGTGAGTGATTTAGCACCTGCTAAATCCGAGAATAAAACCCTGGTGGCCTAGTGGTTGAGTGCTACCATTGCCAACCAAAACATCAGCAGTTCAAATCCAGGCACTACTTGGAAACTACAGGGCAGTTCTACTCTGTTGTATAGGGTCACTATGAGTTGGAATCAACTCAACAGCAATGGGTTAATGGGTTTAAATCCAAGAATATAATAATCTAATGGTTGCATAATTTTATATATGTATATATAGTATGGGTATATATATAATTACATATATGTATATAGATATGTATATCTGGAGAAGCCCTGGTGGCGCAGTGGTTATAGCCCTTGGCTGCTAACCCAAAGGCCGGTGGTTTGAACCCACCAGCTTCTGAGGGAGAAAGATGTTGCAGTCTACTTTTGTAAAGATGACAGCCTTGGAAATCCCATGGGTCAGCTCTACTCTATGCTACAAGGTCACTATGAGTGGGAATCGATTCGATGACAAGGGGTTTGGTTTTTGGATTTTTTTACATACCTGAGCGATCTTGGACTTGCTACTTATCACTAAAAATCAGATTCTTCCAATGTAAAATGGGGCTAATGATAGCAAGTTTCAGGGTTATTGTATTAGGGATATAATTAACAAATAAATGAAAGTATTCTTATATTTTTAAGAAGCATTTTAGTGAAGTATAAACACAGATGACGACGATGATTTAACTTTTCTCCTAACATCAGATTAGCAGCTGAGCAGCTCCCAAGGCTCCTCCTAGGTGGTTAACACCTTTGAAATAACAAAAAGTAAAATGAAAACAAGGTAGCTTTTACTTTCTCCCTGACAGAAGTAAAGAAACCAGCACTCTGTGAGTTTAAGTAACTTACCTGAAGTTACATGGACAGAACGTGGCAAAGCCGAGACTTGAATCCACAGAGTGCTCTTTTCACGTCACAGTATGGCCCGCCAGCATCCCCTCACGCTTTCCAAAATTTCTACTCCAGGGGCCCAAGCCTACACCTTCTGAATGAGAATTTCCCAGGCGATTCCTATGAGGTAAGAGAGAAATACTGATCCTAAAACCAAGCCACGATCAGCAGGGAAATTAAGATTATGAGTGAAAGTGCCCTCCCTGGGCTCTTCCAAAGAGGAGGCCCTGGTAGGCTGGGTCCGAAGGGTGAGGACTGGTGGCTGCTGGCTCCCCTTTCCTTGGTCCTACTGTTTGAATGTGGATGAAACTGTAGTAACACCTCCGCTAAGAAAGAAGTCGAGGTCCACAGTCGCTCTTGTCTGAGATTCTGTTACCTGGGTAGAAATAAGATCTATAAACATATTATTGAAAATGAGAAAAGGTAGGGTATGGTACAAAGATAAAATGTATAACCTAAAATGGGTCAAAAGTACCAGAAAACATTAAAAAAAAATCCCTGCAGGCAGTGGTATGCAGGTAAATGCTCACCAATGGCTCTCTGGAACCCAGCCCTGCTGTGTAGCATGCCTGTGCGCAGCTTTCTGTGGTGTAGCGCCTCCCACCATGGCCTCTCTCAGGCTCCCAGCGTGAGGCCACTGAATGAATACAGAGTTGGGAAGAGATGCTCAGTAGCACATCATTACTGGTATCCCACCGTACAGAGACACTGGATGGAGATAACCTCAAGAGCCTAGATGACAGGGAAATATGGTAAGATAATTAGAAGTAGTGAGCTTTAATGTTTATTACCTTTGTCTTTGACATTCATCTTACTGTGATTTTACATGATTTGATCTTTAATACTGGCTGTTTAACACCACCGCACATCAGTTTGTCATACTGTGGTGGCTTGCGTGTTGCTGTGATGCCGGAAGCTATGCCACTGGTCAAAACAAAACGAAACCCATGGCTCTAGAGGCGATTCCGGCTCATAGTGACCCTGTAGGACAGAGTAAAACTGCCCCCTACGGCAGCTGGTGGATTTGAACTGCCGACCTTTTGTTTAGCAGTCAAGCTCTTAACCATTGCACCACCAGGTCACCCAAAGCAGATAAGTTTCAGTGGACCTTCCAAACTAAGACTAGGAAGAAAGGCCTGGCAATCTACTTCCAAAAATTAATCAATGAAAACCCTATGGATCACAACAAATATTGCCTGATACAGTGCTGAAAGATGCAAACATACCCATGATCGTGAAGGTGCTGCAGGACCATTGTACATGGGGTCACTGTAACTCAGAGCCGGCAACTAACAACATGTTCAACGACTGGCTCTCGCAGATCCTGGTTTCCCAGTGGTTAAGAGCTGGGCTGCTAATCAAAAGGTTGGCAGTTTGAAATGACTAGCCGCTCCTTGGAAACCCTATGGGGCAGTTCTCTTCTGTCCTATAGGGTCTCTATGAGTCAGAATCCACTCGATTGCAAGGGTTTTTTTTTTTTTTTTTTTCCTAGTGAGCCGGTAAAAGTGGGCTCCGGCATGCCCCTGCCAGTAGAAGTCTCTGGGCAGAGGCTCTTATCATGGGGAGAATGTGGTCTGAAGATGACAGATCTCTGCTAAAGCTGGATGGTCCCGTGGGAAAAGCCCCAGTATTCCTAGGAGCATCTCAGGAACAGGCCTTAAGCCCCAGCAGCACACACCCACCATGATACTACCCAGAACCTCCTCAGAGGCTTAGGGTGAGAGGAGGCAGGAAGTTTCTTCAAGTTCCTGCCCATCCTAAGAGGAGTAAAGTAGGTTTGCCTTAAGGAGAAGCAAAAACAAGTATTTGGTTTCTGAGGTTTCCTGGGCTCAGCCCTCCCCGCTCATCCTCACACTCTGGGAGATAGCTGAAATTCCTTCAGAGCCTCTCCCCTCCCAGTTAGAAGATTCAAATGTAATAAATACCTGCTTGAGGTGACTGCCTGGAATTCATTCTCTGCTGGAGGAAACCAGAAACCAAACCTGTTACCTTCAAGTCTATTCCTACTCCTAGTGACCCGGTGGGACAGAGCAGAACTGCCTCGTAGGTTTCCGAGGAGCGGCTGGTGGTTCGAACTATTGACCTTTTGTTAGCAGCCAAATGCTTAACCACTACACCACCAGGGTTCCCTCCTGGAGGAAGGGGGACAAAAACTGGAACCTAAAAAGAAAAATCTACCTTAAGGCGACTGGAATGGGAAAACAACCTTGAGGCATTTCACAAAGTGCCAAAATCAGCCCCATATTCCTCTGACTGGCCCCAATAAATACCAGCCACGCACCTAGGTGCCCCTTCTGTTGGAGGAGAGCACCTACCGGTAGGTGCACGATGTCCTTTGTTTGGGTTTGAGATCAGACAGTCACGGATTAGAATCCAGTTTTCTTAGGTGCCTTGCTTAACCTTTTTGAACTCACATAAATGGAGATAATAGTACCATTCGTCTGAGGATCAGAGGAGATAATCCACCTGAAGAGTTAGCAAAGTGCCTACGACATAGTGTGTGCTCAAAATACCAAAAATTTTTGGTATTAAAATTTATAATGAGTATGAATCCATCGATATCATTAAGAACGGAAAGAATGAGCCTCCCTCACCCCCACCAAGGAGACTGAGTCTGTTGGCAATGGTTTTTAGTACTGTAGTGTAACTGAACGAAAATAGGGGGAAAAACACACACACCAAAATTTGTTTGAGCACTCCACACCTTTTTTATGCTCTTGAAATAATCCCATAAATTTCCTAACATGTTGCATGTGAAGAATACCATTTCAAATGAAGTCAGTGAATTATAGTTTTTGGAAGCTATAATATTCTACCTTTTTTTTTTTTCCTTATACCTATAACCAAGGAGCCCTGGTGGCACAGTGATTACAGTGCTCTGTGCTAACCAGAAGGTTGGCGATTTGAACCTACCAGTCACTCTGCTGGAGAAAGATGTGGAAATCTACTTCTGTAAAGATTTACAGCCTTGGAAGCCCTATGGGGCAGTTCTACTCTGTCCTTTAGGGTCACTATGAGTCAGAATCGACTCAATGACAAAGGGTTAAGGATGATGCATATAACAAGTAAAGCCAGTTGGTGTCAAGTCAATTCTGACTCATGGTGATCCCATGTGTGTCAGAGTAGAACTGTGCTCCACAGGGTTTTCAGTGGCTGATTTTTTTGGAAGTAGATTGTCAGGCCTTTCTTCCAGGGTGCCTCTGGGTGGACTCGAACCTCTGACCTTTCAGTTAGCAGCCAAGCGTATACACTTGCATTTACAGAGTGGGGATCAGACGGTACGTGCGTACTTTTTAAGAACCAATTGCTCCTTCCACTTAAACAATATGTTGCTAACAGTTCCCTCCTATCAAAGGCAGTGCCCTTTCTATGCAGCATTTGCAGGCACTGTGAAGTAGACATGTAAAAGGTATGGTAGGAGGCACATAAAGTTGCATGTGGGTAATCTCCGCAAATCCAACCCAGACTACACCAGATTTGACTCCAGGCAGTTTGGGAGTGGAAGGGTAGGGGGAGCACCACAGCTGAGCCTTTCTTCCCCGGTGGAAATGCGAAAAGTGAAAGCTATTGCAGAGGCTAGAGGACAGAGGCTTGCAGAGTTCTCAGGAGCAGCCCTGAGCCACGTGGTAATTTAGTAAGCCCACGATTAAGAAATGCTGCACTAGGAGTTTCCATTTGGGAGGTGGAACAGAGAAGCAGAGAGCAGTAGTTTCTGTTTTCAAAGTGTGGTTCAAGTACCCCAGATTTGGGGAAGTCGCAACACAAAGGAATCAATAAAAATATAACACTTTTCATACACAACAGTGTGTCTTAGCATCCTGAGACCCAAGTTATAGCTTTCTGCACGTGAGACCAGATGGGCTTTGATTCAGCTACAGGCCCACCTCACACACAGCCTTCAGCCACAGCTGAGTGCAGTTAGGAACTCCCCTTCCCTTCCCAGGGCTGCTGGGGGATTTCGCTTCCCTTCCCCCACATAAGGACCTCATCTCAGCCTGGGGCCTGTTTCCCTAGCTCAGTAGCTGTTCCCACTTTGCATAACCCTGGTAAAAGTTGGTGAGTACAGTAATATCCCCAAAGGGGAGGGGAAGGTGAAGGAAAGAGGAGCAGAAAGAACACTGTCCCTTTCATCCATGTCTGCACTCCGCTTCCATAGTCCTGGGGACAGTCAGAAGTGGAGAGGGTTGTAGGAATTGAGGAAGTAGCCTTGCACCCTCACATGCCAGGAGTGTGTTTTAATATTCACCCCTTTATTCCACAAGGCAGCTAGGTGGGGCCTGAGGTTCCCGGGCCTATTGCCTCTGCAGTCTCATCTGGGATGCTGTAGGAAGCTGCTGGGGCAGAGCAGAATGTAATGATAGCCTGGTACCCCATAGTCCCTGCAGGTCTGAGGGGCACCCTGATCCACCCCAAGATGCTGAGTAGGCCACGAAGATCCTCTACCACCCAGTAGCTGCAGAACAGCTGGGGCCCAGAACAGGCTGGAGGAAGGAGATGGTGTTCCCTGAAGCAGAGGAGCAAGGCCAGAGCCCAAGGAGCAGAACCGTGGCCGGGCGTGGAGTCGCAGGTGGAGCTGCTGGTCCCCAAGACTGTAGGAGGCAGATGGAATCTCTACCTCTGTTGGATAACATCCTTTTGGCACTGATGTGCCTTTTTCGTGGTGTCAAAGCTAACTGCCCACCACCCGTCTGTGAGTTGGACATATGGCTTGCATGTTGCTATAATGCTGAAAACTATGCCACCCATATTTCAAATGCCAGCAGGGCCACCCGTGGTGGACAGGTTTCAGTGGCGCTTTCAGACTAAGATTAGGAAGACAGGCCTGGTGATCTACTTCCAAAAATTACCTAGTGAAGATCACATGGATGGCAACAGAACATTATCAGATACAGTGCTGGAAGATGAGCCTGTAGGTTGGAAAACACTTCGTAATAGCTGCAACCTTAGTGGGACAGGCGATGTTTCATTCCGCTGTACGTAAGGTCACTGAGTCAGAGACGACAGCACAAGAAGAAAGCTGAGGGCAGCCTGGCTGCTCTAAAAATGCGTGCAGGTTGTGCAAATTAAAACTGTCATTTTCAAACAATGTGAAAAAATTCTATTACAATCCAACTCCACTTACATTATCATAAAAATTTACACATACCACTTAAAGAAAATGAAACTTTTTTTTTTTTTTTTTTACTAAGCCACATATAGATATACCCCAGTTTACTTCGGTGTTTTGTAAAAACAACGTATTTTATGCGTGTCATGAAAAAGACTGGCTGAAGGCTAACGGGCCGACCAGATAGCCTACCCGTTGTTAATAATTTTCTATTTGAGAAAAATGAGTTCTGATTTCCAAACTACAGATACACCAAAACCAAATTGAACCCATTGCTGTGGAGTCCATTCTGACTCGAAATGACCCTACAGGACAGAGTAGAACTAATTGCCCCACAGGGTTTCTAAGGCTGTAAGCTGTATGGAAGCAGACCGCCAGGTCTTTTCTCCCATGGGGCCGCAGCTGAACACTTAAATCACGACGCCACCAGGGTTCCTTAATTACAAGTGTATAAACCCATTATCTGGAGCCCTGGTGGCACAGTATTTAAGAGTTCAGCTGCTAACCAAAAGGTGGACAGTTCGAATCCAGCAGCCGCTCCTTGGAAACCGTATGGGGCAGTTCTCCTCTGGCTTGTAGGGTCGCTATGAGTCGGAATCAACTTGATGGCAACGGGTTAAGTCAATTACTGTCTCAGCCTGTGAGTGGAGAAAGCCTCTTCAAGTCAACTGCAACCAGTTGCAACCCAATTTTAAAGTGCTTTTTGTTGGCTGGAAACAGCTTCAAGAGAGCAGCTTTGTAACACACTTTATAATGGCTTCTCGAATAACCCCCTTTGGCGGTGTACCCTCCAGCTCAGGTGGTTCCTCACTAGCAAGTCTAAAAATCATTTTGCTTGCAAGCTTCTAAAAGAACAGGGTTGTCTTCATAAGCCTGTGTAAGGAAGGGCGGGGGGGGGGGAGCTGTGAGTACACAAATCTTTTGTTTCAATTGTTCTTTCTCTTCAGGGTCTTAGCGGTCACCAGGTTCAGTCGTTGTTAGACTTTGAAAACGTTTTTGAGTAAAACTGCTGCCTAATTCACCCCAGCAGATGAAATCTGCTATAGCATTAATCATGAACAGCCAGTGAGAACCCTGTTAAACCAGTCAGTTCACAAGCTCCCTAAAATGCAGCTATATTTGGGCGACCTCTAAATCTGGAGCCCTGGTGGTACAGTGGTTAAGCATTTGGCTGATAACAGAAAGGTCGGCAGTTCAAAGCCACCAGCCCCTGGAAGGGGTAACGATGTGGCAGTCTACTTCCATAAAGATTTACAGCCTAGGAAACCCAATGGGGCAGTTCTACTCTTATTAAGGAAGTAAGCTTAATACTTAGTTCCCAGAAGATTAGGTGTGGTTTTAATGAGCTCATTCCAGGGGGATGGGGGCAGGCAAAAGGCGGGGTTCTGTGTTTCTATTTTTAAAATGCTTATAAGGCTCATCCTTTGTTGTGCATAAGACTGACAGATGAAGGAGAGAGGGTTACAATATGAGCCTACAACCTGCCCCAACCTGGTTTCCAGAGTAAAGGCTCAAATAAAGGAGTAAGAAACAAGTTTCAGCCGAGACTGGGATAATCCGCTCTTGAGCCAGTGCCACATTCCCTGGAAACCTTGTCCAGGCCAGGTCGCCTGAGCTTCTTCCCGGCATCAGTACTGGCTTGTTCTGCCCCAGGCAGTGCTGCCCGGCCGGTCTAGGCTGCGCTCCCTCCAAGCCCGGAAAGGCCGAGTCTCCTGAGAAAGGCTTTCTCTTTTCTAGAGGGCGGTAAATGCCTGCGTCATTCACGCCACAGCAATCACCTAGCTCCAGTGCTTTAAATAAATTGAGGGATGATTTAGTACTGAGTCAGTCCTCACCATTTTATTTGCTAATTGCCCTACTTTTCAGTTTATTGGTTGGCTCAGGTGACTTGTCAATTTGTTATCATCCTCCTTCCTTCTTCACCAAAAACAAAGAAATTATGGGATTTAAGATCCTGCAGCAAAGGCCTTGTTTCTCACCTCAGCTAGCCTTATGTCCACCAGCAAACTTATACGACTTCCTTGGATATGTGTAATACATCCAGTCCTTTAATCGCCACAGAAAAATGCGGAGAGCTCTAAAGCGAGCCCCCTGCAGTCTTGAAACTGAGGAGAGACAATGAGCTTGGGTACTGGAGAGGGCGGTCATGCTGCGCCTGAATCTGGGTTCTGCCTGGGATACCCAGCGTTCCTTGGTAAGTTAGAAACGCTATTTACCCTACTTTTTTTTTTTTAATCATCTCCTGCCCCCGACACTCTTGGCAAAATGCCTGGCTCGGGTTGGGAATGTCCCGCAGAGTAGATTTCGAGAAGAGAGGTGCAATTTCCCTGGGGTTCTTTTCTTAAATATTAAATACTTCCCACTGAAAAAGGAAGAGGAAACCCTCGTGGTTAAGAGCTACGGCTGCTGACCAAAAGGTCAGCAGTTCGAATCCACCAGGCGCTCCTTGGAAATCCTATGGGGCAGTTCTACTCGGTCTTATAGGGTTGCTTTGAGTCAGAATCGACTCGGTGGCAACGGGTTTTTTTTTTTTTTTTTTTTTTAATAACACTATAAGCGAACTTTGATCTTCCCAAGCAGGACCCAGCTGCGATCAATACAAGCACACTCCGTAATGGGGGTGGTGACACAAATAACAAGTTCCAATAAAGATTGCAAAGAACAAAACCAGGTTGTATACTGGTTTAATACCGGTGGTTGACCCCCACGTTCTGGACCCACACGGCGCAGCCTGTTTCAAACGTTTGTTAAGCAGAAGTTCGCGGGTGTGGACCACGGATGATGGCACTAATTGTTTGTGGACCTAAACCGGGACCTGGTCGGAGACGGTTCACGTTACCCGCAATCGGATCGACAGACGTGGTTCCCAGAGCAGAAGCTAACTGCACCATGGGCGCTGCTGTCCAGGCGGGTGGGGGCCGGGGGCAGGCCTTCCCGGCACCGCGCAGGATAGGGCCGGGTGCCTTCCGTCTCCCCCTGCCCCACGCAGGCGGGCTGCATCTCCCACCCGGGCACGTGCCTTCCCCGCAGGGCCTAAGATACCGGAGTAGCGCTGAGGGCGCAGGCAGATTAGGGAATATGATCTCCTTCGAATAGACTAGGAAGGGGTGGGGAGGCACGCTCGACCTCTTGCCAACTCAGCCATTAGGGCGCCCTCTACCACCAGGTTTTCCGGTCCCCAGGTCCGGAGTCAAACTCTTCTGGTGTCCCACGCCCCTCAACTAGGGCCACAGCTGCTTTCACTGGCCCTAAGCCGTGGCAATTTTTCTCCCCAGAACCTCCAGACAGTTTGGTAATTCCGACTCCAGCGCTTGGCACCCCTCGCCCCCGCCGGCTGTTCCTCCGTAGTCCCCGCCTTCAACTCCGCCCTGGCGCTCGGAGAACACACGGGAGGGGGCCGGAATTTCCCAACGCGGGGGCTCGAGTCTCCGCTGTAACCGAGCAGTCTCTTTCTGTTTACGGAGGAAAGGGGAAATGGAAAACGCGGGGAGGCGGCGGCTACTGCTTGCTGCGCCGCCCCTCGGCGAGCTCAGACGCCGTGAGTCAGGGGCAGACGACGGCGGCCCGGGCTCACTCGTCCGCGACCGCCTGGACGACGCACCACGCTCCGGGGCCTGTCGCCCTGGCTCCCACCTCTGTCCCCGCCGGACCTCGGTTCCCTGGCGCGCTCCGCTCCCAAGGGCCGGCCACCTGCTGCGTACCGAGCAGTCGGAGGGCCGCAGCGGGAGCGCCCGGCCCGCCGGGGCGCTCTAAGGCGGCAGGTAACCAGAGTTTTGGGGCTCGGGGGTTTGTTTCTGGTCGCGCTCCTTGTGGGTGCCTGCCGGGTTCCCGCTCCGACATGGAGGCTGCCCCGCAGAGAGGAGAACTACCGGGCGAGCGGAGTTGGGGGCGCAATTGCGTTTACGTCCTCGGCGCGGGTCTCCTGCTGCAGCCAGATACGGCTGGAAAGCACCTTGCGCAAGGGTCTCCAGGGGTGCAGACTCGCGACTCCTCCCCCTTCCTCCTCCTTCCCGGATCCCCAGCCAGAGCAGTGAGTGCTGGCCTGGACAGTGAGCGGGGAAGCAGGCACCGGGTCACTGCGCCTCCCGCCCCCGATGCCCGCCGGGATAGCCGCACTCTCCCTGCTGAGCTCCGGGTGAGTGGATGTCGGTGGCTGGGGTACCCGGCTGCCGCCTCAGTAACGAACACGTTTTGTGTTGACAAGCCCTCGAAGGCTTTCTTGGCTTTTAGGATCGGGAAGAAGGGAGTAGGGGTTTCCGGTGCAGAGACCTTAGCGAATGGCTGAAAATTAATTTCATGCTTATAACCTGGACTCTGTTCTGGGGCTAAAGAGAGTGGTTATAAAAAAAAAAAAAAATTTTTTTTTTTTTTAAGCAGGACGTAAAACCTAAGCTTTTGGTCTAAGAAAGAATATTAGGAATTTCACAGAAATCGTTTCCCGGCAGTCATGTGATACCGGGACTCCGAAATTCTTGCAGTTGGGCGGTGAGCGCTTGTTTAGAAGGAAGTCACCGCATGTGAGGGGGATGAACCGGAGCGTTAACAGGGGAAGGCCACGAGCTGTCTAAGTGAAAGATACGCGTTTTCATCTTTGGGAAGATATTTTGGTCCAGAACAAAGGGCTGCTCTTGATAAAAACAGGGAAGGAAACGTTAATGCAGTTTCTTGTCAAGCCTGTCGCATAAGTCCTGTGTATTTGTCAAGTATCGTCAGGTTCTAGACGCCTCCCAGTCTTTCCGATGGATTGGGTTTTGTGTGCAGAACGTTGTGGCGGGTGGACTTTAAGGAATGTGTCATTGTGAGGACAATTGGATAGTCAAGGCGTCTAGAAGTTTTGAAGCAGAGTGGCCCGTGCTTCTTTACAACTGCCATGCGTCATTTGGAGGCTTTTTGAAAACAAAACTATGATAAGTGATACGCCCTGAGGGGCAATGTGGTATTTTGGCAGAAAAATCTTTTAAATGGGAAGTAACGCCAAATATATTCAGACTTTGTTGGGCAGAAGCTTGTGCCTGTATTCTTGGCCATTTTTATTCACATTTGCCAGAAATCCTCAACTTTCGTTTGTGTAGAGGGAAATAGCTGAGAGTATTATATTAACTTTTAGGGAATGGGTTTTCTCTTAATTTTATTGCTGGTTTCTGAAATAATTCAAAGCAAATGATTTTGACTGTATGTGCACACCTCTCCAGCTCTAAAATTGGAGCAATCCTCTGCTCCGTTAAGAAGTAGGCATTTTATGAGGATTTTTATTATAAACTGTGTGCTTTCGGTGGGATCGGGGGGAGAAACAGTAGTCCTATACTAATGGTCTTTACTGCTAAACTGGAATATCTTCATAGTCTACACTTTTTCTACAGGGATGCTGATCCTGAATAACTCAGAAACGTTAGCATATTGTGTCCCTAATCAAGGCTGGAAACTGCAGCTGCTTTTCGCAGGGGCTTTTAGCAGGCAGGCAACTGATTGTCAGGGTTGCTGGGGAGCACTGATTTGCCTGAGAAGCCCTACGTTGCTAAGGAAGTACTGCAGGCACTGCAGGCAGTCCCTGTGTCAAAGCCTTCCACACCCCCACACCCTCACCCCCAGCTCCCAGCTTATTAGGGGTGTGTAGTGTCTTTAATCCCAGGTTTTACATATAAATGCTTGAGACTTTCTGCAGGATTTAAAAACCCAAACCTGTCTTTCATTTCTGGATCTGCTGACTGAATTGTAAACTGCATGGAATTTTTCCTCCTCCTTCCTTGAGTCCTGTTAGTACTGGGAACTTTTATTTTCTCTCAAGTCGTCCATTTGACAAGTAAGTCCAGGAGCCTGGGATCTTCCCAGCCAGTGGGGTTCTAAATTAAGCTGCTTTTGTTTTAACTTCTGTTTTTCCAGTTTAAATTCTGAAGTAGAAACTGCAGCTAAATGCCTTGCTGAAGCCAAAGTCTGACACGCTTCCATTAACCCAACAAGTTCCTCTCGTAACTGACAGACTCCAAGGGCCTGAATCACAGCTCACTGTTTAGACGTAGCTGTGGTGGTAACAGCCGGCAAAGCGTTTCATAGATTTCTGCCTTTTCTTTTTCTCTCCTTTTAGATCTAATCTTTATAACCTCACTGTGAAGAAGCTGGGGGAATAGGTAGCCACAGCCCGTTTGCAGATAAGCAGGGAGGCCCAATGCCAGTATCTGCAAAGCTAGGAATCTGACTTCTTTTTAATGCACATAATTGTTGTTGGTTGCCTTCAGTTAGAACTGTGCTCCATAGGGTTTTCCTGCTGTAACCTTTTGGAAGCAGATTGCCAGTTCTTTCTTCTGAGGCACTTCTGGGCGGGTTTGAACACCAGCCTTTAGGCTAGTAGTGGAGGGCTTAACCGTTTGCACTACCCAGGGACTCCTTATGCATATAAGAACAGCTGCAAGTTGCACAGCTAAGTTACTATGCACCAGACGCTGCTCCAAGCTCCTTAAGCACATGCCCTTATTTAATCCTCATAGCCAGTCTATGAGGTAGGCACAGTTAGTTATTGCTTCCGTTTTATAGATTGGAAAACTGAGTATAGAGAGGTTTAGGTATTGACTGGATCCCAGACAGTCTGCTTCCAAGTCAGTGCTCGAAGGAAGCCAGGATACTAGATGTGATATGTACATCAGAAAATGACTGTCACGCAAGTTAATGACGACACTGACTTGTGTGGTGGTTTTGTCAAATGAAATTCACTCCAAGGCAGATCACTGGGTCATACGTGCAGATGGTCCCTGGGAAACATTTCCTGGAGCTTTGAATCAACTTGCCAGGTTGACCAGAGGTTCGTGGGTTTTCGCACTGAGTGTCGTATATGTGAAGAGCTTATGATTTTAAGAATGTGAAACATTTTTCAGAGAGAGGTTCTGTTTTCAGGGGCACAATGGTTTAAGTAGAAAGATGGGCTTGGGAATTCTCTTAGGCCCTTTCACCTTTCCCTTTCCAGTGGAATTGTTCTAAGATCCTGAGTAACTCTGTCCCTTTCTACACTAGCTTTACCTTTGTTTTTCTCATTTGCAGATTCGCAAGTGTGATGCTCAATTTGTAGATGAGAACTGAAATACAGCACTGGCTAGTACAGTTAGTTGGCCTTAGCCAGAGCTTGTTTATGATAGATTTGGCTTTTCTGGTCTCTTTGTGCTACTACAACATCTACAGGGCTATTTATCTAGATATTAAATTAACCCCCTTGGGCCTTCCAGATGGAAGCTTTGTGCTCTTGAAGAATTCTGGTCCCAGGAGGGGAGGGCTGCTGATTCACAGGTTAAATGAATCATCTCCGTTGTCATACTGGGCACTGGCAGGGCTAGGATTTGAGATTTGCTGAGTAACTCATTCACATCAGACTTATTCCTGAAACTTGACCTGTCATCATAAAATAGTCTTAGATTAAAATCTATTTTATTTGCCAAGATAGCTCCTAGATTTGGTAAAGTTGGTCCTTTGACCTGAAAGCCACCTAAGCCTAAAAGCCATGGTGATCCTTAAAGGGAAGGTTGCCACCCTAGGATTATGTAGGGTTGGAAATCGTAAAGGGTCGCAGCTAAGCAGAGGTACCTAAACTATTCTCTGTTGGTGCTGTATTTTCAGGGAAAGTTTGTTTTCTCCAACTCTGTGAGTGTCAGGTGTGTTCTCTGGGGCTCAGGTTTCGCCTCTGCAAAGCAGGCAGGTTAGCCTGAGGTTACGCTCCCTTTTAACGCTTCACTGCCTGTAAACTTGAATTCACACTCACTGTTAACATAAAGGAAACCCTGATGGCATAATGGTTGAGTGCTGTGGTTGCTAACCAAGAGGTCAGCAGTTCAAATCCACCAGGCACTCCTTGGAAACTCTGTTGGGCAGTTCTACTCTGTCCTGTAGGGTTGCTACGGGTCGGAATCAACTCGACGGCAGTGGGTTTGGTTTTTTGGTTGACATAAAGCCCTCATTTTGTAAGCAAAGGCATATTGATGCCTTTCTGGACCCTTTCATGCATTTGGATCTCAATGCTAGCAGGAAACAAACCATTCAAATGAATATTGATGTTTTCTTTCACAGACGTTCGAGACACCACAACAGTAATGGAGTACATGAGCACTGGAAGTGACAACAAGGAAGAAATTGATTTATTAATTAAACATTTAAACGTGTCCGATGTAATAGGCATGATGGAAAATCTCTATGCAAGTGAAGAGCCAGCTGTTTATGACCCCAGTCTGATGACCATGTGTCAAGACAGTAATCAAAATGAGGAGCGTTCAGAGTCTCTGCTGCTCAGTGGCCAAGAGGTGCCTTGGTTGTCATCGGTCAGATATGGCACGGTGGAGGATTTGCTTGCTTTTGCAAACCATATATCAAATACCGCAAAGCATTTTTATGGACACCGACCACAAGAATCTGGAATTTTATTAAATATGGTATGTTATTTTCTAATCAGTTGAGTGCTGTGTCTTTGGTTTTTACTACTGCAGCTGCATTTAATGCATTTGAACTTGGTTTTGACCAGCTGCCAGGTATGGTTTTAAAAAGTGTAATGTCTGAAAGAATCACCTCCATGTTAAAAAATTCAAGAAAACGTCTTCAAGTATGATTTAAAAAAATGTAATATCTGAAAGAATCACCTCCACTTTAAAGATTCAAGAAAAAGTCTTCATTACAGATTCTGTTAAAAACAGTTGACTGTATCTGAATTGTAGTTCTGCAAATAGGTAATTAAGAAGAATGTATTTTAACTGAACGGTTCATTAAAAAGTTCATTTATCCTTGAGGCTGAAGAGAAAGGCTTAATGAGCATCCCTTGTCTCTGATTGATAATTCTGACAGCTGGATTCCTTACTGCTCTCTTTCCACTCTTAAAATGAGAATGGCTAAATTCAG
The DNA here is from genome assembly GCF_030014295.1 of Loxodonta africana. Taxonomy (NCBI): domain Eukaryota; kingdom Metazoa; phylum Chordata; class Mammalia; order Proboscidea; family Elephantidae; genus Loxodonta; species Loxodonta africana. Next base: position 171,865,433 of record NC_087345.1, on the reverse strand, counting down.
TTCTTGCAGAAATGTAATTTGCAGGCAGTAAATAGCTATCCACAGATTCACTGTATTTAATCGGCAAAGGATAAATGACAAATGATATGTTTGCTCAGTCATCCTGAGTATCCCAAATATTGTGGCAACAGTTGTTGCCACAAAAACAGATCAGGTGATGTGTTCAGGTGTGCCTAGGATGGAGTCAGCTTCTTAGTATGTCAGAGGTGAACGTAGGTGCTGGCTAAATTCCATCCAATTTTTTTTTCAAAGAGCAGTTTGCAAAGGAGTAGGTGGTAACTTGCAAAACATGCTTGTTGATGTGAGTCCCTTTCCTTTGGTGTGTCTCACTGGCAAAATGGCTACTGCAGAAGGGGAAGGCCAGTGCTGAAGCACTAGAGAGTCTAGACAAATTCAGTACTTGTTTGTTTGTTTGTTTCATTTAATTAAGAACAACACCATCATTTAGGTCAGCTATGTAGTGAATGGAAACCCTGGTGGTGTAGTGGTTAACTGCTATGGCTGCTAACCAAAGGGTCAGCAGTTCGAATCTGCCAGGCGCTCCTTGGAAACTCTATGGGGCAATTCTACTCTGTCCTATAGGGTTGCTATGAGTTGGAATCAACTTGACGGCACTGGGTTTGGTTTGGTGTTTTTGGTATGTAGTGAATATGGAAACCCTGGTGGTGTAGTGGCTAAGAGTTACAGCTGCTAACCAAAAAAGGTTGGCAGTTCCAATCCACCAGGCACTCCTTGGAAACTCTATGGAGCAGCCCTACCCAGTCCTATAGGGTTGCTATGAGTCGGAGTCAACTCAGTGGCTACCAGATTAATGTAGTGAATTGTTTGTTTTGTTAGAAGCAAGTTGTATTCAGCTGTACATCAGTGTGGACAAGATTACATTTGCATAGTTGTATATCTTGCTTTGGTATGGATATACCAAACTGTTTTTAATAGTTGACTGACTACTTTAACTTGGGAATACTACTTCCTCTTATGCATGGGAAGTAATAATTCGAACTAGGAACAATGCCTTCAGCGGGTGCCTGATTTTATTAGCTGAAGTGTAGCAGGATAACTCTGGTCCAAAATAATGTGTGTCTCTAATGGGAAATCAGAGTTACTGGGTGATATAAAGTGTTAGACCACTGGGCTGCTAACCAAAAGGCTGAGGTTCAAGTCCAACTAGAGGCACCTGGGAAGACATGCCTGGCAATCTACTTCCGAAATTATAAAGAGTGCAGAGAAATAGCCCCCTGAAGTTTTAGGAGCAGGGCCAGAAAAACTAAGGCAGAAAAGGAGGGAAACTAAGACATAAAAAGCAAGCAAGAACTTTATCAGGAAATGGTCAGAGTAAAACGTTGTCGGTGGTGCCACAGAGCCTGTGCTCCTGAAATGAGCCAATGTGATTAAAGAGGAAATTTAAGAATAGATTATATTGTAAAGGCAGGGGTCTTTGAAACTTTGAAAGAGACTCTTATTTTTAAAATGAGCAAGATGATAAAATCTAAAGCAAGAAGACTTAAAAACAGTAAGAGGAGAACATTAAAATCCACAGAGAGGTAGAATTTGCCTCTCTGGACCAATCAATCCAGTGATGGACGGCTCAGGGGGCCATGGCTGACTTTGCTGTCATTGGCTTGAAAGGCCAGATCACTTTCTATGTCTGTTAGTAATCTGTCTGTGTTTCAATAAGAATGACACAGGAGGCGTGACTTGCCATCCCTGATCTTAGCCAGTCTGAGACAAAATGGTGAAAGAGTTAGGGTTGGCTTTTGTCTCACTTCCACCCAGTTTTCTCAGTGTCTTTCCTCACATGATTCTCTCATTAGAGCCATCCTGTGTTCAATAATTTTCTCCTCCCATCCTCTACCACCCACTACCATATCAAAACTTTTCTCTTCTGGACTTCATCTGCTGCTCTGCGTCTCTCTGCTTTACAAAATGACAGCCAATGGCCTCCCACACTCATTGATCAATTTATAAAGTACATGTTCAGAATGAGGGGAAGCTGTCATTCCAGTATTCATCAGTTTGTTTACTGCAGGGATTCGGAACATCACCAGTGTATCAGGTACTGTTCCACGTGCTGAAGATAGGCTGTGCCCTCTAGGAGTTTACTGCCTAACGAATGCAGGAGGCAAGTAAACAGGCAATTACAACACAGTGTGGTCCTTGTCCAAGTATGACTATACCCGGATTGCTGTGGGAACAGGGTATCTTACGTAGTCACTAGGGTGGGGAGGGAGAAGGGAAAATGACTGCAGAGGTTTCCAGGAGGAATGGATGCCTAAGCTGAGGCCTGAAGCACTGAGTTGGAGTAGCCAGATGAAAGAATTGGAGAGTGAGGAGTGTTCCGGATAAAGGGAGTACCGTGTGCAGAGTCCCAGAGGCATAGTGAGTGTGGTGTGTTCTGGGAAACTAACAACCATAACACCTGTAATGTTAATTAAACAGGGTGGAGGGCCGGGAACTACAAAAATGTTCTGCTGCGTAGTCACATTGAATGGTGATCTCTGTACGTGTATGCATGTTTGTACTGTTTTCTTAGAAATATTATTTATTAAAGATTCTACCAACATCCAGCAAGACCTGGAGGAGAAACTTTCAGGACACTGACCTAGGGATCGCTAGGTGTAAGAGTGCCACAAGTTATTTATATTGTAGTCCGCTTCATAACCCGGTCTGGGGACAAATAACCTCCGGTGGATTGCAAACACGCCACCCTTTGGTGGCTATCTGGGAAGCTGGCAGCCCCCATCAAATGGCCCATTGGTAGGTGCTGAATGCTGTTCTTCAGGGGTTAGTCATGGAGTCATATCTTCTCAGGGCTGAAGGAACCTTAAAGGTCCTTGAGTCCAGACCTCTGTCTGATGAGTGAATCACTCCATTCATCATCCCCAAAAACTGGTGGAGCATTTTGTTCTGTGTTTGCACATCTCCTGTGATGAGAAACACGTCACCTACTGGGGCATTTAATTTCATTTTTGGCCAACTCTGACTGTAAGAATGTTCTACCATACACAGAACTCAAATGTGTCTTTGATTCTCCTTAGTAGTAGTTCTTCTTTTTGGCCATAAAAAAGTATGTACAATGAGTCCTGGTTAAAGCTGCAGGCCTCTGGGCTAATGTGCCTCCGCGTGTATCTCAGCTCTGAAAGGGATTAACTGCATGACCCTGGGCTGGTTATTTCACCCTTCTGTGCCTCAGTTTACTTATCTGTAAAATGGGTAACCTCATACCTCTTACTCCATAGGAACGAATAATGCATGCATGTGACCTGTTTACACATAGTGCTTAATGAATGTAAGCCATCATGGCGGCAGGCAGCTGTTATATACAGTTGGTCCTCCCTTCCTCACGACAGTCCTTCCAGTATTGTAAAAATCTCACGTTCCCAAGATTTTCTCTCTTTTTCCACAAACATGTCTGATTGTGTCTCCTTGTCTTACAGTGTTAACTGTCCTCATCCTCTATGTAGTGCCCTCTGATCTCAGACCTGTGCCAACGCACAGAACTTGAATGTGGCAGCTCTGTTGTTGTGTGACCAGCGGAGCAGGACAGAGCTAGCCTTGTGTTTGTTCTAGATATTGTGCCTCTTTTAATGAAGCTCAACATCACATCAGTTTCGTAACAGCCATATCTTGCAGGTCACTTAGCAAACTCACTCTTACTAAAATACCTACAGCTTTTTCGCACGTGTTGCTCCTGGGCCCAGTATTGTTTAGTAGAGACGACAGCAATCTGGATGAGGAAACAGGAAGCGTGCGTTAAGAACTGCACTTAAAGATGATTTTGAAATTGAAGAAGTTGGCAGAAATAATCAGCATCGAGTTCCATAAGTTTGTTTTTTTTTCTAGAAAGAAGAAAAAAACTCATCCCAAATCCAAACAGGGAGGGAATTGCCATGAGTCGGAATCGACTTCATGGCAACTAGCAGCAACAACAACAAAACCAGGGAAAGACAAGGTCCGGACTTTGCAGAACTGTACACTAGTCAGAAATTGCATATCACACTGTGTTAAAGTCCTTGGGCCTGTCATCAAAGTAGCTATGGAGAACTTGGCAGGGTATTCTGAAGAGGGTCCCCTGAATGAGGGAGGCTGTAAAACGGGGTCCAAGGAACTTTGAGTATTTCATTCAAGGAGGAAAAGGCTAAGGTACGCTGAGTGACATGCTGTTGTGTGCCACTGAGTCAATTCCCACTCATAGTGACCCTATAGGACAGAGGAAAACTGCCCCTACGGTTTTCCAGGCTGAAATCTTTACCAAAGCAGATCACCAGGTCCTTTCTCCCTCGAAGCAGCTGGTGGGTTGGAACCACTGACCTTTTGGTTAGCAGCTGAATGCTTAACCACTGTGCCACCAGGGCTCCTTCAAACCAAAAAACCATATCCTTGCCGTCGAGTCAATTCTGACCCATGGTGACCCTATAGAACAGAGTAGACCTGCCCCATAGGGTTTCCAAGGGGTGCCTGGTGGATTCGAACTGCCGACACTTTGGTTAGCGGCCGAACCCTTAACCAGCACACCACCAGGGTTTCCAGGGCTCCTTTCGTGACATGTAAATGTAGGCTTTTAGTAACTGGTTTTGATACTGGCTCAGCTTTAATTACAGCCTTCTGGAAGATAAAAGAAAGGAGGTACGGCTTTGGGGTCAGAATCCTGGGGTGGAATCCTGGTTCTGTCACTAGCAAGTTACTTAACTTCTTGAAGCCAGTTTCCTCATCTGTGAAAAGGAGTTAAAAATAGCACTTGCCTCATGGGATTGTTCTGAGACTTTGATGAGATAATATGTTAAGGTACTGAGCACAGTGCCTGGCCCATAATGGGTACTCCATCTGCCTGCTCTTATTATCCTTTGCCCTCTTGGACAGAATAAGACGACACGGCCAAATTGAGGGGCCCTCGTGGTGCAGTGGTTAAGAGCTCAGCTGTTAACCAAAAGGCCGGCAGTTCGAAATCACCAGCTGCTCCATGGAAACCCTATGAGGCAGTTCTGCTCTGTCCTATGGGCTTGCTATGAGTAGGAATCAATTCAATGGCAACAGATTTTTGACGGAGCGGGGCGGGGGTCAAATTAAGGTATAACAAATTGCAGTTGGGCAAAAGTGAAAACTTTCATAAAGGGTAACTGGAAGGTCTGGTGAAATTGTGTCTGTAAATATTTAGTAAGAAGAAGCAATAACCAGGTGCAATTGAGTGCTGTGATTCTGGTTCTGTCGAAATACGGAAACAGACTCAATTCATGTGTTCTTAGCGTGGTGCAAAAAGACGCCTCCAGCTACTAGAGAAGACACGCTTCTTGAAAGGAGGTCATGTTCCAAACAAGGCAAGACCATGGTCTGTATTTATTCCTGTTCCCTTTAGAGCCCTGCAGAAGGCCCCACGCAGAGGACGCACTCAGTAAATACTTAATTTCTTAACTTAGTGACTGCACTTCGAAGTATTAAGAGTTATTCTCTGCTTCGTGCCCTGACTAACAGTGAGCGCGTCTGTTTGTGGATGTGTAGCTAAAATTAGCAGTAGAGGGTACTGAATGAATAACCCTTACAGGCACTAGAAATGTTCCCGTAGCACTGGCCCGAGTGAAGAGTCTGATGTATCTGCGGATGAATCAGGTATTCATTCATTCCCTTCCCGTGTGCTAAATTTGGGAGTTTGTCACGTTCCCCCTTGAGCACCTTCTGTACTTGAAATAACATAATGTCACAATGATGGTTTCATAATTCCTGGTATAATCCCAAGTCAAAATACTACTAGTTACATTTAGGAAAAACTGGACTTTTGAGACTCTTTGTCCCTTGAAAGAACACTAAATATTCTCGAGGTGTGGGCTTCAAGTCACACGTCTTGTGGGCTACCAGATTAAGCAGGAATCCCTGGGTGGGGCAAACAGTGAAGCTCTCAGCTGCTAGCCAAAATGGTGGTTTGAACCCACCCAGAGGGGGCCGCAAAAGAAAGGCCTGGAAAACTGCTTCTGAAAACCCCCCAATGAGTGCTGTTTATTTTGCAACACATGGAGTTGCCATGAACTGAAGTCAACTGTACTGCAATTGGTTTACCATACTAACCTGCTTTTAATTTTAATTATAATTCCCTTTTTTTCCTCTTTAAAAATCCAGATACAATTTATAGCAGGTAAAATACACACGTCTTAAATATCTGATTTGATGAGTCTTGACAAATGCACACACCCTGGCAACCCACATGGCTATCAAGATATATCGGTTTTAATTTTTAAATTGGCTTGTTTTGCAACCTCTTGGAGGTGTTGCCTTGCCCGTGAATTCTCAGTGGCCAGAGATCATATAGATACCTTCTTCATGGCTATCTCCTTGGCACTAAGCACAACACCTCAAACATATTACTCACTCAGTAAACAGCAGATGAGTAAGTAGATGAAATTAATTCGGCCCTGACTTTGTGTATGCAGCACTGTCAACTCGTAGCTCTGGCATAACACATTGTTTTAAACAACCCTCTGTGATCACCAGTTAATTCGCAGGCTCTGTGTATGCATCATGTGTGAGTAATACCTACATGGCTCAACAGGTTAGCACATTTTAATCAGAAACAAATCAACCTGCAGGCACAGTTTATATTTATGCAGTCTTTATTTTCAGCCCTTTGATCGCAGCAGTCGTGTTCCTCAGATAAATAACTTTTCAAGTTCTAGTCGGCAATTAATTACTCAGGAGTAGATGGAAATGCGATCAGGTCTGACCATGGACCTGTTTCTGTTAACATGCTTTCTCTGTCTTGCTGAAGCTCTAAATATCACACCTGGTGACACTTATTTCAAGTACTGCATTTAGAAATGCATCTCAAATAACCAGTTTCCAGTGTGTGGGTCTTAGAAAATGACAGCTTTGCGAGATTCTCACCCACCCCCGTTTTTATTTTGTTGTAGGTCATCACCCCCCAAAATGGACGCTATCAAATAGACTCTGATGTGCTCCTCATTCCTTGGAAGCTGACTTACAGGAACATTGGCTCTAATTTCATTCCTCGGGGGGCCTTTGGAAAAGTGTACTTGGCCCAGGACATGAAGACGAAGAAAAGAATGGCGTGTAAACTGGTAAGCACTTCATAGCTAGGCCGTGTGCATTGACTGTTTGACGTTAGAGCTTTTGCTTGTTTGTTTACTTTTTTACATTATTCCGAGGTTGTTATCCAAATGACTGGATCTCACCTAAGGGCACTGTATGCAAAAGCACCTGTTTTTGTGGATTTGCTTGCTATTGCTACCTACTGCCCATTTGACCCCTAACCAGTAACCAGTTACCCTTGAGCTGATTTCAACTTACGATGACCCCATGTATGTCAGAGTAGAGCTGTGCTCCATAGGATTTTCAGTGGCTGATTTTTTGGAAGTAGATTGCCAGGCTTTTCTGCTGAGGTGCCTCTGGGTGGACTTAAACCTCCAACCTTTTGGTTAGCAGTAGAGTGCGTTAACCATTTGCTCCACCCAGAGACTCCATTCTGCCCCTAAGTCTCTGCTTATGTGGGTAGTTGATTTTAATCTAGCCTCAACCACGATAAAAAAGGAAGTGTTAGTTTATTTAGCACCATCTTGGGTAGTTTTTTTTTTTGGATAGTGTCATCACTCCGGGCGGGGGGAGGGGTGGCGGGGGGAGTAGGTGTGGATAGAGGAACGCTATCACCCAATGCAAGAATGTATCTAGGTGCTACTCCTTCAATTACACCCGCTGAAGAAAGGGGCAGGCCAGAAAGCAGCTTGGAAATCTGCAAGGTTTCTCAAGATTACAGATTTAAAGGGATGAGTTTAAATAGACCAATTGTTGAAAAGACCCCATTTCTTCTTATTAAAAAATTACTGCTAAGATATCACCAGTTTGGAAAACTGTCAGTATTCACCAAATTGAACATTCACATGCCCCATGACTCAGCAATTCCAGTCTTGTAAGTATACACCCGACAGAAATGTGTGCACGTGTTTCCCAAAAGCTATGTACTAGAATGTTCATAGCAGCACTATTTGTGACAGTTCCAAACTGGGAACTTCCCAAATGCTGAAATGTGGCGTATTTATACAATGGACTACGGTACAACAAAGAGAATGAGTGACTTCCAAGTATAATAGTGTAGGTGAATCTCATAACCATTGTGATGAATCAAAGAAACCAGACACAAAATAAGATCTAGAGTTTTTTTTTTACAAATGGGAACATGCTGTCTGTCCTTCTGGATCTTGCTTTTTTCACCTATCACTACATTTTGGAGACATTTGCCTATCTATCCGCACTTAAAGATCTACTCTCTTTAATAATAACTGTCTGGAAAAAAAAAAAAATTTTTTTTTTTTTTGGTCTGGTATTGCATGATACAGATGGCCATACTTATTTTAAATGCATTGTCAAGAGTATTAACTATGGGACCAAGGCCTTTATACTTTCTCATCATAAACTGAAATAGTGAAAATACAAACTAAGGTCTATGTCTGTAATCGGTGGAAAATGATCTCGCCTTTGATTCTGTCAGGAATAATTTTCAACCCTTGGTTGATTTCTATACTCCATAAAAATAAAATTTTATTATTGTTGTTTTTTATTTTCTTATTTAGAATTTTATACCTATAGCTAACATGATAAAGAGGCAGGTCTGAGGTAACATTTTTTGAATTCTGCAGTACAGTTTCATATAGTACAATTTCATAGTATCCTTGAGGGTGCTTGTTTGCCTTTTGATTTGTGTGTTGATTTACGTTATATATTTTTTCATTATCCAGAGTTGGCTTAGACTCTTACTCATAGTTTTCTGTTCTAGATCCCAGTAGATCAATTTAAGCCTTCAGATGTTGAAATCCAAGCTTGCTTCCGGCACGAGAACATCGCTGAGCTGTATGGTGCGGTCCTCTGGGGTGACACTGTCCATCTCTTTATGGAAGCAGGCGAGGGAGGGTCAGTTCTGGAGAAGCTGGAGAGCTGTGGACCAATGAGAGAATTTGAAATTATTTGGGTGACAAAGCATGTTCTCAAGGGACTTGATTTTCTACACTCAAAGAAAGTGATCCATCATGATATTAAACGTGAGTTATCTCTGGATGTACACCTTTTTGACTTAAAGAGACTAGTTAGATGGAAGAAAATGGTTTTAGACAGGAGCCTAATAGATTCCTCCCTTCGGCCTGTAGACCCTCAGTGGCAGGGCTAACTCCTGTGGTGTACACTCTGCCTTCTGCCCTGGTGCTCTGGAAACGTGTTTTTTAAGAATCAAGATGTGTCTCTAGAACTTTCCAGGCATAAGGAGGGGAGATGGCCCAATTGTCAAAAAGATAGAGCCACACACATCTGTTAAGTACTACTCATGCCCTTATGAACAATGCTTTTTAAAATTTAATTTTTCTTCAACATATACACAGTCACATATTTTTGAGAAACAAATAGCTTTTTAATTTTGAAGACCAATTTGGCAATAGTCCACTGAACAAGCCTTCACTGGCTGCCTTCTAAGAGTGACACATGGTGAGGAAATAAGAAAGACCTGCTATAAATCCTAATTGCTGTAGCTAAATTGGACTAGCAAAACTTCTACTTCAAAAAACAAACAAACAAAAAACCAGGTATTTTAATTGTTTTAGAAGAGTGACTTGATAATAGCATGCTTACATCTTAGAATTTGAAACATTATGTTAGTAGCTACCACCATTTATACCCGCGTTGGCTGAATTCTGGACAGATGGGAAACAACGTCCACCTGAATGCTAACCAAGGTTCACTGTCCTTTTTTTAATATAATACACTCATCTCAACTGGGAAAACATTTCAAGTCTATTCTGATTTGGGATTCGTTATTATTTAGATAATGTTTTCATTTCGTTTATGTGTGTATATACAATTTTGTACTAAGATACAATTTTCCCTCCCCTTACAGCTAGCAACATTGTTTTCATGTCCACAAAAGCTGTTCTGGTGGATTTTGGCCTGAGTGTTCAAATGACTGAAGATATCTATTTTCCTAAGGATCTCCGAGGGACAGAGGTAATTATATTCACATGAAAGTGGTTAATATCCTACTAAGAATAAAGAAAAAAAAAATAGTACTAGAATTACTGTGGGGAAGAAGGTTAAAGACAGTAGGAAAATCATTGCATTAAGTCATTGTTGTCATTGTTAGCATATTTAAGGAGCACTTGCTATGTGCCAAGTTCTAAGTTTAGCATTTTGAGTGAATTATTTAATTCTCTCAGTAACCCTGTTGTGGGTAGGTATTATTATTGTAGGCAAGTACTGTTGTTATTCCTCTTTTACACTAAGGAAATGAGCTTAGAGAGGTTAAAATTTGTACCCAAAGTTACTCAACCGGAAACAAATCTAACGCTTGAACCCAGTGCTTTCTGAGTCTAAAGTCTAAGTTTTGACTGCTGTGTGACTCTTTTAATATAACTAATATATATATATTTTTATATATTAACATGTTTTTTAATATAACTAATGTATATATTTTTTATTAACATATGTTACTAATATAATGAGTATTACTAAGTTCTGGCCCTATTACCACCTTGATTATCAGGGTCATTAATAATATGTATTGAGGACCTGCAATATTTCAGGCATATTTTTTAGTCCTAGAGATACTGTACCGTATTTTTACACAAATAACACGTGCCCTCTACGTTTGTTTGCAAACTGCTCCTTCCACCCGCGAGGAATTTTTGTAAGCACCGCCATGCCATTTTTTTTTACATATTGCTGTAAGAAATTTAGCATAGCATGCTTATGAAAATACATGGGGTGGGGAGGGAGTGGTTTGCAAACAAAGGTAGAAGGCATGTGTTATTTGCATAAAAATATGGTAATAAACCTCAAGTAGTGAGCACTAACTAGACATAAATTAGCTATAATATTTAACTCATTTGTGAAGCAAAAAAGAAACCTATAAATGAATCAAAATGAGATTCAGAGAATTGTATTCATGGACTTTCACATAACAATTAATTTAGCATTCAAATTATTAGACTGAATAATTGATTCATCTAGCAAATGTTTATTGAGCATCTACTATGTGGCAGGGCCTGTTATGGGCAGCAGGAATAAAGCATTGAACAGAACTAACAAGAACTTATGCTCAGTGGTACTTTAGAGGTTTCCCTTCTCTGATGGAGAGGACCTACGCAAGTAATAATAATTTACCGAAATTATTAAAACAGCAGCTGTCTATTTCGCAGTAGTAGGTTATCATAGGGTTGGATGGAAACAGGAAAGTAAAAGCCATTGCTGCCGAGTCGATTCCCACTCATGGTGACCCCATAAGACAGAGCAGAACTGCTTCCTTGGGTTTCCAAGGCCGTAATCTTTATGGAGGCAGACTGCCACATCTTTCTCACTTGGAGTGGCTGGTGGATTCAAACTGCCAACTAACTTTCGGTTAGCAGCCAAGCACTTAACCACTGGGAAAGTAAATGGATATAAAAACTGCTTTTCTAGCCTCCTCTCTATTCCTGTGGGGTGTTTCAAAGACTCCCAGATGCTCTTTCTGTCAGCTGTGCCTGTAGGAAATCAAGAGAGGGCGCTCAGTTGCACCTTTTGCCTCAAGGTTACCAGGTGCGGTCAGTCTTGGGGTTTAAGCAAATAATGTCCCCTTAGTCAAGCTAGTATATGCGTTGCACTGAACTGAAGCGAAGTGAAAAAAAAAAAAATCACCTTCATTTCAAACCAGGATGCTGAAAGCCTTTTCTTAACTGTCAAAGCAAAGACTCTTCGGGCATCAGAACAAACCCTTGTTTTTGCTGATATTACTAACTAAAGTTATTACTGGGAAATACTTGACAGAGGATTCTTGATAGTCTCCTTTGAGCAGAATAATATTCAGAAGAGAAAACTGGAGACCTTTTTTTTTTTTTTTTTTTAAAGAATGTTTTCATCTCCAGATTTTAAGAATACCTTGCCAAAGAACAAATCTAATAAGACTTAATAATTATGACATGTTTTCTTTGGAAAATGTTTCAGCATATCTTGGCATTAGTCAAGAGTTTAGATATGTGACATTCTCCCCTTTTTCCTGGAGCCAGTTTGAGAAACAAACTATTTATGGTATTAAAGATGGAAAATACCTTTCTCTTCCTGGCAGCATGATTAAATCAAACATTTTGCAATGCTGGAGAAAGACACGTCCTTTCTGGGATTCTCTAGCAGAAAGAGAATGTATGCTTGGGTGTGAAATGGTAACACGGCATTCACTCCTGAGTAGTATTTAGATAAGTTATTTTGAGCAAACGTAAATTGTTTTTTATGAACTGGCCAAACTGGCTCTAAGGCTTGACTCCATTTCTATAGCTATAAACTCTGTTCAGTCTGTGTTAGCTGTCTATTCAGTACTCGCTAGTTGAACTGTGGTAGTAAGCAAGATGGTAGAGTCCTCAGTGAACCTTTCAACAAGTTTATTCTTACTCCTCATACTTAAAAAGCCAGTAAAATTAGTCAAAGTCATTGATGATTCCTGATTCCAGCAAGACAGCTCACAGATGCAAATACTGACCCAGCCATGCTTCGTGTTCTCTGTTTCAGTGTACGTGCTCAGGACATTATATTCTAAGCACATAAGGCATAGCATTATCTAGTATATATTTAATCTATAGTTTTTGAGTTGCCTGGTACATAGAGTAACTAGTGAATGTCACGAACAAATTAGAATTACTTTTTTAGCATGGCTCCCTTTTTTTTTTTTTTAAAGGTCTTACTTTCCTTGGAGTCTGATCTTGCTTTACATAAGTTAACATGTAATGGTCACACACATATACACAGTTTCGTCCCCTTTCTAACAAACACTTTGGGAGATGAAGCTCCAGACCTGATGGCCGGTTCCTTTGTTCCAGTGCCCCTGCCGCAGGGCGAGACACTCTCAGAGTGCTTCTGTCTGTCTGTCAGCCCTGACGCCAGCCTTTGCTCAGCCAGCCTGCAAAGTCCTTGAGCATTCTGCCCTGAGGCTCCCTGCCCAGGCTGTTCCAGCTCTTGTAGAGCTTGAGGAAGCAGGAGCTGTGGGTGGTGAAGCTCAGGCTGCCAGCCGGAGGGGCAGTAGTAAGGTCACAAGATTGGACAGGGTGCTGCCACCCATAATGTTCCCCAAGGGTGCAGTCACATGGCGCTCAAGCATTGCCTCAGCACAGCTACTGCTGATGACACCAACAGTAGATACTTGGCCTACCCCTGCTTTATGGGGGTAGGGGAGGGGAGGAAATAGGCATTGTCCACTGACAGTTCATAATAACCCACTGCATTTATTTTTTAACTTTGTGATTGCATTTAGTAAGAAAGTCCTCAGAATCTAAGTACTCCTATCTTTTCTGCAGGGAAAGCTTGAGAACAAGGAACTCTGGCTAGCCTTTTTGCAAGTGAGGGAGCATGCGCGAAAGTGGGCCAGCTGGGAAGTGTTATAGGAAGGAGCTGGGCAGGGTTAGGATGAGGAAACTGGGCAATTTCCCCACTTTTTGCAAGCCAGTTCTTTACTTACTTACTCTGCAGTGTATTCCGGGAACACTCATGCCCCTCCTCCATATTCTAATGACCCAGAGAATTTAAAACCTTCTTAAAGCAACATATTGATAATTAGGATATTAGCTACTACATGTCTGTGACAGCCGGGTCACAAACCTAGCTCATTGTCACCTGTATTTGTGCGCTCTCTCTTTTGAGTTAAAGACAAACACGTATGAGAGAAACTATAAAACTAGGCTTACTTATTCACTCTCTCTTACTGAAACCAAATACTACTTACACAGTATTAATGTGGCAAGTATTTCATATTTAATGACTGGGCAACATGGTAGGTAGAAATAAGAAGTAGTTCTTAGAAATGACAAATTGGGGTCATTTTTGCAGCACTGTATTTTATTTTTTAAGTTCTTCTGTTCCAAAGGATTGGTGATAATACCCTGTAGACCGCTGCCACCTTTTGTTACTGGAGATAGAGGTTTCACAGTTTAATTGCAAGAATTAGGTGAAGTATTTTTGTTGTGTCCATTTAAATATGAAAGCAGCTGGTATTTTAATTGGAAAATTACCTACCCCCTATAAAGGCAGTTCCAACTCATAGTGAGCTGATAGCACAGAGTAGAACTGCCCCATAGGGTTTCTAAGGCTGTAAAGCTTTATAGAAGCAGACTGCCACATCTTTCTCCCTTAGAGCAACTGGTGGGGTTGAACCAATGAAAGTTTGGTTAGCAGTCGAGTGCTTTAGCCACTACGCCACTGGGACCCCTCCATTAACTACTTCAGATCAGTGCTCTACAGAGATTTGATGAGTGGAAATCCCAGGCCCCTTTGCTGCCCGATCAACCTTGTGTTCAGGTCACGGGCAAGTGGTCTTTACCAGGCTGTTCTGACCCCGTCAGCCCAAGCTACTTGGACTCCAGGTAATGCCTGATCGTCCTCCTTCACTCTAGGGGACACAACAGTGACATTCTCTGCTGCCAGGGATGAAGTGTGCAATAAAGGTCGCCAGGGTGGAGGCCGCCAGTTTTCCACACACTGGATTGGGGATGTGGAAAAACAAGACAAAGGACGGGATTCAGCCTGACTTTCCCACTTCTTTTTCAGATATACATGAGCCCAGAGGTGATTCTCTGTAGGGGCCATTCAACCGAAGCAGACATCTACAGCCTGGGGGCCACGCTCATCCACATGCAGACGGGCACCCCCCCCTGGGTGAAGCGCTACCCTCGTTCAGCCTATCCCTCCTACCTGTACATTGTAAGTGAGGCAAACCAGGTGTGGCGCTGGGATGGGGGAGAGTTCCACCTGGGCTGGGGAGCTCTTACACCTCCTGTTCTATCCCCACCTGAATGGGCTGATCATGCGAGACAAGCACGGGTTCTTCCCATGTGGAGGGAAGCCCCCTTCTAAAAAGAAGACATTGCTATTTTAGTGAGAACTTAAATGTGAATTAGGCGTAAATTATACATTATTCCATCATAAACCAGTAACCGGTTGCTGTAGAACTGATTCTGCCTCATGGCGACCCCATGTGTGTCAGAGTAGGACTGTTGTTGTTCTTGTTAGTTGCTGTTGAGTCAGTTATGACTCATGGTGACCGCACGTGGACCTTGTGTATCCAAAGTCGAACTGCTCCATAGGGTTTTCAAGGATGTAATCTTTTGAAAGCAGATCACCTGGCCTGCCTTCCGAGGCACCTCTGGGTGGGTTTGAGCTGACAACCTTTTTGGCTAGTAGTCCAGTGCGTAACTGTTTGCACCACCCAGGGATTCTATATTCAAACGTAGCCTGTATCTTTTACAAGTTTAAACTAAAAGATGGGTTTAACTCGAGGTCCTTAGGAAATTAAAGGGCAGCTTGTCTAAGGGGATGGCCTGGGTTTACTGCAGGGGGTGTGGTGGGAAACCAATTACTTTCCGATGTGTTATTACTAGAGTATTTTCCTGTCGAGGATCTGTTTTCTTACCATTAATGCTAAGAATGCTGGTCTGTCGATAGATCCACAAGCAGGCGCCTCCGTTGGAAGACATCGCAGACGACTGCAGTCCCGGCATGAGAGAGCTGATAGAGGCAGCCCTGGAGAGAAACCCCAACCACCGCCCCAGGGCCGCAGACCTCCTAAAGCACGAAGCCCTGAACCCCCCGAGAGAGGACCAGCCACGCTGCCAGAGTCTGGACTCTGCTCTCCTTGAGCGGAAGAGGCTGCTGAGTAGGAAGGAGCTAGAACTTCCTGAGAACATTGCTGGTAGGGACACCCTGCTGTGGTCATCATCTCTTGCTTTCCTTCCTTTTCATTCTACATCAAACCTGCAGGGTTCCTGAAACAACTTGAAAAAAAAAAAAGAAAACAGTTTCTTGAGTACCATAAGTTGTTTGAGAACTTTCAGCCGGTACAAAAGCATTTTGTCTTAAATTGGCCAATTTACCAGGAAATTATAACAGGTTTTCAGTGCGAATGTGGTTAACACAGTCCTTGGGAATTGCCTTTGGCTTGCTTTTTTGCAGCAGAGAATATCTTTTGGTTTTAAAAACAAATCAGGGATGATAGTTTTGCAGTTGGTAAAGCACGGGGTTCTTCTGAGTTCAGTTACGGTGCCTGCTACCGTCTTCTGTTGTAAATATCATGGCACAGTTCTGCACAGAGAAAATACTGAGTTTAAAGTCAACTCGTATTTCTGTTTTCCTGTGCTTGAAACTCTTTGCCAGTTGTGGAACTTTCCCATTTAGGAACGTTGGTAAGCATTCCAGGAGCACTGAATAAGCCTAGGAGAACGGCTTCCATTTTTATCATTGATATCCGTGGCATTCTTAGTCCATTTAGATCCAAAGCCAGATGCCAAGCCTGTAAAGCTGACTTGCATTCCTCTGCTGCTTGTCTGACTTTTCTGTATCAAAGAGAACCGTCTGGAATGTTGGAAAATATGCCGGGGTTTCCAAATAATTTCCTGTAGCCATTGACTCTTCTGTGAACTCTTTGGTATACGTCGTATTATGTCAGCTAGTCCATCCTGTTCACAGAACCAGTCTTTGAGAAAACCAGAGCTTAGAGGCTATTGCATTAGGCCCCAAAGTATTCTTCCTTTGCAGAAGGAACAGGTATTTATTATTGGGCTTTTTCCCTCGTGATTTATTGTCTTCAATGTTGCCCTTTTCAGATTCTTCATGCACAGGAAGCACAGAGGAATCCGAGATGCTAAAGAGACAACGTTCTCTGTACATAGACCTGGGAGCCCTGGCCGGCTATTTCAATCTTGTTCGGGGTCCACCCACGCTAGAGTATGGCTGATTGATGACATCATTTCCTCTAAATTAAGACTCAGCGTTTATCTTCTGGAAGCTGATTCTGCTGACTGGACACGGAGACTCTATACAATGGCTTGTGCCATTCATTAGCTGTGCACCGTGGCTCCAATGACTCATGAATGTGAGCTCCAGGCGGCTCCCGTGTGTCTGATTGTGAAGCGACACTGGTACACACTAGGTCTACAGGTTCTCATTTCTCAGGTGGTGTGACTCCAAGGAAGGACATTGGGAGTTCATAGAAGGATCGTTTTTGGTGACTGATTCCATTCACTTTGCACTTTGCTCAGATTTTTAATCACAAGGATAATATATTAGCCTAAAATTACTGTTCTTGATTCTAATTTAAGTGTGGGGGTCTTCATTTAACTCAGAATAATTGTTTGGTATAAATATTATGTCATAACTCTTTAAGCCTTTGTCAGTAGATTTTAGTACAAATCGAATTCATTATGTTTTGGGTAAATAGGATAACTTGAGTATTGTAGCAATAAGCTGAGCTAGTGTCTTAAAAATGGCTGAGCGGTGAATTAGGTGCCATCTGACAGCCTATCACTAATGACACGTCCTAATATATTCCTATGGAAACATTTTGTACTGTACGTGCTATGCCTAGAACATTTGAAACACGATGTTTTGAATGTGGATAAAACTGTGTAAACCACATAATTTCTGTACATCCCAAAGGATGAAAATGTAACCTTAAAGAAAAACAGGAACTTTTGTAAATTCTTAAACAATGCTTCTTTTATAATTCTTATGACTACTTTCTTTCAAGCATTTGTATATTAGAATAGCATACTGTGTATGTTTTATAGCAAATGCTTTCATGAGACTGTCTTATATCTATCTATATATATGTATTTTGACATTGTAAAGTATGTGAGTACTCCTACTTAAGGTATGTTTTGACAGTCCGCAAATGAAACCAGCATTTTGTCCAATGTGATTGGTCAGGTCAACCAAATAAATCCAATATTTTGTCTTAATTATTGTGAGGAGTGTGATTCTTAACTGGGACTGGGGATGGGCTGTAGGGGATGGGGTATAGGCAGCTGGCATTTGTACCCAGGGCTTTCTGACTCCCACGCTCATGCTTGTCCTCACACCATGCTGCTCTCAAGAGACCAATCATCTCTGCACAGGAAGCCCAGTCCCCAAGGGGGTTCCCTTCCCAAGGAAAAGGCGGGGGCGGGAATTCTCCACAAAGCTAATGAAGCCTTGGCTTCAGGGCTCCTCACTCACACTGGCCTTTTCTGTGGTCCTATAATTTCTCATCACCCCAAATCAGGCCCAACAAAACCTGGATCTGCCCCTGATTAAAGGTATACAACTTCTGATGATTTTCCAAAAAAACTGACAAAGCCTGTGTAAATTGAGTCCTGCTTAACAAATCCCATCTGGGGAAAAGCATTCCTATTTTGTAAATCTGAACTCTGGTGGGGAGATTTGGGGATGTTTGTGTTCTGAGAACCGGTCAGTGGTGGCGATGGCTGAGGAAGCGGTGGCGAGAGCTGCCAGGAGAAGTTCAGGGCTGAAACCCGCACCCCAGGCTCTGCAGAGCCGCTCACCGGGAAGGCAGAGAACTGTGCCCGGACAGAGAACCTGCTTCAGAGAAGCAAGGAGGCCTGACTAGGTTCTCGGGGAACCCATCGCACTTCATCCTGAGAAGATGGGCAGTCGGACAGTCAGGCATGAGTGTCGCTGGGAGAGAAAAATCACGTCCTGAAACTTCCTTCTGCCCAGTTTGCTAATTCCTGCTTCAGGTGGCAAGGGCCCTATCCGGGATGAGAGATGCACTGGAATGCATGTGCAAGTGGAGAGGGGGTCCCTCCACTGCAGGCCTTTGAGGCCATCCTGTCAGATCCCTTGTTGGTGAGTCATGGCTGGTTGAAGGCAACAGAGCCAGGGTTAGAGCCTCATCTTCTGGTTTTCACTACATCGTTAAGTGTGAGTCCTCCTACCTTCACTATCTTTTAGCTCCTTGTGTGTTACCTTCAAGTCTGTAAAGTCACCTGAAACGAGTGAAGATGACTGCCTGTCAGCAATTGGCCTGACCTGATGGGAATTTACCCAGCCTTGGAGAAATGGGAAGAGCACCGGTGGCTCAGTGAATAAGAGCTTGTCAGCGGTTCAAACCCACCAGCCACCCTGCGGGAGAAAGATGTGGCAGTCTGCTTCCGTAAAGAAGAAACCCTATGGAGCAGTTCTACCCTGTCTGATAGGGTCGCTAGGAGTTGGAATCGACTTGACAGCAACAGGTTTGGGTTTTTTTTTTTTTTTTTTTTTGGTTTTTGGAGAGGTGGCTTCTATCTGGGGATCAGCCAATGGGTTTCTGCTCCTAAAGCTAAGTTTCCGCCGATGTCTGCCATGTTACTGAGCTCTGATGTGAGACCTGACAGGTCTTCTTTCAGTTCCCTGTGTTTCTCTCTGGTGCTTGATTACTTTCAGACGGACCCAAACAAATCGGCCTTTTATTGATAGCAAATTTATATGGTGTTACTATAAAAGCCAGTGTTTTCTGGAGGGCCCAGAGGATTTTTTTTCTTAAGCCTGCAATTTGATTAGTAGTTGTATTGATCAGGGTTCTCCAGAGAAACCCAACTCTCTTTCTCTGTTTCTATGTATGAGTGTGTGTGTGCGTGTGTACATATATATTAGAGAGAGAGTCATCTTAAGGAGTTGGCTCAAATGATTGTGGGGACTGGCAAGTCCAAAATAACTTCACAGGCTGAAAACCCCAGCAAGATGTCTGTGTTACAGTCTTAAGGTAGAATTCGTTCTTTTCCAGGAAACCTCAGGTTTCGCTCTTTAAATCCTTCAACTAATCGGATGAGGCCCACCCACATTATCCAGGGTAATCTCCTTTCCTTAGAATCAACCGGTTGCAAATGTTAACCGCATCTACAAAATACGGTACCTTCACAGCAACACCTAGACCAGTGTTTGACACAACAGCTGGGCACCAGAGCCTCGCCAAGCTGACAGGTAACACTAAGCATCACAGGGTGTGATGTCAGGACTACATCACAGGAGTAAAGACTGCTCGATGTCAGGGGTCCGAGGCCAAGCCCTGTGGGCAGCCTGGAGGAAGTGTGCTGAGTGGGAGAGCACCCCTGCTTAGTGGAGAGCTGAAGCCTTCTGGGGACCTACTCAGGCAAAGAACTGCCGGACCCTGCAGGGAACACAGGTGAGGAGGGGGCTGGCCCCTCTTACTTAATTTGTCCCTGCTTAAGGGTGCACATTCCATTTTGGAACTCTTACAAGGCTCTTTGTTTAAGGTATCTGTTTCCAAAAAGACTTTTTTGGCCAAGCAATTACTTGCAATTTTACTTTTTGCCTGTGAGCTGGTTTTTAAAATGCCAATTTTATCTCCAAGGCAAAAGAAAGCAGCGATAACAATGCCATGCTTTGGGGACCAATGTCTGGTTTCAAAAGTCCACTTAGGGACGAGAGAAGAGAGATGTAAAGTAGCTGCACACAAAGCACCTTTGTAATAATCTGTATCCAACCTAGGGTCCCTGGGTGCTCCAAACAGTTAACAGGCTTATCTGCTGAATGAAAGGTTGGAGGTTCAAGTTCACCCAGAGGTACCTCGGAAGAAACACCTGGCGCTCTACTTCCAGAAAACTCGCGACTGAAAACCCTGTGGAGCACAGTTCTACTGTGACATGCGCTGGGTGGCAATCACCTCAACAGCAACTGGTTTGGTACCCGCCCTCCCTGGGGTGTTTGTTGCACTCTCTGTGGAGTGAGCAAACGGGGAGTCTGAAGCGGGAGGAGAGGGTATCATCTATCACTCTCCCCTGTTCTTTGGGACAAAGGTCCTGACCTCTGTGAGCAGCAGCTGCCGCCTGAACATCTGGAGCTTGGCTCTTCCCTCTCTCAAGACCGTTTATTGCTTCCCTGTTCATCTCCCATGTTTGACTTAGACATGGGAAAATTGATTTGTCTCACTTCAAAACGGAAGTGAGAGAAAGTGAGAGATTATCACGTGCAGTTACCATGCATGAGAACAAAGCACGTGTTTCAGTTATTTTCAATGCTGGGAGAAGTTCTGAGTACTTCACCAATTCAGAGAAATCTGCTTCGCCACATGTTATAGATCAAGAAGCCATAACAGCTGGCTATCTGCTGACAGCACAGCACAGTAGCTGTTGTAACCAGATCCCATTAAGTCTCACGACTGTGCAAGGGGGCCAACTGCAAAGGCAAATGAACAAGTAATCAGTTAAAGGGCAGAGAATTCTCTCATTACAGCTCTAGGTGGGAGTGCCTTGAGTTGTCTTCGTAATTTAACATCATACAAATAACGTGGAATTGCTCCACAAACACTGGCTATTATTATTATAATATAATTATATATATTATATACTATTATTAAAATATATAAATATTATATAATTATCGATACTATATGATACTATTATTTCCTTTCATTACTTCATGCTAAAGTCTCTCCATGTGAACCTTAATGTGCATCGGCTTCGTTTTTCCACGTGAATGTCGGGCTTCAGAGAGCAGGGCTCATCTTGCACTCGATTGGAACACGTTCCCACATTCACTGATTTATAGGTTCTGGTGGACTTGATTCTCCTGAGCCTGATCAACATTTTTCCAAGGCATCAAGGAAGATGCAAAGGAAGCAGAATATTTTCAGGAAAAAGAGGGTTAATGGGCACTACCGAAGGCTTGGGGCCATTGGTGGTTTAGTGGTAGAATTCCCACCATCCATGTGGAAGGTCCGGGTTCAATTCCCAGCCAACGTATCTCATAAGCAGCCATCACCCGTCTGTTAGTGGAGGCTTGAGCGTTATGACGGTGAACAGATTTCAGCAGAGCTTCCAGACTAATAGAAGCCCTGGTGGCACAGTGGTTAAAGTGCTTGACTTCAAACTGAAAGGTCAGCAGTTCTAAGCCACCGAAGCTCTGCAGGAGAAAGATGTGGCTGTCTGCTTCTGCAGTGATTTACAGCCTTGGAAACCCTATGGGGCAGTTCTACTCTGTCCTATCGGGTCGCTATGAGTTGGAATCACCTTGACAGCAGTGGGTGGCTTCCAGACTAAGACAGACTAGGAAGAAAGGCCTGACAATCTGTTTCTGAAAATCGGCCAGTGAAAAACCCTATGGATCATAATGGTCTGATCCTCAATGGATCATGGGAATGTCTGGACCAGGCAGTGTTTTATCTCATTGTACCTGGCATCCCCATGATTTTGGGACCAATATGAGGACAGTTAAATGAAAGCTTAGAGTTACAGATTGACTCCTGGTTCAATATTGCTTTTGACAAATGTACCAATGAGCTACAGCTCCGATGCAACTGATGAGGGAGAGGCTACAGATGACAACAGCAGGCGCCAAGAAGGGCTTCTGCCAACTTTCAGCTTGTGCGGTAAGGAAGTGGCATGACCTCCAACCGCCCCACTCCCAACCCCACATTCCCACCACCTGCCTAGGTATTTCTTCTTATTGGAAATTCTGGTCTTACCAAAGTTTTGCTCCCAATAGGACAGAGGACAGAGTGGTGACTCAGGCCCTGGGAGGCCCCCTCCTACTTCTCACAACTTCTCTCTGTGGATTAATTATGAGTCCCAGCCAAGGCCACTGAGCAGGAAAGCACCAATTGTTTCTCTTAATTAAGTCACATCAAAAACAAAGAGAAAGAGCAAGGTAATTAATTCAGAGTTTCTCATTGGAATCCAAAGTTCCTTTTTTGGTAGGGCCAGCAGGCAAAAGTGAGCAGGCAACTGCTTTCCGCATTTCCCTCTTTAGTGTCTTGCACCAGTTCCAGGGAAAACTCATCCAAGGCAGCAGGGGGCTTCGACACTGTTGTTGCCGCATGCAGAGCGGAAGAAAGCGCTGCCCAGCCTGTCTTGTCTGGGAGCTCTGATTCGGCATCATAGCAGAATGCAAGCCGCCATGGACAGACAGGTGGTGGCTGCCTGAGCTACAGTGGTCAGTTTGGAAGGACAGAAATCTACTATCCAACCAGTAATGCCTCATGAGCTTTGAGATAAGAATGTGGTTTCTTGAGGTTTGCATTGCTCCAGGTTATTTGCTTCTAGTTTAATCATCTATCAATTCAGTAGTGACTTCTCTTATTTTTCACTCAGAACTGATTTTCTCTCTATTTTGTTGAAGGAGACTAGCAGAAAAGATTGGTTTATTTATTTATTTATTTCCTATTTCATCATTTTGTACATGTACAATTCAATGACATTAATTACATTCATCATGTGCATCTGTCATCACTGTTTCCAAATTTTTCCATATTTTTAATAAAAATTCATATTGCCTTTTTTGGAATAAATACTATGTGCACATGGTAAAATATTCGAACAGTAAAAACTAGGTCTCCCTCCCATTCCTGGACCCTTCCCCCCATCAGTTCTTCAGCTCTTGGGAGATAATTGCTGCTAGCAAAGATATTTTATGCAAATACAAATATATGCAATTATAGAACCTTTTGTAAAACAACAACCAAAAAACCTACACAAACGGTAGCCTAATTTCCACATAGATTTACGTCTTATTTTCCTTACAGACAGTTTCTCAGTGATTCCAGAAGGAAGTGTTTTTAATCAGAGGAGGCCCTGAACATGTGTCTCACTTTGTAGTCTAAGCCTTTTCTCAACCATTTGTGCTGTGAGGTGGGGTGTCTCCGCTCTTGGCTTTCCTTGTGCTTTTGTTTCCTCCTCTAGAAGTTGAGGGGTGGAACCAGAGGGCCTCTCAGGTTACTCGCAGTCACTGAAATCTTTAAGATTATAAGAAAGGAAACTGAGAGGCAACAAGTTTATGGATCTGCTAAGGTCCAAACATGGGGGCAGTGGAGGTTCAGTGGTAGAATTCTCACCTTCCCTGCAGGAGACCCAGTTCAATTCCCAGCCAACTCACCTCAAGCAGTTACCACCTGTCTGTCAGTGGAGGCTTGTGTGTTGCTATGACACTGAACAGGTCTCAGTGGAGCTTCCAGACTAAGACAGACTAGGAAGAAAGGCCTGGTGACCTACTTCTGAAAATCAGCCAGTGAAACCCCATGGATGACAACAGTCTGACTGGAGGCCAACTCAACAGCAGCTAACAACAACAACAACATTTCTGTTTAGGATGAATAAATAGACTCATGGTAAATTGTGAATTCAGAAAATGGTAACAAGTGTTTTAAGAGCAAAGCTCTCCCACAATAACCCTAACCTTGGAGTTAGCAGGAGTGTTGGGAAGTGCTGGTCTCCTTTGTTACTTGCTTTGGTGGCCGGGTCTCAGAGAAAGCCAGAGTGGGTCACACCTGCTTTCGATAAGCCAGGGCCTGGGCCTGCGTGGGGGAGGGCTGTGTTCAGGACTGCAAAGCCTGTTCGCTTAGAAAGTGTTGCCTGAGCCAATGTCATGTATGAGGTTTTCATTTTGTCAAGCAGGAGAGAAACCTCAGAGGAAATGAAAACTAACATCGACTGAGTGCTTTATTTGCCACTGACATTGTGGTAGCTGCTTTTATGTACCTTAGCCAGCAAGGGAACTGAGACTGAGAGGTTAGGGAAGTGGCCCAAGGACTCACAGTGAATAAACGGCAGAAGTGAGACCTGAACCCAGGTCCCTCTGACTCCAAAGTTCATGCCCTGTCCTCTAAGTTTCATTCTGTCACTGCAGGGAAGTTGTGCTCGTTTCCCAGGCTGCTGCAACAAAGTACCACGAAGTGACTTAAAACAAAACAAAAAAATTATTCTCTCACAGCTCTGGAGGCCAGAGTCTGAAAGCAAGGTGTCAGTACTGTGACTCCTCCGGAGGCTTTGAGGGAGAAACTGCTTCAGGCCGCTCTCTTAGCTTCCGGTGTGGCTGGTAATCCTGGGCGTTCCTTGGCTTTTAAATACACCACTCCAGTTTCTGTCTGCATTGTCACGTGGCTGTCCTCCCTCTGTGTCTCCCTCTATGTCTCTTCTCCTCTTTTTATAATGACACTGGTCACATCGGATCAGGGCCCACTCTAATCCAGTAGGACCTCACGTTAACTAACTACGTCTACAAAGATGCTGTTTCCGAAAAGGTTCAGATTCACAGGTATAGAGGCTAGGACTTTAACATATCATTTTTGGGGAACACAAATCAACTCATAACAGAAGAGGAGAAAGAAATTTCCTACCAAAGCTTGTTAAGATGAGAATCCAAATCCTATATTCCCTATATTATTCCTACCTATATATGTCCTATAGGGTCGCTATGAGTCGGAATCGACTCGATGGCACTGGATTTTTTACAATACATGAAGAAAGCAAGAGGTCATTAAAAAGCCAGAAAAGAGCAAAACAGATGTCAGAAGAGACTCTGAAACCTGCTCTTGAAGGTCAAGCAGCTAAAGTGAATGGAAGAAATGATGAAGTAAAAGAGCTGAACAGAAGATTCTAAAAGATGGCTGTAGAAAACAAGTAAAGTATTATAATGCAATGTGCAAAGTTCCGGAGTTAGAAAACCAAAAGGGAACAACATGCTTGGCATTTCTCAACCTGAAAGAACTGAAGAAAAAATTCAAGCCTTGAGTTACAGTAGTGAATGTTTCTATCAGCGAAATACCAAATGACACAGGAAGCATCAAAAAGAATTAGTCGACACTCAGTCATCTCAGGAGGTAGCATATGATCAAGAACTGATGATACTGAAGGAAGAAATCTAAGATACACTGAAGGCATTGGTGAAAAACAAGGCTCCAGGAATTGATGGAATACCAATTGAGATGTTTCAAAAAATGGATGCAATGCTGGAAGTACTCACTCATCTATGCCAAAAAATTTGAAAGACAGCTACCTGGCCAACTGACTGGAAGAGATCCATTTTTATGCCTTTCCCAAAGAAAGGTGATCCTACAGAATGTAGAAATTATCAAACAATATCATTAACATCACGTAGAAGTAAAATGTTGCTGAAGATCATTTAAAAGCAGTTGCAGCAGTACATCAACAGGGAACTGCCAGAAATTCAAGTCAGATTCAAAAGAGAATGTAAAATGAGGGCTATCATTGCTGATGTCAGATGGATCCTGGCTGAAAGCAGAGAATACCAGAAAGATGTTTACCTGTGTTTTATTGACTATGCAAAGGCATTTGACTGTGTGGATCATAAGAAATTATGGACAACATTGTGAAGAATGGGAATTCCAGAACACTTAATTGTGCTCATGAGGAACCTGTACATAGAGAAAGAGGCAGTCATTTGAACAGAACAGGGGAGTACTGCGTAGTTTAATGCCAGGAGAGGTATGCTTCAGGGTTGTATCCTTTCTCCATACTTATTCAATCTGTATGCTGAGCAAATAATCTAAGAAGCTGGACTATCTGAAGAAGAACGTAACATCAGGATTGGAGGAAGACTTATTAAAAACTGGTGATATGCAGGTGACACAACCTTGCTTGCTGAAACTGAAGAGGACTTGAAGCACTTACTGATGAAGATCAAAGACCACAGCCTTCAGTATAGATTACACCTCAATATAAAGTAAACAAAAATCCTCACAATTGGACCAATAAGCAACATCATGATAAACGGAGAAAAGATTGATGTTGTCAAGGATTTCATTTTACTTGGATCCACGACCAACACCTACGGAAGTAGTAGTCAAGAAATCAAAAGACCTCTTTAAAGTGTTGAAAAGCAAAGATGTAACCTCGAAGACTAAGGTTCACCTGACAAGTCATGATGTTTTCAATTGGCTCATATGCATGCAAAACCTGGATAATGAATAAGGAAGACTGAAGAAGAATTGACACCTTTGAATTATGGTGTTGGCGAAGAACATTGACTATACCACGGACTGCCAGAAGAATGAACAAATCTTTCTTGGAAGAAGTACAACCAGAATGCTCCTTAGAAGCGAGGATGGCAAGACTTCATCTCACATGCATTGGACATGTTATCCGGAGGGACTAGTCCCTGGATAAGAACATCATGCTTGATAAAGTAGAGGGTTAGCAGAAAAGAGGAAGACCCTCAATGACGTGAATTGACACAGTGGCTGTAAAAATGGGCTTCAGCACAAGAATGATTGTGAGGATGGTTCAGGACTGGGTGGTGTTTTGTTCTGTAGTACAATGGGTTGCTATGAGTTGGAACCAACTCTGTGGCACCTAACAGCAATGACAAGATAGGAAAGAAGTTCCTTGTGTTGTTATAGGATGTATTTGCTTTATAATAGAAACAGAACTGTAAAATGAACATGACCTTAGCTCATAAGGAGTTTTCAATCTTTACAAGATCAGGACTTGTAAAAATATCAACTGGGACATTTAATGTAATTCGGTACAGAATTCTGTTGGCCTGAACTGATGGAGGAGTATGCAGCAACTATAACGTTGGAACAGTGAGAGCTGTAATAAGCTTGTAGAAAGGGAAAGGATCTGTATCACTGAGGGTCTTAGACTGGACTTCCCAGGAAACATAGCATGTGGAAATGCTTATCTGCTAATGCCCGATGGGAGGTTCAATTCGAGGGCAGTGAGATTGAGGGAAGAGGGTAGAGAAGCAGGAAAGGAGGGAAAGCAAATGAAAGGAAACATATTACTGAAGAGGTCACAGCTTCAGAAAAGACACAGCTGGTTTCTTGGCTACATGGGATATCTCAGACAGGCCTTACAGAACATGGTACCCAAAACAGTCCATTGAAGGGAGGAAGGAAGAGGGATTCATTCTCTTTCTCTCCTCTTGCTCCTGTCTCTCATTGGCCAAGGTTTTCCCATGAAATGCAAACTCTTTTACACATCTGGGTTGCATCACCAGACCCCTTTAGGCAGTTTCTGAGGAAGCTGTTTGCCATGTGCTGGGATTAACATCTCATCCAAATCTATAAGTGATGGAGGTGATCAGACCCTCAGGCTGCACCCACTAGAGCAGGAGCAGTGAGGCCATGTTGGAGCTCAGCACTCACCTTGGTGAAGACTTGGAGATGGTCAGTGTCAGCAGGTGATGTGGTGGTAGCAGTGACAATGGGCAGAGGCAGGGACTCTCCGTGAGTAAGCAACTAAGAGTACAGAAGGGAGGTGGGGTCAAGCAAATATGAGGAGGTGCATAAGTGTGTCTGATAAAGGGTTCCAAGAAAAAAGAGATGGCACATTCAAATTAGGATAATTTGAGAACAATGTATTCACCAAGACATTCTTTCCATAGATGTCAGTGCAAAGGAACCATAGGGGGCAACTCCATAACTCTGGGCTAGGAAATCCCACAGGGCAGTTCTATTCTGTCATATAGAGTTGCTGTGAGTTGGAATCAACTCAAGGCACAACAACAGTAGAAGCAGAGCCATTACCAACTCCAGGCTGGAGGGATTTAAGAATTGTCTTAGTCATCTAGTGCTGCTATAACAGAAATACCAAAAGTGGATGGTTTTAACAAACAGACATTTATTTCCTCACAATGAAGTAGGCTAAAAGTCCAAATTCAGAGCATCAGCTCCAGGGGAAGGCTCTCTCTGTCTGTAGGCTATCTCATCAGTCTTCCCCTGGATTAGGAGCTTCTCTGGGCAGGAACTGTGGGTCCAAAAGACATGCTTTGCTCCCAGCACACTGCTTTCTGTATTTTATATTTCAGTAGAGATTGCCTTAAGGCACTATCTAACCTTGTGGATCTCATCAATATAACTGCCGCTATGGGGCGATGGTAGCATTCTGGATGCAGTTGACTCAGGGAGAGACAGAGAGCTGCACAGCCTACTCACACCTCTGGAACCAAAGAATGGCACTTTTGGCAAAAGTTAAGCACTTGTGTTTATTTTACAGCACCCCCAGCTCCCAAGTCGGCTTCAGTGGCTGTTGATTTCTCTGGGCCTGAGATAGGCCCTGCCACACACCCTGGCCATTCCCATGGCCTTGGAGAAGGAATAAATTCACAACTGGGGGAAAAGATAATCTGCCAGCTCCACTAAGCTGGGGAGCTCAGGACAGAAGCAGCACCTGTCTAGGCATAAATGGTCCATGGACTTTGAATACTTTTCCCTCCTGCATAGACCTGTACAGGCATATTTCAGTAGAATAGGCCCTTGGCAGACTGCAACTGTTTCAGCTGTGCGGTGGAGAGGTGGGTGTTTGATATATGACACCGCTTTGCCTATTAAACAGGGTCCTCATCTACCCACATCAGGGGGCTAAGGACTGGTGGCTCCACCCATGTTGCCTAGCCACCTGCGACAGGGGTCCAAGGATAACTGGTACCTTCCAGTCCTTACAACCAAAAGCACTGGGTGCCCATGGTCCATCTGCAGAACCCACCCACCTGTGTACTCTAGGAAACACGCTTTCCTAAAAGACACTGAGAGTATGGTTGTCAACCCCCCAACTTCTTCAGAGCATGATCCCCTGCTGCAACCAGATACCTGTACCTACACTAATCACCCCTGCCCCTCTAAGACTGTAGGACACAGCCTGTAACACACACTTGTTGATCAAATACCTGGGCACCTGAGCTGAATCCATACAAGAAAAGTGAATGGACTCCTGGACTCATATACCTGACAACAGCTGTAGCTATCTGGTGATAGGATGTTAGAACTTCAAAGGTGAATATAATCAAGCTAGCTCACTCAAGCAGCCTATTTGGACATATCAAAACAAAACAAAACAAAGCAAGAAGCTAGGATACAGTAAGGAAACATAAAATAAACTAATACAATAACTTAGAGATGGCTTGGAGAAAACAGTCAATAACAAATCACATAAACAAGCAGACCATGACCACTTCAACAAGAGCTCAAAACAAAGAATCAAGAAATCTTCTGGATGAAGGTGCTTTCCTGGAATTACCAGATGCAGAATACGAAATATTAATATACAGAACAATTGAAGACATCAGGAATGAAATCAGGAAGGAGATCAGGCAAAACACAGAACAAGCCAAGGAACACACAGATAAAGCAGTTGAAGAAATCAAAAAGTTTATTCAAGAACATAATGAAAAATTTAATGAGCAGCAAAAATCCATAGAGAGACAGCAATCAGAAATTCAGAAGATTAACAATAAAATTACAGAATTAGACAACTCAATAGAAAGTCAGAGGAGCAGAACTGAGGAAGTGGAAGGCAGAATTAGTGAGATTGAAGATAGGACACTTGGCACCAATACATGCAAAGAAAAATCAGATAAAGGAATTAAAAAAAATGAAGAAACCTTAAGAATCATGTGGGACTCTATCAAGAGAAAATAACCTAAAAGTGATTGGGGTACCAGAACAGGAAGGGATAATAGAAAATATAGAGAGAATTGGTGAAGATTTTTTTGGCAGAAAACTACCCTGATATCATGAAAGATGAGAGGATATCTATCCAAGATGCTCATCGAACTCCACATAACGTAGATCTCAAAAGAAAGTCACCAAGACATATTATAATCAAACTTGCCAAAACCAAAGATAGGGAATTTTAAGAGTGGCTAGGGATGAACAAAAAGTCGCCTACAAAGGACAGTCAATAGGAATAGGCTTGGACTACTCAGTAGAAACCATGCAAGCAAGAAGGCAATGGGATGACTTATATAAAGCATTGAAGGAAAAAAAAAAAAACTGGCAGCCAAGAATCATACATCCAGCAAAACTGTCTCTCAAATGTGAAGGTGAAATTAGGACATTTCCAGATAAACAGAAGTTTAGGGAATTCATAAAAACCAAACCAAAGCTGCAAGAAATACTACAAGGAGTTCACTGATAGTACCAGACATCAACCCAAGACTAGAACAACCAGATGTCAACCCAGATAGGGAATGCACAAAAATAAATCAAGATAAAAAGAACACTCAGAACATGGTAACAGCGATGTTATTATGTGAAAGAAGACAACATTAAAACAATAAAAAGGGACTAAGAAATCTAGTCATAGATCTTTTATATGGAGAGTAAGTCAAGGCAATATAAAGAAATAAAAGTTAGGTTTAAACTAAGAAAAATAGGGGTAAATATTAAGGTAACCAAAGAGGAGACTAATGACACTATGCATCAAAATAAAATACAAGGAAAAAAAAAAAGACTCAGCAGAAACAAAATCAGCAACAACAAATAAGAGGAAAAGACAGTATATAAAGAAAAATACTAAGCACAAAAAATTAAGTGGGGAAAAAAAGGACATCAAAATGAAGCACTAAACTCATATCTATCCATAATTACACTGAATGTAAATCGACTCAATGCATCAATAAAGAGACAGAAAGTGGCAGAATAGATTAAAAAAAAAAAAAAAGATCCATCTATATGCTGCCTACAAGAGACATACCTTAGACTTGGAGACACAAACAAACTAAAACTCATACGATGGAAAAAAATAAATTAAGCAAACAGCAATGAAAAAGGAGCAGGACAAAATAGACTTTAAAGTTAAATCTACCACAAAGGATAAGGAAGGACACTATATAATGATTAAAGGGACAATATACCAGGAAGATATAACTGTTTTAAACATTTATGCACCCAATGACAGGGCTACAAGATACATAAAACAAACTCTAACAGCATTGAAAAGTGAGATAGACAACGCCACAATTATTGTAGGAGACTTCAACACACCACTTTTGGTAAAGGACAGGACTTCCAGAAAGAAGCTCAATAAAGGCACTGATGATCTAAATGCCACAATCAACCAACTTGACCTCATAGACATATACGGAACACTCCACCCAACAGCAGCCAAGTATACTTTCTTTTCTAGTGCACATGGAACATTCTCTCGAATAGACCACATGTTAGATCATAAAGCAAGCCTCAGCAGAATCCAAAACATCAAACATTACAAAGCATCTTCTCTGACCATAAGGCCATAAAAATAGAAATCAATAACAAAAAAAGCAGGGAAAAGAAATCAAATACTTGGAAACTAAACAATGCCCTGCTCAAAGATGACTGAGTTATAGAAGACATGAAGGATGGAATAAAGACATTCATAGAATCCAATGAGAATGAAAACACTTTCTATCAAAACCTTTGGGATACAGCAAAAGTGGTGCTCAGAGGTCTTATATCAATAAATGCATACATCCAAAAAGAAGAAAGGGCGAAAATGAAAGAATTACCCCTACAACTTGAACAAATAGAAAGAGGGCAACAAAATAAACCCTCAAGCACCAGAAGAAAGGAAATGATAAAAATTAGAGCAGAATTAAGTGAAAGAGAGAACAGAAATCGATTCGACGGCGTTGGGTTTTTTTATTCTGGGTAGAGAGCAGAAAAACAATTGAAAGAGTGAACAAGTCCGAAAGCTGGTTCTCTGAAAAAATTAACAACATTGATAAACCGTTGGCCAATCTGACAAAAGAAGAACAGGAGAGGAAGCAAATAACCCAAATAAGAGATAAGATGGGTGATATCACAACAGACCCAACTGAAATTAAAAGAATCATATCAGACTTCTATGAAAAATTGTACTCTTAACGAATTTGAAAACCTAGAAGAAATGGATGAATTTCTAGGAACACATTACCTACCTAAACTAACACAGACAGAGGTAGAACAACTAAATAAACCCATAACGAAAAAAGAGATTCAAAAGGTAATTTAAAAACTCCTAACAAAAAAACAAAACAAAACAAAAAACCCTGGCCCAGACAGCTTCACGGCAGAGTGTTACCCAACTTTCAGGGAAGAGTTAACACCACTACTACTAAAGGTATTTCAGAACATAGAAAAGAACAGAATACTCCCAAAGTCATTCTCTGAAGCCAGCATATCCCCAATACCAAAACCAGGTAAAAACACCATAAAAAAAAGAAAATTACAGACCTATACCCCTCATGAACTTAGATGTAAAAATCCCAACAAAATTCTAGCCAATAGAATTTAATGACACATCAAAAAAATAATTCATCATGACCAAGTGGGATTCATACCAGGTATATAGAGATGCTTCAACATTAGAAAAACAATTAATGTAATGCATCATATAAATAAAACAAAACACAAGAACCACGTGATCTTATCAATTGATGCAGAAAAGGCATTTGACCAAGTTCAACACCCATTCATGATAAAAACTCCCAGCAAAATAGGAATAGAAGGAAAATTCCTCATTATAATAAAGGGCATTTGTACAAAAGCCAACAGCCAACATCATCCTAAAGGGAGAGAGTTTGAAAGCATTCCCCTTGAGAACGGGAACCAGACAAGGATGCCCTTTATCACTACTCTTATTCAACATTGTGCTGGAGGTCCTAGCCAGAGCAATAAGGCTAGATAAAGAAATAAAGGGCACCCAGGTTGGTAAGGAAGAAGTAAAAGTATCTCTATTTGCAGAAGTCGTGATCTTATACACAGAAAACCCTAAAGAATCCTCAGGAAAACTCCTGAAACTAATAGAAGAGTTCAGCAGAATGTCAGGATACAAGATAAACATACAAAAATCAGTTGGATTCCTCTACACCTACAAAAAGAACATCGAAGAGGTAATTACCAAATCAATACCGTTTACAATAGCCCCCAAGAAGATAAAACATTAGGAGTAAATCTTACCAGAGACGTAACAGTCCTATATAAAGAAAACTGTACAAGACACTACTTCAAGAAATCAAAAGAGACCTACATAAATGGAAAAACATACTTGCTCATGGATAGGAAGACTTAACATTGCAAAAAATGTCTATTCTACCAAAAGTGATCTGTAGATACAACGCAATTCTGATCTAAATTCTAATAACATTTTTTAATGAGACGGAGAAACAAATCACCAACTTCATATGGAAGGGAGAGAGGCCCCTGATAAGCAAAGCATTACCGAAAAAGAAGAACAAAGTGGGAGGCCTCACATTACCTGATTTTAGAATCTATTATACCACCACAATAGTGAAAATAGCATGGTGGTGGTACAACAGATACATAGACCAATGGGACAGAATTGAGAATCCAGACATAAATCCATCCACATATGAGCAGCTGCTATTTGACAAAAGCCCAAAATGGGGAAAACACAGTCTGTTAAACAAATGGTGCTAGCATAACTAGATATCCATCTGCAAAAAAATGAAACAAGACCCATACCTCACATTATGCATAAAAACGAACTCAAAATGGATCAAAGACCTAAATATAAAATCTAAAATGATAAAGTTCATGGAAGCAAAAATAGGGACAACGCTAGGAGCCCTAATACATGGCATAAACAGTATACAAAACATTACTAACAATGCAGAAGAGAAACTAGATAACTGGGAGCTCCTAAAAATCAAACACCTATGCTCATCCAAAGACTTCACCAAAAGAGTAAAAAGACTACCTACAAACTGGGAAAACATTTTCAGCTATGACATTTCCGATCAACATTTGATCTCTAAAATCTACATGATACTGCAAAAACTCAACAGCAGAAAGACAAATAACCCAATTAAAAAATGGGCAGAGGATATGAACAGGCACCTCACTAAAGAAGACATTCAGGTAGCTAACAGATACAGGAGGAAATGCTCACGATTATTAGCCATTAGAGAAATGGAAATCAAAACTACAGTGAGATTCCATCTCACTCCAGCAAGGCTGGCATTAATCCAAAAAACACAAATATTCGATGATGGAGAGGTTGTGGAGAGACTGGAACACTTACACATTGCTGGTGGGGGTGTAAAATGGTGCAACCACTTTGGAAATCAATTTGGCACTTCCTTAAAAAGCTGGAAATAGAACTACCATACGATCCAGCAATCCCACTCCTTGGAATGTATCCTAGAGAAATAAGAGCCTTTACACGAACAGATATATGCGCACCCATGTTCATTGCAGCACTGTTTATAACTGCAAAAAGATGGAAGCAACCAAGGTGCCCGTCGATGGATGAATGGTTAAATAAATATGGTATATTCACACAATGGAATACTACACATTGATAAAGAACAATGATGAATCCATGAAACATTTCATAACATGGAGGAATCTGGAAGACATTATGCTGAGTGAAATTAGTCAGCTGCAAAAGGGCAAATATTGTATGAGACCACTATTATAAGAACTCAAGAAATAGTTTAAACAGAGAAGAAAATATTCTTTGATGGTTACGAGAGTGGGGAGGGTGAGAGGAAGAGGGGTTTTTACTAATTAGTAGACAAGAACTATTTTAGGTGAAGGGAAAGACAACACACAACACAGGAGAGGTCAGCACAACTGGACTAAACCAAAAGCAAAGAAGTTTCCTGAATAAAATGAACACTTTGAAGGTCAGTGTAGCAAGAGCAGCGATTTGGGCACTATGGTTTCAGGGGATATCTAGGTCAACTGGCATAATAAAACCTATTAAGAAAACATTCTGCATCCCACTTTGGAGAGTGGCGTCTGAGGTCTTAAATGCTAGCAAGAGGCTGTCTAAGATGCATCAATTGGTCTCAACCCACCTGGAGCAAAGGAGAATGCAGACACAATGAGTCCAAGAGACAGAAAGGGCCACATAACCAGAGACTACATCAGCCTGAGACCAAAAGAACTCGATGGTACCCGGCTACAATGGATGACTGCTCTGACAGGGAACACAACAGAGAACCCCTGAGGGAGCAGGAGAGCAGTGGGATGCAGACTTCAAATTCTCATAAGAAGACCAGACTTAATGGTGTGGCTGAGGCTAGAAGGACCCCGGAGGTCATGATCTACAGACCTTTTGTTAGCCCAAGACAGGAACAATTTCCAATGCCTACTCCTCAGACAGGGATTGGACTGGACTATGGGATAGAAAATGATACTGGAGAAGAGTGAGCTTCTTGGCTCAAGTAGACACGTGATACTATGTGGGCAACTCCTGTCTGGAGGAGAGATGAGAGGGCGGAGGGGGACAGAAGCTCGTTGAATGGACATGAAAATAGAGGGTGGAGAGAAACAGTGTGCTTTCTCATTAGAGGGAGAGCAACTAAGAGTATATAGCAAGGTGCATATAAATTTTTATATGAGAGACTGGCTTGATTTGTAAACTTTCAGTTCAACCACAATAAAAAAAAAAAAAACTGCTAATCCATTTTATTAACACCACAGTGACAGGATTTACAACACATAGGAAAATCTCATCAAATGACAAAATGGTGGACAATCACACAATACTGGGAATCATGGCCTAACCAACTTGACACACATTTTGGGGGGATACAATTCAATCCATGACGGGAAGGGAGCAATCACTAAACTCAGAAAGACAGTGAAGTAGAAAAGGCCACCTTGAAAGGTCCAGGATGACATCTAACTTCAAGGCAATCTCACAAAGAAGGAGCTAGAGGAACACGTACTCTGCCTTCACTCTCCTCCTTCACCTGTTCTCTTGCTGGGTTCCATATCAGCTAGACGCAATGAGAAGCCCAAGATAAGAGCCTACTGATGTACATATACAGTTCATACAGGTCAGACTCCTGAGGCTAAGAGCTGGGTGAAGTGTGGAGCGCGTATGGAGGTTACCTGGCACAGGATCTCGGAGAGCATCTAGTCTAGGTCTTCCTCACTCCTGCCATTTTTTTTCTTTGTTTTTAGTTAGAGGAGATGAGGTATCTTGCTCAGAATTATAGCATGAGGAGAGACCTTTATGGAGGACCAGGGTGAGGCTGGGCAAAGGGAAGAGAGCCACTGGCGAGGACAGAAGGGTGAACAAATGCTCAGGGGCAGGAATAAGGAAGGAGAGTTTGTGGGGGCACTGAAGGGGTCATCGTGACCCAACAGCAGTTGAAGGATTATGAGAAATACTGATGAGGGGTAGGGTCATATTATGAAGAGAATTGAAATGAGACAGGTCAGTTTCCTCTTGATGTGGAAAGAAGTTGCTATTAAAGGTTTTGAGATGAAA
Organism: Loxodonta africana; assembly: GCF_030014295.1. Taxonomy (NCBI): domain Eukaryota; kingdom Metazoa; phylum Chordata; class Mammalia; order Proboscidea; family Elephantidae; genus Loxodonta; species Loxodonta africana. The sequence goes on along the minus strand of NC_087345.1, from coordinate 171,828,945 downwards.
GTGGCATTAGGAAAGATTAGGTAGAACAACAAATTAACTTGAGAAAACGAAGAATTGGATTCCTTTAGATTGGTGTTCAGTTTTGGGGCACATTTGCATAGAAAACAGAATTAAATTTTGAAGAAGAATGCGGAGAAATGGTAAGATACTGACCTTACATTGCCAAAAGAAACCCAAAGGGCGATGTCTGAATGCCCCAATAGTTTTCTCCAAAAACTGAACATCAATCTGTAGGAATAGATCAAATAACACCATTGTGTACTCTAATTGTTTTACCTGCTATTTGTAGGGAAAACCTGGTGGCGTAGTGGTTAAGAGCTACGGCTGCTAACCAAAAGGCCAGTAGTTCAAATCCACCAGGCACTTCTTGGAAACCATATGGTCTGTCCTATAGGGTCATTATGAGTCAGAATCAACTTGAGAGCAACGAGTTTTATGGGGCTGTTTGTAGAAGAAGAAAAACTTCAGGAGTTGCACCATTACACTGTTGTTTTACCTGATTTTTGCAGAAGAAAAACTTTGAAAGTTTCTTATCAAATATAGTAGAAATCTATGATGAATTTCTGGAGAAAGTTTTTTAATCGAGGTTTTTTTTTTTTTTTTTTTTTTCAATGAAGACTTTTGCAAGCTCCTGGGATTAATCCCAAAGTAACAAAAATATGGACAGTATAAAAAATTTTGGAATTTATTGTAAAATGGGATTCATGTGAATCTCTGCTAAACTCCACCCCCTTCTTCTTCTTCTTCTTTTTTTTTTTTTAACTATTTGTGTATCTGTTGCTGCATGGGGAAGAAACTTTTTGAAACTAAAATTAATAGAAACTGTTCTTCAATCAACTGTGAGTGAAGATGACCAAAGATGATCACAGTGTCATCTATTGAGCATGAACATACACAGAAGATCAATTTTTGCGAAGTTATTGACAGATTTGCAGGAGTTATGGCTGAAAAATAGAAACTCTAATTTGTTTTTTCCTATTGCAACAGATCTATATATACAGTTTTTTTCTTTCAAAAAATACATTAATGTAATTAAAACCTATTAATCCTTTATTTTTCTTTTTGGTACTGTAACATTTATTTTAATTTTTATATTTGTACAGGCATTTGAAGTTTAATGTATTTGAAGTTAAGTAAAAGAATGTTTTATTATTTGTGCTTCTTTTCTGACCATAACTATTATTTATTTCATTTTATGAGTACAAAGAAATGGTTTTGTCATATAGAGGGAAAAAAATCATTGCCGATGAGTTGGCTCCAACTCATGGCAATCTCACGTTTCAGAGTAGGGCTGTGCTCCACAGGGTTTTCAATGGCTGGTTTTTCAGAAGTAGATCACTAAGCCTTTCTTCTCAGGTGTCTCCAGATGGACTTGAACTTCTAACCTCTAGGTTGGTAGCCAAGGGTGTTAACTGGTTAATTATGTTAATTAGGTTAGGTGTGTCCCTGGGGGTACAGTCTTATGTGAAAATTGTGCAAAGAGGCCTTTTTTTGTTGTTAAGGTGTTCAGAAAGTTTAGTAACTTCTTAACTCTCGATCAAGGTGTGAGACTGGGGCTGAATTGCCTCTTGTCTTAATTTTGCTATATCCTGGTAAGTATAGTGTGTACAGTCATCACTAAAGCTCATGCGAAGTGTTTAATAAATATTTCTTGAACAAATGAGTGAATGAATCAGCGAATTCCCCTTCTGAATAAAGGAACTTGTGGACTCTTAATAGGACTTAGAAGGAATTTAGGTCCCTGGGTGGCATAAGCGGTTTGTACTCAGATACTAACCTAAAGATTGGTAGTTGGAATCCCCTCAGTGGGGTGGCCCTGTGAAAGAAAGGCCTGGCAATCTACTTCCATAAGATTATAGCCAGTTCTACCCTGACACACGTGGGGGGTTGCCATGAGTTGGAGTTGATTCAATGCCAGCTGGTTTGTTTTTCGGTTATCGAGGGGATTTAAAATAAAACACTAAAAATGTACCGAGGATGAGGTAGATTATTAGCATAAGGTTTCAGGGAGATTGATAATCTTTAGCATGGGTTTTTATACCTTGGTTGTACCCAACCTGGTTAACCAGAAATCGTGAACCATGAATGCAGAGTATTTCCCTAATGAGTAAAATTCGAGAGGAAGTGAGTGGCCAAGAAAGATAACAAAATAACAGGGACTCCATTGAGTGGAAAATAACCTGGAGAAGAAGGAAGACTCCTTACCCAAATGATATAGAACCTCCAACAAACATTTTGGCTCTTTGACACCCAAATCAGAGAAATGAGGCTTAGTAATTTACAACACTGATGTGAAGCTTAATAGAACCGTTAGCACGAGCTTACATTGTGGACCCATCACATCTGACCTAAAATAGCCCAACCACTCAAGACGGGTGGTATTTGTTTCCTTCCTCTTCTATACTCACTGATGATAATTAAGAGCGAAGCTGGGAAAACTAAAAAAAGGTCTTAAAAAAGAAGAAGTGCTTGAAAATGTTTGGTGTGAGTTTCAGTACACTTTCGGTCAGCCTACACCCTGTCAATTCCTCACTGTGCTTTCCCCCATTAATCCTCCCAACTCTTTTCAGTACACACGCAACCTCATCCATGGAGCTTTCCTTTTAGTGTGAAATGTGCTGTGTGACTATCTCTCATACTTTCTGGAATGCTCCGGGGGATGCTTGGTAGTGGGTGTAGGGTAGGCAAACATCAGTGGTCATGTCCAGGTGGGACCTTGTATTTTGATGCTACTCCTAATGCTGTTGTTGTTAGCTGCCATCGAGTTGAGCCCCCCATGTACAACAAGATCAGACTGTTGTGATCCGTACAGTTTTCATTGGCTGATTTTTTGGAAATAGATTGCTAGGTCTTTCTTAGTCTGCCTTAGTCTGGAATCTCCACTGAATCCTGTTCAGCATCACAGCAACAGGCAAGCCTGCGCTGACAGATGGGTGATGGCTGTACGTAAGGTGCCCTGGCTGGGAATAGAATGTGGGTCTCCCGCATGGAAGGTGAGAGTTCTACCACTCAACCACCACCGCCCCTATTACTCCTAATAACCAGTTGTCCTTGAGTTGATTCCGACTCATGGCAACCCCATGTGTGTCAAAGTAGAACTGTGCTCCGTAGAGTTTTCAGTGGCTGATTTTTAAGAAGTAGATCATCAGGCCTTTCTTCCAAGGTGCCTCTGGGTGGACTCGAACTGCTAACCTTTCTGTTAGCAGCTGATTGTTTAACCATTTGCACCACACAAGGACGCCCTACTCTTAAGAAGTTAAAAAAAAAAAAAAAACCATTGCCGTCCAGTTGATTCCGACTCCTAGTGACCATATAGGACAGAGTAGAATGGCCCCATAGGCTTTCCAAGGAGCAACTGGTGGATTCAAGCTGCCAAACATTTGGCTAACCTCAGAACGCTTAACTGCTGCGCCACCAGGGCTCCCTTAAAAATAGACCCTAATAAATTAGTACACCAGTTGGAGTTTAGATTTGAGGCATGCACTATGAACTAGTAGAATTGAACAGGGAAAATATAGGGTTGTTTACCTAGAAGAAGATATTTAATTAAAGTAAAAAGAAAAAATAAGAGAGTTTGGTTTGTGTAGAGGAGAGTCAAAGAGAAATATGTTTGTTGCAACATTGTTATAACTGTGAAATATTAGTAACAGTAGAAAAATGATTATGTCAGTTATGGTACACTGACTTAATGGATTGTATGTTACCAATAAGCATTGTTATAAAGAGTTACTAATCACACAAAGGAGTTGATACATTCTCTAATAGTGTAGCTAAAATTGTCTGCCCGGCAATCTGATTATCTTCAAAAGGAAGTCCCTTTGCTTTTAGGATAAAGTGTAAACTCAATAATGTATCTTTCATTACCTTTCTAGACGCAACTTTCAAAACTTCCCTTGTCTCTTCCCCTCTGCGCTGCACATGTACCATTCCCTCTGCCTAGAACCAGTACCAATACCTGTTGCTGTCAACTCTGATTCCTGGAGACTCCACATGTGTCAGAGCAGAACTGTGCTCCGTAACGTTTTCAGTGGCTGATTTTTCAGAAGTAGATCACCAGGGCTTTCTTGCCTCTGGGTGGACTCCAACCTCCAAATTTCAGTTAGCAAGCCAGGCGCATTAACCATTTGCATCAGCCAGGGACCTGCCTAGAACAGTCCTTCCTTACTTCCCAGGTAACTTCAGCTGCTAACTCCTGCTAATTCTTCAGGTCTTGGCTTTGATCTCACTTCACGAGGGGAAGGCTTCCCCGACCACATCCCCAGGACCAGGTTCGGGACTATGGAAGGTTGAACTTTCCACACAGTATTATAATTGCCCATTTGTCTGCATGGACGCTTCTTACATTAGAGCATAAGCTCAGTGAGGGGCTAATAATACTCTTCACACAAAAACATGCTCAGTGAGTATTTGATGGCTGAGTTTTAAAACTGAGTAAAAAAGGAAGGATAGATAATTATATTTATGAAATAAGTACAATTTTTTAAAAATTATACCTTTTAAAAAACAGGAAAGAAATACTGTACAGCAAAGTGTTCCTGTTATGTTTGCCAGATTTCTATTGTGATTGTGTATTATTTTTACAACTATAAAGAATATCTTTGTTATTTTAAAGATGCAATGAAAAAAATAAACCTTCTTAATTCAATAGTATAGTCAAGAACAGCCTGTAACAGTGCTGTGAGTAGGAGAAAAAAAAAAAAAGCCTGGGGTAAGGTTTGGGTGGAGAGAAGTTAGATCTACATAAACTCCCCAGATGTAGGCCATGGTAGAGGTGAGAGCCCAGAGTGTGAAGGGAAATGAAACCAGGGCTGGTAACACCTGCCCAGCGGTAGGCAGGAAGCCACCCCAAGAAAGAAGGCAAAGCTTGCAGAGTGTTATGGGTTGAATTATGTTCTCCCAAAAGATACGTTGAAGACCTAACCCCTGGTTTCTGTGAACATGACTTTGGAAATGGGGTCTTTGCAGACGTTATCAGTTAAGTTACATGAGGTCAGATTAGAGTAGGGTGGTCCTAATCCAATCATACTTCCTACTACTACCAGTTGCCCTCAAGTCCACTCCAACCCATGGTGACCACATGCGTGTCAGAGCAGAACTGTGCTCCGCAGGGTTTCCAGTGGTTGATTTTTTGGAAATGGATTGCCAAGCCTTTCTTTTGAGCTGCCTTTGGGTAGACATGTACCTCTAACCTTTTGGTTAGCAGTTGAGAGTGTTAACTGTTTGCACTGCCCAGGGGCTTCAATCCAATCTAGAGATGTCCTTGTAAGAGAAGAGCACAGACAGACAGACAAAAGAGAGCCACGTGAAGCTGGAGGTAGAGATTGTTACAAATGCAAGCCAAGGAACACCTAGGGCTACCAGAAGCTGAGGGAGAAAAGAAAGGGTCTTCCCCTAGAGCTCTTTGAAGAGATCATGGCCTGGCCCACACACTGATTTGGACTTTGAGTCCCCCAAACTGTGAGACAATAAATTTCTGTTCTTTAAACCTTCTGTTTTGAGGTGTGTGGTTATGGCAGCACTGGGAAACTAACACAGAGAGGTTTAGGCAGGAACAGGGGTGGTAGGGGAGAAGATGGCTCAGTGATGCTGAAGAACGAGGAAGGAATCTTGAGGAAGTAGCTGGAGATAATCTGAGAGGCAGGAGTACCTGGGTGGTGAGATGGTTAAGTGCTCAGCTAATAATTAAAAGGTTGGTGGTTTGAATTCACTCAGAGGCACCTCGAAAGAAAGGCCTGGAGATCTACTTCCATGAGGCCACAGCCATTGACAACCCTATAGAGCACAGTTCTAATCTGAAACACATGGGGTCACCATGAGTTGGAACCAACTCGAAAGCAACTGGTTGGTTAACTGAAGAGGTGACAAAGGACAGCCAGGAACAGATAGCTTCCACCAGGACAAGGAAGGCCTTGATTGGTTTAGATCCATAAAGGTAAGAGCGAGAGTGACATAGGGGCTATCAAGGAAATCAAGTGGTGGTGGCGGAGTGTAGATAAAAATGTACACAAGCTACAAGATTCTAGAAAAAGATCCCAAGAGAAACACAAAGGACACATGCCACTTGGCAAAAGGAACATCCAGTTTTATCTGGAGAAACAAAACAAAAAATGAAGGGGCAAAAAGAAAGGGGTCAAAGGTAAAGAAAGCTTGGGAGTTTAAATAAGATGAATAAATCTACCCAAGTGGTGAAACTCAGCTGAAAGTTGGCAGGAGTATGACTAACCCCGAGAACCAGGGGCACAGCCTCCCAAGGGAAGAACTGGAGAGACAAGAGGGGCAGGAGTGAGAGGTGTTTACTTTGCTGTGGGAACTGGGAGGAGGTGGGTGTCAGGGACAGCTTCTGGTTTGCTTGCTGGTTGGCTGGGCAGTTATGTAATGACAACTTGTTAGGACCTTCTGATAATTACAATAATAAAAATAATAACCACAAAAAAGGCAGTTAGAGTGAATTTTATGGATAGAGCGTTGCATGGTAGGCAGGAGAAAGCACCCCACCCCCAGTTGTGAGGTGGATGAGGGGTGGGAGCTGCTGGATGAGTTTCCTTAACTTGGGGAGGGGGGCAAGTCAGGGGGACCAGGGGACTCAGCTTTGAGGAATCTATGGAATTCTCAGCCCACAACTCTGTTCTGCTGTCAACTCCCTCTGCCCCTCTCACTCTGGCCATGATGGTTAGCTTAGCTCTGGGTGATCAGATGGAAGCTGGTTTGTCTCTGGAGTTCTGGCCTGCAGACCCAAAGACAGAGAGTCAGTTGATCTCTATGTCAGAAGCAACAAAGGGCAAAACTTGGGAGCTTAGCACGTTCCCTGCCTTGTGGGGGTACTGGTCATCAGCGGGGGAGACTCAAGCCGATATCCAGAAATAGGACAAGAGATGCAGACAGTCTGAGTAGCACTCAAACTTTGGTTCCAGTTTTCCCTCAAGCCCAGCTGCACCCCATCCCTCCCATCGTTAAACACCTTCTTGGATCCCTGAGTCAATGAATTCCCTTTTTGAGCTAGCTTGAGTTGGGGTTCCATATCTTACAATCACATTTGTATGCCCAGGCTAGTGAAATCACAGGGCACTGGTGGAAGAATTCTCATCTTCCAAGCGAGAGACCAGGGTTCAATTCCCTGTCAGCGCACCCCATGCACAGCCGCCACTCATCTGTCAGTGAAAGCTTGCATGTTGCTGTGATGCTGGACAGGTTTCAGTAGAGCTTCCAGACTGAGACAGACTAGGAAGAAGGGCCTGGCAATCTACTTCCAAAAATCAATGAAAACCTTATGGATCATAACTAATCCTGGGAATGGCACAGAACCAGCCAGCATTTCATTTGTTGTGCATGGGGTCACCATCAGTCAGGGACAGACTTGGCAGCAGCTGACAACGAGTGAAAAAAAGGATCTAGTTGGCTGAGGAAGAAGGGCACAAACCCCACAGCAGAAGAAAACTAGTAAGGATCTGGATATTTGGGACCCATAAGTGCTTCCTCTTGGCTTTACAATGTTCTGATGACTGTTGCAGTCAGTGCCAGTGAAAGCGCCAAAAGAAGAACAGTCAGATTAAGTTGAAGAATTGGAGCAGTGTGGCCTAAGGGAAGCAGCAAGAAAACTGAGGAGAGTTAAGGGGAAAGGCGAGGCTGCAGCTGCTACTGCTGTCTAAACTGAGACTCCAGGGACTCTGTGAATAAGGAAACATAACGTGGCCAGGAGACAGCAGGTTTAACCGCCCTAGTCATTTGGAGGAGGACTTTAGCTGATCTGGAGAACAGGGAGAGACACGTAATACATGTGACTCAAGAAGCCATCTGAGTGTGACATGCAGCCAGGAATAGTTCAACCCTGCAGGATTTGGATATCAAAGCATCTCGTAAGAGAAAATGGTATGAAATTTCAGTGCTAGAGCAGGTCATCTGTCCGCAAACAATAAGGTGACCACAAGTCCTGATTCACCTGGGACAGCCCTGGTTTACACCCACTGTTCTGGCATAATTATTAATAGCACCTTCAGCCACACCCAAAAGTATTCCTGGTTTGAATGCTAAATTGTAAGGTTACCCTAGCAAACAGCTGCCTTGGTGTTGTGCTACAACGAAGGGCGGGCTATACTGTAGGGTCTCAGCCTAGAGAGGAAGTATAACTTCTGCTCAGAGAGACACAGAGAAGCCCCAGGGAGCAGCGAGAGGAGAGAAAGGCAAAAAATGACAGCTTTGGGAAGAAAGAGATGAAATAAAATTGCTGTCCAGAGGTGGTGGGAAAAAAGAGGAAGTTGTCAGGGAAAGAGAAAATGGTATGGAAAAGCCATCAGCAGCCAGAAGACAACTGCTGAGGGCTGAACAGGCGGAGCTGCTGGTGAGGTCTGGTGAGCTCAGAGCCACAAGACATGTGACAGCAGGCAGAACGGAGACAGCCTTGGAGGATACAGAAAGGTCACAGATGGAGATGAGTAGTTGCTGCACTTAAGGGAGGCAGAACCAGACTGGGCAGAATCCAGACCTGAGTAATTCACTCCAGGCAATCAGGTCAGTGTGTGTCACAGCCAGGGAGCAGAGCTGTGCGGGAGCTGACGACAAACAAGTCCAGGCCAGCATGGTCCTGGCCAAGGAGGAGAGGCTGGCGTTTGGAAGCTTCACACCAGTGAGTCCTCCAGAGAAGCTGCCGCTCACAGGTTCTCCTAAGGATTCATGTTCTTTGCCCTGAGAGATTCAAAGTCACTGTCAACCCTGACTCTGGGATAGACATTGAATTCTAAAAAGATGAGCATCTTAGATCAACCCCTTAACTTGGACAAACAAGGAAAACGAGATGCAAGTAAGTGAAGTGGCTTGGAATGTCCACAGCAAGGCAGTGGCCAATCTAGAGCTAGAATTTCAGTAGCCTGATTCTCAAGATGATACTCAGATTTACCAAGGTATAGTCCCTGGGTGGTACTAACTGTTAAGCCCTAGACTACTAACTAAAAGGCTGGCAATTTGAACCCACCCAGAGGTACCTTAGAAAAAAGACCTGGCAATCTACTTCCAAAAGGTCACAGCCTTGAAAGCCAAATGGAGCACAGTTGTATTCCATCAATCGGAATTGACTTGATGGCGCTGGTTTGGTTAATAGAGTCCCTGGATGGTATGAATAGTTAACACACTCTGCTGCTCACTGAAAGGCTTGCAGTTCCAGTCCACCTAGAGGCGCCTTGGAAGAAAGGCCTGGTGACCTTAATAATCAGCCATTGAAAACCCCACGGAGCACAGTTCTACTCCGAGATACGTGGGGTTGACGTGAGTTGGAACCAACTTGACAGTCACTTTTTTTTTTTAATTTATTCTAAAGCACGCACAAGGTACATGAGACATTACCAAGAAGTTCCTTCTTTTGGAAATACACCACTCACATTCATGTGATAAAAGGCTTGAGAAAACTTGTCCTGAAAAATCAATTTAGCTCAGGATTTTCTGAATTTATTTGACTATGGAACCCGTTTTTTAAGTAACACAGAATTTCATTTTGAGAGACACATCTAAGAACACACTTTGGAAATGAGACCCATATAGTCCTTGGCTGCTTAGAACAGACACAATTTTCCTAGAATTGAAGAAAACCCTGGTGGCGTAGTGGTTAAGAGTTCAGCTACTAACCAAAATGTTGGCAGTTCAAATCCATCAGGTGCCCCCTAGAAACCCTATGGGGCAGTTCTACTCTGTCCTATAGGGTGGCTATAAGTCCGAATTGACTCGACCACAATGGATTTGGTTTTTTTTTTTCTTGTTGGCCAGCAATGTTTGAAATATGGGTCTTAACATACAGCCTTGTTCTATTAGTTGATAAGGGCCTCATCTAGGAAATTCCATGCTTTTTGTAGGTTTCATTGGGTTATATGGTCCTTGGGCTATGTATTTTCCATTTGCCTCTCCGGATCTTCTCTCTGCCCTTCTCCACCTTGCCCTGTACCCCAGAGAGCTGACCTGTATGGACTACATTACTGTGCCCTTTTCCCCCATTCCCATCCCTCCTCTATCTTCTGACTGTGTTTGGACAAAGGGAAACACCGGTTGGAGATGAAGGCAAAGCATGAGGTCAGGGCACTTAGTTCATTGGTTTCCTCCCTCAATCCAAGATCCCAGCCCTTGCCACTTGGCCCTTTCCACACAGCATGCTCTTTTTCTGGGTTCTGGTGACCACTCCTTCTCCATGTCCCTTTAGGTCTAGGGATGGTAATGGAGCACCCCACTGTTACTGGCTGGAAGTACTACACTGTCCCTGTGCTTTCCCTACACCTTCCCCACACCTTTGTATTAGCTACCAGCCCCTTTAATGAAACTCTTCAAGCTACACAATTTAAGTTTGCCACTGTTTTCTGCTACTAAGGTCCGTAAGTGGCACAAATGATTTGTACTCGGCAGCTAACCTAAACATTGGCAGTACAAACCCACACGGAGGTACTGCAGAAGACAAGGCCTGATGACCTGCTTCTGTTAAGATTACAACCAAGAAAACCCTACGGAGCAGTTCTATTCTGGCACACGTGGGGTTGCCATGAGTCAGAACAAAATTGATGGCAACTAACAACAATAGCAATAAGAAATCACACTGCCAGATAGGTACAGGGAGAAAAGCCCTGGGTTCAGTTCACCTGTACCCACCCACCGCCATCTTCACACTGCTATTGTTGTTGTTCGGTGCCATAGAGTTGGTTCTGACTCATAGGAACCTTGTGTTCCACAGAATGAAACACTGCCCGGTCCTGTGCCATTCCCACAGTTGTTGTTATGCTTGAGCCCATTGTTGCAGCCACTGTGTCAATCCATCTCGTTGAGGGTCTTCCTCTTTTCCACTGACTCTCTACTTTACTAGGCATGATGTCCTTCTCCGGGGACTGGTCCCTCCTGATAACAGGTCCAAAATATGTGAGATGTAGTCTTGCCATCCTTGCTTTTACAGAGCATTCTGGTTGTACTTGTTCCAAGACAGATTTGTTCATTCTTTTGGCAGTCCTTTGTATATTCAGTAGTCTTCTCCAGCACCTCAATTTAAAGGCATCAATTCTTCTTTGGTTTTCTTTATTCATCGTCCAGATTTCACAAGTGTAGGAAGCGATTGAAAACACCATGGCTTGGGTTAGGCACACCTTAGTCTTCAAGGTGATATCTCTACTTTTCAACACTTTGAAGAGGTCTTTTGCAGCGGATTTGCCCATTGCAACACGTCTTTTAATTTCTTGAGCGCTGCTTCATCTTCACACTAAACCCACCCAGTGCCATCGAGTCGATTCCAACTCATAGTGACCCTATAGGACAGAGCAGAGCTGCCCCATAGAGTTTCCAAGGAAAACCTGGTGGATTCAAACTGCCGACACTTTGGTTAGCAGCCGTATCACTTAACCACTACACCACCTAAAAAAAAAAAAAACCCTAGAGATCCTTAAATCTGTACCTCCAGGCTACACTTAACTCATAAGCTCCATTCACCGCCTCCCCCCACACCGCCCACCCCCACCCCATCTGGATGCACCTTTGCACCAGTGGTAAGTCAAAAGGGAATTTTTCTTCTTTTCTTCTAAGCCTCCTCTTCCTCCTGTGTGTCAGGGAATGGTGCTATGCACCCTGCTGCTGAATTTCTAGAGCTGTTCTAGACTCTTCCTGCTTTTGCATTTCCCACCTGCTTTTCAAATCCTTTGCATTTGATCTCTGAAATGTGTCTACTCCACTCCCACTTCGTATCCATTCTAACCCTCATCAGTCTCACACCTGCTTGCCTGCCTCCCTTCTCACATCTTGAGATTCCCGGTGTGCTTTGCCTGCATGGTCTTTCTGAGGATGCCACTCTGCCGATTAATACTCAATGGCTCTACGTCCTTTTAACAAAAAGTTCAAATTCCTTCACATGACACACAAAGTGCATAATGACCTTGCCTCTCTGCACTTCTCCAGGTCCTTTTCCCCAGAACCTCCCCATGGTATCCTAGTCATTCCAACAATACTTAACAGCATCTAGCATAGTTCATGTTTTCTCTTGCCTTCTGTCTTAGTCATCTAGTGCTGCTATAACAGAAATACCACATGCAGATAACTTTAACAAAGTGAAATTTATTCTCTCACAATCTGTGAGGCTAGAAGTCCAAATTCATGTTGCCAGCTCCAGGGTGAGGCTTTCTTTTTCTGTTGGCTCTGGCAGAAGGTCCTTTTCATCCATCTTTCCCTAGTCAAGGAGCTTTTCACACAGGGACCCTGGTCCAAAGGATGCACTATTCTCCTGGCTCTTGTTTCTTGGTGGTATATGAGGTCCCCCTGTCTCTCTGCTCACTTCTCTTTTGTATCTCAAAAGAGATAGGCTTAAAACACAACCTAATCTTGTAGATTGAATCCTACCCCATTAATGTAACTGCCTGTCATCCTGCCTCATTATGAGACATAGGAAAATCACTTTAGATGACAAAATGGTGGACAGTCACACAATACTGGGAATCACGGCCTAGCCACATTGACAGATATTTTTGGGGGGACACAATTCAATCCATGACACCTCCTTACCTTTGTAAAGACCATTTTCTCTGCCTACAATGTCCTTCCTACCTTCCAGTCCCCTTTTCTGCCGAGTCAACCTCCATGAATTTTGGTCCTTTAGGAAGCAGTTCTGGAACCCTGGTGGTGCAGTGGTTAAGAGCTTGGCTGCTAAGCTAAAGATCACCAGTTTGAATCCACCAGCCTCTCCTTGGAAGCCCAATGGGGTAGTTGTACTCTGTCCTGTAAGGTTGCTTTGAGTTGGAATTGACTTCAAGGCAATGGGTTTGGTTTTTTTGGCTTAGGAAGCAGGTCAAGTATCAGCTTCTCTGGGAAGCCTTCCCCACCACATTAGTCTCTCCTCTGTGGCATGTGTTACAAACATTCTGTGATAAATGTTGGTTTACTCCCATGTTATTACTCACCTGTGAGTCCCTTAAGGAAAGGCTTCCGGTACCTATTATGGTGCCTGGCATATAATGTGTGCTCGATGAATCGATGGTGCAACGGTTAAGCACTTGCCTGCTAACTGAAAGGTCAGCGGTTTGAACCTACCCGGCAGCTCAGCAGGAGGGGGACCTAGTAATCTGTTCTGGTAAAGATTACCATATTTTTATGCCAACAATGCCTCGCCTTCTACATTTGTCTGACAACCCCACCCTCCCCTCGTGAGGTATTTTTGTAAGTGTGCTATGCTAAGTTTTTTTTGTTTTTTTACAGCAACATGTAAAAAAAAAATGGCATTGTAGCACTTTTGAAACCGCCTGGCAGTGAATGTGTTAACCAAATCACCCAGGGACTTCCTGTCACTAATACCAGTTGGTAAAAAGCAGCTTCCAGGCACACACAGGACGTCTTTGCTCGCACAGGGGTCTGGTACTGGGCTGGCTCTGTGCCGCTGCCCAGAGTTCTCTGGATTTCCCTTTCCTTCATCTGCCTCACTGGTCTATGCTCTGAAATGTCCACAAAATATGAAATAGTGAACATGGGTGTACCTTGGGAATCATTTTAATTGAGAAAGGTCCCTGCAATAGTTGAGCTTTGAGAGGAGGATGAAGTTCTGGGAAATGTGAGAACAATGGCGGCCTGTTGCTCTGGAAGACTGATTTGTTTCTACTTCTGGAAGTTCTAAGCTGAAGGTCTGTGAGCAGACGAGCTTCTGGATTTCTGTCAAATTTTGTTCAAAGTTTTACTGTTTAAAAGGCTAAAATTCCACTTCAAATGGAGAGAGGGAGAGAGAGAGTGGGAACAGCTCTCTGGCTACCTGTTAAAAACCAGTTGGTTGGCCAAGGATCTTAACTGAGCCCCAGCTGGAAGGCACCACAGGGCCCCGTCAGGAGTGTCCAGTGGAATCACTGTAGCGTGCAGCTCTGTTTGCAGGGCCAGAGAGAGCAATTCCCCAGGCCCTGCACTGACCATTGTTTACCTGTTTGAATGTGTGCCAGGTGCTAGCTCTAACCACTTCCTGCCCACACCTTCTCTTGCTTTCCCTGCCAATATAGAAACATTACAGCATTAACACCTAAAACTTTTGGTGAAATGAGGTATCCTAATCTAAAAGACAAAACTAATTCTAGACCATTGTACTCTATTTAGCACCCTTTTTTTCTTCTTCTTTTATTGGCCTTGTGGTTATAGAACCCTAAGCAATAAATAGAAATACATTATCATATAGTTATAATGCTACATGGTGAAAGGATCACTGAATTTCAAAGCAGAAGGAGACTTTAGGGATGCTTTGGTAGTTGTTGTTAGGTGTTGTCAAGTCAGTTCTGCCTCATAGCCAGACTATGTACAACAGAACGGAGCACTGCTAGGTCCTGTGCCATCCTCTCAACAGTTATTATGCTTGAGCCCATTGTTGCAGCGACTGTGTCAATCCATCTTGTTAAGGGTCTTTGTCTTTTTTCACTGACTCTCTAATAAGCATGATGTCCTTCTCCATGGACTCGTCCCTCCTGATAACACGCCCAAAGTACATGAGACAAAGTCTTGCCATCTTTGCTTCCAAGGAGCATTCTGGCTGTACTTCTTCTAAGACAGCTTTGGTAGAAGTTTGTTAATTCAGAGTTGTAGAGACAATCTCCAAAGGAGGTACATTGATGATCCAAAAGATACAGAGCTATCAAGTCAAAACCAGAACAAGAACCTAGGTCCTTCTGATAGCTAGCTCAGTTCCACTTCTGCTCTAACATGGTTCAAAAGAAGTTGGAGAAAATCCTATTACAGCATAATTTAGAATTGGAGGATGAAGATGGGTGGGCTCAAATTACAGATTTGAAAGTGAGATGTAAGAAATTTAAGATTGAAAAAGTACGTAATAGGAAAACCACAAAGCTTTCGAGCTGGTGGATTTGTCTTCCAAATTTAACAGAATGCTTCAGGGGAATCCCATTTGGTCAGAGAATACAAATTTTGGTGGATCAGACACTGTCATCCTAGAAACTTGTATGCAGTGCCATCCATGGGAACATGGACCTGTAGCTGTCCAAGGGGCAGTGGCACTCCCTTGTTTGGGACACTATGATGTCCAAATGCAAATTTTTAAAAGAAAGTACTCCATTTGGATTTGAATTAATTGAGGTAATTGGAAGGTAAAGTTGTATAGAACAGTCACAAACTTAGGAATTGGATAAACCTGATCCAAAACTTACTACAGCATGACCTCAAATTACTCACCTGCATCAGAGTATTAACCCATGGGTATGAGGATAAACTGGGTTAATACATGAAAGTAACAGGCACATAGTAAAACAATACAAGGTAATTCTCCACCCTTTTAACACTTCTATGTGTAGAAGAAGTCAAAGGACAGACTGAAAAGAACAAACAAATAAAAACTTTCTTTTCTAGAGTACAAGCCAGTACGGGAGGCTAAGAGGATATTAAATAAGAAAATAAAAAGGAACAGGGTGTAGGGGGAGATAAGAACAAGATTATGAGGTAATGTTCCTTAATTTATTCCTTCAGATAGAGACCAGTCTTGGCCTTGTCCTAATCTAAACCACATTTAAGACTCTGCTTTATATACTGAGTGGGGCTTGAGTTGGCTTCAAACTAAAACAAACAAACAAAAAAATACTTTGGCCTTTCTTTTCCTTTATCTGGAGCCCTGGTGCCTCAATGGTTAAGATCTGGGCTTCTAACCAAAAGGCCAGCAGTTTGAATCCACCAGGAGCTCCTTGGAAACCCTATGGGGCAGTTGTACTCCGTTTTGTACGTCACTATGAATCAGGACCGACTTCATGGCACACAACAACAATTCCTTTCTTTATAAAAGCTATAATTTTGCTCATAATGATAAGAGAGTGGGTTTACAAAGCTTTGTAAACCAAATACTCAATGTTGATCTTTATGTGCTTGAGATCCATCTGCACTTGAAGTCAATGAAAATCCTTCCAACAGATAGGTTGCTTAAGGAAGCACTGAGATCTTAAAGAGTCCATTTATTAAAGAAAATAAAGAAGGAAGGAAGTGGGAGCAAAGGAAAAGATGAAAGGAAGGGAGGGCAGGAGGGAGGGAGAGAGGAAGGGAGGGAAGACAAAACATGACCTATTTCCTTTCCCAGCATAGAATTAATGATGTGGCCAAATGGAAAACAAATGAGAGGCCAAAGCCCCAGTGAGAGAAATGGGAAGCCCCGTGGGAGGTGGAGGTTCAGAATAGCCTTCCTCTGGAACAGCTGCAGCCTGAAATTCTCAAGGAAACTCTGAAGCTTAGAAGTGGACTTCTAAACGGGTCCACATATTCCTAACCAATTGCCCTAAAGCGTAGTGTAATGCAGTGTTTTTCACACTGTGGGGTTGAGACCCATCAGTGGGTTATGAAGTTAATTTATAGTTTGCCTAGAGCATTTACAAAAACTTATACTAAAATAGAAGACACTGCCAGTCTGGTTGTGCAGGCCGTGCACTGCACACCGTAGGGACATCATTCGCACTGTAGTCTGTGGAATGTGGTACTCCGAGTGCTCCTGGTGTACCATCTCAGGGCAGCAGATGGTGGGTCTGATTAGTAATGATAAGTATTATCCTGTGAAACTTCCATTTATGCGCGTGTGTATGAGTCTGCATGTGAGTGTGTGTGGTGTCTGTGTGTGCTGTAAAATGTATTTCTTACTAGCAGTCACAGTCAAAGAAGTTTGAAGAATCGTGCTCTGGTAGTCATATGTCATTTTTTTTGGCTTCCTAGCTTTGGAACTCTCTTTTTGGGGTTGAGAAACATCCAACTGTGTGAGTTTTGTTGGGAGTCCTGTCTTCATCTACAGAACCCAAAGGGGAAAAGTATTCTGTCTTCCTTCTCATTGAAGTCCATGATGTGAGCTCATGAACAGGGCTGGGCCAATTTGTTGTTCTTATCGAGAACTTGACATCTCGAGAGGGTGAAGCAGGGATCCAGGGCAGTTAGAGGTGGAAAATGATGGTAGCTAAGGCCAGAGGCAACATCCTAACCAGCATGCCCCTGAGGTATGCTCAACTGTCCAGCTTCCTTTGATTGCTACCTATTTTCTGATTTGATGAGTCAATTAATATGTGTCCAATAAATTGCATATTTGCATAAGTTCCCTGGAGTCAATTTTTATTATTTGCAATTAAGAACTCTGATCAAGATACACAGATTTTCTTGGGGACCTGAGCTTGAGATGTGATTCACCAATCTAACTTGGCCTAAATGCTCAAGCAACAAAAATATATTGACACACATGAAGAAGAAAAGAAATAGATGAAAAAAATACTTTTTTTTTTTTTCTGAAAACTTTGTTTAATAAGCATTGTTTTTGGGCAGAAAAAAATAAAAGAAGTAAGCATTTCCTTTTATTGCAATGGATGACCACACACACCGTGACCTATGTGGTCGAAACCACTGTTTTGTGATTTTATTGTTGCCCTACTTTGACTCCTACAAGCTAGCATTAATTAACTTGAAACATTCTTCTCCTTGTGGCAGCAATGAAGGCGATATCCAGAATGTATGCCAAATACATCTATATTCTACACTAAGCTTCACTGACTTTTTATTAAAGTAAAAATATATACATACATGTACGTAAAATACCTTTTCATCAGGTTTTTGGTGTTGCTTTACTAACAGCGTGTGGAAAGGAAAACATCAATTGTTAGGATCATTTCAACAAAGGGGTTATTACTTTCAGACTTTTAAAGTAGGCATTCCAGTTTGGCATAACTTTATTCAGCTGTGCTTTCTTGAGAGCTTGCGTTTGTATTTTTGCATTTCACCTGAGTAGAAAAACATCTCATTTCTCGTACTTAGGAAGTGGTTTCAGCAGTTGGAAAGACCTCAGTCACAGAATGTGATAAAGCATTCATGACAGAGCCCGAGGGTTCTCACAATACATGGCCAGGGCAACCCACTGATAGGAGGAACCACCCAGAAATGACACATCTTAGTGATTAAGTTTAAGCCATATGAGAATTTGCATCAATTTGCTCAAATGAATGACGACGAGCCAAAGAATTCACACTCTTATCTAGTCTTTATGCATCAGTTTCTTATAACCCCGCTAGTTACAACACAGCTTTTCCACGGAGTAACTCAGGTCTCAAAAATCCCAGAAGTTTAGCTAATTTCTGGTTTGTCACAATGTTTTGTTTTTCCTTCTTGCTTTCCTTTATTTTTTCTGCGTAGTTGGAGCACTCTCCCTGTAACCCTTCCCTCCCTTAGCTAACCTTTTGGCTGACATTACACTATTTTCACATGCTCCTGGCTCAGGCTCTGTCTTCTGCCTTCTAACTGCAGTAGTCCCTAGTGCTCTGGTGGAGCAGTGGTTAAGACCTCAGGCTGATAACTGAAAGGTCAGCAGTTCGAATTCACCAGCTGCTACTTGGAAACCCAATGGGGCCATTCTATTCTGTCCTATAAGGTCATTATGAGTCAGAGTCCATTTCACAGCAACACTTTTGGTATTTTTTGAAATACTCAATTTTCAGCCCTCTAGTCGTCATTTCTTTTTTTTTATCTTTGTCTGCTCCTGAGGCTCGTCTTTCTATGTGACTAAACTTCAGTCATGAGACATTTCCTTTGAATATCTGGATTATGTATCAAATTGGAACCCGTTGGATCTTTGCATGGTTTCCAGCACATGTTTGACTGGTTCTTCTCCTGCCTCTCTGGCTGTCCCTTCTCACTCTCCTGGGCAGCTTCTCTGGTACTCAGTCTTTAAGTTGTGGAGTTCCACAGAGCTTGACCCAAGGTTTTCTCTCTAAACTCTCTTCCTAAGCTATTTTATTCATTCCCATGGCTTCCAATTACTACAAGGACCAATTGTGCTAACGATTCTTAAATTTACATGTCCAGGCCTGATTTTTTTTTTTTTTAAGCCCACGACCTGTAACTGCCTCCTTGATACTTTCACTTAGAAGACTTTCCAGACAACTCAGAACTCATCAAAAACTGAGCTTCTTCATGTCTTTTATTCTCAGATCTGCTCTTCCTGCAGTATAAGCTTTAACAGTAATTCCTAGCCATCCCTCATGATTCAAGGAAAAGAAAACTGGCCGTTATTTGGGACAACCCTCCCTTCCTTTTCCCGCTCTTTTTTCTCCTTCCAAAGAATTCTCAGCACCCTAGACAATGATTTTCTTAAAACAGTAAACAGATATTCTCCGGCTGAAAATCCTTCAAAGGCTTCCCATTGCTCGCAAGATAATGTCCAAGATAATGCGGCTGACAAGGCCTTCTGAATCCCCTATGTCCGGACTCAGGCTGTGCCTTTCTCCTCTTTGCTCACCACGCTCCAGCCAACTTGACTTTGCATCATCTTCTCAAACATTTCAAACACTTGCCCGCCTCCAGGACAAAGCACATGCTGTTCCTTCTAGCTAGAACACCTCTTCCCCTCTGCCTCTTAGTTTACCTAACTCTTAACGGCTTTTTCACTGTCTATTTAGGCCTTTTCTGCTTCTCCATCTTTAGGTTAATCATAATGCACTCTTATTTTGTAATTTTTTTTTTAATGAAAGTTGTAATTGTTCCTAGTTTAAGTCGTTCTTTATGGTTTTTAACAAAAAACAACAGCTCCCTGAACCACCCACTCCATGTTCTGCTCACCAAACACAACACTTTTCGACAGTTTTCATGGATTCTTTTGGGTAATATTTGCCTTATCATTAAATAGCATGCTTATATTGCTACTTTATTTTCCCATTTTAGACATTATCCATTGATTTCTCAGTATGAAAGATGAAATTCAGTTCTCTTTCACAATCACAACCAACCTGCTATACCACATTCATGGATACTTCCTCTTTCTTCATTCTTCAGACATAGTTATAATTTCAGCCAGTGTTTATTTTCATTGTTGTGTATGCTATTTGGAGCTGAGTCACACTGTAAACCAGGTTCTCCACTCCCATCTCATCATCTACCATATCATTTTCTTCACTTGAACTTAACCATTGCCATTTTGGGGGCAAGAAGGGGTAATTGTCTATGTATTTATCACTAATTATCACCCAGCTATCCTCCACTGATGTACATATTGATCAATAAAACCAACCAACACCATTGGGTACTCTAATAATTTTGTCTTTTTGAAGTAACTTTTCCTGGAGACATTTGACCTGATTTGGATTTGTGTCAGTTTGGGTTCTCTGGGAAGAAGACACCAAGATAGAATTGCAAGAGGTTTATTGAGGGAAACACCTATGGAAAGATGAAGGGGAAAGGGACCAAGAGTAGGCAAGGAGAGCCTTCAGATCATGGTGCGGGTCTCACACCTGTGAAGGGAGAGGGGGAAGGAAGGAGGACCAAGTAGGAAGAAACTTAGACTATGGTGCAACTCTGAAAAAGGTTCATCGTAGCCAATTGGGAGCCTTATTGGAGGAATCCCATGTTGGGCAGATGTAGCCCAGCTCTGAGACTCCTGGCATGCTCAGTCATTGTCTGGGAACAGCCTGGTGAGATTATGGCCTGGCATGAAAGCTGTGGTAGATCCAGAAGGCATGGTCGTTGAAGGCTGTCAGCTGACTGCACTTCTCCCAGCAATTCTATCTTGGAGAGCTGAGCAGTATAGCTCACAGCTACCATAGACTTACAATCTCTAGGCCTTCTGGTCAGCTTTGTGACTTCTGCTCATAGAGGCACCAAATGAGGCTGGAGATCTTGAGAGTTCCTTTTACATCACATCATGCTTTCCACTCCTCTTTCTTATCTATTTTACTTCTTCATTTCACTGAGGTACTTTCTCCATAGCTTCCTGAGAAAGAGTGCATGGGAGGTAAATATTTTGAGAACTTGCATCTTTGAAAATGTCTTTATTTCACTCTCTGCTAAACTGATAGTTGACTGAGTACAGAAGTCCAGGTAAGAAATAATTTTCCTTCAAAATTTTGAAGGTATTGTCCTACAATTGTTTTCTATCTTCTAGTATTGCTGTTGAGAACTTTAAATCCATTCAGACTCTTGGTTCCAGTATTCTGGAAGTTCATAGTAATGTGTTTTAACACATTATTTGGGACATCCTGGGACTCTTCTAATCCAGAAAGCTGTTTTCAGATTTTGGAAACTTGTATGCATTATTTCTGTAACACTCTTTTCCCATCCATTTTCTCTCTTAGCTTTTTCTGGAACCTCTTTAAATCTTATGATTTTCTAATGTTTTTTTTTCCCCCATTTTGGTATTTTTATTGTAATTTCTGAAATATTTCCTCAATGTTAACTTCAAAGTCTTCTAGAGATTTACAAAAAAAAAAAAAAAAATTCTATAATATTTAATTTGAAGCACATTTTTGTTTTTAGAAAAAGAACGATTTAAAACACTGCCTTTCATGGATAGCATATCATGTCTTTTTCTCTGAGAAAATTAGTATGTATATTTAAAGGAAGAAAAAAATATAATATAATATAGGTATATACAATATAGAGGAGCCATGGTGGTTTAGTGGTTAAGAGTTTGATTGCTGAACAAAAGGTTGGCAGTTCAAATCCACCAGTTGCTCCTTGGAAATCCTGTAGGGCAGTTCTACTCTGTCCTATAGGGTAACTATGATTTGGATTCGATTCAATGGCAACGGGTTTGGTTTGATTTTTTAATATGCAATATAATGCGTATATTTATATATATTAATATATATTTTATTACATGTATATAAAGTTTCCTTCCTTTACTTTTTTTTTTCCTGATTAGTTTGCTTTGATCTCTGTTTTTTAGATTAGAAGGCATCTTCAAATGTCTGATAATCCTTGGCTTTCTATTCATATTTAGTGGTTGCATACCCAAAAGCTGACTGGAAGTGCTGGGCATATAGGTGTGGTTTGTTAATTGGGGGATTTATTACAGGATGATCTGGATGTGCTATTTTCTTTTTCTTTTAGCTAAATATTTGTGTTTTTATGTCTTTCCCTTTGGAGTGGACTTTCAGACTTTCTGATGTCCTGTCTGGATGGTATAAACCTGGCTGCAGGCCTTTTGAAAGCTCATTGTAGGAGATGATTGGGGCTCAACGTTCAGAATGTATTCACTTAATCCTTCTTTTCTTAGAACCCAAACACCACCCACCGTTATGCTTGGTTTCCCCCAGCCCAGAGACTTCCTGTTTTACCCTTTCCTGTCTTCCGCCAGGGTGGGAGAGAGACAATCTTAGGAGTGAGGGAGTGGTTATAGGGGTCTTGCTGCTACTTAGGCTTTTAACCAAATTTCCAGTTTTTAGTTCTTCCAGAGGTACACGGAGATGCCATTTCCTCAGCCTTTGGGGGTCTGCAGGTTATTTCTTGACTTTTCCCAATGCTGGATTACTAGTCAATTTTCTCAGGTCTGCTAAGTCAGTTACCATATAGCTTTCTGATTTCCAGTTCCCCCTATTTTTTTTTTCTGTTTCCTTTCTGTTTTTTTTTTTGTTTTGTTTTTGTCCTTATAGTTTATGCCTTTTAAGAAAATCCTTTATTGTGATATTAGTGGTGCTTCAGGAGTCTGTGGAAGCTAATGTATATACCCAGCCCTCCTTTTAGAGGAAGTTGGTTATAATTTCCTCTTATAACACAATGAACAACTCCTTTGTAATAATAATGCAACCCTATTTATAATTTCTCTTAAATCCAAAACAAATTCTTACACATTAAGAATATTTTTCATATGTGTGTAGGTTATATTTTCTATCAATTTCATTTTAGTAAGGGGATATAGTGCTGAGAACCCCTGCACTAAACTATGCTGGGTTTATTACCTATACTCTACCACTAAATGACTATTCCTTATGCTGAGGATTGCTGAACAGAGTAGTCAGCAAATAGTTATCTATAACAATTTAATCTCTAGTCTGGAATCCTTTTAAGTAACTATGAAAAAATAAAAGTTCCATGTTCCTATTCTGCCTCATATACTGCCTGTCCTTGTAGATTTTAAGTGTGAACCGGAAAAATGTCACTATAGCCCTCTCTGTAGTATTGTGTTGGCTGAATCCATAAAAGAGTACAAAGTACAATAAGTGATGTTTATTCTTTGGTGAAGAGCCTGGTTTTTGTAGCTGGATAGACATGGCTTCAAAAATTGACTCAGCTAACTGAGCAACCCCAGGTAAGTGAGTGGCTTCTGCTTTCTGAGCATCAGAATCTCGCACGTAAAATGGAAATAACAATGGCGCTCATTGGTAAGGCTGCTGAAAGGATTGCTGTGATAAGGCAGGTAACGTGCTCAGCATGGTACCTACATAGAGAAAGTACTTGATAATGCTATAATAGATGAGAAGTTAAAATCATGGACTTTATTTTCAGTTGGAGGAGTCCCTGAGTGGTGTAAGTGGTTAACATGAAAGTTGGTGATGCGAGTCTACCCAGAGGTGCCTTGGAAGAAAAGCCTGGTGATCTACTTCCAAAAAATCAGTCATTGAAAACCCTGTGGAGCACAGTTCTATTCTGACACACATGGGGTCACCATGAATCAGAGTCGGAGTTGACTTGATGGTAACCGGTTTTTCTCTGGGGTAGACTGCTGGGGGAACCGTGGCTACACCATTCACTGGCTATGTGACTTGTGGAAGTGACTTAACCTCTTTGTGTTTTCTTTTACTCATCTGTAAAATGTGGATTATAATAGAGCCGCCTCAAAGAGTTGTGAGGATTAAATGAGGCAGTACACCTAAAATATTTAGAACGTGGCCAAACTTCACGAAAAGTTAGTTATCAGTATTATAGAGGGTGTACACTCACCAGGCCACTCATTTATTTCCGTGCTTACGGGTTTAAGGAGAAGTGGTTGGAAAATTTATTCTCGGTTCCTATGGAGCAGAGAGGCATCTGGTGCATATGTTTTTGTTCAGTCGATAGAGCTATGGTCTTCAAAATAAACAAGAACTAGACTGTTACCCAAGAGCACACTTTCAAAATGAATCCGTGGTTAGTAACATCTAAACTTCAGGATAGAATATAAACTTCAAATCCTCATGAAGTGCTTGTGGTTGCTAGGTGCAGCCGAGTCAATTCCGACTCATAGTGACCCTACTTACAACAGAAGAAGACACTGCCCGGTCCTGTGCCATCCTCACAATCGTTGTTACGCTTGAGCCAGTTGTTGCAGCCACTGTGTCAATCCATCTCGTTGAGGGTCTTCCTGTTTTTGGCCGACCCTCCACTTTACCAGAAACCCTGGTGGCGTAGTGGTTAAGTGCTATGGCAGCTAACCAAAAGGTTTGACAGTTCAAATCCACCACGTGCTTCTTGGAAACCCTACTGGGCAGTTCTACTCTGTCCTATGGGGTCACTGTGAGTTGGAATCTACTAGATGGGTTTGGTTTTTGGTCTCTACTTTACCAAGTGTGATGTCCTTCTCCAGGGACTGGTCCCTCCTGATAACATGTATGAAATGCTTATTGGCCCCTAAAATATCCACCGAAAAGAGGCCCCCGCTAGTTCCGTAGCTAAGGTGAACCAGAGCACTGTAGTGAGCTCTAATTTGATAAGCTTTAAGGTCAAACCAAACTAGGTACTGTGTAGTTGGCTTCAACTTATGCGAACCCCGCTTGTGTCAGAGTAGAACTGTGCTACTTAAAGTTCTCAGTGGCTGGTTTTTCAGAAGTAAATTGGCAGAACTTTGTTCTGAGGTGCCTCTGGGTTAAGCTGAACCTCCAGCCTTTTGGTTAGCAGCTGAATGTATTAACTGCACTGGCCGGGGAACTCATTACTAAGAGAAAAAATGCCTGATTAGATCCTTTGGAACAAAAGGGAAACCTCCTGAATTTAGTCTATTAATTTTTTAGGGGGGATGATGAGGTGGAGATGGTTCGACATTACATTTTAAGGAAATAGCAGGAGCGATCATCTAAGGACTGGAGAATAGAATTAATGATTGGAACAGGGTCAACCCAGGTGTGAACGCAATTCACTATTACTTAGAGGATCTCTCACAATGTCCTCCTGCTATGCTTCCCTTTCTCCCCTCCTTCTTGGGCCACTGGAATGGAAGACATACATTTTATCTTTATCAGCCCCCCTGATGGCACAATGGGAAAGAGCTTGGTTGCTGACCAAAAGCTTGGCAGTTCAAATCCACCAGCCGCTCCTTGGAAACCTTATGCGGCAGTTCTACTTTGTCCTATAGGCTTGCTATAAGTCGGAATCGACTTGACGGCAACAGGGTTGGTTTTTTGGTCACACAAGAAGAAGTACATTTTATCTGCCTCCTTGAAATTGATAATTGTACTGTAGCTTAAACAATATATTTGGATAAGCAGATTTTTCTGGCCTGTATCTGGGGAAAGGAAACCCTGGTGGTGTAGCAGTTAGGAGCTACATCTGTTAACCAAAAAGTCTGGCAGTTCAAATCCACCAGGTGCTCCTTGGAAACCCGATGGGCAGTTCTACTCTGTCCTATAGGGTCGTTACGAGTCAGAATTGACTCGACGGCAATGGGTTTGGGTTTTTTGGTTTAAATCTAGGGAAAAGCTAAATCAAAATGAAATATGTTAAAAATTATGATTTGCAAAGATACTCAGAAAGCTGACCAACTGTCTATTTAAAAAAATAGTTATTACTTTTTAAAGGTGTCGTAGTGAAACATCAGGCTTACACTCTGCTAGAGTTAAAAACAGAGTTTTATTGAAGAAATAAAAAAATACATTTCCCAAAAAAGAGAGACACAAGGACACTCAAACAGGTTGCTGTAGCATGTGTTCTAACCTGCAGGGAGAACAGTGAGGTATTTATTAGGCAGAGCAGACGACAAATGGTTTCACATCAAGGGGACATAGAGGAAGGAAGGAAAAGTTTACAAGGGATTGTCAAGCTACAAACTTTCCTAACATCAATTTCTAACCTAATATCAACCTCCTATCTCCCCAAAAACAAATTTACTAGCAATATTTCTAAAGCAACCCGTGTAAACATTCTTTTTTTTTAAATTGTGCTTTAAGTGAAAGTTTATAGTTCAAGTTAGTTTCTCATACAAAAGTTTATACACACATTGTTGTGTGACCCTAGTTGCTCTCCCTGTAATGTGACAGCACACTCCTCCCTTCCACTCTGTATTTCCTATGTTCATTCAACCAGTTCCTGTGCCTTTCTGCATTCTCATCTTGCCTCCAGACAGGAGCTGCCCATTTAGTCTCATGTATCTACTTGAACTAAGAAGCGCACTCTTTGCAAGTACCATTTTTATGTCTTATAGTCCAGACTAACCTTTATCTGAAGAGTTGGTTTCAGGAATGGTTTTTGTTCTGAGTTAACAGAAAGTCCTGGTGCCATGTCCTCTGAGGTCCCTCCAGTCTCAGTCAGACCATTAAGTCTGGTCTTTTTACTAGAATCTGAGTTCTGCACCCCACTTTTATCCTGCTTCGTCAGGGATTCTCTGTTGAGTTCCCTGTCAGAGCCGTCTTTAGTGGTAGCCGGGCACATCTAGTTCTTCTAGTCTCAGGCTGATGGAGTCTCTGGTTTATGTGGCCCTTTCTGTTTCTTGGGCTCATATTTTCCTTGTGTCTTTGGTGTTCTTCATTCTCCTTTGCTCAAGGTGGGTTCGGACCAATTGATGCATCTTAGATGGCCGCTTGCTAGATTTTAAGACCCCAGATGCCACTCACCAAAGTGGAATGCAGAACATTGTCTTAGTAAACTTTGTTATGCCAATTGACCTAGATGTTCCCTGAAACTATGGTTCCCAGACCCCTGCCCTGCTACTCTGTCCTTCGAAGTGTTTGGTTATATTCAGGAAACTTCTTAGCTTTTGGTTTAGTCTAGTTGTGCTGATCTCTCCTGGACTGTGTGTTGTCCTTCCCTTCACCTAAGATAATTCTTGACTACTATTTTTTGGATCTAGTTAATGAGTACCCCTCTCCCTTCCTTCCCACACCTGTAGCCATCATAGAACGTTTCCTTCTGTGTTTGAAACTTTTCTCGAATTCTTATAATAGCGATCTCGTACAATATTTGTCCTTTTGCAATTCCTTTGTCCTTTTGGCTAATTTCACTCAACATAATGCCTTCCAGATTCACACATGTTGTGAGATGTTTCGTGGATTTGTTGTTGTTCTTTATCATTGGATAGTACTCCATTGTGTGTATGTACCACAATATGTTTATTCATTCATCTGTTGATGGACACCCAGGTTGTTTCCACCTTTTTGCTATTGCGAACAGAGCTTCAATGAACATGGCTGTGCATATATCTATTTGTATGAGGGCTCTTATTTCTCTAGGATATATTCCAAGAAGGAGCGGGATTGCTGGATCGTACAGTACTTCTGGAAACCCTGGTGGCGTAGTGGTTAAGAGTTCGGCTGCTAACCCAAAGGCCAGCAGTTCTAATCTACCAGGCGCTCCTTGGAAACCCTATGGGGCAGTTCTACTCTGTCCTATAGGGTTGCGATGAGTTGTAATTGACTCGGGTTTGGTTTTGTTTTATGGTATTTCTATTTCTACCTTTTTAAGGAGGTGCCAAATTGATTTTATGTAAACATTCTTAATGTGGGTGGTTAGTGATTGACTGTAGACTGGGTCAACTCTAGTTGAAGTCCTTGAATGTGAAAGTCCACCATTTGGTTAGGAAGGAATGAAGATTAGATCAGCTTCCACCTGAAGTCTTTTTGAAATGTAAACACTGGCTAGGAGGGAGTGAGTAGAGACGAGGCGTTTACTGGATGAATTGACTGACAGCAGTTAAAACAGCAGGATTATTTTCATAAGCTAAGGGCTGGATCTCTGCACTCTGTGTCACAACCAGTTAAAACTTTCACAGGAAGCCAAACTGTCTTCTAGAATGGCAGAGGTAGGCTTCAAGCCTAGCCGCAGTTTAATTCAAAATGGAATTTCAATTTAGGTCTGGGATTAATCATTTAATCATGCCGATCAGCCCCAGTTTTAAGGTTTGCCTATTCAAAGGACTCTTTCAGGTTAAATCTACAGTATGGGAAGTCATCCACTAGAACATCCTAAGCCTTAAAAAAAAAAAAAGTTACTTATTAAAACATGCTTGTAGGAGATGTTTGATTACTTGGAAATTTAAGTCTCTACAAAAGTAATTCAAATAAGTACCTCTAATTAACACACATAAACATTCTTTTTTTTCTCTTGATAAGTTGATACACACATTGCTTTTTGGTATGCAGAAAAAAGTGTTTTATTTTCAGAGTGACAACTATTTTGGCTGAGAGGCCTCAAAATATGAGATTCATGTAAAAAGATAGGTGACGGTGTCAGAGTTCTCAGAAGGATGAAGAGGCCAGGAAACAGCAGAGTGCTCCTCTCATTCCTTGTGCACAGGCAGAATTGTGCAAGAGAGTGACAGAATGAAGACAGAGCAAGCAGCTGGTGACACCTCCCCTGAAATGACCAGAGGCACAATTTCATTGCTCAGATGTTTTTCTCTGACCTTTGGAGATCCCTTTATCTACTGCATTTTTTTCTTCTCTTCCACAGCTTCTCCTCAGACAGACTTTCTCTGTCTGGCATTGTGTTATGTCTCAAACATCCGAATAATCCC
Organism: Loxodonta africana; assembly: GCF_030014295.1. Taxonomy (NCBI): domain Eukaryota; kingdom Metazoa; phylum Chordata; class Mammalia; order Proboscidea; family Elephantidae; genus Loxodonta; species Loxodonta africana. The sequence goes on along the minus strand of NC_087345.1, from coordinate 171,800,549 downwards.
CATCGTTTCACGGTGGTGGGCTATACCACACTGCGTGGGGTGGGTAGGGCTAAGCTGCAGATGAGTGGCGTTCATTTTAGTAATTCATTTCATCTCTTCAGACCTTATCATCACAGCATGAATTACTGGTACAGTCATCCACAAGATGAACCCTTTACATACCCACAAGTGATTTTGTAGTGAGCTCAGCAGATGATTCACTAGCTATTCTCTTTAATGAGAAGCTGCTCACATTTTTGGTAGACAGGGAGACACACAATAACTTATGTTTGTACAATCTGTTTTACTTTTCCGAGCACTTTTGCCGACAGCAACACATGCGTTGGAAGGGACGTTGTCCTTGGAGTCAGAAGTTTGAGCCCTTCCTGTCTCTTACTAGTGAATATCTGAGCAGTCTAGTTGGATTTTTAGAACTCCAGTTCTCCTTTATAAAATATGCACAATAATAACACTTAAGGGGGTTATCGAGAAGCTTAAAAAGGCTTTGTAGTTTGCAACACGCAAAGGATAAAAGTTTATTCTGAACAAAGCTGGTGCTTGATATTTGTTGAGCCTATTACACAATCTAGAAGTTACCTTCTATAGTCAATCTTTTTAACATTTTTTAAATTATAGTAAAATATATATATAATATATGTATAAAACATTTGCCATTTCAATAATTTTTACATGTAAAATTCAGTGATATTAATTGCATTTGCCATGTTGGGCAAGAGCACCACTATCTGTTTCCAAAGTTTTTCATCACCCTTGACAGAAACTCAGTGCCCCTTGAGCTAGTGCCCCCTTTCCCCCTGCCTCCCGCCCCGGGTAACCACTGCTGCACTTTGGCCTCTATACATTTGCCTGTTATAGATATTCGACGTAGGTGGAACCATTCAATCTTTGTTCTTTCATCTGACTTATTTCACTCAGCATCGTGTTTTCAAGGTTCATCCATGTTTTAACGTGTATTAGAACTTCGTTTCTTTTTACGGTGGACTAGCATTGCATTGTATGTATGTGCCACATTTTGTTTATCCATTCACCTGCCGATGACATTTTGGTTGCTTCCACATTTTGGGTATTTGAAAAGTGCAGCAATGAATGTTGGCACAAAGGTTTCTGTTTGCATGCCTGCTTTTAGTTCTTTCGGGTCTATACCTACGGTTGGGATTGCTGGGACAATAGGATACATCTATGTTTAACTGTTTAAGGAATTGCCAAACTGTTTTCCACAGAGGCTGTACTCTTTCGCATTCCCACCAGCAATGGCTGAGGGTTTCAATTTCTCCACATCCTTGTTAACACCTGTTGCTTTCCGTTTTTCTGATAGTAGACATCTTAGTAGAGATGAAGTGATATCCCACTGAGGGTTTGATTTGCATTTTCCTAATGACTAATAACATTGAGCATCCTTTTTTATTTTTTTTAATTAAAATTTTTTTTTATTGTACTTTAGATGAAGGTTTACAGAACGAACTAGTTTCTCATTAAACAGTTACTACACATATTGTTTGTTGACATTGGTTAACCACCCCACAACATGTCAACACCCTCCCTTCTCAACCTTGGGTTCCCTCTTACCAGCTTTCCTGTCCCCTCCTGCCTTCTAGTCCTTGCCCCTGGCCTGGTGTGCCCCTTTAGTCTTGTTTTGTTTTATGGGCCTGTTCAGTCTTTGGCTGAAGGGTGAACCTCAGGACTGACTTCATTACTGAGCTGATAGGATGTCTGAGGGTCATACTCTCAGGGTTTCTCCAGTCTCTGTCATGCCAGCAAGTCTGGTCTTCCTTTTTGGGTTAGAATTTTGTTCTACATTTTTCTGCAGCTCTGTCTGGGATCCTCTGTTGTGATCCCTGTCAGAGCAGTCAGTGGTGGTAACCAGGCACCATCTAGTTGTACTGGACTTGGTCTGGTGGAGGCCACGGTAGATGTGGTCCATTAGTGCTTTGGACTAATCTTTCCCGTATATCTTTAGTTTTCTTCATTCTCCCTTGCTCCTGATGGGGTGAGACCAGTGGAGTATCCTAGATGGCCGTGTTGAATATCTTTTCATGCCCTTCTTTGCCATTTGTAAATCTTCTTTGATAAAATGTCTATTCAAGTCCTTTGCCCATTTTTGATTGAGTTGTTTGTCTTTTTGCTGTTGAGTTGTAAAAGTTTTTTAGAAATATATTCTGTATATTAAACCCTTATCAGATATATGGTTCCCAAATAATTTCTCCCATTTTGTAGGTTGTCTCTTCATTTTCTTGATAAAATTCTTCGATGCACAGGAGTTTTTAATTTTAATGAAGTCCCATTTATCTATTTTATATGTCATTGCTTGTGCTTTTGGTGTCATATCTAAGATTACATTTTACAAACTAGGTCCTGAAGCATTACCCCTATGTTTTGTTTTAAGAGTCTCATAGTTTTAGTTCTTACACTTACATTACATTTACATTCAGGTCGATCCGTTTTGAGTGAGTTTTCCTGTATGGTGTAAGGTATGGGTCCAGCTTCATTCTTTTGTATGTGGAGATCCAGTTGTCCCAGCACCATTTATTAAAGAGGCTGTTCTTTGTCTATTGGATGGACTTAGCACCCTTGCATTTGTCTATACACCCATTGCTGTCAAGTCGATTCTGACTCATAGGGACCCTTTAGGACAGAGCAGAACTGCTCGATAGGGTTTCCAAGGAGCAGCTGGTGGATCTGGTGGTCTATAAGCCTACCCTTATACCAATAGCAGACTGTTTTCATTATTGTAGCTTTATAGTACATTTTGAAATTGTTTTTCTTTTTCAGGATTGCTTTGGCTATTTGGGGCCCCCTGCAGTTCCATGCAAATTTGGTGATTTGCATTTCCATTCCATCAAAGAAAGCCATATGAATTTTGATAGTGATTGCATTGAATCTATAGGTTGCTTTGGGTAGTATTAGCATTTCAACAATATTTTCTTCCACTCCATGAACACAGGATGTCCTTCTATTTATTTCCATTTATTTTTGTTGTTGTTAGCTGCTGTTGAATTGCTGCCCCTGACCCCTGGTGACCCCATACACAAAGGGATCAGATGATTGTGATTCATAGGGGTTTTTTTTCCCTGAATTTTATTTATTTTGTTGTTGTCGAGAATATACACAGCAAAACATACATCAATTTAACAGTTTGTACATGTACAATTTAGTGACATTGACTACATTCTTTGAGTTGTATAGCCATTTTCACCCAGCTTTTCTGAGTTGCTCCTCCCTCATTAACATGACGTCACTGCCTCCTAAAATTCCTATCTAAACTTTGGAGTTGCTGTTGTCAATTTGATCCCATATAGATAGTTCTTAAAAGAGCAAAATGCTCAAGGCAGACCTTTTTATTAGTTAAGCTAAACTATTGCTCAGTTTTATGACTTCAGGGAATATTTATTTATTTTTTTTTTTCAGATTTGGGTTGTCTTAGGTTTTTTTTTTTTAATTAACTTTTATTGAGCTTCAAATGAACGTTTACAAATCAAGTCAGACTGTCACATATAAGTTTATATACACCTTACTCCATACTCCCACTTGCTCTCCCCCTAATGAGTCAGCCCTTCCAGTCTCTCCTTTCGTGACAATGTTGCCAGTTTCTAACCCTCTCTACCCTCCCATCTCCCCTCCAGAGAGGAGATGGCAACACAGTCTCAAGTGTCCACCTGATATAATTAGCTCACTCTTCATCAGCATCTCTCTCCTACCCACTGTCCAGTCCCTTTCATGTCTGATGAGTTGTCTTCAGGAATGGTTCCTGTCCTGTGCCAACAGAAGGTTTGGAGACCATGACTGCCGGGATTCCTCTAGTCTCAGTCAGACCATTAAGTCTGGTCTTTTTATGAGAATATGGGGTCTGCATCCCACTGATCTCCTGCTCCCTCAGGGGTTCTCTGTTGTGCTCCCTGTCAGGGCAGTCATCGATTGTGGCCGGGCACCATCTAGTTCTTCTGGTCTCAGGATGATGTAAGTCTCTGGTTCATGTGGCCCTTTCTGTCTCTTGGGCTCTTAGTTATTGTGTGACCTTGGTGTTCTTCATTCTCCTTTGCTCCAGGTGGGTTGAGACCAATTGATGCATCTTAGTTGGCCGCTTGTTAGCATTTAAGACCCCAGATGCCACATTTCAAAGTGGGATGCACAATATTTTCATAATAGAATTATTTTGCCAATTGACTTAGAAGTCCCCTTAAACCATGGTCCCCAAATCCCCGCCCTTGCTCCGCTGACCTTTGAAGCATTCATTTTATCCCGGAAACTTCTTTGCTTTTGGTCCAGTCCAGTTGAGCTGACCTTCCATGTATTGAGTATTGTCCTTCCCTTCACCTAAAGCAGTTCTTAGCTACTAATTAATCAGTAAATAACCCTCTCCCACCCTCCCTCCCTCCCCGCCTCGTAACCACAAAAGTATGTGTTCTTCTCAGTTTATACTATTTCTGAAGATCTTATAATAGTGGTCTTATTCAATATTTGTCCTTTTGCCTCTGACTAATTTCACTCAGCATAATGCCTTCCAGGTTCCTCCATGTCACGAAATGTTTCACAGATTTGTCACTGTTCTTTATCGATGCATAGTATTCCATTGTGTGAATATACCACAATTTATTTACCCATTCATCCGTTGATGGACACTTTGGTTGCTTCCGTCTTTTTGCTATTGTAAACAGAGCTGCAATAAACATGGGTGTGCATATATCTGTTTGTGTGAAGGCTCTTATTTCTCTAGGGTATATTCCGAGGAGTGGGATTTCTGGGTTGTAATTTTTTTTTTTTTTAATGATAGTTCTATTTCTAACTGTTTAAGATAATGCCAGATAGATTTCCAAAGTGGTTGTACCATTTTACATTCCCACCAGCAGTGTTTAAGAGTTCCAATCTCTCCGCAGCCTCTCCAACATTTATTATTTTGTGTTTTTTGGATTAATGCCAGCCTTGTTGAAGAGAGATGGAATCTCATCGTAGTTTTAATTTGCATTTCTCTAATGGCTAATGATCGAGAGCATTTTCTCATGTATCTGTTGGCTGCCTGAATATCTTCTTTAGTGAAGTGTGTGTTCATATCCTTTGCCCACTTCTTGATTGGGTTGTTTGTCTTTTTGTGGTTGAGTTTTGACAGTATCATATAGATTTTAGAGATCAGGCGCTGGTCGGAGATGTCATAGCTGAAAATTCTTTCCCAGTCTGGAGGTGGTCTTTTTATTCTTTTGGTGAAGTCTTTAGATGAGCATAGGTGTTTGATTTTTAGGAGCTCCCAGTTATCTGGTTTCTCTTCATCATTTTTGGAAATGTTTTGTATTCTGTTTATGCCTTGTATTAGGGCTCCTAGGGTTGTCCCAATTTTTTCTTCCATGATCTTTATCGTTTTAGTCTTTATGTTTAGGTCTTTGATCCACTTGGAGTTAGTTTTTGTGCATGGTGTGAGGTATGGGTCCAGTTTCATTCTTTTGCAAATGGATATCCAGTTATGCCAGCACCATTTGTGAAAAAGACTATCTTTTCCCCAATTAACTGACACTGGGCCTTTGTCAAATATCAGCTGCTCATATGCGGATGGATTTATATCTGGGTTCTCAATTCTGTTCCACTGGTCTATGTGTCTGTTGTTGTACCAGTACCAGGCTGTTTTGACTACTGTGGCTGTATAACAGCTTCTGAAATCAGTTAGAGTGAGGCCTCCCACTTTCTTCTTCTTTTTCAGTAATGCTTTGCTTATCCGAGGCTTCTTTCCCTTCCATATGAAGTTGGTGATTTGTTTCTCTATCACCTTAAAAAATGACATTGGAATTTGGATCGGAAGTGCATTGTATGTATAGATGGCTTTTGGTAGAATAGACATTTTTACTATGCTAAGTCTTCCTATCCATGAGCAAGGTATGTTTTTCCACTTAAGTATGTCCTTTTTAGTTTCTTGTAATAGTACTTTGTAGTTTTCTTTGTATAGGTCTTTTACATCCTTGGTAAGATTTATTCCTAAGTATTTTATCTTCTTGGGGGCTACTGTGAATGGTATTGATTTGGTTATTTCCTCTTTGATGTTCTTTTTGTTGATGTAGAGGAATCCAAGTGATTTTTGTATGTTTATTTTATAACCTGAGACTCTGCCAAACTCTTCTATTAGTTTCAGTAGTTTTCTGGAGGATTCCTTGGGGTTTTCTGCGTATAAGATCATGTCATCTGCAAATAGAGATATTTTACTTCCTCTTTGCCAATCTGGATGCCCTTTATTTCTTTGTCTAGCCTAATTGCTCTGGCTAGGATTTCTAGCACAAGTTGAATAAGAGTAGTGATAAAGGGCATCCTTGTCTGGTTCCCGTTCTCAAGGGAAATGCTTTCAGGCTCTCTCCATTTAGAGTGATGTTGGCTGTTGGCTTTGCATAGATGCCCTTTATTATGTTGAGGAATTTTCCTTCAATTCCTATTTTGCTGAGAGTTTTTATCATAAATGGGTGTTGGACTTTGTCAAATGCCTTTTCTGCATCAATTGATAAGATCATGTGGTTTTTGTCTTTTGTTTTATTTATATGGTGGATTACATTAATGGTTTTTCTAGTATTAAACCAGCCTTGCATACCTGGTATAAATCCCACTTGGTCGTGGTGAATTATTTTTTTGATATGTTGTTGAATTCTATTGGCTAGAATTTTGTTGAGGATTTTTGCATCTGTGTTCATGAGGGATATAGGTCTGTAACTTTCTTTTTTTGTGGTGTCTTTACCTGGTTTTGGTATCAGGGAGATGGTGGCTTCATAGAATGAGTTGGGTAGTATTCCGTCATTTTCTATGCTTTGGAATACCTTTAGTAGTAGTGGTGTTATCTCTTCTCTGAAAGTTTGGTAGAACTCTGCAGTTTAGCCATCCGGGCCAGGGCTTTTTTTTTTTGTTGGGAGTTTTTTGATTACCGTTTCAATCTCTTTTTTTTGTTATGAGTCTATTTAGTTGTTCTACTTCTGATTGTGTTAGTTTAGGTAGGTAGTGTTTTTCCAGGAATTCATCCATTTCTTCTAGGTTTTCAAATTTGTTAGAGTACAATTTTTCGTAATAATCTGATATTCTTTTAATTTCAGTTGGGTCTGTTGTGATGTGGTCCTTCTCGTTTCTTATTCGGGTTATTTGTTTCCTTTCCCGTATTTCTTTACTCAGTCTAGCCAATGGTTTATCGATTTTGTTAATTTTTTCAAAGAACCCGCTTTTGGCTTTATTAATTCTTTCAATTGTTTTTCTGTTCTCTAATTCATTTAGTTCAGCTCTAATTTTTATTATTTGTTTTCTTCTGGTGCCTGATGGATTCTTTTGTTGTTCACTTTCTGTTTGTTCAAGTTGTAGGGACAGTTCTCTGATTTTGGCTCTTTCTTCTTTTTGTATGTGTGCATTTATTGATATAAATTGGCCTCTGAGCACTGCTTTTGCTGTGTCCCAGAGGTTCTAATAGGAAGTGTTTTCATTCTCATTGCATTCTATGAACTTCCTTATTGCCTCCTTAATGTCTTCTATAACCCAGTCTTTTTTCAGGAGGGTATTGTTCAGTTTCCAAGTATTTGATTTCTTTTCCCTAGTTTTTCTGTTATTGATTTCTACCTTTATTGCCTTGTGGTCTGAGAAGATGCTTTGTAATATTTCAATGTTTTGGATTCTGGAAAGGTTTGTTTTATGACCTAATATGTGGTCTATTCTAGAGAATGTTCCATGTGTGCTAGAAAAAAAAGTATATTTTGCAGCAGTTGGGTGGAGAGTTCTGTATAAGTCAATGAGGTCAAGTTGGTTGATTGTTGTAATTAGGTCTTCCGTGTCTCTATTGAGCTTCTTACTGGATGTCCTGTCTTTCTCCAAAAGTGGTGTGTTGAAGTCTCCTACTATAAATGTGGAGGTGTCTATCTCACTTTTCAGTTCTGTTAAAATTTGATTTATGTATCTTGCAGCCCTGTCATTGGGTGCATAAATATTTAATATGGTTATATCTTTCAGGGAATATTTTTGGTTTAAGGATTAAAGATTATCTCAGGGCAATAGTTTCAGGGGCTCATCCAGTCCCCAATGGCTCTAGAAATCCTAGAGTCTATGAGAATTTGAAATCCTTTTCTACATTTTACCCCTTTTGGATCTGAAGGGTTTTCATTAACTTTTTGGGTGTAGATAGCTAGGCCTTTCTTCCTAGTCTGTCTTAGTCTGGAAGCTACATTGTTCAGCATTACACTTATCTAGTTTCTTTCAGTAATGTTTTATAGTTTTCAGTGTATTTTTTATTTTTTTACTTCCCTGGTTAAATTTATTCCTTGGGAGGCAGACCAAAGATGGCGGAATAGACAGGCAGTTCTGGTGAGCCCTCTTACAACAAAGACCTGAATAAAACAAGTGAAATGAGTATATTTATGATAAGCTAGAAGTCCTGAACATCAAAGGCAAGCTTAGAAAACAAAAGGAGGGGCAGGGGGAGGAAGAGATGATTAATAAGCGGAGAGGAGTTACCAGACCTGAATCACAGGAAGCCCTCAGACACCATTCCTGGGAGCAGTGGCAGCAGGCTGGTACTAGCATTCAACCACAGTTTCCTCAGGGAGAAGAAGCCAGCTACACAGCCTACTCACACCTCCAGAACCAGAGTAGAATGAAACTCTCGGCAAAAGCTAAGTACTTGTGTATGTTTTGCCATGCTCGCCCCCCCCCCCCACTCCCAAGCCAGCTTCAGTGGCTGATTTCCCTGGGCCTGAGATAGGCCCTGTTGAGCACTTAGAGCCATCCTCCCAGCATTGGAGAAGGAATAAATTTGCAATTGGGGGAAAAGATAATTTGCCAGCTCCACTAACCAGGGGAGCTCAGAGTAGAAGTGTATCCTGTCCAGGCATAAATGGTCCATGGACTTTGAGTATCTTTCCACTCTGCATGGACGTGTGTGGTCTGAAATAGGCCCTTGTTGGCAGACTCCAACTGTTTCAGCTGCACGGTGGAGAGGTGGGTGTTTGATGTTTGACATTGCTTTGCCTATTAAACAGGGTCATCACCGACTCACATCAGGGGCCTAAGGACTGGTGGCTCCACTAAGGCCACCCACCCACCCGTGGCAGGGGTCCAAGGATAACTGGCACCTCCCAGTTCTTACAACCAAAAACATTGGGTGCCCATGGTCTGTCTGCAGAGCCCACCCACCTGTATGCTCTAGGGAACAGGGACATACTTTCCTCGGAGACACATGTCTTGCTCAGAGTGTGAGCCCCCCCCCCGCTGTAACAAGATACCAGTACCTACACCAATCACCCCAGCTTCTCTAAGCCTGTAGGACAGAGTCCATACCACACACTTGATGATCAGCTACCTGGACACCTGAGCTGAATTCATACAAGAAAAGTGACTGGGCTCTTAGATTGATATACCTGATAACAGCTGTACCCATCTGGGGACAGGACGTCAGAGCTCCAAAGGTGAAAATAATCAAGATAGCTTGCTCAAGCAGCTCATTTAGGCATATCAGAACAAAACAAAGCAAGAAGCTATGACACAGTAAGCAAACATAAAATAAACTAATACAATAACTTAGAGATGGCTCGGAGACAACAGTCAATATCAAATAGCATGAAGAAACAGACCATGATCACCTCAACAAGCTCTCAAAGCAACGAATCAAGAGGTCTTCTAGATGAAAGTGCCCTTCTGGAATTACCAGAGGAAGAATACAAAAGATTAATATGCAGAACCCTTCAAGACATTAGGAAGGAAATGAGGCAATATGCAGAACAAGGCAAGGAACACACAGATAAAGCAATTGAAGACATTAAAAAGATTATTCAAGAACATAGTGAAAAATTTAATAAGTTGGAAAAATCCATAGACAGAAAGCAATCAGAAATCCAGAAGATTAACAATAAAATTACAGAAGTAGACAACTCGATAAAAAGTCAGAGGAGCAGAACTGAGCAAGTGGAAGGCAGAATTTCTGAACTCGAAGGTGTATCACTTGGCACTAATATATTTGAAGAAAAATCAGATAAAAGAATTAAAAAAATGAAGAAACCTTAAGAATCATGTGGGACTCTATCAAGAGAAATAGCCTACGAGTGATTAGAGTACCAGAACAGGGAGGCACGACAGAAAATACAGAAAGAATTGTTGAAGATTTGTTGGTAGAAAACTTCCCTGATATCATGAAAGGTGAGAAGATATCTATTCAAGATGCTCATCGAACTCCACACAAGGTAGATTTTAAAAGAAAGTCACCAAGGCATATTATAATCAAACTTGCCAAAAACCAAAGGTAAGAGAGAATTTTAAGAGCAGCTAGGGATAAATGAAAAGTCACTACAAAGGAGAGTCAATAAGAATAACCCCGGACTACTCAGCAAAAGCCATGCAGGCAAGAAGGTAATGGGTTGACTTATAAGAAAAACTGATGGAAATAAATTGCCAGCCAAGAATCTTATATCCAGCAAAACTGTCTCTCAAATATGAAGGTGAAATTAGGACATTTCCAGATAAACAGAAGTTTAGGCAATTTGTAAAAACCAAACCAAAACTACAAGAAATACTAAAGGGAGTTCTTTGGTTAGAAAATCAACAATGTCAGGTATCAGCCCAAGACAAGAATGCTGGGCAGAGCAATCAGAAGTCAACCGTGACAGGGAAATCACAAAAATAAATCAAGATAAAAAAGCACTGAAAACAGGGACACAGCGATGTTATTATGTAAAAGAAGACAACATTAAAACAATAAAGAGGGATGAAGAAATGTCATAGACCTTCCATATGGAGAGGAAGACTAGGTGATACAAAGAAATAAAATTTAGATTTAAATGGATAGAAAAATAGGGGCAAATAATAAGGTAACCACAAAGGAGACAAACTATCCTACACAGTAAAATAAAATACAAGAAAAAAAATAGAGACTCAGCAGAAACAAAATCAACAACAACAAATATGAGGAAAGGACAATATATAAAGATAATATACTCAGCACATAAAATTAAGTGGGAAAGAGAAACTGTCAATAACACACACAAAAAAGACATCCAAATGATAGCACTAAATTCATGCCTATCCATAATTACACTGAATGTAAATGGACTAAATGCACCAATAAAGAGACAGAGAGTGGCAGAATGGATTAAAAAACACGATCCGTCTATATGCTGCCTACAGGAGACACACCTTAGACTTAGACACACAAACAAACTAAAACTCAAAGGATGGAAAAAATATATCAAGCAAACAACAATCAAAAAAGAGCAGGAGTAGCAATATTAATCTCAGACAAAATTTAAAGCTAAAGCCATCATAAAGGATAAGGAAGGACACTGTATAATGATTAAAGGGACACTATACCAAGAAAATATAACCGTATTAAATATTTATACACCCAATGACGGGGCTGCAAGATACATAAAACAAACTCTATCAGCATTGAAAAGTGAGATAGACAGCTCCACAATAATAGTAGGAGATTTCAACACACCACTTTCCGTGAAGGACAGGACATCCAGAAAGAAGCTCAACAAAGACACGGAACATCTAAAGGCCACAATCAACCAACTTGACCCCATAGACGTATACAGAACACTCCACCCAACAGCATCCAAGCATATTTTCTTTTCTAGTGCACATGGAACATTCTCTAGAATAGACCACATATTAGGTCTTAAGGCAAGCCTTAGCAGAACCCAAAACACTGAAATGTTACAAAGCATCTTCTCTGACCATAAGGCCATAAAAGTGGAAATCAGTAACAGAAAAAGCAAGGAAAATAAATCAAACACACAAAAAGTGAACAACACCTTTCTTAAAAATGACTGGGTTATAGAAGAAATTGAAGACGGAATAAAAAAATTCATAGAGTCCTATGAGAATGAAAACACTTCCTATCAGAACCCAACTGAAATTAAAAGAATCATATCAGATTACTATGATAAATTGTGCTCTAAAAAATTTGAAAACCTAGAAGAAATGGATGAATTCCTAGAAGCACGCTACTTACCTTAACTGACACAAACAGAGGTAGAACAACTAAGTAGACCCATAAAAAAAGAAGAGATTGAAAAGGTAATCAGAAAACCCCCAACAAAAAAAAAGCCTTGGCCCTGATGGCTTCACTGCAGAGTTCTACCCAACTTTCAGAGAAGAGTTAACATCACTACTACTATAGGTATTTCAGAGCATAGAAAAGGATGGAATACTCCGAAACTCATTCTATGTAGCCAGCATATCCCTGATACCAAAAGACATCACAAAAAAGAGAAAATTACAGACCTATATCCCTCATTAACTTAGATGCAAAAATCCTCAACAAAATTCTAACCAATAGAATTCAACAATATATCAAAAAAATAATTCACCATGACCAAGTGGGATTCATTTTTTTTAGGCAGGGATGGTTCAACATTAGAAAAAGAATTAATGTAATCCATAGTATAAATAAAACAAAAAACAAGAATCACATGATTTTATAAATTGATACAGAAAAAGCATTTGACCAAGTTCAACACCCATTCATGATAAAAACTCTCAGCAAAATAGGAACAGAAGGAAAATTCCTCAGCATAATAAAGGGCATTTATACAAAGCCAGCAGCCAACATCATCCTAAATGGAGAGAGCCTGAAAGCATTCCCCTTGAGATCGGGAACCAGACAAGGATGCCCCTTATCACCACTCTTATTCCACATTGTGCTGGAGGTTCCAGCCAGAGCAATTTGGCTAGATAAAGAAATAATGGGAATCCAGATAGGCAAGGGAGAAGTAGAAGTATGTGCATTTGCAGATGACATGATCTTATATGGAAACCCTGATGGTGTAGTTGTTAAGTGTTATGGCTGCTAAAAAAAAGGGTCAGCAGTTTGAATCTGCCAGGTGCTCCCTGGAAACTCTATGGGGCAGTTCTACTCTGTCCTATAGGGTTGCTATGAGTTGGAATCAACTCGACTGCACTGGGTTTGGTTTTGATCTTATACACAGAAAACCCTAAGGAATCCTCCAGAAAACTATTGAAACTAACAGAAAAGTTCAGCAAAGTATCAGGATACAAGGTAAACATACAAAAATCACTTGGATTCCTCTACACCTACAAAAAGAACATTGAAGAGGAAACCATCAAATCAATACCATTTACAGTAGCCCCCAAGAAGATAAAATACTTAGGAATAAATCTTATCAGAGATGTAAAAGACTTACACAAAGAAAACTACAAAACACTTCTGCAAGAAAACAAAAGAGACCTACATAAGTGGAAAAACATAACTTGCACATGGATAGGAAGACTTAACATTATAAAAATGTCTATTCTACCAAAAGTGATCTATAGATTTAATGCAACTCCGATCCAAATTCCAATGACATTTTTTAATGAGATGGAGAAACAAATCACCAGCTTCATATGGAAGGGCAAGAGGCCCCGGATAAGTAATTAATTGCTGAGAAAGAAGAACAAAGTGGGAGGCCTCACTCTACCTGATTTTAGAAACTACTATACCACCACAGTAGTCAAAACAGCCTGGTACAACAATAGATACATAGATCAATGGAACAGAGTTGAGAATCCAGACATAAACCCATCCATATATGAGCAGTTGATATTTGACAAAGGCCCCAAAGCAGTTAAATGGGGGAAAACACAGTTTTTTTAGCAAATGGGGCTGGCATAACCAGATATCCATCTGCAAAAAATGAAAGAAGACCCATACCTCACACCATGCAAAAAAACAAGATCAAAATGGATCAAAGACCTAAAATATAAAATCTAAAACGATAAAGATCATGGAGGAAAAAATAGGGACAATGCTAAGAGCCCTAAAACATGGCATAAACAGTGTACAAAACATTACTAACAATGCAGAAGAAAAACTAGATAACTGGGAGCTCCTAAAAATCAAACACCTATGCTCATCCAGAGACTTCACCAGAAGAGTAAAAAGATTACCTACAGACTGGGAAAACATTTTCAGCTGTGACGTTTCCGATCAGGGCCTGATCTCTAAAATCTACATGATACTGCAAAAACTCAACTACAAAAAGACAAATAACCCAATTAAAAAATGGGCAAAAGATATGAACAGACGCTTCAGTAAAGAAGGCATTCAGGTAGCTGACAGATACATGAGGAAATGCTCACGATCATTAGCCATTAGAGAAATGCAAATCAAAACTACAAAGAGATTCCATCTCACTCCAATAAGGATAACATTAATCCAGAAAACCCAAAATAATAAATAATAAATCCTCACAACTGGACCAATGAGCAACATCATGATAAATGGAGAAAAGATTGAAGTTGTCAAGGATTTCATTTTACTTGGATCCACGATTAACAGCCATGGAAGCAGCAGTCAAGAAATCAAAAGACACACTGCATTGGCAAATCTGCTTCAAAGGACCTCTTCAAAGTGTGGAAGAGCAAAGATGTCACCCTGAAGACTAAGGTGCACCTGACCGAAGCCATGGTATTTTCAATCACATCATATGCATGTGAAAGGTGGACAATGAATACGGAAGACTGAAGAAGAGTTGACGCCTTTGAATTGTGGTGTTGGCGAAGAATATTGAATATACCATGGACTGCCAAAAGAACAAATAGATCTGTCTTGGAAGAAGTGGGGCCAGAATGCTCCTTAGAGGCAAGGATGGCGAGACTGCGTCTTACATACTTTGGACATGTTGTCAGGAGGGATCAGTCCCTGGAGAAGGGCATCATGCTCGGCAGAGTACAGGGTCAGCGGAAAAGAGGAAGACCCTCAAAGAGGTGGATTGACACAGTGGCTGCAACGATGAGCTCAAGCGTAACAACGATTGTAAGGATGGTGCAGGACTGGGCAGTGTTTCATTCTGTTGCGCATAGGGTCGCTATGAGTCGGAACTGACTCGATGGCACCTAACAACAGCAACAACAAAAATAAATGTTGGAGAGGTTGTGGAGAGATTGGAACACTTATACACTGCTGGTGGGAATGTAAAACGGTACGGCCACTTTTGAAATCGATTTGGTGCTTCCTTAAATAACTAGAAATAGAACTACCATATGATCCAGCAATCCCACTCCTTGGAATATATCCTAGAGAAATAAGAGCCTTTACGCGAACAGATATATGCACACCCATGTTCATTGCAGCACTGTTTACAATAGCAAAAAGATGGAAGCAACCAAGGTGCCCGTCAATGGATGAATGGGTAAATAAATTATGGTATATTCACACAATGGAATACTCTGCATTGATAAAGAATAGTGATGAATCTATGAAACACTTCATAACATGGAAGAATCTGGAAGGCATGGTGCTGAGTGAAATTAGTCAGTTGCAAAAGGACAAATATTGTATAAGACCACTATTATATGTACTCAAGAAATAGTTCAAACAGAGAAGAAAATATCCTTTGATGGTTACAAGATGGGGGAGGGAGGAAGGGAGGGTGGGAGAAAGGTTTTCACTAATTAGATAGTAGATAAGAACTACTTTAGGTGAAGGGAAAGACAATACACAATACAGGTGAGTTCAGCACAACTGGACTAAGCCAAAAGCAAAGAAGTTTCCTAAATAAACTGAATGCTTCGAAGGCCAGCATAGCAGGGGCAGGGGTTTGGGGACCATGTTTTCATGGGAAATCTATGTCAATTGGCATAATAAAATCTATTAAGAAAACATACTACATCTCACTTTGGATAGTGGCATCTGGGGTCTTAAATGCTACCAAGCGCCCATCTAAGGTGCATCAATTGGTCTCAACCCACCTGGACCAAAGGAGAATGAAGAACACCAAGGACACAAGGTAATTATGAGCCCAAGAGACAGAAAGGGCCACATAAAGCAGAGACTATAATCACCCTGGGATGAGTAGAACTAGATGGTGCCAAGGTACAACTGATGACTGTCCTGACAGGGAACACAACAGAGAACCCCTGAGGGAGCTGGAGAGCAGTGGGATGCAGACCCCAAATTCTTGTAAAAAGGCCAGATTTAATGGCCTGACTGTGACTGGAAGGACCCCAGTGGTCATGGCCCCCACACCTTCTTTTGGCCCAGGACAGGTACTATTCCCAAAGCCAGTTCTTTAGACAGGGATTGGACTGGACAATGGGATGGAGAGGAATGCTGGTGAGGAGTGAGCTTCTTGGATCAGATGGATACTTGAGACTATGTTGGCATCTCCTGCCTGGATGTGAGGTGGGAAGGTAGAGGGGTTTAGAAGCTGGCGAAGTGGACACGAAAAAAGAGAGTGGAGGGAGGGAGGGAGCCGGCTGTCTCATTGGGGAAGGGCAATTGGGAGTATGTAGCAAGGTATGTATAAGTTTTTGTGTGAGAGACTGACTTGATTTGTAAACTTTCACTTAAAGCACAATAAAAATTAAAAAAAAAATTATTCCTTGATATTTCAGTCTTTTAAAAGCTATTTTAAATGGATTAAAAATAATTCCTTTTCAGATTGCTCATTGTTGGTTTATAGAAACTGAAGTTTATTAGAAAGTCATTTGCAACTTGACAAGAGCTCCAAGTTTAAAATAATTTAATCTTCTTTTAGTTTGGACTAGACTGCCTGGGTTCAGATCCTGGTCTGCCACTTAATACCCATGTGACTTTGGACAAGCTACCATCTGTAAAAGACCAAAAACCAAACCCATTGCCATCGAGTCGATCCCGACTCATAGCGACCCTATAGGACAGAGTAGAACTGCCCCCGTAGAGTTTCCAAGGAGCACCTGGTGTATCTGAACTGCTGACCTTTTGGTTAGCAGCCATAGCACTTAACCACTACGCGACCAAGGTTTCCAACCATGTGTGAAAGGGAACTAATAACAGATGAGCTATTAAGGTTGACAAAACAGGCTTACTTGGCCATCACTTGTTTAGCTTGTGAAACAAACTTGTTTAACTTGTTAAACACAAGTTTAAAATCCCACTGAATTTACTGATGAAATGATATAAGGCGTGGGATTTACTTCAAAATAACCCAGGGAGGCTGCCAGGAGTGTGGAACTCTTATGCACTGCTGGTGGGAATGCAAAACGGTACAACCATTTTGGAAAATGATATGGAGCGTCCTTAGAAAGCTAAAAATAGAAATACCATATGATCCAGCATTCCCACTCCTGGGAATATATCCTAGAGGAGTAAGAGCTGTCACACGAATAGACATATGCACACCCATGTTCATTGCAGCACTGTTCACAATAGCAAAAAGATAGAGACAACCTAGATGCCCATCAACAGATGAATGGATAATCAAATTGTGGTAATACACACAATGGAGTATTACACAACTATAAAAAACCCTGATGAGTTTGCTAAGCATCTCATAACATGGATGACTCTGGAGGGAATTATGCTGAGTGAAATAAGTCAATCACAGAAGGACAAATATTGCATGAGACCACTACTATAAAAGCTCATGAAAATGTTTATACACAAAAAAGAAAGAATCTTTGACGGTTACAAGGGAGGGGAGGGGTGGGGATGGAAAAAAAGCACTAAATGGACAATAGATGTTCTTGGGGAACACGTAGCTCAGTTGGCATAACATAGTTTATAAAGAAAACGTTCCACATTCCACTTTGGTGAGTAGTGTCTGGGGTCTTAAAAGCTTGTGAATAGCCACCTAAGATACTCCACTGGTCTCACCCTGAAGGCAGCATGGGAAAATGAGGAAAACCAAAGGCACAAGAGAAACATTAGTCCAAAGGACTAATGGACCACGACTACCACAGCCTCCACCAGACTGACTCCAGCACAACTAGATGATGCCTGGCTAGCACCACTGACTGCTCTGACAGGGATCACAATAGAGGATGCCAGACAGAGCTGGAAAAAAAATGTAGAACAAAAGTCTAATTCTCAAAAAAAGACCAGACTTACTGGCCTGACAGAGATCGGAGAAACCCCGAGGGTATGGCCTCCAGACACCCTTTTAGCTATGTAATGAAGTCACTCCTGAGGTTCACCCTTCAGCCAAAGATTAGAAAGGTCCATGAAAAAAAATGAGACTAATGGGGCACAACAACAGCCCAGGGGCAAGGACTAGAAGGCAGGAGGGGACAGGAAATCTGGCAATAGGGAACTCAGGGTTGAGAAGTGAGAGTGTTGACGTGTAGTGGGGTTAGTAACCAATGTCACAAAGCAATATGTGTACTAATTGTTTAATGAGGAGCCTTCATCTAAAGTACACTAATAAAAAACAAAACAAAACAACCCAGGGAACAGAGTGGGGGAAATAGGTAGGAATATAGATACAGGATTGTCCATGAATTTGCAACTCCTGAAGCTGAGTAATTGGCATATGGCAGCTCATTGTATTATTCCCTCTGCTTTTATATGTATTTGAAATGTCACATAATAAAAAGTTAAAACAAAAAATAAAAAATGAGTCCTTTGATATTTAGGATATTAAAACAAACAAACAAACCAAAAAACAAAAACTCATTGCCATCAAGTAGATTCCAACTCAGAGATCCTACAGAACAGAGTAGAACTGCCCCATAGAGTTTCCAAGGAGTGGCTGGTAGATTCTCGTTAAGAGCTGTAACTCTTAACCACTGCGCCACCAGGGCTCCATTTAGGATATAACCACTTGAAAATTAGTTTTGAAGTCCCACTTGTTGTGTGTGTGTGTGTGTGTGTGTGTGTTTTCCTAACGAGGGAAAAAGCCCCTCCGTTACTTGAGATAACTAGGGAAAATGCCAGCATGAAGATTCTCAAGGGCAGTTATTGTCTGACTCACCCTGCCCCCACTGCTCCAGTGTGGTTTTTCTCCAGTGGATAGGGTATTCCCCTGTCGCCTGCCTGGGTATGGTGACTCATACCCCAAATCAAAGTTTCACATCTAACTATTATGGGCACTGATTATCAAAGTTGGAACCCAAAGGCCAGGTTGAAATGAGGAAAGGCTATTTAACACCCTCCCTTTCTTAAAGGTCAAGACTTTCCTCCAGAAAAGATTCCTCTCCATTGGGAAGCCTCTGCATGATGTCACCCTAGGTATGTACTTAACAGCGGACCTTTCCTAGAAGTACACTCAGCTCTTTTTTTGGGGGGGTGGGGACATTCATCTTTGGGATGAAA
Organism: Loxodonta africana; assembly: GCF_030014295.1. Taxonomy (NCBI): domain Eukaryota; kingdom Metazoa; phylum Chordata; class Mammalia; order Proboscidea; family Elephantidae; genus Loxodonta; species Loxodonta africana. The sequence goes on along the minus strand of NC_087345.1, from coordinate 171,781,546 downwards.
TCAGCCTAAGCCATAAACTTGTTTATATAGACACAGTATTTTTAAAGAAATACCAGATCAGGGAGCTCATCATGGTTTGGTTATTTAGACTGTCTGGGCTGCTGCCCAGCTATTTCACTGTCTCAGACTTCAGAGGAATGAAAAAAGGAGAAAGACTGTCTGCCTTTGCTCAGGGCACACCCACCAGGCACTAACTAGTTGCTCGGGGCCTTCTTTCCCACGGAGAGAGAAAACAGATTTGGGTATCTTTCTTGCTCAGTGTGCCAGGCAGCCACCGCCATTCAGAGTAAACCTAGTTACCTATCCGCAGGGCCAGAATGAGCCATGTGGGGGCTCTAAACACTGATGATGTGTGGTGCCCCCTCCTTCGCTTACTCATGCATTTGAACTGGATACGTGAGATATGTATATGTATATGTATATGTGTGTGTATGTTTGTGTGTGCATGTGTGTGTTAGCTAGCCATGATGTAACTTTTTAAAAAAAATATGACTATAATATTAGCGATTGAATGCAAAAATTGCATATGACCTTTTAGCGGAATGAGATGGACTGGATTGTAAAATTTTTAGTGGATGCGGGGTACTAAGATTTTTATCACATACCACATTTGCTGCAAGAAGAATATTCCATATGTTCTATAATAAGGAACACAAGTCAGGGAACTTAGTTGTTTCGAGGATCAATGTAAAACTCTCTTGATCTCCTACAACGAAAAACTGACTTTCGCCGATTTTGCTTTAAGCAGCTCATACTTTAATTTCGATGCTTGTTTCATAATGAATGGCATAATTAAAAATGAACAAATGAAAAGATGCCAGAAAAGAAAATTCAATGATGAGAAAACTAATATTATAACAAATTACTGGTTTATCTTTAGATAGGTCATTCATCTCTCACATTATAATTAAAAACATTTCTTTCTATTCTTTGCTCTTACAAATTCCTCAATGATTTCATCACAATTAAGCTACGGAACGACATCTACTTCCACATAGAAGAAGGATAATGGATCGAGTCGTACTTCAATCACTGTCGTACGCTGAGAGTTTTTGAGTCTCTTTAGGGATGAAAATGAGGGTTCTGTTGTGCAGTTCGTGGTCATTAAAGTTAGGGATATGCAGAGAGCAATTTCAACACTGGGAAATAGGCATTGTAGTTTATCTTCTATTATGGAACCCTACACGCCTATATGAATAAAATTTGTCTTTCCTGAATCCGTAAACTTAGTTCTCATGTAGGGGTAAAATTGTCCCGTCTCTCGGTAAATGTTGGTATTTAAGTCGTTGGGAGAAGCCTGCACTAATTTCCTGGATGCCTTCACGCACTCCTCATCAGGTATGGCCACATTGTTCAAGAAGGAAAATCTATACAAAAGAGCTTCATTACAGTTTTGCCCTTCTTTTCATGCGAGACTCAAGTGTGTCAATGATGGTGGTTACGAGAAATTGATTTCCGTCACTGAATGATACTTCTGTCATTTACTTGTTTCTTTCTAATGCTTCTGAGATAGTGAACTGCTTGATAATCGGTATTGGGAAGTATCTGTTCTGTTATGGTTTCCAGGTTTTCAAAATCTTCTCTTAAACTGTGTAAATACCCTAATAAAAGACTGATAGAGACTCGTGCATGTTTTTAAATTCACTCCTGAATCTTGGAAAACTTGACTCGTCCAAGGAAGATGCAGCAATATATTATTCCACATACCCACATAGACCCATAGTCTACTGTGTGCATTTTGTTGGTGACGTTTTCAGCTTCTGTTTCGGTATCTCCTTTTTGTGTCTAGTCTTCAGCAGTATTTTCTAAGGCATCTAGAATCTGAGTGTATGTTTCCAGGATTGCAGTCGTTGCTACAGCGTGTATTAGAACGACATTTAATACCTGATCATGTCCCAATGTTGATGAGAAGAGGGGACAAAAAATTTGTACAGTAATTGAATAGTAAAAAAAATCGACTGCTTCTCGACAACAATCTACTTCACTATATCCTACAAGATTAAGTGAACGTGAAGCGCATGGTATGAAAATGGCATATTCATTACGTTCTAAAATTTTCTGTTGCATGCCTTTATAAAGCCCTGACATATTGACAGCATGGTCATAGGACTGACCTCTGCACTTAGAAAAATCAATTTTTCAAACTTCTCATAAGTAGTGAAGTACTCTATTTGTGATTTCTTCATTGGTATGACTTTCTAAGCTAGTAAATGTGATAAATTGCTGGACAGTTTTTCCATCTGTTGGAGATACTTATCTTAAGGCAATATTTAGCTGATCTGTATGAGAAAGGTCAGGAGTGGAATCTACAGACAAACGGAAATATTGAGCAATACTTATTTCACTGAAAATAGTTGATTGAACTTTATCACTAATTAAGTTTATTAATTCGTCACAAGTTGTTTTAGACATATACAGTGAGTTGCCCCTTTCTGTGTTACCATATTTTGAGATGTGACCTGCTACGAACGGATCATACTCAGCAAAAAGCTCAAAAAAAATCCCCAAAATTTCCATTTTGTAGGGACCCAAACACTACATTTCTTCCTCAAAAAGATAGCTCACGTTCAGTGATAGTTATGACAGCAACAACGGATTGCAAAATGGCTTTCCAATACTGAAATTCTTCATTAATTTGTGTTTTCACTTCATGAGTTAAGTCAAAACCATGACTTTGGTTGAAATATGTCAACATACAATCTCTGTGAATTGAACTCTTTTCATGTTTATCAATCATATTTGAGTTGCACCAATTGCTAAAGCTACCTGTAGCAAATCAAAAATTAATGATTTAGGACTGGCTAGTTTGCAAAGAAAACAATATACAGAGCTGACTGATGGAGAATACAGTACCCAGACCCTCTTATAATTTTCACCATTAGCTTTGCACCCTAGAAATAAATTCTGGCTACCGAACCTTGCTTGGTTATCATCCAGAAATTTTTGTCATGATTTTTCAAATGGTCCACTGTGATGATGACAATCAGTTGGCCCTCTTTTGATCCAATAATCTACATCATTAGGAGAAAAATTATTCCACAAAGCAGGATCTGTATCTCTGTTGCTTATGAGGTCTACAGATGCTGCAATTTCAGATTCTAAAATAGTTTCACTTTCTACACTGTTATTAATTATTTTTTACTACAGCAAGGAATGGATGTAAAATTTGGAACAAATTCTGTTATATTCGTCTTGCTATTAGTAATTTGGAAACCCTGGTGGCATGGTGGTTAAGTGCTATGGCTGCCAACCAAAAGGTTGGTGGTTCAAATCTACCAGGCGCTCCTTGAAAACTCTATGAGGCAGTTCGACTCTGTCCTATAGGTTGCTATGAGTTGGAATCGACTCGATGGCAGTGGGTTTATTAGTAATTTTGGCTCTAGAGGTACTAGAATAATGATTTGCACACATTAAACTCACACGTTCAATGGAAGAAGTCTCTTCTGATTCATTTTGTTTTAAAAAGGAATTTAATTTTGGAATTGTCTTTAGGGATTCATAAATCCTTTACTTTTTATCTTCTGTGAGCTTTCATTTTTGCTCTGCACTTAGTTGTTGATGTTTCATTTTACCTGGATATAAAATTATTTCACCTTTTTAAATTTGGTTCTACCATAGCAAACAAATTTGAATAATTGAAAATAAATAAAAATTATAAAACAAGTAAAATTTATAAAATGAAATTTACATTTGAATTTGGACGTTAACACAAAAGTTTATATTTGAAAATTAGTAAGAAAAAAATTCATTTGGAACATCTGATTTTCTTCTTCAGGTCTGAGATAATCAAAAGAAATAGTACTTACAAGGCATTGAAGATTATGTCATTCGCTGTCGTACAATGTTTGTTGGCAGGCCCTTCGCAGACCTCCACTACTGTTCTTGATCTTGAAATAATACTTAAAAAATTGCATACTTGCTTTCCGTCTTTTGATGCTGCGCATTCACAATTCATTGGACTACTCCTGATACTCGATGGGGACCAAAGTGATCGCAAATAGCATGATACAAATACCAGGTCATGCTCAACCTGAAGATGCGTTTTGGTTCTCTTTGTGCAGAGCCACATACCTCATGGGAGAAAGATATGGCAGTCTGCTTCAGTAAATATTTAAAAAAAACCCAGTGCCGCAGTAAATATTACAACCTTGGAAACACTATGGGGCAGTTCTGCTCTCTCCGATAGGGTTGCTATGTGTTGGAATCTACTTGAGGGCAATGGGTTTGGTTTTAACAGGTTAGATACATCATGAGTCATGTGATTAGAGTGTTGCTGGAGCATCTTATGGGTTGAGGAGAGAGAATTGAGTGTGAGGTTATACTCGATTGGTCTGGAATGAAAAGGAAAATATAATTGTTATCATATACAAAATTTATAAAATGGTATCAATTTCATTTAGCACCCTGCCAGTTCCCTTCCACTTCTGCGCTCACTTTTCCTTGTGTCCCCTCTGCTTGGCATGTGTGGGTCTTTGCTTTGGACAACTGGTGCCCCTGTTTCATTGATGCCCTAAGCACGCGCTTACCTTGCTTATTGGCTAATCTGTGCCTGCCCATCCCTGGCTCAGTCTTCCTCCTGCTCTTAAAATTGAGGAAACTGAGGCTCAGAGAGGTTAAGCAACTTCCCTAAAGTGTGGTGTCTGGGTTGGCTTCCTACACCACTTTCTTTCTGACCTCGAGAAAGCTGTATCTGTTCTACATAGAATTTAAAGCAAACATCCCGGAGATAAAAATCCAGCCATTGATAGAAATGTATCCTGAGCATAAGAAAGCGAACATTGGCCCTCAATTTTCATACCTTGAAATAGCTGTGGTAGTTATGATGTCTCCATTGTACAGAGGAGGAGAATGAAGTATGGTCGAAGGTCATAGAGTTGGCACATGGTGTTGCTGCAATTGATACCCACCTCTCTGTACTCAAAAACCTGTACTCTTTCCACTTCATCACTGGAAAAAGTGAGTAGACCCTAGGTATGGTAGAAATGCTTCTAAGGGGCTGTGGAAGGTAGGAAGAGTTAGGAGATGGAATTGTGTGTCTTCTCCCATATATTTCCCAGCTTCCCTGATAGGTTCTCCTAACATGCCTTTCCCTCCTTTCACTCCTCTGTGCCTTTGCTCAAGCAAATGTGCTCTTACCCTGGAACATAGCTTTCTTCCCTTCTCTCTTCACTCCTTAAAAATCTACCCAAGGCTGAAGACAGGAAAACTAGAGTACTGGAAATGTAACAACCAGAACGAAATTAAAGAGAATGTTAACATATTGTAAAAAATGTAACTACACTTTCCAACTATCTCAGTATCTGACATTTTGCATTTATGACAGTAAAAAATCTACAATCTACTTTTTGCATTAGTGACATTCGTCTGGCAATAATGAATGCTGAAGTGTGAGGCGAGAGTAATATTGGCTTTGATGGTTAAGGTTATGTGTCACCTTGGCTGGGCATGATCCTCAGTGGTTTGGCAGTTATGTAACGATGTAATCATCCTCCATTTTGTGTTCTGCTGTAGTCATCCTCCATTTTGTGTAACTCTGATATCACATAATAACCTGGTCTTTGGAATCTAACCAAGTCAGTGAGGAGAGGCTGTAATGTCACTGAGCGATTTGTGTAGAAATTGTCAAATGGGAACCTAATTTGCTGTGTAAACTTCCACTGAAAACACAATAAAATATTATTTAGAAAAAAAATCTACTCAAGGCTCATCACAGATGTCACCGACCTTCCTAATCTTCCCAGTTATAATCAATCACTTATGATTGCAATTTGCTGATACGTTTTGCATTACAGCTTATTTTTTTTATAGTCTGAATCCCCTAACTAGATTTTTGAGCAACATGAGGCAAAGGACTGTGACTAATAATTAAAAATTAGATGGTTTTTATTTTAAAAAATTACAAATTATTATATGTATATATTTTTATATAACACACATGTTATTATTGAGGGTAATATGATAACCACCCTCTGTGCTGCTTTCTGATTTCCATCTCTCTGCCCAGAGCTAACCGCCATGCTGAATTTTGTGGTAATTATTTCCTTGCTCTCCTTCTAGTTTATGCCCTATTTGTACGAATCCCTAAACACTGTTTTTGCTTGTATTTTAACTTTACCAAAAAAAATAAAATAAAATACTGTATGTATTCTTTAACAATTTGCTTTTCATGCTCAACCTGAAAATTTTGAGAATTTGTCATATTGTAGCTGTAGTTCATGTAGTGGTAACTGCCCATTTCCGTTATTGGTGTGGTAATGGCATCACCTGTCACCAGTCCCAGGGTTCTGCATTGTAGTAAATACATTACTGTCAGTTCAAACCCCTTTACTGGCTTGGCACACCCAACCCTCACCTGCTATGAATGTTTTCTGCTAATGGCTCACAGCTGACCCCTTCTCTAAAGAAGCCTCCTTGGCCTAACCAGGGCTTCAAACTGGTTCTTCCACATTCAGTCACGGTTAAGGAGGCAACATCGGAACAGACCTGAATTTTTAAAATTTGGGTGACCCGAAACCATACCTGGAATGGGAAAAATTACAAGTCGAAGCCTTGCTAGAAAATTAACTTCCCTCTTAGAATACAAGGGCAGCATACGCATTGGATAGCAACCAAATTTCTTGCCCATTGGATTGTGCACAGAGTCGAAACAGCGGTGCCTGGCTCAGAGATAGTGGCTGACCATGCCACTTTGCATGTGTGTTGCTCTCCTCAGTCCTGGCAATAATCCAGTCTCACCTGTCAGGCTTCTGAAAGGGCTCACTACGCCTCTTCCAAGTCTCCCATTCCAGGGCTTTGACCCACAATTTTTTCCATTCCAGTTATGGTTCTGGGTCACTCAATTTTTAAAAATTTGGATCTCTTTCAATGTTGCTTCATTGACCATGACAGAACTGGTTTGAACTGGTTTGAAGCCCTGGGCCTAACAAGAGCTGCTTCTCCTGGGTGGCTACACCCCAACTCACCTGGAAGTAGCCTACAGCCAATGATTGACTAACATGGGATTACAAAGGTCACCTCCCTTGCCTCAACATGTGACTAATTTTGTGGTGCTGTTCTTGTTCCAGAACTTTCTGTGAGATCAGGCTGAAGCTGGACTCCAGCTGAGATTATACCCTTGTTTAGCTCTTTTACATCCCTGTCTTGCATTCCTGACTCCCTTCCTCCTAAGAGCACTCCCTCAGTAAACCACAGGAACCCAAATCCTTGTCTCAAGCTTTGCTTTTAGCAAACGAGACCTAAGGAGTAGCTTAAGGAAGCAGCCTGTAAGGATGAGATTCTTGATTTTGTTCTGTCAATGGCCAGCTAGCTATGAGGGTTCTATCACTGGTGGTAGGTGTAGTGTTGGTAGTCCCTGGTGTATGGTACCAGTGCAATTGCAAAGATTGTCACCTTTTTCACAAAGGGGTGGGATACACATGGAAGTAGATGTACTGGCTTATACTATATCTCATATGTTTTAAAAATACGGGGGTGGAGCCCAGGGCATTTTTAGGGCAGTGAAACTACTTTGAATGATACTGTAATGGTGGACACATGCCCTTCTTATAACCCATAGGATTGTACTACACAGAGGGTGAACATAATATAAACTATGTACTTTAGTTAATAATAGTGTGTCAATATTGGCTCATCACCTGTAACAAAAGTAGGCCAGGAACCAAGATGTTAATAATAGGAGAAGCTCTGTGCAGGGGAAGAGGAGGCATATGGGAATTCCCTTTGCTTTCTGCACAATTTCTCTGTAAACTTAAACTGTCCTAAAAATTAAAGTCTATTTAAAAAATAGGGGGCATAGTAATTAAAGGACTGCAGGATTGGGTGGCTTTGACTGATGCTTTGAAGGAGGAAAATGCAGGCTCAGTCATCAATTCAAAGCAAACATGGAAGCCAGAGGATTTCGTCGGCAATGTTACGGAGATGCTCATTTCTTAAAGTTGGAGAGCAGACCAAGCTGAGGTCCAGGCCCAGGAACTCATCTGTAAGAGGAGTAAAGCATTAGAGAAGTTTTAGAGCTTGATAAGTCCCGGTAAGTCTCTCATGACAAAGTCAGAGTTCTGATATGGAAGCAGTAGAACCTTCAAGCTTGGGAGGAGATTTTCTGGGTGTATGTACTTACAAATTGTGAATACTCAAATCTCCCTGTATCTTAAGCACCTGGAGAGGTGGCCCACTTCTCCTTATTAGAGGGAAACCCTTGCCAGAGGACTATGAGAAAACCATAAGCAAGGGAGAAGCCCTACAAGATCGTGCTTGTCCTCTCTGACATCTGCCCTCGCTGCCCCTCCCAGCCACAAGACCAACCACTACAGTGCAATCCCAGCATGGCTGGCGGGGAGAGTGCTGCATTTGCTGAGGCAGGAGAAGTATTACACATCAAAATAGCTGCAGTGCCTGGGTGATAAATATTGGTGGGAACAGGAGGCTTATATCTAGGAGTGAAACTTGAGGGTGCCGGATTAAGGTGGATCCATATAAAGCTGGATCAGGGAGTGTTTGTCAGAACGGGAAAGCTCTTCCATTACGTAACATTTCACACTCTGAACAAAAAAGACAAATAACCCAGTCATAAAATGAGCAAAGGACTGGAACAGACATTTCACTAAAGAGGACATTCAAATGGACACCAAACACGTGAAAAGATGCTCAATCTTATTAGCCATCCAAAACAAAACCAAAACCAAAATAAAAAAAAACCCAAACCTGTTGCTGTCAAATTGATTCCAACTCACACAGACCCTATAGGACAGAGTAGAACTGTCCCTCAGGGTTTCCAAGGAGTGGCTGGTGTATTGAAACTGTTGGCCTTTTTGTTAGCAGCCGAACTCTCAACCACTGCCCCACCGGGGCTCTCTATGCAGATCAAAACCACAGTAAGATGCCATTTCGCTCCCACTAAAATGGAGCCCTGGTGGCACAGTGGTTAAGAGCTATGGCTGCTAACCAAAAAGGTCAGCAGTTCAAATCCACCAGCTGCTCCTCAGAAACCCTATGGGGCAGTTCTATTCTTTCCTATAGGGTTGCTATGAGTCAGAATCAACTCGAAGTCAGTGGGTCAATGGGTTAGGACGGTTAAGATAAAACAAACAAACAAAAAAACCCCAGAAAACAGCAAATATTGGCGAGGATGTGGGGAAATTGGAATCTTATCCATTGCTGGTGGGAATGCAAAATGATATTGCCGTTGTGAAAAAGTGTGGCAGTTCCTCAAAAAGTAAAAATAGAACTACCTTATGACCCAACAATTCCACTCCTAGGTATATATGCAAAAGACTTGAAAGCAGGGACTCACACAGATACTTATACATCAGTGTTCATTACAGCATTATTCACAATAGCCAAAAGGTGGAAACAACCTAAAATGCCCATCAACAGATGAATGGATAAATAAAATCTGGTACACACATACAATGGAGTAATATTCAGCCAGAAAGAGAAATGAAGTCTTAACACATGCTACAACATGGATGGAACTTGAAAACATAATGCCGGGTGAAATAAGTCAATCACAAAAGGACAAATATTGTATGACCTTACTTCCATAATAGGACAAGAACAGGTAAATGTATAAAGACCAAAGTTTATTAGTGGTTACCGGGGGTGGGAAGTGGGGAGGGGGAAAGGGGTAGTTATTGCTTATGGAGTTCTGTTCTGGTTTACGGTGATAGAAAAATCAAATTAAGGGTAGGGTTGCACAGCTGATTAAAGTAATTGCTGTCAATAAGTTGCGCACCTGTAAAAAGTGAAATAGGCAAAAGTTGTGTAATAGATATATTTACAGTGACAAGAAAAAAGAAAAAAGTAGCTGCTGAGTCTGCATATGTACTGCCAAACACCTCATGGGATTTGGCTTCTTGGTTTGGAGGTTTAGGATCATGGTTTCGTGGAACATTCCAGTTAATTGGCCTAATAATGTGTTAATGCTTCTGTTCTACCTTCTAGTTCATTAAGTAGTACCTGGGGTCTTAGAAGCTTCAAAGCTGCCATTTAAGGTACAACAATTTGTCTCTATTCACCTGGAGAAACAGAGGAAGAAGGAGAGTCAGGAACAGGAGGAGGAAATGGAATGTGTGGCTAATTGCCTCCATGAACAATGGCCTCCTTTGCTGTGAGACAAGAGCTGGATGGTGCCTGGCTACCATTACTGAACAGTTTGCTCAAAGATTCCATAGAAGAATCCTGATGAAAGGGGGAGGGAGGAGGGGAATGCAGAACAGAATTTCAAATTCTCATGGACTCTTGACTTTCTGGAGCCATGGAGGCTGGATGAATCCCTGAAACTGTTGCCCTGAAATAACATTTAAACCTTAAACCAAACATATCCCCTAAAGTCTTCTTTAAACCAAACAATTTTTTTTTTTAGTAAAGAATGTTTGCCTTGAGCATGTGCCCTTTTAAGAGCTATCTGTATGGGATCAAATTGACAATAGCAACCTCAAAGATTAGATAGGAAACTTAGGGGACAGTGAGTTTATGTTAATTAGGGGGGAGTAACTGGAAAAAGGAAGGTGAGAATGGTTGTACAACCTGAGGAATGTAATCAGTGTCACTGAAGTGTACATGCAGAGATTGTTGAATTGGTATATGTTCTGTTGTGTATATTCTCAACAACAATAACAAAAATACACTTAATTATTTAAAAAAAAAAAAAAAAAGATTCCATACCCTGGCAAGGTCCCCTTAACCTGGCAAGTTCCCCAGAGGCCAGTCCTTAGCTGGATAGTATTGGAACCTTGGAAAAAATGATGGGCCACGCTAAATGACGTAGAGATACTAAAACTCCCGTAGCTAACTGCGAAGGAGAGGGGTAAGACAGTCCAGAGAAGCGAGCAGACTGCAGTGGATTTGCTCTGTAAGACTGGGAAAACAACAAGCTGATATTATTCCTTGAGAGGCCCTAGAGGAGGACACCCTGTTTACCAAGATAATAAGGAATGTGCTGGTTCAGGAGTACCAGCATTGCTGAGAAGCTCAGTGGGGCTGCCCTCTATAGGCCAGGGATGATGGTAGGATCCGCTGTTGCAGTATTAGGACCCTGGAGTAAAAAAAAAAAAAAAAGAGCCCAATTGGCAGCATTTAGCCCACAAAAGCAGGTGGGCGTAATTACCATAATGAGCAGAAGAGTTGGAATGACAGAGTCCTCATCCATAGTGATCTACAGGAGACTCTGTGTTATGAACGAGATCCATTCGTAAGTGCGTCTTTGAGTCCAATTTGTAGCTAAGCTGGAACAGTTGCTTATGGTTATCATTTAGTCTTACTTTAGCGCAAGAGGAGCCCCGGTGGTACAGTGGTTGCAAACTCGGCTGCTAACCAAGAGGTCGGCAGTTGGAATCCACCAGCTGCTCCTTGGAAACCCTATGGGGCAGTTCTACTCTGTCCTATAGGGTCGCTATGGATCGGAATAGACTTGACAGCAACGGGTTTTTTGGTTAGTGCAAGAAAAGGCTGCCTTTTCAATGATGTGAAAGTTGCACATGGAGCAAGCGAAGGTGATTATGAAGAAGAATTTGTTGTGAGTAGGGGTTGGTTCAATCCATTCAAAGTGATGGCAAATTTACATAACATTAAAGGGCAAGTACTAGTTGCCCATAAATTGGACGTTCGTAATAGAACCAATACCAAAACAAAAACCAAACCCATTGCCATCAAGTTGATTTCAACTCAAAGCGATCCTATGGGACAGATTGGAACTGTCCCATAGGGTTTCCAAGGAGCGGCTGGTGGATTCAAACTGCTGACACTTTGGTTACCAAGCAAGCTCTTAACCAGTGCGCCACCAGGGCTCCTACTGTGTAAAGATGGGTAATGGAACACATGGGTCCTGAGGCAAGAAAGATGGGAAGCCATCACGGTTTAGTCAAAGATGAAGAGATGTAATTCCCTGATAATGAAACCATACTCTGAAACAGCTCATGACATCATCTTGGTTGAGTTTTCCTTTTTGCTGTTGACTGGTCTAACTCGGCCAGGTCCCCAGCTGTCAATGAATCTGCAGATGCTTTGGAGTTCTCCAATGTCACTTTCACGATATCCCACCCCTTTTGCAAGATTGGAAATGTTTCTAGTAATTTGTATTGCATTTGAACTACAGTGTTGGGATGTTTACTGCATGAGACAAGATGGAAAGCCTGACTCACAAAACAGTGAGTTAGGGTAAATTCTGCTTCTTCATCTTTGTTGTGGTTAGGTGTGGTCGAGTCAGTTCCGACTCAGAAATCCTATGTACAACAGAACAAAACACTGCCCGGTCCTGTGCCATCTTCACAACTGTTGTTACGTCTGAGCCCCTCACAGCAGCCACTGTGTCAATCTATCTCATTGAGGGTCTTCCTCTTTTTCACTGATGCTCTATTTACCAAGCATGATGTCCTTCTCCAGGGACTGATCCCTCCTGATGTGAGACGCATTCTCACCATCCTTGCTTCTAAGGAGCACTCTGGTTGTATTTCTTCCAAGACAGATTTGTTCGTTCTTCTGGCAGTCCATGGTATATCCAATATTCTTTGCCAACACCATAATTCAAAGGCATCAATTCTTCCTTGGTCTTCTTTATTCGTTGTCCGGCTTTCACATGCATATGAGACGATTGAAAATACCATGGCTGGGGTCAAGAGCACCTTAGTCCTTAAAGTGACATCTCTGGTTTTTAACACTTTAAAGAGGACTTTTGCAGCAAATTCTTCATCTTTAAATAAGAGGGAAAGCCTAAATAAAATTTAATATAAAATACCATATAATTTTGAAGTAAAAATTGGGGAGTTGATTTGGCATTGCCTGATGGAAACCCCAGTGGCGTGGTGGTTAAAAGCTACGGCTGCTCACCAAAAGGTCAGCAGTCCAGTTCTACTCCGTCCTATAGGGTCACTATGAGTCAGCATTGACTCAACGGCAATGGGTTTGGTTTTTTGGGGTTTTGGTGTTATATGTGGTCAGTGCCTTAGTGAATGTTTTCGTGCAAGTTAGCCTGTGCTTCCCCAAGCAAACCCATACTGTGGGAACCCAAGTAAAGAATGCTCAGCTAGGCAAGGACTCCTGTATCGAAAAGAAAAGAATTTACTTGCTCAAAAGCATTGTTGTAGTTATTATGTGCTGTCAAGTCAGTTCTGACTCATAACCACCCTCTAGGACAGAGTAGAACTGCCCGATAGGGTTTCCCAGGCTGTAGTCTTTACGGGAGCGGATCACAAGATCAATTCTCCCAATGGAGCAGCTGGTCAGTTCAAACTGCTGACCTTTCAGTTAGTAGCTGAGTGCTTAACCATTGCACCACCAGGGCATTAGCAAGTGACAAGGAATTCCTGAGAATTTTTGAAGAATCCCAACAGACACAGTATACATCACACACCCCAGATTAAACAAATTAAAAACTTCTTCGCAGGCCACGCGGTCCCCAAGAATTTTTCTTATCTGCCTGCCCCTCATTCTTTGCTTACCTGTTGGGTCCTATTTTGCCTCCTCTATCTCGGCATTTCAGCCCTCCCCAGACTGGCCTCCAAATCTTCCTCCGTCTATGACATTGAAGGCTTCTATTCAGCATCAGCTCCTATCACCTAACTGCGTATTTTACTCATCACAATTTGCGGTACAAAAAGACCCCACAGCCGCATACTCCTTGAAGGGAGTCGAGCAGAGAGGATTTTTCATTTGATTTGTGCTTTGGGACCTCACCCAACTGCAGCATCAGTCTGGTCCTTCCACACATAGACAGCGCTCTTCCTGGGAGAAACACTGGTAAATAGTGTTTTCTTCACTGTATTACCCATGTATGTAAGGAAAGAAAATGGAAACACTATTTTAACATGCTTATCTCTTGAGTCCCTAGGTGGCTCAAATGGTTTGCCCTCAACTACTAACCTAAAGGTTGGTGGTTCAAATCCATCCATTGGGACCGTGAAAGAAAGGCCTGGTGATCTGCTTCCATAAAGATTACAGCCAAGAAAACCCTATAGAACAGTTCTACTCTGTAACGCACGGAGTCGCCATGAACCCCGGGGGCCAACTCCACAGCAGTGGATTTGGTTTTTGTTTAGTTTTGTTTTTCTTTTTCTTTTATTGTGCTTTAGATGAGGGTTTACAGAGCAAACTAGTTTCTCATTAAACAATTAGTACACATATTTTGTGACATTGGTTGCCAGTCCTACCACATGTCAACATTCTCCCCTTTCCGACCTTGGGTTCCCCATTATCAGCTTTCTTGTCCTCTCCTGCCTTCTTATCCTTGCCCCTCAGCTGGTGTGCCCATTTAGTCTCGTTTTGTTTTATAGGACTGTTGTCTAATCTTTGGCTGAAGGGTGAACCTCAGGAGTGACCTGATTACCGAGCTATAAGGGTGTCCAGAGGCCACACTCTTAGGTTTCTTCGGTCTCTGTCAGACCAGTATGTCTGTTTTTTTTTGTTTGTTTGAGTTAGAATTTTGTTCTACATTTTTCTCCAGCTCTGTCTGGGACCCTCTACTGTGATCCTGTCAGAGCAGTCCATGGCGGTGGCTGGGCACCGTCTAGGTTGTACTGGGCTCAGGCTGGTGGAGTCTATGGTAGTCATGGTTCATTAGTCCTTTGGACTTAATCTTTCCCTTGTATCTTTGGTTTTCTTCTTTCTCCTTTGCTCTATAGATGGGGTGAGACCAGTGTAGCACCTTAGAAGGCTGCTCACAAGCTTTTATGACCCCAGACACTACTCTCACCAAAGTAGAATGCAGAATATTTTCATTATAAACTATGTTATGCCAATTGACCTAGATGTTCCCAGAGGCCATGACCCCCACAGCCCTCAGCCCAGCAATTCTGTCCCTCCAGGGGTTTGGATGTGTCTACGGAGCTTCTATGACCTTGCTTTGGACAAGTTGTGCTGACTTCCCCAGTACTGTGTACTGTCTTACCCTTTACCAAAGTAACCACTTATCTATTATCTAGTTAGTTTTTCCATCCCCACACCTCCCCTCCCTTGTAACCATCAAAGATTGTTTCTTTTTGTGTGTAAACGTTTTTATGAGTTTTTATTGTAGTTGTGTCATGCAATATTTGTCCTTTTGTGATTCACTTAGCACCATGTCTCTAGATTCATCCAAGGTGTGAGATGCTTTGCAGATTCATCTTTGTTCTTTATCATTGCACAGCACTCTGTTGTGTGTGTGTACCAGAGTTTGTTTATCCATTCATCTGTTGATTGGCTTCTAGGTTGTTTCCATCTTTTTGCTATTGTGAATAATGCTACAGTGAACACGCGTGTGCATATGTCTATTCCTGTGATGACTCTTATTTCTCTAGGATATATTCCTAGGAGTGGGATTGCTGGATTATATGGTATTTCTATTTCTAGCTTTCCAATCTCCCCACAGCCTCTCAAACATTTGTTATTTTCTGTTTTTTTTTTTGATTCGTGCCAGTAATGTTGGGGTGAGATGGTATCTCATTGTGGTTTTGCTTAGCATTTCTCTGATGGCTAGTGATCTTGAGCATTTCCTCATGTGTGTGCTGGCCACTCGAATGTCTTCTTGACATGAATATTTTACAAAATCCGAAGTTAATTAAAAAACTTTATTCTCCTCCCCAGTCAAAGGACTGTAGAATCCCTTAACTCCCTTCTCTCTTCTCCCAGTCATTGTTCCGTGCAGTAATTTTTAACTTCAAACATGTTATTGGTTGTCCAGTAATGTTTCACTTCACATGTTAAACATTATATTAGGTTATATAGTCTGTTTGTTTAAATTTTCCCACACTGTATTTACTCACAAACTTATTTTGTGTTCCAGGCCTTCTTTCTAGGATAATTTCCTTCTTGAAAATCTATCTTTTAGAATTCTTTTTCAGGGTCTGTTAATGGTAATCATCCTAAGAATTTGTTTCTCTAAATATGTCTCTATTTTATTCTCCCTTGAAAGATATTTTCGCTAGGCAGGCAATTCTAGGTTGATAGTCTTACAGCACTTTGAGAATCTAAATCTACAATTTTCTGACTTCCGCTGTTGCTGTTGAGAGGTCAGCTGTTCATTTTATTTTCATTTTTTTTGTAAGTAATCTGTTTTTTCTCTCAGGCTGCTTTGAAGATCTTTTAATTTTAGGTATTTTGAAGTTTCTCTATGTTTATATAGATACGCATTTAAAAATTATTCTGCTGGGAATTTGTTGGAGTTATCGAATATGTTATATCAGTTCTGAAAATTCTCAGACTCATCTTTTCTGATAGTGCCTCTCCACTCTTTTCTTTATCATTGCTTTCTGGACCCTGCTTTAACGGACTTGGGGTTCTCTTATCCTGCTTTACTTCTTAGCCTCTTTTTAGTATTTGCCTTTTTTCTTTTTTTGACTTTATAAAACAAACATCCCTCTAGGGTGTTGTATTTTGGGTAATTTGTTAAGAACTGTCTTCCAGTTAACTAACATGTTCTTTAGTTGTGTCTAATCTCGTGTTTACTCTTTAATTTTTTAAATTATTTTTTATACAATAATTGCAATAGTCGAAGTGCTTTTAGTTATGGTTCTTTCTGCTCATTCTTGCTCATGATGTTTTGTTTCCTTCTATGTTTTATAATTTAGAACATGCTATTTAAAACTGTACTGTGCGAATGATTTAAGGCCTACGTGGTTTGACTGTACCTATTTCCAGAAAGAAGCATTTGCTTCTGCCTGGTACTAACAGCATTGTCACACCAGGTCCACACTTTCTTTTTACATTTTAATTGTACTTTAAAAAGAAAATTATTGTGATAAAATATATATATAAAACAAACCATTTGCCAACTCAGCATTTTTTGCATAACAGTTCAGTGGCACTGGTTATGTTAGTCATCTTGTACAACTATCACCACTGTTTCCGGTTTGTTCCACCACCATTAACAGAACCTTAGTGCCTCCCAAGCTAGTCCCTTCCGTACTCTCTCCCTCCCATCCTTTGTAACCACTAATAAACTTGGGTCTTTATACATTTGCCTATTTCATATGAGTGGAATCATGCAATGCTTGCCCTTTGGTGAGTAACTTGCTTCATTCAGCATAACGTTGTCAAGGTTCATCCATGTTGTGGCGTGTGTGAGGTCTTTATATCTCTTTATGGTTCAGTAATATTCCGCTGTATGTATATGCTGTTGTTGGTAGCTGCCGTTTGAGTCGACCCCTGACTCGTGGCCATCCCATGTATTATAGAGTGGAACTGCTCCATAGAGTTTTCTTGGCTGTAATCTTTACGGAAATAGATCTCCAGGATTTTCTGCCATAGAGTTGCTGGGTGGGTTCAAACCACCAACCTTTTGGTTACCAGCTGAGTGCAAATTGTTTGTGCTACCCAGGCTCCTTGTATGCATACACCACATTTTGTTTATCTATTCATCTGTTGGCAGACATTTTGGTCATTTTTCCCTTTTTGGTTATTGTGAACAGTGCTGTAATCCAGGTCCATATTAAATTAAAATTCTCCACTGTGGCTTTCCAGGCTGTGCAGACCCCACCGACATGAGGGCTGGTCAGTGGTCACACCTGTTCAGGGAGAATCTTAAAACCTTAGCCCAGAGCCAGTGCAGAAATTTCTTTGTTCTTTTTGAGGTAGATTTTTTTTTTTTTTTTTCTCACCTCACCCTTTCCCTGAGGCTCTAGCACTTTCCTGGGTCAGGGCTATGTGTGTGTGTGGGGGGGGGGGGGGGTTAGAGTGGGAGGAGTTTCATTAATTTGACTGCTTTTCAAGTGGCCCGCAAACTTTTTTCTCTGGTGTCCCTAAACATGGCAGCTCAAACAGAGGCTAGTCCCAGGGGTAGGCAGACATTCCCAGATCAGCCACAGCCCCAACTCTAGCTTGGCTCTCTGAATTTATGCTTCCACTTTATCCTGTGGGAGCTCCCTATGTTTCTTACAAGCTTATACATTTATTCAAAACACCAAATTTTATATTTTATCTGAAATTTTATGTTTTGTAGCAGGAGAGCGTAAGGATTTCTATTATTGTTAGGTGCTGTCAAGTCGATTTTGACTCATAGCAACCTCATGTAACAGAGTAGAACTTCCCCTTAGGGTTTTCTAGGCTGTAATCTTTACAGGAGCAGATCACCAGGTCTTTCTTCCGTGGAGCTGTCAGTGGGTTGGAACCACCTACCTTGCAGTTAGCAGCCACGCACTTAACCAGTGCACCGCTAGGGCTCCTTAAGGACTTCCTGTCCACCATATTCCTAGAAGCTGAACTCTTGCTTGATTTTGTATTCTGCTCTAAAGTATCATACAGTATCTTTGGTGCGAATGTGTGATCACTGCTCTTCACTGTTACTACCTGTGTCACAGGTGATTTCAACCTTTCCTATTAGCTGCTATTTTGCATGTCTTATCTGCCTGCCGTAGCACCTAGCTCAGTGCTATGCAGTTGGTGGGGGCTCATTATAACCGCTTGTTGAATGAATCCACAAGCATCTTGTCTCACGCCTCTAGCGGAAGGAGGTTTTATAGTGGTTATTGGAAGCCTGTTGCAGATATGAGTCATCTTTACACTACAAAGCTTCTGCTCAGTCTAATCAAAGCCTCTTCTCAGCATGTTCACCTATTCTGTTCTGCCCTTTGCGAATATAGAGAACAGTTGATTAACTGTTTTCTCATTGAAATTAAGGTTTTAGATACCTAAGAAACATTAATGTGGCTCTTTTCCAGGTAAGCAACGTCATTCTGGCAGTAGTGGAGAAATACCTCTCTACTACGTAAAGTTAAGCATGACATAATGAAAGCTTTATTTCTGATAGCTCTATGTAAGCAAACGTCATCTGAGGGAAACTAAATACTTAATGAAGAATGTGTACAGGTGGGTTGCCCACTCCCCCCATCCCCCGGCATTCTTACTGGAACTTTCTCTGTACGTCATTGACTCTGGGTACAATGTTTCAGGTAACCCAGGCCAAGAAACGCAAGTTGCTGTTTGCTCTGTGGTCAGCCCTTCCGAGAGTTGCTTCCATGTTCTGTGAAACGCTGCCTCGCTCTCAACTACCTTTCCCCACCGCCGCAACTTCCTGTCTGCCTGCCCAGGGCTGCTCTCCCCTAAGGCCCCACACAGCAGGGTAAGCCCAGTCCCTGAGTCCTTGGCCCACCGCAAATAATGACCTTGCCCAGCCAGAGACCGAAGGAAAACCCTGCTCTCCGTTTTCCTTCTGGTGGGGTTTTTATCCTGGCCACTTCTTTGGTGACCGTCAGTAAGTATTTGACTGATGTTCTCGATATTGCTTGAGGAGCTGTCAGCTGTGACGATGACACTTGTGTAAAAAAAAAAAAAATTGAGGGAGACTTCACTAGTATGTAAAGGATACAAAGATGGACCACTTGCTTTTTTTGTAATAATATTTTATTGTGTTTTTGGTGAAAGTTGACACAGCAAGTTAGGTTCCCATTTGATAATTTCCACATAAATTGTTCAGTGACATTAGTTACATTTATTACAATGTGTCAAAGTTCTCTTTAATTGTGTTTTAGTTGTTCCATTTCCCTCTAGTTTCCTTGCCCCCTTATCTTCTCATCTTTGCTTTTGAGTAATTGATGATCTTTTGGGGCCAGTCTTTTGCCTGTTCAATCTGACAACCAATATGACTCAGTACTAAGTGTTCATCTAGTTCCTCTAAAGGGCCCAGCTTTGAGCTTGGCTCTGAGGGCGGGATAAAAGATACAGGCCCTGTCTTCTGCAGAACACCTCTCAATGGATCAACTCATGAAAAGTAATTCATTAATTTATCCAGCAAATTTCTATTTTAAGCACCACTTATATGCCAGCTACTGCTGTAGGCATTTGGGATATATCAGTGAATAAAATAATCAAAGATCCCTGCCCTGCGGAATATACATTCTAGTTGTGCACAAATACGTTTTTAGTAATGGAACCAGGGTTTCAAATGCACCAAACTAAGTCAAACCAGTTGCCCTTGAGTTGATTCGGACTCATGGCAACCCTGTGTGTTTCAGAGTAGAGCTGTGTTTTCAATGGCTGTGACCTTTTGGAAGCAGGTCACCAAGCCTTTCTTCTGAGACACCTCTGGGTGGATTTGAATTGACAATCTTTTGGTTAATAGTGGAGCACTCAACTGTTTGCACCACTCAGGGACTTCAAATGCTCCAAAGGATCCTGTCATTTAGGAAAATCTGCTGTGAGTTCTTTCATAAGATAGTGGGTGTTTTTAGATCAATGCAATGGAAAAGACAGTGGGCTAGCAGTCAAAAGACCCGATCTTGGCTCTTCAGCTTGACTAATTCACACGCCAGGGCTGGGGGCATGATTTGCAGGGCCCAGTGCAAAAGTAAAACATGGGGCCTCTTGTCTTAAAAGCAAGGAAAAAGCTTTTTTCTGTTCTTTGCTGTCTTTCTCTTGACGTGTCATGGTGTTTTTTTTGTTTTCTATTTAATTTTCTTTTTAAGAGATATTTGCAGGGTGAGTATAGATCCTGACAGCTGCTGGGGGCCTCATCCTGTGGCTTGGTGCACAGTGTGTGTGTTCCCTACCCAAACCCTTTCCCTGCCCATACCCAGACCCCACTGGTGCTGGAGGGCAGGAGCAGTGTCTGGGTGGCACGGGTGGAGCAGGTGGCCAAGAACTCATCCTGGAAGGCAAGGAGGTAGTGGAAGACAGGACCACGTGTAAGTGGAGGCTCCGACCCTGGTGCATGCTCCATTGTTCTATCAGACTTTACTTACGAAACACAAATTCAAAGATAATATTGAGAATTTCAAGATGACAGCCGTACAGCGTTAAACTCCAAGTGCTGGGACCTTCTGAGTATGGGACCCGTGTGACTACATTTACTACACACACATGAAGCTGGCCCTTCACATAGCTACTAATTTTTATATTGTATTGGGAAAGTAATACCTCTCCTCCTACCTCTAATTTTTATATTGTATTGGGAAAGTAATACCTCTCTTCCTACCTCACAGTTATGTTGTGAGGACCAAATGGGGTGTGAGAGGAGTTACGCTGAGAAGTATGAAGTACTATATTAATGTATTTTTTTTTTCCAGTTGCCCTTGAGTCAATTCTGACTGATGGCAACCTTTGTGTGCCAGAGTAGAACTGCAGTCCATAGATTTTTCAAAAGCAGATTTCCAGGGCTTTCTTCCAAGGTTCCTCCGGGTGGACTTGAAGTGCCAATCTTTCAGTTAGCAGATAAGCATGTTAACCGTTTGTACCCAGGCACTATGTTGACGTAAGGCACTCTGTTACTTAAGTCTAGTTCCCCACATCCGAAAGCATATTGGCTTAACATCAATCACATGCTTGTGTAAGGGGCTCCCCTGGCCGCTAGTAAACACCCCACTTCCCAGTTCTGTGGAAACAAATGCAGGTATTACCTAAGGTCCCATAACACATTCTTTTGTAAAGGGGCTCCATAACTGGGCCCTTTGGAGTACGTTCTACAGAAAAGCACAGAAGAGTTCCAGGGTCAACCTTGCCAGTTAGGTCCCTGTAATCCTCTTTTTTGTATTGCAAGACAACTTTATGAAGAGGTTTAAAACCTTTTCTTGGAAGTTTATTGGTCTTGGGAGATGGCACAATGTAGCGGCTAATTAGGCCTGAAATTGAATCCAGATCTGCCCCTTCCTAACTGTGTGACCGAGGGCAAGTTATGTAAAGAAGCCTCCTTCTCTTCATTGACCTTGAAATGAGTGTTATTTTAACAGTATCTCCTTCAAAGGCTTCGTGTGAGCATGAAACAATGTATGCACAGGGCTCAGCATATTACTTGGCTTGGAGTAGTTAGCTATTATTATTTTTAGCTTGGAAAGAAGTTTAGGCTCATGCAAGAGACTTGATGAGTAAGGGATAAGTTTTGGACCGTTGCCTATTTGTCAAGTATCATTCTCAGTGCCCGAAGTAGATGAAAGAGGCCAAGTCTGGTTGGCTCATAGAGACTCATGTCTTAGTCTTGCTCCATTCAAAATGGTGGCATCAATTCATGTGCCCTGCCCAGTGCAGTTTGGGAAAGGTCTATGGGGAGGCAAGGGGGACAAGAACACTCAACAGAAACAGGAACACAAAAAGTACATTGTGACCCAAGTGAGATCTTTGATTTTATCTATGTTAACGGAAAGGTAGAGACCGAACCCTGGAAAAGTCACAAATTCTGAACAGCTGTAGGGCGTTACTCTGAAGTGAATTTTGTTTACTCTTTTGTTTGCATACATCCTTCTGGTGTTAGTCTTTGAAATCTGTATAGGAAATTGGACTATGTGGAAATCTGATAACTGTGATTAGGAAGAGGTGCTTCTTGGCCAGGTCATATGTGGAGATCATGGTTTGGTCATAGAACTCTCATACATATACTTCAGGATTAAAAGTTAATGATTATAGAATTACCTTAAAAAATAGTTACAACAGGTTAGCAACCACTAAGGAAAGTGCCGCACCAAGCAGCGCATTGGCTGTTCATTAAATAGAGATAAGTTAAAACAGCCATCCCTAGAAGGGCCAGTTCCGGTGTCTTGACAAATGTGTGATGCCATCTAGTGATGAGTTTTAAAACTGCATGCTTACCGTAGCACTTTCCAGTCTCGCTCTGTCCTAGGCTAAGATAACCCTGAAGGCAAGACAACTTGCGTCAAAGCCATGCCGAACCTGTGCTGAAGAACACAGGAGCACAAGGTCCCTGGAGGAGCTGTGTGGTCCCCTCTTCTGTTTTTTTTTTTAGCCTTTCTTTTTTTTTTTTTATGTTTTTATTTATTGTGCTTTAAGTGAAAGTTTACAAATCAAGTCGGTCTCTCATACAAGAATTTATATACACCTTGGTTTTTTTTTTTGCTATGTACTCCTAGTTGGTCTCCCCCTAAAGAGACAGCACACTTGTCCTCCCTACTTTGTATTCCCATGTCCATTCAACCAGCTCCTGTCCCCCTCTGCCTTCTCATTTCCCTTGAGACAGGAGCTGCCCACATAGTCTCATGTATCTACTTGAGCCAAGAAGCTCACTCCATACCAGTATCATTTTCTGTCTTATAGTCCAGTCCAATCCCTGTCTAAAGAATTGGCTTTGGGAATGGTTCCAGTCTTGAGCTAATAGAAGGTCTGGGGACTATGACCTCTGGGGTCCCTCCAGTCTCAGTCCAACCATTAAGTCTGGTTTTTTACTAGAATTTGAGGTCTGCATCCCACTGTTCTGCTCCATCTGGGATTCTCTGTTGCTTTCCCTGTCAGGGCAGTCATCGGTTGTAGCCGGGTACCATCTAGTTCTTCCAGTCTCAGGCTGATGTAGCCTTTGGTGTATGTGGCCCTGTCTCCTGGGCTCATCTTTACCTTATATTTTTGGTGTTCTTCATTCTCCTTTGCTCCAGGTGGGTTGAGACCAATTGATGCATCTTTGATGGCCGCTCACTAGCGTTTAAGACCCTAGACGCCACTCACCAAAGTGGGATGCAGAACGTTTTCTTAATACATTTTGCTTTGCCAATTGACCTAAATGTCCCTTGAAACCACGCTCCCCAGACCCCCGTCTCTGCTACTCTGGCCTTCGAAGAGTTTAGTTGTATTCAGGAAACTGCTTTGCTTTTGGTTTAGTCTAGTTTTGCTGATATCTCCTGTACTGTGTGTTGTCTTTCCCTTCACCTAAAACAGTTTTTGCCTGCTATCTAATTAGTGAATACCCCTCTCCCTCCCTCCCTTTGCACTCTCGTAACCAAAGGATATTTTCTTCTGTGCTTAAACTATTTCTTGAGTTCTTATAATAGTGATCTCCCGTAATATTTGTCCTTTTATGACTGACTGATTTCACTCAGCATAATACATTCCAGATTCCTCCATGTTATGCAATGTTTTTCATGGATTCATCATTGTTCTTAATTGTTGCGTACTATTCCATTCTGGGATATACCATAATTTATTTATCCACTCATCAGCTCCATTCATCTGTCGATGGGCATCTTGGTTGCTTCCATCTTTTTGCTATTGTAAAAAGCACCACAATGAACATGGGTGTGCATATATCTGTTTGTATAAAGGCTCTTATTTCTCTAGGATATATTCCAAGAAGTGGGATTGCGAGATCATATGGTAGTTCAATTTCTAGCTTTTTAAGGAAGCACCAAATCTATTTCCAAAGTGATTTTACCATTTTACATTCCCACCAGCAGTGTATAAGTGTTTTGGTCTCTCTACAGCCTCTTCAACATTTGTTATTTTGTGTTTTTTGGACTAATGCCAGCCTTATTGGAGTGAGATGGAATCTCATTGTAGTTTTGATTTGCGTTTCTCTGATGGCTAATGATTGTAAGCATTCCCTCATGTATCTGTTAGCTACCTGAATGTCTTATTTGGTGAAGTGCCTGTTCATATCCATTGTCTATTTTTTAATTGGGTTATCTTTTTGTTGTTGAGTTTTTGCAATATCATGTAGATTTTAGAAATCAGACGCTGATTGGATTTGTTGTAGCCAAAAGCTTTTTCCCAGTCTGCAGGTAATCTTTCTACTCTTTTGATGAAGTCTTTGGATGAGTGTAAGTATTTGGTTTTTAGGAGCTCCCAGTTATCTAGTTTCTCTTCAGAAGTTTTTGCATTGTTAGTAATGTTTTCTATACTGTTTATGCCATGTATTAGGGCTCCTAGGATTGTCCCTATTTTTTTCTGTAATCTTTATTGTTTAGATTTTATATTTAGATCTTTAATCAATTTTGAATTAGCTTTGCATAGTGTGAGATATGAGTCTTGTTTCATTGTTTTACAGCTGGATATCCAGTTATACCAGCACCATTTGTTAAAGTGACTGTCATTTCCCAATTTAACACGTTTTAGGCTTTTGTCAAATATCAGCTGCTCATATGTGGATAGATTTATGTCTGGATTCTCAATTCTGTTCCATTGGTCTATGTCTCTGTTGTTGTACCAGTACCAGGCTGTTTTGACTCCTGTGGGGGTATAACGGGTTCTAAAATCAGGTAGAGTGAGGCCTCCCACTTTGTTCTTCTTTTTCAGTAATGCTTTACTTCTCCAGGTCCTCTTTCTCTTCCATACGAAGTTGGTGATTTGTTTCTCCATCTCATTAAAAAATATCATTAGCATTTGGATCGGGATTGCATTGTGTCTATAGATTGCTTTGGGTAGAATAGACATTTTTACAGTGTTGAGTCTTCCTATCCATGAACAAGGTATGTTTTTCCACTTATGTAGGTCTCTTCTGGTTTCTTGTAGTAATGTCTTGTAGTTTTCTTTGTGTAGGTCTTTTACATCTCTGGGTACATTTATTCCTAAGTATTTTAACTTCTTGGAAACCCTGGTGGCATAGTGCTTAAGTGCTATGGCTGCTAACCAAGAGGTTGGCAGTTAAAATCCTCCAGGCGCTCCTTGGAAACTCTATGGGACAGTTCTACTCTGTCCTATAGGGTCGCTATGAGTCAGAATCGACTCGACGGTAGTGGGTATTTTAACTTCTTGGTGGCTACTGTAAATAGTATTGATTTGGTGATTTCCTCTTTGACGTTCTCTTAGTTGGCGTAGAGGAATTCAGCTGATTTTTATATGTTCATCTTGTATCCTGATGCTCTGCTGAACTATTAATTTCAGTAGCTTTCTTGAGGATTCTTTAGGGTTTTCTGTGTATAAGATCACGCCATCTGCAAATAGAGATACTTTTACTTCTTCCTTACCAATCTGGATGCCCTTTATTTCTTTATCTAGCCTGATTGCTAGATGTTGAATGAGAGTGATGATAAAGGGCATCCTTGTCTGGTTCCCAACCTCAACGGGAATGCTTGTAGACTCTCTCCATTTAAGATGATGAGTTTTTATCATGAATGGGTGCTGGACTTTGTCAAATGCCTTTTCTGCATCAATTGATAAGATCATGTGGTTCTTGTCTTTTGTTTTATTTATATGATGGATTATGTTGATTGTTTTTCTAATGTTGAAAAATCCCTGTGTACCTGGTATGAATCCCACTTGGTCATGGTGAATTATTTTTTTGATATGATGTTGAATTCTATTGGCTAGAATTTTGTTGAGGATTTTTGCGTCTATGTTCGTGAGGGATATAGGCCTGTAATTTTCTTTTCTTTTTTTTTTTTTTTTGGCATCTTTAGCTGGTTTTAGTATTAGGGATATGCTGGCTTTGTTGAATAAGTTTGGGAGTATTCCATCCTTTTCTATGCTCTGAAATACCTTTAGTAGTAGTGGTGTTAACTCTCCTCTGAAAGTTTGGTAGAACTCTCCAGGGAAGTCATCAGGGCCAGGGCTTTTTTTTTGTTAGGAGTTTTTAAATTACCTTTTCAATCTCTTCTTTTGCTATGGGTTTATTTATTTGTTCTATCTTGGTTTGTGTTAGTTTAGTTAGGCAGTGTGTTTCCAGAAATTTGTCCATTTCTTCTAGGTTTTCAAATTTGTTAGCGTATACTTTTTCATAGTAACTTGATATGATTCTTTTAATTTCAGTTGAGTCTGTTGTGATATCGCCCATTTCATTTCTTATTTGGGTTATTTGCTTCCTCACCTGTTTTTCTTTTGTCGGTTTGGCCAATGGTTTATCGATTTTGTCGATCTTTTCAAAGACCAGCTTTTGGTCTTATTAACTCTTTCAATTGTTTTTCTGTTCTCTGTTTCACTTAATTCTGCTCTAATTTTAATTATTTCTGCTGCCTGAGGGTTTCTTTTGCTGCTCTCTTTGTATTTGTTCAAATTGTAGGGATAATTCTTTTATTTTGGCCCTTTCTTCTTTTTGTATGTGTGCCTTTATTGCTATAAATTGACTTTTGAGCCCTGCTTTAGGTGTATCGCAAAGGTTCTGACAAGAAGTATTTTCATTCTCATAGGATTCTATGAATTTCTTTATTCAGTCCTCAATTTCTTCTATAACCCAGTCATTTTTAAGCATGGTGTTGTTCAGTTTCCATGTGTTTGATTTCTTTTCCCTGCTTTTTCTGTTATTGATTTCTGCTTTTATGGATTTTTGGTCAGAGAAGATGCTTTGTAATTTTTCTATGTTTTGAATTCTGTTAAGGCTTGCTTTGTGACCTAATATATGGTCTACTCTAGAGAATGTTCCATGTGCATTGGAAAAGAAAGTATACTTGGCTGCCGTTGGGTAGAGTGTTCTGTATATGTCTATGAGTTCAAGTTGGTTGATTGCAGCATTTAGATCTTCTATGTCTTTGTTGAGCTTCTTTCTGGATGTTCTGTCCTTCACAGAAAGTGGTGTGTTGCAGTCTCCTACCGTTATTGTGGAGCTGTCTGTCTTGCTTTTCAGTGCTGTTAGAGTTTGTTTCATGTATCTTGAAGCCCTGTCATTGGGTGCATAAATATTTAATATGGTTATATCCCCCTGGTATATTTTTCCTTTGATCATTATATAGTGTCCTTCCTTATCCTTTGTGGTAGATTTAACTTCAAAGTCTATTTTGTCAGGAATTAATATTGCCACTCCTGCTCTTTTTTGATTGCTTGATATATATATTTTCCATCCTTTGAGTTTTAGTTTGTTTGTGTCTCTAAGTCTAAGGTGTGTCTCTTGTAGGCAGCGTATAGATGGATCTTTTTTTTTTTTTTTAATCCATTCTGCCACTCTGTCTCTTTATTGGTGCATTTCATTTACATTCAGCATAATTATGGGTAGGTAGTGCTGTCATTTTGATGTCTTTTTTTGTGTGTTGTTGATAGTTTCTTTTTTCTACTTAATTTTTTGTACTGAGTAGTTTTTCTTTATATATTGTCTTTTCCTGTTTTTCATTGTTGTTGATATTGTTTTTGTTGAGTCTTTATGTTTTTCTTGTATTTTATTTTGAAGTGTAGGGTTATAAGTCTCTTTTGTGGTTATCTTAATATTTACCCCTATTTTCCTAAGTTTCAATCAAACTTTTATCTCCTTATATTGCCTTGACTTCCTCTCCATATGGAAGATCTAGGAATACATTTTTTTAGTCTCTCTGTATTGATTTAATGTTGACATCTTTTATATGACATTGCTAGTTCCCTGTTTTGAGCAATTTTTTAACTTGATTTATTTTTGTGATTTCCCTATCTGGGTTGATATCTGGTTGCTTTGTCCTATGTTCTAGTCTTGGGTTGTTATCTGATGTTATTGATTTTCTAATGAGAGGACTCCCTTTAGTATTTCTTATAGTTTTGGTTTGGTTTTTGCAAATTCCCTAAACTTCTGTTTATCTGGAAATGTTCTAATTTTGCCTTCATATTTGAGAGACAGTTTTGCTGGATATGTGATTCTTGGCTGGCAATTTTTTTTTTCCCCTCAAGGTTTTATGTATATCATCCCATTGCCTTCTTGACTGCATGGTTTCTGCTAAGTAGTCTGAGCTTAGTCCTATTGAGTCTCCTTTGTAGGTGACTTTTCATTTATCCCTAGCTGTTCTTAAAATTCTCTCTTTATCTTTGATTTTGGCAAGTTTGGTTATAATATGTGTTGGTGACTCTTTGGGGATCTACCTTGTGTGGCGTTCGATGAGCATCTTGGATAGGTATCTTCTCATTTTTCATGATATCAGGGAAGTTTTCTGCCAACAAATCTTCAACAACTCTCTCTGTGTTTTCTGTTCTCCCTCCCTGTTCTTGTACTCGAATCACTCATAGGTTATTTCTCTTGATTGAGTCCCACATGATTCTTAGGGTTTCTTCACTTTTAAAAAGTTCTTTTATCTGATTTTTCTTTGAGTATATTGGTGCCAAGTGTTTTATCTTCAATCTCACTAATTCTGACTTCTATTTCCTCAGTTCTCCTCTGACTTTCTATTGAGTTGCCTAATTTTGAAATATTATTGTTAATCTTCTGAAATTTTACTGCTGTCTCTCTACAGATTCTTGCAGCCTATTAAATTTTTCATTATGGTCTTGAATAACCTTAATTTCCTTGACTGCTTTATATGTGTGTTCCTTGGCTTGTTCTGTGTTTTGCCTGATCTCCTTCCTGATCTTTGTATATTAATCTTTTGTATTCTACCTCTGGTAATTCTAGGACTATCTGTTCATCTGGAAGATTCCTTGATTCTTTGTTTTGGGAACTTGTTGAAGTGATCGTGGTCTGCTTTTTTATGTGATTTGATATCAACTGTTGTCTCTGAGCCATCTATAAGTTATTGTATTAATTTATTTTATGTTTGCTTGCTTTGTTTTGTTTTGATATGTCCTAAATAGGGTGCTTGATTGAGCTGGCTTGATTATTGATGCCTTTGAAACTCTAATGTGCTGTCACCAGATGGCTAGAGCTGTTACCAGGTATAAGAGCCTGGGAGTCCATTCACTTTTCTTATATGGGTTCAGCTCAGGTGTCCAGGTAGTCGGTTACCGAGTGTGTGGCTCTCACCTACAGTCTCAGTGGAGCAGAGGTGATTGATGTAGACACAGGTATCCAGTTTCAGCAGGGGTCAAGCTCTGAGAAAGGCAGGGGGCTGTCAACTGTCCCCAAAGTGTCTGTGAGGAAAGCTCATCCCTGTTCCCTAGAGTGCACAGGTGGGTCGGCTCTGCAGCTGGACCGTGGGCACCCAATGCTTTTGTCTGTAAAAACTGTGAGGCACTGCTTATCCTTGGACACCTGTTGTGGGTGGATAGGTGGCATGGGTGGAGCCACTAGTCCTCAGGCCCCTGATGTTGGTAGGTGAGAACTCTGCTTAATAGGTAGAGAGGTGTCAAACTTCAAAAACCCACCTCTCCACAGCACAGCTGAAACAGTTGAAGTCAGGTCTCAAGCACATACACTGTTGCACTGTGCCAACAAGGGCCTAAGCTGCTGAAATGGGCCCACACAGGTCCATGCAGGGGTGGAAGGCGTTCAAAGTCCTTGGACTCCTTGTTCCTGAGTTCTCAACTTAGGAGAGCTGGAATTTTCCCCCATTTGTTAGTTTATTCCTTTTCCAAGGCTGGAGAATAGCTCAGGACACACAGCAGAACCTATGTCAGGCTGAGGGAAATTGACTGCCACTGAAGCCAGCTCGGGGACAGGGGCAGAGGGAGGAGGGATTGGATAAATGGTAGGGAGTTCTTTTGAAAGGAGTGCTTTTTGATTCACGTGTTAAATTAGATGCAAGTACTTATCTTTTGCCAAGAGTGCTGTTCTTCACTGATTCCAGAGGCGTGAGTAGACCCTGTGCTGCTCGCTCTCTTTTTCTGTAGAAAATGTGTCCTGAATGCCACTGCCAGCTCTGCTGAGGCCATAGCAGGGGATCGGGGCTGAGGGGCACTGGATCTGGCCAAGTCAGGTCTGATAACTCCTCGCTGCTTCTGAATTGTCTCTCCCTCCCCGTGCTGCTCAGTCTGATTTCTTAACTTTCCCTTTGATGTTCAGGGCTCCTAGCTTGTCGTATATATAACCGATTCACTTATTTTTTGGGGTCTTTGTCATAAGAGGGACGCCGGAAGGATCTGACTACTCTGCCATCTTGGCCCCACCGCCTGCTCTTCTGTTTCTATGGCCTCACCATATATTAACCAACCTGGGTAAATGAGAATCTATGATAGTACTTGGAGGTTTTAATTTGTGTTGGGTTTCACATGATACTCCCAAAAGATAGATGCTTGATTGATACACTTGTGAGATAGGGTAAGGTTGTGATAATTAACCTTGAATATCCTAATTCTCTGCCAGAAACTCTTTCTGGGGAAGTGGCTGAATCAGGAGATATTACAGAGGGGAAAACCAAAATCAACTTTTTTTCTTTTAAGTCATTTGATTATGGTAAAAATGCATATAACAAAACATTTGCCAATTCAATATTTTTTACATGTATAATTCAGTGACACTGATTACATTCATCATGTTTAAAATCAACTTTCATTTTCTTATTTTTAGTGGAACAGATGAAGAAAAGGAATTAGGCCCAGACTAATGGTCACAAAAGCCCAACTATGCTCCACATGGTAGTGAAATTTGCCCTCTCCTGGGCTTTTCAGTTTAGGATGACTTTATGTGGTTTTCATTCATTTGATTATTCATTTATGTGACACTTGCACACCACCTTAATACTGGGTGTCAGATGTTGGAGGATTAGGTGCATATAGTTCTTGCTCTTAGGAAGCTTTTAGAATAGGTCTGCCTTTATTTTCTTGAAACTGTGATTTGTGAAATCATGTGTTAATACAGTGTGATGGGCGTTGGAAAAAAATGAAATGGAATAGAATATAAAAAAGTATAGGGGAAGAACCAAAGGATAGTGGTTAAATACAAGGGCAGTAGGGCCAATGGAAAGCAGAAGTAAAGTACACTTGCTTTTGGCAAGGAGAATGGACTTAGGAGAAAAACCCATGGGAAGGTGAGAACTCAGATGGTTGAGCAGAGGTAGGGCTAATCAAGGAGACCAGGGCACACTTGCTCACACAGAGACATAAGGTTGAAATAGAGTGAGTTCTTTATACTTGATTCCATTGTGAAAAACCAGTAATTGGAGCATTTGTGGAAAGTGGGGTGATGAGGAGGTACACTGAAATTAATAACTGGTGTGATTTAATAAGCTTTTAGAAAGCAAATCCCCCCAAACCTCTGGCTTTTCCTATTTTCTCTATGAAATCTGTTTATATGTGTTTATATACCTGTAACTGTTTCTTCAAGCAAAGTCTCCTGCCTTCTCTTTCCTTGCTATTTCATTTTCCCTTTTCCCAGTAAAGCCTATAGCTTATCCCACACCGTGTGACATAGTGGAATTCATCCTGGCAGGTGGTGACGCACCTTGCGCGACAACAAATAATGAGGCAAACAATTCCTCGAGCGTATGAATCAGGAGCATGCGAATCCCCAGCACCTGCGTCAGTGGTGACTTGCAAGGAAGAAAAAGTCAACAATGAGATTAAAGGACTTGGATCCTCCAGGTCAGGGACCATGTTTTATGCATCGTTGAGGCACTGATGTCTGACACAGGGCTGCTGCAAAGTAAGTGTTCAATACAGGTTGTTGAACCAAGGTTTATTGAGAGACCACGTGGTGTAACAAAAAGACCTGGGGCTTTGGAACAGGCAGCCCCAGTTTAGCCATTTCTAGCCACGTGATGTTTGGCAGGTAACGAATCTTTGCATGCTTCAATTACCTCATCTATGAAATGAAGATAATAATCTTAGAGCTTTATTAGAAAGATCAGAAGTAATACTGTAAGCACCTGGAACGTGTTAGCTATTCCAACAAATGGTATTAGTTACTCCGTGAAGTTTGCAGATTTATAATATCTTTATATTATTATTAGTTGGGAGTAACAAAGATTCATGTCAGGTGGTAAGCTATGCTTTCACTAAGATACAGATTTTAAATGGGTTGTGAAGTCAGTATCCACGCTGGGCCACTTAGCTAATGATCCTGGTTGTCCCATGAGGGGCAATCACATTTCAAAATAATTTTAGTCCTTTCTAATAATAATAATAACAATAACGATGATGATAACAATAGCTATCAATTGTGGGCTTTTTTTCTCTGAGGGTTACAGTTCAGTGTGCTTTAGTCTTCGCAAAAAGCCTAAGTTGTAACCCGCTGCTGTCAAGTAGATTCCTACTCATGGTGATCCCATGTGTGTTAGAGTAGAACTGTGCTCCGTAGGTGTAAAAGTGGCGTAGTGGGGGCATTGTCTGACCTTCTCTAACTTCACAAGGGGGAAGGAGAATCAAGATCACCAGCACAAGGCTGATTCCTGTGAGGCAGAGGTCAGGCATGCTTCCACCCCCCAACCTTTTTAGCAATTCTGACAAAAACCGTCCTTCCCACGACATTCTCTACTTTTCTGCTGGGTTCTGTAATTCGTTACAATGGCCACACAGAACTCACAGACAATATTCATGACTACAAGGTTTATTAGGGAAGTAACTGTTAAAGTTCAGGTTCAGGAATGCTCAGGATACAGTTCTTTGACCAGGACAGCCTCTTTTCAGCCTTGCACAGGTACACCTGGACCCTTGGTCTCTGCCCCTGCTTGGGCAAGCGTTACCAAGCTCCTTTAGCTCTGCCAACAAGTGCCCGGAGGCACCCCATTCTGCCAGCAAGTCTCCTTCCTGAAGGCACTCAGCTTTCTCATTCTGTGGGCTGGGAAACCCCACTGCAGCTGTCTTGCACCGCTCTCCTGATCACTGTCTTCCATGTTACAGGTCCTCTCCCTGTCTCCAGGATCTAGGAGGTTCTCAGCTCAGGGATCATGGATCCAAAGGACACACCCCACTCTTGGCTTTTCTTTCTTAGGGATGCTGAGATTCTCCCTTCTCACCTCTGAGATGGCTCATTTTAAGACTAGCAGAATGGCAAAACTGACCAATCCCCTTATTAGGATTCCATATACCTTATTTGCATGGCTCTACCCCCCACAAGGGTGCCACGTACCTTATTTACATTACTACCAAGCTATCCAATCCCTTGGTGGGCCACAAACACCTCATTTACATAGTCTCACCCAGTCATTTGGCGGGAGTTACAAAGAGGATGGCTAGAAAGGCCATATTAAGTAATTCATTGTACCACAATAAGGTTTTCAATGGTTGATTTTTCAGACCTACATCATCAGGCCTTTCTTCCAAGGTGCCTTTGGGTGGACTCGAACCTCCAACCTTTAAGTTAGTACCCAAGCATGTTAAATGTTTGCGCCACCCAGAGACTCCAGCCTAAGAAGTAGGGAGTGTTGTTATATGGCGGGAGGTAGGGTCTGAGCCCTGAGACATTGGGTAACTTGTCCAACGACACACAGGCAGTTAGTAATGAGCCAGGATTGAACCCGGGCAGCCTCACTGCGGAGCCTGCACTAACTGCTCGGGTTTGATCAGTGCATTCAGTAGCTCTATTGAATTCGACAGGAATTTGTTTATTTGTGGAAAATGGCCACCAGAAGTCAGAAAAGTTACTAAAAGTTTAAATTGCAGTTAACAAGTGGTTTGAGGATCTGCAAAGAAAAGGTGATCCTCCAGAGAAATGTGATATATTTCCATTTTCATTAGTTTGAGTATATGTGGATCTCATAATTTCATTACTCATGAATGGCAATTGTCTATTTATTGTATACTTAACTGATGACTGATGATATTTAAATTTATCATCATGAGGCATGGGTTTAAATTCTTCTACTATGGTATTTTGGGAATAAAATCAAATCAGCAAATTTGATACGGAGCTGCTGTATAAACACAAGACTCATAGGCAGGATTATTAAGAATTTGCTGTAGTGACAACCCATTTATTTTTCCACAAAAAAGAACACAGGAAGCTTTAGAGTTCAACCCTTCCGCTCTGGAAGCTGCCTCTTCTCAGAAAGTTCCTCCAAATACTGGTATCACTGGGACCTTTCTGTTTCTAAAAAGGGCATCAGCATTTCCTGGTTAGTTTCACATTTCAAGTTTGGGTTATGACTCTGCTTGATTCCTGAATCACTCTTCTAATGACACAAATAATAGCATTATTTGTCTGATCATTTAGCACTTTTTTTTTTTAAGTGGCGGGCAACCTAAGCACTTGGCGGATGGGATAGGTTTTCCTTTCTATTTAGTTTAACAGACAAGGAAACTGAAGTACAGAGGAGTTATGAACGTGTCCAGGATCATCAGTCAGAAAATGGTGGAGCTGAGATTTGAACCCATACAGTGAGACTCCAGAGTCTTCCCTCTCAATAACCAGCTCTGCCATCCTTTCTAAGAGAGCACTGAATTATGAGTTATGAATCATCATTAGCAAACTCGAACCGATGACCCCTAGCGTGACTGACAATGTGGAGAATAAGTTGCAGTCCCAATCTGTTAACACATGACACCTTGCTGAACACCAACTACGTGTCAGGCTCCATGCTAGGCGTTTTACTTGGAACCCTTACAACAACCAAATGAAGATAGGTATTCTTATCCCCCCTTTTTTCAGAGGAATAATTGAAACTCAGAGAAGTTAAGTAACCTACCAATGGTCACACAGCTGGTAAATGGTGAATTTGGGTTGCAAGCTTATTCTTAAGGTCTTTCCATAGTGATTTGCTACCGATTTACAGAAGATAATAATGGTGGACAAGCCTAGGCTCTTCTGGGGACTTTCCCTTCAGCCTTCAGGGACTGTCAGAATACTTGTGTTCTCTCTAAGAGGTAATCTGAAATTCATAAAATTTCTGTCTGTAATACAAAGATGTTTGTCCAATATTTTTATCTTTCACACTCGCAGTGTTGGTGCGGTCTGTTTTTTCACAATTAATTAAGCAGAATATCCAGGGCAAAATGCTTTGAAACATTTCCCAGCCTCCCTTGTGTTGGGGTTGTTTACTGTAGACAGACTTGACCGCTCTCGTTGAACTCCTTGGCTCATTGCTGAACAGGGTGGACCATGTGGTGCTGCAGACTCTGCTGAGCTTCCCCTTGAGGTACAGGGTTGAGGTGCAGAGAAAGGACAACTTCAGTCTGGGGCATCCTTGACCTGGCAGCTGACACAAAAGGGGCAGCAAAGCAAACACTACAGAAAAATTTTAAATTATCATCATGGATAAAATTCAAACAGAACAAGAGGCTATAAATTAAAAGTGTTCTTTCCTCCTCTGACCCATAAACCAAAAAAAACCAAACCCAGTGCCGTCGAGTCGATTCTGACTCATAGCGACCCTATAGGACAGGGTAGAACTGCCCCACAGAGTTTCCAAGGAGCATCTGGCAGGTTCAAACTGCCAACCCTTTGGTTAGCAGCCATAGCACTTAACTACTAAGCCACCGGGGTTTCCCTCTGACCCATAGTTTTTTTTTTTTTCCCAAAAGAAGTTGTTATCGACAGTTCCTTGGGTTGGCTTCCAGAAATTTTAAATAGATTTTAAAAGGTGAATACTGGATTAAACATTCTATTTGTTTCATTTAGGAGAAAGCTGCTTTACACGAAAGTAAGAATTCTCCTTCTGACAAAGACAGGGAACCATTTATCCATGTTTTCCCATATACCTTCTAGAATAAGTTTTTCATTTGGTGTTTGCTTTGCAATTTTTTTTAATTCCTTCCTTTAGTTCTTACTTTGATATCGTTACACACTTACTTCTATATTTTATTGTGGGAATGGAGAGAATGTCCAAATTCTACCCCTGGATTGGGTGGAAGGGGGAAAAAAAAAATCAGAGAACTCTTTCAAAGAGTAACCCTATTTGAACAGATGAAGAAGAGCGGTAATGGCCATTCATGATATTGGAAAAAATGGGACAGGATTTAATGTCAAATACTCTCTGAACTATCAAGCAAAAAAGAAACAAAAATGGTGCAAATATGGATCCAAGATTGGGTACTGTGTATAAATGGAAGCAGTAATTGTTGGGAAATGATTCTCTTGCATTTCTGCATGTCTTGCCTACCAAGATACTAAACTGCCTTTGTTTCAAATTATATTTTTAAGGATGTTTATATAGCAAATAGCCTTGGAAGATGGAGATAGTGTCTCTTTCTGGAGCAAAGGACAGGTTTGTTTATTCTCTGGTGTTATAAAGATGATGTCTTCTTCCGGAGCAAAGGTCAGGCAGGCTTACTGTCCATTACAAAAATCTGGGTTCCCTAAACTCCATGTTCCTCTCATGTAATGGGGCCACTGCGTGTGCAGAACTCACCAGGGCCTCTGCACTTCTTCCTGTGGGCATCAGGGCTCAGGGGACTGTCACAATGCTGACACTCTGGCTACTGCTGCTACTGTGAGTAATAAAGTCCCCTGTTTCTGGCCCAGGAGTCTTGTGTCTTCCAATATTCATGAAACTGTATCATGCTAAATTGTTAGCTTGCCAGTAGGCTAAAATCTCAGAACAGTCATTGTTCTTGGCAGTGGTATACAGAATAACAAAAAATTTCAATGTCTTGATGATTTCATGGTGATAAAAATGACATATTTCCCTGATAGCCAAGAAACCCAAGTGACAGGAAGTTCCCAGTGAGATAAAGGAGATGAATACTCAGATAATTAACTTAAACACTTCAGAGGTTAGTGTCATCTGACAAAAGGAGAAAAACAATTAATAGAAGGCCAAGCTTTTGGGCTGCCATTCTACCAGGCTGCCTTGGCTGAGTCCCATGTGATAGGGTGGGAGGCTTCAGATTCCTGAAAAATCATTAGATGAATATTTAGTTCTCTTTTACAACCAACCCCTATACCAAGTTCATGGACACTCTTGTCTCTTCATTCTTCCAATATACAGGGGCTCCATTCCAATGACTCCACCGTAAGTCAGTTCTGATGTTTAAGTCGAATACCTCATTTTTTTTTTTTTTTTAAGTTTTCATTATTATTACCTTTTATTATCAGTATCTTTATAAACCCAACCTTTGTCTTGGGGGGTTGGAAACATTACATATAAACTTACAGATATATTTTAATTTATATATACATATGTAAAGAAATACACAAATCATAAAAAATTTACTCTGATGATGAAGAAGAGTTGGATGACGTTGGATGTTGGTATTTTGTCAGTTGTAATAATTTTTAATAACTCTACTTGTGGAAGGTTCAATTCCCTGGGAAGGGAGATGGTGTTTCTAGTCAGAAAATTAGTGATAATTGTCTGTATGGTTCTTTTCTTCATATATTTTGAGGTAACATCTCACTGCTTCCTGAACCTGCCTATCGAGTTTAGCAAAGCAATCAGTGTTTGGGTGCATGTTTTCAAATAACTGAAGCCCACCTCTGATTTAGTGTAGAAAACTAAACACTGTATACAGCAGTGTTTTGAACAGTAAATCATGAAATTGAACGTCTTCGAGTGAATATCTGAGAATGATAACATCAGCAAATTACATGCTGCAACATTGTATGCAGTACATATTACTAACAATAAGATGTACCAAAAGAAAACACAAGATGTTAGTAAGTGTGGTTCGTCATAACTTCGACTATGTCGTAAGTCAGGGACCACCTGTATTTCCAAAGAAAATCCCATTCACAGGTATGGGGGTTAGGTCTTGAACATATCCTTTTGAGAGACACAAATCAGTCCATAACAATACCTTTCCTCTTTAAGGGCTCAAGATTAATGCCTCATTTAGCTTGATGGAGGGGATCTGATATATGGGAAAAAGCATTAACGTTAGGGCAAAAGCAATCAGGGTTTGAACACAGACTCTACCACATATTGCTTGGGCAACTTTAGGCAGATTATTTAGCCTCTCTGGCCTCAATTTCTTCATCTGTTCTGTGTGCATTACAATGAAGCCTAGGGTTGCTGAGAGTGTTCTATGTATATGCCCACTGGCCTCAGTCTGATGTCAGGTGCACCAAATGGAATTCCTAATCCTGACTTCGGCTGGGTTAAAAGGGGCCTCGGTGGCCATCAAGAGGTTCACCCACTTTCTGCTACAACATATCCAGCAACAGAAACACCCTGCTTCTCCAGGCAGTTCCTTTCTTTAAGAGAGTTTTAATTACCAGGACATTTTTCCTTACATGAAACTTACACCTCCCTTCTGCGTTTCCACGTTGGTCCTTATTCCCTCCTCTGAGTGCAGTCTAGTTCTCTTTCCCATGACAGCCCTTCAACTATTTGAGCAGCTGTCCTGTCCCGCTAAGTCACCTTTATTCTGGGTTGAACATCGTCACAGCCTTCAGCAGTGGCTCTCATGACATTCTAAGCCCTGCTCTGCCCTGGTCATTTTCCTTTGGACACAAAGGGGATCTAGTTCCTCCTGCCATAGGTTCAGTTCAGGCCCAAATCACAGAACGTTTAGATTTTGCTTTCCATTTCCATTCTTTGGTGTGTTTGTGGGGTTAGTCGACCATGCCTGACTTTACACGTCATCCTTGTATTGCGCCCCTGACGTCTTAATGATCTTGTTTGCTTGTTACCTAATCTGCCCACAGTGGCAATCGTTGTATGTACTGAGTGCCAGCTGGGCAAACAGCCCTGGGCAGAAAACAACTCACCTGTCAATGCTTGGCAGTTCTGTTTCTCTATTTTTTCAGTATCACGTTGGATGCCATGGTCTTGACTTCTAGGGTTAGTCTGGCTATAATAGAACTTTGTTGGCTTAGGAAGTGCCTGTGTTCCTTCTCACTGGCAGGCTGGCATTAACTCTCACTCTGTGTACCTTTCAGGTGAGCCGTGGCCTTTGCCCTAGATTGTGGTTGGAAATGCTAATATTTTCCCTGATGCCATCTTTTCACAATCTTTAGACTTTTTAGTGTTGCAGAGTGATTAGTCAGCTCTGGGCCATTCCTATTTCTGAGCCTAAAAGCTATAGGAACTTCCTCTTTTAAAGTTTTTCAGAGCAGGACAAAATTTTCATTTTGAAATGCCAACTACAGAAAACAAACAGTTTCAGGTGCAATCGCATTTCTCGAACTCCAAAAAAACCCAGGAGTTTCACCAGCAACTCCATTGCCTTTTCACTCTTCCAAGTGGAACCCAGAATGAAACTCTTTGCAGTCCTTGCTGGGGATTGGATTTTCCATCTCACTGTGGGTGTGGTTTGCTAAGTGTTTGGGAAAATATGTTACATCAGAAAGCCCTTATTTGGGGATTTTGAACAAGACCACTTAGTTTCTTGCAAAGCTTCACAAACTTGTGTTCTTCCACGGGCAGGAAGCTGATGTCCCAGCTCCTCGGATGCGTGCCAGAATTTCGTGACTCTGGTGGGAGCGGGACTGCTCGCGTTGAGTGGGTGCTTCCTGTGCCTCCTGTGTAGAAGAACTGTAACTGCCTCGTCCTGGCTGTGGAAGAGAGACTACCCTACCTCGAATATTCTTCCTCTGTTTAAGTCCTGCAACTGGAAAACCGGAGAGACGTGGTGCTGGTCAGACTTACTTGTGCTTGTTCCTCTTAAAGGGATTGAAAAAAAACAAATTAAAAAAACCAGTTGAGCTGGAATCAGTCCCCACTCCTGGCTCCCCCAAATATGTGAGAATAGAACTGTGTTCTGTAAGCTTTATCAGAGGTAGACTACAGGGCTTCTTCCCAGGTGCCCTCAGCAGACTCACTCAGGCTAGCAGCCTCGTGTGTTAACCATCTGCACTACCCTGGGGCTCCTTGTAGTGGGAGTGTTGTTGTTAGGTGCTGCGGAGTTGGCCCCTGACTCCTGGTGACCCATGCACAATGGGGCAGGGCTGTTGGGATCCACAGGCTGTTCACTGGCTGATTTTTGGAAGTAGATTGGTAATTGCTAGGCCCTTCTTCCTACTCCATCATAGTCTGGAAGCTCTGCTGGAACCTGTTCAGCATCACAGCGACACTCAAGCCTCCACTCAGAGGCAGGTGATGGAGGCACATGAGGTGCATTGGCCAGGAATCCATCCTGGGTTTCCAGCTTAGAAGGTGAGAATTCTACCTCTGAACCACCACAGCGCTCTTAAATGGATTGCCCGTTGCTGTCAAGCCAATTCCAACTCATAGCGAACTGCCCCATAGGGTTTCCAAGGCTGTAACTTTTATGGTAACAGACTGCCACATTTTTCTCCCACAGAGCGGCTGGTGGGTTTGAACTGCTGACCTGTCAGCAGCCGAGCGCTTAACCACTGAGCCACCAAGGCTCCCATCTTAAAGGGATTAAAAACCAGAAAACCAAACCCATTGCCGTAGAGTTGATTCTGACTCATAGCGACCCTATAACACAGAGTAGAATTGCCCCATAGAGTTTCCAAGGAGCGCCTGGTGGATTTGAACTGCCAACCTTTCGATTAGCAGCTGTAGCTCTTAGCCACTATGCCACCAAGGTTTCTCTTACAGGGATTAGGTGCCCTCAATTATAGGTCCTTGAACTTTTGAGAGTTAAGAGCTTGGTAGGACAACTGGATTGCTCCTAGCCGAAGGCCAGGCCTTGAGCAGCCCTGTCTCAGATTCTCTTGGATCTTTTAGAAGGACCGATCCTCTACTGTGAGCAATGAGACCCATTGCTGTGTGAGTCAGCCTAGTGACTTCACCTGGTGATACAGGACTTCACAACCTCATTGGTGTCCGATTTGGAGGCCAGATGCCTGGTGTGGAGCCGGGAACTAAACTTTGAAAGATATCGAAGCATTCCTACTATTCCTATGGTTGAAAACGCAGGAATTTATTTCTCTTACCAAAAAAAAAAAAAAAAAAATGTGCATTTATTCTAAAAATTTTTGAAACGTAGAGGAAAGCAAAAAGAAGATGAATGTCACACCGGTTCAGACTTAAATACTACTACTAATTTGATGGCTCTTTCCAGTAATTTATTTGTGTATAAATAATTTTCAGTAATTCAAAAAATACTGAGTTTCTATTCTCTGCCGTGGATGTTGTTTGGTACTGTGTATAGAGTGGTGAGGGAAGCATAGTGCTTGCCCTTAAGAAGCTAGCAGATTAACGGAGGAATCAGGTCATGGGTAAGTAGAAAAAAAAAAATACATACTTGCAAAACGCCAAGCTCTATGAAGGAACGTGGTGCTATGGCAGATTATACCCATGGTGTGGACTACCTACATGGTCAGGGCAGGTGTCCCTGAGGAGGGACAATTAGAAGGAGAACTAAAGGATTAGAAAGAGCCAGCAGCATTCCAGGAGGGAAGGGTCAAGACAGGCCCAAAGGCCTCAAGACCTCAACTGAAGGGCAGTCAGTGTGACTGAAGCTTACTGGGCCAGGGGAAAGGGACAGAAGGGGAAGTTAGAGGGGTGAGCAGGGGCTGGACAATGCTTGTCTTCATAGGATGGAGTTCAACTTTTGAAATGTTATATTCTATATCCTGAATATTCCTTTAACACCATTATTAGCACACACACAAACTTTATTGGGATTATACCATACTCATTTTGCTGTTTGATTTTCTTTGAAAGCTAATTTGATGTGGCTATAAATTTTTTTCTATGATTACATAATACTCCTATGACAAGATAAGACAGAAATTAGTACAGACCCAGTGTGTGTGAGAGAAAGAAAATTCTTCTGAAATTGCAGGCCCCAGGTCTACATTGCGTGTATGTGTGTGTGCGCCTGTGTGTGTGCAAGTGTTTGCATGTGTGTGAGTGCACGAGCCTGTGTGTGGAGCATTGGGAAAAGAGCCTCTGAAATGCTCAGAGAGGCCTAAGCCACATCATTTTTTTGAAACCCCCAGCATATTAAGAAATAAACATATCTTTCAACACCCAAATTGTGGTTTCTAAATATCATTTCCCACTAAAAGGAATAAAGGCTTCTTAGAGAGATGATTGATTCCAGGTCTGAACCAGGAAATGCACAAGATGAGTCTGGAACATCTTGTCATAAAAGAAAGGAAGGATATTGTCAAAGACCACTAAAAAAACCCCCCAAAACAAAAACCAAACCTGTTGCTCTCGAGTAGATTCCAACTCATAGCGACCCTCCAGGACATAGTAGAACTGCCCCATAGGGTTTCCAAGGAGCGCCTGTGAATTTAAACTGCTGACCTTTTGGCTGGCAGCTGTAGCTCATAAGCACTATGCCACTACGGTTTCCAAAGACCACTAAGGTGGTATGAAAAAGTCACAGTAGCCAACTTGAAGGGGTTCAGTCTGGCCAAATATGGGGCCATTTGGGTCTCAATAAGAATAATAATGGCAATGTATTAAAACATGTCTACTATGTTTATTTGTTAAAAATGTTTTAATTTATAAGTTCATAATGATATGAAAAAAAACTTGATGAGTCACCTTTGGAGAATGATATGGGATCCAGTTGTTACTTTGAACACTGGTAAATAAAGGGGAAGACTTAAACATTTATCTTGTGCCACTGGTTAACCCAACAGTTGATGAGGGGAAGGTTCTCTTTGTTGAAGTATTCCAGAAGGGATGTCAGAGTTAGAATATCATCATTTTGCAAATCCATAAGGAATTAACGGGTCTAGGCAATGACTGTCAATGACTATTGACCTCCCAAAAGAGTGACAACCAGATATTATGTGCCTCCAGATAGAAGAATTCATGAAGTAATTTTGTAAAAAAAAGAAAAAGTGAACTTGAATCTCATTGAAATCACTCCAGCAGATCTGTATTAGTTTCCTAGGGCTGCCAAACAAACTACCACCAACTGGGTGTCTTGTAAGAACAGAAATCTATTGTCTCACAGTTCTGGTAGCTAGAAGTCTGAAATCAGGGTATCTGCCATGTTGATTCCTTCTGTGGGCTCTGAGGGAGAATCTATTCCATGCTTCTCTCCTAGCTTCTGGTGATGGCCAGCGAGCCTTAGCATTCCTTGGCTTGTGGCAGCGTCACTCCAACCTCTGTCTCTGTCTTTACATGCTTGTCTTCCTCTGTGTCTCTTCTCTTTTATAAGGACACCACTCAGATTGAATCAGGACCCACCTTACTCCAGTGTGACCTCATGTTAACTGATAACATCTTCAAAGACCCGATTGCCAAACAAGATCATGTTTACGGGTACCAGAGGTTAGGACTTCAACATACCTTTTGGAGGGGTTACAATTCAATCTATAACTAGATCCAAGTACATGTTTACAAGAAACACAGGGGACAGAGAAAAATGTTCAGCAGCATTATGAAAATGCAGTAATCGAAATCCAGACTATAGGATAAGCTAAGACTTTCATTAGGGTTATTGTGAGGATTAAGAGGTTTAATACATGCGAAGTGCTTAGAAAGGTCTTGGGCACTCAATAAATGTTAGCAATTTTTTTTATTGTCATTACCATTATTATGCTAATTATTATAGCTGAGCACAACACTGTGTGCTAGGAGAGTCTCCTTCTCCCCTGAACTTTGAACAATGGAGGCAGCACAGGAATCAGAGGTATTCAAGGTCCTCTGTGCTGCTGTGCGGCAGTATCCCTAGAGGTGGTGCCTGAGATAACCAGAGCTGGGCTGGGCTGGGCTGCGGGACGGGCTGCGGGACCAGCTGCTGTCAGCAATGAACCACAACAGAACCACACAGCCCACTCTGCCCTCGGGTGAGCTGGTCAGTTTTCCCCAGTTTTTTGCTTCTGAGGAAGAAAAGATAAGGAAGGAAAAAATAATTTCATAGGAGCCATTGAATTTAAAAATGTTAAAAGAGATGTGAGCTTATTTTGTAGTCCATGTATTGGGCTGCATATTAGTCATTTCCACTCTGTATAGTTTTTATACATTTTAAAAATAGACTTCACTTTTTAGAACAGTTCTGAATTTTTAGAAAAATTGAGAAGTTAGCACAGGGAGTTTCCATATTCCCTGCACCTGTTTTCTCTATTATTATCTTCTTAGTCTGATACAATTAGTGAACAAGTATTGACACGTCATTACTAACTGAAGTCCACACTTTTTTCAGATGTCCTTAGTTTTTATCTAATGCCCTTTTTCTGTTCCAGGATCCCATCCAGGATACCACATTGCACTTCATCGCCATGTCTCCTTAGACTCCTTTTGGCTGTGAGTTTCTCAGACTTCCTTGTTTTGGTTGACCTTGGTAGTTCTCAGGAATACTGGTCATGTATTTTGTAGAGTGCCTCTCTATTGGGATTTTTCTCATAATTAGACTGGGGTTATGGATTTTTGGAAGGAAGATCATAAAGTTCCATTTCACCACATCATATCAAAGGCACGTACTAGTGACATGAGTTATCGCTGTTGATATTGACCTTGATAACCTGGCTGAGGTGGTCAAGGCTGTCAGATTTCTTCACTGTAAAGTAACTCTTTCCCCCTTTTCCATACCATGCTCTTTGGAAGGAAGTCACTATGTGCAGCCCCACTTAAGGAGTAGGAGTTACACTCCCCTCCTTTAGAGGAACAGTTACATAAATTATTTGGAATTCTTCTGCAAGGGAGAGTTGTCTCTTCTCTCCATTTGTTTCTTTACAGAACCGCCTATTTATATCAGCATAGACACATGGATGCTGATTTTATACATTCTGTGTATTTTTTTAACCTTTTAAAAGTTAACATGTATATTTTTTAATCTGTATACTTAGATTGTTTCTTCTGTATTTTAAAGAATATTGTAATGAGCATATTTATACCTAAGTTTTTGCTGACATTTTTGCTTATTTATTTGATATGTATTTCTGGAAAAAACATCCTGGAGCAGAAGATAAGAGCATTTTAATGTTTTTTGACACTTATTGCCAAGTTGTTTTCTAGGTACGTTACTCAGCTTTTTGCATTTACCTGAAGTTTATGCGTGTGCCTGTCTCCACACATCTTTGCAAGCATTAAAGCTGGATAATTTGTTTAAAGTTTTGTTGATAGTGAAAAAAATCTCACT
Source organism: Loxodonta africana (assembly GCF_030014295.1). Taxonomy (NCBI): domain Eukaryota; kingdom Metazoa; phylum Chordata; class Mammalia; order Proboscidea; family Elephantidae; genus Loxodonta; species Loxodonta africana. Next base: position 171,736,561 of record NC_087345.1, on the reverse strand, counting down.
CTTGCCAGCAACGGGTAGTATAAAATTTTTTGAATCTTTGTTATGGTAATAGAAAATATGTGCCTAAATACTTTAATTTGTGTTCTATCATCAGTGAAGCTACACTTTTTGCTGCTTTTTGATGGAACACAAGTACAATAGAAGTGGTCTGATGGTCTTGGGCTCACTACTGGGACAGGCTTGGCTATCACACAGCTCCTCGTCTTTCCTAGAGCTGTAGAGTTCCACAGATGTGAAAGAACATGGAGAAAAAGCGTGTGGGGTATTTTCCCATGCAGAAGAATTCCCAAGTAAGTGGGCAGTTTTGCCATGATGCCCAGGAATGGTAGTCTTACCCCTTCCATGGATAGTCTGGAATGCCACTGGTTGGGAACACTGCAGAGGGAGCGGCTTTATTACTTGCCCACTGGCCTGGGTTGGAAACTACAGCTGCAGTCACTAATTCTACCATTCTGTACTGTATCTAGACATTAAGCTATGTATTCCCTACACAAAGGTGAATGTCGCATAATCCCGCACTGGAGGATCTCATGGTCTAGTTGGAGGGCCAGATACATGAAAAATCAGTACATTTTGTGCTTTGGTGGGGTGTGTACAAAAGATGTGGCATAGTGGTTAAGTGCTACGGCTGCTAACCAAAAGGTTGGCAGTTTGAATTCACCAGGCGCTCCTTGGAAACTCTATGGGGCAGTTCTACTCTGTACTATAGGGTCACTATGAGTCGGAATCGACTCGACGGCAGTGGGATTTTTTTTTGGTTTTGGGTACAAAAGATGAGTAGCTTTTCGGAGATGGGGATGGTTTCACAGGGAAAGTGACATTAGAAAAAAAAAAAGACATTAGAGCCAGACCTTAAATAATGAGTTCATCAGTTGGAGAGCAGAGAGAAGGGCATTCCAGCATAGGCATCAAGATGTGGGAAAGCAGTGGTTGATTTGGAATGGTAATAAGATTTATTTTGGTAGCCATGTGCCTTAGTTATCTAGTGCTGCTATAACAGAAATATCACAAGTGGATGGCTTTAACAAACAGAAGTTTATTCTCTCACAGCTCAGGAAGTCCGAATTCAGGGCGCCAGCTCCAGGCAAAGACTTTCTCTCTGTATTGGCCCTGGAGGAAGGTCTCTGTCATCAATTTTCCCCAGGTCTAGGAGCTTCTCAGTGCAGAGACTCTGGTCCAAAGGGCACGCTGTGCTACTGGATCTCGTTTCTTGGTGGTAGGAAGCCCCTCTCCTCCCTGCTCAATTCTCTCTTTTATATCACAAAGAGACCGACTCAAGATACATACAACCTAATCCTATAGATTGAGTCCTGCCTCCTTAACATAGCTACCCCTAATCCTGCCTCATTAACATCATAGAGGTTAGGATTTACAACACAGAGGATAATCACAATCAGATCACAAAATGGTGGACAACCACACAATACTGGGAATCATGGCCTAGCCAAACTGACACACATTTTTAGGGGACACAATTCAATCCATAATACCATGTGACTGAGTTCTAGTCAATGGAATTGAACAGAAGTGATGTGTGCCACCTTCAAGCCTGACCCATTAAAACCTTCCATGCAAGCTCTTCCTTGCTCTAGTCTTCTAGATGGTTGGAAGGGGGGCCACACTCAGGATTGTTATGGAAGGCATATTTGAGGAAGGCAAAACCTCTATCACATTGGTAACCTTAATGATTTCACGCGAGAGGGCTGTCCCACCAATATTTCACCTTCAATACTTTTAAGTGAGCAAGAAATAGCTCCTATTGTCTTTGATTCAACATATATTGTGAGTCTATTTGCTAAATTAACTAGCGTACTGTAAGGTAGCTAGGGAAAATAGTGAAAGGCCTTGAATGCCACACCAAGGAGTATAACTTACCCCTAGAGGCTATAGGGAACAAGGGAGGGGTTCTAAGTGGAGAAATGATGTGTTGAATGCAGGTAGGGAGTGAATAGGAGACATCTTTCAATCCATGAACAACATTTGGTCTCTAAGCTCTTTGCCTATCTTGATTTCCTTTGTCAGCCCCCAATGGATTGCACTAACTTTTGTGGGTGCAAAACATGAGTTTTAATGGCGTCTTGGGCATTTGCAGAATCTTCAGAACTAAATCGGAGGACACTTGAGGTAGACAGTTTAATGGCCACAAATTCCTCCTATTCCTCTGCTTATGCCTCTGTGCAATGTGACTATTTTGTTCCTTCCGTGAAGAGGTGGACTATGTTTCTCCCTCCCCACTTGTAATGGGGCCATGGCCTTATGACTTGCTTTGGCTAATGGGACATTAGCAAACATGATACATGTAAAGGCTTAAAACAGACTTGTGCATTGAGTTTTTTTCTCTTGCTGCCCTAAGACTTCCATGTACAGAAACCTGAGCTGGCTTCCTTAAGAACGAGAGAATATATGGAGAAAGAAATCCAGCCAAGAGCCTGTGCCAACTGCCAGGCATATGAGGCCATCTTGGATCAATCATCCCCAGGCAGCCCATCAGATGACTGCAACCTCATGAGCGACTCTAGGTGAAACCAGCAGAAATTCTGCCTAGCTGAGCCCAGTCCAAACTGCTAACCCATAGAATCATGAGCAATAACCTACCAAGTTTTAGGGTTCTTTGTTATGCAGCAATAGCTAACTTATCCAACTAATGGGAAATCTCACATTGTCACGCCAATGTGGAAGAAATCAGCAAGAGAATCAGTACAAACCCTCATCCACTCAGAGCTCCTCAAGACTCCATAGTGCATCTACTGATATTCTACTTTAACATATCAGAGATTTATTTTCTTTAAAACCATGAAAATTTCCTTCTGCCATTCCAATTTTGTTTCTGGTATTTCTTGTTCTATTTTGTCCCTTCTCTTCTTTTTAAGTTTCTCTTACAGAACTTCTACTTTTTAGATATTTTAACTCTGCACAAATTCCTTTCTCTACTTAGGGTAATACCAAAATGTTGAAATTTCCTTTGCTCTTTGGACACTCTTGTAGTTCTATATGTAGCTCTATTATTTCCTCTTTTTCAATTTCCTAAAGATGTCCCTTAATTAAGAAAGAAGAGCTTTCTTAAGATTTCTCAATATTTTCCTTGCCTTTCTTCCAAGGATTACATATATAATCTTTATGCTATAATAATTTTCTGAAATTATGTACAACATTTACATACATGTCTGTATTGAACTCTGTCTTCAGACATGGTAATGTAAAAAAAAAAAATCAGAATCATCTGATAGGGAAAGTTAACAATAAGTCACTTGCTGATCAATCATTCCTTAAATTTCATCATTAAAATGTATCCCTCATTTATGATTTATCTTTCCTATCTGAAAAATCTTAAATTTTTTAGCTAAAATTTTAAGATAATCATGGCCCTTCTTTGACATTCATGCATTTCATCACTGAGTATTCATTACAAATTTTCTGTATATACTTGGCTCTGTGTTAGGTTGTGTGGATACAAAGATGAGTAAAAGACTCTGCCCTCAAGAGAGAAAACATGCTGATAGAAAAATCATATTAATTCAATACAGTAAGTGCAATAGTACACACATGCACAGGTGTTACGGGAGTTCAGAGGTTTGTGAGTATGTTTGATGGTATGTATGTGTGTGTTGCATGTGTGAATAAAGGAAGGCTTCTTGGAGGAAATATTCAAATTAGGTCTCAAATAACAAGTAGGAGTTTGTTGTGAGAAGGATGTGGGATATGAATGGGGTGTTGGGGGAAAGGAAATGAGCTAAGGTACAATGACCAGAAGGAGATGTGTGCAGGGAGAATGCGGTGTGAGGTAGGGATCGGTGAGAAGAGAGGCCGGACACAGACCCCCTGGCCATTTGTCAGAAACTCTAGAGTACCATGTCTACCATCTGTCAGTTTGTCGTACTGTGGTGGCTTGTGTGTTGCTGTGATGCTGGAAGCTATAGCACCAATATTTCAAATACCAGCAGGGTCACCAAGGGTGGACAGGTTTCAATGGAGCTTCTAGGCTAAGGTTAGGAAGAAAGACCTGGTGATCTACTTCTGAAAATTAGCCAGTCAAAACCCTGTGGATCACAGAATAGTGTCTGAGATTTCAACTTGCTTACTTTGGATACTCAGAAGGGACTGATCACTGGAGAAGGATATCATGTTTGGCAGAGTGTAGGGCCAGTGAAGGCAAGCAAAACTCTCATTGTGGTGGATGGACACAATGGCTGCAACAATGGACTTAAACATACCCATGATCATGAAGATGGCGCAGGACTGGGCAACATTTTGTTCTGTTATGCATGGTGTGGGGGCTAACTCGACAAAAGTAACAGTACCACACTTCATCTCGTAATGCCATGGTGAGCCACTAGAGAATTTCAAGCAAGGGAATGATGCTGCAGGATGTGATGACTGGGTTAAAGGGGCAGGGAGACCAATCAGGAGGCTGTTGTCTCTGTAGAGCTGATAGAGAATGAGGAACTGAATTACAGTAGTAGTAGCAAAAATGAAAAGAGGTGATAAGTTAAAGAAATGTGTATAAGGCTTAACTGGCAGAATTTAGAATTTTCCGGGTATGGGAAATAAAGGAGAGAGAGTTCAGGTTGACTTCCAGAGATCTAGCTTGGTGAGTGGATGCAGAGCCCTGAGATAGGAACATGGGAAGATGAGCAGGTAAACCTAACTACTCAGAAGCCTTTACAATGATCTGCACAACGCTCTTAGCTCTGCAACAGAACCATTACGTCACTGACTCAATCTGCTGGAGAGATGATTAGCTAAACTCAGCTGAAGAGAATTTGCCTTCTCTACCTTATCCCTAAGTCCACTGTGACTAGCAAGGCTTTTGGTTAGAGACAGAAGAGAACCAAGTCTCACTAGGTACAGTTGAATGTGACACAATCAGTTGTAAACTTGGTGATTTAGAACACATGATAGAAACACCCTCAGGAGGTAGTTTCCGGGAAGCTCTTTTCACAATGCGGGGAAGACTAAGTTTCATTTCTGGCAATGGCCAATGGAGGCTTTTCTCGCTATTTGTGAAACTAAGGTATCTCTCATGGGCCTCTTTGACAGTGGTCATTGGCACGTAGAAACACATTAGTTAGCTTAAAGGTTTTCTCTGCGCAAGTTGCTGTGTATTTTAACATCTTTTAACAGACAATGACTTACGTAAACCCAGTTAGGAAAGGGTCCTTTTTTGTTTTTCCCAAAAGAAGCTGCTTTAATTAAGTAAAGGGAAGGAAGTTCCATTCTGAATGGCTAAAGCTCCACTGATTATACCAGCAATGTTCTGATTCCAAATTGCCCCTTGGCTGATTCTGCTTTGTTTACCAAAATCCTTGTTATATAATTTTCCCAAAAATGATGCAAGAAAATCAAACAAGGAAGCATACGACTACTTAACAGAGACAAAATGAAAACAAAAGAAAACCTTTTATGTGTCTTCATTTTTAAATCAAAAGTGTACCAAAAAAAACAAGCTAAACCTACTGAGATTGAGTCGACTCTGAGTCATGGCAACCCTATAACCGAAAACCCATTGCCTTTGAGTCGATTCTGACTCACAGCAACTCTATAGGACAGCGTAAAACTGCCCCATAGGGTTTCCAAGGAGCTGCTGGCGGATTTAAACTGCTGACATTTTGGTTGGCCACCAGATGCTTACTGAAATATAATCTAATTTTTAGGTAAAAAGTCAACTTCATTTATATTACTATACATACAGTCTCTTAAACAATTAAAATATTTTCGAATTGATGTCCATATCATAGAAAAGTTAGACATACAGTTAAAAGAAAAGAAGAAAATAATTTCACCACTAAGAGATTAAAAAAACAAAACAAAACAAAGAGATGGAGCCAACATAGCACTATGGACAGAAGCACCATGACATCCTACTGCAGCAAAGACCTGAAAAACTATGTAAAACAGATACAAACGTCAATCTCGGAACTGTAAGTACCAAGTGAAGGAATAAAGAACTCAGTCAAGCACAGAATGGAATAAGAAACTGACAGAACAGAGAACAAGGAGCGCTATGGAGTGGAGGTCCCATACTAGCTAACCTGGCTGGATTAGCCATTTTGGACTACAGCCACCAAAGAATGCAGACAGGCCATAGAGGAAGGCAACTTCATGGACCTCCCAAAAGGATACAGAGCACTGGGTAACCAGGGATACACGCTTTTCCACTCCACACCGTTCTTCCCTGTATGAAGCCTCTGCCACTTACCAACAGACAACAGTTGCTTTGCTGGAGTGATACCACCTCACTGCCAGCTGGATTCTCCATCTTGGACCTCAGCCACCAAGGACTGCAGACAGAGAGTATGAGAAAGCAACTCCACGGGGCTCCCAGCAGCAGATAGAGCACCTGGCAACCAGGGATACATGCTTCCCACCCCCCATCCTTCTTGCCAACCAACCATGGTTGCTCTGCTGGAGAGACACTAGCTCACTGCCACTGGGGTCCACCCTACCCCCACTGGCTGGACCATTTAATGTCTTTTTTTTTTTTTTGGTTCTTTTTTTGTTGCTTCTCTCTCTGTCCCTTTCTTTCCTTTCTCCCGCCCACCTAGCCCTGTGTGCCATCCCCTCCCCTTCTTGAAGGGCTGTGGTTTTTTTGGTTTGTTTGCTTCGTTCTTTTCTTCTTTTTTCCTGTTTCTTCTTTCCTTTTTCCCACCCACCCAGCCCTGTGTATCATCCCTGTCCCTTCTGGAGTGGCTATGCTGCATAGTTCAGTTGGAGAGTCACTGTGTGAGGCCTCCCTGTCACTGACCAACTCCCTCAGTGCCATTTTATTTATTTATTGCTCGCTTGCTTTTTTGGGGGATTATTGTTTCTTCTGTCTCTCTCCCTTCCTTCCTTTCCTTTCTCCCATCCACCCAGCCCTGCGTGATGCCCCCAACTTCTTGGTGGGCTATGCTATAGCTCACAGCTGGAAAGCCTCTGGCAGATGGCCTCTCTGGGTCTTCTATGTCCCTACAGGCCAACTCCTTCAGCACCATATTTTTTTTATTTTTCTTTACATTTCCCCTTATCCTTTTCTTCCTCCTGCCCACCTAGGCCTGTGCTGCCTCCACTCTTTCCTGACGGGCTGTGCTGTGCCACCTGGTGAGAGAGACATCAGCTCACCACCAACCCAAGTTCACCCCACCCCCAACAGCTGGTGCCCCCACCACCATATTTTTTGTTGTTGTTGTTTTTATTTTTATTTAATTTGTTTGTTGGATTATTGGCTTCTTCCGTCTCTTTTCCCACTTTCCTTTCCTTTCCTTTCTCCTGTCCACCTAGCCCTGTGTGCCACTCATGCCACTTCTTGATGGGCTGAGCCACACTGCTCAGCTGGACAGCCATCAGCACATGGCCTCACTGGGTCTGTCCTGCCCTCATCCACCGAATCCTACTGCACCCCCATTTTATTTACTTTTTATTTTTACCTTTTTTAAAATACTTTTTTGTTGCTTTTTTTTCTCTCTCTTTTTCCTCTTATTTCATCTGCCCACTTAGATCTGCACATCGTATCTTCTGTTTTCCCTCCTGCGTACCTGCACTGTGCATGCATGTGCTGAGTGCCACACACCCGAGTGGTACCAGCAAGGTCCCCCGGACCCTGGCCTGTACTGCCCCCCAGCCCTGCCATATCATCCCAGTTCATGCCTCAAATTACCTATCGCCACCCCACCACCCCCACTACATCCACCCTGCTACACCATAGCTGAGTGACCAGCCCTGCCCACCTGGACAAGATGGTGAGAAGTATCATGCCCACAGCTAAGCAAGCAACAAAACACACCCAGCCCACGTGCCCAGACATAAGCAAATAAAACAAAAAAGCAGGATGAAACAATCAAATCTACAGTTAATAAATAAAGGGAATAATTCCTAAATGTCCTGGAGACAACAAACAGTATCAAAACATGAAAAAAACAGGAGAGCAAGGCTCTAGAAGGTGACCAAAATAAAACACCAGATAACCTTCTGCTGAAAGAAAAGGCACTGGAACTACTTGATAGGGAGTTCATAATTCTAATATTCAGTGTTTTCCAAAAGATGAAGGAAAATGCAGTTAAAAATAAGGAAAAAATAGGCAAAATCATGGAAAAGACAGAAAAAACAATGGAAGAAATCAGGAAAATAATACAGGAACAAAATGTTAAAATAAACAACTAGAAATCATATGAAAACAGCAATTAGAAATCAAATGATAAACAACAAGATTTCACAATAGGACTGTGCAATAGAAGGTTTTAGGAGCAAAATTGAAGACTAATCTTTGGATACCACTTTGTTTGAGGGACAATCAGAGAGAAGAAGAAAAATGAAGAAACCCGGAGAGTGATGTAGGATACAATCAAAAGCAAAAATTTGCATATGATCTGAGTTCCAGAACCGGGGGAAAATTGGAAAACACAGAGAATCATTGAAGATTTGCTGACAGAAAACTTCCCTAATAACATAAAAGATGAAAAGTTGACTATCCAAGAAGCTCAATGAGCCCAATATAGGATAGACCCCAAAAGAAAAATGCCAAGGCATATCATAACCACACTTGCTAAAACCAAAATATATATATATATATATATGTATATATATTTCAAAGACAAAGAAATAATCCTGAGAGCAGCTAGAGAAGAACAAAGTTATATTCAAAGGGGAAACAATAAGACTAAGCTCAGATCACTGGGCAGAAGCCATGCAGGCAAGAGGGCAATGGGATGACATATATAAAATCTTGAAAGAAAAAAAAAAACTGCCAACCAAGAATAATATATCCTATAAAGCTCTCGCTCAAATATGATGTCAAAATTAGGACATTTCCACATAAACAGAAATTAAGGGAATGTGTAAAAACCAAACCAAACTCACAAGAATTATTAAAGGGAGTCCTTTGGTTAGAGAACCAACATCAGACAACAACCTGAACTTAGCACATAAAACAGCATCAGCCATATACCAACCTAGGTAATGAACTCTCAAGGATCAGTCAAAACTAAAACATTTACAGCAGGGAACCAGAGATGCCAATCTGTAAATGGCAACAATATCAGAACAATAAAAGAGGGAATAAATGGTGTAGCTATAGAACTTTCAAATGGAGTGGAAATCAAGAGATTATCAAGTAATAAAAGACTGGTTTAAACTTAGGAAGATAGGGGTAAATTTCAAGGTAACAACAAAGAAAGTTAACAAACCTACTTGTCATAGGTTGAATTATGTCCCCCCAAAAATGTGTGTTATCAATTGAGCTGGGCCATGATTTCTGGTATTGTGTAATTTTCCTATATGTTGTAAATCCTGCCTCTGTGATATTAATAAGCGAGGATGTGTGACAGTTGTGTTAGTGATGCAGGACTCAGCCTACAGGATTAGGTAGTGTCTTGAGGCAATCTCTTGAGATATAAAAGATAGAAGCAAGCAGAGAGACAGGGGGACCTCATACCACAAGAAAGCAGTACCAGGAACAGGATGTGTCCTTTGGACACAGGGTCCCTAAACCTGAGAAACTCTTCGACCTGGAGAAGATTGAGGACGAGGGCCTTCCTCCAGAGCTGACAGAGAGAGAAAGCCTTCCCCTGGAGCTGACACCCTGAATTTGGACTTGTAACCTACTAGACTGTGAGAAAATAAATTTCTCTTTGTTAAAGCCATCCACCTGTGGTATTTCTGTTATGACAGCACTAGAGAATTAAGACACCACTCATCAAAATAAAGAAGAAAAACAAAGTCTCAGTAAATGCAAAATCTACAAAAACTAAAGAAACAAACAAACAAAAAATCCACAAACAAAAGGAATTCAGCACAGAAGAGTAAGAGGAACAAAGAAAACAAAAGCACCACAAAAAAGCACTACAAAATGACAGCAATAAACTCACAACTATCAATAACCACACTGAACATAAATGACTTAAATACACCCATAAAGAGACAGAGAGTGGCAGAATGGATAAAGAAATAGGATCCACAAATATACTGTCTATGAGAGACATACCTTAGAAACAAAGACAATTTATTAAAAATCAAAGGATGGAAAAAAATATATCAAGCAAACAGCAACCAAAAAAGAGCAAGAGTGGCAATACTAATCTCAGATAAAAAAGATTTTAAGACAAAAATCCACCAAAAAAGACAAAGAAGGGCATTATATAATGATTAAAGGGACAATCCACCATGAAGACATAACCATAAAAAATATCTATGCACCAATGGCAGGGCTCCAAAATACACAAAACAAACTCTAAAAGCACTAAACAAGTGAAGATGAAAACACATTGTACCAAAACCTTTGGGACACAGCAAAGGCAGTCCTCAGAGGTCAATTTATAGCAACAGATGCACATATTAAAAAAGAAGAAAGGGACAAAATCAAAACATTAGCTACACAACTTGACCAAATAGAGGACAGTAAAAGAAAGCTCACAGCCACCAGAAGAAAGAAAATAATAAAGATCAGAGCAGAAATAAATGAAATAGAGAATAGAAAAATAACAGAAAGAATCAGCAAAACCAAAAGTTGGTTCTTTGAAAGGATCAACAAAATCGACAAACCTCTGGCCAAACTGACAAAAGAAAAACAGTAGAGGAAGCAAATAAGAAATGAAATGGGGTACATTACAACAGACCCAACTGAAATAAAAAGGATCATAACAGAGTACTATGAAAAACTATACTCCAACAAATCTGAAAACCTAGAGGAAATGGACAAATTTCTAGTAACATGCTACCTACTCAAAGTAACACAAACTGAAGTGGAAAATCTGAACAAACCCATAACAACAGAGGAGATTGAAAAGGCAATTAAAAAACTCCCCCAATCCCCCCCCCAAAAAAAGCCATGGCACAGATGACTTCACTGGAGAATTCTACCAAGCATTCAGAGAAGAGCTTATACCAGCACTACTTAAACTGTTTCAGAACACAGAAAAGGAAGGCATACTTCTGAATTCATTCTATGAAGCCAGCGTAATCCTGATACCAAAACCAGGCAAAGACCCCACAAAAAAGAAAATTACAAGCCAATATCTCTTGTGAATACAGGTGCAAAAATTCTAGCCAATGGAGTTCAGCATCATATCAAAAAAATAATACACCACAACCAAGTGTGATTCATACCAGGTGTGCATTAGAAAATCAATCAACATAATCCACTGCATAAATAAAAGAAAAGAAACAAATAGTTTGATCATCTCAATCGATGCAGAAAAGACATTCAATAAAGTCCAACACCCATTCCTGATAAAAACTCTCAATAAAATAGGTAAAAAAGGGAAATTCCTCAACATAATAAAGGGCATCTATTTTTTTTTATACAAAACCAACAGCCAACATCCTTCTTAATGGAGAGGGGTTGAGAACATTCCACTTGAGAACAGGAACAAGAAAAGGACGCCCTTTATCACCACTCCTATTTAACATTGTGCTGGAAGTCCTAGCTAGAACAATAAGGCAAGAAAAATAAATAAAGGGCATTGAAATTGGTAATGAAGAAGTTAAACTGTCCCTATTTGCAAATGATATGATACTATACATAGAAATCCCAAAAGACTCTAGGAGAAAACTACTGGAACTAATAGAAAGATTCAGCAGAGAAGCAGGATACAAGATAAACATACAAAAATCAGTTGGATTCCTATTACACCAATAAAGAGAACTACGAATAGGAAATCATGAAAGCAATAGCACCCCTAAAAAATAAAATATTTAGGAATAAATCTAACCGAGGATGTAAAAGACCTATACAAAGAAAACTACAAAACACTACTGTAAGAAACCAAAAGAGATCTGCATAAATGGAAAAACATACCATCCTCATGGATAGGTAGACTCAACATTGTGCAAACGTCAATTCTACCCAAAGCAATCTACAAATACAATGCAATCTTGGCCCAAACACCAACAACTTTCTTTAAAGAGATGGAAAAATTAATCATTAACTTTGTGTGGAAAGGAAAGCAGTCTTGGATAAATAAAGCACTACTGAAGAAGAATAAAGTAGGATAAGCAGTACCTGACTTCAGAATCTACTGTACGCTTTGGTAGTCAAAACAGCCTGGTACTGGTACAACAACAGACACATTGACCAATGTAACAGAACTGAGAGGCCAGATGTAAATCTATCCAACTATGGTCACCAGAACTTCGACTGTAATGGTTAAGGTTGTGTGTCAACTTGGTTGGGCCATGATCCTCAGTGATCTGCTAATTGTATGACGGTGTGATCACTTCCATGATGGGATCTGCTTTGAGCAGCCAATCAGCTGGAAGGCAGTTTCCTTGGGTGTGTGGCCTGCATTGAATATAAGTGGATATTCTGGCAAGGCTTGTGGGCCTTTCTCATTCTGGATCCTGCAGCTGGCTCCTGTTTGTCTGACTTCCAGTTCTTGAGACTTGAGTTAGCAGTTTATCTGTGGTCTTGCCTGCTAATCTTTGGGATTCATTGATCTTCACAGCCTGTAACCAAGAGCCCTGCTCTCTGACCTGCTGATCTTGGGTTTGCCAGTCCCTGTGGCCAAGTGCTTCAGGAGAAGCCTGACCCACAGACTTGGGATGTTCCAGCCTCTATAACTGCATAAGCCATTTCCTTGATATAAAGCTCTTTCTATGTATATATTTATAAGCTTTACTGGTTTTGCTTCTCTAGAGAACCCAGCCTAAGAGGTACCAGGAGTGGGCCAAAGGCCATCAAATGGGAAAAGACAGTCTTTTTAACAAACGGTGCTGGCAAAACTGGATTTCCATCTGTGAAACAATGAAACAGAACCCATACTGCACACCATACACAAAAACTAATTGAAAATGGATCAAAGACCTAAATATAAAACCAAAAACTATAAAGATCAAAGAAGAAAAAATACAGTCAACTGTAGAGGGCCCAATACGTGGCATTAACAGCATACAAACTATAACTAACAATATATAAACATCAGAGGATTAGCTAGATAACTGGGATCTTTTAAAAAATGAACACTTATGCTCATAAAAATAAATAAATAAATAAATAAATAAGACTGCACCAAAAGAGTAAAAAGAGAACCTAGAGACTGGGAAAACATTTTTGTCAATGACAAACCTGACAAATGTCTAATCTCTAAAGGCTACAGGAAAATCCAACAAAAGACAAATAATCCAATTAAAAAATGGACAAAGGATGTGAACAGACACTTCACCAAAGAAGACACCCAAGTGGCTAACAGACAGATGAGGAAATGCTCAAGATCACTAGCCATTAGAGAAATGCAAATCAAAACCACAATGAGATACTATCTCACTCTGACATAATGGGCATGAATCAAAAAAACAGAATAACATGTTGGAAAGGCTGCAGGGAGATTGGAATTCTATGCACTGCTAGTGGGAGTGCAAAATGGTACAATATATCATATTTTGGAAAACCATATGGTGCTTCCTTAGAAAGCTAGAAATAGGAATACCATACGATCCAGCAATCCCTCTCTTAGGAATATATCCTAGAGGAAATAAGAGTTTTCACATGAATAGTCATATGTGCACCCATGTTCACTGAAGCACTGTTTACAATAGCAAAAAGATGAAAACAGCCTAGGTACCCATCAACAGATGAATGGATAAGCAAACTTGGTACATACACACGATGGAATACTATGGAACGATAAAGAACAATGATGAGTCTGCAAAGCATCTCACAACACGGGTGAATCTAGAGAGCATTATGCTGAGTGAAATAAGTTAATCACAAAAGGACAAATACTATATGCGACCACTGCTATACAAACTCATGAGAAGGTTTACACACAAAAAGAAACAATCTTTGATGGTTATGAGGGAAGGGAGGGATGGGAATGGAGAAACACTAAATAGACAATAGGTAAGTGGTAACTTTGGTGAAGGATCAGACAGTACACAGTACTGGGGAAGTCAGCACAACTCGTCCAAAACAAGGTCATGGAAGCTCCGTAGACACATCCAAACTCCCCGAGGGACAGAATTGCTGGGCTGAGGGCTGTGGGGGTCATGGTCTCTGGGAACATCTAGGTCAATTGGCATAACATAGTTTATAATGAAAATATTCTGCATTCTACTTTGGCGAAAGTAGTGTTTGGGGTCTTAAAAGCTTGTGAGCAGCCTTCTAAGATGCTACACTGGTCTCACCCCATCTATAGAGCAAAGGAGAAAGAAAAAAACCAAAGATACAAGGGAAAGATTAAGTCCAAAGGACTAATGAACCACAACTACCACAGACTCCACCAGTCTGAGCCCAGTACAACCTCGATGGTGCCCAGCCACCGCCATGGACTGCTCTGACAGGATCACAGTAGAGGGTCCCAGACAGAGCTGGAGAAAAATGTAGAACAAAATTCTAACTCAAACAAACAAAAAAAACCAGACATACTGGTCTGACAGAGACCGAAAAAACCTAAGAGTGTGGCCTCTGGACACCCTTATAGCTCGGTAATGAAGTCACTCCTGAGGTTCACCCTTCAGCCAAAGATTAGACGACAGTCCTATAAAACAAAACGAGACTAAATGGGCACACCAGCTGAGGGGCAAGGATAAGAAGGCAGGAGAGGACAAGAAAGCTGGTAATGGGGAACCCAAGGTCGGAAAGGGGAGAATGTTGACATGTGGTAGGACTGGCAACCAATGTCACAAAATATGTGTACTAATTGTTTAATGAGAAACTAGTTTGCTCTGTAAACCCTCATCTAAAGCACAATAAAAGAAAAACAAAACTAAACAAAAACCAAATCCACTGCTGTGGAGTTGGCCCCCGGGCTCGTGGCGACCCCATGCGTTACAGAGTAGAACTGTTCTATACAGTTTTCTTGGCTGTAATCTTTACGGAAGCAGATCACCAGGCCTTTCTTTCATGGTCCCAATGGATGGATTTGAACCACCAACCTTTAGGTTAGTAGTTGAGGGCAAACCATTTGTGCCACCTAGGGACTCAAGAGATAAGCATGTTAAAATAGTGTTTCCATTTTCTTACCTTACATACATGGGTAATACAGTGAAGAAAACACTATTTACCAGTGTTTCTCCCAGGAAGAGCGCTGTCTGTGTGTGGAAGGACCAGACTGATGCTGCAGTTGGGTGAGGTCCCAAAGCACGAATCAAATGAAAAATCCTCTCTGCTCGACTCCCTTCAAGGAGTGTGCGGCTGTGGGGTCTTTTTGTACCGCAAATTGTGATGAGTAAAATACGCAGTTAGGTAATAGGAGCTGATGCTGAACAGAAGCCTTCGATGTCATAGACGGAGGAAGATTTGGAGGCCAGTCTGGGGAGGGCTGAAATGCCGAGATAGAGGAGGCAAAATAGGACCCAACAGGTAAGCACAGAATGAGGGGCAGGCAGATAAGAAAAACTCTTGGGGACCGCGTGGCCTGCGAAGAAGTTTTTAATTTGTTTAATCTGGGGTGTGTGATGTATACTGTGTCTGTTGGGATTCTTCAAAAATTCTCAGGAATTCCTTGTCACTTGCTAATGCCCTGGTGGTGCAATGGTTAAGCACTCAGCTACTAACTGAAAGGTCAGCAGTTTGAACTGACCAGCTGCTCCATTGGGAGAATTGATCTTGTGATCCGCTCCCGTAAAGACTACAGCCTGGGAAACCCTGTGGGGCAGTTCTACTCTGTCCTATAGGGTGGTTATGAGTCAGAACTGACTTGACAGCACATAATAACTACAACAATGCTTTTGAGCAAGTAAATTATTTTCCTTTCGATACAGGAGTCCTTGCTAGCTGAACATTCGTTACTTGGGTTCCCACAGTATGAGTTTGCTTGGGGAAGCACAGGCTAACTTGCACGAAAACATTCACTAAGGCACTGACCACATATAACACCAAAACCCCAAAAAACCAAACCCATTGCCGTTGAGTCAATGCTGACTCATAGTGACCCTATAGGACGGAGTAGAACTGGACTGCTGACCTTTTGGTGAGCAGCCGTAGCTTTTAACCACCACGCCACTGGGGTTTCCATCAGGCAATGCCAAATCAACTCCCCATTTTTTACTTCAAAATTATATGGTATTTTATATTAAATTGTATTCAGGCTTTCCCTTTTATTTAAAGATGAAGAATCTGCTGCAAAAGTCCTCTTTAAAGTGTTAAAAACCAAAGATGTCATTTTAAGGACTAAGGTGCTCTTGACCCCAGCCATGGTATTTTCAATCGTCTCATATGCATGTGAAAGCCAGACAATGAATAAAGAAGAACAAGGAAGAATTGATGCCTTTGAATTACGGTGTTGGCAAAGAATATTGGATATACCATGGACTGCCAGAAGAACGAACAAATCTGTCCTGGAAGAAATACAACCAGAGTGCTCCTTAGAAGCAAGGATGGTGAGAATGCGTCTCACATCAGGAGGGATCAGTCCCTGGAGAAGGACATCATGCTTGGTAAATAGAGCATCAGTGAAAAAGAGGAAGACCCTCAATGAGACAGATTGACACAGTGGCTGCTGTGAGGGGCTCAGACGTAACAACAGTTGTGAAGATGGCACAGGACCGGGCAGTGTTTTGTTCTGTTGTACATAGGATTTCTATGAGTCGGAACTGACTCGACCACACCTAACCACAACAAAGATGAAGAAGCAGAATTTACCCTAACTCACTGTTTTGTGAGTCAGGCTTTCCATCTTGTCTCATGCGGTAAACATCCCAACACTGTAGTTCAAATGCAATACAAATTACTAGAAAGATTTCCAATCTTGCGAAAGGGGTGGGATATCGTGAAAGTGACATTGGAGAACTCCAAAGCATCTGCAGATTCATTGACAACTGGGGACCTGGCCGAGTTAGACCAGTCAACAGCAGAAAGGAAAACTCAACCAAGATGATGTCATGAGCTGTTTCAGAGTATGGTTTCATTATCAGAGAATTACATCAGGGAAACTGAGGAAACTCTACTAACTGAGCCAATCTGGCCTACTTTATGGGTTTCATTGTGAAAGTCAACAGTGAAGAAGCAAATGATGTCATAAATCTACACTGGACTGGCTTTGTTCATTTAAGAATTTGCATAGATAAAATCTTAACCTATATTGTGCTAAGCGTCAGATAAGCTTGGTTTTGTAGATGTTGGTTTGATTTTTCAAGATCAAGTCTGAATCAAATCCTTTTTCTACTATTTATTATAAAAATTTTAACTTATTAGTATAGGAAATCCGAAACACATACAGACAGAGATTATTGTATAGTAAACTCTCGTATATAGGAAGAAAGGCCTGGCTAGCTACTTCTGAAAATTAGCCAGTGAAAACTCTATGGATCACAACAGAATATTGTCTCATATAGTGCTGGAAGAGGAGCCCCCTAGTGGAAGGTGAGCCTCCTACCTTGGAAAAAAAAAAGTCACTAAAAATACACAGCGACAGCAACGATGAACTTCCACATAGATCATGAAGATGGCCTAAGACCAGGCAATGTTTCCTTCCGTTGTACATGGGGCCTCCAGGAGCCAGAGTGAACTGGGCGGTAACTAACACGGGCAACAGGTCTCCCTGCTTTTACTCCTGATCCTTTTCGTGCTCACTTTCAGCACAGCAGTCAGAATGAACCTTCTAAACTGTAAGTAGGATCATGGGCCCCCCCGGTAAACCCTCCAGTGACCCCATCTCACTCAGACTAAAATCCAGAATCTTTACTGTGGCTCACAAGGCCCTGTGTAGTCTGTCCTTGTTACTCTTCTAATCTCATCTTCTATTAATTTTCTTTCTCCCTCAACTGCTTCACTGGCCTCCTTGCTGGTCTTTGAGGATAACTGGGCATCCCGCGGAAGCCCTTACTGCCTATGTGCCTAGGCTGAGGACACCCTTTCTCCACATCACCGGAAGGCCTTCCCTGACTAACCTATGTAGAATCACAGCTGGCCCTGCTGCACCCAGCACTCCCTATGCCTCCTTTCCTGGTTTTGTTTTGCTCTGCAGCATTAGTTGTTGTTAGCGGCTGTGGAGTTGATCTCAAGTCATGGTGACTCCGCGTGTACAGAGTAGAACTGCTTTATAGGGTTTTCAAGGCTTTGATCTTTTGGAAGCAGGTCGCCAGTCCTGTTTCTGAGGTGCCTCTGGGTGAGTTCGAACCGCCAACATTTTGGCTAGTAGTTAAGCGCTTAATCAGGGACTCCTGTAGCATCAGTACCCTCTACCATACTGGGTTTTTACCATACTAGAGAGTTTGCATATTTATTTGGAGCTTTAGTAGGCTTTGCTCTCTGCTGTGTCTCAGTGCCTGAGCGCATAATATAGGTTAACTATTATGAGTGCCCTTAGGACTGTGTCCCAGTATTCTGGGCTGTTTACCTACCAGGGCTAGTTAGAGACATACCTGACCCAAGTCAGCACAATCTGGGTGCTGGGTGTCTTTAGGGAGAATGTTTGGCTTTACCGGAACTGGGGTCAGGGTCAGAATATGTGCATTTCCCCCTTCTTCCCAGCAGGTGGCAGTGTGCTCCCACTGCGGTCACTGCCTGTGGTTAGGTCCCTGTTGCAGCAGCGGCTGGCCCTGAGGGGAGCCGTGATATCTGGACTGCTCTGAATGCTGGGGGAAAGGGAATTGCCTGTCAACCCAGTCCTGGGTGACTTGTCACAGGACCAAATGAAAAAGCTTTCCTTTCTTTCCCAGCTGAAGTCAGAGTGGATTAATAACAATTTTTAAATATGGACTAAATATGAGTTGGAATTGGCTAGATGGCAATGGGTTTGGTTTTTTGGTTATTACCCCTAGTTAAGTTGTTGTTAGTTGCCATCAAGTCACTCCATGACTCATGGCGACCCCATGCACAACAGTACAAAACACTGTCCAATTCTTGGCATCCCCACAAACAGTTAAGCGTTAGACTATTGTGATCCACAGGGTTTTCACTGGCAGATTTTTAGAGCTAGATCTCCAAGTCTTTCTTCCTTGTCCACTTAAGTCTGAAAGCTCTGCTGAAACCTGTTCTGTATCATAGCAACGGGCAAGCCTCCACTGACTGCTGGGTGGTGGCTGCACATGGGCTGCGTTGGCTGGGAACTGGACCCGCATCTCCGTCATGAAAGGTGGGAATTCTACCACTGAACACCACTGCCCTCCTTACAGTAAACTTACCTGCAGAGAATTCTTGGAGGGACAGCTTCATTTATCTTGGGTAGTTCTGTCATTGCACTTAAATGTTTTCCCCCAAGGTCCCAAATACCTCTATATCAACTGTTTATTGAGCTAGAGGAAATAGCTTTTTCTCATGTACTAGACAATTTTGAAAGTTGGATTTCCTTTTGGAATTTGGAATTTTGAATCCCTACGAAAGCAAAGAGCACAGATCACATGCCTTTAACAGGAGGAGTAAGTATTCTGACCCTGGACATGTTTAATAATCCTGTGAAAACATCAGGGATTAAATAGCACAATGATTCAATGGACAATTATTGGGCCCCTCTTTGTGCCTGGTGCTATTGTAGGTTCTGGGAAATTAAAAATGGATAAAATGAGGTTGCTTCTCAAAGAACCTTAATATCTAATGGGGATCAAAGATATCTGGACAACAAACTTTAATAATAAACAGAATAAAATAAATACTTCGATAGAGGCACAAGCACAGTTATTATGCAATATGGAAGAAGGATGAAGTAAATATGACCAGAGAAATCAGAGAAGACTTCATGAAAGAGGTGGCTTTTGAGTTGTGCCTTCAAAGGTGAGCAGGACTTTGACAGGTTGAAAAGGGAAAGAAGGGCATTCCGAGGTTAGCCCTGGCATAACCAGAAGCACAGAGGTGTGAACATGTAGTAATCCGGTGTTACTGAAGTGTGGAAGGTGATTCGTTTGGGAGTGTTCTCAGGCCTGGGGTCCTCATGCCTAGCCCCAGAGCATGGCACAAGGCCTGCTTCATGCCAATGGCTCAAAAATTGCTTATCTTGGGAAGGCAGGCAAGAAGGAAAGATGAAGAAGGAAGAAATGGCACGGAGAGAGGAAGGAAGAAAGGAAGGAATGAATAAAGTAAGGAAGGAAGGCCAGTAGGCTCGTTGGGCAAGGTCTGGCAAATACACTCTCAATATGAGTTACGGGTTCCAAGCAGTAGATTGGGAAGTGAGTTGGCTCCTTTTCTACCTTCCCAATGCTGTCGATCGTTATTGGAGGGGAAAAAAAAGAGGCTTAAGAAAAAAATTGACCTTGTTTTCACTGCACGTGACCATCTGATGCTTAAAAAAGCATTTATTAATAAAACCCTGCAGTATCTTAAAAGTAGTTATATCCATGATCTTATCCCTGCATCCCAGTTCTGGTGGTGTTCAAATCTGACCATGATGTCGTGGTCCATTCTTTATCATATGCTTTTTTTTTTCATAATTGTTATATTGTGAGTGTAATTTTATGTTTATTTTTTAAAAAGATTACACATTTCACTGTTTATTACAGCTTTTTTGAGATATAATTCACATACCATAGACGTCGCCCGTTTTAAGTGTACAACTCATCTTTAGTATAGAGTTGAGCAACCATCATCACCATCGATTTTAGAATATTTTCTTCACTCCAAAAAGAAATTCCATAACCATTAGCAGTCACTCCCTGTTTCCCGCCCTTCTCCTCCAGCCCTCAGCAATCACTAATCTATTTCTATGTAGATTTACCTATTCTAGACATTTCATATACATGGAATTATAAAATACGTAGTCTTTTGTGACTGGCTTCTTCCACTTGGCCTAATGTTTTCAGGTTCATCTATGCTGTGGCATGTATTGGTACTCATCCTGTTTATTGCCAAATAACATTTCCTTGTACGAGTATACCACTTTTTGTTTATCTGTTCATCAGTTGCACTCTTTTGGGTGTTATGCACTCTTTTGGATATTATGAATAAAACTGTATTGCATTGGGCAAACCTATGTTAAAAAGCAAAGGGGTCACTTTGAGAACTAAAGTGTGCTTGACCCAAGCCATGATATTTTCAATCGCCTCATATGCATGTGAAAGCTGGACAATGAATAAGGAAGGCCTAAGAAGAATTGGTGGCTTAGAATTATGCTGTTGGTGAAGAATATTGAATATTCCATGAAGAATGAACAAATCTGTCTCCGGAGAAGTACAGCTGAATGCTCCTTGGAAGTGAGGATGGAGAGACTTTGTCTCACACACTTGGGATGTGTTATCAGGAGGGACCAGTCCCTGGAGAAGGAAGTCATGCTTAGTAGAGGGTAAGTGAAAAAGAGGAAGACCTTCAGTGAGATGGACTGACACAGAGGTGGCAACAATGGGCTAAAACACAGCAACAATTGTGAGGATGGCACAGGAAGAGGCAGTGTTTTGTTCTGTTGTACATAGGGTCGCTATGTGTCTGGACTGACTCGATGGCCCCTAAGAACAGCAACGGTGGGTGTGAAGTGGTATCTCATTGTGGTTTTGAATTGCATTTCCCAGCTGCTAATGATATTGAGCATCTTCATGTGTTTATTGGCCATTTGTATATCTTCTTTAGAGAAAGGTCTATTTAGATCCTTTGCCCATTTTTAAATGGGGCATTACCAAGTAAATAGTTCTTTATGTAGCCTAGATACAGTCTCTTATCAGATACATGATTTGCAAAAATCTTTTTTTCTGTAGGTTGTCCTTTCAATTTATTGATGATGTCCTTTGAAGCACAAAGGTTTTTTATTTTGATGAAGTCCAATTTATCTGTTTTCTTTTGTTGTTTGTGCATTAGGTATCATATTTAAGAAACCATTGCATAACCAAGGTCATAAATATTTACTGTTTCCTTCTAAGAGTTTTACAGTTTTAGCTCCTGCGTCTAGTTCTATGATTCATTTTGAGTTAATTTTTGTGTATGGTGTAAGAAGTTTACCTTCATTCTTTTGCTTGTGAATATCCAGCTGTCCCAGCACTAGTTTTTGAAAAGGATTATTCTTTTTTCATCGAATTATCTTGAAAACTCATGTTGAGAATCAATTAATCATAAATTTAATGGTTTATTTCTGGACTCTCAACTCTACACTATTGGCCTATGTTTATTTTTATGCAGTACCACGATGGCTTGGTTACCGTAACTTTGTGGTAAGTTTTGAAATTGGGAAGTGTGAATTTTCTAACTTTGTTCTTCTTTTTCTAGATTATCTTGGCTATTCTGGGCCCATTGCATTTCTATACGAATTTTAAGATCAGCTTGAAATTTCTGCAGAATAGGCAGCTGGGATTTTGATAGGGATTCCATCTGTAGATAAATTTGGTGAGTTTTGTCATTTTAACACTAGTTCTTCTGAACCATGATCACATGACGTCTTTCATTTATTTAGGTTTTCTTTAATTTCTTTCAACAATGTGTCATAGTTTCAGAAAAAAAAGTTTTACACTTATTTTGTTAAATTTATTCCAAAGCATTTTATTTTCTTGGTACTATTTTAAATTAAATTATTATTTTTAAAAATTTTTATTGTGCTTTAAATGAAAGTTTACAAATCAAGTCAGTCTCTCATACAAAAATTTGTAAACACCTTGCTATATACTCCTAATTGCTCTCCCCCTAATGAGACAGCCCATTCCTTCCCTCCACTCTCTCCTTTCGTGTCCATTCCTCCAGCTTCTAACCCCCTCTGCCCTCTCATCTCCCCTCCAGATAGGAGATGCCAACATAGTCTCAAGTATCTACTTGATCCAAGAAGCTCATTCTTCACCAGCATCTTTTTCTATCCCATTGTCCAGTTCAGTCCCTGTCTGAAGAGTTGGCTTTGGGAATGGTTCCTGTCCTGGGCTAACAGAAGGTCTGGGGGCCATGACCACTGGGGTCCTTCAAGTCTCAGTCAGACCATTAAGTCTGGTTTTTTATGAGAATTTGGGGTCTGGATCCCACTGTTCTCCTGCTCCCTCGCAGGTTCTTTGTTGCGTTCCCTGTCAGGGCAGTCATCGGTGATAGCCAGGCACCATCTAGTTCTTCTGGTCTCAGGCTGATGTAGTCTCTGCTTTATGTGGCCCTTTCTGTCTCTTGGACTCATAATTACCTTGTGTCCTTGGTGTTCTCATTCTCCTTCGGTCCAGGTGGGTTGAGACCAATTGAGGCATCTTAGATGGCCACTTGCTAGCATTTAAGACCCCAGATGCCACTCTCCAAAGTGGAATGCAGAATGTTTTCTTAATAGATTTTGTTATGCCAATTGACTTAGATGTCACCTGAAACCATGGTCCCCAGACCCCTGCCCCTGGTACACTGGCCTTCGAAGCATTCAGTTTATTCAGGAAACTTCTTTGCTTTTGGTTTAGTCCAGTTGTGCTGACCTCACCTGTGTTGTGTGTTGTCTTTCCCTTCACCTAAAGTAGTTCTTATCTACTATCTAATTAGTGAATACCCTTTTCCCACCATCCCTCCCTCCCCCATCTCATAACCATCATTTTCTTCTCTGTTTAAACTATTTCCCGAGTTCTTATAATAGTGGTCTTATATAGTATTTGTCCTTTTGCAACAGACTAATTTCACTCAGCATAATACCTTCCAGATTCCTCCACGTTATGAAATGTTTCACAGATTCGTCACTGTTTTTTATCAATGCGCAGTATTCCATTGTATGAATATACCATAATTTATTTATCCATTCATCCATTGTTGGGCACCTTGGTTGCTTCCATCTTTTTGCTACTGTAAAGAGTGCTGCAATGAACATAGGTGTGCATATATCCATTCGTGTAAAGGCTCTTATTTCTCTAGGATATATTCCAAGGAGTGGGATTGCTGGATAGTATGGTAGTTCTATTTCTAACTTTTTAAGGAAGCACCAAACTGATTTCCAAAGTAGTTGTACCATTTTACATTCCCATCAGCAGTGTATAAGTGTTCCAGTCTCTCCACAACCTCTCCAACATTTATTATTTTGTGTTTTTTGGATTAATGCTATCCTTGTTGGAGTGAGATGGAATCTCATTGTACTTTTAATTTGCACTTCTCTAATGGTTAATGATTGTAAGTATTTCCTCATGTATCTATTAGATGCCTGAATGTCTTTGGTGAAGTACCTGTTCATATCCTTTGCCCATTTTTTAATTGAGTTGTCTTTTTGTAGTTGAGTTTTTGCAGTATCATATAGATTTTAGAGATCAGATGCTGATCGGAAATGTCATAGCTAAAAACGTTTTCCCAGTCTGTAGGTAACCTTTTTATTCTTTTGGTGAAGTCTTTGGATGAGCATAGGTGTTTGATTTTTAGGAGCTCCCAGTTATCTAGTTTCCCTTCTGCATTGTTAGTAATGTTTTGCGTACTGTTTATATGCCATGTATTAGGGCGTTGTCCCTATTTTTTCTTCCATGATCTTTATAATTTTAGATTTTATGTTTAGATCTTTGATCCATTTTGAGTTAGTTTTTGTGCGTGGTGTGAGGTATGGGTCTTGTTTCATTTTTTTGCAGATGGATATCCAGTTATGCCAGCACCATTTGTTAGAGAGATTGTCTTTTCCCCATTTAATTGACTTTGAGCCTTTGTCAAATATCAGCTGCTCATATGTGGATGGATTTATGTCTGGATTCTCAATTCTGTTCCACTGGTTTATGTGTCTGTTGTTGTACCAGTACCAGACTGCTTTGGCTGCTGTGGCAGTATAATAGTTTCTAAAATCAGGCAGAGTGAGGCCTCCCACTTTGTTCTTCTTTTTCAGTAATGCTTTACTTATCCGGGGCATCTTCCCTTTCCATATGAAGTTGGTGATTTGTTTCTCCATCTCATTAAAAAATGTCATTGGAATTTGGATTGGAATTGCATTAAATCTATAGATTGCTTTTGGTAGGATAGACATTTTTACAATATTAAGTCTTCCTATCTACATATTGCCTGATTTCCTTCCTGATGGCTTGAAAGGTTCTGTATATTAATCTTTTGTATTACGCATCTGGTAACTTCAGGAAGGCACTTTCATCTAGAAGATCCCTTGATTCTTTGTTTTGAGAGCGTGTTGAGGCGATCATGGTCTGCTTCTTTGTGTGACTTGATATTGACTATTGTCTCCAAGCCATCTATATGTTATTGTATTAGTTTATTTTATGTTTGTTTACTGTATTGTAGCTTCTTGCTTTGTTTTGTTTGATATGCCCAAATGGGTTGCTTGAGTGAGCTAGCTTGATTATTTTCACTTTTGGAGCTCTGACGTCCTGTCCCTAGATTGCTAGAGCTTTTATCAGGTATAGCAGTCTAGGAGTCCATTCACTTTTGTTGTCTGAATTCAGCTCAGGTGTGCAAGTAGCTGATCATCAAGTGTATGGTACAGGCTCTGTACTACAGTCTTAGAGGGGCAGAGGTGATTGTTGTAGGTACCAGTATCTGGTTACTGCAGGGGTCACACTCTGAACAAGGCAGGGGGCTGAGAATCATCCCCCAAGTGTCTCTGAGGAAAGCATGTCCCTGTTCCCTAGAGCATACAGGTGGGTGGGTTCTGCAGATGGACTATGGGCACCCAATGTTTTTGGTTGTAAGGACTGGGAGGTACAAGTTATCCTTGGACCCCCATCACAGGTGGCTGCTGACTTGAGTGGAACCACCAGCCCTCAGGCCCTTGATATGGGTAGGTGAGGACCCTGTTTAATAGGCAAAGCAGTGTCAAACACCAACCTCTCCACCATGCAGCTGAAATGGTTGGAGTCTGCCAACAGGGGCCTACTCTCCTGAGGTAGGCCCACACAGGTCCATGCAGAGGGGAAAGGTACTCAAAGTCCACAGACCGTTTATGCCTGGACAGGAGCCCCTTCTGTCCTGAGCTCCCTGGTTAGTGGAACTGGCAAATTATCTTTTACCCCAATTGCAAATTTATTCTTTCTCCAGGGCCTAGAGGATGGCTCTAGGCACTCAACAGGGCCTATCTCAGGCCCAGAGAAATCAATAGCCACTGAAGCTAGCTTGGGGGTGCAATATATGCAAGTACTTAGCTTTTGCTGAGAGCACTGTTCTTCTCTAGTTCTGGAGGTGTGAGTAGGCTGTGGGGCTGGCTGCTTCTCCCTGAGGAAACTGTGGCGAAACGCTAGTGTCAGCCTGCCGCAGCCACTCCTGGGAATGGTGCCTGAAGACTCCCGGCAATTTAGGTCTGGTAACTCCTCTCCGCTTCTGAACTGTCTCTTCCTCTACCTGCCCCTCAGTTCATTTTTCTAACCTTGCCTTTGATGTTGAGGGCTCCTAGGTTGTCATAAATATACTTGTTTCACTTGTTTTTTCTGGTCTTTGCTGTAAGAGGGCTCGCAGGAAGCGTCTGTCTAGTCCACCATCTTGGCCCCACCTCTGAATTATTTTCTTAATTTCCATTTTGGTTATCCATTTCAAGTGTACAGAAATATCATTGAATTTTGCATATTGATCTTGTACCGTGACCATTATAAATTCAGTCTTCATATTTATTATTTTAATGGTAATATATTGTTCCACAAAAAAAATACCTCATACTTTCCTTAGCTTTCCTCTGACTGTGGGATTTATATGTTGTTTACAGTTCTTATTTTTTTTTACAGTTCTTAAGAATTCTTTATATATTTTAGGTACAAGTCCTTTATCAGATATGTGTTTCGCAAGTATTTTCTCCCAGTCTGGGCTTATCTTTTCAATCTCTTAACAGTGCCTTTTTCAAAGGATAAGTTTTTAATTTTAATGAAGTCCAACATACCAAATTTTTCTTTCATGGGTTGTGCTTTTGGCATTGTATCTAAAAACTCTCTGCCAAACCTAAGATTATCTAGATTTCTCCTATATTTACTTCTAGAAGTTTTATAGTTTTATGTTTTACATTCAAGTCTACGATATACTTTGAGTTAATTTTTGTGAAAGAGGTAAAGTCAGTGTCTAGATTCATTTTATTGCATGAGGGTGTCCAGTTGTTCCAGCATCATTTGTTGAAAAGACTATCCTTTCTCCATTGGATTGCCTTTGCTCCTTTGTCAAAGATGAGTTGACTGTGTAATAAGTGATTATAGCAAAGTTGCAAGATACAAGGTTCATATACAAAAGCCAATTGCTTTCCTATATACCCCAATGAAAAATTAGAGTTTAAAAGGAAACACAAAGTCATTTATTTTAGGTCTGCCCCAGTGAAAGAAAAAAAGAAATAAGTATAAGTCTGTAAGTCTAAAAAAATAGAAGATCTCTGTGAAGAAAAGGTCTTGCATGGCACAAATGATTAAGCACAAGCACCCAATTACTAGCTGAAAAGTTGGCAGTTCAGATCCATCCAGAGATTCCTTGGAAGACCGTCCTGGTGATCTGCTTTCAAAAGATCGCAGCCTTAAGTACCCTATGGTGCAGTTCTACTCGGCACACATGGGGTTGCCATGAGTTGGAATCTACTCGATGGCAACTAACAACAATGTATGAGAAAACTACAAAAGTCTGATTGAAATAATTAAAGAAGATCTAAATAAAGGAGAGACATTCTATGTTATGGATACAAAACCAAACCCATTGCCATCGAGTCACTTCCGACTCATAACAACCCTATAGGACAGAGTAGAACTGCCCCATAGAATTTCCAGAGTGCCTGGTGAATTCCAACTGCTGACCTTTTGGTTAACAGCTGCAGCTCTTAACCACTATGCCCCCAGGGTTTCCATGTTATAGATAGAAAGATTTAGTATTGTTAAAATATCAGTTCTTTCCAACTTACGTATAGCTTGAATGCAATTGCAGTCAAAATCCATCCACTTTGTGGATATTGGCAAATTTATTCCAAAGTTTATATGGCATTTTTTTATATGGCAAGGTAAAATAGCCAATACAATACTGAAGAAGAACAGTCAGAGGGCTGACACTACCTGACTTCAAGACTTACTATAATGCTACAGTGATTAAGACAGGGTGGTATTGGTGAAAGAACAGACAAGTAGACTGATGGAACATAATAGAGGCCTCAGAAATAGACCCACACGTTTATTTCTTCCCAACCACTCTTCATTTCTTTATGTAAATCCAAGTTTCTGACCTATATAATTTCCTTCTCTCTGAAAAACTTCTTTTAACATTTCTTGCA
The DNA here is from genome assembly GCF_030014295.1 of Loxodonta africana. Taxonomy (NCBI): domain Eukaryota; kingdom Metazoa; phylum Chordata; class Mammalia; order Proboscidea; family Elephantidae; genus Loxodonta; species Loxodonta africana. Next base: position 171,708,659 of record NC_087345.1, on the reverse strand, counting down.
ACGAAGGTCTACTGGCAACAAATTCCTTCACTTTTTGTTTGTCTTGTTGTTGTTAGCGGCCGTTGAGCCGGCTCTGACTCATAGCAACCCTGTGCACAACAGAACGAACCACTGCCTGGTCCTGAGCCATCCTTACAATCGTTGTTATACTTGAGTTCATTGTTGCAGCCACTGTGTCAATCCACCTCATTGATAGTCTTCCTCTTTTCCGCTGACCCTGTACTCTGCCAAGCATGATGTCCTTCTCCAGGGACCGATCCCTCCTGACAACATGTCCAAAGTATGTAAGACGCAGTCTTGCCATCCTTGCTTCTAAGGAGCATTCTGGTTGTACTTCTTCTAAGACAGATTTGTTCCTTCTTTTGGCAGTCCATGGTATATTCAATATTCTTTGCCAACACCACAATTCAAAGGCATCAATTCTTCTTCGGTCTTCTTTATTCATTGTCCAGCTTTCACATGCATATGATGCGGTTGAAAATACCATGGCTTGGGTTGGGTGCACCTTAGTCTTCCAGGTGACATCTTTGCTCTTCAACACTTCATTTGTCTTCGAAAGTCTTTATTTCTCATTTACTTTTGAAGGATAATTTTGCTGGATACAGAATTCTAGGTTGGTGATTTTTTTTTCTTTCAGTATTTCACTCTTTAAATATTTCACTCCACACTCTTCTTGATCACATGGTTTCTGAAGAGAAGTCTGATGTAATTCTTACCCTTATTCCTCCATAGGTAAGATTCCTACCACCCACCCTCCCCCCCACTTCTTTCAAGATTTTCTCTTTGTTTTTGATTTTCTGTAGTTTGAATATGCTATGCCTATTTATGCATATATTTTTTTGGTATTTATCTGGCGTGGTGTTCTCTAAGCTTCCTGGATCTGTCATTTGTTGCCTGTCATTAATTTTGGAAATTCTCTTCTGTTATTACTTCAAATATTTCTTCTGCTCTTTTCTCTCTTCTCCTTCTGGCATTCGCATTACACATATGTAACACCTGTTGTAATTGTCCCACAGTTCTTGGATATTCTGTTCTAGTTTCTCATTATTTTTTTCTCTTTGCTTTTCAGTTTGGGAAGTTTCTGTTGACACACCTTAAAGCTCACTGATTCTTTCTTTAGACATGCCTATCAAAAGCAATCTTCATTTCTGTTGTAGTGTTTGTAATTTCTAGCATTTCTTTTTGATTCTTTCTTAGAGATTTCCTCTCTCTGCTGACATTACCAATCTGTTCTTGCATGTTGTTGATTTCACCGTTATAGCCCTTAGCGTATTAATCATGTTGTTGTTGTTAACTACTGTTGAGTCATCCCTCGACTCATGGTGACCCCATGCATGATAGAACAAAATGCTGTCTAATCCTACATCATCCCCATGATGAGTTGTGCATCTGACTGTGGTGATCTCTAGAGTTTTCATTGGCAGATTTTCGGGAGCAGATGACCAAGTCTTTCTTTCTAGTCCATCTTAGCCTGGAAGTTCCACTACGACCTCCTCAGCATCATAGCAACACCCAAGCCTCCACTGACAGGTGGTAGCTGTGCATAAGATGCATTGTCTGGAAATTGAACCTGGTTCTCCCACATGGTAGCAAGAATTCTACCACTGAATCACCACTGACCCCATATATTAATCATAAAAAAAAAAAACCTAGTTGCCACTGAGTTGATTTAAACTCATGGCGACCACATGTGTATCAGAGTAAAACTGTGCCCCATAGGTTTTCATTGGCTGAGTTTTCAGAAGTAGACCACCAAGCTTTACTTTCAAGGTACCTCTGGGTAGACTTGTAAAAAAAAAATACCTCCACCCTTTTAGTTAATAGCTGAGCATGTTAACCACTTGCACCACCCAGGGACTCTATATGTTAATCATACAAAAAAAAAAAAAATGAAACCTGTTGCTGTTGAGTCGATTCTGACTCATAGTGACCCTATAGGACAGAGTAGAACTGCTCCATAGGGTTTCCAAGGAGCACCTGGTGGATTTGAACTGCTGACCTTTTGGTTAGCAGCCGAACACTTAACCACTACGCTACCATGGTTTCCGTGTTAATCATCATTATTTAGATTCGTATAATAATTCAAAATCTTTGACATATCTAAGTCCAGTTATGACACTTGCTCTGACTTTTTAGACTGCACTTTTTGCCTTTCAGCATGCCTTGTAATTTTTTGTTGAAAGTTGATTATGATTTACCTGGTAAATAGAACTGTACTGGCTGTGGATGTCTGTTCCTGGTAAGTTGTGATTCTCAATATCTGCCTGTCTATCTTTCCAGTTTTCAGGGCATCAATTTGCTGTGTGACCTCAATTCTCTAATGGACCTAAGAAGGGCTTTGATTTTCAGCTTTTTTTTTTTGTTGTGGGGATGGAAGTGACAACTTCTAAGTGCTTTACATGTTGGACCAGATACCAGAAGTCTCAAATTTTTAATCTATAAAAGAAAAGATGGTCTTCTTACAATTTTTTCCCAACTTAACTATTTCTCTATAACATATGATTTAAATAAAAATAGCTACCATTTATTGAGCACTTCATGAACACAGTACATTTATTATTCATCACCATAACTCTACAATGTAGCTGTAAGTGTTATTCCCATTTTATGGAGGAGAGAATTGAGGCTTAGAGGAATTAAGGAATTTTCCCTTATGTTTCCAACCCCAGACCTAATCAAATATAAAGCCTTAAACCACTGTTAGGAAGCCTCTTGAGGAAGGTGGAGAATTGAGATAAAATGGCAGAAGGGAGAAAGACATCCCAGGTAGGGCAAGCAGCAGGGACAGAACATAAATGATGAGATTGCCTGTAGTGTGCTCAGGAACAGTGAGAAGACTATGTTGTCTGGAGCGAATGGTTTGCAGTGATCTGGGTCAATACCTTTCAATCTCATCTTCTAATAGCCTCAAAGGAATCCTACATACCCTTCCCATACCCTACATCAGGTGAATTAGAAAGTTTCCTGTACAGGCAAAGAGTCTTTAAAGGGATTCTCCTCTGGAAGATGCAGCACGAGTTGTTTAGAGAAAGAGTATCAATTATTTATATACTTCCCCAATCTTTGGAACTGTAGAAAACAATCTCCCACAAAGGTTGGATTTATCTTGTAGTTACAGATGGAACTAAGGTTAGGTATTGCTCCATCTCTCCCATGGGACATTGGTTTTATGAGTAAACTTCCCGTCTTCCAGAGGAACCCTCCTAATCCCAATCTGATAAGGAATACCGCTTCATCAGATTATGATCAAGCTGTGACAAGGAGAAGAGCTACTGAGATTTTAAATTTGATTGTGGGAATGAGCGCAGAACATTTCTCTTTAAACTACAGAGGCCCCAGAGGGGTGGTGCAGAGCCTTCTCCCTTGTATGGACTGCCCCAGCACAGGTCTATGATTTATGGGGCATGACCTACTCTACCCTGTGATTAGAGGTGTTCATGTGCCTGTCTTAATTTCTATTAAGACAACGTTGTTGTTATTAGCTGCTGTTGAATTGTCCCTAGCTCATGAAGACCCCACACACAATGGAGTGAAACGCTGCCTGGTCCTCCACCATTCCCATGATCAATTGCAAATCAGATTGTTGTGATCCACAGGGTTTTCACTGACAGATTTTCAGAAGTAGATCAGCAGGCCTTTTTCCCTAGTTGGTCCTGGTCTGGAAGCTCCATTGAAACCTATTCAGCATCATAGCACCACTCAAGCCTCTGTTGACAGAGAGGTGGTAGCTGCGCATAAGGTGCCTTGACCATGACCATGAGTTGAACTCTGGTCTCCGGCGTGGAGGCAAGTATTTTACTATCTAACCACCACTTGCAGCCTATCAAAGCAATACATACACATAATTTGCAATTCAAATCGTATTAAAAGGCGAATAACAAAACTCTGATTCCTCTGCTTCCCCTATACTAGCTCTAAAGATGACTCCTTTTGACTACTTAGCTGCTTATTTGGAGATCTTATTCGTAAATTTTAGACGTTATACATGAGTTTAACTCCCTATTATGAAAGCTGAGGATTTTAGTCCTTTCCACTCCCTTCTATCCCCTACATTTCACAATTTTTGCTTAAATTGATATGCTGTGCTTTCAAAAATTTGAATAAGTCAATGTCGATCACTGGGAAGCCAAATAATTTACTCTGATTATGTTAGTTAAACCATTTGAAATGTCCGTTTGACCTCTGAGAATGGCAATTTCATATGGTTCAGTCTAGCCTTTAGCTTTTGTTTTATCTTGGAATTAATAACTAACTCATTTTTTTCATTTGCGTGAGTTTCTTTGATTAAGTCTTAACTGCCTCCTTAAGCAGCTTCATAAAATGCTTCTCAAAGACAGTTTCTACCGGTTGATCAGATCTCCTGTGCACTTCCCTCCTGGAGTCCTCCTTCTCCTCCAGGCCAGACAGTTGCTCTCTTAGCCTTCTGCAAAGCACTTTTGGAAATCCCTTGCGTATTCCTGGTTACATTCCTTGTTATCTAAATTCCATGTCTTCCCTTTTCTAGATATAGCCCCTCAGTATGGTGGTGTACATACTCAGATAGTTTCTTAAGGAGGCAAATTTTTAACACTTTACAAGCCTGAAAGTGTCTTCACACTTAATTGATAATTTTGTCGAGTATAGAATTCTAGGTTGAAACCATATTTTTTCTTCAGAATTTTGAATGCATTGCTCTGTTATCTTCCAAATTCTAATTTTGCTGTTGAAAAGTCTAATGCTCTTCTATGTACAGCCTGTTTTTTCTCTTTGAAAGCTTTTAAAGATCTTTCCTTTATTCCTTGGGGTCAGTTCTAATACGACTATTGGAAACTGGGAGAAAGTGATGGTCCTTATTATATGAAACACAGATACCAGAACTGCCAAGGTAGAATGTATATGAAGGCCCAGAGAACTGAGCATACTAGGACAAACTTATTTTATCATTGCTTGAATGTTTTGACTAGGGTGGCCAAAAAACCTACCAATTGACTGTTATCCTGGATAGGACCTGGAGGAGACTTGGTTTATTGAGGTAACAAGGAATGTAATTTTAGGGGAGTACCAGCACAGCTGAGAAGCTCAGTGGGGGCTGTCCTCTGCAGGCCAGGGATGTTGGTAGGAGCTGTGGTTACAGAACTGGGATCTCCAGCAGCAATCGGGATGATAGGATTCTTGAATACCAGAAGCCAGTGGCAACAGGCAGAAAGAGTAGGCAAGGGATTCTGAACCTCAAAGATCTATGGAGATAGCTAATAGAACATAGTGTTCCCAGGGGCAAGAGAGATGGGAAGCCTTATATATATAAATGTGTATAAATATGTGTGTTAGGCTGCCTTCTCTAGAGAAGCAAAACCAATGAAGAATGTGTGTGTGTGTGTATACATAAATATATGGAAACCCTGGTGGTGTAGTGGTTAAGAGCTACGGCTGCTAATCAAAATGTTGGCAGTTCGAATCCACAAGGCACTCCTTGGAAACTCTATGGGGCAGTTCTACTCTGTCCTGTAGGGTCACTATGTGTCAGAATCCACTCAGTAGCAACAGGTTTTATGTATGTATATGTATGTGTGTGTGTGTGAGTATATATATACAGAGAGAGAGAGATTTATATCAAGGAAATGGCTCACACGGTTGTAGAGTCTGCAAAGTCCCAAGTCTGTGGCTCAGGGGTAAGGTGTCAGGCTGGAGGCTTCTCCTGACTCAAGTTGCTGCAGGGGCTGGCAAATCCAAGATTATCAAGTCAGATGGCATGCTGCTGGCTCAAGTCCCAAGAATTGGGGGTCAGATGATGACGAGCCGAATGCAGAATCCAGAGCAGAGCAAAAGCCAGCAAGATTTTCCAGAAAGTCCATATATATTGGGTGCAGGCCACACCCCCAAAGAAGCTCCCTTTCAACTGAGTGGCTGCTCATAGCGGATCTCATCATTCAGGTGATTATATTGGATCTCATCATGGACATGATAACATCATTACATAATTGCCAAACTATACCATAACTGCCAAACCACTGAGAATCATGGCCCAGACAAGTTGACACACAACCTTAACCATCACTATATATATATGTGTGTGTATATATATATATATATGTAATGTTTTTGTTGTTGTTAGGTGCTGTCAAGTCAGTTCTGACTCATAGCGACCCTTTGTACAACAGGTACAACAGTACAAGAGAGATCAAGAAAGGACGAGCATGAGGTGAAGTCAGCTATCCGAAATGGAAAGTCACGATCCTTTGCCAGTTTCCAGACCTAAGGCGGTTCTCAGACCCAGAACTCATCGATGAAGGAAAAGCCAGGCCAGACCCCTGTGGGGAAAGATCTGTACCATCACAGCAAGTGTATAGAGAGGTAATTTCTGCAGTCCTTCCCCAAAGAAACTTAAAGCCATTTACTCAGGTCATTGTACACTGGAGGAAGATGAATAGATATACTGTCAAGGTTCACACCTAAAGTAATACAAAGCCTCCCTATTTGATTAGGGGCAGAGGTGGACCATTTAATAAATGAAGCCGTGGCCCAGGTCCATGCACACCTAGGGGCCATTTTCCCAGTTCCTGAATCTATAATTGGAATGGATATTTAACAGTTAGCAGAACCCTCATTTTGGTTTCCTGATATGGTGAGTATCAACAGTTAGAGTAGAGGAGGCCAAGTAGAAGATCCTGAATTTTATTTCCACGCTGGCTACAACATGAAATAAAAAAAAATATCACACTAGATTGGTGACATGTCATTAATCAAATTGATAAGCAAGAAGTGGCAAGAACAAGGACCTCTGACATACCCTTTCCCCAGACTCATATGAGTGGCCCTGCACCTGGCTAACCATGGGAGGCCTATTACCAAGAAGGAAGGGGGAAGTGGATACCAGGAGACAACTGTAGTCGTAACCACATCATATCTGTTCTTACTTATACGAGCAACCCCTGTTAATTTGGGAGTGATCACAGCACCTAGCTATTTAAATCAATTCCTCAAATAGTTATTGAGAAGCAACTACATGCCCAGCACTCTGCTAGGCACTGTAGCTGTCTGCAAGGTTATTTGAAATAGCACGTAGACAGCTCACATGCACAAATGCCTTGCCTCTGCCATTCTGAGTGTCTGGATGGCACATGTACTCAGCCTTTTTTCCTAGTGGAAAGAAATTTGTCACTGGAGAGATAGATGAGCAAAAGAATAGGGGTGTAGTTTTTTTTTTTTTTTTTTAAACCTTTAATTCCTTATTTCTTAACATCCCTAGCTTCTATATCCTTTATACTTTTGGACACTGAGCAGTGTCCAATCACAGTGTCCTGCTGCCTAATGTCCATTTAGTCATGACTTCACTGCCCCTACTTGTTAGCAAGTGTAAGAACAATTAACTCATTGGTTTGGATTGACTAATGAGTAAGTGATTAGTGAAAACTGTTTTGAATGACAATCTTCCAATTTTGCAAGAAGTATAAAAATGACCCAAAGAAGTGTTACAGTCACCAAAGTCCAGGTGTTACCAGGCCACCAGACCTGTGGCTGGCTTCCAGGGCACGGACGGTGGACTGTGGACAACGATGTGAAGGAGGGGAGTCACAGATGGCACACTGACGTCTTCCCAGCCGGGGCCTTAGATATGTAGATGTACCTATATCTATATCCATCTCCACCTCTATCTATCATCTATCTGTTTATCTGTCTGTCTGTTAGTCCATCCATCCGTCCATCTGTCCATCCATCCCTCCATCATCCATCCATCTGCACACACACACACCAGTTGCCGTTGAGTCAGTTCTCACTCATAGCAACCCCATGTATGTCAGAGTAGAACTGTGCTCCATAGGGTTTTCAATGGTTGATTTTTGGGGAAAGTGGATCACCAGCATTTGCTTCGAAAGTACCTCTGGCTGGACTTGGACTTCCAAATTTTCGGGTAGCAGACCAATGCGTTAACTGTTTACACTAACCCAGGGTCTCTCTCTCTTACTCCCTCCCTCTCTCTATATATAAATATATATAAAACAAGCATCCTTTTGGCTAAAAGAAAGAAATCTCCTCATGCTGAAGTGACAGGTATTTGGAATTATTATTTTGCTTTTGGAAATCCATAAAAGGAAAAAACAAATCCACATGATCTGGAAGGGAGACAATAGGTTAAATGCAAAGATCTGGGTCTAATTCTTTAGCAGCCAGGCAGGATTAGGAAAGGAGGCTTGCCTTGGTGAAGGGAGACAAAATAAATATACAGGCACGTGGTAAGTGCCCACTTGTTCTCCTAATGAGCATCTTCAGTGGGGGCAGAATAAAGCAGCAGGAAAAAAGCCTTTTTTGTCTTCTGGATGCAAGAGGCTGCTTTTTCTTCTTGATTCTCAACTTGTTGATGTGTTAAGAGGAAAATGGAAAAGTTTTATTTATCATATACTTTGAGGAGTTTGCTTATTTAGAAGTCCCTGGCCCAGGTGAGCATCCCTGACAGCAGCTGGGCAAGGGCTAACCTCACATCAGATTACACTAAGACTTCTTTGAGTAGCAAACTGAAAGTGTGGTCCACTGACCAGCAACACAGGATCACCTGGGATCTTGTTAGAAACACAAAATGTCAGTGTTGGAGGAAGATCTACCTCTACGCCTCCATTGGGGCTGGCTAAGTAAAGGCCTCAGGCCCAGACCATTCTCTGATAAGGAGGCTGGGAATTGGGTCTCTCTCTTCAGTCCCCTCTCCTTATCTGGAAGCCTTCCCCCTGTTCTGGGCACAGAGTACCTTTCTCTGTCTCCTGCACATGTGCAAGCACCATATGGCACCTGGCTGCCCCCCACTTCTATGTATGTTCCCAGCGGGGAGGGAATAGAGTTCCTCCAACCTCAGTAAAGCCTCTGTGCATATAGAATGTCAGCCCCACACAGGCCACATGGGGAGGCCCACTGGCCATGGGAGACTGGTTCTCCCTAACAAAACTGATCTAGCTCTGCCCGTTCTCCACGTGAGCAAGCGTTAGCCCATGCGCAAGTAGAGCATGACGGTGTCTTTTGTCGGTGACCTCAAACCTTGGTCCGACACTCAGGTCCTACCCCAGAACTATTGAATCAGGTCTTGCATTTTCAAGATTTCCAGGTGATTTGTATGTACATCACAATTTGAGAAGAACTGCTTCGACAGACCAACCTATTACCTGGTATTGCAGACACAGAAGTGTTTTCAATGGCTGACTTTTGGAAGCAGATCACCAGGCCTTTCTTCTGAGATACCTCTGGGTAAACTCAAATGTCTAACATTTCAGTGAGCAGCTGAATATGTTTCACTTTGTACCAACCAAGGGCTGCATAATACATATATACGCATACAAAGTTATTGACAGAATTTATTTAAAAAAAAAAAAAAAACGCCCTGGCACTTTGTATGTATCCAATCCACTATCATTTCTTCTAAAAAAAAAAAAAGAGAGTGGAAACAAAACAAATAAAATAATATCTGGTTTGTAAAGGCATGTGGAATTTTGGATTATATATAATTACTGTAGGAGGAAACTGTATCCTTTCATGAAATTACCTCTGAAGGATTTTTGAGGATGAATGGTTCTGGAAAACATAATTGAAATACACTGGCATTTGCGTCAAAATGTTGAAATCATTCCCCATGAGAATGGGAACCAGACAAAGATGCTCTTTATCACCACTCTTATTCAACATTGTACTGGAGGTCCTAGCCAGAGCAATTAGGCTAGATAAAGAAAGGGCATTCAAATTGGTAAGGAAGAAGTAAAAATATCTCTATTTGAAGATGACATGATCTTATACACAGAAAACCCTAAAGAATACTCAAGAATACTACTGAAACTAATAGGAGAGTTCAGCAGAGTACAAGATAAAACATACAAAAATCAGTTGGAATCCTCTACGTCAACAAAGAGAATGTCGAAGAGGAAATCACCAAATCAATACCCCCACAAGAAGTTAAAATACTTAGGAATAAATCTAACCAGAGATGTTAAAGACCTATACAAAGAAAACTACAAGACACTACTACAAGAAACCAAAAAAGACTTACGTAAGTGGAAAAACATACCTTGCTCTACAATTGGAAGATTCAACATTGTAAAAATGTCTATTCTACCAAAAACCATTTATAGATACAATGCAATTCTGATCCAAATTTCAATGATGTTTTTTAGTGAGGTAGAGAAACAAATCACCAACTTCATACTGAAGGGAGAGAGGTCCTGGAAAAGTAAAGCATTACTGAAAGAGAAGAACAAAGTGGGAGGCTTTACACTACCTGATTTTAGAACCTTTTATACCGCCACAGTAGTCAAAAGAGCCTGGTGCTGGTACAGCAACAGATACACAGACAATGGAACAGACTTGAGAATCCAGACATAAATCCATCCACATGAGCAGCTGATATTTGACAAAGGCCCAAAGTCAGTTAATTGGGGAAAAGACAGTCTTCTTAATAAATAGTGCTGGCATAACTGGGTAACCATCTGCAAAAAAATGAAAGAAGACCAATACACCATACCATGCACAAAAACTAACTCAAAATGGATCAAAGACCTAAATATAAAATCTAAAACGATAAAGATCATGGAAGAAAGAAATAGGGACAATGCTGGGAGCCCTAATACATGGCATAAACAGTATACAAAACATTACTAACAATGCAGAAGAGAAACTAGGTAACTGGGAACTCCTAAAAATCAAACACCTATGCTCATCCAAAGACTTCACCAAAAGAGTAAAAAGGTTACCTATAGACTGGGAAAACGTTTTTAGCTATGACATTTCTGATCAGCATCTGATCTCTAAAATCTATATGATGCTGTAAAAACTCAACAACAAAAAGACAAATAACCCAATTAAAAAATGGGCAAAGGATATGAACAGACACTTCACCAAAGACATTCGGGCATCTAACAGATACATGAGGAAATGCTCATGATCACTAGCCATTAGAGAAATGCAAATCAAAAGTACAATGAGATTCCATCTCACCCCAACAAGGCTGGCATTAATCCAAAAACACAAAATAATAAATGTTGGAGAGGTTGTGGAGAGACTAGAACACTTATACACTACCGGTGAGAATGTAAAGTGGTACAACCACTTTGGAAATCGTTTTGGCGCTTCCTTAAAAAGCTAGAAATAGAACCACTATACGATCCAGCAATCCCACTCCTTGGAATATATCCTAAAGAAATAAAAGCCTTTACACAAACAGATATATGCACACCCATGTTCACTGCAGCACTTTTTACAACAGCAAAAAGATGGAAACAACCAAGGTGCCCATCAATGGATGAATGGATAAATAAATTATGGTATATTCACACAATGGAATACTATGCATCAATAAAGAACAATGATGAATCTGTGAAATATCTCATAACATGGAGGAATCTGGAAGGCATCATGCTGAGTGAAATTAGTCAGTTGCAAAAGGACAAATATTGTATGAGCCCACTATTATAAGAACTCAAGAAATAGTTTAAACACAGAAGAAAATATTCTTTGTTGGTAATGAGGGTGGGAAGGGAAAGTAGACAAGAACTATTTTAGGTGAAGGGAAAGACAACACGCAATATAGGAGAGGTCAGCAAAACTGGACTAAACCCAAAGCAAAGAAGTTTCCTGAATACAACCAAACACTTTGAAGGCCAGAGTAGCAGGGACAGGGGTTTGGAGACCATGGTTTCTGGGGACATATAGGTCAATTGGCAGTATAAAAGCTATTAAGAAAATATTCTGCATCCCACTTTGGTGAGTGGCCTCTGGGGCCTTAAATGCTAGCAAGCAGCCATCTAAGATGCACCAGTTCGTCTCAACCCACCTGGAGCAAAGGAGAATGAAGAATACCAAAAACACAAGGTAATTATGAGTCCAGGAGACAGAAACAGCCACATAAATCAGAAACTACATCAGTCTGAGACCAGAAGAACTAGATGGTGCCCAGCTACAACGGATGACTGCCCTGACAGGGAACACAACAAAGAATCCCTGAGGGAGCAGGTGAGCAATGGGATGCAGACCTCAAATTCTCGTAAAAAGACCAGACTTAATGGTCTGACTGAGACTAGAAGGACCCCAGACGTCATGGTCCCCAGATCCTCTGTTAGCTCAAGACCGGCACCATTCCCAAAGCCAACTCTTCAGACATAGATTGGATTGGACTATAAGACAGAAAATGATACTGGTGAGGAGCTTCTTGGCTCAAGTAGACACATGAGACTATATGGGCAGCTTCTTTCTGGAGGGGAGATGAGAAGGCAGAGGGGAACAGAAGCTGACTGAATGGACATGGGGAATACAGGGTGGAGAGAAGGAGTGTGCTGTCAGATTAGGATGAGAGCAACTAGGAGTATATAGCAAGGTGTATATAAATTTTTGTATGAGAGCCTGACTTGATTTGTAAACTTTCGCTCAAAACACACACACAGAAAAGTGTTGAAACATTGGTGCAGAAAAATGATTCTTTAGGTTTCAATGTGTTTCTAGGGTTGAAATGTGGAATTTGGGTAGGGTGAAAATGATCATAGAAAGGAACTTCTTAGATGGGCTTCATTTAGCCTCTGAGTGAAGGTCTCCACTGGATGTCTCAAACCCCTCATGAGTTTGAACTTTTCTTTCTATCTCAGAACATATGACAGCCTGTTTTTGTGGTTAGAGTATACTTAGGGGTCAAATTCTTACCTGTCCTTATTTTCCTAGGCAGCTTCTTGTAAGCTTGGTATGTACCTTCTCCCAGTGCATCAATGCCAACCCCCAGGAGGCTCCAGAAAAGTCCGTGCTGAGACACTGGGAACACCATGGCTCAGCTGGGGGAGGTAGAGGGATCCTACAGGTGCTGATAGACGAATTTGCAAATCACAGCCTGCCTGGGGCCCTCCACAGGAGGTAAACAGGGGAGGCCCCCCCACCTCAGGACAAGCATCAGAAGTTCACTGCTCACACCTCTCTGTTTATCATGGGATGTGTGTTGTTTGGGAATGAAAAAAAACTGGGGAGAAGTTGTGAGTAATATTGCAATATGAAGAAGGACTAGAGCTATATAAACTGTTGTGAAAACTTCTGCTTGTTGGAGCTGGAACATTGCACCATTTAGGCTATGAGACTCATGAGTGCAATATGCATCTCAAAGCCAGTTGTTGCTGTTAGTTGCTGTTGAACTGACTCCACTTCATGGTGATGCCACGTACAATGGGGCAAAACATTGCCTAGTCCTGCATCACCTTCAGTAGCACAGTGGTTAAGTGTTTGGCTGCTAAATGAAAGGTCAGTGGTTTGAGCCCACCAGTCACTCTACAGGAGAAAGAGCCTTGGAAACCCTATGGGGCAGTTCTACTTGAGTTGGAATTGACTCAAAGGTCATGGGTTTGGTTTGGGTTTTGGCGCCATTTTCATGATTGATCATTGGTATGCTCTGTGTGTATGACTAAGGTAGATCAAAGAAGAATTGATGCCTTTGAATTGTGTTCATGAAGAATATTGAATATACCATGGACTGCCAGAACAAACAAGTCTGTCTTGGAAAAAACGCAGCCAGAAGACTCCTTAGAAGCCAGGATGGTGAGAATTCATCTCATGTACTTTGGACATGTTATCAGGAGGGACCAGTCCCCGGAGAAGGACATCATGCTTAGTAAAGTAGAGGGTCAGAGAAATAGAGGAAGACCCTCAATGAGATGGATTGACACAGTGGCTGCAACAATGAGGTCAAACACAGCAATGATTGTGAGAATGATGCAGAACTGGGTAGTGTTTCCTTCTGTTGTACACAGGGTCACCGTGAGTAAGGATCTCATACTAGGCAGCACACAACAATGACATGCTCACGTCCATTGTTGCAGCCATTTTGCATTGAGTGCCTTCCAACCTAGGGGGCTTATCTTCCAGGGCTATATCGAACAAATACTCTGTTGTGCTCTATTGGCTGATTTTTGGAAGTAGATCACCAGGCCTTTCTTCCTAGTCTGTCTTAGTCTGGAAGCTCTGGTGAAACCTGTCCACCATGAGTGACCCTGCCGGTATTTGAAATGCTGGTGGCATCATAGCAATACCAAAGAGTCCAGCATCATAGCAACATGCAAGCTACCACAGTATATGACAAACTGACAGATGAGTAGTGGTCAAAGACAGTAATGTCTGAGAATTCTACAGGCTGGACTGGACTCCATCCTTCTCAGAAGAGTAGGAGCCCAAGAAGCCGTAGGGTGGAGTTTTATCTAAGTGTTAGTAATAAAGAAAAATTTGGAATAAAAACTTGTAGATGTAAGAGGACCTTAGAAATTCAATCCCCAAATTTTACAAATGGGGAAACTGAGGCCCTTAGATTTTAAAGAAAATGTCCAAGGTGACACAGCAAGACACTTCAGAGCAGATCTTCAAAAATTTATACACAAATTGTTTTGTGACAGTGGTTGCAATCCCCACAATGTGTCAGCACTCTCCCCCTTTCTCTTTCTAGCCTGGGTTCTCCGTGTCCACTTGGCCAGTTTTCCTGTCCTCTCCTGCCTTCTCTTCTTTGCCTTGGGCAGATGTTGCCCATTTGGTCTTGTATACTTGATTGAACTAGGAAGCGTGTTCCTCACGTGTGTTGTTATTTGTTTTATAGGCCTACCTAATCTTTGGCTAAAAGGTGGACTTAGGGAGTTGCTTCAGTTCTGAGTTAGCAGAGTGTCCAGGGGCCATAGTCTCAGGGGTTCCTCCAGTCTCTATCAGAAGAGTAAGTCTGGTCTTTTTTGTGAATTTGAATTTTGTTCTACATATTTCTCCTACTCTTTCTGAAACCCTCTATTGTGATCCCTGTCAGAACAGTTGGTGGTGGTAGCCAGTCACCATCTAGTTCTTCTGGGCTAAGGCTGGTGGAGGCTGTAGTTCATGTGGTCCATTAGTCCTTTGGACTAAATTTTCCTTGTGTCTTTGGTTTTTTTCATTCTCCTTTGCTCCGAACGTGATGGACAAATAGATGTATTTCAGATGGCTGCTCCCAAGCTTTTAAGACCCTAGATGATACCAGAGTAGTATGTAGAACATTTTCTTTATGAAGTATGCTATGCTAATTGACCTAGATGTCCCCCGAGACCATGGTCCCCAGCCCTCAACCCCAGTTTCTTGGTCCCTCAAGGCATTTGGATGTGTCTAGGAAGATTCTATGGCTTTGCCTTTGTCAAGTTGTGTTGACTTCCCTACATTGTGTGTTGTCTTTCTCTTCACCAAAGTTGACACATGTCTACTATCTAGTTAGTGATTTCCCTTCCTCACTCCTCCTCTCCTTCGTAACCATCAAAGACTTTTTTTCTGTGCGGAAACCTTTGCGTTCTCATAGTAGTGGTCTCATACAATATTTGTCCTTTTGTGATTGACTTATCTCACTCAACATAATGCCCTCCAGGTTCATTCATGTTGTGAGATGTTTCACAGATTCATCATTGTTCTTCACGATTGAGAAGTATTCCATTGTGTGTATGTATCATAATTTATTTATCCATTCATCTATTGATGGGCACTTAGGTTGTTTCCATCTTTTTGCTATTGTGATAATGCTATATATGCTATAACGCATATGCCTATTTGTGTGACCACTCTTATTTCTCTAGGATATATTCCTAGGAGTGGGATTGCTGGATCGTATGGTATTTCTATTTCTGGCTTTTTAAGGATGTGCCGTATCTTTTTCCATAGTGGTTGTACCATTTTACATTCCCATCAGCACTGTGTAAGAGTTTCAGTCTTCCCGCAATCTCTCCAACATTTGTTATTTTCTGTTTTTTTTTTTTGATTAGTGCCAGAAATGCTGGGTAAGATGGTATCTCACTGTAGTTTTGATTTTCATTTCTCTAATGGCTAATGATTGCAAGCATTTTCTCATGTGTCTGTTAGCTACCTGAATGTCTTCTTTGGTGAAGAGTCTGTTAATACCTTAGCCAATTTTTAAATTGAATTATTTGTCTTTCTGTTATTGAGGCGTTAAAGTATTCTATAGATTTTAGAGATTAGACCCTTGTCGGACATGTTGTAGCCAAAAATTTTTTTCGTAGTCTGTAGGTTCTCTTTTTATTCTTTTGGCAAAGTCTTTTGAAGAGTATAAGTGTTTAATTTTTAGGAGCTCCCAGTTACCTAGTTTATCTTCTGGTGTTTGTGCTTTGTTAGTTATGGTTTGTATTCTATCTATGGCATGTATTAGGGCCCCTAGCATTGTGCCTATTTTTTCTTTCTTGGTCTTTATAGTTTTAGGTTTCTGATCCATTTTTAGTTAGTTTTTGTGTTCGGTGTCACTGACGTATGGGTCCTGTTTCATTTTTTTGCAGACGGACATCCAATTTTGCCAGCACCATTTGTTAAAAACACTGTTTTTTCCTCATTTAATGGATTTGTTCCTTTGTCAAAGATCAGCTGACCATAGGTGAGTAGATTTATGTCTGGATTCTAGATTTCTTTTCTACTGGTCTATGTGTCTGTCATTGTACGAGTACCAGGCTGTTTTGACTACCAAGGCTATATAGTAGGTTCTGAGATCAGGTAGTGTGAGATCTACTTTATTATTCTTCAATGCTGCTTTACTTACCAGGGTCTCTTTCCTTTCCATATTAAATTGGTGATTAGTTTTTCCATCTCATTAAAGAATGCTGTTGGTATTTAAATCGAGATTGCATTATATGTGTAGATCACTTTGGGTAGAATTGACATTTTCACACTGTTGAGTCTTCCTATCCATGAGGATGGTATGTTTTTCCATTTATGTAAGTGTCTTTTCGTTTCTTGCAATAGTGTTTTGTAGTTTTCTTTGTATAGGTCTTTTACATCCCTGGTTAGATTTACTCCTAAGTATTTTATCTTTTTAGGGGCTATTATAAATGGTATTGTTTCCCTGATTTCCTTTTCAAAATTCTCTTTGTTGGTGTGTAGGAATTCAACTGATTTTTGTATCTTTATCTTTTATCCTACCACTCTGATAAATCTTTCTATTAGTTCCAGTAGTTTTCTTGCGGAATCTTTGGAGTTCTCTATGTATGGGATCATATCATCTGCGAATAAGGACAGATTTACTTCTTCCTTTCCAATTTGGATGCCCTTTATTTCTTTTTCTTGCCTTATTGCTCTAGCTAGAACTTTTAACAGACCAATGTTAAATAGGTGTGGTGATAAAGTGCATCTTTATTTTGCTTTCATTTTCAGGGGAAATGCTTTCAGCCTCTGTTGAGAATGATATTGTTTGTTGGTTTTGTATAAGTATAGATGCCTTCTATTACACTGAGGAATTTCCCTTCTATCCAATTTTATTGAGAGTTTTTTTAATCAGGAATGGGTATTGGACTTTATCCAATGCCTTTTCTATATGCATTGAGATGATCATGTGATTATTTTCTTCTGTTGTATTTATGTGGTGGATTACGTTGATTGATTTTCTAATGTTGAACCATCCTTGCATACCTAGTATGACTCCCACTTGGCTGTGCTGTATTATTTTTTTGATATGATGCTGACTTCTATTAGCTAGGATTTTGTTGTAAATTTTTGCATCTATACTCATGAGAAATATTGTCTGCGGAAACCCTGGTGGTGTAGTGGTTAAGAGCTATGGCTGCTAACCAAAAGGTTGGCAGTTTGATTCCACCAGGCACTCCTTGGAAACTCTATGGGGCAGTTCTAATCTGTCCTATAGGGTCGCTATGAGTTGGAATTGACTTGACGGCACTGGGCTTGGTTTTTGGTTTTTATTGGTCTGTAATTTTTTTTTTTTTGTGGTCTCTTCGTCTGACTTTGGTATCAGGGTTATACTGGTTCCACAGAATGAATTCAGGAGTATTCTTTCCTTTTCTATGCTCTGAAATATTTTGAATAGTACTGGTGTAAGCTCTTCTCTGCATGTTTGGTAGAATTCTTCAGTGAACCTGTCTGGGCTAGGGTGTTTTTGTTGTTGTTGTTGGATTTTTTTTTTTTTTTAATTATCTCTTTGATCTCTTCTTTTTGTGGGTCTGCTAAGATTTTCTATCTCAGTTTGTGTTAGTTTAGGTAGGTAGTGTGTTTCTAGAAATTTGTCCATTTCCTCTAGGTTCTTAAATTTGTTGGAGTACAATTTTTCATAGTATTCTATTATGATCCTTTTTAATTTCAGTTTGGGTCTGTTTTAATGTCTCCCATTTCATTCCTTATTTGGTTATTTGTTTCCTCTCTGGTTTTTCTTTTGTCAGTTTGATCAATGGTTTGTTAATTTTGTCGATCTTGCCAAAGAACCAGCTTTTGGTCTTGTTGATTCTTTCTATTGTTTTTCTGTTCTCATTTCATTTATTTCTGCTCTAATCTTTATTATTTCTTTTCTTCTGTTGCCTGTGAGATTCTTTACTGCCCTCTTTGTATTTATTCAATTTTTAATTTTGGTCCATTCTTCTGTTTTGATGTGTGTGATTACTGCTATAAATTGACCTCTAAGCACTTCTTTTGCTGTGTCCCAAAGGTTTTTGTATGATATGTTTTCATTCTTATTTATTTCTAGGAATTTTTTGATTCCCACTTTGATTTCTTCTGTTACCCAGTTGTTTTTAAGCAAGGTGTTGTTCAGTTTCCATGTATTTGATTTTTTTTTTTTATCTTCCTGTCATTGATTTCTACTTGTAGGCTTTGTGATCAGAGAGAATGCTTTGTATTATTTCAATAATTTGGATTTTATTGAGGGTTTCTTTGAAGCCTAAAATATGATCTATTCTGGAGAATGTTCCATATGCATTGGAAATGAATGTATAGTTTTCTGCTGTTGGATGAAGTGCTCTATATATGTCTATGAGGTCAGATTAGTTAATTGTGGCCCTTGGATCTTCTGTATCTTTGTCGTTTCTTTCTAGATGTTCTGTCCCTTACCGAGAGTAGTGTGTTGAAGTCTCCTACTATTATTGTTGAATTGTCAATTTCTCTTTTTCAGTGCTGTTAGGGTTTGTTTGATGTATTTTGGAGCCTGTCATTAGGTGCATAGGTATTTATTAAGGTTATGCCTTCTTGGTGTACTGTCTCTTTAATCATTATATAATGTTCTTCCTTGTCTTTTATGGGTCTATTTTGCCTTAAAGTCTATTTTATCTAAGATTAGTATTGCCACTCCTGCTCTCTTTTTGGTTACTATTTGCTTGATATATCTTTCCCATTCTTTGATTTTTAATGTATTTATGTCTTTGTGTCTAAGGTGTGTCTCTTGTAGACAGCATATTCATGGGTTGTGTTTTTTAACCCATTCTGCCACTACCTTTCTCTTTACAGATGCATTTCAGCCATTTACATTCAGTATGATTAAAAAAAAAAAATCCATTTCCATCGAGTCAATTCCAACTTATTGCTACCCTATAGGACAGAGTGGAACTGCCCCATAGGGATTCCAAGGAGCAGCTGGTGGATTCAAATTGCTGACCTTTTAGTTAGCAGCCAAGCTCTTAACCACTGTGCTACCTGGGATCCAATTATTGGTAGGTATGAGTTTATTGCTGTCGTATTGTTGTGACTTTGTGTGTGTGTGTGTGGTGCTGACCTTTTCTTTGTTCCTGTTACTTTCCTGTGCTGAGTTCTTTTTGTTTGTGGATTTTCTTTTCTTTCATTATTATAGATTTTGTATTTACTGAGTCTTTAAGCTTTTTCTTCTTTTATTTTGATGATTAGATTTTTTAAGTTGTGGTTACATTGACATTTCCCTTATCTAAGTTCGAACCAGTGTTTTAATACTTCATATTGCTTTGACTTTCTCTCCATTTGAAAGTTCTATACCTACATTGTTTATTCCCCCTTTTATTGTTTTGACATTGTCATCATTTACAGATTGACATTTCCATTTTCCTATTTTAAGTCTTTTAGCTTTGTTTTATTATTGAGAGTTCCTTACCTAGGTTGGTATCTGTTTCATGCCATCCTTTGTCCTAGACTTTGGTTATTGTCTGATGCTGTTGGTTCTGTAACCGAAGAACTCCCTTTAATATTTCTTTTAACTTTGGTTTGGCTTTTATGAATTTCCTTAATTTCTGTTTATCTGGAAATGTCCTAATTTTGCCATCATATTTGAAAGAGAGAGAGAGAGTTTTGCAGGATACATCATTCTTGGTTGGCAGTTTTTTTTTTCTTGCAAGGTTTTATACATGTTATCCTATTGCTTTCCTGTGTGCATTGTTTCTGCCGAGTAATCAGAGTTTAGTTGTATAGTTTCCCCTTTGTATGTGACTTTTTGTGTTTCTTGAGCTGCTTTCAGGATTTTTTCTTTGTCTTTGGCAAGTGTGATTATGATGTGACTTTCTTTTGGGGTCTTTCCTATATGGGCTTCATTCAACTTCTTGGATGATCAGCTTTTTGTTGTTCATGATATTTGGGAAGTTTTCTGCCAGCAAATCTTCAAAAGTTTTCTCTGTGTCTTTCCTTTTCTCCCCCGTTCTGAAACTCTGATTGTGTGCAAATTTTTGCTTTTGATCATGTTCCACATAATTCTTGGTTTTCTTCATTCTTTGATTTTTCCTCAAAGTGGTGTCCATGGATTCTTCTTCAATCTCACTGATTTTGTCTTCCATTGTTTCAAATTTGTTCCTGAGACTTCCTATTGCATTGTCTATTTCTGAAACTGTTTATCTTTTGAATTTCTAGTTGCTGTTTTTGTATGATTTCTGATTATTAATTTTGATGTTTTGTTCTTGTATTATTTCCTAAATTGATCCACTGCATTGTCTGCGTTTTCCTTGATTTTAGCTATGTTTTCATTGGTTTTGTCTGTGTTTTCCATGATTATATCTATTTTTTCTTGGTTTTGCCTATGTTTTCATCAATCTCTTTCCTAATCTCTTGGAGAGCCTTGAATATTAGTCTTTTGAATTCTACATCAGGTAGTTCCACTGCCTTTTCTCCCACCAGAAGGTCATCTGATTCTTTTTTTTGGTCACTTGCTGGAGCCATCTCATCCTGCTTTTTTATATATTTTGATGCTATTTGCTGTCTCTGAGACATTTAGATATTAATTTCTTTAGATATTGATTGTATGTCTCATTTGTTTCATCCTGCTTTTTTTGTTTTGTTTTGATATGTGATGGCAGATGGGCCAGACAAGCTTTGCTACTTGGTCATCTGTGGGCATGACAGGTCTCACTACCTTGTCCAGGTAGGCAGGGCAGCAGCAGGTAGGATCAGCCTACTTGCTCATCTGTGAGCATGATGGCTTTCACCACCTTGTCCAAATGGACAGGGCAGCAGCAGTCAGGGTCAGCCTGCTTCACTCTACACAAGTTTGGTGAGGTATCTGAGGTTAGACCGGGTGGGTGCTGTCTGTCTCGTGATGTTGGTCCAGCAGTGTGGGAATGTTCACAGCCCCTCCCAGATAGGCTGGGTGTCAGATGGGGAGTGGTACAGGCTTGCTTCTCACTGTTCAGCAGCTAGTCAAGTGGTGCAATGGGAGGGGCAATGAGGGCCCCATGCAGGGACTGGCCTGAGCACCAGGGACACTCTAGCTCTGGTGGCATACCAGGGGTTGTCAGGAATTAGGGGTGGCATATGAGTCTAGGTGTTGGGGAGGAAGAAAAGAAAAGAGAAAGAAAGAAAAGGCAAAAAGTGTATCTGGAAAATGTGGCAAAGTGGACCTGGGGTTGGCGGGAAAGTGGTAGGTGGTGTACAGGATAGGTGCCCTGTATCCTGTTAGGAGCTCCATAAAGTCGCCTTCCCATACTCCATGTCTGGGGTTGTTGCTGGATGTGTTCCAAGACGGCAACACTGTGCCATGTTAGTTAGCAGGGACCTCCGCTCTGTATCTCTTCTCATCTCCATTAGTTTCTTTTTCCATTCGGTGTTTGATCTAGCTCTTTATCTGTTCATTTGATGCTTAGAATTCTAGGATTGGCATTTATATCTGTTTTACTTAGTTTTTTGGGTCTATGCTGCAGAGGGTTGGCATGGTGCATCTGTCTACAGCGCCATGTTGGTTCCATCCCTGAGAGTAGATCTTTTTACCCCAGGGCACCCAAGTCCCAGTCCAGTGGCTTCTCCATTCTCAGCTGACTGTCTCTCTGCTTTTTCTACTTTTGTTCTAGTAGAAAGGAGATAGGTGAGTTCTTGTTTAACAAAAGAAAAACAGCTGCCTTAAGCAACATAGTTATTTTCAAACACTAACTTTTACTAATCTATAAAGTTATATAACTTCCTCACTCTTAAAGATTTCTTTGACTTTGTTTATATTTCATGTTTCCTAGTTTGAAAAGTATGGTCTCAGATATCATGTGCTGGATTTTTTTTTTCTCCACATTGTTACTGATATATGTTTTTAAAACGGTAATCAACCTAAATACTCAACAAGTGGAGAATGTTTACATAAACTGGCAAATCCATTAAACATAACATTACGTAGCAGTTAAAATATTTATGAAGACTACAACATAAAAACATGAAAAATACCTCTGACTTTTATTTATTTTTATTTTGCTTCAGGTGAAAAGTTACAGCTCAAGTTAATTTCTCACACAAAAATTTATAGACATATTATTTTGTGACATTAGTTGCAATCTCCGCAATGCAACAACACACTACCCTTTTCACCCTGGGTTCTCTGTGTCCATTCAACCAGTTCCTGTCCCTTCCTGCCTTCTCATTCTGCCTTCTGATGACAGGAGCCACCCATTTGGTCTCGTGTATCTGATTAAACTAAGAAGCACACTCCTCATGTGTATTATTTTTTGTTTTATAGTCCTGTCTAATCTTTATTCAAAGAGTAGGCTTCGGGAATGGTTTTAGTTCGGGGTTAACAAAGTGTCTGGGTGTCATAGTTTCAGGGGTTCCTCCAGCCTCTGTCAGACCGTTAAGTCTGGTCTTTTTACGTGAATTTGAGTTCTGCTCCACACTTTTCTTCTGTTCCATCTAGGACTCTCTGTTGTGTTCCCTGTCAGAGCGGTCATTGGTGATAGCTGGGCACCAACTAATTCTGGTCTCAGGCTCACAGAGTCTCTGGGTTATATGGACCTTTAGTCTCTTGGGCTAATATTTTCCTTGTGTCTTTGGTGTTCTTCATTCTCCTTTGCTCCAAGTAGTTTGGGACCAATCGATGCATCTTAGATGGCCGGCCACAAGCTTTTAAGACCCCAGGTTCTACTCACCAAAGTGGGATGCAGAACATTTTCTTAATAAACTTTATTATGCCAATTGGCCTAGATGTCCCCTGAAACTATGGTCCCCAGACCCCAGCCCCAGCTACTTTATCCCTCAAAGTGTTTAGAAACATTCGGAAAACTTCTTAGCTTTTGCTTTGGTCCAGTTGTGCTGACTTCCCCATATTGTGTGTTGTCCTTCCCTTCATCAAAGATGATCCTTATCTACTATCTCGTTAGTGAATTCCCCTCCTTCTCCTTCCCCACCCTTGTAACCATTAAAGAGTGTTTTATTTTGTGTTTAAGCCTTTTCTTGAATTCTTATAACAGTGGTCTCACACAATATTTGTCGTTTTTGACCGAGTGATTTCACTCAGCATAATGCGCTCCAGATTCAACCATGTCGTGAGATGTTTCGAGGATTGATTATCAGCTTAAACCACCACTTGTTAAACCATTACTTGTTTGAATACTAAACACAATAGGAGGAAGAGCACATGTAGTCACCTAACACTAGAACTGAAACAAAACCAGAGTTAAATATCCAGCATGTGAAGAAACCAAACATCTCCACATTTTATGAAACACAGAGATTTCATGTCTCCACCAGCTCCAACATTTGCATTGCTCCACCACTCACAGACAGGCCACTACCCACCTTGTTCTGCACCGTTTGCTTCTCTGGTTGCTAATTTTAATTAAAGGATGCTTTTTGAATTCCTCTGGACACCTCTTGATTCTACAAATGTGTGGTTTCCCACTGAAATGTAAGATAAAAGAAACAGAGTCTGGGAGACTGTTTATACCATATCCATTTGGTCTATTCTCACCGATGGACTTTCCACAAAACCTTTTGCTTGTTTTCTTATTAGACTCTCTGTCCACTGGCCAGTATAGCTTCCATGATATTAGTAAGGATTAGTGCTCATTGTAATGGGTCTTTGTGAAACAAAACAAGGATTACTTTCATTTCCCCTCCATTCTTCCCCTTGGAGCTGTTCCTGTCCCCTTGGCTCTTGTGACCCTTCTGAAGCTGAGTGAGAAGCCTGTAAGGCTCAACTGGTGACCAAGAATGGAAACTCCAGTGTGGACCACGGCATTCCTGCCAGTTTCTGAAACTCTGTCTGAATCACAGCACACCCCTGCTTTGCTGGGGAGTGGGGGAGCGGTATGGCTGAGGCATGAATCCCTGGGTGGTGCAAATGGTTAAGCACTCAGCTACTAACTGAAAGGTTGGAGGTTTGAGCCCACCCATAGGCACCTTGGAAGAAAGGTCTGGCTATCTATTTCTGAAAAATCAACAATTGAAAACCATATGGAGCACAATTCTACTCTGACACACATGAATTGGAACTGACTCAATGGCAACTGGTTTGGTTTTTTGGTTGGGTGGGTAGCTGGCTTGAGCTGGAGCAGAGGGTCTCTCACCTGAGCCAAAGAGAGTCACACAAGCCAGAGGGAGCACTTAGTGTTCAGCATCTTTCAGGAAACCTCAGTCCAAAAATCGTAAAGGACTGTCCAGGAAGTTACAAAAATAAAGGGCTAAAGAGCAGTTATGCAGGTGAGGTGTGGAGTGAGGTGTCCAGGGAAATGGAAAATATATAGGAGATCAGAGATAATTGTTTAGAATGGCACCTGTAGCTCACTGTTATGGCACAGTGGTGTGTGTGGATTGGTTTGCTAGATTTAAAGTTTTGGGGGCGTGGGCTGGGCGGTACGTGCCCTGGTGGCACAGTGGTTGTCTTAGTCTGGGTTTTCTAGAGAAGCAAAACCAGTGTAGCATATAAATGTATGTAGAGAGAGATTATATCATGGAAATGGCTCACACAGTTGTAGAGCCCGGAAAGTTCTAAGTCTGTGGGTCAGGCTGGAGGTTTCTCCTGATTCATGTAGCTGCAGGTACTGATGAATCCAAGATCAGAAGGTCAGATAGCAGGCCTCTGGCTCACAGGCTGTGGAGGCTGATGAAGATCGGCACGTAAGACAGCAGGTAAGCTGCTAGCTCAAGTCCCAAGAACCGGAGGTCAGATGAATAGGAGCCAGCTGCAGGATCCAGAGCAAGCAAAAGCCCGAGCCTTACCAGAACGTCCACCTATATTGCATGCAGGCCACACCCCTAAGGAAACTCAACTGATTGGTTACTCACAGCAGATCCCATCATGGAGGTGATCACATTATATCAGACCTCATTATGGAGGTGATTACATCATTACATAACTGCCGAACTACATTATAACTGCCAAACCACTGAGGATCATGGCCTAGCCAACTTGACACACAAGCTTAACCACCACAGTGGTTAAGTGCGCAGCTACTAACCAAAAGGTTAGTGGTTCAAACCCACTAGCTGCTCCATGGGAGAAAGATGTGACGGTCTGCTTCTGTAAAGATTACAACCTTGGAAACCCTACCCTGTGGGGCACTTCTACTCTGTTCTATAGGGTCACTGTGAGTCAAAGGGACTCAATGGCAGTGGTTGGGGTGGGCAGTGTGTGCAGAGGCATCTGTTGAGATGTTTCTTCTTTTGCATCTTGGACATTAGTCCTGACAGCTGGAGTATTGGAGTTCGAATTTTGGCTGAAGGACATCACTACAGTACTCACTGGTGGGGCTTAACCAAGTGTATATGATTTGGCAATGAAAAGAACTGCATGGCTACAATTGGGTCTGGTGCTTTAGATCAGTGATTCCCACCGAGGGAAGGGCCATTTTGCCCCCCAGGGAGACATTTTGGTGGTCATAGCTGTGGGTGCAACTGGCATCTAATGGAGGCCACGGGTGTTGTTAAACATCGTACAATGCACAGGACAGTTCCTACAACGAAGGATTATCCAGTCCAAAATGTCAACGGTGCCAAGACTGAAACACCCTGCTTAGATTCTAGGGAATGCAATGTCACAAGTCAGCCACTAAAGTGTGCTCAGCACCTCTAAGGACAAATTCAAGGTTGAGGGGACCATACCTATTAAAAGGAGCCCTAGTGGTGTAGTTTTTTTAGTGGTGTAGTGGTTAAGCGTTATGGCTGCTAACCAAAGGTGAGCAGTTTGAATCCACCAGCTGCTCCTTGGAAACACTATGGGGCAGTTCTACTCTGTCCTGTAGCATCACTATGAGTTGGAATCAACTGAAGGGCAAATAGTTTGTTTTTTTGGTTTACCTGTTAAAAGCAGAGTATATACACCATGTCACAAACATTTTTTACAATTCTTGCAAATTTAGCATACAAAGCCCTTGACTTCAACAAAACCTGGAATTAAAAGATTCTTATCTATTTCTACAACCTCTGTGTTCCACCTTCAAAGTATCAAGATTAGCTGAGAGCTTATTATTGTCCAATAGATAGACACAGTTTTCTTTGTGATGCCCATTCTCATAACTTTCCAGGGAAACTCAGAGTGGCTTAGGAAATTCAAGGCTGACTACCTGGCCCACTGTAACTATAACCTAGAACCCCTGCTATTTATGTAGCAGCCTAGAAAGAAGGTTCATCTGGGAGTCAGAGCAAGTCACTTTGCTCTTCTGGCCTCGCTTTGCTTACCTTAAGTTGAGATGGCCCCACAGCTGATCTCTGTGCTCCTGTTTCAATGCTCTGTGATTAGCATCATCTGTGAGTCCGTGAGTCAGAATCGACTCGACAGCACTGAGTTTTTGGGTGAGTCCATAAGGCCTAATGTGGCCATCATCTGGGGACCACAAGAATTGTGTCTTCCTCTGTTTCTTTCACTTTAAAATGAGAAGATCCTGGAGATTTTCAGTATAAAAAGGCATATATGTGTTTCCCTGCCCCTAAATGTGATGTTCCTAACTTTCAAAGGGAGGTGGGGCTTGGGAAAGCTTATCCAGGGCTTTCTTGGTCCTGGAATAAAAAGAGAAAGCACCCCACCAGGGGCAGTCCTTGCCCTGTTTTAGCTGCTAATCCCAGCAGGGTGAGGTCCTAAAGAAGATCTCCTGCCAAGCTTCTTTCCCACTGGACCTCCCAGACTCTCCCATCACCCCTCACTTCCAGGCAAGGCTAGGGAAGTGGGGCTGCCAGATAAATTACAGGATGCCAGTTAAACCTGAATTTCAGATAAACGACAAATACTTGTTTTGTATAAGCATGTCCCAAGTATTGCATGGATTAGTATAAGTAGTCTCAAGTATTGCAGATCGATTTGCTAAATCCTACAACCTTTGTGCGGTGGAGAAGGGAAAGGAGCGAATGGGGAAGTGAGAGTACCAGTGAGGGCTGCACTGTGGCACTGAACTTTGCCCTTGGCTTCCCCAGTGATCGGCCTGTCTTGGTGACTGCCGAAAGGAGGAAGAAGATTGTCTTCCCTTGGGGCCTGCAGCTGGAGGGAAAGTAAGTTCAGGGGAGCGGGGAATTCTAGGGAACTCCCCTGGGGGTCCATGCAGAATACCAAACCAAAAACCCGTTGCCATCGAGCTGATTCCAACACATAGCAGAACACAGTCATAAGGAAACAAAGCTACTCAAAACTGGTTGCTTCTAAGAATCAAGGCCTGCTGCCAGTGGTGCATGGAGAGGGCCTGAAGGCCAGTCCCTGGGACTCCCCCAGTGAAGGCTGATCCTGCAAACGAATGGATGCGGGAAGAGGCCAGTGAGATCCTCTGAGTGCTGCTAGGCTGGGAAGACCCAGCTTTTGCAGTTTCTCAGCCCTGTTTTTCGCAGCAGCATGGATTTTCAACCCTAGCAGACCCAATGCCCCTGTTTGATAATAAACATACCATCACTAACCAAATCTTGCAGAGTTGACTCCTCATGGCGATACCATATGTGTGACAGGGTAGAACTGTGCCTCATAAGGTTTTCAGTGGATGACTCTTTGGAGCTAGATCTCCAGCCTTTCTTTCACGATGCTTCTGGGGGGGCTTGAACCTCCAAACTTTCAGTGAACAGCCAAGCATGTTAACACTTTGTACCACCTAGGGACTCTGATAATAAATAGCGTGTTTATTTTAACTTCTTTTACTATCCTTAAATGAGTAGATAATATAACTTACCTCATACAAGGCTACATGATACTGCAGCTGTGAGATAATGGACTCACTCCACAGCCTCTCCCTGGAGTCACCAGGATTTCAACAGCTAGAATATGGACTAAGTAGGTATGTTTTGTGGCTGATTCATATGCTGCTGGTGACATTAACATCCACAATGTAATGTTACAAAATGGTGAACAACTCTTAGCAAAGTTACAAGCACCACCAAAAACAGATTTTCCCCTGATTCCCAATGGAAGGTACAAGATGATTCAGTAGATTGCATAACCATGTGACAAAATGCTTTGCATTCACATGTGACAAAAGGTTATGTTCTAGGCTGAGGTCATTGTAACAGGGTTTTCACCTGCATGAATGTCCAGCTGGAAATCATATAGGACGTGGGACAATTTTTCATTTGGTAGGTGTCATGGATTGAATTATGTCCTCAAAAAAATGTGTGTATTAACTTGGTTAGGCCATGATTCCCAGTATTCTGTGGTTGCCCTCCATTTTGTGATGGTAATTTTATGTTAAGGAGGATTAGGGTGGGATTGTAACACCCTTACTGAGTCACATCCCTGATGCAATGTAAAGGGAGTTTCCCTGGGATATGGCCTGCACTACCTTTTCTCTCTCAAGAGATAAAAGGGAAAAGGAAGCAAGCAGAGAGGAGGGTACCTTACACCACCAATAAAGCAGCACCAGGAGCAGAGCACATCCTTTGGACCTGAGGTTCCTGCACTGAGATGATCCCAGACCGAGGGAGGACTGATGACAAGAGCCGACAGAGAGAGAGAAAGGCTTCTGCTGGAGCTGATACCCTGAATTTGGACTTGTAGCCTACTAGAAAGCGTGAGAATAAATATCTCCTTGTTAAAGCCATCAACTTGTGGTATTTCTGTTATAGCAGCACTAGATGACTAAGACAGTATGGCTGAATTGAGCAGAGTGGAATTTCTGGTATTCCTGACCACTCAATTCTAGTAGTGTTCCCCCAATTATTCATGATAATCCAACCATTTTCCCCCAGATTCCCAAAATACCCCTAGGGTGTCACTGCCCCCGTGTAGAGCCTGGCTCTAGAGGAATGGAGGATGGAGGCAGGGGTTGCTCACTCACTTCCTTGTGAGACAGAGAGGCGGAGGGGGTTGTGGAACCTGAGGGCCCACTGCAGAACTGCTCTTTTGAGCTTCTAGCAAGAAGGTGGCAAAGGATAAGAGTGCACTATGTGGGGAACAGAGAGGGTGGGGAAGAATGAGGAGGGAAGACAGGGGACCAGATACTGAACTGCTCCATAGGGTTTCCAAGGCTGTAAATCTTTGTGGAAGCAGACTGCCACATCTTTCCCCTGAGGAGGGACTGGTGAGTTCAAACCACTGACCTTCCTGTTAGCAGCCAGGCGCCTAACCACTTCTCCACCAGGGCTCCTTTTATTGGGTCACTCTTTACATACCTTTTTATTTGCACCTTGCAGCACCTCTGCTGGGCGCGCGGTGTAATACGCACTTTACAAATGGAGAAACTGAGGCTTTGAGAGGTTAGGCAGCTGCAGTAAATAGACATTGTTGTTAGCTGCTGTCCAGTGGCCCGACTCATGGTGACTCCATGCACAGCAGGATCAGGGCTTTCACTGGCTGATTTTTCAGAAGTAGATCACCAGACCTTTTTTCTAGTTTGTTTTAGTCTGGAAGCTCCACTGAAACCCATTCAGCATCATAGCAACACGCAAGCCTCTACTGACGGCCACGAGGTGCATTGGCGGCGAATGGACCCTGGGTCTTCGGGATGGAAGGTGAGAATTCTACCATGGCACCTACACTGCCTTGGCAGTATGTGCAGGAGCCTGAATTTGAATCCAGATTTGCCTCAAAAATGTGGACGTGAACAAAAATGTGCTAATGGTGAACAAAAAGAAGCGGTGGTGCCTGGTCTGAATGGAAAGAAAAGGAGCCGTTTTACTTGCAAGGTCGAAATCGACTCGTCGGCAACGGGTAGGGTAGGCTACGCTTACGAGGCTGTATTTTTAAGAAACGGTATTTGTTTTTGTAGTTTTAATCCAAGAGTTTGTTAGTTTCTGCTGATCTCTACTAAGAGAATTTTAGCTTTTCTTTCTTTGACTGCCATCTAGAGGCTGACAGGGGTAATTACAGACATATTAGGCGTTCTAAGCACAATACTCGGGGACCTCAAGATGATTCCGACTCATTTGGACCCTGTAGGACACAGTAGAACTGCCACATAGTTTCCAAGGCAGTAAATTTTTTTTTTTTTTTGTACTTTAGATGCAGGTTTACAGAGCAAACTAGTTTCTCATTAAACAATTAATACATATATTGTTTTGTGACATTGATTGCCAACCCCATGACTTGTGAGCATCACCCCCCCACTGCCCCGCCCTCGACCTTAGGTTTCCCATTACGGACTTTCCTGTCCTCTTCTGCCTTCTCCTCCCTGCCCCTGAGCTGCAGTGCGCATCTAGTCTCGATTTGTTTATGGGCTGTCTAATCTTTGGCTGCAGGGTGAATCCCAGGAGTGACTTCACTGAGTTAAAAGGGTGTCCAGGGGCCATATTCTTGGAGTAAGGCTGTAAATCTTTACAGACGTGGACTGCCACATCTTTCTCCTGTGCAGCGGCTGGTGGGTTTGAACCACCAACCTTTCAGCTAGCGGCCAAGTTACTTAACCACTGCACCACCAGGGCTCCCTTTCTGAGCAGAGAGGGAGGAGTAAAAGGAGTGGCCGGGAGAGAAGTCATCAAGTCAATCTTCCCCTGCTTTACTCTCCAAGTAATGCTCATCAGGTCTGTATCTTCACAGATAGTTGGGTTCTGGGGTTGAGAAGCCTAGACGTCCTTCTGCACTATTCTTTGGCTTCCTTTACTTTTATGCAGGAGTACTTCTGTCTGAAGCCTTGGCTCAGGAACAGGGTTGGATTACCCAATAGGCAAGGTAGGCACAGGCCCAATTGTGCCTTCCCACCAATCTGCAGTGCACAATTTCATCTGTCCCCCACCACGGCAAAGACATGCTGAAACTCATGTGAAATTACTCACCACAGATTAGCAAGTAAATACAATTAAGCCCTTGCATAACTTGCTCAACGCAAGATGGTGCATAACAGCGTTTACTGGTTAATCCGCTTCTGCTCAGGAATCTTATTTAATTCATGAAACTGACTGAGAGGTCCATCTGCCATTCAGATGCTGGAGACAAGAAGCCACCTTGCCCTAGGAACCAGGCACAGATTATCTGGTAGGCCAGGTAAGCACAGTGCTTACCTTGCTTACCAGATAATCTATTGTGAACATGATATGGTGAAACTCATGAGAAATTGTTCACTACAGATTAGTAAGTAAGCACTTGCTTACTGGGTCATTCACCTCTGTCAGGGATTGTAAGTTTGAAAAGATGCTTTGATTCTGTAGGAAGGTGCTGTGGGGTTGGAAGAGAGACAGATGCCAGCCATACCCAGCAGGAGAATCTTTGATGTGGTGAAAAATGTGAAATTGCTCACGACAGATGATCTGGTAATTGCATAATCCATCCCTGTTGGGAACACATGATGTAGTATTTCAGCTACTGGAAGCTTCAGGTCTGGCCTCCCCCCAGGGCTCTTCCACAGAGGAAGATGAAAAAAAAAAAAAATCCATTCTCTCAAGGACCAAAGACAACAGGGCTCTGCGAGTTTAGAGCAGGTGCAGCTGTTTTAGAAGGCAGGTCAGGTGACCATCAAGAACCAGGACTATGAGCAAAGGCTGTAAACAGACACTTCATCAAGGAAGGCACTCAGGCAGCTAACAGACACGTGAGGAAACACTTGAGATGATTAGCCCTTAGAGAAATGCAGATCAAAACCACAATGGGATACCATCTCACCCTGACATTACTGGCACAAATAAAAAAAACAGAAAAATGTTGGAGAGGTTGTGGGGAGATTGGAACTCTTACGTGCTGCTGGTGGGAATGCAAAATGGTACAGCCATTTTGGAAAATGATTGACACCTCCTTAAAAAACTAGAAATACCATAAGATCTAGCAATCCCACTCCTAGGAATATATCCTAGAGAAATAATAGCCGTCACATGAATAGAAATACTGTTTGCAAAGCAAAAAGATGGAAACAACCTAGCTGCCCATCAACAGATAAATGATAAACTATGGTATACACACAATAGGATACTATGCAACAATAAAGAACAATGATGAATCCGGGAAACATCTCACAACATAGATGAATCTGGAGGGCATTATGTTGAGTGAAATAAGCCAATCACAAAAGGACAAACATTGTATGAGACCACTATTATAAGAACTCAAGGAAAGGATTATAGACAGAAAAAAATTCTTTGATAGTTATGAGGGTGGGGAGGAATGAAGAGTCGAAATCACTCTAACTAGATAGTAGACAAGTATCAAATTTGGTGAAGGGAAAGACAGTACACAATATAGGGGAAGTCAGCACAACTTGACCAAGGAAAAGTCATAGAAGTTTCCTAGACACACCCAAATGCCTTGAGGGACTGAGTTGCAGGGGCTAAGAGCTGGGGACCATAGTCTCAGGAGACATCTAGGTCAGTTGGCATAACATAGTTCATAAAGAAAATGTTCCACACCCCACTTTGGCGAGTATTGTCTAGGGTCTTAAAAGCTTGTGAGTAGCCGTCTAAGATACATCTATTGGTACCATCACTTTCCAGGCAAAAGAGAATGAAGTAAACCAAAGACACAAGGAAAAATTAATCCAAAAGGCTAATGGACCACATGAACCATAGGCTCCACCAGCCTGAGCCCAGAACAACTAGATGGTGCTCAGCTACCTCCACTGACTTTTCTGACAGGGGTCACAACAGAGATTCCCAGACAGAGAGGGAGAAACATGTAGAACAAAATTCAAATTCATGAAAAAGACTAGGCTTACTGATATGACAGAGACTGGAGGAATCCCTGAGACCATGGCCCCTGGATACTGTGCTGACTGAGAACAGAAACCACACCTGAATCCCACTTTTCAGACAAAGATTAGACAGACCTATAAAAGAAAAAATAACACACATGAGGAACGTGCTTCTCAGGCAAGAAGAGATAGGAACTGGATGAATGGACACAGGGAACCTGGGGTGGAAAGGGGGAGCATGCTGTCACATTGTGGGGATTGCAACCAATGTTGCTAAAAAAGTATGTGTATAAATTTTTGAATGAGAAACTAGAGCTATAAACTTTCACCTAAGGCCCAATAAAATCAAACAAATTAAAACAGAAAGAAAAAAATAAAGAACCAGGACCATCCAGGGGCTCGGTTCCTGAGAATGATGGTGGGAACAACCTCGCTTGGAAGGATCTCAGAGACAGAAGGCAGAGACAATCACTACTGACCTACACATTGCCAGCTCAACGGCCACTTCTCAGTGCTCCGCTTGCCTGACTTCTCAGCGGTGTTCGACAGTGTTGGTTGCTCCCCCTCCCTGATGTGCTATCTTTACTTGGCTTCCAGACACCACACTCCCTTGGTTGTCTTCACTGGTCCCTCTTCTCAGGCTCTCTGCTGAGTATTATGGTGCTCTTCAACCCCATAATGTCAGAGCGTCCTAGTTCTCTGTCCTTGGCCTTTTCCTTATCTACACTCACTCTCCTGAGATCTCATCCAGTCCCTTGCCTCTAAATACCATAGTTAGCTCTAATAACTCCCAAATACCTGGGTGGCACACCTGGTTTAGCACCAGACTTCTAGCCAAAAGGTTGGTAGAGCCCATCCAGAAATGCCTGGAAGAAAGGCTCAGGGCTCCAGTTTCTCCACATCCTCACCAACACCAGTTTTTTCCCATTTATTTTCATCGTTGTCATTCTAATGGAGTGAGGTGGTATCTCATTGTAGATTTTTTTACCATGTACCTTTTTAAATATAATTTATTTTTGTTGTTGAGAATATATACACCAGAACCTATACCAATTTTACAATTTCTACATGTACAATTTAGTGACATTTGTTACATTCTTCCAGTCATGAAACCATTCTCATCCCCTTTTTCTGAGTTGTTCCTGCCCCATTAACATAAAGTCACTGCCCCTAAGTTTCCCATCTAATCTTTCTAGTTGCTGTTGTCAATTTGATCCCATAGAGAAAGATCTTAAAAGAGCACAATGCTCAAGGCAGACATTCTTTTCTAGTTAAGCTAAACTTGACTCAGTTGTTTTTATTTCCATGCTAAAAAAACCCTTCAATTGTTCCCATTTCACTCAGTGTAAGATCCAAAGTCCTCACAATGGTACATGATTCTGGATCCTCCAAGGAGCAGATGCCAAGGTGGCATTAAACGAGCAAGGTTTTTGTTAGAGGAACTGCCTGTGAGGAAAAATTGGGAGGGAGTAGGGAGTTTGAGAGAGCCTTCAGACTGGGATGCAAGTCAGAGCCCAAGTGAAGGGGCGAGGGAATCAAACTCAGGTGAAAAGGTCCTAGACTGCTCAGCAATCTAAAGAGGTTCTATGAGATGGTTTGGGAATCCCTTCAGAAAAGTTGGTGTTTCCCAGGAAAATGCCTGCCTTCATATCCCCTCTGAGGTCCATTATGGGCTGGAGCAGCCCTGAGAAATGTGCATGGATTTCCTATGGCAAGATTTTGGCCTTGATCAACTATGCTCCTTGTAGTTGAGGGTTTGTGAGGCTCCCACAAATGGTTTACAAGGCCCTGTATGATCTGGATGGAGCCCTGGTGGTATAGTGGTTAAGAGCTACAGGTGGAAACCAAAAGGCCAGCAATTTGAATCCACCAGCTCCTCCTTGGAAACCCTTTGGGGCAGTTCTACTCTGTCCTATAGGGTCACTATGAGTCAGAATTGACTCAACAGCAATGGGTTTGGTTTTTTTCATAGGTATGATCTGGCTTGCTGATATACCTACCCCTCCTTCAATTCTACCTTCTCAGTGAGGCTTGCCCTGACCCTATAGTTTATATTTTGACCTGCATCTCCTGCACCTACAATCCTAATGCCACTCAACCTACTCTTCCTTTCCTTTTTTTCCTTCTAGCACTTGTTGCCTTCTAGTGTGCTATGTTGTTGTTGTTAGGTGCCGTCCAGTCAGTTCCAACTCATAGTGGCCCTACGTACAACAGAACGAAACACTGCCTGGACCTGCACCATCCTCATAATCATTGCTATGTTTGAGCCCATTGTTGCAGCCACTGTGTCAATCCATGTCACTGAGGGCCTTCCTCTTTTTCACTGACCCTCTACTCTGCTAAGCATGATGTTCTTCTCCAGGGACTGGTCCCCCCCTAATAACATGTCTGAAGCATGTGAGACGAAGTCTTACTTACCATCCTCACTTCCAAGGAGCAGTCTGGCTGTACTTCTTCTGAGATAGATTTGTTCATTCTTCTGGTAGTCCATGGTATATTCAATATTCTTTGCAAACACCATAATTCAAAGGCATCAATTCTCCGTAGGTCTTCCTTATTCATTGTCTAGCTTTCACATGCATATTAAGCGATTGAAAACACCATGGCTTGGGTCAGAAGAATCTTAGTCCTTAAAGTGACATCTTTGGTTTTTAACACTTTAAAGAAATCTTTTGCAACAGATTTGTCCAATGCAATATGTTGTTTGACTTCTTGACTGCTGCTTCTATGGGCATTGATTGTGGATCCAAGTAAAATGAAATCCTTGACAACTTCAATCTTTTCTCCATTTATCATGATGTTGCTTATTGGTCCAGGTGTGGGGATATATTCAACTTATTTATTATGTCTATTTTAATTGTCTATGTCCATCCTCTGGTATGTTAGCTGCATGTTTATTAACATAATCCAAGTACTGGAACCATGCCCGATACGTGGTAGTCACTCAATAAATATTTGTTGAACAAATGAATGTTGTCCTAATTTGGTGCTTTGTGTATTATATATATTTTCCTTTTTTTTTTTTTTCGCCGACTCTCTCTGTCTCATGCTTTAAACTGGAATTATTTCATTCTACTGATGGCTTCTATTTATTGAGCCCTACTAGATGCCACTCGTTTCACATTGGTATTCAACCCCCTTCAAGAAAGATATGGTAGGCAGCCTCCAAGGTGGTCCCCAGTGATCGCTGCCTCCTGGGATACATGCCCTAGTATAGTGCCCTCTCATACTGTGCCAGGGTGGGACTGTGACCAATAGAATAATGCAGAAGCAATGACATGTAATTTCTAAGGCTAGGTCATATAAGATATTGTGTCTTCTTCCTTGCTCACTCTTGAATTACTCACTATGGGAGAAAGCAGTTGCCATGTTTTGAGGACACTCAAGTGGGCTATGAAGAGCCCATGTGTTGAGAAACCAAGGCCTCCTGCCCACAGCCATGTGAGCGTGTCATCTTGGAAGCTGATATCCTCCTACCCCAGTCAAAACCTTCAGATGACTGGGGACCTGACCGAAACCTTGACTACAACCTCACGAGAGGCCCCGTATAGAACCACCCCGCTAAGCTGCTCCCAGGTTGCTGACCCTCAGAAAATGTGTGATGATATCATAAACGTTTATTGTTTTAAATGGCTAGGTTTTGAGTAATTTATTAGTCAGCAGTTTTAGAGATGATGAAATTGAAGAGCACAGAAACTCCCTTGCTGCAAGTCACACTCTAGGACAAGGCAGGCAGGGTTTCACACTCACATCTGTCTCATTGCAAAAGTGCCAGAGTTCATTTGGCCTCACAAATCACTTCAGGTTGAAGGGCAGTTCCAAATTTTATGTATGTCCAAGATGACGAGGTCATGGTAGAAGAGGAAAAGCGTACGCTTGTTAATTCAATCATGAAGAGAAGAAGGTTCATCTGCAGAAACCAGAGGCCAGGTCATTAGGTAACAGGACCTCAAGAACAGTTTAAACTTAAAACCACACACTTGGTTTGATCTGAGTCCATTTACTGGAAATCAGAATGCCCAGTCACGTCAGGCACAAAGAATTCAAATGCTGTCCACTCCAATGAGTCCATACCTCTATCCCTTTGTAACGAAAGCCAATATCTCATTTATTTTAACTTGGACACAAATTTCTATCCAGGTTTGTTGCTGTGTTTGCTTTCAGTAACCAAGGTTTTTAAATTGCAATGATGCAATCTTTCCTGTTTGCATTTTTAAATATGTGTGTGTATGGCAAAGCAATTAAGCCATTTTATTGCAGTTTCTGATTTTACTTATCTGCCCCAAACATTTTAAAAACATTCATTCAATTGAGTTAAAACAAACAAACTTGACCAGGATCACCCTCTTAATGAAAAAGTCACTTCTCTTTGTTGGGCTTTATCTGCCTGGAAGGGGAGTCAAGGTAAGTTTAATCAGTGTGAGCTGGAATGCAAGTTCCCGCCCTTCTCACCAGTCGTCAGGGCTCAGCTGGAGGCCACTGTACCATGGCAACTTCCATTTCAGTGACATGATTTCTAATAAATGACTGGCCAAGGGTTTATGGGGTGTTTCTGGCCCCAGCTCAGTGTAATCAGCAGGAGCTGGGGGCAGGGCTATTTCCTGTCCCCTCTCCCCAGCGGTGTCTGCTTCACCATGAAAGATCACAAGCGTATTTGATGTTGGTTCTTGGAACAGCAGTCGGTTAATTAAAATCGCTGAGTGTTGGAACAAATTGAATGTAAGCAGCACATCGTTGGCAGCGTGCGGAGTCAGAAAGGCAGGCAGAAAGCAGCGCACAGGAGCGCAGATACAGGAAATTCCTCTCATGGCAGCTGCAGCCAGCTCTCCATCTTCATCAGCGGTGGGGCCAGGGGGCACCGGGGAGATGGAAAGCCAGCGGCAGCTCAGGCTTTTCTCCGAGCCAAGCGTTCCGAATGCTCCTACTAGCAAACCTCTTAACTTGAAGGACTAACCAGTAGAAACAAAATGACCGGTTCCATTTCAGCTCTTTTTCTTTCTGTTCCAAAAGGCAGTCCAAGAAGAGGGGAAAAAAGAATGCATAATCCCTGAACTGAACAGTTGCCATTACGAATCGAGACTCTAATACTGTCCCAAGAATGGATTGTTCATGGGCTTTAGATAAACAGGATTACGGCGTTTCATCTGTTTTGAGACTCTTCTCTTTTGCAGGGGAATCCCTGTGTGGTTAAGTGCTCAGTGGCTAACAGAAAGGTTAGGCACCTGGAAGAAAGGCCTGGCCATCTACTTTTTTTTTCTTGTTTAATCTTTATTATGTTTTAAGTGAAAGTTTTTTTTGTTTGTTTTAAGTGAAAGTTTACAAACCAAGTTAGCCTCACACAAAAACTTATATGCACCTTACTATATACTCCTAGTTACTCTCCCTCTAATGAGACAGCACACTTTTTCCCTTCACACTCCATTTTCGTGTCCATTCGGCCAGCTTCTACCCTCATCTGCTCTCTCATCTCTTCTCCAGACAGGAGCTGCCTGCATAGTCTCGTGTGTCTACTTGATCCAAGGAACTCACTCTTCACCAATATCATTTTCTATCTTATAGTCCAGTCCAATCCCTGTCCGAAGAGTTGGCTTTGGGAATGGTTCCTGTCTTGGGCTAACAGAAGGTCTGGGGACCATGAACTCTGGGGTCTCAGTCGGACCATTAAGTTTGGTCTTTTTACAAGAATTTGAGGTCTGCATCCCACTGCTGTCCTGCTTCCTCAGGGGTTCTCTGTTGTGTTCCCTGTCAGGGCAGTCATCCGTTGTAGATGAGAACCATCTAGTTCTTCTGGTCTCAGGCTGATGTAGACTCCGGTTTATGTCTCTTGGGCTCATAATTACCTTATGTCTTTGGTGTTCTTCATTCTCCTTTGCTCCAGGTGGGTTGAGACCAATTAATGCATCTAAGATGGCCTCTCGCTAGCGCTTAAGACCCCAGATAAGACTCTGCAAAGTGGAATGCGGAATGTTTTCTAAATAGATTTTATTATGCCAATCGACTTAGATGTCCCCTGAAACCATGGTCCCCAAACCTGCTACTCTGATCTTTGAAGCATTCATTTTATTCAGGAAACTTCTTTGCTTTTGTTTTAGTCCAGTTGTGCTGACCTCTCTTGTATTGTGTGTTGTCTTACCCTTCACCTAAAATAGTTCTTAAAAAAAAAAAAAAAAACTATCTACTATCTAATTAGTGAAAACCCCTCTCCCTCCCTCCCTCCCTGCTCTCATAACCATCAAAGAATATTTTGTTTTCTGTTTAAACTATTTCTCCAGTTCTTATAATAGTGGTCTCATACAATATTTGTCCTTTTGCAACTAATTTCACAAAGCATAATGCCTTCCAGA
Source organism: Loxodonta africana (assembly GCF_030014295.1). NCBI lineage: Eukaryota > Metazoa > Chordata > Mammalia > Proboscidea > Elephantidae > Loxodonta > Loxodonta africana. The sequence continues at coordinate 171,669,403 of NC_087345.1, read as the reverse complement.
TTGCTCCATGTTATGAAATGTTTCATGGATTCATCATTGTTCTTTATCGATGCATAGTATTCCATTGTATGAATATATCATAATTTATTTATCCATTCATCCGTTGGTGGGCATCTGGGTTGCTTCCACCTTTTTGCTATTGTAAACAATGCTGCAATGAATATGGGTGTGTATATATCTGTTTGTGTAAAGGCTCTTATTTCTCTAGGGTATATTCCAAGGAGTGGGACTGCTGGATCATATGGTAGTTCTATTTCTAGCTTTTTAAGGAAGTGCCAAATCGATTTCCAAAGTGGTTGTACCATTTTACATTGCCACTAGCAGTGTGTAAGTGTTCCAGCCACTCAACAGCCCCTCCACCATTTATTATTTTGTGTTTTTTTGGATTAATGCCAGCCTTGTTTGTTGTTTTTTGTTTGTTGGAGTGAGATGGAATCTCATTGTACTTTTGATTTGCATTTCTCTAATGGCTAATGATCGTGAGCATTTCCTCTTGTATCTGTTAGCTACCTGAATCTCTTATTTGGTGAAGTGCCTGTTCACATCTTTTGCCCATTTTTTAATTGGGTTATCTGTCTTTTTGTAGTTGAGATTTTGCAGTATCATTTAGATTTGGAATCTGATCAGAAATGTCATAACTAAAAACTTTTTCCCAGTCTGTAGATAATCGTATTACACCTTTGGTGAAGTCTTTGGGTGCACACAGGTGTTTGATTTTTAGGAGCTCGAGGTTATCTAGTTTCTCTTGTGCATTGTTAGTAATGTTTTGTGTACTGTTTATGCCATGTATTAGAGCTCCTAGCGTTGCCCCTAGTTTTGCTTCCATGAACTTTATCATTTTAGATTTTATATTTAGGTCTTTGATCCATTTTGAGTTAGTTTTTGTGCATGGTATGGGATATGGGTCTTGTTTCATATTTTTGCAGATGGATATCCAGTTATGCCAGAACCATTTGTTAAAGAGACTTTCTTTTCCCCATTTAACTAACTTTGGACCTTTGTCAAATAGCAGCTGCTCATATGTGCATGGATTTATGTCTGGATTCTCAATTCTGTTCCATTGGTCTATGTATCTTGTTGTACGAGTACCAGGCTGTTTTGACTACTGTGGAAGTATAATAGGTTCTAAAATCAGGTAGAGCGAGGCTTCCCACTTTGTTCTTTTTCAGTAATGCTTTACTTCCGGGGCCTCTTTCCCTTCCGTATGAAGTTGGTGATTTGTTTCTCTATCTCATTAAAAAATGTCACTGGAATTTGCATCAGAATTGCATTGTATGTATAGATGGCTTTTGGTAGAATAGACATTTTTACAATGTTGAGCTTCCTATCCATGAGCAAGGTATGTTTTTCACTTATGTAGGTCTCTTTTTGGTGTCTTGCAGTACTGTCTTGTTTTCTTTGTACAGATCTTTTACATCTCTGGTAAGATTTATTCCTACGTATTTTATCTTCTTGGTGGCTATTATAAATGGTATTGATTTGGTGATTTCCTCTTTGATGTTCTTTTTGTTGATGTAGAGGAATCCAACTGATTTTTGTATGTTTATCTTGTATCCTGACATTCTGCTGAACTCTTATATTAGTTTCAGTAGTTTTCCTGGGGATTCCTTAGGGTATTCTGTGTATGAGATCATGTCATGAGGAAATAGAAATACTTCTACTTCTTCCTTACCAATCCGGATGCCCTTTATTTCTTTATCTAGCCTAATTGCTCTGGCTAGGACCTCCAGTACAATGGTGAATAACAGTGGTGATGAAGGGCATGCAGACACGGTATTCTGTCCTTTTCTATGCTCTGAAATACCTTTAGTAGTGGTGTTAACTCTTCTCTGAAAGTTTGGTAGAACTGTGCAGTGGAGCCGTCTGGGCCAGGGCTTTTTTTTGTTGTTGGGAGTTTTTTAGGTACATTTTTAATCTCTTCTTTTTTATGGGTTTATTTTGTTGTTCTACCTCTGTGTTAGTTTAGATAGGTAGTCTGTTTGTAGAAATTCATCCATTTCTTCTAGGTTTTCAAATTTGTTACGGTACAATTTTTCATAGTAATCTGATATGATTCTTTTAATTTCAGTTGGGTCTGTTGTGATATGGCCCATCCCGTTTCTTATTAGGGTTATTTGCTTCCTCTCCTGTTTTTCTTTTGTCAGTTTGGCCAATGGTTTATGAATTTTGTTAATCTTTTCAAAGAACCTGCTTTTGGTTTTGTTAACTCTTTTAATTGTTTTTCTGTTCTCTATTTCATTTAATTATGCTCTAATTTTTATTATTTGCTTTTTTCTGGTGCCTGAGGGTTTATTTTGTTGCTGTCTTTCTATTTGTTCAAGTTGTAGGGATAATTCTTTGATTTTGGCCCTTCTTTTTGTATGTGTGCATTTATGGATATGAACTGACCTCTGAGCACTGCTTTTGCTGTGTCCCAAAGGTTCTGATAGGAAAGTGTTTTCATTCTCATTGGATTCTATGAATTTCTTTATTCCATTCTTGATGTCTTCTGTAACCTGGTCTTTTTTGAGCAGGGTATTGTTCAGTTTCTAAGTGTTTGATTCCTTTTCCCTTTTTTTCTGTTATTGATTTCTACTTTTATGGCCTTATGGTCAGAGAAGATGCTTTGTAATATTTCAGTGTTTTGGATTCTGCTAAGGCTTGCTTTGTGACCTAATATTTGGTCTATTCTAGAGAATGTTCCCTGCGCACTAGAAAAGAAAGTATACTTGGCTCCTGTTGGGTGGAATGTTCTGTATATGTCTATGAGGTCAAGTTGGTTGATTGTGGCATTTAGACCTTCCGTGTCTTTATTGAGCTTCTCTCTGGATGTTCTGTCCTTCACTGAAAGTGGTGTGTTGAAGTCTTCTACAATAATTGTGGCATTGTCTATCTCACTTTTCAATGCTGTTAGTGTTTGTTTTATGTATCTTGCAGCCCTGTCATTGGGTGTATAAATATTTAATATGGTTATATCCGTCTGGCATATTGTCCCTTTAATCATTGTATAGTGTCCTTCCTTATTCTTTGTGGTGGATTTAACTAAGTTTATTTTGTCAGAAATTGGTATTGCCACTCCTGTTCTTTTTAAATTGTTCTTTGCTTGATATATTTTTTCCATCGTTTGAGTTTTGGTTTGTTTGTGTCTCTAAGTGTGTCTCTTGTAGGCAGCATATAGACGGATCGTGTTTTTTTATCCATTCTGCCACTCCCTGTCTCTTTATTGGTGCATTTAGTCCATTTACATTCAGCATAATTATGGATAGGTATGAGTTTAGTGCTGTCATTTTGAAGTCTTTTTTTGTGTGTTGTTTACAGTTTCTTTTTCCCACTTAATTTTTTGTACTGAGTAGCTTATGTTTATATATTGTCTTTTCCTCTTATTCGTTGTTGTTGATTTTGTTTCTGCTGAATCTCTGTTTTTTTCTCGTATTTTATTTTGATGAGCAGGGTAGTTAGTCTCCTTTGTGGTTACCTTATTATTTACCCCTATTTTTCTATGTTTAAACCTAACTTTATTTCTTTATATCGCCTTGTCTTCCTCTCCATCTGAAAGATCTATGACTACATTTCTTAGTCCGTCTTTATTGTTTTAATGCTGTCTTCTTTTACACTATAACGTCACCATTTCCCTGTTTTGAGCGTTTTTTAATCTTGATTTATTTTTGTGATTTCCCTATCTGGGTTGACATCTGATTGCTCTGTCCAGTGTTCTAGTCTTGGGTTGGTATCTGATATTATTGATTTTCTAACCAGAGAACTCTCTTTAGTATTTCTTGTAGTTTTGGTTTAGCTTTTATGAAATTCCCTAAACTTCTGTTTATCTTGAAATGTCCTAATTTCACCTTCATATTTGAGAGACAGTTTTGCTGGATATATGATTCTTGACTGACAATATTTTTCCTTCAATGCTTTTTAGATAAGTCATCCACCTGCCTTCTTGCCTGCATGGCTTCTGCTGAGTAAATTAAAAAAAATTTTTTTTTAGTCTTTTATTCTTATTGACTCTCCTTTGAAGTTGACTTTTTGTTTATCCCCAGCTGTTCTTAAAATTCTCTCTTTGTTTTTGGTTTTGGCCAGTTTGATTATAATATGTCTTGGTGACTTTCTTTTAAGATCTACCTTAAGTGGAGTTTGATAAGCATCTTGGATAGATATTTTCTTATCTTTCATGATATCAGGGAAGTTTTCTGCGAACACATCTTCAACAATTCTCTCTGTATTTTCTGTGATCCCTCCCTGTTCTGGCACTCCAATCACTTATAGGTTATTTCTCTTGATAGAGTGCCACATGATTCTTAGGGTTTCTTCATTTTTTTAAATTCTTTTATCTGATTTTTCTTCAAGTATATTGGTTGCAAGTGCTTTATTTTCAGTCTCACAAATTCTGCCTTCCACTACCTTAATTCTGCTCCTCTGTCTTTCTGTTGGAAACCCTGGTCGCTATGAGTCAGAATCGACTCGATGGCACTAGGTTAGGTTCTAGGTCTTTCTGTTGAGTTGTCTTATTCTGTAATTTTATTGTTAATCTTCTGAATTTCTGATTGCTGTCTCTCTATGGATTCTTGCAGCTTATTAAATTTTTCATTATGTTCTTGAATAACCTTTTTAATTTCTTCAACTGCTTTATCCGTGTGATCCTTGGCTTGTTCTGCATATTGCCTGATCTCCTTTCTGATGTCTTGAAGAGTTCTGTATATTCATATTTTGTATTCTACATCCGGTAATTCCAGGAAGCACCTTCATCTAGAAGATCCCTTGATTCCCTGTTTTGAGAGCTTGTTGAAGTGATCATGGTCTGGTTCTTCATGTGTTTTGATATTGACTGTTGTCTCTGAGCCATCTATAAGTTATCACCTTAGTTTATTTTATGTTTGCTTACTGTATCCTAGCTTCTTGCTTTGTTTAGTTTTGATATGCCCAAATAGGTTGCTTGAGTGAGCTAGCTTGGTTATTTTCACCTTTGAAGCTCTAACATCCTGTCTCCAAATGGCTAGAGCTGTTACCAGGTATATGAGCCTAGAAGTCCATTCACTTTTCTTGTATGGATTCAGTTCAGGTGTCCAGGTAGTTGGTCATCAAGTGTGTGGCACAGGCTCTGTCCTACAGTCTTACGGGAATAGAGGTGATTGGTGTAGGTACTGGTATCTGGTTGCAGCAGGGGGTCATGCTCTGAACAAGGCAGGGGGCTCACAACTGTCCCCTGAGTGTCAGGTGAATGGGCTCTGCAGATGGACCTTGGGCACCGAATGCTTTTGGTTGTAAGGACCGTGAGGTACCAGTTATCCTTGGACACCAGTCGCAGGTGGCTGGGTGACCTGAGTGGAGCCACCAGTCCTTAGGCCCCTGATATGGGTAGGTGAGGACCCTGTTTAATAGGTAAGGAGGTGTCAAAGGTCAAACACCCCCCTCTCCACCACACAGCTGAAACAGTTGTAGTCTGCCAACAAGGACCTATTCTCCTGAAATAGGCCTGCATGGGTCCATGCAGGGGGGGAAAGGTATTCAAAATCCACAGACCATTTATGCCTTGACAGGAACCGCTTCTGTCCTGAGTTCCCCAGTTTAGTGGAGCTGGCAGATTATCTTTTCTCCTGTTGTGAATTTATTCCTTCTCCAAGGCTGGGAGAATGGCTCAGGTCATGCAACTGGACCTATCTCAGGCCCAGGGAATCAACAGCCACTGAAGCCAGCTTTGGGGTGGGGGGGCGTGGTAAAAAATGTTTCTCTGGTTTGGGAGGTGTGTGTGGGCTGTGCAGCTGGATGTTTTTCTCTGAGGAAACTGCTGCCGAATGCTACCACCAGCCCACCGCAGCTGCTCCTGGGGATGGTGCCTGAGGATTCCCAGTGACTCAGGTCCGGGAACTCCTTTCTGCTTCTGAACCGTCTCTGCATCACCCTGCCGCTCAGTCAGTTTTCTTACTTTGCCTTTGATGTTCAGGGCTTCTAGCTCGTCATAAATGTAATCTTTTCATTTGTTTTTCAGGTCTTTGCTGTAAGAGGGTTCACTGGAAGTGTCTGACTACTCCGTCATCTTGGCCTTGCCCCTCGATCTACTTCTTCAAATCAGCCACTGAAAGCCCTGTGGAGCACAGTTCTACTCTGACACATGGAGTCATGATGGGCTGGAGTCTACTTGACAATAGTTTTTTGTTTGGTCTCTTTTGGAGGAATGGCCCTTGTAATTGTTTTCTGGGGCTCCCATAACAAATTACCACAAACTGGGCGGCTTAAAACAGAAATTTATTCTCTTGTAGCTCTGGAAGCCGGAAGTCTGAAATCAAGGTGCTGGCAGGGTTGATTCCTTCTGGAGGCTCTGTCAGAGAAACCATCCTATACCTCTTCCAAGCTTCTGGTGGTTGCCCATAATTCTTGGTGTTCCTTGGCTTGTAGAGGCACCACTCCAACCTCTGCCACCATCTTCACATCACCTTCTTTGTGTGTCTCTATCCTTTCCTCTTCTTATAAGGACATCAGTTGCTGGATTTAGGGCCCTCCCTTAAGTCCAGGGTGATTTCATCTCAAGATCCTGAACTAATTATATCCCCAATGACCCTGGTTTCAAATAAGGTAACATTCTGAGATTCCAGATGGACATGGATTTTTGGAGGAAACTATTCAACCCATTAATTGGTAAATCTATTATATAAACCAGTTGCCATTGAGTTAACTCTGACTCATGGTGAGTTCATGGGTGTCAGGGTAGAACTGTGCTCCATAGGGTTTTCATTGGTTGAATTTTGGGAAGTAGATTGCCAGGCCTTTCTTCCCAGTGCCTCTGAGTGGACTCAAACCACCAACCTTTTGGTTAGCAGCCAAATGCATTAACTCTCCCACGCAGGGACTCCAATCCATTATATAGCCCTCAATACTGGACTGATTCCCTGCATACTACCACTCTGAGATGAACCAGGGAGAACCACCCCTTGTGGTTTTTGAGAATAATAATTAACAAATTAAAATTTCCATTTTTCACTTCTTTGCCACTTCTGTCACCAGCTATATATGTGGCACCTGTTCGTCTGACCCAGTCTCCTGGAGCTAGGTCAGATCTCACAAGTTAAAGGACACAGTCCTCCAGATTGCCAAGTTAGCCCAAGGCCTCAAATGCCAGCGGCAAGCTTGCTAGTCCCCAGGGCTCCCCTCATTTCAGGCTTGTTGCCTACAAATTCCGGGTTTCCCATTACTCCTTTAGGATACCAGCGGCAAGCTCAGGGTTCTCCAACCACCCCTCACTTCTGACCTGCTGACTCCCATTACTCCTTTCCAAAAAACTAGAACCAAACCCATTTCTGTTGGAGTTGATTCTGACTTATGGTGACCCTATAGAACAGAGTAAAACTGTCCCATAGGGTTTCCAGAAGCAGACTGCTACATCTTTCTCCTGTGGAGTGGCTGGTCTGTTCGAACTGCTGACCTTTCAGTTAGCAGCAGAACAGTTAACCACTGTGCCACCAGGGCTGTTTATTACTCCTCTGAGTTCTGATAATTGCCTGGAATGACTCAGAGAACTCACGAAAAGCACTTTTGATTGTACATTTATTATAAGGGACACAAGTCAAGATCAACACAAAGATGAGATGCATAAAGTGAGGTCTGAAAGGGTTCCTACCCTACAGCTTCCATGCCCCAAAGAGCGTGCATCACCCTCCTGAGAGCAGGTAGATGTCTTTTGCCAACCAGAAATCTCCTGGAGCTCCTGTGTTCCAAGCTTTTCTTGAGGAGCCTCATTACATAATGGAAACTCTAGCCGCTCTCGGCTGAGGTTGGTAGATATCATGAGGTGATCATGCATGGATACCATGAAGTGGGTCTTTCTGGCCTGGCCAGCTCTCACTCAAGAGTTACCTCATTAGAATAACCTTTAGGTTAAGTGTGGTCTGAAGCCTTCATCAAAGGCACAGATGATTACTGGAGAAATTCCAAAGTTTTAGAGGAACCAAGAACAAATTCTTTGGGTAAAGTTAACATAACCTCAAAAGGCTACTTTGTTAGTTCAAGGGAAGGAAAGGGAGTTTGTTCTCTGCTAGTCCAGGACACGCAGTTCAAAGGTAGCTATTAATTGCCTGTGGGGTTTATGATAATTAGCCTTGTAGATAAGGTACCTGGGTGCTACTGGAAGAGTACAGAGGATATTCAGGATATCTTTGCCTCAAGGAAATGAATGAGATCACCACTTCACATACTTTAGACATGTTATCAGGAAGAATGAGTTGCTGGAGAAGGATATCATGCTTGGTGAGGCAGATCACCAAAAAAGAGGAAGACCCTCAACAAGATGGATTGACACAGTAGCTGCAACAATGGGCTCAAACATAGCAACGACTGTGAGGATGACACAGGACTGGGCAGTGTTTTGTTCTGTTGTACATAGGGTTGCTGTGAGTCTGAACTAACTTGATGGCACCTACTAACAGCAATAGTCACTTTCCTTCCATTGCTGGGGCACAGAACAAGCCTGTCAATGGCTTCATGGTCACGAGTTTCATGACTTTTATGAATAAGAAAACAGTGTCTTTCTGTTGAGTGTTACAGTATCTTGTGAGGATCATAATAAAAACATTCCTTATTAGAATGGGCTATTAAACACTGCCTGAGGCTTAATGGACGTAATCTGAAGATGCTTCCTGTAATTTGCAAGTTGTATTTCAACGTACGTATATACTGGTTATTTAATTTTCTGCATGCCTGAATATCTTCTCAGGCATACAAATTCTCTATTATAATTGGCCAGGCTTTAATAAATGACTTATAAGTCCAAGTGTTAACCATGTGTTTGGAACAGGACTGTGCCAGACCCCGATTACCACATGTTTAAGAATGAAAACACCTGCAGCTTCCATTTGAAGACTTGACTGTAGCATAACTGGTAGATGGTGAATCCATGGTACCGTTAATTCATGTGCAAAAAGATGCCCCATTCACACAATCAGCTGTGTCGACACTAGATAACGACTATTATCAATGGGCTACTTTGCATTTTACGAAATTAATTCATTTGGTGATACATGATATAAGGTTGGATTCCTTTTCAAAGGGGCCTTGGTGGTGCAGTGGTTAATCGTTTGGCTGCTAACAAAAAGGTTGGTGGTTTGAATACACGACCTCCTCCTTGGAAACCCTATGGGGCAGTTCTACTCTGTCTTATAGGGTCACTATGAGTCCGGATCGATTAGGCAGCGATTGGTTTGGTTTGGTTTTGGCTTTCTATTTCAAAGAGTTATATAAAGACACTTCACCTGCACAGTTCTTCCTTTTACTGTTTGGAGAACTGAAAAGCTGACACTGGGGACTGGAATTTTTTAGAGCTAGGAGAGGCCTTTTACTCTGTAAACTTTTATACGTGAGGAGTCTGAGGACAAGAGGGATCAGGAAAGTGTCAAAGGGCACACAGATTGTTTGAGACAAAGGGAAAAAGGAAAGAGGTGTCAGTGGTTCTCATTTATACTTAAGATCGACCTGTCCCTCCCTCCTGGCTCTCTCCCCTCTGTCTATAAATACCATCCAATCTCTTTCCCCAACATTAAAAAAAACTAAAAAACTATTAGACAGACCTCCCTTTACCCTCAGGGCTCCTCAAGTTACCACCCAAATTCTCTTCTTCTTCTCATCCAACACTTTTTACAAAGCACCTTACGTTGGGCCTTCTCCACTTTCACATCTGCTCTTAAACAACTATAAATGGGCTTTTCCTCAACAATCCCATGGAAAATGTGTCAAATCTGGAGGGCATTTTTCTCTCTTCTTGGTGGCACTCCTGCTCTGTCTCTTTATGATCTTGGCTTCTTTACTGCCCCCTTGTCCTGCTTCTGTCCAAGGTTACCTCATCTTTTTTTCCTGTCCTCTGGGAGCTTCTCTTCTTCCTGGCATGCCCACATCTCATAGGATTCTATTGCTGCTCACAGTTCTTCTCACTTGAGGCTCTGTCCTGGACCATGTTTCCCACTCACATGATCAACTATGAACGAGGTATGAAGTCTCCCCAGCTACAGCCTATATTCTGGATGTCACTCCTAAGCTTCAAAGCTGAATATCCAACAGCTTGTGGGACATCTCCACCTGGAAGTACTACCCCAAAAAACAAAAACTCGTTGCTGTTGAGTCAATTCCGACTCGTAACAACCTTGTAGGTCAGAGTAGAACTGCTCCATAGGGCTTCCAAGGAGTGGCTGGTGGATATGAACTGCCAGCCTTTTGGTTAGCAGCTGAGCTGTTAGCCACTGTGCCATTAGGGCTCCAGAAATACTATAAGAAGCTCAAAATCAACATGTCCAACATGGGATTCACCATCAGGACAGGACCTGTGTCTCATTGATCTTTGTATCTCCAGCACGCAGCATATAGTAGGCACCCAGTTGTTTACTGGCTGAGTGAGAATCTTACTTGGAAGGCAGGGTGGGTAGAAATGTTTGAAAATTACAGGAGTAGGTAAAGGTCCCAAAGGGACCCCTGTGACAGATGTTCTCACACATATTTAGGTTAGAGTGTTTAATCAGAAACTGTCCTTCCTGATATTGTCATTGTTAGTTGCTGTTGAGTCAGCTCTGACTCACGGCAACGCCATGCACACAGACTGAAAAGCTTTCCAGTCTGCTCTGTCTTCATGGTTGTTGGTATGCTCTAGCCCATTGTCGGGGCCACTGTGTATTTTGAGTGCTTTTCATCCTAGGGCTCATCTTCCAGCACTATATTTGACAGTATTCTGTTGTGATCCATAGGGTTTCCATTGGCTCATTTTCAGAAGTAAATCAATCACCAGGCCTTTCTTCCTAGTCTGTCTTGGTTTAGAAGCTCTGCTGAAACCTGTTCACCATGAGTGACCCTGCTGGTATTTGAAATATTGGTGGCATAGCTTCCAGCATCAGAGCAACATGCAAGCCATTTCAGTACAACACACTGACAGATTCGTAGCGGATACTTTCTGATACATTGATCCATATACCGAAGTCTTTGACGATTAATGCTTCATTGTAATGCATTGTTTTCTAGCGCCACCTAGTCGATATTCTGGGTCAGCCAGTGTGCCTTCATCTTTTAATTAAAAATGACAACTCAGTTCAAGATTTGCACTACCAAACATTTTACATATATTGCCTCATTTTTTCTCCACAAAAGGTAGGGATTATTCTCCATATTTTTACAGTTTAGTAACTTGCTCCAGTTCATACAGCTCCAACACTAAGTCTTCACCACTCTGCTGTAGGCCTTTGGGACTTCTTTTCTATTTGTTTTATTTAGTCATTGTCATTTTAGTCCATCTGTTAAGGAACCCGAACTATCAATTTATTAGGGCTCCTAAACTGTGCAAGAGACATTCTATTAGTAAACATTAGCTATACCAACAGTGATAATAATAACAGAAATCAGAGCACGTGCTATGCAGAGACACTGTTCTAGAGCTTCTCATATATTTTCTCATTTAATTCTTGCAACTATGCCATGAAGAGATACTCTTGTTATTCTTGTTTTACTTTCCCATGGACACCCCACTAGTAGAGGTGGAGACTGACTCCAGAGTATGTGCTCTTAACCACTAACAGGCAAACAACATCAGGAAGACACTGGCAGGGAGGTCAAAAGTACCTTGACTGGTGTTCTGTCATTTATTTCCATGATAATGGAGCCTCATGTGCTTGGTCCGATTCTAATCCACCCTCTTCAGTGCCTGGTTATGGGGCTTTTCCAAGAGTAAAATTTCAGAAACTGCTTTTTGAATGAATAACCCTATGGAACACATGTGGTTGCCATGAGTCAGAATCGAGTTGGTGGCAACTAACAACAGCAAATCTATAAGAAGGTAACGTTGGGTGATGAAGGTTTAATACATTCACCATCCCTATAACGCATTTTCCCTACCTTAAGAACTTCCTGGAGGCAAAATGCCTTCATCTGAACCAGGGACTCAGGTTGGTGATGGGCTGGGGGAAAGTGCTTTTCAGTACCTGGGGCTGTCCTTACCCACTTTTTTTTTTGTTTTAAGTTGAATGTGGGCATAGTGCCACACAGCTGGTTAGCTTCTGTCTCCATCGGTGAACTTAGTTTTGGTCTGTTTATGAACCCAGTCTTCTTATAGGATCATTTGGTATGTGGATGTTGTTTGGTGCTGGTTGCCATTGAGTCGATTCCGTGTGACTAGGTGGCCTGATTTACCATCCATGTCATTTATACTGTAGAGTTTGGATTTGAAGCAAATTCACTCCTAAGAGCATGTGGCTACAAACTGGGTAATGCCTCCCTAGCAACCTCGGGATGATTCTTTTCTGTCATGCTTAGATTTGCTTTTATATTATAGGTATAAATCAAGGTGATTTCAGACAGGATATTGTTCAATGGGAGTCCCTGGGTGATGCAAAAGCTTAATGTGCTCGGCCGCTACCAGAAAGGTTCAAGTTCGAGTCCACCGAGAGGTACTTCATAAGAAAGGCCTGGTGATCTGCTTCTGAAAAATCAGCCGTTGAGTGCCTTCCGGAGCACAGTTCTATCCTGACACACACGGGGTCTCCACGAGTCGAAACCGACTTGACAGCAACTGGTTTATAGTTCAGCGATTGTCTGCTTTTTCAAAACCTTGTATGGAGGGAAAACCTAAAAAGAAAGAGTATCGCTGGGAATTTTCCTTTTATAACAGAGTCATTTGCAAAGTTTGCCTCAAATGAAGAGCCTCCCCAAACGTTTTGTCAACATGCGTGGCAGTGAAACAAACTCTGGGTGCAAATTTTAACTTTTTAAACTGAAAAACTTAAAAAAGCACGTGCTTCAAAAGGTCAGTGCTTCATTCACACACTGGCTAGCTTAGCATTATGTAAAGGTCTTTCCCTTTCTCTCCATTACTAAAGAGGCCTCTACTATGTCTTTTGTATTTTTTCCTAAGCAGTCACCTCCAGGCCACGTCCCCATCCCTATCCCGAGATGTAGTTTCTATGAAATAATATTTATGGGCTATTTCGGTTTGTCTGTTCTGATTAATCTACATTTTCTAAATGGAGTCCTTTGGCCTTATGCCCATTTCACTTTCTGACAGCTGCAGGGTCCACAGCCTCCAAAAAGAGTGACATACCTAAATGAACACTGCACACCTCTGGTTCCCTTAGCTACATCTCTGGAACAGTTGTCCTGCAGAGTGCTTAAATTGGAAAGAGCATCTGGGTGTAAAAGAGTTGTTATATCTTGCACATCACTAGGTGAAGACCTGTGTCTTGGGTTCTCTAGGGAAGCAAAACCAGTAAAGTGTATAAATATATATAGAGAGAGAGATTTATATCAAGGAAGTGGTTCATGTGGTTGTAGAGGTTGGAAAGTCCCAAGTCAGTGGGTCAGGATAGAGGCTTCTCCTGCTTCATGTAGCCGCAGAGGCTGGCAAACCCAAGATCGGCAGGTCAGAGAGCAGGGCTCTTGCTCACAAGCTGTGAAGATCGTTGAATCCCAAGATTGGGCAAGACAGAAGGTAAGCTGCTCACATTCCAAGAACTGGAGGCCAGGCTAACAGGAGCCAGTTGCAGGATCCAGCATGTGCAAAAGCCCACGAGCCTTGCCAGAATGTCCACTTATATTCCACGCAGGCCACATGCCCAAGGAAACTCCCTTTTAACTGATGGGTGACTCAGAGCAGATCCTATCATGGAGGTGATCACATTATATCAGATCTCATCATGGAAGTGATCACAACCTCGAACGACTGCCAAACCACTGAGAATCATGGACCCACCAAGTTGACATACAACCATAACCATCACAACCTGTTTTCTGTTTTTTTTGTAATACTTTTAGAGGCCAGGTGTGAATGATGAAGAGAGAAACACAGAGGGAAATGAGCTTAAGGCTCAAGAGTGGGGGTTGGTTATTCAATAGTAAAAATTCTGTATCATAAGAATTAGGTAAGAGAGGAATATGATTAAGAAGAGGGCATTTAATTACCCTTTTTCAGTGAATTTAAAGATAGGAGCTAGAGATGACATTTTGGCTTTTAAAAAAATAGTATGATTTTATATCTATGTTCTTATGGTAGGGCAAGAAGTCTTGGATTTCTACAGTGTCTTGAGTTGGTATAATAGAAACATTTTATATCAAAATGTGTATGGCAAATTGCATTTTATCAATTAGGTTGACCACATTGTAAAAATAAGAAATAAGCAAGCAACATGAAAATTTGTTTTTGCCTATAATCTGAATCTCTAGCACTCAGAATAAAGCACAGTTACATATTGCCCAAAAAATGAAAAAATGATTGTCGAGTGTGGGGTGATGGAAAGGACATGGGCTTTGGAGCCAGATATCCTTTGATGAGGATCCTGGCTCTCCCATGGAATTATGAGCTGTGAGATCTTGGCCCAGGGAATTAATTTCATTTAGCCTCAATTTCCTCCTCAAAATGAGGATCAGAATGCCAGCATCGAAAAGTGACTGTGAAGATTAATGACAATAAATACGGAGTACTTAGCTCAAGTCCAGATGCACATGAGACCCTCAATACGATGTATACCTTGTGTTGAGGAAAGGAGGGTTGGAGTTGGTAGAAAACCCTCCATGGAAGGTGTAGGGTTTGATCAGGACTCCAAAGAAATAAAAATACGTGGCAACATGTACCGATGTCTATTATACGCCCTTGTATTAGTGCCCTAGTGCCACTGTAACAAAACAGCACAAACCGAGTGGCTTCAAAAAACAGAAATGGGTTCTCTAACAGTTTCGGAGGCTAGAAGTCTAAAATCAAGGTGTCAGCAGGGCCACACTCTCTCTGAAGGCTCTAGGAGAGGATCCTCACTTCCTCCTAGCTTCTTGTGGTTTCTGGCAAACTTGGGATTCCTTGATGCATCACCCCAATTTCTGTGTCCACTGTCACCTGGTGTGCTCCCTGTGTGAGTTCTGTGTCTTCACATGGTCTTCCCTCTGTGTGTCTCTCTGTGTGTTATAAGGTCACTTCATTGGATCAGGGCCCACCCTAATCCAGTAGGACTTTATCTTGATTACACCTGGAAAGACCCTATTTCTAAATAAGGTTACATTCACAGGTCCTGGGGATTAGGATTTGTACGTATCTTTTGGGGGGACTCAATTCACCTCACAAAAGAGATGATTCTTAGAACAATATGTATATAGTATAATCCCAGTAAATTTTGTTTTTTTAATTGCCGGTATGAGCAAGCACAGGAACATACCAACATTTCTAATGGAATGGGCAGGCTGTTAGCGCCCTCTGGTGGAAGGGAGGGTGAGATTGAGGTGTGTGACAGGACACCTTATGTTTTCTTCTCTGTATCATATTCTTTATATCTTTTAAAATGACTATGTCTTACTTTTATAAAATAATGTGAAAATAAAACAGCAACTTGTGAAAGGGAGGGATGGCTTTCAACTAGATAGAAAGGAACAGAGAGAGGACTCTAGAGGGAAAAAGGTAAAATATACATGGAAGATCCACCACGTAATTTGTGCATGTTCTTAAGAAAGTTCCTTATCTTACAGCAGCAAGGGTGCTCTTTGACATACAAATCAGAAGTGTTCCCCCAATTCCCACTCCGCCGTCTTTCCTTCCCCAACAATAGTTAAAGGGGCTTTCCCAAACTCCCAATTTCTGGACTGGTACTTTAGGTAAGTATAATCTTATATCCTGAGAAAATCTTACTGGATTTTGACCCTCACCTCAGATACTTCTCTACAAAGCAGGAGAGTGTCAAGTTGCTCTGAATATTTGGTTTCCTCAATTCCCCACCCCCCCTCCTTTAATTGATGGACAGGAAGAAAAGAACAGAATGGCCTTTACCGTGAAAGCTACAGGCAAGGCAGGGGGCATATTACACCCACCGTCCTTCAAGAGACTTTTTGCAATTTCCCAAACATTAAGCAATTATTTTTCAGAAACCCAGAGAGTGTCTTCTTGCCTCTGTACCTTTTATCTCCAAATCTCAAAACCTTAGGTCCTTCATCCTTACAGCCTGCGGATGGCTTGGGTGCAGCCACCTAGCAATTAACCCCAGGACAGTGAGTAAAAAAAGAAAAAAACAATTGCCGTTGAGTCGATTCTGACTCCAAGTGACCCTATGGACAAGGTAGAACTAGTGTGGTTGGTGGATTCGAACTGCTGACCAAAGAGCTGCTGAGCTCTTCACCACTGTGCCACCAGGGCTCCAGGCCATTGATGAGTGGGCATTAAAAAGGGCTGGAACCCAGATCTCCTAGTGGCTGGTACAAATCTCCTCTGTACCCCTGCTTCCCCTGCTCCCTGAGCCCAATAGGGACCATGCCATATTCTGCTGGCCTAATGCTTTGACATCCCTTTAATGTGTTTAATGTGTTTGCTCCCCTCTGTGTTCTTAAGGCTATGTGCTCTGTGAAAACATTCCCCCCTTAACGATCCATCATCATTGGTAATAGTAACATGGCGTGGAGGAACCCCGGCCATCGGTCAGAGTTGCCTTCTGGCAATGATAGGAGAGGCAGGGTCCTGGTCTGTTATTCTTGAACCAAGAATATAATGTGAGTGTAATGCTATTTCTGGAATATATACATCTCCAGGGACCCAGGGGGTGCACAGAGGGTAGAAGAGCTTATTTTATTGGAATGTCAATCTATTTCATTTTTTATCACACTTGGCGTTTCCCTGAGCTAATTTCCTCCAGCAAGTGTGTAGCTGTTGTGATTGATGTGGACAGAGGGCTCTACACTTGGGCTGCACAACCCACAGAACTGGCCTGGAGCCTGACTCGCCTGCCCGGTGCAGCGTGTTAGGTTTGGCATCAAAGCTGCAAACATTTGAACGACGTGGAGAGCAAATGTTTTCGCTCTTTCAGAAGAAGTGTAAATCCTTGATCTGATCTGGTTTTACTGGGAAAGGTCACCTTAGATAAGTTTTCTCGTAGCTCCCTCTTGATAATCGAGCCAGTTCGTTTCAGAGAGGGTGGTGGCATCGCTATTTGTCACAGTGTAAAACACGATTCCTGAAAAATAAAATGATGGTTATCAGGGATTTTTTCAGAGAATGAAAGAATCCAAAATTGGCAGGCACGTGGAAAGATGGTGGCATCCACCTTCCTCGTCACCTTTCTATCCTCTCCATCTGCCTGGACCTCTCCCACTTCTCAAAGGCCTCCTCCAGGACAGGCTTTCTGTCAAATATCTGTATCTCACTTTTGTAAAGAACTGTTTCAGTGGGTCCCTCAAACCTTCCTAGCCTGTCTGCAGTAAGAGCTACCACCAACTGAGGGTTCCTTCTCTGAAGGCACTTAGCATTCTTGCTTGTATTTAAGTCTCACCAACATCCAGTAAGATATGTCATCATGTCCTTCATGAAAGACAAGTGAGCTGAGGCTTGTGGAGTTCACACACCTTGCCCAAGTTCACACTGCTGAAAAGAGGCTGAGTTGTTCTGGGAACCCAGTCTGTCTGGCTCCAAAATGTGTGTTTGAATCTCTAGCTAAAATTTCACACAAAACTGATTGTGTGCTCCCCTCATTTGCCAGGTCATTCATGACAGGAAATGCAACAGGGTTCAAAAAACACAGGACCAGGAATCAGGACACCTAGCTTTCCATCAACACGCTCAGGGATGTGAGCAGTGATGATAACAATGATATTTGTTATTACCAGCACCCATCTGTCAGTTTGCGTACTGTGATGGCTTGTGTGTGGCTGTGAAGCTGGAAGCCATGCCAGTGGTATTTCAAATATCAGCAGGGTCGCCCACGGTGGGCAGGTTTCAGCAGATCTTCCAAACTAAGACAGATGAGGAAGAAAAGCCTGGAGAACTACTTCCAAAATAAGCCAATGGAAAATGTATGAATCACAACAGAATGTAGTCTGGTATAGTGCTCGAAGATGATTCTTCTAGGTTGGAAGTCACTCCCAATACACAGTGGCTGCAATAATGGACACAAACATACCGACGATTATGAAGATGGTGTAGGAGCAGGCAACATTTCATTCCGATATACGTACGGTCGCTGTGATTCGGAGCCAACTTGAGGCAGCTAATAAGAATTTTTAATATAGTCAATAGTATTGGTATATTTACTATTTACCTACCTTACAGGGATTACCACACTCATTTACACAGCTGCCCTATGAGGCAGGTATTAGTATGATTGTCATTTTGCAGATTACAAAGCTCAAGCTTGGATATATTAAATATCTTTCTGAAGGTCAAGGGTAGAGCCCTGATGGCAGAGTGGTTAAGAGCTTGGCTGCTAACCAAAAGGTTGGGAGTTTAAATTCACCAACTGCTCTATGGAAACCCTGTGGGGCAATTTTACTCTGCCCTATAGGATCGCTATGAGTCAGAACTAACTCAACAGCAACAGGTTTGGCTCTTTTTTCAAGGTCAAGGGTAGCAGCTACTCACAGCGTCTTCCTCATTTTCCTCATCTGTCAGTGGAAGAGGTTTTGCCAGATAATCTGTCAAATGTCAGTCAGCTCTATCAGATACACTGCCCTGTTGCCCTCTGCTTTGTTATAGTGAACTGTTTTTTACGCCCTTGAATTGGTAATGTATTTTTCCATATTGCTCATGTTAAGAGACAGGTGTCTCTCCCTAATGATTATTGTAAGATCATTAAGGCCAGAGTGTCTCACTATCTTGACACATTGAAGCTGAGTTAAAATAATATTAACTGCTTAATAGAAATGGATAGCAGTAGAGACAAACAATAAGGGAAATAAAAAATGGGCATTGAAATTTAAAAACTCCCTGGGGGTAAGTTCACCTCTGGTGTTTCTTTCTTCCTTTTAATTACAGCTGCTAGTAAGTATTAAAAATCTATAGGATCACTAGCTAGTAAAAACAGGTGTTAACCGTGTAAAGGGAAAGACAACACACAATATAGAGGAAATCGGCACAAGTTGACCAAGGCAAAGTCATAGAAGCTTCCTAGACACACCCAAACACCTTGAGGGATCGAGTTATTGGGGTGAGGACTGGGGACCATGGTCCTGAAGGACATCTAGGTCAACTGGCATGACATAGTTCATACAGAAAATGTTTTACATCCTACTTTAGTGAGTAACGTCTGGGATCTTAAAAGCTTACGAGTGGCCATCAAATATACATCTATTGGTCCCAGCATGTTCAAAGAAAAGGAGAATGAAGAAAACCAAAGACACAAGGAAAATATTAGTTCAAAGGACTAATGGGCCACATGAACCACAACCTCCACCAGCCTGAGCCCAGAAGAACCAGATGGTGCTTGGCCACCACCACTGACCACTCTGACAAGGCAGAGTGGGAGAAAAATGTAGAACAAAATTTAAATTCACAAAAAAAGACCAGACTTACTGGTCCGACAGAGACTGGAGGAAGCCCTGAGAGTATGGCCCCTGAACCATGCTAACTCAGAACTGAAACCACTCCTGAAGTCCCCATTCAGCCAAAGGTTAGACAGGCCTATGAAACAGACAGTAACATGCATGAGGAACGTGCTTCTTAGTTCAGTCAAGTATAGGAGACCGAATGTGCAACACCTGCCCAAAATCAAAGACGAGAAGGCAGGAAGGGACGGGAAAACTGGATGAATGGACACTGAGAACTCAGGGTGGAAAGGAAAAGGGGAGAAAGTGTTGACACATTGTGGGGATTACACCTAATGTCACAAAACAATTTGTTTATAAAATTTTTGAATGAAAAACTAACTTATGCTGTAAGCTTTCACCTAAAACAAAATAAAATTAAAAAAAAATCGACGGATCAAATTTTATTTTTTCCTTTCTTGCCATTTGGAGGAAGAATATACATAAAAAAAATAAAATGACAAAAGAAAGCAGACCAGGAGAATAGAATACGAAATAGGAACAAGGATGTGGCTTGGAAGAAAAGGCTCTTAAACTTACATTTCTTTTTTTTTTTCTCCATAAGAATTTTTTTTTTTTTTTTTACTGTACTTTAGATGAAGGCTTACAGTGCAAATCAGTTTCTCACATACTGTTTTGTGACATTGGTTGCCAACCCCACAATGTGCCAACACTCTCCTTTTTGACATTGGGTTCCCCATTACCAACTTTCCTGTCCCCTCCTGCCTTCTCCTCCTTGCTCCTGGGCCGGTGCACCCGTTTAACCTTGTTTTGTTTTATGGGCCTGCCTAATCCTTGGCTGAAGGGTGAACCTCAGGAGTGACTTCATTACTGAGTTAAAAGGGTGTCCAGGGCCATACTCTTGGGGTTTCTTCAGTCTCTTTCATATCAGTAAGTCTGGTCTTTTTTTTGTGAATTTGAATTTTGTTCTACATTTTTCTCCAGCTCTGTCCGCCTGGAACCCTCTGTCGTGATCCTTGTCAAAGCAGTTGGTGGTGGTACCTGGGCGCGATCTAGTTGTGCTGTACTCAGTCTACACTTACTTATCTTCTTTTTTTTTTTTTCTCCTTTTTCTTCTCCTTTTATTCATTTTTTTGGAGGGAGGGGCAGAAAGGTTGAAAAGAAATACTAAATGATGGAGTGCTAGATACCAAAGGCAAAGTCTTTAAACTGAGAATATGGAGGGGTTGAACCAAGGGAGCTTGGGAAGGGAGATATGGAGTTCTCTGATTTTGCTGAGGTGATCCCGGGGCTTCCGGCTTCTGTAGCTTCTGGCTTCAGCATGCTCAGCCCATTCCTACGCAGTCCTGTCTGGTGAAAACTCCAGCTACGCTCGCCAGAGAATGCGCCAAGCTCCTTAACTTGATTTCATTATTTACTCAGTGAAGTACAAGTTTCCATTTTCTCTGCTCTATGCCTGTAAACTTTTATGCCTGTAAACTTTTGACCCTGTTGAAAGGAAAAAAAGATGATGGAGGGTTCATTTTCTGCAAAATCGCCGTAAGCATTTTCAACCACCATCAACCAAGTGTCTCATGTTTATCAGGCTGATGTTCAATTTGGTTAATGTGCTTGGCTTTTGGTATTATATGTGCATCACTTAGACTTTCTGGAAGTTTTTTTTTTTAATTTCAACACAGAATTCTTTAAATTAAATTTGTATTATTTTATTTTTAGAATCCCCAAATTTCCCCTATAGAATCATTGTTTGAAGATTTCCTTGGAATATTTTTCCTAATTTCTGAGAGATTGCTTTTGGCGGAAACTGGGAAAGAAAAGCAGTGAACAGCGTGTATCTCTGTTAATTGTGAAGGTTTACTTTGCTAGACAGTAAAAAAGGACTGAAAGCGTCTTGCATAAAAATAAAATGGTGGGATGACTGACCCTGTTATAAATGGAGGATTTTAATTATTCTGATGCTACCAGAGGAGCCTTGGTGGTGCAGTGGTTAAGCACTCAGCTGTTAACCAAAAGGTCAGGTCAGAGGTTTGAAATCACCAGCAGCTTTGCAGGAGAAAAGACCAGGTGATCTGCTCCTATAAAGATTACAGCCTAGGAAACCCCATGGTGCAGTTCTACTCTGTCCTATAGGGTCGTTGTGAGTAGGAATTGACTTGACAGCACACCACCACCATCAACATAACCAGACCAGCTTGACCATTTTTTTCTGCTAAGTCCCGGATCTCTTATTTGCTATCTGGCTGACCTGGGACTAGAACTAAGTGCATACCAGTGCTGCCAATGCAGTGAAAAAACCCTGGCGTGGCTTCCCCGTGGAATAAAAACCAGCTGCTGTTGATTCCAGCTCCTGGCGACTACGTGTGTATCAGAGTAGAACTGCGCTCCATAGGGTGTTCAATGGCTGATTTTTCAGAAGTGAATCACTAGGCCTTTCTTTCAAGGAGCCTCTATGTGGACTCCAACCTCTAACCCTTTGGTTAACAGCTGAACTGTTTGTACCACCCAAGGACTGCTCATGGAACTAATGACCCCATACATGTGTATTCAGGGCACAGTAGCTTGTTAATAAAAATTAGGGTCATATATCTTTTAAGGAAACCCTGGTGGCATAGTGGTTAAGTGCTATGGCTGCTAACCTAAAGGTCGGCAGTTCAAATCCGCCAGGCTCTCCTTGGAAACTCTATGGGGCAGTTCTACTCTGTCCTATAGGGTCACTATGAGTTGAAATTGACTCGATGGCAATGGACGTATCTTTTAAACATACAAATTACAATAGACTTTGAGCCCCTGTCTGGAATATAACACCCTTAAGGTATCTCCCATTATTTTTGAAGGTCACCCAGGATGCTGTTCGTGTATGCTCAGGAATAAGTAACTCCTCTAAAAAAAAAAAAATTTTTTTTTGGCCTCCTGTTCAATTGGCACAGTAGGCCTCTGCAGCCGCTGGCCCTCAGGAGATGACTGGGCCACCCAACACAGCCGACACCTGTTTGCCTCCATCATTGCAATCCTCTGGAGGGAACGGACTGCTATCTCCTTTATACCAAAAGGGACAGAGCCCTCTTAATTCCATATAACACTGAGAGACAGGGTGCAATTTTTGACACAATTTTATGAAAGATTTGAGGATAATGTAAGAGAAATGCAACTTGGAGGGTAAATTAGATTTGCTGCTATAGCCTCTGTTCTCGGGATCTAGGGGTGTCTTTGTAGGCACCTCCCTGTGTGGCACCTGTATCAGTGGTGAGCCCATACCCACTCCTGAGAGAGCCCTAAGCATGTGTAATGGATGTTGGGGTGTACCACCCAGATGCCCCCAGGACTGTAGCATACTCTCCCACTGCTGCTGGGAGGCTTGGATGCTGAGCATTGAGCAGCTCCAACAGCTCATTTCCTGCCTGTAGAATCCCAGTTCGACAGCTTTCCTTTATTTTGCCCCATCTCTGTCCCTTTGGATCTAAGCTGACATTGTTTCTACTGAGATGTCATACACCAAATGGCTTTAGCAAATGGTTGTCTAGCCACATCCTAGGAGTCCACTTTAGAGCACACTCTCTCAATTTTTGCAACATGGATAGGCTGAGAATTTGCCAAATCTCCAATTCCGGTTCCATTTCGCATAGTTCATTCCTCAATTTGTCTCTTTCCACTAGCATTTTACTGCGACAAGGAGAAACCAAGCTGCACCTTACACATTTTGCTCAAAAACCTCCTCAGCTAAATGTCCAAGTTCATCATTCATAAGTTCTACTTTCCACAAAACATTCAAACTCAATTCAGAAAAGTTCCTTACCACTTTATAACAATGATCACCTTTCCTCCAGTGTCCAATAACATGTTCGTCTATACATTTTTTTTTAACTTTTATTGAGCTTCAAGTGAACGTTTACAAATCAAGTCAGACTGTCACATATAAGTTTATATACACCTTACTCCGTACTCCCACTTGCTCTCCCCCTAATGAGTCAGCCCTTCCAGTCTCTCCTTTCGTGACAATTTTGCCAGCTTCCAACTCTCTCTATCCTCCCATCCCCCCTCCAGACAGGAGATGCCAGCACAGTCTCAAGTGTCCCCCTGATATAATTAGCTCACTCTTCATCAGCATTTCTCTCCTACCCACTGTCCAGTCCCTTTCATGTCTGATGAGTTGTCTTCAGGAATGGTTCCTGTCCTGTGCCAACAGAAGGTTTGGGGACCATGACTGCTGGGATTCCTCTAGTCTCAGTCAGACCATTAAGTATGGTTTCTTTATGAGAATTCGGGGTCTTCATCCCACTGATCTCCTGCTCCCTCAGGGGTTCTCTGTTGTGCTCCCTGTCAGGGCAGTCATCGATTGTGGTCAGGCACCAACTAGTTCTTCTGGTCTCAGGATGATGTAGGTCTCTGGTTCATGTGGCCCTTTCTGTCTCTTGACCTCTTAGTTATCGTGTGACCTTGGTGTTCTTCATTCTCCTTTGATTCAGGTGGGTTGAGACCAACTGATGCATCTTAGATGGTCGCTTGTTAGCACTTAAGGCCCCAGATGCCACATTTCAAAGTGGGATGCAGAATGTTTTCATAAGAGAATTATTTTGCCAATTGACTTAGAAGTCCCCTTAAACCATGGTCCCCAAACCCCGCCCTTGCTCCGCTGACCTTTGAAGCATTCATTTTATCCCCGAAACTTCTTTGCTTTTGGTCCAGTCCAGTTGAGCTGACCTTCCATGTATTGAGTATTGTCCTTCCCTTCACCTAAAGCAGTTCTTATCTACTAATTAATCAGTAAAAAACCCTCTCCCAGCCTCGCTCCCTCCCCCCCTCTAACCACAAAAGTATGTGTTCTTCTCAGTTTATACTATTTCTCAAGATCTTATAATAGTGGTCTTATACAATATTTGTCCTTTTGCCTCTGACTGATTTTGCTCAGCATAATGCCTTCCAGGTTCCTCCGTGTTATGAAATGTTTCACAGATTCATCACTGTCCTTTATTGATGTGTAGTATTCCATTGTGTGAATATACCACAATTTATTTACCCCTTCATCCGTTGATGGACACCTTGGTTGCTTCCAGCTTTTTGCTATTGTAAAAAAAAAAAAATTGTAAACAGAGCTGTAATAAACATGGGTGTGCATATATCTGTTTGTGTGAAGGCTCTTATTTCTCTAGGGTATATTCCGAGGAGTGGGATTTCTGGGTTGTATGGTAGTTCTATTTCTAACTGTTTAAGATAAAGCCAGATAGATTTCCAAAGTGGTTGTACCATTTTACATTCCCTCCAACAGTGTATAAGAGCTCCAATCTCTCCGCAGCCTCTCCAACATTTATTATTTTGTGTTTTTTGGATTAATGCCAGCCTTTTTTTTTGTTGGAGTGAGATGGAATCTCATCGTAGTTTTAATTTGCATTTCTCTAATGGCTAATGATCGAGAGCATTTTCTCATGTATCTGTTAGCTGCCTGAATATCTTCTTTAGTGAAGTGTGTGTTCATATCCTTTGCCCACTTCTTGATTGGGTTGTTTGTCTTTTTGTGGTTGAGTTTTGACAGAATTATATAGATTTTAGAGATCAGGCGCTGGTCGGAGATGTCATAGCTGAAAATTCTTTCTCAGTCTGTAGGTGGTCTTTTTACTCTTTTGGTGAAGTCTTTAGATGAGCATAGGTGTTTGATTTTTAGGAGCTCCCAGTTATCTGGTTTCTCTTCATCACTTTTGGTAATGTTTTGTATTCTGTTTATGCCTTGTATTAGGGCTCCTAAGGTTGTCCCTAATTTTTCTTCCATGATCTTTATCGTTTTAGTCTTTATGTTTAGGTCTTTGATCCACTTGGAGTTAGTTTTTGTGCATGGTGTGAGGTATGGGTCCTGTTTCATTTTTTTGCAAATGGATATCCAGTTATGCCAGCACCATTTGTGAAAAAGACTATCTTTTCCCCAATTAACTGACACTGGGCCTTTGTCAAATATCAGCTGCTCATATGCGGATGGATTTATATCTGGGTTCTCAATTCTGTTCCATTGGTCTATGTGTCTGTTGTTGTACCAGTACCAGGCTGTTTTGACTACTGTGGCTGTATAATAGCTTCTGAAATCAGTTAGAGTGAGGCCTCCCACTTTCTTCTTTTTCAGTAATGCTTTGCTTATCCGAGGCTTCTTTCCCTTCCATATGAAGTTGGTGATTTGTTTCTCTATCACCTTAAAAAATGACATTGGAATTTGGATCGGAAGTGCATTGTATGTATAGGTGGCTTTTGGTAGAATAGACATTTTTACTATGTTAAGTCTTCCTATCCATGAGCAAGGTATGTTTTTCTACTTAAGTAGATCCTTTTTAGTTTCTTGTAGTAGAGCTTTGTAGTTTTCTTTGTATAGGTCTTTTACCTCCTTGGTAAGATTTATTCCTAAGTATTTTATCTTCTTGGGGGCTACTGTGAATGGTATTGATTTGGTTATTTCCTCTTTGATGTTCTTTTTGTTGATGTAGAGGAATCCAAGTGATTTTTGTATGTTTATTTTATAACCTGAGACTCTGCCAAACTCTTCTATTAGTTTCAGTAGTTTTCTGGAGGATTCCTTGGGGTTTTCTGTGTATAAGATCATGTCATCTGCAAATAGAGATAATTTTACTTCCTCTTTGCCAATCCAGATGCCCTTTATTTCTTTGTCTAGCCTAATTGCTCTGGCTAGGACTTCTAGCACAATGTTGAATAAGAGCGGTGGTAAAGGGCACCCTTGTCTGGTTCCCGTTCTCAAGGGAAATGCTTTCAGGCTCTCTCCATTTAGAGTGATGTTGGCTGTTGGCTTTGCATAGATGCCTTTTATTATGTTGAGGAATTTTCCTTCAATTCCTATTTTGCTGAGAGTTTTTATCATGAATGGGTGTTGGACTTTGTCAAATGCCTTTTCTGCATCAATTGATAAGATCATGTGGTTTTTGTCTTTTGTTTTATTTATATGGTGGATTACATTAATGGTTTTTTCTAATATTAAACCAGCCTTGCATACCTGGTATAAATCCCACTTGGTCATGGTGAATTATTTTTTTGATATGTTGTTGAATTCTATTGGCTAGAATTTTGTTGAGGATTTTTGCATCTATGTTCATGAGGGATATAGGTCTGTAATTTTCTTTTTTTGTGATGTCTTTAAAAAAAAATTTTTTTTTTAATTTTTTTACCTGGTTTTGGTATCAGGGATATGGTGGCTTCATAGAATGAGTTGGGTAGTATTTCGTCATTTTCTATGCTTTGAAATACCTTTAGTAGTAGTGGTGTTAATTCTTCTCTGAAAGTTTGGTAGAGCTCTGCAGCATAGCCATCCGGGCCAGGGCTTTTTTTTTGTTGGGAGTTTTTTGATTACCGTTTCAATCTCTTTTTTTGTTATGGGTCTATTTAGTTGTTCTACTTCTGATTGTGTTAGTTTAGGTAGGTAGTGTTTTTCCAGGAATTCATCCATTTCTTCTAGGTTTGCAAATTTGTTAGAGTACAATTTTTCATAATAATCTGATATGATTCTTTTAATTTCATTTGGGTCTGTTGTGATGTGGCCCTTCTCGTTTCTTGTTCGTGTTATTTGTTTCCTTTCCTGTATTTCTTTAGTCAGTCTAGCCAATCGTTTATTAATTTTGTTAATTTTTTCAAAGAACCAGCTTTTGGCTTTGTTAATTCTTTCAATTGTTTTTCTGTTCTCTAATTCATTTAGTTCAGCTCTAATTTTTATTATTTGTTTTCTTCTGGTGCCTGATGGATTCTTTTGTTGCTCACTTTCTATTGGTTCAAGTTGTAGGGACAGTTCTCTGATTTTGGCTCTTTCTTCTTCATGTATGTGTGCACTTATTGATATAAATTGGCCTCTGAGCACTGCTTTTGCTGTGTCCCAGAGGTTTTGATAGGAAGTATTTTCATTCTCGTTGCATTCTATGAATTTCCTTATTCCCTCCTTGATGTCTTCTATAACCCAGTCTTTTTTCAGGAGGGTATTGTTCAGTTTCCAAGTATTTGATTTCTTTTCCCTAGTTTTTCTGTTATTGATTTCTACCTTTATTGCCTTGTGGTCTGAGAAGATGCTTTGTAATATTTCGATGTTTTGGATTCTGCAAAGGTTTGTTTTATGACCTAATATGTGGTCTATTCTAGAGAATGTTCCATGTGCGCTAGAAAAAAAAGTATACTTTGCAGCAGTTGGGTGGAGAGTTCTGTATAAGTCAATGAGGTCAAGTTGGTTGACTGTTGTAATTAGGTCTTCCGTGTCTCTATTGAGCTTCTTACTGGATGTCCTGTCCTTCTCTGAAAGTGGTGTGTTGAAGTCTCCTACTATAATTGTGGAGGTGTCTTTCTCACTTTTCAGTTCTGTTAAAATTTGATTTATGTATCTTGCAGCCCTGTCATTGGGTGCATAAATATTTAATATGGTTATATCTTCCTAATCAATTGTCCCTTTTATCATTATGTAGTGTCCTTCTTTATCCTTTGTGGTGGATTTAAGTTTAAAGTCTATTTTTTCAGAAATTAATATTGCTATTCCTCTTCTTTTTTGCTTATTGTTTGCTTGATATATTTCTTTCCATCCTTTGAGTTTTAGTTTGTTTGTGTCTCTAAGTCTAAGGTGTGTCTCTTGAAGGCAACATATAGACGGATCGTGTGTCTTTATCCAGTCCGAGACTCTCTGTCTCTTTATTGGTGCATTTAGTCCATTTACATTCAGCGTAATTATAGATAAGTTAAGTGTTTAGTGTTGTCACTTTGATGCCTTTTTATGTGTGTAGTTGACAATTTTATTTTTCCACTTACTGTTTTATGCTGAGATGTTTTTCTTTGTAAATTGTGAGATCCTCATTTTCATAGTATTTGACTTTATGTTTGTTGAGTCATTACGTTTTTTTGGCTTTTATTTTAAGTTATGGAGTTGTTATACCTCTTTGTGGTTACCTTAATATTTACCCCTATTTTTCTAAGTAAAAACCTAACTTGTATTGGCCTATATTGCCTTGTATCCCTCTCCATATGGCAGTTCTATGCCACCTGTATTTAGTCCCTCTTTTTGATTATTGTGGTCTTTTATATATTGACTTCAGTGATTCCCTGTTTTGAGCATTTTTTTTTTAATTAATCTTAATTTGTTTTTGTGATTTCCCTATCTGAGTTGCTATCAGGATGTTCTGTTCTGTGACCTTGTGTTGTGCTGGTATCTGATATTATTGGTTTTCTGACCAAACAATTTCCTTTAGTATTTCTTGTAGCTTTGGTTTGGTTTTTGCAAATTCTCTAAACTTGTTTTTATCTGTAAATATCTTAATTTTGCCTTCATATTTCAGAGAGAGTTTTGCTGGATATATGATCTTTGGCGAGCAGTTTTTCTCCTTCAGTGCTCTATATATGTCATCCCATTGCCTTCTTGCCTGCATGGTTTCTGCTGAGTAGTCTGAACTTATTCTTATTGATTCTTCCTTGAAGGAGACCTTTCTTTTATCCCCGGCTGCTTTTAAATTTTTCTCTTTATCTTTGGTTTTGGCAAGTTTGATGATAATATGTCTTGGTGTTTTTCTTTTTGGATCAATCTTAAATGGGGTTCGATGAGCATCTTGGATAGATATCTTTTCGTCTTTCATGATGTCAGGGAAGTTTTCTGTCAGCAGATCTTCAACTATTTTCTCTGTGTTTTCTGTCCTCCCTCCCTGTTCTGGGACTCCAATCACACGCAGGTTATCCTTCTTGATAGAGTCCCACATGATTCTTAGGGTTTCTTCATTTTTTTAAATTCTTTTATCTGATTTTTTTCCAGCTATGTTGGTGTTAATTCCCTGGTCCTCCAGATTTCCCACTCTGCATTCTAATTGCTCTAGTCTGCTCCTCTGACTTCCTATTGTAATTTTATTGTTAATCTTTTGGATTTCTGCATGCTGTCTCTCTATGGATTCTTGCAACTTATTAATTTTTCCACTATGTTCTTGAATAATCTTTTTGAGTTCTTCAACTGTTTTATTAGTGTGTTCCTTGGCTTTTTCTGCAGTTTGCCTTATTTCATTTCTGAGGTCATCCCTGATGTCTTGAAGCATTCTGTAAATTAGTTTTTTATATTCTGTATCTGATAATTCCAGGATTGTATCTTCATTTGGGAAAGATTTTTGATTCTTTTGTTTGGGGGGTTTCTTTTGTTTGTTGTTCAGGGTTCGTAGATTGTCATGCATGTGATCAATTCTCTTGTTTTTCTGAATCTTTGTTGCAAGAGGGATCCGAGGTAGCGTCTACCTAGTCAGCCATCTTGGCCCCCCCTCGTCTATACAGTTTAAGGCCTCAATGGAAGTACATTTAATGTCCACATTTCTCACAACATTCTGTTCATGACGATAAAGGCTTTCTCTATGGTTCTTCTCACTTCTTTCTGAGCCTCACCAGCACTCCCTTTATTGTCCACAATTCTGTCAACAGTCTCTTCAAGGCAATTTAGGCTTTTGCTGTCAAGTGCCTCAAAACTCTTTCCATCTCTACCCATTACCCAATTCCAAAGCCACTTCCACATTGTTAGGTATTTGTTACAGCAGCATCCCACTCCCTGGTGCCAAATTCTATATCAGTCAGGGTTCTCCAGAAAAACAGAGCCAATAAGATAGACACCCACATGGAGAGAGAGGAAGAGAGAGAGATTAATTAATTACAAGAAACTGGTTCATACAATTGTGAGGCCTGGCAGCAGCTCGAAATCTCTAAGTCATGTGACAGACTGGAAACTGACAGTCTTGTGTCTGAATCGGTAGGCCAGGTTAGACTCCAGCAAGATGTGTATGTTACTGTCTGCAGGCATAATCGTTCTTCCTTGGGAAACTTCAGTTTTTGCTCTTAAGGCCTCCAGCTGATTGGATGAGGTGGACTCACATTATTGAGAGTAATCTCCTTTACTTAGAGTAACTGATTTTCAGTGTTCATCACACCTACAAAATACCTTCATGGCAACATCTACACTAGTGTTTGACCAAACAACTGGGCACCATAGTTTCTCCCAGCTAACCTATAAAATCAACCACCGCAAATATCAATACAGTTATTACTAGTATTCAGTCTATGAAAATAACATAAGTATATTATAAATTTTTATAAATAATTGTTAAACATAAAGTAAAGCTTTATTGGAAACATATCCCTTAAGGAGATGGATGGGAAGGGAGCAGGTAAGGTGCCATGACTATTTCAAATGATTCTTTGGTGCACTAGAGTTGTCACTGTGTAGGGCGATTCCGATCTAGTAAGGTTTGGAATAGGGAAAGGCAAGCATTACTTCTGTAAAATGGGAGAAGAATGATTGTGAAAGGGGAGATGGAGAACCAGAGAAGTGCAGGCACTCTCTCAGGCAATTTTAGGGAAGATTACAGAGGAACGTTTAGAATCTGGAAATGGATCCTTTAAACTGTCCCCGCACACCCCCAGAGCTGCCAAAACCCCAGTTCCAAGATTCTTGCCCTAAAGAGCTACCATACCACAGCCATTGGTGGCCTCTCTTTAGCCTTTATTCCTCTGCACCTTTGTGAAAGGTGTACTTTCAAACAATTGGAACAGACTGAGCTTACAGCTTAGTGGGCACGGGAAGCTTTCTTTCCCGAAACTTCATTTAAAAATGCGTTTTCTATTGAACTGTAATGTACATACATATACCCTCAATGAAGGAGTCCCTATATGGAGCAAACAGTTAAGTGCTGGACTATTAGCCCAAAGGTGCCTACCCAGAGGTGCCTCGGAAGACAGGCCTGGAAATCTGCTTCTGAGAGGTCACAGATTTGAAAACCCTATGGAGTGCAGTTCTACTTTGACACACATGGGGTCTCTGTGAGTCAGAATCAACTCAATGGCAGCTAACAGCAACAACTAACCCCTCAATGACTATTTATTAAATGAATATGCATTTTGTATCTGTTATCCCAGTTGTGCTTCTGATTCAGCCAAAGGGCAAGTGCTGGCTTGGCCCATGACCTAGGAACAAATGTTAAGTCAGTCAGGATTCTACCCCTTACTCTAGTCTCAGTAAAGCAAATATATATGCTGGATGAGTTGACCTGGACAGATATACACACTTTGCCTGGTATATTTCATAAAATGTGGTAATGTATACTGATCTACCACTATTTCATTTCAGAGGAAAAGAAAAAGACTGGCAAAATAATAAAGTGAAATTTTAAATGAAATATTGACATAAGCTATTATTCTAAGGCAATTCATTGAATAATTATTTAGGATGGAATTTATTATGAATCATAATTTTTTAAAAAAAATTACGTGGATCTGTATAGATTATTGAATGTATTAACAGCTTTTTAAAAGCTTCCCTGTTCTTTTCCAATCTGTCACATTTTTTAAAAACTTCCCTTCCTTTGTAATTAGGATAGTATTTTTTTTTTCCTGAGCATCTTATTGGTCTCTAGAGTGATTAATATTAACTATTTTTCTGCCAAATAATGAACCATGTGCTTTCGCTATCCATCAAAGTGCTAAAATATTGAAATGTGTTATCCAAAATGCAATTTCTAGACTATGAGTTGTATCCAGGTTGTATTGGCTGAAAAGATGAATCTTACTATCATTTTTGCTTTTCTACACTTTGGAAGAAAAGCATTTTTCCAGAAGCTATCATCAGCATTCAAGTTTACTCACTCGTAGCCATGAACTAACTGGGCTCGATTCAAGGTCAATTGCTCCATCATCTAGGTTTTGGCAGAGAGGCTTTTCTCTCTCTTTCTTCCTTCCTTTCTTTCATTTTTTTGGTGGAATCAAAGACCTGGAAAGGGTCCAGTGAGAGGGAGAGAGAGAGCAATCATAGTAGCATACGACTTGGGTTGGGAATGTGGGTGTTTTCAGTTAATGTACATATGTTGGCTGCTGCTGGTTTGTATTTTCTCCCACTGGGGAAAATTATCTTGAGGTAGAGTTGTGTGGTTTGGCACGTCTGATTTGTTAAAGGTCTGAAATTAAACGTACCCCATGTGTTCAGTTTCATATTGGAATCCCAAAAAATGTTGGAGTAAGAATGCCAAATAGCCTGTAGGATTAAGCAAAAATTCAGAAATGTAATGAGATTTTGGCTTCTTATCTTCTTTTTTGGACTGTGTTGGGCTGGGAATATTTAAGTATTTTACTACTTTTGTTTTTTAATCTTTAAAATGTGAGTAATAGTTTCTTCAGGGCCTTGGTGGGATTACTGCCACTTTGCTCATAGCCACATTCCCAAAAGAAGAGTGTGCATTTCATTTGTCTACCTGGATAAATTTTCCAAAGGATGAAGTATAATCTAGTGGAAAGACTTCTAACTTGGGAGTTTGAAGCCAGGCTCTCCTGTCTGTCTCCAACAAGCTAGCTGACTTTGGGCGAGTCATTTCACATCTCTGATTCTCAATGTCTTCATCTTTAAAATGAGGGGACTGGACCTTAGGTGACCCCCAAAGTCCCATTCACTTTGAAGGTTCTTTGGGGGAAAGAACTGGAAAAACATTTGTTTTGTTTTCAACAGGGCTTTGAACCAGTTAGTGTGGGTTTGAACACCTGCTCAGAATTTGCATTTCTAACAAGTTCCCAGGTGATGCTAATGCTGTTGTTTAAAGACCAATTCTGAGAACCCCTAGTAGAGCCGTGGTTTTCAAAATGTATTATACGTAAGAATCACCTGGGGAGTCTTGTTAAACTGTAGATCCTGACTCAGAACTTCTAGGGTGGAAATTCAAATTATCTGCAGGTGTTTGACCCTGAATCAACCAGTTCAACGTTCTGGTTTTCAAAGTTAAAAGAATGCTTTCTGAAACTTTATTATCCAGACACTTATGTCACTGATGTCATTACAAAAGGTCCCCTAGAATTCCAGTATCAGGACAATGGTAGTTCAGTGGTAGAATTTCCACCTTCCATGCAGGAGACCCGGGTTCAACTTCCAGCCAAGCACATCATGTCAGTGGAGGCTTGCATGTTGCTATGATGCTGAACAGTTTCAGCAGAGCTTCCAGATAAAGACACTAGGGAGAAAGGCTTTACGATCTGCTTGTGAAAATCAGCCAGTGAAAACCTGTTGATCATGACAGTTTGATCCAGTTGTATATGGAAATGACATGATTTGGGCAGACTACACGGCAGCTAAAAATAACAACATACTAGTGTCCATCGTGGGAAGAAGAGTAAGTCCACGATTTGTAATGGGCAATGGAAATCCCGATACTTGGCCTAAGTGCTGAAAACCTGAGGTTCCAGATAAAACAAAAGGTTTCAGTTACTTGAATCATACTTTGTGAACAATTTCGCAATGGGTTTATGAGGTTGGCTTGGGCATGTTGCTTTCATTCCCCAACCAAAACCAAACCTGTTGCAGTGGAGTCAATTCCAATTCACAGCGACCCTATGGGACAGAGAGAACTTCCCTATAGGGTTTCCAAGGAGCAGCTGGTGGATTCAAGTGCCAACGTTTTGGTTAGCAGCTAAGCTCTTAACTACTGCGCCACCAGGGCTACTTTAGTTCTCCATTTCCCCAATAACTCATACCTGTGAACATGAGTCAAAGCTTATGGCCTCTACTTTCCCCCTTCTCCAACCAGCCATTCCTCCTGGAAGGGCAAAAGAAGCTCTGCCAACTAAGGAATCAACTTATCAGCTTGCCCACTCACACACTGCCCAACCCACCATCAAACCAACAACCTCTGCCTCAGTCTCAAAAGCATTGCCTCCAATTTTAAAGTTGAAGGTGCCTCTGTAAACTTGTTTAACTATTAAGAAACAAAAATAACATACTGTGTGCCTAGCATTCAGGACCACGACTAGTCTACCAGATTGTTGCGCTGGGTGGCTTGTGTGTTGCTATGATGGTGGAAGCTATGCCACAGTGTTTCAAATACCAGCAGAGTCACCCTTGGTGGACAGGTTTCAGCAGAGCTTCCAGACCGACTATGAGAGACTGGGAAGAAAGGCCAGGTGATATACTTCTGAAAATTAGCCAATCAAAACCCTATAGAGGAGGTGGGGCCAAGATGGCGGACTAGGTAGATGCTACCTCGGATCCCTCTTGCAACAAAGACTCAGAAAAACAAGAGAATCGATCACATACATAACAATCTACGAACTCTGAACAACAAACACAGATTTAGAGATGGAAAACGAACAAACATGGGGAAGCAGTGACTGTTTTCGGAGCCTGGAGCCAGCGTCCCAGTCAGATAACCTTGGCGCTGGGCTTCTGGGCCCAGGGGAGCTGAACTCAAAAATCTTGTGACAGCGCAAACAAGGGGCGCAGCCCTACCCCCCTGACCTGAACCCGGGAGGGGGCCCAGCCGGTCCGCGCGGGCGGTGCGGTGACACGGCTGGTGGGAGAAGTCCCCGGGAGGCAGTGTCTGGTTTTGGAGCCGGGAGTGCAGCGTCCCAGCTGGGGAACCTTGGCGCCGGGCTTTTGACTGGGCGCTGTCATGGCAAAAGCACGGGGTGCAGCTCTACTCCCCTGAACTAACCCCGGGAGGGGGCCCAGCAGGTCCGTGGAGGCGGCGCGGCGACGTGGCTGGTGGGATAAGAAGTCCCTGGGAGGCAGCGACTGATTTTGGAGCCGGGAGTGCAGCGTCCCAGCAGAGGAACCTTGACGCTGGGCTTTGGACTGGCAGCGGAGGATCTGACCGCGGCTTCACTGGGCCAGACCCCCGGGGGCAATCTCCACACAGCCAGCACATGTAGGTGATACGCCCCTCGGGAATCTCAGATAAAATAGTCATTCCAAGCAAGACAAGCAACTTTGGCTATATTCTGAGGTGCTACTCTCCTATCTCTCTGAACCCTCCCCCACCCTTCCCAGGTGGCTTCGTTAACATTGGAATTTCCTGAGCCAGAGGGAGAACGGCTCCGGCTCTGCGGCGGCTTTGCTTCCCCCCCTCTTTTTTTTTTTGTCTTTTCCTAACCCATTCTTCCGGCCTGAGAGAAGGAACCACAAAAACCCAGGGACCAAAAATCCATCCCTAATTGGACTAAAAACACAGAACCAGCTACAGCCAAGCATACATGATCCAAATCTCGGACTTTCATCCTTACAGGGAACAAGGTGGCGGTTATAATCCAAAGGCAGTTCTGATAGGGATCTGACTGCATTTTTTTAGCGGATTTTCTGGAAAAACAAGTTTCCCAGGTCTGATATCTCTGCTTATTCAACAGAGCCCTAACTGACCCACAACAGGGAACTGAGGGCTGAAGCTCCCCCCAGACCACCTAGCCTCTTGCCTTAGGGGTCTAAGGAGGGTGACACCTACCAATCAGTAGAGGTACTTGCATTGGGGGCCTAAGGTACAGCTGCAGTGCCCTCCCACCAAGGTGCTATAGGAATAGAGACACACCCACCTCACTGACACTTGGGGGAAGCCTGTCAGCATCCTGCCCCCCCTGGAGGGTGAACCCCAGCTGCTAATAGAATCTGGTGCACACAACTATCACCACTACTTCTCGAGGTGAATAGGTGTTAGGGTGCAGCACACACTTGATGACCCCAAATCAGATTCTACTCAAGAATAGTGAATAGACTCAGGCATATATATCTGGCAACAGCCCAAACCAGCTGGTAATAGGTCATAAGTAAGTCAAGGGCTACAACAAACAAGACAGCACAATCTAGTAGCTCATCCACGTATATTGAAAGAAAACAAAACAAGATAAGACTCAGTGAGCAATTATAGAATAAACCACTACTTTTATATCTTAGTGATGGCTCAGAGACAGCAGTCGATATCAAACCACATAAAGAAGCAGACCATGACAATTTCTACAACCTCTCAAACAAAAGAATCAAAGTTTTTCCCAAATGAAGATACAATTCTGGAATTATCAGATACAGAATATAAAAAACTAATTTACGGAATGCTTCAAGACATCAGAAACAAAATAAGGCAAACTGCAGAAAAAGCCAAGGGACACACTGATAAAACAGTTGAAGAACTCAAAAAGATTATTCAAGAACATAGTGGAAAAATTAATAAGTTGCAAGAATCCATAGAGAGACAGCATGTAGAAATCCAAAAGTTTAACAATAAAATTACAGAATGGACAATGCAATAGGAAGTCAGAGGAGCAGACTCGAGCAATTAGAATGCAGACTGGCAAATCTGGAGGACCAGGGAATTAACACCAACATAGCTGGAAAAAAATCAGATAAAAGAATTAAAAAAAATGAAGAAACCCTAAGAATCATGTGGGACTCTATCAAGAAGGATAACCTGCGTGTGATTGGAGTCCCAGAACAGGGAGGGAGGACAGAAAACACAGAGAAAATAGTTGAAGATCTGCTGACAGAAAACTTCCCTGACATCATGAAAGACGAAAGGATATCTATCCAAGATGCTCATCGAACCCCATTTAAGATTGATCCAAAAAGAAAAACACCAAGACATATTATCATCAAACTTGCCAAAACCAAAGATAAAGAGAAAATTTTAAAAGCAGCCAGGGATAAAAGAAAGGTCTCCTTCAAGGGAGAATCAATAAGAATAAGTTCAGACTACTCAGCAGAAACCATGCAGGCAAAAAGGGAATGGGACGACATATACAGAGCACTGAAGGAGAAAAACTGCTCGCCAAGGATCATATATCCAGCAAAACTCTCTCTGAAATATGAAGGAGAAATTAAGATATTTACAGATAAAAACAAGTTTAGAGAATTTGCAAAAACCAAACCAAAGCTACAAGAAATACTAAAGGAAATTGTTTGGTCCGAAACCCAATAATATCAGATACCAGCACAACACAAGGTCACAAAACAGAACATCCTGATATCAACTCAAATAGGGAAATCACAAAAACAAATTAAGATTAATTTAAAAAAAATGCTCATAACAGGGAATCATTGAAGTCAATATGGAAAAGATCACAATAATCAAAAAGAGGGACTAAATACAGGTGGCATAGAACTGCCATACGGAGAGTGATACAAGGCGATATAGAAGGATACAAGTTAGGTTTTTACTTAGAAAAATAGGGGTAAATATTAAGGTAACCACAAAGAGGTATAACAACTCCATAACTCAAGATAAAAGCCAAGAAAAATGTAATGACTCAACAAACATAAAGTCAAACACTACGAAAATGAGGATCTCACAATTTACTAAGAAAAACAT
Organism: Loxodonta africana; assembly: GCF_030014295.1. Taxonomy (NCBI): domain Eukaryota; kingdom Metazoa; phylum Chordata; class Mammalia; order Proboscidea; family Elephantidae; genus Loxodonta; species Loxodonta africana. The sequence continues at coordinate 171,632,111 of NC_087345.1, read as the reverse complement.
CTCAGCACAAAAAAGTATGTGGAAAAATGAAATTGTCAACAACACACATAAAAAGGCATCAAAATGACAACACTAAACACTTACTTATCTATAATTACGTTGAATGTAAATGGACTAAACGCACCAGTAAAGAGACAGAGAGTCTCGGACTGGATAAAGAAACACGATCTGTCTATATGCTGCCTACGAGAGACACACCTTAGACTTAGAGACACAAACAAACTAAAACTCAAAGGATGGAAAGAAATATATCAAGCAAACAATAAGCAAAAAAGAAGAGGAGTAGCAATATTAATTTCTGAAAAAATAGACTTTAGACTTAAATCCACCACAAAGGATAAAGAAGGACACTACATAATGATAAAAGGGACAATTGATCAGGAAGACATAACCATATTAAATATTTATGCACCCAATGACAGGGCTGCAAGACACATAAATCAAATTTTAACAGAACTGAAAAGTGAGAAAGACACCTCCACAATTATAGTAGGAGACTTCAACACACCACTTTCGGAGAAGGACGGGACATCCAGTAAGAAGCTCAATGGAGACACGGAAGACCTAATTACAACAGTCAACCAACTTGACCTCATTGACTTATACAGAACTCTCCACCCAACTGCTGCAAAATATACTTTTTTTTCTAGCGCACATGGAACATTCTCTAGAATAGACCACATATTAGGTCATAAAACAAACCTTTGCAGAATCCAAAACATCGAAATATTACAAAGCATCTTCTCAGACCACAAGGCAATAAAGGTAGAAATCAATAACAGAAAAACTAGGGAAAAGAAATCAAATACTTGGAAACTGAACAATACCCTCCTGAAAAAAGACTGGGTTATAGAAGACATCAAGGAGGGAATAAGGAAATTCATAGAATGCAACGAGAATGAAAATACTTCCTATCAAAACCTCTGGGACACAGCAAAAGCAGTGCTCAGAGGCCAATTTATATCGATAAATGCACACATACAAAAAGAAGAAAGAGCCAAAATCAGAGAACTGTCCCTACAACTTGAACCAATAGAAAGTGAGCAACAAAAGAATCCATCAGGCACCAGAAGAAAACAAATAATAAAAATTAGAGCTGAACCAAATGAATTAGAGAACAGAAAAACAATTGAAAGAATTAACAAAGCCAAAAGCTGGTTCTTTGAAAAAATTAACCAAATTGATAAACCATTGGCTAGACTGACTAAAGAAAAACAGGAAAGGAAACAAATAACACGAACAAGAAACGAGAAGGGCCACATCACAACAGACCCAAATGAAATTAAAAGAATCATATCAGATTATTATGAAAAATTGTACTCTAACAAATTTGCAAACCTAGAAGAAATGGATGAATTCCTGGAAAAACACTACCTACCTAAACTAACACAATCAGAAGTAGAACAACTAAATAGACCCATAACAAAAAAAGAGATTGAAACGGTAATCAAAAAACTCCCAACAAAAAAAAGCCCTGGCCCGGATGGCTTTACTGCAGAGCTCTACCAAACTTTCAGAGAAGAGTTAACACCACTACTACTAAAGGTATTTCAAAGCATAGAAAATGACAGAATACTCCCCAACTCATTCTATAAAGCCACCATCTCCCTGATACCAAAACCAGGTAAAGATATTAGAAAAAAGAAAATTACAGACCTATATCCCTCATGAACATAGAGGGAGGGAGGGAGAGGGTTTTTTACTGATTAATTAGTAGATAAGAACTCCTTCAGGTGAAGGGAAGGACAACACTCAATACATGGAAGGTCAGCTCAATTGGACTGGACCAGAAGCAAAGAAGTTTCGGGGATAAAATGAATGCTTCAAAGGTCAGCGGAGCAAGGGCGGGGTTTGGGGACCATGGTTTAAGGGGACTTCTAAGTCAATTGGCAAAATAATTCTCTTATGAAAACATTCTGCATCCCACTTTGAAATGTGGCGTCTGGGGTCTTAAATGCTAACAAGCGGCCAACTAAGATGCATCAATTGGTCTCAACCCATCTGGAGCAAAGGAGAATGAAGAACAGCAAGGTCACACGATAACTAAGAGGTCAAGAGACAGAAAGGGCCACATGAACCGGAGACCTACATCATCCTGAGACCAGAAGAACTAGTTGGTGCCCGGCCACAATCGATGACTGCCCTGACAGGGAGCACAGCAGAGGACCCCTGAGGGAGCAGGAGATCAGTGGGATGCAGACCCCAAATTCTCATAAAAAGACCATACTTAATGGTCTGACTGAGACTAGAGGAATCCCGGCGGTCATGGTCCCCAAACCGTCTGTTGGCACAGGACAGGAACCATCCCCGAAGACAACTCATCAGACATGAAAGGGACTGGACAGTGGGTGGGAGAGAGATGCTGATGAAGAGAAGCTAATTATATCAGGTGGTCACTTGAGACTGTGTTGGCATCTCCTGTCTGGAGGGGGGATGGGAGGATAGAGAGAGTTGGAAGCTGGCAAAATTGTCACGAAAGGAGAGACTGGAAGGGCTGACTCATTAGGGGGAGAGCAAGTGGGAGTACGGAGTAAGATGTATATAAACTTATATGTGACAGACTGATTTGATTTGTAAACTTTCACTTGAAGCTCAATAAAAGTTAATAAAAAAAAAAAAAACCCGATGGAGCATAGAACATCTTGTGAGACTTCGACTTGCTTACTTTGGATACAACATCAGGAGGGACCAACTGCTGGAGAAGGACATCATGTCCGGTAGAGTGGAAGACCACCAAAGGTGAGAGAAACCCTCAATGAGATGGATTGACACAATGGTTGCAACAATGGACTAGAGCATACCAACAACCATGAAGGCTCAGAACTGGGCCAGATTTTGTTCTGCTATACATGGAGTTGCCATGAGTTGGAGCCAACTCCATGACAACTAACAACTAATAAGTATTGAGGAAGGACAAAAAGAGACCCTTGCTCTTAATGAGTGGATCGTCTAGGAGAAGCCAGAGCTACACATGTTTTTAAAAAATTAACCATGCAATTGTGCAATAGACTCAACTAAAAACCTTAGCAGATTCTTCAGTTCAAGAATAAAACTTCAGCACATGCTTTCTGCTGTGAAATTTCATTCCTAAGTGTCATCTCTTGGGTTTCCTCAATTTTTGTCCAGTTCCACAGCAGCCTTTCTTTTGGGCATCATATTTTTCTTATTATGCTTTATTAGTTCATTACTTGTTAAAACCACATGCCACTTTCCTATGCATACACACATACCCAAACCCTTTACAGCTGGTATGTGGTATATTTCTTCAATTCTTACATTATTATGCAAAATATATCTATTGCAGGTTTTCGGTGCACTTTATGTCTTGAGTTGAAACCCTCGACTCTGAAGACTTGATAGATGTGATTTACTGTGGGAAGTGTCTACGAGAACGTAAGTAACTTGGTGTATAGTCTGTTTGTGTGTTACTTTTTTTTACTGAAGTATAATGTACCAATGGAAACCCGGTGGCATAGTGTTGAGAGCTACAGCTGCTAACCAAAAGGTCGGCAGTTTGAATCTACCAGGCGCTCCTTGGAAACAATATGGGCCATTCTACTGTCTTATAGGATTGCTATTAGTTGAAATCGACTCAGTGGCAACAGGTTTGGTTTTTATTTTTTTAATGTCCTTACAAAAAAGAGTACATTATAATAAGCTTAATGAATTTTTTACAAATTAAACACATCCACAAAACCAGAATCCAAAACAAGAAATAGATTATTACCAGCAGTCCTTTGTATTCTTTTCCAGCCACTACTCCCAAAAGGGTAATCAGTATCCTGCCTGTTTGTGTGCCTCAAATGGAAACACCCAGTATATACATTCTCTTTTATGTCTTCCTTCTTTAGTTTAATATTATGACTGTGAGATTCATCCAGATTGTTGTGAGTAGTTATAAATTCCTCTTTCTCATTGTTGTATAGTGTTCCGTTGTGTGAATATACCACAATTTATTCATTCATTCTATTGTTGCTGGACATTTGAACAGTTTTCAGTTTTTAGCTCTAATGAAGAGCACTACCGTGAAAATTATAGCACATGTCTTTTGTTGAACACGTTTACGCATACTTTCCTGTTGGATATAAACTGGGTTAAAAGTATGCATATGTTCAGCTTTAGTTGAAAATATCAAACAGGTTTCCTAAATCATTGTACTAATTAACACTCTCATTAGCAGTTAAGAGTGTCCCAGTTGCTCCAACATTTGGCAATTTCCATTTTATTTAAATTTTAGTTATTTTGGTGGTATATAGTGGCATTTCACTGTGGTTTCAATTTGTATTTCCCTGATGGCTAGTAAAGTTGAGTATCTTTTCATATGTTTACTAACCAATTGGATATTCTCATTTACGAAGGGTGTTTTCAAGTTTTTCTCACTTTTCAAGTTTTTGCTGACTTTTAAAAAATTACTGAATATATGTATTGTTAATATCTTCTCTCACCTGTGAGTTTCCCTTTTCATGCTCTTAAAAGTGTCTTTTGATGAACTGAATTTCTTAGTTTTAATATAATCCAATTTATTATGTTTTTCTTTTATGGGCAGTGTTTTTTTATGTCTTTTAAAAGATATCTTTGTCAACTCCAAGGTCAGAAAGATATTCTCCTGTTTTTCTCCAAAAGTTTTATTATTTTACCTTTCACCTCTAATATATGTACTCCATCTGGAATTCATTCTCTAAATGGTATGAAGTCAAGATACATTTTTTTTCCAACAAGGATATCCAATTGGTCCAGCACCATTTATATAAAAGATGATCTTTTCCTGATTAAATTGCTGTATCACCTTGTCACATATCAGGTAATTATTATGAGCTGGTGTGTCTCTGAACTCTGGATCTGTCAGTTGGTCAATTTGTCTATTCTTGTTCTAATACCACACTGTCTTAATTATTATTTAAAAAAAAAAACAAAACATTACCTTTGAGTCGATTATAAGTCACAGTGACCCTATAGGACAGATTAGAACTGCCCCATAGGGTTTCTAAGGAGCACCTGGTAGATTTGAACTGCCAACCTTTTGGTTAGCAGCCAAGGTCTTTAACCACTGCACCACCAGGGCTCCTTAATTATCATAGCTTTTAAAAAAAAATTGTTCAGTGGTGTAAGTGCTACAGCTTGTTTTCCTCTTTGAAGATAGGGTGCATTTTTTTTTCTTTACAGAAAAACTATGTTTGAATGAATGGTAAAACTGGACAATGAGAAAAGAAGACAGAAGAAGAAATGATGCATTTGAATTGTGGTGCCAGTGAGGAGTATTGAAAAGAACAGGGCCTTGTTTGGAATAGGAAGTCAAATGTCAACCGTATGCTCCCAGGACTGCAAGTGGTTCCCTATGAGGTGAAGAATTTAACACGTTCTAATGAGTTTTTTTTAATGAGTAGTGTATTGCTGGAGCCTTAGAGTAGCTCCATATTGATGTGTCTTCCAGTGCTCCCCTCACCCAAAAAAAAAAAAAAAAGTTGTCATGGAATCTATTCTGACTGTGGTGACCCCTTGTATGTCAGAGTAGAAGTATGCTCCATGGGGTTTTCAGTAGCCGATTTTTTGGAAGTAGGTCACCAGGCTTTTCTTTCAAGGTGCCTCTAGGTGGGCTTAAACCTTCAATGTTTGGGTTAACAGCCCAGTGCATTAACTGTTTGTATCACCCAGGGACTCTGAAGGTCCCGCTAACTGGCTTTTTTCCAACCAAGCAACTATTTATATTTGAAGAATTCATACAAATAAAACAAAGGGTAGGAAACTCACCATGGGATGTTCCAGGATGGAAACCATACCAAAAGAAGAGTCGGCCCGGGCCCAGTTGCTCAATACTGAGAAAGCTACCAGCAAACTTCACTTCCTTCCTCTTGAACCCTGGCCATGTTGTTTATTTCACATGGTCTTAGACAGACAATTGCTTTTCTTTTCTGCCTCTACCAGAATAACTACAGGTTCTACCAAGAACCTACTAGAAGAGGCAGAGGTGATTCTAATGAGGTGTACATCCAACCACCATGATGTAAAAGCTCTGCAAAGGAAAGCTTTTGTTAGCTACTAAAATAAATCTAACTGCTCGCTAAGTGGGAGTGTCCAGTCACTGCTTTGCTATATGGTAATAAGATTTAAGATAAGGGCTTTGCAGGTCTAAAGGTAGAGTCAACTTGTGGTGATGTTGTCAATCCTGGCATATACAAACCTTCAAGAGACAAGTCTTGGCATTCACAGGTTTCATTTCTATGTATACTCTTCACAAGCAATCCCAAAGGAATGTGACAGGTAGTGGGTTGTTTTTGTTAGGTACTCATAGCAACCCCATGTACAACAGAACAAAACACTGCCCCCACCTGTACCATCCTCATAAGTGTTGTTACACTTGAAACTTTTGTTGCAACCACTATGTCGACTCATCTTATTGAGGGCCTTCCTCTTTTTTTGCTGACCCTCTACTTTACCAAGCACGACGTCCTTCTCCAGGGATTGATCCTTCCTGATAACATGCCTAAAGTACGTGAGACAAAGTCTTGCCATCATTTTCTGTGGACATACAAGTGATCAACATCTTTCTTTTAACACCTGTCTAAGTTAAATCCATCAACTTTTTTTTTTTAGTATCTATGAATTCAGGAACACTTACCATCTCTGACTGTGTCCCAGGTATGAGTAAGACAGGCATTGGGAACAAAAAAATACTTGAGACATGGCCTCCGTCCTCTAGGAGCCTAGACTGGGGGTGGGGTGGGGGGATGGTATGTAAACATATGGTGTCTATGTGGTGAAGGGAGGACAGAGGTCTGCACCGGGAGACCCCTGAGGAGGGATCCTCACTCTTACCTTCACTGAATTTTGAAAACAAAGTTGGTTTTTCCTTGCATCACTCCTCGTCTCTCCACATCGCTCAGTTTTATTTACATATTTGTTTCTGTTTTATTCTACTGTTGGGAAGGGGAAGGGTACAATTTACTGATAAGTTGGCAATGGCATGGTCATTTCCTTCTGTAATAAAGAAAGCAGATTTTAGAGCTTCCTTAGCTCATGAGGCTCTCTGAGGAGCAAATGAGTTAGTTTATGAGAGCCCTTTCAGAAGTATGTGCATACCCATTAAGTTCAAAATCAATCCCACGGTTAAAGTGTGAAACACCATGTAGGCAAATTCATGTCCTCCTAGCAGAAGCCTTTGGGAAATCCCACCAATGAGGTAGGCATTTGCCTTCTGGAAATTCAAGTGTGTAGGCAGGGCGAGAGGTCCTGGATGGTGCAAACAGTTAATGTTCTTGGTTCCTAACTTAAATGTTGGAGGTTTGAGTCCACCCAGAGATGCCTCAGAAGAAAGGCCTGGTGATCTACTTCTGAGAAGTCAGCTGTCTAAGGCTGGGTTCTCTAGAGAAGCAAAGCCAGTAAAGTGTATAAATATATATATATATAGAGAGAGAGAGAGAGAGAGATTTATATCAAGAAAACAGTTCACAGATTGTAGAGGCTAGAGCGTTCCACGTCCATGGATCAGGATAGAGGTTTCTCCTGATTCATGTAGCTTCAGAGTCTGGTGAACTCAAGATCAACAGGGCAGAGAGCAGGACTCTTACTCACAGCCTGTGAAGATGTACAAATTCCAAGATCGGCAGGTAAGCTGCTAGCTCAAGTCCCAAGAATCAGAGGTCAGACAAACAAGAAACAGCTGCCAAAAACCTTGGCAAGGTTAGCAGGAAGGCAGTAGGTGGCGGAGGGCAAAGAGATGAAGACCAAGGGGTGGTGAGCCGCAACAGGCCCTGCCGTCGCTGCTACCACTCAGCAGATTCCATTATGGGGATGATCAAATGTCATTATTTCTACAGGGAGGTGATCACAATGTTATACAACTAACAAAACATTGAGAATCATGGCCCAGCCAAGTTGACACACAATCTTAACCATCACAATCCACCCCTTGTCAACTTGGCATGTGTACACAACTCCCCAAACCATACATAATCTCTGAATAAAGGCAATTACAATGTCATACTTGTGCCTAACATGATACAACTAACACAAGTATAACCGAAAATGCACTAGCCCTGTTTACATTTATATTTGCCTCATCCACGGTCCCATGACAGTGGATGAGGCATTCTGTAAGTCCACAGATAGTAGTTTTGGTAGAAACATTACGTGCAGGGAAGGCAAATCCATATCCAGAGTAAGTGTCTATTCCAATAAGGACAAAGCGGTGTCCTTCCCATGGGTTTGGTCGATTACATTGGATAGAAGTGGTCCAGTGTAATCACCTTGCCACCAGGTTGCTGGCTGATCATCTCGAGGGATGGTGCCATGTCAGGGACTCAGTATTGGTCATTGTGTCCCCCTAAAATATGTGTCAACTTGGTTAGGCCATGATTCCTGGTATTGTGTGATTGTCCACCATTTTGTCATCTGATGTGATTTTCCTATAAGTTGTAAATCCTGCCTCTATGATGTTAATGAGGGGGAATAGGCGGCAGTTGTGTTAGTGAGGCAGGACTCAATTTACAAGACTGGGTCTTGTCTTGAGGCAATCTCTTTTGAGATATAAAAGAGAGAAGTGAGCAGAGAGACAGGGAGACCTCATACCACCAAGAAAACAGCACCAGAAGCAGAGCACGTCTTTGGACCTGGGGTCCCTGTACCTGAGAAACTCCTTGACCAGCGGAATACTGAGGACAAGGACCTTTCCTCCAGAGCCACAGAGCGAAAAAAAGAGAGAAAGCCTTCCCCTGGAGCTGACGCCCTGAATTTGGACTTTTAGCCTACCTTACTGTGTGAAAATAAATTTCTCTTTGTGAAAGCCGTGTACTTGTGGTATTTCTGTTATAGCAGCACTACATAACTAAGACATCAGCCATTGAAAACCCTATGGAGTACAGTTTTACTCTGACACACGTGAGGTCACCATGAGTTGAAGTTGACTCCATGGCAACTGGTTAGGTGGGGTGCGGCCAAGGGCCTGGGCGAGATTTCTTCTAAGATTCATTTCCTTGTGAGTCCCCCCACCTTTTTTTTTTTTTTAAAGAACCAAGTTATTTCTAGGTTTAAGGGACTCTCTCCCCAGAGGCCCGGGATGAAGACTCTGCCATCTTTGTATGCAGCTATTTTCTGTAGCACCCATAATGGATCACCTTTCAACCCTTCCCTTTTAGCTCCGTGGCCCACTGCACAATTTTTGCTGCCACATTCTCAGTTTGTGGTTCTCTATTCTCTCAAGTTCTGCCTCGAAGACATAATATGGCACTGTGTGAGACCAGGATAACACACAGGATTTATGATCTGCCCACCCAGGCAGAATGGAGTTCTCAAACTGGTGAAATGAAGCCACATTTTAGTCATTAAAATGTTCACCCCAACTGAATTTTGCCTTAATCTGTTCTCTCCAAAAATGATCATGAAGTGTAATGGCTACTGTACCCCCTGCTCCAGGCTTAGAGCTAATCTTGTAGACTCTGTTTGTGATCAGATGCTAAGTATTTAAAATATTCATATGGTTTACACATAAACAGGTCTCAGTGTTGTTAAACTTTCTGGCCACTTCATTTTACCCTAAGTAGGATCTCCCCCTGCTGGGACTGGTTGCTAGGCAATGGGGACAATGAGCTTGCTCACACGGTAGTAGTTTGGGGTTTAGCATTTATTTTTCCCAGAAGGGGTTCAAATCCTTGGATCCTGGGACCTTCTGAAAACTGACGTTAATACACAGCTTCATACAACAGAACGGAATTTAATTCTTTTACAGCCACACTCACAAAGCAATGTGCTATTTGCATTTTCATCTCACAAGCACTTTTTTTTTTCTTTTAACCTGACAGAATAAAGCTTATTCATCATTATTGAAAGCCAGTCTCTTTCCAGAATTATTCTTACCCTGTGCTTGTTGGGTATGTAAGTCTTTTTATAATCAAGTTAAGCTTATCTCAACATTCTCTAGGTAGGAAGGAACATGAAATAAATCAGTTGTACCCATAACTTGCATTTCTGGAATTTTCAAAGTATCCTCCTACCTGTTTTTCTTTTTTTTTTTTTTTTATTATTACAAATTAAGCAGTACATTTCTGTGTGAGCATAGGCTTTGGGCACCCTAGACTTAGTGGGGTGGTTGACACCCCAGTACTGTTCACCTTTTCAAGTTGCTTAGGAAAGACTAGATTTCTAATTTCTCCTTGTGGCTTTTGACCAGAGGTTCCAACCTTTTTTTTTTAGCATGCAGTCCTCTTTTAAAAGCAAAAATAAAAATTTGCACACATCTCATGTTGTAGAGCTGTACTCTTTTTTTTTTAATTGTACTTTAGATGAAGGTTTACAGAACAAACTAGTTTCTTGTTAAACAGTACACATATTGTTTTATGACACTGGTTAACAAACCCACGACATGTCACCACTCTCCCTTCTCGACCTTAGGCTCCCTATTACCAGCTCTCCTGTTCCCTCCTTCCTTCTAGTCATTGCCCCTGGGCTGGTGTGCCCCTTTAGTCTCATTTTGTTTTACGGGCCTGTCTAATCTTTGGCTGAAGGGTGAACCTCAGGAGTGACTTTGTTATAGAGCTGAAAGAGTGTCCGGGGGCCATACTGTCAGGGTTTCTCCAATCTCTGTCAGGCCAGCAAGTCTGGTCTTATTTTGTGAGTTAGAATTTTGTTCTACAATTTTCTCCAGCTCTGTCTAGGACCCTCTATTGTGATCCCTGTCAGAGCAGTCAGTGGTGGTAGCCAGGTACCATCTGGTTGTACTGGACTCAGTCTGGTGGAGGCCGTGGTAATTGTGGTCCATTAGTCCTTTGACTAATCATTCCCTTGTGTCTTGAGTTCTCCTCATTCTCTTTGCTCCTGAGGTGGTGAGACCAGTGGAGTATCTTAGATGGCCACTCACAGGCTTTAAAGACCCCAGATGCTACTCACCAATGTAGAATGTAGAACATTTTCTTTATAATCTGTGTTATGCCAATTGAGCTAGATGTTCCCGGAGGCCATGGTCCCCACAACCCTCAGCCCAGTGAACTGTGCTCTAGTCTTTGATGGAAAAAATTCTTGTGTTGACTTGGATTTCAGGACTCCTTGTAATCATTCTGTTGCCCTTGAGGGGGCTTGGTCTTTGGTTAGGAAACCTGGGGTAGGAGACTAGGAACCCATGGGCCTACTTTCTTATTAACTGGTCACCAGAGATCAGCTGCTGACTGAAAGTTGATGATCTGAGTCTGCCCAGAAGTGCCTCTGAAAAAAGGCCTGGCAATCTATTTCCAGACAATCAGTCATTGAAAACCCTGATGAACACAGTTCTACTCTGACACACATGGAGTTGCCATGAGTCAGAGTCTACTCGATGGTAACTGGTTTAGTGTTGGCCACTGGGAAGGATTTCAAAGGAAGTCTAAGTCTGACTCCTTGACCTAAAGGATCACACACTCTGTGCTAATAGGGCTTCTTTCCATGGCTGTTTTCCTCCCCTCTTTGAAAGCCCCTGGGAACTTGAGAACCCTGTGGGTGGCATTGTTGGTGGGATGAGCAAGATACACATGCAAATGATTCATGTCCGGGGGATGTGGGTGGCCCCTGAAGGCCTTTTGCAGAAGACTTTCGATTGTTTTGAAGCTTCATGAATGAGCCAGCACAGGGCTCCCTGGAGGCCTATCAAGAGTTTACTCTTTCAAATGTTGTAAGCCAAGTCCAAGTACCTAAGGTGAAACTGAGGTTAGGTGGCTCAGGCTCCTTTCATAGCAATCGGGGAAATGATTGGTTTTTCAAATGTAGACCTCCCTGTGGCCTTTTGGAAAGCTCTTTGTAGCAACTGCAGCCAAAGCTACAAAGGGAAGTATTAGCCACATCCAGCAAGAGGATCATTGACTATGGAGGTGAAGGGTAACGGCAAGTGGCATTTTCTCTCTCTTCTCCGTCATTTGAGTACGCACATCTGGAGCCCTTGGAGATGCTCTCTTCTTCCTTTTGTGGTACTCATAAAAGGACACTGAGCTTCCCCTTTGCGGTCAGGCCCACCTACGTGGGGCCCGGAGGCAAACTCACTCCAGAGGTACACTGGAGAGTGGCAAGTGGGGAGTGTATTTGGAAACTTTCTCCCTAGTTATGCCAATTCTCAGAGCACAGGAAGAAGAGCAGAATTCCTCTGCAAGTAGAACCTGTGCCAGATGTGGGGGAAATCAGCCTGGTCACCAGGGCCTTGGGGGTGTAGTTGTACAAACTGAACAAAGATTCCATGGCTGGAAGGTGAGCAGCCCCTGATAAGGCTCTGCCTTCCAGGTCCAGCCTGGAACTCCCAGGGCAAGAGGCCAACTAGTGCTTGCAGCCCAAGCCTCCCTCATTATGGAAAACCAGCCATTCCGCATCCTAACCCGAGCTTCCTGTTTTGTAGCAGCAGCAGAATGAACCCTCTGTAGTTCATTTGTTTGACTAAGGAATAAAATTCTGCTGTGTGGCTCCCAAAGTGGAAAGATAAAATTCAAGCTGTCAGGAATGGTCAGGTTTTTTTCAGGCAATAGGAAGTGGGACTGAAGAAAACATAGCTCTTTCAAGTTGTGTTTCGGCATAATTGCAAGGACATGATCAGAAAGACTTTTCAAGCAAGTGTAGACCAGGGAAAGTAAAGGAGCGACCTCCCAGGAAATGTGCCTTGGCTAATTTTGGACTTAAAAACTAATTTCTTTGAGACATCTACTTCTGCAAGTCAGCTACGAACCAGCTTTTGCTGAGTGGGAAATTGAACACTTGGGGAGAAGAAATAAATTAGTCTTGGCACTACACCTTGACTGTTTTCTACTGAGATTGTAGAGAGTCCCAGAGAACGGGCCAAAGGTTGTGGAGTGGAGCAGAATTGGGGAAAATAAAAACACTTAAAAATGCAAAGATGGCAGATGGGCCCAAGACCATTGACAACTTTATAGTCATAGCATCCTTATCAATATAATAACAAAATCATCCTATCCCACTATTTGCATGCTTCCCCGTAATCTTATTTGGGATCAGAATTGACTTGAAAGGAAGCTCCAGAGAATGGTCAGTGACATTCTGAAGGTGATATTAGAAGCTGAAATACTGAAATAAAGACCATGATATCTGAAAACAGAAGGAGGAATTAGATCACTGCCCCAAACCGTCATCAAGCTGCAATTCTTGCGTATTCAGAAATTTGGAGCATTCGGGGCAGGTACCACAAGAGAAGCCAATAATCTTTACAATCGTTGGTATCTGAGAATCAGGTGAGCTGAGTCCCAAGGCACAGCTGATGGAACCTGGTACTATTGCATTTCTGGTCCTACCAACTATTGCTATTCTCAGTGGGTCTGTGAGAAGAACACTTACCTATTGGTGCACATGAGGGGTAAAACAGTGGCCAAAGAAGTGATACTTGCTTCAGACTATTCTATTTAAATCATATTTCTGCCCCCTTCTCTTTGCTCTCCATGTTTTGGTTATCAAGACTTAGAGTCTGAAACTACAGATAAATTAGATTCATTCTTCCTTCTCCTCCTATTCCCCCAATTCCAATATAGAGTCATAGAGTTTCCATGAAGAATAACACATCCCCCTTTGGAAATTTCCCCATGTCTCAGAATGCCAACACTGGATCCAAGAGCAGTGGTACAAAACTGGGGGCTTCCTCAACCCAGGTGTGTACAAAATTCTGTTGTATGTCTAAGGGCTTGCTTTATCTTTAGAATGCAGACCCATCAAGGCCATATGTTAGAAGACAGTGTGATCATCTTATGCGTCCTTTCACTTGTTCATTAAAACTTGTTGAGTGTTTAAAATATGTTAGGCATCACACTAGGCTCTGGGAAGTGAAATAAACCCAGTCACTACCTTCAAGGAGCTTACAGTCTAATGAAGTTGAGATGATGGAATCTGTAGTCATATTAATCAAATAATCTCACAAGTAAATACACAGTTACAAACTGTGATTCCTTTGAAGAAAAGCATAGGGGTGATGAAGGCATAGATTGGGGACATCTAAGGGCGGAGGGAGAGGGTGCATACGTGTGCAAAAGGGCAATCAGGACACCACTTGGAGGGCCAGAAATAGTAGGACAGTCTAGGAAGAAGTGTTAAAGATCCACCTTTAACAAGGCCACTTTAGTGGCCTCTGAGGCCCTTGCCATCCAAGTTCACAGTGATTTAAATTTGGCTTTACAATGGCAAGGCTTATCTTCATACACCCTTTGCCGTCAAGTCAATTCTGACTTATGGTGGCCCTATAAAGCAGAGTAGAACTGCCCCAAAAGGTTTCCAAGGAGTAACTGGTAGATTCGAAGGGCCGACATTTTGGTTAGCAACCATAGCTCTTAACCACTGCGTCACCAGGGCTCCAAATGGTCCCATATACGTATAGGATTTTGAGTAGATTTTCATGTACATAAGGGCAATGCACAATATTTATGTTGAATCATATTTTTCAACAAAAACTGATGTCTTAAATAAAATGTGCTATGCGCAAAATCTCCCTTTCAGCCCCCAACACACACAAAACTGGCAAACCAGGGGGAAAAATCTTAAGCAATAAAATGAAGAGCTTTCCCGTCCAGTGTTTTTGTATAAATAGACTAGTTTTGTCGGCTCGACGGCAGTGGGTTGAATGAAACATAGACTTTCTTCTTTTTCCTATTCTTGAACATAATTGTGTACTCACAAAGCATATCTTTTCTTAAGAGCTGTGCTTATGATGTATTTCTAGGGTATGTCAGACTTTAGGCTCTGCCTTTAAATAACGGTATGGGGTAAAGGATTTAACCTTACCCAAAGAGAGGTCTAGCCCTTGCCCTTGGCCCCTGGGAGGTAATCTCTGAACCTTGGAGTGTCCTGCCTGATAAGAGCATCTTTGTTTACCTCAAGGCCTTGGGCTAGCCAGATAGTAACAATATGTTTTAGAATAGGGGCTTTGAGTCACACCAACAATGAGATTTAGGGTGGGGCCTTCCCCAAAACTCACTGCCATAGAGTTGATTCTGACATGTAGTGATACTACAGCAACCCTGTAGGACAGAGCAGAACTGCCCTATAGGGTTTCCAAGGCTGTAAATCTTTACAGAAGCAGACTGCCACATCTTTCCCCCAAGGAGCGACTGGTGGATTTGAACCACTGACCTTTCAGTTTGCAGCTAAGTCCTTAACCACTGCACCACCAGGGCTTACCAAAATAAAAAAAAAAAAAATCCGTTGCCATCAAGTTGATTCTGACTTATAGTGACCTTATAGGTCAAACCGAATAGTAACAATGTGACCCAGAGTAGCAACTTTGGATCATACCAATAATGTGATTTAGGGTGGAGGCCTCGGGTCGTGTGGCATCAGTTGACTTCCAGAAGGGCTGGAGACTGAGATCAACCACAGCCCTGGTAAAGGCTTGGGACTCCAAGACTCTGGTAAGCTTCTCTGTCTGGCAATACTCTGCATACTGTCACACATCAAATCTGAAAATATGTGTCCTGATTCTGTGGGGGGAGGAAACCGTAAGCTCTGCACTTGACACTTTTCTGGACCTGCCCTATGCTCCTTTTTGCTCTGAATCCTTTCCCTGTAATAAACCATAACTGTGAGGATAACAGCTTTCAGTGAGATCTGTGAGTCCTTCTAAAGAATTATTAAAGCTAAGGGTGGTGTTGGAGGCCCCCAAACTTGCAACTGGCGTCAGAAATGAGGATAGTCTTGTGGACACTGCCCCCTAACTTTGCAAATCCCCTTTTGTTTCCTTCCTCCCGGATACTTACTATCTTAGTCATCTAGTGCTGCTACAACAGAAATAGAACAAGTAGATGGCGTTAACAAAGAGAAATTTATTCTCGCACAGTCTAGTAGACTAGAGGTCCAAATTCAGGGCATCAGCTCCAGGGTGAGGCTTTCTCTCTCTATCGGCTCTGGAGGAAGGTACTTCTCATCAATCTTCCTCTGGACTAGGAGCTTCCCCATGCAGGAGCCCAGGGTCCAAAGCCGTGCTCTGCTCCTGGTGCTACTTTCTTCGTGGTATGAGGTCCTCCATCTCTCTGCTCGATTCTCTCTTTTATATCTCAAAAGAGATTAGCTAAACACACTATCTAATCTTGTAGATCCCATCAATATAACTTTCACTAACCCATCTCATTTCATCATAGTGATAGGATTTACAACACATAGGGAAATCATATAAAATGGTGGACAACCACACATGACTGGGACTCATGGCTCAGCTAAGTTGACAGATATTTGCGGGGGGAGACACAATTCAATTCATGACATTTACCAAACAGAAATGATTAACTCTGAAGTAAAAAATTGTTTGTTTTCTCATTACTCTCTAACAAAGCATTTACTTCCCATAAACTTGTTTGGAGGTGAAAATGATGCAATTAGTCTTACCATTTAATTAGCACAGAACTTAAAGCAAATACGAATTTTGGCTGATGAAATAAAAACATGACATTATGGCTTGAACAATTCTAATAAGCATAAAACTACTATATTGGTGCCATATTATTCTGCTTAATATATTATTACTATATTTATTCTTACCGTGGTAAGGATGGGAAAAATGTTGCCCCAATATTGGTAGACCTGAATTTTTATTTCTCCAAAGACTAAGCTATTGGAGTATTAAAGGAATTTTATTTGTTTTTAATTTTTTTCTGGTAAGGCATTTTCTAACTGTATTTGTTGTTAATTAATTTTTATTGTGCTTTAAGTGAAAGTTTACAAATCAAGTCAGTCTCTCATGCAAAAATTTATACACACCTTGCTATACACTCCTAATTGCTCTCCCCCTAATTAGACAGCACACTCCCTCCCTCCGCTCTCTCTCCTCATGTCCATTTGGGCACCTTCTGACCCCCTCTGCCCTCTCATCTCCCCTCCAGACAGGAGATGCCAACACAGTCTCATGTGTCTACTTGATCCAAGAAGCCCGTTCTTCACCAGTAACATTTTCCATCCCATATTCCAGTCCAATCCCTGTCTGAAGAGTTGGCCCTGGGAATGGTTCCTGTCTTGGGCCAACAGAAGGTCAAAGGACCCTGACCTCCAGGGTCCTTCTAGTCCCAGTCTGACCATTAAGGCTGGTCTTTCTATGAGAATTTGGGGCCTGCATCCCACTGCTCTCCTGCTCACTCAGGGGTTCTCTCTTGTGTTGCCTGTCAGGGCAGTCATCAGTTGTGGCCTGGCACCATCTAGTTCTTCTGGTCTCAGGCTGATGTAGTCTCTGAATTATGTGGTCCTTTCTGTCTGTCTCTTAGGCTCATAGTTACCTTGTGTCTTTGGTGTTCTTCATTCTTCCTTGCTCCAGGTGGGTTGAGACTAATTGATGCATCTTAGATGGCTGCTTGCTAGCATTTAAGACCCCAGACGCCACTCTAAAAGTGGGATGCAGAATGTTTTCTTAATAGATTTTATTATGCCAATTGACTTAGATGTCCCCTGAAACCATGGTCCCCAAACCCCCACCCCTGCTTTGCCGGCCTTTGAAGCATTCAGTTAATTCAGGAAACTGCTTTGCTTTTGGTTTAGTCCAGTTGTGTTGACATCTCCTATATTGTGTGTTGTCTTTCCCTTCACCTAAAATAAAACTTATCTACTATCTAATTACTGAAAAACCCTGTCCCTCCCTCCCCCCTCTTGTAACCACCAAAGAATATTTTCTTCTCTGTTTAAACTGTTTCTCCAGTTCTTATAATAGTGTTCTTGTACAATATTTGTCCTTTTGCAGTTGATTAATTTCAATAAGCATGTCTTCCAGATTTTTCCATGTTATGTAATGTTTCACGGATTCATCATTGTTCTTTCTTGATGCATAGTATTTCATTTTGGGAATAAAGCATAATTTATTTATCCACTCATCTGTTGATGGGCACCCTGGTTGCTTCCAACTTTTTGCTATTGTAAATAGTGCTGCAATGAACATGGGTGTGCATATATCTGTTCGTGTAAAGGCTCTTATTTCTCTAGGATATATAGCAAGGAGTGGGATTGCTGGATCATATAGTAGTTCTATTTCTAGTCTTTTAAGGAAGGGCCAAATCAATTTCCAAAGTGGTTGTACTATTTTACATTCCCACCAGCAGTGTATAAGTGTTCCAGTCTCTCCACAACCTCTCCAACATTTATTATTTTGTGTTTTATGGATTAATGCCAGGCTTGTTGGAGTTAGATAGAATCTCATTGTGCTTTTGATTTGCATTTCTCTAATGGCTAATGATCATGAGCAATTCCTCATGTATCTGTTTGCCACCTGAATGTCTTCTTTAGTGAAATGCCTGTTCATATCTTTTGCCCATTTTTTAATTGGGTTATTTGTCTTTTTGTAGTTGAGTTTTTGCAGTATCATGTAGGTTTTAGAGATCAGGCGCTGATCGGAAATGTCATAGCTAAAAACTTTTCCCCAGTCTATAGATAGTCTTTTTACTCTCTTGGTGAAGTCTTTGGATGAGCATAGGTGTTTGATTTTTAGAAGCTCTCAGTTATCTAGTTTCTCTTCTGCATTTTTAGTAATGTTTGTATACTGTTTATGTCATGTATTAGAGCTCTTAGCATTGTCCCTATTTTTTTTTTCCATAATCTTTATCGTTTTAGATTTTGTATTTAAGTCTTTGATCCGTTTTGAGCTTGTTCTTGTGCATGGAGTGAGGTATGGGCCTGTTTCATTTTTTTGCAGATAGATATCCAGTTATGCCAGCACCATTTGTTAAAAAGACTGTCTTTTCCCCAATTAACAGACTTTGGGCCTTTGTCAAATATCAACTGCTCATATGTGGATGGATTTATGTCTGGATTCTCAATTCTGTTCCATTGGTCTATGTATGTGTTGTTGTACCAGTACCAGGCTGTTTTGACTACTGTGGCAGTATAATAGTTTTTAAAATCAGGTTGAGTGAGGCCTCCCACTTTGTTCTTCTTTCTCAGTAATGCTTTCTTTATCCGGGGTCTCTTGCCCTTCCATATGAAGTTGGTGATTTGTTTCTCCATCTCATTAAAAAATGTCATTGGAATTTGGATCGGAATTGCATTGTATCTATAGATGCCTTTTGGTAGAATAGGCATTTTTACATTGTTGAGTCTTCCTATCCATGAGCAAGGTATGTTTTTCCACTTATGTACATCTCTTTTGGTTTTTTGCAGTAATGTCTTGTAGTTTCCTTTGTATAGGTTTTTACATCTCCGGTAAGATTTATTCCTAAGTATTTTATCTTCTTGGGGGCTACTGTAAACGGTATTGATTTGGTGATTTCCCCTTCAATGTTCTTTTTATTGGTGTAGAGGAATCCAGCTGATTTTTGTATGTTTATCTTGTATCCTGATACACTGCTGAACTCTTCTGTTAGTTTCAGTAGCTTTCTTGAGGATTTTTTAGGGTTTTCGGTGTATAAAATCATGCCATCTGCAAATAGAGATACTTTTACTTCTTCCTTACCAATCTGGATGTGCTTTATTTCTTTATCTAGCCTAATTGCTCTGGATGGGGCCTCCAGCACAATGTTGAATAAGAATGGTGATAAAGGGCATCCTTGTCTGGTTCCTGTTCTCAGGGGGAATGCTTTCAGGCTCTCTCCATTTAGGATGATGTTGGCTGTTGGCTTTGTATAAATGCCCTTGATTATGTTCAGGAATTTTGCTTCTATTCCTATTTTGCTGAGAGTTTTTATCATGAATGGGTGTTGAACTCTGTCAAATGCCTTTTCTGCATCAATTGATAAAATCATGTGATTCTTGTCTTTTGTTTTCTTTATATGGTGGATTACATTCATTGTTTTTCTAATGCTGAACCATCCTTGCATACCTGGTATGAATCCCGCGTGGTCACGGTGAATTATTTTTTTGATGCGTAGTTGAATTCTATTGGCTAGAATTTTGTTGAGGATTTTTACGTCTAAGTTCATGAGGGATATAGGTCTGTAATTTTCATTTTTTGTGGTGTCTGTACTTGGTTTTGGTATCAGGGATATGCTGGCTTCATAGAATGAGTTTGGGAGTATTCTGTCCTTTTCTATGCTCTGAAATACCTTTAGTAGTAGTGGTGTTAACTCTTCTCTGAAAGTTTGGTAGAACTCTGCAGTGAAGCCGTCCAGGCCAGGGCTTTTTTTTGTTGGAAGTTTTTTGATTACCTTTTCAATCTCTTCTCTTGTTATGGGTCTATTGAGCTGTTCTATATCTGTTTGTGTTAGTTTAGGTAGGTAGTGTGTTTCTAGGAATTCATCCATTTCTTCTAGGTTTTCAAATTTGTTAGAGTACAATTTTTCGTAGTAATCTGATATGATTCTTTTAATTTTAGTTCGGTCTGTTGTGATATCGGCCATCTCATTTCTTATTTGGGTTATCTGCTTCCTATCCTGTTTTTCTTTTGTCATCCTGGCCAATGGTTTATCAATGTTGTTAATTTTTTCAGAGAACCAGCTTTTGGTCTTGCTAATCCTTTCAATTGTTTTCCTGTTCTCTATTTCACTTAATTGTGCTCTAATTTTTATTATTTGCTTTCTTCTGGTGCCTGAGGGTTTCTTTTGTTGCTCCCCTTCTATTTGTTCAAGTTGTAGGAATAATTCTTTGATTTTGGCCCTTTCTTCTTTTTGTATGTGTGCATTTATTGATATAAATTGACCTCTGACCACTGCTTTCGCTGTGTCCCAAAGGTTCTGATAGGAAGTGTTTTCATTCTCATTGGATTCTATGAATTTCTTTATTCCATTCTTAATGTCTTCTATAATCCAGTCTTTTTTGAGCAGGGTATTGTTCAGTTTCCAAGTATTTGATTTCTTTTCCCTGCTTTTTCTTTTATTTATTTCTATTTTTATGGACCTATGGTCAGAGAAGATGCTTTGTAATATTTCAATATTTTGGATTCTGCTAAGGCTTGCTTTATGACCTAACATGTGGTCTATTCTAGAGAATGTTCCATGTGCACTAGAAAAGAAAGTATACTTGGATCCTGTTGGGTGGAGTGTTCTGTATATGTCTACGAGTTCAAGGTGGTTGATTGTGGCATTTAGATCTTCGCTGTCTTTAATGAGCTTCTTACTCCGTGTGCTGTCCTTCACCAAAAGTGGTGTGCTGAAGTCTCCTACTATAATTTTGGAACTGTCTATCTCACTTTTCAATGCTGTTAGAGTTTGTTTTATTTATCTTGCAGCCCTGTCAATGGGTGCATAAATATTTAATACGGTTATATTCTCCTGGTAAATTGTCCCTTTAGTCATTATATAGTGTCCTTCCTTATCCTTTGTGGTGGATTTAACTTTCAAGTCTATTTTGTCACAAATTAATATTGCCTTTCCTGCTCTTTTTTGATTGTTATTTGCTTGATAGAGATATATATTTTTCCATCATTTGACTTTTAATTTGTTTGTGTCTCTAAGTCTAAGATGTGTCTCTTGTCAGCATATAGTTGTATCATGTTTTTTTTATCCAATCTGCAATTCTCTCTCTCTTTCTTGGTGTATTTAATCCATTTACATTTGGTGTAATTATGGATAGGTATGAGTTTAGTGCTGTCATTTTGATGTCCTTTTTGTGTGTTGTTGACAGTTTCATTTTGCACTTACTTTTTTGTGCTGAGTTTTTCTTTGTAAATTGTGTGTTTTTCATTGTAGTTGTATTTGTTTTGCTGAGCCTTTATGTTTATCTTGGTTTTTATTTTGTAGTGTGGGATTGTTAGTCTTCTTTGTGGTTCCCTTAATATTTACCCCTATTTTTCTGAGTATAAACCTAACTTCTGTCTCCCTATATCTCCCTGATTTTGTCTCCATAAGGAAGATCTATGCCTACTTTATTTAGTCCCTCTCTATTGATTATTGTCATCTCTTACACGATGACATCACTGATCCCGTTTTGAGCATTTTTTTAAATCTTATTTTATTTTTGTAATTTCCCTGTCTGAATTGATATCTGGTTTCTCTGTCCTGTGTCCTAGTGTTGTGTTGATATCTGATATTATTGATTTTCTAACCAGAGAATTACCTTTAGTATTTCTTGTAGTTTTGGTTTGGTTTTTGCAAATTTCCTAAGCTTGTGTTTATCTGTAAATGACTTAATTTTGCATTCATATTTGAGAGGCAGTTTTGCTGGATATGATTCTTGGCTCGCAATTTTTCTCTTTCAATGCTCTATATATGTCATTGCATTGCCTTCTTGCCTGCATGGTTTCTGCCGAGTAGTCCGAACTTATTCTTATTAATTCTCTTTTGTAGGTGACTTTTTCTTATCCCTGGCTGCTCTTAAACTTTTCTCTTTATCTTTGGTTTTGGCAAGTTTGATGATAATATGTCTTGGTGACTTTCTTTTGGGATCTACCTTGTATGGGGTTTGGTGATCATCTTGGATAGATATCCTTTCATCTTTCATGATGTCTGGGAAGTTTTCTGCCACCAAATCTTCAACTATTCTCCGTGTATTTTCTGTTATCCCTCTCTGGTCTGGTATTGCAATCAATCACAAGTTATTCTTCCTGATAGAGTCCCACATGATTCTTAGGGTTTCTTCATTTTCTTAAATTCTTTTATCTGATGTTTCTTCAAATATATTGATGCCAAGTGCCTTATGCTCCGTCTCCCCAATTCTGCATTCCAGTTCCTCAATTCTGCTCCTATGACTTCCTATTGAGTTGTCTAATTCTGTAATTTTATTGACAATCTTTTGAATTTCTGAATGCTTTCTCTCTATGGATTCTTGAAGCTTATTAAATTTTTGGTTATGTTCTTGAATAATTTTTTCAATTTCTTCAACTGCTTTATCTGTGTGTTCCTTGGCTGTTTCTGTATATTGCCTGATCTTGTTCCTGAGGTCATTTCTGATGTTGCTCCTGATGTCTTGAATCGCTCTGTATATCAATCTTTTGTATTCTGCATCTGGCAATTCCAGGAATACATCTTCCTCCAGAAGAGTCCTTGATTCTCTGTTTTGGGAGTTTGTTGAAGAATCAAGGTCTGCTTCTTTATGGGATTTGATATTGACTGCTCTCTCCGAGCCATCTATAAGATGTTGTAATAATCTATTTTTTGTTTGCTCACCATGTCCAATCTTCCTGCTTTGTTTTGTTTCAACATACCCAAATAGGTTACTAGAGTGTGCTAACTTGATTACTGGAGCATTTGAAGCACTAATGTCCTGTTACTAGATGGTTAGAGCTGTTACCAGGCATATGAGCCTATGAGTCCATTCACTATTCTTGTATAGATTCAGCTCAGGTGTCCTGAGAGTTGGTTACCTATTGTGTGGTATAGGCTCTCACCTACTACCTTAGAGGAGTAGTGGTGATGGTTGTATGCACTGGTTTCTGGTAGCGGCAGGGGGTCACAGTCTGAGGAGGACAGGGTGCTGACAGCCTTCCCCCAAGTGTCAGTGAGGAAGGAGAACCACTGTTCTCTAGAGCGATCTGGTAGGTGGGCTTTGTAGCTGAACCTTAGGCACCCAATGCTTATATCTGTAAATACTGGTAGGCACTACTATCCTCAGACCTCTTTTGAGGGTGGCTGGATGGTGTGCATGGAGCCTCAGCCCTCAGGTCCCTGCTGTGGGTAGGTGAGGGTCCTGTTTAATAGGCACAGAGGTATCAGACCTCCAAAACCTGCCTCTCCACTGCACTGCTGAAACAATTACAGTCAGACCTCTAACAGATTTGCCCTTGCATTATAATAGCCACCTGGTTCCATGTAGGGGTGAAAGTTAAAGCCTGTGGATTGCCTATGGCTGAACTGGAGCCTCTTCTGCTCTGAGCTTCCAGTTTAGAGGAGTTGGGAAAGTATTTTTCCCCAGTTTGTTAATTTCCTCCTTCTCGCAGTCCAGGAGAATGGGTCAGAGAGGGTGCAGCATGTTCTATCTCAGGCCCAGGGAATTCAACTACTAATGAGACCATCTGGGGTGGGTAGAGGGGGGAGGGATCAGATAGATAGGAGAGAGTACTTTCAGAAGAAGGAGCAATTAGATGCTCACGGTAAGTTAGACAAAATCACTTATCTTGTGTCAAGAGCGCTGTTTCATCTCAGATTCCAGAGGTCTGTGTGAGCTGGCTGGGTCTCCACTAAGATTGCGCCAGAGGGTTAAGGCTGCGTCCTGCACTTGCCTTCTTTAGTTGAAGCAGCTTTGTCCTAAACCCCACAGCCAGACTCGTGGCCATCACACCAGGGTGTCAAGGTGCTGGCAGTTCATTTGCCTTTTTTCACTGAAGCAGCCACTTCCTAAACTCCGTGGGCAGCCATGCTGTAGACAAGCCACAGGGTTAGGGGTGCGCTACTTTGCTTGCCTTCTTTTGCTGAATCTGCCGTGTCTCAGGAAACTACCATCAGCCCTGCAGTGGTCGCACTAAAGGATGGCACCAAGGAATCAGAGCTGAGGCACAGTGCGGGCTTGGCAATTCGTTGCTGCTTCTGCACTGTCTCTTGCTCCCCTGTCACTCAGATTGATTCCTTAGTTCTGTGTTTGATGCTCAGGGTCCGTAGATTGCCATATACTTAATTGATTCACTTGTTTTTTCAGGTCTTTCTTGCAAGAGGGTTCAGTGGAAGCTTCTAACTAGTTAGCCATCTTGGCCCCACCTCCTAACGGTATTTTTTTAAGGAATTAAAAAAGATCTTTCAGGCAGTTATTTCTCTTTGATATAGAGTCTGGGTTTGGTGTCTTGATTTCCTGATTAGAAATATGAAAAACTGATGAGAAAAATCTCAGATGACAAAGAAGGAGAATAAAAGAACATTATCTTCTTTTTTTTTCCAATTTTAATCTGAAAACTGGCTTTGCTTTTTGGTAGTCTTATAAAGACTTGGGAGTCATCTTAATTTAGAAGATGTGGTGAAAATTAAATGTTTTCACAAAATCACAAAATAGTAAACCTTTCGAGATGATTTAGCCCAATTCCCTAATTTTACAGGAAATTAGGTCACAGAATTAAGTGACTTGTCCAGAGTTTCATGGTTAGTTAGTGGCAAACTAGGACTAGAGCTCAGGCATCTAAACTCTTAGTCCAGTGCTTTTACTTCTTCTTGGAAGAGATAATTGCTTGATAACTTAACCTGCAATATAAATAAGGAAAATATTCTGAGAAGGGTAAAACTTGAATTTCAGCTTTAGAGGCCTAATTGTTATTGTGCTTCTGATATTCATACTGTATCTCAGCAACTCCTCTGCATTCCTGTCTGTCTCCCTTCTTCAGGGGTGTGTGTGTTCCTTCTTTAGGAAACACCCTAGGAGGGCAAGAACTATTCCTGAATGTTTTCCTTCATCACTTTCAACCTTCATCTTTTAATACATTTGCAGTTACCAGTAAATGTATTTAGTAACACCTGCTGTATGCAGGGCCCTGGGTAGAGCATTGCATAATAATAACCATGTTTTGCTTTCAAGGAGTTTACAGCCTGGCTGGGGATTTGACTCTTTTGAAAATAACTTCTCCAAAGCAGATTGGGAGTCATGTCATCACGGAGGTAGAAACTAAATGCTATGACAGGTTCAAGGATAGAAAGGGTCACATTTGGGAAGATGGGGCTGAAGATGAAATCAAAAGAGGTTTCACAAAGAAGGCTACATATGGCATGACTTGAAGGGTGGGTAGGATTTCAATAGCTGGTGATGAAGGAAGGGGGCTTGTGAGCTGGGAGGGACCACTGCTGGATGACACTGCCTGTCATTATAGGCTTCCAAAGCTTTGGTGGATCTCACTCTTCTTCCACCGTAGGCAGTCAATAAACATTTGTTGATTGATTACTGTTGTGTACCAGTGACACTGTCATTCAATTCCTGCCTTTGGTATGTGAAGGCCACAAGAGCTTTGTGTTACAATGTTGCTAATGCTCTGTATACTAAGCTTTGGAGCACCAACGTTATGTCCATGAAGGTCTCGGCACCATTCTTTGCTGTACAATGTACTTAAATGTAAGACCCAAAGATACTTGTCTTTCTTTTTTCCCCTCTCAAAACACAATTAACTTCTGGACCATATCAGTTGTCCATTTAGAATGGTGTTGATCCTATTTGTCTGGGCAGTACTGAAATCCTTGTCCTGGAGCTGAAAGGCTGAGATTTTAGCATGATCTTCTTCATTGCCCAGGAATCCCTAGGTCATACAAAGAGTTAACATGCTTTGCTGCTACCCAAAAGGTTGGAGGCTCAAGTTTACCCAGAGGTGCCTCAGAAGAAAGGCCTGGTAATCTACTTCTGAAAAATCAGCCACTGAAAACTCTATGGAGCACAATTCTATTCGGACACACATGAGGTTGCCGTGAGTCAGAGTTGAATTGATGGCAACTGGTTTTTCTCCATTGCCTAGGTTTCCTGATCACTCTGCTCCTGCAGATGACTTCAGACCACTGGATTTTAGTCAAAGCATTCGGTGGAGTAGGTTGAGTTTTTGCCTGGCTCCTGAACAATGGAACAGTCAGGGCTGGTTTCCCAGCCTGGGTGTGCTGTGTTTGTTGCAGCTGCCTCTACTGGCCCTTCCCCGAGTTCACCCCAGGAAAACATGCCCGTTTCTTCAAGTCGATTCCGACTCACGAGGCCATAGTTTCCTCAGCCAAATGGAGAGTTGATAGCCTTTCCTTGGAACAGCTGGGCACCCTGACCTCGGGAACTGAGCACAGCCTTTGTCTAAAACCAGTTGCTCTCGAGTTGACTCTGACTCGTGGAGACCCCATGTGCTCCATAGCGTTTTTTAATGGCTGGTTTTTTGGAAGTAGATCACCAGGTCTTTCTTCCAAGGCATCTCTGGGTGGACTGGAATCTCCAGCCTTCCGATTAGCAGCCTAGTGAGTTAACCGTTTGCACCACCCAGAAACTCCAGCTATTGTCTAGACTAGAGGCTTACAGCCATAGCACCAGGCCAGTCCTGTCAGTTGTGAGCTGGGAGGCAACTTAAGAGCTACAAGCAATAAAGCACTTACGCTTAAAAATGACTTAGCTAAAAAAGTAGAATGGATTCAGTGTTTTTCTTAAAGAAATGTCATGCTCATTCCGTGCATTGATATGGTTTATGACATTGGGTAGAATTGAGTGGGCTTACAGGTGAGCTGGCTGGGAATACCACACAACCTCCACCCTGGCATATGTGTGCCCACGAGAGTGAGGTAGCTCATGAGTCCATCTGCATTTCCTCATGGAATAAAGGTTGAGAAATGCTGAATTGGTACATATCTCAACTGAGGTCCTGGTGGATGAAGCTCAGGTTGGGGAAACATCTGTGTGGGTTGCCACACAGTAGTCCCATCTGGGGAGTTCCTAGGTGTTGCAAATGGTTAGTGCACTTGGCTGCTAACCAAAAGGTTGGTGGTTTGAGTTCATCCAGAGGCACCTTGAGAGAAAGGCCCAGTGATCTACTTCTGAAAATTCAGTCACTGAAAACCCTCTGGAGCCCAGTTTTACTCTGACACACATGGGGTCGCCATGAGTTGGAGTTGACTCCACAGGAAACCGGTACAGTTTCATCTGGGGGTCTAAGAGTTGGTGGATATTTTGAAAATGCAAGAATAGATGTTACAATTCTGAGGTTAGACCTTAGTTTTGAAGTAATCTGGACCCCTCCCCCCTTTTTATTAGCTCCTTGAGAAGTTTGCTAAAGGGAATGCTTTTTCTTCTATCCCATCCTCTTTCTTCTCATCCAATGACCTATAGGCAGAACTTGCTTGGTTCAGATCTGTTTTGGCTCTAGGCCTTCTCTCCCTGCAGAAGTGATCGGTGGTTCTTAGCGGGCAACTTTAGGTTCATTCTTGCTAGACCCGACATTGTCTTAAGTGTACTATACTCTCTTCTTACTGATTTGAAAAGGTACAGATATTAAAAGATTATGGATTTTTTTTTAAAAAATGAAAGTATAAAATTGACAACCCAATTGTGAACTCCAGTGACCTTTACGATACCCTGTATAATATAAAAAAAAAAAAAATTTTTTTTTTTTTTATATTAGATGTTGATGTTCAAAAGAGAACACTTCACTCAGAACTGCATAGATGCTTCCCAACTCTTTCCTGTCATATATAGATTACAATAACATTTCCAGGGTCCACTGAGGTATCTGAGGAGGCTGTGCCATCAGAGGTGAGTGGGCAGCATCTTGGCATACCTGGAATTTATTTGCGTGGCTGCCGTCTAAGGGGCTCTGTAATGGGTACCATGTGGTACTAACCCACTTGATTGTAAATTCATTATCAGCTTAGGTGGATCAGATTTGCAGTGTTTTATCTGGTGGTGTGACCTCAAGAAATGGGAACTTCCTGTTATGGGCTGAATTGTATTCCCTCTGTTCCCCCTAATGGGAAAAAAAGAAGATAGTTGAAGTCCTTACCCCTAGACCTGTGAATGTGTCCCTGTTTCCAGAAATAGAGATTTTTTTGTTTTTTTTTTGTGGTAAATATACTCACTGCCTTTGAGTCAACTCTGACTCCTAGTGCCCGTATAGGACAGAGCAGAACTACCCCCTAGAGTTTCCAGTGCTGTAAATCTTTATGGAAAGAGTCTGTCACATCTTTCTCCGATGGAGTTGCTGGTGGATTCAAACCACCTACCTTTTGGTTAGCAGCCAAGAACTTTAGCCACTGCACCACCAGGGCTCTCTGTGGTAAATATAAATGTAACAAATTGTTTGCCTTTTCAACATTCTTCACGTGCATAGTTCAATGACATTAGTTATATTTATCATATTGTTCAAACATTAGCATTATTCATTTGGGAAAATAGGGTCTTTCTTTGAAGATGGTATCAGTGTAGTTAACATGGTCACACTGGAGTAGGCTAGGCCCTAATCCTATGTGACTGGTGTCTTACAAAGAGGAGAACAGACACAGAAACAGTGTGGCACAGGGGAGGGGCTGTGTGAAGATACATCTACCAGCAGCAGAAGAACGCCAAGGATGGCCAGCAGCCACGAGACAGGCATGGAGATTTCCTCTCTCACAGCCCTCAAGAGGAACTGACGTGGCTGACACCCTAATTTGAACTTCTAGCCTCCAAAACCATGAGACAGTAAATTCCTGTTCTTTAAAGCCACCCAGTTGTTGGTATTTTGTTAAGGCAGCCCTAGGAGACTGGACATTGCTTACTAAGTAAAATTGCATCTCTACTGTGTAGGTACTGTCAATATTTTTCTAGTTCTTACCCTCATAAAACAAGTTGATTGGACTTTCCCAATGAAAGCAAATCATTCAACTGCTAGGTGCTGAAACTAACTCGTCTGTTTAAGAAGGAGAGGAGCCCAGACTCTAGCTGAGGGGGTGGGTTGAGGAAGGTTTTTAGCTCGGGTCAGCTGTGAACGTGTTCTAATTACATACACTTTCTGAGACACAGTTTCTCTGTTTATCATATGCAAAACCATAACATCTGCCCTGTCTATCTAACATGGTTTCTTTTATGAAACTTAAAAAAAGAAAGTGAATAAAATGAAAGCTCTTTCTCACAGATTAACCAGGGCCAGGCCTAGGGTGACAGAGATGCCTAGTGCTGAAAATTTAAGGAGATGTTCTCAGGGTTGTGTAGGTTATGCCCTGGGAGCCCTCTTGCCCGACCCTAGTCCCAGACCCATTGTTAGCAATTACATTATCAATTATGTTAGTGACAATTAACAGTAACAGGCCCTTGAAGTCCCCTCAATGTTCTGGCCGTCACAGGGTGGTGTTGATTCTGCTTAGTGTGAAGATAGGCAAACACAGCGTCAATCACATCATTCTAGAACTAGAAACCCTTTTCCTTCTGTGATCGTGCCTAGGTTAGTGCCTTGTAAGCACTCAGTATTTAGGATTCTAGAGCAAAAAGAGTGTCAGGGACCCCCTGGTTGGGTAATCTGCAAACTCTCTGACGGGCGGGTGGGTGGTGGTAGGTAGAGCTCTGTCCCACCTCCCTTAATTGGTACAGCTCTGCTCCTATTTGTCTTGGTTTAAATGCTTACTTAAAAATAAATAAATAAGAAGAGGGGGTGTGAGCTTTGGCCAACTTTTGCTCGTATTGTGAACTAGTGTCACTGACCACCAAACCCTGTGGGTCTGAACTTCATCACTGACCACTCCCGTAGCTGTCTGCGGTGGTCAGGGCAGCCCACCGGTAGGTTTGCCTGGGGCAACTACGCAGAAGACTCACCCTCCAAAGTCTCGTTTTTGTTAGGAGGGCAAGAAGGGTGCACTGTTAACAGCAAAAGGAGAGAGCTCTATTTAAACTGAAATAAAAATAGTGTGGGTATGAATGACTTTCCACCTGATGGTACAAGATATGCCACATTTCTTTATGGTCTTAAATCTTGCGCATTCCAGCCAATGACTGGTAAGCTTTCTGATTCCCATCATTTTTCTTGAGTCTTCTTCCCTCATTTGAAAGCAGATGAGAACCCCAGTGGCTTACATGCTTCAGGTAAATCAGGTCAGGCCATCTAGCCTTCAGTCTAATGGTAGCTTCTGAGATGTTCTTACCAAGGCTGGCAGCTTCCACTTTACCATGCTCTTGACCTCTGCCTCTTCACCACCTGCTTGGTCTTTAGGCATCCATGTAGTCTCCCCATCAGAGTAACAGTATGTTTCCGAGATATGTTAAAACCAACTCTCAGTCTGGTCTGGCAGTGGACCATCCCCTCCTGCAGAGCAGTTGAGCTCAGAATCATAAGCACAAAGGCTTCGCTGTATTTGATGGGAGCGGGGAGGGGAGGGGAGGTTTCCTTTTCATTCTCCTTCCTGATGAATCCACAGTGGCGAGAAGGACTGAACACCAAACAAAACCTCCATAACTCAGCTGTAATATTTATGGTTGTTTTCTTTTAAAAAGCATAAAAAACAAACAAAAATAATGTTGGTGGAGGAAACGATGCCAACATCTAGTAAGAGATCAGCCTTGAATGTCCTGGGAATGTCCTGTTTTCTTAGACAAATTTTGTCTTTGAAATTAGGACCACACATTAGGATATAGCCAGAAAGTACAATAACTGAAAGAAAATTTGGAACTGGTATTCCATACAAGTGTTGCATTTCTTTATCTGAATTCTAGGCAAGAAAAAGACACTGGAGGGCAGGCTGAGGTTTTGTTGTATTACCTTTTCTGCCAAAAGGGAAGCCAGAAAGGAACAATTTGTTGAGTATCTATTGAGTATCAGGTATTATGTGCCAGATCCTTTACATACACGTGTTCATTTAATCCTAAAAATAACACTGTGGGGCAGGTATTATTATCTAAACTTACAGATGAGTCAAGTGTAAGATTAAATAAATATCCAGAAATCACACAATTAGGAAGGGAATGAATCCAAGACTTGACCTCAAGCCTCTGATTCTAAAGTCCAATATTATTTCCTGTTAATTCATGCAGTTGAAGAGCCCTGGTGGCACAAATGCTTAAGCACTTGGCTGCTAACCAAAAGGTTGGTGGTTCAAACCCACCCAGCAGCTCTGCAGGAAAAAAGACCTGTCAATCTGCTCCTATAAATATTATAGCCTAGAAAATCCTATGAGGGCAGTTCTATGTCACATAGGGTCACTATGAGTCAGAATTGACTTGATAGCACCATCACCACCACCAACAATACATGCAATTAATAAGGAGGAAGGTGGAAGGCTTTCTTCTTGTTTAATTAGGTTATTTTATATGAAGGTGCAGGTATATAGTACTTGAGTGACTGTTAGCTGACAAAATCTGAATGGTATAGTAGTAAGAAAGAGTCAGGAAGGAAAAAAGAAACAGAAATAAGAGGGAAAAATATCAAGAGGCAGAGATACACCCCCTGCTCCCCCCCACACACAGTCTTTTTGTATTCCTTTGACCTCAGTCAGCCAATGGAAGGATTGAATGGAGTCGAGTCTTTGAAAGGCATTGACTCTAGAAAGGTTGTCAAGAAAATCTTTCAACAACTAACTGATGGTTATCACTTCTAGGGACAAAAAAGCAAGTGTGAGTTGTGTTTGAATCTTATATTGGCAAAAAATGGAAATCTGGAGAGTGTAGTACCATTCTGCCCCATAATCATAAAGGGTTTTACATTGCAACTGTGTTTTCCCTTGGTAATGAATTGAAACAACATAGATTATAGAAGTTACCAAATTCCTAATTCTTTGTGCTCCTCTTCCTGCTGGCTGCCATCACTTCTAAACCCTCTGTTTTCTCTCCCTCACCTCCTTTCTCTCTCTCTCTCTCTCTCTCGTGCGTGCATGTACACACACATACACACACACACACAACAGCTCACAAATCAACAAACCATGTTAAGTGCTTACTAAAGGCCACACACTGTGAGGGGCACAGGGACTCAAAAATTTCTTCATTTATCCAATTCCTATTCTTGGGGACCACATTTGTGCTTATCAACCATTGATCTAAGATACCACGTAGGACAGAGAGACACAGTGTCTTTCAGGGCAGGAATTATGTAAATACGCTGTTATCAGGGGGCTTCTAGAGCATTCTGTTTGACTTGGGGAGAATTTATAAAGCAGGAGTGCCATTACAATCTATTTCAAATAAATGTGACTTCATTGAATATAAAATTAAATTTCTGCCAAGTAGTCGTTACACAGCTTGGTAAGATGGGAGAGCTAAGGGGCTTTGCAAAATCTAAAGAGCTGGGAATGCCAAAATGTGTGTCGTGTTTGCCGGGGCAGGTAGAAGGTGCGAGTGAGCTTCTGCAGAGACAACCCTGGGGTTCGCAGCAGATCAGACACTTGGCATCCAGCTCAGGAATGTTGGAAGCCATTCCCAGGCGTTTCCTCTGGGCCTGGCAACACTCTTCAGATTTGGAAAGCATCCTTGTAGAATGCTAGTTCCCCAGGTTTTAGGGCCTGACTCCTTCCCTGGGAGATATGTTAATCTGTCCTCCAAACCCTCCTTCGATACTAATGTTACAAATCAAACAGGCCACCTCATCAAAGATGAGTCAGGAGTTTAGTTTCCCTCCACCAAACAACTGTTCAACGTATTTCAGGGATGGTCCCTCTGGACATCACGTCAGATCTTTGAGATGTAGAGAAGAAATGGAAGATTGTGAGAGGGAGCGAAGATGAGAAGATGGGCATCTCCTTCCATGCCTGAGGTCTAGGTGTTGAGCAGCCTTGGCTGAAGGGACAGCATGACGTTCAGGGACAGACGTAGGCTCACAAGGTCAAATGAATGCTGGGGTTCTGGGTCTTCCCCTTGCTGTCTGTAAGACCTTCTCCATCACCCCGCCTTCCCGACTTCCACAGCCTCGGCTTCCTCATATATAGGGTGAGTTGTCTGAGAATTAGAGATAATGGATGAAAAATGCCTGACATGTTTGTTGTTGTTAGTTGCTGTTGAGTTGACTCTGACTCACGGTGACCTCACGCGCAACAGAATGAAAGGTTGCCTGGTCCCGAACCATTCGCACAATCGCCAGCATGTTTGCATCCCTTGTTGCAGCTATCTCACCAAGGGTCTCCCATGCTCTCATTGGCCCTCTACTTCACGAAACATGATGTCCTACTCTAGTAATTGATCCCTTCTGACAACATGTCCAAAGCAAGCAAGTCAGATAATGTTCTGTTGTGATCCATAAGGTTTTCATTGACTAATTTCTAGAAGCAGATCTCCAGGCCTTTCTTCCTAGTCTGTCTGTCTTCCAGGGCTCCTCTGAAACCTATCCACCATGGGTAAACCTGTTGATATTTGAAATACGAGTGGCATAGCTTCCAGCATCACAACAACACACACGTCACCACAGTTACGTAAACTGACAGATGGTAGGCCTGACACATAATAAAGTCTTAATTAAGATAGTTATTGTTATTTGTTTTATAAATATTCTAAACTGTGACTTGGTGATGTCTAGAGCAGTCTCTTAAGGAGCCCTGAAGGTGCAGTGGTTAAGCACTTGACTGCTAACTGTCCTTGGAAACCCTGTGGAGCAGTTCTACTCTGTCCTTTAGGGTCACTATGAGTCGGAATTGACTGACAGCAAGGGGCTTGGTTTGGTTTTGGTTTAAAGCAATCTTTTACTGACTAAAGACTCTCGGAAGTTCATGTAGCTCAGGTGTTCCAATACCCAACTACAGAACTGCTTACGTGGGATGTGCCAATGGATAAATACCCAATGGGTTTCCCCAGTTGCCTTTCTATAAAAAGAGGCCTGACTATATTCATGGCCAATAAAGTGGCATAATCCATTACTAACCCAAAGAAGAAAACTATTTATATGACCATTGGGATTGAGGTTACAAAACTGAAATTAGAGAAAGAAAAAGGAAGCTTCTTATACCCTCTCCGGTTTAGTGTAGAATGTGTTTTCTCAGCCTAATCTTCCATGGACAGCCCTGACAGCATCCCAGGGGACAGCATGAAGAAGGCTTTCTCTGGAAAGTGCTATCAGGGATGACTGAGCTATATCAACAATCAGAGAAATATTGATGTGTAAATCAGAGGGAGGCCATTTCACTGCGAGGTTCATGTTTGGTTTAGGATGCTTTTGGCTTTGAGATGAGAAAGCTAACACTGCCTGGGTGGGGGAGAGGGTGGGGCTCCTGTAAGCGTGGGAAACCACAGGCTTCAGAGAGCCTGGGACCTGCAAATATTTGGGTTTATTTTTTCCACACACTGATAAGTTCTAGCTGTAATTCTTTTACATACTTGCTCCACTACATTGTTATTACTGCTTTTGCTCAAGGTGCCCATTAAACACAACACAGGTGCACACACACACACACACAGAGGAACAAAAACCAAAACAATTGCTTGTACAGTTAATAGAAACCAAATGGCCCAGTAGCTTGCAACTCCCCATATCATATGTTTTTCTTTTTCACACTAATTTCAGTCTCTCTCCTTGAGCTAACATTCTTCCCAGTTCATCCCAAGCCCCAAATGTCTGTAGTCTAAAGGCCTTTTGTCAACCACACTCATAGATTTCAATCTCCTTGAGGGGTGAACTTGCCTGCCTTGTTTCATTACTTGCATGACATTCTTCACAGATGAGGACTTTGACCTTCTTAAATTCCTGTTGGAGATTAAATACCAAACCCAGCAGTCCACTGGGGAGTTAAAAGACAGTTTCAGTACACACAGCAAGACCTGGCACAGAGGTCAAATGATTAACTCAGGGGAAAATGTAGATCTGATGGTCAAACGCAGGCTTTAACTTACATTCTAAACTGCTTTTGGCACTGCAGGTTCCTTGAGTCCGAGGTAGGGAATAGCTCTGCTCTTGGTTAGTTTGGACTTTTTCTTTAAAGCACAAAAATGCTATTGTTTCCCTCTTTATGGAAATTCTAGGAGTTTCAGTCACAGTCTTCACCACCCGTCTGTCAGTTCGTCAGACTGTTGTGGCTTGCATGTTGCTATGATGCCGGAAGCTATGCTTACCAGTATTTTAAACACAAGCAGGGTCATCTATGGTGGACAGGTGGCAGTGGAGCTTCCAGACTAAGGTAGACTAGGAAGAAAGGCCTGGTGATGAACTTCAGAAAAACAGTCAATGAAAACCCTGTGGATCACAACAGAATATTGTCTGATATAATGCCGGCAAGCGAGCCCCTTGGGTTGGAAGGTACTCAATGGACTTGAGCACACCAGGGATTGTGAAGACTGTGCAGGACTATGCTACATTTTCTTCTCTTGTACATGGAGTCGTCATGAGTTGGCGCCGACTTGACAGCCACTAACAACAGTCCCTCTTTGGACAGGCTTATTTCCTGGCCCTCATCTGTGGTATCACCCTTATTGGTGGTCTTACATATAGCTGGGTTGGACCTACTGTCTTTTCTCTCCTCCTTGCTCCCTTTTGTTCTTCCAATCTCATTTTAGGCTTTTCTAGTGGTTTAAAATATTTCATGGCTGATTAGTAAGGCAAATGTTAATAAGGAGCCTGCGGGGTGGATGACGTCTATATCCCACAGCTACACCGAGCCTTTTGAAGTTACCAAGTCAGAAGGTTGGGGAACCAGGGATACAGCTGAAAAATGTTTCATTCTGTGTGAAAATTTTGCTAACATATTTATTGTTTTGTAATCAAACAGAGGCTTTAAGTTCTTAAACTTTCCAAAAAGTCTGTGAACTTGAGGGAAAATGTTTTGTGCAATTGTCTCTTAATCCATTCAGGTTTTGTATTTGGTTCCTTCTTTGTTTTTTGGTTTTTTTCTTATCCCTTTTTATTTGGTTCCTTTTTTATTTTGTTTCATATTTGGCTCCTTTCCTGTTGGCTATGTGTTACTTACTCTCTCCTGTAAGGAAGGAAGAGTCCTAGATAGAAGTTGAGAGAAAAATAGGATTCCATATTCTCCCTACTTTTGAATCCGCTCACTTTTCTTGGGAAAGGGAGGCTGACATTGTGGGTAAACTAAACCCGGGAGTTACGCATCTAGGTAGTATAATGCAATGGGT
Source organism: Loxodonta africana (assembly GCF_030014295.1). Classification (NCBI taxonomy): domain Eukaryota; kingdom Metazoa; phylum Chordata; class Mammalia; order Proboscidea; family Elephantidae; genus Loxodonta; species Loxodonta africana. The sequence continues at coordinate 171,595,901 of NC_087345.1, read as the reverse complement.
AAGCGTAGGGATTTGGCATCAGAAAGACCTGGACTTGAACTTTGGCTAATTAACTAACCTTGTGTGACCTTGGGAAAGTTTATTAAACTCTCAGCTTTAATTTTCTCATGTGTAAAATGGGAATAATAAAAATAGTAATTTCATAGGACAACTAAGATAATTCAGTTAGGTAATACTGCGTTCCCAACACATAGCAACGTTTCTTAGGTATTAGTGTTACGCTCTGCAGTACCCTGTGATCGATTATAGATAGAACACTGATTATTCAGGTGTCAAATCGTTATCCCATAACCTCAAACCCTTTCTATTTAGTGTGGTAGGATACCTTCGAGACTGTGGTTTATGTTTTTCTCCCTTCCTCTGTCCTTTTCTGTGTTCAAATAGGTGGCAGGCTATTACTACTTGGATGTATGAGCTTATGGGTATGATCCTCACCTGCTATGCCTTTAAAGGTAACAAACATTTCATTAAGTGGATGGAAACAGTTTCAGTCCAAAAGGATAGCTTCATTTATAAGTGATCAGGAAGCTACATGATCTAAGCTCCCCATGCTCAGATGGCCAGGACCTCTGGGAACTCACAGCTCTCAGAATGCGTTCCGCAGAGCTCACAGGGAGGGCACAAAAGAGAAAGCTTTGAAGATTTCTGCCGTTCTTTTTTTTTTTTTTTGCGCTACGCTCCTAAGTATTTCAGACCTCTCCAGCCTCTTTTAGGACCTCCTGCAGGGATATTTTAAGTGCCCAGAATAAGGTAGTACTCGCTTGCTTTTTTTTTTTTTTTTTCTTCCTAATTTGACTCATTCAGTCCAATCACTTTGTTGTCCTTGTTTTCAGACTTCACCCAGGCTTCAAGGGCTGGGTTTTTCCTCAGCTTCATGTGAGAAAGTATCTATAAACCATTACGAGACTGCTTGGCCTCTCTGACTAGGATAGGGCTGTTCTAGGACACTTTCAGATTTTTGGTCTCAAAAGAGCCTTCTGAAAATATTGTGGGGTGGGAGTAAGACTTTCAGTTCTGTTCCCAGGGAACTCTGGAATCAATCCAACTCATTTCCTGCCTCCAGCCTAATTAAAGCCATAAAGTCAATAACAATAACAACACCTTAGAATACTTTGCAGCCCATGGAAGGCTATGCATACATTATTGCACTTGTCCTCACAATGGCTCTGTGAGGTTGGCTGGGCTTAACACAATAATAATAGCATAAACTTATTGAGCACTTGCTGTGTGCTAGATTTTATGCTAAGCATTTCGATTCTCATGATAACCTTATGAGGTAATAGTAGTATACTCTTTGAAGATCAAGTAGAGGCTAAGAGAGTTAAGTAACTCACCACATCGCTTGAAGATGACAGAGATGGGTCTGTCAGCTGACAGAAGTCTGCCTGGCTCTGCGAGCTGTGCTCTCTACCACTGGTGTTGGGGCGGGGGGTGGTGGGCAGACTCAGGGACTGAGAGACTTAGCCAAGGTTACGTAATCGTTAGCATGGCCAGGACCAAACCCCAGATCTCTGATTCCCCGGCCAGTACTCTTCACGTTACACTGTGCTAAGGCACTCTATATTTTGGATTATTAAACTTTAAGGAGCTTATAAAACCACTCAATTTAGCTTAGCCTGCAGCTGGGAGTGATTAAGCCAGTAAAGGCTCTAAATCAGCACACCTAACAGCAGGACCCGCAGCGCCCCAAGGAGCAGCTCTGTCTCTGCCAGCAGCATTACTCCACAGTGGAGCTCAGCCCTGGCTGCCTAATGCCCCACGCCAGATTAAGGTGGGGCCCGAGCATGAGTATTTCTTGCTTTTTAATTTTATTGTGGTAAAATATACAACTAAAGATTTTGCCATTTTAACCATTTTTATGTGTATGGATTGATACGATAGCTACAACAATGGACTCAAACATACCAATGTTCATGAAGATGGTATAGAAACTGTTACGCATAATGGTGGCATGGGTCGGAGATGTCTTGACAGCGACTCGACAGCAACTGACAACAAGCGTACAATTCAGTGGAATTAATTACGTAATCATCACCACTATCCCCTTTCCAAAAGTTTTGCATCATCCCAAACAGAAACTCCGTACTCCTTACGCACTCGTTCCTCACGCTCTCCTCCCCAGCCTCTGATAACTACTAATAAACTTTTGTCTCTATTCTCTTGCCTATTGCAGATGTTTCATACAAGTGGGATCATGCAATATTTGTCCTTTGGTGTCTGACTTACTTCAATCAGCATCATGTTGTCAAGGTTAGCCCATGTGGCAGCATGTATCACACTTCATTTCTCTTTATGGCTGAATAACATTTTCTTGAATGGACATACCACATTTTGTGTATCCATTCTTCTGCTGGTGCACACTTGGCCATTGTGAATAATGCAGAAATGAATACTGGTGTACAAGTATCTGTTTGAGTCCCTGTTTTCAAGTCTTTTGGGTATATACCTAGGAGCAGAATTGCTGGGTCATGTGAAATTTTATGTTTAACTTCTTGAGAAACCACCACACTGTTTTCCACAGTGGCTGCGCCATTTTACATTCCCACAAGCAACGGATGAGGGTTCCAATTTCATGATGAGTATTTTTTAAGAGCTTTTACCATGGCAGTCAAGGTTGGGAGTCATTGACTTAAGGCATCAATCTCAATTTAGCCTGGGGTGTGAGTTCTGAGAGCTACCAAACGGGAACTCAGGAGGAGGAAGTGAGGAACAACATGCTGTCTCGGCCCAGTTTGTGTCTTAGCTGGCCTTCCAGAGAGAAGGGGCTCCTTAGAAATTGCTTTATACAACACTTAGAGCAGGGCCTACAGGTAATCTTAAATTTTTTTGGATACTACTTGCAAAAGACCAGGAATTTTTAACTTAGAACTCATGGATAACTTCCCTAGGGTGAGGAGGGGACTGTGTGGGATGACTGAAATTGAATTGTGTGTATATTCAAAAGGGCATTTTTCCTAGGAGGCAATTCATTGTCTTCTTTAGGTTCTCAAAGGATTCTGTAATTTTCAAAGGGTACTGAGCCATTTATAAAAGCTACCTTATTTATTTATTTATTTTTATTTATTATTCCAAGTGCAATAGCAGACAGAGTCCAGATTTCAGAGCTAGAAGAAGCCAGGGCGGCACAACCTTTGCAGCAAATGAGAATAACCTGCGGGGCTGTCACAAATACTGATGCCTGGGCCATAAACTTAGAAGTTCTGATTTAATAGTCTGTGGATAGGGCCGAGGGAATCAGTGTTTTTTGTTTTTTAACGTTTTATTGTGTTTTAGGTGAAGATTTACAGAGCAAATTAGCTTCTCCTTCAATAGTTTACATACAAATTATTCCGTAACTTTGGTTGCAACCACTCAATGTGGTTACCACCCTGAGTTCTCCGTTTTCATTCTTCCGATTTTCTTGCCCCTTCCTGCCTTCTCATCTTTGCTTTCAGATAGATGTTGCCCTTTTGGTCTCATATAGATGACTGTTCTAAGGAGTACTTTCCTCATGGGCGTTACTGTTTATTTTATAGACCCGTCTATTATTTGAAGCCCAATTTGGGCGAAGGTGATCTCTGGGAGTGGCTTCATTTTCAAATTAGAAAAGTATCTAAAGGCCATAGTCTCAGGGGTTCTTCCAGCCTCTATCGGACCAGTAATTCTGGTCTTTTTATGCATTTGAGTTTTGTTCTACATTTTTTCCTACTCTAATCAGGACCTTCAATTGTGATCCTGGTCAGAATTATAGGTAAGGGTAGCCAGGCACCATCTAGTTCTTCTGGTCTCAGGCTAGTGAAGGCCATGGTTCCTGCGGTCCATTAGTCCTTGGACTAATTACTTCCTTGAGTCTTTGGTTTTCTTCACTCTTTTTTGCTCCAGACAGAAAGGGATCAATAGTTGTATCTTAGATGGTTGCTAGCAAGCTTTTAAGACCCCGGATGCTACTCATAAAGTAGGACATAGAACATTGTCTTTATGAACTATGTTATGCCAATTGACCTAGATGTCCCCTGAGACTATGGTTCTGAGACTTCAAGCCCAGTAACTCTGTCCCATGAGGTGTTTGGTTATATCTAGGAAGTTTCCACGACTGTGCCCCTTGTGTGCTATATTATATATGTGTGAATGTACCTGCAGCATATATAAATACATATGTAAACATATCCACAACCAAGCCTATGTATGCATGTGGACGTACATCCTCCCACATCTTGCAGGACTGTATATGTTATCGTATTTACAGTAGTTGCCTTTCGTTTTTGTGAACCTCTCAGTGTCTTTCCTTGCCCTGATCATGTTGTACAGACTCCCCCCTTATTGGATATTGTCTTTCCCTTCACAAAAGTTAACACATGTCTACTATCTAGTTAGTGATTTTCCTTCCCTCTCCCCTCCCATCCCTGGTAACCATCAAAGAATGTTTCTTTTTGTGTGTAAACCATTTCTTGACATTTTATGATAGTGGTCTTATACAGTATTTGTCCTTTTATGATTGATTTATTTCACTCAGCATAATGTCCTCCAGATTCATCCATGTTGTGAGATGTTTCGAGAATTCATCAGTATTCTTTATCATTGCGTAGCAATCAATTGTGCGCATGCATCACAGTTTATCCATTCATCCATTGACAGACATTTACTTTGTTTCCATCTTTTTGCTATTGTGAATAATGCTGCAATGAACACGCATGTGCACATGTTTATTCGTGTCATGGCTCTTATTTCTCTAGGATATACACCTAGAAGTGGGATCACTGAATTTTAAGGTATTTCTGTTTCCAGTTTTTAAGGAAGTGCCATACTGTTTTCCATAGTGGTTGTACCATTTTACATTCCCACCAGTGTGTAACAGTTCCATTCTCCCCACAACCTTGCCAACATTTGTTGTTTTCTGGTTTTTTGATCACTGCCATTAATTCCAGAGTGAGATGGTATCCTATTGTAGTTTTGACTTCACAAGCATCTCTTCATGTGTTTGTTAGTAGCCTGAATGTCTTCTTTGGTGAAGTGCCTGTTCATACACTTTTCCCATTTTTTAATGGGATCGTTCATCTTTTTGTTGTCGAGGTGTTGAAGATTCTATAGATTTTAGAGATTAGAACCTTGTTGAATATGTTGTAGCCAAACTTTTTTTTTTTTTTTCCCCCAGCCTGTAGGTTCTCTCTTTGCTCTTTTGGCAAAGTCTTTTGATGAGCATAAGTGTTTAATTTTTTAGGAGGTCCTATTTATCTAGTTTATCTTCTGCTGTTTGTGCGTTTTTACTTATGTTTGGTATTCCATTTATGCCATATATTAGAGCCCCTAGCATTGCTCATATTTTTTCTTCCATGATCTTTATAGTTCTAGGTTTTGTGTTTAGGTCTTTGATCCATTTTGAGTTAGTTTTTGTGTACGGTGTGAGTATGGATCTTGCTTCATTTTTGTGCACATGAATATCCAGTTTTGCCAGTACCATTTGTTAAAGAGATTTTCTCTTCCCCATTTAGTGGACTTTGAGCCTTTGTCAAAGATCAGCTGTCCATAGGTAGATGGATTTACTTTTGGGTTCTCAATTCTGTTCCATTGGTCTATGTGTCTGTCATTCTATCAGTACCAGCCTGCTCTGGCTACAGTGGTGACATAGTAGGTTCTGAGATCCGTTAGTGTGAGGCCTCCTACTTTGTTCTTTTTCTTTAATAATGCTTTGCTTATTCAGGGCCTTTTTCCTTTCCATATGAAGTTGATGATTAGTTTTTCCATCTCATTAAAGAATGTTGCTGGAATTTGGATTGGGATTGCATTATATTTGTAGATCACTTTGGCTAGTAGTGACTTTTTCACAATGCTGAGTCTTCCTATCCTTGAGCATGGTATATTTTTTCATTTATGTGTGTCTCTCTTGGTTTCCTACAGTAGCATTTTTTAGTTTTCTTTGTTTAAGTCTTTTACAAAAGTTCCTAGTTGTATTTATTACTAAGTATTTTATCTTTTGGGGGGCTATGGTAAATGGTATTGTTTTCCGGACTTCCTTTTCAGAGTTCTCTTTGTTAACGTAGAGGAATCCAACTGCTTATTTTATGTTGATTTTGTACCCTGCCACTTTGCCGAACCCTTTTATTAGTTCTAGCTGCTTTCTTGTGGGATGGATAATTTTTTCACACTTCTTCCTTACCAATTTGTATGTCTTTTACTTCCCTTTCTTACCTTATTGCTCTAGTTAGGGCTTCCAGTACAATACTGAATAAGAGTGGTGATAAAGGGCATCCTTGTCTGGTTCCCATTCTCAAGAGGGATGCTTTCAGTCTCTCTTTTGACAATAATGTTGACTGTTGGTTTTGTATATATGCCCTCAATTATGTTGAGGAATCTTCCTTCTATTCCTATTTTGTTGAGAGTTTTTATCAAGAGTGAGTGTTGGACTTTATGAAATGCCTTTTCTTCATCATTTGAGATGATCATGTCCTTCTGTCCTTTGTTTTATTTATGTGGTGGATTACGTTGATTGATTTGCTAATGTTGAACTGCCCTTGCAACCTGGTATGAATCCCACTTGGTAAATGAAGTATTTTTTTTTTGATATGCTGTTGTATTCTATAGGCTTTAATTTTGTTGAGAATTTTTGCACATGCATTCATGAAGGATATTGGTCTATAAATTTCTTCTTTAGTGGTGTTGTTGCCTGGCTTTGGTATCAGTGTTATACTGGCTTCATAGAATGAATTTGGGAGTATTTCTTCCTTTCCTTTGTTCTGAAATAGTCTGAGAAGTGTTACAGTCAACTCCTCTGAATGTTTGGTACAATTCTTCAGTGAAGCCATCTGGGCAAGGACTTTTTTGTTGGGAGTTTTTTTTATGACCCCTTCAATTTCTTCTTTTGTTATAGGCCTGTTCAGGATTCCTGCCTCAGTTTGTGTTAGTTTTGGTAGGTGGTATGCTTCTAGAAATTTGTCCATTTCTTCTAGGTTTTCATATTTATTGGAGTATAATTTTTCACATTATTCTGTTATGATCCTTATTATTTCATTTGGATTTGTTGTAATGTCATCCATCTCATTTCTTATTTGGGTTATTTACATCTTCTCCTTTCCTTTTAGTGTTTATGTTTTCATTCTAATTTGACTCTCGAAATTTTTTAAATTTCATTTTTAATTTCTTCTATTACCCAGTGGTTTTTAAGCATGGTGTTATTCAATTTCCATGTATTTGATTTTTTTTCCCCTTGTTCTTCCTGTTACCGATTTCTGATTTTATAACATTGTGATCAGAGAAGATGCTTTGTATTATTCTGATAATTTTGAATCTATTAAGGCTTGCTTTGTGACCTAAAATATGGTCTGTTCTTGAGAATGATCCATGTGCGTTGGAGAAGAATGTATACTGTGCTGCTGTTGAGTGTAGTGTGCTGTATATGTCTACGAGGTCAAGTTGCTTGATTGTGTTGTTTAGATCTGTATCTTTGTTGAATTTCTTTCTATTAGCTCTGTCCTTCATCTAAAAAAAAAAAAAAAATTTTTTTTTTTTTCATCTAAAGTGGCGTGTTAAAGTTTCCTACCATTATTGTGGAATTCTCTATTTCTGTTTTCAATACTGTTGAAGTTTGTTTTATGTATTTTGGAGCTCTGTTGTTGAGTGTGTAAATATTTATTATGGTTATGTCCTCTTGGCTAACTGGCCCTTTAATCATTATATAGTGCCCTTCCTTGTCTCTTATGCTGGATTTTGCCTTAAAGTCTATTTTACCACAGATTAGTATTAATTGTAATATTAATATATAATATTAATATATACAGATAGTATTCCATATATATATATATATATGTGGAAACCCTGGTGGTGTAGTGGTTAAGTGCTATGGCTGCTAACCAAAAGGTCAGCAGTTCGAATCTGCCAGGCACTCCTTGGAAACTCCATGGGGCAGTTCTACTCTGTCCTATAGGGTCACTATGAGTTGGAATCAACTCGACGGCACTGGGTTTTGTTTATGTATATATATATATATATTTTTTTTATGTATGTATGTATGTATTTTTTTCCACCTTTTGATTTTTAGCTTATTTTTATCTTTGTGTCTCAGGTGTGTTGCCTGTAGGCAACATATTGATGGGTCTTTTTTAATTGATTCTGTTACTTTCTGTCTCTGGACTAGTGAATTTAAGCCATTTACATTCAGTATGATTATTGATAGATACGAATTTACTGCTTTCATTTTGCTGTGCTTTTTAAAGAATTTCTTTATTGTACTTTAGATGAAGGTTTACAGAGCAAATTAGTTTCTCATTAAACAATTAATACATATATTGTTTTTTGACATTGGTTGCTAACCCCATGGTATGTCAACACTCTTCCCTTCTTGACCTTGGATTTCCCATTACCAGTTTTCCTGTCCCCTCCTACCTTCTTGTCCTTTCCCTTGAGCTGGTGTGCCAATTTAGTCTTGTTTTGTTTTATGGGCCTGTCTAATCTCTCTCTCTTTTTTTTTTTTTTAATCTCTGGCTGAAGGGTGAGCCTCAGGAGTGACTTCAGTATTGAGTTAAAAGGGTGCCCAGGGGCCATACTCTAAGGGTTTCTCCAGTCTCTGTGAGACTAGTATGTTTGTGAATTAGAATTTTGTTCTATATTTTTCTCCAGCTCTGTTTGGGGCCCTTTACTGTGATCCCTGTTAGAGCAGTCGATGGTGATAGCTGGGTACCATCTAGGTGTGCTGGCTGTGGTAGTTGTGGTCCATTAGTCCTTTGGGCTAATCTTTCCTTTGTGTTTTTGGTTTTCTTCATTCTCCCTTGCTCCAGAAGGGGTAGAACCAGTACAGTATCATAGATGGCCTCTCACAAGCTTTTAAGAACCCAGATGCTACTCATCAAAGTAGAACGTAGAACATTTTCTTTATAAATTGTGTTATGGCAGTTGACCTAGATGTCCCCTGAAGCTATGGTCTCCAGGCCCCAGCCCTAGCTACCCTGTTCCTCAAAGTGTTTAGACGTGTCTGGGAAACTTCTTTGCTTTTGCTTTGGTCCAGTTGTGCTGACTTCCCATGTATTGTGTGTTGTCCTTCCTGTCACTGAAGTTGACCCTTGTCTACCATCTAGTTAGTGATTTTCCTCCCCCTCCCTTCCCACCCTAATAACCATGAAATAATGCTTTTTTCTGTCTGTAAACCTTTTCTTAAGTTCTTATAATAGTGGTCTTGTACAATATTTGTCCTTTTGTGATTGACTTATTTTACTCAACATAATGCCCTCCAGATTCATCCGTGTAGTGAGATGTTTCACAGATTCATCATTGTTCTTTATTGTTGTATAGGATTCCATTGTGAGTATATATCATAGTGTTTATCCATTTATCTGTTGATGGGCACCTAGGTTGTTTCCATCTTTTTGCTAATGTGAACAATGCTACAATGAACATGGGTGTGCATATGTCTATTCATGTGATGGCTCTTATTTCTCTAGGATATATTTGTAGAAGTGGATTGCTGGATGATATGGTATTTCTATTTCTAGCTTTTTAAGGATGCATCATATAGTTTTCCAAAATAGTTGTACCATTTTACATTCCCACCAGCAGTGCATACGAGTTCCAAACTCTCCACCTCTCCAACATTTGTTATTTTCTGTTTTATTTATTCATGTCAGTAATATTGGGGTGAGATGGTATCTCATTGTAGTTTTGATTTGCATTTCTGTAATGGCAAATAATCTCAAGCATTTCCTCACACGTCTGTTAGCTGCCTGAATGTCTTCTTATGTGAAGTGTCTGTTCCCATCCTTTGCCCATTTTTTAAATTGGGCTATTTGTCTTATTGTTGTGAAGGTGTTAGATTTTCCTACAGACATTAGAAATTAGACCCTTGGCGGGTTTATCATGCCAATTTTTTTTTTTTCCCAGGCTATAGGCTCTCCTTTTACTCTTTTGGTGAAGTCTTTTGATGAGCATAAGTGTTTAATTTTAGAAGATCTCTGTTATCTAGTTTATCTTCTGATGTTTGTTTAATGTTAGTTATGGTTTATATGCCATTTATGCCTTGTATTAGGGTCTCTAGTGTTTACCCTATTTTTTCTTCTATGATCTTTATAGTTTTTGGTTTTATACTTAGGTCTTTGATCCATTTTGAATTAGTTTTTGTGTATGGTGTGAAGAATGGGTCCTCTTTCATTTTTTTATAGATGGGCATCCAGTTTTGCCAGTACAATTTGTTAAAAAGATGGTTTTTTCCTCAATGAAATTTGGGCCTTTGTTGAAGCTTAGGTGAATGGATTTGTTGTGCTTCTTTTTTTTTTTTTTATGGTGTTGATTTTTTCTTTGTTCCACTTACTTTTCTTCACTGAGTTCTTTTTGTTTATGGATTTTCTTTTCATTTCCTTCATTGTTGTTGATTTTGTGTTTACTGAATATTTATGGTTCTCTTTGTTTTTATTTTGGTGAGTAGGTTTTCTTTTTGGTCACTCTGAAATTTACCTTTACCTTCCTAAAACAGTCTGTCATACCTTGATATCATCTTGGGTTCCTTTCCATGTGGAAGTTCTGTAACTATGCTGTGTATTTCCTCTTTTTATTTTGAGTTTGTCATCATTTACAAATCTCTGGTTCCCCGTTTTTCATATTGTAGTTTTATTTTGTTTTTGAGAATTTTTTTTTTAATCTGAGTTGGCATCTAGGTGATGTTGTCATGTGTCTTAATCTCAGGTTGTTGTTTGATGTTGCTTGTTCTCTGTCTGAAAGACAGAGAATACTTAATACTTCTTGTAAGGTTGGTTTGGTTTTTTACAAATTCCCTTAATTTCTGTTTATCAGAAATGTCCTAATTTCACCATTGTTTCTGAGAGACAGTTTTGCTGGCTATGTAATTCTTGATTGACAATTTTTTTTTTTTTTTCAGAATTTTATATATCTCCTCCCATTACCTTCTTGCCAGCATGGTTTCTGCTGAGAAATCAGAGCTTAATCTTATTGTTTCCCCTTTGTAGGTGACAGTTTGTTTTTCCTAAGCTGCTTTCAAGATTCTTTCTTTGTCTATGTCTTTGGAAAGTTTGATTGTGTTATGTCTTGGTGACATTTTTGTTGGATCTATGTTATATAGATATCTTATATAGATAGTTTGTTAAGATTCTTGGATGGCTATCTTCTCATCTTTCATGATATTAGGGAAGTTTCTGCCAGCAAATCTTCAAAAATTCTCTCTCTCTTTTTTTTTTTTTTTGGCCTCCTCCTGTTATGGAATTCTGATCATGTGTAAATTATTTCTCTTGACAGTGTCCCATATAACTCTTATGGTTTCTTCATTCTTTTTTCTTTATTGTTCCTGAAACAGATTAGTGTCAAGGGATTTGTCTTCTCTTCCATTGAGCCTGTTTTCTGTTGTTTTGATTCTACTTTTATGTTCTTCACCTGAGTTATCGATTTCGGAAATTTGATTGTTAATCTTCAGGATTTCCAGTTGCTGTTTTTGTGTGGTTCTTAATTATCTACTTATTTCATCATTTTGTTTTTGTATTGTTTCCCTCAATTCTTCTAGAGTTTTGTCTGTGTTTTCCTTGACTTTGCCTGCATTTTCCTTGATCTCTTGGAGGACACTATACATAAGCTTTTTTTTTTTTTAATTTTTATTAAGCTTCAAGTGAACATTTACCATTCCAATCAGTCTGTCACATGTAGGTTTACATACATCTTACTCCCTTCTCCCACTTGCTCTCCCCCTATTGAGTCAGCCCTTACAGTCTCTCGTTTCGTGCCAATTTTGCCATCTTCCCTCTCTCTCTATCTTCCCATCCCCCCTCCAGTCAAGAGTTGCCAACACACTCTCCAGTGTCCACCTGATTTAATTAGCTCACTCTTCATCGGCATCTCTCTCCCCCCCACTGACCAGTCCTTTTCATGCCTGATGATTTGTCTTCAGGGATGGTTCCTGTCCTGTGCCATCAGAAGTTCTGGGGAGCATTGTCTCTGGGATTCCTCTAGTCTCAATCATACCATTAGGTGTGGTCTTTTAATGAGAATTTGGGGTCTGTATCCCATTGGTCTCCTGCTCCCTCAGGAGTTGTCTGTTGTGCTCCCTGACAGGGCAGACATCAATTGTGGCCGGGCACCAACTAGTTCTTCTGGTCTCAGGATAATGTAGGTCTCTGGTTCATGTGGCCCTTTCTGTCTCTTGGGTTCTTAGTTGTCGTGTGACCTTGGTGTTCTTCCTTTGCCTTTGCTCCAGGTGGGTTGAGACTAATTGATGTATCTTAGATGGCCGCTTGTTGGCATTTAGGACCCCAGGCGCCACAATTCAAAGTGGGATGCAGAGCGTTTTCATAATAGAATTATTTTGCCCATTGACTTAGAAGTCCCCTCAAACCAAGTTCCCCAGACCCCAGCCCCTGCTCCGCTGACCTTTGAAGCTTTCATTTTATCCCGGAAACCTCTTTGCTTTTAATCCAGTCCAATTAGGCTGACCTTCCTTGTATTGAGTGTTCTTTCCCTTCACCCAAAGCAGTTCTTATCTACAGATTGATCAATAAAAAGCCCTCTCCCTCCCTCCCCCCTTTGTAACCACATAAGTATGTGTTCTTCTCCATTTTTTCTATTTCTCAAGATCTTATAATAGTGGTCTTATACAATATTTGTCCTTTTGCAACTGACTCATTTCGCTCAGCATAATGCCTTCCAGATTCCTCCATGTTATGAAATGTTTCAGAGATTCGTCACTGTTCTTTATCGATGCGTAGTATTCCATTGTGTGAATATACCACAATTTATTTACCCATTCATCCGTTGACGGACATCTTGGTTGCTTCCAGCTTTTTGCTATTGTAAACAGAGCTGCAATAAACATGGGTGTGCATATATCTGTTTGTGTGAAGGCTCTTGTATCTTTAGGGTATATTCCGAGGAGTGGGATTTCTGGGTTGTATGGTAGTTCTATTTCTAACTGTTTAAGATAACACCAGATGGATTTCCAAAGTGGTTGTACCATTTTGCAATCCCACCAGCAGTGTATGAGAGTTCTAATCTCTCCGCAGCCTCTCCAACATTTATTATTTTGTGTTTTTTGGATTAATGCCAGTCTAGTTGATGTGAGATGGAATCTCATCGTAGTTTTAATTTGCATTTCTCTAATGGCTAATGATCGGGAGCATTTTCTCATGTATCTGTTAGCTGCCTGAATATCTTCTTTAGTGAAATGTGTGTTCATCTCCTTTGCCCACTTCTTGATTGGGTTGTTTGTCTTTTTGTGGTTGAGTTTTGACAGAATCATGTAGATTTTAGGGATCAGGCGCTGGTCTGAGATGTCATAGCTGAATATTCTTTCCCAATCTGTAGGTGGTCTTTTTACTCTTTTGGTGAAGTCTTTAGATGAGCATAGGTGTTTGATTTTTAGGAGCTCCCAGTTATCTGGTTTCTCTTCATCATTTTTGGTAATGTTTTGTATTCTGTTTATGCCCTGTATTAGGGCTCCTAGGGTAGATCCTATTTTTTCTTCCATGATTTTTATCGTTTTACTCTTTATGTTTAGGTCTTTGATCCACTTGGAGTTAGTTTTTGTGCATGGTGTGAGGTATGGGTCCTGTTTCATTCTTTTGCAAATGGATATCCAGGTATGCCAGCACCATTTGTTAAAAAGACTATTATTTCCCCAATTGACTGACACTGGTCCTTTGTCAAATATCAGCTGCTCATACGTGGATGGATTTATATCTGGGTTCTCAATTCTGTTCCATTGGTCTATGTGCCTGTTGTTGTACCAGTACCAGGCTGTTTTGACTACTGTAGCTATATAATAGGTTCTGAAATTAGGTAAGGTGAGGCCTCCCGCTTTCTTCTTCTTTTTCAGTAATGTTTTGCTTATCCGGGGGTTCTTTCCTTTCCATATGAAATTAGTGATTTGTTTCTCTATCCCCTTAAAGTATGACGTTGGTATTTGGATTGGAAGTGCGTTATATGTATAAATGGCTTTTGGTAGAATAGACATTTTTACTACGTTAAGTCTTCCTATCCATGAGCAGGGTATGTTTTTCCACTTAAGTATGTCCTTTTGAATTTCTTGTAGCAGAGTTTTATAGTTTTGTTTGTATAGGTCTTTTACATCCTTGGTAAGATTTATTCCTAAGTATTTTATCTTCTTGGGGGCTACTGTGAATGGTATTGATTTGGTTATTTCCTCTTTGGTGTTCTTTTTGTTGATGTAGAGGAATCCAAGTGATTTTTATATGTTTATTTTATATCCTGAGACTCTTCCAAACTCTTCTATTAGTTTCAGTAGTTTTCTGGAGGATTCCTTAGGGTTTTCCATGTATACGATCATGTCATCTGCAAATAGTGATAGCTTTACTTCCTCCTTACCAATCTGGATACCCTTTATTTCTTTGTCTAGCCTAATTGCCCTGGCTAGGACTTCAAGTACGATGTTGAATAAGAGCGGTGATAAAGGGCATCCTTGTCTGGTTCCCGTTCTCAAGGGAAATGCTTTCAGGTTCTCTCCATTTAGAGTGATATTGGCCGTTGGCTTTGCATAGATGCCCTTTATTATGTTGAGGAATTTTCCTTCAATTCCTATTTTGGTAAGAGTTTTTATCATAAATGGGTGTTGAACTTTGTCAAATGCCTTTTCTGCATCTATTGATAAGATCATGTGGTTTTTATCTTTTGTTTTATTTATGTGATGGATTACATTAATGGTTTTTCTGATATTAAACCAGCCTTGCATACCTGGTATAAATCCCACTTGATCAGGGTGTATTATTTTTTTGATGTGTTGTTGGATTCTATTGGCTAGAATTTTGTTGAGGACTTTTGCATCTATGTTCATGAGGGATATAGGTCTAAAATTTTCTTTTTTTGTAATGTCTTTACCTGGTTTTGGTATCAGGGAGATGGTAGCTTCATAGAATGAGTTGGGTAGTATTCCGTCTTTTTCTATACTTTGAAATACCTTCAATAGTAATGGTGTTAAGTCTTCTCTGAAAGTTTGGTAGAACTCTGCAGTGAAGCCATCTGGGCCAGGACTTTTTTTGTTGGAAGTTTTTTGATTACCGTTTCAATCTCTTTTTTTGTTATGGGTCTATTTAGTTGTTCTACTTCTGAATGTGTTAGTTTAGGTAGGTAGTATTGTTCCAAGAATTTATCCATTTCTTCAAGGTTTTCAAATTTGTTAGAGTACAATTTTATGTAGTAATCTGATATGATTCTTTTGATTTCATTTGGTTCTGTTGTGATGTGGTCCTTCTCGTTTCTTATTCGGGTTATTTGTTTCCTTTCCTGTTTTTCTTTAGTCAGTCTAGCCAAAGGTTTATCAATTTTGTTAATTTTTTCAAAGAACCAGCTTTTGGCTTTGTTAATTCTTTCAATTGTTTTTCTGTTCTCTAGTTCATTTAGTTCAGCTCTAATTTTTATTATTTGTTTTCTTCTGGTGCCTGATGGGTTCTTTTGTTGCTCACTTTCTATTGGTTCAAGTTGTCGGGACAGTTCTATGATTTTGGCTCTTTCTTCTTTTTGTATGTGTGCATTTATCGATATAAATTGGCCTCTGAGCACTGCTTTTGCTGTGTCCCAGAGGTTTTGATAGGAAGTATTTTCATTCTCGTTGCTTTCTAAGAATTTCCTTATTCCCTCCTTGATGTCTTCTATAACCCAGTCTTTTTTCAGGAGGGTATTGTTCATTTTCCAAGTATTTGATTTCTTTTCCCTAGTTTTTCTCTTATTGATTTCTAGCTTCATTGCCTTGTGGTCTGAGAGGATGCTTTGTAATATTTCGATGTTTTGGATTCTGGTAAGATTTTTTTTATGACCTAATATGTGGTCTATTCTAGAGAATGTTCCATGTGCGCTAGAAAAAAAAGTATATTTTGCAGCAGTTGGGTGGAGAGTTCTGTATAAGTCAATGAGGTCAAGTTGGTTGATTGTTGTAAGTAGGTCTTCCGTGTCTCTATTGAGCTTCTTACTGGATGTCCTGTCCTTCTCCGAAAGTGGTGTGTTGAAGTCTCCTACTATATATGTGGAGGTGTCTATCTCACTTTTCAATTCTGTTAAAATTTGATTTATGTATCTTGCAGCCCTGTCATTAGGTGCGTAAATATTTAATATGGTTATGTCTTCCTGATCAATTGTCCCTTTTATCATTATATAGTGTCCTTCTTTATCCTTTGTGGTGGATTTAAGTCTAAAGTCTATTTTGTCAGAAATTAATATTGCTACTCCTCTTCTTTTTTGCTTATTGTTTGCTTGATATATTTTTTTCCATCCTTTGAGTTTTAGTTTGTTTGTGTCTCTAAGTCTAAGGTGTGTCTCTTGTAGGCAGCATATAGATGGATCGTGTTTTTTTATCCAGTCCGTGACTCTCTGTCTCTTTATTGGTGCATTTAGTCCATTTACATTCAGCGTAATTATAGATAAGTAAGTTTTTAGTGCTGTCATTTTGATGCCTTTTCATGTGTGTTGTTGGCCATTTCATTTTTCCACATGCTTTTTTGTGCTGAGACGTTTTTCTTAGTAGCTTGTGAGATCCTCATTTTCATAATGTTTAACTTTGTGTTTGTTGAGTCGTTACGTTTTTCTTGGCTTTTTTCTTGAGTTATGGAATTGATATTCCTTTTTGTGGTTACCTTATTATTTACCCCTATTTTTCTAAGTAAAAACCTAACTTGTATCCTTCTATATCGCCTTGTATCACTCTCCATCTGGCAGTTCAATGCCTCCTATGTTTAGTCCCTCTTTTTGATTATTGTGATCGTTTATCTATTGATTTCCATGATTTCCTGTTGTGTGTATTATTTTGTTTATTTATTTATTTTTTAGAATTAGCCTTAATTTGTTTGTTTTTGTGCTTTCCCTATTTGAGTTGCGTTGATATCAGGACGTTCTGTTATGTGACCTTGTATTGTGCTGGTACCTGATATTATTGGTCATCCGGCCAAACAATCTCCTTTAGCATTTCTTGCAGTCTTGGTTTAGTTTTTGCAAATTCTCTAAACTTGTGTTTATCTGTAAATATCTTAATTTCTCCTTCATATTTCAGAGAGAGTTTGCTGGATATATGATCCTTGGTTGGCAGTTTTTTTCGTTCAGTGCTCTGTATACGTTGCCCCATTGCCTTCTTGCCTGCGTGGTTTCTGCTGAGTAGTCAGAACATATTCTTATTGATTCTCCCTTGAAGGAAACCTTTCTTTTCTCCCTGGCTGCTTTTAAAATTTTCTGTTTGTCTTTGGTTTTGGCAAGTTTGATGATAATATGTCTTGGTGTTTTTCTTTTTGGATCAATCTTAAATGGGGTTCAATGAGCATCTTGGATAGATATCCTTTCGTCTTTCATGATGTCAGGGAAGTTTTGTGTCAGGATTTCTTCAACTATTTTCTCTTTGTTTTCTGTCCCCCCTCCCTGTTCTGGTACTCCAATCACTCACAAGTTATCCTTCTTGATAGAGTCCCACATGATTCTTAGGGTTTCTTCATTTTTTTAAATTCTTTTATCTGATTTTTTTTCAGCTATGTTGGTGTTGTTTCCCTGGTCCTCCAGAAGTCCCAGTCTACATTCTAATTGCTCGAGTCTGCTCCTCTTTCTATTGCGTTGTCAAATTCCGTAATTTTATTGTTAATCTTTTGGATTTCTACATGCTGTCTCACTATGGATTCTTGCAACTTGTTAATTTTTCCGCTATGTTCTTGAATAATCTTTTTGAGTTCTTCAACAGTTTTATCAGTGTGTTCCTTGGCTTTTTCTGCATTTATCCTAATTTCATTTGTGATATCTTTAAGCATTCTGTAAATTAGTTTTTTATATTCTGTATCTGATAATTCCAGGATTGTATCTTCATTTGGGAAAGATTTTGATTCTTTTGTTTGGGGGGTTGGAGAAGCTGTCATGGTCTGTTTCTTTATGTGGTTTGATATGGACTGCTGTCTCCAAGCCATCACTGGGAAACTAGATTTTCCAGGTAGTCAGCTAAAAAAAAATGCAGTCAGATCCCTATCTGAATTCTCCCTCTGGCTCCGGGTATTCGGATGTTAATGGGGCTGCCTGGGGAGGGTGGGGGAGGGATCAGAGAGCTAGGAGTGTAGCACCACAGAATATAGAGCTGAACACTGCATTCATGCTCCGCCAAAATCCGGGTGGGACGGGTCCCCGGCTAGGACGCTGCTTTCCTTGCTCAGAGACCAGTCACTTCCTCCCAGGGACTTCTCCTTCCTGTGCGCGGCACTGCTCGCGCTCACTGGGTGGGCGTTTCCCGCACGAACGGGTGGGCCCGCCCCTAGGGTCTATTCAGGCGAATATAATTGGGCCCCGCGGTCACGCCCTGTCCGTGCTCGCGCCCAAATCCCAGCGGGACGACTTCCGGGCTGGGACACTGCTTTCCCCGATCCGGGACCAGTCACTTCCTCCCGGGGACTTCTCCTTCCGGTGTGCCACACCTCTCGCACGAACTGCGTGGGCGTCACCCGCACGGCCAGGTGGGCCCGCCCCCTGGGTCAATTCAGGGTAATAAAAATGGACCCTGCGCTCACGCCCCGCCCGCGCGCGCACCCAAATCCCAGCGGAATGGCTCCCCGTCTGGGACGCTGCTTTCCCCGCTCCGAGACCAGTCACTTCCGGGGATTTCTCCCTCCTGTGTACCGCGCCACACGCGCAGACTGGGTGTGCGTCCTCCTGCACGAACGTGTGGGCCCCACCCCGGGGTCACTTTAGGGAAATATAGCTGACCTCCCCCCCCCCGCTCGCGCCCCATCCGCTTCTCGCCTGACTCCCGGCGGGATGGCTCCCCAGCTGGGACGCTGTTCTCCCCAGATCAGTCACTGCCTCCTGGGTGCTTCTCCCTCCGGCTGCGCCTCTACGCTGCCCGCGCCAACCAGCTAGACTTCCTCCCAGGATGGGTTCGGGGGGGAAGGGGTGGGCCCCCCTTCTGTGCCGTCTGCCCCCCTGGGCTCTGCCCCAGATCAGGCTCCGAAGGTCACCTGCCTGGTACGCTGGCTCCTGGTTCTGAAAACGGTCGCTGTCTGCCCGTATTTGTTTGTTTTCCGTCTCTAAGTCTGTGCTTGTTGTTCAGAGTTCGTAGATTGTTATGTATGTGATCGATTCCCTTGTTTTTTCGAGTCTTTGTTGCAAGAGGGATCCGCGGTAGCGTCCATCTAGTCCGCCATCTTGGCCCCGTCCTTCTATACATAAGCTTTTGAATTTCTTATCAGGTAGTTCTATTACCATTTATTCCTCAGGAAGGTATCCTGGCCCTTTATTTTGGTCACTTACTTGAGGCATTTTGCTTCTTTATGTGCTTTGATATTGTCTGTTCTGTTGCGTTGTGTTGGAGACAACAGACAACATCAAATCACATAAAGAAGCAGGACAAAATGCCTCAAGTAAGTGACCAAAATAAAGGGCCAGGATACCTTCCTGAGGAATAAATGGTAATAGAACTGTGTTTTATTGACTATGCAAAGGGATTCAACTGTGTGGATCATAACAAATGATGGATAACATTGCAAAGAATGGGAATTCCAAAACACTTGTGCTCAAGAGGAATGTGTACTTAGACCAAAAGGCAGTTGTTCACACAGAACAAGGGAATACTTCATGGTTTAAAGTCAAGAAAGGTATGCATCAGGGTTGTATTCTTTCACCATATTTATTCAATCTGTATGCTGAGCAAATAATCCAAGAAGCTGCACTATATGAAGAAAAGCACAGCATCAGGATTGGAGGAAGGCTCATTAACAACTTGTGTTATGTAGATGACACAACCTTGCTTGCTGAAAGTGAAGAGGACTTGAAGTACTTATTGATGAAGATCAAAGACCACTTCCTTCAGTGTGGATTACACCTCGACACATTGCAAACAAAAATCCTCACAAGTGGACCAATAAACAACATCATAATAAACGGAGACAAGATTGAAGTTGTCAAGGCTTTCACTTTACTTGGATCCACAATCAATGCTCATGGAAGCAGCAGCCAAGATACCAAATGACACATTACATTGGGCAAATCTGCTGCAAAAGCTCTCTTTAAAGTATTAAAAAGCAAAGATGTCACTTTAAGGACTAAGGTGCGCCTCACCCAAGCCATGGTGTTTTCAGTCACTTCACATGGATTTGAAAGCTGGACAATGAATAAGGAAGACTGAAGAAGAATTGATGTCTTTGAATTATGGTGTTGGTGAAGAATATTGAATATACCATGGAATTCCAAAAGAAGAGCAAATTCCTAGAATCCAGCATAGTGAGACCTCATCTCACATACTTTAGACATGTTATCAGGAGGGACAAGTCACTAGAGAAGGACATCATGCTTGGTAAGGTAAAGGGTCAGTGAAAAAAAGAAAGGCCCTCAACGAGATGGATTGACACAGTGGCTGCAAAAATGGGCTCAAACATAACAATGATTGTAAAGATGGCACAGGATCTGCAGTTTCTTTCCGTTGTACGTAGGGTCGCTGTGAGTTGGAACTGACTGACAACAACAGAGTAATGTACTTTCTTTAGCTGTTTCTTGTTCTTTGAGTCTTGAAGTTACATTCTAAGTTGTGGATTTTTGTTTGATAGATATGGAAATAATTTCTGCCTGGCAGGGGGAAAAACAAAACAAAACAAAAAACCCAGAGTTAATAGTTTATATTCTTGCAGGACATTAATTAGTTTTGTATCTAACCCACTAACCTTACTCTAACGTTCCTTTTGTAAATTGCGTATAAATACCTAGCTCCTCAAATCTCTTTGAACTGATCTTAACATCTTATTGGTTCCCTCACTAATTAATGACTTGAGTAAAATCTTTGACATGTTCATTTTATATTTGCGTGAAGAGTCATGAAGACCCTTATGAAAACTGTACTTTAACCCTCTTCTGCACTTAGAGACCTCAGACTGTGGAAGGTTCTGCTGCCCATTGCTGCACAGAAAGCCCAGAGCACCAGAATGGGCCTCCTGCTTGGTTATACTAACCATTTGCATAACATGGTGCCTGGCACACAATCGTTACTGTAGTATCTGCTGAGTGTGGTATGTTTCCTATGCCATTTTCCCTGTCTGCTTTGATTATGCTCAACACCTCAGATCCCTGGGTTTGGCTTTGAGCCATTGAAAAGGAATGACTTTCTAAGCACCCAGAGCATAGCCAAAAGGTGAGTTTACTTGACTCTCTTGATCTAATAGGGCATCTTCACCCAGTGAGGAGATTGGGGTGCAACAGCCCAAAGAAAGTCCATCCACCAAAGGGCTCCTTTAAGCCTTGCATAGGGTTCACAGTCCTGGCTGAACATTAGAATAACTGGGGAATAAAACAAAATATCCACGCCAGGGCCTCATGTTCCGAGATGCTAATTGCCCTATCTGGAGCCAGGCCTGGGCATCAGTGTTTCTAACAAAGCTACCACCACCCACCCCCCATCCCCATGATTCTAAGGCATGGCCAGGGCTGAGAATACTGGTCTTTCAACCAGCCCACGGAACTGCAAGGCTGTCTCTGTCTCTGCCAACGGCTCTCCCCCTCCTTGAATACGGGTAACTTTAGCTGTGCTCAAAGGACTTCCTAGGGGTGTTTTTTCCATGGATCACTCTGTGTTAGTCTTCATCATAGCGACCTTACCTTAGGTGCTCCAAAATCCACAGAAAAATCCCAATTCCTGAAAGATTCTTACCTTATCAACAACCTCCCTATTGCCTGCACAGAATGCTCTATTGTATGCGTTCTCTTTTTTTTCTTTTAATTCTAAGTTTCTGGCAGTCACTAAACTATCTCAGAGGCAGAAGCCAGCTTTGATGGCCTGTCAGGAAAGTTGAACGCTGTAATTTTTAACAATTTTCTAAAATCTCCTTTTCTGAAGTCTGCCTTTCCCTCCTCCCACTGACAGGCCTTTGGACTGCTGATTTGCACACAACCCCACTCCCCTGGCCTCCACCCCAGCTCTCCCTCCCCCCAACAAATTAATGGGGTGCTGCTGATGAGAGACAGTGGACTTCTCTGAGCATGCCTCTCTCTTGCCTCTCTGCCATCCTAGCCTGGCAACTTCAAAGCTTTCGTCATCCTGTTTCTGTCTTCCCTGAAGCCCGAGTGGCCCGATTCCATGGCCTGGGTCAAAAGTGCAGGCCTTAGCACCCGATGACAGGAGCTGGCCGGTGGTGACCAGAGCCCAGGCACAAGCTGTATTTTTTTCCTTTCCCCCCTTTTCTCTCCCCTTCTTCGCCTCCTCCTTCCAAAATCAATCTTTACGCTGGAAAGATAAGGCGGTCTTGAAGTCTCTTCTCAGTTCCGTGTTCCCTTCCTCTGCTTTCCCTTCCCTTTTATTTCAGACTAAGGCAGTCCTTTGTGAAGGGGACCGTGGGGTTTTTTTTTTTTTTTGCACAAATATTTAATCTTTTCCAATCTGCCCTTCTGCACTGCCTGTCAGTTCCTGTGGTTGAAACCACTCTGTTTGTTTTAGCTGGTAACAGGATACTGTTTTGAAAAGTGATGCAGAAGTCAGATTACTTATGAATTTGGGCTTTCTTTTGCATGAATGCTTTTCAAGGCAACTATAGATTTATTTTTTCTTCCTCAGAAGAATTATGTTGCCAGCGGGGGTGTGGTAGTGAGCAGACGGGGAAATCTAAAGACTTTTTAACTTTTTAGTCTTTAGCTTGGAAATCGCAGCAGCAGGGACCTATGAAAACAAACTTAGCTCCAGTTTCACTCAGGGTTTCTTTCAGCTGGGGATCATCTTCTTACCTTTAGAAAAATGTCATTATTTCGCACAAAATGTAGCTCACTCTATTGCTGTGTCAACGGTACCTGTTAGAAATCACCTGTTAAAACATACTTCGTTGTTTTTGCTTGCCATCGAGTGGATTCGAATTCATAGCGACCCTATAGGAAAGAGTAGAACTACCTCATAGAGTTTCCTAGGCTGTAATCTTTAAGGAAGAGACTGCCACATCTTTCTCCCATGGAGCAGCTGATGGGTTCGAACTGCTGACCTTTTGGTTAGTGACTCGTGCTTAACCACTGTGCTGCCACGGCTCCTTAAAACCTACTAACCCGTTGCCGTCAAGTCGATTCTGAGTCATAGAGACCGTATAGGACAGAGTAGAACTGTCCCATAGGGTTTCGAAGGAGCAGCTGGTGGATTTGACCTGCTGACCTTTTGGTTAGCAGCCGAGCTCTTAACCACTGCGTTACCAGGCTCTAGAACATACTAGAGAAATAAAAATGGAGAAATACAGTAGTAACCCATTTTTATGAAAAGCCTAGTTTGTGATATGTGCTTCCAATATGGCTGCCAATTCTTACCACAACTGTGTATGGCAACTATTACTTTCATTTTATGAATAATAAAATAGAGAAGCTAAGTATCTTGTCCGTGTTCACACAGCTAGTAATGGGTGAACTGGGTCTAACCCCAGGTCTGTCAAGCCCTTAAATGCACTCTTTCTACTCATCACCCTGTTTGTACAACTACTGGTCTATCAGCAGACAAAGTACCTACAGCCTTGGTAACCATATGTTTTGGATTTTTCAAAACAGCACTAGCTTTAAATATTTTTTTCCAATATTGGACCTAATTGCAGATAATAGATCCTAATTTTTATTTGGAAAATGTGTTCAATGTCATACTCTTAGTCTTGATTCAAGCTGTCCCCATAGCAGTCAAGGAGTCCGTGGAAAGACGGAACCCGTAAAACACATAGACTGAGGGTTTTGGTGATGTTTGGGGAAAAAATCAGCAATGAGAAGAGAAAGGGCCCTTTGCAAAAATTGGCCTAGAGTTCCAGACCCGAAAATGTTACTGGTTAACCCAAATATTCAACAAAAGAGGAAAGAGGAAATGAATTATGGGATAGTCAATGAATAACTATTATTGCTACCATTATGTACCACATTTTGGGAAAAACACTAATGTGAGGAAAATCTTGTGCTATAGTAAGTGAAAACACAGCTCATAAAATTAAATAGGCTGCAATTCCAGCTTCATGAAAAAAAAATAGGAAAAACCAGAAGAAAAATATCAAAGTATTCATAGCAGTTATCATTGAACTGTAAGGGTATTTTATTTATGGAGTTTTAAAAATATTTTCTATATGTTTCAACATGACTTTGTATTATTGTTATAATTAGATCCCAATTAATAAAAGTGACTTAAAAAAAAAAAAAGGAACATGCCACTGCCAAGTGTAGTGTTTCATTTGAATTATTTATCAGGAAAGAGGCCCCAGTGATAAAAATTGAAGAAGATATGGCCTCATTTAAGAATACGTATTCTTTGTCTTTCTCCTCTCTTCCCCAACCCTGTGAGACTGTTAGCTTCTCACCTCCTCTTCTCCCCCACCTCTGCTGCCATTGGAGTATCAGCTTACACAGATGGGCTTGCATATCTGTGAATTAGAAGAGTTTCCCATTTCTCTGCCCTTGTGAAGCTGGATAAGAGAAGGAAGGGAAAGAGAGATTCACTTATCCTAGTTACAGAGGTGTGTGGCTGCCTTCCTGCCCCTAAAGGAGCCCAAGCACAGTCCAAATGGTTCTGCTACGGTCAGGGTTTCATTTGGCTTCTAAGCTCTCCTGGGCAGCCGCTCCTTTGCAAGCTGGTTGTGAAGTTCCATTGTGTGTAAAGAACTACTAGCCCCTGGAAACTTGGACTGTTGGCAACATGAAAGTCTTTTATGGCCATTTAGATACTTTCATAGTATCCATTATAGCTGCCCTGGAAGATGGTAATGTCCATTTTAGTGCTTTATCACGCCATGTAGTGTATCCTTGGAGAACATGCAGGGCCTGAGACCGGGGAGTGAACCTGTAAGGAGCTATTTGGCCTACACTGGAAGAAATAATTTTCATGTCTTAAGTGTTTCAAATTAAAAAATGTAATTTTTTCTAGTTGAAAAAAATAATGTGTTTATTATGAGTTTCCAGTTTTAGAAATCTAGAGCGTTTTCTTTCCGTTTGGGGAAGACGTGAAATCTTTCCATGGCTCCTAAAGAACTCTTTTTTTTTTTTTCTTTTCTTACTTCACCTTGAACAAATTACATTTTGAGTGAGAGCATTTCCTATTTTTTTTCCATCAGGTTTCAGAAACGAGCTAATGTGTGTGTTATATTTGGCGGGGTGGAGGGTGGGGATTAATGAAGTAGACATGATAGAGACAGAGAAGGGGCTCAATCAACCCCTGTCCCTAAAGGAACTAGGCCATTGTTCTCTCACTGAGTTCGGAAGATTACAATAGGGCAGCAGGTTTCCCCGCTCACATGCCATAGGCTTTGTTGAGAGTCCTCTTTCTGTATCTCAGTGCCCTCTATATGAAATGAGGATTCTGTCACCCCCATATCCTAAGGTTGTTGTGAACAGTATATGTAATGCTGAATGTGAACCTGATTTGAAAATAAAAAATGTTACACATCAAGGTCTTATTCTTCTACTATTTGACATGTGTTCATTGGCAAGTGAAAATCAACATAAAATATTTTTAAATATCAACTGCTATGTGCTTAGCACTGCAGGAGATAGTATAGAGAATCTAGAAGTAAAAGACCTGGCCCAGCTCTCGAGGAGGGTACACACTGGGTGAGGACACCAACCGTGGTGACCTAATGGTATGGTACACACTTGGGCATTAGGAGTTCAGGGGAAAGATGCACAGGGAGTTAGAGGAACAGGAGAATCTGCGTG
Organism: Loxodonta africana; assembly: GCF_030014295.1. Lineage (NCBI taxonomy): Eukaryota > Metazoa > Chordata > Mammalia > Proboscidea > Elephantidae > Loxodonta > Loxodonta africana. Next base: position 171,570,344 of record NC_087345.1, on the reverse strand, counting down.
TAGGACGAGCAGAGTTTTGAATAGGCTGCAGGGAAGTGGTGCAATCTTCTAGGTTTGGGATAAGAGGATAAGCAAAGACACCCAAGGGGGAATGGTACGCTGAGTTCAGCAGACATCAAAAAAAATGGTGGACCAGACCAGAAAGTATTGAGGAATAACAGAAAATAAGTTGGGAAGCAAAGGATAGGTGGTGGAGATAGGTAGGGGGAGTCCCATGGGTCAGACAGAACTAAGTCCCCAAAGAAAATATACCCACAGAAGCTGATTTCTACACCGTAATATCCAACTGCCTACCCCGTATATCTGCTAATATATCTGATAATGTTGTTGTATAGAGAAAGGGGGGGGGGAACTATTTCCATACGTCTTGGAAACTGTAAAAGGGAGTGTGTTTGTTGTGATTTTAATATTTTTTTTATTAAATAAAGATAACCCAGGAATAGAAGTAATCTTTTCCTCTTGAATTTCCAAGGGCAGTAATTATGGAAAATGATCCAGGAAAAATATAACTTTTCATCCTAAAAGTTTTATTTATAGAAATACTAAATAAACAAAACATTTGAGTATGGAAATAGTGGGATTGCATGCTTAGAAATTTTACGGGTTTTGCAAAAAGATAGATCAATCAACTTGTAGGGCCAGCCAACTTCCCTTCATCTTGAATTTCAAAGCACTCATTTTGGGGGTTGGGTTTTTTTATCTTTGCCCTAGACTTTGAATGGCTGGCGCCAGGTCCATGCCAACCAAGATCTTTAACATAGTGCCGTTGATTTTAATGAAGTTGGAGGTTTGGCTAAAGACGGGAACTGCAAGGTAGATGTATGCAGGACAATAATAATGAAAAATGCATATTTATAGACTTTTATAAGCACAGATTATTGATTTAATACAGCTTTTTTTTTTTTTTTAATGGATCCTAAATTTTTCAGATTTTCTTCAGTCAGTTTATGGAAGTATTTTTCAACTCTATGAGTTTCAAAAGCTTATCCCCCCATTGTTGGTAATATCTGTTAAATTATTACAAGATTACATGTTTGTTTAGAGAAACATAAAATGTTTGTATTTTTTGGGTGAGTGACAGTTAAGGTTTTTGAAAGCCTGTGCATGCAAATCAAGCCAGTGGACATGAAGTGAGCCAACAGTAAAACTTGGGCTGTTGGCAACAAGAAAGTGCTTTATGGCTATTTAGATGCTTTCCTAGTATCCTTCAGTTGGCTTAGAGGGGATCTTTCTTCTAAGTAGGAAACCTACTTGTAGGCATAACCATTTCTCCAATAAATCTCTGTTTACTGCATTCTCTAGGTCAAGTTGCCTTCAACCCAGGCCTATTATTCTACCTGCAGCTAGAACAATGCAGCCTCAGCCACCTCTGCCCGACAGAACACAGAGATGTTGGCAGAGAATGGAAAAGAGAAAACTCAGTGAAAGCAGAGCCACTGTGTAGTGTGGGTCAGTAGAGGCAGCTGTTCCTGGAGGGACAGACACCATCCTGCAAACATGTCTTTGGGGTCTGAAATCCTCATCTTGCTGTTACATGCAGTGAAGCTCCCCTCCAATGGTCACCAGGTTCCTGAGTAAATTAATGAAATCTGCATGTCGAAGGCTGGAAACAATTCGTTATGATGATACAAGTTAGGTTTTTAAATTTGATAAGTTTAATTTAAATGGGAAGTTTCTGGGTGGTGAAAATGGTTAATGACCTCAGCTGCTAAGGGAAAAGTTGGAGGTTTGAATCCACTCAGAGGTACACTGGAAGAAAGGACTGGCGATCTATCTCTGAAAGATCAGCCATTGAAAACCCTGTGGAGCACAGTTCTGCTCTGACACACATGGGGCCACCATGAGTTGGCGCCAGCTTGTTGGCAGCTGGTAACTGGTGATTTAAATGGATGTTGGAATAACGTGGGGCACTCTCTGGACGTTGGAGGTAAAAGTTGCAACTTCATATATTTGGTCCATTAGAGTGTCCATCCGGACGTTCCTGAGGAAGAGGGAACGTTCTCTTTGACAGAGTTGAATTAAGGAAGTACTGTGTGTCCCCAGATCAGGAGAAGAATGACCTGCTGTTTTTGGACAGAGGTCAGCCAACTGTGGCCTGCAGACCTGGTAAGGCTATTTAACCTACTGCTCTCCTAGAGTTGGGAATCTTATTTGTAAATGGCCAGCCATTTCAGGGCCATAGGAACCAGAGCTCCTTGTGGTAGGGACCAATACCAGTAGCTCTCTAGTCAACACCAACTCATGGTGACACCGTGTGTGTCAGAGTACAACTGTGCTCTGTAGGATTTTCAATGGCTGATTTTTCAGGAATAGATTGCCAGACCTTTCTTCTGAGGTGCCTCTGAATGGACTGGAACCGCTAACCTTTCAATTTGCAGCGGATCATATTAACTGTTTGCACCAACCCAGGGATTTCTTTACAGTGGATGGGGGAAGTTTTTTCCTCTAGGCCTATGCCGTTTTGGAGGTGACTTTTCAAGTATTAACTTGGTGCTATGATGACATCACTGAACCTGAGTCCAGGTGAGATGAAGACATTCAAATGGAAATATTTATTTCCTTAAAAGTATGGCTTAGTTTTTCCTCTCCAACTTTGAGAAGGATTTTTTTTTGGGGGGGGGTGGAGGCAAGACAACAGGAGCATTATAAATCCTGGGGAGCCGTCGCAAAGTGTCCTTGCCAGTTCCAGCTCATGAAACCTCACATCCCTTCTTCCATTCGGTCAGGTCTTTGCCCTTACAGTATTTCCTCCAGCCTTGCCTAAAGAGGAGAGGGGAGCAGGAAGAGCAGAAAGAAGCAGCCATGACAATCCAAACACGCTGAGGTTCAAAATCATAGATAATTAACCAAGATAACTAGCAGTGCTCAGGGTTTACTTTTATTTGCTTCTGAAACCTAAGGACTCTGTCCTTTTGTCTTGTTAAGACTTTTTTCTGTCCCCAGTTTTCTCCTCATCATGATTAGCCTCAGTAACAAGTAAACAACTTTTGTAAGGTGAGGTCATTTAGTTCAACACCCATATCTCTGAAAATCTGGGTTACACAAAGTGGTAGCCTGATTAGTAATTTTGCTAGAAACGCAGCTGAGATGAGAGTGAGTACCCTAAGCAATGTCCAGTGCACCATCCAAGTGAAGTTTTCTGCTAAGTTATTATCTAACAGGCATGGTCATTTTCACTCACTGATGCTTGGTGTCTTTCCCTACAAAATGTTGTTGTAGCCCTCCAAAGTCTTATCCAAATTTAGAGGGAATTCAAGCATTTTTTCCTCTGGTCTATTGACTTCATTGGCCCTTTCCAATTGACATTGGTAAGCACCTCTTTCTCCATTGTTTGCAACACCTTAACATGAAAAGCAATTGCAAATTATCATGACCTAATGCCATATCTTCTCCCTGCTCTAATTTCTTCTGTTATGTTCACTGCACATCTACAGACTGATGGAGAAGGGAATAGACAAAGGCACATTAAAATCTCTGGACCCTCCAATGGAACAACCAGAATGGAAATAATAAGAACGCTCACACATTGTGAAGAACATGACCACTGCCACTGAACAGCTTGTGTAGAAATTGTCGAATGGGAACCTAAGCTGCTGTGTAAACCTTCACTGAAAATACAATAAAATTATTAAAAAACGAAACAAATAAACCAAAAAATCTTTGGACCCTCTGTGGAGGTGAGTGTGCCTACAGCCCTTGTAGCTGTGATGAATAGACACATCATGATGTTGGCCCATGTCAATCAAAGTATCCCAGGGAAAGACTCCTACCAATAGTTCATCCCTTCTGTTTCTTTCACAATTTTCTTGGCACAGATAATTGCATCTGTGAGGTCGTCAGTGATCAAGGCTGTAAAAGAGAGAAGACACAGGCTGAGATATAGCTTTGTTGTTTGAGGAGGGCTCCAAATCAAGTTTTCTCCACTTTTATCACTGTTTTGGAACACAGAGCCGTATTCTTATTTTTGTTGAGCTTATTCACAAATCAGAGAATTTTTATGTTTCAAGACCATCCATATTTTGGGCTTCGATGAAGTTTCTGAGGAATCGCCCAGTCCTGAGTGGTTTTTGGAAATGTGTTAAGAGATGACAATGAGAGAATGTTTTCATTGTTGGCCTTATGTCCTAAAGAAATACACAAGTACCACAGGACAGTACAATGATTTCTCTACTGGGGTAATTTGACATGCAAGATCTCTTTATGGATACATATTAAATTTTTACGTATTATAATTTTTAAAAATGTATTTCCAGTTTATCTTTTAAAAAATCTATATAAGGCATTTTTCTCATGCAGACATTTCAAAGTTTTATGTCAAATACATCAGTCTTTGTCTTTATTGCTGTTTCTACTACTTTAGACAGAAGAAATCTTTGGATTGAAAATCTATTAATTGACATCCACATTCTTTCCTGCTTGCCTGGAAGCCAAAACCAAGAACCAAACCTGTTGCTGTCAGGCAGATTCTGACTGACGGCAACCCCACGTGTTACAGAGCAGAACTGTGCACCATAGGATCTTCTCGACTGTAATCTTTATGTAAGCAGATCACCCGGACTTTCTTACATGGTGCTTCTGGGTGGGTTTAAACCATCAACTTTTCTGTTAGTAGCTGAAAGCAAACTGCAGTAGCCTCAAAATCCTTAACACAAAAATCATATAAAAAGGCAAATAAACATAAAAAGACTAACATCAATTCTGTTGCAGATTGGTTTCTCCAGAAGCAGATGCTGAGATGGATGTAGGGAGCAAGATGTGTCCTAGGGGGTAACCCCTGTGAAAGAAATGGGGAGGAGGCAGGACTGGGCAGACGGAGATGTCCACTGGGGATGCAGGACAAGCATAGCCTCTGCCAACCTGGCCGGGAGCTCTAGAGTGAATACTGTCCAACAGAGTTGCCCAAGGTCTTTAACCCTCTGCCTCACTCAGTCACCAGGTGTAGGTTCTGTCACCAGGTGTGGGCTCAGTCACCAGGTGTGGGCTCAGTCACCAGGTATGGGCTCAGTCACCAGGTGTGGGCTGCCCCAAGAAGTGCATTGGCATTAGGTGAGACAGTTCTCTGCAACTAAGAGAGATCCTGGAGAAGGTGCCAGGTAGACACTCCTCAGGACACTTCTGCCCCTGGGGCAACATGTCCTCCCTTAAAGGGGCATCTAGGCAGTTCACCTCCGTGACTACCAAAACCACCAATCAGAGACATAGAAACCCAAACAATTTGGCATCTCTTATATCTAGCAACTAAGCCAAACTTTTGAAAAATTGCATAATGTTGACAGGACTACGCAGTGAGGCAGGCGCTCTTTTTTTTTTTTTTTTAGTTACACTAAATATAAATGTAACAAATGGTTTGCCTGTTCAACATTCTTCACATGCACAGTTCAGTGGCATTAGTTAGGTTTATTATGCTGTTCAACCATTAACATTATCTGTTTCACAGTTTTCCCATCACCCTTACTTGCTGTGGGAGTATAAATGGGCTCAACTTCTCAGAAAAGCAATTTAACAGTATGTATCAAGAAACTTCAAGTTGTTCTTATCCTTTCATGTGATCATTTCCCTTTCTAGATCTATTCTAAGGACATAATAACTCCAGACAAAAACATATTAACAAAGTGGTTTACTGTAGTTTTACTGATAAAAGTTAAAATGAAAAAAAATTCCATGATAATTAAGGCAGGTTCAAATTACCGTGTTTCTATGCAAATAATGTGCACCTCCTGTGTCTGTTTGCCAACCACTCCTTCCCCTGATAGGTGTTTTCGGAAGTACCACTATGCCAATTTTCTTTAACATGTTGCTGTAAAAAGTAAATTAGCACAGCACGCTTACGAAAATACCTTGCAGGGGGAGGGAGTTGTTGACAAACAAAAGTAGAAGGCACATATTATTTGCCTAAACATAAGGTAATAATAGTACATCCATGTGATGAAATAAGGAGCCATTTAAACCATGCTTTCACAGGACACATAACAATATGGGAAAATGTTCCCAGTGTAATATTAGTTCTCCAATTATGTGAAACTATCTGTCTAGAGTTACACTGTCCAATATAGTAGCCATTAGCCACATGTGACTATTTAAATTTAAATCAACTAACATTAAATACAATTAAAACTTTAGTTCCTCAATTGCTGTAGCTACATTTCACATGTTTAATAGTCACTTCTGGCTAGCAGCTCCCACATTGGACAGCATAGATATAAAACATTTCCATCATTGCAGAAAGCTCTTTTGAATAGCACTAGTCTAGAAAAAAAATAAATAAATAAAGATTCTCATAAAGCCGTCAGTATTTTTAAGGAGTATCTTCAATGATTTTTAGGTCTTCACTGTTTATTTTCTAGATTTCCTAAAACAGAAACCGGTCATTTTTATTATCAGAGCAGCTGGTGGCGAAGTGGTTAAGCAATTGGCTGCTGATCAAAATGTTGGCAATTCAAACCCACCAGACGGTCCACAGGAGAAAGATGTGGTAGTTTGATTCTGTAAAGATTTACAGCCTTAGAAAACCTATGGGGCAGCTCTGCTCTGTCCTACAGGGTTGCTATGAGTCGAAATCAACTCCGTGGCAACAGGTTTTGTTTTGTTTTTTTGGTTTATTCTGGCATTGGATCACACTCTGGATGTGCACACAAGGAGCAGGGCTTGTATTTGGGGTAAGGTTGCTTGGCTGAAGAGGTGGGTTTGGGTAAGAGGGGCAACAATGTGTGGGAGGATCAGGTAGGTGATGCAGACCCAGCAAGCAGAGACCCCTGACAAGTGTTTGTCAGTGTTCAACTTTGTTACAGCGTTTTGTGGCACCAGCGAGACATTTGAAACTGCTAGTTGGGTGTGATTTTTGAATTTGCTTAGCAATGTATGTTAAGGAAGTTGGGGACTGAGAAATAACCTGATGCACCATGAAGATGTTAAAACACAATGAAATAGCCACAGAGGGGCAGCAGAGGGGCAGAAATGAGTTAAGATGGAAGGTTTTTATAAAGATTTGTGCCAAGAATTGTCTCTGCCCAATTTAGTATAAATAGACAAGTCTGTCCAGTCAAACATGAATAAGTAAAGGGCCGTGCTGAACATCAAGGTGTTATTCAAATGAATAGTTTATTCTCCTACATCCAACAACAGAAATCTGCAGCCATCTACACAAAAAGAATTACTTATTTTCAGTCAAAGTAGTTCCACTTCAGAGTCTCCTTTTCTCTCTCTATTTCTCTGTCTCCAGGTCTCTATCTCAGTCTCTAACTCTCTCTCTGTCTTCACGATCTCTAACTCATCTCTGTCTCTTCCCAGCATCCTTCTGCCTCCCGACTAAAACATGGCTATCATGCCCACAACTGATATATTTTTCCTCTCTCTGAAATGACAAAGGTCAACTCAGATGCCAGGCTGCTGAGAAATAGTATACTAGACTATGTAGAAGAGTCAGTAACCACTTCCTTTTTCCTGAAATGTCTCCTATTTTAACATGGTCTGTTTTATTTGCGGAAAATACATTTGCTATTGCATCAGGAATTTTGATGACTACATATCTATATATATGTTTATGCACTGATAAAATATACACTGCCTGGCTTGTTTGAGGATAGTAGGCAGGAGTTTTAGGAATACAATTTGGTATGTGAGTGAGAAGATTATAAAACTTCAGAAATGGAAATGAGATACATGTATACTATACATATATATGTCATGTAGTCTGTGAATTTGTTTCCCGGTTTCTGTGACAAATATCCTTAATTCTGTCATACTTGGGACAGGATGACATTTCTCCACAATTAAAGCCTTTCTGACCTCAGATTGAGGGAGGCCAGTCACTGATGAGTGATTAGGTTATAAAACCAACATCCTATTTCTATTTTTAAGGTGTCCCTAAAATTCCTAACACATTAGTTTCCTAGAATCAAATATTTTCATGCAGATATACATTTCCCCAGACTTCTTTCATTAGGAACTAAATTGAAAAATATCGTATTAGTAAACTGCATATTAAGTCAAGGTGTGGCCATGTTGGAGTTAAACCGCACTGTAGACCACTGTCCTCCCAGGGTAGACCAGTGTCCTCCCCCTGTAGACCATTTCTTCCCCACTGTGGACCACTGTCTTCCCTACTGTAAACCACTGTCTTCCCTGCTATAGGCCACAATCCTTCCCACTGTAGACCACTGTCCTCCCCTCTAGACCACTGTCCTCCCTCTGTAGATGACTGTCCTTCCCACTGTAGACCATGGTCCTCCCACTGTAGAACACAGTCCTCCCAGTGTAGGCCACTGTCCTCCCCATTGTAGACCACTGTCCTCCCCTTGTAGACCACTGTCATCCCTCCTGTAGGCCACTATCCTCCCACTGTAGACCACTGTCCTTCCACTGTAGACTACCATCCTCCCCTTGTAGACCACTGTCCTCCTGCTGTGGACCACTGTCCTCCACTGGTAGACCACTGTCCTCTCCACTCTAGACCAATGTCCTCCCCTCTGTAGACCACAATCTTCCTCTTGTAGACCACTGTTCACCCCACTGTAGACCATTGTCCTCCTGCTGTAGACCACTGTCCTCCCCACTGTAGACCACTGTCTTCCCCCTGTAGACCACTGTCCTTTCCCTTTGGACCACCATCCTTACCCTGTAGACTACTATCCTCCCCTTTTAGGCTACTGTCCTCCCCACCGTAGACCACTGTCCTAGCCCTGTAGACCACTGTCGTTTCCCTTTGGACCACTGTCCTCGCCCTGTAGACCACTGTCCTCCCCCTATGGGTCACTGTCCTCCCCCTTTGGACCACTGTCCTCCCCACTGTAGACCACTGTCCTCCCACTGTAGACCACTGTCCTCCCCCTTTGGACCACTGTCCTCCCCCTGTAGACCACTGTCCTCCCCACTGTAGACCACTGTCCTCCCACTGTAGACCACTGTCCTCCCACTATAGACTACTTTCCTCCTCCTGTAGACTACTGTCCTCCCACTGTAGACCACTGTGTTCTCAGTGTAGATCACTGCCCTGCTGTTGTAGACCCCTAGAAAACTGAGAAAAATGTATGAAAAAATATTTTCAAACACTGTACAACAGGCAGTGCAGGAGTATATGATCCCTGGGAGATAGAAAAAAAATGAGTCGAGGCCTACAGTTGCCCTGTCTTTCTTCCCAGAAGCACTCTCTGGGCTGCTGTCCATGGAGGTAGAGCTCAGTCATGGTGGAGGTGGATATCAGCACTCAGGCAGCTAGAATTTGGGGAGCAGAGAGAGAATTTGGGGAGAGAGAGGTAGGAGCTACCCAGAGAAAGAGTACCAGAATCTGCATAAGGATTCCAACTAGTCTTTGCCAAATGCTAAACCGAGTTTTTGCTGAATGCTAAAATGGGTGTGCAAAGGGTAACACTCCACCAAGTTAGGCAGAGAGCAGCTTGCCAGGGAGCTGGACAACTCAGAGCTCACACAGGGCTGGGAGACATTTGATTGCAGACCAGTTAGGGGGAGAGACTTTATATATATGTGTAGACACACACACACACACATTTTATAAAATCTGATTTGTTTTGAGTAAATCCAGAAGTAAAAAGTAGAATTAATGGAAGAAAGTTATAAGGAGGCGGATTTTGGCCCAACAGAAAATGTTCTAAATTTGAGGCTGTTCAACAATTGAGTGGCCGGCCTCAGGAGGTAGTGGGCACCCTGTATCTGACAGGGATGGTTATTAGATCAATTAACATATTGTTTAGTCATACATACATTCAAACATATTTATGACGTCTTAAAAAAATTTTTTTGTGGTAAAATATCTATAACAGGAAGTGTTCCATTTTAAGCATTTTAAAATGTAGAATTCATGTACCGAACTTGTCTTTATCTACTGATTATGCGTCAAAGAGAAATGAAAGCATAGTTTATTTCCTGCTTCGAAGGAATTTTAGATAAACCATTTTATGACTCTGCTCCCACCCTTGCTCCTCATTCCTGCCACTTGTTCATTCGACTAAAATTTGTTGAGCACGTACAGTGTGTCAGCCGTTGTTCTAGGCATTGAGGATATATCAACAAACAGAACAGACAAAACCCCCTACCTTCATGGAGCTTACATTCAAGGCAGAGAGCAAAGAAGAAAATCATTTCCTGAGCTCTGTCCACTCTGCCTTTTCAGTATCCCTTGCATCAGTCCCTTCTCCATCTCCATGGCCGTGACCATGCCAGAGATGTTTTTATCTCCACCTCAAGAACTGCGGTAACCCTGGTGGTGTAGTAGTTAAGTTCTATGGCTGCTAACCAAAAGGTTGGCAGTTCAAAACCACCAGGTGCTCCTTGGAAACCCTGTGGGGCAGTTCTGCTCTGTTCTATAGGGTTGCTATGAGTCAGAATTGACTCTACAGCAATGAGTTTGGGTTTTTCTCAAGGACTGCAGTGACACTTAGATAATCCCCTTTTTAATCAGTCTCACACCCTGTTTGCAGATTAATCGTTCTGGAGCAGTGGTTAATCACCTGACCTCTACTGGCCCTACCGCAGGCAGAAAGGAATAGTTACATCAGGTATTTCGGACAAACTCCTTAGCCCGGCTTTCAAGGGCCTTTGAGATCCGATAGTAATCAACCTTTCCAGCCACATTTCCTATTCTTCTGCTCATCCCCTTAGTTCCAGATAACACTTTGCACTACTCGCTCTGCATGTGTCACAACTTGCCAAGTCCTCTCTCTGCTTTTGTTGTTCCTTTGACCTTGAATGGCTCTTCTCTATTTCTGAATGTCCAAATCTTGTCTATCTTCCAAAGCCCAGGTTAAATACCTCTGTGTCCACAAAACTTTCCACGATCCTCTTAATGTCTCTTTCCTCTGAAGCCCTAGCACTTAGCCCCCACTTGTTTACAGTCATTTATTTAACCCTTCATAAAAGCATAGCTTATAGATCGACTATATTCTCTTCCTTAATTGTTGCTGTTCTTGTTAACTGCAACCCAGTTGGCCCTTGACTCATGGCAACCCATTGTCTATGGGATCTAACCGTTGTGCTCCACAGGGCTTTCATTGACTGATTTTTGGAAGGAGGTTGCCAGACCTTTCTTCCTAGTCTCTCTTAGTCTGGAATCTTCTCAAATAGAGCACAGGTTTTGTAATGCAGAATTCATGTCTGATGTATTTGCTATTCTCAGTGCCGTGCACAAATATTTCTTGAATGATTCAAGTAGAATATTTGGAAGCAAATTCTAAAGTAATACCTACTATTCAAGAAGTGCTATAAAAAGCACACTCATTTGCCTCCTGCACAAAGAAGCGCAAGCTGCATCCTTTGAGTGACTTGCTTATGGAAAGTAGTTGGCAAACAGCTTTATCCTTATTGAAAGTATCAAATGTCTCTTTACATGGAAGGCTAATAAATTCATGTATCCATGCCCTGGTTCTCATAGAGGGCTTAACAAAAACCATCCAGAAAGAATAAGTCAACTTTGGACAAGTACGGAATAGAATCCCAAGTGTCACTGTTGAATAACTCACCAGCCTGGTACAGACCTACCTGCAAATCTGAACTCCCCGTTTTAGTGAAAGCAGAAAACGGGTGGATATTCCTGTTTGAGCTTCCCTGCCATTATTTCTGAAGATGGTATTTTCAGAAGATCAAACCCTTACCTGAGCAGGCAACATGACAATGGTTCTTCTGCTGTAGTGTCCCGCTCCTGCACCACGTGTAACTGTTTATCTGAAAAATGCCATAGTCGATGCTACCGTCATCCAGTACATTCTGGGCCGTGGTGTTATAGTGACTCTCATAGTACGCCAGGCAGATCCCTAGAGGAGGTGAAAAGCCAGGAATGGCGGCAAAAGAAAAGCACTGCTGTCTTTAACCCTGTTCTTTGGGGAGAGTTCCCTTATCCATGGCATCTAACTGTTTCCTCCTGACAAACCTTGGGGCAGGACAGGGCACATAATGAACCCGTGGGGCCCAGGGGGAGACTGAGGTACTGAGGTACATGGATGCATACCTGAAGCTGCACACCCAATTAGTGGTTAGTCTAAAAACCAGTTGCCAATTGAGTTGCTTCTGATTCTTGGTGACCCCGTGTGTGTCAGAGTAGAACTGTGCTCCAGAGGGTTTTCAGAGGCTGATTTTTCAGAAGTAGATTTCCAGGCTTTTCTTCTGAGGCATGTCTGGGTGGACTTAAATCTCCAGCCTTTCAGTTCGCAGCTGAGCATGTTAACCATTTGCATCACCCAGGGACTCCATGGCCAGTTTAAGCTAGACTGACAGTCAGGTCCCTCCCCTCGAGCCCCTGACAGTGCCAACAGGAGTGGCATTGTTTTCACCTTCCCTTGTTGGTGTCATTAGTGTAGGTTACCTGCAGTGATGACCTGGGGGTGAGGGGAGGAAGGGGAGGAGGTCCAGAGAGCAGCAGTTGAGGAGAACTATGAATAACTAGCAGCCATCCCTGGTCAGGCAGAGAATGGCAAAGCTGGGAACAAGCAGAAGGGAGTGTAGCTGGGGCTTTCACTGTCTCAGGGAAGAGATTAAGGGCAGAAAGAGAGCGAGAGGGAAGAAATCTCACAGTTTCCAAGGCTAAAACCCCGGTAATTGTCCAGGCCAGCCCTCGAAAATATTTTTGCCAGTTTACAGCGAGTGTAGACTTTGGACTCGACGACCGTGGCCACACAGCCTATCAGGGCCAGGATGCTGACAGCCTTCATCTCCAAGGCCTGCTGGAGGCAGAATCTGTCAAAGATCAGGAGACAGGTCAGCCAATCTCACTTTGTCCTAAGGTTACATCTGTCGCCAGTTGGAGCTTCACAATCTGGCAGCCGAGGTTGTAGAAGGCCCTCCCTAGATGTTTTCTGCAACTTTTAATCATTCAGAATTACCATCAAGGAAAAAAAAAGAGAGTGCAGAGAGTATCCAGAACAGGGAAGGGTTAGAAGTGCGGGCTATTTCCTTAATATGCTTCCAAGTGGTTATTTTCAAGTCAATGTCAGGGTCCTAGGATCAGGCTAGTAAAGAAATTAACCCTCAGTGACATTCAGATGGAAACCACAGGGAGCATATTTCTAGGATTTCCATTTTAACTCTTTCTGTGAATAGAAAAAAGTAAGAAACAAAAGAGTTAAACATTCCCTATAAGTGCAGGCCAAACCAAAAAACCCAAAAACCAAACTCATTGCTTCCCAGTCGATTCCAACTCATAGCAACCCTATAGGACAGAGTAGAACTGCCCCATAGGGTTTCCTAGGAGTGCCTGGTGGATCCCTACTGTCTGCCTTTTGGTTAGCAGCTGAAAGCTTAACTACTGCACCAGCAGGGCTCCATATGCAGAAATAGGAATAGACACCCTAATTTCAGCTAGAGATGAAATTCATGTGGGCCTCTATAGACAACTTTTTAAGATACATAGTTTGGGAGTTTATGGAAAGAAGAAGATTAAGAACTGTCTTTCCTCCATTCTCTTCTCTTGAGGCTTTTCCAAATGTGGGAGCATCGTTTCGAAAACATCAGTCTTTTATATTTTCTGGGGCTATACCACTACTCTGTGGGGTCTTCTAAAAGTCTGGTGTTCCACTGGTAAGCAAGAGGGGGATAGATGATAACTGATCAAAAGGAGAGGCAAGGGTTGGGGGGGTAGATGAGTGATGAAGAGACCCCACTGATTATGTGACAAGGAGTAGGATCAAGAGCCCCATCCATTGTTGGCTACTGCTTTCCTACAAGCTGTTTCTCTCTTGAAATAATGTCTTCCCCAAATCTAACAGCCTTGCTGGAGTGGGAGTAGAGTGATATTTGTGATAACTGTTCATAATACTGAACCTGATATTCCTACATATTTTCGTCTAGTACCACTTTCTGCACCTGCCTGGAGATTTCTAAAATTATTAGCAATTTCTCCTTTTGGGGCTAGAGGACAGTTGTCTCCTCTGCGACGTTTGAGAGGTGAGGTTAAAATGAGCAAGGCCAGAGTAGAGGACCATTATGGCCACAAATGCCTGAGGGCTTTAAAGTAAGTAAACAATAAGGTAACTACCCTTCACATGGGGAATGCAGAGTAAAAACATATGAATAGCAGAGGTCAGCAAACTAGGCTTGCTTTTGTAAATAAAGTTTTATTGGAACATAGCTCCATCATTAGTTTATGCATTATTTATGGCTGTTTTTGACCTCCAGTGGCAGAGGTGTCATTGTGCCAGAAACCATATGATTGGAACTTATGTAATTATTTATTATGTGTGCCTTTTCAGAAGAAGTGTGCTGAGCTCCGTTGTATAGCATTGTGCTAGGCACCAGGAGAGTGAACAACTGACGTTTCTGATGAAAAGCTTACATATTACGTTGGTCTTCATCCCTTGCCTTAGAAGCCTACTGATCTCAAACAATACAACACAAACAAAAACCCACAGTAATCATAGCCCCAAGCATATGTTTTACATTCTTGAAGCCAAGAACTGCAGTTTCTGGTTCTCTGGGACAGGGTGGCTACATGGGGTACATAGGTGTTACAAAAAAGACAGATTCCTGGTGCCTGCCCCATGGAGAAGGATTTCTCTGGTGATTTTGAGTGTGAAACACTGCTCTACTTACTCAGTAAGTAATCAGCAGCTCAGCTGAGCTTCTTACATCCCTCCTGTGAAGCTATTTCAGAGTCTTCCCAGGCACAAGTGATCCTTCTCACCCAAGAACTTCTTTAGAAGCTTAGAGAAAGAAGAATTCTTAACCCCTTTGTTTCCCACTGCCTAGAAATTCTAGAATTCTGCTTCTTTGGACTTAAGGCCATAAAGTCCTGCAGTTTTGAGTTTTGAGGCAGGGGGCGACTACCTTCTGGGCTTCCTACTTAAAAAAAATTTTTTTCCGCTTCCTCAGCAGTTGTCCTTGCTACTTTAGTGAGAGCTATTGTCTAAAGCAACAGTCTCCAAACTTTATCGCCAACCCTATTGTCATGGATTGAATTGTGTTCCTCCAAAATTATATGTCAATTTGGCTAGGCCATGACTCCCAGTACTGAGTGATTGTCCACCCTTTTGTGATCTGATGTAATTTTCCTATGTGTCCTAAGTCCTAATCTCTGCCTGTGGTTAATGAGGCAAGATTGGGTTATGTTAAAGAAGATTAGGGTGGGATGCAACACCCTTACTCAGGTCACAGCCCTGATTCAATGTAGAGGGAGTTTCCCCAGGGCATGGCCTGCATCACCTTTTTTCTTACAAGAGATAAAAAGAGAGAGGAGCAGCAGAGAGATAGGGACTTCATACTATTGAAAAAGAAGTGCTGGGAGTAGAGCACGCCCTTTGAGCCCAGGGTTGCTGCACTGAGAAGCCCCTAGATAAGGGAAAGATTGGTGACAAGAACCTTCCCCCAGAGCTGACACAGAGAGAAAGACATTCCCTGGAGCTACATCCTGAATTCAGACTTCTAGCCTCCTAGACTGTGACAGAATAAATTTCTGTTTGTTAAAGCCATTCATTTGTGGTATTTCTGTGATAGTAGGACTACATAACCAAGACACCTATCAATAAAAAAATGAGCATGTACCCCCAATCCAAACTAAAACCAGTTGCTTCCAGCCAATTCTGACTCATGATGACCCCGTGTGTGTCAGAGTAGCACTGTGCTCCATAGGGTTTTCAGTGGCTGATTTTTTGGAAGTAGATTGCCAGGACTGTATTCCGAGGTGTCTCTGGGTGAACTTGAACTACTAGTCTTTCAGTTAACAGCCAAATGCTTAACCATTTGTGCCACCCAGGTTACCCCCGGTAGGTATATTTTAAATATACATCACACTCATATACTTCTGTACTAATACGTAATATAAATTATGAACATACTCAAAACTAAAGAGGATGAGATAGAAGTGAAATTAATATTTAAAAATTTTATTAATAGTGCAGAATTTCTTTGCTATAATTAAATTGTTATTATTAATGAAGTATTTTTAGTGAGATCAACATGATTAAACAGGGTTTATTATTTTTGAAAACTTTGATTTAACACTTTGTGAATCAATAGTCAAAGGGCTGGTTCCAAGCTCCATTTATTTCCATCTTGGGATTTAATGGCACCCATGTGAAAATTATTTCTCATTGAGATAAATACGTAGACCTAAGCAGAAGACATTCATTACTGGCTGCACATAAAATAATCATTATATTATTTTCTTAAATTCCATCTGTCAATTATGCAAAGGTTTTGTTGAAATTTATCTAATATTTTAAAAAATTTTCCTGATGTCAATCTTTGTTCTTACAACCTAATTAGAAGTTATCGCAGTTTTATATTTTTAATAAATGGCCTCAAAACCTATCAACATTCTTTTTTGGAAGTCTTTTTTGGCTTTAACAAACAGACGCTTATTTTCTCACAGTATAATAGGCTAGAAGTCTGAATTCAAGGTGCCAGCTCCAGGGGAAGCCTTTCTCTTTCTGTTGGCTCTGGAGGAAGGTCCTTGTTATCAATTTTCCCTTGGTCTAAGAACTTTTCTGTGCAGGAATCCCAGGTCCAAAGGACATTCTCTGCTTCCACTGCTCTTTTCTTGATGGTCTGAAGTCCCCCATGTCTCTCTGCCTGCTTCTTTCTTTTATATCTCAAAAGAGATTGGCTCAAGACACAACCCAATCTTATAGATTGAGTCCTGCTCATAAATGTAACTGCTGCTAATCCCTTCTCATCGACACCACAGAGATAGGGTTTACAACACATAGGAAGATCACATCAGATTACAAAATGGTGGACAATCACACATTACTGGGACCCATGGCCCAGCCAAGTTTACAGATATTTTAGGGGGACACAATTCAATTCATAACATTCTGCTAGCAGTAAATTCTCTCGCTTTTAGTTTATTTGGGAATGTCTTTATTTTGCCCTTATTTTTGAAAGATAGCTTTGCTGGATATAGAATTCGTGGCTGACAGTTGAATATGTCATTCCACTGTCTTTTGTCCACCATTGTTTCTGCTGAGAAATCAGCTGTTAATCTTGTTGAAGTTCCCTTGTAAGTGATGTAAGTGTGTGATATTAGGTTTGACCCTAGGAAAGCACCTCCCAGCTGTTTTATTTTCCTGTTCTCTCTACAAACTAATAGGCCTAAAGCCTAGGCTGTACCTTCATTAGATCCAAGAATCTCCACACAGTTGCCTTCACTACAACCTCCATTGTTCTTGAGAGCTCTCTTAAGTTTAAATTTCTCCATGCTCTGTTGCAAATGAAGTCAGTTCCTCTCCCTCTGGGGATAGATCAGTAGTAGTCTGTTTTATGGCCTGCTTCTCCGCACTGACAAAATCACGGAGGTGGGCCTCTGGAGCTGGATGTGGAAACAATGGCAATCTTTTCGGAGTGACTCCTCTGTCCTAGGAGCTAAGCATCCAGTGGAGGGTGATAGCAACCTGGGGTCTGCTTGTCTTGCTTCTCCTGGCATGGTCTTTTGGAAGGTTTTGAAACAGATTGGAAAATTATTTTGAAGATTTTAAAAGTATGAAGATATAAGACTTGATTTTTAATATAGATTCTCAAAACTCCAAAAGCATAAAATGGATAGTAAAAAATTCTGTTCCTATCCCTGTCAATCAAGCCCCAATTACCTTCTCAGTGGCAACTAATGGTGTAACTGTATCATTCCAGAGACATGTTATGCATATACAAGCAAATACGTCAATATACCCTTTTATTTTTCTTCTCACACTATTTCTGTACCTAACTTTTTAAACTTCATAATGTATTTTAGAAATAGACTTTTATGGCCACATAGTATTAAATTGTTTATATAACATAACACATTTAGTCAATTCTGTATCGATGGACATTTAAGTTGTTTCAGTCTTATATCTTAAACAGATCACAACTAATAATCTTGTACATTTGTCATTTTGCACACATGCGAGAATATCTGTAAGGTAATCTAGAAGTGAAATTGCTGAATCAAAGAGTAGGTGTTTTTGTAATTTTGCTAGGTTTTTTCACATAGTCTTCCACATGGGCTTATGTCAGGACAATGAGGCTCTTTCCCCACTGCCTGGCCAGAACACCATGTAATCAAACTGTTTAATCCTTGCCAGTCTGATAGACAAAAGATTGTATCTCAGCATAGTTTCAAAGACTACTTTTCTCATTTCCAGCTGGTTAAATATCTTTTTTTTTTTTTTTTATGTTTAGGAGCCATGTGTAGATCTTTTTCTATGAACTATCTATAGCATTAAAAAAATTTAGATTGTTCTTCTAACTTCTTTTTCAAAATGCCTTGAATTAGGGATTTTACTAATCAGTGAGAAAACAGAAACAAATTGTCTTTTTTTTCACCAAATATCATCTGTTAGTAAGTTTTGGAGGATATAAAATAAGTATGCAAAAGTCAGTTGTGTTCCTATATACCAGCAATGCGTAATAGAATTCGAATTAAAAAAAAAAAATCCCATTTACAATAACACAAAAAAAATGAAATACTAAAGTTTAAATTTTGGCTAAATATGTGTAGGATCTATATGCTATGCTGACAACTAAAAAACATTAAAAAAAGATCTAAATAAATGGGAACATATACCATATTCATGGATTTGAAGATTCAACAATGTTAAGATGTCAGTTCTCCCCAATTTGATCTTTAGATTCAATGCAATCTTCATCATAATCCTAGAAAATTGTCTGAAAATATTATGAGGGTTATTCTATAATTTACGTGGGAAGGCAAAGAACTAGAATAGCAAAAACAATTCTGAAAAAGTAGAACAAAATTGAAGGACTTGCACTATCTGATTTTAGGACTTATTAGTAAGTTATAGTAATCAAGATAGTATGGCATTGGTGAAAAGATAGAATCATAGATCAATGGAACAGAATAGAGAGTTCAGAAACAGAGCCACAAAAATATAGTCAACTAAATTTTATGAGAACAAATGTAATTCAATACAGAAACGACAGTCTTTTCAACAAATGGTACTGAAACAATTGGCAGTCTACGTGCAAAACAAAACCAAGCAAAACACCAAAACAAACAAACAATGTTAAAGAGCACACACCTCATACCTTATTTAAAAATTAACTTAAAATTGATCAAAGATGTAAATGTAAAAAGTAAAACTGTGAAATTTCTAGAAGTAAACATAGCAGAAAATCTAGGTACAAAACCTGGGGTTTGGTGATGACTTTTTGGATACAGTATGAAAAATATGACCAATGCAAGAAAAAAAATTGATAAATTCAACCTAATAAAAATTTAAAACTTTTGCTCTGCAAAAGACACTGTTAACGGAATCAAAAGACAAGCCAGAGACTGGGAGAAATAGTTACAAATCACACGTCTAATAAAGGGCTTGTATCTGGAATATATAAAGGACGTTTAAGCTCAATAAAAAGAAAACAGTCCAACTGAAAAATGGGCAAAAGGTCTGAACACTTTACCAAAGAAAATATACAGATGACAAATAAGCATATGAAAAGATGGTCAACATCATTTACTATTAAGGGTAATGTAAAAACCACAATCAGAACCACTTCATACCTATTCCTTGTTGTTGATAGTTGCCAACCAGTCCATTAGGACTCATGGTGACCCCATATGTGCATAGCAGAACTGCTCCATAAGGTTTTCAAGGCTAGAAGCTTTTAGAAGCTGATCATCAGCCCTGTCTTCCAAGTCTTCTCTGGGTGGGTTCAAACCATCAACCTTTTGGCTAATAGTGGCGTGCTTAACAGTTGACACCACCCAAGGACTCCTCCACACCTATTAGAATCACTAAAATCAATAAAACAGACTTTACCAAAAGTTGAGGAGGTTGCAGAACAAAAAGAGCTCTCATTCCTCATTGGTGGGAACGCACAATGGTGCAGTCACTTCAGAAAACAACTTGGTAGTTTCTTATAAAGTTAAACAAGGACTTAACATACAAACTAACATACATAAAAAACCCACTGCCATCGAGTCGATACCGACTCATAGCAACCCTATAGCACAGAGTAGAACTGCCCCATAGAGTTTCCAAGGAGCGCCTGGTGGATTCAAACTGCCAACCTCTTGGTTCACCATACATACTCCTAGGTATTTATCCAAGTGAATTGAAAAGTTATGTTGAGGCAATCAAGATGTCCCTAACAGGGGAATGTATAAAAAAAAACTGTTAAAACCATACAATGGAACTTTACTCAGCAATAAAAAGGAACCAGTTTTTGATTCCCACAACAAGGATGAATTTTAAATGCATTTTGCTAAGTGAAAATAGCCAGGCCCCAAAGACTACATATTATGATTCCATTTATAGACATTATGGAAAAGACAAAGACTATAGGAGCAGACTGGTCGATGCCAAAAGTTAAGGGGGGTGTTGACTACAAAAGGACTGCACCAGGGATTTGAGGTCAGTGGAACTGTTTCCTATGGCACTGAGGTAATGGATACATGACTGTATGCATTTGTCAAAATCCATAGAACCACACACCATGAACAGTGAACTTTATGCAAATTTTAATAGAAAATCAGGATGTTGGGGGATCCCAGGATGGAATAAAGATTAGGACAAAAAAAAACCTAATTGTATTAGAAATGTATGACATTTCAGGAAGAGCCAACATAGTGCTATAGACAGAAACACCATGCAGTCCCTCTAACGCAAAGACCAGAAAAACTAAGTAATACAGATACAAACCACAATCCTGGAACCTGAAACATCAAATGAAGGGATAAAAAACTCATCCAAGCACCAAATGGAACAAAAAACTGATAGAGAGCAGAGAACAAAGATTGCTATGGAGTGGCTAATGTGGCATGGACTTGTCTACCAGCTAATGTGACATGGACTTGCCATCTTGGACCCCTCAGTCACCAGGAACATTGGACACGGAGTACAGGAATGCTACTTCACAGAGCTCCCAGCAGGAGACAGAGCACCTGGTAACCAGAGATACAGGCTTTCCCACCTGCCACCCTTCTTCTCTCTAGGCAGCCTCCATCTCTTTCTAGAGGGCTGTGGTCACTTGGTCAGAGAGAAGCTGGGTCCTTACTGCTCATATTGGCCCTAACCCCACCAGCTGGCTCCTTCAGTGCCATTTTTATTGTTCTTGTTTTGGCTTCTTTTTGACTTTTCTCTCTCTCTCCCACCCAGCTGGTGCCTTGTGCTATCTCTACTCCTTCATGATGGGCAAGTGACATATCTCAGCTAGGGAACCCCTTCCCCAGCCTGCACTGCCACTCTGGTGGGCTTCTTTGGGGCATTTTTTTTCTTGGTCTCATGTCTCTCTCTACCTTCCTTCCTTTCCTTTCTCCTGGCCACGTAGCCACGTGTGCCATCTCCACTGCTTTTTCATGGGCTGTGCCACACTGCTAGGCTGGGGAGCCACTGGCACCTGGCTTTCTTGGTCTGTGCCGCCACGCCAGTGGGCTCCCTCAGAGAAGTTTTTTGTTTTCTTTTCTCAGTTTTTTGTCTCTCTCTACCTTCCTTCTTTTCCTTTCTCCTGACCACCTGGCTGCTTGTGCCTCCCCCCCCCCTTTTTTTCTGTTTCGTCTCACTCTCTCCCTTCCTTCCTTCCCTTCCTCCTTCCCACCTATCTATGTGTACAATCTCTGCTCCTTCTTGACTGGCTGTGCCACACCAGTTGGCTAGAAAAAACTGTGGTAAAACCATACAATGGAACTCTACTCAGCTTCCCCAGGTCCATGCCACTCCACCAGCAGGCTCCTCAGCATCATTTTTTTTGGGGGGGGGGCTTCTGGTTCTCTCTCTTCTTTCCCACACCCACTTAGCTCCACATATCACATCCTCCCCCTTCCCTCCTGCCTATCTGCACTGTGCACTGAGTGCCACACCCTCAAGTGGCAAAGGTGTGGACCATCGGAACCTGCACTCCACTGCTTCCCATCCCAGCCCAGTTAGCTCCAGTACGTGCCACCAATGACCCATCACCATCCCACCCTCTCAGCTGGACCTGTCCTGCTGCATCATAGCTGAGCAACAGGCCCTGCCCACCTGGACGAGGTGGTGAGAAGTATTGTGCTCACAGATGAGCAAACAACAAAGAATGCACAGCCTGTTTGGTTAACCAAATAAAGCAAAAAATAAAAAAGCAGGGTGAAACAAACAAATCTACAACAAATTAATGAAGAAAATAATTTCTGAATGTCCTGAAAACAGCGGACAATATTAAAACATAAAAAAGGGACAGGAAGGCTCCAGAAAGCATCCAAAATAAAACACCAGCTGATCTTGCAATAGAAGAAAATGCACTGGATCTATAGGGAATTCAAAACTCTAATATTCAGGGCTCACCAAGAGATGAAGGAAAACGCAGATAAAAATAAGGAAAAAATAGACAAAATCATGGAAAAGACAAAGTCATGGAAAAGACAGACAAAGCAATGCAAGAATTCAGTTAAATAATACAGGAACAAAATATCAAAATAAACAAACAACTAGAAATCATACAAAAACAGCAATTAGAAATCCAAAAAATAAACAATGAGATTTCAGAAGTGAACGATGCCATAGAAGATTTTAGGAGCAAATTTGAAACAAAGGAAGGCAGGATCAGGGAAACTTAGGACAAATCCTTGGATACCACTTTGTTTGAGGAAAAATCAGAAAAAAGAATGAAGAAACCCTGAGAATGATGTGAGATACAATCAAAAGCAAAAATTTGCATGTCATCAGAGTTCCAGACATGAGGAGAAAACAGAAAATACAGAGATGATCATTGAAGATTTGCTGACAGAAAACTTCCCTAATATCCTGAAGGATGAAAAGCTGACCATCCAAGAAGCTCAATGACCCCCATATAGGATAGATCCCAAAAGAAAATCACCAAGGCATATCATAATCACAATCACTAAGATCAAAGACAGACTCCTGAGAGCAGCTCGAGAAAAACGAAAAGTCACATACAAAGGGGAAAAAATAAGACTAAAGTCTGATTACTTGGCAGAAACCATGCAGGCAAGAAGGCAATGGGATGACATATATAAAACCTTGAAAAACAATTGCCAACCAAAAACAATATATCCTGCAAAACTCTCACTCAAATATGATGGCAAAATTATAATATTTCCAGATAAACAGAAATTAAGGGAACATGTAAAAAACAAACCAAATTTACAAGAATTATAAAAGGGAGCACAACAACATCAGACAACAGCCTGAATCTAGCATGCAAGACCACATCAGCCAGATACTAACCTAGGTTACGAATTCTCAGTGATTTAAAAAAAAAAAAAAAAAAAAAAACTAATTAAAAGATTTACAACATGGAAGCAGAGAGGTCAATCTGTAAATCACAAGTTTGGAACAATAAAAGAGGGACTAAATGATGTGGATGTAGAACTTTCAAATGGAGAAGTCAAGGCAATATCAAGTAATAAAAGACTAGTTCAAACTTAGGAAGACAGGAGTTAATTTCAAGATAACTACAAAGGAAGTTAACATACCTACTTATCAAAATAAAGAAAACCATAAAGTCTCAGGAAACACACAACCTTCAAAAACAAAAGAAATAAAAGAAATCACAAACAAAAGGAATTCAGCACAAGAGAATAAGAGGAACAAAGAAAATGTCAGCACCACCAAAAAGCACTACAGAATGACAGCAATAAACTCATACCTATCAGTAATCACACTGAACATAAATGGCTTAAATGCAGCCATAAAGAGACAGAGAGTGACAGAATGGATAAAAATGCATACAACAGATACACCTTAGAAAGAAAGACATGAATATATTAAAACTCAAAGGAAGGGAAAAAATATATGAAGCAAACACCAACCAAAAAAGAGCAGGAGTGGCAATACTAATACTAATCTCAGATATAGACTTTAAAACAAAATACACCATAAAAGACAAAGAAGGGCACCACATAATGATCAAAGGGATGCTCCATCATGAAGACTTAGCCATAATAAACATCTATGCACCCAATGACAGGGCTCCAAAATACATAAAACAAACTCTAACAGCAGTGAAAAGAGAAAGTGACAGTTCCACAATAATAGTAAGAGACTTCAACACACCACACCTCTCTCAGTAAAGGACATCTAGAAAGAAACTTAACAAAATTACAGAAGATGTAAAGGCCACAATCAAATAACTTGACCTCATAGCCATATACAGAGCACTCCACCAAACAGCAGGAAAGTACACATTCTTTTTCCAGAATAGAACACATCTTAGGCTGCAAAGTGACCTTCAGCAAATCCAAAACATTGAGGTAATACGAAGCATGTTCTCTGATTGCAGCACCATAAAAGTAGAAAATAAATAACAGGAAGAGCAAGGAAAAAAAAATCAAATACATGGAAACTGAATAACACCCTGCTTAAAAACCACTGGGTAATAGAAAAGATCAAAGAATGGAATTAAAAAATTCCTAGAATCAAACGAGAATGAAAGAACATCATACCAAAGCCTCTGGGACACAGCAAAGGCAGTGCTCAAAGGCCCATTTATAGCAATAGATGCATACACCAAAAAAAAAAAAAAAAAAAAAAAAGGAACAAGATCAAAACATTAGCTACACAACTTGAACAAATAGAAAGAGAACAGCAAAAGAAGCTCATAGCCACCAGAAGAAAGGAAATAATAAAGATCAGAGCAGACAAGATGCATCAGTTAGTCTCAACCCACCTGGAGCAAAGGAGAATGAAGAATGTCAAAGATGCAAGGTAATTATGAGCCCAAGAGGCAGAAAGGGCCACATAAATCAGAGTCTACATCAGCCTGAGACCAGAAGAACTAGATGGTGCCCAGCTACAACTGATGACTGCCTTGACAGGAGATACAACAGAGAACCCCTGAAGGAGCAGGAGAGCAGTGGAATATAGACCTCAAATTCTTGTAAAAAGACCAGACTTAATGGTCTGATTGTGACTAGAAGGATCCTGAAGGTCATGTTCTCCAGACCTTTTGTTAGCCCAAGACAGGAAACATTCCCAAAGCCAACTCTTCAGACGGGGATTGGACTGGAATATAATGATACTGGTGAGGAGTGGGCTTCTTGGATCAAGTAGACACATGAGACTATGTGGGCAGCTCCTGTCTGGAGGGGAGATGAGAAGGCAGAGGGGGACAGAAGCTGGCTGAATGGACACAGAAATAGAGGGTGGAAAGGAGTGTGCTATATCATTAGGTGGAGAGCAACTAGGAGTATACAGCAAGATGTATATAAATTTTTGTATGAGAGACTGGCTTGATTTGTAAACTCTCACTTAAAGCACACACACACACACACAAAGATCAGAGCAGAAATGAATGAAATAGAGACTAGAAAAACAATAGAAAGAATCAACAAAACCAAAAGTTGGTTCTTTGAAAGGATCAACAAAATCAACAAACCACCGGCCAAACTGACAAAAGAAAAACAGGAGAGGAAGCAAATAACCCAAATAAGAAATAAAATGGGCGACATTACAACAGACCCAACTGAAATAAAAAGAGTCATAACAGAGTATTATGAAACTCAAACAAATTTGAAAACCTAGAGGAAATGGACAAATTTCTAGAAATGCGCCTAAACTAACAGAAACTGAAGTTGAAAATCTGAACAGATCCATAACAAGTGAAGAGATGGAAAAGGTAATTTAAAAAATGGCCAACAATAAAAGCCTGGCCCAGGTGGCTTCACTGGAGGATTCTAGCAAACATTCACAGAACAGCTTACATCAGTACTACTCAAACTATTTCAGAACATAGAAAAGGAAGTGATACTTCTGAATTCATTCTATGAAGCTAGCATAACCCTAATACCAAAATCAGGCAAAGACACCACAAAAAAAGAGAATTTCAGACCAACATCTGTCATGAATATAGATGCAAAAATTCTAAATAATATTCTAGCTAATAGAATTCAGCATCATATTAAAAAAAAACAAAAACATGGATTGGACTGGACAATGGGTTGGAGAGGGATACTGGTGAGGAGTGAGCTTCTTGGATCAGGTGGATACTTGAGACTATGTTGGCTTCTCCTGCCTGGAAGGGAGATGAGAGGGTGGGGGGGGTTAGAAGCTGGTGAAATGGACACAAAAAGAGAGAGTGGAGAGAGAGGGCAGGCTGTTTCATTAGGCGGAGAGTAATTGGGAGTGTGTAGCAAGGTGTATATAGGTTTTGGTGTGAGAGACTGACTTGATTTGTAAACTTTCACTTAAAGCACAATAGAAATTATTTAAAAAACAAAAAAACCACCACCACCAAGTGGGATTCATACCAGGTATTCAAAGATGGTTCAACACTACAAAATCAATCATGTAATCCATTACATAAATAAAAGAACCACCAAACCAAAAAAACCCCACTGCCATCGAGTTGATTCCGACTTATAGTGACCCTACAGGACAGAGTAGAACTGCCTGTAGAGTTTCCAAGGAGCACCTGCAGGATTTGAACTGCTGACCTTCTGGTTAGCAGCTGTAGCACTTAATCACTACACCACCAGGCTTTCCAAAAGAATCAGGAATGGGTGTTGGATTTTGTCAAATGCCTTTTCTGGTCTATTTAGATGATTATGTGATGTGTGTGAAAAGAATCACATGATCATCTAAATAGACCAGAAAAGGCATTTGACAAAATCCAACACCCATTCCTGATAAAAATTCTCAATAAATTAGGTGTAGAAGGGAAATTTCTCAACATAATAAAGGGCATCCATACAAAACCAACAGCCAACATCATTCTCAACAGAGAGAGGCTGAAAGCATTCCCCGTGAGAAGAGGAAGAAGACAAGGATGCCCTTTATCACCACTCCTATTTAACATTGTGCTGGAAGTCTGAGCTAGAGGAATAAGGCAAGAAAAAGAAATAAAGAGCATCCAAATTGGTAATGAAGAAGTAAAACTGTCTCTATTTGCAGATGATATGATACTATACATAGAAAACCCAAAAGACTCCACAAGAAAATAGTGGAACTAATGGGAAGATTCAATAGAATATCAGGATGCAAGATCCACACACAAAAATCAGTTGGATTCCTATACACCAATAAAGAGAACAACAAAAAGGAAATCAGGAAAACAATACCATTTATGATAGCCCCTAAAAAAATAAAATACTTAGGAATAAATCTAACCGGGGATGCAAAAGACCTATACAAAGAAAACTACAAAACACTACAACAAGAAACCAAAAGAGACCTATACAAACGGAAAAAACATACCATGGTCATGGATAGATAGATTTAACATTGTGAAAATGTCTATTTTACTCAAAGCAATCTACAGATGCAATGCAGTCCCAATCAAACACCAATAGCATTTTTTAAAGAGTTGGAAAAATGAATCATTAACTTTATATAAAAAAGGAAGAGGCCCCAGAGAAGTAAATCACTATTGAAGAATAGAGTAGGAGGACTCGCACTACCGGACCTCAGAATCTATTACACAGCTACAGTAATCAAAACAGCCTGGTACTGGTACAACGACGGACACATTGACCAATGGGATAGAATTGAGAACCCAGGTGTAAATCCATTTATCTATGGTCACATGATCTTCAACAAAGGCTCAAAGTCCACCAAATGGGAAAAAGACAGTCTTTTGAACAAATGGTGCTGGCAAAACTGGATGTCCATCTGCAAAAAAGTGAAACAGGGCCCATACCTCAAACTATATACAAAAACTAACTCAAAGTGGATCAAAGTCCTAAATATAAAGCCAAAAAACATGCAGTTCATAGAAGAAAAAATAGGATCAACGCTAGAGGCCCTAATAGGTGGCATTAACAGGATACAAACCACAGCCAACAACACACAAGCTCCAGACGATAAGCTAGATAACTGAGATCTTCTAAAAATTAAACACTCATGTTCATCAAAAGACTTCACCAAGAGTAAAAAAGAGAACCTACAGACTGGGAAAAAATTTTGGCTATGACGTATCCGACAAAGGTCTACTCTCTAAAATTTACGAGAAAATCTAACTCCACCACAAAAAAAAAGACAAATAATTCAATTAAAAAATGGAGAAAGGAAATGAACAGACACTTCACCAAAGAAGACATTCAGGCAGCTAACAGACACATGAAGAAATGCTCTCAATCAATAGCCATTACAGAAATGGAAATCAAAACCACAATGAGATGCCATCTCATCCCACCATTACTGGTACAAAAAAACCCCAGAAAATAACAAATATTGGAGAGAATTCGGGGAGATTGGAACTCTTACGCACTGTTGGTGGGAATGTAAAACTGTAAGCCATTTTGGTGCTTCCTTAAAAAGCTGGAAATAAAAATACCATAGAATCCAACAATACCACTCCTAGAAGTATATCCCAGAGAAATAAGTGCCTTTGCACAGATAGACATATGCATACCCACGTTCATGGCAGCTTTATCTGCAATAGCAAAAAGATGGAAACAACCTAAGTGTCCATCAACAGGTGAATGAATAAACAAACTATGGTACATACTTACAATGGAATACTACACAACTATAAAGACCGATGATGAATCTTCAAAACATCTCACAACATGGATGAATCTGGAAGGAATTATGCTAAGTGAAATAGGTCAATCACAAAAGGACAAATATGAGACCACTATTATACTGATGATGAATCTTCAAAACATCTCACAACATGGATGAATCTGGAAGGAATTATGCTAAGTGAAATAGGTCAATCACAAAAGGACAAATATGAGACCACTATTATAAAGCTTATGAAGCAGTTTACACACAAAAGAAATAATCTTTAATAGTTGCAAGTGGAGGGGATTGATGGGAGAGAAAAACACTAAATAGACAGTAGGTAAGTGGTAACTTTGGTGAAGGGTAAGATAGTACACAATACTGGGGAAGCCAGCACAACTTGACCAATTCATGGTAACGGAAGCTCCATAGACACATCCAAACTCCCTGAGGGAATGAATTACTGGTCTGAGGGCTGGAGATCATGGCCTCAGAACACTCAGCTCAAATGGCATAACATAGTTCATAAAGACAACGCTGTACATTCTGTTCTGGTGAGTAGTGTCTGGGGTCTTAAATGCTTGTGAGCGGCCATCTAAGATACTCCACTGGCCTCACCCCAACTGGAGCAAGGAAGAATGAAGAAAACCAAAGACACAAGGGAAAGATTAATCCAAAGAACTAACGGACCACAAATACCATAGCCTCCACCAGACTGAGTCCAGCACAACTAGATGGCGCCCGGCTACTACCAGCAACTGCCCTGACAGGGATTACAATAAAGGGTCCCAGACAGAACTGGAGAAAAATGTAGAAGAAAATTGTAGCTCGCAAAAAAAAAAAAAAAAAAAAAAAAAAAGACCAGACTTGCTGGTCTGACAGATACTGGCTAGACCCCGAGAATATGGCCCCCAGATACCCTTTCAACTCAGCACTGAAGTCACTCCTGAGGCTCACCGTTCAGCCAAAAATTAGACAGGCCCATAAAACAAAATGAGACTAAATGAGCACACCAGCCCAGGGACAAGGAAGAGAAGGCAGGAGGGGACAGGAAAGCTGGTAACAGGGGACCCAAGGTCAAGAAGGGGAGCACATTGACATGTCCTGGCATTGGCAACCAACATCACAAAACAATATGTGCATTGTTTAATGAGAAACTAGTTTGCTCTGTAAACCTTCACCTAAAGTATAATAAAAAGAAATGTATGACGTTTCACAGAAGTATTACAGCTTTGGCTACAAATGTACAGCAATCTCACCTATGAGGGTAAGGAAAAAATTATTATTCTAGGTACGTTTGGAAAATGGTGTTTTGACTGGATGCTGTGAGTCTAAATTAGACAATAATAACTGCACAAACACTGTACTCTAGTTGGTAAACTTGCTTCTCACAGGGGTAAGGTTTAGCAATTCTGAAACTATTTTACATGTATAAACCAAAAAAACCAAATCCACTGCAGCCAAGTGGATTCGACTCATAGTGACCCTATAGGGCAGAGTAGATCTGCCCCCATACGGTTTCCAAGGCTGTAATCTTCAGAGGAGCAGACTGCCACGTGTTTCTCCCATTGAGTGGCTGGTGGGTTCAAGCTGCTAGCCTCTCAGTTAGCATCTGCTTGCTTAACCACTGCACCACCGGGGTTCCTTCCTTACATGGATACTAGGGTTAAACAAATGCGTAAATAAATTGTAGATAATGGGAGTCAGATTTCTTACTGTCAGAGAAACAAGTTACAAATAAGCAAAGGGGAAGGCTAGAAAGATCCCCGTGGCGCTGAATTAGAGTTAGAGACATCAGTACAAAAATATACATATATACTCAGATAAGTACTGAAAGAAAGACAGGTATGTGCATATACGTGGGTTAGTACACATGTAATTATTTCTTAACTCAGCCTGCCTGGGGGACCTAGATGTAGTGACATTTCAGAGGCAATAAGCACTCAGTACCCATTGCTGGTTTCTAGTTGGTTTCTCCAATACAAGGAGCCAAACCAAGACTCCTTGGAAAAATGGCTGATTTTAGGAGTGGAGCAGGGAAAATACAAGATGACCTTGGGACATCAAGTTAGTACCAGAAAATAAGGATATATTCAAAAAAAAAAGAAAACAAACGAAAAAGTATGGGGCATATCTAAGGGACACAGGAGCCAAAGCTGGAACAATTCAAGCACCAAAATAAATAACTATAATATTGGATTATAATCCAAAGAATAAAATAAATATCTAACATAAATAAATGATTGAATAAATGAATACATGTGGAGAAGGGATAAACTTACAGACGACTTCTAAATAACTTATGGAGATAATCCCCCCTTCAGGAAGAGGAGCTTAATTCTCCTCCTTTTTTTGAGTATGGCTGGATTTAGTGACTTGTTTCCAACAAACAGAGTTTGAAAAGGGGAACATGGTAACTTCACGGTGGAGAAACCTGGCAGATACCATGATAGCCAAATGATCACGTTTAACCTCACCAGTGATAAGTCATGTTATATGCCCCCTGATGTGATAGGATGAGAGGGACACTTTGCTTCTGTGGTATTCTTCTCAAATATCCATAACCTCAGGCTAACCAAGAGGAAACATTAAGACAAACTCAAAATGAGGACTACCCTATAGAATACCTGGCTGGTATTCTTCAAAAGTGAAGAAACAAGACTGAGAAACTGGTTACAGACTAGTAAAGACTAAGGCGATATCATGATTGAATACAGTGTAGAATCCTGGGTTGGATCCTGGAATTGAAAAAGGACAAAATTAGAAAAGCTGGTTAATTCTGGAAATTGTCAGTTTAGTTAATGTATCGTGCCAGTGCCATTTCTTAGATGTGACAAATGCTATGGGGGTATATAAGATGTTAACGTTGAGGAAGCTGAGTGAAAGGCATATGGAGGCTCTCCATAACAACTGTGTAACTTTTCCATAAACCAAAATTATTCCAAGGACCCCTGGTGGCACAACAGTTAAGCATTCAGTTGCTAACCAAAAGGTTGGCGGTTCGAAGCCACTCAGCGGTTCTTCAAGAGAAAGACCTGGCAATTAGCTTCTGTAAAGATTACAGCCTAGAAAACCCTACGGGGGCAGTTGTACTCTGTCACATGGGGTGGCTATGAATCGAAATTGACTGGATGGCACCTAGCAACCACAACAAAATTATTCCAAGAGCCCCACCCAGTGCCTTCAGTTGAAAAATCTCCTAGCTAGTGTACCTACTGATAGCCTCACATGATAACAAAAAAAAGTTGAGCAAATTTGAAACATTGTTTCTTGGAAAATAAAAATGATGACCTCATTTCCAAGTTGGACAACCTCCAAACTACTCTGTCACTGAGAGACCCAACAGACATCTCTGCAGTACAGAACATTTTCTAAGGCACTCCTCTTCTCATGAAAGTAATTTCAAAGATTCTATTATTTAAAGGCCTCATTTTAATAAAATTAATCATATTGACTTTTTTTTTTTATAAAATTGACATATTAGTGATATCCTGTATCATCAAAACTTCCATACATGGCAATAAAGTAAAAGGAATGAAGAGATGTGTCATCATTCTCAACCCATATATACATGTATACACACACACATATATGTAGTGGTTAAGAATATGGCTGATAACCTAAAGGCTGGCAGTTTGAGTCCACCAGCCACTCCTTGGAAACCCTATGGGACAGTTCTACTCTGTCCTATAGGGTCACCGTGAGTCAGAATGGACTCCATGACAACGGGTTTGTTTGTTAGTTTTTATGTAAACAAAGAGGAGGCCACCAAGCCATACTAAGGCAAACAGCACTAGGGTGAATAATTATACTGGGAAACTCACTTACACATTTACCTGTGTGGAGCAACCAGACACAGAACTATGGCCAGTGCAGAAGCGTGAAGCAAACTGAACACAGATTTGGCCATCTCTGTGATGGTGAGGATGGCGCAGTGGCCTCAAATGTATGCAGTCTTTTTTCTACTGTTTTTCAAAATGTGTTCCCCACCACCAGCCTGGAAACCGCTTAAAAGTATGTTAAAATGAGACTTTCTGGGCCCCACTCTAGATCTACTGAATCAGAGTTGGGGTGTGAGGGGCTAAGAATCCGAATTTTGGTGTGCTCCCAGGTGATCACAATGCCCACTTCAAAAAAACAAACAAACAAAACAAAAAAGAAAAAAAGCAAAACAGTTTCCTTGGGGTTTGTTCCAACTCATGGAGGCCCAATGTGTGTCAGAGCAGAACTCTGCTCCATATGGGTTTCAGTGGCTGATTTTCTGGAAGTAAATTGGCAGGCCTTTTTTCCTGAGATACCTCTGGGTGGATTGGAACCTTCAACCTTTTGGTTAGCAGTCAAGCACCTTAACTACTTGTCAGAGATCCATTAAATGCCCGTTAAAATGTGAAAGAAAAATTAAAAAATGAGGTAGCATGATAAACGGAGAAAAGATTGAAGTTGTCAAGGGCTTCATTTTACTTGGATCCGCAATTGTTGTCTGTGGAAGCAGCAGCCAAGAAATCAAAGGACGCATTGCATTGGGTAAATCTGCTGCAAAAGATCTCTTTAAAGTGTTAAAAAGCAAAGATAGCACTTAAAGGACTAAGGTCCTCTGGACCCATTCCATGGTGTTTTCAATCCCCTTATACGCATGGGAGAGCTGGACAAAAAATTGATGCATTTGAATTATGATGTTAGTGCAGAATATTGAACATATCAAGGACTGACAGAAGAATGAACAAATCTGTCTTAGAAGTACAGTCATACTTCTCCTTAGAAGCAAGGACGGTGGGACTATGTCTCACGTTACTTTGGACTTGTTAGCAGGAGGGACTAGTCCCTGGAGAAGGCCATCATGCTTGGTAAAGTAGAGGATCAGTGAAAAGAGGGACACCCTCCACGAGATGGATTGACACAGTGGCTGCTACCATGGGCTCAAGCATAACTACAATTGTGAGGGTGACGCAGAACCAGGCAGTGTGTTGCTCAGTTGTACATAGGGTCGCTATGAGTCAGAACCTACTCCATGGCACCTAACGACAACAGTCCTCAACTACATCACAGCAAAAAAACTGGTCTTTGTCCTCGAGATGGTCTAAAAGCACTGTCCAGGTCAAATTTCTCCAAACCCATACATCTTTAATTTCCTATCTCATCAGCAACATGCTCTTTTCTAGAGTTTGGAAGGATTTTGATCTGTACATTTGACGGTGGTGGCTTGCCACTGAAAATGAGAGTAGCCTATCCTCACAAAAGAAAGGACGTTTTGATCAAGATTCTAAGCTACGACCTAGGGTGCTTCCTCTGAAATAATAGGAAAAAAGAATAGGACCCAATTTGCTTAGAAAGATTTTAGGTTCACAGTTTGTCATTGCGTGTTTGTTTTTATAGTTTCTATTGTCCCGTAGAAGACGAAAAAGAATAGGAGAAACTGGAACGTAGGTTAGAATGAAACTCTGGAATCAGATGGCTGGAATTTGAGCTTAAGCTCTGCCAACTACTCATTTTTACTTCAACTTCTCTGTGCCCAATTGTCTTGTCTGTAAAATGGGACAATAGTAGTACTGACTTCAATAGGGTGGCTATGAAGACCAAATGCAATAATACATGTAAACTATTAGAATAGTGTCTGGCACATAACATAGAGGGGTCACGACTGTGATTATTACTGTTGCTTTCATGGTGAAGAAAATGAAGCTTTAGACAACAGCAACGGGCAGGTTTGGTAGCTATTTTGGGGAAGAGACAACAGGCTATTCAACACAAAGTTTTATTTGTCAGAAAGATCTGGGATATTTTCTAACTAGAGTAGGGGTTCTCGGTCCAAGACTTCAGGAGATTTGCTAATCTCCTGTAATGGTGTGCAGATTGGTGTTATTCATGTGCATATGTTCCTGTGAAAGATTCTTTAAATTTGACCAAATTCTCCAGAAGGCCTGGAATTCCTAAGATGTTGAGAACTGTTCCTTTGGAGCCTGCTAAGCACTGGGTAAGATAACAACAGGCAGCTTTCTTGCCGGGTGTGCGTTCTGCCCTGCCTGGAGGCAGGTGGATGGATATGACACTAATCCTTAAGCTATCTTTCATGCCACAATAATCTTGCAGTGGGCCTTTTTAAGTGTTTTTATTGCCATTCTTTGATATGTGCCGAACTCATAGCCAGAGTTCTCAAATACTTCAAAATACATCAGGCGCTGTTCAAGGCAGTAGGATAACATTCATCATTCCACAAAACACAAATTTACTCAACTTTGTGATATCTTGAGAATTTCTTCAGTTATTCACACTCTAAACCTGGAAGACTTGTGTGTGTGTGTGTGTGTGTGTGTGTAACATTTAATCCTCCCTACTAGGTTTTTGTTGCACTTTTTCCCCACGAGTGCCCATCCATTGGCAGACTTCTTTGCTTTGCCAAGACCTTTGCAAACCTTCCCCGTTTTTATACTCATATGTCAGCATGTCACGTTATAGCCATTTCCATTTTTTTTTTTTAAGTCCAAGATAAATGTAGAAAGAACTTGCACTGTGGCTGAACTCTCCTTAACTTCTTGAAAGGAAAATGTCTGTGTGGCATGACTTTTTCCATCCTTTAATCCAACTGTGAACTCCCAGAGTACGGAAAATCAGAAACCTCGCGGGCTTGCAACCCCTGGCTTCTGTCAGTGGCAATATGGCTGTTACTGAGAGCCAGATAACAAGATATGAGATAAAACTAAGCCACTCCTAGCCGTGAGTGCATCCCCCCAAATGAGGGGCCCCACCTTGACTGGAATCCTGATGACGCTGCCCCCACTAAGTGGGAAAGAAGCCTTACAGGGATAATTCTAAGGTTCTCGATTCCTTGGCTATCGTTTGTTTATTGTATCTGAGGTTTGCAGTAATTTGTAAGCACGTGTTTAAAATTCCAGTTAACGTTTATCTCCCTTCTCATTGCTGGCAGGCTCTGACGGTGAGAATGGAATCGTCTGGTGACCTTTAGAGCGTATAATTTAGGTTCATAAAAATCACAATGATGAGTCTGGGTTCTTGAAGTTTATAAATTAAAGGCAAACTATTTATAAACAAATAATAAAACCGATCAAAATGGTTTAAAAAAAAAAACAGCAGGAAATCCTAGAAATGTTGCAGTACAGTACCTCTTTTACAGATTAGGAAGCTAGGGCTCAGCGAGTTACTTTCTTGAATTTTAACGTGTAGCACAAATGCAGCTCAAATGTTTGTTGAGTGAATATTTGTAATTGACTTGCTCAAAGCAAGAGGTGCCTAGTTCTTGGCACCTAGTCAGAGCTTAATATTGAGCAGACAAACAAAGTTAATAAGACATGTCCCTGTTAGACATAATTAGGCGAGTCATGGTCTTTTCAATTGCCTCAGACGAATGAGAAAGTTAGACAATGAAAAAGGAAGACAGAAGAAGAATTGATACATTTGATCTGTGGGGCTGGTGAAGAATATTGAGAATGCCATGGACTGCCAGAAGAACAGATAACTCAGTCGTAGAAGAAATACAACCAGAATGTTCCTTAGAAGTGACAGTGACAAGACTTTGTCTCCCTTACTTTGGACACATTGTCAGAAAAGACCAATTGTTAGAAAAAGACCTCATGATTGGTCAAGCAGAGGGTCAGTGAAAATGAGCGAAACCCTCAATGAGATGAATTGACACAATAGCCAAAACAACAAACTCCAGCATCCCAGCGATCCTGAGGACGGTGCTAGACAGGGCAGCGTTTCCTCCTGTTGTACGTAGATGGCTTCAGGTCGGCGCCTACTCTCAGCCACCTAACAACAACAGCTATCTATTTAATTCAGAGATGCAACTCCACATAAACCCAGCCGATGTCACTGTAAAACAACATCCCCAGTCATTGTTTTCCTTTCTGCACATGGCAATCGTCTAGCATGGCTCTGAACCAAGACAGCATATTATTGCTCTTGCCCAATAACCCTCATACAAATTCACTGAGAACTCTACTTTTGTAGTCGCAGTGGCTGATCTTGATTAAGGACATTCTGTCTCCCTTAGAGGTTGTCATTTCTTTCACAATCTCTGTGGAAAAAAAGTTTCTTCCCTCTGCTTTGGTCAGAGTCTCCTGCCCCTCACAAGCCCGTGAGCTATGAAGGCCATGTTTCCGCTTCCACATTCAGAGACAGTGGGCAGTCAGACCTGACTTCATAAGGCACACCACCAAGCCACGCCCTTATTTTATAGCTCAGCCCGGACGGATATGGCACCGAATTTTACATTTTGCCTTACAAGTCTCAACAGATTTTGACAAACCTATAACACTTTTTTTTTTTATATAACACTAGTTGCAAATTTAGATTTTCACAGTAGAGTTTGTGCTACTGAAGAGGTTGCGTGAGAAACATTGAGGACTCAAGATCGTCCAGAAATTCTGTTTGCTAACCCAGATGTGGTAATAATTATTTGATATTAACTCAACCAAGCATTCCATTAATGTTAAAAACCATTGGGTACCTTCAGGGGATTCTATTTCTAATTTCATCTGGGGACTTGGGGAAACTCTTGCTCCTTCATATTTTTCCTTTTACTGGTAACCCAGTTTATGGAGTATTTAAAAGCCCTGTGTATGGTTTCTGTACAATTCATGAGTGTTTGATCATTAGTGTCTCCACTAACCAGTGGGAAAAGGCAGGCAAAAGAGAAGCCCAAATCTTCTCATTTAGTTTTTTTTAAGGCAGCTCTTGCATAAAATTTCAAGGAAGAAGATATTCAAACGATTGCCAAAACTGAGGCTTGGGATTTCTGTGGATTTAAACTGGTTCCATTCTTCCTGTGCCCACTACAAAGGATAGTCAGAATTAATTTGGTTTTCTGCGTCCAGAGACCAGCAACGAGCTTTGGGATTATTATGGGCTCTTCTGGGGGCTTAACTGAAGATACTTAACTGAAGATACACTCGGTTGCTAACAGTTTGAACCCTTTGGGAGAAAGATGTGTCCGTCTGCTTCCGTCAAGATTTACAGCCTTGGGAAAGCCCACAGGCAGCTCTAGTCTGTTCTATAGGGTTCCTAAGAATTGGAATCGACTCGAGGGCAGTAGGTTTGGTCTGGCTTTGGAGTTGGGTTGGTGGAGAATTGGCTCCTTTATATTTTAATGACATTTTCCTTTATAACTAATTACACATAAAAGATGCAAATGTGCTTTTAACTATTAAAAAATTTATACATCTTGATTTCTTCCATTAAAAAAAAAAATTCTGTGACATTTCCACAAAACATTTTCTCATTTTTGATGGATTTGGATGGTTCAGGTTTGACTTTTTCCCCTTTGGACATATGTAATATCTATATGGTCCCGGGTGGACAGGCAGGTCGGAACCCACTCAGTAGCTCTGCAGAAGAAAGGCCTGGCAATCTTCCTTCCTAAAGATTACGGCCAAGAAAACCCTACGGAACACAGGGTGTTGCTCTGTTAACATATGGGGTCACCCTAAATTGAAATTGACTTGATGGCAGCAGGTTTGGTTTGGGTTTTGGGGTTCATGCACACTTATGCTCTGTATAAAGCAAAGGCTGGGGATACTTGGAAGTCGAGAATTCTGCAGTCTTTGGAAAGCCTGAGCCTTTTTAAAACGTAAGAATGTTTTGAAATGCTGAATTCACTTGGCTTACAAAATCCAAGGACTAAATTTGTATTTCAGCATCACCCCTTCCACCTTCTGCAGCCCTGAGTCGTGGAGAGGGTCCAGGGAACTCACGGGAATCCGCTAGGGAGCAGAGGCTGGCACCAGCTTTGGTTTCCATAACCTCAGGGCAAGGTGAAGAAGGGCGCAGGCCTTCGAGTCTGTCACAAACTGTGAGATGGAAAATCTAATGCTGGCTTCACCCCGGCCCCTTAGGAAAATATGCACAGAGCTGAGAGATTCATCGCCCCAAGGGAATATTCCTTGCCTTGGAGACAAAGGCCAAGTGGTGGCTTTATTTTTCAGTGTCTAAAATAACTTCACAAAGTTGGAGGCAGAGAAGAGTATCTGAATCTCCGTCTTTGGTTCATATTCTTTGCACCAAGCATGGTACCTCGTACATAGTGGCTGTGCAATACATCTTTTTTTTTACTCCCCTTTTTAAGGAGTTAGAGTGTTATAAAATATCTTGCTTTTCAGATATTGTTGTGCTGTTGTTAGGTGCTGTCAATTCAATTTCGACTCACAGCAACCCCGTATGACAGAGTAGAACTGCCCGATACAGTTTTCTTGGCTGTAATCTTTACCGGAACTGATCATCAGGTGTTCCTGCCGAGGAGCTGCTGGGTGGGTTCAAACTGCCGCCCTTTTGGTTAGCAGCCAAGTGCTTAACCTTTGTGTCACCAGGGTCACTTTTTAGATACCTGTAATAATTAATCACCAAAAGGGATGCATTTGAAGTGATTCTTTAATATGCAAGTTTCTGTTTTGGGGGCACTTATTCTAACATGACTTTGCTTCATTTGAGGTCTAAGTATTCCGCAGCATGTATGGTGTAGACAGCAATGCTAGATTTACTACTTAATTCCCTGCTTGGAGACAAAAGGACACATGGCTTGGTGTCAGGAACTGTGCTGAGAAACAATGTGGATTATATTTTACTTCAGCTTGTACCGGCCCTTGTATTAGTGGGGAAAAAATAATTTTATTCATTTTCTTTTATGATGCCAGCAGGATCTCTTGGAGAGAACAATATCTTAAGAGTTTTAAGGGCTGAGGATCCAAAAATATAAGTAATAGCCCAGGAGCTTTGACAGAACTAACTGCTTCCTTTCCCTCATAAAACTGCTATCTACATCAATCTGTGTTTATTTTTCTTCTGCTTTTTAATTTGCTTAATGGACTTCAGCTGAAGACTTTCCTCAATGTCTGAGGAAAGCAAAGTCTAATAAAGCCCCAAGGACTTACCGTCATAGTTCAGCACTTCTTTGGGTTATTTTGTGTGACTTTCATCTTTTCTGCTGCTGCAGAAACAATGGCTACAGAGCACCCTGGGCCTAACCCCATGGCTTTGGGGCCTGGGAACAATAACTAGACAAGTTGTGCTTCTCTGCTTTCCTCTTCCCTTCTCTCTCTCTAATTCTCTTCTCTTGTCTATTTCGTCTCAGCAGCCTTCTACCCCTTTCAGTCTTTTATGCTCTTTTTTCTGGCTTTCTTTTACTATAATATTGGTGGTTCAGTGGTAGAATTCTCGCCTTCCACACAGGAGACACAGGTTCCATTCCCAGCCAACGCACCTCACGCATAGCCACGATACGTCTGTCAGTGGAGACTTGTGTGTTGCTAAGATGCTGAACGCACTTCAGCAGAGCTTCTAGTCTAAGATGGACTAGGAGGAAAGGCCTGGTGATCTCCTTCCGACAATCAGCCAATGAAAACCCCCAGGAGCACTACAGAATGTTGTCTAATCCCCAACCGATAATGTGGACGGCCAGGCCCAGGCAGCGTTTTATTCCCTTGTGCGTGGGGTTGCCACAATTTGAAGGCCTACTCAGTGGTAGCTAACAACAATTCATCTCAAGTATTCTTCCCACACTTTTGATATATATGCATAAATGAGAAAATTATATAGCCTTCCATTTCTGGTTATCATACCAAGTGCTGTAAGGATTAGCATTATAAATGAGATGTTATCCAGGTCGTCAAGAAGCATAAACTCTAGTGAAAATGAGCATTGGACATATGTGGAATGGTGGAAGGAAAAACATGGGTTTTTGGGGGATAGAATGAAGTTAAATTTGGAGAAGATTATTTGAAGATGGAAGGTGTTGGTTGCAAGGCTGACAGCTGAAGGATCTGATGTTCTAGAGTTTGATACTCAGGTCACCTTCATCAGAAATAATTAGCTAACTCGCTGAACATCCTGTTTAATGGGTTTGGAAACAAGGTGAATGGAATCAAGATTTCCAGGGGTAAGGCTGAGGAACCTACATTTACAGCAAATACTGCAGGAGATTAATTAGAAGT
Source organism: Loxodonta africana (assembly GCF_030014295.1). Taxonomy (NCBI): domain Eukaryota; kingdom Metazoa; phylum Chordata; class Mammalia; order Proboscidea; family Elephantidae; genus Loxodonta; species Loxodonta africana. Next base: position 171,530,089 of record NC_087345.1, on the reverse strand, counting down.
TGGAGAATAACTAAGAAATGGGAAACCTTGAAATTAATGAATTTTAAAAATTCTTTCATTTATTTGCTTTCTTCAGATGTTTTAACGGTGTCTTTTACGAGCATTGTATTTTAATAAGTGAATTTAAATGTTTTACATTTATTATGTTTACTAACACATTTGGGTTTATTCCTACCATTTTTCTTGTACCATATTTTTCTTTTCTGATGTCTGTTCAATTGCTAAAGCTTAATTTTTTTGGGGGGGGGCGTTGTTTATGAACCACTTTTTTATCTTTATTTTCTTACATTGGTTTGAATATTATAGCTTGTATTCCTTCTCTTTGAAGTAAAATTTACTTTTAATGTACACATTTTATTTTATATTTTCCTAGTGATATCTAAAGTTGTCCAGTACCTCTATTTTTCTCTGAAGTCCGTGGGTTGTGCAACAGGTTAACATGCTAGGCAGCTAACTGAAAGGTTGGAGATTTGAGTCCACTCAGAGGTGCTTCAGAGGAAAAACCAGGAGATCTACTTCTGAAAAGTTGGCCACTGAAAACCCTGTGGAGCATAGTTCTGCTCTGACACACACGGGGTCGCCATGAGTCAGAGTTGACCCACTGGCACCTGGTACTGGCATCTTTCTCCCGAACAACAGAGGCGCTGTTAGTAGGTGAGTGAGCTTTACCTGCTGTCCAGCTTATCTTCCCGTCTTCACATTGTTACTAGCTGGCATTTTCTGTCTATCTTTTTAAAGGGAAAATGCAATTAATTATTAATATTTTACTATTAGCGGTTAACTATGGTGATATATTTTATCAATATCTTCTTTGCTAAAGAATATATTCCTGAAAAATTCTTACAGAAAGTATCTATGGGTAGTCAACTTTCTAAGTCTTAATGTGTTTGAAAATGACTTTATCTGGCCCTCAGGATTGAATGATATTTCATCATGGTACAGGCTCACAGTTAATTTCTCCATCACTTTCAGGATATTACTCCACTGTTGTCTGGCATCGATTGCTGGTGAGATGTCTGGTATTTGCAAGTGATAGGCTCTAAGATGGCCCCTATGATCTTGCCTCCTGGTGCTCATGCTCTGATATAATCTCTTCTCTTTGAATGTGGGCAGGGCTCGTGACTTGCTTCTAACCAAGGAAATATGTATGGCAAGAGCAATGGGACGTCACTTCTGTGATTACGTTGTTACTTAAGACCCCATTTTACTAGCTGACTGGCTCTAGAGCTTTTCTCCCCTTCCTGGCTTTGAAGAAGCAAGTACCCATGAGTCCTACAATCGCAAGGAAATGAATTCTGACAACAACCTGAGCGAGCTGGGAAGTGGACCCTTCCCAGTTGATCTTCCCGATGAGACCCCAGCCCTGGCTGACACCTTGATTGCAGCCTTGCAGAGAATCCAGCTAAGCCATGTTCAAATTCTTGACTCGAAGAGACTGTGAGGTCAAATATATGTGTTGTTTTAAGCTGCTAAATTTGTGAATTTGTGATAATATTTTATGGAGCATAGAAAACTAACACATTTCCCTGCTGTTCTCATTTATTGCTATCCTGTCATTGCTCCCTCATAACTTTTGAAGATTTTTTTTCTTTTTCCTTGACATTCTACAGTTTCACTACCAAGTGTCTATGTGTGGTTTTATTTATTTTCATCCTTTTCCACATATATGTATAACATATATGAAAATTCTTCAACTCAATTTTTTCACCCCTCAAAGAAATCCCTAGCCTACTGATCATAAAAAACTGCCACTCCACCATTCTGTGTAGTCTCTACTTCTGGGACTCCTGTTAGACTCACTGTGGAGTGTCTCAATCTGCCTTCCATGTCGCTTGGCATCTCTTCCATGTTTTACACTTCTGTGTCTGTCTGTGCTTCATTTTAGATCAGTTACTCGGTACCATATTAAAAAAAATAATATTTAATAATATTTTTTATAGCCCCCTAATTATGTGGCTATGTGGCACAAACAGTTTGTGCTCAACTGCAGTTCAAACCCACCCAGCAGCACCATGGAAGAAAACGCCTGGCCATGTGCCTCCGGTAAGATTAATTTTACAGCCAAGAAAACCCCACGGAGCAGTTCTACTCTGCACACATTAGGTCTCTATGAATTGGAGTCAACTCAGTGACAACTAACAACAACCACCACAACAAAAATATGAGCAATCTAGTGTTTATTATCCCTTCTATTTAGTTTTAAATTTCAGGTAATAGTTTTACTTGAGTTGTAATACTTGTCTTTTATAATCTCACCTGTTCTGAATACATATATATATATATTTCTAGTTGTGTGTGTTTGTTTCATAATGTCTTGTCTTTGCTTTAGTTTTCAAGCTCCCCTTAAGAAGGATTTTTGTGTGTACACGTGTGTGTACACATATGTGTGTGTATACAGGTGCACAAGTGTGCATGTTTCCCTTTCCTTCCCCCACGTTACTGTCTCTGTCTGGGTATTTTAAAGTTGCCTCTGTCTCACCAGGGTCCCCAAATTAGAACTAGTTCTTTGTCTACTGGTGTGTCCTGCAGGGATGCTAAGGGCTTGCTTCCCTGACTGGGTGGCTGCCTCCACTCCTACCCACATCAGGCAGCAGCTCCATGTGTTGTAACAGCCCAGCACGGAGGCTCCAGTGAGAATAGGGAGCGCCATCTTAGACTCTGGTTTTGTGCATGTTTCAGTCTTGAAGCCCAGTAGGAAGACCTTAGTTCCCACTTACTGCTGCCCATTTCTGTTCTCATTAGGGGCTATGGAGTCATTCATCTTGTGTTTTTAGCATGGTTATGACTTTTTTTAATTAATATATTTTACTCTATTAATGCTATATGTTTGATATGTAGGTGGGGATTAGCATATGAAATGACAGCACTATCTTGGTTGCAAATTCCAGGAATCAATATTGTTACGTTTTCTTACCATCATATTTGGTTGGTATAGAGTATTTTCATATCAGCTGCATGCATCTTTGAATCAGTGCCCAAGCCCTTTTTCACCATTGTTTTTAGAGGCAGTATGTGAAGAACACTTGAGGATCGGCCTTGTCACATTATGGTTGCACCTCACCCCAAGGTGTATTATCTGAGTTTATCAGTGTTCTTAATAGTCAGATGTGATATAGAATTACCAAACCAAAACCAAACCCACTGCCCTCGAGTTGATTCTGACTCATAGCGACTCTATAGGACAGAGTAGAGATGCCTCATAGGGTTTCCAAGGCTGTAAACCTTTATTGAAGCAGACTGCCACATTCTCTCCCTTGGAGCAGCTGGTGGGCTTGAACCGCTGACCTTTTGGTTAGCAGCCTAGCACTCTCACCACTGTACCACCAGGGTTCCTTTATTGAATTATGTTTGGCTTAAAACAAAACAATGACAAAAACTGACATACCTTCAGAGGAAGCCAATTTCCAAATTGCACTTGTAGACTCTGAATGAGTGTCTGAAAAAGAAGCTACAGAGTGTTTTGAGCTGTGGAAGCATTAGAAACCAAAAACCAAACCCATTGCCATCAAGTGGATTCCAACTCATAGCGACCCTGTAGGACAGAATAGAGCTGCTCTCAGGGTTTCCAAGGAGTGCCTGGTGGATTTGAACTGCTGACCTTTTGGGAAGCTTTAGGAGGTGGGGGTAAATGCAGGAGAAAATATGAGAGGCAGTTGGGAGCATAGACTCTGGGGACAAGATTGCTAGATTTGAATCCCAGCTCCTTCCTTTACTACTTGCATAATCTCGGGCCCTCTATGCCTCAGTTTCCTCATCTGTAAGATGGAAAAAAATAATAGGACCTCCTTTATAGAGTCATGAGGATCAAGTGAGTCAATTTGTATGGCATGGATTGCGGTGCTCAATAAAGGCAGCCACTGTCATAAAAGCTCCGTTGACCATTTCGTAGAAGACAACAGGCATTGGGATGTGCAGGACCCGATGCATCTGTTAACAGGAATCAACCTCTTTATTATCTAGATGGCCTTTGTGTGTCCATAGGTGTGTGCTAAAGTTTGTGACCTTCATATCTTCAGTCTTGGATTTTGACCAAAGTAATGCAAAAGGATGTTAATTTCAGAACCTGTAAAACAACAACAAAAACCATTTGCACGTGTGTCAGAGTAGAACTGTGCTCCATAGAACTTTCAATGGCTGATTTTTTTTGGAAGTAGATCACCCGGCTTTTCTTCCAAGACACTTCTGGGTAGACTTGATCCTGCAACCTTTTGGTAAGCAGCTGTTTGTACCTCCTAGGGACTTCTCAGTAAATATAAGCCAGATGAAACCCTCTCATAGACAAGGAGCTCAACACAAATTACAGAGGGGACATTTTGTTAGTGACATAGACTCCAGCACCCAACCCAATGCTGTTGAGTCGATTCATAGCGACCCTATAGGCCAGAGTAGAACTGCCACATAGAGTTTCCAAGGAGCACCTAGCGGATTTGAACTGCCAACCCTTTGGTTAGCAGCAGTAGCACTTAACCACTACGCCACCAGGGTTTCCTGAGTCACCACAATTTCACACTTCAAGCATGAATAGCTGTCTTGGTCTGAGCTCTTTGGAAGCTTTTTGTTCCTGATACTAGGCCTACTTTTCCTCCCATGTTGTTCTCTTTTTCCTGAAATTTTTCATCTGAAATTTTGGAGACAGTAAGTCCGGGCCCTTTATCCTGTCATATACTTGTAAAGTCCTAAAAGACAAACTTGCCTTTGGGGACCTTCAGACATAAAGCATGAAGACTGCTCAGCACCTCCCTCCACCCCCAGGGACTGAGGCTCTGTCTTTTCTGATTCAGTGCCAGATCCAAAATGAAAATGTTGGAGTCAACACACCCTTCCTCACTGTAATAGTTCAACTCCACAATACTTGTTATTTCCAAAATATGCTTCTGTTTTCTAATTGACTTGTTCACTTTTATCTTCCTGTACATGGATGGTTCTTAACCTTTTTGGGCCCTCTCCTGTGAGAACGCAGTGAAAACTGTGGCCCCAGAACAATGCATATTCACACATAAACCTGCAAACCCTCAGGGGAGATCACCCCGAAAGCTTGACGTAGACCCCACATTAAGAGCCCTTATGTTAGATGATTGTCAAAACATTTCTCACTTGAAAAATCCTGGTTCGTTTCTGCATTTCTCAGGAAGCTGAAATCATTTAGCTGTGATGTTTGCCTGTCCCACTGGGTTATAAACGAGATCTTAGGTGTCTGAACCAATTTGTGAAAAATGTTTCATTGCCAATTAAACACTGAGGAAAACCAGAAGGATTTTCCGTGAACCTGAGAATGCATTTGTTATTTTATTTCTCAAGAAACTATTTCACCAATTGAAGATTATACCTGATGAATTTAAAACGTCTTCATCATAGATACTAACATTTTAAAGAGAAACTCAGACTCCTCCAAATTCTAAAACCGCAACTGCCCTGTCAAAAACACATTCAGGGCTTAGGTCTGTGTCATTCGTTTATCTTCCTTCAAAAGGCATACTTTGTTTTTAATACCTGATGCTCTCATGTCAATAATAGTTTCTTTCAAATGGATAGATTTCAACTCAATGACAAGAATGATACTGTTTTGCTAGAAGCATAAAGTCATTGTATCAGATGTTTTCTTCACAATGTTTTATTGCAACACACATATCTGGAGGAACTCATGATTTTGAAATACAACTCAAACAAGGAGTGGATGGATGGCATTTCGTTAATTTAATTTCATTGTTCTTTCATGCTCTCTAGATTAGAAGCCCAGAAGACCAACTACCGTCTTTGTGGTAAATGTTGAAATGTCAAAGATGATGGGATTATATTCATCCTTCAGAAGTTCCCAAGCCTGGAGAATAATAATTCTGATTTACAAGAATCTCTAAAGCAAATGAAAGAAAGGCTGAAGTCAGAGAGCTGAAGATTTCAAAGGGCAGCTTGAGAAGACAAAGCAAAGTATTCTAACAACATGCGAAGACCTGGAGTTCAAAAACCAAAAAGGAAGAACACTCTCGACATTTCTCAAACTGAAAGAACTGAAGAAAAAACTCCAGCTTCGAGTTGCAATAGTGAAGGATTCTATGGGGAAAATATTAAACAAGGCAGGAGGCATCAAAAACAGACGGAAAGATACACAGAGTCACTATACCAAAAAGAATTGGCTGATGTTCAACATTGTCAAGAGATAGCTTTTGATCAGGAACTGGTGGTACTGAAGGAAAAGGTCCAAGCTGCGCTGAAGACATTGGGGAAAAACAAGGCTCCAGGAATCGACAGAATAACAATTGAGGTGTTTTAAGAAACGAATGCAGCACTGGAAGTGCTCACTCATCTATGCCAAAATATTTGCAAGACAGCTACCTTGCTAACTGACTGGAAGAGATCTATATTTATGCTTATTCCAAAGAAAGGTGATCCAACAGAATACAGAAATTATTGAATGATATCATCAATATCACAGGCAAATAAAATTTTGCTGAAAAGCATTCAAAGGCAGTTGCAGTAGTAAATCGACAGGAAACTGCCAGAAATTCAAGCTGGATTCAGAAGAGGACATGAAAATAGGGATATCATTGCTGATGTCAGAAGGATCCTGGCTGAAAGCGGAGAGCACCAGAAAGATGTTTACCTGTGTTTTATTGACTATGCAAAGGCATTTAACTGTGTGGATCATAAGAAATTATGGATGACATTGCAAAAAATAGAAATTCCAGAACACTTAATTGTGCTTATAAGGAACCTGTACGTAGATCAAGAGGCAGTTGTTTGAACAGAACAAGGGGATACTGAGTGGTTTTAAGTCAGGAAGTGTGTGCGTTAGGGTTGTACCCTTTCCCCGTACTTTTTCAATCTGTATGCTGAGCAAATAATCCAAGAAGCTGGACTATATGAAGAAGAACGTGGCATCAGGATTGAAGGAAGATTCATTAATAATCTGGGATATGCAGATGCCACAACCTTGCTTGCTGAAAATGAAGAGGACTTGAAGCATTTACTGATGAAGATCAAAGACTACAGCCTTCAGTATGGATTACACCTCAACATAAACAAAACAAAAATCCTCACAACTGGACCAATAAGCTACATCATGATAAATGGTGAAAAGATTGAAGTTGTCAAAGATTTCATTTTACTTGGATCCACAATCAACATCCATAGAAGCAGCAGTCAAGAAATCAAGCCACGTATTGCACTGGGCAAATCTGGTGGGACAGACCTCTTTGAAGTGTTAAAAAGCAAAGATGTCACCTTGAAGACTCAGCTGTGCCTGACCCAAGCCATAGTGTTTTCAATCACCTTATACACATGAAAAGCTGGACAGTAAATAAGGAAGACTGAAGAACTGATCCCTTTGAATTATAGTATTGGCGATGAAATTGAATACACCATGGACAGCCAAAAGAGCGAACAAATTTGCCTTGGAGGAAGTACAGCCAAAATGCTCCTCGGAAGCAAGAATGGTGAGGCTAAGTCTCACATATTTTGGACGTGTTATCAGGAGCGATCAGTCCCTGGAGAAGGTCATATGCTTGGTAAAGTGGAGGGTCAGCAAAAAAGAAGAACCTCAATGAGACGGGTTGACACAGTGGCTGCAACAATGGACTCAATCATAACAACGATTGTGAGGATGGCACAGGACCAGGCAGTGTTTTGTGCTGTTGTACATATGGTCGCTATGAGTCAGAACCGACCTGATGGCACCTGACAACAACAGCAAGAATCTCAATAGCAATGTCCTTACCTAGACAACACAGACCTGGCCCTAGGTAAAATTATCTAGATGGCATTTTTCTTGCTTTCTCACCACCAGTCTCTTCCTTTAGGACAATCTTTATTCTTGGAAACATTTTTAATTATAGTTTATGGGTGGTGCAAACAGTTAAAATGCTCAGCTGCTAACAAAAAGTTGGAGTTTAAGTCCATCCAGGGACGCCTCGGAAGAAAGTCAGGTAATCTACTTCCAAAACAACAGCCGTAGAATTCCCTATGGAGTACAGTTCTATTCTGACACACATGGGGTTGCCAGGAGTAGGAACGGACTTTGATGGCAACTAGTTAATTACACCCTCACTACCCAGGCTGCCTTTGGTATAGCATCCTGACCCTGCCAGCTGGCCTCAGAAGAGACACATTCTTTGAATCTTTGCCTTGACCTAAACAGTCCTAACAACTGAGTGGCCTCTGTCTTTTCCTGCAAGGCCTGTTTCTGTTCTCAGTGCTCAAGTTTAATAATGGCTCACTGAGTTTGGTCCCTCTCAAATAAAGTCTCTGCATTTTAGAATGAGTCTTCTGTGATTTGACTATATGGGAAAGACCAGTATTGCAAATTACAGGCCCTAAGCTGGAACAGAGTGGGAAGGATTTTGGTTACATAGGAACTCAAATGACTTCACATAGAGAAAAGAAGGCTACTTGTAGGGCCCTTGGTAGCATTTCTTATGTCTTAGTTACCTAGTGCTGCTGTGACACAAATACTACAAACGGGTGGCTTTAAAGAACAGAAGTTTATTTTCTCACAGTTCTGGAGGCCAGAAGCCCAAACCAGGGTCTCAGCCATGTCGATTCCTTCCTTGTTGGTAGCCCCAGGCACTCCTTGGTTCCTGGGCTTGTAGACGATGCTCCCATGGTATCTGTCTTGCCCAGTTTATGTGTGTCTTTGCATCTCATTTGTTCTTTATATAACTCAGAAGTGATTAGATTTAGAACCCATCCTACTCATTAATTAAAATTAAAAACAAACAAACAAACAAAAAAACCCTATTTCCAAATGACATTACATCCACAGCTATAAAAAAAAAAAAAATAAGAGCCAATAATTCGACACATATTTTTTGGGACACAGCTGAATCGGTAACACCCACCTTCTTGACGAAAGTTTTCTTAGCCTTGACTTTCATACTTGAAAAGTGAGCTGAATACACATAGCATTTGGTAGCAGAAACCACAGCAGACACCGAGCCCAGCCTAAAGGCCAGTCCTAAATTGACAGACTCATGGTATCGACCCCAGTGTCACAATGGAATGTCTGAGTTTTCCAGAACAAAAGTAAAATTTTTATGTCCACCCATGTCTAAACTAACAAATGTGCTAAACAGAGACTTCTGGGGAGCGGGGAGAAAGATTTCTAACGCTGGGAAGTTTTCACCTATTCTTTAATATAGATTCTCTCTTGGCAGGGTTTTAAATCAGCTTTCTGTGGAGACTACTTGGCAAGAAAGCCTTGTTTAAAAAGACAAAAAAAAGTGGCCTGTTTTGGGGACTATAAGAATACACAGACATACCCACAGAATCATCACTTTCAATGGAATCGCGGATACCATGATGGTGCATATTTTATTCATTGCTGCTAGAAAGTTCTGTTAAAATCCAAGAGGCTTTACAACTCTCTATATAATTTTGTAAAAGTCAGTAACGGTACCACTAAGCCCTAGGCCTCCTTCAGGTGGATCTCAGAGTCTCCTATTTTACTTTGAAAAAAGAGAAGTATTTTATTTTCTGGGAACGTGTTATGGAAATAACTAGCATTTAACAGGAGTTGAAAGCAGCTTTTGTGGGAACTCTGTGAGTTTCCTGTTGCCTCAGTGTTTGTGAGGAAGGACTTTGTAGTTTTCCCAGGCAGAAACTCGCAATTTGGATTTTGGAAATATAAACAAAACAGGGACAAACATGAAGATGGGCCCCAGACTCGTCAACAAAAATAGGATCCACACGCCCCCCTGTGCGCACACGCCCACGCATGAATACACAATCACACACAGAAACGAGGGTAAGTCAGACTTGCTACTGCGTCTGGCTCATTGCAAGGATTCATGACTACTGTTTGCTGCTTTGGATATAGATACTTTGTCTCAGGCATGCAATGTGTTACACTGGGGGAGCTTAGGCTCCCAGTCATTTCATCAGTTGGTTAACACATGCTCCTCGTCGTTGGCTGGTTTAAAGAGAGTTGAGCAGACAGTCTCATTCTCGTTGCTGCCTTGGAGACCCTTTGAACATGCTTTTTCAATAAAAACCACACCATGTAACTTGCTGGGTCAATAATGGAGCAGAGAAAACATTTCACTTGGCACACAAATTGGCCAAGACTCCAGATTGTCTTAGAGTCAAAGGAAAGGGTTTGTTCTAATTAGACTATTATGCTCTGCAAACGCTCTCCCCGTTTGCTTTAATTTGATGAAATTTGCCCCCTTGTCCTCCAGTGTGGCTCTGTGTTCTCCCAGTCACTACTGGAATATTTCTCAAATGAACATAATTTTCGGGTTGATAGCTTCAAAACTATGGAAGAAAATTCTGTGCAGCCCTTCTGAGCCTCCTCGTTGCTGTCTCAGGGTAGAAAAACACATGGATGCTCATCACAACAGGGTGCAAAACACACGCCATTACGTTTCCAGATAGCTTGGCAGATGCTATGAGCACAGAGGTTCCCTGTCTCTCTGAGGCCATGCACGGAAATCAAGGTGACCCTACCCTAGCCTGCTTTGGTACTACAGAGTGCTGGGCTCACTCGTGAGAGATGGGAATTAAAAAAAAGAAAGAAAAGTTGTTGCATGACTCCAACTCATGGTGATCCCATGTGTGTCAGAGTAGAGCTATGCTCCATAGGGTTTCAGTGGCTGACCCTTCCAAAGTAGATTGCCAGACCTTTTTTCCAAGCCACCTGGGGGTGAACTTGAACCTCCAACAGTTAGCTGTTTGCATCACCTAGGGATTCAGTGCAAATCATCTACCTCTCTCTATGTCTTTTTCTGTATTAGCTATGAGGAGGCCTAGTGGTGCAGCGGTTAAGTGCTTGACCGCTAATCAAAAGGTCTCTAGTTCTAACCCACCAACAGCTCCGCTGGAGAAAGATATGGCAGCCTGCTTCTCTAAAGATTAAACCTCAAACCAAACCCATTGCCGCCGAGTCGATTCCGACTCATAGAGACCCTGTAGAGCACAGTAGAACTGCCCCATAGGATTTCCAGGGAGCAGCTGGTGGATTTGAACTGCTGACCTTTTGGTTAGTAGCAGTAGCTCTTAACCAGTGCACCACCAGGGCTCCCTGTAAAGGTTACAGCCTTGAAAACCCTATGGGGGCAGTTCTACTCTGTTCTGTAGGATCACTATGAGTCACAATTGACTCAACAGCAATGGGTTTGATTTTTCGGGATAGATGTAGACAGGAAATCCTGGTGGTGTAGTGGTTAAGTGCTATGGCTGCTAACCAGAGGGTCAGCAGTTCAAATCTGCCACGCTTTCCTTGGGAACTCTATGGGGCAGTTCTACTCTGTCCTATAGGGTCGCTGTGAGTCAGAATCGACTCGATGGCACTGGGTTTGGGTTTTTTTTTTTTGTTTGTTTTATAGGCAGACACACAGATTAACTCTTTGGCATTACTACATGTGTATTTTAATGTAAAATATACGTGCAATGGAGTTTGGCCCTTCACAATCTCACGCAGCTTGTGTTATGTGTTGGCTAGTTGCCTCTTTAGCGCTCAAGCATGCACACATAGGCACATTCAGAATAGTCCAAGATTCTCTACACTTTGTGTACAAAAGCTGGCTTGGGTTAATCACACAAACTTTCAGAACCCCCGAAGCTGCCATAGAATTTTACTTTTGAAAACACTGCTCTAAACCTTACTTCTTTTGCTTTTTAGATCAGCAAATATTCACACTTTCTCAAAGGACATTATCAAGAAAGTAAAAAGATGGCCTAAAGAATGAGAGAAGGTAATTGCAAATCATATATCTGATAAGGGTTTAATATACAGAATATATAAAGAACTCCTACAAATCAACAAAGAGCCCCAGTGCCACAGTGGTCAAATGCTTGGCTGCCAACTAAAAGGTTGGTGGTTCAAATCCACCCATTGGCACTGTGAGAGAAAATACATGATAGTCTGCTCCATAAAGATTACAGCCTAGAAAACCTATGGTGCAGTTCTACTCTGTCACACGGCATTGCGATGAGTTGAAAGTTGACTCAACGGCACCTAACAACAACAAAAACAGCAACACAAATCAACTAAAAGACAAACAGCCCAATCAAAAAATGAGCAAAGGACTTCAATAGACATTTTTCCAAAGAAGATGGGCAAATGGCCAGCAAGCACCTGAGAAGATGCTCAACAGCATTGGTCATCAGGGAAATACAAATCAAAACCACAGTAAGATACCACTTCACCCCTACTAGGATGGCTATTTTTTAAAAAAAGAAGGAAAGAAAGAAAGGAAAATAGTAAGTGTTGGTGAGAATGTGGAGAAGTTGGAATCCTTGTCCATTGCTGGTGGGAATGTAAAATGGTGTAGCCTTGTAGAGAACAACGTGGTGGTTTCTCAAAAAGTTAAACATAGAACTATCATACGACTCTGATTCTACTCCTGATTATATATCCCAAAGAACTGAAAGCGGGGACTCAAACAGATACTTGTACACCCATGTTCATTGCAGCATTATTCACAATAGCCAAAAGGGAGAAACAGCTTAAGAGTCCATCAACAGATGACTGGATAAACAAATGTGATACATGCATACAACGGAATATATACAGCCATAAAGAGAAATAAAGTTCTGATACATCCTATGACATGGATTAATCTTGAAAACATTGTGTTGAGTGAAATAAGTCAGACACAAAACGCCAAATACTGTCTGATCCCACTTTTATGAAATACCTAGTAGGCATGTGCACGGAGACCACAGTGTGTTAGTGGTTAACAGGGGTAGTGGTGGTGGTGGAGAGTTACTGCTTTTTGGAAACAGAGTTTCTGCTTGGGGTGATGAACAAGTTTGGAACATGAATAGTGGTGATGGTCGTACAACAATGTGATTATTAAAAAACAAAACAAGACAAAAAAAAAAAAGTTGCCGTTGAATGGATTTCAATTCGTGGCAACCCCGTGTTTGTCACAGTAGAATTGTGGTACACAGGGTTGATTTTTTGGAAGTAGATTGCTAGGTTTTTCTTCCAAGGTACCTGTGGGTGGACTCAAACCTCCAAAATTTCGGTTTGCAGCCAAGTGCTTAACCGTTTGCACCACTAAAGGGCTGTGCTTGGCGCTATAGGGGTTTAAAACACAAACATACACACACATTAGCTTTCTTCCAAAAATTTCTCAAACGGATGTTTGGAACTGGAAACACACTTTTCTTACAAAAAAAAAAAAAAAAGGTGGTGTTATAAATAGTGGCTGGTCTGCCAGAGCTGCTCAGAAAAACTGATTCAGCTCTCACTGCAGCTGAAGTAGAAAATCCTTACCACAAAAATGACTTCTGAGCTCTGAGACCACAGAGGAGGCAAGAAAACACAAAAAGGACTGGGCTGTCTATCCAAAGTTTGTGAATTTGTCTCTGTCATTTTTTTACTTTTCTGTGTCATTTTTCCAAATTATACTAGTTATCTTCCCAGAATTCCACATCTCTGTGTTGCTATAAACACCCTAGTGTGGCTATAGATAGGTGCTCTAGAACCATCTGTCTCCTAGTTACGACTCACCCTTGGCCCCATCTAAACTCACAAGTTCTCGATGTAGCTGATACCACCTAATCACTAGGAGAAGCAGAATCCAAAAGAATTTACTTTGAGTTTTATATGACCAGGAAACCCTGGTGGCATAGAGGTTAAGAGCTACGGCTGCTAACCAAAAGGTCGGCAGTTCAAATCCACCAGCTGCTCTTTGGAAACTGTATGGGGCAGTTCCAGTCTGTCCTATAGCGTCACTACGAGCCGAAATCGACTTGACGGTAACAGGTTTGGTTTTTTTGGTTTTCTATGTGACCAAGAGCCTCATAATTCTCCCAGAGCAATTTAATGTTTTTTTTTTTTTTTTTAAGCTGCCTGTAACCCAAATGAATGGGCATAATTTCAGTCATTTTAACTCAGTGTTAACAATTCACATATTAATAATTCCTGGCCAATGCACCTGATGCGCGGCTACCACCCGTCTGTCGGTGGAGGTCTACATGTTGCTATGATGCCGAATAGGTTTAGGTGGAACTTCCAGACTAAGGTGACCTAGAAAGAAAGGCCTGGTGATCTACTTCCGAAATCAGCCAATGAAAACTCTATGGATCACAGCTGTTTGGGCAGCACTTTTTTTTTTCCGTTTTGCATGCGGTCCCCAGGAGTTGGGGACCGACTGGACAGCAGCTAACAACAACATATACTTTGACTACATTATTTAACCTCTTAGTTAAATTCTAGCTTTTGTAAAATGGGAATAATAATTACACGATTTTGCTTTGAGAATTGTATTAAAAAATTCATTCAATATGCTTAGTTCAACCCCTTATTAAATATCAGCCTTTATTATTAGAACTGTTACTATTAATAAGAGGAAAGATATTTTGCTTCTCTGGATTTATCATAACCACCTCCCCCAGCTCCTCTCTATTGTTCTTCTTCTCACCTTGATCCTTCCCTTCATCTCTGGAATTGCAGATCCTCTGAGGGGCAAGATTTCCAAAAGCACCCATGGCAATGGTGGTGGGAACTCTTACTGTACATGAGTGAGGAGGTAGGAGCAGGAGAAAGATGGGATAAGTGGGTAGTGTTTTAGAAAATGATGCCGATGCCAAAAGTAGAGTTTTCATAAGGCCAGCCTCCTCATTAGAACAGTTAATATTTAGGCTATGACTGGGTCATGTCAAGTGGGAAGAAGCCTGAGGTAGAAAGGCAGATGGAAAAAGAAGATAGACTGGTCAGAAAGTGAGGAAGTGAACAGCCTTGCAGTAACAGGTTTGGCCAGCAAACTTGTTTTCTGGAGGAAGAAAGGGCGGTATTGTCCTGCAGGGTCTCACGGCTACCTCAGCGAGAGAGAGACGGGACTCCTCTCTACTGGCACATTCAAAAGAGCTGCTTTAAAGAGAGAAAGTAGAAGTAGGGTCAAGGGGAGAGTTTGTTGAGACTTGCCATATTTCCAACCCATTTCCATTAAAATCACCTTTGTCCTTCAGGAACTGACCTACCCCATGCTTGCTACTTGATCTAATGCATTTGCCCTTGAAATCCTCCTAGAGCTCCCACAGAAGGTCACCCTCAATTCCTGCCATTTTTCTGCAGAAAATATCATCTTAGAAAGGAAGACAAAAAGCACCTGCTCATAATAGCTCGTTGTCACTTTGCCAAACACAAACTAGATGGTGTGGGAATGCAGAGTATGGCGTGCAGAGCAAATCCACCTGGGTTATTGGTAGAGGAGTGAAGAGAGAGGAGGAGGAGGAACAGAAAGGTTGGTTCTGGTGACACCTCAGTGGGAAGCCAGCACAATGAGTGGGGAAAGGAGAAGGCCATGAACTTTGCTCGTCCCTCACCGGCTGGGCTCAAACAATCAACCTGCCCGGACTCCATCCTGGAGCTTGCTGAGACCAGCTCAGTTACACATCCCTGGAGATAAGGCTGGTCCGCAGGAAGCGAGGTAAGCATGCCATTTAGAGTTACAAAGGTGAGGAATGGAGTTGGAGAAAATAAGGGCTTATTTCCTCAGTTATCTTTAAAATTTTCCCCCCTAATTCTAGAAGTTGTACGTTTATGTACATGTTGTATATGTTTCATGAAAAATTAATGGAAAATTTGAGTAAGAACAGTGATATGTAAGTGTCCAGTGAAAAAAAGGAAAAATGACCAATAACAGTCTACTAAATGTCTTTCACATATTAATTTATTTAACAAAATTTTAAAAAAACATTAACTGTGGCAGGCTATGTAGTACACACTGATAAGATAGATGTGGTCTCAGGCTTCAATAACAAAAATAATCATGCACTGTTTATTCTGTCTTGTAGGTTGCTTTTTGCTCTTAATTATATAGCAATGTGTTTCTTATACCTGTAAATATTCTTCTATAACAAGTTCAATAATGGATGTACATTATTTTTTTTATAGACTTACCAGTCTATCATTAGACATTTAAGTCTTTTCTGTTTTCATTTTGATGTTATAATACTAAAATAAGCATTTGTGAATGTACATTTTGTAATACATTTCTATTATTTTTGTTAGTTTAATACTAGAATTGATCATTTTAAGGACCTTTTAGGTATTTAGGTATTTAGTGAAAGATGATTTATCCAGAATGTTCAGGTATGACCGTTTATGAATTAATGATATTTTTAGAATTGGGGAATCTTATTCCAAAGAGTATGTTTATTTAAAAAAAAAAATGTTATTCTGCCTCCATGTCTTCTGGATGCGTACTCTTTTATTTTATAGATTTAGGGATTGGATGTATGTTATGTATTTCTGCAATGCTTTCTAACTGTTGGTACCCACTGGATCAATTATGAATGCATTCACTAACAAGTAATAAAAAACCAGATTTAAGTTGGCTTGGACAAAAAATGAAGGTGAGTTTTTCTTATATAACAAAAATACCGGGGGCTCTCTATGCCAGAGCTAAAGTCTCTGTAATTCTCTTGACTTCCTCTCACAGTCACAAAATGGCTGCCCCAGCTCCGGGCTTCACATCTTCATTCAAGAAGAGAATAAATGAGGAAGATGTGACTTCCCTTCTCCTACCAAGTGATTATTTCTCTGTATCAGGAAAACAAAGGCTGTCCCAGGAGGTCTAGCAAACCTCTTCTTATAACTGCTGTACAGATTCACACGACACGTGCATTCAAGTCTGCAGGTGGGAAAAGCGTATGGGGAGCTTTATCAACATTTATGGTGAAAATGAACAAGGGGAAGAGGCTCAAGAATGATTGTTGTAACAGCCAGCCAACAGTATCTGCCATGCCCACTGCAATGTGTAAATGACAAAGGACTGTTAGAATGTACCAGTTACTAGGAAAATGGCTTAAAAAAAAAAAATTTACTGATTTATTGTTTTAATTGTACTTTAGATGAAGGTTTACAGAGCAGTTTCTCGTTAAACAACTAATACACATATTGTTTTGTGACATTGGTTGCCAACCCCCCGACAGGTCAACAACACTCCCCTTTCTCAGCCTTGGATTCCCCATTACCAGCTTTCCTGTCCTCTCCTGCCTTCTTGTCCTTGCCCCTGGGCTGGTGTGCTCATTTAGTCTCATTTTGTTTAGTGAGCCTGTCTAATCTTTGGATGAAGAGTGAACCTCAGGAGTGACTTCACTACTGAGCTAAAAGTGTGTCCAGGGGCCATACTGTCAGGGTTTCTGTAGTCTTTGTCAGACCAGTAAGCCTGGTCTTTTTTTTTTTTTTAAAGTGTTAGAATTTTGTTCTACATTTTTCTCCAGCTCTGTCCGACACCCTCTGTTGTGATCCCTGTCAGAGTAGTTGGTGGTGGCAGCAGGCACCATCTAAGAAGATGGCTTTGATGTTACTGTAATTGTCCTTTTAATTTAGATTTATTTGTTTCTCGTTTCTGATCATTTATACTAGCACATCAAATTTACACTACAGGAAATCAATCCTCAGATGATAGAATGATGTAATATAAAAAGGGTAATCATTTAAACTTTTTTTTTTTTTCAGAAAACTTGAGTGTTTAGGAATTTCTGGTGTTAAGACTCAAATACATGACCTTCAACTGTATTGTCAAATACAGCAGATCAAATACAAATCTTGAAAAAATTTTATACTCACACCAGTAGTGTGTGAGAGGGTCCTACCTTGCCCATCTGGGTATTCACAATTTTTCAAATATTTGCCAATTTGATAAGGTTCAAATAATAACTCATTGCTTTAATTTTCATTTCTCTGATCATTTTTGAGATGTGATGTTTGTCATGAGTTTATTGGTCATGTGTATGTTTTCTTTATCGATTATGTATTTATCATCCCATTTTTCTCTGTGTGTGTGTGTGCCTGTACCTGTATAATGTGCAGAAGTTTAATTTGAAGCCCTGGTGGCAGAGTGGTTAAGAGTTTGGCTGCGAACCAAAAGACTGGCAGTTTGAATCCACCAGGTTCTCCTTGGAAACCCTATGGAGCAGTTCTACTCTGTCCTATAGGGTTACTATGAGTTGGAATTGACTTGGTGGCACACAACAACATCTTTTATCTTAAAATTTCTGTCTCTTGTGTTATGCTTATAAAGGCCTAAAACACACATATATAAATATGTCTAAATAAATATATGAATATATATTATATGTATATCTTAATATATATATATTAAAAGGCCTAAAACACACATATATAAACAGTCAACTACATTTTCTTCTTTATGATTTCATGTTAAATACTTATTTTTTTAATCCACCTGGAATTTCTTTTTGTGTCAGGCATGAGGTAAATCTCAAATGTTTTATTTTCTTTAAAGATTTAAGCAATTATACTTGTACAATTTCTTAATAATCTACATTCCCCCATTAAATGGACATGTCACCTTTGTCATATAATATTGATTGTTGGGAGGTCTGTTTCTAGACATTCTATTCTGACCCATTGATTTCTTCATCCATTCCAGTACTCATACCCTATTATTTTAATTATGGGAGTTTTATAATCTATTTCGACGGCACTGGGTATAATCTATTTTAGTGCCAGGCACTGCAAGTCTGCTTGTTTTTCTTCTCAAATACTTTATTGGATTTTCTCATCTGTTTAGTGTTCCACAGTATGAGGGGTGTTAGTTTGAATTATGGTCAGTATAGGCCAATCACCCCCACCAACCTGGGAACCCTCGGAAGGTGACCTGCAGTCCTTGCCTTGGTTGCCATAGGCTCATAAACCATTCCCAGACTCAGACCTAACCCAGCATTTCTTGCTCAGCTGACACTTGAAGTGAAATGTGTGGCACGCATCCAGAGAAGTCTGACCTAGAGATTCATGAAAGCATCTGGGAAATGTTGACAGGTCGTTTCAGTCATAACAGAACACTGAGATTTCCCTAGCAGAGAAATAATTATTAATTTTTTTTTTCATGGAAACCCTACCTAAAATCCCTGTCTCACGGACCCATAGAGAAGAAGGGCCGTGACAACACAAATGCCGGAAGCCACAGATTTATGTCAGCAGTGCCAATCATTTGTGCTTTAAGTGAGTCTCTAATTTTTGTACAGGGCAAAGGGTATTTTATAGTTCCAACTTTGCAAAGATCAGCCCCTGTGCCAGGTATGTGAGGCAGAGGATGGTGAGCCCAACTGATGAAGGGCTGCGCATCCCCGAGGCCAGGGGAACTTTCCTCCAATGACATGCTCCGGTGCCATCCTGTTTCATTCCATCATTTTGATTCATGTACCAAATTCCTGGGCTTGACATATATACAGAGATAATTCACAGGATCCCCAGCTTATTTTTTGACTCAGTTTTTTAAAAAATGCAATAAAACTACAGTACGACCAGCATGACTCAATGTTGTTTCTGGATTTCAAAATATTGAGGTTAGATGTGCTAACGATTTGCTCCGGAGCTACTTTTACAAGGCAAGCTGGGGCCCCCGCTGCCAGGACATCTGAAAAGGGATGGCAATGTGTTCCCAACACTACTCTTTACACCCAAGTGCACGACTTGTCTGCAGGGCCAGAGCCCAGAGAGCGGGGCTGATGCAGTCAGGGGTTGCCCATAAGTAGTAGCCACAGCATCCGGGTCATAAGTCCAAATAAAGTCCAATAGTAAATCAACTTGTTCTGGTGTTGTGATACAGTTGGGAGTAATGGGGAATGCATCTATTAAAGCACCTGGATGATGCTTGCTCTTTCTCATTCTCCTCACACATTAACTGTCTCATTCAATCCCTCGCTACCTCTCTTATCATCTCATTTACCCTAATGGCAGGCAAGGTCAAAGACTCTGAACTTGGTTGCTAGAAAATAATCTCCTTGTTTTGACAAGAAAAGTCTTGGCTTCTCAAAGACTTTTATTTTCTACAAATGCCTTAGCGTTTATCTCACAGAGAGGGACTGTTAGAGAGCCCCAGGGTTCACCTTATCTCTTAAATAAAACCTTGTATTTATGGAGGGCGTCTAGTGGCATATCTGAACCCCACTGTTGATTTTTTTTTCTCTTTTTTCAAGAGAGAGAGGCTTTGATAGTTACTTGCCTGAAATCCTTGGCAAAAATCTCCAATCATCAAGTTGAGGCTTTTTATATGTCTCTTTATTTGAAAACTTTTATTTAAGCTTTCTTCTTATTTGGTCTTCTGGGAGAACGGGAAGGGTATGGGACTGGTATGGGTCTTAGGATAATTTTGTTTGGATTAATACCTCCCTGGAGCCGAATGAGGCTTGTTTGTCCATCTGTGAGTCACTGCCCCGTCTCAGGAAGCAGCTTTACCTGTCTTAGTATTTTATCCCAGATCATCTGTAAATGCTCCTGTTTACAGAAGAGTTTTCTTCTTTTTTAAAAAAAAAAATTATTGCGTTTTAGGTGAGAGTTTACATAGCAAAATAGTTTCTCATTCAAAAATTCATACATGACTTTTTCTGTGATATCGGTGTTTTGTGTTCTCCAATCCCCTGAATTTCCATGACTTTCTTTAAAATAAATTTGAATGGCATTGAACAAGGCCAAGTGGAAGATACAGTGGGTGACACTCCCCGAGGCTTGCAGTCCATCCACTGGGCATGTGGTTTCCCAACTGGGCAATTAAATTGGCTGATGTAGAGGGTGCAGTAAGAAAAGGGGCTGGATGACATTTGCTTCTGAAGTCTTTTTGTTTTAACTGAGAACTGAAAAATCCCCTGACTCACACAAAAAACTCTAATAGTATAATTCAGAAAACCCACAAGATCCCAGGGAACCTCAGGTAACAGGCCCTGACTCTTCAAACCAGGGAGCTCTATCCAGTCAAACACAGCTGTCCATCCCCACGTCTCACCCCAAGGTTGGTCTTCTCTCCCTCTCTCTGCCCCTACCCATCGCCCTGTCAGAGAGAACTGGTAAAGGAAATAAACCATTGCTACCGAGTCATATGCCAGAAGTTGACTTCATGTCCATTCAATTTGCTGTCTGAGAGAGGAAGTGAGGGTCTTTAACAAATTGGCTAATGGAATTCGCAAAATGGGAATTCCTCAAGTGAGATGGAGTGGGCATCTCATGGTCTGACCTCCAAAATTTCACTTCTAAAGTGAGGTAAATTTTGCCTCTGTGACTTAAAGCTATTTGTGAATAAAGTAAGTCTCTTCTCTTTAAAAACTGTTATCGGGTCTTAATTTAAACAATTTTGGTATTAACCTATCTCTTCAAAAGAGAAACAAAAATTGTGTTTAATATCACTGTGTTTTAGGTGAAAGTTTGTAGAGCAAATTAGTTTCTCATTCAAAAATGTATGCCCAAATCGCTTTGTGACATAGGTTGCATTCCCCACAATCTGTAAGCATTCCCCCTTTACAGCCCAGGTTTCCTGGGTCCATTCATCCAGGTTTCCTGTCCCTTCCTGCCTTCTCTAGCCTTTGCTTCTGGGCAGGTATTGCCCATCTGGTCTCTTATACTTGGTGGAACTAAGAAGCATGTTTCTCACATATATTACTATTTGTATTTGTATTATAGGTCTGTCTAATCTTTGGCTGAAAGGTGAACTTCGGGAGTGGCTTCAGTTCTGAGTTAGCAGGATGTCTGAGGGCCAAAGTCTCCAGGGTTCTTCAGTCTCTGTCAGACCAGTAAGTCTAATTTGTTTTTGTGAGTTAGAATTTTGTTCTACATTTTTGTCCTGCTCTGTTGGGATGCTTTATTGTGATCCTTGCCAGAGTGGTCAGTGGTGGTAGCTGGGCACCATCTAATTCTTCTGGGCTCAGGCTGGTGGAGACTGTAATTCATGTGGTCCATTAGTCCTTTGGACTAATACTTTCCTTGTGTCTTTGATTTTCTTCATTCTTCTTTCCTCCAGATGGGATGGGACCAATAGATGTATATCAGATGGCCGCTCCCAAGCTTTTAAGACCCCAGCTAAAATAGGATGTAGAATATTTTCTATGTTATGAACTATGTTATGCCAATTGATCTAGATGTACCCCGAAACTATGGGCACCAGCCCTCAGCCCTTGTAATTCGGCCCCTCGAGGTGTTTGGATGTGTCTAGGAAGCTTCTGGAAATCTTGGTGGCATAGAGGTTAAGTGCTATGGCTGCTAACCAAAAGGTCGGCAGTTGGAATCCACCAGGTGTTCCTTGGAAACCCTACGAAGGCAGTTCTACTCTGCCTTATAGGGTTGCTATGAGTTGGAATCAACTCGATGGCAATGGATTTGGTCTTTTTGGTTTTAGGGAGCTTCTATTTCTTTGCCTTGGTCAGGTTGCACTGACTTCCCCTATATTGTGTGTTGTCATTCCCTTTACCAAAGTTAACACTTCTATACTATCTAGTTAGTGGTTTCCCCTCGCTAAACCCTCCCTTCTCTCCTAACCATCGAAGACTTTTTTATGTGTATAAATCTTTTCTGGGGTTTTTATAATAATGCTCTCATACAATACTTATCCTTTTTTAATTGACTTATTTCACTCAGCATAATGTCCTCCAGATTCACCCATGTTGTGAGTTGTTTTTCAGATTCATCATTGTTCTTTATCGTTGTGTAGTATTTCACAGTGTGTATATACCATAATTTCTTTATCCATTCATCTGTTGATGGGCACTTAGGCCGTTTCCATCTTTTTGCTATTGTGAATAAAGCTACAATGAACATGGGTGTTCATATGTCTATTCATGTGACGGCTCGTATTTATTTAGAATATATTCCTAGGAGTGGGATTGCTGCATACTATGGTATTTCTATTTCTAGCTTTTTAAGGAGGTTCAATATTGTTTTCCATGGTGGTTGTACCATTTTACATTCCCACCAACAATACATAAGAGTTCCAATCTCCCCGCAACCTCTCCAGCATTTATTTTCTGTTGTTTTAATTTGTGCCAGTACTGTTGGGGTGAGATGGTATATTGTTTTAGTTTTGATTTACATCTCTCTAATGGCTAATTACACCTCAACATAAAGAAAACAAAAATTCTCACAACTGGACCAATGAGCAAAATCATGATAAATGGAGAAAAGATTGAAGTTGTCAAGGATTTCATGTTACTTGGATCCACAATCAACAGCCATGGAAACAACAGTCAAGAAATCAAAAGACACGTTGCATTGGGTAAATCTGCTGCAAAGAACCTCTTCAGAGTGTTGAAGAGCAAAGATGTCACCCAGAAGACTAAGGTGCGCCTGACCCAAGCCATGGTATTTTCAGTCACATCATATGCATGTGAAAGCTGGACAATGATTAAGGAAGACCAAAGAAGAGTTGACGCCTTTGAATTGTGCTGTTGGCGAAGAATATTGAATATACCATAGACTGCCAAAAGAACGAACAAATCTGTCTTGGAAGAAGTGGGGCCAGAATGCTCCTTAGAGGCAAGGATGGCAAGACTGCATCTTACTTACTTTGGACCTGTTGTCAGGAGGGATCAGTCCCTGGAGAAGGACATCATGCTTGGCAGAGTACGGGGCAGTGGAAAAGAGGAAGACCCTCAACGAGGTGGATTGACACAGTGGCTGCAACAATGAGCTCAAGCATAACAACGATTGTAAGGATGGCGCAGGACCGGGCAGTGTTTCGTTCTGTTGTGCATAGGGTCGCTATGAGTCGGAACCGACTCGACGGCACCTAACAACAACAACAACAATAGCTAATGATAGTGAGCATATCTTCATGTCTCTGCTAGCTGCTTGAATGTCTTATTTGGCGAAGTATCTGTTCATATCCTTTGCTCATTTTTTAATTGGATTATTTGTATTTTTGTTATTGGGTGTTGAAGTATTCCATAGATTTTAGAGATTAGGCAGTTGTTGGATAT
Organism: Loxodonta africana; assembly: GCF_030014295.1. Taxonomy (NCBI): domain Eukaryota; kingdom Metazoa; phylum Chordata; class Mammalia; order Proboscidea; family Elephantidae; genus Loxodonta; species Loxodonta africana. Next base: position 171,506,434 of record NC_087345.1, on the reverse strand, counting down.
GTCATAACCAAAAAATTTTACCAAGTCTGTATGTTCTTTTTACTGTTTTGGTGAAATCTTTTGATGAGTATAAGTGTTTAATTTTTACGAGCTCCCAGCTATCTAGTTTATCTTCTGGTGTTTGTGCATCTTTAGTTAGGTTTGTAGTGCATTTATGCCATGTATTAGGGCCCTTAGAGTTTTCCCTATTTTTTCTTCCATGATCTTTATTGTTTTTGGTTTTATATTTAGGTCTTCAATTAATTTTGAGTTAGTTTTTGTGTATGGTGTGAGGTATGAGTAGTGTTTCATTTTTTCACAGATAGACATCTAGTTTTGCCAGCACCATTTGTTAAAAGGACTGTCTTTTCTCATTTAATGGACTTTAGGTCTTTGTCAAGTATCAGCTGACCACCATAGATGGATAGATTTACATCTGGTTTCCTGGTTCTGTTCCAGTGGTCTGTGTGTCTCCCATTGTACCAGTCAGTACCAGGCTGTTTTGACTACCATGGCTGTATAGTAGATTCTAAGATCAGGTTAGGTAGTATGATCAGGTAGTGTGTTACTTCATTCTTTTTGTTCTTTTTCTTCAATAATGCTTTGCTTATGAGCTTCTTTCCTTTCCCTATTAAGTTGGTGATTAGATTTTCCATCTTGTTAAAGGGTGCTGTAGGTATTTGGATAGAGATTGTATTATATCTGGAGCTCACTTTGGGTGGAATCGACATTTTCACAACGTTGAGTCTTCCTGTCCATGAGCATGGTATGTTTTTCCATTTATTTACGTCTTTTTTGGTTTCTTGCAGTAGTGTTTTATAGTTTTCTTTGTATAGGTCTTTTATGTCTCTGGCTGGATTTATTCCCAAGTATTTTATCTTTTTAAGGGCTATTATAAATGATACAGTTTTCCTTTTCAAAGTTCTCTTCATTGATTTTTGTATATTGATTTTATATTCTGCTATTCTGCTAAATCTTTGTATTAGTTTCAGTAGTTTTCTTGTGGAATCTTTGGAGGTCTCTAAGTATTGGGTTATATCATCTGTGAATAGGGATAGTTTTGCTTCTACCTGTCTAATAAGAATGTCTTTCTTTTTTTTGCCTTAGTGCTCTAGCTAGGTCTTCCAGCACAATGTTAAATAGGAATGGTGATACAGGGCATCCTTGTCTTGTTCCCATTCTCAGGGAGAATGCTTTCAGCCTCTCTCCATTGAGAATGATGTTGGCTGTTGGTTTTGCATTGATGCCCTTTATTATATTGGGGAATTTCTCTTCTATACCTATTTTGTTGGGAAATCCTGGTGGTGTACTGGTTAAGTGCTACAGCTGCTAACCAAAGGGTTGGCAGTTCGAATCTGCCAAGCACCTATTTTATTAAGAGTTTTTATCAGGGAATGAGTGTTGGACAGGGTTATGCTGGCTTCATAGAAAGAATTTGGAAGTACTCCTTCCTTTTCTATGTTATGAAATAGTTTGAGTAGTATGAGCTCTTCTCTGAATGTTTGTAGAATTCTCCAGTGAAGCCATCTAGGCCAGGGCTTTTTTTTTTTTTTGAGGAGGGGGTCATTTTTTTTTTTTTAATTACCTCTTCAATCTCTTCTCTTCTTATGGGTCTGCTCAGATTTTCTTTCTCAGCTTGTGTTCGTTTAGGCAGGTGAAGTATTTCTAGAAATTTGTTCATTTCCTCTTGGTTCTCAAATTTGTTGGAGTACAATTTTTCATAGCATTCTGTTACAATTCTTTTTATTTCATTTGGGTCTGTTGTAACATCCCCTGTCTCATTTCTTATTTGGATTATTTGCTTCTGCTCCTGTTTTTCTTTTGTCACTTTGACCAATGGTTTGTTGATTTTATTGATCTTTTCAAAGAACAAACTTTTGGATTTGCTGATTCTTTCTATTGTTTTTCTGTTCTCTATTTCATTTATTTCTGCTCTTATCTTTATTATTTCCTCTCTTCAGGTGTTGTGGATTTCTTTTTCCCTCCTCTTTCTATTTGTTTGAGTTGTGGGGCTAATGTTTTGATTTTTGCCTATTCTTTTTGATGTGTGAGTTTATCACTACAAATTGACCTCTGAGCTCTACCTTTGCTATGTTCCAAAAGTTTTGGTATGATGTGCTTTCATTATCATTTAATTCTAGTTTTGATTACCTCTTTGATTTCTTTTATTACCCAGTTTTTTAAAGCAAGGTGTTATTCAGTTTCCATGTAGTTGATTTTTTTTCCCCTTGCTCTTCCTGTTACTGATTGCTAATTCTATGGCATTGTGACCAGCAGAATGCTTTGTATTATTTTAGTGTTTTGGATTTTATCGAGGGTTGCTTTGTGGACTAAAATTCTGGAGAATGTTCCATGTGCATTGGAAAAGAATGTATACTTTGCTCCTGTTGGGTGAAGTGTTCTATGTAAGTCTGTGAAGTCAAGTTGGTTGATTTTGGCCTTTAGATCTTTTCTGTCCTTGTTGAGTTTCTTTCTAGATGTTCTGCCCTTTACTCAGAGTGGTGTGTTGAAGTCTCTTACTATTATAGTGGAACTGTTTATTGAGAAACAAAAGTTTACCTGTTAAAATTTCTGATTTGGAGAATTTGTATTTCAATTTATCATTTACTTATTACATAAATAATATATATATAAAGACCAGTTACCATCCAGTTGATTTCGACTCATGGTGACTCCTGTGTGTCAGAGTAGAACTGTGCTCCCTAGGGCTCTCATGGCTATGAAAGCAGATCACCAGGTCTTTCTTCTAAGAAGCCTCTGGGTAGATTTGAACTGTCTACCTTCCAGTTATCAGTCAAGGGCTTAATTGTCTGTGCCACCCAGGACTCCTCACATCTCTCTTTCCCTCTACTTGTCTATGTAGCTATACTTTGTTGTGTACATTGTTGTCGTTGTTAGGTACCGTCCAGTCAGTTCCAACTCATAGCAACATACAACAGAACAAAACACTGTTACTGCACCATCCTCACAATTGTTGTTATGCTTGAGCCCGTTGCTGCATCTACTGTGTCAATCAATCTCATTGACAGTCTTCCTCTTGTTTGCTGACCTTCTACTTTACCGAGCATGATGTCTTTCTGTAGGAACTAATCCCTTCTGATAACATTTCCAAAGTATGTGAGATGAATCTCACCATCCTCACTTCTAAGGAAGGTTATGCAGATGACACAACCTTGCTTGCTGAAAGTGAAGAGGACCTGAAGCACTTGCTGATGAAGATCAAAGACTACAGGCTTCAGCATGAATTACACCTCAATTTAAAGAAAACAAAAATCCTCACAACTGGACCAATGAGCAACATCATGATAAAGGAAGAAAAGATGGAAGTTGTCAAAGATTTCATTTTACTTGGATACACAATCAACACCCATGGAAGCAGCAGTCAAGAAATCAGACAACGCATTGCATTGGGCAAATCTGCTGCAAAAGATCTCTTTGAAGTGTTAAAAAGCAAAGATGTTACCTTGAAGACTAAGGTGCACCTGACCCAAGCCATGGTATTTTCAATCTCCTTATATGCATTTGAAAGCTGGACAATGAATAAGGAAGACTGAAGAAGAACTGACACCTTTAATTTATGACATTGGCAAAGAATATTGGATATACCATGGACTGCCAAAAGAACGAACAAATCTGTTGTTGTCTATGTATATACATGTCTGTTTGTATGTATGATGGATAATATATCTGTATATGTATAAGTATGTATATCTGTATAAGCAGTAGTCAAGAAATCAAAGGATGTATTGCACTGAGCAAATCTGCAAAAGACTTCAAAGTGTTAAAAAGCAAAGCTGTCATCTTGAAAACTGAGGTGCATTTTACTGCAAGTCTTATTTTCAATCACTTCATATACGTGCTAAAGCTGGACAATGACCAAAGAATTCTGACTGAAGAAGAATTGATGCCTTTCAATTGTGGTGTTGGTGAAGAATATTGAATATACCACGGACTGCCAGAAGAACAAACAAACCTGTCTTGGAAGAAGTACAGCCAGAATGTTCCTTTGAAGTGAGAATGGCGAGACTTCGTCTCATGTACTTTGGTAGTGCTTGGTAAGATAGAGGGTCAGCAAAAAAGAGGAAGACCCTCAACGAGATGGATTGGCACAGTGGATGCAACAGTGGGCTCAGATAGAACAAGGACTGTGAGGATGGCTCGAGGCTGAGGAGTGTTTCATTCTGTTATACCTGGGGTCACCATACGTTGGAAGCCACTTGGCTGAACTTTACAACAACATGCATGTACTTTTTTTTTTTTTAAAAAAAAAAAAATATTACTCTTGCTTATCACACCAGATATCCCAATGTTGAGTTCAGAAGCTATGGCCAATGTATAAAAATGGCATGCCCAGCCTCTGAGTGCATGAGTGTGTGTACATATGTGTGGGTGTCTGTACACACAATTTAAATCACAAATGGTTCCAGATGGCATCCACAAATAGAACCGCACTGCTGATGTAATGATAGAAGAAAGCTTACCTGGGCATGCTGTTATTCTTCAGGCATTAATGGCCCCATTGTCTGTGAGGTTGGCCAACTGAAGTGAGGCCGAGTTAGGGCATGAGCTCTCAGTTCATGAAAACATGCCGAGGAATGACAGGCTTTTGAGCTAATGGCCTTACAGATGTGGTGATGTCGCCACACCCCCCTTCCTGCCTGCCTCTGCATTCTCTCCCCAGAGCTGCTGATGCTATCAGCCTTCTTGTCAGGGTCTGTCTGAGTAAACGGTGATTAATGGGCTGTAACCACGGCTATCTTTGACACAAAACAGCATGACCTCAAGGGTTGGAGAGGCTGGGGTGGGGAGGGCAAAAGGAGGCTCATTTTATCCACACTCTGGTCCCATAAAAATGTCTAAGGAAGTTCCCTCCTACGTTGCACACTAAAACTGTATCACGGCTTTTCTGGGACAAAGTGTTTTTACCAGAAGCAAGTTTTGCAGAGAATTTTGAAGAGGGAGAGGAATTTCAGCCTGCGTTTGTTTTGATGGTTAAGGTTTCCACCGCAGAATCGGCTTTCTTTGGTAGCTCAAGAGCTGGTGTGCTGCGTGTTGTGAGAAGAGTGCCGGTTCCCAGCTGCTGTGGGATAGACTCTGACTCATGGCGACTCCATGTGCGTCAGAGCAGAACTGCACTCCACAGGGTTTTCAATGGCTGATTTTTCAGAAGCAGATCACTTGGTCTTTCTTCCAGTGGACCTCTAGGTGAACTTGAACCTCCAACCTTTTGGTTAGTAGCCAAGCACATAAACCATTTGCACTACCCCAAAACCCATTGCCATACAGTTGATTCCAACTCACAGTGACCCTGTAGGACAGGGTAGAACTGCCTGATAGGGTTTCCAAGGCTGTAAATCTTTATGGAAGCTGACTGCCACATCTTTCTCCAGCAGAGTGGCTGGTGAGTTTGAGTGCCGACCTTTTGGTTAGTAGCGAAAGACTTCACTGTACCACAAGGTTTTCTTTGCACTACCCAGGGATTCCAAAAAAAAAAAAAAACACATATGCAGTTCCAACAATGGTGTTAGATAGGGTGGAAGAGGAAGGGTGGAAAGTTTGCTTTGAAGCAGTTAATTGTCAGACTTCATTTGCTGTTAACGTTCTCCTATTGCTGGCCTGGGGAGTGTATAATTTGTTCCAGTAGAGAGCGGCTCACTTTCTAATCAGATTGAAACATGCTTTGCTACTATAGGTGTCCTGGGGAAATCCAATCTGGTTGTATTTCACTGCCAATATGAGCAATTGCATGAGGCTTTTATTACATATTTTTGTCCACATAGCTGTCAAACCCCTTGAGTTAGGAACAGGTTGTACACAATCTGCTACCTGAGTATTTAACCTCCTATAATTCTCCTCTAAAAACATAGCATATCTACTTAGTGACAAGTGCAAGAAACACGTTACACAGCTCAGGTTGTCCCAGGTTTGGCAGGAGAGATGTCTGTTTAAATGACAACTGCTGGTGACTTTGTATGTACCAGCCCAAATTCTGTCCCTTCTCTTTACCGCTGAAAATGGTTAGCTGTCTTTGCTACGTGTGCGAGCCAAGTCCCCGCTCCCCCCCACCCCTCCGCCGCCTTTGCTCTTGGATATAAAGTCTTAAAACTTTATAGCTGTTCCAGCAATTATTGCTCTCATCCCATAAAGAGACAAGGAGAGGGCAGGAACTAAAGGATGCAAGAGGACCCCTTTTGGAAGAGGCAATCTGGGACAAGGTGTTGGCCTGCCCCAAACCCAGGGTAGAATGTGTTGGTCTTGCTGGGCAGAGAAGAGAGCTGGGAGACGTTGATGGAGCCATTTCGGTGAACCCTGACTGCACTGGAGAGTCAGCTGGGCTCTTCTGCTGCAGCAGATGGACGAGGCTAATGATCCCCCCGGGGAAATTTTAGATTCACTTTCAGGATGGAAAAACCAAAGCAGCGCTTGAGCTCCTCTCTGCTGTCGTCTCATCATCTGCCAGATCAATAAACTGCTTCTTGAGACTGGATTTTTCAAGACAGTGTCTGGTAGAGATTCCCTGGATGGTATAAAGCACGTTGGCTCCAACAGGCAGGGACGTACAGCAGGCCTCTCCAGTCCCAGCCTGCGAGACGGTGAAACAAGTGTTTGATTTGTCCCTGCCCCAGAACCGGGCACCTCGGTCCGAGCCCTCAGGCACAGCACCAAGTGTGCCCAGATAGGAGACACGAGGTATCTTAGAAGCTGTTGCCAGGGGAGGTGAGGATGGTTAGAGGCACTGAGATGCCATTCTCCTCAAGGGACTGGCCTCAGGAATTGTGAGGATAAAGTCAGGCTCAGCCACCTGCTGACACACTGTGGCAATACCAGCCACTCACACTCGAGTTTCTCTGATCCTGAGAAATATACAGGGGTACTCTGGGGTGCCATTCAGCTGGACCTCTCAGCCTTAATGTCCTAACCCACAAAATGGAGCTGCTCATGCCTGTCTCATACAATGGTCATGTGAATCACGTGAGATTGCAACACAGAATGTTGTTTGTGACGTGGTGGGTGTCCCAGAAAACAGACGGGTCTCAGCCTCATAAACCTTTTCAAAAGCTCTTGAAGGTTGATACTTAACCAAGTGGTGAGGGGGAGAAACGCATCCCATCCGCTCCTGTTAGAACACCGTTCTCCCACACTCTAAGTACCCAGGGTCTTTAATGTGAACTGAGAACACTATTGGAATTCCATTTCCTTTATCAGCCACTTAGTTGATTCTCAATTCCCTATGCTGATGGGGGCCAGGGTGGCCCCTTAGAGGCTCTACATACTGCCAAGGGTAGAGTATCCCACAAACATTCAAATCATTATTAAATCATAAAATGAGTATAATAAAGACCAACAAAACTCTTCTTTTCTCAAGAGAACCACAGTACTTTGGTACTGTGCTTGTAAATTTACGTCTCCATTCTTTTTAAAAATGTCCTAGTGGCCCTGATTTGCTGATATCTGAGGGATACGTTTGGTCTGTTTACACCAGGAAGTCCCTCCGTATGCAAACAGTTAACATGCTCGGCTACTACCTGAAAGTTTAGAGGTTCGAGTCCACCCAGAGACATCTCAGAAGAAAGGCCTGGTGATCTGCTTCCCCAAAATCAGCAATTGAAAACCCTGTGGAGTGCAGTTCTACTCTGATGCACATGGGGTCGCCATGAGTCGGAGTCAACTTAATGGCAACTGGTGGTTTATACTGGGCAACCCAACTCTGATTTTATCAATCATCACGGCTTTGTTTTCCCACTCTTTGCTTTCTCAGCTCACCTGCTGGAGTCAGGAACAGGAGAGGGGATGACTTCAAAAGGCAAGGAGAGAAAGGTGTACAAAACCAAACAAGGCAAATGTGGTTTTGGCTCAAAAAACCAGACTCCAGACATCTTAGAAGGGGGAGGGCCTTAGAGATTATCCAGTCCAGGCCTTGCTCTCTGCTCCACTATGTGCAGGTGAGGGATGTATCTGTTCCCAGGCAGCATTAGGAAGTAGCAGGCAGAGTGCTGGATTTGAGTGTGAAGACTTGAGTTCTATTAGAGACACACGCTAAGCCCTTTGAAAACTCAATGGAACACAGCTCTGCTCTGACACATATGGGGTCAATATGAGTTGAAGTTGACTTGACGGCACTGGTTTTTGTTCTTTAGGCCCCTTTAACGAGAATGTCTTTGGCCTTGGGTGTCTCCAGTGTTGCTGTGCTGTGTATGGGGGAGGACGTGTGCTCTCTTACCACCTCTGTCCACTGGGCAGGCCATTCATTCTAACCACTCAACCTGAATGTCCTAATCCATAAAGTGGAGCTATGAATGCCTGTCTCATAGGACAGTTGTGTGAATCAATAAGACCATAATAACATATCATGGTATTTATGATATGGTAAGTATCGCAGCAAACAGAAAAGTCTCAGCATCATAAGGCTTGTTGAAAGCCAGCTGTAGAGCTGATGCTTCGCTAAGCTGTGAGGAGGAAAAACTTATCCCATCCACTGCCCTTAGAGTACCCTCCTCCCAAGCTCTAAATAGTCAGGGCCTTTGATTTGACTTTATCCTTTCCAGATCATTCCCACCCCTCCCCTTCTTTCCTCTTTCCTAACAAAACCTGTTTTTAACTACCTGTCTTATTCAACCAGGTTTACAGGTTTATGTTTCCCCTATACAAGGGACACTTCCATTTTGAGGGGGGCCACAACTTAACCTCCACAACTTAAGTCCTCTGGGACAGGCCGATGGGCACATACCTTGGGCACAAAACATGCTGTTGATGACTGAGTCCTGCCTTGGGCAGCAAAGTGAGGAACTGCATTGGGCCACACTCTCTTCAGAGCAGGGACTCCTAAAAACACCAGATGCCTTTGCCTACTGTCTTAGTTATGTGATACCTCAAGTGCGTGGCTTTAACAAACAGAAATTAATTTTCTCCCAGTTTAGGAGGCTAGAAGTCTGAATTCAGGGCACTGGCTCAAGGGGAAGATTTTCTGTCTTCGTCATTTCTGGGGGAAGGCCCTTGTGTCTTTTCAGCTTCTGTTCCTCAGTTCCTTGGCAATCTTCTTGTGGCTTGGTGTCTGCCTTCCCCCATCTCTTCTTGCTTCTCTGTGCCTAGTCTGATTATTTTATATCTGAAAGGTGATTGGCTTAAGACCCCCCCTACACTGATCTGACCTTATTAGCATAACAAAGAAAACCCTACTCCCCAATGGATTACACCTACAATTATAGGGATTAGGATACACAGCACGGATTTGGGGGGAGAGGCACACTTCAATTCAGAACACGTACTTTCCCAGATCCCTGTACAGCTTTAAAGAGATGCCCATTCTGCGTTAATGTCTTCATTTTCAAAAACTCGAGGTAAAAGAGATTTCTATTGATGAAAACATCACTACAGCTATAGATAGGACCTCCTGGATGCTAAGTTGCTAAATGACTTTATTAATGAAAACCTACTTACTGAGATAATTAGAACAGAGGGTTACATATTTGGGTCTCTAAGACTTTCTCTCATAGAAGCTGTCACACTCCGGGATTTTTAAGACAGATTGCCCTTTGTGGCAGGTCTCTTTCCCTGACCTATTTGGGGTTATATATTTGGACTCCAGGGTTCCCACCTACGTCAATGGAAATCCTGTGGGCAGGAGTTTCTGCACACACCCACGCCAGGCGTAAGCCTTCAAAACACAAGGTGGAGACAAGAGCTTTGTCATGAGAGAGGGATTTTATTATTTGAATCTGAGGACTTCCATTCTTTGGTTTAACTAAAGAGAATGACTAGAACTTTATTACTGCTCATTTCATGCTTGCAGTCGACTTTTTGTTAAAATATTAAAATTTAAAGCTTAAATATTTACATTTAAAAACTCTGAAAGTGATTTGTATGGCATCATACCCATCTATCTCGTGGTGACCCCATGTGTTACAGAGTAGAACTGCTCCATAGGGTTTTCTTGGCTGCAATCTTTACAGAAGCAGATTGCCAGACCTTTCTAAAGTTTTGAACCACCAACCTGTAGGTTAGTAGACGATCGTAAACCACTTGTGCCTCCCAGAGATCTTCATATTTATATTTAAAAAGACATTTATGACACAATTTCTAGACCTTTGGAATGTCAGATGAATTGATAGCTAAGGTTAACGCTCCCTGATGTATTGTGGTGCCTGAAGTATCAACTTTTAAAAGGGTGAGAGAGGTGAGGGGAAAGGGAGAGGGTTCTTTTGTATCGTACTTGAGAGTGACATCTGTTTAGACTAGAACGTTTCTGAAACTTACACATACATTTACACATAGAAAAATACACATTTGAGGAAAGCATCATGTGACCGATGGCTGGCCTTTCATAGTCACTTCATTTGAAGCCCCTCACCCCAATGTCTACAACTCTGACATGTGTTGGAACATCAGCTATTGCTTTCAAGAGAGCCCTTATGTCCGCAATAAGATGGGAGAGCTTCCGCTAAACTTTTCTCAGATTCCGGTACCAGTTGTCATTGCGTCAATTACAACTCATTCGACCCTGTTATGAATTGAATGATGTCCCCCCAAAAATACGTACTGTAAATCCTAACCTCTATGCCTATGGTTATAATCCCATTTGGAAATGGGTTGCCTTTGTTATGTTTATGAGGCAGGATTAGTGTAGGGTGTATCTTGGGCCAATCTGTTTTGATTTATAAATGAGATTAAACAAGCTAGCAAAGCAGAGATAGGGGGAGAGAGAGGCCAAGACACTTGAAGATCTCCCAGGAGCAGAAGCTGAGGAGAGACAAGGACCTTCCTCTATAGCCGAGAGAGAGAGAAAGGCTTCCCCCGGAGCTGGCACTCCGAATTTGGACTTCTAGCCTCCTAAACTGTAAGAAAATAAATTTCTCTGTGTTAAAGCCACCCACTTGTGGCATTTCTGTCATAGCAGCACTATGTAATGAAGGTACGTGTCAGAGTAGAACTGTGCTCCATAGGCTTTTCAGTGGCTGACTTTTCAGAAGTTCATTGTCAGGCCTATTTCCCAAGGCACCCCTGGATGGGCTTGAACCTCTAATCTTTCAGTTAGCCCCTGAGGGCGTTAACCGTTTCCACCACTCAGGGGCTTCAGCTGCTAGTAGAGCATCCTTGTTTATTCTGTATCCAGAGTAGCCTTTATTTAAAGCTTTAGACTAACTGCATTCAATTTCTTCGTGCCTCAGTTTTCACTTTGACTTAGGAGAAAGCTAAATGTCTTTCTTTTGTAACTTCAGAAGACCTTCAGGTGAATGGGGTTTTTCTTTGACATCGAGGACAAAATAAATAGAAAATATTTGTTTCTGTGCAAAGTAATTGGAAGAGGCAGCATCAAATAAACCCTGGGAACATTTTTCATCTTAGTATTCTTTAAAACATGCAACACATTGCCTTGTATATTGTTTAATTGGCTCTTGATAACTGCGAACAGGTTTTAATTCTGCGTTACTATATTTACTAGTAACGTGGTATCTGCTAGAGGGCTTTGGTAAGATGATTTGTTTGGGAGAGCTGATTCCTGTGACTCCCTCCTCTGAGCTTCCATGGGATTTTTTTTTTTTTTTTTCAATCTGAACATCCTTTATTGCAGTTAGCTCGCTCTACTTGGTAATGTTGTTATTGAATATGGACATTTTCCCTCTTTCTAGACTGTAAGCTTTTGAAAGCAAGATTCACATCAAATCAATCTTTGTCCCCCCCTCCAACCCATTTCTTGTCTTACAGTCTAGATTAAAGGAATACTTGTTCAAAGACAGGACAAAGGATTGTGATGGATTTTTTAAATCACATAAATGATCTTATATCTGTATTTAAAAAAAAAAAACTTTTCGCAGATATCTTTAAGGGGTTCTCCAGCTACTGCTTCATTTCTTTGAAAGTTAAATAATGCAATAGAGAGAGAAATACAGAAATAGTGGAATAAATTAGTCAGAATTTGAATATAATCACTGTGGTGAAAGACGAGAAGAGCAGAAGAGAAACATGGGTTTGTAAAGTCAGTCTACCAGTAATGAGGGAAACAGACCTCATATTCTATTTCTTTAAAAAAAAAAAAAAAAGTAAGACATGCACAAGAAGGTTCATAATCACCCCAAAGTGAAATAACCCAAATATCCATCTATAGCAAAATGGACTAATAAGTAGTGGTATATTCACACAACGGAATATTGTTCGATAAGAGAGAACAAAAACACAAGGGCCGAGACAGAAGGCTGAGTGAAAGAAACCAGACACGAAAGATTACATACTGTATGATTAAATTCTCAGAAAGTTCAAGAACAGTCAAAACGTATCTATGATAAACCCCGTTGCCACTGAGTCAAGTCCCACTTATTGTGACCCTATAGGACAGAGTAGAACTGCCCCATAGGGTTTCCAAGGCTGTAATCTGTACAGAAGGAGACTGCCACATCTTTCTCGTGAGGAGCGGCTGGTGGGTTTGAACCACCAATCTTTTGGTTAGCAGCCAAGTGCTTAACCACTGTGCCACCAGGACTGCATCCATGGTGATAGACATCAGGAAAGTTGTTTTCTCTGAGGGGGCAAGTATGGTGGGGAAAGGGTATGAGGGAGCCTTCTAGGGTGCTGAAATGTTCTATATTTTGTCCTGGATGCTATTTATATATAATGTAATTATGTAAATATCATCAGACTGTACATTTCATATTTGCACACTTTGTTGTTTTTGTTAGGTCCTGTTGAGTCAGCTCCAACTCATGAGCACCTTATATTTAGGACAACGAAACATTGCCAGTCCTACCCCATCTTCACAATCACTGGTATGTTTGAGTCCATTGTTTTGGCTATTGTATTAATCCATTTTACTGAGGGTTTCCTTTGTTTTTGTTGACCCTCCTTCATGGATTGAATTATGTCCCCCCAAAACATGTGTCAGTTTTGTTAGGCCATGATTCACAGCATTGCGTAATCGTCCACCGTTCTGTTATTTGATGAGATTTTCCTATATGTTGTAAATCCTATCACTATGATGTTACTGAGATGGATTATTGGCAGTTATATTGATGAAATCTGTAAGATTAGACAGTGTCTTAAGCCACTCTCCTTTGAAATATAAAAAGAGAGAAGCAAGCAGAGAGACAGGGGGACCTCATACCACCAAGAAAGCAGCGTTGGGAGCAGAGGGAGTCCTTTAGACCTGGGGTTCCTTCTAGGAGAAACTCCTAGTCCAGGGGAAGAATGATGAGAAAGGCCTTCCTCCAGAGCCAACAGAGAGAGAAAGCGTTCCCCTGGAGCTGAATTTGGGCTTCTAGCCTACTAGACTGTGAGAGAATAAATTTCTCTTTGCTAAAGCCATCCATTTTGTGGTATTTCTGTATAGCAGCACTAGATAACTAAGACACTCTCTATTTTACCAAACATGATGTCCCTTTTAGTGATTGGTCTTTCTTGATGACATGTCCAAAGTAAGTGAGCTGAAGTCTCACCATTCTCACTTCTAAAGAATTTTTTGGTTGTATTCTTTCTAAAACTGATTTGTTCATTCTTGAGCTATGCCACTGGTATATCAAATGGCAGCAGGATCACCAATGGGGGACAGATTTCAGCAGAGCTTCCAGGCTAAGAAGAAAGACTTGGTGATCCACTTCTGAAAATCAGCTGATAAAAACCTTATGAATCACAAAAGAGAACATTACAGACTTTAGTGCAGGTATATTGTAAATCATATTTTGAAAAAATTTAAAGAAAAAAAAGCACTTCTATTTGTTAAGTTCTTACTACATGTGAGGCAATGTGCTAAAGCTACGAGGCTTTAAAAATACTAAACAATTTGCCACAAGTGAGAGTCAGTGGAGAATCTGGACTCAAACCCAGTGCTTGACAATTCCAGATCCCAAATTGGAAATCCCTGGGCTCTGAAGTTGCCGCTCTCCAGTGAAGGAGCTAATCCTTGGGCTTCGGGGACTTGGCCTTTTCTGCGGGAAGCTCCTCGAAGCTGAGCAGGTAGGCCTGTGGAAGTGGCAGTGGCTTCGCATTAAGTGTCTGTCTGACAACAATAAACCTCTGTTGCTGTATTAACAGAGCTGTTAAAACATTTCCTTTGCTGTTGGTTATGTCAAAGGCCCTTGCCAGATTTCGGGGACAGTAGGCTGATTGTTGAAGAAAGGAACTTACCGGAGGAACTGTGAATGGAGCTTCCAATAAGGCCTGGGGGTAAGAACAGAAAAGGCATTATTTGTGGTATTTCTTTATTTTTGAAGTTCATTCTGGCCAGTGCTCCTTTCTGGAAAGAAAGCCAAAAATGAGGTCGCCGCACGCATTTCCTCTCCATCTCTCTTCTCCTCACTTGACTTAGTTTTGTTTAATTTACCTGAGGTTTGATTTAATTTAATAAATGGGTATTTCACTATTTTTATTAACGAGGGGTCAAATATATGAACTATTTAACATATATTTTCATAAGATGAAATAAAAGAGAACCCACACCCGAGTCATGGTGTTTGTAATTCTTATCCCTTTCTCCACGTCTTTCCTTCCTACTGATGTCAAATGCAGTGACCCCTCCATGTCTCCATGGCCCGCCATGTTGTGTGGTGGTGAATTTCTGTCATGTCGTTCCCACTTAGGAATCCTGAGGAGGAGACTCCATCACAGCCTTCCATCTAGGTCCCCCACAAAACAGTGCCCCTGTGACTCTTGAATGACCCCATTTAACTAAGCAGGTCTTGCCAAAATTCCTTTGTTTCCTTTCAAGTCCTGAAATCTGACTGCATACCCAGGAGGCAAGACAGAGCTCAACCATCTACTAACGGTGTTACCTGGGGCAAGTCACACAGCTTGTAAGAGCTCCCTCAAGCTCTGCATCTACAAAATGGGTATAATCGCTACCTCAGAGGATGTTATGAGGATTGTGCTAGAAAACTTATTTGCCTAGTAGAGTGCCTGACACATAGAGAGAGTTCATAAATCAAGACTAGAGTGATGGCTAATATAATAGAAGTAGCTGAAATTCTAGGTCTTTTTGTCCCCAGATAAATGTGACCAGTTGCCATCGAGTCCTCTCTGACTCGGGGAGAACCCATGTGTGTCAGAGTAGAACTGTGCTCCACAGGGTTTTCAGTGACTGATTTTTTGGAATTAGATCACTAGGCCTTTCTTCCCAGGCAGCTCCGGGTGGACTTGAACCTGCACCCTTTTGGTTAGTAGCCGAGGGTGTTAACAATTGGCACCACCCAGGGACTCCAGATAAATGTGAATGGAGATTTCAATGCCAAGTGCCTGCTTAGGGGCTTTGTCGTCTTTATTCAGTAAAAATTAGGCCTGCCAAGGGCTAGGCTTCAAGTTCCATCATGCTTGAACATGTGTTAGACAGGATTTTTTAAATGAGAACTCTAATTAGAAATTAGGAATCCTTAACAAAGGTGAATAGAATCCCAATATTTCATTGCTTGAATTTGTTCAGGTTGATCATGGATCCAAACCTTCTTTTCAGATAGAATTTCTGTGATGCAAAAATATATGGAAAAGCCTCCTGGGTTTCTCGTGTCCAGGGCAGGAATGGTGAACTTAGGGGCCATATGGCTAATGCCTTCCCTCTCAGCCCAGACGGCCAGCCTTCTCAGCCGCCAGCCTTTTTAACTCTGGATCATCTCAGAATTGCCTTCCTTCCAACCTCCAGAGCCCAGGGTCTGGCCTCAGAGTTGAGCACTGATTTCCATCCCTGTTCTAGGTACTGGTCAAGTCCTGTAAAAAAAAAAAAAAAAGTAGCTGTGGTTTTTACAACTGATCTAGGGTGATTTTCAAACTGTCAACCTTTTGGTTTGCAGCTGTAGCTCTTAACCACTGTCATCAGGGCTCTAAAATCAAAGTAGAATGAACTATGTTAAGTCTGAGCCCAAGTGAAGCATCTTTAGAACATGGCTCTGACAGGAATTTGGAACTAGGATTTTTTTTTTTATTATTATTTTGTTTTGCAGTTGCCACCCCATGTGTGTCAGAGTAGAACTGTGCTCCACAGGGTTTTCAATGGCTGATTTTTTGGAAGTAGATTGCCAGGCCTTTCCTCTGAGGTACTTCTGGGTGGACGGAAACCTCTAACTTTTTAGTTAGCAGGCTAGCAGGTTAACTGTTTGCATCACGCAGGGACTCCTGCTCACCTGTTAAAACCATAAAACCCAAATTTGTTGCCATGGAGTCAATTCCAACTCACAGCTACCCTATAGGACACAGTAGAACTGCCCCGTAGGGTTTCCAAGGCTGTAATCTTTATGGAAGCAGACTGCCACATCTTTCTTTCACAGAGCAGCTGGTAGGGTCAAACCGCTGACCTTTTGGTTAGCAGCCAAATACTTAACCTCTGCACCACCAGGGCTCCTTCCTCTCCCTGGACTCACCTTTGAATTCTTCGAGAACCTCCTGTGGCAGTTTTCTGCCCTCTTCCCTTCGTCCAGTAGGTGGCACTCCTGGGTGATGCTTCTTTGTGACAAGTGGGTTCCTATCTCTCCAGCAGGGGAGCCTTAGGGGCTCTGTTTGAGAAGCTCTCTGACTGATGTAGAAAGCCTCCAGGGGTAGTCGTTAAAAGCTAGGGCTGCTAACTAAAGGTCAGCAGATCGTAACCCACCAGGCGCTCCTTAGAAACTGTATGGGGCAGTTCTGCACTGTCCTATAGGGTCGCTATGAATCCGAATTGACTCAACAGCAATGGGTTTGATTTTCTTTTTCTGACTGATGCACAGCAGGGGACCGCAGGATGTCCCTGCCATCAGAGGTGGGTGAAGACAGAGAGATGAAAGGAACACAGGGTCCCCTGGTGAAACAGGTTATTCTGAGAAAGTAGCTGGGGTGCTGGTAAAAATGTCTCTCTGGAAACATGTCCTCACACTTGCCCAAGATCTGACGACATGCTTCAAGCTCTTATGGGCAATATTTTTAGATCTCAAAATAGCATCAGGTTTATCTAGAACTTTCCACCCCTGGATAGCCAGTTTTCTCTAATTTTTTTCTGAGGGGCAATTCCATATGCATGCGGGGGATCTTCCAGCTTTCCAATAAGGCGGGGGACATATGTCCTTAGACGCACATACTTGCTAGACAGGCTCCTGTGGTTCGGTTTGCACAGAAAGGCACCTGCTCATTTCCTTATTCCGATCATCTCTAGCCTCTTCCCTCTATAACCAGTTGCTGTCGAGTCAATTCCGACTTATGGTGCCCTTGTGTATTTCAGACCAGAACTGTGTTCCACAGGGTTTTCAATGGCTGTGATCTTTTGGAAGAAAATGGCCAGTGCTTTGTTCCGAGGGGCCTTTGGGTGGATTTGAACTGTCAGCCTTTTGTTTAGTAGCCGAGCACTTAACCATTTGTGTTACTCAAGGACTCCTCTTCCTTCTATAGAGAAATAGTTTTAAAATATCTTCATAGAATAATTTTCATGTGTCTTCAAGATTGAACTGTTTCAGTTTGTAAACTCATGGGATGCACTTACCTGGTAGGGGTTTTATTGCTCCTTGAAAGAGCCAACCAACATTTGGAGGCCTGACTCTGTATGTGGGAGTCAGACTCACAAGCAGATTTATTGGGGAGCTATCAGCCTCAAGTGTCTCTGGCAGCATATACAATTAGACGTTGGATAGCAATGAAAAGCCTAAAAACCATCAGGGTTTTAGTGCTTACGCTTTCATTTGTACTGCGCCAGTCTAGGCCAGTGTTTCTCAACCTTGGCACCGTTGCACTATTGACACTATGGGCTGGATAATTCTCTGTTGTGGGGGGCTGTTCTGTGCACTGTAGGATGTTTAGCAGCATCCCTGGCCTTTACTCACCAGATGCCAGCAGCAGCCTTCCTTCCCCGCAATCATGACAACCAAAAAGTGTCTCCAGACATTGTCAAATGTCCCCTGGGGGCAAAATCTCCCCGCTGAGAACTACTGGTCTAGACCAATTTCTTCAGTGAGAGGCCATGGGTTCATTTTTATAATTTTAATCAACCCTATAAGGTCATGCTTATTCACTTATACCACTTAAGTACTTTTCATTTTCAAGGATTCTAACTAAAGAAAACAATGAATAAGGAAGACCGAAGAAGAATTGATGCATTTGAATTAAGGTGTTGTTGAGAATATTGAATATACCATGCACTGCCAGAACGAACACATCTGTCTTGGAAGAAGTACAGCCAGAATGCTCCTTAGGAGGGAGGATGACGAGACTTCATCTTATGTACTTTGGACATGTTATGAGGAAGGACCAGTCCTTGAAGACGGACATCACGCTTGGTTGAAGTAGAAGGTCAGTAAAAAAGAAGAAGGCCCTTAACGAGATGGATTGACACAGTGGCTGCAATAATGGACTCAAGCATAACAACGATTGTGAGGATGGCACTGGACCAGGTGGTGTTTCGTTCTGCTGTACACAGGGTCTCTATGAGTCAGAACCGACTTGATGGCACCTAACAAGAAAAACTATTAAAGAAATGATAATAAACTGGTGCTGTGAAAGTGTCAGATTTTGAATAAATGGTTGCCACATCCTATCAATGATTAAATTTACCACGTCTGTTCACTTTTCTAGCTTGTCTGCTGTTTCTTCCTTTTTGGTTCTGCATCTGTCTTTTCCTTTCGCCTTGCATTCCCGGGTTAACTTCCTATTTTCTCTCTAAATAGATAATTTCATTTTTGAATTTACTGAAAATCCCCACCCGCCCCCAACTGTCTGGCCCCTGCAGCCCCAGTGTGCCTCATCAGAAGGGGCCCGTTGACTTGTTCTCACTGTCTCAGGACCTCTTTGCTGTAATTGGGGTATCGCTGGGCTGGGTTTACACAAGCCAACTGGCTTAGGGGGAAAAAGTTTTTAATTTAGTCAAACTCCAAGCTATTGTATAAATGACTTTAGTCAAACAGCAAGTTGTTTTCAAATTCTGTAAATGGGAGAAGCCTTGGAGAAAATCAAGCTCAAGAGGCTCATTTCGCCGATGAAGAAGCAGGGAGGTTGAAATAATGCTGTAATGACTAATATTTAGTGATACTGAGTGCTGGAGGAGCCCTGGTGGCACAGTGGGTAAGTGCTCTGCTGCTAACCAAGAGGTCGGCGGTTCGAACCCACCAGCCGCTCCCTGGGAGGAAGATGTGGCAGTCTGCGTCTGTAAAGATTTACAGCCTTAGAACCCCTATGGGGCAGCTCTACTCTGTCCTCTAGGGTTGCCATGAGTCAGAATCAACTCGATGGCAATGAGTTCGGTACTGAGTGCCAGGCATGAAAAGTCAAGTCGTGGGGGCAGAGCCTAGAGGTCAGGTCTCCCAACTCCAGGCATACGCGCTTTCCCATGGAATAATGTAACTGTCAGAAGCTACTGGTGTGACACTCCTGGCCTCTCTCCCTTACTAAACAATCCCTGGGAAAGTGGGGTGACCCATCTAATTGGTAAATTTGGGAAGGGTAACTGGGCATGCTCAGCTCTGCCCTCGTTCCTGTGGGAAGCCAGTGACCTGCTGGGAGTGTGAGCTCCAACTCCCCCAACTGCTCCGCCCGGGGTGGAGGGCAGCTCCAGCCCGTCCCAGCAGTGCCATGACTGAGTGAGCAAGCCTAATTTATGGCAAATATGTAATTAACCTGACCTTTATCTGTAATAATATTCTGAGCAAGTGCGTGTGTGCACATGCATGTATGAACCTGTGAGCATGTGCTTGTATGTACACTACCTGCATGTGTGCATGCAAGCTCACGTGCATGTGTGTGCTGTGTATGTATGCGCACATGCCTGCATGTGTGTGTATGCACACAGGTGCATGTATGTGCATGTGCACGCATGTGTATTGTGCATGTGCGTGCAGGAGTGTGCATAGTATATATGTGCCTGTGTGTGTGCCTGTGCGTGCATGTGTGTGTGTTGTGTGTCTGCGCACAGAAGCACCTTGGGGCTGCTACTTGGCATTTGCAGCCTATGGAACGTCTGTTTTCCTAGCATCTAGACGGTCAAGAGCTAAAGTTGGCAGCGAAGCTACTGTTTTCAGTGGTTTCTCCCTCCCCTGAATTACCTGTCTTTTAAAAATAAGTTTTTGAACATAAGCCCTAAATTGTATGCCAAGCCACAGAGTTCAATTTAGCATTTTGGGGTAGTTATTTTAATTTATTTTTATCTTGTATTCTTTAGCATGCAGTCAGGATCCAGTACCAAGAGCTGTGAATTATCCTCTCACGGCAGATAGGACTAAAGGGAAATAAAAACTTTCCTTCAAATCTTACTTTTATATCTGCAATGAATATTTTTCTTTACAATAATCATATTTATTTCAAGATGATGCCATCCCTTAAAATACACTTAAAAATGTCTCTTGGAATTTTCATGAGCCTGTTCATTAGCTGCACAGGAAAAGTTTCATTATTTTATCTCAGTGTTTTTTTAATCTTTTTTTAAAAATTTTTTGTACTTTAAGTGAAAGTTTACAAATCAAGTCAGTCTGTCATACAAAAACTTAATACACCTTGCTATGTAACCCTAGGTACTCTCCCCCCGCACCCCGCCCAATTAGAGAGCACAGCCTGTGTTCCCCGTGTCCATTCAGCCAGCTTCTGTCCCCTTCTGCCTTCTCATCTCCCCTCCAGGCAGGAGCTGCCCATATAGTTTCATGTGTCTACTTAAGCCAAGAAGCTCACTCCTCACCAATATCATTTTCCATCTTATAGCCCAGTCCAATCTCTGTCTGAAGAGTTAGCTTTGAGAATGGTTCCTGTCTTGGGCTAACAGAAGGTATGGGGACCATGACCTCTGGGGTCCCTCCAGTCTCAGTCAGACCGTTAAGTCTGGTCTTTTTACAAGAATTTGAGGTCTGCATCTCACTGTTCTCCTGCTCCATCTGGGATTCTGTTGTGTTCCCTGTCAGGGCAGTCATGGGTTATAGCTGGGCACAATCTAGTTCTTCTGGTCTCAGGCTGATGTAGTCTCTGGTTTACATGGCCCTTTCTGTCTCTTGGGCTCATCTTTACCATATGTTTTTGATGTTCTTCATTCTCCTTTGCTCCAGGTGGGTTGAGACCAATTGATGCACCTTAGACGGCGGCTTGCTAGAGTTGAAGATCCCAGATGCCATTCACCAGAGTGGGAGGCAGAACGTTTTCTTAATACATTTTGTTACACCAATTGACCTAGATGTCCTTTAAAACCATGGTCCCCAGACTCCCATCCCCTCTACTCTGGCCTTCGAAGCATTTGATTGTATTCAAGAAACTTCTTTGCTTTTGGCTTAGCCCAGTTGTGCTGACCTCTCCTGTACGTCTTGCCCAGGCAGCCAGAAAGATCCGTTTGAGCCATGAAATAATATTTATCCTGCCCTGCTACTGACCACGTTCAGCTGCCTTTGATCCATTTCTGCACTGGAGATTCTTCTTTTTTTTTTTTTGAGTTTTAATTCCTTCTACCTACAGGGTAGCATGCAGATAATGAACTTGGTGGTGAACTTCGGAAGAATTCACATTCCCTCTGTCTTAGGTCCCAGGTTTGCCCCTATGGAGTCACCCATATTTATTGAGTTTTCACAGAATGCAGAGCATTTTGCTGGGCCCCCTTCAACCTCCTCCCAAGTCAGGATTTCTTGTATTAATACACTAAGGGCAGTCTGGTTAAATCTAGATCACTATTGTATTTCTGGGAGCCCGGGTGGTGCAAGCAGTTGGCAATTGTTTGCTAACCCCGTGTTTGGAGGTTCAAGCCCACCCAGTGGCACTGTGAAAGAAAGACCTGATGAATCACTTCTGTAAAGGTTACACCCAAGAAAACCCTATGGGGTAGTTCTACTCTGCAACACGTGGGGTCCCTGGGAGTTGGGGCCAGACTGGATGGCACCTAATCACAAAAAAAAAATTGTCTTACTTTAAAATTTTTGATAATACCTTTTACTTAACCCAATATATCTAAAATGTTATCCTTTCTTCATGTAATTAATACTAAAATTATTAATAATAACATATTAGGGATATATACCACGATAATATATTAATGATGCTTTTTGTACTAAATCTTTGAAGTTCAGTGTGTATTTTATACTTTCGGCATGTTTCCAGTGGCTGGTGCCTTCTGTAATAAACAACGCAGTTACAGATGAATAAATGGAGCCTCGGAGATTAAAATTACTTCTTGCAGGAGATCGTACAGCCGGTCATTTTTTCAGAGCCAAAATTTGAACAGGTCAGTCTGGCATGCAAGGATATGCAGATCATGATTGTATTTTATTTTTAGGCTCCCTCTGAAATATTCCTTATCTCATGAAGGTGCTTTTTGTTTTTAAGTTTCCTAAATGTGTTTTGAGATATTTTGGACACGGGAAAGTGGTGTAGATAGGACCTGAAATAAACAAGATTTCTCAGCCAGGAGAGCTAGCGGCTGGTATGTCCTGGTCCGCTTATCTCAAGGGCCAAGCGCTCTGCAGAATTGAGAAAAGCGTGAGGAATTTTTGTTGAAAGCTTACCAGACCGGATGTGTATAAAGGTAAAAGATATTCAGAAATTCAGCAGGACATTCCAAGGAGTGGTTAGATGGACACCGAGGGTCTTTCACAAGCTTTGTAAGAAGTTGTGAAGGTCAGCTGAGTAGGAACCAGACTACTTGGACTTAAGCAGGTTTAGCTTTTATGTTGTTCTGGGCATATTACAAAGGAGTTGAGAGCTGAGCACTCAGCTGCTGACTTGAAGGTAGTCAGTTCGAACCACCAGCCGCTCTGCAGGAGAAAGATGTGGCAGTTTGCTGCTGTAAAGAGGTGCAGCCTTGGAAACACTGTTGGGCTGTTCTATTCTGCCCTATAGGGCCGCTGTGAGTAAAAACCGATTCGACAGCGATGGGCTTGGGTTTTGGGGCTCGGTTCATATCATGGCTTTTGAAAGCAGCGTCTCCAAAGGAGCAATCCTCTAAGCATCAGCCTTCCTTTTACATGACTCTCCCAGCCACTGACCAGTGTATATCGGGAACACTGGTTACCGATGATGATGGAAACCTAAGTAGACGAGCCACAATCCTGTGTCTTATTTTTATTCTTATGTACTAGGTATGGCCTTTAAAAACTTACTCTAAATTTTTCGCTTCACTTTTTTTCCCTTTCAAGATGGGGATAACAATACATACTTCATAGCGGTGTTGTGGGATTAGTAAGCAAAAGAATGTAAATCATTTGGTATAGTACCTGGCCAAAGAGGAGGCACAGAAGCAATGCGAGTTGCTGTCGTTCCTACTGCCATTATGAGCACTGCTGCTACTAGCACGACTACTACTTAAAAGCCGGTTGCTATAGATTCATTTCCAGCTGGTGACCCCATGTGTGCCAGACTAGAGCTGTGCTCCACGGGGTTTTCAATGGCTGTGACCTTTCAGAAGCAGATTGCCAGGTCTTTCTTCTGCGGTGCCTCTGGGTGAGTTCCAACCTCCAGTCTTTCGGTTACCAGCCAAGCGTGTTGACCATTCGTACCACCAAGGGTTTCCACTACTACTACATTAGTCAACAAGTATTTGTTGTGAGCCTGCTCTGTGCCAGATGCTATACGAGTTCCTGGTATATAATAAGTTCTTGATACATGTTTTATCAGTATGACTCTGCTGTCAGTTAGGTACCATTGAGTCATTTTTGACTCACAGTGACCACAAGTGATGGAGCAGAAGTGCCCCATTGGGTTTTCTAGGCTGTAATCTTTACAGAAGCAGATTCCCAGATCTTTCTCCTGTGGAACTGCTGGGTGGGTTCAAACCATCAGCCTTTCGATTGGCAGAAGAGCACTTAGCCACTGTGCCACAAGGCATGTAACTAAATGGATCAAGAGAGCTCTACCTTCACCTTCAATTTTAGGCTTTCTCTGTGGACTTAGAATCACTTCCCTACCAAGCTCCCTCCTGGAAAATGAAATCTCGGAGGCTAGGGATCAACAGTCAAGCTCATCTCAGACTCTTGGGCAGTTGGTTGGCTCCTGCTTAATCCTGCTGTCATCACTCCATTCTGGATCTCTAGAAGGAAATCCTCAGGGTCACCATGGCATGGGACCCTAACAGCCCCCTGAAAACTCAGCTGCATTTGTATGGGTGCAGGACCCCCCTCTCATGCTAGCTCAGTCAAGACAAAGTTATATTAATTGTACCCCCAGGCTGGCCAAGGTACCTGAAAGCTGGCTTCCACAGGGTGAAAAAATAAAAAGTGTGAAGGCCCTTCCAGCAAAAGCTCAAAAAATCTTTCAATTTGTGTTCAGGTCTGAGTCCTTTGGTGGTTCTTGGAACAGCGGTTTCTTCTCCTGATTGTTAGCAAGGGTGCTGGTGAGGTCAGCAACATAAAGATGCATTAAAAGAAAGCAAAACAGAATAAAAAGGGGAAAACCAGCGGAGTTACAATGTGTATTCTAAGATCTCTAAAACTTAGTATAAACTGTTTTGGTGAGCGTGGTTATCAGTCACACAGGCCCACACTTTGGTTTTTATAATCTCAGCAGTGTTTTGGGTTTAAGGGGGTACCCAGTTACTGAGATTCCAAGGTGGGTGCAAACTGGCAAGCCTGCCAAGTCTACTGAGAATCTCCCCTCAGTGCCGAACTCTGGGGCAACAGCCTGTGTGTTGAAGGATCACGTACTTTGGTGTGAGGCAGATCTGCTCTCCAATACTCATTCCGATGCTTCTCAGCCATGTGACTTTGGGCAAATTACTTAGGCCTCCCCAGACTCAGCTCCCTACTCAGTAAGGTGAATGAGAAGCTCTGTAGTGTGAGTAGTTAGCGATCAAGAGCTCAGCTCTGGGCTTAAACTTGCATTGCATTTCTGGCTCCATCGCTTATAGCTATGCAACTTCTAAACTTTATTTTTCTCTTCTGCCCAATGGTCATAAAAAGATCCCTAGGTGGCACAAACGGTTTGCCCTCAGCTGCTAACTGTAAGGTTGATGGTTCGAGTCCCCTAGCAGCACCATGGAAGATAGGCGTGGCAATCTGTTTCTGTTATGATTACAGCCCCCCAAAAATCCTATAAAGCAGTTCTACTCTGTAGCACATGGTGTTGCCATGGCAACTAACAACTACAACAAATGATCCTTGTTGTCATAATTGTCCCAATCATGTATGTAAAGCCCTAGGCACAGCCCAAGCACACAGTAAGTGCTCGGTAGATGTTAGTTCTCATTGGCATCAATAATCCTACACATGGGATGTACTCAATGAAATTTTAATTCCTTCCTCCTCTCCTGTCCATGCCGTACTCCGATCTGAGCCAGCATCTCTGCTTTCAGGTCTCACTGGAAGGCCTTTACTTTCACTCCTCATCTTGTCACTGGGTGATCGTCCTACTTTCTCTCCCATCGACTTAGGACTGGCCCAAGGTCTAAACAGAACCAGTGGCTTCTGACTCATGGCAACCCCACGTGTGTCACATTGGAACTGTGCTCCACAGGGTTTTCGATGGCTGATTTTTTTTTTTTTTTTCAGAAGTAGATCTCCAGGCTTTTCTTTCAAGGTGTCTTTAAGTGAACTGGAGACTTCAACCTTTTGGTTAGCTGCCAGGTGGGTAAACAGTTTGCACTACCCAGGGACTCCCTGGCCCAAGGTTACTCTCCAGAAAGGCCAGCTACTTCTGCAAAGGCCTTTCAGGCAGCTCCTTTGTATCTTCGTTGAAGGTCTCATTGGTCCAGAACCTTGAAATGCTCTTCTTTCTGTCCTGTTCAGGTGATTGGAGGCCAAGGATCTTAGAACTATACGCCTGGAAGGAATTGACATCAGTGACCGTCTACAATGATGAGGAAACCGAAGCCCTGGGAACGAGCAATGTACCCTGCGTCTGGGGCTGTGTCCAAATTTAGTCACTGACTCCTTGCTGGCTGGGAAATCTGAGGTAATTGTATCATGCTACTGTTGTTAAAACAAACCCCAAACCAAAAAAGCTGGTTATGGAGTTTAAGGAGAAATAGCTGGAATCATTTATTTATTGTAAAATGACTAGTCTCACATGTTGTGAATTACTTCTAAGATTCCAAAATTAGGCAAGACTTAGTAATGTATCTTTTTCATTATTAGCATCAATGGAAGGTTTATTATTTATCATCAAGTTTTGTTTTGTTTTTAAAGTCCTGTCTAGCATGCACAGAATATTTACACCAGTAAATCCTGTGTTTTTTCTGTTGGTGATGGAAGGGTTTGTGCTTGAGTACCTTTGGGAGCCAGCGTTGACGTTGATGTGTGAGAACAGAAGGAACAGGGAACATGGCAGCCTGGTCACCAACAGTTGTTATGGGACTCTTTGGGTAGCACAAACAATTAAGCAGTAGGCTATTAACCGAAAGATTGGCAGTTCGAATCCACCCAGAGGTGCCTTGGAAGAAAGGCCTGGCGATCTTACTTCCACAAGGTCACAGCCATTCGAAAAGCCAACGGAGTGCAGTTCTACTCTGATGCACATGTGGTCGCCATGAACTGGAATCAGCTCAATGGCAACAGGCTTCTTTTTTTTTTTTTTTTTTTTGGTTACCTTGAGCTCAGCTCTACCATGGCCCTAGTCTAATGAGGTGTCATCTGACCTCCAAACAAGTGCCGTCATTCCTCAAGCCTGCATTCCTCATATCCTTCCTGACATGGAGCTGAGGGCATTTATGCTTCTTCTCTTTCAGATCTTATTCCCAGTATCGAAGTGCTCAGTATTGGAATGTGCCTGACGGATCTCAGCTGCTTGGCAGAGACGAGACAGAAAGTTCTGAGCTGGTTCAGGGGATGACTCTTTTCTTTCTTGTTGCTCCCTCTGGGGTCTCAGGGAGTTGCCTTGTCACGGAGCCTAGTGAATTTCTAGTATTAAAGTTTAGTGCTTTATTTCCCCAAATGAAAAATAATACACACTCACCATAAAATATCCAGACAGTATGGAAATTATGGGGGTATGGAAAGATATTTTTTGAAAAATGTCTAACATTCCGCTTGCCAGAGAAAACTATTGTTAACATTTTTAGTCTCCTTATGAACTTTTTGGAGTCCCTGGGTGGTGCAGACAGTTAAAGCATTCAGCTGTTAAATCAAAAGGGTGGAGGTTGACTCCATCTAGAAGCACCTCAGAAGATAGGCCTGGTGATCTATTTCTGAAAAATCAGCCACTGAAAACCTTACGGAGCACAGTTGTACTCTGACACACATGGAGTCCTCACAAGTAAGAGTTGGCAACTGGTTTTCCTGGTTTATGGATTTTTTTAAATGCACACACACGATTAACACAAGTGGTATTTTACTGTCTATCCTGTTTTGTAATAGTTTTTTTTTTTTTTCTGTTATATTATGGGGGTCTTTACCTAACAATAAGGAAACTGGGTGGTACAGTGGTTAAGCACTGGGCTGCTAACTGGAAGGTCGGTGGGTGGAACCTACCAGCCACTCGGCAGAAGAAAGATGTGGCAGTCTGCTCCTTTAAAGGTTTACAGCCTTGGGAACACTACCGGGCAGCTCTGCTCTGTCCTATAGGGTTGCTATGAGTCAGAATCACTCCACAGCAGAGAGTTTGGCTTGGTTTACATAACAATATCGTTATTTTCAACGTCTGCCTAGAATGGCTTTATTCCTTTTATTTTTTTTAACTGAGTCCCTGTTTAGGTTGCTACCAAAGTTTTTGTTTTAATAAATAATGCTATGATTGATGAATATCCTTGTAGATGCATTCCTGTGATTTTTCTTGGGTCAAAGAGCAAGCTCATTTAACTTTTCACACATTGACAAATTACCCTCTGGAATGGTTCTTGAAATTTCTACTCTCACAAGCGATTTATGAGTCGCACCAAAGAATTTTTTTTTCTTATTAGATTATAATAGGGTAAAAGGAGCAGGTGATATTTTCTTATTAGATTTTAAGAGGGTAAAATGGTGAGATAAAGGTACTTCTTCACCTCCCTAATTCTTCATCTGAGTTTTCCTTAAATCTCATCTCCAGCTCAGAAATCTGCTATGACTTGGTGAAAAAAACAAAAAAACCAAACCCATTGCCATCGAGTTGATTCTGACTCATAGCGACCCCATAAGATAGAGTACAACTACCCTGTAGGGTTTCCAAGGAGTGGCTGGTAGATTCAAACTGCCAGCCTTTTGGTTAGCAGCCATAGTTTACCGGAGCTCTTAACCACTGTGCCACCAGGGGTTGGTGGAATCCAGATAAAAAATAATTACCTTTGTGTGAGCAACGACTGCATAACTCATCACCACAGAAGAAAATAAACCAACAATTCCAAAATTAAAAACACCAAAACACAATACCAGGGTGTAAAAGAAACAAGGAAATGAACAAATCAGCAAAAAAAAAAAAAAAAAGAGAGGAAGATTCCTTATGTGTGACAGCCATTTTTGTTTTGTTTTGAAATTAAAAGCAAGTACTCTGAAGACAGAAACCTCACCTTTTAAAGACATAGCACTAACACTCATATGTTTAATTGTCATTTTAAATGTCATATCTTGGAGGTTCTGGATCTTATTATAACAATCCAGCCACCTTTACATATGATTTCCCAATGAGCCGCACAAAATGTGGCCTGTGGCTACCACCAGAGCAATCCTTCGGGAATTGTAATAATAATCAGAAAATTAGCACATTCGATTAATAGACAAAAAACCAAAAACCTGTTGCCATCAAATCAATTCCGACTCATAGTGAACAAATAATAATCAAAGGAGTGTCTGTTCTTAAAAATCGGATCAAAAGAAGCATCTTTTTATTACTTGCTTATGAGCACAGGAAGTTTTTGATTATAGTAATAAAAATGATACCCAAGCTGTGTCTACAATTTTAACTGCTCAGGTCATGTTCACATGGACATAAAAAGAAGACAAAGGGACAGGCCCCTTGCATGGCTCTTTACATTTAGATAAGCAGAAAAATGCCATTTATGTGATAAAGGGCTCTGGATTTCCTTTTAGGGACAAAGCCACTGGTCTCCGAGGCATCTTTCAAAGCCTAAGTACACCCAGAGATACAGCCGATACCTTCTGGTCTTCCAGAAGTGTTATGAAAAGTAGGGAGAAGTGTTTCTCAGCTGATGAAAGGCCCCGTAGATTGCATGGGGGACCCCATTATAAGGCAGCTCATTATTCCTTGAAGTCAGACACTTCTTGGGTGTTATCATGTCCCCTGAATACGAACACCTATATGGTAAACACCTGATAGATCGTGGAGAGTCTCCAGAGCTGAGAGCCTGGTCCCCAGTGACAGAAATAACCCAGTGAGATTCTCATGTATATTCCGTCCTTATCATCACAGAAGCATGCAGGATTGAAGCTGGCACTTTCTCTCTGCATATTCGGTTGTAGGTGAGACCATCATGCTAATCAGAGGTGACTCTATTCTCAAAATCAGCTCACATGGTGCCAGGCACCCCCATCCCTCATCACTTCTTCCCATCAGAGATTCTCTCCAATCCTTTTACCCTCAGATATCTACTCTCCGTTTCTCTCTCTACCCTCTTCAGATTCCTAGGAGAAAACTGTAATAAGTTCAGTGAAATCCCTCTCTGCCCACTTCAACAAACATTTATTATACTCTCACTATTTGCCAGGCACTGTGCTAGGCCCTAGGGAGAGTCCATCCCTGCACATATACAAATAATTATGTTTTAATTACAAGTCAACTTGCGTTGATGTATCAGGCTTTTACCACGTGGACGTTAGCATTCCCAATGGCAGTTTCTTTCAGTATTTCCTGAAGGTTCACATTAGTTGCCGTCGGGTCAGCTGCGATTCATGGTGATCTTATATAAAGAGTAAATCTTATATAAAGAGTAAAATTGTCACCTGGTCCTGCACCACCTTCATGATTGCTGGTATGTTTGAGTCCATTGTCCTGCCTATTGCATCAGCCCTTTTCACTGAGGTTTCGCCTGTAGGTGGCGATGATTAAACTGCATCTTACAGGGGCACATCTTGACCAGTCTTCCACAACTAGCTGAAGAACTGAACTTTCTCTTCTAGGTAATGGGGAAGTGAATGACAGGTCAAAGCGTAGTCATGGGTTTCTCTGGGGACATGTGATGGATGGGTTTGAGGACAAGACAAGGTGGATTTGCATTTGAAGCCCATTGCAATAGTCCATGTGGGAGGTGATCGGTGCCTAAGCTAGGGTACTGGTGGTAGAGATGGGGCGCCAACTTGAGATCTCTTTGGGGGTGAGATCAGTGCTTGGTGAGATAAAGCAGGTGGAATGAAGAATGGAGTTTACCTGTCTAGTTGGATGATGGTGTCACCACTTTAGACAGAAAATATAGAGGGCACACAAATTGAGGGGAAGAGTTGGACATGCTGAGTTTGCCATGCTAGTCATTACTGGAAGGAAAATATCACAAAGCAGTTGTATATATGAATCTGAAGTTCGTGGGGTGAGAGGTTGTATAACCTGTTACCTTCGAGTTGATTCTGACTCATAGTGACTCTATAGGACAGAGTAGAACTACCCCATAGGGTTTCCAAGGAGCGGCTGGTGGATTTGAACTACTGACCTTTTTTGTTAGCAGCAGTAGCTCTTAACCACTGTGCCACCAGGGCTCACAGAAACATGAAATTACCCATCATACAAATGTTAATGATGCCCAAAATCTATGCAATTAGGTGAGCTCACCCCAGGAATGTATAGAGCAAGGATCAAAACCTGGAGAATACCACCATTTAAGGGGATGGAGGAGAAAAAGGAACCCACAGAGGAGAATAAGAAGAAGCAGAGTTTAGGAAGCATGCAAGTCCCCAGAAGGAATGTAACAGGGGTATTTCAAGAAGCAGAGAGTGGTCAACAGTGTCAAATGGGGCAGAGGTTCCATAAGATAACCCAAAACCAAACTCATTGCCATCCAGTGGATTCTGACTCATAGTGACTAAATAGGACAGAGCAGAACTGCCTCATAAGGTTCCCAAGGAGTGGCTGGTGGATTAGAACCACCAACCTGTTTGTTGGCAGCTAAAAAAAAAAAAAAAATAGCTCTTAACCACTGCACCGCCAAGGCTCCCCTGTGAGATAAGGATTCTTTATCATGAAGGTCATTGAAGAGTAGGGAGAAGAGTTAGCTGTGTGGGGACTGGAGACTGCAGTGAACAGGGAGTGCCTTGAGGGGTGAGTGAGAAGTACAGGAAGGGAGACAGGAAGTGCAGAACTCTCCTGTGGAGTTTGGGTGAGAAAGAGGTTTCTACAAAGAAAGGGATATGAAATCAATGGGGTTTCCCTCTCTTTCTTAAGAATCAGATGGGAATGATTCCAACAATTTTATAGGCCATGGGAAAATTAGGGGGAGGTTGTAAAAAGAGAGAGAGAGAGAGTAACAGAGACAGAGGGAAATGGTCACTACGGAAGAGAGGAGGATTGAGTAAGTCCAGAAGAAGGTGAGGGGGCTAGGGTCCACGGGCA
The DNA here is from genome assembly GCF_030014295.1 of Loxodonta africana. NCBI lineage: Eukaryota > Metazoa > Chordata > Mammalia > Proboscidea > Elephantidae > Loxodonta > Loxodonta africana. Next base: position 171,475,168 of record NC_087345.1, on the reverse strand, counting down.
GGAAGGGTTGTTTGACTTTAAACAAGACAGGCCTTATTTTCTGACACTTGAAGTAGGTCAGGCCTGGTATGGATGTGAGTGAGTTTACAGACAGAGGGACAGGAGCTGAGGGTGATCATACACCCAGATCCACAACTTCCTCCAAAACAGGAAACCAGGGCTCTATTGTGTGAAGGAGACTGAGGGTGAATTGATCCACAAGGTAAGGGCTCAAAGGTCCTCAGTTTAAAGCTCTGATGCCACTTTCCCATGGAAACAGACTTCAACTCAAGAGAACTTGAGGAAAAATGAGAAGGTTGAGAGTAGTTTTAAAGAGAATTGGGAAAGGAAGCTGAACAAGGACAAGCGATAGAAGGGACCGGTAGCAAATGCACTAAGGACACAGACATAAGCAGTCTGGTGCAGTCATCAATCCAGAGCCTCCACCACCACAGCAGTTATGAGGAGAGCAATTCCGGCCCCAATCGGAGCTTGGGGTTTCTGTGGATGAGCAAGACAACTCGGAGTCCATGTGAATGCCCAAGCTTGATTGCTAACCAGAGGGTTGGCAGATCGAACCCACCCAGCAGCTCTGCTGGAGAAAGGCCTGTTGATCTGTTCCCATAAAGGTCACAGCCTAGTAAACCCTACGGGCAGTCCTACTGTATCATATGGGATCACTATGAGTCGAAACTCAACTCCATCGGCCTCTAATAACAAGGATAAGTAGGGAGAACCAGGCAAGATGAAGACCGCGGCCTGCATCTAAAGAGCTTATAACATTGGGGGTAAATGAGTATAAATAACCAGGGAGTGAGCGTTTGTTTCTGTTTTGTTTTGTTTGCACTGGTTGCTCGGAGTTAAAATTCATTTTCCTAAGAAGTTCAAATCAGAGGGTGGAGGAGGACCTAAAAATTCTGCCCTCTACCCTTTTCTTAAAGATCGGCATGAAAGGACACTCCATGCCCTCCTTTGTAATGCATTCCAGCGTCTCACAATCCTCAAAAGAATTTTCATCTTAATGTCAGACTTCAAAAGAACAATGTTGAAAAATTATATTATAGAGTTCAAAAAGAGAAAGAAAAGGATTCATTTCTTGTTTCACTGCTTCAACATTCTCCCTGTACTTCCAATTGGACATGCTATTCTCCACTGCCTGGAGGCACGTCAGAAAAGCATTAAGCGGTCTTGATGCTCTCAGTTAAGCATCTTTTGTGTTTCTCCCCAGACACAGCTACAATGTAGAGGCCAGCATCATTAGCCTTCATTCCTGGTCTATAGGAATGCATGTCTTTGCATACAAATCCATGTAAACATGTGGTTTGATCTGTATATACTCCATCTTAGTATACTTTTACACTTAGAAAATTATTTGAAAGCTTTAAAGAAGGAATTCCCAGTTGTCATCAAGTTGATTTGGACTCATGGCATCCCCATGTATGTCAGAGTAGGTCCCCATGTGTGTCAGAGGAGAACCCCATGTGTGTCACACTTTTCAGCGACTGATTTTTCAGAAGTAGATCTCCAGGCCTTTCTTTCGAGGCACCTTTGGGGTGGACTCAAAACTCCAAATTGTCAGTTAGCAGCTGAGCACGTTAACTATTTGCACCACCCAGGGACTAAATAAGGAATTGTTGTTATTGTTAGGTGCCGTTGAGTTGGTTCCGACTTATAGTGACCCTATAGGACAGAGTAGAACTGTTCCCATAGGGTTTCCAAGGAGCAGCCAGTGGATTTGAACTGCCGACCTTTTGACTAGCAGCTGAACTCTTAACCTTTCACCAAACTCGGCATTGCTAATGAGGAGTTGGATCTATGAGTCAATTCTAGCAATTACATATCTGCAATAATTGTTGGATTTGTGATTTCGTTGTTGCTGTTATTCTCCTCTTAAATCTAGGAAGATTCTGGCATTCCTTTATCTTTGCCGCACTTTTAGGCCCTCACAGTCTTGGTCTGCCCTACCCAAGAAGGTATTTTTCAGACGCAGGCAGGAAAATACAAAGACCGGAAATAGACGTTTTTCATTAGGATGTCTCCAGTGAGAGATGCTTATTGCTTCTGGCTGGTCTCATCAGTGTGTGAAAACCTTGCATCGTTTGGGAGCTGTGTTTCTGGTTCTTAGAGTTGAAAGCATGGTCTCCTTTTTCTGAGGTATTCACGCTAAGAAGAAAGTACTCCACTCGAGATGAACACAGAATAAGAGAATACTAGTCCCGGTGACCAGGGCTGCAAAACCACCCCCCAAGAAAGTCATGTCCTTCCCGACCAATTTGTCCAGGGTTAAAACAGATACCATCATTTATAAAACAAACAAACAAACAAAAATAGAGTTCCCATCAAGTCGATTCCGACTTATGGCGACCTCATGTGTGTCAGGGTAGAACTGTGCCCCGTAGGGTTTTCAATGACTGATTTATCAGAAGCAGGTCATCAGGCCTTTCTTCTGAGGCATGTCTGGGTGGACTTTAATCCTCTGCCTTTTGGTTAGATCCGAGCGTATTAACTGTTTGTACCACCAGAGACAGTTGTAGAATCATCTGACCGGTTTAAAATGGAAACATCCTAGTTGCCTGTATGCTGCCACCTACCCCTAATTATTAAAAGGACCAAACAGGGATCTGGCTTTCTAATTGCAGTTCTAACCAGTCACACTTGGCATAATTGCTGGGCCTCCTCAAGGTCAAAGTTATCTAATATAAAATTATCTACTTGGTGTACCAAGGTTTCCCACCGGGAGGCAGGTCCTGCGGCCTGCTCAATTATTTCTTTTTTCAGCATCTCAGTGAGCACAGTTTCGCCAAGGAACCTGAAGATTCCATATGGGGACATGAAACAACTTAACACAATAACCTAATCAGGTAGATGGGGTCAGCTTCAGAGTCATTCATTTATTCGTTCAGTGAATATTTTTTGAGCACCTACTATGTATACAAAAAAAAAAAAAAAAAAAAACCCATTGCCATCGAGTTGATTCTGAATCATAGCGGCCCTACAGCACAGAGTGGAACTGCCTCATAGGGTTTCCAATGAGCGGCTGGTGAATTCGAACTATTGACCTTTTGGTTAGCGGCCGCTTAACTACTGTTCCACCTACTATGTATAATGGAAAGCAAGTCAGATAAGTCTTCCACCTTGGGTTAATCACATCCTTCAGCTCAGTATTTTCAAAGTTAGTGTTCACATCAGTTTTTGTTTATTTGCATACTAGTTGAGCACCACCTTTGAGTGGGGTGTGCTGTGAAGCAGCACCAAACCTGTTGCTTTTGAGTCGGTTCTGACTCATAGAGACCCTACAGGACAGAATAGAACTGCCCCATAGGGTTTCCAAGGAGTACCTGGTGGATTCAAACTGCCTACCTTTTGGTTAGCAGCTCTGGGTCTTGACCACTACGCCACCAGCACTAAAAAAAGGAAAAAATCTATTAGCCGTGGTACTCACCTTCCAGGAGCTTGCATTTATAAAGTACCCTCTGATTTTCCCTTAATTTTCTTACTTAAATATCTATTTAGAAGGTAAATCATTCATGGTGGTCTCTTTGGTGGCCAATGTAATTTGCCTTATCTTTTCATCTTCGTACCTACTATCACGTCTCTATGGGATTGAAGAAAGTTCTTATGGAAATTCAATGATCTAATTTTTGATTTAGACTAGCAGAAATACACAATTGATGATTAAAGTTTGGACCTGAGACTAAAATGTTCATTTTGAAGACAGCACGAAAATGACTCTTTATTAGATTAAATGAAATCTAATTAGATCAGCCATCTTTTGACGTAAAGAAGGAAAATCCTTTTTTTTTTTTTCTTAAATGTGACAATTTCTAGGAAACAGCCTCCATAATCCTAAATTAAAAGCAGGTTTCCACAAGTTGGATTCATGCCTGCTTTTAGCCTTTGATATTGTATTTGGTCTGCTTAGTTAGTTAAATAATGGTAACAAAAGAAGGCAGGACGGATGATGTTAAATGAAGAGAAATTTAAGAGAGTAATTATGGTATCAGGCTGGGCCAGAAGGTGAGGGTTGTAAGTAATAAGATACCTGCTTTTCAAACAAAGTGCTCTATCTCCATTTGGCATGACCCTTCCTGCATAAACTGTATATTTTATCCCATTCCTAAAAGCAAAAGAAAGTGAACTCTGAGGAGAGTGTTGGGTAAGGCTAAAATACCTTGTATGAAGTTGCCTAACTTCTTGTTCCAAATGAAGATGTTGAATTCCAGCAAAATAGAAATTACAAGAAATGACACGGGTGTGGTGAGATATTAAAAGCTTGAAGATTCAATTCCTACATACCATATGCATGAATGGTCTACCTAATTCTTCAGCGGTCAACTTGGATGGAAAAATCACAGGAAAAAAAAAAAAAACAAGTCTTAAGGCAAATGAGTCCTGGGAGCTCTTCATTTTATTTGAAAGGCATAAATAATGAAACTCTATTGGTAATGCTGGAAAAGGCTGCTTCCACTGGCCAGTGAAATGACTACTCACTGGAGAGCTCTTTTGTTCCCCAAATGTCAGCACAGGAAGGAACCACTTTGCAGAATGTTGATGGAGAGAGGTAAAGAACACAAATGGATTTTATGCAAAGTTTTCTGGTTGTGTGGTATTTCCTAACCCTTCTCTAAATGTCATATCTCTTGATCCTTCACTCCAACCAAAAGTCAGACTAAGAGCTAAGAAATTTGATTGATCTTCTGGTGGTTTGCTCTATATTTTAAGTCATCAAATGACCCTTTGATGCGGTATGTATCTTGGGTCAGTTAATTCCCCTCATCGTGAGACTTTTGGTTTACAGTGAGATATAATGCAGCATGAGTTTCCTAATTAGGTGCCACTACTTGCTTTTTCATAATATAACTAACTTAAAAAACCAAACCCCTTGCCATCGAGTCGATTCCAACTCATAACAACCTTATAGAACAGAGTAGATCCGCCCTATAGAGTTTCCAAGGAGTGCCTGGTGGGTTCAAATTGCCAACCTTTTGGCTAGCAGCCGTAGCACTTAACCACTACGCCACCAAGGTTTCCATAACTAACTTAGTATGTGCCAAAAATTGTGCTAAGGTATTTATGCAAACATTCTTAATCATTAAACAGTAAGCCCATGAAGTGCCTACTGATATTATCCTGATTTTTAGAGATGAGGAAGAGGACTTAGAAAGATTGAAGCACTTGTCCAAATTTGCAAAGTAAGTAGGGGGAGGAATCATGATTGAAGTATGGACAAGCCAACTCCAAGAGCCCCCCCGTTCACCATGATGAAATTCTGCCTCTGAAGTCTCTAGGATGTTTCCAAATTTGAGTTTCAAATGATCTCATTTATCATTTGTAAGAAGCCAGAGAGGTAGCTCAGAAAAAGTAACTGAGGGATGAAGCATGAAGTAAGCTGCCAGGAGTCCATTCTTAGTTTGAGGCAATGCTGAGTCTGGAATGCAAACCTCTTAGTGGCATTTATTGGTTTATCTCTTTGAGTTATATTTTGGGGAACTGAACTTCAGGATCTTGTATACATTCTTGGTCACTACTGATAGTATAAATCAAAGAAGCACGCCTGTGCCTAGAGCTTTGTCTGTGCTCTTTTCAAGACAGATCAAACCAATTTTCTTCACATTGTGGAAATAGACAAAGAACATCTAAATAAAAAATCAAAGGCTATTTATTCAGAACTTGCTATAGCAAGGGAGTCAGTTATCATTACTTGAGTTTGACAGAAACTCAAAGGTAGGCAAGGCAATGGGAAAGCTTTAGAGGGAGTAAAGGGAAGGCTTCGGGTATGCCCTGTTTGGAGGTTGTTGGCATGGGGAACCAGGGGACGAGCTAACTAAAGGTGGGACATCCTGTGTGATTGGTTGACCCATTGCCATCGAGTATTTTCACTCATGGTGACCTCATGTGTTACATAGTAAAACTGCTCCATGGGGCTTTCTGGCTGTAATCTTTATGGAAGTATATCACCAGGCTTTTTTTCTGTGGTGCCACTTGGTGAACCTCTAACCTTTAGGTTAGTAAAACCAAATCCCATTGCCATCCAGTCAATTCTGACTCATAGGTGACCTTGCAGGGCAGAGTAAAACTGTCCATAGGGTTTCTAAGGAGCGGCTGGTGAATTCAAACTGCCGACCTTTTGGTTAGCGGTCGTAGCTCCTAACCACTACACCACCAGGACAGATGAGCACAACATGTTTGCGCCACTCAGGGACATCATATGATGGGCTAGGGGAGTATATTTGGCTTTTTCCAGGTGGCCCTAAGTTGAAGCAGGGACAAAAATCAACGCAGCTGTCAGTTATTAACCAAGTTCAGGTCCTTTGGGGCCCATTGGTACAGAGGTTGTTATTTGACTTCTTGGACTGGTAGACAGATAATGGTTTGCTTTCCTGGGGTGGTTGCTGTAGTTCGTGGGTCAGAGTTCTGTGTGTATGTGTGTGTATATACATATATATATATATGTATGTATGTATAGTCGGGTCTTTCTCCATTTGTATATTCAGTCTTTGAACATCCTCTGCTGCCTTCTCTGGTATGTGTCTCCTCTACTGATGAGTCTGTGGTTGTCTCCACCTGAAAAGCATTCCCTTGGTCCCATAGCCTCCTGGCCAAACCCATCCATCTTCCAAGGTCCTTCAGAGATGTCACCGCTTCCACAAAGAATTTCCTGCTTCACCTCCCCCTCCTCTTTTAGCCATTTCCCACCTCAACCAGGTAAAATAAATGCTATCTTTTTTAGAGTTCCTTAACATTTTACCTGTAACTTTCTTCTGGCTTTTCTCTGTGGTCTTAAGTTATTTGTACATGTTATTTCTTCTCCTAGAATTAGATGGCAAATTTCTTTTTTTTGGGGGGGGGGGCATGTAATTATTTTTTCTAATGATCCTTTCTTCTGCTATCCTGTAAGCTTTTTGAGGGACTGATGGTGTAGTCGTTAAGCGCTACGCCTGCTAACCAAAAGGTTGGCAGTTCGAATCCACCAGGCACTCCTTGGAAACTCTATGGGGCAGTTCGACTCTGCACTATAGGACCACTATGAGTCGGAATTGACTCGATGGCAGTAGGTTTGGGTTTTTTTGGTGTGTCTCTCTTTTTTTTTTAATTATTTCATTTTTGTTGTTGAGAATATACACAGCAGAATTTATACCAATTCAACAATTTCTCCATGTACAGTTCAGTGACGTTGATTGCATTCCTCCAGTTCTGCAGCCATTCTCACCCTCATTGTATGAGCTGTCCCTAGCCAAATAACATAAACTCGCTGCCCCCTAAACCTCCTCTCTACTCTTTCAACTTGCTGTTGTCAGTTTGATCCCATATAGAGAATCCCTTAGAAGAGCACAATGCTCAAGGCAGACATTCTTTACTAACCAAGCTAAACTACTGTTTGGTTTAAAGAAGACTTCTGGGGATATTTTTGGTTTAAGGTTTAAAGGTTATCTCAGGGCTATGGTTTCAGGAGCTCCTCCAGCTCCCATGGCTCCAGAAAGCCTGAAATCCATGAGAATTTTAAATTCTGTTCCACATTTTCCCCCTTTTCATCAGAATTCTTCTATAGAATCTTTGATCAAAATGTTCAGTAATGATAACCAGGCAACATCCAGATCTTCTGGTCTCATGGCAAAGGAGGTAGTTGTTTATGGAGACAATTAGCCACACGTTCTATTTCCTCCTCCTATTCCTGACTCTCCTTTTCTCTCTGTCGCTCCAGGAGAATAGAGACCAATTGCTGCAACTTGGATGGTTGCTTGTGGCCTTTTAAGACCCCAGATACTAAACAATGAACTAGGAGATAGAACAGAAGCATTAAACATGATATTAGGCTGATTAACTGGGATGTACCATGAAACCAGGACCCTAAACCTCCAAATCAAGGAACCAAATCCCTTGAGACATTTGGTTGTACATAAGCCTTTTTTTTTTTTTTTTATATCTAGCTCACAACATTTGTCAATTCAGTTTTTATAATCAGTTGTGCAATCTTGCCCTTAGTCAATACGGTTTTTCAATCACTGTAAACCAAAACTCGGTGCTCCATAAACAATAACTGCCACTTTCTCCCTCCCTCACACCCCTAAAAAAAAAAAATTTTTTTTTCACCCCTAGTAACCACTAATAAACTTTGGTCTGTATATATTTGCCTGTTCTTGTCTTTTTATATAAGTGAGATCATACAATACTTGTCCTTCTGTGACTGACTTATTTCACCCAGCGTAATATCTTTAAGCTCCATCCGTGTTGTAGCATGTATTAAGACTTCATTTCTCTTTCTGACTAGGTAATATTCCATTGTATGCATGTACCACATTATATTTATTCTTCCATCCATTGATGGATGTTTAGGCTGTTTGTACCTTTCGGCTATTGTGAATGATGCTACAATGAACACTGGGGTACCAGTGTCTGTTCATGTCACTGCTTTCAAGTCCCTTTGGTATGTTTCTAGCAGTGGAATTGTGGGGCCATGTGGTAGTTCTATTTTTAGTTTTTTGAGAAACCACCACACTAACTGTAACATTTTGCATTCCCGTCAGCAATGGATAAGGGTTCCAATTTCCCCATTTCCTCACCAACGTTTGTTATTTTCGTTTTTTTTTAAATCTTAGCCATCCTTAAAAAAAAAAGAAAGAAAAACCCATTGCCATCTTGTTGATTTCTACTAATAATGACCTTATAGGAGAGAGTAGAACTGCCCCATAGGGTTTCCAAGGCTGTAAATCTTTACAGAAGCAGACTGCCACATCTTTCTTCTATGGAGTAGCTGGTGGGTTCGAACACCAACCTTTTGGTTATCACCCAAGCACTTTAACCACTGCACTAGCAGGGCTCCTTTTAGCCATCCTTGTTGTTTTTGTTAGGTACCGTAGAGTCGGTTCCAACTCATAGAGACCCTATGCAAAACAGAATGAAGCGTTGCCTGGTCCCACACCATTCTCACAATAGTTGCTGCTTTTGAGCCCATTGTTGCAGCCACTGTGCCAATTCATCTTGAGGGTTTTTCTCCTTTTCACTGACCCTCTACTTTACCATGCATGGCGTTCTTCTCTAGGGACTATTTCCTCCTAATAACATGTCCAAAGTACATAAGATGAAGTCTTGCCACCTTTGCTTCTAAGAAGCATTTTGGCTGTACTTTTTCCAAGACAGATTTGTTCCTTTTTCTGGCGTTCCATGGTATATTCAATATTCTTCACCAACACCACAATTCAAAGACATCAATTCTTCTTCGGTCTTCCTGATTCATTGTCCAGCTTTCACATGCATATGAAGAGATTGAAAATACCATGGCTTGGGTCAATCGTACCTTAGTCCTCAGAGTAACATATTTGCTTTTTAAAATGTTAAGAGATCTTTTGCAGCAGACTTACCCAGTGCAATGCGTCTTTTGATCTCTTGACTACTGCTTCCGTGGGCATTGATTGTGGATTCAAGTAAAATGAAGTTCTTGGCAACTTCAACATTTTCTCCCTTTAGCATGATGCTGCTTATTGCTCCAGTGGTGAGGATTTTTATTTTCTTTTGTTAAAGTATAATCCATACTGAAGGCTGTAGTCTTTGATCTTCACCAGTAAGTGCTTCAAGCCCTCTTTGCTTTCAGCAAGCAAGGTTGTGTCATCTGCATAACGCAGGTTGTTAATGAGCCTTCGTCCAAACCTGATGCCCTGTTCTTCTTCATACAGTGCAGCTTCTCAGATTATTTGCTCAGCATACAGGTTAAATAGGTATGGTGAAAGGATACAACCCCGACACACATATTTCTTGACTTTAAATCAGCAGCATCCCCTTGTTCTGTTTGAATGACTGCCTCTTGGTCTATGTACAGTTCCACAAGAGCCCAATTAAGTGTTCTGAAATCCCCATTCTTCACACTTTTCTTCATGATTTGTTACAATTCACACAGGTGAATGTCTTTGCATAGCCAATAAGGCACAGGTTAACATCCTTCTGGTATTCTTTGCTTTCAGCCAAGATCCATCTAACATCAGCAATGATATCCTTCATTCCACGTCCTCTTCTGAATCTGACTTAAATTTCTGTCAGTTCCCTGTTAATGTACTGCTGCAACCATTTTTGAATTATCTTCAGCAGAATTTTACTTGTGTGTGATATTAAGGATATTGTTCAATAATTCCCGCATTCTATTGGATCACCTTTCTTTGGAATGGGCACAAATATAGATCTCTTCCAGTGAGTTGGCTAGGAGAAATGGTATCTCATTTTGGTTTTGACTTGCATCTCTCTGATGGGTAATGAACTTGAGCATTTTTTTTCTCTTTTTTTTTTTTCATTCTGCTTTAAGCGAAAGTTTACAATTCAAGTCAGTTTCTCATAAAAAAGTGTATACACACATTGTTATGTGACACTAATTGCTCTCCCTATAATGTGACAGCATACTTCTCCTCTCCACCCTGTACTTCCTGTGCCCATTCATCCAGATCCTGTCCCCCTCTGCCTTCTCATCTTGCCTCGGGACAGGAGCTACCCACAGTCTCATGTGTCTACTTGAGCTAAGAAGCACACTCCTCACTAGTACCGTTTTATGTCTTATAGTCCAGTCTAATCTTTGTTTGAATTGCTGGCTTTGGGAATGGTTTTCGTCCTGGGCTAACAGAGAGTCCAGGGGCCGTATGCTCTGGGATCCCTCCAGTCTCAGTCAGACCATTAAGTCTGGTCTTTTTACAAGAATTTGAGGTCTGCATCCTACTTTTCTCCTGCTCCATCAGGGATTCTCTGTTGTGTTCCCTGTCAGGGCAGTCATCAGTTGTAGCTGGGCACCATCTAGTTCGTCCAGTTTCAGGCTGCTGTAGTCTCTGATTTATGTGGCCCTTTCTGTCTCTTGTGTCTTTGGTGTTCTTCATTTTCCTTTGCTTCAGGAAGGTTGAGACCAACTGATGCATCTTAGATGCCTGCTTGCTAGCTTTAAAGACCCCAGGCGCCTCTCACCAAAGTGGGATGCGGAATGTTTTCTTAATATACTTCGTTATGCCAGTGACCTAGGTGTCCCCTGAAACCATGGTCCCCAGACCCCTGCCTCTGCTACTGTGTCCCTTGAAGTGTTAGGTTGTATTTAGGAAACTTCTTAGCTTTTCGTTCAGTCCAGTTGTGCTGGCTTCCCCTGTAATATGTGTTCCCTTCACCTAAAATAATTCTTGTCTGCTATTCTGACTCGACTGCACTGGGTTAGGTGGGTTTACTATCTAATTAGTGAATACCCCTCTCCTTCTCTCCCCATACAATATTTGTCCTTTTGTGACTAATTTCACTCAGCATAATGCCTTCCAGATTCATCCATGTTATGAGATGTTTCACAGATTCATGGTTGTTCTTTATCGTTGCTTAGTATTCCATTGTGTGAGTATACCATAATTTGATCATCCATTCATCTATTGATTGGCACCCTGGTTGTTTCTCTCTTTTTGCTATTGTAAGCAGTGCTGCAATGAACATAGTGTGTGCATATACCTATTCGTGTGAGGGCTTTTATTTCTCTAGGATAAAAAAAAATATTCCAAGAAGTGGGATTGCTGGATCATATGGTAGTTCTATTTCTAGCTTTTTAAAGTAACACCAAATTGATTTCCAAAGTGGTTGTACCATTTTACATTCCCACCAGCAGTGTATAAGTCTTCCAGTCTCTCTACAACCTCTCCAACATTGATTATTTTGTGTTTTTTGGATTAATGCTAGCTTTGTTGGGGTGAGATGGAACCTCATCGTAGTTTTGATTTGCATTTCTCTAACGGTTAATGATCATAAGCATTTCCTCATGTATCTGTTAGCTAGCTGCCTGAGTGTCTTTTTTGGTGAAGTGCCTGTTCATACCCTTTATCCATTTTTTCAATTGGGTTGTCTTTTTGTTGTTGAGGTTTTGCAGTATCTTGTAGATTTTAGAGATAAGACACTGATCGGATTTGTCATAGCCAATTTTTTTTCCCAGTCTGTAGGTTGTCTTTTTACTCTTTTGGTACTCTTTGGATGAGCATAAGTGTTTGATTTTGAAGAGTTCCCAGTTATCTAGTTTCTTTTCTGGGGTTTGTGCATTGTTAGTATTGCTTTGTATACTTTGTAAGCCATGTATTAGGGCTCCTAGCATTGTCCCTATTTTTTCTTCCATGATCTTTATCATTTTAGATTTTATATTTAGGTCTTTGATCCATTTTGAGTTAGTTTTTGTGCATGGTGTGAGGTATGCATCTTGTTTCATTTTTTGCAGATGGATATCCAGTTATGCCAGCACTATTTGTTAAAGAGACCATCTTTTCCCTAATTAACAGACTTGGGCCTTTGTCAATATTATTAGCTGCTCATAAGTGGATGAATTTGCATCTTGATTTGACCTTGAGCATTTTTTCACATATTTGGTGGCCATTTGAATATCCTCTTGATGACAGATGTCTGTTCAAGCATTTTGCCCATTTCTTGATTGGGTTACTTGTCTTTTTATTGTTACTTTGTCCGATTTTTAAATATTTTGATTATTATATTCTTATCAAATATGTGGCTTCTGAAGTTTTCTCCTAGTTGATAGCTTGTCTTCTCACTTTTTTGGTAAAGTCTTTTGATAAAGAAAAATTTTAATTTTTTTTATGCTGTCATATATATATATATATATATATAACCCAAAAACCCAGTGCTGTCAATATATATATATGTATATATATATATACATATAGTCTTTTACTGTTTGTGTTTCTGTTCTTATACTAGATTACTAGATAATCCATTGATAAAAGTTAGGTCTGAAAGTGTTTCCCCTGCATTTCTTCTAAGAATTTTATGGTCTTAGTTTGCACAGTTAGGTCCTTAATTCCTTTTGAATTTTTTTTTTTTTTGTTTCGTGTGAAGCATGGATCCTGTTTCATTTTTCTGTATGTGGAAATCCAATTTTCTCAATACTATTTATTAAAGAGGCTCTTCTTTCCCCGTTGAATGGATTTAGCACCCTGGACAAAAATCAGTTGACCCTCTGTGTCTATTATTATACCAGTACCAGGCTGTTTTGATCATTGTAGCTGTGCAATATGTTTTGAAATAAGAGAGTGTGAGCCTTCCTACTTTGTTCTTCTCCTTCATAATCGCCTTAGTCATTCACGGCCTCTTGCCATTCCACATAAAGTTGAACGTTGGTTTTTCCATTTCTGCAAAGAAGGCTGTTGGAATTTTGATATGGATTACATTGAATTTATAAATAACTTTGGGTAATATTGAAATCTTAACAATATTAAATCTTTCAAACTGTGAAACACTGAACATTTTTCCATTTGAGCCTTCTTTACTCTGCTCAGCAGTGTTTTATAATTCTTATTTTATAAGTCTCTGGTTAAATTTATTCCTGGGCACTTTATTCTCTTAGATGCTATTGTGAATGGAATCATTTCCCTAATTTCCTTTTTCAGATTTCTTGTTCCTTGTGTATACAAAGAAACACAACTGATTTTTATTTGTTGATATTGTACCCTTCAACTTTGTTAAACTCTTCTATTACCTCTAGAAGCTTTCTTGTGCGTTCTTTGGTATTTTCTGTTATAGGATCATGTCATCACAAACAGAGATAATTTTACTTCTTTTCCTTTTGGATACCTTTTATTTATTTATTTATTTCCAAGCCTTATGGCTTTTTTTTTTAATTGTGGTTTACCTGAAAGTTTACAGCAGAAATTAGTTCTTCATTCAAAAATTTATACACAAATTGTTTTGTGACATTGATTGCAACCCCCACAATGTGTCAGCATTCTCCCCTTTTCCCTTTCCACCCTTGGTTCCCCATGTCCATTTGCCCAGTTTTCCTGTCCCTTCCTGCCATCTCGTCTTTACTTTTGGGCAGGTTTTGCCAATTTGGTCTCTAACACTTGATTGAACTAAGAAGCATAGCCCTCACATGTGCTATTGTTTGTTTTATAAGCCCATCTAATCTTTGGCTGAAAGGCGGACTTCCACAGTGGCTTCAATTCTGAGTTAGCAGGGTGTCCAGAGGCCATAGTCTCAGAGGTTCTTCCAGTCTCTATCAGACCTGTAAATCTGGTCTTTTTTTGTGAATGTGAATTTTGTTCTACATTTTTTTTCCCCACTCTGTCCAGAAACCTTTATTGTGATCCCTATCAGAGTGATCTGTGGTGGTAGCCAGGGACCACCTAGTTGTTCTGGGATCAGGCTGGTAGAGGCTGTGGTACATGTGGTCCATCAGTCCTTTGAACTAATATTTTCCTTGTGTCTTTGGTTTTCTTCATTCCCCTTTGCTCCGAACGTGATGGGACAAATAGATGTTATCTTAGTTTGTAAGTTTTTAAGACCTCAGGTGCTACTCACCAAGGTAGGATGTAGAACATTTTCTTTATGAACTATGCTATGCCAATTGACCTAGATGTCCCCCAAGGAGCTGGTTCCCAGCCCTCAGCCCCAGAAACTTGGTACCTCAAGATGTTTGGTTATGTCTACGAAGCCTCTGCGACTATGCCTTCATCAAGTTGTGCCAACTTCCTCTATAATGTGTGCTGTTTTTCTCTTCCTCAAAGTCAACACTTGTCTACTATCTAGTGATTTCCCCTTCCCAGCCCTCACCTCCCTCATAACCATCAGATTGTTTTTTTTTTCCTCCTCGTAAACCTTTTCTTGAGTTTTTATAGTAGTGGTTTCATACAATATTTGTTCTTTTGTGATTGACTTATTTCACTCAGCTTAATGCCTTCCAGGTTCATCCACGTTGTGAGATGTTTCACAGGTTCATCATTGTTCTTTATTATTGCATTGTTTTTTATTGTGTATATGTCCAAGAAGCTGGACTATATGAAGAAGAACATATTGTATTTATGGCATGTATTAGGGCCCCTAGTCTTGGAAGAAGTACAACCAGAATGTTCCTTAGAAGCAAGGTTGGCGAGACTGCATTTTACATACTTTGGACATGTTGTCAGGAGGGATCAGTCCCTGGAGAAGGACATCATGCTTGGCAAAGTACAGGGTCAATGGATAAGAGGAAGACCCTCAACGATGTAGATTGACACAGTGGCTGGAACAATGAGCTCAAGCATAACAATGATTGTAAGGATGGTGCAGGACCGGGCAGTGTTTTGCTCCGTTGTGCGTAGGGTTGCTATGAGTTGGAACCGACTCAACTGCACCTAACAACAACAACAACATGTACCATAATATGTTTATCCAGTCATCTGTTGATGGGCACTTAGGTTGTTTCCATCTTTTTGCTATTGAAAATAATGCTGCAATGAACATGAGTGTGCATATGTCTATTCTTGTGACGGTTTTATTTTCTCTAGGATATATTCTAGGAGGGGGATTTTGGGATTATATGATATCTCCATTTCTAGCTTTTTATGGAGGTGGTATATCATTGTCCATAGTGGTTGTACCATTTTACATTACCACCAGCAGTGAGTAAGAGTTCCAATCTCCCCACAACCTCTCCAATATTTGTCATTTTCTGTTTTTTTTTTTTTTTTTCGATTAGTGCCTGTAAGGTTGGGGTGAGACAGTATGTCATTGTAGTTTTGACTTGCATTTCTCTAATGGCTAACGATCACAAGCATTTCCTCATGTGTCCATTAGCCGCCTGAGTGTCTTCTTTGGTGAAGTGTGTTCATATCCTTTGCCCATTTTTTAATTGTATTATTCATCTTTTTGTTATTGAGGTATGGATGTATTCTACAGATTTTAGAGATTAGACACTTGTTGGGTATGTCATACCCCCAATTTTTTTTCCCAGTCTGTAGTTTCTCTTTTTCCTCTTTTGGTGAAGACTTTGATGAGTGTAACTGTTTAATTTTTAGGATCACCCAGAAACTCCAGTTTATTTTCTGGTGTTTATGGATTGTTAGTTATGGTTAGTATTATATTTATGGCATGTATTAGGACCCCTAGTGTTTTTCCTAATTTTTCATCCATGATCTTTATTGTTTTAGGTTTTATATTTAGATCTTTGATCCATTTTGAGTTAGTTTTTTGTGTATCGTATGAGGTATGGGTTCTGTTTAATTTTTTTACAGATGGACATCCAGTTTTGCCAGCACCATTTGTTAAAAAGACAGTCTTTTCCCCATTTAATGAACTTCAGTCTTTTGTCAACAATCAGCTGACCATCAATGGATGGATTTACATCTGGGATCTTGATTCTGTTCCATCTGTCCTAAGTGTCTGTTTTTGTACCAGCACCATGCTGTTTTGACTACCTCGACTGTACAGAGGTTCTGAGATCAAGTAGCGTGAGGCCTCTAAATTTACCCTTTTTCTTCAATAATGTTTTTACTTATCTGGGACCTCTTTCCTTTCCATATGAATTTGTGACTAGTTTTTCCATCCTGTTAAAGTGCACTGTTGCTATTTGGATCGGATTGCATTATATCTGTAGATTGGTTTGGGTAGAATTGACATTTTCATAATGTTGATTCTTCCTATCCATGAGCATGGTATGTTTTTCCATTTATGTAGGTCTCTTTTGATTTCTTGCAATAGCGTTTTGTAGTTTTCTTTGTATATGTCTTTACATCACTGGTTACATTTATTCCTAATTATTTTATCTTTTTAGGGACTATTACATATGGTATAATAATAATACATAATACGTATACATAATATAATACCTAATACATATAATGATAATAATAGTACATGAATTGACACAGTGGTTGTAACAATGGGCTTAAACATAACAATGATTGTGAGGATGGTGCAGGACCAGGCAATGTTTCATTCTGTTGTACATAGGTTGCTGTGAGTTGGAATTGACTCTACAGAACCTAACATGAACAACATACGTGGTATTGTTTTCCTGACCTCCTTTTTGAATTTGTTGGTGTAGAGGAATCCAACTGATTTTTATATTTTGATCTTGTATCTTGCCATTTTGCTGAGTTTTTTCTATTAGTTCCAATAGTTTTCTTGTAGAATCATTGGGGTTTTCTATGCATAGGATCATATCATACATGAATAGGAATAGTTTTACTTCTTCCTTTCCAATTTGGAAGCCTTTTATTTCTTTTTCGTGCTTTATTGCTCTAACTAGGATTTCCAGCACAATGTTAAATAGGAGCGGTGATTAAGGGCATCCTTGTCTTGTCCCCATTCTCAGTGGCTATTGGTTTTGTACAGATGCACTTTATTATGTTGAGGAATTTCCTTCCATTCCTGTTGATTGACAGTTTTTATCAGGAATGGGTGTTGGACTTTATCAAGAGCCTTTTCTGTGAAGATTGGGATGATCATGTCATTCTTTTCTTTTGTTTCTCTCCTGTTTTTCTTTTGTCAGTTTGGCCAGTGATTTATTTTGTTGATCTTTTCAAAGAACCATCTTTTACCCTTGTTGATTCTTTCTACTGTTTTTCTGTTCTCTATTTCATTTATTTCTGCTCTAATCTTTTTCTTCTTTTCTTCTGGTGTCGTGGTCTTCTTTTGCTCTTCTCTTCCTATTTGTTCGTGTTGTAGTGCTAATGTTTTGATTTTGAACAGTTCTTTTTTGATGTGTGTTTTTATTGCTATAGATTGACTTCTGAGCACTGCCTTTGGTGTGTCCCAGAGGTTTTTGGTATGATATGCTCTCATTCTCATTTGACTCTAGGAATTTTTTGATTTCCTCTTTGATTTCTTCTCTTACTCAGTTGTTTTTCAGCAAGGTGTTTTTCATTTTCCATGTAGTTGATTTTTTTCCTTGTTCTTCCTGTTATTGATTTCTACTTTTAAGGCAGTATAATCAGATAGAAAGCTTTGAATTATTTTGATGTTTTGGATTTTATGGAGGGTTGCTTTTTGTCCAAAATGTGATATATTCTGGAGATTTTTTCCAGTGTGTTGGAAAAGACTGTGTGCTTTGCTGTTGTTGAGTGGAGCATTCTGTATAAGTCTATGATGTCAAGTTGGTTGATTTTGTTCTTTAAATCTCCTCTGTCTTTGTTGAGTTCCTTTCTAGATGTTCTGTCCTTTACCAAGAGTGGTGTGTTGAAATCTTCTACTATTATAGTGGAACTGTCTATTTCTCTTTTCAGTGCTGTCAGAGTTTGTTTTATGTATTTTGGAGCCCTGTCACTGGGTTCGTGGTGGATTGTCCCTTAAATCACTAGATAATGTCTTTCCTTGTCTTTTATATTTAATTTTGTCTTAAAGTCTATTTTATCTGAGATTAGTATTGTCACTCTTGGCCTTTTTTGGATACTGTATGCTTGATTTTTTTTTTCATCCTTATGTCTTTGTGTCTAAGGTATGTCTCTTGTAGACAGCATATTGATGGACTGTGTGTTTTATCCAGTCTGCCACTCTCTGTCTCTTTACAGGTACATTTAAGCCATTTACATTCAGTGTGATTAGTGATAGGTATGAGTTTATTGCTGTCATATTGTTGTACATTTTACTGTGGTGCTAATGTTTTGTTTGTTCCTCTTACTTTCTTATACCGAGTTCCTTTTGTTTGTGGATTTTCTTTTCTTTCATTATTGATTTTGTGTTTACTGAGACTTTATTTTTTCTTCTTTTTTACTCTGAGTAGGTTTATTAAATTTCTTTGTGGTAACATTGAAATGCTCTTGCCTTCCTAAATTTGGACCAGTCTTATTACTTGTTATCACCTTGAATTCCTCTCCATTTGAAAATTCTATGCCTACACCATTTATTCACCCTTTTATTATTTTGACATTGTGATCATTTACAGATTGACATCTTGTTTCTCTGTTTTAAGTCTTTTAGCTTCATTTCATTATTGAGAGTTCTTTACCTAGGTTGGTATATGGCTGATGCTGTCCCGTGTCCTAGACTTTGGTTGTGCTCTGATGGCTAGTTCTCTAACCAAAGGACTGCCTTTAATATTTCTATTAAGTTTGGTTTTGTTTTTATGAGTTCCTTTAATTTATGTTCATCTGGAAATGTTCTAATATCACCATTGTATTTGAGAGAGAGTTTTGCAGAATGTATTATTCTTGGTTGGCAGTTTTTTCTTTCAGTGTTTTATATATGCTATCCCATTGCCTTCTTGCCTGCATAGTTTCTGCTGAGTAATTTTTCTTCCTGTTTGTGACTTTTCATTTTTCTCAAGATGTTCTCAGGATTCTTTCCTTGTCTTTGGTTTTGAGAAGTGTGATTATGATTTGTCTTGGTAACTTTCTTTTGAGGTCTCTCCTATATATATTTCATTGAGCTTCTTGGATGATCAGCTTTTCATCTTTCATAATTTTTGGGAAGTTTTCTGCCAGCAAATCTTCAACAATCTTGTTTATGTTGTTCATGTTCTCCTCCTGTTCTGGAATTCTGCTCATGCACAAATTTTTTGCTCTTGATCATGTCCCGCATAATTCTTATATTTTCTTCATTTTCCTTCATTTTTTCTCTGATTTTTCCTAAAACAAATCGGCTTTCATGGATTTATCTTCAATCTCGTTAATTCTGTCTTCCACTGTTTCAAATTTGCTCCTAAAACCTTCCCCTGAATTGTCCATTTCTGAAATTTTGTTGTTTATCTTTTGGATTTCTAGATGTTGTTTTCGTATGATTTCTAATTGTTTATTTATTTTTGGTGTTTTGTTTTTGTATTATTTTCCTGAATTTTTCTATTGCTTTGTCTGTTTTTTTCTTTGATGTTTTCATTGGATTTGTCTGTGTTTCCTATGATTTTGCCTATTTTTTCCTTGGTTTTGTCTGTGTTTTCCTAATCTTTTGGAAAGCCCTAACAAGTCTTTTGAATTCCACACCAGGAATTAGTCTTTTGAATTCCACGTCCACTGCCTTTTCTTCTACCAGAAGGTCATCTCATTCTTTACTTTGGTGACTTGCTGAATCTGTGCTATCTTGCTTTTTTTTTTTTTTTTAATTGCCTGCTGTTTACAAGACATTAAGGTATTATAGTCTTTTTATTGGTTGTATGTTCTTTTCTTTCATCCTGTTTTTTTTGTTTTGACATGTCAGCATGCATGTGCTTTGCTGCTTGCTTGTCTGTGGGCATGATAGCTCTCACCACCTTGTCCGTGTAGGCAGAGAAGTAGCAGGCAGGGTGAGCCCACTTTGCTGTACACTGGTTTGGTAAGGTGGCTGAGGGTGGAGTGGGTGAGTGCTGTCTTCCTTCTGATGTTGGCCCAGCAGTGTGGGAGCATCCACAGCCCCTCATCAGATAGGCCTGTGTGTCAGATGGGAAGTGTATGGGCTCCTTACCACTCTCCAGCACTCACTTACCACTCTTCTGTGTGGCAGGAGGGGAGAGCAGTGTGGGTTCAGTATGATGGCAGGCCTGAGTGTCAGGGATGTTCTAGCTGTGGCAGCACAATGATAGCCAGTGGGAAGGGGGAAGTGGTGTACAGGGCTACGTGGGTGGGAGAAAGAAAAGAGAGAGAAAGAAAAAAATGATAACTGGTGAGGGGGGTGGAGCTGACCTGGGGGCTGCCGGGAAGGGGGCAGAGGTGGTACAGGTCTAGGTGGGAGAGATAAAGAAAAGAAAGAGAAAAAGAGAATAAAAATGGCAGCATGGTGGAAACTGGCGAGTGAGTATAGGGCAAACCTGGGGGCCAGTGGAAGGGAGTAGAGGTGATGTACTGGGCTAGGTGGGAGGAAGAAAGAAAGAAAAAAGAAAATGATGACATGGTGAGAGCCACAGGTGCTTGTGGGGCAGTGGCAGGCTGGTGCGCCAGTGGATCTGTAGCTGCAGCACGGCAGGGTCCAACAGGAAGGGGGTGAAGTGGTGTACAGTTTTAGGTGGGAGAGAGAAAGAAAAGGAAGAAGGAGAAAAATATAGCAGTGTGGTCGGGGCCAACAGGGGGTGCAGGGAGGACCCGGGGCAGGTGTACGCCAGTGTGCCCATGGCTTTCTAGCCACTGTGGCATGTCAGGGTCCAGTAGGAAGAGGGTGAGGTGGTGTTCAGTGTAGGTGGGAGGGAGAAAGATAAGGGAGAAAGAGAAAAGAAAAAAAATGCCATATGGCAGGATCCAGCAGGAGGCGGTGGGGCAGACCCGGGCTGGAGACAGGCAGGTAGCACTCTAGCCAGGGCAGCAAAGCATGGCCCAGCTGAAAAGGGTGGAGGTGGCATACTGGGCTAGGTGGGAGGGAGAAAGAAAAGAAAACCAAAATCAAACCAAACCCAGTGCCATCAAGTCGATTCTGACTCATAGCGACCCTATAGCAGCAACCCTATAGGACAGAGTAGAACTGTCTCATAGAGTTTCCAAGGAGAGCCTGGTGGATTCTAACTGCTGACCCTTTGGTTAGCAGCTGTAGCACTTAACCGCTATGCCACCAGGGTTTCCAAAGAAAAGAAAGAAAGGGGGAAATATGGTGCACTGGGAACCAGTTGGTGGTATGGAGCAGACCCAGGCTAGCAGCAGGCTGGTAGCACTCTACCCAAGGCAGAGTGGTGTGCCTAGGTGGGAAGAGGTAGGGATAGTATATGGGACAGAAGGGTGAGGGGTGGGAGAGTGTGTTTCACCAGTTACTGGGTGCTTTGTCTCCTTTTGGGAGTGCTGTGAAGTTGCTTTCCCCCACTTCCTGTCCAGGGCCATTGCTGGCTGTGTTCCAAGATGGCAACACTGTGCCATGTTAGTTGGCAGGGGACCTCCACTCCATATCTTCCCTTGTTCTCTGTTTGTCTTCACTTTCTTCTTCCATTTGGTGTTTGATCTAGCTCTTTATCCCTTCACTTGATGCTTAGGGTTCCAGGATTGACATCTGTGTTTGTTTTATTTGGTTTTTTGGGCCTTTGTTGCTGAAGGATGACATGATGCATCTTTCTTGGTGCTGTAAGGAGGGGGTCACAATGACTACTCCAAATGATTTGTGTCTTTCCACAATGTCTTTATTTGTTATTAATATTCTAGGCACACGGGTTCTTGGCTACCCCAACGCCAGAGATTTCAATTCACCAGGGGAAAGGAGAGGGAAAGCAAGATAGCTCACTGCAAAAGAGGGCGGTGTTTGAGCATTGTTGTTTTCTGGTCCAGGCCAACTCTTGGCCATGCCGTTGTCAGTGGCTCGGATGTCAAATTAGCCTCAATCCTCAAGAATCTCTAGTGGATCTCTATCACGTCTCTTGAGCACAAGGGCTTATTATCCCTTAGCTCTCAAAGTATGGCTGAAGCAACGTGTATTGGGTTGGGAGTGAACTAAGAGTAAGCCCGTGCAAGCTGCTGCAGCCCACTGCTTCCCGACTTCCTGGGTCCTAGTCCTCAACATACGACCGAGACAGGTAACATCTCTAGGACTTGGGAGTAAATCCGGACAAGCTGCCATAGCCCACTGCTTCCCAGTCTGCAACATGTGACCGAGTTGGCTCTGGTTATGACTTCGAGCAAAGTTGAGTCTTAGTGTTCCTTCTTTTATACTCCTTAAAGCTCTTTGAGCCCATTTGGTTGGTATTGATAAGTCATTGTTTATGACTTAATGGGTCGTTTTTCTTCTCTATGTTGCATCGTCTTCTTTATCTCCTTTCTTCACATGTTGTTTACTTCTACATTTGCTTTCAGCGAGCCTGCTCTCCACACTCGGGCACCATGTTGGCTCTGTCTCCTTATTTATTTTTCTTGTCTTATTGCTCTCACTAGGATTTTTAATATAATATTGAACAGAAGCAGTCAGAGTGGGCACTTTTGTCTTGCTCCCAATTTTAAGGGGGAAAGATTCAATCTCTCTCCATTAAGTATAATGTTGGTTGTTGGTTTTTTATATACATCATTAATCATTTTATGGAACTTCCCTTCTATTCCAATCTTGTTGAGGATTTTCATCAAGAAAATGTGTTGGATCATATCAAATGTTTTTTCTGCATCCATAGAGATAATCATGTGGTTCTTTTTTGTTCTATTGATGTGGCGTATTATATTGATTGATTTTCTAATGTCTGAACCATCCCTGTATTCCTGAAAAAAAATCCCACTTGGTCATGGTGTATGACTCTTTTAATAAGCTGTTTAGATTCTGTTTGCTAGTATTTTGTTGAGGGTTTTTGCATTGATATTAACAAGGGATATTGGCATGTAGTTTTCTTCTCTTATAGTTTGCAATGGATTGACTTGTGTCCCCCAAAAATATGTGTCAACTTGGTTAGGCCATGTGTCATTGTCCTCTGTTTTGTGATTTTCCTATGTGTTATAAATCATAATCTCTGCCTGTGGTTAAAAGGATTACTCAGGTTACTTCCCTGATCCAAAAGGGAGTTTCCCTGGAGTGTGGCCTGTGCCATCTTTTATCTCGCAAGAGATAAAAGGAAAGGAAAGCAAGCAGAGAGTTGGGGACCTCATACTACCTAGAAAGCAGCACCAGGAACAGAGTGCATCCTTTAGACATGGGGTCCCTGTGCCTGAGAAGCTCCTCAGCCATATGAAGACTGAGGACAAAGACCTTCCTCCAGAGCCAGCAGAGAGAGAAAGCCTTCCCCTGGAGCTGATGCCCTGAACTTGGACTTGTAACCTACTGGACTGTGAGAAAATAAAGTTCTCTTTGTTAAAGTCATCTGCTTGTGGTATTTCTGTTATGGCAGCACTAGATAACTAAGACATGGTGTCTTTGTCTTATTCTGGCATCAAGGTTATGTTTGCTTCATAGAATGAATTAGGGAGTATCCCTTCTCTATTTTTTGGAATAGTTTAAACAATATTGGTGTCCATTCTTCTCTAAAACTTTGGCAGAATTCCCCAGTGAAGCCATCTGTTCCAGGACTTTTTTTGTGTTCTTGGGAAGTTTTTGACCACTTATTCTATCACTTCATTTGTTATTGGTCTGTTGAGATTTTCTACTTCTTCTTGAGTCAGTTTGGGTAGGTTGTGTGCTTCTAAGAACTGGTACATCTTATCTAGGTTATTGTCTTAGTCTGGGTTCTCTAGAGGAACAATATCAGTGAAGTGTATATAAACGTATATAGAGAGAAATTTACGTCAAAGAAATGGCTCACACAAACGTGACAAAATGGCTCATGCAGTTGTGGGGGCTGATAAGTCCCACATCTATGGGTCAGGTGAAGGCTGAAGACCTCTCTTGCCCACCTGGTTGCAGGGCCTGATGGACCCAAAATCTACAGGTCAGGTGGCAGGCTAATACTTCACAGTGTTACATCCCATATATGGTAGTGGTTGAAGAAGAAGCCCTGGTTACCTAATGGTTAAGTGCACAGCTGCTAAGGGAAAGGTAGGCAGTTCAGACCCACTAGATACTCTGCAGAAGAAAAGACCTGGTGATCTGTTCACGTAAAAATTACAGCCTAGAAAACCCTACCAGGTAGTTCTTCTATAGGGTCACTATGAGTCAAAATCTACCTGAGTGCACAGAACAGCAATAACAGTGGTTGGAGTAAAGGGTAAATTTCAGAACATTGTTTCATACTGATATTTATACTTGGTCAATACCAAGTATGCATAATAAAATTTGAGACTGACTTGAAGCTAATATATATAACATACGTAATTGCAATTTTAAAATAATTACCTTGGGTTCTGTGCTTGTAACTGAAGCCCCATCATTGTTATACTTGGGTGGTGTAACAAAGGCATCTCTATTTTAATAATCCCCAAGCACCAAGCTAGAGAATCAAACCAAAAAAACCCAAACCCATTGCCATTGAGTTGGTTCCGACTCATAGTGACCCTATAGGACAGAATAAACTGCCCCACGGGGTTTCCAAGGAGTGGCTGGTAGATTCAAACTGCTGACCTTTTGGTTAGCAGCCAAATTCTTAACCACTGTGCCACCAGGGCTCCAGCTAGAGATCAGTCATCTACTTTTTCTTCCTCACAGTTCCTAAACTGAGCAAGAGGCTGTGCTGACAGAAGCATCACTGCCAGGATGATTTCTCCAACAATCATGGTGATTTTGTAAGATATGCAACTGATCCAGTTACCCAGACAAATCACTTCATATTAAGGATGTTTTTCTTTGAACGGTGTAAAGTGCTTTAAAATTTGGAAAGCACATTTGCCTATATTCTTTAATTTAATCCTTATAAGACCATTTTGAGGTAGCTAATTTTATATATTTTTTAATTTTATATAGGATTTTACATATGAAACTGAGATTTATAGAGATCGTAAAAATTGAACTCAGGTCTCAAGCAACAATAATTACTATATGTGATTGTCATAATTATCATATCATCAGTAGCTTAAATTCTCATCCTGCCCCTTTCACACTCTAAATGAGTTATCAGAAAGAAGTTTCCTGATAAAGAGGGTACAACAGATTTATAAGAAAGAAAAGCCGAGTTGTTTGGTTTCACACACATGTAGATATAGCATGTATCCAAAAAACCCAACCCATTGCCGTCAAGTCGATGCCAACTCTTGGTGACCCTATAGGACAGAGTAGAACTGACCCATAAGATTTCCATCTTATGGAAGCAGACTGCCACATCTTCCTCCTATGAAGTGGCTGGTGGGTTTGAACGGCCAACCTCTTGGTTAACAGTTGAGGGCTTAACCACTACGCCACCAGAACTCCTTTCATAGCATGTACACGATTAACAAAATAATGGGTCTTTTCCATTTATTATGTTCCAATTAACTTTACTAGTAAATATAATATTAAATATTTTAATGTGTATTGTTTTACTAATACTCTTCCAGTCTTGTCAAGTAAGAACAGTGTGGTTTTTTTATGTGTCAACTTGGCTAGACTATGACTCCCAGAAGTTTGGTTGAATACTTGTCTAGTTGCTGTCATGGAGTAGTTACCTGTGATTAAATCAGTTGGCCTTGGATAGAGCAGGTTACCTTCCACAGTGTAATGTAACGTAAAGTGAAGTAATATAATGTAATGTGATGTAATCTAATGACCTCACATGTAATGTGATGTGAAGTGATGTGATCACTCTCCACAATGCAATCTAATGTGATGTAATCAGTCAATCCTTTGAGGTCATATCAGTGAAGGGGGGATCCTAAATCTAATAACGTCTGAGTTATAGAAAGACTGGAATAGACACAGAGGCACGCTCAGGGAAAGACACACAGCATATAATGATCATCCACAATCAAAGGAATGCCAAGGATCACTGGCAGACACCAGAAAGTAGGAGAGAGGCTCACAAAAGGAATTGGCATGGCCAAGACCTTGCTTTGTACTTTTAGCCTCCAGAAGTGTGAGAAAATAAATTTGTTCTTTAAAGCCACACACTTGGGATATTTGTGTTACAGCAGCACTAGATGGCTAAGACAAATGGAAGTGTGCATGTGTGTGTGTGTGAAAGTAGACAAGATGTGTTGGTTTTCTATGCCGATGGTGAAGTGTGGAGGAGTTGAAGGAGCCCTGGGAAACCTAACTCTAGTCTCAATTTTACTACCACTTTGTGAGGCTTAGGGGAAGTTAGTCTTCCTTTCTCAGCTTCAGTTTTTTCAACTATAAAAGAGTCGTCTTAAATTAAATGTTCTCTAGAGTCCTTCTCAGTTCTCATTTTTAGTCAAAAGAACAAAACGAGTTAAGCGGCAGAGATCAAGAACCATATTTTTACACAAATAATGCGTATCTTCTACATTCGTTTGCCAACCGTGCCCTCCCCCACCAGGTATTTTCATAAGTGTAGCTATGCCAATTTTTTTTACATGCTGCTTTAAAAAAAATAAACAAATTACCTCGTGGGGGGAGGGCACGGTTGGCAAACAATTATAGAAGATGCATGTTATTTGTGTAAAAATGTTGTAGAAACTTAAATAATCACTAACATTATTGAGTATTTAGTAAGTGCTAGGCCCTGATCTAAATATTTATTCATTTAATCAATCAAGGAGCCCTGGAGATGCAGTGGTTAAGCGCTTGGCTGCTAACTGAAAGGTCCGTGCTTCAAACCCACCGGCTGCTCCATAGGAGAAAGATGTGGCAGTCAGCTTCCGTAAAGATTACAGTCTTGGAAACCCTATGGAGCAGTTCTACTTTGTAGGATCGCTATGAATCGGAATCTACTCGATGGCAATGGATTTGGTATTTGCTTTATTTAATATTCTCAACTTTAGGTATTCATAACAAATTTGTGATGTGCCATGTTTTCCCTCTCAGTGAAAGCTTCCTTGGCACCCTATTTAAAATTACAGCTCCCCCTCATACACACACATCTATGAGGTGTGATTGACAGGTGTACAATTTTCTGTTTGTGTTCCTGCTTTCACTTCTTCTAGCTGTATAGTTAGAATTGGGATTTCTGGGTCATATAGTAGTTCTATTTCAACTTTTTGAGGAACCGCCAAACTGTTTTCCACAGTGACTAGATTATAAATATGCTATTTTAATAAAATTGAAAATTAAATTAAGTGAACTACAGGCACTGCTGAAAGTTACCATATTTAACTGAGGAATTTTCTATTTTTCCAAGTGTTTTATTTTCTTTCTCAGGATTTATCACTCTGTAACATCCTATATAATTAACCATTGCCCTTAGGCAATGTAAGTACAATGCCTAGGGCCTGCGCTATTTCAAGGACGGTTAAAAGTATTTGAAACATAGGAGAAAAGGCTCCGATGAAAAAGGTCAATCTCAAAATGTTACACTCTGTATGATTCTTAGATATTATACCAAAAACACAAGTAAAAAAGAAAAATAAATCAATCTGACTTCTCAAAATTAAAAAAAAAAAAACCTTGAGTGCATCAAAAAACTTTAAAGAGTGAAGAGACAATCTACAGAATAAAAGAAAATATTTGAAAACCATGTATCAAATATTTAAAAAAATTAATATATTAACTGTATATTAATATCTAGAATATAGAAAAACTCAAGAACAAAAAAGACAGCCCAATAAAAAATGAGCAACTTGAACAGACATTTCTTTAAAGAAAATATACACATGGCCAACAAGCACATGAAAAGATGGTCAATATCATTAACCTTAGGGAAATGCAAATCAAAGCCACAATGAGATACAACTTCATACCCACTAAAAAAAAAAAAAAAAAAAAAGGCTATTATTAGAAAAACGGAAACTAACAAGTCTTGGCAAAGGTATAGAGAAATTGGAACCCTCATCAATTGTACAATGGTGCTGCTACTATGGAAAGGTTTGGTTGCTCCTTGAGAAAGTTAAGCATAAAATTACTCTCTGAACCATCAATTCCGCGCCTAGGTATATACCCAAAAGACCTGAAAGCAGAGGCTGAAATAAATACTTGTATACCAGCGTTCATTGCAGCATTATTTACAATAGCCAAAAGGAGGAAACAACCCAAGTGTCTACCAACAGATGAATGGATAAACCAAATATGTTATAGTCATACAATAAGATATTTTTCAGCCTTGAAGAGAAACATAATTTTGATCCATGTTATGACGTGGATGAACCTTGATTATCTTACGTTCAGTGAAATAAGTCAGACATGAGAGGACAGATACAGTACAATCCCATTTATATGAAATACCTAGACTAGGTAAATACATAGAAATCAAAGTTTATTGGTGGTTACCAAGGGCTGGGGGGAAAGGGGAATAACACCAAAACCTAAGTGAACTGTTCCTACTCAGTCCAAAAGGAAACAAAGCATTGTCAACAGAATATAAATTGTATGATGGTTAATTTATTTGGGTACTTCTCTTTTGTCTACCCTGTTATTAAAATGGTTTTGTCTTCCCTGGGTCTTTAGCCTGGTCTCTTTGATTAGGAAGAGGAAAATAATATTTGTAAAGTTAAGAACCTGTGGCTTCGAGTCTCCAGCCAGACTTGAACTTGGTTAAGATTGTGGCTGTCTTTTCTCTTAATGGAAAGAAAAGATTATGAGACTTCTTGCATAATACCAATTTTTCTCACTGAACAGTAGGATGAGGTAAGTATATACAAAACAGAAACATATGGATAACATTTTCCTGGGAATACTCAGGGGATTATCAAATAAAGAAAATGCATTTGGAAAGGCGTCTTGAGATTTTGTGGGAGTAAAAATGATTTGAGATAGTCTTAGAAAGTGACTGGAGATGGACAGCATTAAACAGCACTTCAAGCATGATCAACAAAGACACACCTTCAGGTCTGGAATAGCCTGGAAGAGATTGATGACACACTGCTAAGAAGTTTACGGGTCTCCCTGGCCGCCCATGCTGGGCCATCGCAATGCTAGCCTGAGTAGGCAATTGAGCACAGACCCATCGATGAGGAGTCTGGAAGGAATCACACAGGCTCGCCTAAAGAGGAGGTCAGAGAAGAGGCGAGGGGAAACTTGACTAACAATTTAGGATATGGTGCAGAACACTGGACTCCTTTAAAGTCCAGGTGTTTTCTCTTTGCGAGCCAGCATCATCGTGGTGACATGGTTCCCTGCAGAAGTTCAGAATCCTATGAACCAAGCTTCTTCCCATCTGTCTACAAGAAAGGGAGGGTGAATTTATTCTTTGCTCTACCCTTTCATTAGTCTCTTCTGCCCCTGCCCCACCCCAGGAAATACCATTTACCTAAAAATGGTGAGGGGACTTTGTCAATTATTTCCACTATAACTTTAGCTGCTGTCTCAGCAGAAAATATTCATTGTTTCTAAACAGTTTTACAGGGTTGGAATATCAAAGCAAAATGTAGTAAAATAAAATACCCTCCCCATGACACACACACAGGCACACACATCTCTGTATACACAGTTCTACGTATATGTACACTTTGTTATCATTAGGTGCCATCGAGTTGGTTTCAACTCATGGCGACCCTATGTACAACAGAACAAAACACCGCCCTGTTCTTCACCATCCTCACAATACAGGTATATGTATAAATATTTGCTTAATCATTTAAAAATAAGTTGTAGCTATTATGACAACTCACTCTTCAATTCTTCACCATACATCTCCTAGGAATGAGGACATTCTCTTTCATAATCACAATTCCATTACTACCTCAAGACCACTCATTCTATAATATGCAAGCTATAGTTTATACTTGCTATCTTT
The DNA here is from genome assembly GCF_030014295.1 of Loxodonta africana. Classification (NCBI taxonomy): domain Eukaryota; kingdom Metazoa; phylum Chordata; class Mammalia; order Proboscidea; family Elephantidae; genus Loxodonta; species Loxodonta africana. The sequence goes on along the minus strand of NC_087345.1, from coordinate 171,445,386 downwards.
TCTTTTTGGATTCAGGATCCAAGTAAAGATCACCAGTTGAATTTATTTGCTATCTCTCTTTACTATCCTTTAGTTCAGGAATGTTTCCTTGCCTTTCTTTTCCTTTCATGACCTTGACAATTTTGAACAGGAGTCCAGGCCAGATGCTTTGTGGAACATCAAAAAATAATGTCAGACAATTTGAATATGTCTGCTTGCTTTTTCTTGGCTAGATTCAGCTAATATGTACTTTTGGGAAGAATACATGTTGCATCCTTCTCAATGCAGCACGTTGGGAAGTATGTAAATTTTACCCCATTTTTTTTTATTATTAGACATGCTCAATTCAATCACATGGTTTAGGTGATATCCACCAGGGTTCTTCATTGTGAAGATACTTTTTTCTTTTCTATAAATAATTAAGAGCTATTTACAGATAAGAACATTGTACAATCTGAGAGATGACATTTTGAGACCTTGTGACTATCCTACTCTCCAAAGACTTTCATCCAGTGGTTTTAGTATCCACAGGTGAGTCTTTCCTGAACCATTTGTGACAATCCTGACTGCAAAACACCTCACTTGCGTTTGACTTTGAAAGAGAAGGATTATTTTGGGACTAAAACTCACATGCAGCTTAGCTCTTTTCAGGCAAGAGCCTGAGCATCCTTCTATTCCCCTGGGAATCTGTTGGCAAACAGAACTGAAACCTTAAAAAATCCCCTAGGATCTCAAACCACTTTCAAGTTCAGTAGTTTCGTAATCAAGCAAATGCATTTTGGAGTTTTGTGCTATGGCTTGAGGAACTACAACAGTATTTTAAATGTGGAAGCACATTCTTGTGTATCTATAAGCTTAAAAAAAATTATCTGTGACATGTTTGACAAAAGAAGGTGCTGTTAATAATCAACCAAAGAAGGCAGCTGACATAAACAGACAATTATTCCAATTCATTCTTGCCATCCATTTGGGCTTTAATGTTAACGGTTACAGATAAGGTAAAGAGAACTAGCACCACCAATGGCCTTTGAGTTGACTCCGACTCATGGCGACCTCGTGTGTGATACAGTAGAACTCTACTCCAGAGGGTTTTCAAGGCTGCGACCTTTTGGAAACAGACCACCCAACCTTTTGGATTGACTCTAATCTCCAACGTTTTGGTTAGCAGCCAAGCACATTAACTTTGCACTACCCAGGGACTCACAAATTAATATAAATTTTTTTTTCAGTAAAACACGCCCTTTCTCTTTCCGCTGTCTCAGCCTTATGCAGTAAGAAAACACAATTTCAGACACAGAATTACTCTTTTTTTTACTGAGGACTGAGATAAATACGGTAGCTGAAGGTACAAAAGTCAACTTGGTTCTCAGGTATAAATGCAAGAGGGCAGGAAAGTTTAAAATTTTGGATTGAAATTAAAAAAAGATAGAAAATGCAAATTTTCAAAGGAATCTGAGTTATTTCACTACAAGATTTATCTCTGGGGAGCAGGCAGCTATCTCCTGATGCGGTCGAAGTCCTGGGAGTCTGTCTTCAGCCAAGTTCTTTTCAAAGTTTTTATCTTAACCAACTGACATCTTCTGTGTCACTGTAAGAAAAATAGTCCAGGTCTAGGAAATTTTAAGAAGAAAATCTTTAGTTGGATGTTCATCTTTCTCTCCCTACAGTTACCAAATTTAACAATTCTATTAACTTTAATGCAATTCAACATCTTTAATGTGCTGATCAGTAGGTTTGGTGCCGTGGATACAGACAGAGTAAGACTTAAAAAAATGGTTATGAAAGCAAAAACTGGCTATAATGATTTATTCTGGGAAAGCAGTCTAATTCGAATTTAGAGTAGATGGTTCTTAGATTAAAGAAAACACCCTAATGGGGCTTGATGGACCTTCTTGGTCAAGAAGGCTGAGCTCCTGCCTGTTCCAGCTTACTCACTGAGCCTGGCCTTAGAGCTGCCTGCAGCAAAAGCGGCTGCTTCTGGGAAATGACCAGAGCTACAGCAGTTGCAGCCCTCTGGGTTCTTGTTGCTTAGTGGTCTCCAGTGTTCTCTGCCATCCCAATGTGAAGTGCCTTGTAGGTTTATGGGAGAAGCAGAGAGTGCTGGTTTTTCTATATTCTCCTTCCTGAGAAAAGAAAGCAGGAATATCCCAGCAAGCGTCTTGTTGGAACTGGAGTTTCAGAAGCCCTGCTAATCTCTTAGAGTCAACTCCAACTCATGGTGACCCCATGCACAACAAAATGACACGTTGCCTGGTCCTATGTCATCTTGATTGTTGGCATGTTTGTGACCATTGTTGCAGCCATTGTATAGCGCCTTCCAACCTAGGGGGTTCGTCTTCCAGCACTGTATTGGAAAATATTCTGTTGTGACCCATAGGGTTTTCATTGACTAATTTTCAGAAGTAGCCCTCCAGGCCATTCTTCCTGATCTGTCTTTGTCCGGAAGCTCTGCTGAAACCTGTTCACCACGAGTGACCCTGCTGTTATTTGAAATACTGGTGCCATAGCTTCGAGCGTCATAGCAACATGCAAGCTGCCACAGTACAACAAATTGACAAAAAGGGAAAGAAAAGATTCCAAACCAATTGTGGCTTTGAGTGACTTTGCCACTGCAGCCATCACAGAAATATTCAATAGGACTGAAGATTAAATGGACGTAAGGGTGTTCTCAAGCACCAAAAGCTATAGCGGTCAATTTCAGAATACGGATGAGAAATTGGTAAGTAAATATAGACAAGAATAATATAAGTATGTATACATTATGCACACTATATATATTACAGCCAAATACACATGTATATGTATTTACTGAATATGAATATTTGGGCATAAATTTTATCAATACATACAATTTTCAATGTATATTCCTTTGTATTATAATACAGACAGTTTTATTCCTTGGGAGCCATAGTCAAAATGCTGCACTTGGAGGTTAGGAAAGTTTCCAGCTAATGTGAGCTATAAACTAGAAATTCACAATATATTCTTTGGACAGAGAAAGAGAATAAAGAAATGGGACAGAAATTGAAGTAATTAGTTCAAATATGCTACTCACAGGGAACGGACAGTAATTAGTGCAGGCAGGGAAGTAGCCTGACAATGAAATTTATTATTCATTTAAAGACCACTTATTGAACACTTACTCTGTGCTAGGCACTCTTCTCAAAATAAAACAACAGTAACAAAAAAACCAAACAAAAATCAAACCATTTGTTGTCCAGTTGATTCCAACTCATGACAACTCTATGTGTGCAGAATACAACTGTGCTCCACAAAGTTTTCAACCCTGTGCCCTGCTCAGTAGATTGCCAGGCTTTTCTTTAGAGGTACCTCTGGCTGAGTTTGAACCTCCAATTCCTCTGTTCCCAGTGGGTTACAAATGTGAATAAGACATGGCTGTTGCCCTCAAGAACCTCACAGCCTAGTTGAGGAAACAGATAAAAAGAACAAACAATTGTAACAATGCAGTGAGGGCCAGGACAGAAAAATGTGTAAGGAATCGTGATAATACCAAGAAGGAAAAATTTAACTCAAGGTGAGGAGTAAGAGTGTGGGGTAGGAAGACGGTGGGGATGGGAGATGATGTTCTGAAAGAGTTTTGAAGAAGGCAATGCCTAAAATAAGCCTCAAAGGATGAGGTGGAAGTAGCCAGGATGGGAAATATAATGAACTTCATACACAAATAGAAGCCCTGGTTACAGCAGCTCAAAACTGCCAGCCTCTCTGCGAAAGACATGGCAGTCTGCTTCCCTAAAGATTTACAGCCTTGGAAACCCTATGGGGCAGTTCTACTCTGTCCTACAGGGTCACTATGAGTCAGAATCAGCTCAATGGCAACATTTCTTTTTTTTTTTTCCCTAGGCAAAGAGAAAAGAACACACACATGCACACCGGTGTGCTAGGAAATTACAAGCACTTTGATGAAACAAACATCTATTTCATGGCTTAGAAACTATTTAACACTTTTCAGTGGAAAATGCCCACCCCAGAGACTCACAGCGATGCTATCTTTTGGTTGAGTTATAACGGGTTGTTATGAAACTCAACATCCTTTGGATAGGGCAAAAGAATAGACTGAATTTACCCTGAGTGTCCTTCGGTCACAAATATCTCTCCAGTCAGGATCCAATTTTTCATATAAGAAAACAATAGCAGCTGCTACTCTTCCCACACTTCCCACAAACCCAACCACAAAGATCAGCAAACACCATTCGTGATAAATCTCAACTGTGGCCACTTCCCTTTCAGGTGGAATTATACAGTTAGTCAAGCATCAGATTGGGAGGATGGGGGAAAATGGCAACCCTCAAAGAATTCTAAGACCAATCCTAAGACCCTGAGATCTCAAGGGGGACTCTAGCTACTTCAGCCTACTATCAGGCTGATAACAGCACTTGTAACAGCAAAATGGTAATGACAACTAACATTTAATAAACACTTCTAGTACTAAGCACTTCACATAGATTATCTTATTTAATCTTAATTAAAATTCTATGAGACATATAATATTATTATCTCTCTTTCATTTATAAAAAATGAGGTTAAGAAAGGTTAAATAACTTATCATAGTTATTAAATGGTAAAGTCAGAATTCATAATTAGACATGTCTGACTGCTCATTGACCATTTTTCTTCATTTTTTAGTGGAATTATGGAGAGCTGGAAAATATGCTATGCAAAGAACCCAGAACTTGGACTCAGAAAATCTGAGTTTGAACCTGGTAATGCCACTTACTAAGTAGGTGAGCATACATGTTCCAATTCTATTTGCTTGTTTTGTAAAATGGAGATCATCATTGTCTTAGTCATCTAGCGCTGCCATAACAGAAATACCACAAGTGGATGGCTTTAACAAAGAGAAGTTTGTTTTCTCACAGCCTAGTAGGTTACAAGTCCAAATTCAGGGCATCGGCTCCAGGGGAAGGCTTTCTGTCTCTGTCAGCTCTGGAGGAAGGTCCTTGTCCTCAATCTTCCCCTGGTTGAGGAGCTTCTCAGGTGCAGGGACCCCATGTCCAAAGGACATGCTCTGCTCCTGGTGCTGCTTTCTTGGTGGTATGAGGTCTCCAACTCTCTGCTTGCTTCCTTTTCCTTTTATCTCTTGAGAGATAAAAGGTGGTGCAGGCCACACCCCAGAGAAAATCCTTTTACATTGGAACAGGGATGTGGCCTGAGCAAGGGAGTTACATCCCACCCTAATGCTCTTTAACCACAGGCAGTATTTATGATTTATAATACATAGGAAAATCACAAAATGGAGGACAACAACACATGGCCTAACCAAGTTGACACATATTTTTTGGAGACACAATTCAATCCATCACAATCAGATATGTCCGGTGTCTTAATTTCTTAGCGCTACTGTAACAGAAATATTATAAGCAGGTTGTTTTAAAGAACAGAAGTTTGTTTTCTCACAACTCAAGAAGCTGTAAGTATGAAATCAGGACACTGGCAGCAGGGAGAGGGAGTTTCTTGTCTGTTTCAGCTTCTAGTAGCAGGCAACTCTTGAAGTTCCTGGGCTTGTAGGTTTGTCTGCCTCTGTCATCTTCACATATTATCTGTTTCCCTCTGTGTCTGTTTGCTTGCCTCTGTGTCTATGCTGCTCCTTATACCACTCAGAAGTGATTACATTTAGGATACACTCTGCACTGATAGGAGCCCTGGTGATGCAGTGGTTAAGAGCTCCGCTGATGACCAAAAGTATAGCAGTTCGAATCTACCAGCTGCTCCTTGGAAATTCTATGGGGTGGTTCTACTCTGTTCTAGTGTTGCTATGAGTTGGAACTGACTTGATGGCAATGGATTTGTTGCACTGATATGGCCTCATTAACATAACAAAGAAAATCCTGGTTCTAAATAGAATTACATCCACAGGTGTAGGGGTCAGGACTCCAACACATATTTTAGGGGTACACAATTCAATCTATAACATGTCATCTACCTCTCTGGATAGTTGGGGGATCAAAAGCTCAATGACATGGTGCAAACAAATGTTTTGCAAACAGAAAACCATGAGACAATTGTAGGGTTTTATTATTTATAAAGTGAAGTTTGGTATACTAACAGATGATGATAGAGATAATTATAAAAAAAGGACTTGGGAAATGAGATGTATTCTTGCAGCCCTTGGCTATCTTATGCTCTTTATAAAGGCAAGCAGAGAGAATGTCTCTAGTTTCCAGAATTTATGAAAGAGCAGTCCCAGGTGTGTAATTTGTTGAATTGGTTTGCTATTCTCCAGGTTTTCTATTACATAGGCAATCACGTAAAGTCACGTCTAACAAGTTGTAGGAAAGATATGCTCATAAAACAGTAGTTGTTATAATCCCATGTTATGAATAATTGTACCAAAATATAAACATATATTTAAAAACTTGTTACTACAGGAAAGAACAAGAGCTATTTTTTTTTAATTTTGAAATCATTCTCAACTTCCCTCTAGATGACTCAGCTGATGTCCAACATATATAGATAAATGAGTAGACTGCTTATGACATGTCTGATCTCAGCATAAAATGATTCCAACTTGGAGGGTGCGTTGGGGGAGGTCGTCTTAGTAAATCAAAAGAAGACTTGTTTAAAAACAATTAATATTTGGCTGGCAAGAGTAAGTACTTATAATGTTAAAGCTTTGTCAGTCAAAAGAAACATTCATACTTAAGAGCTCCCAGTCAAGCTGGGTACCATTAGTATTACAACAAAAATATCAGTACAGATGAGTCTAGTAATTTGTCAATCATTGTTGAGGTTGCGTTGATGTATAAGTCAAAAAGCCTACTCAAGCCAATTTTTGATACTTTTCCTTTTGTTCTTCCCAAATAAATCATGTAACTGTATTAAGATTTTAATGATGATATTAAAAACACTTAGAGTTCTCATAGTGCTAGGAATTCTTTTAATCCTCTCAACAAGTCTAAATGAGGAAGTGTTTTAATTAGCATTTACTGAGTAACAGTCTACCTCAAAACTTAATGCTATAAAATTTTTTAGCTCACAATTCTGCTTCTCAGTAATTTGGACTGGGCTCAGCTGGATGGTTCTTCTTGTCTTAGATAGGTTCATTCATGCACCTGCGGTCATTTGCTGTTTGGCTGGGCTGACTCATCTAGGATAACCTTAACTGGGATGGCTTATTTCTGCTCCATGTGATCTCTCATTCTTGAACAAAGTTAACTGAGCTTGTCCACATGACAGCTAGACAGGGTTCTGAGAAAGAGAATGCAAGAAGGCAAGCCTTCTCAAGGCCTAGGTTCTGAAATGACACACTGTCACTTTTGTCACATTTTATTGGCCAAAGCAAGTCGCAACACTAACCTAGACTAAAGGAGCGGTAAATAGATTTCATTTCTTGATCAAGGAAGCTGCAAAGTCATATTGCAAAGAGTGTGGCTATAAGGGTGAAGGATTGTGGACATTTTTGCCATCTACCACAAGTAGGTATTCTTATTATCCCCATTTTATAAGAAGAAAACTCAGAGAGGTTATAAAACTTACTGAATGTCACACAGCACCTGATTTTCATTTCTCTCTTTAATCGTAGTTATTTTCCTGACACTTTTTGAGAAGAATATCTATTTGGTTAATAATGAACCTAGAGAAAACTGAAGTTGAACTTCAAAATGAATTTGCAAGGCAAATTCAAGTTTTGATTACAACTACAATGAACACACTAGAACATAGGAAAATGGTATTCTTTTGAGAAGAGAGCTAACGTAGCAACTTATCACTGCCTTGAAAGGAAAAAGTAAAGTTGGTTTTCTTTTTAGCTTTTGGCGGGGAGGGGGGGAGATCTGCTTCTGCCATCCTGCATGTATTACAAGAAAATCTCATGATTTTTTCATTTCAGGTGGAACAGAGAGGGCTGTTTTCCTAGGACTTCTGAGGCACTGGTTACATTTTGAGTATTTAAATTTAAAATTTTTGTAGGAAAGATTTGTCGGGGTGAGATGCTCTGACTTGCCAACCATTCAAAGTCTGGTGTCAGTAGCTTCGGAAGTGAGGTAGCAACTTCCTGTAGCAAAGAATAGATTAGACCCAGGGCCACTAAAAGTTGTAAGCCAGACCACCTTGTACAAATACCCTATCCCTTCTGGGGTTGGATTTAGACAATCAGCTTTGGGCCAATACTTGGATGAAGAAACTCATTGTTAGTTTAGGACAATTTTTGACCCTAAGGCCCGAAAAGTATAGAATGAGGAGGTAGAGTCATTAGAAGGAAATCCTCTGTAGGCTATCATGAGGCTTAAAAATGTCTATATACTTCCACCCAGTGTTTGCACTTTATCAGATGTCATCCGAGAGCCAAATACCCTAAACGTTTAATTGAGTACTTCTGATAATGTTATATTGTTACTTGCTGTTGAGTTGAATCTGACTCATGTATCACAGAATGAAACCTTGTCCAGTTCTGTGTATCTTCATGGTTATTGGTATGTTTGAGCCCATTGTTGTTGTCATTGTGTCAGTCTATACCATTAAGGATTTCCCTTACCTTCAGTTTTCTCTGACTCCCTATTTTACCAAGCATGAAGTCCTCCAGCAATTGGTCCCTTCTAATGATGTGCCAAAGCGAGTTGAAGTCTCAGACAATATTCTGTGATTCATAGGGTTTCATTGGCTAATTTTCCCAGAAGGAGATCACTAGGTCTCTCCTTCTAGTCTCTCTTAGTCTGAAAGTTCTGCTTAAACCCATCCACAGCACACCTGGACTAAACCAACAGCTAAGAAGTTCCCTGAATACAGCTAAACACTTTGAGGGACAGAGTAGCATGGGTGGGGACCTGGGGACCATGGTTTCAAGGGACATCTAAGTCAATTGTCATAACAAAGCTTATTAAGAAAATGTTCTGCATCCCACTTTGGTGAGCGGCATCCGGGGTCTTAAAAGTTTTTGAGTAGCAATCTAAGATCATCAATTGGTCCCAAATCACTTGGAGCAAAGGAGAATGAAAAACACCAAAGACACAAGGAAAATATCAGCCCGAGACAAAAGGGTCACATAAACCAGAGACTCCATCAGCCTGAGACCAGAAGAACTAGATGGTGCCCAGCTACCACCAATGACTGCCCTGACAGGGAACAAAACAGAGAGTCCCTGACAGAATGGGGGAAAAGTGTGGAGCAGAACTCAAATTCACATAAAAAGACCAGACTTAATGGTTTGACTGAGGAGGCACCCCCCAAAGCCATCGCCTTCGGATGCTCTGTTAAGCCAGAGCTAAAACCATTCCGGAGGCCCACTCTTCAGACAAAGATTAGATTGGACTATAAATCATAAAATAATACTCGTGAAGAATATGCTTCTTAGTTCAAGCAGATACACGAGACCAACTGGATGGCTCCTGTCTGGAGGCAAGGCAAGAAGGCAAGATGGGACAGGAGCTGGTTGGATGGACACAGGAAACCCAGTGTAGAAAGGGGGAATGTGCTGTCACATTATAGGGATTGCAACTAGTGTCACATAACAATATGGGTATAAATGTTTGTATTAAAAATTAACTTGAGCTGTAAAATTTCACCTAAGGAACAATAATAATAATAATAATAAAAACTGTCCACAAGAATGACCCTGCTGATATGTGAAATACTGGTGGCATTGATTCTAGCATCATAGCAAAACAAAAGCCACCACAGTAGAACAAATTGACAGATGCATGGTGGGGTAATGTTATAGGTGACTTTTATTTTCTTCTTTACATTTTCAGAACTAAATTTACTATTGTTTTAAGCTGGGTTCTCTAGGGAAGCATAACCAGTGAATTGTCTATATGTGTGTGTATATATATATATATATCCCCCACTTGTCTGTCAGTTTGTCGTACTGTGGGGGCTTGCATGTTGCTGTGATGCTGGAAGTTATGCCACTGGTATTCAAATACCAGCAGGCTAACTCATGGTGGACTGGTTTCAGCTGAGCTCCCAGACTAAGACAAACTAGGAAGAAGGACCCAGAGGTCTACTTCTGAAAAAGCATTAGCCAGTGAAAACCTTATGAATAGCAGTGGAACATTGTCTGATACATTGTTGGAAGATGAACCCCTCAGGTTGGAAGGCACTCAAAATATGACTGAGGAAGAGCTGCCTCCTCAAAATAGAGTTGACCGTAACGATGTGGATGGAGTCAAGCTTTCAGGACGCTCATTTGCTGATGTGGCTTGACTCAAAATAAGAAGAAACAGCTGCAAACATCCATTAATAATTGGAACGTGGAATTTATGAAGTATGAATCTAGGAAAATTGGAAATCATCAAAAATGAAATGGAACACATAAGCAATGATGTCCTAGGCATTAGTGAGCTGAAATGGACTAGTATTGGCCATTTCGAATTGGACAGTCATATGGTCTACTACGCCGGGAATGATGACTTGAAGAGGAATGGCGTTACATTCTCATCAAAAAGAACATTTTAAGATCTATTCTGAAGTACAATCTTGTCAGTGATAGGGTAATATCCACACGCCTACAAGGAAGACCAGTTAATACGACTATTTTTCAAATGTAAACATCAAGCACTAAGGCCAAAGATGAAGAAATTGAAGATTTTTACCAACTTCTGCAGTCTGAAATTGATGGAACATGTAATCAGGATGCACTGAGAATTACTGGTGACTGGAACATGAAAGTTGGAAACAAAGAAGGAAGATCAGTAGTTGAAAAATATGGCCTTGTTGATAGAAACAATGCCAGAGATCGCATGATAGAATTTTGCAAAGCCAATGACTTCTTCATTGCAAATACCTTTTTCACCAACATAAATGGTGACTATACACATGGAACAATGTAAATGGTGACCATACATGTGGATCTAGCACCACCAAAGACCTGATGTGAAATGACATTGAGGACATCATACATGAAGAAAGTAAGAGATCATTAAAAAGGAAAGAAAGAACAAAATGGGTGTCCGAGGAGACTCTGAAACTTGCTCTTGAATACTGAGTAGCTAAAGGAAAAGGAAAAAACGATGAAGTAAAACAGTTGAATGGAAGATTTCAAAGGTCGGCTCTTGAAGACAAAGTAAAGTATTATAATAACAAGTGTAAAGACCTCGAGATAGAAAACCAAAAGGGAAGAAAACACTCGGCATTTCTCAAGCTGAAAGAACTAAAGAAAATATTCAAGCCTCCAGTTGCAAAACTAAAGGATTCTAAGGGGAAAATATTAAATGAAGCAGGAAGCATCAAAAGAAGATGGAAGGAATATACAGGGTCACTGTATCAAAAAGAATTGGTCAATGTTCAACCATTTCAGGAGGTAGAACATGATCAGGAGCTGATAGTACTGGAGGAAGAAGTCCAAGCCGCACTGAATGCATTGGCAAAAAACAAGGCTTCAGGAATTGACAGAATACCAAAAAGAGATGCAGAGCTGGAAGTGCTGACTCCTCTATGCCAAGAATTTTGGAAGACAGCTACTTGGCCATCTGCCTGGAAGAAATCCATATTTATGTCTGTTCCCAAGAAAGGGTGATGCAAATGAATTTGGAAATTATCCAACAGTATCTTTAATATCACACACAAGTAAAATTTTGCTGAAGATCATTCAAAAGCAGCTGCAGCAGTACATCAGCAGAGAACTGCCAGAAATTCAAGCTGGATTCAGAAGAGGACACGAAATGAGGGATGTCATCGCTGATGTCAGATGGATCCTGACTGAAAGCAAAGAACATCAGAAAGACATTTACCTGTGTTTTATTTACTATGCAAAGGCATTCAGCTGTGTGGAACGTAAAAAATTATGGATAACATTGTGAAGAAGGGGAATTCCAGAACACTTGATCGTGCTCATGAAGAACCTGTACATAGATTAAGAGGCAGTCATTTGAACAGAACAAGGGGAGACTGCATGGTTTAAAGTCAGGAAAGGTGTGTGTCAGGGTTGTATTCTTTCATCATACCTTTTCAATCTGTATGCTGAGCAAACATTCCAAGAAAAAAAAAAAAAAAAGCTGGGCTATATGACAAAGAATGAGGCACCGGGATTAGAGGAAGACTCATTAACACCCTGAGTTATGCAGGTGACACAATCTTGTTTGCTGAAAGTGAAGAGGACTTGAAGCACTTATTGATGAGGATCGAAGACCACAGCCTGCAGTATGGATTGCACCTCAACATCAAGAAGACAAAAATCCTCACAACTGGACTAATAAGCAACATCATGACAAAAGGAGGAAAGATTGAAGTTGTCAGGGATTTCATCTTACTTGGGTCCACAATCAACATCCACGGAAGCAGCAGTCAAGAAATCAAAAGATGCATTGCATTGGGCAAATCTGCTGCAAAAGACCTATTTAAAGTGTTAAAAAGCAAAGATGTCACCTTGCAGACTAAGGTGTGACTGACCCAAGCCATGGCGTTTTTAATTGCCTCATATACATGTGAAACCTGGACTATGGAAAAGGAAGACCGAAGAACTAATGCCTTTGAATTTTGATGTTGGTGAAGAATATTGAATATACCATGGACTGCCAAAAGAATGAACAAATCTGTCTTGGAAGAAGTACAAACAGAATGTCCCTTAGAACCAAGGATAGTGAGACCATGTTTCACACACTTTGGACATGTTATCAGGAAGAACAGTCCCTGGAGAAGGACATCATGCTCGGTAAAGTAGAGGGTCAGCGAAAAAGAGGCAGACCCTCAATAAGATGGATCGACACAGTGGCTGCAACAATGGGCTCAAGCACAACAAGGATTGTGAGCATGGCAGAAGACTGGAAAGTATTTCGTTCTGTTGTACATAGGGTCGCTATGACTCAAAATCAACTTCATGGTGCCTAACAACAGCAACATTTATATATATATATATAGTATATGTATATATATGTGTACATATACACATACATACATACATATATATACACACACACACATAGATAAAGATTTATATCAAGGAAATGGCCCATGCTGTTGTAGAGGCTGGCAAGTCCCAAGTCCGTGGGTCAGGCTGGAGACTTTTCCTGACTTAGGTAGCTGCAGGGGCTCCAAATCCCAACACTGGCAGGTCAGACAACAGGCCTCTGGCTCACAGGCTGCAGAGGCCATTGAATCCCAAGATCAGCAGATAAGCTGCTAGCTCAAATTCCAGAAACCAGAGGTCAGAAGAACAGGAGCCAGCTGCAGGATCCAGAGTGAGCAAAGGCCCGAGAGCCTTGCCAGAAAGTCCACCTATATTGGATGCAGGCTACACTTCCAAGGAAATTCCTTTTCATCTGATTGACTACTCACAGCTGATCCCATCACTGAGGTGATCACATTATTATATGACTGCCAAACTATATCATAACTACCAAACCATTGAGAATCATGGCACAGCCAAGGTGACACACAACCTTAACAATAACATCTACTACATAAAGATGTTATTTTTATCATCAGAAAAAAAAAAATTAGAAAATCTGTGAAGTATTGAGACAGATGCCTAAAGATGAAATCTAAACCCATCACCAAATATCATTATTTATAATTCAGGAAAGTGAGGATAAAATAGTGTTTCTTAAAATTGTCCTTGATTATACATAAAATATACCAACGTGTGAAACCCTCTTGTCTCCTTAGCCGGTCAGTGGCTCTCAGACTACAGAGATGCTTCTGGGTTATGGAGCTGGTACCCTAGCCTCCACGGTGCCTAAACTGGAGCCTGGGAACTGAATGGCAGCTTCTGGAAAAACTATGAGGCTGAAGAGAAAAGCTCATATTTTTTTAAAGAAAAAAATTCAGGTTGGCTATGTTGGAATTTAGATACCAAGGTATGCTTATTTAAAGAACCTAAGTCAGACCTTGACTAGTTGGGGGTTTTCACGGTCCTGCTTTTCTTCCCCTACTCCTTCCTCTACCTATAAAATATTGCAATTGATTGATGGGAGAGATGTTAAAAAACTATATTTCAACATGGCTTCATCATTTCTGGTCAGCCTGAAAAATCTTTCCCAGCTACCTCTCGTCTACCCCAGTCTGGATTGGGTGCCACTCTTCCATTCTTTTGAATTATCTTCCACTTTACGGCCATTGTACTTACCACTCTTTTTGTAATGGCCTATTTATGTAGTTATCTTCCTCACGGGGATGTGAATTGTACAGGGCAAGGACTGAGCATCATTTATATTTGCCTGCCTACCACTAGGACAATGCCTAGTGCATAGTAAAAAAAAAAATTGAAAAAATTAAAAAAAAATTTTTTATTTTTAGTGCATAGTAGGTGCTCATTAAACAGTTGTTAAATGAGTGAGTGATTGAATGGTACAATTGGCTGAATTTCCCATCCAGGTGGCACCAGGACCATCCATAAGAAGCAGGACCCAAAGAGTAACAAAAAGAAGTACAGCTTGCCTTTTTGCCACCTGGTGTAATCACAATTGGCCTGCAGTATTGGGCAGGGAACTATTTGCAAGGCTGTTCTCATAGCTTCTGGGCTGCAAACACAGACTTTAGGCTTTCTGGCTCCTGGTGACATTAAGGGCTGGGAGCACATGATTTCATGGTATGAGGCAGGAAAGAGCTTTAGAGTCTCATCAGGCTTCTTAGACGTCAACAAGCTCTCACAAAATAATATTTTGATGAATGAAGGGTAAATTAGTAGGAAACATGTGGATTAGTAGTCCCCTGAAACACAAATGGGTTTGGAAAACCAAGGGGCGTACCATCTGCCTTAATGTGGTTTGAGTTTCTCAAACCATCATGTTTGAGTCTCATTTGCAAATACATCAAGGCTTCTTCTCACACCAGCAGGGAGCCAGTGAGGTTTTACTGATCCTCACATCCCAACTCTGTACTAGAGTTAGCCAGGGACCAAATGCACGTGAGAGGGATTCGATCCCTGAGGAAGATTTTCTTAATGTTTGGCTTTACCAGTGATACCAGGTAGGCCCTGTTTTCCATGAAACCGGAACAGTCAATGGGAACCCAGTTACAGAAGATATTTCAGGCTCTGCTTCAGCCTCTGCAGGGATTTTCATAAGCTAATGCAAATTCAGATTCCACCCAGAGGTACCTCAGAAGAAAGGCCTAGCAGTCTAATTGCAAAAAATCGGCCATTGAAAACCTCATGGAGCACAGTTCTACTCTGACATAAATGGGGTCACCATGAATCAGAATCGGCTTGATGGCAACTGGCATCAACTGGCAAAGTGAATTCAAAGACTTGAGCAGAAGGATGAAGAAGTCAACTCCAGGGAGAGGAAAGGAGTAAGGATGTTTGGGTCACCGAGGAGTCTGTGGGCCTGGAGAAGTCTCATCTGAAGAAGCTGATCTTGTGGAAGGGTAGCTGCAAAGCCCTTGCCTGAAACAGTTTCAAGGTCTTCTGTATCTGGCACATTGTGTTCGTCATTGTTTCTTCACTTGTTTATCTGCCTCTGACCCACACCCCGTCACCTGTGTACCACCTGACCCTCTGTAAAACCTGATGGAGAATATCAAACCTCACCATTGGAAGAGAAATCCCTTTTTTAACATTCCTGAGAGGAGACCATCTATTTTCTGTTTGAATCCTCCCATTGATGAAATCATTCCTTTACAAGGCAGCCTGTTCCTTGTTTTGAACAGTTTTAATATTAGAAAACTCTTGCATGTGTGGAAGTGAAATCTGAGTTCCTATAACGTTGATCTTATAGTCGGGCTTTGACATCCCTTAGAGACACAGATTAGGTCTAGAGAATACATACACTTGACAGACTGACTCCTTTGTGAGACAAAGGGCCTTACCCCTCCACTCCCTGGACTTGATTTCTAGACCCGTCCCCCTTCTCATCACATCTTTGATTTCACTTCAGGTTATCAAAACCTCTGAAAATTTTAATGCCCAAAACAGATTCTTGTCTAATGGACAACTCTGTCCTTAAAACACTTCATATTACTAGTTTTTAATCACATTATATATGAGTCATTTCCATGAGAAAAAGCTGTCGTGGTGAGGAGGGAGGGAAGTGATTGAGAGCTGGAGTTTCAACTCCCAGTTATAAAGCTATGTACTTTCAGCTGGAATTTCAACAACAAAGATGTCTTTGAAAGCTTATTTTGTTTCTGCAACCTAAAAATAATAAACAAGTTTATCAAACCAGGGGAAAAAAGGAAACTAAACTAAACATTGAGCAAATCCTGAATTGCGTGTAAACTCAGATGAAAATCAACAAGTTTCCAGGCCAGAAAAATAAATCACTGCCGTGTTGACAACTGCCAGTGGAAAACAAAGGAAAGCAATGCCTACTGGAAGGTTGCTGTGTGTCATGGCTCCCTGCTACACATGGAGCTACTTCCCAGTCATGACCACAGGAAGCCCAAAACCAAACCAGTTTCCTCTGAGTTGATTCCAACTCATGGCGACCCAATATGTTTCAGAGTAGAGCTGTGCTTCACAGGGGTTTCAAGGCGGTGACCTTTTGGAAGCCGATCGCCATGTCTGTCCACCGAGGTGCCTCTGGGTAGGTTCAAACCGCCAGCCTTTCAGTTAGCAATCAAGCCAATAAATGACATATCTGTAAAGTTGCATAAAGCAAATATACTCCATAATAAACTGATTTCTTATATTTAATTCACATTAAGAAAACTTGCTCTGTAGGAAAAATATTTGCCCTTGAGCTGTGATTTGGCCGTCAAGAGATACAGAACCCATTATATCTTCCATTGTAAATCCTTTTCTATGGGTGAAGCCTACTATTTTTTGGAAGCACCCTCGCCATATCATCCTGTGAAGGGAAAGAAGTAGCTTTAAGATGCATCAAGCATAGCTTGGAGTCCCTGGGTGGTACAAATGGTTAAAACGCTTGGCTGCTGACCAAAAGGTTGGAGGTTTGAGTTCACCCAGAGACAGTTTGAAAGAAAGGTCTGGGGATCGACTGCCAAAAAAAATCAGCTACTGAAAACTCTGTGGCGCAGAGTTCTACTCTCACACGCAACGGGTCATGATGAGTTGGAACTGATGCCACAGCAAGCTGTTTTAAGCCTAGCTTACTGCACCCCCCAGCCTTGCAGCCACGCTGCACCTTTAAGAACCCCCCGTCCAGCCTTGACAGTGCTTACATGCCCTGTGGTCGATGCTTTCTGCACCAAATGCTGACAACTGGAAAACCTTGAAGAAACTGGATTTTCATGTGAGGTTAAATAGAGGGATAGTTGGAAGTTATTTCTCTGTATAAATGAATTCAACATACCATTTAACAATTTGGGGGTTCCACCTGCAATCCAAAAGAGGAATTGTTTTCACATGTTTCCAGTGAACGGAGACTTAGAACCATGTTCTTGTGGACTGAATTGCGTCCTCCCGAAAGATACGTTGAACTCCTAACCCCTAGTACTTGTGAACGTACCTTGTTTGGATATAGAATCTTTGAAGATGGTATCAGTTAACGTGAGGTCGTACTGGCGTAGGGTGAGTCCTAATCCAATCTGAGTGGTGTCTTTATGAAAGGGAATAGACACAGACAGACACACAGACAGAAGACAGAGGCATGCATCTACTAACCCAGCAATGCCAAGGATCGCTGGCTGCTTCCAGGAGCTTGGAGACAGGCATGAAACAGATTCTTCCTCAGAGTATCTAGAAGGAATCAATGCAGCCAACACTGAGTTCAGATTCCTAGCTCCCAGAACTGTGTGATGATGAATTTCTGTTCTTATAAGTCACCTGGTTTGTGATGCGTGGTCACAGCGGCACTCTGAGACATGCCCGAGCCAAGCTTTCACAGTTCAGGGATCCCTGCAATAACTCCATGTTGCCTTTCTACTGACGTTAGACAGCAGCTGAGTTGGCTCTCTATCTCTCCCATTTCCATACCTGGGAAAATACTAAGGCTCTAGTCTTAGCAAAAGGAGCCCTGGTAGCACAACGCTTAAGCACTCAGCTGCTAACCCAAAGGTTGGTGGTTTGAACCCACCCAGCGGCTCCACAGGAGAAAGACCTGGGGACAAAGATTACATCGTAGAAAACCCTGTGTAGCAGCTCTACTCCACCACATGTGGCCGTGTTGGCATCTTCTAACAACAACAACAAGTTTTAGCAACTACCTGGATTAAGTATTTCAGAAATCAGGGGTATCAAGGGCAGGTTATGACCCAGGAAAGTGGTACCAGGATGGGAACTGCAGCAAACAGCACCCCCTCCCATCGGCTGGAGAGAACGATGCCCATGTCCTGAATCTCCATGCTCTGGGGCTACTCCTGAGGACACTGCTTTCCCTCTGGGATGATCATTCAAAGGCTATGAAGACTCAGCAATAAAGATGAAAATGCTCCAAAATTAAGTGTCACTTTCCTCCTTCCTGTTTGCCCAACACTTCCTCCCCCAAACAAATACACACAAAGGGCAGCAGAAGGATCTGCCAGGTCTCTGCATTTGGATGTGAAAAAGCAGTCCCCCTCCCCTTCACATTCCTCTCTTGGGACACAGGCAGAGCAGTGATGGGAGGGAGGATTCATTTCAAAGAAAGAGTGGAAGATGCAGCCCTGGACTGGTGTCACGTAATCTGCGATGGTATAAAGCAGGCTCTTTTCTGTTTATGGGATACTGATCAGAGATAGGACGGTGGCCAGGGAATAGGAAATGGGAATCGTGAGAACCCAGCAAGGGGGGCTTCTCTCCCAGACGAATATTATTCTGCTTCCCTCACATGAGCCGTGGGAGTGATGAAAGCTGCCCTCAGGGCTTCAGACAAGCTTTTGGCATATTATTCAGATGGTGCTGAGGAGCACAGCAGAGTGACAGATCCTGGGTTCTGATCCAGGCAGGACCTCTCCAGGACGAGCCAGCCTGGAGTGTTTGGAGGGGGAGATAGTCTGCAGAATGGCCTCGGGATGAGGAGATTTGGACCTTAGTCCTTTTTCATCACTGTAGTTTTACCTTTGACAGGTGGTGTTGTTGTTAACCACGTCAAGTCAGCCCCCCAACTCATGGTAGCCCCAGGTGCAACAGAACAAACTGCTGCCCAGTCCTGCCTCATCCCCATGACCAGCTGGGGATAGGTCCATTGTGACCCTTGAGTTTTCATTGGTTGATTTTCAGAAGTAGATGATCAGGCCTTTCTTCCTGGTTTATCTTAGCCTGGAAGCTCCACTGAAACCTGTTCAGCATCATAGCAACATTCAAGCGGTCACTGACAGACAAGTGGTGGCTGCTCTTGAGTTGCATTGGGTGGGAGTTAAACCTGGGTCTCCCACACGGAAAGTGAGAATTTTACCACCGAACCACCACTGCCCTCTTGGGAGTGTTACAGCCTCTCTCAGCCTCAGCTCATCTAGAACTGGTCTAGAACCCTAGACGATCCAACTCTAAGATTCTGATCACTAATTCATGCCTGAATTTATTTATTCATTCAATATTCATTGGGCTTGGGGCCCTATTAAATGAGGAGGTTGGATTAGGTATTACTCTATGTCCATCATTCTGATTCTTTTCTCTTATAGGTATTGAAAGAGTCTCTTTTTTCCAGAAACAAATTCCTGGCACTCAGCTCTGAATGCTGCATTTCAAAATGAGTCATCTTGCTGGCTTAAACCATTTTTAAAATGAAAATTGTTTATGGGAAGGGGCGTACCACCTCTACCTCAGTGGAAATTAACTCATAATTTTAGTTCCAACAATCACCAAGCTCAGGAAAATTGGGCATATCTAATGGAGGATACCACCATCTGTCAGTTTCTCATGTAGTGGTGGCTTGCAAGTTGCTATGATGTTGGAAGCTATGTGGGCAGTATTTTAAATTCCAGTGGGGTCACCATGGTGGACAGGTTTCAGTGGGTCTTCCAGACTAAGGCAGACAAGGAAGAAAGGCCTGGTGACCTACCTTTGAAAATCAGCCAATGAAAACCTTATGGATCACTGCAGAACACTGTTTGATTCACTTTCTCTGGACACGTTATCAGGAGGGATCAATTGCTGCAGGAAGACATTATGTTTGGTGAAGCAGAGGGCCAACCGGGGCAAGCAAGACCCTTGGTGAGATGGGTTGACACGGTAGCTGCAACAGTGGGCTCAAATATGCCAGTGATTGCGAGGACGGTGCGGACTGGACAGCGTTTCCTTCTGTTGTATGTAAGGCTGCCATGAATCAGAGTTCACCAGATGACAGTAACAACTTACAATGGGCAGAGGAAAAGAGGATGAGAGAGCAGGAAAGCGCAGGCTCAGGTAGGACCCCGGGGGGTGTGAGATCACTAGGTGATGAGAAGGAATGTCCTTAGGAAGGTCATATTGGTCTGAGGCCTTGGGGGTCCTGGGGAAGGGTGAAGGAGTTAAAGCGTGTATGCCGCCATCTGTACTGACTCAGGCAGCAGAGCTGAGGCTCTTTTTCTGCATTTACTTCCAAATATGAGAGAATAATGTCATCTGCAAAAAACCCATGGGCCTCGTTTCTAGACAGGAAAAATCCCCCTTATTATCTTCTTAAATTATTTCCTGTAGGCTCCCCTCAAGTAAAACCGCTAAGCTCCTGCTGATCTGCTTCCCACTGACTGACTCATGGGAGGGCCGCCCTTCAGTAAGAGCAATGCAGACTCCCAGAACGTGGCACAAGCTGCTGTGTGTTTCAGTTCAGGATGGTTACACAGAAAGTGGAGGCCCTTTTCCTCAAAACCCTGACAGGAAGTGGGTGTGGCAGAATTGCTAGGCACCCACCCCTGTTCGGAGAAAGGCTGCTTCTAGCCCTTTTGGAGTGGGTCACAGAGTGAAGCTTCGCTTAATTTCAGGAGCAGCTGAGCCTAATTCTCTACATTCTCAGATGGCATACTAGACCAGGGACCTTCGTGTCCCTTGAGCCTTTTAGTGTTCTGCATTTAATGACATCTAATATCCTAGGGTGGAGCAAATGGTTAAGTGCTTGACTACGAGCCAAAAGGTTGGTTATTCAAACCCACCCAGTGGCACCCTGGGAGACAGGCCTGGTGATCATCTGAAAGGTCACATCCTTGGAAACCCTATGAAGCAGTTCTACTGTGCACACACGGGGTCTCTACGGGTCAGAATCAACTCAAATGCAACCAACAGTAATATTTCCACAACAGTTTGCAATTCTGTGCTTCCATACACAGTGAAACCTGTGAAAACCAAAACTCAACGGAACTGCCTTGTTTTTTCCGAGTCTCACAAGTTTTCCTCCTTTGATTGGGTGTGGACTTACCACTTTTCTATCTCCCTCCATTCGTGGAAAATATCTGAGTTCCCGTCTCTGACAGTTTTCCACCTTACACAAGTTTTGGATTTCACACGTTTACTGTAAACTATCTCATTCACGTTTCAAAACAGGGAAGACAGGGCAGGGATCAGCATCTCCATTGCACAGGCAAGGAAACTAAAGCTCAGAGAGATGACGCAGATTGACTAGGCTCATTGTTGTTGTTAAGTGCCGTCGAGTTGACCCCGACCCATAGCAACTCTACACATGACAGAACAAAATGTTACCAGGTCCTGCCCCATCCTTACATCGTTGCTATGCCCGAGCCTGCAGTGATCTCCACACTGTCCCCTCAGCCGGGCTAAACTGTAAGCCCTTCAAAGACAGGCCCTGAGCGCTACACCTGTCACATGACCCCTCCCAGCTAGGGCTGCCTCACCTGCGCATGGCATTTCACAGACACCAGGAAGGACCCTCCAATAAAAACCATCTTCTCACTGAAGTCCAGAATTCTACTCTCCATCTGCCTTACACTT
Source organism: Loxodonta africana (assembly GCF_030014295.1). Lineage (NCBI taxonomy): Eukaryota > Metazoa > Chordata > Mammalia > Proboscidea > Elephantidae > Loxodonta > Loxodonta africana. The sequence goes on along the minus strand of NC_087345.1, from coordinate 171,423,773 downwards.
CCTGGGGTTGTCTGTGACAATTTTACAGATTTCTAAAGAAGAGAGAAGCAGGGAGATGGCGCTAGGCACTGACCTTTGTGGGGAGGACAGGTCAAAGCAGGGGAAAGGCGATAGACGAGGCTGCCCAGAAAGTTGTCAAGAACTGACTCTGCCATCTGCCTCCAAGTCACTCTTACTCTTCTTCCTTTTTATAATGCTTAGTAGGGTGAGGGCCACATAGTGGGTCCTCAACGCCACCAGTTGCCACAGTGTCAACCCTGACTCATGGCGACCCCATGTGTGTCAACAGAGAACTGTGCTCCAGAGGGTTTTCAAAGGCTGATTATTGGACGTTGATCCTGCTTTATAGTTTGTGTGGTGTTTCTTCCCAGGCACCTCTGGGTGGACTCGAGCTTCCAAATTTTCCGTTAGCAGTTGAGTGCGATAACCGTTTGCACCATCCAGGGACTCCAGGTCCTCAGTACACGCGCCTCCATTGGTGAAGTCAGAGATCTGGAGGGAAGGCAGCAGGGAATAGTCTGAACTAGTTGGTGCTAGGAAACTGACACCCAAGTTGCCCCCGACATAGACTAAGCAGATAAAACTCACTCCCCCCAGCCTCTCAGGCAACCTGTTGTTGTTAGGTGCCATCAAGTCGATTCCGACTCAAAGCGAACCTGTGCACAACAGAACAAAACACCGCCCTGTTCCGTGCTGTCTTCACAATCCCTTGTTGCAGCCGCTGTGTCAATCCACCTCATTGAGGTTCTTCCTCTATTTCACTGACCCTTTACCTAGCATGATGTCTTTCTCCAGGGACTGGTCCCTTCTGATAACATGTCCAAAATGCACGAGACAAAGTCTCCCCATCCTTGCTTCTAAGGAGCAGCCTGGCTGTACTTCTTCCAAGGTGGAGTTAAAGAGGCAGTTGCTGCTTACCACACCTTTCTTCCAGGGCGCATTGTGTTTCTGAGACTTCTTTTCTTCCCAAAGGCTGCCTTTGATGTCTATAGTCTCTCCACAGAACACAAATGTGGGGGAGGGTGCTTTTCCCCAGGCCCCGTGTCCCACTGTGAATGACCTTCACATCTCGGGGTTACAGGAACATGGGCCTTTGTCCTGCCACAGAGTCCCTGGGTGGTGAAAATGGCTAATGGGTTGGTTGCTAACTGCAAGGCTGGAGGTTCAAGTCTACTTAGAGGTGCCTCAGAAGAAAGGCCTGGCAAACTATGCCTCAAAAATCAGCCACTGAAAGCCCTTTGGAGCACAGTTCTACTCTGACACACCTGGGGCTCTGACAAGTCAAAATCCACTTGATGGCAAACTAACCACCGCCACCGCCCCACCCCTCCTCCCCGCCCCGGCCAAGCAGAGTAAGCTTGAGCTCCCGAGCATTTGAGCACTGGATTCTGATTTAACTCTTCCATCATGTTGGTGTCGGTCCCGGAATTCAGAATTCACCCTCCTGAATGCGGTGAGTTCTGTTTGCAGGACACAAAAGAACTCTGTACGACAGGACAAAGCCCAGAGATGCAAATCCTGGAGCTTCTCAGCTTTGTCCAATGTTTTTATTTGGACTTTCTTTTTCTGAGGTTTAAAGAAGCCCAAGAGTTTGTTTTCACAAGCTTCTCTACCATCATGGGCATGCTAGGGCTCTTTGAAATATGTTTCTGTGATAAAAATCTAAAAAGCTAAACTATAATCAAAGTTAGATGCTGCAAATAATCTGTAATGTAAAACCAGACCCCACCACATTGTTTACAGTTCTCCATCCCAAATCAGGGCTGAGCGGTGGCTTTTTGCCAGATTTTAGGAGAAATTTCCATTTGCTGATTTTTTTTCCCCGTCATATATTGGTGCAAATTAGCGTATTTTATGGAATATATCTGTGCGTAAGTTTTACTCTGTATTTTGTCTTTTAAAAGTACATTCTTGAATTTCAAAGTGGCAGACTTATTTCCATCTTAAGGTTCTTATATTTTCTTAGTAGCCAAAATGTACTCTTTGAGTTATTTTTCTAGATTGGTTTATTCTGCTTTCTTCCCGAGCAGGCAGGACAGAGCCTCAATGATGGTATATTTGCTACAGTGAAAAAATAATCGGCCACGCTCGGCAGTTATTTCTCTGTATTAATTGGCGTAAAGGAGTGTCATGATGATTCAATGCAGCCTGTTGTTTTCATTTGTTCTATGCCCCTAACTCATGGTGACCCCGTGTACAGCAGAACGAAACGCTGCCTTCTCTTGCGCCAACTCCATGATAAGTTGGGGATCAAACCATTGTGATCCATGACCCATCAGGTTTTCGTTGGCTGATTTTCAGACTTAGATGGCCAGACCTTTCTTCCTAGTCTATCTTAGCCTGGAAGCTCTGCTGAAACCTGTTCAGCATCATAGTAACATGGAAGCCTTCGCTGACAGGTGGATAGTGGCTGTGCCTAAGGAGCATCGGTGGGGAACCAAACGTGGGTCTTTCACATGGCAGGTGAGAATTCTACCACCAAACCACCAAAAGAACCAAACCAAACCAAACCCATTGCCGTTGAGTAAATTCCTACTCACACTGGTCCTATAGGACAGAGTAGAACCGCCCCATAGGGTTTCCAAGGCTGTAAATCTTTACAGAAGCAGGATGCCACATCTGTTTTTGCAGTGGCAGCCCGTGGTTCCAACGGCCTCACTTTTGGTTAACAGCCGAGTACTTAACCACTGCCCCGCCAGGGCTCCTATTAAACCAACACTGCCTTACAAAGTAGCCAGTGGCTGGGAGAAAAGGCAATTATGTGAGGCTTTGGAATATGTTTCTGGCCTTACATTTGATTATGGATGTGCCTTAAGTTCTGAGGTTCCCGTTCAATTAAATAATGAGGCCACTGCAGGCAGAAATGAGGTTGAGGGGCCCAGGTATTGTCCTACTTTCTGGTTGGGACCCCAGCGGTCCCGCTGTCTGCAGCTCCCTTCCCACTGAGCAGAGTTCAGTCGTTCTTAGCTCCAGCCTGAGCCAGGCTGTCTTGCTCTCAAGTCTTGCAGAGATCAAGGACTTGGTAAAGGGTCTTGGTTACAAAAGGCCTTCTCAGTGTGCAAAGAAAAGTCAATGGAGACTGTAGTGTGAGTAAAACCTGAGATGAATTAAAGCAGGGAGTGTCAGGAGGGCAAGATATTAAAATAGAATACTCTTAATTAGGAGCCCTGGTGGCACACTGGTTAAGGGCTCTTCTGCTAACCGAAAGGTTGGCAGTTTGAATCTACCCAGCCATTCCCCGGGAGAAAGACCTGGTGATCTGCCTCAGTAAAGATTACAGCCTAGGAAACCCTACGGGGCAGTTTTACTGTGTCACATGGGGTTGCCGTGAGTTGAAATAGACTTGACAGCACCTAACAACAACAACAATCCACTATACTATTTAATTTTCAAATATCCTTTCTTTTCCTCTGATTGTCTCTTTTTTTTTATAGTGTTTTGTTCTTCTTTTACGGACATGATTTTCTTCCATTATCTCTGATGACAATATTAATAATTACAGTTTTGGTGTAAAGAGCTAAATCCTAGAGGTAAGTTCAAAAGAGCAGGAAAAAACAAAACACCTAGAGAAAACATCCAGAAAGACTTTTCAGCCCTACTCGACCCCATCCCACTACCACCTTATCTACACACACACACACACACACACACACACACACTACTCATAATCCTAAAAAAAAAAAAAACCAAACCAGTTGTCATCGAGTTAATTCCGACTCATTGCGACCCTGTAGGACAGAGTAGAACTGCCCCATAGAGTTTCCAAGGAGTGCTTGGTGGATTTGAACTGCCAACTTCTTGGCTAGCAGCCAAGCTATTAACCACTACACCCTCAGGGTTTCATAGTCCTCAGGGCCAAGCAATTGGAAAGCAAGATAAGGACCTAGAAGCCCCTCAGTGGAGAATCCACACTGACACCCAGGAGGGCTGTATATGCGTGTAATGCTGGTGGGTTTTGAAAGCTCAATAAAAGGTGCTCCTATCACTTTTGTAGGCTGATCTTTCAGTGGGTAGATCTTGCTTCTTGGGCTATTTCTTGCCAATCACAAAGCAAGGGGTTGCACCTAGACTAATGTTTCCCTCACTTGTGTCTTACATACATGGTTTTAGTCTTATCTGCATATCATCTCCTAAGCCCTGGTGGAGCAGTGGTTAAGTCTTTAGCTGTTAACCAAAAGGTCGGCAGTTTGAACTCACCAGTTGCTCCCTGGGAGAAAGATGTGGCAATCTGCTTCAGTAAAGATTTAAAGCCTTAGAAACTCTATGGAGCAGTTATACTCTGTCCTATAGGGTCACTATGAGTTGGAATTGACTTAACAGCAATGGTTTGTTTGTTTGTTTGTTTGTTTTGCATATCATCTTTACTATTACTATTGTGTATTTTAAAAAGTATGAAGAAAGTATGGGAACAAGTAGGCCAAAGTAAAAGTGGTTCACTCTGAGGAGTTTGGAATTTGGGTGATTATTTTCTTCTATATTTCATACTTTCCTTTCATTTTATAAATGAAATGCCTTTTCTTTTCTAAATTGGTTTTCTTGTGAGCAAACTTTTAAAAGAATACTTATTTTATGATTCCAGACACACCCAGTAGCTAGTTAGTCCTTACTCTTGATGATTTCATGAATTAAAATTTATATTCAAATTCGGAAGTTTGTTTTGCACTGAGGCTTCTCCTAAATTCAAGCCTAGCAGCTGTTACCCTGTGACTGTATGACGCCCGAAGACACACATGTTCTCGTGTGGCTTTGGAAAGCCTCTGCAAATGCATGGTGATGTCTGTGTTTGTGTCTTCATTCAGATGATCCTCCTTCAAGTCTGGCGTTAACAACAATCGCCTCCTACAGGGCGCTCTCCATTTCCATGGTCCTGTTTGACTTCATCCTCACAACAACCTTGGGAAATAGATTCTGACTTGATTTCCCCACTTCTGAAGAGCTTAGGGGTTTTCCTTGGGTCCCAGGTTAGAAATTGAAATCCTAAGCACATGCCCTTCATCGTGATACCCTGTCTCTCAGAATCATGGCAGACCTTCATATAGCCTTACATTTTGGATAATGTATAAAACCCGTGGAAGTTACTGTCCTTAGTCTGCTGGGCATACGTCCACGGCTTCAGGAGAGCTAGCCTTCTGGTGTGCTGTGATGCTCAACAAAGAAAGAAGGATAATCCCATTCCTACTTGGAATGAACTGACCCAAGATATCAGCTTGTCATTTAAAAGGTTAACATCTTTATTTTTACATTGCTCTACCAATCATTTAATTGATCAGTGTCAATGGAAGACCAGTTCAATTGCCGTTTGAGCATTGTGTTAAGTGCCACAAGAAAGTCAAGAGAAGGATGACACAGTCCTCGCCAAAAAAAAAAAAAGCCTACTATTTACTTATGAATTCTGAGTGTAAAGATCCAGATTTTGATTTTATAAAAATGCTCAAATCTTTAAAAAGGAGAAAATATGGTAAATTATCTGAGAATTTCCTAGTATTTGTATAATGCAACTTGGTATTTTTAATGGCTTTACTCTCTACTAGGAAAATAAAGACTGGGTTACAATTTATTATGTCTCATGCAAGGGTCAGCTCTCTCGTGGTGGCCAGGATCCAGTCGTCTCGGGTGGAAGCCAAGGAAGCTCACCCTTGGTTGAGCAGGGAGGGGAGGAGGCAGGGGCACATTAACCAGTAAACACACCATGCTCCGGTTTACAGTAAGCATGGTACACATGGGCTTAATTGTGCTTACTTACTAATCTGTAGTGACTAGTTTCACCTGGATTTCACCAAGTCTTTGAAAGTTTTCACTACACATTAGCAAGTCAGCACAATTAAAGATGTGGTGAGACCCATATGAAATTGTCCACTACAGATTAGTAAGTAAACACAATTAATCCTGTCCATACCTTGCTTATTAGGTAATCCACCCCTAGCCAGGAGGGGTAGAAATGGACACATCCTGGTACTTACCAAATATTGCCTTCCTTTTAGAAACGGGGCATGCTACGTATCCACAGCTCCTGTAGGACCCTGCTGGAGAAGGGAGTAACCTTTTGGCTTGGTAGTGTGGGGGCACAGGAAGAAGCCTGCTTGCCCAGGCAGTTCTCGTGCTGAGCCTTTCCACCAGTTGGTTGTGGATTGTGGGCTTGATTAGTCCCCTAATGGAGCTCAGTTTCCTCACTAATGTAAAGAGGAGGTTGGGCAAAATGATCCTCAAGTTTCCTTTGTGGTCTAAGGCCCTGTTACGGTAAGTAATCAGTTAGCCAGGCAGTTAGCCAGGCAGGCCACAGGTTTGCAGAGGGTGCGCATGTCCGTCACCTTGGTTTCCATCAACTCCACATGAAAAGTCATATATAAACAGGGACACACATAGAGGCACACTCACACACACACACACACAGGATTTATTTCCATGCCTGTTCCTATTTTGTCCTGTCCTGTGAGGGCTATCTCACCCTCACCCTTGGAAAGAACCCAGGGATCTCTAGTGAATGGAGGGACATGACAAGGCCTGCCCCAAGGTATTGAGAATGACTTATTTACTGCATGGTGGGGAGACTCCTTTTGCTGACCCTCAAAGTTGAGAGTTCCTGAGTGGTGCAAATAGTTGACACACTCAGTGGCTAACCAAATGGCTGGAGGTTCAGGTCCACCCAGTGGCACTTTGGAGGAAAGGCCTGGGGATCTTTTTCTGAGAAATCAGCCGCTGAAAAACCTATGGAGCATGGTTCTACTCTGACACACATAGGGTCACCGTGAGTCAGAGTTGACACGACGGCAACTGGTACAAAGGCCACAAGGTGACCATGCCTGATGCCGAGAATGTCCGAAAGGAGGTGGCCCAGAACTGAGAGGCAATTGTCTGAAGGTGCTACTTTGCTGGGCACCACGGGGCGCAAGAGCTCCCTCCCAGGGCCAGCTATGAATGCTCCATGTTCCGGCCAGAACACAGGGAGTGGGAACTGACTTTTGCTTCGACTTTCCGAGACCCGGTGAGAAACATCAGGAGCATTTATTAGTCATATCCACAAGGGCCCCAGTGCAGGTTAGCCAGAAGTCAAAACTGAAGGGAGAGGGTGCAGGTAGGCCTTGCGAGGAATTCTGGACCAAAGCATTCGCTAGAAACACTAGCGCCCTTGACAGAGCCAGCTTGTAGAAGCTGTTGGGGCCTGTGTTCACTTCATAAAGATGTTTTATATGGTATTCCTGGCAACAGCTGGACACTTGAAAAGAAAAACAAAAGGAACATTATTGGTAGCTTTGGGGTTGGGGGAGGGAGAGAACTTCCCTTCTCTGCCAGTCAGCTGTTCAGCAACCCCTTTTTTCCTCTCTGGAAATGTGAGGATGACATTTGTCAGCAGTGGTGTAGATTCTGCCTGGAGGGGTTTCCTAGGGAAGTTGTTGAACCTTTCTGAGTCATAGTTTGTCAGTCTGTGAAGTGGAGACAATAGTATCCCTCCTGCCTGCCTCCTGGGTATATATGCTTAAATAAAGCACAGAAAGGGCTTGGAAAACTACAAAGGAGTATGCAAATGCATGGCCGTCCTTACTATTCTAATTCTCAGGCCAGAAAATTCAGGGTAACAATTTACAGGAAGCTTAATGTTGAGAGGAGCCCTGGTGGCACAGTGGTTGAGAACTCCGTTGCTAACCGAAAGTAAGCAGTTGGGATCCACCAGGTGTTCCTTGGAAACCCCATGGGGCAGTTCTACTCTGTCATATAGGGTTGCTTGGAGTCGGAATCAACTCGACAGCACCAGGGTTGATTTGGTTTTCTTTTTAATGCTGAGAGAGGATAGAGCAGTGTTTCTCTTCTACAGGTGATTTTGCTCCCAGGGGACATAGTCGATGTGTAGAGACATTCTTGGTTGTCATGACTGGGGAAGGGATGCTACTGGCATTGAGACGGTGGAGGCCAGGAATGCTGTTAAACATTCTACAGGTCACAGGACAGTCCTCCATAACAAAGAATTATCCAGTCCAATATGTCAACAGTCCCGAGGTTGAAAACCCTGGTTTCAAGGCATGCTGGTATCTTACACAGGTTGTTGTTGGTTGTTGTCAAGTCGGCTCCAACTCGTGGTGACTTCATGTACAACAAAACAAAACATTGCCTGATCTTGCGCCATCTTGACAATCATTGGTGTGCTCCAGTCCATCGTAGCAGCCACTGTGTGTTTTGAGTGCCTTCCAATCCAGGGAGCTCGTCTTCCAAGCACTAGAGCAGACAATATTCTATTGTGATCCGCAAGGCTTTCATTGGCTAATTCTTGGAAGTAGATCCCCAGGCCTTTCTTCCTAGACTGTCTTTGTCTGGAAACTCCACTGAAATCCGCCCACCATGGGTGACCTTGCTGGTATTTGAAATACCAGTGGCATAGCTTCCGGCATCATAGCAACATGCAAGCCACCACGGTACGACAAACTGACAGACAGGTGGTAGTCCTACACATGAAGCTTACCCCAAAACCACCTTCTTCTAAGTTTAACCATTTCAATGAAACAATAAAGGCCAGTTTCACAGCTGATAATGGTGAGTCAGGAAAATGGTGAAAGAGGTCAGTGGAGACAAAGCAATGGAGACCTACCCACATGACTAGGTAGTAAGCTATTGTCTCTCCACCTTTTATGCTGTAGCTGGAATCTGCCAACTACATTTTTTCTTTGCCAGAGGCTTCATGTCAGGCCCTGCCAATAGGGGGCACTCGAGGAGACTGGAAGGCTTCAGGAAGAAGGAACACACTTAATCCTGCTTCATCTCTATGTATGTTCCTTTGAGTTTCACCCTAGCTTTACCCTGGAACTGGCAGTTCATTCCAGTAGCAGCAGTTGGTTCCTGTTTGCAGTTTTTCCTAAACCCACAGAAACAGCCTTTTTCGTTCCCCCAAGAGACAGCATTGCCAGCTGGGTGTTATCCCTTTCTCAGAGGTCTGAGTCTCAGCTCCACAGAGTCCTCCTCCAAGCTCTAATCAGTTTCATCAATCAACTCCAAATCATGGTGAACCAGCGTGTCAGAGTAGAACTGCGCCCCACTGGGTTTTCAATGGCTGATTTTTCAAAAGTAGATTGATTGCCAGGCCTTCCTCCCGAGGTATCTCAGATAGACTTGAACCTCCAGCCATTTGGTTAGTAGCTGAGCATATTAATTTGTGCTCATTAAGTTGCACCACTCAGAGACTCCCCTCCAAGATCTAAAACTTTAGAGTTCCAATCTCTTTGTTCCCTTAGCTGTAGGGGTGGTAGGTGCTTCCACGAGCTTCTACCTCCTTGGTGCCTTAGTGTTCTGTTCTCGCCTTGTCCATTCTGCAATGTGGCTAATAATTCTTCATATTAAATCCTGTCTTAAAAGAACTGGCATGGTTTCTGCCTCCTGGCTGGATGCTGACTGGTATCAAAATGAAGTACAACCTCCTTAGCACAGTGAACAGGGTGGACTCACAGAGGCCCTTATCATACCTCACTCCAGCAGGAATCAAAAAGAGCTTCCTTGATGGTGGAGGGAATGACAGTTTTGTTCGGTGTTTTCTTAGGTTTGTAAGGAACATCATGGTGACATGTCACCACCAGTGGTAGCAAGGCATTTCACCTCACTAAATGTATTTCACTAATTAAATGAGTAATTTCTTTTATAAGGATCAGCACAGATCTGGCTCTTATGGGGCAGAGGTTAAAGATGTCCCAAATGCCCAACTTTTCCAAACTGCTATACCACTCCATCATCTCTGACATCAACTACTCCCCCCTCCCCCCTGCAGTACCCTCCCTCACGTCTTTGGGTTCTGTAACTCACTGCAATGTCTCACAGAGCTCACAAACCTTATCAAGGAAATGGGTCATGCTGTTTTGGAGGCTGGCAAGTCCCAAATCCATGGGTCAGGCACAGGCTTCTCCTGACTCGCATGGCAGCAGGAGCCAATGAACTCAAATTGACAGGCCAGACAGTAGGCTGCTGGCTCACAAGGCTGTGGAAGCTGGCAAATCCCAGAATCTGCAGGTCAGACGGTAAGCTGCTGGCTCAACTCCAAGAACCAGGGGCCAGGCGATGATGAACCGGATGTGGGATCCATAGTGAGAGAGAGAGTTGTGGGGGCGTGGTGATTGGAACAAGAAAATAAGGAGTTTGTGAGCTCTTAGGTCTAAAAGTGGTTCTTCTTGATCTCTTCTGGTCATTTGTCCCATTTGGACTTTTCTGAATCAGCAAGACAGGAAACCCAAAGTTACCTGCCAATAGTAATATCCATCTCCTGCTATGCTCATGAACATCTGTTTGTGTCTAAGATCCAAATATACTGGAAAGAATTTTGTGCAGAACATGAAGGCTCCTCCCCCTGCCCCCCCCCCCAAGTTTCTTGTTTTTTAAAAAACAATCTGTGGTAGAAAAACATCCATTTGTCAGATCTATAAAGACAGTAAGAAATGCCCCAGCTTGGAAACCCAACTCACTTGGTTTATGGGAAAAGACTCTGAGATACCTATCTTTATTTTCAAGGAAGTAAATATTTGAAAAAAAAATATATTGCTTGTGTATATTCGTTTGTCCCAGCTGAAAACAGTCATTACAAAACAGTCTATAAGCAGCAACAGACGAAATGTGAAGAAAGCAGAAAGAAAGCCACATTGCTTTCTGCTGTTGTACAGAAAGTGTCCAAGACTAATTCCTTTCCAGTGGGACAAAAGAAGAAAACGTGTGCTTGAGGGATACGAAAGTGCAAGTGTATCATCCCTGGAAATCCATAGTAGCCAGGAAGGGATGCTGTTGCTCCAAAGGCTGTCACAATCCGGTGACTACGAGCAGACAGCCAGCCGGGAGGGACAGCTCTGTTGAAGATCCCAGGGCATGGAAACACCAGAGACCACCTCTGGGTATAGAACTCAGGTACTGGTGTTTTTCTCCTCTAGATAACTCCCTCCCTATTCTACAAGGATTTCTGCTATTGCTGGGGGGTGGAGGAAGCTTCTGCTGATTAATCTGGCAACTCCCAGACAACCCAGTTGTCATGGATTGAATTGTGTCCTCCAAAAATATCTGTCACCTTGGCTAGGTCATGTTTCCCTTGTATGATTGTCTACCATTTTATCATCTGATGGGATTTCCCTATGTTTTGTAAATCCTATCACTATGATGTAATAAGATGGATTAGCGGCAGTTATATTGTTGGGATCTACAAGATTAGCATTTTAAGCCAATCTTGAGACATAAAAGGGAGAAGTAAGCAGAGAGATATGGGAACCTCATACCACCAAGATAGCAGCGCTGGGAGCAGAGCGCATCCTTTGGACCTGAGGTTCCTGCGCCGAGATGCTCCCAGACCAAGGGAAGACTGATGCATCACAAGGACCTTCCTCAGAGCCAACAGACAGAGAAAGCCTTCCGCTGGAGTTGGTGCCCTGAATCCGGATTTCTAGCCTACAGGACTGTGAGAGAATAAACTTCTCTTTGTTAAAGCATCCGCTTGTGGTATTTCTGTTATAGCAGCACTAGATGACCAACACACCAGTTTTACCCATGAGGCATATATATAGACGATGTATACCTGATATGAAAACAAAAGTACCCTCAAAGTAGCCCTTTAACTGAGTCAATGGTCAATCTCTCTGAAAATACGTTCCATTTGAGGTGCATATGCAGAGACAGGGATTGCACACGTGTGTGCTTGTGAGTGTGTATATGTGTGTGCGTGTTTATGTTATAGACATTGCTAGGCTCTTTTTCTATTCTTACTCTTCCTCTGTTCCCCAGGGACTGTATTTGGTTTTCTGACAATCCTTAGATAGTCCCCCTCTATATGCACACACACCACCACTTAAGTTTGGTGGCTCCTTTTATTGTTTCCTCAAATATTTCTCAGAGAGAATAGCTCTACTGCGGCATCGAGGGCTTCTCTCTTCTCTGTGCATGAACATATCAAGTGGAAGCTTAGTGGCACCCAATATAGAAACTCCTAGCCTTCCTCCTCCCACCTTATTTGTGCTTTTATCACTTTAGTCTAGAAGTCAGAAAGGGTGGGTTGGGGTGGACTGTGGGGCACAGGGTGTGACCAGGAGCACAGTCTCCATACTTTCATTTCTGCCTATGCCAAGCTCTGCCCAAGGCCTGTGCTCTCCCAGTGATGGAACAAAGCTTGATCCCCTCAGAGCTATTCAATCCCCTCCTGACTTGGCGCCCTGGCAGGGATGAGGCTGGCACACCTGCCAGGTGAGACAGCTCCCATTCTGAGTGCCCTCATGAAGCTGGGAACACAGACTCTCTCAGGATGCTTGCACTCAGAGGCCAGGCAGCGCTTCTGCTCTCTCTAAACCACTTGGCACTCACCAGTTGGGAGTTTTCTGCCAATCTTGTGGCCAATTTGGCAGTTAATGTGAAGGCTGGGGAGACTGCTTCTCAGACATCTGGTTCTAGTTCCAGGCTTTCCCCACCAAGGACTATGTCTGGTGCATGGTGAGTTCACAGTTTCTGCACTCTCCCCTCCCAAGTTCAGATTCTGACTTACAGTGCAATAGAAGGAAACTGTATACTCTCCCTTGGCCCTCGTCCCTTCTGGGCTTCAAGATCCTGCCATACAATATTCCCACAGTGTCTTGGTCAATCTAGGTACTCAGAATAAATTCACAAATAAACAGCCAAATGAACATGCATTGATGCCATGATCCTAAAGACAGTTTGGACAGGGTCTATGTGAGGAATGTGCCAATTCTTTATGAGAGTGAAAGGTAAGACAGAAACACCCACCTTTGCTTGTGAGTACTTGTGGTTGTCCAAGGCCACACCATTGCCTCCTGAGCTCCGTCTTTCACTTTTCAAAGACGAGATAATGTTTGTAATTTGTTCAAAGCAATTTTATATAACTAATTTTTTACTTCTCAAATATGTGAGATTGATAAGAGTAGGCGTTAAGATTCCTAACTGAACGTATGTGTAAACAAAGGCATGATGGGATTTTACGTATTCATTTTCCTATCGCCGTAACGTTGCTGTCGAGTCAATTCCCACTTATAGCTCAAATATTTCTCAGAGAGTAGGACTGCCCCATAGAGTTCCCAAGGAGCACCTGGTGGATTTGAACTGCCGACCTTTTGGTCAGCAGCTGTAGCACTTAACCACTGTGCCACCAGGGTTCCCAATGTGATTCAGTGGCCCCTAAAAGTCAATTCGGTAAGAGTGGAGCCAGGATTAGAACTCAGAGTTATGTAAACTATATAAATTTTGACTAATGAGACAGCACACTCCTTCTTTCCACTCTCTATTTTTCTGTCCATTTGGCCAGCTTCTGGCCCCCTCTACCTTTCTTCTCCCATCCACACAGGAGCTGCCCACATAGTCTCATGTGTCTACTTGACCCAAGAAGCTCACTCTTCACCAGTATCATTTTCTATCCCTTAGCCTAGTCCAATCCTTGTCTGAAGAGTTGGGTTTGGGAATGGTTCCTGTCTTGGCCTAACAGAAGGTCTGGGGACCGTGACCTCTAGGGTCCCTCTAGTCTCAGACCATTAAGTCTGATCTTTTTATGAGAATTTGGAGGCTGCATCCCACTGCTCCCCTGCTTCCTCAGGGGTTCTCTATTGTGTTCCCTATCAAGGCAGTCATCAGATGTGGCCGGGCACCGTCTAGTTCTTGGTTCTTAGGCTGATGTAGTCCTTGGTTTATGTGGTCCTTCCTGTCTCTTGGGCTCATAATTACCTTGTATCTTTGGTGTTCTTCATTCTCCTTTGCTCCAGGTAGGTTGAGACCAATTGATGCATCTTAGATGGTTGCTTTTTACTTCTTCTTTGCCAATTGGGATGCCCTTTATTTCTTTATCTAGCCTAATTGCTCTAGGACCTCCAGCACAAATGGCATCCTTGTCTGGTTCCTGATCTCAAGGGGAATGCTTTCAGGCTCTCTCCATTTAGGATGATGTTGGTCGTTGGCTTTGCATAAATGCCTTTTATTATGTTGAAGAATTTTCCTTCTATTCCAATTTTGCTGAGAGTTTTTATCATGAATATGTGCTGAACTTTGTCAAAAGCCTTTTCTGCATCAATTGATAAGATCCTGTCATTCTTGTCTTTTGTTTTATTTATATGATGGATTACATTACTTGTTTTTCTAATGTTGAACCATCCCTGCATACCTGGTATGAATCCCACTTGGTCATGGTGAATCATTTTTTTGATATGTTGATGAATTCTATTGGCTAGAATTTTATTGAGGATTTTTGCATCTAAGTTCATGAGGGATATAGGTCTGTAATTTTCTTTTTTTGTGATGTCTTTACCTGGTTTTGGTATCAGGGATATGCTGGCTTCATAGAATGAGTTTGGGAGTATTCCGTCCTTCTCTATGCTCTGAAATACCTTTAGTAGTAGCGGTGTTAACTCTTCTCTGAAAGTGTGATAGAACTCAGCAGTGAGGTCGTCCTGGCCAGGGCTTTTTTTTTGTTGGGAGTTTTTAAATTACCTTTCAATCTCTTCTTTTGTTATGGGTCTATTTTGTTGTTCTACCTCTGTTTGTGTTAGTTTAGGTAGGTGGTGTGTTTCTAGAAATTCATCCATTTCTTCTAGGTTTTCAAGTTTGTTAGAGTACAATGTTTCATAGTAATCTGATATGATTCTTTTAATTTCACTTGGGTTTGTTGTGATATCACCCATTTCATTTCTTATATGGGTTATTTGCTTCCTCTCCTGTTTTCCTTTTGTCAGTTTAGCCAATGGTTTATCAATTTTGTTAATTTTTTTAAAAAGCCAGCTTTTGATCTTGTTAACTCTTTCAATTGTTTTTCATTTAATTCTACTCTAATTTTTATTATTTGCTTTCTTCTGGTGCCTGAGAGTTTCTTTTGTTGCTCTCTTTCTATTTGTTCAAGTCGCAGGGATAATTCTTTGATTTTGGCCTTCTCTTCTTTTCGGAATCGACTCGATGGCACTGGGTTTTTTGGTTCTTTTTATATGTGTGCGTTTATTGATATAAATTGACCTCTGAACACTGCTTTAGCTGTGTCCCAAAGATTCTGATAAAAAATATTTTTGTTCTCATTGGGTTCTATGAATTTCTTTATTCCATCCTTAATATCTTCTATAACCCAGTCATTTTTAAGCAGGGTATTGTTCAGTTTCCAAGTGTTTGATTTCTTTTCCGCTTTTTCTGTTATGGATTTCTACTTTTATGGCCTCATGGTCAGAGAAGATGCTTTGTAATATTTCGATGTTTTGGATTCTGCTAAGGCTTGCTTTATGACCTAATATTTGGTCTATTCTACAGAACATTCCATGTGCACTAGAAAAGAAAGTATACTTAGCTGCTGTTGGGTGGAGTGTTCTGTATATGTCTATGAAGTCAAGTTGGTTGATTGTGGCATTTAGATTTTCCGTGTCTTTATTGAGCTTCTTTCTGGATATTCTGTCCTTCACCGAAAGTGGTGTGTTGAAGTCTCCTACTATAATTGTGGAGCTGTCTATCTCACTTTTCAATGCTGTTAGAGTTTGTTTTATGTATCTTGTGGCACTGTCCTTGGGTGCATAAATATTTAATATGGTTAAATCCTCCTGGTATATTGTCCCTTTAATCATTATATAGTGTTCTTCCTTATCCTTTGTAGTAGATTTAACTTTAAAGTCTATTTTGTCAGAAATAGGCTTTTTTGCTGGTCTTTTTTGATTGTGGTTTGCTTGATATATTTTTCCCTTTGAGTTTTAGTTTGTTTGTGTCTCTAAGTCTAAGGTATGTCTCTTGTAGGCAGCATATAGACGGATAGTGTTTTTTTTTATCCATTTTGCCACTCTCTGTCTCTTTACAGGTGCATTTAGTCCATTTACATTCAGTGTAATTATGGATAGGTATGAGTTTAGTGCTATCGTTTTGATGTCTTTTTTTGTGTGTTGTTGACAATTTCTTTTTCCTGCTTAATTTTTTGCACTGAGTAGTTTATCTTTATATATTGTCCTTTCCTCTTATTTGCTGTTGATTTTGTTTCTGGTCTGAGTCTCTATTTTTTTCTTGTATTTTATTTCAATGAGTAGGATTGTTTAGTCTCCTTTGTGGTTACCTTAGTATTTACCCCTATTTTTCTGTGTTTAAACCTAACTTTCATTTCTTTATATTAACTTGTCTTTCTCTTTATATGAAAGATCTATGACTACATTTCTTAAAATTGTTTTAATGTTGTCTCCTTTTACATAATATCATCACTGTTTCACTGTTTTGAGTGTTTTTTTGTCTCAATTTATTTTTGTGATTTCCATATCCGAGTTGACATCTAGTTGCTCTGTCCAGTGTTCTAGTCTTGGGTTGATATCTGATATTATTGATTTTCTAGCCAGAGAACTCCCGTTAGTATTTCTTGTAGTTTTGGCTTGTTTTTTACAAATTCCCTAAGCTTCTGTTTATCTGGAAATGTCCTAATTTTGCCTTCATATTTGAGAGACAGTTTTGCTGGATATATGATTCTTGGCTGGAAATTTTTTTTCCTTTAATGCTTTATATAAGTCATTCCCCTGCCTTCTTGCCCGCATGATTTCTGCTGAGTAGTCTGAGTTATTCTTATTGACTCTCCTTGGTAGGTGACTTTTCATTTATCCCTTGCAGCTCTTAAAATTCTCTATTTTTGGTTTTGGCAAGTTTGATTGTAATATGTCTCCGTGACTTTCTTTTAAGATCTACCTTATGTGGTGTTCGATGAGCACTTTGGATAGATATCTTCTTGTCTTTCATGATATCAGGGAAGTTTTCTGCCAACAAATCTTCAACATTTCTCTCTGTATTTTCTGTTATCCCTCCCTGTTCTAGTATTGCACTCACTCGTAGATTATTTCTCTTGATAGAGAGATTCTTAAAGCTTCTTCATTTTTTTTTTAATTCTTTTATCTGATTTATCTTCAAATATGTTGGTGCCAAGTGTTTTATCTTCTATCTCACTAATTCTGGCTTCCACTTCCACAATTCTGCTCCTCTGACTTTCTATTTAGTTGTCTAATTCTGTAATTTTATTGTTAATCTTCTGAATTTCTAATTGCTGTCTCTGTATGTTTTCTTGCAGCTTATTAAATTTTTCATTGTGTTCTTGAATAACCTTTTTAATTTCTTCAACTGCTTTATCTGTGTGTTCCTTGGCTTGTTCTGTGTTTTGCCTGATCTCCTTCCTGATCTGATCTCCTTCCTGATGTCTTGAACAGTTCTGTATATTAATCTTTTGCATTCTGCATCTGGTATTTCCAGAAAGCCATCTTCATCCGGAAGACCCCTTGATTCTTTGTTTTGAGAGCTTGTCGAAGTGATCATGGTGTGCTTCTTTATGTGATTTGATATTGACCGTTGCCTCAGAGCTATCTGTAAGTTATTGTATTAGTTTATTTTATGTTTGCTTACTATATTCTAGCTTCTTGCTTTGTTTTGTTTTGATATGTCCAGATAGGTTGCTTGAGTGACCTAGCTTGATTATTTTCACCTTTGGAGCTCTAATGTCCTGTCACCAGATGGCTAGAGCTGTTATCAGGTATATGAGCCTAGAAGCCCATTCACTTTTCTTGTGTGGATTCAGCTCCTAATCCACTTTCTTAAATACAACACCATAGCACAGGGGGCTCTTCTACACCAGCAGTAAAAGATGGCCAGAAAGAAATTTATATCTGAATAAGGCTTTTGTTTTTAAACAATGCTGAGAAGGGACATTTGTGAGTGACTAATTTTTATGAAGGTGAAATGACAGTGGTCAAGAAGTACATATATTGCAAAGTGAGGGTTATCACCCTTTGTTCTGGATCCGAACTGAAAACTTGCAGATAATTCCTTTGCCTTCTCTTCTTCCTGAGATTGGATCCTCTCCAAGGGGAAATGGGACTAGATCTGCAGCCTTGAAGCATTGAGGACTCAGATCGAAGGGTGATTTTTGCTATTGGGGTCTGTCCTTTCCCTGTGGCTCCACACTTTTCCCAGCTGTCTATCTGGATGCCTTTTCTTAGTGGGAGGGAGAGAAAATCAGAGACCTAAAACCACTTCAGATATCTTGTGGAGCATCTGGATGAATGCATCAAGATCCACGTGTAAAACAGAAAGCCTGAAATAAGTGATAGTTAGAGGAAAAATGGAGTCCAATGGTTAAGCTCTCAGCTACTAACTAAAAGGTCTGTGGTTCAAATCTACCAACTCTTTGGGGGAAAGAGGTGGCAGTCTGCTTCCATAAAAATCACAGCTTTGGAAAACCTATGCGGGAGTTCTACTCTGCCCTTGACTAATTGGAATTGACTTGATGGCAATGGGTTTGGCTTTTTTTTTAATTGGGAAAATCAAACTCCAAGGTTCAACATTTAACTGTTCTTGCATCATGATTACAAGTGCTGAAATAAGGAGATGAATAGGTAGGAAGAGATCCAGGGCCAATCATGAGGGCTGAAACCTCTGCACTCCTCTGTGGGATCCTTCAATATCCGTCCTTACTCATTCAGCAGACATTCACTGAAGCAAAGATAAAGATTTATAATGGCACCTAACAGTTTTGCATTGAGCTCTGCAGTTTACTTTTCAAATGTTCATTTTTATTTTATTCTCCCACATACCCTGGCCAGCATTAACACCCCCTTCAGTGGACAGGTGCAAGGACACCAAGTGCCTTGCCAGAGGACACACAGAGTGTAAGTCGTAGACAAGAATCCAAGCCAGGTCTTCTGACTCTGGTCCAAGACAATATTTTCTCTATGACTTTGTCTTTGAAATTCAGCCTCCCTATTAGTCTATTCAAGTCCAGGTGGATGAACCTTCCCAGACCAGAAACAGTGGTTGGGCAGTGTCCATGAGGGAGAATATTAGGAGTCCTGGCATCCAAATAGAGTGGCTAAGAGGCCAAGTTATCGAGTTTTTTTCTTGTCTCTAAGAAAGTGTGAAAAAGACAAATCTCATCTCACACCTCCGGGAAAACACCCTAGATGTTTTTTGTTTTCTTGGCTTTTTATTTTGTTTTTCTGATTAAAAGGATTTGCGGTAGAGGAATCTATCTGAAACACAAAAGCTTAATTGTAGCTTTGTGGCCTATAGGCCAATGTACAAACACATTTTAAATGAAATAATAAATCTCTATTAGGATGTGCTCAGAGAATCTTTCCCAGGGTTTATATCAACGGAGTAAGAATTATAACGGCTTCCAAGATATAATCCTTTTTTGTTTGTTTTAATATTAAGTCATGGGTATGTGACATAACCATTTTCTAAAGGATGCTGCCATTCTAGTCTTCCCCCTTCAGGCACTGGAAGAGTGACAACAAACGTTGGGTGAATTTACCTACTCCTTAGCAAACCTCCATCAGGTCCCTGGGTGCTGCAAATGGTTTGTACTTGACTTCTAAACGAAAGTTTGGCAGTTCAAACCCACCCAGCAGCACTGAAGAAGAAAGCTGTATTATCCCTGAAAATGAGGGTGGTGTTTCTAGTCAGAAAATAAGTGAGAGTTGTTTGTATGGTCCTTTCCTTTTTTTCTTCATGTATTTTTTGGGAACATCTCCCTGATTCCCGAATCTGCCTGTCAGCTTCAGCAAAGCAATCAGTGTTTGGGTCCATGTTTTCAAACAACCGAAGCCTCTGATTTAGTTTAGAAAAAAACTTCAGATAATCCTTTCACTGTAAAATTTTTTGAAAACTACTTCCTTCCTTTTCCTCATTCTTCTTTTCTTCTTCAGCATTTCTTTCCCCTTCAAAATTCAGTAAGTCCTGTTCTGTCAATTCCCCTTATATCAAATCACGTGCCGCAACACTGTCTGTAGTACATGTTACTAATGATAAGGTGGACAAAAAAAGGATGGATGGTTCTTTAAATTTGTTTCGTCCTAACTCAAAAACTCCTGAACTGGGGACTACTTCTACATGTCTTACGCCTGGTTTATCAATTCCAGAACTCTGCGTCTAATGGCCTACAGTTGGGAAAGTTAAATCTTTCTAATATCCAGAAGCATCCTACACAATGACAGACTCCATCAACTGGGGTTTTGTTTTTGTCAGTTTGTTCATTACTGACGTGCTTCTGTTTCTAAGTGTTTGGGATAAATCATTGCAAACACTGGAAATGTTGAGTGCTTAAATATGTGTAGCCAGGCCATCTGCCTGTGAAACTCTATAAAACATCCAGAGGCCATTGAGATGTCATTTCTCCAAATTTAAGCCTGAAAAAAGTGTCTTCCTGTTGATTGTTGCTTGAAAGAACACCCACCCCCACACACATTGTTCAGAAATCTTTTTTTTTTAAATTCACCATTGTTTACAATATCCTACTATCTAAGTTTGCCCTTGATTGCAGTAGATGGCATTGAATCTGTGACACTGCTGGGGTTTTCTGGTTTATCCCCATTTGCTTGTGAGCTACTTGTTAGCTAATTATTTTCATTTAATTTGTATATATTAACTGTTAAATATTATATATAATAATTAAATATGAAATTATTTAAATATTTATCTCTTTCAAGTCCCAGCTTTTTGTGATTTTGTCTTTCTGATTTCAAAACACAGTGTGTAGTGAATACTATGGTGTGTCACCCAGACTCCCCCTTCGGGACTGAAGCAACCTGTGGTGCAGTGAATTACTTAATATGGCCCTCTAGCCATAGTTCTTGTAACGCCCACCAAAATGACTGGGTGGCACTATGCAAATGAAGGGCTTGTGGCCCATTGAAGGGATTGGATAGCTTGCTAATAATGTAAATAAGGTGCATGGCACGCTTATGGGGTTGGGACCAAGCAAATAAGTTGTATGGAGCCCTAATGAGAGGCTTGGTCAATTTTGCCATCCTGCTAGGCTTAAAATGAGCCATCCCAGAGGCTGACGGGGGACCTGACTACCACCAAGAAGAGGAGATGGGAGCAGAGTACGTCCTTTGGACCAGAATCCCTGCACTGAGAACCTCCTACAACCAGGAGCTAAAGAGAGTTGTAACACTGTAACAAGATGGCGAGAAGCAGTGGCAGAACCAGGAGACTGGTAGGAGAAGGTGTGGTGAGCTTCCTGACTCCCGGAGTGAGAAAGCTGAATACTTTCAGGAAACAGGCTTCGAGGCAGAAAGGAGGTAATCCTGGGCACTTGGTGGAGCTAGGCTCACTGACCCACGGAGTGAAAGAGCTGAGTACCTGTGGACAGGAGGCTTCCTGGTGGAGTGGAGTGCCTCTGGGCACTTGTTGGCAGAGCTAGGCTTGCTGGCTCAGAAACTAGAAAGCTGAGCGCCTTTGGGCTGAGGCTTGCTAGTGCAATGGGGTGCCTCTGGGCACTTACTGTCAGAACTAAAGAGCTTTGTGACACTTGCCTGAGCAGGGAAGAGGCTGGGCTGAGGGACCAAGGGCAGAGAGAGGCCCACCTGTGGGTATGGCTGACGAGAGTCTGCGCTGATTGAAGAAATGTGTCCTGAGCATTCCTGAACCTGAATTGTAACTTGTTACTTCTCTAACAAACCCCACCATTGTATCATCTGGGAGATCTGTGTGGCCATTGCAACAAATTATGGAACCCAGCAGAGACATAGAGAGTGCGTTGGGAGGGACAGCTAGTGTTGGAATTGGTAAAAAGTTTGGAGGGTGGCCTTTGCCTTATAGGAATCAGCCTTGGGCTGTCAATACTGATAATGATGATGCTGATAACGATTCTCTCTTCCCCTCTTGGTTAGGAGCTCAGACTACTCCAACAGACCATTTTTCCCCAGTCTTTTTCCCAACTGTCGGAAGTTGGGGTCCCATTGGCTCATATCCAAGCTCCTCTCAGAGAAGGACCTCCAGCCTGAAAAGAGTTGTGTTCCCCTCCCTTAGGGCAGCCCAACAACAAAGTGGGTAAGAAGTGGGGAGGAATTTAAAGACCTGACCCTCTTGCCCAGCTTGTTACAAATCTAAAGGGCTGCCTCAGCTCTAGCACTTCCTGTTAGGTTGGCATTGCAGCCCAGCTTCTCCCGCTGCCCAGTCATACTCCCCTGGTCTCTGACAGGCGTTGTTCCCAAGAGCACTTCTCAAAATAAACCCACCACACACAAATCTCCATCTGAAAGTATGTTTCCCAGGAAACCCAACCCATGACATAGTAGAAGCCTCCCATTTATCTGTGTTGTACATAGGTCAACCTACCAACATGTTGCTGCTTTAATTTTACTTTGAGTAAACAAATCCATTTCACTTATTTGGTTGTTTCCTAATTTATCTATCTACTGAGGTGAGTGTTCTCAGTTTTAAAACCTATGGCTTTGGATTCCGTGTCAAAAACTTTTCCTCTGACTTCACAAATTGATACCCCAGTAATAGTGAGATGCAGATGAAGGAACGCTCTTGGGCTGCACTAATGTGCAACTAAAGGGCAATTAAGGCCATCTGGCCCTCTGGACTGTCACCTTCCCTTGCTGCCATTGTTTGGAAACTTAGGCCCCCAATAAACAAATGGTCTAAGGGTCTGCAGGAGCAATGCAGGTGTCCTGTGAGCCACTCTGGCCCCAGAATGTTATACTAAAGAAAGTTTCTATCCCGTAACAGGATTTGGAGTTTTTTTCTGTCGGAGTGGCATCTACTAGGTCTGCTTAGAGAGCAGCTCCTTCCATAGGCTTAGTTGCAAAAGAGAAGAGGAAAAATATGTTTAAAAATGTTGGGGGAGGGAGGTGGAAAGAGGCTGGGTCGATGTGTGCATTCTCTGAGCCTGCTCACATTCCATAGTTTATGTGCTCCACCAGGACATGTTTTGCAAAGAAAGTAATACTTGACTAAATCGTCCTCCTGATGTAAACCTATAATTTAAAAATTAAATGTATTTAGAGAACAAGTCAAAACAGGAAACACATTCCCAAAGTGGATAAAGATATTTATGAGTTAAAATATCTACCATTACCATAGTAGATCTGTTTTCCCTATGTTTAAATATAAAAACTCTGAAAAGTGCAGACAGAAGGAGCAAAGGAGTCAGCCCTCATTTGCTCTCGTGGATGAGGCTATGGAAACTCTATCCATTCATCGATATTCTCTCTTTGGCTATACTTCTCCGGAGAGGCTGTGGTGTTCATTGTCCCACACGTACGGGCTGTCGCAGGTGGAGCACAGGCAAAGCCTGAAAGAAAGGAATATATGTTTTCACGAAGAAAAAAAAAAAGTAAGGGGCAGGAAAAATTAACCAATTACTCAAGGAGAGCCAGGAGAGAAGGAAGGAAGGAAGAAGTGAGCTAAATGTAGGTGAGCTTGTACACCTAGACACCCTTTCACTAATGATCCTAAATTGGCTGTCCGTGCAAAATAGGCCTCTTTGAAAGAGGTAATCACACATAAATCAGTGCACATATCCTATGTTAGTGAGACTTATGCAGAGGCAAAGAAAAGTAAGATGCAACTTCTGCTCTTAGGGAACTTACTTATCTAGATGAGGAGACAAGAGGACACCTATAAAAGCCAAGAATCAAAGGCCTAAATTACAATAAAACAATCTAAGAAACATCACTAGGCAATGCCTGATTGTTCCAGGAGAAATAATTTTCTCTATTTTCCAGTATAGGAACTGTAGCTCAGCTGCTTTGACCCTGCAGAAAAAGAGTCAATAAACAGGACAGGCACCTTGCATTCACCCAGGGCGAACTTTGAGATATTTATGTAAACCATCCCTAAAAGAGTAAAGGCAACCCTGGGTGATGCAAACCACTAAGCATAAAGCGATGGGGTATCATTTCTGAGAATAGGTTCTAAAGAGGCAGTATCTTACTTCTTGTAGGTCCCTTCTTTCTCATTTGCTCACTCCGATAGAAGCCAGATGAACTGATTTATGGAGAGGCCCATATGGCCAGGAACTGAAGGTAACCACTAGTCAACAGACAGAAAAGAATTGAGGCCCTTAATCCAGCAACGTGGAAGGAATTGAGTCCTTCCAACACAACAGTGTGAGCAAGTTTAGAAGTGGGTTCTCTCTCAGTTGAGCTTTCAGAAGAAATGGCAGCCTCAACCAATATTTGATTGCAGCCTTTTGAGAGACTGAGGCAGTTACCCAATTAAGCCATGTTTGGATTTCTGCCCCACAGAAACTGTGAGATAATAAATGTTCTTTCAAGTTGCTAAATTTTTGGATAATTTCTTATGCAGCAAAAAATAACTATTATAAAGTCCATCTATGAAAATAAAAAAATTTAGGTCATTTTACAGTTGTTGAAGCCAAGGTATCAAAAGACTAAACACATTTTGCGTGGCTACCCAGGAACCAAACCAAAAGACAAACCTGTTGCCTTTGAGTTGATTCCGACTCACAGTGACCCTATAGGACAGAGTAGAACTGCCCTATAGAGTTCCCAAGGAGCACTTGGTAGATTTGAACTGCTGACATTTCAGTTAGCAGCCATAGCTCTTAACCAGTATGTTACCAGGGTTTCCATAGTGACACTATAGGACAGAGTAAAACAATGCCCCATAGGGTTTCCAAGGAGCAGCTAGTGGATTCAAACTGCCAACCTTTTGGATAGCAGCCAAATGCTCAACCACTGTGCCACTTGGGCTCTGGTACACAGCAAAGCAGTGACAAAATAAGAAATGGAATTTAGATACAAGTTGATCCCCAAACTTATCACAAAAGGCAGTGTTAAGTATTGAATTATGTCCCCCAGATATCTGTGTCAACTTGGCTAGGCCATGATTCCCACTATTGTGTGTTTGTCCACCGTTTTGGGATCTGATGTGATTACCCTATGTATTGTAAATCCTAACCTCTGTGATGTTAATGAAGCAGGATTAGGGGAAATTTTTAATGAGGCAGGACTCAATCTACAGGATTATGTAGTGTCTTGAGTCAGTCTCTTTTGAGATATAAAAGAGAATCAAGCAGACAGGAGAAACACCTCATACCACCGAGAAAGAAGTGCCAGGAGCAGAGTGTATCCTTTCGATCTGGGGTCCCTGCACTGAGAAGCTCCTAGACCAGTGGAAGATTGATGACAAGGACCTTCCCCCAAGACCAACACAAAAGAAAGCCTTCCCTTGGAGCTAGAGCCCTGAATTTGGACTTCTAGCCTCCTAAGCTCTGAAAGAATAAAGTTCTGTTTGTTAAAGTCATCTACTTGTGTTATTTCTGTTGTAGCAGCACTAGATAACCAAGATTGAAATTGGTACCAGAAGAGTGGGGTGCTGATCTAACGGATACCCAAAATGTGGAAGTGGTTTTGAAACTGAATGGATTGAGGCTGGAAGAGTTTTAAGGTGCCTTGAAGAGACTGTTGGTAGAATTATGGACAGCAAAGACAATTCTGGTGAGGGCTCAGAAAGAAGTGAGGAAAGCTGTAACACCAGAGGTGGCACAGATGGCAAAAAGTAGCAACAGAGAAAAGGTGGTAGCAGAACCAGAAGGCCAGAGCAAGACAGCATGAGAGCTGACCCACAGAGCAAGAGAGCTGCCTGCTTCCACTCAAAGTATACTGGCAGAATGGGGTACCTCTAGGCACTTATCGGTTGAGATAAAGAGCTTTGGAAAACTTGCCTGAGCAGGGCAGACACGGGGCCAGCCCAAGAGCCCTAAGGGCCTGAGAGGTCAAGGAACCAGGAAGCAGAAGCTGAAGCGACAAGGAGCATAGGTTACAGAGCTGCCTTGATCTCAAACGGTGGGGCCACAACCTCTGGGGTTTCAAGGGATGGAACTACGGTCTGGCAGGTTTCAAAAGGTGGGGTCACAGCCTCCTAGTTTCGAGTCAGTTCTTAACACCAACTCCATTCCAGAGTGTGGTGCTGCCTTTCAAGAGTGCCAGTAGGATGGGGCCGGATCTGATGACCAAAGCTGAGGGGGTGGGGCTGCTATGCCCAAAGGACAGTAGAACAGGGCCTGCTGAGACCAAGTAGGTTTGTCACTCAGACAGACTAGGAGAATTGGGGCTTCCCAAATCCAAGGGAGCAGATTTGCTGTCCCAGTGAGCCTGGAAGGCAGAGCTGAAGCCCAGGGCTGAGGAGCCTCCACCCAAATTCCAGAAAGGGTGGCTAACACCTAAAGCCTAAAGGGCAGGGCCGTTGCCTAAATGGTCTCAGAGAACAGAGGAATATTTTCAAGCCTTTGAGAGCAAATGTAGCGTGTTCTGCTGACTTACTTGGTGCCTGTTATTCTTCCTTTCCCTCCATTTACTCCCCTGTTTGTAATGGAAATGTCTACCTTGTGCCTGTTCTACCATTCTACTTTGGAAGCAGGTGATGTTATTCTAGATTTCACAGATGAAGAGGAATTTTTCCCGGATGGAATTTGGACTTGGAGTTGACTTAGGACTTTTGGGATGATATAATGTGTTTTACATGTGACAAGGACAGGAATTTTGGGGGACCGAAGGAGGGAATGTTATGGATTGAATTATGCCCCCCCCCCCCCCAAAATGTGTGTTAACTTGGTTGGCCGTGATTCCCACTATTGTGTGGTTATCTGCCATTTTATGATCTGATGTGATTATCCTGTGTGTGCTAAATCCTAACCTCTGTGATGTTAATGAGGCAGGATTGGAGGAAGCTATGTTAACGAGGCAGGACTCAATCTACAGGATTAGGTTATATACTGAGTTAGTCTCTTTAGAGACATAAAAGGACCTTCCCCCAGAGCTGACGAGAGAGAAAGCATTCCCCTAGATCTGGCACCCTGAATTCAGACTTCTAACCTCCTAAACTGTGAGAGAATAGGGTACTGTTTGTGAAAGCCATCCACTTGTGATATTTCTGTTATGGCAGTACTAGATGACTAAGACAGACTGTGACAACGTTTTGGGTCAAATAATGCTAGTGGGATCCATGAGGTTGGTAGTCAGGTGTCATCTCCCTTTCCTTGGCTTCTTTTTTCTAGTCTTTTTATGGAGTAACTACTCAGTGCAAGGCCTCATCCCAGGAATATTATTCCTTTAACAAGGTAACTTTGTTTTTTCCAAAAGAAAGAGATTCCAGGCATTCAGTGTGCATTCTAAAAAAATGAGATGTTGAAGCTTAAGAGAAAAGTAGCTTTCAGGTAAGCACATGTTATAGATTCAATTGTGTGTTGGTTAAGGTTATAAGACAACTTGGCTGGGCCATGACTCTCAGTGGTTTGGTAGTTATGATGTGATCACTTCCATGATGGGATCTGCTGTGAGTAATCAATCAGTTGAAAGGAAGTTTCCTTGGGGATATGGCCTGCATAAATATACATGGACATTCTGGCAAAGCTCATGGGCTTTTGCTCACTCTGGATCCTGCAGCTGGCTCCTGTTTGTCTGATCTCTGGTTCTTTGGACTTGAGCTAGCAGCTTACCTGCCATCTTGCCTGCTGACCTTGGGATTCATCTACCTCTGCAGCCTCTGAGCCAGAGGCTTACTGTCTGACATGTCAATCTTGGGCTCTCCAGCCCCTGCAGCTATATGAGACAGAAAAAACCTACAGCCTGACCCATGGGCTTGGGACTTTCCAGCCTCTACAGCCATGTGAGCCATTTCCTTGATATAAACCTCTCTCTGTCTATATATATACATATATGTATGTATGTATGTATGTATATATATATATATATATATATATATATATATACGCTTTATGGTTTTGCCTCTTTAGAGAACCCAGCCTAAGGCATTTGGTACTGAGAATGGTTCTAGAGAAATAAAATTGTTAAGAATGGGTTTCCTAAATTGGTTCTCAAATCTGGTTTGTCTTAAAGATGCTGATAACTCTGCTTCCAGTAGTTAAGAGGGCACTGCTAGTCCATGGCATGGGGTGGCAATACAAATACTCAAAATATCACCACGAGTAGAGCAGGTACTGGTGAGAGATGAGGCTCTGGGTGATGACATGTTTGATACCTTTCTACAGTTTTATCATAACTAGAAGTATACGGAAACTGCTTGGTTTGTCCTACTTTTGCTAGACAAAGTGATGAAAGAAAGAGATAAGTTCAGGCACCATGTAAATGACCTAAAAGTTTCCACTTGTGCCTTGAAAGAAAACCTGATTTCTTGTAGCAACAGAGCTGATATTGCTGAAATCCAAACCCAGAATCTCATCATAAAAGTGGCTGAATTACCAAGTCACCAGGCAGCCTGAGCTACCCATCATGAACTGGATGTCATCTGACCCACAGAGCCATAAAGTTGGATGTGCACAGCACATTAAATGAGATCAGGCCAGAGCAGGACCTGAAGGTACAAGTAAGTTGCATAAGGAAATGGCCCAAATGCCCATGGTCTCCACTCCTGTCACAATACCTTCCATCTCCCAGTCTGCACTATTTGTCTTCATGGGGAGTTCCCTATGATCAATTGACTGAGGACAAGAAAACTTGTGCCCGGTTAACAGATGGTTTTGTGAGATATGCAGGCACCACTCGAAATGGGCAGCTGTAGCACTACAGTCCCTTTCTAGGAGCTCCCTGAAGGACAATGGTGAAGAGAAATCCTCCCAATAGTCAGAACTTCAAGCAGTGCACCTGGTTTTCACTTTGCTTGGAAGAAGAAATGGCCGTATATGTGACTATATACTGATTCATGGGCTGTGGCTAATGGTTTGGCTAGAAGGAACATGATTGGAAAATTGGAGACAACGAGGTATGGGGAAGAGGTATGTTGATAGACCTCTCTGAATGGGTCAAAGAAATAAAGATATTTATGTCTCATGTGAATGCTCACCAAAGGGTGACCTCAGCAGAGGAAGATTTTAATAATCAAGTGGTAGATGATGTGTTTCTTGGAAACCAGTCATACTCTTTCCCCAGCCACCCCGTCATTTGTCCAATGGGCTCATGAACCAAGTGGCCATGGTGGCAGGGATGAAGGTTATGCATGGGCTCAGCAATATGGACTTCTACTCACCATGGTCTACTTGGCTACAGCCACTGCTGAGTGCCCAGTTGGCCAGCAGCAGATAACAACCCTGAGTCCCCGATATGACAACATTCCTTGAGATGGTCAGCCAGCAGCCTGGTGGTAGGTTGATTACATTGGACCTCTTCCATAATGGAAAGGGCAGCTTTTTTTTTTTTTTTTTTTTTTTTAATTTTTATTGTGCTTTAAGTGAAAGTTTACAAATGAAGTCAGTCTGTCATACGGAAATTTATACACACCTTGCTATATACTCCTAATTGCTCTCCCCCTAATGAGACAGCACACTCTTTCTCTCCACCCTCTATTTTGGTGTCCATTCGGCCAGCTTCTGACCCCCTCTGCTCTCTCATCTCCCCTCCAGACAGGAGATGCCAACATAGTCTCATGCATCTACTTGATCCAAGAAGCTCATTCTTCACCAGCATCATTTTCTATCCCATAGTCCAGTCCAATCCCTGTCTGAAGAGTTGGCTTTGGGAATGACTCCTGTCCCGGGCTAACAGAAGGTCTGGGAACCATAACCTCCAGGGTCCCTCTAGTCTCAGTCAGACCATTAAGTCTGGTCTCTTCATGAGAATTTGGGGTCTGCATCCCACTGCTCTCCTGCTCCCTCAGGGGCAAAGGGCAGCATTTTGTCCTTACTGGAATAAACACTTACTCTGGATATGGATTTGCCTTCCCTGCACACAATGCTTCTACCAAAACTACCACCTGTGGACTTACAGAATACCTTATCCACCATCATGGTATCCCACACAGAATTGCCTCAGATCAAGAGACTCACTTCACAGCAAATGAGGTGAGGCAATGGGCCCATGCTCATGGAACTCACTGGTGTTACCATGTACCCCATCATCCTGAAGCAGCTGGCTCGATAGAATGATTGAATGGCCTTCTAAAGACACATTTGACACAATTATGGCACCAGCTAGGTGGCAATACCTTGCGGGGTTGGGGCAATGTTCTCCAGGATGCTGTATATGCTCTAAACTAGCATCCAATACATACTGCCGTTTTCCTATAGCCAAGATTCATGGGTCCAAGAATCAAGGGGTAAAAATGGGACTGGCACCACCCATTATTTCCCCTAGTGACCTACTCACAAAATTTTTGCCTCCTGTTACTGCAACCCTATGTTCTGCAGGTCTAGAGGTCTTAGTTCCAAAGGGAGGAATGCTCCCACCTATAGACACATCACTGATTCCATTGAACAGGAAGTTAAGAATCTACCTGGCCACTTTGGGCTCCTTATGCCTATGGATCAACAGGCAAAGAAAGGAGTTACCATATTGGCTGGTATGATTTATCCTGATTACCAAGAGAAAATCAGATTGATATTACATAATCAAGGCAAAGAACTGTGTGTCTGGAATGCAGGAGATCCCTTAGGAGATCTCTTAGTACTACCATGCCCTGTGGTCAAAGTCAATGGAAAACTATAGCAACCCAGTTCCGACATAACAACTAACGGCCCAGACCCTTCAGGAGTGAAGGTTTGGGTCACCCCACCAGGCAAAGAATCGTGACCAGCTGAGGTGCTTGCTGAGGGCAAAATGAATACGGAATGGGTGGTGGAAGGAGATAGCTCTAAATAACAGTTACAACCATCTGCAGAAACAAGGACTGTGATCATTATGAGTATTTCTTCCTTGCATCAGATATTTTTGTTTTCTTCACTTATAAAATATAAGATATAAACAGGGCCAGCGAGTTTTCAATTGTACATGTGTTAGTTGTATCATGTTAGGCACAAGTATGACTTTATAATTGTCTTCATTCAGAGGTTATGTGTGGTTTAACGAGATGGGTACAGGTGACAAGCTGACAAGGTGTAGACTCTGATCATTAAGGTTGTGTGTGAACTTGGGTGGGCCATGATTCTCAGTGGTTGGGCAGTTAAGATGCAGTTTGTCAGTCATGTAAAGATGTAATCACCTCCATGACGAGATCTGGTATAATGTGATCACCTCCATCATGGAATCGGCTGTGAGCAGCCAATCAGTTGAAAGGGATTTTCCTTGGGGGTGTGGCCTGCCTCCAAAATAGGTGGGCTTTCTGGCAAGGCTTGTAGACTTTAGCTCACTCTGGAATCTGTAGATGACTCCTGTTCATCTGACCTCTGGTTCTTGGACTTGAGCTAGCAGCTTACCTGCTGTCTTGCCTGCCAATATTGGGTTTATCAGCCTCTGCAGCCTGTGAGACAGAGGCCTGCTGTCTGACCTGCTGATATTGGGTTCTCTAGCCCAGGAGAAACCTCCAGCCTGACCCACGAACTTGGGACTTACCAGCTTCTGCAACCCTGTGAGCCATTTCCTTGATATAAATCTCTGTATATACATATTTTTGAATGTCTAGAGAACCCAGCATAGGACAAATTGTGTCCCCCCAAAATATGTGTTGGAATCCTACCTGCTATACCTATAAATGTATTTCTGTCGGGAATAGGGTTTTCTTTGCAATTTTAATGAGACTGCATCTGTGTAGGTGTATCCTAAATCTAATAATGTCTGAGTGATATAAAAAGCAGCCTAGACACAAGCAAGCAAGCGCAAATGGAGGAAAGACAAATGCCATGTGAAGATCACCAAGAAACTGATGAACGCTGGGGCTAGAGAGGCTGAGACAAGAATCTTTTCCCAGAGTGAACAGAATGGGCCTTCCCCTAAAGCTGGCACCCTGAATTCAGACTTCTAGCCTCCTAAACTGTGAAAAAATAAATTTCTGCTTGTTAAAACCACCTACTTGGGGTATTCCTGTCACAGCAGCATTAGCAAATTAAGATAGCGTGTAATAATTATAGTCTTCTCCTTATCTAATTTTTTATTCTTGAGAATTTTGCCCCCAAATTGACAATGCTTCAAGAAGCATCTTCTTAATTGCACTTTCTTCTTACTTAATCAAGTGGAAAGAATAACTATGATAAATGCAGGAGGAACATTTTCCCTTCTAGTGAAATTTTTAGCCAGGACCCCCAGACCTCTTTCCACAGAGAAATAATAGTTCTGAATACTGCACTGGATACAAGAATGCTTCACATCAACCAGGCTAATTTTAAAAGTTCATTGAAGAAACTTAAGGTGGAATTAAAAAAAAAAAAAAAAAAGCATCTCACATTGTAAAATTCTAAACTTCTAGTCTATGTAGATTAAGTGTGCCTTTCCGAATATCCCTTAAGTATATCATAAAAGAAAAGCACTAGAGCCTTGGCATAGTAGTAGGGTTCTCATATTTGGTGAGCATAATTGTCGAGTCAACCTTACTGTTAAAACTAAGCCCCCTTGGAAAGTCTCCAAAATAAAGTGGTTCTACAACAAAGGCTTTCATGTGGTGAGTGGTCAGTAAGTACGGAACAGATAAATCTGGTGTTAGAAGAAAGAGAATCTCATCTTTTGTAGAAAAAAAGAAAAATTCTAACCCCACTATAACACTGGTACTTAAAGTCCATTGCTTAAGGCTACTGTGGTGTTTGTAGCACCCCAACAGGCTTGGTGTTCTGGGATGAAACAATGACAACCACAATGTCAACAATAACACAGATACCATAAATATTTTAGATAAATAATCTGATTTATTCATCACAACAACCCTGCTCTGTAGGTAATTATTTTCCCCGTTGTACCTTGGGGAACTGGAGATCAGAGAAGCTGAGTTAACTTGTCTAAAGTCATTTAGCCAATGAAGGGTTGAGGTAGGATTCAAAACCAGATCTCTTTGATATCAAAGTTATGAGGGTTCCTATGTTCCCAAACCCCTGACCTCAGAGGGAATGGAACTTCAGGCCTCAAGGTTCAGAGCTTTGACCTATTCTGGTGATACCCAACTGCCCTTGGTAAAAAGAGTATGCACACAACCACAATGTTGACCCATGTGTGAAGTGGAATGGTACTCTGGAGCTAATCACCACAAAAGTAGGATGAAGAGGGGAGGCCTAGAAATGATGATGACTTGAGGAAGGCCAGAGAGAGAGTTATCCATGGGGTATTTTCCCCAGGATATTCCTAAGGCAGAAACTCAACCTGCTCTTCAGTCTTCCACCGAAGAGCTCTCATGAAGGTTTAGAAGAATTTTTTTTTTTTTAATATATATGTGTATTTTATATTTCTAAAAAGACTTTAGATTCACCTATTGGTGGTGCAGTGGTTAAAGCACTCAGCTGCTAACCAAAATGGTGGTTTGAACCCTCTAGCCATTCCATGGGAGAAAGATGTGGCAGTCTGCTTCTGTAAAGATTACAGTCTTGGAAACTCTATGGGGCAGTTCTACTCTGTGCTATATATAGCATTGCTAGAAGTCGTGATTAACTCGACGGCCGTTTGCTTTTTTTTTTTTTTTTGGTATTGTTTGTTCATCCTTATTTAGAATGCTGAACATTTTAATATTTTCTGGCTTAACTGGGGAAAAATGTGGCTTTTTCTCCCAGGAGAGGCACTCACTGTGAAATATCACAAATAGTAACCCGATACTTCGTGCCATTTTTCCAGTGAATAACATAGTTTGACTTTTTCCCCAAGAACGTATTAAGATATTCTTTTAGGGCAAAGACTAACGCTTTTTTGACTACAGTCAAAGAAGAAAAAAGAAAAAAAGGTAAGCTGTGCGTGAACAATGAATTTTTAATTTTCTGCAGTGATTCTAGCTCCACTCAGTTATGCCCACCAGAGGGTTTATGTATTATTGGACGAAAAGTCAATCAATCTATACGTGTTTATTTAACGTCTACTAAACACATCATGGACATTATACCCTGGCAGCCCGTCCCATTTCTGGTGATTTTCTCAGATTTCCTGTCATTCTTCTGGTGATTTTCTCCCCATAGTTTCTATTTTCCCTCATTAATCCCTCAAAACCCCTGGGAGGTAAGAGTGTGCATATAATTTCCTCCCTTATTCTAAAATACTGTTTAGAGTTTTGCTTTGAAATTGCTTTTAGGGCAGAACGTTTGGCTCTCTTAAGTGAACCTGTAATAAACACTGTTGAATTCTCTCCAAACTCCCTCCAAGAATGACCTGCTTATCTGGAGGAACCATCAGTGTAATTTTAAGGGATTTTGTTTTTATTCAGCGGCTCTGAGTCTTTGAACTTCTCTGCCTTAATTTTTCAGTCTCGCCACAGGAAGGGCTCTGCTGAGAATGGGCCCTTTGCTGCACTTTTCCTCATAAATGTTGAAGAGAGTGTTTGTGTTTTTACTTTGGTACTTGCGATTTTAGCTCCAAAGGAAGCAAGATTTCCAAGATTAGGACAGTTTAGTCTGGAAAGGAGACCAGTTAAAGGGGATGTGATTAAAAGGTACTCAGCATCTTGAGAATGCTTGTGAAAAGGAAATGATCCATTTTTGACCTTTTGCAAAACTCAACAAGAAAAGTCTTCAAGAAGTAAAGGAACGATAGACTTAAGTCCAATTAGAAATTCCTTTGAAGAAGTACCACATAGATATTTAAATAATCCTTGCGCAACTTTTGGAGATAGGTGCCATTATTAGCTCTATTTTTGCAGAGAAGGAAACAGAAATACAAGAAAGCTAAGTAACCCACTTAGGCTCAAACAGTTGTCGGCGACAGACGGAGGATCCAAACGCACATGGTTGGATCCCAGAGCCCAAGGTTTTAACCACTGTGTTATATTTCTATGATATGATCACTACTCATGAAAATCAGATAGTAGCTACTATAAGGGTTTTTCAGTTAATAGTTGCATCTAAAAAGGAGCCCTGGTGGTGCATCAGTTCAGCACCAGGCTGCTAACAGAAAGATTGGTGACTCAAATCTACCCAGTGGATTTCTCCTTGGGAGAAAGACCTGGCAATCTGCTTCTGTAAAGATTATACCCAGGAAAGCCCCTACGGGACAGTTCTACTCCATTACATGGCACCTAGCAACAACGAAACGGTTGCATCTAAAGAGTTTGATCATTCTTCCTGCTGACCCACAAATTCATGTGGTTAAGCAGAGTCGAGGTGCCACCCAGGACAGGGCTTGGCCATGCACTCAGTTGGTGAATGCCATTTTTCTGGAGGTAGCTAAGGGTA
Source organism: Loxodonta africana (assembly GCF_030014295.1). Lineage (NCBI taxonomy): Eukaryota > Metazoa > Chordata > Mammalia > Proboscidea > Elephantidae > Loxodonta > Loxodonta africana. The sequence continues at coordinate 171,389,008 of NC_087345.1, read as the reverse complement.
ATATAGTAGCATCATCTGACGGGAAATACACCCTGCATTCAAATTCTGCCTCATCTAGCTTTTCGACTCTGGGGAGGTTGCACAACCTCATTTCCTTCATTTGTTAAATAAAGATGATAGTACCAACCTCCTCAGAGGATTCGGTGGGGGGCTAAGTGAAGGCTTAGCAAGGCATTCCATAAATATTAGCTAGTATAATTGCTTTCTTGGAGAGGGGATGGGAAAGACTGGTGATACTGGCAAATGGGCAGTGGAGAGAATTGAGTTGGGGATGCTATATTCACTCTTGTAAATATGGAATCGGTAGAGAGAGGGCAATGCCTTTCCCAGGTTTCCCTAAGTGATGGATTTTCAATCAGTAATGATACTTGTAAAAAATCCTTGTGTCACCTTTAGGATTTCTGCCTTAGATTGCTGACCACTGGTTTGGATAAAGAATGATACATTGAAGCTTCAAGTGAAAGAACGAATCCAAAATTAAAGTTAGGATGCCAAACGAGAATCATCAGCTCAAGGCTCAGGGTTTCTGTAAAAGCAGATGAAGCAAAGAGAATGTGAGGTCAGAAACACAGAGCAGGAGTACATCTGGATAAACCTGTGCAGGGAAAGGGCATTTAAACTTCGCAAGTCAAGGTTCAGAGCACCAATAGCTGGGGCTCCTTACGCTAAATAACACAAGTGTCTCTCCTGTACTGGGTACTGCAATGGTGATAGTAGTAGCTATAAATTCTTGAGTGCTTATCCTGAGGCATGTAGTGTATGTAGCTATATTATAATAGCTAATAATAGTAATTGGCATTCACTGAGTGCTTACAACGTGTCAGGCAATATTCTAAGTACTTTAGATGGACTAATTCGTATAATTCACAAAGCTGTTTTATAAGGCTGGTATTATTTTTCTCCTCATTTTACAGATGAGGACACTGAGGTACAAAAATTTAGTAACCTGCCTAAGGACATAGCTAGGAAGGGTTGAAATTGGGATTAAACCTAAGATAGACTGGTACCAGAGCCCACAATTAAAACCACTATAATTATAACCCTGGTGGCGTAGTGGAAACTCTGGTGGGTGGTGGTTAAGTGCTACGGCTGCTAACCAAGAGTTCGACAGTTCAAATCCACCAGGCGTTCCTTGGAAACTCTATGGGGCAGTTCTACTCTCTCCTATAGGGTCACTATGACTTGGAATCGACTCAAAGGCAGCGGGCTATGCTGTATTGCTTCTCTGTTCTGTGGAATCATCACAAAACACTTACGAGATAGGTTTTGGATTTTCTAATAAAACCCCTAATAAACAGCATCCCTGTTTTCTATCAGGGTTTGTATAAGTTGAAAAATAAAGAAATGAATTACATAAACAGCCTAAAATGTCACTTATATTACTGGTATCACTAAGTTGGAGGAGGTATTTTAGCGTGAAAGTCAACAGGCCTGTTGATTGAACTCCACAATTAGGCAAAATTGTCCTCCCAGTAAGATAATGTTGAACTGGTGTAAGATCCTACCCATGTGGGAGGTTAAGACTTAAAATAGAGAAACAAAGGAAAACTCATGCTCTCTAGGGAGAGGCTTACTCCCAAGAAGAAGGAAATTGAGCTATATATATCCAAGTGGCACAGTGTGGTTAAGCATTTCGCTGCTAACCAAAAGGTCGCCAGTTCGAATCCATCAGCCACTCCTTGGGAACACTGTGGGGCAGTTCTACTCTGCTATATGGTCACTATGAGTTGGAATCAACTTGACAGCAATGGGTTTGGTTTTGAGTTTTATTCTTCCAAAATTTACCAATCAGATTTGGTGTTCCATCTTTCCTGAGAGTAAAGGACCAGAGAGAGACTTGTAATTACACTAATTAAACTCCCTTTACAGTTCAAATGTTGTGTTCTCAGGAACAGTCCGACTACCCTATTGGCCGCCACTGGTTGTCTCTTTGTCATACTGTGGTGGCTTGTGTGTTGCTATGATACTGGAAGCCATTCCATCAGCAGTTCAAATACCAGTAGGGTTACCCACGGTGGACAGGTTTCAGCAGAGCTTCCAGATGAAGGCAAACCAGGAAGAAGGGTCTAGAGATCTACTTCAGAAAATTAGCCACTGAAAACCTGTGGATCACAACAAAATATTGTCTGATATAGTGCTGGGAGACGAGCCCACTAGGTTGAAGGCATTACACGATAGCCACAACAGTGGACCCAAACATGCCAGTGGGTTCAGGACTGAACACTGTTTCGTTGTTGTGAATAAGGTTGCCGTGAGTTGGAACCAAATTAATGACAGCTAACATTTTTGTTTAACAACAATTCTGTAGAAACTGTAGTAATGTCACCTCTCCCATTCCTGATATTAGTAACTTATGTCTTCTCTCTTTTTTTTTCCTTGATCACTCTTCTTAGTAATTTATCAATTTTATTGATATTTTCAAAAAACAAACTTTTGGATATTTGATTATTTTTCTATTTGTTATTTTATATTTTTTTATTCTGCTTTTTAATTCTACTGATATCCATTCTGATTTTTATTATTTCCTTTCTTCTGTTTGCTTTTGATTTAATTTGCTTTTCTTTTTCTAAGGTGGAGCTGAGGTTACTGATCTGAGATCTTTCTTCTTTTTGAAGATATGAATTTAGTGCTATAAATTTTTTAAAATTACTGCTTTAGCAGCATCCCACAAATTTTGATATTTTGTGCTTTCAGTTTCATTAAATTCAAGTTACTTTCAAGTTTCCCTTTTGATTTCTTCTTTGGCCCATGTTATTGGAACATTATTTTGTTATTTTATATATATATATAGTGGTATTTTATATACATATATGTATACCTATGTGTATATATATCTACATAATAATGTTCTCTTGTAAATATGAAATTGGTACATTGGAACATTATACATACATATAAAATAATGTTCCATATAACACAGGCCAAAATTATATATGCATACAATCATGAGTCACATAACATCCATGATTGCTATTGTTGTTAGGTGCTGTCAAGTCAGTTCTGACTCATCTCGACCCTACATACAACAGAACGAAACACTGCCATGTCCTGCGCCATCCTTACAATTGTTGTTATGCTTGAGCCATTGTTGCAGCCACTGTGTCAGTCCATCTCGGGAAAGGTCTTCCTCTTTTTCACTGACCCTCTACTTTGCCAAGCACAATGTCCTTCTCCAGGGATTGGTCTCTCCTGATAACATGTCCAAAGTACAGGAAAGGAAGTCTTACCATCCTCACTGGTAAGGAGCATTCTGGCTGCACTTCTTCCAACAGAGATTGGTTTGTTTTCCTGGCAGTTCATGGTATATTCAAAGTTCTTCGCCAACATCATAATTCAAAGGGGTCAATTCTTCTTCAGTCTTCCTTATTCATTGTCCAGCTTTCACACACATATGAGGCTGCAAAATACCATGGCTTGGGTCAGATGCACCTTATTCCTTAAAGTGACATTTTTGCTTCTCAATACATTAAAGAGGGTTTTTTTTTTTTTTTTTTTTTTTTTGCAGCAAATTTGCCCAATTCAATACATCGTTTGGTTTCTTGACTGATGCTTCCATCCATGGGCATTGATAGTAGATCCAAATAAAACAAAACCCTTGACAACTTCAATCTTTTCTCCATTTATCATGGTGTTGCTTATTGGCCCACTTGTGAGGATTTTTATTTTCCTTATGCTGAGGTGCAATGCATACTGAAGGCTGTGGTCTTTGATCTTCATCAATAAGTGCTTTAAGTCCTCTTCACTTTCAGCAAACAAGGTTGTGTCATCTGCATATTCCAGGTTGTTAATGAGTCTCCCTCTAATCCTGATGCCCCATTCTTCTTCATACAGTCCAGCTTCTCATAACTATTGAATAACTATTGTGAAAGGCTACAGTCCTGATGCACAACTTTCCTGATTTTAAACCACCAACTATTCCCTCGTTCTGTTGGAGCAACTGCTTCCTGGTCTATATACAGGTTCCACATGAGCACAATTAAGTGTTCTGAAATTTCCATTTTTTGTAGTGTTATCCATAATTGGTTATGATTCACACAGTTGAATGCCTTTGCATAGTAAGTAAAACATAACTAAACGTCTTTCTGGTATTCTCTGTTTCAGCCAAGATCCATCTGACATCAGCAGTGATATCCCTCGTTCCATGTTCTCTTCTGAATCTGGCTTGAGCTTCTGGCATTTCCCTGTTGATGTACTGCTGCAACTAATTTTGAACGATATTCGGCAAAATTTTACTTGTGTGTAATATTAATGATATTGTTAAATAATTTCTACATTCTGTTGGGTCTTCTTTCTTTGGGATGGGAACAAATATGAATCTCTTCCAGTCGATTGGCCAGAAAGCTGTCTTCAAAATTTCTTGACACAGGTATGTGGAACTCCAGTGCTGCATCTATCCGTGATTAAAAAAAAAAAAAAAAAAAACCCGTGAAATAGGACGTTGTGTGATGTGGACTTTGTGCAGACACTATACAGTCACGCGCTGCATAATGTTCCTTCCAGCAACATCCAACTGCGTATGTGCCTGTGGTCCCATAAGGTTATACATTGCCAGGAGGAGGAGGAGCCTGTGGCTGTGCCCCAGCATGTGCAAGGGGCAGAGAAACGCTCACAGGGAAGGAAAAGGGAGAGAAATGGAGGGAGGGGCAGCCAGAAGGAGGCGAGCCTCACTTTTTCAGAATGCAGCGTGGACATTAAGTACACATGACTATTAGCCTTTCTCCTTCTCTTGCTCCCAGTGTTGTATAAACTTATGGGGCCAAGGTCAGACGTTGCCTAAGCGGATGTCATATGGCGTTGATTGTAGATCTAAGTAAAATGAAATCCTTGACAACTTCAATCTTTTCTCTATCATGATGTTGCTTATTTGCCCAGTTGTGAGGATTTTTGCTTTCTTTATGTTGAGGTGTGATCCATACTGCAGGCTCTGGTCTTGCATCTTCATCAGTAAGTGCTGTTATGTTGTTTCCCAATATTTGTGGATTTTTCAGAAGTAGTTCTGATATTGATTTCTAATTGAAATCTTTTTTAGTCAGAGGGCATTCTTCATATGACTCAAATCCTTTTGTTTTGTTTTAGAATGTGGTCTTAGTAAATTTTCTGTGTGCACTTGTAAAGATTGTGTATTCTGTTTGGGATGGGATCTTCTAGGAATGCTATTCAGGCAAAGTCATTGATAGCATTGTTCTGTATTCTTACTATGCTTACTAATTTTCAGTCCATGTATTTTATTGATTATTGAGAGAAAGAAATTCTGAAATCTCTAATTATGGACTTGTCTATTGCTCCTAGTAGTTTTATCCATTTTTGCATTATATATTTTAAAACTCTGCTATTAGATACATAAATCTTCAGAGTTATTTTTTCTTGATGAACTGATAATTTTATCATTATGAAATGACCTTCTTTATCTCCAATAATATTCTTTTCTATGAAATCTATTTTGTGTGGTATTGACATAGCCACTCCACATATCTTTTTTATTCTTTTGCTTTTACCATATTTGTATCTTTATTTTTAAAGTGTGTTTCTTGTAGGAAGCATATAGTTAGTTTTTGCTTTTTTTATCCAGTCTGATTATCTCTGCTTTTTAATTGGGTTTTTCATTTACATACATTTAATGTGGTTATTGATATAATCAGTTTTAAGGCTATAATCTTACTAATTGTTTTGTTATCTTGCTAATTGTTACTATTCTTTTCCCCCTTTTTCCTCTTGTATGTCCTTTTTTGGATGAGTTAAGAAGTTTTTTATAATTCTATTTTATTTCTTGTTAGCTTATTATCTATGACTCTTTTCTTGTATTTTAATAGTTGTTTTAGGGTTTTAGTATACATCTTTAACTTACCACAGTCTATCTTGAAGCAGTATTAAACCGCTTCATGTACAGAACGCCTTAGAATAGTGTACTTCCATTTCTGCTCCTTCTAGCCTTTGTGTTATTGTTGTCATACTTTTTATTTTTACATATGTTAAAAATCTCACATTGTTAGTAGTTTTGTTTAAATAATCAATTACCTTTTAAAGAGATTTAAATTAAAAAAATTAAAAATCTTTTATATTTTCCATGTATTTACTATTTCCTGTGTTCTTCATTCCTTTGTGTAGATCCACATTTCCCTCTGGTATTTTCCTCTGGCCTGAAAGATAGCTTTCCATTAAAATATATCTTGTACTGCAAATCTGCTGGTCATTAATTCTTTTAGCTTTTGTAAGTCTGAAAAAATCTTTACTGGCCCATCACTTTTGAATGATTTTTTTCACCGGGTATAAAATTTAGATCTACAGGTCCATCACCCCCACATTTCCCCACGTCTTTCTCTACACTGAAAATATCATTCCACTTTCTTCGCACTTGCATTGTTTCCAATGAGAAATCCGTCGTACTCACCTTTGTTCTTTGTATTTAAATTTATTTTCTGACTGCTTTTTACATTTTATCTTTACCATTGGCTTTATGCAATTTGAATTTGATGCTACTGCCCTGGTGGCACAGTGGTTAAAGTGCTCAGCTGTTAAAGGGAAAGGTTGGCTGTTTCAACCCACCAGCCACTCCATGGGAGAAACATATGGTATTCTGCTTCCATAAACATTACAGTTTTGGAAATCTTATGGAGCAGTTCTACTCTGTTCTATAAGGTCACTATGAGTCAGAATTGACTCAACAGCAATGGGTATATATATATATATATATATATATATATATATACAAGTTATTTTCTGTTTTTCGGATTATATCTTTATCATTGGCTTTACGTAACTTAATTATGATGTAATTTGTAATTTTATTCATGTTTCTTGTACTTGTGGTTTGTTGACTCTCCCGGATCTGTGAGTTTACAGTTATCAAAAATCTGGAACTTTTAGCCCTTTTTTTTCCAAATATTTTTCCGTCTCTTTCTCTCTTTTCCTCTTTGAGGGATACAATTACATGTAGTCCACTTGCGGTTTACCCACCACTCACTGATGCACCATTCATTTTTTATCCTTTCATCTCATTGCATTTTATTTTGAATGGTTTCTATTGCCATGTCTTCAAGTGTATTAATCTTTTCTTCTGCAATGTCTAATCTGCCATTAATCCCATCCATGGTATTTCCATCTCAGATGTTGTATTTTCCATTTCTAAAAATTTGATTTTTTTTTAATATATATATTCAATGCATATACTTAGTTTTTGAACATATGGAATAACTCTTTTAATGTCTTGTGTCAGTTCTGGGTCATTTTTGATGGGTCGATTTATCTTTTCACTGCATGTCATATTTTCCTGCTTTTATACATGCCTGGTAATTTTTAATTACGCAAAGTATGAGTTTTACCTTGTTGGGTTCTGGAAATTTTTGTATTTCTGTGAATATTGATGTTCGTTCTAGGGTGCAATTAAGTTACTTACAAACAGTTTGAACTTTTCATGTCTTACTTTTAAGATTTGTTAGGCAGGACCAGAGAAGTGTTTAATCTAGGGCTAATTATTCCTCACTACTGTACTCAATGACCTGTGAGTGATGAAGTTTTTCTCTCCAGATTGTAGGAACAGACATTATTTCCAACCCCGTGGGGACATCAGCTACTACTTCCTCTAATTCTTTTGGGTCATCCTTTTCCCAGCATCAGGGGAGTGCATAGACAGGCACTGATCAGTATTCTGCTGAATTCTCAAAAGGGACCCTTTTCAACTCTCTGACATCTTTTTCTATGCAACTTTCTTCTCTCTGATACTCTGTTGTACAAACTCTAGCCAGTTTGGTTTTGCTGAACTCCTGACTCCATCTCCTCAGCTCAGGAAGATTCTGGGCTCCGTTGAGTTCCCCATCTGTACCGAAGCCTGAAAACTCTTACAAGACAATAAGGTGGAGCATTCGTAGGACTTACTTCTTTTGTTTTCTGTCTGAGGAATTACTTTTTTTTTTTTTTTTGCCTTATATCCAGTGTCTTGTATTTTGTCCAGTTTTTTTTGGTTGTTTCACATAGAACAGTAGATGCAGTCACTATTGTTCTATCTTGGTCTGAAGTGGAAATCTCACTATCATTCATTTTGATTCTTTTTTGTAGATTCTATCCTTCTATTGAAATTTCCATCTCTTTCCACATGTTGTTTACTTTTCTCCACTACATCCTTTGTCATATTTATCATTGTTATTTTAAAATACCTGTCTGTACCATCTCTAGTTGTGTTTCTGTTGGTTATTTCTCTCTTGACCATAGGTCACATTTTTTTTTATTGTACCATGTCTCATAATTTTTATTGTATAATGGAAATATAAATAAAATGAGAGTAGAAAGACAAGTAAATAATACTCACTTCTAGAAAAGATAATGCCCTTCCTTTTGTCAGGCTTCAGGATTAGAGTGCTGAGTCCATCTGCTATGTAGTCAGCCTGGGTCTGATTTTTGCTTCAGTTTTAGGTTGATTCAGCTCAACCATTTCTTCAAATGTTTTGAGAGGAGATCAGTTCTTTGTCTTCAGCAGGTCTTAGAAACTGATTACTAGAGACAGTCTAGAGATTTCTTTATGCTTTACACAAAGCTGCTAGTTCTCCAAACCATAGAATATCTCTTCCTGCCTTACTGCCTGTCTGCTAGTATTTTGGTCACTTGAGAGTTCTATTTGTTTTCTGAATCTTCATTCAAATTTCTGTATCTTTGATAGCCGCAGTTATGATGTGAGTGCCCTTCTCCCAATCTTTAGTCACTGAAAGCCCACAGTACCACCAATGGTTTTCTCTCAGCTCTCTTGCTCTGCCCTCCACCTTTAAAGAGCAACTGCCTTGCACTTGAGGGGTCCTTTCATGACTCATGGGGAAATCTTTCTCAGTGTCCCTGTCCCAACCTTCAGACTATTGCCCATGTACTTGGTAAAGACCTATACTAAAGAATTGGTAGGGGTGTAGAGATTTGCTCTGTGAGTAGGACTCCTTGGAATTCTAATTTTTCACGCTATTCTATACACAACCATTAAAATTTTCTTATAAGTTTGGTGGGTTTCTCCATAGCCCTGTGGAAGATTTCTCTTCTTCCCACTGATTCATCTCGTTTGGGTTGTTACAGTGAGAGCAACAGCCTCTTTTGACATTCTGCATAATAACCAGAAACAGAGATCCTCTAAATGATTCTCTTAATTCCCTGTTTCAGAGAAAATGAAAAGTGCCTCTTTCTCACAGAAGTTTGGTTTTCCTGTCATAGATAAAATTCCAGCTCTGCTTACTGAGTTTGCCTGACTTCCCTGAGGGTTGGGAGAGCTGAAATAAAGAATTGGAGATTTCCAGATTTTGAAGGAAATTTAGGGGTCATCCTGAGCCATTCCTGAATCATGCTTCTTAATTGGTAACTCTCCCACCAGCTGGTTTTGTGTCTGTGTGTTTTAGTGTTTGTGTATATATGTGTGATTTTCACCGTGTTCAACTGCAGTTAACCTGGCAATTAGCACTGTAGAGTGGACTTATTTTTTTCTCTCTGAATTTTGAACATTAAACCAGACAAACATCCTGAAAACTTTCCATGTGTCCAACCAACTTTGCCTGGTTTGGCTCATACTTTGGATTGGAACTTGGTCAGTGACATCTTTTTTTCAAAATTCATTAGTCCCTCTGAATCCAGTATCCCTGGTCTTATTTTATGACTAACGTAATTTGGGTTTGGGTTTTTTGTTGTTGTTGTTTTAATTCTTAGACCCATTAGTTTTTGTTTTGTTGTCTTTTTTCTTGGTAGCCTGTTGTGGCAATAAAAGTATAGAGAAAGCCTAGCTTATTGTAGCAGACAAACACTCTTTAGTAATGACTTTTTATATTCTTAGAAACAGGGCCTATAAATCCCTAACTAATTTGTCATTTTATTGGTCAAATGGAAATGTACTGTGGTTAATGTAGTTACACAAAATTATGTTAGTTGTTTCCTCACTGTGGCAGTAAGTACTAATAGGAAACATGTGAGTTCACTCATTTATAAGGCACAAATCAGCACATCCTGTTACTGCTATATAATTACTCATGATAAGAGAGCTCTCGTGTCTCTGATGTATCATTGCAAAGTAATAGAGCCTCTTCTCTGATCTTAGTATACCCATGTCCTGCCGGTCATTTTGAGCTCTCTCTCAAAACAATTTAAAAGAAAACTAATTACTAAAATTGAGATCACCTGGTCACAGTAATAAAAATATTAAGTACCAGGCACTGCACTAGGTCTTTTACATACATTATTTCATTTAAACCTCATCATAACCCTCATTAGTAGGTTCTGAATTATTATCCCCATTTAATCAATGAGGAAATTGGGAGTATTCCAAAAATCCCACAGCGAGTGGATGTGAGCCCAAAGTCAGGTTGGCTTAACCCCAGAGCCTGTACTTTCCCTGAGACAGTGCTGCCGCCTACCCTGGGGTGGGCTCTTCTGAACCTCCCTCCTCTTCTGCTTTACTCCTTAATCAAGGACGATCCTTCCTCCAGCCTGGCCAATCAGAATCCAGATCAGGACCTGCGCTCAGTGTAGGTCAGTGATACTTTAACTACCATCCTCTTCCACCATTATCCTTTCCTCCTACTTTATTATCTTTGCCATACACTTTCCTGCAGCCCTTCTTTCGTACCTTCTGTGCTCCAGGCAAACATAGGCCGGGCAGAGCAGGGGAAAAGTGGAAGACCAGTTTTGAGATGTGCTTGTGAAAATTTCACCATTCAATTCACTACCTAGGTAGACAAAGGATGATGGGAATGGAAATCAGAACACTGATTGCCTTTGGTCTGAGGTAGATTGACAGGAAAGGGGCAAGAAGAGGTAGAGGGAACATTCTATATCTTGTTTGTAGTGTTGGTTATATGGGTACAGAAATTTGTCAAAACTATAGAACCCTGGTGGTGCAGTGGTTAAATGTTTGGCCGCTAACAAAAAGGCTGGCAGTTCAAATCCACTAGCCACTCCTTGGAAACTCTATGGGGCAGTTCTACTCTGTCCTATAGGGTTGCTATTAGTTGGAATTGACTTGACCACAATAGGTTTTTTTTTTTTTTTTTTTTTAGTTTGTAGGACTTACACTTAAGATATCTCTTTCTTATCTATGGAAACCCTGGTGGCATAGTGGTTAAGAGCTATAGCTACTAACCAAAAGGTTGGCAGTTTGAACCCACCAGGCACTCCTTGGAAACCCTGTGGAGGCAGTGCAGTTTTACTCTCTCCTATAGGGTCGCTATGAGTTGGAATTGACTTGATGGCAGCGGGTTTGGTTATTTATTTATTTATGTATATAATCAGGGGCAGTCGTGGTTCAGTGGTAGAATTCTCGCCTTCCATGTGGAAGACTCTGATTCAATTCTTGGCCGATGCACCTCATGTGCAACCACCACTCATCTACTGGTGAAGGTTTGCATGTTGCTATGATGCAGAACAGGTTTCAGTGGAGCTTCTGGACTAAGATGGACTAGGAAGAAAGGTCTGGTGATCTACTTCCAAAAATTAGTGAATGAAAACCCTATGGATCACAATAGCCCAATCTGCAACTAATCATGGGGATGACGCAGGACCAGGCGACATTTTGTTCCATTATGCATGGGGTCTCTATAAATCAGGGGCTGACTCAACACAGCTGTCAACAACAACATGTGTACATACCTCAATCATTTTTTTTTAATAGCATTCTTTTTTAAAAAGAATGTGAGTGACCTGACATCCAGATGACTCCCTTTTAAATAGCTTTTGCTCTCGAGGGCCTACTCTACTCCTTCCCCATGAGCCTGCTTGCTCCAGTTGAGCTCTTGAGTCAACTACTTGACTCTTGTTCCCTGTCAAGATGGCTTACAAGCTTTGGGCAGCTGGGTTTGAAGACCTCTGTACAATAACACCTGACCCTGAAAGGCAAGGGAAGCACCGTACAGAGGTCACCAATGAGGCACCTAAAGCAGGCCCAACTCACCACTGGTTCTGATGATGGTTCCAGAGAGGACAGAGTAGGCCTGCTTATGTTCTAGCAGAAATTGTGTTATGGTCAAAGGCGAGGAGTGTGGATCAGCAGACTTCCCAAACATCTGGCACTTGAACTCCACCATGAGAAGGTTAAACCTCTACTGCTCCTGTCTTTTTCCATCCTTGTGAAATGTCGGACCTTTAACCTCAGAGGCCCCACACCCTTGGAAGGAGTAGGTGACCAGTATCCAGAGATTCCATACAAAGCCAAGCCCCTGAGCTGTTGCCCTGGGAAAGCTGGCTCCTCTGCTTCTGGGCCCAAGCCTGACATGGAAGCCCCCAGAGAAGTACCAGGAACACCCTGTCTTCTGTCATCCTCTCCGTTCCCCTTTTCTTCACCATCTCCCAATTGGCTTTCCTTTGATCTCAGCACAAATCACTCAGGCCCATTATAAACTTGTTTACCCTGCAATGACAAGAATACAGACAAAAGTAATTAGAGATGAACATTAAGTGGTCCAGCCCAACTCCCCAGCAGAATGGATGGGGAAGGGCAGTCAGGGTGAGTCAACCAGTTCCAGCAACAGGAGTTTGCTTAAGGCTGTTCTGGGATGTGGCTTCCTTGTCCCTGAGCTTCTTTCTTTGTAGCAGAAGACCACAGGAAGGGCCACTTCAGAGGAATTGTGAAACCTTCTACCTGACTCCAGCTTCTCCTTTAAACAATTTTTAGTGTCTCCACAAAGCTCTCACCCCGATCTCAAGTGTCCAGTGAGTCCCAAGCTTCTTCTCCTCCACTACCTCATCCCTCTGATTTTAGGAAAGAAGTCTGATATCAGTCATTTGCACCTTACTTTTTCCCCCGCTTAAAATTTACCTAGGGTTCAATATGTGACAAACACTTAGCTAAGCTCTAGATATAACCGAAACCAAACCATTGCCATAGAGTTGATCCAGACTCATGGCAACCCCATGTGTTACAGAGTAGAACTGCTCCATAGGGTTTTCTTACCTCAGTGCCTCTGGGTGGAGTCCTGGTGGCTCAGTGGTTAAGAGCTACAGCTGCTAACCAAAAGGCTGACAATTTGAGATTAAATGAACTAATGTGGCTGAAATCTTTAACAGTCCCTAGCCACATAGAATCTGCCAGACACTCCTTGGAAACCCTGTGGGGCAGTTCTACTCCAGCCTATAGGTTCACTATGAGTCAGAATTGACTCAATGGCAATGGGTTAGTTAGTTGCTGAGCACAAACTATTTGCGCCAAACAATCACTCCCAATATCAGCACCAAGGAGAAAGGTCATGAGAAATTCAAGGCGGTACATAACAAAGCCATTCCAAGCTCTCTCACTGGGTTGTTGTTGTCAGGGGCTGTCAAGCCAGTTCCACCTCATAGCGACCCCACGTACAACAGAACAAAACACTGCCTGACCCTGCGTCATCCTTAGAATCATTGCTATGTTTGAGCTGGTTGTTGCAGCCACTGTGTCAATCTTGCTGGGTAGTAGCTGTAAAATTTATGTTCTGGAAAATGCAAAGCATAAACTTCACTTGCACTTCAGGCTGGGTCTAATTGGTTTCTGTCTGCAGGCATGCCCTCGAACTAATGTGCTCTGATAGGAAGGCTGCACCCGTGTCTGGCTCCTTTACGCACAATAACCTGTTATTTTATGATCTTTATAACATTCTCCTAGGGCTCTGTGAGCTTTTATGTTTAAACTGGAAAGGAATATTGAAAGCAAAGAGTTCCTCTTTTTTAAAAAATAAAAAAAAAAACCAAGTACAACACCATTACCATTGACCCCAATCTGAGCTGCTTTTGGTTACCAGGAAGGAGATGAAGTGGTCCATACCAACTTTGCAGCTCTTTACTCTAAAGCATGAACCACGGCCAGGGTCAAGTACACAGGCGGCATCTTTCATTACTGCGGGGCAGGCCTCCAGTCAAACCCATCAGAGTGGAGCCTTCTGGTCTCCAGCAAGTCATTATGTACTTAGGATTATCATTAATTTTCTCTCCCTGAAGTGCTTCTGATGAATGTGAGGGCTGTGGACTAAAGCCGCCTATGCATTCGCTGATAAAAGGTTCTATGTTCAATTTTCCAAAAGTGCCCTTAGAGAATCCCCAATTTCCTGCCTCTTCCTAAGAAGAAACTGAATTTGCGCCACCTTCAAAAACGGTGAACGGAGTCTTCTTAGTGTAAAAGCTCCCAGAAGTTTGGATGGAGAGGCCACAGGAACATTTTGGAGACTTGGAATGTTTGCTGGCTATTTCCCTTTTGGGGGCTGGCAGTGTAGATAGAGCTGTTATTATTCATTGCAGCCTTAAGGACCATACACGTCAATGTCTATGTGCTTCTTTTGCTCCATCCCATTTACATTAGCACAGACTTGGCCTCCCACATGGGAACCTCATGCAAGCTCCTACATGTCTTGTTAAACCCAGTGCATAAGACCCACCTTTAGCTTTCTGTGGAGTCCACTTTGCCCAGGGTTCACCTAACCCAGCGTCCATTCTCTTGCCCACAGCCTCAGGCGTCTCATTTGATTAAGGACATCAGCTCTCTTAGACATATTTGGGAAGAATCTGGTATATTAATACCAGAATCCACCCAACCAGGTGGGATGCCATGTGTCAGAAGAGAGAGGGAGGGACACAGAGGCTCCAAGCAGCAGTAGTTTGTAGCAAACAATGTGTTCACACATCCAGCTCTGTAGAGTCATCTTTTACGAAGCCATAGAGACTTTTGGGCATTTGTTGTTGAGCTTTAAAGTTTTGAACCAAGTTATTGTCATGAGCACTGGGTTGGGTATTGTCATGAGCTGGAACAGGCTGGAAATGTGTTCGGTGTGCTAGAACAGTGCTTTCTATGTGGGGCCTTTGTGAAGGAGCACTCTAGGGCTTAGAACACAATGACACCCTGTATCTCAGGGCCCTGGCGTGTAAGCTCCTGCTCCACTGTCTCAGCCACCGCTGGCCAGCAGCCAGGGTGTGCGCTGTGGTGTTGCAGCTATTGCCACTTGCCCTAAGCTCCATACTTTCCACCTCACGGCGCTAAGAAACCAGCCAACCAGTTGCTGTGGAGTTGATTTCGCCTCATGGCAACCCCATAGGTATAGAGTAGAGCTATGTTCCATAGGGTTTTCAAGGCTGTGACCTTTTGGAAGCAAATCACCAGGCTTTTCTTCCAAGGCATCTCTGGGTGAACTTGAACCTTCAATGAACCAAGCACTTAACCGTTTGCTCCGCCCAGGGATTCCCTAGTGCTAACAAAGGCCAAACTATATAGGCCGGTATTGTCCAACAGCCACCTAAACTCCATGCTTATGGCTGCAAGTAACACTGCAGACGATCAAAGTATTTAAGCAGACGAGCCCCAAAAAGAGTAAAGTTCTGGAATTCCCATGTGCTCTAATATAGTTCAAATTCTTCTATCACATAAAAATGGGCCTGGGAATTCTTGTTTCTGTTCTATCATCCAAATGAATAATTATGCCGTGGGGTCCAGAGTATAACAACTAGTTCTCAGTCCAGTGGTTTGGGCTGTTGTTGTTAGGTGCCGTCTAGCCAGATCCGACCCGTAGTGACCCTACAGGACAGAGTAGAACCGCCCCACAGGGTTTCCAAGGAGCAGCTGGTGGATTTGCACTGCTGAGCTTTTGGTTAGCAGCCTTAGTGCTTAACCACCACATCACCAGGGCTCCAACGGCTTGGGCATAAGGGACAAAAGTGGGCTCTACAGATAAACTGTGTGTTGGGGGACAGGCCCCGCCCCCAGATCTCAGGACACTTCAGTAGCATTCTTGGGTACTTTGAAGCTGCTAAGTTGCCAAAATGGACAGACCTGGCCTTTGGGCAGAACTGGGGGTTTTCTTTAGCAGAGCTGGAAGTTAAATAGTTATTAATTTTGGACTAAGTGACAGGAAATGTAGCAGCTATTCGGAGCTCTGATGCTAACGACCTTCCGGATCTGGGTTAGGCATTCTCTAGCCTAAGGTTTGCATTATTAGAGGTTTGAAACTGTATTCTGGTGAGTTGCTGGTTGTTTTTTTGAAGGGCTCCAGGAACTACTGTAGAAATGAAGGGAGTGGCTGGGTGAGACTCTGCTGCTGTCTTCGTTGTTAGCTGCCTTTGGGTTGGCCCTGATTCATAGTGACCCCATGCACAACAGGATGAAATGCCCCCTGGTCCTGCACCATCTCCAGAGCTGGTTGTGATCAGACAGTTGTGATCCACAGGGTTTGCATTGGCTGATTTTCAGAAGTATATCACCAGGCCTTTCTTCCTTGTCAATCTTAGTCTGGAAGCTCTGCTGAAACCTGTTCAGCACCATAGCAACATGCAAACCTCTGCTGACAGATGGGTGGTGGCGTCACTCGAGGTGCATTGTCCGGAATTAAACCTGGGTCTCCCCCATGGAAGGGGAGAATTCTACCACTGGACCACCAATACCCGCTCTGGTGGGACGTCTAACCTGTTGCCATCGAGTCGATTCTAACTCACAGCAGCCGTGTAGGATAGAGTAGAACTGCGCCGCCATAGGGTTTCCAGGGCTGTAATCTCTATGGAAGCAGACTGCTACACCTTTCTCTCGTGGAGCTGCTAGTCAGTGCCAACCACTGACTTTTGGATACCAGCTGAGCATCTAAAGCACTGCACCAACAGGGCTTTTTGTCAGACTCGACCTACCCCTATATCAATAGAGCACTTCAATAGAGCACTTCCTGCCACTTTTGTCTATTGTGTTTGAGTAGGAGTTTTTTTTTTTTTTAATGAAAGTTTTTACTGATTGAAAAACACCACCATAGAACAGCTTGAAGACTTTTGAACAGAGAATTTTGCAGGCCTTGTCCTGTTTGACTATTCTAAGATTTTCTGATTCTATTGGAGCCCTGGTGGCGCAGTGGATGAAGCGATTGTCTGCTGACTAAAAGGTCGGCGGTTCAAACCCACCAGCTGCTTCACAGAAGAAAGATATTGCAGTCTTCTTCAGTAAAGATTTACGGCCTTAGAAACCTTATAGGGCAGTTCTAGTCTGTCCTGTAGGGTCACTATGAGTTGGAATCAGCTTAACAGCAATGGGCTTGATTTTTGGTTTCATAGCTGCATTATTCAAGAGTGTAGGTCTCATGGTTTAAATTCTCACAGAGCAACAGGCAGATGCATCCTGTGGCCTTCACCAGGTGCTGGCAGAGGCTCTGGTTATACACAGGCAAAGGTTCTGGTCCTGGGAAATGAAATGATGAGCCAGCCAGGTTTGGGGCAGATCGTAGCAAAAGTAAAAGAAGACTATAGTTGAAGAAGTAAGAGATTTAATTAGGCCCCATTGTCCTGCAGAACCTTCAGTTCAGGGAAGGAGAAAAGTACAGGACTTTTTGCCAAGTATAGATAAGGAAGCTTTCCAGACCCTTATGCCCCATCCTCCAGCCCCCCAGCCCCCCTAAAATAACTCTCAAGATATCCCAGTAGGTTTGAAGATCAAACAGGGCTTCAAACCAGTTCATTCAGGTTGGAATCCCTGCTGAGACTTTGCATTTCTAACAAGTTCCCAGGAGACGCTAATGCTGCTGGTTAGGGACCAATTCTGTGAACCACTAGTAGAGCAGTGGGTCTCAAAATTTGTCAGACATAAGACTCGCCTAGGAGGGATCTTGTTAAAATGCAGATTCGGATTCAGTATATCTGCAGTAGAAATGGAAATTCTTAGCAGATATACTCAGCAGGGGTTCAAACCCAAACGAACAGGTTTGAAGCCCTGAGATAAACCAGTTGCCAACGAGTCAATTCCAATTCACGGTGACTCCATGCGTATCACAGTAGAACTGTGCACCACAGAGTTTTAAATGGCTGGTTTTTTGGAAGTAGATTGCCAGGCCTTTTTTCCAAGGTGCTCTCAAACCATTAACTTATAGATTAACA
Source organism: Loxodonta africana (assembly GCF_030014295.1). NCBI lineage: Eukaryota > Metazoa > Chordata > Mammalia > Proboscidea > Elephantidae > Loxodonta > Loxodonta africana. The sequence continues at coordinate 171,371,197 of NC_087345.1, read as the reverse complement.
GCCAAGCAGTAAACTGTTTGCACCACCCAGGGACTCCAGGTTTGACGATACCAGGCAGGAAATGTGCTGTCGGTCACCTAGTCTTGCTCTGGATTCTCTAACCAGTTCAGATGATCCCTTACTCGTTATTTTTCTCAACTTGCTGTTAGTCTCCTATCCCCTTACTAACCTGTACAAATAGTAAGTAGTCGAATGTCCACAATTCCACAATTTTAGTTTCCAAGAGACAATTTGGCAGCACAGTAGTATTTGTGATACAAAAAGTCAATCCATTTTATTCAGAAGCTTAGTCAGTTTCAGGAAGCTTTTTTGTCATATACAACATCAAACAACCAATTCACTGGTTTTAAAACTTCCAATCAGTTCTTTTGAAGTTAGGCAGAGACCAGCTTTGTGTGGGAATAGCTATAAAAAAATGCTGTGTCATTGAGCCATTGTGTGTTTGGGTATTGGGTATCATGTATAAAACCCACAGGCACAATAGCAGACCCGAGGCACTTTTTCAAAAAGGAACAAGTAGAATTGAGCCTTTTATCTGTGTTGTGGTGTGATTTGCATATTGCTTCTATGTTATTATATATTCTATGAGTCGGAATCGACTTGATGGCAACGGGTTTGGTTCTTTGGTTTATTATATATTCACTTATAAATGTTTCTTGAGAACATAAATCTTTTAAACTCTTGCAGTTATAGTCAAATTCGAAAACCCTGGATCAGAAATAAGCTTTGTGACAATGCCATCTTATTATAGAGGGAAAAGATCTATGAGCCAGATGACGTGGTTACTAGTCCCGAATTTTACTGTGTATTTTTTTTTTTGTATCTGCAGAGAGAATTGCTCAGCCTGTCTTGGTTCAAAACTTTGCTCAACTAGAGTCAGGAGCACAAGTGTGAAGGCAAAAAAACCTGGGTTTACATCACTTATGAATTCAGTGATGTTCGACAATTTACTTAAACTAAGTCTTAGTTTTACAAAACAATAAATGTTGGAGAGGTTGCGGAGAGATTGGAACTCTCATACACTGCTGGGGGGAATGTAAAATGGTACAACCACTTTGGAAATCTATCTGGCGTTATCTTAAACAGTTAGAAATAGAACTACCATACAACCCAGAAATCCCACTCCTAGGAACATACCCTAGAGATACAACAGCCTTCATACAAACAGATATATGCACACCCATGTTTATTGCAGCTCTGTTTACAATAGCAAAAAGCTGGAAGCAACCAAGGTGTCCATCAACGGAGGAATGGGTAAATAAATTGTGGTATATTCACACAATGGAATACTACGCATCGATAAAGAACAGTGACGAATCTCTGAAACATTTCATAACATGGAGGAACCTGGAAGGCATTATGCTGAGCGAAATTAGTCAGAGGCAAAAGGACAAATATTGTATAAGACCACTATTATAAGATCTTGAGAAATAGTAAAAACTGAGAAGAACACATACTTTTGTGGTTACGAGGCGGGGAGGGAGGGAGGGAGGGAGAGGGTTTTTTATCAATTAATTAGTAGATAAGAACTGCTTTAGGTGAAGGGAAAGACAATACTCAATACATGGAAGGTCAGCTCAATTGGACTGGACCAAAAGCAAAGAAGTTTCCAGGATAAAATGAATGCTTCAAAGTTCAGTGGAGCAAGGGCGGGGGTTTGGGGACCATGGTTTAAGGGGACTTCTAAGTCAATTGGCAAAATAATTCTATTATGAAAACATTCTGCATCCCACTTTGAAATGTGGCGTCTGGGGTCTTAAATGCTAACAAGCGGCCATCTAAGATGCATCAATTGGTCTCATCCCATCTGGAGCAAAAGAAAATGAAGAACACCAAGGTCACACGACAACTAAGAGCCCAAGAGACAGAAAGGGCCACATGAACTAGAGACCTACATCATCCTGAGACCAGAAGAACTAGATGGTGCCCGGCCACGATCGATGACTGCCCTGACAGGGAGCACAACAGAGAACCCCTGAGGGAGCAGGAGATCAGTGGGATGCAGACCCCTAATTCTCAGAAAAAGACCATACTTAATGGTCTGACTGAGACTAGAGGAATCCCTGCGGTCATGGTCCCCAAACCTTCTGTTGGCCCAGGACAGGAACCATTCCCGAAGACAACTCATCAGACATGAAAGGGACTGGTCAGCGGGTGGGAGAGAGATGCTGATGAAGAGTGAGCTAATTATATCGGGTGGACACTTGAGATTGTGTTGGCATCTCATGTCTGGAGGGGGGATGGGAGGATAGAGAGAGTGGGAAGCTGGCAAAATTGTCACGAAAGGAGAGACTGGAAGGGCTGACTCATTAGGGGGAGAGCAAGGGGGAGTATGGAGTAAGATGTATGTAAACTTATATGTGACAGTCTGACTTGATTTGTAAACGTTCACTTGAAGCTCAATAAAAGTTAAAAAAAAAACCTAAGTCTCAGTTTTATCACCTGGAAAATGGGCATAATAATTATATCTATCACATGGGGTTGTCGTGGAGATTAAAGAGCACATAATAAGTGCTCAGTAAGCATTTATTCTTATTCTTGCCCTTGATTTCCTACAGAATGATCATATTGTATAAAACTGCCTTTAAGATTCTTCTCAATTTTAAAATCCTGTGATCTTCAGATTGGCACAATTCAGGCCTCTTCCCCCTAAAGCTCAAAAAACACAGGTGGTCCCGGGCACCACGTTAAGGATAGCCCATTTCTGTCTCATCTTGCTGGGGTAACTGTGGTGATACCTTAATGAAACCTGCCTTCGGGCACTCAGAATATGCTGGTCCCAGGTGCTGGCAGGGAAGCCGAAGGCTGCAGTAGAGAGTCTTCATGAGACACTCAAGGTGCTGAGCCGGAGGAGAGGACTCTAGACCATAGAACCTCAGCCCTGAATACTGGCTAGGCAGGCAGTCAGGAAGGCGTGGGGGCAGGGAAGGACAAGAAATAGGCATCAAATTTGGGTTACTCAGCCAAGAGTTCCTACCTAGGGAGAAGTACAGGCAGACCGGGCTCACACACAGAGGAGCCCTGAGCAATTACTTAAAGGAGTGTTGCCTTGGTTTTGCAATTTGCAGTCTGGCAAGAGAGATAATCAGTGCCTTGCTCAAAGTGTGGACCAATAGCATCAGCATCACACAGGAGTTTGCCCGCCCCGGATCTACTGAGTCGGAATATGCATTTTAACAGGATTCCCAGGTAGTTTGTTTGCACACTAATGTCTGAGAAGCACTGGTGCAGTAGATACTGGCAGGGTGTGTCTTCTCTACGCCTCTGACCCTAAAATCAAGATGGTTCAAGAACATGCTGCAGCTGCAGTCATGGGGCATAAACGAGAGTGCCTCTGAAGTGACAGAGTCTGGTGGCCTTGACCTAGAGGGGGACTGAATGAGCTCAGCTGGAGTGTGCTCTGGGGAAGAGAAACTCTTGGAGTACAACCCTTTCCCCCCTCATTTATGTGGCATGGTTGTTGGCATTGGGAAGGGAATGAAAATTTTACCCATGTCACCCTTCATGTCCAGAAGTGAGGTGTTACAGCCTAGATGGATGACTGAAGCTTGTTTTGTTGTTGTTAATAACCATTGAGTTGCCCCGACTCATGGCCACCCCACCCACGCACAGTAGGATTAAACCACTGTCGTCCATAGGGTTTTCACGGGCTGACTTTTGGAAGTAGATTGACAGGCCTTTCATTCTGGTCCATATTAGTCTGGAAGCTCCGCTGAAATCTGTCCAGCATCATAGCAACATGCAAGCCTTCACTGACGGATGGGTGGTGGCTACACTTAAGGTGCATTGACCAGGAACCCAAACTAGGCCTCCTACATGGAGGGTGGAATCTACCACTGAACCACCACTGCCTCTCAGATAAGGCTTAGCCGATCATTTTAATCAGTTAATCCCCTTGAGGTAGAGACACAGATCGAGACAGAAAAAAAGTCAAATAGGAAACATTTTCTAAACAATGGGGAAATACTCAGCAGAGAAACTTAAATAAGAAAGCCTGTTTTTAGTTTCATTTTCTCCAAAAACAAAATTTGAATGTGTCTTCTAAATATGTACTTATTCCACTGTAAAAATCACCCACCAACTAGCAGACAAGATCAAGTTGTCTGTGATTTGTAAATACTCCATCATCCGTCAAAGGGGTAGGTAGGACCTACAGAGAAGATCCAAGTGAAATTCTGTCCAATGAGACAACAATTAAATCTTTACATTCTTGAAGGAGCTTTCTGGAGGACACTGAAAGCTAGAATCTCTTCATAAGAGGTAGACAACCTTGGGGGCCAGGACACCGTGAGAGAACACACCAAGGGTTTGTCCCAGACAAAACTGTGAGGACTGCAAATTTTCACTTCTTAACTTTTTTATGGTGAAGGAAACTAAAGTTAGGTAACTTGCCCAAAGTGACAATGCTTGTGAATTCCAGAACTGGAATTTGAATGGGGGTCTGTGTTTCCATCAAGCCTAGTCTTGTTCTCTGTTCTTACATTGTCCATTTGGGGTTAGATGAGGTGGCTGTCTTCAAAAAACTTAAATTTCTTATTCCAATCTTTGTTCCAATTTTAATAAAGTGGGTATTTGTTTCACCCAAATTCAGCGTGATCCTGTAACCCACATGTAGAGACATGAAATAACCAAACCACAAGTCCCTGAAAAAGTCTTATTCAGCTTAAACTCGGAGACAGGGAGTTTCTTTGAGGTAGACACACTTATATTAAGACAGGAAAAACAGTCAAATAGGAGACATTTTCTGAGTAATGAGAAAGTACTCAGCCAAGAAACTTAAAGCCATTAAGATCCAAAAAGCCCTTCTATCCAAGGGCCCAGAGATGGGTTCATTTTCTTCCATGGGGCGACACTAATACGAAACACACGTCCAGAAGATTCTGGGTAGTATCAACTTGTACGACATCAATTGTGCATGAAGTCTCAAGTGAACCTTTTTACTCAAACTGTGGAGCTTCTGAGTGGTGCAAACAGTTTATACACTGAAATGCTAACTGATAGATTGGAAGTTTCGGTCAGCCCAGAAGCGCCTCAGAAGAAAACCTTGGCGATGTACTTCCAAAAAAATAGCCACTGAAAATCCTGTGGAGCACAGTTCTACTCTGGGTCCCATGAGTCAGAGTCAACTCTATGGCAACCAGTTGTGCTCAAAGTGTCGTCCCTACCTGTAGCAACTCCCAAGAGCTTGTCAGAAATCTAGAATCTCAGGCCCACCCCAGACCTACTGAATCAGAATCCGCATTCTAACAAGATCCTCAGGTTATCAACACATGCCTTGAAGTTTGAGAAATTTCATTTCAAGTTACTGTTAACAAAACCAACAAAACAAAACACCCATTGCCATCAAGTTGATTCTGACTCATAGTGACCCTATAGGACAGAGCAGAACTGCCCCACGGGGTTTCCAAGGAGCAGCTGGTGGATTCAAACTGCCGGCCTTTGGGTTAGCCGCTGAGCACTTAACCACCGTGCCGCCAGGGGGCCTACTGTTAACGAGGGGTACCCAACACTGGCTGAGCCAGATGATACATGGAATCGCTCTCCCGGCATCTGATAAAGCAGTATCCTTTATGCTTTAATACACAAATGGGGGCTAACCCTAAGCGGGTGAGACTTTTAGTAGGAATGTAGTTAAAAAAAATAAAAAGTAGAAGAACATCCTAGTAACATACTTCAAAAAAATCAGCCAGTGAAAACCCTGTGAAGTACATTTCTACTCTGACACAGATGGGTCGCCCTCTGTCAGAAGTGACTCAACAACAACTGGTTTTAGTTCAGAAAATAATCTGACTACTGTATTGGTATATTTTGTATGATAACAATTTTTGAAGACATAAAATACAATAAAATGCCTTTACAAACAAAAATAACACTGAAAACGGAATTTTTAATGGGCATTAGGGACTAACCGGATCTTGTACGGGATTAGAGTAAGCTTTTGAAACCCTGGTGGTGTGTGGTGGTTAAGTAGTACAGCTGCTAACCGAAAGGTTGGCAGTTCGAATCCACCAAGAGCTCCTTGGAAACTCTATGGGGCAATTCTACTCTATCCTATGGGGTCACTATGAGTCGGAATCGACTCGACGACAATGGGTTTGGGTTTTTGAACACCAGCTTTCCTTGGACACAAAATGTGAAAAGTGCCAACTGATAGACCATCCCAGCTGCCAGAACGCCCAGGGAGAACAGTTTAGCTTACTGCTACAAGAGAGCATCATGGCTGTGTGGTGGGCGCCTAGGGTGGGGCTGGTGTGTCACAGCCCAGACAGGTAGACTGGAAGAAAGAATGAGGGTATTCTTTGCACTGAAAGGGCTGTTTATCTGGTTAGATGAGTCAGCTTTGATGGCCACCAGGCATTTAACATAATTAGGCCAAGTCCCTGAATGGGGATCCCTTTACTGTTTGCTTCTGCCTGCAGGCTGGGGTGGAGGTGGGCTGAGGAAGAGGATGGAGACTCCCCCCACCCAAACCGCCTTAGTCTTGTTTGGATTCCACAGAGAACCCTCTGGTGGTCACTTTTGTTATTTTCCTTCTGTTCCTGAAGACTTAAGAGATTTGAAATCCCTACACGTTCCCAGCCCACCTGGCCCAGGACCCTGATGTTGTTTCCCGTCTGCGCCATCATGCACCGTTATATAGCAGGAATTGAAAAGAGTTGTGTCTGAGGGCAAACTGCCTGGGAAAGTCCCTGCCTCCATTGCTTGTTAGCTGGGGAAGTATCTTAGCTTTCCTGTCCTGAACTTTCTCACAGGAAAATGTTGTTACTGTGTGCCATGAAGTCAATTTCAACTCATGGCAACCCTATATGACAGAGTAGGGTTTCCTACCTAGGCTGTCATCTTTACGGGAGCACACTGCCAGGTCTTTTCTCCAGGAAGTGTCTGGTGGGTTCAAACTGCTGACCTTCCGGTTAGCAGCTGAGCACTTATTCGCTGTGCCACCAGGGTTCCTTCATGTGTGAATGGAGCTTAAAATAGAATGCCCTTGCTAGTTGACCCTACAGGGTTGTTCTGAGTTACTATATGTTAGTATGTTGCAGTCACAGGTGGGAAAGTTCAGGCACAAGAAGGCTAAGAAACTTTCCCTAGGAACCCTGGTGGCACAGTGGTTAAAGTGCTCAGCTGCGAACTGGAGGGTCAGTGGTTTGAATCCTCCAGCGGCTCTGCGGGAGAAAGATGTGACAGTCTGCTTCCATAGAGATTTGCAGCCTTGGAAACCCCATGGACCCTTTTATTCTCTCTTATAGGATTCTGTGTGTTGGAATCAGCTTGACGGCAGTGGGTTTGATTAGCATGTTATTGTGTGGCATGTGCGTAGAACAGCACCTGGCACATAGTTTGGGAGGGTAGCTATCACTTTTATGACACCAACTCAAACCCAAACTCAGGCACTTTGTCTCCCACAGGGAAAAAGGAAGAATTCAGATTCCCACTAGGCCACTACCCATACCCACTGCCAGCAACTTGATTTCGACTCAGAGCAACCCTACCGGACAGAGCAGAACTGCCCCATAGGGTTTTCTAGGCTGAGATCTTTATGGAAGCAGGCTGCCACATCTTTCTCCTGTGGAGCAGCTGGTGGACTAGACTGCCGACCTTTTTGGTTAGCAGCCAAGCTCTTAACCACTGTGCCACCAGGGCTCCCTCACTAGGCCACCAGTAAATTTTAATATTGGGGCCTTCCCTGTCTGCCCTGAGTCTTGGGGTTCTAGGAAGTCCAAGAAGAGAATGATCGATTCTTGGTGAGGACAGACCTGGAGCCTGTGGGTATAGGGACACTCCAAGGCTACTACACAGGTTGACTCCCCATGCTTGAAATCTGGGGGCTGCACCTTTGTCTTATTTATAAACAGTCATGATGCTCTCATGGGGAAAGGCTATAGGTTTATTTGAAGTGATCTCCTGCTCGGCTGGAAAGGCCAGCGCTTGTTATGGCTGCACTGCGTAGCTCTCTGCAGCCTGGCAATGAGAAGTTCAGCCTGAGGTCAAGCTCTGTTGAAGCTGGCAGTGTGACATAATGCGGGCTGCTCTGGATTGTGATAACCCCAGGGCTTTCCTTGGAATGTGCTGCTGTCCTGCTCTCCAAACTTGCATTGCAACCTCAGAAGCTTAACCTGGGATTCGACTGTAATGGCAACAGCCATACCACAGAGATAAATCAAGGGAATACTTCAGGGCAAGACAGCTACTTTGGACAGAGGGTAATTACCTGCCTTAACAGCAGAAGATCAGGTATATGCAATTACATTTTCAAAACCTACACAGACGAAAAGTATATGGGGGCTTCTTTGGTATTTTCTGCTCATTGTTCACACTAAGCTGCGTCTTTTGGCACCATCAGGAGTCATTTTTGTTTGTTAGTTTGTTTTATCGATAATGTTGTCCGATATTCACATTGTAAGCCCAGAAAAGCAAAGAAACCAAGGATTGCCCACCTCAGCAGTAAATGGAGCTTCGCGTCATAATTCTGACAATAATATAACGGTAAAATCCTTGAGTGGTGTCAACGGTTAACAGACTTGGTTGCTAACTGAAAGGTTGGAGGTTTGAATTCAGCCAGAGTTGCCTCAGAAGGAAGATCTGACAATCAAATTCCAAAAAATCGGTCGTTGAAAACCCTGTGGAGCACAGTTCTGCTCTGACACACACGGGGTTGCTATGAGCTGGAATCAATTTGGAAGCACTGGTGTTGGTTTCAAGAGCTTTTACAATCGGAGCAAAAAATAAGCAGTTACTATCTTTTGGTCCTTGGGAAAGAAAATTAAGGAAGAGCTGATTTACACTTCTGACTCATAAAAAACAGCAGAGTAGAAACTGAAGTCTTGATTGAGACATCTCTATTGAATAATTAGTCAGGACAACACAGTGGTTTCCATGAGGGCTTGAAATCAATGTGAAAACTTGGGATATCGAAGTTCCCAGCAATGGGTTTTAAGGATAAGTCAGGAGTCCATATGTGGTGCAAAAGGCTAACTCACTCAACTAACTGAAAAGTTGTAGATTCAAACCCACCCAGAGGCACCTCAGAAGAAAGGCTTGGTGACCTACTTCTGAAAAACCAGCCATTGAAAACCCCATGAGCACAGCTCTACTCTGACACTCACAGGGTCACCACGAGTTGAAGCCCATTCAACAGCAACTAGTTAACGATGAGTCAAGTCAGACCATTTTAATTTCCGTTTTGGACAAGCTTTTCGACAGGCAGTCAGGGAAGGGGTGAAAGGGTAAGTACAACGAGCCTAGCCACCTACAAGGCATGTACAATATATGTCATGTTATTCTCTACACAAGACAGAGAACTATGGACAGAAAGCTAAAACTATTAGGTGAAGAACAAAGGGTACAAGGATGCTGACTGATGTCCCCTTACAGAATAGTCTCTTCAGAGACATCTCTTTAGTTCTCAGCCTACTTCTATTTAGCTCTGTTATCAGTGACTTGTATGAAGATGTAGAAGGCGTTCGCATCACACTTGCAGGTAATGTGAAGCTTGAAGGGATGGGAAGCATGTTGAATGATAGTTGCAGGGTACAAATGTTGTTGGCTGTTCTGTCCCATTAAAAAAAAATCATAATTTCTTTGATATTTCTAAAAGCCCATGTGGAGCTAAATCTATACCTTATCATTTTCTCGGAGAAATCTACATTAAAACTGAACTAGTTTGCTTCTTTCATTTACTTTTAGTTAACCCTTTATTTTGAGGGAGTTCTATAGCCTTTGGCCTAGCTGCATGAGTTGATCATGAAAGCTCTAGAAAACTTATATTTTAATTCCACCCCAAGGATCAAGATGGGCTGGACTGAACTCTAGACAGACAAGATAATTTCAAATAGTGGAAAACATTTGAGTTCTGATTCCTTATCATTTTTACCTTATTGATTTAAAACTCCTTTAGATTAATTGTGTACATGCCCACGTTCTAACGGAAGAAAAACGCCTTTCCACGTGCTAATGAAACATTTTATCAGACCAAATCTGGAGTGATCTTTAAAGTGACTCAGTTATTGCCTGCAATCATGGCATAATGTTAATTATGACAAAGTTAAAATCATTATCTTTTACATATATTGTCCGAACATCATCACCTTAGCACTTTATCAATTACCTGAGGTGAGTTTTACAGCCAAAGCACCCAGGCAAGACCAGCAGAAGGCCATAATGCTCAGACTTAGACGTTGCAAGGAAGTGATCTGAGGTCCACCCCATACCAAGGCTAGAGATTCTAGGAGCTGCAGTTTTGACTCCGCTATAAGCACCCCATCCTTTGATTTCTTTTGTCATATTCTTATACTTTATGTTTTCCTTCTATAATTTATGTATTTTTGAGCTATATTTATTTTTTAATATGGGATATAAATAAAATAAAGTATCAGTAATATCTTAAAAAAAAATCCAAGTAAATCTTTCTGCCAAAATCTAAAATGTGAATACCTAGAAATCCAACTGAATACTTATACTACAAGTTCTAAAACTTAGAGAAAGTTACCTCCCCCAGAAGACTGCAGAAACCACTCACTGTTTCAGATGGTAGGTGGTGTACTTAGGAAGGGAAAGACAAGCTAAGCAACTCAACCCACCTAACAGAATGCTAGCCTGTATGCCTGGTGCCCAAGCAGAGGGCTCTATTGTCAAACACCAATGTGGGAGACTCATCAGAGTATAAAAACCTGGGGTTGGTTTGCTATTTAGATCCATCAAAGTCCATCTGAGAGTGAAACTCTAATCATGTTCTTCTATTTAAAACCCATCAAGGGCTACCATTTCTATTGGATGAAGATCAAAAACCCCATCATGCTCTGCAAGCTTTCACATAGCCAGCCTCCTACCCACCACTCCCCAGCATGTTCCCTTCTTTCCCCTGCCCTTTGCCTTTTGTATCTTTCTCCAACATGCCACTCTCCTCTGACCTCGGAGCCCATGCCCATGTTATTCTCTCTGCCTTGGTATTCTTCTCCTGTCTCCCTACACCCAAAAACCAAGTTGCCATGGAGTCAATTCAGACTCATGGCAACCACATGTGTTCAGAGCAGAACTGCTTCATAGGGTTTTCATGACTGTGAAAGCAGACTTTCAGAAACAGATCTCTAGGCCTTTCTTCCACTGTGCCTCTGGGTAGGTTCCAACTGCCAGCCTTTTGGCTAGTAGCTGAGAGCTTAATCATTTTCACCAGTAGTTAACTGAAACCATAGCACTGTTTGTTCCTCAATGTGCCTTCTTACTTTTTCTCCTTACCAGTGTCTTCCACATACTACTTTCATGGTATCTGGATGAGTAAGAGCAGGACAGTAAAAAGGAACCCCCACAAGGAAAATGAAAAACAGGAAGGGCGTCCTTGGGAGAATCACAACAACCCAGTCCAGAAACATGTGAAACCTTTTTGCCAAGATTTTTTTCCTGTACATGACTGGAGAGAGAAAGCAAGCTCATTGATTAAGGAGAGAAGATACATTTCCCATTAAATTCCTGGCACCACTGGCCTCTAGATAGAATTTCCCTCTTCCCCACTGAGTTTCCAAAGTGCTTTTTGTCTGAAGCTTTTTGAATCAAGCATCCATTTTCCACCTCCAACTCCTAAAGTCTTCGTGCCTGGGACATGTCCCAGGAAAGGAATGGTCATGGTCAGGGTCTTGCCATGGGCAACAATTTCGAAGTTGTTTTGATCCTCCTCTAAAGGATAGGAATTCTTCTTAAGAGGATGCAACTGATGAAATTCAAATTTGCAGAACAATTTAAATACTCAACTAAACTATCCTGTTTGTAACCTCACAACTGATATTTGCTCTTTCCTTCTCTCTCCCGCAGGTCTTTTCTGTGGAATCATCCGAGAATGTTCTGTCCTGGTTAACTTTGTGATCTGGACCACATCCCGAAAGCCACACGGCAAAGACGGTGTGGATGCAGACTGCACACAATAGGAAGGCGAGGCCTGTGCTTTCAGAGAAAATAAGAACATTGACAGTAAAGCGTTATTTAAGTTTTCCAAGAGAGGTGCTTCTTTAAAGCTCTGTGAGGAACCTAGGTGACCTGATTTTCTCCAGATCACCTTTTCTCTCCTTTGCATTATGTTTCCCACCTACATTAGTCCAGCTCAAGGCAGCTGAATCTTTCCCATTGAGGCTTCTGTGGCTAAGAAGCCCACAGGAGGACACAGCCCACTATTCCGTCACTGAGGTCACACCAACTCTCCCCCTGTCTGCCTACAGCATGAGGAAACTGAATGCCTGTCATGACAGAGCATCCCCTTTTGGTTGTCAGCAGCTGTCCCTGGGAGCATCACAAAGTGGCTTCTTTTATACCCTGGAGACCTGACACTTCTGTGTCTTTAAACAGTGTCTGACTCAAGAACAGGCATAAGAGCCAAGAACTTATTAAAATAAAGGTGTTTCACTCCAAGCCTTGAAAATGATTGTTCTACATAGAATAGATAGCTGGGTGATGCAAATGGTTAATGCAGTCAGCTACTAACCAAAGGTTGGAGGTTCAAGTCTATCCAGAGGTGCCTTGGAAGAAAGGCCTGGCCATCTACTTCGGAAAAATCAGCCACTGAAAACCCTATGGAACACAGTTGTACTCTGACTACATGGGGAGACCATGAGTTGGCATCAACTCAATGGCAGCTGCTAGACTTGTAAACGGAAGTGGAGAAAGCCCTGAATTAAGAGTCCAGACACCAGGAGTCTTATGTTTTCCCAGAACTCACCGTGTGATATAGGGCAAATGTTTTAAAGCTCTGAGCCATAGTTTCTACAGCTGTGCAAGGATGGAATTGGACTAGATAATTTCACAGGTCCTCGGAACTAAAATGCCTGTGATTCCATAAAAGGGCTGAAAGTTTGGGGGGGTGAATTGGCTGAGGCTTTGCCTGGTGCTATTGGACAGAGAGAGGCAGGTGGGAGCCCATCCACACCAGAGGAGAAGCAGGGCCGTTTATCCAACTGTATGGAACTTTTGCCCTTCTTATTTTTCTTACTTTTGTGCTTAAAAAATGTAATGCACACCCCCAAAAACTTGTTGCCATCTAGTTGATTCCAACTCATAGCGACCCTATGAGTAGAACTGCCCCATAATGTTTCCAAGGGGCAGCTGGTAGATTTGAACTGCTGACCTTTTGGTTAACAGCTGAGCTCTCAACCACTGAGGCACCAGGGCTTCAATGCACACCCAGTAGTGGTTAAATGAAAATCAAACCTGTGGCATGTTACTTTTTGAATTTATTAAGCCTATTATTAGTTTTGCTAAGCAAATGCTGCTAACTAAAAGGCCGGCAGTTCAAATCCACCAGCCATTCCTTGAAAACCCTGTGAGGTAGCTCTACTCTATCCTATAGGGTCGCAATGAGTTGAAATCGACTTGACGGCAATGGGTTTTATTATTAATTTAGTTAGATTTAGTTTCTAAGGACTTGCAAGCTTATCTAGTCCAATCCCATAGGGTTTTCAATGGCTGATTTTGGTGAAGTAGATCACCAGGCCTTTCTTCCAAGGTACCTCTAGATGGACTTGAACCTCTAACTTTTTGGTTAGCAGAGGAATTGTGCATTTCAAGAACTCATTTTAGCTTGCTTTTTGTTTCTGCTTTTATTTAATTTTCATATTTATTACCAACATCAGTAGCCCCCTGATTCTTAATTTCTAGTTCAAATGGGAGGGAAATACTTCAGATTTGGTAGAAACACAAACCGTGAAAGATAAGGCACTTAAGAGATTTCTTCCTTCTCCCTGCTGCCAGGCTGCCCTGCAGGGGTGGCAGATATGGATCAAGTATTTCAGCGTTTTGGTGTTGTGTTCAGAGATAAGGGCCCAGCCAGGAGCTCTGCCCTGATGCAAGAATGAGTGGAATTTAACCATTTTATTACTGGGGTTTCAAATAACATTGCTCCAGGTTTATTAAATTTCCAAGAAGTTCTCTAAGTCATACCGAATGCGTGCTGTTATTTCAGGAGCTTTCTGATTGGTTACCAATTCCACAAATTCCTGTGCCCTCTCTCTGTTTTTTCCCAGGCTCTTTGTTACAAAGGATGATTCATGACTGTACTTTTTTTAAAGGAAGTGTTAGGCTTGGGCAGCAGGTTCCAATCACAATTCATAAAAGATCTTCGAATAAACTTCTTTCTACCACACAATTCAAAGTGTTGAATAACTCTGCCAATAGGTACCATTGGTCTCAGGATGTGATCTGAGGTAGGCAAATGGGTTTAATTGAAATATTTCTGCAGATTCTTCCCCTCCTTCCCAGTTCTTTACCGGTAATTAAAATAAAAATGTTTATTTTTAAAGCTTTAGAGGGAGTCAGTTGGCTTTCTTTGAGCAGTATTTTTTGAGCCCTTTGGAATTTGCAGCATCAGATATTAGAGTGATAAATGTCAGTACAGGAAATTTAGACTTGATATCTCATACCCAACTAGGAGCTCTGGTGGCACACTTGTTGAGTGCTCAGCTGCTAAGCAAAAGGTTGGTAGTTTGAACCCACCCACTTGCTCCATGGGAGAAAGAACTGGCATTCTGCTCCCGTAAGAGTACAGCCAAGAAAACCCTATGAAGCTGTTCTACCCTTGTCACATGGGTTTGCTATGAGTTGACATCGACTTGACAGCACCAAACAATAACAGGAGCTGGACAGAACAAGCATCTCTTGGTAAAGGGTGTTTAAATAGCTGTTTGCCCAGTGTTTCATACTCAGAATTATATACATAAAGGTAGGGATTTGTATGGGGTACTTGGCTGGGGCAAAGAAATTCCCTGGCTTTGACCTGTCAATTGGAAACCTCTAGGGGCAAAAATGAGAAGAGACAGAGTTGTTTCTGCTCCCCAGGCCCAGGGAACATATTCACTGTTCAAATCAGAAGATAAATTCTGTTTAAGAAGTCAAAGTCCAAATGGCATTTTTACATATCTCAGTTTGATGTTTCAATGCACAAGGACTCAGGGAATATTAGAGACAATCTTTCCATGCAACTTTTTTAACAATTTGAGATTGACCTACGGACTTTCAACTAAAACAACCCACACATTCCAATGTAATCAGATTTCTTAAATAGAATAACTTATTCTTGTACTCTTCCTTCTTCCAGAGAAGATGTGAAGCAGGTTTCAATAAAATACACACGAAGAATAAGATTGTTAAAATAGAAAATCCAAAAACATATAAAAGGGGATGTTTAAAATAGTTACTGTAACTGAACATTAAATTTAATTCTGAGCTTCCTGGCAGTTAGGGGAAAGAGGAAAAACAACGGGTCACTTTGTTTTCAGCATCTGATGAAAGACAGCATTTCTCTGCTTCAGAAAATACTTGCTTTTGCTGGTTATTAAATTTTCAGAGTGCTGTATCCAATAGGTCCTTACGTAAAGTACATTGAACACTCTGATGGACAATAGTAAAAATGTTTTACAAAAAACATAAAAAGAAAGAAAAGCCTTTATATGACTCTTATCATCCCCAAACAAAATATTTGGAGCAGCATCCTAAAAATAAACTCAAGGAAAGTGAAACACTCCCCACCTCAAGGCCGTGTGCGTGTTTGTGTGTGTGTGTGTGTGTGTGCGCGCGTGCTTGTGTGTGCGCGCCCTCAGTGGGAGAGAACCAAAGTATTCTTCAAATCATCTCTAGGGGACAGTGTATACTTTCTACAAGAGGAAACATCCTTAAAATCATATTTATAATTTGTATACGTGTTGATTTTCTTTCTGAATAACGAAATAATGGCATTCGCTTTCTGAATCAGTATATTAGAAATTGTAAGAAGACTAAGAATTCTAAAATAGAGAGGAAAGTAGTTACAATAGCGTATTATAAAACAAGTCTCCAAAATATGCTTAATTTAGTATGAAAGTAGGTTTTCTCTTGGATTATTATAGTTTGTCACTGGAACTATTTTTTGTTTGGACTCCTTTGCTCTTACAAAGGTCATGAAATAATGAAGATTATTATCCAGGATTTGTTGACACAGGAAAGGGAAGTGCTAAATTTATGAGTGGTCAGGGGAGTGTGGTGATCTCAGCAGCACTTCATGTCAAAGGAGAACGAACGTGGATTTTAATGCAGCAGGAAGGCATGATTTCTAGGATCAAAATGGGCTCCAGTGGACTCAAACTAAGCCCTGGGGGGAAAAATGACTGGGTACTCCAAATTTAACTTAATTGGCATTGTGGGATGGGAAAACATCTTTTCCACAAACCAGCCAACACCGCGTACCTCATATAATTCCAAGACTGTTCTTGAGAGAGCTGAAGATTGGGGGTGGTTTCACACCACAATTTTCATGATCCACCATCTTGTGTAACAAAGACACTCAGCAAAAGTGAACACAGTGACATCACAATAGGACTGAGCACAAAGGAAATCAAGAACTCATAAAAAGTGAGGTGTGTTGGCTTTTAATCTTGTGCATATGTTAATGATTCTATTATTTTCTTCTTGGTGCTGCTCTATCTTCGTTGAGAGCTTTCTTATTTTTAATATTTTGTTGTCTAAATTCCAAGAACCCCTCACTTACCTAGTTCTTTAAGTAATCTCTTATCATATTATGACTTTCAAGCATTCACAATACTTTGCATGTTACTGAAAGATTTAAGTAATGGGCAATCCACATCTTCTTCCAAGTTTGTTTTTCCCATTGTCATTGTTTTAAGAAATTTTTATTGTGGTGAAACTATACACAACAACACATCCACCAATTCAACAATTTCTACGTGTATAATTCAGTGACTCTGACTTCCCAAGTATTCATAAGTAAACTTAAAAATATCCAACTAATACTCATTTCTGTAGACTTTCCTACCTCTTCTTCCACCTCATTCAATGACCATTGGTGATTCTTTCCTTAACTGTGCTTGGTGTATTCTAACATAACTTCATGTTCTCTGTTCTGAATTTTATTCATTCTTTTGCTAGTTTACTTGTCAAACTGTGAAACGCAACTGAACACAGGGTTTTCTCTACTAGTCCGCATCATGGCTTTTCAGTTTCACTCGTTTATTTGCCCTCCACATATTGTGATGGACATGGTTTATTTGCTAAATGAATTTTAGGTTTTGAAAATACTCATTCTAATTGAAACTAAAACCAAAGCTCTATCCATCACATGAAAGTTAGCAGTGTCGCACTTTTCCTGGTGCCTTCCTGGTGGTACCCGTGGCTCTGCTCTGTTTTTCAGAGGCAACAGGCAGACGATCACAGCCTTGCTAGTCAGATTGACTTGAGTTTGATTTTGGTGGTAAGGAGCCCTGGTGGTGCAATGGTTAAGCTTGGCTGCTAAGGTTTGTGGTTGAAACCTACCACTCACTCCATGGGAGAAAAGATTGGTGATTTGCTTTCTTAAAAATCACAGCCTAGAAAATCCTATGGGGCAGTTCCACTGTGTCCTATAGAGTTGCTGCGAGTCTCAATTGAGTCAATAACACCTAACAACAACAGTGAGGTGGAAAACCATTGTTTTAATAAAAGTCAATAGTAGAATTATAAGAGAGTTGTTGTTGTGTATGAAAATGTTTTGATGGCCTCTCTGGATGTTAAAGGAGATCCCACCAGCTCAGGGTTGTTCTGTGATGGCCCAGGGCAAGATAAGGAGAGGATGTGCATAAGAAAGTTCATGAAATATTAGTTTCTAACAGCAGCCCAGTAGGGGAGTGAGGTGAAAGCTCTAACGTGTTCCACAGACTAAGAGAGCTGAAAGACGTTGGCTAATGGCAAGAGCAAATGGCCAGTGAGAAATTCCCAGTGATGGAAATAGTCTAGATATTTTCAAAAAACAGGGTATTCATTTAAGCACTCAATAAACATGACTGAAAAGTTATGGGTAGATTATCTTTATCTCCACTTGAAAAATGAGGAGACGGGAATTCAGAGAGTTTCAGTAACTCATGCAAAGTCATGCGTCTAGTTGGGGCAGAGCCTTGATTAAAAGTGAAATCCTTATGGACTCCGAAAACTGGGCTGTGTTCTGGGAGACGTGACCCATTCACATAACAGTGGGTGAAATTGTCTCTGTCTCTATCCTTGGGAGCCGCGAGTGCCTCCTACAATGCAGCAAGAATGTGAGAATTGACGTTCTTCTGTTTTATTCCTTTTCACTCCCTTTCCTAAGCTTGCTTGCTGGAAACTCTGTATTACTTCACTGCTCATTGATGGGTTCCCAATTTGCCAGCTCAGAAGGAGGAAGGCCCACCCTAAAGGTAGTATGGTCTGGGATAGTACTTCTGTCTCCTGTCTTCTTAGAACATTTAACAAGGCCAGTTAGGAAAAGTAAGCGAACTTGGTAATGAACTAAGACTTCACATCAACCGATGTCAACTTTTGTGAGTCTAATTTACAGGAGTCATTGACTGAATAAAGAGAAAGCCTTCACCCTGAATATCCATCAAGTATCTTTTGAAAAAGAATGTGATGGGCTTAAATATACATGAGTCAGAAACATCCAGACTACGTTTCCAGGGAATTATCCAGGGATTTAAAAATTTAGAGGAGGAGAGTCTTGAAAACAAGCATTCAGGGTTTCATAAAAAGCTTTCTAGCCAATTAGACCATGGGCCTTGCCTTGTCCTGAGATTGTTCATTAAATAATGCCACCTAGACCACTGATAGGGTTGCCATGGTCTTAAAGTCACAAAACTGTCCCGGGCTTCCTCACTCCTGTTAGAAAGTGTGGGGCGAGGGGAAGAGAACCTTTCCTTCCTCTGAAAGGCAGATTATTCTTAGGCTTGAGTGCAGGACCACCAGTTCCCTTAAGGGATCTTTTGTTGATCTTGCTGTTGAAAGACAAAATTATCTTGGAAGAAAATTTTACTATTTTTAGGTATATTGTTGATTGTGAAACTGGAGTCCCCAGCCCTCATTTCATAAACATATCAGAGACTGTCTCAAGAGAAAAAGGATTGATGTCTTTGCCATGGGCAGTTTATGGTGACCTCAGAGGGATTGTGAAGGGCCTCGTATCTCTATGGGGTTGGAGTTTGGGAGGTAAGAGGGTAGAGCGCAGAACTAACCCAAGAAGCTATGGACTCTGTGGGTGCCCCTCTGATTTTCACTTCTAGCTCACCAAGCATATTATGGAAGCACAAACCCCAACCAGCACATAGATGAAGAAATTCTACAGGTATAGGGTGCTGGCTTCATGGCCCTCCTGTGCCTTGTCCATTGCACTGGCTTCAGGGCCTATGTAGAGTCTAAGCTGCTGGATCACTCACTTCACTCTCACTCCTGAAAGGAGAAGCTAGACAAGGTTCTACTTTGAAGTAAAACGGAATAAAAAAAAAAAAAAAGTTTTTTTTTTTTTTTTTTAAACAGAATAGGAGAGACAAAATCGGGCCTCTTCAACTCTCCAATTCATGTTTCTCTTTTAAAAATGTCTTTAATCTTCGGCTTCATTAATTCTACCCTGGCCGAGCCTGTTCGTTCTCATGATTCAGGAGAAGTGGCAAAGAGCTTGTCTGTCATCCAAGCATAGGCCAAGCTAGTGTGGCTGCTCCATGGGGGCCCTGGCTTAGGGCCCAAGCCAATCATGGCCACTTTGTCCCCTTGCCAGGCCCCACAAGTTCAGACTCTGTTGTAATTTGTAGGCAAGGATTCTGTCTCCAGTCTATATCCTAAAGCTCACCCTTGATTATTTTTTGTCCAACTCCACATACTAAAAATAAAAGAGATGAAACCATGGGAAGACTCTAACATGGAAAATTCAGCCCTTTACCTTGATACCCCATGTTGTATAACTCGTATCGGGGTTCCAGGTCATCAACAAAAGACACACATCACATAATCTACTAGAGCGTGGACTGACACTTCACTCACAAGAGAAGAGACAGAGTGAGATCAGCTTCACTAGTGGGCTCCCATCTTCTGTGGCCAGTGAGGAAGTCAGTCTTTACGGCCCATGTAGGGCATTTGCTGTGTATACACCCCTTCTGGGCTGCAGACCAAAAGACCCTGTTTGCTCCCTGTCAGGAACAGATATCTAAGTGGGGTTGACCAGGTGCTGAATGGTGCCCACACTTGTGCAAGAGACAGAGAAAGTTACTGTGTGCCCAGGATTGGGAGAGGGAAAGAGACCCAATTCAATTTGGAGGATGTTCTGGGCCCAAGGCTCTGCTTAGGTGGCCCAGGTGGGAAATGCAGAGGCAGATCGTCCTCCCAACACCCTAACACAACGTCCATTAGAAGAAGGAACGATGTCCCCCAATACTGAAATCCTTTCTTCAACGATCACCTGTGTGTCAGGAATGGGCAGTCCAGATGACAGTGATTATGTTCTGAGGACACAGAACTTTATAGGGGACAACTCCAGCTTCCTCCTAAGCTCTCTGTTACACTGCCACAGCTGGCTTTTAAAATGAAACATCTAAGCTTTAAGGCAAATCTGCAGGTTCAATCAAGCATGACTAAAACATGGAATAAAACCTGAAGATGACAACCTTAATTATTAGGAGGATGCGTCGCTTTTATATTACATTCAACAGTACTTAAATCCAATTACAGAGACCTAGCTTACCTTCAAAGCTATTTCCACAAGTTAGCAAAAGAACCACCGAGTAACCTCATCAAAAGAAAGAAGACGCCTCAATACAGACAGCCAGCTGTGCCTTGTGCTGCTCTGTCCTGAGCGGTACAGCCACCTAAGTATCCAGGACACATGTAAGTACACGGCTGTGCCCAATACTCTTTTCTTGTGCTTAACAGAGGTAGAGCAGGAAGGATGTTGTCTTATAAAATCTGCTGAATTTCCTTCGAAAGACAATAATGCCTGGGACATGCACCTGGTCTAGAATCGTACCACTGAAATGAACACAGGCAGGGAGGGAGAAAGAAAATACTTTTTTTTTTTTCCTGAGCAACTGCTGAAATTCTTCTCATCTTACATAAAAGGATAAAGGGTGAGATTTGATGGGCGGTTTGGTGGAGAGGAGCAGTAGTGATTTCAGCTACATTTCTTTTTTAGGATACAAAGTTTTTCCTGTTTTTAGTTGCCAGTCAGGTTGGCTCTGACTCATGGCAGCACCAAGTGCAACAGAACAAAAGGTTGCCTGGTCCTGCACCGCCTTCACAAGTGTTCATAGCCTTGAGTCCATTGTTGCAGCCACTGTGTAGCCTGAGTGGCTGCCAGCCTAGGGGGATAAACTTCCAGTACTATGTTAGACACTATGCTGTTGTGAACCATAGGGTGTCATTGTCTAAGCTTTGAAAATAGATTACCAGGCCTTTCTTCCTAGTCTGTATTAGTCTGGAAGCTCCACTGGAAACTGTCCAGCATGGGTGACCCTGCTGGTATTTGAAATACCAGTGGCATAGCTTCCAGCATCACAGCAACATGCCAGCCACTACAGGATGACACACTGACAGACAGGTGGTAAAAGTACAAAGTAGGCAAGCAATTCCTGACTAAAGTAGGCTTTATAAAGGGAATGTCAGCTTTCTTATTTTCATTCTGCCCTACTTTTGCTGCCGATGATAAATAAGTCCGAGCAATTTTTTTGTACGCTTATTACTTACTGTTCTTAGGGCCATCAGGTTGATTCTAACTCACAGTGACCCCATGTGTGCTGTACGGTAATTGATTCCAGTGTCAGTACTGAGGGACTTTCCTTTTTTTTCTTTTAAAGAGATTTTTAAAATTAATCATATTTGAAAAATATTGGAATATTGAATACGATAAGCCTGAGACTACCCCTAAGAATATCTCTTTGGAGAGGGAGCAGGTCCTTTTTTTGCCCACTAGGCGTGGGTCTTTTCCATGAACTTTAGAAAGATCGTTTAGTCACATAGTCCCTAGTGGCCTAAAGTAGTTACTGCAGTTCCCCTAAAATAAACATATTCATTATTGGTGCCTGAAAGTCACAGTCTCAGTGTGTGTTAGTAAGGTTTATAAACCTGCTACACAACAAAGAAAACAAATGCACCTGCAACTAGTCCATTGTGGCTTTGATTTAGCAGTGTCACTAGGAGGAGCCCTTGCTTTTTAATAATAGTTGCAAAGCCAGCGGTTATTGAACTCAAGAATCGCTTTGGGTTTTTACATATATATATAATAACTTTATGTGTGTGTAAATTTTGAACAGACAACCACCGAAATAATTAATTTATATTCTTGCTTGTTCCAGAAGATTACAGACCCGTTACAGGAATATGTAACTTATGGAAAGACACTAGAAAGTAAGGTAGAAAAACCAAACCAGACCAAACCCATCGCCTTCAAGTCGATTCCGACTCACAGTGACTCTGTAGGACAAGGTAGAACCGCCCCATAGAGTTTCCAAGGAGTGGCTGGTGGATTCGAACTGCCGACCTTTTGGCTCTTAACCATTAGGTGCCAGGGCACCAGAAAAGCAAGGAGGGTATAAATTAGTGCTCTGAATGAGGTTAATTCCGCCTTTCTTTTTCTTTTCAATGGATAGTCTGTCCTCCTGTCTTAGAAATTCCCTCCTGGGTTACAAGTTTACTACTCACAAAATACATGCACTGAATGTCTGAAGATTGTCTCAGAAATGTGACACATAATTACGAATATTATTCTCCATTATCCATTCAGGATACTTCTTATCTTAAACAGGTATTAATGGCTCTAAGTTTCACAGTGCACACAAAACTCTATAAAACCCACCGCCATCGAGTTGATTCCAACTGTTAGCTACCCTATAGGACAGAGTAGGGTTTCCAAGGGGCACCTGGTGATTCGAACTGCCAGGCTGTGGGTTAGCAGCTGTAGCTCATAACCACTAGGCACAAAACTCTACGGTATAGCCTAAAATCAAAACAAAATATAACAACAACAAAGCCCAGTATATCGCTGCTGCTGCTGTTGTTGCCGTCCGGTTGATTCCAGCTCATGGTGACCCCCTGTGTGTCAGAGTAGAACTGCTCCATAGCATTTTCAGGGCCGCAACCTTTTGGAAGCAGATCACCAGGTCTTTCTTCCTAGGTGTCTCTAAGTGGGTTAGGACTACCAACCTTTCTGTTAGTAGTCAAGTGGTTAACTGTTTGTGCCACCCAGCGACTCCTAGTTTCTACTTTATGTTACAAACTTTTAAAGAATTTTTAAGCTCCTACTTGATAGAAGGAGAACTAAAGAGGAAATGAACTTACTTTTCCACTTATTGCCAGAGCTTCGTGTGTTGGGCAGGGGAATAATCCTTATTTTTCATTTTTCAATACTCAGGTGGACAATATTCATATCCACAGTCACAAGACAGGAGGGATGAAAGTGAAATCTCTGGGCTTCCTGCCATTTTTTCTTTACCCAGGCAAATGCATCCCTACCGACTTTTTACTCTGATTTTAGGTTGTGTGATTCCAGATTGTGGGCAGCCTTTTTGACTCCAGTGATTTTTTTCCCTCAGAAACTTTGGTCATACCCAACGACAAGAAAGCCAATTGTCTTTAAAACAATTGTAATGAAAGCCCTGTGAATCACAGAAGCCTGATCTGTAACCAGTCACGGGGATGGAACAGGTAGCACAGCAGCTAACAGCAACATTTCAGAAACTGAGCATTTCTGAGGCTCTGTGTAACCTTCCAAAGGGAAGTGCTGTCTCTACCAGCTCTCTATTGGCCAGAAATGGTAAAACCCAAAGGTTATGTTTGGTCATTTCTCGCTTTTCTCTGCCGACCTCCTCTCTTCTTCTTTTCATATATTGACATGTAGCGTATCAGATTTGAGACCATCTGTGTATATCAAAGCAAAGAGGCATGAGTTGGCTTTTCTTTGGCCAGAAATTTTCAAGAGTGCGATTTTCACCCATCTCTTCAGCGAAAGTAAAGGCCACTGATATCTCAAATCGTTTTGGAAAGAGCTAAGCTTCTTTTATTAATTTGCTGTGAATAACTACTGGTTTATGACACGAATGTGTTTTACTGCTCCTATTTCAAGGAGCCCTGGTGGCACAGTGGTTTAGTGCTCCACTGCTAACCGAAAGGTTGGTGGTTCCAACCTACCAGCCTCTCTGTGGGAGAATGTCGTGGCAGTCTGCTTTCATAAAGATTAAAAGCCAAACCCACTGCCATCAAGTCGATTCCGACTCATAGTGACCCTATAGGACAGAGTAGAACTGCCTCATAGGGCTTCTAAGGTTGTAATCTTTACAGAAGCAGACTGCCATATGTTTTTGTCTGGGAGCAACTGGTAGGTTCGCTGTCTACCTTAGGGTTAGCAGCCGAGTGCTTAACCACTGCACCACCAGGGCTCTCTCCATAAAGAAACACATGAAGATCGCCCAATAACAGAAGCTAAAAGAAACCAGGACCTTCCTTCAGAGCCGACAGATAAAGCCGGCTAGAGCCAGCTCCTTGAATTTAAAATTCTAGCTTCCTAAACCGTGAGAAAATAAATTTCTGTTTGTTAAAGTCATCCATTTGTGGTATTTCTGTTACAGCAGCACCAGATAACTAAGACAATATACACAGAAAAGCTTACTCCAGTATCCAAAAATGTTGCCTCTGTTGGAATTCAAACTCTTGCTTCTAAGTTCATCTGAAAAGCAGACAAATTCAATTAGCAACCCTTTCGCTCTCTGGCAAAAGAGGAATTTCTGCAAGAATGCCTTCCAGAAGCTACCGGTCATTTGGCTCTTTGGCTGCTGTGAAGGCACAGGCACAATTTTTGGGCTTCCTCGGGGGCACAGAAACTGGCTCCATCCTGTCTCTCCCCCACCTTTGTAGGCTCAGTGCTCCAGCCCCAGGGTGAGGACCATGCAAGTCCCTATTTGGGGTCAGCTGTCAGGGGACAGATCTGTTTAATATTTAGCCTTGAAGGAAGTTGGCTGAATCAAAGAAGAAAGGGATCAGCTCCAAGTGATGGAGAAAAACAAAAACAAGTCTCAATTGTTTCAATATTTCCGTAGAAAAATAAAGGCAATGCAGGTGAGGAAGAGAGAAGAGAGAGGGGAGGGGAGGGGAGGGGAGGGGAGGGGAGGGGAGGAAGAGCTCCCAAAGTCCCACACACCATGCCAAGGTCCGAAACTAGTTTGAGTGTATGCATAGATAGCATTCAGAAATACAAGTGATACTCATGTCTCAATGACAGGCTTAGAACAGTCTGCCAACTTGAACGTGCATTCCAGCCACCAGGGGCAGAACCAGGACCCCAGGTAATGCTGCTGTTCCCAGGGAATAGGGTCTAGAGCATGCTGGTTTTCACACAGTGAATGCATTTGAAGACTACGGCTTGCATAGGCTACCTGTTTTTAAGTCATCTCTATAAAAAGGAAACCCTGGTGGCATTGTTAATTGCTACGGCTGCTAACCGAAAGGTTGGCAGTTCAAATCCAACAGGTGCTCCTTGGAAACTCTGTGGGGCAGTTTTACTCTGTGCTGTATAGGCTTGCTATGAGTTGAAATCAACTTGATGGCAATGGGTTTGGGTTTGTTTTTTATAACAAGGTGAAGAAATAGACTATAATATTGCATAAAACCCCATAACCCATTGCCACCAAGTCAAGTCTGACTCCTAGCGACCCTATAGGACAGAGTAGAACTGCCACATACAGTTTCCAAGGAGCACCTGGCAGATTCGAACTGCTGGCCTTTTGGTTAGCAGCTGTAGCACTTAATCACTATGCCACCAGGGTTTCCATAATATTGCATACATGGGAATAATGAAATGAGAAAGAAAAGATGTTTTAAAACCATTCCCATTAGAAAAAAAAAAATGTAGTGGAAAGAAAAAGACCAAATTCAGCATGATTTCCTACTTGCCCAAAGTATATGCTTTTTAGGGTAGGTCAATTTTCTATGTGCAGCAAGTTGAAGTAAATGTTGATTTTGCCAGCATGTTGCTAAAGTTCCTGTTATCAGGCCCACCAACAGGAGCAGAACACTGTTATTTTAAATAAAGTGGACTGGCATTTCAGGATAATTAGTGGTACTGATATCAATTTGCAAGAAAGAAAAATAAGAGTCCCAAGAAAAAATAGTCAGACATGACTATATAGACCAGAACTACGTATAGTTATGTATCATTTTCTAAGGAAAAAGAGAAGCATAAGTCCAAGTCTTTGTCTTGAATACAAGGAAAGTTGTTTGATATTTCAAAACCACTTCCGTCAGCCCTTACTGAAGTGGAATGGAATTGCCAAGTCTGGTCCCTGAGACTTCAGAATTAACTGCACCCTCTTACCCCACCTCTTCCCACCCAGTCCAGACATTCTGTATAGCTCCTTGACGGTCAGAAGGTCATTCAGCCATCACTGGAAGGTTCTTGACCTGAGGCCCTACAGAGGTTTTCTTTTACTCTGTTCTCATCCTTGGGCACATACTTTTTAGAAACCTTAAGTTGAACAGAATCTTGAGATCACCTTGCCTAACCTCTTCATCTAATTTACCCATTAAAAATTAAGTTACATAAATAACATGACTATGTTCTTGATATAAAACAAAACAAAACAAAAAACAGTTGCCTTCAAATCAATTCCAATTCCTGGCAACCCCTGCGTTACATAGTAGAACTGCCCCATAGGGTTTTCTTGGCTTTAATTTTCACGGAAGCCAACCTCCATGGAGCCACTGGGTGGGTTCAAACCGCCAGCTTTTCGGTTAGCAGCCAATCGTCAACAGCTTTTGCTACCCAGGGACCTTCGGTGTAAACACAACCTCTTTCTTTTATACTTGCTACATTTTTTCTTGTCTTATAGTTATGCATGATCTGACTGCTCTGTCCCGTGATGACGCCAGCTCCCTGTGGCCAGGCACTGTGACTGTTGACCCTTGCAGCCCACAAGATGCCCAGCTTAGAACTGTGTACCTAGTGGCCTCTGAATAAATATTCATTAAAAAAAAAAAAAAAAAAAAAATTCATGAGCATGGCTTAAATGGAGAGGAATTAAATTTCTGGGTGCTTCCTGCCTCCCCTATTTCACCTCCAATTTTTGGTACAAATAAAATATAGTTGAGATAAACATTGAGAGAAGACTTGAAAGGAATACAAAGGGAAAAAACTTTCACATAAGGATGGCTGTGGTAGGTAACCTTGAGAAATGGTCCCAATGATCCCGGCCTTCCGTATCCATATCCTTGTATAGTCCCACTCCATACTACACCAGGGTTGTTCAGTGTGATCAATAGAACAATGCAGTAGTGATGTTTCACATCCAGGATTTGGTTATAAAAAAAGACATCAGCTTCCATCTAAGGTGTTTGCCGTCTCTCTCTCTCACTCACTCACTCTTGCTGTATAGGAAGCAAACTGCCATGTGTGAGCAACCCGTGTGTGGAGGCCCATTTGGCAAGAAACTGAGGCTTCTGGCCACCAACCATGTAAATGATCTTGGAAACAGACCTTCCCCCAGCCAGGCTTCGACTGAGAGGTCAGTCCAGACAGCAGCTTAACTGCAACCTTCTGAGAGATCTTAAGCCAGAACCTTCCAGCTAACCTCCTCCTGAATTCCTGACCCCCCCCCCAAAAAAAAATTAGTGGAAAAATAAGTGTTGTTTTAAGCTGCTGAGTTTTGAGGTAATTTGCTCTGCAGCAGTAGATAACTAGTACAGTGGCTTTGGGATATTTTGAGATATATGGGAAAAAGAAGAGAGGATTCATGTTACTGGACAAACTGTCCATGTCCCAGAGATGACCGCTGGGTGAGGGAGGTAACGAGGTCTTGAGGGTCACGTGTCTGCCTGGATCCTTCTCATCCTGCCTGATGCTTCCTTGAGCAATGTCCCATCTTCTAATTTATTGTCCCCATGTTATCTTAGTGCTCAAGGAGATTTGACCACATTTGAACTGCAATATCAGATTTTATGATACTCAGTTCTGTTTTTTTCCAATAGGTCATTTGCCTGATAATGATCCATATGCTAGAATAACAGGGATGACTGACATCATATGGTATTACACAGCTTTACTTAGGTACCAGTGTTTATTGGGAAACTACTAGGTCTTGGATAGAGCTAAGGTCATCGACTAGGGTCACTCACTTTAAGGAGAAGGGAGATTTGAAACAGAACCGGGTATCTAGACTCCGAACTCTGACTTGGAAGTTATAAGAATAAATTATTTACATGATAAGAATAATTTATTTTCATTATACAGATATTTATTGACGTTAGCCTAGTTGAAATTATAAGGAGAATTGAAAGTAGTAAAACTCATTTTAGGTTTTTAAAAAATTATTATTTGGATGGGTACTCATTTAAACGGCCCCATCTCCCATATGTGAAATGAATACAATTTCCCTGCATGTCTGGAGGAACTCTGGACTTCCTGTTTAGTTCATTCTTTGTCATTCCAGCTACCCTTACCCCTTTCCTCACACTAACACTTATACAGCACTTACAAAAGGTTGGAGGCCCAAATCTACCAAGAGGCACCTTGGAAGAAAGGCCTGGTGATCTACTTCTGAAAAATCAGCCTTTGAAAACCCTGTGGAGCACAGTTCTACTCTAACACACATGGGTCGGCATGAGTCAGAATCAACTCAATGGCAACTGAGGTGTGTGTGTGTGTATTATATATCAGGCTATTTTAAAAGTGTTTTTTATATAATAACTTATTTAATCCTCATTAAAACTCTGTGAGGTAGATATTATTATTATTCCTATTTTGTAGAGAGAGAAACTGAGACACAGAAAGCTTAATTAACTCATTTCCTTGTTAGTTACTGATTGTTACATAAAAAACACTCCAATTTAGAGTCTTAAAACAATTGCAATTGTTCCTTTTTCTAATCTACAATTTTAGCGAGGCTCAGTGGGAATGGTTTGTCTCTGCTCTTCATGGTATCAACTGAAGAAGCTCATCTGGGGCTGCATATCTGCTTTTAACATGGCTCACATGGCTGGCAAGCAGTTCAACTGGGAGCTCAGACAGGGCTGTGAGCCAAGGGCCTCTACCCTGGGCTGCTTGGGCTTCCTCATAGTATGGTGGCTGGGTTCCCAGAATGAGTGTTCCAAGAGCATCAGGTATAAGTGCATAGCATTTTTTATGATTTAGTCTCAGAAGTCACAAAGTGTTACTTCTGCTATATTGAATCGATTGACGATGTTACCAAGGTCTGCCCAGATTCAAGGGGAGGAAAATAGTCTCTATCTCTTGATAAGGGAGTGACAAATCTCTGGAAGAACATGTGGGGTGGGAGATACTGTTGTGACCATCTTTGGAAAATGCAATCTGCCTCATTGAGATAGAGTATATTCAAATTCAAGCAATCTAGTTTTACAGTCCATGCTCCTAAAACACCGTAATGCTTTCTTTCTCCTTTAATGTGCCCTCTGTGGAAAGAAGAGCAGACACTTATCACTTCTCCTGTCTACGGCAGAGCATTATAGAAATGTTGATCTCTGACTGAGGTGGCAGTTATAGATTTCTTCTTATTGAAAACTTTTCAGATACCTTTGAAAATATAAGCTGTGCAGGTGTTCTCAGTCTGTACTGTTCACCAGAATCTCCCCGGGAACCTGTGGAAAGTGTAGGTTGCTAAATTAAAATCCCTGCAGAGATTTTAAATCAGAAGATTTGGGGGTGGGACCCAGAAATCTGCATTTTTCATTAGTACCTTGAGATATTACGATGTACGACCATGACATTTTGATGTTCCACACTTCGAGAAAAGACTTGCTAGCCAGTATCTTTAAACACTCCTATATTTGGGAATTCTTTTTGTTTAAATTTATTTATTGTGCTTTAAGTGAAAGGTTACAGGTCAAGTCAGCCTCTCATACAGAAACTTATACATACACACCTTACTATGTACCCTTAGCTGCTTCTCCCCCTAATGTGACAGCATACTCCTCCTCTCCACCCTGTATTCCCAGTATCCATTCACCCAGCTCCTGTCCCCCTTTGCCTTCTCATCTCCCTGCAGACAGGAGCTGCCCACATAGTCTTATGTGTCTACTTGAGCCAAGAAGCTCACTCCTCACCAGCATCATTTTCTGTCTTATAGTCCAGTCCAATCCCTCTCTGAAGAGTTGGCTTTGGGAATGGTTCCAGTCTTGGGCTAACAGAGGGTCTGGGCCCATGACCTCTGGGGTCCCTCCAGTCTCTGTCAGACCATTGAGTCTTGTCTTTTTACAAGCTCTTGAGGTCTGAATCCCACTGTTCTCTTTCTCTATCCCTGTTGTTCCCTGTCAGGGCAGTCATCGATGGTAGCCGGTTACTACCTAGTTCTTCTGGTCTCAGGCTGATGGAGTCTCTGGTTTATGTGGTCCTTTCTGTCTCTTGGGCTCATATTTACCTTGTGTCTTTCGTGTTCTTCATCCTCCTTTGTTCCAGCTGGCTTGAGACCAATTGATGCATCTTAGATATTTAGAAACTCTTTGTTGTATGAATCAGTCCTCCAGAAACTTGCTCCTTCAGTCTTCCTTGCATCCACAAACATGCTTTTTAAGCCTCGTTGGCATTAGGGCACAACTGGTGTGATCTAGACTCAACTAACCAGATGCATCCATAGCAGACTATGTCAGAAGGAAATGCTTTCTAGAGCCCATAGTGAAAGCGGATACACTCAGAACTCTAGAGATAGCGGTGGCAGCATTTCTGGTAGCAGCCACCAGAAGTCAGTATCAAAAGGGCAATTTTCAGCATCTACACCTAGTGCTTGGATTATTGGCATTTTCGTTGGAGAAGTTCTAGAGAGTGATTCTGGGTGCTATTCCTGAATGCATTGCTTGAAAGACTGTTTCCCTGGCCCTTCCAGAGAATCTGTGAACTGTTAAATATTTAAATATAAATTTCCTTTTCTACTTAAACTGACTGAAGTGGGTTTCTATTGTTTGCTGGTGAAGAAGCCTAACTGATACCAGCTACTATAACACATTTCATGCCTTTAATTTTGTCTTAGTTATCTAGTGCTGTTATAACAGAAATACCACAAGTGGGTGGCTTTAACAGAAATTAATTTTCTTCCAGCCTAGGAGACTAGAAGTTCAAATTTAGGGTGCCCGCTCCAGAGGAAGGCTTTCAGTTCTGGGGGAAGGTTGTTGTCATCAATGTTCCCCTGGCCTAAGAGGTTCTAAGCACAGGGACACTGGGTCTGAAGGATATGCTCCAATCCCAGTGCTTCTTCCTTGGAGGCATGAGGTCCTTCTGCTCACTTCTCCATTTTATTTATTTATTTTTTATCATGCTTTAAGTGAAATTTTACAATTCAAGCCAGTTTCTCACACAAAAACTTATACGCATATTGTTATATGACCCTAATTGCTCTCCCTGCAATGTGACAGCACACTCCTTCTCTCTACCCTGTATTTCCTGTGTTCATTCAACCAGCTCCTGTCCCCCTCTGCCTTCTTATCTCGCCTCCAGACAGGAGCTGCCCACATAGTCTTATGTGTCTACTTGAGCTAAGAAGCGCACTCCTCACCAGTACCATTTTATGTCTGCCTGAAGAGTTGGCTTCGGGAATGGTTTTAGTTTTGGGCTAACAGAGAATCTGGAGGCCATGAGCACTGGAGTCCCTCCAGTCTCAGTGAGACCATTAAGTCTGATCTTTTTAATAGAATTTGAGGTCTGAATCCAACTTTTCTCCTGCACCATCAGGGATTCTCTGTTGTGTTCCCCGTTAGGGCAGTCATTTGTGGTGGCCTCACTTCTCTCTTTTGTATCTGAAAAGAGATTGACTCAAGGTGCAACCTAATCCTGTAGTTTGAATCCTGCCTCATTAACATAACTGCCTCTAACCCTGCCTCTTTAACATCATAGAGGGTAGGATTTACGACACACAGGATGATCTCATCAGATCACAATACGGTGAACAACCGCACAATGCTGGGGATCATGGCCTAGCCAAGTTGACACACATTTTTGGGGGATATGATTCAATCCCTAACAAAGTCTTTCGTAGCATCACTAACATTTACTGATAGCAAATCTATGCTTAATTTATATAATACTACTTTGGTCTTCATTTATGGCTGGTTGCTTTATATTCGTAAATGTGTAAGTATATGGAGCTTAGGGGATGTTAGTGTCTGTTTATTTTAGGTGTAAATTTTTCAAACATACGGCTCTTGGCTCTTCGGCTAGCTTTGAATAGAGTACTCTGCCATATATGAATGACTTTAATATAACTTATTTCTTATAAAAGAAACCTCATTATTACAATTGGATTTCAAAGTAACATCAAGGTTTCCAAACCGAATTAAATATCAGACGAACAACAAAACATCACTTGACATAACAAAATCCATAGCAATAAAAATAATTTAGACACCACTACAAAGTATATGGTAGTTAAGTTTGACTTTTTTTTTTGAGATTAAATCTTTTATTTTTTGTTATTTTAATTGTACTTTAGATGAAGGTTTACAAAACAAACTACCTTCTCAGTAAATAGTTAGTACATATACTGTTTTATGACATGTCGACACTCTCCCTTCTCAAACTTGGGTTCTCTATTACAAGCTTTCCTGTCCCCTTCTGCCTTTTGGTCCTTCCCCCTGGACTGGTGTGCCCCTTTAGTATCATTTTGTTTTACGGACCTGTCTAACCTTTGACTGAAGAGTGAACCTCGGGAGTGACTTCATTATCTAGCTAAAAGGGTGTTCAGAGGCCATACTCTTGGGGTTTCTTCAGTCTCTGTCAGGCCAGTAAGTCTGGTCTTTTTGTGAGTTAGAATTTTGTTCTACATTTTTCTCCAGCTCTGTCTGGGACCCTCTATTGTGATCCCTATCAGAGCAGTCAGTGGTGGTAGCCGGGCACCACCTAGTTCTACTGGACTCAGTCTGGTGGAGGCCTTGGTAATTGTGGTCGATTAGTCCTTTGAACTAGTCTTTCCCTCGTATTTTTAGTTTTCTTCAGTTTTCCTTGCTCCTGAAGGGGTGAGACCAGCGGAGTATCATAGATGGGCGCTCACAGGGTTTTAAGACCCCAGACACTACTCACCAAAGTAGAATGTAGAACATTTTCTTTATGAACTATGTTATGCCAGTTGAGCTAGATGTTCTCCTGAGACCATGGTCCCCACAGCCCTCACCCCAGCAATTTGGTCCCTCAGAGAGTTTGGATGTGTCTATAGAGCTTCATGACCTTGCCTTGGATAAGTCATTGTGGCTTCCCCAGTACTGTGTACTGTCATACCCTTCACCAAAGTTACTACTTATCTGTTCTCTATTTAGAGTATTTCCAACCCCACACCTCCCCTCCCTCGTAACCATCAAAGATTGCTTCTTTTCATGTGTAAACCTTCTCATGATTTTTTATAGTGTGGTCTCATACAATATTTGTTCTTTTGTGACTGACTTATTTCACTCAGCATAATGTCCTCCAGATTCATTCATGTTGTAAGATGCTTCGCAGATTCATCATTGTCTTCTACCGTTGTGTAATACTCCGTTGTGTGTATGTACCATAGTTTGTTTATCCATTCATCTGTTGATGGACATCTAGGTTGTTTCCATCTTTTTGCTGTTGTGAACAATACTGCAATGAACGTTGTGTGCATATGTCTATTCGTGTGACAGCTCTTATTTCTCTAGGGTATATTCCTAGGAGTGGGATTGCTGTATCGTATGGTATTTCTATTTCTAGCTTCCTAAGGATGCACCATATCATTTTCCAAAATTGTTGTACCACTTTGCATACCCACTAGCAGTGCGTAAGAGTTCTAATCACCCCACAGCCTCTCCAACGTTTGTAATTTTCTGTTATTTTGATTGGTGCCAGTAATGCCGGGGTGAGATGGTATCTCATTGTGGTTTTCATTTGCATTTCTGTAATGGTTAGTGATCTCGAGCATTTCCTCATGTGTCTGTTAGCTGCTTGAATGTCTTCTTTAGTGAAGTGTCTGTTCATTTCCTTTGCTCACTTTTTAAGTAGATGTTTAGTCTTTTTGTTGTAGAGGTGTTTGGTTTTCGTATAGGTTTTAGAGATTAGACGTCTATCGGATTTGTAACCGCCAAAATTTTTTTTCTCACTCTGTAGGTTCTCTTTTAGTCTTTTGGTGAAGTCTTTTGATGAGCGTAAGGGTTTAATTTTTAGAAGATCTCAGTTATTTAGCTTTTCTTCTGAAGTTTGTTTGATGTTAATTACATTTTGTATGCTGTTAATGCTGTGTATTAAAACCTCTAACATTGATCCTATTTTTTCTTCTGTGATCTTTATAGTTTTTGATTTATATTTAGGTCTTTGATTCATGTTGAATTAGTTTTTGTCTATGGTGTGAAGTATGGGTCCTGTTTCATTTTTTTGCAGATAGACATCCAGTTTTTCTAGCACCATTTGTTAAAAAGACTGTTTTTTCCCCATTTGATGCACTTTGGGCCCTTGTTGAAGATCAGGTGACCATAAGTGGATGGATTTATATCTGCGTTCTCATTTCTGTTCCATTGGTCAGTGTATCTCTCATTGTGCCAGTACCGGGCTGTTTTGACTGCCATAGCTGTATGGGTCTGAGATCAGTTAGTGCAAGTCCTCCTGCTTTATCCTTCTTCAATAGCGCTTTACTTATCTGGGACGTTTTCCCGTTCCAAATAAAGTTAATGATTAGTTTTTCTTTAAAGAAATGTTGTTGGTTTTTGGATTGGGATTGCATAGTATTTGGAAATTGCTTTGGGTAGAATTGTCATTTTCACAATGTTGAGTCTACCTATCCATGAGCATGGTACGTTTTTCTGTTTATATAGATTTATTTTGGCTTCTTGCAGTAGTATTTTGCCATTTTCTTTGTATACGTTTTCTACATCACTGGTTGGATTTATTCCTAAGTATTTTATTTTTTTAGGGGCTATTATAAATGGTATTGTTTTCATGATTTCCTTTTCATCATTCTCTTTATTGGTGTATAGGAATCCAACTGATTTTTGTATGTTTATCGTGTATCTTGCTACTCTGATAAATCTTTCTATTACTTCCAGTAGTTTACTCATGGAGTCTTTTGAATTTTCTACACATACTTTCATATCATCTGCAGATAGTGACAGTTATAATTCTTCATTACCAATTTGGATGGACTTTCATTTTTTTTTTTTTTTTTGCCTTATTGCTCCAGCTAGGACTTCCAGCACAATGTTAAATAGGAGTGGTGATAAAGGGTATTCTTGTCTTGTTCCTGTTCTCAAGCGGAATGTTTTCAGCCTCTCCCCATTAAGAATGATGTCCTTCATTATGGTTGAGGAATTTCCCTTCTATACCTATTTTATTGAGAGTTTTTGTCAGGAATGAGTGTTGGACTTTGTCGAATGCCTCTTCTGCTTGGAGTGAGATGATTATGCCATCCTTTTATCTTTGTGGTGGATTATGTTGCCTGATTTTCTAATGCTGAACCATTCCTGCATACCTGGGATAAATCCTACTTGGCCATGGTGTATTATTTTTTCAATATCATGCTGAATTTTGTTGAGAATTTTTGCATCTATGTTCTTGAGAGATATTGGTCTGTAATTTTCTTTTTTTGTGTTGTCTTTGCCTGGTTTTGGTATCAGGGTTATGTTGACTTCAGAGAATGAATTCAGACGTATCCCTTCCTTTTCTGTGTTGTGCAATAGTTTGAGTAGTACTGGTATAAGCTCTTCTCTGAATGTTTGGAA
This sequence comes from Loxodonta africana, assembly GCF_030014295.1. Classification (NCBI taxonomy): domain Eukaryota; kingdom Metazoa; phylum Chordata; class Mammalia; order Proboscidea; family Elephantidae; genus Loxodonta; species Loxodonta africana. The sequence continues at coordinate 171,335,755 of NC_087345.1, read as the reverse complement.
GAATTCTTCGATGAAGCCATCTGGGCCAGGGCTTTTTTTCATTGGGAGTTTTTTTTTTTTTTTTAATTACCTCTTCAATCTCTTCTCTTGTTATGGGTCAGTTCAGATTTTCAACATCATTTTGTATTAGTTTGGGTAGTTAGTGTGTTTCTACAAATTTGTCCATTTCCTCTAGGTTTTCAAATTTGTTAGAGTATAGTTTTTCATAGTACTCTGTTATGATACTTTTTATTTCAGTTGGGTCTGTTGTAATGTCCCCATTTTGTTTCTTATTTGGATTATTTGTGTCCTCTTCTGTTTTTCTTTTGTCATTTTGGCCAGTGGTTTGTTGATTTTGTTGATCCTTTCAAAGAACCAACTTTTGGTTTTGTTGATTCTTTCTACTGTCTTTCTATTCTCCTTTTTATTTATTTCTGCTCTGATCTTTACCATTTTCATTCTTCTGGTGGCTGTGGGCTTCTTTTGCTGTTTTCTTTCTATTTGTTCAAGTTGTGTAGCTAATGTTTGGATTTTGTGCCTTTCTTCTTTTTTGATGTGTGCGTCTATTGTTATAAATTGACCTCTGAGCACTGCCTTTGCTGTGTCCCAAACGTTTTGGTATGATGTGTTTTCAATCTCATTTGAGTCTAGGAATTTTTTGATTCCATCTCTGATTTCTTCTATTACCCAGTGGTTTTTAAGCATAGTGTTATTCACTTTCCACGTAATTTTTTTTTTTTCCCTTGGTTTTCCTGTTGTTAATTTCTACTTTGATAGAGCTTTGGTCAGAGAAGGTACTTTGTATTATCTCAGTGTTTTGGATTTTTTTTGAGGGTTGCTCTGTGGCCTAAGATGTGGTCTATTCTGGAGAAAATTCCATGTGTGTTGGAAAGCAATGTGTACTTTGCAGCTGTTGGATGCGGTGTCCTATATATGTCCATGAAGTCAAGTTGTTTACTTTTGTCCTTTAGAATTTTATATCTTTTTTGAGATTCTTTCTAGATGTTCTGTCCTTTACTGACAGTGTTGTGTTGAAGTACCCTACTATTATTGTGAAACTATCAATTTCTCTTTTCAGTGCTGTAAGAGTTTGTCCTATGAATTTTGGAGCCCTGTCATTGGGTGCATAGGTGTTTATTACGGTTATGTCTTCATGGTGGATCATCCCTTTACTCATTACATAGTGCCCTTCTTTGTCTTTTATGGTGGGTTTTGTTTTAAAGTCTATTTTGTCTGCAATTAGTATTGCCACTCCTGCTCTTTTTCGGTAGCTGTTTGCTTGATATATATTTTTTCCATCCTTTGATTTTTAATAAATTTCCATCTTTGTTCCTAAGATGAGTCTCTTGTAGATAGCATATTGATGGATTTTGTCTTTTTATCCATTCTGTCACTCTCTGTCTCTTTATGGGTGCATTTAGGCCATTTACGTTCAGAGTAATTATTGATAGGTTGTGAGTTTATTGCTGTCATTTTGCAGTGCTTTTTTTTGGGGGGGGCTGATGTTTTCTTTGTTCCTCTTACTCTCCTGTGCTGAATTCCTTTTGTTTGTGGATTTTTTTCCATTTCTTTTGTTTTTACTGAGACTTTATGTTTTTCTTCTTTATTTTGATGAATAGGTTTGTTAACTTTCTTTGTGGTTACCTTGAAATTTACCCTTATCTTCCTAGGTTTGAACCAGTCTATTATAACTTGGTATCGCCTTGTCTTCCTCTCCATTAGAAAGTTCTATACCCACACCATTTATTCCCTCTTTTATTGTTCCGATGTTGTTGTCATTTGCAGATTAAACTCTCTGGTTCCTTGTCGTAAATCTTTTGGTTTTGAACAGTCCTTGAGAGGGCATTTCCTAAGTTGATATCTGGCTGCTGTGATCTTGCATCTTAGATTCAGGCTGTGGTCTGATGTTTGTTCTCTAACCGAAGGACTCTCTTTAATAATTCTTGTAAGTTTGGTTTGGTTTTTACATAATCCCTTAATTTCTGTTTATCTGGAAATGTCCTAATTTCACCAACATATTTGAGCAAGAGTTTTGCAGCATATATTATTCTTGGTTGGCATTTTTTTCTTTCAAGGTTTTATATATGTCATTCCATTGTCTTCTTGCTTGCATGGTTTCTACCGAGTAATCAGAGCTTAGTCTTATTGTTTCCTGTATGTGACTTTTTGTTTTTCCTGAGCTGCTCTCAGGATTCTTTCTTTCTTTGTTTTTGGTTTTAGCAAGCGTGATTGTGATATGCCTTGGTGATTTTCTTTTGGAGCTATCCCATATGGGTTTCATTGAGCTTCTTGGATGATCATCTTTCCATCTTTCATGATATTAAGGAAGTTTTCTGTCAGCAATTCTTCAATGATCCTCTCTGTGTTTTCTGTTTTCTCGCCCTGTTCTGGTACTCCAATCACCCACAAATTTTTGCTTTTGATTGTATCCCACATAATTCTTAGGTTTTCTTCATTATTTTTTCTGATTTTTCCTCAAACACAGTTGTATTCAAGTATTCTTCTTCAGTTTTGCTGATCCTGTCTTCCATTGCTTCAAAACTGCTCCTCAGACTTTCTATGGCACTGTCCATTTCCGAAATCTTTTTTTTTTTTTAATTTATTTGTTGTGCTTTAGGTGAAAGTTTACAAATCAAGTCAGTCTGTCATACAAAAAGCCGAACACACCACTCCATGCACTCCCAGCTGTTCTCCCCTTAATGAGACAGCCCTTTCCTCCTCTCCACCCTGTATTCTCTGTGTCCATTCAGCAAGCTCCTGTCCCCCTCTGCCTTCTTGACTTGCCACCAGACAGGAGTTGCACACATAGTCTCATGTGTCTACTTGAGCCACGAAGTTCACTCCTCATCAGCATCATTGTCTATATTATAGTCCAGGCCTTTCTCTGTCTGTAGAGTTGGTTTCGGGAAAGGTTCCAATCTTGGGCTATCAAAGGGTCCAGGGTCCATGACCATCAGGGTCCCTCCAGTCTCAGTCAAGCCATTAAGCCTGGTCTTTTTGTGAGAATTTAAGGTCTTCATCCCACTGTTCTCCTGCTCCATCAGGGATTCTCTGTTGTATTCCCTGTCAGGGCAGTTATGTTTGGTAGCTGGGCAGCATCTAGTTCTTCTGGTCTCAGGCTGATGGGGTCTCTGGTTTATGTGGCCCTTTCTGTCTCTTGGGCTCATATTTACCTGTGTCTTTGGTGTTCTTCATTCTCCTTTGGTCCAGGTGGGTTGAGAGCAATTTATGCATCTTAGATGGCTGCTTGCTAATGTTTAAGACCCCAGGTGCATCTCACCAAAGTGGAATGTAGAACGTTTTCTTAATACAATTTGTTATGCCAATTGACTTCAATGTCCCCTGAAACCATGGTCCCAGACCCCCATCCCTGCTACTCTGGCCTTTGAAGCTTTTGGTTGTATTCAGGGAACTTCTTTGCTTTTGAAATAGTCCAGTTGTACTGACTATCACTGTGTTATGTGTTGCCCATCCCTTTACCTAAAAAATTTTCTGTCTACTACCTAGTTAGTAAATATCCCAGAACCCTCTTAATCCACCCCCTTCAGAGACAATTGCACAACCAACAGACCTCTCCTCAGAAGCTGAGTTTCAGCCTATAGGGCCCCTCTTCAAAGTTCCTGAGGTACAATCAACAGCTAGCAAGGTCCCCTCAATAGGGTCTAAGTTTTAGCTCCACAGGGCCTTCTTCCAAGCTTCTAAGATTTAGTAATTTCAACCTGTTTTCTTTTATCCTCCAGCTCTTGGGAAGATAACTAAGTAAAGGTAGTTGGTTCCTTGCTGTTCCCTTTTTGTCTTCAGAATTCTTCAGAACCTGGTTAACAATTCCTTATATTAAATTCTCTCTGATGAAAACTGGTGTGGTTCCTCCCTCCTGAGTGGACTCTGATGTCACCGATGGGATAAGGCCTTCTTCTTCCCTCAGATATATGAATATTAAGTCCTGGCATGAATCTCAGGAAAGATTTTCCCACCAACATCCTGGAATTAGGGACAGGCTTAATGCTGACATGTCTGACACTTTTAGTCAGTACAAACGTCCATGAGTGTAAAGAACTTTGTCTCAATGTGCTGTATTTTTCTATTTGGAAAGTCCTAAATCAGAAAATCATAAAAGTGGGGATGTTTAAGGGACATCAAAGATTATCTATTTGAATTCTTTGATATAGAAGAGGAATTGAATCCCAGTAAAATGAGCTTGTTCATTCAAATTCACACTGCTTATGAGCAGTAAAGGTGGGCATTGTGTACAGCTCTTTCATCCATACAATTTATAGAACCTCAAAAAAATGTTTCAGTGGGAAGAGTAACAATAATATTGCCTCTTAGTATAATTTGGACAAATCCTCTTGTTAAGGACAACCAGACAAGCTGGAAAAAAATTTTTTTTAAATCTTCTTGAAGATATCAAAAAGCTAACAAAAATAAGACTTAATCAAGCCAAATCAAGGAGAAGACAGCCCTTCAAGGAACTAGGAGAACAAAAATGGGTATCCAACACTCACCAAGTGTGAGACACACTGGTAAACCCTTTATTCTTTGAGATTTCAACTAGGAGTAAGGTAAATCAGTCTCACATGGGTTACAGCTCAAATTCATATAATTTCAGTGGCTCAGAAGATTCCAGTCCCTGTAACTGGATTAAGGTGATCCAAGATTATGAGCATATCCAGGTGTCCGGAAGAAGAAGAAGAAAAAATCTCTTCTAAAGAAGAAGGTTTCTTCTACAGTTTTTCAAATACAATGCCTAATACAAAAATAAAAGATATCCAGGCACACAACCAGACAAGATGACATAAATGAAAGACACACACACACACACAGAAAAAATGGAAAACAGACATAAATCCACAGGGACTCCAAATGGCGGAATTATCAAATACATTCTTTAAAATAGCTGTGCTTACTATGTTCAAGGGAGTAACAAAATATTGAAAATTTTGGAAAAGTACCCAAAAAGACATAGAATATTTAAAAAAGAAATCAAATAGAAATTCTAGTACTGAGAAATACAAAATCAAAATTGTAAGCTCAGTGAATTTGTATAAAAGCAGTACAGACACAGCTGAAGAAAGAATCAGTGAAATGGGAGATAAACCAGATGAAATTATAAAGAAGGACGCACAGAGAATCAAATGGATACAAAATACAGAAGTGAGGATATGAAAGAAAATGATCATAAAAAAACGTTGGAAACGATATATGGGTAAATCTGAAATAAATAACTGCACAAAACAACAGTATTAATTTCTGATCGTCTTTTAAATATGTATAGAAATACCATGTCACAATACAAAGTAACTTCTGTGATCAAGATGCCATCAAAGTAGAAATTAATAACAAGAACAGCAGGAAAAAAATCAATTATATGGAAACTCAATAACACCCTGCTTAAAAACCACTGGGTAATAGAAGAAATCAAAGATGGAATAAAAAAATCCTAGAATCAAATGAGAATGAAAACACATCATACCAATACCTTTGGGACACAGCAAAGGCAGTGCTCAGAGGTCAATTTATAGCAAAAGATGCACACATCAAAAAAGAAGGGACAAAATCAAAACATTAGCTACACATCTCAAGCAAATCGAAAGAGAACAGCAAAAGAAGCCCATAGTCGCCAGAAGAAAGGAAGTAAAAAATCAGAGCAGAAACAAATGAAAAAGAGAATAGAAAAACAATAGAAAGAATCAACAAAACCAAACCACTGGCCAACCTGACAAAAGAAAAACAGGAGAGGATGCAAATAATCCCAATAAGAACAGACTCAACTGAAATAAAAAGTATTATGAAACACAGTATTATGAAAACTATATTCCAATAAATTTGAAAACCTAGAGGAAATGGACAAATTTCTAGAAACATAATACCTACCACATTAACAAAATGGTTTTGAAAATCTGAACAGACCCATAACAAGAGAAGAGATTGAAAGGTAATTTAAAAACTCCTAACAACAACAAAAAACCCTGGCCCAGATGGCTTCACTGGACAATTCTACCAAACATTCAAAGAAGAGATTATACCAATACTGTTGAAACTATTTCAGAATATAGAACAGGGAGGGATACTTCCAAATTCATTCTATGAAGCCAGCATAACCCTATACCAAAACCAGGCAAAAGCACCACGGAAAAAGAAAATTACAGACCAGTGTCTCTCATGAGTACAAATGTGAAAATTCTCAACAAAATTCTAGCCAATAGAATTCAGTGTCATGTGAAAAAAAAAATAATATACTGTGACCAAGTGAAATTTATACCAGGCATGAAAGGATGGTTCAACATTAGAAAATCAATCAACGTAATCCACCACATAATTAAAAGAATCACATGATCATCTCAATCCAAGCAGAAAAGGCATTCGACAAAGCCCAACAGCCATTCCTGATAAAAACTCTCAATAAAATAGGTATAGAAGAGAAACTTCTCAACATAATAAGGGACATCTTTTCAAAACCAACACCCAACATCATTTGTAATGGAGAGAGGCAGAAAACATTCCCCTTGAGAACAAAAACACAACCTTTATCACCACTCCTGTTTAACATTGTGCTGGAAGACCTAGCTAGAACAATAAGGCAAGAAAAAGAAAGAAAGGGCATCCAAACTGGTGATGAGAAGTATAACTGTACCTATTTGCAAATGATATGATACTGGGAAGTAATAGAAAGATTCATAAGGGTAGCAGGATATCAGATAAACATATGAAAATCAGTTGGATTCCTATACACTAATAAAGAGAAAGACAAAAAGGAAATCAGGAAAATAATACCATATATAATAGCCCCTAAAAAAAAAAAAAATTCTTAGGAATAAATCTAACCAGGGATGCAAAAGACCTATACAAAGAAAACTACTGCAAGAAACCAAAAGCAATCTACATAAATAGAAAAACATACCGTTCTCATGGATAGGCAGACTCAACAGTGTGAAAATGTCAATTCTACCCAAAAAAAAAAAAAAGCAATCTACAAATACAGTGCAATCCCAATCCAAATACCAACAACATTGTAAAGAGATGGAAAAATTAATCATTACCTTTATACAGAAAGGAAAGAGACCCTGGATATGTAAAGCACTATTGGAGAAGAATAAAGTAGGAGGACTTGCACAACCTGACCTCAGAACCTACTATACAGCTATGGTAGTCAAAACATCCTGATACGGGTACAATGACAGAAACATTGACCAATGGAACAGAACTGAGAACCCAGATGTAAATCCTTCCACCTACCGTCACCTGATCTTCCACAAAGGCCCAAAGTCCATCAAGTGGGGGAAAAGACAGCCTTTTTAACAAATGGTTCTGGTAAAATTGGATGTCCATCTGCAAAAAAGTGAAACAAGGCCCACATCTCACACCGAACACAAAAACTAATTCAAAATGGATCAAGGACCTAAATATAAAAACCAAAAACTACAAAGATCATAGAAGAAAAAATAGGATCAATGCTAGAGGCCCTAATACATGGCATTAACAGCATACAGACTATAACTAACAATATGCAAACTCCAGAAGACAAGCTAGATAACTAGGATCTTCTAAAAATTAAATACTAGTGCTCATCAAAAGACTTCACCGAAAGAGTAAAAAGATAACCTACAGCCTGGGAAAAAATTTTTGGCTATGACAAATCCAACAAAGGTCTAATCTCTAAAATCTACAGGAAAATCCAACACCTCTACAACAAAAAGACAATCCAATTAAAAAATGGGCAAAGGAGATGAACAGACACTTCACCAAAGAAGACATTCAAACTGCTAACAGACACATAAAGAAATGTTAGCAATCACTAGCCATTAGAGAAATGCAAATCAAAATCACAATGAGATACCATCTCACCCCACCATTACTGACACGAATCGATAGAACAGAAAATAACAAGTGTTGGAGAGGCTGTGGGGAGATTGGAACTCTTATGCACTGCTGGTGGGTATGCAAAGTGTTACAACAATTTTGGAAAATAATATGATACTTTCTTAGAAAGCTAGAAATAGAAATACCATATGATACAGCAATCCCACTCCTAGGAATATACCCTAGAGAAATAAGAGCTGTCACACGAATAGACATATTCATAATGTTCATTGCAGTATTGTTCGCAATAGCAAAAAGGTGGAAACAACCTAGATGTCCATCAACAGATGAATGGATAAACAAACTATGGTACATACACACAATGGAGTGTTATGCAATGATGAAGAACAGTGATGAATCTGCAAAGCATCTCACAACAGAGATTATTCTGGAGGACATTATACTGAGTGAAATAAGTCAGTCACAAAAGAACAAATATTGTATGAGACCACTACTATAAAAACTCATGAAAAGGTTTACATACGAAAAGAAACAATCTTTGATGGTTATGAGGGAGGAGAGGTGTGGGGATGGAAAAACACTAAATAGAAAATTGGTAAGTGGTAACTTTGGTGAAGGGTAAGACAGTACACAATACTGGGGAAGCCATAACGACTTGTCCAAGGCAAGGTCATGAAAGCTCCGTAGACACATCCAAAGTCCCTGAGGTACTGACTTACTGGGCTGAGGGCTGTGGGGACCATGGTCTCAGGGGAACATCTAGCTCAATTGGCATAACATAGTTTATAAAGAAAATGTTCTACACTGTACTTTGTTGAGTAGTGTCTGGGGTCTTAAAAGCTTGTGAGTGGCCATATAAATATTCCACCGGTCTCACCCAGTTGAGAGCAAGGGAGCTGAAGAAAATCAAACACACAAGGGAAAGGTTAGTATAAAGGACTAATGGACCACAACTACCAAGGCCTCCATCAGACAGAGCTCAGTACAACTGGATGGTGCCCAGCTACCACCACTGAGTGCTCTGATAGGGATTACAGTAGAGGGTTCCCCACAGAATCGGAGAAAAATGTAGAACAAAATTCTAACTCACAAAAAGACCAGACTTACTGGCCTGACAGAGACTGGAGAAACCCCAAGAGTATGGCCCCCAGCCACCCTTTGAGCTCAGTACTGAAGTCACTCCTAAGGTTGGCCCTTCAGCCAAAGACTAGACAGGCCCATAAAACAAAACAAAACTAAACTAAAGGAACACTTCAGCCCAGAGGCAAGGACTGGAAGGCAGGAGGGTACAGGAAAGCTGGTAATAGGGAACCCAAGGTCGAGAAGGGAGAGTGTTGACATGTCATGGGGTTGTTAACCAATGCCATAAAAAAATGTGTGTACTGTTTAATGAGAAACTAGTTTGTTCTTTAAACCTTCATCTAAAATACAACACAAAAAAGAAAAAAAAAATTACCATGCCGCCCTCCAAAAAAATAAGAGAAAGAAAATTATACCTGAAACATGTCTCAATCAGGTATTCCCTGAGGTTTGTCTTCCATGGAGAGAGCTTATGGCTTTCTTTTTTCATATGCCAGTGAATTTTCATCAGGATTTTAGATTAAGTTTCCAGAAAATACACTCAAAGCCAAAGAGTAGATATGTAGATATTTCTTGTTCCCAGCGAATATTAAGAGCAGCTACTACTATTATTTATTAAGTATTCTAGGCAATGTTATAAGAGCTTTACAGACATTAACTCATTTAATTCTCATAACAACCCAGTGAGTTAGGCCCTATTTTTATCAGTCTGCTTTATAGATGAGGAAACTGAGGCAAAGAAAAGGTCAGTAATTACAAAAGAGACACAGCTAGAGGTTGTGGGGGGGGATGGGGTTTTGAGGCACCTTGGACTGATTTTCTTCACAAATCCCCTCCTGCTTTTGGCCCTCACAATCCCTCACACAAAATATCCCTAATAATCTCTGCAACCACAGGCTATCTAGTTCTACTATCTCTGCTAGAAAAGGGCTCTTCTGTGGGTTGTCAGATGCCATGAATCCCGACTCCTGTGAGTTTTCACATCAGGGCACTGTCTGCGGATTCCCGGCAATAGTGAGCTGAGGCTTTCCAGTGTCCATTTGGCTCATGATCAAGGCGAGGGCAGAGAAATGAATCCTACTGGTGTCTGAGAATGGTCATGGTGGTCAGAGTTACGTTCCTCTTTTTCTGGGGGCTACAAGGCCTTGGCAGTGGAAAGGAACCATTGTACCCTCCCCTCCACGTGATGATGAAGACCAGAATCACTAAGCTTCCATGTTTGCCTTTAAAAAAAAAAATTTTTTTTCTACTTTTTTTTTTATCAAGGTTGAGTTTCCTTCTCATGTTCATATGAAAAAGCATCATATACATATGTGTATGACTCGGGATTTTACCCACCTGGTTTGTTCCCTCTACAAGTTTACATTCACAAGCAGACCTACAGGTGAGACTATTTCAGGAGAGGATTCCAGATTTACTCATTTACGTGAGTATTACTTTATACATTGCCTTGTCCCGGAAAGAATACACAAGGGAGGTTACAAAGATACACCCTATAGATTCCATGCTATTCAAGTGCTTGTTGTTTAGACGCGTAAGTAAATTCAAGGATATATTGTAGACCCATATGTTTTTGTAGCAGATGATGAGGTCTGCTGACTTTGGCTAATTATAGAGGTCATTCCCTGGAGTTTTGGAATCCACTTGACGGCAATGGGCTTGGTTTGCTCTGGGCTTCTTGGAAACAAGACCCGGGCCACTGATGTGTTCCCTCTTCTTTTGCTTTCGAGTGTCTTTTCAGAACATATGCCTTTTGTTGTGATACCAGGAGTCATTTGTGTTCATATTTAATAAAACCTTACATCTGAATCGAATTGAACTTTACTTTTCATAGGTACTTTTACAAACATCATATCATTTAATTAATGTCTGATGGCAGGACTAATAATTTCCCTCCTATTGGGGGAATGGGCATTTTTAACAGGCATTTTTCAGTTACTGAAACTTGGATGAAAGTGAGAAAGGAGAGGATCTAAAATGAGGCCACTGTTAAAAATTTTACTTTAATTTTGTCTAGTATTTAAAGGTGCATTTAATTATAAATGAACATCTGGAAAGGCCTTGTCACAGATGGCTCTTAAGTCATTGCTGAAATGCTACCCTCTCCATGAGGGCTTCCCCAACCACCCATGTACTATCGTAAGCCCTCCCGTGCGCCCAGCACTCTCTATACCTCACCCTCTTTGTTTTTTTCTCCAAATGCATACAATAGCATGCAAAATATAATACCTGATTATTTGTTTATTCCCATATCCTGCCCCCATGAGGGAAAGATTTTTGTTTTGATCACTGTTGTATCCTCAGCATGGAACAGTGCCTGGAATTTATGAGACCCTCAGTAACTCTTTGTTGCATGAAAGATTGTATATGATTCAGAAATTAATCCAATGTTATTCTTGTCGATGCACACGCACACACACACATGCTTTGAAACTCAAGGATTTTTATACCCTAGGACAATTTGTATGTTCTGCGTATAAATATTTTTTAGTCCCTGAGAGCCTTGAAACACTGAGAGCTATATTTACAGCTACTGAGCCTCATCCAGGCTCATCTTACCTTGCTCTACAGGGTCAGAGCAAATTGGCCACTTACCACGGCTCTGACCTCTGGAGGTGAAGTGTATTCCAACCTCCCTTGTTCTTCCGTTCAACAATCTGTTTTTTCCCTCCCTGATCCATGAAGTCTTTGGTCCCTTGCCCCCCAAAGGAAGGTGCTGATTACAACTTTAAAGGGAGACCCAGAGGACTGGGTGTGATGGAGGAGGGGATGGTCAGCTCTCAGACTAGGGGGTGTGTTACAGATTGAATTGTGTCCTCCAAAAATATATTTTGGAATCCTAAAACCCCTCTACCTGTGGGTAAAGGAACTTCGGTGGCACAGTGGTTAAGTGCTCAGCTGTTAGCTGAAAGGTCTGTAGTTCAAACCTACTAGCTGCTCCATGGGAGAAAGATACGGCAGTCTGCTCCTGTAAAGATTGTTGTTGTTGTTAGGTGCTGTCGAGTTGGTTTTGACTCATACTGATCCTATATACAACAGAATGACACACTCCCCTGTCCTGTGTCATTCTCACAATCATTGCTATGTTTGAGTCCATTGTTGCAGCCACTGTGTCAATCCATATCATTGAGGGTCTTCCTCTGTGTTGATGACCCTCTACTTTACCTAGTGTGATGTCCTTTTCTAGGGACTTGTCCCCTGATAACGTGTCCAAAGTACATGAGACAAATTCTCAACATCCTCACTTCTAAGGAATGTTCTGGCTGTACTTATAAGGCAGTCCATGGTATAGTCAATATTCTTCGCCAACAGCATAATTCAAAGGCATCAATTCTTCTTCAGTCTTCCTTATTCATTTTCCAGCTTTATTATGCATATGAGGTGACTGAAAACACCATGGCTTAGGTCAGGTTCACCTCCGTCCTCAAAGTGACATCTTTGCTTTGTAAAACACTGAAGAGGTCTTTTGCAGCAGATTTAACAAATGCAATACATCTTTGATTTCTTGACTGCTGCCTCCATGGGTGTTGACTATGGATCCAGGTAAAATGAAATCCTTGACAACCTCAGTCTTTTCTCCATTTATCATGATGTTGTTTAGTGACCTAGTTGTGAGGATTTTTGTTTTCTTTATGTTGGTATGTAATCCGTACTGAAGGATGTAGTCTTTGATCTTCACCTGTAAGTGCTTCAAGTCCTCTTCACTCTCAGCAAGCAAGATCGTGTCATCTGCCTACCAAAGACTGTTAATTAGTCTCCCTCCAATCCTGATGCCACGTTTTTCTTCATACAGTCCAGTTTCTTAGATTATTTGTTCAGCATATAGATTGAATAAGTATTGTGAGAGGATACAACCCTGATGCACACCGTTCCTGATTTCAAACCATGCAGCATCCCCTTGTTCTCTTCGAACAACTGCCTCTTGGTCTATGCCTCTTGGTCTATGTACAGGTTCTGCACGAGCACAATGAAGTGTTCTAAATTCTCATTCCTTACAATATTATCGGTAATTTGTTATGATCCATAGTCAAATGCCTTTGCATAGTTAATAAAACACAGGTAAACGCCGTTCTGGTATTCTCTGCTTTCATCCAAGATCTATCTGACATCAGCAATGATGTCTATTGTTCCATGTCCTCTTCTGAATCTGGCTGGAGTTTCTAGCAGTTCCCTGTTGATGTACTGTTGCAACTATTTTTTAATTATGTTCAGTAAAATGTTACTTGTCTGTGGTATTAATGATATTGTTTGATAATTTCTGCATTCTGTTTGATCACCTTTCTTTGGAATGGGCACAAATGTGGACCTCTTCCAGTCAATTGGCCAGGTGGCTGTCTTCCAAATTTCTTGACATAGACTAGTGAGCACTTCCAGTGTTGCATGTGTTTGTTGAAATATCTCAATAGGTATTTTATCAAGTCTTGGAGCCTTGTTTTTTGCCAATGCCTTCAGTGCAGCTTGAATTTCTTCGTTCAGTACCATTGGTTCCTGATCATATGCTGCCTCCTGAAATAGTTGAACATTGATCAATTCTTTTTGGTACAGTGGTTTTGTGTATTCCTTCAAGGTTCTTTTGATGCTTCCTGCATTGTTCAACATTTTCCCTGTAGAATCCTTCAATATTGAAACTTGTGGTTTAAATTTTTTTCTTCAGTACTTTCAGCTTGAGAAATCCCAAGCATGTCCTTCCCTTTTGGTTTTCTAACTCCAGCTCTTTGCACATGTCATTACAACACTTTACTTCGTCTTCTTGTTCCCCCCTTTGAAATCTCTGTTCAGATCTTTCACTTACTCATTTCTACCGTTCACTTTAGCTATTCTAAGTTCAAGAGTAAGTTTCAGAGTCTCTTCTGACATTCATTTTGGTTTTTTCTTTCTTTACTGTTTTTTAATGATCTCTTGCTTTTTTTATATGTGATGTTCTTGATGTCATTCCACAATTCATCTGGTCTTAGGTCATTAGGGTTCAATGCATCATATCTATTCTCGAGATGGTCTCTAAACTCAGGTGGAATGTACTCAAGGTTGTACTTTGGCTGTCATGGACTTGTTTTCATTTTCTTCAGCTTAAACTTGAACTTACATATGAGCAATTGATGGTCTCTTCTGCAGTGGGCCCCTGGCCTTGTTCTGACTGATGATATCAAGCTTCTCCACAGTCTCTTTCCACAGACGTAGTCAATTTGATTCCTGTGTATTCTATCTGGTGAGGTCCACATGTACAGTTGCTGTTTATGTTGTTGAAAAAAGGTATTTCCAATGAATAAGCTATTGGTCTTACAAAATTATATCATGCTGTTACCAGTTGCCAGTCTGACACAAAAGGTCCTTGTCTTTTCCCAAGTAAGAATACACATGAAAGACAAACTTTATCTTCAGCATGCTTTATTTTGCTTGAGTCAAGCAAAAGGAGTCAACGAAGGACTAAGCCTGTCTAAAAGACTGACACATCAGAGTCAGGGAGGTCACAGGTCTTATGTTTAGGATAGGATAATTGTGTCATCTTTACTCATGGGTTTTCTGGGAGTAGGTGTGGTCTTCTAGGAAGGCTGTAGTTTATTATAATGAAGTGACTTGCATCAGGCAGTAGTCATCCCTCCGTCACCTTGCGGATGTCTTCGCATGCTCCAGGGCTGGTTCCTCTGAAAAATATTTTACAAAGGAGTACATTGTTTGTTCTTTCTTTATCACATATTCCAGGATGGGTGTTTTGCATCATTAGCTAAGCACGTAATTTTTGTAAGTAAGGTGCAAGTTGCAGATGATGCAGGGCTCCTTGTCTAGGGGGCTCAGTTCCTGTTGCTTCCCTATCCCAACTCTATCTTTGGTATTTCTATTACTAATGCCATATTTTCTAACTACTGATCCTTCTTCTTTGTTTCCAACTTCTGCTTTTCAATCACCAGTAATTATCAATGTATCTTGATTGCATGTTTGATCAATTTAAGACTGCAGAAGTTGGTAAAAATCTTCAGTTTCTTCATCATTGACATTAATGGTGGGTGTGTAAATTTGAATAATAGTTGTATTAACTGGTCTTACTTATAAACATATAGATATTATCCTATCATTGACAGCATTGTTTTTCAGGATAGGTCTTGAAATGTTCTTTTTGACAATGAATGGAATGCCTTTCAATTTGGCATTCCTGGCATAATACACCATATGATTGTCTGCTTCTGAACAGCCAATACCAGTCCATTTTTGCTCACTAATGTCTAGGATAGCTATCGTCAAGTATTCCATTTCATTTTTGACAACTACTAATTTTCCTAGATTCACACTTTGTGCATTCCACATTCTGATTATTAATGGATGCTTGCAGCTGTTTCTTCTCATTTTCAGTCACGTCGGCTCAGCAAGTGAAGGTCCCGAAAGCATGACTCCACCCACGCTATTAAGGTTGACTCTACTTTGAGGAGTCAGCTCTTCCCCAGTCATATTCTGAGTGCCTTCCAACTTGAGGGGCTCATCTTCTGGCACAGTATCAGATAATTTTCCACTGCTATTCATAAGGTTTTCATTGGCCAAATTTTTTTTAGAAGTAGATTGCCAGGTTCTTCTTTCTAGTCTGTCTTAGTCTGGAAGTCCTGCTGAAACCTGTCCGCCACGGGTAACCCTGCTGGTATTTGAAATACTGGTGCCATAGCTTCCACCACCACAGCAACACATAAGCCACCACAGTAGGACAAACCAACAGATGAGAGCTGGCCATAAAAATTACAGCCTTGGAAACCCTATAAGGTGGTTCTACTTTGTTTTATAGGGTTGCTATGAGTCTAAATTTACTCAAGGCAACAGGTTTTATACTAGTGGATGTAATCCCATTTGGAAGTAGGGTGTTCTTTATTATGTTAATCAACCATATTAGTGTAGGGTGGGTCTTAAACCTAATCACGTTTGAGATAGAAGAAGAAATTAGACACACAAGCACAGAGGGAAGAGAGATGTGCAGCATCTTCCCCAGAGCCCACACAGAGAGGGCCTTCCCTAAGAGCCAGTGCCCGGAATTTAAATTTTTGTCCCCTTAACTGTGAGAAAATAAATTTCTACTTGTTAAAATCGCCCATCTGTGGTATTTCTGTGACAACAGCACTAGGAGACAGATAAGATGTTTCTCGAGGTGAGTCTGAAGGCAGCTGGGGCAAGTAGGACCAGAATGACTCCAGAAACTTGACATGGGACAGGACTTTGGTCCAAATGCCCTTCACATTTGCCTGACTCAAATTTGAAAGAAGACTGTAGAGGATCCAATTCTGTATTCATGTGCTGGCCTTGTTTTTAAGGCGGTTCCCGGTTTGTCCAAATGTCATTCTTCCCCTGGCAAGGCCTCCTGGGCATGAATTACCAAGTTTGGCAGCGTAAGCTTCCCAAAGCAGTAAATGCCTGAAACACAAACAGATGACAGCAACCAAAATGCCACTCTCTTTTGGGAAGGAGCTGGATAGCAAGAGGACAATTTCAGGACTGGCCCATTATCTTTTGTGCACAATGTTGAGCCAACAAACACCTAAGCTCTCAGCTGTTGCTCTACTTTTCCTCTTAAAACGGCATAAAACCAGCTGTTGTGGAGTCAACTCCGACCCATGGCAATCTCATGTGTGTTGGAGTAGAACTGTGATCCACTGGGTTTTCACTGGCTGATTTTTCAGAAGTAGATGGCCCGGGTTTTCTCCTGCTCCTGATTGACCTCCAACCTCCAATCGTTTGGTTAATAGCTGAGCATATTAACCATTTGCATAATCTAGGGACTCCAAACCTCTGTACAGCAGGAACAAAAATGGGTTCTCCCTCAATAAGAAACCCTCCAGTTTCCAATGTTGCTCTTGAGGGAATACCACTCTTTTCCCACAAATATTTTCCCACTAATCCTAGAAACTGCACATCCAAGTCCTCAAATGCATGCTTACTTCTACTGCTCTTGGTGCCCCTGGGTGTCTGGAGCCACATCCTACAAACATCCCTGTAGGCAGCCAAAGCTGGGTTGCTCTGGTGACTCAGGGGTACGCCCTTTGCCTGGGGCTTCCAGTTCAATAAGCAAGAGTGACTCACTGACATAACAAAGTGGCACAAATCTGACAGGAGTGCAATCAATATGGATATTTTTGACCCCTCTTCATGCTTCAGCAAATACCCCGGATGCCTGTTATCTTTCTCTTTGTTCAGGTAGCCTCACAATAGAAATTGCATACACTTCAGATCCAATGACAGGTTTTCATGAGTCCAGCCTCCTTGTGGTAGGCCCTAGGAAAGTGTATCCACTGGGACAGAAAGGCCTCTGTTAGCTGAGTGATAGGAAAAAGGGGTGAAAAAAATGCAAAGCCATTTTGCTTATTATCTCCTTTTGCTTTTATTTTTCCAGGCACCCTCGGGGCAATCTCAGCTGAAATCTGGCTTTAGAGCTACTTAAGCCCGGCTCCATTTCCTCCTGGTGACACAGTCCTGATAGCTCTGCCCTGGAAGCAAACACTGACGGGGCCACGGCATCTCTATCTAGGCCAGATTACTTCTGTGGCCAAAGATTTCGTTGGAATCCGATTTTAACATTTGTGTTTGCTCTCTCCTGCTTTCTCTCATGGCTCTCCCTCTCCATGCACAGAGAGAGAAAGAGAGGAAAGAAAAAAAAAATTAGAAATATGGCAAAATTTAATTTTCTTACTCAATTTTTCTTTTCCCTGCCCCACATTCTCTTCTACTGTATCCATTCCTTCTTCGATTGATTCATGCCCAGCAAACTTAGGGAATGTTCTGTGTTCTTATTGTTGTTCTTCATTCTTGATGACTTGCCCCTGGTCCCCCAGTTCCCCAATGTCACCCACTTTTCTCACCGCAGAGCCCTCTGAACTTCTGTTTTGCATGCATTGCATGCTTCCCCGTAATTTTGTTAGTCTTGACACTTGCCTCTCTCCTCTTCTAAATTGTAAGCTTCCTGAGGGTAGGAATAGGGTTTTATTCACCTTTGAATGTCCCAAGTACCTAGCAAAATACTTGCTCAATAAATGGTTTTGTTGAATGACTGAATGAATAACCATCTACACTGAGACTCTCTTCTCTTCTTCCTTCTTTCTTCATTTAGCTTTTTTGGTTATATCCTTGAGCATCCTCACCATAGAGGAACAGGTAAAATGCAAGGAATTAAGAATCACATTAGTTTAGCATGTAGTGTTTCAGCACCTCTGGTTAAGGATTATTGTACCTGAAACCTGTCTAGTGGATTCATCAACAGGCTGGTCAGTACAGACCATGATGAGGATTGTTCTGAAGGCTTTATGGGGTGAGGGAATGAACATGGGCCCATCAGAGCTGGCTATCTTCATGACCTTGGGTAAGGCCCCTCTTTGAACCTCAGTTTTGTCATTTGTACAATGGATATAATAATGCCTACTTTATAAAATGGGTATGAGGAGTATAACCAATGAATGTAAAGCACTTAGGATGGTTCTTGACACAAGTAGTCTTCAATGGATTGAACATATCTTGACCTTAATTATGCATGTGTGGCCTTTCTCACGACCATGGCAATCACAGGGCTACTGAAACGCTGGAGTACAGATACAGAAAGGAGGTGAGTTGTACAAACTTCGTGCCTGCCTCTATTTAGCCACAGATTCCAGGATTTGTTCATAGAAAGAAAATGTTGACTTTTCAAAATTTGGGCTTGGAGTTAGATTTTTTAATTGCCAGATATAATCAAAACAAACCACACCCAGTGCCGTCGACTCAATTCCAACTCAGAGCGACCCTATAGGGCAGAGTAGAACTGCTCCATAGAATTTCCAAGGAGCGCCTGGCGGATTTGAACTTCCGACCCTTTGGTTAGCAGCTGTAGCACCTAACCACTACACCACCAGGGTTTCCAGATATAATCATAGGTTGAGGGATTTTGTGAAAAACGTTTTCATCCATCAAAAATCTTTTAGAAATGATAAGTACTTTGAGGAACTTCAAGAAGAGAGCAGATATAGCCCCTGGTTTTGAGAAGTTTATAGCACATTGCCAGAATGCCTTCTCATTTTCTGAAAGATTATGATCCATGTTGTACACTGTCTCTCAGTGGCTCCCTTTCCTTACATGATCCTAGGTTAGCACCTGAGTCAGGGCCCCGTTTCCCTTGGGGAGGCTTCTCATAGGCATTCAGACCATTGGGTTTGTATCAGGCAATTTAGGGTTGTTAGCTGCCATGGAGTAGGCTCCTGACTCATGGTGACCTTGTGCAGGATGGAACAAAATACTGCCCCATCTTGCACCATTCCCATGATAGCTTGCAGATGTTAGCCTTGTGATCCATAGGGTTTTCACTGGCTGATCTTCTAAGAATCGATAATCCCTCCTGACTTCCCATCACAGAACACAAATCTGACTGACCCCTTAGCATAGCAGAGGAGAATAAAAGAGGATAAAGAGAAAAGAGTGGGAAATAGGAATAAAGGGGGAATGGATGTAAAGCCTTTGTTCAAATATTTATTAGGACCCTACTGTGTGGCAGGCACTTCTCTGAAGAAAGCCAGAGAGGTAAAAGAAAAATGAAGAGATCTTGGCACCAAGGAAAGCCAAGGAAAGAAAATCTTCCTAGAAGAAAGGATTGTTCATTATGTTGAATGCCATTGAAAGGGAAAGTCGGATAAGGACTGGAGTGTCCATTGGATTTGGTGAGAAGAAATGCATTGCTATTCCTGAGGAGAAGACTTTTGATGGAACAGTAGTAGTAGAAGCAAAATCGTGATAAGATGAGGAGTGAATGGAAAATGAGGAAATGGAGATATCTATGTAGACAATTCTTATAAGAATCTTTACTTATAAGGAAACCAGAGTCAAAGGGCAGTGGGTGGAGAGAAACATGAAATCAAAAGATGGGTTTGTTTGCTTTTCAGGTACGAGACACCTGAAGATGTCTAAATGTAAGTGAGAAAGAGTCATTTGAATAACAGAGGCTGAAAAAGACAGGAGGATAAAAGTTGAGTAGAGGTTCCCAAGGAGGGGAAAGAAGGTAGAGTCTTGGGCAACAAGGGTGGGTTTGGCCATGGTCAAGAGGAAAGACATTTCTTCCATTAGGACTGGAGCGAAAGGGACAAGGATGTGTGAAGTGTGGGGAAATTTACAGGTGGGAGAGGTGGAGTGGATTAGAATTTGGGGGAGTTTCTTCCCAATGGCTTTTCTTTTCACCAAGACTGGGAAACAAGTTAATTAGAGGAGAGTTTTGGGAAAGGTGGTGAAAAGGGACCTTAAGGAGAGTTGGAAGGTTGAAAAGTGGGGCATGGTAGAAGAATTACCAGACTGATGTTGGAGACTATGAAAAATATAGTTACGTGTTTATCTCCAGCAGTGCCCAGCAGTTGAGGTATAGGATTTGAGAAGAGGGATGTATTGATTCAGTGTTGGCATTGTATTGAGTGAATTTGACCTGAGTACAAGAGCAATGATGTTGACATTTTGCAAAAGAATTGCAGGCACAAGTAGAGAGGGTGAGAAGAGAAAAGCCAAGAAGAAAGAAATGCTTCTTGCAACAGCCGGCAACATCAGTCCATGTTCCCACTAGCCTCTCCAGATAGAGGAAATTTGGGGGAAAACCTAGGAGCTATTAGGACAGCTGCTTAGGTTTCCTCCCTTTTTCTTCCATTCCAGAAAAAAAAAAACCCATGAATTGACATCATTAAAGGTGGGAAACCAGTCAATTCTGACTTATGGCGGCCCCATGTGTATCAGAGTAAAACTACACTCTAGGGGGTTTGCAATGGCTATGATCTTTCAGAAGTAGATTGCCAGCTCTTTCTTCTGAGGTGCCTCTGGGTGGCACCTTCAGTTGGTAGCCAAGCACTTAACCATTTTCACCTCTCAAGGACTCCTTAGAGGTAGGAAGTAGTGCAATTATGTGTGCTAATTAACAGTCTAGATTCAAAAACACCTCTTTAACAGCCTAGATTAAAAAACACCAAGATAAAACTTAGGTACTCTTAGGGCTAGTTCAATCCCAGCTTCAGACCGGAAGTCAAACCATTTCATCATATGGCGAAACTCACCCTGGCATCCGTGAACCGCAGAGTAATCTGTCGCTAAAACATTTTTCAATCTAAAGCACATTTCCCACTTAAACTACTCAACTCAATGGGGGCTTAATTTTTTTCTTTTTAAAAAGGGTTGAAAATATGTTCTTACTTAAAAGAGAATTGCCATTACAACCTTTAAGACTTCCTTGATTTCGGAAAAGCAGAGGGAATTAACTCAAGCTGAAAGGAAAGCAAGAACAAGAGAGAGAGGGGCAGGAGGAGGAGGAGAAGGCTCTTTGTGGCTGAACAGGTAGCACATATCACAGACTTTGATAATTTAGTGCTTCTGTGATGTGTGAATGAGGCCCTACAGGCCGGGGACTGCACTCCAGCTTTGGTTTTTGATCTCTGGCAGTAATGAGATGCCAGCAGCCCTTACTTCAAAGCCTTCCCTGATACAGATAATCTCCTGAAAAACCCCTAGCATTTCGAGCGATTGCTTAGACTAAAGTATGGAGAATTATAGAGACAACGGAATAGATGATGGAAGAGGTACCGCTTGTTTGATATTTGCTCCTTTGATTTCTTTTTAATGTCCTAGTTTTCAGTTTCCAAAGGGGCAGCCAGAATCTTCCACACCCTGAACGCCAAAGATTAGCATTGTCAGATCTCTGCTGCCTGGGCACTGTGGGGTCCAGGGAACATCCATAAATTTTATCTTTCCTTTTTTATCCAGACTGTCTGCAAAAACACGCTGCCCCAGATTCAGTGACAAATGTGGTGCGGGGAAATAGTATCCAATCTGCTGCGGAGACAGAGCTTTCTCTGCAAATCTGTAGCAGCTCGGAGGTTACGCTTGGATTCCTTGGAAGTTTAATCTCTTTTCTGAAACAGTTGCGCACTCAAAGGGGGGGAAAGGGACAAAAGGCCATAGGCTATGAGAAACATGTTATAAAACAGCGTGAGCTTTAGTTTCTTGTACCCAATTATGCTTTAAGTTGAAAGCATATAATTTTCAAGGCATGCTCTACCAGGAAGTACACTGGAAGCACTTTTCTGTGGGGGCGACCTCACACGCTGGGAACAAAACAGCAGGGCAAGGTCTTATTCCTCATGACCTGGCCTTTTGTTATCCCCAGGCATAAAAAAGAGTAGCATGTCAGTGCTCCAAGAAAACATACGAAGCCCAAAGGTTAGAGACAACCATGGATTAATCTGCTTACAGAAAGATGTAAGTACTTCAAAAAACCAAACCCGTTGCTGTCAAGTCAATTCCGACTCATGGGGCAGAGTAGAACTCCCCCATAATTTTTCCAAGGAGCAGCCTGGTGGATTTGAACTGCTGACCTTTTGGTTAGCAGCCGAGCTCTTAACCACTGCGCCACCAGGGCTCTGTAAGTACTTTATACCTTCTTAAGATACAGACAGAGGGCAATGGTGGTTCGGTGGCAGAATTCTGTCCTTCCAAGAGGGAGATCTGAGTTCAATTCCTGTTCAACAGACCACATGCTCGGCCACTACTCATCTGTTAGTGGAGGCTTGCGCGTTGCTATGATGCTGAACGGGTTTCAGTAAAGCTTCCAGGCTAACACAGGCTAGGAAGAAAAGCCTGGCTATCTACTTCCAAAAATCAACCAGTGAAAACCCTATGGATCACAGCAGTCCAAGTCCAATGTGCATGGGATCACCATGCATCAGGGGCTGACTCAACGACAGCTAACAACAACAACAATATACAGACAAGATACTGTGGTTTCTTCTGAGGATGTGACGTATGCTCCCTTCTCCCAGGCCAGAGACCCAGCCCCTCTGACCCACAGCTGTGTTCCCAGCATCAGCGCAGTGTTGACCAGCTGACTGATGGTGATCGTGACAGTGTAGGATTAAAATGCTGCAGGTAACTGGAAATGAGTACGTGTGACAAGGACATAAGTCCTTTCTTTACCCAACAGATGGAAGCTTTGACCTCAGCCACAGCAGCAGCTTCGAAGGTTCACAGAGTTCTGGAAAGTTCACTGACAGCACATTGCTAGTGTATGAAGACTGCTAACACTCAGCAACAGCCTGCTGTCCCTGGGCCCACAGCTAGGCTGTGCCTCCCAGTCTCCTGACATCTAGATGGGCCACATGACTTGCTCTCACCAATGAACAGAAGTGATATAGTCAGTTCTGGGCTGATGCAGGTTAGAAGCAAGTGCGTCTTCACCACCATCTCTCTCTTTCCCCACCCTCTAGCTGAAGGCAGAGGAAGACGGGGCCCAGGAAATGGAGAAGCCATAGAAAAGCATGAATGACCACTGTGGAGCCGAGCCCCATTGACTTGCACTGGACTGTGTTATGAGCAAGAAATAAGCACTTGCTATCTTAAGTCATTGAGCTTTTTGGGGGCTGTTTTTTGCAGCAGTTAGCTTACCCTGACTAATACAGATATAACATGTGGCATAACTGTCATTTGAATCCAACTCTGTTTGACTGTATATCTGTTGTTTGATGAGTTGTCTATAAGAAGGTACAGGTTAAAAGTATAAATGAAACTCAGTCAGCTGTAACATCAGTGCCGCCTTCTTCACGTGCCTTCTCTACACCCTCTGCCTGAGCTAGGAGCCCCTTGTTTTTGCTCGTGTTGTTCCCTGTATACACGTCTCACTAGCTCTTATCGCATAGTAAGTGTATTAATCTCTCGATCCATAGAGCCAACATAAATCCAACAGACAGCTGTCACTGACTTAATGTTTATTTACCCACACTAAACTAAAGGGAACCTTCCTATTCCTTGAATTTTTGGCCCCACTGAGGGTCAAGCAAACAAAACAAAAACAAAGTCACTCAAAATAAGACAAAACGAAAGCAGAAGAAGGCGAAACACTTTGTGCTTCCTTCCATGGGGTTGAAAGCATCACTAAAACATATTGGTCTACAAGGGTAGTTCAGTGAAATGGAGTTCAGTGTTTCTTTGAGGACTCAGGCTATTGCTCTGCTTTAGCATCCAGCACCCAGCTCTGTTCCAGCTACGGGCTCTGGGTCACCCGGTATTGATGTGAAATATACAGGTACTTGGGCCCCACTGGGTGCCTTGAATTACGATCTCTCAAGGATGAATGGTTTGAGTATGTCCAGAGAGTATTCTGTTGCACCATCCAGAGCTACTGCTATACATATGGAAGGAGGAGTAAATGTGTCAAGATTGGTCCTGACTTGATGACACAATGTGAGGACCTGGTCACTGTGCCAGGAGGAGCAGGGTACAGTGTCCCCCAGTAGCTGGACTTGGAGAAAAGCCCCACATGTAAATTCAGGCTTCTGGTGGGTCCCATCTCCATGTCTGGCATTGAGAACTATTTAAACATGGTTCTGCAGTATTTCCCCCAATCCCCATGTTGTGAGACGTCTAACTCAGTGGTGGCTCTAAGTAAGCTACACACTTTGGAGCTAGGGATGCCGTGACGTGGGTGCTGGGAACACTGTAAATGGCAGTGTGACTTGTGTAATAAGCGTGCTAAGGTCTGCATGGCCTTTCACAACCATCTTAGAGCATGGCTGGGCTGGATGGGGACAAGAGCGACCTCTCATGGATAAATGTTGTTGTTCCTGGTGGGTATGATTATATAGGCAACACAGGTCCCTGTTGGTGCCATGACACAGAGAACGTAGGGTTTTGATTTTAAATTGGGAAAAGAACAAGAGCTTTAGAAAGTGTGGAGTTGATTGCTCAATTGTCTTTTACTATTATAACAATTGTATCAGAAAGGAAAAATAGGTTTTTGTTTTATTTTCTCTCTCTCTTCTCATGCTCATTCCATACCCCATACCTCACCAATGACAAGGGCCAGTTGGTATTTACTGTGTTCCGAAGACTGACAAGAAATTTGTTCCTACGTGGTATATAAGTAGTCCCACATGCAACTGATGGGCTAAGGGACTTCAGCCACGTGGTGGTGGTTCCCTGAAATTCCTCTACCCAGCAGCTGTTGGCTGAGACATCAGACCTGGGATCTCTCCGGGCTCTTCACCTCTCAGGCTCTGTGATTTTGTGAGAGATGAGACCTGTTTCCAAGCAGATTCTGTCTACCTGGCAGATACCTTCTCTTCCCTGGGTCCTGGATCTTCACACAAAGATCACACACACATAGGAAGAGGCAGTATCCAGGTTGGGGAACATCCACCGACACCAATAGCGTTTGATGGTCTAGAGCAAGAGGAGCATTCGCTGAAATTCGTAGACAATTCATTCATATAATTATCTGAATTTCTCTTTCACCTTCGCTTTCTGCTACCCATGAGCTTGTTCTAAGAATTAAGTGAATTAATATACATAAAGTTATTTGAACAGTGTCTGGAACACAGTAAGGACTATGTAAGTGTTTGCTATTAGCGCTTTTACTGATGGCATTCTGAATGGAGTAAAAAATTCTGGATAACTACCCTTGGAAAGGAGTCCCTGGGTGGTGCAAACAGTTAACACACTTGGCTGGTGAGGGAAAGGTTGGAGGTTGAAATACACCCAGAGGCATCTCAGAAAAAAAGTCCTGGCCATCTACTTCCAAAACATCAGCCATTGAAAACCTTGTGGAGCACAGTTCTACTCTGACACACAGGGTCACCATGAGTTGGAAATAACTCAATGGCAACTGGGTACTGGTAGTCCTGGAAAAACTAATATT
This sequence comes from Loxodonta africana, assembly GCF_030014295.1. NCBI lineage: Eukaryota > Metazoa > Chordata > Mammalia > Proboscidea > Elephantidae > Loxodonta > Loxodonta africana. The sequence goes on along the minus strand of NC_087345.1, from coordinate 171,310,230 downwards.
TTTTTTTTTGGAGCTATTTCGGGTTCAGTTCCAAACTACCACAATAAAGTGAATATTGCAATAGAGCAAGTAACTCAAATTTTTGGTTTCCCAGTGCATACCGGTTATGTTTATGCTACACTGTAGTCTGTTAAGTATACAATAGCATTATGTCTGAAAAACAATGTGCATACCTTAATTTAAAAAAATGCTTTATTGCTAAAAAATGCTAACCTTCATCTGAGCTTTCAGCAAGTCATAATCTTCTTGCTGGTGGAAGGTCTTGCCTCAATGTTGATGGCTGCTGACTGGTCAGGGTAGTGGTCGCTGAAGGTTGGGATGGCTGTGGTAATTTCTTAAAATAAGAAAATGAAGTTTGTGACATCAATTGACTCTTCCTTTTGTGAAAGATTTCTTGGTAGCATGTGATGCTGTTTGATAGCATTTTACCCACAGTAGGAGTTGTTCCAAAATTAGAGACAATCCCCTCAAACCCTGCCACTGCTTTATCAACCAAGTTGATTAATTCTAAATCCTTTGTTGTCATTTCAACAATGTTCACAGCATCTTCTCCAGGAGTAGATTCCATTTCAAGACACCACTTTCTTTGCTCATCCATAAGAAGCAAATCCTTATCCATTCAAGTTTTATCACGAAATTGCAGCAATTCAGTCACATTTTTAGGATCCACATCTAATTCTAGTTCTTTTGCTATTTCTACCACTTCTGCAGTTACTTCCTCCACTGAAGTCTTTTTTAATCTTTTTTTTTTTTTAAATGATTTAGGTGAAAGTTTACTAGCAAATTAGTTCCTCATTAAACAGTTAATACACAAATTGTTTTGTGACATTGGCTGCCAACCACTTGATGTGTCGATACTCTTCCATTCTCCACCCCAGGGTCCCTGTTTCCACTCATATGGTTTGCCTGTCCCTTCCTGCCTTCTAGTCTTTGCTTTGGGGCTGGTGTGCCCATTAGTATCATATACAGGATTGAACTATGAAGTACGTCTCTTATGTGTGTTAGTTTTGCCCTACAGACCCATTTCATCTTTGACTAAAGGGTGAACCTCAAGAGTGACTTCAGTACTGAGTTAAAAAGGAGTCTGGGAGCCATATTCTTGGGGTTTTTCCAGTCTCTGTCAGACCAGTAAGTCTGGTCTTTCTTTGTGTGTGAATATGAATTTTGCTCAACATTTTTCTTCCTTTCTGTCTGAGAGCCTCCACTGTGATTCCTGGCAGAACAGTCGGTGGTGGTAACGGCACCACCTAGTTGTTCTGGGCTAAGTCCAGTGGAGGTTGTGGTAGTTGTGGTCCATTAGTCCTTTGGACTAATCTTTCCCTTGTGTCTTCATTCTCTTTTGCTCCAATGGGATCGGACCAGTAGATGTACCTTAGATGGGCACTGGCAGGCTTTTAAGACCCCAGTCACTACTCAGCACAGTTGGATGTAGAACATTTTCTTTATAGACTATGTTATGCCAAGTGAGCTAGATGTCCCCCGAGACCATGGTCTCCAGCCCTCAATCCAGTAGCTTGTCCCTCAGGACATTTGGATGGACCTGTGAAGCCTCTAACTTTGCCCTGGCCAAGTTGTGCTAACTTTCCCAGTACTGTGGACTGTCTTACCATTCACCCAATTTTCCACTTACGTACTATGTAGTTAGTGTTTATTCCTCCCCTCCTCTTCACCCTCATAACCATCAAAGATTTTTTCTTTCTATGTGGAAACATTTTCATTTGTTTTCATGGCAGTGGTCTCATATAGTATTTGTCCTTTTGTGATTGACTTATTTCACTCAGCATAAGGCCCTATAGATTCATCCTTGGTGCTAGATGTTTTGAAGAGTCATCATTGCTCTTTATCATTTCATAGTATTCCATTGTGTGTATGTAACATAGTCTACCCAACCATCTGTTGATTAACACTTAGGTTTTTTCCATGTTTTGCTATTGTGGACAATGCTGCAATGAACATGGGTGTGCATGTATCTATTCATGCGACAGCTCTTATTTCTCTAGGATATAGTCCTAGGAGTGGGTTACTGTATTGTATAGTATTTCTACATCTAGCTTTTTAATGCAGCATCATATTGTTTTCCAAATTGGTTGTACCATTTTGCATTCCCACCAGCAGTGCATAAGAGTTCCAATCTCCTGCAGCCTCTCTAAAATTTGTATTTATTTTATTTACTTATTTTTTTGGTTTGTGCTAGTAATGGTGGGGTGAGATGGTATCTCATTGTAGTTTTGATTCGCATTTCTCTCATGGCTGGTCATTGTGAGCATTTCCTCATGTGTCTGTTAGGGGCCTGAGTGTCTTCTTTGGTGAACTGTCTTTTCATCTCTTTTACTCATTTTTTAATTGGATTATTTGTCTTTTTATTGTTGAGCTGTTGGATTTTCCTACAGAGTTTACAGATTAGACCTTTGTTGGACATCTCATAGCCAAAAATTTTTTTTCACAGTCTGTAGGCTCTCTTTTTACTCTTTTAGGGAAGTCTTTTGATGAGCATAAGTGTTTAATTTTTAGATTTCATTTATCTAGCTTATCTTCTGGTGTTTGTGGATTGTTAGTTACGGTTTATATGCTGTTTATGCTGTGTATTAGGGCCCCTAGTGTAGACCCTATTTTTTTTCTATGATCTTTATAGCTTTTGGTTTTATATTTAGGTCTTTGGTCCATTTTGAATTAGTTTTTGTGTATGGTGTGAGGTATGGGTCCTGTTTCATTTTTTTATAGAGGGACATACAGATTTTCCAGCACCATTTGTTAAAAGACTGTCTTTTCCCCACTTAAGGGGCTTTAGGCCTTAGTCAAAGAACAGGTGGCTATAAAAATCAAACCCATTGCCATCATGTCTGTTCCAACTCATAACGACACTATCGGACACAGTAGAACTGTTCCACAGGGTTTCCAAGGAGCACCTGGTGGATTTGGACTGCTGGCCTTTTGGTTAGCAGCCATACCTCTTAAACCAGTATGCCACCAGGTGGCCATAGGTAGATGAATTTACATCTGGGTTGTCAATTCTGTTCCATTGGTCAATGTGTCTGTCATTGTAACAGTACCAAGGTGTTTTGGTAGCTGTGTAGTAGTTTCCAAAGTTAGGTGGTACAAGGCCTCCTACTTTGTTCTTTTTCTTCAATAATGCTTTACTTATCTGGGGCCTCATTCCTTTCCATATAAAGTTAATGATTAGTTTTTCCTTCTCATTGAAGAGTCCTGTTGGTATCTGGATTGGGATTGCTTTGTATTTGTAGATTGTTTTGAGTAGAATTGACATTTTCACAATGTTGAATCTACCTATTCATGAGCATGGTATGTTTTTCCATTTATGTAGGTCTCTTTCGATTTCTTGCAATAGAGTTTTGTAGTTTTCTTTGTATATGTCTTTACATCACTGGTTAGATTTATTCCTAATTATTTTATCTTTTTAGGGGCTATTTTTATCTCTTTTTCTTGCCTCATTGCTCTATCTAGGATTTCCAGCACAATGTTATATAGGAAGGGTGATAAAGGCCATCCTTGTCTTGTTCCTGTTCTCAATCCTCCACCGAAGTCTTGAACCCCTCAAAGTCATCCGTGATGGTTGGAATCAACTTCTTCCAAATTCCTGTTAATGTTGATATTTTGACCTCCTTCCATGAATCATGAAATGTTCTGACTGGCATCTAGAATAGTGAATACTTTCCAGAAGGTTTTCAATTTATTTTGCCCAGATCCATCTATGGCAGTTATAGCCTCACAAAAATATTTCTTAAATAATAGGACTTGAAATTCAAAATTATTCCTTGATCTATGGGCTGCAGAAAGGATGTTATCTAGTATTAGCAGGCATGAAAACAACATGAATTTCCTTGTACATCTCCACCAGAGCTCTTGGGTGACCAGGTACCTTGTCAATGAGCAGTAATATTTTGAAAGGAATCTTTTGTTCTAAGCAGTAAGTCTCAACAGTGGGCTTAGAATATTCAGTAAACCGTGTTGTAAACAGATGGGCTGTCATCCAGGCTTTGCTGTTCCATTTATAGAGCACTGGCAGAGTAGATGTAGCAGAATTCTTAAGGGCCCTAGGATTTTTGGAATGAGAAATGAGCATTGGCTTCAACTTAAAGTTACCAGGTGCATTAGCTTGTAATGAGAGAATCAACCTGTCCTTTGAAGCTTTGAGGCCAGACATTGACTCCTCCTCTCGAGCTATCAAAGTCCTAGCTGGCATCTTCTTCCAATGTAAGGCTGTTCCCTCCGTACTGAGAGTCTGTCGGTTAGTGTAGCCACCTTGATCAATCCACTGTAAGGCTGTTCCCTCCGTACTGAGAATCTGTCGGTTAGTGTAGCCACCTTGATCAATGATCTTCCACTGTAAGGCTGTTTCCTCCGTACTGAGAATCTGTCAGTTAGTGTACCCACCTTGATCAATGATCTTAGCTACATTTTCTGAATAACTTGCTGCAGCTCCTACATCATCACATGCTGCTTCGCTTTGCACTTTTATGTTGTGGAGACAGCTCCTTTCCTTAAATTTCACGAACGAACCTCTGTTAACTTCAAACTTTTCTTCTGTAGCTTTCCTACCTCCTTCAGCCTTCATAGACTTGAAGAGAGTTAGGGCCTTGCTCTGCGTTAGGCTTTGGCTGAAGGGAATGTTGTGGCTGGTTTAATCTTCTATCTAGACCACTTTCTCTGTTACAGCAATAAGTCTGTTTTGCTTTCTTATCATTTGTGTGTTCACTGGAGTAGCACTTTTAATTTCCTTCAAGAACTTTTCCTTTGCGTTCACAACTTGGCTAACTACTTGGCACAAGAGGCCTAGATTTTGGCCTATCTTGGCTTGCAACATGCCTTCCTCACTAAGCTTAATCATTTCTAGCTTTTGATTTAAAGTGAGAGACATGAGACTTTTCTTTTCACTTGAACACTTGGAGACCATTGTAGGGCTATTAATTGGCCTAGTTTCAATATTGTCATGTCTCAGGGAACAGGGAGGTCCAAGGAGTGGGAGAGAGATGGGGAAACAGCTCATCGGTGGAACAGTCAGAACACAAACAACATTTATAGATTAAGTCCCCCGTCCTATATGGGCACGATTCGCGGTGCCCCAAAACAATTACAATAGTAGCATCAAAAGCCACTGATTACAGATCACCATAAGAGATACAATAATAATGAAAAACTTTGAAATATTGCAAGAATTACCAAAACGTGACACAGACACACGAAATGAGCACATGTTGTTGGAAAACTGGCACCGATAGACTTGCCCAATGCGAGGATACCACAAACCTTTAATTTGTAAAAAAAATGCAGCATCTGCAAAGCTCAATAAAGCGAAGTGCAATAAAACGAGGTATGCCTGTAGTTGGTTGTATTTAATTTCAAAACACTTACTCATGGTTGTGCTTGTGAAAGGGGCACTTCTAGGGCAAGCTTGGGAAAACAGTGTAGATGTTTTAGTATCCTCCCATTTCCCTCCCATCCTTTGCTCAGGGTTTTCTCCTTCCTCCATTCCCATCTACAGCATGACTTTCCCATTAGTCCTGGGAGAAGCTCCAAGCAGACCAGATTCCATATTTGCCTGTTGTACTGAGGTCTAAAATATTTACATGGAAATTTCAAATATATACATTATTCTATAAAATACATACATGTCTTGCTAAATATACACAATCTTTATATTGCACAGTGTTTTTCCTGCTGCAATTCAGGAACACTGTTTGGAACTTTCCCAAAATCATGAGGCAGTGTCTGTGAGCAGGGAGAGTCCAGGCTGGGCTAATTAGTAGATAGAAGCAATACCTAACTCCAATCCAAGGCAGGTTCCACCAGAGAACAGGACATTCAGGACATCCCAGAGAAATCACTGGTGCACTTGATGTCCTCCATATTCTTCCTCTACATTTCATTCCTGGTTCAATTCAAGCACCTAGATCGAAGCATCTCCGAGTTCAAACTGACAGAAACTCACATTGACATTGGAAGTTGTAAATACAACTTGTATGCATTCATTTCATCAAATAGCATTGCAAGGAGCTCAGGAGCACCTCCTGAAGTGTATTTATGGTGCACAAAATGCTTTCAAAAATTTTGCATCTCTGCCCAGGTACCTAGTCATATCACTATATGGCTCACTCACAGGAGACTGCCAACACCCATAGTCCATCCCACACATCAGGAGAAGTCTAACCACAGAGGCTATGAACCAGATTCCTCTCTTCCCAGACTGTCTTAGTCTGGAAGCTCTGCTGAAACCTGTTCAGTATCATAGTAACACACGAGCCTCCACTGGCGGGTGGGTAGCGGCTGTGCATGTGGCACACTGGCCAGGAGCTGATGCTGGGTCTCCCATGTGGAAGGTGAGAATTCTACCACTGAACCCTATACAAGCCTGAGATTTTCTTTTTAGCACACTGGGATGTGTATCTTTCCACCTTCCTTTGCATCTCCTTTTCTACTTCCTACCAAGCCTAGGATCTGATGGACCATGCTGTCTTCAAGCGTCAGCTCATTTCATTTCTCCCTTTAAAAAATTCCCCAGTGGAATGTTGATAGCTGCCTTCCATGCCACTTTCATGATTGAAAGTTGTCTTTCCTCTGTGTATCAATCATGCCACCTCCTTGAGTGCAAGATCCAGCCACTCAAACTCCAAGCCTGTTGGCTTCTCCATGATCCAGGGTCTTGGCTTAATAACTGCTTCATGATGAAGAGAAAGCTGAGAGCAGAAGGTGGACACTGCTTAGTCACTACTATGTCAGAATCAGTAAACCTCTAAGCTTTGACACCCCCCCCATAGATGTCAGATGAGACAAGACAGATGAGAAAGGCCCTTACATTCTAGATGTTATTGTTTTAATTTTCATTTGCTACACCAGGGTATTATGTTATTAGAGGAAATGTTGACTGAAGCCCCATGTTTGTAAACATAATTCAGGATCTCTAAGGTTTCAATGACTTACCCATTGTCAGGCCAACTTTCCCTACAAAAATGTGTGCTGACAATCTTGGCACAACAAAAGGGAACTCGGTTGGCTTCCAGGCCATCTGGATTTTATAAGTGGAGCCCACTCATGCATTCAATATACATTAGCAGAGTGCCCACCATATACCTGGAACAGTGGTATGGGGGATGGCTGGAGCCATACAAGTGTGTTCCCCTGATGTCAGAGAGCTTTCAGTTGAGTAAGTGGCCCTGATCAGGTTGCTAATGGGCAGGGCCTCTCCCAAAGTCAAGAATAGGGACTCTTTCCCCTTCTCCTGCCTACCCTAGACATGATAGCCCACCCCACCAGCATTTGGTAGACCTCGAAAATGCAAGGGGCATTTTGTGGCTACTCTTCATCCCCAAAGTTTAAAAATCTAGCCTCATGACCAAAACCTGCCACTCACAACTTCTCCAAGAATCTCCACCCTGGGCAGTGTTTTCTACTCTCAGAGGCCCTGGACTCAGCTGAGGGTAGGGTCTCTGGATCAAATGAGAACCCGAAAAAGAACACTTTTTCAATGTGGTCATCCAAACTTAAGACTGCTGAGTTTTATGGGAAGCTCTCTTGTTCAATTTAGCAAACACACATTAAGCACCCAGTGTGTACAGAGAGGAAACCCTGGTGGCATAGCAGTTAAGTGCTACGGCTGCTAACCAAAAGGTCAGCAGTTTGAATCCACCAGGTGCTCCTTGGAAACCCTGTGAGGCAGTTCTAGTCTGTCCTATAGGGTCACTATGAGTAGGAATCAACTTGACGGCAGTGGGTTTTTTTTTTTATATACAGACAGCAAGGATGGTGAACCTACGTCTCATATACTTTGGACATGTTATCAGGAGGGATCAGTCCCTGGAGAAGGACATTATGCTTGGTAAAGTAGAGGGTCAGTGAAAAAGAGGAAGACCCTCAACGAGATGGATTGACACAGCAACTACAACAATGGGCTCAAGCATAGCAACGATTGTGAGGATGGCGCAGGACCGGGCGGTGTTTCGTTCTGTTGTATATGGGGTTGCTATGAGTCAGAACCAACTGGGTGGCACCTAATAACAACAACAAATACAGGAAGGAGCTTTGGTGGCGCAGTGGTTAACAGCTCAACTGCAAACCAAAAGGCCAGCAGTTCAAATCTACCAGCTGCTCCTTGGAAACCCTATCGGGCAGTTCTACTCTGTCCTATAGGTCGCTATGAGTTGGGATTGACTCAACAGCAATGGTCACATACAGGGTTGAAATACCTGGGTGGCCCACATCGTTAAGTATTTGACTACTAGCCGTGATTGGTGGTTCGAACCCAGCCAGAGGCCTGACAGGTCTGGCAATCTACTTCTGAAAGGTCACAGCCTTGAAAACCTTATGGAACAGTTCTACTCTGCACACATGGGGTCAATATGAGTTGGAACCCACTCTACAGAAACAATAACAACGGATATACAGGCCACTCTGCTAGGCATTGTGCCTTATGCAGATTACAAGCATATATAAAAGAAAATAAAACCACAATCCCTTCTTTTAAAGAGCTTTTGGTCTGGGAGAAAAAACATCTCACATACAAACAATGGTTTTAAAAAAAAAAGCTTTAAAGTGCGTCAGCAGAATTCTCTTAGGTAGGGATCTTGAAGAAGGCTTCAAGGTGGAGGAGACCTATGAGCTTGTTTGCAAAGGTTGGGGAGGATTTTTAGTAAATTAGAGGTGGACATGGTTATAAAAGGGAATTTTAGTGATGACAACAGAGTGACAATGTATGTGAATATCAGAGAATACAGGACATGGCTAAACACAGTAGGCTCATTTGGGTGGAGTGCCTGGTGTGAGAAAAGTACTGGAAATAAAGATGGAATGGAATCTAGAAGCCAGATCCAGATGGAAAAAAAGAAGCCTTACATAGTAAAGGAGGGCTTTAATTTTATTCAGTGGGAAAATACTGAGTTTAGGAAGTAAGAAAAGAACATAATCAGAGTTACTCAGATAGATAGATGAGAGCTGGATAGATGGGCAGATACAGTTAGAGAAATGTTAGGCAGATGGATGGTGGATGGATACATAGACACATGATAATATAGTTAGATGATAGATAGATGGATGAAGAGACAGGTAGGTAGGTAGATATGGAAGTAGGTGACAGACAGATAGATAGAAAAAGGTGGATAGAGAGATATCATAACAAATCCATCAGTGTCCTGCTCAAACAGGACCTTCTACATGAGGACTTCTCTGAAAACTCCCTCCTGGTCCATCTCTCTTCTGAGCTACCAGAGCATCTCTACCTTGATCATAGCACAGATGAGTTTGAATCTTGAGTTAAGATGTTTTTCTCTTTTCCTTCCTTCCTGCAGTCCTTTCTTCCTTGTCCTCTCTCTTTCTTTCCCTTGTCTCCTTTCTCTCTCTCTCTCTCTCTCTCACACACACACACACACACACTTGATATACCTGTCCTTTCCATATGGAATAGAGCAACTATGTATTATTCATTTTATTCTCTTGTAGAAAGGCTCTCCCAGCATTGAAAGAAATCAAAGAACCCTCCTATTGTAGTAAGAGTGACTGAACCTTTGCATTTTCTCACATTTAAAATAAAAAGGGGTACTAAGCTTGGAAAGTTAGCTACTATTTCTTTTCCCCAGACGTTAGACTATTCTCACACAGACAATCCATTCATGGTAAGGCTGCTAAGTTGTGCTTGTTTAACCCCTATTGGCCAAAGGGGTGAGCTAGGAGAGGTCTGTAGTGTCCTCTCATCTCTCCTCACAAGAGCCCTTACCTGGCTCCTTTTTCCTGAGCTCACCTTTCCAGTAACCCAGTCCCCTCAGCCCCTGTGACTCAGTTGGCTGTGGAATCACTAAATCAAGGTGCTAAACTGAGGTGTTACTACAACTCTCTGGGGATTGAGTTTTTCATAGGAAACTCCTGAAGGCCAAAACTCTTCCAAGACCCAAGAGAATAACTGCTTGAATGTCAGATATTGTGACAAAACAAGGGGAGGATGTATCTGGGAGCAGAGGGCCCTGCCAGGCACCAGAATAGGCCGTCTCCTGGTGACAGAGTGCCAAGAATCCTGTGAATGCCTTCATCAAGGTGTCAATTGGAAAGCAGAACTTGATTCCCACTTCTGGCCCCTGGGCCCCTGGCCAAGGCTCTGGGCTCACTTATTTGCTAAAGAATGGCACCATTAACTAGTTACAGTGGCTGTCTGCCTTCAGTGTGGGGGTGGGAAGGGATGGTGTCTGAGGCTTTTAGATTGGGGCCAGGATTGCACAGAGGGAAGAATAAAAGCAGCAGATGCTGTCAAAATAGTTTATTGGCTTGATACATTAGGTTCAACAGCTGCCACAAAGAAAACAGTTTCCTAGAGAACTACCAGCCAGACAGCATATGTGCTTTCGGGGGAGCCTGATAGACAGCAAAGATAAGCCTTTGCTTTTAAGGTATCCTGCTTACCTTAGCTGGGATTTCTTTTAAAAACAGGCATATGCGTGTGTGTGTGCACACACACGCCTGCATATGTGGTGTGGCGGGGTGCGTTGTGTGTGTGTGGTGTGTGCGTGGTGTGTGTGTGTGTGCGCACATGTGTGGTGTGTAGCAGGAAGGAGACAGGGATCGGACAATACCAGGAATACACTGTGACAGTTGTTACGCATTCCTCTTTTCCCAAAGTAACACCACGGGGAGCTCAGCTAGAGTTTGTGATTAAATGGAGGTTTTCTGTGTCAGCCTCGTTCGCATTCAGCAACTTAATTCTGGAGATAAGGATCAGAAGCACGTAGCATAAAGCTTCTGGACACTGCCCAGACTTCACCCCTCCCCAGCCAGCCCCCCCTCCCCCCAACGCCTCTGGGGTTATTAGGCTGTGGGGCTAGGATGGCAGGGTGAAAAGAGTTTAAATGTTCACTTAGGGGGCGCCAACAAAATGAACTATTTTTACAATTCTTTTTTTTTTTTTTTAACTCTTTTTATTGCCTTTGTTGAACTAAATAAGGAAGAGGTTATAAATATAGTGTGCTGTTTAAAGAATAATTATAAAGCAACATCTGTGTGAATACCACCCAGGTCAAGAAACAGAACACGGCCAGGTCTGGGGAAGGCCAGCTCTGATCTCAGCTCGCACCCCACAGGGAGTGCCTTTTGACGTATGTGGGAGAATTCTTTACGTAGTGCCTCCCAAAGTACAGTACTTACCCCGCTGGGATGGTATTTGAAATGATTTTGGTTGGGATGGGGTGAACATTTTAAATCTGAACTGTATATTCAGATTAATGTATATGAGGAAAACGACCCAAACCCACCACTGCTGTCAAGTGGACTCCAACTCACAGTGACCCTATAGAACGGAGCGAACAGCCCCATAGGGTTTCCAAGGCTGTAAATCTTTACAGAAGCAGACTGCCACATCTTTCTCCCCCAGAGTAGCTGGTGGCTTTGAAACACTGAACATTTTAGCTAGCAGCGTTAACCACTGCACCAGGGATCCTTAAGGAAAATCATAGCCTCTCAAAACTGTGATTTTACAGATAAAAGACTAAACCAAACAAATAAGCAAACAAACCCATTGCCATCAAGTTGATTCTGACTCGTAACAACCCTGTAGGACAGAGTAGAACTTTCCCACAGGGTTCCCAAGGAGCAACTGGTAGATTTAAACTGCCAACCTTTTGGTTAGCAGCTGAGCTCTTAACCGCTGTGCCACCAGGGCTAGAGAAGGTATTTATTTATTTATTTATTTTTAATGCAGGATGGCTTAAAGGACAACGCGGTACTATTATGGCGGTTCAATGGTAGAATTCTCTGTTTCCCTGGAGGAGACCCCGGTTCAATCCCCAGCCAGTGCACCTCACGTGCAGCCACCACCTATCTGTCAGTAGTGGCCTTAATGTTGCTCTAATGCTGAACAGGTTTCAGGGAAGCTTCTAGACTAACATGGGTGAGGAAGAAAGGCCTGGCAATCTACTTCCAAAAATCAATCTACTTCCAAAAATCAGCCTATCAAAAATCCTATAGATCACAATGATACTATCTGAAACTGATCATGGGGATGGCATAGGACCAGGCAGTGTTTCCTTCCACTGTGCGTGGAGTCACGGTGAGTTGGGGGCCAACTCAGCAGCAGTGAGCCACAACAACAATAATTTCATGTGGTACACAAAGATGGCAACAATAGTAAAAATGGTACACAAATGACTGCTACCTGGAAGCCCAGTTTTAAGGCATCTAGAAGAGGAAAGTCACTCCTTAGACCCTGTCAGAGCAAGGAGAGACTTCAGCATCAGCTAAACCAGTGTTGCCCAAACTTTTCTGGTAAGAGACGCTTGCTATTTACGCAAATTCTAGGCTCCACCCTTGACCCACTGAAACACAAACCTCTAGGAATGAGGTCTAGGGCTCTGAATTATTAGCAAGAACTTCAGATGACTTTGAAAGGTTGGTAGTTTGAACCCTCTCAGCGGCTCTGCAGGAGAAAAGACCTGTCAATCTGCTCTCATAAAGATTATAGCCAAAAAACCCCTATGGGGCAGTTCTACTCTATCACATGGGGTCGCTACGAGTTGGAATCAACTCAGCAAGACCCAACACAGCAACATGATCAGCGGGGATTAGGGCATTTAGGTCTGGCGCAGTTCCCACCTTTTCAGAGCAGGGGCTAGCACCGGTTCAATGTTAGACACTGTTAGTTAGATGGAACAAGCCGTGAACCCATGTTCAGCTCCAGAGCCAGGACCCCGGTCTCCTTATTCCCAATCTAGGGTCTTTTCCTTTGTGCCTGGTGGGGCGGGGGGGCGGGGAGCGGTAGAACAAGGAAAGGTAGAGATACCCCGACACACATGGGGTCGCCATGAGTCCGAATCGACTCCACAGCACCTGATATTTTTTCAAGGTCTCAGAGAGACAGGCTTCTACTTTTACAATGGGACCAAGCAATGGACACAATTAATCTATCAGCAAAGTTTCATTAAATTTCTCATATGTTCACCAGAGACAGCTAGGGATGGAAGAGTGTAAAAGAAAAGAGGAGGACAAGGTTCTTTTCTCAAAGGGCTCACTGTCTACCTACCTGGGCTTAAAAACCAATAAATACGACACAGAACAGTCAACTTCTGACCTGCTGGGCCTCCTTCCTATGAGGGTGATTTTAAAGCAAGATAAGTACAGGCCGGGGTGTCTGGGAAGAACGTCAGCAGGGCTGAGTGGGATTTCAAGAAGCTGTGTGTCAGTCTGGGGGTGAAGATGCCCTGTGCATGGGCATCTGAGAGCACCCTGACTAAAGCAGGACATTCATGGGGGCTCAGCGGTCTCCAAGGGGAGGGTGTGGCTCCAAAAACTCAGGCCAAATTGGGATGTGTGTGCCTGGTGCAGGACCTTCTGTCACCTACTATGTTCATGACTTAATGATCAGGTGAATTCTTCACTTCTCTTGCCTCGTAAACTCAACATGTGCACATGAAACTGGGTTTACAAGTCCATTTTTTCTTGAGTGATTCATGTGTGGATGAGTTTTTCAGAGAAGCTGTGGTGAATTTTTAATCCTAAACTGAGTTCTGGTCTCTGTCCTTGCCTCCTTTTCCACTTCCTAACACAGAGAGAGAAAGTTGAGGTAAATATCACGAGATGCCTTGGCAGGTGGAAGAGGTGACAAAAAGGTAGCCCGATGGTATATAGTGCAGTGAGTAGTCGGGTACTTGGCGAAGGAGAAAACAATTTTTTAGGTGTGAGAATCTGTCTTCTTTAAAAGATGTCAGCCATTTTAAGCTTCTCAACTGAGAGAGCCATCCTTTTTGAGCAGATCTTCTTTGACTGAGGAAGAATAATCTGACTGTTGTGGATGTATAGAGGGTCTTTAGAGGCACAAACAACTTGCAATCAGTTACTAACCTAAAGGTTGGTGGTTTGAGTCCACCCAGCAGTGCTACGGAAGAAAGTCCCGACAACCTGCTCCCATGAAGATTACCCTATGGGGCATTTCTACTTTGTAACACATGGGGTCACCATGAATTAGGATTGACTCAAGGGCAACAGGCTTTTTTGTTTTGTTTTGTTTTGTGGAAGCAAAGAGAGTAGTTCTCCATTCCCCTCAGAGATGGTTGCAACTGAAACTATTTTAGGATTTAGGAAAGGCTGCCTGTCCTAGTAATCTGGAAAGAGGGTGGTGAATTCTATCATAAGAGTTTCAGTAAAGTAATAAGAGTATAGACAGAGTCTTTCAAGAATTTTGGTTCTGAAATAAAGAAGAAAGATAAGGGAGGCATAGAATTGAAGGTTTTTTTGTCGTTTGTTTCATTTGGGTATACTGAGATCAACGCTGTATGCTCATGATAAAGAGGCTGTAGGAAACAGATTAAAGAGGAGACACCTGTTGGAGCAAGACCTTGAGAAGTGAGAGGGGTAGGATTCAGAGCAGAGATGGGTGCATAGGTATGAGAAAGAAAGGGGGTGCAGGATACTGGTGGGAAGCTGACTGTGGACACTGTTGTGGACTGAATTGTGTCCCCCAAAAACGTGTGTCAACTTTGCTAGGCTATGATTCCCAGTATTGTGTAATTGTCTGCCATTTTGTCAAGTGAGGAAACCCTGGTGGCCTAGTGGTTAAGTGCTATGGCTGCTAACAAAGGGGTTAGCAGTTCGAATTACCAGGTGCTCCTCGGAAATTCTATGGGGCAGTTCTACTTTGTCCTAAAAGGTCGCAATGAGCCGGAATAGACTGGACGGCAACAGGTTTGGTCTTTTTTTTTTTTTTGGTTTTGTCATCTGATATGATTTTCCTATGTGTTGTAAATCCTACCTCTATGATGTTAATGAGGCAGGATTAGAGGCAGTTATAGTAATGAGGGAGGACTCAATCGACAGGATTAGGTTGTATCTTGCATCAATCTCTTCTGAGATCTAAAAGAGAGAAGAGAACAGAGAGGCAGGGGACCTCATACCATCAAGAAAGATTTGCTGGGGGTGGAGCACATCCTTTGGACCTGGGGTTCCTGCACTGAGAAGCTCCTAGACCAGGGGAAGACTGGTGACAAGGACCTTCCCCTAGAACTGACAGAAAGAGAAAGCCTGCCCCTAGAGCTGGAACCCTTAATTCGGACTTCTAGTTTCCCAGGCTGTGAGAGAATAAATTTCTCTTTGTTAAAGTCATTCTCTTGTAGTACTTCTGTTATAACAGCACTAGATAACTAAGACACCTACCACCACAATCTTTACTACCAATAAGAACACATACTAAATTTACACTTACTATATATGCTGGTCATTGTGCTAAGTGCTTTACATTCATTATTATCTCATTTTACCCTCAACAATTCTTAGAGATAAATAACATCATTATTCCCATCTTCAGATGAAGAGGCTAGACCTCAGGGAGGTTAAGTAATTTGTTTCAAGTCACCCAGCTGAAAGTAATGGAATCTGGATTCAAATTGAAGTTGTTTGACTGCAGAGCTCCCAATAAGTGATGGAGCAGGGGCAGAGGGGATAAAAAATAAAATGAATTTCAAAAGCAACGGAAGTGGAAGAGATTCGCTCTCTGAATGGGATCAGAGAAGAAACAGAGCGAGAGTTAGGAAGTGAGCAAACCAGAAGTATGAGAGTGGTGATCAGATTGGTGAGGAAAGACTGGAGTTTAGGGTTCCAGAGGCAGCACAGTTCCAGGTGATAAGAATGCCCAGTGTGGTGATGAGTGTCGTTGGCTACATTGGAGGGAAGACGGCAGTTGTTGGGGTAGGAGAGGCCAAGGATCTGTGGCCCTAAAGTGTTGGAAAGTGCATGGAGCCTCTTCAGATCTGGTTTTTCTTTTTCCTGTGACATACTGGACTGTATTACATAAATGAATAGGGGTCCCCCAAAATTACCAAGCATTTGGGGTCAGGGATGGATTACCTGATAAGTGTGAACAACAGGTGAAATTATGCCCTGCAGATTAGTAAGTAAGTAAGTACAAGTGAGCCCTTGCTTACTGTGAGCCCGTTCGCACCTTGCTTGCTGGTTAATCCACCCCTGCCTGAGGTAGAGGAGAATATGGGGCAGGTTTTTGATGTGCTAAGAGTGTGACTAGGAAATCTTTGGACGATAGCTGCAAGGAGGTGAGAATGGTGGCATCGGTGAAATGACAAGAGTTCAAAGGAATGGCATGATAGAGGGTGGAGGAGCAGTGGTTTGCAAGCAAATCTGGGGGGCACAAAGGAACCTACACTGCCCCTGGGCTCTCAGGAGAATGAGTGCTCTCCGCTCCCCTGTTCCCCTCTCCCCTTGTTTTGCTAGGCAAGTGGGTCCTTAGAGCCGATTTAGGTTTCCTTAAATACAAGAATATGGACTGAACACTTTAAAATGTTTGTTTAATAAAAGAAAGAACAAATGCTCCATACACCTTCTCTTCTCTGAGGCTACTGTGCTAGGTGATGATGCAATGATCATTAGAAACCCAGGATTCCTACTCTCACAGAGTTGACAGTCTAGGGAAGGCATTCATAAAGCTAAAATCTATCAAACCAAAAACCAAATCTGTTGCCTTCAAGTCGATTCTCAATTTGTAGCAACCCCAGAGAACAGAGTGGAACTGCCCCTTAGGGTTTCCAAGGTGGCAATCTTTACAGAAGCAGACTGCCACATCATTCTCCCTTAGAGCAGCTGGTGGGTCAGAACCACCAACCTTTTGGTTAGCAGCTGAGCACTTAAATCACTGCACCACCTCTAGTGTGCTGCATGGGTATACATAAAACCCGAAGACCTAACCTTGCCTGACAGGTCATGTAAAGCTTGCCTAAGGCAGTGGCAATGACAATTCAGCTCAGAGTAGCTACTGGGGAGAGAAGAGCCTTCCAGACATGACAGGTATTTGGGAAAAACTAAAGATATAGTAGATTGTCTACCATGGAGCTTACCTTTACAAAGATAAAGAGGAATGGGTACGGTCTGGGGATCGAGGGAGTTTGAAGCAGTGGAGAAGAAGAATAGGAATATAAAAGTACAAGAGAAATGACCTAGTTGAAGGGTCCCACATTTTACTTGTGCAAACATGGAAGATATACAAGACTCAATGGGAAGAGTGGACCTCAGGGCTCCAGGCAGGACACATGCCTTCTGTAGTTCCGTGGGCTGAACTCCTTGGTGGTTCTGGAGGCCTTGTCTTTTGGTGCAGAGGCCCTCAGAAGCTGAGACCCTGAATGGGGTCAAAGTTCCAGCCAAACTTCAGTTTATCATTCTTGGATCTACTTGTGCCTGTTGCTGGAGACAGACTTTCTCCTGGCTGGGGTTGCTGGTGTGGGATTAGCATCTACGCTTTGTCTATACTAACTCAGAACAATTATTAAAAGAAGTCAGTAGGCTTACCGTAATTTAACATAACGTTATTATTTTGTTAATGTGGTAGGCAGCCTCTAATATAGCCCTCAAATGATCCTGGGCATTCACACCCTTGTGTAACGGCCTTCCCTTGAGTAACTTGCTTCTAACCAACAGAATACAGCCACATTCATGGAAGTGCCATAATGAAGTTATGAAAGATTTTGACTCCATCTTGTTAGCAGGCTCTCTTCTGCTGGCTTTGATGAAGCAAGCTGACATGTTTGGAGAGGTCAGGTGGCAAGGAACAGAGGGTGGCCTCCAGCCAATAGCTAGCAATGACTGAGGGCCTCAGTTCCCACAATGCTCGAGGAACTGAATCCTGCCAATAACCATGTAAGTGAACTTGGAAGCAGACGAGACCTTGGCCCTGACCAATATCTTCACTGCAACCTTGTGAGAGACCCCGAAGTAGAGGACTCAGCTAAGCCATGTCTGGATTGCAGACCCACAGAAACCATGAGATAATAAGTGTGTGTTGTTTAAAGCCACTAAATTTCAGAATATTTTTGTTGCACAGCAGTGGATGACTAATACAGTTAAGTATTTAAAGCATATTCATTAGTTGTAGGACATTACTTAGAAATGAATATGTGTAAGCTTATAGTCCTGGTTTAAAAATATGAATTATTTTTACCCTTGAGGTTTCAGTCCTGTGGTATGCTGTGAGAGAAAGCATTGCATTTTGGCTGCCAGTATTCATTCACTTTCCTAATAACTTCCTTATTCTCTTGGGGATTCGTCTGTCCTCCATTGGGTGGAATATTGATGGGAAAGTACTTCTTCCACCATCAAAATCCAAAGAATCCAGATCCTCTCACCCTCCCACCCTCAACCTAGCACGTTTCACAGTCCAGCAATAGGTGATTCCCAGGAGGGTAAAGAGAATTGTGGGAGGTCATTTAGGGTACTAGTAACCTCCTGAGCAGGCTGTTTAGATCATGAGATTGTTGCTCTACCTTCTGCTTCTCGTCCTTCCTGATTTCTGCCTGCTCCCAGTTCTGGTCCTTCAGCTTCTGGTAGATTCTGAGAGCAGGACTTTCATAGTAAATCCCTTTTTTATTTAAGTTAGTCAGCATTGCTTTCTGTTGCTTATTAAGAACCTAAGAGATATATATGTACTATCTTTAGAGTTTAGAAAATGAACAGGTGATGTAAACACAAATGGCATATTAGTAATCTTTCATTTGGTGGCAAGGGGGGAGAAAATCCTTTTGGCGAACTCATCGAACAGCTTGTTAGTAGGTTTTAACAGGGCTCAACCAAAGGACAGTCTTCCTTTATCAGAAAATTGCTGTTACAACCTCTTGGAAAATCGCTGCCAGCCCAGTCAGCTGAAAATTGAAAAATGCAGTCAACCACAAAGCTCTTTGGGCACCAATATCTCACACAACTACTTTGAATCATCCCTTCATTGAAATGACTGGTGTTTGAGTTTTTGTAGACCAACCTCACATCATCTCTGCAAGTGCTCCAGGCAATGTCCTCCCACCCCAGGAACAAGTAAATCCCAAAATGGGAAAGTGTAGCTTACAGCTCAATCCAGGCAAGTCAGGTGGCCAACCCCTTTCAGGCATGGCATCACACTCATAAATGTACTCTTTCAGTTTTCCATGGGGTCTGTGCCTCTTGGAGCTCATTTTGATATTTGAGTGAAAAGATGTTTGCTTCTTCTTGCTGAAGTCAATTTTTTTAATTGCGTTTCTGCAGCTCAGACTCTTCTTACTAATATATATATATAAAACATTTACTGTTTTCAAGGTATGCCTGACAGTCTAGATTGCTAGATGGGAAGTAAGGAAAGTGATCTTCATAAAGTCAGAACTGTATTATTGATTACCTATAAAGATTTTCAAAATAATTCCATCAGTCCATTTAGATTGGCATAATCACGTTTCTGCCAATAAAAATGGCACTGGAAAATATGCTTGCTGTGGAGGACCTCAGCCAGGATCTCATATCCATTCCCCAAAACAAACTAAAAAGGGAGAGAAACCTATTCCTAGATGGACATGTTATATAAACAGACATAGACAATTTGAATCAAATTTTCCTTGTGGAGTTTAAAGATCCATGGACTGAGTTTATGAGTATTGAATAGGGTTTTTGAAGCCATAGCAAGATGATTCTAGAATTGCATGAAATACTTTGGAAGCCAACTTCTTGTCGAGGCTGTGATTTGGAAAAGGAAAGGAGCTACAGGGATCATACTTTGGTTCTCAGAAAGAGTCTGAACGGAAAAAGAATCTTATACTAGTTAATATGGAACCCGGGAGAATTTTAAAGACCCAAGGAATCAGAAGACACAATAAAAGAAGTTCTGCATCTCCCTAGAAGAATATTTCACCCTAATTTATTTTAAAGGAGTTTAATTGCTCCCTTTAATATATATATATACATATTTTTTTTTTTTAAGTAAAAAAAAAGCCATTGGATGACTTGACTTTTGTTAGGTTCCCAAAATATACCAGAAGCTATAGTAAAAAATCCTCCTTCATCTGATCTTCATAAAAACTGACTAGTTATTATTTTGCATTTTTGGAGACAGACACTGAGCAAGATAAATATGGCACTATAAAAAGACAAAAATAGCAGGTTCTATGGAGTTAAGTATTAAGTGGAAAATAAAGCAGGAAAGGGGTATAGGAAATGTTGAGAGTCGGGGGCTGCAATGCTGGATAGGGTGGCCATGGGAAGCCTCACTAAGAAGATGACATTCAAGTAATAGAAGGTGATGTAGAGATTCATGTGGTTACCTGGGTGTGATGGTTAAGATTGTGTGTCAACTTGCCTGGGCCATGATTCTCAGTGTTAATATGGGATCACTCCCATGATGGAATCTGCTGTGAGTAGCCAATCAGTTGAAGGGAAGTTTCCTTGGGGGCATGGCCTGCATCAAAGTATAAGCAGCCTTTCTGGCTTTTTGCTTGCTCTGGATCCTACGGCTGCCTCCTGTTCATCTGACCTCTGGTTCTTGGGACTTGAGCCACCATCTTAGCTCCTGATCTTGGGATTCATAGGTCTGCATAGCCTGTGATTGGGAGCCCTGCACTCTGGCCTGCTGATCTTGGGTTCACCAGCCCGTTGCAGCTATGTGAATCGAGAGAAGCCTTGTGGTCTTGCCTACCAATCTTGGGATTCCTCGATCTTTACAGCCTGTGAGCAAGAGCCCTTCCCTCTGATCTGCCTATCTTGGGTTCACCAGCCCTTGTGACTACATGAATTGAGAGAAGCCTCTATCCTGATCCATGGACTTGGGACGTTCCAGCCTCTAAAATCTTGAGAGCTGTTTCCTTGACATAAATAACTCTCTGTATGTATCTATATGCTTTACTCATTTCGCTTCTCTAGAGAACCCAGCCTAAGACATTGAGGAAGCCACTACATGTCTGTCTGTAATACTGTGGTGGTTGTGTTGCTGTGATACTGGAATCAAATCGACTACATCTCTGGAAAAAGACAATGGAAAAGCTCAATATCATCAGTCAGAACAAGGCCAGAGGCCAACTGTGGAGCAGACCATCAATTGCTCATATTCAAGCTCAATTTGAGGTTGAAGAAAATTGAAACAAGACCACCAGAGCCAAAGCATGACCTTAAGTATATTCCGCCTGAATTTAGAGACCATTTCAGGAATAGATTTGACACATTGAACACTAATGACTGAAGACCAGACAAGTTGTGGAATGACATCAAGGACATCATACATTAAGAAAGCAAGAGGTCATTAAAAAGACAAGAAAGAAAAGAACAAAAAGGATGTCAGAAGATACTCTGAAAGTTGCTCTTCAACGTAGAGTAGCTAAAGCAAAATGAAGAAACGGTGAAGTAAAAGAGCTGAACAGAAGATTTCAAAAGTTGTCTCGAGAAGACAAAATATTATAATGAAATGTGCAAAGACTAGGAGTTAGAAAACCAAAAGAGAAGAACATGCTTACTGTACCAAAAATAATTTGTTGATTGTTCAACTATGACTAGGAGTTAGCATATGGTCAAGAACTCATGGTACTGAAGGAAGAGGTCCAAGCTGCACTGAAGGCATTGTCGAAAAACAAGGCTCCAGGAATTGATGGAATACCAATTCAAATGTTCCAACAAACAGATGCAGAGCTGGAGGTGCTCACTTATCTACGCCAAGAAATTTTGAAGACAGCTACCTGGCCAAAGGGCTGGAAGACAGCCATATTTGTAGCCATTGCAAAGAAAGGTGATCTAACAGATAGAACAATATCACTACTATCACACACAAATAAAATTTTGCTGAAGAGCATTCAAAAGTGGTTGCAGCTATACATAGAGAATTGCCAGAAATTCAAGCTGGATTCCGAAGAGGACACGGAATAAGGCATATCATTGCTGATGTCAGATGGATCATGGGTGAAAGCAGAGAGTACCAGAAAGATGTTTGCCTGTGTTTTACTGGCTATGCAAAGATGTTTACCTGTGTTTTATTGACTATTGCAAAGAATGAGAATTCCAGAACTCTTAATTGTGTTCATGAGGAAGCTATACATAGACCGAGGCAGTTTTTCCAATAGAACAAAGGGACACTGCATGGTTTAAAGTCAGGAAAGATGTGCATCAATGTTGTATCCTTTCAAGATACTTATTCTGTCTGTACACTGAGCAAATAATCCAAGAAACTAGACTATACAAAGAAGAACGGGGCATCAGGATTAGACGAAGATTAACAATCTGCGTTATACAAATGACATAACCTTACTTGTTGAAAGTGAAGATAACTTGAAGCACTTACTGATGAAAATCAAAAACCACAGCCTTCAGTATGGATTACACCTCAACATAAAGAAAACAAAAATCCTCATACCTGGGCTAATAAGCAACTTCATGATAAACAGAAAATATTGAAGTTGTAACAGACTTCATTTTACCTGGATCCACAATCAACACCCATGCAAGTAGCAGTCAGTAAATCAAAAGATGCATTGCATTGGGCAAATCTGCCACAAAAGACTTCTTAAACGTTTTAAAAAGCAAAGATGTCACTTTAAGGACTAAGGTGCATCTGACTCAAGCCATGGTTTTTCAATTCTCATATACATGTGAAAGCTGGACAAAGAATAAGAAATCTATGAAGAATTGATACCTTTGAATTATGGTGTTGGTGAAGAATATTGACTATACCATGGACTGCCAGAAGAACGAACAAATCTGTCTCGGAAGAAGTACAGCCAGGATGCTCGTTAGAAACAAAGATGGCGAGACTTTGTCTCACATACTTTTCACACGTTAGTGGGAGGGACCATCCCTGGAGAAGGACATCATGCTTGGAAAAGTAGAGGGTCAGCAAAAAAGATGAAGACCCTCAACAAATGAGTTGACACAGTGGCTGCAACAATGGACTCAAATACAGCAATGATTGTGAGGATGGGGCAGGACCAGGCACTGTTTTGTTCTGCCGTACATAGGGCTACTATAAGTTGGAACCAACTTGACAGCACCTAACAACAACAAACCTGGGGAAGAGCATTTCAGGCAGAAGAGCAGTAAGTACAAAGGCCCTGTGGTGGGACTGTGCTTGGAATGTTCACCAACAAAGAATACTGACAAGGTAAGAGGGAAACCAAGAGTATCATGCTCTGGAAGCCAAGAGAAAAAATGTTTTGTGGAGGTGGGATAAATCAAGTGACCCAGTGGTGTTGCTGAGTTAAGAAAATTGAGGACTGAGCATTGGCTATTGCATTTAACAATATGGTGGTCACCGAGGATCTAATACAGAGCAGTTTTGATGGAGTGATAGAACAAAAACATCGTTGCAGTGATTTAACAAGGGAATCTAAACATTGCATACAACTCGTGGCAACCTCATGTGTGTCAGAGTACAGCTGTGTTCCACAGGGTTTTAAAACAATGACTGATTTTTTGGAAGTAGATCCCCAGGCCTTTCTTCTGAGGTACCTCTGTGTAGACTCCAACCTCCAACCTTTTTGTTAGCCGCTGAGTGTGTTACCGTTTGCACCGTCCAGGGGCTAGGAGAACAGCAATCAGAGACAGTGAAACATACAGCTCTGTTAAGAATTTTTGATACAAAGCAAAGGAGAGAAACAGGACACAATTGCCCATTGACATTAAGTTGATTCCAACTCATATCAACCCTGTAGGAAAGGGTAGAACTTTCCCATAGGTTTTCCAAGGAGCAGCTGGTGGATTCAAACTGGCAACGTTTTGATTAGCAGCTGTAGCTCTTAAACACTGCACCACCAGGGCTCTGGGACAGTAATTAGAAGGGGGAAGTGAAAATGAAGTATGTATACATATATATTTAAAAACATATATATATATATATATATATATGTTTTTAAATGGGAGAAGTTACCATTATGTTGTGTGCTGAGAGCAACAATCCAGTAGAGAGGAAGCACAAGTACAGAAGAGAAAGAACATAACTGCTGAAGCAGTGTCCCGCTGGAAGGCGTGGGATACAGTGGGTGAGTGAAGGAAAGGGTGCAGCAGTCCAGCCACAATAATGGGAGAGAAGGCGATGGGCACAGACGCACGTAGGGGGGTAGATGTGGTGGTGGAAGTTTGTGGAAGTTAGTTTCTGGTTGCTGGTATTTTCTCAGTGAAATAGACTGAAAGCAGCAATCAGGGAGGAGAATGTTGGATGTTTGCGGAAAGAGAAAAAATAATATAGTTATCTGGGTCACAGGGGGTTGTCAGAACTGCTGGCCACGCCTATTCATTTATGAATGGTCTATGGCTGCTTTTGTGTTATAAGAGTAGGCTTGAGTAGTTGTCATGGAGACCATATGGCCTACAAAGCTAAAGATACTATCTTACCCTTTACAGCAGAATTTTGTCTACCCCCGATGTAAGAGAACGGGAGAGAGAATAGACATGGGTAAAGTAGTTTGATTACCTGCAATGTTGGAGGCTCACTTGACGTGAGTGGTCATGAATTTCAAGTGCGAGAAGTCTGTCTCCTCACAGCAATGTTCACCTGGCAGGAGCAGTCACACAGTAGAAGAGCTGCATTTAACTATGCTTGCGGTTTAGCCAAGGAAGTGGGAAAAAGTGAGAGCAGAGAAAGAGTTGCTGGTTTCTAGAAGGGACTGATTATAATGACTGATAATGGAATTACAGCTGAGTATGGAGGCATGTGAAGACATGACTCTGATAAGACACAAGAAAAGGTGATGGCATCAATGGATTATTGGTTCCATTAGAGCTGAAAAATTGTTGGAGTTACAGTACTAGAGGGAGTCAGTTGGAAAGATAGGAGTTGGTGGTTGGCAAGTGGGATGTTTGTAACTGAAACAATGGAGGAATTGCAGCGACTGATTATGACAAGATGCAATTGGCAAGAACGGGGGAGAACTCGAGAACAAGATCATTCAGGAAACAAAGATGGGAAACTGAGAGGCCTGCATGTTGGAAGGAATCATCCATGGTGAATGTTAAGAAAAATTACCTAAAGCTTGGAAACGAGGTGAATTGGGGGTGACATGTCTTTTCAATGTCACATTGGATCATTATTTTGCAGGTCTACCCAGGGATTATTTAATTACCTAGGAGAGTATACTTGTGCTTCACTTTGCTATTTATTATTTGATAGGAGCCCAGACACTGTGAAGTTACATGATAACTTGTAGGCTTTGGTGCAGTGAAAAGATACCTCCAAAGATTACCGCTTTATTGCCCTGTAGGACGTTAATCAGCTTTGTGTCTTACCCAGCAATCTATTCCAGCTTATTTTTCGAAATATATATAAACATCCAGATTCTCAAAGAGCTTTTGAAGTCAGCATTACCATCTTATTGATTTCTTCATTCATTGGTTAATAAATCTTTGATGTGTGTTCATTCTGTATTTGTATGAGGATCGTCTTTTTAACTTTTTGAATAAATATAATTGGGAGGATTTAAAATCACTGACAATTTTGGTGGGAGTAGTGATGATAGTGAGCCAGGATCTAAAATCTTCCAAAAAATGAGGGGGGGGGGGGCATGAGCTGTGTGTTCATAGATGAATGCACAGTATATAAGGGTGTACAGCCTGATGACATAGGATTCAAAGAAGGATGTTTTTTAGGGAGGAAAGGAAGAGGATAGAATAGAAGTGGCAATGAAAGACCGGGGGACACCTACCCTACCTCCAGACCCAGTTGAACATGATGTGCAACCACTTGAGAAAGTTGCAAGAGAAGCAATGTCCTCAGAAGAGAGTTGGGTTTCAATTACAGCAGAAGGTGAAAGGAACATCCAGAGAAGAGTTGGAAGATAGAGGGGATGTTGCTGGTGATGGACTGTGAATTCCATAGAGAGCACACACACATACACATACACACACGCACACCATTCACACTTCAGTGAAATCCTTTTTTAGTGCCAAGAACTTTTTTTTTTTTTCAGTTTAATTGGCCACCTCTTTGGTCACAGAGGCCGTCAAGGGATGGATGGTCATTGTGGGGGTATAGCGAGGGGGCTTGTTGCTCTTGTCTTTTCACAGTGTAACAATTTTATTGAATGATCGGAGCTTGATAGGCACAAAAAGAAAAGTGTAGTCTTACCCATCTTTCTCCATTAAAGTCATCCTGAGGATTAGTTCTTAAAGGTCCTTAAATAAAATCTTAAGCAGATCTCATAGCTTTTCCACTCCCTTTTAGTCCCATGAACAATCTCATTTTAGCAAAATGTCCAGACATGTGTAACAATCAAAACTCCGAACTTTATTTAAAAAGTGTTTCCCTTCCCAAAGCTTGGGCTTGGCTCAGATGGGAAGCTTGCAATGAAAGAGGTGGGTATGGTCAGCTCTTTGTTTCGGTCTCTGATTTCTATCTTTTATTCCTTCTTTTCCCTCAACCAACCTGTTTGTGACCTTTTCCATAGTTGGGCCAGGGGAGAAAGGATTAGGTTTAGGACAGTCTCACATGTAGTTATCACTTATGTTGGAGCCCCTGAGTAGCAGATGTACAGTACCTAGGCCTTTCTCTTACTAGTTCTTTTTGTAATCTTTCCATAGATTCTCTGGCTGACAACCTCTACCTGCTGTTCCTGTGATGCAAGCAGGCCTCTGGATTTCCACCACTTCTACTGAGTTCCTAAATGTCCCTGGGTGGTGCAAAGGTTTAAGCACTTAGCTGCTTACTGAAAGATTGATGGTTCAAACTCACCCAGAGGTACCTCAGAAGAAAGGCCTGGCAATCTACTTGAGAAACTCAATGGAGCACAGTTCTACTCTGAAACACAGGGGTCACCATGAGTCAAGGTTGACTTGATGGCAACTGGTACTGGTACTGAGTCCCTTCACCTTGCCAATAGGATTCCTTTCTTAGGCAGAATTCCTTTCAAGATGTCTCCAAGCCATCTTCTTCCCATAGATTCATTGAACTCATAGGAAAACCACAAGCATTTTGTCATGCTGTTGATGGAAATAAACTCAAATCCCAGTGAAGCCCTCTTTCTGAGTGCTCCTGGGAATGGAGGCTCTGGTCCCTCACAATTGATTCATGATGAGAATTAAACAGTAGTCCACCCAACTCCAGGGGACACATGTCCACCTCCACACAGGCCCTCTTGAAGCCCCTCCACCGTCATTTGCCTCCCCATGTGTGGGCGTACGTACATGACACACCAGCACTTTTCTCTACAAAGAGCCTCTTACAGCTCTTTAATTGCCTGTCTTTATAGGCTGGCGTTTGGTCTCCTAGGATATGGAGATAAAAAAAAAAAAAAAAAAAATGGAGATACTTAACACGAATTCCAATGTCCAAGGCCTCTGGAGCCTCTGCAGAGGAGTCCCATTTTAACATTCTTTTACCCTCAGTCTAAGGGCCTGAGAATAAATGTCTAACCTGTGTGTCCAGTTTGAATTCTGGCTCCTCACGGCTGACTGTCAGGGCCATTAGTTCAGGATTAAATTTTTCAAACTGGCATTTTTCCTGATCTCAAGAGTCTGTGGATTCAAATGCAGAAACATCAACAATGATAACCCACAGCTCATTGACTCAGGCCTCCGTTGGCTCAGATGGGACACTATCCCTCGGAAGAGTACCCTCAAATAATTGAGAACCTCTAGCAGGTTGGCCTTTGTGAAGAAAAAAAAGAAAAGTCCAGTCATGCTGGGTACCACAGCTGCTCTGCCGTCCCTCAGTGGGCGTTTACTTGACAACATCTTTACACCCAGCACCTACCACACCTGAGGCCCTCAGGGAAACAGCGCTGCACAGGCTTCTGTTACAAAGAAGGGCAAACGCCTCTCTCCCCTTTGGGTCATCGTGCTCTAACAAGAGAGTGCAAGCAATGTAATTTGTGCCCTGATGCTTTAGTGAAGCTTGTTAACAGTCATACCCCCCACACACTTACCAGAAAACCCAGAAACATGGGGTCTAAATTTTTTTCAACTTTTGCATGCTGAACTTGGATGGAATAGAATGCTACTGCCGAACCCTAGCTTCTCACCACCTCAGCGTCCTGGCAATCCTTTCTCTACCCAGCCTGATTCCCTGCAGGGAGCAGTCCCTGAAGAAGCAAGAGGGGTCTGGAGCAGAAATACCCAAGGGACACATAAGACCACTGCTGCTGTGGAACCAGCAGGGTGCTCTGTCCCTCTGGCGCCCACCTGGGGCTCACACTCACCTTAGCTCTCCTCTTGGATGATCACTTGAACGTGCTGCTGGAATGACCCTTGAATGATGAGCTCAAAGAGGTGGAGCTGCCAGCCGCCGAGGCTGATGTGGCGAGGCGGGCTGCCAGGCCAGGGTTGGGGCCCTGCAACGGACTCTGAATACAGCTCTGTGCTGGGCAGGCTGCTCTGCTCTCCGAAAACATCAAATCTCAGTGTTCTCCCGTTGGAGACATCCTGAACCTGTCACAGCATGTAGGCGCAAAGGAAACCACATGAAAAGAAACTCCCTTTACCGAGGCTGGGCTGGGCTGAGTTGTTTGTTTGTTTTGTGTGTTGTTTTCTTTTAATGCTTTTTAGGATCAAAGCCCTTTGCTGGATTTCTTTGGTGCAGTGGTGAGAAACGGAGTCTCCAGGCAAAGGTCGTTGGACCAGACTTTTGGATTTAGTGACGGGGGAGGCTATAATTTTTCTTGCTGGCAGCATGGGACCTCTGGAGGAAATTATAAAAGAGACATTGTGCCTCACCGGTGCCTCGACTGAGACCAAGGAAATGGATTGAATGGAAAGTGACACTCATCCTACTGAGAGAGTTATTTGCCCAAATCAGAGCAAAACAACTTTCAGGGCCAACGAGAATCATCAGGGCCATGAATCAATGGTGCCAGAACTTTTTGCCATATTCGTAGAGTGTTTTCTTGAATCTTAATGCTGAAGGTCACCCCTACATTCCTGTTTGACATTAATGCACTTGACAGGTTGAGCAGGGTCACTTAGTGATCTCGAGTGCTCTTAAGTGGTAACCCTGGCCCAGCCCTGGTGATTCTGGCATGCTGACCATTGACATTCTCAGAACCCTAAGCTGGCCTGGATGTAGCTAGACTGGACTGGACTGGGATGGGCAGGCCCAGGCTGGGAAAGCCTCAACCCAAGAGACTCAAGTAGCTTCTCACTGGTAAGGTGTCAGAAGGACCAAACAGAGCGGACTGCAGAAACACTGCCTGGACAACTGCAGTGTAACGTCAAAGGGTGGGACCCAGCTGTGGGCAGCAACACGGAGAGTCTAGCCGAGCCTGCAGCCTCTTGATGTGGGCACTAGTGTGGCGCCCAGGTGTGAACAGGCAAAGATGGAGCTGCAGCCAGAAGGCTGTGCCAAAGGAGCTGCCCTCCCAAGGAGCAGCCACTCTGCACCTTAGTGGGGGAGAAGCTGAGGGGTGGGAGCGGCAGCTGCCATCACATAACAACCAGGTATAGGTTTTGCTTGTATCTCATTCATAAGCCTGAAAACAAATCTGTACCTGCAGGACTTTTGAAACTGCCTGTACAGTGGCACCACAGCACCCAGCCCCAGAATCAAATGACTTCCACGTAGGCCAGCAGGTTCTCATGCCAGCAGCTGGGAAGGATTTTCAAAGCAAGCAAGCCATCGCTGGAGGCCTCTCCTGGATGCCAAAGAGTAGAAAATGGAATACCGCTTTCCTTCCCATTACCAGTTCAGCTTTAGGCCCAGCTTCCCAACAATGAAGCCCAAGCCGTACAGACCTCACACCCTCGCTATAGTGGCTCCGATAATGCCATGTATTGAGCTGGAAAGGGCAAGAAAATGGGAGTCAGGACATTCAGGCCCTGGTCCTGGCCACAAAACCAGTGCTTCGGCCGACAGGGCCTTGGGTGTATCCCTCCACCTTGCTGGCCCTGGAGGAGGGACGCTGAGCACTGACCAGAGGAGCTCAGGGGACTGGGTCATGGGTGTGAAGGGAGAGCCTCTTTGGTTGACAGGACAAGGTGTTCTGGGCTCACATCCCTGGTACCTGTGAATGTTACATCCCTGTTATGTGCAAATGGCAGGGATTGCTTGTTTGTTAAGGTTGGGGGGGGTGGGGGCATGATCTGGGCACCAGATGAGATGCCATGTATGAAAGTGCTCAAAACTTGAAGGGAAACTCTATTGAGACAGTTGTTACTGACAGTAGTAACATTTACAGTGGCCCACACTTAGGGAATTCAGGTGCACCTGGGGGTGCTTAAGATGTCTGGGCGATGTAAACTCTTTGCACTCTACTAACCTAAAAGTCGGTGGTTCAAACTCACCTAGTAGCATTGCAGGAGAAAATCCTGGTGATCTGCTTCCATAAAGATTACAGCCAAGAAAACCCCATGGAGCAGTTCTACCGTGTAACACATGTGGCTGCCATGAGTAGGAAGCAACTCAATAGCAACGGGTTTTTTTTTTTTTTTTTGAGGGTGCTTACTAGTTCTCCACCTTCCCAACCTGCTACCACATTAGGGCTGTTGGATTTGAGAGGCCCTAGCCCCCCACTAGGGGGTTGGGGTTTATTAGAGAAAAAGGGCAACCAAAACAGCAATGCAGCCTGAGCCTTGAAGGAAAGGGTGCTAATTTACTCTGCTTTTGCTCCCTTGGTGACACTGAACATCAGGGTGGAGGACACGTGTACATCTATCATCCAGGCCTGAAAGACAAGAAAACAAAAGCTCTGAGACTTGTTCAAGGCCGCAAGCCAAGCTTTTGGGAATTCCAGGCCAGGGGCTGATCGCCTGCCTCTGGTTCACAGATCTTTCTCTTTCCCCACTCATCCTCCCTCACACCCATTAATCACAGAGGCTTTGTCTACGTAACATCAAACATGCAGACATTTCAAAATGCCCCAGAAGACGGGAGAGATTTTTTGCCTTTACTCACATTTACATGCTGAGAAGCCAGTTAGGGAATGAAACTCTCTCTCCTGAAACTGAAAAAAAAAAAAAAAATTATTATTTTTTTTTTTGGTGATCTGATGGAAATTTATATTTAATTTAAAGTCAGTGTATTAGTTTCCAAGCGCTGCCATAACAAAGTACCACAAACTGGGTGGCTTAAAACAGAAATGTATTCTCTCGTAGTTTCTACAAGGTAAACACACGCACATCTGTTGCCGTATGGGACAGGGCTTCCAGGGAACAGATGCTAAATTCCAGGTGCTGACCTTTTGGTTCGTAGCTGAGCTCTTAACCACTGCACCATGAGGGCTCCTTGTAGAGGGTAAAGGTCTGAAATCAAGGTGTCTGCAGGGCCTTGCTCTCTCTGAACGTTCTTGGGGAAGATCCCTTCTTGTCTTTTCCAGCTTCCGGTAGCCCCAGGCATTCCTAGGCTTGTGACAGCATCACACCAATCTCTGCTTCACCTTTCTCATGGCTGCCCTCCCTGGGTGTCTGTGTCTCCGTGACTCTTCTCTTTTATAAGGACTCCACTCAGAGTGGGTGAGGGCTCGCCTTACTCCAGTATGGCCTCATGTTAACTAATGGCATCTACAAAGTCCCTATTTCCAGTCAAGGTCACATCCAGAGGTACCAGGGGTTAGAATTTCAATGGGTCTGTTTGGGTGATACAATTCAATCCATAAACAGTCAGAATTGAAGTATCTTCTCACTCATATTCATAACAGGTCTCAGACTGATAACCCATTGCTTACGAGTCGATTCCAACTCATAGCGACCCTATAAGACAGAGTAGAACTGTCCCATAGGGCTTCCAAGGAGCTACAGGTGGATTCTAACTTCTGACCTTTTGGTTAGCAGCTGACCTCTTACCCACTTTGCTACCAGCGCTCCTAGATGCTGATAGTCTGACCTTATTATAAAGGCTTCTTTTTTCCCTAATTAGAGATCTTTTGAAGTCAAGGAGTAATAATAGTAGGTGATATAAACTGATCAAGAATGAGTATATAGTTTAGGAGAAAAAAATAAGAAGGAACAAATACTTGGGGGAGGTTGTTGTCACTACCTTTGAACAGATGAGGTAACTTCCTTGGCAGGAGGGTGGTGTCATGGTGGCTGTCTACCAGCTTCATGAGAGGCCCAAGCTCTTCCCTGAACATTTCCGAGACTCCAGGAGCAAATGTCTTCATGAGCTCCTTTCTGCTGCTCTTTTTTCATTAAATAGACCATTCTCACATAAGTGGTAACTCCTCTAGCTTCTCATTTCCAGAATACTAGGTAGAGGAAACCAATTTTGGGGTGGTGGAATGGGTTAATACACTGAGCTGCTAACCGAAAGGTTGGAGGTTCAGGTTTACCCAGAGACAGCTTGGAAGAAAGGACTGGTAATCTACTTCCAAAAAATCAGCCATTGAAAACCCTATGGAGCACAGTTCTGCTCTGACGTGCATGGGGTCGTCATGGATTGGACTAGACTAGACAGCACCTAGAAGGTGGAGAAAGAGTAATTCAATTTTATGCAGAAATGGTTCTTTACACATGCAGGGCTTTGCCCAATAAATGCAATTGGATGTGGCTTGTTTTCCTGTTTATCTACAGAAAAAATTCCTCACTTTCTTCTGAGCAGGGTTGACGGTGGAGGTGTGAAGGTCCAGGTTACCAAGTCTGAAGAAACGAAGCTGTGACCTTTTAGGGCTTCTATTCAGCTTGTCATAACTCAATCCCATTTTCCTGAGTTTTTGTTTAACATTTGGGGAGTATCAGATGTACTGTCGTGTAAATAATATTTGAACAAGAGGGAGATTATTAAGTTGCCAGCTAAAAAGGCATTTTAAAGATCCCATTACCCTGTTTAAATACCCCTAGCATTAGTGTGCTTGGAAACCTCTTCATATGAAGTAGGCATTTTAAAACAACACACATTGTTCGGCAGGAGGTACCCAATTCCAGTCTGACATTTAGCACTTGAAGGAGTTTAGAGATTCCAGACGGCCTTATCAACGCACAGACAGGGGCACTAAATGTCAGGTGGGCTGCTTCTGCCTGGAAACCACAAGCTCGAGCTTGGAATGAATATAGGCTCCAGTTAAGTGCTTAAAGTATTAAGAGAATCTGAAAACAAAGTGCACACCATTAGGCAAATTGGTGCCGGCTTTTGATGATCTACAATGTGTACTTGTGGCTTGGTCTTTGTCAAAACTTTTTTAAAGGAGCACGAGGGAGTCATGCTTAGAACTCTTCTACAGGACACAATAGAACAAGAAAGGCCTATTAATGAGTCCGGACTAATGAGTATTTCTAAAATCTGATTTTGCCCCTTAAACATAATTAGTTGTAAGAGGCCACCAGAAGGGAAACGAACAAACAAAAAACCCTCGAACGTGAAGAAATTGCTGGCATGTATTCATTAGACAATCATAAAGTACAAATCAAAAGGCACTAGACAAGAAAGTGGCTTTTTTTCTTTTTCAAATTAAAACTACAGAAGCCAAGTTTTGATCTCCAGTGAGAATAATAGATGGAAATTTACTTATTCTTGCCCCCAATTAACTGACACATTTATTTAGATAGAAGGAAAAATAACCCTGGGTACGACACAATGCTTTTCACAGTGCTTTTGTTCTCACGGAAACCCTGGTGGTGTAGTGGTTAAGTGCTACGGCTGCTAACCAAAGGGTCAGCAGTTCGAATCTGCCCAGGCGCTCCTTGGCAACTCTATGGGGGCAGTTCTACTCTGTCCTATAGGGTCGCTGTGATTTGGAATCGACTCGACAGCACCGGGTGGGTTTGTTCTTGCTCTCTTATTTTCAGCCCCATCAAAGGGACAACTGTGTCCACTTTACAGATTAGAAAACAGTTTCAGTTCAGGGTTCTAACCATCTGCATGCTCTCCAAATGCTGGATTTCAAACTTGTCTCTTGGGGTTGAGCTGGTTAGAAAAAGAATTGGAACTAAAACACAAGGCTTCTGATCTCTAATGATTGCAAAAACCAAATCCCAAGAAAAAATAAGCCCAGAATTCTGTGGGGAAACTTTTTTCTCCTTTGATAATCAAATAATATGACCCTCCCACCACTCCCCCATCCCACCTAATGTCCCAGGAAAGGGAATGGCTTTCTGTGCCTTTGACCTCATTTGAAGTGAAAGTTTTGGAGTCAAAGAACCTGGCTTCATCCTGGGAGGGACGGGCAGATGCAGAGATCCTCACATCCCTGCCCTTGAGAAATGTAGCTAACACCTGCCTCTTAGCTTTATCAGGAAGATTAATTATGATAAGGGTGTGAACTGCCTGATTGATAGTATGGGCTTAAGAAAGAATTGTTTTTCCTCAATTCCCCTTGCAGTGAAGTAACTGCTCCACTCCACGCTGGGATTCTCCTCAGGGCAAGATAATTATGCTTTGCTGCCTCAGCTCTAAGATAGACACATACCAAAGTGCAACGCACAGTTTCCTGAGGCTCTAACTCCCCATCTTTAACGGATATGGCTCTTATTCGGCTGGTGAAATTATGCAAAGCAGTTGTGTGCTCGGCTTACATTCTGACCGCATGCATCACTTCGCACCCTACTCACGCGTCCCACACCACTGCACACGGCTCATTCAAGGCAGCACGCATTCCAACGCTGCGGGAAGTAAACTTATTCCCATTGTCTTTCCATAACACCACCAAAGACATAATATGAGGATTCCACTCCTGATTCTATCCCTACAGGTCCCTGGGTGGCACAAGCGTTTTGTATGAGCCAAAATATTAGTGGTTCAAACTCACCCAGCTGCTCCTATAAAAATTAGAGCCAAAATAGCCTACGGAGCAGTTCTACTCTGTCACATGGGGTGGCTATGAGTCGGACTCAATGGCAATGGGTTTGGTGTTTGGGTTTTCTATCCCTATATCCTGGAGCCCTGGTGGTGCAGTGGTTAAGTGATTGGCTGCTAACCAAAAGGTTGGCACTCCTTGGAAACCCTAGAGGCAGTTCTACTCTGTCCTATAGGGTCACTATGAGTCAGAATCAATTCAACGACAGTGAGTTTAGTTTGGTTTGGTTTTATCCCTATAGCCTAAATAATCAGATTTAAATAAATGTTTTATGCTTAAATGTTGCCCATTATCAGTGAGCTGATCTAATCTTCACCTTAGAAATTAATTACCTGGTATCTTTCCTTTTCAGTTTTCCTTTCAAGAGTTGGACACACTAGTATATCACGTCCTATTCCAAAGAGTCGGGAAACCCTGGCGGGGTGGTGGTTAAGACCTACAGCTGCTAACCAAAAGGTCGGCAGTGCAAGTGAGTGCACCAAGCCCTACTTGGTAAACGGTATGGGGGCAGTTCTAATCTGTCTTATGGGGTCGCTACGAGTCGGAATTGACTCAACAGTAACGGGTTTGGTTTTTTGGTTTTACCCCAAAGAGTCAGGCCCATTTGGAATGTTAATTCAAATACTTATTAAGCACTTCTGTATGTAGCAAGTATTCTTCTAGGCATTGTGGATAAAACCGTGAAGGCTAGATCTGTAGTCTGTTTTCACAAGTTTG
This sequence comes from Loxodonta africana, assembly GCF_030014295.1. Lineage (NCBI taxonomy): Eukaryota > Metazoa > Chordata > Mammalia > Proboscidea > Elephantidae > Loxodonta > Loxodonta africana. Next base: position 171,275,113 of record NC_087345.1, on the reverse strand, counting down.
CTTGCATTCTAGAGGGGGAAACAAAAAGACAAATAAAATAATCACAGGCTCTGATTTGCTATGAAGCAAAAAGAGCTGAGAGAGGATGAATGTGGGTATATACTTAAGATTTGATGTATTTGAACTATGGTGTTGGCAAAGAATATTGAATATACTGCCAGGTCCCTTGTCGTCAGTAGATTCTGACTCATAGCAACCTTGTTGGACAGAGTAGAACTGCCCCTTAGGGTTCCCAACGAGAGGCTGGTGGATTTGAACTGCCGGCATTTTGGTTAGAGCCAAACGCTTAACCACTGTGTCACCAGGGTCCCATACTATCAGAAGAATGAACAGATCAGTCTTAGAAAAACTATAGCTAGAAAGTTCCTTAGAAGCAATAGCAAGACTTCAACTCTTTTACTTGGACATGTCATTGGGAAAGATCCATCACTAGAAAAGGATATGACGTTTGGTAAAAGTAGAGGGCCAATGAAAATGAGGGAAAACCTCAAAGAGATGGATTGACATAATAGCCTCAATAATGGACTCAAACATATCAAAGATCGTGAAAGACGGCGTAGGACCTGGGAATGTATTTTTCTGTTATGCTTATGGTCACCATGAGTTGGAGCCAACTCAATGGCAGCTAACAACTCAAGACTGGATGAGCAGTGAACGCATCTCTGAGGAGGGAACGTTCACGCTGACGTTTAAAGGGCGTCAGTAAAATATCCTCTTTTAAATCAAGCCTGAGCCTAATGCATATCCCAAACAACCGGCTTTTGATAGAGTACCTTTAATCCAGAAAGGATTTTGCTATTATTTCAATTTTTTTACAAACACACACACACACGTGCACACACACACACAACCTTTCAAATACCCAAATATTGTTTCTCCTTTAAGTGATGAACTGAAGTTTCTCGGAGGTGAGATTTTATAACACAAGACAAATGTCAGTCAGGCCCCAGGACTGCTGAACGTCAAACCTTCCCAAAGAGCCATTTCAGGAACACATATATCACCCCATTGCTTTAATGATGGATGTTAACATGGTAAGAGTTCATTCTTTACCTCACGCTATATAATTCTCAGTAGCCTCTTCACTGACTTTACATTTTCTGCAGCTCCAGGCAGGCTTTAGAAAATCTGAAAAGCCCCTTAAATCACTGAGTCTCTCCTTTCCTGCTTAGAAATGATTTGTCAAAGATTCCCCCAATGGATGAGCCGTGAGAACAGGACTCTCCCAGCCCCCGATGGGTCTGAGAAGGAAGCCAGAAAGAAAACCTTTGGAAGCTCTTCTAAATTGCGCTCCAGATGAATAGCTGGCTGGTTGTGGGGAGGGGATGTCCTGGGGTTACAGATAAAACCCTAGGACCACGTCATAAAAGCAGAGGATTCTATAAGGAACTGTGCTCTGAAAATAGGCAGACGTTTTTCTATCAAGGCAGTGAGTGAAGGAGTGAGTCAATAAAAATTATATCACTATGGTGTCTTCTTTCATTGCTGTTAGTCCATTTATTCCATGGAAAATGTTACCTTCGGGGTGATTATGCACACACCCTGACATAATGATGGCCACACCTACTCATAAAATAGTATTGCTTTGTATGTGCGCTTTGAAAAGACCAGCCAGATTTGTGGAAGGCCCTTATGTGTGAAGAAACTGATGTCTCTGGGAGTTTTAAAATTATTTGACTTTTCCACAGGGAAAAGAGAAGCTTGCCTCTTATGCTTTACCATTGTATGAAACGAAAGGGTACAGCTAATTTTGCTGCAATATTAGATTATCTGAGGATTGTTTATTTTCCATTGCTTCTCCGACAAGACAGAAAAGATCTGGAATCCTGGTTTTCATTGAGTGTGTCCGTTTTCAATTCCTAGACTCTCCGTAGTCTGTGAACAGCTTCTTTGCAGAAGTTTGCACGGGAAGTGGTTGGTGTATTTTGCCCTAAATGGACTTACAACATTCCAAACAAGGATTGAGCCCTTTCCCAGGCCTGTTTTTTGGTATTCAGTGAATGTAACATCATACAATGACCTGGGCATTTGATGTGATCTTCAGCTCTCCAAGGCCCCAAAATACCAATTCTGGTTCTTGCAACACACGTAGATGTAAGTTTTAATAGGCTTGTCCTGGTGCCCATATCTAGGACTGGAATCAAATTTGACATTCAAAACAAAGTAAGTCACCATAACTCCTATAGAATGACTAAGGCCATTAAAAGTTGAATCAGGACGTCTGCCGCCACAAGGGCAGACAGGTTTCTTTGGTCTCTTTTTACAGACAACACACTTGTAGCGTGGTAATTGGAGCAAGGTTTACTTGGCCGAAGGTAGGAAAGAACTGAGTCATCCCATGCCAAAAAACCTGCTGCTGTTCAGTCAATTCTGACTCATAGCGACCCTATAGGACAGAGCAGAACCACCCCACAGGGTTTTCCGAGGAGTGGCTGCTGGATTCAAACTGCCAACCTTTTGGGTAGCAGCCATAGCTCTTAACCACTATACCACTGAGGTTTCTAAGTCATCCCACACAGCATAAAAAACCTAAGGTTTGGGGAAGCTGAGGACAGGGAAGCTGACACTGCGATGGCCTTCCCAGCTTGAGGTCATGTCTGCTCAAACCTCATGAGCAAATTCCCTGTGGTGTAAAGGGTAAAATCCCCACGCTTCCAGCCATCCAAATAGCTAGAGTTACTAAATAACTGACTGCCCTTGAGTCAACTCCAACTCATGGAGATTCCACGCGTGTCGGAATAGAACTGCGCTTTACAGGCTTTTCAATGGCTGACTTTTCACAAGTAGATCACCAGGCCTTTCTTCCTAGAGGCCTCTAGGCTCTTATTAGAACGGTGGTTCTTACACTTTGCCTGTATCAGAGTATTGTTCAGACACAGACCACTGAGCCTACCCCTAGAGATTCACAACCAGTTACCTACTGGATTCTCCCAAGCTCTCAGGTGATACAGATGTTGCCCGTCTGAAAACAACAATCCAGAGAACCGATGCCGCAGGCATTAATTCTGCTCCCAAAATCAAGGCCTTAGAATTCCACAACTGTGACGAAATACCTGTCCTTGCTTCAGTCCTCCTTTGGGTATAAAAGGCTTATCCAGTTAATTTCTGTTAATTTCTGGTCTAAGGATGTGTGGTGATGTTCCCAGATATGATTGCTTGAGATTATTTTTAGAAAACAATAATTTAAATAAATAAAGGGTACCATTTGTGAATTATGTATTGTCTATTACTGCAGTCTTCTGAACACATTTTGTTATGGGACTTGCCTTCACTCCATACCTGGTGGCAAGAATGATGATGGAAGAATTGCATCTCTTTAATTCAAACACGAGGAAGTCTCAGTTAATCGGACAACGGGGATTTTGAGGTGTAGCTCTTAAAGGGCTTCTCCTTGAATTTTTTTTTTTTAGTATGACAGTGTTTCAAAAAACTATAATGAATTTTGATCGATCTTCTAGTATTTCCTGAGGACACAAGTTAGGGTAACAGGCCTATAAAATTCCAGAGAGCTTGTTTCCTTTTAGTGACTGATGGGATTCTCTGGCTATGTTCAGGTCTTTTGGACTCTGGAAATTCTCAGAATGGGTAGCCTGAGCCTCTTTGGTAATTCTGGTCAGTTGTTTCAACAACCTGGGATAGATTTAATAGGGCTTAAAAAAAAAAATTTTTTTTAAGATTTAAAAATTCCAGGTTTTTGGGAATTGGATACTGGTATATATATATTTTTTTATACTAGAATCATAACTGCTTCTTCCCGCAAGGCTGGGTGGCAGCCAGTGACTGGTTTGACCCTGAGCAAAATAAACATTTTTACTACTGCCACCCTCTGACTTGAGCAAAGTACTGTGAAAACCATTTTTCAGACTGTGACAAGACAGCCTATAGAAAGGGAGTCATTTCACAACCTGGGGTCAGGTCTTTGAATAGTCATAAGGTAGCCATAAAAAAAAAAAGCCACAGGTCCCTAGGTGACACAAATGGTTTGCGCTCACCTGCTCACCTAAAGGTTTGTGGTTCAAGTCCACCCAGTGGTAGTGCAGAAAAAAAGGCCTGGCAATCTGCTTCCATTAAGATTACAACCAAGAAAACCCTATGGAGCAGATCTATTCTGTAACACATGGGGTCTCCATGAGTCTGAATGGAGTCAATGGCAACTAATAACAACAACAACAACAAGGTGGCAGTTTGGTGTAGTAGATGGTCCTGATGTTGAAAGCTGCATCAGCAGGCCCCATTTCTTAGACATTTGTGGGTGTCTGGGCAAGACCCAGACAAAGGAGAATGAACGAAGTGGGAGTCGCCATCCCATACCTGATCATGTGAAGCTCTATCTGTGGCAGGCAGAGACCCATGAACACTACGTGTGTAGGAAAATGCTTCTCTTTCTTAATTTGTAAATAGACTGCATCATCCCTTAGAATTAATATTTGTCCTCAAGATATGAAGCTGTATGTGTGTATGTTCATTCTGTGGTGTAACCAGGTTCCCCTCCTTATGAGTAACAGGAACCATTCTCTCCCACTGAAGATGGATTAAGAGAAAAAAGAGAAGTATATTTACTGGGTTATGTTACTTTATAATTCAAGTTTGGCTTGTTCCAGAGCTCAGATAATGTCAACAGCATGACGTTTCTCTTCATTTCTTGCCCCCACCTCCACTAGTGGAAATGTTAAGTGGTCCTCTCATCATCAAAAACAAACAAAAAAACCTGTTGCCGTCGAGTCAGCTCCAACTCATAGTGACCCTATGTACGACAGAACGAAACACTAACCAGTCCTGTGCCATCTTCACAATCCTTGTTATGTTTGAGCTCATTGTTGCAGCCATGATATCAACCCATCTTGTTGAGGGTCTTCCTCTTCTTTGCTGATCCTCTAGTCTACCAAGCATGATGTCCTTCTCCAGGGGCTAGTCCATCCTGATAACATGTCCAAAATATGTGAGACAAAGTCTTGCCATCCTCATCATCCTATTAAGAATTGTAATAGTTGAGTTCAAATGTCCACCTCTTAGCCAATCCCTGTGATCAGGGGTGGTAGATCACATGGGGATGCCCCCACTCCCCTCAGACCACATGGACTGTGGACTGTGAATTGAGAGAGGGGAATATCCTCGGGTGAAAATTAGAGCTATCCCTGGAAGAAGTGGATAGAGGAAGGCAAGCTAAAATAAAAAAAAATAGCCACTCTAAATGTACAAGAAAGGATGAGCAGAAAGAATAAGGAAATGGGGAAAGCTGAGGGGGCACTGGATATGAGGAACCAAAATAACCTGGACAATCATGTTTTAAAATCCTACACTCCTCTAGTACTATTGTCAACTGAACTTTTCAGCCCTTGTCAAATTTGGGTTAATATTTCTTGAGAGTTGATGGCTGGATGGAGGGAAATGGGTAAGACACGATGGCACATTTCAGTTAGATGTAGCTAAGTAAATTGCCTCTTGCCTTTCCTGTCTTGTGCAGTGATATATAACTTTCCTTATTGTTCTTAATATTTTCTTAAGGAATATCAAATTTGCATTATATTTCCTTGGTTACAGCTCCAGTCATGTGATTCTACCCCTTACTTAGCCTTATGACCTTAGGAAAGTCATTTAAACTTTCTTGACCTCACATTGGTTTTCTGCAAAGTGAGGGAGTTAGTTAAATAAGTAAATAAATGTAGTGGAAAGCCCAGCCTCGGCCTGGACTGTGTCCACTCTTGGGATTCAGACATGAGTAGCCCTGTCTGAAAACCTAGGAAAACAAGTCTTGTGGAATCTTGAAGGAAGAAGGAGCCAGATATAAGGATCATGGCCTCTATCCCCTGAATTTCATTTCAGGCCTCATCCTCCAGTGGCTCAAGTGAGAAAAAAAAAAAAAAAAAATAGAGACAGCTGTAAATAAAACCCAAAAAAGATGTTCTGCTAAATCACTGTGCAAATGTATAACTCTGAATGGGAGTTTAGGTTTAAACAGACTTAAATGGCATTGTTTATTTACTGAATGTTTTCCATGTGTCAGGTCCTTGGCAAAGCACTTTACAGACAATGTCTCAATCAAACCTTGCAACAGCCCTGTGAAAGAGGTGTTATTCTCATTTTATAAATGAGGAAACTGAGCTTCAGAAAGGCTACCCAATTATTCCAAGGTCGTCTGACTCCAAAACCAATTCTGCTCTCCCTACCGCTGCCACCAAAGGTGTCTTCTCCATGTAACATCAAGTGACCATCCTCCCATGTACCAAGCAGTCTCTGAAGACATGATTTTTTCTGTTTTCCCCATTTTTTACCTACTTAGAGTATTTTTTTTAAACTCGTGTCAGCTCATATTTTCTTTGTGCGATTTTTTTTTTAGTTATTATCTGCGTTACATTTTTATTCTTTTTAAGTAAGATTTTATAATATTTTTGGGGGAAGTGTACACAGCAAAACGAATTCCCATTCAACAATTTATGCATATATTGTTCGGTAATATTGGTTGCATTCTTTTTTTTTTTTCTATTATTACACAGGATTTGTTTGTTTTTCAAAAGTGGAATAACTACAACAATAACAACAACACTGATCTACTGCGGCTGACATGGTCAGTGCCCCATTCATATTTCCTGGAATTTTGGTATTTTTTTTTTGAATTTAATTTGGTTGTTGTTGTTGTTGAGAACATACACAGCAAAACATGTACCAATTCAACTGTTTCTACGTATACAATTCAGTGACATTGATTACATTCTTCGAGTTGTGCAACAATTCTTACTCTCCTTTTCTGAGTTGTTCCTCCCCCATTAACAAAAACTGACTGGCCTCTAAGTTTCCTATCTAGACTTTTGAGTTGTTGTACTCATTTTGATCCCTTATAGATAGTTTTTAAAAGAGTATAATGCTCAAGGCAAACATTTTTTACTAGTTAGGCTAAAGTATTGTTTGGTTTTAAGAAGACTTCAGGGGAAATTTTGGTTTACATTTTAAAGATTATATCAGGGCCGTAGTTTCAGGGGTTCATTCAGCCCTCATAACTCCAGAATCTAGAGTCCATAAGAATTTGAAATTCTGTTCTGCAGTTCCCTCCTTTTGATACCCATTCTTCTATAGAATCTTTGATCAAAATGTTCAGTAATCATAGCCGGGGACCATCCATTTCTTCTGGCATTATGGCAAAGGATGCATGGAGGTAATTAGCCACACATTCCATTCCTCTGCCTATTCCTGTCTCTCCTTCTTCCTCTGTCGCTCCAGGTGAAAAGAGACCAATTGTTGTGCCTTGGATGGCTACTTGCAAGCTTTTAAGATCCCAGGCGCTATGCAATGAACTAGGAGGTAGAAAAGAAGCACTTAACCATGTTATTAGGCCAATTAACTGGGATGTCCCATGAAACCATGACCCTAAGCCTGCAAACCAAGGAACGAAATTCCATGAGGTTTTTGGTTGCACATAAGCAGCCTCAGCTGCTATTCTTTTTGTTGTTGTTGTTAATATATCTATCACACAACTTTGCCATTTCAACTTTCTACAGGTGTACAGCTTATTGACAATAATCACAATAATCAGCCATGCACACCTACCATTAATCAATGAGTTAGTTCCATCACTGTTAACCACTCCTTTCACCCTCCCTCCTGCCCCTGGTAACCACTAATAAACTTTGATCTCTATACATTTGCGTTTTCTTGTCTTTTTATATAAGTGAGGTCATACAATATTTGTGCTTTTGTGATTGACTTATTTTACTCAGCTTATTGTATTCAAGCTCCATCCATACTGCAGTATGTATCAAGACTTCATTTCTTCTACTGGCTGAGTAGTATTCCTTTGTATGTATGTATCACATTTTGTTTATCCACTTATCTGTTGATGGGCATTTAAGTTGTTTCCACCTTTTGGCTATTGTGAATAGTGCTGTAATGAACACTGGTGTATAAATCTCTGCTTCAATTTCTGCCTTCAAGTCTTCTGGGTATATACCTTGGAGTGGAATTGCTAGGTCATATGGTAGTTCTACTTTAGTTTTTTGAGAAACCAACACACTGTTTTCCACAATGGCTGTGCTATTTTGCATTCCCTCCAAAAATGGATAAATGTTTGAATTTCCTCGTATCCTCACCAATATTTGTTATTTTCTGGGTTTCTTGTTGTTGTTTATTTCTTTATTTTTATCTTAGCCATCCTAGCCCCCCACATGTCTGTCAGTTTGCTGTACCATGGGGGCTTGTGTGTTGCTGTGATGCTGGAAGCTATGCCACCAGTATTCAGACACCAGCAGGGTCATCCATGGAGGCCAGGTTTCAGCTGAGCTTCCAGACTAACACAGACTAGGAAGAAGGACCCAGCAGTCTACTTCTGAAAAGCATTACCAATGATAATAGCAGCAGAACATTGATATAGTGCTGGAAGATGAGCCCTCCAGGTTGGAAGGCACTCAAAAGATGACTGGCGAAGAGCTGCCTTCTCAAAGAAGAGTTGGCCTTAATGATATGGTTGGAGTAAAGCTTTTGGGACCTTCATTTGCAGATGTGGCACGACTCAAAATGAGAAGAAACAGTTGCAAACATCCATTAATAATCGGAACCTGGAATGTATGAAGTACGAATCTAGGAAAATTGGAAATTGTCAAAAATGAAATGGAACGCATAAATATGGATACCCTAGGCATTAGTGAGCTGAAATGCAATGGTGCTGGCCATTTTGAATGGGATTATCATATAGTCTACTATGCTGGGAATGACAACTTGAAGAGAAATAGTGCTGCATTCATTGTTTAAAAGAACATTTCAAGATCTATCCTGAAGTACAACGCTGTCAGTGATAGGATAATATCCATATGCCTGCAAGGAAGACCAGTTAATACCACTATTATTCAAATTTACTCACCAACCACTAGGGCCAAAGATGAAGAAATAGAAGATTTTTATCAGCTGTTATAGTCTGAAATTCATCGAACATGCAATCAAGATGCATTGATAATTACTGGTTATTGGAATGGGAAAGTTGGAAAGAAAGAAGAAGGATCAGTATTTGGAAAATATGGCCTTGGTGATAGAAACAATGCCGGTGATCGAATGATAGAATTTTACAAGACCAACGACTTTTTCATTGCAAATACCTTCTTTCATCAAAACAAACGGCAACTATACACATGGACCTCACCAGATGGAACACACAGAAATCATATTGACTACATCTGCGGAAAGAGATGATGGAAAACTCAATATCATCAGTCAGAACAAGGCCAGGGGCCGACTGTGGAACAGACCATCAATTGCTCATATGCAAGTTCAAGGTGAAACTGAAGAAAATCAGAGCATGTCCATGAAAGCCAAAATATGACCTTGAGTATATCCCACCTGAATTTAGAGACCACTTGAAGAATAGATTTGACCCATTGAACAGTAGTGAACGAAGACCAGACGAGTTGTGGAATGACATCAAGGACATCATCCATGAAGAAAGCAAAAGGTCATTGAAAAGACAGGAAAGAAAGAAAAGACTAAGGTGGATGCCAGAGGAGACTCCGAAACTTGCTCTTGAGCATCGATCAGCTGAAGCAAAAGGAAGAATTGATGAAGTAAAAGAACTGAACAAGAGATTTCAAAGGGCAGATCAAGAAGACGAAGTAAAGTATTATAATGACGTGTGCAAAGAGCGGGAGACGGAGACCAAAAGGGAAGAAACGCTCGGTGTTTCTCAAGCTGAAAGAACTGAAGAAAAAGTTCAAGGCTCCAGTTGCAATAGTGAAGGATTCTATGGGGAAAATATTAAACGACACAGGAAGCATCAAAAGAAGATGGAAGGAATACACAGTCATTATACCAAAAAGAATTAGTCTATGTTGAACCTTTTCAAGAGGTGGCATGTAATCAGGAACCGACGCTCCTGAAGGAAGAAGTCCAAGCTGCTCTGAAGGCATTGGTGAAAAACTAGGCTCCAGGAATTGATGGAATATCAATTGAGATGTTTCAACAAAAAGATGCAGTGCTGGAGGTGCTCACTCGTCTATGCCAAGAAATATAGAAGACAGCTTCCTGGCCAACTGACTGGAAGAGATCCATATTTATGCCTATTCCCAAGAAAGGTGATGCAACCGAATGTGGAAAGTATAGAACCATATCATTAATATCACAGACAAGCAAAATTTTGCTGAAGATCATTCAAAAACGGCTGCAGCAGTATACTGACAGGGACCTGTCAGAAATTCAGGCCAGTTTCAGAAGAGGACGAGGACCCAGGGGTATCATTGCTGATGTCAGATGGATCCTGGCTGAAAGCAGAGAATACCAGAAGGATGTTTACCTCTGTTTTATTGACTATGCAAAGGGATTCGACTGTGTGGATCATAACAAACTATGGATAACACTGCGAAGAATGGGAACTCCAGAACACTTAATTGTGCTCATGAGAAACCTTTACATAGATCAAGAGGCAGTTGTTCGGACAGAACAAGGGGGTTCTGATTGGTTTAAAGTCAGGAAAGGTGTGAGTCAGGGTTGTATTCTTTTACCATACCTATACAATCTGTATGCTGAGCAAATAATACGAGAAGCTGGACTATATGAAGAAGAACGGGGCATCAGGATTGGAGGAAGACTCATTAACAACCTGGGTTATGCAGATGACACAACCTTGCTTGCTGAAAGGGAAAAGGACTTGAAGCACTTACTAATGAAGATCAAACAGTACGGCCTTCAGTATGGATTGCACCTCAACATAAAGAACACAAAAATCCTCACAACTGGACCAATGAGCAAAATCATGATAAATGGAGAAAAGATCGAAGTTGTCAAGGATTTCATTTTACTTGGATCCACAATCAACAGCCGTGGAAGCAGCAGTCAAGAAATCAAAAGATGCTTTGTATTGGGTAAATCTGCTGCAAAGGACCTCTTCAAAGTGTTGAAGAGCAAAGATGTCACCTTGAAGACTAAGGTGCGCCTGACCCAAGCCATGGTATTTTCAATCGCATCATATGCATGTGAAAGCTGGACAATGAATAAGGAAGACAGAAGAACAAATTGACATCTTTGAATTGTGGTGTTGGCAAAGAATATTGAATATACCATGGACTGCCAAAAGAAAGAACAAATCTGTCTTGGAAGAAGTATGACCAGAATGCTCCTTAGAAGCAAGGATGGCGAGACTGTGTCTTACATACTTTGGATATGTTGTCAGGAGGGATCAGTCACTGGAGAAAGACATCATACTTGGCAGAGTACAGGGCCGGCGGAAAACAGGAAGACCCTCAATGAGGTGAATTGACACAGTGGCTGCAACAATGAGTTCAAGCATAACAACGACTGTAAGGATGGCTCAGGACCCAGCAGTGTTTCATTCTGTTGTGCACAGGGTCTCTATGAGTCGGAACCAACTTGACGGCACCTAATAACAGCAACAACAATAAGCCATCCTAGTGAGAGTGAAATGGTAACTCTTTGTGGTTTTGATTTGCATCTCTTTTAATGGCTATTCTGTCCTATAGGGTCGCTATGAGTTGGAGTCAACATAATGGTAACGAGTTTGGTTTTTTTGGTTAATGGCTAAGGACACTGAGCATCTTTTCATGTCTTTGGTAGCCATTTGAATGTCCTCTTTGGTTAAGTGTCTATTCAAGTCCTTTGGCCATATTATGATTGAGTTATTTGTCTTTCTGTTGTTAAGTTGTGAAATTTTTATACGTTTTGGTTATTAGATTCTTGTCGGATATATGGTTTCCAAGATATTCTCCCTGTTGGTAGCTTATCTTTTCACTTTTTTTGGTAAAGTCTTTTGGTGAACAAAATTTTTAATTTTTATGAGATCCCATTTATTTATTTTGTCTTTTGCAATTTGTGCTTTCGTTATTATATTAGCTAATCCATTGTTAAAAGCTAGGCCTTGCAACATTGCCCCTGCTTGTTTTTCCAAGAATTTTGTGGTTTTAGTTTGCATATTTATGCCCTTAATCCATTTTCAATTTTTTTTTTGTATATGGTATAAGGCATAGATCTGGTTTCATTTTTCTGCATGTGGGAATCCAGTTTTCCCAACACCATTTATTGAAGAGGCTCTTCTTTGCCTGTCGAATGTATTTAGCACCCTTGTCAAAAATCAGTTGACCATAGATGTGTGGGTTTATTTCCAGACTCTCAATTCTATTTCATTGGTCTATGTGTCTATTGTTTTACTAGCACCAGGCTGTTTGATTACTGTAGGGGTACAATATGATTAAAGTGGGGAAGGGGGAGTTCTACTACTTTGTTCTTCTCTTTCAACATTGTTTTACCTGTTCAAGGCCTCTTGCCATTCTACATAAAGCTGAAGATTGGTTTGCCTTTCTATAAAGAAGGCTATTGGAACATAACACAGGGATAGTCAATACAACTGAACTAAACCAAAAGCAAAGAAGTTTCCTGAATACAACCAAACGCTTTGAAGGCCAGAATAGCAGGGATGGTGGTTTGGGGACCGTGCTTTCAGGGGACATCTAGATCAATTGGCATAACAAAATGTATTAAGAAAACCTTCTGCATTCCACTTTGGTGAGAGGTGTCTGGGGTCTTAAACGCTAGCAAGCAGCCATCTAAGATGCATAAATTGGTCTTAACCCACCTGGAGCCAAGGAGAATGAAGAACACCAAAGACACAAGGTAAATATGAGCGCTAGAGACTGAAAGAGCCACATAAACCAGAGACTTCACCAGCCTGAGATCGGAAGAACTAGATGGTGCCTGGCTACCACTGATCACTGCCCTGACAGGGAACCCAACAGAGAATCCCTGATGCAGCAAGAGAACAGTGGGATGCAGATTTTAAATTTTTGTAAAAAGACCAGGCTTAATGGTCTGACTGAGACCAAAGGGACTCTAATGGTCATGGTCCCCCGACCCTTTGATAGCCCAAGGTTGGAACAATTCCCCAAACCAGCTCTACAGACAGGGGTTGGCCTGGACTATAAGACAGACAGTGATGCTGGTGAGGAGTGAAATTCGTGGCTTAAGTAGACACATGAGACTATGTGGGTGACTCCTGGCTGGCGGCGAGATGAGAAGAAGAGGGGGATAGGAGCTGGTTGAATGGACATGGGGAATACAGGGTGGAGATGAGCAATGTGCTGTATCATTAAGAGGAGAGCTGGGAGTGCATGTCAGGGTGTGTATGGTTTTTTGTATGAGAGGCTGACTTGATCTGTAAACTTTCACCTAAACACAATAAATAAGTTAAAAAAGAAAAAAGAAGGCTGGTCGAATTTTGATTGGTATTGCATTTAATCTATAGATCACTTTGGGTGGTATTGACATCTTAACAATATTAAGTCTTCCAACCCGAGAACATGGAACATCTTTTCATTTATTTAAGTCTTCTTTAATCTCTTGCGGCAATGTTTTATAATTTTCATTGTATAAGTCCTTCACATACCTGATTAGGTTAATCCCTAGGCATTTTATTTTCTTAGATGCTATTATAAATGTAATTGTTTCCCTTTTAGATTTCTCATTGTTGGTGTATAGGTATGCAACTGATTTTTGTTTGTTGACCTTTTACCCTGCAACTGTGCTAAATTCCTCTATTAGCTCTAGAAGTTTTCTTGTGGACTCTTTGAGACTTCCTACATATAGGATCATATCATCAGCAAATAGAGATAATTTTACTTCTTCATTTCCAATTGTGTACTTTTATTTATTTCTCTTGTCTCATTGCTCTGGCTAGGATTTCTAATACAATATTGAATAGAAGCGGTGTGACCAGGTATCCTTGTCATGTTTGTGATTTCAGAGGGAGAGCCCTCACTCTCTCCATTAAATATAATGTTGGTTGTTGACTTTTCATATATGCTGTGAATCATATTGAAGAATCAATTATATTTTAAAATCAGGTTTTGAGCTAGAAATTTAGACAGCCTAATAATCCACAAGAATAAAAATCTGGCAATAAACCACATGAATATATTTCAGTGAAAGTTGGAGCAAGAGACAATACCACAAATTCAATGAACTCCTAGACAAATCTGGAAGCTTGAACTTAATTACCATACAAAGAAAATTGAACTTCCTGACTGTTAATAGATTGTGCTTCCCAATCAAAAAATAGCAGTTTGAAAGGTTTGCTTTATTACTGATTCCCTCATCAATCTTCAGATGCAGTTAGTCCTTGCATCAACTTGTATAACTATCCCTGCTGAAGATGTTGTATGTTCCAGTCTACTTTTAAATAAGGGAACTGTGCCAACAATTAATCAGTATTTGCAAATTAATTACAATTAAACTTCCATAATGGAGAGACACGATTTTTCTTTATCACATTCTTTCATATGGATATACCATAATTTATTTAAACAGACCTGTACTGTTACTGTTGTACAGTCGGTAATTTTCTTTTTTTTTTTTTAACATTACAAATCACACTACACTGAATATCCTGGCACATAAAAATCTGCATGATTCTCAAATTATTTTCTTAGGATAAAATCCTGGAAGTATCCTTACTTCAAAGAGTATGAACATGTTCAAGGCTTTGATGGCTACTGCCAAAATGCCCTAGGGAAAGTTTGCACATATGTAGACATCTCACAGCAGTGTATTAAATGCCCATTTTACTACACTCTTGTCAACACTAGGGATCATAACTCTTCTGCCTTTGAGAGTCTGATATGTGAAAAATAGTGTTTTGTTTCTTTTTTTGCCAGTTCAACTTTTTACAGGTGTACAACTTACTGACAGCAATAACAATAACCAGCTGTGCGACCCTACTCTTAATCGATGCTGTTTTTCTGTCGCTGTTAACCCCCCTTTCCTCCTCCCTCCATCTGTGGTAACCATTAGTAAAGTTTGGTCTCTACATATTTGCCTTTTCTTGTCTTTTTATATGTGAGGTCATACAATATTTGTGATTTTGTAACTGACTTATTTCACTCAGCATAATGTCTTCCAGCTGCATCCATATTGTAGCAAGAATCAAGACTTTGTTTCTTCTCCTGGCTGAGAAGTATTCCATTGTATGTATATGTACCACATTTCGTTTATCCATTCTTCTGTTGATGGGCATTTACGCTGTTTGCACCTTTCGGCTGTTGTGAATAGTGTTGCAATAAACATTGTTGTACAAGTCTCTTTGAGTCTCTGCTTTCAAGTCTTTTGGGTATATGTGTAGGAGTGGAATTGCTGGGTCATATGATAGTTCTATTTTTAGTTTTTTGTAGAAGTGCCACACTACGATCCACAACGGCTACATTACTTTGCATTTCCATCAGCAATGGGTAAGAGTTCCAATTTCCTCACATCCTTCCCAACATTTGTTATTTTCTGTTTTGTTTTTGTTTATCTTAGCCATCCTAGTGGGAACGAAATTGTACATTGTGGTTTTGATTTGCATCTTTCTGATGGCTAATGACACTGCACATTTTTCATGTGTTTGGTGACCATTTGAATGTCATCTTTGGTGAAATGCCTATTCATATCCTTTGCCCATTTTATGCTTAGGTTATTTGTCTTTTTATTTTTAAGTTGTCAAAGTTTTATATATATTTTGGTTGTTAGATTTTTGTTGGCTGTATGATTTCTGAAGGTATCTTTCCAGTCGGTAGCTTGTTTTTCACTACTTTGGTAAAGTCTTTTGATGAACAAAAGTTTTTGATTTTTATAGGGTCTCATTTAGTTGTTTTTTCACTGTCTGTACTTTTATTATAATATTAAATAATCCATTGTTAAAAGCTAGCCTGACAGTGTTGCCTCTGCTTGTTCTTCTAAGAATTCCATGGTTTTATTCTGCACAATTAGGTCATTAATCCATTTTGAATTTGTTTTTGTGTATGGTGTGAGGCAGGAATCCTATTTCATTTTTCCGCATGTGGAAATCAAATTTTCACAGCACCATTCGTAAAATAGACTCTTCTTTCCCCACTGAATGGACTTAGCATCCGTGATTGTTAAGCTTATTGGTCAGTTTGGCTGGGCCCTAATTCTCAGTGGTTTCACAGTTATGTAATGTTATAGTTTGGCAGTTATGTAATGATACAATTTGGCAGTTATGTAATGATGTAGTTATCCTCCATTTTGTGATACAATGGAGGATAATCCATGCTGTGATCTCATGTGATTAGCCCATCAGTTGTAAGGGGACTTTCCTCAGGGGTGTGGCCTGCATCCCATGTATATGGATGTTCTGGAAAAAATCACTGGCTTTTGCTCACTCAGGATCCTGCATCTGTCTCATCATTATCTGACCTTTGTTTCTTGGAACTTGAGCCATCAGCCTTCCATAGTGCCTGCTGATCTTGGATTTGTCAGCTGCCCTATCTGATGAAATTAACCCAGCTGTATCTGAAGAGATTAATGGTTACTTAGTCACGGTGTTCCAAGGAGTGAGATATATGGGAAATCTATTATTTACTTGACCTGTACAAGTGGAAAAATTCTAGGTCAAGGGAAGGACAGTCTAACTCAAATTGCCAATATAAAGAGTCACAGCTCCTCAATCAATTCCCAGACTTGAGCAAGTTTACAGACCCACAACCCCTTGAATGAAGGGGAGGCTGGGTCCCCTTGAGGAAGGACCCCACTATATTACCAAAAATTTGTACTGTTAATCTTTCTCTCAGCCTTCTTCAAAGGGATCTACGGCCTTTTATGACAGTGACTGTTCATTGGGGAAAAGGAAATAATCAGACTTTTCAGGGATTACTGCATTCTGGTTCTGAATTGACACTAATTCCAGAAGACCCAAAGTGTCACTGTGGTCCACAAGTGGGGGCTTGTGGAGGTCAGGCTATTAATGGAGCCTTAGCTCAGGTTCATCTCACAGTGGGTCTAGTGTGTCCCCGAAACCATCCTGCAGTGTTTTCCCCTGTTCCAGAATGCATAATTGGAATAGATATACTCAGCAACTGGCAGAACCCTCTCATTGGATCCCTGACAAGTGGAATAAGGGCTATTACAGTAGGAAAAGCCAAGTGGATTCATCAGCTTTCTTGAGGTAAATCTCTCTCTCTCTCTATGCATATACATATGGAGAAAGAGATCACTACAGGATGGTTTTGTGGACCCACTAGACCCACTGTGAGACGAACCTGAGCTAAGATTACTAGGTTCACTGGTTTTGCTTCTCTAGAGAACCCAGCCTAAGACAGCACCCTTCTCAAAAATCCGTTGCCCATAGATGTGTGAGTTTATTTCTGGACTCTTAATTCTATTTCATTGGTCTATGTGTCTATTCTTATACCAGTACCAGGCTGTTCAGATTACTGTAGCTGTGTAGTACGTTTTAAAATCATGAAGTATAAGTCCTCCTACTTTGTTCTTCTCTTTCAACATTGCTTCAGCTATTCAGGGCTTCTTGCCATTCCATATAAAATTGAGGATTGGTTTTTCTATTTCTGTAAAGAAGGCTATTGGAATTTTGATTGGTATTGCATTTAATCTATAGATCACTTTGGGTAGTATTGACATCTTAACAATATTAAGTCTTCCAGCCCGAGAACATGGAATATCTTTCCATTTCTTTAAGTCTTCTTTAATCTCTTTCAGCAATGTTTTATAGTTCTCATCATGTAAGTCCTCCATGTCCCTGGTTAGATTTATTTCTAGGTATTTTATTCTCTTATTTGGTATGGTAAATAGAATTGTTATTGCGTCACTTTGTTATTCTTATTTTATCGTTTTTGTTGAGAATATACCCACCAAAACATACACCAACTCCACAGTTTCTACACGTACCATTTACTGGCAGTGATTGCATTCTTTGAGTTGTGCAATCATTCTCACCCTCCTTTTCTGAGTTGTTCCTCCCCATTAACATAAAGTCACTGTTCCTAAGCTATGCTGTCACTCTTTAATTTCATTCCACTGATTGATGGTGAGTTTAAATTCACTAAATATATGTTTATTGGATTTTTTAAAATATGTTTTTGAGAATCGCTGTACATATTCTTTGCTTGTTTGTTCCTTTGGTTGTTTATCCTCTCCTTGCTACTTTGCGTTAACGCTGTATAACCAGAATACATTCACTTCTATGTAAATATGTTATTATTTCTCCCCCCATTTGTCACTTGTCTCTAAAGTCCCTTTTAATCCTAAGAATCACTTTGTTTAATGTGTCCTTTTTCCTAAAAATGGTAAAATTTATTCTCATTTTGTTTGTATAGAAATAACTATGTTGAGTTTGAGAAGAGATATTTTATCAATGAGAAGACAGCATGAGCATTCTGGAATTTGGAGTGGAGACGTGGGTAAAGGAGAAATATAAAGGCAACATTAGTCCATCTCTGTTTGAAAGAAAGAAAAGGGATCAGAACATGTATAACTGAAAGAGACAAATGACCTTGTAAAAAGCTTTTTATTTTGTAAGAAATCTGAGGCAACGAGTTAAAGTATAGGGCCTGAGGGGGAAGAAAACTAGGTATATTAGATATGGTAGTTTTCTTATTTGTTTGCTTGTTTATGTGTTTATTTTATTGATAGAGAAGGAATTCTTTTTAAAAGCAAGCTTCCTCCCTCTGTGGACACACCTTTATTTCTTGGGCAGTGTATAAATTTACACACAAATTCCCATAGCACAAACAAAGAAGAACAGGTCCTATGCGCACTCCATCTGGTGTCAGGTAGCTTGTGTGTCCACTTGGAGGGCCCAGATTCTCAACCACAAAATTAGCTTGGATCAACACATCTCAGCAACCCTGAAACATTGTTTTGTTTTATTTTATTTTGTAAGAATAACACAAAAACGAGTGTGTCGTTGTTGCTAGCTGCTGTCAAGTCAGCCCTGACTCATGGTGACCCCTTGGGTTACAGAGTAGAACTATTCCACAGGGTTTTCTTGGATGTGATCTTTACGGAAGCAGTTCGCCAGGGCTTTCTTCCACAGAGTCTCTGGGTGTGTTCTAACCACCAACCTTTAGGTTTGCGACTGATCGCCAACCACTTGCACCATCCAGGCTCCTGAAAAATTAGCTTAGAAGAACTGAATCCACGTATCAAATTAACTACGTACCCTTTATTAAGTAATCAATTGCTGTCAACTCTGATCCATGTGTGTCAGAATAGAACTGTGTACCATAGAGGTTTCTATGGCTGATTTTTCAAAGGTAGGTCACTGGGCCTTTCTCTCTCTAGGTGGACTTAAACCTCCAACCTTTTGGTTAGCAGCCGAAAGGTTGATAACCGTTTGCACAATTGATTTGCACAATTCAGGGGCTATACCATACTTCAGTAGCCCTGGTGGCACAGTGGTTAAAGCTTTCAGCTGCTCACTGAAAGGTTGGTTGTTCAAACCCACAGCTGTTCCATGGAAGAAAGATGTAGCAATCTGCTTCCATAAAGATTACAGCCTTGAAAACCCTATGGGGCAGTTCAGGCTCTGTCCTGTAGGGTCACTATGAGTGAGAATCGACTCAACAGCAATGGGTTTTTCTTTTTTTATAAAAATTAAAAAAAATTTTTTTATAACATACTTATTAATCTCTGCAGAATGAGTTGGGCACAGCCAGATCTATTCCTGGACCATGTCCTTTTCTTATGTCAACATTCCAATATCTTTTTCATGTGTTGACCTACTTTTATGTCTGTCTGTTCCCACCCTGGCCTATTCCCTACCTTCATATGAGTCCCAACTTAAAGTCTCTTTCTTTAAGTGCAGGTGATATGTTAACTGCAAAGAGTTCTTAGTTCTCACTATGAAAATTTCAGTCTCAAAATTTAAAATAACATGTTATTTAACTCAGTGTCCATTGGCTTGGATAAAGACCACACTACTTGCTACTAAAATGCTAAAATTCCATTTCAGAAATGCATCCTACCTTCTAAAAACTGTTGCCTTTTTTATACTAAATAATGGGAAGGGTTTTTAGATCTTCCTGATTTCTAGAGGAAAGATATTATGTTTTAGTCTGAACCTCTTCCCCATTAATTCTGTAAAATTTATTTACTTGGTTATTTCCCAAGCCCCACTATGAAAAGTTCCCCCACCTTGCTGTGGCAAGACGAGACAAAGGCAGTCAGCTCGCTATTTGCTGGGTTTTACTTTTCAACTATTCAGGCTGCACTCTGTGGTGGTTACATGCTCAGCTTATTTGACAAGTAACCTTTGTTTTACTTGGTTTATAGATTTCTATCTTACCAAGGTAGCAGATGAGAACAGAAAATTAATTTTACAGAACCTAATCCTTCAGATCAAAAAATGTTTAGACGTGACTAAGTCTCTGACTTCTACAGTCCCCATCCAGTCTGGCCCTTTCTTGTTCCATTAGGTGGTATAATGTGTAGCTTTAGTGTGATGTTTTGACAGAGATCTACCAGGCGCTCTCTGTTTTCAGACAAAGATGCAAAAGAGAGTCAAGGGCCAGAGACACTAAGTGCAGAGTCAGACATATCAGAGCTCTGTGAACCTGGGACAAAAGTGAAGGTCAGGAACAGTATTCACAGTGACCAAGCATTCCCAGAACGATGGTTGGCTATACTGCCCAATATTTTATGGAACTGATTAGTTTCTTAATCACATTCTCATCAACTGCTTTAAATTCAGACTACGGGAAAAAGTGGGGGAGGTTTTTTATAAGATAAAATGATGGAAAAAATTAGATTCATTTCACCAAAATTCAGCTTACAGTCCTGAGTAAATGGGGGACATAACCCATAAAGTGAGAGTACAGCATGAATTAACTCCAGCTGAAATCAGATCTTAATCCAGAGATGCCAGGTTATGGAAAACCCAAGATAGAAGAAAATTTTAATCCATTTGCCAATTTATTTCACAATCCATTTTTATTTACTATGGACTTTATCACTGAGGTCTAACTCTTGATTCTCTCTCCAACATGAGTTCCATCATCTCTTCCTTGTTAACAGAAGCTCTGTTTTGCTCACTCTCTTCTAAGTGGTCAGGTCCTTCAGGAGAGGCTGGGACCTTTCTCAGCCCCAGAGAGTGAATCTTGACTTGTCTCATGGAATCAAGATGTTCCCAACTCCCTCAACACTGAGGAATTCCTGGATAAGGAGACTAAGGGGATGTCCGCTGACGGGCATCTGGGAACAGACTTCACCAAGACACTGCTGGGGTGGCTTGTGACCCCTGGAAATAGGCAACTGTCTTACAAACATCGAATCCCAAGCCTAGGGACCGGGACAACACATTAAGAATGCTAGAGGAGTAAAGGAACCTGGGTCCTCGTTGATGGTGCTGAGACATCCAGTTATATGAAAAAAGGTATGTCCTCAATTATTTAACATACTCTCCATTGGGTTGTCTATCACTTGCAGCTGCAAGCAACCTTCTGCCTCAGTTAGTGTTTAGTGGACACTGTCAGTAGATAGACTCAACTATTTTATATGCTCATTTTGTGGCAGAAAACATTATTCAAATGTATCCTGTAACCTGATGAGACTTTTCAGTGATCTAATTAACAACAACAAAAAATATAATTTGGTGCCTATCTCTATCAGATGTTCACTGAATTTCAGTAGAGTGAAATTTCTTTTCTTCTGGATGTTGAGTCCAAAAATTAAAATTTCATTTCCAACTCTGGAGTTGTTAGCATATTGTGACCTAGCATTGCCAACTGAGTTCATTCAGCTTATTAAAAATTATCAGCAAGATATTAACATGATAGAATCATCATATATTTAAGAGCTACTTCATAAATAAGATTTCCAAATTAGCAAAAGAAAGTTCCTTTTATCAATAGAAACTTTCATGTGGACTTTACACCATTGTCTTTCTATGAACAACCCATGAATTTTCCAATGAAATAGTATTAGGTTGACCCATATGAAATTGTTGATTTCCTGGGTTAAAAAGAGTTGAAGACCATCAACGTCATGCAGTTCAATGTAAAAAATCTACAACTTACCCACTCTTGATTTCATTACAAATCACTCTGAAAAGCTAAAGCGTAAAAAAAAAAAAAAAAAAGGCGTAAAGATTAATAAAATTGATCATTTCCATATAATTAATCAACAGTTTTAAAAGGTGCTATCAATGAATGGCTAGCTTAACTCATTTAATTACGTTTTTATCAAAGCCAATATTCCTGTGTTTTTCACGTTGCTTTGGGTCTGTCAGTATGAAAGCTGCTGTATTTTTTTTTTTTTTTTTTTTGCTTGGATTTGATTGTTTTAAAAATAATATAAATGTCACAACACTGCCTGTTAAAATGTGTCACATGTTTTATAACATAATAATTCTTTCTCATATTTCCCTGGCCATGTCATATAATAAGTAAAATGCAACAATACCCCCAACTTTCGTTCTTTCAAATGGCTGAATTGTAAAGATGTCCCATTATCTTAGCCTTTGAATAATCTCATCAAGAGTGTTACTTGCTCATTCTCCGATTCTTCTTTGAGCTGTATTTTCAGACAAGGGTATCAATTATCTTCTCATTAGCACCTGAACAAAGTTAAATAATCTTTCCCCATGTAGTAGGTTTCTCCCTCACCTGTGAAGTTGCAACTTATATACTTTCTCAGACCAGTTGCCATGGAGTCTGCTCCAACTCATGGTGACCCCATGTGTTTCAGAGTAGAACTGAATTCCATGGGGTTTTCAATGGCTGTGATTTTGGAAGTAGGCTGCCAGGCCTTTCTTCCAAGGTGCCTCTGGATGGGCTTGAACTGCCAACCTTCAGGTTAGCAGTGTCCTGTAAACTGTCTGCACTACCCACAGAGCTTTTCCCACTCTAGAGGCCTGGAGAAGAGCAGAGCTGGTGACGTTCTGGTCAGCAGGATCTCCTTGTTTAAGAAACAGCCCCCCTGCAGGTGCTTTCTTCTCACCTGGATTCTCTCTCTGGCCAGATGTTTCCAAGGACCCAGAAAGCTGTATTTAGGGAAGTGAGTTCTCTCTGACAGAGTGTTGTGTCAATTATCAAAGTGCCTCATCCTGATATTTTAAGCAGCTCTCTTGTTGGCTTGCCCTGCACCTCAAACTTCTGGGGTTCTCCTAAGGATCTCCTTGTTCCTGTTGGCCCAGAGTTTGGCTCTCCCAGCCACTCTGCCTTCTGTAATGTGTGTCTACATGCTGTTTTCCATCTGCCTGGCTCTCTCTGACTTCTTTTCTGACTTATGTTCCTTGTCTTTGCCCCAATTCTGACTCGTCATCTTCCTTAAGCTACTGAACCTTCAAGCATTGCTTCTGATTTCCTGTCCCTATGTCCACAGTAACTTAACTGCAGTGAGACACCAGCTTGGCCCTTTATAAGAACACCTTCCCTTAGAACTCACCTTTATTTCTCCTCCTCTGTTATAAACTCAGCCCCTCTCCCACCATGGGGTGTTTGGTGATTACTAATAATACCTTATGTTTACATTACACTCTCTTGTTTACAAAACACTTATCACATTGATAGAAAAACATGTAGAGCAGCCTGGAATCCTAGAGTCAGAGGATGTCCCAGGGTTGATACCCTAATGCTGGTGTGCAAACCAGTGGTAGGTTTAAGATAATGTGAGAAAAAAAAAAAAAATTTTACTGTCTCCACTCAAAAATTTGATTCAGTTGCTTTGAAGGTTGCAAAAATTTGTGTTTTACCGTACCCCATGTGGTTTTGATGCCTGGCCAGGTTTAGAAACCAGGGACAGTCTATTTCACTTCTAAAGGATGGTTAGCTAGCTTCCAATTAAGCCTCACCATTGTAAGGAAATCTGCCATTTTGAAAGGCCATTCTCTTGCTCAGTAACTCTTGTTGTTGGGAAGTTTGTCCTAGTGTGAGCCAAAACCAAATTTAGCCTATTACTTACTGTTAGTTGCTGTCAAGTCAATCCCAACTCATGGCAACCCCATGTGTGCAGAGTAAAACCGTTTCATAGGGTTTTCAAGGTTGTGGCTTTTTCGAAACAGAGAGCTAGTGCTAACTCACAAGGTGCCTCTGGGTGAATTTGAACCATCAACCCTCCATCTGGTAGTCGTGTGCTTAACTGTTTGCGACAACCAGAGAGTTGTTAATCTGTCCAAAGTAGTGGTGAATTCAAGGAATCGTTTCAGAGTTTCTCTCCCTATCAATTACAAAGAAGAAAATGGCAACTTTATAATGGAGAAACCTGGCAGACATCGACTTGACCAAGTCATCAAGGTTGGCAGCACCACGGATGAGACTGGTTGACATCATGTGCCTCCTGATGTGATCTACTGAAAAGAGCACAGCTTCATTTCTGTGACATTCTTGCCAATAATGGATGTCTTAGATCTGGTCATAAGTTAACCCTGGGCAGGTCTAGGCTGAAGGACATCCTACAGAACAAAAGACCAGTACTCTTTAAAACTGTCAAGATCATGAAAGACACAGAAAGGCTAAGCAACTGATCCAGACTGAAGTAGACTGAAGAGATGGGACTCCCAAATTTGGACTATCAGGTTATAAACAGAATTCAACTAAATATAAAAATTAAACAATAGGAAATCCCAGCGCTCTTGTCAGTATCTTGGAAATTCTCAACAAATGTCAGTGATTCCACTCCTGATGAAAAGCTTATAATTGTATTTTTATTATTTTGAGAAATTCTAATATTTATCATTGATCAAAGGACAATGAGTCCATGAGTTTATCATTCGTATCTAGAAGGAAAACTTCTTTAACTCCTATTTTTAACTGGGAAATGTTTTTATTTCTTGAGACTCATATTTTTGTTCTTCTTTCCTCAAGACTCAGGTCTTTGAAAAGGTCAGTTTTTTCATCTATAAAATGGATGAAACAACCAAAGCCAAAACCCAGTTGGCATCATCAGAAGGAAAAGCTAAACTGAGTGCGTTTTAACCACATCCCAAAGAGATCCTATTGAAAGACTCTTAGCACTGGTAAAACCCATTGCTGTTGAGTTGACTTGGACTCACAGGGACCCTATAGGACAGAGTAGAACTGTCTCATAGGGTTTCCAAAGAGCAGCTGGTAGATTCAAACTGCTGACTTTTTGGTTAGCAGCCGAGTTCTTAACCACTGCGCCACCAGGGCTCCAAACTGGTAGGTAAGTGCCATGTAACCTGAAGATCACATTGAGATAGGAAGTTCAGACAAACATGCCTGATCAAATAAAATTAGCTTTTTCAGAGGAGGAGGCATTGAGACAAGGCTGGCTCTTTTCAGTCACTGTGGGGCTCTTAACATCTCCATTTGCATAGAAAAAGGGGAAAAAAAATTTGGAAAGTATACATGCAGATGGCCTGATGGATGTGGAGCCAACTTCTTCTTCTTCTATTAAAGCTACAGTGGAATGGCTGACCTTGAAATTATACTAATGAAGAGCAGGTGTTGCAACAAACCTTAGCTATTCCGAAATCAGAAAATTTGCGGTGACAAGATCAATTATTCTCCAGGTCTTAACTTTTTCTGTATCTGCCAACTCTATTAACCCTTTGGTCTGCATTAGGAGGCTCCTGTCTTACTCGAGGAAACACTGTTGCCAAACTCAGTGGTGCTCAACCTTGGATGCACACATAAAGCGCCTCTCACATTTTAAATCTAGTTGTCTGTTCCCTGCCCCTGGAAAATCTGATTCAAACACCTGGAATGGGCTCTGCAGTGGGGATGGGGCCTATCTTACCAAAGAAACCAGGTGACTTTTAAGGAACACTCAGTGTCATGAAGCATGGCTAAAACTCAGCATTTCCAAGATTTGTCTAATAACAAGAATCACCTAAGTACTTGCTAAAAATACAAATTCATATGCTCTACCCCAGAACTACTAAATCAGAATTTTCAGGGGATAGGCCTGGGAATCTGTCTTTTTTTCTTTTTTTTTAATAAATACACCATATGATGACTAATTCTTATGATTTAGGCAAGTTTTGGAAATATTCCAGTAGACCCTTGCTGTGCAAAGAGTGGTCTGTAGAACAGAAGAACCAGCATCTCCTGGGAGCTTGTTGGAAGTGCAGACTCTCAGCCTCCACTCCAAAACTTCTATATCAGAATCTGCATTTTAACAAGATCCCAGGAGATTCCCATGTGGGTTAAAGTTGGAGAAGCACTACTGTAGACCAAAAGGGGCCCTGGTGCCATAGTGGTTAAAACGATTGGCTGCTAAGCGAAGGGTCAGTTGTTCAAAGCCACCAGCCGCTCCGTGGGAGAAAGATGTAGCAGTCTGCTTCCTTAGAGATTTAGGGCCTTGGAAACCCTATGGAGCCCCTGTGAGTTGGAATCAACTCGACAGGTTTACTGTAGACCAAAGGAGCCCTGGGAGCACAGTGGTTAGGTGCTCGGTGGTTCAAACCACCAGCCGCTCCACAGTAGAAAGATGTGGCAGTCTACTTCTGTAAAGATTACAGCCTTGGAGACCCTGGAGGGCAGTTCTACTCTGTCCCTCTCACCTCTGCTCGATTTTCTCTTTTATATCTCAAAAGGGATTGACTCAAGATACAACCTAATCCTATAGGTTGAGTCCTGTCTCATTAACATAACTGCCTCTAATCCCGCCTCATTAACATTATGGAGGATAGGATTTACAACACTAGGATAATTACATCAGATCACAAAATGGAGGACAACCACACAACACTGGGAATCATGGCCTAGCCAAGTTGACATGCATTTTGGGGGGACACAATTCAATCCATAACACATGCTGTATGCCCTTCCAGCATCCTAAATCAAAGTGTGGCTTCAATTTTTGGACTTATTAATGCTGAACGTTAGACATAATGATATTCAAATGCTAACACACAAATATATAAGGGCAAATGTATTTGTTTCTTAGCACTGCCTTAACAAATGGCCACAAAGTGATTGGCTTAAAAAAAAAAAAAAACAACAGAAATTTATTCTCTCACAGTGCTGGAGGCTAGAAGTCAGCGATCTGGGTGCCCGCAGGGCCATGCTCTCGCTGAAGGCTCTCCTTGCCTCTCCTAGTTTATGGTGGTTGCCGGTAGACTTTGGCGGTCCTTAGCTCATGGCAGCATAACCCCAAACTCTTCCCCTTTCTTCACATAGCCATCTCCCTATATGTCTCCGTGGGCCATCTTCTTTTCTCATAAGGACATGAGTCACTGGATTCAGGGCCCACCCTAATTCAGTATGACCTCAACTAATTACATTTGCAAAGACCCTATTTCCAAACAAGATCTTTTTTTTTTTTTTTTTCACCAGCTGCTCTGAGGGAGAAAGATGGCGATCTGCTTCTGTAAAGATTACAGTCTTGGAAATCCTGTGGGACAATTCTACTCTGTCCTATAGGGTTGCTATGAGTTGGAATCCACTAACAAGATCATATTTATAGGTACCTGAGGTTAGGACGCTATGAGTTGGAATGGACTCAAAGGCAATGGGTTTGGTTTTTGGTTTGAAGTTAGGACGGGACATATATTTTTAGAGGACACAATTCAATCCACTAAAGCAAGTAAAAACGAGTTTGGGATTATCTGCCAGTTTGGACGGAAACCCTGGTGGCGTAGTGGTTAAGTGCTACGGCTGCTAACCAAAGGGTCGGCAGTTCATAATCCGCCAGGCGCTCTTTGGAAACACTATGGGGCAGTTCTACTCTGGCCTACAGGGTTGCTATGAGTCGGAATCGACTGGATGGCACTGGGTTTGGTTTTGGCCACATTGGACAATCCATGCCTTTTCATCTTTACATTAGAAAATAGAAACTTGGCAATAATTCAAAGTTAAAAGATCGAAGTTTCTTTTGGAGATTTGAGGTAAAACTCGCCTTTAGATTATCAAAAAAGCATGCATTTCATAATTAACCCATCTACTTCCTTCCCCGCATTACATCATGAATTCTCACTGCTGGAATAACAGCAATAATTCTTCCATAAGGAACCGACACTCTTGCCTCTGAGCACTCAGAGGGGCGGCTGTGAGTACTGTATAAATCAAGTATTTAAGTAAGCGTGGAAAGGAATGAACAAGTTCACTATGACAGGGGCTTGCAAATCAACTAGGATTCATAAATTACCCACAGAGAAGAAATGCTTTTAATGCTCAGGGTTCTTTTATCCTAACATTTATTCTTTGGCCATAAAACATGCTGTCACTTTAAAATGTTACTTATTTTCAATTTTTTTTTAATCACAGTATTTCCCAACAAAAGGTGGCTACAAGAGCACAAAATTGCCTTTCAATTGAAAATAAATAAATAAATTCTTACCTTGTACCTTTTCCGAACCCGTAGGAGTCTTGGTTATTTGTTTTGGAGGATGTCTCAAATGCCGTTTGTTGGAGGTGAGCCAAAGAACTACAAAGCCAGGAGGAAGAAGGGGAAGGAAGGAAGAGGCAAATCAGTTTAGTTAAAGCCAGAGACATCCCTGACCTCTCTCCCTGCTTCAGGGACATTCTCTCATTATACCTGATGGTTTTTCCTCCCCAGCTTCTCAGAAGTTCACACTGCAGCTGCTATTTCCTCTTTGTCAATTACCCACCTAGCATTTCAGTTCCCAATTGTCCTAATGATGGAGGGTTGGATCCGAAATGGACTTCTCTGGTGATATTACCTGGAACAAGAGTTCAGCAACCCAGCGATTCTTCTGACGGCTGAATGAATGTCCTGATGTCACCTCAAACAATGCCCCTTGGTCCCATCAACATCATCACAGCTTCTCAGTGAGGCTACCTTACCTGGTCACCCCATCTCAAATTTTCGCAGCCTCGTTATGGGTTGAATTGTCTCCCAAAAAGATATGTTGAAGTCCTAACCCCTGGTACCTGAGAACATGATCTTGTTTGGATACAGCATCTCTGAAGATGTTATCAGTTCAGTTAACATGCTGCAGTAGTTGGGTCCTAATCCAATCTAAGTGGTGTCCTTATAAAAGGGAAAAGGGACGAAGAGAGACTGAGGAAAGACGGCCATGTGAAGATGCTTCCACAAGCCAAGAAACGCCTGGGGCTACCAGAAGATGGGAGAGTCAAGGAAGGATCTTGTCCTAGAGCCTTCTGAGAGAACATGGCCCTGTTGACACCTTGAATTTGGACCCTAGCCTTCAGTTTTGTGAGACAATAAATTTAAGCTCTTAAAAGCCATCAGGGTTGTGGTATGTTACAGCAGCCATGTGAAACTCACACAGTCCCCTCGCCCTCCTTTTTTTCTGTTTTATTTTTCTCCTTAGCGCATATCACTGTCTAAAATTCCAAAGGATTTACTTCTTTGTCTTGTTTATCATATGTCTCCCCTACTAGGGTAGAGGAAACCCTGGTGGTGTAGTGGTTAAGTGCTAAGGCTGCTAACCAAAGGGTTGGCAGTTTTAATCCGCCAGGCGCTCCTTAGAAACTCTACGGGGCAGTTCTACTCTGTCTTATAGGGTCGCTATGAGTCAGAATTGACTCAACGGCATTGGGTTTGGTTTTTTTTGGTTTACTAGAGTAGAAGCTCTATGAGGGCAGGAATTTTTTACTCTGTTTTATTCTCTTCTGTGAACCCTGTACTTAAAATAATCTCTCAATAAATATTTGTTACATGAATAAATAATTAGCTGACTTGGTCATTTTTACTGGACTTAATCCACTGAACAAAGGTCCCTTGGGTGAAGGTATGAGCCACATTCTTCGGGCAGAGCCAGGAGCAGGACCAGCCTGCAAGACCCCTTCTTAAATAACATAAGACATTAAATTGAATTAAGCCTGGTCTTTTAGAAAACTCATTTCTAAATCCTAGGGACCACAGCCACACAGCAGAAGAGGACCGGGCATTATTCTGATACATCCTGAACAAACAGTCAAGCCAAGCTGGCCAGAAGAAGACAGAGAGCAGTTAGTTTGTGTTTCAATATACCTTAATCATTTCAGAAGATTAATATGGAAATAAAGAAATAACACTTGCCTATCTGAGAAACCAGAAACCCTGGTGGCATAGTGGTTAAGAGCTACAGCTGCTAACCAAAAGGTTGGCAGTTTGAATCCACTGGCTGCTCCTTGGAAACTCTATGAGGCAGTTCTACTCTGTCCTATAGGATTCTATGAGTCATAATCGACTCGGCAGCAGTGGGTTTTTTATCTGAGAAATGAGAGCCCTGGTGGGGCAGTGTTTAAGAGCTATAGCTGCTAACCAAAAGGTCAGCAGTTCGAATCCACCAGTGGCTACTTGGAAACCCTATGGGGCAGTTCTACTCCATGTTATGGGTTGGAATTGACTCAGTGGCAATGGGTTTGGATTTTTTAATTTAAGAAACTAGTAAACTTTGGCAAAGCTTCCCAATATTATTTGCTTACTTATAACTGATTTATTTTTATTATTATTAAAAACAAAAGTTATTACAGTTCTTCAAATAAGTTAAACACAGAATTACCATATGACCCAACTATTCTACTCCTGAGTGTATATCCAAGAAAGTATTTAATAGAAGGGACTCAAACAGGTACTTCTACACTAATGTCCATTGTAGCTCTATTCTAAATAGCCAAACGGTGGAAACAACCCAGTGTCCAGTAACAGATGAATGGATAAGCAAAGCATGATACATACATACAGTGGAATATTAGTCATAAAGAGAAATGAAATTCTAATATGACATGGATAAACCTTGAAAACATTAGTGAAATGTCAGATATAAAAGGACAAATATTGTGTGATCTACTTATATGAAATAATCTAGAATAGACAATAGAAAAGACCATGACTTGGGTCAGGGGCACCTTAGCCCTCAAAGTGACATCTTTGCTTTTTAACACTTTAAAGAGGTCTTTTGTAGCAGATTTACCTGCTGTAATAACGTTGTTTGATTTATTCATTGCTACTTCCATGGATGCTGATTGTTGATCCAAGTAGAATGAAATCATAGATAACTTCAGTTTCTTCCTCACCCCCTATTTATAGGTGAGGAAAAAATAAAATACAGAAAGGTTAACTAACTAACCCAAAGTAACACAGCTGGGAAAAGGTAGAGCCAGGACTTGAACCAGCTCTGAATTAGCCATTACACTAGTCACTGAGTCCAGTTACTATGGAGAACCCTGGTCCAGTGATCGTTTTCCACTTCTCATTTAAAATGAATAGGAGCAATGGCCCATCCCTTCTGCCAAAATATGAGGACTCAATTTACCTCTTACATACTTGCTTTTACAGTTTTGTTTAGTTTTTTAAAACTGTCCTACAATTTCAATGAAATTAAGAAACACTTGAAAATGCGTTGGCTCCCGTCGTCCAGATTCTTGTTGCCGAAGTGGTTTCAGCCTCGCCAGAGAGTTCATTGTTTAGCCAGTTATCCTTTGTGTTCTAAAAGAAAAGACTGCTTTTCCAAATGTAACTTGGCTTCTCACATTCTGCTTATCCAAAACATAATGTTATTCAATTAGTCGCTAGTGAGCTGAAAAGATTCTTAAAAAAAAAAAAAAAAAAGAACCAAAGTGCTCGTAAGTACACTGATTGCGTCTGAGATCAAGTAAAGCTCTCAGAATCATACACTGCGATGCCTGAGAGCCTGGACTTTGTTCTCCCCACACCATCTGCTGGATAGAGGAAACGTGACTACCCAGGGAAAGCCTGCTCCTGCGCCCCATGCTGGCTCCGGAGTCAATGAAACGGGCGCTCTTGCACTCTGGCACTGGTGGGAAAGAGAAAACTCGGCCTAGATTATCATGAAATTATTCTTGATGCCTGTTCACAGGAACCCCCGAGCGAGCTGATGTGGCTAACAAAGAAGGTTTGTTCAACCAGGACCTGAGCCATCAGTCTGGCCTTAGAATAATTTTTAGCAGCAGACAGGCCTAGGTGTTTTGGTGGAGGGCAGGGAGAGAGAGCTAAGTACTATGCTGCATGCAGCTATACATCATAGTCTGAATTGTTTGTTGGTTTGATGTTTTTCTTTTGATATCTGAATTGTTTTAATACTTTCTGTACTCAGAAGAAGGAGCCCTGGTGGCACAGTGGTTAGGCACTCGCCTGCTAAAAGGTTAGCAGCTAGAACCCATCAGGCGCTGCAGGGAGAAAGATATGACAGTCTGCTTCCATAAAGGTTACAGCCTTGGCAATCCCGTGGGGCAGTTCTACTCTGTCCTATAGGGTCGCTGTGAGTCAGAATTCAACTCGATGGCAATGGGATACACTCAGAAGAAAGACCTGGCAACTTACTCCTGTAAAGATTACAGCCTAGCAAGCCTATGGGCTGTTCTACTCTGTCACACGGGGTCACTATGAGTCAAAATCAACTCAATAGCACGCAACGACAACAACATCTACTATAAGACTTAGTCGTAGCATGTTGTTAGCTCCATGGAGTTGGCCCTCAATTCATGGTGACCCCACACACAGTGGAACTAAATGCTGCCCTGTCCTGCACCATCCCCATGATTTGTTGCACATATTGGAATCCATAGAGTTTTTATTGGCTGATTTTCAGAAGTAGATTAACAGGCCTTTCTTCCTAGTCCATAATAGTCTGGAAGCTCTGCTGAAGCCTGTTCAGCACCATAGCAACACACAAGCCTCCACGGACAGACAGGTGGTGGCGGTGCTGGCTGGGAACCCAACCTGGATCTCCAGCACGGAAGGAGAGAATTCTACCACTGAACCGTCACCGCCCCCACTGCTTGTATCATAGTATATTTATTTATTTTAGGATTTCCATAGTACTTATTGCTATAATCTGGAGGTCCTTTGACAATAGAATGTTTCAAGACCATGTATATGAATATGGTTTCATCTTTGCTGAAAAAGATAAGCCAGCCTGACTCCAGGTGATTGTTGTTTTCCATTGTCCAGTACCTTCAAATTTGCGCTGATAGCAACGGATCATTCCCATTTGTTGCTAGGAAAAAACAAAAGTGGGGTTGGTTTTACCAGCTGTTTTGACTTTCTAAATCCTCTTAGAAAAATCTCAGAATGAGTTGTATTTGGATACGCAATCCTAGAAGCTGTTTGAGGACTTCTCTGTTACAAGTATATTCAAACGTCTGTACAAAACCCATGGCGTTGTCATCGGTTTTACCTACTTCTTTTCCCAAGAAAACTCCTAGAAAGAAATCTACTGTAGCTGTTTCAACACTTCCATGTCTCTTATCACTGTTTTGTTCATTACAAAGCAGGCTCACACCCCCCTCACCCTGTAGAAACAGTTCTGGCAAAGATCCTCAGAGACTAACGTGACCATATGCCCCTGTTTGCCCAAGAACAGGTGTTGTTCTGCTATAATTAATAGCATCTCCTTTCACTCTCACATGTGCCCCGGTTGATGATAAATTATTTGGTTGCTCTACCAATGACCTTCTAATTGCCAAATTCAAAAATGCTTTTCTGTTTTCATAGGACTTGACCTCTCCGAAGCATTTGACAGTGTTATTCACTCCCACAATAATAAGACTCTCTTTTCCCTTGCCTTCCTGACACTATTCTCTCCTGTATCTCGGGTCCATGTAAACTTTCTTGGTGAGCTTCTCTTCCTTTAAATGTTGGTGTAACCTAAGGCTTCATATTAGACCCTTTTGCCACTTTACGTGATCACCATGTCATTAGCCACAATCTACAATCTGATGACCCTTTACTCTCTCTACCCAAGACCATTCGCCTAGGCTCCAGTCCCCTGTCCTTGCCACCTGAGTGTCCCCGAGACATCACAAGATCAGTGTGTCCAAAACTGAGTTCTTTGCCTTTCCTCCAAATCTGCTCTTCCTCCTTTGTGCCACTTATGGTGGATGGTGCACATTCTGCTTCCACACCTTAGCCATGGCATCTGTTTACCCCAGTACAGCCTGGTTATCCATGTGCCAGGCAAGTCTCTGGCCCATGGGTATAAATGATTATTATTTTAAGATATGAGTTTTGGAGTAATGTTACTGTGGCTTATAGCCAACCAATGCAGAAATTGTTTCTCGGAGCAGGGTGCAAGCACAAGAAAAATTTACATTATGTAATATTGGCTTTAGGACTGGGTGGCAGTAGGTGAAGAAACTGTTATAGGAGTTTGAAGCAATGGCAATGAAATTTCTATAGGAGGCTGAAGACATGGTAACTGTTATGGATTGAATTGTGCCCCCCCAAAATATGTGTTGGAATCTTAACTCACGCGCCTGTGGATGTAATGCTGTTTGGAAATAGGATTTTTTTGTTATGTTAATGGCGTCATACCAATGTAGGATGTGCTCTGAACCTAATCACTTCTAAGTTATAAAAAAGGACAGATTAGACATGCACAAACTGGGAAACACAGACAACTATGTGAAGATCGTCTCCAAACCAAAGAACTAAGGAATTTCCTGGACTACTTACAAGGAAAAAATCAACATGACTGACACCCTGATTTGGACTTCTCGCTTCTCGAACTGTGAAAAGATAAATTTCTGTTCATTAAAGACAACCACTTCTGGTATTTCTGTTACAGCAGAACCAGGTAATTAAGACAGTGACCTATTATACATGACGGTAAAGCATTTGATAAGACTGTTAATTATGGAAACTCGGAAGACAGACCTAATCAACTTATGGTCTTGGACTAGATAGTTTTTCAGACAGAGTATTCAAAGCATGAGATAATTACTTTTAGCTGCATGTGAATAAGGATCTACAAGTGACAAACACCAGCATGAATTAAAAGAGACGGAAACTTATCAAAATATAAAAGACTTCTGGGCCCCTAACCTTCTATAAGGAGACGTAGCAGTCTTGAAAAGATGCTCAGCCACCAAAAGGAGCATATTTCCAGTGTCCTCTTCAGAAATGGCCAAGCTTGATGATGGAAATGAAAGTACATCCTAGGACGGGGAACCAAGAGCCATGAAAAACAAGGGACTGAGAAGCAAGCCATTCTCACAGAGCAGAACCCAAGTCTAATCAAGGAACATTCTCTACCGAGGGTAGGGAGACCTAGCAACATTTGTCTGTAAGATTTCAGAATTTCTCTGGGCAGTTATCTCTATGACTCCCTTTCCTCCCCTATTCTAATGGGGGTATTTGTTGTGGTTATCTTGTCCCTGTTTTCACCGTTGTATGTTGGGCATGTGTGGGACAGATAACTTGTCTATTTCATAGGCTGCTGAATTAAGAAAAGCTATACCTGGAACAGATATAGATCATGCAATCTTGTTCTTGGAGCCTGATGCCATAATTTGATGAGATTTTAGGGGCAGTGGAATGGTTATGAGTAAATTTTGCATATGGGAAGGATGTGAATAATTGTGGCTACATGGTACACTATTCTAGATTGAATTACTTGCCACAGTTCTTCACCCATCCCTGCATCCACACCGATGCCATAGCTTCATTGTGGGAAGAGTTTTCTTCCTTATCTGTTTACTTTGGACTTAGCCATGTGACTTGCTTTGGTTAATGGAAATGGGTGGAGCAGACAATGTGCCCACTCCAAGCCTAGTTGTAAGAGGCATTGCATATTTCTGCTTTCTGTCTTGCACATCTGCCACTGCCATGAGAAGAATCTGGTCCATCTAGCTTGCTAGTCAGAGCAGCATGAAAGTCTTATAAAGCAGTGCTATTTCATCCAACCCATACACATTCCATGAGAACCAGAGCTACCCCAGCTGCCACAGCCTGTGGCGGAGCTATCTTGCCAAGTCCAGCCTAGATCAGCCAAACCACAACCAATCTTCAGCTCTATGAGGATAAATAATTGTTATTTTCAAACATGGTGTTTTAAGGAGGTTATCATATAGAATAATCATGGCAGTAGCTAATTGATTACACTATCACCCACTCAGCCTCACAGGGAATACCCTCCAACCCAACTTTCCTAATTCCTTACTTTAGAAAAGGCAAATATTGCCCCTACATCTGTATCATCTCTTGCCTGATTAATGCAAAATTCTGAATAGTCTTAAACTCCTCTAATCCATCCTCCTCATTGCCACCAGAGCAACTTTTCTACGATGCAAAACTAACAGAAGTTCTCAGTTTAAAATCCTTGGAGTTCTTCCCATTATGTAAGAGAAGCCACATTCCTCAGATCTAATGGGCCAAATCTGGCCCACAGATTCTTTTCTGTCTGTTCTGCTGCAGGGAATGTTTTTAAAATATTTGAATATAAAGATTGGCATAAGTTCTCTAGTTTGCCATAATTGCTTCCGCTCTTTGTGCTTGGCCCTTGCCCATTTACGTAACATCCCTGCTCCCTACACAGATTTATGTAAGTAACTCCTAGTTTACGGGCTGAGGTATATAATCCCTAACCAGTGAAACCAGGTGCTGTCAGGTTGATTCCAACTCACTCTAACACCACGTGTATCAGAGTAGAATTGTGCTCCACAGGGTTTTCAATGGCTGATACTTTCAGAAGTAGATCACCAGTTCTCTCATCCAATACACCTCTGGGTGAACTTGAACCACTTTTCCATTACGAGGCAAGAGCGTTAACTGTTTATACCACCCAGAGACTTCACAAAATCCTTAGCATGGCATATACACATTTTCTTGGCCTACCCCTAAGCTACTTCTCCACTTTGAATTCTATAATAGAGCCATTCTGAACTCTTTGGTGATCCTGGATTGACTAAGTCACTCCACAACTTGGTG
Source organism: Loxodonta africana (assembly GCF_030014295.1). NCBI lineage: Eukaryota > Metazoa > Chordata > Mammalia > Proboscidea > Elephantidae > Loxodonta > Loxodonta africana. The sequence continues at coordinate 171,238,801 of NC_087345.1, read as the reverse complement.
CCTTTGCTTATGTTTCTCTCTTTGCTTTAAAAACACTATCTTTCTCCCCTAATCTGTATTGTGAATTCTCACCTACTTCTAAGACTCATTCAAATCTTTATGGGTCAGGCAAACAAACAAATTTCTCCTGGTGTTTTGGAAAATCAATTGTTAATTCTGCTTATATTCAGAGCTCCAGAAGAGATCTCAGTGTGTTGAGGGGGTGGAGCCAACAAGGTACTATAGACAGAAGCACCATGTTGACCCTCCACAGCAAAGACCTGAAAAACTAAGTAAAACAGAGACAAATGTCAGTCCTGGAACCCTAAGCATCAAATGAAGGGATAAAGAACTCAACCAAGCACGAAATTAAGTAAGAAACTGACAGAGAAAAGAGAATGAGGAGAGATACAGAGTAGAGGTCCCTTATCAGCTAATGCCACAAGGATTTGCCATCTTGGATCCTTCAGCTACAGAGATCAGCAGACAGGGAGTATAGGAAGGCAGCTATACTGAGCTTCCGGCAGGAGACAGAGCACCTGGTAACCAGCGATACTCACTTTCCCATCCCCCACTCTTCTTCCCCCGGTCAGCCTCCACCACTTCCCAGCAGGCCGAGGTAGCTTGGCTGGGGAGACACCAGATTCTTGCTGCTTGGATTCACCCCACGCACACTGGCTGGTTCCTTCAGTGCAATTTTTTTTGTTGTTGTTGCTGTTGTTAATTTTTCTAGCTTCTTTTAGTTTCTTCTCTCTCTCATCTCCATCCTTTCTTTTCTCTTGAACACATGGCTCCATGTGCTATCTTTGCTCCTTCTTGACAGGCTGTAAAGCACCACTCGGCTGGGGAACCACTTCCCCAGTCCACACCGTCATGCCCATGGGCTCCCTGGGGGTGTTTTTCCCCCTTTTTGTTTTTCTTCATTTCTTGGTTTCTCGTCTCTCTCTACCTTCCTTCTTATCCTGTCTCCTGAATGCCTAGTGCTCTGTGCCATCTCTGCTTTTCCTATACAGGCCGTGCCGTGCCCCTCAGCTTGGGAGCCAATTCCCTGGTCTGGGCCACCAAGCCAATGGGATTCTTTGTGGATTTTTTTTCTTTCTTTTCTCAGTTCCATTTCTTTCTCTACCATCTATCCCTTCTTTTCTCCCAAACACCTGGTGCTGTGTGCCATATCTGCTCCTTCTAGATAGACTGTGCGGTGCCACTCAGCTGGGGAGGCACTTCCCCGGCCTGCACCACCACACCAGTGGGCTTCCTTAGGACATTTTTTTCTTTTTCTCTCCTTTTCTCTGTTTCTTGTCTCTATCTGCCTTCTTTACTCTTCTCCTGAACATCTGGCACCATATGCCAGCCATCTTTGCTCCTTCATGATGGGCCGTGCAGGGCCACTCTGTTGGGGATCTGCTTCCAGTGGTTTCCCCTGGGGCATTTTACTTTATTTTTCTTCTTTTTTTCTCAGTTTCTTGTCTCTCTGTACCTTTTTTCTTTACCCTTCTCCTGAATACCTGGCACCATATGCCATCTTCGCCCCTGCTTGACAGGTTGTGTAGTGCCACTCAGCTAGGGATCTGCTTCTGGTGGGGTATCTGGGGGCATTTATTTTTTTCTACCTTCTTTCTTCTTTTTCTCAGTTTCTTGTCTCTATCTTCCTTGCTTTCCTTCCTCCCAACCACCTGGCATCTTTTTTTTTTTTTTTCCTTTTTCTTGGTTTCTTGTCTGTCTCTATATTCCTTGCATTCCTTTCTCCCCACCCCTTGGCTGCATGTGCCTTTCTCTCTCTCTCTGTTTTTTTTTTTTTGTAATCTAGTTTCTTATCTCTCTCTCCCTTCCCTTCCTTTCTTTCCTTTCTCCCACCCACCTAACTGTGTGTGCCGTACCTGTCCCTTCTTGACAGGCTATGCCTCACTGTCTGGCTAGAAAGCCACCAGCACACAGCTTCCCCAGGTCTGTGCCATTCCAACGACAGGCTTCCTCAGCATTTTTTTTCAGATCTTGTTTCTGCCTCCTCTTTTCTTCTTTCCCACGCCCTCATAGCTCCGTGCAGCACAAGCTCTCTCCTCCCTCCTGCCCATCTGCAGTGAGCACTGAGCATTGCACCCCTGAGCAACACAGGCTTGTTCTACGGGAACCTGCCCTGCACTAACCCCTAATCCCACCCTGTCAGACCCAGTACCTGCAACAAGTGACCCATCCCAACCACTCTGGCTGGCTCTCATACACCATATCTGAGTGACTGGACCTGCCCATTGGACAAGATGGTGAGAAGTATCATCCCACAGATGATCAAACAACAAGAAATGCCAGGCCTGCATACTCAGAGATAACCAAATAAAACAAAAGAGCAGGATAAAACAAACAAAACTACAATCAATAAAAGAAGAAAGTACTTACTGAATATCCCAAAGATGGCAGACAATATCAAACCATATTTAAAAAATAGGACAGGGTGATTCCAGCAGGCATCCAAAATAAAACATCAGATGACTTTCCAATAGAAGAAAAGGCACTGAAACTACCTGATTAAAAAAAAAAATTTTTTTAGGGAATACAAATTTCTAATATTCAGGGCTATCCAAGAGTTAAAGGAAAAAGCAGACAAAAATGAGGAAAAAATAGACAAAATCATGGAAAAGACAGACAAAAAGATGGAAGAGTTCAGGAAAATAATACAGGCACAAAATGTCAAAATAAATTCAAAACTACATACAAACCAGCAATTAGAAATTCAAAAGATAAACAACAAGATTCCAGAAATGGACATTGTCATAGAAGATTTGAGGAATAGGTGTGAAACAATGAAAGACAAGGTCAGAGAAATCGAACACAAATACTTAGATACCACTTAGAGGAAAAATCAGAGAAAAGAACGAAGAAAAATGAAGAAGCCCTGAGAGTGCTGTGGAATACAATCAAAAGCAAAAATTTGTGAGTGATCAGAGTTCCAGGACAGGAAGAGAAAATGGAAAACGCAGAGAGGATCATTGAAGAATTCCTGGCAGAAAACTTTCCTACTGTCATGAAAGATGAAAAGCTGACCACCCAAGAAGCTCAACGAACCCCATATAGAATAGACCCCACAAGAAAAACACCAAGGGATATCATAATCACACTCTTTAAAACCAAAGTCAAAGAAAGAATCCTGAGAGCAGCTCAAAAAAAGACAAAAAGTCGCATACCAAGGGGAAACAATAAACCTAAGCTCTGATTACTGAGCAGAAACCATGCAGGCAAGAAGACAATAGGATGACATGAACAAAACTTTGAAACAAAAAAGTTGCCAACCAAGAATAATATATACTGCAAAATTCTTACTCAAATATGGTGAAATTAGGACACTTCCAGATAAGCAGAAATTAATAAAAGAATTATTAATAAAGAAATTTAACAAAAGAATTATTAAAGAGAGTCCTTTGGTTAAAGAACCAACAATATCATACGACAGCCTAAATCTAGGATGCAAAACCACATCGGCCAGATACAACCTGGGTAATGAACTCTCAAGAATAAATCAAACCTAAAAGATTTGCAATGAGGAACCGGTGAGGTTAATCTGTAAATGACAACATGTCAGAACAATAAAAGAGGGAATAAATAATGTAGGTACAGAATTTTCAAATGGAGAGAAAGGCAAGGCAATATCAAGTAGTAAAAGATTGGCTCAAGCTTAGGAAAATGATATCGCGCTTCCTCGGAAAGCTAGAATTAGAAATAACATATGATCCAGAAATTTAGGAATATATCCTAGAGAAATAAGAGCTGTCACACGAGTAGACACATGCATATCCATGTTCATGCAGCATTGTTCACAACAGCAAAAAGATGGGAACAACCTCGATGCCCATCAACAGATGAATGGATAAACAAACTGTGGTGCATACACACAATGGAGTATTATGCAACGATCAAGAACAATGATGAATCTTTGAAGCATCTCATAACATGGATGAACCTGGAGGGCATTATGCTGAGTGAAATAAGTCAATCACAAAAGGACAAATATTGTATCAGACCAGTACTGTAAAAACTCATGAAAAGGTTTACTCAAAAAAAGAAACAATTTTTAATGGCTACAAGGGAGGGTAGGGGTGGGGATGGAAAAACACTAAATAGCCAATAGATAATTGGTAACTTTGGTGAAGGTAAGAGTACACAATACTGGGGAAGCCAGGAGAACTTGACCAAGGCAAGGTCATGGAAGCTCCATAGACACATCCAAACTCCCTGAGGGAAAAAATTGCTGTGCTGAGGGCTGTGGGACCATGGTCTCAGGAAACATCTAGCTCAACTGGCACGACATAGTTTATAAAGAAAATGTTCTACATTGTACTGTGGTGAATAGTGTCTGAGGTCTTAAAAGCCTGTGAGTGGCCATCAAGGATACTCCACTGGTCTCACCCCTTCAGAAGCAAGGAAGAATGAAGAAAAGTAAAGGTACAAGGGAAAGGTTAGTCCAAAGGACTAATAGACCACATCTACCACGGCCTCCACAACACTGAGTGCAGTACAACTAGATGGTGCCCACCTATCACCACTTACTGCTCTTACCAGGATCACAAGAGAGGGGCCCGGACAGTGCTGGAGAAAAATGTAGAACAAAATTCTAACTCACAAAGGAAGACCAGACTTGCTAGCCTGACAGAGGCTGGAGAAACCCTGTGAGTATGGCCCCGGGCACTCTTTCAGCTCAGTAATGCAGTCAGTCCTGAGGTTCACCCTTCAGCCAAAGATTGAGTAGGCCCATGAAAACAAAATAAGACTAAAGGAGAACAGCAGCCCTGGGGCAAGGACTAGAAGGCAGGAGGGGATAGAAAAGCTGGTAATGGGAACCCCAGGTTGAGAAGGGAGAGCGTTGACATGTCATGTGGTTGTTAACCAGTGTCATAAAACAATATGTATACTCACTATTTAATGAGAAACTAGTTTGTTCTGTACACCTTCATTTGAAGTACAATTAAAAAAAAAAAAAAAAAACAGACTTACTGGTCTGACAGAGACTGGAGAAACCCCTAGAGTATGGCCCCTGGACACCCTTTTAGCTCAGTAATGAAATCACTCCTAAGGTTCACCCTTCAGCTAAAGATTAGACAGGCCCATGAAACAAAACAAGACTAAATGGGCACACCAGCCTGGGGGCAAGGATGAGGAGGCAGGAGGGGACAGAAAAGCTGGTAATGGGCAACCCAAAGTCAAGAAGGGGGGAGTGTTGACATGTCATGGAGTTGACAACCAACGTCACGAAACAATATGTGTATTAATTGTTTAATGAGGAATTAGTTTGTACTGTAAACATTCACCTAAAGTATAATAAAAAATTTTTTTTAATTAAAAAAACAGAGAAATCTCAACATGCTAAGGCTATATAGATCCTCACAGTGTTTGCTCAGGGTCACTTATCCTCACAGTTTTCTCATGGGACATCAAGTTGGACTAAGATGAGGTTCACCAGATTTCTTTTGGAGAAAATTTGCTGTTAGCATATCAGGATTCTATTGTTGCCTTATAGTGTTGGTCAGCTGATCTACCACATTTGCAGAGCGCTCAGTCCTATAATACATGATGTGTTTTTGTTTTTCATTAGAGAATGTAAGTTCTATCTTTCAAGGGAGAGTAATGTACTTAAGGAAATTAGGCTGTGTGAATTAGGTGAAGTGCACTTTTACAAAGGAAAAAACAAACAGAGGTGTCTTCGCCCCTAATCTCCTCAGGACCTGCCAATGAATCTAAGAACCATTCCATTGCTGTGTTTAAGAAAAATGAATCACTAGTCAAAATTCTCTGTTTACCCCATAACATAACTGTCAGAAGTTCAAACATATGGGTAGCCTCTATCAGGTCCCTGTGCAGATACTCTTCTGTGATGAATAGAGTATTTTAATAAACTCCTGTTCGTACTGAATGTCTAAGTCAGCTTAATATAAAATTCCAGGTGGAAAGACTTTCAGAACCACTCCTCCATTAGGTGTGTAGACAGAACGTACCTCAAGCCCAAAAGTTGAAAAAGAGCTTAATGAGTGAGCTATTTACAAAGGTGAAAGCAGGATGAAGAGAAGCCAACAACACAAGATGGTGAAGCACGCCAGGGGCAGAAAAGGCTGGAAGCCACATCACTCCTAGACCTGAAAAGACTAAGGTAGCAACAGTTCCCAAAGCTGTAGCTACCGGAGAGGCCCCAGACAAGAATTGGGGTCCTCAGCAAAGGAACAGAGAAGTGCAGCCTCTGCCACTCAGAGGCTCCAGTGGAGAACTGTTGTTGAGGCTAGCTGCCATTGAGGGGGCCACCAGCTCATGGAGTCCCCATGCACAATGAGTTCAGACTGTTGTGATCCATAAGCTTTTCACTGGCTGATTTTCAGATATAAATTGCCAGGCCTTTCTTAATAGTCTGTCTTATTCTGGAAACTTCACTGAAATCTGTTCAGCACCATAGCAAAACACAATCCTCCGCTGACAGACAAGTGGTGGTTGCACGTGAGATGCGTTGGCCAGGAAAGCAACCCAGGTCTCCTGCATCGAAGGCAAGAATTCTACCCCTGAACCACCACTGTCCTTCTCCGGTGGGGAGCAGGGCCAGATAATAGAAACGCTGACCTCTCTTTCCTCCTGTTCTCTGATCTCCTGCTGGTGCCTCCCGTGGGGGTGAAACTAACCAGAAGCAGAGGGCAACAGAATCTGGTAATGCAGTCCTTAAAGGCCAGCTTCTCAGGACTAAAGAATGGGGTGGAGAAAGGGGAGTGGATCTGAGGTGTCCACACAGAAATCCAGTACATATACCTTAATCTAAAAGGATCGCTTCTCATTAGACTGTCAGGCTAAACTGCTCTGTCCCTGCTCAGAGGAGGAAATGAACTAGGTTAAAGATTTATAGATTTTGAGAGCTGAAAGGGTGCTTAAGGGTCATCTAAACCAGTCCTCTCACTTTACAGACTGATGAAACCGAGGTCCTCAGAGATTGAATGACATGCTTAAGATCAGCTTCAAGTTAATAACTAACACCAAAACCCTAGTTCCTGCTTCCCGGTCCAGTGCTGGCTCCCCTGTCCACACAACTCAAATTCTTTCTTGCCCTGTGCATCTCCAGTAATAGGTTTCATCCGCAAGCATAAACGTGATCAGCTAGAGAAATGCGAAGTTTTAGGAATTTTAGCGGAGAAATTCTCAAAGCCCTTCAAAAGACTTGAGCCATAGGGAATGTTCTAAACACTGTTTTTTTTTTTTTTTTGCCATTGGCCAAAATAGTTGATAAGATAAATTTCCAGTCTTTTATCTTTCATAATTAAAATGTGATGCTAATGAATACAGGAAGAAAAACGTTTTTTATTACTCCTGCAATTAGACTTTGAAGGAGCTAAGCATTTGCTTTCTCATTTTTCTCTCCAGGGAGTACATACTATTAGCCTCATTTCATATACTAAGAAACCGTGAGACATAAGAAAAAATAAATCTATTCTGGATGACCTGAACATAGCTCCTATCCTTTCTAGGCCATTAGTTCACATTTACTGAGAGCCTTAGATTTACCAAGCTTCTTGCTAGATGCTGTTGTTGTTAGCTGCCATCGAGTTAGCCCCTGACTCGTGGCCACCCCATGCACTACAGAACAAAATGCAGCCCTGCCCCGCGCCGTGCTCACAATCATTGTCGTACTTAAGCCCATTGTTCCAGCCCCTGTGTCAATCCATCTCAGTGGCCGTCTTCTTCTTCACTGATTCTCTGCTTTACCAAGTATGATGTCCTTCTCCAGGGTCTGGTTGCTCCTGATAACGTGTCCAAAATATGTGAGACAAAGGCTCGCCATCCTTACTTCTAAGGGCATTCTGGCTGTAGTTCTTCCAAGGCAGGTTTGTTTGTTCTTCTGGCCATGAATGGTATATTCATTCAATACTCTTCATCAACACCATAAGCCAAAGTCATCAATTCTTCTTTGGTCTTCTTTATTCATTGTCCAGCTTTCACGTGCATATAAGGCGATAGAAAATACCATGGCTTGGGTCACGCAGACCTTAGTCCTCAAGGTGACGTCATTGTTTTTAACACCTTAAAGAAGTCTTTTGCAGCAGGTTTACCCATGCAACAGGTAGTTTAATTTCTTGACTGCTGCTTCCATGGGCATTGATTGTGGATCTAAGTAAAATGAAATCCTTGACAACGTCAATATTTTCTCCGTTTACCATGAGATTGCTTCTTGGTCCAGCTGTGAGGATTTTTTTTTTTTTTTATGTTTACATGTTATCCATACTGAAGGCTGTGGTCTTTGATCTTCCTGTGTAAGTGCTTCCAGTCCTCTTCACTTTCAACAAGCAAGGCTGCGTTATTTGCATATTGCAGGTTGTTAAGGAATCTTCCTCCAATCCTGATGCCACATTCTTTTCCACTTATTCAAGATTCTCCAATTATTTGCTATACATCCAGATTAAATAAGTATCCTGAAAGGATACAACCCTGACTCACACAGTTTCTGATTTTAAACCACGCAGTATCCCCTTGTTTTGTTGTTATACGAAGGATAACTATACACATGGATCTCACCTGATGGAATAAACAGGAATCACATCAACTACATCTGTGGAAAGAGACAATGGAGAAGCTCAATATCATCAGTCAGAACCAGGCCAGGGGCCGATTGTGGAACAGACCATCAATACCTCATATGCAAGTTCAAGTTTAAAGTAAAGAAAATTAAAATAAGTCCATGAGAGCCAAAGTACAACCTTGAGTATATCCTACCCGAATTTAGAGACCATCTCAACAATAGATTTGACTTATTGAACACTAATGACCAAAGACCAGAATAGTTGTGGAATGACATCCAGGAGATCATATATGAAGAATGCAAGAGGTTACTAAAGAGAGAGGAAAGAAAGAAAAGAACAAAATGGTTGCCATAAGAGACTCTGAAACTCGCTCTTGAACTAAGAGTAGCTAAAGCGAATGGCAGAAGTGATGAAGTAAAAGAGCTGAAAAGATTTCAAAGGGCAGCTCAGAAAGACAAAGTAAAGAATTATAATGATATGTGCAAACATATGGAGTTAGAAAACCAAAAGGGAAGAACACTGTCTTAGTCATCTGGTAGGTACTGCTATTACAGAAATACCACAAGTGGATGGCTTTAACAAAGAGAAATTTATTCTCTCACAGTCTAATGGGCTACAAGTCCAAATTCAGGGCTTCAGCTCCAGGTGAATTCTTTTTCTCTCTGTTGGCTCTAGAGGAAGATCCTTGTCATCAATCTTCCCTTGGTCTAGGAGCTTCTTGGCACAGGAACTCCAAAGGACACACTCTGCTCCTGGCACTGCTGTTTTAGAGGTATAAGGTCCCCACTCTCTGCTTGCTTTCCTTTCCTTTTATCTCTTGTAAGATAAAAAATGGTGCAGGCCACACCTCAGGGATGTAACCTCAGCAAGGGTGTTACAATCCCACCCTAATCCTCTTTAACATAATCTAACCTTGCCTCATTAACCACAGGCAGAGATTAGGATTTACGACACATAGGAAAATTACAATCACAAAATGAAGGACAACCACATGATAACGGGAATCATGGCATAACCAAGTTGACACACAGTTTTGGAGGACACAGTTAAATCCATTACATTCCACACTTTGGCCCCCCAAAATTCATGTCCTTGCCACATGTAAAAAATATTCACCCCATTATATTATAGCAAAAGTCTTCGATAAACTCCAAGTTCAAAATCCAAAAATTCCTCTTCATTTGTGAAATCTGGAATACAAGTTATTTGCTTCCAAGGGTACAATGGCAGAACGGGAACGAGCTAGATATTTCCATTACAAATGTGAGAAACTGGAGGGAAAGAAGGCATAACAGGCACCAAGCAAGTCAGCAGAACACATTACATTAGCCCTCAAGTCTTGGAAATAATCCTCTGCTCTCTAAGACCATTTACACAATGGCCCTGCCCTCCAAACTCTAGGTATTGGCCACACTCTCCAGATTCTGAGCGGAGGCTCCTTGACCCTAGGCTTCAGCTCCACCTTTCAGGCCCACTGCGACGGCAACTCTGCTCCCTTGGCTTTAGGTGCACAATTCTCCTAGTCCATCTGAGTGGTGACTCCACCCTTAGAAACACCAGAGGCCATGGCTCTGTACTTTGAAGCCCCAGAGGTCATGGTCATACCTTTTGAGACTGAGGCAGCTTGGCTTCCTGCATTCCTTGCCCCTGCAGCTCCTCCTTCCTGGTTTTTTGGCCTGTGGGTGCTCAGGCCTCATCGCCCTTATCTGCCCTGCTGGGGCAAGTGTTCCAAAGCTCTGCAGCTCCACCAATAAGTGCCTGGAAGCACCCCACTCTACCTGTAAACTTTGACTGGAAGGCACTCAGCTCTCTTGATCTGTGCGTCAGCAAGCCTAGCTCCACTGATAAGTGACCACAGGTACCCTGCTCGCCATCTGACTACTTTCATCATGGAAAGGGCAGCTTTTTGTCCTTACTGGAATAGACATTCTGGATATGGATTTGTCTTCTTTGCACACAATGCTTCTGCCAAAACTTCTATCTGTGGACTTACAGAATGCCTTATCCACCGTCATGGAATCCTACACAGCATTGCCTCTGATCAAGGGATTCACTTCACAGCAAATGAAGTGCAGCAGTGGGTCTATGCTCGTGGAGCTCAGTAGTCTTACCATGTTCCCCATTATCCTGAAGCAGCTGGCTTGATAGAATGATGGAATGGCCTCCTAAAGACAAAGTTATGGTGCCAACTAGGTGGCAATACCTTGCAGGGTTGGGGCAGTGTTCTCCAGGAAGCTGTATATGCTCTAAACCAGTATCCAATATATGGTACTGTTTTTCCAAAGCCAGGATTCATGGGTCCAGGAATCAAGGGGTGGAAATGGGAGTGGCACCACTCACTATTACCTCTAGTGGCCTACTCCCAAGATTTTTGCTTACTGTCCCCGAGACCTTATGTTCTGCAGGTCTAGAGGTCTTAGCTCCAAAGGGAGGAATGCTCCCACCTAGAGACACAGAACTGATTCCATTGAACTGAAAGCTAAGAATGCCACCTGGGCACGTTGGGCTCCTTATGCCTCTGGAACAACAGTCAAAGAAGGGAGTTATCATACTGGCTGGTGGGATTGATCCTGATTACCAAGAGGAAATCAGATTGATATTACATAATGGAGGTAAAGAGCAGTATGTCTGGAATGCAGGAGATCCCTTAGGGTGTCTCTTAGCACTACCATACCCTGTGATTAAAGTCAATGGAAAACTATAGCAACCCAATTCTGACATGACTACTAATGGCCCAAACCCTTCAGGAATGAAGGTTTGGGTCACCCCACCAAGAAAAGAACAACAACCAGCTGAGGTGCTTGCTGAGGGTAAAGGGAATATGGAATGGGCAATGGAAGAAGGTAGTTCTAAATACCAGTTAAGGCCATGTAAAAAGTTGCAGAAGCTAGGACTGTAATTGTTATGAGTGTTTCTGCTTTGTATGTGTGCATCAAATATTTTTGTTTTCTTCACATAAAATACAAGATGTAAACAGGGTTAGTGCATTTTCGGTCGTACATGTGTTAGTTGTATCACGTTAGGCACAAGTATGACTTTGTAATTGTCTTTATTCAGAGATTATGTATGGTTTTGGGAAATGGGTACAGATGCCAAGTTGACAAGGGGTGGACTCTGATGGTTAAGCTTGTATGTCAGCTTGGCTGGGCCATGATTCTCAGTGTTTATACGTGATCACCCCTATGATGGGATCTGCTATGAGCAGTCAATCAGTTGAAAGGGAGTTTTCTTGGGTGTGTGGTCTGCATCCAAATGTAAGTGGATGTTGTGCCTTTTGCCTGCTCTAGATCCTGCAGGTGTCTCCTGTTTGTCTGACCTTGAGTTCTTGGGACTTGAGCTGGAAGTTTATCTGCCAATCTTGGTATTCATTGATCTTCACAGCCTGTGAGCAAGAGCTCTGCTCTCTCTGACCTGCCAATCTTGAGTTCACCAGCCCCTGCAGCTACGTGAACCGGGAGAACCCTTCAGGTCTTGCCTGCCAATCTTGGGATTTTTTTTGATCTTCACAGCCTCTGAGCAAGAGCCCTGATCTCCCACCTACCAATCTTGGGTTTGCTAGCCCCTGTGGCTACCTGAATCAGGAGAAGGTTCTATCCTGATCCACAGATTTGGGACATTCCAGCCTCTACAATTGCATGAGCTGTTTCTTTAATATAAATCCTTCTCTCTCTGTATATTTATATGCTTTACTGGTTTTGCTTCAACAGAGAATCCAGCCTAAGACAAACATGCTTAGCATTGCACAAGCTGAAAAAACTGAAGAAAAAATTCAAGACTTCAATGGTAATATTGAAGGATTTTATGGGCAAAAAATTGGATGACACAGAAAGCATCAAAAGAAGATGGAAGGAATAGCCAGACAGCTTCTTGTGATCCCTTCTACAACAGATACCCGAAAAAACAAGTGAAACAATTATATTTATGACAAGCTAGGAACCCTGAACATCAAAGGCAAAGTTAGAAAACAGACTGAGCAGCAGGAGGAGGGCGAGATGATTCAGAAGTGGAAGGGAGTTACCGGATCTGAATTGCTGGGATCCCTCAGGCACCATTCCCAGGAATAGCTGTGGCAGGCTGGTGGTAGCATTTGGCTGCAGTTTCATCTGGGAAAAGCAGCCAGCCACACAGCCTACTCACACTTCCAGAACCAGAGAAGAACAGCACTCTCGACAAAAGCTGAGTAACTGCATATATTTTACCACTCCCCCAGCCCCCAAGCCAGCTTCGGTGGATTTTGATTTCCCTGGGCCTGAGATAGGCCATGTTGAGAACCCAGAGCCATCCTTCCAGCCTTAGAGTAGGAATAAACTCACAACTGGAGGAAAAGATAATTTGCCAGCTCCACTAAATGGGGGAGCTCAGGAGAGAAGTGGCTCCTGTGCAGGCATAAATGGTCCGTGGACTTTGAATAACTATCCACCCTGCATGGACCTGTGTGGACCTATTTCAGGAGAATAGGCCCTTGTCAGCAGGCTGCAACCTTTTCAACTGTGCGGTGAAGGTGTTTGATATTTGACACTACTTTGCCTATTAAATAGGGTCCTCACCTACCCACATCAGGGACCTAAGGACTGGTGACTCCACTCAGGTCACCCAGCCACCTGCAACAAGGGTCCGAAGATAACTGGTACCTCTTAGTCCCTACAAACAAAAGCATTGGGTGCCCATGGTTTGTCTGCAGATGGACATTTCCTCACAGACATTCTGGGGACAGTTCTCAGCCACCTGCCTTATTCAGAGTGTGACCCCCTGCTGCAACCAGATACCAGCACCTATACCAATCACCCCTGCCCCTTTAAAACTGTAGGACAGAGCCTGTACCATACACTTGATGATCAGCTACCTGAACAACTGAGCTGAATTCATACAAGAAAAGCAAATAGATTCCTAGACTAAAATATCTGATAACAGCTCTAGCCACTTGGTGACAGGACATCAGAACTTCAAAGGCAAAAATGTTCAAGCTAGCTCACTCAAGCAACCCATTTGGGCTTATCAAAAGAAAACAAAGCAAGAAGCTACGATACAGTAAGCAAACATAAACTAATACAATAACTTATAGATGGCTCAGAGACAATGGTCAATATCAAGTCACATAAAGAAACAGACAATGATCACCTCAACAAGCTCTCAAAACAAAGAATCAATGGATCTTCTGGATGAAGGTGCCTTCTGAGAATTACCAGATGCAGAATTCAAAAGATTAATACACAGAACTCTTCAAGACATCAGGAATGAAATTAGGAAGGAGATCAGGCAATATGCAGAACAAGTGAAGGAACACACAGATAAAGTAGTTGAGGAAATTTAAAAGGTTATTCAAGAACATAATGAAAAATTTAATAAGCTGCAAGAATCCATAGAGAGACAGAACTAGACAACTCAATAGAAAGTCAGAGGAGCAGAACTGAACAAGTGGAAGGCAGAATTGGTGAACTTGAAGATAAAGCACTTGGCATCAATATATTTGAAGAAAAATCAGTTAAAAGAATTTAAAAAAATGAAGAAACCTTAAGAATCATGTGGGACTCTATCAAGAGAAATAATCTATGAGTGATTGGAGTACAAGAACAGGGAGGGACAACAGAAAATACAGAGAGAATTGCTGAAGATTTGTTGGCAGAAAACTTCCCTGATACCATGAAAGATGAGAAGATATCTATCCAAGATGCTCAAGAAACTCCACATAAGGTAGATTTTAAAAGAAATTCACCAAGACATATTATAATCAAACATGCCAAAACCAAAGATAAAGAGAGAATTTTAAGAGCAGCTAGGGATAAACGAAGAGTCACCTACAAAGGAGAGTCAATAAGAATAAGCTTGGACTACTCAGCAGAAACTATGCAGGCAAGAAGGCAATGGGATGACTTATATAAAGCATTGAGGAAAAAAATTGCCAGCCAAAAATCACATATCCATCAAAACTGTCTCTCAAATATGAAGGTGAAATTAGGACATTTTCAGATAAACAGAAGTTTAGGGAATTCATAAAAACCAAACCAAAACTGCAAGAAATACTAAAGTGAGTTCTACGATTAGAAGATCAATGATATCAAGTATCAAACCAAGACTAGAACACTGGACAGAGCAATCAGACATCAATCCAGACAGGAAAACCACAAAAATAAATCAAGATAAAAAAAATGATCACAACGGGGAAACAGTGATGTTATTATGTAAAAGAAGACAATGTTAAAACAATAAGGAGTGACTAAGAAATGTAGTCATAGATCTTTCATATGGAGAGGAAGGCAAGGCGATATAAAGAAATAAAAGTTAGGTTTAAACTTAGAAAAGTAGGGTAACCACAAAGGAGACTAACTATCCTACTCAACAAAATAAAATACAAGAAAAAAATACCGACTCAGCAGAAACAAAATCAATAACAACAAATGAGAGGAAAAGACAATACATAAAGATAAACTACTCAGCACAAAAAATTATGTGGGAAAAAGTGTCAACAACACACACAAAAAGACATCAAAATGACAGCACTAAACTCTTAGCTGTCTATAACTAAGCGGAACATAAATGGACTAAATGCACCAATAAAGAGACAGAGAGTGGCAGAATGGATTTAAAAAAACCACGGTCTGTCTCTATGCTGCCTACAAGAGGCATAGCTTAGACTTAGAGACACAACCAGACTAAAACTCAAAAGATAGAAAAAAATATATCAAACAAACAACAATCAAAAAAGAGCAGGAATGGCAGTATTAATTTCTGAGAAAATATACTTTAAAGTTAAATCCACCACAAAGGACAAGGAAGGACACTACAGAATGATTAAAGGGACAGTACACCAAGAGGACATAAAACCCGTTAAACCAAACCCGTTAACGTCAAGTCAATTCTGACTCATAGCCACCCTATAAGACAGAGTAGTATTGCCCCACAGAGTTTCCAAGGAGTGCCTGGTGGACTCGAACTGCTAACCTTTTGGTTAGCGGTCGTAGCACTTAACTACTACACAACTAGGGTTTCCATAACCTTATTAAATATTTATGCAGCCAATGACAGGGCTGCAAAATACATAAAACAAACTCTAACAGCACTGAAAAGTGAGATAGACAGTTCCACAATTACAGTAGGATGCTTCAACGCACCACTTTTGGTGAAGGACAGGACATCCAGAAAGAAGCTCCATAAAGACACAGAAGATCTAAATGCCAGAATCAACCAACTTAATCTTATAGAAATATACAGAACACTCCACCCAATCACAGCCAATTATACTTTCTTTTCTGGTGCACATGGAACATTCTCTAGAATTGACCATATGTTAGGTCATAAAGAAAGCCTTAGCAGAATCCAAAACATTGAAATATTATAAAGCTTCTTCTCTGACCATGAGGCCATAAAAGCAGAAATCAATCGCAGAAAAAACAGGGAAAAGAAATCAAACACTTGGAAACTGAACAAGACCCTGTTCAAAAAAGAATAGGTTATAGGAGACATTAAGGATGGAATAAAGAAATTCACAGGATCCAGTGAGAATGAAAACACTTCTTACCAGAACTTTTGCGACACAGTGAAAGCAGTGCTCAGAGGTCAACTTATATCAACAAAGACACACATAAAAAAGAAGAAATGGCCAAAATCAAAGAATTATCCCAACAACTTGAACAAATAGAAAGAGAGCAACAGAAGAAACCCTCAGGCACCAGGAGAAAGCAAATAATAAAAATTAGAGCAGAATTAATGAAATAGAAAACAGAAACAATTGAAAGAGTTAACAAGACTAAAAGCTGGTTCTCTGAAAAAATTGACAAAATTGATAAACCACTGGCCAAACTGATAAAAGAAAAACAGGTGAGGAAGCAAATAACCTGAATAAAAAATGAGGTGGGTGATATCACAACAGACCCAAATGAAATTAAAGAATCATATCAGATTACTATAAAAAAAAATTGTACTCTAACAAATTCAAAAACTTAGAAGAAATGGATGAATTCCTAGAAACACACTACCCTACGTAAACTAACACAAACAGAGAACAATTAAATAAACCCATAACAAAAGAAGAGATTGAAAAGGTAATCAAAATCTTCCCACCCCACCCCCCCCCCCCAAAAAAAGCCCTGGCCCAGACAGCTTCACTGTAGAGTTACCAAACTTTCAGAGAAGAGTTTATTTCAGAACATAGAAAAGGACAGAATACTCCCAAACTCATTCTATGAAGCTAGCATATCCCTAACACCAAAACCAGGTAAGAACCCACAAAAAAAGAAAATTACAGACCTATATCCCTCATTAACTTAGATGCAAAAATCCTCAACAAAATTCTAGCCAATAGAATTCAACAACACATCAAAAAAATAATTCACCATGAACAAGTGGGATTCATACCAGGTATGCAGGGATGGTTCAACATTAGAAAAACAATTAAGGTAATCTATTTTTTTTTTATCATATAAGTAAAACAAAAGACAAGAACTACATGATTTTATCAACTGATGCAGAAAAGGCATTTGACAAAGTTCAACACCTATTCATGATAAAAGCCTTCAGCAATAATAATAATAAATAAATAAATTAATTAATTAATTAATTAATTAAAAAAAATAGAAGGAAAATTCGTCAACATAAAAACGGGCATTTATACAAAGCCAAGAGCCAACAACATCCTAAATGGACAGAATCTGAAAGCATTCCCCTTGAGATCAGGAACCAGGCAAGGGTGCCCTTTATCACCATTCTTATTCAACATTGTGCTGGAGATCCTAGCCAGAGCAACTGGGCTAGATAAAGAAATAAAGGGCATCCAGATTGGTAAGGAGGAAGGAAAAGTATCTCTATTTTCAGATGACACGATCTAAAGAATCCTCAAGAAAACAACTGAAACTAATAGAAGAGTTCAGCAGAGTATCAGGATACAAGATAAACATACAAAAATCAGTTGGATTCCTCTACACTGACAAAAACAATGTTGAGGAGGAAATCACCACATCAATAACATTTACAGTAGCCCCCAAGAAGATAAAATATTTAGGAATAAATCTTACCAGAGGTGTAAAAGACCTATACAAAGAAAAGCACAAGACACTAACACAAAAAACCAAAAAAGACTTACATAAGTGGAAAAACATACCTTGCTCATGGATAGGAAGACTTAACTTTCTAAAAATGTCTATTCTGCGAAAAGAGATCTATAGATACAATGCAATTCTGATTCAGATTCCAACGTTATTTTTTAATGAGGTGGGGGAACAAATCACCAAGTTCATATGGAAGGGAAAGAGGCCCTGGATAAGTAAAGCATTACTGAAAAAGAAGAACAAGGTAGAGGGCCTTGCTCTACCTGGTTTTAGAACCTATTATACCGCCACAGTAGTCAAAACAGCCTGGTACTGGTACAGCAACAGGTACACAACAATGGAATAGAATTGAGAATCCAGACATAAATCTATCCACATATGAGCAGCTGATATTTGACAAAGGCCCAAAGTCAGTTAAAAGGGGAAAAGATAGTCTGTTTAACAAATGGTGCTGGCATAACCGGATATCCATGTGCAAAAAAATGAAACAAGACCCATACATCACACCATGCACAAAAACTAACTCAAAATGGATCAAAGACCTAAATGTAAAATCTAAAATGATAAAGATCATGAAAGAAAAAATAGGAATAACTCTAGGAGCCTTAATACACGGCATAAATAGTATACAAAACATTACTAACAGTGCAGAAGAGAAACTAGATAACTGGGAATTCCTAAAAATCAAATACCTATGCTCATCCAAAGACTTCACCAAAAGAGTAAAAAGATTACCTGCAGGCTGGGAAAATGTTTTTAGCTATGGCATTTCCCATCAGTGTCTGATCTCTAAAATCTACATGATGATGCAAAAACTCAACTACAAAAAGACAACTAACCCAATTAAAAAATGGACAAAGGATATATGAACAGGCACTTCACTAAAGAAGATATTCAAATAGCTAACAGATACATGAGGAAATGTTCACCATTATTAGCTGTTAGAGAAATGCAAATCGAAAGTACAATGAGATTCCATCTCACTCCAACGATGCTGGCATTAATCCAAAAAACACAAAATAATAAATGCTGGAGAGGTTGTGGAGAGACTGGAACACTTATACACTGCCGGTGGGGATGTAAAGCGGTACAACCACTTGTTCTGGAAATCGATTTGGTGGTTACTTAAAAAACTAGAAATAGAACTACCATACGATCCAGCAATCCCACCCCTCAGAATCTATCCTAGAGAAATAAGAGCCTTTACACTAACAGTTATATGCACACCCATGTTCACTGCAGCACTGTTTACAATAGCAAAAAGATGGAAGCAACCAAAGTGCCCATCACTGGATGAATGGATAAATAAATTATGGTGTATTCACACAATGGAATACTATGCATAGATAAAGAACAATGATGAATCCATGAAACGTTTCACAACATGGAGGAAACTGGACGGCATTATGCTGAGTGAAATTAGTCACAAAAGGACAAATATTGTATAAGACTATCATCAAAACTGGAGAATTAGTTTAACCAGAGAAGAAAATATTCTTTGATGGTTATGAGAGGGGGGAGGGAGGGAGAAAGGGAGAGGGGCTTTCACTAATTAGATAGTAGATAAGAATTATTTTAGCTGAAGGGGGGAAAACAACATGCAATGCAGGCCAGGTCAGCACAACTGGACTGAACTAAAAGCAAAGAAGTTTCCTGAATAAACCAAACACTTCGAAGGCCAGCGTAGCAGGGGTGGGGGTTTGGGGACCATGGTTTCAGGGGACATCTAAGTCAATTGGCATAATAAAATTTATTAAGAAAACATTCTGCATCCCACTTTGAGAGAGTGGCTTCTGGGGTCTTAAATGCTAGAAAGCAGCCATCTAAAATGCATCAGTGGGTCTCAACCCACCTGGAGCAAAGGAGAATGAAGAACACTAAGGACACAAGGTAATTATGAGCCCAAGAGACAGATAAAAAAAAAAAAAAATAGGACCACATAAATCAGAGACTACATCAGCCTGAGACCAGAAGAACTAGATGGTGCCTGGCTACAACCGATGACTGCCCTGACAGGAAACACAACAGAGAACCCCTTTGGGAGCAGGAGAGCAGTGGGATGCAGACCGCAAATTCTCATAAAAAGCCCATACGTAACGGTCTGGCTGAGACTAGAAGGACCCCAGAGGTCATGGTCCGCAGACCTTCTGTTAGCCTAAGACAGGAAACATTCCCAAAGCCAAGTCTTCAGACAGGGATTGGACTGGACTGTGGGATAGAAAAGGATACTGGTGAAGAGTGAGCTTCTTGGGTCGAGTAGACACATGAGACTATGTTGGTATCTCTTGTCTGGAGGGGAGAGGAGAGGGCAGAGGGGGTCAGAAGCTGGCTGAATGTACATAAAAGAGAGAGTGGAGAGAAGGAGTGTGCTGTCTCATTAGGGGGAGAGAAATTAGAAGTATATAGCAAAGTATATGTAAATTTTTTTATGAGAGACTGACTCGATTTGTAAACTTTCACTTAAAGCAAAATAAAAACTAAAAATAAAAAAATGAAGATGGAAGGAATACAGCGAGTCACTGTAGCAAAAAGAGTTGGAAGGAATACAGCGAGTCACTGTAGCAAAAAGAGTTGGTCAGTTTTCAGCTATTTCAGGATGTAGCATACGATCTAAAACTGATGGTACTGAAGGAAGAAGTTCAAGATGCACTGAAGTCATCGGTGAAAAACAAGGCTTCACGAATTGACAAAATACCAGTTGAGATGTTTCAACGAACAGACGCAATGCTCGAAGTGCTAACTAGTTTATGCCAAGAAATTTGGAAGACAACTACCTGGTCAGCCAAGTGGAAGAGACCCATATTTTTGCCCATTCCAAAGATAGGTCATCCAATGGAATGTGGAAATTATCAAACAACACCATTAATATCACATACAAGTAAAATTATACTAAACATAATTCAAAAATGATTGCAGCAGCACAGCAACAGGGAAGTGCCGGAAATTCAAGGCAGATTCAGTAAGAATGTGGAACGAGGGATATCATTACTGATGTCAGATGGATCTTGGCAGAAAGCAGAGAACACCAGAAAGATGTTTACCTGTGTTGTATTGACCACACAAAGGCATTCAACTGTGTGGACAACATTGCCCAGAACAGGAATTCCAGAACATTTAATTGCACTGATGAGGAACCTGTATGTCTCCCAAGAGGCAGCCTTTCCAACAGAACAACAGGATACTGCACGTTTTAAAATCAGGAAAGGTATGCATCAGGATTGTATCCTTTCAAGATACTTATTCAATCTGTATGCTGCGCAAATAATCCGAGAAGCAAGACTGTATGAAGAAGTACGTGGCATCAGGATTGGAGAAAGACTTATTAACAACCTGCCATATACAAATGACACAACCTTGCTTGCTGGAACTGAAAAGGACTTGAAGCACTTACCGAGGAACATCAAAAACTACAGCCTTCAGTATGGATAACATGTCAACATAAAGAAAACAAAAATCCTCACAGCTGGACCAGGAAGCAACCTCATGATAAATGGAGAAAATATTGACATGGTCAAGGAGTTCAGTTTACTTAGATCCACAATCAATGCCCATGGAAGCAGCAGTCAAGAAATCAAACGACGTGTTGCATTGGGTAAATGTGCTGCAAAAGATCTTTTTAAAGTGTTAAAAACAATGATGTCACCTTGAGGACTAAGGTGCACCTGACCCACGCCATGGTATTTTCAAACACGTCATATGCATGTATGGAGCCGTGGTGGTGCAGTGGTTAAAAGCTTAGCAGCTAACCAAAATTTTGGCAGTTCAAATCCACCAGCCGCTCCTTGGAAACCATATGGGCAGTTCTACTCTGTCATATAGGGTCACTACTAGTCAGAATCAACTTGATGGCAAAGGGTTTCACATGCATGTGAAAGCTGAACTATAAACAAGGAAGACTGAAGAAGAATCGGTGCCTTTGGATTATAGATTTGGCAAAGAATATTGAATACACCATGGACTACCAGGGAAACCCCGGTGACATAGTGTTTAAGTTCTACAGCTGCTAACCAAAAGGTGTGCAGTTCAAATCCACCAGGTGCTCCTTGGAAATGCTATGGGATGGTTCTACCCTGTCTTATAGGGTCACTATTAGTCGGAATCGACTCAACGGTAATGAGTTTTTTGTTTTTTTTTTAATGGACTTCCAGAAGAACGAACAGATCTGTCTTGGAAGAAGTACAGCCAGAATGCTCCTTAGAAGCAAAGATGGCAAGACTTTGTCTCACATGCTTTGGACATATTATCAAGAGCAACCAGACCTTGGAGAAGGACATCATAGTTGATAAATTAGTGGGTCAGTGAAAAAGAGGGAGACCCACAGTGAGATGAATTGACACAGTGGTTGCAACAACCAGCTCAAACACAGCAACAATTGTGGGGATGGTGCAGAAATCCAGCGTTTCATTCTGTTGTACATAGTGTCACTCTGAGTTGGAACCAACTTGATGGCACCTAACAACAAGAAGTCTTCCTGCAATCCTGATGCCATGTTCTTCATGTAGTCGAGCTTCTTGGATTATTTTCTCAGCATACAGACTGAATAAGTACATAAATAAGTTGTATTTTGAGTGCCTTCCAACCCAAGGGGATCATCTTCCAACACTATATCAGATAGTATTTCACTGCTATCCATAGGGTTTTCTCTGTCCAATTTTTTTTTTTTTGGAAGTAAATTGCCAGATCCCTCTTCCTAGTCTGTGTTAGTCTAGACGCTCCACTGAAACCTGTCCACCATGGGTGACCCTGCTGGTATTCGAAATACTGTGGCATAGCTTCCAGCATCAGAGCAACATGCCAGCCACCACAGCACACCAAACTGACAGACACAAAAATGAAGAAAATATGCTCTCTGTTCTCAAAGACCAATTATTGGATAGTCAACCAATAATTGCTGAGTCGGCTGGCTGAGGCTGACACAGATGCCTGGATAGAGCAGCACAGAGTAAGGTGTGGTTGTTACCACCAGTTTGCAGAGTTTCTTAACCCTTTCTACAGATGCCACAAATGCCTTTGAGCCACCGAGGAATGCTAGGGCCCTTCTCCTTGGAAAAGGGCATACTTTCAAATACACTTCAAAGTTTGCATTTTACATTTGCAAATTTTGCCCACAGTGGTAGGGAGCTCATGAACCCCACTTCATAACAAATCTTTACTGTGAACATCTAGAAAAGGCATAAGTTTTTGGGTTCTTTGTTGGTTTGCTTTTTTTTTTTTCTTTCTCCCCTCTCCCGATGAGGTACAAGATAATAGCTATAGTCATAAATTGCCTAACTACAGAATTTTATTTTGAGTTTCATGGTATATGACTTCTTACTATTTTCAGATCACAGTGATAGGAAAAAATGAGTCAGAGCCTCTGACTTTCTGGAATATCCTGTTTGCCTTCGTTTAGTTACAACCTCATTGGTCAATATTCAAACACAATCTAAAACCAGCCCCCAATCTAGATAAGGCAGTAGCCTCTAAGGTTATTTTCCTTCATAAACAGCTAGGATGGGAAACAAAATTATTAAGTCATTCAACAAATACTAACTTAGAGGTTACTACGTTCAAGGCTTTGTGCTGAGTGCTAAAGGTATAGTGAAGCATGAGCTACAACTCCTGTACTAAAGGGACTTTTACTCCAGAAAGGGAAACAGACAAGTAAACCATAATTACTCAAGTTGGATGAATGAAAAGAATGAGAACTCATGTAAAAAGGAGAGCGACATTGAACAAGAAATTAGTTTTAACTGAGATTACTGTTTCTTTTCCCTAAGTGTATGAAGTTTTATGAGTCAATCCTTGAAACGTTAACCTGAAATTAAGCCATTTTGGGGACATATCGACTTGCACAGAGGTTAGGAAAGGAGTCCCTGAGTGGTGTAAACGGCTAACACAGTTGACTGCTAACTGAAAGGTTGGAGTCCACCCAAAGTTGCCTCCGAAGAAAGGACTGAAAATCTCCTTCTGAAATATCACACACTGAAAACCACACGGAGCACAGTTCTACTCTGAAACACGGGGGTCACCATGAGTCACAGTCGACTCAGCTGCAACCGGCACCAATTTGGGAAAGCGTAGACTTTGAAATTAGTTTGCCTGCGCTGAGGTCCCAGCTCCACCTCTGCGGGGCCTTGCACAGGTTATGTAAGCACTCTATGCCTTCGTTTCCTCATCTGAAAAATACTAAAAGTACGTGGCACATCCAGGTGAAAGTGGAAAATTCGTTCAGTTATCAAATAATGGTTGGCCTGGTTTGTGCACTCATAGAGACCCGATAGGACAGAGTAGAACTACCCCACAGAGTTTCCATTCAGAATCGACTTGACGGCGCTGGGTTTTTTGGGTGGTTTGCACAGAGAAAATACCCAGATGTCTGGCCCAAATGTTGAGATCCCGTGCAAAGGTTACTGTTGCATACTTGGCCTTTGTTATGGGTTGATTTGTGTGCCCAAAAAATATGTCCCCTCCACCCCACACCTGTGAATGTGACTTCCTTGTAAGTAGCACTTAGCAGATGTGATTAAGTTCACATAGGTCATAGTAGAGTAGGGTGGACCCTCATCCAATCTGACTGGTGGCCTTATAAGAAGAGGAGAGACCCAGCAACAGACCTACGTGGGGAAAGATGGCCAGGTGAAGACAACCAGAGATTGCAGTGAGGCTTCTACAAGCTTAGGAACGCCTGAGGCCACAGGAGCTGGGAGCCACAAGGAAGACTCTTCCCCTAGAGCCTTTGGAGAAGCCCTGTCAACACCCTGAATTTGGACTTCTAACATCCAGAGCAGTGAGAGAATACATTTCTGTTGTAATCTCCCAGTTTGTGGCTTTGTGATGTGACTTCCTAGAGCTGCTGTAGGGAACTAACACAGCCTTAGGCTGATTGCTCAGTCAGGGACCACACTGAAAACCTGATAAGTTAAAGACTCCCTCTCCAAAAATGCATATATGCAAATACATATTTCTGGAGTTTCTGACCCCTAAAGCCAGAGTAAAGGAGCCCTGGTGGCATGATAGTTAAGCACTCAGCTACTAACTGAAAGGTCAGCAGTTTGAATCCACCAGCAGCTCCACAGGAGAAAAGACCAGGCGATCTGCTCCCATAAAAATCACAGCCTAGGAAACCCTATGGGGCAGTTCTGCTCTGTCATATAGGGTCACTAGGAGTTGGAATCTGCTTGCCGGCAAACAACAGCAAAGGCAGAGTAAGAAACCTTTATTAAAATGGCTTTTCATTTTCACCATGACACTCCTAGGATTGATTTTTGGAACATTTTGTTGGTCTAATAACTGCCGTGTAAATATACTTATTACTGATTTTAATTCATATTATAATTCTCCACCCATCACTCAATAAATTCTGTGAAGGTCACAGCTTAAAAAGCCATAAATACTACTAGGGTGTATTAGTAAATGTAGAGAAGAAGTACTTGAAATGCTATCCATATAAAAACTTCCAAAAATTAGACCGCAGAAGAATGTATTGAGTACATAATCCACAAGTATGCCTCAATTTTCAAAAAGACTCATACACAGCCTTCCAAATATTTCTCCTAAACTAAATTCATTCACAAAGGGTTTGATTCTTCAGTGGTATGCTCAAATTACATGTAGCTAAGTTTTTTTTATTTAAGCATTTCACATTAGATCATTTCAAGATGGTGGTACGTTTTTATATGTGTTTGACAGACTAAAAACAACTTAATCAGAGTCACTAGAGAAATCCATGAGGTCATTTCTTGGTGCTTAAAGAATAGCAGCAAAGTCCTGTGCTATGTGGCATTCCTGACTAATAACACTCTAATTTACCATACTGACACTCTTCACAGTTTGATAAGATGCAGATGATATTGACTCCTGACCAAATATATAATGACAACTTCAATAAAAGGAGTGAAAAAAAAGAAAGAAATGAACCAGTCTTATAATTTATACTTTGAATACATTAATCCAAGCATTGTCCAAATCATATTTTTTTGTATAGGTTACTTTCTTCTTTTGAGGTCTCATATGAAAACTATCGTAGATCAGAGAATAATTCCTTTGGAGTTTCAACATTCTACATGCGGTTCTGTAAAGTATAGCTCTCACTCAGCAATAATCACACATCAAACAATGGGGTTACAGACATGATTTTTTATTCACCCAGTGTAAATATTATAGGTGGAACGCATACGTAAGAGTCGCTTGAGCCTTTATTCATTTTAGCACCAAAACAAAACAGAAAAAAAAACAGCTGCCTTTGAGTGGATTCAGACTCATGGTGACCCCATGTGTGTCAGAGTATAATAACCATGATCCAAAGGGTTTTTAAATGACTGATTTTTTGGAAGTAGATGGCCAGGCCTTCCTTTCAAGGCACCTCTGGGTGGACTTGAACCTCCAACCTTTCAATAGCATCTGAGCGTGTTAATCATTTGTACCACCAAGGGGCCTCCATCTTAGGATGGACACACTGAAACCTATTTAAAAGTACATAAAAGTAAATGCCCCTTTAAAAACTTCTATTAGTTATCATTTTGTTTCTGGATTGAAAGTGATCTACAAAGTCCACTTACTTAAGGAGTATCTTATAAAGCATCACTTTGTCCCGTTCCCTTTTTCCCAACCCTTCTTTCAACCTACTGCCGTTGAGTTGATTCCAACTCACAACGACCCCATAGGGTTTCCAAGGCTTTCTCCTGTGGAGCCAAAGGTGGTTTTGAACCGCCGACCTTTTGGTTAGCAGTAGATCACTTTACCCACTATGCAACACTTCTTTAGGAGTACCAAATTTTATTAATTGAGTTGGGAAGAGATGGGAGTTCATCTTCCATGGCTGAACCTCATCTAGAATTTGTCTTCAAAAGGCCAGTGCAACTTGAACTGCTTACAAATGTGTGTTCAAGGCCACAAAATTTGGTCTTGCTGATTTCAGCAGATGTTCAAAAATTGTTTTGAATGGATATATTCTTTTGCTGAAGGAAGAGGCCATCACGCAACATCTGAAACAAAGACCTGAACTGACTACGTGCTGAAACGGAAAGCTGTACTTACAAGACAGTTTCACGGAACATAGCAGACTGGTGATCTTCTCTGGAGTTTTAGGGAAGCATGGAATGCAGAGATTGGGAAATTTTCAGAAGTGGAAGTGTTTGGGGATTGGTTGGTCTTTAGCCAGAAAAGCTTGGTTGATGGACCAAGGCTGTTCTGATTAGCTGACTTTCAGAAGTACGAATATTGAAGAAAAGTTGTCTCTGATTGACTGGGAAGAGTTTAAACTAGTTTTGGAGGTTATTTACTCATACAGTGTGTTTTGGATTGAATTGTGTCCCCCCCAAAATATGTGGTGTAAATCCTAATGCCATACCTGCATTTATAATCCCATTTGGGAATAGGTTTTCTTTGTTATGTTAATGAGACAGTATTAGTGAAGGGTGTGTTTTGAGTCAATCTCCTTGGAGATATAAAAAGAGCAGATTAAACCGGAAAGAAAGGAAGTACAGTTAGAAAAGGATAGATGTCACACCACATGAAGATCATCAAGGAACCAAAGAGCAAGGACCTTCCCTCAGAGCCAACAGAGAAAGAAAGCTTTGCCCTAGAGCTGGCACCCTGAATTGGGGCTTCTAGCCTACTAAACTGTGAGAAAATAAATTTCTGTTTGTTAAAGCCACCCACTTGTGGTATTTCTGTTACAACAGCACTAGATAACTAAGACAGAGTGAGACTATGGCTAAAGAACAATCATTCTTTCTTGAATTTGGAGGACATTAACTATTCTCACTTTATACAGTTCACTTAAAATATTACCTGATAGTTTCATAACAGCCCTTTTAATGTTAAGTTTTTTTTTTTTTTACATTTTTAAATGGAAATATTCAAGCACCACAAAAATGAAAAAAAATTAAAGGAAATGGTATAACGAATCACTGCATACCTATCACCTAGTTTCAAGAAGTATCTACACTCTGTCCTACTTGCTTTATCTGTACCCTTCAAACTTTTGTTGGAGTATTTTAAGTTAAATACCAGGTATAGCAGCCCCATAAATAATTCAGTTTATTTTTCTGGCAGATAAGGACTTTTAAAATATAATTGTAACACCATCACCACACTCTACACATTAAAAATAGTTCCTTAATAATTAATCATATTCAGATTTCCCTGATTGTTTAAAAATGTCTTTTTACAGTTGGTTTGTTCAAATCAGAATCCAAATAAGCTTACACATTGTATTGGTTTGTTATGTCTCTTAAGCCTTCTAAAATCTGTGTCAGTCTCTCCTCTTTTTATTCCCATGCCATTTATTTGTTGAAGAAATTGGATCATTTGTCCAGTAGGAGGTCCTTCATCCTCATGACCTTGTTTACCATGTTCTTCTATCCTCCACATTTTTGCCAACTGCTATTTAGATTTAGAGGTCTGACTGTGTTTGGGCTTAACTTTGTAGACACAAATACTCCGCAGGCAATGCTGAGTACTTCATGAGGCATCGCATCAGAACACCCATAATGACTGATGGTCCAACCTTAGTGGTGTGGAGATAGAACAGTGGGTTCAGTTGTCAGCCCATTGCGCATCAGTGTCTCACCTCATGATTTTAGCTGGCTGATTGTTGGTTAGATCCATTATTTCATTAGAGTTCAAAATGGTCATTTTTCAAACTCTATCATTCCTTTTGCATTTACCAGGAGTAATTCTCTAAAGAAGAAATGCTGATAACTCCAATTACTTGGTTATATTGAAATATAGTCCTTGCAAGAACAGCAAGATAAATACTTTATGCTTTTCTTAAGTGAATAAGATGATGTCTTAACAACTTCCAAAGGTGATCAATGAGTTTTCTCTTTACAGTAGTGTCATTATGACACATGGATTTTTGTGTATTTGAACTGTTTCAGTCCTTTGCAGTTATTATTCTTTTTTTGGTATGCAAATTATATGATCTTGGCCGGTAAGAACCCCTTCAATTTGCCTCCTATTTCCTCTGCTCCCAAGTCCTTTGGGCTCTATTCCAGCAGACTTTAATAATAACTTAAGATGTACCAAGTTCCAGTTGTACATTTCTTGCCCCAGACCTGGAATCAATCATTTCTCTTCTGAGTAAGTGTCTCAGTTATCCAGTGCTGTTATAAGAGAAGTACCATAAATGGGTGACTTTAACAAACAAATTTATTTTCTCACAGGAGGCTGAAGTCTGAATTCAGGGTGCCAAGCTCTAGGGGAAGGCTTTCCGTCTGTGTTGGCTCTAGAGGAAGGTCCTTGCCTCTGAGCTTCTGTTCCTGGGCAATCTTCACGTGGCTTGGCAGCTCTCTTCCCCTATCTCTGCTTCTCTTGCTTGCTTGTTTAATCTCTTTTATATCTCAAAAGAGATTGATTTAAGACACACCCTACACTAACCCTGTTTTGGTTAGTAGCCAAGCTCTTAACTACTTCACCACCGGGGATCCAAAGCAGTTAGGATTTACACCGCATATTTTGGGGGGGACACAATTCAGTCCATACAGCGAGAAATGATTTTTAGTGTTCACAACCGGAGCTCTAGGGATGCTCAATGCTGCTGTGCTGTTCTTTCCTTTGCAGTTCTTCTTAAGAGGAAAATCTTGGTTTCTAATAACACTAGTATATTTACTCACTTGTTTTATCCTATAATTTATATATAATAGTTTCAAAATAACAATACCAACGGTAATGCTGACAATAAGACTACTGAACAGAGTTTAAGATTTCTTTTTGGTTGTTTTTAGCTTTTGGATGTATTAAAGTAGAATATATGATCAAATATTGCGTGTTAGTTACCTAGTGCTGCTACAACAGAAATACCACAAGTGGATGGTGTTAACAAAGAGAAATGTATTCTCTCACAGTCTAGGAGGCAAGAAGTCCGAACTCCTGTTGCCAGCTCCAGGATAAGGCTTTCTGTCTCTGTCGGCTCTGGGAGAAGGTTCTTGTCATCAGTCTTTCCCAGTCAAGGAGCTTCTCACTACAGGCAGGGATCCCCGGGTCGAAAGGCTGCGCTATTCTCCTGGCTCTTGTTTCTTGGTGGTATAAAATCCCCCTATTCATAAGGTTTTCACTGGCTAATTCTTTTCAGAAGTAAACTGCTGGGTCTTCCTTCCTAGTCTGTCTTAGAGTGGAAGCTCAGCTGAAATCTGTCCTCAATGGGTGACCCTGCTGGCATCTGAATACCTGTGGCATAGCTTCCAGCATCAGAGCAACACGCAAGCCTGCACAGTATGACAAATTGAAACTTAATTGTGCTCATGAGGAACATGTATATAGATGAAGAGGCAGTTGTTCAGACAGAACAAGGGGATACTGAGTGGTTTAAAGTCAGGAAAGGTGTGTGTCAGGGTTGCATCCTTTCACCCTACCTATTCAATCTGTATGCTGACCAAATAATCTGAGAAGCTGGACTATATGAAGAAGAACAGGGAATCAGGACAGGAGGAAGACTCATTAACAACCTGCATTATGCAGATAACACAACCTTGCTTGCTGAATGTGAAGAGGACCCAAGCCACTTATTAATGAGGATCAAAGACCACAGCCTTCAGCATGGATTACATCTCAACATAAAGAAAACAAAAACCCTCATGATTAGACTGATAAGCAACATCATGATAAACGGAGAAAAGATTGAAGTTGTCAAGGATTTCATTTTATTTGGATCCAAGGTCAACACCCATGGAAGCAGCAGTCAAGAAATCAAAAGATGCATTGCATTGGGCAAATCTGCTGCAAAGGACCTCTTTCAAGTGTTCAGAAAGCAAAGATGTCGCCTTGAAGACTAAGGTGCACCTGACCCAAGCCATGGTATTTTCAATTGCATCATATGCATGTGAAAGCTGGGCAATGAATAAGGTAGACCAAAGAAGAGTTGACGCCTTTGGATTGTGGTGTTGGCGAAGAATATTAAATATACCATGGACTGCCAAAAGAATGAACAAATTTGTGTTGGAAGAAGTACAACCAGATCGTACCTTAGAAGCAAGGATGGCGAAACTGCATCTTACATGCTTTGGACATATTGTCAGGAGGAATCAGTCCCTGGAGAAGGACATCATGCATGGCAAAGTAAAGGGTCAGGGGAAAAGAGGAAGACCCACAATGAGATGGATCGACACAGTGGCTGCAACAATGGGCTCAAGCACAACAACAATTTTAAGGATGGTGCAGGACTGGGCAGTGTTTCGTTCTGTTGTGCATAGGGTCACTATGAGTTAGAACCAACTCAATGGCACCTAACATCAACAACAACATAAGATCCCCTGTTTCTCTGCTCACTTCTCTCTTTTATATCTCAAAAGAGATTGACTTAAAACACAATCTTGTAGATTGAGTCCAGCTTCACTAACATAACTGACTCTAATCCTACCTTATTAGCATCATAGAGGTAGGATTTATAACACATAGGAAAATTGCATCAGATGACAAAATGGCAGACAATCACACAATACTGGCAATCATGGACTAGCCAAGTTGACACATATTTTGGGGGGTGGACACAATTCAGTCCATAACATTGTGTTTTAAATTTTCTTGAAAAATGGCTATGCCATCAACTTGCTGGAGTTACTTATTTTAGGTGGGCTTTAAAAAAAAAAAATTTTTTTTTTTATTGAAACTTTTAAAAATTATATATATATATTTAATTATGTAAAATAGTTACACTCTTCCAAAGTCAAAATATTGAGTTCTACCTGGCAACCCTTCTCACTCACGCCTGTCATCTCCCTCTTCCATAAGAAATAATTTTAAAATATTGTTTTATTATTCTAGTTTACAAAAATAAAAGCAATTATATAGGTGCATCTGTCCTCTTTCCTTACACAAAAGTAGCACACTATATACATTCTTTTGTGCTGTTTTTTGTTTTTGTTTCTTTTTTACTTAGCAATGTATTCTAGAGTTCACTTGGTGGCAATATATGGAGGTAAGGTCGCCATGAGTCGGAATTGACTGGACAGCAAGGAGTTTGGTTTTTGTTTTTCCTTTTAACAACTACTACATAGCACTCTATTTTAAGAATGTGTCATAGTTTATTCACATCCCCTATTGATGCGTATTGAATATTTCCAGACTTCAGGTACTATGAATTGTTCTGCAATGAATATAAATGTCATTTTATAGTTATGCCAGTATATCTTTGGGACATATTTCTAGAAATGGGTTGTTAGGTCAAACAATAAATGCATCTGTGATTTTTATAGATATTGCAATTTCCCTGCATAAGGGCTGCATTCTTTTGCTTTCCCTCCAGCAATGTATCAAGTGACTATTTCCTCAGTCCTGCCAATAAAATATGTTGCCAGGCTTTTGTAATTTTGCCAATTTGAGAGGTGAAAAAGTGTTATCTCTGTATAATTTTAATTTGCATTTCTCTTATTATGAGCAAGGCTGAGCATCTTTTATAATTTCAAGGGAAAAATACATTTCTTTTTTTCTGTGAACTGTTTATATCTTTGTTACTTTTCTATCGGGTTGTAGGTCTTATCGATTTTTAGAAACTCTGTGTGTTAGGGATATTAGCCCTTTTCTGTAATATAAGTTACAAATATTTTTCATGGTTGGTCTTTTGCCACTATGTAGTTTCCTTGTTGTTGCTATTTTGTGGATTTATTACTGCACGAAGTTTTTTTTTGCTCTGTTTTTTGTTCTTTGTTATGGTCAAACATATTTATCTTTTATCTTATTGCTACTTGGTGTTAAGTATAGCTAGGAAGGTTTTCTTAACTCAGGGATTACAAAGGAATTCACCCATGAATGATCCACTTGGAATTTATCCTCATGCATAGCATGAGGAAAGATCTGAATTTCCTATATTTCCAAATGGCTATCTGGTTATCCATATATTGTTGTTAGTTGCTGTCGAGTCAATTCCAACCCATGGAGACCCCACATGTTCAGAGTAGAATTGCTCCATAGGGTTTTCAAGGCTGTGACCTTTGAGAAGCGGCACTCCAGGCCTGACTTCCGAGGCACCTCTGTGTGGGTTTAGAACAGTCAACCTTTTGGCTAATAGTCAAACACTTACCATTTACACCATCCAAAAACTCCATCCGTATATTAAATGTCCTTATTTTTCCTCCATTGGTTTGAGATTCTACCTTTATCATATACTGAATTTCCATGTACAAGTGTGTCTATTGCTGGATTTTCTCTCTGGTTCCATTGATCTACGTCAGTGTCAACTGTTACTCTTATCAAACAAAAAAACCGGAACCCATTGCAGCTGAGTCAATTCCAACTCAATGTGTGTGACCCTATAGGACAGAATAGAGCTGCCCCATAGGGTAAAATATATTTTCATATATTTTAGAACTAGTCCTCACTCCCTCCCTCTTCTTTTTTTGTTGTTTGTTTATCCTTCCAAATAGGCTTTAAAATCCATTTGCCTACCTCCAGAAAACAAATATCTAGCGATATTTTTCTTTGGATCAAATTAAATATCTAAGTGGACACAGGGAGAATTGACAGCTGCTGGGCCTTGCTGTGCAAAAGCATAGTGTGTCCCACTATTTATTCCAGTTTACTTTTGTGACTTTCAAGAGGGTTTTACAGTTTTTGTCATGTAAAATTTGTACCTTTCTTGGTCAGTTTAAGCCTAGATATTTTGT
The DNA here is from genome assembly GCF_030014295.1 of Loxodonta africana. Lineage (NCBI taxonomy): Eukaryota > Metazoa > Chordata > Mammalia > Proboscidea > Elephantidae > Loxodonta > Loxodonta africana. The sequence continues at coordinate 171,205,666 of NC_087345.1, read as the reverse complement.
ATTTTCACTACTTCAAATGGGATTTATTTCTGTTGTTTTCTCTAACTAGTTATCATTTATATGTTTATATGAATGAGTAATTTTTATAGGTGAATTTTATATACTGCCTCTGAACTCAAATTTTAGTTTTAGAAAGCTTCTGGGGGAATTCTGGGATTACTTTGGGTTTTCCAGAAATATAATCATATCATTTGCAAAGAGGGATAGTTTTACATCTTCCTTTCCAATTCTTATTCCCCTGATTGCTTTCTTTTGTCCAATTGCCTTAGCGAATGCCTCCAATGCAGGATTAAACAGTAATGGAGAAAGTGGTCATTGTCTTGTTCCTGACTTAGCAGAGAAATCTCTAGGGTTTCTCCACTGGTTGGCAGGCTTTGGGCTGAGGTATATATATTTTATCATGTGACTTGTCTTCTTAGCTCTGTTCATTAGATGAATTAAACTAATTCACACCAAAAATTTTTAGTCCTGTGGAAACAGCCACCTCTGAGTGTAAATCCCCTTGTCTTCCTTTGGCAGGAAGAGAAACTAAGAGGGAGGAGGCTGCCTGAGCTCTTCAGTATCGTCAATCACCCTGATTCTTTGCTGAGTTTCTGGCTCATTTCCTAGGTACGTAAGCAAAGAGTGAATCGTCTGACTAAATACACGTCTATTTTTACGACTCTTTGTGGAACAGCATCTCCCCCACGGGGGCCCCACTCTCCTTCTGGCACCTGTCCAATCAGATTCCACTTCTGAAAAGTAGTGGCTTAAAATCCCCATCTTAGGAGACCTGTAACAAGTTAAAATGCTCCTCAGTCGGCACCTCAGTCAGCATTACGTTAAGGCCCATTTCTCACTGGATCGCACAGACCCAGAACACACAAGCATATCCAAATTAAATGCAGACATGTTTCAGCTTGGGAACGCAATCCAATTCTAGAGGTGAGAGATCAGCTTTATTAACCAAGCCACCCACTATCCCAGGAAGACGGCAGGAATTAAAACCAGACTTTCCTGATGTTACAAATTTGATTCCTGTCAGCGGTGGCAATCATTCTCTGAGCAACTGAACTTCTTGTTATTTTCGAAGTCCCCAGTGTCACAGGCAAGGAGAACCGAGTCCAACCAAGTGTCCCAAATTCTCTCCCAGGTGAGAAAATGAAAATAAAAGACAGTATTCCCATGTCCAAGAGGTTTTTTTTTTTTTTTTTTCCTCCTTCATTGTTAGAGAAAAAGGCTTCTGAAGGAATTCTAAAAGGAGAAGGTGGTGTTACCATGTGGGACACTCCATCCCCAATCACTTAGCTTCTCAGGACACCTACTGAGGGCAGATCCTATTGGCACTAGGCCTTCTGCCTTTTAATTCTCATCAAGACAGAAGTGGCGATTAAAAGATCAGACATGGGCTAGGTGCTTCCCTTATTTATGCCATGAATGAAGATTACTTTTGTGCAACAGATAACCAGCCTCGCAAATATCCTTCCCCTTCCCCAGGCAAGTGCGCACGCATGCACGCACGCACACATACACACACACATCCCTAGAGCTGAGGCATGTATGAGATGAGGTGACATCAGACTGAAGCCGACCCTGAACTTCTTCCATATCCTTTGTCAAATAAAGCTCCTCCCTTTAATTGGTTCTCTCTGTATCTTAGGTTTAGGAGGGTCCCTAAAAATGTCCTGGTTTAGCTATTCCCATGCCCAGAGTTACGGTCTTTGGAGTGAGTAATTGAAGGAACAAAAGATAGAATTACCCAAGTTTCATAAGTTACCATATCACTAACTAGCTTCACAAAGCCAGAGGCTTACCCCACCATCATCATGCCCATGTCTACCACCCCCCACCTCTACCATCTCCATCTCTACCACCAAGATCTTCTTCTTATCTAGTTGTCAAGGAAGCCATGGGTCGGGAATGGGACCAGAAAGGATTCTGCCTATTCAGTAAGGAAACAAATTATGGTTTAGGCACCAAACTTCAATGTATTCTCCAAGGAATCCCATCTAAATGATCTTACCTTTGGGAATGCTTCCATTTCTAGTATTAACATAATTCCTTATTTGAAACTTCTCCATGAATGAAAAGCCAAATTTAAACACAAAGCAGAAGGTTCTTAAGCTCTGGTCAGCCAGAATTTAGGGTTCACTCAATTTCATGACTTACAAGCTTCATCCTCCAAAACACAACCCAATGGACTGACGGGACTCAGGGACATTCTCTGCGTGTGCTCCCCTTCTCAGCCTTTTGTACGATTAGATCACATTGTCCCAGTTCTCAGCGGCATCGAACATGGGGAATACTGTCTACTAAGCACAAAGGAAACCAGGCTCTTTCCTAAGAAGAGCAACAGCCAGAGCAATTCCCAGGGAAAGTGACAGAATAGGTTCGCTGAGTCCTCTGAAGATTTTATTCCAAAGGGGCCGGATTTCTGGTGATAACTACTTTAAGCTTAGATTACAGGGCAGTAGTCATGTTGGGGCTGGGATGAAATGAGTAAGTCCCCATATCTTTTAGTTTGAAGAAAGAGCATAATAACTCGTTAACACATGCGTTCTGTAGCCAGTCAGGTTTACCATCCCAGCTCTGCCACTCACTAGCTGGGTAACCCACTGCAAGTTACTTAATTCTCTGTTCATCATTTTTCTCATCTATAAAACAGGGATAATAATAGTATTTACTCATGCTATGAAGACAGCAGAAGAGAGTTAATATACACAAAACTCTTAGGATGGTGCCTGGCACAGAGTAGCTGCTAAATAAATATGTCAGATTTGGACCACTGAATAAAAGGGAACATTTTAAAATACACTTTCAACTTTCAGCATCTTATTTCTCAAATCATTTGAGGGGAAAGTGGAATAAAATCAATATATCCTTAGAATATATCATAGAGGAGGAAAGAAAAGGGGAAATGCTGAGTAAACGAAATGTAGGGAAAGTTGTAAAGATTACATTAGAGCTTCCCAGTTTATAACATAGGGCAGAGGAGTGTTGGAAGTTAAGAAAAACTGGGAAATAAAACTTTTAATGCCCCTTCTCCATGCAGGGGCTGTTTGTTTTTTCTGTTTTGTTCGCTTCTGTGCCCCAGTGCTACAAACAGTGCCAGATATCATGCGCAATAAATATCTGTTGAATCGGTGACTGCACTCCTGACAATTCTCCCCATGGTTCCAGTTCTCTCATGATCCCTTTCCACTTCAGGAAGGTGTGGTGAACCAAACAGTGAGCATGGATCAGGGGTGATGAGGGATGGAGCCATAACAGCCGTTTCCTCCAGCACTCAGGCAAACCCACCAGCATCTTGCACCTGGATTCTGCAACAGCCTCCTAACCGTTCCCTCTGTATGCACACTTGCTCCTGCCAGCGCGTTCTTCACACAGCAGCCAAGGCCATCTATTAAAAATCTGTCTGCTCTTGTCACAGTCACATCACTATTTAAAACCCTCAGGGGCTACCCAATGTTATTAGCAGAAAACCCCAAATCTTTAAACTAAGGCCCTTCCTATCTACCTCTCCCACTTTACTGCCTAATTCACTTTCTCTCAGGGCCCCTGCTGGGCCAAGACATATCCAACCTTAGGGCTACTCCATGGCTGTCCGCTCTGCCTAGAACACATTTCCCTCCCTCTACTCTAGCTAATTGCTGTTAGACTTAAATGTCTCTTCCAGAGGGAAGCCTACTATGATCCAACAACTTTCTAGGTTAGGCCTCCTATTTTATACTCTCATTTATACTGTACATTTTTACTGTAACACATATTCCATGGTACCATAACAAAATGCCACAAGGTGTGTGGCTTTAAAGGATAGAAATTTATTGTCTCACAGCCCTTGAGGCTAGAAGTCCCAGTTAAGGGCGTCGGCAGCAGGGCCATGCTGTCTCTGCTCTAAGGGAAGAAACTTCCTTGTCTCCTCCAGCTTCTGGTAGCCCCAGGCGTTTCTTGGCTTGTAGATGTGTCTTCATGTGGCGTCGTCTGTCTTCATATGGCATCTTCTCTTTTCTTGTGTGCCTTTTTTTTCCATATCTGGTATCTGTTCCCTTTTTATAAAACACCACTCAGAAGGTATTGGGACTCACCCATTAACCTTATTATCGACCTTATTGACCTAATTGATAAGATCTTCAAAAAAAAGGCCCTATTTCCCCAAACAAAGCCACATCCACAGGGACTGTTATTAAGACTTCACCGTATCTTCTGGGAGGATGCAATTCAATCCATAATACACGGTAAATAATGACTTATGTAATGTTGTTGTTGTTAGGTGCCGTCAAGTCGGTTCTGACTCATTGTTGTAGCCACTGTATCAATCCACCTCGTTGAGGGTCTTCTTCTTTTCCGCTGACCCTGTACTCTGCCAAGCATAATGTCCTTCTCCAGGGACTTATGTAATAGCAAATCTGAAGTGGCTTCCCCTCCTGATATAAGCTCCACAGACAAGGACCATGTCTGTCTAGTTTCGTGTTATATCTCCAGTACTTAGGACAGAGCCAGCCATATGGTAGGTATACAATCAATGTCTGCTGAATGAACAGGGAATGAATGAATGCATGTGGCTGGCAACCCCGAAGGCTTTTCACATTCAGAAAGTTAAGAGTGGGAAAATGTGATATCTTTAGATCTAATTCACTCAGTTAATTAACTCAACTATCTGGTAGATATAAATAATGATATGATGTTTACCTATTTATTCACTCATTTATGAGATGTAAGCATTGCTGTGGGATCCCTATAACCTTATTTCACCTATGGGTGACTGTCGGTGGATTCACAGTAGGGAACTGGTGTTGATGGTTGAGCAAACTGGATGGCCATTCATACATTCACTATGCTTCAGGTTTGCAGTGGCTTGAAAAGCACAAGGAGAATTTGTCCTGATAATTATCGTATTTTTTTCTATATCAAATACATACTTACAGAAAGGAACTGATATCAAGATTCAATGTTATGTAATGAATGTCACTGAATTAAAAAAAAAAATTCTGAATTATACCTGTAAAAATTGTTGAACTGGCAAACGTTTTGTTATGTATATTTTACCATAATTTAAAAAAAAAAGGATTCAATGTTTTTCAAAGCCAGTTTCCAAGTGGAAGGCCCACATTGTTTAGAAATGTGGCGTTACTTATGCCAGTCATGGAGAATAAGTCTTCAACTCTGCAGTGAAGAAATCTAAATGTTAACAATTTTGGTGTCTAGACCTGAGTATGAGGTGTTTGTGTGGGTGGACAAAGGGACACATTTAGGGAAGTGTCCTGCCCAGGGCCAGCCTCAGGAGGCTGTGTAAGGTGTAGTGAGGGTATCCTTCTGCCTATTCCTCGTACGCTGTGGCCAAGATGACTAGGGAAACATACCACACGTTGTTAGCTGCTGTCATCATGGTGGCTGCCTGCACAAAGGGACAAAAAGCTGCTGGGTCCTGCACCATCCCCATAATTCTTTTTGGATCAGACCATTGTGATCCACTGGGTTTTCACTGGCTGACCTTCGATCATCAGGCTCTCTTCTTCCATCTTAGTCTGGAAGTTCCGCTGAAATTTATTCAGCATCACAGCAACATGCAAGCTTCCACTGACAGACAGGTGTTGGCTGTGCATGAGGTACGTTGCCCGGGAATCGAACCCACGTCCCCCACACAGAAGGTGGGAATTCTACCACTGAACCACCAATGCCCCAAAATGTACCACATAGACAACCTCTATGCAGGATTAGAGAGAACACAGAGTCATCCTCTCCTGATTGAGTTGAGCAATATTCATTGCTATGGTATTCTTGTATTGATTTTTATTCAGTATGGTAATCCACCAGGCTCTCCTTGGAAACTCTGTGGGGCAGTTCTACTCTGTCCTATAGGGTCGCTATGAGTTAGGAATCGACTCGACGGCAGTGTGTTTGGGTTTATGGTAACAAAGCAAACATTCAGATTGGGCTTTACCCCTCCGGCTTTGTTTCTCTGTGCTGTGCTCAGCCTGAGAGTCTCCATCTTGCAGCAGAAGGAGCATGAGCCCAGCTTTGCCATCCTTGTGCCTTAGCCTTCATTTTCGCATGTGAAAAATGAAGGTTGGAGTTTATACAATCTTGTCGGTGACTGTTTCAATTCAGTCAAAACAGGCACACTGGCCGCAGAGGCAGTTTTAAGAACCAGTCTCTGAAATGGCGGATTAAATTCCAATTGCCAGGGAAAGCCCCGCACTGCAGGGAAGGTGGCAGGCCTATTTTGCTACAACAAAATAACCAAAAACCAGAGCCATTGATTTGGACTCATAAGCAGGTATTCAATTTCGCCTGTCTCTCTCTCACTGTAGCTTCATTCTTCGTGGTGTCGTGTTAATAGTTTTTGTGTTTACTTCCCTAGGAGCTCATTTGCTCTGGCAAGGAGTTTTTTAACTGTTCATACAAGACTCCCATGAGAATACATCCTACCATTTCCCGAATCTTGGCAGAAAATATTATTTTCAAAGAATAGGTACCTATTTATGTATTAAAAAACCAAACAGTTGCTGTGGAGCCCATTCCCACTCATGACCATCCCGTGTGTGTCAGAATAGAGCTGTGCTCCATAGGGCTTTCAACGGCTGATTTTGGGGAAGTAGATCACCAGGCCTTTCTTCCAAGGCACCTCTGGGTGGACTCCAACCTCTAACCTTTCTGTTAGCAGCTGAGCACATTAACCATTTGCAACACTCAGGGACATACTTATTCACAACAAATTAGAACGCCAAGGAAGTTCAAATGCTCAGGGTTTTTTTTTTTTCCTCCTGAATTCTACTTTTATAAAGAGAAAGGGTAAGTGAACAGCTTGCTAAGGGGGATAAATCTCACAATTCTGAAATCTGCAATCACACGGGCCTAATGCAGACTTGGCAATTTCCTGTGCTTTCTTCATCTACAGCGAGAGGTTCCTAAAGCTGCCCCTGGGCACTGCGGAAATGTAAGGGCCTTCTGCTAAACAAAAGGTCAGCAGTTCGAATCCACCAGCTGCTCCCTGGGAACCCTATGGGACAGTTCTACTCTGTCCTGTAGGGTCGCTGTGAGTTGAAATCGACTTGATGGCAACAAGTTTGGTTTTATTTTGATTTCTGAGTCATTAGGTAAGAAAAAAACAAAAGGCAGTTTTTCACAGAAGTTATAAAGCAATTCATTTACTTGTAATTTGTTATGAATTGCTAAATGCTATATGGTATATATAGGAATTCTCAATTAAATAAATCATTTGAGTAACCATGGCATTCTGTTTCCTGACCGTTTTATAGAAACAGAGGTTTGTCTGTCTGTAGAGAGCAAGCTATGCATGGAGAAAAGACGGAGCAAAATTACTGATTTAATTTATACAGAATGATTACATCTCCAAGTGTGATGTCCATCCAATCAATCTGTAATTTTAGCCATCCAATACCTTTAAGTTCTGACAGAGGTAGAAGAGCTTAGTTCTTACATTTCGTCAATAAAATTGGCCTTGGTGTTCTAGAATAAAGTTTCTACAAATTTAATATATTGCTCCTGAAATAGCCTATTAAAATTGATGACTTGTTCTAATCTGCTATACTTTCTGGAGGGGTTGTGATTGTGATCAGTGGAGCAAAGGTCAGTAAGAATGAATGGCATCTGTTCTCAAGGCATCTATGAGAAAGTTTGCAAAGCCAGATAAGAATTTAATACAGGAATTTTTTTGTCTGCCTAAATCAAATTTAGATGCCCCAATACTTCCTGGAATTTATGCTGTAGATAGCAATCGGCAGGTGGCTTATAAATGAGTCATGTGTCTTAGAAAGGAGTTTCTGAAAGACGAAAATTATTTCTTCTCTTTTTTTCCTGATGGCTCAAAGGTTCTTATCAAAGACATGCTTCTAGACAAAATCATTTCATATGTCCTCTTGATCTGAGGGTCAAGAACTCAGTAGGACACAACCAGGCAATTCTTCAGCCACACGTGGCATTGATGAGGGACACTTAGCGGTATTCAGCTGGCAAAATGGGCTGGGCTGGAGAGTCCAGATGGCTTTGCGAATTTGCTCAGGACCTTAACTAGGAACTCAAGAGAGCCGGGCTCAGCTGGGGCCCTCTCCCTCTCCACAGAGCATCAAAGCTTCTCCACAGTGTCGCTCCAACAGAGTCGGTGGACTTCGTACATGACAGCTCAGGCTGCACGGGTGAGCGCTTCAAGAAACTAGAAGCTGCCAGTCTTTTAAGCCCTGGCCCGAAAATTGTCATAGTGTCACTTCTGCTGGATTCTCTTTGTCAATGTCGTTACAGAGCCTGCCCAGATTCAAAATGAGGAACAGGGACCAGACCTCTCATTAAGAGGTGAAGCAAGGAATTTGCAGCCATCTTTAACCTGCCCCAGAAGGAACGGAGGAACAACATCCAGAATTAGAGTCTGAAGATCTCTTCCGGCAACCAAAGAGCAGTATTGCAAGGGCCATCCGGCAGCAAAAGCCCCCAAGTAAGTAATTTTTTATTCTGCCTCACACGCAGCCACCACCTGTCTGTCAGTGGAGGCTTACGTGCTGTTAGGGTGCAACTTCCAGGCTAAAATAGACCAGGAAGAAAGGCCTAGTGACCTACTTCTGAAAATCAGTCAGTGAAAACCCTATGAATCACAGCGGTCTGATGCACAACCAATTACGCAGGTGGCACAGGACCAGGCAGCGTTTCATTCTGTTGTACATGGGGTGGCCGTGAGTCGGGGGCTGACTCAACAGCAGCTCAAGAACAACTTCTATTTACTGTACGATTACTTAAACAGCTCTTTCATTTGGCAAAAACTGGACAGACACCGAACCCCCAAATGCAGCCTATGAAGAGAAACCTCATGTCCGATATCCTGATACTCTTTTCCATTTGGAAAAAAAGAAGAACTTATCTTTGATGAGAGGGTATTTCTCTCATCTTTGAATACCGCTTCCTTAGTTATATCAAAAATGCTCACAAAATTCATTGAAAAGATTCCACTTCCCTATGCATGCATGCTGGATCCAAGATGAAACTGTCTAGTTCACCTACTGTGCCAATTGCCTTTAAGCTGAGGCCAGTTTTCCATTCTGTGTACAAAGGAAAAGGAACTAACCCATAATTTGTAGCTCTCCCACCCACAGTTGGAAGGCCCCTTGATATATTATTGTTGTATCAACCACGCTGCCAAGGCATGAAATGGTGAATTAGGACTCGAGTTTCAATTTAACGTCGCTACTTCCTGCCTCCTCTCTTTCACTTTGACACTCTTCCAATGTTTGTGACTATAACATAGGGTGTGTCTTTGAGTATTTCCTTTTTTTAAATTCCAGCATAACTCCAGGCCTAGAAAGAACAATTTCACGTAAACTAATCAAGTCAGAAGAGAAGTCACTTTTCGATTCTGCGTCATAAACTTAGCAGGACCCTTTGGTGAGTGATCCTCTGTTCAGAGGCCTGTCTTCAGAATGCTGTCCTCTAAACATGTGGTGGGCCTTGGGGCCCCAGAAAACTCATGAATTAATAATATTGTGAAAGGAGTCCTCTCCTATAGTCACCTCCTAAGACTTTAAGGGTTTTCAGATCATTAAATATTTGACCAAAAATAAAAATAAAAATTGGGGTCGGGGAGTAGAGGAGAGAGAAGGAGCAAAGAAAATAACCAAAAATGTGAGGAGCCATCCCTGTCGTTTGCATATAAATCACGCACATCACACTTTGACCACTTCCCACATTGTTGAAAGCCCTCTTTCTCCGCCCGTTTACCATCGCCTTCTGGATACATCGCTCCCTGCTTTCTTAACCACTCTATTACTCTCTGAAGTCAAGAAAAAAATATTACCTGGTTTACAAAAATTTGATGAACACACACCTTTTAGGAGCACATCCATGGCAAAAGCAAGGTCCACTCTGATTGTGAGTGTGTATCAGTGTGTGTCTTTACGTTTAGGGCTCTGCAAAGGATCAATCAGATTTCAACGTGGTTAGTCACTCGTTTCCTGGGTGAGCAATGAATCATCAAGGGAGAATTTATTTTCTGTGCAATCCTCCCAAAGGCAGGAAATCTGCAGTGACCACCACAATCGCTGTCATGTGTCCAACTGGGAGAGGCTGTATTTTAGTCTCAGGGTATATGATTTATATGAGGTATACTGATGGCCAGCTCAAAGGTAATGTGGAAACTGGGCCACATCAATCAATACCTGCCAAGTAATCAGACTGCAAAAAAAAAAAAAAAAAAAAAAATGCAGGTTTGAGTAAGAATCACAAACTCTCCTGATCACTGTAGTGAAAATTCTCACCCATATAATCAACCCACCCCTCGTATCCTCTGTGGATTGGTCCGGCTGAACAGACCAACAGAGAGAAGCTAGACTGTGCTCTGATTTGGTTGTGATTAAAATGGTTAAGAACAACCTAGATCCTGGAGAAAGCTTTAATAAATTACTTTCTGATGGAGAAAGCTTTAATGAATTCCTTTCTGGTTAGCTCTCTCCCTGTCCTCTCTGTTACTTTATCCCTTCTATATCCTCCTGGTATCATGGCTAACTGTGCAACCCCGCATTCCTTTTCTCAGTGGGGCAAAAAGCTATTGCTAACCATATTTTTCTAAGCACCAAACCAAACCTGTTGCCATCGAGTCGATTCTGACTCTTAGCGACCCTATTATAAGACGGAGCAAAACTGCCCCATAGGGTTTCCAAGGAGCAGCTGGTGGATTTGAACTGCGACCTCTTGGTTCGCAGTGGTAGCTATTAACCATTGTGCCACCAGGGCTCCTTTCTAAGCATTTGCTATTGTTGTTGTTATGTGCTGTCGAGTCGGTTCTGACTCATAGCGACCCTTTGCACAACAGAACGAAACACTGCCCGGTCCTGCGCCATCCTTACAATCGTTCTGCTTGAGCTCATTGTTGCAGCCACTGTGTCAATCCATCTAGCTGAGGGTCTTCGTCTTTTCCGCTGACCCTGTACTCTGCCAAGCATGATGTCCTTCTCCAGGGACCGATTCCTCCTGACAACATGTCCAAAGTATGTAAGATGCAATTTCGCTATCCTTGCCTCTAAGGAGCATTCTGGCCACACTTCTTCCAAGACAGATTTGTTCGTTCTTTTGGTAGTCCATGGTGTATTCAGTATTCTTCACCAACACCACGATTCAAAAGCGTCAACTCTTCTTCGGTCTTCCTTATTCATTGTCCAGCTTTCACATGCATATGATGTGATTGAAAATACCATGGCTTGGGTCAGGCGCACCTTAGTCTTCAGGTGACATCTTTGCCCTTCAACACTTTGATGAGATCCTTTCCTTCCTACCATTGGCTACATGTGCACCCGTCTCCTGGTTTCTTCTTACCACACTGCAGCTCTTCATGGTTACTTTGCTGTCTCAGCTTCCTATACCACGTTGCTAATGTTGGAGTTCCTCAAAGCTGCATTTTAAGACCACTTCTCTCCCCCAGCAACCTCTCCCATCCTCAAAGCTGCATTTTAAGACCACTTCTCTCCCCCAGCAACCTCTCCCATGTCATCTATCAAACCATAAATACACAGATGACCCACAAACTTCATCTCAAGCCCAAGTCCCTACATTTTTTTAAATAATTTTTATTGAGCTTTAAGTGAACGTTTACAAATCAAGTCAGTCTGTCACATATAAGCTTATATACACCTTACTACATACTCCCACTTACTCTCCCCCTAATGAGTCAGCCTGCTCCCTCCTTCCAGTCTCTCCTTTCATGAAAATTTTGCCAGTTTCTAACCCTCTCTACCCTCCTATCTCCCCTCCAGACAGGAGATGCCAACACAGTCTCAAGTGTCCACCTGATACAAGTAGCTCACTCTTCGTCAGCGTCTCTCCCCAACCCCTTGTCCAGTCCCTTCCATGTCTGATGAGTTGTCTTCGGGAATGGTTCCTGTCCTGGGCCAACACAAGGTTTGGGGACCATGACCGCTGGGATTCCTCTAGTCTCAGTCAGACCATTAAGCCTGGTCTTTTTATGAGAATTTGGGGTCTGCATCCCACTGATCTCCTGCTCCCAGGGGTTCTCTGTTGTGTTCCCTGTCAGGGCAGTCATCGGTTGTGGCCGGGCACCATCTCGTTCTTCTGGTCTCAGGATGATGTAAGTCTCTGGTTCATGTGGCCCTTTCTGTCTCTTGAGCCAAGTCTCTACTTTGAACCTCAGACCCTCATACCTAACTATCTACTTGGTAAATCCATTTGTATATCTCAAAGACATCTTAAACTCAAAGTGTATAAAATCAAACTCACATTTCTTCCCCCAAAACTGGTTCTCATCAGTATCATTATTCTCATCTATTTCTCTAAATGAACCCGTTTTGTAAGCCAGAAACTTAGTAAAAGTCATTCTTGAAACCCCCTCCCTTACCTCCCAAATGCAAATCATCACTTGTTATTGTTATCGTTATCGTTAGTTACTGGTGAGTTGATTCCAACTCATGGAGACATCATACATTACAGAGTAGATCTCCTTCATAGGGTTTTCTTGGCTATAACTTTAATGGAAGCAGATTGCTGGGCTTTTTTTCTGTGGCTTCTCTGGGCAGATTCGAACTAGCACCTTTTAGGTTAGGATTCAAGCACAAACCATTTGCTCCACCTAGGGACCTTACATCATCTTTTGGTAGGTCAAAATTTACCTCCTGAATATCTCTTGAATTTCACCACTCCTCTATTTCTACCCTAGATCCCTCATGCTGACTCATGCTCTGGTCTATTCTATCCTCCACACTTCAACCAGAATAATTTACTTGAAACTCAATCTGATTATGTAACTCCCCTGGTTAAAACACTTCTTTAGCTTCCTGTTGGTCTTTCAGTAAGACCCTAAACCTTTAGCCTGCCTTATAGAGCTCCGTATGCCCTTGCCTTGCAACCTGGACAACTTCATTTCAGGACCTACAGGTCTTTGCTCCCTGTTATCCAGCTGCACTGGACTTGGGGCTCCTTATGCTTCTTCCCACCACAGGGCCTTTGCCTTGTTCTGGACTCTGCTTGTAGTACTCCTTCGCTCCACCCTGTTTGCTGGTTAACTCTTATTCATCCTGCAGATCTCTACAAATTGACTACTTCTTCAGGGGAGCTTTTCTGATTGTCCTGACTAGGCCAAGTTTCTTATTATTAGGGTGACTATATTGTTTGTTTTCTAAACCAGGACTCTTGCAAGAGTGAAATTACATACCATTAATAAGTATCCTGGGTTATAGGCATAAATTGGAACTGTCCCTGGCAATCCAGGTAGTATGGTGACCACACTTATTATGAAACTTCCATAGCACTATGTACTCTCCTACTTTAAAAAAAAGTTGCCACTGAGTCAACTTTTCAGAAGTAGATCACTAGATCTTTCTTTCAAGGTATCTATGGGTAGACTTGAACCTCCAACTTTTTGGATAGCAGTTGAGTACACCACCAGAGGCTCCACTTCTCCTGCTAGTAGTTGTGAATTTACATATGTTTGTGTAATTCTTTGAATTATGTCTGTTCCACCAGAACAGACTGTAAGCTTCATGAGGTCAGGAGCTGTTTAGTTTATTTTGTTTTTGGATCTCTGTTATGTTCCTAAATTTAACATAAACTAAAAACAAAAACAATATCTGTTGCCATCGAGTCTATTTCTACTCATAGTGACCTCATGCCTTGCACAGTACAACTGCTCCATAGGTTTTTCTTGGCTGTGATCTTTATGAAAGCTGATTGTCAGGTCTTTCTTCTGCAGCACACACCTCTGGGTGTGTTTAAACCTTTGATCTTTCAGCTGGTAGCCAAGTGCACATTGTTTGAGCCAGGGAAAATTTAACATAGTGCCTGCATACAGTAGATGCTCAAAAATTATTTCATCAATAAATGAATAACTTTTCTTCTTCCTACATATTCATAAGATTACCTTTCCCTCTTGCCCATTTTTCTTTCTCAAATGGATTCTCAGTGACATCAATTGGAGCAAGAAAGATTTACTCATTTTTCCAGGAAGCCCATTCCACACTTCTTCATCTTGCCTGAGTGTTAATACTTTTCCTCTGGAAACAAATCCTCTTGGATCAATACATTGACCAGCAGGAAACCCAGGCAAAATAAAGAAAGTGAATCTGCAACTTTATGAAAGTTTCCTTTTGCCCTGAAAGATCCTCTTTGGAGAGTGCTTTATGCTGAAGAAGCTTTCGCCCTCTGCTTCCTCACACACGTGCGTTCAGAGCCGAAGGAGAGGAGGAAGAAAGGTCCCTGGAGAGCCCAGCCTCATCAGGGCAGGCCCCTCTGCTACTCTGAGATGGGTATTCACTTTCTAATAATAAGGGCCAATATTTGAATAGTGTCCTAACATCTTGCCTGTATTAACTAATTTAATTCTTTCAAGTAATATATAACATTATGAATGCAAGTAATTATCCCTATCTTTACTGGGCCCAATGATGTTACGTAAATTGTCCCATAATCCTCACATCCTGGTAACCATATGTATATTAATAAGCCAATGGCCTCTGTGCATTGGACCCAGTTTATTCATTTCTTCGTAACAGGCTAAGGCCTATTAGCCCAAAAAGACTGCTTGGGACCAAACTCAAATTTTTATACATCCAATTGTTTTAAAAATAAGCAAATTTTTAGGCCCTTAGAGCCTGCCTGCTTTCCATACTAATGGAACTGAGCCCATCATCTGCCTACCCTAGATAATGTAAAGTCTTCTTTAAAGATTTCGAGCTGCTGCTGCTGCCTTTGGAGATCTCTGACTCAGAGACTCCCCACCTTGCTGCAGAGTGACAATGCCCAGGTACACATAAGTTCTCCCTTTCTCTCGTCTCTCTCCCAGGGATTCCCTGCCCTCTTCCCCTTCTGGAAAGCCTGCTTCTATGGGGCTGTCCACCTGCATGACCCAATTAATAACTCGTTAATAATAATAATTAATAGCTTGTTCTGCAACTGTACTATCTCATGATCATAACTTTTTCCTCCATCAGCCCTAAACTCCTTCCAACCATGTGTCATTATGTAGTCCCATCACACTATGTAAAAGATTTGATCTGTGTGAGTAACAGAATATGGTGGAAGTAATGTTAAAAAAAAAAAAAAAATTTTTTGTTTTTAATGTAGAGAGGTCCACACAGCAAAGAACTGAGGTGTCTTATCAATAGCCAGCCCAGCTTGCCAGCTACATGAGTGACTCACCTTGGAAGCAGGTCTCCAGCCCCAGTCCAGCCTTCAGATGACTGCAGCCCTGGTGACATCTTGACTGCAGCCTCATGACAGACTCTGAACCAGAGCCAGCCAGTTGAGCCACCCAGTTAAAAAGAAAAAAAGTTAAGCCACCCAAAATTCCTGACCTACAGAAACTGTGAGAAACAGTACACAGTTAGTGTTAATTTATGACACTAGGTTTTGGAGTAATTTGTTACATAGCAATAAATAATTAATACAGTGTTGCTGGGGTTCAAACCCCACCAACTAAGGGTAGAGTGCACATCATTAACCACTGTACTAAATTAACTTTCCTGCATTAAACCTTCCTCACAGGGCTGTGATGAGAGGTTTTTATTCATCAACAAATATGCATTGAGCACCAACAGTCTGGCTGGCAAAGTTCTAGACTCCTGGGAAGCATCCGTGAATAAAACATACCAATATCCCTGTCACATTCACGAGTATTAACATGAGTTAATCCATGGAAAGCACTCAAAGCAGTGTGTGGCACAAAGCAAACATTTAATACATTTAATAAATCTCAGGCAGGTTGGGGCTAGAGGATAGAGGGCATTCATAACATCATGTATTTTCTAATGAGTTAAAATACCAGTTTGTCACTCGAATCACTGTGAAGGTTAATTTTGTGTCAACTTGGCTAGGCTATGGTTCCAAGTTGTTTGGTCAAATGCTAGTCTAGTTGATGCCATAGAGTAGTTACATGTGACTATATCAGTTGGCCTTGAGTAGAGCAGATTACTCTCCATAATATAAGGTAATATAATCACCTGCCATAATGCAATGTAATATAATATAATCAATCAGTTGAGGTCATGTCAGAGTAGTGTGGATCCTAAACTTAATCACTTCTGAGTTATAAAAAGACCAGGATAGACAAAGAGACATACACCCACAGTGGAAGACAGGGACTATATGATGGTCATTTACAACCCAAGAACTAAGGAATGCCCGGGGCTGCTGACAAGGAAGAAATCAACACAGCCAAAACCCTGATTTGGACTTCTAGCTTCCAGAACTGTGAGAAAACAAATTTTTGTTCTTTAGAGTCACCCACTAGTGGTATTTCTGTTACTGCAGCACTAGGAGACTAAGACAGTCACCTAATACAGGGATTCAACTAAACTACTGGATCCTTTGCCCAGAGACTTTGCTCCTTCCTGAGAAAGCTGGGGAAGCCAGATCTTAACAGCGAGCCACTCAGAAGGTCAACAGAACAAAAGTGTCACGACAGACCAAAGAGAGCCCTGTAGGATGCTTTGCCGTCTGAAGTACACAATGAGACACACCATCATTTTAACAAATTACTGTTTTGTTTTTAGTTAAAGAAAAAAACTGCATTCTGGCTGTGAATGAATCACAGATATTAAGCTGAACCAGATTTCCCAAGTTCCATTATCTTTTCACTCAATAGCTTTGCCGAAAATAGAGCTCTTTGCTTTTACATGAATGTCTGCCAAGCTTTTAAACTCTAATCTCAAGAAATCTCACTCTAGAAGATATAGCATCTCCGTTGTAGTCCAAGAGACACAAGGCATACATGTGAGAGACTGAGAAAGCAGGTGTGTGGATATGGCATGGGAGTGAATATTTCCTACAAAATTTGGGACACGCTTGCATTTATATAGACTGGAATTAACCCAAAATTATGTTCTCTGAATAGGAATTTTCATCTAGGAAACTTGAACCCTTGTGTGTTCCTTGGAATACCTTCTCTGTCTTCCTTTCTTTTTTGCTTCCTCCCTTCTTCTCCTCTCCCTGCCTTTTCTTCTTTCCCTTTCTTTCTCTTCCTTTTCCTCTTCTTTTTCTCCCCTTCCATCTTCTTCTTATTCCCTTCCTCATCTCCCTCTTTCCCCTCCCTTTCCCCTTTCCCATCCTCCTCCTTCTTCTTCTTTTTCTCTTGGGAATCGATCACTTCTTGCTCACCACCCCCTCCCAAAATCTTGTCAACTATAAGGACAGAGCAAGAATGTAGCCAGAAGTTGAAAAGATTTGCCCAAGAATATTATTGTAAAAAGTCAAAAATGTTTCTAGCCTGAAATAGGTTCACTTGTGTGCCTGTACAAAGCTCAGTGACCCACAGAACTATTTATTTCCCTCTCTGTGTACTACCCACTGGACCAAGAAATATAGCTGTAAAATGGAAATGAAAGTGTGATCACATTTCCCTCTATAAAACTAAAAAACCAAATCCATTGACATAAGGTTGATTCCAACTCATAGTAACCCCACAGGACAGAGTAGACCTGCCCCATAGGGTTTCCAAGGAGCATCTGGTAAATCCAAACTGCCAACCATTTGGTTAGCAGCCATAGCTCTTAACCACTATACCACAAGTGCTCCTTTCTCTCTAAAACCAAATCAAACCAAACCCATTGCCCTCAAGTCGATTCTGACCCATAGCTATGCTATAGGACAGAGTAGAACTGCCCCATAGAATCCAAGGAGCACCTGGTGGATTTGAACTGCCAACCATTTGGTTAGCAGCCGTACCACTTAACCACTACACCACCAGGGTTTTTATGGCATCTTAAATAAAATTAATGGTAACATTCGAAGAAAGCAGAGAAGGAGGAGGAGGAAGAGAAGAATCTCCAGTGATGGGAGTAGTCCTGGGAGTGACTCAACTTTCTCAACCCTTGCTCCTCATATGGTGACCTAAAAGAACACCTAAGGAGGAGGTAGCCATCATGGGAACAGAACTGTGCTGAGGGCACAGCCAAACAAAACCCTTTGCTGTTGAGTTGCTTCTGACTCATAGTGACCCTGTAAGACAGAGTAGAATTGCCTCACAGGGTTTCCAAGGCTGTAAATCTTTTTTTTTTTTTTTCTTCTTTTTTTATGACTTTTTTTTGTGGCTGTTGTGTTTTAGGTGAAAGTTTACACAGCAAATTTTTTTCCCATTAAACAACTAATACACAAATTGTTTTGTGATACTGGCTGCCAACCCTGTGATTTGTCAACACTCCCCCTTTCCATTCCAGGTTCCCTGTTTCCATTAGTCCAATTTTCCTGTCCCTTCCTGCTCTCTTGTCTTTGCTTTTGGGCTGGTCTGCCCATTAGTGTCAAATACGTGATTGAACTATGAAGCATGTCCCTTATGTGTGTTACTGTTGGCCCTATAGACTTGTCGGTGCAGTGGTTAAGAGCTTGGCTGTTAACCAGCTGCTAACCAAAAGGCTGGCAGCTCAAATTCATCATCCACTCCTTGGAAACCCTATGGGGCAGTTCTATTCTCTCCTATACGGTAGCTATGAGTCAGAATTGACTCTATGGCAACAGGGTCTGACCTTTGGCTCAAGGGTGAACCTCAGGAGTGACTTCAGCACTGAGTTAAAAGGGTGTATAGGGGCCATATTCTTGGGGTTTCTCTAGTCTCTGTCAGACCAGTAAGTTTTGTCCTTTTTTCCCCCTGAATTTGAATTTTGTTCTACATCTTTCTCCCACTCTGTTCAGGACCCTCTATTACGATCCCTTCCAGAGCAATCTGTGGTGGTTACTGGGCACCATTTAGTTGTTCTGGGCTCAGCCTTGTGGAGGTTGTGGTAGTTGTGGTCCATTAGTCCTTTGGACTAATATTTCCTTGTGTCTTTGGTCTTCTTCATTCTGCATTGCTACAGCCAGGTTGGGACCAGTAGATGTATCTTAGAAGGTCACTTGCAGGCTTTTAAGACCTCAGTCGCTACTCACCACTGTTGAATGTAGAACATTTTCTTTATAGACTGTGCTATGGTAATTGAGCTAGATGTCCAATAAGACCATGGTCCCCAAGGGCTATAAATCTTTAGAGAAGCAGACTGCCATATCTTTCTCCCACAGAGTGGCTAGTGGGTTCAAACAGCCAACCTTTTGGTCAGCAACCAAGCACTTAACCACTGCACCACTAGGGCTCCTTTCCTGGGTGCAAGGGGTTATAAAATAATTGCCTTAAATTCTTTTCTCAATTCCACTTTTCCATTAAGAATTATATGAAGAACAGGGTACAAGGTAAACATGCAAAAATCATTTGGATTCCTATACACCAATAAAGAGAATGACAAAAAGGAAATCAGGAAAACAATACCATTTATAATAGCCCCTAAAAAAATAAAATATTTAGGAATAAATCTAACCAGGGATGAAAAAGACCTAT
Source organism: Loxodonta africana (assembly GCF_030014295.1). Lineage (NCBI taxonomy): Eukaryota > Metazoa > Chordata > Mammalia > Proboscidea > Elephantidae > Loxodonta > Loxodonta africana. Next base: position 171,186,381 of record NC_087345.1, on the reverse strand, counting down.
ACAAAGAAAACTACAAAACACTACTGCAAGAAACCAAAAGAGATCTACATAAATGGAAAAACATACCATGCTCATGGATAGGTAGACTCAACATTGTGACAATGACAATTCTACCTAAAGTGATTTACAAATACAATGCAGTCTCAATTCAAATGCCAACGGCATTCTTTAAAGAGATGGAAAAATTTATCCTTAACTTTATACAGAAAGGGAAGAAGCCTGGGATAAGTAAAGCACTATTGAAGAAAAGGAATAAAGTAGGAGGACTCGCACTACCTGACCTCAGATCGTACTATACAGCTACAGTAGTCAGAACAGCTTGGTACTGGTACAATGACAGATACATTGACCAATGGAACAGCATTGAGAACCCAGATGTAAATCCATCCACCTATGGTCACCTGATCTTTGACAAGGGTCCATATTCCATCAAATGGGGGAAAGATAATAAATGCTGCTTGCAAAACTGAATGTACATCTGCAAAAAACATAAAACAGGACCCATACCTCACACCATATACAAAAACTAATTCAAAATGGATCAAAGACCTAAATATAAAGCCAAAAACTATGAAGTTCATAGAAGAAAAAATAGGATCAACGCTAGAGGCCATAATACTTGACATTAACAGGATACAAACCACAACCAACAACACATAAACTCGAGAAGATAAGCTAGACAACTGGGATTTCCTAAAAATTAAACACTTATGCTCAGCAAAAGACTTCACCAAATGAGTAAAAAGAGAACCTACAGAATGGGGAAAAAAATTGGGGCTATTATAAATCCAACAAAGGTCTAATCTCTAAAACCTACAGGAAAATCCAACACCTCAACTCAGAAAGACTAATCTAATTAAAAAGCGGGCAAAGGAAATGAACAGATACTTCACCAAAGTGGCCAACAGACACATGAGGAAATGCTCATGATCACTAGCCATTAGAGAAATGCTAATCAAAACCACAATGAGATACTATCTCATTCTGGCATTACTGGCACGAATCAAAAAACAGAAAATAACAAACGCTGGAGAGGCTGTGGGGAGATTGGAACTCTTATGCACTGCTGCTGGGAATGCAAAAATGATACAACCATTTTGGAAAACAATATGGCATTTCCTTAGAAAGCTAGAAATAGAAATACCATATGATCCAGCAATCCCACTCCTAGGAATATATCCTAGAGAAATAAGAGTTGTCACATGAATAGACACAAGCTCACCCCTGTTCATTGCAGCATTGTTCACAATAGCAAAAAGATGGAAACAATCTAGATGCCCATCAACAGAAGAATGAATAAACAAACTGTGGTACATACGCACAATGGAGTATTACGCAACAATAAAGAAAAATGATGAATCTGTGAAGCATCTCATAACATGGATGAATCTGGAGGGCATTATGCTGAGTGAAATAAGTCAATCATGAAAACACAAATATTGTATGAGACCACTACTGTAAAATCTCATGAAAAGGTTTACACACAAAAAGAAACAACCTTTGATGGTTACAAGGGAGGGTAGGGGTGGGAATGAAAAAATACTAAATAAGATAATAGATAAGTGGTAACTTTGGTGAAGGGTAATACAGTACATAATACAGGGGAAGCCAGCACAACTTGACAAAGGCAAGGTCATGGAAGCCCCATAGACACACCCATATTCACTGAGGGACCAAATTGCTGGGCTGAGGGCTGTGGGGACCAGCGAACATCTAGCTCAACTGGCATAACACAGTTTATGAAGAAAATATTCTACATTCTACTTTGTTGAGTAGCGTCTGGGGTCTTAAAAGTCTGTGAGCAGCCATCTAGGATACTTCACTGGTCTCACCCCTTCGGGAGCAAGGATTAACGAAGAAAACTAAAGATATGAGGGAAAGATTAGTGCAAAGGACTAATGGACCACATCTACCATGGCCTCCACCAGACTGAGTCCAGTACAACTAGATGGTTCCTGGCTACCACCACTGACTACTCTGACAGGGATCACAGTAGAGGGTCCTGGACAAAGCTGGGGAAATATGCGGAACAAAATTCAACTCACAAAGAAAGACCAGACTCACTGACCTGACAGAGACTGGAGAAATCCTTAGAGTGTGGCCTCCAGACACCGTTTCACCTCAGTAATGAAGTCACTCCTGAGGTCCATTCTTCAGCCAAAGATTGGACAGGCCCATAAAACAAAATGAGGCTAAAGGGGCACACCAGCCCTGGGGCAAGGACTAGCAGGCAGGAGGGGATAGGAAAGCTGGTAATAGGGAGCCCAAGGTTGAGAAGGGAGAGTGTTGACATGTTGTGGGGTTGGTAACCAATGTCATAAAACAATATGTGTACTAACTGTTTAATGAGAAACTAGTTTGTTCTGTAAACCTTCCTCTAAAGCACAATTAAAAGGAAAAAAAAGGGAGAGGAAAAAAAAGTACACTAGGTTGGGAGTTAAAACACTAGGATCCTATTCTCACTTCTGTCACAAACTAGCCAAGTGATCACTTCCCATCTCTGACCCTTTGTTTTCTTATCTGAGAAATCAGAGTTTGGTTTAAATGTCTAAAGGTCCTTCTAAATTTGAATGGTTATGATTCTAGGGTTTTTTTTAGGGGGGTGGAAGGGGTCTAAGGCCATCATTAAATCAGATGTTAAACTGGATAAAAGATCAAGATAAGAAAATAATTTTATACAAAGATGAGATTGTAAGGGGGCAGGGAAACTAGATTAATGGGAATGGAACAACCAGAATGGAAATAATGAGTATGCTCACACATTGTGAAGAATGTAGTCAATGTCACTGAACAACTTGTGTAGAAACTGTTGAGTGAGAACCTAAACTGCTGTGTAAAATAAAATGAAATATTATTTAAAAAAAAAAAAGAGTTAATGAAGGTGAAACACATATAGGCATTTAAGGAAAGGCTTTTTAAGGATTCCCCCCGTCTGCTACAAAAGACCTCTTTAAGGTATTAAAAAAGCAAAGATGTCATTTTGAGGACTAAGATGAGCCTGACCCAAGCCATGGTATTTTCAATTGAGTCAAATCTGTGCGAAAGTTGGACAATTAATAAGGAAGACCAAAGAAGAATTGATGCCTTCGAATTATGGTATTGGTGAAGAGTATTAAATATACCATAAACTGCTAGGAGAACAAACATATCTGTCTCAGAAGAAGTACAGCCAAAATGCTCCTTAGAAGCAAGGGTGGCGAGACTTCCTCTTATGTACTTTGGACATGTTATTAGGAAGGACCGTTCCCTGGAGAAGGACATCATGCTTGGTAAAGCAGAGGGTCAGCAAAAAAAGAGGAAGACCTTCAACGAGATGGACTGACACGGTGGCTGCAACGATGGGCTCAAACATAGCAAGGACTCTAACAATGGCGCAGGACCGGGCAGCACCTAACAGCAACGACGACGACAACCCTCTCTGATACCCGCTAAATTCCAAACACAGCAAAGCACTCTACAGACATTAAATCCTTCTGACAAGCCTCCCAGGTAGATATCACTTCAGTTTCACAGGTAAGAAGCCCAAGCTCAAAGAGCATAAAAATATTGCCCAAGGTCACACATTTTGTTGGTGCAGAATTAAAATTGGAAGAAAGCTTGTCCGCCCCAAAGTTGGTGGGCCTTCTCCTATATCACTTGCCTCTTAGTCTTCACACTTTGTGAACAGCAGACAAAGTCGTCTTCCCACTGGCTTCCCCTTGAGCAGTATTCAGCTAACTTTGGTTGGGTGGTCTGTATGGAAGGTTTCATAACAACGCTATGAAGCAGGTACCCTTTTTTTCCTCATTTTCCAGATAAGGAAACCGAGGCTTGGACAAGTTGGGAAACTCACCCGCGTCTCACAGATCACCAGTGGCGGGTCTTTACAAGTGTAGAAAACTAAAGAAGTGCTGACCAGCTGAAGCTATATATAGTGGACTTCTTAAAAAAAAAAAATTTGTTTAATTTACTTTTGCATTTATCTCCCTTTTTGACCCTAAGAGATGCTCTAGTTTCTTTCCGTTTCCAAGTTTGTCCTCCTGCCCTCCCTTTGATTCCGTGAGCTCCCTAAGATGCTTCTAATAAACTCTTCTTCTGATTACTTCAGCCAGAGTCAGTTTCTGTTGCCTGCAAACAAAGAATCCTGATACTGTATGTCTTAGTCATCTAATGCTGCTGTAACAGAAATACCACAAGTGGATGGCTTTAACAAATAGAAGTTTATTTTCTCTTCGTAAAGTTCAAATTCAGGGTGCCATCTCCAGGGGAAGGCTTTCTCTCTGTTGGTCTTCTCATCATTCTTCCCCCCAGACTGGGAGCTTCTCTGTGCAGGGACCCTGAGTCCGAAGGACACGCTCTGCTCCCGGCACTGCTTTCTTGATGGTATGAGGGCCCCTGTCTCTCTGCTCACATCTTTTATATCTCAAGAGATTGCCTCAAGACACAATCCATTCTTGTAGGTTGAGTCCTGTCTTGCTAACACTACTGCCGCCTATCCTCCCGCGTTAACATCATAGAGGCAGGATTTACGACATATAGGAAAATCACACAATACCGATACTGGGAACCATGGCCCAGCCCAACTGATACACACATTTTGGGGGGGACATAATTCAATCCATGATACTCTCTATATTAAATATATAAATGTGTACCATTAACCTACACTTATTTAGAACCCATTCAAGTGTAAAATTACATAATACAAGTCTCACAATTTTTATGAGAAAAAGAAACAAAGGATAGGAAACCAAAGAGCCTTTTTGTTGTTGTTGATTTTTATGTAATTTGCATATAAAGAACAACTGTACATTTCTGTATCTGACCTAAATTCAAATATTTTTAGCATAACATCCCGCATCCTTATAACACCACATGCCCCAAATCTTTGCCTGGTACTAATTTTTTTTTATGGTGAGAGGGTCTGTGCAGATTCAGTTCAATCGCCTATATCTTTCTTAGCTCCATGACTGGACAAAGATACTTAACATCATAATGATTACTCAGATGTAAAATTCCAAGTGACTTCTATAGCAAAAAAATATTACAACCTGTTTAATATTTTATCAGTGGTCTATTGCCATAATAATACAGGGTAACAAACACCCCAAAACTCTGTGGTTTAAAATAATAGGCATTTACTTAGCTTAAGAGCCAGTGAGTCAGCCGGACGGTTTTTCTGGTCTTGGCAGGGCTTACTCACATGCCAGCAGTCAGTCTTTGTTGACTAGGAGGCTCTGCTGATCTTGGCAGAGCTCTCCATATGACAGCTGGCCTAGGATGCCTCATTGGCACAGTTGGAGTCATTTGTCCCATTCTCCAGCAGGGCAAAAATGTGCAAGCACCTATTCTACATTCTTCTGCGTTAAAATTAGCTAACAACCCTTTGGGCCAAAGCAAGTAACAAAGCTAAACTCAGATCTCAGGGCCAGAGAAATATATTGAATCAATGGCCTCAATTCATCCTATATTTACACTCTTTGCAACATGCCTTTGAAGAGGTATAATGCAAAAAGCATAAATACAACATGAATTGGGGCCATTAACTCAATCTATCTACCACATGTAGAGGCTCTCTGGGAGGGGCAAATGGTTAAACACTCAACTAGTAGCCAAAAGATTGGCAGTTTAAACTCACCCAGAGACACCTCAGAAGACAGGCCTAGCAATCCGCTTCCAAAAAGTCACAACCTTGAAAACCCTATGGAGCAGTTCTACTCTGCATAGGGTAGTTCTACTCTGCATACGCATGGGGTCACCATGAGTCAGAGTTGACACAACGGCAAGCAGCAATGACAACAACAACACATGTAAGATACAGTATGTTGCAATTTATAACCTTTTATGATTTTGGAAAGTGGTGAGCAGCCACGTTCTCTGCATAAAGAACACAATATTTCTACTTTTTGAAGTAATTTAGTTCCCCAAATATTAAGTTTTTTATCTACTACGTGCTCAGCAGTATAAAAGGGACTATGAGTAATCTTCAAATGGTGTGATGCAGAAAAACAAATGATAGCATAAATTCCTTGAGTATTACGTTGCGTCCAAGTTCAACCAGTTTGCAAAAGCAGAGTTTATTTAAAATTATTTTCTGTTCTTTCAAAGACAGAGTGCAAAGTCACTAGTGGTTAGGAGCACTTGCAAAAGTGAATTTGACATCTGTACTAGTCCAGAGCAAAAGAGAAAGAAGGAAACCAAAGACTCAGAGAAGAAACTAGTCTACAGAACAAACTGCACAAATCACAGCCTCATCTACCCTGAGACCAGAAAAACTAGATGGTGCCTGGCTACCACCATCAACTGCTCTAATCAGGGCCACAATAGATGGACCCTAATATAATGGAAGAAAAATGTGGAACAGAATCTCAAATTCCTAAAAAAAACCCAGATAACTGGCCTGGTTGAGACTGGAGGACTCCCCAAGACTATTGCCCTGACATACTCTTCAAACCTTGAGCTGAAACTAACTCCTGAGGTCACCTTATAGTTAAATAACAAATTGGCTCATAAAATAATGAACATCCCCCATAAGTACTGTGCTTCTTTAAAAAAAAAAATAATCTACATGAGACCAACTTGTCAACAATTACTTTAAAACAAAGATAAAAATGTAAAGGGGGAAGGGAAACTAGATTAATGGAAGAGAAACAACCATAATGGAAATAATGAGAATGTTCAAGCCTTGTAAGGAATGTAACCAATGTCACTGAACAACTTGTGTGGAAATTGTTGAATATAAACCTACACTGCTTTGGAAACCCTCAACGAAATCACAATAAAATATTATTTTAAAAAAATTTCAAAAAGTGGGTCTGACAGTTTGGCATTTATTACTGCACAGGGACAGAATGCAGCTCAGGGGCACATCACTCCCCACAGAGCCCTGGGTGGTGGGCACTGCTGCTGGGCCCATGATGGAGTGCAGAGGCTCTTCTCATTACTCAGGCAAACATGTCAGTTGTAGACATAGCTCTTCATGAGCGGACACGGCCCTGGAGACTCTCAGATGGGACTGGCACATAGAGAGCACGGGCAGCTCCAGATCTTTCCTGCGCAATCAGTGCAACACAGACTAGGCTCAGGTTCAGGGTCAAAATGGGTCCAGGTGTTGAGGGGGTGTTTGTATTCTTGCATTAGGGTAGCAGTTAAAGAAACCAGTAAATAAAAAGAGGCAGAAATATTTAAGCTATTTTTAAAAGCAAAAAGAACTGGGCTGCCACATTCATGATCTTTATGTTCTAAGAAAACCGTCTTTCTAATCAACCACTGAAAACCCCATGGTGCACAGTTCTACTCTGACACGCATGAGGTCACCATGAGTTGAAGTCAACTTACGGCAACTTTTTTTTTTTTAAGCTTCTTGGTGAGGGGCTGTAGTGTAAAGGGAAAGGGTTTGTCTTAAATGCATGGCAGGGCAGATAACACCAGTGAATGAAATCTTTTAAGAACATCCAGACCTCCTAAACATACTGTTTTATGAAAATGATTCATTTGCAGGCCTTCCTCAAAGCAAGCAAAAAGCTTTTTCACGTAGAACATAAGTGTTCATCTAGTAACTGTAGAATATACATTTTTTTCTACAGAGAAAAATTAATTTAAAAAAAATCACAATTTGCAATTCAGAAATTTCCAAGGACCTCAGCATATTGACATCCTAACAGAAGATACATTACCTAAGCTGTACGGGACACCCTCCTGAGCCACCATTTGGTTACTTGTAGTTTTGCTGCCTGAGGTAATGGGACAAGAGCTCAACTCCCAGTCAAAAGATTAGGCTCTCTGCTCTGCCGCACACTGGGTGCACTTTGGGCGTTTCCTACTTCTTCTTGGGAGCCCAGTTTCCTCCTCTATGCAATTCTCTCAGGCAAGTTTTTCTTTGTTAATAGCCTAACAGTTTGCCCCAGAAAGCCCTTAGAGCCCACCAAACGTAATTACGCACTTTTTCCCACATGTAATACTGCAACAAAGAGGCAGTAGTAGAACCATTTTCCCAAACCATTTAACGGTCTCCAGGGAGGCAGGATTTCCTTTCAAAGTAAACTGTATTTCAACTCATAGAATGTTTTTATTATCCAAATTGGACTAAGTAATTGGCTGTTTTGGAACCGACCCGTTCATTGTCTCAATAGCAATTAGTTAATGAAACATTGCAAAGTAAAATAATAACCTGAAAAGATTAAGGTAAGATTTCCTGTAATCGTTTGCTGTAAAGCCATCTTGCCTTCCCCAGTTACTCTGACTACTGAAGATATGATCACTATGTTTAAATCGATACTGTAACTTGGCACATAAGCCAGCTTGCAAATATACTAATGAAACAAAGGAGTGGCAATAGTTTTATACAGCTTTATACGTGCATTCTAGAACACGGTCCATAGTGGGGCAGAATGTAAGCAGAATCATCACTCCAACACATTGCGTTTTGTTGATATTGAATTTATACACAATGGAGTTGAGCACTTTTTTCTTAAATTCTCAGCCCTGCCTTCATTTATTTCCACTCAACCATCATGGATTGAAAACATCCACTAGAACGTACTTATCCAAAGTACACTCTAGGAAGAGCTCTAAGACATTGAGCTTGCTCTTTAGACATAGATAAGGCAATAAGTAGGAACACAAAAATATAAACATTTACCTTTCTTACCAAAAGCAGTCTATTAAAGCAGTCAGGTACATGTTTAGCATCTGTCCCCCTTGGGCTAGAGTGAGCAAGTTCAGCTTATGGGGAAAAAGCCATTTGAGTGGAGGAATAGGTAGGATCTAAATGGTGCCAGCATATTCCTAGAAGAGGAATGGAACATGCAATTGGCATTTCTAATTTTCATAAAAGACAGATGTACATTTGTAAGTGTGAATCAGTGGTTTTAACTACCATTTCTTTTCACATTTCCTGTCTATTCTCTACCTTTACTAGGTATGTGTCTCACTTCAATTTTATCTTCACAAACTTTTCAACTATGGTATCGCTGTACCTGGGAACAAACTTATTCGTCGCTATACCAACTTGTCCTATTTTTCAGCGCTAGAAATTCCCATTAGTTGCTGTTTTTTTCCATAAATGAAAAATCTGATCAAAAGATAGAAATGTGCTCATAAGACTCTTGTTTGTGTGCACTTCTTATAAACAATGCTATTCGCTGTTGGTAAAAGAAACTTAGATAAATGGACAGGCTTTTTCATGGATTGAGATGTGTCCCCCCAAAAATGTGTGTATCAATTTGGCTGGGCCACGATTCCCGGTATTGTGCGATTGTCCACCATTTTGTCATCTGATGTGATTTTCCTATGTGTTGTAAATCTTGCCTGTATCATGTTAATGAGGGGCGATGGGCGGCTGTTGTATTGATGAGGCAGGGCTCAATCTACAGGATTGAATTGTGTCTTGAGCCAGTTTCTTTTGGGATATAAAAGGAGCAAGGGGAGATATAGGGAACTTCATACCACCAAGAAAGCAGTGCCAAGAGCGGAGCATGTCCTTTGGACCCGGGGTCCCTGTGCATAGAAGCTCCTAGTCCAGGGGAAGATTGATGAGAATCACCTTCCTCCAGAGCCAACAGAGAGAGAAAGCCTTCCCCTGGAGCTGACATCCTGTTTTTGGACTTTTAGCCTACTTTACTGTGAGGAAATAAATTTCTCTTTGTTAAAGCCATCCACTTGTGGTATTTCTATTCTAGCAGTACTAGATAACTAAGACAGGCCTTATGGATGGCCATTTGTCTGGGGGAGTCATCCTACCCTTTATTGTCCTTGAAGTGTGAATTCAGTCAAGAACTACCATCACTCTTGCTTAAAGCACTAGAACACTAACCATACAAAATAGCACCAGTTCATCTGGAGGTGGACCAATGTCACTGTCCTTGGTCAGCTTGGCCACAGTTACCAAGAAATTCTATGCTGCCATTGCATTGTCTCAAGCTCATGGCTGTGCCTTCTTTTAAAATTGGACTATATTTAGATTTAATCCTACTCTAAGGCACCAACCTATAATTGGAGATAACATATTTTCCTTCTACTCTTCCAAAACCCAAGCTTAGGCTCTATAAGCTTCTTCCAGGATACAGCACATGCAAAATTATATCAGAAGTTACCCATCTTAGTAGAGAGAGATACCCCTTGGTTGAGACAAATTTGGTGAAAGATTGAAACTTGTGGCACAGTTGTCCTAAGGCTTCAGCTGGCTTCTCCCTCTGTGATCTAGCTTTATTTGTTGAGAAGGACTGAGAACTCCCACTACAAGTATACTAAGTTCCAGAAAGTTGGGGCCTTTGTTGTTTTTAAAAGGATAAATCACTTTGAGCAATTGAGGAAATGTTAGTAATCAAAGCAACAAAATGTAAGTACTCCTTACAGAGTCAGGAAACCCAAAAGGTTTGTGGGCTGAAGTGTAGATGATTGTTTTCATTCAAAATTACGTAAAACACCCTACAAATAAAAGACGCTACCAGAGCTGCACATGGGAATAACTGTTAACCCTGGTATATGTTCCTTCTTAAGATATCTGCCAGGGACAGAATAAAGGCTGTGAAGGGCTTTGAACTTCTTAGAAGAAAGTCATCAAAAATACAGAAGTAAATCAGTTACATTATGCCATTTAAGGGGGCTTTATGTTTCCAGGCTGCTGTACAGTTATGAACTGTTGTTATTGTTTGCTGTTGGTGAGTCACTCCCAACTCATGGTGACCCGCGCGTGATGGAACAAAACACTGCCTGCCCCTGCACCATCTCCATGATCTGTTGAGGATTGGACCATTGTCATGTATAGTTGTGATCCATAGGGTTTTCACTGGTCAATTTTCAGAAGTAGATAATTAGGCCTTCCCTCCTAGTCCGTCTTAGTGTGGAAGCTCCGCTGAAACCTGTTCAGCATTATAGCAACTTGAAAGCCTCCAACGACAGATGGGTAGTGGCTGCGCATGAGGTGCATTGGCCAGGAATTGAACTTGGGTCTCCCTCATGGAAGGCAAGGAGTCTACCACTGAACCACTAATGCCCAACTCTGAACTAGTCTTCCCATACTGTGATCTTGGGTGGTAGCATCATTTGGAACTTCACCTCTCAAAGAGCAGACAGTAGAAAGGGAGAACTAATGACAGTGCAAGGATATAGAGTAAGGTTATGTTAACATGGCCAAGGATAGGAAAAAGGGCTAGAAAATGCAGAGTTTTGATCATTGTAGATACTCCAACAGAATAACTAAAACAAACAAACAAAAAAATCTACCCTGCTTCAAGTCTATTACAAAAAAATAGTTGTCATTGAGTCCACTCCAACTCATGGTAACTCCATGTGTATCAGAGTAGAACTGTGCTCCATAGTATTTTCAATAGCTGTGACCTTTCAGAAGTGGATCACCTGCTGCCCACGGACTCCTTTTCAAGTCTATAGAGCTAAACCACATAAATTGCCATGTTTTCATTTTATAGCTAGAAATAGTTAGGGCTTGGGATTGAGGCTCATCTTCTTAAAGCAAACATCTAACACCCAGAAGAGTTCTTGATGGGTAAAGACTAGTGGGCAAGCAGTAGAGGTACATGCAGACAGGCTACATGACTGGAGGGCCAAGATGGAAGGAGAGTAAAGTAACAACGCTTGCCTTCTTGTTCTGCAGCTCCACTGAGCAAGCTGACAAGAAATCCCGGGCCTAGAAAGAAATAAGATTTGGGGACCATTCGGGCAGGAGTCAGAGATGAACAGGGGCTTGTATCAGGGCCTTCATCTAACCTCTGCAATGCTGAATAGCCACAAAGAAATTGAAGTTAGGAAGAAAGATATCCCTGGGCCCATGGTTTAGTCTGAAAAACCAGCTTCTCTGTAAAGTGGGAGGTATGGGACAGAGAGGCAGGGTGAGCAAAGACAGGGACAGTGCATGGCCAAGGCCTTGGCCTTCAAGCCCTAAGTCCCTCTCTCTTTGGTTTACCAACAACTTTCCTGTGTTGTACCAAATGCCATAATAAAGTGGGTCCCTCACTTGCCAAATTATAACCTGAGGCTTATTTTCATTCTTCCTGAGTTAGCTTAAGATTGAGAGCCAACATCTCCATGTCTTCTATGATGGCAGTGTATTCCTTAACAAATCCAGAGAAGGTAAAACAACAGCCCAACATCTTTTCACTTGGGAAAAGATGACATAAGTCCTTCTGTAAACTTGAAAAAATCTTCAGGGAAATATGATTTTCATCTTCTTAAAAAAAAAAAAAAACACTTTAAAGAGAAAACAAAACTCCTTTAATGTTCACATGATCTGACTTGATAATGTTTTTTAATAAAAACAAATATCTTAGAGGGGGACTTCCTCAAATTGTAAAGAGCAGCTATAAAAAACCTACAGCTAACGTGGTGATTACTGGTGAAGAACTGAATGCTTTCCCCCCAAGAGAAGACACAAGACAAAGATGTCCACTCTCCCTACTTTATTCAACAATGCTGGAAGTTCTAGCCATACAATCAGGCAAGAAAAGGAAATAAAAGGCATGCAGATCAGAAAGGAAAAATTAAAATGTCTTATTTTCAGGTGACATGACTGTCTACATAGAAAATCCATTAAAAAAAAAAAAAAAACTCCTAGAACTAATACATGAAACCTCATTTATTAGGTCATAGAATACAATATAAACATATAAAAATCAATTGTATTTGTATGTATTGACAATGGACTCTGAAATTAAAAATACAGTACCACCTACAATCACCCTGTCCCCCAAAAATAAAATACTTAGTTATAAATCTAACAAAATGTATATAGGATTTGAGTGCTGAAAATTTCACAGTGTTGATGAAAGAGATCAAAGAAGATCTAAATAAATGGAGAGACATGGTATTCATGGATTGGAAGACTTCACGTAGTAAAGATATCAATTCTCCCCAAAGTGTTATACAGATCTAAAACAATTCCTCTCAAAATCCCAGCAAGATTTTTTGTAGATATGGAGATTATTCTAAACTTTATATGGAAAGCCAACGGAAGTAGAATAGCTAAAATAATTTTGAAAAAGAAACAAAGTCAGAGGACTCAATCTACCCAATTGCAAAACTTATTATATAGCTAATATAATCAAGACCGTGCCATATTAGGGGAAGAACAAACACCTAAATCAAAGGAACAGAATAAAGAACCCAGAAATAGATCCACACAAATATATCCAACTGATTTTTGGCAAAGGTACAAAAGCAATTAAATTCAAAAGACAGGCTTTTCAACAAAGGGTGCGGGAGTAATTGGACATCCAAATCAAAAAGATGAACCTCAATCTTAACCTCATACCTTATACAGAAATAACTTAAAATGGATCAAAGTCTTAAACGTAAAATGCAAAATTATAAAATTTCTAGATAAAGAGAAAACAAGAGAGTATCTTCATGATCTAGTGTTAAGTAAAGAGTTCTTAGACTTGACACACAAAGCACAACCTATAGAATGAAAAGCTGATAATTTCGACTGCCATCAAAATTAAAAACTTTGTGAAAGACACTTTTAAGAAGATGAAAAGAGAGAGGCGGAGCCAAGATGGCAGAATAGACAGACGCTTCCAGGGAGCCCTCTTTACAACAAAGACCTGAAAAAACAAGTGAAACAAGTATACTTGTGACAAGCTGGGAGCACTGAGCATCAAAGGCAAGCTTAGACAACGAACTGAGGGGCAAGGGGAGGAAGAGACTGCTCAGAAGTGGAGAGAAGTTACTGGACCTGAATCGCAGGGAGCCCTCAGGCACCATTCCCAGAGCGGCAGCGGCAGCAGGCTGGTACTAGCGTTTGGCTGCAGTTTCCTCAGGGAGAAGCAGCCAGCCATACAGCCCACTAACACCTCTGGAGCCTGAGGAGAATGACGCTCTGGGCAAAAGCTAAGTACTTGCGTATATTTTACCGCGCCCCCCCCCCCACCCCGCCCCCAAGCCAGCTTTAGCAGCTGAATCCCTGGGCCTGAAACAGACCTTGGTGAGCACCTAGAGCCATCCTCCCAGCCTTGGGGAAGAAAAAAATTTGCAACTGGGGGGAAAAGATAATTTGCTAGCTCCATTAACTGGGGGAGCTCAGGACAGGGGCAGCTCCTGTCCCGGCATAAATGGTCCGTGGACATTGAACACTTTTCCCTTCTGCATGGACATGTGTGGGATTATTTTGGGAGAATAGGCCCTTGTTGGCAAACTCGAACCATTTCAGCTGTGGGGTGGAGAGGTGGGTATTTGACGTTTGACTTTGCTTTGCCTATTAAACAAGGTCCTCACCTACCCACATCAGGAACCTAAGGACTCATAGCTCCACTCAGGTCACCTAGACACCCGAGACAGGAGTCCAAAGATAACTGGTACCTCCCAGTCCTTACAACCAAAAACTTTGGGTGCCCATGGTCCCTCTGCAGAACACACCCACCAGCACGCTCTAGGGAACAGAGATGCGTTTTCCTCAGAGATACAGCCCTCTGCCTTGTTCAGAGCATGACCCCCTGCTGCAATTAGATACCAGTATATACGCCAATCACCCCTGCCCCTCTAAGACTGTAAGACAGAGCCTGCACCACATACTTGATGATCAGCTACCTGAAAATCTAAGCTGAATTCATACAAGAAAACTGAATGGACTCTTAGGCTGATATACCTGATAACAGCTCTAGCCAGCTGGGGACAGGACACAAGAGCTCCGAAGGTGAAAATAATCAAGATAGCTCACTCAAGCAACCCATAGGAGTATACCAAAACAAAACAAAGCAAGCAGCTATGACACAGTAAGCAAGCATAAACTAATACAATAACTTATAGACGGCTCGGAGACAACAGTCAATATCAAGTCACATAAAGAAACAGAACATGATCACCTCAACAGGCTCTCAAAACAAAGAATCCAGGGATTTTCCAGATGAAAGTGCATTCCTGGAATTACCGGGTGCAGTTTAATATACAGAACCCTTCAAGACATCAGGAAGGAAATGAGGCAATATGCAGAACAAACCAAGGAACACACAGAAAAAGCAACTGAGGAAATTAGAAAGATTATTCAGGGACATAATGAAAAGTTTAATAAGCTGGAAAATCCATAGACAGACAGCAATCAGAAACTCAGAAGATTAACAATAAAATTACAGAATTAGACAACTCTATAGAAAGTCAGAGGACCAGAACTGAGCAAGTAGAAGCTAGAATTTCTGAACTCGAAGATAAATCACTTGGCACTGATATATCTGAAGAAAAATCAGACAAAAGAATTTTAAAAAATGAAGAAAACTTAAGAATCATGTGGGACTCTATCAAGAGAAATAACCTACAAGTGATTGGAGTACCAGAACAGGGAGAGATAACAGAAAGTACAGAGAAAATTGTTGAAGATTTGTTGGCAGAAAACTTCCCTGATATTGTGAAAGATGAGAAGATATCTATCCAAGATGCTCATAGAACTCCACATAAGGTAGATGTTAAAAGAAAGTCACCAAGACATATTATAATCAAACTTGCCAAAACCAAAGATAAAGAGAGAATTATAAGCACAGCGAGGGGTAAACGAAAAGTCACCTACAGAGGAGAGCCAATAAGAATAAGCTCGGACTATGTGGCAAAAACCATGCAGGCAAGAAGACAATGGGATGACATAATTAAAATATTGAAGGAAAAAAATTGCCTGCCAAGAATCATATCCAGCAAAACTGTCTCTTAAAAATGAAGGTGAAATTAAGACATTTCCAGATAAACACAAGTTTAGGGAACGTGTAAAAACCAAACCAAAACTACAAGAAATACTAAAGGGAGTTCTTTCATTAGAAAATGAATAATATCAGGTATCAACCCAAGACTAGAACACTGGGCAGAGCAACCAGAAGTCAACCCAGACAGGGAAATCCAAAAAAACAAAGCAAGATTATTAAAAAAAAAAAAAACGCTGAAAACAGGGTAACAGCAATGCTGTTATAGAAAAGAAGACAACATTAAAATAATAAAGAGGGACTAAGAAATGTAATCATACAACTTCCATATGGAGAGGAAGATACGGTGATACAAAGAAATAAGTTAGTTTTAAATTTAGAAAAATAGGGGTAAATAATAAGGTAACCACAAAGAGACAAACTATCCTACTCATCAAAATAAAATACAAGGGAAAAAAACAGACTCAGCAGAAACAAAATCAACAATAACAAATATGAGGGCAAGGACAATATATAAAGAAAATCTACTCAACACATAAAATCAGTTGGGCCAAAGAAACTGTCAGCACACAAAAAAAGACATCAAAATGACAGCACTAAATTCATACCTATCCATAACAACCCTGAAAGTAAATGGACTAAATGCACCAATAAAGAGACAGAGAGTGGCAGAATGGATCAAAAAACAAGATCCGTCTATATGCTGCCTCCAAGAGACACACCTTAGACTTAGAGACACAAACAAACTAAAATTCAAAGGAAGGAAAAAAATATATCAAGCAAACAACAATCAAAAAAGAGCAGGAGTGGCAATATTAATTTCTGACAAAATAGACTTTAAAGTTAAATCCATCATAAAGAATAAAGAAGGACACTATATAATGATTAAAGGGACAATACACCAAGAAAATATAACCATATTAAATATTTATGCACCCAGTGACAGGGCTGCAACATACAAAAAGCATACTCTATTAGCATTGAAAAGTGAGATAGACAGCTCCACAATAATAGTAGGAGACTTCAACACACCACTTTCGGTGAAGGACAGGACATCCAGGAAGAAGCTCAATAAAGACACAGAAGATCTAAATGCCACAGTCAACCAACTTGACCTCGTAGACACATACAGAACACTCCACCCGACAGCAACCAAGTATACTTTCTTTTCTAGTGCACATGGAACATTCTCTAGAATAGGTCACATATTAGGTCATAAAGCAAGCCTTAGCAGAATTCAAAACATTGAAATATTACAAAGCATCTTCTCTGACCATGAGGCCATAAAAGTGGAAATCAATAACAGAAAAAGCAGGGAAAAGAAGTCAAACACTTGGAAACTGAACAATAAAATACCCTGTTCAAAAAAGACTGGATTATAGAAGACTTTAAGGATGGAATAAAGAAATTCAGGGAATCCAATGAGAACGAAAACACTTCCTATCAGAACCTTTGGGACACAGCAAAAGCAGTGCTCAGAGGCCAGTTTATATCAATAAATGCACACATCCAAAAAGAAGAAAGGGCCCAAATCAAAGAATTATCCCTACAACTTGAACAAATACAAAGAGAGCAACAAAAGAAACCCTCAGGCACCAGAAGAAAACACATAATAAAAATTAGAGCTGAACTAAATGAAATAAACAGAAAAACAATTGAAAGAATAAGACCAAAAGTTGGTTCTTTGAAAAAATCAACAAAGTTGATAAGCCACTGGCCAAACTGACAAAAGAGAAACAGGAGAGGAAGCAAATAACCTGAATAAGAAATGAGAGGGGCAATATTACAACAGACCCAACTGAAATTAAAAGAATCATATCAGATTACCATGAAAAACTATACTCAAATTTGAAAACCTAGGAGAAATGGATGAATTCCTAGAAACACACTACCTACCTAAACTAACACAAACAGAGGTAGAACAACTAAATAGACCCATAACAAAAGAAGAGATTGAAAAGGTAATCAAAAAACTTCCAACAAAAAAAGCCCTGGCCTGAATGGCTTCACTGCAGAGTCCTACCAACTTTCAGACAAGAGTTAACACCACTACTACTAAAGGTATTTCTGAGCATAGAAAAGGACGGAATACTACCAAACTCATTCTATGAAGCCACCATATCCTTGGTACCAAAACCAGGTAAAGACACCACAAGAAAAGAAAATTATAGACCTATATTCCTCATGAATGTAGATGCAAAAATCCTCAACAAAAGTCTAGCCAATAGAATTCAACAACATATCAAAACTTAAATTCACCATGACCAAGTGGGATTCATACCAGTTATGCAGGGATGGTTCAATGTTAGAAAAACAATTAATGTAATCCATCATATAAATAAAAGACAAGAATAATGTGATTTTATCAATTGATGCAGAAAAGGCATTTAACAAAGTTCAACACTCGTTCATGATAAAAACTCTCGGCAAAAGAGGAACAGAAGGAAAATTCCTGAACATAATCGAGGGCATTTATACAAAGCCAACAGCCAACATTACCCTAAATGGAGAGAGCCTGAAAACATTGCCCTTGAGATCCGGAACCAGACAAGGATGCCCTTTATCACCACTCTTATTCAACATTGTGCTGGAAGTCCTAGCCAGAGCAATTAGGCTACATAAAGAAATAAAGGGCATCCAGATCGGTAAGGAAGAACTACAAGTATCTCTATTTGCAGATGACATGATCTTATACACAGAAAACCCTAAGGAATCCTCAAGCAAACTACTGAAACTAATAAAAGAGTTCAGCAGAATATCGGCATACAAGATAAATATACAAAAATCAGTTGGATTCCTCTACACCAACAAAAAAGAACACCAAAGAGGAAATCACCAAATCAATGCCATTTACAGTAGCCCCCAAGAAGATAAAATACTTAGGGATAATCTTACCAGAGATGTAAAAGACTTATACAAAGAAAACTACAGTACACTTCTGCAAGAAACCAAAAAAGACTTGCATAACTGGAAGAACATACCTTGCTCATGGATAGGAAGACTTAACATTATAAAAACATCTACTCTGCCAAAAGCCATCTATACATTTCCAATCCAAATCCCAACGACATTCTTTAATGAGATGGAGAAAGAAATCACCAACTTCATATGGAAGGGAAAGAGGCCCCGGATAAATAAAGTATTAATAAAAAAGAAGAACAAAGTGGGAGGCCTTACTTTACTTAGAAACTATTATACCACCACAGTAGCCAAAACAGCCTGGTACTGGTACAACAACAGATACATAGACCAATGGAACAGAATTGAGAACCCAGACATAAATCCACCCACATATGAGCAGTTAATATTTAACAAAGTCCTCAAAACAGTTAAATGGGGAAAAGACAGTCTTTTTAACACATGGTGCTGGTATAACTGGATATCCATCTGCAAAAAAATGAAACAAGACCCATACCTCACTCCATGCACAAAAACTAACTCAAAATGGATCAAAGACCTAAATATAAAATCTAAAACGATAAAGATCATGGAAGAAAAAATAGGAACAACGTTAGGAGCCCTAATACATGGCATAAACGGTATACAAAACATTATAAAAAATGTAGAAGAAAAACTAGGTAACTGGGAGCTCCGAAAAATCAAACACCTATGCTCATCTAAACACTTCACCAAAAGAGTAAAAAGACTACCTACAGACTGGGAAAAAGTTTTTAGCTATGACATTTCTGATCAGCACCTGATCTCTAAAATCTACATGCTACTGCAAAAACTCAACTGCAAAAAGACAAACAACCCAATTAAAAAATGGGCAAAAGATATGAATAGACACTTCACTAAAGAAGACATTCAGGTAGCTAACATATATGAGGAAATGTTCACGATCATTAGCTATTAGAGAAATGTAGATCAAAACTACAATAAGATTCCATTTCACTCCAACAAGGCTGGCATTAATCCAAAAAACACAAAATAATAAATCTTGGAGAGGCTGTGGAGAGATTGGCACACTTATACACTGCTGGTGGGAACGTAAAATGGTACAACCACTTTGGAAATCGATTTGGCGCTTCCTTAAAAAGCTAGAAATAGAACTACCATACAATCCAGTAGTCCCACTCCTTGGAATATATCCTAGAGAAATAAGAGACTTTCCACGAACAGATAAATGCACACCCATGTTTGTTGCAGCACTGTTTACAATAGCAAAAAGATGGAAGCAACCAAGGTGCCCATCAATGGATGAATGGATAAATAAATTATGGTATATTCATACAATGGAATACTAGGCATCGATAAAGAACAGTGAGGAATCTGTGAAACATTTCATAACATGGAGGAATCTGGAAGGCATTATGCTGAGAGAAATTAGTTGCAAAAGGACAAATATTGTATAAGACCACTATTATAAGAACTTGAGAAATAGTTTAAACTGAGAAAAAAAACATTCTCTTGTGGTTACGGGGGCGGGGCAGGGAGGGTGGGAGGGGCATTCACTAATTAGGTAGTAGATAAGAACTAGGTGAAGGGAAAGACAGCACACAATACAGGTGAGGTAAGCACAATTGGACTAAACCAAAAGCAAAGGAGTTTCCTTAATAAACTGAATGCTTCCAAGGCCAGCGTAGCAGGGGCAGGGGTCTGGGGACCATGGTTTCAGGGGACATCTAAGTCAATTGGCATAAGAAAATCTATTAAGAAAACATTCTGCATCCTCTTTGAAGAGTGGCGTCTGGGGTCTTAAAAGCTAGCAAGCAGCCATCCAAGATGCATCAATTGGTCTCAACCCACCTGGATCAAAGGAGAATGAAGAACACCAAGGACACAAGGTGATTATGAGCCCAAGAGACAGAAAAGGCCACATGAACCAGAGCCTACATCATCCTGAGACCAGAAGAACTAGATGGTGCCCGGCTCTAACCGATGACTGCCCTGGCAGGGAACACAACAGAGAACTCCTGAGAAAGCAGGAGAGCAGTGGGATGCAGACCCGAAATTCTCATAAGACCAGACTTAATGGTCTGACTGAGACTAGAAAGACCTCAGTGGTCATGGCTCCCAGACCTTCTGTTGGCCCAGGACAGAAACCATTCCAGAAGCCAACTCTTTAGACAAGGATTGGACTGGACAATGGGTTGGAGAGGGATGCTGGTGAGGAGTGAGCTTCTTGGATCAGGTGGACACTTCAGGCTGTGTTGGTGTCTCCTGCCTGGAAGGGAGATGAGAGGGTGGAGGGGCTTGGAGGCTGGCGGAATGAACGTGAAGGGAGAGAGTGGAGGGAGAGAGTGGGCTGTCTCATTAGGGGGAGAGTAATTGGGAGTGTGTAGCAAGGTGTATATGGGTTTTTGTGTAAGAGACTGACTGGATTTGTAAACTTTCACTTAAAGCACAATAAAACTTACAAAAAAAAGATGAAAAAAAAGCTACAGAAGGGAAGAAAATATTCGCAAACCACATATTCGACAAAAATGGTGTTGTCACTTGCCGTCAAGTAGGTTGCAACTCATAGTGACCGTACATACAACAGAGTAAAACACTGCCAAGTCCTGTGCCATGCTCACAATCGTTGTGCTTAAGGCCATTGTTGCAGCCACTGAGTCAATCCATCTAGTTGAGAGCCTTTTTCTTTTTCTGTGACCCTCTACTCTGCCAAGCATGATATCCTTCTCCAGGGACTGACCTCTCCTGATAACATGTCCAAAATATGTGAGACATGTCTCGCTATCCTTGCTTCTAAGGAGCATTCTGGTTGTACTTCTTCCAAGACAGATTTGTTTGTTGTTTTGGCAGTTCATGGTATATTCAATATTCTTCACCAACACCACAATTCAAAGGTGTCAATTCTTCTTTGGTCCTCATCGTCCAACTTTCACATGCACATGAGGCCAGTGAGAACACCATGGCTTTAGTCAGGCACACCTTTGTCTTCAAGCTCACATCTTTGCCTTTTAACACTTTAAAGAGGTCTTTTATACCAGATTTGCCCAATGCAATGCATCTTTTGATTTCTTGACTGCTGCTTCCATGGCTGTTGATTGTGGATCCAAGTAAAATGAAATCCCTGACAACTTCAATCTTTTCTCCATTTATCATGATGTTGCTTATTGGTCCAGGTGTGAAGGTTTTTGTTTTCTTTATGTTGAGGTGCATCCATACCGAAGGCTGTGGTCTTTGATCTTCATCAGTAAGTACTTCAAGTCCTCTTCACCTTCAGCAAACAAGGTTGTGTCATCTGCATAAAGCAGGTTGTTAATGAGTCTTCCTCCAATCCTGATGCCCCATTCTTCTTTATATAGTACAGCTTCTCTTATTATTTGCTCAGCATACAGATTGAATAAGTACGGTGAAAGGATACAACCCTGACATACACCTTTCCTGACATTAAACCATGCAGTATCCCCTTGCTCTGTTCGAGCAACTTCCTCTTGATCTATGTACAAGTTCCTCATGAGCACAATTAAGTATTCTGGAATTCCCATTCTCACAATGTTATCCATAATTTGTTTTGATCCACACAGTCAAATGCCTTTGCATAGTCAGTACAACACAGGTCTTTCTGGTGTTCTCTGCTTTCGGCCAGGATCCATCTGACACCAGCAATGATATCCCTGGTTGCCTGTTCTCTTCTGAATTCAGCCTGAATTTCTGGCAGTTCCATGTCGATACACTGCTGCAGCTGCTTTTGAATGATCATCTGCAAAATTCTACTTATGTGTGGTACTAATGATATTGTTCGATAATTTCCACATTCGGTTGGATCACCTTTCTTAGGAATAGGCATAAATATGGACCTCTTCTAGACAGTTGGCCAGGTAGCTGTCTTTCAAATTTCTTGGCATAGACGAGTGAGCACTTCCAGCCCTGCATCCATTTGTTGAAACATCTTAATTGATAGTTCACCAATTCTTGGAGCCTTGACTCTCACCAATGCCTTCAGCGCAGCTTACACCTCTTCCGTCAGTACCATCGGTTCCTGATCATATGCTACCTCCTGAAATGGTTGAATGTCAGCCAGCTCTTTTTGGTATGGTGACTCTCTATTCCTTCCATCTTCTTTTGATGCTTCCTGAGTCACTTAATATTTTCCCCATAGAATCCTTCCATATTACAACTCAAGGCTTGAATTTTTTCTTCAGGTCTTTCAGCTTGAGAAATGCCAAACGTGTTCTTTCCTTTTGGTTTTCTGTCTCCAGCTCTTTGCACATGTCATTATAATACTTTGTCTTCTCAATCCGCCCTTTGAAATCTTCTGTTCAGTTCTTTTACTTCATCATTTCTTCCTTTTACTTTAGTTACTGTACTTTCAAGAACAATTTCAGAGTCCCTTCTGACATCCATTTTGGTCTTTTCTTTGTTCCCTGTCTTTTTAATGACCTCTTGCTTTCTTCATGTATGATGTCCTTTATGTTATTCTACAGCTCATCTGGTCTTTGATCATTAGTATTCAACTTTCAACATGTCAAATCTATTCTTGAGATGGTCTGTAAATTCTGGTGGGATGTACTCAAGATTGTAATTTGGCTCTCATGGATTTGTTCTAATTTTCTTCAGTTTCAACTTGAGCTTGCATATGAACAATTGATGGCCTGCTCCACGGTCAGCTTCTGGCCTTGTTCTGGCTGTCGGTATTGATTGTTTCCACTGTCTCTTTCCACAGATGTAGTCAGTTTGATTCCTGTGTGTTTTATCTGGTGAGGTCCACATGTACAGTAGCCGTTTATGTTGGTAAAAAGAGAAAAAAAAAGAAGATATTTGCATAATTCTCTCATGTGATCTCTGGCATGGCTTCTATCACCAAGGCCATATTTTTCAACAACCAATCCTTCTTTCTTGTTTCCAACTTTTGCATTCCAAACTCCAGTAATTATCAATGCATCCTAATTGCATGTTTGATCAATTTCAGGCTGCAGAAGTTGGTAAAAATCTTCAGTTTCTTCGTCTTTGGCCTTAGTTGTTGGCTAGTAACTTTGAATAATAGTGGTATTAACTGTGCTTCCTTGTAGGCATATGGATATTATCCTATCACTGATAGTATTGTACTTCAGGATAGATATTGAAATGTTCTTTTTGACAATGAATGCAACGCCATTCCTCTTTAAGCTGTCATTTCCGGCATAGTAGACCATATGATTGTCCCATTCAAAATGGCCAATACCAGTCTATTTCAGCTCACTAATGCCTAGGATATCGATCTCTATGCGTTCCATTTCATTTTTGACAATTTCCAATTTTCCTAGATTCATACTTCATATATTCCATGTTCTGATTATTAATGAATGTTTGCAGACTTTTCTTCTCATTTTGAGTTGTGCCACGTCAGCAAATGAAAGTCCCAAAAGCTTGACTCCATCCACATCATTAAGGTCAACTCTACTTTGAGGAGGCAACTCTTCCCCAGTAGTATTTTGAGTGCCTTCCAACCTGATAGACTCATCTTCCGGCACTATATCAGACAGTGTTCTGCTGCTATTCATAAGGTTTTCACTGGCTAATGCTTTTCAGAAGCAGACTGCCGGGCCCTTCTTCCTAGTCTGTCTTAGTCTGGAAGCTCAGCTGAAACCTGTCCTCCATGGGTGACCCTGCTGGTATCTGAGTACCGTGGCATAGCTTCCAGCATCACAGCAACACGCAAGTCCCCACAGTATGAAAAACAGACACATGGGGGACAAAACTACCATAAAAACCTAGCAATTGCATTCGTTGGTGTTTATCCCAGAGAAATGAAGGCTTATGTGCACACAGTCACTGTACGCAAATGCTTATAGCAGCTTTACTCGTAATAGCCAAAAACTAGAAACAGCCCAGATGTACCTCAATGAATACATGGTTAAACAAACTGTGATACGTCCCTATCATAGAATACTACTCAGGAACAGAAAGAAACCAGATATTGATACATGAAATAACTTAGATAGATCTCTGGAGAATTATGTTGAATGAAAAATGTCAGCCCTAAAATTTTACATCCTGAATGACTCTATTTATATAACAGTCTTGAAATGACAAAATTATAGAAATGGAGAATGTGGTGATGGTTGCCAGGGGTTAAGTAGGGAGTAGGGGCAAAGTGGAGGGTGCAACTATAAAAGGGAACACAAGGGATCCTTGTTGTGGTGTAAGTGTTCTGTATCTTGACTGTATCAATGTCGATATTCTGGTTGTGACGCTGTACTACACTTTTAGGAGATGTTACCACTGGGTAACAGATATACAGAATCCTCCTGTATTGTTTCTTACAAGTGCTGTAAATCTACAATTATTTCAAAATAAAAAGTTTAATTTAAAAAGTTATCTTACATGTAAGAAAAGTCTTTCTGTGAAGTTTGCAGCTTCATCTCTTCTAATCCCCTTCAAAGCTATAAATTGTATTCTGTGAACAGGGTTCTTTAAGGTAAATTTTGCCGATACCACTTGCCATTGATTCTACTTTGACTCATGGTTACCCTCTGTGTATCAGAGTAGAATCATGCTCCAGAGGGTTTTTCATGACTTATTTTTGGTGTGCAGATCACTTTCTTCTGAGGTGCCTTTGGGTGGGCTCAAACCTCTAAACTTTCAGTTAGCAGCCAAGCACATTAACTGCACCATCCAGGGACAAATTTGTCAATAGCATCCTCATATTTACTTACTTAAAAGAATTATCTCTGCTAACTGCAGATACATTGTCTTTGCTCCTAAACATTTCTTTAGGTAACTTTTGAAACTATACACTTTGAAATGAGTTGTATCTTACGATTACTGAAATAATCTAAATTATAGGGAGAAAAATCATTTAGCCTTGAAACGAGTTTAGGCCTAACAGAAAACCCACAAATATTAAGTAGTGTGTTCTTGGCATGATATTTTACATTAATTCTTCATTTTATGTATGTGGGAATTTACAGACCACAGTTTATGCTGGAGACTTTGCCAAGTTTCCTTCTTATTGGAGGTCCAATGTTTCTGGTTGGAGTTTCATAACAAAATGTGTATTGTTTCCATTGGCATTTATATCAGAAATAATTAGGTAAAATGATGGCATGATGGAAACAATACAGCATTTATAATTCGTTATTGCACTATTGCTAAACTTCACAACTTCTAGGGTTTTAGGAATTGTACTAAGTTAGCTACTGCAAATAAGCAAGAGGAACAACTAATGATGTATGTTGATGTTGTTAAAAAAAAAAAAGTTGTGGTAGAGTTAATTCCAACTCATAGCAACCCCATGTGACAGGGCAGACTGCCCATAGGGTTTTCTAGGGAGTAAGCTTTATGGGGAGCCCTGGTGGCACAGTGGTTAAGCGTTCGGCTGCTAAACAAAAGGTCGGCAGTTCGAATTCACCAGCCACTCCTTGGGAACCCTATAGAGCAGTTCTACTCTGTCCTATAGGGTCACTATGAGTTGGAATTAACTCTACGGCAATGGGTTTAATCTTTACAGAATCCAATCACTAAGTCTTTCTCCTGAGGAGCCGCTGGGTGAGTTTGAACAACCAACCTTTCAGTTAGCAGCCTAGTGCTTAACCATTGTGCCATAAGCATCTTTATTTGGTTTGATTTGCATAGCACCAGATACCTGTGACCCAAGACACTACTGGTTTTTGCAGACTCAATATTAAACCCATTGACATCGATTTGATTCCAACTCATAGCCACCCTGTAGGACAGAGTAGATCTTCCCCATAGGATTTTCTAGGTTGTCATCTTTACGGGAGCAGACTACCACATCTTTTTCCTTCGGAGTGGCTGGTGGGCTTCAACCACTGACCTTTTGATTAGCAAGTAAGTGCCTAACCACTCAGCCACCAGGGCTTCCTCTTAATATTAGAAAGGAAAATGTATTCGTTAATATAAAAAGTTCACTCCTTAATTCAGAACTGCACAGAGCATCACCCACTTTCTCCTGGCATCTCCTTACATTGACAAAATTCTATTTAACAAACCTCTCTTCCTACTTCCTACTCTGCTGCTGATTTGTACAAAATACTAATTTCTCTGTATCTCAAGTATCTCTATATTTACTTTTTATTTACTATTCTTCCTGGAGTATCTTTGAAAGTTAACAATAGGCTTGCCAAACACTTTCAGGATATCAAAAAAAAAGTAGATAAGGGAAACTTCCTTTAGCCAGAATAACAACAACAAATAAGTTAAAATAAAAATATGTAAAAAGGTAGCCTGACAGAGACTGGAGAAACCCTGACAGTATGGCCCCCAGATACCCTTTTAGCTCAGTAATGAAGCCATTCCTGAGGTTCGCCCTTCAGCCAAAGATTTGACAGGCCCATAAAACAAACCGAGACTAAAGGGGTACACCATCCCAGGGGCAAGGACAGAAGGCAGGAGGGACAGGAAAGCTGGTAACAGGGAACCCAAGATTGAGGAGGGAGAGTGTTTACATGTCGTGGGATTGGTAACCAATGTCACAAAACAATGTGTGTACCAAGTGTTTAATGAGAAGCTGATTTGCTCTGAATACCTTCACCTAAAGTACAATAATGTCAATAAAAATCTGAGACCTCTCGTGGATGTATATAGAGCCCTCAATAGATATTTTAAAACGTTTGCAGTTGCTGTAGGATTATCAGAAAAGTATTTGTAAGGATGACTTTAAATCTGTTAACAAATATCCTAAGTGCAGCTCTACTGCTATTAGATTAGAAAGAATATTTTCTTACACAAGGCATAACCCAAAAAAACCAAACCCATTGCTGTCGAGTCAATTCTGATTCATATCAACCCTATAGGACAGAGTAGAACTGCCCCATCGGGTTTCCAAGGAGCACCTGGTGGATTCCAACTGCCAGCCGTTGGGTTAGCAGCCATAGCACCTAACGTTTTAGGACTTTAAAAAAGTTATTCTGGAGTGTACCAGAACCACACATCTAGGCCCATCTCTTAAAGATTTCAGTTCGATATATCTGGGGTACCGCATTGGATATGTGTGTTTCGAAAAATTTCCCCTGCTGATTTTGAAAAATTAAAATTACTCAAGTGAAGTTTTATATCATATAATGTAGAATTATGGGACACTTAGGAAAAAATGTAAATATATATATTATTAAAAAAAAAATGACTTTTAAGTAGCACCGAATATGGGTTAATGAGCATAGCTTGACCAAATTAAAATGCCACTAAGAAGCACACAAGAGAAAAGGACGTTTCTGCTAAAGAATATGTTGTTGTTGTTGTTGTTAGGTGCCATAGAGTCAATTCCGACTCATAGCAACCCTATGTACAACAGAATGAAACACTGTCCTGTCCTGTGCCATCTTTGCAATTGTTATTTTTAAACCCACTGTTGCAGCCACTGTGTCAATCCATCTCGTTGAGGGTCTTCCTGCTAAAAAACATGACATATATAATTTGACAACACCACCAGTGATAACCAAAACACAAGTGCATGGTCACATATATGTGTGTGTAGGCATGTATGTGTACAGGTTGGTGCAGATGTGTACATATGTGTGCACAGATAGAAGTACCTATCTGTACGTGTATGGAGAGAGGTGTGTGCACACATATGTATTCGTAGAGGACACGGTTATAGATATTTCTCAGACGTAATCAAACTCCTTGCAAGATCGGTTTTCTGGGTTTGAAGACTTAGGTCCACAGTCTCATGGGACAATTCAGTTGGCATAATATAGTTCACGGAGTTCATGATTGGCATCGTAGTAAGGTGAGTAGCATCTGGGTTCTTTAAAGCTTGCAAGCAACCATCTAAGATACTCGTCAGGAGCAAAAGAGAAGGAAGGAAACAAAAGCCTCAGAGAAAAAATTAGTCTACAGAGCTGATAGCCTACATGAGCCAAGGCCTCATCTACCCTGGTAACAGAACTTGATGGTGCCTGGCTACCACTACCAACTGTTGTGATCAGGGCCACAACAGATGGACCCTGGTGGAGTTGGAGAAAAACACAGAACAGAACTCAAATTCTTAAAAAGTTCAAACTTACTGGACTGGTTGAGATTAGAGGACTACCTGAGACTACCACCCTGAAATACTCTTTAATCCTTAAACTGTAACTATCAGCTATGGTCACCTTTTAGCGAAATAACATATATAGGCACACAGAGTAAGGGATATTTCCCTTAAGTATGGTGCTCTATTAAAAAACCATCTATACGAGACCAAAAGGTCAACAAGTACTCTAAAGCAAAGAAGACAGGGAACAGGGAAATTAGAGTACTGGAAATACAACAACCAGAACGCAATTAAAGAGAATGTTGACACATTGTGATGTCATTGAACAGTCTGTATAGAAATTATCAAATGGGAACCTAATTTGCTGTGTTAACTTTCACTGAAAGCAGAATAAAATATTATTGTAAAACATGACATTGAAAAATTCTCTAGAGCATTTAAATACAAAAGGTCTTTAGAACTGCTGGATTATTTTTTTAAGATGAAGTTTAGATTATCTAACTAAATTTTAGTTCTTTGAAAACTGGTGATCCACACAAATTGTATAATTCAGTTCTACTCAAAGAATGGCCCATGAACCAGCAGCATCAGTGTCACCTAAGAGCTTGACATAAATGCAAATTCTTGGGCAGACCTACTGAGTTAGATTCAGAACAAATGAATAAGGCTCCCTGGGGCCAAGGTCTGGGTTTCATCAGGCCCTCCATACCATTCCTGGGCACAGTAAAGACTAAGAGATATTAGTATGAGATCAATGTTGTTCAAACTTAATGAACATATGAATCAGCTAGGAATCTTGTAAAAATACAGATTCAATAAATCTGAGATGAGCCTTCTAGGTGATACCACTTTCCTGGTCCACAGACCCTACTTTGAGTAACAAGGGTATAAATGACTTCCCACTTCATGTAGAACAAAACCCAAGCTCCTGATTTTGGGCAGCAAGGCCCTGCGAGATCAGGGGCCCACCTTCCTCTCTGACTTCGTCTTGTACCTCACTCGCTCTCCCTCACCACTCTTGAGTGCTCTGCCCTCCTATCTGTTCC
This sequence comes from Loxodonta africana, assembly GCF_030014295.1. Lineage (NCBI taxonomy): Eukaryota > Metazoa > Chordata > Mammalia > Proboscidea > Elephantidae > Loxodonta > Loxodonta africana. The sequence goes on along the minus strand of NC_087345.1, from coordinate 171,156,853 downwards.
TCAAATGTACTAAGATTCTTCCTTCTTCTTCCTGCCTCAGGACCTTTGCACTTGCTTTTCTTCCCTCCTTTCCTCCCAGCTCTTCGAAAGGCTGGTTCCTTCTGATCTCTCTGGCCACAGTTTTCAAATGTTGCCTTCTCAGAAAGAGCAAAGCTACCCTATCTGAAGTAGCACATCGCCCACCCCCACTCTGTCACATCTCAACATTTCATAGCCTTCATCTCCATCTGAAACTATGCTGTCCATTTATATCTGTCTCCTCAAGAATGTAGGCTCCATGATAGCAAAATTCATCTCTCTTGTTCATCTAAAAATACAGTCAATCCTCACCATTCACAGGTTAGGAATTTGAAAATTCACCTGCTCGCTAAAATTTATTTATAGCCCCCAAATCAATATATGCATGCACAAAGTGGCAAAAATCTTTGAGTTTCCCAACACAAAAAGCTAGTTTGGCATTCACTAATGAAATTTGCAGGAACTTTATAGAACATAACTACTGTGAATGATGAGAACTGACTGTATTTGTTAAATGAATAAATATATTATGTAATGAAATTCTTTACACCAAAAAACGGAACCCACTGCCGTCGAGTCGATTCTGATTCATAGCGACCCTATAGGACAGAGTAGAACTGCCCCATACAGTTAACTCCTCATAAGGTCTGAATATTTTAATAGTCAGGTTTTTTTTTTTTTTTTAAGGTCTGAATATCATCATAACAGGAATGCTCCATTTTACAACATGTTTATAAATTAAGGTGCCGGATTCTCACTGGTGTTCATTGAAGTCCTTGACTTGCCCGGCCCATGGTTTGGGGTCCCTGGTGTTCTCCAACAGCTAGTCCCCTTGCTGGTGTCCTGGGCTGGTTTGACCAGGACAGAAAATACATTCACAGCTTCAGCACACCCATTGATGGGGCTTGATGTTGGTTTTGAAACTGGCCAGTGATGAGTGCTGGGCACCCTTGTAGCCTCTGCGTTTGTTCTTCATCCCACCCTACTGTGGGGACTGGACTTGGGACGTAGCTCTCAGCCTCACACCAGGTCCTGCTGCCACCAAACCAGGCCCTGAACTTCAGCTTGTGGGACACAAACCCTGATACGCTGTTGGATTTCAGCTAGTGGCCTCCCTTAGGGGTGCTGCATTCTGCTTTCTCTGGCTCCCACCTCACTCAAGAAGTGGCTGTGGCTTTGCCATGAATGGAATAAATGGGAAGAAGGGATTGCATTGAAACAAAATGTTGTCAGCAATGTGTTGGGGCCAAATCACACCGGCTCTTGGGAGCAGTTGGTGCACGTTTACTGACTTCACAGGGGTAGTTTGCAATCAACCCCAGTGGGAGTATTTACACAACAGAAATTGGCAAGTGCTTCAAATCAGGACTTTGTTCCCCAGAGACCCAACTATTAAACATTTACCAGCATCCCACTGGCTGAAGTCTGGGCTAAGGCACTCCCACTGGAAAAGCTCCAGTTCTCTGGACATCACCTGCTGCTTGGCTGCACCATCCACAGAGCTGTCCCACGTAGCATCTGTGGCCTCCTGAAAGGTGACCCCCAAAGAAGATATGCCAACTTCCTAATCCCTGGAATCTGTGAATATCACCTTATATGGTAAAAGAGTAACTGTTGCCTTAAATGTAAAAGATGTGATTAAGTAAAGGATTTTGAGAGAGGATTATCCTGGATTATCAAGATAGCCCCTAAATACAGTGAATAGTGTCTACAGAAGAATGAAGCTGAGGGAGATTTGACAAACAAAGGAGGAGGCAGTGTAACCACAGAAGAAAAGATCTGAGTGACACAGCCACAGGGCAAGGAATACCAAGAGCCACCAGAAGCAGAAAGAGGCAAACAACAGATTCTTCCCTGAGAACTTCTCGGAGGAGTGCAAAATATATTGATTTTGGACTTTTGGCCTCCAGACTCTGAGAAAATAAATTTCTGTTGTTTTCAGCTGTTAACTCAGTTTGTGCTAATTTGTTACAGCAGCCACATGAAACTAATACATTGCCTGTTAACAATCTCTCCACAAACCATACCCCCATTAGTGCAGGCAGCTGCCACCTAAGAATTTGTGTCTGGTTTTTAGAAGCAGGTTATTTAACCATAGTTTCCTCTCCCTGCTCTCCCTATCCTTGTCCCACCCCGCTGCCATACACACACACACACTCTCAAACACACCCCCTCCTACACTCACACACATGCACACACACACTGCCACATGTAGTCACACACACATATACACCTTCACACACACACATACTCTCATACACACACCCCCTCACACACACACACACTCATGCACACATGCACTGTAACACACATATGCATGCACCTTCACACACATACACCCTCACACACACACTCACACTGCCACACACATACACACACCCTCACACATGCACACACATACACACACCCTCACACACACGCACACACGCTCACCCAGATGCGCACTCATACACACCCTCACGCTCAAACACATGCATACTCTCACACCCTCACACACACACATGCTCTCACACCCTCACACACATACTTTCACATACACACACACTCACAGGCACTGTCACACACACACAAGCCCTCACACACACACATACTCTCTCACTCACACACTCACACACCCTCACACACACCAGTACTCTCTCACACACACACACAGTGAGGTCTCATCAGCTTTGAGTCTTTACAAATATTCCAAGTTCTGATAAATGTGCTGGGTATGCTGACAGGTGCCATGAGAGATGCAAAGACAGCAAGACCTCAACACTTAGGCACAACACAATTTTAAAGTTACAGAAATAAAATATTTAATGTTTATTCTCATTCTTCCTAAAATTTTTCTAAGTTTTCACAGGACAGCGATAAATGCAATTTATATCACTGATATCATCGAAGGTGCCGGCACAAGTATGCAGTTGGTTGCCCAGACAAGAAAGAATAACTCAGCATGGACAGGTGGGTCAGCCCAAGTGCATTACCACCTTCATGTGCTATTAATCACATACTGCCTGGAGACAGTCTTTATTCTTGTCCATCCTGATATTTAAATCAGTATTTATCAACCGGGGCAGGGGAAGAGTGATGATCAGTGGCATCTAAGGGGCTTTTTCAGACTCGAGGAAAACAACTACTTCATCTAGCAGTCACCTCCCTTCTTGAAAAGCTGCTTATTTTTATTTATGTGTTAATTTTACACATGCTTATATCTTATTCCATAATTGGATGGTACTTTCTTAAAGTTAGAGAGAGAGTCTTACACATTTTTTATTTCTTCTGGGATATTCAAGAAGTTCTGGCAACATTAAAGTTAAAAATATACATCCCCCAAAAATAGAATATAAGATCAAATGTTAAACATATATGTAATATATTATATCCATAATATATTTTTAAAATCTCTTATAAGTGACTATTCATTCTCCAAGTAGGCAAAGAATAAAAGGAACAGTTCACAAAAAAATACACAAATGCCAGTAAACATGTGAAAATATGTTTGGTCCTACAAGTTATTAAAAAGATGCCAATTTAAGCAACAATAAGAGGTCATTTTTTGTGTATTAAGGAGCTCTGGTGGTGCAATGGTTAAGTGCTCAGGTGCTAACTGAAAGGTTGGTGATTTGAACCAGCCTGGCAGCTCCAAAGGAAAAAGACCTGGTGATCTGCTCCCATAAATACTGTTGCTGTGTGCTGTTGCATTGATTTTGACCTGTAGTGACCCTATAGGACAGAGTAGAAGTGCCATGGGATTTTCTAGGCTATAATCTTTATGGGAGCAGATCACCAGGTCTTTTCTCCCACAGAGCCACAGGTGGGTTTGAACTGCCGACATTTTAGTTAGCAGCCAAGTGCTTTAACTATTGCAGCACCAGGGATCCTTCCATAGAGATTACAGCCTAGAAAACCCTATGTGGCGGGAGGTGGCGCTATAGGCAGAGGCACCACTCTGCCCCTCTGTACCAAAGACCCTAAGAAAAACTAAGTAAAACAGATACAAATCTCAATCCTGGAACCCTAAGTGTCAAATGAAGGGATAAGGAACTCAATCAAGCACCAAATGGAATAAAAAACTGACAGAGAATGGAGTAGAGGCCCCCTACCAGCTAACCCAGCACAGACTTGCCATCTTGGACCTCAGTCACCAAAAATGGTGGACAGAACATACAGGGAGGCAACTTTACAGAGCTCCCAGCAGGAGAGAGTGCTCAGTAACCAGGGACACATACTTTCCCAGCCCCCATCCTTCTTCCCTCTGTGCAGTCTCTGCTGATTTCCAGCAGGTCACAGTCATTTGGCTGGGGAGACACTGGCTCCTCGCTGCTCAGACTCACCCTGCCCGCACCACCCGGCTCCTTCGGTGCCATTGTTTTTGTTTTTGTTGTGGCTTCTTTTGTTTCTTCTCTCTCACCTCCTTCCCTTCCTTTCTCCTGTCCAGCTAGCACTGGGTGCTGTCTCTGCCCTTTCTTGACAGGCTGTGCCACGTCACTCAGCTGTGGAGCTGCCAGCGCACAGCTTCCCCAGTCTGTACCGCCATGCCGGTGGGCTTCCTTGGGGCATTTTTATCTGTTTCTTGCCTGTCTCTCCTCCTTTCTCCTGACTGTCTAGCCACATGTGCTGTCTCCCCCCCTTCTTGATGGGCCATGCCATGCTGCTCAGGGAGAGAGACATCAGCTCATTGCCATACCAACCCCATCCCACTCCCAATGGCCGGCTCCCTCAGCACAATATTTATTTATTTGTTTGTTCTTGTTATTTTTTATTTGTTTTGTTTTTCTCTTCTCTCTCCCTTCTTTGCTTTCTCCAGCCCACCTAGCACCATGTGCTACCCACACCCCTTCTTGACAGGCAGAGATATACCTTTTGGCTAAACAGCCAACAGCACATGGCCTCCCCAGGTCTGCCTCACCTCCACCTGTCGAATCCTACCATGCAATTTTATACACTTTTTCTTTTTCCTTAATTTATTTATTTTTCCTTCTGTTTATCTTTCTTCTTTCTCTTCTTCCCCACATCCACTTAGCTCCAAACATTGCATCCTTCCCCTTCCCTCCTGCCTATCTGCACCATGCACCAAGCACCACACCCCTAAGCAGCACAGGGGAGGACCACCAGACCCTGCCTTGAACATCCCCCTGGTCCTGCCCTGTCAGTCCTAGTACATGCCACAAATGACCCATTCTTGCCCATCCCCCTCCACTGAACCTGCCCTGCTATACCATAGATGAGCAACTGGCCCTGCCCACCTGTACAAGGTGATAAGAAGTGTCATGCCCACAGATGAGCAAGCAACAAAGCATGCCCCTCCCACCTGCTCAGACATAACCAAACAAAACCAAAAAAAAGGACAAAACAAACAAATCTACAACCAATAAATGAAGAAAATAATTCCTGAGTGTTCTGAAGACAGCAGACAATATCAAAACATATTAAAAAAGAAAAAAAAAAAAAAAAAAGGACAGGATGGCTCCAGAAAGCATCCAAAATAAAACAACAGATGACCTGCTGGTAGAAGAAAAGGCACCGGAACTACCTCATAGGAATTCAAAGCTCTAGTATTCAGGGCTCTCCGAGAGATGAAGGAAAATGCAGACGAAAATAAGGAAAAAAATAGACAAAACCATGGGAAATACACACAAAATCATGGAAAAGAGAGACTGGGTTAAGTTTAGGAAGATGGGGTAAATTTCAAGGTAATCACAAAGAAAGTTAACAAACATACTCATCAAATAAAGAAGAAAACCATAAAGTCTCAGTAAACACAAAATCTACAAAAAAAAAAAAGAAATGAGAAAATGGTTCTTCTGGCCAACTTGGCACCATAGACAGAAGCAGCATGCCGTCCCTCCACAGCAAAGACCTGTAAAACAGAGACAAACATCATTCCTGGAACCTGAAGTGCCAAATGAAGAGATAGAGAACTTAGCCTAGCACTGGATGGAATAAGAAGCTGAGAGAGGACGGAGAGCGAGGAGAGAAATGTGCGGAGGGCCCCATCAGCTAACACAGCACAGATCCACCACCTTGGACTTCAGTCGGGGATCAGCAGACAGGGTGCATGAGAAAGGAGCTTCGAGGAACTCCCAGCAGGAGACAGAGCACCCAGTAACCAGCGATGCATGCTTTCCCACCTCCCTTCTCTCCCTGATGCTCTACCTCCGACCTTCCTGGCTGGCTGCAGTGGCCAGCCAGGAAGTGCAGGGTCTGTGCCACTTGGATTCGCTCCACCACCTCGGTCCACAATTCCCTTTTAACTCAGTACTGAAGTCGCTCCTGAGGTTCACCCTTCAGCCAAAGATTAGACAGGCCTATAAAATAAAATGAGACTAATGCAGGAAGAGACAGGTAAGCTGGTAATGGTGAACCCAAGGTCGAGAAGGGGAGAGCGTTGACATGTTGTGGGTTTGGCAGCCAATGTCACAAAACACTATGTGCATTAATTGTTTAATGAGAAAGTAAATTGCTCTGTTAACCTTTGTCCAAAGTACAATTAAAAAAAAAAGAACCCTATGGGGAGTTGTACTTTGTCACATGGGGTCACTATGAGTCAAAAATCAACTCGATGGTGCCTAAAAAAAAGCAACTATATTTTACATTGATGAAATAAAAAAAAAAAAATTATAGCCTTTGTAGATGATTTGTGGGGGAATAGGTGCTATCCTTCACTTCTGAGAGAAGTGTACATCACTGTGGTGATGCTTACTAAGGAGCCATTGGAAAAAACATGCCTACGGGATGATAGGAAACTGATTAAACAGATTATAATACGTAGAAGGAATATAATAAACCCATTAAAAATAATGTTGTAGAAAAATATTTAATGATATGGAAACATGTTCATGAAATGTGCCCATAAATTGTGGGACTGAAGAGAAAATTTAGAAATATTATCATAAACATTATTTTTATGATAAATAAAAGGCAAATATTTAATGTTTTTATGTTTAAAATGAAAGCCGCTAATTATGTTTGTGGCTGCCTCATGAGGTCTGTTTTTGGAAACAAAATAATGGAGTGTTTTCTTTCACTGATCTTGTGTTAATTAGGAACAGATTCCTTCAAGCTATTTGTGTCAATAGGCAGATAAAACACTATTCCAAAAACCAGCTGCGTTTGAATTGACTTGGAATAATGGTGACCCCATGGTTTTCAATGGCTGATTTTTTGGAAGTATATCCCCAAGCTTTTCTTCTGAGTCACCTCTTGGTGGGCTTGAACCTCCAATCTTTTGGTTAGCAGCCAAGACATTAACCATTTACACCCCCCTAAAGGACTCCGTTAGAGGCTGAAGGTGGTATCAAATATCTTAGTCCTGGATTTAGTCATAGAAAATATCCTATAGAATGTTGACTAAGGAGCTCTAGATAGAGAAAGGGAGACTCTGGGGAGCAGGGCTGGAAGGTGGTGGAGGCTAGGGCACCAGTGGAGACAGAAGAGAGTGGTCCCTACTCCTCTGCATGAAAGCTCACATTCTCTGTCCTCTACACCTCGACTTGAGGTGGACAAACACTGAATAACTCAAGATGCACCAGCAACCTCTGGCCCCAGAGCTGCTTTCTAGTCCCAGCCTGTTCTCCTGGTTCTACATAAGCCCCATTAGAAAAATGCATCCTCAGGCAACCAGACTATAATTCATAAGATGTGTTTCTGTGTTGCTAAATTAAGGTCGAGGCACTGATGAGCTCAGATAGAATTAGTGTTTGAGTGGCTGGATCTGGGACAGGTTGAGTCCACACGTCCTCAGATGTTCTCAGTGAAGCTGTCCGATTTCCTGGAGCCTGAGGCTATCAGAAATGCTGAGAGGCTGCTTTTCCATTTCAGTTTAAGAGTCTTACTTTCTCAGAACCTGCAGTATGAGTCAAGGTTCTCCAAAATAACAGCCAATATGATTTTAGATAGATAGATAGGTAGGTAGATGTGATTTTAAGGATAGGAAAAGGTAAGGGAAAATTTAAAGAAGTAAGAAAGTGGTTGTCGGAGGATACCTTGAAAGTCCTTACAAAACTTACTTATTGTTTTGGGTCAAATGCTCAGAGATGAGAGGGAACTTAGAAGGGGCCCCCGAGAAATTGGCATGAACTAAAAAACCATTTACCATTGAGCCATGATACACATGGCAATGCCATGTATATTCATAGGGTTTTCAATGGCTGTGCTCCATAGGGTATTTAATGGCTGGTACTTTTTATTTTGAAAGTAGATCACCAGATTTTTCTTCCAAGGTGCCTCTGGGTAGACTCGAACTTCCAATCTTTTGCCTAGCAGCTAAGCTCATTAAACGTTTGCAGCACCCAGAAACTCACGGCCTTGACTATAAGGATTCAAAATCTCAACAATAATTGGAGTATGTTGCATCACTTTTTCCTCAGTAGACATCCCTTAAGATATGAAGGCCTATAAAAATTAATTCGTATAAATATTCTTGTGTCAGGAAAAATAACTTTCAGGGCAGTCAGTGAGACAGAGGCATAATATGCTGACCGTGCTATCTAATTATAATCTGGACTCTAGGCTAATAGCTATGGTTTTTGAGAAAAACATGTTTTTCCTCAGTGGTCAAAACCAGGATGTGAAACCATATGCCACAGGAGGTCTTAACCAAGTGGCCATCTGCACCCCTCAAAATATACATACTGAGGAAGATTCCTGTCTGGATGCTGTTGCCAACAAGATATTTTTTGCAAGAGAGACAAAGAAAATACATAAAAGCATCTTGTGACCATGATCTAAGCGTCCTGTGAAGCTCTCTGTAATCACTAACTGTACTGTTGATAATCAGTAACCAAACAGCTGTGTGATTATTACAGCATCCATTGATTTCCCTGTAATTGCTCGCCCCATGGTTTGGTTCCTCTCTTACCCCATAAAAATACTTGTATAGCAAAACTGCCCCGGGACTACCTGGTTCCATTTCCAACGGGCTACATAGTTCCTCAATTGTCATTGTTTAAACGCTTAATAAACCTTTCTGTTTTAACTTGAAAGAGCTTTCAAGTTTTTCTCTACTACATTGTTTTCAGGTGTTTCTTCTGAAACAGAAAAATCATGGCTTATAAATGTTTACACTACAAAGTTAAGTAAGTATATACGCCACTGCTTCACACTTACTGCCTCGGATTTATTTCTAAAATTAAACGAAGACATAGAGAATACTGATCCACATTATACTTCTCACAGGCAGCAAGGAATAACAACAGAGAAAAACTCACACATAGAAGTTGCTGTTAGCTGCCATCTAGTTGTCTCTGGACTCATGGCAATACCACACACAACAGAAGGAAATGTTGCCCTGGTCCTTCACCATCCCCACAAACGGTTGCAGGTCGTACCTTTGTGATCCACAGGGTTCAGCATCCTGGCAACGTGCAAGTCTCCACTGACAGATGGGTGGTGGCTATACATGAGGCGCACTGGCTGGGGATCAAACCTGGGTCTCCCTCATGGAAGATGAAAATTCTAGCACTGAACCATCAATAAGAAAGGAGCATTTCTGCTCAGAGAGGTCTCAGCCATTGTCTGGTGAGAGGCAAGAGGATTAAAGTTCTTTCTTTCTTTGTGAGCTTCCCCTTAGTAGATTTTGAACAAAAGGTCCAGGTTGTTTCTGTCTTTCTGACTTGCCTCCAAAACAAAACAAAACTACCTAACGGCCAAGTCACTCATAGCTGTGAACTCTTTATTTCTGGGGCTTATCACTCAGCTTCCTTAAAAGGGTCGAGACAGGAATAATGGCAAGCAAAAGGGATTCTGAGCAGAAGAAGGTAGAACATGGCTTCTCTTAGTCTGTGTCTTCAAGGTTCAAAGAGTGGTTAAAAGAAAATCTACTTCTTTACTGAAAAAAGGGCTCCAAGGTTCTTTTGAGTTGAGACCAGTAAAAGACATCCCAGCAGCACCCACATTTTTGTTATAATTCATGTGAATCATAAATGAACTCCTTCTAATCCAATATTTTGTGGTGAAATCATTTACCCAGCCTCAGCCGGGTCACAAAGCCTTCAGGGCTGGAAAGTTGTTTACTATTAACTCAGGGGGTGCCATTATTAAATTTGCCTATGCTTAGTGTTTGTATGCAAATAGCCCCTCAATCACATTTTTCTCTTCTTTTCCCCCTTTGGCAACTTTGAAGCTCTTTAAGGACAGAACTTGAATGTGAACAGTTGTGTGCCCAGGGCCAAGCTCAGTGCTTTCCACAGGGTAGACCATAAATAAATATTTGTTGAGCTTACAAATCCTTGAGGAAGAGAGCATTTATACAATGCACATTATTCAAGGAAAAAAATAGCAAGTGCTTTGAAATGAAACATGTATATCCAAATTCTTCTTGAGTGAGCAAACACATACAGGGCTGCACGGTTGCCAAGAGGCATAACTCCTGAAGACACTCTTCTCATAGATGATAAGCTGTTTGGACCTCTTCACATAAATAAAAAAAAAAAAACTTACAGGGTTGAAATGAAAAGAAAATGCAGACTGTTTCCCATCCCTCTGTAGAGAAGTCCTTGACCACTGCACCTCTAACATCAGCAAGGTCAAATTGCTCAGTCCATGTCCTCACACAATGAAATAGCAAAGCAAATAGATTTAAAACAACTTCTTTTGGTGGCTTAATTGGTAGACAAGATAATCACTGGAGATCCAGAAACTACTGACCCTGCAAGAGCAGTACATTCCCTGGGCAGTTGTGGTCAGTACCTGAGAACACACACGGGCAGGGAATGTTTTTAAGGGACTAAGACTGGCACGTCACTCACCCAGGAGATGTTATCTGAGCAAGTCGCTTTGAGAGTCCAAATGCAAACAGGTAATGGGAACCCTGCAAGAAAGAATCAATGAATTACAGTATCTTGAAGTGGGTAGAGACAGAGGACACATGTTTAAAAAAAAAAAAATTTAGGAAGAAAAAAAATCACTATCTACAGGAAGACCCACTCAACAAGATTTCAGAGATGTTTTGAAACAAAGCACAACAGGCCCACCATGGAGAAAACAAGTGAACACATGCAAAGGCTTTCCTAAAATGGACCCAATTCAGCAAGGGGCACGGCAGCATAAAGAAGAAGATTAAAGCTTCTTAGGTCAGCCTAAATGGGTAGTGGTCCACATCATATAAAAAAAGCATCTCAGGCCTCAAGCCTGCTTCATAAACGCATCATGGATATGAGCACACCATCAAAATAAAGAACAGTAAAAGAAATTGTAACAAGTAAAATAAGATACGAAATCAGTCATGGTATTTAATCGCTAGTATCATTGAGATCATTGAGATTCCACCACCTGTCTGTCAGTCTGTCATACTGTGGTAGTTTTCCTGTTGTATGATGCTGGAAGCTATGCCACCGGTATTTGAAATACCAGCAGGCTCCCCCGTTGTGGTGGACAGGCTTCAGCAGAGCTTCCAGACTAAGACAGACTAGGAAGAAAGGCCTAGTGAGCTACTTCAGAAAATTAGCCAGTGAAAATCTTATGGATCGCAACAGAATGGTGGCTGACTTTCTTGCTTTGGGCACGTTGCCAGGAAGGGTCAATCACTAGAGCGAGACATGATGTTTGGTGAAATAGGATGCTAACAAGGGCAAGGGAGATCCTAGGTGAGATGGATTGGCACAATGACCACAAGGATGGACTTGAATGTGCCAGCGATTGTGAGGATGATGCAGGGCCAAGTATTCAGTTCCGTTACAGGTAAGGTCATTGTGAGTTGGAGCCAACTGGATGGCAACTAACATCAGCAACAATGATCCTTTTTTTTTATTTTTATTGTGCTTTACGTGAAAGTTTACAAATCAAGTCAGTCTATCACACAAAAACTTATATATACCTTGCTACATACTCCCAATAGTTCTCCCCCTAAAGAGACAGCCTGCTCCTTCCCTCCATTCTCTCTTTTCGTGTCCATTTCACCAGCTTCTAACCATTCTCCAGGGAGGATGCCAACATAGTCTCAAGTGTCCACCTGATTCAAGAAGCTCACTCCTCACCAGCATCTCTCTCCAACCCACTGTCCAGTCCAATCTATGTCTGAAGAGCTGGCTTTGGGAATGGCCCCTGTCCTGGACCAACAGAAGGTCTGGGGACCATGACCACTGGGGTCCTTCTAGTCTCAGTCAGACCATTAAGTCTGGTCTTATGAGAATTTGGGGTCTGCATCCCACTGCTCTCCTGCTCCCTCAGGGGTTCTCTGTTGTGTTCCCTTTCAGGGCAGTCATCAGTTGTAACCGGGTACTGTCTAGCTCTTCTGGTCTCAGGCTGATGTAGTCTCTGATTTATGCGGTGCTTCCTGTCTCTTGGGTTCATAATTACCTTGTGTCCTTAGTGTTCTTCATTTTCCTTTGATCCATATGGGTTGAGACCAATTGATGCATCTTACATGGCCTCTTGCTAGTGTTTAAGACCCCAGATGCCTCTCTACAAGGTGGGATGCAGAATGTTTTCTTAATAGATTTTATTATGCCAATTGACTTAGATGTCACCTGAAACCATGGTCCCCAAACCCCTGCCCAGGCTACACTGGCCTTCAAAGCATTCAATTTATTCAGGAAACTTCTTTGCTTTTGGTTTAGTCCAACTGTGCTTACCTCACCTGTATTGTGTGTTATCTCCCCGTCACTTAAAGTAGTTCTTATCTACTATCTAATTAGTGAATACTCCTTTCACACCCTCCCTGCCTCCCCCCTAACATAACCATCAAATAATATTTTCTTCTCTGTTTAAATTATTTCTCCAGTTCTCATAATAGTGGTCTTACACAATATTTGCCCTTTTGCAACTGACTAATTTCACTCAGCATAATGCCTTGCAGATTCCTCCATATTATGAAATGTTTCCCAGAATCATCACTGTTCTTTATTGTTGTGTAGTATTCCATTGTGTGAATATACGGTAATTTATTTATCCATTCATCCGTTGATGGGCACCTTGGTTGCTTCCTTTTTTTTGCTATTGTAAAAAGTGCTGCAATGAACATGGGTGTGCATATATCTGTTTCTGTAAAGGCTCTTATTTCTCTAGGATATATTCCAAGGAGTGGGATTGCTGGATCCCATGGTAGTTCTATTTCTAGTTTTTTAAGGAAGCACCAAATCGATTTCCAAAGTGGTTGTACCATTTTACATTCCCACCAGCAGTGTATAAGTGTTCCAATCTCTCCACAGCCTCTCCAACATTTATTGTTTTGAGTGTTTTGGATTAATGCCAGCCTTGTTGGAGTCAGATGAAATCTCACCGTAGTTTTGATGTGCATTTCTGTAATGGCTAATGATCATGAGCATTTCCTCATGTATCTGTTAGCTACCTGAACGTCTTCTTTACTGAAGTGTCCGTTCATATCTTTTGCCCATTTTTTAATTGGGTTATTTGTCTTTTTGCGGTTGAGTTTTTGCAGTATCGTGTAGATTTTAGAGATTAGGTGTTTATCAGAAATGATATAGCTAAAAACTTTCTCCCATTCTGTAGAGAATCTTTTTACTCTTTTGATGAAGTCTTTGGATGAGCATTAAGTGTTTGATTTTTAGGAGCTCCTAGTTATCTAGTTTCTCTTCTGCATTGTTAGTAATCTTTTGTATACTGTTTATGCCATGTATTAGGGCTCCTAACATTATCCCTATTTTTTCTTCCATGATCTTTATCATTTTAGATTTTATGTTTAGGTCTTTGACTCATTATGAGCCCGTTTTTGTGCATGGGGTGAGGTATTGGACTTGTTTCATTTTTTTGCAGAGGGATATCCAGTTATCCCAGCACCGTTTGTTAAAAAGACTCTTTTCCCCATTTAACTGTTTTGGGCCTTTTGTCAAATATCAACTGCAGATATGTGGATGGATTTATGTCTGGATTCTCAATTCTGTTCCATTGATCTATGTTTCTGTTGTTCTACCAGTACCAGGCAGTTTTGACTACTATGTTGGTATAATAGGTTCTAAAATCAGGTAGAGTAAGGCCTCCCACTTTGTTCTTCTTTTTCAATAATGCTTTACTTACCCAGGGCCTCTTTCCCTTCCATATGAAGTTGGTGATTTGTTTCTCCATCTCATTAAAGAATGTCATTGGAATTTGGATCGGAATTGCACTAAATGTATAGATCACTTTTGGTAGAATAGACATTTTTATAACGTTAAATCTTCCTACCCATGAGCAAGGTATGTTTTTCCACTTATGTAGGTCTCTTTTGGTTTCTTGCGGAAGTGTACTGTAGTTTTCTTTGTATAAGTCCTTTACATCTCTGGTAAGATTTATTCCTAATTATTTTATCTTCTTGGGGGCTACTGTAAATGGTATTGATTTGGTGATTTCCTCTTCAATGTTCTTTTATTGGTGTAGAGGAATCCAACTGATTTTTGTATGTTTATCTTTTATCCCGATACTCTGCTGAACTCTTCTATTAGTTTCAGTAGTTTGCTTGAGGATTCCTTAGGGTTTTCTGTGTATAAGATATGTCGTCTGCAAATAGAGATAATTTTACTTCTTCCTTGACAATCTGGATGCCCTTTATTTCTTTATCTAGCCTAATTGCTCTGGCTAGGACTTCCAGCACAATGTTGAATAAGAGTGGTGATAAAGGGCATCCTAGTCTGGTTCCGGATCTCAGGGGGAACGCTTTCAGGCTTTCTCCATTTAGGATGATGTTGGCTGTTGGCTTTGCATAAATGCCCTTGATTATGTTCAGGAATTTTGCTTCTATTCCTATTTTGCTGAGAGTTTTTATCATGAATGGGTGTTGAACTCTGTCAAATGCCTTTTCTGCATCAATTGATAAAATCATGTGATTCTTGTTTTTTGTTTTATTTATGTGATGGATTACATTAACTGTATTTCTAATGTTGAACCATCCCTGCATACCTGGTATGAATCCCACTTGGTCATCGTGAATTATTGTTTTGATATGTTGTTGAATTCTATTGGCTAGAATTTTGTTGCGGATTTTTGCATCTAAGTTCACAGGGGATATAGGTCTGTAATATTCTGTTTTTGTGGTGTCTTTACCTGCTTTTGGCATCAGGGATATGGTGGCTTCATAGAATGAGTTTGGGAGTATTCCATCCTTTTCTATGCTCTGAAATACCTTTAGTAGTAGTGCTGTTACCTTTTCTCTGAAAGTTCGGTAGAACTCTGCAGTGAAGCCGTCCAGGCCAGGGCTTTTTTTGGGGGGGGAGTTTTTGGATTACCTTTTCAATCTCTTCTTTTTTTATGGGTTTATTGAGTTGTTCTACCTCTAACTGTGTTAGTTTAGGTATGTAGTGTGTTTCTAGGAATTCATCCTTTTCTTCTATGCTTTCAAATCTGTTAGAGTACAATTTTTCACATTAATCTGGTATGATTCTTTTAATTTCAGTTGGGTCTGTTGTAATATCATCCATCTCATTTCTTCTTCAGGTATTTGCTCCCTCTCCTGTTTTTCTTTTGTCAGTTTAGCCAGTGGTTTATCAATTTTATTGATTTTTTCAAAGAACCAGCTTTTGGTCTTGTTAATTCTTTCAATTGTTTTTCTGTTTTCTATTTCATTTAGTTCGGCTCCAATTTTTATTATTTGTTTTCTTCTGGTGCCTGAGGGTTTCTTTTGTTGCTCTCTTTCTATTTGTTCAAGTTGTAGGGATAATTCTTTGATTTTGGCATTTATTGATATAAATTGACCTCTGAACACTCCTTTTGCTGTGTCCCAAAGGTTCTGTTAGGAAGTGTTTTCATTCTCATTGGATTCTATTAATTTCTTTATTCCTTCCTTAATGTCTTCTATAATCCAGTCTTTTTTGAACAGGGTATTGTTCAGTTTCCAAGTGTTTGATTTCTTTTCCCTGCTTTTTCTGTTATTGATTTCCACTTTTATGGCCTTAAGGTCAGAGAAGATGCCTTGTAATATTTCAATGTTTGGGATTCTGCTAAGGCTTGCTTTATGAGCTAATATGTGGTCTATTCTAGAGAATGTTCCATGTGCACTAGAAAAGAGAGTATACTTGGTTGCTGTCGGGTGGAGTGTTCTGTGTATGTCTATGAGATCAAGTTGGTTGATTGTGGCATTTAGATCTTCCATGTCTTTATTGAGCTTCTTTCTGGATGTCCTGTCCTTCATTGAAAGTGGTGTGTTGAAGTCTCCTACTATTATTGTGGAGCTGTCGATCTCACTTTTCAATGCTAATAGAGTATGTTTTTTGTATGTTGCAGCCCTGTCACTGGGTGCATAAATATTTAATACGGTTATATCTTCTTGGTATATTGCCCCTTTAATTATTATATAGTGTACTTCCTTAACTTTTATGATGGATTTAACTTTAAAGTCTATTTTGTCATAAATTAATATTGCCACTCCTACTTTTTTTTTATTGTTGTTTGCTTGGTATGTTTTCTTTCCATCCTTTGAGTTTTAATTTGTTTGTGTCTCTAAGGTGTGTCTCTTGGAGGCAGCATATAGACGGGTCTTGTTTTTCAATCCATTCTGCCACTCTCTGTCTCTTTATTGGTGCATTTAGTCCATTTACTTTCAGAGTAATTATGGATAAGTATGAATTTAATGGTATCATTTTGATGTCTTTTTGTGTGTGTTGTTGACAGTTTCTTTTTCCCACTTAATTTTATGTGCTGAATAGATTATCTTTATATGTTGTCCTTTCCTCGTATTTGTTCTTGTTGATTTTGTTTCTGCTGAGTCTGTATTTTTTTCTTGTATTTTATTTTGATGAGTAGGATAGTTTGTCTCCTTTGTGGTCACCTTATTATTTACTCCTATTATTCTAAATTTAAGCCTAACTTTTATTTGTTTGTATCACCGTATATTCCTGTCTATATGGAATATCTATGATTACATTTTTTAGTCCCTCTTTATTGTTTTAATGTTGTCTTCTTTTATGCAACATCACTGTTACCCTGTTTTGAGCTTTTTTTAAAAAAAAAATCTTTGTTTTTTTCATTTCCTTTTCTGGGTTGACTTCTGATTGCTCTGCCCAGTGTTCTACCCTTGAGTTGATACCTGATATTATTGATTTTCTAACCAAAGAACTCCCTTTAGTATTTCTTGTAGTTTTGGTTTGGTTTTTACAAATTCCCTTAACTTCTGTTTCTCTGGAAATGTCCTAATTTCACCTTGACATTTAAGAGACACTTTTGCTGGATGTATGATTCTTGGTTGGCAATTTTTTTCCTTCAATTTTTTATGTAAGTCATCCCATTGCCTTCTAGCCTGCATGGTTTCTGCCAAGTAGTCCGAGTTTATTCTTATTGGCTCTCCTTTGTCAGTGATTTTTCGTTTATCCCTAGCTGCTCTTAAAATTCTCTCTTTATCTTTGGTTTTAGCAAGTTTGATTATAATATGTCTTGGCGACTTTCTTTTAACATTTACTTTATGTGGAGTTCAATGAGCATCTGGGGTAGATATCTTCTCATCTTTTATGATATCAGGGAAGTTTTCTGCCAACAAATCTTCCACAATTCTCTCTGTATTTTCTGTTATCCCTCCCTTTTCTGGTACTCCAGTCACTCGTAGGTTATTTCTCTTGATAGAGTCCCACATGATTCTTAAGGTTTCTTCATTTTTTTAAATTCTTTTATCTGATTTTTCTTCAAATATATTAGTGCCAAGCGATTTATCCTCAAGTTCAGAAATTCTGGCTTCTACTTGCTCAGTTCTGGTCCTCTGACTTTCTATTGAGTTGTCTACTTCTGTAATTTTATGGCTAATCATCTGAATTTCTGATTGCTGTCTGTCTGTGGATTTTTCCAGCTTATTAAATTTTTCATTATGTTCCTGAATAACCTTTCTAATTTCTTCAATTGCTTTATCTGTGTGTTCCTTGTTCTGCATATTTCCTTCCTGATGTCTTGAAGGGATCTGTATATTAATCTTTTGTATTCTGCCTCTGGTAATTCCAGGAATGGACTTTCATCTAGAAGATCCCTGGATTCTTTGTTTTGAGAGCTTGTTGAGGTGATCATGTTCTGTTTCTTTATGTGACTTGATATTGACTGTTGTCACTGAGCCATCTATAAGTTACTGTATTAGTTTATGCTTGCTTACTGTGTCATCGCTTCTTGCTTTATTTTATTTTGATATGCCCAAGTGGGTTGCTTGAGTGAGCTAGCATGATTATTTTTGCCTTTGGAGCTCTGATGTCCTGTCACCAGATGGCTAGAGCTGTTATCAGGTATATCAGCCTAGAAGTCCATTCAATTTTCTTGTATGAATTCAGCTTAGGTGCCCAGGTAGCTGATCATCAAGTGTGTGGTACAGGCTCTGCCCTACAGTCTTAGAGGGACAGGGGTGATTGGTGTATGTACCAGTATGTGATTGCAGCAGGGGGTCACGCTCTGAACAAGGCAGGGGACTGAGAACTGACCCCCGGGTGTCTCTGAGGAAACGACATCCTTGTTCCCTAGAGTGTGCGGGTGGGTGTGTTTTGCAGACAGACCATGGGCACCCAAAGTTTTTGGTTGTAGGGACTGGGAGGTACCAGTTATCCTTGGACCCCTGTCATGGGTCGCTGGCTGACCTGAGTGGAGCTACGAGTCCTTAGTCCCCACATATGGGTAGGTGGGGACCCTGTTTAATAGGCAAAGCAATGTCAAATGACAAACACCCACCTCTCAACCACACAGCTGAAATGGTTAGAGTCTGCCAACAAGGGTCTATTCTCCTGAAATAGGTCCACACAGGTCCATGCAGAGGGGAAAGGTACTCAAAGTCCACAGACTGTTTATGCCTGGACAGGAGCCACTTCTGTCCTGAGCTTCCCTGGTTAGTGGAGCTGGCAAATTATCTTTTCCCCCATTTGCAAATTTTTTCCTTCTCCAAGGCCAGGAGGATGGCTCTAGGCACTCAACAGTGCCTGTCTCAGGCCCAGGGAATTCAGCCGCTGAAGCTAGCTTGGGGTCGGGTAGCACGGTAAAATGTACGCAAGTACTTAGCCTTTGCTGAGAGTGCTGTTATTCTCTGGTTCTGGAGGTGTGAGTAGGCTGTGTGGCTGGCTGCTTCTCCCTGAGGAAACTGCAGCCAAATGCTAGTACCAACCCACTGCCGCCGCTCCGGGAATGGTGCCTGAGGGCTCTCCGCAATTCAGGTCCAGCAACTCCTCTCAACTTCTGAACTCTCTTCCTCTCCCTGCCCCTCTGTTCATTTTCCAAGCTTGCCTTTGATGCTCAGAGCTCCTAGCTTGTCATAAATATACTCGTTTCACTTGTTTTTTGGGGTTTTTGTTGTAAAGAGGGGTCCCCAGAAGTATCTATTTTGCCCTCTTGGCTCCACCTCCCAACAATGACCTTTGAGATTAAATGAGAAGAGAATGCAATGAATGTAGCAGTAGCATGAAATGGCACGGTAGAAACCAAACCAATAGAATAATATCTTTTAAGAGTGTTTTAAAACTTCAACACATTTTATACTTTCTACTTAGGATCTTGAAAAAGTGTCTGGTAAGAATTGCATGTAGTTTCAACATACAAATTCCAAGTTTCTAAAAGTCAGTATCCTTATTCACTACTTGTGAGGGCCCCCTTGTGAGACATTCTTTACCCAACACTCCACATGAAACGTGTACAACTAACAAGTTACAAAGTGATGTGCAGTAAATGTATTTTTAAGAAACGGAAATACGTTTACCAGCCAATCTGTGTTCCAACAAATCTCAAACTCAGAGTAAGGAATGTCCAGAGGAGCGCTGCCTCTTTTATCTGATGACATTACAAAACCAGCAATATATTTAGGATCCTGGGCCTATAAAACTGACAGAAACCTTAGAAAGCAGCTTGGCCATTGTTGAAAAGGTATTTTCAAATTCTGAAGAGTACAGACTCCCTTTGGTTGTTTGTCCAGGAATATAGCCTGCCACCTCTCAGACCAAATCCTTCCTGCTACATAACAGCAAGTGCTTTTCACCATGTTGTTTTTATCACCCTTTTTCTTGTCACTTTTTTTCTTTGTCGTGCTTTAGATGAATGTTTACAGGGCAAATTCATTTCTTATTAAACATTTAATACAGATATTGTTTCATAACATTGGTTGCCATCCCCACAAAGTGTCATCACTCTCCCCTTCTCGACCTCAGGTTGCCCATTTCCATTCATCCAGATTTCCTGTCCCCTCCTTCTTCTCATCCTTGCCCCTGGGCTCATGTGCCCGTTTAGTCTCCTATACGTGGTTGAGCTATGTGCGTTACTGTTTGTTTTATAGTCCTCTCTAATCTTTGGCTGAAGTGTGAACCTCAGGAGTGACCTCAATACTGAGTTAAAAGGGTGTCCGAGGGCTGATTTTATCACTTCTTATTTCACCTCAGAGCCCCGAGTAGTGCAAATGGTTAAATGTGTGGCTACTAACCAAAAGGTTGGCGGTTCAAACTCACCACTGGAGGTACCTCAGAAGAAAGGCCTTGTGACCTACTTCCAAAAGATCATAGACTTTGGAGCCTATAGAGGACAGTTCTACTTGGAAACAACTCTACATCTACTAGTTATTTCACCCCAACTTCAGATTTCCCCATCATGAGAAGCAGCATGTGAATTCTACCTGTACTTGCAAACCCGTTAAATCAATAAATAAATCAACATGCAGAAAGGTGTAGGGAAGTTGGCTTCAATTTGTGTGAAGCTTTTGTTTGGAGCACCTGGTGGATTCAAACTGCCGAACTTTTGGTTAGCAGCCGTAGCACTTAACCACTATGTCACCAGGGTTTCCTTTGTTACCATAAGTCCATGAATACGATAAAAATCAAGCAACATAAGAAGTATAAACATCCAACTGTGGCAGTGTTTGGTCTAGAAATTAGACTGGTGAGAAATAGCTTCCTATATGTATATTTGTTGAGGTTTTCTTTTTCCTCAGTTCCCATTGAACTTTTCTGTTCCTTTTATAATATAAAGGTTTTCTATGACTGCTTAACGCTGAGGTACTGTATATATAAAAGCCATAGGAACTTTCTTTCAAGATATTTGACTGTTTCAGATTGTGGTTTTGTAATGTGCTTATACACCAAGGGGGAAGAGGCAGTAGAAATGGAAAGATTGAAGAAGCCAGGGGAATAATTGATAAATCAAGATTTCAGAGGAGATAGAATGACAGAGCATCAAAAACTCAAGTGGCAGCAATTCCACTCCTAGGCACCTAACCCCCAAAACTGAAAACAGATATTCAAACAAATAGATGTACATGCATGTTCATAGCAGTACTGTACACGATAGCCAAAAGGTGGAAACAGCCCAAACATCCATCAATGGATCAATGGCAAAACAAATTGTAGCACATCCATAAAATGGAATATTATTCAGCCATAAAAAGAATGGAGTTCTAATTCGTGTTACCACATGGACGAACCTTGAAAACGTTATTCTAAGTAAAACAAGTCAGGCCCAAAAGGCCACATATTGTATGATTCCATTCATATGAAATATTCGAAGATTGGTGATTGTCGGGGCTTGGGGGAGGGAGAAATGGGGAGCAACTGCTTAATGGGCTTGGAGTTGCCTTCTGGGGTGATGAAAATGTTCAGAGCTAGACAGAGGTAATCGCTGCCCCCCTCTGTGAAAGCACTAAATGCCGCTGAATTGTTCACTTTAAAGTGATTGATTTTATATTATGTGAATTACACCTCAATTTAAAAAAGAAATCATTGGAAACAAACATAAGTGGCCCCTCTTGTCCAAATAGGCCCCTCACCCCATTTTTCCCTCTTACTACACTCCCTGCTGGTTTCTCTTCCACACTTAGTAAAAGTTGAAAGTATGATTGATTGTTTAGCTGAACCTCCCACTAAACTGTTGACTCCTTGAGGGCAGGATCTTCTCAGTTTTAACTACCGATTAATTACTCAGCTCCTAACACATAATCAAGACGATTCTGACTCATAGCGACAATATGGACAATAGAACGAAACACTGCTCAGCCTTGCACCATCTTCACAATTGTTGTTATGCTTGAGCCCATTGTTGCAGCCACTGTGTCAAACCACCTCATTGAGGGTCTTCCTCTTTTTCACTGACCCTCTACTTTACCAGGCATGATGTCCTTCTCCAGGGACTGATCCCTCCTGATAACATGTCCAAAGTATGTGAGATGTAGTCTCACTATCCTTGCCTAGAAGGAGCATTCTGCTTGTATTTCCTTCAAGACAGATTTTTTTGTTCTTTTGGCAGTCCGTAGTATATTCAATATTCTTCACCAACACCACAATTCAAAAGTGTCAATTCTTCTTCAGTCTTCCTTATTCATTTTCCAGCTTTTGCAAGCATACGAGGTGATTGAAAACACCATGGCTTGGGTCAGGTGCACCTTAGTCCTCAAGGTGACATCTTTGCTTTTTAATACTTTAAAGGGGTCTTCTATAGCAGATTTGTCCAGTGCAATGAGTCTTCTGATTTCTTGACTGCTGCTTCCATGGGTGTTGATTGTGGATCCAAGTAAAATGAAATCATTGACAACCTCCATCTTTTCTCTTGTTTCACATATAATGGGTGTTCATTAATATTAGTTTTGTTTTCTTTTTTCTTTTAATGGTTATAGTCATTCCTGTTTCATAAATGGATTGGGGAGAAATAAGTAAACATTTGTATAGACAGTGTACATAGGAGAGTGGCAAGGGAAATATTTTCCTGAATTAACTAGAAGTATGAGGTTTTTTTTTTTTTTAACGAGGAAAGAGGAAGGTTAAAGAGGGTTTTAAGTAGAGATGTGAAAGAGTGAAAAAGATGGAATCAACCAGAAGCTACAAGTGACAAAGGCAGAGGAAAAGCTAGAGAACTTCCAAATCTGAATCTGTCTAGCCCCAAACTAAACTCTCCAGTGGTCCTCTATTGCTTCACGTCTTGCCACATCATGAGCAGCTCTGCATGACCTGGGCCCCAGGCCTCTCTAGCCCCCTGTCCCCTCAGTCATCATGTCCCACTTTGCTGCACAGAAATACTCTCACATGCCTCTTACCTTCGCCCTGCTGCCTGGAAAGTCCCCCTTTCCACTCCCTGGGGCCATCTCCTGCATGCCGTCCATCTGACTCACACACTGACCCTCTGTGAAGCCTCACTTGTCTCCCCAGGACATAGAGTTTCATTCCAGGAAAAAAAGATTACAACAGGTTATACAGCAAAAAAGCAACAAATGCCACAATTAGTACTAAATCCAAAAAAAAAAAAAATTATTGCCTTATATACCTCTCTGTAATACTTTTCTTTCCTCTATTTTTGAACTGCACACTCTTTGATCACTTCTTCATGTGACAATTTTATCTTTCCTGTTTTCTATGTAGAGAATAGAAAGGTCTATTCTTTTTCCTCTAGCTTAATTGATTGATATTTGGTTTATATAGTACACCAATAAACCAAACCAAACCCTTTGCTGTTGAGTCAATTCCAACTCATAGCGACCTTAAGCAACCCTATAGTATACAAAAAAAAAAAAAAGCCCGTTGCCATCGAGTCAATTCCGACTCAAAGCAACCCTAGATTGTTTAAAAACATTTCTTTCAGCTTCACAAATCAGTATTGATAACACCATATAAAAAGTTAAGATTGCAGTAAATCTGGGGAAACCTCTATCAAGTTTATTTTATAACCAAATCCTGTTTATAATATTATATATCTGATAATTTGAAGAATTTTCCGTAGCCTAGCTTTTGGCTTCATGTTTCCCTCCCGTTACTCACATAGTTATGGGACCAGGAGCTGTAAAACATGATGAAATTGTGATAGAACCTCTGGTAGTGAGCCTTTCTATCAGAGCACTGGTTAGTCAGAATAGTAGCCATTGGAGTATTCCTGGAAGCCATTGCTACACCAGGAGGGCTAACAATAACTTAACTATAAACCACGTAAGTATATCTCACTAAACCCAAACAAAATGTGTCCCAAACTAAACCTTCCCTTAGCCAGTATCCATCCAACTATACAAGGGAAAGTGTGACAGAGAAAATGTCAAGTAGAAGAAGACACTGGTCTTAGTTGAGCATTTAAAATAGCTTACTTTTGTTGATTTTACAAAAATATATGACCATATGAACACATTGCTAGGGCCTTGGAAGGGACCCATGCAAATGAGCAGGCCCAGAACCTTAAGCTTCATTAGCTTCATTGTAAATGTACTCCTGGTTCCTTCCCTGATGCTTCCATTCCCTGTCTACAACTTGCTATGGTCCAATAATTTTTTAATTATAATTGCTTAGTTTAATATCTGTCTACTCATTGTGTTTACTTCTTAACTGTGCTGTGTCGCTCCTTGAGGGCAAGAAGAATGTCTGTTCATATTAGTATCTCCAGTGTTTACCACAATGCCTGAAGGATAGTTAAAAAAACAAAAACAACCAAACCAGTTGCCATCAAGTCGATTCTGGCACATGGTGACCCTATGTGTGTCAGGGTAGAACTGTGCTCCACAAGATTTTCCATGGCTGTGCTCTTTCAGAAGTAGATTGCCAATCCTTTCTTCTGAGGTTCCTCTGGGTAGATTCAAACTGCCAACCTTTTGGTTAGTAGCTGAGCACTTTGCACCACAAAAGTCGTTAAATGAATGAATAAATAAATGAGTCAGTACCTTCCAGCAAAAGGATAAGAAAGGAAATGGTAAAGGCTTAGGGTCAGATCATCCTCATGTCAACCATTAGGGGTTGCTGTTGTGTGGAGGGTAGTTTGGGTGGGATAGAAGTGGGTATAGACAGTATGTAACTGGTAGTTCTTTTAAGATACTTGAAATCAGATTTTTTGAAACTTTGGAGACACAAGAAAGGCAACATGGATCTTCTCTAATCAAGCAAAGTTAGTCAAGAAATGGAAGGTGAGAAAGAAAAGCCACCTCTGCTTTGGCGATTCATTGAGTTGGCAAACCACCTCCATTTCCAACTTTTCTTTGATCTGAGCCTTTGATGATAGTTGACATTAGGAGTTATACCAAGCCTTGGTATTTTCAATTGCCTTATATGTTTGTGAAAGCTAGACAATGAATAAGAAAGACTGAAAAAGAACTGATGAGATGGACTGACACAGTGGTTGCAACAATGGGCTCAAACACAGCAACATCGTGAAGATGGTGCAGGGCCGGGCAGTGTTTCATTCTGTTGTACGTAGGGTCACTATAAGTTGGAACCAACTCAAAGGTACCTAACAACAACAACAACACTGGGAGTATTCTGGAAATACCACACCCAGGTCTGCTCCTTATATTTACAGAGTTTTATCACAAAGGCATTTTCATGAAAGCAGTTTAAGAGCTGGGGCACACCCTGTCACACACATGAACTCCATGAAAGGAATTGCAACTTCACTGCAGCCCTGAGGCTGAGCTGGCAAACAGGAATGCTTTGGAATACACTCCCTGGCCATAGGCAAGCAGCCAGTTTGAAACTGGTGGGAAGAATGACATCAGGTGCGGCCAGCCAAATCCCTGCTGCGGGGCCCTGACCTGTATTTCTGGAAGGAAACCTAGACTTGATGAGTGCTGACCAAGTGCCAGGCACTTTATTAGCCACTATACAAGCTTTATCTCATTTAATCCCAGAATTATCTCCATTGTACAAATGAGGAAACTGAGGCTAAGGGAAGCAAAGTAACTGGCAACAACCAAAAGTAACCTTAGGGCAACAACCAGGAAAAACCAAGGTCAAAACTCAAATCCATCTGTCTCTAAGCCAACCTGCCTTTTTGCTCCTGTTCTAATACATGATCTAAATTTAGCTGGAAAAAGAAAAAACTAAACCCATTTCTGTCGAGTCAATTCCGACTTGTAGCGACCGTATAAGACAGAGTAGAACTGCCCCATAGGGTTTCCAAACAGCAGCTGGTAGATTCCAACTGCCAACCTTTTGGTTAGCAGCCTAGCTCTTAAGAAGAGATGCAAAATTTAAGACCAAATGAGCCTGAGGAGGTTCTGGGCTGACCTGAATTGCTTGATTTTGAGACCACCATGGTTGCCTTTACATAATTCAAAAGCAGGCCAAGAAGAAGAAGAGGGCCATTTAAGCCCATGTTTTAGTCAGTCATCCGGTTGGGCAGTCAATCAACACTTTTAGAGTCCCCATGAATGCAGATCTCTGTGCTGGGGATTATACATGTCATCTTTTGTCACAGACACCCATGGCGGGAAGGGCTATGATAATATGAGTGTCATTTGTCCCTGCCTCCCACTGCGAAACAGAGGCAAATCACTTCCAACAGGCCAACCCATAGACAACACTTACCCCTCTAGTCACAAGTGTTTGGAACACACAGTGTATGAACCTCATGACTCTGGAAGTCATTAGACCTCTCACAGACTCTTTATCTGAAAAGCAAGGGCGTTCAGTTACGTGTTCTCTGTGGTAACTCAGGAGCCCCTGGGTGGTACAAACAGCTAAAGGGCTTCGCTGCTAAACAAGAGATGAGAAGTTCCAGTCCACCCAGAGATACCATAGAAGGAAGGCTTGGTGATCTATTTCTGAAAATTCAGCTATTGTAAACCCCAGGGTGATCCAACAGAATGTGGAAATTATCAACCAATATTATTAATATCATAAAAAAAAATCATACGTAAGTAAAATTTTGCTGAAGATCATTCGAAAATGGTTGCAGCAGTACATCAACAGGGAACTGACAGATATTCAAACTGTATTCAGAAGAGAACCTAGAACAAGGAATACCATTGCTGATGTTAGATGGATCCTGGCTGAAAGCAGAGCATACCAGAAAGATGTTTGTCTCTGTTTCTCGACTATGCAAAGGCATTTGACTATGTGGATCATAACAAATTATGGATAACATTGCAAACAATGTGCATTCCAGAACACTTAATTGTGCTAATGAGGAACCTGTACATAGACCAAGAGGCAGTTTTTTGAACAGAACAAGGGAAAACTGCATGGTTTAAAATCAGAGAGGTGCACATCAGGGTTGTATCCTTTCACCATACTTATTCAACCTGTATGCTGAGCAAAATAACCCAAGAAGCTGGACTATATGAAGAAGAACACAGCATCAGGATTGGAGGAAGACTTATTAACAAACTGCGTTATGCAGATGACACAACCTTGCTTGCTGAAAGCAAAGAGTACAGAAGGACTGATGAAGACCAAAGACCACAGCTCTCAGTATGGGTTGCATGTCAAAATAAAGAAAACAAAATCTTCACAGCTGGACCAAGCAGCAACTTCATGATAAATGGAGAAAAGGTTGAAGTTGTTAAGGATTTCATTTTGCTTGTATCCATAATCAACGCCCATGGAAGCAGCAATCAAGAAATCAAAAGACATATTGCATTGGGTAAATCTGCTACAAAGGACCTCATTAAAGTGTTAAAAAGCAAAGATGTCACTTTAAGGACTAAGGTGCTTTTGACTCAAGCCATTATATTTTCAATAGACTCACATGCTGCATGCTAAAGGTGGACAATGAATAAGGAAGACCAAACAAGAATTGATGTCTTTGAATTATGGTGTTGGTGAAGAATATTGATTATACCAAGGACTGCCAGAAGAATGAACAAATCTGTTTTGAAATACGTATAGCCAGAATGTTCCTTAGAAGCAAGGATGGCAAGACTTCATCTCACATACTTTAGGCATGTCATCAGGAGGGACCAGTCCCTGAAGAAGGGCATCATGCTTAATTAAGTAGAGGGTCAGTGAAAAAGAGGAAGACCCTCAAAGAGACGGACTGATACAGTAGCTACAGCATTGGACTCTAGCAAAACAACAGTCATGTGAATGCACAGGACTGGGCAGTGTTTTGTTCTGTTGTACTTTGGGTCACTATGAATTGAAACTGACCTGAGGGCACCTAACAACAAGAAACCCTATGAAGCACAGTTCTACTGACACACATGGGGTCACCATGAGTTGAAATCTACTTGATGGCAACTGGTTTAGTACATCTTTGGTTGGGGTTTGACATTCCCCAATATAATGTACAGTTACCAAGAAAAATTCAGCTTACCATGAAGACCTCCATCATTTTACTCCAAGAAAGACTGATAAAATGTCTCCTGTTGGAAAGAGCACAGATTAAGTCCTAGCTCTGTCTCCTACTAGTTGCCTGGCCTGGGTAAATTTCTTAACTTCTTCATCTGTAGAGTGGAAATAATATTGCTTACCTCACAGATTGTTATGTGAACAAGTGAAACAAATCACACAGTAAAAATGTTGGTTGAACCAGATAAAATAATAATAACAGTTATGACAATGACACAACTGAATATATATTTTCTGTCCTCTTGGTAACATTATTTTCTCCTGGGTCAGGTCTCTAGTCCTGAATCATTTGGCTTGTTCTTATTTAGCACCTAATGTGTACTGGCTCTTTCTGAAAAACTTACCCTATAATCAAAGAAATACAGGGTTAGTGATAAGACTGTGTACAGTCTATAAAAGGAAAAGGGAGAGACTAGGAACATAAATAGAAAGAAAGTCTCATTAAATAGGTGGGACTTTAGTAGCTGGGCTTCTAAGAGTGGTATTTAACTAGGATAAACTTGCCAGATTAGAGAAGAAGTTATACGTTGGGAATTATGGGGTGACTTCAGGTCTGAGCTCTTATTTCCTAAAATGGGGACTTTTGTTCATTCAGAATGAAATATCCACTCTAAGTGCTCATAAAGTGTTAAGCACTACTGATCTGTAGTATTTGCCAATATCCACGGTGCTAATACTCCCATCACAGCCAATTTCAAACTACCAACAAAACTGAATGAAGAGTTGGGAAGGGCTGCTCAGTAGCACACCATTATACCCTTTTCAAGACCCAATTATTTTCTTCTTTGAATTTTTGTTGATACTATGTATTTTCACTAATGAAAGCATGCCGATTAAAGGACCAATTCAGAATTTTTGTTATGAGTTATGGATTTTGATACCCATTATCTGGGATCCCATTTGTCCAAGTGGACCCTGGACTACATCAATCCTGCTGATATTGAGTCAATGGTATTTTTTTTTTCTTAAAAATTTGCAAAACATGAGTTAAAACATGAAGGCATCTGGCAACAACTGCACATACATTTTATTCTAGACTCCTTTTTATTATTTTTTGTGAAGCTTTTTAAAACAAGACACAATGCATTCTCTCTTACTGCAAAAGCAGTAGTTACAGCCAGCTGTTGCTTGGAAACCCTATGGGGCAGTTCTACTCTGTCCTACAAGGTTGCTGTGCGTCAGAATCGACCCAATGGCAATGAGTTTTTGGCAAGGGATCTTTTATCTCAGGGAAATTTTCCACTACAATGCATCCTTCACTACCGCAAAAGCAGTACTTAGAGGCAAAAAAAAGAAAACTAAAGGAATTTGAACCTGAGGAAAATTACCACTTCTATGTATTCTTCGTAATAACAAAAGCAATACTAACAGCTAAGCACTGGAAACAGCTGCCCTGGAATACAGCAGAGCTGCTCACAGTGGCGCATTTCACCTACTACACGTGCAAGCAAGGATTGGGCCCTCAAATTGAATTCAAGGAAAGAATAACTTATAGGAGTTTCAATCTCTTGAAAAGTACCACTGCAGTGCATTACTCCTTATTGGAAAAGTATTATTTACTATTCAGAAGCTAGAAAAGAAGAGAGCCACCGGAAAACAATGAATGGCATTAAGGAGAAATTGGCCACTGTAACTACATGAAGACTGGGGCAATAGCTTATTCTCACGATAAATACATTCTCACGAGAACACAGTAACTGGGAAAATTCACACATCCAGGAGGGTCACCTAAGACAACACTCAATCTATAGAAGATGAGGGTCCCACTCAGGATTTTTCAGTTTCACACATTTCAAAAGGCTCCCACTTTGAGGTTAAATGAGCTCAGATTGGGCTACCCTGTTTCCAAAGAACTCCAGAGGCATAAAAAGTGGGTGGGATATTGTATGTCTTCCAGGTCTTAAAAGGGATATAGTTTTTCCACCTTTCAGATACAATAGACATAAATAACCTAAAGAACCATAGAAAATAGTAAGATGAGGCAAAGTTAGGAAGAAATGGCTTGTGAGTATTTACTACCTTTGTTTATAATTTATTTAATGATAAGTTTATATTATTTAACTTTTAATTACAGCTGTGCTTAACAACTGACTTCCATATTTCCCCATAACTGAACAATTGGCTGTTGTGAGCTGGTACATGCCAACTCTAGCACACCACTGAGGCAGTTGCGATAGCCCAGGGAAGAGGTGGTTGTTGGCTTGGACTAAGATGTTGGCTGAGAAGTAGTAAAAAGGGATCTGGTTTTAGATATCTTATGAAGATAGAGCTGAGAGGACTTGATGATGAACTACAAATAGGGTGGGAGGAAAAGAGAGAAATCAAAGCTGACTTATGGGTTTCATTTATCTAACTTCTCATGTCACATTTCTCCCCAGAATGCCTAGGGTGGTGAAAGATCAAACTTTTTCTTCATCTGTGTCATGTTATCCACCCATATGTCAGGTTGTCATACTGTGATGGCTTGTGTGTTGCTGTGATGCTGAAAGCTATGCCTCCAGTATTTCACATACTGGCAGGGCCATCTATGGCGGACAGGTTTCAGCAGCGCTTCCAGGCTAAGACAGACTAGGAAGAAAGGCTTGATGATCTATTTCTGAAAACTAACCAGTGAAAACTGCGGATCACAACAAATGATTACCTGACATAGTACTGGAAGATGAGCCCCCTAGGTTGGAAAGCACTCAAAATACACAGCGGCCACAACAATGAACTTGAGCATACCATCTATCATGAAGCTGCCACAGGACCAGGCAACATTTTGTTCTGTTGTACACGGGGTCACCATGAGAAACTAACAACTAACAACAGCAACTAACAACAACACATCATGTCTTCCTCTTTCCTAACTTTAGCTTCAGGTCTACACTTGGGGAAAATTCTGAGATCTAAGGATTTCAGTCATTTTCCTTTCTCTAGCAAAGGAATTGACAAAATTCTTGCTTTCTACCCTGCCAGACTTCTAAAACCATTATATTTTTTTTTTGCAAAATCGTATCAGTGCTTTATTCAAATAAACGTTAAAAAACAGAGAGAAACAAAGAAGGAGGAGAAGGAAGAAGAAGAGGAAGAGTAGAATGGGAAAGAGGAGAAGGGAGTGAGTGGGAAGGGAAGGAGAGGGAGGTGAGAGACAGAGGGAGGGAGGAAGAAGATACACCACACCATTGACAATGATGACCCAAGGAGGGCAGTAGAAGTGTGCGTATTACAAGCTATGAATGGGCTCTTTCAGGTTTCACTCTATGTTCTTATACATAACTTAAACATTTTACAACAGAAATGTATTAGTATTTGTAAAATAAAATTCAAAATAAAGAAAGAAGAAAAAAATTCGGCTTTTAAAAAAAGATAAAGTTCTCTGGAGAGGAAGAGACTCTAGTAGGAAAAAAACAGTTAACAATAGTTCTTGGGTGAGCAGCACCCAAGAACCAAAAGACTGACGTCCACTCCTAGAGCCACCATTGACTGTATGACCCTGGGTAAATCCTTTAGCCCTCTGTGCCACAGACGAGAAAACACTTCTATAGAAAGTAGGAATAAGATAATACTTGCCTTTCTTCCATCACAGGATTGTGATGAAGAAGAAATGAAGAGAGAAAAATACCAAAATGTGGAAGTCTTTTGAAAAGTATTATACATTATACATGTGTGAACTTTTAATAGTAAATTACTTGGACTATTGCCACGCATGCATACAAAGCAACATCTAGATCTTTCTTATTCCAGGAACTGGAAAATACCAGCAATGCTTCTCCCAATAAAAGGAGTGGGATGGGTCCTAAGACTGGACTGCGGTCCCTGAGCAAGTCAATTGCCTTCACGTAGGTCTTTAATCAATGTGATTCTTAGTCATTCTGATTCAGCAGACTTAATTTTGTACCCTGACAGACCTTATTGAAAATAATTACAGAGGGGGCTTCACCACGGCAGAAGGGAAAAGGGGAAGCTAAAATGATGACTTGAGACTGGAAAACATTTGTGGGCTTTCTCCTCTTCCCCTCCCTTTCTGACTCCTCCTTGGAGCTTCTTTTCTGAAGAGATGATGGCAGGGTGGAGACAGTGGGCCTGGTCCTGGCCCGCTGGGCAGAGCACTTAAATGATTAGGGAACATCAGAGCCCTTGCTGGAATCTGCCAAGTGTCCTTCAGGCTCTGTGCTCAGAGCTCTGCCGAGCTAGGAGCAGCCACATGGCCCTCAGACGAGACATCTCCTATTGACAACCTTCACGGACTCCTGAATTGATCAATAGTAGCATTCCTCTTCTGCCTTTGGCTAAAAGCTAAAGAGACTGGATGCTGCATATGTGATCACTAGAATTTAATTATATATCACATTGATTTTTAATTATAACTCTGGTGAGGGCCTCATCTATTAAAAAAAAAGAAAATCCAACTGGCAAATGGGTTTTACCCAGTCCATCAAGTAATTTGAAATGTGTGGTTCTTCCTGACCCTTTACCCCTTTGATGAGGAAGGAGGCCTGCTTCACCACCTTTGTCGTGAGTGCGAAGACCTTGAAACCAGCTAGCATTTCTCCACAATTTGTATGTATGTTCTCTACTTCGGCATGTAAGACAGACATCAGGAGCAATAACAGAGGGGGGCTTTGCATTGTCATTTATAGCTCACTACAATTAACACTGGAAAAGGACCCACTGGCTCTGATGCTTGGTCTGATCTCATGGAGAGGTAACTCCAAAGACACAGTATGGCTCAAAAACCAGGCCTGGCCCCAGTACTTGCCTCATCTGACTCCTGTTTTCAAGTGGAGCTAAGGACCTTCAGAGACCCCAGTGCACCTCCCCTCAGCTCTTCTCAAAGGCTACCAGACAAGAGCTTTGCAAGCCAGAGTAGACAAGGGACCCAGAACCAAAATTTTGTTCTTATGAAAGGCCCTGTTGATGCTGATGTTTGCACAGAGAGCCATACAGATATTAAGCTTTGCCCCTAGACTCCCTAAGTTTCTCTTCAAGGTTTCTCTGGAGTCACACAAGCAGGCCAGTCCCACACTGCACAAGGAAGAGAAGGTTCAGATGTTTCCACCAATCAGTACTGCTGACCAAAGCTTACTTAGATACATGGTGTGGCCCATTAAAAAAAAAAAAATGGTTGCCATCAAGTCAATTCCAACTCAAAGTTATCGATCCCATGTGTGTCAGTGTGCCCACAGCATTTTCAATGGCTAATTTTTCAGAAGTAGATCGCCAGGCCTTTCTTCCAAAGCGGTGGGCTCAAACCTCCAACCTTTCAATCAGCACCCAAGCGTGTTAACCAATTGCACCATCCAGGGACTCCAGTGTGGCCTGTAATTCGCCCCCAAACAAGGAGCCTAACAGACAGGAGAGCCTTCATAATAATAATAGTGCTAACTGCAGCCCAGGCACTGTGCTATGCTCTTTACATGGGTTGTCCTGGTTATCCACAGATCAGAGCTGTTTGATGTACCTTCATTTTATAGGTGAGAAAATTGAGGCTTAGCCAGTCTAAGCGACTTGCCCAAGTGCACTTGGGTATAAAGCTGGTACTTGAGCTGCAAGGACGTGGTGATTCCCAGGCTCCCACACTGCCTCTCGCGTCTGCATCCGTGTGATGTGCTCTGCCAGGAGGGGCCACCACCTTGCTCACACCTGCCAAGAACAGCCACAGGAACACTCCCAACCATGGTGAGAACAGAAGAGCCGTTTCCTAACTTCCTTTCTATTAAACCATCCCCATGAGCAAAGTTAGCCACACTGCCCCACTTTCCTCATTATGACTAATTCTATATTTACTAGAGCAAAATTACCCAACCTCCAAGCATTTTCTTGTGCCAGCCTTCTGCCTGGAATGTCTTTCTTTCTCCTCTTCACTGGTTCATTCAACCAACACATATTTATTGAGCTTCTACTATCTGCCAGGGACTGTGGGAGACACTGGGGATCTCTAGGTGAGTAAAGAAAAGTCTTTGACTTCAGCCTAGTTAGGAAGACAGTCAGGTAAATAGAATATTAGAAAAAATGAGACAAGGCTATGACAGAGAAAAGCAAAGGGAGGTACCAAAGCATATGGGAACTCATTGCCATTGAGTTGATTCTGACTCATGGTGACCCCATCTATGTCAGAGTAGAACTGTGTTCCACAGGGTTTTCAATCATTAATTTTTCAGAAGTAGATCAGGAGTCCTTTCTTCCAAGGTGCCTCTGGGTGGACTCAAACTTCCAATCTTTCAGATAGCAACTGAGTGTTAACTATTTGCACCACCAAGGAGCAACTTCTAACTAGTATTGGGTGGGAGAGTTGGTCATGGATGGTTTCCTAAAAGATGTCCATCCTTCAGAGCCCAGCCCACATCCCATCTCTTGCTATTGCCATCTTCCATCTTCCACCTCTCATTTATACCATCCCCACCCATACCAGTTTGGTATCCTTTCTTATGCATATGTCTTAGCACCACAGGCAAAGTTCCAGACAATAAGAAACATCTTTTACAGTGTAATGAACTGTTTCTATATGGCCCTTCTACCAATGATTGGCTGAGATTATGCAAATTGATTGGCTGGGATTATGAAAATTGAGTGACTTCATAGTCTACTGAGGGGATTGATCAATTTGTAGTCCTGTTGGGATGGCCATGCCTTGATATTGACAAGGAGGAGACTTATGTAAGAGCCAGTCCTGCAGAGTTTCAGGGGGACCTTACCACGATCAAGAAGAATCCGGAGTGAAGTGCATCCTTCGGATCCCTGGGGTCTCTGAGCTGAGAATCTCCTAGACCCAGAAGAGAAGAAAGCTGTAACACTGGAGATGGTATGAGATGGCAGGAGGCAGCAGCAGTGGGCTTGCCAACCCACAGAGTGAGAGCTGAGAGCCTTCGGGCGGGAGGCTCGCTTGGGATTTAGAGGAGCTGTAACACTTGCCCGTGCAGGGCAAAGGCCTGAATGAGCCCCGTGCAAGGATTCCCTTGGAGGATCTTGTGCAGATGTCTTCCTACAGCAGGGCAGAACCAGATGCCTCTGGGCAGAAGGCTTGCCAGCAGAGGTAAAAGAGCTGTAAACTTGCTTTCGCAGGGCAACCGAGACCTGAGTGTGCCCCATGGAGGAGCTGCAGACCTCCCCCTCTGGGCTGTGGGGGCCTGGGAAGTGTGGTGGGAAACATGACAGAGGCTTACACGGGCCCAGCAACACAGGCTCAGGAGATCTTGTACAGGGGTCTTCTCCTCAGTGAGGCCCAGCAGCAAAGCAGAAGACTCGTGCAGTGTGGTGGTAGCTGGAGGCAGCAGTGACACGAGCATAGCATCTGACCTGAACCACAGTGACATATGAATGGACAAGGCTAATTTGTGGAAGGGGAAAGTGATTTTTCTTATGGGAATCTGTAGTTATTGTTTAACGTTTGCTTTCTATAAATAATAATAATGACTTTCACTTTGCAAACACCATGTGTTTCGTGTATCTAGCTCGAGCACAAATGAACGTAGCACCCATGGAATGTTTGATGCCAGTGGGTGGACCTGCTTCACTTCTAGCAGTCTTATGGCAGCCTGGAAGTTGGCGGCACAGCCCGTCTGCATGTGCAATGTAAATAGACAGATATACACATTTTCCTTCAAAGTGCAAAGCACAGGTTTGTACCCAGGAAATTGAATAGTGATTTTCAGTAAGTATAATTAGCACACATTCTCCTGACCAACTCCAGCTCTTAGAAACCCTAGTACAGGTCATCAGATGATATAATCCCTCAGTCTGGTCTGAGAACTACAACTACTAAACTGGGTTCATCATTATTTGATGTTAACTATTTGGCATCTTTCAGGGGAATGATGAACAAGCACACTTCCCTGAAATCCCAGTGCTCTGAATTCAATGGGTGTTGTAGTAGGCTGAAAAACGGCCCCCTGAGAAGAGCACACCCCAATCCCCAGAGCCTGCGAATAGTACCTTATATGGCAAAGACTTTGTAGATGTGATTGCCTTAGGATCTTGATATGAGGAGATGATCCTGGATTACCCAGTTGGCCCCTAAAGTGCCCTTGTAAAAGGGAGGCCGAGGGGGATTTCAGACAGAGGAGAAGGCACTGTGACCAGGGAACGGAGATGGGAGTGATGCAGACACAGGCAGAGAAACGCTGGCGGCCACCAGAAACTGGAAGAGGCAAGGGAAGTGTCCTCTCCTGATCCTTCTGGAGGGAGTGTGGCTGTGCAAACACCTCAAGAGTTCTGCGAGTGAAACCCATCTGGGATTCTGCCCTCCAGAACTGCGAGAGAATACATTTTTGTTGTCTTAAGCCCCCCAGTGGAGGGTGATGTGTTACAGCAGCCACAGGAAGCCAACACACGTGTCTGGGATTGCAAAGGCAGGAATACAAGCTCACACCGAGGAGCCAAACAGCTTCGCTCGTACCTTCTGAGGGGGAGAGGAGCTTCTTCTTAGACTGGAGAATCGAGTCCAAGCACGGTTTGCCAGTTAGCACAGTTTGCTGCTTCCCTACCGAAAAAAGCAAAGCTTTGGACTGTGGTTCATTTGGTTCTCCCTTACCTCCATCTCTATATTGTCTGAGGTCTCCAAAATAACAGGGTTTCTGAATTATTTTACTGTATTTAGAGATAGTCAACCTAGTCAGGGAGCCCTGGTGGCACAGCGGTTAACAGCTCGGCTGCTAACCGAAAGATCGGCAGTTCGAATCCACCAGCCACTCCTTGGAAATCGTATGGGGGCAATTCTACTCTGTCCTGTACAGTCACTATGAGTCAGAATCAACTCGACGGCAATGGGTTCCGTTTTAACCTAGTCAGAAAAAGAAGCATAAACCCCCTTCCCTGGTCTAAAAAAATCGAAGCACATCAAATGAAAAGCAGGCAGTAGAATGCATAAAAACATGACCTTTAACTTTCTCAATGTTCCCTGTCAACTTTCTCTCTCCATCCCCCATTCTCCTGGCTTGGATACTAGGTCTGAGAAGGAACTCTACAGCTGAGTGTTAGGCTTCTTTGTTTGTAGTTGCGTGTTGGTTTGTTGCTACAGGTTAACGTGGTAGGAGGAGAAGGAAAAAGCGCAATATTGATATAAATTTAACAAGGCTTCTCCGATGCGATTCAGCGAGATGCCTATGGGTGCGATGACTGGATCTAAGGATCTTTATGCTTTTAAAATTAAAGTGGTCCTAGCCCAATTTCTCCTGAAGTCAGTTCCTTGGTTCCTAGTTAGGGGGATTCAATGCTCACTCTCGTGTTGCTGAAGAAACACTTAAAACAAATGGGCCGCTAGTTGAAATCCCAAGGTTACTTCTGTCTGGAGCCTGGGACCACTCTAACAGAGTGCTTGGCCAGGTTTTTAATGAGACAAAAAACCTTTAAGTGTTATTAAAATAAGGAATAACAGGGAAGCAAATTTAGTGGGTTTTCTAACTCTGCACCCTTAACCCCCCCCCCCCAAAAAAAGGAGATGTAAGCCTGGGAATGTTTTGCAAGGTTACTTGCATGTTCTCTCTGCATCTCTATAACCTATCATGATAAAATGCAGGCACCCTGAATGTGGCTCTTGGGGAAGCTTTCCAGGCACATTTAATAAATGAATGCATTACGCTTAGGAAGGAGAGGCATAGAGGAACTGGATGGGAGGGTGTTAGGTAAAGCTCCAAGGCTGCTGTTCTCTACCACTTGCTTCCTCTTGGGCTGCCCTGGGTTAGCGAAGGGGACAGGGAAGTGTAATCCTTGGTTTTTCAGTTCCATGGGGTACTAGCAGCAAAAAGTCTTTAGTTTGCACCAACCCAATTTTTCTTAATTGACTTTCTTTTTTAGAGCAGTTTTACAGAAAAATTGTGCAGGAAGTGAGGCTAGCTCTATCTACCCCTCTTCTCTGCCCCAGTCTCCCCTGTTATTAACGTCTTGCATTCTGCATTTGTGTGGTACAATTAATGAACCAATCGTGATACTTCATTAGTAACTGAAGTCCGTAGTTTTCATTAGGGTTCATTCTGGTGGCACGATGGTTAAGTGCTTGGCTGCTAACCGTAAGGTTGGCGATTGGAACCCACCAATGCCTAAAGGGGAGAGAAGACCTGGCGATCTGCTGCCATAAAGATTATAGCCTAGGAAACCCCATAGGGCAGCTCTCTGTCATGTAAGGTCACTATGAGTTGGTACCAATTCAAAGGCACACAACAACAACAACTTTGTGTTGTATAGTTCAATGGGTTTTGACAAATACAACCTTGTTTGTCCACCATTTCAGTATCATCGAGAACAGTCTTAGCGCCCTAAAAATACCCTGCGGCCCACTTATCCATCCCTCCCTCCACCCCCGTATTTTTTAAAATG
Organism: Loxodonta africana; assembly: GCF_030014295.1. NCBI lineage: Eukaryota > Metazoa > Chordata > Mammalia > Proboscidea > Elephantidae > Loxodonta > Loxodonta africana. The sequence continues at coordinate 171,118,664 of NC_087345.1, read as the reverse complement.
GTAAAAATATGTGTCTAAGAAGTTCAACTCTAGGGTTTCAGGTAAGGTGGGAGAGATTCTACTTAGATGAAAAATACCATGAAATTCATGTCAGGGGCTTTCAGTATGTACAGTATGATCGAGACTGCGTAAGATAATGCCAGTTACCTTTTTAATTTTCTTCTAAAAGATGTCTGTGTGCCTACTTTTCACACTAAACACCTTTAAACCTAATCAGCTTTCAGATCCTTACAAATGTCTTTGTCACTGTTATTTTCGCATTGGAGCTGTTCTCCCAACTTTTCATCTGGCTGTAGTGCTAGAAGCCTGATTTCAATATCCAACCCTTGCTCTGATCCCTGGTATCCCTCTTAGAAGTTATTTCTTTTCGGGATACTTCAGCTTTCTCATATGAGTGCAAAGGAGTTGAAATTTCTCACTTCCAAGGTCAAAACATTTTGCAAGGATACACGCAGTTATATATAGAAAACGACTAAACAGCCTCAAAAGATTGCTACTCATGCTTGAAGGCACTTTTTTTTCCTTCCAGGTTCATAAATGTTTAGCTTACTTTTTCGTATGACTAACTTTTATCTTTAAAATGGAAAGGCAAGTACCAAAATTCCTTAAGATATAGTGTATCCCTAGATGTTTAACCTTTTACCAGGCAAGAATCTGGGAAGAAACTGGTAACTGTGTACATCCTCACAGATGTGGAAACTCAGGAGCTCTGGTGAGGTCAGAAATGAAAGTAAGAAGTACTGAGTAGATCCCAAAACAGTGAAATCTGGGAGATTTCTCTACAACTAACGATATAGGCAGATGTCAATATCAGCAGTGACGGCTTCTCTCTAATCTAGGCCTAATTTTTATTCTTTTAAAAGGACTACTCTACCAAAAAAAAAAAACCCCTTACCATCAAGTCCTTTTTATCTCTTAGTGACCCTGTAGGACAGAGTAGAACTGCCCCATACAGTTTCCAAGGAGCGCCTGGTGGATTCGAACTGCTGACCTTTCGGTTAGCAGCCATGGCTCTTAACCACTATGCCACCAGGGTTTCCATCTTAAAATATAGAAAACAAAATTTAGGCACTGCCCACAGTGATGCCAGCCTTCCGACATTGGTTCTTTTTTTTTTTTTTTTAATGTCTAAGGAGATCTCTAACCCAATACATCTTTTCGTGAGGAGACATCTAGAGAGTTTTACCTGCAGCCAGGTAACTCCTTCGGGGAGGGGAGAAGTTGTTCTGAGCCCTTTGGTAACCTCTCAGAGCATACACAGGACTAGCGGTGGTGCAGACCAGTCGTAGCTCCACAGCAGCATTAGAAGCGGGTTTAATAAACAGGTCCTTATTTGTAACCACATTAAATAATAAATCCTTTTAATTTTGAAACAGCTCATTCTCCCAGCAACTTTGCAAGCACAACATGTACTGGCTTAGTCTGTTTGTTTTTTGTTTGCAGATATTGAAATTTATCTTTTATAAAGGCACACATAGATTTTATTGTGATTTCCTTCTGTGGAACCGCCATGAGTCACAATTTACTAACTCCACTGCTTTTCCAAAAACAAGGAAAAACCATTTAGTGTATGGCAAATATTAAAATCCTTAGGCCTATAAAATGAATCTGGCAATGGAATTTTTCCCCCCCCAGAACAGCTACTTTAAACCACAAGTTCCAGCTAAGAAACTTCCTGGCATCATTAGCACATTAATTAATAACCAAGACGACACAGGAAGGTTTATATATATGTTCGCTGTTAAACGTAATTCCCTGACTTCATAACAAAAACTTTCAAACATGACCATCAAAACTAATCTTCCTTTCCCCGTCCATAAATGAGCTATTGCCTCTCTCTTTGTTTGACTACTCATGCTCTGACTTCCAGCCTTGATAAAAGTGATTCTGAGATAACGGTGAGGAAATGTTTTGTAAACATTTCTTTTACTGAGGGAACATAACTTTCACAATGAAGACTGACTGCTTATGTGTTTATAATGTGGGCAGACCTCAAATACAAACAAAAACCACCATTAAAGTTGCCATCAATTCACAGAGGAATTTCTAATAAGTGGAATGTTTTTCTACACCCTGCTTTGATCAGAAAGATGTAAATCACAAGAAATGGTTTACATTTGAGATTTTTTTTTTTTTTTTCAGAAACCATACAAGGTATGTCGACTTAGTGCATATTCCTGGACTGGAGTCTTGGTGGCCCAGTGGTTAAGAGCTAGGCTGCCACCCAAAAGTTTGACAGTTTGAATCCACCAGCCGCTCCTTGGAAACCCTATGGGGTAGTTCTATTCTGTGCTATAGGGTCACTGTGAGTTGGAATCGACTCAAAGGCAGTGGGTTTGGTTTAGTGCTTATTTAGCTCATCACCACTTCCTACGTCTGGAGACCCATGTCATGAGAAGAATCTTCAAGGCCTCGTAAGTACTCGAGTCATGAAAATAACTTCAAAGAAATATTTACTATGCTCCTAATCACTTTTCCATCTTGGATTTTGGTAGAAATGATTATAGTTCATGTAATTTTATTACTTTCAACAAACTGTTAAATGTAATTTTTTTTAATACTTCCTTAAGACTTTTCATTTAAATAAATTGGCAACTTACAAAACAATCTTTCTGTCAGTCCATAAAAGTTGGTATTTCATTTGGAAAATATGGTCATTGCAACAATACTACGTACAATAATCAAAAAAAGGATAAGATTTACTACAATTTTAAAAAGTAATCAAGATTGTGGATTGCACACACTAAACCCCTCCTTTCTGCTCTTAATATATAGAAATACCTTATACATCAAATGCAGAGGTGTTTGAGAAAAATACAACATTCCAAAGAAGAGGAAAAAAGCATGTTGCTGTTGTGTGCCATCGAGTTGATTCCAACTCATAGCAACCCTATAGGACAGAGTAGAACTGCCCCATGGGGTTTCCTAGCCTTAATCTTTACAAGAGCAGATCACCAGGTCTTTTCTCCAGTGGTGCTGCTGGTGGGTTCGAACCACAACCTTTCAGTTAGCAGCTGAGTGCTTAACCACTGCACCACCAGGGCTGTGTAGGAAAAATACTCAATACACATGTTAATTCATGAACTAAATACAGCTAAAGTGAAAATTTAGAGCACAAACTGAGAAAGTAAAGCACAACACAGAGAGATAAAAATAAGGAAAATTTGAAAAAAAATCATTTAAAACACTTGAAGAATAGAATGAGAATTTGGTTAAGAGATTTCCAGAAGAAGAGTATAGAAAGAATAGAGGAGGGGAAATATTCAAATAAAAAAAACACTGGAGAAATTTCTAGGAAAGAAGATAAGAGTCAGACAAAAAAATGCCCACTAGAGATTAATCAATTTAAAATATCCAGATGTAACATATTAAAACTGCAGAAATTTGAGAATAAAGAGAAAATACTAAAAGCTATCAGAGAAAAGTCAGATTATCCACAAAAGAACCATTGATAGCAGATTTCTTATGCACAATAAATAATGCCAAGAGAAAACTGAGTAATATCTTCCAAGTACTGAGACACCTTGGAACTACGAATTCCGTGCCCAGACTAACTATTCTTTAAGAATGGAGATAAAAATAAAAACATTTTCAGAGACATAAGGACATAGAAAATATACTCTAATAGTTCCTGAAAGAACTACTAAAAAAAAAAAGTTTCTGCAAGAAGAAAAGCAATACCATAACAAAGAAGTAGGTTGCAAAAAGGGGGAAAAAAAATATTAAAGCACGGTAGAACATCTAATTAAACATTGTTTAATAAATAAATGCAAGAAAAGAGAAAGAGGAACTAAAAAAGAAAGAAAAGGAAGAAATGTTGGTTTCAGGAAAATAAGCTTAAACAAAGAAGTAGGTGATGATAACATGGAGTTAAGAGAAGAAGAAAGTTTCAAGGTGGCACAAAGCATGCTAGTTATATTGCCTCATCAGGGAGAAGGATCATATAGACATTGGTACATTTTAGGTTTTGAAAGAAAAATATAAAAGTATGTTTATTAAAATGTGAGTGCCACTGAAAGAATAGAAGTGCAAGGAAGAAACTCCAAGCCAGTAGATGGAAATGATAGACTTTAGAGGGCCCCACATGGATCCACACCACCTTGTGGTGATGTTTGCCTCTGGGGAGGGAGTTGAGACGGAGCACAAGCCTGGGACTGAAGGTCAAAGAGGATGCTACTTTTATCTCTAATATATATTTCTTAAAAAAAAAAAAAAATACTGCAAACAAAGAAGACAAATATAGTTATTATTTCTGGGTGGTGGGAATACAGGTTTCTGCTACATTATCTTTTGCACTTTTCCATAGTTCAATTTTTTTTTTTTTTTCAAAATGAAAAAAAATTAAAACTTTTGGGCTTATTTTGAGTTATTATCCAACTGTGAGTAGGAAGTAAATGAATTCCAAGCAGTATATGTACTGTCCTTTGAGTTCAAGACCATGAAGTCCAAAAAATCAATTCAGCCCACATCCCAAGCAGACATGGAGCTGTAACATATACCGCATTTGTTAAGTGCAGGTGAGAAAAGTTCTTAATGGAGAACTCCAGTGAACTTAAGGGGTCATTGCCTTTTAAATACGGGTGGTTCATAAGCCCCATTATCTCATGCTCTCCGTTGGCTTCAATTACTCTTCTTTGGCTTCAGTGTGCAAGTAGTGGAACAAAGATGACATATAGAAACTACCATAGTCAGGGGTCACCAAGGGGTTACCCAATTAGGGAACCCTGAAGAAACCACAGAAAAGAAATTAACTTTTCTATCATAATAAGGACTCTCCCTACGGGAGGCCGAACAATTCCTCCTGTGTGTTAGTTTTCTCTTGGAGTGGGTGAATTGCGAAGTACAATGAGACGCATGGTAAGATTGTCTTCTGTAAATGATGGGCATGGCAGAGAGCTGCCCACGGGGATTAGCTGCTCCCTAGAACAGCTGTTCCACAGCACTACTCCATACATAAGAAAAAAGTCATTCTAACAGAGGAGGAAACACAAAAGGCGAACCAGAGAATGGGCCATTTTTGCATTTCCCTCAATGGACATTTACATCAGAAACTTTCTCAAATGAGCTTTATACTCTTAAATTATAGCATGGACCACAGTTCTTGGCCAAAGGAAGCCCTAGAAATATCCTCCCAGTTCTTTGATGGCGGATTCAAGTCTCACTTTTGTAAAGGCTTCCTCTTTATTGCAGTCAAAAATGGCTCAGGGCAGGCACTAGATCAAGATATTAGTGTCATGATCCTTGCCAGAAATGACAAAGGCCCAACTAAGGCAGTGGCGGTGCGCATAGAAAATAGTTTATAGATTTGAGAGAGATTTGTACGTAGAATTTCAGGTATTGGTGGCCAGGTGAATATGCAGAAGTTGACAAGACAGAAGTAGCCTAGGGTAGTTTCAGACTTCCTTGTAATCCTATCAATTGGTATGTTGTTGTTAGTTGCGGTTGAGTCATTTCAGACTCGTGATGACCCCGTGTGTGCAGAGTAGAATTTTGCTCTGTAGAGTTTTCAAGGCTGTGACTTTTTGGAAGCAGGTTGTCAGGTCTGTCTTCTGAGCCACCTCTGGCTAGTAGTCAAGAGGTTAACCATTTGCAACACCCAGGGAAGCACTATCAATTGATACAGGAAATACACAATAGGGTTAATTGTGGAGAGGAGAGGAGAAAGCAGGATGGTCAGTGGCAGGGAGGATAATTAGATGAAATTTTGAACGTGTTGAGGAACATATGGGCTGTCATGGGGTAAATTCCTGTAAGGAACTGGAAATATGCAACTGGAGGTCAGGATAAAAACCAGGAGATGGAGATTTAGAAATCACCAGTGTGTTTAGGTCACAGGTGGAGGTAGAAGTGAGTTCGGAGGGTTTGAAATGTGATGAAAGGACTGACAGTTCTGTAGCCAAAATGACTACATCATAGCCTTAGGGGCTTCACAAAGTGGGAGAGAGAGAGGGAGAGTGAACAGGTGAGGCCCCAAGCCCTGGTTTTCAGCATCACGGATCAGCATTTTCTATTTTATAAACCAGACTTCTACAGTAGATTTGATTTGTAGTGAGGATCTTCTGGTTCAAAATCATTTCTGAAAACCACTGCTCAAAACCACACGTTGACTGGGGTTCATTGAATGCTACGTGAAACAGCCCAGGGATGTCCCTGCATGTAGGTCATGTGCTGGAGCCCTGCCTTCAAGGTGGAGCCCAGGTGGTAGGAAGCCCCTGGAGCCCAACAAGGGAGGGAGGGGAGGTTGCCACAGGCTGTCTCTAAGTCCCCCCGTTGGAATAGAGAGGTTTAAAGGAAGTTGAAGGCCTGGCCATGTAGAGGCCCTATAGGTGGGACAAGGATAGAGTCAGACATCAGCACTCAGTGTTGAGGAGAGTTGGCATGACGGCACGGCAAAGCATGGGGTCTGGGTTGGGTAGATGGGTTGGGACTTTGCCCTCAAACAGAGAGTATTGCCAGGGCAGCTGGTAGTGTTTGACTAGGCAGGTACAGCTGCTTTAAGGAACTGAATGATGTAGCACAGAGCCCTTTCTTACTCCAGGGTAGAGTGAGTCATCTGAATTGCATCATTTAAGGGGCTCAGAGAAGATCACTGGATGGAAGACAAAGCTTTGACTTCCTGTCTCTAACCCTGGAACGAAAGTACAAGTACCCCTGGGAGAGATAACATATTACTGTACATTTAAACCAGTTGCTTGGAGTAAACTCTGACTCATGATGATCCCATGTATCTCACAGTAGAACTCTTCTCCATAGGGTTTTCAATGGCTGATTTTTCAGAACTACAGGCATACTCTGGAGATATTGAGGGTTCAGTTCCAGACCACTGCAGTAAAGCAAATATCACAATAAAGTCAGTCACATGATTTTTTTGATTTTCCAGTATATGCAAAAGTTACGTTTACATTAGACTGTAGCCTATTAGGAGCACTGGAGGTGCAGTGGTTAAGAGCTCAGCTGCTAACCAAAAGGTCGGCAGTTCAAATCCACCAGCCACTACCTGGAAACACTGTGGGGCAGTTCTACTCTGTTCCACAGGGTCGCTGTGAGTCAGAATTAACTTGGCAGCAATGGTTTGGTTAGTAGTCTATTAAGTATGTGATAACATTATGTCTAAAAAAACAATGTGCATACCTTAATTACAAAATATTTTATTGCTAAAAAACACTAATCATCATCTGAGCCTTCAGCAAGTCATAATCTTTTTTGCTGGTGGAGGGTCTCACCTCAATGTTGATGGCTGCTGAAAGATCAGGGTGGTGGTTGCTGAAGATTGGGGTGGCTGTGGCAATTTCTTCCAATAAGACAACAATGAAGTTTGCCTCATTGATTGACTCTTCCTTTCACGAAAGATTCTTCTGTAGCATGCAAGGTTGTTTGATAATGTTTTACCCACAGTAGAACTTCTTTCAAAATTGGAGTCAATCCCCCAAACTTTGCCGCTGCTTTATCAACTAAGTTTATTATGTAATGTTCTAAATCTTTTGGTGTCATTTCAACAATGTTCAGAGCATCTTCACTAGGAGTAGATTCCATCTCAAGAAACCGCTTTCTTTGGTCACTCGTAAGAAGCAACTCCTCATCCATTAAAGTTTTATCATGAGCTTGCAACAATTCAGTCACATTTTCAGGCCCCATTTCTAATTCTAATTCTCTTGCTATTTCTACCGTATCTGCAGTTATTTCCTCCACTGAAGTCTTGAACCCGTAAACTGTTAATGTGATATTTTGACCTCCTCCTATGAATCACGAATGCTCTTAATGGCATCTAGAATGGTGAATCCTTTCCAGAAGGTTTCCAATTTACTTTGCCCAGACCCATCAGAGGAATCACTATCTATGGCACCTATAGCTTTATGAAATGTATTTCTTAAATAATAAGACTTGAAAATTGAAATTGCTCCTTGAAAACATTAATCTCCTTGTACATCTCCATCAGAGCTCTTGTGTGACCAGGTGCATTGTCAACGAGTGGAAATATTTTGAAAGGAATCTTTTTTTCTGAGCAGTAGGTCTCAACAGTGGAGTTAAAATATTCAGTAAACCGTGATGTAAACAGATGTGCTGTTACCCAGGCTTTGTCGTTCCATTTATAGACTACAGACAGAGTAGATTTAGCATAATTCCTAAGGGCCCTAGGATTTTTAGACTAGCAAATGAGCACTGGCCTCAACTTAAAGTCATCAACTGCAGTAGCCCCTAACAAGAGAGTCAGCCTGTCCTTAAGAAGCTTTGAAGCCAGGCATTGACTGCTTCTCTCTAGCTTTAGGGTCACTATGAGTCAGAATCAACTCAACAGCAACAAGTTTTGTTTGTTGCTAGCTATCAAAGTCCTAGATGGTATCTTCCAGTATAAGGCTGTTTCATCTACATCAAAAATCTGTTGCTTCGCATAGCCAGCCTTCTTCAATTATCTTAGCTGGATCTTCTGGACACCTTGCTGTGGCTTCTACCATCGGCATTTGCTGCTTCACCCTGCACTTTTATGTTATGGAGATGTCTTCTTTCCTTAAACTTCATAAACCAACCTCTGATAGCTTCAATTTTTTTTTTTTTTTTTTCCTGCAACTTCCTCACCTCTCTCAGCCTTTATAGAATTCAAGAGTTAGGGCCTTGCTCTGCATTAGGCTTTTGCTTAAGGGAATATTGTGGCTAGTTTGATCTTCTATCCAAACCACTAAAACTTTCTCCATATCGGCAGTGAGGTTGTTTTGCTTTCTTATCATTCGTTTGTTCACTGGAGTAGCACTTTCATTATCCTTCAAGAACTTTTCCTTTGTATTCACAACTTGGCTAACTGGCGCAAGAGGCCTAGCTTTTGACCTATCTCTGCTTTCAACATGGCTTCCTCTTGAAGCTTAATCATTTCTAGCTCTTGATTTAAAGTGAGAGACTTGCGACTCTTCCTCTTACTTGAACACTGAGAGGCCATTGTAAGGTTATTAATTGGCCTAATTTCAATTTCAATATTGTCGTGTCTCAGGGAATAGAGAGGCCTGAGGAGAGGGAGAGAGATGGGGAATGGCCAGATGGCAAAGCAGTCAGAACATACACAAGATTTATCAATTAAGTTCGTCATCTTATATGGGCACAGTTCATAGTGCCCCAAAACAATTACAACAGTAACATCAAAGATCACTGATCACAGATCACCATAACAGGTATAATAATAATGAAAAACTTTGAGCTATTACAAGAATTACCAAAATGTGACACAGAGGCACGAAAGGAGCACATGCTGTTGGAAAAATGGCGCCATTAGACTTGCTTGAGGCAGGGTTGCCACAAGCCTTCAATTTGTAAAAAACGCAATATCTGCAAAACGTAACAAAGCAAAGCACAATAAAACAAGGTATGCCTGCAGATTGTCAGGCCTTTCTTCCGATGTGCTTTTGAGTGGACTCGAACCTCCAACCTTTCAGTTAGCAGCTGAGCTGGTTAAACGCTTGCACTATCCAGGGGTTTACCTTACATTTAAAATGAAAATGGCTAATGAAGAATGGTCTCCTAGAAGGAGAAGGAAAAGCAACAGGGAATTAAAATTGAACCTTATAATGAAGCTGTAGAATGAAATAGAATGAATACAATCATCTTTGAGAAAGGTCAAGGGCAGTAGGTGTTTGAAAGGAGAAAGATGGAGACTGGTAAAAGTTCAGTAGAGTAAGATTGTAGTTGAAAAGACAAATTTTGCTCCCATCAGCTTTGTCCTGAACCAGCCCAGATCCACTGACACAGTACCAGCGAACTACAAATATCTTCTAATTCAGAGTTCCCGAGTCCAGAGCAACATCTCTTTCTTCTGCAGACTTTCATAACTTCTTCCCTTCATTTTTGGAAAGCTCTTAGGCTAGGAAACATGCCTGTCAGTCGGTTTGGGGTAATTACCCCCTGCATGACTTTTCTGCTTCCATGTCTCCAGAGATACCACCCACCCAGGCCCTCAGTCAGAACAGATCCCAGACCAAGACTGCTCCAGGGCTTGGGGCAACAAGCAACTGGCTCTCTCCCTGTAAGTTTCCATTTCGCCCTCTCTCGCCAGGAAGATTTATAATCCCTATTCCTTGTCCCTTATGATCCCCTTTTAGGAATATCCTTGTAAGCTAGGTATTATCATTTTTTAATCCTTTTTCTAAAAGAAATAGAAAGGGAAAGAGCCTTTATAAACCTCAGCTTCAGTGCCTCCCTGGTCATAAATAACCCCAGTCCTTTCAACATTTTTAGGCTTCTAGAAATCTGGGCAACCTCACTCAATATCCCATTTTTTAGTGCTAGGATTTTCACCCTAATCTGTCTCTCTTTTCCTCATTTCTACATTTCAATTTTTCCGATATTGTCTGCACCCAGTTACTGAACCCCCAAAATCATTATCTCTTCGTTTTGATCTTTAAAGCCTTTGTCTCCATACTTTGCATTAAAGATGTGATATAAAAATTAATTGCCTCGTATCATGGAAAGCCAGCTATTTAAAATGCTGTCAACCAGAGTTATTACAATGTATGTGATAATAAAGTTTCAGATGAGTCATGTAAAGCCAAACTGCAAATGAACGCAGATGAAAGCTTCAGGAGGAGTTACAACCAAGCCTTGTAATGAAGGGATAGAACAGATGACGACATTCTAGAAATCCCATTTCTTTCTGGCCAGATGCAATTTGAAATAATGATAGGTCTATCTAAACCCAACCAAGTTCTCCCTTTATTTTGGCTCATGTGACAAAGACCCTAAGATGTATGTATCTTTTGCCACTGTAAACATTCAAAAAATAAGAAAGGACACTTGCAAGTGGCCTTAGCATCATATTGTTATAGCTCTCTCCACCACCTGTCACAAGATGCTTGACAACTTCTTGTCCCGGTCACCAGAAAGGAGCATTTTGATAACGAAAATATAATGAGATACGACACCCCAAAAGAAACACTCTCCTTACAACTGTCAGAAGTCACTAGAATCAGCGTAGAAAATCTGAATATTAGACCTGGCTCTGTTATAAGGAGACCTGGGCCAAACTATCCAAACCTGTCTGTGCCTCACTTTTCTCATCTGACAAAGGAAAACTTAAAACAGCAATTAAACAAAGCAACCTCTTGCCCCATCTGTCTTATGAATTATTGGGAAACGCTAATGAACCAGTGGCTGTGAACATGCCCTGAAAATTATAAGGCGTCCTACTTGATTCTTACGCTAGCTATTATTTATAGCTTTCTGGCCTTCTTCACCTGGGCATGTTACCTGAAGTTTCCTGGCTCCCTCCTCTGCAGAAAGGGGGCAGCGTTGTAAATTTAATGTATATAAAAACAATCTGGCCTGACATGACTGAACAGGAATTAGATGTTGAACTGTTTTAGGATTCAGTGTTCTCTCTGACTCTGTACCCTGTAATTACAGCGAGCTATAAACCACGGTGCAGCATATTTGCTACGAGCATTCTAACGAGCATTCTGGTAAATAACATAGAATTATAGGGCTGGAAGTGCCCTCAGAGATCATCTAGTCCAACCCTTTCATTTTACAGATGAGGAAACTGAGGCCCAGAAAGGTTAAAAGGTTTGCCTGAGGTTATCCAAGCAGTTAATGATGATGCTGGACCAGACCCAGATTCCTGATTCCTTGTCTAGTGGTCTTTCCTGTTTGAAAGTCTACCCACTGACCTCACACCATTCAATGGAACTGATGTGTTGAGACAAATACCCATTTAGAGATTCCTATCATAGTCACTGCTTACTTCATTTGCCTATCACTAACACACATCTGTCACTTAATAGTGGCAGGAATTCCTCTTTTCTTGTTGACTTCCAATATAAAATCAGAGAAATATTTTCCTGGAAAGATCTCCCGAATAGGTTGAGCTGATGGTGTCTCCCCAGTGATATTATCTATTCCCTGGAGGTAGACACATTGGTGTATTGAAAAGACTGCAAGACTGGATGTAGACAACTCTGCCTCTGAGTCTTGGCTCCACTCCTTGGTAGCTGGGATATTGGGAAAGCAACTTTCTGAGTTAGTCTCTTTCTAAGCAATTTTCCTTGTCTGGAGAATGATATAAGAGCTCAGAAAACATATTGTAAATTATAAAGTGTGGTATCAATATTGGTGATTATTGTGTTAAAAGCCCAGCAAATCCCAGTGTGTGACAAACTGCACAACTAACACATGTTAAGAAATTCTTGTTCCAATTTATGTAGCCTGATGACTTTGGTAGGCTTTGTGGAAAACGAGCAGGCTTATTTTTGCCTGTTAATCTCCACACAAAGTTTCTTTCTCTAGTCTCTTATTTTGAGATTCTCTTCTCTGCTTCCAGTCACTTACTCCATTTCCATCTCTAAACTACCAGAATTTTTCCTATGCCCTGGAATGACCTGACTTCTTTTTTCCCATTATCAAGATTTACCAGTTGTTCAAAGTTAACTCTCCAGAGGTTGTGTGTTTCAGTTAACGCACACGCTGCTAATTGAAAGGTTGGAGGTTCAAGTCCACCCAGAGGCGCCTTGGAGAAAAGGCCTGGAGATCTACTTCTGAAAAATCAGCCATTAAAAACCCTGTGGAACACAGTTCTACTCTGACACACATGGGGTCACCATGAGTTGGAACCAACTAAACAGCAACTAGTTTTTTATCTAAAGCAATATACTAAGGGAATGGTGCCTTATTGACCTGGTCACTATTGTTTGGCTTGCGAATGACAGCAATCTAATTTATACCACCTTGACAAAAAAGGAGCTTACAGAACTGAAGGTAAAACTGAATAACCAAGTGTCTGCAGAGACGGTAAATGGAGCAGCTGCAGGGGCCTTGGAGACAGGAGCTAGGCTGGACTTCCCATCTCCCACCCTCCCCCTGCAGACAGCCCTCCCTCACCCCACCAGAGACATAGCTGAGGCCCACAGCCACATAGCTTTATGACTAGGGAGAAGAGGGACTTATTTCTTCCAGCTCCAATTTGAAAAATCCTAGAGAAAGACTTTAAGTTAGCCTGACTGATGCTGAGTGTTGAAGAAATAAGCTCAGATTCTAGCTCAGATTGTATATCACAAGACTTGGCAAGTAGCTCAAGGGTATCCTTTTAACCTCCAACCAAAATTGTTAGTACAAAGAAGGGAGTGTTTTTCCAAAAGAAGTGCAGTCGGAAACGAGAGACGTATACCACCTTTTTTCTTAAAGCTTTGTTTTTCTCCAATGCAAATAAAATTCTTCACTAAAGCAAATACATATAACCACTAAGGATCCTTGAGGGAAGTGGTAGAATTCTTGCCTTCCACAAGGAAGACCCAGGTTTGATTCCCGGCCGATGCACCTCAAGCATCGCACCACCCATCTGTCAGTGGAGGCTTGCGTGTTGTTGTGATGCTGAACAGTTTCAGTGGAGCTTCCAGACTAAGACAGGCTAGGAAGAAAGGCCTGGTGACCTACTTCTAAAAATCAGCCAGTGAAAACCCTGCGGATCACAATGGTCTGATCCTACTGTGCATGGGTTGCCAGGAGTTGAGGCCGACTCGAAGGCACCTAGCAACAACAAGGTGTTATTACATTCGAATCTCATTCTGCAAAAAGTAACACACAAAGGGCTATAAATGCCTCATTATAACAAAATCTTTTATGTTTTTTATTAATATTCTGTCATATCAATGTTGTTGTTAGGTGCCATCCAGTCAGTTCCAACTCCTAGCAACCCTATGTACAACAGAAAGAAACACTGCTCAGCCCTGCGCCATCCTTATAATCGCTGCTATGTTTGAGCCACTGTGCCGATCCATCTCGTCGAGGGTCTTCCTCCTTTTTGAGTCAGCGAAGAGCATAATGTCCTTCTCCAGGAACTGGTTCCTCCTGACAACATATCCAGAGTACATGAGACAAATCTCGTCATCCTTCCTTCTAAGGAGCACTCTGGCTATCCTTCTTCCAAGACAGATGTGCTCGTTCTTCTGGCAGTCCATGGGATATGCAACATTCTTTGCCAATGTCACAATTCAAAGGCTTCGATTCTTCTTTGGTCTTCCTTATTCATTGTCCAGCTTTCACATGCGTATGAGACAATTGAAAATGCCATGGCTTGGGTCAGGCACACCTTAGTCCTCAAGGTGACATCTTTGTTTTTAACACTTTGTTTAAAGAGGCCTTTTGTAGATTTGCCTAGTGCAATGCATCTTTTGATTTCTTGACTGCCACGTCCATGGGCATTGATTGTGGATCCCAGTAAAATGAAATCCTTGACAACTTCAATCTTTTCTCCATTTATTATGATTTTGCTTATTTGTCCAGTTGTGAGGATTTTTGTTTTCTTTATGTTGAAGTGTAATCCATACTGAAGGGTGTAGTCTTCGACTTTCATCAGTAAGTACTTCAAGTTTTCTTCGCTTTCAGCAAGCAAGGTTGTGTTGTCTGCATACTGAAGGTTATTAATGAGTCTTCCTCCAATTCTGATGCCCCATTTTTCATATAGTCTACTTTATCAGGTTGTTTGCTCAGCATACGAATTGAGTAAGTCTGATGAAAGGATACAAGCCTGGCACACACCTTTCCTGATTTTAAACCACACAGTATCCCCTTGTTCTGTTCTAATGACCGCCTCTTGGTCTACGTACAGGTTCCACATGAGCACAATTAAGTGTTCTGGAATTTACATTCTTTGCAGTGTTATCCATAATTTGTCATGATCCACACAGTCAAATGCCTGAAGATAATTCAAAAAAACGGCTGCAGTAGTACATCACCAGGGAACTGCCGGAAATTCAAGCTGAATTCAGAAGAGAATGTGGAACAAAGGATATCATTGCTGACACCAGATGGATCTTGGATGAAAGCAAAGGATACCAGAAAGATGTTTACGTGTATCATGTCAACAACTCCTACAATCTAACGGCTATGATGTGCAATTGTATTTGGATAAGTTCTTTTGGAAGGATCATATCGCTTGTACCACGTTTCCTCCCACCTTGTCTTTCTGTTTCTTACCTGCATCCTTTTACATCATATGAGTCAAATACATGTTTGTAGATTCAGTCATAGTTCTAAGACTACTCATAGAATTACAACTGAAGTCATGGCAGGCAGTTTCCCCTTATACTAACGAAAGAGTTGACTTGGACTTGCCTTCCAGAACAAAGGTGCTCAAGCTTTAACATGTATGAGAATTACCTGGACAACATGTTAACAATGTAGCTACCCTAACCCAGTGGTTCCCAAACTTGTCTGCACATTGGAATCACCTGGGGAAATTTTTAAACATTCCAAAGCCCAGGCCACACCCCAGGCCAATTAAATCACAATCCATGGGGGTGGCATGCAGGCATCAGTAGCTTTTGAAGCTCCCAGATGATTCCAATGTTGAGACAAGTTTGGAACCACTGCCCCAGGTTCTCAGTCCTGCCTGAACACTAGAATCACCCAGTTTAACAAAATAAAAATGCTTGGGCCAAAAAAAAAAAAGTTTGGGCCCCAGCCTAAACCAATTAAATTAATTTGGGGGAAGGGAGAATGGGGTGATTGGACATGAGCATGGTCTTAAAAGCTCCCCAGCTGATTGTTCTTAACACACCCCCAGAGAGTCCAATTGAGTGGTTCTGCACTGGGACCCAGGAATCTGCATTTAGCAAGCACCCCAACTGATTCTGATTGAGGGTCTGAACCTTACTTTGAGAAACATTTCACTTAGACCCAGGCTACTCAAAGTGTGGTCCCTGGGCCAGCAGTGCTAGTGTCTCCTTGGAATTTGTTAGAAATGCAGTATCTCAGTCCCACCTCCACCTGCTGAATCAGCATCTATATTTTAACAAGATCCCCCAGTGAAAATTATAGTTTAAAGACAACTTGCTTCCAGGTAGTCCACCAACTTAGCTGAACGTTGGAATCACCTGGGAGCTTTAAAATATACTAATGCTGGGATCTGTCCACCAGGGCCAAAACCAAAAACCAAACCCAGTGCCATCGAGTCGATTCCGACTCATAGCGACACTATAGGACAGAGTAGAACTGCCCCATAAAGTTTCCAAGGAGCGCCTGACAGATTCGAACTGCCAACCCTTTGGTTAGCAGCCGTAGCACTTACCCACTACACCACCAGGGCTTCCAACCAGGGATTCTGATCTAAATGTCTTGAGGTGTGGCCTAGGGCAGCTACGCTTTTTTAAGGTAGCCAAAGTTGAGAACCACTTCTAGAACCTCTGATGATTATTCAGTTGGTGTTTCAATTGGGCTGAAATTTTTTACTGTCAGTTACAGCATCCCCCTTTAAACTGTGTTGGAAAATTCTGTAACAGTCACAATAATTCATAGCGCCTGGACTCAGGCTTGTCTAAATCCATGACAGCAAAGCAACAGAAAGATGTAAAAAAAAAAAAATTAAAACTCGAAGGGTGTCCAACCCACCACTTGCCATCAAGTTGATTCCAACTCATAATGACCCCATAGGATGGAGTAGAACTGCCCCATATGGTTTCCAAGGAGCACCTGGTGGATTGGAACTACTGACCTTTGGTTAGCAGACATAGCTCTTAACCACTGCGCCACCAGGGTTCCAAACCTACGGCTATTACTTCATTTCTAACTTTTTACCTTTTTGAAAGATTATTCCTGTCTCATTCAATACACATGTGAAAATCATCAGTAAAAAAAACATAAAAAGCCATAAATACAAAAATGTATCGGAGCTTTTATTAATATATTTCAAAATTCAAATTCAGTCCCCTGAAAAAATAACATAGAGTCATGGAACAGAACTAAGGAGAAACAAGAGCTTATCCTGTGCCGTTCTGCTTCGTAATGGTGGTAGGATTCCCGCAGAATGCCGTCAGAGCCCGGCAAGCGATGACACCACAGACTGCACGTGTCAGCACAGAGCCTAGCACAAAGCATGTGCTCAATGAATGACCATTTCTTTCTCCCTGAAACACACACAGCCCTCTATATGAGTCTCTTGTGATATTTATCCCATTCAATTAGACTTACTCTCATTGGTGTGTTTGTCTTGTTCTGCCCTTCCAGATTGCATTTGTAGGTCTCTTGTAAAGAGGGAACATGTCCCATTCATTGACTCACCCTTGGGCCCAGACACATGTCTAGCATAGAAATCGCCCGATGAAGTGTATGGCTGGTTGATGGGTGGATGAGAGATTTCTTTGGACAGTTGTACTTAAGAAGTGAGCTGACGTTTTCTTTATAAAGCTGCTTGGACAGATTTGTCTTGATGTATCTTCATTTTACTTGGATCCACAAGCAATAGCCATGGAAGCAGCAGTCAAGAAATCAAATGACACATTGCATTGGGTAAATCTGCTGCAGAGGACCTCTTCAAAGTGTTGAAGAGCGAAGATGTCACCCTGAAGACTAAGGTGAACCTGGCCCAAGGCGTGGTATTTTCAATTGCATCACATGCATGTGAAAGCTGGACAATGAATAAAGAAGACTGTAGAATTGATGCCTTTGAATTGTGGTGTTGGCGAAGAATATTGAATATACCATGGACTGCCAAAAGAACGAACAAATCTGTCTTGAAAAAGCACAGCCAACATGCTCCTTAGAGGCAAGGATGGTGAGACTGTGTCTTACACACTTTGGACATGTTGTCAGGAGGGATCAGTCCCTGGAGAAGGATATTATGCTTGGCAGAGTATAGGGCCAGAGGAAAAGAGGAAGACACTCAAAGAGGTAGATTGACACAGTGGCTGCAACAATGAGCTCAAGCGTAACGATTGTAAGGATGGCTCAGGACAGGGCAGTGTTTCATTCTGTTGTGCATAGGGTCGCTACAAGTCGGAACCGACTGAACGGCACCTAACAACAACATCTTCAGCCCCTGCTGAGTCAATCCAGTAAGCATCTCTCTCTGTTGTCAGTTTTGATCTAAGCCAGGTGAGCCTGCTGTGTTTGCAGCTACAGGCATCTGAGTGGCATCAGTTTTTCTTATAGTTTTCACATTGCAAATAGACTGTCTCCTGCAGACCCACTACATAAAGCAGAGCAAATCAATTCCCATCAAGCCAGGTACTCAGGCAGAGGGTCCAGGACCACATGCTGGTCAATGAAGCTTCCTCATATTTTTTCCATTCCAAGCTTTAAAATAACCCTGGCTGACTTATAAAAACAAACTAACAGCAACAACAACAAAAAACCTGTTGCTGTTGAGTTGATTCTGACTCATAGTGACCCTATAGGACAGGACAGAACTGCCTCATAGGCTCTGCAAGGAGCCGCTGGTGCATTCAAACATCGGACCTTTTGGTTAGCAGCCAAGCTCTTAACCACTGTGCCACCAGGGCTCCTAGCTTATAGGACACAGAAAAATCTTCAAACCTCCTCTAAGCACTCAGCCCTGGTTTCAAAATGGTCTAGAGAATAAGCATCTAAAAGCATAAAGAGAAGGAATGTGAATACTTTTCCCTCTAAGAGAGGACAACATAGGGGAAGTGTAGAGAGATGTGAGGAGTCCTGGTGGTACAGTGGTTAGGTACTCGGTTGCCAGCCAAAAAGTCAGCAGTTGGAAACCATCAGCCACTCAGCCAAGAGAAAGATGTGGGAGTCTGCTTCTATAAAGATTACAGCCTCAGAAAACCTATGGGGCAGTTCTACTCTATCCTAAAAACAAAAACTAATAGCAACTCTACCCTATAGGGTCGCTATTAGTCAAAATGGATTCGACAGCAATGGGTGGATGGTATAGAGAGATATTAACTACTTTTGTATTCCTTTGAAACAACTTTCCTGTGTTTGTCTGGTTCCTCTAGAAATGGCTTCCCCATCTACTGTGTCAGTGACGATTATACCATGTCTCATTACAGGAAATGTTCCCCTCTGCTCCCAAAGCGCCAGTCAACCAAATCGTCCATTACAACCATTGCCACACTCTTGGCCTATTCAAGAGTGCAATCCGTAAAGTAGGTTAAAACCCTTGGTATAGCCAAATAAACTAAAAATAGATGAGAAAGGAAGATCCTGAGTTTGCAAAGGACTGGTATAAATTCTTCTTTAAACATTTGGTAGAACTCACCAGTGAAGCCATCTGATCTTGGGCCTTTCTTTGTGGGAAGTTTTTCATTACGAATTCAAAAAAAAATCAATCTCTTGTTATATCATTCATATTATTTTAATTATTGATTCATTTAGACATTTTTTTTTTAGACATAGTCCTGCCTTTTCAGTGTGTGTGTGTGTATTTGTCTATCCCTCTCTTCCCTCTCTCCTGCAAAGGTGTAGAGCTGATACATTCTGCTCACTCTTTTCTACAGGTTACTATTAGGTTTTAAGGCACATAGTTAAATATATGGAAACCCTGGTGGCACAGGAGTTAAGAGCTCAGCTGCTAACCAAGAGGTTGGCAGTTTGAAACCACCAGGCACTCCTTAGAAACTCTATGGGGCAGTTCTACTCTGTCCTATAGGGTCACTATGAGTCGAAATCAACTCAACGGCAATGGGTTTTAGTTAAATGTATATTGCTACAAATTAGCAGATTTTATTAATATCTAGAACCTCCCTGTAAATGAGAACCTATCACATTTTTAATCTCTTCTACTCTATCCCTTCACCGTCTCTCTCCAACGTCTCCTTTACCAACATCATTGATTAAGATTTTGATATCTGGAATTTTAGGTTGTTATTTCTATTAATTTAAAAAATAACTTTTTGTTATTTTTAAGAGTAAGGGTTTTTTTGGGTTTTTTGGTTTGTTTTTTATTCCCCATTGCTTCTTATTTATCTACTTCTCTTGAATGTACTTTTCTCCCTGTTGATATTCATATTTCAGCAGTTCTATCAGAGGTGGTGGTAAACTTTCTGTATCTATGCTCATCTGAAAATGTCATAATTTTTACGTCGTGAATATTTAAATATAGAAAAAATAGTTTAACAGGCTCTATGCACCCAGCACCTAGATTTAATGGAGTTTAATTTTTTTCCCATATTTGTTTGAGATTTCTCATTTTTACAAAGAAATTAAAATATCGTAGTAGACACAGCTAAATAAATCAGCTCTCATTTGCCCTTTCCTTCCCTCACCAGAGATAACCATTTATTCTGAAGTTTGCTAATATCATTCTCATGCATATTGCTGAACTTTGGTGGATAAATAGAAAGACATTAGATAGGGATAGAGATAGACCTGGTGATCCAATTGTTAAGCACTTGGCTGTTCAAACCCACCCTGTGGCTCTGTGGGAGGAAGACCTGGCAATCTGTTTCTATAAAGATTATTGTTGTTATTAGGTGCCATCGAGTTGGTTCCAACTCACAGCGACCCTATGCACAACAGAATGAAACACTGCCCAAACCTGCACCATCCTGATAATTATTATGCTCGAGCCCATTGTTGCAGCCACTGTGTCAATTCAACCCTTTAAGGGTCTTACTCTTTTTCACTGATCTTCTACTTTACCAAGCATAATGTCCTTCTCCAGGGACTGATCCTTCCTGATAACATGTCCAAAGTATGTGAGACAAAGGAGAATTCTGGTTGTGCTTTTTCCAAGACAGATTTTTTCACCCTTTTGGCGGTCCATGGTATATTTGGTATTCTTCACCAACACCACAATTCAAAGGTGTCAGTTCTCCTTCTGTCTTCCTTATTCATTGTCCAGCTTTCGCATACATATAAGGCAATTGAAAACACCATGGCTTGGGTCAGGCGCACCTTAGTCCTCAAGGTGACATGTCTTTGCTTTTCAACACTTTACAGAGGTCTTTTACAGTAGATTTGCCCAATGCGATGCATCTTTTGATTTCTTGACTACTGCTTCCATGGATGTTGATTGTGGGTCCAAGTAAAATGAAATCTTTGACAACCTCCATCTTTTCTCCATCTATCCTGATGTTGCTTATTGGTCCAGCTGTGAGGATTTTTGTTTTCTTTATGTTGAGGTGTAATCCATACTGAAGGCTGTGGTCTTTGATCATCCTTAAGTGCTTCAAGTCATCTTCACTTTCAGCAACCAAGGTTGTGTCATCTGCATGATGCAGGTTTTTAATGAGTCTTCATCCAATCCTGATGTCCCATTCTTCTTCACATAGTCTAGCTTTTCAGATTATTTGCTCAGCGTACAGATTGAATAGATATGGTGAAAGGATTCAGCGCTGACACACATCTTTCCTGACTTTAAACCGTGCAGTATCTCTTTGCTCTGTTCGAACAACGCCCTCTTGATCCATGTACTGATGCCCCATGAGCACAATGAAGTGTTCCGAAATTCCGATTCTCCACAACATTATCCATAATTTGTTATGATCCACACAGTCGAATGCCTTAGCATAGTCAATAAAACACAGGTAAACATCTTTCTGGTGTTCTCCTCCTTCAGACAGGATCCATCTGACATTAGCAATGATATCCCTGATTCCATGACCTCTCCTAACTCTGACTTGAATTTCTGGCAGGAACCTGTTGATGTATTGCTGCAGCCACTTTTGAAAGATCTGCAGCAAAATTTTGTTTGCATGTAATAATAACGATATTGTTTGATAATTTCCACATTTGATTGGATCATCTTTCTTGGGAATAGACATAAATATGGATCTCTTCCTGTTGATTGACCAGGGTAGCTCTCTTCCAAATTTCTTGGCATAGATTGAGCACTTTCAGGGCTGCATCCAATTGTTGAAACATCTCAATTTGTATTCCATCAATTCCCGAAGCCTTGTTTTCACCAATGCGTTCAGAGCAGCTTGGATTTCTTCCTTCGGTACCATTGGTTCCTGATCATATATTACCTCGTGAAGTGGGTGAATGTCGACCAAATCTTTCTGGTATAGTGACTCTGTGTATTCCTTCCATCTTCTTTTGATGCTTCCTGTGTCGTTTAATATTTTCCCTGTAGAATCCTTCGGTATTGCAACTCAAGGTTTAAATTTTTTCTTCAGTTCTTTCAGCTTGAGAGATGCTGAGCGTGTTCTTCCCTTTTGGCTTTCTATCTCCTGCTCTTTGCCCATGTCATCATAATACTTTATCTTCTTGAGCTGACCTTCGAAATCTTCTGTTCAGCTCCTTTACTTCATCATTCTTTCCTTTTGTTTTAGGTACTCGACGTTCAAGAGTAAGTTTCAGAGTCTCTTTTGACATCCACTTAGGTCTTTTCTTTCTCTCCTGTCTTTTTCATGACTTCTTGCTTTCTTCACATATGATGTCCTTGATGTCATTCTGCAACTTGTCTGGTCTTTGGTCTCATTAGTGTTCAATGCATCAAATCTATTCTTGAGATGATCTCTAAATTCAGGTGGGATATGCTCAAGGTTGTACTTTGGCTCTTGTGGACTTGTTCTAATTTTCTTCAGTTTCACCTTGAACTTGCATATGAGTAATTGATGGTCTGGTCCTCAATCAGCCCCTGGCCTTGTTCTGACTGATGAGGTTGAGCTTTCCCATGATCTCTTTCCACAGGTGTAGTAGATTTGATTCCAGTGTATTCCATCTGGCAAGGTCCATGTGTATAGTCGCCGCCATTTATGTTGGTGAAAAAATGTATTTGCAATGAAGAAGTCATTGGTCTTGCAAAATTCAATCACACGATCCCTGGCACCACCCTATCACCAAGGCCATGTTTTCCAACCATCAAACCTTCTTCTTTGTTTCTAACTTTTGCATTCCAATCACCAGCAATTATCAGTGCATTCTGACTGCATGTTCAATCAATTTCAGGCTACAGAAACTAAAAAAAAAATTTTTTTTTTTTAAAGTTGGTAAAAATCTTTAATTTCTTCAACTTTGGCCTTAGTTGTTGGTTCATAAAATTGAATAACAGTGGTATTAACTGGTCTTCCTTGTAGGCATATGAATATTGTCCTATCACTGACAGCAGTGTACTTCAGGATAGTTTTGAAATGTTCTTTTTGACTATGAATGTAATGCCATGCCTCTCCAAGTTGTCATTCCTGGCATGGTAGACCATATGATTGTCCAATTCAAAATGACCAATACCACCTAATTTCAGCTCACTAATGCCTAGGATATCAATCTTTGTGCATTCCATTTCATTTTTTACAATTTCCAGTTTTCTTAGATTCATACTTTGTACATTCCAGGTTCTGATTATTAATGGATGTTTGCAGGTGTTTCTTCTCATTTTGAGTCATGCCACATCAGCAAATGAAGGTCTCGAAAGCTTTACTCCATCCACGTCACTAAGGTCAACTCTACTTTGAGGAGGTGGCTCTTCCCCAGCAGCATTTTGAGTGCTTGCCAACCCGAGGGGCTCATCTTCTGGCACTATATCAGACAATGTTCTGCTGTTATTTATAAGGTTTTCACTGGCTAATTCTTTTCAGGAGTAGACTGCCAGGTCCTTCTTTCTAGTCTGTCTTATTCTGCAAGCTGAGCTGAAACCTGTCCACCGTGGGTGACCGTGCTGGTATTTGAATACTGGTGGCATAGCTTCCAGCATCACAGCAACACACAAGCCCCAACAGTACAGCCAACTCTCAGAGACGTGGAGGCTGACTACAAAGATTACAGCCTAGAAAACCCTGTGGAACAGTTCTACCCTGTCAAAGGGGGTCACTATGCGTCAAAATCAATGGCACCTAGCAACAACAACAATATAGATACATATATGTATAGACATATATAGCCATAAGCAACAGATAAAACAAATAAAATCGATTCATGTGTTTTAAAAATATGCATAACTGGTATCATATATTAGTATTATTTTGAGCTTACATTAACAATCACACCAGTTTTTCAGATTTATCCTTGATATTATATGTTGCTTTTGTTCTTTTTTATTTCTGTATAGCATTCCATTATATACATATGATCCATTGTTTATTTATCTATGACTCCTGCTTATTTTCTCATTTTCCTGCTGAAGAATATTTTCTACTTTTTTTTTTTTCCATCTTTACATTACTGCACTGAATGGTAATATAATCGATTACAGAATTCTAAGTTTAATAAATGTTAAATATTGTCCCATGATCTTCTTGCATCAGTGTTACCTCTGTCATGCTAAGGCTAGTGTCATTCTTCTTGCTCGTAGCTATCGGGTGTTTTTCTCTTGCATGATTTTTGTCTTTGCTGAATGTTCTAGAATTTCTCTCTGACGTGCCTTTTCATTTTTTCTACTTGGCACTCAACTAGCACTTTTCAATTTATCTAGCAGTGTCTTTCCTCAGATAAGGAAAAATGTCTTCCACAATTGCTTTGAGCACTACTTCCCCTTCATTCTTTCTAGTTTCACTTTCAGGTACTTTAAATTCATATATTTGGAACTTCTGAAGCTATCTTCCATATCTCTTAATGTTTCCTTCTTTTTTCCATCTCTGTTATTTTTGCTCTATACCTTTGGCAAATTCCTCAGCTTAATTTTCCAGCTCCTTAATCTACTCTCTAAGTATTTTCTTTCTTCTATTTTTTTCAACTTTCAGCAAATATTTATTGAGCATTTAGTGTGACCTAAGGATTTTTTTTTTTTAAGGAGCTTTTTAAGGAGCCCTGCTGCCTGAAAAGTTGTCAGTTCAAACCACCACAAGCTCCATGGGAGAAAAAACCTGGCAATCTGCTCCTGTAAAGATTTCAGCCTACTAAACCCTATGGGGGCCATTCTACTCTGTCCTATAGGATCACTCTGAGTTGGAATTGACTCAAGGGCACACAACAGCAACAATAGGTTCTGTCCTAGTCATGGGTATATAGCAGTAAACAAAGTTACTTCCCTCAGAAACCTTATTTTCTATTGAGGGAAAAACAAATAATACAGAAATACATGTCAAGTAGCAAACAATGCTATAAAGAAAAAAAAGGCAGAGATGGGAGTATGATGAGCGGTGGAGTGGATAAGATGGTCAGAGAAGGTCTCTCTGTTAAGGTGACTTTTGAAAAGAGAATTGAAATTTCCTGAAATTCTGCAAAATTAACTTGAAGAAGGTTTTCTCAGGACAGGATGGTCTCTGCCAGCCCCTGATGCTCTAGCTTGAGAGCTCTCTTTTCGCCATACATCCTAGTAAGTTTGACTTTTGGCCATCGTGTAAAATAAGTTGCCTGTTCTATACAGCATCTGTTTCTAGTTTTGAACTGTTCTTGCTTCAGGTAGGGAGAGACTGGAAACAGCAGGGCCATACTGACCTGACCAGGGCACTACAAAAAGGCTGGAGAGCAGTGGGAAAAGATTTTACCAAGCTGGGAGTTGAAATGGGAGTTTCTCATGAGACAAGAAAAGATATTACCCTCAGAAGAATGAACAAAACCAAAAGCTGCCAGAGCACCAATGTCGAAAATTGTGAGTGGGAGGTTAGAAGGTAGAGAAATCAAGAGAAGACACTTTAATGTTTGCAAAGTTTTGGGGCACTGCTGAAGAAGGCAAGCCCAAACAGGGCGATATTAAATTAGGAATCCTGTTCAAATGCTTTTAATACCCCTTAGCACTTATGGCTTTCTTCTGTGGGCTGGCTGAGATGTGGTTGGTTTGGGGCGAAGGAAATGTTGGTTAGAAGCCTGGTTTAATGGCCCAAGTATACATCGGACACCATTTAATATATATGTAAAAGTAAAGAGAATGTATAAAAGTTGGTGAGGCTCTAAATGGCTGTCAAAAGAGGGGCTGAAATTCCCTCAGCTAGGATCTGGAGGAAGAGATAGTCAAGAACCAGAAGTATGGTTGGACTAAGGACTTTTAAAAGCTTAATTAAAAACTGAGACTCTGAGACTCAGTGTGAGGCACAAAGTATAAGCAAATATGAAAAGGAGAATGCATTAGTCACAATAGCTTTGGCTATCCCATGGTAATCAATAAATTCTGAAATCTCTGTGGTTTAACATGAAAAAGGTTTGATTCTCACTCATATAAGGTCTGATGGGGAAGATAACTCTGTAGGACATCTGTCTTCCAACTGGTAACTTGGGAATTTGAGCTGCCTTTGTCTTCTGATGAAAAAAAAAAAAAAAAAAGAAAGAAAGAAAAATTTTCTTTTTTTTTTATCTTCTGATGAGGTGACATTAACATATGGCTTCCAGGGTGGCTAAATCAGGGGACATGTGGGCTGTAAGTTCAAATGGAATATCTTTAAGGGTCAGATGTGGGAAAGGATTACAGCTTTTACGCCCATACCCTGCTGGTGAGAACCAGTCACATGGTGCCAAACTAACCGGAAGGGAAGCCAGGACATGTAGCCATCGTCTATGCTCAGGAAGAGGAAGATTAAATGGGATTCAGGGAACATGTAGCATTACCTTTACACAGAGAGGTAGGAATTAGATTGTGAAAAAGGGAAAGTCTATAAGAACAGGTTTTTAACTACTTCATGCATTTTTAAAAAATTAATAGATTCTCTGCATCCCAAGTGAAAATTTTATCACACGAACTTTTCAAAAAATTCAAGCTTGGCCACCTGGTAAGTTTCACTTCATTAGCACCTGGTCTGCAGATACCTTGGGAGCAATTAAAGTAGAGAAATCTTGCTCTCAAATGGATTTTTGTCAGTTCATTTGGAAAACACTTTGGGTCCCTTGGGAGACAGCAAAGATAAAATCTGTTCCTGGCATTCCTCCTCCTAGGCACATTCTAAGGACTTTCCAGGGTCAGGACAATGAGCGGCCTGCCCAAAGCCATCAGCCAGGTCATTGTGTCAGAAACAAGTTGCGAATCGCTATGTGGCTGCTCGTGCATTTCCCATGCACACAGGAGGTCAAGAGACCTTTGCATTAGATGATGGTCCTCATGCAGATATGCCTTGGATTGGGGGCAGGGGTGGCTAAACAGGGTCAAGCAATTTGACTAAATCTCCTAACCCAGAATTCTTTGCTAAGCCAAATCAACAAAACAGATGTGGTTCTCCCATTAGCCTTTATTTGTTGTAATTGCCCACTAATGTGCCTTTTAGGGAATTAGAGGCACTTTAGCCTGGAGTCTGGCAACAAACCCAACAAGTTCGCCAGGTTGTTACGCTGTCATGACACCAAAGATTCAAATTTCCAACCTACGTGTGTTTTAAAAGAGGGACTGGTTAGAATTCAATTGAAGAGAGACCCTACGGTAGGTTTTTCATCCTGTGTATTAATTTTGAGAAATATCTTTGATTACTAGAATTTAATCTGCTTTAATCATGAGACCTTCAGGAATCAGTTTTATGTTGTGGGAAGAATACAAGCTCTAGAGACACACAGAGGAGCCCTGGTGGCACAGTGGTTAAAGCGCTCAGCTGCTAACCGAGAGATCGGCAGTTGAAACCCACTAGCCACTCTGTAGGAGAAAGATGTGACAGTCTGTTTCTGTAAATATTGCAGTATTGGAAACCCTATGGGGCAGTTCTACTCTGTCCTATAGGGTCGCTATGAGTTGGAATCAACTTGATGGCAGTGGGTAATGGCAGAGACACACAGACCTTGATTTTATCCCTCTTCCTGCCACTTCTTAGCTAGGGAACCTTCGGAAATCACCAAGCCTCTCGAAAACTAAGTTTCCTCATCTGTACAATGGGCTGATGAGGATATAGTTGAACCAAAGTGTTGTTTTGAGGATTACATGAGATAAAAATATAAATTAACCAGTCCAGTTGCCATCTAGTTGATTCTGACTCACAGTAACCTGGCTCATAATAAGTGCTCAGAAAATAGTTTGTCTCCACCCCCTCCACCTCTGACAAATATTCTTTTAAATAATTATTCATTGTTCCCATCTGGGTTGCTGCATCTGACTTTCTTCTACCACCCAGTAGATAAACTCTATAGAACACCAAACATTTAAAGAGAAGTGAACATGTGATCTATAATAGTTTCAGCTCTCAGAGCTAAATTATTTTATTCTCATTAACATACGTTCTTGTGGAAATTTTTATTTCCCTTCTTCTTAGGACACCTACCTTAAATGCAAATTTAAAATGTTGAAACGTTAATAAAGTTCCTTTATTAAGCTTTTATGCCTAAAGAAATGTACCAGATTCCCAGGAGATATATACATGGATTGGGGTAAATAAATAGAGGAAATTATCATCACGAGCTCTCTGAGGGCTCCTAGGATTATGTGACCAGAGGAGTCAAAGACACAGCAAATGGAAGGTCCCTGGTTGGCACAAATGATTTGGATGGAACCCACCCCACAGTACCATGAAAGATAGGCCTGGCTATCTGCTTTCATTAAGATTGTTGCTGTTATGTGTCATCAAGTCAATTTTGACTCATAGCTATCCCATGTGAGACTAGAACTGCCCCACAGGGTTTTCTAGGCTGTGTAATCTTTACAGGAGCAGATCGCCAGGTCTTTCTCCTCTGGAGTCACTGGGTAGGTTTGAACCACCAAACTTAGGGTTAAAAGCCAAGAGCTTAATCATTGCGCTACCAGGGCTCGTCCTTTAAGATTACAACCAAGAAAACCCTACAGAGCAGTTCTACTCTATAACACGTAGGGTCGTCATGAGTCGGAATCAACTCAATGGTAATTAACAATACCACCACAAACTCCTAGGGACTCAAGCAGCTGTAAGTAGTAGAGCTTATATACAGCAAGCACCAGATATATATCATTATTTGCAGGAAGTCTTCAATTACCAAATTATTTAGGAATAGACTTTTCTAATTATTTTTCTTTCTGTGTAAATGAGAGTTAACTAGGAAAATCCTATTTTTTGTTCTACCTTTTTTGTTGGAAGTCTTTGTAAAATATAAATGGTAGGACTCCTAAACAGTGCTAAAGCCTGGCTCTGCTGAGAATACTTTTTCCTAAGAGAAGAAAGACAGCATGGTTTAGTGGCAAGACAACTGGACTACAAATTTCCATTCCTAGAATCTAGCCTTAGTTTTTTTTAGTCTCGTGTCTTTGGTTGCATCAGTTTGGCTGGCTGGATCTCAGTCCCTACTGAGATATATTCAATTATTTATAATGAGTATTCTGGGAAAATTCAGAAATAAAAATTTGGGCAAAAATATAGCAAAAGGAGGAAATTTTTTTTTTTTAATTGACAGCTATCAAGGTTCCATATATTGTGCTAGCAATTTCATTTTTTTTTTTTTCCTTTTTTTGACAATGGGAGGGTATACAAAAGCAGGAGTAGGAAATAAGCTTAGATAGGAAGACTACTATATTTGTCTTTTTTTTTTTAATTGACCTTTAGATGAAAGTTTACAGAACAAACTAGTTTCTCATCAAATAGTACACACATTGTTGTATAACATTGGTTAACAACCCCACGACATGTTAACGCTCTCCCTTCTAAACCCTGGGTTCCCTATTACCAGATTTCCTGTTCCCTCCTGCCTTCCAGTCCCTGCCCCAGGGCTGGTATGCCCCTTTAGTCTTCTTTTGTTCCATGGGCTTGTTCAATCTTTGGCTGAAGGGTGAACCTCAGGACTGGCTTCATTATTGAGCTAAACGTGTGTCCGGAGGCCATACTCTCAGGTTTTCTCCAGGCTCTGTCAGGCCAGCAAGTCTGATCTTTGAGTTAGAATTTTGTTCTACATTTTTTCCTCCAGCTCTGTCTGGGACCCTCTATTCCCTCTATTGTGATCCATGTCAGAGTAGTCAGTGGTGGTAGCAAGGCGCCATCTAGTTGTACTGGACTCAGTCTGGTGAAGGCCGTTGTAGATGTGGTCCGTTAGTCGTTTGGACTAATCTTTCCCCTGTGCCTTTAGTTTTCTTCATTCTTCCTTGCTCCCGCAGGGGTGAGACCAGTGGCGTATTCTAGATGGCTGCTCACAGGCTTTTAAGACCCCAGATGCTACTCACCAAAGTAGAATGTAGAACATTTCCTTTGTAAACTATGTTATGCCAGTTGAGCTAGATGTTCCCCCAAATCATGATCCCTACGGCCCTTGGCTCAGCAATTTGGTCCCTCAGGGAGTTTGGACGTGTCTATGGAGCTTGCCTTATACGTGACCTTGCCTTGTACAGGTTGTGCTGGCTTCCCCAGTATTGTGTACTGTCTCACATTTCACCAAAATTACCATCTACCTGTTGTCCATTAAGTGTTTTTAGTCCCCATCCCTCCCCTCCCTCGAAACCATCAAAGATTGTTTCTTTTTGTAAATAAACCTTTTCATGAGTTTTTACACCAGTGGTCTCATACAATATTTGTCCTTTTGTGACTGACTTATTTCACTCAACATAATGTCCCCCAGATGCATCCATGTTATGAGATGCTTCACAGATTCATCATTGTTCTTTATCATTGCGTAATACTCCATTGAGTGTATGTACCACAGTTTGCTTATCATTTCATCTGTTGATGGGCATCTTGGTTGTTTCTATCTTTTTTGCTATTATGAACAATGCTACAATGAACATGGGTGTACCTATATCTATTCATGTGACAACTCTTATTTCTCTAGGATATATTCCTAGGAGTGGGATTTCTGGATCATATGGTATCTCTATTTCTAGCTTTCTAAGGAAGCACCATATAGTTTTCCAAAATGGTTGTATCATTTTGCATTCCCACCAACAGGGCATAAGAGTTCCAATCTCCAAAAACCCTCTCCAACATTTGTATTTTCTGTTTTTTTGATTTGTGCCAGTAATGCCAGGGTAAAATGGTATCTCGTTGTGGTTTTGATTCGCGTTTCTATAATGGCTACTGATCACAAGCATTTCCTCATGTGTCTGTTAGCCATTTGAATGTCTTCTTTGGTGAAGTGTCTGTTCCTCCCCTTTGCCCATTTTTTAATTGGATTATTTGTCTTTTTGTTGTAGAGGTGTTGGATTAGACCTTTGTTGGATTTATAATAGCCAAATCTTTTTTCCTAGTCTGTGGGTTCTCTTTTTACTCTTTTGGTGAAGGCTTTTAACAAGCATAAGTGTTTAATTTTTAGAAGATCCCAGTTATCTAACTTATCTAAACTCAAAATTTAAAAACGCTCATGAAAAATCATAGAAGACCTAAATAAATTGGAGAGACATTCCTTGTTCATCGTTTGGAAGACTCAGCATAGTAAAGTTGTCAATCCTACTCAAAATGATCTACAGCTATAATGAAATGCCTGTCAAAATCTCAGTAAGGTTTTTTTTGCAGAAACAGACAAGCTTACTCTAAAATTTATATGGAAAGACAGAGGCCCTAGAAGAGTCAAAACAATTTTTAGAAAGAAAAATACTTTGAGAGAAATATTCTTTTCAATATTAATACTTATAACATAGCTACAGTAACCAAGACAGTAAAAGAGCCCTGGTGGCACAGAGTTAAGCGCTTGGCTGCTAACTGAAAATTTGGCAGCTCAAACCCACTCAGCAGCAGCTTCATGGGAGAAAAGACCTGATGATCTGTCCAATAAAGACTATTGTTGTTAGGTGCTATCAAGTCAATTCTGACTCATAGCAACCCCAGGTACAATGGAACAAAACACTGCCAGGTCCTGTGCCTTCCTCGCAATCGTTGCTATGTTTGAGCCCATTGTTGCAGTCACTGTGTCGATCTATCTCATTACGGGTCTCTTTTTTGCTGACCCTTCACTTTACCAAGCGTGGTGTCCTTCTCCAGGGACTGGTCCCTCCTGATAACATGTCCAAAGTATATGACATGAAGTCTCACCATCCTTGCTTCTAAGGAGCATCTGGCTGTACTTCTTCCAAGACAGGTTTGTTCATTCTTCTGGCAGTCCATGGTATATTCAATATGCTTCGCCAACACCAAGTTCAAAAGCATCAATTCTTCTTTAGCCTAGAAAACCCTATAGTTCTACTCTGTCACATTGGGTTACTATGTGTTGGAAACCGGTGGCACCTAACAATAACAATCAAGACAATGTGGTGGTGGCAGGAGTATAGCCACATGGATAAATGGACGGCAATAGAAGACCTAGAAATAGATCTGCAATGCCCGTTTAATTTTTGACAAAGGAATAGAACAAAAACAATTCAATGCAGGAAAGATAGCCTTTCCAACAAATGGTACCGGAAAACTGACCACCCACAGAGAAAATAAGTAGCCTAGATAATTAACCTAAACCTCATGTCACTCAATCTAAAACTATTTGGACCATAACCAATCAACCAAAGAAACAAAAAAAAAAACCCATTGACGTTGAGTCAATTTCAATTTATAGCGACCCTACAGGACAGAGTAGAACTGCCCCATAGGGTTTCCAAGGAGCGACTGGTAGATTCAAACTGAGATCTTTTGGTTAGCAACTGAGCTCTTAACCACTGTGCCACCATGGCTCCATCTGGACCATAAGCAATAAAAAAGAGAGTAAAATTTTAAATGTCTTTAAGACTCGATGACAGCTGGTGCTGGTGGACTTCACCTGGGCTTTGAGGAGCAAACAGGCGGAAAGGAAGAGGGTACTCATTTCGGAAATCTAAAATGAGCTGTTTAAGTGGAAAACAACAACCAGCCCTTAGTGCCTACTTTGTATGAAATACCAGAGCTGATTCTACTGGAGCGAGAGGGGGAAAAAAAGTGGGAAGAGGAAGAAGTTGAGAAGAAGAAACCCCCAGGGGTCAGAACTCAGAAAATACAAGAGAAATCCTCAAGTGGGGAACTGCCGAAGAGAATAATGTGGAAATAGGCCTTACGTGCAACCACCCAGGTACAAGTCATAATAACTGTTACTATCGCACTCTCTCCAATCTTTTTCTTCCCATCAGAGACAGGAATAAATATAAACTACTCTGGAAACCTGGGTTATATTACCATTTAATTGTTTGCATAGAATTAAATGGTTTGAGGGAACTAGGAGATCCCAGAACCTTGCTCCTTTGTACTCACTGTTTTAAATAAATTGTTCTCTTGGCCAATTTGCTTTTCCACAAAGAGAGGCTCCATCCTGTCTCTGAGTCTTTTATTTTTTTTTCAAAAGCTTATTTCTGCATTTTAAAATTCATTTTCAAGACTCTGTTTAGCCAAAATGAGAGTAAAACAATTTAATGACCAAAGTTTTGAATCTAAGTAGATGAAATTATTTGTGCGGATCATTAGAAATACATGAATGGCCTCTATGGTTTCCTGTCTAGGGAAAGCTTATCATTAAATATGCTTTTCAGCCGTTTATGAGTCTGAAGCAACACCCAGTTCAACTCTCCTACAGACCTTAATTTATATTTCCAAAAGCAACAGCCCTTTTCAGGGAACAATGGAAAGGCTTGTTATGGGTTTAAATAATTCTTCATTGGGAATTTTTGAATATGGGGATACTCTGGGAAATGTCCAGAAAAAAAAAAGTCTGCCAAGCGTTCAGCAAACAGTTGCATAACCCTCTTTTTATCTGGGGTGTTGACCCAGCCATTGATTCCATGTTTGCTGTGGTGAGTTCAGCAAAGCTGGTTGCCAGGGCAACCATAATCCGTGCACAGAGCCGTCTCCATTGGTGGTCAGTTACAACATGCTTTGTCCTGTTGGTGTCCTGTAGCCCTCTGAATGGAGCGACAGAAAACAAGCACCTTCAGTAAACATGAACTAATGAGGGTGGAGGCCTCCAAGGACCAGGGCCAACTGCCCGGAAGGCTTCGGAAGACTACTACCAGGAGCCCGACGCTCACATGGACAGACAGAGGTGTCCCCTCCCAAAGCCCCTCTGTAAAGGTTCTCATGGTTGTTAGATTCAGCCATATAAAACTGTCCTATTTACCCCCAGTGCCAAGGAATGATCTTTTTATTTATTTTTTCTAAAAATGATGTAATTAGATGAATATGGAATTCTGAAAGGGAAACAGCTTGGAGTGCAGATTAGTCTCCTGTTGAAGTTTAAGAAGCCTGGAGGACTGGTGAAATGGTGTGGGGTAGCAGCAGGAGGGGATGACTGAGCCTCCCCTGCTGGGACCTCTATCCCCAGCCTGGGAGAACATGGATGTTCAGAGCACTTGGCCCCATCCTGCAGATCCAGCAGGTCACCCGCCATCAGGGGTGGTCTTTACACCACAATTTATGCAAAAAGATGTCACCTGGAGCAGCACCATGCTGGGCAGGGGAGCACACTGTTTAAAAGATTTTCTGAAATTCAGAGCTCAGCGGCAATTGCAAATTTACCTAGGTGGTTTCCACTGCTCCTCTTCAGTTAATAAAAAAAAAAAAAAAATACTATGTATTAATTATGATGTACTTTGCTAGGGCACTTTTGATTTCTCCTGTAATTAATGTGTGAACCTAGCTTGGTAACAAGAAAGGTTCACGTATCTAACTCCCAGCTGACACTCTTAGATTTCCACAACCACTTAGTTCTTGATTTCTTTAAAGTTATTTTTACTGGAGTATACCTCTCCAGAGATAGAGGCAAATGATTAATTTTATAATGAGATAAACTAACAGGAAGAGTTCATTTCAACATGAAAGCAGTTCCTTTAGTGGTTCTTTATTCCGGGCTGCTTAACTAAATCGGTGTGGGTTGTGCAGCCATTTGCTGAGTTTCAGATTGTCCTTATCAGTGGTCACCAAGCTGGCTGTGCCTCAGAAACACCCAAACCACCTGTTAGGCTTCCAGATGCCCAGTCCATGTCATAGACAAGCTGTGTGAATGGAGGTATTTTTATTGCTTTATTGCTATTTCAGATGCGCAGCTATATTTAAGAGCCCCTAATTTGTTTGATGGAGGCTTGGTGGTGCGGTGGTTAAGAGCTCAGTTCTACTCTGTCCTATAGGATCGCTATGAATCCGAATCAACTCGATGGCTTAGAGGTAACCTGTTTGATAAAAGAAGCCCTGATGGTGCAGTGGTTAAGCACTCAGCTGCTAACTGAAAGGCCAGCAGTTCCAACCCACCAGTTGCCCTAAGGGTTGGTAAAAAAAAAAAAAAAAAAAAAGTGGCAGTCTGCTTCCTTAAAGATTTACAGCCTTGGAAACCCAAAGGGGCAGTTCTACTTTGTCCTGTAGGGTCACTATGAATCGGAATCAACTCGATGGCAGCAGGTTTGGTTTTGGTTTAATCTGTTGGGAGTCCCTGGGTGGTGCAAACTGCTAACTCGCTCGGCTGCTAACCGAAGTGTTGGAGGTTCGAGTTCACCCCACGGCACCTCAGAAGAAAGGCCTGGTGATCTACTTCTGACAAATCAGCCAGTGAAAACCCTCTGGAACCGAGTTCTACTCTGACACACGTGGAGTCACCATGAGTCAGAGTCAACAGCAACTGGTTTATTTTTTTAATTTGTCCGATAAATCTGAATAATTCATGGCTTTTCAAATTCACTAGACAAATATGGAGCTCTACTTTTTTTTTTTTTTTTAAATTAAGCTGACCTAAAATAGGAATTCACTTTCCTAAGGAAGGAAGAAGTATATCTGTCTACCCTCTGAAGAAATATTTGTTTGTTTGCTTGCTGGTTTGTTTTTTATGAAGCCTATGAGGATTTGTACTGATGATTTTGTTAATAAACTCCTTCAGGCAGAATATTAGGGCCTGATACAGATTAATCTATGTTATTGTTGACTATAGCCAGTAAGGGTGAGGAGGAAGGAAGGAGATATACCTATTTCAGGTTCTAGATTGAGAAAGAATAATGACATTTATCAAGTACTTTGTGCCAGGTATTGTTTAATTGCTTTTTGCATTTTACACTGATTTAATCCTTGCAATAATTTAGTCCTCATAATAACCTATGGTACATTCTATTATCATGCCCATTTCACAGATGCAGAAATGGAGGCATGAAGAGGTCCAGTACTTTGCTAGAGTCACACAGCTAATAAGTGGCATCAGTGGGATTGGAACCCTAACAAAGAGTTCTGGAACCACACCTTAGCCACGACACTATACTAGGCCTGGTGGCATCGTATTTGCTATGAAAAACCAGCCCTTTATGACTCTAGTGAGAACTACCGCATTCCAATCTTCCATCCATCACAAATGACTCATGAGCTTATCACGTGTGCTGAGTGGTGAATTTATTACACAACAATGCTACGGAAGAATCCCTCAGGGTTATCATTCTTCCCCAGAAAAATAGTCAGAGGAAACCATTCTTCTCCTGCCAGATAACTGTAATCTTGACGCACAGTCTCCATGTGTATTTTTATGGATAAAAATGGGTGAATGAATGAAGGTTGGAGAATGGGAGGTTAGGCTTTTTGAATCTTAATCCCATGTGCTGCAAGTCATCTATTATCACGTCTGTCTTAGACTGAGAAAGTCTGGGCCTCTAAGATATGTAACAGCCTGCATAAGAGCTGGGTTGTCTACACAACCAAAGCCCTGAAAAGCTGTCTCAAGAGACTATTGGCAACGCCAGCTCCATCCCCAACGTGCTGTGCCACAACTTCGTTCATACCCACAAGTCAAAACTATTTTCACAATGTCAAAGGGGCCATACTAATTATTCTGCAAACACTGTTTTGTATTGATATTATGTATAATGGGCATAACCAGAACTGCTTTGACAGCTGCTATCAAGTCCATTCTGACTCATGGTAACACTATGTATGTCAGAGTAGAACTGTGCTCCATACAGTTTTCAATGGTTGATTTTTCCAAAGTAGATCACTGGCCCTTTTTCCAAGATGCCTCTGGGTTGACTCTAACCTCCAACTTTTTGGTTAATAGCTGAGTACATTAACCATTTATACACCCAGAAACTATAAACGTGTTTTTGTTGTTATTAGGTGCCATTGAGTCATTTCCAACTCACAGCAACCCTGTATACAACAGAATGAAATGCTGCCTGGTCCTGGGCCGTCCTTACAATCGTTGTTATGCTTGAGCCCATTGCTGCATCCCCTGTGTCAACCTGTCTCCTTGAGAGTCTTCCTCTTTTTCACTGACCCTCTAGTTTACCAAGTATTAGGTCCTTCTACAGTGACTGACTCCTCCTGAAAACATGCCCAAAGTATGTGAGATGATGTTTCAACATCCTTGCTTCTAAGGAGCATTCTGGCTATACTTCTTTCAAGACAGATTAGTTCATTTTTCTGGCAGTCTGTGGCATGTTCAGTATTCTTCACCAATACAGTAATTCAAAGGCATCAATTCTTCTTTGATCTTTTGTATTCGTTGTCCAGCTTTCACATGCATATGAGGTGATTGAAAATATCATGGCTTGGGTCAGCGCACCTTAGTCCTCAAAGTGACATTTTGCTTTTTCAACACTTTAAAGAGGTCTTTTGCAACAGATTTGCCCAATGTAACACGTCATTTGATCTCCTGACAGCTGTTCCCATGGGAGTTGACTATCGATCCAAGTAAAATGAAATCCTTGATGACTTCAATCTTTTCTCCATTTATCATGAAGTTGCTTATTGGTCCAGTTGTGAGGATTTTTGTTTTCTTTATGTTGAGGTGCAATTCATACTGATGGCTGTAGTCTTTGGTCTTCATCAGTAAGTGCTTCAAGTCCAAGCAAGTTTGTGTCATCTGCACATCGCAGACTGTACAGATAGGGTAATCATAGCCCACCAATGAGTGACCCCAGAGGTGGGAAAGAGGGGATCCCATCACCACCAAGTAAGAAGAGCCAGTGCATCTTTTGGACCCAGGATCCCTGTGCTGAGAGGCTCCTGAAACCAGAAGACTGAGAGAGAGAGAGAGAGAGCTGTAACACTGAAGACAGCAAAACCTGGTGGCAGAGACCCAGAGTGGTGGGCTTCTTGGCCCACGAAGAGAGAAAGCTGAGTGTTTTTGAGCACAGACTGAGGGCCAGGGAGAAGCATGCCTGACAGTACAGCTGGGAAGAGGCTGTCCCAATAGAAGAACTATATCCTGAGTGTTTGAGCCAGAATTGTAATTCTTACTTCCTTAATAAACCCCATAATTTTGAGTATTGCCTTTGAGTTCTCTGTGACCATTGCAATGAATTAATGAATTCAGCAGAGAAGTAGAGAGTGTCGTGGGCGGGGGGGGGGAAGCTGATATCAGATTTGGTAAAGACAGTGGAGAGAGGAGGCATGGTCTGAACTCCACCTCAATGGAATCATCCTTAGCTGTTGATCTTGATTGTTCTTCCCCCTTGTGAAGTTAGAGGAGGTCAGATGCCTCCCTTATGGCATTTTTACAACGAGTGAGCACTGCTAGTGTGCATCTATTTGTTGAAACATCTCAGTTGGTATTCTGTCAATTCATGGAACCTTGCTTTTTGCCATTCCCTTCAGTGCAGCATGGACCTCTTCCTTCAGTACCATTGCTTCCTGATCATATGCTACCTCCTGAAATTGTTGAACGTTGGCCGATTTTTTTTGGTATACTGACTCTGCATATATTCCTTTCATCTTCTTTTGATGCTTCCTGTGTCATTAAATACTTTCCCCATAAAATCCTTCAATATTGCAACTCAAGGCTTGAATTTTTTTCTTCAGTTCTTTCAGCTTGAGAAATGCTGAGCATGTTCTTCTCTTTTGGTTTTCTAACTCCAGGTCTTTGCACATTTCATTATAATACTTTACTTTGTCTTCTCCAGCCACCCTTTGAAATCTTCTGTTCAGCTCTTTTACTTCATCATTTCTTCCTTTCAATTTAGCTTCTTTATGTTCCAGAGCAAGTTTCAGAGTCTCTTCTGACATCCATTTTGGTCTTTTCCTTCTTTTCTGTATTTTTAATGAACTTTTGCTTTCTTCATGTATGACGTGCTTGATGTCATTTCACAAATCGCCTGGTCTTCGGTCATTAGTGTTCAACGCATCAGATTTATTCTTGAGATGGTCTCTAAATTCAGGTGGGATCTACTCAGGGTTATATTTTGGCAGTCACGGACTTGTTCTAATTTTCTTCAGCTTTAACTTGAGCTTGTGGATGCACAGTTGATGGTCTGTTCCACACTCAGCCCTTGGCCTTGTTCTGACTCTTTTCACAGATGTAGTCTATTTGATTCTTGTGTATTCCATCTGGCAAGGTCCACATGTGTAGTCGCTGTTTATGTTGTGGAAAAAAAAGGTATTTGCAATGAAGAATTTGTTGGTCTTGCAAAATTCTGTCATGCAATCTCTGGCATCATTTCTATCAGCAAAGTATAATAAGCATACCACTAGTTAAAACTTGCCATATCTTTTTAGTTGTGGGATTTTTGAAAATATAAACAGGAAGTAGAAACTTACAACATATATGTCAACAACTCCACAAATGGCCAGTATCTCCTGTGGACCGTTGAGTCACCACCACAGTACACCCACCACCACCCCTTCCCTGAAGTATTTGAGAGTTGGTCACATCTGCTACTCTCAGAAGATCCAGAAACAGTGATGTCTGGTTGTTGCTTCCTCATGAATCCTGGCATGCCAAAAGAAAAAATAATAGGTAAATTGACTTGCTGCTTTGGAAAGGTTGCCAAGCTCTAATCTCACAGACATTTTTCATTGCAATTGTTGTGGCCCAAGCTTTGCCAAGTCCTGTGACCTCCCACAGAGCTTTGCCAGACATATGGACGTATGGACAATTGCCCTGTACATCCACGGCCCTGTGCTGTGCCACAGAGCCTCCTGAGTGGCACTCCCATCTCCACTCAGCCTGCTCTTCTTAGAGACCTATTGTTGTTCATAACTATAGAACAAGAGAAACAGAGAGCTGTCAATCTCGTATGTCTCAGTGTGGATGCTCCAGCTCAGCCCTAGTCAGGCCACAGAACACCTGGGATGGAGCCTGAGGGACCCTCATCAGCTGTATACATTTACATGTGATTTTAATCAAAAATAGGTGTACACAACCCAACTCCTCACCTGGGCTTGCTTTGTGTAGCACCCAGACAGTATCTTACTCATGAGGGCACTTAACTCGTGATGATGATCTTCCTTGTCAACTCTAAGAGCTTCCATTGTCATCTCCGACTATGAAAGCCCTTGGCTTTTCACCTTCCTTCTTACCCCAAGGAGTGGAGTTGGCCAACAAGCACATTCCAGAACTCTGTGTGCCCCACTCTGCCTCAGTTTTTCCTTTAAGTGTCCTCAGTGTGAACATCAGCTCAGGTTTGATATCCTTGGAAAATGTTTTTAAAACCAGATAAATGTAAGCAGAACCCAGAATCACTCTGAAAAATCTCCCCACCCCACCCCAGCCCATTTCTACCCATACAGAGGGGACCCCTTAGGCATTCCAAGCCCTCAGGGCTTCGGCCTGCATTCATCGCAACGGGCTCAATGCAATCAATCATACGCTGAGGAAGAACTCCTGGGGAGATGAATGTCATTACAGATCTTGCCCTCAACATGAAGCACCATTGATTGTTTATGAAATTTCTCTTCAAAGAGAAAGCATTGGCAGGCGAGTTTCAGTACAATGGGAGCAAAGGGAAATGCTGTAACCTTCAACATGGCATTTTTCTCCATTAACCCCAGACCAATATAGTGGCCAATACGAATTTCTGGCCCTGAACCCCATCAATTACCTTAATCTCAGCCCAGAGAGAGGTAATACAAACCATCCCATTTAAGTACTCTCAAACATTGCCATAAGAAAACACAAAAACATACGCGCGCACACGTGCACACATACAAGCCCTTAATCCTAACTGCACTACTGTACTGTCTCAATCCAGTTTAGAACCAACTACATTATCTATGAGTAACATAAAAAGACATAACCTCTAGTGAAAACTTTGCACAACTTTCCCGAGGAAGCAGAATTAACCACAGATAATAATTACCACCCCCAGTTTGAATATGTGTGACATAACAGAAAGCCCATTTAACATACTCAGTGGCTCATGATTTTAAAAAGAGCTCCATGGAGAAGGAAAAGTACTCTAAGTTGATGATGAAAAGGAAAGAAATGGTAGAGCAGCTTTACCAGCCCCCTTTTCGTTTGCCACTCACACACGCACCTCCCTCTCCCCCACCTCCTCCCAAACCCCTACCACATTCATCATCGCCTTCACTAATGAGTTTGTTGGGCAGCTATGGGAATATGCGACCCATTAAAGGCAGTGGTGGCCACTTTTCCCAACATTTCCTTTACCTATTCCAGGTATTTCCACCTTCCTCTCCCTACCCACACCCCAGGAGCTGTATGGTTGTTGCTGTTGTTCGTTGTCCTTTCTGACTCATGGCTACTGCATGTGTGTGGAGTAGAACTGCTCCACAGGCTTTTAAAGACTGCAACTTTTCAGAAGCAGATTGCCTGGCCTGTCTTCCAAGGTGCCTCTGGGTAGATTTGAACCATCAATCTTTTAGCTAGTAGTTAAGCACTTAACTCTTTGTGTCACCCAGGGGCCTTACCTATGTGGTAGGCATTTGTGTATTGACACGGAGATAGCATTGGACCATGAGTCATGATCTGGGCTGTGATCCTGGCTATACAGCTAACCTGTATGTGATCCTGGGCATGGCCCACAGTTTACTAATCTGTAACATAGTGGGTTTGGGTTGGGAAATCCAGTTTTCCTTCTACTTGTATGTGAATTCTGTGATCCAAGCAATTCATTGAAGGATTCATTTAGTCATTCAGTCAGTCATTGAACAAGCATGTAGTGAGTGGAGAATATCTGCCAGGCACTGTTCTAGGCTCTAGAGTTAAAGGAGTGAACAAGAAGACAGTGGCCCTGTCCTTAAGGGACTTACACTCTCAAGGGGAACACTAAACACTAACCAGGTAAACAAGTAAAACAGCACAATTTCAGGTCATGTATTCTATAACAAGAATAAAGGCAGTAGGCCCAGGTGGGGATATGGTTTTTAGTTAGCAGCCTAAATGAAGGGAGGGAGGAGCTACGACAAACTCTAGATCATAAGTCAAAGGGAGTAATGGGAGAACTTCAAGTTATTTTCAATATTTCAGGGAATTCAATAGAAACTGTGCATTCTGCCCATACAAGTCAACTAAAATGATTCTTAACTTTTGGCTATAATTCTAAGTAATATTACTAGAAGAGATTATCTATAATTCTAGGTAATGTTATAACTCATTCTTTTAATCATCAAAATTATTGCTCTTGATACACAAAATCTAATTGAAATACAGAAAAACCATTATTACTGTCTTACTTTTTTTTTAATCTAGTGTTGCTATAACAGAAATACCACAATTGGATGACTTTAACAGACAGAAATTTATTCTCTCACAGTTTAGAAGGCTAGAAATCCAAATTCAGGGTGCTGGCTCCAGGGGAAGCCTTTCTCTCTCTGTCAGCTCTGGCGGAAGGTCCTTGTCATCAATCTTCCCCTGGTCTAGGAGCTTTTCAGCACAGAGCTCTATTGCTTGATAGTAATGAGGTCTCCCATGTCTCTCTGCTCGGTTCTCTCTTTTATATCTCAAAAAAGATTGATTTAAGACACAACCTAATCTTGTAGGGAAACCCTGGTGTTGTAGTGGTTAAGAGCTATGGCTGCTAACCAAAAGGTGGGGAGTTCGAATGTACCACGCACTCCTTGGAAACCCTATAGGGCAGTTCTATTCTGTCCTATAGCGTCACTATGAGTCAGAATCAACTTGGTGGTGATGCATACTGAGTCCTGACTCATTAACATAACTGCCTCTAATCCTACCTCATTAATACCGTAAAGGTAAGATTTATCACACAAGTGACTCACATCAGATGACAAAATTGTGGACAGTCACACAGTACTGAGAATCATGGCTTAGCCAAGTAAACACATATTTTTGTGGGACACAATTCAATTCACAGCAATTACTTAACAAGTTATTGAGCGACTGTGAGTTGGAAATATTTGAGATGAGATGTTTGAGGTCACTGTCCCTAAGACTAGACCACTTCTATCTTTGCAATGGATTTTGTAAGCTTTTCTAGTATCCAAAAGAGAAATAACACCTTTGTTTTGAACATAGCTATTTCTCAACTATGCAGAAGTTGATTTGTGATCTATAAATTTACCAGTTTCTATTTCCCTAGCCAAAGGTTATTTTATTGTGATTAACTGTGATTTCATCAAAAATTGTAGGAACAGAGAAAATACATTTGGTAAAATTTTAATCTTGAAAGTTGCTCTTTGGAGTGCAATAGTAAAAGAAGAAGCTAAAACTGTTAGCTTAAATGAAATTGAGGAGAAACGTTGGGTTTCTAGTACTCATTCTCTTCAAGTTCCCCCATCTTTTTAGGTATCCAACTTTCAAGCAATAACTTTCATTTAAAAACACATGTATCTCTGCTAGATGTTGGGGATACAAAATTAATATGATACCGTCCATGCCCTC
Source organism: Loxodonta africana (assembly GCF_030014295.1). Classification (NCBI taxonomy): domain Eukaryota; kingdom Metazoa; phylum Chordata; class Mammalia; order Proboscidea; family Elephantidae; genus Loxodonta; species Loxodonta africana. The sequence continues at coordinate 171,075,776 of NC_087345.1, read as the reverse complement.
AAGGTGCTTATAGTCTAATGGCCCTAAAAAATAAGTAAATGAAATAAAAAAAAAAAATTGTCCTCGAGTTGATTCCAACTCATGGCAACCCCATCTGTGTCAGAGTAACTGTGCTCCATAGGGTTTTCAATGACAAAAGTATATTAAGTTATATAACGATGTAATATATACAAGAAATATGGGCTAGGCCTCACATTGTATCAGTCAGGATGGAGCTGTAGTAACAAAGAATTCCAATTTTTGGTGGCTTAAAGCAACCAAGGTTTATTTCTCATTTGTGGCACATGTCCACTGAGAGTTAGCAAGGGGATTTGGAGGTAGAGGTGAGGAGTGTGTTCTTTGTAATTATTCAGGGACTCAGGCTGATAAAGGAATCACCATCTTGAATATTACTGGTTACCATACCAGAGAAAAGAAAGCTCTGAAGGATATCTTACAGGCAGGTAAATCTTCCAGCAGAAAAGTGATACATGTTGTTTTCTATCATAACTCATTGGTCAGACATGTCACAGAGCTCCACCCTCCCACAAGGGGGCCAGGAAGTAGACTCCTACCAAGTGCCCAGAAGGGACAACTGGAAATATTTTTTGAACAGCAATAAAAAATATGATAGCTATAAAAGGGCCAAAAGACCAGGTCTCTGGCCTCAAGAAGCTTACCTGCTACAACAAAATTTGTTTCATCAAGAAAATAAAATAAAAATTCTGCCTCTTCTTTAAAGGCTACACTTAACAATCCCTTGGGGAAGTATAATTATTTAGTTATTTACATCATCATGTTGAAACCTCCTGTTTAATTGGAAAGTATGCCCTCTACTTGCCCTCTACTTCTTCATGCAGTTTCCAGATTAGGAAGAAGGGGGGGCCGAAGAGGTATAAATGTTATATCCCCTAGAAGCACACAATGCCAAGAGTCCTGAAAATCAGATCACCAGATTCAACCAACCCTCTGCCAACAAGCAGTTGTGATAATTCAGTCTCAGTCTCTCTCATTAATCTCATTTTAAGGAAGAGGAAAAGTGACCATCTGTTATGGATTGAATTGTGCCCCCCTCCAAAAAAAAATATGGTTAAAAGCTACAGCTGCTAACCAAAAGGTCAGCAGTTCAAATTCACCAGGTGCTCCTTGGAAACCCTATGGGGCAGTTCTACTCTGTCCAACAGGGAAGCTACAAGAGAATAGGGTTTTCTTATGTTGATGAGGTCATGTAAATATAGGGTATGTCCTAAACCTAATGCTTCTGAGTTGTAAGAAATATACATGAAGACAAATGAGCACAAACTGGGGAAGACACAGCACAGTCTTACAGGGTTACAGTGGTTAAGAGCTTGGCTGCTAACCAAAAGGTCAGCAGGTTGAATCCACCAGCCGCTCCTTGGAAACCCTATGGGTCAGTTCTACTCTGTCCTACAGGGTCTCTATGAGTTCAAATTGACTCGACAGCAATGGGTTCGGTGTTTTGGGTTTTTTAGCGTTACAGAAGCTGAGGTAATGATCTTCCTCTAAAGATTACAGACAGAAAGACTTCCCCTAGAGCCAGTGCTTTGAGTTCCAACTCCTAGCCTCCTAAGCCGTGAGAAAATAAATTTCCATTCTTTAAAGCCACCCACCTGTATAGATCACAGCAGCACTAGCAGACTAAGACACCATCACTACCTTTTTTCTGTTACCAGCTGGACAGGCTTGGAGATTCAGGGTCAGAAGCGGGAGTGTCAAGATGATGTTTACCTTTCAGAAGCCCCAGAAGAAAGCTGGCATTTATATCAACGCAATTAGCCAGCAATTTTGGCATTTATGATTGGTTCCCAGAGTCTGAAATCCAGCCAGAAGGCTTTTCCAGTAAACATTTTGTTTCGTTCAACTGTTGCTTTTTGTTGTTAGGTGCTGTCGAGTCAGGTCTGACTCATAGCAACACCATGTACAACAGAACGAAACACTGCCTGGTCCTGTGCCATCCTCACAATCATTACTATGTTTGAGCCCATTAGCCACTGTGTCAATCCACCTCATTGAGGGTCTTCCTGCCTTTCTCTGAACCTCTACTTTACCAAACATGATGTCCTTCACCAGGGACTGGTCCCTCCTGAAAACATCTCCAAAGCAGGTGAGATGAAGTCTCACCATCCTCACTTCTAAAGAATATTCTGGCTGTACTTCTTCCAAGACAGATTTGTTTGTTCTTCTGGCAGTCCATAGCATAGCCAATATTCTCCTTCAATGCCACAATTCAAAGGCGTCAATTCTTCGATCTTCCTTATTCATCGTTCAGCTTGCAGATACATTTGAGGCAATTGAAAATACCATGGCTTGGGTCAGGCGCACCTCAGTCCTCAAAGTGACATCTTTATTTTCAACACTTGAAGGAGTCTTTTCCCCAGTGCAGTAAGTCGTTTGATTTCTTAACTGCTGATTTCATGGCTGTTGATTGCGGACCAAGTAAAATGAAGTCCTTGACAACTTCACATTTCTCCGTTTATCATGATGTTTCTTATTGGTCCAGTTGTGAGGATTTTTGTTTTCTTTATGTTGAAGTGCAATCCATACTGAAAGCTGTAACCTTTGATCTTCCTCAGTAAGTGCTTCAAGTCCTCCTCACTTTCAGCAAGCAAGGTTATGTCATCTGCGTAACGCAGGTTGTTAATGAGTCTTCCACGAATCCTGGTACCAGGTTCTTCTTCATATAGTCCACTTTCTCAGATTGTTTGTTCAGCATACAGATTAAATGAGTATGGTAAAAGGATACAACCCTGAGGCACACCTTTCCTGACTTTAAACCACACAGTATCCCCTTTTTCTGTTCAAACAACTGCCTTTTGGTTCCTCATGAGCACAACTAAGTGCTCGGGAATTGCCATTCTTCATTCATTCAACTAGAAAGGATTAAAAAATAAACTAAAAAGTCCGTCTTCCACAATAGGAATTTCATATATTTGTAAATAACCACTGATTTTTTCTTTTTTTAACATCAGCAAATAATCACTGGGCTAGTGTTTGATAGACTACCAATTTTGATTAAAAATTACGACTTATGGTGACTCCATGTGTGTCGGAGTAAAACTGTGCTCCATAGTTGCTGCATAGATGACTGACTTTCTGAGAGTAGATTGTCAGGCCTTTCTTCCAAGGCACCTCTATGTGGACTCAAACTTCTAACCTTTTGGTTAACAGCCAAGCACATTCACTAATTGCACCCAGGGACTCCCAAAATTTTGATTAGATGCTATTAATTTGATTAGACTTATTTGGTTAGCCAGAGGATGGCCATCAAACATCAATGGGGAGTGAGAGGCTGTCATTCCAAGTTCTACCGACTAGCAGCTGTCTTGACTTTCCAGTCTACCCAGCCTTAGAGTCACCAAATTTCTACTTTAAGGTTTGTTCAATATGAAATGTAAAAAAAAAATGTTTTGGAGTTTAAAAATATTTTGATTCTAAGGGACATCAGGGTGAACTCTCTACATGCAATTCCCAAACTGCCATAATTATGACTAATAAATACAATAGCAATTTTCATGATACCCGTGACCTTGTCTGCCTACTATGCTAAAGCCCTCTGGCTCCATGCTAAGACTTCAAAGACCGGAGTCTTTACCATCCCCACTCTCTCGTTTGGCTTTCACACTTCGACACATTATTTACCTGAAATGTCTCTCACCATTGACTTCCTAACTGCCAAGCCCAAGAGTTTTCTTTCTTGTCTGACTCATATGCATCATTGCGTATCAGGGGATTATCTTGTGGCTAAAAGAATCAGTGAAGTCCCTGGGCAGTGCAAACAATGCATTAAGCTGCTAACCAAAAGGTTGGAGGTTTGAGTCCACCCAGAAGCACCTGAGAAGAAAAAATCTGCCATTGAAAACCCTATGGTACACAGTTCTACCCCGAAACACATGGGGCCTCCGTAAGTCAGAATCAACTCTGCAGCGACTGGTGAAAGGCCTCGGGTACAGGTTGACTCTGAATCCTGGGTCGGCTCCGCGAGCTGTGTGACTTAAACTCTCTGACACTGAGGCCCCCCAGTCAGAAGATGGGGACAATAAGAGGACCTATGTCATGAGTTTCTTGTGAGGATTAAATAGAATAATATATGTAAACAGAACGACTGTGCCCAGTACATGGCAAGCCCTCAATATTTGAGATCATTGGCAGTGGTGATGGCGGTAGCTGCTGCTTCCTTCCTGGCACCATCTCTTTTCCCCTCCTTTGGCTTCCGTGATGCATTATTTCCTGGTGTTCATTTTAACTTTGATTATATTCTTCTTCAATACACCAGACCTCCCCCCTCCCTTCTCCCGTGTTCCCAGGCATTGGTGCGGGCCCTCATCTTTTCTCACCTGTGCCATTACCACAGCTTCTGGGGAAACGTCCCTGACTGGAGCCTGTGCTCAGTCCAATCCATTCTCCATACTCATACACGATCCAGAAGCAAAACACTCAAAAAGCTCCAAACATGTCACTCCCTTGACCCAAACTTCTTAAGGGCTTTTTGGAACAAAACTGAGGATAGCTACTTTAGTGTTCCATCTTGGAAGTGCATCCTTGAGACTTTCTTGATATATTTTAAAAGGTTGTCTAGCCATCCTCCCTGGATTTGGCCCAAATTTTATTATATTTAGCAAAATGTTCTACATGGTTGATGGTTTTGGTTGTAGAAAAGTCTTAAATTTCATTAAGCGAAGTTATTTTATTTTTGGTTGTATCAGGTAGGAAGCTTTTAGCCTAGGAAACTCTATGGGGCAGTTCTACTCTGTCCTGTAGGGTCGCTTTGAGTTGGAATCAACTCGATCGCACACAACAACAACAACAAACCAATAAGGGACCGAGTTATATCCTATATCAAGAAGCCTAAAAGTTAAGTGGCTTCAAGGTTGGTTAATTTAGTGGCTCAACAATGTCATCAGGGACGCAAGTTCTTTGCATGTCTCTATTTATTCTCTCCAGTGCACCAGCCTGATCCTTTGGCATCAGCGCTCATGGTAACAAGGAATCACAACCCAACATGACAATATCCAGTGGACGATGTCCAGACACAAGCTCCCACAAGACAGGCATTATCATTTCCCCTTTATAGTTAAGGAAATTTAAGCACAGATAGGTTAAGTGGCTTTCCCCAGGTCACACAGCTTTTAGTGGCAAACTCATGTTTGTCTGGCTCCAAAGTCCATACTCATAAATACCCAGTTCTATTCCTCCCAAGCATGAGAGCAAGGAACTTTGCCCTGGAAGTTTAAGAGGAGTATTCACAAGGCTAATATTTTACTCACATTCCACAGGTTTACTAACTGCTGACTAATTTTCCAAAACGAAAAAACAATTAGAAATGCTGATCATTAGAGTCTTGGATTTCTATCAACAACCTTGCTCAGCTATAGTCGTAATACCCAACAAACATTGATAATGTGCTTACATTACACAAATATGATCTCATATTTCTGATGAGAACACAAACTCAGTCAATGTTTTCACAAAATATAGTTGCAACTAGTTTTTATGTGGTGTGTGTGTGTGTAGTCTCTGGGTGGTACAAATGATTAATGTACCCAGTGGCTACTAACACAAAAGTTGGAGGTTCGGTCCACCCAGAAATGCCTGAGAAGAAAGGCCTGGTGATCTCCTTCCAAAACATCTACTCTGCCACACATGGGATTACCATAAACTGGAGTCGACTGGAAGGTATCTGGCTTCATGTATATATATAATTCCGTTTCACCAATGGCCAACTGAGGTCCCAAAAGTTTAGGAATCCTGTCAAAATTCATACAGCTAGTAAGACATTAAGATGTGGGCGGGGAGGCATCAGGACCATCTCCTGTTACAATGTTCTTTTCTTGATAAACTTTAAACTAATCCATTACTTTCAGAGAAGAAGGGAATCACAGCAGAACCTGATTCCAGTTGAGACATCTCATTCTGGTTATTCAAGTAACACAGCAGCGATGTCCTGTGGGACACACAATCTCACTGCAGGGACTGCATTCACACCTGGCCTCACCTGGGTGTGGAGTGGCAAGAGGACTTGTCCACCGATTCCTCCGCTCCCAGCCCTCCATGGACTGTGTCCACTCTCCATATGTCTGTTTAGGTGGGCATCAGATACATGTGATAAGTGAGCAAGCAAACCCCTCATTAAAGACTGGAATACAGAGGGAGTTTGAATTATTTATTCAAAATATCTAACTTCTCAGAGAGTCACAAAATAAGTGAAGCCATTGGACAGTGCCTCTTCACCTGCTCCAACACACACACACATACAAATTTGCATCTGCCACCCTAAATCACTTGATCAGGGGCTTGTAAAGCAAACAGAGGACAATAAATAACTCAGGTCTAATCAAAAGGGCAGGTTACAGAGTCCATCAAATTCCTTCAAATGTGCAACCTGATGACTTGATCCTTCAGAACTCTGAGCTGCCCAGTTCCAGCACAGCTAACCCTGCAGTGGCACCTCTGCACCAAATTAGCTTTGAGAAACCACACAGCTCCCATTGCAAGCATTTCCTCTCTTTCTGTTCCTCAGAAACTGGAGACAGCCTGTCCACAGTTAAGCCAATCAGACCAGGAACCTGAACGCAGGCCCAGCTTTGCCATTTTCCTTGCTTTCAGCGAGTAGCCCTGATTTACCCATCGGTATCAGCAACAGGTTTGCCTTACTAACTTCGGAGTCTGGCAGCATTTCCTGTAGCTAAATGATGGTTGGGCAAAGGCCTTCCAATGACCTCCCCGTGACATGAGTTCTTGAATACATGGGTCTGTTGCTGCTTCCCCCGCTGAATTTTCTCTGAGGAAATCTTCTGTTAGGAGCCACCATTTTCCGTTCCAGTATGCAGCCCAGTCCAGCTGCTTGCTATTTTACTTGGCTGAGCCTGACAGACTCATGGTATGCTTGATCTCTCAGCGAGTTCCTGTTATAGACGCTGTGGGCATCCACACCGGTACGTGTACTCTCACGTACACACTCATATAAGCAAAAGCAGCAGGTGAAAGGAGACAGGAGGGAGATGGGTACACGTTGTGCTCCAGCCATTACCCCTGCATTCCCCTGTACTCTGTGTCTGCAGACATGTGTCCTGATGTTGTAAAGTCCATAGTGCTGGCTCCAGGGATAACTGGTCACTCCCCCACCAGCCCACATGTTGCCATGTAGTTGACTCTGACTCACTGGCAACCCCATTTTGTCAAAAGTAGAACTGTGATCCATAAGGTTTTCAGTGGTGGATTTGTGGGAAGTAGGTCACCAGGCCTTTTTTCTGAGGTGACCCTGGATGGACTGGAACCTCCGAATTTTAGGTTAACAGTTCAGCACACTAACTATTTGCACCACCCAGGGACTTTGCCCCCCAAACCTTGATAATACCTCTGAATCTGCTGTGAGCAGGCATGTTTTAGCAGCAGGTCCCAGTTATCTGTCCTTGCCAATACCTGTTTTACCTCTCCCCCGTCTAGCTCTAGGAGGCCAAGGGGGATGGCTCATGCCAGCCTGCCAGGCATCAGGTTTGACTAAAGGGAATTGGGGCTGCCGGAAGCCCCAGAGTTGGAAAGCAGCCCAGCTTTCTTTGGGAGCTCTCGGGAGGATCCTGCAGGTGTAAGCCGGGGAAGTTTCTCCCTCGTGGTTCCACTGCCACTCTTCCCATCTCCCTTTCTAGGTCTTTTCTGCTTTGATCCAGGACACCAAAACACATTTCCAACCCCACTCAGAAGACCACATGCCTTAAAAATACGGAAGAAAAGGATTACGGAACAACAGGAGCCCCTGCTTCTTGGCTCATTAAACTCATCGGAGCCATTTCTCTATCTCTAAAACAGAATGGCTTCTGGTGAGCACGGCAAATGAGTTCCATCTCATGTGCCAACTCCATTTAATTGGTAGTTTTTTTGGCGGGGGGGCAGTTGTTTTTTTAAGTTTGTCATGCTTTGGGTGAAACTTTATAGCTCAGATTGGTTTCTTGTTCAAAAATGTAGACACAAATTGTTCTATGACATTGGTTGCAATCCCCACAATGTGTCGGCACTCTCCTCCTTCACAGCCCCGAGTTTCCTTGTTTACTCACCCAGTTTTTCTGTCCCTCCCTGCCTTCTTGTCTTTGCTTTTGGGCAAGTGTTGCCCATTTGGTTCCATATACTTCATTGAACTAAGAAGCACATTCCTCAAATGTGTTGTTCATTTATAGGCCTGTCTAAGGTTTGGCTGAAAGGTGGACTTTGGGAATGGCTTCAGTTCCGAGTTAACAGGGTATCCGGTGGCCATAGTTTCGGGAGTTCCTCCAGTCTCTGTCAGACCAGTAAGTTTGGTGTTTATTTTGTGAATTTGAATTTTGTTTTATGTTTTTCTCTAGCTCTGTCCAGGACCCTTTACTGTGATTCCTGTCTGGACAGTCAGTGGTGGTAGCTGGGCACCATCTAGTTCTTCAGGGCTCAGGCTCATGGAGGTTGTGGTTCATTAGTTCTTTGGACTAGTGTTTTCTTGTGTCTTTGATTTTCTTCATTCTCCTTTGCTGCAAATGTAATAGGACTAATCGATGTATCTTAGGCGGCCGCTTACAAGCTTTTACGACCCCAGACAATACTCACCAAAGTAGGATGTAGAACATTTTGTTTATGAACTACGTTATGCCAGTTGACCTAGATGTCCCGAGACTATGGTCCCCAGCCTTCAGCCCTGGTAACTCCGTCCCTCGAGGTATTTGGATGTGTCTAGGAAGCTTCTATGACTTGGCTTTGTCAAGTTGAGCTGACTTCCCCAATGATGTGTACTCTCTTTCCATTCACCAAAGTTAACACTTATTTCCTTAATCTAGCTAGTGATTTCCCCTCCCTATCCCTCTCCTCCCTCGTAACCACCAAAGATTTTTTTTCTCTGTGTGTAAACCTTTTCTTGGTTTTTTATAATAGTGGTCTCATACAGTACTTGTCCTTTCATGATCAATTTATGTCGCTCAGCATGATCCCCTCCAGATTCATCCATGTTACAAGATATTTTGCAGACTCATCATCGTTCTTTATCGTTGGATAGTATTCCATTATGTGTATGTACCATAGTTTATCCATTCTTCTGTTGATGGACACTTAGGTTGTTTCCATCTTTTTGTTATCATGAATAAAGCTGCAATGAACATGGGTGTGCACATGTCTATTCGTGTGACAGCTCTTATTTCTCTAGGATATATTCCTAAGAGTGAGATTGTTGTATGGTATTTCTATTTCTGGCTTTTTAGAAGGTACCATATCATTTTCCATAGTGCTTTTACCATTTTACGTTCCCACCAGCAATGCGTAAGAGTTCCAATCTCCCTGCAATGTCTCCAACATTTGTTATTTTCTGTTTTTTTGATTAGTGCCGGTAAGGCCAGGGTGAGACGATATCTCATATTAGTTTTGATTTGCATTTCTCTAATGTGTCTGTTAGCTGCCTGAATGTCTTCCCTGTGGAAGTGTCTGTTCATATCCTTTGCCCATTTTTAATTGGATTATTTGTCTTTTTGTTATTGAAGTATTTTATAGATCTTAGAGATTGGATCTTTGTCAGATATGTTGTAGCCAAAATTTTTTTCCCAGTCTCTAGGTTCTCTTTTTACTCTTTTGGTGAAGTCTTTTGATGAGCATAAATGTTTAATTTTTAGGAGTTTCCAGTTATCTAGTTCATCCTCTGGTGTTTGTGCACTGTTAGCTACGGTTTGTATTCTATTTATTTCATGTATTAGGGCCACTAGCATTGTCCCTATTTTTTCTTCCATGATTTTTATTGTTTTAGGTTTTATACTTAGGTCTTTGATTTGTTTCGAGTTAGTTTTTGTGTATGGTGTGAAGTATGGGTCCTGTTTCATTTTTTTACAGATACACCTCCAGTTTCACCAGAGCCATTTGTTAAAAAGGCTGTCTTTTCCCCCATTTAATGTACTTTGGGCCTTTGTCAAGGATCAGTTGACCATAGGTAGATGGCTTTATATCTGGGTTCTCAATTCTTTTCCGTTGGTCTATGCGTCTGTCGTTGTACCAGTATCAGGTTGCTTTGACCACTGTGGCCATATAGTAGGTTCCGAGGTCAGGAAGTGTGAGGCCTCTTCCTTTGTTCTTTTTCTTCAATAAAGATTTATGGTAGTGGTTTTTCTGGAGCACTGTGTTAAGAAAGCTTCTGAGGCTGAATTCAATCATCAGGAATGAGTACTGTGATTCTTTTTTGTTTTTTGTTGCACTTTAGATGAAGATTTACAGAACAAACTCGTTTCTCATTGAACACTTAGTACACATGTTGCTTTATGACACTGGTTAGAGGTGTATTATGATTCTTTACTAATTTCATTTGTGAGTGAAAGATTAAGGGAAAAGGGGAATTGTTACAGGTTCCATGTAACTACCATCTTCATTGTAGGAGAAGAGCACTCATTTTGGGCTCAAACTGTCAAGAATCGAAGGCTGGCTTGACCACCTGTTAGTTTTGTGATCTTAGGCAAGCTACTTAGCCTCTCTAGTCTCAGAAAAGACTCTTCATTAAATGTAGATCCTGCTTGGAATTATTGTGTAGTCAACTGGAGATTTCACATACACAAAGTGTCCAGCCCTCTTGCCCTGAGAAGCAGAGGTTGTGTCTTGCAAACCTGAAATCAGGTGAATTTGGGACTGGCTCTTGGCCATGGCCATGACCAATGGTGGTGGGAGGGAGAGCTACCAGAAGCAACATCCTTACAGAGGGAAGTTTTTCATTGTGATGGGCCATCTAAACAGGATCAGATGCAAAAGTGAATTAAAGTTTGCATACAGAAGAGTTGGGGGTAAGGGAAACCAATACAGTTCCATGTGGACCGTGAGGAAGCTGAGCCATGCATGATTTCCAAACTAATGTGGAAACTGCTGTGGCAGGTTTTTTAATGTGGCTCCTAAAGAATGGTGAGAGCACTCAATAGGTGCAATTGCACAGAAATGAGGCACTTGGCACGTAGCCCGGGTGGAGGAGGCATGCATGCAATACTCGAATTCTTCTCTCCCTGTCTCTGCCCCTTCATTCACCTAACTTCTCCACAGTTGTGTGCCAGCCAGGTTCCCATAATAGGGAAAGACCATTGGAACCAAAAAAACCCAGAAGATTAGAAGCAGTATCTTCACTCTCACTGCATTTGAACTATCCTATGACTGTCTAGCGACCTGATGACATCATTGTTTATGGAAGTTAAATTTAATCACAGTGTGCAAGATGGATGGGCAGAAGAGAAGTTAATATTTGAAAACGGATGGAGCATCTAAAATGTGAAAATTTGTTTCAAGACTTGGCGTTGCAGAATTTTGTTGTTGTTGTTATCTATAACCACAGGTGCATTTCAGAAAGGGCTACTCTGTTCAATGGAAGCCCTTTGATTTTGCTGAGCACCCTAACGTCTTGGGGTGTGTATACCTATTATTAAGTTGTTGTCTCTCAGCTCTATACCCCCTGCTATGCTCTGTTCGTGATGTTGGGAAACACCTCCCTGTGTCCCGTTCCACGAAGAGGGGCTCAAGAGGGAGACTACAGGGCTGGGGGAGGATGAATAACTTCCTCCTTCTTGACTGTTTGCTTTTACTCTGAGTATCACCCCAGCAGCACGGCTTCACCCCAGCAGTAGCTTCTCCTTCCTGTAGCAGTATCTAAATGCAGCTAACAGCTTTCCTAGCATTTGCACAACGAGTTTCATCAGACCCCAGCCTCAGAGACACCAGCACCAACTGGACAATACCACTCCTGAAAAGACTGGGTCCCATCCCTCAGGTGCCCCTTTCAAGTTCAGAGACACCAGCTCCAACTAAAAGGTGCAATTTCCTAAGAGGTCAAAGTCCTGGCTCTGCAGGACTCTCCTTCAAGCTTCTGTGTTTTAATAATTTCAAGCTTTTCCCCTTTGTTCTCCCAACCCTAGGAGTGGTGGCTGCTGTCAGCACTAGCTACTTCTGGAGTACCTTAATGTATTCTCCTTGTCTTTTCAATTAACTGGTTAATAACCTTATTCTAGTTAACAACGTTGTGATCAAAGATTCTATAGAAGAAACCTGATCAAAACGGTGTGGGGCGGGGGGAGATGCATAACAGAATTTCAAATTCTCATGGAATTCAGACTTCCTGGAGCCATTGAGGCTGGATGAACTTCCACAGCTTATTGCCCTGAGATAATCTTTAAACCTTCAATCTTAAACCTAAAGCATTTTTTAAACCAAACAATAGCTTAATTACTAAAGAATGTCTACCTTGAACATTGTGCTCTTTGAAAGAATTATGAATAGGCAATCAGACTGACAACAGCAACTTGAAAGGTTAGGTGAGAAGCTTAGGGAGCAGTGAGTTCATGTTAATGGTAGAAGAAGACTTTGGAAAAGGATAGCAAGTACGGTTTCATAACTTGAAGAATGTAATCAGTGTCACTGAATTGTACATGTAGAAATTGTTGAATTGGTATATGTTTTGCTGTGTATATTTTCACACACAAAAAAATTTTTTAATTGTGATTTAGGTGAAAGCTTACAGAGCAAATTAGTTTCTCATTAAACAGTTAATATACAAATAGATTTTACTTTGGTTGCCAACCCTGCAATGTGTCAACATTCTCCGCTTCTCTACCCCCAAGTTCCCCTTTTGTATTCATCCAGTTTTCCTGTCCCTTTCTGCCTTTTCGTCTTTGCTTTTGGGCTGGTATGCCCATGAGTCTTGTATACATGAGTAAACTATGAAGCAAGACCCTCAAGTGTGTTATTATTGGCCCTGTAGTACTATCTAATCTTTGGCTGAAGGGTGAACCACAGGAGTGATGTCAGTACTAAAAAAAATGGGTATCTGGAGGCCATATATACTCTTGGGGTTTCTTCAATCTCTGTCCAACCAGCAAACCTGGTCTTGAGTGTGTGTGTGTGCGCACGCGTGCGTGCATGTGTGAATTTGAATTTTGTTCTACATTTTTCTCCTGCTCTGTCTGGGACCCTCTATTGTGATCCCTGCCAGAGCAGTTGGTGGTGGTAGCCAGGCACCACCTAGTTGTACTGGGCTCAGTCTGGTGGAGGTTGTTGTAGTTGTGTTCCATTAGTCTTTCAGACTAATCATTCCCTTGTGTCTTTGATTTTCTTTATTCTCCTTTGCTCCAGCCAGGATGGGACCAGTAGATGTATCTTAGATGGTCATTCTCAGGCTTTTAAGACCCCAGTCACTACTCACCACAGTCTGATGCAGAACATTTTCTTTATAGACTATGTCATGCCAGTTGAGCTACACATCCTCCAGACCATGGTCCCCAGTCCTCAGCCCAGTACCTCGGTCCCTCAGGGCCTTTGGATGTGTCTGCGAAGCTTCTATGACTTTGCCCTGGTCAGGAGGTGCTTACTTCCCCAGTATTGTGTACTGTCTTACCCTTCATGAAAGTTACCACTTATCTACTATCTAGTTAGTGTTTTTCCCTCCCCATTAACTCCCCTCCCTCGTAACCAGCAAAGATGTTTCTTTTTGTATGGGAACAGTTTCATGCGTTTTTATAATAGTGGTCTCATACAATATTAGTCCTTTTGTTATTGACTTATTTCACTCAGCGTAATGCCCTCTAGATGCGACCATGTTCTGAGATGTTTCACAGATTCATCGTTTTTCTTTATCCCTGTATAGTGTTTCATTATGTGTATGTACCATGATTCGTTTATCCATTTAAGTTGTTTCCACCTTTTGCTACTGTGAATAATGCTGCAATGAACGTGGGTGTGACAGCCTTATATCTCTAGGATATATTCCTAGGAGTGGGATTGCTGGATCATATTGTATTTCTAACTTTTTAAGGAAGCACCATATTATTTTCCAAAATGGTTGTACCATTTTACATTCCCACCAGCTATGCATAAGAGTTCCAATCTTGCTGCAACCTCTCCAACATTTGTTATTTTCTGCTTTTTTGATTTAATATTGAGATGGTATCTCACTGTAGTTTTGATTTGCATTTCCCTAATGGCTACTGATTTCGAGCATTTCCTCATGTGTCTGTTAGCTGCCTGAACGTCTCCTTTGTTGAAGTGTCTGTTCCGACCCTTTGCCCATTTTTTAATTTGATTATTTGCCTTTTTACTGTAGAATTGTTGGATCTTCCCATAGATTTTAGAGATTAGAACTTTGTTGCCTATGTCATAGCCAAAATTGTTTTTCCCAGTCTATAACTTCTCTTTTTACTCTTTTGGTGAAGTCTTTTAATGAGCACAAGAGTTTAATTTTTAGGAGATCCCATTTATCTAGTTTATCTTCTGGTGTTTGTTTATTGTTAATTGTGGTTCGCATGTTGTTTACGCCCTGTATTAGGACCCTTGGTGCTGACCCTTTTTTTTTCATCTATGATCTTTACAGTATTTAGTTTTATATTTAGATCTTTGATCTGTTTTGAATTAGTTTTTCCGTAGGGTGTGAGGCATGGGTCCTGTTTCGTTTTTTTGCAGATGGACATTCGGTTTTGCCAGCACCATTTGTTAAAAAGACTGTGTTTTCCCCATTTAATGGACTTTGGGCCTTTGTCAAAGATCAGGTTTCTCTAAATGGATGGATTTACATCTGGGTTCTTGATTCTACTCCAGTGGTCAATGTGTCTGTCATTGTATCATTACCAGGCCGTTTTGACTACCATAGCAGTATAGTGGGTTTTAAGGTCAGGTAGTACGAATCCTCCTGCTTTATTCTTCTTCTTCAATAGTGCTTTACTTATCTGGAGCCTCTTTCCTTTCCACATAAAATTAATGATTAGTTTTTCCATCTCATTAAAGAATGCTGTTGGTATTCAGATTGGGATTGCATTGTATTTGTAGATTGCTTTGGGTAGAATTGACATTTTCACAATGTTGAGTCTACCTATCCATGAGCATGGTATATTTTCCCATTTATGTAGGTCTCTCTTGGTTTCTTGCAGTACTGTTTTACAGTTTTCTTTGTATAGGTCTTTCACACCCCTGGTTAGATTTATTCCTAAGTATTTTATTTTATTTATTTATTATTGTGCTTTAAGTGAAAGTTTACAAATCAAGTCAGTCTCTCACACAAAAACTTATATACACCTTGCTACATACTCCCAATTGCTCTCCCACTAATGAGACAGCCCACTCCCTCCCTCCACTGTCTCTTTTCATGTCCATTTCATCAGCTTCTAACCCCCTCTACCCTCTCATCCCCACTCCAGAGAGGAGATGCCAACACAGTCTCAAGTGTCCACCTGATCCAAGAAGCTCACTCCTCAAGAGCATCCCTCTCCCACCCATTGTCCAGTCCAATCCCTGTCTGAAGAGTTGGCTTTGGGAATGGTTCCTATCCTGGGCCAACAGAAAGTCTGGGGGCCATAATCACCAGGGTCCTTCTAATCTCACTCAGACCATTAAGTCTGGTCTTTTTACAAGAATTTGGGGTCTGCATCCCACTGTTCTCCTGCTCCCTCAGGGGTTCTCTGTTGTGTTCCCTGTCAGGGCAGTCATTGGTTGTAGCCAGGCACCATCTAGTTCTTCTGGTCTCAGGCTGATGTAGTCTCTGGTTTATGTGGCGCTTTCTGTCCCTTGGGCTCGTAAATACCTTGTGTCCTTGTGTTCTTCATTCTCCTTTGATCCAGGTGGATTGAGACAAATTGATGCATCTTAGATGGCCGCTTGCTAGTGTTTAAGACCCCAGATGCCACTCTACAAGGTGGGATGCAGAATGTTTTCTTAATGGATTTTATTATGCCAGTTGACTTAGATGTCCCCTGTAACCATGGTCCCCAAACCCCTGCCCCTGGTACGCTGGCCTTCGAAGCATTCAGTTTATTCAGGAAACTTCTTTGCTTTTGATTTAGTCCAGTTCTGCTGACCTCGCCTATATTGTGTGTTGTCTTTCCTGCCACCTAAAGTAGTTCTTATCTACTATCTAGTTAGTGAATACCCCTCTCCCATCCTCCCTCCCTCCCACCTCTCATAACCATCAAAGAATATTTTCTTCCCTGTTTAAACTATTTCTTGAGTTCTTATAATAGTGGTCTTATACAATATTTTGTCCTTTTGCAAGTGACTAATTTCACTCAGCATAATGCCTTCCAGATTCCTCTATGTTATGAAATGTTTCACAGATACATCACTGTTCTTTATCGATGCGTAGTATTCTATTGTGTGAATATACAGTCATTTATTTATCCATTCATCCGTTGATGGGCACCTTGGTTGCTTCCTTTTTTTGCTATTGTACACAATGCTGCAATGAACATGGGTGTGCATACATCTGTTCGTGTAAAGGCTCTTATTCCTCTAGGATATATTCCAAGGAGTGGGATTGCTGGATCGTATGGTAGTACTATTTCTAGCTTTTTAAGGAAGCGCCAAATAGATTTCCAAAGTGATTGTACCATTTTACATTCCTACCAGCACTGTATAAGTATTCCAATCTCTCCTAAGCCTCTCCAACATTTATTGTTCTGTGTTTTTTTTTTTTTAAATTAATGATAGCCTTGTTGGAGTGAGATGAAATCTCATTGTAGTTTTGATTTACTTGTCTCTTTTAATGGCTAATGATCATGAGCATTGCCTCGTGTATCTGTTAGCTATCTGAATGTCTTTAGTGAAATGTCTATTCATATCTTTTGCCCATTTTTTAATTGGGTTATTTGTCTTTTTGCAGTTGAGTTTTTGCGGTATCATGTAGATTTTAGAGATCAGGTGCTGATCAAAAATGTCATAGCTAAAAACTTTTTTCCAGTCTGTAGTTAATCTTTTTAGTCTTTTGGTGAAGTCTTTGGATAAACATAGGCATTTTATTTTTAGGAGCCCCCAGTTATCTAGTTTTTCTTCTGTATTGTTAGTAACGTTTTGTATGCTGTTTATGCCATGTATTGGGGCTCCTAACGTTGTCCCTATTTTTTCTTCCAGGATATTTATCGTTTTAGATTTTATGTTTAGGACTTTGATCCATTTTGAGTTTGCTTTTGTGCATGCAGTGAGGTATGGGTGTTGTTTCTTTTTTTTTTGCACGTGGAAATCCAGTGATGCCAGCACCGTGTGTTAAAAAGAATGTCTTTTCCCCCATTTAACTGTTTTGGGGCCTTTGTCAAATATCAACTGTCCATATGTGCATGAATTTATGTCTGGATTCTCAATTCTGTTCCATTGGTCTCTGTATCTGTTGTTGTACCAGTACCAGGCTGTTTTGACTACTATGGCAGTATAATACTTTCTAAAATCAGGTAGAGTAAGACCTCCCACTTTGTTCTTCTTTTTCAATAATGATTTACTTACCCAGGGCCTCTTTCGCTTCCATACGAAGTTGGTGATTTGTTTCTCCATCTCAATAGAGAATGTCATTGGAATTTGGATCACAATTGCATTAAATGTATAGATTGCTTTCGGTAGAATAGACATTTTTATAATGTTAAGTCTTCCTATCCATGAGCAAGGTATGTTTTTCCACTTATATAGGTCTCTTTTGGTTTCTTGCAGAAGTGCATTGTAGTTTTCTTTGTATAGGTCCTTTACATCTCTGGTAAAATTTATTCCTAAGTATTTTATCTTCTTGAGGGCTACTGTAAATGGTATTGACTTGATGATTTCCTCTTCAGTGTTTTTTGTTGGTGTAGAGGAATCCAACTGATTTTTGTATGTTTATCTTGTATCCCGATACTCTGCTGAACTCTTCTATTAGTTTCAGTAGTTTTCCTGAGGATTCCTTAGGGCTTTCTGTGTATAAGATCATGTCATCTGCAAATAGAGATAATTTTACTTCTTCCTTGACAATCTGGATGCCCTTTATTTCTTTATCTAGCCTAATTGCTCTGGCTAGGATCTCCAGCACAATGCTGAATAAGAGTAGTGATAAAGGGCATCCTAGTCTGGTTCCGGATCTCAAGGGGAATGCTTTCGGGCTCTCTCCATTTAGGATGATGTTGACTGTTGGTTTTATATAAATTCCCTTTATTATGTTGACAGATTTTCCTTCTATTTCTATTTTGCTGAGAGTTTTTATCATGAATGCATGTTGGACTTTGCCAGATGCCTTTTCTGCATCAATTGTTAAGATCATGTGATTTTTCTCTTTTGTTTTATGTATGTGATGGATTACATTAATTGTTTTTCTAATGTTGAACCATCCCTGCATACCTGGTATGAATCCCACTTGGCCGTGATGAATTATTGTTCTGGTGTGTTGTTGAATTCTATTGGCCAGAATTTTGTTGAGGATTTTTGCATCTAAGTTCATGAGGGAGATAGGTCTGTAATTTTTTTTTTTTTTTTTTTTTGGTTGTGTCTTTACCTGGTTTTGGTATCAGGGATAAGGTGGCTTCATAGAATGAGTTTGGTAGTATTCCATCCTTTTCTATGCTCTGAAATACCTTTCGTAGTAGTGGTGTTACCTCTTCTCTGAAAGTTTGGTAGAACTCTGCAGTGAAACCATTGGGGCCGGGGCTTTTTTTTGTCGTTGGGAGTTTTTTGATTACATTTTCAACCTCTTCTTTTGTTATAGGTCTTTTTAGTTGTTCTACCTCTGTTTGTGTTAGTTTAGGTAGGTAGTGTGTTTCTAGGAATTCATCCATTTCTTCTAGGTTTTCCAATTTGTTAGAGTACGTTTTTCATAGTAATCTGACATGATTCTTTTAATTTCAGTTGGGTCTGTTGTAACACCACCCAACTCATTTCTTATTCGCGTTATTTGCTTCCTCTCCTGTTTTTCTTTTGTCAGTTTGGGCAATGGTTTATCAATTTTGTTGATTTTTTTCAAAGAACCAGCTTTTGATCTTGTTAATTCTTTCAATTGTTTTTCTGTTTTCTGTTTCATTTAGTTCTGCTCTAATTTTTATTATTTGTTTTCTTCTGGTGCCTGAGGGTTTCCTTTGTTGCTCCTTATTTGTTCAAGTTGTAAGGATAAGTCTTTGATTTTGGCCCTTTCTTCTTTTTGTATGTGTGCATTTATTGATATAAATCGAACTCTGAGTACTGCTTTCACTGTGTCCCAAAGGTCTGGTAGGAAGTGTTTTCATTCTCATTGGATTCTATGAATTTCTTTATTCCATCCTTAATGTCTTCTGTGGAAACCCTGGTGTTGTAGTGGGTAAATGCTATGGCTGCTAACTAAGAGGTCAGCAGTTCAAATCCGCCAGATGATCCTTGGAAACTCTATGGAGCAGTTCTACTCTGTCCTGTATGGTCGCTGTGAGTCAGAATCGACTCGACGGTAGTGAGTTTGGTTTTTTTGGGGGCGGGGGGGAGGTGTTTAATGTCTTGTATAATATAGTCTTTTTTGAGCAGGATATTGTTCAGTTTCCAGGTGTTTGATTTCTTTTCCCTGCTTTTTCTGTTGTTGATTTCTACTTTTTGGCTTTATGGTCAGAGAAGATGCTTTGTAATATTTCAATGTTTTGGATTCTGCTAAGGCTTGCTTTATGACCTAATACGTGGTCTATTCTAGAAAATGTTCCATGTGCACTAGAAAAGAAAGTATACTTGGTAGCTTTTGGGTAGAGTGTTTTGTATACATCTATGAGAGCTTCCGTGTCTTTATCGAGCTTCTTTCTGGTGTCCTGTCCTTCACCGAATGTGTTATGTTGCAGTCTCCTACTATTATTGTGGAGCTACCTCACTTTTCAATGCTGATAGAGTTTGCTTTATGTATCTTGCAGCCCTGTCATTGGGTGCATAAATATTTAATATGGTTATATCTTCTTGGTATATTGTCCCTTTAATCATTATATAGTGTCCTTCCTTATCCTTTGTGTGGATTTAACTTTAAAGCCTATTTTGTCAGAAATTAATATTGCCGCTCCTACTCCTTTTTGATTGTTGTTTCCTTGATATATTTTTTTCCATCCTTTGAGTTTTAGTTTGTTTGTGTCTCTAAGTCTAAGGTGTCTCTCTTGTAGATGAATGGTGTTTTTTAATCCATTCTGCCACCCTCTGTCTCTTTATTGGTGCATTTAGTCCTTTTACATTCAGCCTAATTATGGATAGGTATGAATTTAGTGCTATCATTTTTATGTCTTTTTTTGTGTGTTGTTGACAGTTTCTTTTTCCCACTTAATTTTATGCGCTGAGTAGATTATCTTTATATATTGTCCTTTCCTCATATTTGTTGTTGTTGATTTTGTTTCTACTGAGTCTCTATTTTTTTCTTGTATTTTATTTTGATGAGTATAATAGTTTGTCTCCTTTGTGGTTACCTTATTATTTACCCCTGTTTTCTTAATTTAAGCCTAACTTTTATTTCTTTGTGTTGCCATATCTTCCTCTCCATATGGAAGATCTATTATTACATTTCTTAGTCCCTCTTTATTGTTTTAATGCTGTGTTCTTTTATATAATAACATTGCTGTTACCCTGTTTTGAGCTTTTTTTTTTTTTTTTAATCTTGCTTTTTTTTTTTATTTCCCTGTCTGGGTTGGCTTCTGATTGCTCTGTCCAATGTTCTAGTCTTGGGCTGATACCTGATATGATTGATTTTCTAACCAAAGAACTCCCTTTAGTATTCCTTGTAGTTTTGGTTTGGTTTTTACGAATTCCCTAAACTTCTGTTTATCTGGAAATGTCCTAATTTCACCTTCATATTTAAGAGACAGTTTTGCTGGATATATGATACCTGGTTGGCAATTTTTTTCCTTCAATTTTTTATATAAGTCATCCCATTCCCTTCTTGCCTACACTGTTTCTGCCGAGTAGTCCGAGCTTATTCTTATTGGTTGTCCTTTGTAGGTGACTTTTCATTTATCCCTGGCTGCTCTTAAAATTCTCTCTTTATCTTTGGTTTTGACAAGTTTGATTATAATATGCCTTGGTGACTTTCTTTTAAAGTCTACCTTATGTGGAGTTCGATGAGCATCTTGGATAGATATCTTCTCATCTTCACAATATCAGGGAAGTTTTCTGTCAACAAATCTTCAACAATTCTCTCTGTATTTTCTGTTACCCTTCCCTGTTCAATTACTTCAATCAATCATAGGTTATTTCTCTTGATAGAGTCCCACATGATTCTTAAGGTCTCTTCATTTTTTTTTTTCTTTTACCTGATTTTTCTTCAAATATATTAGTGCCAAGTAATTTATCTTCCAGTTCAGAAATTCTGGCTTCTACTTGCTCAATTCTGCTCCTCTGACTTTCTATTGAGTTGTCTACTTCTGTAATTTTATTGTTAATCTTCTGAAATTCTGATTGCTGTCTGTGAATTTTTCCAGCTTATTAAATTTTTCGTTATGTTCCTGAATAATCTTTCTAATTTTTTAATTCCTTTATCTATGTGTTCCTTGGCTTGTTCTGCATATTGCTTCATTTTCTTCCTGATGTCTTGAAGGGGTCTGTATATTAATCTTTTGTATTCTGCCTCTGGTAATTCCAGGAATGGACTTTCATCTAGAAGATCCCTGGATTCTTTGTTTTTGAGAGCTTATTGAGGTAATCATGGTCTGTTTCTTTATGTGACTTGATACTGACTTGTCTCTGAGCCATCTGTAAGTTATTGCATTTGTTTATGCTTGCTTACTGTGTTGTAGCTTCTTGCTTTGTTTTGTTTTGATATGCCCAAATGGATTGCTTGAGTGAGCTAGCTTGATTATTTTCTCCTTTGGAGCTCTGGTGTCCTGTCCCCAGCTGGCTAGAGCTGTTATCAGGTATATCAGCCTAGGAGTCCATTCAGTTTTCTTGTATGAATTCAGCTCAGGTTTCCAGGTAGCTGATCATCAAGTGTGTGGTACAGGCTCTGCCCTATAGTCTCAGAGGGACAGGGGTGATTGGTGTATGTACCAGTGTGTGATTGCAGCAGGGGGT
The DNA here is from genome assembly GCF_030014295.1 of Loxodonta africana. Classification (NCBI taxonomy): domain Eukaryota; kingdom Metazoa; phylum Chordata; class Mammalia; order Proboscidea; family Elephantidae; genus Loxodonta; species Loxodonta africana. The sequence goes on along the minus strand of NC_087345.1, from coordinate 171,054,050 downwards.
CAGGCTCTGAACAAGGCAGAGTGCTAAGAACTGACCCCCAAGTGTCTCTGAGGAAAGTGCATCTCTATACCCTAGAGCGTGCAGGTGGGTTCATTCTGCAGACATACCATGGGCACCCAATGTTTTTGGTTGCAAGGACTTGGAGGTACCAGTTATCCTTGGACCCCTGTCACGGGTGGCTGTGTGACCTGAGTGGAACTACCAGTCCTTAGGCCCCTGATGTGGGTAGGTGAGGACCCTGTTTAATAGGCAAAGCAATGTCAAACATCAAACACCCACCTCTCCACCACACATCTGAAATGGTTGGAGTCTGCCAACAAGGGCCTATTCTCCTGAAATAGGCCCACACAGGTCCAAGCAGAGGGAAAAGGTGCTCAAAGTCCACAGACCATTTATGCCTGGTCAGGAGCCGCTTCTGTCCTGAGGTCCGCCGGTTAGTGGAGCCAGCAAATTATCTTTTCCCCCAGCTGCAAATTTTTTCCTTCTCCAAGGCCAGGAGGATGGCTCTAGAGCTCTCAACAGGGCCTATCTCAGGCCCAGGGAATTCAGCTGCTGAAGCTGGCTTGGGGGTAGGGGGGCATGGTAAAATATACACAAGTACTTGGCTTTTGCCGAGAGTGCCATTCTTCTCTGGTTCCGGGGGTGTGAGTAGGCTGTGTGGTTGGCTGCTTCTCCCTGAGGAAACTGTGGCCAAATGCTAGTACCAGCCTGCTGCCACCACTCTGGGGATGGTGCCTGAGGGCTCCCCGTGATTCAGGTCCGGTAACTCCTCTCCATTTCTGAACGGTCTCTTCCTCCCTCTGCCCCTCTGTTTTTTCTAAGCTTGACTTTGATGAACAGGGTTCCTAGCTTGTCATAAACATACTCATTTCACTTGTTTTTTTCTGGTCTTTGTTGTGAAGAGGTCTCACCAGAAGCATCTGTGTATTCCACCACCTTTTTTTTCAGTATTTTATTTTTTTATGGTATTGTTTTCCTGATTTCCTTTTATCAGTTCTCTTTATCAGTGTATAGGAATCGAACTGACTTTTGTATGTTTATCTTGTATACTGCTACTCTGCTGAGTCTTTCTATTAGTTCCAGCAGTTTTCTCATGGAATCGTTAGGGTTCTCCATGTTTTATATCATATCAGCCACAAATAGGAATAGTTTTACTTCTTCCTTGCCAATTGAATGCCCTTTATTTCTTTTTCTTGCCATATTACTCTAGCTAGGACTTCCAGCACAATTTTAAAAAGGAGTGGTGATAAAGGGCATCCTTGTCTTGTTCCCATTCTCATGTTTTCAGCCTTTCTCCATTGAGAATGATGTTGGCTGTTGGTTTTGTATAGATGCCCTTTATTATGTTACATGACAAAAAAAAAAAATTTTTTTTTTAATTCTTTTTTTAAAAATTTTGGTGTGGTTTCTGTCTCCTGCCTGGGGTCTTGACTTTGAAACAGACCTGAGAGTTCTCATAGAAGACGGAATTGCTCTGCATAATAGAGGGAGGAAAATATGCAGCCCCTGGAGCAATTAGGAGGGGCTGTAGGAAGCAGCCAACAAAGAGGGGAAGATGGGGTCCAGCAGAAAGCAGTCTGGAGAGGACTCAGTGGGGTAAAGGGCCACTGAAGAACAAACTATAGTGCCTGCTATTCCAGTTTAAGATGCTTGTCTTGCTCTGATGCAAATACCTCCTCAATCTTTCCTTCCAAACCTCAGTAAAGTCTATTATATCCATAGCATAAGGGCAGTTGTAAGAATAGAGGAAGAATGACTATCTTACTAGTGAAAAGTAGGAATTGTAGAATATTTTAAAAATAAATATAGTTTTATTACTTGCAAGAAGGGACTAAAACTCATCTCATGTGAACAAAGAGCCAGGAAATTTCTTGAATGGATAGCTATCTGTAAATATGCATTATAATGTTTCTTATTATAAAATCAAGGAGCCCTGGTGGCACAGTGGTGAAGCTTTCAGCCGTTAACCAAAAAGTTGGTAGTTCAAGCCCATTATCCTCTTCAGGGGAGAAAGATGTGGCAGTCTGCTTCCGTAAAGATTACTGCCTTGGAAACCCTGTGGGGCAGTTCTACTCTGTCCTCCAGTGTCGCTGTAAATTGGAATCGACACAACAGCAATTGATTTGATTTTTATTATAAAACCAAATACTGTGTGATGCAATATTTGGTTTTAATGTCCTTTTGAGAAGCTTAGAGGACTGACATGATGCCAAGTATTATCCTGTTTATTCTTATACTTCCAGGGACTGATCATAGTTATAGCTGTTGAGGAAAAGCAAAACGAGTCTTTGGTGAGCAAAATGAGTCTTTTAGTTGACAAATCATCAGAACCTGAGGACCCAGGAATTTCTAGAAGTCATAGAACATTTCTGCTGATGAAAAAAAAAATTTTTTTTTCTCTGTTCACTTTAAGAATAAAGAAAGATATGACAGTATTAACGGGTTGCTCATCCGTATTGGGTCACGTTGAAGGAGAATTTTTATTTCTGCTTTTAGGCAAACATGAAAGATTGTAAAAACCTATTTTTGTTCCTAGGACATTGCAGCTCACAAAATCTCTTATAATTTCTTACAGCAGTTACTCAAGGAGGTCATTTATTAGTTTTACTTCTTCTTATGTTACGTCTCAGCTTTAATAAATGATGTCTTTGAGCTAGTTTCTGCTCTCCATACCTTATTATAATCTAGCTGTGTGTCAGGAAGTCCAGAATAGTGGATTTTGATGAACTTTGCTTTAAGGCAAAACCATGGAGGAAGGAAAGATGGATGATGCATGATTGCCAGCTGTGTTGGGACCACAGCCTGCCTGGGGGATGCTTACTTGTCTGTTAGCTCCTGCTTGCTAATCCTAACACTCGTCTTTATGAAACCGTTACTGGGACCCTGGTACTCTACTCCTAGACAACGCAGACAAAATATGTAGGAATCAAAGCCTGTAATGAGAGCAACGACAAGTTTAAAAGGCAGTTTGTTCAACCACTGCCTAGAAGTCATGTAACTTTTCTACAAATGGAAAAAAAAAGATGTGTTTCATCTCTCTGTTCATTTGAAGAATAGAGAAAGATACAGCAGTATAAATAAAGCTTCCCCTCCCCTCCAGTTCCTGGGAGTGTGTCTCCTTTTCCACTGAGTTAATATAAAAAAAAAAAAAAATCAGATGGAATTCTAAGCTCTCTGAAGTCCCATGTCCCTGTCAGGCTAATAATGGTTAGTGCCCAATAAGCTGTAGTCATTATTTTGCACCAGCCATAGTGCTAAACATTTTCTATATGTTAGCCGGTTGACCTTAAGTCAGTTCTGACTTATGGCAACCCTGTGTGTTTCAAAGTAGAGCTGTGCTCCATAGGATTTTCAATGGCTGATTTTTTGGAAGTAGATCACTGGGCCAGTCTTCTAAGAAGCTTCTGGGTAGATTCTAACAGCCAACCTTTCGGATAGGGGCCAAGCACTTAATTGTTTGCACAACCCAGGGACTCCTTATATATATTATCTCATTAAATCCTCACAACCATCCCTCAAGCTAGGTGTTATTAACCACATTACACAAATTAGAGAATCATAGTTGAGGTGGGGATTAAGATCTCCCCAAGTGTTCTTAGCTACCAAATAGTACCGTTAGCATTTCACACAGATCTGTGAGATTCTGTCACCTATTCAATTTAAACCAGTCACGTGATTCACTGGCACAGCTTTGTATTTGCTCTTTGCTTTGAAGGCAGAGACCTGTGAAGACCAACTCTCTTTGGTCTGATGTGTTGGAAATCACTGAGGAGATTCAGCTCTCACAGTTGTGTCCTGGACAGTGGGAGGGCATTACTGCAGAGAGGTTTGATAGGAGCTCCCAAGACTTTACACCCAACCTTGGGCTCTGCCCCATGCCACAACTGTGTAGTCTCACAGACCCCATACCTGGATCCCAAAAGGTGCATTATAAGTTGACAAACTGGGTGCTTTTATGATAGAAAGTAGTTGATGAAAAAATGAGAAGCACAGTCTCTCATTCAACAAATTCTTATTGAGCATCTACTATGTGCCAAATGCTACACTAAGGATATAACAGTAGACAAAACAGACCTCTTGCCTTCATGCAGCTTCCATCAGGTCACAAGAGCCCCCTCATAAACAGGTGGTGGGAGTGTGAACTGATAATGCCTTTCTGACAGGTATTTCTAAATGCATAATTTTTGTAAAAATCTTAAAAAGGCACATATGATCTCCCTGTTGTTCTCTTCTTTTCCTTCCTGAACAATTCCGTCTTAGGGCCATTAGGTGGTGCAGAACAAGGGAAGTGGGAGTGGGGAGGAGCTGTGAGGAGCAGAGCGGTGAAACGGCTTCGCATGCAGGACAGAAGCCTGGCCTAGTGTAGGGTTAGAAGGTTACCAACATGGAAAGGTGGCAGGGGACAGGACGCATCCACACATGGGGAGAAATAATAAAATAAAAACAACATGTTCTTACCCTTTGATATGCCAAAATTACATCTAGAAATTTATTTTAAGGAAGTAAATAGCAAACAGAGATGTGCTCAAAAGGTGTATGTGAACTTGCCTGTGCTGCAATCATTTATAATGGGCAAAAGCAGGAGATTTCTTAAGACACAAAATGCCCACATCTTAAAGAAAGAGGCTGATAAGTTTCACTACATTAAAATTAAGAACTTCTTTTCATCAAAAGACCCCATCAAAAGAGTGAAACACAGTTCACAACCTGGGAGGCAATATTTGCAGCTTACCTAACTGGCAAAGAGTTCCTACAAAAAAGTTAAGAAAAGATAAGCAACTCAGCAAACAAATAGGCAAATGTATGAATAGGTAGTTTACAAAGGAGAAGAGCAAATGGGGATTGTTAATCAGGGAAATGCAACATAGCTCATACAGATGTACCACTTTACAAACACTAGCTTGGCAAAATGTTTTAAATCCAGCACCACCAGGTAATGTTCAAGGTGTGGAGCAACAGGAAGTCCTCCACACTGTGTCATCTAGCACAACTAACTGGAAAAGAAATTTGACTTAACCCTGTAAAGTTGAAGATGCGTGGTCCTAAACCTGGTGATCTTACTGGAAGAACAATCACAAGGAGGGGGCCTTGGAGGCACCCTGCCCAGCCCAGGTGCTCCAAGAGACACGTATAAGAATTGTTCATAATAGCCAGAAATGACCAAATATCCATCCAGCAAAGAACACTCCAATAAATTATAGAATATTCATACAATGAAAGGCTACCTATCTGTAAACCTAAAGGAACTATAGCATTACACATCAACAGAGAAGACGCTTTTACTCTTTCTTCCACTTTTTAAAATTCTGACCACTCTCTAAGGTCCATTTCATGTTCTACCTCCTCCACAATGACCATAATATTGTTGTTGTTGTTAGCTGCACTCGAGTTGGCCCCCAGCTCATGGCAACACCATGCACACCACAGAGCTGGTGCGCATGCCCATGATGGGCGCCTGATCCAAGCATTGTGATTCATAGGGTTTTCATTGGTTGATTTTTGGAAGTAGAATAGGCCTTTCCTCTTAGTCTGGAAGCTCCACTAAAACTGTTCAGCATCATAACAACATGCAAGCCTCCACTGACAGACAGGTGATGGCTACACATGAGGGGCACTGGCCAGGAAATGAACCCCAGCCTCCCTCATGGAAGGTGAGAATTCTACCGTTGAATCACAGCTGCCCCATAATGACCATAATCCATACGCATTGCCATTGAGTCAATTCCAACTCATAGCGGCCTATAGGACAGAATAAAACTACCCCATAGGATTTGCTGACCTTTTGATTAGCAGCTGATCTCTTAACCACTGTGCCACCAGGGCTCCAAACAGCTACCATTTATTGACTCCTGCTCTGTGCCCAGCACTCTACATGGCTTCGAGCTCCCGTTATCTCTAATCCCTACAACAGTCATTTAAGGTAGGTTTGTTAGCCTCATTGTGAAGAAGAGGAAGTCAATATTCTGAGTGGTTAAATGGCTGACCTTAAGGCAAGGAGTTGTTAAAGGTCCAAGCTCTTTCTTCTCTGCAGCTTAGCTCCATGAAATGTGTCCCAAAAAAGTACAGCCACCCCTGACAAATAATATTATTTTGGGGTTACGTAACAATTAACTTGGCTGTTGAACACCTTAAATTCATCCATCACTTTATTATAATCTTTCTAGTCTTGCTTTCCAAATGTGCTGTGTCCCGTTGTTTATGTCTATCATCTCCATAAAAGTTGTGTCAGTTCCTTTCACTTCTTGTCTAGTGAACAGACGAATAGGAACCCAGAAAATACTCATTCAAAAATTTGTTGGGCCCCTCCGATGCCAAGTTCTGCACTAATGAAATGGATTGAATGTACTGAAGCCTCTCGCAACTAGTCATTAGTAAGCAAACGGCCCACAATGTACAGCCAGTGTTCCCTTTCACACTTTTTCCTCCAAGGAAATTACATTGCCTTCATGCAGCTTTTGCAGCTGTTCACAAAGACAGTGAACTCAGGCACAAATAGAACGAGGGGACAAGCCATCGTGAGCCAGGATAGGAGCGCTTGCCATCCATGGACAAGCTAGGTTTGTTTCCATCCTTTCTCTTTGGCGTTTCTCCATGTTGCCTGTCCAGCAACAGGTAGAAATAGCAGCTTCCACTTTGCTGGAGTTTATAGGCTGTGACAGATGCAGAATAAGTAAGCAAACAGATTAATATGTACTATGTGACTGCATTAGTCCTCATTATTTTCAAGTTCTGTACTTGTACGTACATGTGAAAGTGGTATTTATCCACGGGAGCTGATTAAAAGAGAAGCATGCCAAGAGTCAGCACAGCAGTAAATGCCAGCACCAGAACGGCTCATTCCCTCTTCCCCACCCTCCCTCTCAGGCACCCGGCATAATTGTTACTTGATTTGATGGCTCATCGACCAGTGGCTCTCATATGGCCCAAAAAAGAGTGTGGCAGTTTAAGATGCCAACAAAGCTCCATTTTGTCTTGTACAAAGGTGATTTAGAAATTAATTTTAGGCTGGGTTTCTGACAAGAAAATGTGGCTAACAAGGCCATCTGAGACACAACCAAAAGAACGGACTTCACTGACCACCCTATTCTAAGCAGGAGAAGCAACCCCTAACGGCAGAAGCCCGGTGCGACAGCGCCTGGGTGTTCCTGCAGCCCCAAACCACAGTGCTCTGTACCGGAGGCCAGGCCGGACCAGCTGCTGTAGAGCCCATTCTGACTCATGGCTGCCCATGTGAGTCCCAGTAGAACTACAGTCCAGTAGGGTTTTCAACGGCTGATTTGTCATAAGTAGATCACAGTCTTTCTTCTGAGGTGCTTCTGGGTGGACTCAAACCTCCAACCTTTTGTTTAGCAGCTGAGCTTGTTAACCATTTGTACCACCCAGGTCTGCTTAAATATGTGTTGAGTGGCTCCATGAAGTAGGAAAATGCCGGCAGTGTGATATAGCCAGGGAGACCTCAGAATATATATATCCTCTAAACTGGAAGGCTTCTGCGTATACCAGGACCAAAGACATAAACGTGGACTATCTCAGGAACCAGGCCATTTGTTGTTCTAAGTAGAAGAAAATGATGAAGGCTTTGAATAAGGCTGAGCAGAGCTTAAGTCTTGGCTCTGCCAGTGTCTAGTGATGTTGACATTGACAGTTCAATACAACTTGGAGCCTTGATTTCTTCATCTGTCAAGTGGGCATAATAATGCATGTCCCAGTGGTTTCTTATGAGGGTTGGAAGATAAAATACATGTAAAAACCTGTCATATAGTAGATGATCGATGCTAATTGTTATTCCCTTCTCATTTCACTTACCTGTCACTACACATCTGGGGCAAGTAGTGACTTTTGCTGTCCTGAAGTGCACTTGGAACTGATCCAGACTAAACCTCCTGATTGCAGGCTGCCTTCATTATGCTGATGTCCCAAACGGCCTCTGAGACCACAATCACTCGTTTTGTAAATACAGCCATTTCCTTCCTCATAACTTAAAAAAAATACCGTGCAGGCAATTTTCAGGTACTGTAATGATGTAGAACTCCATCATTTTAAATATCTCACCCAAGAAATTGAAATAATTAAAAAAGCTGTATGCGTACAATATGGATATAAAAGTGGACAACAACCGTATAGTCTGCTCTAGGACAATTTAGAATTAAAAATCTACTATTTCTCTCTTTAGGAGCCCTGGTGGCACAATGGTTAAGCACTTGGCTGCTTATCGAAGAGTTGGAAGTTCAAACCCACCCAGCAACTCTGTGGAAGAAACACCTGGCGATCTGCTCCTGTAAAGATTCAGCCTAGAAAACACTATGGGGCAGTTCTACTCTGTCAAATGGGGTGGCTACTAGTGGAAACTACCTAGACAACACCTAACAACAACCACATCCCTAGCTTTGAGGGTTTTCTCACTTAGGGCATTTATTCTCTTTGCTTGTTACATTCTATCTGGGACTCATACCACTGCTCTAGAAGAATTGAGAACAAAACCTATTGGGTCAGCCCTATAGAATTGCTAATATGTAGCCACTTTTGACCTACAAAAATGGCAATTTCATAAGCATTTAAGCTGATAGAACCAGGCCAAGGATAAAAGAAATCTGTACAGGATGAGAGAACGTGCTTGGGGGGGTCCCCAACCCAGACAGCCCTTTGCTTCCCAGACTCAAAGTCTTCATGTTCTTGGTGATGTCTAGATTGTTTAGGTCTGGTAAACTGGACATTATTAGGCTTCTTTCCCCACTAGTAGGGCAGGTGCTAACCAAACAGATGCATAGTTATGACAGCAATAAAAGTCACTGATGGAGGGGGTAAAAAAGTCATTATCTCCACACCCAGACAGACTGAGGACAATAGGCCAGCTTCACAGAGTTCTTACAAATCATACCCTTGTGGAAGCCATGCCCTGTCAGGGAGTTGTCATCCCATCCTGAAGCTAATGACATTAATCATTAGCCAGCTCAGAAAGGTTAATGGGCAGTTTGAGTGAGAGGAAAGTTTTTATGAAGTTGGAGTCCCTGGGAATCATCACAGAGCACAGAGGGCCCTGAATGTGACATCACCATGAATAAGTCTCTCCACCCACCATCTACCAGACAGTAGGACATGTTGCCCCAGCCAAGTGCTTCACCCAACACTGCAGAAAGGGCCAGTGCACAGGAACCAGGAGTCATTCCAGACCCAGGCTTTCTGACTTCTTCCTAGGATACTTTTTTCAAAGAGTGTCTCGCAAATAAAAGTTTAAATACCTCTTTTATTTTTAAATAATCAATGTACATAGGCCAGACAATTTTCAGATTCCATAACACAATCAAACAAATAGGAAGATATAAAAACTGCCCCCTGATTGGGACACCATCCCCTACAATATTGCTGGCAATGCTTGACACTTGGTTCTGTAGGAAACAGAACCTGACTGTAACAAGTAGGCTTCCCTGGGGCTGGAGAGAAAGAGGAAACGGCCCCAGGGAACCTCCCTCGTCCTTGCCAGGCAACCTGTAGATACAAAGGTCAAATGTGTCAGATAATGTTTATGAAGCATTTGCTGAGTGGTCAACACTTGGGTAGACTGAAAAAAAGAAGAGGGGGGAGAAATTACCACCTTTCAGGAACTTACATGTTTATGACTGCATAGTAGGATGCACTTTTTGGCATCCTCAAATCCACCAGCCACTTCTCAGAAACTCTATGGGTCAGTTCTACTCTGTCCTATAGGATTGCTATGAGTCAAAATTAACTCAACGGCGATGAGTTTGGTTTTTGGTATGGTCATGATAAGGAGGTATTTGGTGTAGTAGTTACGAGCTGTAGCTACTAACCAAAAGGTTGGCAGTTCAAACCCATCAGCTGCTTCTTGGAGACCCTACTGGGCAGTTCTACCCTGTCCTATAGGGTCACTATGAGTCAGAATTGAATTGATGGCAAAAGGTTTGGGTTTTTTTTTTTTTTTTTGGTTTATGGTCATGATAGGGGGTCTTTTGTAGTAGAATTTAAATGCACAAGAGAGACAGAGACTCTGAAAATACACACACTCCAAAAGTTTTCTAGGAGGCAGTCATCTTTGCAAAGGGAAAAGTCTGAAGGCTAACAGATTGAACCTGAGGGCAGACTGCTGAGAGCTGCTTTCCGTCATCCTCCTCCTCCCAGAGGTGAACGCTCATCTCCATCCAGGGCCGGGATAGAGAAAAGATGAAATGGAATGACCGAGAATTCAATACACAGACAAAGGCAAGAAGAAATAGAACAAAGAGTGGCAGTGGACAGGGTACAGGGTGTGAACATGACAGATTTAAGACACTGGAGGGCCCAGAGGAGATGCTCAAATTGAGGGTTCACCTAGAAGAGACTCCGTGATTACCCCAGGGGAGCAGCATCCCATAAGAGGGCCAAAGAAAGGGGAATTAAGGCCCACATCACCCTCTGATGAGCAGTTTAGGCATGTGTACTCCAAATGCATTGCTGAAGGTAGGGGCTGTGTGTGTGTGTGTGTGTGTGTGTACACCCTCTGAGAGTCCTCCTTTCTAGGTTATATGTTTTGCCCACCCTTTCTGACATTACATATACACTTGAACAGCTAGCAGTAAGGCTTCTTATTTTGTAAAAGGCTCTGCCTTTCCAATATTCTTATGTTGTTGTTGTTAGGTGCTGTCGAGTCGATTTCGACTCATAGTGACCTTTGTGACAGAGTAGAATTGCCCCATAGGGTTTTCTTGGCTACAATCTTTATAGAAGCAGATCGACAGGTTTTTCTCCCATGGAGCTGCTAGATGGGTTTGAACTGCCCACCTCTGGTTAGCAGCTGAGCACTTAGGCATTTAAGCCATCAGGGTTCCACTCTTGTGTACATGTACTTCTAAAATAACTGTTAATAAATTGGTTGCTATAAAGTCATTGTTGTTGTTAGGTGCTGTAGGGTAGGTTCCGACTCATAGCAATCCTATATACAACAGAACGAAATACTGTCCAGTCCTGTGTCATCTTCATAATTGTTGTTATGCTTGAGCTCATTGTTGCAGCCACTGTGTCAATCCATCTCATTGAGGGTCTTCATTTTTTTCATCGACCCTCTACCAAGCATGATGTTCCTCTCCAGGGATTGGTCCCTCCTGGTAACATGTCCAAAGTATGTGAGTTGAAGTCTCACTATCCTTGCTTCTAAGGAGCATTCTTGATGTACGTCTTCCAAGACAGATTTATTCATTCTTCTGGCAGTCCATAGTATGTTCAACATTCTTCATCAATACCATAATTCAAAGGCATTAATTCTTCTTTAGTCTTCCTTATCCATTGTTCAGCTTTCACATGTATATGAGGTGATTGAAAACACCGTGTCCAGGGTCAGGCATACCTTAGTACTCAAAGTGACAGCTTCACTTGTTAACACTTTGAAGAGGTCCTTTGCAGCAGATTTACCCAATGCAATGCATCTTTTGATTTCTTGACTGCTGCTTCCCTGGGTGTTGGTTGTGGATCCAAGTAAAACGAAATCCTTGACAACTTCAATCTTTCCTCCATTTATCATGATGTTGCTTACTGGTCCAGTTGTGAGGATTTCTGTTTTCTTTTTGTTGAAGTGCAATCCATCCTGAAGGCTGTGGTCTTTGATCTTCATCAGTAAGTGCTTCAAGTCCTCTTCACTTTCTACAAGCAAGGTTGTGTCATCTGCATAACGCAGGTTGTTAGTGAGTCTTCCCTCAATCCTGATGCCCCATTCTTCTTCATATAGTTAAGCTTCTTGGATTATTTGCTCAGCAATTACACTGAGGAAACTCTGGTGGTGTAGTAGTTAAGTACTACAACTGCTAACCAAGAGGTCGGCAGTTTGAATACGCCAGGCCCTCCTTGGAAATTCTATGGGGCAGTTCTACTCTATCCAGTAAAGTCACTATGTGTCGGAATCAACTCGACAGCACTGGGTTTTTTAATCAGACTGAACAAGAATGGTAAAAAGATATAACCTTGACGTGCACCTTTCCTGACTATACCATGCAGTATCCCATTGTTATGTTGGAACGACTGCCTCTCGATCTATATACAGGTTCCTCACAAGCACCATTAAGTGTTCTGAAATCCCCATTCTTCGCAACTTTATACATAATTTGTTATGATCCACACAGTCGAATGCCTTTGCATAGTCAATAAAACACAGGTAAACATCTTTCTGGTGTTCTCTCTTTTAGCCACGATCCATCTGACATCAGCAATGATATCTCTGGTACCGTGTCCTCCTAATCCTGCTTAAATTTCTAGCAGTTCCCTGTTGATGTACTGCAGCAACCACTTTTGAATGACCTTCAACAGAATTTTACTTCTGTGTATGGTATTAACGACATCGTTCAATAATTTCTGCACTCCATTGGATCATCTTCAGATTGGCATAAATATAGATCTCTTCCAGTTGGTTGGCCAGATAGCTATCTTCCAAATTTCTTGGCATAGACAAGTGAGCACTTCCAGCACTGCATCCGTTTGCTAAAACACCTCAGTTGGTATTCCGTCAACTCCTGGAGCCTTTTTTTTCCACCAATGCCTTCAGTGCACCCTGGACTTTTTCCTTCAGTACCGTCAGTTCTTGATCATGTGCTGCCTCCTGAAATGACTGAACATTGACCAAGTCATTAATTAATTTATATAGCACTTATTCAATGAGTCCTGCCATGTACTAGGTGTCCGGGACACAGCAGTAAACGGGACAAGCAAGGTATGGCATGCATAGTGCTCACAAATATGAGAGAGACAGACAAACAGATAAAGAAGTCATTAATTGTACTAAGTTCTCTGAATAAGCAGAGTAATGCAATAGAAAGGAACCGGGGTGGAAGGAGGGCTTTATACAGGTGGTCAGGGAAGACCTCTCTTGGTAGATAGCAGCTAAGGTGAAAGTAATGGAGAAGGAGCCACTCATGCCAAAAGCCCAAGAAAGAACCATTCCAGCAAATAGGAGGAGCTCGTGCAGGTTCCCTATGGGGACAGAACAACAACAACAAAAGGCCTGAGGTGCTGTGGTGATTGGTTCAACTCCACAGCAACTAACAGGGATCTTGTTGACATAGTAATGCTGTCTTCTTCAAAGCAGTCACCTTGGGAGGCTGGACATTTACTCCAACAAGAACCAATATGTTTCCAGACCTCACTGACCTATGATTACCAAAAAGAGCATGTTTCCTTCATTATCCAAACTACCATGACTTTGAGACCCAGTCCCATGGGGAGAGAGATGGAGATGACTTGGGGTCTTCTGGGCCATAGAAGAACTTCGAGTGTTTTTTGTTTGTTTTATTTAAGTCCACAGGAAGCCATGAAGAGCTTGTAGCAGTGAATCACATGGTCTGACTTACATTCTTAAAGACCCCTGTGGCTGCCCAGAGAGAGCTGGGTTGTTAGGATGCTTTTACCAAAGGTCAAGGAGAGAGGTTGGTGACTTGGACTAGAGTGAGGGCAATAGAGATGGAGAGGAGTGAGCAGATTTGGGAAAATCTGGTACATGCAAGACTTGCTGATGGACTAGACGTGGGGGAGTGAGGAATAGAAAGGGCAAGGTAAGAGGGGTTTAACTAAGAGTATCAAATACTTCACTGAAAACTAAGAACAGTTCAGTTAAATTATGATTATTTTACCCACATAATGAGAACCTCTAAATACATGTAAGATACTTGGAAGGTTGTTTCCACTTTTATGTTTACCTTTTTTCCCAGCTAATGGGTGTCTTATCCACCACAGGTCTGTCAGTTTGTCTTACTGTGGTGGCTTGCGTGCTGTTATGATGCTGGAAGTTATGCCACAGGTATTTCAAATACCCGGAGGGTCACACATAATAGATAGGTTTCAGTGGAATTTCTAGACTAGAAGAGGCTAGGAAGAAAAACCTGGAGATCTACTTCTGATAATTAGCTAGTGAAGACCCTATGGATCAAAACAAATTATTGTCCAATGAATTCAAATATGCCTACCATCATGGGGATGACACAGGACCAGGCAACATTTCATTTTGTAGTATATGGGGTCACCAGAAGTTGAAGCTGACCTGACAACAATTAACTAACAGGTATCTTGTGGACATACTAATGCTGTCTTCTTTAAAGCAGCCACCTTGGAAGGCTGGACACCTACTCCAATTAGAACCAATATATTCTCAGACCTCACTAACCTAAAATTGCCAAAAAGATCATGTTTCCTTTATTAACAAAATTACCATGACTTTGAAGCTCAATCCCATGATCCAGAAAAGTTATTCTTCTCCCTTTTTCTCCTCCATGGAAATTCTGGAGAATTCCTGAAAGACGCCAGGTATACTCTTCACCCATCCCAAGAGTCCCTAGCCACCCCTCCAGAGCTCTGCAAGTCCCCTTGAATCATCTTCAAACTGTCTTCTCCAGGCTGCCCTGCTCTCCCCACAACTAGGTGCTCCAGGGCAGATGCAACTTCTGCCTTGAATTCCCCCAAATACAGCTAAGAACAGTCAGGTTGCTTAATAAAATTTAACTGGAGGCTTGGAGTTGAAACAATAACAACTCAGAGAAACCTTTACATGCTTATTAAAAGGGGTTGCTCTAAAGTCATAGCTCCAAAAGCCAACCTCAGGCCTTTAGCTAGCTAGCTCTTGGCTAATGTTTCTATGACAGAGCCAGCTCAGCCTCCTAACAAACAGATTCCAGGTCTCATTCCCAGCTCTGAACCCAGTTTGAGCCCCCTCAGTACCAGGCCTCAGCACCAGGCCTGCTGATTTCCATCCTGAGTTGACTGGCAGCAGTCACTTCCACTGCCTATAAGAGTGGGAAGAACCACAAACCGTCCACAAACTGCAACACAGCCTCTGTGTCCTTAAACCCCAATCTCAATCATCAATGGACCATTTTCATCTCCCGATCTTAATACCACCACACCTAGGACTCTAGCTCAGTAGACCAGATAGTACTGGGCCAAACCTTGTTCAATTCCTTTTCACAGTCTTTTTCCTCCAGTGCGAAGTGAAGGTCAGGCTACCTTCAGGCCACCTTCTAGGGTACAATGTCCTGAAACAAATAATGGAATCCCTGGGTGGTGCAAACGGTGAAGCATGTGACTATAAACAAAAGGTTGGCGGTTTGAACCCACCCAGAGGTGCCTCAGAGAAAGGCCTGGAGATTTGCCTCTGAAAAGTCACAGCTACGAAACCCTATGGGGTGCAGTTCTACACCGCACGCGCAGAGTCTCCATGAGTCGGAATAGGCTCTATGGCGACTAGTGTAAACAAATAATTAGACAAAACATATGGTCATGCATATATACAGACACGCACATGTGCACACACACATACACACATCTCCCTAGAACAATTTTTAGAGACAATCTCTAAAACTTAAATTCACATTTAGGGATGCAACAAGGACAATAGCCTACAAAAAATAGGCTTGATTTATATTGACTAGAACACGTAAGATCTCAGCCTACACTATCTAGAGTCAGATTTAGGATGACTTTCATTACACAAATGGTTGTTCTTTGACAAACTGAAGTGTCTGTTTCCCAAAACAAAAGGAAATCTGCCACAACAATGAATTGATTTCTCAGCCTCTAACGACAAAACTATTAGTAATTTTTAAAGAACTGTTCTACTGCTTCAAAAAATATTTTTCAACTGGGCATTGCCACATAATGATGCAGTCATAGCTCAAAATATTTTGCAAATTCCTCCCTTGGAATTGCCTCTAGAGCCAAGAGCACATTCTTTAAACATAGTCTCAATGGTTATAAATCGTTTTACTTAGGAGTTGCACTGATTCTTGAAATCAACCAAAAATCATTTCGAATCAGATCTGGTAAATATAGGTGGTCAAGGTGGGTAATCCTGCTTTGGTAGAGAACAAAGTGTAGCTATGAAATATCACCCAAGTTGTCTTGGGTGGGTCAGAAACTATCTTTCAAGGCTATTAGTTAACCTTTTTATTGTTTTGTTTTTTATTCTGTGCCCGGATACATTCTAGGATGAGACAGAAGCCCAGAAAACAACTAATTGCAATGTGAAATGAGAATATTAATAATAGCCATGTATACAAAAGCTCAGGAATCTTACCAAACATCACAATTAGGAGGAGACAAGGGCTTGAGCAAAAAGTTTCAGAAATGGTTTAAGCAAACATGTCATAGTAATCAGAGTTTTCATCATGGCTAATTTAAAGGCCACAGCATTTATTTAGCTGTGTTCATTCAGACATATCTGTGAAGACACCTGCCCCTTTACCTTACAATTACATTTTTAAGTAAAAGGGCATGAACTTAACTTCACCCCAAGTCATGGCAGCAGGACCAAATAAGACTTTACTTTTGACCATGGCTCTTGGCCTTTTCTTGCCTTGTAACACACTTTTAGTTGTGACCTTGGACTTCCTTTGAGCAAAAACCTCTTGGCTGCCATGCACCATAGTTACTTAGGAAATCCCTTATGACTTCCAAAACATTCACGTGTTTCTTCTGGAATAGTATTGCAGATATATATATGTGACAGCATTTTCTCGCCTTATGCATGTTTATGAACACTGAATCACTTTGCTTAAAACCGACCCCCATTGCCTAGAGACATTCAAGCAGCTGTTTAACAGCACCTTACTATTAAAGCCCCTGCCTGCTTGGCCAGGGAGGGAAGAATCCTAAGTATTGGCTAGGGAACTGAAGGTACAAAGGCAAAACGTAATGGAGTTCCACCAGAGTCCTATGATGGCTTGAATGAAAAGTATCTTGGGGATTTGTGTGGCAGATTTTACTAGTCAGCCCTCCATTTTATATCTCCCCGAAAAGCCTGAAACACCAGTTGCTACTCTAGGGTTTCTCATGCACAGTGGCAAAGTGGCTTCAAAGCCCTTTCCCGGGAAAAGCCAGCAGGGGTAATGACCTGAGAGATTTCAGCTGGGGCACCAGCATGGGTTGGGTCTGCCATTTTTCATCAAAATCATCTCCTGGATTTTCAAAGTAAACATTAGGAAGAAAAGAAGTGAAATAATATGGCATCTGTGGAAATCACCCTATTTCAGGTCTGTGGGGTGAACAGAGCTGATATTTTACCAGACGGGGTACATAGGCCCTTAGGAATCAAAGAGCAAGAGAGGTGGAAAGGAATTTCAGTCATGCCAAAATTTCACCTAGACTACTGTTTCATACTTTTCTTTGACTTGCTCTATAAATATTTTACTACAACTTTCAAAGTTTATAGGATCCTTAAGACTTGTAAAAAAGTTGAGTAACTGGAAACCAATGGCTGATACCTACCACGGGGATCTTGATTTTTATTTTATTTATTTATTTATTTTAGAGCCTATTGCGCAGAATGCGTCCCACTCAGGATCCCTTGAAAGGACAGGTTCTTCTAGCTGAAGTGACGAATCTACAGGGAGTAAAGAAAAACGCGGTCCGTTTATCAACTTCCGTGGATTTGGGTCCTCTCTCCACAGAGTCAGAACTCCGTGATTTTGGCCCTAGACCTGGAGCTTCCATGGCTCAGGCACTTTTGAGGCTAAGAGTATGTGCTGACTTATTGCTTTGTTCCAAAAAGACCCCAATGCCCCAGATCCTGACTCTTGCATCACACCCAAATTCCTCCAGAGGAGGCTTGGCTTTCTTTCTTCCCCTAACCTCATCTTGATGCATTCTGGGAATGAGTGACAGGCTGCCGGTTTTAAATGGAGCTGTTGACAAGGGGACCACGACTCAAATTTTAAGAGTATGCTTGAAAAATATGCACAAGTGTCTCCTGGTTCTCAGTGAGCTGAGTTTTGTTGACTTTTGAGCTAATTACCTTCATTTCTAAACCCTGTATATAACAGTATGGTTAACAGTCTAGACAAGATTCGTTCATCTGTATACTTGGATATATTTGTTCCATGGGTTGATTCATGTATAATTCTCTTTTATTTAATGACATAGAGTTAATAAATTAAAATTTGGGTCCTCATACCAGGTGAATCTATCACTTGCATGCATAGAAATCCACACATAAAGCAAATATGAGAGGCCAAATGTTATGGTTCCCGTGATCTGTAAAGTTCTGCATGGCCCGGCCTCCACCTCCTCATCTCTGTAGAATAGACATGATGTAAACATATCAAAATAAAATAAATGTCAAACTGAATTAAGTGTAAGAAATTAACAAAAATTAATTACCACGGATTAGAGTGACAGTCGCCCTTTTGGTAAAGCTTTGGTACAGAGGCCCAAAGCTTAAACTGGTCCATGGGACTAATAGCCCACATGAACCACAGCCTCTTCTAACCTAAGACCAGAAAAACTAGATAGTGCCCAACTACCACTACTGACCATTTTGACCAGAGACACAATAGAAGGTCCCAGATAGAATGGGAGAAAAAAATTTAGAACAAAACTCAGATTCCTAAAAAAGACCAGACCTACTGAACTGATAGAGACTAAAGGAACCTCCAAGATGATCATCCTAAGATACGCTTTGAACTTGCAATTGAAGCTATTTATGCATGTTACCTTTCAGACAAATAATAGCCTGGCTTATAAAATAAACAATATCACTCATGAATAATGTGCTTCCTTCAACAATTAACTACATGAGGCAAAATGGTCAACATTTACCCAAAAGCAAAGATGAGAAGGTAAATAGGGGAAGGGAAGCTCGATCAATGTAAACAGAACAAACAGAAAGCAAATAATGAGAATGCTGACACATTGTAAAAATTGTAACCAATAGCATGGAACAGTTTGTATAAAAAATTGTTAAAGGGGAACCTAATTTGCTGTGTAAACTTTCACCTAAAATACAATAAAATATTATTTTTTAAAAAATATCATTCCACTTTAACATGCCTTTGGTGAGGCATCTGTTTATTATTTTTAGCTTTTTCCTAATAATCACACAAACTGACCTAATCACACAATGGGCTTTATACTAATGAATTGTCAAAAGAAAGCAAACATTGCCTTTGAGGCTATATTCTCAGGTGAATTTGGCATGCCCTGGTTTGAAGACTTTCCTCTCCAAATGGGTGTGGGGCTCTCTTTTATCTAGCTTCCTGCCTTGTTGAAAATTTCTCTACACATGCAAAGTCTTAGCCAAGACTTCAGAAGTACTCAGTGAGCCAGATAAAATCCGTCCCAAGATTTTCACTCCCTCCCTTGCGAATATTTAGAAAAACCTCACTTCTGAGTACAGAGCTACTTGGTTAGGACGGAAGATGTTAATGAAAAAGTGTTCCACTTATGAAACTTGAGTCAAAATCAGAGAAAGTTCTTTATTCAAAGGCCTATGGTTTTATTGAAGGAGCCCTGGTGGTATAAGAATTAATCGCTGTGTTGCTAAATGAAAGGTTGGTGTTTCGAACCTACCTAGCAGCTCTGGGGAAGAAAGACCAGGCCATTTGCTCCCATAAAGATTACAGCCTAGAAAACCCTATGGGTGATTCTACTCCATCCTATGGGGTCGCTTTGAGTCGAAAATTGACTTGATGGCACCTAACAACAACATAGTTTTATTATACAAATCCATATACTTTCCCAAGACCAGTAAAAGGAAGAAGGGGCCATTCAAACAAAGCCTTGTCAAAAGATTGAACGTAAGGGAGAAGATTTTGATGGACTGTGGCATCTCCTAACTCAAACATCTCTTAAGAACCTCTTGTGAAAAGTGGATATAGGGCTTCTAAGACCTCAAAACATAAGATCACTAGAAGCGCCTTTGCTGTATAAAAATTTAGTAACGTCATTCTGACGGAAATCTGCATCATGAGCCAGCACCCTCTTTCTCAAAGCATGATTTTTGTGGAGATAGATGAGTATTGTATTTCTGGACTTGCATGGTCACAAGGTAAGGTGGCACCATCAGGACATCTGTAACCACTACCCATACCAGTCACTATCAGATTGATTCCAACTCATGGCAACCCCATGTGTGTCAAAATAGAACTGGGATTTCAATGGCTATGACCTTTCAGAAGTAGATTGCCAAGGCTTTCTTCTGAGGTGCCTCGGGGTGGATTTGCACCACCAAACTTTCGGTTAGCAGCCAACCACATAAGTATTGACACCATCACATGGTATAAACTCAGCCTCCCAGTCTATAGACAAGTCTTGCTTGAAGACAGAGATGAGACCAGATAACCTTTCAAGTTCTCTTCCCACGCAGATTCTTCTTTTCTTGTCGGTCTGTAGCAGAAAACCCAATCTGAGATCAGCTATTACACAGGACATGCATACGATTCCACACAAGAAAGACTGACCGTGAATCATTCCAGGATCGAAAAAGTTAATAAACCAATGAACTAATTATTTACTGAGCATTGGTAGCCTTCAAAAAGGAAGGATAAATTACACTCTTTTTTTTTTCAAGATGAAAAACCTAATTAGTATTATGCTCTGAGATATATTTTTATTGAAAGCTATGTTTTTATTTTTAATTAGTTCAATAAATTGCAATAGGCAGGCTTCTCCTCCTTAGTTAACTCCCCAGGCTGTAGAATAATGGTAGGAAATTAGCTCCATTTCAGTCTTTGATCCTTTAAGATCACGGTCTGCAATTGTGCTGGACTACTGTCAACTGTTCGTAAGACCCTGAAGAGGGGAAAGCCTTAGCCTCCCTTAAAATCCCTTCAAATATGTAAAAATGCATACTGTCGAGAGAGCAGGTCCGCAGCTGCATTAAGCAAAGAACAAAGTTGATCATTAACCTTAAAAGGAGGGCTTTTCATTGAACTTCCCCCACCCAAAAAAAGATTAGACTAGGTTTTCTAGGGAAACCTTTGAATCTTTTTTTTTTTTTTTTGCCTAACAATCTGTATTTGTTTGGAGACACTTAAGTCTCTTCCTGACTTTTTATCTAAATATATATCCTAAGTTGTCTAAGCTGCCTTGTTAAAGTAAAATAACAGTACAATAAAAAAAAAAAAAAAAAAACTTGTTCCAAAACTAGGCAATGATTTATTTGAGCTATGTGATAATCGGATGCTCCTATAGAGTTTGTTTTATTTCTTCTGGGTTCCATTTTCCTGCCTCTTGCTTATTTTTCTGACACTGCAAAAAATTCATGCATCTTTTAAATTAAGTACATTGTGAGATAAAATCACATTCTAATAAGTAAAAAAAAAAAAAAAAAACCCCACCCCATCCTTTTATTTAGTGGAGCTTCTTTTTTTTTTTTTCATTGTTTTGGTTAAAGTAATGAGACCACTTTTGACTCTGAATTCCTTTTTTATGAGAAGTTTTGTTTGTTTGTTTTAAATATATGTACATTAAATCAATTTTAACCTGGAAGTGTTGTTCTGACTGGTGTTAACTAAAATTTGAGTCACCCCATTTCCACAAATGTTATATCTTTCATGCAGCTACAACAGTTTGCTAAGCATTTGCTCTACATTATAGATTTATGATGTGCTTTGTTCTTCTATGGCCCCTAGTTTTCAGCTATATTTCTACATACTCAGGCTCTCCTTCTACAGATTCAAAGTTCCACTTTCCCAGAATTCCCCTCGAGGCTCAACAAGCATATTAAATTTCTGCTTAAGGATGGTGGGACTATCTCATCCAATCTTTAACTCCCAATCTCATATACAATGATATTTTAATTGTTTGTCTTATTTGCAAGATATCTGATCGTGTAGTATTAACCAAGTTCCTCTATTTACTTTGGAGCAATATTTCTTCCCTGGGGCTCATTTGGCTGGTTTCACATTCTGGTGTAATAATATATCAAATACAAACTTAGGGGAGAAATTAGAAAAACAGTCTATTCAGAAGAACTATTTAAGAAACCTACTGAGTTGGAAGCTTTCTCCCCTAGTTGAGATCATTTTATTTATTAAGAAAAAAAAATTAATCTATAAATTATATCCTAGGGGAAAACTTCATAGTGGGTATAGTGAACGCCTAATCTCCAGGTACTCTCTATTTGTGTAGCAGGGTATCTTGATGCCTGGTGAGAGCCACAGTACACTCAAGACAGAAGTCTCTGGAGCAGAATCCCCACTTTTAAATGGTATTCATAGCCCAGCTTCAGATGGAACTAAAGCCATTCTCCCCACTGTAGTTCCATGGACCTAACTTTGCCTGGACAGAAGATCCTTGGTTTTATTTCATCTGTGCCTTTCCTCTTCCTTGTCAGGTACACTTCCCTATCAGATCACCCTTCCCACAGTCCTTATAGAAAACATTCCATTTGAAAAATCTTGGTTTTTACAAAACAAGTTTACAAAAGCAGAATCTCCAGCCCTGAATGTTTGGTCCCACAAAAGAGCTTCTCTAGGGATAGGCAGCGATTTCTTCCCATCTTAATTCTGCTGGACTGCCCAAACATGGCTGCCGGAACCAAGTGGCTACAAAATCTTCCTTCTTCTTTTCCCCCTTGAAATTGATGCTGAGCCCTCTTCTGGCCCAGCCTTCTTACCTTGCCCCAGTGTTTGATCAGGGCAAAAACTTCAGGGGCAGAACACGTGGTAACAAACAAAAAGGGAGGGTAAAGCCTCATGTCCAGCTGTCCCTTCTTCTGTTTTCCCATCCCTCTCCCTATGTCCCATTGTTCCAGTTACTATTGCTATATAACACCAAAAACAAGTAAACCCAAAAACCTAACAGCCTAAACAATCATTTGATTATGGTCATGAATTTTGTGGGTAAGGAATTTGGTCAGGGTGCAAGGAGAATGGCTTGTGTCTGTTCTGCCCTACTTGGAAGCTCAACTGAAGCTCAGTTGCACAGCTGGGGCCTGGAATCTTCTGAAAACATCTTCAATCACATGTCTGATGGTTGTTGCTGAATGTCAGATGGAGCCTCCGTTCTTGTTCTGAAGCATGAGAGTCAGGTTTTAAATTTATATTAATGTCTAACTGGTATGAGTATATGGGAAAATTTCTAATGCATAAGTGTATCCAGAGAATTGTATCATATCTCAGAAATATGTATAAACATATAGCTACTAATGTCTATCTAAACACATATATATGTATACTATGTACATGTATACATATACATATATGTATGTGTACACATATACACTTATACATATGTACGCATAGAGAGAGAGATTTTACCTAAAACCACTGCAAGAACATAACTACATATGTTAAAATACACCCATTCCTCACTTACCAACTGTCACTTCTCCGCATAGTCTCAGGTTTCAAAGACCAGGTTGTTATGTGAAAATCTGTGTTATGTGCAAATGGAAGGTGACCACATCATATTACATGGGACACAGATGGCTGTGTGGACCCAAGCAGAGGTGGAAAATGTAGACGGATAATGAGATAGATTCATATATTGATATTCAAATGATCACTGTTATTGATATTACTTTACTATAAATATGATGATACCTATAGTACTGTTGGAAACCCTGGTGGCGTAGTGGTTAAGAACTACAACTGCTAACCAATAGGCTGACAGTTCAAATCCACCAGGCTCTCCTTGGAAACCCTATGGGGCAGTTCCACTCTGTTCTATAGGGTCACTATGAGCCGGAATCAAGTCGATGGCAATGGGTTTGTTTTTTTTTGGTTTATAGTACTATTTAATAAGGTGTCTATAAAGTGGAAATTTCTACTTGGCACTTTATGTGTGCTCAAGCAACTGTGATAGGACATCTTTTAAAATAAAAAAAAAAAATCTGTTTACTTTAACACTCACCGTAGATTTAATTCTTGAAAAGCCTTCAGCCACACCTAACAAACCAACAGGTGCTGGTGAGGCTGTGGAGAGATTGGAATCCTCATTGCTTGCTAGTGGGAATGTAAAATGGTGCAGCTGCCATGGAAACAGTTTGGTAGTTCCTCAAAAAGTTAAACGTAGAATTACCATATGACCTAGCAATTCCACTCCCAAGTCTATAACAAAAAGACTTGAAAGCAGGAATTCAAACAGGTATTGCTACACCGATGTTCATTGCAGCCTTATCCACAATAGCCAAAAGGTGGAAACAATCCAAGTGTCCACCGATAGATGAATGGATAAACAAAATGTGGTATATCCATACACTGGACTATTATTCAGCAATAAATAGAAATGAAGTTGTGACACATACTACCACATGGATGAACCTTGAAAACATTACGCTGAGTGAAATATGCCACGCACAAAAGGACAAACATCATTGATTCTGCTTACATAGTGTCACTATGAGTCAGAACTGATTCGAGGAAATATTGCCCCAAAGTAAATGGAGGAAGTTGGTTAATAGTGCACAATCAGATATCTTGCCAATAAGACACACAATTAAAATATCATTGTTTATGAGATTGAGTGTTAAAGATTGTATGAGATAGTCCCACCATACTGAAGCAGATATTTAGTACACTTGTTGAGCCTTAAGAGGAATTCTGGGAAAGTGGAACTTTGAAGCTGAAGGAGAGGAAAGACTGCAAATTTTTTAACACTGCTCCCACTGAAAGGTGGAATCTGTATCCTCTCTCATTAAATCTCGGTGCACTTGTGACTTGCTTGTCTCTCTTTCTTGACCCACTCTGAAAACAGATGTAATTTAGCTACTACTTTCCTAACCTTCTGTAAAACCAAAAACCAAAGCCTTTGAGTCAATTCCAACTCATAGCAACCCCGTAGGACAGACAGGGTAGAACTGCCCCATAAAGTTTCTAAGGAGCATCTGGTGATTTCAAACTGCAGACCCTTTGGTTAGCAGCCATAATACTTAACCACTGCGCACCAGGGTTTTTAAACCAAACCCTTTGCTGTCAGTCGATTCCAACTCATAGCTACCCTATAGGACAGAGTAGAACCGCCCAACAGAGTTTCCAAGGGGCGCCTGGTGGATTCGAACTGCCAACCTTTCAGGTAACAGCCGTAGCTCTTAACCACTAATGCAAATTCACAGCTTTTTTGAAATGCCTAAGATTCATTTCCTTGGCTGCTGGAAACAAACGTGAAGGAGGGTTTGTGCATGTACGTGTGTGTTTAAGATTTAGGAATGAGTATAACCTTCCTTTTGGGTTGCTTCTTCTTTTGATCTTTCCCGTAGAGCTCAATTATTTTAAGTCATATTTTTCCCCCTACTTTGTGCAGACAAAGGTATATTTCAGAGAAAAATAAGACATGAAGTAAGTATCCTGGGTGAAGAGCATTATAGGATGTACGTCGTGTGTGTGTGTGTGTGTGTTGAGAGAGGTCTGAAGAAAAGCTGGGAGTGAAAGGACTAAGAATATTGCCTTAAAAGTTGATAAGCTGAAACCATTGCCCTGAGGCAATCTTTAAAACTTAAACCAAAAATATCCCCCGAATTCTTCTTAAAACCATAGTTTAGCTTAACTAGTAAAAAATGTCTGCCTTGAGCATTAGCTCTTTTAAGATCTGAATGGGATCAAAGTGATAACAGCAACTCTGAAGATTAGATAAGAACATTAGGGGACAGTGAGTTCATATTAATGGGGGAGGAACAATTCAGAAAAGGAGGGTGAGAGTGGTTGCACAACTCAAAGAATGTAGTCAATGTCACTGAATTTTGCATGTAGAAACGCTTGGGTTTGGTGTATGTTTTGCTGTGTATATGCTCGAAGACAACAACAAAATTAAAAAAAAATTTTAACACTACTAAGCATGGTAGTTTACAAAATGACTCCAAGTTTTTTGATACTGCTCCCAATGAAAGGCGGAGTCTATATTCTCTTGCCTTAAATCTAGGGAGACTTGTGACTTCCTTGTAGCAACAGAATGCTGCATTACTTTCCATGCTAGGTCATAAAGGGCAACATAGCTTTCAACTTGTTCATAGAAGCTTGTAGAACCCTGATACAGCCATTCGAATTGTGACAAAGCCTAGCCACATAGAGAAGACACATACAGGTGCTACCATTGACTGCTTCAGCTGAGGTCCCCTCTGGCATCCAGCATCAACCATCAGACACGGGAGCGAAGATACTGCCAGAAGATTCCAGCCCCCAGCTGTGGAAGTGAGTTTCAGTTGAGATTCCAAATAGGGCAGAACAGAAACAAGCCACTCCCCTTGCACCCTGACCAAATTCCTTACCCACAAAATTTGTGACCATGATCAAATGGTTGCATAGGCTGGTAAGTTTCAGGGTAACTTGTTATATAGCAATAGTAACTGGAACAATGGGACATAGGGAGAGGGATGGGAAAACAGAGGAAGGGACAGCTGGACACGAGGCTTTACCCTCCCTTTTTGTTTGTTAACATGTGTTCTGCCCCTGAAGTTTTTGCCCTGATCAAACACTGGGGCAAAGTAAGAAGAGCTGTAGCCTAGCCCTGCACTATTTTCTTGATCGTTGGCATGTTTGAGTCCACTGTTGCAACTATTGTGCACTTTGAATGCCTTCCAACCTAGGGGGCTGTAGAGAACAATCTTCTGTTGTGATCTATAGACTATTCACAGGCTAATTTTTGGAAGTAGATCACCAAGCCTTTCTCCTAGTCTGACTTAGTCTGGAATCTCCACTGAAGCCTGTCCACTATGGGTGACTCTGCTGGCATTTGAAATACCAGCGGCATAGCTTCCAGCATTGTAACAAGTAAGCCACCACAGTATAACAAACTGACATATGGGGGTGGCTTGCTGTATTAGTTAAGGCAAAAGGCTAAGCTTCTATAACAAAGAGACCCAATACTACAGTGATATCAGTCTGGATAGCTTCTTTAAAAACTTTATTTCTCTCTCATATAACAGTACTAAGTGAACGTTCCAGGTGCAGGCTGCTCTGCTCCACAGTTAATGTTATTTAAGGACATAGATTCCTACCAAGTTATTGCTCAGTTCTTGCCCACCGCCCACCAGTGGCCATTCACCTGAAGAGTGGCCAGCTGCATGGTTGAAGGTAGGTTGCAGGCATGTCCACATTCCTGCTTGTGAGGAGGGGAAAACACAGTGGAGGCATGCCCACTCACTGAGGGTCCAGGCGCAGAAGTATAACTCACCAGTTTTGCTCAAACTCCACTAGACTAGACAAGGGTACCCCTAACCTCAAGGAATGCTGGGAAATGTAGTCCAGACTTGTGCTCAGGAAGAAGTGTAAAATGGGTTCTGGTAGACAGATAACACTACTCACTACACTTTCTTTTTCTGAGTTCTTGATTTTTTTTTCCTTTCAAACACCAAGACTCCATATTCACCAAGAAAGTGTGCTGTTTCTCTTTTTCCCTTGCTTTTTTACCTTCTGCTCTACCTTCAAAAATTTCACCTAAGAATGAAAGCCTTTTTGCTATTATTTCAAAAATGACAAATCCGCAGATGCATATGTAGGACTGGAAATATTTTACATTTCTATAGGGAATATAAATTTCTATCCTTTCTATCTAAATTCTAAACTCTCCAAAATGAGAGATGTTTTGGTGCTTTTTTGGAGCAGGGGTGGTAAGGACACTGTCCCCTCTCATCTTACCTTCAACCGCCAGAAACATTGATACAACGAGTCTGCTCTTGAGGGCACATCAGCTGTTTGCAGGCCTCAGAGTTACTCATTACTTTGTTCTCTTCATTCCACTAGAGCAGCTCCAAGTCATGACAACCACTGGGGATAACTGACGTCAAAGTGCTCAAGCCCAAGAGCCCAAGCTTCACTGAAACAATTGCTGGATTGTTCCGAGACTCGTCGATGCAACAAACCGCGTGCTGAGAAGTTCGCCCCATAATTAGCAAGCAGTGACTGTCAAGCCCATCGAATGGTTTTATGTGATGGAGTGAATGGGACAAAGCAGTTTCTTCTCCTTCGCTGGCAGGGAAGACCATTCATTTTTTTAGTGGAGCTGACACATTTGTAAAGGGAACTAAGTGAAAGTGGCTTCCAGTTCACACTTGCGCTTTCCAGACTGATATCGAATCTATTAGGCTCATCTCTTGAACTTGATTCCCCGGTATTCGGATGGTGGATCCACGAAGTCTTAGTGAAGCTCACGGCAGGCAAGAAAGGCAAGAAAGGCTATGGGTCTTAAGACCCATTGTCTCTGTGCTTGCATGAGCCATAACAGCCTCTGGGAATTCTCAAAAAGGAGAATGTTTCACACTCTCTCAACACTGAAAGGAAGTTTCATATGTGATGGTTTTAGCCTTGACATCAACATTTTGTATTTCGGGAAATTTGAAATGATGTTGGGTGAAACCAAAGTTTCTCAGTGCTACAACATCATGCAGTGTCTACCCGTGTTAAAATACATGTGCATTTTATCTTATCTTTTACTGGTATTTAATGAAAACTTACAATTGTAAAGAGAAATTGTGGAGTAGTGGGAAGAGCAGACTAGGAGCTGGAAACATGGGTTATCGGCCAGCTTTGCCACTGACTAGCTGGTTGTTTAACCGCTCTGAGCCTCAGTTGCATCACCTGTAAGTTGGGATAGTGAGTAGATAATTTTATTTAGCATCTTATCCAATCCCAAGTATTTATGCATAGACATCACCATATATAAGCACTCCTCACTTACGGACATAAACAGCTCACTTGTAGCACCGATGATGGCTTTTCAGTACTGTCTTTGGAAGAGGGTATGTACTGTTCTCATCTGAAGTTCAGCCAAGTGTCTTCAGGCTTGAGGTGCTGACTGACCTTCCACCTGAGCAAGGGAATCCATCCACAGTGCAGAGAGCTGAAATCTCCTGAGAAGAGGCCAGGAAGGAATTGTGAATGCAAGGGTCAAAAGAAATGTCTGGAAATTGCTAGAACGCTCAGTAATTTTTAGACACATATAAGAAGACAGTAATCAGCTTTAAAAATTAGATAATAAATACACTGGCAGGAATTCTAGATGGACTGTTATTAACAGAACAAGGTCTACCCTAATGACCAGAGATAGAGAATGTGTTTAACTCATTCCCTGAGATGATTTTTCCTTTTTTTAAATTGTGCTTTAAGTGAAAGTTTACAGCTCAAGTTAGTTTCTCATACAAAAATTTATATGCACATTGTTATGTGACCCTAGTTGCTATGCCTATAATATGTCAGCAGATTTCCCGTGTCCATTCAACCGTCTCCTGTCCCTTTCTGCCTTCTCTTCTCACCTCCAGACAGGAGCTGCCCATTTAGTCTCACGTATCTACTCAAACTAGATACTTGAACTAAGGAGTACACTCTTCAAAGTATCCTTTTTGTCTTATAGACCAGCCTAATCTTTGTCTGAAGAATTGGCTTCAGGAATGATTTTAGTTCTGGATTAACTGAGTCCTGGGGCCATGTCTTCTGGGTTTCCTTCAGTCTCAGTCCGGCTATTAGTCTGGTCTTTTTACTACAATTTGTAGGGTTGCTGAACTCTTCTATTAGTTTCAGTAGTTCTCTTGAGGATTCTTTGGAGTTTTCTGTGTATAAGGTCATATCATCTGCAAATAAGGATACTTTTACTTCTCCCTTACCAATTTGGTTGCCCTTTCCTTCTTTTTCTAGCCAAATTGCTCTAGCTAGGACCTCCAGCACAGTGTCGAATAAGAGTGGTGATAAAGGGCATACTTGTGTTCCTGTTCTCAAGCAGAATGCTTTCAGGCTTTCTCCATTTAGGATGATGTTGTCTTTTGGCTTTGTATAAATGCCCTTTATAATGTTGAGGAATTTTCCTTCTATTCCTATTTTGCTGAGAGTTTTCATCATGAATGGGTGTTGGACTTTGTCAAATGCCTTTTCTGCATCTATTGATAAGATCATGTGGTTCTTGCCTTTTGTTTTATTTTTGTGATGGATTATATTGATTGTTTTTCTAATGTTGAACCATCCCTGCATACCTGGCATGAATACCACTTGGTCATGGTGAATTATTTTTTTGATATGTTGTTGAATTCTATTGGCTGGAATTTTGTTGAAGATTTTTGCACCTAAGTTAATGATGGATATAGGTCTGTAATTTTCAATTTTTTGTGCTGTCTTTACCTAGTTTTGGTATCAGAGTTATGCTGGCATCATGGAATGAGTTTGGGAGTATTCCATCCTTTTCTATGCTCTGAAATACCTTTAGTAGTAGTCGTGTTAATTCTTCTCTGAAAGTTTGGTAGAATTCTCCAGTGGAGCTGTCAGGGCCAGGGCTTTTTTGTTGTTGACAGCTTTTTAATTACCTTTTCAATCTCTTCTTTTTTTATAGGAATATTTATATTTTATAGGTATATTTAGTTTTCTATTTTCTATTTATATTTAGTGTTAGTTTAGGTAGGTAGTGTGTTTCTAGAAATTTGTCCATTTCCTCTAGATTTTCAAATTTGTTGGAGTACAATTTTTCATAGTATTCTCTTATGATTCTTTTAATTTCAATTGGGTCTGTTGCGATATTGCCCATCTCATTTCTTATTTGGATTATTTTCTTCTCCTGTTTTTCTTTCGTCAGTTTGGCCAATGGTTTATTGATTTTGTTGATCTTTTGAAAGAACCAGCTTTTGGTCTTGTTGACTCAATTTCTTTTCTATTCTCTATTTCATTTAATTCTGCTCTAGTTTTTATTATTTGCTTTCTTCTTGTGCCTGAGGGCTTCTTTTCCTGCTCCCTTTCTACTTGTTCATACTATAGGGTTAATGTTTTGATTTTGGGCCTTTCTTCTTTTTGGATGTGTGCATTTACTGCTATAAACTAATCTCTGAGCATTGCTTTTTTTGGTGTCCCAAAGGTTCTAATAGAATGTGTTTTCATTCTCTTTTGATTCTCTGAATTTCTTTATCCCATCCTTAATTTCTTCTATAACCCACTAGTATTTGGGCAAGGTATTGTTCAATTTCCATGTATTTGATTTCTTTTCCCTGCTTTTTCTGTTATTGATTTCTACTTTTATGGCTTTATGGTCAGAAAAGATGCTTTGTAATATTTTGATGTTTTGGATTCCATTAAGGCTTGCTTTGTGGCCTAATACGTGGTCTATTCTGGAGAATGTTCCATGTACATTGGAAAAGAAAGTATACTTGGCTGCTGTTGGGTGGAGTGTTTCGTGTATATCTATGAGATCAAGTTGGCTGATTGTGGCATTTAGATTTTCTGTCTTTATTGAGCTTCTTTCTGGATGTTCTGTCCTTCACCAAAACTGCTGTGTCGAAGTCTCCTACTGTTATTGTGGAGCTGTCTATTTTTCTTTTCAATGCTGTTAGAGATTGTTTTATGTATTTTGGAGCCCTGTCATTGGGTTTGTAAATATTTATTATGGTTATGTCCTCCTGATGTATTGTCCCTTTAATCATTACATAGTGTCCTTCCTTATCCTTTGTGGTGGATTTTGCTTTAAAGTCTATTTTGCCAGAGATTACTATTGCCACTCCTACTCTTTTTTGATTGTTCTTTGCTTGATATATTTTTTCCATCCTTTGAGTTTTAGTTTGTTCGTGTCTTTAAGTCTAAGGTGTGTCTGTAGGCAGCATATAAACAGATTGTGTTTTTTATCCACTCTGCCACTCTCTTGGTGCATTTAGTCCATTTACATTCAGCATAATTATTGATAGGTATGAGTTTAGTGCTGTCATTTTGATGTCTTTTGTGTGTGTGTGTGTGTGTGTGTTGTTGACAGTTTCTTCGTTCCACTTAATTTTCTGTGCTGAGTTGTTTTTCTTTATGTATTTTCTTTTCATCATTTTCATTGCTGCTGATTTTGTATTTACTGGGCCTATGTTTCTCTTGTTTTTTATTTTGATGTGTAGGATTGTTAGTTTCCTTCGTGATTATCTTAATATTTACCCCTATTTTTCTAAGTTTAAACCAGTCTTTTATTTCTTTATTTCACCTTGACTTCCTCTCCATATGAAAGATTTATGACTACATTATAAGTCCCTCTTTTTTGTTTTAATGTTGTCATCTTTTACATATTGACCTCTCCGTTTCCCTATTTTCAATGTTTTAGCTTTGAGTTTTGTGATTTCCCTATCTAGATTGATACCTGGTTGTTCTGTCCTGTGTTCTAGTATTCAGTTGTTATTCGATGTTATTGATTTTCTAACCAGAGGACTCCCTTTAGTATTTCTTGTAATTTTGGTTTGGTTTTTACAAACTCCCTAAATTTCTGTTTATCTGGAAATGCCCTAATTTCACCATCATATTTGAGAGACAGTTTTGGTGGATATATAATTCTTGGCAGGCAGTTTTTTTCCTTAAAAGCTTTATATAAGTCATCCCATTGCCTTCTTGCCTGCATGGTTTCTGCCGAGTAGTCTGAGCTTATTCTTATTGACTCTCCTTTGCAGGTGACTTTTCATTTACCCCTACTCAGACCTAGCCACTCTTAAAATTCTTTCTTTATCTTTGGTTTTGACAAGCTTGATTAAAATATGTCTTGGTGACTTTCTTTTGGGATCCATCCTGTGTGGGCTTCGATGAGCTACCTGGATAGACATCTTCTCATCTTTCACAATATCAGGCAAGTTTTCTGCCAGCAAATCTTCAACATTCTCTCTGCATTTTCTGTTATCCCCGCACCTCCCCACCCCCCACCCCCATTCTGGTACTCCAGTCTCTCATAGGTTGTTCCTCTTGATAGAGTCCCACATAATTCTTATGGTTTCTTCATTTTTCTTA
The DNA here is from genome assembly GCF_030014295.1 of Loxodonta africana. NCBI lineage: Eukaryota > Metazoa > Chordata > Mammalia > Proboscidea > Elephantidae > Loxodonta > Loxodonta africana. The sequence continues at coordinate 171,021,654 of NC_087345.1, read as the reverse complement.
ATTCTTTTCTCTGGTGTTTCCTCAAATAAGTTGGTGTCAAGTGCTTTATCTTCAATCTCACTATTTCTGACTTCCATTGCCTCAATTCTGCTCCTTTGACTTTCTGTTGAGTTTTCTAACTCTGAAATTTTATTGTTAATCCTTTGGATCTCCATTTGCTGTCTCTCTATGGATTCTTGCAGCCTGTTAAATTTGTCATTATAGTCTTGTATAACCTCCTTAAATTCCTCTGTCACTTTATCTGTGTGTTCCTTGGTGTGTTCTGCATGTTACCTGATCTCCTTCCTGATCTCTTGCAGAGCTCTATAGATTAATCTTCTGAATTTTACCTCTGGTATTTCCAAAAAGTTATCTTCCTTTGGAAGTTTTCTTAATTCTTTTTTGGGGTGCTTGCTGAAGCCATCATTGTCTGCTTTTTATGTGATTTGATATTGACTGTTGTCTCTGAGCCATTGATAAATTATTATATTTATTTATTTTGTGTTTGCTTACTATGTCCTAACTTCTTGTTTTGTTTTGTTTTGATATGCCCAAATAGGCTGGTCATGTGAGCTAGTTTGACTGTTGGTGTCTTTGAAGCTCTCACGTCCTGTCGCCAAGTAGTTAGAGCTGTTACTAGGTATGTGAACCCAGAAGTCCACTTACTCTTCTTGTATGGATTCAGCTCAGGTGTCCAGATAGTTGGTCACTGAGTGTGTGGTGCAGGCTCTCATCTGTGGTCCTAGATGGGAAGAGGTGACTGGAGTAGGCACAAGTATCTGACTGTAGTAGAGGGTCATGCACTGAGAAATGCAGGGGCCTGACAGCTGTCTCTGAGTGTCTGGGAGGAAAGCAAGTCCCTGTTCCGTAGAGTGTGTAGGTGGGTAGGTTTTGCAGCTACAATATGGGTACCCAGTGCTGTTGTCTGTAAGGATTGGGAGGCACGACTTATTCTTGGACCCTTGTCATGGGTAGCTAGGTGGCATGGGTGGAACCACCAGTCTTTCAGCTCCTGATGTGGGTAGGTGACGACCCTGATTAACAGGCAGGGTGGTGTCAAATGTCATGAATCTGTTACGCCCCCTTATAGCTGATATAGTTGAAAATAGGCTTCAGCTATATACCTGTTGCCCTGTGCTAATGAGGGCCTATGCTTTTGAAATGGGCCCACACAGGTCTACGTAAGGGTGAAAGGCATTCAAAGTCTGTGGACCACTTATGCCTGTGCCTAGGCAAAGGGGCTGTGCCTTCCCTGACTTCCTGACTTACGGGAGCTGGCAGGTTATTTTTTCCTGTTTGTTAATTTTTTCCCTCTCCAAAGCCAGAAGAATGGCTCAGGGCACACGATGGGTCCTACTTCTGACCCAGGGGACTCAGCAATCACTGAAGCTGGCCCAGATAAGGTGCAAAGCAGGGAGGGAGCAGGTAAATGCAAGATAGGTTCTTCCCAAAGGGGGTGCTTTTTGATCCATGCAGCAGGTTAGATGCATGTTCTTACCTTTTTCCAATTGAGCGCCACTTTTCATTGGTTCTGGAGGCTTGAGTAGACTCTCTGCCGCTCAGTCTCTTAATGTAGAAAATGAGTCCCAAGCTCCACTGCTTGCCTCACCATGCATGCCAGCTGATCCAGCCTTCAGGGTACCAGTTCCTGCCAGGTTGGGTCTGCAACTCCTCGCTGCTTCTGAGCCATCTCTCCCACCCTCTGCTGCTCAGTCCTATTCTTCAACTTTTCCTTTGATGTTCAGGGCTCCTAGATTGTCATATATAATTTATTCATTTGTTTTTTAGAGTCTTGGTTGTAAGAGGGGCCACAGGATGTGTCTGACTACTCCGTCATCTTAGCCTCACCTCCTCCCTGGGATGATTTTTATCTTGGGTTGAATGAAGTGATGGAGATCAAAGAACTTGATATGGTTAGTTGTGAGTGGATTAATATAAAAGAATTTATTCCTGTGGACCTGCACTGTCCAATAGGACCTTCTACAATGATGAAAATATTCTGTATCCGAACTATCCAATATGGTAGCCACTAACCACATGTTCCTAATGAGCATATGAACTGTGGCTAGTGCAAATGAAGAAGTGGGTTTTTAATTCTATTTAATTTTAGCATTTAAATAGCTCCATATAGCTGGTGGCTGCTCTATTGGACAGCACAACTTTGGGCAAAGGGTCAGCACAGTTTTTCTGTAAAGGGCCGTTAATAAATATTTTAGGCTTTGTGGGTCATGTGGTCTCTGCCACCATCACTCAGCTCTACTATCATTGTGAAAAGCAGCTACAGACAATTCATAAACTAATGGGCATAGCTGTGTTCCAATAAAAATTTATTTACAAAAAAAAAAAAAAATGGGGCTGATCTAGACCCATTCACAAATTTGTAGATACTTTTCTTGATGTTTTCAGCTACTAAGGCTGACAAATACATTCACGTCAAAGTGTTTTAATGGTTTACTATATTTCAATACCAGGATTTTTTTTTTTTTTTTTTTTTTTGTCCTTTGGTAAGAACCCAAGGAAAGAGGTGCATTAACCTAGAAGATTAATCTCAAGTTTCAGTATTTTGGACCCCATGGAATTTGGTGGGAAAAAACTTTGGGGCAAAATGGCTCTTCTTTTTCATGGCCCCACAAACCACACTCCAGAAGTGAACAGCCTCTTCCCCTCCTCTTCCCTGTGGCCCTGATCTCAGCCACTCAGAAGTTGTCACAGCATTATGAGGGCAAGTCAGCTTCCATCAAACCTTTATCTCTACACATCCCCAACTAGTTGGAAAGAACGTCCTGGCCAGTTTGTCTCACAGAACCAAAACTGTCATTTAAAATCTCCGTTTTCTTGCCACCTTTATTTCATGCCAAGATTTGAAGATTATAAAGGTAAATAAAGCCTTTTTTACCACGTGGTGAAGACAGATCAATATACTCGATTTTTCAGAGTCTTTGAGAAGCCATGTTTCATTTTTAAATTTTACCTGAAAAGCTATAACTTATGAATACAGGATATACTATGCCATATACATAAGGACTCAGTGGAAAAGAGACATTGAAAGAAGAGGGTTCCAGAGCCAAGAAGTCACAGCAAATTGAGTCAGTAATGAAGAATCCAGAGTAGTCTTAAAAGGAAAGACTTTGTGCAATCAAACTTTGGGTTTAATATTAAAGAAACATTTCATTTTAGTTCACATTTGTGCCTTGAAACAGTGCTATGAGCTTCAGTGAAAGGCCCTCTTCCCTGCCTAAGACTGGTGGAGGTAATGGTAGCCCGGAGAATAGTGATCTTACGGATTGTGAGGAAAGCATGATGAGAAAGTAGAATATCCTCAAAGTGGTATCATTAATAGCTTCCTTTTGACATCATTTTGAGAGGAAATGAATCTTTCTGTGGAGCTATCATATTGTCAACATTGAAGAGAAAACACTCCCATACATATAACACCCAGTGCAGATTAAAAAGCAAAGTTCTTGGAGACAACTCTCTCTATATTTTTTCCCTTTCTCTGATTGTTGCTAAACTTGGCATTAAGAGTTGTCAGCAAAGCGTTGTCCTAGTTGTGGTGCTTCTGAGAAGTCATGCAGAGGAAGTGCCCTGAGGATCCCAGAACGAAGTTTAAATGAGGAACTTCAGTAGTGTTTGGTTCCTCACCTTCCTTTCCCAGTACCTCATGCCTTCCAGTGCCTCACACTAGTGATAGCAAAAGGTGCTTGCTAGCACCCATGCCACAAGCACCACGCCATCTCAGTCTCCCAGGGCTACTGCCAGGTTCTACCACATGGCTAATTACTGCGCATGTCCTGTCGGAATGGCCTACTTCACGGTGTTGAGCCAGCCAAGGTGCACTAGAAGCCAGTGCTATAACTTGCCAGACTGAGTCAGCAGGTACAGGTAGGATGAAGGTGGTGAGAAAAAAAAGCACCCCAAAGACACCATGCCTTTCTAACATCAGGCTGGGTTCTCTAGAGAAGCAAAACCACTAAAGTTTATAAATATATATAGAGAGAGATTTATATCAAAGAAACAGCTCACATGACTGTAGAGGTTGGAACATCCCAAGTCCATGGATCATGACAGAGGCCCTTCCCAATTCATGGAGCTGCAGAAGCTGGTGAACCCAAGATTGGCAAGTCAGGGAGCAGGACTCTCGCTCACAGGCTGTGATGATCGACGAATCCCAGGATGGACAAGTAAGCTGCTAGCTCAAGTCCCAAGAACTGGAGGTCAGACAAGAGGCAGCTGCTGGATTCAGAACAAGCCAAAAACCTTGGCAAGGAGAGCAGGAAGGAAGTAGATGGAGGAAGGCAGATAGATGTAGGCTGAGGGTGAGCCGCCACAGGCCCTGCCCCCACCAGTACCACTCAGCAGATTCCATCATGGGGCTGACCACATATCAGATTTCAACAGGGAAGTAATCACAACATTATACAACTGCCAGCACTGAGAATCATGGCCCAGCCAAGCTGACACACAATCTTAACCATCACAGATAAAGAAGAGGGACACAGAAAAGAAAGGGAGGAGAACCAGTGCCTGACGTAGACTTGGATGCTTTCTGTTTCCCCACCCAGGCCCTGAGCTACAAACCTGCTTGAGGAGGCACCTAGGAATGTGGTCAACAATCCAGGCCCACCGTCAGGGGGTTTGTCTGGAATGTTCACAAAGATTTTGAAGTCACAGTTAAAATCATCACACACACGCACTCAGTTTGATGTAGGCAGGGAACTGCCCACACCCTCTCTTTCCAGGTCAAGAAGAAGGCTGGGGATCTCTCCTACCCTGAGAATTGAAGCCTCTCCTCAGAGCCATAATGAGGGGTGAGAAAAATATTTCCTTGAACCCCTGGCTGGGGAAATCACATTCCCCACTTCAGGTCCAGCTGGGATTCTTAAAACCCCTCCAGGGCTGTCTTGAGCAAAAAATCTCACAGTTCCTCTGATTCCAAAGTGTGTGAGAAGTGAGAGAACCCAACACAGAGCGATACCATCTAAGCATCTCTACAAATCCAGATCTGGTCAACCTGGCTCTAGACATGAGAAGCTAAGTACACACTCCAATATCCACCACCAACTCCTAAAACCTATAGGAGCTCGGTACTCTTGTCAGGGTTTACAGTGTGTTATGATCCCCAGAAACACCCCCTAACCACCTCCTCTTCCCCCAAAAAATACAACCAAAAAGCAAAAGAAAAAACCCTTCTGAGACTATATAGACAATTTACTCAACGCTGGCCAGGAGAACTTGGATATCCTTCTATGCATTAACCATACACCAAAGTCTAGCTCAGAAAATCAGGTCACCATCAGTGGAAGGAAACACCAGTGAACTTCAATGAGGTGATATGAATTCTAGGCTATCAGTGGGGGACTTATAACCACTCAGTTTCTTTATATAAGTGATAATTGAAGAATGCCCAGCTCTCATATTCCATGATTCTTTTTAAAAGGGACCAGATCTGGGCTGTATCTTGGCAAATCCCTGAGGACTGGAATAAAAGCAAATAAAACTGTGCTAATTTTTTTTAATTAAATTTTTTAATTAAAACAGAGGAAAAAATGGCCAAATTAAACAGTTTTAAGAGAGCTATTGGTATTAGTATTATGATTAGTCATAATTAAAGAGATGAAAGCCAAGGAAGAGTCTTAATGGGGAGTTTTTGGATAAATTAAAAATTAGGATGTGAGCCCATACCGTTAATTCATATCTACAGTGTAAAGGGGTTCTGTTTATCCTTTACATCGCTATAAGAAAAAGTGCTTTAGGAAACTGTTTTCCGAAGTAGTCCAGCCAGTACAAAGAAATTGCTCACCGGGTGACAGAGAACATTTTAGTGAAAGGAGAAAATTTGGAGAACTTCTAGTGGGAAGATAGGAATGGAAACACATGATTCTCCATGGAAATGTGATTCCAAAGGGAGCCAAGGAGCTGCACACACATTTCAGGGAAACCAGAGGCAGCAAATACACTGGTGCGACTACTGAACCATCTACAAATTGGATGAAGACATTTAGAAACCAGTTTTCCTCGCATTATATAAAATATATACAAGGGTTCTTCTCCTTGGATTTTTTTTTTTCTCTAAATTTTATTTGTTTTTTGTTGTTGTTGTTGAGAGTATACACAGCAAAACATACACCAATTCAACAATTTCTACATGTACAATTTAATGGCATTGATTATATTCTTCGAGTTGTGCAACCATTCTCACCCTCCTTTTCTGAGTTGCTCCTCCCTCGTTAACATAAACTCACTACCCCCTAAGCTTCCTATCTAATCTTCCAAGTTGCCGTTGTCAATTTCATCCCATGTAGATAGTTTTTAAAAGATCATGATGCTCAAGGAAGACCTTTTTTACTAGTTAAGCTAAACTATTGTTCAGTTTTAAGATGACTTCAGGGGATATTTTTGGCTTAGGGTTTACAGATTATGTCAGGACAATAGTTTCAGGGATTTAACCACCCCCATGGTCTCAGAAAGTCTAGAGTCCATGAGAATTTGAAATTCCTTTCTGCATTTTCTCCCTTTGGATCAGGATTCTTCTATGGAATCTTTGATCAAAATGTTCAGTAATGGTAGGTGGACACCATCCAGTTCTTCTGGTCTCATAGCAGAGGAGGCAGTTGTTCATGGAGGTGATTAGCCACACTTTCCATGTCCTCCTCCTATTCCTGGATCTCCTTCTTCCTCTGTTTCTTCAGGTGAATAGAGACCAATTGTTGTGCGTTGAATGGCCACTTGCAAGATTTCAAGACCCAGGCACTACACAATGACCTACGAGGTAGAACAGAAGCACTAAAGATGTTATTAAGCTAATTAACTGGGATAGCTCATGAAACCATGACCCTAAACCTCCAAAGTAAGGAGCCAAATCCCATGAGGTGTTTGGCTGGACACAAGCAGCCTCAGCAGTTACTCTTTTAGTTTTAATCCTTGTTGTAAATATATCTATCACACAATTTTTGCCAATTCAACTTTTTACAGGTGTACAACTTATTGACTATGCAATTGGCTGTGCAACCCTACCCTTAATCAATGCAATTTTTGCATCACTGTTAACCCTCCTTTTCCCCCCTCCCTCCCACCACTGGTAACCACTAATAAACTTTGGTCTCAACACATCTGCCTTTTTTTCTTTTTTTGTCTTTTTATATAAGTGTGGTCATACAATATTTGTCCTTTTGCAATTGGTTTATTTTGCTCCTTGGCCTTTTAAAGCAGTTCACCCAGGAGAAAGATCACTGACAAGTGGTCAGGAGAGACCCAAATTGGCATATTGGATGGGAATGTCCTCCTCACATGTTTTAGTCTCCTAGAGCCGCTGTAACAGAAATGCCACAAGTGGATGGCTTTTAAGAACATACATTTACTTTCTCACAGTTCTGGAGGTTAAAAGTCCAAATCAGGGTCTAAGTCAAGTTGATCCTCTCCTTGTTAGTAGTGGTTGGCATACTTTGGCTTGTAGGTGCTCCTCACATGTCGGGGACCAGCCCTAGCCCTCTCTCTCTGTCTTCCCCCATATGTGTGCCTGTGTCTAATCCACTCTTTTTGTAGCTCAGGCGACTAGGTTTAGGACACACCCCACACTATTATGGCCCCATTAATATAACCAAGAAAACCCTATTTCCAAACAGAATTAGATCCACAGATATACCAAAAAACCCACTGTCATTAAGTTGATTCTGATTTATAGCAGCCCTATAGGACAGAGAAGAACTGCCCCAGAGGGTTTCCAAAGCTGTAATCTCTATGGAAGCAGACTGTCACATCTTTCTCCCATGGAGTGGTTGGTAGGTTTGAAACACTGACCTTTTAGTTAACAGCTGAGCATTTAACCATGCGCCACCAGGGCTCCTTTCCACAGGTGTAGGGTTAGGATTCCAACACATATTTAGGGTGAACACAATTCAATCCATAACGCTAGGTCATTTTCTCCTCCAAAGAAATGAATCCAGAAAATGTTTGGCCAAGGGAGAGGGACACACCTTCATTGTGGTGTTCCTCCACTACCATCCTGTGAACCCCAGGACACTAAGGGGCAAGGATTTTTTTTTTTAGAAAGAAAAACACTGTATACGCAATTTTCTAAAATTGTAATTGTGTGTGTTTAATCTTGGAGAATGGGAAAAGGTCAAGTAGGGAATCATACTCTACAATACTACTATGTTTTTTATCCTCTTATGGGTATGAGAAGTGTGTGTAGGGGGTTTATACAAGGATGCTTATTGCAGTACTATTTATATTATAAAAAATCATATCACCATCCATCTATAGGGAAACAATTGAAGAGTCTAGGGCACATCCATAATATAGGATACTTTGCAATGGTTTTAAAAAAATAATGTCCAACCTTTGTATTAAACTAGAAAAACATGTAAAATATGTTGTTGCATTACAAAAACCAAGTTATAAATTAAGACGTACTGTATGATATGGTTTGTACTTTTTAAACTCTTTAAAGGATATAATGTTATATGACATGTATTACAAATACATAAAAACAAAGATCTGGAAAACTCAAAAGAGCATTTACCTTTAGGAAGGCGACTAATATGAGATGGGAGAGTCAAGGAGGATTTCAATTGCATCTCCGTTGTATGATTTTTTTTTTTTAATAGAATACATCATGTGTTATATAAGATAAAATGATTGAGATCAAGAATTTTGAAGCTAAGTTCACTCTTTTGAAATTTCAGCTTCACTAGTAACTGAGACAAATTATCTAAGCTCTTTGTGCCTCATTTTCCTCATTTGTAAAGTGGGAAAGATAACAGTTCTTATATTGCAGAGTTGTTATAAGAATTAAATGATAGAAGGAAAGCCAAGACACAGAGAAGAAATTAGTCTACAGGACTGTCTACAAAATCACAGCCTCATCTACTCTGAGACCAGAAGAACTAGATGGTGCCCAACTACCACTACCAACCCTTCTGATTAGGGCAACAATAGATGGATTCTGACAGAAATGGAAAAATTGTGGAACAGAGCCTCAAATTCTTAAAAAAAATCTAGAATTTCTGAACCAGTTGAGAATATAGGATTCCCCAAAACTAATGCCCTGATATACACTTTAACCCTTGAACTGAAGCTATTCCCTGAGGTCACCTTTTAGCAAAATAAAGATTGCCTCACAAAATAATGAATATCACCGATAACTATTGCACTCCTTTAAAAAATCATCCATATGAAACCAAAAAGTCAACAATTACTTAAAAACAAAAACAAAAATGAGAAGGTAAGGGTGCAGGGAAAGTAGATTACTGGAAACTGAACATGCAGAACGCAAATAATGAGAATGTTCACACATCATGAAGAATATAACAATTGCTACTGGAAAATCTGTGTAGAAATTATTAATGGCAACCTAATATGCTCTGTGAACTTTCACCAAAAACACAATAAAATATTATCTAGGAAAAAAAAGAACAAAATGATAAGTATATGCATTAAAAAAAAAAGTTGTTGTCAAGTCAACGCTGCCTCATGGCAACCTCATGTGTGTCAGACTAGAAAAAAAAAAAGTGTGCTTCAATGACTGATTTTTTGGAGCTAGATCACCAAGCTTTTCTCCTGAGGCAACTCTGGGTAGATTTGAGCCACCAATCTTTTGATTAGCAGCTGAGCGTGATAACTGTTTGCACCACCTAAGGACCACAGTGCTTAACAAAAATTAAATGCTCGATACATGTTAGCTATCATTATTGCAATTACTACTACTTCTAATATTAGAGTTAACTCAGTATGGTAAGTGGAGTTCACCCATAGCAATTAGAGACTCATTATTCATATCAAAAATGAGCAAATGAGAGAGGGAGGAGACCCAGAAAACCAGAAGAAAGTGGAGCCCCAGTCAGGGGAAAGTCCTCTTTGATGAATGTCTTGAATGCTCAAGGGGGGTTTTGAGACCCAACTCAACCCTGACAATTTTGTTTTTATCAGACCAAACAAAGACTCTGAAAATATGGGTGCTCAGGACAGGCAAGTCATCATCCAGGGGTTTTGGATTTCACAAGTCCTGAGCCACAGCCACCCTGAGAAGAAAGCCACGGTCCGAGAGCACTATAGGATTCTTCCCTCTTTTATCTTCCAAATAGGACTCACTTCTTTGTTGAGAGACCTGGAGTTAAGTATGGTTAATTAAATTGCATAAATCAATCTTTAATACCTCAAACTAGTCCAGTAGTATCAAGGATTGAATTATGTCCCCCCCCCCCATTTTTTTTTTTTTTTTAAATGTATGTGTCAACTTGGTTAGGCCATATGTGCTTGTCCTCCATTTTGTGATTACAATTTTATTTTGAGAGTATTAGGGTGGGATAGTAACACCACGCTTACTCAGGTCGACTCCCTGATCCAAGCTAAAGGGAGTTTCCCTGGGGTGGGGCCTGCACCACCTTTTATCTCTCAAGAGATAAAAGGAAAGAGAAGCAAGCAGAGAGTTGGGGACCTCATACCACCAAGAAAGCAGCACCAGGTGCAGAGCTTGTCCTTTGGACCTGGGGTCCCTGCGCCTGAGAAGCTCCTTGATCAGGGGAAGATTGATGACAAGGACCTTCCTCCAGAGCCAACAGAGAGAGAAAGCCCTCCACTGGAGCTGACACCCTGAATTTGTACTTTAACCAACTAGACTGTGAGACAATAAATTTCTCTTTGTTAAAGCCATACACTTGTGGCATTTCTGTTATAACGGCACTAGATGACTAAGACAAGCAGTGACTACGTAACAACACCATTTATTTTATTAGGTTGGTACTCAAAAAAGGGAAAAAAATCATAAGCTTTTTAAGCTATCAGCTATAACAATTAGAAACCAAAGTATTCAGGATTAGTTTTTGAGACAAGCTGAGTAATTTAAAGGCTATTTAGAGACATAATACGGTTTTGTTATTTATCAAACAAACTTTTACTTATTCTTGGGGGAAAAGAAAAAGCCTATGTGTAGCAGAACTCCTCTCAGACGGGTTAAAGACTGGCTTTGTTCTATAGCAATGTTCCTAAACTTGAGATTTTTTTTGCAAGTCTCCAGATATATCCTTGAGACTAGGAGGGGCCAAAGCGCCTACTTGAATAAAGGTGTTATGTGCTGGAGAGGCTTAAATTAAATACTTATTAACAAAATTGGTAAGAGGGGATAAGATCTCGTTTAAAGAGGTAGTACTGTTAATATACTGGAATATAAACAAGGAAATGTTGTAATACTATATATTTATTATCTGGGAAGACAATACCAACAGAATTACTGTATTTTTGAAAATAATGCACCTATACATACAATGCACACAGCTTGCCTAGGAAAATAATGCACAAGGGAGTTGCAAGGTTGGCAAAAATATATAACATGCATGTTATTTGTGTAAAATGCAGCAAGTTCTCTGGGCAACGGTAGTGTGAGTGTCCTATTTTCAACTCATTTAACCTCAAGAGAATCTCTAATAACAAAGGATTTGCTGTTTATTTTGTATTTCATATGTATTATTATTAATGAGTTTTCAAAGAGGATGAGGGTCGAGGACACTCGACTAAACTTTTTCAAAAGAGTTCATTGTACACAAATCGTTCATTATCAACAGCAGAAATATTCCTTGAGGTAAAATTTGGGTTTCAGAAATGTGATTTTTATTATATTTGGAGCCAAAGCACAGTAGGAATACATATCAAATTATAACAGAGAAATAGTATTTGAAATTCAAGTACTTGCCACAAACAGTTCAGAGTATACTCTTCAAGAATATATCAAATAAATTAAATGACAACAACTCGGAATCATGTCAATTTTAAGAATAGAATAGCTGAGGAACTTTCTACAGTAACTGAAAGTTTCCATGGAAGATTAATTATTACGAATATAAGTAATTGTAGGTATAATGTGTAAAGAGATCGTGAACTATCATTAAGGATAACTTGTAGTTACAATCCACTTTTTTTCCATATTTAAGTGGATGTTTTTACTGTGGTGAGTATATATACTTGCCATTTCAACAGTTTTTAGTTGTTGTTGTTAGTTGTTGTTGAGTCAATTCTGACTCACGGCGACCCCGTGTGTTCAGAATAGAACGGTTACATAGGGTTTTCAAGGCTGTGACCTTTTGGATCTATCTTCCAAGGCACCCCTGAGTAGGTTTGAACTGCTAACCTTTCAGCTAACAGTCGAGTGTTCAACCATTTGTGCTACCCAGAGACTCCTTTTTTACAATTATAATTCAGTATATTAATTACATTTATCATATTGTGCAAACATCACTACTATTTCCAGATTTTTCTACCACCCTTAACAGAAGCTCAGTGCCCCAAAGCAATGACTTCCCTTTTCCCCTTCCTGGGCCCTGGTAACCACTAATAGTCTTCAGTCTCTATTATGTGCCTATTCTAGGTATTCATGTAAGTAGGGTCATACAATATCTGTCCTTTGGTGTTTGATTTATTATATTTGGCATGTTTCCAAGGTTCATCCATGTTGAAGAATGCATCAGGACTTCATTCCTCTTTATGGCAATCCACTTCTGATGTTTATCAAACACCTCTTGGTACAGTGTGCAAAGCACTGAAAGCATATGGACATGAAGTTTTATATATCATGTACTCAAGAAGTCTGTATTTCCTAATGAAAAACAGGACAAATAGACGTGATAATTGATACCTACATAGGTGAATGTTATAATAGCACAGAAAGCCTGCCACCATAGTGAGCACAGTCATGGATGCACAGACTATAACAACCCTCAAGAAACATAATATTACCCTGAGAGTATTGCCCCCGGACACCCTTTCAACTCAGTAATGAAGTTGCTCCTGAGGTTCCCCCCACGGCTAAAGATTAGACAGGCCCCATAAAACAAAACGAGACTAAAGGGGCACACCAGCCCAGGGGCAAGGACTAGAAGGCAGAGGGGACGGGAAAGCTGGTAATAGGGAACCTAAGGCTCAGAAGAGAGAGTGTTGACATGTCGTGGGATTGTTAACCAATGTCGTACAACACTATATGTGCTAACTGTTTAATGAGAAGCTAGTTTGTTCTGTAAACCTTCATCCGAAGGACATAAAAATAATTAAAAAAAAAAGAAACAATATTCCTAGAAAAATAAAACATACACATGAGAAAATTATTTTTACAATAACCAAATAACAATATATCTGAATCTCAGCCTCTTGGAGGCAGATAAGAAATTAAAGCTGATAGACTAATCCTTTACATAGTAGATGAAGAAACAAAGAGAGAAGAAACTAACATTTTTTCAGTGGCTACTATAAAGTCCCATAGACAACAGCTGTCAGTTTGTTGTACTGTGGTGGTTTACATGTTGCTGTGATGCTGGAAGCTATACCACTGGTATGTCAAATACCAGCAGGATCTCCTAGAGTGGACAGGTTTCAGTGGAGTTTCCAGTCTATGACAGACTAGGAAGAATGGCCTGGCCATCTTAACCAAAGAAAACCTTATGGATCACAGCAGAACACTGTCCAACTCGTTGTTTTGGACATGTCATCAGAGGAATCAGTCACTGGAGGAGGACATCATATTTGGTGAAGTAGGGGATTAGGGAGACCCTTGGTGAGATGGATTGGCACAATAGCCACAACGACAGACTCAAACATGCCGATGATCATGAGGATGATGCAGGCCCAGGTGACGTTTCATTCTGTTCTACATAAGGTCACCACGAGTCGGAGTCAATTTGACGGCAGCTATCTATCTAACCCTATCTGCTGTAAAGCTGATACTAGTCTGTCCCCATTTTGGATTATCTGGTTTAATAAGACAGCTTTGTAAGGTGTGTTTTATTACTCTCCCTTTACAAATGAAGGGACAGTGGACTAGGGAGTTCAAGCAAGGTGGCATAGCTAAGATGGTGTGAGCTCAGCAAGCAGACCCTGGTTCCTTTACCTGTCCCACTGGTCTTCCCCTGACCATTCAGGGTGTGATTAATGCCAGGTCCAAGTCCCTGGGTAACAATGCCATCATGTACGCTTGGATCCAGAGGAGGAATAAATATGGGAAGTCTTTATGAGAAAGCTGGAAGCTGAACTAAAAAAAAAAAAGAACTAGGATGTAAGAAAAACATAAACCTGAAAGCATACTTAAGAATAAAGTTGGGAAACTCTTATGCACTGCTGGTGGGAATGCAAAATGATACAACCATTTTGGAAAATGATATGATGCTTCCTTAGAAAGCTAGAAATAGAAATACCATATGACCCAGCAATCCCACTCCTAGGAATATATCCTAGAGAAATAAGAGACGTCACATGAGTAAACATATGCACGCCTGTGCTCACTGCAGCATTGTTCACAATAGCAAAAGGATCGAAACAACCTAGATGCCCACCAACAGATGAATGGATAAACAAACTATGGTAATACACACAATGGAGTGCTGCAACTATAAAGAACAATGATGAATCCATGAAGCATCTCACAACATGGATGTATCTGGAGGGCATCATGCTGACTGAAATAAGTCAATCACAAAAGGACAAATATTGTATGGGACCACTGCTATAAAAATTCATGAAAAGGTTCACACACAAAAAGAAACAATCTTTGATGGTTACCAGAGGCGGAGGGGTGGGGACGGAAAAACACTAAATAGACAGTAGATAAGTGGCACCTTTGCTGAAGGGTAAGACAGTACACAATACTGGGGAATCCAGCACAACTTGTCCAAAGCAAGGTCATGGAAGCTCCATAGACACATCCAAACTCCCTGAAGGACCTAATTACTGGGCTAAGGGCTGTCGGGACTATGGTCTTGGGGAACATCTAGCTCAATTGGCATGACAGAGTTTATAAAGAAAATGTTCTACATTTGGTGAGTAGTATCTGGGGTCTTAAAAGCCTGTGAGCAGCCATCTAAGATACTTCACTGATCTCACCCTTTCTGGGGCAAGGGAGAATGAAGAAAACTAAGATACAAGGGAAAGATTAGTCCAAAGGACTAAGTGACCAGAACTACCACGGCTCCCACCAGACTGAGTCCAGTACAACTAGATGGTGCCCAGTTACCACCACTGACTGCTTTGACAGGGATCACAATGCAGGGTCCTGGACAGAGCTGGAGAAAAATGTAGAACAAAATTATAACTCAAAAAGAAAAACCAGACTTGCTGGCCTACAGAGACTGGAGAAACCCTGAGAGTATGGCCCTCAGACACCTTTTCGGCTCAGTAATGAAATCACTAAAAGTTCACCCTTCAGCCAAAGATTAGACAGGCCCATAAAACAAAAGGAGACTGAAGGAGCACACCAGCCCAGGAGCAAGGGCTAGAAGGCAGGAGGGGACAGGAAAGCTGGTAAGAGGGAACCCAAGGTCAAGAAGGGAGAGTGTTGACATGTTGTGCGGTTGTTAACCAATGTCCTAAATAATATGTGTACTAACTGTTTAATGAGAAGCTAGTTTGTTCTGTAAACCTTCATCTAAAGTACAATAAAAAATAATAATAATGATGATGCTTAAAAAAAAAGAAATTGACTAATCCACAAGCATTGTGAAATATTGTAACATACTTGTCTTCATGACTTCTAGATGAAGTTGACTGGAAAAGTTCATAAATTTCTAGAAAAGTTGAACAACTCAATTAAAGAAATAGAAAATTAAAAAAAAAAAAAAAAGAATAAAGCTAGTAGTAGCTGAGATCGTCTCTACTCAATGTCTGTCTGTCTCACCCGTAAAAGGGTAACTTGTTCAAGGGCTTGTGCCCCAAGACATTGTCAGTACACTGCACAATGTCTGGATAGCAGTACACTCAAGGAAGATGAACTAGCCTCTTTGAGCCTCAGTTTACTTGTCTGTGAAATGGGAGTGATACCTCAGAGAGCTCATCTGAGGATTAAATGAGATAGCATATGAGGCAGACTCTAGACTCTATAGAGCTGAGTAAACTGCTCATTCACTCACTGTGCTGTCTGAATCCCCCAGGGCCTGTCCACACACTGAAAAGGGGAGTTAAAGGAGAAAGCTGAAGTCTAGTGGAACCATCTGAGATTAGGACCGTATCTGGAAGAACACTGAGGTAGCTCTTTAACTTTTGTATCTTGTTTATTTATGAAGTCCATTGGATCTTTTCATTTTTAGGGGGTTTGTGTTAATCTCTGCTGAGAAACAGATAAAAGTCATTTTAAGAGGTCAATTTTCTTGAACATTGTGGAGGTTAGATAGAGCTTAAGTTCTCAGCTCAAAAGATATTTACCTGGCTCTTGAGTCACTTAAAGAGAGAAAGTTGGGGAATAGAGCAAATTCAGAAGCACAAACAGAAGAACAGCTTATCAAGTTTCCTGGTGACGGGAAACAAGAGAGATGTAAATACATACAAATAAAAATGCAACACTGTCTTGAAAGGCTGAAAAGGAAATATAATGAACACAAATGTAAGATCCTTTAGTTGAAAGCAAAAGAAGGAAAGGAGGGAGGGAGAAGGGGAAGAAGGGGTGGGGAGAGAAGGGAAGACAGTAACCTGAGTGAGGGAGGGTGGAAGACAATCACACAAACCCAGTAAGGGTCCCAAGGGCTTCTGCACACCACTGGGAAGTAGGGGACAGCATGAAAGTGCCAGCTGGAAGGAGCAAGTAGGGTCCCAAATCCAGGACTGCTTTGTCGACCAAGCTGTGCCCGCTGCCTGTATCAGCCCCTAAAAACAAAACCAATCCAGTTGATTCCAGCTTATGGCGACCCCACGTGTGTCAGGGTAGAACTTTGCTCCACCGGGTTTTCAGTGGCTGATTTTTCCGAGGCAGATTGTCAGACCTTTCTTTCAAGGTATCTTTGGGTAGCCTGGAATTGCCAGTCATTCAATTAGCAGTTAATGGTTTACACTATGCAAAGGGTGTGGCTTTTCTCTAATACAGTAGTCCTCTCAGTTGTTGTTGTTAGGTACCGTCGAATCAATTTCGACTCACAGTGACCCTATGTACAACAAAATGAAGCACTGCCCAGTCCTGAGCCATCCTCACAATTGTTGCTGCGTGTGAGCACATTGTTGCAGCCATTGTGTCAATCCATCTCATTGAGGGTCTTCCTCTTTTTCACTGACCCTCTGCTTTACCAAGCATGATATCCTTCTCCTGGAACTGGTCCCTCCTGACAACATGTCCAAAGTATGTGAGAGGAAGCCTCATCACCCTTGCTTCTAATGAACATTCTGGCTGTACTTCTTCCAAGACAGATTTGTGCGTTCTTCTGGCAGTCCGTGGTATATTCAACATTCTTCACCAACACCATAATTCAAAAGTATCAATTCTTGTTTGGTCTTCCTTATTCATCGTCCAGCTCTCACAAGTACGTGAACCCATACCAACCCATTGCCGTCGAGTGAGGTGATTGAAAATACCATGGCTTGGGTCAGGCGCACCTCAGTCCTCAAAGTGACATCTTTGCTTCTTAACACTTTAAAGAGATCTTTTACAGCAGATTTGCCCAATGCAATGCATCGTTTGATTTCTTGGCTGCTGTTTCCATGGGCACTGATTGTGGATCCAAGTAAAATGAAATCTTTGACAACTTCAATATTCTCTTCATTTATCATGAGTCTAATCAGAGGTGGGGATTTTTTCTAACTCACATGTCAACAGCATATAAACTAGCTATAGTCTCTCCTAGGTACCATGTGTAAATAAGTACATACATAAAGATAGACATATGTGCCTTAATGGACACTAAGCTCTTAAGCTAGCAATGTGATGCGGCTGACCTAAAAGCTAAGACAATCTCAGACTTTGATTACAGATATTAAAAAATCTAGAACAATAGCAGTGGGCATCCTATTCTTTGCCACTCTAGTACCTGAAGTATTCTATTCATTTCAGGGCGCTGCATTTTAAAAGACATACACGCTAAAGGGAAATAAGCAAACGGAAAGGTACTCAGAGAATGTGAGAAAAAAGGCACCTGAGAAAGAGATGAGACGACTATGGATGCATGACTTGGGCAAGAGAAATTGGTGGGTGAGGGGACGGTCAAGCCTTGACAGCTGTGGAACGGTTAGACTTCCTCTTCATGGTCTTGAAGGCTAGATCCAGGAAGCTTCAGAAAGCCAGATTTGGGCTCAATAGAAAGCATCACTTACCGCAAGATATCTAGAGATAGGAGTCCCTGGTGATGCAAACGGCTAACACCCTCAGCTGCTAAGCAAAAGATTGGAGGTTCAAGTCCAGCCAGAGGTGCCTCAGAAGAAAAACCTTGCAAACTAGTTCTGAAAAATCAGCCATTGAAAACCCTATAGAGCAGGCTTCTACTCTGACACACACTGGGCCTCCATGAGTCGGAATCGACTGGATGACAACCAGTTTTTATATAAATGTACTTGTGTAAATCTTAACATGAGCAAAGAGAATGCTCGTTCTAATATATGTGACTAGTTAGTCTGTCCTAGTGGAGAAAATTAGGGAAGGAGGGAACTGAGTGCTGGCAATAGAAAAGAGACAATGCAGAGGAAATCTTGGGAGGGACAAAGAAAGCTGACAGAAGTAAACCCCAGCCTCAGGAGCACTCTGATGACATGACCCTGGGGATTGGAGGAAGCAGAAAAACACACAGAGGTTGGAAGGTTTGTGTCTGGGCTTGGAGTTATGTGGCCATTGGTAAGAGAATTCATTTGCGTGTGTGTGTGTGTGTGTGTGTGTTTTAGGTGAAAATCTATACAGCAAATTCGTTTCTCATTCAGCAATTAATACATAAATTGTTTTGTGACATTTGTTGCCAACTCCTCAATGTGTCAACACTCTCCCCTCCTTCACATCAGCTTCACCATTTCCATTTATCCTGCTTTCCTGTCCCTTCCTGCCTTCTCATCTTTGTGTTTGGGCTGTTATGCCCATTTAGTCTAGTGCACATGGTTGAACTACATGCATTATTGTTTGTTTTATAGGCCTGAACTATAGGGTGAACTTCAGGAGTGATTTCAGTACTGAGTTACAAGGGTGTCCAGGGGCCATACTCTTGGGGTTTCCCTAGTCTCTGTCAGACCAGTAAATCTGGTCTTTTTCCGTGAGTTTGAATTTTGTTCTACCTTTTTCTCTCTCCAGGACCCGATATTGTGATCCCTGTCAGAGCAGTTGGTGATGGTAGCCCAGCACCATCTAGATGTGCTGGACTCAGTCTGGTGGAGGCTAATCTTTCTCTTGTGTCTTTGGTTTTCCTCATTCTCCTTTGCTTCAAATGGGGGGGGACCAGCAGATGTATCTTAGATGGCTGGTCACAAGCTTTTAAGACCCCAGATGCTACTCAGCAAAGTAGAATGTAGAATACTTTCTTTATAAACTACGACTGGGCTAGGTGTCCCCCACGACCATGGTCTCCAGCCTTCAGCCCAGTAACTCGATCCCTCGGAGTTTGGATATGTCTATGAAGCTTCCATGACTTTGCCTAGGTCAAGTCGTGCTGACTTCCCCAGTATTGTGTACTGTCTTACCCTTCACCAAAGTTACCATTTGTCTATTGTCTACTTTCATCTTTTTTCTATCTCAAACGTCTATATCCCTTTGTTTTTCTGGTAGGTGGAAAGCCAAAATTCTAAAATATTAATAACAAAAGTCATTAAACATTTTATAGACCAGTCACAAGAAAGGCATCCCATTCTCTTCAGCACTTTAGTATTACAAGCAAAATAAATTTGTAAACTGAAAATTGTCCAAGACACAAGTGAATATCAATGGAAAATGTAATCAAACAGCACTGGTTATCATTTAAGTTTTTATTTTGCCTTTTTGCTTTTTGTCTTAAATTTTTTTTTTTAGTTGTGTAATGTTTCAACAATTGAGAAAAATAGAGAAGAAAACAACAATTACCAACTGGATCTAAGAAAATTTATTCTTTGCACATCTTTGCTTCAGTATCTTTTTTATTTAAGGGAATAGTCGAAGCACCCTCATTTCATGGCTCTGTATCCATCATCAGAGACAGACGGTAACCTGTTGGTGTTTTCATATTTTTGTTGTGTCAGTCCATCTCATTGAGGGTTTCCTTGTTTTCACTGACCTTCTACTTTACCAAACATAACGTCTTTTTCTAACAATTGGTCTTTCCTGATGATGTGTCCAAAGTAAGCAAGCTGAAGTCTGGTCATCTCACTTCTAAGGAGTATTCTGGCTCTACTTCCTCCAAGGCTGATTTATATTACATAGACATAAAACTGTAAGCAATATGTTGTATGATTCCAATACGAAATTTCTAGAATAGGCAAATCTACAGAGGCAGAAAATGGATTTTGATTACAGGCACTTCCCAGTGTATGATCAAGATCAAGATCTGCACTTAAGCCTGTCTCTAAGTCAAATTTGTAAGTATGTCAGAACAGGTACATATGGTTCTTATTAAGTGTCAGTCAAATGTTGGATCCCTGGTGATACAGTGGTTAATAGCTTGGCAGTTAACCAAAAGGTTGGCAGTTCGCATCCACAAGCTGCTCCTTGGAAACCCTACGGGGAAGTCCTATACAGACGCTATGAGTCGGGACTCACTCGACCGCAACGCGTTTGAGTTTTTTTGGTAGTGGAATGTTTGTCTTAGTAGTTAGTATGTATTTTACCTTTCTAGGCATATAAAACACGTAACACTTCCAAGCTACACAATATTTTCATGAGTGTCACAAAGTAGTATGTGTGTTCTTTACTACGAACCTTTGTATTTAACTCAAATTTTTAACGTAATAGGCTTTACGGTAGTCCATTCTTAACTACACGGTGTCCGTAAGGCGGAAGTTCATAATCTGGGGATTGCCTGTACCAGGGGCTTCAGGCATGTAGGGATGAATAGGGAATGACTGCTAATGGGAATGAAGCTTCTTTCTGAGAGGGATGAAAATGTTCTAAAATTAATTGTAGTAGTGGTTACAGATGCTAAAGTACAGGGTCAGTGAAAAAGAGGAAGACCCTCAACGAGATGGACTGACACAGTGGCTGCAACAGTGGGCTCAGCCATAACAACGATTGTGAGGATGGCGCAGGGCTGGGCAGTGTTCCGTTCGGTTGTGCGTAGGGGTCGCTATGAGTCGGAACCGACTCGATGGCACCTAACAACAACAATGGTTACACAGTTCTGTGAATACGCTAAAAATTAATTGATTGTACACTTTAAATGGGTGAATTTTATGGTATATGAATTATATCTCAACAAAGCTACTAATTTAAAAAAAAAAAAAAAAACTAAGCAAAACGTACAAATGTGGTGAGTTACATTAAAATATTCCCTAATGTCAAACCATCCTGCCACATGGTTGGGATTGGGATAGACACGACATGGCCAATAACGTATTTTTTAAAATGACAGAGTTGTTTTGCTAATATTTTAGTTAAGACCATTATATTCATAGTCATAATTGACATTTGCCCATCATTTTGCTTCATCTTACTGTACGTGTTCAGCTGTGTTATCAAGGCTATACTAACCTCATAAAAGGATTTGGGGAGTTTCCCTCTTTTTCTATCCTTTGAAAAAGCTTACACAAAGTAATGTTTATCTGTTCTTTGAAGATTTTATAAACTTGGCTGTGTCTGGGCCTGTTTTGGGGGGCAGGCATGGGAAGGCTATAGATTATTGACTTGATCCACTTCTTTTGTTGATTATAGGTGTATTCAAACTTTCTGTTTCATCAATTTTTTTAATTCATATTTTTCTAGGAAATTGTCCAATATCTCTAAATTTTTAAACATATTATTATTATCTTGTCCATAGTATTCTCTTGGTTTTTTTAATTTTTTTATTTTAATCTCCACCAGTAGTTATATCCCCTTTCTCCGCCGTGGTTTCCCTTCTTTCATCCTTGGCCGTTCTTGCCAGAGACAAGTTTATCACTCTTGTCAAGGAACCAGCTTTCAGTGTGATGGAACTTCTGTATTATTACTTTGTTTTCTAGCTCATTAATTGCTATTTTTTTCTTTATTATTTCCTTCCTTCTACCGCCTTTCTGTTTGCTCTGTGGTTGTCTTTCTGTTGCATATGTGTTGAACATTTTGTTCATGAATTCTCAGTCTTTCACATTTTCTAATAAGTGCAATTAAGATTATATATTTTCCTTGAAAGTATCATTTAGGCTGCACCCTACGGGTTTGATGTATAGTTGTTACTGTTTTTTAATTCCTATTTGATTTTAATTACTTCATTATTTATATTATTACTCATTTTGTCATTATACTCTTTGATTTTTATTGTGAGAATTTGAAACATATTCAAAAGCAAACATTGCTTCATGCCGAATCCTTCTGGAATATTCTTAGTTAGACATCTCCTGTAAATGGGCTTTTTAATATATACTTCTTGGTAATAATGCCTCTGGTTGTTTTTATTATAGAAATTCATGTGCGTGTCTTATTTCTTCTCCTTGAAGACAAAAACTATACCTTTAATAACCGTATGTCATACATAGTAAGTGCTCAACAAAATCCGGCTGAATTAATTTTTTTTAAAGTTGCATATAACCATATTAAGAGTAGCTAATTTTGTCAAAACGTAGCCTAAGCTTCAATGACGGTTAAAAATCATTTTGAAGATACAGTTAGCATTTTTACCATTACAGCTTCTGTATGTGAACTTCCGCCAAAGTTCAGAATTATTGAACAAGTGCCATTTTAGGAGGTATACTTAGCACAGCTCGCCAAGGAACCCAGGCCTGCCTTTTCCTCTTTTGCCTGCTGCTGATTCCTGTCTTCCTGCTTCTTTTTCAAAGGTTTCAGTACATGCACTCCTGGGAATAAGCAACCTAAGCCGCATCAGCAACACTGGTGAGCCCAAGAAAAGCACCACTGAGCCTGCACAGGAAAAATAAGCTGTTGCCACTCGAAGGAAAAGATTCTAGCGCCTTCAGGCTCCACTACCACTGGCTCCACTGTTTCTAAGAATAGAGTGAGCTGCGGAAAAAAGAAAAAAAAAAAAAAAAAACTACTGGCACCAGACACTAGTCTCTAATTGTCTCCAGGCTTTAAAATAGAAACAAGCTGAAACGGAAGTGCCCCTGGAAACCCTCTCCAGCCCTCACTCGGTAAACGTACCAGGATGTGGAATGTTGATACTGCTCCCAGAGACACTGACTCAAGTGGGCAAACACTGCATATTGCATCACCACAGAGCCGTGGGTTTCCAAGACAGAAGCGTCACTTCCAAAGCAGGAAGCCCAGAGCAGTGGGGTAGATCTCACCGAGGGTCCAGGCCTCACCCTCAGGATCCTGGAAGATCCTCACTGGGCCTCTGAGGAGAGGGGGAAGGGGTTGATGGGATAGGAGAGGCCTCCTTTCCCAAAAGTTAACGAAGTTGTTTGCTAAATGCTTCTCTTTCCATTTCATTTCCAAAATCTTAAATTTAGCTTGTTGGTTCTTAAATCAGAGCCCTGGTGACGCAGTGGTTAAGAGCTCGGCTGCTAACCAAAAGGTCAGCAGTTCGAATCCAACAGCCACTCCTTGGAAGCCCTGTGGGGCAGTTCTGCTCTGTCCTGTACGGTCACTATGAGTCAGAATCAACTCGATGGCAATGGGTTTGATTTGGTTTTCGGCTAGGTTCTTAAATCAGAGTTTGCAAATAGTTCCCTGCCTTCTACCAGACAGCCTCTAGGCCTAGAAGTGCCTGTGGAGCTGGAACCTCTGTTTCATTGGTTGACTAGCCCTCCACAGATATATATAGGGATGAAGAACACCATTCTTTAGCTCCAGCTAGCACACAATTGTGTTTTTTTTTTTAATTTGGAATGCAACATTAGTCTATTAGCTTTCTTACTAGATACACAGATTCCCAAAACTTTGGAAATTGCTTGTGAATAAATAGTTCTACATGCAAAAATTTCAAATAATCCAATCCTAGTCCCCATTCAAAGAGTTCTGGTGGCGCAGTTGGTAAGCACTTGGCTGCTAATCAAAAGGTCGACGGTTCAAATTCACCAGCTGCTCCAAGGTAAAAAAGGCCTGGTGAATACAGCCTAGGAAATCCTATAGGGCAGTTCTACTCTGTCCTATGGGATCACTAAGAGTCAGAATCGACTCGACAGGCACACAACAACAACAGTCTCCATTCATTCAAATACCTCTTGTCTATTAATCATTCAGTAAAAATGACTTTTTCCCCCTTGCAAAATTTTCTAGTATTTCTGAAGTTAGTATGAGTTGGAAACATAAGATGAACCATGGTCAAGCTTTTGCCGACCCAGTTGCTAGACACACACACCAAATACCAAGTCCTGATGAGATTCCTTCAGCTCTAAAGTGACCCCATAAGAAAAAAAAAATGAGAACACAGCTTTTTTCTTCCATATGCATAATATCCCATCATGTACGGAAGCCAACGGTTGCCTCGCAGGCAGGGTCCAGGGAACACGGAAGTCAAAAGAAGGGAACTTCATAGTATAAGTGTCAAGCTCCACCTGGCCCCCATGCTAGAGCAGGATGACCTTTCCAACCCAACCTCTAGCTTAGGGCCTCAGAGGAGAAGGGTAAAGTTGAGAGAATTCTGTTTTGAAAACACTTAAAGAACCAGTTGTCAAGTCAACGCTAACTCATGGCGACTCACATGTGTCAAGGTAGAACTGTGCTCAATGTGGTTTTCGATGGCTGATTTTCCAGAAGTAGATGCCAGACCTTTCTTCTGAGGTGCCCCTGATGGACTCTGACTTACAAGCTTTTGATTAGCACATTACCATTTCCATCATCCAGGACTCCAGGAACTCACAAGCCCAAAGAAACCCAGCACCAGAGGGAAACAGACGGACATGAACAGGGATAGCTCACCCAGATGGGGCATTTAAATTGTGGGGTCTCCCAGGGAAGGGGGTCTGTCTTTGGTTCCAATCATCAGCACAGGCAGAAATTTATCACCCCCCGCCCCTTCCCCTCCCAATGCCGTTCTCACTGTGAGCCTTACCTGTGCATGCCAGAAAGTTACTAAAGCCAGAGCAGAGATTGATGTCCTGGCCCAAGGTCAGCAATCAAACATCAGTTTTACTTGCCACATGCCAGAATGTTCTGAGCTCAGAAATCTTAGAGCATTTCATTGCACATAGGGAGGTCTCTATATAAGTTTGCTAAATTGAATGAAATCATTCTTTGCAGTTGATCTTCACTGACCATCTGTTTCCCAACACTTCCATTGATTTATAGCACAAACCACCTTCTCTTGCCCGTGTTCTGACAAAGCTTCTATCTCAGGACACCAACCCAACTCAACTCCAGACTCTGAACACGCCTATGTTTTCCTTCCTGATGCCTCAGAAAACCTCACCTTTACTCAAGACTCACCTATGTCTGCCATCTGGCATTTTTTAATCTATCCACAGCTAGTCTTAACCCAGTTACGAAGTCCAATATACCATTTCTTAACAAGGGTAATCACAGCCTATTTTTCCTATAGAATTGGAAGAGATTGCTTGTTCTACAGTTGAGTATAAAAACCAAAAACACCAAACCAGTTGTCATCGAGCTGATTCTTACCCATGGAGCCCCTGGGTGGTGCGATAGTTAACATGCTCAGCTACTAACTGAAAGGTTGGAAGTTCGAGTGCACCCACATGTACCTCAGAAGAAAGACCTGGTGAACTACTTCTCAAAAGTCAGCATTGAAAACCCTATGGAATACAGTTCTCCTCTGACACACATGAGGTAGCCGTGGCTCAATACACCTGATAAAATATTTGGCTAAACCTTAAATCCATGTTTTTCCTTTTATCTAAAAAAAAAAAAAAGCTTATCTTAAAGATTAAAATCACACTCAGCTGAGGAACATGGGACTGGAGACTAGGCAACCAGAAGATGGAGCCCCAGTAGGAGAAGGGAGAGTCACACCTTCAATCTCATCTTACCCCAGAGCACACACTCTGTAAGTGGAGAGTGGAACAGCAGACAGACTCTCTTACACTCTTTATTTACGACGTGAGCATCCACGGTTGAAGTGAAGTGACACAAGTTAAGTGAACATATGAGACTTTGCTCCTCCATATTTTTCCCCCCTTTATTAGTGGGAAAAAAAAAAAAGTATCCTTTTTCGATGGCAGTGGGTGGTTTTTTATGAAATGACAGTGATATCAAAAAAAAAATTTTTTTTTTGGTTAAAAAATAGTTGAGGAAATAAAAATTGACAATTTTATACAGTGAAACCTGTGAGAGCCAGAACTCGACAGGGCTGCCTTGTTTTTCCAGGTCTCACAAGTTTTCTGTCTCTGACAGAGTGCAGTCTTACCACTTTTCTATTGCTCATTTTAGTGGAAAATATTTGTGTTTTCCTTCTCAAACAGATTTCCACCTTACACAGGTTCCATCTTTTGCAGGTTTTACCGTATCGATCTACAAACTCTTTAAGAATACTTGTTTATGAAATTCCAGAATCTGAAATGATTGTCATAAAATTAAAATTAGTACAGTAAGCAGGTGCCATATAAAAAAGAAAAAAAAAATTGCAGCCAATATCCTCAAGGCCAAATCTGGATTCCTCAAGAAACCATCCAAAGATTGATTTCCAAAAGTGCTGGATTTACTTTCTATGGTTCTTTCTTGCAACGTAAAAGAAAGTTTAATTAAAGGATACGTTTACTATACCAAAACCCAGCTCTCTCCTCACCTCAATAAACCCACTCCCCATCTCCATTTCAGTCAGTGGAAACTCCGTTTCTTGTTACTCAGGCCAAACCTTGAGTTTTTCTATCTTCTCTTTCTCCTCCACCCATTTCCACTCCAAAAGCAAATCTTTTCAGTTCTCCCTTTAAACTATAGATTCCAACCACTGCTCACCACCCCCGAGGCACCAACAACTTTTGCATGGATTATGGCAGTAGCTTCCTACTCTGTCTTCCTATTTCAGCTCCTGCCCTTCTTAGTGTCTGTTCCCGACACAGCACCCAAAGTA
Source organism: Loxodonta africana (assembly GCF_030014295.1). Taxonomy (NCBI): domain Eukaryota; kingdom Metazoa; phylum Chordata; class Mammalia; order Proboscidea; family Elephantidae; genus Loxodonta; species Loxodonta africana. Next base: position 170,994,883 of record NC_087345.1, on the reverse strand, counting down.
CTACTATTAATGCTTAAGTTAGATTATCATTTATCTGCTCGAAACCCTCAAGTTGTTCCACGTCTCATTCAGGGTCAAAAGTTCTTATTCTCACCCGTGAGAAAAGCGCTCCTTAGAACTATCACCTCTATGAGACCAAAAAGGCAACACCTAACCAGCAACAAAGATGAGAAGGCGGCAAGGGGCAGGAAAATCAGTTGAATGGAAACAGAGAATTCACGGTGATAATGGGGAGAGTACTAACACATTGTAGAGATTGCCACCAATGTCGCAGAACACTTCAGGTATAAATTATTGAATGAGAGACTAAGTTGCTCTGTACACCTTCACCTAAAGTGCAAGTTATTATTCTGGCCAAAAAAGACACCGTGTGCCTTGACCTATCCACTCTTCCCTTATCTTACCTCTCTGATCTCATCTTCTGCTTGCGTTACTTAACTTACTTGGAATAATACCTAGCAAAAAGTAACAGTTAAATAATTGTTGGCTGTGATTATTATTATTATCTTTAGTACTGCTATGAATATCATTCTACCCCTCACTCACTTCAGCCATTATTGTCCTCAAACACACCAAGCAGAGTTCCACCTTTGAGCTCTGTATTTATGTTTTTGGGGGTTTGTTTGTTTGATTTTACTGTAACACTCTTTTCCGAGATATATGCAAGGCTTGTTCACTCATCACCTTGAGGTCTTTGCACAAATATCATCTGCTCAGTAAGTCCTTCTCTGGCCACCCTATGTAAAATTGCAACCTGCCCCTCTAACCATGGCACTCCCCATCCTCTCCTTGCTCGATTTTTCTATACACCTTCTAGTATAACATATGGAGTCCCTGGGTTAACACGCTGGATTGCTAACTGAAAGGTCAGAAGTTCAAGTCCATCCAAAGATGCCTTAGAAAAAATCTACTTCTGAAAAATCAGTCATTGAAAACCCTATGGAGCACAGTTCTACTGTGACATATATGGGGTCACTATGAGTTGGAATTGACTCAGTGGCAACTGGTACTGGCACTAGTAATATAATATGTACTATATCTGCTTACTTTTGTTTTTTATATCTGCTTACTTTTGTTTATCATTTGTCTCTATATACCATAATGTAAGCTCCGGAAGGGTAGGGATTTTCATGTTTTGTTTATTGCTATATACTGACATCTAGAAGATAATACATATTTGTTGAATGAATTATATTCACTCAAATTATCATATTCCAACAATCAGAAACACTAAAACGCTACTGGAATTCAACCTTCATTCATAATTTTAAGAAAATTCTTAGCAAACTGGGAATGTAAAGGAACTCTCTCAATCAGATAAAGGGTGTCTACAGAAAAATGCTATACTTGACATAATGCTTAATACTTAACGCTGACATAATACTCCCTGAAGTTGGGAAAATTACAAGAATGTCCACTCTCACCATTTCTGTTCAACATTACATCTGAAGTCTTAGCTAATGCAATAAGGCAAGAAAAGGAAAAAAAAGGCATAAATATTAGCAAAGAAAAAGTAAACCTGTTTTTATTTGAAGATGACATGATTGTCCATGTAGAAAATCCAAGGGAATCTACAAAATAATGGAACTAGTAAGTAAATTTAGCAAGGTTACATGGTATAAAGTCAATATTCAAAACTCTATTTTATGTCTTAAATACTAGCAACAAGCAAGAGAAAAATTAATTAAAAAAAATTTTAGAGTATCATCAAATACCTAGAAATAAAATTAATAAAAGATGGGTGAGTTCTCTACACTGAACGCTATAGAACATCACAGAGAGAATTTTTTAAAGACTTAAATAGCTGGATAGAATTACAACATTTATGAATAGAAAGACTCAATATTATTGAGATGTCAAGTCTGCCCAAGTTGATCTATAGATTCAATGCAATCTCAAAACGCTTGCAGATTTTTTGGGGGGAGAGGAGGGGGCAAAAATGAACAGACTGATTATAAAGTTTATATAAACGTACATGAAGTGCAAAAAACCTAGAATAGTCAAGACAATTTTGAAGAGGGAGAGAAGGAAGGAGATGGGAAGGGGTTTAAAGACATACACTATCAGATTTCAAGACATACCATAAAAGTAAAATACTTAAAACAGTGTCGTATTGGGAGAAGGATAGACAAATATATCAATGGAATAGAATAGAAGGTCCAAAAACAGATCCATACATAGGTGGTCAACTGATTTTCAACAAAGGCACCAATGAAATTAAACAGGGGAAAAAAATCTTTTCAATGTAGTGTTAGAGCAACTTGATATCTTTATTACCTCACAATGTACACGCACACACACACACACACACGAAAATAATTTTAAATGAATTAAATACCTAAATTTGAGGGCTAAAGTTATAAAGGTTTTGAAGGAAATCATAGGACGATATCTTGGTGATCTTGTAGCAAGATTTCTTGGGTAAGACATGAAACATATGACCTATAAAAGAGAAAACTGATGAAAACAGATTTCATCAATAATTAAAACTTTTGCTATTAGAATAAAACATTATTAAGAGAGTGAAAGGGCAAACCACAAACTGAAAGTATTTACAATACATATATTTGATAAAGGATGTATATCAAGAATACATAAAAATCTCCTACAAATCAGTAATAAAAAGTCAATTATAAAAGAACATTTAAGAATAGCCGATAAGTTTATGCAAAAGTATTCAACATCATTACTCATCAGGAAAATGTAAATTAACCACAATAAGATATCAAAAAACTTGCAGCAGAATGGCAAAATTTAGAAAGACTGGTAATTCTAGACGTTGATGAGAGTGTAGAGGAACTGGAACTTTCAGACATTGTTGGTGAGATTGTAAAATGGTGTAATCAGTTTTGAAAACTAATTAGCAATTGATAATAAAGTTAGACACACACTTACATTATGATTTAGCAATTCTACTCCCAGATATATGCCAACGAAAAATTAATCCACAGATCCACAAAAGACTTTTACAGAAATGTCCAGAGTAGTTTTATTCATGAAGTCACAAATGAAAACACACTCATAGCTGCCAATTACAGAATGAATAATTGTGGTATAGTCACACAATGAGATACTACTGAGCAATTAAAAAAAAGGTCAAGTTTCACTACACATGGAAGACTCTCAAATGCATTATGCTAAGCGAAAGAAGCCAGTATCAAAGGTTAAAAAAGGTTACATATGTATAATTTACATAAAATGTTGGAAAAGGCTAATCTATGTAGGGATAGAGAACAGATCACCAGCTACCAAGGGCTAGGAATGGGAGGATGATCTGACTACAAAGGGGCAACTCGAGGAAGATTTTGGGGGTGATGGAACTGTTCTGCAGCCTATTACGCTGGTGGTTAACAAAATCTCTACATATTTGTTCAAACTCAGGGAACTGTATACAAACCAACAACGACAACTAATGCATGTTTTAAAACTCATAGAACTACATACAGACGAAAAAAAGAGAAAATTCTACTGTATGTAAATTTTCAAACAATTACATTTAGTAAAAGAAGCCAGACACACAAAGAAAGCATGATGTACAATTCCTCTTGTTTAAAGTTCAAGAGCAGGCAAAACTAATTTATGGTAAAAGGAACTCAAAACAGTGGTTAAATCATGGTGGTGATATTAAATAAAAAAGGGGACTTTGTGGGGTAATGTTGTTAGGTGCTATTGAGTTGGTTTCAACTCATATCGACTTTATGAACGAAACATTGCCCAGTACTATGCCATCATTACTATGTTTGAATCCATTGTTTCAGCCACTGTGTCAAGCCATCTCCTTGAGGCTCTTCCCCTTTTTTGCTGACCCTCTACTTCACCAAGGGCCAGCCCTTCTCCAGGGACTGGTCCTTCCTCATAACATGCTCAAAGTACATAAGATGAAGTCTCACCATCCTCACCTCCTAGGAGAATTCTGGCTGTACTATTTCCAAGACAGATCTGTTCTTTGTCAACACTGTAATTCAAAGGCATCAATTTTTCTTTGGTCTATCTTCTTCATTGTTCAACTTTTGCAAGTGTATGGTGCCATTCAAAATACCATGGCTTGGGTCGGGCATACCATAGTCCTTAAAGTGAAATCTTTGCTTTTTAACATTTTGGGGAAGTCTTTTGCAGGAGATTTGTCCAATGTAGTACGTCACCTAATTTCTTGACTGCTGTTTCCACGGATATTGATTGTGGATCCAAGTAAAATGAAATCCCTGACAATTTCAATCTTTTCCCCATTTATCCTGATATTGCATCTTGGTCCAGTTGTGAGGATTCTTGTGGGGTAATATAAAGTTTCAAACTCTTGATTTGTGTGTGGTCATAGTGGGTGTATACAGACACACAAAGTCATCGAGCTTTATAGCTTTTTAAATTAACCTCAGTAAAGTGTTGTAAAAAACATGTATATCTTCGAAAGATTATGAAGAGAATTTTCAGGCATTCTTCCTTATTCTTTCGCAACTGAATTTTACTCAGTTCAATTAAATCTCTAAGTCTCCCAGTTTTAAGCTCCCTCCCTGGTAGAAAATAAAGTCCCTAAGAAAGTTTCTTAATTCTAATAGGAGTGAAATATTTCACACACAGAAGCCAAAGCCCCTTTTTGCATGGCCCTCACCACTTCAATTATTACTGAAAGCGGACGTGGGAATCAGGGGAACCTGGGCTTTCATGCCCTCTATGGAGCTTCCGGAAACCCTGGTGGCTAATGGCTAAGTGCTACAACTGCTAACCAAAAGGTCAGCAGTTTGAATCTACCAGGCGGTCCTTGGAAACTCTATGGGATAGTTCTACTCTGCTCTATAGGGTCTCTATGAATTGGAATCAACTTGACAGCAGCTGTTCTGGTTTTATTTTGTTTTGTTTTGTTTGGTATGGCTCTGTTAAAAGAACAACTCAAAAAAAAAATTGAAAAAATAACTCAAAATCAGTATGTGACTCAGCCAAAGTCTGGCAACCCAACAGGGAATGTTTTTGCTTTTTGGATTAGAGGCAACAAAGAAAATGCTAAATGATAGTTAAGCTTAAAAAAAGAAGAAATCAAATTTCCCATAAAAGGGATATGAATTATGATTTCAATTTTGCAAAATAAAATCTTCTTGATTAAAAAAGAAATCAAAGCAGTTCTTCATTGTTACTATGCAAAATCTAGAAAATGATACAGTAGAAAAAGATTAGCCATTTAATTAGCTATTAAATAGACCACTTCCTTTCACCCCCTCAATTCATAGCCCACATGGGAGAGTTTATTAACTTAAGGGGCTAAGTTCACATTAATTAAGTTTAACTGCATTTGACCACTTAAACAGCTAATCTGTAACAAAGCCTAGATAGACAGAGATTGAGATACACACACATACCCATCTTCAAAGAAATATCTGCCAATAATTATATATATATTATTATAAGTAATCTATTTTATATAGAATATGTATAAAATATATGTATACATATATTATACATAATTATCGACAATCCTTTCTTTATTTTAATCTCACCATTGCTTCAGCCAGGTTGCATTACAAGCGTACATCACATTAGTAAACAAATACCTAATGATGCTAAAACATTTCCATTCATGTGTGTGGTCTTCCTCACATTGAAGAAGTCTTTTTAAACATTGAAATAAATTTACACCGGCCTTGTAAATTTAAGCACCTTCCATTGAAGAGTGGATTTTTTTTTTACGTCTTCTAAAGCTCTCTCCGAAATCCCTAATCTTAAACTGTTAAAATAAATCCACATTGAACGTCCATGCCAACAAAGAAATCACATGACTACAAAGAAACATAAACTCTTTAATCACTGTTTCGTGTCCATTTTGACCTCCCGTTTTGCTTGGTTATTCTTTTTTCAGCCACCTCAAGGCCGAGCACTCCAACAAAATCACTGGGGCAACTTGTGAATACCTCCCGCCCAAATAAGATTATTGTTTATCCCCTACTGCTTTCTTTACTCCACTGTTTAACCAACAGCAGGGTGGCCGGGAATGAGTTTTAAAGGAGCTGGGTAGGAACGCAGGGACCACTGACGTGAGGTGGATTTGCAAACCTCCTGCGGGCCCCCACTGATACCCAGGGAGCTCGTGAATAGGTTGCTAAGGACTTGGCAATGTTCTGCGCAGCCACTTCTAATACTAAAGAGGCAACAACAGGCTGGATCCCAGAGGAAAGGAAGTGCTAACAGTTTGAGTCACAGTCAGTACCCGGCTGCTTCATTGAATAACTTCAGACAGCTCTGTCTGGGCTTAAGCTCCCAACAGTCCTGCCACCATGTCCCAAAGATTCAAAGATAAGTCGCCTGATGCCTTCAGCATGCATTTCCTTTTATTTGTGAGATAGCAAAGCTTTTCTCCCTCATGCATATTAGCTCATGACTTGTGGCCTTTCAGACCCTTAAGTGAGGGAAGGAGAGATTTTTTTTTTTTTAAGTCAAAAAAGGAGGGGAAAAGATGAGCAGGAGCTCGACATTAGCATAGGCAAAACAGCAAGTGTAAAATTGGGGGAATATCGAGGTCAGAGAATGTGGGGAGATTCTGCCCCTACCTCCGTGTGGGAAGAGTAGAAAATCATTACTCTCTACCTCCACCTCCCAAAGGGGGAGAAGGACTTGAAATGAGGTTTCATGAAGGAACCATGGACTTAACTTCAGTAAGTGGATCTGAGCATATTCTTAAGTCCTGGAAGACCCCACTGCTCTTCATTTGGTTACTGTGATGGTTACTTTTATGTGTCAGTTTGGGAGAGGCTATTTATGGGGCAGTTCTACTCTGTTCTATAGGGTCACTAAGAGTTAGAATCGACTCGACAGCAGTGGGTTGGGTTATGGTGCCCAGTTGTTTGGTCAAATGCTAGTCTAGATGTTGCTGTGAAGGTATGCTGTAGATGAGATGAACACTGAAAATCAGCCAACTCTAACAAGATAACCCTCGATAAATGTGGGTGGGCCTCATTCAATTGGTTTAAGGCCTTACGAGCAAAAACTGAGGTTTCTGAAAGAGAAGGATTCTGCCTCCTGACTGTAAATAGATAACCTGCTGGAGTTTGCAGCCTGCCCCCTGCTCTATGGATTTTGGACTTGCCAGTTTCACAATCACGTGAACCAATTCCTTAAAATAAATACATGCAAATATATTACATATGCACATACATATGCATATATATATCCTATTGGTTCTCTTTCTCTGGAGAATCTCCACTAATACAGTTACTAATTGGTTGCAAATGCAGTCGCATTACGAAAACAGTCACAAAATCTGGGACAAGGTGACATTAGGATGAAAAATATTTAACATCCATCTGTCCACAGAAAATTGAACATTAAAGAACCTAAAGAACTTTCATAGTATTTATTTTCACTGATGTTATCTTTCTTTCACTCTAAGATTCCTAACCTGGAGCATCACCACCTGCCCGGCCTCACTTTTACCACAGGGTAAGCTAATGCTTGACAGAGAAAAAATAAGGGGGTTAGGAGCATTTCTAGTCAACGTCTCTGCACATCGTGAAGAAGAGGATGGTCAGATTATCCTAGAGTGGCAAATAACTGAACCTTGAAGACAAAGGGTGAGTCTCTGTCTGTTCCAGTCCAATCTGGCAACAGTTGCCTCACCTTGCTCACACACAAGCCACATGCATGCAAACTCTTCAGGGGATCAGCCCACTTCCCTCCATGGTGTCTTCCCAGCCTGTAACTACTGAGCTCACAGGGGCTGTCTTCACATGAATTATAACTTGTCCTCCCCAGGATGCAGAGCCTTTGTCCTGGCCCTCCCCAGGTCTCATCAGCCATCTCAGGGAAAGTGAAAAAAAGCTCAGAGAACAAAAATAGCATTCACTATAGTCAAAAAGATGGACCCAGATTGTTCTCAATTAAAAATGTATCTGGGAGAAGGTGGAGCTAAGATACAGACTAGACAGATGCTTCTTCTAGCAAGCCCTCTTACAACAAAGGCCCGAAACAACAAGTGAAATGAGTATATGACAAGCTAGGAGCCCTGAACATCAAAGGCAAGCTTAGAAAACGAACTGAGGGGCAGGGAGTGTAAGAAACGGTTCAGAAGCAGAGAGGAGTTACCTGACCTGAATCACAGGGAGCCCTCAGGTACCATTATCAGAAGCGGCTGCAGCGGGCTGGTACAAGCATTCTGCTGCAGTTTCCTCAGGGAGAAGCAGCCAGCCACAAGGCCTACTCACACCTCCAGAACCAGAGAAAAATGGCCCTCTCAGCAAAAGCTAAGTACTTGTGTATATTTTACTGCCCCCCACCCTGCCCCCAAGCCGGCTTCAGCAGCTGATTTCCCTGGGCCTGAGATAGGTTCTACTGAGTGCCTAGAGCTATTCTCCTGGTCTTGGAGAAGGAATAAATTTGCAATTGGGGGAAACATAATTTGCCAGCTCAGTAAAAAAAAAAAAAAAAAAATTTTTTTTTTTTTTACTAACTGGGGGAGCTCAGGACAGAAGCGGCTCCTGTCCAGGCATAAACGGTCCATGGACTTTGGGTACCTTTCTCCTCTGCACTGACCCGTGCAGGCCTATTTCAGAAGAATAGGCCCTTGTTGGTGGACTCCAACTGTTTCAGCTGTGAGGCGGAGAGGTGGGTGTTTGACCTTTGACATTGCTTTGCCTATTAAACACGGTCCTCACCTACCCACATCAGGGGTCTAAGGACTGGTGGGTCCACTCAGGTCACCCAGCCACCCACAACAGGGGTCCAAGGATAGCTGGTACCTCCCAGTCCTTACAACCAAAAATATTGGGCACCCATGGGCCATCTGCAGAACTCACACCGGTACATTCTAGGGAACAGGGACACACTTTCCTCAGAGATACGTGGGGGATGATTCTCAGCCCTTACCTTGTTCAGAGTGTGACCCCTTCTGCAACCAGATCCTGGTACCTATACCAATCACCCCTGCCCCTCTAAGGCTGTAGGACAGAGCCTGTACCACACAGTTGATGTTCAGCTACCTTGACACCTGAGCTGAATTCATACAAGAAAAGTGAATAGACTTCTAGACTGCTATACCTGATAACAGCTCTAGCCATCTGGGGACAGGACATCAGAGCTCCAAAGGTGAAAATAATCAAGCTAGCTCACTCAAGAAACCCATTTGGGCATATCAAACCAAAGCAAGAAGCTATGACACAGTAAAAAAAAAAAAAAAGACACAGTAAGCAAACATAAAATAAACTAATACAATAACTTATAGATGGCTAGGAGACAACAGTCAATATCAACTCACATAAAGAAATAGACCATGATTGCCTCAACAAGCTCTCAGAACAAAGAATCCAGGGATCTTCTAGATGAAAGTGCATTCCCAGAATTACCAGAGCCAGAATACAAAATATTAATATACAGAACTCTTCAAGACACCAAGAAGGAAATGAGGCAATACGCAGAACAAGACAAAGGACACACACATAAAGAAATTGAAGAAATTAAAAAGATTATACAGGAACACAATGAAAAATTCAATAAGCTGGAAAAGTCCATAGACAGGCAGCAATCAGAAATTCAGAAGATTAACAATAAAATTATAGAAGTAGAAAACTCAGTTGAAAGTCAAAGAAGCAGATTTGAGCAAGCAGAAGGCAGAATTTTTGAACGTGAAGATAAATCACTTGGCACTAACATATTTGAAGAAAAATCAGATAAAAGAATTTAAAAAAAAAAGAAATCTTAATAATCATGTGGGACTCTATCAAGAGAAATAACCTACAAGTGATTGGAGTACCAGAAAAGGGAGGGATAACAGAAAATACAGACAGAATTGTTGCAGATTTGTTGGCAGAAAACTTCCCTTATATCGTGAAAGATGAGAAGATATCTATCCAAGATGCTCATCGAACTCCACATAAGGTAGATGTTAAAAGAAAGTCACCAAAACATATTATAATCAAACTTGCCAAAACCAAAGATAAAGAGAGAATTTTAAGAGCAGCTTGGGATAAATTAAAAGTGACCTACAAAGGAAAGTCAATAAGAATAAGCTCAGACTACTTGGCAGAAACCAAGCAAGCCAGAAGACAATGGGATGATTTATATAAAAATTTGAAGGAAAAAAATTGCCAGCCAAGAATCATATATCCAGCAAAACTGTCTCTCAAATATGAAGATAAAATTAGGACATTTCCAGAGAAACAGAAGTTTAGGGAATTCATCAAAACCAAACCAAAACTGCAAGAAATATTAAACGGAGTTCTTTGGTTAGAAAATCAATAATATCAGGTATCAACCCAAGACTAGAACACTTGGCAGAGCAATCAGAAGTCAACCCAGACAGGGAAATCAAAAAAACAAAGATTTAAAAAAAAAACCTCAAAACAGGGTAGCAGTGATGTTATTATATAAAAGAAGACAACATTAAAACAATAAAGAGGGACTAAAAAATGCAGTCATAGATCTTCCATACAGAGAGGAAGACAAGGGGATACAAAGAAATAAAGGTTAGGTTTAAATTTAGCAAAATAGGAGTAAATACTAAGGTAACCACAAAGGAGACAAACTATCCTACACATCAAAATAAAATACAAGAAAAAAATAGAGAGTAGAAACAAAATCAACAACAAATATGAGGAAAGGAAAATATATACAGATAATCTACTCAGCAAATAAAATTAATTAAGTGGGAAAAAGAAACTGTCAGCAACACACAAAAAAAGACATCAAAATGATACCAGTAAATTCATACTTATCCATAATTATGCTGAACATAAATGGACTAAATGCACCAATAAAGAGACAGAGAGTGGCAGAATGGATTAAAAAACACGATCCATCTATATGCTGCCTACAAGAGACACACCTTAGACTTAGAGACAAAAATAAACTAAAACTCAAAGGATGGGAAAAAAATACATCAAGCAAACAAAAATCAAAAAAGAGCAGGAGCGGCAATATTAATTTCTGACAAAACAGATTTTAAAGTTAAATCCATCAGAAAGGATAAGGAAGCACACTATATAATGATTAAAGGCACAATACACCAAGAAGATATAACTATATTAAATATTTATGCACCCAATGACAGGGCTGCAAGATACATAAAACAAACTCTAACAGCATTGAAAAGTGAGATAGACAGCTCCGCAATAACAGTAGGAAACTTCAACACACCACTTTCAGTGAAGGACAGGACATCCAGAATAAAGACACGGAAGATCTAAATGCCACAATCAACCAACTTGATTTCGTAGACATATACAGAACACTCCACCCAACAGCAGTCAAGTATACTTTCTTTTCTAGTGCACATGGAACATTCTCTAGAACAGACCACATATTAGCTCATAAAGCAAGCCTCCGCAGAATCCAAACATTGAAATATGACAAAGCATCTTCTCTGACCGTAAGGCCATAAAAGTAGAAATCAATAACAGGAAAAGCAGGGAAAAGAAATCAAACACGTGGAAACTGAACAATACCCCACTCAAAAAAGACTGGATTATAGAAGACATTAAGGATAGAATAAAGAAGTTAATAGAATCCAACGAGAATGAAAACAGTTCCTATCAGAACCTTTGGGACACAGCAAAAGCAGTGTTCAGAGGTCAATTTATATCAGTAAATGCACACATACAAAAAGAAGAAAGGACCAAAATCAAAGAATTATCCCTACAACTTGAACAAATAGAAAGAGAGCAACAAAAGAAAGCTCAGGCACCAGAAGAAAACAAATAATAAAAATTAAAGCAGAACTAAATTGAAAGAGAAAACAGAAAAACTGAAAGAATTAACAAGACCAAAAGCTGGGTCTTTGAAAAAATCAACAAAATTGATAAACCATTGGCCAAACTGACAAAAGAAAAACAGGAGAGGAAGCAAATAACCCGAATAAGAAATGAGGTGGGCAATATTACAACAGAACCAACTGAAATTAAAAGAATCATATCAGATTACTATGAAAAACTATACTCAAATTTGAAAACCTAGGAGAAATGGATGAATTCCTAGAAACACACTACCTATCTAAACTAGCACAAACAGAAGTAGAACAACTAAATAGACCCATAACAAAAGAAGAGGTTGAAAACGTAATAAAAAAAAAAACTCCCAACAACAACAACAAAAAAAGCCCTGGCCTAGATGGCTTCACTGCAGAGTTCTACCAAACTTTCAGAGAAGAGTTAACACCACTACTACTAAAGGTATTTCAGAGCATAGAAAAGGACAGAATACTACCAAACTCATTCTATGAAGCCAGCATATCCCTGATACCAAAACCAGGTAAAGACACCACAAAAAAAGAAAATCACAGACCTATATTCCTGATGAACTTAGATCCAAAAATCCTCAACAAAATTCTAGCCAATAGAATTCAACAACACATCAAAAAAATAATTCACCATGACCAAGTGGGACTCATACCAGGTATGCAGGGATGGTTCAACATTAGAAAAACAATTAATGTAATCCACCACATAAATAAAACAAAAGACAAGAATCACATGATTTTTTCAATTGATGCAGAAAAGGCATTTGACAAAGTTCAACACTCATTCATGATAAAAACTCTCAGCAAAATAGGAATAGAAGGAAAATTCCTCAACATAATAATGGGCATTTATACAAAGCCAATAGCCAACATCATCTTAAATGAAGAGAGCCGAAAAGCATTCCCCTTGAGATCAGGAACCAGACAAGTATGCCCTTTATCACAACTCTTATTCAGCATTGTGCTGGAGGTCCTAGCCAGAGCAATTAGGCTAGATAAAGAAATAAAGGGCATGCAGATGTGCAAGGATTAAGCAAAAACTATCGCTATTTGCAAATGACATGATCTTATACACAGAAAACCCTAAGGAATCCTCAAGAAAACTACTGAAATTATTAGAAGAGTTCAGAGGAGTATCGGGTGTACAAGATAAACATAAAAAATCAGATTCCTCTACAACAAAAAGAACATTGAAGAGGAAACCACCAAATCAATACCATTTACAGTAGCCCCCAAGAAGATAAAACACTTAGGAATAATCTTTACAGAGATGTAAAAGACTTACACAAAGAAAACTACAAAACACTTCTGCAAGAAACCAAAAGAGACCTATATAAGTAGAAAAACACACCTTGCTCATGGATAGGAAGACTTAACATTATAAAAATGTCTATTCTATCAAAAGCGATCTGTAGATTTAATGCACTTCCGACCCAAATTCCGATGACGTTTTTTAATGAGGTGGAGAAACAAATCACCAACTTCATATGGAAGAGAAAGAGGCCCCAGATAAGTAAAAAAAAAAAAAAAAAAGTTTTTTTTTTTTTTTTTTTAAAGAACAAAGTGGGAGGCATCACTCTACCTGATTTTAGAACCTATTATACTGCCACAGTAGTCAAAACAGCCTGGTACTGGTACAACAACAGATACATAGACCAATGGAACAGAATTGAGAATCCAGACACAAATCCATCCACATGTGAGCAGTTGATATTTGACAAAGTCCCCAAAGGAGTTAAATGGGGAAAAGACAGTCTTTTTAACAAATGGTGCTGGCATAACTGGCTATCCACCTGCAAAAAAATGAAACAAGATCTATACCTCACACCATGCACAAAAACAAACTCAAAATGGATCAAAGGCCTAAATATAAAATCTAAAACGATAAAGATCATGGAAGAAAAAATAGGGACAACATTAGGAGCCCTAATACCTGGCATAAACAGTATACAAAACATTACTAACAATACAGAAGAAAAACTAGATAACTGGGGGCTCCTAAAAATAAAATGCCTGTGTTTATCCAAAGACTTCACCAAAAGACTAAAAAGTTTACCTACAGACTGGAAAAAAGTTTTTAGCTATGACATTTATGATCAGTGCCTGATCTCTAAAATCTACATGATACCGCAAAAACTCAACTACAAAAAGACGAATAACCCAATTAAAAAATGGGCAAAAGATATGAACAGACACTTCACTAAAGAAGATATTCAGGTAGCTAACAGATACACGAGGAAATGCTCAGCATCATTAGCCATTAGAGAAATGCAAATCAGAAGTACAATGAGATTCCATCTCACTCCAACTAGGCATTAATCCAAAAAACACATAATAATAAATGTTGGGGAGGCTGTGGAGAGACTGGAACACTTACACACTGCTGGTGGGAATGTAAAATGGTACAACCACTTTGGAAATCGATTTGGCGCTTCCTTAAAAAGCTAGAAATAGAACTACCATACAATCCAGCAATCCCACTCCTTAGGATATATCCTAGAGAAATAAGAGCCTTTACACCAACAGATATATGCACACCCATGTTCACTGCAGCACTGTTTACAATAGCAAAAAGAGGGAAGCAACCAAGGTGTCCATCAATGGATGAACAGATAAATAAATTACGGTATATTCACATCAATAAAGAACAGTGATGAATCTGTGAAACATTTCATAACATGGAGGAATCTGGAAGGCATTATGCTGAGTGAAATTAGTCAGTTGCAAAAGGATAAATATTGTATAAGACCACTATTATAAGAACTCGAGAAATAGTTTAAACAGGGAAGAAACTATTCTTTGATGATTACGAGAGAGGGGAGGGACAGAGGGTGGGAGAGTGGTATTAACTACTTTAGGTGATGGGAAAGACAACACACAATACAGGAGAGGTCAGCACAATTGGACTAAACCAAAAGCAAAGAAGATCTGAATGCTCTGAAGGCCAGCGTAGCCCGGGCAGGGGTTTGGGGACCATGGTTTCAGGGGACATCTAAGTCAATTGGCATAATAAAATCTGTTAAGAAAACGTTCTGCATCCCACATTGGAGAGAGGTGTCTGGGGTCTTAAACACTAGCAAGCAGCCATCTAAGATGCATCAATTGGTCTCAACCCACCCGGATCAAAGGAGAATGAAGAACACAAGGACACAAAATATTTACGAGCCCAAGAGACAGAAGGGGCTACATAAACCAGAGACTACATCAGCCTGAGACCAAAAGAAGTAGATGGTCCCCGGCTACAACCAATGACTGCCCTGACAGGGAACACAACAGAGAACACCTAAGGGAACAGAAGAGCAGTGGGTTGCAGACCCGAAATTCTTGTAAAAAGGCCAGACTTAATGGTCTGACTGAGCCTGGACGGGCCCCAGTGGTCATGGCCCCCAGACCTTCTGTTGGCCCAGGACAGGAACCATTCCCAAAGCCAACTCTTCAGATAGGGATTGGACAGGACAATGGGTTGGAGAGGGATGCTGGTGAGGAGTGAGCTTCTTGGATCAGGTGGACACTTGAGACTGTGTTGGTATCTCCTGCCTGGAGGGGAGATGAGGGAGTTAGAAGCTGGCAAAATGTACACGAAGTGAGAGAGTGGAGGGAGGGAGGGAGCTGGCTGTCTCATTAGGAAGAGAGCAATTGGGAGTATGTAGCAAGGTGTATATAAGTTTTTCTGTGAGAGACTGACTTGATTTGTAAATTTTCACGTAAAGCATAATAAAAATATTTTTTAAAAAATTATCTGGGAGCCAGAGATCTTGATTTCAAAAGGATAAATGGTACAAAAAAAAAAAAAAAAAAGAACTTTAAGTCAAAAGATACAGTATGTAATATGAGACATAAGGTTTTGTTGGAACAATTAAGTGTTTTTGTTGCCATTGAGTCAATTCCAAGTCATGGTGACCCCATGGGTGTCAGAGTAGAACTGTGCTCCATAGAGTTTTCAATGGCCATGATCTATAGAAAGTGATCACCAGGCCTTCCTTCTAAGGGGCCTCTGGATGGATTTGAATCGTCAACCTTTTGATTAGCAGCCAAGTGCTTAATCATTTGTGCTACCCAAGGACTCCATATATATATATACATATTCTCAGGAATAGATTATCCAATAAGCAAGGTAAGCATGTGCTTGGGAGATCAACAAAACAGGGGCACCAGTTGTCCAAAGCAAGGATCCTTAGTTGCAAAGCAAACGGGACACAAGGGAAATCAAGTACTGCGGTGGAAGGGAACTGGCAGGGCGCTGAACGAAACTGATACCAACTCCAGTGCATGAGCATGTGCCAGCCTGACATAAAGCTCAAACAGGGTTACCAGGGCGCGCACACACAAGGCTGGTTAAGCTACGAAGCTCCTACCACTTCATGTACATATATAACTCACATATCCTGTTCGGATGTATGAGTAAACAGAGTAGGGGGCACCACAGGTTATCAGTGATTAGGGCCCTTACATGCCTTAATCTGGCCCTGTATATATTAGAAAACTTTATTTAATAAAAATATATCATGTATCACCCAAACACATTTAAGCATGTAATAATAACTACTGTCATTTTATATCAATCATATTCCAGGCTTATCTGAAAATGGGAAATAAAAGTCATAACATTTAACCCTAGATATTAAAGACTAAACATAATCCAAACTTTCATGTATCCAATTTAACCCAAAAGTATAATCCAAATTTGTATTATACATTCATTTCCCTCCAAGACCTTCAAAACCATCGTTAATAATAATAAATCAATATTTCTATTGATCTTGAGGTAGCAGTATGACATAAACACATAGGAGCTTTGGTTGGAATATCATCTAATGAAACCGAAAGAAGTGAGCCAATCACTCCGTGCAGAAGATCCTAAAGTATTATCTATTCTTACTACAGGTTTTTTTTCCAAATTCTCTTCCAGCTTGTATATCTGGAGTAGCTTCTAAAAAAAGCTAAGTAGTAAATAAACACCGTCTCGTAAGATTTATGAGATTTTCACAACATACAATGAAGGTATTTCTGGTCCATGTTTCTCCTGTCCATAGTATGTACGTCGTTTCCATGACAACATCAACTGCTCATTCACAGCATCACTCCTTACTCTCAATTGCTCTGACCTATAGCAAACCATCATTCAATTTTTAAATAGATGTCAGTATATAAAGAAATCTTTTGGGAGCCATTCTGTTGTTTATATGTGTCTAGCACTTCTGGGGAAGTGGGCTTCTTATTTATAGTTTTGTGGAAGAGGGAAATTAGGGGGCTCTTTGGCCCTGGAAGTCATGACTAGTATCTTGGCACCATCAATTCAGTAGAGCCGGCTTCATAGAGGTTGTTCCAACCACAATGTGATTCTCCCAGCCCCCAGGGTCCTCTGGTACACACAGACTTAGACACATTCATCATAGGGAGGGCATTCCTGAGGCTGTATGGTCACTAAAGCTTCGTTCGTTAAAGGTTAATCCAAGGCTGGAACAAAAGTACTCAATAAGGCTGGAACAAAAATACTCAAAAATACTAAATGCAATCAGGGAGCTTTGTTGCCTGGCTCTCAGGTTAAAGCCATAACTGTGCAAAATCATTCAGAAGACAAAAAAGCACAATGTTATTACCATAATCATATATCAACATTCTCTGTCACTTGCACTTGAGAGCCCTTTAAAAATGAAAAGTATCAAGTGTTGAGAGTGCATTTTAAAGCTTACACAGAGCCATAAGCCAAGGGAGCTCGTGCAGTATTTCAGAAATTCCCTTACCACTAAGTCATTGAGACGGTGCTAGGGTTTGACAGGAGAGTAACAGGTCATTATCCCCTGTGTCAGCTCTGGATCCCACATCAGACACATTCAGAATAAATTCACCATGATCACAGACAATCAAAGACCTCACACATCATTTGCCCCAACCATTTATTTTATAAATAAGGACTCTGACACCCAGAAAAGTTAAGATGAAGACTCAAAATAAGGTTGAGCTCAAACTAGAAGCCAGGTCCCCAAATTTGGCCTTTGATAATTACCACTGAGTGGGCTCTGACTCATGGCGATCCCACATACAACAGAACAAACCGTCCTGCCCTGCTCCATCTTCATGATCATTGGTAGGCTTGAGTCCATTGTTGATGCCACTTTGTATTTTGAGTGCCTTCTATCCTAGGGGGCTCGTCTTCCAGCACAATCTCGGAACGATATTTTATTGTGATCCACAGGTGTTTTCATTGGCTAATTTTCAGAAGCAGATTGCCAGGTCATTCCTCCTAGTCTGTCTTAGTCTGGAAGCTCCACTAAAACCTGTTCACCACTGGTGAACCCACTGGTGTTTGAAATACAAGTGGCATAGCTTCCAGCAACACAGCAACACACAAGCCACCCCAGTATGACAAACTGGCGGATGGGTGGTAGGCTACTGCATAAGAAGAGGAGACATGTGGGCATCAGAGGGTAGACCTACAATGCAGCCTTTGTTCCCCACACCAGGGCACTAATGGCCCCTGACACATTCCACAGAGGCCTCAGGCTATCAGCACGTAAAAACAGAGAACTAGAAGCCCTAAAAAAAAAAAAAAAGAAGCCCTAGAGGGTTCCTAAAGCTGAGGCTGTGCACACCCAGTGGATAACAGAAGGTGGACTGACGAATGAGCCAAACTGAGAACACATGCCCAACCAAAGCGAGGAACCCAGCCCAGCCCAGTGATGCCAACCTCCCTATTGGTCAAGAGAAGCTACAATTCTGGCCTATTTTCATGTGAAATCTCCCAGTTTCTCAATGCTGGCACCTTATAAAAACATTTTTTGAAAAGCATGTGTCATGGATTGAATTGTGTCCCCCCAAAATATCTGTTAACTTGGCTGAGCCATGATTCTCAGTATTGTGTGATTGTCCACCATTTTATGTGATTGTCCACTATTTTATGTGATTTCCCTATGTGTTGCAAATCCTATCACTATAATGTAACAAAATGGATTAGCAGCAATTATATAGATGAGGTCCACCTGAATTTAGAGACCATCTCAAGAATAGATTTGACACATTGAACACTAGTAACCAAAGACCAGACGAGTTGTGGAATGCCATCAAGGACATCATCCATGAAGAAAGCAAGAGGTCACTGAAAAGACAGGAAAGAAAGAAAAGACCAAGATGGATGTCAGAGGAGACTCTGAAACTTGCTCTTGAGCGTCGAGCAGCTAAAGCAAAAGGAAGAATTGATGAAGTGAAAGAACTGAACAGAAGATTTCAAAGGGCCTCTCGAGAAGACAAAGTAAAGTATTATAATGAAATGTGCAAAGAGCTGGAGATGGAAAACCAAAAGGGAAGAACACGCTCGGCATTTCTCAAGCTGAAAGAACGGAAGAAAAAATTCAAGCCTAGGGTTGCAATAGGAAGGATTCCATGGGGAAAATATTAAATGACACAGGAATCATCAAAAGAAGATAGAAGGAATACACAGAGTCATTATACCAAAAAGAATTAGTTGATATTCAACCATTTCAAGAGGTGGCATATGATCAGGAACTGATGGTACTGAAGGAAGAAGTCCAAGCTACTCTGAAGGCATTGGCGAAAAACAAGGCTCCAGGAATTGATGGAATATCAATTGAGATGTTTCAACAAACAGATGGAGTGCTGGAGGTGCTCACTCGTCTATGCCAAGAAATATGGAAGACAGCTTCCTGGCCAACTGACTGGAAGAGATCCATATTTATGCCTATTCCCAAGAAAGGGGATCCAACCGAATGTGGAAATTATAGAACAATATCATTAATATCACATGCAAGCAAAATTTTGCTGAAGATCATTCAAAAACAGCTGCAGCAGTATATCGACAGGGAACTGCCAGAAATTCAGGCCGGTTTCAGAAGAGGACGTGGAACCAGGGATATCATTGCTGATGTCAGATGGATCCTGGCTGAAAGCAGAGAATACCAGAAGGATGTTTACCCGTGTTTTATTGACTATGCACAGGTATTCGACTGTGTGGATTGTAACAAACTATGGATAACATTGTGAAGAATAGGAATTTCAGAAAAAATTGTGCTCATGAGGAACTTTTACATAGATCAAGAGGCAGTTGTTCAGACAGAACAAGGGGATACAGATTGGTTTAAAGTTAGGAAAGGTGTGTGTCAGGGTTGTATTCTTTCACCATACCTACTTAATCTGTATGCTGAGCAAATAATAACAGAAGCTGGACTATATGAAGAAGAATGTGGCATCAGGATTGGAGGAAGACTCATTAACAACCTGCCTTATGCAGATGACACAATCTTGCTTGCTGAAAGTGAAGAGGACTTGAAGCACTTACTAATGAAGATCAAAGACGACAGCCTTCAGTATGGATTACACCTCAACATAAAGAAAACAAAAATTCTCACAACAGTACCGATGAGCAACATCATGATAAATGGAGAAAAGAATGAAGTTATCAAGGATTTCATTTTACTTGTATCCACAATTAACAGCCATGGAAGCAGCAGTCAAGAAATCAAAAGACACATTGCATTGGGCAAATCTCCTGCAAAGGACTTCTCCAAAGTGTTGAGGAGCAAAGATGTCACCCTGAAGACTAAGGTGCACCTGACCCAAGCCATGGTATTTTTAATCACATAATATGCATGTGAAAGCTGGACAATGAATAAGGAAGACCCAAGAAGAGTTGACGCCTTTGAATGGTGGTGTTGGCGAAGAATATTGAATATACTATGGACTGCCAATGAGTCAGAATCGACTTGACGACACTGGGTTTTGTTTTGTTTTGTTCTTTGTTTTTTTGCCAAAAGAACGAACAAATCTGTCTTGGAGGAAGTGCGGCCAGAATGCTCTTTAGAGGCAAGGACGGCGAGACTGCATCTTACATACTTTGGACATGTTGTCAGGAGGGATGAGTCCCTGGAGAAGGACATCATGCTTGGCAGAGTACAGGGTCAGTGGAAAAGAGGAAGACCCTCAACGAGGTGGATTGACACAGTGGCTGCAACAATGAGCTCAAGAATAACAACGATTGTAAGGATGGCGCAGGACCAGGCAGTGTTTCGTTCTGTCGTGCATAGGGTTGCTATGAGTCGGAACCGACTCAACAGCACCAAACAACAACAACAAGATCAGGTAATGTCTTAAGCCAATTTCTTTTGAGATATAAAAGAGAGAAGTGAGCAGAGAGACTTGGGGACCTCATACCACCAAGACAGCAGTGTCAGAAGCAGAGCACGTCCTTTGGACCTGAGGTTCCTGCACTGAGATGCTTCCAGAGATGATGACAAGGACCTTCCTCCAGAGCCGACAGAGAGAGAAAGCCTTCCCCTGGAGCCGGCACTCTGAATTCGGAGTTCTAGCCTACTGTATTGTAAGAGAATAAACTTCTCTTTGTAAAGTCATCCACTTGTGGTATTTCTGCTATATCAGCACTAGATGACTAAGACAGCATGTTTACAGCACGATTCAGTCCTCACATCTCCAGTTTTCGAATTCTGTGCAGAAACAATTAACATTTGATAGTTTATTTGTTCCAGACAACCTTACATACATACACCGTTGGGTTGCCCTATTCATTTAGTCATTAAATAGTATTAAGTACCTACTCTCTACCGAAAGTGCCCTGGTGGCGCAGTGGTTAAGTGCTCAGCTGCTAACTGAAAGGTTAGTGATTCTAGCCCACTAGCTGCTCCACAGGAGAAAGATGTGGGTGGCAATGTGCATCCATAAAGTTTCCGTAAGCCTTGGAAACACTATGAGGCAGTTCTACTCTGTCCTATACGGTCACTATAAGTCAGAATTGACTCGATGACAACGGGTTTTGGTTTACTCTCTACTGGGTCAATCCTGTCAGCATACAAACAAGCTATAAATTTTGACATCTTAAAAAAAGAAAAAAATACCCTAAGTTCATACTCCTTTCATTCACCTCTCCATATTTCTGTTCTCCTTTATAACAAAACTTGTCTAAAGAGTTGTCGATATTGATGTCTCCCTTTTCTCCCTTCTCATCCTCTCATGAATCTACACCATCTAGACTCTCACCCCCACCACTCCACTGAAATCGCCCTTGTCAAGGTGAACAACGGCATCCACACTGACAAAATGCATGGGCAGCGTTCTCATCTTATTTGATGCATCAACAGTGTTTGACACACTTTCTACAACATTTTCTGCATTTGGCTCCCAAGACGTCATTCTCTTTTTTTCCTTCTCCTAGCTCTTACAAAAATCCAGGTAGTAGCAGTAATAGTAATGTCATCATTGTCTAACTTGACCAGGGATTATGAGAGTGTCCATCAGCTGATGGTGATCTGTGTGAGATGGAGGTCAGACACACCTCCACTCTCCAACCTTTTTACCACTTCTCACACCAACTGTCCCTACCATGGTACTCTACTTCTTTTCTGGATTCGATAATCCATTGCAATGGCCACACAGAACTCACAAACCATATTTACAGTTGAATGGTTTATTAATGAACAGGGTAGAACTCAGGAGAAGGAGGAGGGAGCATGTAGGCAAAGTCTGCCTTCTTCAGTGCAGGTGTTTCCCAGGTGGAAGAGAAAGGGGAACCCTCAGAGGAGACTGTGGTAAAATGAGTTGCTTTATGTGACATTTTGCCTTGGTTCTTTGGAAAAACAGCTTGAGAGATTTTTCACTCAAGCCCTGAGGGGTTACTTCTGCCCTAGTTTTCTACCCCAAAGGTTTTGTTACTTTTGCCCAGGTTGATGGACATTTCCTGGGTAAGTTGTAAAGAACTTGGTTTGATACTTCCTGTCTGGCCCCTGGCTGCAGCCTGCCCTGTGATTGATATTCACCTTGCAGGGATTGGTCAACAGATGATGCAAATAAGGTGAGTTGTAACCCAGCCATGCCTATTATGCAAATTGGTCAGTTCGTAGCCCTCACCATTATCACTGGGGGGGGAGGAGGTCCTTGAAATGGACAATGAGTTTCGTATATGCATGCAGCCAGCCCTACAGAGGTTTAGTCAGACAGAAAAAAGCAGGAATAGAAGCATCAGGAAGAAAGAAGAGAAGAAGCAGAGAGGATGCAAGGAAACTCCTGAAAGAGCTGTAACACTGGTCAAGGATTGTAACACTGAAGACAGAGAGAGGCCTGGAAGGGGCCCAGTGGCAGAGCCAGCAGGCAACAGGCCTGGTAGATGCCCAGTGGAGGAGCTGGTGGCAACAGAGAGCGGGGCCAAGAGGAGTCTGTCCTCAGGGGGCAGAGAGGAGGCCTGTCCTGCACTGATCCTTGATCCTATAACTGAGAAAGGATCCTGGGGAGGAGGCCCAGAAATCACTATATTTTAAATCTCCGAAGGTGATTATTCTACTTCGCAGTCAGGGAGACGACCTGCCCTACATATTGGGGTGCACAAGACTGAGGTTCTCAGAACTCCTCTTTTCCATCCATATCAAACTCGTTGCCGTCAAGTCGATAGCAATCCAATAGAACAGAGTAGAACTGCCCCCATAGAGTTCCCTAGACAATAAATTTTCATGGAAGCAGACTGTCACATCTTTCTCCTGTGGAGTGGTTGGTGGGTTCAAACATGATGACCTTTCGGTTAGCAGCCAAGCACTTAACCACTGCAGCGCCAGGGCTCCTAGGTCAAGAATATTTGTAATTCTTTAGGCTTATTCAAGAGCAAACCAAAACCAGAAATGAGCACTGTACCCAAGGGACAGAGGAACTGGGTCCTGGTCCCAGCAGTGCCCAGCTTTAGGCAAGTCAGAATTTCCATTTCTTGAGCAGTTTCTTGGTCACCATGTGTCAGAATTGACTCAATGGCAACAAACCACAAAAGATTCCATTTCTTAAATCATCTGAAAAAAGGAAATCTTTTCACCCTGCCAACTTTATAGGGTTTTGTGTGAGTAAAACTAAATATTGTTGGTAACAGCCCTCTGAAGGTTGTTAAAAACAATACTATATTTATTAGTATTGTCCAACATAAGGTAATATCTAACAGTGTTATGTCAACGATTTATCAGAGAAATCCATTAAAAGGCATTTTAAAATTTAGAATCTGATATTCAAGGTTTCAATTCATCCCCATAACAATCACAAGAATGGTTTCGTGATAAATCCATGTCCAATATCATACGACTGTCAAGAAATTCTTCAAAGCTGGCCATTTCAAGTTTGTTCTAAAGTATCTTTCTTCTGCCTATGTGTTACATTCTCATTATTATTGTCGTTGTTATTTTAATTCTCTATGGATTCTCTTCGGAAAACATCCAGTTAGGTAAAAGTTTGTTTCTTGCTTTACCTATAATAACTCGTTTTAAAAACTGATCGCTTTTAAACTTTTTCAATAAACTAAGGTTTTTAATTAAAATTTTAAATAATCTTTTAAAAACACTTTTAATTGGTGGACACATGACATTAAGGGTTTTGTCAAAAACCACAGAATGCAGAAAGCAAACCCCAATGTAAGGTATGCATTTTAATTAATAATAATGCGTCAATATTTGTTTGTCAATTATAACAAATGTACTGCAGGAATGCAAGATGTTCATAGGAGAAATGATGTACAGGGGACAGGGAGTATGTGGGAACACTTTGTACTTTTTGCACAATTTTTCTGTAAAGCTAAAACTGCTCTAAAAAATAGTCTGTTGGGAAAAAAAAAACTTATATGTCCACAAAAGGGCAAATATTGTATGATCCCATATATGAAATATCTAGAATAGGCAAATGAGTAGAGACCAAAGTTTATTAGTGGTTGTCAGGGGGTGAGGAGCCCTGGTGGCAC
Source organism: Loxodonta africana (assembly GCF_030014295.1). Taxonomy (NCBI): domain Eukaryota; kingdom Metazoa; phylum Chordata; class Mammalia; order Proboscidea; family Elephantidae; genus Loxodonta; species Loxodonta africana. The sequence continues at coordinate 170,970,449 of NC_087345.1, read as the reverse complement.
AGTGATTAAGCGCTTGGCTGCTAACTAAAAGGTCCATGGTTCGAACTTACCAGCCACTCCACAGGAGAAAGATGCAGCAGTCTGTTTCCGTAAAGATTACAGCCTTAGAAATCCTATGCGGCAGTTCTGCTCTGCCCTGTAAAGTCGCTATGAGTTGGGATCACTCGACAGCAGTGGGTTTGGTTTTTGGTTTGGTTGCCAAGGGCTGGGGAAGAGTGAAATCAGTAGTTATTGCTTAATATGTACAGGGTTTCTGTTTGGGATTAGGAGAAAGTTCTAGAAATGGATAGTGGTGATGTTTGCACAATGTGGTGAATGTAATGCCATTGACTGTACACTTAAAAATGGTTAAAATGGCAAATGTTTTGTTATGTCTACACTAAAAACAATAAAATTAAAAAAAAAAAAAACACTTTTATTTCAAGATATTGTAAAAGCTTCAATGACACTCAGTTTTCAACAACTTCTAGGCCAAATATTAGCTGATTCCAGTCAGACTCTATACTGGTTCCCGCTTTAAATTATACATCCCATAGCAAACCACATAAGGAGTCCTGGTGGTGCAGTGGCTAGAGGCTCCTAACCAAAAGGTCAGCAGTTAGAACCCACAAGCCACTCCTGGGAAGAAAGGTGTGGCAGTCCGCTTCCCGAAAGACTACAGCCCTGGAAACCCTGTGCGCAGTTCTACTTAGAGTCGGAGTTGACTCAATGGCAGTCGGTTAGCTAACTTCATGCTCTAATTCTGAGCCATAGCACTAGTTTCAAAAACTAACTCTTTGTTATCACTACATAATAATCGGTTGTTTGTATATGAACCAATTTGAGATGGAGCACATTCAAGGAATAACCAAATCTTTTAAGGAGGAAAATAAAATATGTCACCAAATCTTCTTAGAAACTCGGTGTTTGCCAGTTCATATCTGCAAACGATCCTAACGTTTTAGCATTGCTTCAAAACTTACAGTGGGTATTAGCCAGAAGAACGAACATATTACTTTAACTTCTACCCAAACTCTCCTCATAAACTCAAGCTTCGAGTTTACAATAGAGACACTGAATGCTTTTGTCTGGTTTCCTTTCATTGCAGTTCCACGGCGGGTCCCGTATTTCAAGCTTGTCTGGCTTAATGAACTTTGTTCTTATAAGTGCTGCAATCTGTTTCGGTGGCAGGTTTGCTCCAGCGTTGAGGGCTTTGTTGTTCTTACCGGCCTCAGACGCTTTGAGTTTCTGGACATGTTGGTTGAGGACACAAAACAACTGGTCTGAGCAGGTCTGGGATGTCACCCTGGTGTAAACACGATTAAACCTTAGAAACAACTCCTTTCTCTTTTTGATCAGTGAAGCAATGGCAGCCTCATATTTTGAAGTATATTTTTATTATCTTTAGGTCAACCAAAAACAAATGCCCACCATCTTGAGAACAGACCTCCCCAAAACCTCTCAGGTCAAGGGCAGCTAGGGCCTCATAATTTTTGTTTTAGTGAGGAGGTCATGGCTTGTTGCCATGCTCTCATAATTTATCAAGAAACTAATCAGCTGGGAAATAACTTTGCCAGGGAAGATCTCAACTGTCTGTTCAGAGAGGCCAAAAACCCCAGTAAGCAATCTATATCACCTATATCAATGCCATCTCTATCATCTTACCCCAAGAAAAGGATAAACTGACTACTAGGTAAGATACTCACGTGCATGTGCACACACACACACACACACACATACACACACACAGAGTGATACAATTTCTTCATTTCTCAATTTCTCTTCTAAAAATCTATACCAAGCCACCATTCTGGAAACTAGGAAAGGGCTGTATTGCAACACAAGTCCCTCTCCCCTAATGCAGGCATGCACGTTTTCAGAGGGTATCAGGCTTGTTATGTCGGAGTCTGATGCTTGTCCTACTGAGGACACAGGGCAAGCCCAAAGTTTGAGTGGGCTTTTCCCTGAAGGGAGTGGACATTCCAGGACTGGCAAAGAGGAATAAAATGGAACCCTGAGACAGGAAGGGGAAGGAGCGCCTCTGTCTCTATGGGCCTCCCTGTTTTGATTCTCTAGTCTGAGAAACCTATCAACGCTTGAGGGTCCTTCCAGGAGGTTGAAGCAAAGATGCCCACTGTCCTGTGAGGCAGAAGAAAAGCTACCTGGGGAGATAGCTATGTGGAGATGTCAGTCTGAAAGTGAGATATTTTCTAAGCCAGGTTTTACTGCATTTCATGTTCATCTTTGGAATTATATCCTTCCTATTGCCCCATAGAGTTCGTTGCACTCCAGCTTTTGTATTTAGGCTGGCCTCAGTGGCACCAAAGAGAATTAAGGGAAGAATTTTGTACCGCATAGAAGCTAGAGGGGAGTCCCTGAGTGGTGCAAAAGGTTAACGCACTTGACGCCAACTGAAATGTTGGAGGTTTGAGTCCACCCATAGGTGCCTTAAGAAAAAGGCCTGGTAATCTACTTCCAAAAAAAAACAGCCATTGAAAACCCTCTGGGGTACAGTTTTACTCTGACATGTATGGGGTCTCCATGAATCAGAGTAGACTTGACAGCAGCTGGTAAAAGGCCAGAAGACAGAAGCCGAGCAGTGTCCCCAGTGGCCTCAGCTGGGGAGGGGAGGGCAGCAGGAGAGTGATGAAGAATCTCAGGACTCACAAGTCAGGGATGCAAGCAATGCCACCCAGGCCCTCAAGAGACTCTCCCTATTTAGAAACCCTGGAATATCTGCAGTTTTTATTATTAAAATATTATAATTATAAAATTATAGGTTTCTATTTCATTTATATTTAGTATAATAAAATACATTACATTTTTATTTGTAAAATTTGTATTATTAAAATTGAGTTCAGGGGGCAATGCTATCACTTTTGATAAGATAAAGGTAGGGAGAAGCACAGGTAAAAAGCATACTACTTCGATTCTTTTTTTTTTTTTCTTTCTTTTGAAATCAAGAAACAGCTCATGGTAGAGTAGATGGTCGATATTATTTTTTTGCCCCTTTGAATAGAAGTGAACTGACCTGAGGAAACCTGATTCTTTCTGCACCAGGTTTCACAGATCTCTTCTGGGGTTTTTTTCTGATCCTTTGTGAGGTAGGAATTCAGCAGCTGGTATTTGAGTCACTACCATTTCACCCTTGTTATTACAGGACGGGAAGAGCCTAATGGGTTTTGATGAATAAGAACCATAGAATAAGACTCAATGTGAAAAAAACAAACGGTTGCCTTAGAGTTGATTCCGACTCATGGCGACCCCATGTGTTACAGAGTAGAATTGCTCCAAAGGGTTTTCGATGGCTGATATTTTGGAAGCAGATCACCAGGCCTTTCTTCCAAGATGCCTCTCGGTTGGCTCAAGCCTCTAACCTTTCTTTTTCTTTTTTTTTTATTGTGATTTAGGTGAAAGCTTACAGAGCATATCAGTTTCTCATTAAACAGTTAATACACAAATTGTTTGGTCACATTGGTTGCCAACCCTGTGATGTGTCAACACTCTTCCTTTCTCCACCCCAGGCTCCCTGTTTCCATTCATCCAGTTTTCCTCTCCCTTCTTGCCTTCTCATCTTTGCTTTGGGGCTGGTGTGCCCATTAGTCTCGTATACACGATTGAACTATGAAACATGTTCCTCACCTGTGTTATTGTTGGTCCTATTTACCTGTCTAATCTTTGGTTGAAGGGTAAACCTTAGGAGCAACTTCAATGCTGAGTTAAAAGGATGTCTGGGGGCCATACTCTTGGGGTTTCTATAGTCTCTGTCAGACTAGTAAGTCTGGTCTTCTTTTTTTTTTTTTTTTGCGAATTTGAATTTTGTTCTATATTTTCCTATCAGTCTGTCAGAACCCTCTATTGTAATTCCTGCCAGAGCAGTCTGTGGTGGTAACCAGGCACCATCTAGATGTTCTGGGCTCAGTTTGGTGGATGTTGTGGTGCTTGTGGTCCATTAGTCTCTTGGACTAATCTTTCCCTTGTTTCTTTGGTTTTCTTCATTCTCCTTTACTCAACTGGGATGGGACCAGTAGATGTATCTTAGATGGCTGCTCACAGGCTTTTAAGACCCCAGTCACTACTCACCACAGTCGGATGCAGAACATTTTCTTTGTAGCCTATGTTATGCCAGTTGGGCTAGATGTCTCCCAAGATGATGGGTCCCTGCCCTCAGCCCAGTAACTTGGTCTCTCAGGGAGATTGGAGTGTCTGTGAAGCCACCATGACTTTGCCTAGGTCAAGCTGTTCTGATTTCCTTAGTATTGTGTACTGTCTTACCCTGCACCAAGTTACCACTTATCTATGATCTAGTTAGTGTTTTTCCTTCCCCATGCCTTCCCTCCCTCGTAACCATCAAAGATAGTTTCTTTCCTTGTGGAAGCATTTTCATGTGTTATAATAGTGGTCTCATACAGTATTTGTCCTTTTGTGACTGACTTGTTTCACTCAGCATGATATGCCCTCCAGATTCATCCTTGTTGTGCGATGCTTTGCAGATTCATTATTGTTCTTTATCATTGTGTAGTATTCCACTGGAGCCCTGGTGGTGCAGTGATTAAGAGCTCAGGCTGCTAACAAAAAATTTGGCAGCTCAAATCCACCAGGCACTCCTTGGAAACCCTATGAGGCAGTTCTACTCTGTCCTATAGGGTCACTATGAGTGGCAATCAACTCAACAGCAATGGGTACAGTACAGGTATGGTAGTATTCCATTGTGTGTATGTAACATAGTTTGCCCATTCATCTATTGATGGACACTTAGGTTGTTTCCACCTTTTTGCTATTGTGAATAATGCTGCAATGAACATGGGTATGCATGTCTATTCATGTGACTGCTCTTATTTCCCTAGAATGATAGCCCTAGGAGTGGGATTACTGGATCATAAGATATTTCTATTTCTAGCTTTTTTTTTTTTAAACTTACGTCAGAGCTGATTTACCTTTTTTAAAATTGTACTTTAGATGAAGGTGTACAGAACAAACTAGCTTCTCATTAAACAGTACATATATTATTTTATGACATTGGTTAACAACCCATGACACATCAGTACTCTCACTTCTTGAGCTTGGGTTCCCTATTACCAGCTTTCCTGCCCCCTTCTACCTTCTAGTCTTTGCCCCTAGTGTGGTGTTTTCACTTAGTTTCATTTTGTCCTATGGGTCTATCTAATCTTAGGCTAAAAGGTGGACTTCTGGAGTGACTTCATTACTGAGCTAAAAGGATGTCTAAAGGCCATACTCTTGGGGTTTCTCCAATCTCTGTCAGGCCAGTAAGTCCAGTCCTTTTTTTTTTTTTGGTTAGAATTTTGTTCTACATTTTTCTCCAGCTCTGTCTAGGACCTTCTATTGTGATCCCTGTCAGAGCAGTCAGTGGTTGTAGCTGGACACCATCTAGCTGTCTGGACTCAGTCTAGTGGAGGCCATGGTAGTCGTAATCTATTATTAGTCCTTTGGACTAATCTTTCCCTTGTGTCTTTAGTTTTCTTCATTTTCTCTTGCTCCTGAAGGGGTGAGACAAGTGAAGTATCTTAAATGGCCACTCACAAACTTTTAAGACCCCAGATGCCACTCACCAAAGTAGAATGTAGAACGTTTTCTTTATAAACTATGTTATGCCAATTGAGCAAGGTGTTCCCCAAGACCATGGTCCCCACATCCCCCAACCCAGTAATTTGGACCCTAAGGGAGTTTGAATTTGTCCATGGAGCTTCATGACCTTACCCTGGACAAGTTGTGATGGCTTCCCCAGTATTGTGTACTGTCTTACCCTTCACCAAAGTTACCACTTTTTTTTTTTTTTTTTATTGTCTATTTAGTGTTTTTCTATCCCCACTCCTTCCTTCCCTCATAACCATCAAAGATGGTTTCTTTTTCTGGGTAAACTTTTTCACGAGTTTTCAGAGTAGTGGTCTTATATAGTATTTGTCCTTTTGTGATTGACTTATTTCACCCAGCATAATGCCCTCCAGATACATCCATATTGTGAGATGCTTCACAGATTCATCATTGTTTTTTTTTTTAATCATTGCATAGTACTCCATCGTGTGTATATATCATAGTTTGTTTATCCATTCATCTGTTGATGGGCTTTCTTCCATCTTTTTGCTATTGTGAACAATGCTGCAATGAACATGGGTGTCCATATGTCTATTCATGTGATGACTCTTATTTATCTAGGATATATTCCTAGGAGTGGGATTGCTGGATCATATATTTCTATTTCTAGCTTTTTAAGGAAGCACCATATTGTATTCCAAAATGGTTTTACCATTTTGCATTCTTTCCAACAGTGCATAAGAGTTCCAATCTCCCCCTAACCTCTCCAACATTCATTATTTTCTGGGTCTTTTTTTTTTTAACCCATGCCAGTAATGTCAGGGTGAAATGGTATCTCATTGTAGTTTTGATTTGTATTTCTCTAATGGCTAGTGATCTCAAGCATTTCCTAATGTGTCTGCTAGCCACCTGAATGTCTTCTTTGGTGAAGTGTCTGTTCATTTCCTTCGCCCATTTTTTAATTGGATTGTTTGTCTTTTTATTGCAGAGATGTTGGATTTTCCTACAGATTTTAGAGATTAGACCTTTGTTGAATATGTCATAGCCAAAATTTTTTCCCAGTCTATAGGTTCTCTTTTTACTCTTTTGATAAGCAGAAGTGTTTAATTTTTAGAAGATGTCAGTTATCTAGCTTATCCTCTGGAGTTTGTGTCTGGTTAACTATTGTTTGTATCCAGTTAATGTCGTATATTAGGGCTTCTAGTGTTGATTTTTTTTTTTTTTTTTTCTATGATCTTTATAGTTTTTGGTTCTATATTTAGGTCTTTGATCCATTTTGGATGAGTTTTTGTCTATTGTGTGAGGTATGGGTCCTGTTTCATTTTTTTATGCAGGTGGACATTCAGTTTTGCCAGCACCATTTGTTAAAAAGACTATCTTTTCCCCATTTGATGGACTTTGGGCCTTTGTTGATCATAGGTGGATGGATTTACATCTGGGTTCTCAATTCTGTTCCATTGGTCTATGTTTCTGTCATTGTACCAGTACCAGGCTGTTTTGACTACCATGGCTGTATAGTAGGTTCTGAGGTCAGGTAGAACTAGGCCTCCTAAAAAAAAAAAAAAAAATTTTTTTTTTTTTTTTTACTTTGTTCTTATTCTTCAACAATGCTTTGCTTATCCAGGGACACTTTCCTTTCTGTATAAAGTAAATGATTAGTTTTTCCATCTCATTAAAGAATGTTATTGGTATTTGGATTGGGATTGCATTGTATTTGTAGATTTCTTTGGGTAGAATTGATGTTTTCACAATGTTGAGTCTACCTACTACTTGGATTCAATTTCACCCTGGCCAGAATAGACCAATTCCAACTCATAGCGACTTAGAGGACAGAGGAGAACTGACCCATAGTGTTTCTTAGGCTGTGACTTGGAATTGACGCAACAGCAACAGATTTGGGTTTTTTTGTTTACTTTTAATTTGTTTGTTTGTTTTTAATCTTTATGGAAGCAGACTGCCACTTCTTTCTCCCAGGGAGTGGTTGGTGGGTTCAAACCACTGACCTTTCAGTTAGCAGCTGGGCGCTTAACCACTGCACCACCAGGATTCCTTTTTGCCCCTGTAAATCAGACATATTTGTAAACAGTATTACTAGGATGCCCCAAAGTTTGCAGGGAAGCTCCTCGAGGTAGAAAGCCCACGGGATAGCAATGTGGCAGCATTTGAGGCAGCAGACCTCAAAGAGGCTGGGGAATAGGTCCAAGGCAAAGGAAAAATCCTGGTGAGGATCCCTAGCCAAACTGAGAGGCAGGTAAAGAAAGGTGGTTCAAGTCCAGTAGATTCACAAACACATAGAAGAAACAGCAAAAAGACCAAGTTTATAGCTAGGACCGACCAGCCAGTTTCTTGAGAGCTAGACAGGTAATGTACATTCATACGAGACACTGGGGTGAAAAGGGTGGTTACTACTGGAGCAACAGGATTACAAAGGGATAGAGACTTTTACTTTCCTCACATTCTGATAGTTTGAGCTCTTTTTTACATATAAAGCATACATCACTTTTGAAATTAAGAAGTTAATTAAAAAGGGAGGTAAGGAAGAAGAGAGGGAGAAAGATGAGGAGGGAGGGAGGGAGGGAAGGAGCAGCTTTTGATATTGATGGTCTTCTACTCAGGTTCTCCTCAGGCATCTGTAACCCCTTTCCTAGGGTACCAGGTGGACCCAAGCACACAACCCCTGGACCACAGGCTCCAAGGCACTTCCAGCAGACTTTGGTATTCACCTGGAGGCAGAAACAGGAATAGATGAAGTCTTTTACTGTAGTATGTGTCCAGGGCTCCAAGGCACTTCCAGCAGACTTTGGTATTCACCTGGAGGCAGAAACAGGAATAGATGAAGTCTTTTACTGTAGTATGTGTCCAGGGTGTTGTCCACAGGCCACGGTGCCAGCTCAGAATACTCTACCATGTCGCCTCTATTCCCAATAAGGCATGTGTGCTCTCCTTGTCTGTCTTTCTCCTTTATGCTAATCAGAGTCCTAGAGGCATGTCAGGGATGTGGTCCTCATGGGACCGCCAAGTGGTGATGGCAGCCAGGTGGATATCAATCGAGAGCACTTCAGGAAGACGGAACAAATTTCCTTCTCTTTCATATGAAGACAGGACAGTCAACTTGTGAGATGAATGAAGGCTGGTTAGTTCACTGATGGATACACTGATGGATCATCTTGTCTTGCTGAATGGAATGACAGATGTTTGTATTATGACCTGAAAATTTGTCCTCACCGTCACCAGCAGCCCCTACCTTCCCACCCCTTGCCATAGGCAAATGACTTTTTACTAACTCAGCAAAGGAAAGACAAACAATTGAGTTTCCCTTTAATGGTACCTAAGGAAAAATATAAAATAAAAACAGCCCACAAGGCAAATGTTCATATCTTGTGCCACAATGAATTTGAAAGCAAAGGTTAAGAACATCCCGTTCTCCTTTCACCTCCCCCTTGCCCTCAGGTTTGCATTTATTAATTTATTTGTCAACATATTGAACACCCACTATGTCCTAGGTGCAGTGCCTCGTCCTGGGGATGCCAAAATGAAAGGCCATAATTTCTCCTCACTAAGAGTTTGTATGCACAAATTTCAAATAGTATGATGTTTGCTGGTACAGAACAAGGTACAAAATACAGTGGAACCAAAAGGAAAAAAGTATCTACACCTGCCCAATATTTCAGGAAGATTTACACTGAGACCCATTCTCCATTCCAATATTTTTTGGGCAAGAATTGCTTTCTTTAGTATAGGTCCAACCTCCGTGCTACCACAAGCATCACTCACTATAAAAAGGGCTTGGGGACGATATCTGACTTCACAAGAGGGAAGGAAAATCAAGATCAACAGCCCAAGGCTGATACCTATGAGGTGGGAGTCAGACACCTCTCCTCTCTCCACCATCTTTACCAATTCTGACATCAACCGTCCCTCCCGTAGCACGCTCTACTGGGTTCAATAATTCATTACAATGACCACACAGAACTCACAGATCATACTCACAATTATGGGGTTTATTAGGGAAGTGACAGTTACAATTCAGGCTCAAGAACACTCAGGATACAGCTCTTCCGTCAGGATAGCCTGTCCTCAACTGTGCTAGTAGGCACGTCTCTCCTTGGTCCTCAGTCTCTGCCCCTGGGCACTCAGCTTTCTCTCTCCTTGAACTGGGAAGCCCACAGTGCCATCTCCTACTGCCAGGTCTCTGCTGCCAGGTCTTTCCTGCTGGCCTCTCCCTCCTTGGTGGCGGTTGGCTCCTCTATGCTCTGGAATTGGCTATCTTTTAGGGCAAAACTGACCAATACCCTTGGTGGGCTACAATTACCTTATCACACAGTCTTACCCCGGCAATTAGGTTACAAGTTTAAGTTACAAGACCATGACTAGAAAGGCCATACACAAAAGTAATTAATCTACTAATCTCACTATGTAAACTTGGCCACCGTTAAAGATAAGCTTCCTTGAAATTATATATATATACACACACATATGTATGTACGTGTGTGTATGTGTATTCATCCATACTCCCTTTCTCCAGGTTCCCTTGCCTTCTCCACCAATGCCCTTTAGTGAAACAATTATGGGCAGAGTCCATCCCACACACCAAAAGAAAATGAAAACCAGATGTCAATTATGTCTCTCCGTTGTCTCACTGTTTTGATTCATCCAGACTTTAATTCCAAGTAGGTAACCAACCATCCCCATTTTCCCCGGACTGAAGGGTTTTCCAGGGCTTGGAACTTTCAGTTTTAAAACCAAGTCAGTCCCAACAAGCTAGAACCACTGGTCACTCTAAGTCAGCTGGGCAAGACTGTGCTCTGGTGATCATTAGGCACATGCCATCTTTCTGTAAAGAAGCTTCTATGAATTCAGGATTTCAAAAGCAATAACCTCAAATTACTGCTTAATAAAGTCAAGTTCTTAGCCACAAGAGGACAAAATGGTAATCTTGTCTACCCTCTCTTACCCCCCACTTTGGCCTCCTTCTGCCATTTTTAATTATACCAAAGTGGGGGGAACTTCTGCAACCCCAATTCCAGCTTAATTCTAAATCTAACCAGACCTTATTTAAACCTCTCAAAAGACAACTATTAAAACTAAGAAACAGACCCTTAGGCTGAGAATTAAAGACAAGAGAAGTAAACATTCCCAGTTATGGCTGGGCAAGCTGGATCAAAAGAGCTACGGAACAACACACAATCGCAGGGGGGCTTAAGAAGACTGAACCAGGGAATACCTCCTTTTTGCTAAGTCCCTTTAAATTGTCTCCTGTCTTAAATTAAATATGAAATAATTAATCCTGTTATTTTCAAAGTTTTAAAAGTCAATGATTAGCCTCACTTATTGCCTTTGTGGGAGTGAAAAGTCCCTTTAACTAGAGGACAAGAACCTCAAAGCTCAAAATGGTAAAGCTCTCAGCACGGGGTGGGATTCTTATTTTCAGCCATTGGCTACTCTTGTTGGAAGAGGAGTGTATCATCCAGTGATTTGGCGTCAAGATCTTATGTTTCTCTTAAACATTTGTTGTTATTGTTAGCAGTTGTTCAGTCAGCCCCCAGCTTATGGCGACCCCAAGTACAACCGAACAAAATGCTGTCCTACGCCACCCCCCTGATCAGTTGTGGATCAGACTGTTATGATCCATAGAGTTTTCACTGGCTGATTTTTGGAAGTAGATCCCTAGGCCTTTCTTCCTCATTGGTCTTAGTCTGGAAGCTCTGCTGAAACCTGTTCAGCATCATCGCACCACACAAGCCTCCACTGACAGATAGTGGTGGCTGCATACGAGGTGTAATGGCCGGGAATTTAACCCAGTCTCCTGCATGGGAGGCAAGCACTCTACCACTGAGCCATCACTGCCCCCCTTAAGCACTTAAGGAGGTCCGAGTACAGATCCCTCAGCAAATTTTTCCAGAATGTTCCATCTTGAAGACTCCTAAGGAGAGAGAAGCAGCCACATGAGAAGAGAAGAGAAAGTTATGAACCCCACTAACAGGGTTTATCTCTCTTCAGCTTCCCACAACTTGGTGGGCGGGGGGCAGATTACAAGTCAGGGCAACTGGAAACACTAAAGCTTGCCATGAGGAACATAGAAAATTCTAAACTTCAGAAAAGTGATAAATGGGGATAGTCGCAGCAGGGAAAGAAAACAAAAGGAGAAAGCACAAGTCCTGGTGAGATCTCTGTGGCCTACGTCAGTATTACTTGAAGGGTGATTGGGGTAGACAAAAAGGCTGAGTGGGAGAGGGATCAGAGATTAAAAGCAGTTTTTCCCCGTGTTCTGAATACTCCATTCAGAAACACGTAAATAGCATTATAGAAAAAATGGTATTTTCTAACCCTTTGCATTCTATACCACTTCTATACCATAAGACTTGCATTACTGAATAAAAAATGTCACAAGTTGGTGCTCTGATTTTTTTACACTTTCAAATTCTTCTGCACCCCCAAAATGATAGCCTCTCTCATGGCATGTATTATGAGCAAATATTCCCCACCCAAGCTGCCCCCCAGGCGGGGGGCAGGTGCCCAGAGAGAGGCCTCAGCACTGATGCTCCTGGCTTAGTGGCTCATTAGTACACACGGTCCCCAACTCTTCTGTGGTGTGGGTTGACCTGCTCATGGATTTTCCATTCAATCTTTAATTTTTTTTTCTCTTCACATTTTCCACACTGCACTAAAATTACTCTCCAGAAAAGCATTTATCTTTCCTATGGCTGCTTCACAGCCTGTCCCCATCAGAGAATTTTCAGGAAGGACTAGCTGGTACCTGTAAGAAAAAAAATCCATTGACTTTTATGAGTGGAACATCAGAAGAAAATCCTATTTTCTTTCCGCTTCCTTCCCTCCCAACCCACCCCTTGCCTGCCACCCACTCAACTCATAAACTGAGTAAAAGCATGTCAACATTTCTCTCCTTTTTCTCATTTTTTTCTTCTACCTTTTTCTTGTTTTGGGGAAATTGATTACAAGAAGAAGCTTTATTTCCAGTACCGGTAGCTGAATTTCAGAAACAAATGAGAAAACTCACAGTGAGACACCTCAGTCCTCCTTGTTTTGCAGCACTACTGTGTGTGTGCACACACTTGTATGTGCATGTGTGTGCACATGTGTGTGCACGTGTTGCTCTAGAGGCTACAAAAGAGGACTTTTTTTGTTTTGTTGTATGTGTGTGTGTATGTATGTCAAAGAACCACTTCCCTTTCTTTTTGTAAAGAAATTTTTCGTTATAAAAAGTAATAAATTAATTCATGATGAAGTATATGGAAATATCAAAATAGAAAAAAAAAACTTTCACAAAACTGAAAGCCAGAGGCCACTGCTATTGATGTTTTAGTATGTTTTCCACTATTCTGCTGCTAAAGGTTATTGTTTTTATATAATGTTTTAGTGTTACGTAAAGTTTCATCAACTCAATTCAAATGTGCACTCCCTTAACTAAGCTTTCCTGACCCTCCTCTAGTCACCAGAGTTCATGGCCCCTCACAATCACACCTATCACATTGATTGTAAGTATTCCCTGGGTACACACTTGTCTCACCCACTAGACTCAAAGCTCCTATTTGGCAGGGACATTCTTTGGTTCATCTCAGTTACTGAAGGATGTAGCACACAGCAATAATTTAACAATAAAGCAAATATGTATTTGCACATACTATGTTCCAGGGCAGTTATTAGATGCTGAGTACACAGCAGTGAAGCCAGCAGCCACAACAAGAGCCAGAGGCTATTATGAGGAAGGGTGGGAACCAGAGAGAAGGAGGGCTGGAAGATAAGCAAGGGTCCAGACCAAGTAAGGCCTGTCATGGATTGAATTGTGTACTCAAAAAAAAATATGTGCATCAATTTGGCTAGGCCATGATTCCTAGTGTTGTGTGATTGTCCACAGTTTTGTCATCTGATGTGATTTTCTTGCATGTTGTAAATCCTATCTCTTTGATAATGAAATGGGATTAGTGGCAGTTGTGTTGATGAGGCAGGACTCAATCTACAGGATTAGATAGAGTCTTAAGCAAACCTCCTTTGAGCTATGAAAAAGAAAACTGAGCAGAGAGACATAGGGACCTTATACCATCAAGAAAGCAATGCTGGGAGCAGAGCAAGTCTTTTGGATCCAGGGTCCCTGTGCTGAGAAATTCCTAGACCAGGGGAAAATTGAGGACAAGGACATTCCCCCAGAGCCAACAGAGAGAGCTGGTACCCTGCATTTGGACTTTTAGCCTCCTAGACTGTGAGAGAATAAATTTCTCTTTGTTAAAGTCATCCACTTGTGGTATTTCTGTTACAACAACACTAGATAATGACAACAGGCCATATGAGCTGCACAGTTGGGAACCATTGAAGGTGTTCTGCAGGGTGTCAACCCTCCCTGGATGCCGTTTGAGAACAGACTAGAGGGGACACATGTGGAAACAGGGGGGCCACTTAAGAAGCTAATGATGGTTTGGATTCTAGTGAGAGAAGAAGAGGTGAGGCTAAGGGACAGATTCAAGATATGTTTTGGAGGTGGAATAGACAGGATTGTCTGACAAATTGGATATGAGGGTGTCTTAGTTTCCTGGTGCTACCATAACAAAAAATACCACAAGTAAGTGGTTTTAAAGAAAAGAAATTTGTTTTCTCACAGTTCCGGAGGCTAGAAGTCAAAACACAGGGCATTGTCTCTAGGGAAAGGTCTTCTTTGCTTCTTTCAGCATCTAGTAGTTGCTGATAATCCTTGGCATTCCTGGGCTTGTAGATTCATCTGCCTCCCTCTTCACATTGAGTCTTCCCTCTTGTGTGTTGCCGTGTCCGTACTCCCCTTTATAAGACACCACTCATAAGGGACTAGGTCTGGGACTCTTCCTATTCCAATATGTCCTCTTTAACATAACAAAAACTCTTATCCCCAAACAAGTTCACATTCACAGGTACAGGAGTTAGGATTTCAATACATATCTTTTGGGGGACAAAATTCAATCTATAACAGAAGACGAGCGAAATGAAGAAATAAGTAGGTCATCTAGGTCTCTGGAAGGGGTAACAAGGTAGAGGGAGGTGTAGGGTACTGAGATGGGGAAGAAAGGGGAGAAAGAGATGGAGGTGGCCAGAACTAGGAGTTTTTTCTGGGACATATTACATTTGAGATGCTTCGGAAACAGCTACTTGGAAACTTAGAGAAAGCAGTTGGACATACAAGTGTAGAGTTCAGAGAAGCAGTTGGACCTGAGGCTATAAATTCAGGAATCACCAGCAAATAAATGTTATTTACAGCTCTGGGTCAAGTTGAGACCACCTACAGAGAGTGTAGAACAGGAGAAAAGGCCGAGTAGATAGGGGAAGAAGGGGGACTGTGACAGGAGAAGAACCCCAGAGCAGTGTGGTGGTCACTGCTGCTAGAGGAGTAAAATGAGGGAAGAAAGCTGGCCCCTGATGTGGCAAGTTGGAAATCACTGCTCACCTTAAAAAGGAGTGGCTAAGATTTTTTAAGAGGTGAGGCAGTAAAGACAGCATGTCCGGACAACTTCCCCAGGATTTCAGGACTGAAAGGCAGAGAGAGTGCATGACAGTTGGAGATCCTTGAAGGATCAAGCAGAGTTCAGAATCTTTGCATGGTAATGATGCAGTAGAAAGGAAGCTATCAATAAGGTTTGAGAGAGGGGAAAAATCCTTGAGAAGGTGAGGGGGTGGTATCCAGAGCATAAGCAGAGGAGCTGGCCTTTGATAAAGGAGGGACACTGTGACAATTGTAACAGGAGAGAAGAGGGAGTGGCTAGATTCTAGATTGAGTGGGAAGTTGAGAGAGTGCCCATTCTTCAAAGGAATTTGAGGGGGGGCTGTCAGCTGAGAATAAGGGGAAAGATGAGGTGAGCGTGCCCAGGGAGGTCATAGGAGCAACTTAGCCACCCTTGGGGAAACTGGAGGCCTGGGATTGATACCCAATGGATGAGTGGAATTTAGCTAAGCACAACAGGACAGAGGCAGCAAGGGCATGGAAGGATTAGAGCCTCAGAATCATTCAGAATGGCCTGAGTATGGCCTGGGAGGGGTAGGGAGCAGTAGGGCTGGGGACAGTAGAGATAAGTAGGGCCTTTCTCCACCATGATAAAGAATTTTGGCTTTATCCTGAAGGCAATGGGGAGATAGTGAAGGATGTTAAGCAGGCAAGTAACATAATCAAGCTGGAGTTTTAGAGAAGCATTCTGGATGGGTCTGGACAGGAGGTTGCAGGGAAAGAGGGTAGAGAGAAAGACACTAAGTGGGAGGCTAATGTGATCAGAGAAACGGGAGGCAACGAGGACTGAAATAACATAGTGGTGGTAGAGATGGAGGGAAATGGAGAAATTTATGAAATATGTTGGAGGAAGACCAACGGAATTTAAATCAGAAACATATTTGAATGTTTCTTAAACAAACATTACTTGATTATTATCAAATGTGCTAAACTCCATATCCTGTCTTAAATCTGACATGACAGTCAAAGCAGGCACCTCTTTGTAAATGGCTTAGCTGAGCTGACCTCATGCTTCCCCTCCTTTCCCAGCACAGTGCTGGGAGTGTTAAGTGACTTCTCCCAGCCAAATTAAGCTACCCAGGTAAAAGATTCTACCTTGTTCTAGTCTTCCCCTGCAGGAGGTACTGACCTATAGAGCTCACAATTTCTGATAACCTTTCCAAAACAGTTGCCATCCAGTTGACCCCAATTCATGGTTACCCCACATGTGCCAGAGTAGAACTGTGCTTTCAATGGCTGAGTGGACTTAAACTTCCAACCTTTCATTAGTAGCTAAATGTATTAACCATTTGCACCACCCAGGGACTCCCTGGGAACCTTAGTAACCTTGTAACTAGGTCATACATAATAGTAAAACCTCAACGGTACCCTATGTATGTGCACAATGCCATACCTTACAACATGCTTTCATTTGAATATTTTGTTCCTTACCACCTTGAACAGGATTAATTATTTCAGTGCTATAGATAAAGATGCCGAGAGCTTACAGAGGCTAAGTGAATTCTGTATGGTCACAAGGCCAAGGGAAAGGAGGAGGGGCCTAAAGCAAAGCCCAGTATCTTGGACTTCCAGCCCTACTCGATTGCCCTCATCTTGCCTTATATATTGCAAGAAGCAAGGATCTTTATTTTTAGAGCCATACCCTTTAGCATTTTCCCCTACGATGAAAATACATGACTATGTGGATTCTCAGAACATATGTTCACATTTAAGAACTCTCATACCATATAGCTGGGAAGGGTAAGACCTCAGTGGCTCCTGGCCCGTACCCACATCATCAGGAAGCTCTTATCTGGTGTCTCCCTATGCCTTTCACTATCATCCAAAGCAAATAATTGATTTTCAAGGAATAAATTAATAATTTTCCCTGACTTACTCACTAGATAGAACAAGTCAGAGAATTATTCTATAATTTTCATAGAAAAAGTTTCACATGTGGGTTGTTGTTGTGCGCCGTCAAGTCAATTCCAACTCATAGTGACCCTACAGGACAGAGTAGAACTTTGCTGTAGGGTTTCCAAGGCTGTAATCTTTACAGAAGCAGCTATGGGAGACAGCTCACTCAAGAAGAAACAACAAACCCTGCCCTCTTTCCTTCTCCCTGACATTACATTAATGGGATCACTAAGGCTCAGAAAATCTCTTATCTTGATTCTGTCCTACTTTCATTGGGAAATTACCGTCTTGGTCTCTCTTCCTCCTCATATCTTCTTTTTCTGCTTCCCACTTCTCTGTCTGAGTAGTGGTAGAGAAAGGCCAGAGGGAATCAGAATTGAGGAGTAAGAGATTCAAAGAAGTGAAAAGAGACACCAAAAACTGAGAGGGTGCAGAACAAGGGGAAGGCATGGGATAAGGACATGTCTGTCAGTTTGTCATACTGTGGTGGCTTGCATGTGGCTGTGATACTGGAAGCTTTGCCACTGGTATTTCAAATACCAGCAGGGTGACCCTTGGTTTCAGCTGAGCTTCCAGACTCAGAAAGACTAGGAAGAGAGACCTGGCAGTCTACTTCTAAAAACACTGGCCAGCGCAAATCTTATGAATAGCAGAACATTGTCTGATATACTGCCAGAAGATGAGCCCCTCAGGTTGGAAGGCACTCAAAATAGAACTGGGAAAGAGTTGCCTCCTCAAAGTAGAGTCAACCTTAATGATGTGGATGGAGTCAAGCTTTCGGGACCTTCATTTTCTGATGTGGCACAACTCAAAATGAGAAGAAACAGCTGCAAACATCTGTTAATAATTGGGATGTGCAGTATGTATGTATAAAGTATGAATCTAGGAAAATTGGAAATAATCAAAAATGAAATGGAACACATAAACCTCGATATCCTAGGCATTAGTCAGCTGAAATGGACTGGCATTAGCCGTTTTGAATCAGCCAATCATACAGTCTACTATGCTGGGAATGACAAATTGAAGAGGAATGGCATCACATTCATCGTCAAAAAGAACATTTCATGATCTGTACTGAAGTACAACTCTGTCAGTGATAGGATAATATTCATACGCCTACAAGGAAGACCAGTGAATATGACTATTATTCAAATTTATGCACAACCACTAAGGCCAGTCTGAAATTGATCAAACATGCAATCAAAACACATCAATAATTACGGGTGATTGGAATGCAAAAGTCAGAAACAAAGAAGGAGAACTGGTAGTTGGAAAATATGACCTTGGTGATAGAAACAATGCCAGAGATCGCATGATAGAATTTTGCAAGACCAATGACTTCTTTTTTACCAATACCTTTTTTCAACAACATAAACAGCGAATATACATGTGGGCCTCGCCAGATGGAATACACAGGAATCAAATCGACTGCATCTGTGGAGACTGTAGAACAGATTGGGGGAGGTGTCTGACATCCTCCAACCCAACAAGGGGGAGGAGAACCAGGATCAACAGCTCAAGGCTGACTCCCACAAGGCGGAGACCCTACAAGCCTCCTCTCTCTGCCATCTCTACCAATTCTGACAACAACTGTCCCTCCCACAGCACTCTCTACTAGATTTGATAATTCACTGCAATGGCCACACAGAACTCAGACTGTACTCACAATTACGAGGTTTATTAGGGAAGTAACAGTTACACTTCAGGCTCAAGAACACTTAGGATACAGTTCCTCCATCAGGACAGCCTCTTCCCAGCTGTGCTCGCAGACACACATCTCTCTGGCCCTCAGTCTCTGCTCAAAGGCATGCAGCTTTCTCTCTCCGAGGGCTGGGAAGCCCATTGCACCATCCCCTGCTGCCAGGTCTCTGCTGCTGAGTCTCTCCTGCTGGTCTCTGCTTCCTTGGTGGTGGTGGATTCCTCACTGCTCTGGAATTGGCTCTCTTTTAAGGAAAAACTGACCAATCCTCTTGGTAGACCACAATTACCCTATCATACAATCACCTGGGTGGAAGTTACAAGATCATGGCTAGAAAGGCCACACACACGAAAGTAATTAATTGCATTGCAGAGATGATGGAAAGCTCAATATCATCAGTCAGAACAAGGCCAGGGGTTGACTACAGAACAGACAATGGATTGCTCATATGCAAGTCCAAGTTTAAGCTGAAGAAAATTAGAACGAGTCCAGGAGAGCCAAAGTATGACCTTGAGTATATCCCACTTAAACTTAGAGACCATCTCAAGAATAGATTTGACACATTGAACACTAACGACTGAATACCAGACGAGTGGTGGAATTACGTAAATGACATTATACATGAAGAAAGCAAGAAGTCATTAAAAAGATAGAAAAGAAAGAAAAAAACAAAATGAATTTCAGAAAAGACTCTGGAAGTTGTTCTTGAATATAGAGTAGCTAAAGCAAACAGAAGAAATGATGAAGTAAAAGAGCTGAACAGAAGATTTCAAAGGGCAGCCCAAGAAGACAAAGTATTATAATGATATGTGCAAAGACCTGGAGATAGAAAAACGAAAGGGAAGAACACA
Source organism: Loxodonta africana (assembly GCF_030014295.1). Lineage (NCBI taxonomy): Eukaryota > Metazoa > Chordata > Mammalia > Proboscidea > Elephantidae > Loxodonta > Loxodonta africana. The sequence continues at coordinate 170,950,990 of NC_087345.1, read as the reverse complement.
CTCAGCATTTCTCAAGCTGGAAGAAATGGAGGAAAAATGCAAGTCTCAAGTTTCGATATTAAAGGATTCTACAGGGAAAATATTTAAGTCACAGAAAGCATCAAAAGCAGATGGAAGGAATACACAGTGTCACTGTACCAAAAAGAATTGGTCAACATTCAACCATTTCAGGAGGTAGCATATGACCAAGAACCAGTGGTTCTGAAGGAAGAGGTCCAAGCTACACTGAAGGCATTGGTGAAAAACAAGGCTCCAGGAGCTGACAGATCATCAACTGACATGTTTCAACAAACAGATCCAGTGCTGGAAGTGCTCACTCATCTATGCCAACAAATTTGGAAGACAGCCCTCTGGCCAACCAACTGGAAGAGATCCATATTTGCACCCATTCCAAGGAGAGATGTTCCAACAGAATGCAGAAATTATCGAACAATGTCATTAATATCACACACAAGTAGAATTTTGCCTAAGATCATTTAAAGGCGGTTACAGCAGTACATTGATGTAGAACACCAGAAATTCAAGCCAGATTCAGAAGAGAATGTGGAACCAGGGATATCATTGCTGATGTCAGGTGGATCCTGGCTGAAAGCAGAGAATACCAGAAAGATGTTTACCTGTGTTTTACTGACGATGCAAAGGCATTCTAATGTGTGGATCATGACAAATTATGGATAACATTGTGAAGAATGGGAATTCCGGAACACTTAATTGTGCTCATGAGAACCTGTACTTAGACTAAGAGGCAGTTGTTCGAACAGAACAAGAAGATACTGCATGGTTTAAAGTCAGGAATGTGTGCGTCAGTGTTGTATCATTTCACCATACTTATCCAATTTCTATGCTGAGCAAATAATCCAAGAAGCTAGAATGTATGAAGAAGAATGCAGTATTAGGATTGTAGGAAGACTCATTAACAACCTGCCCTATACAAATGACAAAGCCTTGCTTGCTGAAAGTGAAAAGGACTTGAAGCACTTACTGATGAAGATCAAAGAACACAGTCTTCAGTATGGATTGGCCACAACATAAAGGAAACAAAAATCCTCACAACTGGACCAATAAGCAACATCATGATAAACAGAGAAAAGATTGAAGTTGTCAAGGATTTCGTTTTACTTGGATCCACAATCAACACCCATGGAAGCAGCAGTTAAGAAACTAAGTGACACATTGCTTTGGATAAATCTGCTGCAAAAGATCTTGTTAAAGTGTTAAAAGGGAAAGATGTCACTTTAAGGACTAAGGTGGCCTGACCCAAGCCACGGTGTTTTCAGTCACCTCACATGCATGTGAAAGCTGGACAATGAATAAAGAAGACCAAAGAAGAATTGATGCCTTTGAATTATGGTGTCAGCAAAGGATATTGAACATATTATTGAACTGCCATGGACTGCCAGAAGAATGAACAGATTCGTCTTGGAAAAAATACATACAGAATGCTCATTAGAAGCAAGGATGGAGAGACTTTGTCTTACATAGTTTGGACATGTTATCAGGAAGAACCAATCATGCTTAGTAAAATAGACGGGCAGCAAAAAAGAGGAAGACTTTCAACGAGATGGACTGAGAGTGCCTACAACAATGCGCTCAAGCTTAACAAGGATTGTGAGGATGGTGCGGGACTGGGGAGTGTTTGATTCTGTTGTACATAAGTTGGAACTGACTCCATGGCACCTAACAACAACAACATGGGATAAGGAGGAAAGAGTGAGGGCAAGCATAAAAGCACTCCATTATGTCGCGTGTTACAGCATGTACAACCAAGTAAAAATAATACCATACACAAGACATTTTGGAATTAAAATTATCCTAAAATAGATGTTAAAAGACCATTTGTTTGTGTTTTTTAATTGTTATGAAAATATACATTACAACACATATGCCATTTCAACAATTTCTACACGTTCAATTGAGTGACATTATTACATTCTTCAGGTTGTATCATCATTCTCGCTATCCTTGTCCAAGTCACTCCACCACTATTAATATGATCTAAATGCCTTCTAAGTGAAGATTCTCCCGTCCCCTCTCTCTCCCACCTCTGGTAACCACTAATAACTTTGGTTTCTATATATTTGCTTATTTCATATATGTGAGATCATACAGTATTTGTCCTTTCATGTCTGACTTATTTTGCTCAGCACGATGTATTCATCCATGTTATGGTATGCATCAGGACTTCATTTTTCTTTATGGCTTAGTACTATTCCATTGTGTATGTATACCATGTTTTATCTGTTCATCTGGTAAGAGATTTTTTTTTTTAATTAAAATATTTTTTCTGAGGGAAAGAGCTTCTCAAGACTAGCATCACAACAATGAAGGATCAAGGATAGTGGAAGGATCCACTCTGGAGAATCCACAGGTGAGTAAAACAGGTAGAAAGAGAAGGAGGCAGGGGAGGTGTGAAGCCCCAGCCAAGGAACCCATATCAGGGAGTACAGAGGAAGCCAGCCTGGAGAGCCAGGGCCAGGAAAGGCCTCAAGGTACTTGACCAGGGTCAGGACAGAGCTACAGAGAGCAAGGTGAGGCAGAGACCCCAGGGGGACTTGGCAAAGGCAAGGGAGGGAGTAGAGAGTAGGGCCCGAGCAGGAGATGAGAGAAGCCTACCTTAATTCCCATGGACAGTCTTATAGGCATAGATACCACGGCCAGCCTTCACTTACTTTACCCTTTTGTCTAAAATTGTTTAAACACCTCCCTGTGACAGTAGCCAAAAATTTTAAATAATGCAGCAATGAGTATTTCATAAATTCTTTACCAGAAAACTAACCAAGGATAAAAACACTATATTTGCCAGTGCTTACGAAACACTGAGAAAAATGAGACCAATGCACTGCAGATTCCATTTAAATCTCTAGACTGCCACTTATTCTCAGTTTATGCCCTTTCTACATTTTTGGTGTTAAAATGATTCTTTTCTTTTTGAAATAGTATGATCGTTCCTCCTACCTTCTCAGCTCTTGGTAAATTTTTCCTTGTTCAAGTCATTTTAAACTATTCTCTGTACCCTCTACTTAAGTAGATTTCCCCACACCCCCGCCAAAATTTTGTTATTTGACCCAGATTCACTTGCTTTGTCAGGCTCAAGAAAACTTTTAGCTTCCAGAAACACAAGATTCTAAGTGAAAATGGCATAAATGAGAAGGAAAATGCCCTAGCTCATATAGCAAGCTGTCCCACCTCAGGGCATGTCCAGAACTAGTTTATTCAAAGGCTGCACAACACCAACAACTCAAAGTCTGTCCATCTTTTGTTCTGCTGCTGTTCTCAGCATAGGAGCCCTGGTGGAAAAGTGGTTAAAGCACTTGGCTGCTAACCAAAAGTTGGTGGTTCAAAACCAGCAGGCTGCTCTGTGGGAGAAAGACGTGGCAGTCTGCTTCCATAAAGATTATAGCCTTGGAAACCCTATGGGGCAGTTCTACTCTGTTCTTTAGGGTCATCATGAGTGGAAAATGACACAGCAGGTTGGGTTTTTTTTGTTTTGTCCTCAGCGTGTTGGTCTCCTTCAGGTTAGCTTACTTTGTTATTCAAGATGGCTGCCACTAAGTGGCGGTGCCACTTGCTGACACAAAAATCTCCAATACAAGATGGTCTCTTTTTGAGACCCATTCCGGAAATCCCCTTTGAGCAAGAAACAGCTGGCACATAATCTAGTTGAAGGGAATCTAATGGAAGGACTATTTAAAAACGATGGGCGGGGTTAAGGGGACCAACGAGGGATGGTCAAGTGCCACGGGCTGAGCAATAGCAAGAAGCCATTATAGTCCTGTTCCCAAAGGGGCAAGGAGAAGAAATGGCGTTCCCACCACCCAAAATAAAAGCTATAGGTGAGTTTGCTGGACAGAAGCTGTACCTTAGAGGAATACAGCTCCTGTCAAAATTGCAGCCAGAGCAAGGGAATAGAGAGGGAAGGGTAATATATACTCTGACCTCTGCCTCCTCCTACCCTCTCATCTCCTGGTGGTGTCTCCATTAGCCAAACCCAGTGGAAAGCTGGAAGAACAAGAAAGTCTTGGCGATGTAGTCCTTAGCCTCCTGGGGCACAGAGAAAGGCAGAAAAGACAGACTGGTTCTGCATCCAAAAACCAAAAGCAAACCTCCTGCAGTTGAGTCAATTCCAACTCATAGCGACCCGACAGGACAGAGTAGAACTGTCCCATAGGGTTTCCAAGAGGCACCTGGTGGATTCGAACTGCCAACCTCTTGGTTAGCAGGCATAGCTCTTAACCACTATGCCACCAGGGTTTCCAAGGTTCTGCATAGAAAGAGGTAAATGGAAAATGCCCAGCATATCCTCCTAACAGACCTCCACGAGCACATCGTTGTCCAATATGGGATCACACTCCTACCCTTAAATCAATCACTGTCAAGGATATTGACTCAGAGCCTAGATAAGTCAAGGTTTAACTTTAACTCACAGTGCAGAAGGAGTAGACACCCAATCAAAATTGGAACTTTATCAGCAAGGAAGGAGGGAGTAATGACTCCCAGAGTAAATATTTCTAGGAAAAAAAAAAAATAGATTTGACTTTCTTTCTTTTTTAAAATTGTACTTACCTGGCAAAATAAAAAATTTTAAACCTTGAGCAAGTGTTCAGAAGTTTTTGGGAAATTTACTAGTCTGTGAAATCTGAAAGTTTTGGAACAGCATCTATAGCCTTATAAAAACAAAAGACTATTCATTCTCATTAGGATTTGGAGGACCCCAGGCATGGCACAAATGGTTAACACTTGACTATGGTATTTTTACAAAAATAATGCGCACCTTATGTGTGTGTTTGCCGCCGTGTCCCCTACCCCCAGGTATTTCATGAGTGTGCTATACTAATTATTTTTACAGCAACATGTGGAAAAGGGTGCCTCTTGGGGGGAAGGCGCAGCTGACAAACACGAAAGGCACACATTATTTGTGTACAAATACAGTACTAACAGAAGGGTTGGTGGTTCGAATACCCCAGAGGCATCGCAGAAAACAGGCCTGGTGATCTGAAAGGTCCCAGCCTCGAAAATCCTATGGAGCAGTTCTACTCTGCACGCACAAGGATACCATAAGTTGAAATCAACTCAACAGCAACTAACAACAACAATAAGAAGGATTTGGGGATTGGAATTTAAAAGAGATTCAGAGCCTAAAGATTGCAAAATACAGATCCACTTTATAATCTAGAAGTTAAGGAGACAGATCACCAGTCAAAAGAGTTTTCTGTGGGATGTTCTCTGGTGCTTTATCTACTAAACTTTAAGTGACTCCAAGAGTGATGATTCTGGAGAAAACCAAAACATTTCCTCCCCTGCCCTAAAATAGATCACAACACACGCATCTCATTTAGTTCTTGCCCAATGCAACGTGTTGTTGCCAAACCCACTCTTGATTATTACAATAGACAAAAAGGCCAAGAGAACAGTTCAGCACTTCATGCTAATAGGCAACCTGCTTGTAACCTTTGTATTGAAAGAACAAACCAAGGAACCAAACCAAAACCAAAACCAGTGCCATCGAGTCGATTCCACTCATAGCGACCCTATAGGACAGAGTAGAACCGCCCTATAGATTTTTCCAAGGAGCGACTTTTGGATTCAAACTGCCGACCCTTTGGTTAGCAGCTGTAGCACTTAGCCACTATGCCACCAGGGTTTCCAAACCAAGGAGGAAACGTGTAAAATGCAGTCAAGCAGCAGCAGCTGGCTCAGAGCCTTCATCACTTCACTGTCTCATGAACAAACTGATCATTTCATTTCATTGCAGTTGACAGAACATTTAAAAGTCTTGCCTTCTGCTCCTGAAATGCAGATGCTAGAACTGTGAGTAATATACAGGGTTTTAGATTTCTCGCATTACTGCTAAACCTCCAGATGACTTTCAGACAATTCCGGTGTGAAGAGCTAGAGAGTATTTCATGAAACAGAGACCAAAACTTAAAATTGAAAAGCAAACCTTCATTGTATGTTCACAGCACCTGGAACTAGAAACACAAAGGCAACAAATAAGATACCAGAGGTCTGGCTTTACGGAGAAGATAAGTAAATAAGTATATGCAAACAGCTTGGTGTGTTCTCATATGTGTGTTCTAACTGAAGAGGAAACAGTAGCTAACACTTCATCACTGGAAGTAGTATTAACATATCTTCCATTTAGCACTTTGGTTACTTATTGTTGCTTGTAGTATAGTCATTTGTTGACTTAGGAGTCCCTGGGTGGCAAAAGTGATTAAGTGTGTCATCGTGGTTAAGCAACAGAAAGGTTGACAGTCAAAGTTTCAAACCCACCCACAGGTGCCTCAGAGGTAAGGCCTGGCAATCTGATTCCCAAAGGTCCCTGCCTTGAAAACCCTGTGGAGCAGTTCTACTCTGCACATACCGGGTTGCCATGAGTCAGAACCGATTCAATGGCAACTAACAACAACATTGACTGACTTAAATAAGACCCTTAGTTCTGACAACAAACAATGATAACAAAAATTCCCAAAGAGGCCAAAATGTTTCCTCAATCCGTAAATAAAAACTGGTGATTTTCAAGCATATTCTCATTTATTCACACACACACTTGTGATTGTAAGGAAAGCGGGATCGTTTGACCACAGCCATACAAAACAGAAGAACTGGAGAATTTGCCAGTTACTTCTCTAAAGAGTAAGTATTATGCTCCAGTCATGAAATATGTATCATTACACTTGTACAAACAAGCTAATGAATAAGGAAGCATGGAGATAATGATGAAGAAAAAGAAATCATTTGGAAGCAGTTAGAACAGACCTTTAGGAGGAAATGGGTCTTAAGCAGGAATTTGAAAAGTGAAAGAGGTATTGATAAAATAAGGAGGACTGGAAAATAGTCTGGGAGATACTCAGGACCAGGAGAAGAAAAAGGGCAGGGTATGTTGAAGATGTTGGCTTGGCCAGATGGCAATATCTGAGAAGACTGGTTAATAAAGAAAAAGCGAGAGAATTGATGGATATAGATGGAACAAGTCCGTCCATGGCCTGAAGCTTTAAAAGATTAAAAAAAAAAAAAACTTGGATGATGGTAAGTCAATGAGATGATCTGAGGTAAAAGATTGTTCTTTTTTGTAAAAGTTATTTTGGAAAACCATTTTCATCCAGTTAAGTGCCAGAATAAAGAAACAGAAAGAAAAGTTTCGTGTTTCTGCTCTCTTGCCTCAAACGTTGTAAAGAGCCATGGCATTTATTCTGGAAGACAATAGGTGGATGGATGGATGGATGGATGGATGGATGGATGGATGGATGGATGGATGGATGGATGGATGGATGGATGGATGGATGGATGGATAGCTATTGTTGAGTTGACTCTGGCTCATGGTGACCTATGTACAACAGAATGAAGCATTGTCTGGTCCACCATCACTGTCACAATCACTGGTATGTTTGAGTCCAGCATTGTGGCTACTATGGCAGTCCATCTCACTGAGGGTCTCCCTCACCCTTCTTGGCCTTCTTTTTCACCAAACATGATGTCCTTCTCCAGCAATTGATCCCTCCCAATGACAAGTCCAAAGCAAGCAAGTCCAATAATATTCTATTGTGATCCATAAGATTTTCATTGGCTAATTTTTGGAAACAGATCAGCAGGCCTTTCTTCCTGGTCTATTTTAGTCTGGAAGCTCTGCTGAAACTTGACCACCAGGGGTGACCCTGCTTGTATTTGAAATACCATTGGCAGAGCTTCAGCATCACAGCAACATGCAAGCCACCACCAAGGATCAAGAAGGCCCTGTCAAAAAAAGTCTCAACTGTAGAAAAAAGTGGTAACTAAGATAATGCTATTGTCTGGACCTAGGAGAGTTATAAGATAATGACATCACAAATAGTAATGAGAAGTCAGGGAGAACTGAAATGAAAGGCAAGGAATTTATCCTCCGCCATGTTTAATTTTGGGAGATAGTCAAGCGTTCAAGAGGAAGTGTCTGTGCTGCAGAAGGTCCTTCGTCTAAATGTGAGACTAGTTTGGTTGTGTTGCTCCTGCATTTAGCTGCTTCAGAAATATAAAAAGCAAAGTCCATAATAAGCAAGAAAAAGTCTGTGTGCAATTCACAGAGCACGAACCTAAATCTGGGTAAAGGAAGTGGAGTAGATGCTTATATTTAAAACAGAAATTTTGCATCTATAATTAACTTAGATTTATCTTCAATTTAGTTTTCCTGTTCAAATTCCAGAATATTTTAACTCTAAAAGCCCCTGAATAAAAAAAAAAAAAAAAAAAAAACAGAATAAGAAAATCTGGTACTACTTTGTGAATCAAATTTTTAAATGGGCGTAAATATTTCCATGTGTTAGCCTGCCTTTGCTAGCCATTTACTGCATCTATTGCCTTTTTCTGTGGCTGAGCAGACTACAATCAGCTCACTGGAGCATTGTGTCAGTTGGGTCCTCAGGAAAGCAGATGGTGAGACTGATCTGAAGTGAAAGAAGTTTGAGGGAATGAGGAGGAAGGGATGCCTGTCTGTCAGTTTGTTGTACTGTGGTAGCTTTTGTGTTGTTCTAATGCTGGGAACTGTGCCACTGGTATTTCAAAAAGCAACAGGGTCACCCATGGGGGACAAGTTTCAGTGGAGCTTCCAGTCTAAGACAGACTAGAAGAAAGGCCTGGTGATCTATTTCCATAAACCAGCCAATGAAAAGCCTATGGAACCCAACAGAATATTGTCTGACATAATGCTAGAAAAGGAGCCCCCTAGGTTGGAAGGCACTCAAAATACACAGTGGCCGCAACAGTGGACTCAAGCATACCAACAATCATGAAGATGGCGCAGGACCAGGCAATATTCTATTCTGTTGTACAGGGAGTGGCGATGAGTTGGAGCCGACTCAACAGCAACTAAGAAAAACATTCACGAAAAATATAAGGGTAGGAATGAAGATTGAGCAGGGAGAGCTTTCAGACCAGGGTACAGATCTGACACTTGTAAAAAGAAAGGGGTAGAAAACAAGATTGGGAGGAGAGAGTCTCAGACCATAACATAGGAACTCTGAAGCAAATATGGCACTTTGAAGAATCCCCATGTTGGACAGACATGGTCTTAGTACCTCTACTGTCCTCAATGATTGGCTGGGAGCTGCCCAGGAAAAGTGTAGTTGTGCCTCATAACTGAGGCAGATAGCATAGCTGCAGATATCATACTGCACTCCTTGTTGCTGATCGGTAAGTTCTTTCCTGATAATCTAAGCAGTGCACCTCAATGACCGCCCGGTCCACCTCTATGTTTCATAGATTCAATTTTCCATACTCATTTTTGGAACAGCTCCTCCAGAGATCCAATGGGGTTTTCTTCTTGAGAAAAAAACTCAAAAGAGGGAGTTAGTGGGACAAACTACAATCCCTGTCATCCTAGCAGGTCTCAGCACTAACACTGATATTCATTTTCTCTCTTCTCCACCATCTATGTTAAATTCCTTTCACTTTCAGCTATTACCTTTACTGATCTCAGTGGCTTTCCTGGTGGTATGACCCCGGGGAAGGCTTTCTCTCTCTGTCGGCTCTGGAAGAAGGTTCTTGTCATCAGTCTTCCCTTGGTCTGGGAGCATCTCAGCACAGGAACCTCAGGTCCAAAGGATGTGCTCTGCTCCTGGCACTGCTTTCTTGGTGGTATGAGGTTCCCATGTCTCTCTGCTCACTTCTCTCTTTTATATCTCAAAAGAGATTGGCTTAAGACCCTATCGAATCTTGTAGATCTCATCAATATAACTGCCACTAATCCACCTATTACATCATAGTGATAAGATTTACAACACATAAGGAAATCACATCAAATGATAAAATGGTAGACAATCATACAATACTGGGAATCATGACCAAGTCAAGTTGTCAGACATTTGGGGGAGACACAATTCAATTTATGACACCTCCCTTATCCAGTCTTATGTTCCAGCCCCTGTCATCAAACACCCTCAAAGCCAACTCCAATTCCTGCCAGAAGACACTGGCTAGTCTTTGCAGATTTGGAGAGTATTTTGATGTCCTGTTGTTGTCGTTGTGCGCTGTCAAGTCGATTCTGACTCATAGTAAGCCTATATGACAGAGCAGAATTGACCCAGAGGGTTTCCTAGGCTATAATCTTTACAGGAGAAGTTCGCCAGGTTTTTCTCCGGCAGAGCCACTGAGAAGGTTGAAACCGCCCACCTTTCAGTAGCAGTTGAGCACTTTACCATTGGGCCACCAGGGCTCCATTTTGGTGTTCTAGGGCTGCTGTGAGTTGGAATCGACTCGACAGCAGCAGGAGTAGGTTAGGGCTGCTGTAACAAAATACTACAAACTCTCCCATTAAAAAAAAAATTGTGAAATTTATTGTCTCACACTTTGGAGGCTAAACCCATTGCCATCAAGTCAATTCTAAGTCATAACGAACCTATAGGAGAGAGTAGAACTGCCCCATAGGGTTTCCAAGGCTGTATTTTTACAGAAGCAGACTGCCACATCTTTCTGTCATGGAGCGGCTCGTGGGTTCAAACTGTTGACCTTTCAGTTAGCGCCCAAGCACGTAACCACTATGCCAGCAGGGCTACTTTTGGAGGCTAGGAGTGTGAATTCAGAGTGTCAGCAGAGCTATCCTCTCTCTGTCCATTCTAGAAGAAGACCCTTCCTTGTTTTTCCAGCTTCTGGTAGCCCTGGGCACTTCTTGACGTTTCCTGACTTACAGATGCATCTTCATGTAGTGTCTCCTCCTGTGTGACACTTTCTGTCTGTTTTCTCCTCCTGTAAGACACCACTCAGAAGGGATTAAGACCCACTCTACTCTGGTATGACCTCATTAAATTAATAGATCACATATTCAAAGAAAGACACTGTATCCAAACAAGGTCACATTCACAGGCATGGGGGTTAGGACTTCAACATATCTTTTGGGAGACACATTTCAATTCATAACAGAGGGTATAATCACTGGCCAGTTTATTAGGCTCAGCATAACATCCGTGGTTTGGTTATGCTGTGACTTATCCCCATTCATTGGCCTAGAAACCAGAAAAGGAGGTGGAGAGCCTAAGGAGGCCCTTCTTGCCTTGTGGGGATAGAACTGTGAGGCATCATCCACACAGGAGGAGTACTAGCTCTCAATGGGAAGGGATGAATCACCTCTGCAGGTTCTGAGGGTTCAGAAGAGTCTGGGGAACCAAAATATTTAAGTTGTCAACCCAGGCTTTCCCAATCAGGGCCCTGACCTTGACATATCAATTCAGTCATCTTTGAAACTCTGCAAATCTATCAAACCCTGAGTCTGGTTTTCAGTTTTTCTACCTCCTAACTATAGTAGATATGGGCCTCTTTGAAAGCTCTTCAAGAGGCTCTCTGTCCTTCACACTTAGTTTTCAATTGTTCCTTAACTCCCCTAAGTTTTCCATGAGGAGCATTGGCCAGGAATGGAATCCAGGTCTCCTGCATGGAAGGTGAGAATTCTACCGCTCAACTACCAAGGCACCTCCAAAGTGGAAATAGGAGAGACCATGTCACAAAAGCCAAGAGTGAAGAAAGGTTGAAGAAGAAGGAAATGGTTAACCGTGAGCAGTGCTGCAGAGAAGTCAGGTGAGATGAGACGTGAGAGGGCCCCTTCTAGAGGAAGATGCCATTCCTGTAACTGGCCTGTGACCCTTTCCCATCACGGAACTGTGTAATCGAGAGGTATCCCCTTCTGTGAAATACCAGCTGACATGTTCATGTGCAATCCAAAATCATTTATGGAGGGAAAGAAAATATCTTTGTCATAGACATTTGGAATTGTACATGACGTTTTACTGGGTAGAGACGGGCTTAATCCCCTCTAGAATATGTTTCCATCCATTTTTTTTTAGTTCAGAAGATTTTACTCTTATCCTTTCTAAGGCTTACTCAAGTAATAAAATATTTCAGCTCAGATTGTGGGCCCAGGAACTCAGAGTCTAGGATATCATAAGATTTCTAGAAAGATGCTTCTCCTACCATTAACTACAGTAAGATATAGTTTGCTAACTTTTATACAAAAGGTGATGCTGTGACAGGCCAAGAACAGAAACTGCCTTCCTGGCCTATGTATTCCTGCAAATACTTTCTAACGTTGTGAGCTAAAAATACATTATATTCACTCAAAGGGGAAATGCAAAAATAAAACCATTTTCCCTTATTCTGATGGAATAATAAGTGTGTGTTTTAAATATTATAGTATCATTTTTGCAAGTCAACATATAAGCATTAGTAAAAAGCACATGATTGCCTGAGTTTTGATAGCTCCCAGGTCTTTAGGAAGCCGTGGAGAGCAGAAAACAGTTTTATCTAATGCTGTGAGCCAGCACAGGCTTAGATGCCATTGATTGAAATCAAGCTAAAGTACGGATTGGAAGTTACAAGTATTGTTATTGATCATTTTCTAATATATCCTTTACCTCAATAATTAATCAATCTGTAACAAAAATAACAAAAGCTCACATTTATTGAAAGCTTACGACATTCCCAGAAATGTGCTGAGTGTTTACATGGATATCCATGCTGGTTATCTCTGTCTCCCAAGTGACACTTTACACCCCACACTCCAATCCCACAAGGCTTTGTACATCACAAGTTTTGAAACTTTCTCCCACCCATGCCCAGTTCCTGAAATCCTTCCATGGTGCCTTCAGAATTCATGGCCCATTAACAACAAAATTCCCTAAACCAGTACCAGTTGCTCTCAAGTTGACCCTAATTCATGGTGACCCCACATGTGTCAAAATAGAACTGTGCTCCAAATGGCTGATTTTTTGGCAGTAGATTGCCAGGCCTTTCTTCCAAGGTGCCTCTGAGGGACTTTAACTTTAAACCTTTAAGTTAGTAGTTGAGGATGTTAACCATTTGCACCACTCAGGGACTCTTTCCATGTTTAAAAAAAAAAAAAAAAAACCCAAACCCAGTGCTATAGAGTCGATTCTGACTCACAGCGACCCTAGAGGACAGGGTAGAACTGCCCCATAGAGTTTCTAAGGAGCACCTGGCGGATTCGAGCTGCCGACCCTTTGGTTGGCAGCCGTAGCACTTAACCGCTACGCCACCACGGTTTCCCTTTTCCATGTTAGTTGACAGCAACTCCATCCTTCGAGTGGTTCTGGCCTAAAACTTAAGTCTTCTTGAATTCATCCTTGCCTCCTCTCTTTCTCCCACATTCCATATCCAATCCAACAGAAATTTCCATTGTTTCTTTCTTCAGAGTATACTCAAAATCTCACCACTTCTCACCACCTTCGCTGCTACCATTCTGATCCAAATACAGGCAGCTCCCAGGTTACGAACTTCTGACTTACAACCCATCGTTATGAACCGACTCCCAAAACGCTTATTATATTAAAAATCTGAGGTACATATTATGGTTCATAATAACAAATGGGCACTACTTTGTGACATGCATCAAAATATTATTATTATTACTGTATTATGTTAAAGATGTTTTAATGAATCTGGAAGTGTTTCTTTAATGTTTGTTTTCTTTTTGTTTTTGTTTTGCATAGAAAGGTACACTATATACTAGACAAACATTTTACTAAACGAAGTTAGATACAAGCTATAACTAACTGTTCCGATTTTACATACAAATTTGACTTAAAGTCAGATTTAGGAAAGGAACTTGTTCATAATGCGGGGACTATCCATACCATCATTTCTAGCCTGAGTTACTGTTCAGCCTCCCACAAGATATCCCTGTTCCCACCTTGCCCCTCATAGGCCTTTGTACCTACCTGGTCACCTGATCCGAGCTCCTGCTACTGCCTTGCACCCATCTCCTGCCGGTCTCCTCCGACTCTCACAACACTCCACAACAGTGACTTCCTTTTGCTCCTTGAACCGCCATTAATTCTCCCTCCCTCCGTCCCTCCCTGTGTCTGAACATCCTCCCTCAGAGAGCCACCTGGCTTCTTCCCTCTCCCCTTTCAAGACTTTCCTCAAATCTCACATTCTGTGGGCAGTTATCATCACCCTATTTAATCTTACAACATTATCAGCCCCATTTCCTTACCCACCTATTCTCCATTCCTCTGATCTTGCCCTGTACTTTTTCTTTGCTTTCTTCCTTTTTTTTATTTTTGCATAGCTCTTGTTACCTTCTAATATTCTGTATAATTTACTTATGTTTACTGTTTATTATATTAATTTTTTATTCTTCTCATCCTCTTCCCAGTGGAGAGTCATTTAGCATAATATCGCATCAATGCCCTTCTGCTGCAGAGTACTAATGTTGACAAAAGAAAAATTCCATGGTTTTTTTTTTTCTTCTTCTAAGACTGGAATAATCTATCGATGGAGGCATGAACAAGCCTCAGCCACAGGAACAGCAAGCAATACTCTGGAGGAAATACAGACAGGTAAAGAGGAAAAGGGCAGGAATCCAGGAGAGGAGGGACTTTTGAATGCCAGTCCGAGGTGGCTTAGGTTCAGAATGAAAGACGACCTCATCAGAACAGAGAAGAAACATTGGGCATCATTCTCTGGACCCTAGGCCCTAAGGGAGAATGGCTCTTTCTGTTAATGTACTGTCACCGCACCCTTCTCAGATGTGAGAAGACATCAAGATGGCACAACTCTCTTAAGATACCTAAGAAGGAAGAAAGCCTACGAATGATAGGAAACAATTTTTGATGAATTCTTGGATTCAACAGAATTTGTAGGGCATCTACACTGTGGTCATACTATGGAAGATTTGAAAGTGAATAAGGCTTGGTGTCTGTCCCAAGGATGTTATGATATAGTTGTTGTTGTTAGTTGCCTCCCAGTCGGCTCCCGACTCATGAGGACCCGAACAAAACTCTGCACAGTCCTGCACCATCTCCGTGATCAGCTACAGGTCAGACTGTTGTGATCCACGGGTACAATATAGTAGAGGAAATAAATAAGTAACATAAATACAAAGTAGGAAATTGCTATAATTAAGGCGTAAGCTAACGTTGTAGACGGGCAAAGGAAGGAATCATAAATTCTGCATGGGGCTACGTCAGCACCCCCGCTACAGAATTACAAGCCAGAAAGGGACCATTCATCCCCCAGCTGCAGTTTTCCCTAACTTCAGGTTAAAAAAACCTTTGGAGGACATAGCACCCCCTTGGTCTAGGAAAACTAAATCTACAAAACGATGGGAACAAAGCAGAGAATTCTTCTGAGTGATTCTGCTGGAGTTCTGGTAGGTAAAGCAGAAACATGATTGAACGCAATTTGTAAGGAAATCCCATCTATTCCTTGACATTGCAGCAGTGGGAGTGATGAGAAAGAAATCCCCAGGAAAAAAGAGACTCTCTGGGAATTAGAAGAGGGGTTGCTGAGTCCAGTTGCACCTCCACAAGTGTGGAGTGTTCCTCCCTTGCTTGCCTTGCAGGCTGTAGTCTCACTGTGGCTGTGTGTTATGGATTGAATTGTGTCCCTAAAAATGTGTGCTGGAATCCTAAACCCTATGCTCCTGGACTTAATCCTGGTTGGAAACAGGGTTTTCTTTGTTGTGTTAATTAGATCATACCAGAGAGGGTAGGTTCTAAATCTAATCACTTCTGAATTATAAAGAGAGCAGATTATAGACACACTCTGTCTCTCTCTCTCACACACACACACGCACACGCACACACACCCACACACACGAATGGAGACAGAAGCCATGTGAGGATCATTTACAAGCCAAGAAAGGTACAGGAATCAAGAAACATCCAGACCTACCAAAAAGGAAGGAATTGGCATAGCCAAGACCCTGATTGGGACTTTCAGCCTCCAGAACGGTTAAGAAAATAAATTTTTGTTCTTCAAAGCCATCCGCTTGTGGCATTTTTGTTACAGCAGCAGCAGGCAATTAAGATACTATATATCTTATAAATAACCATCCTGTATGGTAGGTACAGGAGGGCTCAGGCTTTTGTAACTCACAATCGCCGTGGAGGAAGCAGCACTTTTTCCTCCCTACCCGAAAACACGAACAGTCCATCCTGGAAATAGAGATATTACGTTACCAAGACAAAAGAAAAAAATTTTTTTTTTAAATAGGAAATCAGTATTAGTGCGATTTTTTAAGTTGTTATATTTATCTTTTTCAAAAACAGTTTGCTAAACACTATACATATCTGTCCAATAATTAGATTCATATACCATATTTTTTTAGCAAATAACGTGCCTGCTACGCTTTTTCTTTTGCCAACCGCACCCCTCCCCCACTGGGTACTTTCGTAACCACACTATGTTAATTTTTTTTACATGTTGCTGTAAAAAAATTAGCGTAGCACACTTACAAAAATACAGGGGGAAGGGGCAGAGTTGGCAAAAAAAAAAAGTATAATACGTGCATTATTTGTGTAAAAACAGGGTACATATAGAAAATTTGGCATTTACAATTCACTTAATACCAAACTTCATGATGCTATGAGCAATGCCTATTACACTGACCAAACGAATGCTTGTTGTAGAATATTTACATGTTAACGTAAACACAAAGCACAGAGTTTTCATACAGTAGTGTCTGCTTGTACCAAACAACCACACAATGCACTTACGGTGGGGGAGACGGAAGACCCCCTCACCCCAAATAACCTTACAGTATAAAGTACTAAATAGGAAGCGGCACAAAAGCCGTATAATTCTTCTTAAGCTTCTAAGAAATTCCGTCCATTATTATCAGTAGCTAGTTTTCTTTAAGGCTTTATCTGAAGGAATGTATTATCAGCAATTTGACAAAAGATGTTTTAGTTTATACAGAGTCGTCTCAAGAGTATACATATATTTGCTTTGACTAACCTCAAAAACTCAAGGAAAACAAAGTTACAGTAGGTATATAAACAAGTAGGTCATGGGGTTAACGTTTGCTGCTAACACTAATGACTTTCCTCTCACCGCTCAAAGACACACAAAAGGCAGTAGGATAGACTACAAGAAGCACAAAAGATAAACACTTAACTACCCACAGTCAACTAATTTGGGGCTTTCAAGTGAGGAAAAATTATTTAAGCCTTAAGGCAAAACACATACACCCCGACGTAAAGCAGGTAAACAACCTTCATTTTAATCCCATGAACTCTTCGCAGGCCCAACCACAGAGGATACCGGAGGAGTTGATTCTTTCCCTTTTTTGAAATAAAAATGATCTCTCAATGGACCTGTAAGAATGTATTAAAAATCTACCCTGAGACAGAGTAGCAGGGGCAGAGGCCTGGGGACCATGGTTTCGGGGGACACCTAGGTCAACTGGCAAAACAAAGTGTATTTAGAAAGCATTCTGCATACCACTTGGTGAGTGGCATCTGAGGTCTTAAAAGCTAGCAAGCAGCCATCTAAGATGCATCAATTGGTCTCAACCCACCTGGAGCAAAGGAGAATGAAGAACGTCAAACACACATGGAAAATATGAGCCCAAGAGACAGAAATGGCCACATAAATCAGAGTCTCCATCAGCCTGAGACCAGAAGAACTAGATGGTACCCAGCTAACACTAATGACTGCCCTGACTGGGAACACAACAGAAA
Source organism: Loxodonta africana (assembly GCF_030014295.1). Taxonomy (NCBI): domain Eukaryota; kingdom Metazoa; phylum Chordata; class Mammalia; order Proboscidea; family Elephantidae; genus Loxodonta; species Loxodonta africana. Next base: position 170,933,546 of record NC_087345.1, on the reverse strand, counting down.
ATCCCTGATGGAGCAGGAGATAAGTGAGATGCAGACCTCAAATTCTAGTAAAAAGACCAGACTTAATGGTCTGACTAAGACTAGAGGGACCCCAGAGTTCATGGCCCCCAGACTCTCTGTTAGCCCAAAACTAAAAGCATTCCTGAGCCAACTCTTCAGACAGAGATTAGACTGCGCTATAAGACATAAAATGATACTAGTGTGCTACTTAGCTCAAGTAGACACATGAGACTATGTGGGCAGCTCCTGTTTGGAGGTGAGATGAGAAGGCAAAGGAGGACAGGAGCAGGCTGAATGGACACAGGAAATACAGGGTAGAGAGAAGGAGTGTGCTGTCACATTGTACGGAGAGCAACTAGGGTCACATAACAATGACTGTATAAGTTTTTGTATGAGAAACTGACTTGAATTGTAAACTTTCACTTAAACAATTTAAAAAAACACAATCCGAAAAAAAAAACCTACCCTGAAATGATATTTCCCAAGTCGATTAATCATTAGGCATAAATCTCCTACGTGCATACATCATACATGATTTGGAGAATTTTTCTTAAATTACTGGTATTTGAGGAAAGGGAACCCATTTCTCAAGGTAAACGTTGGACTTATGCGTCTGCCTTGCTCTCCCACCACAAGACTGGGTTCGCTAGGACCTGCAAGAGGCTCTCTTGAAACCAGGCAGCACCTGGCAGGGTGTGTAGCTCAAGGAAAGGGCTCAGAGAATCTTGCAATGAATTTGAATAAAACAGGCACATAAAGGTCTAATCCCACTCTTACCAAGGAAAACTGTGAACTTTTTCACTTGGTTTCTCTATTAAACTTCGAGTCAAAATTCCCCATTGTCTTAGTTTATTAGTGCTGCTATAACAGAAATACCACACATGGGTGGCTTTAAGAAATAGACATTTATTTTCTCACAGCTCTGGAGGCTAGAAGTTCGAATCCAGGGCGCCAACTCAAGGGGAAGGCTCTCTCTCTGTCAGCTCTGGGGGAAGATCCTGGTCCCTCTCAGCTTCTCTAGCCCCTCAGTTCCTTGGCTATGTCCACATGGCATCTATCTTTCCCCCACTTGTGCTGGCTTCTCTCTGTGCCTAAACTGCTCTGTTTATATTTCAGAAGCGATTAGGTTTAAGACACACCCTAAACTGATATGGCCTCATTAGCACAATAAAGAAAACCCTATTCCCAAATGGGATTGCTCCCATGGTTACAGGGGTTAGGATTCCAGCACGTATTTTGGGGGATGTAACACTCATCTGGAGGATTGGAAAAGGAATTTTACCCAACAGATCCACATGCAAGGGTGCTGGGATTGCATTTAAGCCCAGATATGTTTCAGATACCATTAAATCTAGGATGAAGGAGACCAGCTCCTCCGTCCACACATTCACTCAGATACAGTATGTGCACCAATAAGAATGCTTGGAGGGGCTAGGCTCTGCAACCTTTCTGATAAACAAGCCCCAGAGCCCTGGTAGCGCAGTAGTTAAGCACCCACTGCTAACTCAAAGGTCAGCAGTTTGAACCCACCAGCTGCTCTAAGGCAGAAAGATGTGACAGTCTGCTTCTTTCTGTAAAGATTACGGCCTTGGAAACGGTTTAGGGTAGTTCTACTTTGACCTGTACGGTCACTATGAGTCGGAATCAACTCAACAGTAACGGATTTTGAATTTTTGGTTCACAAAGACCTCGAGTTCCAGCAGTAAGTCATTCCACATTTCTCACAGATAAATGTAACTCTTATCAAGGAGCCATGTATGTGCCCAGAACCGTTTATTTTGGCAGTGGCTCAGTTTCTGCCTCTGTAATTAAAAGAGGCTGATGAAACGAAAGCCGCTCCAAGAGAGATCATAGGAAACTCGACTTGATCTCCCTGCTTTTTATTTTCTCTGCTCTGCACTGCTTGTCCTCCCTTGTGTTTTGGGGTTCTTTTTTTTTTTTTTTTTTTAATTAATGCAGCAGAGCAAATTTAACCCACATCCTGGCCCAGCAGGAGAGCTCAGGAAACAACATAACATCCCAAATAAGCTTTTTTATTATTATTGCCCCTCTGCCAGCAGCAACCTCTTCACTGCTCATCAGATGCTAGCAACAACTTCTCAATTATCCCCAAGCAGCATGAGTGACGCTTGTCCAGCCCTCGCTCTTGCACCCAGAATAGCCCTTCACTGCAATATGTTAACAACACAGCCCCTGGAGCATAAAGCTAATCCCTCACAGCTGGGTCAACCCATGGAGTCCATGGTATAACTGTGAATGAGAAGGGAGGGAATCAACAAGCCCATAGATGACCATCCATTTTCTAGATTAACAAATCTTCTTGTCGATTGACTGATGAAAGGACTCATGTATCTGTCATATGATGCTATTTCACTAATGGGTGGATATCTCAGCAAATGGAGTATGTGTGTGTGTGGTGTGTGTGAGTGTGTGTGTGCATAACAATAAAAATGCTGGTTGCTCCTACCACCCAGAACTTGTTTCAGACCTTCTCATTCAAGAAGTGACCTCTGTATTCTTGTTGGTTTTAGCACTAGACCCAGATAAAGGTCCCATGGCAAGAAACACCAATACTAAACCACACTTAATTAAAAAGAATGGATTCCTCAAAACTGTCACAAGGGTAGATCAGGGGTTAAACATAGTGAGGCTCATATTTTGATCTACGATAGCAGAGACGGGTGTTACCCATGACATGTTCCTATAGATCACTCATTAAAGCGATCAAAAAATAGGCAGTATCCAAGGTGGAAATTTTCCATCTTCTCCCTGATGTTGAGACTCATTGCTATTATTATAAAATAATTTGATAGAATCAACCCACATTGACAGCTCCCCACATTCACAATATTTCCTACCTGGTATTGCAGTGTTTTAATACACATTGTCTCCCCCATATAGGGTCAGCATTGTCCTCCTATATGCTACAAAACTGGGAACAGTAATTTGTTCAAATGTCTGCCTCTCCTGCCAAGCTTTGGTTTGCTGCTCTGTCCAGCCTCCTGCCACCCAACCATGTGCCTGCTTTAATTAATATTTGCCTCATCAATCACTCTGCTGCCTCAAAATTACTTTTCACATTGGCATGTCTTACGTTCCCAACCAGATTGTAATTTTTCTGAGGGCAGAAGATTTTGGATGAATGAAAGACATTGGAAATTTGCACTGATCTCTGTAAGTTCCAAGTTCCTTACTCTTTGTAGCAGGTATGAAAAATAATATTTAATACTGTTGACATAAATCTGAATTCATAATTTACAGAAATTGTCCAGTGACAGAGAGAAACAACCTTCAGGACTTACCATGGGAGCGTGACCTGTACCTTCCCATCCCCAGCCTTCTGGACACCCACCCACACCACGGCCTTTACACTCATGCTTTATTGTCTTACTAAGACTGTTGGCTTCCAAGACCTGGAGAATGACACTAGTCGAAGCCAGATGACTTGTTCAATATTCCACCTTCTCCTCTGGAAATTCTTATGTCACTCCAACACCCACCCCAAGATTTAGGACTCAATGCTCCATATGACTCCCCAGGACTGGGTAGAGAAGTTCCAAGGGCAGATAGATTCATGCCAGCCTGAGATTTCATCGTCACCTCAGCAAACGGTCACCCACCTGGACATGGCAACATCTGTTACTTTTACTACCGTACCTGGAGCCTTTTCTGAGATAGTAAGTAAACTTCAACCAGTAACTCCAATGATCAGAATGAACCTTGAGTTAAAGCATTGATTTATTCCAGAGTCAATACCTTACTTCTAGGCATCATTCAACATCATCTTTGTAATTATTTCAATCCACATGCTACATGCCTTCCTTCTACCAAATTCCTATCATGATTCACTTGATTGACTTAAATTTTTCAACCCAACAACATCTACCTATGTAGTTCAATAGATAACTGCTGTTTTCTTAATTTATATGTTTTCAGTAGTTTCAAAGGTGCTTGTTCTTCTTTCTCCTACTGGGTGGTAAATAACTTGAAGGCCAGGGCTATATCTTTCTTTCTTTTATACCTTCTTACGACACCCAACTCAGAACTCTATATGGAATGAGTATTCAGGAAAGGGTGTTTGTTCATTAATTGCATTGTTTTATAGAACGTGCTAGAACCTAAACAGAGATGAGAGCATGCAGTAGCTAAAGCACTCAGCTGCTAACCATAATTATAAGGTCAGTGGTTCAAACCCACCGCATCCGGGAGAAAGATGTGGCAGTCTGCTTCTGTAAAGATTTACAGCCTTGGAAACCCTATGGGATCCTGTAGGGTCGCTATGAGTCGGAATCAGCTTGATGGCAGGGTTTTTTTTATTTTTTTTGGTTTTACATATACCATAGAACAAAACAAAGATATTTCCTCTTTAGAGACTGAATTCTGGTTAAGTAAGCTTTGTGTTGCTGTGATGCTAGAAGCTATGCCACTGTCATTTCAAATACCAGCAAGGTCACCCATGGTGGACAGGTTTCAGAGGAGCTTCCAGACTTAGACAGACTAGGAAGAAAGGCCTGGTGATCTACTGCCAAAAATCAGCCACTGAAAACCTTACGGATCACAGCTCACTTGTTCTGGACACATCATCAGGAGGAATCAATCACTGGAAGAGGACATCATGTTTGGCGAAGTAGAGGGCCAGCAAGAGCAGGGGAGGCCCCCAGTGAGCCATAATGATGGACTTGAACATGCTGGGCAATTGGGAGGATGACGCAGGATCAGGCAACATTTCATTCTGTTGTACATAAGGTCACCGTGAGTCGGAGTCAACGCAACAGCAGCTAACAACAATAAATATCCATCCAAATTATATTACTGTCCTAAGCCTTGGTTTCTTTAGGAGCATGAAGATAAGAGTATACACAGTACAACTCTTTTGCAAATAGCCACCAGCCTGCGTTAGTAAAGATTTACCCGAAAAAAACAATAAGAGATAATAAGGCTCTAGTAATTATGGTCTGAGTAGCTCCAGGATACAGAGCAGGCAGTTAAAATTGTATCACTGGATGATATAGCCAATTCTTTTTTATTATTATTATTGTACTTTAGATGAAGTTTTACAGAGCAAACTATTTTCTCATTAAACAGTACACTTATTGTTTTGTAACATTGGTTGCAAACCCCACAACATGTCAACATTCTCCCTTCTCAACCTTGGGACCCCCATTACCAGCTTTCCTGTCCCCTCCTGCCTTCTCATCCTTGCCCCTGGGCTGATGTGCCTATTCATCTCGTTTTGTTTTATGGGCCTGTCTAATCTTTGGCTGAACGGTGAACCTCAGGAGTGACTTCATTACTGAGCAAGAAGGGTGTCTGGGGGCTGATACAGCCAATTCTTATTCATGGGACTTTAGAATTGAAAACTACTCCCACTCAAACTTGTTTGAGAACTATCCTGATAGTCGTTAAATTTTAAGTTCTCATTTCCATAATACAATCCTCCCTTAAATTCATCTTAAATAAGACTGATACTTGAGGGTGAATCAGTCCAGGGTCATGTACTCGGACATTTTTCCATGAATTTCACACCCACAAGAAACCAACAAAAAGAGAAACCTGCACTTTAAATGTTATTATATAAATCTGAGACGAAATTATGCAGTCGTGTTCTCCAACTCTGTTTCCATACTGTGATGGCTTGTGTACTTTTGCTGCTGGCTTCTCATCCTGCCAGGCCACATCTCACAGCTAGAAACATCAGCAATTCATCATGGAAGTTTTCAGTTGTAACTATCATTTGCTCAGTTGTCTGTGTAGGGTCCAGGCAGCATCACATGACTATAAAGGATGATTTATTAAATGAAGTACAATGTATAATAAACACTCAGTACCTTTAGTAATGGAATCCCTGAGTGGTGCCAATGGTTAACAAGGTTGGCTGCTAACCAAAAGGTTGGAGGTTCGAGTCCACCCATAGGTGCCTTAGAAGAAAGGCCTGGTGATCTCCTCCTGAAAAAATCAGCCATTGAAAACCCTAAGGAGCACAGTTCTACTCTGACACACAATGGGTTGCCATGAACTGAATCAACCAAGTAGCAGCTGGTTCTGGTACCTTTAGTAATAAGAACAAGAAAGAAATTTTAATTTCATTTTGGCCAGTGGTTTCCTAGCTGGCCTTTGTTCTCTTCAACTGGTCAACAAGGGATGAGAAAGATTTGAATACTCCACAGCAAGTCAGCAGCAGAGCCTCGAACCTGGACTTGGGACTCTCCCCTGTGTCCCTGTCTCTACGCCATTAAAGGAAATAAACTAGGCAAAACAACAGATACTTTGCTGTTGTTGTCGTTAGGTGCTGTGGAGTCGGTTCCACCTCATAGCAAACGTTTGTACAACAGAACGAAACTCTGCCCCATCCTGCGCCATCCTCACAATCGTTGTTATGCTTGAGCCCATTGTTGCAGCCACTGTGTCAATCCATCTTGTTGAGGGTCTTCCTCTTTTTCATTGGCCCTGTACTTTACCAAGCAACATGTCCCTCTCCAGGAACTAATCCCTCCTGATAACATGTCCAAAGTATGTGAGATGAAGTCTCTCCATCTCTGCTTCTAAGGAGCATCCTGGCTGGACTTCTTCCAAGACAGATGTGTTCATTCTTCTGGCAGTCCATGGTATATTCAAGATTCTTCACCAACACCGTAATTCAAAGACATCAATTCTTCTATGGTCTTCCTTATTCATTGTCCAGCTTTTGCATGCATATGATGAGATTGAAAACACCATGGCTTGGGTCACGGGCACCTTAGTCCTTAAAGTAACAGAAACTTTGGCACTTACTTAATGCTGTCAAGGCAGTGGCACCATGAAAATTGCAAAGGTCAGGCTTTTCTTCTTATTTCTCAGCCATTTTTCATAATTTTAGTCCAGCCTATTGACAGAAAACCAATTTTGGAATCTTTAACGATCCTGGTTGTGAAAGTTCTGGAGCTTTAAAGAATTGCTGGTGTTTTCATAATTGTTTTTACAGCATGTTTGGGCATACCACATAATGTACTTCATAAACATCCCAATATGAACTTAATTAAGTTCTGGTGCGAAGTAACAACACTCTCAAGAAATAGATTATTGAGAAAACTGCAACCAACTTGTTTCTTGGCTCTCGTAACTTAGATTTAGATTACTATAAATATACTCAATTGTGCATACTGCCAAATACTGGGTTTCAATGTTTGTTCATAAAATGTAATTTGAAATGCATGTAGGATGATACAGCCTTTTTGTAAAAGGAAGTTATTATCTGTGATGAAAGCAGTTGTTGACATTAGAAACGCAGACGCAAGGATCCAGACGGGAAATTTAATAAAAAGAAAACAAATGTAGCAGGGAAAAGGGAGGTTAACAATATGGCAAAGCAAAGCCAGATGTGGCTGTAAATATCCGCCTCCAGGCAAAACCTGGGCTCCTACCTTTCACGTAGACCAAATGACTGTGGAATCTGTTTCATGGGACATCAATGGCCACTAGAAGTAAAACATGGTCCTGGCTTAAGATAAGGAAGGTCGGTCATTCAATTCATGTTGCTGTATAAGACCCTGTGAACAGAGATGTACATATGGTAATTCCTAAGCACTGTCTGAAGCTAATCGACAGTGGAGTGCCACACTGACCAGCCTTCTCATTTCCTTGCTTCCTCCTCTTCAGAAGTCCTCCAGCAGGCCCCTGGACCATAGTTTAACGAACTGGCTTTAATTATATTCCCCATAGAGTTGCAAAGATATGAGACCACACCATAGAACCTATATGCCAACACATTTTATTAGGCTCAGATAATCTCTTAAATGTTTGGTTCTTTAAATAAAACTCACTGGAAAGTTCTCCCCACCCCACAGCCCATGCAGTTTTCATCCTGGAAATTATGATCTTAGATCACCAGGATCCTGGGAGACTCCAAGTTTATCTTGCTGACGCTCACCAAAGCTAGCTATTATGGTGTACTCAGCCTCTGGGGTTGGTGCTGTTTTCTGGCTAATGTTTTTAGTATTTCCTGTAAGACAAATGTGTTTTTCAGCTTGTGTTTTACCTCAGGCCATCTACAGCAGTTCTCTTTCCTTAATGTCCAAAATAATTCCGTGCCTATGCAAATCTCAGAAAATTCATAGATCTTCCAAAAGGGCCACCGATTGGAATTTATCGCTGAACTCTAAGAGTTCACTTCACTGTGGCTTTCAAATTAGGGATTCGTTCTAAGACCAAGTGAGGATGTACTAAAAGCAATCAAAGGAAGGTCAAGTTTTCAGAGATATTTTTAGTACAAGTGCAACCCTTCAAAGACAGAAGCTTTTGAGGATTCTCCAACCTTCAGCATAATTTAGCAAACCATGCAACAATGATGCTCTTTCTTTCTGGTTCTTAAATTCTGATCACTCAAGACAACCAGTCATCTTCAGTATTCAGGAGCCCCTGTCCTTCTCGTCTTCTCTTCCTAGGTAAATTGCTGGGAGACTCAAATTACAAAAGACCTAATGAGCGTGAAACCCATGGGGTGGTATGGAAATTCTTGGTTCTGCCTGAAACCCACAAAAATTCCAGAAGGAAGGCAGCACCCAAGGGTGTGCATACGACGTTGTTGGGGGCGGGGGGGAAATGACTGGTTTTGAGACCCAGAAGGATTGGCTCTCTTACCTGGATCTGTGTCTCCAATAGCACAGAGAGATTTCAAATAACACGATTCTTCACAAGAATCAAACATTTCTTCCAGCCTCACCATGAATATATTTGAAGACAACAATAGCCGCATTAATGGGAATCAGGAGACTGGAAAGATAGGCCCTGGTTGTTATAAGGACATCCAGGTTACGGAGTTTATAAAAAGTTTCGGTGTTAAAGGGTTTTAACCAATATTAGGCAGGATTCTATTGCCAATCACATATATCCAAACTAAGACTTTCTCAGGCTCAGCAGGTGGGGTTTGTCGAGACCTATAGCCTGTGGGGTGTTACATTACATACATACAGTCTGAGAGACCATTTTCAATTTCTAGGCAGAAACGCAGAGCTGGAGCATGTGACTCCCCAAACCTTCTCTGTTTCCTGATGCAGGTCGGCAGCTCCAGCAAGAGCAAGCTCACACGAGGCCAGCTAGTTAAATTCTGGCCAAATAGTAACCTTAAAGCATGCACTTTCAAGATCTAGGAAAAAACATATACTCATTTCTTTTAAAAGGAATCAAATATGAAGGATATTCAGATAAACAAGTTAATAAGAAGACTGAGAAGCGGCAGCTCTTAAAGTCACCCTCACCTTCAAAGACATTCAATAAACTCAGACATGAGGAAGTTGCCCTAGGCATGATACAGAGTAAGATGGTCACATAGAGGTTGTTGTTGTTCTTAGTTGCCGTCGAGTCACCTCCAATTCATGGCAACCCCACGTACGGCAGAACTCAGTGTTGCCCAGTCCTGAGCCATCTTCGCAGTCATCAGTATGCTCAAGTCATTCTTGAGACCAGTGTATATTTTGAGTACCTTCTGACCTAGGGGACTCATCATTTGGCACTATAATGGAAAATATTCTGTTGTGATCCTCGGGTTTTCATTAGCTAATTTTCAGAAGTAGATCACCAAGCCATTCTTCCTAGTCTTTCTTAGTCTGGAAGCCCCATAGAAACCTGGTATTTGAAATACCCAGGGGCAGCTTCCAGCATCATAGTAACATGCAAGCCACCACAGTACAACAGACTGACAGACAGGTGGTGGCACGTATAGAAACTAGTCTTAAATTTTAATTCCAATTATTTGGATCTTTTCTTATTGTAACTGGAATACATGAACATTACATAAAGTTTTAGGAAATACATATATGCAAAAAAAGAAGAAAATTATTGTCATCCCAAATCTTAGCACAGAGAGGTAAACATTGTTAGCATTTCGGTATATATGCAATCATTTATTTATTTACTATTAATTCACTTAGCATCTATTATGGGCCAGGTAGAGGAGCCCTGGTGGTACAGTAGTTAAAGTGCTCAGCTGCTAACCAAAAGGTTGGCAGTTCAAAGCCACCAGCCACTCCAAGGGAGAAAGATGTGGTAGTCTGCTTCTGTAAAGATTTACAGTCTTGAAAACCCAATGGGGCAGTTCTACTCTGTCCTACAGGGTCACTATGAGTTGGAATCAACTTGTTAGCAGTGAGTTTTGTTTGATTTTTTATGGGCCAGGCACTGTTCATATCCTTTCTGTCCTTTGTCTATATAAATACCCATATTTTTATAAACATGGAAGCTCTTAGGATTGAATTGTGTCCCCCAAAATATGTGTTGTAAATCCTAACTCCTATACCTGCAGTTACAATCCTATCTGGGAATGGGTTTTCTTGGTTTTGTTAATGAGGCAGTATTAGTATGGGGTATGTCTGAAATCAATCTATACTGAGATAGAAAAAGAGCAAATTGAGCAAGCAATGAAGCAAGCAAGCAGAGTTGCGCGAAGATAAACGTCATGCCACGTGATCACCAAGGACTATAAGCTGAAGAGACAAGGACGTTCCCTAGAGCCAACAGAGAGAGAAAGCCTTCCCCTAGAGCCAGTGCCCTAAATTCGGACTTCTAGCCTCCTAAACTGTGAAATGGGTGTGAGGTGCTGCTTCAGCACCCATAGAAGCAGCAGTCAAGAAATCAAAAGATGCATTGCGTTGGGCAAATCTGCTGCAAAGGATCTCTTCAAAGTGTTGAAAAGCAAAGATGCCACCTTGAAGACCAAGGTGCACCTGACCCAAGCCATGGTATTTTCAATCTCATCATATGCTTGTGAAAGCTGGACAATGAATATGGAAGACAGAAGAAGAATTGATGCCTTTGAATTGCGGTGTTGGCAAAGAATATACCATGGATTGCCAAAAGAACAAACAAATCTGTCTTGGAAGAAGTATAACCAGAATGCTCCTTAGGAGCAAAGATAGTGAGACTTTGTCTTACATATTTTGGACATATTGTCAGGAGGGATCAGTCCTTGGAGAAGGACATCATGCTTGGTAAAGTAGAGGGTCAGCAGAAAAGAGGAAGACCCGCAATGAGGTGGATTGACTCAGTGGCTGCAACAACGGGCTCAAGCATAACAACAATTGTAAGGATGGCACAGGACCAGGCAGCGTTTCGTTCTGTGGTGCATAGGGTCGCTACGCGTGAGAACTGACTTGACGGCACCTAACAACAACAAACTGTGAGAAAAAATATTTCTGTTTGTTAAAGCCACCTACTTGTGGTATTTCTTTTATAGCAGCACTACATAATTAAGACAGAAGCATTCCATAATGGAGCTTTAACTTGACTTTTACTAAATAATATATCATCAAATATTTTATTTCCTCATCTATTTCACACCATTCCAATAGTTCTGTACTATGTCATTATATGTATATATATGGTCGCTATGAGTCGGAATCGACTCGATGGCACTGTGTTTGGTTTTGGTTTTATACATATATATACATACACATATATATGTAGACGTACCATGGCTTATTTAACTAAACTATCACTGTCAAACGTCTGCCTTTTTTGCAACTATGTAAAGTACTGTTGTTGTTGTGTGCCATCCAGTCGATTCTGACTCATAGCTGTTTCCAAGGCTATAATCTTTACAGGAGCATATCACCAGCCTTTCTTCCACGGAACCATTGGGTGGGTTTGAAATACCAACCTTTTGGTTAGCAGCTGAGTGCTTTACTGTTGCATCACCAGAGCTGTTTATAAAGGCCTGTACAAAATGCAAATCTTTATGCACATCTATAACGTTTTATGATAACGAATTCTTTTAGGTAGACCTACTACATCAAAGAATAAATTTTTTTAGGACTTTCCAAATTTATTACCAAATTAGCCATGACTTATATTTTACATTCCCACCAACAATATATGAGCAACTGCTTTCATTTTTTAATATTTTATCAATTTGTTAGGTAAGAATAACATCTTGTTTTGATTTATAGTGATTTACAGGGTTTTTTTTCTTGTTTAATTATTGGTGAAATAGAACCCTTTTTTTGATCTGGTTAGTTCATTGCTTCATTCAATAGTAAAAGCTATTTGTCAAGGGCCTACTATATTACAGGCCCAGTTCTAAGCACTGGAAAAGATAATTGATCTGCAAAGCACGTGAAGAATAATAAAATAGCAGCAGACATAGAAGAAGAAAACAAGACTGAGAAGAGACAATGATTTCAAGGGCTGTATTTTGTTTTTAATATGAAAAGAAAGACTGGATGCAGTTGTTTTTTTTTTCTTCTTTTCATCTGCTCTATGTGTATATATAATATATAGAAAAGAACACATATAGCATTTATGTACATTTTCAAGAATAATAATTTGAAAAATAAATGAAACACCAATGTACCTGTAACCCAGCTTAAGAAACAAATATGACTGATTATCGTGAAGCCCTATGAATGCCCCCACCCAGCCACACATGTTCCCTCCTTTCTTCTAAGAGGTACCTACTGAGTTTTATATAAATTTTATAAATTTCACCAGATGTGAATGTATTTCTGAATAACATATTGTTGAGTTTTGTCTTCTTCTGAAACTTACGTAAATTCTTCTGCAATTTAGTATTTTTGTTTGTTTTACTCTGTTCTTTTTTTTTTGGCATAACATTATATTTTTAACTTGGCTTGTGTTGATTGAGTATAGGTTCTTCATTTTCACTGATTTAAAGTCTTCCATCGATTCATATTCCTCTATGTACTTATCCATCCTAACTTCAGTGGGTATTTAGGTTGTTTTCCGGTGAGAACCAGCACAAGCAATGTTGCTATGAATAATCTGATTCATGTCTCCTATCCAAAAGTGCAAGAGTTTCTTCAGGGCACATATCAAGTTGAACCACATGAAATTGTCAAGTTGTCAAGTTGCTGCCTTGGAGGGTACTCGTGTGCTCAACTTAATTTTTAATAAATTATTTTCGAATAACTTGCGCAGCAGTATCCTTTTGTTCCACATTCCCACCAACACTTGGTTATTGGGAGACATTTTCATTTTGGCCAATCTGGAGGAGATGTGATGTATCTCATTATGCATGGTCCTGATTACCAATGAGGTTGAGTGTCATTTGTTTGTCAGCTATTCACATGTCCTCTTTTGGACTAGTGGACTTCTGGAAAACCAGTCCTTTGCCAGTTACATGTTACAAATATTTTAGATTATGGCTTCCATTTCACTCTGTCATTGGTGTCTTTTGAAGGACATAGAAAACCCGTTGCCGTCGAGTCAATTCCGACTCATAGCGGCCGTATAGGACAGAGTAGAACTGCCCCATAGAGTTTCCAAGGAGCCCCTGGTGGATTCAAACTGCTGACCTTTTGGTTAGCAGCCATAGCACTTAACCACTACGCCACCAGGGTTTCACTGAAGGACATAGAGGACCTTAATTTTCTTGTGGTTGAATTCATCAATCTTTTCCTTTATTATTCATGCCCTTTATGCTTGTTTAAGAAACCCTGCACTATCCCCAGGGTCATAAAGACGTTGCTTTGTATTTTCCTCTAAGTATATTTAAATTTGCCTTTCACATTTGGGGGTTTAACCTATCTTACCCTCCAGCTTTAGTAGTGGCATTGGACTATGACTATGAGATAGCTTTTATAAATTTTCCCATGTACACAACCAATGGTCCCAGCACCATTTATTAATTGTCAGCTCGGTCATATACTGGGTTTCTATACTTGGCAGGCCTCTTCTTTGGTTCTCTAGTCTATCCCGTTGGTCTTTTTATTCTCCCTGTGCTGATAGACATTGTCTTAATTGCCAAAGCTTTGTAATAAGTCTTGACATCTTATAGAGCAATAGTCCCTACATCACTCCTCTTAGGAAGGACTTGGTTATTCTTATCAATTTTCTCCTCCATTTAAATTTTAGAACCTGCTTATCAAGTTTTAAAAAAATGCCCTGTTGAGATTTTTATTGAAATTGCATTGATCCACTATCATTCAAAGGAAAATAGGCATATTTATTTTGTCTTCCTACCATGAAAGTGGTTGTCTCTCCATTCGTTTAGGTTTTCTTTATCATGATTCAATATAGTACATAAAGGACCTGCCCAGCATCTGTTAGATGTGTGCCGAACATTCCCCCATTGCCTCCAAGTCCACCCTCTACCCTTCCCATCATGCTCTGTGCCCAGAGACTAACTTCATGAACTACATCAGTAGGCTCCCTTGCATTCTGTCTCCAAGGCAGGTTGGGAATGGAAAGCAATGGCAGAGAGCAGAGAGCAGAAAGGGAATGAGATTGGGGTATCATTCCCCTGGCCCATTCTCTTCCAAGCAGCCAGTAGACAGTGGCTGTGCTTTTCCACTGAAGTCCACAGCTCCCACTGTGGTCTTTCCTAAGATGAAACTCTCTCTCTCCAGGTTTTGTTAATCCCTCCCCACTGTTGATTCCCTCAGGCATAGGGTCCTCTGGAGTTGCGTGCCTGGATTTTACAGCCTCTTTTGATTTCCAGGCATTAAACTCTGCATTTGAGGACACCATTTGTTCCCTGTAAAGAGCCTGACAAATACACTGTGTGTGTGTATGTGTGTAGTTTCTCATAATTAGTAGGTTATTTTGCATTTTCTATAAAGACATTCATATCATTTACACATAGGGATTTTTTTCCCCCTTACAGTCTATATAAATTTTTGCGTGTCTTTCTACACTGGCTTCTACTCCAGAGCAGTGCTGATTAGCAGTGGTAAGAGTAGCCATCCTGATCTCACGCCTAATTTTAAAGGGGTTGCTTTCCATACTTCCCCACTAATAAGATCTTTGCTGTAGGTAAAGGAAGCTCTGTCCTAAATCTAACTTGATATGGTTTTTAGTTGAAGAATTTTATCAACTGCCTTTACTGAATTTATTATGATCACAGGGTTTTTCTCCTTTAAACTATTAATTTGATTAATTACATTAATATATTTTCTATTGTTAAGTGAATTGTACCAGGAATAAGTCCTACTTGATCATTGCTGGCTCTAGTTTACAATTATTTTATTTAGGATTTTTGCCTCTAGATTTACGAGGGAGCTTGCTTTGTGATTTCCTTCCTCCTAAATGTCCTTGGCTGCTTTTGGGATCAAGATTATTAGTCTTGTATTATGAGTTGGAAATGTTATCCATTTTTCTACTCTTGGGCTTGAAAAGGCTTGTATAAGCTTGGAGCTATTGGTTTTATATAAGCATATATATATGAAGCTACCTGTAAAAACATCTGGGGCTGATATTTATTTTGTAGTAAGACTTTCAAGTATTGATTCAAATTCTTTAAAGATTATAGGATCCATTAGGTATTTATTACTTAAGTCAGTATTAACTTTTTTTTTTTCTAGGAATTTTTCAACTTCACCTAAGCTTTTAAGTACATAGTGATCAAGCTGATCCTAATATTCCCTTAAAATTTCATCTCTGCTGCATCTATAGTTATGGCTTTTATTCATCCTGATATTGTTTGTGACCTTCTTTTTTCTTGATCCATCTTTCTAGAAGTTTGTTTGTTTTTTGAGCAAATTCTGGCTTTGATAATCCCGTGCTTTTGTTTTCTATTCTATTTATTCTGTTCTTATTTTTCCTTTCCTTCTACCATTTTTGGAAACCCTGGTGGTGTAGTGGTTAAGTGCTATGGCTGCTAACCAAAGGGTCAGCAGTTCGAATCTGCCAGGTGCTCCTTGGCAACTCTATGGGGCAGTTCTACTCTGTCCTATAGGGTTGCTATGAGTCGGAATCGACTTGACAACACTGGGTTTGGGTTTGTTTGGTTTTTTTCTACCATTTTTAGGCTTATTCAGTTGTTTCCTTTTTTCTATCTTCTTAAGAGGGACACAGTAATCAGTTTTTTAATTAGTCGTGTTTAAAAAGAGTGTATTTTCTAGTAGCTGGATATAGTTCATACACACGCATATGCATATTTATAATTAGATGAATCTTAATTGTGTTGTTCAAACCATCTATATTGTTGCTAATTTTTTTTAACTGCATCTATCAATTACTGAGAGAAGTATGTTTTAAACATTATCAATTTCTCCTTAAAACTGTCAATTTTGACTTTATATGTGATTAAAACCAAAACTAAGCCCGTTGCTGTCAAGTCGATTCCGACTCATAAAGAACTTACAGGACAGAGTAGAACTGCCCCGTAAGGTTTCCAGGGAGCGGCTCGTGGATTCAAACCGTCGACCTTTTGGTTAGCAGCCAAATGCTTAATCACTGCACTACTACGGCTCCTATATGTGATTAAGTGCCTACAAATTCAGAAATGTAACTTCCTACTTAATAGAAACGTCCATCAATATGCTGAAATTCTAATAAATTGTTTTTGCTTCTAAGGCTACTTTGTCTTAATATGGTTACATCCACCTATCACTGAGGACACTGTCATACCAAGCTAGCTAAGTAGTAGGATGAACTCAAAATCATTTTCCAGGTAGACAGAGTTTATCGCTTGATCACAACCTACTCACCAAACTTAAAGGCTGAAATGCTACATTGTTTTGTTCTTTTTCCAGCTTTTCCTCATCTTCATACCCTGTGATTTGCCTTTTCTTTTTTTTAATAAATTCTTTCTCCATTACTTAAGCGCCTCTTAAATTAAGTCGTTCAGGCACAGGCTAATTATTGGCCAGCTGGAGACCCAAAATAAACTTCTGAGAGCTTTTAGTAATTCTCTGATCTTAGCCAAAACACCACCAAAAACCCTTTTTCACTCAATATATTTTCAGGCCAATTAAAGACACAGAAATGTTAAAACTCCTCCAACTGGTTGGCTGGTTAGCTTTTCACCATGTGAATGAATCAAAGGTTATCTCCATCAGCTCCCTAACACTGCTGAGGTAGGAGGCCAATCCGGTGGAAAGGCCTGGTAAACACCAGGCCAGAGGGCAGAACGAACCTCCACCGATCCCTGGGCTGGGACTCCTTGAGAGACAGCGTGCCTCTTTACCTGCAGGCTAACAGAGCTGGTAAGAGACGCACAGGGAGCTGGAATGGGGAAAGAGGACGTGGGGGATTGCTGATGTCCTTTTAGCAGGCCTTAATCAATGAGAGAAACCTCAGCAACAGCGACGGAATCCTCCCTCAGCTGAACGTATTTAAAATGTTTACCAACTTCCCTTTGCCCTCTCCTCTCCCATTCTCCCCGTTACCTCCTTATCTATTCTTTCCAGGACTTAAAAAGTGAGACAAACAAACCTCAGTGCTATAGGGTTTCTTTCCTCTTTCCTCCCCTTTCTGGCTGGGAGCACATTCTCCAGCTGATTCTCTCTGCTTCCGCCTCCAGCTTTCTCGCTTTCTCTGCCTCTCTCTCTCTCCCTCCCCCTCTCTATGTCTCTGACTTCCTCCTTCTCTCTGCTTTTCTGTTTGTCTTTCTACCACCCTTATTTTCCTCACCTCCTTCTCATAAGTCTGTTGCTATAAGACTCAGGATCTGAAAACCTAGGTTATCTCTGAAATTTGCAGACAGCAAAGTAATTTGATGCAAGAGAAATAAAATATTTCCGTATTATTTGAATGGCTCTACTCCTCTGCATCTTCTCAAACACACATGCTCCGGAGTAAGAAAACGTTTGATTCTGTTTGGTCTGACTTTTTAACCATGGGCAGTAAATAGAACTTCTTTGTTATTCTCCTGAAGAGTCACTGACAGCTTTGTTCAATTATCCACCTCTCCACATGCTTTCCTTAAGCAAGAGAGTAAGGTTTTTCCTGAAAGTTAACATTTTTCAAGATGGAGGGTGCTTCTCTAATGGAAATAGACTGATGAGATAGATTCTCTTGGTTCCATTTTTCTAGCTGACAACACTGTGGACTTTCTTTGAGGATGGAAAGAAACAAAAAAAAAAAAGTAGTTTTTTTTCTTCTTCTTCAGCCAAAAGCTGTTGTGACTGGGTTCAAGCAACCAGGTGGGTATATTCTTCCATCCATTCATTCACTGTTTCAACAAAATTTTATTAAGTGACTGCAAAGGGACATGCTCTGGGATACAGGCTCTTCTGGAGCATATCCTTGTTGGGGAGACAAATAAATAAACAAGCAAAAGAACACAACGATTTCAGGTTGTGGTATGTCCATGGGATGGACAGGAAGGCCTGGTTGCAGAGCAAATAGTAAGTACTTGAAAGACTCAGATGAGAACTAGGACGATTTGCAGATATTTATTTGGATGAGGGATGTTGTTGTCGTTGTCATTGTTAGGTCCCCTTGAGTCTGTTCCAACTCATAGCGATCCAATGTACAACACAACAGAACACTGCCTGGTCCTGAGCCATCTTCACAATCCTTGTTATGCTTGAGCCCACTGTTGCAGCCAGTATGTCAGCCCATCTCATTGACGGTCTCCCTCTTTTTCAATGACCCTCCATTTTACCAACCATGATGCCCTTCTTCAGGGACTGATCCCTCCTGATAACATGTCTGAAGTATGTGAGACGTAGTCTTACCATCCTTGCTTCTAAAGAGCATTCTGGCTGTATACTTCTTCTAAGACAAATTTGTTCAATCTTTTAGCAGTCCGTGGTATATTCAATACTCTTTGTCAACATCATAATTCAAAGACACCAATTCTTCTTCAGTCTTCCTTATTCATTTTCTAGCTTTCACATACATATGAAGCGATTGAAAACACCATGGCTTGGGTCAGGTGTACCTTAGTCCTTAAAATGACATCTTTGATTTTTAACACTTTGGAGAGGTATTTTGCAGCAGATTTTTCCCAATGTAATATGTCATTTGATTTCTTAATTGCTGCTTTCATGGGCATTGATTGCAGATCCAAGTAAAATGAAATCCTTGACAACTTCAGTCTTTTTTCCGTTTGTCATGATGTTGCTTATTGGTCCACTTGAGAAGATTTTTGTTTTCTTTATGTTGAGGTGTAATCCATACCGAAGGCTGTGGTCTTTGATCTTCATCCATAAGTGCTTCAAGTCCTCTTCACGTTCAGCAAGCAAGGTTGTGTCATCTGCATAATGTAGGTTATTAATGAGTCTTCCTCCAATCCTGATGCCCCATTCTTCCTCATATAATCCAGTTTCTAGGATTATTTGCTCAGCATACAGATTGAATAAGTATGGTGAAAGGATACAACCCTGACCCACACCTTTCTTGACTTTAAACCACACAGTATCCCCTTGGTCTGTTTGAATGACTGCCTCTTGATCTATGTACAGGTCCCTCGTGAGCACAATTCAGCGAAGGATAGATTGGGGAAAAAACAGGCATCTTTTTTTCAAAAAACAGGAGTCAAAATGAATTTTACACCAATGGAAGAACTAAGAGTCTAGAAATAAACCCACACATCTATGCTCAACTGATTTTTGACAAGGGTGCTAAGTCCATTCAATGGGGAAACGAGATTCTCTTCAATAAATGGTGCTGGGAAAATTGATTTCCACATGCATAAAAATGAAACAGGAACTATGCCTCATATCATGCACAAAAACAAAGTCAAAATGGATTAAGAACCTAAATGTGCAAACTAAAACCATAAAATCTTAGAAGAACAAGCAGGGGCAATGCTGTCAGGCCTAGCTTCAACAGTGGATTATCTTAATATAATAACAAAAGCACAAACAGTAAAAGGCAAAATAAATAAATAGGACCTCGCAAAAATTAAAAACTTTTGTTCATCCAAAGGCTTTACCAAAACAAGTGAAAAGACAAGCTGCCAACTGGAAGAATGTCTTCAGAAACCATACATATGACAAGAATCTAATAACGAAAATATATATAAAACTTTAACAACTTAATAACAAAAGACAAATAACCCAATCATAAAATGGACAAAGGACTTGAGTAGACATTACACCAATGAGGACATTCAAATGGCCACCAAACACGTGAAAAGATGCTCAGCGTCATTAGCCATCAAAGAGATGCAAATCAAAACCACAATGAGATACAATTTCACTCCTTCTAGAATGGCTAAGACTAATGAAGCAGAAAATAACAAATGTTGGTGAAGATGTGGGCAAATTTGAACCCTTATTCACTGCTGGTAGGAAGGCAAAATGGTACAGCCATTGCAGAAACCAGTGTGGCAGTTCCTCAAAAAATTAAAAATAGAACTACGATATGACTGACTCAGCAATTCCACTCCTAGGTGTATACCCAAAATACCTGAAAGCAGAGAATCAAAAAGAGGCTTGTACCCCAGTGTTCATTGCAGCAGTATTCACAATAGCCAAAAGGTGGAAACAACCTAAATGCCCACCAACAAATGAATGGATAAACAAAACATGGTATGTACATACAATGGAATACTACTCAGCCAACAGGAGAAATGAAGTCTTGATACATGCTACAGTGTGGATGGAGTTTGAAAACATTATGCTGAGCAAAATAAGCCAGTCATAAAGGGACAAATATTATATGACCTCACTCATATAAAAAGACAAGAAAAGGCAAATGTACAGAGACCAGAGTTAATTAGTGTTTACCAGGAGCAGGAGGGAGAGGGAAAGGGGAGTTACTGTGATGGAAAAATTGCATTGATTAAGGGTAGGTTTGCACAGCCGATTATTATAATTTCTGTCAATAAGTTGAATACCTGTAAAAAGTTGAATTGGCAAAAGTTGTGTGATAGATATATTTACAACAACAGCAAGTCACTGCTGAGGCTGCTTATATAAAACCAAATACCTCATGGGATTTGGTTCCTTGGTTTGAAGGTTTAGGGTCATGGTTTCAAGGAACATCCCAGTTAATTGGCCTAATAATGTTTTTAGTGTTTATGTTCTACCTCCTAGTTTGTTGTGTAGTGCCTCGGGTCTTAAAAGTTTGCAAGCGGCCACACAAGCACAACAATTGGCCTCTATTCACCTGGAGCGACAGAGGAAGAAGGAGATTCTGGAGGAGGATATAGAACACGTGCTAAGGGCCTCCATGGACAACTGCCTCCTTTGCCATGAGACCAGAAGAACTGGTTGGTACTCAGCTACCATTACTGAACAGTTTGATCAAAGATTCCATAAAAGAATCCTGACCAAAAGGGGGAAAATGGAGAACAGAATTTCAAATTCTCATGGACTCTAGACTTTCTGGAGCCATGGAGGCTGGATAAACCCCTGAAACTATTGCCCTGAGGTAACTTTTAAAACTTAAACCAAAAATATCCCCTGAAGTCATCTTAAAACCATTTGTTTAATTAATAAAAAAGATCTTCCTTGAGCATTATGGTCTTTTAAGAACTGTCTATATGGTGTGGAATTGACAACAGCAACTTGAAAGATTAGATAGGAAGCTTAGGGGGCAATGAGTTTGTGTTAATGAGGGAGGAACAGTTCAGAAGAGGAGGATGAGAATGGCTGTACAACTCAATGTAATCGATGTCACTAAATGGTATATGTAGAAACTTGAATCAGTGTATGTTTTTTGCTGGGTATAGTCTCAACAACAACAAAATAAATTTAGGAAAAAAAATGAGTTTCACCCAAATTTCCCCGCTTTTTCAAATGTCCTTCTCCTACTCCTACTCCTACTCCTTCTTCTTCACTTTCTCTGTCATGTTTGTCCTACTAATTGCTCAATGTCTGCTGTCTTTCTCTTTCTCCCATGGAATCTTGCATCTGACCCAATCTGAAAGCACTCAATACCAGCATCCATTTAAAAGACGTCCTGAGGGTTGAATGGTGGCTTTCAAACTTTTCCGTTCATCAAGGTCCCCTGGGGTTTTTTTTTTTTTGAAATGCAGATTCCTGAGCCCCACCCCCAGAATATTTAATTTACTATGGCTGGGGTGGGACCTGAGAACTTGCATTTCTGACAAGTTCCCAGGTGCTGCTGCTGCTGCTGCTACTGCATACCGCACTTTGAGAACCCCTGAGTTAGATTCCCAGGTCGACTCAGCGAGAAGGGCCAGCCTGAGGGCAGTGAGGTCACCAACAGCTCCTCTACTACCTGGCCAGCTGTCTGACCACTAGGGATTTTCCAAGGCTTTGTTGGGAAGGAGGTTCCTCCTAGTGTTTCTTTTGGCCTTTAGTCTACTTTTTTTCCATCAATCCGATCTCTTCTCCTTTATCTCTTCCAGAAATTCTTCCATGCTTCTAGTACATTTTTAGCACTCTTGTCTGTTTTTCAAAGCTATTTGGATTTGTTGTTGTTGTCATTTTGGTGTGGTTTTTGGAGAAAAGAGAGGTGACTGTGTAGGTATTGTCTGCTATTTTGACGTGGAAGTTCATATACTATTTTGAATCTTTAAATAAGTAGCATGAAAGCATTAGAATATTCAGATTAAAAAATAATTCCTTCTATTAAAGAGCCTTTACAAATTTTCCAGTGCTTTAAATTTTTTCTTCCATGGTCAGTCAGAAACTAGTGAATTTAGTCACTGTATTTTGTTTCACATTCCCCTAAATTCATTCCCTAAATCCGTTGGGTTAAGGAGGAGAGTAGAGGGAAAGGCAAGAGGTGGAAAAAGCAGGGATGCTTAGTCCATGATTCTTTGTAACCAACTAACTCTTTTTATTTTTTCTAATTTGAGCAAAGAGATTGCTATCCATATCTCCTACTCTGATTTTCAGGTAATCACGTCAGGCTTGATTGAATTTAGAGGGGATTCCTCTTTGGGTTATTGTCTATTTTTCAAATGTTCCCTTTGAAACTGGATATTCAGATCAAAGGTGGAGAACTGGATCCCAGCATGGCCAAGGAAGGACAAAAGTGCTGAGGGTAGTGCTGAGACATGGCTGAAGAGGCCCTGCCTCTGCCATGCCTGCTGTTTCTGTCAGAGATGCTAGTGTTTTGGGCCAAAGTGGTTCCTCTTATGCTTGTTGTTGTTAGCTGCCGTCAAGGCAACCCCCAACTCATGGCAAACCCGTGCACAATAGAACCAAACGCTACCTGGCCCAGTGTCGTCCTCATGATCAGCTGTGAACAGGACTGTTCTGATCCATAGGGTTTTCATTGGCTGATTTCCAGAAGTAGATCACCAGGCCTTTCTTCCTACCCCATCTTAGTCTGAGGGCTCCCCTGAAACCTGTTCTGTATCACAGCAACACACAACATCACAGACAGGTGGTAACTGTGCATGAGGTACATTGGCCAGGAATCTAACCCAGGTCTCCCCCATGGAAAGAGAGAATTCTACCACTGACCCACCAACAATCTCACCCTTTTATGTCTAAGCTGTACATTTTCCGTGAAGCTGCCTTCCTTTTATATATGCTGTGTGCCATTGTGTGTGAATCAGCTATGATATATGTCATACCCCCTCCAGTCAACAATATGAATATAAATATATAATACTTATATAAATTTATATAAGTATTTATATAAACATACAAATAGCCTACATTCCTCAGAGCTCTTTCAGTTTAAAGCAACAGAAATTTGACTCAAACTATGGTTTTTTTATGGTAAGCATAAAAGGAAATATATGGCTAATATAATTGGAAAGTCCAAGAGATGGCTCTTCAGGAATGATTAGCTCCAGGGTTAAAATCACATCATCTGCTATCTGTCTATCTACCTATCTGTCCATCTACCCACCTATCCATCCACCCATGAATGCATCCATTCATCCATTCACCCAACTATCATCTATCTATCTGTCTGCCTATCTCTCTATCTGTCTCTTGCTTCTGATTTCCTCTGTGTTGACATCATTCCCAGGTGCACTCTACCCATGAGTAAAAAAGATGACCCCCATGCAGTAGTTCTGGACTTATATCAGCCTTGCAGAAACTCCTCCTTCTCAGCATCCATATCAGTCTCGGAAAAAGGTTCCTGTCTGGCCTGCCTCAGTCACATGACCACCCTGTGTTGGGAGTGGTATTATCGATTCTTAATTGACTGACCCACGATAATTACACCAAATGCAAGGAAAAAGTTCTAAAGGGAAAGAATCACTGGATTTAGACAAAATAGTAAGAGATGTCCACTGCACAGGTCTTCATTCTAATGTAATGAGAAAGGATTCCTCTGTGACATGAAATTGGTATCATATCGTTGAAATGAAAAAGGAAGACAAAAGAATTAATGATTTCAAACTGTGATATTGGTGAAGAATACTGAATATACCATAGACTGTCAAAAGAACGAACAAATCAGGCTTAGGAGAAATAAAAAAAAAAAATATTCCTTAG
Source organism: Loxodonta africana (assembly GCF_030014295.1). Classification (NCBI taxonomy): domain Eukaryota; kingdom Metazoa; phylum Chordata; class Mammalia; order Proboscidea; family Elephantidae; genus Loxodonta; species Loxodonta africana. Next base: position 170,909,511 of record NC_087345.1, on the reverse strand, counting down.
AAACAAGGATGGCAAAACTTCTACTAGCTTACTTTGGATATGTCATCAGGAAAGACCAATCACTAGAAAAAGACATCATGGCTGGTAAAGCGAGGGCCGATGAAAACAAGGGAAAAGCTCAGTGAGATGGATCGACACACAGCCACAACAATAGACTCAAACATACCAATGATCATGATGATGGCACAGGACCAGGCAATTTTTCCTTCTGTTATACATTAGGTCATCTTCAGTCAGAGCCAACTTGACAGCCAATAACAACAATAACAATCATAACATTGTAAGTACACAAATCCCCTAAAACTATTACAGGTATTTCAATATGTTTAAAAGAGGCTCCCTAGTACGTACACACACACACACACACCCCCACAGACATTCCCCAGCAAAAGTGTTAGTGTGTGAAAATTCCTTTGAAACAGTATTGTAAGCATTTTCACAGAGACTTTATTGGGTTTAAGATCAGCTAATTCTTTTTTTTTTTTTGTTGTTTTAATGACTATAGGTAAGCTGCCTTGGGCTGGCAGGAAAAAATGGAAGTTTATCTTGATGCACTCTTGCTCAAGAGCCATTTTTTACACACGAAACTCTTCTGTTTGGGACACAAAAGCCAGGCTTACATGGAATGAGTGAAATACAAAAGAACTTCCTAAAGGGGGGGAAATAGCCTCTGGTTTTTGATATACAGAGTGAAGAGTACAGGTCAGAAGGAATAAAGGTCATTCAAACAAGATGCCTCAAAGGCCTACAAATGTGTCTCATCTTGTGAGCATTACACATTTTGGGAAGGGGCATTTTGTTGGATCTTGATTTATGTACCAGGCAACCAAATGTAATTTTTCTTTCTTTTTGGTAGGAAATATGGCCATTACCTTTGAAGGAGAATGAAATCCAAGTAGCCAGCTTTTCAATCATCCAAGTACCAACTCTCCTGGTGTGAGTTACCCAAATCCTTTTCCTCACTGACTGCTTTGCACAATGACATAACCCTGAGCAGAGGAGAAGAGAGGGGTGAACACAAAGTTTTTAAAATATCCGCTTGGCTGGAGGGGAGATGAGAGGGTAGAGGGGGTTAGAAGCTGGCAAAATGGACACAAAAAGAGAGAGTGGAGGGAGGGAGCGGGCTGTCCCTTTAAGGCGAGAGTACTTGGGAGTATGTAGCAAGGTGTATTAACTTTTTGTGTGAGAGACTGACTTGATTTGTAAACTCTCACTTAAAGCACAATAAAAATTATAAATATATATATATCTGCTTGGGTAGTGAGGAAGTAAATCCACTGGCTAAAACGGGAGTCACAGGCAGAGGATTTAAGACTCTCCCCACGATCCTGATCCTTCCATTACGGCAGAGATTGTTACCACATCTCCGGGGAGCCCCACTTACCATTATTAGGAAGGGAGAAAGGGGAGGGAAGGGGGGACAAGGGACAAAAGGTTGTGATATTTGGGGACATAAATCCTTCCAGAAAAGAAGCAAAAAGGGCTCCATTACCCTGACGATTCTGAATTCCTGATGTCTTAGTACATTACCTAAATTGGATAAAATGTCTTCCGTACAAAAAATGCACCAGCCATTTCTATGTTGCCTTTTTAAAACAATGTTTAGTTACTTAACTAAGAATGAATATATTCTTTAAAATATTCATACAATACAAAAGTATATGGAGTATTTAAAAAGTCAGCTTTACCTCCTTGGTAGCCCATCTTGAATCGCGACCCCGCACCCAACCACTGTTAACAGTTCGGTGTATAATTTCCAGAGCTTTCTTTCCATGCAGTTGTGCATGTGAATAACACACACAGACAGAGATACAGACGGATGGACACACCCACAGGCACACAGGAGGTATAAGAATAGGACTAAGCTGCATGTATTGTTCTGTACTGACTTTTTCACGTGAACGTGTATCTTACAAATCTTCCCATGTCAGTAGTATTGGTCTACCTCACTCTCTCTTACTGCTGCATGTTGTTATGTAGTGTTGAGTAGATCACCATTTACCTCTCTAATGATGGACATTTAAATTGTTTCTAAGTTTTTGCTATTATAAACAATGTCGTTGTTGTTAGTTGCAGTTGAGTCAATTCCAACTCATGGCGACATCATGTGTGCAGAGTAGAACTGTTCCATAGGGTTTTCAAGGCTGCGACCTTTCGGAAACAGATCGCCAGGCCTATCTTACAAGATGCCTCGGGTGGGTTCAAACTGCCAACTTTCTGGTTACTAGCTGACCACTTAACCATTTGTACCACCCAGGAACTCCATTGTAATTTTTTTTTTTTAATTGCAATCAAATCAATTCCGACTCATAGCAACCCTATAGGACAGAGGAGAACTGCCCCATAGGGTTTCCAAGGCTGTAATCTTTACAGAAGAAGACTGCCACACCTGTCTTCCATGGAGCAGACTGGTAGAGCAGGCCGGTGGGTTCAAACCACTGACCTTTCAGTTAGCAGCCAAGCACTTTATCCACTGCACCACCAGGACTCCATTATAAAAAATAGTGCATTGGAAATCCTAATAATGGCTCTTTATGCCCGTTTGCAAAGAATTCTCTTGGACAGAAACCTAGAAGTGGAAATGATGGTTGAAAAAATATGGACATTTTTACTTTTGATATAGGCCAAATTGACCTCCAAAAGACTGTGCTGTTTTATACTCCCCAACATTGAAGGCAATAGAATTTTTTTTAACTCGCCAATCTAATGGGAAAAACACGATCTCTCACTGTTACTTTGATTTTATTCACTGTTTACTAATGAAATTAAGTGTCTTTTCTTAAGTAAATTGGTCATTTTAAAATCTGTGACTTCACTGTGTACATTTTTGCTCATCTTTCTACTGGTTTTTCCATTTTCTTATTTATGTGTATGAACTCCATATATATTATGAATAATAATGCTTCTCTATTATGTAGCTTACAAATATTTTCTCCTAGACTGTTGATCATATTTTATTAATACTTAAGCTCTTTAATGTACCTTTAAAAAAGAAGTTATCCTCTCCTCTCTGCTGTGTCATGTATCTTGTTTAAAAAGGCATTATCAACTAAAATTACTTAAAAATGAGTTTTTATTTTTCTAATATTTTAATTTTTCACTAAGATTAAGCCCTTTAATCTGTATAAAATGTTTTATTTTGTGAGATTAAAGTTTTCTCAACACTATTTATTGAATACATCATCACTTCTTTATAATTTGATGTGTTACTTTTGTTATATATGAAAGTCCTACATATACATACTTAGGTCTGTTTATAGGCTACTGTTTTCCATTCATCTATTTTATCCCTGGGTTAAGAACATACTATTTTAATTACTACCATTTTAACGCATATTTGATGTTAAATTGAAAGTTTCCTATCACTGTTAACTCCTTTTCAGTAGTATGTTTATAAATCTTTTGCATTCTCTATTCTTTATAAACATGCAATTCAGCATGTCAAGCTTCATAAAATATCCTGTTGAAAATTTTCTTGGGATTTTATTAAATTAATCAATAATTCAGGAGGCTGGGTGATGCAAGCAGTTTGAGAATGACTGCTAACGTAAAGGTTGATGGTTTGAAGCCACCCAGCGGCTCCAAAGAAAGGCTGGTGATCTGTTTCCATAAAGATTACAGCCAAGAAAACCTTATGGAGCAGTTCTCTGTAATACATGGCATTGCCATGGTTTGGGGGCTGCCTCAATGGAAGCTAACAATGACTACAGCAATAAATAATTTAGAGAACTGACACCTTCACAATTTTGAGTCTTCCCATCCAATAACATGATAGTTATCTGTTTATTTGGGTTTTCTTTTGTCATTCAATAAAATTTCATGGTTTACTTCATATTAGGTTTATTTCCAGATTTTTTTATCATTAAAATTAAAATTTTCATGACAGATTCTGATTGTTTATTGATAGTACATTGTATTATTAATTTTTCATCCATTCATTCAGAATTTGTTAAATGTCTAGTATGCACCAGGCACTGTGCTAGCATAATTGTCTATTGTAGATACACAGACAAGTTATTGAATTTTGTATTGTTAATTCCTACAGGAGAAGCCACAGGATGGAACTATGTGTCAATAAATTTAAATAACCAAGGTTAGATGGGTAGATAGGCCAAAAAGCTTAAAAGAAAAGCAAAGTATTTAGAAAAACTTCTTGAGTACATTCTTAACCACATTTTTCAGTGTCCTGTATAAAAAGCCACATAAAAGTTTTTTTTTACCATCAAGTGGTAGGAAAGACTTTGCTCTCTGTGTTACCATTGCAGACAGAAATTTTCAAACATGGTGTTATTCATCTCATTGAGTCCATGAAACATAACATGATAGACCTGGAGGGCATAATGCTAAGTGAAATAAGTCAAGCATGTAAGGACCAATATTGTATGAGCCCTCTTTTATAAGAAGACAAGAGCAGATAAATATAGAGAGATCAGTATTCATTGGTGGTTACCAGGGAGAAGGGGAAGAGAGGTAAGTACACTTTAGAACTTAAAAACTTGTTACTTTTGGTGATGGGAAATGTGGCTTTGAGTACGGAAGTAGTGACCAAAACACAACCATAGTAAAGAGATGTGTTTGAGCACAAATAGAAGAGTACAGACATAATTGAAGAGATTGTTGGCAAATCACAAATGTCAATGAACAATTTATCTGGAAATTTGTTTAAAAAAAATTTTTTTTCTTTGGGGGATATACAATTTTTGCAACAACAATAATAACAACTGAAAAAATATGTTTGGTTACATAGGCATACAGTCCAAAACCAAACCAAACCCATCACCTTTGAGTTGATTCCAAATCCTAGTGAGCCTATAGGACAGAGTAGAACTTGCTCTATAGGGTTTCCAAGGAGCATCTGGTGGGTTCAAACTGCCAACTTTTTGGTTAGCAGCTGTAGCTCATAACCACTACACCACCAGGGTTTCCACATAGATATATAAGTATGTATAAATATGTACAGGAAGGCATATATGAAAAATCGTAGGCATATGTATATACATGTTTATGTGTGCTGCATACATTTTCAAGTATAACATAAAGCACATAGGGGATGTACACACACACACAAAAAAACATGTAGGCACTCATCTCAGGACAAGAATGGCAGACTCAACATGCATTCCCAGAAAGCAAAAGATCAGGATGTAAAAATTTGTTCCTAGGTAGAATGTGTATAATCAGCCCAGCTGGCACCACTCACCTATGGAGTAAAACTCACTCCCCACCACCAACCAAATGACTGACTTTACATTTCACAGAGCACCAAAGCTGAAGTTGAATCAATTATTAACCTCTTAACTTTCCTTTTTTCTCTATGCATAAAAACTTCTAACTTGAAAGAGACAGCAGAGTGTTGTATTTTTACTGAGCGCTGCCCAGCTTGAGCTATATTGTTCCTCAATAAAACTCCTTTTCTTTCACTTCTAACAGAGCAGGAGGTTGTCTTCTTTGACATTTCTGGTGTCACAAGCAGAACTTTGAAGGTGCGTTATCTTTGACGATTCAGACATCCAGACACAGGCATGATACCTGAGCCATTTTGGGCTCTCTGCTTTCATGAATTCTCAGGAATCATTTAAGGTAAAAAAACTCCTGAATTCATGCTTGGCTCCCTTGTGTTGATAGCTCTTTGAGTTTTATTGTGGATTTGTTTTGGTTCTTGCAAGTAAAACTTTGTTTTGCTGTAATTGTCATTATAAAACGGGGAATGCCCTGTCTAAAGGAGATTTGGAGCCACTGTTTGAGACTCCCGCTCACTACATGAATAAGCATTATGGTCTCTTATTATGCATGTTCTTGTATGTATTGCATAACCTCACTCAAGCCAGTCTGGTAAACCAGTGGCTACTTTGGGGTTCTTTTGATCTCTCTAAGTTAACTTTTCTGTGCAGTAAATGAGAGAACTGAGGCTCCCAGATTAAATAATCCCAGTGAGATGCCTATTTTGATTGGTATATTGAAACCTCTAAAAGACATCAAGACAGTAAAATTGCTTCCTTGCAAGACACTGTCTCTAAATTACCTAAGCAGAATCAAGAATTTCAATGTTAAATTTCAGCTCCCACCTCTTCTGCTCCTCTGCTGGCTCTTACCTCTTTATACTCTTCTTTGCCTTTCTACTCCTCTAATAACACTTTATTCAAACTTCCCTTTTTTCCTAAAAAATCAGCAAATGAATGCTTGTCTGAAATGCCTTTAAAATTCACCCCAGCAGTGATGCTGAAGATTCCCCATGTATCGCTTTTGTCCCATGGATACGCTCAGAATTACATATCATCGTGAAAGATTTTCCTAAATTCTGTCCTTGTTAAAGCCTACCAACCTGGGCTTCCTGACTTATGTCAGCTTCTTCACATAATTACTGGACCAGGCAAAGCCCAATTATGCCTAGAACAGGCAGAATAGAGAAACCCCCAAGGGCAGTTTAGCTTTAAATATTCATAAAATGGCCACCAAGCTGTTGGAAGACTCCCGAGTCATGAGTAAAAAATTTCTAGAGGCTATCACAAAGGCCTTTCCTCCATTAATTGATTGGAATTTTTTTTTTTTTTAACAAAATAAAGATGAAAGTGTTTATTATTATCAGATTCGGCTGCTCCAAAATTTTTCCTAACACTCTGGCCTTACTTTGACCACACCTGCTGCTTCTGGAGCTTTCAAGGCTGTTTTCATATCTGGTCTTAAACTTGAGATCTCAGCGTTAGTAAAGTGATATTGATTAGACTGGGAGACAGCTCCTATTGTTGAACTAACCAACTTAGCTTACAAACTTTCCCAGACTCTTAAAGCCAAAAGGGTTTCTAAGGCTAATAAATTAATGGCCTTTCAGTTACAACAATTACAATCTCTGTCAAAACTAAAATGTTAAACCTTCCAAAGGCACAAAGGCAGGTATTTGACACTATGGTAAAAAGCCTGACCATTGGAAAAGTGAATGCTATAAGTTAAAAAAAAAAAAGACTGGCATATCCGCCCCTTTAAAAAAATCCTACCATCTGATTTAGAATGAAAGGGCTCTGGGGACAAAACGGGGACTTTTCTTGTGGTGGCTCTTAATCCGCAAGGAGAAACTACTTTACTTATTAATGGAGAACACTGCCAATTTTTAAGTAACATTGGAATCACCCTGTCTATTAACCCCACCTGTTTACAAAAGCCCCAGCCGTGGAATACTAAAACCTTAAAAGTAGTGGGAATTACCATCAGAAACAAACTTTGATTAATTCCCAACCTATTCCGATAACTCTTGGTTCTACTAAAGATTTACACTCTTTTTTGCCCAATTCTTATACTCTTGTCAATTTATTGGGAAGATATCTTTTCTCCAAATAGAATTGTCATTTACAGTTTAATGAAAGGGGGGAAATATTATTGAGTCTCCCTGATATCTCTAAAGGAGCTCTGGTGGCACAGTGGTTAAAACAAGAGACTGCTAGCCAAAAAGTCAGCAGTTTGAAACCACCAGCGGCTCAACAGGAGAAAGATATGGCACTCGGCTTCCATAGAGATTTACAGCTTCGGAAACCCTATGTGCTCACTGTGAGTCAGAATCAACTTGATAGCAGTGGGTTTGTTTTTGGTTTTGATATCCCTAAGTCAACAGAAACAGGCTTTGATGTAGACAATATTCAGGAAGAAGAAGCTATTTGCTATATGCAAGCACTTACCATGTCTCTCCAAAATCCAACTCAGCCTAGTTCCCTCCCTTCTAACATCTTTTCCCTAGTTCCTGAAATCCTATGAGCTACCATATCCACGGATTTAGGCTGAGTTTTGTCAACTGAGTCCATGAAAATTCAAATAGATTTACCTAAGCCTCTGCCAAAAATTCCCCAGTATCCACTCAAATGAGAAGCAAAAGAAGGACTAGTTCCCATCATACAAGATTTTCTTTGTAAAGGTTTAATTGTCCCTTGTACCAGCCCTTGTAATACTCCTTTTCTTCCAGTTAAAAAAAACAAATAATAGGGGCTGAAGATTAAAGATTTGCGTGCAATCAACTGTATTGTTATTCCTAGATTCCCAGTAGTCCCTAATCCTCATGAGTCCCTTCAAATGCAACTCATTTTATGGCTGTGGATCTTTGCAGTCCCTTTTTCAGCATTCCTGTACATTCTTAAAGTCAATATTTGTTTGCTTTTGCATGGGAAAAATCAACAATTTATCTAGACTATAATGCCTCTTTTTTTTTTTATAATGCCTCAAGGATTTACTGACTCTCCCACCTATTCTGCATGCAATTTGCAGCCTTTAGGGTTTACAAACGAATCCAAATTGCTACAATACCTTGATTCCAGCAGGCCTGCCTTAACGACAGTACAGTTTTATTAAGACATCTGGCTGCTGGTGTACATAAGGTTTCCAAAAAAAATTAAAATTAGCTCAGCCTTCAGTTAAATATTTGGGCCACCTAATTTTGGACCATTGTGATCCATAAGGTTTTCATTGGCTAATTTTCAGAATTAGATCACCAGGCCTTCCTTCCTATCCCATCTTAGTCTAGAAGGTCTGCTGAAGTCTGCTCAGCATCATAGCAACACTTAAGCTTCTACTGACAGATGTGTGTTGGCTTTGCATGAGGCGAATCAGTTGAGAATCAAACTAAGGTCTCCCTCAAGGAAGGTGAGAATTCTATCACTGAACCACCACTGTCCCCATACAGGACACAAAAACCCAAACAAACCCACTGCCGTCAAGTTGATGCCAACACATAGCAGCTCTACAGGACAGAGTAGAACTACCCCCATAGGGTTTCCAAAGCTGTAAATCTTTACAGTGGCAGGCTGCCACATCTTTCTGCTGTAGAGCAGCTGGTAGGTTGAAACCGCCGACCTTTTGGTTAGCTGTCAAGCTCTTTAACCACTGTGCCACTAGGGCTCCTCTTATGGGACACTACCCATTGCTGTCAAGTAGATTCCAACTCATAGCGACCCTATATGACAGAGTTGAACTGCCCCATAGAGTTCCCAAGGAGTGCCTGGCCGATTTGAACTTCAGACCTTTCGGTAAGCCTCTGTAGCACTTAACCACTACGCCACTAGGGTTTCCTTTTAGGACACTGAAAGAGATTAGCTGGTATAAAACAAATTTGAAGGGAATCTTTCCTTCGAACTACTCAGGCTTCTCCAACAGCAAGCTCAATCAGCTCTGCTGCCTCTTCAGCTGCCCACTTATATTCCCAGCCTCAGTTCAGCCTTGTCGATGAAGATCAAGACCATCCCTACCAAAGTCACAGCTTCTAGGGCTTTTTCTCCTTCTCCCAGTCACCTCTGACTTCTCGGTAGGCTGCGAGGTTCTTGTCAAGTGGCAAAAGACAGGCAGGCCTTGAATCTTTCCATCTTGAAGACAGCATTTTCTTGCTTCCCCCCCCCCGCCCCCCCCATTCCCTGAGGGTTTGTAAAGAGGAAAAGGGGAGGCACCTTCTTTCCAGGACAAAACCAGTTTTAAAGTTGCGTGCTTGTGGCAAACAGCTTTCCTCATTCTGTTTATATGTTTCTGTCCCACAACTTTGAGTGACTCAGATATCAGAAATGACCCAGGTCTGGGAGCAGGGGTGTTCACAGGGTTGGTTGTTGTTCTGATTTAGAGACTTCTCATATTGTGAGGCATAAATTACACAAAGCACCAAAAGAGGCTTAAAAGTGATTTTAACCTAAACAACAGGATTGCGTTTTTCCATTTCTGGGCTTTCCTTTGCCCATTTCTACTCCCCCCAACCCCAAACTTAGCTTTTCTATTATTGCAAATGATCAAGGACTGGAATTAAATGAAAGCAGAAGATATTTCCTTGGCTTAAGACCTGCAGCACAACCGCATGGCAATTTGAACCACTTTCCACACTCACCACCAATTGTGAAAGAAATAATCTTATCTGATTTATGTAATTTGAGTAAGTGAAAACTACAAAATAATAGATCAAAATGAAAAGGTTTATTGTTATTCATTTGTGAAGACTGTCACTAGATGAATCACTGGTCTTTAGGACATAACCAAGAATTAAAAAAAAAAATAAGTGACCAGGACAACATTTGCAACAATTTTTGACCCTTGAATAATTCAGAACCCAGAACTTACAGAGCTAAACTCCACCAGAGGCAGAGAAAGAAATGATTCTATCACCACAAAAATTTCTAAAAGGATCAACTGACAAATTTTCAACCCACTTAACTAAAAGGGAAGTCTCCTATCAAGTTTATTGAATGAAAGTCATTGTTACTGAAAAACAGACTCCTATGTTTGACTCCGATTCCAGGTTGTTGTGTTTGTCGTGTTTAGGCTTTTTGGTTTTTTTTTTCTTAAGAACTGGTAAGATTCAACATGGCATAGGGAGAGGAGAATGTCCTCTCAACCATTTTCATAATCCTCTACATTTAAACTTTCATCTTAACAAACAAGTCCTTTTTTCCCCTCAGCACCTTTTTTACTTAAAAACATATTTTTTATTGCAGTACATAAATATATATGTATCAAAACGTTCAACATTTTAACCATCTTCATATGCAGTCCGTGACATTAACCATGTCCATTACGTTGTTCACCCAGTACGCTTACCCATTCATTGTTTTCTGATAGCATTTTACCTGGCTACAAAAGTAATTGTAGACGTTTTGGAAAATATGAAAAACCACATAGAGGAAAATTTCTAATCACTTCTTATTACAGCACCTACTGATAATCACTATAAGCATTTTAGTATTTATATATAATTGTAATTATATGTACTTTTATATAAATATGTTATATATTTTTAGCATTTTACCTTTCAAAAATAATTTTATTTGCGTCTGCACTTTTCAGTGTGTTAAAGGAAATTTTCAACAAAACATTACTTTTCATTTGAACTCACTGGCTCTATTAACCAGTTCATGAATTGGGACCTATCTGGTCTGGAAGTCAGACTGAAGCTCCAAGGGACAAGAGGAAGAGACGACAGTTATATGGGTAAAGTTGTATAAGAACGAGGAAGTAACACTGAACAAAAAGTGCTTGATTAGATCTAGGTTAATTTTCTTGCATGGCATATTGGGAACTTTTGTAGCCAGGTCGTATACTATAGCTGAGGCAGCAAGCATGGATTGGTTGACTTAGGTTTCAGCTTCTGGGAACGGCAGGCTTTTACAGAAAATAGAAACTTAGATTTTGTTTTGATGATGTGGGGCTTAGCATAAGTGACTCCATCTTGGGCCTAGTATAGTCAGGTTAACAACTGTGTATATCCATATCCTTCTCATCTGTACTTTTCAATGTATATACTCATATTCTTTACAAAAATGAGATCACACCATTTGTTTTTTCACACACCGTTAAGTATCTTTACATTCATGGTTGCAATTATATCACATCATACGCTGTACCATAGTTTATCCAACCCATCCCCTTTTATTGGGCATCTGGGTTTTTCCTAAGAGTCCTTGGGTATTGCAAAGTGTTAAGCTATCAATTTCTAGCCAGTAGGTTGGCAGTTCAAACCCATCCAGAGGTCCTTGGAAGAAAAGCCTGGTGATCTGCTTCCGAAAAGTTATAGCCACAGAAATCCCATGGAACCGTTTTACTCTGACACATATGGAGTGGCCATGAGTCCGAATCAGTTCAAGGGCAACTGGTGGTCGGGTTTCCTGGTGGCTAAAGACATGCAGAATGTGGAATCTGACTTAACTTATCCTAAAGTGTTATTCTTACCTCTGAGAACAAGAGTCCCCCTGGGGTATTTACCAGTCATAGAAAACAATGAAAGGAAAATATTTTACAAACTTTTTTTTTAGTGTACTTTAAATGAAGGTTTACAGAACAAACTAGTTTCCCATTAAACAGTTAGTACACATATTGTTTTACGACAATGGTTAACAACCCCATGGCATGTCAACACTCTCCCTTCTCAACCTGAGTTCCCCATTACCAGCTTTCCTGTCCCTTCCTGCCTTCTAGTCCTTGCCCCAGGACGGGTGCACCCCTTTAGTCTCATTTTGTTTTATGGGCCTGTCCAGTCTTTGGCTGAAGGGTAAACCTCAGGAGTGACTTCATTACTGAGCTGAAAGTATGTCCGGGGGCCATAGTCTCAGGGTTTCTCCAGTCTCTGTCAGGCCAACAAATATTTTACAAACTTTTGGCTAAACTAGAATGCAGTGTCATTATTAAATGTTCAACAGCTCACTCCCCACTGGCTGAGTACACATGGAAACAAACTACCAAAAAAGGGAAAATTCTCTCTGGGCCTGAACTTACATATTCTCTAGGAAAGTACAACTTTTCTCCTTTCTCTAAAAAAGACTAAGGAAAACTCATTTAAAGCTTTACACCCCTTTTTTGTTCTGAACAACACTTTTAATGTTCCCCTCAAATGTTACTTCCTCCATAAAGTTTCCAGAGACTTCTAACTCCGTCACCTCTTGCCCTGACGAGAGGCTCCCCGACAACGCCTGATCTGCTCTTGTCCTGAGGCAGCCATCATCTTTTAAGTTATATGTTAGGGTTATTTTAAACAAACTCCTTTTTATGTTTTCTCCCAGTTCCCTTTCCGTTGGGGTCTAAGTCTGATTCAACTTAATAGCCCCACACAGTAGGCACTCAACAAATATTTGTGGAGTGACTCTCTTGAGACACCCTGTAAGAGTCTGAGCACTTCTGCTGTGTTGAGGGCTCTCACTGGCTGAGGCCAGCTTAGCAAAACCAGGGCAAGGTCAGGGGAGCCACCAGAAGGCAGCTTTCAAGTTGAGTAATGAAAGGCGATGTTAATTACTGACATGGGCCATTTAGAAGGAAGAAAAATGCTCTCTTATTAATTTTGCTGAAGTGGACATACTCATGTCAGTGGCTAATGTTTAACAAAGCCACTCTTTTCTGAAGAAAGCAGGAAAACCTGAGCAAGAAAAAGGACTGAACAGTCACGGCACAGAAACAAACTTGCCCCCGCACGCATGCCTGTGTCCGTGTCGGCCAGAGATAGCATATCTTACTCTCCCTACGCGCCCCCCCGCCGCAATCCCCCCACCCCTCCCCCGCCCCATGTATAAAATAAGACAGAAAACCATCCTTGAAAGGTTAAAAGGTTCATTTGTACCAAGATGTTTATGACCGGCTTTCAGGAAGCCCCATTCACAGAGGCAGGCTCCTGCTAAGAAACAAGTCAGGTTTACATTTTAGTGGGGGAGGGGAAGGAGGGAGAGGGGGAAAAAAACCCTTGTAGGATGGGAATTCCTCATCCCGTTAGTGGGGAAAGAGAATTTAATCAAGAAGAAAGGCTTTTTTGAGCAGGCGCTCTCCCTCGGATTTCAGCCTCCTGGATAATCTTGGGTGGAAGCCCATAAATGCTTCTCAAATGCCCCTGTGCTTTCAATGTGCGCACTGGGCTTGGCAGTTGTGAACGTCAAGTGGACCTATTTAAGCTGATCAGAGGAAACAGGCTGACAGTGAGCTGATTAGAAACCTCTTAGAGACCCTTCTTTAAACAGGGAAAGGAGTCCTTAACTTTTTTTTTCCATCAGCTTTGGAAAAGGACTGACCGGGAGTCAGTAATAAAAAACAAAAGGTTGGGGTTGGGGTTAGGGCTGAGGGGGGAGGGAGGGGGAAGGAAAGAGTCCATCTTAGAACACAAGAAAAACAACCTCCTCGCCAGACCTCTGCCAACCTTCCTGTTCTTGTCAGGCTCTGCTTTGAGAGAATGTTTGAAGATAAGAGAAAAGGAAATAATGAAATGATATGGCAAGGACGAGCCAGACTTAAAGAGACAAGTGCAAGCTGTTTCCTTGACCCAGGCTTATCTCGAGGCTGCCAAAAACTAACCACCTATCACAGACCCATAAATAGGTTATGAAAATCAGAGTCAAATGTTTCTTTGAACAATAAAACGGTAAGCGTTCGTTTAGGAAACAATGTAACAGACATAAATCGCTACCTTTTACCTAAAACACACCAAGGTGTCCCTTTGTCTCCAGGGATAAAAGGTAGGGGTGACTCCTTAAGCTGAATGTTTGTTAGGAGCCAGGAGATCCATCTGAGAAATGTTATAAACATATTAACAGTCAGAGGGAACATTTCAAAACCTCCCTGGGAAATAGGAGTTGCCGACAATAATACACATGGAGACAAAGATTCCACTGCAAATTCTAAATAAATGAGTAAGTTACCTCTTTGGCTAGCCACAGAGCCCTTATCAGCAGCCAAAAGTTCAGTTTCAGGATTGGCTTTCCAAACTGATAGCCGGCAGTTGACCTAAACTAGAGCGGGCAGATGGGGGTGGGTGAGACTGAGGCCCACGAAAGGAAGCCTTCAAAGTTGATAATTGCTGAAACGCTCAGAAGAGTCTCTGGGTTGCCGCTTTTAAGAACAGAATGGTCGTTTAGATTTCAGACCTTAAACTGAAAATGAAGTTTACAAATGAGTTTTGAATAACATTATCTTTCCCGTCTGCAGTGAAGAGCTGTGACCCCCAATGAAGACAAATTAGAAAAAAGATGCACTTCAGCTCCTAAACAAGCAGAACCAAACCTAAGCAGCCCAAACCTGGCAGATTGCTCTCCCTCTCCCAAGATAGCATGGTGATGTCATGCTTCTCATCGTTCCCCCCAAACCAACCACACACCCTTCCTAAAAATAGCTTGATAGAGCTCTAAGGAAAAAGAAAAAGAAAAAAAAGGTGGGGGGGTCAAAATATAAAGAAAAATTTTTTTTTTTTTTCGCTTTAAACCAGTGAGCAATAAAAGTCAATCCTTTCCTTCCTGTTTACTCCATGTCCCTGGCTCTGTGTGTCTGTCTCTTTCTCCCAAAATCCCTGTGAAAACTGTACAAGAAGAAAAACACCTTTTCCAAAAGCAGTTATTTTATGTAGCCTTACTTCTGAAGCCTTCTCAGGTTTTGTAAATTTTATTCTTCACCAATGAATGCATTGAACTGGGATGAAATCAGTGCTTGTCTGTGAACCCTTTGAAAAATGTAAGCCTGTTTGGGAAAGGAGCAAATTCATGGGCCTGCTAAGCATCAGAAAAAAAAGCCTAAATAAATGGTTCTCAGCACGAGCCTCATCTCTGAAGCTTGTTTAATACGGAGGCATTGGCCCCGCTCGGGCCTGTTGAATCAGTAGGTAGAACCAGGTGTTTGCATGGTTCAAATGGAACCTAGGGCATACGGCATCGAGAATCACTGACCAGACTCTGAATGAAGGCCAGCGCCCTAGAAAGGAAGCTCATGTATGCCTCTCCCCACACCTAGAAGGTGAAGCTTGTCCTAGCTCTTTCAGACGCAGCAGAACTCAGAGATTCTGGATTCAGGGTTTTAGAGTGACGCTTAAACTAGCTCAGCATCCTGCTCCACCCCTTTGTTTCTCATAAATTGCTATAGGCTGTCTTTGATCTCAGAGTGGAGCTCCCTATAAAAAGGAGGCAAAGTAACTGAGATGAAGAAAAACTTGACTCCAAAATCCAGTAAAAGCTAAGTTAAGAGGGCCCCTGCCAGAGATGGAAGATTTGGTTCACTAAGTTTTCAGACAAGCAGACAAGATTAACAATGATTAATCAATTGGGTGAAATTTACCCCCTAGATAGGAAGATTAGCTGATGGTTAAGTTAGATAAAAAGCACCAAGTCCAAAAAGGTGATTTCTGATAATATAAATATATCTCTTGTAAAACTTCTTAACTTTGTCAAAATACTTCTGTGTTTATGTTTTTATAACTCCATAAATATCCATATATTCATGTAAGATCTATTAACCAAATTTTCATATTGCTGTCATTTCCTAGATTAAGACAAATATAGGAAAAATTGAATCGAATTATGAAATTAATCTCTAAGTACTAGCATATTTTTGTTTTTGTTTTAATTTCCAATTTGTCAAGTCAAATGTTTGCCTCATTTCAAAAGCATTAACTTTTTGGCTTAAGAAGGAACATGGTGGTGGTTGTAGGTTTCTAAATTTCTACCTTTGGTCAAAACCGCTCCTAAACCATCAAGGACAAGGTTGCCCTAACCAACCTTGAAGACCCTACTCAGAAAAGGAAAATTTATCACCTCGCCTGGCAAACCATTTCTATTTTACTACACTCATTGTCAATGGACATACTAACTCAATATCTACCCTTCATCATATATGTAAAGATTCTTGTGAAATTACCTTCCATTTTGTCTCCTTCAAATGAAATATCTGTACTTTCTCTGAACTTCCTCCACCTACCCTGGTTTCCAACCTTTACTCATCCCACCGGGTCTCCCCAAACACCTTCCAATTTCTATCCCCTTCAGTGTGTGGCGAACTGAGTCTAGTTGCAACAGCATCCTACAAGACCATGTCATACAGACTACAGATGCCTTGGAAATCAGAGAAAGGTGAGTTCCTTCAGCCACAGGCTCACCAAGAAGACCTCAATAAAGAAGGGTGACCCTGGTCTAGGCTTGAAAGGAAGTATAGGGTTAGGATGAGGTGAGGGACACTGGCTTTGTGTCAGAAAGTCTTCCAGGTTCGCCCCACAGTAATACTGGAATGAGAACAAACACAGGTAAAGTGGGGATGCCATAGATCCCCGGGGTGGTGCAAATGCTTAAGTACTTAACTACTAACCAAAAGGCTGGTGGTTCAAACCCACCCAGCAGCATTGTGAAAGACAGACCAGGCAATCTTTCATAAAGATTACAGCCCAGAAAACCCGACAGAACAGTTTTACTCCTGTAACACCTGGGGTCATCATGAGTCTGAATCGACTCTACAACAATGGGTTTGGCTTGGATTTTTTTTTTTTTTTTTTTTTTTTGCTGGGGGGCATGCCATTAGGAAGATTAAAGCAATTAATTAGAAGACTCTTCTCACTAGAGTTGGGTCTGTAGGAGACTGCTAGAAATAAAATTGAAGGGAAAGGTGGCAGAAAACCTAGTGAAGCCTGAATGCCAAGCTAAGGGGCTTGGAAATGATCAGAAAGGTAATTGAGAACCACTATTGCCTTTTAAAGAAGAGAGTGACATTTAAGAGGTTTAAACAGCCAGCAGTGCGCAAAACAGATTGGAATGAGAGTGGCGCGAAAACTCCTAATCCGGATGGAAGATGAAGGGGCTTCAAACAAGGTTTATTGATAAGTATGTTGCACAAGACAGAGTCAGAAATTTTGCTGAAGTCAGACTAGATCTGTCCCTCATCTTTAACCTAGCAGGCCATCCCAGGTCTCCAAGGAAGAGATAAAGTTCACCTGACCAGGTCTTGCTCTTTTTGGAGCCCGGTGTGTTGTTATTCAGAATATCGCATTCTCTTCAACGTGCTGATTTTGTGATTACCTCCCTCCTCCTGCCACCACTAATTCCCTCACAGAACAGGTTAAAAACACTAGAATCATAGAATGTTAAAACTCGATATAACCTTGGGAATTATGTAATTTGTATTATGCACCAGGGCATGGTTTTGCATGTGCGAGAACTGCACTGGAGGAGGGAAATACAAGGTCCATAACAGAAGCACCCGCCCTGTGGGGCACACCAGATGGTCCAACGCCTTCGCTTTCCAAACCAAACCCATTGCCGTGGAGTCCATTCTGACTTATAGCGACCATAGGGTTTGCAAGACCGTAATTTTTGTGGAAGCAAACTGCCACATCTGTCTCCCATAGAGCGGCTGGTGGGTTGGAACTCTGATATTTTGGTTAGCAGCCCAGTGCTTAACCACTACCCACCAGGGCTCCATCCTCTTCACTTTACAGATGGGCAAACTGAGACACAGAGACCTGAAGTGGCGTCTCCAAGATCATGCAGGCGGTTGAAGATCCAGATTAAATACGTAGGCATATGAAAATATACAAGGGGATTTTTGTATATTATACAGAGGTTACATACTTATAACCTCCTTGTATGCTTTTTTCAGGTCCCTGGGTGGTGCAAATGGTTTGCACTCAGCTACTAACTAATCAAAATGTTGGCAGTTCAAATCTACCCAATGGCACCACAGAAGAAAGGCTTGGCTATGATCTACTGATATAAGGTTACAGCCATTAAAAATCCTTTGGAGCACAGTTCCAATCTGATACAAACGGGATCACCATGAGTCAAAATCCACTCAATAACAACATGTTACAGTTCTATTTTCATTATATGTATAGATGCATTTATGTGTATATCCAAATATACATAGTATAAATATACACATATAGGTGTGTATATACGTGTATGTATGTGTGTACATATATACATATGTATATACAGCCAAAAAGCCCTTTGGTAATGGAGACTATCAAAGAGTTAATGAGTGTACAATCTAACTTGATTTCTAGAATCCAGACCTACCGGACTCACTGAGATTGGAGGAGTCCCTGAGACTATTGCCCTGAGATACTCTTTAAATCTTGAAGCAAAACTATCGCCTGAAGTCACCTTTTAACTAAATATCTCAAAAAGTAAAGAATGTCACCCTTGAGTACTGCACTCTTTTAAAAAATTATCAATATGAGATCAAACGGACAACAGTTACTCTAAAGCACAGATAAGAGGTCTGGCGGGCAATGAGACTGAGTTAATGGGAGTGGAACAACTAGAAGGGAAATAGTGAAAATATTGACACAATGTGAAGAATGTAACCAATGTCACTGAACGTTATGTATAGAAATTTTTGAATGGGAGCGTGTTTTGTTGTGTATATTTTTACAAAGAATATAATAAAATATTAAAATAATAATTTGGCACTTTGCTAATGCCAATAGCAAAGCTTCCCTTTGATTCAGTTACTTACAGGGAAAGTATTCATGATCTTATCATTAGGCTCCCTGAGGAAATGCAGCCTGGGAGCAGAAAAGATGGATTTTTAAGTAGCATTCACATTTATTAACACTCCAATGCTGCCATGCGAGTGTCAGGAACTACAAAGCATTCCACTCTCACAATGAGCTTCCCCATCCCGTGTTTTAAGCTTTCACTTAAAACAGGCAAGAATGGGTCACAGTCAGTAAAAGGGGTAGCCCTGCCATGCTAGGTCACTGTGGTCTGTTTCCAAGGTACAGCCCCCCAACTTTGCCATTCACAGGATTCCTGTGGATTTGGCTTGATCTCTGGCCCAGGTTCTGACAATCTGCAGAACTAACTTCCTTCTCACAAGAATAATGAGGAAGTTTGAAAAGCCATTTGGCAATAACTTGATCAACCAATTTTCCTCACCAGTGGGCCTTAGTGAAATTGCCTTAATTTCTCTCCTGGGTGGGGATGGTGGGGGTGGTGGAAGGTGTGGTTTCAGGGCCTCTGGTGGCATCTACAGGGCAGGGCGCTCACACCAAGGGCTTGCAGCTGTCAGGGATGGAGCAATGGCACTCAAGGACTTAATGAAAATGGTTAGTTACGTTTTAGCTAGGAGTAAAACCAAATCAAGAGGTGAAAAGACAATCAAGAAAGCCATGATACTGAGACTCTTGAAATGGAAAACAGCTGTCTCCAAAGGAAATTTTGGCTGCCACCAAGTACCACTAGCAGCAGTGTGGCAGCAAACCTGCCAGCTTGATTTCTCAGCAAAAGATTAGTGTTAACGAGAGAGACAAACAAAGAAGAGCGGACAGTGATGGAGAAAGACGAGGCAGAGCCTACCTAAGAGCAAGCTGGAGTAAGAGATAGTAAAAGGAAGAAACAAAGAAAGAAGAGAGAGAAATTTGGGGGGAAAAATTCTGTCAGGTTTAATGGAATGAAACAACTACAACCAGTGTGCTATGTCAAAGAATAATCTAGAATTTGGTTACAATGTTCCCTTTTTAAAGATTTTGGAGAAATCGATATAATTCCAGCCATGTTGTGTTAGACGCCATTGAGCCAATTTTGACTCATAGTGACCCCATGTGAAAAAAACGTATAGGGTTTTTCTAGGCTGTAAGATTTATAGGAGCAGATAACCCAGGTCTTTCTCCTGAGGAGCTGCTAACCAAACCAAAGGCATTGCCGTGAGTCAGTTCCAACTCAGAGCAACCCTACAGGACACAGTATAACGGTCCCATAGGGTCTCCAAGGAGCAGCTGGTGGATTCAAACTGCCAGCCTTTAGGTTAGCAGTCAAGCATTTAACTATTGCACCAAAAAAGGGTCTTTAGTAGAGTGGGGCCAGCTGAAGGAATTGTTCAACCTAAATGCATATGGTTTAGATGAATTTCAGCTGAAATGAAAATTTAGCATTTCAGGGTAACTTAAGAAGCTTTCTTTGTTTTTTCTTGCTTTTGTTTGTTTGTGTGTTTGTTTTTGACCATCCCAAAGTATAACTTAAAAAAGGGAAAAAAAAAATTGCACGTGAAAAACAGTAGTGGCGGGTGAAGGAAGAAAATCAAGAAGAGAGATCTTTGTGTATGCATGTGTTTTAAGTAAAATTTTACAGTTCAAGTTAGTTTCTCATGTAAAAATTTATACACACTTTTTGTTTTTTTTAAATAATTTTTATTGTGCTTTAAGTGAAAGTTTACATATCAAGTCAGTCTCTCACACAAAAACCCATATACACCTTGCTACACACTCCCAATTACTCTCCCCTTAATAAGACAGCCCGCTCTCTCCCTCCCCTCTCTCTTTTCGTGTCCATCTCGCCAGCTTCTAACCCCCTCCATCCTCTCATCTCCCCTCCAGGCAGGAGATGCCAACATAGGCTCAACTGAGCACCTGATCCAAGAAGCTTACTCCTCACAAGCATCCCTCTCCAACCCATTGTCCAGTCCAATCCATGTCTGAAGAGCCAGCCCCGGAATGGTTCCTGTCCTGGGCCAACAGGAGGTCTGGGGGCCTTGACCCCTGGGGTCCTTCTAGTCTCAGTCAGACCATTAAATCTGGTCTTATGAGAATTTGGGGTCTGCATCCCACTGCTCTCATGCTCCCTCAGGGGCTCTCTGTTGTGTTCCTGTCAGAGCAGTCATCAGTTGTAGCGGGGCACCATCTAGTTCTTCTGGCCTCAGGGTGATGAAGCCACTGGTTCATGTGGCCCTTTCTGTCTCTTGGGCTTGTAATCACCTTGTGTCCTTGGTGTTCTTCATTCCCCTTTGATCCAGGTGGGTTGAGACCAATTGATGCATCTTAGATGGCTGCTTGCCAGCGTTTAAGACCCCAGATGCCACTCTTCAAAGTGTACACACATTTTTATGTGACCCTAGTTGCTATCCCTAATGATAGCACACTCCCCCTTTCCACCCCAGATTTCCCATATCCATTCAGCCAGCCCCTGTCCCTTTCCGCCTTCTCATCTTGCCTCCAGACAGGAGCTTCCCATTTAGTCCCATGTACCTACTTGAGCTAAGAAGCTAAGAAGCACTCAAGAAGAGAGATCTTAATGTAAAAAGCAAGCAAGAATAGGAAATTTTCACCAGGGGAGCCCTGGCTTTAGTGTTTAATGTTTAATAAGTCTTTCTATATCAGAAGAGATCTGGGTACAAAAAGGCTGAAGCATCAGAAACGGCTCAAGAGTTTGAGAAAGAATCTCCGGCGTGGTCCTAGCCTTAGAAGAGAAACCCTGACTATTCTGATGCACAGCCGTCCAAGCACAATATGAAAACCAGTAAACCAGTTGCCATCAATTTGGCTCTGACTCATAGCGACCCCATGTGTGTCAGAGTAGAACTGTGCTCCATGCGGTTTTCAATGGCTGATTTTTTGGAAGTAGATCACCAAGGCTTTCTTTCAAGGCACCTCTGGGTGGACTCGAACTTCCAACTTTTCGGTTAGCAGCCAAATGTGTTAACCGTTTGTACCACCCAGGGGCTCTGAGTATGATTTGAAACCACAGGCTAACCTTTAGTCCCTAAAGGCAGAGCACCAGACACATTTCAGAATTAGGTTTGTGTATAAACAGCCTTATGACCCATGATAGCCCAGGATGAGGGGGGACAAGCAGCATTTGTCCTCTTGTGACAGAAGGTCACAGAAACAAGGAGCCAGGGGCAAGGAGGGAATGGAGGAAAATTATATATTTGAAGGAAGAAGATGGAAAGGCAGCAAAGATGAACATTAAAGAAAAAGGAAAAAAGAATACACATCTAGAATTTCTAAATTGCCCTTGGCTCAAGGGTCTGGTTTACCACTGAAACGGCATAATTATAAAGTTGGCGTAAAACAGACCAAGGATCTAGTTACTAATTTCTTACTAGCAATAGCATCAAAACCCTTGCTGCTAGTAGCTGGTCTCTTGACAAAAACCATGTGTCTCATACCCGATCTGTG
Source organism: Loxodonta africana (assembly GCF_030014295.1). Taxonomy (NCBI): domain Eukaryota; kingdom Metazoa; phylum Chordata; class Mammalia; order Proboscidea; family Elephantidae; genus Loxodonta; species Loxodonta africana. Next base: position 170,887,379 of record NC_087345.1, on the reverse strand, counting down.
TTGTAGGGAGAACTGGTTTTAATCAGCCTGATCTATAGAATGGTACGCAGTTGTGGTTTCGCTTCTCAGATGTCTATCCGAGTAGAGGAGAAAGTGAAGGTTGGAACTGTCAAAGTAACCTGGTAAAAAAAAAAAAAAAAAAAAACTTACATAAATGCTTCCTTGTCTTGTAGATTCAGTATATAGGTTAAGTTTGTCAGAAAATTCAGCGAGAACCCTCTGGTGGATTTGAGAAAAATGACCAGAAACATTCCTGTTTTGTTCATGTTTTTGGACCAGATTATCCTTGGCCTGAAAAAGGAAATTCTGCCCTGGTTACAGCCTTAACTGGGTGCTCAAATCGCCTGAACCTTTGCTACAGAAATGCTTTCATTCTTACCCCGTGTTAGTTAATAAGAACACCAGGCATCAAAGGCAAGTCCTCCTCTACTCTTATTTACCTGGACAATTATATATCCAGGACTCAAAATACGAGTTTTATTTCTAAGGTACAAATTTCTCATTTTTAATTTAATAGAATTTATACTCAGCAGGTATTTTTCTCCATTTTACGATCACTTTTGTTTCCTGCTAAAAATGCTAAATTGCAAATGTAGATGGGGAAAAAAAAAAAAAAAAAACCTACATCATGGTAGTTGCCCTTTGCTACTATCAGAACTCTAAGTTCCTCTCTAGTATAATTAACCAGTTGACAATTTCTCAGAATTAGCAATCCTCTCTTTTTAAATGCAAATCTCTTTTGAGAGGATTAAGTCACTGAGCCCACAGGGAATTGAGCGGAAAGTCGGGGAGAGAGGGTGGTAGGGTGTTGAGAAGCCAGTGGAAAAACAAATGTGTGGATACCACAGCAGGGGTGTTAGGTACCTCAGGTTTGGGGAGATTGGGAAAGGCTACACTAAAAGAAAAAGATTTTATTCTTCCTAGGCCTCCAGGGATGCAGAGTGTGGCCTACAAAAAATTGTAAATCTCTTATTTCACCTTTGTGGTACTGCAGAGTGCATCAGAGACCAGATTAAAAAAATCAGTGAGTCCTTGGGCATTCTTATAAAATAATATGTAATTAAATATTATTCATTTTTTTCCAACAAATATATAGAGGATACCCACTAAGTATCAGGGACTATCCTGATGTTAATGGGAAAAACTGATTTTTATGCCATAACTAATCGGATTATAATATGTACTAACCAAAAACTCTTTGCCGTTGAATCAGTTCTGACTTACAGCAACACAATAGGACAGAGTAGAACTGCCCCATAGGGTTTCCAAGGCAGACTTCTACTTCTTTCTCCTGCAGAGCGACTGTTGGGTTGAACTGTAGACCTTTCACTTAGCAGCCAAGCTCTTTAACCACTGCACTATCCAGGCTCCTATGATATGCACTAAAAAAAAAATAGTTTAAGCAAAATGCGTACAAGAGGAGATAATGGCAAGATCCGTATACCTAATTCAAGGAGTGTCATTTGAGCTGGACCTTAAAGGATAGGCAGATGTGAGCTGAATTGATGAGCTGTGTGGCAGAAAAAAAAAAAAAAAGTACTAGATAATCATGAAAATCCTTGTTCTCTGTTTCCTAGGTATACGGCTAGACTGTACTTCCCAGCCTTCCTTTGCAATTAGATGTGATCATGTGACTAACTTCTGGCCAATAGCATGAGAGTGGAAGTGATGTGCACCATTTTCAGTCCTGGTCATAAAAATCTCCTACACACACTTCCCAACGCTCTTTTCTTCTCCTATCAGGGCAGAACAGAGATGGCCCCAAGGTCATTTTGGAAGCCATGCATTAAAGATGGCAGAGCTTTGGCCAGGCTAGTTTCCTGCAAGACTGCAAGGAGGAAGGCTGCTACAGCAGCACGTTCAACCACAGAGTACAGTTAGATGAGCAAGAATACACTTCTAATATGCCAGAGCCAACATGCTCTTGTCTATTTGTTGTAGCAGCTGGCCTTCCCCAATTAATACAGTGCTGAAGGTGCTAAGGTACCTGGTCTCAAGGAAGTCCAGGACAGGAAAACATGAGGCTAGGAAGGCAGCCTAGGGCCAGATCTTGAATGACATGACAGCCAAGTTTTTTGTTGTTGTTGCTGAGAATCTACACAGCAAAACATACACCAATTCAACTGTTTCCACATGTGCAATTCAGTGACGCTGATTGCATTCTTTGAATTGTAGCATCCATTCTCACCCTCCTTTTCTGAGTTGTTCCCCTCTTATTAACATAAACTCATTGCCTCCTAAGGTTCCTATCTAATCTTTAAAGTTGCTGTTGTTACTTTGATCCCATATAGACACTTCTTAAAAAAGCATAATGCTCAAGGCAGACATTTTTTTACTAGTTAAGCTAGACTATTGTTTGCTTTTAAGAAGACTTTAGGGGATATTTTTGGTATAAGATTTAAAGATTATCTCAGGGCAATAGTTTCAGGGGTTCATCCAGCCTCCATGGCTCCAGGAAGTCTGGATTCCATGAGAATTTGAAATTCTGTTCTACATTTTCCCCCTCAAAGTTTTTATTTTATCCTAAAGGCCAATGGTTCTCGACCAGGGACAAATTTTAGTAAACATCTGTCAATGTCTGGAGACATTTTTGCTTGTCACAACCAAAGGGAGTGGTGCTACTGATATTCAGTAAGTGGAGGCCAACAGTGTTGCTGAAGGTCCTATGATACATACACAGTCACCCACAACTAAGAACTAACTGTACCAAAATGTTAGTGGTAGTGAGGTTGAGGAACCCTGCTATACACGACGGGGCATTGGCAATAATACCTAAGAGGACAGCAGCATAAACATACATGTATTTTAAAAAGATAGCAGACAGCAGCATAAAAGATTCATTGGCAGGGAGACAGAGAGGGGATGAGAAAAACAATTCCACCCTTTGTTTATTGAGTTCTTACTATGTGTCACATGCTAGTACAAAGGTGCATAAACAACAGTCTGATGAGGTCGCTGTGAGTCCAAATTAACTAGACCACACACAACAATGAGGGAATCAATAATTGCCTTTATGGGAACTGGAAAAACTCAGACTCTTGGCCTAGGGTCTACATCTGCAGGATGCTTCACGACCCATGGCCTTTAGCTATGAGTTAGGAGTCTACTAAGATAAAGTTGGGTAAGATAAAGCAAGAGAAAGGCCTGAACTAGACTAGTGCTTCAGGAAATGGAAAGGAGGAGAGCCATTTGAGAAGCAGTTCAAAGATACAATGAACAAGGCTAAGTGTTAGAGTGGAAGTTGAGGGAAGTAAAAAAAAAATTTTTTAAAAACAGCTCTGAGGTCTTTAAGCAACTGAATGGATGGTGACGCTGATCAGCTGAATGCAGAATCAGAGCGGACTTAGAGGGCTGTAACATGGTTTGCTCTGTTCTAGTTTTTGAGGCACATACAAGTCTGAGATTCTTGCCCTGTAGGTACAAGCAATTCATGTAAGAAGTATCAGTTTCCAACAAATATTTTAAAAGATATTTTGTCCCACTATTAATCACGGAAATGGGTAATAAATCAAGATACTTCTTCTCACCTTTCAGATTGGCAAAATTGTTAAAAATTGTGAATACCCAGAATTATACCTGCCATGAGGAAAAAGCCATGCTCATGCTCTGTGGGTGGGGGGGTAAATGTAAAACATTCCTAAAGGGAAAATGGATAACTGGTATCAATATTGAAAAAATATATGCTGTTTCATCCCACAGTTTTACTTCTAGGAGCACATTCTAAGGAAATAATCAAATGAGAATTAAAAAAATGCATGTCCACAACATTTAACAAAGGGTTGCTTACATTATATTGAAAACAACTTAAATGTCCATAAATAAACAATTGGTTAAATAAATTACAGTACTTTTGAACTAAAAGACTACTATATAACCACTAAAAATGACAACATATTTATGGAATGGAAAGATAGTTACTTATATTAACAAATTAACAATATTAATGTGACCAAAAGCAGCCTATTAAACAACCTGTATAATAGGATTCCATTTATGTAAAACCATATACATATATATATATATATATATATATATATATATATATATACACAAAAAACCCGCTACTGTAGAATCGACTCCAACTCATAGCACCCCTATAGAACAGAGCTGGGCTGCCTCCTAAAGTTTCCAAGGAGCAGCTTATTATTATTCTATAATAGGAATTAAAACAATTTAATTTGTAGATAATAGGTAATAAAGGTTGCTTCTGGGTCATGGGATTATATGTGATTTTCACTTTCTAGTTACATATTTTTTTATTGTCTGACTGTTTTCTTTAATGTAATATAAATGGCACAGATCTTTAAAAATATACATAAGATCCCTCCTCTCCCAAAAAAGAAGCAAACACAAAAGGTATAATTCTTTGCATATTTAAAATGTTAGCTATAAAAAAGTTTCAAAGACAGGGTGACCACCTGTTCTGGATTTCCCATGACAATCCTGCTTTCTGCCTGTTGTCCTGGCACAGTTACTAACACTGTTCATTCCCAGTGCTTCTCAAAATTGTCCTGAGTTGCAGAGTAAATTTTATGGTCACCCTCAAAGTGGAAATTGACAAAAGCATCATTACCTAATCTTCATCCCTATAAACAGGTTTTCCAGTCTTCCAGAAGTCCCATGTACATCCCCAGACGTCCATCTCGGTCTCAGTCTTGCTTCTCCAATCCTTTCAAATATTATTTATGGGGAAAAAGCCCCAGCTTAAATGTCTTGCCCCTTTTATTCCTCCAGCCAGCTACTGAGGAATGTGTCTTAGCCTTGACTGGGACTAAATTGCATCATTAAGGCTGGCCTCTACGTTCTGTAATTTTGACTTTTTGACTCACTGCACTTCCCCTGATATATAAAGCAGCAACAATTTCCACAATGAAATTCTTTCTGCTCCTTAGACCTCTTTTCCGTCTCCTAATGGCCATGTATTTGGACATTTGAAAAATCTCCTGGCACAGTTTGAGTTTAATGGGAGCATTGAAACACGTTTTCCCTACAAAGCTTATCAGTTACTTACTTAACCTTTATGAATAGGTTAAATATTTTCCACCATATTTATATAAATATGATACCTGGTTTCAAGTTAAACCTAATAAAAAGGAAGTTATTCTTTACTTAAATTACTGCCATTTCTTTTCATTTGTTTTTATCTTCCTCTTTTTTTTTTTTTTTTTAACGACCACTTGACTAAAATGGCAATTCACATGGCAGATGTGGAAATGCCACTTTATAAACATGAGATTTAGCCAATCTACTGGTGCTGTCCTTGTTTTAGGGAAAGAAAAGGTAACTATTCCACCAGGATGTATGCTTTGGCCATAAAATTGAGGTCTAAAATTAAGTCAAAGGAGTACGTCAAGTTTTGTGTGTGTGTTTTTTTTTTTTTTAAATCAGGGAAATCAAGCAATCCATGTGTTGAATTCAGAGTGATGATGCCAAGGGCTTGTGTGATATAATGAAAGCATCCTAGTGTGTTCCCAACCCATAACAAAGTCTTCCTTGTTTCTATATTTCCCAAAGGCTCCCAGCACACATACACTACAAACCCTGCCAATAGAGAAAAGCTCAGCTATGTGCTTCATTCATTCCCACAGGCTGTATTTATTCATTTTTCCACAAAAAGTGGCATATTGAATACATATTCCTGGAAGTACCTGAAATCCATTCATTCAGTTTTCAGCTAGTTCCTCACATACCTCTGCATCCTGATTGCTCTACAATTGATGCTTTAGAACATGTCAGCCAGACAAGAAAAAGGCCTTTAGGCCAGGCCTACATTATTTTCAATCATCAGCTAGCCCTACGCATCACCTCTTAGCATGCAGTCGGATACAGTCCCTTGACTATGACACCACCCAAATTATTGCCCCAGTCTGTAGGGCCTGGACTTTCTGGCTTCTATTTGTTCCCTAGGGTTATGGATTGAATTATATCCCCCCAAAATATGTGTTGAATACCTGGTCCTTGTACTCGTGGATGTGATCCTGTGTGGAAATAGGTTTTTCATTTGTTATGTTAAACAGAACATAACAGGTAGGGTGGATCCTAAACCTAATCACTTCTGAGTTCTAAAAAGACCAGAATAGACACAGAGACACACACGAAACAGAGGAAGACAGACCCAGCTGAAGATCATCTACAAGCCCAGGAACTAAAGAACACCTGGAGCTACCTACAAGGAAAAATTCGATACGGCCAAGACTCTGATTTGGACTTTCAGCCTTCAGAACTGTGTGAAAATAAATTTTTGTTCTTTAAAGCCATCTGTGGTATTTGTGTTATATCAGCACCATATAATTAAGACACCTAGGTTCAGAACTGAAGAGGATCAGACCAATGTAAGCTTGACATGCCCTTGTGTTCTGGGGGCAACCACCACCACATGTGAACAGGTGGGAAAGAGAAGCGTCAGGGCAAAGCAGTTACCAGTTGGTAGCCAAAAAGTTGGAAGTTTGAATCCACCCAGTATGCCTCAGAAGAAGGACCTAGCAATCTGCTTCTGAAAAATCAGTCACTGAAAACACCGTGGAGCTCAGGTCTACTCTGACGTATATGAGGCTGCCATGAGTCGGAGTCAATTGGTTGGGGTTCTGAAAGGAGGGAATAAGAAACGACAGGGAACAAAGTTCACAGGATCCATGGGATTTTCCATGGGAACCTCAACCATTTCATGGAGCCCTTAAGACAGACATTTAGAGTGTTTGCAGAAAAGACCATGACAGCTCAATGCCTGCCTTGAATCCAATACATTTTATTTTAAAATACAAATATACACACGTATATAATATATTTTTCAGATATCTCAGTATATGGAGAAAGAAACTCACCTGAAAACACATCTAAAATTGTTGGAAAGTTTCTAACAGAACTGGAACTAAAAATGTAAAGATTTTTAAATTATATTTTTAAGTTTTTTTTTTATTTTAAAGACTAAGGTCTGGTTTACCTGTAAAATCAGAGACGCCACCAAATGTAGCTAATAACAGATGTGACATCTCCAAGAGAAGTAGGCTACCTGCTTCTTGACTCTGAAGCAGTGACAGACACATAGGGAGAATTCGAGGGGAGTATGATGACAAACAAATATCATTGAAGACAAAGAAGATGGCACAACTTAATGTCATTGGGTTAGCGTCTCCATGTAACAAGCACTCGATTGGGAGCTAGGGGTTCTGCTCTGGGAGTCACTAAATGGATGACTTTGGACAAGTAATTTAATCCCTCTTGGTGTCTACTTCCACATCTATAATTGGACATCAGATGTGATGACCTCTCAAGTCCTCCTTCTGCTCAAACATTATACTGTTCTATAAAATTTCAACCCCAGGAAAACTCCCGTAGCATTTCAAGGAACTATGAAGCTGCAAAGCCCTGGTATAACCTATTCCTGGTATTCTAACCCGGGCCTCCCAGAGATGTTTCTTAGCTTTCTGTGCAAGAGAGAGCGACCAGGACAGCTCTGGTTCTGCTCGGCCCATGTTGTTGTTGTTAACTGCCCTTGAGTCAGCCCCCAACTCATGGTGACTCCACGCACAATGGGACCAGAGTTGTGATCCACAGGGTTTTCATCGGCTGGCTTTTCAGAAGTAGATCACCGAAACTTGTTCAGCATCATAGCGACACTTGAGCCTCCACTGACAGACAGGGGTGGCTGCGCTTGAGGTACATTGGATGGAAATCGAACCTGAGTCTCCTACACGGAAGGTGAGAATTCTGCCACTGAACCATTACTGCCCCCATCGTCGGCCCATACCAGATGCATTCTGGGAAATGTCTTAAACTAACGCAGTAGCTGCTCTAGGGCCAAGGGCACCAAAAGTGCAAACACTAAGATGAAATGCTGTGATTTTCACTGAAAATTACCATATCTTAAAAAAGCCCATTCTCACACTTCCTCCACAGAATGAAGTTCTTTCCTGGAAAAGTAAAATAGCCAGCAAAATAACAGCCCCTAATCAGCAGACTGCAGACCGTTCCTAGCAGGGACGAGGAAAGTTTAGAGGAGTCTGAGCTGGAAGCCCCAGTAATTCTACCACGGTCCAGGGCTTGCTTTAGGGTAGAGAAGAGAGAGGCAGGATCCCGTTCAGCTTTCTCCTGCCCAACCGAGCTCCACATCTATGGGAAAGAAGAGGACAGGCCCCTCTATTCTCTTCCTGAAGTCCCTGAGTCGTGCACACAGTTAACGCCCTTGGCTGCTAACTCAAAGGTTTGAAGTTTGAGTCGGGTCTTCGAACCAGTTCATTCTGGTTTGAACCCCTGCTGACAATTTACATTTCCCCCAGATGTGCTGAATCAGAATCTACATTTTAACAAGATCCCCAAGTGACTATTTATAATAAATTCTGAGAACCAGGGCTCTACTAGTGGTTCTCAGGGTTGGTCCCTAACCAGCAGCATTAGCATCGCCTGGGAACTCGTTAGAAATGCAAATTCTCAGCAGGGATTCGAACCAGAATGAACCAGTTCGAAGCCCTGGTTTGAGTCCCACCCAGAGACTCTTTGGAAGACAGGCCTGGTGATCTACTTCCAAAAAATCATCCATCTACTTCCAAAATGCTGTGGAACACAGTTCTCCTCTGATGCACATGGGGTCACCATGAGTTGGAGTCCACTCAAGGGCAACAGGTGGTGGTGCTGGTATTCTCTTCCTGCCACAAGCCACAGCTGCCCTTGGTTCTGTCTCTTCGTCCCAGTCTCCATTCTGAAGCAACCACATAATGTGTTATGTACGGAGATTGATTTTTTTAAAGGGCTTAATCCTCAATGCATCTAGAAAAGGGAAGTATCTTGAACTGCAACAGAAGGCATGTGTCTTAAATATAATATGTATTTTTCCTCACTGTGAAAATTATTGAATTGGGACCATAAGTGCCCCCGGGTGATTCTCAGAGGGCCATTAGTTCTGAGATCAATCATCACCTATTGGGAGGGGTTAGTTAAGTGTGGCCTGTCCTGAAGGCCTGGATGAACATGCACAAACTCCCTAACGTTATCACCAAAACCAGCTAAAGAAATTGAGGGAAGAAACTAACAGCAAGAATTGCCACCCTCAGATTCAATGAGTAGCAGAAAAGAAGTGCTTCTTATTTGATCTTGGAACATAACGACATTGGCAGACAGTAGGGATCCTCAGTCTTTGGGGGGCCTGGACATCCATTCCCTATCTTTAACGTGTGCAGATTTGGGGCAGGAGGAGCCATGTGTGTGAACTCCCACTTCGGAAGCTGGAAACTGGAGGGAACATTTGTTTAATTTCCCTATTGCACCTGGCAAATGCAAAGAGCTGGCAATGACCCAGGCCCAGCCAACCAGCCACTCACTCCTGGAACTCTGAATCATGAGCAGAGACAGGGGATGTTGCCAGGTCACTGCAGCAGTGACAGCCAGGGAAGTGAGCTCAAAGTCCATCTGGGTTATCGGAAAGTTGTACATCTTCCTGCTTCCCACTTGTTAAGATTGAAATAGATCCCCCAAAATGTGTGTCAACTTGGCTAGGCCATGATCCTCAGTATTGTGTGGTTGTCTACCATTTTGTCTTCTGCTGCGATTATCCTATCTGTTGTAAATCATAACCTCTATGATGTTAATGAGGCAGGGTTAGAGGCAGTTATGTTAACGACACAGGACTCAATCTACAGGATTAGGTTATATCTTGAGTCAATGTCCTTTGAGATATAAAAGAGAGAATCAAATAGAGAGGAGAGGGACCTCATACCACCAAGAAAGGAGTGCTGGGAGTAGAGCATGTCCTTTGGACTGGGGGTCCTTGCGCTGAGAACCTCCTAGATGAGGGGAAGGTAGATTACTAGGACCTTCCCCCAGAACCGACAGAGAGAGAAAGCCTTCCCCTGGAGTTGGTGCCCTGAATTCAGACTTCTAGCCTCCTAGACTGTGAGAGAATAAATTTCTGTTTGTTAAAGCCATCTACTTGTGGTATGTCTATTATACCAGCATAGATAACTAAGACACCACCTCTTGATCATTTGGAGTACCTGTGAATCCTGACCATTTCCAAAGAGCAAATTGCATGGATTCTGTGAACTCTGTTCCCTGTTATTGCTTAATCCCCCTCTGCCCACAACTGTACAGTTTCCATGAAGTCAGCTCAGACTCATGGAGACCCCATGTGCATCAGAGTAGAACTGTGCTCCACTGGATTTTCAATGGCTGATTTTTTGGAAATAGATCACCAGACCTTTCTTCCAACTCACTTCTGGGTGGATTTGAACTGCCAACCTTTTGGTTAGCAGCCAAGGACATTAACCATTTGCAGCACACAGGGATAACCTCCATTAAATTCCCTCTTGCTTATGTCAGCCAGTCTTGTTCTGTGGCTCTAATGGCAGGGTGGTGGTCCTTGGGTATTGTGTTGGAATTCTGCTGAACAAAAGGCACTGGGGATTGAAAAAATAATAATGATGCTAAAAGGTTTGGTTAAATGGTCAATATATTTGGCAAACTGTCTACTTTGACACAATGGCCTTTTTGGTAAAATGCCAATTCATTCTAATCTTTCCAAGTTACGCTTGTCATAGTAGCCCACAGCATCAAAGTCCTAGTCTTTAGACTCAAGTTTTCCAAAGGGGCCTGGGGGCTATTTTAAATAAACTATCAGAGAGGGCACGGTGGCAGAGCAGGTAAAAGCTCCTAAATGTGATCTGTAAACTACCAGATACAGGAAACAAAGAATCCATAGGTAAATGTTGGGGAAAGATGTGAGAGCCTAATCTCTGAAAAGAGTTCTTTCTTTTTGTTTGTTTTTTAGGCCAATAATAATATCAGTAATATGTTGTTGTTGTGTGCCATCAAGTCAATTTTCACTCATAACAACCCTATAAGGCAGCATAGAACTGCTCATAGGGAATCATTACAGGAGGATCCCTGGTGGCATAGTGGTCAAGTGCTCAACTGCTAACCTAAATGTCAGTGGTTTGAACCCACAAGCTTGCTTTGTGGGAGAAAGACATGGCAGTCTGCTTCCATAAAGATTTACAGCCTTGGAAACCCTATAGAGCAGTTCTACTCTATGTTACAGGGTCGCCATTGAGACAGAATTGACTAGAAAGCAATGGGTTTGGTTTGGGAATCTTAATAAGAGCAGTTTGCCAGGTCTTTTTCCCTCAGAGCCACTGGGTAGGTTGGAACTGCCAACCTTTCAGTTAGTAGCCAATCATTTAACCATTGCACCACCAGGGCTCCTTATCAACAATGTAACTAATGTTTAGTGAGTTCTCACCAGTGCTGGACCTCCTTGGCACTAACTCTGTGTTAACTCTCCCACCCATATGGCCTAGTTCAATTTTCACATTGGCAGGAATCCTACTTTACTAAAGGGGAGACTGAGGCTCAGAGGAGTTAAGTAACTTGCCCAACTTAAGGACCCCAGTCAAACTGGCCTGACTCCAAAGCCCATCTCTTTCTTCTGCACTATGAGTGAAAAGGAGCCAGGAAGTAGCAGTGACAGCCAGGAGGGCCCAGAGCCTGTTTTGTTCTACAGAAGGTCATTCCTGGCAGAGCTAAGTTATGGTTTTCACGGGCCATGGGCACTTTGCCTTCATGGGCCCTTTCCTCCTAAAACAATATTAAAAAATTGTATTTAATGACTTCACTGGCATAAAGACTAAACCAAAAAACCCACTGCCATCCAGTCGATTATGACTCTTAGCGACCCTATAAGATGGAGTAGAACTGCCCGATAGTTTCCAAGGAGCACCTGGTGGGTTTGAAGTGCTGACCTCTTGGTTACCAGCTGTAGCTCTTAACCACTACACCACCAGGGTTCCCCGTATAAAGAAAAAAGTATATTACGTATTATATATTTAATTATATATTAAGACATTTTCTTTGACCTAAAAGTTTAATTTTTTTCTTCTGATTTTAAAAGAAATTAAAATACTGTTGTGAGCCCTCAGAGAATTGTAAGCCCTGGGCACTGTGCTTGCTGTCTGATGGACGTGTCGGCCCCTATTGCTGGAACCAGTGAGTGTCTCTAAAGAGAAGTTTAACCCCAGGAACAGCGAAAATCCTGAACTACATTCCTTGGGAGGGGTGGGGGGTGTGGATACAAAACTGAACAAATCCAAGCATCGTAACTAATATTCACAGTCTTGATAAATCATCTGATGCATCTATATATATTACAAAAAAAAAAAAACATTTTCCATCAAGTCAGCCCTGACTCATGGCACCCTCACATGTGTCAGAGTAGAACTGTGCTGATTTGTCGTTAGATCAATAGGCCTTTCTTCTGAAGAACCTCTGAATAGACTCGAACCTCCACCTTTTAGTTACTAGCCAAGCGCCTTCACCACTGGCGTCACCCAGGGATTTTGCGTCTACATGTGTTGTGGTTGTTAGCTGCCGTGGGGTCAGTGCCTGACTGAGAGTGACCCACGCGCAATGGAACTGAACACTGCCAGGTCCTTGTCATTCCCAGAATGCTCCAGGGGAGATCGGACAAGGTTCCACTGTGAATCATGGGGTTTTCATTAGCTGATTTTTGCAAGTAGATTGCCAGGTCTTTCTTCCTATTCTTAGTATGGAAGCTCCAGTGAAGCCTGTTCAGCATCATAGCAACACACAAGCCTCCGCTGAAAGACCGGTGGTGACTGCATACGAAGCGCATTGGCCAGGAATTGAACCTGGGTCTCCCACACTGAAAGCAAGAATTCTACCACTGAACCACCACTCCCTCAGGCATCTCTATATAAAAATAACCTGATAAGTACAGTTGAATCTCTGTGCCATCGTCTAATCTTGCATAAATTCATTAAACTTTAAGCCTGTTTCCTTGTTCGTAAAATGGCATGAAAAAATAAAAGCCTGTAGCTCAGGCGGTTGCCGTGAGGGCTAAAAGAAGTAAATTCGAATAAAGAGCTTAGCAGAGTATCTGGCATATAGTAAACACGGAATAAAGTTAGCTAAAAAGTATTATGACCATCATCATCACCATTATCACGCCTATTCCACTACCATTTATTACTGCTGCTACCCACAAAGATAATGGAACAAAACATTCTAATTTGGGGCTTACCCCGATAATCCAAGAGGTGTATTACCACACCTAGACAGACTCAATGGGCTCGAGCACAGCAATGATTGTGAGGAGGGGGCAGGCCCTGGCAGTGTTTTGTTCCGTTGTACATGAGGTCGCTCTGAGTCGGAACTGACTCCACAGCACCTAAGGACAACAACGAATAACGGTCTCAAGGGAAGAGGCTGAGGTCCAAGCATCAATATCTGACTCTTATATGTTAGATTCATAAGGCAACCAACAGATGATACACACGATAACAGAGCACACAAACAAAATGAAGAAAATCCGGGCAACGGAGCCACTGACTGGTGCAGCTCTGGTAAAAAGAGAAAATACTCGTTGTGGAAAACATTGCTCAGCATTATGTAAACGAGAGTAACCGTGCCCCAAAACAAAGTTATGCACAAGACCAGACCTAACGTAATCAAACCTGTGCCCCTACAAGCGCATACAAATCAACCCCCATTCCTGGTACTGTCCACGCAGTGTTCTCCGTGTAAAGGAGCCACCATTTATGAACATTGCGGCTGTTTTCTGTGTTTTGCCGTTACAAAGGACGCTGTAAGGAATACTTTTGTACAGAAGTGTTTGCATATACATGAGAGAACACTATAGGAAAAAGTTCCAAAAGTGAGCCTGCTCGTTATGGATTGAATTGTGCTCCCCAAAACTCTGTGCCGTAAATCCTAACCACTATACAGCACAGTGGTTGAGAGCCACGGCTGCTAACCAAAGGGTCGGCAGTTCAAATCCACCAGGCACTCCTTGGAAACCAGATGGGGCTGTTCTACTCTGTCCTAAAGGGTCGCCATGAGTCAGAATCACTTGACAGCAATGGGTTTTATACCTGTGGTGAGGTATAGGAGCCCTGGTGGCACAGTGGTTAAAGGTATAAAAAAAAAAAAAAAGAATTTTTTCGTTATAATCCCATTTGGAAATGGGCTTTCTTTGTTATGTTAATGAGGCAGTATTAACAAAGTGTAGCGAAGGTGCCCTGGTGGGACAGTGGTTAAAGCGCTTGGCTGCTAACCAAAAGTTCGGCGGTTCAAACCCACCAGCAGCTCCAAGGGAGAAAGAGGTGGCAGTCTGCTTCCTTAAAGATTACAGCTTTGGAAACTCCATGGGGCAGTTCTATGCTGTCTATAGGGCCACTAGAAGTTGGAATTGACTCGATGTCGGCAGTAGGTTTTGTTTACGTATTAGCGTAGAGTACGTCTTAAATCAATCTCTTTTGAGATATGAAGAAGGTGATTAAGGGTGCAGAGATGGGAGAAGAGAGATGCCACATGAAGATCACCAAGGAGCTGAGGAATAGAAGCTGAAGAGACAAGGACCTTCCCCCTGGAGCTGACACAGACAGAAAGCCTTCCCCCAGAGCCAGTGCCCTGCATTCAGACTTCTAGCCTACCAACCTGTGAGAAAATAAATTTGTTTGTGAAAGCCACCCGCTTGTGGTGTATCTGTTACAGCAGCACTAGATAACTAAGACACTGCTGGATCGAACTGTAACAGGGCAGCGACTTACATTCCCCAATTCAACAATAAAGTTTTATCAAGAAAATTAACAGAAAAGTGAAACGTGGAAAGCTGACTCTGTTGTCATATATACATGAAGTGTTTTAAAACGTGTGTTAAGGAGCAACTCACTATCAAAGAAGAAATTCGAGGAGAAACAGCAGCTAAGTATTTGAGAAGGAAACAAAACTGAAAAGGGCATGAATTCTACCCTGGGAACTGCAAGAAAAACTTGAAAAGGGGATTCATGTCCTGGGGGGAGAAAGATAACCCTGAGGAGATGAAAGCAGCGCTCACAGAGAAGCAGGCCTAGCAGAAGGAAAGGAGAGATGGACCCTGGGATAAAAGGGAACCGGGTCAATAAATAGCAGAAGAGATCTAAGTGACAGAAAACATTCCAGGAGTACATACACAAATTGTCTTTTGGGAGGTGGCCCTTTTCCCACAAGACGGGGACAATGTAATCTTCACTGAGCTGAGGCTGAGACATGACTTGTACCTTCACCAGAGTCCCTTTTTATTGTCCTCTCTTTTACACCTGAAACCAGACACTCTTCTTGGTTGGAAACAAAAGAAATGGGGTGAAAAGCATAGCACTTGAACCACCGGGCACTCCGGGTGATTAGAATAAAGTTAGAATAAATACTTAGACCTGGAGTTGGCAGAGGAATACGCTGCTGTGAGGAAAAGCTTGTATTACAGATAAAATGAGACTCTTTTGAATGCCAAAGAGAAGGAGAGGCAGCTTGCTCCAGTGTGAAGACTGAGCAGGAGGTGGGAGAGCTGGGATCTGATCAGGGGCTGCCTCTAGTTAGAGGGAGAACCTCAGCAGTTTGCATCCACTGGACAGGGAAGTCTTGATTGGGCACTTGGGCTGTTCACCAGGAGGAAACCCTGCAGAGTAGCTAGAAGGTACCTTGACAGACGGAGCCTCTGCTAAGGGCACCCCTCCACCCCCTTGTTACCCTCATCCCAGGTCGCTAAATTGGTAGGAAGGAGCGCGAGGTAATACCATTATAGGTTTAAAGGTAGGCTCATTCATTCCTGCACGCGCTCATTCAGCCCAGGACAATGTAATCACTGGATCAAAACCAAACCAGTTGCCGTCCAGCCAACTCTGACTCCTGGTGATCCCATGTGTTACAGAGTAGAACTGTGTCCCAAGAACTTTCTTGGCTGTAATCTTTATAAAAGCAGATTGCCAGATCTTTTTTCCATGGTGCCACTGGGTGGGCTCAAAATGCCAACCTTTAGGTTAGTAGTGCAAACCGTTTGCATCACCCAGGGACCTCAGTGTAATCACAAGGGCCCTTGTTAAGAGGGAGGCAGGAGAAGATTGGGCTACAGAAGAGGACAAAGTGATGTGATGATGAAGCAGAGACCGAGAATGAGAGATTCGAAGATGGTACACTGTTGGCCATGAAGTTGGAGAAAGGGGTTACAGGCCCAGGAATGCAGGCTGCCTCTAGAAACTCAAAAAGACGAGGAAATGGACATCCCTAGAGCTTCCTGAAGGAACCAGGCCTGCCAACACCTTGACTTTAGCCCAGTAATACTTACCGACTTCTGACCTCCAGAACTGTAGATAATACAGTTGTGTGGTTTTAAGCCAGTAAATGTGTGGTAATTTCCTACAGCAGAAGAGGAAACTAATACACCCAGGGATTATTCCATCAGAGTACGTCCAAACCCATTCCCAATATTTCTACTGCCCACATAGTGTTCCTCTGTATGA
Source organism: Loxodonta africana (assembly GCF_030014295.1). NCBI lineage: Eukaryota > Metazoa > Chordata > Mammalia > Proboscidea > Elephantidae > Loxodonta > Loxodonta africana. The sequence goes on along the minus strand of NC_087345.1, from coordinate 170,871,099 downwards.
AGGAACCACGATTTATGAACATTTAAGCTGTTTTCTATGTTTTGCTGTTACAAAGAATGCCATAAGGAACACTTTTGTACAAAAGTATTCGCACATACATGGGAGAACATTTGTAGCAAAAAGTCCCAAAAGTGAAATTGTTAGCTCAAATTGTAATATCCATTGCCAAATTTTCTTAAATGGCATTTTGATATCACCTATTATTTTCCCTTGTCTGTGACTTACCTGATGCCATTCATAAGAAGGCTCATAAAGAGGCATCTTTGGGGTCTAGTTAGCAGACATGCTCAAGAAAAGTCACCTCAAAATTTCATACTATCTAATCAGGGCCACAATAAATGGACCTGAGAGAATAGGACAAAAAGGTGAAACAGAACCTCGAATTTCTCACACACACACACACACACACACACACACACACAAACAGACTTACTGAACTGGTTGAAACTGTAGGACTCCCCAAGACTATTGCCCTGAGATACCCTTCAAACCTTGAACTGAGACTAACCCCTGAGGTCATCTTGTAGCTAAATAACAAATTGGCTCAAAAAATAATGAATATTACCTGTAACTACTGTGCTCCTTTAAAAAAAATCACCTATATGAAACCAAATGGTCACCAATTCCTTTAAAACAAAGACAAGAATGTAAGGGGACAGGGAAACTAGATTAATGGAAATGGAACAACCAGAATGGAAATAATGAGAATATTCATGAGTTGTAAAGAATGTAACCAATGTCACTGAACAACTTGTGTAGAAATTGTTAAATGAGAACCTAAACGGCTCTGTAAACCTTCACCGAAAACAAAATTAAAAAAAAAAAAGTTTCAGACTGTCATAATCATTCTACACAAAGCCTTTCCTTGAACTACAGAAGCAAAAGCAATGAAAACCGGGAAGACAGCAATACTGCAGCCAGCAGCCTTTACCTTCTTATAGGAAGGTCCATGGGACGGTTCTTTTCTGGGGCAGCCCTTCTTTTCCAGATTGAAGGCAATAATGGTCAATCAAAAGTCCTACGTTAACACTCCTTGCCAAAAAAGGCACCAGAGTTTATGCTCTGCACTAGTTGAGGTTCCTTCTTTGAATAAGTATTCACAAGGGTCGTCACTTAAAAAAGAAAAATAATCCCTGCAAATTCAAAACGGAAAAGGACCAGCTTTTTATGAAGGTTGACTCCAGTTGATTTAGGTATTAGAGTTGGTCGCAAAATAAACACACATTTGAAGTTGCGTTTAAAAAGAAAAATTTCTGAGATATGCAAAAATACTATGATACATATACAGGTAACTTTGAAGTCTAAGAAAAATCAGCGAATTCACCTCCGCTTCATGATTAGGAAACCAAAGCTGGGGAAGGTTAAGCAACTTATCGATGGTTATATACCTCTTTAACGACAGAGTTGATGATATATACCCATTGCTGTCGATTCCAACTCATAGCCACCCTATGGGACAGAGTAGAACTGCCCCATAGGGTTCCCAAGGCTGTAATTTTATGAAAGCAGGCTGCCACATCTTTCTCCCTTGGAGCAGCTGGTGGTTTCAAACTGTCGACCTTTGGTTTGCAGCCGAGTGCTTAACCACTGCACCACCAGGGCTCTATAGATATAGATATTGATGCAGATAACAGCAACAAAAAAAAAAAACCCGAACTGGTTGCCATTGAGTCAATTCTGGCTCATAGTGACCCTACAAGACAGAGTAGAACTGCCCCATAGGGTTTCCAAGGAGCAGCTGGTAGATTCGAACCACTGACCTTTTGGTTAGCAGCCAAGCTCTTAACCACTGAGCCACAGGACTCCATAAATATAGATATAGATACAGGTAGAAATAGAGATATAGAAGCCCTGGTGGCACAGTGGTTAAAGCAATGGACTGCTAACCTAAAGGTCATCGGTTCAAAACCACCAGTGGCTCCACGAGACAGCCACTGCTTCCACAGAGTCAGCTTCCACAGAGATTTACAGCCTTGGGAACCCCATGGGGTCACTATGAGTCGGAATCTACTTGACGGCAGTGGGCTTGATTGTATGGGTATAGATATAAACCTGTTGCTGTCAAGTTGATTCTGACTCATAGGGACGCTAAAAAAAAAAAAATAGATATAGATATAGATACAGATAATCCAGTGTTTCCACAGTATCAGGCTGTCTTGAAAAGAAAGTAATGGATTAGCTTTCTCCACTAGCCCACTGAGAAAATTTTACTAAGGTACTACGTCTATCTCTGAAAAGCATTAACTTAAACAAGACACAGACAATTTAAATGAGGTCCTGTGGTAGGCGATGGTTTTTGATAAGCAAACACATGAATATATGACCATCCCTTAATCATCCATTCTGTTGGTTGTGATGTCAGTGGAATAATTAAGAACAGCAAATAGTCTAAGAGTATAGGCAACTTGCTTCAGCTGGGCAGCAGGGAACATTCCAGAATTAAGCCAATCCCTGGGTCAAGGAGGGACAGGCCAGACCCAGCTAGAAATCAGTGGGTCCCATTACATACAACTGAGGAATTGACACTGAAGTGCTTTTGTGGTTTTTATTCTAAATCATCCAGTCTTCCGCCTACAAAAATGTCTACAATTGAAGTTAATTTATGCAACTCAGAGAAAAAAAAATGAACCAAAACTGTACAATATTTTCTTTTATAAAGAAAGATGACTCCAAGAAACAAGGTTCCAACCAATCCTGTCTGGCTGCAAAGGCAATTAACTGGGACTACGGTGCTTTGAAGGGGGGCCTGTAGACGCTATTATGTCCCTGGGAAAACAAGAAATCACAAACATTTTCCATAAATCTTCCCTTCTGGCAATTTAAAAACCAGAAGGAGATAAATGAGTGACAGACCTAACCATGCCTGTCTTCGTCATGGCTAAGCCATGGCTATCATCCCTCTAATCAGCAGAAGGTAGGCTCCTTTCTTTTTCTAATGAGGTCACAACCATTAGTCACTTCAATATTATCATCTGACATAATTGTGATACTGTTGCAGACAGAGGTTAGGTGTGGTGGAGTCTTGCTCCTCATCAAAAAGACTTCCCCAAACACTTTCATGGGGGAACATGCTTGGACTCAAGCCAAAATTCCAGGTTTCAGATAAGTGGATGCTGCCCCCAACCCATGGCATGGACGACAGCTTTCTTTGTTGTACACAGAGACTTAAAGTGGACCAGATCACAAGGAGACAGGTGGTACCACCAGAGTGCTCTTCTCACTGGTTCCCCTGAGGACCTCCAGAAAAAGTCCTCTTTAACTGCAGCTCAACGGATAAATAATTGCCTGCTCCAAGACCCAGTACCCAAAGCCAAGTTTCCCAACACATCTAGCAACCTGGCCACAAACATGGTCTGTCTCAGCCTTTCCGCCTTGGAAGGAAAAGATGAGGAAAATTCCTGTCCTGCTCCAGCTTATCCCCTCTGATGACTCCAAGGGCGGAAGAATTTTCCATCCTGCATAGACAGTAGGTTGAATCTGTAGATCGCATTTTCAAAGTTAGCAGGAAGGTTTGTCTGAGCCAGACACCCAATCAGTCACAATTATTGAACTTGAAACTACTTTAGCGTTTTCAATGACAACTCAAAAAAAAAAAGTAGCACAGCACTCAGGCTTGAAAAATGGAGTTTGCGCTTCTAAGAGTTACTTACCAACATTTTCAACGGTCACTTGCTTTCTCAATTCCTAGTTATATTTAAACTATTCTGTGTTCATTTCCTCAGCTTCATGCCTTTTACAAGCCATTTCTCCTACTACGTTAGAGGAGAGGGGGCTTCCCCCACTCCCAAACTACCCCACCTGTTCTTCAGGTGCTTCTCACTCTTCCCACCTATGACGTATATGTTGACAGTCTGATAGTACGTATTATCTGTACGTCTCATGTTGGCTCTTGACTAGACCCTGCCTGGCATGTCATGTAACTTTTTCATGAGGGTCTATCTTATCTGAAAGTAGATTAGAAATTCCTTAAGGACAGCAATGTTCATGTTCCACCTGTTTTATGTACATGATCCTGCTCACCTGTGCCTGCCTCCCACCCATCACCACGTACCCTCTGTGCAGAGGAGAAATAATCAGTTGCCACCGAGTTGACTCCAACTCCTGGTGACCGCATGTGTGTCAGAGTAGCACTGTACTACATAGGGTTTTCAATGGCCGATCTCTCGGAAGTAGATTGCCAGACTTTTCTTTTGAGGTGCCTCTGAGTGAACTAGAGGTACCTGCGGATGGACTAGACCCATCAACCCTTCAGTTAGCAGCCAAGCACTGTAACTATTTGTACCACCCAGGGACTCCAGAAGAATAATAGTACACAGTAAAACATGTTGAACTGATGATGGGCATAGGTCTTGAGAAAGGCAGAAAGACAAACCCAGATGCCATATATGCAAAACTACACATTTCTTTTTAAACTTGAGATTACTCCAAACAGGAGCATAATAAACATAAAAGCACTTCTATAACCTTCCCTCTGTGATTCTTTTCCATTTGTACTTCATCCCTAGCAACAGGATTTAAAGCCTTTTTTTTTTTTTTTTCTCCTGCTGGCTCAACATTTGAAGAAATTTTTATGCAAAGCATGAGATCTAGAAGACTTGGAAAAATGATTCAAATCCCATTTTCCCAGTAGTTGACTTCTCTCCCAATTCCTCATACCTGATCTGCCCCAAGCAAGATACAATTTTATCATAATTACAGATTTTTACAGATAAAACAACTGAGGTGTATAAAAATTAAGTAACTTGGCCAAATTCATACAGCCTGTAATGGGTAAAGCCAGAACTAAAACCCAGGTTTGTCTACACCTTGCTGTTCAAAGAGTGGTCACTGGACCAGCAGCATCAGCATCACCTGGGAATTTGTTAGAAATGCAAGTCCTCAGGCCCCACGGAGACCTACTGAATCTGAAGCCCTGGGATGGAGCCCAACACTCTGTGGTTTAACGAGGTCTGCAGGTGATTCTATGTACTCGGAATTCTGCGAATCACTATAGGGGTCAGTGATCTTTTCCTTACAGAGCCAAATAGTATTTTCAACGTGCAGGTGGTATGCAAAGGCAGCCATAGATAACGTATAAATAAATGGGCATGTTGCACTGAAACCTTAGTTACAAAAAAAAACCTTATTTACAGTCATGATGGCAGCACCACAAGGTGGATGTAATTAATGTCACTGAATTCTGCACTTAAAAACAGTAAAAAACAAAACAAAGGCAAAGTTTTTGTCATATGTATATTTTACTACAATACCTTTTTTTTTTTTTTTTTTTTAACTATTTACAAAACCAGGTGGCCAGTCTTTGGACTGTAGTTTCTCAATCCCTCAAATTCTTATATAACAGGTATTTGAGAGTTTCTACAGCAAAACTTAACTTGTTAAAGATAAGTAATAGTCTCAGGATAAAAGTTTTAATTAACTAAACTAAGGCAGTTAAAAACATTTTTATAAAATTTTGTCACTTTTTTCTTAAATTAACTTGCCCAGTGAAAGATTGTCTTTGACAAACTGACTTTACTACAGATGATGATTAAAACACTTATAATTTAATACTCTTCATACCTACCAAATTTGTTGAGAGTTAAGTCAACTCCATGTTAGGGCTAAAGCCCCTAGCCCTAAATGGATTTTTCCTAGAATGTTAAAGATTTTTTTTTTAATTAAAGTAAAACTCATATGTGACAGAAAAATTAAAAAGAAAAAGAAAGGACCAAAAGTTCAAGTCTCCCATTTTCACTATGCCCATCCCCACTTTCATTCTTGATTTTTCTTCCAAGATTTTTGTTTAGTCACATCCAGTATATTTTTCAATCCAGTTGTTGAATTTCTTATTCTCACAATCATCTTTTAATTATTAGGAGCCCTCTCAGGCAGCTCCTTTGTCATAACAACATGTTCTTATTTTAAGGATATAATATTGTCTTGAATTGCTCTGAGAATTAAAAATAGATTTTTTTCAGTTTTTTTTTTTTAAGTTTCCTGAATTGTATTTGTTTTCTTCAGAATAAGCTATTCTATCATTTTGTATTATTCCCTTTCTCTCATGAAATTGGTATTGTCAAATACCTAATGTCAACAGCTGTGACTGAAGGACAAGGCTGATCTCTACTTACTGTAAGTCTCTCAGGACTCTCTTAATGGGGGAACGCCCTGAACACACTGGGTAAGGGAATAGGGAACATTTGTATTGACAGAAAGGATTCTCTGTTGGTGGTGCAAATGGTTAGCATATTCAGCTGCTGACCAAAAGGCTGGAGGTTCAAGCCCACACAGAGGCACCTTGGAAGAAAGGCCCAGTGGTCTAATTCTGAAAAATCAGCCAAGGAATACCCTGTGGAGCCCAGTTCTACTCTGACACACATGGGATTGCAATGTGTCGGAATTGACACATTGGCAACTGGTTTACTGGTTGTACAGAGCCTTGGTGGAGTAGTGGTAAGGAGCTCACCTGCTAACCAAAAGGCTGGCAGTTCAAATTCACCAGCTGCTCCTTGGAAACCCTATGGGGCAGTTCTACTGTCTTATATGATAGCTATGAGTCAGAACTGACTCGAGGGTACCTAATAACAACAACAGAGAATGCAATCTGGAGATGCCCAGGATTGCTCAGGCCATAAGGAACCTTGGTACATTTCACTCCTGGGTAAAGCTGCCCTATCCCAGTGTTTGCTATGGAGGCCCAGGGTTACCTCTGGCTTTCCTCTTTAGACCCCAGCACCTACAGTGCCTTAATCTTCAGTCTTGAGAAGTTTTTTGGTTTTATCCAGGTGATGTAATTCGCCCATGTTTGCTTTGTAATTGAGGAGTGGGGTAGAGAAGAAAAAAGAGGAAAAGAAGTGGGGCTGTAATTGAGGAAGAGTGTCCCAAAGTCCTGGATTCAGAACTTTAAGTAAACACTCTGATGAGTGCCCCTCGACCTATTCCTGCCCTTTGTGTTGGATGACTCCAAGCTTGGCTCTTCTCCAGCCCTCCCTTATCTCTAGAAACCCCTTCTCTATTTTTATGTTTGTTTGCTTTTCATATAGGCCCATCTGCTTTCCATCTACCAGCATTTATTCACATTCTGTGGTTCCTTTATCGACATCTAGCACTGTTTCATTAGCTAGATGTATGGATGGATGAACGATAGACAGTTAATTACTTCAGCCATTTCAGCGGGACCTTGAGAAAGTACGCAGTCGATGTGTGTGCTCAGTCTCGGAAACATTCAGCTAAATTTACAACGCATGGAATTTGTCTTTGGGGAAGCCATCTCTATCTTTCTCTCCTTCCACCCTATCAAATTATATTTTCAGGAAATAATTTGATAAATACCTACATGATAAATACATCATCTCAAAAATATTTCTGGAAAATACCTCCACCAAGAATAAATAATAAAAGGAAAGGTTAGAAGCTGATTTTAATAGAAACAAAGACCTTAAGCTAAAAAGAAAAAGTTATTATCTGAGAATTTCAGGCACCAGGAATAGTAGCAAGCATTCAAACATTTTGTAGAAATTTTCCTTTCACTGGGAATTTAATTGCCTAAAATTAATAAAGGTTCAATTTGAACAGCCCCAACCCCAACACACCTACCAGCTAGATGAACCATTGACCTTTTGGTGATACTTGTAATCAACTGAGGAAGCAATGCAATATTTTAAGAAAGGTCATAAACCAGACCAAAATGACCACATCGAGGTAATTCTAGACATCTCATTTTCTTAAATTGTCTAATACTGTAGGACTCTTTGAAAGTTCATAGAAAAGAAGTATTGCTTAACCTACATGCATTTCAAAGAAACTTCCAAACCAAGTATTTCGCCTCATCATAAATAATACCTTATGCAGATGGGAAGAAACCAGAGCCTGAGTACACAGGATTAGAAAGGATAAAGGTGGATAACACAGGTAAATAAACAATCCTGGATAATGACCAAGAGCAAAATCATGTCTGGATTTTAAATTCTGACTTTTATTATAAATATTTAAAAAATAAATAAACTAACACTAATAGTTGAACCTGTAAATTTGGCCACTACTCAAGATATCTTTACTTTGATTATAACAGATATTATGTGTTATATTGCATTTGTTCAAGGTTTTATGAACGGCAATTGTAGGACAACTAATGTGAGCCAAAAACCAAGCCAGTTACTGCGGAGTCGATTCCAACTCATGGCAACCCCATGTGTGTCAGAGTAGAACTCAATGGCTGATTTTTCAGAAGCAGATCACCAGGTCTTTCTTCTGAGGTGCACTTGGATGAACTTGAACTTCCAATCTGTTGATTAGCAGCCAGGCATGTTAACCATCTGCACCACCCAGGAACTCCAATTAATGTATACCAAAAAAAAAAAAAAAAACCCCATTGCCATCAAGTCGATTCTGACTCACAGCAACCCTGTAGGACAGGGTAGAACTGCCCCATGGGGTTTCCAAGGAGCAGCTGGTGGATTCAAACTGCCGACCTTTGGGTTAGCAGCCAAACACTCAACCATTGCACCACCAGGGCCCCTAATTATAAGAACCTTTTTAAAAGTTAGTAAGTGGTACAGTCTTGGGTCCCCTACACTTTGCAAATACAGAGAAAAACAGTTTCTTAGCTCTCAAACTAAGTTTATATTCCGAACCCTTGTACTTCGAAGCTGCCCTTCGTATCTGTCTTTCTCAAGCATATGCGCACACACATGGGTATGTGTGCATGTTTGCGTGCACGCGCGTGCTCGCGCACACACACACACTCCTTGCTTTTCATATCCATGGTTACGTGGGCAGGCCCTATGGCCAGACTCAGCCATACTCTACAGTTATGAAGCATGACAGAGCTGGAAGGAAAACATCTGGTCCGAGGCTGCTGCTTGCCTTTGTAGCAGAGCAGATCCTTTGATCTCCAACTGGAGTTCTCTATCGAGCCTAGCAGATCAATTAGTTAATAGACCTTTCCCACTGGTTGTCCCACCAGCGGACTACCCAGGGTAGAAATAAGTTCTATTTATCAGTCCTTCTCTTCCCCTTCTACTTTACGCCGATCCTTTTTTGTCCTTGAAATAACATAATTATTAAGCCACTTCAGTCACTTCTGTGGTTAATGATTCTCTCCTTTCTTCGGTTCTGCTCTCATGCTGAAACCTCAGGGTGGGTTTTAAACACACCAACCCGTGGCTACAGTTTCACTCCCTATACAATTAAAGCTATGCACAGCCATTATTAAAGCCAGCATCTTGTCCAGGTTTTGCTGGTCCCCTTGAGGAACTGGAATTATCGTTTTAGTATCTATTTCTCCAAAAATTCAGAGAAGTAATATAACCTGAACATTTCCACCTGGACTTCATTCTGATAAGCTTAGTTAATTATCCTTACATTATGAAGATCTGTTCCAGGAATTTAAACAAGCATATGTGATCTTTTCCTAAGGACTTTTATCCCATTTACAATGACGTTGCTATCACCGCTTTTTAGAAAAGGATAATTACATGTCAGGAAACCAAACTGAATTATTTTGGGACTCATATGTAGGATCCCAATTAGTGTTACTGATTTTCAGTGGGGTCAAGACATTATACCTGAACTCTACTTTTCACCATAACAGAAAACCATTATTTTGTACTATATTTACCAGTCAAAAACTAAAATAGTTCTTTCTTTAAACAGCATTAGCCAATTGACTGTTCTCTTTGGACGCACCAGTTAAACCAGTTGCATAGGGGACAGTCAAGGACAACACCATGCTCCAGTGAGCTGGTATTTTCTACTCGGCTCAAAACATTTTACAGCAAGAGACCCCAGTCTGATTGATATGCTGTGGCCAAAATCAAACTCGGTGGTTCCCAATACTGGCCATCACTGAAGCACCTCATTGGGGATAAAACATGGCAGCTGTTTCCCAGTGTGGCGTGGCACCCTGGGCACTTAAGAGCACTTCACTCAAATAAAATTGCAAAGAGAATTTCAGGAGGCAGAATGTAATTATCCACTTTGGAGTTTGGCACGAACATGAGGACTAAACAGTGCTGTCCTTTGTCCCAAAAATGAAACTTGTCAAAGATCTACGACAGACACAGTCAGGAACAGGAGGAAGGAGCCTGGAGTCTTGTTTCTTTCCAGTGCCCCCCTTTTCACCTCCATACATCACCCATCCTTAAGGCCTCAAGAAAACAGAACAATCCTCAAGGTGGCCCCTCTTATGTCACGTTACTACCACTCTGAATGCTTTTTAAATAAGGCTAGGCATACATTCTCAATAGTGTCCCTGGGCCACCATCCCTGTGGCTCAGCAAAAATGAAGAGCTACTTAGAACACAAGTCTTAGAGCTTTGCCTTGCAGAGAGCTCTACCCAAGGCTTGGATATAGAACCTTCCGAAGTTCCTTTTAGATGGTAACGAACAGTGTAACTATCCTGGAAAATTAAAAAAGACAGCTTCACACTCCAAAGGTTGTCTTATGTCTTATTTCCATAAGCTTTCTAATAATTAACACTTCTAATTAGGTTGGGAGGAAATTAACTGCTAAGCCTGGGTCTTGGAATGTTCGCCACTAGGTACTTTCAGAGAGTTATTGAATGTCAGTTAACTCCTTGATTTATGCCAAAGTATACCCATGAAGAGGCCATGGTGGTTCAGTGGGAAAATTCTCACCTTCCAGGCAGGAGGCCCAGGCTCAATTTCTAGCCAGTGCACCTCTGCACAGTCACCACCCACCTGCCATTGGAAACTTGTGGTGATGTTGAACAGGCTTCAGTAAGCTTCCACACTAAGATGGACTAGGAAGAAAGGCTTGGCAGTCTACTTCCAAAAATCGGTCAGTGAAAACCCTGAGAATCGCAACTGTCCAGTCTGCAAACGATCACAGGAATGGTACAGGATCAGGCAGCCTTTCATTCTGTTGTGCATGGGTTCTCCATGAGTTGGGGGCTGACTTGAAAGAGGCTAACAACAACAACATACCCACAAAAGAGCAGCCAGGCCAGGACAAAGTGGAAGTTACCTCAGACCCTTACAACCTAACGTTTCCTCTGTGTGTTTATTGGGCTCTGCTCTCATTCCCTGACTAATGGGATTCTTAACATGATTCTCTTTCCTAATTTTTCCTTCTTATTAACTCTTTTGAGAAAGGCACCATCACAAATGTCTTCATCCTAGGATCTGACACTCACTCCTTCTAACCTCTATTGACATTGATCCAACTAGCACCCCGTGATAACAGGCCTAAGGCCCATGGTCCTGACTCAAGAAACAATTGGCTGGTGAAAGCTAAGATACAGAGCTCTAGAATCCCCATTCCTTCCCCATGACTTTTAAGTCCATCCATTCCCAAAAGGAAAAGTTTTTCTATCATGGTTAGTCTTAAACCACTTAATGTTATGGCTATTTATGTAAAATAGGTGCCGAAACTAGTTTCAGATTTCCATAAAGTCATACGATTCCCTTTATTGTTCACCCTAGATAACAAATACTCTCTTGAGCAGAACTAGGGAATTCTTCTTTCCCAAGAGCCACACTTCATCAAGTGGCCCAGGTCAAATTTTATGATGTGTAAACTTGGTAGGGAATAAACATCAACTAGAAGTCTGCACATTTCTCACTCATGCAATTTTGTCACCTCTGGTAAAGGTGTTTTGGGCCACTTTTCTAACGGAGGGGCAAAAATCAGCTCTTTGATGACTCACTTTCTGGTCTCTTTTCTGATCTCTCAGGTAAAGATTTAACTGCCCCATTTTGATTTTTGTTTCTAATAAAAACCTTGAGTTTTTGTTTTTTTTTTTTTAATCCCAAAAATAAAATGCTCAAAATAAGCAATGGCTAGAATGTCTGCTATGTGATGTGCCCAAGTCTGTTTAATTCCAAAACCCAAGTTCTTTCCTTACTGCCTCCCAACTACCTACTGTGTCAAATCCTTTTTTTTTTTTTTATTGAGATAACTTATAAACAGTAAAATGCACAGATCTTAAGTATGCCGTTTGATGAGTTTTGGCAAACGCATAAGCCCGTGTAACACAAACCGCACCAAGAGGTAGAACATTTTCATAGCTCCAAATAGCTTCCTTTTCCAATCAAAGCCCTCCCCACCCCGAAGCAGGCAATCACTACTGTGATTTTCTATCACCATCAATTAGTTTTGCTTATTCTCGAACATCATATAAATGGCGTCACAGAGCAGTTGTCGTCTTCTGCGCCTGGCTTCTTTCATTCAGCTTGTCTTTGAGAATTGTTCATGTTGTTTTATGTGTCAATAGTTCATTCCTTTTTATTGCTGAGTAGTGTTCCATTGTATATATTTTTTGAAAGACACTTACGTGCCTGTTGATGAGGGGGGATTTTCCTGGTTTCCATAAACAGGAGAAAAAAAACGGGTACCCAAAGTTTAAAACAACTTGGGAGAGTCACAAAGTAAACATGAAACAGCCATCCACATTTACTCTTTTGCTTTAGGGTCATGATCCAATGAAGCTCTTAGGGGAAGCAAGAGAGGCTGACAGAACATTCCACTGTGATAAAACTAAAGAAGACCCTCACTGCCAGCCCCTCAATTTCTCCCTCAAGTCCTGTCTCCACTCTTTCTTGACACTATCTCTAGGGGTCTGCCTCCAGTCAGCTCTGAGCTTCTGAACTTTTTCACTTCTGGACCTTGGGAGTATGCTAGCTGTTGCTTATTTCTTGCTGACTTCGTAGGACTTTTTCAGAGCACTGAGTTTTATCACACATATGCTAGGCTAAGAGAGCCATTTAGCAAAACTCCTTTGGTGAATGGACTCTGGAAAGCCCTCTGTGAAATCAGCTTACCTGGAATGGAATCCCTACTTTCTGCCCTTTGAGAAGCCAAGATCCCTTCCCCTTGGCTGCCATAAAAAAAATTGTTGTCTTTTCACCCACATTCACAATGGGTTAAGTTTCTTTTTCAGACTTGCTAAAAGTGCTTGTCTGATCTCTAAATAAGACTTGTCATTTGATGATGCGTAATCGAAGTAAATATACTCAACTCTAATTTACAGGTGAAGAGGAGATTTAAAACTTAAAAGAAGCCATTTAAGGAAAAGCTATTGTTTCTGTTAGCTGCTATCAAGTTGGCTTCCGACTCATGGAGACCCCATGTGCAACAGAATCAAATGCTGCTTGGTCCTGCACCATCCCCAAAATCAGTTGCTGATTGGACCGTTGTGCTCCATAAGGTTTTCATTGGCTGATTTTCCGAAGGAGGTTGGCAGACCCTTCTTCCTAGTCTATTTTAGTGTGAAAGCTCCACTGAAAGCTGTTCAGCATCACAGCAATAACGTAGCTTCCAATGACAGATGGGTGGTGGCTGTGCATGAGGCATATTGCCCAGAAATCAAACCCTTGTCTACAGCATGGAAGGTAAGAATCCTACCATTGAGCCACCACTGCCCCCTTACGTAAAAGCAGAACCCCTCGATATGCAACCCCAGGATTTTGCTGGGATCACCTCTGTTATTCACACTTCAATAACCCAGTCTCCGTTTTGTCCCAAATGGACCTCCCATTGAGTAGGAGCATCAGGACATTGCTTGACACCAGGATTAAAACACACCTTCCCTCTAGCTAATTTAATGGGCTACTTCCAACAGGACTTTTAAAAAAGGGATTGATATCTCTGGCAAACTAAGTTCAAAGTGTTTAAATGTAGTTCCTTTGAGGCTTATGTCCTTACGTTCTCCATTTTGGCAAAACCTTGTAAACTAATTCCTATCCAATCCTTTATTTCGTACACATTGATCATTAACAACTGTTCAGTCCAGGGTGTAAACCACAGGAAACCAAAGACACCTGGAAAATCCTAACTTCTAGTCTCAACCATAATACTCACTACCCGGTGTCCTTAGGGAAGTGGCATGACCAATATGCATCCCAATTTACCTGTCTGCAAAAAGAGCCTTTCAACAGGATAATCTTTCTGTGATCATTTGACTAAGGTATACCGGAGCCAAGCCATGGTCTTTTAAACCACCTTATACGTATGTGAAAGCTGGACAATGAAAAAGGAAGACCAGAGAAGACTTGATGCATTCCAAATGTGGTGTTGGTGAAGACTGTGGAATATACCACGGACTGTCAAAAGAATGAACAAATCAGTCTTAGGAGAAATACAACCAGAAACCACTTAAAAACAAGGATGGCAAAACTCGGCTCACTTATTTTGGACACGTCATCGGAAAGACCAATCATCAGAAAGGGGCATCATGTTTGGTAAAGTAGAGGGTCAGCATAAATGAAGGAAACCTTCGGTGAGATGGATTGACACAACAGTCACAACAATGAGCTCAAACATACAAGGACCATGAAGCTGGAACAGGACTAGGCAACATTTTTGTTCTGTTATACATTGGGTCCTCATGAATCAGAGCCAACTCAGCAGCAACTAATAATAACGATACCCTTAGGAAAATGAGACAGTTCTATGTCAGCAATGATATCTGCCACCCCATGCCCAATGCAATTTATGTCACAGGCTCCACGACAAAGGCACAGGCACTGCATGGTCCTGCACGGGCAGGAATCCTGGCAGGTCTTCGCATAGCCACTTGAATGCTTCTCTCCATCATGAGATACTTACAGCCCCTTTGTAACAACACGAACACCAGACACAGAAGAGAAACTGGTTGGCTGCTCCTTAAAAACATCCACATTCAAAAGCCTGCCTTAGAAAAACTAAGGTAAACATCTTTTGCACTTGTTGCTGTTGACAGCATGTTTTCAATTTGCAACGCAAATTCATCGGAAGCCTTTTTGCAAGGGAACCGGATGGCCCAGGGAATTGGTAATTGGTAATGAGTTGTGCAGCCTTGTGGGGGGGGGGGGCCTCGGTTACCACTCTTACTCAAGCCCAGCTAAGAAGGAATTACCTGATACTGCTGCAAAGCTTTGCAAAATGAGCCAGACCCAATTCATTCCCTAGCTTAAAACATGAGTTACAACAGTGTCTGACTGGCATTTATAAGGAGAATTTGGGAGAGCCCTGGATGGAGACAGAAGTAGACAAAGAGGAGCTTGGGGTTCTGTCTTAATGCCTGAGTTTTTTCTCCAAGCTATTCCGAGGGAAATTTCCAAGGAATGTCAGGCCTAGAGAAGTAGAATTAATGCACCCCTCCCATTCCTGAAGGGTCAGAAATTCCAGAGTCTTGGAATTTTTATTTCTTCCTAATCACTCTCCCAGTCCAAGGGATCAAGCAACTTTTGCAGCAAACTTCCAGGGGAAAGTAGACTTTGTCACTTGCGAGTTGCTCTATGAGCCCACATTTTCTTTAAAAAGCAAAAATGAAATTTATCATTAAAGCTTTGAAAGTAAACCAAAACAATGAATCTTCTTTTCCAAGAATTACCAAAACGACTTTCAACATTATGATCTGGTCCGCTGTATTTTATTTTCAGCATTTGCAGCCATCCTTGGGGAACCTTCTAGCAGAAAAGCAGGACTTCTACATCACTAGCTTTCCCTGCCGATTCCAGTTCCATATTTATATCACTACTTTCCCTTTACACTCTTTGGTTTATAGTAGCAATAATTTTCCCTCATATACAGTCCAACGAACAGCCAATTAACAAATGCCCACAGCGGTAAGCATTCTTGGCTGTCTTGCCTAGTCAGTCATTAATTTGGTGAAGGAAGGGCTAACAAACTCATAAACGGGAACTCGAATTTTAGAACTTAGTTCAATTTTACGTTATTAAAAAGGAAAATGTAGTAAAAATAATAACAGCATTGCCAAAACTCTACAGCAAAGTCAATTAGTCTCGCAAAGAGCCTGGGAGTCAGCGATCGGGACCTGCATTTGGAACCACTTAGCCTATTCAAACGACTCCAAACA
Organism: Loxodonta africana; assembly: GCF_030014295.1. Taxonomy (NCBI): domain Eukaryota; kingdom Metazoa; phylum Chordata; class Mammalia; order Proboscidea; family Elephantidae; genus Loxodonta; species Loxodonta africana. The sequence continues at coordinate 170,855,299 of NC_087345.1, read as the reverse complement.
TCATCTCCCACAAATCATATTTCAGTGTTCAGGGATGGAGCCTGGTGAGTAATTTCTCAAATTCTTTCACCATCCTTGTTGCAACACAATTTAAAGTCTTCTCTGTGTCTGCAAATTTCAATGACGCACATGTAACCTCATATATGCATGTTTTTACATATGTATGCGTACATTCTGACCATAAAAATTCCGTAGGCTAATACAATGTAGAGTAAAATACATGCTGTAATATATATATTGGTTTTAATATATATTTTAAAAATGTTTTTAAAAGAAAACTACTTTTCAAAGTGAAAAACAACAACACGGACATTACAAGTCTGTGGCAAAAATTCAACTGTACTATGTTCAGAAGCAAAATCATTTTTACAATTTTCATTATATTTCAAGTATGAGATGGTGCTTCTCCTTAAATTAAGAAAATTTGGTAACAGACTTAAGACATGTCATTTGTTCATCAGCAGGTCCCTCTGAACACTAAATATTTTGTTTTGCTCTGATTGATTAATCCATGGGGAAATGTTAAAATGCTAAGTGAAGTTATGTTCACAGGTAATTGTTTCAAAATAGCATTTTCCAATCAACAGTAAACATGAATTAACTGACGAATTTTGTTATTAAAGTATACCCTAGTTCATTAGCCTGTAACAAAAATCCTTCAACTTCCTTAGATGAAAAAGAACGTGTACCCTTTCAGACCCAACCCTCAGCCTGTATAAAAATCCTGAGCGATTTCTATAGGTTTTTCCTAGGAAGATTCAGTTCTAATTAACTCTAATTTTGTACATATTTTCTTTTTCTACAACACTGAAAAAATAGCAGGGGGTTAACCCTGCAGAAAAGATTATTAAAACTTTAATAACCTGAGCCTTTGAACCTTTCTAAATTCTTTACAATTTTCTCACATTTCCAGTCCAGATGTCTGTACACAGTTGTAATGCCAACATGAACTTTTTGTTTACAATTTTGTTTGCCTTATCTATTACCTCCTTTAAAAAAAAAAAAAAAAAGGAAAAACAGTAATTTTACAGCTCTTCCAGCAAAAGGAATTTAGTTATTCTTAAAAATAAATTCGCAAGAATGATTTTTATCCATTTTTAAGTTAAATATTTCCAACAACACAATTATTTCTCCCCTGCTGCTCGAGGTAAATTCTTAGGCAGCCTAGCAACTCGCCTCGCTGAATCACGGCATTCTTTTCATTCAAGCTACAAAGCTTCAAACAACTGAAAAGAGAGTTCACTTTGGACACTTGAACTTTCAAGATTGTTACAAAAGAAAGACCAGAAAGAGGGTATCCCTTAACATAATTAGCTGCTTGCTGATCACCAAAGAAAGGAATTTTTGCATACAATAATAAGCATGGTAGAATTGCTTCTCATAGAAGTTAATATGGCAGCTCTATTATTCCTACCTGGAGATAGAAAACCAAAAGGGAGGGATGCACTCAGCATTTCTCAAGTTGAAAGAAGTGAAGAAAAAATTCAAGCCTCTAGTTGCAATACTGAAGGATTCTACGGGGAAAATATTAAACAACGCAGGAAGCATCACAAGAAGATGGAAGGAAAACACAGAGTCACTATACCAAAAAGAATTGGTCGACATTCAACCATTTCAGGAGGCAACATATGATAAGGAACCAATGGTACTGAAGGAAGAAGTCCAAGCTGCTCTGAAGGCATTGGCAAAACACAAGGCTCCGTGAATTGACAGACATGTTTGAACAAATGGATGTTTCAACAAATGGATGCAGCTCTGGAAGTGCTCACTTGTCTATGGCAAGAAATTTGAAAGACAGCTACCCGGCTGACCAACTGGAAGAGATCCATATTTAAGCCTATTCTCAAGAAAGGTGATCCAACTAAATGTGGACATTATCAAACAATATCATTAATATTATATGCAAGCAAAATTTTGCTAAAGATCATTCAAAAGTGGCTGCAACAGTATATTGACAGGGAGCTGCCAGAAATTTCAGCCGGATTCAGAAGGGTATGCGAAATCAGGGATATCATTGCTGATGTAAGATGGATTCTGGCTGAAAGCAGAGAATACCAGAATGGTGTTTACCTGTGTTTTATTGGCTATGCTAAGGCATTTAGCTTTATGGATTATAACAAATTATGGATAACATTGCAGAGAATGGGAATTCTGGAACACTTAATTATGCACCTGAGAAATCTGTACATGGATCAAGAGGCAGTTGTTCAAACAGAACAAGGGGATACTGCATGGTTTAAAGTCAGGAAAAGGGTGCATCAGAGTTTTGTCCTTTCACCATACCTATTCAATCTGTATGCCGAGCAAATAATCAGAGAAGCTGGACTATACGAAGAAGAACGCAGTATGGGAGGAAAACTCATTAACAACCTGCGTTATGCAGATGACACAACCTTGCTTGCTGAATGTGAAAAGGACTTGAAGCACTTACTAATGAAGATCAAAGACCACAGCCTTCAGTATGGATTATACCTCAACATAAAGAAAACAAAAATCCTCACAACTGGACCAATAAGCAACATCATGATAAACAGAGAAAAGGTTGAAGTTGTTAAGGATTTCATTTTACTTGACTCCACGATCAACGCCCATGGAAGCAGCAGTCAAGAAATCAAAAGACACATTGCATTGGGCAAATTGGCTACAAAAGACCTCTCTAAAGTGTTTAAAAGCAAAAACGTCACCTTGAGGACTAAAGTGCACCTGACCCTTTAATCCACGGTGTTTTCGGTCACTTCATATGCATGTGAAAGCTGGACAATGAATGAGGAAGACCAAAGAAGAATAGACACGTTTGAATTGTAGTGTTGGGGAAGAATATTGAATACACCATGGATTGCCAAAAGAACGAACAAATCTGTCTTGGAGGAAGCACAATCAGAATGCTCCTTAGAAGCAAGTATGTTGAGGCTACATCTCACGTACTTTGGACACGTTGTCAGGAGGGATCAGTCCCTGGAGAAGGACATTATGCTTGGTAAAGTAGAGGGTCAGCAAAAAAGAGGAAACCCTCAATGAGATGGATTGATTGGCGCAGTGCAATATAACAATGGACTTAAGCAAAGCGACAATTGTGAGGATGGTGCAGGACCAGGCAGTGTTTCATTCTGTTGTGTGTAGGGTTGCTACGAGTCAGAAACAACTCAACAGCACCTAACAACAACAACAACATTATCCCAACTACAGACACTGGCTTGACACTCGCGACTTCCCAATAACCAATTCTTGCCTTCTTTTTAATAAAGGAAACCTGGTCATTCATGTGAGCCCATTGCCACCTTACTAAAAGATTGCACTTTGTAAATATCCTTGCTCTGTAATCAATAGGAATGTGGGCAGATGTGTTGAATGGTACTTCCAGAAAGTTACCTTAAAAAGGAGTCATTCTCCAGACTTAACACTCTGACTAAGACTAGAAGAATCCTGGCTGTCATGGTCCCCAAACCTTCTGTTGGCCCAGGGCAGGAACCACTCCCGAAGACAACTCATCAGACTTGGATTGGACTGGACAATGGGTTGGAGAGAGATGCTGATGAGGAATGAGCTACTTGCATCAAGTGGACACTGGAGACTATGTTGGCATCTCCTGTCTGAAGGGGAGATGGGAGGGTAGAGGGGGTTAGAAACTGGCAAAATGGTCACGAAAGGAGAGACGGGAAGAAGGGAGCGGGCTGACTCATTAGGGGGAGAGTAAGTGGGTGTATGTAGTAAGGTGTATATAAGTTTATATGTGAGAGACTGGATTTGTAAACTTTCACTTAAAGCACAATAAAAATTATTTAAAAAAAAAAAAAAAAAGAGTCATTCTACCCTCCCCTTCCATTTTCTTTCTGCTGAACAGAATTTTGACTGGAACTCAAGCAGCCAATTTGGACCACAAGTTCAAAGAACAAAAGCTAAGGAAGACAGAGCAGTGAGATGGCAGGAGCCTGTGTCCTTGGTGATCATGGAGCTGCCTTTCAGCTATGGAAGCTCTACCCCCGTTTTTATCGTTTAATCCACTGTTATTTTTGGATACTTGTTTGTTTAATGTGACAAAGCCTAGTCCTGACTAACATATCACCTAGCTGAGAAAGAGGAAAGCAGTCCTTGACATCTAGAAACTGACCTGGCATTATCAGTAGATCTAGGTGTTCTCCTGTTAACATAAACAATTTCACAAAACATCAACATCAGACAAGACCACTCTGTGAGCATGGAAGATCAAGGCAAAAACAAGACCATTGCATATCATGTCTAAACATAGACAAAACGAAATGCCAAGCATCCCCCTATCCTGGCTAGTATAAGTGACTGCCACTGCTTTAGCAATCACAGCTCCAGTGGTTTCATTTCTCCCACCATAAGATTTATTGATACCCAGTTATAGAATTAATTCCATTTCCTTGACAGATAAATTCAGACCAAATTCCTACTCCTTTGAATCTGTTCTCCCAATCTTATAATAAGTCCTTTCTAACATACTTTAGGGGGGCAGTCAGAGGCTTAGTAGTAGAATTCTTGCCTTCCATGCAGGAGACCCGGGTTCGATTCCCAGCCAATGCACTTCATGTGCAGCCACCACCTGTCCATCAGTGGAGGATTTTATGTTGCTAAGAAGCCGAACAGGTTTCAGCAGAGCTTCCAGACTAGGATGGACAAGGAAGAAAGGCCTGGCAATCTACTTCTGAAAATCAGCCAAAGAAAACCTATGGCTCAGAAAAGCCCAATCCACAGCTGATCATTGGGATGGCGCAGGACCAGGCAGCATTTGATTCCATCGTGTATGGGGTTGCCAGGAGTCAAGTGGCAAATCAACAGCAACTAACAACAACAACATCCTCTTGCAGAGCTGCTCCATGGTGTGAATTCTCTCATTGCAGTGAATCAATAAACCCATTTAGTTCACCTACAGGTATGTTCCTAGCAGGGCTTCAAACCAGTTCAGATCAGTTCAGTCATGGCTGACTAATCTAAACCATAACAGCCCCCAATTTTTTAAATTTGAGTGATCCAGGACCATAATAGCAAAAATTATGGAAAACCCTGGAATGGGACACTTGGAAGAGGTGCAGTGAGCCCTTTCAGGAGCTTGTTGTGTGAAATTGAATTATTGCCAGGACTGAGGGGAGAGCAACACACAAAGTGGCACAGTCAGCCACCATCTTTGAGTGGGGCGCTACTGTTCCCAACTCTGCGCAAAATCCAAAAGGCAAGGGGTCTTTTTGCTATGCAACACATATGCTGCCCTTGGTTTCTAAGAGGGAGATGAAGTTTCTAACAGGGCTCTGAACTGTAATTTTTCCCGTTCTGGTTCTGGTTCACACAAATTTTAAAAAATTGGGGTCTGTTCCAGTGTTACTTCCTTGGCCATGATTGAGCAGGAAAGAACTAACTCAAAGCCCTGATTCCTAAAGGTCTTTGGCTGGTGGGTATTGATGTAGCTATGCTTGTGTCTCCCCACCAGTGATGTCACTAGGGTTGGTGTCACCCAGTGCAGTAACTCATGGTGTCACCCCTGCATCGACCTTCTCCTGTACCAGACCATACAGAATCCTCAGTAATATTTTTTGTACTAATGTTATTCACAAATCATAATTCCCATATATCACTCCTTTTTTTCCTTTAATTACTAGCTCGTTCTCAAAAAAATTATTGATAGTGGTTCATAAATACTAATTACCACAATATTATAGCTAAAACACCAGAAAATTTGACAAAATCAGCAGGTATAAAAACACCCGCAGCAATAAAAACAACAGCGCATGCTTGTAGTGCATGCAGGCGAAACCAAGTGATTCGAAGCACCATTGTGATTGGATAATAACGACAGCTCTGACCAGAGAGCATTAGGACGTGCAAAAAGCAAATTAGCATAGAGTTTTAGCCTTGTGGATATATTAATACATGTAAGCTGCGCTTACAAAAAATGTTTTTTGTTGTTATAACCACGACCAAAACCAAAACCATTGCTATTGTGTCGATTTCAACTGATAGCAACTCTTAGGGCGGAGTAGAACTGCATATAAATACAGGGATATTTTTATAGATAGTTATTTTAGTGTCACTCCCTCTGACAGTGTCACCTGATGTAGTCCACATCCCCCATACCTCTCTAGTGATGCCACTGCTTCCTACAAGTCAAAAACTAAACATAAACCTACCCACCATATCAATCCATAATTCAAATGATCCTACCCAAATGGAAAGCCCCGATTTGTCAACACATTCCAGTCATCCCAACCCAGTGCCATCGAGTCATTAGGAAACCAAAACATCATCAGCTAAGGGCTCACGACCATGGTCTCTGGGGACATGTAGCTCAATTGGCATAATAGAGTTTTGTTTCAAATTTTATTGTGCTTTAAGTGAAAGTTTACAAATCAAGTCAGTCTCTCATACAAAAATTTATATAAACTTTGCTATATACTTCTGATTGCTCTCCCCCTAATGATACAGCCCGCTCCTTCCCTCCACGCTCTCTTTTTGTGTCCATTCCACCAGCTTCTGACCCCCTCTGCCCTCTCATCTCCCTTCCACATAGGAGATGCCAACATAGTCTCACCTGTCTACTTGATCCAAGAAGCTCATTCTTCACCAGCATCATTTTCTATCCCATTGTCCACTCCATTCCCCCGTCTGAAGAGTTGGCTTTGGGAATGGGTCCTGTCTTAGGCTAACAGAAGGTCTTGGGGCCATGACTGCCGGGGTTCTTCTGGTCTCAGTCAGACCATTAAGTCTGGTCTTTTTGCGAGTATTTGAGGTCTGCATCCCACTGCTCTCCTGCTCCCTCAGGGGCTCTTTGTTGTGTTCCCTGTCAGAGCAGTCATTGGTTGTGGGCGGGCACCATCTACTTCTTCTGGTCTCAGGCTGATGTAGTCTCTGTGGCCCTTTCTGTCTCTTGAGCTCATAATTACCTTGTGTCCTTGGTATTCTTCATTCTCCTTTGGTCCAGGTAGGTTGAGGCCAATGGATGCATCTCAGATGGCCGCTTGCTAGTGTTTAATACCCCAGACGCAACTCTCCAAAGTGGGATGCAGAATGTTTTCTTAATAGATTTTATTATGCCAATTGACTTAGATGTCCCCTGAAACCATGGTCCCCAAACCCCTGCCCCTGCTACGCTGGCCTTTGAAGCATTTAGTTTATTCAGGAAACTTCTTTGCTTTTGGTTTAGTCCAGTTGTGCTGACCTCTCCTGTTTTGTGTGTTGTCTTTCCCTTCAGCTGAAGTAGTTCTTATCTACTAATTAGTCAAAAGCCCTCTCCCTCTCTCCCTCCCTATCCCCCTCATAACCGTCAAAGAATATTTTCTTCTCTGTTTAAACTATTTCTCCAGTTCTTATAATAATGGTCCTATACAATATTTGTCCTTTTGCAACTGACTAATTTCACACAGCATAATGCCTTCCACATTCCTCCATGTTATGAAATGTTTCACAGATTCCTCACTGTTCTTTACCGATGCATAGTATTCCATTGTATGAATATACCATAATTTATTTTCCCATTCATCCGTTGACGGGCATCTTAGTTGCTTCCATCTTTTTGCTATTGTAAACAGTGCTGCAGTGAACATGGGTGTGCATATATCTGTTCGTGTAAAGGCTCTTATTTCTCTAGGATATATTCCAAGGAGTGGGATTGCTGGATCTTATGGCAATTCTATTTCTAACTTTTTAAGGAAGTGCCAAATCAATTACCAAAGTGGTTGTACCATTTTACATTCCCACCAGCAGTGTGTAAGTGTTCCAGTCTCCCTACAACCTCTCCAACATTGACTATTTTGTGTTTTTTGGATTAATGCCAGCCTTGTTGGGCTGAGATGGAATCTCATTGTACTTTTGATTTGCATTTCTCTGATGGCTAGCGATCGTGAGCATTTCCTCATGTATCTGTTAACTACCTGAATGTCTTCTTTAGTGAACTGTCTGTTCATATCTCTTGCCTATTTTTTAATTGGACTATTTGTCTTTCTGTAGTTCAGTTTTTGCAGTATCTTGCAGATTTTAGAGATCAGGCGCTGATAGGAAATGTCATAGCTAAAAACTTTTTCCCAGTCTGTAGGTAGGTAATCTTTTTACTCTTTTGGTGAAGTCTTTGGATGAGCATAGGTGTTTGATTTTTAGGAGCTCCCAGTTACCTAGTTTTTCTTCTGCATTGTTAGTAATGTTTTATACACTGTTTATGCCATGTGTTAGGGCTCCTAACATTGTCCCTATTTTTTCTCCCATGATCTTTATCGTTTTAGATTTCATATTTAGGACTTTGATCCATTTTGAGTTAGTTTTTGTGCATGGTGTGAGGTATGGGTCTTGTTTCATTTTTTTGCAGGTGGATATCCACTTACACCAGCAACATTTGTTAAAAAGACTGTCATCCCCATTTAACTGATTTGGGGCCTTTGTCAAACATTGGCTGCTCATACGTGGATGGATTTATGTCTGGATTCTCAGTTCTGTTCCATTGGTCAATGTGTCTGTTGTTATACCAGTACCAGGCTGTTTTGACTACCATGGCAGTATAATAGCTTCTAAAATCAGGTAGAGTGAGGCCTCCCACTTTGTTCTTCTTTTTCAGTAATGCTTTACTTACCTGGGGCCTTTTTCCCTTCCATATGAAGTTGGTGATTTATTTCTCCATCTCATTAAAAAATGTCCTTGGAATTTGGATCAGAATTGTGTTAAATCCATAGATCGCTTTTGATAGAATAGACATTTTTATAATGTTAAGTCTTCCTATCCATGAGCAAGGTATGTTTTTCCACTTATGTAGGTCTCTTTTGGTTTCTTGCAGAAGTGTTTTGTAGTTTTCTTTGTATAAGTCTTTTACATCTCTGGTAAGATTTATTCCTAAGTATTTTACCTTCTTGGGGGCTACCATGAATGGTATTGATTTGGCAATTTCCTCTTTGAAGTTCTTTTTGTTTGTGTAGAGGAATCCAACTGATTTTTTTATGTTTATCTTGTATCCTGATACTCTGCTGAGCTCTTCTATTAGTTTCAGTAGTTTTCCTGAGGATTCCTTAGGGTTTTCTGTTTATAAATCATATCATCTGCAAATAGAGATGCTTTTACTTCTTCCTTGCCAATCTGGATGCACTTTATTTCTTTATCTAGCCTAATTGCTCTGGCTAGGACCTCCAGCACAATGTTGAATAGGAGTGGTGATAAAGGGCATCCTTGTCTGCTTCCTGATCTCAAGTGGAATGCTTTCAGACTCTCTCCATTTAGGATGATGTTGGATATTGACTTTGTATAAATTCCCTTTATTATGTTGAGGAATTTTGCTTCTATTCCTATTTTGCTGAGAGTTTTTATCATGAATGGGTGTTGAACTTTGTCAAATGTCTTTTCTGCATCAATTAATAAAATCATGAGATTCTTGTCTCTTGTTTTATTTATATGATGTATTACACTAATTGTTTTTCTACTGTTGAACCATCCCCATCCCTGCATTAAAAAAAATTTTTTTTTTTTTTTCCCCCTGCATACCTGCTATAAATCCCACTTGGTCATGGTGAATTATTTTTTGGGTATATTGTTGAATTCTATTGGCTAGAATTTTGCTGAGAATTTTTGCATCTAAGTTCGTGAGGCATACAGGTCTATAATTTTCTTTTTTTGTGGTGTCTTTACCTGGTTTTGGTATCAGGGATATGCTGGCTTCATAGAATGAGTTTGCGGGTATCCCACCCTTTTCTATGCTCTGAAATACCTTTAGTAGTAGTGATGTTAACTCTTCTCTGAAAATTTGGTAGAACTCTGCAGTGAAGTCACCCAGGCCAGGGCTTTTTTTTGGGGGGAGTTTTTTGATTACCTTTTCAATCTCTTCTTTTGTTATGAGTCTATTTAGTTGTTCTCCCTCTGTTTGTGTTAGTTTAGGTAGGTAGCATGTTTCTAGGAATTCATCCATTTCTTTTAGGTTTTCAAATTTGTTAGAGTACAATTTTTTGTCGTAATCTGGTATGATTCTTTTAATTTCAGTTGGGTCTGATGTAATAAAGCCCGTCTCATTTCTTATCTAGGTTATTTGCTTTCTTTCCTTTTTTTTTTTTTTTTTTTTTGTCAGTTTGGCCAATGGTTTATCAATTTTGATAATTTTTTCAAAGAGTCAGCTTTTGATCTTGTTAATTCTTTTGATTGTTTTCCTGTTTTCTATTTCATTTAATTTTGCTCTAATTTTTATTACTTGCTTTCTTCTTGTGCCTGAGGATTTCTTTTGTTGCTCTCTTTCTATTTGTTCATGTTGTAATCGTGGGGATACTACTTTGATTTTGGCCCTTTCTTCTTTTTGGATGTGTGCATTTATTGATATAAATTGACCTCTGAGCACTGCTTTTGCTATGTCCCAAAGGTTCTGAGAGGAAGTGTTTTCATTCTTATTGGATTTTATGAATTTATTTATTCCATTCTTAATGTCTTCTATAATCCAGTCTTTTTTTAGCAGAATATTGCTCAATTTCCAAGTGTTTGGTTTCTTTTCCCTGCTTTTTCTGTTATTGATTTTTACTGTTATGGCCTTATGGTCAGAGAAGATGCTTTGTAATATTTCAATGTTTTGGATTCTGCTAAGGCTTGCTTTATGACCTAATATGTGGTCTATTCTAGAGAATGTTCCATGTGCACTAGAAAAGAAAGTATACTTGACTGCTGTTGGGTGAAGTGTTCTGTATGTGTCTATGAGGTCAAGTTGTTTGATTGTGGCATTTAGATCTTCCATGTCTTTATTGAGCTTCTTTCCAGATGTCCTGTCCTTCACCAAAAGTGGTGTGTTGAAGTCTCCTACTATGATTCTGGTGCTGTCTATCTCACTTTTCAATGCCGATAGAGTTTGTTTATGTATCTTGCAGCCCTGTCATTGGGTGCATAAATATTTAATATGGTTATATCCTCCTGGTATATTGTCCCTTTAATCATTATATAGCGTCCTTCCTTACCCTTTTTGATGGATTTATCTTTAAAGTCTGTTTTGTCAGAAATTAATATTGCCACTCCTGCTCTTTTTTGATTGTTGTTTGCTTGATATACTTTTTTCTGTCCTTTGAGTTTTAGTTTGTTTGTGTCTCTAAGTCTAAAGTGTGTCTCTCTTGTAGGCAGCATATAGACAGATCATGTTTTTTAATCCATTCTGCCACTCTCTGTCTCTTTATTGGTGCATTTAGTCCATTTACATTCAGCATAATTATGGATAGGTATGAATTTAGTGCTATGATTTTGATGTCTTCTTTTTGTGTGTTGTTGACAGTTTCTTTTTCTCACTTAATTTTTTGTACTGAGTAGTTTATCTTTATATATTGTCCTTTCCTCATATTTGTTGTTCTTGATTTTGTTTCTGCTAAGTCTCTATTTTTTTCTTGTATTTTATTTTGATGAGTAGGACAGTTTGTCTCCTTTGTGGTTAACTTAACATTTACCCCTATTTTTCTAAATTTAAACCCAATTTTTATTTCTTTGTATTGCCTTGTCTTCCTCTCCATATGAAATATCTATGTCTGCACTTCTTAGTCCTTCTTTATTGTTTTAATGTTGTCTTCTTTTACATGATAACATCAGTGTTTCCCTGTTTTGAGTGGGTTTTTTATCTTGATTTATTTATGTGATTTCTCTGTCTGGGTTGACATCTGATTGCTCTGTCCAGTGTTCTAGTCTTGGGTTAATACCTGATATTACTGATTTTCTAACCAAAGAACTCCCTTTAGATTTCTTGTAGTTTTGGTATGGTTTTTATGAATTCCCTAAACTTCTGTTTATCTGGAAATGTCCTAATTTCACCTTCATACTCGAGAGACAGTTTTGCTGGATATATGATTCTTGGCTGGCAATTTTTTTCCTTCAATGCTTTATATAAGTCATCCCATTGCCTTCTTGCCTGCATGGTTTCTGCTGAATAGTCCAAGCTTATTGACTTTCCTTTGTAGGTGACTTTTCATTTATCCCTAGCTGCTCTTAAAATTCTCTCTTTATCTTTGGTTTTGGCAAGTTTGATTATAATATGTCTTCATGACTTTCTTTTAACATCTACCTTGTATGGAGTTCAATGAGCATCTTGGATAGATATCTTCTCATCTTTCACAATATCAGGGAAGTTTTCTGCCAACAAATCTTCAACAATTCTCTCTGTATTTTCTGTTATCCCTCCCTGTTCTGGTAGTCCAATCTCTCGTAGGTTAAGTTTTTGAATGAATTCAGCATCCACTTTTGTTCTAGGTGGAGCCCCCATGGTGCAGTGGTTAAGTGCTCAGCTGCTAACTGAAAAGTCAGCAGTTCAAACCCGCCAGCTGCCCCATGGGAGAAAGGTGTGGCAGTCTGCTTCTGTAAAGATTTTGTAACCTGTTGCCACCTAGTCAATTCCGACTCATAGTGACCCTATATGAAAGAGTAGAACTGCCCCATAGTGTTTCTATAAGAGCAGGTAGTGGATTTGAACTGCCAGCCTTTTGGTTTACAGCCAAACTCTTAACCACTGCACCACCAGGGCCCCAAATCTTCTGGGGCAGTTTTACTCTGCCCTATCAGGCTGCTGGGAGACAGAATCTACTTGACAGCACTGGGTTTGGTTTCTTCTAGGCATTTAAGTGGGACCAGAGATTCAAAGAAAATTATGGTTCTTATTCTCAAGAATCATATGGTATGGCTATAATCTTAGGATTGATGAGCATTTGGAGTGCAGAAGATAAATATTGTAAGACCCTTCTTGCTCTAAAATATTTGCCCCATATAGACAATTTATATTCTCCTTCTGTCTTGTCAGTCTTGAGAGTTATGCTTTTGATTTGGACAATAAAAACAAGGGCATTATCTCTAGAAGTTTATCGTTTGAATGCAGGCCTGTGGGCCAGGGGAGAGAGTAATGAGAAAGAGTAGAAATTAGAAGACAAATAGGGTTATCTCTAGGTTTCAGGTATTAGAACACTCAGCAGGGGTTATCTTCTTGTGAGAAGATGAGACAGTTTTTAAGTGCATAAAGAGCAGCAGCAAGTGTGGCAGGGACGAGGCACAGGTGGCAGGCAGGACTGGGGGAAGAGGTGCCAGTGAATGACAGGAGTAACCAACCTGATTTAAGGACTTGGTCCAGGACTGAGCAACATAGCTCTGAGTAAACTAAGCTCAGGTACCACTGCAAAGTTTGAAGGATAGCGGGGGAGGCAAAAAAGATAGAGGAAGAATGGGGAGAAAAAAAGGCATGAAAGGGAGAAAGAAAGAGTACTTAGGGTCATTTCAGATCCTCAGCCTCTCCCTTTCCAACCCTACTTTTATTAGGGAGTCCCCTGGGAGTTACAGCCAAGGACTTTCACCTTCTCCCTCCTTCCCTGCTCTTTTGCAGCTATGTTCCCTCCTCTGGATCCCAGCTACCTGCTGTCATCCCTCCACAGAGAACGTGCTCCTTCCAACCTCAGAACCTCCCCTACCTAGCTGTACCTACTTTGGGTCCCTTCTAATCACCCCGTTATTTCATTGTTCTACCTCATTCCACCAGTTGCATACTCAGTATATGCAAAAGAAAAAGAAAAAAAATTAACCCGTTTCTGTCAAGTCAAATTCCAATTCATAGCGACCCTATAGGACAGAGTAGAACTGCCCCATAGGGTTTCAAAGGCTGTAATCTTCATGGAAGCAAACTGCCACATATTTCTCCCATAGAGCACCTGGTGGGTTCGAACTGCCCAGCTTTCGGTTTGAGCACTTAAACACTGTGCCGCCAGGGCTCCTTTCGATGTATACACCACTGATTAAATCTCTTTACGGACAGAGAGAGAGGAACTCGCCAGTTATTATTTGCACTAATGGGTTTGTCATAAAAGAGGATATAAGTTGAGACAGATATTTTCATACAATAAATATTGCTGATGTTATTTATCGTTATAGTAGAATATTACTTACATATCATTTTGCAATTAGAAAAGTTGCTTTGTTTTTTTTCTACGTATATTGTGTTTCTATCCACAGCCTAGGTCTCAGGGTGGTGCAAGTAGTTTGCACTCAACTACTAATCTAAAGATTGACAGTTTGAACCCTACCAGCAGTGCTGCAGAAGAAAGATCTGGCAATCTGCTACCATAAAGATTACAGCCAAGAAAACCCTATGGCGTAGTTCTGCTCTGTAAGACATGGGGTTGTCATGAGTTGGAATCGACTTAACAAGAAAGCTACACTATTTTTGATCCACATCCTAAATAGAACTTTATTTCTCTAGTTTCTTCTGTACCCACAGCCTCAGTTGGTCACCCCACATCTGGAATTGTGCATTACACAAAGAAGGGCTCACTCAGTATGCCAAGAAGTGTTCAGAGGCCCCCACTTGCATCTGAGGCCAGGAAGTATCTGAAAATCTGACCCCCAGTCTCTCATCTAACCACTTTTCTGGGATTCCAAGCCTGTCCTCTTTTTACTGTCTTTTCGTGGGTTTGAGTAGTTGCTACTTGGATGAAATCACAACTCTGGACTTTCGAACCAGGGTTTTCCAGATATAGTTAGATAGATGATAGATAGACAGACAGACAGATAGATGATAGATAGACAATAGATAGGTGGGTGGGTGGGTGGATGGATGTGTAGGTAGGTAGATAGAAAGATACATAGATGGATACATAGATAACTAAGATAAATATGTGTGTGTGTGTGTATGTAATATGGAAACCCTGGTGTGTAGTACCATGGCTGCTACCCAAGGGATCGGCAGTTTGAATCCACCAGGCACTCCTTGGAAACTCTATGGGGCAGTTCTACTCTGTCCTGTAGTGTCGCTATGAGTTGCAATCGACTCGACAGCAGTGGGTTTGGTTTGGTTTTGGATATGTAATATATTATATATGTTGTTGCTGTTCTTAGTTGATACTTCTCACCACCCTCCTCCAAATCACCATCATCGTTTCCCTGCACTGTATTTTAACAGCCTCCCAAATGGTCTCCTCGCCTCGACTCCAGACCCCTTCAGCTTATTCTTAACATAGCAGCTTGTGTAATCTTGTTGAGACATAAGTCAGATCTTGTCCCTCCTCTGCTCAAAACACTGTAATGGACTCCAGTTCATGTGGAATAAAAACAAAAATCCACAAATGACCTAGTAGCCCTCTGCACCCAGGCTCTCTGCTGCTCACCATTCTCCCCTTTGTCACTCCCCTCCAGCCAAACCCACCTCCTCGCAATGCCCAGCGTGCTCAGTGGCCTTTGCACCTGCTCTCCCTCCCCCAGTATTCATAGGCTTTGTCCTTCATCCTCCAGGTTTCTGCTCATATCCTCCTGCTATTGAGCCCCTTCTTTGTCACTCTATTTAAAATAACAATATTTCCCACTGCCTCCTCCTTTATTTTCTCTCTACCACTCAGCACTCTGTGATTGGCTGTCTGTCTCTCCCCATAGAAAGTAAGCTTCATGCTAATAAGGATCCTCGACAGCTTTGTTCACTGTGCTGTTTCTAGCACCTAGAACAGTGCTGAAAACAAAGGTGTCACTCTGAAGACTAAGGTGTGCCTGACCCAAGCCTTGGCATTTTCAATCGCTTCATATGCATGTGAAAGCTGGATGATGAATAAGGAAGACCAAAGAAAAATTGACCCCTTTGAATTGTAGTGTTGGCAAAGAATATTGACTATACCATGGACTGCCAAAGGAACAAACAAATCTGTCTTGGAGGAAGTACAACCAGAATGCTCCTTAGAAGCAAGGATGACCAGGCTGCATCTTACATAGTTTGGACATGTCGTCAGGAGGGATCAGTCCCTGGAGAAGGACATCATGCTTGGTAAAGTAGAGGTTCAGTGGAAAAGAGGAAGATTTTCAATGAGATGGTGGCTGCAGCAATGGGCTCAAGCATAAAAATGATTGTGAGCATGGTGCAGGATCGGACAGTGTTTCATTCCGTGGTACATAGGGTTACTTTGAGTCAGAACCAACTCAACGGCACCTAACAACAGCAACAACAGAACAGTGCCTGGCACACATGAGGTGCTCAATAAATTTTCAGAGAAGGAGTGATTCTATACACCTCCAAGGAATGAATTAGGAACTAGCTGGCCATCTGGAATGAGGAAGTAGCTCCTCCAGGAGTTGCCTTTGTTTCTGGTAGACATTAATCAAATAAACCCTTTTTTAAGTGCTAAGGAAAGAGCTACTGTGATAACCTGCTTTTATGCTGAACTTGTCAGAGTCTGCCCATCCTTAGAGCCTAGAAGTCCCTGGTCACTGCTTCATGTTGTTCTTTTTCTCCTCCTTCATCTCACCACTGGTGATTTTCCAGGGCGTTATGAATGATGCTGAGGTTTGACAGACAGGAGAACTGGGCTGGTGATCTGTCAGTGGCAACCAGCTCATACAGCCTAGGTTCAAGTTTATGAACTATTGCTTTTGTGCCTTTCCTTCCTGCCTCTGTCCTCTTCCTTCCTTCTTTGTCCCAGCTGCCTTCTGACATCTCCTATAGCAGCTCCAGCAGCCAAGGCCCAGAGAGATGGTGGCTGTCTCTAAGGGGTAGGAGGAAGGGAACCAACTGCATCCTGACTATTTCATCAAACATCAGCTCTCTTCCTGGGCACTAGAAACTTCTTAGGTGGAGGCACATTCTGATGACATTTACAGCACATGGAAGCCCCCTTTATGGCCCGAGAGGCAAAATTAGGAAGGCTCAAAGATTAGCTTCCAAGGCCGCTCACTGTCTATGCTGGACGCCATCTACCCCGAGGCTGCTAATTCACGGCTACCACAGTAGCCCACTCCAGCCTCCGTTTGAGAGCAAAATTGCTCTATCCACAATCCTCCCTCCATCTCCTCTGAAACCCATTCTATCAGGGCAGTTGGTCTCAGTTAGTTGTTAGACAAAGAGGAGGTAATTGAATTCACTCACACAAGGCCTGTGCCACAGAGCCAAGTGTCAAACCTCCCCAGAAGATGTATACAGTACTCTCAGAAAGCTCAAAGAAGTAATCTAGAACTCAAATATACTCATCCCTGACTAAGTTAATGGGAACAGAACAACTAGAACAGAAATAATGGGAATGTTGACACAAAGTGAAGAATGTAACCCAACCAATGCCACCCAACATTATGTGTAGAAGTTGTTGAATGGGAACCTGTTTTGCTGTGTACACTCTTGCCAAAAATGCAATAAAATATTAAAAACAAACAAAACAATGCTCAGCCCTGACTATACATTCGAGTCACTTGGGCTACTTTTTGAAAATTACGATGCCCGGAACTGTCCCAGGCCAATAGAATCACAGCTGCTGATGACTTCCAACCGCTTATCTCCCGCCCAGACCAGAGCACAGAACAATATGCTCCCAAACTCACCAGGCCACCAAACCGAGCTCATTATCTTCTCATCCATCCAAATCTACTCCTCTTCCTGTATCCTCAAGCTCAACAAAGAGAACCATCTTACATCCAGTCACCCAAGAGAAACCTAGGAGTAATTCCAGTCTCCTCCATCTTCCTGACATATCCATACCTAGTCAGTGACCTGGTGACCTGGTCCTACCTCTTTAGATTTCTCATGTCCATTCCCTCTCATGGATATGCCCTATAGCTTCCTGACTTGAAGCACTCATGATCTTGATTCCAGACTATTGAAATTGTCTCCAAACAAGACCTCCCTCCTCTAGTCTCAGCATCTACCACCATTCTCCACATGTTACCAAAGTAATAATTCTAAGAGGCAAATTTTGACATGCCATTCCTCAGCCTGGGGACCCAACTTGGAAGCAAAGCTTGGGGATGTATACATACATGTCCAAAAACCAGTTGCTGTCAAGTTAACTCCAACTCATGGTGACCCTATGTGTGTTAGAGTAGAACTGTGCTCCATAAGGTTTTCAATAACTGATTTTTTTTTAATTTTTTGGAAGTTGATCATCCATTCTTTTTTCTGAGGGGCCTCTGGGTGGACTTGAACATCCAACCTTTTGGTTAGCAGCCAAGTGCATTAACTTTGCACCACCCAGCGTATATAATTATGATACATATATATGTGTGTGTATATACATAGATAGATAGATGGATGGATCGATGGATCGATCAATCAATTGATCGATCAATCGATCATAGCAACCCTGTAAGACAGAGTAGAACTGCCCCATAGGGGTTTCCAAGGAGCAGCTGGTGGATTCAAACTGCTAGCCTTCTGGTTAGCAACCATAGCTCTTAACCACTATGCCACCAGGGTTTCCATATATACATATATATATACACACACATATACATATATACATATTTATCATACATCAAAAATACTAAATTTGAGTGGGGGGGGAGTAGTGTATCAGCCAGTGTCTAGTCAAGAAAATATAACAAAACAAAAAATTCTAGGTATTTTCAGCAAATGAAATTTCCAGAAAGGTGTTGCTAGTGTTGAAGATGTGGACATCCAGAGAACTGTGAGGCAATCAAGAGATCAGCATGAAAGAGGCAATGTTACCAGAGTCCAGGATCTGGGTCTCCTCAACAGAAGCCAGAACCACAGCAGGGATGTCAGGATTAGAAGCCATAGAAAAGACACAGTTACTCATGGAGATATCACCTGGGACAGAGGGAGAAGCTAGAAACTACCCTGGCTTATTCCTACCTCTCACCCTCTAATCTCCTACCACTGCCTCTCATTGGACAAACAGCCAGAACCCAGTTAAGGAATCCTGGAAAACTAAGTTCTCTGTAATACGGAGCAGAGCTAGGGAAAAGTGGAGAATGGATCTGACAGCAAACAGGCAAATGACTAACTTAGAGATGAAGACATCAGTATTTTTTCTCACAGATAGTAAGCTTAAATTTGGGATGGTCTAATTCCACATGGGAAACCTGGAAACCTTCAATTTCATAGGCAGGCAGGCAAGGCAAAGTCTTGCTTAGTTTGCGCAAACTTACCTTTCCAAACCTACCTAGTGCCGTCAGGTTAAATGGAATATTTCCAAAGCCTCTTTAAATTAGTCTACTCACATATTTGTCCCCTTAATATAGAATGAATATTTCTTGGCTCAAACCATTTCCATTTCCTCCTGTCTGGAGTAACGTTTTTGTTCTCTCTACTTACTCAAATCCAAAGCATCTTTGAAATATCAGTTTCACTGCTACCTTTTCCAGTACCACTTCTTGACCGCTACTGTAAGGATAGCACTGACAAGTACTATCCACTCAAGCTGAACACGGTATGACTGAACAGCAGCAGGATGCACAATTAAAATTCATTCCCTGTAATGTTAGGTAAACTCCTTATACTTCCTTCCCTGTGAAAGGGCTTTCATTAATGTAATTTCTGGCCTCTGTCTCTTACTCACTCTGTCCAAGAAAAGATGGTGAGATTTTTCTAAGAAGAATATACTGGGAATTCTGGGCTCAGCTCCATCCTTTTTCCTCTTGGGCATGAGCTGAACTTCAGGCACCAAGAGGTCTTTTCTGTTCCCCCATGCCGTAAGTCTTACTTGGCAAAATGCTGACACGAATTTGGGTATTTTGAATTTTAGATATCACTTCACAGAGCCATTTGCTTCTCACAATAATCTATGGCTTTTAATTTAGCCTTTAGCAATAATAAAGGAATACTGTGCCCCCTTTGCAATTCTAGGTCTCTCAGTTGTTTTAGAATTTGGGTTGGAAAAACTGGTGCTATTTATTGGGGCTCCCTTAGGAAACTCTAACATCTGACTTTTATCTCAGACTCCTATTCATAGATTTCTTGGTATGCATTTTTGTTTATATATTTATAAAACATCTTCTAGCTCTGACCTGATTCTTCTTGGGCTTTAGCTACGAACTGACATAGTGGTTCCACCTACTGTTGCCTTGAAAGGTCAGCAAAGTAGATTCTTGTCTCTATCTCTGCAATGCTTGATGCTTGTTGCCTTCAGGTCTCACATTCCTTCTCCGTGCCAGGACAACCAGAACTGTTAGTACAAGTCATTTCTGACCCACAGTGATATCTGCCTCTCTCAAACTTTTGGTAAGGCATCATAGCATGGTTGCTAAGAGCATGAGCTCTGGAGCCAGATTGCCTGTATTTGAATAGCTTCCTCACTTAACAGCTGTCTAACCTTGGGCAAAATACTTAAACTCCCTATTAATGATAATACATAGTAATTGATGCTCATAAACATGATGTGAATCATCAAGCAAGATTTTAAATCTGTTCGTGGAGGTATTAGCAAGATGGCAGCATAAGCAGCTCCACGCTCCCATTCTCCCACACACACCCCAAGAAAAAAGCAGAAACTAGCAGAACCAACTTCATCAGGACTCTGGAAACCACTCAAAGATTTACAGAAATCAAGTGAATGCTGAATCAAGAAAAAGGAGACTTTAAGTGGCATACGAAGAGACAAGAAAAGATAGCCCATTCAAAAGAACAAATTAAAGCAACAGAAACTATCCTTGAGAAAGCCCAGACAATGGACTTCCGAGACAAAGACTTTAAAACAACAGTATTAAATATATTCAATGAACTAAAGGAAAACATGTACAAAGAACTAAAGGAAATCAAGATAACAATGTATGAGCAAAATGAGAATATGCATAAACAGATAGAAATTATAAAACAGAACCAAACACAAATTTTGGAGCTGAAGAGCATCATAACTGAAAAAAAAATCCAGTAGAAGAGCTCAATCGCAGATCAGACAAGGCAGAAGAAAGAATCAATGAGCTTAAAGATAGGACAATTAAAATTATTGAGACTGGGGAGCAAAAAGAATGAAGAAAAGTAAACCAGGTTTAAGGGAATTGTGGGACACCATCAAGCAGACCAATATACACATGATAGGAATCCCAGAAAGAAAAGAGAGAAAGGGGCAGACTATTTGAAAAAATAATGGCCAAAACTTCCTAAATTTGATGAAGAACATGAATCTACTCATTCAAGAAGTTTAACAACCACATAGGATAAATTCAAAGAGATTCATACGTAGACACATTATAACAAACTGCCAAAAACCAAGACAAGGAGAGAATCTCAAAAGCAGCAAGAGAGAAGCAGCTTGTCACATACTAGAGAGCCTCGATAAGATTAACATCAAATTTCTCAGTAGAAACCATGCATGCCAGAAGGCATTGGAAAGACACATTTAAAGCGCTGAAAGAAAAAAATTGTCAACCAAGAATTCTATACCAAACAACTGTCATTCAAAAAATGAGGGCAAAATTAAGACATTCCAAGGTAAACAAGAGCTGAGTTTGTTACCACTAGGTCTGCCCTTTGAGAAATATTAAATAAAGTCCTTCAAGTTGAAATGAAAAGACACTAGACAGTAACTCAAAGTCATGTGAAAAAATAAATAACTTCAGTAAAAGTAGTTACATAGGCAAACATAAAGCTAGTATTATTGAATTTTTTAGTTTGTAACTCTACTTTTTATGTCAGACATGATTTAAAAGACAAATACATAAAAATAATTATAAATTTAAGTTATGGGGCACACCATGTATAAAGATACAATGTGTGACAATGACATAAAGGGGCATGGGGGTAGATGGACCTATAGTTTTCATATATTATCAAAGTTAAGTTGTTATTAATTCAAGCTAGATTGTTATAAATTTAGAATGTTAAAAAATAATCCCACGGTAACCTTTTTTTTAACCACAAACAAAATATTGAAAAAATACAAAATGAAAGAAGGGAATCAAAATCGTTCACTTAAAAAAAAAAAAAACACACAAAAGATGACAGTATTGAGGGATATGAACAACAAAAAAAAAGGTATAAGACACAGAAAACAAATAACAAGATGGCAGAAGTAGCTCCTTCCTTATCAGTAAATACTTTAAATGTAAATGGATTAAACTCTTCAATCAAGATGGATAGAAAAAAAAATATGCCATATACAAAAGACTACTCATTTTAGATCCAAAGACACAAATAGATTGAAAGTGAAAGGATGAAAAAAATGTTCCATATAAATAGTAACCAAAAGAAAATTAGGGTGGCTATTAATACCAGACAAAATAGGATTTAAGTCAAAAACTGTTATATAAGAGACAAAGGATATTTTATGAAGATAAAAAGATCAAGAAGTAAGAATTAGAAATATATATGCACCTAATGTCAGAGCCCCAAAATATATTAGGCTTATTAAAGAATACTATGAATAATAATAGTTTGTTTGACAACAAACTAGATAACTTAGATGAAACAGATGAACCTTGAAAGCATTACATTAAGTGAACAAGGCAGACACAAAAGAACAAATATTGTATGATCCCACTTATATGAAATATCTGGAGTAGGTAACTCCATGAGACAAAAAGAAGGTTGGTGGTTAGGAGGGAATGGTGGGGAAAGGAAGGAATATCATTGTAATGTTCACTTAAAATCAGTGGATTGTATTTCATGTTAATTATTCCTCAAAGATTAATAAGAAAAATAATTTTTAAAAAGCATGATAAGTGATAATACAGGGTATTATATAATGATAAAAGGGTCAACTCGTGAAGAAGAAGTAACAACTGTAAATATATATATATCTAACATCAGAGCCCCAAAACATATGAAGTAAACATTGACAGAACTGAAGGTAGAAATGCACAGTTCTATTTTTTTTTTATAACAATAGTTGGAGACTCCAATACACCACCTTCAATAATGGATAGGACATCTAGACAGAAAAGCAATAAGGAAATAAAGGATTTGAATAACACTATAAACAACTAGACCTAACAGATGTATACTGAACACTCCACCCAACAGCAGCAGAATATACATTCTTCTTCAGTGCACATGGATCATTCTCCAGGATAAATCATGTTAGTTCACAAAACAAGTCTCAATAACTTTTAAGAAACTGAAATATTAAAAAGCATCTTTGAGCACCATCAAATGAAACTACAAAAAGAAAAGTGAAAAATTCACAAATAGTGGAAATTAAACAGCATCCTATTGAACCACCAATGGATCAAAGAAATCACAGGAAAAATCAGAAAATATTTAGAGATGAATGAAAATGAAAGCACCAAAACCTATGGGATGCAGCAAAGCAGTACTCAGAGGTGTTTATGCTACAAACACCTACATTGCAAGAGAAGAAAGAGCCCAAATCAGTAACCTAAATTTATACCTTTAGAAACTAGAAAAAGAAGAACAAACTAAGCCCAAAGCTATCTGAAGGAAGAAAGTAATAAAGATTAGAGTAAACAAATTCCTAAAAACATATTGTCATGGATTGAATTATGTCCCCCAAAAAATCTGTGTATCAACTTGGTTAGGCCATGTGTGGCTGTCCTCCATTTTGTGATTGTAATTTTATGTTAAGAGGATTAGGGTGGGATTGTAATACCACCATTACTCAAGTCACCTCCCTGATCCAGTGTAAAGGGAGTTTCCCTGGGGTATGGCCTGCACCACCTTTTATCTCCCAAGAGACAAAAGGAAAGGGAAGCAAGCAGAGAGTTAGGGACCTCCTACCACCAAGAAAGCAGTGCCGGGAGCAGAGTGTGTCTTTGGACCCAGGGTTCCTGCACCTGAGAAGCTCCCTGGCCATGGGAAGATTAAGGACAAGGGCCTTCCTCCACAGAGAACAAAGAGAGAAAGCCTCCCCCTGGTGCTGACACCCTGAATTTGGACTTTTAGCCTACTTTACTCTGAGAGAATAAATTCTCTGTTAAAGCCATCCACTTGTGGTATTTCTGTTATAGCAGCACTGGATGACTAAGCACACATGTTGTTGTTGTTAGGTTCCATGTAGTAGTTCCAACTCACACCAACCCTATGTACAACAGGACAAAACACTACCCTGCCCTGTGCCATCCTCACAATCGTTGTATTGTTTGAGCCCATTGTTTCAGTCACTGCATCAATCCATCTTGTCAAGGCTCTTTTTCTTTTTCATTGACCATCTACTTTACCAAGGCATGATGTCCTTCTCCAGGGACTGGTCCCTTCTGACAACATGTCCAAAGTACGTGAGACAAAGTCTCACCATCCTTACTTCTGAGGAGCGTTCTGGCTATACTTCTTCTAAGACAGATTTGTTTGTTCTTTTGGCAGTCCATGGTATAATCAATATTCTTCGCCAACACCTTAATTCCAAAGACTTTAATACTCCTTCAGTCTTCCTTATTCACTGACAGCTTTTGCATGCATATGAGGCTGTAGTAAATACCATGGCTTGAGTCAGACACACCTTAGTCCTCAAAGTGACATCTTTGCTTGTTAAAACTTTAAAGAGTTCTTTTGTGCGGGAGATGTCTGCACAACCGGACTAAAGCAAAAGCTAAGAAGTTTCCTGAACACAACAAAACACTTCTAGGGACAGAGTAGCTGGGGCTGGGGTCTGGGGACGATTGTTTCAGGCAACATCTATGTCGATTGGCATAGCAAAATTTATTAAGAAAATGTTCTGCATCCCACATTGGCGAGTGGCATCTGGGATCTTAAAAGCTTTCAAGTGGCCATTTAAGATGCATTAGTTGGTCCCAATCCACTTGGAGCAAAGGAGAATGAAGAACACCAAAGACACAAGGAAAATATTAGCCCAAGAGACAAAAGGGCCACAAAAACCAGAGTCTCCATCAGCCTGAGACCAGAAGAACTAGATGGTGCCCGGCTACCATCAATGACTTCCCTGACAGGGAACACAACAGAGAGTCCCTGACAGACAGTGAAAGAAAAGCATGAAGCAGAACTCAAATTCAAGTAAAAAGACCACACTTAATGGTCTGACTGAGACTGGAGGGGCCCCCAAAGCCATGGACCCCAGACATTCTGTTAACCCAGAAATAAAACCATTCTGGAAGCTCACTCTTCAGACAAAGATTATACTGGGCTACAAAACATAAAATTATACTCCTGAAGAGTGTGCTTTTTAGTTCAAGGAGATACATGAGACCAAATGGGCAGCTCCTGTCTGGAGGCAGAATGAGAAGGCAGGAAAGGACAGAAACTGAATAGACACAAGAAACCCAGGGTGGAAAGGAGGAATGTGCTGTCACGTTATAGGAATTGCAACTAATATCACATAACAATATGTGTATAAATTTTTGTATGCTAAAGTAACTTGAGCTGTATGTAAACTTTCACCTACAGCGCAATAAAAAAGAGAAAGAGAGAGGGAAATCTAAAAAAATAAATGAAGAGGTCTTTTGCAATTACCCAAATGGAATCAAGAAGAAATAGAAAATCTCAACAGACCTATAGCAAATGAAGAGATTGAATCAATAATAAAAAATCTCCCAACAAAGAAAAATCCAGGACCAGATGGCTTTACTGGTGAATTTATTCAGAGAAGAATTAGCGCCAATTCATTTCAAACTCTTTCAAAATAAAGAGAACACTTCTTAACTTATTCTGTGTCATATTATCCTGTGCCAGGTAAAGACATCACAAGAAAACTACTGACCAATATCCCTTATGAATATAGATGCAAAAATCTTCAACAAAATGCTAGCGAACTGAAACCAACAGCATATTAAAAGGCTTATACACCGTGATCAAGTGGGATGTATCCCAGGAATGGTGGTTTAATATTAAAAACTCAGTCAATGAACTATACCACGTTAATAGAACAAAGGAAAAGATGCACATTATTTCAATTGATGAGAAAAGGCATTTAGCAAAATCCAGCACCCTTTCATGCATGATACAAACACTTAGCAAACTAGGACTAGACGGGAAATTCCTCTACATGATAAAGTGCATTTATGACAAATCCACAGCTAACCTTCCTAGGCCTGGCTCGGGATCCTAACTAAGCCTTTGACTTGACCTGGGCACATGACTCGTCCTCTGTGAAGCTTAGATCTCTCCTTTGTAGAAATGGGGAGTCACAATGCCTGATCTTCTTGTGGGGTTTCGTTTGTTTTTAATTCATCAGAATCAAATAATATAAACTCCCTAAGAAGAAGGACATCTGCCTTGCTCACTAGTGTAATCCCTGTGCTTAGAACAGTGCCTGGCATGTAGTGGGCCCTCAAGAAATAGTAACTGACTCAAGAAATAGTTTAAACAGAGAAGAAAATATTCTTTGTGGGTTACAAGAAGAGGGAAGAAGGGAGAAGGATATTCACTAATTAGATAGCAGATAAGAACTACTTTAGGTTACCAGAAAGACATTACACAATACAGGCCAGGTCAGCACAACTGGACTAAGCCAAAAGCAAAGAAGTTTCCTGAATAAACTAAATGCTTCAAAGGCCAGCATAGCAGGGGCAGGGGTTTGGGGACCATGGTTTCAGGGGACATCTAAGTCAATTGGCATAATAAAATCTATTAAGAAAACATTCTGCATACCACTTTGGAGAGTTGCATCTGGAGTATTAAACGCTAGCAAGCAGCCATCTAAGATGTATCAATTGGTCTCAACCCACCTAGATCAAAGTAGAATGAAGAACACCAAGGACACAAGGTAATTATGGGCCCAAGAGACAGAAAGGGCCACATAAACTGGAGACTACATCAGCCCGAGACCAGAAGAACTAGATGGTGTCCAGCTACAACCAATGACTGCCCTGACAGGGAGCACAACAGAGAACCCCTGAAGGGGCAGGAGAACAGTGGGATAAAAAAATGCAGACCCCAAATTCTCATAAAAAGACCAGACTTAATGGTCTGACTGAGACTAGAAGGACCCTGGTGGTCATGACCCCCAGACTTTCTGTTGGCCGGGGACAGGAACCATTCCAAAGCCAACTCTTCAGACAGGGGTTGGACAGGGCATTGGGTTGGAGAGGGATGCTGGTGAGGAGTGAGCTTCTTGGATCAGGTGGATACTTGAGACTGTGTTTCCATCTCCTGCCGGGAGGGGCGATGAGGGGGTTAGAAGCTGGCAAAATGGACACGAAAATAGAGGGTGGAAGGAGGGAGCGGGCTGTCTCATTAGGGCGAGAGCAGTGGGAGTATGTAGCAAGGTGTTTATAAGTTTTTGTGTGAGAGAGAGACTGACTTGATTCATAAACTTTCACTTAAAGCACAACAAAAACTGAAAAAAAAAAAAATTTTTCTTTCCACAAAGAAGAAATAGTAACTGAAAGAACAAAACATTTTTAACCTAAGGGTTAAATATATATATATTTTAATGAGCTCGTCATATCTAAAAAATGTAAAAAATACAGTTTGGGTTAGATTTATATAATTCACATAACTGTGGGTAGACCTTCACGTGGATACTGTGCTGTGTGAAAGGTTTGGTTAAATTCTCCGCTATTTTGGGTGAAGCTTTTCGGCCATCGGCTTTCTAATCAGGAGTAGTCAAGAACTGAAAGTGGAGTTTTAATGAGGAAAGGTTTCGTGTGCTTCCAGTTCTATGTACAAATATATTTGGATGACCTTTTACAGAAAGTCTTTTGTACAGATTTTTCACGACACCTTTATTTCCTAATTATTGTTGGAAGTAGTGTGTTTTCTCCCTTGGAAGGCAGCCACCCCTCCCCCCACAGTCTGTTTTCCAGAACAGTCTGGTATTCTTCATGGCTCATCTCCTCAGGAAGAAATTAATTCATACCAAATGTCAGCCTCCATTAAAGATCCTCTGAAGGTGTTCAAGGAAGCCTCAGGGGTATGACGGGAGCCTGTTGTGAGACCTTAACTTTTCCTGTGGGTGAAGACCCTTAAGATGAATTCAAAACAACCAAGGAAAACTGGTGCTGGAGATCTTTGCTGTTACCTCTTGCTGGTGATAATGTCTCAGGTGTGTTTTGAAATCAAATGAAATCTTGTGGTTGAACCAGACTTCAACCATATTGTCACAGAGTGACCTCAAACTATACTGCAGAGTTCTGAGGGGTGAGAAAAGCGACTAATGCAGGTTTTTGTTTTTGTTGTTTTGTTTGTTTTATCATAAAAGAAAAACTCTTATTTTGACTCCATAAAATTTAGAAACAGTGAAGAACATCCTAAAGCAAATAAAGGTTCAAACAAATTACCAAGCAAGAAACGAATGGTTGGAAAATGTCAACTCCCCTATATTAATCTATAAATTTAGGGCTAAACTAATAAAAAATACTATGAAGTTTGGCAGCTGTGGAATCCCCCAGCCTCAAGAGCCTCGTCTGAGTGTTTGCTCTCCTAGCAGGCAACAAGCGTGACCAGGAGGGCTGTCCAGCGTGAGTGAGCATCCCTGGGAACCCTTGGACATGTTGTTTGAGAGTCCCAGATATCTGACTTGGTAGGCACACAGAAATATTTCCTGAATGAGTGACAAAGAAAACACTGGATTCCCTGCTAATTAGGGCAGATGAGGATCAAGCGTTGCATGAAGCAGATCAAACAAGTAGCTTACCAATGAAAGGAAAATACTATTTTTACTCCAAGGTGTGAACGTTCTTTATATATCTTATTAGGGTCCAGCATGTAAAACTCACTTAGCCAACTGTAGTTCCTTCTTTTTTTTTTTTTTTTTTTTTGTTAGCCCCATAATACCTAGCACCCCCATGCCTCCCTACAATATACACATATACCTCTTATTAACCAAATGAATGTCATTGTTGTTAGGTGCCATCCAGTTGCTTCCAACTCACAGTCACCCTACGTACAACAGAAGAAAACACTGCCCAGTCCTGCTCCATCCTCAAAATTGTTATTATGCTTGAGCCCATTGTTGCAGCCAGTGTGTCAACCCATCTCGTTGAGGGTCTTCTGTTTTTTCGCTGACCTTCTACTTTACCAAGCACGATGTCCTTCTCCAGGGACTGATCCCTCCTGACACCATGTCCAAAGCATATGAGACATAGCCTCACCCTCCTTGCTTCTAAGGAGCATTCTGGTTATATTTCTTCCAAGACAGATTTGTTTGTTCTTTTGGCAGTTCATGGTATATTCAGTACTCTTCACCAACCCCATAATCCAAAGGCATCAATTCTTCGGTCTTGCTTATTCATTGTCCAGCTTTCTTCGTATGCATATGAGGCGATTGAAAACACCATGGCTTATGTCAGGTGCATCTTAGTCCTCAAGGTAATGTCTTTGCTTTTTAAGACTTTAAAGAGGTCTTTTACAGCAGATTTGCCCAATGCAATGCATCGGAGATGTAGAACTGAATGAATAGTAGAACAATATTTTTTCCCATTTTTTTTTTTAGTAGATCCAAGGGAAAACCTCTCACAATTTCTGTCCAATATAATAGGACAAAAGAGCAAATATATTTTGGCATGGTACATTTGGTTATTAACTTTGTACTGTCTCTATAACCCAATATTAAATATGTATGGCCTTTATGGCCGGCAGATGTGCAGTCATTTATGTCTTGTCTCCCCAGCTAGACTCTGAGCAGCTCTTCAGGATTTGACATTGAGCTCAGTAGATAACAAGAGATTCAACCACTGGTCTCTGGCATTTCCTTGGATTTAAAGTTGGATTGTTTGTTTTTTTCTTAAAGGTTCTAGCCACATAATAATAAATTTTATATAACTTTCCTGGGTTTTTCTGGCATTTAAAGTCACTCAAGAAACAGGCATTCCTGTGGGCTCTCCATGCCAATAATTTGTCTGCCCTCCCTCACCCCCACCACCATTCCCTCATTGAAAGACATTTTAAATGCAACAATAGAACAAAAGAGATCTCAAGCAAAGTCTTTATACTTTAAGAAGAGTCTTGTAACAATGGAAACAAGAAGGGGACTGGAAGAGTTTTAATCGGCTTTCAAGTCTACAAAGTAAAAATTGTTTTAACCATTTGGTTTCATTTTCTGTCTTGTTCCCCCACATAATTGAACTCTGCACAACAGGAATGCAAGCCAGAGTCCCTCACTTACTCCTCCTTACATGATTCCAGCTCCATTCACAGATGCCGACAGCAAGCTGAAAGGAGGCTGCAAAGTCTTGTGCTAAGAGCACAGCTCACACACGCGCACACTCACACACACAGAGACACACACACTCACACACATTCACACACACAACACACGCACACAATATAAAACCCATTGTTCTCAACAGAAGAGAAAGTCATTCAAACAGAAAGAAAACATACCATTTGAGAGGCCACAGGCAAGCAGCTCTTCAGAAACAATTATCCCACACAAACTGTGGACGCGCCATTTTTTTTTTCTTTCTACATTTTGGCAAGAGAACCTTTAAGAAAAGTGACTTGCTGTTGCCTAACAGGATTAAATTCTTAACTGAAGCATTTTCGTCTAATCCATTCACTACTTTCTAATCCTCTGTGAGTCAGAATGTAAGGAAAAGTTTCTATTTCGACTCAAAAACCACATTCTTAGAAGTCCCCACACCCTCAGACTCCTAAGACCCTCCTGTTGAATAAGGCAACCCCACACCCAGTACCCAACTGGGGGCCTGGGGAGGGGGAATAGTCTCAAAAGCACCAAGCCACCAAGGGCTTTAAGACTGTACCTTCTCCCTCAGATCTAGCTCAGCTCTTTATTCACTCCCTGACCTTGCCTTAGGCCTTGACTTTTTTTGTATCTGCGACAGAGATGTTCCTTCTTGGGGCAAGATAACATTCCAGAGATCTTTAAAGGCAAGGTCCCTTGGAGGACATTCCCTGTGTGCTGACTTAATGTTTTCCTTCTATGATATAGATTTTATTGTGAAAGTCTTAACCAGAAACTCATAAACAACACCAACCCATTCTATTTTTGATTTCCATATTTCCTATTACTGGAAACACAATAAAAATAAATATTAAAGTAGAATTTAAACATCTAGCTTTTGGCTCAGCTCTCCTACCTATTAATTGTCACAGCCCTTCTGAACCTCAGTTTTCTCATCTAGAGGAGGAGGCTAATGACAATCAAAGCGTTCCCTGGGTGGTACAGATGGTTAAGCTCTCAACTACTAATTAAAAGATTAGCTGTTCAAACCCACCCAGAGGTGCCTCAGAAGAAAGGCCTGGGGATCTGCTTCCAAAAGAACACAGTTTTGAAAACCCTACGGAGAGTAGTTCTGCTCTCTCTGACTCAAGGGGACACCCTGGGTGAGAATCGGCTTGGTGGCAACAAGTTTGGTTTGGCTTTTTGGAAATGATTCTCATCCAGAACTCTTCACAGATGGGGAGGGCCGTCATATGAGGCCTTCTGTATGAAGACACCTGATAAGCTACAAAACACTATACAAATGCAAATGTATTATTTTCCATCCTGAATTTTGCTCTGGTTGAAAACATGTAGTGTCCTTCACTCAATATAAATACAGAATGTTATTATACTGCTGTCTTCTGTGGCGTCTACCCACCCTTATAAATCCTTGTTATCACCAGTCCTCTGGACAATCCTGCTGGCCAACAGAAAATAATAGTAATGTTACTTAATCCTGGATTATCATGGGTTTTTTGTTTGGCAGGTGTTGCTGCTATGTTGGCATAGGATTAGACTATTAGGCAAGGTAAATGTTTCGCAGAAATATTTACTTCTCTAGCAGAGCAAGCATTTATGCAGCTAATTCACTGGACAAACCCACATGGATATATGATATGACAAGATTCATTCCCCAAGAAGTATTGTCACTAAAAAATACAGGAGAAAAACCGACAAATCTTTACGGAGGGACATTTTGGAGTCCCATTTACACAATGGGAGGGAAGAGAAATTTGTTTTAAATTTCAGAAGTCTTGTTGGGGACCAAACTCCTGGCTTTTCTGAGACACACCAAACACTCTTCTACTCCGTAGGGCACCAAGTGGCTTTGGTCACGGTGGGTAAAGCACACAGACCTGTGTATATTTTTTGCAGCAGTTTTTTTATTAAAGCACTTACGTTTCTCAAGACCAAGAACAGACACAATGACAAATTACCTCTGGGAGGAAAACAGGCACACACCAACCTGCCAGGCAGATAAGGAGGTGTGTCCTGGGATGCCGGGCCCAGGTGCCCTTCCTTCCTCCTACTCTGCTTCCAAAGCACTGTTTGGATGAGAGAACATTCTGGCTGATTTACAGGTAAACATCTGAATAAAGATCCAGAAAGCTCTAGCCACATCCATCGTCCTCATTCTCCTCTATCAGAGAAAAAAAAAAAAAGAGGCACTTGCAAATGCAACTAATTGTAAAGAGGCAAAAAAAAAAAAAAATTGCCGTGGAGTCCATCCTGACACTACACCACCAGAATTTCCTTGTGAAGAGAAAAAAAAAAAGAGAGAAGGATGTGCAAATTACACTAATGACAAGACCAGCCTGGCTTCTCTCCAGCAGCAGTGGTTTGTCTGCCTCCAGAAGAAAATCTTTCCCCCTTCTCCTTCCATTCTGAACCAAGACAATGGAGCAACTTTCCATAATCACCTTTATTAAAATAGCTCTTTGGGACACAAGAAAAATATTAGCTCAAGAGACAGAAAGGGCCACATAAACCAGAGATTCCATCAGCCTGAGACTGGAAGAGCTAGATGTGCCCGGCTACCACCAATGACCACTCTGACAGGGAACACAACAGAGAGTCCCTGATGGAGCAGGAGAAAAGTGGGGTGCAGAACTCAAATTCCAGTAAAAAGACCAGGCTTAATTGTCTGACTGAGACTGGAGGGACCCTGGAAGACATGACCCCCAGACTCTCTGTTAACCCAGAACTAAAACCATTCCCGAAACCCACTCTTCAGACAAAGATTAGGCTGGACTATAAGACATAAAATGGTGCTTGCGAAGTGTGCTTCTTAGTTCAAGTAGATACATGAGACTAAATGGGCAGCTCCTGTCCAGAGGAGAGATGAAAAGGCAAAAAGGGACAGGAGCTGCTTGAATTGAGATGGGAAATCTGGGATGGAAAAAAGGAGTGTGCTGTCACATTATAGGGAAAGCAACTAGGATCACATAACAATGTGTGTATAGATTTTTGTAAGAGAAACTAACTTGAACTGTAAACTTTCACTTAAAGCTCAATAAATATATACATATATATACATATCTTTGCCTAGTTTTTATTGCAGTTA
Organism: Loxodonta africana; assembly: GCF_030014295.1. Classification (NCBI taxonomy): domain Eukaryota; kingdom Metazoa; phylum Chordata; class Mammalia; order Proboscidea; family Elephantidae; genus Loxodonta; species Loxodonta africana. The sequence continues at coordinate 170,822,542 of NC_087345.1, read as the reverse complement.
TGACCTTTATAAAAGAAGAGTAAGGAAATTCTTCTTTAATTCAGATACTCCGAGAAGACCCTATTTTAAGGAAAGGCAGCACTATGTCCCTCCTAACCATACCAGTTGCCATCTAGTCAATTCTGACTCATAGCGGCCCCATGTGTGTCAGAGTAGAACTGTGCTCCATAGTGTTTTCAATGGCTAGTTTTTTCAGAAGTAGATCATCAGACCTGTCTTGTGAGGCTCCTGTGGGTGGACTCGAACCGCCAACCTTTCCATTAGCAAATGAGCACATTAACTGTTTGCGCTACCCAGGGACTCCCCCTGGAGCATAATGCAGTTACTAAGATATTGCCCTGTTGAAGCCTTAGGAAATCTTCTCTGTTGCCTAGGGTAGCATAAATTATATCTAGGATTTTTTTTCAATGGTTTAACTGTATTTGGTATGTCTCAAGACCTGTGTGTTCTCATTGATCATCCTTCCCTCAACCACGGGCAACTCTTAGTTTGCTTAGCAAAGACTGTCAAATACACAAATGTAAGCTGCAGCCCCACGTCGTTCAACCTGATTCGTCACAAAACCTGGCTTGGCGAGGTTTGAATTAATGAGTTATTATCACAACAGAGCCAATGAACACCAGGGACTCGAGCCCTGTGCCCGAGTGTTTCCTGTCAGACTTTTGAGCCTCCCACGAATCATTTATCCACATGTCCTAAGGCATGTTCTACTTTGCGGAATACATGAAATTACTAATCCTTACATCTTTTAATGGCATAAAATTTAAAACCCGCAGATTATTAATACCAGACTCTTGTTTATTGTTTCATTATTCCTGAAATTGTGCTTTGTACTGGAGGTTTCCAAGTATCTTCATATTAATGTGCCGCCCTGGAAAAAATAAATAAATAAAACTGAAATTGTCCTCCGACTACAATATGTGGCACAAGAAAAATCATTTCCTACAGAATTAGCTCTGGTGACAATAGTCCACTGACGCCTGTTTCCAAATGCACAGCTTGCCCACCATCACTAATCACCCTTTGGTGGCATTTTCTTTACTTGGTTGCCAAAATCCTGCAAGCTGTTGCAGCCCACAGACGTTTCTTCTGAACAGCTTTTATGCTAGATTTACCTGAGCCCATTCTTACCACAATGTAGTCTGTTCCCTTATGAAAACAAGATTTCAAATTCCTGAGGAAATTTGGTCCTGCTGAGGTCAATCTTTGTGAGTGTGTTGGGGGCAGGGGGGGTGGTAAGTGAAGGTTTGGAAGAGACGTCAGTTTGTATCTCTAAATACGCAAATGAGGAAGTCAAAGCAGCTTCCAGAAAATACTGGATAGTTCTTCTAAGGCAGAATGTGATTTCTCCAGAACATTTCTGAAATTAAAAATCTACCACGAAACAGAAGGGACCTGCCTCTTCACGTAAGGACAAACCCAAAGTAGATCAAATGATAGAAGCATCTTTTGACCCATTCCAAAGGATTCTCAAATGTCCAGAGAAGTTCTCAATTTAATGTCTTGATCTGTTTTCTTCTTATCATTTTAAAGCGTTGTTGTTGTTGTTGGATTAGTGCTGTTGTTGGTGCTGGTGGTGTTCATTTGATTAGAGTTTTGAGATATGATAGGGAGAAAAGTAGTCACGCTTTACAGACTAAAAATTAAATATATAAAACAAATCCAACTTCAAACTTTCCACTGTCATGTGTTCTAGAAAAATCTGTTAATAAAATTTCTGTCTGGTCACAGGAGATAATGCTACCTCCTTATAAGCTTAACTTTCTTTTATTCAGAATATGGGATGACCTGATACAACAAAACCTGGTGGCGTAGTGGTTAAAAGCTATGGCTGCTAACCAAAAGGTCAGCAGTTCAAATCCACCAGGAGCTCCTTGGAAGCCCTATGGGGCAGTTCTGCTCTGTCCTTTAGGGTCACTATGAGTCAGAATCGACTCAACGGCAATGGGTTTGTTTTTTGTTTTATTTTGTTTCTACACCAAAACCAAACCCATTGCAGTCAAATTGATTCTGACTCATCATGATCCTATAGGACAGAGTAGAACTGGCCCATAGAGTTTCCATGGAGCGGCCTATGGACTCCAACTGCCAGCCTTTTGGATAGCAGCCATAGTTCTTAACCACCACGCCTCCAGGGTTTCCAACCTAACACACTGCTGCAGAATTCTTTCTTAGCTAGAATTTGGGTCTAGTCATTTCATTTGTCGCTGACACACTGCCAATCTGAAGAGAGCACCTACTCCGTGAAGAGCTGCTTCTCTCCTCAGCTACAATCAGCTCAGGTCCTGACCTGTGTCAGGGTTGGCAACACAGGTCAGTGGAAATAAACGCCAGACTAGACACAATTAACAGGGAGTTTCAAACCTCATTTCCACTGGCTGAAGTAAAGGTGAGCCAAGCCTTCAAACAATCTTTCTCACCTCTTGCCCATCCACAAACTGAAATTAAACACATAAAACCCAATTTTTTCAGAGGAATTAAAGGAAGATACCACCACTACCACTTGTTATCAAGTTGACTCCAACTCATGGTGGCCCGAAGTGTGAAAGAGTAGAGCTGTCCTCCACAGGGTTTTCAAATGCTGATTTTTCAGAAATAGATCACCAGGTCTTTCTTCCATGCAGCCTCTCGGTGGACTTGAACCAACAATTTTTCAGTTAGCAGGCAAGCATGTTAATCTTTAGAAAATGAAGGTAGGAGGCTTAATTATTAACTATGACTACCCTTTGCAAAGCATGATACTATATAAATACCAAAAACATTTCTTCACATGGGGAGAAATGGAAGGATTTATGTATTGTCTCATGAAAGCCAGGAACATGGATTTATAAAACTGCACTATTAAAAGTCCAGTTGCACCTTTTATATAGAGTGTATAACTCATGTGGATTTTAAGTTTGCTAGGTCAAAGAAAAATCCCTTTAATAACAAAAAAATAACATATGGAGATGCTTTATAGGGGGGAAAATTAATTCTTCAAGCATCAAAGGGAAACTTATAATTGTAGAAATGTGGCCAAGTTCATCAGCTTGGAAAATTAATTTAGTTGCAAGATTGTATTGACTTCATCTGCTGTTCCTTCCCTAGAATCAGTTAGAAAAATAAGAGTTTGCAGACAAGGAAACCATCTAGCTATTTAATCATCAAAAATGGGGGTCTCTTTTAAGTTATTTGATAAAAATGATACCAACACTCTGAAATATCCCCAGTATTTTAACAAGAAAATTTCGAAGGTCATTTTCCTGGTCCAAAAGAAAAGAAAAATATTTTTTAATTAAGAAATAAATGCAAAAGCAAAATGCCTTTGGTTTAACTTCTCTCCGAGTCGCTAAGAGATGTGAGTAAATCTGCGAGAGCTAAGCTATCTTTAATAACGAATTCTTCAGTGAGCCCCTCCTTGGTCAGCTGGCTTATAACCCCCCGGGGAGAGAGGAACCTTTGCGGAAATGAAGCTTGACCCCATGTGGCTATAGCCCAGAAGAGTCAGAGTCGCCTGCAGCCAAGGGATGCTATCATTTGCTGCCTGTGAAGCCTTATTTTACCAAGAGCTCGGCTGCTAATCAAAAGGTCAGCAGTTCAAATCCACGAGCAGCTCCTTGCAAACTCCATGGGGCAGTTCTACTCTGTCCTATAGGGTTGCTATGAGTCAGAACTAACTAGAGGTTTGTTTTTTTGTTTATTATACCTGGTGGAATCCCTGAGTGGTACAAATAGGTAACCTGTTTGACTGCTAGACTAAAGGTTGAAGGGTCCAGTCCACCAAGAAGTGCCTCGGAAGAAAGGCCTGGCGATCTACACCCCAAAAAATCAGCCATTGAAAGCCCTGTAGAGCACAGCTCTGCTCTGACACAAATGAGGCAACCTTGAGTTGAAATCACTACCTGGGAACTGGTTTGGTTTTTATTTATACCTGGCTCTAGAATGGGGGCTGTGCAGATGAAGGCTTCCCAAAACTCTCTCGGGGAAAGATTCCCTCTGAGCAGCCCCACCATTGTTAAATTTATCACATTTCAAAGGGATCTCGCTTCTGCCCAGGCACTGTGCTTCAGCTACTGTTGATGGGCTAATTGAACCCAGGGCAGGCGGGGAAGTGACGAAGGGTTGCAGAGGCCTGGGGAATAGGAGCCAGACCAGTGCGGAAGATTGCAGGGGCCATGTGGAGTGGCCACCACCCGCTCTTTGAAGGGGAGGACCGGCTTATGCCATCGAGACACTGAGACATTTCTATTTCCAGGCTGTCTGCTCAGAGGCTGACTGAGGTTGCCACATCAGTGACGGCCAGCCTGGGAAGGTTTTTCTAAAATAGCCTCCCACTTGTACTCAAAATGAAGCTGAACCCATTAATTCAAAACACGGCTCTGAGCTTCCTCCCCACCATTCCGTTCTGACAGACGCTGCCCCAGCAGAACAAACCCATCCATTTGGAAGCCTGGGTGACTCGAGAGCCGAGCCGTTTTAGAAGCGTTTGTCTAAACAGCTCCCAGCAGTGGCTCTCATTACAGGAGAGCCCCACGCAAACAGACAATCTGCCTGCTTCCTTTAAACACAGCAATTTGGGCTCATCTGTTGCTCTCTGCTCCTTTTTTTAATCATTTGGACTGTAAAGTAATTAGAGGGATAGACATTCCAAAAATAAAAAGATCAACAGCTGAGCTTTATAATTCGAATGTAAGCACACATATCATTTCTCCCTCCCCCAGGAACCCTGGGCAGGTATGATTCCAATAATCAAAGCGTTTTTGCATACATTTTCAAATTACTACTCTTGCCCCTGGACTTTTGTTTTTTAACTTCCACACTGGCTCACCAGTGAGTGCCTCAAAGGGTGGGCTCTGCTCCCCACCTCGCCTGGCTTCTCCTCTCCCTCACATCCTCAGCCTTCCCCAGCCCTGAGCACAACCTTGGATGGTTCGCTCCCTATCAAAGCTTTACACAAACACAGAAAAACAGTGTTTTGGGGGGAAAGAGTTAGGAGTGGTAATTACATTCCTGATCACATGTAATTTACGAGAAAATGAATAGATGTGAGAGGCAGTTTAGCTCTTGACTCATTGTAATTCCATAGTCTAGGACCACAGGCACCCCACTGTCACCTGGGTGTCTTTCAAAGCCACCATCAGCTCAGCAGCCAAACGGTTAATTACAAGGGAGGTGCTGCTTCCCAGCATCTGCAGCCCCAACTAGGGAAAACTGTCATTAGACAACAATGTCCTTGGTCAAGCTGCTCTCCCAGCTTCTCTGCCCCACCTTCCAAATGAAGAAGGCACCAGAGATCTAAGCGAATGTACTAGAACAACAAACATTTGTGCAGCACTTACTTTGTGCCAAAGGTCCCTGGGTAGCACAAATAGTTTGCACTCAACTAAAAAGCTCAGGATTGGTGGTTTGAACCTACCCAGCAGCACCATGGAAGAAAAGCCTGACGGTACGTTTCTGTAAAGATTACACCCAAGAAAACCCCTGGAGCAGTTTTACTCTGAAACACATGGGGTCGCCTTGAGTCTGAATCCACTGGTGGGCAACCACCGGTTACTTTGTGCCAGGCGTGTTCTAAGCACTTTACATGTGTAACTCATTTAATTCGCACAAGTTAATTCAATTAATGGATACATGAGTAATTTATTGAGCACCTACTCACCTAGGCAGGCTCTGTGCAAAGTACTCACATATGTTAGCTCATTTCATTTGTGAACCAGGCAAGAGTCTCTACTCAAGGGTTGCTGGGAGGAGTGAGTGAAATGATGTATGTAAAACCCTGAAGACAGTGCCTGGCACATAGGAAGTGCTACAATAAGCATCAGATATTGATATTTAAACGTATCGTGTATCAAGTGCTTTACCCTTATTATTTAATACTTACAATAATACTACAAAGATGATTCTATTCTTTTTCACATTTCACCAGAAAGAAAACTGAGGTTTAGAGAGATTAAATCATGTGGCCAACCAAGGTCACACAGCTAGCATCAGAAGTGGAATTTAAACTCAGGAAATCTGACTCATGAGCCTATTTTCACTTCATCACAACACTGCTCTCTCTCCCTCTCCCTGTCCCTACCTCCTTCTTACCTTCCACAAATATGATTAAATATATCTATAATGTGCATCCTTAAAGAATAAATCTCAGAACAGCCCTGTTTTGTTAAAACCTAAGGACTATTACTTTATCTCAGAGGCTCCATTTTCGGAGCCTCACATCATGGTGGGTGTGTGTGGGGGTGTGTGTGTGTGTGTGTGTGTGTGTGTACACATGTATGGTACACATAGATTTTTATTACAAGCTATGGTTTCTTATCTCCAAAATCTTATTTTAAGTTCCTTTGTAACAACATCATGTCTATTCCTCTTTGCCTGCCCACAGCTAGTCCTGTACGTAAAGTGGAAGCGCAATAGGAAATGTGTATTAATTACATTTAGAGCAAATCAATAAATACAGGTCTGGTGCCAGTGGAAGGCACTGTTCATCATTTTCTTTTCATCCCAGGAATTGTAACATACCCCAGAAAAAAAAGTAAACATAACCTCCCCAGATTTTTGGCACTTGGAACCAATGGTAGAAACTCTCATAAATATGCCTATTTGTGAATTCAATTATGATAACTTTTTAGCCTGATATAAGCGGAGAACACATAAGATTCTAATGACTTCTCAACTACAGATAGTCACAAACAATTGCAACCACAGCCAGGCTCTGTAAGTGAAATCAACCCATTGACTAACATGAGAAAAATACAGAAAAGGGTGAGGAAGAGGCCAGAGGCATTTGATGTTGCCCTCGTGTATTAAGTTGACTAATAACTGGTAGTGCAGTGGTTAAGAGCTCAACTGCTAACCAAAAGTTTGGCAGTTTGAGTCCACCAGCCACTCCTTAGAAACCCTATGGGGCAGTTCTACTCTGTCCTACAGGGTTTCTACGAGTTGGAATCAACTCGACGGCAAAGGGTTTGGTTTGGTTTGGTTTTTATAATAGTGAAGATAAGAACCTATTTATTCAACATGTAAGTACTGATCATCAGCTATGTCCTCCGCATTGAAGAGGATCCAAAGATATTTAAGCCATCATTCCAGACTTCCTAAACCTCACGATCTAATTGGGATGAAAGTATACATAGAACAACACTTTATGATTGTCTGGGGCTTTTTGGTTTACAAAGCCATTTCACATACTTATCCAACTTAAGTACATCCGTGTGGAACTCTTGTCTCTCCCTACTCAACGTGAACTAAGTGGTTACAGGGGTCTTCCTTCCTTCGATGTCAAGGAAGCCTTGAAAGAGATTTATCCCCAAGCTGTTTGAATTTGACCGTGAGGTAAGACTGTGTTCCTTGGCTATCTTGTGGCATAGAAAGCAAAACAGAAAGTTCCGTGTTGTTGCTAGCGCTCAGCAGCCTATAATCCTCTACTCAGGACTATATGCATAGAGGTTGTTGTTGTTGCTAGCTGCCGTTGAGTCGGCTCTGACTCATAGCGACCTTACGTATAACAGAAGCAAACACTGCCTGGTCCGGCGCCATCTTCGTGATCATTGGTATATTTGAGTCCATTGTTATGGCTACTGTGTCAATCCATCTCACTGAAGGTTTCCCTCATTTTCACTGACCCCGTACTTTACCAAACATGATGTCCTTTTCTAGCAATTGATCTTGCCTATCCAAGTGTTCAAAGGAAGCAAGCCAAAGTCTCATCATCGTTGCTTCTAAGGACCATCCCGGTTCTATTTCTTCTAAGACTGTGTTGTTCATTCTTCCGGCAGTCCACAGTATATTCAGTATTCTTCTCCCATGCCATCTGAGGTAGTTCATCCAACTTCCTTAATGCATTAGTTAAACAAACATTTCTCGAGCATCCACTATGGCCAGCTATGATGTTGGAAGATGGGGACACAAAGTTTATGGGGCACAGCCCCTATGCTCAAGAAGCTGAGAACCCCTGAGGAGGCGAAAACATGTAAACACACGATGACAATACAATGTGCTAGGTGCACTGACAGAGATAGAAACAGAATGGCCTGAAAGCCTGGGAGAGGGTGCTGCTCTGTGCAGAGGTGTCAAGAGAAGGTGATGTGATAACAGTGTCTTGAAGGCTCTGTAGGAGATGACCTGGTAGATAGAGCAGGAGGGAGCAAATAGCACACAGTAAGAATAGCACTAACAAAGCCCTTCCATACTTACAATTTAATGGAGCAATTTGGGAAGTAGGAAGGACAAGAGTGGAAGCTGAGGCTCAGAGCATCCCGCATCCCTAAATTCTGCTAGTGGCAGGTCATTTAACTCCAAGTCCATTGGCCCCTAACTAAGAAAATGGAGGAAATGTTGTTTCTGAGATGGATACCTTAACTGTTTTAAAGTTAGACACTACCATCGTGGGAGGGGCAGTGAATATTCATAATTTCATAGGGCTTAGTAATGTTGGAGCACTGGTTGGAGTAGAGCTGCTAACCAAAAGGTTGGCAGTTCAAATCCACCCACCCCTCCTTAGAAACCCTATGGGACAGTTCTACTCTCTCCTACAGGATCGCTATGAGTCGGAATCAACTCGACAGCAACAGGTTTGGGTTTTTGGGGTTTAATAATGTTACAGCTGCAGGTAGGGAGGGTTGAAGGGGCTCTGGTTAGATGGGAATGCTGCCTAACCTCTAAATTCAGGTGTCATAAAGGTAAGGAGGACCACTTCATCAACACTGTTTTCATCATGCCCTGAAAGTGTTGCACTTTGAAATAAAAGGTGGTTTTCACCTTTTTTGTTTTCGGCCTGCTTGCCCTGCCAGCAACAAGTGGGTGTTATTCATCATTTGCTTCCTCCTTAGCACTTACAGGCTTTTCTTCATCTTTATCATTAAATAGCCACCTTCTCTCAGTGCCTTCAAGAGCTTGGAAACATACAGACAAAGAGCACACTTTTGTACCTCTCAATGTAAAGATCGGTTAAGCTCTTTACCAGCTGCAACGGTGAACTATTTCTAAGAACTTGGCACACACTGAGGACATGAGAGTTCATTTGATTTAGGTCCCCCAAATGAAAAGTTATGTCCCTGGGCAGTGAAAATGGTTAACGCACTTGGCTGTTAGCCAAAAGGTTGGGAGTTCGAGTCTACTCAGAGGCACCTCGGAAGAAGATCTCTAAGCTCAAATGTCAGCCATTGAAGATCCTATGGAGCACAGTTCTACTCTGACATTCATAGGGTCACTAGAGTCACAGCCAACTCAATGGCAACTGGTTTGGTTTCGGCTTTCTTAAATGAAAAGTAACTTGTTAAAATGACCCATGGGCTGCCAAACAGTAGAATAGTGACTTCCCATTATAAAAAGCTGGGTCAAAAAAGCATTGTTCTTCAAAATTGGCATCTCAGGAGAAAAATATCATAGTTCTTTCTCTCCAGAATCCAAGGGATTTTTGCTTAAATTTTTCATTTCAAGGCATCAGACAATACACAGTACCTATTATTTCAGCTTTCCTCAACTGTGAAACTTCTCCAAGGCTAGAAGTACTCCTTAAAAGATGCCATTATCACCTGCACACAGAATAAGTAAAAATATATATATATATATATATTTTTTTTTTTTTACTAGACCCTCCCAAATTACTATGGGGAGGCCTAGGACCAGGAATTTCCCCACAATCCAACTGAACTGCTCCTGAGGTGGCCCAAGAGTTTGTTCCTAAGATCAGAGAATGAGATAAAGTAAGAAATAAAATTGCTCACTGACTAGTTAATCCATTTTGCAACATGTAATGCCGATCAACTTTTCAGGAAAATGAGTACTGTAGTCTGCCAGCTTCAGAATTGCACTTCTTTCCTTTGGGGGGGAAAAACGTAATTCTTGTGTTCTCAAAGAGCAGGGTAACATCAAGTTCACACAGCAGCTAGAAACGTGATAAATCCACCAGGGCCACAGTGATTCCTGCCTAAACTAACAATTCATTTCATTGCTGCAGTTCACTGCTGTTGTCATCACTTTCATGCCTCTAATTACCTTACATCTGTTTTATGTTTGAAGTTTACAACGCTTGCCCACTTTGGCTACACCAGTTTACATCTAACACCAAACACATGTTTATGTTTACTACATACCAGTTCTGCATTCTTGGACTTAAAATTATATCAATTTATAATCCCATTAATGGAAAACTTATGAGAAGAATCCGGCTTCTTTAATAAAACTAGAAAGAACAACCATTTGGATGCTGTTAAGTACAAGCCCATACCAAAGGATAAACGCTTCCATTAGCTGCAGCCCGCTCAGATAAGTGGTCTTCATGAAACACTATCTGGGCTGCCGAGGACAGGCTATTGTCCAGAGAAGGCTGATGACCTTCTATTTTCTGGTACTCCACACTGAAGTCCCCTTCTTCCTTGGAAAGGCCAAGAATGATCAAGTTCGAACTGGCATCCTTGAACCTAGTATTTTTAAGGTCAAGTTTGTGCATACAGAAAGTTTTCAACTTGAAGAGTGAAAGGAGAGCCAGAATTGCAGTGCGTGTTACCAACTGGCAAGAGCCTCCCCATATATAGTTCCCTGAGACAGGGCTGGATACGTGTTTGGACATCTGTATCTACCGCTGAACAAATTCCAAAGAAAACTAGAGATAAGAGCATAATTTGGATCTTGGGCCGTTTCTGAAGGATTTCAGTTCTATTTAAAAAAAAAAAAACTTTGAGAACTGGAAGGGATTAAATTCTCCCCGCACATGCTTCCTTCCACTTAAAGGAGAAACTACCCTTTCCCTTCACCCTACTTTCTGAATGTCAAACCTTTTGCTGAAGACTAGACTGAGAGTCTTGTTCTTTTCTGGAGTCCTACATGTATTCACAGGAAATCTGATCTTGAAAACCAGTATATAAACAAGAGGTTTGATGACCTTTTGATGATCTTTCTAAGTAGCATTCCATTAAAACAAAAGAGTAACTTATCTAGAATAATAACAACCCATCTGTCAATTTGACCTACTGTGATGGCTTGCATGTTGCTACAATGCTAGACGCTATGCCACTGGTATTTCAAATACCAGCAGGGTCACCCATGGCAGACAGGTTTCAGTGGAGCTTCCACACTAAGACAGCCTAGGAAGAAAGGCCTGGTGATCAACTTCTGGAAATCAGCCAATGAAAACCCTATGGATCACAACAGAATATTGTCTAATAGAGTGCTGGAAGATTAGTATCCTAGGTTGGAAGGCATTCAAAATACACAGTGGCCGAAACAATGGACTCGAGCTTACCAACAGTTGTGAAGATGGCACAGGACCAGGCAATATTTCTTCTCTTGTACATGGAGTTGCCATGAGCTGGAGTTGAGTCAACAACAACTAACAGCAACATCTCAAATAAACTAGTGGGTGATTACTGGTTTGGAGCCTGAATGGTAAGAACAGTAATATCTTGAAGGACGTACACTATGTAGGCCAAAGATTAGCAAGCATTGCATCCTTGTCATCTCCTTGACTAGAAAGGCATGGAAGATTAAAGAGCTTTCCCTAGGCACATAAGAATTTTGCCATAAAAATCACAGACATAGAACAAGATCAGAGTCTGTTGATTCATGCTGTGCTAAGAAAAGTGCTGACTGAAAAGCCACCTGAGTCAGTCTCACTTGCACTGTGTGGTCAAATGCCTTTCCCTTTCATCCAGTGGTCCACTCAGCCAATAAAAAATCTAGGCAGCACTTTCTTTATGCGTTGAGATTGTTGCTGGCCCTGGACATCTCCCTGTCCTGTGGGGTCTCTGCAATTCCTCTCTCCAGTGAGGCAGCATACTTCTCTGGTCTGTTTACTGCATCCCCAAGTAAAGCCTGCTCCCCATCAGTCTGGAATAAAGATGAGCTGGGCAGTCCATTGGGGGAAGGTGAGAGAGGCAGAGGGCAAGGATGGAAGGGGAAGTAGTGCCACATCACTGTGCTCAGCAGCCTGAGCCCAGGGAAGTCACATCAAGACTCTCAACTGGTGCTTGCTAATCAAGATTGGAGGAAGACTCATTAGCAATCTTTCATATGCAGATGACACAACCTTGCTTGCTGAAAGTGAAGAGGACTTGAAGCACTTATTGAGGAAGATCAAAGACTACAGCCTTCAATATGGATTACACCTTAGCATAAAGAAAACAAAAATCCTCGCAAATGGACCAACAAGCAACATCATGATAAATGGAGAAAAGATGGCTAGTGTCAAGGATTTCATTGGAATCCTTGTAATCCCTGATTAATGCCCATGGAAGTAGCAGTCAAGAAATCAAACAATGTAATGCATTGGACAAGTCTACTGCAAAAGACCTCTTTAAATCTTGAAAAGCAGAGATGACACTTTGAGGACTAAGGTGTGCCTGACCCAAGCCATGGTATTGGCAATTACCACATATGCATGTGAAAGCTGGGCAATGAATAAGGAATACTGAAGTAGAATTAATTCTTTTGAATTATGGTGTTTGCAAAGAATATTGAATATACCATGGACCGCCAAAAAATGAACAAATCTGTCTTGGAAGAAGTACAGCCAGAATGCTCGATAGAAGCAAGGATGGCAAGACTTTGTCTCACATACTTTGGACATGTTATCAGGAGGGACCAGTCCCTGGAGAAGGACATCATGCTTGGTAAAGTGTACGGTCATCAAAAAAGAGGAAGACCCTCAACAAGATGGATGGACACAGTGGCTACAACAATGGGCTCAAGCATAACAACAATTGTTAGGATGGCACAGGACTGGGCAGTGCTTCATTCTGTTATGCCTAGGGTAACTCTGAGTTGGAACCGACTCAACAGCACCTAACAACAACAATAATCAATATTAATTCCTTTCACCTCTGATCATTTAGTGTCTTAGTCATCTAGTGCTGCTATAACAGAAATACCACAAGTGGATGGCCTTAACAAAAAGAAATTTATTTTGTCACAGTTTAGTAGGCCAGAAGTCCAAATCCAGGGAGTTAGCTCCAGGGGAAGGCTTTCTCTCTCTTTCAGCTCTGGAGAAAGGTCCTTGTCATCAATCTTCCCCTGGACCAAGAGCTTCTCTGTGCAGGGACCCCAGGTCCAAAGGATGCACTCTGCTCCTGGCACTGCTTTCTTGGTTGTATGAGGTCCCCCATCTCTCTGCTTGCTTTTCCCTTTTATATCTCAAAAGAGATTGGCTTAAGACCCTACCTAATCTTATAGATCTCATCAATATAACTGCCACTAATCCATCTCATTACATCGTAGTGACAGGATTTACAACACATAGGGAAATGACAATCATACGATACTGAGAATCATGACCTAGTCAAGTTGACAGATATTTTTGAGGGAAGCAATTCAATCCATGACAGGCGGGAACCAAAAGATCCTTTAGAAACCTACCGTCATCTTAGAAATTCTAACCTAAGCCTAAGAGACTTTCCTGTTTTACCTGAGATTAGGTTATTTTGTGTTAGGCTATGGACTATTCATGCCAGGAATGACAAATTGAAAAGGAATGACATCACTTTCATCATCAAAAGAACATTTCAAGATCTAACCTGAAGTACAACACTGTCAGTGATAGGATAATATCCATACCATACAAGGAAGACCAGTAAATACAACTCTTATTCGAATTTACATACCAACCACTAATGCCAAAGATGAAGAAACTGAAGGCTTCTACCAACTCTTGCAGTGTTAAATTGATCAAATATGCAATCAAGATGCACTGATAATTACTGGTAATTGGATTTCAAAAGTTGGAAACAAAGAAGAAGGTTGGAAAATATGGCCTTGGTGGTAGAAATGACCCCAGAGATCACATGATAGAATTTTGCAAGACCAATGACTTATGCATTGCAAATGCTTTTTTTCAACAACATAAACAGTGAATATACACATGGACCTAACCATATGGAAGACACAAGAATCAAATCAACTATATCTGTGGAAAGAGACAAAGGAGAAGCTCAATGTCACCAGTCAGAACAAAGCCAGGGGCCAACTGTGGAACAGACCATCAATTGCTCTTATGCAAATTCAAGTTGAAGCTGAAGAAAATTAAAACTAGTCCATGAGAGCCAAAGTAAAACCTGAGTGTATCCCACCTGAATTTAGAGACCATCTCAAGAATAGATGTGATACATCAAACACTGATGACCAAAGACCAGATAAGTTGTGGGATGACATCAAGTACATCACACATGAAGAAAGCAAAAGGTCATTAAAAAGACAGGAAAGAAAGAAAAGACCAAAATAGATGTCAGAAGAGACTCTGAAACTTGCTCTTGGAAGTCCAACAGCTGAAAAGAATGGAAGAAATGACAAAGTAAAAGAGCTGAACAAAAGATTTCAAAGGGCAACTTAAGAAGGCAAAGTATTACAATGAAATGTGGAAAGATCTGGAGTTAGAAAACCAAAATGGAAGAACATACCCAGCATTTCTCAAGCTGAAAGAACTGAGCAAAAATTTAAGCCTCCAGTTGCAATTTTGAAGAATTTTATGGACGAAATATTGGAAACACAGGAGGCATTAAAAGAAGATGGAAGGAATCCACAGATTCACTGTACCTAAAAGAATTGGTCAACATTCAATGATTTCAGGAGGTAGCATTTGATCAAGAACCAATGGTACTGAAGGGAGAAGCCCAAGCTGTACTGAAGGCAGTGGCGAAAAACAAGGCTCCACGAATTTTTGAAATACCAACTGAGATGTTTAAAAAATGGATGCAGCATTTTAAACAAGTGCTCACTCTTCTTTGCCAAAAAAATTGGAAGACAGGTACCTGCCCAACTGACTAGAAGAGATCCATATGCCAAAGAAAGGTGATCCAACAGAATGTACAAATTATTGAACAAGATCATTTGTATCACACGCAAGTAAAATTTTGCTGACGATAATTCAAAAATGGTTGCGTGGGTACATTGACAGGGAACTGCCAGAAATTCAAGCTGGATTCAGAAGAGGACATGGAACCAGGGATATCATTGTTAAAGTCAGGTGGATTAACTATTCAAAAGCATTCGACTGTGTGGATCATAACAAATTATGGATAACATTGCAAAGAATGGGAATTTCAGAACACTTAATTGTGCTCATGCGGACTCTGTACATAGATCAGAGGCAGTCATTCAGACAGAACAAGGGGACACTGCATGGTTTAAAGTCAGGAAAGGTGTGCATCAGGGTTGTATCCTTCCACCATACTTATTCAATCCGTATGAGAAGCAAATAATCTGAGAAGCTGGCCTATATGAAGAAGAAAAATGTGGCATCAGGATTAGTGGAAGACTCACTAACAACCTGCAATATGCAGATAACACCATCTTGCTTGCTGAAAGCGAAGACGGCTTGAAGCACTTACTGATGAAGATCAAAGACCACAGCCTTCAGTATGGATTACACCTCAACATAAAAAAAACAAAAATCCTCACAACTGGACCAATAAGCAACATCACGATAAATGGAGAAAAGATTAAAGTTGTCAAGGATTTCATTTTACTTGAGTCCACGATCAACATCCATGGAAGCAACAGTCCAGAAATCAAACGATGTATTGCATTTGGCAAATCTGCTGCAAAAGACCTCTTTAAAGTCTTAAAAAGCAAAGATGTCACTTTGAGGACTAAGGTGTGCCTGACCCAAGCCATGATATTTTCAATCGCCTCATATGCGTGAGAAAACTAGACAATGAATAAGGAACACCAAAGAAGAATTGATACCTTTGAATTATGGTGTTGGCAAAGAATATCGAATGTACCGTGAACTGCCAGAAGAATGAACAAGTCTGTCTAGGATGAAATACAGCCAGAGTGCTCCCTGGAAGCGACGATGGTGAGATTTTGCCCCACATACTTTGGACATGCTATCAGGAGGGGCCAGTCCCTGGAGAAGGACATTATGCTTGAGAAGGTAGAGGGTCTTCAAAAAAGAGGAAGACCCTCAACGAGATGTGTTGACATAGCAACAATTGTGAGGATGGCACAGGACCAGGCAGTGTTTCTTTCTATTGTACATAGTGTACATATGAGCCAGAACTGACCTGATGGCACCTAACAACAACAACATGGACTATTCAGAAGAATTTCAGTTAAGTTCAAGCCTGAGCCTCACACTGTTCTGTGAGAAGTGGCTAGAACTCCCCACAAGACCTAAACAGCACCCTTGCCACCCTCCACCCTTAGTGAAGATGCATGCACACTCTCACACACACACACACACTCTTAGAGAAGGTACATGCTGATGCACACACATACTCTCACACATTTACACACACACACACTCACACTCACACATGTATACACACACACACGATCACACATACTGTTCTTTCAGAACCCGATCACACACCTAGCTACCTGCAGATACCTGTCAGGTAATGTGAGCAGGTGAATCCAGCAATGATAAAGGTAGTGCAGACTTTGGAGACCAGAAAGCCACATGCCCCTCTTAGAAGAGGAAGCTACCACTCAGTTCCAGTAATTGAGACCCTGCAGGACATGGACCCAGGGACTACAGATCTTTCAAATGTTTTAAAGAAATGCTGGAAATTTTAATTTTTTTACGTGAAATCTCCTGATTTTTTAAACGTATATTTAAAAATATTAAATACTGTGCAAGCCACACAAAATTTATCAGCAGGCTGCCTGGGGCAGGCCCTGGTCTCCCAGCTTTTCACTTTTGACTTCAAAACTTTAATGTGTTTTCTGGAAGAATCCCCATTCCATAATCACAGCTTTCTCTCTTTTTTAACAATAACTATTGCTGTTTATAAACTGGAAATCCTGGTGGCGTAGTGCTTAAGAGCTATGGCTGCTAACCAAAAGGTTGGCAGTTCAAATCCACCAGCTGCTTCTTGGAAACCCTATGGAGCAGTTCTACTGTGTCCTACAGGGTCACTATGAGTCATAGAATCGACTCAACAGAAACGAGTTTGGTTTGGTTTTTTGTTTATAAACTACCAGGTGATTGATAAGATGTTTTCACATACATTATTTCATCTGAACCTGACAACAACTGTACGAGTCAGTCGTTTTTGGTATTGTCATTTTACAGATAAGGAAACTGTGGCAACCCAAAGGCAGTACAACACAGTGGTGGGCCTCAGACAGACTGGCCAGAACTATCACTTTCTCACTGGGTGACCACAGGCATCTTCCTCTGTTGCCTTATTTCTAAAATGTGGTAATGATACTTATCGTGCATGGCTATTATAAGGAGTAGAATCATGTAAAAAAGAACCCAGCGCATAACTGATTCTTGAGACATGGTAGCTTTGATGAGTCATTGGTGGTTCAGTGGTAGAATTCTTGCCTTTCATGCAGGAGTCATGGGTTTGATTCCCGGCCAATGCACCTCATACGCAATCACCACCAGCCTGTCAGTGGAGACTTGCATGTTGCTATGATACTGAAGAGGTTTCAATGGAGCTTCCAGACTAAGATGGACTAGGAAGAAAGGCCTGGCAATCTACTTCTGAAAATCAGCCCATGATAACCCTATGGATCACAACAGTTCGACCTGCAATTAATCATGCGGATGGTACAAGACCAGGCTGCCTTTTGTTCTGTTATAAATAAGGTCGCTATGAGGCAGGGTCAACACAACAGCAGCTAATAACAACAACATAATATCAAGAACTGACCCCACAGTCATAGAGCTGGAGCATGGTGGAGCTGGAACTCCAGCTGAGGTCTTCCACCACCAAAGACCTTACCTTTCAAACGCAGGCCCTTCTGATAATGGCTGTAGAGGTGAGCATTCTGCTAGGATTGGTGCCACAGCTAACAAAGAGTGAGTGTTAGTCTCAAAACACCTCAGGACTGGGGAGTTAGGCTCTATGAGATACATTTGTGCACTCCATTACCAATTCTGTAAGTTCAAGTTCACATGCATTTCTTCTAGACCTATTAGATTTTACATAGAAAGATATGTATAGTATATAAATCACTGGAAAATCAGCTTTCAAGACAGCATGAATGGCAGGTAACCCCTTTGCTTTCTTTTTTCAGGTGTGTGTGTGTAAGCATAAAGAAAGATTTAGAAGAACAAAAATCAAGGTGTTAGCAACAGTTGTCGCTGGGTGGTGAGGTTAGAGCGGTTTGTATTTTCTTCTTTTTATTTATCTGTAATTTCTAATTTTGTTTAAATGGTCATGTAATGCTTTTGTAATAAGAAAAAAAAAAGGTGTTCTTTTTGATCTATCGAGTAATGTCTATACACAAAATTCTGCCTAGTGGAATTCCTCAAGTTGGAGTTGTTTATGGGCACCCTCCTCAGGTTTTGGGTCCCTGGATGGTGCAAACAATTAATGTATCCTGCTGCTGACTGAAGTCCCTGGAGGTTCAAGTCCACCCAGAGGCACCTCAGAAGAAAAGTCTGGCACCCTATTTCCAAGGAATCAGCCGCTGAAAAACCCTATGCAGCATAGCTCTACTCTGATACACACGGGTCCACCATGAGTCAGAATTGAATCCATGGCAACTGCTTTGGGTTTGTTTTTGTTTTGTTTTGTTGGCTTGAGGTTTTAGGGGACTCATATCCTGGTTTGCAAAAGCTACCCTGTTGACAACAGCTAGAGCCCTATCCTGTGATACTTGAAGGGAACTGGGACATGGCATCCAGTAAGGAGTCTTGAAAATCCCTGTTTCAGACTCCTTCAAGATCTATTTCTGCAGAAAGGCTCTTGCAGTGACAGGGACTGGGGAAGATCCTGCTTCATTTCTTATAGAGAAGCTTTGTTATAAACATCTTTGTGCTCACACCAAGCATTAAAGCAAGTCCAGCCACAAGATGTTGTTGCTCTTCCCTTTAACCTCTGTCTCCAGCCCCCAATTGACAAAGTAGCCACCTGAATCCGGTATGCATTTCTGGGCCTTGGTTTCTTCCACAATGAATTGCTCATGGATGCTGTCTGAGACTGTCTTCAGAATGTCTTTCTATAAAGAGAACATTTGACAATGAATTGCTCATGGATGCTTTGAGACTGTCTTCAGAATGTCTTTCTATAAAGAGAACATTTGACCATATCAGCAAAAATGTGTCCACAGTCCCCTGCTCTGAGTGAACCGGCCTTGGGGGTCCCTCTGGGAACAGTGTGGGAACTCTCTCAGTCTCCAGCGCAAGCCTGGCTCTCAGAGGTCCCACATCCTCAGGTCAGTCCTTCCTGCCAGATAAATGACTCCAGTCAAATGGCCAAGTGTGTCCCCCTTTCCCATCTGCCGCCATCCACCAAACCTCCTCACCTCTGTCCACCTCTCTGACTAACGCCCAGAGCCTTTCGGCCCTCCTGGCCCCTCCGCCAGCCCCCTACCACTCTGACATCCTGTCTAGGTATGCTCTTTATTTCCCCTTCAGAACTCCCTTGGGTCTAAAATTCCTTTTTTTTTAATTCCCCATCAGAATTCCAACTCTTAGGTGGCCGCCAAAGAAGAAGATAATAAACTTGTTCACTCTGAGATTGTTAATGACTAATAAGGATTTATGGGTACATGTCTGACGGAAACTTGTCCTTTGAAGGGAACGAAAAAAAAGAAAAGCAGCGAGGACAAGGCCCAATCAAGAGCAAGGAGGGCTTAGCTTGTAACAGTGGGTATCACAGGCTGGAAGAGCAAATATTTGCAGGCCCCAGCATTTCCAGAACTCTTCAATCTATACCACAGTGTGGCCTTGTCGGCACATAAGGCTCTCTGTGCTTTTGATTTGCCCAATTTTAGAATCCCAATGCAAAGCCAGGCCTCTTGAGTCTCTGATGACCTTTCTCACTGCCAGGAGCTATACGTACAGCTTCCCCTGTCCACTCACAAAGGCCTTCTCTGGTCAACTTCTGTGTGACAGGTCGAAGAAGGAAAAGAGACCAGGCCAGAGGTCAGAAGCCTGGTGCTGGCCCATGTCTGCCACCTTCTTACTCAACAGCCTTGGAAGCACAGTGGCCTGGACCTTGGAATCCTCATCTGCAAAGTGGAAGAGGGCTTATACTAAACCCAGACTCATAAATTTTATAGAAAATTTTAAAGACAAAGGTTTTTGGAAAACTTAATATTATACATAGTTCCTGAGTGCTGCAATTGGTTAAGCACTCAACTACTAGCAAAAAGGTTGGTGGTTCAAACCCACCCAGAGGCACCTCGGAAGACAGACCTGAAGATCTTGTTCCAAAAGGTCACAGCCTTGAAAGCCCTGTAGCGCAGGTCTGGTCTGCACACATGGGGTGCCATGAGTCAGAACCAACTTAATAGCAACTAACAACAACAACATATTGTATATTAGAAAAAAAAATTGCAGTTGAATCGATTTCAACTCATAGTGACCCTATAGGACAGGGTTTCCAAAGAGCAGCTGGTAGATTCCAACTGCTGACCTTTTGGTTAGCAGCTTGGCTCTTAACCACTGGGCCACATTATATTATCTATAATATTATATATAGTATATACATTATATAATAATAAAATGATATTAAAAATACACTTAAAAAACAGCATCTAATAGAAGAAGATATTTTTTTACCAAAAAGGAAGGGAAAAAAAAAAACCTCAGAGTAAAAATTTGTCCTTTAAATTGAACAAATGTAGTTTCTCGGGAAAACTCCCTATGGGCTTTATTTTTCTCTTTAGTCAGGGCCTGGAATGACCCCTGAGGTCCCTGCCTAGCATGATATCCTAGAGAAGTGAAAAAGGAAAAAAACCTAACCATTAGGAGAGGCTCGGGGCAGCTTCTTCAAAGCCACAGAGGCTGCTTTAGAACTCAGGGAAATTTCAGGCCCCATATTTCAGCAAAGGCTTTGCAATCCAGTAAGACTTTAAGAGGATGGATTTAAAAATCCATCTGTTTGCCTTGGGGAACTCAGAACAAGAGCAAAGTTCCAAGCTGATAGGCTTGTGATAATATAACATATTCATTAGACAATAAAGGGTAAAATGACTCTATGCTTCAGGCTTGTCCCAGCCTCTCATTTATATAGCTTTTAGGAAACTCACTTTGTATACCCACAGCTGGAAGGGCTCCTCCGAAGCCATTCCCCAGATTGAATAATTTTTCATTAGGTCTTCGGGGAGGCTTCCATCTGTAGTCACAAATACCCGTGAAAATTTGTGGGAAAATATCTCTGCTCTTTCATTACATCTAAAACATGATCACCCGATATTAAAACACAAAGAATGGTTACATTTTAAAGGTGAACTGCAAAGCTAAATTGAGAGTTGACTTAATCCCATTTTTATGGGCTGATTAATGTCCCGAGTAACCAGGCTGGGAGGGAAGCGAATGCCTTTTTCCTTTAATGGAATGCTCCAGGCTTCTTGGTCTTTATCATGGGAGGATAGCACTGCCACTGTGGGTTTGTAAAGAACCAGACTCAAAGCCATTGTTGGAACTTTCCTTGTGTCAAATAGACCCACGCACCAAAATTCCTAACAGTCAGTGCTTCAACCCTTCAGAGTAAAAAAGGAAAATAAGTCTGAAGTTGAGATTTCTTCACAAGAGGCATGTAGGCTAATTACGTCTATTTGTGGTAGCTTGAAATAGGAGTTACGTTGAAAGGACTTACGAACTCTGCCTTGATCAGAGTTGCTGTTGAGTCAATTCCGACTAATAGCGACCCTATAGGACAGAGTAGAACTGCCCGATAGGATTTCGAGGTGGTGGATTTGAACTGCTGACCTTTGGGTTAGCAGCTGAGCTCTTAGCCCCTGTGCCATCAGGGCTCCTGCATAATACTCATTAAGTGGCCATTACTAGTAATAGTAATAGCAATGACCACGTACTGAGTTGTTGCTCTGTGCAAGGAATCATGCCAAGCATCTCGACTCTCAGAGATAGCTGAGGTGAGCCTCGAAGAGGTTAAGCAACATGTCCAAGGAATAGAGCTAGGCTTGCCTGGCTCATCGTGCACCACCCACTCCTCCCACATTGGCCTCCTGTCCAAGCAATCTCCTATCTATCTTGGTCAGAAATTAAAACACTTCAGAGCTCTTCCCAAAAGAAACATGGCCAGCCTGACTAGATTTCCATATCTCTCAAACCTGAGACCCATGGGTATTTTATTTGTCATTTCTTAAATAGAAAACTTTGTGGGCTGAATTGAGTCCCCCCACAATATGCAGAAGTCCTAACCCCGGGTATCGGTGAATGTGACCTTATTTGGAAATAGGGTTTTTGAAACATAATCAAGCTAAAATGAGTTCATACTGGACTAGTGGCTGATCTTACAAGAAGAGGGAAACCTGGACACAGAGACATACAGGGAGAACACCACGTGATGACAGAGATTGGAGTGATGTACCTACAAGCCAAGGAATGCCAAGGATTGCCAGCAACTGCCAACACCTTGATTTTCTACTTCTAGCCTCCAGGAGCCCTGGTGGCACAGTGGCTAAGAGCTCAACTGCTAACAAATGTCAGCAGTTTAAATCCACTAGCCGCTCCCTGGAAACTCTCTGGGGCGATTCTACTCTGTCCTATACGGTCGCCATGAGTCAGAATCCACTCGACAACAACAGGTGGTGAGCCTCCAGAACTGTGAGACAATACATTCTGTTATTTTAAGCCACCCAGTTTGTGGTAATTGGTTACAGTAGCCCTCAGGAAGCAATATAATAAGCCAGCAGGCCACACTGGTACCCATTATGAAAAATAGTGATTATCACCACAGTATTACCAAAACATTTTGATAGTGCTTTACATGTCACAGAAGTCTTCTCCGTAGATTATTTCATTTGATAAATTACGTCAGGCAGAGGGTAGAGGGAGGAAGACAAATGAGTCAAGTGGAGATCTGGTTTGGGAAGATAGTATTTAGAGAGAGTACCCAAGTTCCACAAGGGGCAGGAATGACTCACCCATGGTTGTTATAGAATTCAAAGTGATTACGGGTTACTGTCACATGGTTGTATGATATTTTGATTTCCATCAGCTCTTACATTGGAGAAACTGCAAAGAGGAGGAAAAAAGGCTCAGAATTCAAGGTCATGTGTGTTGGAAGATGGTACCTTTCCCATCTTCCAACACACATGACCTTGAATTCTGAGCCTTTTTTCCTCCTCTTTGCAGTTTCTCCAATACCCAACCCACTCCAAAGTCTTCCTCTATCCTCTGCCGCCTTTAAAACTCAGTCTCAAGAAAGGGTCTAGAACCTATTCACACTGAAATATAATAACTGAGAAGAGACCAAAATGTTGGCTCTTGCCCCAGAGTTTGTATTAGTAGGGATTCAATGTCTTCTCTAAATAAGTAGTTTCTAAATTTCAGACACTAGCAAGCAAGTAAGAAGAAATGAAGGGGACAGAGTGGCAGTTTGTTGGGGACAGAGCAGCAGTTTGTCAAGGACAGAACATGCCTGACGTGCCTCCTGGTACCACCCAGTGACCTGCTTGCTCTAAGGTAAGGCAGTCCCTGAACCACACCAGAATGTCTTTGCTTCGCCTCCCTCCCGTTCTCCACCTGGCTGCCACAAAGAACCTTCAGAAAGGACCTAGCCCATGAGCCCCCAGATTCCCACATGTTCTCCAAAGTCTCCCCTGCCCAGTAGCTGAAGGGGCCCACAGAGCCAGTGTAGCTTCAGGCTCACAGAAATCTAGAGTCTCGCTGGCCAGGATTTAAGGCGAAAGACTGAGACTACTGATGCCAGCTGCCATTTATTCCACATCACCTACAGAGGACTCCTGAAATCCATCCCAACTGGTTGTCTTAAAACAACCAACAGCAGTTGAAAACGCTTTCTTTTTTTTAATGATGTTACTCTCAAAAGGAATAATAAGTAATAACTAACATTTATTTAACACTTACTATGTGCCAAGCTGAAATCCCTGGGTGATGCAAAAGGTTAAGCACTCAACTACTAGCCAAAAGATTCGCTGTTCAAACCCGCCCAGGGGCACTTCAGAAGACAGACCTGGTGACCTGCTTCCAAAAGGTCACAGCCTTGAAAATTCTACGGCGTTCAGTTCTACTCTTGCACACATGGATCACCATGAGTAGGAATCAACTTGAGAGCAACTAACAACAATGTGCCAAGCACTGGTTTAAATAAGTATTAAGTAATTTAATCCTCACAAAACCTTGAGGTGGGTACTATTTTTACCCACATTATTACCCACATTTTACAGATAATGAAACTGAGGCTCAGATACATGCCCAAAGTCAGAAAGTGACAGCTAATATTCAGAAAAAATATGACTGAGTTCTAGTCCTAGAAAATCTAGCTCTAAGTAACTGTGTGATCTTGGGCCAATCACTCAAACTCTCTGGGCCTCTCAAAAAAGGGCATTGGGCCAGATCGCCCCTGGCCATGCTTAGTTCTAAAATCTGAGGAATCAAGTTTCCTTTGAGAACTCCCTCATACCACCCCTGAGGGCTGGAACCTGATTCATCCTCTTGGTAGTAGGTGTGAATCAGATCCTCCCGTGAAAGCCCAGTGGAATCCCAGGCATGAAATGCATTATCGCTACTGATTTAATGGGAACCATCAGCACTAACTTTACCTATCCCCTTCAGGGGATTATCTTGTCCCTGTATCCTTTTTATTCACCTTTTAGGTGATGGCAAGGGAAAACATCTAGTACTGGCATTGCAACAGCTGGCTTTTCTCTCTCCCCTCCACAAACGACCTCCCCCACATCAGTCCCAGGGAGGAATTGCGTTGAGCCTCAGCAGGATTGTTTTCAATCCTAGCCTTGCAAAAAGGAGCAAAATAGCTACATTCCCTTCAAGCTCTAGGTCAACTGTCTGATTTGTTTTCTCTTTTGCAAGTTCTTCCTTCTCTGTTTTTTGAGGCAACAGTTGTTCCCTGCAAGTTGCCTGTAAGGCCTTTGGCCACGTGTGAGGACCCTATGCCTGAATATCTTGTCTTTCCGACTTTGGTACTGAAAATGTGGAGTAGAAAGAACATTATTTTAATGGTCTAGTTTGGAGGCTGTGGTTTGGAGATTGTGTTTGTTTTTCTGTCTTTTTCCCTGAGGTTAGTATACAAGTGGAGGGACCTAGGGTTTCTCACATGAAGGGATACTTAGTCCAGCAGGGGAGGGGAGCATTTTTGTCTTAGTTTCCTAGTGCTACTGTAACATAAATACCACAGGTGGGTGGTTTTTAAGAATGAATGTTTATTTTCTCACAGTCCTTCCTTCCAGGTGGTCCCAGGCGTTCCTTGGTTCCTTGGCTTGTAGAGAGTCTTCACGTAGCATCTGTCTTCCCCCCACATGTGTATCTCTGTGTCTAATCTGCTCTTTTTGTAACACAGAAGTGATTAGATTTAGAACCCACCCTACTTGGCTATGATCTAATTAACATAAAATCAAACTCCTATTTCCAAACAGGATTACATCCACAGGGACAGGGGTTAGGATTCCAACATATATTTTACCCAACCACATATATTTTAGAGGGACAGAATTCAATCCATAACAATTTTCATTGCCTGGTAGCCCTGACTGACAACTATAGGGGTACTGTTTTTAAGGTGTGTGATTATTAAGGTTGTGTGTCAACTTAGCTGGGCCATAAGTCTCAGTGGTTTGGTAAGCATGATATAGTCTGGCAGTCATAAGATGATGTAATCACTTCCATGATGAGATCTGATATAATCCAATCACCTCCATGATGGGGTCTGTAATGAGCAGCCAATCAGCTGAAAGGGAGTTTCCTTGGGGGTATGGCCTGCATCTGATATATGTGGACGTTCTGGCAAAGCTTGCTGGCTTTTACCCTGCTCTGGATCCTGCAGCTGGCTTCTATTTGTCTGACCTCCACTTCTTGAGACTTGAGCTAGTAGCTTACCTGATGTCTGGCCTGCGGTCTTGGGATTGGCAGATCTTCAAAGCCTGTGAGCAAGAACCCTGCTGTCTGACCTGCCGATCTTGGGTTCGCCTGCCTCTGTGGCTTTGTGAATCTGGAGAAGCCTCTATCCTGACCCATGGACTTGGGATGTTCCAGCTTCTACAAGCGCATGAGCCATTTCCTTGATGTAAATCTCTCTACATATATATATTTGTACTTGTTACTGGTTTTGCTTCTCTAGAGAAGCCAGCCTAAGACAAGGTGCAACTGTAATACACTCTCGCTCCCTCATTTCTTTCTTTGTCAAAACTCACTTCAACGCGTTGGGCATTGTTAACCTATTTTCTAGTACAGATGAATTTGTGTAGCACTAAACCGAATGACTTCTGAATCAGAATTTATGTCCCATTCTGTCAGTCTTTGCCTCGTTTAAATCAGTCAAGGCTGTCTCTGCTGGCTCCATGTCATTTCTGAATCAGGCCTGGCCAGAGGAAGGTCCCTCTTAGAAGCTCCACACAGTGGCAGATTGCCAGGCCTTACTTCTGAGGCACCTCTTGGTGAGTTTGAATCTGCAACCTTTCAGCTAGTAGTCCAGTGCTTGACCATTTTACCACCAGGGACTACTGTGTTGAGGGTGGGGCTTTCTCAGTAATCCTGTCCCCCACTCCTCCAGTGGTAGGAGATCTCTAATAGTCTGGACCCAATACGTATGTCATGAATCGAATTGTGTCCCTCAAAAATGTCTGTGAACTTGGGTAGGTCCTGATTCCCAGTATTGTATGATTGTCTACCATTTTGTCATCTGATGTGATTTCCCTGTGTGTTGTATATCCTACCACTACGCTACGGCTGCTAACCAAAGGGTCTGCAGTTTGAATCCGCCAGGTGCTCCTTGGAAACTCTATGGGGCAGTTCTACTCTGTCCTGTAGGGTCGCTATGAGTTGGAATCGACTCGACGGCACTGGGTGCTGGGTTATGATGTAATGAGATGGATTAGTGGCAGTCGTATTGATGAGATCTATGAGATTAGATAGGGGCTTAAACCAATCTCTTTTGAGACAGAAAAGAGAAAACCAAGCAGAGAGATGGGGGACCTCATACAACCAAGAAAGCAGTGCTGGGGGGACAGTGCATCCTTTGGACCTGAGGTCCCAGCGCAGAGAAGCTCCCGGTCCAGGGAAAGACTGATGACAAGGACCTTTCTCCAGAGCCGAAAGAGAGAGAAACTCTTCCCCTGGAGCTGAATCCCTAAGTTTGGACTTCTAGCCTACTAAACTGTGAGAAAATAAATTTCTCTTTGTTAAAGCCATCCATTTGTGGTACTTCTGTTATAGCAGCACTAGATGACTAAGACATGTGTATTACAATGTATGCACTGTATGTATTATTATATGTATTCTTGTTGTTGTCCTCATGTGCCGTCGAGGCAGTTCTAGCTCATAGCGACCCTATAAGACAGAGTAGAACTGCCCCATAAGGTTTCAAAGGAGCAACTGGTGGATTTGAAGTGCAGACTTTTGGGGCAGCAGCTGTAACTCTTAACTCTTAACCACTATGCCACTAGGGCTCCATTATATGTAATATGTATTATAAATAAACATATATTGGAGGATATTCAAACTTTATTTACCGACCAGGTATACTATCTATACCATCTGAGCAGATGATGTAAAGTAGAAGTTCTCAAAGTATAGTCTAGTCCAGGAACTCTGAAAGCCCCCATGGGGCTCCGTGAGGTCAATACTATTATCATAATAAGATGTTATTTGTCCTTTCCACTCATGTTCTCACTAGTGTACAATGGACTTTTCCGGAGGTTACATCACACATGATATTGTGACAGACTGAATGCAGGAATAGACAGAATACAGTGGTCTTCAAATAGAAGTCATATATTAAAAAAATTTTCAAAAATGTCAAATACTACCATGCTTCTTGCAAATGTTTTGTTTTAGAAAAACTGTTATTTTTTCTCATGAGTTATTTATGTTAACATATAATGAGTTTATTGTTATTTTTAAAAATATTAAATTGATTTAATATTAAATGGCTAATAAATATTTTTAAATGTCTAATATGTAAATATCTATAGACATAACCCACACAAATGAAAGCTCTTTTTGGTCTTTAATAATTTTTAACAGTATAGAGAGAAGTCCTGGCTTCTGCTTAAGAGATACAAAGCTAGAAAGAGCATTGCTCCCACTCTTACAACAAAAAATTGTCAGACAATCTACAAATTCACAACTTTTCTTGAACCCATCAGAAAGTTAATATTGTAGGGCAACTAGTTAACTCAAAGTCTAAGGAAAGAGAAGAGCCTTGAAGAAGGGAGAGAAGGTGACCACTTCGTTACCTGGGGCAGATGTTGCCAGACACCATAAAGCTGGTAAGAAGAATTCAGATAAATTTGAACAAATTGCTGATGACTAAGTGTGTATTAATTAGCATGAGAATATAGAACTCCTAGTGCCTCAGAGAGCCCTGGCAGCACAGTGGCTAAGACCTCTGCTGCTAACCAAAAGGTCAGTAGTTTGAATCCACCATCCACTCCTTGGAAATCCTATGGGGCAGTTCTACTTTGTCCTATAGGGTCGCTAGGAGTCAGAACCGGTTCAACAGCAATGGGTTAGTGCCTCAGAGATGAGGGAATTTACACTTACTCGCAGACTCTTGCCCACAGACTTAACAGGGTGCTCATTTAAAAAATAAAAATGGAGGGCAGGATGAGAGTCCTAAAAAACCCTTTTTCCCCCGTGGAACAAAAGCTTTAAGCTGCTGCAGGAGTGTCAGAAAACTCTGTCATCCTTAAGGCACTGGTGAAGACCCACTGCAGCCAGGAGAAGAGAATAGAAAGAAACCTTACAAAAGAGGATGGCAAGACTTCGTCTCATGTACTTTGGACATGTTATCAGAAGGGACCAGTCCCTGGAGAAGGTCATCATGCTTGATAAAGTAAAGGGTCATTGAAAAAGAGAAGACCCTCAGCAAGATGGATTTGACACAATGGTTGCAACAGGGGGCTCAACCATAGCAATGATTTGAGGATGGCACAGGACTGGGCGGTGTTTCATTCTGTTATACATAGGGTTGCTATGGGTTGCCAAGGTACCTAGCAACAATAATCCTAAAGGCAGTGGTGTCATTAGAGTTGATGTTACCCCCTTCCCTACAGCTTCTTCCCTCTCCCATTGGCCAAGGCGAAGACCCTCCTCTCTGTCCAACGGTGGGTGCCGCAGCTGGGCAGCCTGCTCCCTGACTGGGGTTGGGGGGTGGCAAGGATGGTGTGAGGAGTTATCACCCTGGGTGACAGGCGACACCAGCCCTCGGCAGCCCCTCCAATAGCATTGCTGGCCCACCCACTGCCACTGCCACTGCCAGGGACCCTGGGGTCATTTCAATATTCGTACCCCCCACACCTCCCTTAGTGGCGCCACTGCCTAAAGGATGCCATTAACTAGAGGTCATTGATTCTGACCACTCTTCAGGGTGAGAAATGCTTCACCTTCCCCCCTTTATGAAACCCTTGTATGTTTGGAAGAGGATGATACTGCTTTCTCCAAAAAGACTCTGTCCTGGTTCTCCAGGGCACTGCTTCTCTGTGTGTGATGTAAGACCAATTTCTCCCCAGTCTATCACAGATTGGTACTACTGTAAAATACAATAAAAATTACTAGGAAAACAAAGTTATACAAAATGAAGCTCCAATTTAATATTAAATTTGACAGACTTAAGATTACTCTGCCAAATTGCTATAAAAGTTTCTAAATGCTAACTCTCAATTTTCGTACTCACCTCATGGTGAAACAGTACAAGATGGTTTGTAGACCAGCTGTAATCCACAGTCCACACTTCAAGCCACTCTGCCCTTGAGGGTTTTCCAGCAGAGCCAGGGAAAGTGGGGGAAGGTATTGAAAGTGAGGAGGGACCAGCTATCTAACAGGGGCCAGGGTCTAACTCTGCTGTGAATCAGTACAAACCCGACTGCCCTGTAGGCAGGGGTGGATTATCCAATAGGCAAGGTAAGCACAGTGCTTACCTTGCTTACCAGATGATCTGTAGTAAACAATTTCAGTTTTATTAGCCACATCAAAGACCCTGCTTCTAGGTTTGTCTGGCATCTGTCTCTCTCCCAACACCACAGCACCTTCCTACAGAATCAAATCCTCTTTTCAAATTTACAGTTCCTGACAGGGGCGGATCACCCAGTAAGCAAGGTAAGCACGGGCTTGCTTGTACTTATTTACTAATCTGTAGTGAACAATTTCTTTGAGGTGGAGAAACCCATGTGAACTTGTTCACTCCAAATGATCTAGAAAGCAAAGTAAGCACAGTGCTTACCTTGCTTATTGGATAATCCACCCTGGCCCAGAGGGTTTCTAAGGCTGTAATCTTTACTGAAGCAGACGGCCACATCTTTCTCCCACAGAGTGGCTGATGGGTTCAAATCACTGACCTTTTGGTTAGCAGCTGAGGGCTTAACCACTGTACCACCAGGGCTCTTCAATTTCCTCCTACTCTTCTAATATTCCTTTACGTTTTCTTTCTTCCCCCTCAGTTTTGTTTGTTTGTTTGCTTTCATTTCTTCTCTCTCTCTCTCTCTCCTTCCCTTCTTCTCTCTGGGTATATATGCAACCATAAAAAACAAAATCAAGACCAGTCAGGTCTGTGTAGCACTTGAAGATTTCTCAAAATTTGCCAAAACTCTTCCTGTTCTCTGTCACAGTACCTTTTAATGTGTAGATATGACCAACCAAGAATTCTCTCTCCCTCCCTCCCTCCTCCCTCCCTTCCTCTCTCTCATGCATTTCATTTAAGCAAACCTTCGAAGAGTTAAACATTGACAACGTTGACCTTTTATATGCTAGTCGTTCTAGTGACCTTTTATGTCCTAGACCCTAGTTGAGCATTACATGAAACCTGATGTCTTAACTTCTGCTTGTAGCGTTTTTTTTTTTTTTTAGTGCCTGACAACTTCCTTTATGCTGCTTACGTTAGTTCTGAAATATCAAATAGTCACTGTTCAGTGAGACGCTCTCTGCACTGCTTGATTATCCTGAAAATAGAATGCTACTCTTCCATGAATTCAACCATGTAGAAAATCCCGACTGTGTCATGTTCATTGACTGTTTTCTGAAAGGAAATTCTTTTCGCATAGCATTATGAATAAAGTGAATGAAGCTGTCAAAGCATGACCATGAGGAAAGTTGCTGAAAATGTCCCTTTTGCTGAAAAAGACACTGTCAGGATATAATTACATTTTCTGAGTGCCGTGGAGGCTTTAGAAACACAATTTTCACAAACTTGAAGTTTTATGACTCCACAAAATACATCCTGATACTAAAATTGCACCAGGATCTCTCTGCTCTTAGCCGAAAATTAAAAAATCATGACTCTTAAAACAGTGAATTTAATACATCATTTTTTTTCTACAAATACTTCTTTAGTTTTCCAAAGGAAAAATTGCCTGCTAAAAAAAAAAGGCTTTCCAAAAGGTTCGCTAATATAAACCAAAAAGGTCACTAGAATAAATTGATTTCTGCATTTTTTTTCCTTGCAGTTACAAGAGTGGCTTGTAAGGAGATAAGAGGCAGCTAGAAGTCAGAGGATGAGATTACGTTCTTACTCCTTTCCTCCTTCCTTCCCAAGGGCCAGAAAAAGGAATAAGGGGGGCCACTGGAGAGGAGAAGAAAAAACCCTTTCTCCACAGCTGCCGAAACAACAAGGCTGTTTCCTCAAAGAATTAAACCTGGAGAGAGGACAGAAATTTCTTCTGAGCCCCCAAACTCTACCCCTGAAATAAGCTAGGCAGAGAATTCCTTCCTGGTCCCACAGGAGGGATGGGATGTGACTTGGCAGAAATAATGGGGTTTGGGTTTAGCACGGATTTGTCTTCCTGAGAGGTAAAGACCCTATTTCAGACAATGTGGCATTGTAAAGTTTCCATTCAGAAATAAAATTTTGTGAGCTTAATTTTATTTTTCTCACAATTTTTCAACATCTTTTGGGGAGCACGTGATCCAGGAATGTGATCTTGAGCAGAAATTCCACATCTGGGTCCCTACTCATCATGGGTCCTTGGGCAAGTCATTTGACCAGTTTTTTCCAACTGTAAGTTAGACAGAAAGACAATCAACTTTGCATTAAGCATTATTTAAGTATTAAATTTAAATTGAACTCATATATAATTTACTTCATTTAACTTAATATATTTAAATTAAGCTTAAGTTAATTTACTTAAACCTAAGTATTAAACCAAAAAACCAAACCCAGTGCCGTCAAGTCGACTTGGACTTATAGCAGCCCTATAGGACAGAATAGAACTGCCCCATAGAGTTTCCAAAGAGCGCCTGGCAGATTTCAACTGCTGGCCCTTTGGTCAACAGCCGTAGCAATTAACCGCTATGCCACCAGGGTTTCCGCCTAAGTATTAAAAAAAAAAAAACTTTTTTTTTTTTTTTAGGTGTGGGGAAATCAGTCCATGAAAACCCTATGGAAGACAGTTCTGCTCTGACATACATGGGGTCGCCATGAGTTAATTCTGACTTGATGGAAACTGGTAGATAAGAAACAACAATATTCCCTCTTGTTGTTCCTAACCAAAATACAGTCTTTTAATTTTAATACTTCTGCTAATTTTAGAAACTTTGCAAAAACAAAACACAACGTCATGGATATATAATATTTGTCTTAGTAGAAAAAGAAAGTAAAAAAGGTTAAGGTTCTTTTTTTTTTTTTAATTGTGATTTAGGCGAAAGTTTACAGATCAACTTAGTTTCTCAAGGTTAAGGTTCTCACAGCAGCGTTTTCTGGATTGTATCTTTAGTTTGGTTTGGTTTGTTTCGTTTTATTCAGGAGACTAAGAAAAATCAGCACACTTGCTTCAAGCCACGCACAGTGATGCTGCCACCACTTCTGTTAATTATAGTGTTTGGATCTTTCTCTCTTCTCTCTCTGCCCACCCTCGCCCAAACTGTGAGTCTGAGGTTTATTGTAAATGTAAATTCAATTACAAACAATATTCCAAGTGGGTAGGGTTTTTAATTAGTTGAAAAAGGAAAGATGGCCCCAAGCATATAACATTTTCCATCTTTTTAAAGCAAACTTTATTGGTCTAATTACAAATATTAGAGAAAGGAGACATGATTCAAAGCCTAGATTGAAACAGTAATGAGAATTGAAAGAATAAAAGAAATAAAAGCCCAGAAACACATGGAAAAAAGCTTATCTTTATTTCAAAATATTACTTTAATAATAATTCCTATTTTTTATAGCACTTTTCCCAGGGAGATCAAAGGGTCTTAATAGCATTGTAGAATTAATTTTCATAACACACATTTGAGGTAGGAGGGGAAAAAATGTGATCCTGCCTTGATTTTCATTTTACAATGAAAAAAGAAGATGGTGTGGTTTACTAAATCTTGCTTAATAATCTTTGAGAAAATTGCTTCTTTTTCAAAAACTGGAAGCTGACTTCGTCATAGTTAGGCAGTAGTGAAAGTAGTTGTGGCTTTCAAGTCAACTTCAATTCATGGTGACCCCCCGTGTGCAAAGTACAACTGCTCCATAGGGTTTTCAAGGCTCTGACCTTTCAGAAGCAGATCTCCAGGCCCTTTTTTCTGAGGCACCTTTGGGTGGGTTGGGTCTGCCAACCATTAGCAGTTGAGTGCTCAACCATTTGTGCCTCCCAGGGACTCCTAGTGAAAGTAGTAGTAGGAGCCAAAAGGCATTTGTTGGGAGAGACAATAGCTGTAGCCATGGTGACTTAAACTGATCATCTACTTTGTGCCAGGCATTATGCTACAGACTTTACAAAGAACTGCCCAGAACACACGGGAAGGCTCTGCAATTCTTCCCCATCTGCTGCCAAAGCCATACCACAGTAGGCCTCTCTATACCAGCTTTAGACTGATGCTGCTTGGGCTCTGCCCTGAAACAGAGACCAGGCTCCCTGCAATGGAAGCCTTCTGGGAGTGGACAGGGAGGGGCGCTCAGCCCCTCAATACTGCCAGTGTTGAGTCTCCAGCCTGGAGGAAAGTGCCAGCCTGACCTCCAACTGCATGCCATGGGCCACCAGGTTGGCCAGAACACCCACCTCATCCAGCAGAGACCTACCTGGCCCTTCCTCAGCCTGTCAATTCAGAGTGGCATTAGGCCAAATTGAAGCTTGTTCTCTTGAATAAAACTTCAGACGGATGTACTGAAAAGCCCACAGTAAGGCTTATGTCCCTACCCCTCCTCACAGCTCTTTCAGAAACCACATCTTGTCTTCTTAGAAGGGTCTCCCTGGTGGGAATGGGAGAAGACCCCTTCCTTTATTTTTCAAGTCAAATTAATAGGCTAGACTAGACTGGAAATGTCACCTACTCAGTTTCATCAGGGAACCAAAGAGTGGGTGGTTGTACATTGTTCTGCTTGCATCAAGAATCAGGGCAACTGTATCAGATTTCAGTGAAAACTATCACCTTCACCTTCTAGGGTGATGACGAGCTCAGAGCTTAGGGGCCACAGGGGTGACAGGTGAATGGCTGATATGTTCTCAACCCTAAGGGCAATGGACTCTTTCATCAACCCCCATCTTGTCAATGAGCACTCCAGCTTGCCTCGTAACCCCTAAGTCCATAGGTTCCAGCCCTGTATTACGGCTGCTTAGGAATAAAAACCAAACCGATTGCCATCGAGTCGATTCCAACTCATAGCGGCCCTATAGGACAATGTAGAACCGTCCCATAGGGTTTCCAAGGAGCGGCTGGTGGATTCGAACTGCTGACCTTTTTGTTAGCCCATGCCTAAGGAGTCAGAAGAAACAGGGTAAAGAGCAAGACCCAGAATGGGCCAAACGACTTGAGAGCTGGTTGACTAATGAGAAATGAACTGAAGTGCTTCTGTGTCTCACTTAGCAAGTGCTCCCAGGAAGCGGCTGAGGCTGCTTAAAGATGGTGGACAGATGTGAGACACATAGATCCATTTCTGGATTTGGGGCAGTCCCACTGATTTGTCACTAGCTTAAGTACCATGCACATGACACTGGCTTACAGGAATGCTAAAAGACATGAAGCGTTTATGTCACAACAGTCTTAGTAAGAAACAATAAACGACAAGTTGGCGCATTTACTATTTGTACTCCTGTGATCAAAGTAGCCTTGAGTTTGCAGTCCAACAAACTTCGTAGAAACACAAACCCTTGTAAGAACGGCCCTCAATCAGTGTATGTATAACAGGTTTGTGGTCCTGAATAAAAGTTTAATTTACCTTGTCTCCCTGTGGTGTTGACCTTGACCAACCCTTCACCTTGGACCCCAAGTATCAGTACAGCAGGCAGTGCCAGATGCTTCTATCACCTGTACTCCATGCAGTGACCTGTGGCTGTCGACTAACGCCACAGAGCAAACTAATACACAACAGGTGTGTATTCAGTAACCGACTGTGGAAAAACAGGTATTTGTTGGAACAAGCAGCAGATAACATGTGTTTCCTGGTTTTGCAGAGGGTTCACCTAAGCTGCTCAGTGCTGATGTTGCACATTGTAATTGTTCCTCATAAGTAACATTTTCTCGTAAGGGATATTGTAGTTTCAATACTTTTACATCAAAATGGAATGCTTACCTGCTGTCCCGAGCAAAATAGAACGCGGAAATTAAATTGAGCCAATTAAAGAAACAGGCACGCAAATAAAGAAGATTAAACAACACTGAAACTTTGAATCTATCCAATCTTTGAATTTATAAAATAGGCGTAATGGCCCTTGTCACCTATGTGTCTTTTCTACTTTTCTAAATATTATGAGGGCTCTGAAGAAACAGTGGGTAGTTAACATTTACAGCTTGGCTAGGAACTGTGCTAAGTATTTATTTGCATCATCTCATTTAATCTTCCCAATAACACAAAGTGCTAGATAATATTATTATCTCCATTGTGTAGGTGAGGAAACTGACATTAATTAGCCTGAGGCCACATCACTAGTAACAGGCCAAGTCTGAGCTTGAACCCAG
Source organism: Loxodonta africana (assembly GCF_030014295.1). Classification (NCBI taxonomy): domain Eukaryota; kingdom Metazoa; phylum Chordata; class Mammalia; order Proboscidea; family Elephantidae; genus Loxodonta; species Loxodonta africana. The sequence goes on along the minus strand of NC_087345.1, from coordinate 170,786,850 downwards.
ATCCTTTGGATGCCAAAACCATGCACACTCATAACCACTAGACAGACTACAAAACCATTAGGATGAGATCTTTGCAAAGATGTTTTTGACCAAGACAAGTTCACACAGAAATGCAGCCTAGTGAGAGGCTCAAATGGCAAGTCTTTCTTTAGTGCTAGGGGGGAAGTGTGTTCTCCCAGAATAGGTACGAAAACCGAGCCAAAGGAAATGACCAATTAATTTTTTTCCAGGAGAGGTATCTGTATGATAAATATTCTGAAAGGAGGCCTTTTTCTTTTTTTTTTTTCCTGTTGGTTCTTTGCTGTTTTGGTGGCTCAGCACTGCCCAGCAGAATCCTAGAGGACTCCTGACCATTGTGTGGGAGTGGCTTTCCAAAGATCACCGTTGATCTGGGTTAGCCCAGAGAGACAACAGAGAGTACTTCCACCATTAAAGCCCCTCCTGAGTTAATGAAAATCCTGGGGACCCCGCTGGACCTAATTCACTGCTGAGAACCATGAAGAATAGCTCCATAAATCTGCCTCTGAAGAAAAGGTCCGGCTTCCCATGTTGGGGTAAACAAATTGAGCATTTCAAAAAGCGACCTGTTAACTACTCCCCCTAATTTGCATACAAATGCCAACAAACAACCTCCCATTGTTAAACAAGATGTTTAAGGATGTGGGGTTTTATTGTCCAGCTATCTTGTTTGTCACAATCCAGTCCCTTGAAAGATTTACCTCATAACCTACTTCACAATCAAGTGTCAGGACGGGGAAATGACCCTTGGCATTTAGCGACCCAGGGTGGGCAGACAATCTCTCTGTCAGGCAGCCTCCAAGACCTTCACCATCTCCATGCTTATTCCAGCGTGTGAGGATGGTAGCCAGACGCTGAGAATCCCGGGGAGACTGAGCTCTGACCAAGCATGGTAATGCTACTCTAGGTTGTGCAGGTAGAATATATTCTACCATGTCCAACAAGGAAGTTTGTCTTTTAAAATGTTGACAACAGTGCTGTTTTGAAAGCAGTTGGTTATCTCTTTACCACACTGATTCATATTGTTAATGAACATTTATTGAAAGCATGTTGACAAACAGTCTGTCAAGGAGCCCTAGTGGCGCAGTGGTTAAGCGCTTGGCTGCTAACTGAAAGGTGGACAGTTCAAACCCACCAGCTGCTCGGAAGGAGAAAGATGTGGCAGTCTGCTCCTGTAAAAAGTACCACTTTGTAGACCCTATGGGACAGATTTACTCATAGTGTCACTATGAGTCAGAATCGACTCGACGGCAACGGGTTGGTTTTTTGGTTTTTGTAGTCCTTGTCGGTGGTTGTGAAACAGTAGGGGTAGAGACAGGGAGAACGGTAACACAATGTGAAGAATGTAATCAATGCCCTTGAATCATACAGGTAGAAACCGACGAATGGGTGTATGTTCTGCTGTGTATGTTTTCACCAAAATTAAAATAATTTTATTTTAAAAAAAAGCAGACTGAGATACTGGTGAGGAGTGTGCTTCTTAGCTCAAGTAGAAACATGAGACTTTGTGGGCAGCTCCTGTCCAGAGGCGAGGTGAGAAGGCAAAGGGCAACAGGAGCTGGTTGAATGGACACGGGAAATACAGGGTGGAGAGGAGGAGTGTGCTGTCACTTTGTAAGGAGAGCAACAAGGATCACATAACAATGTGTGTATAAGGTTTTGTATGAGAAACTGACTTGAATTGTAAACTTTCACTTAAAGCACAATTTGAAAAAAAAAGGAAAAAAGAAAAAGCAGGCTTGACATCAGTTTGAGCAAGAGTTCATAGAAAATAAAAACATAAATCAATAAAGGGAACATGAGAAACTAGAAGCGATATAAGGATTGTGAAATCGTGAATGATCGCTCCCCCACAAACACACACACACACATTTTGTTTTGAATTTACATTTAGTCATTTACAGTTCTCCCAACAATAAGTAATTTTCTTAAAGCAACACCACATAATAACGTGAGAAACACATATAAAAGTCTAAATTATAAAACTGCAAAAAAATGCAAAGAGCTATTTGATTTTGGAGTAAAAGATAATCTTTTCAATGCTAGGAACTTATAGGGGAAGAGAATTTTTAACTTTTGGTGTATCTTTTTCTTTGGCATATCTTTAAATGAAAGATGGAGCAAGCTATTTGTTGCTTTTATTATAGCCTCTGGACAGAGGTGGCCTTAGGAAACCTTCCTTTTCTTGAGAAGAAAGAATTGGCCCAAGTTTTTCCAATGTGGCTGGGACAAGTTAAGCCACTGAGGATGAAATACCAAATCAGGTTGCTGATTTCAGGTCCTAAGTGCTACAGCTGCTATCCAAAAAAAAGGTCACAGTTCAAATCCACCAGGTGCTCCTGGGAAACTATGGGGCAGTTCTACCCTGTCCTATAGAGTCGCTATGAGTCGGAATCAACTCAACGGCAACAGGGTTCTATCTTTTTATTTTCGTTTTTTTAAAAAAAAAAAAAAATTTGTGGTTTTGTATATAAAAAAAAAAAAATTTTTTTTTTTTTTTAAATCCACCAAACCCATTGCCGTCGAGTTGATTCTGACTCATAGAGACCCTACAGGACAGAGCAGAAGTGCCCACAGGGCTTCCAGGGAGCAGCTAGTGGATTCAAATTGCTGATCTTTTGGTCAGCAGCCTGGGCTCTTAACCATTGTGCCACCAGGGCTCCAGTATATAAACTTTTGTGTTAAATGACACAAAACATTTGTCATTTTAAGCATTTTTAAGTATATAATTCAATGACATCACATTCACCATGTTGCGCAACCATCCACACTGCCCATTTCTAAATGTTTCTTCACCGCCCCCACCCAATCAGAAACTTTAAGCCAAACGTTGGAGGTTTGAGTCCACGCAGAAGCACCTTGGAACAAAGGCCTGGCAATCTACTGAAAAATCATCCATTAAAAACCCTATGAAGCACAGTTCTACTCTGAAATACGTGGGGTTGCCGTCAATTGGAATTGACTTGGCAGCAACTGGTTTTTTAACCAGAAACTCAGTACCCCTTAAGCAATAATTTTTTTTTACCCCCCAAGCCCTGGTAACTACTAATAAACTTTTGTCTCTATGCATTTGCCTATTCTAGGTATTTCTTATAAGTGGGATCATATAATATTTTTCCTTTTGTATCTAATTTAATCACTCAGCGAAGTTCATCCATGTCTTGGCATGTACCAGAACTTCAATTCTCTTTATAGCTGAATTATATTCCATTGTATGGCTATACTACATTTTGTTTACCCATTCATCTGTGGGTGGACACTTGGGTTGTTTCCACCTTTGGGCCATTGTGAATAATGCTGCAGTGAACATAGGTGTAAAAGTATCTGTGCCTCTGCTTTCAATGGTGAGTGCATACGTAAGAACGGAATTGCTGGGTCATATGACAATCCTATATGACCCGGCAATTTACGGCACTGCGTTGACTGGGTTTGGTATAACAATTCTATGTTTAACTTTTTGAGGAACCACCAAACTGTTTCTACAGCGGCTGTACCACTTTACCTTCCCACTAGCAATGGATGAGGAGTCAATCTCTCCAAATTCTCACCAACACTTGCTTTTTTCTAATAATAGTCATCCTAGGGAATCCCTGAGTGGCACGCTCGACTGTTAGCTGAAACGTTGACAGTTCAAACCCACCCAGAAGCACCTCGGAATACAGGCCTGGCGATCTGCTTCCAAAAGGTCACAGCCTTGAGAACCCTATGGAGCAGATTTACTCTGCACACATGGGGTGGCCATGAGTTGGAATCGATTTGAGGGCAACTAACAACAGCCATTCCAGTGGGAGTGAAGTTCCCTTTTTTTGACTAGCAAAACTCTCAGTGGCCTGCTCTTAATTCTTTAGAGAAAGTGATGAAGAATTTGGATATCTTAAAAATACTAAAATTAAGGTACAACTTTTACTCTAAAGCAGAAAACAATACATTTCTGGGTGAGAATTATTATCCTTAAATTACTTTGGAGACAGTACCAAGCTTAAAAGGCAGGCTGAGCCACTTGACCTGAGCAATGTTTCATTATTTTTGAGACACATTTGAATCCTTTCTCCTCACCTCTGTTCATGAGCAATTGTTTTGCTTTAAGCCTCCCTAGGAAAATTATCAATCTGCAAGACAATAGTTGAGAGTGGAAAAACAAAAGAGAAAGACAGTATTTGTTTATGTACTGACAACCTGACTTCAGGTGCCTGACAACGAGAGGCCTTAATCTGTTCTTTATCTAATTGCTTCCTTTGGTTGGATTATGGAAATGTACAAAGGTTATTGATTCCAGTTCCTCTTCACTGGGAGTTGTTTAATCCCTAAATCCAGGTGAGATATACCCCATTTACCAATGCAAACGGAAATTAAAAAGGCTGGTATCAAAACCATATCTAGTACATTTAGTTAAAAAAAAAAAGCTTCAACATGGACTTCTAACACATGAAAAGAAGCTGCTATTAGAAGTGTGGTGTTACTTTTATTCAACATTGTGCTGGAGGTCCAAGCCAGAGCAATGAGGCTAGATAAAGAAATAAAGGGCATCCACATTGGCAGGGAAGAAGTAAAAGTATCTCTATTTGCAGATGACATCATCTTATAAATAGAAAACCCTAAAGAATCCCCCAAAAAACTACTGAAACTAATAGAAGAGTTCAGCAGATTATCAGGATGCAAGATAAACATACAAAAATCAGTTGGATTCCTCTACACAAACAAAAAGAACATTGAAGAGGAAATCATCAATACCATTTACAGTAGCCCCCAAGAAGATAAAATACTTAGGAATAAATCTTAACAGAGACATAAAAGACCTATACAAAGAAAACTACAAGACACTATTGCAAGAAACCAAAAGAGACCTACATAAGTGGAAAAACACCTTGCTCATGGATAAGAAGACTTAATATTGTAAAAATGTCTATTCTACCAAAAGCCATCTATAGACACAATGCAATTCCGATCCAAATTCCAATGACATTGTTAATGAGATGGAGAAACAAATCACCAGCTTCATATGGAAGGGCAAGAGGCCCCAGATAAGTAAAGCATTACTGAAAAAGAAGAACAAAGTGGGGGGCCTCACTCTACCTGATTTAGAACCTATTATACTGCCATAGTAGTCAAAACAGCCTGGTGCTGGTACAACAACAGATACATAGACCAATGGAACAGAATTGAGAATCCATCCACATATGAGCAGCCAATATTTGACAAAGGCCCAAAGTCAGTTAACTGAGGAAAAGACAGTCTTTTTAACAAATGGTCATGGCATAACTGGATATCCATCTGCAAAAAAATGAAACAAGACCCATACCTCACACCATGCACAAAAATGAGCTCAAAATGGATCAAAGAGCTAAATATAAAATCTAAAATGATAAAGATCATGGAAGAAAAATAGGGACAATGTTAGGAGGCCTAACACATGGCATAAACAGAATACAAAACATTATTAAAAATGCAGAAGAGAAACCAGATAACTGGGAGCTCCTAAAAAATCAAACACCTGTGCTCATCCGAAGACTTCACCAAAAGAATAAAAAGACTACCTACTCATCAGTGCCTGGTCTCTAAAATCTACATGACCTGACTAAAACTCAACTACAAAAAGACAAATAACCCAATTAAAAAATGGGCAAAGGCTATGCACAGGAACTTCACTAAAGAAGACATTAAGGCTGCTAACAGATATGGGAGGAAATGCTCGCAATCATTAACCATTAAAGAAATGCAAATCAAAACTACAATGAGATTCCATCTCACTCCAACAAGTCTGCCATTAATCCAAAAAACACAAAATAATAAATGTTGGAGAGGTTGTGGGGAGACTGGAACACTTATACACTGCTGGTGGGAATGTAAAATGGTACAGCCACTTTGGAAATCGATTTGGTGCTTCCTTAAAAAACTAGAAATAGAGCTACCATGGGATCCAGCAATCACACTCCTTAGAATATAACCTAGAGAAATAAGGGCCTTTACATGAACAAATATATGCACACCCATGTTCATTGCAGCACTGCTTACAATAGCAAGAAGTTGGAAGCAACCAAGGTGCCCATCAACGGATGAATGGATAAATAAATTATGGTATACTCACACAATGGAATACTACGCATCGATAAAGAACAGTGATGAATCCATGAAACATTTCATCACATGGAGAAATCTAGAAGACATTATGCTGAGTGAAATTACTCAGTTGCAAAAGGCCAAATATTGTATAAGACCACTATTATAAGAACTGGAGAAATAGTTTAAACAGAGAAGAAAATATTCTTTGATGGTTATGAGATGGGGGAGGGAGAGAGGGAGAGAGAGGGGTACTCACTAATTAGTACCAAAAACCAAAAACCAAACCCATTGCCATCCAGTCGATTCTGACTCATAGCGACCCCTTAGGACAGAGTAGAACTGCCTCATAGAGTTTCCAAGGAGTGCCTGGCGGATTTGAACTGCCGACCATTTGGTTAGCAGCTGTAGCACTTAACCACTATGCCACCAGGGTTTCCAATTAGATAGTACATAAGTTTTATTTGAGGTGAAGGGAAAGAATACACAATACAGGAGAGGTCAACACAGCTGGACTAAACCAAAAGCAAAGACGTTTCCTGAACAAACTGAACGCTTCAGAGGCCAGTGTAGCAGGGTGCAGGGGTTTGAGGTCCATGGTTTCAGGGGACATCTAGGTCAACTGGCATAATAAAATCTATTAGGAAAACATTCTGCATCCCACTTTGGAGAGTGGCGTCTGGGGTCTTAAACGCTAGCAAGCAGCCATCTAAGATGCATCAATTGCTCTCAACCCTCCTGGAGCAAGGAAGAATGAAGAACACCAAAGACATAAGGTAATTACAAGCCTAAGAGACAAAAAGGACCACATAAATCAGAGACTACAACAGCCTGAGACCAGAAGAACTAGATAGTGTCCAGCCACAGCCGATGACTGTCCTGAGAGGGAACACAACAGAGAACTCCTGAGGGAGCAGGAGAGCAGTGGGATGCAGACCCCAAATTCTCGTAAAAAGACCAGACTTAATGGTCAGATTGGGATTAGAAGGACCCCGGAAGGCCATGGTCCCCAGACCTTCTGTTACCCTAAAACAGGAAGAGTCCCAAAAGCCAACTCTTCAGACAAGGATTGGACTGGAATATGGTATGGAAAATGATACTGGTGAAGGACGAGCTTCTTAAATCAAGTAGACACATGAGACTATGTTGGTATCTCCTGTCTGGAGGGGAGATGAGAGGGCAGGGGGGGCCAGAAGCTACCCAAATGGACATGAGGAGTGTGGAGGGAAGAACTATGCTATCTCATTAGAGGGAGAGCAATTAGAAGTGTATAGCAAGGTGTACGTAAATTTTTGTATGAGAGACTGACCTGATTTGTAAACTTTGACTTACACTGCAATAAAAATTAATTAAAAAAAAAAAAAAAGAAGTGTAGTGTTTTTCCACTGTCCCCATCGGATGGCTCCCTAGGGAAATTCCAAAGAGAAGAGACCAGGGATAAAGAGCTTTCTGTATTTCTCTTGGTTTCAACAGCTAAAACAATTTTTGTTCCATTAGGTTTGTAACACATGATCTTTCAGAGTGAATTTACACAGCAGCTCCTGACTTGATTAATTCATCGCAACTAACTTAGTCTTCAGGTGTCTAAAAACAAATTGCTGACTTTTCACAAGTTCCAACATCTACTTAGGCACTCCCTTGAAAACTGTTCGATGTAAAATTATTCCAGGACTAGTATATGTGTGTGTGTGTGTGTGTGTGTGTATGCCACCATGGCTCCTTTTCACTAACTAAGCCAATAAAAACAAAATTTACAAAGTTCCAAAACCAGTTGTGAAACTGTATTTTGTTGGAACAAATTGTAATTGATAGTAGGGCTTGCTCAGAATGCATCAATTTACACACCAACCAAGCAATTCTGAAACGCAATCTGTCACCTAACTTGGTTCTTGATTTTCTCAATGGATTAAGCGTCTGGAGCAACTGAAGCTCTAAGAGAACTGCATCTTGTTACATACCAAAAAACAAACTGGGCACATAAAAGAAGTATGGTCTTATCAGCACCCAAAACCCAAGGCCATTGCCACTGAGAGGATTGTGACTCATAGTGAGCCTGTAGGACAGAGCAGAACTGCCCATGGGGTTTCTGAAGAGCAACCTTTGGTTAGCAGCCGTAGCTTGCCGTAGCTTTTAACCACTGCACCAGCAGGCTCCACTTATCAGCAGTCACCTAGATTATTCCAAAAGGAAACAAGTACGAACTAATGTAATTAGTACACATGAGAGAATAAAAGCAGTAAAACGAAAATAAAATTTTTAAATGCTAAATCTAGTCTGCAGGCGACCGAAAGGCCTGCAAATTTTAAATGTGCAAAGACCTGAGATATTGAAAAGTAAAACATCCCCCAGGTAAAATAACAGCACAACTTCTCAAACTTTAAGAAATATTACACTGGGCCATTCTGTAGTTCACCCAAGTCTCCTATGTACATTAAGGGGAATAACTAACATATCTCCTCACAATAATCCCACCGAGGATTATTATTGTCCCCGTACAGGTAACAAAACTTAGTGTTCAAGGAGCTGAAGTGATTTGTCCAAGTTCCCACAGCTAGCAGGTAGCACTTTAACCCAGGCAGGGAGACTCCAAAGCGCCCTGGACTACCACCCTACTTCAGCCTCATCACGCTGCAAAGCTTTTAGAGGTTTGAAGTTCTTTGGGTAAGAGGCAGAGAAGAGGACCAATTAGAGGTTATAAGGAAAAAAAGCTGTCCTGGCCCCAAAAAGGCTAGTTCCAGAGTCATGATACTAGATGCCACTGCTTTCAAGCTTTTAGCCTATAATCACCCTATATTGAAACCAGATTTATGAGCTCTTCAGAGGAGAGCTTTGTGATTTTCTAAAGCAGACATGTTTGGTATTTTAGAAGGTCAAACCCCCTATGGTGCAGTGTTTTTATTAGAATCAGTTCAGCAGAAACTAGAGACTCACGAGTCAATTTCTAGGCAGCCTGAACCTTTCAAAATCAGGGGAGTGGGGGGAAAATGTAAGATATAACAACATACAGATTGAGTTTTTCAAAACATGGTAAGATATAAGGGATGTACAGACAGAAGAAACATCATGGCAATTTTGGTCCTATTTGTCTCTGGTCTGGGCAAATTTCCACTAAAAAAGGAACATTTCTTTTCTGGGGAGTTTATGCCATTAGACAAGGGCTGTTCCTAGTCAGTCCGGCCTTGTACTGACACCTCAACCTTACAGTAAACATCTGAGAGAAACAAACAGACCAGTCCTTAGCACCGTTCTCATGTCTCTGACCCAGGCCGGAGCTTACCTCAGGAAGGGTCCTTTCTCTCTCGCTCCCTGCAACTTCTGCTCCCACGGGCAAGGACAAGTGGAACCCATATTATAATTCTTAACAAAATTCAAAGTGGAGAAATCGGGCAGTATTTTTTAGTTGCAGGCCAAATTATGCACAGGTCGGACTTTAAGACGGGTAGCAGGATTGCTGGGAGGCTCAAACAGTAAGCACTTGGCTACTACTAATCCAAAGGATGGCGATTCAAACCCACCCAGAGGTGTCCCGGATCAAAGGCCTGGTGATCTGCTTCCAAAAGGCCACAGCCTTGAAAACCCCATGGAGCAGTTCTACTCTGCACACGTGGGGTCACCGTAAGGCAGAATCGACTCAGTGGCAACTAACAACAACAGCAAGATTGCTAGAGCATAAGCAGATACTAATGTGAGAGTATCAAAAAGGAAATCCATACTGGGAAGATAGGGCTGGCCCATTACACTGCTGGCACCTAAGCCCCAGAAAACCTGCCCTGACTTGAAGGGTTCCTGAGCACTGTGCTACCTACCACATCATCACACCAACCCAACGACTTTATAGGACAGAGTAGAACTGCCCCCATAGGGTTTCCAAGGACAGAGTAGAACTGCCCCACAGGGTTTCCAAGGCTGTAATCTTTATGGGAAATGAACTGCCACATCTTTCTCCCAAGGAGTGGCTGGTGGGTTTGAACTGCTGTCCTTTTGGTTAGCAGCTGAGTGCTTAACTACTGCACCACCAGGGCTCCTGGCTCCATCGTACAGAGAGGTATAAAAAGCCTAATGAATTTACAGCAGAAAGAAGAGGCGGGACAGGAAACACGGGACCAAGTAGAGATACTTTGCATTCATCTTCCAAAATTACTGATTACAGCACTAGGCCCAGGCCTTTTCAGGATGGAGTTCACCCATTTCAAACTGTTTTAAGCATATGCCCTTAATTCATTGCTTTATCTCTTAACGAACTGAGGAGTCCTTGGTTGACTATAGGGTCACTATGGGTCAGAATCAACTCCATGGCAATGGGTTTGGTTTTGGTTAACCGGTATTTGAAAGAAATGAGGTAATAAGAGCTATCAGGGCAAGCAGGGGGAGGAAGTATTTAACTACACACAGTTGACATGCAGGCCGGCTACTTAAAGAACCTAGAGCTGGCACGATGCTGTCTATAGACGTAAGGAGCAAAGTCTTTAAATCTACAAAAGTACTATAATTTGAAGTAGAGCTAAACTGGATGAGGGTAGAAATCTCACCAACTCTCAATGCTCATCAATTCTCTAAATTTTAATAGGTTCAACGACTCTTTGATTCCTCAAAAACTGACACACAAAATTGATCCACTTCTATAAATTACAAGGCATGTGAGAACATCAAAAAGCACAAATACAAAACCTGTCACTTATTAAGATGCGTATTCCATAGCCTAATTTGTTTGAGACCATGGGCCTATCACTTACTAATTAATCTAGGTATTCATCTTTATATGAGTTGTACCAATTCAGATCCTTCCATGAACTTGGCTACTGCATCTGTCCTCTGAAGGGACCCAAATCATGCTTAATCATAAAATATTCTAGAAAAGAACAGGAAAAAAAATTTTTTAATGTTCATAAAGGAAAACCCACACTCAAATATGTAGGCTATAAATTAATTTTTAAGCAAAAGTTTCAAAGATAATATACAAAACCAAGGAAAAAAACTATATGACGAATTATTCCCAAAGGTAAGATAATGAAGTCCCTTTTGGGCGGAAAAGCATACAAATGTGGCACAGGTTTCAATTCCCCTGTTGCCAGACAGAAGGTCCCAGAGGAGTGGAAATGTTGTTGCCTAGCCGCATTCCTCGGAAAGCCTCACTGAAGTCAATGTTCTATTTTGTTACATTAATGGAAGAATCGCTTTGGGGGAAGAAACCCTTCGTCTTATTTAAATCTTAATTGGTAGGTATATCATGTTCACCACTGAAAACCTTTCTAAGGATTGAGACAAATTAAACAAAACAAAAAAAGGCAGGACACCACTACGTAGAAGGACAAGATATAAAAAAGTAACATGGTAGAATCATGTTAGGCTAAGTTTTGCATCAAAGTATTTAATTTCGTTTGCGACAGAATAAACTGATCGACTATCAAAAGTAAAAGCAGACAGGGACCGGATTTTCATTTAGTTTTTCTTTTCCAGTTGGAGGTAGACACATCTTAAAAAGAGATTCCAAAGCTGGTGGATCAAACAGACAAAATACTAACTTTGCTAATACACCTTCAGAAATTGATCCAACATGTCTGAGCTGACATAAATAAGTGTAAGGTCTCTTAGATGAAGGCTAAAAACCAGAATTCTCCTAACAAAAAATGTGGGTAAAACACTGAATGCTGAGTAATACGCATTTAGAAACTATCCATAATTACACATGAGCATGGAAGAATAAACACGATCTTGACCTTATGGAAAAAAAAAAAAACAAACAAATCCTAGAGTTAAGAGCCTATTGTGTGGCTACAGCAGATACTCATGGGTGTAATTAACATGTGGTCTCTTACACGTCCCACTTGTTTTTAATTTACGAAAGACACTACTAAATTGCAGACCAAAATATATATATATATACACATATATATATATTTTAAATCTTTACAGTAAGTCAAGATGTAGGAACTTGCGGAGTACATTTTAGTTTATTTAGATACTCAACTCCAGCTCCCTTGGATGCAAATAACCCTGGTAACAGTGTGTACACAGTCTTTTCTCTTTGCTTTTATAATTTTAAAGCAAATAATACATTTGACTGTATGTAAGTCTGTGCAAATAATCCTTCAGAAGAAATAGCCAAGATTCTGTCCGCAGAGGTTATTTTGTCTCTCAAAGATGATTATGGAAGTTTGTTTTTCTTCAGATAAAGTGCTCCTGTCCAGCAGAAATCAAAGGCCTTCAAGCGTTCACGGAGTTCCGTTCCTGTAAGACGCGGTCATACGAACTCCAACTTCCCGCGCCCGCTATACATGCCCCAGTGCACGAGCGAGAGGATCTTATCGTTGCTGAGGTCCGCCTGTCTCATTTTGTCACAGGTCAGGCAGCAGTTCTCGTGCCCACTTACCGGCACCATGCACTCCAAGTCTAACTTTGCAATCTGTCCCTTTTTGGAATGATGCCCATGAAAGCTGTAGTGCAAACGGGACAGCATCTGCTGACGCTGGTCCTGAAGTCTCTTGTTTTCACTTCGAAGCATCCTCAAGGCTAACATAATAAGCAACACTAAAATCAGCCCTCCAGCTATGGGGACGGCAATCACCGCTGCCCGGAACCACAATTCTTTGGAAGAGGTCAGCTCCTGCACCTTGGTAATGAGGTGTCTGCTGCTGTCATGCTGGTATCTGTTGCCTTGTCCTAAAGGGGGACAAAAAAAGTGATGAAACTCTAGATGTTAACTCCAACCCGTAAATATGAATGGCTGTCTATCTCTTTTAAATAAGGAATCCCATTGTAAAAAGCTTACCATTAAATGAACAATATTTAGACAGTAAGTTTTGCAAAATGATCCAAAGGAGATTACAACTACATTTGTTAACAGACTGTCATTACTGTGTAGTAATGGTCTTTTAATGTCTTCAAAATGTTGGAAAAACAGGCAAAACCTATTATGGAGACAGACATCTACTGCTCGGGCTGACATAAAAGCTACTCAGTAGAGATGCAACTTTGCATGCAGCCTCGCTTCTCCCTCTGGTGTCTCTAATTACATTAACAAGAAAATCAATAGCAGACATACCACGTCTTGGCTGTCACAAGTCTATAGACCAGGCAAGCATTCTGGTTAGAAACGGCCTCCACCCACCTGAGGTCTCACCCTTGGGAGGAGAGAGAACATCATGCAGTCCTCTGTAATTGCACATATCTTCATGACAGCATTCCAATGTGGGCATGGTGGTGCCAGAGTGGTTTTGTGCCTGTTTGGCTTGGCAGATGTCTGCTGTGCTTGCAAGAGAGTCCAGGCAGCCATGAGTGAGTGGGGAATTTGTGTTCTGAGGATCCAGAAGTCTAGAGAAGCAGGCGCTGAGCTCAGATTTACACATGTAACCAGTTGCCACACAGTGTGCAGCGTCACAGTAGCATCTAATTTCACCTGAAAACAATGAGAAAACACATCAAACTCTGCCTCAGAGACCAGAGAAAGCATCTATTTAAAGCAACTGCTAAACCCCCCAAGTTCAAAGGCACTAGCTTGTAGAATATTCCGCTAAATGCTTACAATAACAAGGCAGTGTAGGCTGGAAAAGCCCTTTGGGTAACAGGGCTACGCTTCAGTCTGGCTGAGTGTAACTCTAGAAATGTATCGAACCCAACAGAAGAGAATCAAAGCTCAGCAAAGACTTCCGAGGAGTTGCAAATTTAAAAATTTTGATTTTGAAGGAAAGTAACAATCATGGTATATTTCCCCCGTCATGAGGTAAGTTACACTATTTATTCATTTTAATCCTACATGATCATACACCATAAAAACGCTAGGCTTTTTGATTTTGTCAGTATAAATATTTGATCGGAACTGCTAAATTGTTTACTACCTCTCAGGGCCGTGCCAAGATTTAAGAGCTTCAGCTAACACCTTATAAAGTTATTAACTAGAAACACAACAATCTAGAAATTGCTCAGGTCAGGAGGTTTTAAAGCTATGAGCCTGGGCAGCTATTTACAAACTCTAGATCTTTTCATGCAGAGGAGCTTTTAGTCAGTATATTGTAAAACAGGAACTAGGCAGTTTACAATTAGTGGTTGGCCTGCCAGAGTCAATTTCTTTCAACCCAAATGGAAAGTCATAAAACGGGGGTAAAACTGCAAGGCTAACTTCTCCTCCCCCTAGCTCCCCAGTTTTACATGTAATTCAACATGTGATCTAAAAGGGGAAACATTTAAACCGAAGAGCCTCTGCTGGTTGAATGAAAAATCCTTAAGGAAACCTCAAAATTTTCTACAGGAAGTGATTAAAAGTTTCCTTTATAAAACTTATTTCGTGCATTGAAAGTCACTGTGCACATTTAGCTACAATGCCAGATTTGAGGCTTTTCACATCAATTTCAAGCTGAAACAGTCTAGGTCCCAGTGTTATCACTCATCTGATATCCATCCCGTTGGGCTCCAGTCTTTGTTACATGCCACAACTAAAGCTACTGTAAACGGAACGAATGCACACCTCTTCCTCGCTGTGCAAGCTGAAGATGTGTCTAGCCATTGAAACCTCTGCTCTGAAACGAAACACCAGGGATTACTTCTTTACAAACTTCTTCTCACCCTCAACCTTTTTCTTCTTCCTCTCTGAGTGCCTGAGAAAGGTGTCTCATTTAATTATCTGTTCAAACTCCAGGTCACCGTATGGTGTGCTCCGTTTTCACCAGAGACAGCTAATGCCCCAGCTCTTAAAAACAGCCAACTGAACCCAGAGACCATTGGCAGCCTGAGTTTAACACTCCACAGCTGGAGGGCTTGCTCCTGTCTACACTCGCAGCCCTGGGGCTCAAGTCCCTTCTCCAGCTTATCTTGCCTCCACTGCTCCAAGGAAGAACTCTGTTTTCCAGAAGTTTTTTCTCCTCTTTCCAAACTGACTTTACCTTTCACATAAACTCACCAGCCTTGTGTGGCGATGAGATGACTATTACATACCCCCACATGACAACTTTCATGTACAGATTTCAAGTATAAATAAAACAGATTGAAAATCAATTCTGATCTTATTGGCCTCGGACCTAGCACAAAAAAAACCTGAACATAAGTAAAATGTGGTTTAAATGTTTGTGGGACTCTATTTAAAATACTGTATTTTCAATGACCTCAAACAGTCTAATAACATTTTGACAGGTAAGTGGGAAAGTTTTTAACAACTTTTTTTTTTTAATTGGAGCCACATTTCAGCAAGGAGAATGGACTTTTGTACTACTGTATTAAAACTATATTTCTGTCGTTTCATAAAGTTTCTTCCTGTGGCATGCAAAAGGCCAGAAAGGGGACTGGTATTTTGAAACAGTGAACAATGCCCCTCTGTTTCCCCCCTCTCTTGTTACTGTATGTAGTGATTAAACAAAAATGTCTGCTTTTAGTCAAGATGGCTACAGGAGAGACTGCTGGCTTCTTTAAAAGCTTTTGAAGTCCACAGCAGTCAGAAATCTCTGATCCCCTAATTATATCATTATCAGGCACATAGTTTCGGTATCTGTGACTTCATGTCAGCTTCAGTCCCTCCCGTTCTGCCGGCCTTTGATAGGGCCAGGAGGCTCCCCTCTGCAGGCTTCGAGGGCTGTTATTTAGGGTTAATTACACCCTTCCTTCCAAAATAAATAAATACTGGAGCACATCATCCTCGCTGGGCTAGCTTATCCTTTAACCTCATGCCTGCTACATGGCAATTAGAGAAAAGTGGGGGGTGAAAAACTGAAATGCCGCTCCCTACTTGGAAAAAAAAAAAAATCTGGTCGCAGAACAGTGGGTAGAGTTCACAGCGGGGAGATGAGGAAGCCCTGAAATCTACTGGGAGTTTGGGTTATTTCGACTTAAAAGGTGAAAGCCTGCAGGGAAAAAAAGAAATCACTGACCAACCATTTTTGATTTGTTTTCTTTTCTGGAATAGTATTTGTAAAATATGAGGTGAGTGGGAAATTGGACCACTGACAGGACCTACTCCTCCCAGCGCTGAAAAGCAACACAACACGCTCGCGCAGAAGCGCACACACTCTGAGACCCACACACCCGCTCATTCACAAAGACACTTAAAGACACAGAAAAACACTCATACAGAGACGTATTTACTCACAGGCACACAACAAACATACACAGAAAAATACACTTATGCAAAAAAAAAAAAACACCACTCAGAGACACACAGAGCCACCCAGACACACACACACACTCACGCACGCACTCGGGGGCAGAGGTCTGCGCTCCTTCTGGCCGTTACCGTCCCTGGATGCGGAGGGAAGGCGGCGCTCTGAGCCGGTATCACGGCCCCGCTCCACGGCTGGAACCGTTCAGAAGTCCATTACAGACAGACCTACAAAAACATTTTAACAACCACTTGCCCCGAGGTCTGACTCCCCATCAATGCGACGGGCCGCGGGCACCCGAGGGGGCGGCCGCGCAGCCACCGCCGCGATCGACGAGGACAGAGCGACTTGCCGTGACCTGCGAGCTCCGGCGCGGGAGGAAACCTCACCCGCCGCTAACAAAGCCCTGGCTGCCGGCTTCAAAGCCCCGCGGCGGCGGCGGTGACCCGATCCCGAGACCCCGCGCGCCCCGCTCGCGCCGGGACTCGCCGTCGCCGAGCCCCGAGGGCAGGGAAGTGCGGCGCTCGCCCCCGCACCCCGCGTCCCCGGCCCCCCAACACCCACCTTTGGTGAGCAGCACGGCCATCGCGCAGAGTTCGAGCTGCAGCCAGATGAAGAAGTAGCTGGAATGGCGATCCATTGACGCCCCCCACGGCCGCGTCGCCCTCGCCGGCTTCCGGAGCCGCGGCGCAGCTGCAGCCTACCACCGCCGAAGTAAGCAGCGCATGGGCGCCCGCGGTCCTAGCCGGGCAGGGCGCGCGCCGTCAGCGTCCGGGCGAGGGACCGGGCCGCGGCTGGAGCATGGACCGGGGCTGCGAGTGGCGACGAGGAGCCGGGAAAAGTTTTGCAGCCTGACTCGGCGACCACCGCTCCTTCTCTCCGCTCGGCTCGGCGGTGCACCCTGGCTCGCTCGCTCGCTCGCCGGCGCGTCGCAGTCCGGATGGGCTTTCGGCTTTCCTCCTCCCAGACCGGCCACTTTGAAGAAAGTAAAGTCGCAGAGAGAGCCAACTGCCAGCTCCCCGCCTGCACCCAGCCTCTGCCGGCTCCTGGGCTCCCGCGCCGTAAATAGCGCCCCACGCGGGGAGCCGGCCTGGCGCCGCCCCGCCCCGGCCCGGGAGCGCCGAGGCCGCCCGATTGGCCGCTAGGCCCTTGTCAATCAGCCCCGCAGCCTGGGGGCGGGCCGAGACGGGGCGAGGAGGGACCTGCAGGGCGGCCCCTCGGCGCGTCGAGGTCTGGAGCTCCCCGGCCCGGCCGCGGCTGCCTCCCGCGCTCCCCCTCGCGGAGGCTGCCTGGCCATGACCTTCGTGAGGCGTGGGTCGAGCCCAGTCTCTGGGTCTGCTTCTGGCACTCGGCTTCGTGACCCTATTATGCCACGGACCAGTGTCCCCCAGCGCGTAGATTCTTTTATGTTTCCCCCCCAAAATGCGAGGGAGTCGCGTGGCCGGCTTCGGACGCCCCGCGTGGCCACGCTCCGCGCCTCGGGGAGCCCCAGGGAGCAGGTGGCTGTCCCCAGAAGCGGGCGCCGCCGGCCAGGCGCCCTCCCCCCTCCCCAGATGAATGTGGCAGGCTCGCGTGTGGCCCGGAGGGGGGTCCAGTCGGGAGCCAGGAAGAGGGGGCGGCATAACGACGGCGGCGGGGGCCGGCCGGCGCTGGGGTCTGTTTTCAGCTTCTCTCCCCCCGCTCCCCCGCGGCGCATCCGCCTCGAGCTGCCTGCTCTGTGATCAATAAAGCCCAGACAGACAGACCGTTGATCAGTAGGAGCCGCGAGGTTCTCTGGAGTAGACGGGACGAGTAGCCGGCTAGAGACACTTAACGAAAATTAGCAAATCCAAAAGCACCCGGCGCCAGAGAGACGACACAGGCCGAGACTGACACTCAATTAACCAGCCCCCAAACAATCGCAGGCAAACACACCGGCTGACCCTGATCAATATCAGCCCTGCAGTGATCCCGTCCCCCAGATGCTAATTCATTTATTAGGGCTCGAGGGGCTGCTGGCCCCAGTGTACCCAGGGCGCTCCTGGAGGCTTTTGCTGTTGTTTGTTGATTGGTTGGAGGGGGGATTTCGGCTTAAAACTCATTATCTGAGGGAATACTCTTTTGTCCCTTCTCCCTCCCCGAAACTTGAGGTTAACATGAGTCAGCCATCTGCAAAATTTCCTATTAGGATGGGCTAATATTTCGTACCTGATGGAAAGTTAAGAGGGAGGGAAAAAGAAGGACAGGCGCATTTAATGCCAAGGTGAGAGATGTATGATCAAACCCTTTGGACTGTAGCAGAAGTACGCTTTAAGGCTAAGAGAAAAAATTGTCTTCAAAATGAAGGCAAACATACCTCAAACGCCTGACCTTGTAGTTTAAAGTTGTTGAAAGTCTGCAGAGCTGCAGGATGTAGTTAAGGAAATTGCCTTTGAAAAAGTAAGGTTTATATGCAGAAAGAATATAATAATTTTATAAACCGATGCTCTCACCATTACTTCACTAGATAAAAATTGCATCAAAAAGGAAGGAAGGGCGAGTCCAGCTGAAGTTTTTGAAAGAAAATGAACTGGTTAGGGCACCAGGTAAATAGCAGGAGTTTCTCAAGTGTTGGGCCCAGATAACTGGTTAGTGGCGAGGGAGAGTTCGATTAGAACTTCCAATTTCTAATTCTTTGACAAGTTAATGTTATACAGACAATACTTGTTTTCAAGTAATTGCACACTTATAACTCTTGTTAGCTGCTGCAGAGTCGATTTTGACTCATAGTAACCCCAAGTGACAGTGTAGAACTGCCCCCATAGGATTTTCTATGGTGGCACAGTGCTTAAAGCGCTCAGCTGCCAACCAAAAGGTCAGCAGTTGGAACCCACCAGTCGCTCCACTTGACAAAGATGTGGCAGTCTACTTCCGTAAAGATTTACAGCCTTGGAAACCCTATAGGGCAGCTGTACTCTGTCCTATAGGGTCACTGTGAGTCCAGATCAACTCCACACCAGTGGGTTTGATTTGGGTTGGGTAATCTTCTCAGGTGCACATTGCCAGGTCTTAATCTCTCAGAGCCACTGGGTAGGTTCCAACCATTAACCTTTCGTTTGGCAGCTGTGCACTTAACCGTTGCACCACCAAGCTCCTTCTTTTAACTCTAGAGAGTCAATTGTTGGCTAAAAAGAAAGTTTTAGAGTATATTATTTCAACCAGTTTGGAGTGCCCACTGTAGACCAAGCTCACGGTGTCTGGAATAACAAAAACGAATATGTCAGAACCTAAGATGGTAAATCACAGACAATGGGATTGAACGATAAAATTAGTGTGCAGGATGTTATAATGCTTAAAGAACTAGTATTGGGGATGATTGCTAAAGGGTGAAAAAGGGTTGGCAGAGGACCACCATTACAACCACAGAGGCCCCCGGGGAATTTAGGTAGGAAATTGATCAGGTTCTGTGCACGTGTGTTGGCAGGGGGAGACAGTGGTAAGTAAAGAATGGGTAGATGGGAATACAAGCAATCCTTTGTTTCAGGAGCATAAAATGTGAATCAAGGAATGGACACAGATGCACCAGAAATTAACTATACTTACCTTTGTTGTTATTAGTTGCCATCAAGTTGATTCCAACTCATGGCAACCCCGTGTGTGCAGAGCAGAACTCCTCCACAGGTTTTCAAGGCTGTGACATTTCAGAAGCAGATCACCAGGACCTTTCTTCCAGGGTTCCTCTGAGTGGGTTCAAATTGCCAACATTTTGACTAGTAGTCAAGCACTTACCAATTTGTGCCACCCAGGGATGTATTCAATACTTGTTTAGTGGAAGAGGATGTAGGGGAGTATGTTGATGAAAGTTGTGTTGTGGGAAACACTTTCTGAGTGTCTTCAGCCCAATTAAAAGAACTTCCCCTTTTGATGGAGTGGGTGTTGGCAGCCACACTGGGGGACTCTGGTCCTCTGGCAGAGCTAGTCCCATGACCCAGGTTGGACTGATTTAGGTTCTTTCTTCTGGGCTTTTGGACAGGGATGCTGGTCAATCTCTACAGGTCACTTGATGGAAGATGTACAAATTCCAAAGCTAGAGTCCACCTTTCTGAAGAGAAAGAGAAAAATGACTCAGAGTGGCGAAGATTTTAATTCCAAATGCATTTCAAGTCACTGATGAGGACTGGCTTCACTCCCTTAGGTTCCATATTAAGGTTAACTCAGTAACCTTAATACCCCTTGCCTTTGAGTGGATTCTGACTCACGGCAACCCTATAGGACAGAGTAGAACTGCCCCATAGGATTTCCAGTGTAAATCTTTTCGGAAGCAGACTGCCACGTCTTTCTCCCATAGATAAGCTGGTGGTTTTGAACCGCTGACCATTCAGTTAGCAGCTGAGCACTGTAACCACTGTGCCACCAGGGCTCCGGTAACATTAATAAGTTCCCCTTTTTACTTAAGGTTCTTTTACTTGCAACTCAGAGGGCCCAAACCAAGACATTTATGTTTTATTGAATTAATACCGACTTCCATCATTCCAAGATGTGTGCTTTTGGGGTTCCAAACACAATTTAGAATAAGAACTTGTGATCCGTTCTGCAGGCAATGATTTCAGCTCTTTTGTTTTTCTTATTCCCTTAATGGGTAGACCTTTAAATGGCTAGAAATTAGTTTTAAGAGAAACAAGCCTGCACTTTATGTAATGGTTTGGGAGCAGACATGGACTGTTCAAGTAAGTGAATGAGTGTTTGAATCAATATGAAAAATCAAAATCGGTTTATAGACAATTTGTCAATTATGAGGCCATATTGATAGTTGGGAGGATAGGTGACAATTTTTATTCAATTTAGGACTCTTAGGGAAAATTGCCTCTCTACAGATTTTCACTTGCCTTTTGCACATAACTCAGTTATTACTTTGCTACATGCGGGTTGAAAAAAATGATATCCAGCAGGCAAAATAGTAAATTCTAGTTCCTTTTGAAGTTTAAATCAATGAAGAAATGAAATCAATAACCAATATTCTTTTTACTCTTAAGAATGGAAATCGGAAAATACAACCTGGAAACAACCTCTCTATATCCAAGAATGGAAAGCTGACTGTCCAACTAATGAACCAAAATAAACTTTATAATACTAAACCAATTGCCTTACCCGCCCCCTGCCGTGTTGCAGAGTAGAACTGCGCTCCATAGGGTTTTCATGGCTGTGACCTTTCAGAAGCAGATCGCCAGGCCTTTGTTTTGAGGCACCTCTGGGTGAGTTCAAACTGCCAACCTTTCAGTTAGTAGCCAAGCACTTAACCGTCTGTGCCACCCAGTGACTTAAACATTGTAACAATTTATTACCTTCATACCGTGTTCTAGATAAGATTTATCCATGGGCATATGTACTATATCATCATAACACAATACTATGATGCATTTTTCTATTTATCCTACACCACAAAATAACTTTCTAAATTTTATTTTCTTTTTAAAAAGCAACCTCCCCCCCAAAAAAAAACAAGGACCAATTGTGTCCCTACCCACTTTGCTAACAAAGCTGTAAATATTCTACCAATTTCTGTTTACCCAAATAATGCCAACTTTTCCCCAAAGTTATATATGATCCACATCTTCAGCAATGCCTCTCTCTTCACAAGGCAGTTGAAAAATAGCCCTGGGTACATTTCGTTCAGAGAGGAGGCAGTTGTGTTAAGTTCCTGGCTAGCATACAAACAACTATTGCAGTCAGTGATAGAATCTAACGTTTTTGCCTGTTATACAAATCTCCCACTAACTAACAAACCACAGAGGTTAGGTAACACTTTGAATTCCCAACAGCAGCTTTTTGTTTAAAAAAAGTCATTTGTGCTCAGTAGAAACTAGGAGTTGAGATCTAAAATTTACCTTCATTGGAATAAGGTCAAAGGTGAGAGGTTAACCCAGCCCAAAAGGAAACGGAGATAAAGGACTGACTACTGAGGCCTGGAAGTACATGATAGGACTTGCAAAGAAAGGAGAGAACTGAAGGTCCCATTGTAAAATGCGATGGGGTCTTACAAATAAGCCATGGAAGATTTGTTAGCTTTAGGTTTTCTTAAGAAGTTTGAAAGCTTCTGAATTTAGAATAAAGAATCCTCCCTGGTTAAAGGGCATTTTGAATCTGACAATGGCTATTATTTATATGAAATAGTAACAAATATATTCTATGTGACCCTTACCTCCACATGGCTATGTGAGTGTAACCCCCAATTAAGTCAGTAGACACTAAAAATTATTCAATAGCTGGCTATTTTGCCCACCTGATGTCAAATAATCAGTTTGATTTTTTTTTTTTTAACTAAAATAGTGAACTAATCTCTTAAGGCATGGAAATGACCATAATCAAATTCCTATTCAAAGGCACACCCTTGACCCAGCATGTTGTTCAGTCCTGGAATGAACAAGGCCCTGGTGGTTCGGTGGCAGACTGTTTGCCTTCCCTACAGGGACCCTGGGCTCGGTTCCCAGTCAAAGCCCCTCACGTGCAGCCACCCTGTGTGCCGGTGAGGCTTGTGTGTTGCTGTGATGCTGAACGGGACTCAGCGGAGCTTGCAGACTGACGTGGACTAGGAAGAAAGGCCTAGAGACCTGCTTCTGAAAATCAGCCAGTGAAAAGCCTGAGGATCACAATGGACTGACTGGCAACCAGTCGTGACGATGCCGAGACTGGGCAGCGTTTGGTTCCGTCTTGCATGCGGTCGCCATGTGTCGGGTGCCAAATCTACAGCAGCTAACAGCAACACAACAACAAATGCAACAGGCAGTGTTTTTGGGTTCTCTTTACCTAAAAATACTTTGCTTATTTATTTACTTTTAGAATTTTTGTAAATTTACTAAATTGAAATTCAGAAGTTTTGATATTTTCATTAGACAGCCAAACATCAGACACTTATTTCGAACTGGCTGGAAGCTCCTATCCTTTCTCACTGCCCAAGCCCCTTTTGATAGCCCCGTGGTGACTTCTCTTACAAGGCCATCCTCCTCTAATACTGGACTTCCCTAAATTGAAATCCCATTGACAGAACGGAAAGAGGTCTATTCAGTGGGACTTCGAAATGACTTCCATTTGCCATCATGTTTGGTCACTGCCATTGTTGTTGTTCCCTAATAATTTCTGAGGAAATAATTAGCTATACGGTATCCGTTGAGCCATTTGCAAAGTGTCAAGATACATATTGAGTTTGATTTCTGGATTCAACCCATAAAATGAAATGACAGCGGAATGAGCATATCTTCTAATAGGCAATGCATCTCAATGAAATTTGTTTTATAGACAGAGGTTAGGGAGAGAGCTTTGTGGTTGAACTGGACGGGATCGTCAATGAATAAAATTCTTGTTCTTATCCTTAATATTACCCTTAATATTAAGGGAAGGAATCATAATACATTTTTTTTTCAAATTCAGAAAGTCTCCATTTTTTCATCTATTAGCTACTAACAAACAAGCTCTTGTTCACTAATAAGCCCAATAACGCACCACTGTTCCATCCACAGTTGAGTGTCATCTACCTACATAGTAAGAACCCTGGTGGCACAGTTGTTAAGCTCTCAGCTGCTAACCAAAAGTTTGGCAGTTCGAAGCCACAAGCTGCTCTATGGAAGAAAGATGTGGCAGTCTGCTTCTGTAAAGACTGCAGCCTTGGAAACCTTTTGAGGCAGCTCTACTCTGTCCTATAGGATCACTATGAATCAGAATCGATTCGACAGCAACGGGTGCCTTTTTAAGGAGCCTATCGTTTCAAAGACATCTGTTAAAATATGCACACTTACTGAATATTGTTCCAGTCAGACTTGTTTCATTATGAGGAAGAGAGACCCACTTAAGATTAGCTAACTGAAAAAGAGGGGTTTATTGTGATGATACAATAGGCTTATTGTAAGGATCCACCTACTCGGTAATACAGGCATTACTTATTACCCGGGAAGCCAGCCTTCCCGGAATGGAAACAAGAAGTCTCAGGTCTCTTTTTTCTTCAGGGTTGTCTTTGCTTCTCTCCTCTCTATCAGCTGGTACCCTTTGCTTATTTCTAGTTTTTGCTCTCTCCTAACTTTTGCTTGTCTTTAACTACACACTCCTGTGCATAAAGGCAATGCTCAAGAGATCCCTTAGCCTCCTGCCACCGTTGCAGACTACTTCAGTCCTTCGGTTTCCCAATTTCTAACTCCTAAGGTGAATCTGACAGGCAAGCTACACAGGTTCCTGTTCAGCTTATGGACAGACCATCCCAAGATGTTCAGTTTATGGTCCATTCAGCAAGAGGAGGGTCCCAGCGGCTACAAAGCATGTCTGCAGCTCCTCAGCAAGGTTGTGGGCCAGTAAGTCCACGCACGTAGGAGGGGCATGTGTGTATATATATGCCAAAAGGTCAGCAGCTCAAGTCCACCAGACACGCCTTGGAAACCCTAGGGGGCAGGTCTGCTCAGTCCTATAGGGTTGCTGTGAGTCAGAATCGACTCCACGTGAACAGGTTTCTTTTATGTATATATTAAATAAAACCCATCCCAACTCATAGCGACCCTATAGGGCAGAGTAGAACTGCCCATAAGGTTTCTAAGGAGCTGCTGGTGAATTCAAACTGCCAACCTTTCGCTTACAGCTGAACTCTTAACCACTGCGCCATTGTGCCACCGGGGGTGTATATATGTATATAATTTGTTGTTTTTGTTAAGTGCTGTCGAGTCTAACTGCCCTATAAGGTTTTCTAGGCTGTAACCTTTCTAGAAGCAGATCACCAGGTCTTTCCACCCCTGGAACCACTGGGTGGGTTCGAAGTGCCCACCTTCTGATTAGCAGTCAGGCACTTAATCATTTCACCACTGGGGTTCCATATATAGATTCATTGTTATTAGGTGCCATCAAATAAACTCCAACTCACCGTGACCCCACATATAACAGAAGGAAATGTTGCCATCTTCATGATTGTTGGTATGCTTATGTCACATACATGACACACACGCAAATTTATCATCTAACTTACAGAGAAAACTATTAGTGAATATAATTAAGATCACTTCCCCAAATCATTAATTTATTGTAGGTGAGCATATCACCCAGTTTGCTACAACTGAAATAAACTTAATGTAACCAATTGAAGGTGGTCTGCCTCACATAGACCAAAGACCCAGAACCTTTTCAGAGTCTAGGACTGCTTTGAACTCTTGGATTCTTTTTGCTGTACAACAATTTTCAACGTACTGTCTTTTTCATTAAAAGAGCTTTTTAAAATCACTTTCCTTAGAAAAACAGATTCTGGGGGTAAGTAATCATCTTGCAAGGAGCGCTGGTGGTCCAGTGGTTAAGCGCTTGGCTGCTGTCGGAAAGGTTGGTGGTTCAAACCCACTAGCCACTCCGCGGGGAGAAAGATGTGGCGGTCTGCTTCTGTAAAGATGTACAGCCTTGGAAACCCTATGGGGCAGTTCTGCTCTGTCCTATAGAGTCGCTGTGAGTTGGAAGCAGTGGGTTTAGGCTTTCTAATCACCTTGCAGAGTCACTGTGTGGCGTAAACAGTTAATGCGCTCGGCTGCTACCCAAAAGTCTACCCAGAGGTACCTTGGAAGAAAGGCCTGGTGATCTACCTCTGAAAAACCAGCCATGGAAAACCCTGTGGAGCACAGCTTTACCCTGACACACATGGGGCTGCCATGAGTCGAAGTCAACTCAATGGCACCTGATATTTAATCATCGTGCCTTTTCCCACATATGTAGCTTAGGCGTGGGGGACCAGGGTGCCTACATATCACCTGTCACATGCTTATCTATGGGCGAATGACATTGCTTGCCAGTCTGCATGTGATCTGTGAGCAAAAGTCATCAGTTTTACAATCAAAAAGCCAAAGTCAGTCACTTGCTTCTTTACAGTCCCACCATCTCTGCCTTATCCCGTACCATTTATGTTTCTCATAAAATCACACGAATATAGAAAGAGGCATCTGAAGAAAGATCGTTTACAAGATTACTTAACTTTCCTTTCCTCCCTGGCTCCTCCAGGAGATTATAAACCCCTTAACAACGAGTGAACAGTTCTACCGTTCCATTTCCTTCAACGTGTTTCACATTTTAGCCCTGGATACATTTTATGTTTTAATGAATTAATGTCAATGAGTGAATATTGAGTGGAAAAAAAGTTTAACTTTGTAAATGAAGAAACAACACTAGAAGATTGAAAATCTAAATTTGTATCAGTGTGTTATCATGGGAAATCAACTGACCCCTCTGTGCCTCAGTTTCCCCAACAATAGTGGTAGGTGGCCCGCCTGCTTGCCTGTCTCAGAAGATTTCTACGGAAGTAACATAGCATCATCGCGTGAGATTTTGTTAAACACTGTAGAAATGTGAAATGCATTTTCCTTAGCAACTGAGTTTCTTCAAGCCCATTTTTAATCATCTGAAAAAATTTATGGCAGTTTCTGGTCTTCCAAGGTGGCTTCAGTATTCTCTTCTCCTTGGAGCTGAAGATTTAAGGGCACGTGATACCACTGCCAACCCAGCCTGTTGCCTCCGCAGGGTGATGGTGTCTCTAAACACAGTGTGAATCTTGCCAACAACAGTTGCACCCATGACTGGCAATTGTCCAAAAATCAGCAGGGACAAATTGGTCAGATAACTTATTACGTAAGAAATTTAGACGGCAAGAAATAAGCTGCCCATAAGGAGCCATAATTCATGTCTCAAGATTCTAGTCTCCTAGGAAACAAGAATCGTCTTCTACCTGATCGCTGGGCTTCCTTGGCTTAGCCATCTCTAACTCAATAGCATTTTCCTAAGAAGGCTGATGGTGCTCACTCTGTCAGATGTGAAGCATTTCCCAATAAAACCCTGATTAATATGATTGTACTTGCTATGAAAGCATTTGCTGCACTGTTTTTTATGGGTGAACAATAAGATCAACGTCTGAGGCTCCAGCCAGCAAAATGCTTACAATCCTACCGCCTTCTTTGAAGGGATTGCCTAATTTGAACAAAGTTTTGTAGAAATGGTGATTGGGGTTGTACCTGTGTGTTATCATTCCTTTGTTCTGAATCCTCCAAGTCGTCTAGTGAAAACCCGCACATTTTTTTTGTCTGGAAATAAGTGAGTTCAGGCCTGTAATAGAGCAGTGGATGCAGAGAAAAGAGCCTACGTTTGTATGTTTGTCAGTGGTAATACCTGAAGCTACCACCCAAGGCTTTTCAGATCTGCAGTCTTTGCATTTCTGTCACCTGGAGGTTTGTCCAGCAAGAGTCAGAAGACAAAAAGAGAAGGAAATTGGGGGCGGGGGTGGGTGGGTGCCTGGTAGCCAAGAGGGTAGATCTTCTACAGGGTCAGGTCAGGAAGTTTCCGGAAAGTTACCTTCAGGCTTCGCATATTTTAACTGATTCTCTGCTCATTGGAATGAAAGCAAAGAAGTACTGTGAGATCTTATAAAATAAATGCTAATCTAATGCACAGGTCCCTCTAAGTCTCCACTGAAAACAGAAAGAAATAGCAGCAGCAGCGTAGCCTTAAAGAACCAATCCATGGGATATTAGCATTCGTCCTCGGGAGGGCTCCCGGCTGGGAAAATCACCAGGAGGATCGATAGAGGGGAGAGCCAGGCTGGGCAGAGGCGGGCAGATGCGGAGCTGCGAGCTAGTGAGCAAGAGAGCGAGAATGACGAAGAGTGCGAAGGAGCGACAGCCCCTCGGGGGAAATGCAAACACTGGAGAGAGGCAACAATTATGATAATTGAAGGTAATGGTGCGGAGGCGCCAAGGAGCCCCAGCTCTGCTCTGCATCATTCGGGCCCGCCGCAGAGACTGCGCCCGCGCTGCAGCTCCTCCCCACGCCCAGTCCACCCTCGGGGGCTTTCTGGCGGCCTCTGCCCGGCCGGCGGGGCTCAGTCCCGGGCGGCGCGGAGCTTGGACGCCGGGACCGCCCCTTCGCCCTGCGCGCCCGATCTCAGGTGCGCCCTGCGCGGCCCGGCTCACCCACCCGGCTCGGCCCGGAGGCCCGGAGCGGCTCTCTGCCTCCCCCGCCGCCTCGCTCGCTGGTAACTAATTGGTCCACAAGGACTTGTCATAAGGGAAAACTTCGGGTCTGGGCAGATCTCCCCCAGGCTGGAGTCTTTAGGGGTTGGAGACAATCCTGTCCCAATCCCTGTACCAACGCTTCCCTGTCCAGGCTGCCTTTACTGGTTCTCAGTTCTACCCCACCAGAACCTACTGCATTATTTCTCCTAACTCAGAACTAGAATGAGACTTTAAAAATAAGCTACGTGGTGACAGGGGTTGAGTGACCGCGGTGGACAGGAGAGGAGGGGGCTTTATTGTTGTTTGCCTCCTGGCCAAAATGGGGGTCCCTGGATAATTTCATTATAAGGAATTAAAAGGAGTGACAAAATCGAATTCCTGACTGGTATCCTGGGGGTGTGGAGATAAGACCAGGGAATTTAGGGGCCCTGCCCTACATATTTCTGACTCATAAGCTGGAATCCACCAGTCGGCATTTGGTTTTTTACATATTCACCAGGAAACCCTGGTGGCATAGTGGTTAAGTGCTAGGGCTGCTAACCAAAGGGTTGGCAGTTTGAATCCACCAGGCGCTCCTGGGAAACTCTATGGGGCAGCTCTACTCTGTCCTATAGGGTCGCTATGAGTCGGAGTCGACTCGAGGGCACTGGGTTTGGTTTTTGGACATATTCACTGGGAGTGAGGTTTTTTTTTTTTTTTTTTTTTTAAATATAGAAAAGACGCTTGGAAATTTCTGTTGCTGAGGAGCTGGCAGGGTGAGCTGCTCCTCCCCAAGTTCCGCAGACAGCCAAGAGGTAGAAGGTGTTTCCCTGAACTCAGGAGCCCAGCGCTCACTTGGGGCTCAGCCACTTACCAGTATGTGACTTTGGCCAAACCCTTTCTAGACCTCTGTTTTGTCATCTGCTAAAGAAGACTAGAAAGAATGACAGTCTCAGAAATGAAATCCGGATCTTATCCAAAACAGCACCTTGTCCATCAAGCCATCTAAAGTGGAATTTTTTACTTTTCAAGAAATGCTTTAAGAAAGTCTTTAAAAAGCAGTCACATGACCTCCATCTTTCAGGAGCCCTGTCTGTTAAAAACGGATGTGAATAATAGCACAAGTATTTGGCAAGGCAACTTGGTGCCTGTACACCTTAAAAGTCCAGAACGAGATGATGACGGTTCTGCTGGAGTCTGCGCTGATCAGACCACTCTAGAATGGCAATCTGAGTGCAGGCTGTAGCACATTAAAAAGGTCTTTGATGCACTAGAGTGACTATGTTGGTAAGGGAACATAATGCCACATTCAACAACGAATGTGAAGGAAAAACTTTCGTAATAAGGCAGGAGGCTGACTTTGAACAATTCAGAGAACGCAACAAGAATCAGGGAATGCAGGTAAAAGGAATCAGGCAGGCTTAAAATGAGGACGAACTTCCCCACAATTAACTCTGACTGAAGACAGAACCAGCAGCTTCGGAGGCTGAGGTCCGCAAGCACTGGAGGAAGCCAAGGGACGAACACAACAACTAATTGTTGGACCAGGTGACCACTGAAAATCCCTTTCAATGCTGGGATGCTACCGTCACAGCTACAGGTACTAGTTTTCATTTCCTTTAATTTTAGAGATGGCGATGACTAATTTTCTGTAAGTAGGGAAAATGCTGGGCACTGGAGCTTATCTAACAACTAAGGACTCAAAACCTCCTGAGCTCTTCAAGACCCAAGAATGCCCGGCTGAGAGGAAGAGTGAGGGCTGGAATCCACCCACGTGCTGGGCTGTGACTGGCCAGAGTGTCTTTTTCTAATTCACAAAAAAACGTATGGTTTGGATCAGTTGCAGTCCTATAACCAAACCCTTACTAACCTAGTCTAATATTTAGACTAGTTCATTGTGGGTAATTATAGCTACCGTTGCCAACAACAGATGTTCCATAAAACGACAGCTGATAACCAGGATCTTAACTCAAGTTTGGAGTCCTGGATGATGCAAACCATTAACATGCACAGCTGCTAACCGGAAGACTGGAGGTTCCAGTCCACCCAGAGGTGCCTTGGAAGAAAGGTCTGATCTACTAAAAAAAAAAAAAAAAAAGCCGTTGAAACACGGAGTCCCATGAGTCGGAATGGACTCTACGGTAACTTGTTAATTCAAGTTCGGGGTCTAAAAAGAAAAATCCCAAAGCCATTTTTAACTAATATGGAATAATTATGTTCCAAATGCTACAAGATTGGGGGGGGTGGGGGAAAGCCAGTAGGGTAAGTATTACTTCCTAAGCTAACAGTGGAAATTTCACATCTTTTATTTTCCAGAGGATAAAATGCATCCGAATTTGCAGCCTAGAGAAGCTTTTTCTACCTTGAGGGTGCAGTCCTCCTGGTTGGGAGAGAGAGAGTATATGGCGTGTCTTTCTCGCCCCCTTGTGGTGAGAGAGAAGCACCACCCAGTTGGGAATACGGCGCAGCTGGCTGTTTGCTGTTGATACAAGAAGCAAGGTCATTCTAGGGAATATTTAGACTCAATATTTTATGAGACAATGACTTTGTCTCAATGTCATGCGATGACCTCAGTAAAAGAGGACTGTGAGTCCTGTTCCCGCCATCTTTTCAGGGCTTCAGACAATAATGACCAAGATTCTTTCTGTGCATAAAATCAAGAGAAGGCTTAATATTTTGAGGCATATTAACACCTCCAAATCCACCACCAGTCTGTCAGTTTGTCATATTGCAGTGGCTTGCATGTTGCTGGGGTGCTAGAAGCTGTGCCACTGGTATTTCAAATGCCACAGGGTCACCCATGGTGGACAGGTTTCAGTGGAGCTTCTAGACTAAGGCAGATTCGGAAGAAAGGCCTGGCCATCTACATCTGAAAATCAGCCAGTGAAAACCCTATGGATTATGACAGAGTATTTTCTGATAGAGTCCTGCAAGATGAACTCTTAGTTTGGAAGCTGCTCAAAACACACAGAGGCTGCAACAGTGGACTTGAGCACACCAACGATTGTGAAGATGGTGTGGGACCCGGTCACACTTCCATTATACGTGAGGATGCCACGAGTCTGAGCCAACTGAACAGCAACTAACAGCAGGTCCAGGTACGCTATGGGGTTCAACAGACTGGTCATCGTTCTAAATAAAACACCCTCGCCTCACCAGAAAGCCAGGGTTACGCCCAGGAAGATCATATTCTGGGCCATGCTGGTTCATTTTTTGGTTTTTAATATTTTGAATGGAAATGTGCTAACTGAATAGAACAACTGCAAGACAGTTCCCATAATCTCTAAGATCTAAGCGTGGGCATTGTTTCTACAAATCCACACACTTCAACATTAAAAAGCAAACAATCAGGAAGCCTCCAAACAGATGAATTAAGCAAAAATCCGCTCCTTTCCTGATCCACATAATACCAAGTGATGGGTGACTGAGGGTGGGAGCTTTGTATCAATGCAGCCTGGGGCAGCGTGCATATCCCCACGGGAAACAAAAATCCGACTCACCCTCGTCACGATCAAAGCAGAAAGACTAAGAGGGTACTTCATCCCCTAGCTCCACGTCAGCTGCCAAGCTGTACTGATCAAATTAATCAAGTAGTCTGTGTACTAATTGCTACGTGAAGCTACATGCATAAACCCGTCGCCGTCGAGTCGGTTCCAACTCACAGCAACCCTAGAGGACAGAGTAGAACTGCTCCCTAGGGTTTCCAAGGCTGTAAATCTTTATGGGAGCAGATTGCCACATCTTTCTCCCGGGAAGCAGCTGATGGGTTCAAACCACCAACCTTTCAGTTAGCAGCTGAGAGTTTAATCACTGCACTGAAGGCTCATTGAGGCCACATCAGCTACTCTTGAAATTAAGTTATGAAAATAATCATGTCCACCTCTTACTTTATGGATCAGGAAACCAAGAGGAGGTTGACAGCCTCCTCCAGGGTCACACCCACTGCACTGAGACTGGAGGATGGGTGGAAAGGGTCTCAGGGTACTACCTAATGGTCCATTTCAAAAATGGGATGCTATGAAGGAACATCTGTGTTCACTGGTAAGTAGGGATTGTTTCACCTTTAACCAACACATGGAAAGAAATTATTAGTATTTCTGAGCAAAGATTCTGTAGAAGATGTTGGCAATACTATAAAGTAAAATTTCAGACAACAAAAACAACTGCCATGGATTCCAACTTACGGCAACCTCATGTGTTGCAGAGTAGAACTACATTCCATAGGGTTTACAGAAACACGTCACCAGGCCTTTCTTCCAAGGTGCCTCTGGGTGGGTTTGAACCATCAAACTTTAGTTAGTAGCCCAGCACTGCACCATTTGCATCATCCAGGGACTCCAAGTGAAATTAGTACTTGACAAATGGGATAATTCACCAAATGTTAAGCAGGAGAGAAAGGGGACAAAAAAAAAAAGTGAGAGAGAGATTGATTGATTTTACAGCTGAGAAATAGGCCAGTTTATGAGTTGATTGAATCACCACCCTGCCCAAATGTCTCTCAGTTCCTATGGGCCCGAAGTAAGCGTTTCAGGGAATGAGTTGATAAGTCATTCTTGGAGTTCAGCTTTCAGTTGCAGGAACCAGCCTGCTACTAGGTAGTTGTCAGTGATTGGTTCTCCCAAAGGCTGATTTCATTTGCAGGCTCCTTCTGTTCAGACTTGGCCTGCTCCTGGAGAAAAAGGCTCTGTGGGAAGTCCCTTAACTGGACCCTCAGCACTCATTAGGTGCATGTTGTCATTAGTTACCAATTAGTTGATTCTGATGCATGGCAACCCCATCTGTGCAGAGTACAACTGCTCCACAGGGTTCTCAAGGCTGTGACTTTTCAGCAGCACATCACCAGACCTTTCCTCCAAGTTGCCTCTGGGTGGGTTCAAACCACCAACCTATCGCTACAGGACCAACTATGAATCACAGCCTTCACCAACGAGGATCTTCCCACCGACCAGGGAAGTAGTTTCCATGGAAGGCATACCTCAGGCCTTCTGGGGGAGCCATTCCTGGTTCCATTTAGATGACCATGGGTGGAAGGTCCACCAGTCACTAAGAACCTGAAGATAACTTCCAGAAGGGTAGCCATGACTTCCCTTGGGCCCCTGACCTCTGGGCTAGAGGTAAGTGAGTCTTACCAAACCCATCTTTTCCACCCGAACTTGTTCCTCCTAGCTGTTCCTCCTTCTCTGAGTAGAAGTTGAATGAAACGTTTTGATCTGAAGACAGGGAGAGGCAGTGGGACTTAATGAGAAGCCTGTATTCTAAGTCACCTTGAGACCAGCTCTGGGCCTTGGGTTTGGATAAGACCTCACTTACCCTTTTGGTTTGCAGAATCCTCAGCTAGAAAATGAACTGGCCTGACAAATGGCTTCCAACGGCCCTCCTGGCTCTTGAATTCTAAGCCTCCTTTGTACTGCTTGCCCATAAGGTAAAGGATGAGTAACAGGCTATCAAAGCAGGGCCATTGTTGGCGGTATCTGCAGAGGCTCCGAAGTCCTAGCGGAGTGGTTCCCAAACTTCAGTGTGCGTCGAATCACCCGGAAGGCTTGTTAAAACACAGACTGCTGGGCCCCACCCCCAGAGTTCTGGTTCAGTAGGTCTGAGACGGTGCCTGAGAATGTGTATTTCTGCCAGTTTCCCAGGTGACGCTGACGCTGCTGATCGGGCGACCACACTTTGAGAACCACTGACCTAGAGCAAGGCGGTAGGCACCAAAACAACACACTTAGAGGTTTTAAGCCTGCTTTTGCCAGCAACAGGGAGGATCTTACCGACAGATACCTATACTTATACCCGGGAACAGATACCTAAGTAACCTATTTCTAGGTTTAATCTCGCTGAGAATATATTAATGATAACCAATATTTATATAATGCTTTTTGTTTTTCAAAGAGCTTTGCCTTATTTCTTTGCTTCTTCCAACAACCTTTTGGTGTTTATAAAAAAAAACCTGTTGTCATCGAGTTTTAACCCGATGACCACCAAGTATGTTAACAATTTGCGACACCCAGGGACTCCATGGTGTTATTGTTGTTACTGTTGTTAGGTGCCGTCGAGTTGGTTCAAACTCACAGCGACGCTACGTACCACAGAAGGAAACACTGCCCGGTCCTGCGCCATCCTCACAATCGTTGCTATGCTTGAGCCCGTTGTCGTAGCCGCTGGGTCAGTCCATCTCGTTGAGGGTCATCTTCTTTTTCACTGACCCTCTACTTTACCAAGCATGATGTGTTTATAGGGAAGATATTGTCCTCATTTTTGAATGAGAAAACTGCAGCTCCGAGTGGTTGAGTGTTTTCATCAGTATTGCACAGCTAAACAGCAGTGGAATGAGCCTCAGCTCAGGGCTTTGAGTCTTCTGTGTTCCTTGTGCTTTTCTAAGGGGACTTTCGAACGCTTTTCTAGGTTATAGCGGCTTTGCTAACCAAATAATTATTTCTTTGAGGTGCTAATTAGGTATCATTTTAACACATGCAAAGCCGTAATATATTATTCAGGAAGCCATTTCCTCTGGCTCAGCTGTCATAACTCAATAGAAACCTGAGCTGGAATACGGCATTGATGCAGTCTAGTGAGATGGTGAATTAATTTGCACTGTGTTTCGGTCAAGGAGCTCTGGTGGAGCAACAGTTGAGCACTTGGCTACTAACCGAAAGGCTGACGGTTCAAACCCACCCAGTGGCTCTCTGGAACAAAGACCTGGTGATCTGCCAAGAAAGCCCTATGGGGCCGTTCTCCTCTGTCGTATGGGGTCACTATGAGTTGGAATCAACTTGAAGGTACACAGCAACAACAGCAAATTTCATTCACCATCATCTGTGGTATCAAGTAAGTTTTCTGTACTGCCCTGAATAGAATTGTCAAAAGGCTGAATTTCAAAGCTTAGTTTTTAGTTTTGACTTTTAAGATCTCTGGTCATTTTCTTAATTTCTTTCTGTCTTGAGTTAACACAGTTAACGCCAAGTCCTTTGAGATATATGGCAGACAGGTAGTATAAAGAGATGGCTGCAAACAGAGTTAGGACATTCTCCTCTCTGGTCAGACCTGCTAGCACCAACACTGATGAACTTCCCCAGTAATGTTATCTAAGTGATGTGTCAGGTCCATGTTCCACCTGACACAGGGCCACAGCCTGTGAAGAGGGGACTGTTTCCATCTTCCATGCTGAATGTTCCAGGGAATACAGCCTATTTGTTCGGGTAGAGGAACAAACAAACAAAAAGGCAGTCCCCTAACTGTTTCCACTTTAGAACAAATAGATGGCCTTACAATGACTTGACTGTGCTCGCTGCATTGTGAAACATTGCCTCTTGAAGTAGGAGCCCTTTGAAAATGAGATTTAAAATCTTGCTCAACACAAAAAGACAAAAACCCAATTAAAAAATGGTCAAAGGACTTGAATAGACATTTCTCCAAAAAAAGAAGTATGAAATGGCCAATAAACACATGAAAAGATGCTCAACATCATTACTCATGAGGGAAGTACAAATCAAAACAAAATGAGATACCACTTCACACCCACTAGGATAGCTACTATTTAAAAAAAAAAAGTGGGGGGAGGGACAGTAAGTATTGGTGAGAATGTGAAGAAGTTAGAACCCTCGAGGGAACGTAAAATGGCGCAGCTGCTGTGGACAACAGTGGTGGTTCCTCAGAAAGTGAAACAATTTCCATGTTGTTGTTGTTAGGTGCTGTGGAGTCCATTTTCAACACATAGCGACCCCATGTGACAGAGGAGAGCTGCCCCATAGGGTTTTTTTGGTTGTAATCTTCATAGAAGCAGATCTTTCTCCCTCGGAGTTGCTGGGTGGGTTTGAACCGCCAACCTTTCGGTTAGCAGCTGAGCATACCATAAAAAAAAAAATAATAATTCCATTCATGGGTATATACTCAAAAGATTGAAAGCAGGAACTCAAACAGATGCTTGTACACTAATATCCATTGTAACATTATTCACAGTAGCCAAAGGGTAGAAACAACCCAAGTGTCCATCAGCAGATAAATGGACAAACAAAATGTGGTATATCCATATGGTGAAACATTATTCAGCCATAAACAGAAATGAAGTTCTGATATATGCTATGACATGGATAAGCCTTGAAAACATTATACCGAGTGAAATAAATCAGACACAAAAGGACAAATATTGTATAATCCCCAGTATGAAATATCTAGAAGAGGCGAATGCGTACATGAAAAATATTTATATACCATATCTCATTTTTCCCTCCCAACAACCCTGTGAAACAGTTATTTCACAAAGAAATACATTTGGAAATGGATCGTGGTGATGGCTGCACAACACGGTGAATGTAATTAATGCCACAAATTTCACACTTAGAAACAGGATGGCAAATATTTTGTTATATATATTTACCACAGTAAAATTTTTGAAAACTTGCTTATTCATCCTGAGATCCTCACCCCATAAGGGAACCCTGCATCCCTTATTAGTGATGCTGAGAAGTGTGTGTGTGGGGCCGGGGGCAGGACTAGGTAATGAGCAGTGGGGATCTCCCAAGCCACAAACTACTGAGAGAGTTGGCCTTTCTGGTCTTACCATCAAAACTCTGTTCCCCCCCTCCAACCCCCCGATTTCCTGAGACAGATTCTAAGGAAAGTGGAAAGGAAAACTGATAGTTCCAGGTCCTCTAGCCAAGGTGAAAGTTGGCTAGTCTCCAGCACCAGCTAGAAAGAGGTAGACCTGGAGGAGCAGGAGAGGCAGAGCAGTGGACGGGCAAAGGCTGGGCGGATGGCAGGCACAGTGGCAGCAATGGGGGCAGAACAAAAATAGAACTTTCCAAAGTCCTTAAATTGGCAAAATAATTTTTAGCAAACTGAGCCATCCAGAGCAATCATCTGGTCTCTCCATTGATATCTTTCTGGCTTGGATTTTACCCACTCAACAAACTACCTTCTTACATTAATTTGGTTGCAATAGTTTTTTCAGTCAAGAAATGAAATGATGTGTTGCCTTGGGCAAATCTGCTGCAAAAGACCTCTTTAATATGTTAACAAGCAAAGATGTCACTTTGAAGGTTAAGGTGCTCCTGACCCAAGCCATGATATTTTCAATATGCATGCAAAAGCTGGACAATGAATAGGGAAGACCTAAGAAGAATCGATGTCTTTGAATTATGGTGTTGGTGAAGAATACTGAATATACCATGGACTGCCAGAAGAATGAACAAATCTGTCGTGGAAGAAGTACAGCCAGAATGGTCCTTAGAAGTGAGGATGGAAAGACTTCATCTCCTGTACTTTGGACCTCTTATCAGGAGGGACTAGTCCCTGGAAAAGGACATCATGCTTGGTAAAGTAGAGGGTCAGCAAAAAAAGAGGAAGACCCTCAATGAGATAGATTGACACAGTGGCTGCAACAATGGGCTCAAACATAGCAATGATTGTGAGGATGGCACATGACTGGGCAGTTCTATTGTACATAGGGTAGTGATGAGTCGGGACTGACTCGATATCACCTAACAGCAACAACAGTTTGTTGAGTGGGTAAAATCCAAGCCAGGACGGTATCAGTGAAGAGACCAGTTGATCGCTCTGGATGGCTGTCAGTCAGTTGGGGTCGCCATGAGTCAGAATCAACTTGATGGCAAGCAGCAACAGTTTTGGTAAGAGTTATGCCTTTTCAATTATAACTTTGGTTTTTGGATACAAATCACTCAGTACTGAGCTAATGGTCCAACAATGATGCTTTTCTGCTCATAAACCTCCTGGCCCCATATAAACTTGTTGCTATTGTTAGCAGCTGTTCCGTTGGCCGTTGACTCATGGAGAGGCCATGCAAAATCGAACGGAACACTGGTTGGTTGCACATTGGACTGTTGTGATCCATATGGTTTTCATTGGCTGATTTTCTGAAGTACATTGCCAGAACTTTCTTCCTCATCTTTCTTAATCTGGAAGCTCCACTGAAATCTGTTCAGCACCATAGCAACACACAAGCTAGAATTCTGCCACTGAACTATTACTGCCCTATGTATAAGCCTACATCCACCTAAATGCTGTTTCTCCTTGAGGGACCTGAGGAGGCAGTTGACTGGGGCACTGAGGAACACAGGCTTTGGACTCGCTCTGCTTGAACACTTGTGACAGCATGACCAGATCTGTGACCCTCAAAATCATTGAATCTTCCTAAGCCTCAGCTTTCTCATTTTTGAAATGGGAATAAGATAACTATTTCACAAGGCTACTGGAAGGCAAAATTGAATACTTTATGCAGCACAATGCCTATCACAGGGTAAGTCCTCAGTATACTTGACCATTCTTGATGTTTTGATTACCTGGTATCTTAATTACCTAGTGCTGCTATAATAGAAATACCACAAATGGAGGGTTTTAACAAATAGGAATTTATTCTCTCAGTCTAGGAGGCTAGACCCCCATGTGTCTGTCAGTTTGTCATACTCTGGGGGCTTGCGTGTTGCTATGATGCTGGAAGCTATGCCACCGGTATTCAGATACCAGCAGGGTCACCCATGGAGGACAGGTTTCAGCTGAGCTTCTAGACTAAGACAGACTAGGAAGAAGGACCCGGCAGTTTACTTCTGAAAAGCATTAGCTAGTGGAAACCTTATGAATAGCAGTGGAGCATTGTCTGATACAGTGCTGGAAGATGAGCCCCCCAGGTTGGAAGGCACTCAAAAGATGACTGGGGAAGAGCTGCCTCCTCAAAGTAGAGTCAACCTTAATGACGTGGATGGAGTAAAGCTTTTGGGACCTTCATTTGCTGATGTGGCATGACTCAAAATGAGAAGAAACAGCTGCAAATATCCATTAATAATCAGAACCTGGAATGTACAAAGCATGAATCTAGGAAAATTGGAAATCATCAGAAATGAAATGGAACGCATAAACATCGACATCCTAGGCATTAGTGAGCTGAAATGGACTGGTATTGGCCATTTTGAATCAGACAATCATATAGTCTACTATGCTGGGAATGACAACTTGGAGAGGAATGGTGTTGCATTCATCATCAAAAAGAATGTTTCAAGATCTACCCTGAAGTACAACGCTGTCAGTGATAGGATAATATCCATATGCCTACAAAGAAGACAAGTTAATACGACTATTATTCATATTTATGCACCAACCACTAGGGCCAAAGATGAAGAAATAGAAGATTTTTATCAACTGCTGCACTCTGAAATTGATCGGACATGCAATCAAGATCCATCGATAATTACTGGTGATTGGAATGCGAAAGTTTGAAATAAAGGAGAAAGATTGGTAGTTGGAAAATATGGCCTTGGTGATAGAAACAATGCCAGAGATCAAACGATAGAATTTTGCAAGACCAACGACTTCTTCATTGCAAATAGTTCTTTCACTACATAAACGGCTACTATACACATGGTCCTCACCAAATGGAACACAC
This sequence comes from Loxodonta africana, assembly GCF_030014295.1. Lineage (NCBI taxonomy): Eukaryota > Metazoa > Chordata > Mammalia > Proboscidea > Elephantidae > Loxodonta > Loxodonta africana. The sequence continues at coordinate 170,747,359 of NC_087345.1, read as the reverse complement.
AGAAATCAAATTGACTACCTCTGTGGACAGAGATGATAGAAAAGCTCCATATCATCAGTCAGACAGAACAAGGCCAGGGGCTGACTGTGGAAAAGGCCATCAATTGCTCATATGCAAGTTCAAGCTGAAACTGAAGAAAATCAGAGCAAGTCCACGAGAGCCAAAATATGACCTTCAGTATATCCCACCTGAATTTAGAGACCATCTGAAGAATAGATTTGATGCATTGAACACTAGTGACCAAAGACCAGACGAGTTGTGGAATGACATCAAGGACATCATCCATGAAGAAAGCAAGAGGTCATTGAAAAGACAGGAAAGAAAGAAAAGACCAAGATGGATGTCAGAGGAGACCCTGCAACTTGCTCTCGAATGTCGAGCAGCTAAAGCAAAAGGAACAATTGATGCAGTAAAAGAACTGAACAGAAAATTTCAGAGGGCAGCTCAAGAAGACAAAGGAAAGTATTATAATGACATGTGCAAAGAGCTGGAGATGGAAAACCAAAAGAGAAGAACATGTTCAGTGTTTCTCAAGCTGAAAGAACTGAAGAAAAAATTCAAGCCTCAAGGTGCAATAGTGAAGGATTCCATGGGGAAAATATTAAAAGACGCAGGAAGCATCAAAAGAAGATGCAAGGAATACACAGAGTCATTATACCAAAAAGAATTAGTCTATGTTCAACCATTTCAAGAGGTGGCATATGATCAGGAACTGATGGTACTGAAGGAAGAAGTCCAAGCTGCTCTGAAGGCATTGGTGAAAAACAAGGCTCCAGGAATTGAGATGTTTCAACAAACAGATGTAGCGCTGGAGGTGCTCACTCGTCTATGCCAAGAAATATGGAAGACAGCTTCCTGGCCAACTGACTGGAAGAGATCCATATTTATGCCTATTCCCAAGAAAGGTGATCCAACCGAATGTGGAAATTATAGAACAATATCATTAATATCACACACAAGCAAAATTTTGCTGAAGATCATTCAAAAACGGCTACAGGGAACTGCCAGAAATTCAGGCCGGTTTCAGAAGAGAACGTGGAACCAGGGACATTATTGCTGATGTCAGATGGATCCTGGCTGTAAGCAGAGAATACCAGAGGATGTTTACCTGTGTTTTATTGACTATGCAAAGGCATTCAACTATGTGGATCATAACAAAATATGGATAACGTTGTGAAGAATGGGAATTCCAGAACACTTAATTGTGCCCATGAGGAACTTTTACATAGATCAAGAGGTGCTTGTTCGGACAGAACAAGGGGGTACTGTTGGGTTTAAGTCAGGAAAAGTGTGCGTCAGGGTCGTATTCTTTCACCATACCTATTCTATCTGTATGCTGAGCAAATAATACAAGAAGCTGGACTATATGAAGAAGAATGGGGCATCGGGGTTGGAGGAAGACTCATTAACAACTTATGTTATGCAGATGACACAACCTTGCTTTCTTAAAGTGAAGAGGACTTGAAGCACTTATTAATGAAGATCGAAGACCACAGCCTTCATTCAGTATGGATTACACCTCAACATAAAGACAACAAAAATCTTCACAACTGGACCAATAAGCCACATCATGATAAACAGCGAAATGATTGAAGTTGTCAAGGATTTCATTTTACTTGGATCCACAATCAACAGCCATGGAAGCAGCAGTCAAGAAATCAAAAGACGCATTGCATTGGGTAAATCTGCGGCAAAGGACCTCTTCAAAGTGTTGAAGAGCAAAGACGTCACCTTGAAGACTAAGGTGCACCTGATCCAAGCCATGGTATTTTCAATCGCATCATATGCATATGAAAGCTGGACAATGAATAAGGAAGACCGAAGAAGAATTGACGCCTTTGAATTGTGGTGCTGGTGAAGAGTATTGAATATACCACGGACTGCCAAAAGAACGAACAAATCTGTCTTAGAAGAAGTACAACCAGAACAGTTCCTAGAAGCAAGGATGGTGAGGCTGCGTCTTACATACTTTGGACATGTTGTCAGGAGGGATTAGTTCCTGGAGAAGGACGTCATGCTTGGCAGAGTACAGGGTCAGTGGAAAAGAGGAAGACCCTCAAAGAGGTGGATTGACGCAGTGGCTGCAACAATGAGCTCAAGCATAACAATGATTGCAAGATGGCTCAGGACCGGGCAGTGTTTCGTTCTGTTGTGCATAGGGTCGCTATGCATCGGAGCCGGCTCAATGGCACCTAACAACAATAAAAACAGGAGGCTAGAATTCCAAATTCAAGGCACCAGCTCCTGGGGAAGGCTTTCTCTCTCTGTCAGTTCTGGGGGAGGGTCCTTGTCATCAATCTTTCCCCAATCTAGGAGGTTCTTCAAACCTGGGGTCCAAAGGGTCCACTCCACTCCCAACGCTTCTTGCTTGGTGGTATGAGGTCCTTCTTTCTCTGCTCACTTCTTTCTCCTTTTATCTCTTGGAACATAAAAGGTGACGCAAGCCGCACTCCAGGGAGACTACCCCTACATTGGATCAGGCTGGTGATCTGAATAAGCGTGCTGTACCCCACCCTAATCCTCTTTAACATAACCTAATCTTGCCCTATTAACCACAGGCAGAGTTTAGGATTTACAATATATAGGATAACCACATCAGATCACAAAATGGTGGACAACACTCACACAATACTGGGAGTCATGGCCTTGCCAAGTTGATACACATTTTTGGGGGGACACAATCCAATCCATAACATTTCACCCCTTGGCCTCCCCCCAAATTCATATCCTTGCCACATGTAAAACACATTCATCCCATCATATCATCCCAAAAATCTTAACTCCAAGCCCAAAGTCTCATCTATGAAATTCCTCTTCATCTGTGAAATCTAGAACACAAGTTATCTGCTTCCAAAGTACGACGGTAGAACAGGCACAAGATAGCTATTTCCATTACAAATGGGAGAAATTACAGAGAAAAAGGGATAACAGGTACCAAACAAGTCAGCAGAATTCATTACATTAGCTTTCAAAGCTTGAAAACAATCTTCTGTTCCCGGAAACCATTTAGGCAATGGCCCTGCCTTCCAGACTCTGGGTGTTGCCATACTCTCTGGGTTCTGGGTGGAGGCCCCTCAGCCCTGGACTTCAGCTCCGCCTTCCAGGCCCACTGGAATGGCAACTCTGGTCCCTCTCATTTGGATGGCCCCATTCTCCTAGTTCATCTGAGTGGCAACCCTACACCCTCAGCTCCAGCAGACCCCGTTCTTGTGCCCTGTGGACATGGCATCCCCACCCCCTCAGCTTTGGGCAGTGGATCTGGCCCCATCCTACTGGTACTCATGAAAGGGAACCCCACACTCCAGAACCAAGTTGGTGAAGATCTGACTCTTTGAAACCTAGGAGGCTGTGTCCCCCCCACCCTCACTTTGAAATCCCAGAGGCCATGGCTCCACACTTTGAAATCCCAGAGGTGTGGCCCTACCCTCTGAGGCAGCTCTGCTTCCCATACTCCTTGTCTTTTCAGTTTCTACTTCCTGGTTCCTTGGTCTCTTGGCCCCTTGGTCCTCTCGGCTGGTATCTGTCCTGCTGGGGTAAGTGTTGCAAAGCTCTTCAGCTCCATCGATAAGTGCCTGGATGTACCCCACTGAGCCAGTAAACCTCAGCTGGAAGGCACTCAGCTCTCTTGTTCCATGGGTCGGCAAGCCTAGCTCCACCAAAAAGTGCCCATAGGCACCCCACTCTGCCAGGAAGCTTCCTGTGCAGACACTCAGCTCTCTCACTCAGTGGGTAGGCTCTAGTGCCATCTTCCACTAATCTCCTTGTTCTGCTGCTGCCACTTCTCTGCTGCTGCTTCTCGCTGTCTGTGCCATCTCCAGTGTTACAACTCTCCTCACTTCCTCCTGAGCCCCCACCAGGCTTGTCTTTGATGTCCATAATTCTGCCAACAAGTCTCTTCAAGGCAAGCTAGGTTTTACTATCAGGCACTTTAAAACTGTTCTATCTTCTATCCATGACTCAATTCTAAAACCAATTCCACATTGTGGGTGTCCGTTAGAGCAGTACCCCACACTCTCAGTACTAAATTCTGTCTTAGTTATCTAGTGTTGCTATAATAGAAATATCACAAGTGGTGGGCTTTCACAAACAGAAATTTATTCTCTCAGAGTCTAGGAGGCTAGAAGTCTGAATTCAGGGCACCAGCTCCTGGGGAAGGTTTTCTGTCTCTGTCAGTTCTGGGGGAAGGTCCTTGTGTTTCAATCTTCCCCTGATCCAGGAGCTTCTCAGTGGAGGGACCCTGGTCCAAAGGACATATTCTGCTCCTGGTGCTTCTTGTTTGGTGGTATGAGGTCCCTCTCTCTGCTTGCTTCTATCTCCTTTTATCTCTTGTAAGATAAAAGGTGATACAGGCCATACCCCAGGGAAACTATCTTTACATTAAGTCAGGGCTGTGACCTGAGTAAGGATGTTACATCCCACCCTAATCGTCTTTAACATGTTCTAATCTTGCCTCATTAACCGCAGGCAGAGATTAGGATTTACAACACATAGGATAATCACATCAGATCACAAAATAGTGGATAACCACATGATACTGGAAATCGTGGCTTTGCCAAGCTGATACATATTTTGGGGGGACACAATTCAATCCATAACACCTGGTAAGGGTAAAACTTTGGAATGTGAGGTTCTTGACCAGGACCTATCTGTTATCCAGGTTATATGATCTGAGAAATTGTGTCAAAGTGTTTTCCCTACCCATCGTGGTGATGGTTGCAGAACAAGACGAATGTAATCAACGTCACTAAATTGTACATGTAAAAAATGTGTTGAATGGGCAAATGCTTTGTCATATATGTTTTTACCACAATAAAACAATTTTTAAAAGATAGAAACAATTTTTTTTCCCTACCCAAATGTATTCTCCACCCTCTTAGTTTTCTTATCTGTCAAGGAGACATGATGATAACTCCTACCTCCCAGGAATGTTGTGATAATTCAATAAAATATCACATGAGAACTGTTGTTACAAGCTGTAAAGATTAGTATTAGTATTCTGAGGGACTGATACCTGAGGAGGGACTAAGGACACAAGAATGAGTACAAAGGAAGAAAAACTAGGAAGGCGCTGAGTATGGACTTTTATTTCTTGTGCTCAGAGGCTACCACAGCTGTCTTTGGGAAGTCTACCCAAGTCTAGCTCCACTAAATACAGAGATATAGTTCTGGCGCTTGGTTTGTTCTACAGGCAAAGTTTTAATATTACTTCCTCTTCTTGTGGTGTGTGTTTGGCAAATTATATATAAGAAAATATTTGCCATTTTAACCATTTTTATGTGTACCATTCAGTGACATTAATTCCATTCACCATGCTGTGCAACCATCACCACTATCTATTTTCAAATGCTTTTCCTCACCCCAAACACAAACTCAATACCCCTTAAGTGATAACTTCCTTTTTCTCCCTCCCCCCCCAGCCCCTGGTAACCACTAATAAACTTTTGTCTTTAATAATACTCTCATAAGGACTGATTAAGTAAATGTATGTAAAAGCGTTTGGAACAGTCATATTGTTAGTTGCCGTCAGATGGATTACAACTCATGGCGACCCTGTGTGTGCAGAGTAGAACTGCTCCATAGAGTTTTCAGGGCTATGGCCTCTTGGAAGCAGATCGCTAGTCCTATTTTCTGAGGTGCCTCTGGGTGAGTTCGAACTGCCAACCTTTCGGACTGTGGTCAAGTGCCTAACCATTTGAATAACTAGGGACTCCTCTATTACTTACACTTTAATTTGAGATGTTGTAGACTCACTGCTCATGTTCCCTGGCTTGCTGAAAAACAGTATGCAGCTAATGATAAATGCTATCAGCATCTAGATGCAAGGTCACCAGGCTACAAGGCCCCCACCCCTGCTAGAGGACAGTCCATTCCACCCTTAGCCCATCAGCCCTGGAGAGATGGGAAGGGGTAATGATCCTCCCTAAGGCACTTCTGTTCCAGGGGACGAGGCCTCACCATCTGGCAAAATATATATGGGCATTTGCTATCCTATCCAGAACTGACCCTTACTCACACAACAAAATGAATCAACTCAAAGGAATTAGGTTATCACAAGGTTCATTTTCATTTAAAGTGACAAAAGTCACAACCTGTGTGTTGAAGTCTGATACCTTTTCCATTTCTTCCTCCTGCTGGGTAGAATGTCAACTTCAACCAACTCTAACTCATTTTAAGCATACCGTTTTTATTTAATTGAGTGTTCCAATTTACTATGCACTTCCTGAGGCCCTTGGGTTAAAACAACATGATCTAATGCAATGAAAACCAGCAAAAAAAAAAAAAAAAAAATTCTTTACTTTCAGTGGCACAAGGCCAATTGAATCTACCCAAAGCGTACTTACACAGTGTTGGTCAGCCTGACTATTAAATGGTTTTGTCCTCTTATTTCTGTCTACACACTCAACTGAGAAGCCCCTCAGTCTTCCAACGGTGAACAAATGTCCACAATTTCAGGAATAACCAAGTGTGTCTGAGAGTTAAAGATAGTGTTAACAGTAAGTGCCTATGGATAGTTAAGGCTGGAAAGCCCAAGGAGGAAAGAAATTTCATCTTCAATAATTAATTCTAATTCTATAACTCCTGTCAGGGGTGTGGGATATAAGAACTTTACAATATTACTGAAGACATAAAAACCAGGAAAGTGTGCAGGTACTTGACTTGGCCTTAAAGGAAGGACAGGATTTAGTGGCTAAGAAGGAGAAAAGAGGACAGGTAGGCAAATGGAGCCATGTGAGTGAAGGAGGGTATAGGGAACCAGTATAGCACTCATGCACTCATCAAACATGAAGAGAGCATTTACTGTGTGCCAGAAACTGGGCTAGATGCAGGGGCTATATCAGTGAACACAAATATCTCCTAGAACTTATATTCTCATAGAGAGAGAAAGACAATAAAGAAATAGATGTGTGCACACCAGATGCACACAGTAATAACTGCTATGTCTGCACTAAAAATAAAGGAGCCCTGGTGGTGCAACGGGCTCGGCTGCTAACCAAAAGGTGGTTGGAACCCACCCAGGAGCTCCACAGGAGAAAGAACTGGCCATCTACTTCTGTAAAGATCACAACCAGGAAAACCTTATGGGGCAGGTCTATTCTGTCACATGGGGTTGTGATGAGTCAAAAATCGACTCTACAGCACACAGCAGTAATCTTTTAATTTAGAATCTAGATACCCAGCATAGCTCACCCTACTGTATACTCTATTCAAGTATTCCCAATCTCAACAAGGCTGAAGAGCTTACTGAATGAATGAAGCCCCACAAACTTACTGCAGATCCCTACACCAAACTCTGAGGAGCCAAAGTTTCTCAAGGCAAAGTTAGAACCTTGGGCTACAACAGAACACAGAGCGAAAGGCAACCCTATGACACAAAAGATGCAGACTTGATTTGATACAGATTTCTGACAGGTTGGCAAATAAAGACTATGAAATAAATTAGGCGGAACCAGACATACATGTATGAGTGTCTGCAGAGTCCAAGAGCCTTAAACATCACCATCCTAAATAAACCCTAAATGAGGAAACACTGTAAAAAGGTTCAGAAAATAGGAAGGCTTTTTCCCCCAGCTATGGTCTTGTTATGGTCTAGATACGTCACAATTTTTTGGTTTTAGATCCAACCCAGGTTCAGTTTTCTAGATAAATAAATCATCCCAAGACCTGATCCGCGGCTTTCCCTGGGCTAACCTCCTCGTGACGTCAATGGAGGGTATGGACTTCACAACCGAGCACTGAGCTAGTGTTTGGTCAGGTGTCTCCAAGCCTCTGTGATGAGGTCGTGCTTCTGAAAGACAAACGGTGCCTCAACAGCGGTTCTGCTCAAGGGTCACTGGTAAAAACCATTTCCAAGGCACAAATCATTTCTAGTAAGAGTATCATTTCAAAAATAGTATTTTTCACTTCTCCCTGGAGTGACAGAAGGTGCCAAGAGTTGAAACTCATTTTTTTAAATACATATTTTATTGTGGTGAAACTATATATAACAAAGCCTATGCCGTCTCAACAGTTTCTACCTGTACAACTCAGTGACATTGATGACATTCTTCAAGTTGCGCTGAAACTCGCTTTGCTGCCTCCCACACCTTTCACATCTCTCAGCTGCCTGCTGGGCTCCGCATGCTCTGCTTTCCCTGAGCCCCTTTCTCTGTTAATTCAGAGCATAGGCTCCCCGAGCTAGAGGGAGGCCCCTTCACTCAACAGGCCACATTCAAACAAGCCTGACCCGTGGGGCCGCCCCAAGGAGGCCCCACTTCCCTCTGTGTCCGCTCTTGGACTTAATGACCTTCAAGCCCTAAAAAGTCTTCCTTTTGTCTAACGCACCCATTTTACAGGCTTTTAAAATTTCACTGCCCCTTGGGTAACCCTTAGTTGAGGTGAAGAACAGTTGACTACCATCCCTTAATGTATTTGAAAACCACTGTAAGACATGGCCTGGCCCCCTTTTCATTTCATTCTTCATTCCAGGTCTTTCACACTTGTAGCTGTCCTGTGATCTCTCCTCCAGCTCTGAGTTTCTCTCCCAGAGGTTTTGTACCTCTCAGAAATGATAGACCTGGAACCTCATCTGGGCCTCTGGACCAGCCTGCCTCATCAGGGCACCAGAGAGTGTGTCTTTATCTGCTCCATCACCTGGGGAGCAGGCGAGATGGTGTGAAGATGCACCAGGTCTAATCCTGCAGCCACGCCTGCTTGCAGTGGGTGGAAGAAGGCACCTGTCCACACAAGTGCTCTAGGTTTTTCTGAGTGGTTAGAAGAGGGTATGGGATCCCTGGGTGGTGCAAACAGTTAACACACTCGGCTGTTACCCAAAAAATTGGAGGTTCAAGTCCACCCAGAGGCACCTCAGAAGAAAGGTCTGATGACCTACATCCAAAAATTAGCCATTAAAAGCGCTGTGTAGCACCGTTCTCCTCTGACACGCATGGGGTACCTGCTGGAAGAAGGTGCACAGAGTCCTGCAGCAGCCCAGCACATCCTCTCTGCAGGCTCCATACTGCTCAAAAAGCCATTTACCTTGTTTTAATTGACTATGTCCCAAGCACTGCCCGAGACTGCGCCCACCACACACCTCTGCAGGTACCATGTGCGGAGGCCCATCAGATAGGGACCTCTTTTTCCAGCTCTGGCACACTATGATTTAAACATTGGATGGCAACCTGCAGGCAAAGGAATAGCCAACAGTCACCAAGGAACAGCTATGCACAAGGCAGGCACCTCAAAAGATAAGAATTTGAGAGTGGTCATGGACACTCTTTACCATATAGGACTCGAAACAGGACAGCCACTATCAGTTCAGCTAGAACAATCAGGGAGGCTCAGATAAAGAAATGAGGGAGTGGGCCTGCCTGGGAGTATGACTGCTTCCAGTCTGAGAGTAGAGAGACTTACTCAATCAACAATATTTACTGAGCACTTACTAGGTTTTTTTTTTGTTTTTGGTTTTACTATGTGCCAAAGGAGCCCTGGTAGTTCAGAGGTTAAGCACTTGCCTGCTAGCCAAATGATCAGCAGTTCCAACCCATCGGCCTCTCCAAGGGAGAAAGACATGGCAGTCTGCTTCCGTACAGATCACAGCCTTAGAGACCCTATGGGGCAGTTCTACTCTGTTCTATGGTGACTCTCTCCTATAGGGTCGCCATGAGTCAGAATCGATTCGATGGTAGTGGGCTTGAGTTTTTTGGTACTGTGTGCCACGTCCCGTTCTAGTTGCTGGGGATATAAAAAAAAAAAAAAAAGCCCAGACCCATTGCCATCGAGTCAATTCTGACTCATAGCGACCCTATAGGACAGAGTAGAGCTGCCCCATAGAGTTTCCAAGGAGCCCCAGGTGGATTTGAACTGCCAACCTTTTGGATCGCAGCCGTAGCACTTAACCACTAAGCCACCAGGGTTTCCACTAGGGATGTAGCAGTAAACAAACAAGACAGGTACAGTCCGTCCCCTTGTGGAGCCTATAACTCAAGGAGTGGGGGGCATGGGGGCACTGGTAGTTCGGTGGTAGAATTCTCACTTTCCATGAGGGAGATCTGGGTTCGATTCCTGACCAATGAACCTCATGGCAACCACCACCCAACTGTCAGCGGAGGCTTGGGTGTTGCTATGATGCTGAACAGGTTTCAGCGGAGCTTCCAGACTGAAACAGACTAGAAAGAAAGGCCTGGCTATCCACTTCTGAAAATCAGTCAGTGAAAACACTATGGATCACAATCGTCTGATCTGCCATCGATCTTGCGGGTGGCACAGGCCCAGGCAGCATTTTGTTCCATTGTGCATGGTTTTGCCATAAGTCAGCAGCCGACTCGACGGCAGCTAGCAATAATAACAACAGTGAGAGAGGAAACCATAAATACATTTAAGAGAATAAAATTACCTTATGTAATGCTCTAAGATAAATGCACATTTAGAGTGATAAATGACATGAAGAGAGTGTCTAGAATGATAAGATAATGAGTGGCACGGAAGGAGACAGCATGAGCCAGGATGGCCTTGGAAGGACTCCCCAGGAAGGGACCATTTAAGCTGAGACCTGGATGGTGAAAAGAACCAGCCATATGAGAACCTGGGGTAAGAGAATTCCAGGCAGAGGGACCAGTCAGAGAGAGCAGAGTAGAAGCGGGGGGGGGGGGGGGGGGGGAGGGTGTTGGTATAGCTATTGAAGGCCTGAGGAGAAAAGGGTGTTCCCAGTAGAAAGCCTGAGGGTAAGTGGTGAGGTCTGGCAGCTGGATCATGTCTCCGGTGACCAGCAGGTAGAGTAAATTGACTGGGCTGAGGTGGGCAGTAGTGAAAGCTGTCAGGGAGGGCTTTGGGAGGGCTTGCGGGCTGGATAAGCCCCCTTGTGACACTCCAGTCCTCTCCATTCCACAGCTCAGAAGGAGGTTGACACTACCCGGAGGCAATGTGGCTGGTGAGGATGCTCAGGAGAACGCTTGGAGAAGCAAGTAGAGGTCTTGAATGTTTCCAGCCACTGTTAATTCTTGGGTGCCTTTTGTGCCAATATTTTCTGAACCAAAAATCAGGACCCCTCACCCATCAAATATAAGCACACTTATACACCAGGACAGACGTCCTGAGACCTGCGTTGAGGTGGGAGCCTCAGGATTTACAGCTTATAAATTCAGCCTCCTCTTGAACTCATGGGGGCGTCCACTGACCTTGCTTTGCCAAAGAATTCACTGTCCACCCGACACACAGGCAGCTCCGGAAAACAGGGTGGCTAGAGCAGAGACAGAAGAGGTTTTCAAGAGGATAAAGCCCACAGAGAGAAATGAATACTCCTAACAAGAGCCAACATTTGGTGTGCCCCGGTTGTGGCAGAGACTATGGCACTGCCTCAGGTGTCCCTCTCAGCAGTCCTACTTATGATAAAACTAAAGGAAGTCTTCTCAGGGTTAAGTAGATTGTGTGTGGAAAGACAAGTGTGAGTTGAGTAGGTCACACTGCTGAAACAGTGTTCTATATATCCCCAAGAAGTTTGTTCATTAAAATAAGATCTCTGTCACGTTCCTCCCTTCCTGTCTCTTCAGAGGTGTGCTCATAGCTCTGGCATTTACTCCAAAAGCTTAACCCTCCTCTGGCCCGGTCTCTAGCGCCTCAAGTCTCTTGGGGCCTTCTCGTCTGTCTGAATCAGGTGGCTGAATGTAGCTCAACACTGCCCCCTTGCGTCAGCAGGGGGAATGATTCAGGCTGGTGAACAGCCAGGTGTCTGCGTGCAATGCTGAGACCCAGGGGTCCTGCGGCAGCTTCAAAAACATTGTGTATCTTTTCTGACTGCAAAAGAACATGCTCCCTGTGAAACTTTCTAGGATGTCTGTAAAGAGAGATTTTAAAAGTCCAGTTATACAGCGGAAATCCAAATCATCCCTGCTTTGGCCTCTGTGTTGATTAGTCTCTAATTTTTCTTACCCCCAATTTCATAAAATGTTACCTGTTCTTGTGATAGCAGTATTGTGGCTATGTTGGGCAATGTCATTATTCTTAAGAGAATCATGCTGATGTATGTATGTATGTAAAAGGCCATGGCCTCTGCAACTTGCTTTCAGGTGGTTCAGAAAAAAGAGCACGGAGAGAGAACAAGAGAATGCACACAGATGGCAGAACGTTCATTGTTGGATCTGTTTGTAGTTGCTGTCAAGTCAGCTCTGACTCATGATGACCCCAGGAACAGAAGGAAACATTGCCCAGTCCTGGACCATCTTCACAAGCATTAGTATGCTTGAGTCCATTGTTGCAGCCACTGTGTATTTTCAGTGCCTTCCGACATAGCAGGCTTATCTTCCAGCACTATGTCAGACAGTTATTTTGTTGTGATTCACAGGGCTTTCATTGGCTGATTTTCAGAAGTAGATCTCTAGACCTTTCTTCCCAGTCTTTCATAGTCTGGAAGCTCTGCCGAAACCTGTCCATCTTGGGTGACCCTACTGGTATTTGAAATACTGGTGGCATAGCTTCCAGAATCATAACATGCAAATCGCCACAGCACACAACAAACCGACAAACCACCGGTGGCTGTTGAGTTTAGAAGGATGGTACACTGGTGTTCATTGTATAATTCTTGCAACTTTGTATATGCTTGATATTTTTCAAAATAAAAAGGAACATCACTGAGATATGCAAGGAGAGAAGAGATATCCTAGTTACCTAGTGAGTAGCCTCCACAAACACAACTTATTCTTTCACAGTTTAGAAGGCTGAAAGTCCAAATTCAGAGCACTGGCTCTAGGGGTAGGCTTTCTCTCTCTGTCCACTTTGAGGGAAGGTCCTTCTCTCCTTTCAGCTTCTGAGCCTCAGTTCCTTGGCAATCTTCATGGGGCATGACATCTTTCTCCATCTGTGCCTGCTTGCTTCTTTGCCTAATTTTCTCCTTTTGTATCTTAAAAATGATTAGCTGGAACAATGCTAGGAGTCCTAATACATGGCATAAACAGTATACAAAACATTACTAGAACTGCACAAACAGCAAAAGAGAAATTAGATAACTGGGAGCTCCGAAAAGTCAAACACTTATGCTCATCCAAAGACTTCACCAAAAGAGTAAAAAGATTACCTACAGACTGGAAAAGTTTTTAGCTATGACATTTCCGATCAGCAGCTCATCTCTAAAATCTACATGATACTGCAAAAACTCAACTACAAAAAGACAAATAACCCTATTAAAAAATGGGCCAAGGGTATGAACAGGCACTTCACTAAAGAAGACATTCGGGTGACTAACAGATAACGTGAAGAAATGTTCATGATCATTAGCCATTAGAGGAATGCAAATCAAAACTACAATGAGATTCCATCTCACTCCAACAAGGCTGGCATTAACCCAAAAAACACAAAACAATCAATCTTGGAGAGGTTGTGGAGAGACTGGAACACTTACACACTGCTGGTGGGAATGTAAAATGGTACAACCACTTTGGAAATAGATACAGCACTTCCTTAAAAAGCTAGAAATAGAACTACCACATGATCCAGCAATTCCACTCCTTGGGATATATCCTACAGAAGTAAAAGCTGTCACAGAACAGATATATGCATACCCATGTTCATTGCAGCACGGTTTACAATAGCAAAAAGATGGAAGTAACCAAGGTGCCCATCAATGGATGAATGGATAAATTATGGTATATTCACACAATGGAATACTATGCATCGATAAAGAACAACGATGAATCTGTGAAACATTTCATAACATGTAGAAATCTGGAAGGCATTATGCTGAGTGAAATTAGTCAGTTGAAAAAGGACAAATATTGTATGAGGCCACTATTGTAAGAACTGGAGAAATAGTCTAAACAGAGAAGAAAATATTCTTTGAAGGTTACGAGAGGGGCAAGGGAGGGAAGGAGGGAGAGGCGGATTCACTTAGATAGTAGAAAAGAACTAATTTAGGTGAAGGGAGGGACAACACACAATATAGGAGAGGTCAGCACAACTGGGCTAAACCAGATGCAAAGAAGTTTCCTGAATAATCTGAACATTTTGAAGGCCAGTGTAGCAGGGGCGAGGGTTTGGGGACCATGGTTTCAGGGGACATCTAGGTCAACTGGCATAATAAAAACTATTAAGAAACCATTCTGCATCCCATTTTGGAGAGTGGTGTCTGGGGTCTTAAATGTTAGCAAGCAGCCAACTAAGATGCAACAATTGGTCTCATCCCACCTGGGGCAAAGGAGAATGAAGAAAACCAAAGACACAAGGTAATTATGAGCCCAAGAGTCAGAACGGGCCACATAAAGCAGAGACTACATCAGCCTGAGACCAGAAGAACTAGATGGTGCCCGGCTACAACCGAAGACTGCCATGACAGGGAGCACAACAGAGAATCCCTGAAGAAGCAGGAGAGCAGTGGGATGCAGACTCCAAATTCTTGTAAAAAGACCAGACTTAATGGTCTGACTGAGACTAGAGGGACCCCGGAGGTCATGGTCCCCAGGCCCAAGAGAGGAACCCATTCCCGAAGCCAACTCTTCAGACAGGGATTGGACTGGACTATGGGATAGAAAATGATACTACTGAGGAGTGAGCTTCTTGGCTCAACTAGACACATGAGACTATGTGGGTAGCTCCTGTCTGGAGGGGAGATATGAAGGCTGAGGGGGACAGAAGCTGGCTGAACGGACACGGAAACACGTGGTGGAGAGAAGGAATGTGCTGTCTCATTAGGGGGAGAGCAACTAGGAGTATACAGCAAGGTGTGCATAAGGTTTTATGAGACTGACTTGACTTGTAAACTTTCACTTAAAGCATAATAAAAATACAAAGAGAAAAAAATGCTAATGTTTCAAAAGAGAATCTACTAATAGTGATGGTTGAACAGCATGATGGATGTAATTAATGTTGCTGAATTGTACGTGTAAAAAAGTGTTGAAATGGCAAATGTTTTGTTGTATGTGCCCTTACCATAATAATAATAAAAAAAAGTGATTAAACAGCTTAGGTCAAAATACTAGTAAAGTAAGTCTGCCTTGAGAACTGTGCTCTTTCAAAGGTTTATCTATGTGAGATCAAGTTGACAACAGCACCTAGAAAGGTTAGATAAAAAGCTTAGTGAGTTTATGTTAATGGTGGTGGATGAATTTGGAAAATGATAGTGAGAACGGTTACATAACATGAAGAATGTAAACACTGTCACTGAATTGTACATGTAAAATTTGTTGAAACGGCATATACTTTGCTGTGTATATTTTCACACCAAAAAAAATTAAATTAAAATTTTAAAAAGTGATTGTCTTAAGACACACCCTACATCGAAATGGCCTCATAAATATAATAAAGAAAATTCTATACCCATATGGGATTCCATCCATATGTAGGGGCTAGGATTTACAACATATATTTTTTGGGGGGGGTGCACAATTCATTCCATACCAGCAGGGATGGACAGAATCCAAAAGCCAAATATCCAAACTCAGGAATCTAGACAGTATGTGCCTTTCCATGTGAGTAGGACTTCTAGGAGCTGTATATAACTAGAAGGCAATTTAAATGAGGTGGGACTGGATTCAAGCCAACAACCTTGAGGGTAGCATTAAACTTTCTTAGAGATAACAAAACTTTTTCCCTGCCTGATAAACTCAGTGGCTCTAAACAAATTATAATAAATTTTCAAAAAACAAACAAACTAATTAAAAACCAGTTGTCATTTGCTGAACTCCAACTCAAGGTGACCCCATGTGTGTCAGAATAGGACTGTGCTCCATACAGTTTTCAATGGCTGATTTTTTTGGAAGTAGATTGCCATCCTTTCTCCTGAGGTACCTCTTGGTAGACTCTAACCTCCAACCTTTTAATTAGCAGTTGAGCACCTTAACTGTCTGTACCACCCAGGAACCCCATAGTAAACATTACCACTGCTGCTGAGTCCATTCTGACTCACAGATACCCTATAGGACAGAGTAGAACTGCCCATAGGATTTCCAAAGTTGTAAATCTTTACGGAAGCAGACTTTCACATCTTTCTCCTGAGGGGCGGCTGGTGGGTTTGAACTGCCAGACCTTCAGTCAGCAGCCGAGTGCTTAACCACTGTGCCACCAGGGCTGCTTATAGTAAACTTTGCATAGCATTAAACTTCCTGATGAAGGAGAACAGGGATGGAGGAAATCATAGAAGACTGTGAATATGGGGCCTCTCCTCAGATGTACCCCTTTTCACCTGGCATGGCAACTGCCTGTTTTCTGGTTTTTCTTTACAGGCATTGTAAGCAACTAGAAGATAAAGACTGGTTCACATTTACGTTGTAATCTTAAACTAAAAAAAAGGCAAACCCATTGCCGTGTAGTCAATTCTGACTCATAACAACCGCATAGGACAGAGTAGAACTGCCTCATAGGGTTTGCAAGGCTATAATCTTTACTGAATAATAGTTACACAGAGTCACTGTACTAAAAAGAATTGGTCAGTGTTCAACCATTTCAGGAGGTAGCATATGATCAAGAAATGATGGTATTGAAAGAGGAAGTCCAAGCTGCTCTGAAGGCATTGGCAAAAAACAAGGCTCCAGGAATTGACCGAACACGAACTGAGATGTTTCCACAAAGAGATGCAATGCTGGAGGTGCTCACTCATCTGTGCCATGAAATTTGGAAGACAGCTACCTGGCCAACCAACTGGAAGAGATCCATATCTGTGTCCATTCCAAAGAAAGGTGATCCAACAGGATACAGAAATTATCAAACAATATTATTAGTACCCATGCAAGTAAAATTTTGCTGAAGATAATTAAAAAATGGTTGCAGCAGTATATCAACAGGGAACTGCCAGAAATTCAAGCTGGCTTCAGAGAGGACTTGGAACAAGGTATATCATTGCTGATGTCAGCTGAATCTTGGCTTAAAGCCGAGAATACCAGGAAGATGTTTGTTGTTGGTGTTGTTGTTGTTGTTAGGTGCCCTCGAGTTGGTTCCGACTCATAGTGACCCTATGCACAACGGAACAAAACACTGCCCGGTCCTGCGCCATCCTTACAATTGTTGTTATGCTTGGGCTCATTGTTGCAGCCACTGTGTCAATCCACCTTGTTGAGGGTCTTCCTCTTTCCCGCTGACTCTGTACTCTGCCAAGCATGATGTCCTTCTCCAGGGACTGATCCCTCCTGACAACATGTCCAAAGTATGTAAGACGCAGTCTTGCCATCCTTGCCTCTAAGGAGCATTCTGGCCCCACTTCTTCCAAGACAGATTTGTTCATTCTTTTGGCAGTCCATGGTATAGTCAATATTCTTCGCCAACACCACAATTCAAAGGCGTCAACTCTTCTTCGGTCTTCCTTATTCGTTGTCCAGCTTTCACATGCATATGATGTGATTGAAAATACCATGGCTTGGGTCAGGTGCACCTTTGTCTTCAGGGTGACATCCTGCTCTTCAACACTTTGAAGAGGCCCTTTGCAGCCGATTTACCCAGTGCAATGTGTCTTTTGATTTCTTGACTGCTGCTTCCATGGCTGTGGATTGTGGATCCAAGTAAAATGAAATCCTTGACAACTTCAATCTTTTCTCTGTTTATCATGATGTTGCTCATTGGTGCAGTTGTGAGGATTTTTGTTTTCTTTATGTTGAGGTGTAATCCATACTGAAGGCTGTGGTCTTTGATCTTCATTAGTAAGTGCTTCAAGTCCTCTTCACTTTGAGCAAACAACGTTGTGTCATCTGCATAACGCAGGTTGTTAATGAGTCTTCCTCCAATCCTGATGCCACGTTCTTCTTCATATAGTCCAGCTTCTTGTATTATTTGTTCAGCATACAGGTTAAATATAGATATGGTGAAAGAATACAACCTTGATGCACACCTTTCCTGACTTTAAACCAATCAGTATCCCCTTGTTCTGTCCGAACAACTGCCTTTTTATCTATGTAAAGGTTCCTCATGAGCGTAATTAAGTGTTGTGGAATTCCCATTCTTCGCAGTGTTATCCATAGTTTGTTATGATCTACGCAGTCGAATGCCCTTGCATAGTCAATAAAACACAGGTAAACATCCTTCTGGTATTCTCTACTTTCATCTAGGATCCGTCTGACATCAGCAATGATATCCCTGGTTCCACATCCTCTTCTGAGACCAGCCTGAATTTCTGGCAGTTCCCTGTTGATATACTGCTGCAGCTGTTTTTGAATGATCTTCAGCAAAATTTTGCTTGCATGTAATATTAATGATATTGTTCTATAATTTCCACATTTGGTTGGATCACCTTTCTTGGGAATAGGCATAAATATGCATCTCTTCCAGTCAGTTGGCCAGGCAGCTGTCTTCCATATTTCTTGGCATAGACGAGCGAGCACCTCCAGCGCTGCATCTGTTTGTTGAAACATCTCAATTGATATTCCATCAATCCATGGAGCCTTGTTTTTCGCCAATGCCTTCAGAGCAGCTCGGACTTCTTCCTTCAGTACCATCGGTTCCTGATCATATGCCACCTCTTGAAATGGTTGAATATAGACTAATTCTTTTTGGTATAATGACTCTGTGTATTCCTTCCATTTTCTTTTGATGCTTCCTGCGTCGTTTAATATTTTCCCCATGGAATCCTTCACTATTGCAACTGGAGGCTTGTATTTTTTCTTCAGTTCTTTCAGCTTGAGAAATGCCGAGCGTGTTCTTCTCTTTCGGTCTCCGTCTCCAGCTCTTTGCACATGTCATTATAATACTTTGTCTTCTCGAGCTGCCCTTTGAAATCTTCTGTTCACTTCTTTTACCTCATCAATTCTTCCTTTTGCTTTAGCTGCTCGACGCTCAAGAGCAAGTTTCAGAGTCTCCTCTGACATCCATCTTGGTCTTTTCTTTCTTTCTTGTCTTTTCAATGACCTTTTGCTTGCTTTATGGATGACGTCCTTGATGTCATTCTGCAACTCGTCTGGTCTTCGGTCACTAGTGTTCAGTGTGTCAAACCTATTCTTCAGATGGTCTCTAAATTCAGGTGGGATATACTCAAGGTCATATTTTGGCTCTCATGGACTTGCTCTGATTTTCTTCAGTTACAGCTTGAACTTGCATATGAGCAATTGATGGTCTGTTCCACAGTCGGCCCCTGGCCTTGTTCTGACTGATGATATTGAGCTTTTCCATGGTCTCTGTCCACAGATGTAGTCAATTTGATTTCTGTGTGTTCCATCTGGTGAGGTCCATGTGTATAGTCGCCGTTTATGTTGGTGAAAGAAGGTATTTGCAATGAAGAAGTCGTTGTTCTTGCAAAATTCTATCATTCAATCTCCGGCATTGTTTCTATCACCAAGGCCATATTTTACAACCACTGATCCTTCTCTGGAAACCCTGGTGGCATAGTGGTTAAGTCCTACGGTTGCTAACCAAAGAGTCAGCAGTTTGAATCTGCCAGGCGCTCCTTGGAAACTCTGTGGGGCAGTTCTACTCTGTCCTATAGGGTCGCTATGAGTTGGAATCGACTCAACGGCACTGGGTTTGGTTTGTTTGGTGGATCCTCCTTCTTTGTTTCCAACTTTCGCATTATGATCACCAGTAATTATCAATGCATCTTGATTGCATGTTCAATCAATTTCAGACTGCAGCAGCTGATAAAAATTTTCTATTTCTTAATCTTTGGCCCTAGTAGTTGGTGCATAAATTTGAATAATAGTCGTATTAACTGGTCTTCCTTGTAGGCATATGGATATTATTCTATCACTGACAGCATTGTACTTCAGGGTAGATCTTGAAACATTCTTTTTGATGATGAATGCAACACCATTCCTCTTTAAGTTGTCATTCGCAGCATAGTAGACTATACGATTGTCTGATTCAAAATGGCCAATACCAGTCCATTTCAGCTCACTAATGCCTAGGATATCGATGTTTATGCATTCCATTTCATTTTTGAGGATTTCCAGTTTTCCTAGATTCATGCTTTGTACATTCCAAGTTCTGATTATTAATGGATGTTTGCCACTGTTTCTTCTCATTTTGAGTCGTGCCACATCAGCAAATGAAGGTCCCGAAAGCTTTACTCCATCCACGTCATTAAGGTTGACTCTACTTTGAGGAGGCAGCTCTTCCCCAGTCATCTTTTGGGTTCCTTCCAACCTGGGGGGCTCATCTTCCAGCACTGTATCAGACAATGCTCCACTGCTATTCATAAGGTTTTCACTGGCTAATGCTTTTCAGAAGTACACTGTTGGGCCCTTCTTTCTAGCCTGTCTTAGTCTAGAAGCTCAGCTGAAACCTGTCCTCCATGGGTGACACACACGTCTGTCAGTTTGTCGTACTGTGGGGGCTTGTGTATTGCTGTGATGATGGAAGCTATGCCACTGGTATTCACATACCAGCACAGTCACTCATCGAAGATGTTTACCTATGTTTTATTGATTATTCAAAGGCATTCTACTGTGCGGATCATAACAAATTATGGATAACATTGCAAAGAATGGGGATTCCAGAACACTTAATTGTGCTCATGGGGATCCTGTACGTAGACCAAGAGATAATGGTTCAAACAGAAGAAAAGGATACTGTGTGGTTTAAGATCAAGAAAGGTGTGCGTCAGGGTTGTATCCTTTGACCATACGTATTCAATCTGCATGGTGAACAAATAATCCTAGAAACTGGACTATATGAAGAAGAACATGGCATCAGGATGGGAGGAAGACTTATTGACAACCTGCAATATGCAGATGGCACCACATTGCTTGCTGAAAGGGAAGAGGACTTGAAACACTTACTGATGAAGATCAAAGACCACAGCCTTCAGTATGGGTTGCGCCTCAACATAAAGCAAACATCCTCACAACTAGACCAATAAGCAATGTCATGATAAACGGAGAAAAGATTGAAGTTGTCAAGGATTTCATTTTAGTCGGATCCACAATCAACACCCATGGAAGCAGCAGTCAAGAAAACAATGTATTGCATTGGGTCAATTTGCATCAAAAGACCTCTTCAAAGTGTTAACAAACAAAGATGTGATTTTGAGGACTAAGGTGTGCCTGACCCAAGCCATGGTATTTTCAATCATTTCATATGTGAAAGCTGGACAATGAATAAGGAAGAACAAAGAAGAATTGGGGCCTTTGAATTATGGTGTTGGCAAAGAATACTGGACTGCCAGAAGAATGAATAAATCTGTCTTGGAAGAAGTATAGCCAGAATGCTCCTTAGAAGCGAGGATGGCGAGACTTCATCTCATGTACTTTGGACATGTAGTCAGGAGGGACCAGTCCCTGGAGAAGGACATCATGCTTGGTAAAGTAAAGGGTCAGTGAAAGAGAAGAAGACCCTCAACGAGATGGATTGACACAGTGACTGCAAAGATCGGCTCAAGCATAGCTACAATTGTGAGGATGGCACAGTTCTGTTGTTCATGGGGTCACTATGGAACTGACTCAACGGCACCTAACAACAACAAACAACGATCTTTACTGGAACAGACTGCCATGTCTTTCTCCTGTGGAGCAGCTAGTGGGTTCAAACTACCGACCTTTTGGTTGGCAGCCAATCACTTCAGTGCTATGCCACCAGGGCTCTCAGGTTGTATCCCTGGCACTTGGCAAAGATGTGATGCTCCGTAATAATTGGTTGAATGAATGAATCTTCTATGGTGAGTTAACATCACTGTGACACCTGGCACCTTAGGAGGGATGGAAAAGTTGGCATTAGGAATGGTAATAAAAGAATTCACAGAAGTGATTTGCAGCGAGAGTGTCATACTATGACCAACAGAAGCAATTCTTTGGAATTAGAGAAGATTGCAGGGAAAGGAGTCCTCATGATGAGTGGCTGCCCAAGACATCACCACTGGCCTTCAGCAAAGGGTTGGAGTTTCAGTCGGCCTTGTCTATTGAGCACTGAGTTTCTCTCTTTTCTAGCTCCATTATACAGGAGCTCCTCTAAATGCGGGACACATTTCTCTTTATAAGCTCTCACTTTTCATTCCTCAGTACAAAACCTGTTGCCATCAAGTCAATTCAGACTCATAACGACCCTACAGGACAGAGTAGAACTCCCCTATAGGGTTTCCAAGGAGTGGCTGGTGGATTTGAACTGCCAACTTTCTGGTTAGCAGCCGTAGCTCACCATGGCTCTCAACTGCTGTGCCACCAGGGCTCCAAAAGCAGCTTATATTACTTTTCTATTCATGCTAAGAGCCCTGTTGGCGCAGTGGCTAAGCACTTGGCTGCTAACCCAAAGGTTAGTGGTTCAAACCCACCAGTGGCTGTGCAGGACAAAAATGTGGCAGCCCTGGAAACCCTATGGGGCAGGTCTACTCTGTCCACAGGGTTACTATGAGTTGGAATTGACTTGACAGCAATGGGTTTTTATTTATGCAAAGCAGGAAATGCTATCTCCTAGCAAGGAAATAAAAAACAAAATGAAAACATCAGTGTGTTAAGAAACACCAGAGTGTAAGTTGCTAGCCTTTCCTTTGGGGTTGAGGTTGAAGGGGAATGTGTATGTGTGGAAACGGTAGAACGAAAAGAGCCTGACCAATCTGACAGGACTATGCCAACCAGAAATTGGCACCATTTCTGAAGTTAATCACTCCAGTCACCTCAAGACATCTTACTGTGGACATCTATTTAACATCTATTTAAAGCAATGTTTTTTTAAAAAAAAAAAAAACCACAATTTCTCCACATGATTGGGAACACCGTAGAGGGACACAAAGGCAGGAGTAGGATGTTTTCTAATTAAGCCTCTCCCTGCCCTGTTTCCACCACTGTCAGTTTGTTGTGCCATAGTGGCTTGCTTGTGTGTTCCCATGATGCTAGAAGCTATGCTATCCGTATTTCAGATACTCACAGGGTCATCCATGGTGGACAGGTTTCAGTGGCGCTTTCAGACTACGACAGGCTGAGAAGACAGGCTTGGTGATCTCCTTAGGAAAAACAGCCAGTGAAAACCCTATAGATCATAACAGAATACTGTCTGATATAATGCTGGAAGGTGGGCCCCCTGTGTTGGAAGGCACTGAAAATACAAAGAGGCGGCAACAATGGACTTGAGTATACAAACGATTGTGAAGATGGCACAGGACCAGGCAATGTTGTGCTTTTTTGTACAAAGGGTGACCATGAGTCGGAGACAACTTAATGGCAACTAACCAACAGTTCCCCTGTTCCACACCCTTTTTACCCAGGCCTGCCTGCAGTGCTTCCTGTGAAATTTCTCTAAAAGGTCATTCACGTTGTGTTCAAACCTGGATAAGTTTTTACATTTTACAAGAGGCCCCCAGGAAGGGTATTTGGGAGCTATACAAGAGTCCATAGTCTTCTGGAATCATATTTTGCAGAGCACAGGCTCTTCACCTCCTCCTGAGGTTGGTCTTGGTTGAAAAAAGCTCTGGCAGAGCTTGCTTACCTGGCTCCCTTCCAGGAGTTATGTTCACTGCGATGCAATGGATCACTTTCGTGTGGGCTTTCTTGCCGTGGTCTTCTAACTCCCACCCAAGTGATGGGCAGGACTGTGCAAATAGGGTAGTTGTGGCCTACCAAAGGGATTGGTCAGTTTTGCCATCCTGCTGGGCTTGAAATGAACCACTCCAGATGTAGGAAATAGAGGATCCCAGCACCCCCCAAGAAAGAACAGCCAGGAGAGGAGAGCACATTCCTTGGACCCAGGATCCCTGTGCTGAGAAGCTCCTGGGCCCAGGAGACAGGCATCAAGCTGTAACCCTGAAGAAGGCAAAAAGTGGCGGCAGGGAAGTGGTGGCAGAGAAGCGGTGGCAGGAGAGACTGGCAGGAGAGACCTTGAATGGGCTTCCTGGCCCATGGAGTGAGAAAGCTGAGTGCCTTTGGGCAGAGGCAGAGGGCCAGGGAGAGGAATGCATGCAAGCACGGATGGGAACAAGGTGTCCTGATGGAAGAACTATATTCTGAGCATTCCTGAACCTGAGTTATAACCTGTTACCTCCCTAATAAACCCCATGATCGTGAGTATCATCTGTGAGTTGTGTGGCCATTGCAATAAATTATTGAACCCAACAGAGAAGGAGAGAGTGCCATGGGATGGACAGTTGGTGTCAGAATTGGTAAAGATGTCAGAGAAAGGAGGCGTGGTCTGACCTGCACCTCATGGGAATCAGCCTTAGGCTGTTGATCTTGATTCTCCTTCCCCCTCGTGAAGTCACAGGAGGTCAAACACCACCCCCCACCTCGCCGCTTTTACATCCACCTTCGGTATGGCGTAGGGCAGGTTGTGGCCTGAGTATTTGCCCATGTTTTATTAATTTATTATTCTATTGTGATAAATGTTGGTGGGTTGGATATTGTGATAATACTAGCAGTATATGCAGTGGTGTGCTGATAAATATTTAACAACAGGTTCTGGGGAATGAAGCCCTGGTTTGAGTGAGGGTTAGCCCATTTCCGTGGTGTAATATTCCCACCATGGCCAGTTTCAATCTACCACCATGAGGTGAGCAAACACAAAGTTGGGAATAAATGTGCAGCTGGCTCTAACACACCACTGAAGGCATACAGTAGAAAATGCAGACCAGACAGAATCATATCAAATGAAAAAGACCACCCGCATTATAAAACAACCTGCGCATTATACATTTTTGCTAACTGCACAACACCCTCGTGCATTACTTTCCTAGGCACCCTATGTATGTTATATGTGTGGGTGCGTTACTTGTGGAAAAATATGCTAAGTCTCTCTTCCTTCACCATTAGTCATTCTCCTCGAAGTAGCCACCGGTTCCTTGTGTATAAATTCAAAAGATAATTTACGCCTTTATATATGTGTGTATATCTCTGTATGTCTGCTCTTAAAATAACTGCCTACAAGAAATCATACTCTACTTACTGTTTTGCATCTTTCACTTAATAAAAAGCTAGGAGATCTTTCTTTATTAGCACACACAGATCTACAATATTTCATCTAAGGTCTGCATAGGATTGCATTGTAAATTTGTAACAAAGTTAATTTAGATAGTCCCTTGTTAATGGGCATATTCTCATAGATTTCATTAGCTACTTGTATTTTTTCTTCTGGGGACTGGCTATTCATAGCCTGTCACATGTGTCTATTCATTTGTTCATATTCCTTTTTCAGATTTGTAGGTATTCTTTTTGAAGACTTCTCCCATTTTTCATGCATTCCTACCACTTCATTTTTGGCATGTTGAATTTAAGATTTTTAAATTTTTGTTGTTTTTGATGGAGAAGTTTTTAGTTCCTATTAAGTAAAAATAATTTATCTTTACTTGATGGAGTCCAGGGTTTGTATCTGGCTTAGAAATGTATTCCCCACCCAAAATTATAAATAAGTTCACCCATGATTTTATTCTACTATTTTTATATCTAAATTTTTAACATTTAAATGTTGGATCTATCTAGAACTTACTATAACAAGGAAGATCAAGATCCAATTTTATAACTTTCAAAATTGCTGGCCAGTTGTCCGGATTTTGAATATTTACTTTTGCTCTACCAATTTGAAATGTTACCTTGATCACATCCTAAATTCATATTTACATTTTGAGTGTTTTCTCAACTGTTTTGTTCTGATACATTGTCTATTAATGATACATTTCGTAGATTTGATATAGTATCAGAGTATACAGTCCTTGTAACATGTTTTAATTTATGTTTATGATATCCCCATTACCTTCTTAAAGAGAATTTTCCTAACAAACTGCACATTGACTTTTCTAGATGAACATTACCATCAATTTTCCAAATCAATTCCCCAAGAACGGCTTGTTATTTTACTGGAATTACACTGAATACATTAATTTGAGAATTTTGATACTTTTAAAATTATCAAATCTTCCTACCAAGAATATGTATTTTCTAAATTTATTTTGTTGTTCTTGAGAATATACACAGGAAAACATAAAGCAGTTCAACAGTTTCTACATAGACCATTTCCGGACATTGATTACATTCTTCAAGTTGTGCAACCAGTCACACCCTCCTTTTTTGAGCTGTTCCTTCCTCATTAACATAAACTCACTGCCCCCTAATATTCCTATCTAATCTTCTCAGTTGCTGTTGTCACTTTCGTCCCACATAGATAGTTCTTAAAGAGTATAATGCTAAAGGTAGAACATTTTTGCTTGTTAAGTTGAACTATTGTTTGGTTTTAAGATGACTTCAGGGGATATTTTTGGTTTAAGTTTTAAAGATTATCTCAGGGCAATAGTTTCAGGGGTTCATCTAGCCTCAATGGCTCCAGAAAGTCTAGAGTCCATGAGAATTTGAAATTCTGTTCTACAGCTTCTCCCTTTTGATCAGGATTCTTTTATGGAATCTTAGATAAAAATGTTCAATAATGATAGCTAGGCACCATCCAGTTCTTCTGGTCTTATGGCAAAGGAGGCAGTTGTTCATGGAGGCAATTAGCCACGCGTTCCAAATCCTTTCCTTCTTCATCTGTTGCTCCAGATGAATACAGATCAATTGTTGTGCCTTCAATGGCCACTTGCAAGCTTTTAAGACTCCAGGGACTATGCAACAAACTAGGAGGTAGAACAGAAGCACTAAATATGTTATTAGGCCAATTAATTGGGATGTCCCATGAAACAATGACCCTGAGCCTCTAAACCAAGGAACCAAATCCCATGAGGGGTTTGGTTTTACATAAGCAGCCTCAGTAATTACTCTTTTTGTTGTTGTTGTAAATATATCACACAACTTTTGCCAATTCAACTTTTTACATTTGTACAACTTATTGACAGCAATTACAATTATCGGCTGTGCAACCCTACCCTTAATCAATGCAAATTTCTCATCACCTTTAACGCTCCCTTTTCCCCGTCGTTCCTGACCCTGGTAACCACTAATAAACTTTGGTATCTGTACATTTGTCTTTTCTTGTCTTTTCATATAAGTGAGGTCATACAACATTTGTCCTTTTGTGATTGCCTTATTTCACTCAGCATAATGTATTCAAGCTCCATCCATACTGAAGCATGTATCAAAACTTCATTTCTTCTGCTGCCTGAGTAGTATTCCATTCCATGTATGTACCACATTTTGTTTATCTGTTCATCTGTTGATGAGCAGTTAGGTTGTTTCCACCCTTTGACAACTGTGAATAGTGCTGCAATGAACATTGGTGTACAAGTCTGTGCTTGAGTCCCTGCTGTCAAGTCTTTTGGGTATATACCTAGGACTGGACTTGCTGGGTCATATAGTAGTCCACAGTGGTTAAGAGTTTGGCTGCTAACCAAAATGTCAGTAGTTCAAATCCACCAGCCATTCCTTGGAATCTTATGGGGTAGTTCTACTCTGTCCTATAGGGCTGTTATGAGTCAGAATCGACTTGACAGCAATGGGTTTGGTTTTTTGGTTTATGGTAGTTCTATTTTTAGTTTTTCGAGGAAACGCCACACTGTTTTCTACAACAGCTGTACCATTTTGCATTCCCACTAGCAATGGATAAGAGCTCCAATTTCCCCACATTCTCACCAACATTTGTTATTTTCAGTTTTTTTTTTTTTAAATCTTAGCCATCCTAGTGGGAGTGAAATGGTATCTCATTGTGGTTTTGATTTGTATGCCTCTAATGGCAAACGACATTGAGCATCTTTTCCTGTGTTTGGCGCCCATTTGAATGTCCTCTTTGATGAAATGTCTATTCAAGTCCTTTGCTCATTTTATAATTGGATTATTTGTCTTTTTGTTGTTGTCAAAGTTTATATATATTTTATTAGATCCTTGTTGGATATATGGTTTTTAAAGATATTCTTCCAGCGGTAGCCTGTCTTTTCACTTTTTTTGTAAAGTCTTTAATGAACAAAAGTTTTTAATTTTTATGAGGTCCCATTTGTCTTTCACTTCTTTAAAAAAAATTGTTATATTAGATAATCCATTGTTGAAAGCTAGCCCTGACAATGTCACCCCTGCTTGTTCTTCTAAGAGTTTTTTTGGTTTTAGTTTGCACATTTAGGTCTTTAATCTATTTGAATTTGTTTTTGTGTATGGTGTGAGGCATGGAGCCTGTTTCATTTTTCTGCATGTGGAAATTCAACTTTCCCAGCACCATTTATTGAAGAGATTCTTCTTTCCCCATTGAATGGACTTAGCACCCTTGTCAAAATCAGTTGCCCACAGAGGTGTGGGTTTATTTCTGGACTCTCAATTCTATTCCGTTGGTCTATGTGTCTATTGTTATACCAGTACCAGGCTGTTTTGCTTACGTTTTAAAATCAGGAAATGTAAGTCCTCCTACTTTGTTCTTCTCTTTCAATATTGCGTTACCTACTAGGGGCCTCTTGCCATTCCATATAAAGATTGGTTTTCCTATTTCTGTAAAGAAGCTTACTGGAATTCTGATCAGGATTGTGTTAATCCATAGATTGTTTTGGGTAGTATTGACATCTTAACAATATTAGGCCTTCCAATCCATGAACATGGAACACCTTTCCATTTATTTGTCTTCTTTAATCTCTTTTAACAGTGTTTTATAGTTTTCATTTTGTAAGTTCTTCATGTCCCTGGTTAGATTTATTCCTAGGTATTTTATTCTCTTAGATGCTATTGCAAATGGAATTGTTTCCCTAATTTCCTTTTCAGATTTCTCATTGCTACTGTATAGAAACTCAACTGATTTTGTTTTTTGGCCTTGTACCCTGCAACTTTGCTAAATTCCTCTATTAGCTCTAGAAGTTTTCTTGTGGACCCTTTGGGATTTTCTATATATAGGCTCACATGATCTGCAAATAGGGATTTTACTTCTCCACTCTGGATACAGAATGTGTATTTTTTAAAATTTAGGCCATATTTATATCCCACAGAAGAGTTTTAAGGTTTTTTTCCACATAGACCCTATGTATGTCTCATTAACTTCATTGCAGCTATATAAATTAAATCTTTACTTCTGTTGCATTTTCAATATAACAAAACTATTGATTTTTGCATATTAAACTTGTAATTAGGCCTCTTACTGAATTTACTGTAATAGCTTTCTATTTTTCAGATACACACATCACTGAAAATAATTTTTCCTCCTCCTTTCCAATATATATAGAAATAAATAGCCCTTCTTTTTCCCATATAATTGCATTGGTTTAGTATTTCCCAAGCAGTATTGAAAATAATAATGGTGATAGTAACTCTTTTATGTCCTTGAATTTTATGGGACTGCTTGTAATGTTTTGTCGTTAACTTTTGCATGGCTGTTTTGTTCTCATTTTTCAAGTATCACGTCCAAAGTCATGTCTTCAGAGATGCTTTCCCTGACTATGTGATCTAAAATTCCTCAACCTTGCCCTCTTAACAGTCTCAATTTTTCTTCACAGCAATTACTCATTATTTATTGTGCACATTATGTACTGATGTCTAATTTTGTGCATTTACTTTTAAAAATCATTTACTGTCTTTTTGCCTTCTCTTGACCGTAAGCTCCATTAGAGCAAGAACCTGTTCTGCTAGTAAAGAGTGCATTTCTATTCCTCGATTTATGAACATTAGACCTCCCTAGTAAGAAAAAAAAAATTGAACATCCTCATATTTTCTCCCAACTTCTCACTGCCTCCCATTTTATTTCAACATTTCCACATTTTACTACAATCCTGTATCATGTTCCCCACAGCTCTTCAGTATTAAAAACAAAACAAACTCATTGCCGTTGAGTGGATTCCGACTCATAGCGACCCTATAGGACAGAGTAGAACTGCTGCATAGAGCTTCCAAGGAGCGCCTGGTGGATTTGAACTGCTGGCCTTTTGGTTAGCAGCCATAGCTCTTAACTACTGAGCCACCAGGGTTTCCTCTTTAGTATTTGTTGTCTAAATCGCTTCCATAACACCAACAGTGCTTTTACACTATTCTCCGTTCATCTCTGGGTTAGATTTTGTTAGCAATTGTTTTCTCTAAGGTCTCCTGAGTACAATAATAGTCTCTTGCCCTTTCCTGTTTGGGAGTTTCTGTTGTCTATTTGAACATCTTACTAAGTATGATTTTGGGGTTCAATAGATTTTTTTAGACATTTCTTAGAATTTCGTAGACATTACTCCACTATCCTTTGTCAGGAAATGTTGCTCAAATTGGTATACTTTTTCTTCCTCTTATTAAGCTAGTGGTGGTCAGTGGTTGTGCTGGTTATTTGCCTGTTTCTTCGAAGATTCATTATTTTCCTTTCTCCTCCCTTCTCAGTATTGTAGGGGATTTCCCAGGTTCTGTGTCCTCTTGCTCCTGGGTAAATTCTGCCAATACGTGCACTCTCAGGAGGCTAGAGGGAGAAAGCCTGTGTTTTTCCCTCTCTACTTCAGCTGAAGGAGCCCTGGTGGCACAATGATTAAGCACTATAGTTCAAACCCACTCAGCAGCTCCACGGGGGTGGAGACCTGGTCATCTGCTCCTGTAAATACTAGTCTAGGAGACCCTGTGGGGCAGTTATACCGTCACATGGGGTCACTATGAGCCAGAATTGATTCAATGGCACCTAACAACTGCTCCAGGTGGTATCTTGCTTAGTAGCTGTCTTTTCCTTGGATCCAGACCCCTCCCCCCTGCCCATAGTCCCAGCTCTCTTTTTTGTCATTTCCTCCAGGTACACCTGCCTTGGTTTCATCCTTCAACCCCCCTCCTTTTGAGATACCTAGGGTGAGCTACCTTCTGACTGGACCCTGACAAATCCAGGGGTAATTAGATGTGCTAAACTAAGCCAAAAGTTTCTCTTTTCCTTTCTCTTTGGCGATCACTTTCCAAAGATTACAGAACAGGGTTGTGCTCCTTTCATTGTTTTACTGTCTGTAGAGGAATATTTGGGCTCTTTTAAAACCTTTGTTAGGCATTAGGGAGTATGTTACCTACTATCCTTTACTGAAATTCCATTATCAGTATTTTAAACAGTATCTTTGGAACTTTTGTGCTTGTGAAACAGCTAGAGAGATGCAGCCTGCAACTTTGTACTGGCATTTTAAATACCAGAGCTATCACCAACCATGGTCAACATCTTCTGTCCTTCGCCTTAACAGTTACAGCTCACAAAGATAAAATGTCAGGGTATCAAAGTGCTTTAATTTAAGCAATGGACTTGATTTTACATTTCGGATAGTGACTCTCTGCTCAAGTCCTTCTCCTTAATCATGATTAAAAAAAACATTGACTTAAATTTATTAAATAGCAAAGCTGAACATTCTTAGAGAGCAAACATTTAAAATGAGTATTTCACTCACTTGCTCATGCAGAAGTATTTACTGAAGGTCTAGGCAACGGAGATCCACACACAACGCACGGGACAAAAACCCTCGGCTTCACATTCTGCCTTTTCCGCCCAAGAAGACAGCACCAGGACTATCAAAAATGAGTAAGAAATCACTTATTCAGATCCTCACACACTCATCTACAATTGAAAATCTGTTGCTGTCAATTCTGACTCATAGTGACCCTATAGGATAGGGCAGAACTGCCCCCCGTAGGATTTTCAAGACTGCTTTTACGGAAATAGGCTACCACATCTTCCTCCCAAGAAGCGGCTGGTGGGTTTGTCCTGCTGACCTTTGAGCTAGCAGCTGAGTACTTTAACCACTGCACCCCCAGGGCTCCTACACACCCATATATGTTTAATCAGGCAGTCAACAAAAGGCACTTAAAAAAAAGATGCCTGTTTATAATGGCATCGGGTGTCCATTCCATCTTAATCTTCCCACCCATCCCAGAAGCAGAGAATTCTTATACCCCAGCCATTTTCTACAGGATGAGTATGTCCTAGGGCAGATGTTCTATTAATGACACATCTTAGAACATGACTTGAATACCAGATTGCCACCTACATCCGTGCCCTAGAAAGCCAGAATATCAGTGTGGTTGGGTGTCCAACATCTGAACTGAGGGATGGCCTATCACAGTAGTCCTGCCTTGCAAAACCAGGACTGTCTTCAACCCCCACGCCTCACTGGATCCTTGCCTTTGAGAAACAGGGCCAGTTCCTGCTGGTCCTTCTCCCCATGCTTGTTACATCAGAAGTAGCATCCCCCTTCTCATCAGCTTAATACTAAAATGCACTCATGTAAGTAAGCTCAAACTATCTTCGTTTATCTTGCTTAAAGAGTCCACACTAAAAACTATAATAGTCTAGGTTTTGGTAACCAACAGATTGTAAATTTTTGGTACCTAAAAAATTGTAATAATTAAAAAGAAAAAAACTCACTGCTAAGAAAAAAAGTTGTTAAACTTTTTATAAACATATTCTTAAATCCTGGTCTGGTCAAAGTCCTTTACTCAACATCCATAATTCATTTGACAAATATTTATGTAGTTCCTCCAGATCAGACACCGTTCTTTGGTCAGGAAAGGCCTCTTTGAAAGACTGCATGCGACTGGGCAAAAAACTGCAAAAATCTCTACAAAAACAGCTTTCCAGGCAGAAAAAGCAAATGCAAAAGCCCTGAGATGGGACTGCAGCGTGGTCGAAGTGCAGTGACCAAGAGACAAACTGGTAGATGAGAAGAGAACGTAGTGATATTCAGGGATTTGAAATACCTAAGTCACAGCAGTTGTTTTAGGTTTTATTTTTGAGTGTGAAATCATTATGAACACAATGACATAATCTAGTTTACATTTCACTTAGGCAGCTGTCTGGAGAACAGAGTGTGTGTGTGGCAAGGGGAGGGCGGCAGTGGGGTAAGAGCAGTGGCAGGGAGAAAGATCAGGAGATGGCTGCAGTGTTCCAAAAATGACTGATCCAGACCAGAACGGTAAACATGGAGGTAGGAGACCTTCTCAGAACCCAAAATACATTTTGAAGGCAGTTAGTGGGTCTTCATGACGGATGAAATATGGGACATAGGAAGCAAAAAAAAACAGGATTTTTAGTTTTGGGTCTCCAGCAACTGGGGAATAATAGTGTCAATTACAGGTAACGGGAACAATGGAGAATGGTCTAAGGCGCAAACTGAGAGCTCCCTTTTGGTCATGCTAAGTCTGAGAGACCTTTAGACATCCAGGTATCTCAACTGACTACCCGGAGCTCAGGGATAAAGATAATTTGAGTGTTATTACAAATTGTTAAGCCATGGACCTGAATAAGATCACCTAGGCAGACTGAATGTTAGGGTACTCCCAACGTGAGAAATCAGGGCAAGGGTCCAGCAAATTAGCAGAGCCTAAAGAACCCCAACTTTAAGCCAGAATTTAAAAATCGCAACTAAAAAATTCTATTTTGAGACTACTGAAACACATGACTGCTATTAAAATTTCAGCAGTAATCTGTTGTTTCCTTACTCAAATTATGCGTTCTAAGACTCTCAAAAACATTGTTCTGAAATAACTGCACAATACTGTCAAAACATATTTATTACTTTTTAGTGTCATTTGTACACTCCAGTACAGATACAAGAATACAGCCGTATTTACAGGTATTAAGGAAAAAAATCCATATATTCAAACTCCACATCTAAATACAGTAGCTTTAAGTCCCAAACTACAATCGTTCTGGTATGTAGAAGGAAATTACTCTGTCACTCCTGCCCCCTTTGAAATAGTTTCTTAAAGCTAGGGTTATGTTTAAACAGAACGAGAAACTGTTTTTGAAATGGGGCAATAATTTATTCTTTGCAAAGTTTTAAGCACCTCCTTCCCAAGATTTTACAAGTGTGAGACAGAAAAATGTCAATTTTTGTCAAATATAAATATCAAATGTATCAAAGTAAAATATGTCATGTGTGTCAGATTTAGAATTAAAAACAAAACCAATCATCTGGGCTATTAAAAGCAGCATGTATGTCTCAGAAAAGAACTGGGTGGAACATGGAGTTGAGTTTTCAGTGTTTAAAATCGGGGAGTTGTAGTCCAAGTTTTAAACTTCAATTCTGGCCTGACTTAACAGAAAAATAAAAGGTAGGGAAGCTGGTTCTTCAGGGGACTTTCTAACAAATCCATCTTCACTAAATACACTTTGTTACAATATCACAGTTTTCAGTGTTTGAATACAGACTATAAAGTCTTTTAAGAGACAAACAAAAAACACCTGAGGCTTCTTAGAGACTATTCAGTAATTTTATTTTCAAATTGTCTGAACCAAGTTGCCCACCAAAATGATACGTGTTCAAAGCTATGGCAACGGGTATAACTAGATAAAGAATATTCTAGGATATAATGTCTATTTTAATAGTACATAATCCCTGGTTACCTCAAAAGCTTAGTAGCTGAATACCATGTCTGTATTAAAGTGCAATATTTAAAATAATTTACTACAGAATAAGTGAATCAGATATTGTAAAAATATTTCCACAAAAGATTTCAATTTTTCTGTGTGTTTAAAAATTCACCACTAAGAAATTTCAAATTAGGCATCGTTTCCTACATATATATGCAACTCATTTATGGATGTAAACATTTTTTAAGCAAAGGAAGAAAAGTGATATAGATCAATAAATTCTATTAGCAAATCAAATCCAAATTTACCTTAAACCACAAGTCAAGTTGCCATCTGCTCAGGAAACACTGGCCTACTACATCACAAACTGTTTGCTTTTTTCCAGGAGGAAAGATCCAGGGCTGCACTAATAAGGGTTCTAGCTTAACACAGCTCTTCAAGGTTTCCTTTACATGCACTAATTAAATCCAACAAATGTTAACAATGCCACAGGTATGAACATTTCATGACATTTACCTTTTCTTACATTTAAGAGTATTCTCAAGTTACAGGGGGGAAAAAAAACAGCTTCCAGTTTAAGATTTTTATTCTTCTTAATTACACTGGAACATTTTTGTTATTTTAGAAAATACCATTCATACTGCTGCTTACACTTTACTTACGGAAAAATCTGAGCCTTACTCCTATATGCAAAATATGCTTAAGATATGCTTAGAGCGCGAGACCAATTTTCAAATTTAAGTTAATATCCCATAATGCAAATTACATTCATATCTAACATGACAAGATAAGCCCTTGGTGCTGGCAGTTCTGAAAGCACATGAATATATCTGTGCCAACGACAACAAAAAGAAGCTCTAAATTGGAAAAGATTGTGAAATTAAATGATTCTTCTACATACAGAAATCTTTGTGACTTAATACTGGCAGTGTCATGTTAAGGCCATGTGACTGATATTTTAAGGGAAAAAAAAAAAAAGCCAAAGTAATTTTATAGTAGCAATAGTTTCTTTTTTTATTTTAATATACTTTAGGAAACAATATACAAAGCTGAGCTTTCCCACCATTTCCAGATAACAGCAGGAAGCTCCAATTACACAAATTTAGCGTTTTGTGATGGCTAAGAACAGCAGTCAGCACCAGACTTGAACAGTTAGCTACAACACAAACATCCTTCAAAATGAAATGTCATAATAGCAAGACAGGTAAACCAGGGTTTAACAAATGACAACCACTTGGGAAGTGACTTAATCATTCTTGTTGAATTTCATATTTCATTATATATTTTATACACAATTTTCTGTTAATATGCTTTAAACGAAACTTCCCTTAAAGAATTATTTCAATCAAGTATAAATATTCAACAAGAATAGTTCTCATAAAGAATCCCCAGGTAGTTCAAATTCTAATAAGCATTGACCGAAGGAAAAGAAAAGTAACAATTTTTGTTTGTTTTAACATGTTTATTACAACAGATACAATTCACATCTGAGGAGCTTTGTTTCCTCTTTCCCCTCCCACGACCACGTTCATCGGGCTATTTCCTTATATCTGAGCAATCAGTGTACTTTCAGCACACATGCCCAGCAGTACTTTTAAGTCCACTCTTACAGGGTGCAAATGGATTTCAATAATTTATACAAACAAGTGGGTTATGCTCAATCACTGCAATTTTAAGCTACTGTACACAGGAATGAAAAGGTTATAGAAAAGTGCCATAGCAACAGTGCCTTAAGAAAGGAGAAAAAGAGGAGCCTTAAAAAAATGGATAAAATCAGATCAAGGATTTCAGAGGGAAATGGAACACACGGGAAATGAAAAACATTTCTCTGCAAAACAAATGGAGAAGCACTGCTCTTGATCAGGTGCAAGTGTGGAAGCAGTTGTTTCATGATATTTCGTACACTGCCCATATGGTTCAAAATCGTATCCTTGGACACAGATCGCCTGGCGCTTGCACTGAATTTTTGAAAATGCAAGATTTCTGAGTGATAAATTAACCCCCCCCAATTTTTTTTTTTTTTTTTTTTAAAAAAAAAGCTAATTTTGCAGACAGGTTTACATGTAAAAGGCTAGTTATTTAGCCACCTCAGCATTGATTAGTTTTGGATGTCTCAGCTCTGTTACACATGGCTTCCCATGGCTTCACTCTACAAAACATATTTACAACGTGAAGAATACATCTACAAGAAATCTACATTTCAAGGGTTTTACAAATCAATCTTGTATCTTTCCCCTGAATCGACTCTCACAGACCCATCCCCTTGTCATTTCTTTTGCCCAGCTTAACGGTCCAAAGTCTACTTAAATGCAGCTCAAAAATGTTAAGATTGGGCAATAGATTTACAGTTCCTGTACTCAAAACCATGTGCAATTATTCACATCTTCACACCATGAAGGAATTCTGATTTTTTAGCTTTTCGAGTTCCTTAATTTGTTGTCTCAAAAATAGTATCCTGAAAAATAAAATAAGGCATTAGAACCTGTGTGTTCATATAAATGTAACACAGAAAAAAGTGAACTTTTAAGTATAAAAGTATTTTTAAAACAAAATGATTACTAATTAAGACTAAATAACTGAAAATTTTCTTAGTGTACAGTTAAGGCAAAATAACCACTGAAGATATGCTGAATACATTAAATATCAGAATGATGAAATTTAAAATATTTCGTGGTTTTCTAACATTTTCTCAATAATTGAATATAAAAATTGACTTAAAATTGAGTTGTTCTATATACTGTATTAAAAAGGGGGGGGAGGCAGTAGATTATTATACACAAGAGCCACCCATAACTGCATGTTTCGAGGCCACGATATAGTAGGACTGTACGTAAGTATAAGAGGCTAATCATTTTAAAGAGCAAATGTCAATGCAGATATGGGTTTATAAAAAGGAAACTGAATCAAACTTCAGCTGATATGTTGTATATTTGAAACAAAAAATAAAACACAAACCCCACAGCTTACCAGGTTCTCATGTATTTCAGGAAATATTTTCTATCCTGACCCCTCTTTTCTGTGAACATTTATTGCCTGTACCAGGGAATTTGGTATAATCATATGCCAGGTTGATATCTGACTGTGTATACTATTCCCTATGATGCAATAAAGAACAGTGTAATTTCCTAAAAGTCAAATCGTCTGTCTAGCAAGCCAAAGTGAAGACAATTTTTAATGTACGTTAGAACTATGTTCAGAGCAATCTTAGAGTTAAAAAAAAAAAAAACAAACCTAGTGATATTCAAAAAATACTTCCAGGTATTTAAATAATTAAATGGGAAAAAGTCACTTTTCCAAGTTTACTATAAATCCCAACTAGTATTTAGTAAGCATCTGTTGTTGCATAGCAAGATTAACTCTACTTGTGACCCACTGACAGATATGAAACCACTGAAAATTTGTCCTCAGTTTTGTAACAAAAACCCAAAAACCAAACCCACTGCCATCGAGTCAATTCCAACTCATAGCGACACTACAGGACAGAGTAGAACTGCCCCATAGAGTTTCCAAGGAGTGCCTGGTGGATTCGAACTGCCGACCTCTTGGTGAGCAGTCATTGCATTTAAGAGCTACGCCACAGGTATTTAAAAAAATGTCTGACATTTATTGAGAAATAGATATCCTACTTAACAGAAATATTAGATTAAGAAATGTGAGATGAAAAGGGTATGGGTGAGGAAACCTAACATAAAAAACCCAACCCAGTGCCGTCGAGTCGATACTACATCATTAAACTTGTTGGGTAACTAATTTTTGCTATAATTTCCAACTATAATTTCAATGATATAAGGACAACATAGACTGATGTGAAATTTCAACTGAAAAAAGTACCCTCAGCAATAGAGCACTGCTCCCAATTCAAGAGAAGAGCCTTCATAACTGATGGCTATCGACATTCTACTTTTTAAATAATTAAAATATTACTGTAGCTACAGCAGTAACCTAAGGAAAAAGTCTGCTGAAGCACTTATCACGGGGTTAAGAGAAATGAAATCTAGGTGCCGTATCATTCACCAGGAATATTGTTAAATTATGAAAAAGCAGTTAAGAGTTATGGAACATAATAAATTAAAAAAGATTTTCACTTTCATAAATGAAATTTGATTTATGTTCTCCCATTTAACATACATAATTCTAAAACCTAGTTACTTCAGTGAAAAACTTACCTTTGCTCTCGCAAAGTTGCTTGAATTTCACATACTCGGACTAAAGATCTTAAATTTTTTAATTCAGTACATATTTCTGACATGTGAACGCTTCCCATGTTATGGGCTTCTTCACGCAATCTTGATGCCTATAAAGAAATAAAAGTTACATAAAAATTAAAATATTAAATATCTATGAGTAGATTTTAAATAAAGGTTACAAAATCATCTAGTAATATTTTCCTTTAAATTCACAAACATGGTAAATCTAAGCAGGGAAAATCATTTTCTCTTAAGAAGGTATCTCTAATGCTAGAAGGTACTCATCTTAAGATTTCCATTTCAAGTTTCTTAAGATAGTATACAGCACTAGAACAGAATAGCTTATAAATCTCCTTTTTATTATGGTTAATTAAAAATGCTGGATCAGCAAAAGGGAACGAACGTCATTCCTGCAATTTCAGGTATTATTGTTGTTGTTAGGTGCTATTGAGTCAATTCCAACTCAAAGCAACCCTACAGGACAAAGTAGAGCTGGCCCATA
Organism: Loxodonta africana; assembly: GCF_030014295.1. Lineage (NCBI taxonomy): Eukaryota > Metazoa > Chordata > Mammalia > Proboscidea > Elephantidae > Loxodonta > Loxodonta africana. Next base: position 170,708,686 of record NC_087345.1, on the reverse strand, counting down.
GGGTTTCCAAGGAGCGGATGGTGGATTTAAACTGCTGATCTTTTGGTTAGCAGCCAAGCTCTTAACCACTACGGCACCAGGGCTCCAGATACAGTATTGATAAATGAGCCTCACCATATTCCTTTATCATGAGATACATAAAGTATCTCTGTGAACTTTCAGAACATCTCAGAAGTCAGCTATCTTGTAAATAGGAGAGGCAACAAGCAGCACTCAGTGGACTGTCCTAAGGTCCCTCATAGCAAAGCAAAAATGTTTTCAGGCTGCTAGTCTAGCGGGATAGCATATCAGATTAACAGTTCTAACAGGATCTCAAACTACCAGAGTGGCAGAAAGGAAAAAGCACACTAGCTTTGAGTAACATCACGGCATTAACTGGGTGACGTGGGGATAATTTCTTTGGTCCTAAGAGCCTCACTGGGAGCAGTGGGATGCAGTCCCCAAATTCTCGTAAAAAGACCAGACTTAATGGTCTGACATGAGAATAGAAGGACCCCAGTGATCCTGGCCCGCAGACCTTCTGTTGGCCAAGAACAGGAACCATTCCCATAGCCAACTCTTCAGACAGGGATTGGACTGGACAATGGGTTGGAGAGGGATGCTGGTGAGGAGTGAGCTTCTTGATCACGTGGACACTTGAGACTATGTTGGCCTCTCCTGCCTGGAGGAGAGATGAGGATGAGAGGGTAGAAGGGGGACGGAAGCTGGCTGAATGGATACGGAAACACGTGGTGGAGAGAAGGAATGTGCTGTCTCATTAGGGGAAGAGCAACTAGAAGTATACAGGAAGGTGTGTATAAGGTTTTATATGAGGCTGACTTGATTTGTAAACTTTCACTTAAAGCACAATTAAAAAAAAAAAAAAAAAGAGCCTCATTGGAAAAATCATTATCTGAACTGCTTAGCAGTTTTAAGAGTGGAGAAAGTAACTGATTACAGAGCTAAATCAAATAAACTATATATAAGTACATATAAAAAATCATATGATTAAAGGCAATCTGATTAGAATTAGTTATTTTAAATACAGCTTGAATACAGTGGTCCAGGTTACAATTTTCTACAAGTAGAATGAACTTCTATCTTGCTAGTCACCCAAAGGTCTCTGTTGTCCATATTTTCTTCACGTAACACACCTGCTTCTCCGCATGATCTGCGGGCCAGCCTTGAACATGTTTTATGAGATTTTCACTGAAGTGTGCCGCTAGCGTAGGTGTTAACGAGCACGCAGGTCGGGCAGAGGCATTCTGTGCTACGACTGCTGCATTCGATGTGTTACTGCTAGACGTATGATTTGGACCAGGCGATGGACTTCTCTGGCTACTGAAAGAGAAAACAAAATCGAATATGTGGTATGTTTAAAAATAGTTTCAGGAGTCTTAAATTCTCTGTTAACACCTTCTATGAACTTAGAGATATCCAAACTTCTAAAAAACTGTTTATTTAAACTTCAAAAAAAAAAAAAAAAAAAAACAACCCCATAGTATGTTTATATCATGTATTTCTCAATACACTTTTGGAGGAAATAAACAGTCCTTTTAACACTAATGCCAGAGTCAAATTAAAAAAAAAGAAAAAGTATACTCTGCAAATTCGACAGCAGGACCTGCTGACCTTGTAAATACCACAAACACTAGGTGAGAATGCGACTAAGAAATGGCCACATTTTAACAGCTGCAGGTATGAGGCACATCTGAAGACTGAGTCTTATATACAGCTAAATAAGAAAGAAAGGGGAAAATTACTGCCTTTGTTCAGCAAATTACAGGCATCTTATTGGACAGCACTGAATGATCAAAGTGGCAAAATAAGACCAAAAAAGCAGTGCTCTGAGACTGATTACCTTCTTTTAAGATTGTATGGTTTGGGCCAGGGGATGAGGATATGGTGGTTAGAACCAAAAATTTAATAACCTAAGTTGATTTCCTACCTGCTTCACCAGACTTGGCTCTGAATGAATTTCAGTAATTTCCAAAAACTAAATCTCCCAAAGGATGAAGAGTTTTCATCACTGAGGATATTTAAAATAATACTGCAGCCTCTAAAGACAATTTAAAAGAAGAATTTCCCAAAAATGTTCTGAGCAATGGCAACATTGCTGGAGTAAGTAGACAGCTTCCCAAGGTGATTATTTTGAAGGGAACAACTCTCATTTGGATGTATAAGTTCTGAAATGGTTGTTTAGAAAACAACAACAAAAACAACAGTTGAATTATTTTGCCACCTCAGCATGAGATAAAAATAGGAAAATCAATTAAATGAAAACCATTCACTAAATTTCATTTAAAGTTTCACTGTTAATTATCAAAGATAAGTGATATCCACAATACAGCACTATACGCGTACCTGAAAAGCAATCTGTATCGGGTCAAAGCTAAAGCTATTAGGAAAGCCTGACGTGCACCAGTTGAAAGATACTGGTCCAAGTTTTAGATATAAGATTTTTGGTTTCACCAATAACACTCAAATCTAAAACTGCTATGAGAAGGGTGTATGTAATTCCAACAAAGTATTGTAAAAACACGTTCAGTCTTTGTACATAAGTATCACGTAAGTTTAGTCCCATAATACTCTACTAAGTAAAACTGTAGAGAAAAACAGCCACTTTCCTCAAAACACCCAGGTATCACTACTAGTGACAACAATCTATTTACGTAAGAATTGCCTTTTTAACATGAAACTAAGTTAGCCTATCTATGGATCCCTTCCACAATTCCATTCTATGACAGGTATGTATTTATAACATTCAGACAACGCACTATGCCATATTAAAGGAAAAAGTGAAACCTATAGTCTCAACACAAACACCAACTTACCTCGAGCGCTGAAGACTTCGAGGAGAAACGGGTTCATGACCTTGTGGCTTCTCAGCAGGTACAGGCTGCTGAGTGGCTGATTGTGAAACTGGTCCTTGCTTAACTACTGGAGTACTAACCTGTAATTTCAAAACCTAATAAGACATGCTTTATCACAAAGGAAAAGATCATGGAAACTAGATAAAAGCAGAAGTTGTATAATTACTGAAACTTTTCTATTATTTCTATTCTTCAGTTGTAAGGTAAGACAATGATCTTAATTCTGTTTCCTAACAATACTAACACCAGTGATACAAACTTATTGAAGTTACGCAGATTATTGTTATTTAGGACCTATAACCATCCATTCCCCCTCTTCCCAACCCAATCTAGTTAATCTTAAACGCTGTAAAGTCCAGAGTTTTTAAGAAGAAGTATCAAGTGCTTTACCAAAGGTCACAGAGCTAAATTTCTTAATCAAATGGCCCAAGGCCATGAAGTTACTTCAGTAATGCAACCAGCATAGGAAACCAGTTCTTGTGATTTTCAGCCTCGTGTTTTACAGCAATAAAAATACATGTTACCACATTATACAAATAACAGTTGCTCAGATTTGGAGGGAATGTAGATTGATTTATCAGAGAATATGCAATGGCCATACAAAATTCAACTCGAAAGGTTTTCAGAGAGAGGTTACTCTGTAGTGATACACCAAGAGGTCCATGACCACCAATGGGGATTCACACACTATTCATATTCACATCATACAGACAGAAAAAAAAAAAAAAAACAGGTTCAAATATAAGCCCCAATCTAAAGGTGTAAGAAAACCCTGGTGGTGTAGTTATGGTTAAGTGCTATGACTGCTAACCTAAAGGTCGGCAGTTTGAATCCACCAGGCGCTCCTTGGAAACCCTATGGTGCAGTTCTACTCTGTCCTAAAGGTCGCTGTGAGTTGGAACCCACTCGACGGCAAGGGGCTTGGTTTTTTGGTTTTAAAGGCATAAAGGCAGACCGAACCACTTCTGATGAAGTCACATTAGCAGATCTACGTTACATCTTGCAGCAGCAGATTTTTTAGGGGGGGATGGGAGACAAAGACGAGTCATAATTCTTCCAAACAAATCTGGATAATTCTCATAGTTCTGAACAGCACCTATCAGCTCTCCTCAAAAGGCCTTTTATAAAGGACATGTTTATTAACTTCTACAGAAGATCGCACACCCAATTATTTTGAAAAGCAACTTGGAAGTTTTTTTGAATGCAAAAAGCTGATGGTCATATGCTTAAGGGATCTGAAATGCTGACTGTAAAAACCACTAACCTTACCACTTATTTCATTTCTAGTCACCATTTATTGTACTCTTAAAATATCACCCTGAAGACAAGTTTTAAGCTCTAAGTAATCGCTTTTGCTGAAGTTTACATTTTAATTCTTCTTCCATCAAAACAAAGGCAAGCAATTAGAAATTCCATAATAAACAATTATAACTCAGAATTTTTCAATCCATCTAGATAAACACCACATTCAAGGTAGGGAACGGATGAGCCAATAGAAGACCTAAAAACTGACCTACTGCCAATTTCAAACTATGTTTCACTACATTTTTATATTTCCCATCAAGAGTCAAAAATCAACTTGTATATAGTAAATTTCAACCCTCTCAAAATGTTTCACTGCTAACATGTGAAAAGCAAAGAATGAGTACAACTTTTGAATTCTGGACAAGACTCATAAATAAGTGATACGGTATAACAAAATCTGACTGCAATAATAATATAAGGTTCTGTTGCCAGTTCAAGTAAGAAGAATTGAGCAAATTTTCAAACTGCTTCGAAGAGCCGTCTATGTACGCTTTTGCTTGGACAAACACAGGCAATATAGCTTAGTAAAATGGGTTCTAGGTTCAGAACAATCTAGGTTTCAAATTCTGACTCCACCACTAGAACTAGACAACCTATATGAAGTTTAATATTCTTATCTACTCAATAAGGTAAATTTTTCTCACGATGTGAAAGTTAAATTAACTGCACATAAAACTCAACATAGAAGCTAACTTACTTTTGAAACAGAAGTATGAAAAAAAAAAAAAGTCAGTGGAAAAGATGTTTCGCACCTCCCTTATGGTTTAAAAATTCTACAAATTTAAGACCCATCACACTCTTCACCACTCTCTCCATTATCACAGATCCCAGGCAAGCAAAGGGAATGGAATCAGAGCGTAGGAGCTGAGCACAGGTATAAACAACCCCTCTAACCTGCATCTATTACCATCCACCTATCCTGCATGTCAGGAGCCCTGGTAGTGCAGTGGTTAAGCACTCGACTGCTTACCAAAAGGTCAGCAGTTCGAACCCACCAGCTGCGCTGAGGAAGAAAGATATGACTGTCTGCTTTGGTAAAGATCATAGCTTTGGAAATCCTATCAGGCAGTTCTACCCTGTCTTCAAGGGCAATGGGTTTTTAGATATCCTTCACATCAACACTGCATCTCATTCTATAAGAGGGCTTTGTCTACAGTAAAACCAAATCAAACCAAAACCCACCGCTATCAAGTTGATTCCGACTCATGGTGACCCTACAGGACAGAGCAGAACCACCCCATAGGGTTTCCAAGGAGCAGCTGGTGGATTTGAACTGCCTATCTTTTGGTTAGCAGCCAAGGTCTTAATCACTATGCCACCAGGAATCCTTGTCTACAATACAGGTTCTAAAACATTATTAAACTCATGTTCCCAAAGTAAGGTAAGTGGTTTCTTTTCTCAATTTCCCTCAAAGGCAACATACCTTTGGCTGTGATGAAACAGGAGGAGTACTAATCAAAGGTTTGATAGGGACTGTGTTAGTCTGAGGTGTGCTTATTCTTGGAGACACGTAAGATCTTGGGGATGATGCATCAGATGTTAAAGACATTGGAGACTGATTAGATGGCTGGGCTGGAAGAGAGCACAACAACGTCGAATAAACCAAATAAGTGTGGAGAAAATCTCTGTATCTTTCCAGACACCCCTCACTCCTCAAAGAGAACACTGATTTGAATAAATCGGAATCTGCAATATTGCCTGGACAACTCTGACTAAACGAGCTGGATTCCCCATGTGTGTTAAAGATAAGCACATCCAGTGTAGCTCCCTTTCTTTCTGAGGCTGAAACAGGAAGCTAAGCCTGAAACTATGCTCATATGAAGGACTCCTCACCATCCGTATTTCTCCTTTCTTATTCTACATTTAGGCCCAGTTATCCCCTCAGTTTCCTACCTCATGAGGTGAGCCAGAAGGCAGTAACAGTCTTTTCACCATTATACTTCCCTTTTGGACCATTCCAGCTCAGTTTGCTTTCTGAACTGGGGACCAAATCCACCTAACAAACTGGCCCTTTTACTTGTCATTGCTCCTATGCATAGCTCTATTAGATACCTTCATGGAGAGGAAGGGCAGCTAATTCAAGGCAGGACTCTGGCAATTTTTGCATTTTCTAGCCAAAAGTCATTTTATACCAACCTGAACCAAATCTCAATTCCTAAAACATATGCGATGTTTCACAAAGATTTAGAGCATATCATAGGTTCGGTTTTAAAGTAAAATATGTCATTGAGAACTTAAATTCTGAATTAAAATAAATATAATGTAGTGTATATTTAATTCAAAATTTAAGCTCTTAATGACATATTTTACTCCAAAAGTGAAATTAAACTACATTACAGATTTAATGGCAGTATCTAAGATAAACGGCAAATTTTGTCATCTTAAAAAAAAAGGTAAAAATTCTACTGTATACGCTAGCGCTGTAAAATTATTGTAGCTAATCTCTTTAAAGATTAATAAAAACTTTGCTATTAATTCCAAGATAAAAACAAGATACAATTCTAGAGATACCTAAGAGCATAAATACCTTGTGTAGAGAGTTGAGCAGCTTGAGAAATCAGAGAAGTTATGTTGAAAGCAGATGGTCCAGCAGTAAGAAATTTATGAATTATAGACTGCAGTGAAGCTTGTGTCACAGCTGCTGTAAGAACTGAAAACACATTATTTCCTAAATTTAAGTAAAAACAGGGGCATATGTGGCATCAGTAACAACTTGAAAACTCAAAAGGATTTAAATACATATATATATATATATACACACACACACACACACACACACACCCCTGGATGTTTGAAACCAGAACTCTTGCAATAAAAAACTCAGAAAATAGGAGTAATATAATAGATCTAAGAATTTGAAATTACGTAGCTCTGAGGCAGAAAGAAACTTAATAGTTTTATAATAAAGGAAAACAAAGAGTTTTCATTACACTAATAAACGTAGACGTTCAGGTAAAGAAAACCCTTCACTGTAAGATTAAAAAAAAAAAAAAAAAACAAACAAACACTGAAGAGTGTTCATGAGAACTTCTGATTATGCCAGAAATCTATCCACATGTAAGGAGAGTGCTTAGTATATTACTTGGAATTAACTCAGTAAATGATAGCTACTTCATGTGACTGCTTTATTAAACAAGCTAACTACTCAAAGTCTTTATCAACACCCACCCCAAATATCTTTAAAAAAAAAAAAAAAAAAACCCAAAGAGCTGAGCACTTTGGAATAGCATGTATTTTTCTAGGCATAAGAAGACCTATGATTACTAACATTTTCCAATTATTTCCTCAAATTGTTTAAAAGCCCGATTTTGCCTAAATGAAATGTTTACCTATGAGTAAGAGGACGGTGGGTTATCTTAGAGAATAAAACCAAAACAGAGAAAAGCTGAGGCCAGTGAGAACAGAAGACTAATGACCAACTAGCCTGACAGAGCTCTATTTTTACAATAAAGGAAGAGCTTAACCACTTAACACTAGCGTTGAATATATTATGTGGAAAATGTAGATAAACAGAAATGAACTATTCTAAACTGAAAGCTTTGCAATACAAATGTGCTCTCAGGATCCAGAGGGTTTATGAATTAAAGCCACATTCACTCTTATTCAAATCTCTTCTCTGAGGTGGCTGCCCAACTACTTTCTTGGCACGTTAAAAAGCAGTGTTGGAATGAATCAATGTAATTAATCAGGAAAAATAGCAAAATTTGATCTAGCACCTCCCTTCCCAGAATTTTTTCCAAGTATTGTGAGAAGAAACTAGTTGAATTCCTACTCTTCAAGTAACAAGCATACTTTTACATTCCAAATAGTTATTTACCCATATACAGAATTTTAGAAATATGTTAGAAGCGAGAAACATTTTTGTATCAGTTTTAGCAAATGCTCTCTTGTTTTTACTTAAAAACAAAACACTACACACACTAAGCACACAGAATGGTTCATCCCCAGTTACACAGCAAGTCTGGAAAAATATACAAAAAAATTCATGTATCACTAGAGCTCAACTGATACTGCCAAGGGGCTTAAGCTATAGATGTAAATTCCATACTAAAAGAATGACGTGCAAACATGAAGTTCAAACTGAAATGAAGTCCATTCCTAAAGTGGAGATTTTACTAGTCACAAAATTTTGTACAATGCAAATAAATTTTTAAAAACTGTTACTACAAAATCTTACCTTCATTGATTTTGGATATATCCACATTAGAATTATTAAGCTGCAGCGTAGCCTGCAAAGCAGGAAGCAACTGTCTAAGAAGATTTGGGTCCTGAAGTAATGGAGGTATTGGTGACTGTGGAACAGGTGAAACAGGGACTGCTGAAGCAGATGTTGGAGGCGCAGATGTGGGATTTAGTCCAGAGGCAGAAGATGTAGAAGGAGTTGTGCAAGAATGTGATACAGATTTGTCTCCTGATGTAGATTCTAAATAAAAAGGAGATAATAAAGCTGAAAAAAATTACTTGAATAGAGGAAACGGGAACCATCAAATGAGCATGTCCCATGTGCCAGGTACCTAATCATTTAATCTTCACAAGGTGGCACACAGAAGGGGCTCGGTAAATGGCTGGCTAACTAGAAGGACAAGACAGGCATTTTTATCCCAACTTTCTAAGTGAGGAAACTGAACAAGAAAGATTATGTAACTTGTTTAAAGTCGAAAGCCCTGGCAAAGCAGTGATTTAATCATACCAAAAGTACCACGTTCTAGGTACTAGTAAGGCTGCCTCAAGCATAATTTAAGTATTAATCATACATTTAAATAAGCTCTTGCTCAGATAAAGAGGCAATACTAAACCAAACCCACTGCCGTTGAGTCGATTCTGATTCATTGTGACCCTGTAGGACAGAGTAGAACTGCCCCATAGAGTTTCCAAGTAGCGCCTGGCGGATCTGAACTGCCAACCTCTTGGTTAACAGCTGTAGCACTTAACCACTACACCACCAGGGTCTCTGGAGACAATATTACAGGGGCTTAATTTATGTCTGATGAAACAACTTAAAGTGAAAAATGTCTATGACCGCTGCAATAGCCCACCTAAATGTGACAATGGCCTTAATACAAGTACTGTGGTCGTTAATTACCCTTAGTGAGGTGAAGATGTGATGAATGAGGGGAGACTCCCATTTTAAAGTTTCACAATTACTATTTGAGTTTTAGAACTACATACTCCTCCTCTTTTGTAATTAAATATACAAAGCAATGAGTTAAAGTCCGTATTTCTATCATTTAAAAATTATGAGCATTAAAAAACAAAGGACACACACACACAAAACCCACCTAGACAAATAAACCTCAATACTATTTTTGTAGCATTTCACAAGCTGATTCGATTTATTTATTTGAAAGAGTTAAAGGCTTGTAAGAGCCAAGAAATTCCTGAAGAAAAACAAAAAAGAACACAGCTAGCAGGTAATGTCATGCTGGATCTCAAAGCTTACAGAAGAAAAAAAGAAAACAAAAAACCCCAATGATTTAAGGTGGATTAAGCTTTTGTATATACACTTTAAGTCTTTAAAAACTATTAAGGAAATCATAGGATGGTATCTTGACATCAGGAAGATTTCTAAAATTACAAAAAGCAAAACAATTAAATCCAAAGTATTAGTAACCAGAATATTTTCTATGACTCAAAAAAGAAAAGCATAGAAAACTGAACAAAAGGCATTTCACAGAAAAAGCTTAAATAGCTAAGAATCAATGCAAAAGATGCTCGACCTCATCACTAGTCAGGAAAATACAAATTAAAACCAACACGGTATTTCTCTTAAATTCACCAGATAGGCAAAAATTAAGGTGTCTCACAAAACCAAAAGTCAGCAAGGAGCGGAGTAATGGGAACATTTTTCTTAACATTTCTGGTGGTGACTAAATTGATATAACCACACAGGAAAACAATGTGACACCATCTAGAAAAGCTGACTATAAACATACCCCCTTACGCAGATACCCTCAAGAAACTCTAACATATGCAAATCGGGAGAAATATTAAAAAACTTTCATACAAGCATTGTGCTTGTTTTATTTTAGCACGAAACTAGGAACAAACCAAATAAATGTCCACCAATTAGAGAATGAAAAAGCAGTGATATTTTTACACCATGGAATTCTACTAATACAGTGGTTTTAATGGAAACAAAAAGAATTAAAACCAGAGACCTTAAGGGTAACAACGCTCAGATTGAACTATTCAAGATGGTCATACATATTCTCTTACAATATTGGTCTAAAGACTAAAATATGAAGATCTACTTAAGTATCTTTAATTTCCTATATATACCTATTTCTTGAAGATTTTCAAGCTCTTATATACACTGTATGGTTGAATTAAGCCTGTTGTTAAGAGCCGTGTATACGTCTTAGGAGCGCTGGATTTGATTATTTACTACACTGCTATCTACTAATTCTATTATCTTCATTGCCAATTCCAGAAACTAAATACCTCATTAACCTTCATGATTCCATAGAAGCCAGGAATTACTAATAAGGTTATTGAGAAGTGACTCCTTTATCAGCCTTTTTACAAGTCTTTCCACTATAATGGTCATACAAACTAGGGATAATAGCTCTCGAAACTACTGACCTCATAGATGGTTTAAATACATTTCAAGGATTTGACATTCTTATTTTGGTTTTTCTTGAGTAAGCATAATAACTCAAAGCCTAGGACATCTTAATTTTACATAAGGCACACATTTTTAAAGTAGAGCCCCCAAGTCTAGCAGACTATCACTTTCAGCTTTGTTGTTTTAGATTCACAGACAAGCATAAAGAAACTTGAATGAAATGAGATTTGCCATGAAAATCTGCCTTTGGTTATTACATTTATTTTATGGTGGAATTATAGACTATTAACAGTTTTTTATTTGGGAAGACTCCATATTATATCATTTAAGGCTTTTTATGTATAGCTTAGGGACATCAAATATAAAATGCTATTCTTAGAGGTAGTCTTAATTTTATGATTAAAATATTGCAAAAGAGGGAAGTTTTAAACTTAAGGTGGTTGCGGTGCCTCTCTGTTTTGAAAGTGCTCTAACACAGAGCCATCATATCACCCAGCATCCTCTATTATATGGTTTATTATCTCTCCCTTCTACTAGAACATGACCTCCTAGAAGAATTTGGCTGTACTTATGTCTGTAGCCCTGGTGTATAATGAGACTTCACATCACGATGGCACCAATACATATTTGACTGAATGACTGCACGTATATAAGCTGACTCTTGTTAACGTCTCTTCTAATTTTTTGGATTGGCCTAAAAACTGAAGATGTTGGGAAGAAAGTCCTAGATCTCCATAAATCATAAAGCAGACAAATAGCTCATTCTATGTTATATTTATAAAGCTGAGTAACATACAGTCTTAGAGGCAAATTAAACTTTAGGCCTATCTTGTAACAGTCAAGCTACTTTTTTCACACACAAAGGCAACAAACTACTATATACAGTCACTCAACGTCAGTGCTTATCATAGACCAATAAGACATCTGGATCTTAAAAAACAACTAAAGACGAGAATAAGAGAATTTTTAAACACAGTGTTTTGTGCTACAAAGCCATTGCAATGGGCTTTTCTGCTCTTTAAGCCTCTGGTCTCATTCCTTCCAATGTAAACTTTGATGAGCATTCAAGAAACCTAGTTTTCTTTAAACAGCCTTTCACAATCAGTCTTTGGCAATGAAATGGGATCTATTTTTAGCTCTACTGTTTTTTACCTTTTTGTTTGCCTACGATCTATTTGAGGATCTCTAGTGATCTCTTTCTAAGCTGCTTTATAAACTTAAGTGAACTATGTCATTTTCCCCATGACATTTCAATGTCTTATAGATCTCTAACCAATTCCTTCTGCCACTAGTCTGTCACTTTGTCACACTGTGCTGGCTTGCGTTTTGCTGTGATGCTGGAAACCATGCCACTGATATTTCAAATACCAGCAGGGTCATCCATGGTGGGAAGGTTTCAGCAGAGCTTTCCAGACTAAGACCTAGGAAGAAGGACCTGGCAGTCTACTTCTGAAAAAACTGGCCAGTGAAACCCTTAAAAACAGCAATGGAACACTGTCTGATTTAGTGCCGGAAGATGAGCCCCTCAGGTTTGGAAGGCACTAAAAATAACAAATGCAGAAGAGCTGCCTCCTCAAAATAAAGTAGACCTTAATGATGTGGATGGAGCGAAGATTTCAGGACCTTTATTTCTTGATGTGGCACTACATAAAGCCGAGAAGAAACAACTGCAAACATCTATTAATAATTGGAATGTGGAATATACAAAGCATGAATCTAGGAAAACCGGAAGTCGTCAAAAGTTAAAAGAAACCCAGAAAGATCGATATCCTAGACATTAGTGAGCTGTAATGGATTGACACTGGCCATTCTGAATTGGACAATCATACGGTCTACTATGGCGGGGATAACAAAGAGGAATGGCATTACATTTATCATTAAAAGGAGCATTTCAAGATCTGAAGTACAACACTGTCAGTGACAGGATAATATCCATACATCTACAAGGAGGCCCAGACAATATGATTATTATTCAAATTTATACACCAACCACTAATGCCAAAGATGAGGAAACTGCAGACTTTTATTAACTTCTGCAGTCCGAAATTGATCAAACATGCATTCAAGATGCACTGACAACTACTGGGGACTAGAATATGAAAGTTGGAAAACAAAGAAGGATTGGTAGTTGGAAAATGCGGCCTTTGTGATATAAACTACACCAGAGATTCCATGATAGAATTTTCAAAGACCAATGACTTCTTTGCAAATACCACTTTTCAGCAACATAAATGGTGACTACACCAAGTGGGAAAACCCTGGTGGTGTAGTGGTTTAAGTGCTACTGCTGCTAACCAAAAGGTCAGCAGTTTGAATCCACCAGGCACCCTTTGGGGACTCTACAGGGCAGTTCCACTCTGTCCTATAGGGTCACTGTGAGTTGGAATCAAGAGGACGGCAACAGGCTTGGTTTGGTCTGTTTTGTTATACACCAAGCGGAACTTGTCAGGTGGACTTCACAGCAATCAAACTGACTACATCTGTGGAAAGAGATGATGGAGAAGCTCAGAATCACTAGTCAGAACAAGGTAAAGGGGCCGACTGTGGAACAGACCATCAATTGCTCATATGCAAGTTCAAGCTGAAGAAAATTAAAACAAGTCCACGAGAGCCAAAACATAACCTTGAGGATATCCCATCCGTATTCTAGAGACCATCTCATGAATAGAATTTGATGCACTGAGCACTAACGACTGAAGACCAGACATGTTGTGGGATGACATAAAGACACCATACATGAAGAAAGCACAAAGTCATTAAAAAGACAGGAAACAAAGACGAAAATGGATGTCAGAAGAGACTCTGAAACTTGCTCTTGAACATGGAGTAGCTAAAGCAAACGGAAGAAATGATGAAGCAGAAGACCTGAAGAGAAGATTTCAAAGGGAAGCTTGAGAAGACAAGGTATTATGACATGTTACAAAGACCTGGAGTTGGAGAACCAAAAGGGAAGAACTAACTCAGTATTTCTCAAGCTGAAAGAACTGAAGGAAAAATTTAAGCCTCAAGTTGCAATACTGAAGGACTCTATGGGCAAAATATTGAATGAAGCAGAAAGCATCAAAAGAAGATGGAAGGAATACATAGAGTCACTATACCAAAAAAGAACTGGTTGACACTGCACCATTTCAGGAGGTAGCATATGATCAAGAAGTGATAGTACCGAAGGAAGGAATACAAGCTATGCTGAAGGCACTGGCGAAAAACAAAGCCAACGACAGAAGAATTCACAGAATACCAACTGAGATGTTTCAACAAATAGATGCAACACTGGAAGAGGTATCACTTGTCTATGCCATGAAATCTAGAAAACAGCTCCCTGGCCAACCAACTGGAAGAGATCTGTATTTGTGCCCATTCCAAAGAAAGGTGATCTAAAAGAACATGGAAATTATTAATACCACATGCAAAAACGACTGCAGTACGTCGACAGGGAACTGCCAGAAATTCAAGCTGGATTCAGAAGAGGATGTGGAACAAGGGCTATCACTGCTGATGTTAGATGGATCTTGGCTGAAAGCAGAGAATACCAGAAAGATGTTTACCTGTGTTTTTCTGAGATGCAAAGGCATTCTACTATGTGGATTATAACAAATTACGGATGACACTGCAAAGAATGGGAATTTCAGAACACTTAACTGTGCTCATAAGAATCCTAGACATAGATCAAGAGGCAGTCATTTGAAGAGAACAAGGGAACATTGCATGGTTTATTTAAAACAGGAAAAGTGTGCATGAGGGCTGTGTCCTTTCACCACACCTATTCAATCTGCATGCTGAGCAAGTAATTCAAGAAGCTGGACTATAGGAAGAATGCGGTATAGGGACTGGAGAAAGGCTATTAACAACCTGCGTTATGCAGATGACACAACCTTGCTTGCTGAAAGTGAAGAAGACTTGAAGCACATACTGATGATCAAAGATGACAACCTTTCGTATGGATTACACTTCTACATAAAGGAAACAAAAATCCTTACAACTGCACCAATAAGCAACATCATGATTAAAGAATCCTGAAGTTGTCATGGATTTCATTTTACCTGGATCCACAACCAACACCTGTGGAAGCAGCAGTCAACAAATCAAAGGATGTACTTACTGCATCGGGCAAATTTGCCGCCAAAGATGTCTTTAAATTGTTAAAAAGCAAAGATGTCACTTTGAGGTCTAAGGTGCACCTGACCCAAGCCATGGTATTTTCAGCCGCCTCATATGCATTGGAAAGATGGACAGTGAATACGGAAGACTGAAGAAAAATTGATGTCTTTGAATTATGGTGTTGTCAAAGAATACGGAATATACCACAGACTGCCAGGAGAATGAACAAATCTGTCTTGGAAGAGGTATAGCTAGAATGCTCCTTAGAAGCAAGGATGGCAAGGCTTTGTCTCTGGTACTTTGGACATGTTGTCAGAAGAGACCAGTACCTGGAGAAGGACATCATGCTTGGTAAAATAGAGGATCGGCAAAGAAAACACCGTCAACAAGATGTACTGACATGGTGGCTGCAACAATGGGCTCAAACACAGCAACAACTGTGAGGATGACACAGGACCAGGCAGTGTTTTGTTCCACTGTACACAGGTTATCCCTATGAGTTGGAACCAATTCCACAGCACCTAACAACCACCAGCACCAATTCTTTGATTCAAGCCATAAGTATGTGACCCTTGGCTTTGTTTTAATTTACTTCTTTTTTTATGCTTACTTTAGGAGACAAAACCTCTTAACTGTATGCTTGTAATTAATTATTAACTTATATTACCAGATTTTGTCAGCAGGGGGAGTAAGCTACCAAAGACTAGACTTCACATAGAAATCTGTTACTACAACCTAACTTTTTCAGAGTTAAATACCACTTAACTCTTCTAATTACAGGCACCCTTTCAAACCATCCTAGAAAGCACAAACTCAAGTCAAAATTTATTTCTGACCAATATTTTTCTGGTATGTTAAATTAACTTCTTATAGGTCCAAAAAAGAAAATGATACTATTTTAAGAGTAAGATGGTACCAATTGTATTCCTTATCGAGTAGGCATCATAATAGTTACTTTAGTGACAGTCAAAGAGAAATGAACAATATGAAATCCTGAAGACTAGAGCAGTGAAGTAAAATGAAACCAAAACCTCTACCATCTGATACCAACTCACAGAGACCCTATATGACAGAGCACAACTGCCCCATAGGGTTTCCAAGGCTTTAATCTTTCCGGAAGCAGACTGCCACATCGTTCTCCCATGGAGCGGCTTGTGTGTTCAAGCCTGACATTTCAGTAGGCAGCCAAGTGCTTAACCACCGCACCACTAGGGCAGTAAAATACCAAACACTTTTAGGGATAGGACTATTGGGCTAGTCAAGTTTTTCTCTGCTAATTTTCTATGATGTTTGATAGTTGCTATAATACTGAACAGGACATGTTGGAAGTACTGTTACATCAAGGGACGGCCTACTAGTTTTATTTTGTAGTACTGGTATTACGTGGGAGAGTACAAGTAGGAAAACAAGTACGCAAGGGTAGTAGAATTTACAAATGTACACAATTACGGTGTTAATGTCTTATAACAAAGAAGGTACTACATGCTTTGCAACGTGTTTTTTCTCATCTGAGAAAACCTTTATGTCAGTACTTTGTAATAATACTGCTTTGACTCTCTTTAATTGCCGCAGAGTATCCCATAGTATGGATGCATCGAAGTTTAACCATCTCCCTTTCAAAGGACATTTGGTTTGTTTCCAATTTTTCATAATGACAAATAAATGCTACAATGAGAATCCTTATGTCCATACTGCTTTAACTTTAACAGATTTCATTATGACTGACCTCCACACTAGCAGTACCAACTTACACACTCCCCACGACTACATTTCCCCACATTTAATCTTTGTTGCTAATCTTAAGGGTAAAAAATGATCTCATTTAATCTGGATTTTCAGTATGTACTCACCAGTTTTAATTTCTCTTCTAAAACTGCCTATATCCCTTGCTCCTTTTTATGCTGGACTGCCTTTTTGTACTGATTTGTATGAATTTTTAATGTATTCTTAATATAATCTACCCTCTCTTCTATTTCTAATAATCTTTTTACCATTTAGTCGGTCACCCTGCCCACTGTTCAAAATGCCATCTTTATTACAGATTAAATTCTTCCACTAATGCCTTCAGTTATTCAACAAATACCTGAATAACTCTATGGTCAGTCATTCTAATTTTTCATGAATATTAAAATAAAGACACTGGTCGCATGTTGCCCACTATAGCCAATTACTGACATGTGTAATCTATAAAAGGATATTGCCTGAACATATACTTAACAGTCTTCAGGTTTATTCGAATTTCAATTAGTCTACAAATACCATCAAAACACAAAAGCGAAGTTTATTCCAAGTGGCTGACTCACACGTCCTAGTCCTGAAGGCCTAATCCTGCTCCTCTCGGCTCCCCCAGACTGCAGAACCGCCATGTCATTACTGAGCAGTTCAGACATGCTAATCCCCTGCTAGCTAGAGCCTGCAGTCACTGAACAGGTCTGCTGCTGTGGCACTCTGTTTCCAAATTTATGTATTCTAATAAATTCTAACTATAAATTACCAAATGAGGAACTTACTGATTAGGCTTATTAATAAAAACTCTGCTGACTATCATCCATTTGGGCAAAGCCAACAAGGACCTACTTTTCCTGCCTATTTTGTCATTTCACAAAAATGGATGGCAGAGCTACAGTTTAGAATTATCACTGGGGTGTACAGTCCCAAATGATAAAAAGGTTTTAGTTTTTTTTAGTGTGTAAGAGTTTCTCTATTAATTTGTTACATGGCTGTCCAATAATGTGATCTTACAACAGATGTTTCAGTGTTAGCGTAACTAACAAGTAGAGATCTAAGAGGAGATATCCGATCGTCCTGTTTTACCCCAACACCAGGATCATTCTCTGCAAAATCCAAAAGCTTCACAGCTTCTCCACACTTCTTTCTACCCCTCAAGCAAGGACAGTTTATCTTATGTGCTTTCCTCTAATGACACACTAGAATTAAATCTAAATTTACTGATGGTATCCCTTCATTAGATGTACAACACATACACACCCATCTTTTCCCCCAAACACAACTTTTTAAAAACCGCAACTAACGCGGGTCCTTCCTCAACCCTGAACACACTAATTACCATTCTTTGAGTTATTCATCTACAACAAATATTTACTGACTGCCTGCTACATGCCAAGGCTTAGGGATACAGCAGTGGAATATACAGGGTAGACAAAGATCCTGCTCTTTATATAATTTAAGATAGCAGCCTACCCTTGATATCCTTAGATAGTTTAGCTATACCATCGGCACTTAAGACCAACATATCAACCTGATTTGAACTATCGATTCCTAATATAAATTCTTTAATTGTTAAGGGAAATCCAAACAAGAAAAAAAATCACTCTGCTGACGAGAAGAGTCAATAGAAAGGTAATTTAAACATGGCTATCTCCTTTGAGAAACAAAAAACTCAAATTAACTGATTATTCACAAATTTAGATGAACTGGAGAACAATCTGAAAAGCTGAAAATGGTTATATATTTAAGGAAATAAACTGTTTGCAATTCACATGTAAGAAGTACTCCCACAGATAGTAAAATTTTCCCTATTTAAGTAGGCAATTCCAAGGTAATCAAGTTTCTTCCCTGTAAGTTTAAAATGACCACATATAAAATCTTGTATATGTATATGATTACCAAATACGTGTCACAGAATGTAAACTTGAATTACCCCTAATCTGCCAGGAATTTTGAATTTTAGAGTCCAAATTAATAAAGATTTATTGGATCTTTCATTACATATGATATTGTGTAAAGAACATGGATTTTGGAGTAGAAGCTGCCTCTAACAATCACCATGTGTTTGAACTTAACAATTTTCGGGTTCCTCATATCTATAATAGAGATACCTTCCTCCATAGAGTTGTTTTAAGGATTAACCTAAAATGTACGTAAAATACTTGCACCAAGCCTGGTACATTATATTTTTAATTATGTTAAAGTTTGGCAGGACAGGTGCCTGAAGCATAAAGAAAGTATACAATGCAATAAAGCTTAATAACAAAGTCCGAGCAGAAGACAGTCTAACTGAAGAAACTAAAGTG
Source organism: Loxodonta africana (assembly GCF_030014295.1). Lineage (NCBI taxonomy): Eukaryota > Metazoa > Chordata > Mammalia > Proboscidea > Elephantidae > Loxodonta > Loxodonta africana. Next base: position 170,689,832 of record NC_087345.1, on the reverse strand, counting down.
CCAGAATAAATACATAAAAGTACAAAATGTTTGATAAATACAGATTTGGAGACCTTAACTGACAAAAACCAAGTTCATTAGGAAAAAAACCAAAACTGATCGCCATCAAGTCAATTCCAACTCACAGCGACCCTACTGGACAGAGCAGAACTGCTCTACAGCGTTTCCAAGGCTAAAATCTTTCTGAAAGCACACTGTCAACATCATTCTCCTGCACAGTGGCTGGTGGATTCCAACTGTCCACCTTACTGGTTAGCACCATGCCACCAGGGCTTCTGAGAACACAGTATATTCTAAAAAATGTAACCAGGTATGCAGCAGGTGAATTATAGAGAATGAAAGAGTGGAACAGTTGGAGATCAAGCTAGTGAAACAGACTATCAAGTACTTGTTATAATCTTACTAAACTATGGATTTTATTTCTGGATAGCGGAAAACCACTGAAAAGTTTTTAAGCAAGACAGTACCATAACGCAATCTAAATTTCATAATGATGCGACCATCAGTAGACAGACTAAGTAGGATGAAGAGTAATAATCAGAAGGTTATTTCAAGACAGATGACCCGAGTGTCCATTATGGCAGTGGCAGTAATATGACAAAGGATCTACATAAAAATGATATTTAGGAGACAGTTCAAAATTTATACATGGGTGGGAAGGAGCTGGGGGGCAAGAAAGTCAAAGAACAAAAAAAAAGTTGATAAGAAATTTCAAAATCAGAGAACTCTGGTTGAGTGGATAGTGCTGTTACTTACTGAAAGCCTAAAAATAAAAGATAGGAAACAGAGCAATTTGGACACATCATATCTAAAGAGATATAGCAAATAAAAAGAGGTTTAAAAAAAACAAAACCCAGGCCGTCCAGTTGATTCTGACTCCAAGTGACCCTATGGCGGACACAGTAGAACTGCCCCCACACGGTTTCCAACGAGCAGCTAGCTGGTGGATTCGAACTGCCCATCTTTTGGTTAGCAGTCAAGCTCTTAACCACTATGCCACCCAGAAGAAAACCCAGTGCTGCTGAGTCGATTCCGACTCACAGCGACCCTACAGGGCTCCACAAAGAGCTTATGTAAGGTAAATACATGGGTTTAAGCTGATTTGGGCGTCACGGTAGTTCCAAGAATGGCTGCCCAAGGGGGCGGGGGGAGGAAACAAGGCTGAATGATACTGATATTTAAGTGTCAGGAAGAGAAGAACCAAGAAATTGGAGAAGAGTATCACAGAGGAGTCTCTGTGTGGTGCAAAATGGTTAACGCACTAAGCTGCTAACCAAAAGGTTGGCAGTTCGTGTCCACTCAGAGGTGTCTCAGAAGAAAGGCCTGGTGATCCACTTCTTAAAAAAAAAAAAAAAAAGCAGCCATTAAAATCCCTATGAAGTCCTTTTCAAAATTACCTACATGAGACCCAGTGGTTAACAATCATTTTAAAAACAAAGGTGAGAATGTAAGGGAGCAGGGAAGCTACAATAATGGAATCAGAACAGAAATCATGAGATTAAAGCATCCTAGGCACTGATAATTTGTGGTGCCCCATGATGTAAAAAAGTTCTTCTTAAATTCGACTGTTAAATATTAGCAATTGAATGCAGAAGTGGCATATACCATTTTAGTGGAATGAGATGAACTGGATTACAAATTTTTTGGTGGGTGAATGCAGCAAGAGCTAGACTCGACAGCCCACCCCCACCTCTTGTTTATTAGAAATAGTATACTTCCAAGAGACCTGCTGAGATAAGGAGTTTCAACTAAACCAGAGGGTACCGTGGAAGACAGGTATCAACGAAGGCATTAAAGCGGGAGTGGCCTCAAAAGCTTAAATGACCTTTCCCATGGGCACCCTCATGACCTTGCCCAAACATTTTTTCTGGCCAGCACATTCTCAACACACTGGAGCTGGTATCAATTTCATTTAGGGCCCCACCAGTTTCCTTCCACTGCAGCACTCGATTTTCCTTCGTATCTTCATGTGTTTGCTTTGGACAACTGGTGCTCCTATTTTGTTGATGCCCTAAGCATGTGCTTACCTTGCTTACTGGATATGTCCCTGATGAGAATCTTCACACACTGTGAAGAATGTAACCAATGTCACCGAACAATTTGCGTAGAAACTGTTGAATGAGAACCCAAACTACTCTGTAAACCTTCACTGAAAACACAATACTTTTTTAAGAAACAAAACAAAAAAAAAAACAACCCTATGGAGTAAAATTCTACTTGACACACATAGGGTTGCCATGAGCTGGCTCAATGGCAACTGGTTTTAGTATTACAAGAGCCAGAAGAGAGTTTCAGAAAGTGTTAAATGAACAAGAGGTGAAATGGGATAAAGACCATGGGATTTTAAAATAAATTCTTCTGTGACCAAATATTCAAATAAAATTCTAAAAGCTGGAACAGCTGGAACATCCTTTAGAAAGTAGTACCATGTTAACAACACTGCATTAATTGAAACTTAATTACCTTTCTAAATTTAATTCTGCATCAAGGAAAATCTGAGATATACATGTGGATTTTGGTATAAACCATCTTAAAGGAATTGACACCATTTGGAACAACCACAAGTCTATTTAATACATTACGTACTACATGATAAAAGTATACTGTTTAGTTATACATAATGCAACCTGCTATAGTACAAGGAAAATTGAAATAGGATGTATAGACAGAAAGAGAAAACCAGAAGCAAAATGAAGCCAATTATTTGGAACTGTATTCAACAAATTAAATCAGTGTGAAATAATGGATCAAGTAAGCAATTACAGACGTTAAGCATCATGAGATTCATGTAGCATTTCCTCAATCCACAGGACACTGAAAAGCTCCTCAGCACTTACTCATGGTCTCCTTGGTCCACACATGATAGTTTGTTTACTTACTGCCTTTTAATTTCCTCTTCAAACATAAAATGAAGCCTGTTTGGCACTGTGAGTAGTCTATGCATATATATCGTTAACCTGCTATGTTATGTGTCATCTCCCAAGTACCTGTTAAGTGTTACAATTTTTCTCTAACCTTTCTGAACATGCTATTTTATGGTTATAAACACTGAGTTGGATAAGCACAATTTGGGTTGCAATGTCTAACTTCTACTCTTCAAGCTTAAGTTCTTATTCAGACATTAACACTCCTCAGAGCTAGAGAGAAGCCTGAGCCTTTTACCAGGACTTAGTTTTCAAATTCACAAGTTGAAACCAATTAGCTGCATGTTATGTAGAAATCACAGATTTCAAAATGTCTCTATTCAATAAAGAGAAAACAGACAATTTCTAAACTAAACCATCAAGACAATTATCACAAAAACAGAAGGTTATTTTACACAAACATGAAGGGACCATCATTTGACTGTGACAAGTTATTTAAACCACTGTTAACTGTTATAATCTAAGCATTTGACTTCAAAGTGTCAAAAAACAAAAACAAAAATTTCTGAATCTCAATAATTACAAAGTGAAAGGAAAAGCTAGATATGGCTAGCTTTAGGCCTAAATCTGTACAGTAACATTCTAAAATACTTTTAAAAAATTTTAAATTTAAGAGACTTACTTAAGCTAAAAGAAATAATGTAATATAATCAGAAACTCTAGTTCAACGTGCAGCATCTAGTAATAATGGCATACCTTTTCTTTCTGTTTTCTGTGCAGGGACAGAAGATGTGGGTGTAGGCAGTTTTGATAAAGTAGATGCTCCATTAGCATCAAATGATTTCTTTGGCTGGTGATCAGACTGTAGCGTAAATGGACTAGAAGGAACAGTGCTTGGGGCAGCAGTTGGATGAACCACTGGTTTGATGGGGTGCTGTACTGGCGTAGAACTACTGTGAGTCTCTGCTCTTGGCAGTCTGTAGTCTCTGTCATTGTGTCTGCTTGTTTGAGACAAAATATTCTGTGGGAGCAAACTACTGGCATCACTGGAATGCTTGTCTTCCACTTTAGTTCACAGTTCGTAAAAAGAGATGTTGGAGTGACGGAAGGAGGAAGAAAAAAGATTACGTTAGAATTCTGTCTTTAACAACAGCTAATGTAGCAACATACTTGTAATTAGATATCTTTTTATAAAACTGCAAGCTCAGTTAGCGTCTGCAGTTATACCACTAGCATATAAATATCCAAATACTGGAAGAGGCATTTTAGCTCAATTATAAATATTAAATATATACTCAGATTTCACTGGGCTTTCAAATGGGAGCTAGTTTTTTTGGATTCTTTAGAATCACACCTGAGTTCAAACAAAAATATATATATATTTTTAAATCAATATATGGAATAACATTTTATTCAAAAAAAAATTTAAATATTTTAAAAACAAAAAAAGTAAATGGTCCATCCTTTTAAAATCTGGGCCACGGGTTCTGATAAATGACTGAATTAGCCACAGTGGTTCAACTGCAAAGGAGTATCTGTTTTACTAACCTGATTTTTCTGGATACTAAGGTAGATAATTAGTGGGCTCTGAAGTGGTTTATGCCAAGGATTAAATGACCTCATTTGAGGCTGGATGAATTTATGATGAACTGTGCATTTAATAAGTAAGTCAATTCACATTTTCTTTAATAATGCAAACAAACACCAGAGTTTGTTATAAGATCTTGATACAAAATGTTATCTGAAATTCAAGTTCTATATTCACAGTATCGTCATAAAAAAATCTACTTGCTATCCTTTTCTAACTTAAAGCCACAAAGATATTAACTCAGAAATAAGTACTAAAAACCACTTAAGCTCTATCATAAGCACTACGCTTCTGTAAAAGGGCAAAAAAAAAAAAAAAAAAAACCCAATCACACATTAACAGATTCTGTATTTACAAAAAATTTCTAGCCTAAGCTACAACACAGTTCAATCAGTAATGAAATAATTAAAATATCTCTCCAAGTAGATAAACACCTTTGTACTAAAAAATATGGTATGTAATGATAGTATGAGAAACCCGGGTGGCGCACTGGTTAAGTGCTACAGCTGCTAACCAAGAGGTCAGCAGTTTGAATCTGAAAGGCGCTCCCTGGAAACTCTATGGGGCACTTCTACTCTGCTCTATAGGGTCGCTATGAGTCGGAATCGACTTGATGGCAATGGGTTTGGTTTGGTTTGGTTTTAATGGTCGTATTACCAAAGGATGCTCTCTCTGTTGAATACAGTATTGTTTTTACCAAATTCATGGCTCCTCCAGTTCTAGAGACCATGATAGCACCAACAAGGAAATATACTCAAACTACAAGTCAGTTTTAAGTTTTCAGTATCCAACTACCACACGCCTATGCTATACCAAAACAAGGTACTGGAGTATTGCTAACAAACTCCCATACATATGAAAACACAAGGTCTTTTGATTTAGTAATGATTTAAAAGTAAAATTTAGTATTAGTAATTACATATTCACTACATTATCAGAAAAATAAAAAATAAACAAAATGAATGCAAGAATGCTGAGCTATTACAGTATTTGTTGTTGCATTATTAGTCAATAAGCTATAAATCTGCATGCACGTGTAGCCTTCTCAGTTTTATTCTAGGTTTCTTCCTGCAAAAAATGTTACAACAACAGAAACCTTTAGGAACAGATATAACAAGAATAATTCACATCCAATGCCCACCAGTCATTCTGTCACCTGACTGCCTGACAAAGACAATCCCCTTCTAGTTCTGTCTGGCTACAGTTAGAGAGAATACAGTATCAAGGAGCTGTATTTAGATGAAAATGAAAGAATTCATAACATGTATAAGTTTAAAAAAAAGCAAAATGGTGAGAACTGGGGAAGCTTTAGCTGCACCAGCTTACAATTCTAGACAGAACACAGTCACGGAGGTGGCTTTCGAGTGGGGCTGTTATGTGCCAGTCCTCAGGGGGTGCTCTGCCATGTCTGGAGACACTTCTGTTGTCATGACTGGGGAGAGGGACGCGCACGACTGGCATCTAGTGCAGAGAGGCAGAGGCGGTGCTCAATATCCTTCAGTCTATAAGACAGTCTCCCGCAAGAAACAATTATCAGGTCCAGAATCTCATTCATGCCACTGGTGAGAAACCCCATTAAGGTTTCTCTAACCATAGACTACTCCTCACCCGAGGAGAGATTAGAGATGATAAAAATAATCTAGTAGAGGCAGTATCAAATAAAAAAATTTATCCATACAATTTTAAATATCCAATTATAGATACTATTACCATTGCTTAAAAATCTCAATACTACACTGCAAGAAGAAAACTCACTAACATTTTTCTACCTCTTTATCTCTTTACATGTAAAATCTTCCTAGTCCCGCCCCCCCCCCCCCCCCCTTATTGGCAGTTTGGAACTACAAGCTTTAAGCCTTACACTACATCAATACCAATGTACTGAATACGTGGGAAAACTCTGCCAACATTTTTGGGTGGACAGTTAAAACACTCAGATGGCTTACTGATTTTATGAGTACCACACCAAATGTAGCTTAGCTGACACATACATACATAGATAAAACAAAGTCAGCAAGGCTTAGTCCCTTTCGGACATTACTTAAAATACCCAACCTTCCCCCAAAAGGTGTAATATATGACTACATTTCAATACAAACACACAAATGCACTGATTCATCATTTGCACATCCAGGAATTTATTTTGAGAAAATCATCAAGTTTAAGTGGGGAAAGGTGTGAACCACAGCACTGTTTATAGGAGGAAGACTGGAAATCACCCAAGTATTCGTGGATAGGGAATTGTTTTTAAACAATGGCACATTCTAAACGACGGAATACTGAGGTCAATTAGACAAACTGACATGGAAATACAGCCCTGAAATACTGATCAAAAAGCAGGCTAGAAGCAGTAATATATAATCTTAGTTTCTGGCATAAAATACATGCACATTATTTCTAGATACATTTATATGCATATGGAAACAAGTATATAACCCCAAAACATTCCTGAGTCATGGGATTAAAAAATCTTCACTCTCTTTAGTTTTGTTAATAATGAACATGCCTTACTTTTAACATCTTGGAAAAAACTTCCATTTTTGAAAGAAAAAATGCAAACAGATAATTAAAAAACACATGACTCTTGACTTTATTTCCTTTATTAAGAAGACAAAAATAGTATTTTCACTTGCCATAAATTTTTCTATCATATCTCTAATCCCTCCCTTCATTTACTCTACCCGACATGAGAAGTAATTTAAATGACTGGTTATTTTGGAAAAAGTAAAGCAGACCTGCTCAGCTCTGCCTTTTCTTCTTCTGGAGCCCCTATTCGGAGATGCCTAGCCCAATCCCAAACCAGTGCTACCTAATTCTGGGGTCTAGTCTAGCAGGCCCACAGGTTCTTTAACAATGTTGCATTCGCCAACTCAAGTCTTTATTTACTAAAAAAGGGTACTATTTTAGTCTCCATTTGCCACTCCTCTCAAATACCCCCAATTTATGCAAGAGGCTCACAAGCTGAGTACCATTTTCCTCAAAAGACAACCTCTGTCTTATTTTTAATTGTTTGCCAAAAAGTCAATTACTTAAAATATTAAATGAAATGGGTATTAGAGTCCAGGTCCTCTGCCTCAAAATACAGTGTTCTTAACTTTACAACTCCAACACTTTAAATCATTTTCCTAAGAATTACTTCGAATTTCAGCAGTAGTTTTTTAAAAAACTAAGTGTTCCAAAAAACATATTTTAAACATTCAGGCTTGCAGAACTGTTACTATTTGTTTCAGTTTAAAATAATTTTTTTTTAAATCAAAGAATCAACATCCCTTACAATGATCAGTGTCAAATACACTCCTCATTTTTTTTTTTTTGAAGTTCCAGAAGGATTCGAAGCATTAAAATTAATAATTATGAACACATCTTAAAATTCTTTCAAAATGTACTAAAGAACCCATGAACTCTTACATAGCATTTAGTTTTTATTCAGGGCAAGGGAAGCCACCAGGAATAGAGTATGTTTAAATTAAAAACCAAATGGTGTATTACCCAAGCTCTCCCAGGTGGGCAAAATTTGATCTCAAAAGAACATTAAAGTGTGCCCACGGTTTGAGCTGTAAATGAAGACCAACTTGGAACAACACCAGTAGGTATTTTACTAATTTTGAGGAAATTCAGTATGGAGAAGATGCTGCATTCTTCCGTGACAGTGGTAAAATCAGTTTCCAAATACAAGGATAAACGAGTTCCTGCCTAATAACAGAAAACCCCAATTGGTACTCTCATGTCATTGTGTTATGGCTAGGGTTCAACTGCTAGACTGAAACCCAGTGAGTCTTGGAAAGGATTTCAGTTCTAGTTTAACAGGATACAATTCAAGAAAAGATGATCCTGTTTAAAAAAGTCAATCCAATACATGCAATTTATTTTATTTGTTTACCAATTTGACAACATTACATTTAATATAGGTAGTGATACATACCTGTACAATTCCACTGTGTGCCCTTCTTTCCTTTTCAGGAAACAAAATGGCAGAGAGGCTAGGGGAGTGATCCAATGTTAAAAGAAACCCTGTATGGTTGTATTAATTTCATAGTTTACATATGTAGGTGGCTATGTATAAAGTAAATTAATTATAAGGCTGAATCAAACATTATATTGTTTCAAAGAAAAAAATTAATACTTACTTCCACCGGCAAACCCACTGGTGGCTGTTGCTTGCATCACCTCTCTTCTGTAATCCCTATCTTTTGGGAAGCTATTAACTGCCATCTTGTTTGCTTCTTTTTGTCTCTGTTCTCTGAAATTAAAAAATAAATGAACCCATAAATATCATATCAATAATATGAGTCTCCATATGGCACTTCTGGCCAAATGCTCATTGAAATGGTTTATGGCAAATAAAAGAATGGAACAAGGCCACAATACAGTTTAAATGATGTGGGGAAACGGGGTGTAGCAAACAGAATGCTAATGTTTATCACTGATGGCAAAATTATACCAATTATTTATACCACTAACAGCCCAACAAAAAGGCTGCAATATTAATTCTACATATATAAAGAAAACACCTTATTATTGCCCCATAAAAATTATAAGGACTCCTATGAAGAATTTTAAGGAAGGTTCATCTATGCAAATTAACAATATGTATTTTTTATTTACAAGGCCCATGCAGACAGCTGCTTATCAGTCCTAGATTTTATTAAAAAAAGCTGTGGAAATCAAATGATGGATTAGCCACTACAGTTAAAAAGGGGAATAAGGGATGTCACTACAGAGAACCTAAAACGAGAACTTTAATGCCATAAGACGTTAAACCGTAGAATCAAGAAATGAGAAATACTATTTTAGATTAAGAGCAAATACCTTTCAAGCCACTCTTTTGGTTTTTCCCATTGTGAAACTTCTGTTCGACAATTGTAGTAGTACTTTTTCCCAGAAGAGCTAATATGCTCAGACCAGTCATCTGCAGAATCATAAGGCTTAAAAATACATTTTTAAAAATTAGAAAAGGTTAACACTATTTAACCTTGATAATGAAATATCCAAGAATGTCAATGGTTTTCAAAGCATCATATGGGAAAAGAATGTAATTATCTACATATATATTTTAGAAAGCTTTACTCTGAGGAGAACCTTCAAAGATAATAGAAAAACTCTAAAAAAAGTTTAAAATTAAACAGATTAATAAATATCAGCTCTGTTACATACAGGAAGCAAAACGTAAAATGAACACTGCCCTGACTTTATAAAGCATTATTAAAAGCTCCTGATTATCATAATTTTAATTGCTGAAATCTAGTGGGTTTTTTTTTTTAGTGGTGGTGGTGCTGGGGGGAGACACTCTCAACTTAGTTCTTATTTTATGCCATAAGATTACATTGGTTCTACAATCTTTAAGGCACAACTGAGAACAACCTGCCTGCATTTACTGTTACTTAGTAAAGAAAGGCACCAAAAAACTAAAATGTATAAAGAATTTTTATGTAACATTATTTCTCTTACAATATTTTTTAAAGAAAAAATTGTCTAAAAATCCAGGGAAAGGAATAGTGAAATGTAGTAACATTTCATTTTCTTAAAATGTCAACTGTGAAATATGAAAAATAACATGTCAAATATGGATAAAGATATTAACTACTTAAGGTAATATTTTTCTTGTATTTTTTCTCATCAAAAACACAAGGCTAATTGAATCAATTTGCTTCACCTTCCAAATCTATGAGATTAGTCAAGCATTAACTAGAACCCTGCTTCATACAATATGGCATCAGCATCATCACTCATTTTCCAATAACTAAAACTGGTCTTTCAAAAATTCTCAGATACTTTTATAGGCACTGTAAAATTACAATGAATTTAGAAAAATCTAAAATGCTCAGTTGGAATTGATTTTAAAAAGTGAAAAGTTTAAGTGCCTGCACTGACCCTAGGAATTTTGACAGAATCTCAAGTATTCTTCTAGTTGGATTGCTTAAATATTTTTTCAAAGGAGCTTTGAGATTAAAATTAAATAATGTTACACCCTGGCAGCCTGTCCTTCTGGGTTCACTGCAGCTCTATGTAGAGTGACATTACTTTACAGCTTGAGGGAAGGAAGGCTTACTCCTTTCCCCTACTTCCCTGCCTTAATTTTACCAATCAGGAAACAACGTGAGAGAACTTAAGAGCTGTCCACTGATCACAAAATTAGTGGTAGAAAAAGGACCAAAACTCAAGTTTCCTGATGCCCATTATTTCCACTAAATCAATACCAATTCTGGAAATGCTCTAATAATTTTGAGGGTGGTTGGGAGATATATCCCATACTCTACCATATGCTCTTAGGTTTATGTCTCAAAATAATGAGGGTATCAGAATCAGCCCTTTGCCTCCAAACTCTAAAAGCAGTGATGAGTCAATTTTCAGACCCTGGCTTCCCAAAGAAGGCTTCACTCAAGCTGCAGGAACACAACTGCAGAAGGCCAAATTCACAAAGTTCTTCTCTACCATCCACCCCTTCTCTATACCACCATGTTACTACGCAAACTGAGCTCTGGTTTGCCTAGAAAGTGGTTATATGGGATTCCTAGTTTGTTCTGAGAGTGAGAATGAGATTTAAGGCTAGTGGGCAGAGGACACTGAAGTAGATCAGTGTGGTCTAGACCAGCACTTTTCAAAGTGATGGTTTGTGAACTGTCACCTATTCTGAAGGAGATAAGGAGCTTGCATCAACACTCACTTCCTTCACCACAAGTCTAGCTTTATGGGGGAAAAATCAGTAGAACTAAACAACATACTTTATGAGAGCTGATTTACATGCTGGCACAACTTCCAGAACAGTTCTGAACCTTAAAGAACACTGGTCTACCACACCATACTGATCCTCCTACCTAGCCTATCAAATCCCAGGTAGCAGGAATTAATGTCTTACTTAAAATGTTCCAGAGTGCCATATTATAACCACATACCAAGAATTTTAGCTTCTCTTCTTCACCCCACTTTTATCCCCAAAAAAGATGGTAAAGAGGGGAAGAAAGGAAATCAAACAATGGAGTAACTACTTTAAAAAATAATGATATACAGCTTTAGATAGTAATTTTTTTTTTTTTTTAATTAAGAACTAAACTTAGGCTTTCAAAGTTTTCTGTATCATCATATGCTCTAAAACAGTAGTTTTCCAACTGTTCAGGACCCCTTGGGGGACCCTTAGATCCTTCAACGGGTTTGAAAAGATCTAAACTAATTTCATAATACTAAAGATGATCTTTTAAGACCGGAAGCTGATCTTGCCTTTTTCATTGCCATTACACCCACCACAGGAACACAGAGGCGTTTTCTCATGAGGCTACAGGACGTTTGATATCACAACTGAATGCAGAAGTCGATACGAAAATCCAGGGGTCTTCTAAGAAGCCAAGCATTAAAGAGGTGTACAATGTCTAATATTTGTTTTAGAAAATAGTTATGTTCATAAACATGTTATGTATATTAACACGTAATGAATTTATGACTGGTATTTTTAAGTGAATTAAGTATTTTTTCCATTTCTCAGTTTTTAATTTTTGTATGGTAAATATTGATGATATGGTCCTCAAAAACAAAAGCGCTCAATTTTCATGAGTGCAGAGAAGTGTTGAGACCAAAAAGTTTGAGGACAGCTGCTCTAAAAGAATAGCACTCAGCAGTTACTGTGACACCCATCGGTCTCCCCTCAGAGTCGCTGCTTTTCTCCTCTTAAAAGCATATCCTTTTCCACTCTTTCCCCTAAATAGAATAACAATGCTTCTCCTCTAAATTAATCTCTGATAATCAAACAGTTCCTCTTCCAATTAACTTACGACTATTTTATCATTAAACACTAGCTCACTTAAAAAATAGTTCACTAAATACAACATCAAAGATGGTGTTTCCTGAGTGAGGATGAATAGGACAGGCCAAGATATTGACCTTTTCAAGGCTGACAGAGATGACACTATAAATCTAAATTATGGGCATTTAAGGGGGGAAAAAAAGGTGATAATGAGCAACTGGAATCGTTTAAAACAAAGGTATATTAGAGAATGCCTCGTTTTGTGCACATACCTTAGCAATATATTCTCTGCTCAGGTTTTACCTTACATGCTCTTCTTTAGCATTACTTCCCTTCCACTATGATCACAGAAGCTGTGGTGGCGTAGTGGTTAAGAGCTATGTCTGCTAGCCAAAAAGGTCAGCAGTTTGGGTACACCAGGCGCTCCCTGGAAACCCTATGAGGCAGTTCTACTCTGTCCTACAGGGTTCGCTACGAGTTGGAACCGACTCAACAGCAATGGATTTGGTGTTTTTGGTTACTATGATCATATAACAAAAAGCTGTATATACGATTTTCAGCAAGTCCGGGAATTTCTTTAGTTCAAAACAAACTGGTACAGTTTAACAACGCATTTCATGGAGTTCTAAGAAGTCTTCTGATAAACTTCTATTCATTATTTACTAAACAGAGATTGGTTATAGAGAGTAAACCTCAGGAGACTTTGAGGATACTTAGTCGATAATGAGAGGAACTTGAATATGAATGCAAAGTCATAGCGCAGTAAATGTAAAGAGCCTCCTAGCAAATCAAAAGTAACAAGAGGATACTTAGAAGTGAGGACTCCCATTACACAGTATCTTTAAATAAGAAAAACCAACTCTTCTCTAAACAAAAAACTTCAGAGCCCCTTTTAAGAAATCACAAATACGCACAACTAAACTAAAACCATCTACATGTCTGTAAGTCTTATAATGATTTAGATTAGAAAGAAGGCGGCATTCAACAAGCTTTTCTAAACAGTCACTGTGAGTCACACTGTGTTAAACACCACAATAAATGCTAGTCATTGGACTCTGTGAAGAATTACACATTAATATCAAAATCTAATACTGGAAAAAAATTTTCAACTTGGCTTTCAGCATTAAAACTTGATCAAAAACTACCCACAAATTCAAATGTCTGTGTAGATGATAACTCTAAATGATGTTAGATTTTCAAAAACATTTAAAACTTGAAAAGCTTCAAGGGTAAAAAACACCATTTAAAAAAAAAAAGCCTATTCCAGAGCAGCGGAATGCAGACCTCAAATTCTCGTTAAGACCAGACTTAATGGCCTGACTGAGGCTAGAAGGACCCCGGAGGTCATGGTCCCCAGACCTTCTGTTAGGCCAAGACAGAATCCATTCCCAAAGCCAACTCTTCAGACGGGAATTGGACTGGACTATGGGACAGAAAATGATACTGATGAGGAGTGAGCTTCTTGGATCAAGTAGACACATGGGACTAGGCGGGCAGCTCCTGTCTTGATGGGAGATGAAAGGGCAGAGGGGGTCAGATGCTGGCAGAATGGACACGAAAATAGAGAGTGGAAACGAGTGTGCTGTCTCATTAGGGGGAGAGTAACTAGGAGTACATAACAAAGGTGTATATAAATTTTTGTATGAGAGACTGACTTGATTTGTACACTTCCACTTAAAGCACAATAAAAATTTTTAAAAAAGCAATTCCATATATTAACCTACCTCATCCTGAGTTACCATCTAATATTTGCAGTTCATTTACTCTTTCGTTATGAAAATATTAGATGAAAGGTAATTTCATGTCTTACTAATTGCTTAAAAACTTCCGTTAAAAGTGATTTTAAAACATAAAAAGAAAATGCCTGTTGACAACCTTTAGAAATATTCAAACACCACTTTTCAGGTAAGACTGAGTTTGTAAAATATGCATGGTATGCATCAGGCCTACTGGATATGTTATACTGCAAAAGACCACTGCTTGGAGGTACTACAGGACCCTGTTTCTACAAATTTCAACTCTATGTATGTACGTTTATTCTGAAAACATATAGCATTCTGGTTAACAGTTTTCAGTTTCTACTCACAAAATGAAATTCCCTGACATTCTACCAATTTGGGACTTTCAAGCTTATGTGATGTCCACTATTTATTCTAATTTCACAAGATTAATTTATTTCTTGAAAACCCCAAAAATCACAATCTGTTTTCTCTAAATAAGGATTAAAAAAAAAAGAAAAAAAACAATGTCTATACGGGCTGCCAACGTGCCAACACCAAATACCAAATTTGAACTGTCAGCGATAACTGGAAGACAGTGATCACTAACGAATGAAACTCTAGATTAGTGTCACCCTTGTAAACTATAGGGCCATTTTCCAGGCAGGGAGAGAAATCATTCTAAATTCTATAATATGTTTTAAGTATATATCATACTGATAAGTAACTAATCATGGCATCTGCAGGTTTATCAAGATGTAGTTCCAGCTTCAAACCCTACCTTGTAGTTCTGTGATGCTACTGTTGGGACAATGCAAATTAAAATCCTGTTTGCTTCTGCCAATAAAAGGCATGAGAGGATAACTGAAAGGCAGCCTGTTTACCTGCTGCTTCTGTTACTGTGATACTAGCGACAGTCCCTTGCGCCAGCAGCCAAAAATGGTTCCAGTTTCCAGCTCTCCCCTACCTCCCACTAGAACCAGCTTCATCCTACTCCTCAGAGGTATTATCACCAGCTCTGTGAGGCTCCTCTTCTAAGCTTTTAAGTTCTGAAAATTCAACCTCTTATTCTTCCCCAGCCCCAAAAGGTGATTATCATGTATGTTACCTCATGTTACTTTTTTTTTCTTTTTGCTTTTTTTCGGTCCTCAATACCTGCAATGTCTGCCTATTTAACCATTCCCCTATATTAAATTGGGTTAAAATAACTAGTGTGATTTCTGCTTTTCCGAATTCTGACTGATACAATATATAAAGCTATTCAAAACCTACTTTGCCCAAATATTATCATTAATGTTCCAACTTCTATGGAAGTGTATTATCTACACTGTTTCAACAAACTCGGAAACTCTTTCAATGCTGACCAAGGTATGATGATCACCCAAATATTCAATGCAAAAAATCTGCTGGAGTCAACTTACACTTCCACAGCAAGACCATTTTTTTAAACTGCACATCAGTTGTTACATTCCTGACTATATCCTTCAAAAGCTCTCTGCTACCTTCATATAAAATTCATATTCCTTAGCAAGATATAAAACCCTTTATGACTTATGCCCCACTTGTCTCTATAACCTTAGCTCCTGTCATTCTTCCACGTTATCAAAATCCTTACGGTCCTTCCAACGTGCTATGCTGTATCACATTTCTGTCTTTGTAAGTGCTGTTCCCCCTATATGCTACGCACAAATGCCAGGCCTCTTTAGCTAAGTTGTATCCAATCTGTTGGGAAGCATTAATCGTATCTCAATGCCTTCTTCACCCCAACTGAGATTCCCCCTCTTGAGTGTTCCCAAAGCAGCATGCACTGTTGTAACTGTTTACTTTTCTGTCTCCAACGCAGCCCAAACTCCTATGAAAGAGGTCATTTTTAAAAAATTCTACAACCTACCATATGCCTGGCATATAGGTGAAAACGTTTTAACTTTTTGCTGAAATGAATGTTTTAGAACGTCCATTTCAATCTGTGACCATGAAAACTTCATATTGTGTTAACAGTTTACTTAAACTTTTGAAAACATTTGAAATTCCTCACTGGGTTTCATGCCCTTGAGGATAGGGACATTTATATCCCTACTGTCTAGTAGAGTATATAGTACACAGGAGGTAATAAATACATGCTCTAAGAAATTTATATATTATGGAAAGATGGCAAAGCTCAGGTTTAACCACTTTAAATAAACTACAGAAGTTTCACAGCTCTAAGCTTTTTATACTGTAGATATAGCAAAGCTAAAATTCTGCTCTATAAAGGGAATACTGATGAAATAACCAAAATGACTATCATCTCACTACCCTCAGTTGCACTAAAATAAAGCTAGCTCATTAGTGAGACATCGGGACGCTATGGTATCAAATGAAAACATCACATAAGATCAACTTTAATTAAAATATTTCAAAACAATAAAAGACATTATTTAACGAGATTTGCTGTGGGATATTTCTGCAATAGATTCCAAAAAATAAAATTGGGCATGCTGATAATACTTACTGCATCTGAAGTTTTGCTTGGATTATTGCTTGGATTAGAAGAATGTGAATTTGAACTATGAAGAGCACTGTGGTTGTGTGAATTTTCTTGTGGAGAATAACTGGTCCCTAAAAAAAAAAAAAAAAGTAAATTAAAAAAGTTACAAACCAAATCCAGTGCTGTCGAGTCAATTCTGACTCACAGCAACCCTACAGGACAGAGCAGAACTGCCCCATAGAGTTTCCAAGGAGTGCCTGGCGGATTCAAACTGCCGACCCTTTGGTTAGCAGACGTAGCACTTAACCACTACGCCACCCGGGTTTCCAAAAAAGTTATTACAGTTCATGTTTAATTTAAACTGGTTTCTTTCACACTATATACACGGGTCATCTGTACATCTCTAAATCATCATTTTACATAGCATCAAGAAAATAAACATATTCACATTTTTTATAACATATAAAGTATGTCAGCCTATTAAAGATGTGGCTTAAAGAACACATACACTCCTACCATGCCAAACAAACCAAACCCACTGCCGTTGAGTCGATTCTGGCTCATAGCAACCCTATAGGACAGAGTAGAACTGCCCCACGGAGTTTCCAAGGAGCGTCTGGCAGATCTGAACTTCTGACCTCTTGGGTAGCAGGCGTAGCGCTTAACCACTACACCACCCCCAGGGTTTCCACTACTACCATGACTGATGGAAACCCTGGTGGCATAGCAGTTAAGAGCTATGTCTGCTAACCAAAAGGCTGGCAGTTCAAATCCACCTGGCACTCCTTGGAAACTCTATGGGGCAGTTCTACGAAGGTCGCTATGAGTTGGAATCGACTTGACGGCAATGGGTATACCATGGCTGATATCCTATGGAACAATGTTCTTTGTAATTAGACAAGCAAAACCTCATCTACGTCATTGCTAGCAACTTCTAGTTTTTGTTATTTTTTTTTTTAAATAAAACTTTTATTGGGAAAAAAACATAACCATCATGTATACAGAGAAAAATGGCACAAAAATTCAACTGATATGGAACTAGTAAGTCACAATTATCCAATGTTTTTGCAATTACTTTTCACTTTCTTAAATATTTCTCCTAACTTTTTTAGTAGTCTGGCCAATTTTTCAGCTGGAACAGCATCAAGTTTTCAAAAAGTTCAGCATCTCAGGGAAGTGATCTACATTCAAGATGGTGAAGATGACATCTAGAGTTTGCTAACAGAACAAAACAAGACTAAACGGGTGCACCAGCCCTGGGGCAGGGACTGGAAGGCATGAGGGAACAGGAAAGCCAGTAATAGGGAACCCTGGGTTGAGAAGGGAGAGTGTTGACATGTCATGGGGTTGGTAACCAATGTCATAGAGCAATGTATATACTGACTCTTTGATGAGAAAGAAACTAGTTTGTACTGTAAACCTTCACCTTAAGTACAATTAAAAAAAAAGTCTCCTAACAGGACCAACTCTATCTAAAAATTCCTAAGAGTAACTGTTAAGTCTTATGAGTGATCTACACAACTCAGAGGCCATTAGGGAAGATAGTTTTTATTGTTTTAAGAAAAGCCAAGGTATAAAAATCCAAACTTGCAAGAACACTCTGATTACAGATACAAAAAGATGCTGATTCTAGTATTTCCATTTCATTCCACATATTCAAGGATTTTTCAGCAACAAAGTGACATAACTTAAACATACTGACAACGGAATGTAGGCCTAACCATAAAGAAAAAGTGAAGTGTGGAGCATTTAAATGGTTCAGTGGTCTGTGAATTAATCAGCAGTCAAAGTGGTTAAAAGTAGAAATGAAAAAGAACTATTTCAATCAACAGGAAAAACTAAATGGGTAAGAAGGAAGGTGAGCTGGAACTGGCAGATGACTGTAAGGTTTTAGATATCCAAGTGGAAATGGTCAGCAGATCTACGTAGAACTAATTGAGAAGAAAATGAAGATGTAGATTTGAAAGTCTCTTCCATTAGAGGTGAAAGGCAGAAGACTCTCCAACATGCTTTATATATAATAAACAAGCACTAAGCATTCCGGAAAGAAGACATAGGACCCACTTACAAGGGAAACTAGAAGCAGATTGACTAAAGACCCAAAAAAACTAGTGATGTCACAAAAGAGTGGGTTACTTATATTAAACAGATCTGACAAGAATATTCCAGAAGAAGGTTGCTGCTTGAGATGTTTCTAATTTTATTTTGCTGTACGGTATGTTTTTATGTAAAACGCTAAATCTCTTTTTTAATACATTAGGTAATAAGCAAATTATTCCCTAAATGTTGTAAGAATGAATATGATCAAGAAGCAATCAATCAAGAATACGCTCAGTGTAAAGAAGAGTTTAACACAGGAGATCTGAGAATGCTATCCTCAGAAAAGCCTGCTGGCATGATTGGCTTGTGGTAAGTTGGATTATAGGAGTTTCTACAATCTTAACTGGTAAGAGTTGCTCACTGTGCTTAAACTTGTTTGTGCAAACAATATATTTATGCTGATCACCTCCTTTCCTTCTGGGAATCAGGAATTTTTTTAAAGCACTAGGCAGAGGGTACCTATATAACCAGTCAAGCCCGATGAAAACCTTAGGCACTGAATCTCTAGTAAGCTTCCCTGGGAAAAGACATTTACAGGTGTCACAATTCATTGCTGAAGGCACTAAGCATGTCCTATACAACTCCGCTGGGAGAGAGAACTCTCAGAAGCTTGCAACTAGTTTCCTCAGGACTTTACTCCATATGCGCCTTTTCCTTTTGCTGATTTTGCTTGGAATCCTTCACTGTAGTAAATTATAGCTGTATGATTCTATGCGGAACCCTTTGAGTCACTGAGAATCACCAAACCTGGAGGCAGCCTGGAGGCCCCAATACACTCAACAACAAAAAGTGACACTTTCAAGTTTTTAAGAAAATCTTAGATGTACGCTGAAATTTCCATTTTCCAGTTTTAACTCGTAATTTTTTTAAAATTCAGATTTACAGCCAAGTACAAATTAAAAACTTATAATAGCAGACTACTAGAACACCATGTTTATATACTACCTCTTGCCCTCCAGTCAGTTCTGACTCCTAGCAAACCTACAGGACAGAGCAGAACTGCCCCATAGGGCTTCCAAGGCTGTAAACCATTACAGAAGCAGACTACCGCATCTTTCTCCTGTGGAGCAGCTGGTGGGATGGAGCCTCAACCTTTCAAAGTTAGTAGCCGAGTGCTTTAACCACTGTGCCACCAGGGTTCCCTCTTTACACATTAAATAGGTGAGATTTCCATCGAAATTTCCATTAAAATGTTGACAACAGAGGGAAGGCCAAACTTACCGAAATGAAGCAATACAGATACATTAAGAGGCCTGTGTTAAATGCCCTATTCTGACATTCATTTGCATACATTAAGCAACTTGGTCTATGCTCAAATCTTCTCAGAGGCTTGTTAAAAAAAGCTATAAGCAGAGTACTCCATGAACATGAGGTATAATACTGATAAGAACTACTGATCTCTCCTTAGGATCCAAGAATTCATTCCACATTAGCAGTTAGTCTTATCACCAATGAAAATTCAAATACTGATGAGCATCCCAATTAACAAAGCTCTTAACTCTAAATAAATGATATCTCTTCAAACAGCCTAAGAGATGTTACTAGTTTTTAGGTCTACTATATGGGTTTTCAAAGGGCATGACATAATAATCAAGAAACACTGGCAACAAGGCACACCAGTCTAAGACTTTAAGAGTCAAGAGAAAACTGAATCAGCTGTTAAGAAAGAACTCACTTTTTAGCGGACTTTTTTCGCATAGGACTAGACTCCACATTCTATGGAATAGATTTATCTGGACCACTTAGCAAATATCAACAACAAAAAAGGCAACTTTCAGATGAAGATACTTTAATTCAGTAAAAGACTAAGAATAAACTGAGACTCTTAAATAGAACCCAAATGCAAGTAAAACAGGTTTCATAGAAAGTACAGGAAACAGACCTTCAGAGTCTGGTCATAAGAATGCTGTTCCCTAAGAACTGAAGCCAAAGCAGCAGATTTGCTCCTGAATCACATGATTTTAACGGCAACATGGAGTTAACTCTCCAGTAATAAAAATCTCAACTTACATTATGGTTTACAAAGCATTTTTCTGAGTGGGTATCTCACTTGAGACTTGTAACCTCTTCAGTTTACTTTCCAAACTGAAGTAACACAGAGAAAGAATAGCAATGTGATTCACCACACCCTCTCTCAAGGATCAGAGTGCTGATGGTAGTGCGGTTATGGCTTTCCAATGCCATACCTAAAAAAAGTGCTACAGCACAAAATTTCTTTGAAAATTTCCATTTTATCTTAAAAACTCACATGAATTTTGTGTTCTACCCCATGATAAATCTGTGTGTGTCAGGGTAAGAACACAAGATATATTTTTCTCTTCATATAAATGCAGAGTCTAAGACTGAAAGAAAGAATAAGTCATTTGTGGATGGTTAACGAATCAAGAGTAGAGCCATACATAAAACTTGAATGCAGGATTTCAATGCTAAATCTGATGATAAAATGCACAAAGGAAGGTAATATACATGCCAGTGAGAGTCTCATGGATACCATTTGACCCAAAGAAGTAATGGGAGCAGAAGCTGTTCATGTGGTCCAGTGCCCTTTATGCTCTGTGAATTACCAAGGCTCACCACTTTCAAAGAAAATTATCTCCCCAGGAAAAGTAGGATTAGTGAGTAAGTGGGATAAACTTGGGTTTGAATGATACACATTTTAAAACCAACTTTACCATTCCCAAAGCCAACTCTTCAGACAGGCATTGGACTGGACTATAAGATAGAAAATAACACTGGTGAGGAGTGAGCTTCTTGGATCAAGTAGACACATGAGACTGTGCAGGCAGTTCTTGTCTGGAGGGGAGATGAAAGGGCAAAGGGGGTCAGAAAGTGGCCAGATGGACACAAAAATGGAAAGTGAAGGGAGGGAGTGTGCTGTCTCATTGGGGGAGAGCAACCAGAAGTATATAGCAAGGTGAATATAAATTTTTGTACGAGAGACTAACTTGATTTGTAAACTTTCACTTAAAGCACAATACAAATTAAAAAAGAAAAATCAACTTTAAGGAATTAAAGTTAGGATGGATAAATCAAGTTGTAAAGGCTTTTAAGAAAGAGACACTTGTGAGAATTACCTGATTTGATGTGGGAGAGAGGGGGATAAAAGAGGTTGAAGTACGTCAAGGAGGAGCCAAGTTCTCCCTTCCAGTGCTTAGCCAAAGAGAGATGAAACAGAAATGTGTAACATGATTGGACACTGGTGTCAGACTACAGTCCAAGGGTCAGCTAACTACAACCTGCCAGGTGCGTGGTCTTATAAGTTTTATGGGTGCACCAAAAAACCCACTGTCGTTGTGGCGATTCCAACTCATAGCGATCCTACAGGACAGAGGAGAAATCCCCCGTAAGGCTTCCAAGGAGTGGCTAGTGGATTCAAACTGCTGACTTTTCGGTTAGCAGCTCAATTGTTTAAATTTTGTCCACGGCTACTTTCACTCTACTAGTTACCACAGAGACTGTACCGTCTGCAAGTCTAAAATATTTACTATCTAGCCCTTTAAGAAAAAGTTTGCCAACTCTTGGGCTACATAATGCTCATCAAAGGTAAGTAGTTAATGTACTAGAAGAATGCCAAGATATTATTTCCCTGATAGAATTTGCAACATTTAGAAGGTCTGAATAACACCTTTTGGCATCCTCTAGAACTTCAGAAGCTGGATCTTATAGGAAAGAATGATATAACCTACAGTCTGAGAAACACAGGGCCCCAGAAAAGTACTCTGGGAAACAGAACAAAATACGCAATAAAATATACCTGACTCAGCAAGAAATTGGCATTAGGCAATTAGACTGCCCTCCCATGAAAAAAAAAAAAAGGGAGGGCGGGGACTTGGATATTAGAGGGAAAGGAAGAGGAAGTATATACAATTCTGTATAATCTAACAAGGCTGGAAAATGCAACCAGTTTTTTTTTTTAAAGGTAGAACAACAGTTTTTACTTTACTCAGGGTTAAGACATTATGGCATTTGTGTTTTTATTCAGAACATTTTGATTATTCTAATTCACTACCAGATCCTTATATTTAGAAGTCTTAATGCCTTCATCAAAGAACTGGAAGAAACAAGTATACCCGTAACACTAAATGGAAAATTTCAAGAACTACTACCACCTCAAACTGCTTTTTAAATTAGCAGATAACAGGAAGAATAACTGAGTAAGGGTCAGCAATGATTCTCAAACTTTAATGTCCTTAAAAATGTAGATTTCAAGGTTGCATCTCACAGAGATTCTGATTTACAGTGTATGGAATGGAACCTTAAGACTGGAATTTTCAACAAGCAGTCTACAGATGGTCCTAGTGTGGTCTGCATCTGGGCAACACTTAGTGAAAAATTGGTTTATGAGGTTAAATGGCCGAGGACACTCAACTAATCTCTTTTGAAAATATGGCAATATGCTAAAATACACTGGTGACCGTGCCTCCTTTATTTACAGATGCTCAAACCCTACAATTCTCCTAAGTCCTTTCCAGTCTTTCCAAGGATCTGCTTCCTCTATTATTCCCTAAATATTATACTGCCTTCCACTGTCTTTGTGACTCCTCTCATCACTCTAAGCCAGAAGTCATAAGCATTTAAAAACAACTCAACAAAAAGACAAATTAACATAAAAATGGGGAAAGGACTTGAATAAACTTTTCTCCAAAGAAGATACACAGATGGCCAATAAGACACAAGAAAAGATGCTCATTATTATTAGCCATTAGGGAAATACAGCTCAAAACCACAACGTGATACCACTTCACTCCCACTAAGGTGGCTATTATTAAAAAAACTGGAAAATAACAAGTGCTCAATTTCTCCAGGATGTGGAGAAACTGAAACCCTTGTGCACTGCTGGTGGGAAGGTAAAATGGTATAGCTGATTTGGAACAGTTTGGTGGTTTCTTAAAAAAGTTGAACACAAAACGATCATATGACTCACCAATTCCACTCCTAGGTATATACCCAAAGACGTGAGAAAGCAGGGACTCAAACGGATACAGGCAGTCCCCGACTTACAACATATTCGAGTTAAGACGAATCACACTTACGATGGTCCATTTTTTTTTAGACATCTTATTGCTTGTTAGGGGTTTGGGAAACCCTGGTGGTGTAGTGGTTAAGTGCTACAGCTGCCAACCAAAGGGTTGGCAGTTCAAATCCGCCAGGCGCTCCTTGGAAACTCTACAGGGCAGTTCTACTCTGTCCTATAGAGTCGCTATGAGTCGGAATCGACTCGAACGGCACTGGGTTCTCTGGGATTGTTTGTTAATGTGTACTACATTCAATGTTGCAGTGTGTAGTCTGCCGATGTCATCGTATCTCTAAGTTTAAATGTAATGTTTCCAACCCCCAAAGACAAAGATCAGATTTAGAAAGATACTGATAATAAAAGGTAGTAATAACGAAAACTAAATAACAAAAAAAAAAAAAAAGAGGTATTTGACTTAAGTCAGAACCGACTTAAGATGGAGTAATTGGAACGGAACCCTGTCCCCTAAGTGGGGGACTCCCTGTACTTGTATACCAATGTTCACTGTAGCGTTATTCACAATAACCAAAAGGTGCAAACAACCTAAGTATCATTAACAGACGAAGATACACAAAATGTGGTATATACATATAATGGGATATTATTCAGACACAAAGAAGGAATAAAATTCTGATACATGGTAAGATACTGAGGAACCATGAAAACACTATGCAAAGCGAAATAAGCCAGTTCTGGAAGGGCAACTATTACATGATTACGCTTATATAAAGTATCTAAAAAATCAGTTTCCATCAAGTAGATTCTGACTCCTGGCAACACCATGTGTGTCGTAAGAGAACTGTGCTCCACGGGGTTTGTTTCAAGGGATAATTTTTCAGAAGCAGATTGCCAGGCCTTCTTCCAATGGTGCCTTTGCATGGACTCAAACCTCTATAACCTTTCGGTTAGCAGCTGAGCATGTTAACCAATTGAGCCACCCAGGGATTCCATGAAATATCCAGAATAGGCAAACTCAGAGACAGACTGTAGATTAAAGGTTACCAGGGGATTAAGAGAAAGGAAGAGGGGGACTTATTGCTTAATAAGTACAGAGCTTCTGTTTGGGGAGATGAAAAAGTTTTGGAAATAGATGGTGGCAATGGTCTGTAATGAATACCACTGAACTGTACACTTAAAAATGATTAAAGTGGCAAATTTTATTTTTTTCTACAACAAAACTAAAAAAAATTTTTTTTTGAAGAGAAAACATTTTCTTTGAAGGAAATCCGAATCTCTGTAATGGGTATTTTTGCTATAACATGATAAATGTTTTCTTGAAAAATCCTGAATTTTGCGAAATTGCATACTAGAAATACAAGGCTTAAGGGAAAAACCGAGTAGGGACAGCCTACTCAAAACTACGCGATTTTGAACTGCAACACTTAAAAAACTTGAAAAGAACAGGCAAGCCCCTCAGCATAGCTGTAGGTTGCTTCGAGTGATGTTAAAAACGCCAACAACATTAGAAATGTGGCTTGCTGGGGCTGATAAAATGGAAATAAACATGCAGTTCTGAGCACTGAAGCTCCAAGTTAAGATGGACATAGGAGAAAAGTGAAACTTGACACAGAAAGAGCCATGCAAGGCTAAGGAAGCAGCCTTGAAATTTTCTTTAGGGATCCGGGCTGTGCAGAAGCTGGCTGAGGGGTTCTCCTTTCTCGTTCCACCCAGGTTATAAACTATTCCTGCTATTCTCATTCTCCTTTCCTAAAAAAAAAAAAAAAAAAATTGATGCATGAACCAATACAACTTCAGCTGATACAGATTTCTTTCTTCAGCTTGTCAACTGCTCATCACATAAATGATGGTGAAAAGGCAAAACTTGTAGCCAACCAGATGATGTCTGGGGGGGGGGTGGGGGCGGTGAGAATGGGCTTGCATTGGACAGTGTGCTTTAGTTGAGTCACTCCTTCTAGATCTGTTCTAATATGATAGTCTCTAGCCACAAATTGCTATTGAGCACTTGAAATGTGGCTAGTTCAAATTGAGATTTGCTGTTTGTGTAAAATACACACCAGACTGCAAGGACTTAGTACAGAGAAATACAGTATATCAAATTAATAATTTTTATATTATTTACACCTAAGTATTTTGGATATACTGGGTCACAAAAAAACCCAGTGCTGTCGACTTGATTCCGACTCATAGCAACCCTATAGGACAGAGTAGAACTGCCCCATAGTAGAACTGCCCCATAGTATATATTAAAATTAATTCCCGATGTTTCATTTTTTTTATTATTTGGCTACTAGAAAATTTAAAATTACAGACATGGCTTATTTGACATCACTCGCGCAGATGAGGGTATACACTGACATTTAGAGGGCAGAGGGCTATGGATGGGCTACGGATGCCTACCGTACATAGGACTTTTCACAAAGAACTGCCCCATGTCTAAAAATAGTTCTTTGTAATTAATTACCTGAGCCTAGAACTTAGCTCTGTTTAACACAATTTTTAAAACTTTTTGGGAAACTTTTACAAAGATGTTCGCCACTTGGAAGAATCACTGACAACAGTACACCTGCAAATGTATCTGTCACAAATAAATTTTAAAGGGGGAGGAGGCACACATAAAACAATTAAGTTGAATAGGACTCCTTCCTCACACCATATACAAAAACTAACTAAAATGGATTGAGTCCTAAATTTTAGAGCTAAAACTGAACCTCAGAAGAAAATACAGGCATAAACCACGGTGGGGTTGGGCTAAGCAAAGCCTTCTTAGAAATCACACCAAAGAAAATGCAATAAAAGAAAAGAAACAGATAAACTGGATTTCATCAATATTAAAAATTTTTGTGCTTCAAAGGACACCATCAAGAAAATGAAGACAGTCCACAGAATGGGAGAATATATTTGCAAATCATATATCTGATAAAGGACTTATATGTAGGTTCTACTTCTACGAACTCTTACAAGTCAATAAAAAAAGACAACTCAACTAAAAAAATAAGCAAAGGATCTCTCTCAATAGACGTTTCTCAAAGAAGATATACAAATGGCCAAAAAGCACATAAGAAGATACTCAACAGTTATCAGCCATTAAGGAAATGCATTTCAAACCCCCAATGATATTACTACTTCATACCCATTAGGACAGCTACAGTCAAAAAGATGATAACCAGTGCTGGCCAGTTAGAACCCTTATACATTGCTGGTGGAAATGGTGCAGCTGCTTTGAAAAACAGTCTGGCAGTTCCTCAAAAGGTTAAACAGAGTTCCCACATGCGCAAGCAATTCTACCCCTAGGTATATACCCAAGGGAAATGAAGTCTATGTGTACTTGTACATGAATGTTTACAGAAGCATTTTTCTTAACAGCCAAAAGCTATAGGCAAAAAAAAAAAAATTTTTTTTTAAAACCAAATGGATAAATCAAATGTGATATATACATACATGGAATATTATGTAGCAATAAAAAGGAATGAAGTACTATTGTTTGCTATAACCCTGATGAACCCTGAAATCCTTATGTTGAGTGAGAGAAGGCAGTCACAGAAGTCCGCAGATTATATAAAATGTTCAGAACAGGCAAAATCTATAGACAGAAAATAAGTCAGTGGTTGCACAGGGCTGGGGGAAGGGTTTTGGGGAGAAATAGAAATAACTGCTAGTGAGCATGGAGGTTTTTTTTTTTGAGGGGTGACAACTGTATCTTATGTGAATCCTATCTTGATTTGAAAAAATAGCCATTTAAAATATTACGTGGAAGAGGAGTAGGGAGAGGGTTTAGGCATAACCAGGTTGAGAAACACTCATTTAGTGAAAAGAACACCCAACTGGGCTTCAGTACAGACTTTGCCACAACCTTAGTAATAAAAATGACCAGGTCATCATCTAGCCTCTCTGGTCAAATTCCCTTGTCAGGTAAGGTACTGGGGGACAGTGTGCAGGATCACAAAGGTCACATCTATGTCTGAAATGCAATGCTTATGAATATTACTAACCTCTGTTAACCCCAACCATCTGACTTTCCAAGGGGTTAGTGAAGATTTTAGAGTGAGATTTTTATCTTCCTCCGCATTAGCTCTTAGTGAAGGCTTTATTAGTAAAGTAACAATAAAAGCCTCCTCTTCTAACTGCCTATGCCCTTAAGACTCATTGCCTTATGCTTCTATTTGCCTAAAAAATTTATCAGCACATGACTTGAATGCTCCAGTGATCAGAGGCACTTGATTTAGTACCACAAAGAGGACAGTCAGTCAGTCAGCATTAAATGGCTCTGTAGAATTAATCCTGGTAAGGATCTCCTGTTCCTCACTGGCGGCATTACAAAACTCAGTGGGTTCACACAATAGTCTTCAAGCTGTCCTTCCATTTTCATTCCTGTCTCCATTTCAAAATACTCTCAACAGTCAAAGTAATCTTTTAAACATGTATCTTAGGCCATGGCATGTCTTTTGAACTGTAATGAGTACAGGGGGGAGCCAAACCCCTCTGTACTATCTGCCCCCAAATTACCTTTCTAGCCTCATTCTCCAACACTCATCACATCACTCAATACTCATGAACTCACTTTATGCCAAGTTCTTTCCTGCCCTAGACTCTTCGCCTGTCTATTTCTTGGTCACTCATCAGGTCTCAGTTTAAATGACACATCTCAGAGAAGTCCTCCCTGACTCCCCAATTTAAAGTAAGCCCTCTATCACAGCACACATCTCTCCTTAATAGATAATTTTATGCAGTATAATTAAATTATACCCTACATTGCTCCCTATGTTTTCTTATTTTTAAATGAGCTAAATGGTTAGTCTAAGAAAAAAAAGCATTCCTTTGAGAGAAAAAAGTATGGGTTAGTACGAAAAATAATCAAGAAAACCAGTTTTAGGAAAATCTGTCAAATTATCCTATGACTCCAGAAGCGTGAGTGGGAGACAGTACAGTTGAAAAACTGAACATTATCTTCTCGCAAGCTGATGATGCCTTTGTAGTACAGCAAAGGAAGGAGTTAAGAGGCAGGTCCCAGCACACCTATGTCTCTCCAGGTAGTTTTAGTCCTGTCAAAAACGCTGGTGGCATAGTGGTTAAGAGTTACGGCTGCTAACCAAAAGGTCGGCAGTTCAAATCCACCAGGCACCCCCTGGAAACTATGGGGCAGTTCTACTCTGACCTGTAGGGTCACTGTGAGTCGGAATGGACTTGACGGCCACAGTTTGGTAATCAATTAAGCGAGCAGCAGCTGATTTCAAATCCACATGGTACTCAATCTGAAAAGGAATGAAAATGATCTAGAATGCAAAGAAATCTTCAAGTATGTATTATGCCTCCATGTCTTACAGACAAACTCTCCGTTACGTTAAAACAGTAACATAAAATACAAACAAGAAGAGAATTCACCTGGGCAAAATGGAGAGTAAATTTCAGTCAAGGGAACCAATATGAGCAATGGCATAAAGTGGAAAAGTACAAGGTGACAAGAGTTCAGAGGGCAGTGAGTAAAACCAGTTAGATAGAAACGTGAGGTTTCTGTACGTGAGACAATGGGAAGTAAAGCTAAAGACTACTCAAAGACGGTAGATGCCAAACTAAGGGAAAATAGATTTCATTTTTTAGACAATGAACTCTCAGAAGTATTAAAGGCTACTATGTATAACCAAACACCTAATGGGATTTGGTTTCTTGGTTTGGACGTTTAGGGTCATGGTTTCATGGGACATCCACTGAATTGGCTTAATATCATATTTAGTGCTTCTATCTCCCCTAGTTCTCTGTGTAGTACCTGGGGTCTTAAAATCTTGCAAGCGGCCATCCAAGGCACAACAACTGGTCTCTATTCACCTGGAGCAACAGAAAAAGAAGGAGAGTCAGGAATGGGAGAGAATGGAATGTGCAGCCAATTGCCTCCATGAACAACTGTCTCCTTTGCCAGAAGATCAGAAGAACTGGACGGTGCCCAGCTACCATTACTGAACACTTTGATCAAAAATACTATAGAAGAATCCTGATCAAAAGGGAGAAAATGCAGAACAGAACTTCAAATTCTCATGGACTCTAGACTTTATGGATCCATGGAGGCTGGATGAACACCTGAAACTATTGCCCCAAGATAATCTTTAAACCTTAAACCAAATATATCTCCTGTAAAGTCTTCTCAAAACCAAACAACAGTTTAACTAATAATGAAGTCTGTCTTGAGCACTATGCTCTTTTAAGATCTATCTATACAGGATCAAAGTGACAACAGCAACTAGAAAGATTACACACGAACCTCTGGGGGCAGTGAGTTTATGCTAACGGAGAGGAACAACTCAGAAAAGGAGGATAAGAATGTCTGCACAACTCCAAGAATGTAATCAGTCACTGAACTGTACAGGCAGAAATTGCTGAATTCGTGTATGTGCTGCTGTGCATATTCGCAACAAAAATCATCAAAAAAAAAAAAAATCACTATCATACGTCTCAGAAGAAAGAAAGTATTATTAAAGAAGCTATTTTCCTCTTTATGCTTATGATTAGTACTGTGGGCACGGCATCATAAGAAATACTAAAAGTAAATGTTTAAGGATTATACAAAAGACTAAATAAGAAGATTCTTTCTAAAGAAATGGTTTTCTATTTCCCAATTTTTTAACCCACAGAATTCTTTCCCTTGCTAGGGCTGTTCATCCTTCAGGTTACCCCCCTACCAACTACCTCCTACAAAAGTCCATTCCTGACCAAAGTAGATATTCTGCCCACCTCCCTACCATTACCATTTCACATCATGATTTATTTCTTTTACAGTACAAATCGCAGACCTGTTTCTCTAACTTCATATTTGCCTGTCTCTTCTACTAGGAGGGAAACACCTCAGGAACAGGGATCTTGCTTGTTCTGCCACGAATATTTTCCCTATAATTACAACAGTGCCTGGATATGAAGAGTGGACCCTAAAATAAAATAAATACATGGATGGAAGCCCCATATTTAAAGTGAGGGCTGTTCTGACTACAAGGTTAGTAGGAAGATTAAGGATCAACTCTTAGCCCAGTCACCTTCTTAGAACTTCTTTCTAACCGCCTCGACGACACCTAACAATAACAATCTTTACAGAAGCAGACTGCCACATCTTTCTCCTGTAAGCATCTGGTGGGTTCAAACCACTGATCTTTTGCTTAGCAGCCAGGCACTTAAGCACTGTGCTACTACAGATATCGAGAAGCTGTGTGGTGATGACAAATCACATCCTATGTATATATAAACTTACATAAATTTCAACTGTTGGATGTATAACAAGAAAATTTTAATAGATACTCATAACCTGTAACACCCACTAGAAATATATCACTTAATAGTATAAAAAGTTACTTTAGGCTTACTAATATAAATTGGAAAAGTGCTTTCCTCAAAAATAAGTCGTGTCATGGATTAAACTGTGTCCCCCCAAAATATATGTGTCAACTTGGCTAGGTCATGACTTCCGCATTAAGTGGCTGTCCTCTATTTTGTGATTGTAATTTTACGTTAAGAGGATCGCGGTGGGATTGTAACACCACCCTTACTCAGGTCACCTCCCTGAACCAATGTAAACGGAGTTTCTCTGGAGTGTGACCTGCACTACCTTTGATCTATCAAGAGATGAAAGGGAAGCAAGCAGAGTTGGGGACCTCATACCACCAAGAAACCAGCACCAGGAGCATGGCGTATTTTTTGGACATGGGGTCCCTGCCCCTGAGAAGTTCCTCGGCCATGGAAAGATTGAGGACAATGACCTTCCTCCAGAGCTGACAGAGAGAAAGAAAGACTTCCCCTGGAGCCGATGCCCTGAATTTGGACTTGTAACCTACTAGACTGTGAGAAAATAATTTCTCTTTGTTAAAGCCATCCATCTGTGGTATCTGTTACGGCAGCACTAGAGGACTAAGACATGTGGTATTAATGTTTTCTCTTACAGATGAAACATTTTCATATTGTTCATGTGTCTTAGTAAAGACATGTGCACATAAACAGCATTTATAAATCCATCTCTTCCTGCTACTTAGTCTTCCTGCTTTTGTACTGAGACATTCAGGGCTAAGTTTTCTGAGCACAGCTGTTGCTAATCTAACGTTGGACACTTTGTGTCTAGGTATTCTCAAACTGTGAAGTGGGTGTCTATTAAAGGGAAAGTAAACTTTGCCACCTTGTCTAAACCAATTTTATACACATTAAGAGAAAGAGGGAGTCCTCGTGGCACAGTGGTTTAACAGCTAGGCTGCCATCCAAAAGGTCGGCAGTTTGAATTCACCAGCTGCTCCTGGGAAACCCTACAAGGCAGTTCCACTCTGTCCTACAGGGTCACTGTGAATTGGAATTGACTCGACAACAACAAGTTTTTTGGTTTTGGTTTAAGAGACAGATACAAATGTTACCCAGTGTGAAGCATTTTAAAAGTAAAAAGAGAAGTTCAAAATGATTAGTGGGAGGAATTCCCAACAGCTCATATTTGCTGGTGATGTTTAATTACATACTAATTATAGGACAACATGCTTTGGACAAAAAATGTTACATATCTCTTCACTCTTTCTCAGTCCCCATCTTTCCATCCCCTACCACCCTCCTTGTCCAAATCACAGCTCTAGCTAGACTTTCAAACTTTCAAGAAATAAGTTAATTCTTGTGGTATATAACCCCGTCTGGGTGTTATAAATGTCAACCCATATAAAAAGAAATTAGTGATATGTAATACTGGAAAGGAGTTCTACTGGCAAAGTGGTTAAGAGCTTGGCTGTTAACCAAAAGGTCAGCAGTCTGAATCCACCAGGTGCTCCTTGGAAACCCTATGGGGCAGCCCTACTCTGTTCTATAGGGTTGCTATGAGTCCGAATCTACTCAACGGCAATGGGTTTTTTTTTTTTCTGGAAAGATTAATAAAAGTTATCTTAAGAGGTAACTTCAAAACTGACCAAAAAAACCCATTAGTTTAACACAATGGAACACATTTTAAAAAATACTAAATGAGCCAGAGCAGAAAAATTGATACTGAATATTGTGTTAAAAGACTTTCAGAAAGATGACAGCATGAGAACATGTTTCTGTATTTGCCCTCTATAAACCGTATCAAAATTAACTAAAAGAACCAAAAGTGAAATTAAATCAAATGAAACAAGGGAATAATCACCGGTGTAGAAAAACAGTTTTCAGAGCCAACAAAATCCATACTAAAGTACAGGAAAATATTAAAAGTCAAATACCAGTTCCTCTAAAGTCTACAAACCAGCTATATTCAAGTTGATTCTGACTCATGGTGAACCCACGTGTGTCACAGCAGACCTGTGCACCACAGGGTTTTTAACAATGACTTTTAGGAAGTAGGTCACCAGGCCTTTCTTCTGAGGTGCCTCTAGGTGGACACAAACCTCAGATCTTTCAGTTAGCAGCTGTGTGTTAATCGTATGTATCACCCAGGGCCTCCTTAAGTCTATAAGGATACGTATTTTGAAAATCTAAGGCAGGGAGAAGAGGTGGGAGAGAAGGATCACTTGCCCCATTAAGTAGAGAATTGCTTGAATCAGAGGATAGGCCTGCCACTGTTAACCTGGGTCTGGACCCCCAGATGTGATCCCTAAGAAGAGAATTATCAGATACAGTAGAAGTTCGGAGGAAACATGACCAACTGCTACGTGCCCACCTTATCACTCCCCTCCACACTCCTCTTAAACCTCTTTCTGTGATCTGACCTCAGATTATAAATCATTAAACTTTTAGGATACAATTAAAATAGTGTCCAGGAGAATAGGAAACTGAATCAAGGAGACAACCTGTAACATACTTGCATATTTTTTAAAGGATTAATAGAATAAACTCTTTGAAGACAAGTACAAAGAAAGCACCCAACACAGTCTATGTAGAGAGTTAAGTAGGGGTGTGTAACATAAGGTGAAATACACTTTGAAAGAAATCTCAAAGACCATCAAGAACTTTTTAAATTCTATTCTATCTCAACGAATAAAGAGAACATAAACTCTCTAGATTTGGAGGAGGGGAGATGAGACAAGACAATGCAAAAAAAGGGAGGGGGGCTGAAAGAAATAAGAAAGGAACATAGAAAAAAGGTGAAATCATTAAAGAAACAAAACCACACTGAAAAGTATGAGAAGAATCAACATAGCTAAAAACTATCAACCATAAGGAACAAAGAACTATCACGAAGAATACAGGAAAAAAGGACAAAGATCAAACAGCATTTAAGAGTAAGATGCCACATGTAAGATAAAGCCAAAATACGTAAAACCCGAGGTCCTGAGGAAGAATGGAAAGCAGAGGGGACAATTAAAGGTATAATAAAACAGAGGCAGGACCAAGACGGTAGAATAGCCAGCCGCTTCCTGTGAACCCTCTTACAACAAAGACCCGAAAAAACAAGTGAAACGATTATGTTTATGACATGCTAGAAGCTCTGAAAACCAAAGGCAAAGTCAGAAAACGGACTGAGCAGCACGGGGGGAAAGAGACGGTTCAGAAGCAGAGAGGAGTTGCCCGACCTGAATTGCTGGGATTCCTCAGGCACCATTCCCCAGAGCGGCTGTGGTGGACCCGTATGGGCCTATTTCAGGAGAATAACCCCTTGTTGGCAGACTAAAACTGTTTCAGCTGTGCGGTGGAGAGGTGGGTATTTGATGTTTGACATTGCTTTGCCTAATTAACAGAGTCCTTTTTTTTCACCTACCCATACAAGGGGTCTAAGGACTGGTGGCTCCACTCAGGCCACCCAGCCACCCGCAACAGGGGTACCAGGATAACTGGTACCTCCCAATTCCCACAACAAAAAACTTTGGGTGCCCATGGTCCGTCTATGGAACCCACCTATCTGTAGGCTCTAGGAAACCGGGACACTCTTTCCTCAGAGACACTTGGCAGATGATTCTCAGCCCCCTGTCTTGTTCAGAGTGTGACCTGCTAAAACCAGATACCAGTACTTACACCAACCACTCCTGCCCATCTAAGGCTGTAGGACAGAGCCTATACCACATACTTGATGATAAGCTACTTGGACACCTGAGGTGAATTCATACAGGAAAAGTGAATGGAATCCTAGAATGATACACCTGATAACAGCTCTAGTCATCTGGGGACAGGATGTCTGAGCTCCAAAGGTGAAAATAATCAAGCTAGCTCACTCAAGCAACCCATTTTGGCATATCAAAACAAAACAAAGCAAGAAGCTACGATACAGTAAGCAAACATAAACTAATACAATAACTTATAAATGGCTCGGAGACAACAGTCAATATCAAGTCACATAAAGAAACAGACCATGATTGCCTCAACAAGCTCTCAAAACAAAGAGTCAAGGGATGTTCTGGATGAAGATGCCCTCCTGAAATTACCAGATGCACAATTCAAAAGATTAATATACAGAATTCTTCAAGACATCAGGAACAAAATTACAAAGGAGATCAGGCAATATGCAGAACAAGCCTAGGAACACACAAAGTAGTTGAAGAAATTAAAAAGGTTACTCAAGAACATAATGAAAAATTTAATAAGCTGCAAGAATCCATAGAGAGACAGCAACCAGAAATTCAGAAGATTAACAAAATTACAGAAGTAGACAACTCGATAGAAAGTCAAGGGAGCAGAACTGAGCAAGTGGAAGGCAGAATTTCTGAACCTGAAGATGAATCACTTGGCACCAACAGATTTGAAGAAAAATCAGATAAAAGAATTAAAAAAAAAAGAAAAATCCTAAGAATTATGTGGAACTCTATCAAGAGAAATAACCTATGAGTGACTGGAGTACCAGAACAGGGAGGATAACAGAAAATACACAGAGAATTGCTGAAGATTTGTTGCCAGAAAACTTCCCTGATGTCATAAAAGACGAGACAATATGAACCCAAGGTGCGCATCAACTCCACATAAGGTAGATTTTAAAGGAAAGTCACCAAGACATATTATAATCAAACTTGCCAAAACCAAAGATAAAGAGAGAATTGTAAGAGCAGTGGGGGACAAACAAAAAGTCACCTACAAAAGAGAGCCAAGAATAAGCTCAGAACGCTCGACAGAAACCATGCAGGCAAGAACGCAATGGGATGACTTATATAAATCACTGAGGGAAAAAACTTGCCAGCCAAGAATCATAGATCCAGCAAAAATGTCTCTCAATTATGAAGGTGAAATTAGGACATTTCCACAAAAACAATACTTTAGAGAATTTGTAAAAACCAAACCAAACCAAAACTACAAGAAATACTAAAAGGAGTTCTCTGGCTATAAATCAATAATATCAGGTATCAATCCAAGACTACAACACTGGACAGAACAATCAGATGTCAACCCAGACAGGGAAACCACAAAAAATAAATCAAGATTAAAAAAAAAAAAATGCTCAAAACAGGGCAATGGTGATGATATTATGTAAAAGAAGACATTAAAACAATAAAGAGGGATTAAGAAATGTAGTCACAGATCTTTCATATGGAGAAAAAGACAAGGCGATACAAAAAAAATAAAAGTTAGGCTTAAATTCAGAAAAAACAGGTAAATATTAAGGTAACCACAAATGAGGCAAACTATCCTACACATTGAAACAAAATACAAGGAAAAAAGACTCAGCAGAATCAAAATCAACAACAATGAATATGAAAAAAAGACAACAAACTACTCAGCACAAAAATTAACTGGGAAAAAAAAAATGTCAACACACAAAAAAAGACATCAAAATGATAGCACTAAATTCATACCTACCCATAATTACAGTGAATGTTAATGGACTAACTGCACCAGTAAAGAGACAGAGTGGCAGAATGGATTAAAGACACAGTCCATGTGTATGTTGCCTACAAGAGACACACCTTAGACTTAGAGACACAAACTAAAACTCAAAGGATGGAAAAAAAAATGTATCAAGCAAACAACAATCAAAAATAAGCAGAAGTGGCAATATTAATTTCTGACAAAATAGACTTTAAAGTTAAATCCACCAAAAAGGATGAGGACTATATATAATGATTAAAGGGACAATATACCAGGAGAATATAACCATATTAAATATTTATGCACCCAGTGACAGGGCTCCAAGATACATAAAACCATCAGCGTTGAAAAGTGAGATAGACAGCTCCACGATTACAGTAGGAGACTTCAACACACCACTTTCCGTGAAGGACAGAACATCCAAAAAGAAGCTCAGTAAAGACACAAAAGATCTAAATGCCACAACCAACCAACTTGACCTTAGACATATACAGAACACTCCATCCAAGAGCAGTCAGGTATACTTTCTTTCTAGTGCACATGGAACATTCTCTAGAATAGACCACATATTAGGTCATAAACCAAGCCGGAGCAGAACCCAAAACACTGAAATATTACACAGCATCTTCTCTGACCATAAGGCCATAAAAGTAGAAATCAGTAACAGAAAAAGCAGGGAAGAGAAATCAAACACTTGGAAACTGAACAATACCCTGCTCAAAAAAGACTGGGTTATAGTAGACATTAAGGATGGAATAAAGAAATTCATAAAATCCAATGAGAATGAAAACACTTCCTATCACCACCTTTGGGACACAACTAAAGCAGTGTCCAGAGGTCATTTTACATGAATAAATGCAGATACAAAAAGAAGAAAGAACCCAAATCAAAGACTTATCCCTACAACTTGAACAAATAAAATGAGAGCAACAAAAGAAAACTTCAGGCTCCAGAAGAAAGCAAATACTGAAAATTAGAGCAGAATTAAATGCAACAGAAAACAGAAATAAAATTGAAAGAATTAACAAGACCAAAAGCTGGTTCTTTGAAAAAATTAACAAAACTGATAAACCACTGGCCGAACTGAAAAAAGAAAAACAGGAGAGGAAGCAAATAACCCAAATAAGAAATAAGATGGGTGATATTACAACAGACCCAACTGAAATTAAAAGAATCATATCAGATTACTATGAAAAACCGTACCCTAACAAATTTGAAAACCTAGAAGAAATGGATGAATTCCTGGAAGCACGCTACTGTACCTAAACTAGCAGAAACAGACGTAGAACAACTAAACAGACCCATAACACTAAAGAAGAGACTGAAAAGGTAATCAAAAAACTTCCAACAAAAAAAAGCCCTGGTCTGGACAGCTTCACTGCAGAGTTCTACCAAACTTCCAGAGAAAAGCTAACACCACTACTACTAAAAGTATTTCAGAGCATAGAATAGGATGAAATACTCCCAAACTCATTCCATGAGGCCAGCATGTCCCTGATACCAAAACCAGGTAAAGACATCACAAAAAAAGAAAATTACAGACCTATATCCCTCATGAACTTACACGCAAAAATCCTCAACAAAATTCTACCCATAGAATTCAACATCAAAAAAATAATTCACCACAACCAAGTGGGATTCATACCAGCTATGAAGGGATGGTTCAACATTAGAAAAAAAATTAATGTAAGCCACCATATAGATAAAACAGAAGACAGGAATCACATTATTTTATCAATTGCAGGAAAAGCATGTGACAAAGTTCAACACTCATTCATGATAAAAAAAACTCTCAGCAAAATAGAAACAGAAGGAAAATTCCTCAACATAATAAAGGGCATTTATACAAAGTCAACAGCCAACATCATCCTAAAAGGAGAGAGCCTGAAAACATTCCCTTTGAGATCTGGAACTAGACGAGGATGCCCTTTACCACCACTCTCATTCAACACTGTGCTGGAGGTCCTAGCCAGAGCAACTAGGCTAGATAAAGAAATAAAGGGCATCCAGATTTGTTAAGAAGTAGTAGAAGTATCTCTATTTACAGATGACATGATCTTATACACAGAAAACCCTAAAGAATCCTCAAGAAACCTACTGAAACTAATAGAAGAGTTCAACAGAACGTCAGGATACAAGAAAGCATACAAAAATCAGTTGGATTCCTATACACCAGCAAAAAGAACATCGAAGAGGAAATCACCAAATCAATACCATTTACAGTAGCCCCCAAGAAGATAAAATACTTAGGAAGAAATCTTATCAGACATGTAAAAGACTTACACAAAGAAAACTGCAAACGCTACCGCAAGAAACCTACATTAAGTGGAAAAACATACCTTGCTCGTGATTGGAAGACTTAACACTGTAAAAATGTCTATTCTACCAAAAGCAATCTATAGATACAATGCAATTCTGATCCAAATTCCAACAACATTTTTTAATGAGAAGGAGAAACAAATCACCAACTTCATATGGAAGGGAATGAGGCCCCAGATAAGTAAAACATTACTGAAAAAGAAGAACAAAGTGGGAGGCCTCACTCTATGTTAGAGATGTTAGAGCCTATTATACCGCCACAGTAGTCAAAACAGCCTGGTACTTGTACAACAACATAGAGCAATGGAACAGAATTGAGAGTCCAGACATAAATCTATCCACATATGGCAGTTAATATTTGACAAAGGCCAAAATGAATTAAATGGGAGAAAGACAGTCTCTTTAACGAATGGTGCTGGCATAACTGGATATCCATCTGCAAAAAAAAAAAAATGAAACAAGGCCCATACCTCACACCATACACAAAAACAAGCTCAAAATGGATCAAAGACCTAAATATAAAATCTAAAATGATAAAGATCATGGAAGAAAAAACAGAGACAACCCTAACACACACACACACAAAAAAACCCAGATGACACACTAGGAGCCCTAATACATGGCATAAACAGTATACAGAACATTACTAATAATGCAGAAGAAAAACTAGATAATTGGGAGCTCCTAAAATTCAAACACCTAAGCTCAACCAAAGACTTCACCAAAAGATTAAAAAGACTACCTACAGACTGGAACAAGTTTTTAGCTATGACATTTGCAATCAGCACCTGATCTCTGAAATCTACATGATACTGCAAAAACTCAACTACAAAAAGACAAATGGCCCAGTTTAAAAATGGGCAAAGGATATGAACAGACACTTCACTAAAGAAGACATCTGGGTAACTAACAGATACATGAGAAAATGCTCAACGATCATTAGCCATTAGAAAAATGCAAATCAAACTACAGTGAGATTCCATCTCACTCCAACAAGGCTGGCATTAAATCCAAAAGACAAAAAATAACAAATGTTGGAGAGGTTGTGGAGAGACTGAACACTTATACACTGCCGGTGGGAATGTAAAAGGGTACAACCACTTCAGAAATAGACTTGGCGCTTCTTTAAAAAGCTAGAAATAGAACTACCATACAATCCAGTAATCCCACTCCTTAGAATATACCCTAGAGAAATAAGAGCCTTTACACAAACAGATATATGCACACCCATGTTCATTGCAGCACTGTTTACAATAACAAAAAGATGAAAGCAACCAAGGTGCCCATCAACGAATGAACGGATAAATAAATTATGGTATTATTTACACAATGGAATAGTACACATCGATAAAGAACAGTGATGGATCTGTGAAAGAGTTCATAACATGGAGGAATCTGGAAGGCATGTTGAGTGAAATTAGTTAGTTGCAAAAGGACAAATATTGTATAAGACCACTATTACAACGACTCGAGAAATAGTTTAAACAGAGAAGAAAATACTCTTTGATGGTTCCAAGAGGGGAGAGGGAGGGAGGTGGGGGTATTCACAATCACATAATAGATAACTATTTTAGGTGACTGCAAAGACAAGATGCAATACAGGAAAGGTCAGCACAACCGGACTAAATCAAAAGCAAAGAAGTTTCCTGAATAAACTGAAGGCTTCGGAAGGCCAGTGTAGCAGGGGTGCAGGTTTGGGGATCATGGTTTCAGGGAGACATCTATGTCAACTGACATAATTAAATCTATTAAAAAAAAAAACAAAACAAAACAATGTGCATCCCAGTTTGGAGAGCGGCATCTGGGGTCTGAAATGCTAGCAACCAGCCATCTAAGATCCATCAGTTGGTCTCTCAACCCACCTGGACCAAAGGAGAATGAAGAACACCAAAGACAAGGTAATCATGAGCCCAAGAGACAGTAATGGCCACATAAATCAGAGGCTACATCAGCCTGAGACCAGAAGAACTAGATGGTGCCCGGCTACAACCGATGACTGCCCTAACAGGGAACTCAACAGAGATCCCCTGAGGGAACAGGAGAGCAGTGGGATACAGACCCCAAGTTCTCATAAAAAGACCATAGTTAATGGTCTGCCTGAGACTAGAAGGACCCCTGTAGTCATGGTCCCCAGACCTTCTGTTAGCCCAAGACATGAACCATTCCCAAAGCCAACTCTTCAGACAGGATTGGACTGGACAATGGGACAGAAAATGATACTGGTGAAAAACGAGCTTCTTGGATCAAGCAGACAGATGAGACTATGTGTCTGGAGGGGAGATGAGAGGGCAGAGGAAGTCAGAAGTTGGCCAAAGGGACAGGAAAGGAGAGAGTGGAGGGAAGGAGTATGCTGTCTCATCAGGGGGAGAACAATGAGGAGTACATAGCAAGGTGTACATAAATTTTTGTATGAGACTGACTTGATATGTAAACTTTCACTTAAACTAAAAAACTAAACCCAGTGCCGTCGAGTCGATTCCGACTCATACTTAAAGCAGAATAAAATTTTTTTTAAAAAGGTATTAATAAAAGAAAACTTTCCTGCAATAAAGGAACATGCAGATCTGCATACTGAAAGTTCTTACCATGTACCAGGAAAAAGTAATAAAGAACCAATAAAAACCAACACACATATCCTCATATAGTGTTGAAGTTACAGAATTTTAAGCAGGAAGAAATTATGCTTTTACAGTATCCTAAAGGCATCCAGGAATTAGAAGTATCGCATAACAACAACAACAAAAAGCCAAACACATAAAACACAGGCTAACCTCAGGCTTCGCCTCAGGAACATTAAACGCTAGCATATACAGTAATGTCTAAAGCTAAGGCAAAATACAAGATATGATCCAGAGAATTCTTTTCCCAGCCAGGATGTCATTCATGAGTAATAACAATAGACAGACATTCTCAAGTATTAAAAGCTTTCATAATGGGGGCAGAAGGTGGAGGGCTACAGAACACAATCAAAATAAAAATCAAAGTAACAAACTCACAAAGAAAGAAGCTTCATTTTGAAGACAGACAGAATACACTCAATCCACCTAAACTCATCTCTATTAATATCTGGGATCAACAACGGCTTTATGATTATCAACTGTTTATTTCGATAACTGCTACTTTGTTTTGTGCAAAATGACTGATACTATACAGTAAATATTAATTTACTCAAAACATACTCTTTAAGCTTTCCTTCACTGTAATTTTATTTTACAAAAACACTAAACATCAGCCCCCCTCCACAACATAATAAATATTTAATTTCTTGAACATTTACCATATACCAAAGCTAGTGTTAGGGACAGAGTAAAACAGAACTCATCCTTTTGTGGAGCTTAGTCTAATGTGCCAAACGTAAGTATCCTATCAAAAGAAAGTGAGGTGCTTTTTTAAAAAAATAAAGATGCCTAGTGCCACAACACCATATTTACTAACCTAAGGATTTTTTTTTTTTTAACTTCCCAGGTGATTCTGATAGCCAGGTTTAGCAATGTCTCCAATAGCTACAGCATGAGCTGCAACCTCTTCAAATTTCCTGGAGTTTTCAAAGGCAGATATAACAACATCCAGTAATTTCACTGTTGTCTATCTTTTATTGGGTTCTAAGGTTTTTGGAAATAGGCAGTATAGGTCTAGAATTTTACTATAAATTCTACACTGTGTCATTGCTTTTTGAACACTCCTCAGTAAATTTTAAATGTCTTCAAAAACAGAGTAGCAGCAAAATGCAACTCTGTGAAAGCAATCATTCAAGTGTTTGATGGATTAAAAAACCTACTTTAATTACACTGAACGGTGTATCTGTTCCACCGTGTGTGTGTATGTATATATGTATACATAGAAATCGTTAATTAAACGTAATTAAGCTATTATGTTATCCAGGAAATGCTGCTTATTTTATGAGCAAAACAAAAGGCAAATCTGGTACATTTACTGGCAATCCACATCAGATACATGTATTAAACTGTTAACTTGTTGTTAGCTGCTGTTGAGTCAGCTTCAACTCACGGCAATCTTATGTATAAAGAAGGGTCCATCTTTATGATCCTTGGTATGTCTGAGTCCATTGCTGTGGCTATTGTGTTAAACTGACACCCAGTAACTGAACTCCTTAAAAAAAAAAAAAAAAAGCTGATATTTGTGTAATGATCTACAGAAGAATGTGATTAGCTGAAGATTAAATGCTGGCAAGTCATTTACAACAACCTAGTTTGATGATTAATGACAATAAG
This sequence comes from Loxodonta africana, assembly GCF_030014295.1. Lineage (NCBI taxonomy): Eukaryota > Metazoa > Chordata > Mammalia > Proboscidea > Elephantidae > Loxodonta > Loxodonta africana. The sequence goes on along the minus strand of NC_087345.1, from coordinate 170,647,132 downwards.
TAAAGACTTCCCTACCTGTAATTGTTATTAAAAAGTTAAGCAACTTACTTACTATATGGCTCCACAATCTTACTCATGGGCATTCATTCCAGAGAAATGAAAGCTTATGTTCACACAAAAATCTGTACACAAATGGTCATAGTACTTATATTGGTAATAGCTGAAAACCAGAAACAACTAAGTGTCCTTTAATGAGGAAATGATTAAACAACCTGTGATACACCCATATTGTGACATATTAGCAATTAAAAACAAATTATTAATACACACGAGTTTGATATCTCAAACTGTTCTGTCTTGACTGTGGTGGTGGTCACAGTAATCTACTCCTGTGATAAAACTGCACTGAACACATACACACACACGAGTGCATTTAAACTGGTGAGATTTGAACAGGGTTAGTAGATTTTATAACTGTCAATTCCCTGGTTGTTACGAAGTACTATAATTATATACAAGAAGTTACCACTGGGGGGGACTGGGTAAAGGTTATATGGTTCTGTCTGCATTATTATTATTATTTTACAACTGCAAGCAAATTACCTGGAAATAAAAATTTTAAAAGTTAACCAGTTGGGATTTTATTCTAAACGAAACTAAAGTGGAATCACGTTGCCTCTAGTCTCTTATTAACAAAACATATGTGGTTTTGTTCTCTGAGTGCTTGGAATGAGAAAGACAATCTTGCTAGTGATATGCTTGCAGATTGCTCCTCGCCATCCCCACTTTTAATTACTCCTGCTACCTCATCTAACCTCCATGGCTTTTCTCACATTCTCCTTACTCTTCTGTCTCCATGACTTTCAGTCAGTACTAGAGCTTTCTCCAAAAAACCATCTTTGCCTTCTACAGGCAACATCAATATGTCAGCCAATTTCCCTTCCCACTATCTTGTTTCTCAATTTCGTTTTCTCTAACTTCTGGACTTGATGCCATTTTAGAAAGCAAGTTTCTATTTAAATAAGGTTTTACTGCAATTCCCCTTAAACATACAGTATACTGAGACTATCTTGTATTGCTATCATTAATGGCCATAAATTTTAAAAATGAAAAAAGAACCAAAGACTTTACGTACTTCATGCAAAGACTTATCGTATAATTCCCAAATTTGACTAATTAGTACCATGAAATACAGCATTTTTAAGAGTATTAAATTCTAACAAATACTTTCAAAAATAGGAAACTATTAGGTAACAGAAAACTTTGCTGTAGCCAACATGGAGCACCACATTTAACATTCCCTCTTTTCTCATTTAAAGTTGAAAACCTCACTTGTTCTACCTCCTAGAAAACAATCACTAAGACTATCTGTGGTTAAAACCAAAGTTAAGGACAGGCAGAAATACCAGGTATTACTAGAAAAGCTAAGCATATCAGAGAATCCAATTACGTTGAGAAGATTAATATGGTTACTTCTATCTAATCTGAATAGATTTTTTACCCAAACTGACACTATCATGAAATGGGAGAAAAAAGAGGAAATAACGTTCACTGATCACCCTCTATGTGGCTAAACCAAACCCAGTGCCGTCGAGTCAATTCTGACTCATAGTGACCCTATAGGACAGAGTAGTACTGCCCCACAGAGTTTCCAAGGAGCGCCTGGCGGATTCTATGTGGCTAGGGACTGTTAAAGATTTCAGCCACGTTAGTTCATTTAATCAAGGAAATCTTTGAGCGGGTAGTAAAAATACTTTACAACTCAAAAAACAGAGGAGAAAAAACCTTCCCTCCCCCGAAAGATTCTGATTCCATAGTCTGGAAAACAAAACCTTACTCGTCATTCCCACCTAGTGAAAAAAAAGTATCTTCATTCCCCCCCCGCCCCCCCCGTCTTTGTGTCAAATCCCACTAAAACATACACATACATATCTCCCCTAATGTTAATTTTTTTAACCCACTTTTATTTTTTAAAAAATCAACATTTAAAAGTGAACTTTTCATTTCTTGGTAATTTTTTTAAAAAAAAGGAAAAATTTAAATCCATAAAAGTACATTTCTGAAAAACACAAAATAAACACAAAACAAGCCAAATCCATGGAAATGATAAACACCTGCACATCAGAACAATAACCGGAAGGAGGAGGTAGAGGGTAGTATGACTGAGGAAGCGTAGCACACAAGGGGCTTCCTTTATTTGTTATGTTTTATTTCCTGAACTAGGGGTAAGTATACAACTTCTGGAGAGCTACAACAGATCACCACTCTACAATACTGTTAACTTTGGAATCTACCATTCGTATTAAAAAAGAGAATACAAACTAAAATATTCAAGTGGTTTTCAAAATCTTAAAAAAAAAAAAAAACTGTCTAAAATTAATTCTTACCCAAAATATATAGATAAAACAAAGAAAAGTGGAGCAGATCTCTCTTCCCTTGCTCCTAACATTTGCCTGCAAAAGGCAACATCTGAAGAACACCCATGACACCAAAGGCTGCAGTTTGAAAACACGAAGGAAACATCCATTTAGCAACCAGAGCCTCAAATTAAACAATCTTCCCATATATAACTTTTAAAATGGTCCTACAGTGATCTCTCCAGCTATAATTAATCGGCAAATAACCACACTGTAGCAGTAACACGTTGCCTTATTATTATCATCAATGAACTGTTAATGCTTTTATTTAAAAAAAAAAAAAAAAAAAATCAAATCCATTGCCGTTGAATCAACTCAGACTCATGGCGACCCTACAGGACAGGTCCCACAGAGTTGGTTTCCAAGGAGCGCCTGGTGGATTTGAACTGCAGACCTTTTGGTTAGCAGCTGAACTCTTTACCACTACGCCACCAGGGTTTCCAAAGCCAACCCTTTAGTTTGTACACTAAATCTCAAGACGACTTTGCTTCAGCAACTGCTCATTCTGCAATCAATTTTTTCCTCTGTATTGGATTGTTTCCACCTGCACATCAACAGGCTGCAGTCACTCCCATCTTTAAAGTAAAAAAAGAAAAGGACCTTTTCCTTTAGCCCACGTCCTACTCCATCAAAGCCTTTTTATAGCAAAACTGCTCAAAAGAGTTTGCTACATATACTCACTGTCACCTCCTCTCCTCTCAGTCTCTCAAACCCACTCCAATTAGGCTTTCCTTCATTCCCCCAAATCCACTGAAACCGCTCTTTTATCAAGGCCAGTGACCTCTGGGTTGCCAATTCTCAGTTCTCATGTAATCCAACCTATTAGCAGACTCAGACACAAAGGATCAGTCTCCCATTCTTGAAACACTTTTTTTCACTTGGCTTCCAGGATACATGCTTTCTCGATCCTCTTCCTATTCCACTGGCTGCTCCTTTGCATTCTCCTTTGCTATTCCCGCCTCATAATCTTGATTTCTAAACATCATAGTAGCACAGGGAGAATTCACAGCCTTCACCTTCTTTTCTCCATCTACAGTCAACCAGTTGCCACCAAGTTGATTCTGACTCCTGACGACTCCATGTGTGTCACAGTATAACTGAGCTCCGTAAGGTTTTCAAAGGCTGATCTTTTCAGCAGCAGACCACCAGGCCTTTCTTCTGAGGTGCCTCTGAGTAGACTCAAACCTCCAACCTTTGGATTAGCAGCCAAGCCCTTTAACTGTACACCCAGGGATTCCGTTATCTATAGCAGCGGTGGGCAAACTTCCGAGCAGTCATATCTGGTCACACCCATTAGTTCACAAACTGTCTACTAGGCTGCATCTGCACTATGATGGTACAGCAGAGTATTTGCAAGAATTTCTATGGCTGCAAATCCAGAAATATGTATTTACTACCTGGCCCTTTACAGAAAGTCTGGGGACCTCTGATCTTTGCTCACTTTTTACAGAATCTAGTTGATATCTAGTCTCACGGTTTTAAATTCTATCTATACACTTAGTTCAGCCCAAATCTCTCCCTTAATACTCCAGACTCATAGCCACCTGCTACATGGGTGTCTAAACCAGATTCTCAAATCTTAGATCATCTAAAAAACAAACTCCTGATTCTCCTCATCTCAATAAATGACAGCTCTAGCTTGTAACTGCTTAGGACAAGAGTCTTGGAATCACGCTTAACTTCCAGTCCATCGGCTGACTCTTTCAAAATATATCCAGAATCACACCACTTCTATTGCTAACCACTGATCTCCAAACCACCACTTTGTTCAGAGTAAAAGCCAAAATCCCTTCCAAAGCCTACAAAGCCCTACATGATCTGGCTCCTGCTACCTCCTCTGACTTTCCCCACTCTAAAAACACTGGTGGCTACCTTGTTGTTTAGACGCACCAAACATCCTCTCACCACAAACCAAACCCAACCCACTGCTGTTGAGTCAATTCCAATTCACAGCGACCCCATAGGGTTTCCAAGGCTGTAAATCTCTAGTGAAGCAGACTACCACATCTTTCTCCCACGGAGCTGCTGGTAGTTTCAAATTGCCGACCTCTCAGTTCACAGTCGATCACTTCTTCTCACAAGGCCTTGTGCCTGTGCCTGGAACACTCTTCCCCCAAGCATATCCTATTTCCCCTTGACCAACTTCATTTTTCTACAAGGCCCCCTTTGTTTATTGTCTATCTCTCCCACAAAAATGTCAGTTCCTGGAGAGCAGTTTTAACTATCTCATTGTCTGCATATTCATAGTGAGTGGTGCACAGGTGCTCAGTATACCTGTTGAAAGAATACATGTCTGTATTCTTCATCAGTGCTATATCAGTATCTCATGGAAAATGTCACTCTTCCCCCCAATACTTCACCTTATACATTCCACTCATTCTATCAACAAATTCAGCTTGGTTGATTTGTATCAAATGCACTGCTACAGTCTTCATTCTAGGATTTTCTGATTTCTTCCAATTTTTCAATAGTATCCGAAGCAGTACTTGACTTCGAGATGCCTCCTAATCATATCAACTAAAAAACTCTCTTTAATCCAGGATACCCCCCCAACCCTGGGAGTCCTTGAACTTCTGGAGTACATGAGGTTTCACTGACTCTGAAACACACTCAGCTTTATTTTACTTGCTTTCATTCATATCAACAATTTCAGTCTTTGACACTATGAAGTGCAATCATGAGGAACGAAGTTAAAAATGGAAAATTCTGAACATACGCAGGTTGGTTCATATACATACAACTTTTTAAAAAATTTATACAAGTAGATTGTTGTACACAACATTAGAGAAAAAAGTGGCAGTGGGAAAAAAGTTCAGCAAATAATTTCATAGGAATACAGTTTTATCTCTAAAGATTGATTTTGCTTATAGAAATTTCACAAGGAAAAGAGGGAGGCCAAACAATGACCCACCAAGGAGGAGTTTCTCAGAAGTGATACAAGTGACCCTAAAAATATTTTCTTAACATATGTCAAAAATCTACTCAAAGAAATTTTTCTGAATTCACATTTTAAGGCAACTCCTTTACTTTCTGACTCTGGTTGTTAAAGAAAATCTTATGTAATTTACATGTTGTTCTTGTTGTTAGGTGCCATTGAATTGACTTCAATTTATAGTGACCTCGTGTGACAAAGGAGAACCGCCTCATAGAGGTTTTTAGGCTGTAATCTTTATGGGAGCAGATAGATCTTTCTCCTGCAGAGCCTTTGAGTGGGTTCTAACTACCAACCTTTCAGTTAGGGGCCGAGTGCTTAGCCTCTGCACCACAAGGGCTTCTTATGCTTTATATTCTTATGCTAATACAGTGAAAACTGTGAGAGGTGGAACTCTCGATGGGGCTGCCTTGTTTTTCCAGGTCCCACAAGTTTTCGGCTTTTGACGGGGTGCAACCAAAACACCAAACCAAACCCAGTACCACTGAGTCGATTCTGACTCACAGTGACCCTAGAGAACAGAGTAGAACTGCCCCACAGAGTTTCCAAGGAGCACGTGGCAGATTCGAACTGCTGACCCTTTGGTTAGCAGCCATGGCACTTAACCACTACACCACGAGGGTTTCCCGACGGGTTGCAGTCACCACTTTCCTATTGCTCTCTTTTTAGTGGAAAATATTTGAGTCTCTCTTTGACAAGTTTCCACCTACAAAAGTTCCGGCTTTTGCAGGTTTCGCTGTAGTAACACTGTAGCATATTAACATAGCTTTGTGATACATGAGTTATATGAAAATGCGATTTGTAACAGCATTAAAAATGCAGTGAACTATGCCTCAAAGAGCTCATTACGCGATTACACAAGGTACTCAACTTCATTTCTAAATCCTGGTACTGGAGCCCCAGTCAGGGATTAACCACTCATTACCTGTTTGTATTACAAAAAGAGTTTTAACATAATCAATCTTGACTTAGCAGACTTTTCAGGAATGCAACCAGAGCATGCAATTACTGTATCATATGTTTAGGACAAATCCCAACTTAAAATTGTTGGATTAAAGTGTCAAGTTTTCCTTTAACAACACTATTTCTAGAAAGAAAAACCTTCCTCAGCTCAAAATAACCCATTCACATTCAGGCCAAAAACTGAGTGCCAATGTAAAACAGTTCACAATCACTGTCAGAACCCCCTGAAAAATTCAGATGCAACCAAGCACTAGAATAAAAAAGATACATCTCCGCAGAAGGGAGAGGTTCAGAGACCTATTTATAATATTGTATGCATGTATGTATCAATGGGTATTTCCAAAGTTCTCTAGTAAAATCCCAAGTGACTTAAGTGTCACCAAGAATAAGAAGGCACAAGAACACTGGCAACTCCAAGGCAACTCTACCCAGTCCCAAAACACGCAGTACTTGCTTCCAGGAAAAATGAAGGATACTTCTCTAGACTTAAATGGTCCATGTTCTCCTGGCAACAAAATTTTAAAAGATTTTTTTTTTTTTTTTTTTTTTTTAATTTTTAAATTTTCTAGTTCTACTCTAGACTTCCTGCCACTAATCATACCAGGAGATTCTAGTTCCTCTATTCCGTTATATCTCCATTAGGCTTACGACACAAAGCTGTAATATTCATCAAAATGAAAGTTGGGAGCATGTTAAATCCAGGTCCCACCAATTCTGAACCAGTTGGTCTTGAATGGGATTGACTGGCATTTTTAAACACCCCCAAATGATTCTGGGGCAAGTGGTTTATGAGCCACACTTTCACAAACAACAGAACAATGTTTTTGACCAAGCAAAACCCAGAATACTTCTCTGAAATACACTGAGCTTACAGTATGTTCTGAAGAACATTGAAAAATTGACAGGACTCAGTAAGACCACTGCCAGTATATTTATAGCATGTATTTACTTTTTGCCCAAAAAATAAGGAAAAAAAAAAACAGCTTTATAGACCCTAAATAACTGATAAATGCCACTTGCACTGATCAAGCCTTTAAGAACTAGACATGTAAGTCCTCTGGGAGGGAAAAATTCTTGAGAATCCAAGTATTTGAACAATCTGTTGTTCCCTTGCTTAAGAACCACAGTATCACAAATGTCACTTGCAATCCTTTTGATTATTCCATTTCAATGTACTCAGTGTGTTAGCACTAACTACTAATTAGTAATTCTTAACCACACATTTTAAATACCATTTTCAAATTGCTGTAAAATGAAATGTCAAGGACAAAGGCAGGAATCTGCCTGAAATGCTCAAAAAACTGCAAAGAGGTCAGTGTGACTAAAGCTCAGCAAATGAAGAGCAGATCTAGAGATACAAGGTCAAACAGGTAACATGGGGGAAAGGAACAGATCTTAAAAGGGCCTTCTGGGCCATCATAAAAGGACATTTTAAAGGGTTTTGAGATTATTAACACGATCTCACTGCTACATTGAGAACAGACTGAAGAGGAAGGGTTAGAAGATAGGAAAGCAGAAGACTAGTTAAGGAAGCGCAAGTGTGTGGCCTGAGCAATTGGGAAGCTGCCGTTTCTATTTAATAAAACACAGAAGCTAGTAGCTCTGTAGGAGAAGAGACCTGGCAATCTATCTGCTCCCATAAAGATTTCAGCCTAGGAAACCCTAATGGACAGTTCTACTCTATTCTATAGGGTTGCTGTGAGATGGAATCGACTCAATGGCTCACGACAACATAATGCACACATGCATAAAACACCAAACCCAGTGCCGTCGAGTCGATTCCGACTCACAGCAACCCCACAGGACGGAGTAGAACTGCTCCATAGGATTTCCAAGGAGCATCTGGAGGATTCGAACTGCTGACCCTTTGGTTAGAAGCCACAGCACTTAACCGCTACGCCACCGGGGTGTCCACATACATACATATATCCATGCATATATATAATTTTTAATTGCTAATATTTTTTGAGTATTTATTATTTGCCCAACACTACTGAATTTTCCACTTATCTATAATTTGAAAATTCAAGCCTACAGGAAAGTTTAAAGAACAGTACAGTCAGCACCCACATGTCCTTTACCTAGATACAGCAATCAAGAATTGAATTTTCCAATGTTCACTGCAGCATTATTTATAATAGTCAAAGGGTGGAAACAACCCAAGTGTCCCTCCACAGATGAGTGGATAAACAAAATGTGATATATACATACAATGGAATATTATTCTCCCATAAAGAGAAATGAAGTTCTGATGCATGCTACAACATGGATGAACCTTGAGAACATTAAGTGAAATAAGTCAGATGCAAAAGGACAAATATTGTATAACTCCAAGTATATGGAATATCTAGACCAGGCAAATGCATAGAGACCATAGTTTCCTGGTGGTTACCAGGGACTGGGGGAGGGGGAAAATAGAGTTATTGGTTAGGGGGCACTGAGTTCTATTTGGAGGATGAAAAACTTCTGGAAACAGTGGTACACACATGGTGAATACAACTAGTGTCACTAAAATGTACATTTATAAATGATCAAAATGCCATATTTTTTGGTATATATATTTCACTACAACAAAAAATTCTTAGTGAAAAAAATGGAGAGGCTGAGAGAAAAGCAAGTTTGGGAGGAAAAAATGAGAAGTTCAGTTCTGAACATTATAATACAATCACTGTAAGAGTTGTATGGGATAAAGAATGTGCTAACTAACCTAGGTTGGGGGTTAAAGGGCTTGAGGAAGTAACATTTAAGTTAAAAGCCTGAAAAATAGGAAGTTGATCAGGCTAATGCGGCTAAAGGATAGAAAAGTATTCCAGAAAAAACACATGTGAAGGATGCAAGGTAAAAGAGAATTCTACCTTCAAAAGAACTGAAGCATTTAGGAAAGCTGGAGAAGCAGAAAAGAGATGCAGCTCCTCAAAGAAATGTTTGTTCTTTATCTTAAAACAGAGATTTTTACACAAAGAATGAGGAAATGTGCTTTTCTTAAAAAGTGATCCTGGCTGCACTGTGGAGAAGGACTTGGAGGCAGTGTGTCACTGCTTTAATTCAGGCAAAAGAGGATCTTGAGCTGAGCTAGAAAAAGTGAACAGATTCAAGAGATATTTCAGAGGTAAGAACTAAGACACTCTAAGTGAATATTGGGTATGAGAAAGATAATGACACTAACAGAGTCAAGAGTAAAAGACACCACCATAAAGAGAATTTAAGCTCATACAACAAGTAAATGGCACAACCAGGACTCTTGATCTGAACCTCAGCACTCGTTCCATTCCATCACACAACTACAGAAGCCTACAACTTTGCAAATAACTTGACTCATTCCAGGTATTTTCACTTTTGAAAAATCCATTTCCACCAAAATAAACTGCAAAACTACACATTAACATGTGCATTCTACTTACTTTCAATTTAAGAACAAGAATGACTCTTCCGTTCCGGGAAGATGGAGGCATGAGGAGATCTAAGATCCCAACTCTTGCCACAAGAACACCAGTAGGGGCAGTCAGCACCTGTATGCCGCCCTATAGGAACTCTGAAACAGTGGACAACGAATGGCAGCAAGAAACAGTATCATCCAGTAGGAAAAGCACGTCTTCCGCTGTCTCCATCCTCGCCATCCAGGCATGACAGATGGACTGCTCCAGAAATGCTGCAGCCATGCCACACCACAAACCAACACAGACCTCTCCTATGCACTGGACAGGACTCCGACCTCTAGCTCTGAAACTAACGGCACGGATCTCCCAGGCAAACTATTCAGGGTGACGGCAGAAGGGAGGCAGCAGCCATACAACGCCAGCGCAGCCCTAGTAGACCCATGGCTCTCCTGTGCACAGAGCAGAACCCAGATCTCTGTCTTTGAAATAAACAGATCTTCCTAAAAGACTGCTCAGAAAATACTGTCTTCCCTCGGTATCCGCAGGAGATTGGCACGGGGACTCCTGTGGATACCAAATCCATGAATGTTCAAGTCCCTTACAGAAAAAGGCATTGTATTTTTTTTTTTTTTTTTAACACTGTACAGAAAAGAACAATGTTTTGCTTTGAAGTAGACCAGCGATGGCTGAGCCAGGTTAGGGTGGACACGTGAGGCGCTGTATCAAAGCAGGCACGTCGAAGGACAGCCGCATCTGGGCCCTCTTGCCACAGGCAAAAGCTCTGGGTGACTTTGGATGCCAGCATATACACGGTGCAGAGTGCAAGGTCCTGGGCCTGTCAATTTTGCTCTCTCCTTCTGGACCCGAGACCTGTGCCACAAACATGCTCGGCCAGACCCTCCGTCACATGGCCCCATTCCTAGTGTCCTCACTTGTCCAAATTGTGTTGGGATGCAGTTACCTCTGTCCCCCTGGCAGCTTCTTCCTTCACAGCCTCATACCACTCCTTGGGCAAACCCTGTCTTGCCCTTACTTGCAACTACCACAGAGCAGGAAAGAGAGCAGTACTCAAAGTATAAAGATGGTGCCTCCTAAGAGTTTTCTGCAGAAATGTGCACCCATGAAAACACTATTTGGGGGAAATGAGAAAGCTAACATCTTGGAGAATTCGAAAGTCCCATCTTCAACAACAACAACAAAAAATCACAGGCACGTAAATTAACTGGAAATGATGACCCACTCAACTGAACAAGAAAGGAGAGAAATATTTACAAAAACATGAATAACAGATTAGAACTAAAACAAATGAGAAGAATTAACACAACATTAAAAAAAAAAAGCTCAAAGAAACAAAGAAAAACACAAAGAACTAAAAGAAATCAGGAAAATGATAGATGAACAAAATAAAACTATTAAAAAAAAAAGAGAGAGAGAGAGAACTGTAAAAAGAAACCAAACAGAAATACTAGAACTGAAAGACACGATAACTGAAATTAAAAAACTCATTGGAAGGAAATGAAAATAGATTTGAGCTGATGAAAGAATCAGCAAACTACAGGATAAGGAAATAAAAAATCAGGTAAGCACATTAAAAAGATTCAAAATAAATCACCTAACTCTGTAACCTGAGAACCAGAAAAAGAGCAAACTAAACCTAAAGCTGCCAGAATGAGAGAAATAGCAAAACTCAGAGCAGAGATAAATGAAATACAGAATAGAAAAACAAATGAGAGAATCAATGAAACCGGAGTTGGTTTTTCTGAAAAGACCAATAAAACTGACAAACTTCTAGCTAGACTAACAAAGAAAGACAGGAGGTGCAAATATCTAAAATAAAACACGGAAGTGGGGACATTACAATCAATCCTGCAAAAATAAAAAGGATCATAAATGAATACTATGAACAACGGCGTTGTTGTTTGGCGCCGTCAACCCGATTTCAACTCACGGCAATCAGGTGACAGAGCAGAGCTGCCCACAGGGTTTTCTAGGCTGTAATCTTTATGAGAGCTGATCACCAGGTCTTTCCACCTTGGGGAAGCTGAGGGGATTCAAACAGCCAGTCTCTCGGTTAGCAGCCAAGGGGTTAACCTTTGCTCCACCCGGGCTCCTTACCATACACTAAGAAATTAGATAACCTAGATGAAATTGACAAATGCTAGAAACAAATACACTTCCTACGCTGGATCAAGAAGAAATATAAGATCTCAACAAACCCAAGTGAAGAGACTGCATCAGTAGTATTTTGCTGTGGTTGGTAAGTGTCACTGAGTTGATTTTCAACTCAGAGCGACGCCATGTGCAAAGAACCTCTATGGAGGTCCAGTGAACCTCTCAAGGACCAGATGACTTCACTGAGGAATTCTACTGAACATTTATAGAAGTGACCCTGATCCTTAACTCTTCCAAACAACAGAGGAAGGAGGAAACACTTCCTAACTCATTCTAGGAGGTTAACATTGCTTTGATACCAAAGCTAGACAAAAACACCTCAAAAAAAGAAAACTACAGACCAATACCCCTTACGATTATAGACACAAAAATTCTCAAAGCAAACCAAATCGAAAAGCATACTAAAAAGGAATATACACCACAATCAAACAGAATTAATCTCAAGAAGCAAGAGTGGTTCAACATTAGAAAATCAATCAGTATAACACACCGCATTAATAGAACAAAGGAAAAGAACCACATGATCATCTCAGCTAATGCAGAAAAGGTATCTGACAAAACCCAACACCCTTTCACAATAAAAACACTCAACAAGCTAGAAATGGAAGGGAAATTTCTTAATCTGATAAAATGCATTCGTTAATACACGAATAGCTAACATCATACTAAGTAGAGAAAGACAGAGATCACGCAAAAGACAATGATGTCTGCCTTCCTTGCTACTCAACATTGTATTGCAAATCAGTCAGAGCAATTACACTAGAAAAAGAAAACCTATTCAAATTAGGGGGAAAAAAAATCCACTGTCATAGATTCTGACTCATAGTGACCCTACAGGACAGAGCAGAACTGCCCCTTAGGGCTTCCAAGAAATACCTGGTGGATTTGAACTGCTGACCTATTGGTTAACAGCCGCAGCTCTTAACCACTATGTCACCAGGGTTTGTAGATGACATGACCCTATATGTGGAAAATCCCAAGGAATCCACAAGAAAGCTACTAGAGCTAATAAACAATTTCAGCAAAGCAGCAGGATAAAAGGCCAACAACACATGTATCAGCAGGGTTTCTAAACAACAGCAACATTCTAAAAAACAAAACTAAGGAAATAATAGCATCCAAAAGGATAAAATATCTAGAATAATTTAAACCAAAGAAGTAAAAAGACTGTACACTGAATAAAGCACTACTGAAGTTAAAGACAACCAAAACAAATGAAAGGACACTCCATGTTCATCGATTAGAAGACTTAATAGTGCTGACATGTTAATATTACCCAAAGCAAACCACAGCATCAACGCTCTATCAAAATTCCAACAGCCTTCTTTACAGAAATGGAAAAGCTAATCCTCAAAGTTATATACAACTGCAAAGCTCCCTGAACAGACAAAACAGTCTTGGAAACGAATAAAGTAAGAGGATTCACATTTCCCAACCTGAAAACATACTATAAAGCTCCAGTAATCAAAACAAACTGGCACCGGTATAATGTCAGACATATTGCCCAATGGAATAGAACTGAGAGTCCAGAAACAAACCCACATATCTCTGGTCCATTTCTTTTTGATAAGCGTGGTTAAGCCCATTCACTGGGGGAAAGAAGAGTCTAACAAATGATGTTGAACAACTGTACTTCCACATGCAAAAAATGAAACTGGACTGATTCCTCACAAAACCATAAAACTCTTTAAGGGAAAACACAGGAGTGATGCTTCAGAACACAGTATTTGGCAATGGACTCAGATATGACACTGAAAGCACAAGCAACAAAAGAAAAAGTAGGTAAATGGGATTTCATCAAAATTAAAAACCTTTGTTCATCAAAGAACTTTATCAACAAAGTGAAGAGACAACCTACAAATGGGAAAAATGTTTTGTAAACTATGTATCTGATGAGGTTTTAATACCCAGAATATACAAGGAACTCCTATAACTTAACAGCAAAAGGACAAACAAATCAATTAAAACATAAGCAGAGGACTTAAATAGACAGTGTACCAAAAAACAAATACAAATGGCCAACAAGCACATGAAAAGATGCTCAGCGTCAAGACGCATTAAGGAAATGCAAATCAAACCCACAGTGAGATAATCATTTTACCCCTACTAAGATGGCTATGATTTAAAAAAAAAAAAAATCTGCTGCTGTGGAAAACAATTTGGTAGTTCCTCAAAAAGTTAATCATAGAATTACCACAGGATCCAGCAATTCCACTTTTTGGTATATACTCAAAAGACTGAAAGCAGAAACATAAAAAAGATACACATACACCAATGTTTGCTGCAGCGGCTACTCACAGTAGCCAAGATGGAAACAACCTAAATGTCCATCAACAGATGTATCAATAAACAAAATGTGGTACACACAATGGAGCATTACTCTGCCATGATACATGCTACAACACAGAGGAACCTTGAAAACATTAAGCTGAGTGAAGTCAGTCAGTCACAACAAGATAAATGTTGTATGATCCTACTTATGTTCTGTTGTATATACTTACCACAAAAAAAAAGAATGACTCCTCAATTTTAACTGACATTATAAAATTGCATTATGCCTTTGTTTTACAATACCATAAGTATCCTAAATAATTAAGTGAAAACCAGAAAAGGCTATACATTTAAAATACAAAGGATACACAAAAATTTCTGAAATATGAAATTAGTATTTCTCATTTTTCAAAAAGTAAACCTATCGTAATTACGTACCTACTGACGGATTAAATCTAAAATGATTAATACTCAATATTTCAAAAGCCATGATGATTATTTCCTGACAGAAAGCAGCAAATGGATACTGTATTTGATGGGCAACTTAAAACTTAATAAACTGGAAGCTGTATTGACAGTTACACACTAAACCGCTTTTTACATAAACAAAACGGATTTTACAGTACATACATTAAACCCACTGCTGTCAAGTCAATGAGGGCTCATAGTGACCCTACAGGGTAGAGGGGATCTGCCCCACAGGGTTTCCAAAGCTATAAACCTTTATGGAAGCAGACTGCCACATCCTTCTCCTGCAGAGCAGCTGGTGGGTTCGAACCGCCGACCTTTCGGTTAGCAGCCAAGTGCTTAACCAATGCGCCCCGAAGGCTCCTCAGTATATACATTACATACAGTAAAAACTGCAAGGGACTTCTGTTTATAATAGTCTTGAAATTTTTCAACCTTATTGCTCAAGTGAAACTCCATAAATACAGAGACAACTATTTTGCTCTTATACCCTTTTCTATATAGTGATGAAAATACTAAATGAATACCAGTGGGAAATATTCCAAATGTCCCCAAAGAAACAAAATTAAAAAAAAAAACAAAAAAAACCCAGTTGCTGTCGATTTTGACTCATAGTGGCCCTATAGGACACAGCAGAACTGCCCCATAGGGTTTCCAAGGAGTAGCTGGTGGATTCAAACTGCCGACCTTTTGGTTAGCACCTGTAGCTCTTAAACACTACAATGACAGGGTTTCCACACACATACAAAAGAAGCCATAAATACTACACTATACCTGTGGTGGTAGCAAGAAAGTTTTAGTTACTTTGTGTTGGGCAAGGAACAGCAAATATCTGAAAGCATAAACTATTAAGGCACAAAAATCAAGAGGTTCCCCTCTACATGTCACAATCTATTTGGAAAGGACCTTGGGGATTATCAAATTCAGCCCCATTTTTTAGCAGGGGGGAAAAAAGAGCAGCATCAGCCCAATGGTTATAGGATTTCCCCATGGTCAAAATGCTAATATCCAGATGTAACACCTGTTTAGTGCTCTTTCCACTTTATGATTTTCTTGCCTTAATTGTTATTAAGTTGACAAAGATCTATCTCAAGCAGCATGCCATCCTAAAAAATGGTATTGTTCCAAAATGAAACTTTCTTCAAGATATTAGAATCAAATCAGTATTCAGAGTTCTGGCTCCATGATTTAACATTTTCTTTTTCAAATTTTAAACTTTATTTGGTAGTAGGTTCCTTAACATAATGCTTTGACACATTCATTAAAAACCCAAAGGTCTTATTAAAAACAGAAGAGATACTTCAAGCAAAAAAAAAAAAGAACCAAAGGCCATCATTTAAAGTTCTTCTGAAATAACACTGCACAAAAAGAGAATACAGAAAAGCATATAAACCCTTCTATATGCTCTGATTCTTTCCTCCATCGTTAACATGTTAATGATACTAAAAGGACTAAGAGAAGTGACAGTTAATACGCTATAAAGAAAATCAGGGTCACAAAACCAAAACTTAAGTACCAGTCTGACCAACAAGTCTCAATTTCACCTTACTTCTATCATTTCTGAGCCGCAGTAGAGGAGAAACTGTAATATACTACACCAGCATCTGCAAAAAATAAACTAGTTCTTTTTTAAGCCAGAAGATGGCTTTTTCAAAACCACACGTATCTTTAAGAACATACACTGAGAAAGAATTGGAAAGGTGACAAATTTGATTTTTAAAAAGTAAACAGAATATTCATATTAAAAAAATAGGAACTTTCAAAACTGTCACCTTAAGGAAGCGCAAATAATGCCAATTCTCGAAACATTTATTACTCCTCTTTGAGAAACCATTTCAGAGCCCACAGCATATTCACTCAAATACTTTAAGCCAATTCTTTAATCCGTGAGACTGGGTTTGGCTATTAAAAACAACAGATAATTCAGTGAAAATATTGGTAAATAAAATAGAAAGCTGGCTAATATTATTTCAGATAAAAAATAAGATTAGACTAAAAAGAAAATGAGACTAATCTGCTACTGCGCTCTTAGCTTTTCAATAAGAGGTGAATTCAATCCCAGAGAGCATTCTATGAAGACTTCACAACTGAGCCATCACTGGACTAAAATAGCTTATACTCTTTCAAGGAATCTACATTCTAATGGGCTTACTTTTTCAAAGTCATAGTTTTACTGTCAAAATGCATAAGGCCAAGAGCTACAGTATGCCCATGTAAGAGTTATATTCTTTTGTTTTCCTGATACAAAATGTCTTCCATTAACATTACAGTCACTTCAGGAATAAAATCATAACATAATGAAGCACCAACTCAAAATAATTAGAGCAGTGATTCTCGAGGGCGAAGGAAATGGAGCACCACATATGAAGATTTCTCAGGATTTATAAGTGGCTTGAAAAAGCCTTTCAGTAGTCAAATACAGAGTTGGATTTGGAAAACACAAACATAAAACCCTATTACTGCACTTAATAATCTACAGAAAGCAAAAGCATAAAATCTCCTTAGCTGGAGGGGCATGAATTTAAGAGGTTTTGTGCAACAATGATTTAGGAAAGGAACAGTCAAAATGAGGAATCTGAACTGTAGAACTTTAAACATCATTTTATCATTAAAAATACATACGGCATTTTATAGGATTATAATAAAGCAACTGATACTAGACTAACAAGCAAACCTACTTAACGGATTGGTTAGTACTGGTTTGGAATCAACATATCAAATATATACGCAATTGTTTTCAAGTTCATAAGCTAATAGTTTACACGTTTTCCTGAAAGTGAAACTATTCACTTCCCTCATAAATAGTACAAAATCAACTTTAACTACTATAGGAACTCTAGAATAGTAAATTATTATTTTACTCTATCTCAAATGCTGTTTCAAAAATAACTTTTAACTGAAACCAATTAACTCTCTGGAAGTTACTACCATTCACCTGTTTTTGACACACACTACCCCCCCCAAAAAACTCAGTGCCCTCGAGTCGATTCCATATGTCAAATAGCATCTAAGATGTTAACACTGACTGAGCACCTACGTTTATATGTCAGGCCCTGACAATAAAAACCATCCTAGCCTCCTATGTGTTCGCAGTGTCAGCAGGCAAACCACACAGGAAACAGTTACAGTTCATTGGAAAAGAGCTGTAATATAGAAAAGCCTCAAGGAAGGCTTCAGACAATCAGGATCTAGAATTATGAAGATTAAAACGTATGCCAATGATAAAAAAAAGGGGG
This sequence comes from Loxodonta africana, assembly GCF_030014295.1. Lineage (NCBI taxonomy): Eukaryota > Metazoa > Chordata > Mammalia > Proboscidea > Elephantidae > Loxodonta > Loxodonta africana. The sequence continues at coordinate 170,629,356 of NC_087345.1, read as the reverse complement.
GGGCAGGAGAGGAGAGGAGACAGTTGGGGCTGTGAAAACACATACAATGGGAAAAAGGTGTTTGAGGCCTGGCTAAGGAGTCCTGGTTGCTAAGTGGTTAAGCACTCAGCTGCTAACTGACAGGTCAGCAGTTCAAATTCACCAGCCACTCCATGGGAGAAAGATGCAACGGTCTGCTCCCATAAAAATTACACTCTTGGAAACACTATGGGGCAGTTCTGCTGTCCTACAGGGTTGCTATGAGTCAGAATCAACTGTGGCATACAACAGGCCTGGTTAAGTGGTTTTATATGACTGGAGTATGCCAAGAGGAGAGGCTGGTTCAGAAAAGTGATGTCTGGACTCTCGGCAACCGTGACTCGGAAGATTTAAACTCTTCAAGTTTTCAAGCTGTACTTAGGAGCAGACAGTTTAGTCTGAGATGCCAGCTTCCTGGCATGACACTACAGTGCTATCATTTCACTGTCCTCAATATACAGTAGATGGGGAAGATTTCCCTGATAACAATTTGAGGAAGCGGGGTGGAAAACCCATATATTTGGACTAGAACACAGGGTTGGCAATACTACATAATGAACACCTATAAAATTGAAGCTTTAAGGGAATACATTTTTACCTGTAATCTAAAATTCTGAGGGTAGGAATGACACAGCAAACATGTTAAGAGGACAAGGCAATAGTTAGGACAAAGGCAATGAAGTCTGTGAAGTCCACTCCTGAACATAGGAGAAAAGAAAAGGACTCAAGAATGACTTTCAAGCATTAACTGGAACAGGCGAATGGTCAGAAGATTTAGAGCAACATCTCTAGAATATCAAGGTGGTAGCTGTCTAATAAACAAACAAACAAACAAAAAACCCTGAGCCTGGAAATCAAGGAGGTGCTAGTAGAAGCCTCAGGTATCAAAGGCTATACCCAGAAAGAGTTTGAAAAATGAGAAGCAGCAAGGACAGAACACCTCAGGGAACAATCACACTAAGATTTCAACGATAGGTAAATGAGATTTTGCACTTAGGAATAAAATTAAAACAGCAGCATGAAAGGAAAACCAACATCATGAAAAGTCAAAAACTATCAGTAACAAAGGATAAATCACTTTGAAGGATGTAAGTCAATTAAGATAAGAAATGAAAGATTTTCAGTGGACTTGGTAACCAGGAGATTATTAACAACTGAAAAAAAAAACTCTCAATAATAAGATGAGACGAAGCCTAATACTAATGAGCTAAATTTAAATTAAAACAAAATAACATTAAAATTTCAGTTTTTGAGTTTTTAGGTACACTAGCCACATTTCAAATATTCAACAGGCACATGTGGCTAGTGGCTACCTTACTGGTCAGCACAGACAATGAACATGTCCAATCATACAAAAAGTTCCAATGAGCAGTGGCTAGCCTAAAACTTCCCAAATATGAAGACAACTACAAAACTGCAAACATCTGAAGAATCCAATAACATGGAAGAGATGCACCAAACTCAAACAGAAGAGCTTATGAGGAAAAAGATTCGATACGAAAAACTAAAATATAATTTAAATTTTAAGAGTGATTCTAGTCAATCAGACTCATAAAATTACAAATGCTATAAAAAAAACTGAAAGTAGTGTCAGAATAAAATTTTCAATAGGTGGATGAAATAAACACAGCCTTAAACAGTAATGAAAAAGACCTGAGATTAGGGTGAAGGATAGAGGGGGGAAAAATCTTAAAGGCTCCCATGCTGGCAGTGAGAGAAAGGAGGAAACTGGGAGACATACATTCCAGTGGATAGCTACCAATAAACAAAAACTAGCTTGATATCAGACTTCTCATCTGCTATGTTTAACATTATCTTTAAAACCAAAAAAAAGATCCAAAGGAAAATAATTTTTGAATCTAGACAAAAGAGCATTCTTTAATGAAGAGGACAAAATGAAGACATTTCCTGGCATTCAAAGTCTCAGATTACCACCCACAAAAACATAATGAACCTTTAAGAAAAAAAAGAATACTAAAGCAAAAAAAAAAAAAAGAAAAAGTTTTAAGAAACTAAGAAATAAAATCATCAATCATTATGGAAAAGTCTTCCATCTGTCAGTGAACAGCAGATAAATTAAAAATCAATACAAAAAATCTGTAATTATACTGATTATTACTATACTACATAATTAAAACTCTTGACCCACTGACAGATCTTCATACCAAAGAGAACACGTATTTTCAAACATCCAGAAAATATTTTCAACAGCTAACCAGGTATTCAGAGATAAGGAAAACTCAATTCCAGAAGGTCGATAATTTAGAATTTAACAAAGAGAAGGCAGATAATAATGGTGATTTACAAAAATAACTCATTTATAAATTCTTAAACATCCTTTAAATATACCTGGGCTAAAAAAGAGGAAAATTAAAACAAAAATCATATTAGGCTTGAATAAATATGAGATCGCTATATAATTCTACATCAAAATCACATGCAACGTGAACAAAACACCAAACTTTAAAGAAAATTTACACATTTAAATGTCCTCTTTACAACAACTAAGATCGGAAATAAACTAAGCATTCAACTGAAAAAACTAGGGCCAAAGAATATTTCAATAAAAAATGAAATAGACTGGTTTCTTTGTAGCTTCTTTCAAAGTATCAAAACAAGCAGTGAGTCTTTGGTAAGTCTAATTTTTAAAAAGTGGGAGGAAAGAACATTAGTACAAAAAGTCATGACTACTGACATTAGAATTTAAATTTGAAACTTTATACCAATAAATTAGATATGGATGGAGCTGGGGGAACAATAATCATAGGAAAAAGGGGGAAAGGATCCAAAGTTCTATCCGTAAATAAGACAATAGTTTCCAAGCCACTGCAGGGTGTTTCTCATTTAAAGGCCAGCGACAGGGGAGGAGGGGAAAAAAAAAAACACTAACAAAATATCAGCACATCACAACCATGAAAAATATTATGACCAAGAAATCAACATTATGAATGATAACATTAAGAAACCCATTATAATAAACTGAAATTAAGCCATGGGGCCATCTCTCTTAACAGTTGTAGGAAAAGCATGAGGTTCAACATCCATTCCCTGTATTCTTGGCAAACTAGGGGGAAAAAAAGAAGTTGCTTTAACTTGACGAAATACCAAAAAAGTAAAGGAAGCACCCTTGATGGTTCACCCTAGGAGTGTACCCATTAAAGTCAGTACCAAGGATGCCCGTTATCAACACAACAAGCAACATTATTTGGATGCCCAGCTGAGGCAATGAACATAAATTAAAAAAAAGAATTATCCAGGTAAGAAAATACATAAATACATCCTAGAAGTTTCTGGGAAAAACAAGGAGACTCCCTTGCAAGCAGCAGTAGCTGATGTTGTTAGCTGCCACTGACTCATGCCCCTGACTCAAGGTGACCCCAAGACTGAAAGCAGAATACACTATAAATCTCTAGTAACGTCTTGAAATTGCTAATGTTTATAATTTTTTTACTTACAAAAACAGCAATTTTGCATGGTTTAATCTAATATAAATCTATTGTGAGGAACCATAGAAGAAACACACATTCTACCTTTTATAAATGCTGCCTTTCTAATTTTAATAAAAATAATATGCAATTAACATACTGCATGTAATGGCTGCCTTGAACATGCTTTCATTGTTGTAAAAGTTGTTTTCTTTGGATACTTTCTCACCAATCTTATTTACAAATTATTAGTAAACCTTTCTTTATAAAAATAGAAATCAGAATTATCCACACTAGTAAGGTTTTGATATGGTTCCTATACAGCAAAATTCAAAATAAGATTTTAACAGTAATGAAGAAGTCACCCAATGAAAAACAAAACATGCTCAAAATCTAACTATTCTAGTGCTGCCTTCCCGCCCCTCCCAATTCTTCTGGATTCTACTTGTACATCATCTTCGACATCTCTATTTTAACATCAGAGACTATGTTTTCCTCCCAAAATGTTCATATCAACTGTAATTCCATTTTCTACTTCCACCATCTTAATCCAAACCCTAATGACCTCTAATCTAGAATACAAAAGAAAGTGTCAATAACATACGGTGTTATATAACGAAAGGTTAGCTAATGTGTTCAATATCTAGCAGAGAAAAGGCGAATTCTCAAGGTCTAAACATATAAGTCAGAATCGACTTGATGGCAGCGGGTTTTTTTTTTTAAACATATAATGTACCAATGCACACGGACATAGGGAAAAAAAAAGTAGTGAACACATAATGTATAATACCTGTTTTAACATCATGCTTATAACACAAGTGTTGGAAAAAAATTAAGAAAATAAAGTTAAACAGCTAAAAGTAATAGCAAATACCTGGGTGCGGCAAACGGTTAAGCATTCAACTACTAGCCAAAAGACTGGTGGTTGGAATTCATCCAAAAGCACCTCAGAAGGCAGGCGTGACAATCTGCTTCCCAAGGGTCACAGCCTGGAAAACCCTATGGAGTGCAGTTCTACTCCGCACACATGGGTTTGCCACGAGGCAGAACTGACTTGATGGCAATTAGCAACAACAGGAGTAAAAGCACCTAGTAGCGCTCCTGGCTCTACACCAACTGTATTTTTAAGTCTTTGCATACACTATTTAGGAAACCCTGGTTGCACAGTGGTTAAGAGCTACAGCTGCTAATCAAAAGATCAGCAGTTCGAATCCACCAGGTGCTCCTCGGAAACCCTATGCGTCAGTTCTACTCTATCCTATAGGGTTGCTATGAGTCAAAATCACCTCGATGGCAACAGAATTGGTTTGGTTTTTTTAATGTACTATCTTACAATGAAAATCAGCTAATACACTAAGTTAACAGCAAAATAAATTTTATGACTCCCTATATCTACAATGAAAATAAAGGAGCCCTGAGGGTTCAACAGTTAAGTGCTCAGCTACTAACGGAAAGGTTGGCAGTTGGAACCCACCCAGGGGCTCCACAGGAAAAGACCTGGCTGTGAAGATTACAGCCTAGAAAACCCTGTGGGGCAATTTCGCTGTCACATGGGGTCGCTATGGGTCAGACGTCCACATGATGGCACCTAACAACACTTAAAATAAGAGATTATCATTTAAATACTAACATGAATGCTTCATTTTCTTCCCAAGGATTAAGAACATTCCAAATTATGAGTCAGTATCGGGCTCACTTCTTGCCAAAATAAAAAGTAAATACACAAAACTGACTCAAATCAAAGATTCTGAAGATCCAAGTGTTTTAGAAAATGCAATTCTGTACTTTACCCCTATTTTTTATAATTTAAACGTCTCATGGTAAGCTTGAAACTTGGATCGTTTGTACATGCCATACTAAATACGAATGCTTAAAAACACTAATAAGGAGCCAATAGTCAGCAGGAAGAAAAACGGACCAAAATCACAGAAAAGATAATAGAGAACCAACTTCTCACAGTCTTCCATGATGTGTTCCAACTTCACTGGCTTTTCCCCACTACTATGATCTTTTCATGATCAACAGGCATGCATTTCTGTTAAGCTGGAAAAACTCTCAAAATTATTCAATTATTAAATGCAGAAGTAATTTACCACGATTCTCTGCTCACCCTAGCCAAAATATTCCAAAATAACTTACTGGTATCGCTTTTTGGCTAGTTTAAAAAAAAAAAATTTTTTTTTCTTTTTTTTATGAGCACAGAACAGGTCAGAACCTTTCAGAAGATGTCAACCGTATGTGATGCTCTTCTGTCACATAGTTCAAAAGTAATCAAAGATTTTTATCAACCACACATATCGTAAGTTTCTTTTTGAAAATGCAGCTGCTCCTAACGGTCAATTTTAAGACAAGTGTTTGCTCACATCTGAAGTTAGCCTAAGTATATTATTTTTCAAATTGAGATAAAAAGACCTAAATGAAGTTCACTGCTGAACTGTCTCAAAACAGGTAGTGGGCACTTGCGGGAAAGGAGGGAGGCGATATGAGTGCCTAAGACAGTTTTATCTAAAGCAATAATGGTGGATCCAGATATTACCCAAGCATATCTCAGCTGCTAACGCAAGTTAGCAACTTCTCTATTGTCGGGCATTAGATGTCCTTACCATGGGATACCAAGTTAGCTACTTAACAGGTATTTAATGTGTAACTTGCATAAACATTATACTACTGTATGTGCATCTTGGAAGAAGCTGATACAATTACTTAAAACTCAAGAAACTCGTAATACACAAGCTGGCAAAAAACCACTCTAACTTCTAGATTTCTAATGATAAAATGAACATTCCTTAACATCCTGCTTAGAGTTCCTTCTCCTCCTTTTGCACGTACTCCCCCTAGACCTGTAGTTTATAAATACTTAATTAAACCAGTTTTTATTTAAAAATTCCATTTTCTAGGCTCCATCCCCTATTGCTCTGATTCAGAGTAATAGAATCAGGGAACCTACAACCTTAAAAGTTTCCTAAGTGATTCTAATAAGCAGCCAAATTTGAAAATTATTATGTTAAACCTGTGGAGTTCTGTAAAAATTTTAAACCTTCCACATCTACCCCAAAAATCTCTGTAATGCAAAGACCTATGTATGAGCAGATGCCAAGTTAGAATTGCCCTCCAGCCCCCTTCATTTAGCAATTACTTGGCAATTAAATTATCTGTTATTTTCCTTCCTAACCCCAAGGAAGAAGCTTTAGCTTGAGACCTAAGGCTGCTCATCTAAAACTAAATTTTATTCACAGAAATAAGAATAAATCTAATAATTTACTCTTAGTCCAGGCACTTAGATAAGCACATTAGTGGTGTTTTATATACGTAATACTGTTTAACCCTAATAATCCTAGGGGAGTAGACACAAACTCTCAGAGATTAAGTAATTTGCCTGAAGTCATTTACCTAGCAAGTAAGTACCACAGCCTGGACTTAAAATACAAATCTGAGAGAAGACTTTATTAGTTAAGTGATAAGAGAAACAGTGTGTAATTAGTATTCTCTGAGCACTAACTGAAAAGTACTCCCAGTCAGTCCTATCAGATTGGCATTATCAACACCAATCATCTGTTGACTCTACTATGCAAATATGAAATACGAGCAAGAAAAAAAATATATGGTACAATATGGAATCATTTTTATAAAAATTCTGAAAACACTATTATAGAAGCGCTGTATTATTTTACAGCTTAAGAATATGACCTATGAAAACTAGTGATAATCTCTAAGTGATAGGATTTGAGGCATTTTTATCTTTCCCCCTCTTTTTATTTTCTAGTATTTCTGTAATGAACTTGTATTAACAAAAAAAAATTTCATCTCCCTTAAATCATGACAATCCCAATATTCCTTTACCTGCTCATTTATAAATGCTACAAGGTGCAGGCACTTTCTAGGTTGACAGAGATAAAAGGATTAACAAAATAAACTCACTTCCTGTTCTGGTGGCGCTTATATTCCACAGCAGATAAGCAAATAAAAACTAGTCAGCTCTACTGTAAGTTTTGAAAACACAAGTTTGTTTCAACACTACTGATACATCAAAGAACAACTTGAGCATCATATAATTTCCCAGCTGCTTATCCACAATTTCCCCTGGGAGATACACTAGGTGCTGAAATGAGCCGCACAGGAATACAGAAAATGCAGACACGCACACCTCACACATCTGCCAGCTACCTTACATGTGGAGCTGAGTCACACCCATCCACATTCGGTGTTACAATTCTGTCTGATTTCAGACAACGCACCTTCCATCATTTCACAATAGCTCACATACTGCAACTCTTCCAACAGATGCCTACTTCCACATGCCGACTTCAGGTCTTTGCCAAGGTAAAGTGCCACATTTATTGTAGTATTTATAAATTTATTAACCACTTAATATGTATAAAACTATGGATTTTATCAGGTTTCTGTTTTTAGTGTGTCACCAACAAACTTTGAGTGCTGTCCCCAATTCCATTTTTCCTGTAAGTACTGTGGTTTTTTAATCATGCGATTTTGCACAGCATGGAGGTTTTTAGGAACACATGTCATTATACCATAATGACTATAAATAAACAATAACATCAGGTCACATTAAGTACAAGGAAAGAAAAACGCAGTGTTAAACGGATAGACAGTGATGAGGATGGCTGTTTCAGAGCGGTCAGGAAGGTCAGGGAGGGCCTCAGTGAGAGGCTGGCATTTAAGTAGATACATTACTGAAATAAGAGTTCAGCACAAGAACATATAGAAAGAACATCCCAGAAAGAAGAAACGTTAAGTGCAGAGCCCTTGAGACAAGAGCAAACTTCTTCCTGCAGGGCCAGTATGGACAGAGCTGTACAAACAAGGAGTATGAAAAGAGGCTGAAGAAACACCCAGAGACCATACTACATAGGCTCTTTTGCAAGGTATTAATAAGTAACCAGAAGTCACTTAAGGGCTGTGAGCAAAAGGGTGATGTGATCTGATTTGCATTTAACTAGATCAACTGGCAGCTGGAAGCTCTTGCAGAGTTCAGGTAAGACAATGTAGTACCAGTAACCAGTTGCTATCAAGTTGATTTCAACTATGGTAGTAGTTTAAGTATGAAGTAGTCTATCTGGAGGGGAGCTCTGGTGGTGCAGTGGTTAAGTGTTCAGCTGTTAACCAAAAGGTTGGCTGTTTGAATTCACCAGCTGCTGCTTAGAAACCCTATGGGGCATTCTACTCTGTCCTATAGGGTTGCTGTGAGTAGGAATTGACTTGATGGCAATGGGTTTGTTTGTATTTGGAGTATACTTTGAAGACAGAAATACGGTTCCATGTACAGTAAACAGACTTGCTTTCCAGTTTCAATTATTACTTAATAGTAAACTAATTACCTTAGTTGGATTTTAATTTTACCAGTAAAATATTAACCAGCCTTTTTCAGAGTTATTATGGAATCAGATGACAAACAATGCAAAAAGACTCTTAAAATTATAAAACAGCACATAAATCATAGACTGTTCATAAGATTTATTTTCAATTTTAAATAACTGGTTTTTTAAAGACTAAATTGACAATTAGTATCTTCAGTACAGAGCACAGGACTCCATATGCCCCAGCTCATTACTATCTTCACTCTTTCTAGCATTGTTAACACAATGATACATAACATCAAAACCATTCTGCCCAAGAGAATATGATACGAACAGATCCTTAACAGGGCGACCACCTAGAGTATGTTTTCTGTGAATTATGGACCAAAACCATAGGTTTGCTACACCAATGGCATTAAACACATCTTGCACGACTAGGGAACAGTTCAGTTGAGACTGCTTTAAAAGATCAAGACGAGCCATTCCAAAATAATGATGATTGTGAAATAGAAATACCATTAAATCATAACCAATACATAAAAACCTCTTTAAAAACATTAAAATGATGACTATAAGCCATAATACAAATGACTTGGTATTGCTGTTCAAATGTGACACCTTACATGCACAGATGTAAAGAGTTAACGTTTTAAGGAAGGAATACTAAAGAGATGAAACATTAAGACTGCTCATCTGTCAACCTTAATCTACTTCTCTTGAAACGGAACATGTGTTTCCTGTGGTCATTCTTTTAATTGACCTATAGAAATCCAATGCAAACGTTATCTGCCCAGTTTACTATCATACTATGAAGCACGGATCAATAAAAACAGATAAGATTTACGCCTATTATTTTCTTTAGAAAAATACTTAATGTTAGTCAATAGCATTGTTGACAAGTAAATATTAGTGAAGTTTAGATTCTGTATGAAATTTCCTGAATGAGGGCTTGTCTTGAGAAAAATGACTTCTAGTGAAATTTCTGACAAGCTTTCAGGTTAAAATTTATTTTAAAAAACAGAACACTTGACACATGTGATAACTTGGCATAGGATTATACACACACCTTGTACCAATGTCAATTTCCTAGTTTTGATATTGTGCTGTAATAGGCAAGATGTAGCCACCAGGGGAAACTGAGTGAAGGATACATGGAACCTCTTTACTATCTTTGCAACTTCCTGTAAATCTATAATTTCAAAATAAAAAGTAAGTAACACACAGCAGTCTCACTAACATTTTTTGGGCTCTTCTGGTCCTATGGAGCCCTGGTGGCACAGTGGTTAAGCATCTGGCTGCTAACTAAAAGGTCAGCAGTTCAAATCCGCCAACTGCTCCTTGGAAACCCTACGAGGCGCTTCTACTCTGTCCTACAGGGTTGCTATGAGTTGGAATTGACTCAACAGCAACAGGTTTTTTCTGGTTCTATAACTACAGTACAGTTACCATGAGGTCTTTCTATCTTGTAATGAAGAATAAAAGGATACAAGAGCAGTATTGCCTTTGAACTAGTTTATGCTACAGTCGTTAGCTGCCATGGAGTCAGCCCCTGACTCACCGCAACTCCATGAACAATGGGATCAGACCACTGTGATCCATCACGTTTTTACTGGTTGATTTATCTGAAATAGATCACCAAGCCTTTCTTTCTATGCTACGGTAAATATCATGAAATAAGTATTAAATATACCTAAATGTTTTATCTCCAACAAACCGACTGCCACTGAGTTGATTCCACCTCATAGCAACCCTATACACACACACCGCCGTCGATTCCGACTCGTACAGACCCTATAGGACAGCGTAGAACTGCCCCATAGAGTTTCCAAGGAGCACCTGGCATGTTCGAACTGCCGACCTTCTGGTTAGTCAGCCGTAGCACTTAACCACTACGCCACCAGGGTTTCCAGCGACCCTATAGGACAGAGTATAACTCCCCCATATGCTTTCCAAGGAGTGGCTGGTGGATTCAAACTTCTGATTTTTGGTTAGCAGCCAAGCTCTTAACCACTGCACCACCAGGACCCCCTCTGTAAAATAAAAGCAACTGATGGAGAGCCAAGGAACCCTCAAAGGATTCATTCAATATAAGCCGGACCCTCAAATGATTCAATATAAGTGCTTCTATGTCACATGTAACTAATAACACAATAAAGCATGTATTTAACCCCCAAACCAAAAAACCAAGGTGTATACAATCTACCAGAGTAGGAAGAACTAATTTCTAGACTTGGCTCTGTCACTATATGTTCAACCACACACAAGTACGCTTTCTATCAATTTTGTAAAACTGTGAAACAGGGATACACGAGTCCTATCTATCTTTCAGAGCCCTGGTGGTACAGTGGTTAAGAGCTCAGGCTGTTAATCAAAAGGTCAGCCGCTCCTTGGAAAACTAATAGGGCAGTTCTACTCTGTCCTACAGGATCGCTATGAGTTGAAATCGACTTGACAGCAACAGGTTTCCATCTTTCAGGGTCTATTATGGGCTTAAAGGGAAGTACTAATTTTTTACAGTACTTACTAAAATTACACACGCAACGCACACTTTATTTTACTCAAAACGTAAAGTTATTTGAGTAACCACAAGCCCACGTTGTACAACCAGTCTATTATCCAATGTGGAAAATATTAAACATCGCTAAATCGTATTTTTAAAAACTTTAAGACCAATAATCCCCAAATGGTCCCTATTCAACAACTCCCTCAAAATGTGATTAATAACCCATTGTTTGAATATGATCTAATAGGAGAAAATACATTTCCAAATTTCTCCACAGATATGGCTAAATGTCAATGCAAGATAAAAACTTCACTATGCAGCTATAAACTTTGAAATCTTCACTAAACCACTAACGGGAATTTTCCTTTATACTAATGAACAGGTACTAAAACGCTAACTAAAAAGCTATGCAAATTCATCAGGAAAAGTCCCTAAAACCACAGTACCTAGAGCCAATACAGGAATATTCTTTAATTAACGAAATGAGTTACAACTATCTTCCCAAAGAAGATGTTTCTAACAAGTATTATAAGCATATAAGAAAACAAGTCTGTTACCGTAAAAAAGAAACAATGAGGAAAAGAGAGATAACCCCCAAAAGGCTGAAGTTTTTGGAACAGCTTTTCAAAATACCCACAAACATACTCTTCATCCCTAAGCTTATCTGTGCTATCATTCTTAAAGTTACTTGGTAATCACTTAGAAATAGTTTTTAAGAAAAACAATATGAACCAGGAAATGTCTCAGGCTGATCACAGAATTAAAAAATATATATATACTTCACCAAGTTAAGGAACCTTTTAATAAGCTGCACCCTCATATAACGTCCCTTGATTTACAACAGATAATCTCCATTCCCGCTAATAAGTTCTAAGGGATAAAACCTCTCAGTCTTTGTAAACTGTACATACTATGTTGCAGAAAGTCTTACTTTAACCAATCTAAGGATTTTTATGGCAATACTCAATCTCTGCTTTCTTATTTTAAAAAATATATTTTGAAGTCCTTTTATAATGACTTCTAAAGTGATAGTTCTCAAGGAAACCCAGGGTCCCATGAAGCAAATCTATATGTAATTATTGGAGAAACACAACGTGTTGTGATGTTGATAGGTGCCACCAAAGCCCAATCCTGAGGAAATCAAACATTTGTTTAACTAGCTTTGTAAGTGAAAAGTTACAAATCGTAGGGTATAATCACTTAAATTAGATATTTACTAAAGAAAGGAAAGTCATTTGGTTTTTAAACAACGGTGTAAGTAAAAGGTAATAAATTTGCAACAAGTAGCTCAATAAACAAGATAGCAATCTGTTCTTACATTAAGCTAATTATACGTGCTGAGAGCACAAATAAACCAACTCACATGTGATTTTGGATAATGGTTTTGAATTCATACATATTTAAATGCATATTCATTTAAAGATAAAAATCTAAGGGAATTCATAATACCGCAAATAAAATCATACACAGACTTTAAAAAGTATATTGGCGATAAAAGAAAAAAGTATATGCCTGAAGTCAAACTATGATGGCTAAGTAAGTATCACATACCCTTTTTCTCAAAGAGGATAATTCCCTTAGAATGCAAAAATGAGGGAAGAATCCTTATTTTACAGCTCTAAGAAACTAGGGAACATCAAAGATGTACTCTGAAATCCAGAATGGAGATACCATTTTTTTATGGTATTGATTATTACTCATTCTCTTATAGTTTAAAGGAATATGGCAACCAGGCTTATTAAAGATACACACACGTACAGAGTTACGTTAATTAAAAAAGGAACTCAGGAAGACAGGCAAAAGAGCTGACAGACTTATATATAAAGTATCTTAGAAAGTAGAGAGTGGAGCCTAACCTAGAAAACGATCAGAAAATCATGCAACAAGTTTCTTATACATGAGGCTAAAAGAACATCAACTGAGTAAACAATGGAAGCAGATACAAATAAAAAGGAACCTAAAAACCAACAAGATATACCTAGAGTTCTCCCAGGAAGGAAAATTAAAATCAAAGTGAAAAGGGGTTCAGAAAGGACAAGCAGCTAAAATATGACTAACTCTCAAAAGTCAATGCCTTGACGGCCAGCCTCAAGACCAGGACCACATCCTATCGGTACTTCCAGGAGCACCGCACAGCTGGTGGCACACAGTCGATGCCCAATGTTTGCTGAATGAATAAGCCAACAGGATGCTCTTGGGCTTACTTCACCTGTGAAAGAATTTATCGGGTATGGTTCCCTGGAAAATGTATGGAAGCATTTACACAAGTTTCATTGTGTGCATCAATGGACTTCTTCCCTGGCTTTGGAAATAAATGGAACGTAAGAGCCTATCTACAAGGAGATGAGGTGCCACATCCTGTTTGTTTTTTTTTTTTTTTTTACAATCACCAAAACTATAAAAAATAAAGCTTTCTACCACAAAGGCAGTACCCACCCTCCAAGAGTTTACATTTGGTACGTAACCCACTACAGAAAAGTTCGATAATAGTACCATCTTGGTCTATACATAGCGCCGTGGAAAATTCACCCCCCAAAATGAAAATGTTAATAGTTTAATTTTGCCAAAGAACTTCAAACGTTTTTAATAATCAAGCCCCAACCAGTAGTACTACTGAAAAATATGGTTTACCTGCTTAAGTAGTACAAAGTTACAGCAATATTCAACAGAGAAGAAATGAACTTTATTTTCCTCCCATCCAATAATCATCCAAATTATTCCTTCCCAATGCAATCTATGACCATTACTAATTTCCCCAACCTAGTAATTATGTAGTACATAGGTGATCAAATGTTTCTCATTACCTGATTACGTTGAGTAAGGCTGATTTCTACACTAAAGAGGACCAGAAGGTGCAGGACATTAAAAAACAAAGTACTGAAAACTAGTTGCTAACAAGGAAGAAAGAAAGCCATATGGTACTGTTGAGTTTCCCTGGAAGTTTATAAAAGCACAATCTGTACATTTATCTCAAGCATTCTATCTATTAAGCAATGTAAGATCTAACTGTGGCGGAAGAGAACTGTCTTGATTATCTTAGTGAAAAATGGTTTGTTCTTTAATGTCTTTCTTAGACATGAAACCTGATTACTTTGGTAAATTTGGGGCAACTTAAGTCTGAAAATAGTTACCTAGAGTTGGATTTATTTACTTATTCTGTCTCCTACCACAAAGAACTTGAGGCATAGTAATAACTGAAGAGTGTTAGCAGCATGCAAAAGAAATAAGGCTAACCTAACCTTTAAAAAGTTGAATTGAAAGCTGTGTAAAAGTTAAATTAACAGGACCCTAGAAAATAAAATTTAAAATGTTTACAATAAAAACTCAGAAGATATTTTCTGAATCACAAATGGGCTTTTTAATCTATGAGCTGTTTTGAAAACATACTAAATTTTAAATTTTCTAACTTATCATTATAATTAGGAAACAGACTTGAACTCTTTAAAACAACTTCAAGCAGCAACAAGGGTCTCAAAATAAACTAAGCCAAATAAACTGAAATCTTTACTTAAAAGTAACTTACTTTCCTGGGAAAACGTTTTGTATTTCTCCCATTATTAATAAAGCATTTGGTAAACTATATATTCATAAATACACCCTCTTATTATCAGCCACTAAGAATCCAGTTTTTAGATACTCAAGTCAGCATCTTATTTCTACAATAACCTGTTAATGAATCATAATAGGTTAATAAAATTGAAATACTTCAATGACATAACCTCATGGCAATGTCCTCAAACTTGAAATACTACTACCGCCTATAGGCCTATACAGCCATTGTTATAAGATAAATATGTGACAGTTTCAACAGGAAAGCTACTCACCACCATCCCTCTCTCTAACTCTGTGAGCATGCACGTTTTTGGCCTTAGCGTGACCTGTGCTGTCACTAAATTTGTTTTCAGGACTATCAGATCTCCGCAACATTTTATTTGGTGGTGAAGGATCTGTGGCGTCTCGCATCTTTTCATGTCTGTGATCACCACTACTGGGGTGACTCTTCGATGAGTATTTAAGTGCCTGTAAAACATCACACCCCCCCCAAAAAAGAAAGAATTGAAACTTTAAACTTTACTATTTTGTTTAATTGACATCATTAAGTTTTAAAAATTTACATAGGCAAAATTAAATTTTCCATTATCAGTTATGCTCTTAAATTATTAACACAAGCCACAAATGCTTGTTATTACAAAGCTCCTAATAAATATCATAACGGGGAAAAATCCACTCCATTATATCAAACACCTCAGCACACTGATTCCATATACATTTTCCTGGGAATTAATATTTCAAATTTTTTTGAAACCTTAATCCAAGGAAAACTAGAACCTAAATACTACTGTATTCAATTTCTGCTCTGCAACTGATATGTTTAGACATGTACAAACCTACAAAAAAAAATTTTTTTTTAAAGGGGGGTAATAGTTCTCAGATGAAGTGTTTCAGGCCTAACTTACCTATTTCTGCAGGCTTGGAAAACAATTTCAAAGGGATAAAAATACTGGCCAAAATAAAACTGATACATGAGCAATATTTGTAAAAAAAAGTATAATAAAACTTCCCCACAATAATGGCTTAATTTCACTTGAACACATTTAAAGCATTGATATACGAGGTGTTTGCAATATTTAATATATAGAGGGCCAGATTCAATAGGGTTTAATCTTTGTCATATCAAAATGTTATGGACAATGTTTACACATCAGGGGACCTAGCGTTTCTAACTTGAGCTTTAACAACTCCTGTTTGCCAGTAACAGAACTTTCAGCTTAGAAAACTATTCTCTTATCCCTTAAGTGATCAGACTCAAAGTTATTTACAGAAGTTCTAGAGTTATGATAGTTGTCAGCCATGCATCAGATTTCTGCCCCAAACCTTGGGGCAATTCTATCATAATTTTTAAAAACTTTACTTATGTAACACCTGCAGTAACATAACAAAAAAGAAACTACTTAGCAAGAGCCATCCACATTAGAATGAAATATTCAAGCATCCAAAGATCACAAATCTTACAGTAATAAAAAAGCAGTACCTTTCACCAGTTAAGCAATTATTTGCAACAAAATTAGAATGGGCAGAGATAGTTGTTTACAAACAACTTAAGAGCTGAAAGGCAATTAGCTATCTCTTTCCAGGCCTTTCATCTAATTTTAACACCTTCCCATTAACTTTTAGTTCCTCAGTACAATAAATACAAATACTTCAAAAATCACCGAACTCCTCTTCACATCAATTCCTTTACACCCAAATAATCGAGCCAGGTCTTCCCGGTTGCAAATGATTTTTTTTTTTTTTTCCTAAAAACTTGTACTTCCTCCAGTCACCTGTCAAAATAAGTCAGTAAACCTTGCTGGAGAGCGCTAATATAACTAAACACAAAATTTTTGGAGGGCCCGCGGTGCTAGTTTCGGGTTTGGTGCACTGAAGGGCCTGTAGCGACTTCAGAAGCCTGCGCTCGAGTAGCAGCCTCTCCCCTCCCCCTCCGGCCCCCTCCCACCCTTCCACCCCGGCCACGGCTGGTACCTGGTAAGGCTGCGAGTCCCCCCTCCGGTCGTGACAGCTGAAAAACAGGAAGAGACACAGCGACATGAGACATCGCGGGAGGAGGAAGAAAAAACGGGTCCCCCCTCCACCCCTCCCGCGGCAGACCTAACAAGTGTACCCCGCGAGCAACACGCACACACACACTCACACCAGGACGGCGAAACGCTGCAACCCCGGCCCTCGGCTCCCCTCCACGCACACTCCCTCCTCGCTGCTCCCGCGGCTGCTCCTCCTCCCCAGCCCGATCCGGATCAGGGTTAACAACAAAAATGGCGGCCTGGCCAGCACCAGATAAGGAGGAACAGCCCCCCCTCCGCCGCCGCCGCCGCCCCCCGCTGCGGCCCGGCCCGAAAAGAAGAAAACACAATTTACCCATCACTGAGTCTCTGCTGTTTCCTCGCATACATTACCATCAATGCCCGGCCTGTGAGTGTGTGTCGGGGAGGGGGGAGAGCGGCCGCGAGAGGCGGGCGGGCGGGCGGGCGGCAGTACCGGCACCACGGCCCGGCGCGCCCTCGGCGAGTCTCAGCACCTCCCCGTTACTGGCGCCGGCGCTCCCGGGCCATCTCCCTCCGCCGACACCACACTCACTCTTGGCCGGGGCAACGGCGCCAACTACACGGCGGCAGCGGCGAACCGGGGGGAGGGGGGCAAGAAGACGCGTCTGGCTCAGCGCCGCGGAAAGCGAATGCCTTCCCCGCCTTCTCCTCCTCCTGCTCCGCCGCCTCCTCCCCTCCTCCCCCCGCCGCCGCCGCTGCCTGGTCCTTCGCCTCTCCTCCTCCCGCCGCCGCCACCGCCGCTGGTGCCGCCGATACCGCTCCACCAACTACATCCGGGCAACTCGGATGCTGCCGCCTTCGGAAAACATCGGCAGTTTCCGCCGCGCCCGTCCTCTCCCACCCTCGGTCTTCCTCCCCGCCCAGCGCAGCTCCAGAACGGCGCCTTCGGCAAACCTCGGCTTGTGCCGGCCTTCCTCTTCCTCTGAGGCCTGCTTCGCCTCTTCACGGCCCGTCAGCTCTTTCCGGTTGCCGCTTCTTTTCCTCACGCGCGCGTCCGGCCACCCCTATTCCTGTTCAGGGCTAGCCCCGCTCAGGGACTTGCTCGAGGCCGGTCCCAGTGGCTCTGGGGTACGCAGGGGCCGCCTTCGGGAGGAGGACGGTGGGGCGCGAAGGAAGCCATCGCGGACTAAAGGAAGGCGGTTGCGCGTGCGCCCAGAAGCGAGGGGGTGGTGGGTGCCCTCCGGCGAGCTCTCGGGCCGCCCGCCCCCTCCCCTGCGGGCTCTGATCGCCGGGTCGTCTACAAGCCCCTAGTTAGGCGACAGGCGAGCGGTTACCGAGTAGCTCTCTGGTTGTAGTTCGCGGATCCTGCCCTCGGGAAAGCGGGGCGCCTGACCCGGCTCCGTCAGGGCTTCCCTGTGGGGGCCAGATGCTGGGCCTGCGCACCTGGCCCAGATGAGACGCTGAGCACGCTACCGGCCGTCAGCCGGGCAGGGGCTTCTCCGCGCGCGCCCGGCGGCGTTTTAGAAGTAAGTCACGCTCTCTTAACGAGAACTGCCGAATACAGAGGCGTTAGGGGATTTGTACCGAATGCGAGAAAGCTGTGTTCCTAGGATTCCTGAATTGAGGAGGGAGCGCCGCTCAGGGCAGTAAATTAAGAAATCGGATTAGGCTGGAGATTTATAAGGATGGGCTACTTGGGAAAAGCGTTCAGCTGTCGCATCCTCTTTCGATATTTTCCTTTCTCAGCATGGGGAATTCACCGTGCACGCCCCACCCTCTCCTTATTTGCCATTTTTTCGCTCTTCGAGTTCCTCGCTGAAATATTGGTGAAGTAAAATTCATTTGGAGGCTCTAGATGTGAGGCTTTGCATGTGAAGTATTAACAGGCCTGTTGCTGTCGAGTCCGACTGATAGCCGGCCCTCTAGCACAGACTAGAACTGCCCCATAGAGATTCCAAGGCTGTAAATCTTTAAGAAAGCGGACTGCCCCATCTTTCTCCCTCAGAGCGCCTGGTGGGCTTTTTGATTAGCAACCAAATGCTTAACCGCTGTGCCACCAGGGCCCCTTTATGTCGGCATTTAAAAAAAAAAGTTGCTTTGGAGTCCACTCTGACTCATAGCCACCCTGTAGGCAGAGTAGAACCGCCCCATAGGGTTTCCGAGGAGCAGCTGGTGGATTGGAACTGTCCACCTTTTTCTTAGCAGCCTGAGCTCTTAACCACCCAAACCAAAACCCACTGCTGTCAAGTGTATTGACTTATAGCGACCCTATAGGACAGAGTAGAACTGCCCCATAGAGTTTCCGAGGAGTGCCAGGTGGATTTGAACTGCCAACCTCTTGGTTAGCAGCCATAGCACTTAACCACTATGCCACCAGGGTTTCCCTCTTAACCACAGGGCTACTTTATGTCAGATATTAGGGTATGCGAAATTAAATTGCTACAAATTTAATTTTGTGGGCTGCTGCAGTCCAGGAAGATCAAAGACTGCAGCCTTCAGTATGGACTGCATTTCGCCAAAAAGGAGACAAAAATCCTCACAACTCGACCAATAAGAAACAGGATAAACGAGGAAAATATTGAAGTTGTCAAGGATTACATTTTACTTGGATCCACAATCAACAGCCATGGAGGCAGCAGTCAAGAAATCAAAAGATGTATTGCATTGAGCAAATCTGCTGCAAAAGACCTCTTTAAAGTATTTAAAAGTAAAGATGTTACTTTGAAGACTAAGATGTGCCTAACCCAAGTCATGGTGTGTTCAATGGCCTCATATGCCTACAAAAGCTAGACAAAGCCAGAGAAGAATTGATACCTTTGAATTATGGTGTTGGCAAAGAATATTGAATATACCATGAACTGCCAGAACAACTAACCAATCTGTCTTGGAAGAAGTATGGCTAGAATGTTCCTTAGAAGTGAGGATGGGCAAGACTTTGTCTCATGTACTTTGGACATGTTGTTAGGAGGGACCATTCCCTGTAGAAGGACATCACGCTTGGGAAAATAGGGAAAAAGAGGAAGACCCTCAACGAGATGGATTGAAAAAATGGGCTGAAACAGCAGTGATTGTAAGGATGATATGGGACCAGGCATTGTTTCATTCTGTTTTACATAGGGTCACTATGAGTTGGAACCAACTTGTCCACACTTAACAACCCAGGCACAATAGCAACATTGGCATATGGTGGGAGGGGACATTAGGTATTTCAAAAAATTAAATTTTACTTTGGTGGTAGTGTTTTTTTTTCTTTTCTAAATTTTTCTGTTCTAAATTTCTTCTAAGGAAGTTGATTATACGGCATTAGTTTAATGAAAAACATTGTAATAAAGTAAATGTATAAACTAGGCATCATTAGGGGAAAAAAAGGCAAAGTAGGAAATCAATCAAAAGAAAGTAGACCTCTCCAAAAAACAATATCAAAAAATAAATGATTTGTTTAGGCATGTGTATCTGACAGGTTGTTATTCCTAAGCCTAGTTAAAAGGTGGAATTATGGAGGGGAAAAGGGCCCCTGAAATCACAACCAGTTGAAAAAAATTAGTCTTATTTACCACAAGGTGCTCTCATAGCACACCGGTTAAGTGCTAGGCTGCTAAGGTTGGTGGCTGAACCCTCCACAGGAGAAAGGTGTGGCAAGTTCTCCTTGGAAACCCTATGGGGATAATTCCCAACCTTATAAGGTAGCGATGAGTCGGAATCCATTCAACAGCAAAGGTTATTTACCACATCCACTTGCTAAATGTAAAGATTGTACCAGTTTATAAGGACCAGTGAAAACCTATTTAATGCCCACTTAAGCTGTCAGCAATTAAGAAAACAAGTCAGTCTAAAATAACGCAAAAGGGGTAAAAAAAAAAAAAAAAGAGTCTTAGTGCAACTTTCAGCACTTTTGTAACAAACTGAAGACAGGAGACATTAGAGTAAAAAATGGTAATATGTAAATCTTACGCAGGAGGCAGCGAAGTTACCTGATTTTTACATGATAAGCAAATGTCTATGCTGAAATTGAATTACACTGCTGGAGCAAGAGCAGCAAACTGGACTAAGCTATGGGGAGAAACAGTCCCAGGCAGTGTTTATCCTAAAGGACACTTCTAAATGGTACATCCATTTTTTAAAAGTTCATCTTGTTGCCCATTTTATTTAATTTTGGATTTTTTAAATAAGTTTTTTAATAATTTATATTGTGCTTTAAGTGAAAGTTTACAAATCCAGTCTGTCTCTCACATAAAAACTTATATACACCTTGCTGCATACTCCCAATTACTCTCCCCCTGATGAGATAGCCCGCTCCCTCCCTCTGCTCTCTCTTTTCCTGTCCATTTCGCCAGCTTCTAACCAACTCTACTCTCTTATCTCCCCTCCAGGCAGGAGAAGCCAACATAGTCTCAAGTGTCCACCTGATCCAAGAAGCTCATGCCTCACCAGCATCCCTCTCCAACCCACTGTCCAATCCAATCCCTGTCTGAAGAGTTGGCTTTGGGAATGGTTCCTGTCCTGGGCCAACAGAAGGCCTGGGGGCCATGACCACCAGGGTCCTTCTAGTCTCAGTCAGACCGTTAACTCTGGTCTTTTTATGAGAATTTGGGGTCTGCATCCCACTGCACTCTTCCTCCCTCAGGGGTTCTCTGTCAGGTCAGTCATTGGTTGTAGCTGGGCACCATCTAGTTCTTCTGGTCTCAGGATGATGCAGTCGCTGGTTCATGTGGCCTTTTCTGTCCCTTGGGCTCGTAATTACCTTGTGTCCTTGGTGTTCTTCATTCTCCTTTGATCCAGGTAGGTTGAGACCCATTGATGTATCTTAGATGGCCACTTGCTAGTGTTTAAGACCCCAGACGCCACTCTTCAAAGTGGAACGCAGAATGTTTTCTTAGTAGGTATTATTAAGCCAACTGACTTAGATGTCCCCTGAAACCATGCTCCCCAAACCCCTGCCCCTGCTACTCTGGCCTATGAAGCATTCAGTTTATTCAGGAAACTTCTTTGCTTTTGGTTTATTCCAGTTGTGCTGACTTCCCCTGTATTCTGTGTTGTCTTTCCCTACACCTAAAGTAGTTCTTATCTACTATCTAATTAGTGAATATCCCTCTCCCACCCTCCCTCCCTCCCCCCTCAATAACCACAAAAGAATGTTTTTTTCTCAGTTTAAACTGTTTCTCAAGTTCTTATAATAGTGGTCTTATACAATATTTGTCCTTTTGCAACTGACTAATTTCACTCAGCATAATGCCTTCCAGGTTCCTCCATGTTATAAAATGTTTCACAGATTCCTCACTGTTCTTTATCGATGCATAGTATTCCATTGTGTGAATAAACCATAATTTATCCATACATCCGTTGATGGGCACCTTGGTTGCTCCTATCTTTTTGCTATTGTAAACAGTACTGCAATAAACATGGGTGTCCATATATCTGTTTGTGTAAAGGCTCTTATTTCTCTAGGATACATTCCGAGGAATGGGATTGCTGGATCGTATGGTAGTTCTATTACTAGCTTTTTAAGGGAGTGCCAAATCTATTTCCAAAGTGGTTGTACCATTTTACATTCCCACCAGCAGTGTATAAGTGTTGCAGTCTCTCCACAACCTCTCCGACATTGATTATTTTGTGTTTTTTGGATTAATGTCAGTCTTGGAGTGAGATGAAATCTCATTGTACTTTTGATCTGCATTTCTCTAATGGCTAATGATCGTGAACATTTCCTCATGTATCTGTTAGCTACCTGCATCTCTTTAGTGAAGTGTCTCTTCATATCTTTTGCCCATTTTTTAATTGGGTTATTTATCTTTTTGTAGTTGAGTTTTTGCAGTATCATGTAGATTTTAGGGATCAGGCGCTGATCGGAAATGTCATAGCTAAAAACTTTTTCCCAGACTGTAGGTAGTCCTTTTACTCTTTTGGTGAAGTCTTTGGATGACCATAGGTGTTTGATTTTTAGGAGGTCCCAGTTATCTAGTTTTTCTTCTGCACTGTTAATAAAGTTCTGTATACTGTTCATGCCATGTATTAGGGCTCCTAGCATTGTCCCTATTTTTTCCTCCATGATCTTTATAGTTTTAGATTTTATATTTAGGTCTTTGATCCATTTTGAGCTAGTTTTTGTACATGGAATGAGGTATGGGTCTTGTTTCATTTCTTTTTTGCAGATGGATATCCAGTTATGCCAGCACCATTTGTTAAACAGACTGTCTTTTCCCCAGTTAACTGACTTTGGGCCTTTGTCAAATATCAGCTGCTCATATGTGGATGGATTTATGTCTGAATTCTCAATTCTGTTCCATTGGTCTATGTATCTGTTGTACCAGTATCAGGCTCTATTTACTACTGTGGCAGTATAATAGGTTCTAAAATCAGGTAGAGTAAGGCCTCCCACTTTGCTCTTCTTTTTCAGTAAAGCTTTACTTATCTGGGGTCTCTTGCTCTTCCATATGAAGTTGGTGATTTGGTTCTCCATCTCATTAAAAAATGTCATTGGGATTTGGATCGAAATTGCATTGTATCTATAGATGGCTTTTGGTAGAACAGACATTTTTACAATATTAAGTCTTCTTATCCATGAGCAAGGTGTTTTTCCACTTACGTAAGTCTCATGTTTCTTGCAGTAATGTCTTATAGTTTTCTTTGTATAAGTCTTTTACATGTCTGGTAAGATTTATTCCTAAGTATTTTATCTTCTTGGGGGTTACTGTAAATAGCTTTGATTTTGGTGATTTCCTCTTCGATGTTCTTTTTGTCGGTGTACAGGAATCCAACTGATTTTTGTATGTTTATCTTGTATCCCGATACACTGCTGAACTCTTCTACTAGTTTCAGTAGTTTTCTTGAGGATTCCTTAGGGTTTTCTGTGTATAAGATCATGACATCTGCAGATAGAGATACTTTTACTCCTTCCTTGCCAATATGGATGCCCTTTATTTCTTTATCTAGCCTAATTGCTCTGGATAGGACCTCCAACACAATGTTGAGTAAGAGTGGTGATTAAGGGCATCCTTGTCTGGTTCCCAGCCTCAGTGGGAATGCTTTCAGGCTCTCTCCATTTAGGGTGATGTTGGCTTTGTATAAATGCCCTGTATTATGTTGAGGAATTTTCCTTCTATTCCTATTTTGCTGAGAGTTTTTATCATGAATGGGTGTTGAACTTTGTCAAATGCCTTTTCTTCATCAATTGATAAAATCACGTGATTCTTTTGTTTTATTTGTGGTGGATTACATTGATTGTTTTCCTAATGTTGAACCATCCCTGCATACCTGGTATAAATCCCACTTGGTTATGGTGAATTATTTTTTTGATATGTTGTTGAATTCTATTGGCTAGAATTTTGTTGACAATTTTTGCATCTATGTTCATGAGGGATATAGGTGTTTAATTTTCTTCTGGTGTCTTTACCTGGTTTTGGCATCAGGGGTATGGTGGCTTCATAGATTGAGTTTGGTAGTATTCTGTCCTTTTCTATGCTCTGAAATACCTTAGTAGTAGTGGTATTAACTCTTCTCTGGAAGTATGGTAGAACTCTGCAGTGAAGCCGTCTTGGACCAAGCCTTTTTTTTGTTCGGAGTTTTTTTTATTACCTTTTCTATCTCTTTTGTTATGGATTTATTTAGTTGTTCTACCTCTGTTTGTGTTAGTTTAGGTAGGTAGTGTATTCCTAGGAATTCATCCATTTCTTCTAGGTTTTCTGATTTGTTAGAGTATAATTTTTCATAGTAATCTGATATGATTCTTTTAATTTCAGTTGAGTCTGTTGTAATATAACCCATCTTATTTCTTATTCCGGTTATTTGCTTCCTCTCCTGTTTTTCTTTTGTCAGTTTGGGCAGTGGTTTTTCAATTTTGTTGACTTTTTTCAAAAAACCAGCTTTTGGTCTTGTTAATTCTTTCAATTGTTTTTCTATTTTCTGTTTCATTTAGTTCTGCTCTAATTTTTATTATTTGTTTTCTTCTGGTGCCTGAGGGTTTCTTTTGTTGCTCTCTTTCTATTTGTTCAAGTTGTAGGGATAATTCTTTGATTTTGGCCCTTTCTTCTTTTTGGATGTGTGCATTTATTGATATAAATTGGCCTCTGAGCACCGCTTTTGCTGTGTCCCAAAGATTCCGATAGGAGGTGTTTTCATTCTCATTGGATTCTATGAATTTCTTTATTCCATCCGTATTGTCTTCTATAACCCAGTCTTTTTTGAGCAGGGTATCGTTCAGTTTCCAAGTGTTTGATTTCTTTTCCCTGCTTTTCCTGTTATTGATTCTCACTTTTATGGCCTTATGGTCGGAGTAGATGCTTTGTAATATTTCAGTGTTTTGCATTCTGCTAAGCCTTGCTTTATGACCTAATATGTGGCCTATTCTAAAGAATGTTCCACGCGTACTAGAAAAGGAAGTATACTTGGTTGCTTTTGGGCGGAGTGTTCTGTATATGTCTGTGAGGTCAAGTTGGTTGATTGTGGCTTTTAGATCTTCCGTGTCTTTATTGAGCTTCTTTCTGGATGTCCTGTCCTTCACTGAAAATGGTCTGTTGAAGTCTCCTGCTATTATTGTGGAGCTGTCTATCTCACTTTTCAATGCCGATAGTTTGTTTTATGTATCTTGCAGCTCTGTCATTGTGTGCATTAATATTTAATATGGCTATATCTTCTTGGTGTATTGTCCCTTTAATCATTGTATAGTGTCCTTCCTTATGATAGATTTAACTTTAAAGTCTGTTTTGTCAGAAATTAGTATTGCCACTCCTGCTCTTTTTTGATTGTTGTTTGCTTGATATATTCTCTTCCATCCTTTGAGTTTTAGTTTGTTTGTGTCTCTGAGTCTAGGGCGTGTCTTCTGTAGGCAGCATATAGACGGATCTTGTTTTTTAATCCATTCTGCCACTTTCTGTTTCTCTATTGGTGCATTTAGTCCATTTACATTCAGGGTAATTATGGATAGGTATGAATTTAGTGCTATCATTTTGATGTCTTTTTTTGTGTGTTGTAGACAGTTTCTTTTTCCCACTTAATTTCATGTGCTGAATAGATTATATATTATCTTTTCCTCATATTCATTGTTGTTGATTTTGTTTCTGCTGAGTCTCTGTTTTTTTCTTGTATTTTATTTTGATGAGTAGGATAGTTTGTCTCCTTTGTGGTTACCTTATTATTTACCCCTATTTTTCTAAATTTAAACTTAACTTTTATTTTTTTGTATTGCCACATCTTCCTCTCCATATGGAAGGTGTATGATTACATTTCTTAGTCCCTCTTTATTATTTTAATGTTGTTTTCTTTTATAAAATAACATCACTGTTACCCTGTTTTGAGCTTTTTGCGGGGGGGGGAATTTCCCTGTCTGGGTTGACTTCTGGTTGCTCTGCCCAGTGTTCTGGTCATGGGTTCATACCTGATATTATTGATTTTCTAACCAAATAACTCCCTTTAGTGTTTCTTGTAGTTTTGGTTTGGTTTTTACGAATTGCCTAAACTTGTGTTTATCTGGAAATGTCTTAATTTCATCTTCATATTTAAGAGACAGTTTTGCTGGATATATGATTCTTGGCAGGCAGTTTTTTTCCTTCAGTTTATTAAATATGTCATCCCATTGCCTTCTTGCCTGCATGGTTTCTGCCGAGTAGTCCAAGCTTATTCTTATTGGCTCTCCTTTGCAGGTGACTTTTTGTTTATCCCTTGCTGTTCTTACAATTCTCTCTTTATCTTTGGTTTTGGCAAGTTTGATTATAATATGTCTTGGTGACTTTCTTTTAACATCTAACTTATGTTAAGGTTTATGTTAAACTTATGTGGAGTTTGATGAGCATCTTGGATAGATATCTTCTCATCTTTCATGATATCACAGAAGTTTTCTGCCAACAAATCTTGAACAATTCTTTCTATATTTTCTGTTATCCCTCCCTGTTCTGGCAGTCCAATCACTCATAGGTTATTTCTCTTGATAGAGTCCCATATAATTCTTAAGGTTTCTTCATTTTTTTTAATTCTTTTTTCTGATTTTTCTTCAAATATATTAGTGCCAAGTGATACATCTTCGAGTTCAGAAATTCTGGCTTCTACTTGCTCAATTCTGCTCCTCTGACTTTCTATTGAGTTGCCTGCTTCTGTAATTTTATTGTTAATCTGAATTTCTGATTGCTGTCTGTCTATGGATTTTTCCAGCTTATTAAACTTTTCATTATGTTCCTGAATAACCTTTCTGATTTCTTCTACTGCTTTGTGTGTTCCTTGGCTTGTTCTGCATATTGCCCCATTTCCTTCCTGATGTCTTGAAGGGTTCCGTGTATTAAAATTTTGTATTCTGGTTCTGGTAATTCCAGGAATGCACTTTCATCTAGAAGATCCCTGGGTTCTTTGTTTTGAGAGCCTGTTAAGGTGATCATGGTCTGTTTCTTTATGTGACTTGATATTGACTGTTGTCTCCGAGCCATCTATAAGTTTTTGTATTAGTTTATGCCTGCTTACTGTGTCGTGACTTCTTGCTTTGTTTTGTTTTGGTATAGCCCAATGGGTTGCTTGAGTGAGCTAGCTTGATTATTTTCACCTTTGGAGATCTGATGTCCTGTCACCAGATAGCTAGAGCTGTTATCTGGTAAATCAGTCTAGGAGTCCATTCAGTTTTCTTGTATGAATTCAGCTCAGGTTTCCAGGTAGCTGGTCATCAAGTGTGTGGTACAGGCTCTGTCCTACAGTCTTAGAGGGGCAGGGGTGTTTGGTGTATATACTGGTATCTGATTGCATCAGGCGGTCACGCTCTGAACAAGGCAGGGGGCTGAGAACCGACCCCCGAGTGTCTCTGAGGAAAGCACGTCCCTGTTCCTAGAACGTGCAGGTGAGTGGGTTCTGCAGATGGACCATGGGCACCCAAAGTTTTTGGTTGTAAGGACTGGGAGGTACCAATTATCTTTGGACCCCATCATGGGTGGTTGGATGACCTGAGTGGAGCTACCAGTCCTTAGGTCTCTGATGTGGTAGGTGAGGACCTTGTTTAATAGGCAAAGCAATGTCAAACATCAAACACCCACGTCTCCACTGCACAGCTAAAGCTGTTGAAGTCTGCCAACAAGGGCCTATTCTCCTGAAATAGGCCCCCACAGGTCCATCCAGAAGGGAAAGGTGCTCAAAGTCCACAGACTGCTTATGCCTGGACAGGAGCCGCTTCTGTCCTGAGCTCCCCCGGTTAGTGGAGCTAGCAAATTATCTTTTCCCCCAATTGCAAATTTTTTCCCTTCCCCAAGGCTGGGAGGATAGCTCTAGGTGCTCAACAGTGCCTATCTCAGGCCCAAGGAATTCAGCCGCTGGAGCCGGCTTGGGGGTGGGGGGGTGATGTAAAATATACGCAAGTACTTAGCTTTTGCCGAGAGCGCCATTCTTCTCAGGTTCTGGAGGTGTGAGTAGGCTGTGTGGCTGGCTGCTTCTTCCTGAGGAAACTGAGGCCAAATGCTAGTACCAGCCCTCCAGTGCCACTCCAGGAATGGTGCCTGAGGGTTCCCCGTGATTCAGGTCTGGTAACTCCTCTCCGCTTCTGAATAGTCTCTTCCTCCCTCTGCTCCTCAGTTCGTTTTCTAAGCTTGCCTTTGAAGCTCAGGGCTTCCAGCTTGTCATAAATATACTCGTTTCACTTGTTTTTTCAGGTCTTTGTTGTAAAGAGGGCTCACCGGAAGCATCTGTCTATTCTGCTCTCTTGGCTTCGCCTCCTCATTGCCCATTTTAGATTCCATTGTTCATCATTATGCAGTCTCCTGGTGGTGCAAACAGCTTATGTGCTTGGCTGTTAACCGAAAGATTGGAGATTCCAGTCCACCCAGAGACACCTCTGAAAAAAGGCCTGGTGATCTTCTTCTGAAAGATTAGCCGTTGAAAACCCTGTGGTGCACCGTTCTAATCTGATACATTTGGGGTCCCCATGAATTGGAAAAAGCCAGTCAGCAACTGTTCTTATGTTTTTGTTTTTTAATTCATCATTATAAATCCTCCCACAGATACCCTCAACTTTCCTCCCCCCCCCCCCCCCATCTTAACCTGGCTAAACCACAACTGTTGTTAAAAGTCTTCACTACATACCTTCAGCAGAACAGTTGAACTTGGCTGGAGAAAAACAGAGCCATGCTGACCTCATCGGGCTATATTTCCATAATCTTTTCACCCTGCCCCTTAAACAACTGTTTCATGTCTTCTAAAACCACCCTACTCCTTGCTCATAGGTAATTATCTTGCTTTTTACTTCTCTAAGAAAGTAGAAATCAGAAAGCAATAATAGCTCCCTCCTGCTCTCGCTGTTATATATACCAGCTTTCCTATATGTGAATCCTAACGCACTACTACAGCCTCCCTTCCGTGACCGTGGATGTGCTGTCAGAGTTCTTAGCTAAGACCAGACTTGCCTCTTTTGCATTGAGTTATGTTTACTGTTTTAATCATTTGCTCTCCTTTTAATTTTTTTCCCTGTCAACTGGATCACTTCCATCAACTTATACACATGCTATAATAGCTTCCACTTTAAAACAACAAAAAATCACTTTTGACTCGTATGTCCCTCCAAATACTAGCCTATTTCTCTGCTCTGCTCGCCTTTACAGAAAAACTTTGTCAACTGCTTCTACTGCTCTTGAACTCGCACCAGTAAAAATTTCTCCCCACGCTCCACTGAAAATGCTCAAGATCATCAGTAGCCTCTGTTATGGATTAAATCCTGTCCCCCCAAAAAAATATGTGTTGTAACCTCTGTGCCTGTGGTTATAATCCCTGTGGCTGTCTTTGTTATGTTAATGGGGCAGGATTAGTGTTGTGTCTTCAGTCAATGTCTTTGAAATGTAAAAGAGACTTAACAAGCAGGCAGAGGAGAGATGGGGTAAGACAGATGCCAGGACACTTGGAGATCTCCAAGGAACCGGGAAGCAGAAGCTGAAGAGACAAGGACCTTCCTCCAGAGCTGACAGAAAGCCTTCCCCTAGAGTCAGCACTCTGAATTCGGACTTCTAGCCTCCTAAACTCTGAGAAAATAAATTTCTGGTTGCTAAAGCCATTCACTTCTGGTATTTCTATTATAGCGCACTAGATGACTAAAACAGCCTCCATGTTTTCAAACCCAGTTTTAATCTCTATCAACCCGCTTGACCTGTCAGCAGCATTTGACACAGCTGATGAATTACCTCTTTCTTCCAGAAACTCATTATCTTGCCAATCAAGATACAATTTTCTCTCTCGTCTCTCTTCCTTCTTAAATAACTGTTCCATAGTCTCCTGACCCCAAAATGTTGGAATATCCCAGGGTTCAGTTCTCACACCTTGTACGCTCATTTGTGTACTCATTCCCTAGGCCATTAAGATCTATGCTTGGATGAAACCGACATTTGACCCTCTAGTCCAGCCCTTTCTCCTAAACACTAGTCCCACAACTAACTGCCTACTCTACAGTACTGCTTTAATACCTAACAGGAGTCCTGGTGGCACAAATCATTAGGTGCTCAGCTACTAACCGTTTGGCAGTTTGAAACTATTCAGCGATCACAGAAGAAAGACCTGGTGATCTGTTCCCGTAAAGATGGTTGTGTTATTAGGTGCTGTCGAGTCAGGTCTGACTCACAGAAACCCTATGTAAAACAACGAAACACCGCCTAGTCCTGCGCCATCCTCACAATCGTTGCTATGTTTGAACCCATTCTCACAGCCACTGTGTCATTCTATCTCGTTGAGGGTCATCCTCTTTTTCACTGACCCTCTGCGTTATCAAGCGTGATGTCCTCCAGGAACTGGTCCCTCCTGATAACATGTCCAAAGTACATGAGACAAGGTCTCAACATTCTCACTTCTAAGGAGCATTCTGGCTTTACTGCTTCCAAGACAGATTTGTTCTTTCTTTTGGCAGTCCATGGAGTGTTCAATATTCCTCGCCAACACCATAATTGAAAAGCGTTAATCTCTAGTCTTCCTTATTTGTGTGGCTGTTGCGTGCATATGACCATAGCAGTATCCTCCTATCTGATCTCCCACTTCTACCGTGCTTCATCTGATCTCAGCCAGCACTCAGTGAACCCTTCAAAAGCCAGATAATATCATTTCTGCCTTAAATCCCACCAATGGCTTCCAATCTCACTCAAAAGACAAAGTCCTTACTATGGTCTACAAAGCCCTGTGGAAACCGCCCCCACCCACGTTTCCTCTGGCTTCATCACCAATGTGATCATTTTTCTCACACTTTGTCCTCCCTGTTTCTCTAGCATACCAAGCATGCATCTGCCTCAGGACCTTTGCAGCACTGTTTCTCTGCCTGGAATGCCATTCCCCTTAGTACCTACTCAGCTCACACTGTCACTAATTCAGGTCTCTGCTCAAATCTCACCTTATTAGAGAGGTCTTTCCTGAGAATTCTATATAAATAGTACCCCCACCGCCATCTCGCTTCCTTGCCCTACTCTATTTTGCTTATAGCACTCACCATGTAACATGTTACATATTTTGTTTATTGGTTGTCTCCCTTCCACTAGAATGAAAGATCCATGTGAGATATTAGGTAAATTTTTTTTTAATAAAAGGCTAGTTGCCTACAAAACATATGCAAAGAAAACAGCAAAATATTGGAATTCTCAAGAGGAAAAGACATGATTTTATTTCTGTTTTCCAGTCCTGCTGTCACAGATAAGGTAAGAAAAAGTTGGAATACCCCTAATGCAGATAAAATATTGTGTTGTAACAGATAATATTTGAAAATCTTATAAGCGTATAAAGCAAATTTTAAGCAGATGGTTTGCGTTGCTTTCTAATGACATCTCAAGTTTACAAATGAGCAAAAGACCTATATTTCAACTGATACATTAATGTATATCAACCAAGAGAGGAGGGGAACTATTACCCCAAAGGGCATAGGTGACCAAGAGTTTAATGTGATCCTATTTGTGGAAGAAGAATAAAAAATAAAGCCCTGATGTCTTTAGCTGTGAAAGGGACTTAAGACTTTGCTGGAATTTCTAAAGAATCTTAAAATATGAGTGTATTCCCTGAAATTTTTATCCACCTCTTTACTTTTTATTTCTTTTTTTCTTCTGTCTTTTCTTTCCTCTCAAAGTGAGTATATAGTGATTAAAAGCATGGGTTTTGAAATTAAAATGACACAACATAGAGCTGGCTACAATCATTGACTGATAGTGTGACCTTGGGCAAATTATTAGTCTCAAAGACTATGCTCCCTCATTTCTAAAATTGGGATAGGGCATTGGGTTGTTTCTAAAAAATAAATGAGATTATGCAAATAATTTAGTGCCTAGCACATAACATGCTCTACTAATGGTGATTATCATTCATTCATTCAAAAAAGGCATTACATGCTTAGGAACGTAGTGATAAGCAAAATTGACTTGGTCTCTGGTCTTACGGAGTTTACATTTTAACTGACTATAAATACACAACTAAAAGTAGAACCTTTGTGTGCTTAGATTTCATGTGGTGTATTTCATTCAGTTGAGGGAAAAATAGGAAAACTGCAACAAAATTGTTTAGAACAAGATAGAAAAAATCTCCAGAACAGCACCATATTTTGGTCACATCTCTAGAGTATATGGTATATCCTATGCAGAGATAACAATGTACATAATGTAATCAACAGATCCTTTGAGCATCATTTATTGATTCATGTGTTAGCAATAGAGAAAAGTTCTGGATTTACTAAACTGACTTTTTTTTGAAAGATACTAAGGCACAGCCTAGATTGAGAACCATACCCTAAATCTTTGCCTCCGTCTGGTGAAACTTCAGCCTGAATGAATCCACCGATCCACTTTCTTGGTACCTCTTAGCAGCTGTACAGTGTTAAAGACTGTTAAACAACAGAATAGACTGATTCCATGAGAAATTCATGGTCACCAAAGTCAAATGGACCCTCAGTACAGCCGGGGAATCCTACATTTCTCTTTTCAATTCTCTCACCCACTCCAAAAGGTTTTTCAGACGTCAACTCTCAAACCTATCTCCCTCTCCACTCTCAGCAGATAATCTCTTGTCCTTCCTACCAGACTAAAGCCCTAACTCCCCATCACTCTCAGCAGATGACCTTACCTCCTTCCTCCCAGACTGAAACTATCAAATGGAAATTTCTTTCTGCTTCCAAATATGCAAACCTATCTATACTCATCTTATCCTTCTCTTATTTACCCAACAAACATTCACTGATCACCCACTATGTGCTAGGCACTGTCTCTGTGTATGGGGAATACATCAGTGAAGAGTACAGAAAAATCCCTGTCCTCCTGTAGCTTATAGTCTAGTGGGAAAATATAGACTATAGCCCCTGGGTGGTGCAAATGGTTAAGCACTCAACTACTAGCTGAAAGCTTGGTGGTTTCAACCCACCCAGAAGTACCTCACAAGACAGGTCTGGCGATCTGCTTCCAAAATGTCACAGCCTCGAAAATCTTATGGAGCAGTTCTACTCTGCACATATAGGGTCACAGTGAGTTGTAATCAATTCATCAACGACCACCAACTACAACCAGTAAATTAGAAAGTAGTATTGTGGAGAAGAACAGAGAATGACAAGAAGTGCCAGATTAAGGAGTAATATTTTAAATAGAATGATCACTAAGCAGGTGACATTGAACAAAGACTTGAAGGTGATAAAGGAACAAGCAGTACTGATGTCTGGAGAGGAGCGTCCTGGCAAAGCGAACAGGAAAAGCAAAGGCTCTGAGTCAGGAGTGTGCCTGATGTGTTCAAGTATGGTGGGAGCAGTGAGGGAGGGAGAAAGTGTAAGGAAACGAAGTTAAATAGTTTCAAGGAGGGGGTGAGGGAGCAGATAGAGAAGGATCTTATAGGCCATTATAGGAATGTTGACTTTTATTCTAAGCTGGGAAGTCATTGGAATGTTACGAGCAGAGAAGTGACACTGGCACCTGGGTTGAGAATAACCTGTATGGCAAGGAGGGGAGCAGGGAGACTAGTTAGGATGCTACTTGACTGTCCTAACTGGATCACTATTTCCAAACAGGAGCTGAACTTCTTATCCAAGGCCAGTTGCATCACCTGTGCTCTCCACCCCTTCAGTAACCTTACACTATCAATTATCCCTTCTTTTGTATACAGGCAGTCCCTGGGTTATGAGCAAGATCCATTCCTAAGCGTGTCTTTAAGAATTTGTAGGTAAGTTGGAGCAGGTGCATACGGTTCTTATCTAGGCTTCCTTTAGTACAAGAAAAGGCTCAAAGCCTTTTCAGTGATTCAAAAGCTGCGTATGCAGCAAGTGAAGGTGATTGCAATGAAGAATTTGTTGCAGTGGGGATTGGTTCAGTTGTTAGAAAATGAAGGCAAATTTACATAACGTTTAATGGAGAGTATGAGTTGTCCTTAAGTTGGGCGTTTGTAACCCAGGGACTTACTGTATTCAAACTGTCCCTCTTATCTGGATCATTTCCACTGACTTTTAAACATATCTGAATCCTATCTTTTAAAAAAAATTTAAAAAGGCTCTATATTCGCCCTCAAATTACTGCTTTATCGCCTGTCTCACCTGAGCTAAATTTCTTTTAAGATGTGTCTGTGGCCCTCCTCTGGATTCATTCCTCACCCACAATTCATGCTTCAGCTCCCATGGTCTGAATTCTGTTCCCGTAAGATCACCAAAAATAGATCTTCTCAAGGCAGTGGTTCTTCAAGAGGCGGGGTGGATTCTCCAGAGAGCATTGGGAAATGTCTGGTAGTACTTTTGGGTTACCACTTATATATTTTCAGTTGTGACTTGAGAGTGGGGGCCAAGGATGCTAAACATACCGCAATATGCAGGACAGTTCCTCACGTTTAAGACTTGTCCTGCTCAAAATACTAATATGACCCAATTGAGAAATACTCTTAAGGTTGCCAATGACTTCTGTATCTCTAGGTCCAATGAACATATTTCAGTCCTTTCATACTTGACCTCAGAATATTTGATCTCAGAATAATCTACTCTCTGCATTACTCTTCTCCCGAGGCTTCTGTGGAACAATACATTTCCTATTTTCCTCCCCCTCCAACAGCTTCTCTCATTCCTTTTACATACTCATCCTTTTCTACTCTACTACAAAAAATTGCAAATAAGGGACTCCAAAGACCTGTACCTCCACATAACAAATAAATTGGCAAAAGCTGTCCGAATCAACTTTATCTGAATTCAGGAAACAGCTTCTCTCATTCCTTTTACATACTCATCCTTTTCTACTCCACTACAAAAAATTGCAAATAAGGGACTCCAAAGACCTGTACCTCCACATAACAAATAAATTGGCAAAAGCTGTCCGAATCAACTTTATCTGAATTCAGGAAACTAGTCAAAGGTATACAGCAACCAGCAAACACGGAAAAGGCGGCTGATCCTTGATAGAATAGCTTTGTGGTATTTAAACTTACCCTGACCCCATAGCCACCCTCCCCAACTCAGCAGAGGTCTTCAAGACGGCAACATGCAATTCCTAGTGTAGGTTCCTGGTACCAGAGGGACCAGAGTGGAGCTTGTTCTCAAAGAATTGTGGTGGCTTGTTTTTATTTGACTGGTGGCTCCCTGAAACACTAGTGCAAAAGACATGCCTTTATTTCACCTTCATCAGAATTCTCCCAAGACAAAGAGATGACTCCCCATGGGGGCATTCGTCAAAAACATTTAAAGGCACATGTACTAGCCTCTGCTGCCTAGAGCAAGGAATAAGAGTTGAGATATATGAGACATACCAGCAAGCCTGGAAGGAAAGGTTAAGGAGACAGATACTATGAGGAATAAGGGCTTTGGAAAGCTCCCACATATTCCTGGGAATCTAAAAGTCCAGGTACAGTAAAACCTGCAAAAGCTAGAACCTGTGAAAGGCAGAAACCTGTCAGAGAAGGAAAGCGCAAATATTTTCCATGAATAGAGAGTGATAGAAATGTGGTAAGACTGCACCCTGTCAAAGGCGGAAACTTTTGGGGCCTTTAAAAAGCAGGCAGTTGCGTTAAGTTCCGGTTCTCATAGGTTTCACTGTACGTGCCCAGGGTGGGTGCACGCTCAGAAAAGACCTAAGAGGGCCCTAAGCTCTCACCTGTGGCTGACATTCAGGCTCTGCATAAGCAGGACGTGAAGGTGAAGGTAAACTTCCTGCTTAGTGTTGAAGATATGCTCAATGCGCACACACAGCTCAATGGCAAAGACTGGGAAACTTTTTTTCTTCTGTTTTTTTTGGAAACACTGAGTGCCATGCATTTATTCATGCAACACATTTTTTTTTTAATCGTGGTGCAAATATACACGACAAAATATTTACCAAATCAACAGTTTCTGCATGCACAATTCAATGACATTGATTACACTCTTCATGTTGCACAATACTTATTCCTATTTTTTTCCTAATTATTCTGCCACATTAACATAAACTCAGTACTTCCCAAGCAAAAATTCCACATTTGTCCTTCTCACCACCCCTCGTAACCATTAATAAGCTTTGGTTTCTATATATTTACTCATTTCATATAAACGAGGTTATACTGTATTTGTCACTTTGTGACTGACTTATTTCACTCAACATAGTATTTTCAAGGTTCATCCACATTGTGGCATGTATTGGGTCTTCATTTCTCCTTATGGCTGAAGTAATATTCCATCGTATGCATGTACCACATTTTGTTTATCCATTCATATGTTGATGGACATTTAGGCTGTTTCCACCTTTTGGCTATTGTGAAAACTGCTGTAAAAAATATTAGTGTACAGGTTTCTGTTTGCATTTCCGCTTTAACTTCTTTTGTGTGAAATTTTTTTGTGAGTAGGCTTGGGATTGCTGGATCATATGGTAGTTCATGTTCAACCTTTTGAGGAACCACCAAACTGTTTTCTGTAGTGGCTGTACCATTTTGCATTTCCGCCAACAATGGACAAGAGTTCCAGTTTCTACACATCTCCAAAATATCCCCAACACCTCTTATTTTTCTTTTCTTTTTTTAAAATCACTTCCATTCTATTGGAGATGAGGTTGTATCTTATTATTGTGGTTTTGATTTATATGTTGCTATGAGTTGAAATCGACTCAACAGCAGTAGGTAATGGCTAATGACATGGAGCATCTTTTTATGTGCTTGTTGGCCATTTGAATATCCTCTAGTGAACTGCCTATTCAAGTTCTTTGCCCACTTTCTGATTGGATTGTTTGTCTTTTTGTTGAGTTGTAAGAGGTTTTTTTTTAAACTATATTTTGGACGTTAGACCCCTTTTAAGATAAATGGTTCCTGAAAATTTTCTCCTGATCTGTAGGTTGTCTCTTTATTTTTTTTTAAATAATTTTTATTGTGCTTTAAGTGAAAGTTTACAAATCAAGTCAGTCTCTCACACAAAAACCCATATACACCTTGCTACACAGTCCCAATTACTCTCCCCCTAATGAGACAGCCTGCTCCCTCCCTTCACCCTCTCTGTCTGTGTCCTTTTCGCCAGCTTCTAACCCCCTCCACCCTCTCATCTCCCCTCCAGGCAGAAGATGCCAACACAGTCTCAAGTGTCCACCCGATCCAAGAAGCTCACTCCTCACCAGCATCCCTCTCCAACCCATTGTCCAGTCCAATCCCTGTCTGAAGAGTTGGCTTCAGGAATGCTTCCTGTCCTGGGGCAACAGAAGGTCTGGGGGCCATGACCACCAGGGTCCTTCCAGTCCCAGTCAGACCATTAAGTCTGGTCTTATGAGAATTTGGGGTCTGCATCCCACTGCTCTCCTGCTCCTTCGGGGGTTCTCTGTTGTGTTCCCTGTCAGGGCAGTCATGGGTTGTAGCCGGGCACCATCAAGCTCTTCTGGTCTCAGGATGATGTAGTCGCTGGTTCATGTGGCCATTTCTGACTTTACTTTTTTTATAAAGTCTTTTTGATGAACAAAAGTATTTAATTTTTATGAGGTCCCAGTTATCTGTTTTGTCTTTTGTTGCTCATGCTTTTGTTATCATGTCTGATAATCCATTGTTAAATACTAGGTCCTGTAGCCACACTGCTATATTTCCTTCTGAGAATTTTATGGTTTTAGTTTTTACATTTAGGCCTTTAATACATTTCAAATTGGTTTGTGTGTATGGTCTTAGGAATGGATCCCATTCCATTCTTCTGCATATGGAAATTTTCCCAGCATCATTTATTGAAGAGACTATTCTTTTTCTATTGAATGGACTTAGCACTGTTGTTGAAAATCACTTGACCATAGATATTTAGATTTGTTTTCTTCTGTTTTTGATTCCAGACATTTAATGAAATTCTTGTCAAATCACTAACTGACCACTAAGCAAACCAGAGACTTCAGTGGTCACACGTGACAAAAAAGAATAGACTTTACTAAATAAGTTTTTAAAAAGTCACAAACAAAATAATGGCAGCCACAACAAACCCTGGGGAGGGAGGAGAATCTGATATCCAGAACTGCAACATTGTAATATTCAAAATGTCCAGTTTTCAACAAAGAATTACAAGGCAGTCAAAAAATAATAAGAAGAAGAAAGTACAGCCCATACACAGGAAAAAAAAAAGAAATTAATAAAAGCTGTCCCTGAAGAAGCCAAGACATTGAATTTATTAAACCAAGACTTTATATTAAATGTTTTAAATATGCTCAGAAAAGCCTATGAACAAAGAACTAATGGAAATTAGGAAAATGATGTATGAACAAAATGAGAATATCAGTTAATAGGTGGAAATTATAAAGAGGAACTAAAAAGAAGTTCTGGAATTGAGAAGTACAATAACTGAAATGAAAACTTCATTAGAGGGGCTCAACAGCATATTTGAGCAGACAGAAGAAAGAAGCAGCAAACTTGAAGATAGGTCAATTAAGATTATTCAATCTGAGGAGCAGAAAGGAAAAAAGAATGAAGAAAAATGAAAACAGCCTGAAGAACTATGGGCCACCATCAAGCATATTAACATATGCATAGTGGGAGTCCTAGAAGGAGAGGAGAGACAGAGAAAGGGGCAGAAAGAATATGTGAAGAAATAATGGTTGAAACCTTACCAAATATGATGAAAGACAAGAATTTACACATACAAGAAGCTCAGTGATAAACCCAAAGTAGGATAAACCCAAGGATATCCAAGACACATTATAATTAAGCTGTTGAAAACAAAGACTCCCAAAAGCAGCAAGAAAGAATTGACTTGTCACTTACAAGTGAACCTCAATAAGATTAACAGCTGATTTCTTATCAGAAACCAGGGAGGCCAGAAGTCTTTGGAATGACATATTTAAGGTGCTGAAAAAAAAATGTCAACCAAGACTTCTGTTTCCAGCAAAACTACCCTTCAAAAAATGAAGGGGAAATTATGACATTTCCAAATAAAGAAAAACTAAGAAAGTTTGTTGCTAATATACCTGCCCTACAAAAAAAGCTAAAGGGAGTCCTTCAGATGGAAATGAAAGGTCACTAGACAGTAACTTGAATCCACATAAAGAATTAAAAAAACACACCAGTGAAGGTGACTAAGAAGATAAATATAAAAGTCATCACTAATTTATTTTTGCTTGGTGTTATAGATTGAATTGTGTCCACCAAAAATGTGCGTCAACTTGGCTAGGTCATGATTCCCAGTGTTGTGTGATTGTCCACCATTTTGTCATCTGATGTGATTTTCCTATATGTTGTAAATCCTACCTCTATGATGTCAATGAGGCAGGATTAGAGGCAGTTACATTAATGTGGCAGGACTCAATCTATAAGATTAGGTTGTGTCTTAAGTCAGGCTGTTTTGAGATATAAAAGAGAGAAGCAAGCAGAAAAACAGGGAGACCTCATACCACCAAGAAACGAGAGCCAGGAGTGAGAGCATCCTTTGGACTTGGGGTCCCTGCTTTGAGAAACTCCTAGATCAGGGAAAGATTGATGACAAGGACCTTTCACCAGAGTTGATGGAGAGAGAAAGCCTTTCCCTGGAGCTGGCACCCTGAATTAGGACTTCTAACCTCCTAGACTGTGAGAGAATAAATTTCTCTTTGTTAAAGCCATCCAATTGTGGTATTTCTGTTATAGCAACACTAGATAACTAAGACAGTTGGTAACTCCTGTTTTTTTTTTCTATATGATTTAAAAGACAGCTACATAAAACAATAATTATGAATCTATGTCAATGAGCACACAGTGTATAAAGATGTAATTTGTAATGATAACAACATAAGATGAGCATGCAGAGCTATATAGAGCAATGTTTTTGTATAATATTGAGACTAAGGTGGTATCCAAACTAGATGGTTATATATTAAAATATTAATTATAATCCCCAGGACGACTACTAAGAAAATAACTAAAAATATGTAACAAGAAGGCAACCAGCATAGTAACACTAGAAAATATATATTTATCACAAAAGAAGACAGTAATGGAGGAATCAAGCAGCAAAAAAACATAGAAAACACATAAAATGTAAATAGCAAATGGCACAGTAAATCTTTATCAGTAGTTACATTAAGTGTCCATGGATTAAACTCTCCAAATAAAAGGTAGAAATTGGACAATTGTAAAAACAGCATGGGAGAGGTGCCTGACCTAACTCCATAGGGTGAAAGAAGAATCAAGATAACAACCCAAGGCTGATCCCCATGAGGTGGAGGTCAGTCATGCCTTCTTTCTCCTTAACTTTACTAATTCTGACACCAACCATCCCTCACACAGCACTCTCTACTGAGTTTAATAATAAAATTGCAATGGCCAAAAGAATGCGCAGACCATACTTACAATTATGGGGTTTATTAGGGAAGTAACAGTTACAATTCACACTCAGTAACACTCAGGATACAGTTCTTATATCAGGATAGCCTATTCCCAGCTGTGCTTGTGAGCACGCCTCTCCCTGGCCCTCAGTCTGTACCCAGAGGCACTCAGCTTTCTCTCTACATGTGCCGGGAAGCCCACCACACCATCTCCTGCTGCGGGATCTCTCCTGCTGGTCTCTTCTTCCTTGGTCGTGGTGAGCTCCTCTTCTCTGCTCTGAAATTGTCTCCCTTATAAGAAAAAACTGACCAATCCCCTTGGATTGCCCTATCACACAGTCCCGCCCAATCACTTGGGTGGGAGTTACAAGACCATGGCTAGAAAGGCCACACAAGAGTAATCAATTAGTAATCAACCAAT
Source organism: Loxodonta africana (assembly GCF_030014295.1). Lineage (NCBI taxonomy): Eukaryota > Metazoa > Chordata > Mammalia > Proboscidea > Elephantidae > Loxodonta > Loxodonta africana. Next base: position 170,588,492 of record NC_087345.1, on the reverse strand, counting down.
CACACCACAAGAATGAATTTTTAAAAATATGATCCAACTATATGCTGTCTACAAGAGACTCAAGTTAAAACCAAAGACACAAATGAGTTGAAAATGAAAGGATGGAAAACAATATTCCATGCAAATAGTAACCAAAAGAATTTGGAGTGGCTATATCGACTTGACAACACTGGGGTGGGCTGGGATACTAATACCTATCAAAATAGACATTACGATAACGAAAGGTTACAAGGGATAAAAAAGGCATTATATAATGATAAAAGGATCAATCCATCAAGAAGATATAACAATTATAAACATAAATGCACCTATCAACAGAGCCCCAAAATACATGAAGCAAACACTGACAGAATTGAAGGAAAAAATACACAATTTGACAATAATAATTGGAGACTTCCACGCTCCATTTTCAATGAGGCTAGAACAACCAAACAAAAGAACAAGGAAAATAGAAGACTTAAAGAACACCATGAATCACCTAGACCTGACAGAAATGTATAGGACACCGCTTCCCCCAGAAAAACAGCAGAATGCACATTCTTCGCAAGTGCACATAGAACATTTTCCAGGGTAGACCATATGTTAGGCCACAAAACAAGCCTAAATAAATTTAAAAGGACAGAAATAATACAAAGTATGAACCTTTTTTTGTGTGTGCTTTAAGTGAAAGTTTATAAATCAAGTCAGTCTCTCATACAAAAACTTACACACACCTTGCTATGTGACGCTAGCTGCTCTCCCCCTAGTGTGACAGCACACTCCCCGTCTTGACCCTGTATTCCCTGTGTCCATCCAACCAGCTCTCCTTCTCCTCTGCCTTCTCATTTCGCCTCCAGACAGGAGCTGCCCACATAGTCTCACGTGTCTACTTGAGCCAAAAATCTCACCCCTCATCAGTATCATTATCTGTCTTATACTCCAGTCCAATCCCTATCTGAAGAGTTGGCTTCAGGAATAGCTCCAGTCTTGGGCTAACAGACAGTCTGGGGGCCATGACTCTGGGGTCCCTCCAGTCTCATTCACACCATTAAGTCTGGTCTTTTTACGAGAATTTGAGATCTGCATCCCACTGTTCTGCTCCATTAGAGATGCTCTGTCAGGGCAGTCATCGGTGGTAGCTGGGCACCATCTAGTTCTTCCAATCTCAGGCTGATGTAGTCTCTGGTTTATGTGGCCCTTTCTGTCTCCTGGGCTCATATTTACCTTGTGTCTTCGGTGTTCTTCATTCTCCTTTGCTCCAAGTGGGCTGAGACCAATTGAGGCATCTTAGATGGCGACTTTCTAGCATTTAAGACCCCAGACACCACTAACCAAAGTGGCATGCAGAACATTTTCTTAATACATTTTGCTATGCCAATTGACTTACATGTCCCCTGAAACCATGGTCCCCAGACCCCCATCCCTACTACTCTGGCCTTTGAAGCATTTCATTGTACTCAGGAAACATCTTTGCTTTTGGATTACTCCAGCTCTGCTGACCTCCCCTGTATTGTGTGTTGTCTTTCCCTTCACCTAAAATAGTTCTTGTCTACTATCTAATTAGTGGATGCCCCTCTCCCTTCCTCCCTCCCTCCCCCTTCTCGTAGCCATCAAAGAATGTTTTCTTCCATGTTTAAACTTTTTCTTGAGTTCCTATAATGGCGGTCTCATACAATATTTGTCTTTTCGCAACTAATTATACTCAGCATAATGCCTTCCAGATTCCTCCATATTATGAGATGTTTCATGGATTCATCATTGTTCTTTATCATTGCATAGTATTCCACTGTGTGAATATACCATAATTTGTCCATTGATTCATTGGTGGGCACCTTGGTTGTTTCCATCTTTTTGCTATTGTGCTATTGTAAACAGTGCTGAAATGAAAACGGGTGGGCATTAATCCTGTGAAGGCTCTTACTTCTCTAGGATATATTCCAAGGAGTGGGATTGCTGAATTGTATGATAGTCTATTTCCAGGTTTTTAAGGAAGTGCCAAATCGATTTCCAAAGTGGCTGTACCATTGTACATTCCTACCAGCAGTGTATAAGTGTTCCAGTCTCTCCACAACCTCTCCAACATTTATTATTTTGTGTCTTTTGGATTAATGCCAGCCTCATTGGAGTGAGATGGTATCTCGTTGTAGTTTTGATTTGCATTTCTCTAATGGCTAATGATCCTGAGCATTTCCTAATGTATCTGTTAGCTACCTGAATGTCTTCTTTAGTGAAATGTCTGTTCATATCCTTTGCCCATTTTTTAATTGGGTTATTTGTCTTTTTGTTGCTGAGTTTTTACAGTATCTTGTAAAAAAAAAAAAAATTTTTTTTTTTTTTTGTAAATTTTAGAGATCAGATGCTGATCGGATTTGTCTTAGGCAAAAACTTTTTCCCAGTCTGTAGGTAATCTTTTTACTCTTTTGGTGAAGCCTTTGAATGAGTATAGGTGTTTGATTTTTAGGAGCTCCCAATTATCTAGTTTCTCTTCTGGTGTTTGTGCATTGTTAGTAATGTTTTGTATACTATTTATACCATGTATTAGGGCTACTACTGTTATCCCTATTTTTTTCTTTCATGATCTTTATCATTTCAAATTTTATTTTTAGGTCTTTGATCCATTTTGAGTTTGTTTTAGTGCCTCATGTGAGGTATGGGTCTTGTTTCATTTTTTTACAGATGGATATCCAGTTATGCCAGCACTGTTTGTTAAAGAGACTGTCTTTTCCTCATTTAACAGACTTAGGGGCTTTGTCAAATATCAGCTGCTCATATGTGAATGGATTTATGTCTGGATTCTCAATTCTGTCCCATTGGTCTATGTCTCTGTTGTTCTACAAGTACCAGGCTGTTTGATTACTGTGGCAGTAACATGGATTCTGAAATCAGGTAGTGTGAGACATCCCACTTGGTTCTTTTTTAGTAATGCTTTACTTATCCGGGGCCTCTTTCCCTTCCATATGAAGTTGGTGATTTGTTTCTTCATCTCATTAAAAAATGTCATTGGAATTTGGGTCAGGATTACTTTGTATCTATAGATTGCTTTGAGTAGAATAGACTTTTTCACAATGTGGAATCTTCCTATCCATGAGCAAGGTATGTTTTTCCATTTATGTAAGTCTCTTTTGGCTCCTTGCAGTAGAGTCTTGTAGTTTTCTTTGTAGAGGTCTTTTAGGTTTCCGGTTAGATTTATTCCTAAGTATTTTATCTTCTTGGGGGCTATTGTAAATGGTATTGATTTAGTGATTTCCTCTTTGAAGTTGTCTTTGTTGGTATATAGGAATCCAACTGATCTACTAGTTTTAGCAGTTTTCTTATGGATTCTTTAGGGTTTTCTGTGTATTAGATCATGTCATCTGCAAATAGAGACACTTTTACTTCCTCCTTACCAACCTGGGTGTCCCTTATTTCTTTATCTAGCCTAATTGCTCTGGATAGCACAATGTTGAATAAGAGTGGTGATAAAGGACATCCTTGTCTGGTTCCCGATCTCAAGGGGAATGCTTTCAGACTCTCTCCATCTAGGATGATGTTGGCTGTTGGCTTTGTGTAAATACCATTTATTATGTTGAGGAATTTCTCTTCTATTTCTATTTTGCTAAGAGTATTTTTCTTTTTTAAATCATGAATAGATGTTGGACTTTGTCAAATGCCTTTTCCATGTCTATTGATAAGATCATGTGGTTCTTGTCTTTTGTTTTATTTATGTGATGGATTACATTGATTGTTTCTGTAATGTTGAACCATCCGTGCATACCTGGTATGAATCCCACTTGGCCACGGTGAATTATTTTTTTGAAATGTTGTTGAATTCTATCGGCTAGGATTTTGTTGAGGATTTTTGCATCTAAGTTCATGAGGGATATAGGTCTGTAATTTTCTTTTTTTGTGGTGTCTGTGCCTAGTTTTGGTATCAGGATTCTGCTGGCATCATAGAATGAGTTTGGGAGTATTCCATCCTTTTCTATGCTCTGAAATACCTTTAGTAGCAGTGGTGGTAACTCTTGTCTGAAAGTTCATTGGAATTCTCCAGCGAAGTCGTCAGGGTCAGTCCTTTTTTTTTTTTTTTTTCCTTTGGGAATTTTTTAATTACTTTTTCAATTTCTTCTTTTGGGTTCATTTAGTTGTTCTACTTCTGTTTGTGTTAGTTTAGATAGGTAGTGTGTTTCTAGAAATTTGTCCATTTCCTCTAGGTTTTGAAATTTGTTAGAGTACAATTTTGCATACTAATCTGATAAGATTCTTTTAATTTCAGTTGGGTTGGTTGTGATATCGCCCATTTCCTTTCTTGTTCGGGGCATTTGCTTCCTCTCCTGTTTTTGTTTTGTTAGTTGGCCAATGGTTTATTGATTTTGTTGATCTTTTCAAAGAAGAGCTTTGTTGTTGTTAGGTGCCATCGAGTCATTTCTGACTCATAGTGACCCTATGTACAACAGAACGAAACACTGCCTGGCTCTGCGCCATCCTTACGATCGTCGTTAAGCTTGAGCTCATTGTTGCAGCCACTATGTCAATCCACCTCATTGAGGGTCTTCCTCTTTTCTGCTGACTCTGTACTTTGCCAAGCATGATGTCCTTCTCCACGGACTGATCCCTCCTGACATCTTGTCCAAAGTATGTAAGACATAGTCTCACCATCCTTGCTTCTAAGGAGCATTCTGGTCGCACTTTCCAAAACAGATTTGTTCATTCTTTTGGCAGTCCATGGTATGTTCAATATTCTTCGCCAACACCACAATTCAAAGGCGTCAATTCTTCTTCCGTCTTGCTTGTTCGTTGTCCAGCTTTCACATGCATATGCATATGATGCAATTGAAAATACCGTGGCTTGGGTCAGGCGCACCTTAGTCTTCAGGGTGACCTCTTTGCTCTTCAACACTCTGAAGAGGTCCTTTGCAGCCGATTTACCCAATGAAATGCATCTTTTGATTTCTTGACTGCTGCTTCCATGGCTGCTGATTGTGGATCCAAGTAAAATAAAATCCTTGACAACTTCAATCTTTTCTCCATTTATCATGATGTTGCTCATTGGTCCAGCTGTGAGTATTTTTGTTTTCTTTATGTTGAGGTGCAATCCATACTGAAGGCTGTGGTCTCTGATCTTCATTAGTAAATGCTTCAAGTCCTCTTCACTTTCAGCAAACAAGGCTGTGTCATCTGCATAACGTGGGTTGTTTATGAGTCTTCCTCCAATCCTTATGCCACATTTTTCTTCATATAGTCCAGTTTCTCGGATTATTTGCTCAGCATACAGATTGAATAGGTATGGTGAAAGTATACAACCCTGACACACACCTTTCCTGACTTTTTTGGTATCCTCTTGTTCTGTGCCTCTTGATCTATGTAAAGGTTCCTCATGAGCACAATTAAGCGTTCTGGAATTCCCATTCTTCACAGTGTTATCCATCATTTGTTATGATCCACACAGTTGAATGCCTTTGCGTAGTCAATAAAACACAGGTAAACATCCTTCTGGTATTCTCTGCTTTCAGCCAGGATTCATCTGACATCAGCAATGATATCCCTGGTTCCACATCTTCTTCTGAAACTGACCTGAATTTCTGGCAGTTCCCTGTCAATATACTGCTGCAGCCGTTTTTGAATGATCTTCAGCAAAATTTTGCGTGTGATATTAACCATATTGTTCTATAATTTCTGCATTCGGTTGGATCACCTTTCTTGGGAATAGACATAAATATGGATCTCTTCCAGTCAGTTGGCCAGGAAGCTGTCTTCCATATTTCTTGGCACAGACGTGTGAGCACCTCCAGTGCTGCATCCGTTTGTTGAAACATCTCAATTGATATTCCATCAAGTCCAGGAGCTTTGTCTTTCACCAGTGCTTTCAGGGAAGCTTGGACTTCTTCCTTTAGTACCATTGGTTCCTGATCATATGCTACCTCTTGAAATGGTTGAACATTGAGCTTTGTGTCTTGTTAACTCTTTCAATTGTTTTTCTGTTTTCTATTTCATTTAATTCTGCTCTAATTTTTATGATTTGCTTTCTTCCGGTCCCGAGGGTTTCTTTTGTTGCTCTCTTTCTATTTGTTCAAGTTGTAGGGACAATTTTTTTATTTTGGCCCTTTCTTCTTTTTGGATGTGTGCATTTATTGCTATAAATTGACTTCTGAGCACTGATTTAGCTGTGTCCCAAACGTTCTGATAGGAAGTGTTTTCATTCTCATTGAATGCTATGAATTTCTTTATTCCGTCCTTAATTTCTTCTATAACCTAGTGGTGTTGGGGCAGGGTGTTGTTCAATTTCCATGTGTTTGATTTCTTTGCCCTGCTTTTTCTGTTATTGATTTCTACTTTTATGGATTTATGATCAGAGAAGATGCTTTGTAATATTTTGATGTTTTGGATTCTGTTAAGGCTTCCTTTATGACCCAATATGTGGTCTGTTCTGGAGAATGTTCCATGTTTGTTGGGAAACAAAGTATACTTGGCTGCTTTTGGGTGGAGTGTCCTGTATATGTCTGTGAGGTCAGGTTGGTTGATTGTGGCATTTTGATCTTCCGTGTCTTTATTGAGCTTCTTTCTGGATGTTCTATCTTTCACCAAAAGTAGTGTGTTGAAGCCTCCTTCTCTTATTGTGGAGCTGTCTCTCTTGCTTTTCAATGCCGTTAGAGTTTATGTATCTTGAAGCCCTGTCGTTGGGTGCATAAATATTTACTATGGTTATACCCTCCTGGTATACCCAAAACCCAGTGTCGTCGAGTCACTAACCGTCTAATCATTATACAGTCCCCTTCTTTATCCTTGGTGGTGGATTTAACTTTAAAGTCTATTTTTTCAGAATTTAATTGGCACTCCTGCTCTTTTTTGAGTGTTGTTTTCTTGATATATTTTTTTCCATCCTTTGAGTTTTAATTTGTTTGTGTCTTTAAGCCTAAGGTGTGTCTCTTGTAGGCAGCATATAGACGGATCGTGTCTTTTAATCCATTCTGCCACTGTCTGTCTCTTTATTGGTGCATTTAATCAATTTACGTTCAGTGTAATTATGGCTAGGTATGCATTTTAGTGCTGTCATTTTGATGTCTTTTTTCGTGCGTTGTTGACAGTTTCTTTTTTCCACATAATTTTTTGTGTTGAGTAGTTTTTCTTCATATATTATCTTTTCCTCTTTTTCATTGTTGTTAATTTTGTTTTTGCTGAGTCTTTATGTTTTTCTTGTGTTTTACTTTGTTGTGTAGGATTGTTAGTCTCTTTTATGGTTACATTAATATTCCTATTTTTCCAATTTTAAACCCAACTTTTGTCCCTTTATATCAACTTGACTTCTTCTCCATATGGAAGATCTAAGACTGCATTTTTAGCCCCTCTTTATTGATTTAATGTTGTCATCTTTTACATAATGACATAGCTATTTACCTATTTTGAGCTTTTTTTTTTTAATGTATTTTCGTGATTTCCCTGTCTGGGCTGATATCTGGTTACTGTGTCCTGTGTTCTAGCCTTGGGTTATTATCTGATGTTATTGATTTTCTAACCAGAGGAATCCCTTTAGTATTTCTTGTACTTTTGGTTTGGTTTTTGCAAATTCCCTAAACTTCTCTTTGTCTGGAAATGTCCTAATTTCGCCTTCATATTTGAGAGACAGTTTTGCTGTAGATATGATTCTTGGCTGGCAACATTTTTCCTTCAAGGCTTTATATATGTCATCCCATTGCCTTCTTGCCTGCATGTTTTCTGCTGAGTAGTCCAAACATATTCTTTTTTTTTTTTTTGAACTTTAAATGAAGGTTTACAGAACAAACTAGTTTCTCATCAAGCAGTACACACATTGTTGTGTGACTCGGTTAACAACCCACGACATGTCAATACTCTCTTTTCTCAACCCTGGGTTCCCTATTACCAATTGTCCTGTTCTCTCCTACCTTCCAGTCCCTGCCCCAGGGCTGGCACATGCCCCTTTATTCTTGTTGTATTTCACGGGACTGTTCAATCTTTGGCTGAAGGGTGAACCTCAGGAGTGGCCTCATTACTGAGCTGAAAAGGTGTTTGGGGGCCATACACCAGGGTTTCTCCAGTCTATGTCAGGCAAGCAAGTCTGGTCTTTCTTTCTGAGTTGGAATTTTGTTCTACATTTTTCTCCAGCTCTGTCTGGGACCCTCTATTGTGATCCCTGTCAGAGTAGTCAGTGATGGTAGCCATGCACCATCTAGTTGTACTGGATCCAGTCTGGTGGAGGCCATGGTAGATGTGGCCCATTAGTCCTTTGGACTAATCTTTCCCTTATGTCTTTAGTTTTCTTCATTTGTCCTTGTTCCCGAAGGGGTGAGACCAGTGGACTATCCTAGATGGTCTCTCACAGGCTTTTAAGACCCCAGACACTACTCACCTAAGTAGAATGTAGAACATATTCTTTATAAACTCTGCATAACAATTGAGGTAGACGTTCCCTGAGACCATGGTCCCCACGGTCCTAAGCCCAGCAATTCAGTCCCTCAGGTCCATGTGTCTATGGATCTACCACGGGCTTGCCTTGTACAGGCTGTGCTGGCTTCCCCAGTAGTGTATACTGTCTCACCCTTCACCAAAGTTACCACTTATCTATTGTCTATTAAGTGGTTTTCCAGCACCATCCCTCCGCTCCCTCATAGTCATCAAATAGTTTCTTTTTGTGTGTAAAACTTTCCATGACTTTTTACAGTAGTGTTCTCATACTATATTGGTCCTTTTGTGACTGACTTATTTCACTCAGCATAACATCCTCCAGATGTATCCATGTTATGAGATGCTTCACAGATTCATCTTTGTTCTTTAGCGTTGCATAATACTCCATTGTGTGTATGTAGCACAGTTTTTTTATCCATTCATCTGTTGATGGGTATCTAGGTTGTTTCCATCTTTTTGCTATTGTGAACAATGCTGCAATGAACATGGGTGTGCATATGTCTATTCATGCGATGGCTCTTATTTCTCTAGGATATATTCCTAGGAGTGGGATTGCTGGATCAAATGGTATTTCTGTTTCTAGCTTTCTAAGGAAGCACCATATCATTTTCCAAAATGGTTGTATCATTTTGCATTCCCACCAGCAATGCATAAGAGTTCCGATCTCCCCACATCCTCTCCAACATTTGTTGTTTTCTGTTTTATTGATTTGTGCCAGTAATCTAGGGGTGAGATGGTATCTCATTGTGGTTTTGATTTGCATTTCTCTGATGGCTAGAGATCATGATCATTTTCTCATGTGTCTGTCGGGCACTTGAATGTCTTCTTTGGTGAAGTGTCTGTACATTTCCTTTGCCCATTGTCTTTTTGTTGTAGAGGTCTTGCATTTTCTTGTAGATATTAGAAATTAGAACTTTGTCTGATTTGTCATAGCCAAAAATGTTCTCCAGTCTGTAGGTTCTCTTTTTACTCTCTTGGTGAAGTCTTTTGATGAGCATAAGTGTTCAATTTTTAGAAGATCCCAGTTATCTAGCTTATCCTCTGGAGTTTGTATGTTGTTGGTTGTGATTTGTACCCCATTAATGCCATGTATTAGGGCCTGTAGTGTTGATTCTATTTTTTCTTCTACAACTTCATGGTTTTTGGCTTTATATTTAGGTCTTTGATCCATTTTGAGTTACTTTTTGTATATGGTGTGAGGTATGAGTGCTGTTTCATTTTTTTTGCAGACAGATATCCAGTTTTCCAACTCCGTTTGTTAAAAAGACTGTCTTTTCCCCATCTGATGGACTTTGGGCCATTGTCGAAGATCAGGTGACCATAGGTGGATGGATTTACACCTGGGTTCTCAATTCTGTCCCATTGGTCAACGTATCTGTCATTGTACCAATACCAGGCTGTTTTGACTTATTTTATTTTTATTGACTGTCCTTTGTAGGTGAATTTTCATTTCTCCCTAGCTGCTCCTACAACTCTCTCTTTATTGTTTGTTTTGGCAAGTTTGATTATTGCTTGGTGACTTTCTTTTGGTATCTACCTTGCGTGGGGTTCGATGAGCATCTTGAAAAGATATCTTCTTGTCTTCCATGATATCAGGGAAGTTTCCTACCAACAAGCCATCAACAATTCTCTCTGTATTTTATGTTCTCCGGCCTGTGCTGGTACTCCAATCACTTGTAGCTTATTTCCCTTGTTAGAGTCCCACATGATTCTTACAGTTTCTTCATTTTTTTTTAGTTCTTTTATCTGATTTTTCTTCAGATTTGTTGGTGCCAAGTGTTTTATCTGCAGTGTTCAATCTTAATTCTGACGTCCATTTCCTCATTTCTGCTCCTCTGACTTTCTATTGAATTGTGCAATTCTGAAATTTTATTGTTAATCTTCTGAATTTGATTGCTGCCTCTCTATAGATTCTTGCAGCCTATTGAATTTGTCATTATGCTCTTGAATTACCTTCTTAGTTTCCTCCACTGCTTTATCTGTGTGTGTGCCTTTGCTTGTTCTGTGTTTTGCCTGATCTCCTTTCTGATCTCTTGAAGAGTTCTGTATATTAATCTTTTGTATTCTACCTCTGGTAATTCCAGGAATATATCTTCATCCAGAAGATTTCTTGATTCTTTGTCTTGGGAGCTTGTTGAAGTGATCATAGTCTCCTTCTTTATGTGATTTGATATTGACTGTTCTCTCCAAGCCAGCTATAAGTTATTGTATTAACTTATTTTGTGTTTGCTTACTGTGTCCTAGCTTCTTGCTTTATTTTGTTTTGATATGTCCCAAATAGGCTGCTTGAGTGAGCTATTTGATTATTAGTGCCTTTGAAGCTCTTAACTTCCTGTCACCAGATGGCTAGAGCTGTTACCAGGTATATGAGCCCAGGAGTGTATTCACTTTTCTTGTATGGATTCAGCTCAGGTGTCCAGGTAGTCAGCCACCAAGTCTGTGGTGTACGCTTTCACCTACAGTCTTAGAGGAGCAGGGGTGATTGGTGTAGGCACAGGTATTTGGCTGCAGCAGGGGATCATGCTCTGAGCAAGGCAGGGGGCTGGCAACTGTCCCCCGAGTGTCTCTGCAAAAAGCGCATCCCTGTTCCCTAGGGTGCACGGGTCGGTGGGTTCTGCAGCTGGACCATGGGCACCCAATGCTTTTGGCTATAAGGGCTGGCAGGCATATTTATCCTTGGACCCCTGTCATGGGTGGCTAGGTGGTATGGGTGACACCACCAGTCATCAGGCCCCTCATGTTGGTAGGTGAGAACCCTGCTTAATAGGTAAAGTGGTGTCAAACGTCAAAAATCTGCCTGTCCACCACACAGCTGAAACAGTTGAAGTCAGACCTCAGGCACATAGAGCCTTGCACTGTGTCAACGAGGGCCTAAGGTGCTGAAATGGACCCACACATGTCCATGTGGGGGTGAAAGGCATTCAAAGTCCGTGGACTGCTTGTGCATGTGCCCAGGCAAAGGAGCCACTTCTGTGCTGAGTTTCCAGCTTAGGGGGGCTGGCAGATATTTTTTCCCCATTTGTTAATTTGTTCCTTCTCCAAGTCCAGCAGAATGGCTCAGTGTGTGCAGCAGGACCTATCTCAGGCCCAGGGAAAGCAACCACCACTGAAGCCTGATTGAGGGCTGGAGCAGAGGGAGGAGGGATCAGGTAAATGGGAGAAAGTTCTTTCAAAAGGGGTGCTTTTTGGTCCACGTGGTAAATTAGACACAAGTAGTTGTCTTTTGCTGAGAGCACTGTTCTTCCCTGACTCCAGAGGCATGAGTAGACCCTGTGCTGCTCGCTTTCTCCCACTGAGGAAGCCATGTCCTGAATGCTACCACTAGCACCGCTGTGGTTTGCCCAGGGGATCAGGGCTGTGGAGCGCAGGTTCCCGCCGGGTTAGGTCTAGCCACTCCTTGCTGCTTTTGAACTGTCTCCCCACCCCCCACCCCCGCCACTCAGTACCATTTCTTAACTTTGTCTTTGATGTTCAGGGCTCTTAGCTTGTCATATATAAAATCAATTCACTTGTTTTTTTGGGTCTTTGTTGTAAGAGGGACCACGGGAAGCGTCTGACTACTCTGCCATCTTGTCCCTGCCTCACAAAGTAAGAACTCTTATCACACAATGGAATGAAACTAGAGGTCAGTATCAGAAGGAAAACTGAAAAATTCATATTTATGTGGAGATTGAAAAACACGCTTTTAAACAATCAATGGGTCGAAGAGAAATTTCACGGAAAATTAGAAAATACTTTGAGATTAATGAAAACAAAAGCACAACGTACCCAAAACATGGTATTCAGTGAAAGCAGTACTTTGAGAGAAATTTATAGCTGTAAACATCAACATTAAAAAAGAAAAAAGATCTCAAATCAATATCAACCTTCCACCTTAAGGAATTACAAAAAGAATAGCTAACAAAACCAAAAGCAAGCAGAAGGAAGGAAATAATAAAGATTAGAGCAGAAGAAGAGACTAGAAAAGCTATAATAGGATCAATAAAACTTACAGTTGGTTCTTTGAAAAGATCATCAAAACCAACAAACCTTTAATTAAATTGGCCAACAGAAAAAGAGAGAAGACTCAAATTACTAAAGTCAGGAAATAAAATGGGGATATTACCAACAATTTTACACAAAAAAAGATTGGTTGTATGCCACAAACTAGATAACATTGATGAAATGGACAAATTCCTAGAAATACGAGCTACAAAAACTGACTCAAGAAGAAATAGAAAATCTGAATAGACCCATTAAAATTAAAGAGATTGAATCTGTAATCTAAAAAATTTCCACAAAGAAATGCCCAGGACCATATGGCTTCCCTGGTAAATTATGTCAAACATTGAAAAACACTTACCAAACTCTTCCCCCACAAAAGTAGAAGAGGAGCATCACTTCTAACTCTGTGAACTAGGAATAGAACTTTCTCAACCTGATAAAGGGCATTTATGAAAACCCGTTGCAAGGTCCCTGGGTGGTACAAATAATTTTCACTGGGTTGATAACCAAACGGTCGGTGACTCAAACCCAGCCAGTGCCACCACGGAAGAAACATGTCTGGTGATCTGCTTCTGTAAGTATCACAGCCAAGAAAACCTGACGGAGCAGTTCTACTGTGTAACACATGGGGCCTCCTAAGTCACAAATCAACAACAAAAACAAAATCAACAAAGAAAACTCATTGCTAAAGCTTTTCCCCTAAGATCAGGAACAAGACAAGAACATCTGCTGTCACCATTTCTATTCATCATTGTACTGGAAATTTTAACCAGGGAAATTGACAAGAAAAAGAAACAAAAGGCATCCAAATTGGAAAGGAAGAAGCAAATCTCTAGTCACAGATGATGTGCAGTAGCCTAGGGCTACTATAACAAACTGGGTGACTTAAAATAAGAGAAATTAATTATCTCAGTTCTGAAGGTTAGGATTATTAGAAAAATTATTAGAAGGTTCAAAAAAGTAAATTAGCATAGAGTTTTAGCCTTGTTGGAAGGTATAGTGATACATGTAAGCTGGGCTTACAAAAAAAAATTTATTGTTACAACTAACTACAGAGACATTTTTATAAAACATAATAAATTTCTGCTGAACAAAGATTTTATAGACAGTCATTTTGGTGTCACCCTGTCTGATAGTGTTACCCAGTGCGGTCTACACTTCCTGCACCCCCCTAGTAACACCACTGCTTGGATAGCCACTTAAAAGTTTTTAAGACCCCAGGCACTACTCAATGAAGTAGCAGTTAGAACAGAAGCACTAAACATGTTATTAGGACGATGAACTGGAATGTCTCAGGAAACCATGACCCTAAACCTCCAAACCAAGGAACCAAATCCCATGAAGTGTTTGGCTGTACATTTGGTTGTACATAAGCAGCCTCTGCCGCTACTCTTTTTTTTTTTTTTCTTTTTGGTCATTGTTGTAAATATGTCTATCATACAACTTTTGCCAATTCAACTTTTAACAGGTATACAGCTTATTGACAGCTATTACAATAATCAGCTGTACAACTCTACCCTTAATTCAATGTGACTTTTCCATCACCATTAACCCCCCGCTTCACCTTCCTCCCACCCCTGGTAACCACTAATAAACTTTGGTCTCTATATGTGCGCCTTTTCTTGTCTTTTTATATAAGTGAGGTATACGGTGTTTGTCCTTTTGTGATTGATTTATTTCACTCAGCAAAATGTCTTCAAACTCCATCTAAATTGTAGCATGTATCAAGACTTCGTTTCTTTTCTGGCTAAGTAGTATTCCATTGTATGTATGTGTCACATTTTGATTATCCATTCATCTGTTGATGGGCATTTAGGTTGTTTCCGCCTTTTGACTATTGTGAATAGTGCTGCAGTGAATATTGGTGTATAAGTCTGTGTCTGAGTCTCTGCTGTCAAGTCTTTTGGGGATATACCTAGGACTGGAATTGCTGGGTTATATGGTGCTTCTATTTCTAGTTTTTTTGAGTAATCATCACACTGTTTTCCACAATGGCTGTACCATTTTGCATTCTCACCAGCAGTGGATGAGTGTTTCAATTTCCAACATCCTCACCAATATTTGTTATTTTCTGTTTTTTTTTTTTTTTTTTAAATCTTAGCTGTCCTAGTGGGAGTGAAATGGTATCTCATTGTGGTTTTGATTTGAATCTCTCTGATAGCTAATGATCCTGCGTGTCTTTTCATGAGTTTGGTGGCCATTCGAATATCCACTTTGGTGAAATATCTATTTAAGTCCTATACCCATTTTATGATTGAATTATTTGTTTTTTGTTGTTGTTAAAGTTTTATATATATTTTGGTTATTAGATTCTTATTGGATATATGGTTTCCAAAGATATCTTCCCAGTCAGTAGCTTGTCTTTTCACTTTTTGGTAAAGTCTTTTGATGAACAAGTTTTTAATTTTTACAAAGGCTCATTTATGTATTTTGTCTTTTGCTGTCTGTGATTTTGTTATTATATTAGACAAACCAAAAAAACCAAATCCAGTGCTGTCAAGTAGATTCCGACTCATAGCGACCCTATAGGACAGGGTAGAACTGCCCCATAGAGTTTCCAAGGAGCACCTGGAGGATTCAGACTGCTGACCCTTTGGTTAGCAGCCGTAGCACTTAACCACTATGCCACCAGGGTTTCCAATTATATTAGATAATGCATTATTAAAAGCTAGGCCTGACTATTTTACCCTTTTTTATGTTATATAAATGCAATTGCTTCTGACTTTCATTCAGAGAAATGAGAACATACGTCCACATAAACACTCGTACGTGAATATTATAGCACAATTATTCATAAAACCGAAAACCAAACCCAGTGCCCTCGAGTTGATTCCGACTCATAGCGACCCTATAGGACAGAGTAGAACCCCCCCATAGAGTTTCCAAGGAGCACCTGGCAGATTTGAATTGCCAACCCTTTGGTTAGCAGCCGTACCACTTAACCACTACACCACCAGGGTTTCCCAATTATTCATAGTAGCCAGAAAAGTGAAAACAGTCCAAATGTGTATCAACTGATGAACAGATAAACAAAATGTGGTATATGCATATAATAGAATGTTATTCAGCCATGGATAGGAATGGAATCCTGACACGTATAAAACTTGAAAACATTGTACAAAATTAAATAATCCAGAGCAGGCAAATCCAAAGAGACACAAAGCAGACTAGTACTTTCCAGAGGCTGGAGAGAGGGGGCAATGGGGGCTGTCTGCTTTATGGGTATGGGATTTCCTTTTGGGGTGATGGAAATATTCTGGAATTAGATGATGATGTTTGCATATTGTGGGTGTACTAGAAGTCACTGAGTTGTATGTTTTAAAGTGGTGAGTTTTATGTTATGTGAATTTTACCTCAGTACAAAAAAAATCAGTCCCTTATCTCACTAGTTTCTTTCCAGGCCCTCTCATCCACTCACATGGCTTCTGTATAGAGCTGCCACCCAGACACGGATGATTCGCTAGTTTGTATATCCAGCCCAGATCTTTTTTCTGAGTTTCAGGCCTGAATATCCGACCACTTTCTTACCTGTCACCTCCACATGCATGCTTCAAATGCATCTTTGAAACCTGTATAACCAAGCTCATTATCTTGCCTTTCAAACTTGGTCATCTTTGAACGTTTTCTGTTTCAGTAAGGAATAAAAACAGCTCACACTCATTGAGGGCCTACCATGTGCCAGGACTAATGCAAGTTTTTGTTTTTATTTTTGCTTTTAACTTATTTAATCCTTACAAGAACTTCAGACACAAGAACTTTATCTGCTTTTTTACAGAGAAAAAAGGAGAGGTAAGTAACTTGTTGATATCACACACCTTGTAAGTAAGACTTGACTTGAAACTGAGGCATCCTGACTTTTCAGATTCTGTGTTCTTAACTACTGTGCTAGACCATCATCCATCTTTTTACACAAACTAGAAACCCAGAAGTCATCCTTTTCACTCTCTCCTTCTCACGCCATACCCAGTTCATCACTAGGTCCTATTGCTTTGACTTCCTAAATCTCTCTCAGCACACCCAGTTGCTTTCACCTCTGCTATCACCTGCTTCATCTAAGCCACCACCATCTGTTTTTTATGCAATGACCTCATAACTGATCTCTGGATATTTGTTGAGTATAACCTAATGAAAATTATTTATCAGTATAGGTTTGTACCCTACATGCAAGGAATTCATATTCTTTTCTTATGCCCAAGGAACATTTCCAAATATTAATCAAGAGCTTGGCCACGTGGAAGACCTTAATGAATTTCAAAAGGTAGAAATCTTAAAAGCTATTCTTGAAGTTTCATTACAATAAAACCTGAAGCCAACAAAGGTTATCTTTATTTCTTGATGATTTTAACTCCTGGTTTGTTGTTAGTCTCTCCATTACTCCTCCCTTAATTCTCGGTGATTTTAATATGACCCCTAAGCTTCTTCAATACTTCCCCTCTACCACTGTGCCTAAATGAGTAACCATAAACTCTCCAGTTTGAAGAATTTTTGGGAGTCAGGGCGTGGTAGTGAGCTGGGAAGATAGGGGTGTGGTTAGAGAGGGGGATGCATGAAATTGTGTTAATAGAGAGTTTAAAAAAACAAAAAGCAATCAAATTATATTTCCTTAGTTTACTCACTCTCTCATTTTCCTAGACAACTATTTTATTGTACTCCACTCTCTCTTGAAATATCCCACACTTTTTACTCCCAATCTTACCCTCAGTCATAACCTTTTCTCCCCTATTTCCTGGAGAAAATTGAAGCAATCAGAAGGGAGACCTTCCCACTACATTTATCTACGTATCAACATCTGAACTCATATACTCTGCTTTCCAACAACTATGCAAGCTCCCCCATACTCTTATTTAAAATCAATCTCTCTACTTTTGTACTAGACCAGGGATAGACAAACTATGACCTGCAGGCCAAATCCTGCCCATTGCCTAATTTTGTATGGTCCATGAGCCAAAAGTGGTTTTTATATTTTTTTAAAGGTGTGTGTTTGGAGGGGAGAGGATATGCACCAGCAATCATGTGTGTCCCACAAAGCCTAAAATATTCACTATCTGGCCCTTTATAGAAAAAGTTTGCCAACTCCTATGTTAGATCCCATCTCCTCTCACCTACTCAAGAATGTTGATCCAGTAATTCTCACCTGTCTCTCTTACATTAACAGTTTTTTGCCTTCATACTAGATTGTTGCCACCAGCATTCAGGCATCCTATTATTTCTCCCATCTAAAAACAAAACAGAACAAAACAAAAACTCCAGACCCCACTTCCTTTGCCAGTTACTGTCCCCTTTGCAACACAGCTCCTTGAAATAATAGTCGATGCTTGCTGTCTCAAATTCCTCCCTTCCCATTCTCACTTGAACCTATTCCAATTAGACTTTCACTCCATCACCAAAAGTGTTCTTGTCAAGATCGCCAATGGCCAATCTTCAATCCTAGTATTTGACCTATCAGAAACTTTAGACACAGTAGATTGCTTCACTTGGCTTCTATCAGCTTTCTTTCTGCATCACTGGTGTCTCCTTTACTGGTTCTGACCCTTCTTCTTGATTTCTTCATGTTGGAGTGCCCCAAAGATCAGTCCTTGTACTTTTCTCCATATATACATCTTCGTGATGTTACCCAGCTTCATGGCTTTTGAAACCAATTATTTGCTGATAACTCCCAAATTTATGTCTAGCCTTGACTCCTCTCCTGAAATTTGGTTTCACTTATCCAAATGCCTACTCAATATCTCGATATGGATGTCAAATAAACATCTCAAACTTAACATGTCCAAAACCGAATTCCTGATCTTCAACCCTAAACCTGCTTAGCAGTCACCATCATTTTATTGATGCTAACTCCATCCTTCATGTTGCTGAGACTATAAGCTTTGAACCATCCTTGATTTCTCTTTTACATCCTATATCCCTTCTGTCAAGAAATCCTGTTGCTTCTATCTTTGAAAGAGATCCAGAATCTAACCACTTCTCAGTTCTTTCACTGTTACCATTCTGATCCCAGCTACTGTCATTTCTCACTTGAATTACTGCTCAGTTGATCTGTCTTCTTCTACCCTTGCCCCCTACAGTCCATGTTCAGCATAGCAGCCAGAATGATGCTTTTAAAATATAAACCAGATTTTGTCACTCATCTGCTCAAAGTTCTCAAGTGGCTCTCCATTTTACTCTGAAACCTGAAGTCACTACAGTGGCCTACAAAGTCCTGCATGAACTAGCCCCTCTTACCTCTCTGACTTCATCTCCAATTCTCCCCCTTGCTTACTCCAATGGCCTCCTTGTTCTTCAGATAATCTGGGCATTCTACTACTTTAGGGCTTTTGCACATACTGTCTCCTATGCATTCTTCTGCTATGTATCCACTTGGCTAGCACCCTTACCTCCTGCAAGTCCTTTCTCAAATTTCACTGTATTAGTGGGGCCTACTTTATCATCATATTTGAAATTGTAGGCCCTCTACCTGTATTTCTGTGTCCTAGGCTGGGTTCTCTAGAGAAGCAAAACCAGTGAAACGTGTGTGTGTGTGTGTGTGTACATAGAGAGATTTATCTCAAGGAAATGGTTCATGTGGTTGTAAAAGCTGGCAAGTCCCAAGTCTGTAGGTCAGGTTGGAGGCTTCTCCTGATTCATGTAGCTGAAGGAACCGACAAATCCAAGATTGGCAGGTAAGATGGCAGGCTGCTGGCTCACAGGCTGCAGAGGCTGATGAATCCCAAGATTGGCAGGCAATATAGCAGGCCTCTGGATCAAGTCCCAAGAACCAGAGGGCAGATGATGATGAGTCAGATGTAGAATCCACAGCAAGCAAATGAGATTTGCCAGAACATCCATATATATATTGGCTGCAGGCCATACCCCCGAGGAAACTCCTGTTACAAGCGATTGGCTGATCACATCACGGAGGATGACTACATCATTACATAATGGCCAAACTACTGAGAATCATGGCCCGGTCAAGTTGACACACAACCTTAACCATCACATCCTGTTTCTCCTTCCTCTGCTCTGTTTTTATTTTACTTATCTGCTAACATGCTATATAATTATATACTTAACTGCTAACATGCTATATAATTTACTTACTATGTTTTGTTTATTGTCTATCTCCTGCCAACTAACGTAATCTCCATAGGGTAGGAATCTTTGTCTCTTTTACTCACAGATAATAACCCAAGTGTGTGGCTCATAGTTGATGCTCAATAAATATCCATTGAATGAATGAACAAATGAATTAAAAAAAAAAACTTATCAATTTTTGAAACACTACTAAATAATTCGTGGATCAAAGCAGATTCAAATTAAGAAGACAAATTATATACAAATTGACAAACTAAAACACTTGCTATAAAAGTGTATGGGAGTGAATAAAACATCAACACAGAGAAAAATTCATAACTTTAAAGGAATATAATGCCAAACATAAAATTCTTATTTGTGATCAGAGTGCTGACTTAGTTTTATCCATCCAGCACCCCCTGTCCCCATCTCTGAGCAAAGCCATTGGACTTTCTTTCCCAAGGTTATTAGAACAGTAGTTCTCAAAGTATAGTCTGCATGGGCTAGCGGCATCAGCAACACCTGGGAACTTACTAGAAATTGTAGATTCCATTTTAATAAACCCTCCAGGTGATTCTGATTCATGCTAAAGTCTGAGAATCATTGCATCAGAAGTAGAGAGCTTATTTCTTACATCTTCCAAGACCCAGGTAGAGAAAAGGAATTTAACTATTGTTGACTTTTATCTTGCTGTTGTTGTTAGCTGCTGGTCAAGGAATTTCTGATTCATGGAGACCTGATATACAACAGAAGGAAATGTTGCCCAGTCCTACGTCGTCCTCACAATCGCCAACACGTTCGAGTCCATCGTTGGGCTATTGTGCCAATCGATCTCATCAAGGGTCTCCCATGCCTTCACTAGCCCTCTACCAAACATGACATCCTCCTCTAGCCACTGATGCCTCCTAATGACATGTCCAAGCAAGTGAGTCAGAAAATGTTCTGTCGTGAACTATAAGATGTTCATTGACTAATTTTCAGAAGTAGATTGACAGGCTTTTCTTCCTAGCTGGCCTTAGTCTGGAATCTCCACTGGAACCTGTCTACCATGGGTGACTCTGCTGGTATTTGAAATACTGGTGGCATTGCTTCCACTATGATAGCAACAAGCAAGCCACACAATATAACAAACTGACAGATGCGTGATGGTATCTTGCTTAAGGAGACAAATTTAATGGATCAGGCAGGTTTAATAAATAATTAATTCATGTTTGACAGTATAAAATTATAATTCTTGATGCATTTTGTTAACTATGTGAACTTTGAGTATCGGTACCTTAACGTCTATCTTTCAGGATTAACCCAATGCAAACACATTGCCATTGAGTCAATTCCGACTCATAGTGACCCTATAGGACAGAGTACAACTGCCCCATAGGGTTTCCAAGGCTGTAAATCTTTATGGAAGCAGAGTGCAACATTTTTCTCCCACAGAGCAGCTGGTGGGTTTGAACAACTGACCTTTCAGTCAGCAGCTCAGTGCTTAACCACTGCACCAGCAGGGCTCCTTTTTCGTAATAATACTAGAATGTTATTTGCCATTTTCATTCTCTTTCATTATTTTCCAGAGGCTACGTGATGTGTGGTATTGCAAAAGAATAAATTCAAGGGCAGATAGGGGAATTCCATTAAGCCAGATATAAAAGAGATTTGCAAAATTGTAAAAAAAAAAACCACTCCTCAGCAAAGTCTTCTTTTGAAAAATAATTGTTTTTCATAAAAATATTTAATGTGTAATTATTGTTATTTTTAAATTAATTAACATATTTTAAATTTTTTTATCAACAAACAAAACTTTTTTGAAGTCCTCAAAAATTTTTCAGAATGTAAAGAAGTCCTAAGACCACAAAGTTTGAGAACTAATGAATTAAATAATTCATTTGGGCCTCTATTCCCCTTTTCCTCTTCCCTTACATGTACAGAGCATACCCTGTGGGAATCTGTGGCTTTTGCCCCAGGAATAAAATCTTGAGAGATGTTTTCTAGTCTAGAGCAGTGTTTCTCAAAGCGTGGTATGGAAGACCGGTATATGCAGGGCCATCAGCTCACCTCTACTTCCTGAACACAAAGCTGTGGACAAGTGCAAACTGTCCACACAACAGCACCTTCTGTGCAATAAATGGCCCCACCTCAGCATGCTGGTAGGCATAATTGGGCTCCCTGTTAGGGATAGGACGGGTTTATCTGGAGCCAACATTGAGGGGCTGGGTCCTGGAAGACAAAGGAGTAACATGTTTATAATCTGCTGTGGCTGTAAGGACACCTGATACCAGTTTTCCATTGACAACATTGGTCTTATAGTTTCCTTTTAAAATAGATTTAACTTTAAAAATTGAATTGATGCAGAGAAAAATGTCATATAAATCTGGCAAAATTGTAAATTGAGGAAAGTGTGAGAAATACTGTTCTAAAGCAGGTCATTGATCTGTCTGGGGTAGGTCTTTGATGTAGTTGTTGGAACCTGAGAAAAATGGGGCAGAACTTGAGGTAGCTGCAGATGTCCACACCAAACACTAAAAGGGATAAAAGGGTAAAGGGAAGGGCAATTCTACTAGGAGTGAAAGGCTAAACCCCTTTACTTTTGCATTTGGGGGAGGTCTCTGGTCTCTACTCCTTCCCCAGTGTAACCTGTTCATCAGTATAAGACAAAGCTGATATCAATACCCATATGTCTTCGACTGCTCCTCAGCCATTCCTGCTGACTTAATTCCCCATTAGAACACTATGTGAAGAATTGTTTGCAACATAAGTTAAACTACAGTCTAAATCATAATGCTCTACGTCTCATGTGAAATGGATAACCAGACATACGACGCAGATCACTCAAGACCCTAACCAGTCCCTGCTTGCATAAGCACAATACTCACCCACTGCAGTCCAGTCAATTCTGACTCCTAGTGACCCTGTAGGACAGAGTGAAACTGCCCCATAGGGTTTCCAAAGCTGTAACTTTTACAGAAGCAGACTGTCACATCTTTTTCCCGTGAAGCAGCTGGTGGGCTCAAACCACCGACTTTTCGGTTAGCAGCCGAATGCTTAACCACTGCACTACCAGGGCTTCTTATAAGCACAACATTCAATGTAATTTGCATGGCAGGATTGTCTGCTCATATGTACGCTCATTTACTCACAGATTAAAATTTCAAACTAATGGGGCATAGCTTCTAGGCTCCCAGTTTAGGCTTTTGCAACCTTGGTAATATTACGATAGATCAGGTTGGAGCCAAAAAGGAAGCACTAGGACTCTACCGTGCCAGGAAATTACCCCAAAACAGAAGCACCAGTTATCCAGCTAATTTGCAAGGCAACTCCAGTTGGCCAGTCCTTCACATGTACAGTAACAGTTGCTTTGGACCTACTTACTCAGATCCTTAGTTTATTCAGACCATTTTGCAATGCAGACTTGCCTTTGCAACTCTCTTTCTGCAGAACAGTATTTGTGCTGCACAAAAGCTTAAGGCAGTGATAAGCAATTCTTTTTTTGAGAAGCTAATTCTATTTTTGAAAACTTTTAATAATTTTATCTTTTTTTTTTTACCAAGATACTACAATTACACTTTTCTTGTGAATGACTGGCTTTATATTTTGATGTCGAGAACTACCTATTTTTTGCAAATAACGTGCCCACCTTAATAACGTGCCCACGTTAATAACGTGCCCATGCATATAATGCACACAGGGCACCTGGGAAAATAATGCAGGAGGGGTTGCAAGGTTGGCAAAAAAAACGTATAATGCGTGTGTTACTTGCGTAAAAATATGATGCATACCAAAACCAAACCTCTTGCCATCGAGTCGATTCCAACTCATAGTGACCCCATGTGACAAAGTAGAACTGCTCCATAGGATTCTTGACAACAAACTGTACATAAGCTCATTGCCAGACCCTTCTTCCATGGTGTAACTGGGTGTGTTTGAACCGTCAACCTTTACGTTAATAGTTGAGTCCAAACCATTTGCGCCACACGGGAACCTTTGAGAATTGCGTAAGCAAGCAATGTTTCTCCAACATTCTCCCATTTCTCCAAGAAGTAAAGAGTTTAGAAATGGAAGCAGCTCTTCAGTCTTTCTCCCTGGGTGTAATTTCTCTTCTTACTCATTCCTGTCTCCTATGCTGTCTTTCTGTCCTAAGTTGGAGAATCCTTTGCCCTTGACTGAGTCCTGGGGCAGCATAGCAGCAAGAGGACCCACAGGAGGCTTTCTCAGGGTGAATGCAATGAATGAATATGATTACCTTCTGTTTGAGTTTCTTATTCTTGCAATTGTTTTGCCTGCGAGTCGTGTCAGTAGGCAGGCTACAGGCAGCTCCTCAGCTTCTTATTGCTTATCATTGCCTTAAAGGCTTCTGCATTATCTTTCAGCTATTATCTGTGTCTGAATTAAAGAGGAAGGAAAGCCTGCAAGTGGTTTCTTGAGGCCCTTTTATTTTCCGAAATTTTAGAGGGATTACACAAGTTTGGATGTCTTAGCAAAAGCAAAATTCTTATAGAGTGTGGTAAAGAACCTTAGCCTTTTCTAGTACTTTCTGCAATTCTCTCTGTAAGTAGGATCTCTCTGGGTCCTGCAGCTAGCAATCATTACCTTGTCAGCACTTTCTCCTTACAGACTCTAAGGCTCCGTCAGAACATCAAACAGTCCACTTCTGCAAAACCCTTCCAACAGGCATATTCAGGTATTTTGTTCATAGTTTGAATTCCTGGGAGTTAGACCAAGGGAACCACGAGGGCTATAGTTTAAGTATAGGTTTACCAAGTACCCAGTTTTTCATACAGTTTTTGAGGAAATATTATGATAATTCCACACATGTAAATGCCCAGTATTTCCTAATTAATCAGGTTTCATTATCATTTCTGGATGATGTGACTTCTATAGGAATATTCTTGCAAGCTCACCCAGGCTTGTTTTACGTGCTTGTAGCCCGCTGCGTTAAGCGCGTTGCAACAGGGAGCAACCTTGGAACATACGGGCAGGTGTGTGTCCTTACATCCCAGCCCAGTGTGAACATATGACTCCATCTGCAGGACTCCAAATCCGTGTTAGTGTTGTCTGCTTGCCAGGTGGTGTGCCACTATGCTGTAGTACCGAATTCTTTCCTTTTAAAATGTTGTCTTCCATCTGGCTTTCATTCTTCCTTGCATCACATACTACACTTCTAAAAAAGGAACACTTATCAGCTCTATCAAAAAAGACAGGCTGCTTAAATCAACATTTTAAAAAATGAAATTTAGTTGCAAAATTCTGTTTAAAAAATTTTTTTTAAATGTTTTTCCATATGAAAGTCACTTTCATGTTGAAGGAATATTGACCTGTTTATACAATGAATACATTTACTTGTGGAATACTACAAACATAAAAGCCCTGTGGCAAAGAGGTTTTCTCCCACTATCTGTTCTCCTTTTCTTTCTTAATAAAATCCTCGGTTTTTAGTGGGGCACATCTTCACCTGGAGAAAATGGTTTTTCCCAGCCTCCCTTGTAGCTTGGTGTGGTCGTGTGACCAAATAGTGGCCAATAGCATACAAGCAGAAGTAGTAGTGCAACCTTCAAGAAATGTCCTTAAAGGGACAGGGTGTGTTATAGTTTTCTCCTACTGTCTGGCTACAATGAGAATGTGATAGCCGGACGATTAGCCATCTCGCACTATAAAGTGAAAGCCACATGCTAAGGATAATAGAGCAGAAAGATAGGAGCCAGCTTTCCTGGCACCATGAAATAATAAGTATATCGCCCTAGAGAGACTACCTTCAGATTTTTTTATGTGAGAGAGAAAATAATCTGCTATTTTTGTTAAACCACAGTAATTCTGGATTTTCCTTTACTTACATGTAAGCGTAATTTGAACTGATAAACTCTCAAATATGGAGAGAAAGTATCTCCTTTTGAAAATACACATTGTGCTCTAGTTCTTTAGATTTGGCTATTCTAATTGTGGCATCTCCTTTTAATGAAATCATTCAAATGTGAATGACATCATTCCAGTAAAGTAATAGTAATAATAACAATAATAGAGCTCACTCCAATTTCTCTTTCTGAGGAAGTCAGTATATTCAACCCAATGTTTACTTCCTTTGAAGGAATAAGCATGTCTTGACAAGTGGAAATAAGTTATCTAAAGCAAATAATTTGCTACTTCAAATTTGTTTTTAAAAATTTAAATATTCATTTGCAATCTTTGTGCCCAATGCAACCGTGGATAGAAAGTCAGTATCTTGGGTAATTTGTGTTCTGATGAATTCAAAAGATCAAGTGTTGAATTAACAACAAGTGAATTTTGCATTGAAAGGAATTGTTTCAGGAGTGCTGGTAATGTTTTATTTCTTGACCTAGGTGGTGGTTGCATAAATACAGTAAAACCTGCCAAAGCCGGAACCTGTGCGTAAAAATAGCGTGGCTGAGGTGGTGTCTGACCTCCTCTGACCTCACGAGGAGGAAGGAGAATCAAGATCAATAGCCCAAGGCTGATTTCTATGAGGCGGAATTCAGACAGGCCCCCTGTCTCCATCATCTTTACCAATTCTGACACCAACCTTCCCTCCACAGCATTCTCTACTTGTCTGCTGGGTTCAGTAATGCATTGTGTGGCCACACAGAACTCATAGACGGTACTCACAGTCATGGGGTTTATTAGGGAAGTAACAGGTTACAGTTCAGGTTTGGGAACTCTCAGGATCCAGTTCTTCCACAAGGACAGCCTCCTCTCAGCTGTGCCCTCTAGGCAGGCCTCTCTCTGCCCCCTCGGCCTCTGCTCTGCTCAGGCAAGTGTTACAAAGCTCTTTTAGTTCTGCTGATAAGTACCCAGAGGCACCCCACTCTGCCAGCAAGCCTCCTGCCCCAAAGCGCTCAAGCTTTCTTGCTCTTCGTGGACTGGGCTGTCACCTTCCAGTCTCCTGGTTCTGCTGCTGCCGCTGCTTCTCTGCCACCGCTTCTCCCCATCTTCGATGTTACAGTTTTCTCTCTCTCTGTCTCCTGGTTCCAGGAGTTCTCGGCACAGGGATCCCAAATCCTGTGGGATGCTCTCCACTCCTGGTTCTTCTTTCTTGGTGGTGGTGAGATCCTCTCTTCCCGCCTCTGGGATGGCTCATTTTAAGCTGGTGGAATTGCAAAACTGACCAATCCCTTCGTTAGGGTTCTGTAGACCTTATTTTCATTGTCCCACCCTGACACAGGTGCTGTGAACTTCATTTGCATCATCAGCGAGCTATCCAATCCCCTTGGTGGGCCACAATCATCTTACTTGTGTAGTCCCACCCAAGCACTTGGAGAGGAGTTACAAGACCACAGCGAGGAAGACCATGTAAAAGTGACCCATCCCACTGCACTGTGTGAGGTCAAACCTGTCAAAGGTTTGAAATACTCAAATATTTTCCACTAACAAAGAGCAACAGAAAAGTAGTAAGACTGCATCTGTCAAAGGTGGAAAACTCTTGAGACCCAGAATAACAAGGCAGTCCCGTCAAGTTCTGGCTCTCACAGATTTCACTGTATTTTCTTTATACTTATCTATTAAGCTGTACATATGTTTATAAACTTTTCTGTATTATGATATATCTCACAATAATAAAAGATTAAAGACGTGAGTTTTGTGGTTTGTTTTTAAAATAAACTTTTCACTCTTTTAAAGCAAGTATTTTGTCTTCTATAAAAAGAAATATGAAATTTATATTATTTTCAGCAAAATTCCTAGTCAAAAATGTATTACTTTGGTGAACAAATTTTTATCAAATATATGTGGTATTTTAGCTGACACCATCCAGTGACCTTAACTGAGAGCAATTCCAGAAAGTTACAGACTTTCTATAATGTAGCACCTATTTTAGCTAAATCCTTGTAATCCCTGGATGGTGCAAACAGTTCATGTGCTCGGCTGCTCACCGAAACGTTGGAGATTTGAGTCCATGCCTCGCAAAAAAGACCTGGCGATCTAGTGAAAAATCAGCCATTGAAAATCCTGTCACTGAGTTGTACATGTAGAAACTATTGATTTGTTGTATGTTTTGCTGTGCATATTCTCAACAACAACAAAAATAAAATAAATTCTACAAAAAAAAAAATATCTATGGGGCACAGTTCTACTCTGGCACATAGGAGGTTGCTGTGAGTCAGAGTCGACTCCACAGCAGCTGGTACTGGTGGCTGAAATATAGTGTTGTTGTGTGCCATCTAGTCAATCCTACAGGACAGAATGGAGCTTCCCCATAGGGTTTCCTAGGCTTTACAGGAGCAGATCCCCAGGTCTTTTCTCCCACGAAGCTGCTAGTGGGTTCAAACTGCAGACCTTTCGGTTAGCAGCCCAGTGGTTAACAATGGCGCCACCAGCGTTTTTTAGCTGAAGTATAACCATCTCAACTCTTTTGTAGAATAAAGCTAGAATAGATTAATGGATTAATGGATAGGTCAGATTAAAAAGTTGCGGTAACGTTGTATCTTTCCACAGGAAATATAGCATAGTAAGAGAAGCTCTGTTCTCCACTAGTGTGCTTGGATAAGGCACACACACACATATATATATATTTTAGATGCACTAGAGTGAGTACTGTCAAACCTTCATTTTTTTAATTTCTTATGATTAGCAACCCTATAGGACAGAGTAGAACTGCCCCATACGGTTTCCAAGGAGTGCCTGGTTGATTCAAAGTGCTGATCTTTTGGTTAGCAGCCGTAGCTCATAACCACTATGTCACCAGGGTTTCCTCATTTTTTTTTTTTTTTTTAGTTTTAGTTCCTTCCATCTGTAAAAGAAATATAATAATTCCTAGCTTGTGAAATTGTAAAAATACATTAATATATGCAAAAAAGCATGGAAAAGTACTTTATACACCTGTTGTTATCAATACGTTGGTATTCTTACATCCAACTAAGACACGTTCCAGACTAATCCAAGTTAAATGAGGCCGTATGGCAAGAAGGAGTATATTAGTTAGGTTTTAACAATGCTGGCTGCCTTAGCAGACAAACCTGACCTCTCAGTGAGTTAACACAACCAGGGTTTATTCCTCCATCACGTTAGAATCCAAAGTGAGTCAGGTGGATCTCCTTGGTGGTACTTCTCCAGTGGTGATTCTGGGATCTAGGATCCTTCTGTCTTGCAATTGTGCCATCTTAGAAGTCCTTTGTTCCCAGCCCCACAGATGGGAAAGAGAAAACTTAGGGAACTTACACCTGCCCTGTACAGTCTTAGACTGAAAGTGTTGTATGTCCTTCCTGTTATAGTCCTCTGACCAGAACTATTTCTATAGGCCCATCCCAACTATAGGGGAACGCATGGTTATTTGTGAACACCATCTTCCATGGAGACTTAAAAGGAAGCTATCCAATTTAAAGCAGAAGGTTGTCATTTGAAGTCCACAGAATGGCTTTAAAGGACCTGGGAATCCCATGAAATTTTATACAAAAATTTGGGCTTGTGTCTGTTTTTCTAGAGAGAGGCTGTATAGCTTTCTTTGGTCTCAAAGGAGTGCTTGACAGAAACAAAACAAAACAAAAAAAAGCAATAAAAACCACTGATTTAAGGAGGAAAGCTCAGGTTTTGGCTGCTACCCTTCTTTTTACATTTAATATTAGCTATATATATATATATTTTTTTTTATAGTTGTGCATAGGGTCGCTATGAGTCGGAACTGACTTGACAGCACCTAACAACAACAACAATAGTTTACTGCCTATTTAATACAGAAGGTGTACGGATATTAGAGATTCCATACACCATGGATTTCTCAGTCGTTATGCTAAGCGCTTTTCATATCTTTAATCCTCACATTGATCTTCTAGGCAGATATTCTCATCCCTTTTGTGCAAATAGAGAACTAAGGAGCATAAAAATCATGTAATATTCCTCAGATCGCATAGCTAGTGAAAGTAGGAACTGGAATTTCAATCCAGGACTGTTTAGTTGCAAAATCTTCATATTACATTGGGCAATTTTAGGTGTCTGTCATCCACTGTGAATGAGATGTAAAAGACAAAATGGCCTGAGTGTATTCATGATTTTTTCTCCCAAACCAAACAAAGTATCAGGCTTTAGCATTTAATAATATAATAGAAATTTCTGTCAATGAATTGACAGACTGCAATGTTGGTGAGCACCTCTTGCTTATTGAACTGGCTACAAATAGAAAAAGATCAAGTAGCAAAGAAGAAAAGTAGAAAAAATTCTACCTGATTCCTGTCTAGATAGATAGATATAGACAGACAGTTAGACAGGTAGATAGATAGGTAAGAGATAGGAATATTTACTTAATGCTTTTTCCTCTTTTGTGATAACTTTGCAAATAATTTCCATAGTAGTTGCACATAGCTGGTGAGACAGTGGTTGATTTTTATTTTTATTCTTCCTAAATTTTTATTTTAAATGTAAAAATTGATTTAAAATATTAAATATTTCCCTAAAGTATCAAGGGCAATTAGTGATATACTCAACCACTCCAGAGAGCACTATAGAGGTGGTATCCTGAGGTATTTTTGGCAACATGACCTGGACACAATTTTTTTTTTCTTTTTTGTAATGTAGTCGGAAGTAACAATTGGTATTTCAGTTAGGATTTTATTGTTGCAAATAACAAAATAACAACAACTAACTCTGGGTATACTAAGCAAAATGGAATTTGTTGGAAACCCATCGCCATCAAGTTGATTCCAATTCATAGCAACCCTATAGGATGGAGTAGAACTGCCCTATAGGGTTTCTAAGGCTGTAATCTGTATGGAAGCAGACTGCCACATCATTCTCCTGAGGAGGGACTGGTGGGTTCGAATTGCCAACCTTTCAGTTAACAGCCAATCACTTAACCACTAAGCCACCAGAGCTCCAAGTTTTTGGAAGGACTTAGCAAATTCCTGAAAAGCTGGGAAAATGGTCCTGGACAAAGAATAGGAATCAAGTTGCCCTCAAGGGTAAAGAAGCAATTTCTCAGCAAAACCCATGAACAGTAACAACCTTTTGTTGAGTTGTAACCATTACTACAACAGTGCTTCTTTCATTTAAGATTCAAAGTCCCAGGGATGCTGATCGTCCCAGCCTAGGTCGTACTCTCAACACGGGTACTGCCCTGTTTCCCCACCCGCACACCCTTTGGTTCCCTAAGAGAAGGCAGCTACTTCCTCCAAAAATTACACACAATGAAGGGTTCTCCAAAAGCAAGATTGGGTTGCCGATAGAACACCCAGAAGTCAACAACCGTCCCTGTTATAATCAGCCTTCCCACATCTCATAGGCAATCAGTACTGGCTCTAGGTGTTGTAAACTTTTAAGAAAGGAAGTGAAAAAGTCTTAGTCAAATTTCTTAGTTTAGCTACATATGCTAAATTATAAAATGATATATTCATTTAGAAATATTGCTTACCTCCTAATTACTACTGCTTCTATCCCAGTATTAACCTGGGGGAAGGGACAACATGGCCAATCTCAATCCCAAGGCTGGCTGATGACTGCTGGCAGGTGTAGACTAATAGAACTGATTACAAGTGTCACGTAGTGTCCCCAGGTGTGTGGGAATAGAAACATAAGAGGTCAGAGGGAAAGTGGCAGCTCAAAAAGTGAGACATACCATTCTGCTTCTCAAAGGGGTGCTTGACCTCTTTGGGGCCAGCTCAACTGCTTTACCATAGGAGCTAAGAGCTCCATGTTGTTGTGTGCGTTCCAGCAACAAAAACTGAGTACAGGCAGGTCTTTAAAAAGAGTATGATCAATTATATTAAAGAATATACAAAACAGAGAGGAGACAAGAAATTGCGAGTGAGTGATTAATAACAAAAGCAGGAAGAGGTCAATGGAAAAAAGAAATAAGGTCTGAAGAGAATGACAGTGGAAGGAAAATAAACGGAGAATGTAGTAAGAATGGAAACCCTGGTGGCATAGTGGTTAAGTGCTACAGCTGCTAACCAAAAGGTCGGCAGTTCAAATCCGGAACTCCATGGGGCAGTTCTACTCTGTCCTATAGGGTCGCTATGAGTTGGAATCGACTCGACGGCAGTGGGTTTGGTCTTCTTTGTTTTTTTTTGGTAGTAAGAATGTGGGCACAAGCCTTTGGCAATTCCTTCCTACTGCAGCCTCAGTGCTTATGTTAACACATATTCCTCCTTACCTTTCCCCTCATTGTTGCTTGGATCAGTCATAGTGAGTTCTCTATACCTAGAAACAAATGCAATTCCAAGGCCCTTACAGGGATTTAGGGCTCATTTAGACCCCAGAGATCCAGAAGGAGAGCCAGTTCCTACCAAGCACAGCTCCCCTGCATGATCACATCAGAAACTCCAGAAAGCTCGATTCTGGCAGCAGCTACATAGGGCTCAAGTAGGAGCGGGGTGGACAGAGACGACACCAGTGACAGGGATCCTGTTTTCTTTTTCCTCTTCAGGACTCAAAGCTTTTCCCAAAGGAAAGGCAGCAACTCCTAGGGGAGCCCGGTAGAGCAAACCCGACATCCCCCACCTCAAAGGCCTGCCTGTGACCCACCAGTACATCTGTTGAAAAGTACTTTGTGACCATCTATCAAATTCTTCCACAAATTCAGCTAAAACAGAATCTTAGGTTTAGCAGTTTGTTTCTCAAAATTTTTCTTCGGTGAGCTTAAGCAAAAAGAACTGCTCTTGACTGACAACTTGCCGAAACATAATCACGGGTTACTGAAATCCCAAAAAGTCCATACAGTCCCAAAATTATGGTCTACTTTGAAAATGAATATCTGTATTAGACAAAGCCTAAGGGTAGTAAGCCCCTAGATTTTTGCCTGTAACTCTACAATTGTGATAAAGTCAAAAGTAAGAAATAGAAAAAATAGATTGTGCTGAATCGTCCTATTTTACGTTTTCTCGAAAGAAAAATCCTTTCCCCTGCTTTTGGCGTCACCCTATTAGCTGTCTTTCCCTATTGACTGTGCATCTCAACTGTGGCCAGATATTGCTGTATTTTGTAAATTTTTTTTTTTTTTTTTCTATCAGAAATGGCAAGCTTGGAAACTTTAAAAAAAAGAATAACTTTATCAGGACTGAAATTTGAGGAAGAACAAAAATAGGTCAATTGAGGCTCCTTTTTCTAGTATATATTTAAAAAAAAAAAAAAAAAGGGAAAGAAAGAAAAAACCCCAGAGCAGCAAAAAAGTAAAGGGTGTTCTATATTTGGAGCAATTTTTGACAGCTGTAAATTTTGTAAATTCTACTTGAAAATCAAGGTGGATTGGGGGAAATATCCTGGTAATTGGGGAGTAGGCACATGATAACATTTAACTCGGAAGACAATGGCTCCTAGAACATCAGAATGTGAGCTTTGTGTCAATGGGATGGGCTGGGGAAAATTGAGAAGATGAATCAACACACTTTGAGCTTTTAGAGAAACCATGCTTTCTCAATGGATGAGAGAGTTTTATAGCAGGAATAGCTTAGGGGAGATAAGCCTGGCTCTGTATTTCTAAAAAAAGGAAATTGGGCTTAAGAAAATTTTTGTAAGATTCAGTCTTACACTGAGTAGGGGTATATTTGGCTATCAGGACTGCAGTTTTTGGATGGAGAGGCCAGACTTCAGGGCCCAAATATAAAGGAATGTGCTTCTCTGGTACCCAAGGGAACTGAGGAAAAGAAATCTAGCAGCTGCTTTAAGTCTTCTTAGCAGCAGGCAGGGGATATAGCTAAACTGACTCGACGACGGCAGCGGGTTAACTAAGTAAACGGCCCTGGCCTTGGCCTGTCAAAGGAAATAAGTGACTTAGGATGGAAACTGGAAGTGATTTAAAAGACTGTTCTGTGTTGGAAGACGAGGCAACATATGTTGCTTTGTGCATAGTTTGTACATGAAGATTGGTCTGGACTATAATAAACTAGTTTATAGACTCTACGTGGCTGCAGCCAGTGAAACGGAGGTGGCGTGGGAGAGCACAAACAGCACGATCCCGAGAGCAGCACCCGAGGAACAGATTGTGAGCTCCTCAGGCAGGCTACCTGGGTCCTCAATAAATGTTTAAGTAGTGAATAAATGAACCCCATTCGGCTACAAAACCCACACTGTGAGCGGCCCCTGGTCATTTTCCCCTATGGCTCTTTTAGTTTGGTAGCTATTCCACTACCTGATAGAGTCCCTGGGTTGTGCAAACAATTAACACTTGGCTGCTAACCGAAGGGTTGGTGGTTCAAGTCTACCCAGACAGGCATCTCTGGAGAAAGTCCTGATGATCAGGCGTTGACTGAAAACTCTATGGAGCACAGTTCTACTCGGACACTTATGGTGCTACCATGAGTCCGAATCGAATTGGTGGCGACTGGTTTGGTTTTGGTTTATACTAACTCACTGTGGTCAGCTGCAAAAAATGGCTAACAATCCCTTTTCTCCGTATGTACCCAATGTAATTTCGAATCTCCTCCGGAGGTAGAGTCTGTTTTTCCACTCCTTAAATCTGGGCTTGACCACCTAACTTGCTTTGGCCAGTGTGACATTATTAGCCTTAATAGCTTAAAAAGCGCTACTGCACAAGGGCTTACCTTCTCTTGCTGCTGGGAACTCTGCCACCCCTACTTAGAAAGAGTCCAGGCTAGTCTCCTAGAGGGTGAAAGAGCACACAGGGAGAAGGCCCAGCCATTCCAGCCAATCCAGTCACTTCAAGTGATGCCCAAACACATAGAAAGAACCCAGCTGACCCCATGTGGAGCAAAGACCATTCCAAATGGCTGACTCACAGGATTATGAGCAAATAGTCAGTACTTTAAGCCACTACATTTTGGGATGATTTGTTATACAGCAAAAGTTAATGAGTTGTTGTTAGGTGCTGTCAGGTCAGTTCTAACTCATAGCGACCCTATGTAAAACAGAAGGAAATACTGCCTGGCCCTGCGCCATTCTCACAATCATTGCTATGTTTGAGCCCATCGTTGCAGCCACTGTGTCAATCTATCTCGTTGAGGGTCTTCCTCTCTTTCTCTGAAGTCCTTCTCCAGGGACTTGTCTCTCCTAATAACATGTCCAAAGTACGTGAGATGACATCTTGCCACCCTCTCTTGTAAGGAACATTTTGGTTGTAAATCTTCCAAGACAGATTTGTTCCTTCTTCTGGCAGGCCATGGTATGTTCAATATTCTTCACCAACGCCATAATTCAAAGGCATCAATTCTTTGGTCTTCCTTATTCATTGTCCAGCTTTTGCATGCATATGAAGTGACTGAAAATACCATGGCTTGGGTCTGATGCACCTTAGTCCTCAAAGTGACATCTTTTCTTTCTAACAAGGTCTTTTGCAACAGATTTGCCCATTGTATACATCGTTTGATTTCTTGACTGCTGCTTCCATGGTTGTTGACTGTGGATACAAGTAAAATGAAATCGTTGACAATTTCAATCTTTGTTAATTATGATGTTCCTTATTGGTCCAGTTGTGAGGATTTTTGTTTTCTTCATGTTGAGGTGTAATTCATTCAGGCTGTTATCTTTGATCTTCATCAGTAAGTGCTTTAAGTCCTCTTCACTTTCAGCAAGCAAGGTTGTGTATCCTGGTGCATTGTAGGTTGTTAATAAGTTTTCCACCAATCCTAATCCCACATTCTTCTTCATATAGTCCAGCTTCTTGGATTATTTGTTCAGCATACAGATTGGATAGGTATGGTGAAAGGATACAACTCTGATGCACACCTTTCCTGACTTTAAACCACACAGCTATCCTCTTGTTCTGTTCGAATGACTGCCTCTTGGTCTATGGACAGGTTCCTCATGAGCACAATTAAGTATTCTAGAATTCCCATTCTTCCCAGTGTTATCCATAATTTGTTATGATCCAAATAGTCGAATGCCTTTTAATAGTCAATAAAACATAGGCAAACATCTTTCTGGTATTTAACAACAACAAAAAAATTGCCATTAGGTCAATTCCAACTCATAAACACTCTATAGGACAGAGCAGAATTGTCCCTGCTCATAGAATCCTTCAAAATTGCAAGTTGAAGCTTGAATTTTTTCTTCAGTTCTTTCAGTTTGAGAAATGCTGAGCTTGTTTTTCCCTTTTGGTTTTCTATCTCCAGGTCTTTGCACATGTCATTATAATACTTTACTTTGTCTTCTTGAGCTGCCTTTTTGAAATCTTCTGTTCAGCTCTTTTACCTCACCATTTCTTCCATTTGCTTTAGCCGCTGTATATTCAAGAGCAAGTTTCAGAGTCTCTTCTGACATCCATTTGGTCTTTTCTTTCTTTCCTGTCTTTCTAATGACCTTTTGCTGTCTTCATTTATCATGTCCTTGATGTCATTCCATATGTCGTCTGGTCTTCGGTCACTAGTGTTCAATGCATCAAAATGAGTAGTTGAAACAAAGAGTATATAGGCTACAAAGTCTAAAATATTTACTATTGCCCTTTACAATGGCACAATGGTTAAGAGCTCGGTTGCTAACCAAAAGGTTGACAGTTTGAATCTACAAGCTGTTCCTTGAAAACCCTACGGGGCAGTTCTACTCTGTCCCATAGAGTTGCTGTGAGTTAGAATCGCCTCAACAGAAACAGGTTTGGTTTTTCGTTTTTTTCTTTACACAAAAAAGCTTGCTGACTCCTGTTCTAGTGGCTACCACTGTAACTCAGTAAGTGTTAGCTGTCATCATCATCATTACCACCACCATATATTGTCATCATTATCATTTATGATCCATGGGATACAAGTGGAAAATAATTTTCCCTTGATGGAAGAGCAGATACCCAGAACTATGAAATTACTATCAAAAACTATGACATGAACATTGTAGTCAACAGGTAAAGAGAATCATACCCTTATGTGAGTAAATAATAACAAAGGAATCTGTCTTATGTTAAAGTGTATTTATTTGCCAATTGAGTCCACATAAAACTTTTAAAAATATAATTTAAAAAAAACTTTTTTTTAAAATTGAGTCCACATAAAACTTTTAAAAATACAATTAGATAAGGTTAATTTTTATAACTTTTTAGATACCCATCAATTAACCAAATCAGCTTAAAATGGACTAAAAAGCAAAAATCATGCTAGATTTATTATGTGAAACTAATTGTTAACAGTGTTTAGGGACCATTTTAGCTGTTACCAAAAATTTTGAATCTGTATTTCTACAGATGAATACAATATTCTGGGATCCTTAGAAAAGAAGGACCATCCTGGAGAAAAGGGTGTATGTTTCTGCAACCCTTCTTTTTATTTCTTCTCCTTGAGTCTGATTATTTGAGTCTTTAATTCTGGGAAATTATCAGCCATTATGTCTTTAAATATTGCCTTGTCCCCATTGCCTCTCTTATTTTCTCCTGGAACTCTGATTACATATATATTACTCTAAGAAGATTAATTTGTCTTAGTCTGCCTTTCATATTTTCTATCCCATTATCTTTCTTTAACATGTTGAATCTATTGCATAACCAATCCGTTGTATCTCTAATTTCAATTATCAAAATTTTTATTTCTAGAGGTTCTGTGTAGTTCTTTATTTTAAATGCCTAGTTATTTTTTATGGTCTCCTGTTTCTTATCGATACATCTGATACCCCCTTTTATTTATTTATGCAAATTAAGCTTACTTATTTTATATTCCAAGTCTGAAATGTCAAACATCTTTAGTTATTGCAAGTCTGATTCTACTTTTTATTATTTCTACTGATTCTCACTCATGGTGGCTTATTTGCTCATTTGTTTTGTGTTTTTTGATTGTGAGTTAATGTTTGTTATAAATTTATCTGTTGGCATAAGATAAATTTACAGCCAAAATCTGTGAGTTTATTTGGAGGCCTATGTTTAAGTTTAGTTTTTCCTGAATGGATTTACATTTTCTTCTTCCATGTTCCTGGGGATGCACCAAACCGAAACCAAAAAACCTAATTGCTGTTCGATCGATTCCGACTCATAGCGAAATTTTAGGACAGGGTAGAACTGCCCCATAGGGTTTCCAAGGCTGTAAATCTTTACAGAAGCACAGAAGCAGATTGTCACATCTTTCTTCCTTGTGGGGATGCACAGGTGGTACAAATTCATGCCTTCTGCCTGCAAGAGGACCTGCTTGTGGTTAGGAATTCTCAGACAAACTATTCGTATCCACCTACCTCCAAACAGAGCCCAGGCTGAAATAGGCAATTTCCATTACTCTCTTCCTCTGTGGATAGGTTTGCGAGATTTAAGAAATTAAAATACAAGATACCACTTAAATTTGAATTTCAGATAAGCAAATTATTTTTTTAGCTTAAGTATATTTCCTCTCTAGAGATCGGCTATTTTCTAGTTCATCCACTGTGGGGAGGTCTCCTTTCAGGGCTTCCACTTTTTGTGGGGGCCTCTTACTTGACTTTTCACCTTCTATGGGCCTGAGGCTATAGCTGTTGTACACCTCTAGTTCGTCAGAAATCAGCAAATACCTTTAAAATGCCAGCTGCTTTAGTGTGTACTTACCTTTCTGGATTCAGGCTTTCATATTTATTTCTTTGCATCAGATGATTTCCTTTACTTCATTGAATACTGAACTTTTCTTTAAATAATAATAACAGAAAAGTTACTTAAGACATCAAACACTTTCATTTTGTCATTACCTGAAACTTATTGTATTAGTAGCACCTAGTGACTTTGTTTCAAGCGTATAATTAGGAAAAAGTGAGCCTGGATGTTTTCTTTATCTTGCCCATTTATGATGATTTACACCAATGAAAAGAATGAATTTTTAGGGAATACACCCAAATTCCATTCAATTAAAGCTTTTTGGAAACAAAGAAAAATGCAGTCACATAATTTTACAATCAACAATTTCAGTCTCCTTTTTTAAATGTGTGTGTTTTTATATTTAAAGAGTCTTCTTGGCTGGGGGGTTGACAATTTTAAAAGCCATTTCAATGTTTCAGTTGAGTAAATACACAATAGAAAATATAGGTAGTTTTAAGAGTGACAAGCTTACAAGCAGATAGACTTAAGAACTCAAATGTATGTGACAAGAAAATTTTAGAATAAAAAAAGTCACTGTCTCACAGAACATTGAAAGCATGGTTTCTGTGCCTTCTAATTCATTTTCTGTTTAGTTTCTACCAGAAAGCTTCTAAGAATTCACTAACTTTGTTATTGTAAAATTTCAGGAGGATGTGGCTAAATAGCAGTCTTTTAAAAATTTGTTGTGCTAGGCACATCAAAACCAAAAAAACTAAACCCAGTGCCGTTGAGTCGATTCCGACTCATAGCGACCCTATAGGACAGAGTAGAACTGCCCCATAGAGTTTCCAAGGAGCGCCTGGTGGATTTGAACTGCTGACCCTTTGGTTAGTAACCGTAGCACTTAACCACTATGCCACCAGGGTTTCCCACTAGGCATATGGTGGCCCCTGATATCAATTTTAGCGTGGGGAGATTTTCTTCTATTCCTCCATCGGTCATTAGTTCTCTTCTCTCTTTTCCCTCTCTTCCCTTTTCGGTGGATGCTTGCATGTTGCAATGATGCTGAACAGGTTCCACTGGAGCTTCCAGAATACAGCAAATAAGGGAGAAATACCTAATGATCTACTTCTAAAAATCAGCCAATGAAAACCCCGTGGATCCCATTGTGCACAGGGTTGCCATGAGCAGGGGTGAATCAATGACAGCTAACAAGATGAAACATATAGCTAAAATTTAAAACTGAAGGCTACCTAGTCCAACCTCTTTATTTCAGTGATGAGGAAATTGAAGCACTAGGATTAAATGATTTGTCTACGATAATATAGCTAGAAACAGGGTTTGGGGATCCCCACTTCACTGAAACAGAATTCAGTGTCTCAATACTCAACTCAGCATGACTGGTAATTCTGACAGTGAAATGTAACTCTGGAAACAATCCAAACTTATTAGAAATGAATACTCGTGCAGAATTGTTTCCAGGTAAATCATGCCAAAATGATCACTTTGAACACTGTAGAGCCCAAGCTATTATAGATGCTAAGGGTCGGACTCATAAAAATGGTAGACTGGGGAAGGGGAGGTGGCATAGTAAACTGTTACTAAGAAAGGAGTTTAGGCAATAATGTTGTTGTTGTTGTGTGCCTTGGAGTCGATTCCAACTCATACCAACCTTATATGACAGAGTAGAACTACCCCCATAGAGTTTTACTGGAGCAAATCACCAGGTCTTTTCTCCTGCAGAGCCACTGAGCGACTTCGAACAGTCAATCTTTTGGTTAGCAGCTGAATGTTTAACCAATGAACCACCAGCGCTCCTTTTATGAAATAATAGACACATATAAAAAAAATTAACCTAAAATGTACCCTCACAATCACTGTGCCAATGCCATGCCTTCCTTTCTCATATTCACTTATTTCTCAACGCCTCTTTCCCTTCTTTGTCTTCTTTGCTTGTCAAGGGGGCAGTTCTACTCTGTTATCTACGGTCACAATGAGTAGGAATCAACTCGATGGCATACAACAGCAGCTATTTCCCCTAAGTCTTGAATTCCCTAGACATAGCCTTAGCTATATAATTTAATAATTTCGCCTATATATTTAATTTAACAGTAAGTTAAAAATAAAACCTTACCCTTTAAAAGAGTTATGAGATTGCTGCATTATCTACCTATTTCCATGTTTTGAAAAAAAGAAAAACTTGAATAAAAATAGGTGGTATTAAGTTTACCGTACATTCATAAGACTAAAATACCTCAATCTATGAAACTTAAATAAAAGATTGTTGTTGTATGCCTTCCAGTTGATTCTGACTTATGTCAACTCTATAAGACAGAGTAGATCTGCCCCATAAGGTTTCCTAGGCTGTAATTTTTTAATTTTTACAGAAGTAGATCACCAGGTCTTTTCTGCTATTGAGCAGCTGGAAGGTTCAGACTGTGAATCTTTTGATTAGCAGCCAATCGCTTAGCATTGTGTCACCAGGTCTCCTTAAATAAATATTATATACCTTTAAAGAAATAATGTAGATATGCCTCAAGCTATGAAACTTACCAGAAGCTTAAATACCTATAAAGAAATAAGAAAATAGCTTAACCCTACTCTCTAATTCTGTTTTCTCTTTCTAATATGTACTTTCTTTTAAATATGCATCATTCTACCTTGGTATAGAATTAACTGAGTGCTTGGATTGTGCATGGCAGTGGCAGCCAATACATCCATTATCTGAAAGGACTATTCACACTCATCATGCTTGTCAGAAGGTTATGCTTTTGATTAAATTGATGTTCAATTTGTTTATAAAATTTTTATTTCTATCATGTAGCATTATCATAGAGAATATAATCTTAAAGTGTGAACACGTAAAATTATACTGTTAGCTTCTTGAGGTCGTGGTCTACCTAATTCCGAGCCCTGGCAGTTTGGGAAAATTCCGTATCAGACTCCGGAGTAATTTAGAACTTCTGCCAATGGTGGATAAGAAGCCCTAGGTCAGCAGATTATCAGCCCAACATCAAGTCAGGCTCTAACTACTGATAGGATCTGATCCTTGAATCCAGTATTCCCAGGAAATTGACTCCTCATGTATACTTCTGTGCCTGAGTCTTTGCCTTCTACATTAATAAGTCGGAAACTTGATTGCTACTTTTCTCCCCACATTTCACTGCCCCTGCCTTTCCTAATTCCCACTCCCAGTCTTCCAGAAATTGGATTTCCCCAATTCCATCCAGCCTAGTGAATGAAATGCTTCTCTAAACATCACTCCTCTGTGACTAAGCATCCAGTAGCACTCCTAGACCTCGCTGTTGTTATCTCCCTTTCCGCTGGAGCTTTTCTTACAGTCTGTGGTCTGGACTTCCACCAGTCACCTGCCTTTGCTAACAATAATATGGGTGCGCTAGGAGCCAAGTGCGGATTTTATCACCTCCATATTATCGCTGTGAGTCGGAATCGATTCGACGGCAGTAGCGGGGTTAGATTATGTTTTGCATTAGCTCCTACTACTATCTACACTTATAGTTTTAAAAGGTTCCCAAAGGAGAGATTTAGCAGAGGGGACTTCCTGAACAGTTACCTTTGTCTAGTTGATGTCAGTGGTACTCAAGCCTGTTCATCGGGTGGTGATATTCTCTCCTAACAGGCAAAGGGCATGGAGGTAAAAGATGGCCCACCATAGAGTGACCTCACTGGCAGCAGAGGAAAATTCAAAGGTTTCTTGGTCCATAAATTAGTCTATAAAAAGAATTAAGTAAGACTGTGGAGTAATAGCCACCAGATTTCAGGAGTCAAACAGGCATCCAACAACCAACATCTGAGTCTTTGTCTTTCCAAGGCAGAAGAAAAATAATACACCTGTGTTTTGAAATTACAAGATGAAAGCAGAAGTTATTTTGCTGCAGTGCTATAGCTTAACATTTTCAGCAGGACTTGGATCCCTTTTCTCATCTTCATTTAGGGTGCTCCAACTACAATCCCACCCCCCCCCCCGCCGACGCCGTTCAAAGTTAAGTGGGACTGAGAACGGAATTGGGGTCCAGAAAGATGATGAAGGCCTTTCCTTGTCCTTCCTTCTTCCCAGTTGTTTACCTATTTATGTATATGAGCAGAGACATTCTGCCTAACTCCACCCAAGGGCATTCATGCTCCAAATCCCAATGGATTGGGGGTGTGGCTGTGAAGAAAGGCAAAGCCACCTGTTGTCTTCAGAATCTGAACCCACATGTCCTCTTGCACCTACATTATTTCATGTTTGCCTGATCTCTTTAGAGATTACGAGGGTGATAAAAACAAACAAACAAAAAAACCCATTGCCGTCAAGTCAATTCCGACTGATAGCAACCCTATAGGACAGAGTAGAGCTGCCCCATAGGGTTTCCGAGGAGCACCTGGTGGATTTGAACTGCTGTCCTTTTGGTTAGCACTTTTAACCACTATGCCACCAAGGTTTTCTGCAAGGATGATAGCCACTTGAAATTAGATAATGAGTTGATCAGAAAGTGGAGATCACCTGTCCATCAGAAGTTACTAGAGGGTGGAGGGGCTGGCTGCTTTACAAGGGAAAAAAAAAAAACAGATCATTTCTAACAATAATTAGGAAATAAAGTTGTGGTGAAAATCTGTACAAAAGGCTTTAGTATAAGGTCATCCAAACAAATTTGTAGATAGAACTGGAAACAAACAAAACCTCATTAAAATTATGAATACTTCTGATTGCGGTCTATTCCTGACTCGTAGTTTGCTGGTCAGAAAGCCATTTTACTGAAAAACTTCACTCAAAATGTTATTGGGTGCCAAGGAGTTGATTTTGACTCATCGTGATCCCATTTAACAGAGAAGTGCCCCATAGGGTTTTCTTGGCTATAATCTTTACAGAAGCAGATCGCCACATCTTTCTCCCATTGAGCTGCTGGATGGGTTCAAACTGTCAACTTTTGGTTAATAGCTGCGCTCTCAAGCAGTAGCGCCACCAGGGCCCCTTCACTCAAAGTAGAAAGGAAATTTTAACCAAACTTCTCGTATAGCTCAATGATAAGGGATAAACTCACAACAGAGGCATCTGATCTATTTGTAAAATGACTGAGCTAACTCTAAGAGCTCAGTGTAACCTTCCTCCATGCTCTCTACCTTTGTTGCCTAGGAACCAACCTCTATGATTGTTAAGGAAGTAAGTTACTTTGTGATCAGGCTAAGGAATATGAAATCCTCGTGGAAAATCATTTGTTCTCTTATAGAAACTCTGTTTCCAGTTCCCTCTGGAGACTGACACTTTGAGCAAGGTAACATTCAACAGATCACTCCTGAAAATTTCCATCATGTCATTGCTTCATAACCAACATGAAGCGCCCCGACCCCATGTCTTTTGATTATGTCTTTTAGCCACGTCAATGTATTCATGTAACTAATAATGTCAAAGGTTATGCTTTACTTTCTCTCATCTTTGACTGACCTCAATCACTGTAAACCAATCAGAATATTGTGTTTTGTAGCTCCTCCTTCAGCTCTATAACCGTGCGCCCCCAATTGCTCCCCTTGGATTCGTGTGTTCCATTTTCTGAGACTCTA
The DNA here is from genome assembly GCF_030014295.1 of Loxodonta africana. Classification (NCBI taxonomy): domain Eukaryota; kingdom Metazoa; phylum Chordata; class Mammalia; order Proboscidea; family Elephantidae; genus Loxodonta; species Loxodonta africana. The sequence continues at coordinate 170,545,192 of NC_087345.1, read as the reverse complement.
TGTTTCCCCATTACAACATTCTTTTGTGCTGCAGCTGTCTCTATTTGCTCAATAAAATTCATTACTCTCAATTTTAACTAGGCTTTGTGATTTTGCTCAATGACATTACTTGGTGTCAGAAGTGGGATTTCAAAGCCGTTCTGCCTTCTATGACCCTGGGCACATTGAGAATGTGGTCCCAAAGAGGAGAGCCTTTTGGCTCACTGCCTCCCTGGATTTCCAGACACCCAAGGTAAAGTCTCTTGAACCCAAGCTGTCAAACCTAAGCTCCATCTTCTTTGCATAAAACTGTGTGACTTTTATTGAGGATCTGTCTTTACTTTCATTTTCAGTCTACTTGCTGAGCGCTCTGATGAGTTTGTTGCCAATTCAGTCTGGTGGGGCTGTTCCTATGATGTCGCCAGGTCTATTCTGGGAGATCAAGGTTTCAGCCCATTAAGTTTGAGCTCACTTACTCTTTCCTAGTGCACTTTCAAGTTACAGCGTGCTTTCAGGTTTCACTGTACATTCAGTTTTTTGGTTTTTTTTTTTTTTTTTACCCACTTGCAAGTTTGGGTTAAAGTTTATTTGGCCTAGGTCTGGTGTATGTTTGAGGTTACTCCTCCCAATTTGGCATTGTAGAGGTTACTTTAAGGGGCGAGAGACCTAAAGCAATGCTCCTCACAGCCAAGGTGCACAATTTGGCATTGTGGAGGTTAGTTTAAGGGGTGGGAGAATGAAAGTAATGCTTCTCGCAAACATTTTTTGTTTTTCTGTGTACATATTTGTTCTTTATTTTACAGGTTTTTCAGGTTAGTTGACCTCATAGACTGATAAATTATGTAATTTTTCTGTTTCATTTTAACTTACTTCTAGTCTAAAAAATTGTGTCTGAGTATCTGTCTTATATCGAATTGAAAGCCATAGCTAACAATTAATTCTTTCATAAAACTGCTTTTGCCTGTCTTATATACATTAAAAAAAAAAAAAAATCTTTGGCAGATACTCTAAGAAACTTTGAGATAAATTAGTCTATTTGAAAACTGCACTGACCGCTTCTGTGTTACCAGGTAACCAAGCTAAACTCATGCTACTAGTATTTGAAAAGGTGGAGGTGTAGTACCACAAATGACTGAGGGCTTTGCCAGCTTTGCCTAAATCTTCTAACTTTCAGAAATGAAAAAATTATGTCTCAGATTTTTGGATGCCACTACACAAGTGACTGTAATTTTTGTAACACCTGACACTAAGATAAAGAAGTCTGAAGTAACCATTATGGAGACACTTGCCCAAGCCTGACTATAGATTAGCCCTTCAAAAACCCAACAAACCCCTTTTATATTAATGATGTAATATATTAATGTATATCTTTGTAAACTTTTGCCTCCAAACCTTGAAGAAAATTGCTGCAATTAACAGTAATTTTTTCTTTCTTAAAGCACATAAAAACTATAACATAGGCTATAGCTAAAGGTCTGGCCATTCAATCTGGCAATGAATGACCCTCAGACAAACATACAAAGCAAACCTCTATGACGATAAGACACCCAGATGAAAATCAGTTCTGTTCCTGATGTTTCTTATACATGTAGATTAAAAAAAAACCCAAACCCACGCCGTCGAGTCAATTCCGACTCATAGCGACCCTATAGTCACCGAAAGATTCCTTCCAACCAAATAAAAACTTTTTTTTTATTGTACTTTAGATGAAGATTTTCAGAACAAAGCTTCTCATTAAACAGTTAATACACATATTGTTTTATGACATCGGTTAACACCCCCACAACATGTCAACATTCTCTCTTCTCTACTTTGGGTTCCCTATTACCAGCTTTCCTGTCTCCTCCTGCCTTCCAGTCCTTGCCCCTGGGCTGGTGTGCCCTCTTAGTCTTGGTTTGTTTTAAGGTCCTCTCTAATCTTTTACTGAAGGGTGAACCTCAGGAATGACTTCACTACTGAGCTAAAAGGGTGTCTGGGGGCCATACTCCAGTCTCTGACAGGCCAGTAAGTCTGGTCTTCTTTTGTGAGTTAGAATTTTGTTCTACATTTTTCTCCAGCTCTGTGTGGGACCCTCTATTTTGATCTCTGTCAGAGCAGTCAGTGGTGGTAGCTGGGAACCATCTAGGTGTACTGGACTCAGTCTGGTGGAGGCTGTGGCAGTTGTGGTCCATTAGTTCTTTGGACTAATATTTCTCCTGTATCTTTAGTTTTCTTCATTCTCCCTTGCTCCTGATGGGCTGAAACCAGTGGAGCATCTTAGATGGCCGCTCACATGCTTTTGAGACCCCAGATGCTGCTTACCAAGGTAGAATGTAGAACATTTTCTTTATAAACTGTGTTATGCCAATTGAGCTATATGTTCCCCATGGCCCTCAGCCCAGCAATTTTGTCCCTCAGGGAGTTGGATGTATCCGTGGAACTTCCATGACCTTGCCTTGTACAAGTTGTGCTGGTTCCCCAGTATCATGTACTGTCTTACCCCTCACCAAAGTTACCACTTATCTGTTGTTTATTTAGTGTTTTTCCATCCCTATCCCTCCCCTCCCTTGCAACCATCAAAGATTGTTTCTTTTTGTGTGTAAACCTATTCATGAGTTTTTATTGTAGTGTTCTCATACAATAATTGTCCTTTTGTGATTGACTTATTTCACTGTGCATAATGCCCCCCAGATGCATCCGTGTTGTGAGATGCTTCATAGATTCATCATTGTTCTTTGTCGTTGTGTAGTACTCCATTGTGCGTATGTACCATGTTTCTTAAAAATTGTTTTTTAACATAAGAAATAATAAAAATTTAAATAGCTATGTAGACTGTTTAGGCAAACTTTATTTCAACAATGATTATGTTTTGTAATATATAGATTTAAATTAATTTCCAGAATTTTTTGAGTAACTTAATGGTATTAAATTAGGTTGGTCAATTTTCATCATAATTAAAGTTTATAGGCTCTTACTTTTTATGCCACAGGAAAAAATGTACTTATTTTTGCAAAAATTTAGGTTTATTAAAAAGAAAATTTATTTGTATGATTAAAGTTCTTATTCACTATGTCCAAAAATTTAATGAGTTTATTTAAAGAATTTTTAAGGACTTTAATACTAAATAATGTATAAGCTAAGAATTGGGGCCCTGATGGCATAGTGGTCAAAGAGCTCTGCTACAAACCAAAAGGTCAGCAGTTCAAATCCACTGGCTGCTCCTTGAAAACCCTTTGGGGTAGTTCTACCCTGTCCTATAGGGTCATTATGAGTTGAGATCAACTCAAAGGTAACAGGTTTTGTTTTGTTTTTTAAGCTAAGAATTGAGTTTCTCACTAATAAAATTACAAAAATTTCTTTAAAACTAAATAATTAATGTTATTTTGTTACGTAATCTGCCTCAAAAGCAAGCGCTCAACAGAACGAATTCCTAAATCAAAAACCATGCCACACGACCCTGGAGAAACTCAAACTTTTCCCTTTAAGATCTTTAATTAAATAACCCAAATAGGTTTATTTAATATGCTATAAGTTACATAAAACATGTTGTCAAATCAAGAGAAATGACCTATTATCTTTAGGTTAAAATTTTGTGTGTTAATATTTCCTCTTAAGTTTTTTGCCTGATATTAGACAATAAATTAATTCTATTATAATATTTTTATCATCCTTTCAATTACTAACTTCACCACAACTTTCTTTCTTTTAAAAGCTAGCACCATCAAAGCCAATGATTTCACCTGGAGTTTTTATTATTCTTGGTATATCCTGACTCTTCAAAAATGAGTTTAATCATTATGCTTAGAGATATTTTCATCTAAAGTTTTTATTTGGCTTTATTTAACTTTGTATTACTTTTGTAGTTAATTACCATCAAGTCTTTTCACTTTTAAAAATTATTATTATAAGCTAGCCATAGCCATTTTAAAGTTTGCCCTTCACAGATAAGTTTTACCTTACTGATTCACTGAAAACTCAACAAAAATTTACTATCTCAGACTCATAAAGAGGACTATAATATTTTGAATATAAATGCCATTGGACTGAATCAGGATTTTTAGAATACTTATGTAAAAATTGATGGGGTTTTCCAAGTTGCTGCTGATCCAGAATAATATGAAACCAAAATTTGGCTAAATAAAACTAAGTAAACAAAATGATTAAGATTTATATAAGAATATCACTAATATACAATGTTCTATTTTCTAGATATAAGAAATAATTTTTTTCACTCTTCCTTCTTTCCTTGTTTATGTAAGAAGTAGCTATTTCAGGAACTAATAGCACTATACTGGTTACAGAATATCCTATGCATAAAAAATATTATGGCTTATGTCAAAGTTATAGCTAAAATATATTCAGAGATGCCACAGACTGCAAGAAATAAAAATAACTGTGAAATAACTATAGAAAGAGAAATAGTTTTTCAAAACCAAATATCTCTCTTTTATATTACTTATAGTTTGTATTACTGTAATATTGTTAAATATTGTCAATATTTAATCCAATACTCTCAGGAATGTTTTCACAGGTTAAAAGAGTCTTCGATGTCTGAAAACCCAAATCCCAAAATCTGCCTGATATTATTCCAGGGGACCCTATAAGAAGAAACATCAGCAAAAAGATTTTATTGTTGGAAAGGACAATATGTAGTTCTTCTTAAAAAGTTCTTCTTACTAATCCTTATACCACTAAATTACAGAGAGTTAAGACTTAGATACACCTCTCCCAATTAAAAAAGACTGTGGCTCCTGTTTAAACTGTCCAACCAACTAAAAGACTCAACCAGAAATTCAGTTGCCCTGGTAGACAGAAGCAAACAACTGTGACAGAAGCAAGCAATTCAGCCCAAGATCATGGAACAAGATTTTATACAAACAACTAAGATTTTTAGACCATACTTTATAATCTTTACTTTCCTATTTATTTCAATTATCTGTCACCAAGTTAGTATTTTCCCCTAGTAAGATAAGCTGTATAGAATCCCCTGAAGTAGTTACTCTTTATTTAATACTTATAACTTTTAACGTGTTTTATCAGCTGAGATGTATAGATTGGTAATATGCCACCTGTTCCTTTCTGATTTACGTTCACTCTTTACTTTCCCACATATATACATGTTATTAAAGTCCTTGAACTTCTATTCCTATTGGCCTAGCTGATCCTTATAGAATTACATTTAGATTGCCTTATCCTTGGAAACTCTATGGGGCAGTTCTATGCCATCCTATAGGGTCACTATTATTAGGAATCGACTCAACAGCAATGGGTTTGGGTTTTTTTTTTTTTCTCTATATTGGGAAATTTCCCTCCATAGTGTTAATTCTTTATGTCCCCACTAGATTCTTTAGTTTTGCCTAGCACTTACAGCCTTTTAAATTGCCTTATTCTATAAATTAAGATTCATAGATTAGTAATTTTTAGCTAATTGTTTTCCTGCTGGAATTATTAGTAGGATAAAAAGGAGGGAGTAAAGGAAATAAGGAGAATAAAATTGAGGTCTTCCAATTTTTCTTCAAATTTTTCAAGGTCCGATTTCTTAAGAAAGGGAAATCAAATGAAGTTGAGCTTGGCAAAACTTAGCCCAATACTTCGTGATCTTTCCCATTTTGTATACAACCTTTAGAAGTACTAGAACTCATTCAATTAGTAGTCGGAATACTTATTTTGTCTAAATATTTATATTACTCAGTTGTTATTTTTTTAATGATCGCTGTTGTTTTGTTTACCCCATATGATTGTGCTGGAGCTAAAGAGATAAATTCCCAAATTAAATACAGAAACCAAAATTATATTTGGCAATACCCCTTTGTTGATTAATACCCTGAAGAAACCCTATTATATTATGGTGGATATAATAATTACTTGAAGACACTGAATAGAACTATTAAGCGTTACAATTACCCATGTTCACAAAACTATACCTGATAGGAATTAAATGATGAAATGTCATCAGCTTATAAAAATGTCCACATAGACACTTGGCTGATAAATGCAAATTTATCTATACCTGTTTTAAACAGGCCCTGTGTGCTCCCCATGGTTACTTGTTCCTTTGTAGAGGTTCACTACAGATGACCCCTACCCTAAAGATCTTCCTTATGCATAGGCCACACCATACTTAGATAGTTGGAGAATAAAAGGTCGGTCAATATACGTTAAGAACGTTGGGATTTCCTCTAGATATTTACACCCATAATAAAAGTCTACATTGGGCCAACGATTTCAAACTTAATTTTATTAGCCCAATGTTGCCTAACATTTACCAGCAGTCCTATTTCTGACTGCCCTGGATGGGACTGGTCCTTTGTGAACAACCTGGTTGTGGCATAAGAAAATTGGACTCTATTTGTAACCTGTCAGCTACCATAGCTCAAGTAGCTGACAATATTGCACATGGAATGGCAGCACAACAACAATCCCTTAATTCACTGGCTAAAGTGGTGCTTAGTAATCAAATAATTTTAATTTTTTTAAATTAGCCAAGCAAAGAGGGATTTGTGCCACTGCTAATACCTCCTATTTCTCTTGGATTAAACACCACTGGAAAAATTAAAAAAGATGTTGCTAAGATTCATCGAAAAGCTGTATAGTTGTGTTCTATAGCCCCTATAACTTTACCAACCATCCTTCTTTAATATCTTTGGTTGGCTACCTAATAGTGCAGGTTCATGGTTACAATCTGTTGCAAACTGCACTGTATATTAATAATAATATTTCTTATTATTAGAATTATAAAATGTGTTATAAGATGCACATCTACTGTAGGAACTGGAAACTCTGCTTCATCTTATGTTCAGAGAATTATGTACATCAACAATGCATTGAGAACCCAGACTAAGGAAGCTTCATGACTCAGACTAGTCATTTGAAAGTAGGTCAGGATGTTCTAATTTGGCCTCACCCTATCCTTTCCCCACAGCAATGTCAATGAAGATGGCCACTCAGCAATAGCATGGTGTAGAAAATTGTAGCTGCCCCACTGCCAGAAAAAACCTTGCAGAAGACGAGTTACTCCTTTGTGGGTGACATGATACTAGCTCGCCCTGACAATGAGAACTCTCCTATAGAGCAAGGTAAAAATACATAGTGGTATCCAGGCACTTCTACTGTGTAATGTCTAGGGACTTAAATACTTACTAGTTCAAGTGGTCATTAAGGACAATTTAAAATCAAGCCCGTGCAGAAAACAGTATGCCCATAAGTGTGATCAAAGGATGGTCTTTAAATCCTCGATCAAAAAGAGGGAATGATAAGGGATAAAATGAAAACATAGGCATTTGACCTATTTGTAAAATGACTGAGCTAACTCTAAGAGCCCAATGTAACCTATCCCCCATACTTCACCTTTCTTGCCTAGGAAGCAACCCCTGTCATTGTTAAGGAAGTAAGTTTCTTTGCGTTCAGTCTAAACAATGTGAATACCTCATGGAAACTCATTTGTTACCTGATGGAAACTCTTTGTTTCCCATCTCCTCTGGAGATTGACACTCTGAGCAAGGTAACTTTTAGCAGACCACTCCTGAAAATTTCCATTATGTCATCGCTTTGTAATCAACATGAAAGTCGCGTGTCTTTCAATTATGTCTTTTAGCCAAGTCAATGTATTCATGTGACCAATAATGTCAAAGATTATGCTTTACTTTGTCTCACCTTTGACTGACCTCAGTCACTGTAAACCAATCAGAATATTGTGTTTTGTACCTCCTCCTTCAGCCCTGTAACTGTGTGCCCCAAATTGCTCCACAGGAGAAAGATGTGGCAATCTGCTTTTGTAAATATCACAGCTTTGGAAACCCTATGGGGCAGTTCTACTCTGGCCTATAGGGTCACTATGAGTAGGAATTGACATGACAGCAATGACTTTTTGTTTTGAATGATTAGTGAAGGAGCCCTGGTGGCACAACAGTTAAGCTCTTGGCTGCTAGCCAAAATGTTGGCAGTTCAAACCCAACCAGTGGCCCCATGGGAGAAAGATCTGCCAATCTGTTTCTGCAAAGATTACAGTTTAGAAAACCTAGCGGGGCAGTTCTGCTTTGTCATATGGGGTCACTATGAGTCAAAATCAACCTGATGGTACCTAACAACAACAATGACTAATGATATTGAACATCTTTTCGTGTGCTTATTGGCCATTTCAAGGAGCTCTGGTGGTGCAGTGGTTAAGTACTCAGCTTCTAACTGAAAGGTCAGTGGTTCAAACCCATCAGAGGCTCTGCAGGAGAAAGATGTGGCAGAATGCTTCTGTAAAGATTTACCGCCTCAGAAACCCTATAGGGCAGTTCTACTCTGTCCTACAGGATTGCTATGAGTCAGAACTGACTCGACAGCAACGGGCATACACGGTGGGTATTGGCTATTTCTTAGTAAATTATGAAACAATCATATATTATTGTTGTGAGCTAGTTCAAATGTTTAACAATTGTAAGTAGCCTACTATAAGCTACTCGTTTTTAGAAACAAAATTATCTCCCTGTGTATGCATAGAATTTCTTTTGCGTTTTGACTATTTTTTTTTTAACAATGTGCAATAGTTTTTGATATTGATTAAGTCCCTGGTGGCATAGTGGTTAAATGTACAGCTGCTAACCAAGAGGTCAGCAGTTCAAATCCACCAGGTGCTCCTTGGAAACTCTATGGGGCAGTTCTACTCTGTCCTATAGGTTCACTATGAATCGACTTGATGGCAACAGGTTTGGTTTTTTTCTTAAGTCCAACTTAACTATTTTCTCTTTTGTTGCTCATTCTTTAATGTCATATCTATGAATCTACTGCCATAAATGAGATCCTGTAGATTCGCTTCTGTGTTTTTTTCTAAGAGCTTCATGACTTTACCTCTTATATTTAGGTTGTTAATACATTTTGAGTTTTTTTAACATATGGTGTGAGGTGTAGATCCAACTTCATTCTTTGTTATGTGGAGGGCCAGTTGTGCTACACCATTTGTTAAAGAGATTATTCTTTCCCCATTGAACGGACTTGGCACTCTTGTCAAGAACTAATTGGCCATTGATGTATGGATTTATTTCTGGACTCTCAATTCTATTTCATTGGTCTATATACCTTTCTTTATATTAGTACCATGCTGTATTGATTATTGTAGCTTTGTAGTATATTTCAAAATTAGAAAGTGTGAGGAGTTCTACTTGTTCTTCTTTTACAAGATTGTTGTGGCTCTGGGAGGCCCTTGCAATTCCATACGAATTAAATATCAACTTTTCCTTTTCCGAAAAAAAAAAAAAAAAAGCTGTTGGAATTTTTTATGAAATCCTGGTGGTGTAGTGGTTAAGAACTATGGCTGCTAACCAAAAGATCGGCAGTTCACATCCATCAGGTGCTCCTTTAAAACCATATGGGGCAATTCTGTTCTGTTCTATAAGGTCGCTGTGAGTTGGAATGGACTTGACGGCAACGGTTTTGGTTTGGTTTTTTTGGTTGGAATTTTTATAGGAACTTCATTGACTCTTTAGATCTCTGGGTAGTAACTGACATCTTAACAATATTGTCTTCCAATCCATGAACATGGGGTGTCTTTCCATTAATTTATCTCACCTTTAATATCTTTCAGAATTTTTTAAAACATTTTATTGTGTTTTAGGTGAAAGTTTACAGAAAATAAGTTTCCCATTCAACAATTCACAGACAAATTGTTCTGTGACATTGGTTGCTATCCTTGCAAGATGTCAGCACTCTCCCCATTTCTACCTTACCTTCCTGGTTTCCATCTGCTCAGTTTTCCTTCCCCTTCTTGCCTTCTCATCTTTGCTTTTGCACAAATGTTGCTCATTTGATCTTGTATCTTTGATTCTTCTAAGGAACACATTCCTCAGGGGGCATTATTGTTTATTTTATAGGCCAATCTATTACTTGGCTGAAAGGTGACCTCTGGGAGTGGCTTCCGCTCCAGATTAAAAGGGCGATAGTCTCAGGGGTTCCTCCAGCTTCTATCAGTCTAGTGAGCCTGGTCTTTTTTATGAATTTAAGCTTTGTTCTACATTTTTATACCATTCTAACTGTAACCTTCTATTGTGTCCTTGGTCAGAGTGGCCAGTAGTGGTACCTGGGCACCATCTAGTTCTTTTGGTCTCAGGCTAGAGGAGGCTGTGGTTCATGTGGGCCCTTAGTCCTATGGACTATTTCCTTGGGTCTTTGGTTTCCTCCCCTTTCCTTTGCTCCAGACAGGAGGAGATCAATAGTTGTATCTTAGACGGTCACACTTAAGCTTTTAAGACCCCAGATGCTATTCACCAAACCAGGATGTAGAACATTATCTTTATGAACTGTTTTGCCAGTTGACCTAGGTGTCCCCTGAAACTATGGTTCTGAGCCTTCAAACCCAGTAACTCAGTCCCATGAGGTATTTGGATATGTCTAGGAAGTTTCCATAATTGTGCTTCCATGTGCATATTATATATATGTGAGTATATATGCAACACATATGCAACACATACAAATATGTATACATAAATGTCCACAAATATACCTCTATATGCACAAGTATGTACTCTTATACACCCTCCCACACCCATATAGCATACATATCTACCTATGTAACCACTCACAAATTTTTGGTTGTTATTACTGTTGGTGTAGAACTGTATGTTATAACATTTACTATAAAAAAAGTTGTCCTTTATTCTTGGGTACCTCTTGATGTCTCCATTTACTTTGGTCACTGTCATGGACTGAATTGTGTCCCCCCAGAAATGTGTTTTGTAGTTGTCCTCCATTTTGTGATCTGATAATCCTCCATTTTGTGATGTGTTGTAAATCCTAGCCTCTGTGCGTGTGTTTATGGTCCCCTTTGGGAGGGAGCTGTCCATGTTAATGAGGCAGGATTAGGTCATGTTAATGAGGATTAGGGTGGGATGCAACATCCTTACTGTGTCACAGCCCTGACCCTATGTAAGGGGAGTTTCCCGGGATGTGGCCTGCATCCTCTTTTACCTTACAAGAGATAGAAGGAGACAGAAGCAAGCAGAAAGAGGAACATACTGTCACCAAGAAAGAAGAGCCAGGAGCAGAATGTGTCTTGTGGACCTAGAGTCCGTGTGCTGAGAACCTCCTAGATCAGGGGAAAATTGATGAGGACTGTCTTCCACAGTGGACAGAGAGAGAAAACCTTCCCCTAGAGTTGGCACCCTGATTCTGGACTTCTAGCCTCCTAAACTGTGAGAAAGTACATTTTTGTTTGTTAAAGCCATCCACTTGTGATATTTCTGTTATAGCAGTACTAAATAACTAAGACAGTCAAGTTGTGCTGACTTGCCCATATCATGTGTTGCCTTTCCCATCACCAGAACTGACACGTGTCTGCTATCTACTAAGTGACTCTTCCTCCCTCTCCCTCCTATCCCTGGTAACCATCAAAGAACGTTGCTTTCTGTGTATAATTTTTTTTTTCACTTACTTTTTGTACCACCTAGTTGTTGTGGGCTCAGGCTGGTGGAGGTTGTGGTAGTTGTGGTCCATTAGTTGTAAATTTATTGTTGACTTTTTATAAAAGTGGTATCATATAATGTTTTTTCTTTTGTGATTGACTTATTTCACTCAGCATAATGTCCTCCAGATTCACTCATGTTATGTTTTGCAGATTCGTCATTATTCTTTATTGTTGCATAGTATTCCCTTGTGTGTATGTACCACATTTTGTTTTTTTCCATTCATCGGTTGATGGACACTTAGGTTGTTTCCATCTTTTTGCTATTGTGAATAACGCTGCAGTGAACATGGGTGTGCATATGTCTATCTGTGTCACTGTGCTTATTTCTCTAGGATATTTTCCTAGGAGTGGGATTGCTGGATCATATAGTACAGTTGTCTCTTGGTGTCTGTGGCGTATTTGTTCCAGCACCCCTGTGGATCCCAAAATTCACAAATGCTCAAGTCCTTTATATAAAATGGTGTAGTATCTGCATATAACCTACACATATCCTCCCGTATACTTTAAATGATCTCTAGATTACTTATAATACCTAACAAAATGTAAATGCTGTGTAAATAGTTGTACTGTATTATTTAGAGAATAATGACAAGAAAAAAAAAACCTTTTTTTTTTAAAGAGTATTTTTGATCCTTGTTTGGTTGACTCCATGGATGTGGAACCCACATGTAGAAGGCCAATTGTATATCTATTTTTGGCTTTTTAGTCAGCGATGTTTTATAGTTTTCAGTGTATGTATCTTTTACCTCCTTGGTTAAATTTATTCCTAGATATTTTCTTTTTTAGATGCTATTGTAAATGTAATTGTCTTAATTTCCTTTTCAGGTTGTTCATTGCTGATATGTAGAAAAAATACTGATTTTTGCATGTTGATCATGCATCCTGCCCAGAGACTTCTTAATGGATTTCCCTATAACCTCTGTGTTCTAACACCGTGGGCTCTTATTCACAGAATGGAACGAAGGCAGATATGGGCCTAGAAGGTGGGAATGACTGAAGATAAGCACTGTGAGCAGAAGCCTCTACCTATTGTCTCAGAAATGCCCTTAAAATTCTGTGCAAGGCCACATCAAATAGAGCATCTACGTAAATTACAGCATTTTCCACTTATTCCCAATATTTTATGCTTTCACGGGCTAATGTACACATTTTAAATAAGTTCTCTTGGGTAGCTTTATTTTTGTGTGTATAATGAGAATTTTATTTTTTCTCTCTGATTTATTCATCCACTTCTTCCTATGTTTTCCTTCCTTCCAATGAGCGACCAAACTGTTTCTAATTTAAGCTAACATTGCACAAGTTTTCTGCTAGTAAGACTGTATCTGCTTTCCTTCCTCTTCTTTTTTCTTTCCTCGAGTGCCTTACAGAAGAGTTGTAGCTATTTCTCAATTTTGAACAATCATTTTCTGGGGAAATAAATTAACTAGAGAATAAGTTTTGTTTTTTTTTTTTAATTGATCAGTGCCTTCTCTTTGCTTTTTTATTTTTGTATTTGTTGTTTGACACGCCTGCGGCTACACCTTCTCCAGAAGACAACAGAACTTTATCAAAAGAGTGGTACATAAATTATAGCCAGGTTATACTAAAACTGTGATTTCTACGCACCAGGAACACCTGCTATTGCATACCTTACCCAGATTTTTTTTTTTTTCCAAAATTTCTGCTCTCATTCTTGTGCTCTGTCTCTCTTGCTTTTCCTTTCTCCCTTCCTCCCGCTCTCTCCCCTCTCCTGAGGACTGAAGGAATTCACTATTCTATTTCCATTTTTTTGTGGTCACCGGCAGTTACCTTCTCTGCTGAATAATTGTACAATATCTATTCCTGCCTTCCCATTCCTAAACAAGCACACGCACCTGTGGATTGGAAATTTTTTCCTTTGCCTTGTTTTTTTTAGGGGTATGGGAAGGGGTAGTGTTTTATTTGAGAGAGGTTTGCTAATGTGTATTTTTCCACTCCACTACTAATGGAAGAGGTAAACTAAGTAACAACTGAAAGTTTAAAAATCACCTGCAGTGAATTGTGGGTCAAATGACCAGAGCTGTTTTATTAGATCACATCTTGCTTAGCCCAAGGGAAACTTTTATTGTATGATTGACATACCCCAATCAGACATAAGTTAACATTCCTGTGTTTCTAAACCTTAAGTTCCTATATTTCAAGGGTGTCATTTTAAAAATAAAACTAAATAATTTCCAGTTCAATCATTTATTTTATAACATTATCGCAATACTTATAACAATATCTCAGTAAGAGAGTGCTAGATATAGCCATGCTCCTTACTCCGTATCTTTCCTTATCTGTAAAATAAATGCAATTGATAGGGCCAAGGGAACCTCAAGGGATTCAATATAAGTGGGACCCTCAAGGGATTCAGTAGAAGTATTTCAATGTCATGTGTAATTTAACCCCCAAACGAAAAACCAAGTCAGAAGTCTCTGAAGAAATTTCACCATATTTAAGACAGAGTTTCTACAAAAATAAAATGCTGAGAACGTATGCTATTGTTCTCACTATGGTGAAGCAATATCAGTGCTGAGGTTAGGGCTTCCCCCTGAGCTAGAGATTGGTATGCGGGAAATGTATGGAGTGCTTCTGGGATCTCACCTGAAGAAAGGAAGGGAAGGGGAGGAAACAAGATTGGGCAACGGAAGATATTGCACTGCAATGATGTCTCAACAAAAGTTCCAGCCAAGGCCATGGAGAGCTCTGACCCTGGGATGGCCCTTCAGAGCTGTCACGTTTGAGTGAGAGGTAGACCACATACTCACTGGATGTGGGTCGCCCAGTAAGGAGAATATGATCGTAGCCAAGGCCCTTCTATTCAGCTGATGCGATTCCCAACGAGGCCAACAGCTGAAAGCTGTCTCCTGGCAGCCCTCCTACAGCTGCAGGACTAAGCCCTTCATTTCGAAGGGGAATCTGGGGGTGCATTACAGTGTCCACTACAATCAGAATGCCCTTTTGTAAGAAGAAATGCCAAATCATGAATCAGAAAGGGAAGAAGGCACACAAATTTATGGCAAGTTTGTCTCTGCAGTTTGGGCAGAACCGTCTGGGGAACAGGCAGAAGGCTCAGGGCTGTTCCAAGGCTAGCCAGGTGAACTCAGATCACAGCTGTCTTACACAGGTAAGTACCAAAGAAAGTTTAAACATCCCCTCCCCTCCACCCCACCAGCACCACCACAGTCTCCTGTATTGTGACTTCTCTGGATGGCAAATCAAATGACCTCCCAGGGCAGGGGAACAGTTGGCTCTCTAGCTGATATTAAGACATGAGTTCATGCCTGCACTTATTTTATGCTAATAACAACAGATGCCGAGAGCCCATTCATTCTAAAGAGAGTGCTGGATATAGCCGTGATGCTTACTCCATATCTTACCTATCTGTAAAAAAGAAGCAATTGATAGAGCCAAGGAACCCTCAAGGGGTTCAATAAATCAGGACCCTCAAGGGATTCAATAAATCAGGACCCTCAAGTGATTCAATAGAACTGTTTAAGTGTCATGTGTAACTAATAAAACATTAAAGGATGTATTTAATCCCCAAACCAGTTGCTGTGTGTGTCTGAGCAGAACTGTACTCTATAGGGTTTTTGTTTTTTAACATTTTATTTTTGGTGTTGTTGAGAATATACACAGCAAAATATACACCAATTTAATAGTGACATTAATTACATTCTTTGAGTTGTTCAACCATTCTCACCCTCCTTTTTTTTTTTTTTTGAGTTGTTGCTCCTCAATTAACTTAAACCCACTGCCCCCTAAGGTTCCTATCTAATCTTTCGAGTTGCTGTCAATTTGATGCCAAATAGACAGATCTTAGAAGAGCATAATGCTGACGGCAGATATTTTTTATTAGTTAAATTAAACTATTGTTTGGTTTTAAGAAGACTTCAGGGGTTATTTTTGGTTTAAGGTTTAAAGATTATCTCAGGGCAATAATTTTGGGGATTCATCCAGCCACCATGGCTTCAGAAAGTCTGGAGACCATGAGAATTTGAAGTTCTGTTCTACAGTTCCCCCCCTTTTGACCAGGACTAGTCTATAGAATCTTTGATCAAAATGTTCAGCAATGGTAGCCGAGTACCATCAGTTCTTCTAGTCTCATGGCAGGGAAAGCAGTTGTTTATGGAGGCAGTTAGCCACATATTTTACTTTCTTCTCCTATTTCTGACTCTCCTTCTTCTTGTTTTGTGCCTTGGATAGCCTACTGCAAGCTTTTAAGACTCCAGGCGCTGTACAACAAATTAGGAGGTAGAACAGAAGCACTAAACACATTATTAGGTCAATTACCTGAGATGTCCCATGAAACCATGATGCTAAACCTCTGAACCAAAGAACCAAATCCTATGAGGTATTTGGTTGCACACAAGCAGCCTCAGCAGGTACGCTTTTTAATTTTTTTTGTCATTGTTTTGAATATGTCCACTACACAGCATTTGCCAATTCAAATTTGATAAGTGTACAACTTATCGACAGGGATTACAATGCCCCATTGGGTCTTCAAAGGCTGATTTTTAAGAAATAGGTCACCAGGGCTTTCTTCCAAGGTGCCTCTGAGTAAACTTGAACTGCCACCCTTTTGGTTAGTAGCCCAGCAAGTTAACGTTTGTACCACACAGGGCCTCTGTATTTAATCCCAGGCATGGGTTGTTCCAGAGCTCATGTTCTTTCTACCACCCCAGCCTGGCTCCTTAAGAAGATTCTGAGTAAACACTAAGAACCTGTTACTGAGAAGGTGGAATTGAAAAGATCTAAGAAAATGCCAGGGTTAGATTTTTATGGGGCAACTGGATTTCAGAGGAATACATTACATAAAGGAAACTAGAAATTTTACTTAAGAAAAATGTATCTGATTTTTATAGGGATTACTTAATTTGAGGTTCTAAATATTGTGTATGTACAATTTTCCAAAGAGAGAGTTCATATATTGCATCAGATTCTAAAATATGTCTGTGACACCAAAAATGTTAAATAACTTTTTTTTTGTAAATAATTAGACATATAAAGTAAAGACAAACAGAAGGTAGAACTCAAAGACGATGCTAACAGAAAAGAAATAAGGAAGGAAATGGTAATAAAAGGGAAAAAAAAAGGAACAGAATAGAGCAAAGCAGTTCTTGCTACCTCTATCTTTTCCCACGTTTCTTTGCCCAGCCATTATGTTAGCTGCAGGGGAACAAATGCCAGCCTCAAGACTCACGTAACTAATATCAAGAGGTGCAAAGGGAACACAGTCCTTCCTTCTTTCCTCTGTCTTATAGTCTCGAGGGTAGGGTTAGGAGGGTAGAAGGGGCAGAGAGGTGCTGGCAATATTTTGAAGGCTGAGCCTGAGTTAAAATATCAGCATACATGATTGAACTAAGCCACAATCAGAGTTAAGCAAGATAATAAGAAATTACAAAGGGATTATCATTCAACAATAAATGAAGTAGTGAGCTAAATATATATTGATTAAAGTACAGATGCATTTTGGTTTTAAGAGAAATTTGAAGTTTCCTATTAATGGGTTGAATTGTATCCCTCCAAAATATATGTCAACTTGGCTAGGCCACGATTCCCAGTATTGTGTGATTTGCCCATCATTTTGTCATCTGGTAGGATTTTCCTAAGTGTTGTAAATCCTGCCTCTATGATGATAATGAGGCAAAACTCAATCTACAAGACTAGGTTGTTTCCTAAGCCAATCTCTTCTAAGATATAAAAGAGAAAAGCAAGCAGAGACACAGGGGGACCTCATAACACCAAAAAGCCAGGAGAATAGTACATTCTTTGGACCCAGGGTCCCTGTGCTGAGAAACTCCTTGACCAGGGAAGAGTGGTGATGAGGGCCTTCCCCCAGAGCTAACAGACAGAGAAAGCCTTCCCCTGAATCTTTATCCTAAATTTGGACTTCTAGCCTCCTAAACTGTGAGGGAATAAATTTTGTTTTTGTTAAAGCCATCCACTTGTGGTATTTCTGTTATAGTAGCACTAGATAGCGAAGGCAATGGTTAATGGTAGTGATATGAATAAGAAAAAAAAAATGAATTATTGTCCAACTAGGTTGTTGCTATTGGTTACCACTGAGTTGATTTCAACTCATGGCGACCCCATGTGTTACAGAGAAGAACTGTGCTTCATAGGGTTTACAAAGTTGTGACATTTCAGAAGCAGATTGACAGGCCTGTCTTCTGAACCGCTTCTAGGCGGATTTAAACCTCCAAATTTTTGGCTAATAGTAGAGTGCTTGACTGTTTGCGCCACCCAACCAGGTAACAGAAAAGTCTGAATTTTTTTTTCCTTGTTAGCCACTCGCTAACTTATTTTCACCTCACTTAGTTTTTTCAGGTCATTAAAGTTTCCCAGTACTGTTCTTTCACACTCAGAAAATTTTGTCTCTGATTTCCACAAATTCATATGTGGTAAAGTTAGTTATAAAGATAGGAGTTGATTTTATAAAGTCAATATTCCAATAAAGCTCAGATTTCTAGAGTTGGAAACTTCTTATGTAACAATATAAGGCACTCAAATACCCTGAAGCATGAACAAGAAGTAAGGTTTTCAGTTGTGTTAATCTGAACAAGTCTAGATTATTCTATGGTGACAAATCTTAAAATCTTAGTGACTTGTTACTTGGTCGTGCTGCATGTCCATTGCAGGTTGGCAGGGGTTTTGCTCCACAGACCATCAGAGGCTCAAGCTGACATCGGCTCCACTGTCTTGTGACACTGCCATCTGAACATATGGCTTCCAAGGTCACCATAGCAAGTGCTCTGTGTGAAGAATTCACAAACTAAATTCTATTCACATCCCATTGGCCAGAACTAGTCTCATGGACTAACAGCAAGGAGCCTGGAAGGAAGGGAGAACCAGAATGGTGATTCTAGTAATCTCTACCACGCCATGTTATTTGGAAACTGATTTGTGCTATGTGTAGATTGTGTCCGTATGAGCATCAACTTGGAAGCAG
Organism: Loxodonta africana; assembly: GCF_030014295.1. Classification (NCBI taxonomy): domain Eukaryota; kingdom Metazoa; phylum Chordata; class Mammalia; order Proboscidea; family Elephantidae; genus Loxodonta; species Loxodonta africana. The sequence continues at coordinate 170,526,839 of NC_087345.1, read as the reverse complement.
GTTTAATGGAATTTCTATTAGAAAGGCATTTCTATTAAAAAGGTGTTGCAGTGTGAGCTTTTGCAGAGTTGAGCTTTGATATAAAAATTCTCCTTTGTTAAATAGGGTTTTCATATTTTAATGAGGACCAGAGCTTGATCGACATAGATTCCTGACCCCTATCCCCAAAGACATTAATTCAGTAGGTCTGGGGATGGAGACAGAGAGCCCATGAATTTGGATTTTAACAAGCACCTCTGAGGGTTTTCATGCAGGTCGTCTTCAGGGTTTCATAAACCCAGGATTATTGGGCTCTGCCTCTGACAGTGATACATCGGCATTTGTGTGTGCACATGTGTGGCATTTATTTTGAGGAGTAGAGAGCTTAGAAACAGATGGCTGGTATTTCTACTACACTGATCTTCACAAGACAAAAGCCTTGGTGGAAATGGATCCAAGAACTTCAGAGGTGTGTGGAGAAATACGGCTGAAAATGAAAGAGAATAAACAGAAGGTGCAGTAAAAGAAGGTCCCTGGGAGGTGCAAATGGTTTGCACTCGATTACTAACTGAAAGGCTGGTGGTTCAAATCCACCCAGCAGTGCTGAGGAAGAAAGGCCTGGCAATCTTCTTCCATAAGATTACAGCCAAGAATGCTCTATGGAGCACAGTTCTACTCTGAAGCACAGGGTTGCTATGAGCTGGAATTGAGTCAACAGCAAAGGGCCTGTTTGTTTGTTTGTTTGTCTTATAGTGAGAGAAGCCATGGAGGTTGCAAGCACCATGAAGAGGGTGTACAGGAAGAGTGGAAATAAGGATAAAACACATCCCTAGTAGACCAGTCGTGATGACAGATAAAGGGATTAGTTTATCTGGGTCAACATATGGTCTGGTGGAATGAAAATGTGCTGAAAGTATCCCACCATATGGCAAAGGGTTTTCACAATGGTTTAATTTATAACCACTTAACGGAAAAAGAATAAAGTTGAGTTCCTTATCATTACTGGAAATGCAAAAATTTACTAAAGGAATAATGAGAGATGTGCACAAAGATTTATGTGCAAAGTTTTGGAAGCTTTTTTAAAGTGATGAACAATTGGAAATCACCTAAATTTATGCCAGTTGGAAATTGGTTATGCAAGTTTTGTTGCATTCATGTGATGGGATGCTATGCAAATATTAAGAGTGGCATTGGGACCTATAAGAAAGTCAGCAACGTATTTGCAGGTTTACAAAACCTCCTTCCAACAGCAACTGAAATGAATAAAACAAGATATACCAAAGAAAACATCATCCAACAATGAATCAAGGAAATTTTCCCAACCTCATACCACAGACTTCAAGAAATATCATCCAAATACAAAATAATTAGGCCTAAATTATAACAAAATTCTGGGAATCAACCCACAACTCCCTTTTTGGAGTGAGCCACACTGTATGATGAGAAGTAAGAGGAAGAATTTGTGGGGGGGAAAAATCCCGCTAATACCACCCACTTTGGAGGGCCAGGAAACAGGGGCCTGAGTTGGCAAGAGCAAGGATCTGGAATGTTCTGCTTGGGGGCCCTTTCCCCCTATTGTAAAGGCAAACATCAGCCCGAGGCCACAGTGGTGGGAGTGAGTTCAGAAATAAGCTTCTAATCGCAACTGTCAAGGAAGGACCAGGAGCTGCCGACCCAGGGAGCTGGGCTGTGGGAAGTATGAGTGGCCAAAGCAGAGCAGACATTCACAGCCTGCTAGGCTCCATTCTTGCTCTGTTTCTGATCAAGTGGAACCTGAAGAGGGAAGACAAAGCCAAATCTCCAGACCCACCAGTCACTCACAGGGCAGGACAGGCTCCCTATAGTTGGGACCTGGCTTTTGGTCAAGGCTTTCAACAAATCATGAATGTAAACGTAGTTCCCTGCTTTGACCACTTGTCAAGCTGACTCCCTCCCCACTCTTCTCAGACAGCTTTGGGACCAAAGGATGTAAATGACGCTGGTCCAAGTCCCAGCTCATGTTCCATAGAGAAGATTCCAATGGTGCTCTGGTAAACAAGAGAGATAAGAGATCACATGGATATTATTTTGGGGTGAATGACAGGCCCATGTGGGACTGCTATTATTTTGAAACAACTAAGCAAAAAGAGAGACATTGGTGATTCAGTGGTAGAATTCTTTCCTTGCATGTGGGAGACCCTGGTTCAATTCCTGTCCAAAGCACCTCGTGCACAGCCATCACCTGTCCATCTGGAGAGGCTTGTGTGCTACTATGATGCTGAACAGTTTTCAGTGGGAGCTTCCAGGCTAAGACGGTGTTAGGGATTGAACTCTGTCCCACAAAAATACGTGTTGTAAATCCTAACCCCTATAGTGTGTCAATATTAGTGTAGGGTGTATTTTAAGCCAATCTCTTTTGAGATATTAAAAAGAGCAGATTAAGCAAGCAACAAGCAAGCAGAGATGGGGAAGATACTAGCCACAGGAGATCTCCAAGAAACCAGGAAACAGAGACAAGCACTTTCTCCCTTTTTAATTGTGCTTTAGGTGAAGGTTTACAGAGCAAATTAGTTTCTCATTAAACGATTAATACACATATCGTTTTGTGACATTTGTTGCCAACCTCACGATGGAGACAAGCACTTCCCTCCAGTGCCAACAGAGAGAAAAAGCCTTCCCCTAGAGCCAGCACCCTGAATTTGGACTTCTAGCCTCCTAAATTGTGAGAATATAAGTTTCTAATTGTTCAAGCCACCCATTTGTAGTATTTCTGTTATAGCAGCACTGGATAACCACGACAGATAGACTAGGAAGAAAGGCCTGGTCATATACGCCCAAAAACCAGCCAGGGAAAACCATAAGGATAACAATGGTCTGATCCACTCCCGGCAGCATTTTGCTTCGTTCTGGGCCTATGAATAATTCTGCGCCCACCTCCGCATTCCTCCCAAAAGAAAAGGGAAGAGGAGAAAAGGACGTTAAAACATAGAAGACAAAGAAAGAATATATTTTGGAAGAGAATTTCAGAAAATTGCTTCTACTCTCAAGGAAATTAAAAAGAAACACACCATGGAAATAACAGAAGGGAGAAGTCTGCTTCTCTCCCATAGATACAGAATTTACAGTGTCTGCAAGAGTGGAAGAGACTCTCACTGTCTCCCTTTAGGAAGGGGCTATGGACATTTTTTGAATCTGTGAGGATTTTTAAACATCAACATGTGGGAGAGGGTATAGGCATGATGGATAGCCAGACGGGTGCTCTAAAGTGAACACAGCTAATGGGCTTATCTGACCACACATCCTGCTTCCCTCTTTCCCAGTAGAATCATTACCGGGTTTAGCTGTCCACCCCTCCTCCACACAGCCATGCACTTCAGATGTTGACTCTAACCTCAGCCTCCGGATACTGATCAGTCCATCAGTGAATAGCATTGTCCTGGTGATCGTTATTGGTCACAAATTGGTGCAGTTAGACTTACAGAAGAAGCTTGTGTTCCGTGGCAGAGGAACATGAAGAAAGAAGTATGTCGCCTTGGCTGCCACTGGACGCCATCTTGTGACCAGGAGCAGAATGAGTTTGTAGATGAGGCCACCAAAGATGGCAAGGAAAGAGAAAGTGCCTGGGGCCTTGATGACATTGTCAAGTTCCTCCTACCTCTGGGTTTTCTGTTGTCTAGTTATTTCTGGGAAACCCTGGTGACATAGTGGTTAAGAGCTATGGCTGCTAACCAAAATGTCGGCAGTTCGAATCCACCAGGTGCTCCTTGGAAACTCTATGGGGCAGTTCTACTCTGTCCAGTGTGGTCTCTATGAGTTGGAATCGATTCGATGGCAATGATTTTTTTTTTTTTTTAGTTATTTATGACAGCTGAAATCTGGGTGGTGGAAGTCATGATTTCCTAACTTAAAGAGTTCCCCCCCTTTGTTTCCCAAATGCTTTCATATTGCTTGCACTTCTTTCATATTTAGTGATTGTTATTTTTATAAGTAGGAACAAGCTGTTTATATTTTGAGAAGTTAATACAGAAAGATATTGAATGATGTTGAAATTATTCGAGATGTATTATTAAATTAAAAAAATAGATTACAAAGTTTTTAAATGAGATGATCCCAATTTTATTTTTTAAAAGTATATGTAAATGTCATGTGTGCATAGAAAAATCCCTGAGTATGTATACCAAAATAATACAATTATTTTTGGGTAGTGGGAATAGACGGTTTTTTTCTTTTTGTTTGTCAGTTTTTTCCCCCTACAGTGAACATGGAATGACTCGCGTGAAGATTTAAAAGATAAATAAAATTTTAAATGAACATGGGATGATTTGCATGAAGACTTAAAAGTTAAATAAATTTTAAATGAAAAATCAAGCACAATGATTATACTTTAAGTTTCTTTCCTCTCAGATTTTAGTTTATAATATTTTACAACTATTAAGATGAAGGGTCCTCTACCTCACTGCTTGTCTCTCACTCTATCACCAGACTACTTATACTTTCTCAGATGGCCATAACCTTTTAAAACTTAAGGCAGTACGTATTTATTACAGAAAAAATAAAAAATACAAATAAACGAAATGAAGAAATTTGCAACATCCATAATCTCAACGCTCAGAGATGACCATGTCATATGTATTATTCTTGTGTACATTTTCCTTTTCATTTCTTTTTATTTTCATGGGAAGGCAGCTGTGTGCCTGTTATCCTCCTTTTGCCCCTCCAGGCCCACCCTCCACACTTACCATTCTACCCTCTGCCCCAGGAAGCTCACCTCTATGGAGTACATCAAAATGCCCTCTCTGGCTCCCCACTGAATTTGGCCAGTGGGGAGCTCCCCGTAGGTGACTGAAGGGAAGGAGGAGAATGAAGTCGGGGAATTCATTTCCTAACTCCTTCACTCTGGGGTCATCTCAGATTGCAGCATCCTAAGACCAAGGGTCACAGTGTTACTTAAGGAAAACTACTATTCCTTCAGGATTCCAAATAATTGCCCTCTACATCCTGCCTGGAAACCCTGGTGGTGTAGTGGTTAAGTGCTACAGCTACTAACCAAAGGGTCGGCAGTTCGAATCCACTAGGTGCTTCTTGAAAACTATATGGGGCAGTTCTGCTCTGTTCTATAGGGTCGCTATGAGTCGGAATCAACTCGATGGCACAGGGTTTGGTTCTTGGTTTTTACAGCCTGCCTTGTTTAGCCTGACTTTAGGGATAGTAAGAGCTCCACTTTTACCGAGCCTGAGCGACATCACACTCCCAAGTGTTTCTCCTTGCCTCACCCATAGCTTTATAAATTGCCCCTTCATTAACCTCTCCTCAAATTATCCTAATTTTCTCCATCTGTTTCCTGGTGCACCCTGATTGCTACAAGGGAATAATTAAAAAACAAATCACACAAGTAATACACGAATATATTCTTGCTGTAAAAAAAAATGAACATAATGTGCAAAAAACGATGTTAACCTTTAATCTGCCAGTTGCAGTCTCTGCTTCAGAGGTCACTGTTGTTTTCAATTTGGTGAATATCTTTCCAGATGTTTATTTCTTTACATTTACTTATCCCACTGCCATCGAGTCGATTCGTATGTTACTTATATACATGAATATATAGATAAATGCAGGTTTTGTGCATATATTTGTGTGTGTGTGTGTGTATGTGTTTACATACACGGTATCATATTGAATGTATTCTTCCACACCTTGCTTTTAAACATTTCTGTGTATTGGGGATTTTTCTACTTTATAACATGTAGACCTGACATGTTTTTAAAACTTGCTGCTTAATGTTCTGTAGTCTGGCGATGCAGCTGTTTATTTAACTACCGCCCTCTCGACTGACATTTAGGATATTTCCAATTGTTAACTATTATAAACAACATAACTCAGAAATTTCTTAAATACCCCTTTTAATGTACAAAGAGAATTATTTCTATAAGGCAGATGTTGAGAAATAAAATGCTGGGCTGATGGGTAAGTGCATTTTTGTTTTAATAGATACTGTCAAATTGCCTCTTCCAAAGCATGGACCTTTTCCTGTAGATCACCATGTATGTGTAACGGGGTGCCCTGGAGACTGGACACCAGGAAAGGATTTTAGTAGTTTTAATGGTGGCAATTGTGTTCTGCCTCTAGAGCTGGAGACTTGACTTTACCTTTGGGGCCCTCTGTTTCTTTGGAAACAGGTCATCAACCTCAGATATGGGTGTGAACCTTGGGTCACCAACACAGGCCACCAACTCAGATGTACACAATGTATCACCATGTTCATGACTTTTTCTTTTCTATTTCTAGTCCTTATGCTGCCTGGCACCTGAAATGATGTCTCAGTCAAATTAGAGTGCCTCAGCCCATCCCATGTGTTGCTCAGTTAGTGCCGGGTACCCTTCATCCCCCAAGGGCTGGTGGCTTTGTTGTGGTAGGGGACAGTGACTCACTGGGTTCTGAGGTGCTGGTGGAAGTGATGCAAGGCCTGGCTCAACTCCCTCTCACTGTCATCTATTCTCACAGGCCCCTGCCAGGGCCTACGGCCTCCCATCTGGCCTTTGTCAGACCCTGCAGTCTCTGCTGCACTGCTGCACCAGGCCTGGCTCTTAGCTACTGCTGACCTCACAGGGGCAGATATAACACTGGCCATGCCTCCCTGACAGGTTGGTGCCTAGGAATCTGTTTCAGGCTGTCCTGTCCCCCTCTGCCCAGCCATGCCCCGTTGCATGCTGCTCAGGGCTGGGTAGGAAGACCCTATGAGCTTTAGCCTTTCCCCAAGGAAGGAGGAACAGGAGCGCCTCCTTCCCAAGTCCTCTGTGGGAATAAAGGGCCTATTCTCAGATTCCCCAAACATGTCTCTGCCTTCTAGCAACCCTCACCTTCACTTGGCTGTGGGCCAAGAGAGCGGTGTGTGGCATGGGACCCTTACATAGGGTTGTCTTAGTTACCTAGTGCTGCTGTAACAGAAATATCCCAAGTGGGTGGCTTTAATGAGAAGACATTTATTTTCTCACAGTTTAGGAGGCTAAAAAAAAAAAAAAAGTTCAAATTCAGGGTACTGGCTCTAGGGGAAGGCTTTCTGTCTGTCTGCTCTGGGGAAAGTTATTTGTCTCAGCCTCTCTAGCAGACCCAGCATTCACTGGAGATGTCCATGCTGCGTCTATTTTCCCCCACCCGTACCTGCTGCTGCTTCTGGCTTCTCTCGGTGTCTATGCTGTTCTCTATATCACTCAGAAGCAATAGGTTCAGGATACATCTTACATTGACATGGCCTTATCAGTGTAACAAAGAAAACCCAAATGAGATTATATCCATGGGTATAGGGGTTAGGCATAGATATAGGGGTTAGCATTTACAACACATATTTTTGAGGGGACACAAACCACAGCAAGAGTGAGCATATGTCCCAGTTTGCAAGGAACAGTCTGGTTTATGCCTGGGGTCCCAGCATAACTATTAATAATGCCCCCTTTCACTTTCAAAAATGTCCCAGTTTGGACATTAAACTACATGGTTACCCTACCTACACAGAATCTAATTTACCTGTTCCCTTTCTAACTCTCCTCTTTTCCAACCGAGGGAGTCTGTATCTCACTTCAGGTGAGAAAACCTGGCTTTTAATATCACCTTATATTATTCTAATCTAGTGTCCATGGCATGAAATTAATGCTGCAAATCTTTCAAGGCCAGGCTTTTGATTCTCAAAAGCCCACATGTTTGAAACTCCAAAAAGCATTTTTCCTGCTTTTCTGAAGTAATAGCCCTTCCCTGGAATACGTAATGGATGCCTCACAGTCTACGTTGACTGGTAAAAAACGGCCATGGGGTTAAAAAAAAGTTACCAGTAATGAAAAACACATTGATATTTTAAAAGCTTATCCTACCACTCTCCTCTCCCTCTTGTAACCCCTCCTGCCCTTACAAAGAAAATTCACTTCTCATCTAGGTATTTTTTTCATCTAGGTATTCTCTGCGCCCCTGCTCCCCAGGAAGTGGTGACTGGACCTTGATCCTAAACTGGCTTCTCTAGGGTAATAGGTTCCATGAGCAGGGACCTGGATAGGTCGCACAATTCACTGGATTAAATCGTGTCCCCCCCAGTCCCCATAATATGCTTTGGAATCCTAACCTTTATACCTGTGGATGTAATCCTGTTTGGAAGCAGAGCTTTCTTTGTTATATTAATTAAATCATACCCAAATAGGGTAGATTCTAAAGCTAATCACTTCTGAGTTACAAGAAGAGCAGATTAGACATAAACACATGGACACACAGGAAGAAGACAGATGTCCAGTGAGAATTGCAAAGGAACCAAGGAAAGCCTGGTGCTACCCATAAGGAAGAACTTGACACACAGCCAAGACCTAGATTTTGACCATTAGCTTCCAGAACTATGAGAAAATAAACTTCTGTACTTTAAAGCCACTCACATGTGGTATTTTGTGTTACAACAGCACAAAGTAACTAAGACACTGACCTAGAACCATCTGGGATGACTTTGGCCAACAAAGGGTCAGATGGACCCTGATTGTTAGCACTCCCAAAGGCCCCCAGGAGTTAGACACAACCCTGGGGAAAGGAAGAGACTGCAAATTGAGTGAAATTACCCTTAAGTTTCTGCCACCCTGTAAAATGGGCATATAAAATAGGAACTAAGTACACTTACAGAAAAAATAAAGCAAGCTACATTTTTGCATAATGGAGCTGCTTGTAGGGACTTATGTGGAGCATATAACAGCAATAATTTTGATGATGCCGATAATGATGATTATGGCTAATATTTACTGCTTGCTTACTACGTGCCAAGCTTTACATATAACGTTATGTTGTAGGTACTATTATCTCCCCTTATAGAAGAAAACTGAGTCACAGAGAGATTAAATAATATTCTAAGGTCAAAGTACATGTTCACCCTACAGATTTGTGACAAACCCTAGAATGGAATTTGAGGCAAGGCACTCAAGAACATGAGAAAACTGGTGTGCAGAGATGAGGCAAACTTCTGAGAAATCCTTGTCCGTTTAGCAATATTAGTGGACTGTGGTGAGATTGCACTTGAAAAAAAAAATATGATAATTTCTGGGTAAGTGAAGAATAGCGCCACCCAGGGAGAGGGACGCCAGGAAGCAGGAATTCCTTCAACGCCCATGAATTCCTTGAGCCACTCACTGTAGAGGCACTGTGCTTTGGAAGAAGATCCTAGTTTTTATGGTTAGAGGGTAAAGCACTCCCCATTCCAAAGGGAGAGCATTTTTGAGGCAACCTCTAAGTGTTTCTGGAAGAGCAAATGCCTTCTACGCTTCTCATGATTTTGTCTGTGGGAAGTGGAAGTCTTAGCAGTGGACTGTAACACAGAAGCTAGGGTGGTTGTGGAGGGCTTCTGCAAATTGGAGGAGACCCCACAAACTGCAAGAGCCTGTATTCCTTTCTGTGTTATGTCAGACAGCCAAGGCCCAGAGGGAAATTATGAGGGGAAGAAGGCAAGGCTTGATGTGTGGGGTGAAGAACTGACCTGCATTACATGCTTTTTTATGGAAACACTGCCACGGTATTTCCACATTCCAACTCACTAATGACCAGTTCCATTGAGGGCGACCCCATGTGAGTCAAGGTAGACTGTGCTCCATAGGCTTTTCAATGGCTGATTTTTCAGAAGGAGATCTCCAGGACTCTCTTCTAAGGCGTCTCTGGGTGGGTTCAAACTGCCAACCTTCCCACTAGTGGCAGAATGCATAACCATTTGGCCACCAGACACTCCAGCTTGCTAATAATAGCCCTGACGTAGGTGAAGAGGCCTGAGACAGACTGAAGGGAGCTGTCTCCTATGCCAGTGTGGTTTGGGGGCTGCAGAGTAGAGACTGCCACAAGGAGTGTTAGGCCCATGGGCCTGAGGTAGCCTCACAGAGCCCTGTGGAGCCCAGGTGACATAGCAGCAGCCAAGAGTTTTCCTATGTGGCCAAGAGCAATGGATGCAGCTACAGAGAACCAGTCGACCATGAGGGAGAACCATAAGAGACCATAGACTGATGGCCAGAGATGTCTCAGAGGAGTCCCATGAGTACAGAGGATGGTCATCAGGCATCTCTTCCGAAAGTTTAGATGTAGCTCCATAAAGCAGGAGAAGAGAAAAAACCTGAACTGATTGAGAAATCATTAAACTGGCTGAGACTGACATGAACTGTCTAAGATTTAATTTTGCTACTTGTAGAATGAGGTGTGGCTGTGAGTGATGATCCTCTGAGACTAAAATTGTTGTTATAGAAAATCAAGTAAAATTACATTTCTTGTACATCTGTGTATAAGACCTGAGTAATTTGCCTCTGCTGTGTTTGTTTTGGGGGCAGTAGTCGTTGAGTGGTACAATGCTCGCCTTGCATGTGGGAGACCTTGGTTTGATTCCCAGCCAATGCGCCTCATGCCTGGTCACCACCCATCTGTCAGTGGAGGCTTGTATATTGCTATGATGCCGAACAGGTTTCAGCGGAGCCCCCAGACTAAGACAGGCTAGGAAGAAAGGTGTTACAATTTACTTCCAAAAAATCAGCAAATGAAAACCTTGTGGATCACAACGGTTTGATCCACAACTGATCATGGGGATGGCGCAGGACTGAGCAGCATTTAGTTCCATTGTGCATGGAGTTCCATGAGTCAGGGATGACTAGACATCAACTAGACAACGTGTTTGCTTTAGGAAATTCACTAAAACAGGTGCTTCAGTGATACAAAAGTAGTATTTGTTTTCCTTGAAGAAACTGTTTCTCTTGATTTGGATTGTGAGGTGAGGATGACGGTAGGTGGAAGGGTGGAGGGTTGTTGGAGTCTTGGCTCTGTGCGAGTGAAGGCAATGCTAATTCTGGTGGAAAAGTGTTTTTATTAGTGTTTTGACTGTTGTTTGCAGGTAGGAAACAAAAGAAATGAAAGTATCGCTCTTGTAGGAGACTTTGTGATACACCTAGGAATGTACCATGCTGCAGTGGGCTAAGGTGACCGTGTGTGGAAGGATCCCAGCACCTGTATGGCACACTAGAGTGTTGCGTTAAAGGCTTTTAGCAGAGGCACTGGTGATCTTGTGCAAAGATTGCTGGCAGCCTCTTGGGCAGTAGGTGCAACACAGGAATGTGAACATTGGGAAGGAAGAACATGGCAGCAGAAGACTGGGCTATTGGAGGTCATGCTTTCAGGATGATATCAATGGAAGACACTGAAGCCTGGAAGTATATGCTACATATAATGGATATGAAGCCCTCCAAGACATTCAGGTGTAGGAATATCACATTTCCTTTCTTTTTTTCTGTATAAAATCAAATCTGACTCAATGTCCATTGCTTGGCTAATGTGATGTCCTGGACAGTCTTTTTTTGGAAGGCTGTGTCCCAAGGTGAAAGCATTTCTCCTTTGTGTACCAAAATTTCCAAAACAGAATTTTGGGGAAAAAAGGCAATTTTTTTTAGTAGGTTTATAGGTCTAATTCTGAGATGTACCACCCCCACTTCCATCCCTTTAATCCTGGGTCAAGTGTAATATGGCTATGGGAGAAGGACCAATGCTGGCTCAGAGCATATGCTGCAACTCTGCAAGGTGTTTCTTCCAGCTGGCACAGGAACTGGCTGCCAATAGATCATTCCTCTCTTCTGCTGAGCCACCGGCTTCTAGGTGATGGGATACCTGATAAGACCAGGGAATCCCATGGACACTGGCCCATTAGCTTACTTTTTCTCTGTAAAAAGAGTTTCTTGGCCAGAGGTAATATTGTGTAGGAGATGATAACCACATCTAAGCCATTCCATAAGTACATAGAGTGCTGACAGTAGCATGGTGACAGCCAGGGAAATAAAATTCAAATCCGTAATAAATATTTGTTCCAAAGAGAACAAATCGCTACTCTGTCCCTGATGGAAGAGGTCCAATGTAATCAACCCGCCACCTGGTAGCTGGCTCCTCCTCCAATCTCTTCATTGCAGTAAAGGGCACTGCCAGGCACTCAGTTGATAGGCCAAAATCCTAGGGGTCCTCTATCATTCTTTTCTTTTGCTCACACTCAACATCCAATCTGTCATAAGGTCTTATTGTCTCTCCTTTCAAAACGGATCCAGATTATGATCTCTTCTCACCCACATCTAACTTCACCACCCTAATCCAAGCCAATATCAACTCCTGGATTCCCTACAAGAGCCTCCCAACTGGTCTGCCTGCTTCTACTCTTTATTGTCTAACAACTGTTCCCCACACAGCAGCCAGAGAGATTTTTTTAAATGTATGTTATACTCAGCTTCTTCAACAGATAAATGGCATGGAAAAGGGTCTTAGAGACAAATCAACCAGTTGTAATGGATGGACCTTGCTTGGGTACTAATTTGAACAAACCAACTGTAAAAAGACATTTTGGAGACAATGGTGGAAATTTAAACAAGAAATTGGGTGTTGTGAAGGAAGAATATTAAGGAATTATTTTTATTTTGTGTGATAAGGATATTGTCTTGGTACTTTTTTTTATTGTGGTGAAAATATTCACAACAAAACCCTTTGCCATTGAGTTGATTCTGACTCATAGGGACCCTATAGGACAGAGTAGAACTGCCCTATAGGGTTTCCAGGAAGTGGATTTGAACTGCTGACCTTTTGGTCAGCAGCTGAGCTCTTAATCATTGAGCCACCAGGGCTCCCTATATAACAAAACACACACTGATTCAATAATTTCTACATTTATAATTTAGTGACATTAATTGCATTCTAAGTTGTGCAACCATTCTTGCTATCCTTTTCCAAATTACTCTACCACCATTAACGTAAACTCAATGACCCTTAAGAAGAAATGCTCCCTTCCCTCCTTCCCCTTCCTCCTGCCCCTAGTAACAACTAATTATCTTGGTTTTTATATATTTGTTTATTTCATGTAAGTGCAATGATATAGTATTTTTCTGACTCTGTGACCTCACTTATATGAAACTGCAACTGGCATGTCACTCAGCATAATATTTTCAAGGTTCATCCATGTTGTGGCATGCATAAGGACGTCATTCTCTTTATGATTGAGTAATATTCCATTGTATTGTATGTACCACATTTTGTTTATCCATTCATCTGTTGATGGACATTTCACCTGTTTCCACATTTTGGCTATTTGAAAACTGCTGCAACATTGCACTGGGCAGTGGAGCTCAAGCAGAGCACAAGCTAGGGAGGTAGAGAACAAAGTTCTGGACGCTGAAGCAGCTGGAATTTGTTGGGGCGGCAGGGCACAGGGAGAAGAGGCATCTCCTTGCAGGGGTGACAATCCACAAGGCCTGCCAGAGTGGCTGCAGACTGAGAGCTGCTAGAGATCCCAGAGGTCACAAGCTGGGAGACTGGAGTTTCTTATAAATATAGATGCAAAAATCCTCAATGAAATATTAGTAAATAGAATTCAAGCAAGGCAATCCACGATATTATCAGGCAAAAGAAGAAAAAAAAATCATATGGTCATATCAACTGATGCAGAAAAACATTGACCAAATTCAACACCTATCCACGGTAAAAAATTTTAGGATAACTAGGAATAGAGAAGAACTTCCTCAACTTGATAAAACACATGTGCAAGAAACCTATAGCTAATGTCATACTTAATGGTGACAAGCTGAATACATTGCCCCTAAGATAGAAAAAAAAAAAAAAATTTTTTTTTTTTTTTTTAAGATTGGGCAAGGCAAGGATGTTTACTCTCACCATTCTTAGCCAACATTGTACTGAAAGTTCTAGCCAGTGTAATGAGACAAGAGAAGGAAATACAAGGCATACAGACTGGAAAGGAAGAAAGAAAACTATCCTCATTTGCAGATGACATGATTGTCTGTGCAGGAAATCTCAAGGATTACACAAAAAATATTCTAGAACTAATAAGTAAGTTCAGCAAGGTCACAGGATACAAGATAAATATACAAAACTCTATAGAATTTCTATCTACTAGAAATTAACACGTGAAAACTAAAATTGAAAATGTAATACCATGTACAATTTCTACAAATATGAACAATTTAGGTATAAATCTAAAAACATGTGCAGGACTTGTATGCTGAAACCCACAAAATGCTGATGAGAGGCATCAAAGAAGATCTAAATAAATGAAAAGATACATGCTGTGTTCATGGATTGCAAGACTCAACATACCAAAGATGTCAATTCTCCCCAAACTAATATACAGGTTTAATGTATCTCCTAAAAAACACAAAGAACAAAAACAAAAAACCTAGCAAGATCTTTTTTGTATACATAGACAAGATCACACTATAATTTATGTAGAAAGGCAAAGGAACTAGACTAGCTAAAACAATTTTGAAAAAGAAGAATAAAGTGGGAGAAAGAGTCTAAAATAAAACACAAATGTTTATGCTATACATTAGAGCCCAGGGTTTTCACAACGTGTGAACTTACTTGACTAGCTTGCCCTTACTCCAAACGAGCTATTGGCCAATTTATTTTTTAGTGGACTCAACTTAGTGATATTTTGTGTTTGTTTTATTTTAAACACAGAGTGAAATTGTAAAGCAAATTTTTTTATGTAACATTTGGAATAATTTGGATAGCTCAAGTTGAGTCACGTCTATTGAGATCAAGTGCAACTTTCTTGAGATTGGGACATAAATTTTATATAATGAGTCAAAAAGATCCTCACGTTTACTAGAGAATATATTTGCACTGTGTACTTTCAACTAAGAGCTCTTCTTGTTTTTAAAGTCAAAAGGCCAAGTTGCTTACATTGACATGGTGAGCTGACTCTAGTAGAACCACAGTCTTGAAAGCAAATATAAAATTTCTCTCTCTGTGATCTTTCAATGTAGACTAAAGGTCTTCCTGCCCTCTATGGAAGCTCTTCTTTATATAAAATGTGAATGTTTTTAAAAAGCAAAGTGCTCTGTTGAATAACTACACATGTGCAGTTCTGCTAGATTGGAGCTAATTCGTTCCATATTGTAAAATGGAATTGAACACAATGATTCTTAAGGTTCATTTCCAAGTCCAAAGTTCTTTGTTTCCATGAATAAGCTTTCAAAATTTCCTTGATTTGGAAACAGCATACATTCCTAGGCTTTCCAGAGCTGGTAAATATAGCATTTCATACAATTTGGAAATCTCTTCCTTGCCTACACTCACAGGACAGATGAACAAGAGCCAATTGAACCTGGCCATTCCCATTACTCTCAGTTTCCTGTAGACCGAAATCTTTTTCACATTAAGGTCGGTTATTCAAACACATATTTTTGTGATTCCTTGTCTTCTAACCAAATGCATGACTATTTTTTGTTTTAATGATAATTTTCTAAAATTTATTTTATTTTTGTTGTTGTTGAGAATATGCACAGCACAACATACACCCAGCCAACAATTTCTACATGTACAATTCATTGACACTGATTACATTTTTCAAGTTGTATAACTATTTTCACCCTCATTTCCAAGTTGTTCCTCCTGTGTTAACATAAACTCGCTGCCCCTTAAGGTTCCTATCTAATCTTTTGAGTTGCTGTTGTCAATTTGATCCCATATAGATAGATCTTAAAAGAGCACCATGTTCAAGGCAGACATTTTTAATGATAATTGTATTCCAATATATGAAGACAGAAAATATTCTTAATTGCATGTCAAAATTTTTATTACACAAAATATTTTTTAAGCATTTAATTGACCACTCCATTTTGTTAAATAAAGTTCAAAGAGAACTAGGTAGAATCAGCCCCTGCCTCTAGATATTTATTGTTTAAAACAGACACGCAAAAGTACATTGATATCAGAATAAACCCGTTGCGACTGAGTCGATTCCAACTCATTACGACCCTATAGGACAGAGGAGAACTGCCCCATATGGTTTCTAATGCTGTAATCTTTCAGGAAACAGACTGCCACATTTTTCTCCCATGGAGCTGGCTGGTGGGTTCCAACCGCTGACCTTATGGTTAGCAGCAGAGCACTTAACCACTGAGCCCCAGGGCTCCTGATATCAGAATAAAAAAACAAAACAAAACAACCACTGCCATCGAGTCGATTCTGACTCTTACAGGCCCTATAGAGTAGAACTGTCCCATAGGGTTTTCAAGGAGCAAGCTGGTGGATTCAAACTGCCAACTTTTTGGTTAGCAGCCGATATCTTAACCACTGCACCACCAGGGCCCCCATATCAGAAGAGAAATATTAAATCAATATATAGTAGGATGGTGAAATACTTACATCATATGTTCCACACTATGTTTGGCTTCCAGACTAAGACAGTTTCTCAGAGAAAAAATGACTTCCTATTTTCCAGAGGAGAAACCCTGGTGCCGTAGTGGTTAAGAGCTACAGCTGCTAACCAAAATGTCGGCAGTTTGAATCCACCAAGCACTCCTTGGAAACCCTATGGGACAGTTCTACTCTGTCCTATAGGGTCGCTATGAGTTGGAATCCACTGGACCGAAATGGGTTTTTTTTTTTTTTGGTTTATATTCAAGAGGTGGCCTGTGCCTACACACATCTATCTAGTCATACTGGGAGAAGAGAGAAAAGGGGCTATTGTAATGAAGAGATATGAAACGAAAAAGGTGAGAATTTTGAACTTGAACAATGAGACAGTGAGCATTCACTACGGATTATGCACCAAGGGCAGCTCAGGGTAATTGAATAAACTCCCGCTATTAATTTTTATTATTATTTAGACAAACCTTGTTCATACTCCAACTCTGCCACTTGCTAGCTGTGTGATGTGGGGGAATTGATTCAAGCTCTTTGAGTATGTTTCCACATTTTGAAAATCAGAAAAATAATGCTCACGGCTTAGGGTTGTTGAGAAGATTAAATGTGAACACCAATGCATTTGGAGTGTCCAGAGCAAACCTAAGCCAGGGTTCTCCTGGAGCAGGAACTGTGTGTTGGAATCCAACAGCTGGCCTGTGGTTTGGGGGCACAGATCAAAGGGAAATGCATGTACCTGGGTGATAGCAGACTGGGAGACAAGGAAGGCCTAGAGCAGCAAGGCCGATGCAGGGACTGGCCTCCTCTCCTCCTTTTATCTTTCTCTTCTTCCCTTTCTTTCCTTTTCATCTTCTTCTTTTTAAATATTTAATTTTTTTCTTATAAGGTATTTTTATTATAAAATGCATTCTCATTATATAAGAAAAATTTAAAAAATACGGAATAGTATCCAAAAAAGCAAGAGAATTGCTTAGAGCTGAGGACGCATCTCTGATTACTTCAACACCAGGGCCAGATGATTCTGACTCAAGGCAACCCTGTGTGTGTCAGAGTAGAACTGTGCTCTCCTGGGTTCAATGGCTGATTTTTTGGAAGTAGATTGCCAGGCCTTTCTTCCAAGGTACCTCTGAGTATGCTCCAACCTCCAACCTTTTGGTTAGCAGCCAAGCATGTTAACTGTTTGCACCACCCAGGGACTCTGGTTATTTCAATAGAATTGGTATTAGAAGAGGGACTGCTGGGTAAAAAGGTCTTAGCATTTTTAATACCTTTGTGCCTATTTATAGATTGCTCTCTGGAAAGTTTGCACCAGTATATGTTCCCACCGGCAGGGACTGAAAGCACCTGTGCCCAAGGACATTTTCAGGCCCTCTTATGCCCAGATTCTCTTCTGGAAGCCTGACCCCACTCATGTATTTAAGTGAAGTGACACTTGGCATTATCTACAATTGCTTTTATTTTGATGACAGGGATTTCCGGACAATCATTGCTCATGCTTGAGAATCAATAAACATCTAAACTATAAATTGTTTTCAAGATAATGAGGTTATTTCAAATACGAAATTTAGCAACTAAGGAAGTTGGGGTATTGTGATTTTTAGAAATTTAAAAGTTTATTAGTTTTATTTTTGCAGTTTTCTTGTCATATCTCATAGCCAACAAACTTTTTTTTTTTTTCAGGTCTCAAACATATTTGTTAAATACGTTTGCAAAATATTGTTAGCCCTGGACCCTTTTCTAATTGATAAGCAAAAGTGACGTCTTATTTTATTTTGCATTTTGAATTCTTTATAATCTACTTCCAGATAAGTATTGGGTATTTACTATGGACAGTCCCTTTTCAACTCTAGTAGTCAGGGAAGCCTAGATGAAGGCATTATTATCTGGGCTGGGCCTTGAAGCGGGGGTGGGTTTTAACAGGAAGAGAGAGAGAGAGAGAGAGAGAGTGGGTTGGTGGTGGTTTAACCCATAATTTACAAGATATTACATACATTTAAAGGATATTCTATCTTGTAAAATATCTTTTTTTTTTTTTTTTAATTCTGCTTTAGTGAAAGTTTACAGCTCGAGTTAGTTTCTCAAACAAAAATTTATACACACATTGTTATGGGATCCTGGTTGCTCTCCCTATAATGTGACAGCACACTCCCCCTTTTAACCCCGGATTTCCCATGTCCATTCATCCAGCTCCTATCCCTTTCTGCCTTCTCATCTCTTCTCTTGACAGGAGCTGCCCGTTTAGTCTCGTGTATCTGCCTGAGCTAAGAGGCACTCTCTTCACGAGTGTCATTTTATGTCTTACATTCCAGTCCAATCTTTGTCTGAAGAGCTGGCTTTGGGGATAGTTTCAGTTCTGGGCTAACAGAGAGTCCAGGGGCATCTTGTAAAATATCTTAAAGAAATATATGTGTACATAACTCAACTAGGACTCTTGTTAAAATACAGGTGTTCAGTAGGTCTTGGGCATGACATTTCCAACAAGCTCCCAGGTGATGCTAATGTTGCTGGCCCATGGAGGACGCTCTAGGAAGCAAGGGGTTAGGCATTTCAGGTGGATGGAATAATATGAGCAAAGGTGCAGAGGTGGGGAAGTATAAGCTGTGATGGGTCAAGAAGCCGGACAGGTCCAGTTTAACCAGGGGGTACTCTACACATGAGGAAGCTACAATGGTGGATCAAGTACAAATTGTTTAGAATGTCAAAATGGTGGTATGAACTCATTAACATAACAGAAGACCCTATTTCCGAACAGGCACAGGGGCCAGGACTTCAATACATATTTTAGAGGGACAAAACTCAATCTATAACACATATAGATGCACTTCCAACTATCTGGTTTAGGACCAACATTTTATATAGAATTCGTTGATTCAGGGGATTATTAGGTAAACAAGTAACTATACTGCTGATTCACATGTGGGTCTGAAGAGTTAGTAAGTTAAAAATTTTAGGTGACCAAGTGGAGTTCCATGGAAAAATAGCTTTTTCCTTCTACGATCTTCCAGACCTTTTATTTTAAGTGACTTTGTATCTTCCTAGGAGGAGCTCTAACTTAGGTGTTCCTGTGTGACGAAGGGATACCCTGGGGGCATAGTGGTTAAGAACTTGGCTGCTAACCAAAAGGTCGGCAGTTCGAATCCACCAGGTGCTCCTTGGAAACCCTATGGGGGCAGTTCTACTCTGTCCTATAGGGTCACTATGAGTCAGAATTGACTCGACGGTAATGGGTTTGGTTTTTGGTTTGGTGTGAAGAAGATATATAACAAAGCCTTAATTTTAGTATTTAAAAGCCCTTAAACAAGGAATTTATGCTTGAAAACATTTTAAAATATATACCTGGAGAAGATTTGCATTGGGAAAATCTGCTGCAAAAGATTTCTTTCAAGTGTCAAAAAGCAAAGTGTCACTTTGAAGACTAAGGTGTGCTTGATCCAAGCCATGGTATTTTCAATTGCCTCATACGCTGAACAATTAATAAGGAAGACCAAAGAAGAATAGATGCTTTCGAATTATGGTGTTGGTGAAGAATGTTGAATATACTATGGTCTGCCAGAAGAAGGAACATATCTGTCTTGGAGGAAGTACAATCAGGATGCTCCTTAGAAGCGAGGATGGTGAGACCTCTTCACGTGTACTTTGGACGTGTTATCAGGAGGGATTAGCCCGTGAAGAAGGACATGTGGCTTGGTAAATTAGAGGGTCAGCGAAAAAGAGAAAGACCCTCAGCGAGATGGATTGATACAGTTGCCACAACAGTGGGCTCAACCATAACAAAGATTGTGAGGCTGGGGCAAGACCGGGCACTGTTTCATTCTCAACTTGGCGGCACCTAAAAACAACAACATACCTACATATAGTAAAAAATAAACATGCTTATCTTTTCCTTTCCTCCATCCTTCTCCTTCCAGAGGAAACTACTAACGATGTAGCAGAGATACGTACTTTTTATGGGATCATACAATTCATATACATATTATTCAACAAAATACCTTTTTTAATCTTAACAATACATTATGGATGTCATTTCACATTAGCAAATACAGATTTTCCTCATCACTTTTGGAAGAACACAGCCAGTAAAGCAGCTGAGTATCGGGATTAAGAGCAAGGACAGCTCAGGTCTGAAACTCACTTCTGCCACTTAGATGCTGGGTGAACTTGTACAAATTACTTCACCTCTCTGTGTCATACTATCTTCATCTGTGAAATGTGTTGTGAGGTTTGAATGAGTTAATACAGGTAAAGCATCTAGAACAGTACTGGCACACAGCAAGTACTATAAGCATAAACTACTTAGTCGTTTCCTTATTAACAGAGTAGTACGTCCTTTTCAAATTTTAACTATTACGAACAATGCTATGATGAATATTCTCATTCACATATTTTTGAGCACTTTTACCAGTGTTTTCATAGGATAGAAAAAGGGAGACCATGGGGACATTATAGCATGTCCATATAGAGGTGCTATAGACATAGCCAAATTGCTCTCCAAAAGTTGTGCCAATTTACAGTCCAACCAACAGTGTGTACAGCAGTTCATTTCCATAGTCTTTGGTTCAGATTGAATATTACAATTTTAAACAAATTTTGCCCATCCAATAGGTGAATATATCTAATCTTTGACACATTGAGTTACAGTATAAAGGCAGCTTTACTTAAAAGGCTCAACAAGTCAACCAAATTGGCAGAGGCCATAAATTACATTTTTTAAAATTTTAATAAAAATCTTTTACCTTTATATGACATTGAGGTTTGTGAAATTCTTATGTTTTCTCTCCATAAGTTTCCTATATGTCTTCATTTTAAACCAAGAGCGTATGATAATAAATTTTACTTTCTTTGATTTGTTTCCTTTATAACTCTACAGACGTTGTCAATACTTCACTGTTCAGGGGAAGTTATGGCCTAATGGCTGAAAGTATGCAATTACTAGAATGAGAAATACGTTGGTGCTCTCTACCCTCCTTGGTACATTTCCTAAATACCTGCCTTTCCAAAGCTGGTCTTCAGGATATTGTGAAATGAGAGGGTGCTTGTTTCAAAGGATTCAATTTCTATCCCAGACTAAAGTCTTATAGAAGCAGCATGGAAATGCCAATGTGAAGTAAAATCAGTCTTCAAGGCCATAGTTTCCTGCTTCCGGAGTTTCTGAATTAAGAATCACCAACTGACTGTTGTGAAGGAGGGGCACCAACTTTAAAGGTTCCTTTGTCAACCTTGCCATTTCCACTTGTTTCATTTGCTGTCTTGTATGCCCTCTGCTGGCTCTTCAGGAGATGAACATGAATGGTAAGAAATACTTTCTCTGTCTCTGTGAGATTTTTGTTTGTTTTTAGAAATCTAGATTCCGGGTGAATGCTCCAATTATAAAAATATTAATATAAGACTTTTGAATTCTAATGGAGTCCATTAACTTGAATTATTGTGGGTGTTTGGTGATGGGGCACAGGAGTGTAAGAAAACCCCAGCTTAAATTCTTTTTCTATATGTGTTACTGTTTAGTTCTTTAACTACGAATTCCCTCATGTGTATAATTGTATTCACATCATAACCACAAGGAGTAGAATCCATGTGAACATTCTATGTATTTGTTGTTATTGCTAAGTGCCATTGAGTCAGTTCCAATTCATAGTTACCCCGTGTACAACAGAGCAAACACTGCCCAGTCCTGTGCCATTCTCACAATTGTGGCAATGTTTGAGCCTGCTGTTGCAGCCACTTTGTCAATCCAGCTCGTTGGGGGTCTTCCTCTTTTTTGCTGACCCTCTACTTTACCAAGCATGATGTTTTTCTCCAGGGACTGGTCCCTTCTGATAACAGGTCCAAAGTACGTGAGATGAAGTCTCGTCATCCTCACTTCTGAGGAGCATTCTGTCTGTACTTACTCAAAGACAAACAAATATCTCGTTGTATTCTTTGGGAGAAAAAAATCATTCCGTAGGTATTTGACTCCTAAACCATCAGAGCCCAGAATTATGAGGATTGCAAACAAAAATGTTGAGGGGATTCTTAGGTACAAAAGTGGAGCTGTTACTATCATTTCCATCTTTGTTTCTCCTACCCATATATACTGGCTTCAGAAAGAACAACACCGTATATTGGTTGTTAGTTCACAGTCTATACCAAAATTCCATAAAAACGCTATAATATCACACCAGTTCTCTTCCAGATGGTGCTAGCATACAATGCAGACCCATATGCAACCCAGGCTCAAATTTTCCCCACCAGTCAACCGGAATAAGAAACTCTCCATGAGGCCATAAGTGAGTTGTGATTGAAGTAGTAGACAGAAATAGGTCTCCTGGGAATGTAAGCCACCTGCTCATGCAATTCATTTGTGTCGTCAGGACCTGGTGAGCCTGGTTTATGTATCTGATACTTCCACTTCATAATGTAGTGTTTCTGGGTACCTCAACTGTATGGAGAAGTGAATCAGAAAACAACTGTTTTATCATGGGAAGCTCAGTTACATGGTCACCTCATGTCCCATGGCCAGATATTCAGTCTCTACCAGGGTCTAGTAGCAAACCAACAACTGTTTCCTAAAATGGAAATGGTTAGTAACACAATATGGCATTGTTTTGCTCTAAAACCCAATTCTCCAATCAAGTTTAGCTTTGGGTTCCATACAGACTTCTCTCGTTCTGGGCCCCATTCAAAGATGGCGACCTTTTATTTTACTCAGCATATGTGCTGAACAAAGACACCTAAAAGTGATATAGATAGCCTCCCTTATTCACAAAGTCCCATTAAGTGTTGCTTGGTAACCAAAAAAGCCCATTGCTGTCAAATCGATTCCAACTCATAGCGACCCTATAGGACAAGGTAGACCTGCCCCATAGGGTTTCCAAGGCTGTAATCTTTACTCGAGCAGACTGTCACATCTTTCTCCCACAGAGCAGCTGCTGGGTTCGAACTGCTGACGTTTCAGTTAGCAGCCAAGCACTTAACCACTGTGCCACCAGGGCCCCTTGTTGTATGGTAGTAGGTCTATATGTTCATGAGAGTCACCTCCTACACTTTAGCAGACATATGTTTTAAAAGGGCAGTCAAGGAACTTCCTAATTCTAGTCAGACAGGTCCTGTGCATATAAATGTCATAAAAATAGTGGACTACCAGAACAGTGTACAGATGGTAAGAATGTCAAGTCCCCAACAGACTCTCTTGAATTAGACCAGAGAGGAAATGAGGTGAGACAGTAAAAGTGTCCTGCTGTCCCTGCCTGGTGAAAGCATATTGCTTCTGGTTTTCTCAGATTATTAAGACAAAGCAAAAAAAAAAGCATTTTCCAGATTAACAGCACCTGTGTCGACTTCCTCCAGTAAAGAGATCATATACAGACAGCAACTCTAATAGAGTCACTAACCAATTAGACTTAGGATAACCCAATGTCATTTTCCAAAGCCTATTTTTCTTTTGCACAGGCCCCATAGCTGAATTTAATAAGGATTTCATAGCAATAACCAACTCTTCATCTTTCAAAACTTTGAAGAGGACATTAATCTCTACAGTTCTTCAGGAATGTGTTATTATTGCTTTTTGCTGACTATTTTAGCAGAGAGGAAGAACTCAAAACTCTTCCACTGGGCCTCCTACCGCAATTCTTATTCCATAGGTCAGGGGGCAATGTGGGAATTCTGTTTGTTGATCAAGGTAGGAAGAAAGGGGGATGACTCTTTCTGTCCCTGTTACTGGGAAAGCAAAAACTTACCCAGACACTCCCCAGCAAACTGTTACAAATGCTTCGTGGATAAAATCTTGCCACTCACTTCCAGCTGAAAGAGAAGCTAGGAAATCAAGTATTTAAAATTTCCAGTCTCTATATTTTTTATAGGGGAGAGCCAAAGAGAGAGATTTTGGGAATGACACTTGGGTTTAGCACAATTCTTTTTTGTTTCTTTTGTTTAAAATAATATTTATTTATTTATTTATTTATATTGTGCTTTAGATGAAGTTTTACAGATCAAATTAGTTTCTCATTAAACAATTAATACACACATTGTTTTGTGACATTGGTTGCCAACCCTGCAATGTATCAACACTCTCCCCTTCTCAACATTGGGTTCCCCATTTCCATTCTTCCAGCTTTCCTGTCCCCTCCTGCCTTCTTGCCCTTGTACCTGGGCTGGTGTGCCCACTTAGTCTTGTATACATGGTTGAGGTACCAGTATTGTTGTTTATTTTATTGGCCTGTCTAATCTTTGGCTGAAGAGTGAACCTCAGGAGTGACTTCAGTACTGTGAGGTGTCCGGGGTCCTTAGTCTCAGGGTTTCTCCAGTCTCTGTCAGACCAGTCTGGTCTTTTTTTGTGAGTTAGAATTTTTCTCCAGCTCTGTCCGGGCCCCTCTATTGTGATTCCTGCTGGAGCAGACCATAGTAGTAGCCGGCTACTATCCAGTTCTCCTGGACTCAGCCTGGTGGTAGTTGTGGTCCATTAGTCCTTTAGGCTAACCCTTCTCTTGTGTCTCTGGTTTTCTTCATTCTCCCTTGCTCCAGCCTGGGTGGGACCAGTAGGGCATCTTAGAGAGCCGCTCACAGCTTTTAAGACTCCAGATGGTATTCACCAAAGTAGGATGCAGAACATTTTCTTTACAAACTATGTATGCCGATTGAGTTAGATATCCCCCGATACCACAGTCCCCGCCCAGCCCTCAGCCCAGTAATTTGGTCTCTCACGGAGTTTGGATGTGTCTATGAAGCTCCTGTGACTACCTTGGTCAAGTTGTGCAGACTTCCCGAGTATTGTGTACTATCTTACCCTTCACCAAAGTTACCACTTACCTATTGTCTAGTTAGTAGCACAACTCTTTATAAGCCAGAGCTGTATCACAGCTTTGACACTTTGATTTTGCTACCATTTACGCTAAACCAAAAATAAAAAATCATTACTGTTGAGTAGATTCGGACTCACAGTGACCCTATAGGACAGAGTAAAACTGTCCCATTGGGTTTCCAAGACTGCAAATCTTCATGGAAGCAAACTACCCCATCTTTCTCTTGCAGAGCAGCTGGTGGGTTTGAACCACTTTACCTTTCAGTTAGCACAAAGGTGCTTAACCACTGTGCCATCAGGGCTTCTTTCAATTACTCTAGGATTTGCTATTTTCTGGCCTCCACAAGCATTCCAGTTCTATGCATAAGGCACTGCCATCAGGAAGCTAATAGCTTTGTGAGGAAAACGAGTGCAGTAGGGATGTTTTGCTCTTACATCCTGTTTTTCAATCATTTTATATTACCATCCTTCTACCAATAAAAAAGCAGCAATGACTTTCTATTATGCACTGTCCTTAGGGGAAGGGTGTATATAGCCAAGCACAGAGCAGTCATTGCTCAACTTTGAGTTTCAAAATATAATTTTTAAAACTCTTGGCTAACATACCAGCCAGAAGGTCAAGAACTTTAGATTTTCAAGAGGTAGCCTTTTAAAAATATTTTTTATTATTGTGCTTTAGAGGAAAGTTTACAGAAAAAAACTACCTCCTTATTAAACCGTTAGTACACATATTGTTTTGTGACACTGGTTACTGTCTTATTTCTCTAGGGCTGCTGTAACAGAAATATCACAAGTGGATGTTTTTAGCAAAGAGAAATTTATTTTCTTAAGTCTAGTAGGCTACTGTTGTTGTTGTTAGGTGCCCCTGAGTCTGTTCCAACTCATAGCAACCCTATGCACAACAGAAAAAAACACTGCCCAGTCCTGCGCCATCCTCACAATTGCTGCTATGCTCAAGCCCATTGTTGCAGCCACTGTGTCAATCCATCTTATTGAGAGTCTTCCTCTTTTTTGCTGACCCTCTGCTTTATCAAGCATGATGCTCTTCTCCAGGGACTGATCCTTCCTGATAACATGTCTAAAGTATGTGAGACATAGTCTCGCCATCCTTGCTTCTAAGGAGCATTCTGGTTGTACTTCTTCTAAGACAGATTTGTTCGTTCTTTTGGCAGTCCATGGTATATTCAATATTTTTCTCGAACACCACAATTCAAAGACGCCAATTCAGGTTCGGTCTTCCTTATTCATTGACCAGCTTTCGCCTGCATATGAGGTGATTGAAGACACCCTGGCTTGGGTCGGGACACCTTAGTCCTTAAGGTGACGTCTTTGCTTTTCAACAATTTACTAAGGCCTTTTGCAGCAGATTTCCCAATGCAATGTGTCTTTTGATTTCTTGACTGCTGCTTTCATGGCTGTTGATTGTGGATCCAAGTAAAATTAAATCCTTGACAATTTCAATCTTTTCTCCATTTGTCATGATGTCACTTATTGGTCAAGTTGTGAGGTTTTTTGTTTTCTTTATGTTGAGGTGTAATCCACACTGAAGGCTGTGGTCTTTGATCTTCCTCAGTAAGTGCTCCAAGTCCTCTTCACTTTCAGCAAGCAAGGTTGTGTCATCTACATAACGCACGTTGTTAATGAGTCCTCCTCCAATCCTGATGCCCATTCTTCTTCATATAGTCCTGCTTCTTGGGTTATTTGCTCAGCATAGAGATTGAATAGGTATGGTTAAAGAATACAACCCTGATGCACACCTTTCTTGACTTTAAGCCGTGCAGTATCCCCTTGTTCTATTCGAATGACTGCCTCTTGATCCATGTCCAGATTCCGCATGAGTACAATCAAGTGTTCCAGAATTCCCATTCTCTGCAATGTTATCCATAATTTGTTATGATCCACACAGTTGAATGCCTTAGCATAGTCAATAGAACACAGGTAAAAACCCTTCTGGTATTCTCTGCTTTCAGCCAGGATCCATCTGATATAAGCAATGATATCCCTGGTTCCACGTCCTTATCTAAATCCGGCTTGAATTTCTGGCAGTTCCCCGTCAATATACTGCTATAGCCACATTTGAATGATATTCAGCAAAATTTTGCTTGCATATGATATTAACGATATTGTTTGATAATTTCCAAATTCGGTTGGACCCCCTTTCTTGGAAATAGGCATAAATATAGATCTCTTCCAGTTGATTGGCCAGGTAGCTGTCTTCCCAATTTCTTGGCAAAGATGAGTGAGCACTTTCAGTGCCGTATCCATCGCTGAAACATCTCAGTCGGTATTCTGTCAATTCCTGGAGCCTTGTTTTTCGACAATGCCTTCGGTGCAGCTTGGACTTTTTCTTTCAGTACCATCGGTTCCTGATCATATGCTACCTCCTGAAATGCCTGAACATCAACCAATTCTTTTTGGTATAGTGACTCTGTGTATTCGTTCCATCTTCTTTTGATGCTTCCTGTGTCGTTTATTATTTTCCCCGTAGAATCCTTCAATACTGCAACTCAAGCCTTGAATTTTTTCTTCAGTTCTTTCAGCTTGAGAAATGCCGAGCGTGTTCTTCCCTTTTGGTTTTCTATCTCCAGGTCTTTGCACATGTCATCATGATACTTTATCTTCTCGAGGCACCCTTTGAAATCTTCTGTCCAGCTCTTTTACGTCATCATTTATTCCTTTTACTTTAGCTACTCGACATTCGAGAGCAAGTTTCAGAGTCTTCTGATATCCATTTAGGTCTTTCCTTTCTTTCCTGTCTTTTTAATGACCTGTTGCTTTCTTCATGTGTGATGTCCTTGATGTCATTCCACAACTCGTCTCATCTTTCGTCTTTAGTGTTCAATGCGTCAAATATGTTCTTGAGATGGCCTGCAAATTCAGGTGGGATATACTCAAGGTTGTACTTTGACTCTTGTGGATTTTTCTAATTTTCTTCAGTTTCAACTTGAACTTGCATATGAGTAATTGATGGTCTGATCTGAAGTTTGCCCTTGACCTCATTCTGACTGATGATATTGAGCTATTCCATTGTTTCTTTCCACAGATGTAGTCGATATGATTCCTGTGTATTCCATCTGGTGAGGTCCATGTGTATAGTCACCATTTATGTTGGTGAAAAAAGGTATTTGCAGTGAAGAAGCTGTCGGTCCTGCAAAATCCTGACATGTGATCTCCAGCATCGTTTCTATCATCAAGGCCATGTTTTCCAACTACGGGTCCTTCTTGTTTCAACTTTCACCAGGAATTATCAGTGCATCCTGGTTGCATGTTTGAGCAATTTCAAACTGCAGAAATTGGTAAAAATCTTCAATTTCTTCATGTTTGGCCTTAGTGGTTGGTGTGTGAATTTGAATAGTAGTTATATTAACTGGTCTTCCTCGTAGGCGCATGGATGCTATCCTATCACTGACAGCCAATGCTTCAGCATAGATTTAGAAATGTTCTTTTTGATGATGAATGCAATGCCATTCCTCTTCACTTTGTCATTCCTGGCATAGTAGACCATATGATTGTATGATTCAAAATGACCAATACCAGTCCACTTCAGCTCACTAATGCCTAGGATATCCATGTTTATGCATCCCATTTCATTTTTGACGATTTCTGATTTTCCTAGATTCATAAATCTTGTATTCCAGGTTCATGGTATTAATGGATGTTTGCAGGTGTTTCTTCTCATTTCGAGTCCTACCACATTAGCAAATGAAGGTCCCTATTCTGGTAGGCTAGAAGTCGAAATTCAGGGCGTCAGCTCCAGGGGAAGGCTTTTTCTCTCTACCGGCTCTGGAGGAAGGCCTTTGTTATCAATCTTCCCCTGGACTAGGAGCTTGTCCGTGCAGGAACTCTGGGTCCAAAGGATGCACTCTGCTCCTGGCACTGCTTCTTGATGGTATGACGTCCCCCAACTCTCTGCTTGCTTCCCTTTCCTTTTATCTCTTGTAAGATAAAAGGTGGTACAGGCCATGCCCCATGTTAACTCCCTTTACATTGGATCAGGGATGTGACCTGACATGAATTTTAACATAAAATTAAAATCACGAAATGGAGGACAACTACACAATACTGGGAATCATGGCCTATCCAAGTGGACACATATTTTAAGGGGACGCAATTCAATCCATGACAGTTACCAGCCCCACGACTTGTCAACACTCTCCCTCCTTGACTTTGGGCTCCCTATTACCAGCTTTCCTGTCCCCTCCTGCCTTCTACTCCTTGCCCCTGGGCTGGTGTGCCATTTAGTCTCGTTTTGTTTTATGGGCTTTTCTAATCTTTGGCTGAAGGGTGAATCTCAGGACTGACTACATTACTGAGCTAAAAGGGTGTCCAGAGGCCATGCTCTCAGGGTTTCTCCAGTCTCTGTGAGGCCAGTAAGTCTGGTCTTTTTTTGTGAGTTAGAATTTTGTTCTACATTTTTCTCCAGCTCTGTCCAGGACCCTCTATTGTAATCCCTGTCAGAGCAGTCAGTGGTGGTAGCCTGGCACCATCTAGTTGTACTGGACTCAGTCTGGTGGAGGCTATGGTAGTTGTGGTTCATTAGTCCTTTGATTTTCTTCATTCTCCCTTGCTCCAGACCGGGTGAGACCAGTGGAGTATCTTAGATGGCCGCTCACAAGCTTTTAAGACCCCAGACACTACTCAGCAAAGTAGAACATAGAACATTTTCTTTATAAACTGTTATGCTAGTTGAGCTAGATGTTCCTGGAGACCATGGTCTCCATAGACCTTAGCCCAATAATTCGGTCCCTCAGAGAGTTCAGATGTGTCTGTGGAGCTCAGATCACCTTGCCTTGTACAAGTTGTGCTGGCTTCGCCAGTATTGTGTACTGTCTTACCCTCCACCGAAGTTACCACTTGCCTATTGTCTATCTAGTGTTTTTCCATCCCCAACCCTCCCCTCCCTGGTAACCATCAAAGATTGTTTCTTTTTGTGTGTAAACCTTTTCCTGAGTGTTTATAGCTGTGCTCTCATACAGTAGTTGTCCTTCTGTGATTGACTTATTTCACTCAGCATAATGCCCTCCAGATTCAGTCAAGTTGTGAGATGCTTCACAGAGTCATTGTTGTTCTTTATTGTTGCGTAATACTCCATTGTGTGTATGTACCACAGTTTGTTTATCCATTCATCTCTTGATGGGCAGTTAGGTTGTTTCCATCTTTTTTCTATTGTGAACAATGCTGCAATGAACATGGGTGTGCTTATGTCTATTTGTGTGACAGCTTTTATTTCTCTAGGATATTTTCCTAGGAGTGAGATTACTGAATTACATGGTATTTCTATTTCTAGCTTTCTAAGGAAGCAGCATACAGTTTTCCAAAATGGTTGTATCATTTTGCATTCCCACCAGCAGTGCATAAGGGTTCCAATCTCCCTGCAGTCTCTCCAGAATTTGTTACTTCCATGTTTTTTTTTTATTCATGCCAGTAATGCTGTGGTGAGATGGTATCTCATTGTGGTTTTGATTTGCATTTCTCTAATGGCTGGTGATTCAGAGCATTTCCTTATGTGTCTGTTAGCCACTTGAATGCTTCTTTGGTGAAGTGTATGTTCATTTCCTTTGCCCATTTTTTAATTGGATTATTTGTCTTTTTGTTGTAGAGGTGTTGGATTT
This sequence comes from Loxodonta africana, assembly GCF_030014295.1. Lineage (NCBI taxonomy): Eukaryota > Metazoa > Chordata > Mammalia > Proboscidea > Elephantidae > Loxodonta > Loxodonta africana. The sequence goes on along the minus strand of NC_087345.1, from coordinate 170,496,320 downwards.
TCCTGTAGATTTTAGAGATTAGAACTTTGTGGATTTGTAATAGCCAAATTTTTTTTCCCATTCTGTAGGTTCTCTTTTTACTCTTTGGGTGAACTTTTTTTGGTGAGCGTAAGTGTTTAATTTTCAGAAGATCCCATTTATCTAGCTTATCTTCTGGAGTCCATGTGTTGCTAGTTATGGTTTATATCCTATTAATGCTGTGTATTAAGGCCTCTAGCATTGATCCTGTTTTTGTTCCTATGATCTTTATTGTTTTTGATTTTATATTTAGGTCTTTGATCCATTTTGAATTAGTTTTTGTGTATGATGTGAGGCATGGGTCCTATTTCATTTTTTTACCGATGAACATCCAGTTTTGCCAGCATCATTTGTTAAAAACACAAAAATCATTCCCCATTTGCTGGACTTTGGGCCCTTGTCAAGGATCAGGAGACCATAGGTGGATAGATTTACATCTGGGTTGTCAGCTCTGTTCCATTGATCCATGTATTTGTCATTGTATCAAGAGATAGCCTTGATGGAGAAAAAAATGCATGGCTTAGGGAGTCAGGGATACAAGATGTAGAGGATTATAGCACAGATGAGGGTCTGAATGAAAATGGAGAATGAGTGGACACACTGGTGTCACCAGAGGCCATGTCATGGACCAGGTATATCAGCAACCAGTGCCAGTACTCAATACCTCAAAACCAGATGGGACTGTCTCCTCTCCTTCAGAAAAAATAAAAACAAAAACCAGTTGCTGTTGAGTTGCCTCCAACTCATGGCAACCCCATGTGTGTCAGAGTAGAACTGTGTCCCACAGGGTTTTCGATGGTTAATTTTTTAAAAAGCAGACTGCCAAGCCTTTCTTGAAGGTGCCTCTGGGTAGATTCAAATCTTCATCTTTTCAGTTAGCAGTTGAGTACTTTAACTGTTTGCACTAGAAAGACACATGGTACAGACAGTCAGATGATTGCAAGTTACCCAGAAACATAGATTATACGGACAGAGAAGGTCAGGAAAAGGAAAATGGATAACCAAAACCCACTGCCGTCGAGTCAATTCCGACTCATGGCAACCCTATAGGACAGAGCAGAACTGCTCTATAGGGTTTCCAAGGAGCACCTGGAAGATTCGAACTGCCTACCTTTTGGTTAGCAGCCGTAGCACTTAACCACTATGCCACCAGGGTTTCCAGAAAATGGATAGGACCTTTAAATTGTCTGTACATTTACTCAAAAGGGGGTAATTTTTATTCCAGAAGTGACTGAGTTATATTGAAGTAGCAATAATATGTGTTTTCTGATATGTGGGGATATGGGACTCAGCAGTTAGTGTAACCTGACCTCACAAATGTCAGTAAATTTCCATTAGTCCTTAAACTAGCCCAAGCCAGATTTGGCCCACCCTGCATACACAGAAGGGTCAGCTGTGACCACTAATTGACTTCAGCAGAGGACACAGCAACAGATGTAATGAGCCAGAAAGAAAATCATCACCCAGACCCTATTCTGAAGTGTGAGGTCTGACAAGAACCAGGTCACCTCCTGTTTCCTGGCTGCCTTCCAGAGTTTTCCCTCCCCAGTATACCGGTGTGGCCGCCATCTTGTTGCCCAAATCACGTATAAGCCCTACCTACCCATAGGTCCAGAAACTGAATCTGAGGAACTTCTCCCCAGCTCCTTGCTCTGCGCATTGCAATAAAATTACTTTCTCTTTCTCAAAGGCCAGATAATTCGCAAGTCTGAGTGTACCAGACAAGGACCCACCTTTTCCGGGTTCGGTAACATTAAAAAAAAAAAAAAAAATTAGTTGAGCTTTATTTTAGATCTTAAAGAAAGTTACCTTTCTTGCACATCTGATTGTGACCACGAATGTCATACATGGTAAATAAAGGAATGATTAGAAATCAGTACAAACTGAGAAAGGAAGCACCAATCTCTTCCCGGGGAAAAAAAGAAAATAATTCACAGAAGAAATTGCATTTGAGATGGACTATGAAGCACTCGTTTAGCAGACATGTGAGGGGAAAGCATTGCGGGCAAAGACACAGAGCCCCAAAAGGGCAAGGTGTGTTTTGGGAAATGTGCGGGGCAATGGCAGGAGTGGCAGAAGGTGATGCCAGGGAGGTTTACTGGAGCCTCATATCCTTTTTTGTTGTTGTTGCTCTTAGTTGCCATCGAGTGGGCTCTGACTCATGATGACCTCATGTATAACAAAAGGAAGCGCTGCACCATCTTCATGATCATTGGTATGTTTGAGTCCAGTTTTGTGGCTATTGTGTCCTCAGTTGTGCTGAGTGCTTTCCAACCTAGGAGGCTCATTTTCCAGCACTATATCAGACAATATTCTATTGTTATGCATAGGGTTTTCCTTGACTAATTTTCAGAATTAGATGGCCAGGCTTTTCTTCCTAGTCTGTTTTAGTCTGGAGGCTCTTTTGGAACGTGTCTACCATAGGTGAAACACCAGTGGCATAGCTTCCAGCCTCATAGCACCATGCAAGCCACCACCATACGACAAATTGACAGACAAGTGGTAGTATGGCTTTCTAAGGAGTTTAAATATAATGAACTACACAGAACTGAAGGAGCCAACGCCTTTATGCTAGAGGTTATCTGATTAGATTAACCTTCTAAGAACAGCACTCTGAAGGATGAAATGAAGTGGGAGGAGCCCAGATGCTGGGAGGGCTGTTGGAAGAAGGTCACAGCAGCCCAGACTGGAATGAAGCTGGCCTCAGCCAGTATGGTAGTAATGGGACAGAAAGAGGGACTGGGTCTGGGAGATACTTCTGAACACAGAATGGATAGAATTTGACAACTGATAACATAGAAAGTATGGAGCGTGGGCCACCACCTCTCTGTCAGTTTGTCATATTTGGTAGCTTGTGTTTTGCTATGATGCTGGAAACTATGTCACTGCTTTTTAAAATACCAGCAGGGTCAACCATGGGGGACAGGTTTCAGCAGAACTTCCAGGCTAAGACAGACTAGAAAGAAAGGCCTGGCAATCTATTTCTGAAAATTATCCAATGAAAACAATATGAATCACATCAGAATACTGTCTTATATAGTGCTGTAAGGTGAGCCCCCTCTTCTGGGATGCACTACATAATAGCTGCAACGACGGACTCAAACATACCAACAATCACGAAGACGGTGCAGGAACGGGCAGCATTTCATTCTGTTGTATGTGGGGTCACCAAGAGGCAGTCAACTTGATGGCAACTAACAAGAACAAGGTAAAGAGAGAAAGATAAAGAATTACTCAGAGGTATCTAGACTAGGCGGTTGGTAATTACCTTTACTATGTGAAGGGAAAACAGGAGAAGGAAGAAGCTTTGGAGATTATAATAAGTACACTTATTCACTCAATAAATGAGTTTAAGTAATCCTTGCTGAAGACTTACTAAGTGGCAGGCACAGTGCTAGGCACTGGAGTGAACCAGACACAGTCCTGCCTTTGTGAAGAGTTGTGTGGAAAACTAATATTAAATATTACTTGCATAGTTAATTAATTAGAGTTGTGATAAATGGAATAATTAGTTCACTACTGTTGTGAAAAATGTAATGAAGGAAAAATTCAGGGTGCCAGGAGAGCATGTATTAGTATTAGTGAGACCTAACCTGGTTGAGAAAAAGGGGACTGCTAAGCTGAGCTCTGAAGAATGAGAAAGGTTTCTACACAAGCAGCGGCAGAGTAGAGAGCACGTCAAGCTCAGGAAATACAATATGTGAAAGCTGCAAAGCAGAAGAAAATTTTGTGAGATAAAGGGACTGCAAGGAAGTCAGTGAGCGTGCAAGAGAGTGTGTGGAAAGAGGCTGGAGCAGTGGGCAGGCGGCAAGGATCAGACACAGTGTTTTATGTTACTTTAAGGACAAAGATCCTGCTTTAAATGCAACAGGAAATAATTGACAGGTTTTAAGGAGAAAGGGAGCATGGAAGGATTTTCATTTATCTAAACCACTGGCTGAAGTGTGAAGAATGAACTGGAAGAAGTCAAGAGTATAACAACGTGAGACTACCTAGGAGAACAGTGCCAAGACAACTACAGGTTTGGAACCAGGTATGGAACATGAAGCAGATGTTGGACCCATTGAATGAGGAACAAATACATCTGATGGGGGTGAGGGAATCCTAAGTTCAGTTATACGTATGTTGATTTTTGTGATACCTGTGAACCATCCAAGCAGAAATAGATATTCAAGCCTGGAGCTTGGAGGAGTAGTCTGGGCTGAAAATATAAATTAAAAAATAAATAGTATGTGCTTGGAGTCAAGGATAGGGATTCTGTTGCATAGGGAGAAATGAAGAGTGAGAAAAGAAGGTTGAGGAATATACTTTGAGGCATTTCGGCATTAAGGTAAGGAAGAAAAAGAAAAAAAAGGAAGAGGTGCCTGCAAAGGATACCAAGAAAGGGCTACCAGACATGTAGGAATAAAACTAGGACAGCGTGGGTATCAAACAAAGCAAGAAACACAGTGCTTCATGAAGAAGGAAATTATCTGCAAGGAATCAATAAGATGAATGCTGAAAGTGTACACTGGATTTGGTAACAAAAAGATCATTAGTGATTATAGCAAGAGCATAATTTTAGGAGTGGTGGGGCAGATGCCAGACTGGAGTGGGTTGAAGAATGAGTAGGCGATAAAAGGTGAAAAATGAAGGGGCGAATATAGGCAATTCAAGAAGCTTAGGTATGTCTGTCGGGTGTTGAGGGGGAACTGTCCAGAAAGAGCTAGATATAAAAAACTGTAGCTGCGGGAACATGTGTTGGATGCATGAGTAGGTTTGGTCTGCAAACGTGTAGAAGTGCTTGTTGAAGCCTGAGGTTAGATGAAATCACTGAGGAACAGTATGAAGAAGAACAACAAAAAGGCAGAGACAAAGAGTCTGTTTTTGTCGCTAGGTGTCATCGAGCTGGTTCCAACTCATAGCAACCTTATGTACAACAGAGCGAAACACTGCCCAGTCCTGCACCATCCTCATAATCGTTCTTATGCTTGAGACCATTGTTGCGGCCACTGTGTCGATCCACCTTGTTAAGGGTCTTCCTCTTTTTCGCTGACCCTCTTCTTTATCAAGCATCATGTCCTTCTCCAGGGACTGATTCCTCCTGACAACATGTCTAAAGTATGTGAGACGTAATCTTGCCATCCTTGCTTCTAAGGAGCAGTCCGGTTATACTTCTTCTGATACGGATTTGTTCGTTCTTTTGAAAGTCCATGGTATATTCAATATTCTTCGCTGACACCACAATTCAAAGGTGTCAATTCTTCTTTGGTCTTGCTTATTCATCCTCCAGCTTTCCAATGCGTATGATATGAGGCAGTTGAAAACACCATGGCACACCTTAGTCTTTAAGGTGACATCTTTGCTTTTCAACACTTTAAAGAAGTCTTTTGCAGTAGATTTGTCTAATGCAATGCATCTTTTGATTTTTTGACTTCTGCTTCCATGGGTGTTGATTGTTGATCCAAGTAAGATGCAGTCCTTAGCAACTTCAATCTTTTCTCCGTTTATTATGATGTTCCTTAGTGGTCCAGTTGTGAGGATTTTTTGTTTTCTTTATGTTGAGGTATAAGCCATACTGAAGGCTGTAGTCTTTATTCTTTATCAGTAAGTGCTTCAAGTCCTCTTCACGTTCAGCAAGCAAGCTTGTGTCATCTGCATAATGCAGGTTGTTAATGAGTCTTCCTCCAATCCTGATACCTTCTTCTTCTTCATATACTCCAGTTTCTCAGATTATTTGCTCAGCATACACATTAAATAGGTAAGGTGAAAGGATACAATCCTGACATACACCCTTCCTAACTTTAAACCACACAGTATCCCCTTGTTCTGTTCGAATGACTGCCTCTTGATTTATGTACAGGTTCCTCATGAGCACTATTAAGCACTCTGGATTTACCATTCTTCTCAGTGTTATCCGTAATTTGTTATGATCCACACAGTCGAATGCCTTTGCATAGTCAATAAAACACAAGTAAACATCCTTCTGGTATTCTCTGCTTTCAGCCAGGATCCATCTGACATCAGCTATGATATCCCTGGTTCTGCATCCTCTTCTGAATCCAGCTTGAATCTCTGGCAGTTCCTTGTCAATATACTGCTGCAGTCGCTTTTGAATGATCTTCAGCAAAATTTTACTGGCATGTGATATTATTAAAAAATTTCCACATTCTGTTGAGTCACCTTTCTTGAGAACAGGCGTAAATATGGATCTCTTCCAGCCATTTGGCTAGGTAGCTGTCTTCCAAATTTCTTGGCATAGACAAGTGAGCACTTCCAGTGCTGCATCCCTTTGTTGAAACATCTCTGTTGGTATTCCGTCATTTCCTGGAGCCGTGTTTTTTGCCAATGCCTTCAGTGCAGCTTGGACTTTTTCCTTCAGTGCCATCGGTTCCTGATCATATGCTACTCCTGAAATTCGTGAATGTCGACAAATTCTTTTTGGTATAGTTACTATATTCCTTCCATCTTCTTTTGATACCTTCTGCGTCATTTAATATTTTCCCCATAGAATCCTTCAGTGTTGCAACTTGAGGCTTGAATTTCTTCTTCAGATCTTTCAGCTTGAGAAATGCCGAGCGTGTTCTTTCCTTTTGGTTTTCTATCTCCAGGTTTTTGCACGTGTCATTATAATACTTTACTTTGAAATCTTCTGTTCAGTTCTTTTACTTCATCATTTCTTCCTTTTGCTTTAGCTACTCGATGTTCAACAGCAAATTTCAGAGTCTCTTCTGACATCCATTTTGGTCTTTTCTTTCTCTCCCGTCTTTTTAATGACCTCTTGCTTTCTTCATGTGTGATGTCCTTGCACAACTCTTCTGGTCTTCGGTCATTAGTGTTCAATGTGTCAGATCTATTCTCGAGATGGTCTAATTTCAGGTGGAATATACTCAAGGTCGTACTTTGGCTCTTGTGGATTTGCTCTAATTTTCTTCAATTTCAACTTGAATTTGCATATGAGCAATTGATGGTCTGTTCTGCAGTTGGGTCCTGGTCTTGTCTCGACTGATGATATTCAGTTTTTCCATTGTCTCTTTCCACAGATGTAGTCGATTTGATTCTTGTGTATTCCATCTGGTAAGGTCCAAGTGTATAAAAAAAAAAATTTTTTTTTTTTTTTTTATAGTTACTATTTATGTTGGTGAAAAAAGATATTTGCAATGAACAAGTCTTTGGTCTTGCAAAATTCTATTATGCAATCTCCAGCATTGCTTCTATCACTGAGGCCATATTTTACTACTGCCAATCCTTCTTTGTTTCCAACTTTCACATTCCAATCACCAGTAATTATCAATGCATCCTGACTGCATGCTCAATCGATTTCAGACTGCAGAAGTTGGTAAAAATCTTCCATTTCTTCATATTTGGCTTTAGTGGTTAGTGAGTAAATTTGAATAATAGTCGTATTAACTGGTCTTCCTTATAGGTTATAAGGATATTATCCTATCACTGACAGTGTTGTAGTTCAGGATAGATCTTGAAATGTTCTTTTTGACAATGAATGCAACACCATTTCTCTTCCAGTTGTCATTCCCAGCATAGTAGACCATATGGTTGTTCGATTCAAAATGGCCAATATCAGTCCATTTCAGCTCACCATTTCATTTTTGAGGATTTCCAATTTTCCTAGATTCATACTTCATACATCCCATGTTCTGAAAATTAATGGATATTTACAGCTGTTTCTTCCATTTTGAGTCTTGCCACATCAGCAAATGAAGGTCCTGAAAACTTGACCCCTCAACTCTACTTTGAGGAGGCAGCTCTTGCCCAGTAGTATTTTGAGTGCTTTCCAACCCAAGGGGGTCATCTTCCAGCACTATATCAGGCAATGTTCTGCTGCTATTCATAAGATTTTCACTGGCTAATTATTTTCAGAAGTAGACTGCTAGGTCAAACTGACAGATGAGTGGGGGCTAGACCGAGTCTAGGGGAATACAACCCAAAGGACAACCAAAAAAGTAGAGCCCTAAGAAGAGACTGATGAATAATTGTCAAAGATGTAGAAAGAAAACCAAGATAGCATGTGTTGGAAGCCTAGAAAGACCAGCGTTTCAGGAAGTGCAAAATCCTGAAAATAAGTCAGATGAAAATTAAAAACAAATCTCGGTATTTAACTTTCGAGAGATCATTTAGGACTTTAGTGAGAGAAATTTTAGTAGAGTGCTAAAGTCAGAAGCCAGACCAGAAGGAATTTAATTCTAATATTGAGAGAAAAGAAATGAACATTAACTTCTATTCAAAGAAGTTTATCAACATATATAACATAAAATCAATTAATATTCATGATATTAATATATTAATATCATTATATTAGTAACATCAGTTATATTAATGTGCCATTATTTGCTATATTAACCAAAATGTTGTTGTTGATGTGTGTCATTGAGTCAATTCTGACTCATAGAGACCCTATGTGACAAAGTAGAACTATCCTATAGGGTTTCCTAGGCTGTGATCTTTGTGGGAGATCTCCAGGTCTTTTCTCCTGTGAAGTCACTGGTGAGTTCAAACCACTGACCTTTTGATTAGCAGATGAGCACTTAACCATTATGCCACAAGGGCTCCTTAAGCAAAACACTATAAGTTATATCAATACAATATCAATATATAGTTATAATATACTACATTAATCCAATTAATTAATACAGTTGGCCCTCCATATTCGAGGGTTCTGCATCCAGGATTCAACCAACCTCTGATCGCAAATATTCAGAAAAAGAAAACAGGCTTTTTTTCTTGTCATTATTTCCTAAACAGTACAGTATAACAGCTATTTACACAACATTTGCATTATATTAGGTATTATAAGTAATCTAGAGATGATTTAAAGTATACAGGAGGATGTGTATAAGTTATATGGAAATAATACGCCATTTTATGTAAGAAACTTGAATATCCACAAATTTTGTATGGTGGGTCCTGGAACCAATCCTCCCTGGATACTGAGGAATGACTGTATAATTATTATATTAGACAAAATTGCCATTAAATAATTCATACATTATATTTTATTAATATATACCTGGTTTATATATTATCTATAAATTACATTGTAATGTATTACTATGTTATTGTAATGCATTTTACATATTGTTATTGTTGTTGTTAGGTGCTGTTGAGTTGGTTCTGACTCACAGCGACCCTATGCACAACAGAACAAAACACTGCCCAGTCCTGCGCCATCCTTACAATCATTGTTATGCTTGAGCTCATTGTTGCAGCCACTGTGTCAACCCACCTTGTTGAGGGTCTTCCTCTTTTCCACTGACCCTGTACTCTATCAAGCATGATGTCCTTCTCCAGGGACTGATCCTTCCTGACAACATGTCCAAAGTATGTCAGACGCAGTCTCACCATCCTAGCCTCTAAGGAGCATTCTGGCTGCACTTCTTCCAAGACAGATTTGTTTGTTCTTTTGGCAGTCCATGGTATATTCAATATTCTTCACCAACACCACAATTCAAAGGCATCAACTCTTCTTCGGTCTTCCTTATTCATTGTCCAGCTTTCACATGCATATGATGCGATTGAAAATACCATGGCTTGGGTCAGGCGCACCTTAGTCTTCAGGGTGACAGCTTTGCTCTTCAACACTTTGAAGAGGTCTTTTGCAGCAGATTTGCCCAATGCAGTGCATCTTTTGATTTCTTGACTGCTGCTTCCATGGCTGTTGATTGTGGATCCAAGTAAAAGGAAATCCTTGATGACTTCAATCTTTTCTCCGTTTATCATGATGTTGCTCATTGGTCCAGTTGTGAGGATTTTTATTTTCTTTATATATTTATATCTTTATATATTAACTAATATATTAATTAATGCTAGTAATATGTGTGTGTGGATTTTACATATTGCTAGCATTAATTAATGTATTAGTTAATATAAAGATATGTTAATATGTTCATTATACTTATATTAATAATTATATCAATTAACATTAATATCAGTATTACTAAGTTAATAAGAAAAAGGAATACCTGCCAACTAAGAAGGGGCAAAGGATATGCTTATGTAAGTCATGGAAGAGGAAGTATAAGAGGCCGATAATCACATAAAAATATATTCAACCTTACTAATGATCAGGAAATGCAAACAAAACAAAAAGAAATACCGTTTTCCTCCATCAGCCAAAATTTGGTTTAATAATAATCAAGTTTGGTGAAATCTACAAAGAAAATGTAGCTTCATCATATTCTGTGATGTTCTTTTTTTACCTTTAGGAGTTCCTTTCCACTGGGTAAGTGCAAGGGGCTGGGAGTGGGGTAAATTAAAATTAATCTTATTTCGTCAACCCAATCCTAGCCAATATTTTAAATATTCGTTTTAGATAACTCAGATTCGTGGACAATGCTCATTCTCTCTATTTTCTGTCTCTTCCCCTGCTCTTCTCCAAACTGGCAATTTTGTACATAGGAGGTAGGCTTAGGTATTTCGTGGTAGTGGAAGAAGAAAAGGACTTTGGATCCATGTAGTGTCCCTTGAATCCATGGTGGTCTCTGTGGCACAGTAGCATGTCTTGTCTGCTCCTGGACTGGTGTCTGTGAGATGTCACTGGTTCTGCCTGAGCACTGTTTTGGCGTATCTCATTGGAGTCTTTAATTCCATCCATCTCCCCCAGTTTTGAAGTCCCCTTCTATGATAAGGAAACCCTGGTGGTGTAGTGGTTAAATGCTACAGCTGCTAACCAAAAGGTCGGCAGTTCGAATCCACCAGCTGCTCCTTGGAAACTCTATGGGGCAGTTCTGCTCTGTCCTATAGGGTCACTGTGCGTCAGAATTGACTAGATGGGAATGGGTTTGATTTTTTCTTTTGGTTTCTATGATAAACTCTACATCCAGACCCGCTAGGCATCTGGTGGTTCATTAGGCTTTTCATCACCTCTGTATCCTCTAATCTGTGCCTAAGGAAAACCTAAATTTTCAATATATTACATGGAGCCACTTTCCCAGGCTCAACTATCTTGTTACTTCCCTCAGCTGTGTGGTGTTATTCCCTTGCACCATGTTGGATAGAATCACATTCAGAGTTTCTTGTTCATTTTTTGTAAACATGGCCAATTTGCCTTCCAAAATGTCTGTATAATTTATTTACCACCAGCAGTGCGCAATTTGACTTTTCTGAATCAGAAGCAAGTCTCAGAAGCCAGTCTTTGGAAAGAGAGTTCCTTTAGTAATACATTAACAGCCAAGCCTAGAAAGCTACACTGTCAGTCTATTCTGACTCATGGTGAGCCTATAGGACAGGGGAGAACTGCCCCAGAGAGTTTCCAAGGCTGTAAATCTTGACAGAAGCAGACTGCCGCATCTTTCTCCCATGGAGCAGCTGGTGGGTTCAAATCGCCGACATGCTGGTTAGCAGCTAAGCACTTTAACCACTGCGCCACCAGAGCACCTTGCTGTATAATGAACCATCCCAAAACTTAGGGGCTTAGAGCAACAACCATTCATTCATTCTGTGGGTTGGTGATGTGGATGGGGTAGCTAGGATGGCTTGTCTCTGCTGCATTTAGAGTCAGCAATGCTCATTCCTGCAACTGGGCTTCGGTGGGAAAGCTGAGATGTTGGGGGCTCTCTAATGAACATCAATGGAGACGGCAACTGATAAAGTGAGTACTACATTTTGGGTTGCTGGGGAAGGGTATAAGGGAGTGCTCTTAGATGGACGTCAGCTTCATTTGAATTTCTAATTTTTTTTTTCAGTGAGAATATGTATCAATATGAATGAAATAAATTAGGTGGTGGAAGAATCGAGGAATATAAGGCAGTAACTTGAGAGGGGTTGGATCAAGAAAACCTTCTTTAATCCTTTTTTAAGGATCCAGAAACATGTATATTCATTGACTAAGAGAAGGAGCCAGAAATTCTGAAGAGGTTGGATATAAAGAGAGGGGGTAACTGGTGGAGCAAGATCTTGGTGGAGTCAGGAGAGGGTGGGCGCCAGTCAAGGTGGAGAGGTTAACCGTGGAGATGGAAGACACAGAGGCCAGAGCAGGTGCCTTTGCAGGTAAGCTGAGAGGAAAAGGGGAAGCAAGCTGAGAGAAACAGTGGCTGATGGCCAGTAATGTCCCAGTGGAGAATCAGGCAAGGCCCCCACGTTGAGAGTAAATGGGCAGTGGCCAGTTATTGCCATTGTGACTATTTGCAGTGATTGTGTCATCTGGCCCAGAATCTGCTGAGTGTGCTTAAGTACGCTTCAGGGTGTGCCGATCCCAAGTCACTGGGTGGAGCGCATTAGAGCTGAGTTTCAGGCATGGTGCTTCTGAGAATTAGTAGCATCTCCCGTGACTTCATTATTTACAGCAGGGTTTCTCAACTCAGCACTGTTAACATTTTGGTCTTTGTTGTGGGTGGCTGTACTGGGCATTGTAGGATGTTTAGCAGCATCTTTGATCTTTGGCCTTTGCTCACTAGATGCCAGTAGTACCCTTCCACCACCAGTTGCGACAGCCAAAAATATCTCCAGGCACTGCCAAAGGTCCTTTGTGGAAGGGGGCAAAACCTTCTCTGGTTGATAACTACTGCTTTTTTTTTTCCAGAGTCAGTGACCAAACACAAGAGCTACTTCTCAGGAATGAGAAAGTTAGTCTGCTTTCTGGGAATGGCCTGCCCTGCCTTCCTTTGTGGAGATGGGAAAGCCTTTGGCATCTGTGCAAGATATTCACAAGGGATCCACTCCCAGACTCTCAGTGCTGTTTATGCCAATGGTGCAAACACTGAAGGTGTCCTCTTCCTCAAAGTTAAGAGACGCCCAATCAGCCAATCTTTCTCTTAAGTAACTTCTCATTATCCCCACCTTGGAAAAGAGAAAAAGGTTTCTCCCTCAGTTATGGGACTCCTACGATTTGTCTCTGAGCATTTTTTTAAAATCTATATATAAGATATATCTAAATATAATGTAAAATTATACCCACAACTCTCTGGGTATAAATGTCATAAAATCAAATCAAAGGTATGTGTCTCAGTTATCTATTGCTGCTGTAACAGAAACTACTATAAGTGGGTGGTTTTGAAGAATAGAATTTATTTTCTCACAGTTCTGGAGGCTAAAAGTCCAAATCAGAGACTCAACTAAATCGATTCCTTCCTTGTCCGTAGCCCCAGGTGTTCCTTGGTTTATTGTGATACTCACGTGGCATCTGTCTTTCCTTGCGTGTGCACATGTGCTCAATCTGCTCTTTTCATAACTCGGATGTGGTTAGATTTAGAACCCATTCTACTGGTCAAGACCTAATTAATATAACAAAGAAAAGCTGGTCAAGACCTAATTAATATAACAAAGAAAAGCTTATTTCCAGACAGAATTATATCCACAGATATGGGATAAGGATTCCAAAACATATTTTGGGGGCCCACAATTTGATCCATAACAACATGTATTCTAATTTTAATCAAACGCTTTCACAAAATATTACTCCTTCTCTTCTGAGACCTTCGTGTTCTCCTTTCCTCCTCATTTGTGGAGAATTTATTGGCACTCACTGCTTTCTAGGCCCTATACCAAGTGCTGGATACTCAAAGATTAAAAAAAGAAAGTCTGATCACTGGTGTTGAAGAGCTTATATCAAAGAAATAATGCAATAAAGAATGATAAATATTAATACAACTATACACCCAGTACAGAGAAGGAGGAGAATGCTTGGAATCCAAGGCCAAGGAGGCATCTCAAGGTAGTGAAATTCTGGTAAACTCTTGAAGGATACTTAGGACTCCAGACAGCCAGCCCAGGAGGGGCATTTCAGAAAGAAGAATGGTCTATGGGAAGACAATGAGGCATGACTACATGTGTTTGAAGCCTTTGAAAAGGTAGATGTGGCTGAACTGCAAGAAATGGAGAGACAGATCATCAACCTGGGATCAAACTAAGAAGGCAACTAAGAGATGTATGTCATGTTAAGAAAATTGGGCTTATTCTGTAAATGCAACTGTTTTAGGCATAGGAGTTTTCCAATTACTGGGTCTTGCTTGGTTCTTGACCTTTTTTGGTGGTTCATCCTTTTTGCTACCTGTTAGTCCACGATCCAACCCTTTGCTTTCAGGTAAATATAACCCAGCCGTCCATTTGAACTCACCTCAAGAAATTTCTTCATAATCCTTTTTTTTTTTTTGCTTTCTATTTTCACTTCCACAAAGCAGACCCTATAATTTACATTGGTACACCTCCTAGAGTCTTCCCTACTCTGTTATCTTCTAATTTCTGCTTTTCAGAATCTACAGGCCTCATAAGAGCTCCTAGTTCATTTTCCTCTCCCCTTCAACATAACCAGGGCCACTCCCTGCCTCCTACTAGGGAATCATATACCCACCTATTCAGAAGGTATTAAGTATCCAAGACCTAATTTCTGTCCATGATTCATTTCTAAGGAGAATTTTCAAATCTAAAACTTAATAAAGATTAGTTCTTCTTGCACCAATCAGTCTGGACATAACTGTATATAGTGGCCATAACCGTATAGAGCCATGTTTTAAGTTTTTCTTTCTCCTCAGAGAAAGTAGCTGACAAGGTACTAGCAGGCACAGAACAGGCTTCATTTCTCAGTCTCTTTCACCAGTAGGTCCTGATTTAGATGTATTTTTAACCCTGAAAGTACCTCCCAAGAAAGAACACATGCTTTTATCATTACCAGATAAATTCTTAGGGGTCTTTTTATAGCAGCTAGCTGAGAGCAAGGCACTGCAAGAAGTGGACAGATTTGGAGGTTCCAGGATTGGATAGAGAGAGTGAGAGGAAGCTGTGAAAGCCAGCTTTCCCCACATCACAATGTGCCTCATGGAGACCTGGCTCCTTATAGATCTTTCCTCTAAGACCACTGAATTGGGAACAGGCACAGATCCAAGTTCTTGTTCTGAACACTGGACCCTGCTCCTGGTGCCCTGTATACATCTTCAGTATTATAAAGACACACCCAACTGGTGCTAGAGGAGATCAGCAGAGTTTGGAGTGCTGGGGAGGGCAGGGGTTGGGGGTGCAAGAGGAAGAGGATGGCATCTTGAGGCTTTTGATGGCTCTTCTTGTGCTGGTCCTGATTTCTAATGAGGTATAGGCCACTTCAAGAATCCATCTCCTGATCTTTCTTTCCTTTATATTTCTCTTGTAATCTTTTCATTTTTACTTTATTTCTTTCCTCAAAGTGAGAGGAACTGGGGAGTAAGACAGATGAGGGTCAAGCTGGATTTGGGTAGTAGAGTCTGCAAATATGGAACATTCAGAAATATTATCAGTAATTGGCACATCTTAATGCTTATTGGTTCTTTTCATTTTCCATCATTCAAAAAGACAGAGTGCTCAGAAAGATGCCTCCAGAATTTTAAGGTTATGGAAGTAAAATTAGAGAGGGCAAAAAAGTAATTTACCAAGGATTTTATAAAGATACCATTACCTTTCCCTCTCTCTCCCTCCCAGATGCCCAGTGATATAACTCGATCAACACAGCCAAGAAAAAACTTTCATGTCTCTCCTAAAACAAACAAACAACAACAAAAATCCAGACCTACTGGACTGGTTGAGACTTGAGGACTCCCTGAGGCTATTGCCCTGAGGTACTCTTCAAACTTTGAACCCAAACTAACCCCTGAGGTCATCTTGTGGCGAAATAACAAATTGGCTGAAAAAATAATGAATATCATCTATAAGTACTGTGTTTCTTTAAAAAATCACCTATAGATACCAAATGGTCAACAATTACTTTAAAACAACGATGAGAATGTTAAGAGGCAGGGAAACTAGATTAATAGAAATGAAACAACCAGAATGGAAATAATGACAATGCTCACACATTGTGAAAAATGTAACCAATGTCACTGAACAACTTCTGTAGAAATTGTTCAATGGGAACCTAAACTCTTGTGTAAACCTTCACTGAAAACACAATAAAGTATTATTAAAAAAAAAAAACTTCCACATCTCTAGCCCTGAAAAACTGCCCTACCCATGAAGATAGAAGTTTAGGCTTTACCTGGGCCCTTCTAATAAGATAGCATGGAGAGCAGGCTATATACTCATGGAGGATTGTTACCCACTGAAGTCAGGGAAAACTCACTTGCCCTCAGCCTGCTCCTGGCCCAGCCAGGTCTGCCCTAATGGTGGTCAGCTGCAGAGAAATAGAGGGTCTTCGGGGAGTTCAGCGCTGGTCCTCCCTCCCACAGCCCAGCCTCTCTTCTCATAGCCAGCCTCCTCACCAATCACTATGCCCATACCCTCTTATCTTTGATTATTCTTTGGTAATTTCTACTTTTCTGCATTTTCATCAGAATTCTGAGAGAAATCCTCTTCAGGTTGATTTTTTGGGTCATTTATTTTCCAGAAATTATGCACTCTATTATTTACGGCCTTTGTTGAAGTTGTGTTTTTTTAATTCAGAAATAAAAAGAAGAAATTATAAATGAAACAGCTGATAAAATTTAAAACTTCCCTCTGTCAATTACCGCAACAGAAAAATTAATAGGCAAATGGACAAACTAGCTCTGCTGGTGCAGTGGTTAAGAACTTGGCTACTAACCAAAAGGTTGGCAGACCAGATCAACCAGCCACTCCTTGGAAACCCTATGGGTAGTTCTACTCTGTCCTATGGGGCTGCTATAAGTTGGGATTGGCTAGACAGCAATGGTTTTTTTTTTTTTTTAATATGACAAAGGACGTCCTCGGGTGGCACGAATGGTTAAATGCTTGAACCCACCCAGAGGTGGCTTGGGAGACAGGCCTGCTTCTGTAAGGCCACAGCCTGAAAAACCCTTGGAGCAGTTCTGCTCTGCGTGCACAGGGTCTTCTTGAGTCAGAACTGACTCAGCAGCAAATAACAACAACACAAGCCAAAGAGTCAAGGAGTAGATTAATAGGATTAATTAGCTATGTATATATTATTGTAAGTATTGTTGTTGGTAGGTGCCATCCAGTCAGTTCTGACTCATAGAAACCCTATGTACAACAGAACGAAACACTGCCAGGTCCTGCACCATCCCCACAATCACTGTTCTGGTTAAGCCACTGTGTCAGTCCTCTCGTTGAGGGCCTTCCTCGTTTTTACTGGCCCTCTGCTTTACCAGCGTCCTTCTCCGGGGACTGATACCTCCTGACAACATGACCAAAGTATGTGAGATGTGTTCTCACCATCCTCGCTTTTTTTTTTTTTTAATTGTACTTTAGATGAAGGTTTACAGAACAAATTGGTTTCTCATTGAACAGTATACATATTGTTATTATGACATTGGTTAACAACTCCACAACATGTGAGCACTCTCCTTTCTCAACCTTGGGTTCCCTATTACCGACTTTCCTGTCCCCTCCTGCCTTCTAGTCCTTTTCCCAGGGCTGGTGTGCCCCTTTAGCCTCATTTTTTTTTTTTTTTTTTTTAATGGGCCTGTCCAATCTTTGGCTGAAGGGTGAATCTCAAGAGTGACCTCATTACTGAGCTGTAAGTGTGTCCAGGGGCCATACTCTCTGGGTTTCTCCAGTCTTTCAGGCCAGCAAGTCTGGTCTTTCTTTTTGAGTTAGAATTTTGTTCTACATTTTTCTCCAGCTCTATTTAGAACCCTCTATTGTGATCCCTGTCAGAGCAGTCAGTGATGGTAGCCAGGCACCATCTAGTTGTGCTGGACTCAGTCTAGTGGAGGCCATGGTAGATGTGGTCTATTAGTCCTTTGGACTAATTCTTTCCCTTGTGTCTTCAGTTTTCTTCATTCTTCCTTGCTCCCAAAGGGGTGAGACCAGTGGAGTAGCCTAGATGGCCACTCACAGGCTTTTAAGACCCTAGATGCTAGTCACCTAACTAGAATGTATAACATTTTCTTTATAAACTGTGTTATGCCAATTGAGCTAGATGTTTCCTGAGGCCATGGTCCCCACAGCCCTCAGCCCAGCAATTCGGTCCCTCAGTGAGTTTGGATGTGTCGATGGAGCTTCCATGACCTTGCCTTGTATAAGTTGTGCTGGCTTCCTCAGTATTGTGTGCTGTCTCACCCTTCACCAAAGTTACCACTTACCTATTGTCTATTTAGTGTTTTTCCATCTCCAACCCTCCCCTCCCTGGTAACCATCAAAGATTGTTTCTTTTTGTGTATAAACCTTTTCATGAGTGTTTATAGTTGTGGTCTCATACGATATTTGTCCTTTTGTGAGTGACTTATTTTACTCAGCATAATGCCCTCCAGATTCTTCCATGTTATGAGGTGCATCACAGATTTATTGTTGTTCTTTATTGTTGTGTAATACTCCATTGTGTGTATGCACCAGAGTTTGTTGATCCATTCATCTGTTGATGGCCATCTAGATTGTTTCCTTCTTTTTGCTATTGTGAATAGTGCTGCAATAAACATGGGAGTGCATATGTCTATTTGTGTGATGACTCTTATTTCTCTAGGATATATTCCTAGGAGTGGGATTGCTGGATCATATGGTGTTTCTATTTCTAGCCTTCTAAGGAAGCACCATATCATTTTTCAAAATGGTTGTATCATTTTGCACTCCCACCAGCAGTGGATAAGAGTTCCAATCTCTCCACAGCCTCTCCAATCTTTGTTATTTCCTGTATTTTTTAATTTTTTATTCACGCCAGTAATGCTGGGGTGAGATGGTATCTCATTGTGGTTTTGATTTGCATTTCTCTAAAGCCTAGTGATTTGTGAGCATTTCCTCATGTGTCTGTTGGTCGCTTGAATGTCTTCTTTGGTGAAGTGTCTGTTTATTTCCTTTGCCCCTTTTTTAATTAGATCATTTGCCTTTTTGTCCTAGAGGTGTTGGATTTTCCCATAGATTTTGGAGATTAGACCTTTGTCTGATTTGTCATAGCCAAAAACGTTTTCCCAGTCTGTGGGTTCTCTTTTTACTCTTTTGGTGAAGCCTTTTGGTGAGCATAAGTGTTTAATTTTTAGAAGATCCCAGTTATCTAGCTTATCTTCTGGAGTTTGTATGTTGTTGGTTGTGATTTGAATCCTGTTAATGCCCTGTATTAGAGCCTCTAGCATTGATCTGATTTTTTCTTCTATGATATTTATAGTTTTTGGTTTTATATTTAGGTCTTTGATCTATTTTGACTTAGTTTTTGTATATGGTGTGAGGTATGAGTCCTGTTTCATTTTTTTGCTGATGAACATCTAGTTTTGCCAGAACCATTTGTTAAAAAGCCTGTCTTTTCCCCATTTGATGGACTTTGGGCCCTTGTCGAAGATCAGGTGACCATAGGTGGGTGGATTTTCATCTGGGCTCTCAATTTTGTTCCATTGGTCAAAGTATCTGCTGTTGTACCAGTACCAGGCTGTTTTGACTACCATAGCTGTACAGTAGGTTCTGAAGTCAGGTAGTGCTAGTCCTCCTACTTCATTCTTCTTTTTCAATAGTGCTTTACTTATCCGGGGCTTCTTCCCTTTCCATATAAAGTTAATGATAAGTTTTTCCATCTCTTTAAAGAATGTTGTTGGTATTTGGTTTGGGATTGCATTGTATTTGTAAATCACTTTGGGTAGAATTGTCATTTTCACAATGTTGAGTCTACCTATCTATGAGCATGGTATGTTTTTCCATTTTTGTAGATCTCTTTTGGTCTCTTTCAGTAGTGATTTGTAGTTTTCTTTGTATGGGTCTTTTACATCCCTGGTTAGATTTATTCCCAAGTATTTTATTTTTTTAGGGGCTATTATAAATGGTATTGTTTTCCTGATTTCTTTTTCATCATTTTCTTTATTGGCGTATAGGAATCCAATTGATTTTTGTATGTTTATCTTGTACCTTGCTAATCTGCTGAATTTTTCTATTAGTTCCAGAAGTTTTCTCAAGGACTTTTTTGGGTTTTCTATGTATAGTATCATATAATCCACAAATAGGGAGAGTTTAACTTCTTCATTACCAAGTTGAATGCCTTTTATTTCTTTTTCTTTCCTTATTGCTGTAGCTAGGACTTCCAGGAAATATTAACTAGGAGTGGTGATAAAGGGCATCCATGTCTTTCCTGTTCTCAAAGGGAATGTTTTCAACCTCTCTCCATTAAGAATGACGTTGGCCGTTGGTTTTGCATAGATGCCCATTATTATGTAGAGAAATTTCACTTCTAAACCTATTTTTTTTGAGAGTTTTTATCAAGAATAGGTGGTGGACTTTGTCGAATGCCTTTTCTGTGTTGATTGAGATGATCGCGTGATTCTTTTATTTCCTTTTATTTATGTAGTGGATTACGTTGATTGATTTTTTAATGTTGAACCATCCGTGCATACCTGGTATGAAGCCTACTTGGTTGTGGTGTATTATTTTTTTGATATGAAGCTGAATTCTATTGGCTAGAATTTTGTTGAGAATTTTTGCGTCTATATTCATGAGAGATATGGCCTGTGCTTTTCTTTTTTATGGGGGTGTCTTTGCCTGGTTTTGGTATCAGGGTTATGCCAACTTCATAGAATGAATCTGGAAGCAGCACTTCCTTTTCTTTGTTCTCAAATAGTTTGAGTAGTACTGGTGTAAGCTCTTCTCTGAATGTTTGGTAGAATTCTCCAGTGAAGCCATTGGGGCCAGGTTTTATTTTTGTTGCTGGGAGTTTCTTTTCTTTTTTTTTTAAATTATTATTATCTTTTTAACCTCTTCTCTTGTTATGGGTCTTTTCAGATTTTCAACATCATTTTGTGTTAGTTTGGGTAAGTAGTGTTTCTAGAAATTTGTCCATTTCCTTTAGGTTTTCAAATTTGTTGGTATATAGTTTTTCATAATATTCTGTTATGATCCTTTTTATTTCAGTTGGGTCTGTTGTAATGTCCCCCATTTCATTTCTTATTTGCATTATTTGTGTCCTCTCCTGTTTTTCTTTTGTCTATTTGGCCAAAGGTTTGTCAATTTTGTTGATCCTTTCAAAGAACCAACTTTTGGTTTTGCTGATTCTTTCTATTGTTTTTCTAGTTTTTTTTTTTTTTATTTCAATTATTTCTGTTGTAACCTTTATTATTTCCTTTCTTCTGGTAGCTATGAGCTTCTTTTTCTGTTCTCTATTTGTTCAAGTTGTGTAGCTAATGTTTCGATTTTGTCTCTTTCTTCTTTTTTGATGTGTGCAACTATTTCTATAAATTGACCTCTAAGGACTGCCTTTGCTGTGTCCCAAAGGTTCTGGTAGGAAGTGTTTTCATTCTCATTTGATTCTGTGAATTTCTTTACTCCATTCTTAATTTCTTCTATAACCCAGTAGTTTTTGAACAAGGTGTTGTTCAGTTTCCATGTGTTTGATTTTTTTTCATTGCTTTTTCTGTTATTGGTTTCTACTTTTATGGCTTTATGATCAGAAAAATGCTTTGTAATATTTCGATGCTTTGAATTCTGTTAAGGCTTGCCTTATGGCCTAATATGTGGTCTATTCTGGAGAACGTTCTATGTGTGTTGGAAAAGAAAGTATACTTGGCTGCTGTTGGGTGGAGCGTTCTGTATATGTCTATGAGGTCAAGTTGGTTGATTGTGGCATTTAGCTCTTCCATGTCTTTATTGAGCTTCTTTCTGGGAGTTCTGTCCTTCACAAAATGTGGTGTGTTGAAGCTTTATACTATTATTGTGGAGCTGTGTATCTCTCTTTTCAGTGGTGTTAGAGTTTGTTTTATGTACTTTGGAGCACTGTCATTGGGTGCATAAATATTTATTATGGGTCTGTCCTCTTCACATATTGACACTTTAATCATTATATACTGTCCTTCCTTATCCTTTGTGGTGGATTTTCCTTTAAAGTCTATTTTGTCAGAAATTAATATTGCCACTCTTGCTCTTTTTTGATTGTTGTTTGCTTGATATATTTCTTTCCATCCTTTGTGTTTTAGTTTGTTTGTGTCTTTAAGCCTTAGGTGTGACTATTGTAGGCAGCATATAGACGGATCATTTTTTTATCAATCCATTCTGCCACTCTCTGTGCATTTATTTGTGCATGTAGTCCATTTACATTCAGTGTAATTATTGATAGGTATGAGTTTAGTGCTGTCATTTTGATGTCTTTTTTTGTGTGTTGTTGACAGTTTCTTTGTTCCACCCAATTTTCTGTGCTGAGTCATTTTTCTTTATATATTTTCTTTTCATCTTTTTCATTGTTATTGATTTTGAATTTCTTGAGTCTGTTTTTCTTGTTTCTTATTTTGATGTGTAGATTTGTTAGTTTCCTTTGTGGTTATCTTAATATCTACCCCTATTTTCTAAGCTTAAATCAATCATTTCTTTCTTTATATAACTTGACTTCTCCATATGAAAGATCTATGACTACATTTTTTAGCCCCTCTTTTTTTGTTTAAACATTGTTATCTTTTACATAATGATGTCTCTGTTTCTCTATTTTCAGTGTTTTAGCTTTGATTTATTTTTGTGACTTCCCTATCTGGGTGGATATCTGGTGGCTCTGTCCTGTGTTCTACTCTTGGATTGTTATCTGATGTTATTGATTTTCTAACCAGAGGACTCCTTTTAGTATTTCTTGAAATTTTGGATTGGCTTTTACCAATTCCTTAAACCTCTATTTATCTGGAAATTCCATAATCGCACCATCATATTCGAGACACGGTTTTGCTAGATATATAATTCAGGGCTGGGAATTATTTTCCTTCAAGGCTTTATATATGTCATCCCATTGCCTTCTTGCCTACATGGTTTCTGCTGAGTCTTATTGACTCTTCTTTGTAGATGAATTTTCATTTATCCCTAACCACTCTTAAAATTCTCTCTTTATCTTTGGTTTTGGCAAGTTTGATTATAATATGTCTTGGTGACTTCCTTTCAGGATCTACTTTGTGTGGGGTTGGATGAGCATCTTGGGTAGATATCTTCTCATCTTTCAAAATATCATGGAAGTTTTCTGTCAACAAATCTTCAACAATTCTCTCTGTATTTTCTGTTATCCCTCCCCACCCCCGCCCTGGTTCATGTACTCCAATCACTCGTAGGTTATTCCTCTTGATAGAGTCCAAAATAATTCTTAGGGTTTCTTCATTTTTTAAATTCTTTTATCTGATTTTTCCTCAAATTAGTTGTGTATCAAACACTTTTTCTTCAGTCTCACTAATTCTGACTTCCATTGCCTCAGTTCTACTCCTATGACTTACTTTCTATTGAGTCATCTAATTCTAAATTTTATACTTAATCTTTTGGATTTCAGTTTGCTGTCTCTCTATGGATCCTGGGCAGCCTGTTAAATTTATCATTGTGTCCTTCTATAATCTTCTTCAGTTCCTCTATTGCTTTGCTCCTGTGTTGTTTGGCTTACTCTGTGTTTCGCCTGATCCCCTTCCTGATCTCCTGAAAAAAACAAAAAAGTCCTTTGCCATCAGTCAATTCTGACTCATAGTGACCCTATAGGACAGAGTAGAACTCCCCCATAGAGTTTCCAAGGAGTGCCTGGTGGATTTGAACTGCTGAGCTTTGTGTTAGCAGCCATAGCTCTTAACCACTATGCCACCAGGGTTTCTGATATCTTGAAGAGTTCTGTATATATATATATATATTTAGCAGCTTAAAACAATACACATTTATTATCTCACAGTTTTAACAGGTCAGGAGTCTGGGTGTAGGTTGGCCCGGTCCTCTGCTCAGAGTCTCACAGAGCTGCAAGCAAGATGTGGGCCAGGGCTCTGGTCTTTTTTTTGTGTGTGTGTGTGTGTGTGTGCTTAAGTGAAAGTTTACAAATCAAGATAGTCTCTCATACAAAAATTTATATACACCTTGCTATACACTCCTAGTTGCTCTCCCCCTGATGAGACAGCACACTCCTCTCCACCCTCTATTTTCATGTCCATTCCACCAGCTTCTGACCCCCTCTGCCTTCTCATCTCCCATCCAGTCAGGAATTGCCCACATAGTCTCATGTGTTTGCTTGACCCAAGAAGCTCACTCCTCACCAGTATCATTTAGTTCAGACCAATTTCTATCTGAAGAGTTGGCTTTTGGGAATGGTTCCTGTCCTGGGCTAACAGAAGGCGTGGGGACCATGACCTCTAGGGTCCTTCTAGTCTCAGTTGGACCATTAAGTCTGGCCTTTTTAAAAGAATTTGAGGTCTGCATCCCACAGCTCTCCTGTTCCCTCAGGGTTTCTCTGTTGCATTCCCTGTCAAGACAGTTATAGGTTGTAGCCGGGCACCATCTAGTTCTTCTGGCCTCAGGCTGATGTAGTCTCTGGTATATGTGGCACTTTCTGTCTCTTGGGCTCATAATTACCTTGTGTCTTTGGTGTTCTTCATTCTTACTCCAGGTGGGTTGAGAGCAATTGATGCCCCACAGATGGCCGCTTGCTAGTGTTTAAGACCCCAGATGCCACTCTCCAAAGTGGGATGCATAATATTTTCTTAATAGATTTTATTATGCCAATTGACCTAGATATCTCCTGAAACCATGGACCCCAAACCCCCACCCCTGCTACACTGGCCTTTGAAGTGTTCAGTTTATTCAGGAAACTTCTTTGCTTTTGGTTTAGTCCAGTTGTGCTGACCTCTCCTGTATTGTGTGTTGTCTTTCCCTTCACCTAAAATAGTTCTTGTCTGCTATCTAATTAGTGAATACCTCCCTCCCTACTCTTGTAACCATCAATGAATATTTTCTTCTCTGTTTAGACTATTTCTCGAGTTCTTATAATAGTGGTCTCCTACAATATTTATCCTTTTGCAACTGACTAATTTCACTCAGCATAATGCCTCCCAGATTCCTCCATGTTACGAAATGTTTCATGGATTCATCATTGTTCTTTATCGATGAGAAATATTCCATCGTGTGGCTATACCGTAATTTATTTATTCATTCATCCGTTCATGGGCACCTTGGTTGCTTCCATCTTTTTGCTATTGTAAACAGTGCTGCAAGGAACATGGGTGTGCATATATTTGTTTGCATAAAGGCTCTTATTTCTCTAGGATGTATTCCAAGGAGTGGGATTGCTGGATCACATGGTAGTTCTATTTCTAGCTTTTTAAAGGAAGCGCCAAATCGATTTCCGAAGTGGTTGTACCATTTTACATTCCCACCAGCAGTGTATAAGTATTCCAGTCTCTCCACAACCTCTCTAACATTATTTTGTGTTTTTTGGATTAATGCCAGCCTTCTCAGAGTGAGATAGAATCTCATTGGAGTTTTGATTTGCATTTTTCTAATGGATAATGATATTGAGCATTTCCTCATGTATGTGTTAGCTACTTGAATGTCCTTAATGAAGTACCTGTTCGTATCCTTTGCTCATTTTTTAAATTGGGTTATTTGTCTTTTTGTTGTTGAGTTTTTGCAGTATCATGTAGATTTTAGAGATCAGATGATGATCGGAAATGTCATAGCTAAAAACTTTTTCCCAGTGTCTAGGTAATCTTTTTACTCTTTTGGTGAAGTCTTTGGATGAGCATAGGTGTTTGATTTTTAGGAGCTCCCAGTTATCTAGTTTCTTTTCTGGTGTTTGTGCATTGTAAGCAATGTTTTGTATACTGTTTATGCCATGTATTAGGGCTCCTAACGTTGTCCCTATTTTTTCTTCCATGATCTTTATTGTTTTGAATTTTATATTTAGGTCTTTGATCCATTTTGATTTCGTTTTTTTGCATGGTGTGAGGTATGGGTCTGGTTTCATTTTTTTGTAGATGGATATCCAGTTATGCCTGCCCCATTTCTTAAAGAGACTGTCTTTTCCCTGTTTAACTAACCTTGGGCCTTTGTCAAGTACCAGCTGCTCATATGTGGATGGATTTATGTCATGGTTTCTGTCGAGTAGTCCGAGCTTGTTCTTATTGACTCTCCTTTGTAGGTGGCTTTTCTTTTATCCCTAGCTGCTCTTGAAAGTGTCTCCTTATCTTTGGTTTTGGCAAGTTTGATTATTATATGTCTTGGTGACTTTCTTTTAAGATCTACCTTTTGTGGAGTTTGATGAGCATCTTGGGTAGATATCTTCTCATCTTTCATGCTATCGGGGAAGTTTTCTGTGAACAAACCTTCAACAATTCTGTCTGTATTTTCTGTTATCCCTCCCTGTTCAGGTAGTCCAATCACTCCTAGGTCATCTCTCTTGATAGAGTCCCACATGATTCTTAGGGTTTCTTCATTTAAAAAAATTTTTTTATCTGATTTTTCTTCAAATATATTGGAGCCAAGTGTTTTATCTTCAATCTTGTTAATTCTGCCTTCCACTTGGTTGATTCTGCTCCTATGACTTTCTATTGTCTAATTCTGTAATTTTTTAAGTCTGTAATTTTATTGTTAATCTTCTGCATTTCTGATTGCTGTCTCTATGGATTCTTGCAGCTTATTAAATTTTTCATTATGTTCTTGAATAACCTTTTAAATTTCTTCAACTGCTTTATCTTTGTGTTTGTTGGCTTGTTCTGCATTTTGCCTGATCTCCTTCATGATGTCTTGAAGATTTCTGTATATTAATCCTTTGTGTTCTGCATCTAGTAATTCCAGAAAAGCACCTCCATCCAGAAAATCCCTTGATTCTTTGTTTTGAGAGCTTGTTGAAGTGATCATGGTCTGCTCCCTTATGTGATTTGATATTGACTGTTGCCTCTGAGCCATCTGTAAGTTATTGTATTAGTTTATTTTGTTTGCTTACTGTATCCTAGCTTCTTGCTTTGTTTTGTTTTGATATGCCCAAATAGGCTGCTTGAGTGAGCTAGTTTATTTTTGCCTTTGAAACTCTTATGCCCTGTCACCAGATGGCTGAGCTGTTATCAGGTATATGAGCCTAGGAGTCCATTCATTTTTCTTGTATGGATTCAGCTCAGGTGTCCAGGTAGTTAGTCATCAAGTGTGTGGTACAGGCTCTGTCCTACCATCTTAGGGGGCAGCTTTGATTGGTGTAGGTACAGGTATCTGGTTGCAGCAGGGGGTCATGCTCTGAACAAGGCAGGGGGCTGACGACTGTTCCTCCAGTGTCTGTGAGGAAAGTGCATCCTTGTTCCCTAGAGCTCACAGGTGGGTGGGTTCTGCAGATGGACCATGGGCACCCAGTGCTTTTTGTTGTAAGGACTGGGAGGTAGCAATTATCCTTGGACCCCTGTCTCAGGTGGCTAGGTGACATGGGTGGAGCCATCAGTCCTTAGGCCCCTGATGTGGGTAGGTGAGGACCCTGTTTAACAGGCAAAGTGGTGTCAAACATCAAAACCCACCCCTCCACCACATAGCTGAGACAGTTGCAGTCTGCCAGCAAGGGTCTATTCTCCTGAAATAGGCCCACACAGGTCCATGCAGGGGAGAAAGGTATTCAGAGTCCATGGAACATTTATGTCTTGACAGGAACCACTTCTGTGCTGAGCACCCCAACTTCGTGGAGCTGGCAGATTATCTTTTCCCTGAATTGTGAATTTATTCCTTCTCCAAGGCTGGGAGAATGGCTCAGGATGCGCAGCAGGACTTATCTCAGGCCCAGGGAAATCAACAGCCACTGAAGCCGGCTTGGGGACTGGGGACGCGGTAAAATGTATGCAAGTACCTAGTTTTGCCGAGAGCGCCTTTATTCTCTGGTTCTGGAGGTGTGAGTAGGCTGTGTGGCTGCTGTCTCTCCCTGAGGAAACTGCG
This sequence comes from Loxodonta africana, assembly GCF_030014295.1. Classification (NCBI taxonomy): domain Eukaryota; kingdom Metazoa; phylum Chordata; class Mammalia; order Proboscidea; family Elephantidae; genus Loxodonta; species Loxodonta africana. The sequence goes on along the minus strand of NC_087345.1, from coordinate 170,468,846 downwards.
TCTGGAACCCCTTCACCAGGCCCGCCGCAGTTGCTCCAGGAAATGGTGCCTGAGTGCTCCCAGTGATTCAGGTCTGGCAACTCTTCTCCACTTCTGAACCATTTCTCCCTCCCCCTGCTGCTTGGTTGGTTTTCTAACTTTGCCTTTGATGTTCAGGCCTCCTAGCTTGTCATAAATACAATCATTTCACTTGTTTTTTCAGGTCTTTGTTGTAAGAGGGATCACCAGAAGCTTCTGACTACTCCGCCATTTTTGCCCTGCCTCTCTTTATTAATCTTTTATATTCTATCTCTGGTAATTCCAGGAAGTTTTCTTCATCTGGAAGATTTCTTGATTCTTTGTTTTGGGAGGTTACTGAAGCCATCATGGTCTGCCTCTTATGTGATTTGATATTGACTGTTATGTCTCAGGCATCAGTAAGTTATTATATTTATTTATTTTATGTTTGTTTACGGCATCCTAGCATCTTGTGTTTTGTTTTGATATGCCCAAATAGGCTGCTCGTGTGAGCTAGTTTGATTATTGGCACCTTTGAAGCTCCAAAGTCCTGTCACCTGGTTGTTAGATCTGTTACTAGGTAAGTGAGCCCAGGAGTCCATTTACTTTTCTTGTATGGATTCAGCTTAGGTGTCCATCTTGTCAGTCACCAAGTGTGTTGTGTAGGCTCTAACCTACAGTCCTAGATGGGCAGGGGTGTAGGCACAGTTATCGGGCTGCGATAGGGGGTCACACGCTGAGCAAGGTGGGGTTCTGAGAGCAGCCCTAGGGTGTCTAGAAGGAAGTGTGTTCTTGTTCCCCAGACCATGTAGGTGGGTGGGTTTTGCAGCTAGACCATGGGCACCCAGTTCTGTTGGCTGTAAGGATTGGGACGCACCACTTATTCTTGGACTCCTCTTGTGGGTGGCTAGGTGGCGTGGGCGGAGCCACCAGTCCTCAGGCCCCTGATGTAGGTAGGTGATGACCCTGCTTAATAGGTACAGTGGTGTCAAATGTCATGAACCTGCCTTTCTGCCACATACAGTTGAAGGTAGGCTTCAGGTATATACCCTGTTGTACCTTGCTAATGAGGGCCTATGCTGTTGAAATGGGCCCACACAGGTCCATGCAGGGGTGAAAAGCATTCAAAGTCCAAGGACCTCTTATGCCTGTGCCTAGGCAAAGGTGCTGGACCTGTCCCGAGTTCCCAGCTTAGGGGAGTTGGCAGATTATTTTTTCCTGCATCTTAATTTGTTCCCTCTCCAAATCTGGGAGAATGGCTTAGGGCACACAACAGGTCTTTCTTCCCACCCAGGGCACACAACAGGTCTTTCTTCCCACCCAGGGGATGCAGCAATGTCTGAAGTCAGCTTGGGACCCAATGCAGAGTAGCAAGAGGTCAGATGAATGGGAGACAGGTTTTACCTAAAGGGGTGTTTTTTGATCCATGTGATATATTAGACTCATGTACTTAAGGTTTGCCAATTGAGTGCTGCTTTTCACTGGTTTTGGAGGCGTGGGTAGATTCTCTGCCCCTTGGTCTCTCCAGATGTGGTAAATGAGTCCCGAGTGCCACTGCTTGCCTCACCACCCACAGTCGATCTGGCCTTCAAGATGCTCGTTCCCGCTGGGTCAGGTCTGGCAACTCTTTGCTGTGTCTGAACCTTAACTCCCTCCCTCTGCCACTCAGTCCAATTCCTCAACTTTGCCTTTCATGTTCAGGGCTCCTAGATTGTCATATATAGTCAATTCACTGGGTTTTTTTTTTTTTTTTTTGGTCTTTGTTGTAAGGGGGACCACAGGAAGCATCTGACTACTCCACCATCCTGGCCCTGCCTGGTCTTTTCTTTCTTTCCTGTTTTTTTAATGACTCTTGCTTTCTTCACGTATGATGCCCTTGATGTTACTCCACAACTTGTCTCATCTTCAGTCATTAGTGTTCATTGCGTCAAATCGATCCTTGAGATGGTCTCTAAATTCAGGTGGGCTATATACTCAAGGTTATACTCAAGGTTGTACTTTGGTTCTTGTGACTTGTTCTAACTTTCTTCAGTTTCGACTTGAACTTGCATATGAGCAATTGATGGTCTATTCAACAGTTTAGCTTTTCTGTCTTTTCCACAGATGTAGTCGATTTAATTCCTGTGTATTATATCTGGTGAAGTATAGTTACCATTTATGTTGCTGAAAAAAGGTATTTGCAATGAAGAAGTCATTGGTCTTGCAAAATTCTGTCATTCAATCTCTGGCATTGTTTCTATCACCGACGCCATATTTTCCAACTACCGATCCTTCTTCTTTGTTTCCAACTTTCACATTCCAATCTCCAGTAATTATCAATGCATCCTGATTGCATGTTTGATTAATTTCAAACTGCAGAAGTTGGTAACAATCTTCAATTTCTTCATCTTTGGCCTTAATAGTTCGTAAATTTGAATAATAGTGGTATTAACTGGTCTTCCCTGTAAGCATATGGATATTATCCTATCACTGATGGTGCCGTACTTCAGGATAGATCTTGAAATGTTCTTTTTGCCAATGAATGCAATGCCATTCCTCTTCAAGTTGTCATTCCTGACATAGTAGGCCATATGATTGTCTGATTCAAATTGGCCAATACCTGTCCACTTCAATTAATGCCTAGAATATCAATGTTTATGCATTTGATTTCAGTTCTGATGACTTTTAATTTTGCTAGATTCACACTTTGCACATTCCAATTATTAATGTACTTTTGCAGCTATTTCTTCTCATTTTGAATTGTGCCACATCAGCAAATGAAGGTCCTAAAAGCTTGACTCCATCCATGTCAATAAGGTCAACTCTACTTTGAGGAGGCAGCTCTTCCCCAGTCGTCTTTTGAGTGCCTTCCAACCTGAAGGGCTCATCTTCCAGCATTATATCAATGTTCCGCTGCTATTCATAAAGTTTTCACTGGCTTAATCTTTTCAGAAGTAGACTACCAGGTCCTGCTTCCTAGTTTGTCTTAGTCTGGAAGCTCAGCTGAAACCTGTCCACCATGGGTGATCCTGCTGGTATTTGAATTCCAGTGGCATAGCTTCCAGCATCATGGAACACATAAGCTCTCACAGTACGACAAACTGACAGACACGTGGGGGATATAAGTATTAGTATATAGTATACATTAAAGCATATTAAAATGTATCCCAACCGGAGTAAAAAAGGCAGTTTGTAAAAGAAGTAGAAAATCAAGATAATCTACCGTGTTAATAATAATAATAATAGTAAAAGAAACCAGTTGAATGAACTCAAAAAATAATGGGGAAATTGGCACATTTTCCACACATTAGTAGTGGGAGCATAAACTAGTAAAATTTTCTGGAAGGCAATTTGGAAATTTGTGTTAAAATCTTTTAAATGTACAGGCTCTTTGATCCAGAACCCCAGCCTTTAAAAATAATCAAGGATGTGTGTGCAAAAATGTACCCACAAGGGTGTTCGTGTTCATCACAGTGTTATAAGAGGAAACAAACAAACAAAAAAAACCTAAATGTCCAACCTTTAGAAATTGGTTGGTTATAATTTATAAGTTTTTAAGTTATAATTTGTAAGCCTCATAGAAGAACAATTGATGAGGAAACGTTCATAATACACTGTTAAGTGTAAGGGCTGCAGGGACCATGGTCTCAGGGAACATCTAGCTCAAGTGACATAATATAGTTTATAAAGAAAATGTTCTACATTGTACCTTGATGAGTAGCATCTGGTGTCTTAAATGCTTGTTAATGGCCATCTAAGATACTCCACTGGTCTCACCTCTTTGGGTGCAAGGGAGAATGAAGAAAACTAAAGACACAAAGGAAAGATTAGTCCAAAGGACTGATGGACCATATCTACCACGGCCTCCACCAGACTGAGTCCAGTACAGCTAGATGGTGCCCAACTCCACCACTGACTGCTCTGACAGGGATCACAATAGAGGGTCCCGGTCAGCGCTGGAGATAAATGTAGAGCAAAATTCTGACTCATGAAAAAAGACTAGACTTACTGGCCTGACAGAGACTGGAGAAACCCTGAGAGTATGGCCTCCAGACACCCTTTTAGCTCAGTAATGAAGTAACTCCTGAGGTTCACCCTTCAGCCAAAGATTAGACCAGCCCATAAAATAAAATGAGACTAAATGGGGACAGCAGCCCAGGGGGCAAGGACAAGAAGGCAGGAAGGGACAGGAAAGCTGGTAATAGGGAGCCCAAGGTCGAGAAGCAGAGAGTGTTGACATATCATGGGGTTGGTAACCTGTATCACAAAACAATATGTGTACTAATTGTTTAATGAGAAGCTTTTGTTCTGTAAATGTTCATCTAAAGCATATTTAAAAAAAAAACCCACTTACAAAAATAGTGAGGCTGAACATCTTTTAGGAAGTATAGCTCATGACTATAAATTTTTATCACTTAGTGTAAAATAATTTTCTAAGTGGGTTAAACATGCAGAATGACTTTTACAATATTATGGATCTTTTCATAAATGAACAGTTATGGAAAATAAGTCAGTAGAAATAAGAACAAATAGAATTATTAAGTTAACATAATAAATAAAGTTTAGCACTTAAAAAATAATATAGTGTTAAGGGCAAAGAGCAGGTTCTAAATAATACATACAATGTGACCCCAGTTATGCTTTAAAATGTACATGCATACATGTATCTTCAAAAACAAGGATGTGCAGTACACCCATATTTCCTGAATCTGGCAGATGCTGGTATTTTAGTTACTCTTATATGGCTCAAGGGTAGATCTTTAGCTTCAGCATGTCATAGATAAAATATTTCTTAGGAAAATCTACTTCCTGTAGCCCTAAACAACTTTCTAATAAATAATTTAGTGTCTTACCTATCTTGTACTCAAAAGGAGTCAGATGACTCCAGAATTTCTTTCTCCTAAAAGGAAATGATAACTTCCCCCTCCTGCCCCTGCTGTTTAAATAAGTTCTCTTATGGGTTTATACATGTATAAATTTTGAGCTCGAGTTAACTCTCAAAATACAGTTTTTGAACCTGGAAGGCTATAGGTAGGACGTGAAACTTTGTGACCACATTAACATTGTCATGAGTCTCTGTTTCTTCTTACGCTGTGGTCCCTCAGTGCCATCTAACTCTAACTGAAAAGTGGTGTACCAGAGTGGGCAGGCCAGCAGGCAGAGGACCAAGTCTAGAAAATCAGTTACAGCAAGAATCAGAACTAAAACCAGAACCCAAAATCAGAAAGCCTGAGAATCAGCCAGAAATGTATTTTGGTGTGTAGGTAAAGCATTAACATGGCAGGATATTTGCCCAGCTACCTTTCCAAGCAGAGGCTTCTCACATGTTAGGACTTACCTGGAAAATGTGGGAAAGCCTGGTTTGCAAAGGAGGACTGATTGGATCCACCTGGCTGGTCTAAGTGGCAAGGTGGGCTGAGAAGCTAAGTAGCTCTGGGGGTGGCAGTAGGAAATGGGGGAAAATACACTTCCCCATAGTTCTAGGAGCTTTCCCATTTATACTAAAATAAACCTGGGTCCTTTCTCCTCCAAACGTTAATTGGAGAGCTGAGGCTGGTGGAGAAAAGAGAGCCCAGACAAGGCCTTATTTTAATTGAGTTTTGATCTAAGAGCCCTTTAATGTGGGATATAAGACTTTCTCTTGTGGCCCATACTCTTGGGCTTATAGTGGTTAATTGGTGTTGCTCTGAGCTGCTGCAGCCTGGGAGAAGGGTTGTCATGCTCTCTAGAAGGTGCTGATAGTCCACATTTCTGCACATGGAAACCTATGTTAAAAACTTTTCCCCAGATTGCCTGGAGCATTAAAAGTTTGCCAGCAGCCACCAAGATACAACAATTAGTCTCTATTCACCTGGAGCAACAGAGAAGGGAGAGTTGGAACAGGAGGAGAAAATGGAATGAGTGGCTAACCGCTTCCATGAACAACTGCCTCCTTTGTCATGAGACCAGAAGAACTGGATGGTGTCCAGCTACCATTACTGAAGATTTTGATCAAAGATTCTATAGAAACATTCTGATCAAAGGGGGGAAATGCAGAACGTAATTTCAAACTCTTATGGAATGCAGACTTTCTAGAGCCATTGAGGCTGGATGGACCCCCTAAACTATTGCCCTGAGATAATCTTTAGAATTTAAACCAAAAATATCCCCTGAAGTCCTCTTTAAACTAAGCAATAGTTTAGGTTAATTAGCAAAGAATGTCTTTCTTGAGCATTGTGTTCTTTCAAAGAACTATCTATATGCGATCAAAATGACTACAGCAATTCGGAAAGATTAGATAGTAAGGTTACGGGGCAGTGAGTTAATGGAGGAAGAACAATTCAGAAAAGGAGGGTGAGAATGTTTGCACAACTCAAAGAATGTAATCAACGTCACTGACTTGTGTGCGTAGAAATTGTTAATTTTGTGTATGTTCTGCTGTGTATATTTTCAACAACAAAAAAGCTCTTCCCCAAAGACAATGACTCTGATTCTAGATTTTTAGACAGATTATAGACAAGACTGGCTAAATAATGTGAGAGACCTAGTATTCAAAAATCATTAAGACTTCCAAGATGGCACCATAACAGAATTAAATCAAGCATGGATCTCTTCTGAGCGCCAGGAGCCCTCTGCAACTGCGCAGGTCACATGCTCATGAAGCCTGTCCCCCCCGCCCCCCACACACATTATCTTCATGTTTTACAAAACCAAACCAAAGGCCAATTTTTCCCTTCCCTGAACATAGTTTTTTTTTTTTTCTTCCTGTATTTATCTCATTTAATGATGCCACTATTTACTCAGGCAAAAAGGTAGGAATCATCCCAGATTCCTCTCTCTCTCTCACTCCATCATCCAATTAGTGATCATTGCTACTAATTTCATCTGGAAAATATATTTTTTTTTTCCAGCAAGTCATCTCATCTTCATCTCTATCGTGGTTCAGGCTCTCATTATCTCTTTTTATCTCATCATATCTGAATCCATCCCCCAGAATGATCTCTCTAATTTGCTAATCTTACCACTTCATGTTGTTGTTAACCAAAAAAACCCATTGCCAGTCTAGTTGATTCCTACTAATAGTGACCCTATAAGACAGAGTAGAACTGCCCTGCAGGGTTTCCAAGGCTGCAGTCTTTACAGAAGTAGACTGCCACATCTTTCTCCCTTGGAAGGGCTGGTGGGTTTGAACCACCAACGTTTTGGTTAGCAGCTGAGTGCTTTAACCACTGTGCCACCAGGGCTCCACATGTTGTTGTTAGGTGCCATCAATTCAATTTCAGCTCATGGTGACCCCTTGACAGAGTAGAACTGCCCCATATGGTTTTCTAGGCTGTAATCTTTACCCGAGCAGATCACCAAATTTTTCTCCTGCGGAGCCACTGAGTAGGCTGGAATCGATATCCTTTTGGCTAGCAGCCGTTGTGCCACCATGGCTCCCTGATCACATCATAACACTGTTTAAAAACCTTCAAAGTCTCCTTAAGAACAAAAACAAACCTGTTGCACTCAAGTCAATTCTGACTCATAGTGACCCTATGGGACAGAGTAGAATGCCCCATAGAGTTTCCAAAGGAGCACCTGGTGAATTCAAACTGCCGACCTTTTGGTTAGCAGCTGTAGCACTTAACCACTATGCCACCAGGGTTTCCAAAGTCTCCTTAGAACTTACAAAATAAAAGCCACATGATTTAGCATGGTGCACGTCATCATCTGCCACCTGGCTCCTCCATTCTGCCAAGGATTAGCTCTCATTGAACCCCACCTCTCACTTTAATGTTCCAGTAACACCAAACTGCTAACAGTTCCTCAGAGCCCTGGTGGCACAGTGGTTAAGAGCTCGGCTGCTAACCAAAAGGTCAGCAGTTCGAATCCATCAGCTGCTCCTTGGAAAGCCTATGGAGCAGCTGTACTCTGTCCTATATGGTTGCTGTGAGTCAGAATCGACTCCATGGCAATGCATTTTAACAGTTCCCTACACGCTCCGTGCGGTTATGCCATTGACACCTTTGAATTGTGGTGTTGGCGAAGAATATTGAGTATACCACGGGCTGCCAAAAGAACAAACGAACGTGTCTTAGAAGAAGTACAAGCAGAATGCTCCTTAGAAGCAAGGATGGCGAGACTGCATCTTACATACTTTGGACATGTTGTCAGGAGGGATCAGTCCCTGGAGAAGGACATCATGCTTGGCAGAGTACAGGGTCAGTGGAAAAGAGGAAGACCCTCAACGAGGTGGATTGAGACAGTGGCTGCAACAATGAGCTCAAGCATAACAAGGATTGTAAGAATGGCACAGGACAGGGCAGTGTTTCGTTCTGTTGTGCATAGGGTCGCTGTGGGTCGGAACCGACTCAACGGCACCTAACAACAACAACAACAATAACATGCTGTTCCTTCTGTCAGAAATACCCTTTCCCACTTTTCTTATATTACCTATTGTGGCAAGTTAAAGAATGACCCCCAAAGATATCCAGGTCCTAATCCCTGGAACTCCGGAATGTTACCTTATATGGCAAGAGACTTTGCAGATGTGATTAAATTAAGAATTCTTGTGTTGGGGAGTTATTTGGGATTATGAGGTGGGCCCTAAAATGCAATCATAATTGTCTTTATTAGAGGGAGACAGAGGGAGATTTCACCACACAGGAGAAGAGAAGGAGATATGAAGAAGGAGCAGAAAGAGATTTGAAGTTGCTACACTGCTGGCCTTGAAGGTGGAAAAAGGGGCCCTGAGCCAAGGAACACAGGGAATGCAGCTATAGAAGCCAGAAAAGGTAAGGAACAGATTCTCTCCCAGAGCCCCCAGAAGGAGCATGGCCCTGCCGACACCCTGGTTTTGGCTCAGTAAAACCCATTTCAGACTTCTGAACTCCAGAACTGTGAGAGAATAAACGTGTGTTGTTTCAAGCTACCAAGTTTGTAGTTATTTGTTATAGCAGCCGCAGATAACTAATATACCTCCCACTACTACCTCCCCATCTTGCCACCACCTGGGCTAAGTGCCCTTCCTCAGGGCACCCATAGCATCTACTGCGTGCTTCTACCGTACTATACTAATTGTACTTTTCTGATTTCCCGCATTAGGTCATATGCTCCTGGAAGGCAAGGACCTTGTATTATTCCTCTTTATGTTCTTGGCCTCTAGCCCAGTGCCTGGGACAAAAAAGGTACCTCATAAATATTTACTGAGCTGAACTTCCTCACAGGGTGAAAAGTAGAGCAAGAGGAACGCTGAGGGGGGAAAAATCTATTTCAGTTCAAGAAGTTACTTTTCCTATGGTCATAAATTTCACTGCTTTAGGGTAGGCGGCCCCAATAGAGCAGGATGTGCAGAAAACAGAACACTCAGGTTACAAACAACCAGGGTGCAGGGCCTTTCCAATGGAAAGAGAAAACTGTCGCAGAGTAAGCACTTATTTACATGCATTTTGGTAGAGCATTTTATGTTGTCTTTGTTGGGTGCCATTGAGTTGACTCCAACTCATCATGAGCCCATGTGACAGAGTAGAACTGGCCCATAGGGTTTCCTTGGCTGTAACCTTTATGGGACCAGATTGCCAGGTCTTTGTCCACAGAGTCACTTGGTGGGTTTGAACTGACAAACTTTTGGTTAACAGCTGAGTGTTTAACCATTGTGCCATCAGGGCTCCTTAGAGCTTTTTACAGAGAACAATATTACTGGGATAGCACTGGAATATCATGGATAAAGTCTATGTCTACTGTGATTTTTGAGAAATTAAAAAGTACAGGCTGTGAATTTTGCGCAAATAGCAATAACCAGTTGCCACTGAGTCTATACTGACTCGTAGTGACTCCATGTTTGTCAAAGGAGAACTGTGCTCCATAGGGTTTTCAGTGGCTGGTTTTTCAGAAGTAGATTGCCAGGCTTTTTTCATGAGGCACCTCTGGTGGACTTGAACCTCTAACCTTTCAGTTAGCAGGTGAGCACATTAACCGTTTACACTGCCCAGGGACTTTGCAAATAGTAATAAGGACTCATAACAGGCAGTGACATCCCAACACAGATCAGCATAGGACAAAACCACTGAAGAACACAGAGATGCATCAGCAGAACTTGGAAAGAGCCAGAGAGGGTTTTGGTCTACAGGAAAAACTTTTCTCAGCTGTACTGACTAAGGGTTTCCACCAGTTTCTTAGTCAAGAAGAACTAAGTTTATGTCATAGCCCCATGGTGTGCTGGATATAGTTATACATATGGATCTCTGCTTATTTCCTGCATAATAAAAATGATATTGTTACTACATAATGTAATATAATGGTCAATTATGATCAACCTGTTTTTTGTTGCCTTTATAGATTCCTGAGTTAATGAATACCCTGCAATGTTGTTCTCTGGCCTGGAAGGATCCTGATTATTAGTTGCCATCAGGAATCTGGTGACCACAGTGGGTAAAAAAACCAAGTAAGCGACTCCACGAACAGACAGCTCCTTTAACAAGGCTTATTTCTGCCTAGGTTAGCCATACATTGCCTATGCAGATCTCAGAAGAGCTAGGTTATTCTCATGTGTGATATGACCCAACTTATAATTCACTCTGCTAAAAGACAAATGTTGAAATGATTAAAAAATTCCAAAACTCATAAAAATTGCCCATATTAACTGAGAAATCTCACCCTCCCAAGTCGCCATCTAGTGAACTCCAACTCAAAGCGACCCCACAGGTGTCAGAGTAGAACTGTGCTCCGTAAGGATTTCAGTGAATCATTTATCAGAAGTACATCACCAGGCCTTTCTTCTGAGGGGCCTCTGGGTGAACTCAAACCTCCAGCCATCTGGCTGGCAGCTGAACGAGTTAACTGCACTCTCTAGGGACTTGGAGAAAATTCAAGTCTTACAAAAACTAAAGAAAATGATAACACCAGTAGGTTAAGCTTTGATCACTGTGCACAACAGTAAATAGTACAACAAATTGTCTATAAAAAGTGGTGTTGATGCTTCCACTTCTCCCATGCCAGCCTCTCTCGCTACCCACCACTTCTCTATTTAAAACCAAATCAAAGTCGACCCTCATTAAGAAGTTTACTCCTGTTCAGTGGGTTAAGGTCATAAAAATCCACTGCAGAAGCAAGACTGACAGTGATGGCCATTGCTGCACAGATTTCAAGGCAACTATTCAAATATTTTTTTTTTTTTTATTCAAATATATGTGGAAAGCCAGGAGGAGAATTAACCGTTAATCATTTCACGAAGAGTTCATGTTTACAAATAGAAGCCCTAACTTCAGACTTGGTGAGCTCTCTAAGGTACTTAACATGCTGTAGGCACTCAACAAAAATTAAATTAACATATCAAGGCATTTTTAACACAAGAGAAACAGCTGTGTTTGGGGCCTGTTGACTGTCTCAAGTTACTTGAAAGCATTTTGTTTTGGTAACACATTTGGCAAGTTCTCTTCCCCTTCATTTTCATACCCATGTGTATTTAAGGAAGAATCTAATCCATATGTTCCTGATTCTATTATACTTGACTCATCCCAGTATGGCTTTATAAAAGCTATTTGAATGCCAAGAATCTTGCAAGTTTCCTAACAAACTTTGAATTTTTATTTTTTCCAAGAACTAGAAATTTAGTTTTGTTCATCCAAACCTCCGAGATTTCTTCTTCTTTTTTTTTTTTTTTTATGGAAACACGTGGACTTTCACTTATCACTGTATTAGTGTTTAGTTACAGCTTGGGATGATGACTGGCAAAAATGATGACATGAATAAAATGGTACAAAAGCTTGGCTATTTGGTAATCCTATTGCTTAACTGTCCAAAAAGACATGGACCCTAAAATGAGATCATTGCAGGAAATATTAGTCAAGCTCTTGAAACTTCTTTTCTTGCTCCAATTCAATGAAAAATATTAGCATCAAGTAAGTGCAAGTCATTCTGTTGTTATAGCAGGCAACTCCTGGAATGTTTGCTCTACCACAGCTTTAAAGTCCTCCGGGCCCTCCTTCTCTTCACTCTTCACAAGGGGGGCTTGTGGCAGCGGCCTGAGTAAAATGACCATACCCCCTCAATTATGGTTGATGATTGGACTGAATGGGACCTGCCAGAGTCTCTCCTGTTGAAATTTTCAATTGGGAGAATAAAACAGTTGTGGGGAGAAGGGAGAGGAGAATAAGAAGGAGGAAGAGGAGGAGGAGCACGCAAAGGAGAAGAGAAAAAGAATGAAAAGAGAGAGATTGGTGTGGTCTATTTGGGTGACTTTGTATCATGTCAACTCAAGAACTGAGAGTGGGGGGTTTCTGGTATAGGGTCTGTGGCACAGAGTAAGCCAATAAGCCAGCACACAAAGACAGTAGGAACCAGAAGATCAATGTGTATATTTCATGTGTTACGTCCCCTTAAAATCTGTTATAATGATTGCGTTTTAGAATTGGATAAATTCAGTAGGTTTTATTATACTTTGTTTGGTGATCAACAGAGAAATACTACATTTCTCCTAAGGGGCTGGATAGAAAGGATGGTTCATATTACTCATTTGCAAGGTATTGAGTAGAATTTGTGTAAAGAAATGTTGAGGCTATATTTAAAAACTAGTTTATTTAAGGGGACAAGATGTACTAGAGAAATAGCAATCCATGCAATTGAAAGAATGATGAGAATTTCCAGAAGCTAAAATGATAAAAGTACTAAAGTCCAAACTCGGTGGAAAGACTAAATCTAGTTTCTGCAAAAGTAGTTCATTATTCAAAGGACAAAACGTTATTATTTTTAAAATTCCTGTTGTTAGGAAAAGGAGCCTTGTACAGTGCTCAGCAGCTAACTGATAGTTTTGTGGTTTGACCCACCAGCTGCTCCCCAGGAGAAAGGTGTGACAGTCTGCTTCCAGAAAGATTTACACCTTAGAAACCCTATGGGGCAGTTCCACTTTGTCCTATAGGGTTGCTATGGTTGGAATTGACTTGAGGGCAATGGGTTTGGGGTTTTTTGGTATTGCTAGAAACATCATAAAGAACAACTAGATGGAATTATAGCGAAATCTGGCAAGCTGAACTGATGCAATTTAATGTTGCTCATTAATTCATCATCATTATTGTCATCATCACCATAATCATATTGCATTTATTAAGCCAGCTCTTAAACAAGTCAATGTATAATTTTAGCAAAACTGATATGCTAACAATATGACATATAAAATAGCATATGCAAACCCAGTGCCGTTGAGTCGATTCCGACTCACAGCAACCCTATAGGATGGAATAGAACTGCCCCATAGAGTTTCCAAGGAGTGCCTGGCAGATTCGAACTTCCAACCCTTTGGTTAGCAGCCATAGCACTTAACCACTGTGCCGCCAGGGTTTCCTGTCACACCCAAATATAAATATGAATGAAATAAGACAACTATGAATGAAATATACAGTGAACACTTACTTTCATGTCTTTATTAAGGAAGCTCCAGGCAGATGAGGATGAAGGTAAGAAAGCAACACTTTGAAAAAGTTCTAAAAAGACCTTGATAAATAACATTTCAAGGTCCTGAAAGAATTTACTGATTTATTGTCAAACACATGATGATAATCTTAGAATAATCAGAGGTTCAGGGAATGCCAAATAGAGACAAATGCTGATTTTTTTTTTTTTTTAAGGAGGAGAAAGATTCCAGGAATTTAAAACCAGTAAGCTTATTCTCAGTCCCTGGAAAAATTACACAACAGGTTGTTAACTAGTTCATTTGTGAAATAAGGAAAGGAAGGAGTGATCACAAATTTATAGATGGCACAGAGTGAGAAATTCATTGTCTCGCTTTACAACTGAATCAGGTTCCAGGAGAAGAGTGGACTAAACTTATAATGTAATTTAAAAAATAATATCGGAATTATTATTGGCTGTCCCTAAGCCAAGAGAATGTGACCCAGCTGAAGCTGGGCCCACAAAGACTCACAAGGACACATCAACTGAGCCCTGAAATAAAGACAATAGATGGAATGATCTTAGAAATTATCTTTTAGGGAAGAAAAATATTTTTAGGGAACTTTTCACATAACGCCAATCAAACAGGACACAAAAGATTTTTTCACTCCTATCTTTTTCTACTCATAGCGACCCCATAGGACGCTATGAGTCGGAATCGACTGGATGGCAACGGGTTTGGTTTTTTTTGTTGTTTGTGTTTTTTTTTTTTTTTTAATCTTTTTCTATTAACATTTAAAAAAATTTTAGTGAATAGAAATTTGTTGAACCAGTGAAGGCCCGCCTGACTGTCGGGTTACTGAAACCTATACCAACGAAGACACTCCTGACTGTGGGGTTACTGACAGTTAAGAAAGGCAATTCAATATATAAGACCACAGTTTCTAGCCCATCTGTGAAAAGGTGAAGCTTTCACCCATTTTTGTGATGTTAATATATACTGATGATTCTGTTACCTCCCTCGGATTCAGGCAGAAATTAGCTCTGGCAGCAGGCTTGATCTCTTTCCACTTTTATCTGTTTGAATATATGCCGAATAAAAACTTTTTTTTTTTTGCTTTACTGAACTTTGTGATGTTTTCCCCTACAACAAATGAAAATTAATAGAAACAGATGTAAAGTGTTGCATAGGATTTGAAATCCATTGCAAAAGAGGGAGAAACGGATGCTATCAGTTCACAGGAAGGAGTTTAGTGTAAATCTTTGACGAGAAGTGGCGCACAGAACCGGGGAGTAACTGTTGATGGTGCTTTTCAGAGGTCAACACACACCTGGAGTATTGCATCCCACTTGAGGACATAACAATACTGACAAATTTGTGGATTACCAGAGAAGACATGAAATAACAAGATGGAAACCTTCAAATACCTGAAGGCTTCACATGGCAGAGGGATTTACTGTATCTTGTAGAACTCCAAAAGGCAAAGGACTATGTCCTACCGAGAGTCGGTTACAAGTAAGGTATTACAAAAGCCAACACTAATTAAACACTTACTGAATGCTGGACACTGTGCTAATTATATTTATCATATCATTAAATGCTCACACACACACAAAAGAAAACCCTGATAAGGTATGTGTTATTATCCTTGATTTACAAATGAGAAAAATGAAGAATAGAGGTTAAATAACCTTAACCAAGGTAACACAAGTAGTGGAGGACAGAGCAGTGTTTTGTATTTGTTTTTAATGAAACTTTCTATGAAGGTTTACACAGCCAAAGCCATTTTGAGCCCTGAGCCCCAGGTTCACCTGTCTCTGCTAAAGAAATTGTGAGATGATGAATTTGCAGCTACAGAAGCTGTCCTGGATTGAATTGTGTCCTCCAAAAATGTATGTATCAATTTGGCTAGGCCATGATTCCCAATAGTGTGTGATTGTCCACCATTTTGTCATCTGATGTGATTTTTCTGTGTTGTAAATCCTACTGGTATGATGTTAATGAGGTGGGATAGGTGGCAGTTATGTTAATGAGGCAGGCCTCAATCTACAAGATTGGATTTTGTATTGAGCCAATCTCTTTTGAGATATGAAAGACAGAAGTGAACAGAGAGACACGGGGGACCTCATACCACCAAGAACGCAGCACCAGGAGCAGAGCATGTCCTTTGGATCTGGGTTCCTGCTGGGAGAAGCTCCTAGTCCAGGGGAAGATTGACGACAAGGACCTTCCTCTAGAGCCGACTTTCCCCTGGAGCTGATGCCCTGAATTTGGACTTCTAGCCTACTAGACTGTGAGAAAATGAGCCTCGTTTGTTAAAGCCATCCACTTGTGGTGTTTCTGTTACAGCAGCACTAGATAACTAAGACAGAAGTGTTCAGAGGCTGCATGAAAAAAGTGTAATTAAGGATGTTTTAGAGGCAGTTTTTCCTTTAGTGGGACATTAATGTACATTATCTCCAAGCATATTTTTCCAATTTGAGAATTAATGAATTTGAAAGTCTGAAAGCACGAGTTCCAAGATGTTACTAGTGTTTCACACTGAGAGTTGGGATTAGAAAGCATTTTTACTTTCCTATATAGACTTTGCTGTACTTCATGAATTTTTTTTCCTACGAGCACGTGTACAGTTATAATTACAAAGAAACACTTGCGCTGTTTCCTTCGGAGGAAAGGAAAAGGATCCATGAATGTGAGTAAAAAAATGTGAACGATTTTCACGCTGTTCAAAGGGTGAATTAAATGGGCTTTATATACTTTTTTTTTTTTTAATATACTTTCAGAACTTAAAAACATGTTTCCCAGGATAGATTTTTTTTTTTTCTGAAAAATTTTAGTAATTTTGCATGATTTTCCCTTTACACTGAGGAAAAAAAAAAGAAGACGTTAATCAAGCAGGACTCATGGGGTGTGATCTGAAAGCAACTTTATTCTCCTTCCACCCCTTCTCTGTACCCCAGCCCTCCCTTCACACACTCACCACTCCATGGGGTGATTTGTGGGTCCTTCAGGGCTCTCCCCACCTCACGGCGGATCTCTTACCAGCTGTCCTCTGGATTCAAGGAAACTTACCTCCTCTGTCCCTGACGCTGGGAAGACACCTCCAATCTCATTCTGCTGAGATCTTGCCTCTCCAGGCTGCCACAAGAGTTAAAACAACCTTATCCAGGCTCTCTCCTGTGTGGCTTCATCTGGCTCATAGGTAACACTTCCCTGCGATCTGCCACTAGAGGGCGTACAGTCACACCCAAACACACCTCTTTTTGCTGCCACAGGCAATTCTAGCCATCCAGTTTTCTGTGCATTATGTCTTTTTCAAGCCCACCTCAGACACCATCTGTGTGGGGCAATTACTAAGCTTCCTATCTGGTGGCAGTGATGTTCACAGCACACAAATCCTACCCTCTACAGAAATCTTGTCTAATCTCCAATGAGAAATCTTGTCTAATCTCCAACAGCAACTAATTTATACCCTCAAGGTGGGATTCGAGTTGAGGGTAACAAAATTGGCTTTAAAGATTTGTTTTGCAAGTTCCAGCTGGTGGCCTCCACCTCATTTTGGGAAGTGGAAGTAGTTAACACAAGGTGGGATTTGAGTTGAGGGTAATGAAACTGATTTTAAGTATTTTTATCCACCTCACTTAGGGAAGTGAAAGCAGTTAACACCTATTGTCTTGGGGCCTCTCTAGAAACAAAGCCTGTGAAAGGACTCCATCTTAATTTAACATCCTGCTACGTGAAGTATCACATACTGGAATCATATCAAGGTTTTGACATTATATTTGTGGAAAGAAGGAAGAGAAGGAGAATAGGAGAGATTGAGAGCAGAAACAACATTAAATTTTCCTAGGTGTCTATTATATACCTGGTGCAAGGACCCCTGGTGGCACAGTGGTTAAGAACTCAGATGCTAACCAAAATGTCGACAGTTCTAATTTACCAGCCACTACTTAGAAACCCTACAGGGCAGCTCTAGTCTGTCCTATAGGGTCGCTATGAGTCAGAATCGACTTGACGGCAACGGGTATATCAGGCTCTTTGAAATACATATATTTGGGGTGTTGTTACCCTAGAGTTTACACATGGGAAAACTGAAGCTCCCAGTGGAGGTGACCTAACTTGCACAAAATCACTCAGCCCAGGAGCGATAGGTCCTAAGTCCAGCTGACTCTGAATACCAGGCTTTTACTGCTGTAACCACATGCTCTTTCATGGCTAAAGCGTGATCAATTACTAACGTATGTAGTAAACCAATGACTTATATGTTAAAGTAAATGAACCCATTGCCACTGAGCTGAGTCCGACTCACAGTGACCCTATAGGGCAGAGTAGAGCTGCCCCATAGTTTCCAAGGAGCACCTGGTGGATTCAAACAGCCGACATTTTGGTTAGCAGCCATAGCTCTCAACTACTATGCTACCAGGTTTCTAAAGTAAATAAAAGACCAGTGTATTACTTGATATATTAAAAACAAAACAAAACAAAAAAAAAACACTCCTTTTAAAGATGAAAAGCTAGATGAACCATTGTTATGGATTGGATTGTGTCCTCCCAAAATATGTTGTAAATCCTAACCCCTATACTTATGGATGGAAACCCTGGTGGTGTAGTGGTTAAGTGCTACAGCTGCTAACCAAGAGGTTAGCAGTTCAAATCCGCCACGGTTTCCTTGGAAACTCTGTGGGGCAGTTCTACTCTGTCCTATAGAGTTGCTATGAGTCAGAATCTACTCGACAGCAGTGGATTTGGTGTTTTTTTTTTTTTTTAATACTTATGGATTTAATCCCATTTGGGAATTGGATTTTCTGTGTTATGTTAATGAGACCACATCAGTAGGATGTGTTTCAAACCAATCACCTCTGAGATATAAAAAGAGCAGTTTAGGCACAGAGAAGGAATTGCCAATGTAGGGGAAGCTGAAGATCACCTTGGCCACATGAATACTGCCAAAGAAACCACGAACAGAAGCTGAAAAGAGACAAGGCCCTTCCCTCGGAGACAGCTGACAGAGAGAAGAGCCTTCTCCTAGAGCCAGTGCCCTGAATTCAGACGTCTAGCCTCCTAAACTGTGAGAAAATAAATTTCCGTTGTTAGAGCTACCCCTTGTGGTGTTCCTGTTTCACACCACTAGATAACTAAGATAACCATTGATCACTTTTATCCTGTTGCCAGTGGCTTGTTCCTAGGCTATTGCTGTAAGGCAGAATTCCACAGACTACCTGCAGCCCAATCACCTGGGGGGCGGGGGGGGGGCAGAAACTCTGACCTCCCTCTCCTCCCTCCCTCCCTCTGATCTGCTGGGGTCCTTGTTGACCAACCCCACCTGTAAGCCAGAGGGCACAATGTTGTTCATCCAGGTCAACCTACTGGGGCTTAGAGCAGGCTGAGGAATGCTGAGGGCTTGTGGGAGGTCTCTAGTACAAGAGGTGTTTGCATTCTTTGAGAAAGGCATCACTGCCAGCACCCTGTGAGTCAAAGTGCTCTGAAGAGATGGGAAAATCAAAACAAACCAAACTTATTGCTGTGGAGTCGATTGTGATTGATAGTGACCCTACAGGACAGAGTAGAACTGCCCCATAAAGTTTCTAAGGAAAAGCCAGTGGATTTAAGCTGCCGACCTTTTGGTTAGCAGCTGAGTGCTTAACCACTGTGCTACCAGGGGTCTCCCAATGCTCCAGAAGAGGAGTGTTAGTCCAAGGGAGAGCCCGTGTGGAAGTACGAGGCAGCCCCAGTGCTCCAGGCAGCCAGCGAACCGGATCAGGGACAGAAAGGCAAATAAGTACAGGGACAATTAGCAGGGCTTGTGTGACCAGGCTGTAATGGAAGGTCCCATTTGGGGTGATGCCTGTCCTCAAGGCAGGGTGTGTCCTCAGGAGCACTGAGTCTTTTGTCAGGGAGGCCACAGACAGTATTAATTACAGGGTCATTAATATAAAAAGAAGGAGCCCTGGTGGTGCAACTGTTAAAAGTAGGTCGTCATTGAAACTTACCCAGCAGGAGGAAGACCTGGAGATCTGCTTCTGTAAAAAATAAAAAAATTTTTTTTTTTTTTGTAAAAAATACAGCCTAGAAAACCCTATAGAGGCAGTTCAACTTAATTACATGAGGTCACCGTGAGTCAAAATAGACTTGACGGCACCTAACAAGAACAAAATTATAAGAAGACCCTTGCTGGTGAGCTAGAGAACTTGGATTTGAAATGCAACAAGGGAAGAAACCTAGGAAGTACATAGGCTTCCAAGCAGGTGCTTGAGCCTAGAAAAGGGTCCTTGGTGGTATAGGTGCGCCTGGTACAAGGGCCACAAGTGTCTATTGAGATGGTTTGAACGCCACGAGGAGAGAAGCATTATTCTAAGGAGGTTCAAGATTCTAGCTATGCACGCAGGAAAAAAAAAAAAAAAAAAAAGGAAGGTTTTAATTTGGAAAAAGGTTGAAGCTTTTGGGTCATCCAAGTGGAACACACAATTATTAGCCTGTGACAATCCTGAAGAGCTGCAATGTCTGGAGGTAAAAGAGTACTCAGTGACGGGGAACAGTATGAGTTTTATCTGACTTCCAAATTTGTCTCCTGCCTCTTAAGTCTATTTTCCACCCAACAGCAAGAGAAGTCTTTATAAAACGTAATGTATCACTCAGCTGCTTAGAGCCTGTCAATAGATTCCCACTGAACTTTGTGTAAAACTTGTCTCAGTCATCTAGTGCTGCTATAACCGAAATATCACAAGTGGATGGCTTTAACAAAGAGAAGTTTATTCTCTCACAGCCCAGTAGAAGTCCAAATTCAGGGCGTCACCTCCAGGGGAAGGCTTTATCTCTCTGTCGCTTCTGGAGGAAGGTCCTTGTCATTAGTCTTCCCTTGGTCTGGGAGCATCTCAGTGCAGAAACCTCAGGTCCAGATGACACACTCTGTTCTCGGCAATGTTTTCTTGGTGGTATGAGGTCCTCGCCTCTCTGTTTGCTTCCTTTTCCTTTTATTTCTTGTAAGACAAAAGGTGGTGCAGGCCACACTCCAGGGAAACTGCCTTTACATTGAATCAGGGATGTGACCTTAGTAAGTGTGTTACAATCCCACCCCAATCCCCTTTAACATAAAGTTACAATCACAAAATGGAGGACAACCACACAATACTGGGAATCATGACCTAACCAAATTGACGCATATTTTAGGGTGACAGAATTCAATCCACGACAAAACTCAAACTCCTTCTTCTAGTTTAAAGTCTCTGGATGGTCTCTCTCAGCTACCACTCCAACCATATCTCCTGCATGCTCCCGTTTACTCTCTGCATTCCATCAATATTCATCAGTCCTTTCCCTAAACTGAGCATGCGCTCCACAGCCTCAGGACCTTTGGACTTGTGGTTCCTTCTGTCTGAATCGTTGGACCATTTCCTTCACCAGCCCCCGTATAGTTGGAGTCTTCCCTGACCACTTTATTGAAAGTAGGTCACCCTTTCTCTCTGCATCCTATTTCTTTCCTTCAAAGCACTCATCTCAATTTACCAGTTTTTATTTGCTTGTTTACTTGTTTATTGGCAGCCTTTCCCACCAGAATGTAAGCTCCATGAGGTCAGGAGTCATGAGTTCTACCTCGTTTACTGTTGAACATCTATTTCCCATGCCTGGCACGGATGGATGGACAGACGGACGGACGGACGGACGGATGGGCGGGTGGGCGGGCGGGCGAGCGGGCGGGTGGATGTCTAAGTCTTCCAAAATCTTGTCTTTGCTTTCTCTGTGCACATTAGAAAACTATGTTATTTAGCATAGAAGTTGTTTGGGTTTTGCTCTGCTAGACACTGCTAAAAGTTTCTTGGCGCTTCACAACTGGAGAGAACCAAAACAATTAGAGACAAAGCAGGAAGTCATTGGACATGGAGGAGAGGTCCCATTTATTCATTCCTGAATAATTACACAAAACATAACAGCACTAATGGGAACTCAAGGTCCAGAAAAGGAAAATGTCGACACATTGCAGGATTGACAACCCATGTCACAAAACAATATGTGTATGAATCATTTAATGAGAAACTAACTTGTTCTGTAATAAAAAAATAACAGCACTTACTCTTTATAGATGTTTAAGATTTGCCTCACGAAAACAAAAAAGATCAAAAGCCTAATTTCCTTACAAGAGAGACTATAAACGACCTTCCGAGCACGTATGTGTGTGGGTGCGTGTGTGCACAGACGTGTGTCTTCTGCAGCCTCTGTGTGCGCAACTAATGGAAGAATTTGAGGCTTACAGAAATTCTGCCTGGTGATTTTGTATAAACAGAATTTACCTTCTTTGCAAAAAGCTAAAAAAAAAAAAAATTCCAGGCAAATCTGGACAATCTGTTTTTGTCTAAAGCCTCTTAGAGTTCTTTCTCAAGGATTTATGATGTCTGAGACATTTTATACCCCGAGACACTGAAAGCCAAGGTGGACAAAAATTAGAAGGAGTACTTGGAAAGAATTCTACCTCTGTATACCATTTCACCTCTAAATTTGTTATTTAATATGATTCTAGGAAAACATGTGTGAGAGAGAAATCTCTTTTTACCTGACTATAGAATTTACAGCAAGGTGGTCCTAGAGAGAAGGATAAAGGCTTATGACAAAGCAACAGAACTGGTCAGGAAATGGAAACAAGAAAAAGACCTCAACAAGATAAGGCCAAAAAGAACCCTGCTGTGCATTGTGGGTAAGAGCCTTGCTTTGGGACTCATAAGCATCTGGGTTCTAGTCCTGGCACCATTACTCACCAACTATGTAGTTTTGTTCCTTAGTCTCTCTAAGTCTTGCTTTCCTGACCTGTAAAATTGCACTGAGAGCAATACATATTTTCAATACTACTATTACGAGGATTGAAGAGCCCTGGTAGCACAGTGGTTAAGCTCTTGGCTGCTAACTGAAAGGCTGGCAGTTCAAACCCACCAGAAAGATACAGCAGTTTGCTTCTGTAAGACTATAGCTCTGAGATCCCAATGGAGATCCCTGTCCTGTAGGGTCTCTATGAGTTGAAATCAACTCAATGGTAATGGGTTATTACAAGGATTGAATGAAAAAACAGTGTGCATAAACCATCAGCACAATACACCTACCAGGTTATCCTTAGTACACAGTAAGTGCTCAAAAAATATTAGCCATAACTATCTGTTGAACTCAGCACTATCCAAGAGAAAAAGATGAGCCATATATGTAATTTTTAAAAATTAAAATTAATTTCTGATAATAATACATGCAGTGAAAGCACATAGAACTGTGCAAAGCTACGGTGGTAGGAAGTAATTTAAATTTTTTCTCGTAGCCACATTAAAAACCAGATGAAATTAATTTTAATAATATATTTTATTTAACCCAGTATAGCCAAAATATTATCATTTTAATATGTAATCAGTATAAATAATTAGTAAGATACTTTCAATATTTGGGGCATCTGACCTCTCACTTCACAAGGAGGAAAGAGAATCACCACCAACATCAGCCCAAAGCCGATTCCTATGAAGTGAGCGTCAGGTATACCTTCTCTCTCCAAACTTTTTACCAATTCTGACACCAGCCACGGCACTCTCTACTTCTTTGCTGGGTTCGATGATTCATTGCAATGGCCACACAAAATTCACAGACAATACTCACGATTATAGGGTTTATTAGGGAAGCAACAGGCTACAATTCAGGATCAGGAATGACTCAGGATACAGTTCTTCCGTCAGGACAGCTTCTCAGCAGTGCCCACAGACAGGCCTCTCAGCCCTTGGCCCCTGAGCCGCTCAGCCCATTGGGCCTCTTTCACCAACCCAGCCTTTGCCCTGCTAGGGCAAGTGTTACAAAGCTCTTTAGCTCCACCAATAAATGCCCGGGGGCACCCCTACTCAACCATCAAGACTCCTGCCCGATGGCACTCAGCTGTCTTGCTCCAGGAAGCCCACCACACATCCCCTGCCAGTCTCCTGGTTCTGCTGCTGCCGGTTCTCTGCCACACTTGCTGGTGCTTCTCACCATCTTGTGCCATGTCTGGTGTTACAGTTTTCTGTCTCCTGGGTTTAGGAGGTTCTCAATGCAGGGACCCTGGGTCCAAAGGATGTGCTCCACTTCTGACTCCTTTTTCTTGGTGGCAGTGAGGTTTCCCCTTTCTGCCTCTGGGAGGGCTCATTGTAAGCCTAGCAGGATGGCAAAATTGACCAATACCCTTGTGAGGGGTCCATACACCTTATTTGCATTGTCCCACCCCCACAAGGGTGCCATGCACCTTATTTGCATTATCGGCAAGCTGGCCAATCCCCTTGATGAGCCACAAACACCTTATTTGCATAGTCCCACCCAATCATTAGGTGGGAGTTACAAGGCCATGGCTAGAAAGGCCATATAAAAGTGACTCATTATACCCAATTTTTTTCATACTATGTTTTTGAAATCTAGTGAGTATTTTACCCTTACTGCGGATCTCAATCCAGAGTCTTTATATTTCAAATGCTTAACAGTCACCTATGATCGGCGACTACTGTACTGGATGGCACAGGCCCAACTTCTGTCACCGCAGAAGGATCCCTATCTGCACAGAGCTCCTTTTTGACAGCCACACAGATGGATTCCAGCTTGAAAACCTTTCTAAGCCCTGCAGCTCCTCTTGCCTGACAGAACAGCAGCAGGTAGAACAAGGCTCGATGTGAGGGTGAAGTAGTTTTCTTCTGTTTGACTCATGCTCCACACCCTGCTCCCTGGAAACAGAAGTCAGTGCTGTGAAACCGGAACTGGGTCTGCTTGTTTTCTGAACCCTCTAAGTTTCAGAGGTTTGGGCTAGCAGTCAAGAGTATTAGAATCTATTTGTTTACTCAAGAAACTCTCTAGTAGTCAGAGGCTGAAATATACTTCCAGGAACCAAGATAAAGGGCCTGCCTTTGTACACTCCGTTCTTCAAGTTAACTATTGTCTCATCTGGGAGAGTGCTCGAAGATGGAAAAGGGGGAAGACCCTAAACGTTGGTGGTTCAAACCCACCCAGTGGCACCCCTGAACAAAAGCCCGGCGATCTGCATCCGTAAAGCTTACAATCAAGAAACCCTAGGGGTAGTTCTACCCTGTAACACATGGCGTCTCCCTGAGTCTGAATCTGCTCAACAGGGTCGGGTTTGGGTTTGTTTTTTTAATTCCGCACTTTCTTTCCCATGAATACTACTAGAGTGGTGCCAGCAGATGGCAGTCTAACGCTTTGTACAGGAAATCGCAGCAGCTTGACCCCAGGGAAGAAAAAAAAAAAAAAAGAGCTGAAAATATCAGTCCCGTATGTTTGCTGAGAAAAAGCAGTGGTCATTACTTGGCCTTTGCCTCAAGTTTATGAGATAATTATAGGGTCGTGGTAAAGACATTACGGTTAAGGCTGAGGTAGATATTCCAATATAACCCTCTGTCTTCACTCATTAAAACCTTCTGAATTGCATTTTGGATTGTTTTCCACCTTTACTTTTTCAGCTCTGAAAATAATTTACATAATCTGAATTATAGGATTCAAATGTGCGTGGAATAATGTACATTTCCTGTTATTAATAAATACTCATTGCTTTTCTTTTTCCCTCACTCCATTAGATCGCCAACGAACTTTCAAAAATGTTTCATTTGTGCAGTTGAATGTTAACTTAGAGATACTTGTTTTGCAAAATCTGACACTCTGTTGAGCAACAGTCAGTTAGGCAAGGTTTAAAATTCCATGTTGTAAGCCTGTGGCTCCTTCATTTTCCACAATTAAATAATTTTGCTGAGAGTATGACTTCTCAGAAGGTTGCAGGAGAATTAAAACCAGCAGATATCAAAGATCAGATATCTGATTGCATAGTCCAGAAAAATCCTTGAAATAAACACTTAACTTGGGTCAAGTTTCAGTCTTGGC
This sequence comes from Loxodonta africana, assembly GCF_030014295.1. NCBI lineage: Eukaryota > Metazoa > Chordata > Mammalia > Proboscidea > Elephantidae > Loxodonta > Loxodonta africana. The sequence goes on along the minus strand of NC_087345.1, from coordinate 170,443,654 downwards.
TCAAGGCACCGGCTTCCTTCAACTTATTAGAACAACTAGATAAAAATCAGACAATTACAGTGGATCATTTTTTTGGCAAGCTGACACGTATATAATATATACCTACTTCTCTGAAGGGTTTTTCATAATGAAGTTGTAGAAATTAGTAAGTAAAAACTAATTATGTTCAACAAAAAGGCAAACAAAGTGAAGGATTATGATTTGTGTTTATTATAATATTCATTCATTAGCTTCTTATTTATATATTCAATACATTAAATATGTGTTGGGCATCTATTATGTGAAAGGTACTTTGATGGGTGTGATGGGACAAGGAAGATGGTCTTTTCTTAGAAGCTTGCAGTGTAGTAGGGCTTACTGGAAGGTGTAGCATTTTAAATAGATCTTAAAAGACGGGCAGAAACTTTGTAAGGGTTTATAGGGGCATTCTGGGCAACAGGAGCAACATAACCAAAGCCTCAAAGGGCAGAAAAGACTGAGGATAAGTTTTGGCAGAAACTGTCAAGTTCTCAGAAAGGCTCCTGGGTACCTTATATGAAATACTGACAGCACAAGGCTGATGGGGTAATGGGCAGGTCCAAAAGAGAGAGTACGAGGCATCGGAGTCTCATGAACTGTTAAAGATCGGCGCAGAGAGTTAAGTGGTTCAAGTAGTGCCATTTCCAAGGAACACTATTCTTAAGTGTGGTGCAGGTAACTCAAGGAGGTCCATTTCAATAAACAGAGTACTGTGCTGGGAAATCTACTGTTAGCCCAATACAGAAGTCAAGTGGACTGAGTAAGATCCAGTCCCAAGAAGAAACCCTGGCCAGAGTAGTGTAGAATACCAGGTCATCATTACTGTCAGGGAGTTCACGAAAGGACAGTGGGAAATGAAGAGCAGAAACCAATCCATAAATTAGGTGAATATAGAAGGGAAGTTGGCAATGCCGACTCACTGCTGGCCTACTGGCTTCCTACGCTGACTGACAATGAAGGATCTTGGGCAGGGGAGTACTCAGGAGTATAGGGAGTACTCAGGAGTATAGGGGAGTACTCAGGAGTATAGGAGAGTGCTCAGAAGTATAGGAGAATGCTCAGGAGTATAGGGGAATGTCTTAGTTATCTAGTGCTGCTATGACAGAAATACTGTAAGTGGATAGCTGTAATAAACAGAAGTTTATTCTCTCATAGTTTAGGAGACTAGAAGTCCAAATGCAGGGCTCCAGCTCCAGGGGGAGGCTTTCTCCCTCTGTGTTGGTTCTGGGGGAAGGTCCCTGTCATCAATCTTCCCCTGGTACAGGAGCTTCTCAGTCCAAAGGATGCACTCACTCCTGGCTCTTCTTTCTTGTTGGTATGAGGTCCCTCTCTTTTCTGCTTCCTTCTCTCTTTTATATCTCAAAAGACATTGACTCAAGATACAACCTAATGCCGTAGGTTGAGTCTTGCCTCATTAACATAACTGCCTCTAATCCTGCCTCATTAACATCATAGAGGTTAGGATTTACAACACATGGGATAATCACATCAGATCGCAAAATGGTAGACAGCCACACAATACTGGGAATCATGGCCTAGCCAAGTTGGCACGAACTTGGGGGGACACAATTCAGTCTATAACAGGGAGTATTCAGGAGTACAGGGGAGTAAAGAGGAGTGTAAGGGAGTACTCAGGAGCCCAGGATATTTGTCCAGGCCAGCACACCTTTTACACCAGGAAGCATGAGCTAATTCCAAATCAGTCCAGAAGCTAGGCTCAGACTGTTGATTCGCTTCTGTCAGGACAACCTTGCGACCTGGGAAGCTGCATGGAGCTCGGAAAGATCACGGCAGAGGAAGTAAAATGAGGCTGATAGAATCATAGGAAACATATAGGGGAAAAAAATGGAAGAAAAGAAGGTGAGGGACAGACTGTGGACAAATTTAATGCCAGGATACAGCGTATGAACTGAATTCCATGAGTAAAAGGAAACAGAAAACTCTTGAATAGTAAAGTGAGATAAAGTAATCATTGCCTTAAAAAGATTAACTGGGCATATGGGATGGTTACATAGACAAGAGTCAATAAGCAGGTTGGAGATAATAATGATCTGAGCTAGAATGGTGAAATGGAATGGAAAATTCAGATGGATATTTTTTGTTGTTGTTAAGGACAGAAGCATGCTGCAATTGTATTTTCCATGGTTCAATTTATTGTAGACATTTAAAAATAAAATACAGAATATATTTTCATCTTAAATATTACACTTATAGTAGGAAATTTGGAAAATAAAAGAAGTAGAGTGTGGAAAATAAAATTGCTCTCAGTCTTCCTACACTGAAGATAATCACTATTGATACCTTCGTATATTTTCTTCTAGTCTTTTTTCAATATCTACTTGTTTAGATTGTTGGTTTGCTTGTTTGTTTTACATAGTTGTGCTTATGTTATATATAAACCTTTTTATCAGTTTTTCGTTAAAACATGTCACATACAGGTAGTCCCCAACTTACGACAGAGTTCTATTCCAACTCCATCGTAAGTTGGTTCTGACATAAATTGAATGCTTCTTTTTTTCTTCTTCTTTTCATCATTATTGCCTTTTATTATCAGTATCTTTATAAATCCTACCTTTATGTGTCTTTTGGGGTTGGAAACATTATATATAAACTTACGGACATATTTTAATGCATACATAAAAAAACAAAAAAAACAACCCCATTGCTGTGGAGTCAATTCCAACTGATAGCAACCCTATAGGACAGAGTAGAAACTGTCCCTTAGGGCTTCCAAGGATCAGTTGGTGGTTTTAAACTGCCAACCTTTGGCTAGCAGCCAAGATTTTAATATACAAATCATTGCTCAGCTTTGTATCTGTTATGACTTCGACACTGACACTGACTTCATTATAGACCAGGCCATGGCCCGTTATACAGCAGTGTTGTGAGCAGTCAATGCTAACATTGAACATTTGCGAGTTAACATCTGAGAATGATAACATTAGCAAATTATGCGCTGCAACATTGTATGTAGTACATATTATTAACGATAAAATGTGCGGAAAAAACCCAAACAGATGGTGGTAACAGCAGTTCTTTGTAACTTAAATGTGTTGTAAATCAGGGACTACCTGTAGTCTAGTGAGAAAGTATAGTGGTTAAGAGTATGGACTACAGAGACAGGATGCCTGGGTTCAAACCCCAGCATCTGCCATTTATTAATTATGTGACTGTAACCTCTATATGTCTCAGTTTCCAAAGCTATAAAATCATAATAATAATAGTAACAATCTCCTAGCATTGTTGTGAGCGTTAAATGAGTTAACATACAAAAGCCCTTAGCATCTAGCATATAGAAATTATTCTATAAATGATAGGCATATTACTAAGTTATTACAAACTTGTGTGAGATATTTTGAGAATTTTCCTTCAAAATTAAAAGTAGGGAAGTTTGCAAACACAGTGATGTCTTCAAGTATTACAGGCTAGCAGGAAGTTTAGTTTGGAAGGTAGTAAAGAAAATATCTAGCTTTGAACATATTGAGTTTAAGTTATAGGCCACTTCCCCCCCTCAAAAAAAAAAAATCCAAGTGGAAATGTCTAGGGGAGCTTAGAGATACAATACAAAAGTTCAAAAGACAAGTTATGACCAGGTACATGGATTCAGGAGACATCTGCATAAAGGTGACAATTATTATCATAAAAATAAATGAGATCACTAAAGGAAAGAGAGAAGTGTTAAGGCCAAAACTATGGAGAACACCCATATTTAAGGGAGAGAAGGAAGTGGAACTAGGAAAGGAGAAAGAAAACGTAAAAATCAGAAGAGGAAGTTAGAAAGATTGAGAACTAAGATAGTGTAAGACCATGTTTTGTCTTGGAAGCCAGGTTTCCCTGGGCATGGCTGAGCCCCAGGGTGGTGCAGTACAGGTGGAGAGATGGCCCCCTCACAGAGCCCTAGATGGTCATCTAATTCTCTTTTCTTCTCTGGGACAGAGCCTGGAAAGAGAGACATGAGGACACAGATCTGCCCAGTTCTATATTTTCCATCCCTCCTCTTCTCTCGCAGTCCCCTAAGTCCTATCGCCCTTCTTCCTGGCTCTGTTCCTCTGGCTAAGCCTTCTGGTGACTAGGGTTGTTTTCCCCACATAACAGGAGAACTTTATGAGCTGATTCCTTAGAGGCCAGCTGCTTGTGTGCAGTGATAGGGTGGGGGAGGAATGAAGTCTACCGGCCTGCTGTGTAAATCCTCTTCTGCACTTCAGAAGATGATCATGCCTCTCTTCAGGAACTTTTACCATTCCTTTGGTAACAATCCTAATCTCTTTCTAGGCTTATGGACACTTCAGGACAACTGGGCAAAGGTTCACGTACTGGGCAAAATGAAAGAACATTAATTTTAGCAATGCAACCCTGTCCCTGCTCCTTATTTTTAAAAGGTTAAAGAAGGGTGTATAATTGGAGGAGCGAAATGACCTAAGAAGATGCACGAGAAGGGCACAGGTGCAGGGCAGAGAAGAATGACAATTTTTGAATAAGTATAGAAAAGTCTATGTAGTATACAAATTTTTTTCCTTTATTTTTAGAAATATTTTATTGTGTTCTTGGTGAAAGTTTACACAGCAAATTCAGTTCTCTTTTAACAATTTCTATACATATTATTGGAAACCCTCGTGGCGAAGTGGTTAAGTGCTACGGCTACTAACCAACAGGTAGGTCAGCAGTTCAAATCTGCCAGATGCTCCTTGGAAACTCTATGGAGCAGTTCTACTCTGTTGTATAGGGTTGCTATGACTTGGAATCGACTCGATGGCAGTGGGTTATACATATTGTTCAATGATTTTGGTTACATTTTCCACAATAGAGCAGCAGTCTCATTACTTCCATTCTGGTTGCTCTGTTTCCCTTAATCTAGCTTCCCTGTTTCTCCTTAACTTCTCAAGTTTGGTCTAGGTGAAATGTTTACCATTTGGTTTCATGCAGTATAGAAATTTTGAAGTGGAAAGGATGATAGTTCAAGAAGTTCATGTAAGATAACCTTGTACAGGAGTAGACAGACCTGTAGTGGTGAAGTTCATGGGCTCTGAGAACAGTCTGTGTTCAAATCCCAGTTTGGCCACCTCCTAACTGTAAGACCTTAAGAACATTCTTTAATCCCTCTGTATCTCACTTTCTGCATCTGTAAAAAGTGAGGATGTTGATATTAATAATATCTTCCTCATAGTCTTGTGCTATGGATTGAATTGTGTCCCCCCAAAATGTGTGTCAACTTGGCTAGGCCATGATTCCTAGTATTGTGCAATTTTCCACCATTTTGTCATCTGATGCGATTTTTCTACATGTTGTGAATCCTACCTCTATGATGTTAATGAGGCAGGATTAGAGGCCATTATGTTAATGTGAATGGAGCCTTGGTAGTACGGTGGTTAGGAGCTTGGCTCCTAGCCAAAAGATCTACAGTTCAAATCCACCAGCAGCTCCTTGAAAACCCTATGAGGCAGTTCTACCCTGTCCTATATGGTTGCTATGAGTCAGAATTGACTCAATGGTAACAGGGTTTGGTTTTTCTGGTTTATGAGGCAGGACTCAATCTACAAGATAAGGTTGTATCTTGGGTCAATCTCTTTTGAGATATGAAAGAGAGAAGTGAGGAGAGAGGCAGGGGACTTCCTATTACCAAGAAACTAGTGCCAGGAGAGGAGCGTGTTCTTTGGACCTGGTGTCCCTTCACTGAGAAGCTCCTAGACCAGGGGAAGATTGATGACAAAGACTTTTCCACAGAGCCGACAGACAGAGGAAGCCTTTTCCTGGAGCTGGCATCCTGTATTCGGACTTCTAACCTCCTAGACCATGAGAGAATAAACTCCTCATTGTTAAAGCCATCCACTTGTGGTATTTCTGTTATAGCAGCACTAGATAATTAAGACAGCTTGTTATAAGGAACCCTAGTAGTGAAATAGTTAAGCACTCAGCTGACAAGTGAAAGGTTGGTGGTCTGAACCCACTCAGTAACTCCACAGGAGAAAAGACCTGGTGATATGCTTCCGTAAAGAAAAATCCTATGGGGCAGTTCTCTGTCACATGGGACTGCTATGCATTGGAACTGACTTGACAGCATCCAACAACAACAACAAAAGGCTTGTTATGATGATTAAACGCATTATCATACCTACGTATTAACTATTTTTATTCTAGATAACTAGACCAAGGTGTGACAGATAATCCTGGGAAAATCCAGTGGCAGACAGAGGCGGAAGAAAACGCCTCTAGGAATCGTTGACAACAGTTCAGGCAGCTAAAACTTCAGCACCAGGTAGACTTGGTGCCTGCTTTATTTTTCACTTCCCTTATCACCACCTGATGTGTCATAACTATCAGTCTTCCACCACGGAAAATGTAAGCTATCTGAAAGCAGGGACTTTGGTCTGCTTTGTTCAAGATTAACACAATCATTTTCAAAGTAAACAACGAATTAAACTTAAGTTAACTTGCAGAGAAGCTTGTTCAGAATTAACCCTGAGTTCAACAAGACACAGAGGGACAGCAGATGGCACAGGAATGGTAATTGATGAAGGGCTGTGGTGGGAGATAGGGGTTTGTGCTGGCCAAACCAGGTGGATTAAAGGGTGGAGGAAACAGAGGGTGGGAGCTCAGGCTGCAGAGAGACAAGCAGCACCTGCGTTGGAATATTCATGGGACCCAGGCCAGGGATATACATTTGCATTTGGTCTCCTCCAGTTTTGTGGCTCTTCTAATACTAATTTTTAGAAAATTTTATTTATCTAGAGAAAATATAAAATTGTTTATAATGTTCTCTTATTTGTTTAGTCTTTTTTTTTTTCTTACATGGTTCTATCATTCATTTTTATTTCATTGATTAAAATTTCAGAAATTAGTCTCTCTTGGTGGGAAGTTTTCTTATTAAAGGAGTCCTATTTGAATATATTCGTTCATTTAAATTATGTTCTGGTCCCTAATTTGCTCATTCATGAATTAGGCAATTATTATCTTCCTTCTGATATCTTCAAGGCTTTTTTTTTCCCCTGCTTTGTTCTTTTCTAAAGTCTTGACACCGGGCCCTTGTGGGTGGTCTTTCTAGAGCCTGTAAGGTGGGCAGGGGCAGAGAGAGAAGGGCAGGCCTCCCATTATTTGCATCCCAGGTGGCTGAATTTTAAAAATGGCTCAAATGTCAAACTCTAAACTACAATTACTTTCTTTGCAAAGCTTGATCACCTTGAAATTACCTCCTTTGATAATTTTAAATACAGCTTTGCCTTATTTTCTCTGCCACCATTCCATAACCTCACTATGCGCTGTGCCCAGTCCTGTACCCTGGACAAGTTTGCAGTTTTCCCCTGATGTTTTGCAAGCAGAATAGTCTATAATAACAGAGCGCAGAGATCCTGGACTTCTGCAATGGCTCTGGGTTCACATCCCAGCTCTGCTACCTTCTTCATTCTCCTCCCTCACCTGCAAAGTGGGTAATGATAACACCTGCCTCCAAGACCAGCTGTGAACATAAAAGATGATGCACGACAAAGACTTATCAATCAATAAATATCAGTAAATCTAAAGCATTACGCTTTTCAAAGGGCTTTCATGTGCAGTGTTTTAAATGCCATCTACACACTAATCAACAGGACAGCTATAATTCACTGATGAGGAAAATGAGACACAAAGATATTAAATGCAATTTCTGCTCTTTTTAAGGTATAAGTCAGCTCTTAGCAAAAGCTGGAAAAGAATGGTTTGGGAAACTGGTATGGATTGAATTGTGTCCCTCCCAAAATGTGTGTTGGAATCCTAACCCTTATATCTGTGGATGTAATCCCATTTGGGAATAAGGTTTTCTTTGTTGTGTTAATGAGGCCAGATCAGACTAAGGTGTGTCCTAAATCTGATCACTCCTGAGTTACAAGGAGCCACGTGGACTCAGATCTGAGGGAGAACAAACAGGAGACGATAGAGGCTACACCAGCGAAGATCACCAAGGAAAACATGAGGGTCTTCCTCCAGAGCTGACAGAGAGAGAAAGGGTTTCCCTAGAGTCAATGCCATGAATTCCAGTCTCCTGAACTGTGAGAAAATAAATTTCTGTCCTTTAAAGCCATCCACTTGTGGTATTTTTGTTACAGCCGCACTAGGTAGCCAAGATGGGTACTTTGATGAAATATGTGCCCAAGTAGACATCATCCCAATTCCTGATTTTCCTTACTGGCAGCAGTTTGTAACTCTGCTTTTTAATTCTTCTGGCTTTTGGGGTTCCCAGGCAATGGGAAGTCTAAAGAGGAATATACACCACTGAGGCTCTTATGGTATTTTTTCCCCGTCAGTTGCTTATTGTAAGAAGTCTTTAATGATGACCGCATGCATAGACCCATACCCACCTCTCCGCTCGGTGTGTGTCCTTGCTAACAATACCAGAGAGTGGTGGCTTCTCCTGTGAGGATTAGCATTTTGTGTAACAGGATGGTGGTGCATACCTTCTCCAGAATCACCACCCTGTTCCCTAATGTTTTCAGTGTGTATTCTGAAACGTTGTTGTTGTTGTTAGGTGCCGACAAGTCGATTCCAGCTTGCAGTGATCCTCTGCACAACAGGACGAAACACTTCCCAGTCCTGCGCCATCCTCACATTGTTATCATGCTTGAGCCCATTGTTGCAACCACTGTGTCAATCCATCTCCTCGAGGGTCTTCCTCTTTTTTGCTGACCCTCTACTTTACCAAGCATGATGTCCTTGTCAACGGATTGGTCCCTCCTGATAACATGTCCAAAGTACATGAGAAGTAGTCTTGCCATTCTTGCCTCTAAGGAACATTCTGGCTGTACTTCTTCCAGAACAGATTTGTTCGTTCTTCTGACAGTCCATGGTATATTCGGTATTCTTCACTAACACCGTAATTCAAAGGCCTCAGTTCTTCTTAGGTCTTCCTTATCCATTGTCTGGCTTTCCCATGCATATCAGGTGATGGAAAATTACCATGGCTTGGGTCAGGTGCACCTTAGTCCTCAAAGTAACATTTTTGCTTTTTAACACTTTAAAGAGGTCTTTTGTAGCAGATTTACCTAATGTAAACATTGGCCATCTATATCAAGATGCCTAAAGTATACAGTCCTATTTTAAATTTAAATACCATGGGCGAATACCATGCCCCAATGGGGGACACACACATTTGAAGAAAAATTTGAGTGTAACTTTTATCTCAGTAGAACAGTGGCATTCTTTCTTTTCAGCCATTGGGATTTGGTCCCTAAAAAAAAATGATTAAAATCCACAGTAGTTGGGATTGCCTCATGGGAAGCAAAAGGACCACAGTATTTCATTATCTGAACAAAACTTGGCCTTATCGTGGGAAGCTCATTGATTTCAAATGGAAAATAATCAGCTCAGAAAAGGATGGGTGGGATTTTGTCTTCCTCTTTTTCCTGTATATCAGAGGAAAATTATTTTTGGCTGAAAGATGGCTTGGCAAGAGGTTTGACTCTCCAAATGTAAACCTGTGTTAAGAGCAGAGAGATTGTGGCCTCTCAGAAAGGAAAACCTCCAGGAAGAACAGAAGGAGGTGCCTGTCTGCTTGGATTCATCCCATATTTTTGGTGAAATTTGCAGTGGTCTCTGCTGTTTACATCACAGGAGGATTTCCATCAGGCAAACGTTCCCCAGCGAGGGTTCTCTGTAATAACTTTGCCGTTGTTAGTTGCCGTCAAGTTGACGCCAACTCATGGTGATCCCATGCACAGCATATAAGGAAACTTAGCCTCCTCATGAGCCATCTTCATGATCCTTAGCTTGTCTGGGTCCATTGTTGCAGCCACTGAGTATTCTGAGTACCTTCCAACCTAGGAGGTTCACTCCCAGCACTATATCGGACAATATTCTACTGTGATCCATAGGATTTTCATTTACTAATTTTCAGAAGTAGATCACAGACTTTTTTTTTCTTAGTCTGCCTTAGTCTGGAAACTCACCATGGGTGATCCTGCCGGTATTTGAAATACCAGTGGCACAGCCTCCAGCGTCAAAGCGACATGCAAACCACAACAGTACCGCCAACTGACAGACAGGTGGTGGCAATAATAATGCAGGAGCTGTTATTGATTAAGTGCAAATTTTGAGAGGTCATCTGAATTCTTCTACCCTCTCCCCTTTTCCTACTCTTTCTAATTCTAGATTAATGTTCTGGGTGGGCAAGATGAGGCTGGGAGGGAAGAAAAGGAAAATTGTAGAAATTTCTAGCTTTTTTAAAAGCAGTAATGAAAGCGAAAGTTGAATATGCCCTGTGTCATGGATTAAATTGTGTCCCCCTGAAAATATGTGTATTAACTTGGTTAGGCCACGACTCTCAGTATTTTGTGATTGTCCTCCATTTTGTGATTATAATTTTATGTTGAGAGGATTGGGTAGGATTGTAACACCACCCTTACTCAGGTCACCTCCCTGATCCAATGTAAAGGGAATTTCCCTGGGGTGTGGCCTGTACCACCTTTTAACTCTCAAGAGATAAAAGGAAAGGGAAGCAAGCAGAGAGTTGGGGACCTCATGCCACCAAGAAAGCAGCACCTGGAGCAGAGCATGTCCTTTGGACCTGGGATCCCTGTGCCTGAGAAGCTCCTTGACCACGGGAAGATTGAGGACAAGGACCTTCCCCCAGAGCTGACAGACAGAAAAAGCCTTCCCCTGGAGCTGACACCCTGAATCAGGACTTGTAACCTACTAGACTGTGAGAAAATAAATTTCTCTTTGTTAAAGCCATCCGCTTGTGGTATTTCTGTCATGGCAGCACTAAATGACCAAGACACCCTCTCTGTAAACATAGAAGCAATTACATGTAAAAACTTCATCTGCATAAGCAGCTCATTTTTCTGTTTCCCTCTTACATTTTTTCTCATACTTATCCTCCTGTTTTCTCCTTTACTGTCTTTCTCAACCCATTTTGCTCTTCTTTCTCCTCTAATTCCTTGCTGGCCTATCTTTCATTTTCCTTAATCTCTTTCCTCATTTTCTTCTTTAGGTTCTTCTTCCTCCCCAGTGTCTCTCTCCCACGGAGGCACAGTGGCAGGAGCAGAGAGAGTTCTGGATTTCATGGTCCACAACCTGTGCTTGGAACAAGGTGTGAAAACAGCTCAGTTCATATAGCAACAGCACAGTCTTTTCAAACTTTACAGGGACCCACGGAAATGATTAGGATAAAACCTGTTTTGTTTTCTCCATCTTGTTCTCTTACACCAGGATTTTAAAAAATTGCAGTTATAATATTACTAATAATATTAACTTAAGAATCTTTGGCTTGCCAATATTTCAGTATTTTTTTTTTTTGTCAAGCCTAAGAAGTATGGTAGCTTTGTATTTGTAGATGAACTTAGGTCACAATTTATCTGTTGTAATTTTTTTTCATCAGTTTCATGTTTTTAAAATGGTTTTTGAAATAATCGGTATCATAGATTGTTACGGATAAAATTTCGTGACCCCTCCCCAAATGTGTTGCAAATCATAACCTCCATGCCTGCGGTGGAGCCCTGGTGGCCCAGTGGTTAAGAGCTCATGCTGCTAACCAAAAGGGCGGCAGTTTGAATCCACCTACCACTTCTTGGAAACCCTATGGGGCAGTTCTACTCTGTCCTGTAGGGTCACTATGAGTCAGAACCTGCTCGACAGCAATGGGCCTTTTTTTTTTTTTTTTGGTATACATGTGGTTATAATCCCATTTGCGAATGCGTTGTCTTTGTTATGTTACAGAGGCAGGATTAGTGTAGCGTGTGCCTTGGGTCAATCTCTTATAAAATATAAAAGGAACAGATTAAGCAGAGCAGAGATGGAGGAAGACAGATGCTAAGCCACATGGAAATCTCCAAGGAAACAGAAATTTGAAGCTAAAGAGATAAAAACATTCTTCCAGATCCAACAGAGAGAGAAAGCCTTTCCCTGGAGCTGGCCCCCTCAGGTTGGACTTCTAGCCTCCTAAACTGTGTGGATCATAACAAACTATGGATAACACTGGGAAGAATGGGAATTCCAGAAAACTTAATTGTGTTCATGAGGAACCTGTACATAGACCAAGAGGCCATCGTTCGAACAGAACAAGGGGACAATGTATGGTTTAAAATCAGGAAAGGTGTCCATCAGGGCTGTATCATTTCACCATACTTATTAAATCTTTATGCTGAGCAAATTATCTGAGAAACCATACTATATGAAGATGAACGGGGCATCAGAATTGGAGGAAGACTCATTAATAACCTGCAGTATACAGATGGCACCACATTGCTTGCTGAAGGTGAAGAGGCCTTGAAACACTTACTGATGAAGATCAAAGACCACAGGCTTCAGTATGGACTACCTCTTCATAATGAAAACAAAAGTCCTCACAAATGGACCAATAAGCAACATCATGATAAACGGATAAAAGACTGAAGTTGTCGAGAAAATCCGTTTTTACTTGGACCCACAATCAATGCTCACGGAAGCAGCAGTCAAGAAATCACATGATGTATTGCAGTGGCCAAATCTGCAGCAAAAGGCCTCTTTAAAGTGTTAAAAAGCAAAGATGACACTTTGAGGACTAAGACGAGCCTGACCTAAGTCATGTGATATTTTCAATCACCTCATATGCATGTGAAAGCTAGACAATGAATAAGGAAGACTGAAGAAGAATTGATGCTTTTGAATTATGATGTTGGAGAAGAATATTGAATATACCATGGAGTGCCAGAAGAACTAACAAACCTGTCTTGGAAGAAGTACAGCCAGAACGCTCCTTAGTAGCAAGGATAGTGAGAGATCATCTCACATACATTGGACATGATATCAGGAGGGACCAGTTCCTGGAGAAGGACATCATGCTTGGTAAAATACAGTGTCAGCCAAAGAGAGGAAGACCCTCAAGGAGATAGATTGACACAGTGGCTGCAACAATGGGCTCAAACATACCAACAATTATGAGGATGGTGCAGGACTGGGCAGTGTTTCGTTCTGTTGTGCATAGGGTCACTATGGGTCAGAACCGACTTAATGGCACCTAAGAATAACAACAACAAACTGAGAAAATAAATTCTCTTTGTTAAAGCTATTCAGTTCTAGTATTTCTGTTATAGCAGCACTAGAGATCTAAGACAGAATTTGGTACTGAGAAGTGGGGGTTCTGCTTTAACAAATATCTTTAATATGGAAGTGGTTTTGGAACCGGGTAATGAGTAGAGACTGAAAGAGTTTTAAGATGCCTAAAATAAAAAAGAATCTGAATTTGGACATCTAGCCTCCTAAACTGTGAGAAAATAAATTTCTGTTTGTTAAAGCCATCGCTTCTATTTTGTTATAGCAGCACTAGATAACTAAGATATTATTTATCATACTATTCTAGGTATTGGGATACAGTAATACAATTTCTGTATTCAAAAAGACTTTTTAATTACAATCATTAAATTGGGTCATTGCTCAGGGAATCTTTGATTATTGGACGACGTCAAACGCTTAACATAAGATGAGAGCACATTTCATTTTATTTTGAAATATTTATTGACTCTGCTGTGGTCCCTCTTGCACAGATCTGGGACAGCTGCCTCTTCTACCTATAGGAAAAACTGGTTCAGAGCTGGAAATTCAACATTCCACAGCAGCCTCTGAGTAGCCTTTTGCCTATGTCTTGCTTACAACCCTTCCCATCACTGCCTGAGATGGGGACCACCACTATTCCCCATTGACTCATGTGGCTTAGACTGGGGCCTCCATCAGGGTGGGATCCTTATGACCACCAAGGCTGTTGGTGAATCCTGGAACCTATCCACCTTTTGTTGGTCCAGGCTAAGGCTCCTAGTTCTCCCTTGAATAATTGTCCTTTTGTTTGAAGTGGAGATCCTGATACATTCCTCATCTTCACAGGAATGTCTTTATAGGGTATCATCTTTCCAAGAACCAAAACCAAATCTATTGCCCTTGAATCAATTCTGATTCATAGTGATCCTATAGGATAGAGTAGAACTGCTTCATAGAGTTTCCAAGGAGTGGCTGGTGTATTCTAACTGCAGGCCTTTTGGTTAGTAGCTGAGCTCTCCACCACTGATAAACCAGTGTTTAGTTAACACAATGCTGACAATAAACCCTTGAAGTCATGCAATGGCTCACTTGTTTTTGAATTCTCAGGGCATTGCAAGTATCTGGCACAAAACAGGCTCTTCAAAAATATTCAGTGAATACATGGAATAAAACGAATAGGTTCCAAAAGAAATTCAAGAATGAGAGTCTGGAGAAAGACAGAATGAGGGAAGGAGAGAAGAAGGAAGGAACAGGGAGGGAAGAAGAGAGAGAGGAAGGGAGGGAAGGAAGGAGAGAGAAGAGTACAAGCAAAAATGTGGTAATGCTTTAGTATCAAAATTAATTATTTGTGTTAATTAAAGAATTATTCATTATGAACAAACATAATTAAGTAAAGCCAAATAAATAATCAACATACAAACTTCTTTAAAGACTATTAAATGGATTGCAAATCTGTAGTTGAACAGCAGACACTTTCTTACAGGCAGGATTAAATAATATGATGTTAAAAAGTACTGTGTTAGTTTTTTTATTTGTTTTACAGTTTCCCCTGTTGCTGTCGAGTTGATTCCGACTTATAGCAAGCCTATAGGACAGAGTAAAACTGCCCCACAAGGTTTCCAAGGGACAGCTGGTGGATTCAAACTGCCAAACTTTTGGTAAGCAGCCGAGCTCTTAACCACTGCGCCATTAGAGCTCCTTTTACAGTTCAACTGAGGTGTAATTAACATACAATAAACTACATGTGTTTTAAAGAGTACGATTTTATAACTTTTGCCATATGTTGTTTTTTTATACACTTGAAAAACATTATCACAATCAAGATAATGAATGAATACGTCCATTGCCCTCAAAAGTTCCCTCCTATCCCTTTGTTAATCCCTCCCTCCTGCCCCTGTTCAGTCACTCCCCATTCCCAGGCAACCCTGATCTGCTTTCTGTCAGTACAGATTAATACGCATTTCCTGGAATGTCACGTAAGTGGAATCATGCTTCCTCCTTGTTTGTCTGAATTCTTTCACTCACTCAACATAATAATGAGATTTATCCATGTTGCGATCAACAGTTCACTCCTTTTAAATGCTGAGTAGTGTTCCATTGTATGGATTCACCACAATCTATTTATCTAGTCACCTGTTGATGGACATTTGAGTTGTTTCCAGTCTGGGGAATAAAGTTGCTGTAGATATTAGGGTACAATGCTTTCCAGAGTTGTACTGTTTTACATTCTCACTAGCAGGGTCTGAGAGTTCCACTGGCTTCATATCCTCTCCGACAGTCGGTAAGGTCAGCATCTTTCATTTTAGCCATTAATTTTTTTTTTTTTTTTTTTTTAGTGGGTATGTGGAGCAGTGGTGACGCAGTGGTTAAGAGCTCAGCTGCTAACCAAAAGGTCGGCAGTTTGAATCCACCAGCCACTCCTCGGAAACCCTATGGGGCAGTTCTACTCTGACCTGTAGGGTCCCTATGAGTCACACTGACTCAAAGGCAATGGGTCTTTCAGTGTGTATGTAGTGGGTATTGCCTTATGATTTTAATTTGCATTTCACCAAGGACTGATGATACTGAGCATCTTTTCATGTGCTTATTTGTCACCCAGGAATCTTCTTTGGTCAAGTGTCTGTGTCTTGATTATCTAGTGCTGCAATAACAGAAATACCGCAAGTGAATGGCTTTGACAAATAGAAGTTTATTTTCTCATAGTCTTCTTAGTAGGCTAGAAGTCTGAATTCAGAGGACCAGCTCCAGGTGAAGGCTTTCTCTGTGCGTCGGATCTGGAGAAAGCCACTTGTCATCAACTTTATCCTGGTCAAGGAGCTTCTCAGTGCAGGGATCTCACGTCCAGAGGATGCACTCAGCTCCTGGCACTACTTTCTTGGTGGTATGAGGTCCCCCATCTCTCTGCTTGCTTCTCTCTTTTGTATCTCAAAAGTGGTGGACTCAAGACACGACCTAATCTTGTAGATTGAGTCCTGCCGCATTAATATCACTGCCTCTAATCCAGCTTCATTAACATCACAGAGATAGACTTTACAACACTTACAACACATAGGAAAATTACATCAGATGACAAAATGGTGGACAATCTCACAATACTGGGACTCATGGCCTAGCCAAGTTGACCACAATTTTGTTGGGTGGAAATTTAATTCATAACAGTCTGTTCAACTGTTTTGCCCGTTTCTGAATTTGATAGTGTTCTTTTTTAAGTGTGCTTTAGGTGAAAGTTTACAGCCCAAGTTAATTGCTCATACAAAAATTTATATACATTGTTTTATGACATTAGATGTAGTCCCCACAATGTGACAACACACTCCCCCTTTTCCCCCCAGGCTCCCTGTGTCTATGTTTGTGTCACTTTCTGCCTTCTCATCATGTGTCCAGACAGGAGCCACCCATTTGGTCTCATGTATCTGATTGAACTAAGAAGTACACTCTTCATGTATGTTATTTCTCTAGGATATATTCCTAAGAGTAGGATTGCTGGATCTTATGGTATTTCTATTTCTAGCTTTTTAAGGAAGGGCCAAATCATTTTCCAAAGTGGTTGTACCATTTTACATTCCCACCAGCAGTGCATAAGTGTTCCAGTCTCTCCACAACCTCTCCATTATTTATTATTTTGTGTTTTTTGGATTAGAGCCAGGCTTGTTGGGGTGAGATAGATCTCACTTTGGTTTGGTTTGCATTTCTCTAATGGCTAATGATGGTGAGCATTTCCTCATGTGTCTGTTAGCCACCTGAATTTCTTCTTTGATAAAGTGTCTGTTCATATCCTTTGCCCTTTTCAAAAATCGTATTATTTGTCTTTTTGTTTTTGAGGTGTTGCAGTATATTATAGATTTTAGAGATTAGACCCATATTGGATATGTCATAGCCAAAAATTTTTTCCTAGTCTGTAGGTTGTCTTTTTACTCCTTTGGTGAAGTCTTTTGATGAGCATAAGTGTTTGATTTTTAGGAGCTCCCAGTTATCTAGTTTCTCTTCTGGTGTTTGTGCATTGTTAATTATGGTTTGTATGCTATTTGTGCCATGTATTAGGGCTCCTAGCATTGTCTCTATTTTTTCTTCCATGATCTTTATCCTTTTAGATTTTATGTTTAGGTGTTTGATTCATTTTGAATTAGTTTCAGTGTGTGCTGTGAGGTATGGGTCCTGTTTCTTTTTTTTAGAGATGGATATCCAGTTAAGCCAGCACCATTTGTTAGAGACTGTCTTTTCCCCAGTTAACAGACTTTGTGAAATATCAACTGCTCATAGGTGGATAGATTTACTTCTGGGTTCTCAATCTGTTCGGTTGGTCTATGTATCTGTTGTTGTAATACTGTACCGGGTTGTTTTGACTACTGGGGCAGTACAACAGGTTCTAAAATCAGGTACTGTGAGACCTCCCACTTTGTTCTTCTTCAAAAATGCTTTACTTATCCATGGCCTCTTCCCTTCCCATATGAAGGTGGTGATTAGTTTCTCCATCTCATTAAAAAATGTCATTGGAATTTAGATAGGGATTGCATTGTATCTGTAGATCTCTTTGAGTAGAATTTTCACAATGTTGAATCTTCCTGTGCATGAGTATGGTATGTTTTTCCACTTATGTAGGTCTTTTTTGGTTTCTTGGGGTACTGTTTTTTAGTTTTCTTTGTATAGATCTTTTACGCCTCTGGTTAGATTTACTCTTATGTGCTTTATCTTCTTGGGGGTACTGTAAATGGTATTGATTTGGTGATTTCCTCTTCAAAGCTGCCTTTATTGGTGTAGAGGAATCCAACTTATTTTTGTATGTTTATCTTGTATCCTGATAGTTTGCTGAAATCTTCTATTAGTTCCAGTAGTTTTCTTGTGGATTCTTTGGGGTTTTCTGTGTATAAGAGCATAACAACTCATACTTTTTTGTTACCAATTTGGATGCCTTTTATTTTTATTTATTTTTTCTTGCCTTATTGCTCTGGCTATGACCTCCAGCACGATGTTGAATAAGAGTGGTGATAAAGGGCATACTTGCCTGGTTTCTGTTCTAAAGAGGAATACTTTCAGTCTCTCTCCATTTAGAATGATGTTGGCTGTTGGCTTTGTATAAATGCCCTTTATTAGGTCGAGGAATTTACTTTCTATTCCTGTTTTGCTGAGAGTTATTACCAGAATGGGTGTTGGACTTTGTCAAATGCTTTTTCTGCATCAGTTGATAAGATCATGTGGTTCTTATCTTTTGTTTTATTTATGCGATGGATTACATTGATGTATTTTCTAATGTTGAACCATCCCTGCATACCTGGTATGAATCCCACTTGGTCATGATAAATTGTTTTTTTGATATGCTGTTGGATTCTATTGGCTAGAATTTGTTGAGGATATCTATGTCTATGTTCATGAGGGATATTGGTCTGTAATTTTTTTTTTTTTTTGGTGTCTTGAAAAAAAAAAGGATCTTCTTTTTTTTTTTTTACCTCGTTTGGGTATCAGGGTTATGCTGGCTTCATAGAATAAGTTTGGGTTTATTCTTTCCTTTTCTGTGCTCTCTAATACCTTTGGTAGTACTGGTGTTAATTCTTCTCTGAAAGTTTGGTAGAATCCACCAGTGAAACCGTCTGAGCCAGGACTTCTTTTGTTGGGAGTTTTCTTTTATTACCCCTTCTATCTCTTCTTTTGTCATGGGTTTATTTAGTTCTTTACCTTGGTTTGTGTTAGTTTAGGTAGTTATTATGTTCCTAGAAATTTGTCTATTTCTTCTAGGTTTTCAGATTTGTTAGAGTACACTTTTTCATAGTATTCTGTTAATATCCTTTTTATTTCATTTGGGCCAGTCTTGATATCACCCATCTCATTTCTTATTTGGGTTATTTGCTTCCTCTCCTGTTTTTCTTTTGTCAGTTTGGCCAATGGTTTGTCTATTTTGTTGACCTTTCAAAGAACCAACTTTTGGTCTTGTTGACTCTCTCAACTGTTTTTCTGTTCTCTATTTCATTCATTTCTTCTCTAATCTTTAATTATTTTCTTTCTTCTGGTGCCTGAGGGCTTCTTTTATGGCTTTGTTCCTATTTGCTTACGTTTTGTTTTTGGCCCTTTCTTCTTTCTGGATCTGTGAATTTATTGCTGTAAATTGACCTCTAAGCGCTCCTCTTGCTGTGTCCCAAAGGTCTGGTAAGATGTGTTTTCATTCTCATTTGATTCTGGGAATTTCTTTATTCTGTCCTTGATTTCTTCTCTAACCCAGTAATTTTTGAGCAGGGTGTTGTTCAGTTTCCATGTATTTGATTTTTTTTTCCCTTGCTGTTTCTGTTATTGATTTCTACTTTTTATGGCATTATGATTAGAAAAGATGCTTTGTAATATTTCGATGTTTTGGATTCTGTTAAGTCTTGCTTTGTGACCTAAAATTGGTCTATTCTGGAGAATGTTCCAAGTGCATTAGAAAAGAATGTATACTTGGCTGCTATTGGGTGGAGGGTCCTCTATATGTCCATAAGGTCAAGTTGATTGATTGTGGTATTTAGATCTTCGTACCTTTATTGAGTTTCTTCCTAGATGTTCTGTTCTTCACCAAGAGTGGTGTGTTGAAGTCTCCTGCTGCTATTGTGGAACTATTTCTCTTTTCAATGTTGTTAGAATTTTTTTTTTCATGTATTATGGAGTCCTGTCATTGGGTGCATATATATTTATTATGGTTATTTTTCCTGGTGTATTAACACTTTAATCATTACATACAGTCCTCCCTTAGCCTTTGTGGAGGATTTTGCTTTAAAGCCTATTGTGTCAGAGATTAGTATTGCCACTTCTGCTCTTTTTTGGTTGTTGTTTGCTTGATATATTTTTTCCATCCTTTAAATTTTAGTTTGTGTCTTTGAGTTTAAGGTGTGTCTTTTGTAGGGAGCATACAGACAAAAGCAAAGCTGAAGAGTTGGACTGAGCAGCAGGGGGAAGGAGAGACAATTCAAAAGCAGCAAAGAAGTGCCAGTTGAGAGGTGGCCAGCACCCTGCTGGCTGGGTCAGCCGGTGCACACAGGCTGAAGTGAGGAGTAGTATTTGGGATGCGTCTCACCATGTCAGGTGAGGCCAGGCGACAGTGAGTGTGTACAAGCCTCTGGAGCCAGGTGGAAGTGGTGCTGGACCTGTAAAAGTTAAGTGCAGGTTTCTAACCTACTGCACAGGAGCAAAATAACCCTTCGCCCACAGTTCCATAGCAGAGAAGTACTTCATCCCCCTCACCCACCCCCTACCCTGCTCCACTCTGACACCAGTCCAACAGTATATCATTAACCAAACTATAGGGATGGTCACTATTGGAGAAATTTTTGCAAATACGGATGGATGTTTGGTTTTATTTGGAGTAGTTTTTTAAATAATCTATGGGATCACTATGAGTCGGAATTGACTTGATGGCAATGGGTTTGGTTTGGTTTTGGTAATCAATATTCAATAATATAGCTCTTTATCCACCTACTAAGCCAAACCCATTGCCATCGAATTGATTCTGACTCACAGTGACCCCACAGGACAGAGTAGAACTGCCCCATAGGGTTTCCAAGGAGCACTTGGTGTATTCGAACTGCTGACCTTTTGGTTAGCAGTCGTAGCTCTTAACCACTACACTACCAAGTTTTCCATCCATCTACCAAAGGTCTTAAAATATTAATGGAATTTTTTTGCAAAATAATGTTTGTAATTATGAAAAGAAAAATATTATATAATTATAAAATAGTATAAATAGTTATCCTGTTCTTTTTAGCTAGGAGAAATGGTTTTCTGTTATGGGTTCCCTGAAGCATTGGTAATTGAGTTTATAAGAAAGCATATTTTACAGTGGATGTCAAAGATTTAAAATTTCTCCAATTTTTCTTACATTTTTAATTTGTGTGTTCAGAGAAGAATATTATTTCACATATTTCCAAATAAATGCTTAAGTGTCTAATATTAGGGAATGTTAATATTTTAATGAGCATCTTTTTTTGTTTCATAAGAATGAGCATCCTGTGGTGGGATCTCCTTGGCTGGCATACAGAAGGAAGTCAGTGTATGTGGATCTTAATAACCAACAGTCAAAGGATATACATGAAAGTCTTCCTTGTATGTATTTTTTTAAATTATTTTTTGTTATTGTACTTTAGATGAAGTTTGATAGAACAAACTAGCTTTCACTAGACAATTAGTACACATGTTGTTTTGTGACATTGGTTACCAACCCCATGACATGTCAACACTCTCCCCTTCTTGACCTTGGGTTCCCTATTACCAGCTTTCCTGTTCTTCCGTATATTTGATTATTTAACTTGTACATAGATAGATAGTTGATTTAATTGCTGACAGTCTTAAAGGTAGCACTGTTATGCTTACGCAGCGCACTAAAAGAAGGTGATTTGGAAAAATTAGATCACATGCATTTCCTATGTATGTTTTTTGCTACAGCTCCACAGGTTTCCAAGTAAGAAAGTTTGTGAAACAGATAAGATGGGAAACACGAGCCAGTGATCTTTTCTTAGCTATGTAATTGGTCTGCCTTATTATGGTGGGGGAAACCCTGGTGGCGTAGTGGTTAAGAGCTATGGCTGCTAACCAAAAGGTTGGCTGTTTGAATCTACCAGGTGCTCCTTGGAAACCAGATGGGGCAGTTCTACTCTGTCTCATAGGGTCACTACGAGTCAGAATTGACTCAATGGCAATGGGTTTGGGTTTTTTGTTTTATGATGGTGAGCAATCTCTGCCTGTTTGATCATCTATACAATGGAAATAAATCCAGCAATAATACAAGATATTTTGAGAATACAAAACCTTTTCTTTGATAGGAAAGAGAGGTCATGTACCAATGGATGACAGAGTAGAGTTTGGCCATCTTTAGAGAGCTTTCACAATCATGTTCTCACTTTGAATCTCTGAATCACCAATGATATAGGCAGAGTGGGGATCTGTATTTCCATGTCATGACTTTGGAAAGCAAGAGGAAGAATAAAAAAGTAAAGATTAGAAAATAAACGTCCTGGTGATATACTACAATTTATTATTACCTTATAAGACATATATGTCCCTGTGAATATTTCCCTACATTAAAACTTATAGATTCATGAATAACAGGAAAAAGAATTTAAGTGATTTCAGAAGTGATGTCACATCATGTTGTAATCATAGTGGGCATATTCTTTTACGTTTGATTTTAATAAAAGTAAAATGTGCTGCTTTTTTGGAGAAGAGCCAGGTAGTCTGAAAGAGACCTCTCATCTGTTCTGAGAAGGATGACGTGGAGGCATGAGACAGAGGGTAGAGATGAGACTAGAGAAGGAGAGAGAGCTGAAGGCTGGGGACAGCGGCAGCATGTGAGCGTGTAAGAAAGCAGCACAGCCTGGAGCAGGGAGGGAAGGTGCTGTGGAAGAAGCCAGTCACAGAGGAAATGATAAAGAGAAGAGATGGGGAAAGAAAACCAATTAACAGGGAATAGAAAGGGCTAAAGTCAATAGCACTGGTCTGGTGTCTGCTGCTTCCATGAAGGTTCCAAATGAATAAAAGGAATTCAACAGACTTTTTTTTTTTTTTTAAGTTGGTGAAAATGGGACAGAACGTGAGGTTATTCAGAGGACAGTTTGTTGTTTCAAATGTACTTTGAAGAGGTCAGTTGTAGAAACCATAATCATAAGATCAATGAGATGATTCCAAGAGGCAGTCTCATAGGGCTATGAGGTCAGGCATGCAAAGGGAAAAACATAGGGAGCTGGTCAACTTGCAATCTATTCCTCAAGGGACTTCTGAAAGAAAAAGGGAAGACTTCTGGCAGAACACAGACACGGGCCAGTAAGCAGGCCGAGGAAAAGACTGTTACTATTATTAAGATTTGAAATGGTTGCTGGAGATTATGTAGTGGGATAGTTAAAAGGGGAGTCTCTGGGTGGCGCAAATGGCTAAATACTTGGTCACTAACAGAATGGTTGGCGGCCATCTTGGAGGAAAGGCCTGGCAATCTGCTTCCAAAAAAGTCCCATGAAAACCCTGTGGTGTAAGCTCTACTCTGCAACACATGGGGTCACCATGAGTCAGAATACACTCAATGGCAGCTGTTTTTTGTTTGTTTGTTTTTTGGTAGTTAAAAGGATATTGCAGTGTTACATCAACCAAGTAAGACAACAAACAGGTAAGAGATAAAGAAATTAAATAAATACCTGAAGCAGAACAATGGTAAGTAGATGTGGGAATATGCTGTTCTTCTGGTATGCCTCATCTGGGAGTAAAGAGAGACTTTGACTCTATTTAAAAAAATAATACATCTCCCTAAACATCCATCCTACCATTTGCCTTAAGTTGACTCTGGCTCATGTTGACCCCATGTGTGTCAGAGTGGAATTGTGCTGGATAGGGTTTTCAGTGGTTGGTTTTTGGAAGTAAATCTCCAGACCTTTCTTCTGAGGTGCCTCTGGGTGGACTTGAACCTCTAACCATTTGGTTAGTAGCCGAGCATGTTAACTATTTGTGAAACCCAGGGACCCCAGCCTGAGAGCACCAAGTATGAATTAACTTCATGCAAAGCTGCTTCCAGTATGGAGAATGGGGCAAGAAAAAATCTTAACCTTAACCCGAAGACAGGTAGTGAGATCACAGATATTTGAGGGGAAATTGTAGCTAAAGACGGAGCAGAGATTCCTGAGGGATATTTCATTCAGGAACCATAACAAGACTCTACATAATCCTACTTAGTTGGTAGTAGTGGTCATGTTCACTCCAGAAAGTACTCATTGTCTTCCTCTTTAGGGGAGTCTTAAAGAGCCTTTCCCTATGCTTGCCTTGAAAACCAATAAAAACCCTGATAGATAATACATGCAAAACAACTAGGAGCCGCCTGGCGCACAGGCAGGAAGAGGTCAATGTGGGCGGCAGGGCCTCCATGGTCTCATATGAGCTGGCCTCTTGCATGTCTCCTTAGGAACCTGCTCCCATTTGTTGCCCCAGGGAAAGAGAGAGAGGGGACTAATATTTGCACAATGCTAGCTCTGTGCCAGGCACAGTGGAAGCTGTACATACATAATCTTAGTGTTCACAATAACTCACCAAGGAAATTCTACAGCCCATTTTACAAATGAGGAAACTGAGGTTCATCAAGGACAGATAGATTATCCAAGGTTATAGTGCCAGTCAGTGATGGAGCTGACAGTCCTGACGGTGTTAGTGGAGTGGGGAGTAGACCACTAATCTAAGGAGAAATTAAAACACATACGGGAAGTAGAGAAAAGGAGAATAGAGAGAGAGACTAAAGTCAGATTTCGGGAGAGCAGAGGTAAGTACTGTTAGTATTTTGGTTTACATCCTTTCAGGCCATTTTCAGTGCACTTAGTAACATATATAAAACATATAAAAACAAACACATAAAAAAGGTTTATGTTATGTAAATTATTGCACATAAAATTTTCCACAATTTGATTTCTCTCCGTTATTATTTTGAAGAGAGCTTTCCATGTCGCCACTCGAAGTCCAAGTGATTTTTTGTAATCACGGCATGGGTTCCATGGCATCAATGCACCATGCCTTAACACAATCTGCAATTTGAGTTTTTTCCTCCCTTTTCCTTTCTTTCCTGTTATATCTTTTGCGATTATAAACAACCTATAATAAACATCTTCATACCTAAGATTCATTTTTAATAATTTTAATTCTTTCAATGATTGTCAGTGTAACAGATGAAATGTGGTATCTCGTTTCTTTCATTTTTGTTTCCTCGTTTTTAATAAGGTGGAACATATTTTCATTTACTGGCCATTTATATTTCTTCTGTGAATTGCTGAGGTCTGTGCTGTTCAACGTGACAACCACTAGCCAAATGTGGCTATGGAGAACTTGAAATATGGCTCATCTGAATCAAGGCATGCTAGTTGTGTAAAATATACAAGATATTTCAAAGGCTTCTTCAAAAAAAAAAAGGGTGTAAAATATCTCAACAGAAAGTTTTTTTATGTTAGTTAAATGGAGCCCTGGCGGCACAGTGGTTAAGAACTTGGCTGCTAACCAAAAGATTGGTAGTTCGAATCCACCGGCTGCTCCTTGGAAACCCTATGGGGTAGTTCTAGCCTGTCCTTAAGGTCACTATGAGTCGGCATGGACTTGATGGCACACAACAACATCATGTGTTTAAATAATGCTTTATACATAATGCTTTGTACATACCACTTTAAATAGCTTTACTGTGGCTCTTGGAAAATCAAAAATTAAATACGTAGCCTACATTATATTTTGATTGGATAGAGATGGCTTAGATTTTCAAAAATGGATTTGATTATTTTGTCAGGTTATATGCCTCTACTGTTTTTGTATGATGTAAACACTTTATAATGGTGTGCTATCGTGTGTCTCTCCCAGCTGTGCGTTCAGTGATGTCGCTTGGTAGCTTGAAAGCATCCCTGGTGAGAGTATTTACACCACAGAAATCAGCAAATGCTGCAAGTCGGGGCTTGACTTATTGTTTGATCAATTGTCTAGACTTATGAAAGTGATGGAGAAAATGTTAATAATATGGATTCAACTCAAAATGTGTTGTGACTGTAGTCGTTACACTGTGAATAGCACACACAAATGAGGAAATACTCTTCTAGTGTTCAAAGCTATTATTCAATTTAGCAAAGAAGTTGGTACATCACTGACCACCATGTGAAGTTCAGAGAAGTTGTTCGACTTCCATATTACTCATTCCTGTGAAGAACAAACATTCATGTGGGGAACTATACTCAGAGAGCTGGATATTTAATATATATCATCTGTTGATTTTACAGTATGTAAATATGAAAGTCTTATCTCTTCCCTTTAAATGCTACATCTCATTTCATTTCATGCATCTATTTTTTTTTTTTTATTGCATTGACTTGGACTCTAGTACAACATGGAATAATACTAGTGTCACTTAACATTCTTGACTTGATCCTTACTTTAGTATTCCTAATTTATCATTAAGAATGATGCTTGCTCTGGGTTACATCAGCTAGAATTCTGGAATTTTATTCAAATACTTTCCTACTCACGAATAGGAAACTTCTGCAGCCTATTCTGAGTAAAATTTCCGATTTTGAAAAATTCTTCCATTTTCTACAAATCTATATTTTCTTTCCAGAATTTTATGACCATATGAATTCCAGAGTCCTTGCAACATCTGGCAAAATCCCACACTTAAACGAAACACCTTTCCATGGCCTCTTTGGAAATTTGCCTGTAATCATTGCTTCTGCCTCCTAGCACGCCATCCCTCTTTCGCCCGCTCAACGCATGCTTTCTTCCCCCACCCCCTGCACCCTGAAACCACTTCTCCCCAAGTCACCAGTGGTCTTCATTTGCCCAAACCCAACGGGCAATTCTCTGTCCTCATCTCAGCAGCATGCTGTACGTTTAGCCCTCTCTCCTTCTTGAATATCTTCTCCTTCTTGGCACCTGGGACACCACACTCTTCTGGTCTTACTCTGGATCCTTGGCTATTTTCTTTATTTGTTTCTCTTCCTCAGTTTGGCGTCTAAATATGCCAGATCCTGGAAGGCCCAGACCTCAGTTCTCAACTCTCTTATCTATCCAGGTCCACAGTTTTGAGTACAACCTATTTGCTGATGATTCCCACATTCATATCTTTGCTCGACTCCTGACTAGAGTATTCAAATGCTTACTCCTACGTCCTCTTGGATATCTCATGGGCATCTCAGCCTTAACAACTCTGAAACCAAACTCTCAATTCTCACTGTGTCTCCCAAATCCACTCCTTTTGTAGTCATTCCTTTGTCAGCTAATGGTACTATCGGTTGCTTATACCAAAACATAGAACTCACATGAGTTCCTCTCTCCTCCTCACCTCCACAACACTATCCATCAGTAAGCACCGTTTTTTTCTTTTAAAATATATCCCAAATCCAACCACTGCTCACCATTAACATCACTTCCTATCCTGGTCCAAACCAACCATGATGCCTCTCATTTAGACTACCACCGTAGTCTCTCAACTGTCTCTACTTTCGTTCTCTCTCCTTTCGCCACAGCCACAGAAATTACACACACACACACACACACATATACTTGCATTCTTCTTGCAAAAAAAAAAAAAATCCTCTAGAGAGCTTCCATTACACTTAGAGGAAAAAAAAAATCCAAACTCTGTGAAGGTCTGCAAAGTCCCCCATAATCTGCCCTTCCAATCTCAGCCTGGGTTGTTCTCTGCTTTACTCATTATGCTCTCACTACACTGGATTTAATGGGCCCTGGGGAGGCAATGGTTAAATGCTCAGCTGCTAACAGAAAGGTTGATGGTTCAAACCCACCATAGGATCTGTGGGAGAAAAGACCTGGAGTCGGCTCCCGTAAAGATTACAGTCTAGGAAACCCTATGGGACATTTCTACTCTGTCATGTAGAGTTGCTATGAGTCAGAATTGACTCAGTGACACCCAATAGCAACAACTCACTAGGCTTATTCCTTACTGAGCTTATTCCTGCCTCCAGGCTTTATACTTGCTGTCTTCTTTGCATGGAAAACTCTTCCTATAGATTTTTCATGCAGCTGGCTCCTTCTCATCATTCTTCACGATGATCAGAAAGGTTCTACCTAACCACTTTATCCTAATCATCACTGTTTTCATACCCTGCTGCATTTTCTTCACAGTACTTACCAGTATCTGAAATACACCATGTTTATGGCCTGACCATTCCCATTGGAATATAAGCTCCATAGAGCTTTTTTTTTAGAGCAGGGAACTCATTTGGCGGGTACATTGCTCTGTTCTCAGCTCCTGGAACAGTACTTGGTATACAGAAAAAACTTATTGATGTTGAGTCAATTCCAACTCATAGCAACCCTATAGGACCTCTGTCATATAGGATTGCTATGAGTTGGAATTGACTGCCCCATAGCGTTTTCAAGGAGCAATTGGTGGATTCGAACTGCAGCCAAGCTCTTAACTACTGCACCACCAGGGCTCCTGGTATACAGAAAAGAAAAAAAAATACAGAAGCACCTAATAAATGTTTGTGGAACGAATAAAGTAATAAATAAATGAATGACTCACTTAGTTGCAAATGACAGATAACTTAAATAGGCTTAAATACACAAAAGAATGTATAGGCTCATGTACCTGAAAAGTACAAAGGCAGATGTAGGTTCAGGTTCACCTGGATGCGAGGGTTCAAATATTGTCACTAGGTCTTGGTACCACTCTTTCCAATTCTTGGCTGTATGTTCCTCTGTGCTAGCTCATTCTCAGGCATTGAACCCCTCATGGTAACAAGATGGCTAGCAGCATCTGCAAGCTTCCTTCCTCTAATAGATAACTTGTAGCCAGTTGCCATCCAGTTGATTCTGACTCATGGCCACCCCATGTGTGTCAGAGTAGAACTGTGCTCCAAGGGGTTTTCAGTGGCTGTGATTTTGGAGAGAGATCACATGGACTTTCTTCCAAGGAGCCTCTGGGTGGACTAAAATCCCCAACCTTTTGGTTAGCAGTGAAATATATTAACCATTCGCACCACGCAGGATTCTGTCTAATTGACAAACACAGCAGAAAACAGTGATTCTTTCTTCCCAGCAAATTCACAAACTTCTAGAATCGATCTGACTGTATAATGTGGCCGTTCCTCCAGCAAACTCTGTGGGCAAGCATATGATTTTCTAATTCAGGGGTTGGCAACTGTGGCCTTGGGCCAAATCCAACACACTGCCTGTTTTTGTAATAAAGTTTTATTGGAAAACACTACGTCTATTCATTTATGTTTTGTCTATAGTGGCTTTTGTGCTACAATGGTAAATTTGAGTCAATGTACAGAGATCATACGTCCCATTGCCTAAGATATTTACTCTTTAGTACTGTTTATAGAAAAGATTTGCCAGCTCCTCTTCCAATTGGCCAAGGAGTCACCGGTCCAACCTACTGGACTGACAATATGTATGTAGAGGTGTGTTTTAGTTATCTGTTGCTCTGTATCAGACTACCTCAAAACTGACTTAAGACAGCAATGGCTTTTATTTCTCATCATTTGTGGATTGACAAGGGGGATTTTCTGTTTCATATGGCATTGGCTGGGGTGCTGGGATGGCTGGAATGTCCAAAATAGCTTCACTCATATGACTAAGAGTTGGTCCTTTGCTGGGGTCCAGATGAGGCTGTTAGCTGGGAGTCTCATTATTCCTCTTTGTAGGCTTCTCCACATAATTATTTGGCCTTCCTCATAGCATGTCAGTTGGGTTCCAAGAAGAAGCATTCCAAAAGAACAATCACCAACGTGCAAGTCTTATTAAGCCTCCATTTTGTCACAGTTGATAACATCCAGTTGCCCAAGCTAGGTACATGGCCAGGTCCAGGGTAAACATGGGACAGGAATACATAAAGTTGTAAGTAGTAGGAGGCATTGTCCACTGGGAGCCCCAAAATACAGAATTCTTCATGGTGGTTCCCTGAGTAACTAACACAAGAATGAATGAATGCTGGCCAGGCAAAAGCAAAAAATGTCTACTACAAGTATTAAAGTTTTAACTGACAAGTTATTTGTAACTTGAATAAGATGTTGAGTTTGATTAAATCCTCTTTTAGCCTTTTTAAAATTGATTATACACTATTTTTCTTTTAATTTGTTAATGTAGTTGTTTTATAATTACATTAATTCATTTTTAAATGTTTGGACAGTCTTTCTGTTTCTAGATAAAATTACTTAATCGTAATGTGTTATTACTGTAGGATCCAACTTGCTAATAACTTATTTATGACTTTTGCATCTATGATCATAATTAGTCCATTATTCCATCATATTCTTTTGTTTTCTCTTCCCTACCCCCTCCACTCACTTCCCATCTCCCTTCTCTCTCCTCCCTTTCTTACCCCTCTCCTCCTTCCCTGCCTCCCTCCCTCCTTCCCTTTCTTCCTTCATTTTTTCTTTTTCATGTTTTGTAAGGGATTATCCTTATCTGAGGAGTCCCTGGGCAGCATGACCAGTTAAGTGCCTGACTACTAGCCAAAAGGTTGATGGTTCAAACCCACCCAGAGGTGCCTTGGAAGACAGGCCTGTTGATCTGCTTACTAAAGGTCACAGCCTTGATAGCCCTATGGAGCAGTTCAACTCTGCACACATGGGGCCGCCATGAGTCAGAATTGACTCCATGGCAACTAACAGAAATAGCAATCCTTATCTGGTTTTGCTCTCAGAGTTATGTAGATTTGCAAAATTGAATTAAGAAGTTTTATTACCATGGTTACTGCAGTAAAATGAAGGCTTTTTGAAGGCAGGAGTTTTTTCTATTTTGCTTACTACTGTATTCTCAGCACCTAAAACATAAAAGGGTTCAATAAATATTTACTGAATAGCTGAATAAATCTCCCCCAAACCTTTGATAGGTTATGCCAGATCTGGGATCTAGTACTATTTTCTATAGTTACCATTATTATTATTATTATTTTTACTACTTTTTCAATTACTTCTATGGTTATTAGTTTTCTTCTGTTATGGGTTTCGATCTCTTTTTTTAAAAGCATTCGGTTATCCTTATTTTCCTAAAAAATAATTGATTTCATCAAACCTTTTCAAATTTATTAGCATATACATAAACCCATTGCCATGGAGTCGATTCTAAGTCATAGTGACCTTATAGGACAGAGTAGAGTTGCCCCATAGGGTTTGCAAGGCTATAAATCTTTACGGAAACAGACTGCTACAATTTTCTCCCATGGCGTGGCTGGTGGGCTCACACCACCAATCTTTTGGTTGTCAGCTGAGCGCTTAACCACTGTGCTGCCAGAGCTACTTAATGATATACATGTTGTTGTTTGTTGTTGTTATGTACCGTCAAGTCAGTTCTGACATAGCGACCCCATGTACAGCAGAATGATACACTGCCCGCTTCTGCACCAGCCTCACAATCGTTGTTATGCTCGAGCCCATTGTTGCAGCCACTATGTGCCTCCTACCTGGGGTGCTCATCTTCCAGCACTATATCAGACAATGTTCCACTCCTATTCATAAGGTTTTCACTGGCTAATTCTGCCTTATAATTTTTAAGTATCCTTCCCCACTGTCTGATTCTTTTTAGTTTTTATTTTTATCTATTTTCTTTTGTTCTTGATCAGACTTTGAAAAACTTTACCAATTTTATTGGACTTTTTAAAGAAACAGCTTTTGTTTTTATCACCCAGAGTACTTTTAAAAACTCTTATTTCATAGAAAGTAATGGAATAAAAATTTTATAATTGCTTGAGTTGAGTGTTTTCCCTATCTTCTGAATTTTTTAATAATAAATTAAGGTTATAAATTTTCATCTGAGTATGAATTTGACTGCATTCTACAGGTTTTATATCCAGGACTCTCATTAAAAAAATAATAACTTATTTTATTTGTTGTTGAGAATATACACAGCAGATGTTGTTAGGTGCCATCAAGTTGGTTCCGAATCATAGCAACCTTATGTATGACAGAACAAAATGTTGCCCCATCCAGCGCCATTCTCACAACTGTTGCTGTTTGAGCCCATTGTTACAGCCACTGTGTCAATTCATGTCATTCCTTTTCTGAATTGTTCCTCCCCCATTAGATGCCACTGTCAGTTTGACCCAACAGTATCGACATTTCTTTAAAAAAGCAGAATGCTCAAAGCTGACATTCTTTATTAATTAAACTATACCACTGTTTGGTTTAAAGAAGACTTTTGGGGATATTTTTGGCTTAAGGTTTAAAGATTATCTCAGAGCAATAGATTGGAGGGTTCACCCAGACTCAACGGCTCTGGAAAATCTGGATTCCAGGAAAATTTGAAATTGTGTTCTGAATTTTTCCTTTCTTGGTCAGAATTCTTCTTTAGAATCTTTGATAAAAATATTCAGTAATGGTAGCCAGGCACCATCTAGTTCTTCTGGTCTCATGGCCAATGAGGCCAATTAGCCACACATTCCATTTCCTCCTCCTATTCCTGACTCTCTTTCTTTTGTCGCTCCAGGTGATTAGAGACCAGTTGTTGTACCTTGGATGGCCTCTTGAAAACTTTTAAGACCCCAGGCACTATGCAATGAGGTAGGAGGTAGAACAGAAGCAGTGAACAAATTATTAGGTCAATTAACTGGGTTGTCTCCTGAAACCATGACCCTAAACCTCCAAACCAAGAAACCAAATCTTCTGCAGTATTTGGCTGTTCATAAGCAGGCTCAGTAGCTGCCCCCCCTCTCTCTACCCCACCCTTTTTTTTTTTTGGTAAATATATCTATCACACTGTCTTAGTTAACTAGTGCTGCTATAACATAAATACCACAAATGGATGGCTTTAACAAAGAGACATTTATTTCTTCACAGTAAAGTAGACCAGAAGTCCAAATTCAGGGTGTCAGCTCTGGGGGAAGGCTTTCCCTCTCTTTTGGCCTTCTCATCAATCTTCCACTGGGCTAGAAGGTTCTCTGTGCAGGAACCCTGGGTCCAAAGGATGCTCTCTGCTCCCTGCACTGCTTTCTTGGCGGCATGAGGGCTGGCTCTTTGCTCACTTCCCTTTCCTTTTTGTCTCTTGAGAGATAAAAGGTGGCACAGGCCACATCCCAGGGAATCTCCCTTTACATTGGATCAGAGATATGACGTGGGTAGCAGTGTTACAATTCCACCCTAACCCTCTTTAAGGTAAAATTACAATCACAAAATGGAGGACAACCACACAATACTGGGAATCGGTCTAACCAAGTTGATACATATTTTTGTGAGACACAATTCAATCTATGACACATACACATTTGCTGACTCAACTTTTTACAGGTGCATGGCTTATTAAAAAGAAGCCCTGGTGGCACAGTGGTTAAGCCCTCAGCTGTGAAAGATCAGCAGTTCAAACCCACCAGCTGCTTCACAGGTGAAAGATATGGCAGTCTGCTTCTGTAAAGATTACAGCCTTGGAAACCCTATGGGGCAGTTCTACTCTGTCCTATAGGGTTGCTACGAGTTGGAATCGACTTGATGGCAGTGGATTTGGTTTTTTGTTTCATGACTTACTGATATCAATTACAATAATAGACTGTGCAATCCTTACCCTTAAACCATAAACCAAAACTCAGTGCTCCATAAGCAATCATACTCCCTCCCCTTCTCCTTCCCTCCCTCTCCTGGTAACCACTAATAAATTTTGGTCTCTAACAGCTGCTAACCAAAGGGTCGGCAGTTTGAATCCGCCAGGCACTCCTTGGAAACTCTGTGGGGCAGTTCTACTCTGTCCTATAGGGTCTCTATGAGTTGGAATCGACTCGACGGCACTGGGTTTGGTTTTTTTATACCTTTGCCTGTTCTTTTCTTTTTATATAAGTGAGGTCATGCAATATTTGTCCTTTTGTGATTGACTTATTTTACTCAGAATACTGTCTTCAAGCTCTATGCATACTGTATCAGAACTTCCTTTCTCTTTTCTTTCTGTTTATCCATTCATCCATTGACAGACATTTAGGTTTATTCTACTTTTTGACTATTGTGACTAGTGCTGCAATGGACATTGGTGTATATATTTCTGCTCATGTCTCTGCTTTCAGGCCTCTTGGGTATATTCCTAGCAGTGGAATTGCTGGGTCATATGGTAGTAATGGAAACCCTGGTGGCATGGTGGTTAAGTGCTATGGCTGCTAACCAAAGGGTTGGCAGTTCAAATCTGCCAGGCGCTCCTTGGAAACTCTATGGGGCAGTTCTACTTTGTCTATAGGGTCACTGTGAGTCAGAATCAACTTGACGGCACTGGGTTTGGGTTTTTTTGGGGGGGTTTATGGTAGTTATAATTTTAGTTTTTTGAGGAACCCCCACGCTGTTTTCCACAACGGCTGTACCATTTTGCATTCTCACCAGCAGTGTATAAGGGTTTCAATTTCCACACATCCTACCAGTATTTGTTATTTTATGAGTTTCGTTTTTTCAGCTATCCTACCCTTATCCTTACCCATTGCTGTCTAGTCGATTCCAACTAATAGCGACCCTACAGGACAGAGTAGAACTGCCCCATAGAGTTTCCAAGGAGTGGCTGGTGGATTCGAACTGCTGACCTTTTGGTTAGCAGCCATAGCTCACTGTAGCTCTTAACCACTGTGCCACCAGGGCTCCTCAGCCATCCTAGTGGGAGTGAAATGTTATTTCATTGTGGTTTTGATTTGCATCTCTCTGATGGTTAATGACTTTATCATCTCATCTTTTTCTGTATCTGGTGGCCATTTGAATACCGTAGGACTCTTATTTTTATTTATCTCCAAATCTTCTATAATTCCATTTGCTTTCTATCTTTCAAAAAGTTCTCAAGCTTTCTGATCTTTTGATGCCTACAATTTTCCTTTTGTATGCTGTTTTAGATTTTTTGTTTGTTTTGTGGTGGCTGGCCTCCAAGATAATCCCCAGCAATCTCCCATCTAATATTCACATCCTTATGTAGTCCTCTCCCGCACTTATCAAAGTCAGCCTGTATGACTAGTAGAATAGGAAAAACAGTGATGGCATGTGACTTCTGCATCTAGATCATAAAAGACACTGTGGCTTCTGCCTTGTCCTCCTTCTCTCAGATCACTCACCCTGGAGGAAGCAGATACCATGTCAACAGGACACTCAAGCAGTCCTGTGGAGAGACCATGTGGTAAGGAACCGAGGCTTCTAGCCAACAGCCATGTGGGTGAATATGGAAGTGGATCCTCCAAGCCCAGTCAACTCTTCAGATGACTGCAGCCCCAGCTGACATCTTGACTGCAACCTCATGAATCCCCTGAACTAGAAACTCCCAACTAATATCCGCTCCCAAATTTCTGACCCACACAAACTGAGAGTAAAAAATGTATATATATATATGCTTGTTGTTTCAAGACACCAAATTTTGGGGTAATTTGTTACATAGCAATAGAAAACTAATATAGTTTTATGATAAATTTTATCTTATTCCAATAAGATTTTGGAAAAGAGGGAAATAAAATAAATATGCTTCGCCTGTCTTGAACTGGAATCCCACTCTCTAAGTTAAAATATTTTCTATCACTATGGTTCTGTCTACTTGGAATAAGCATTTATATTCATAGGGAGAAACAGGTTAGGAGAATCATGTTCATAAAGAGAAAAACTATTAAAATTGCACAAACATTTTAACCCGTATAAATTTGTATACCTACTAAGGGCTTTATTGTTAAAAGAGTTTTTATCGGTACAGATACACATCCAACATATAAACTCATTACTGTCAAGTTAATTCTGACTCATAAAGACCCTATAGGACAAAGTAGAACTGCCCCTTAGGGTTTCTAAGGAGTGGCTGGTGGATTCGAACTGCTGACCTTTGGGCTAAGAGTTGAGCTTTTAACCACTATGCCACCAGGGCTCCCTTCCAACATATAGATCTGAATATAAACACTGAGGGCAATGGGAAAGAACATTGAGCCGAACATGTTGCTTGGCAGCTAAAGAAAAATAGACAAAACGGTAGGTTCAGTCAGACACCATCATCTCATCCCGGATTCCACTCCTGTGGTGAACAGCTAGCTGAGTGTTGGGTGGGGAGGGGGGCTCCGTTCTCTTTTACCTAGGTGAGGTTTGTTTTTATGTTTAATATTTTGTATTGTAAATTTCATTCTAATTCTTTTTCTTCAGTTGTTCTAAAACTTTGTGTTAGAAATTCTTCCTCCGTTTCCTCTTCCTTCTCTTCTCCCTAACTGACCTCCCCTCCACCACTCTTACCCACCTCTCCCCCTCAACAGACACAAAAGGTGCTCTCAGTCCAAATTTTATGTGTAAATCTGAGATTGAATATTTGGGAGAAAACCTCTGACTTTCCTTTGTTTTGAGATAGACTGTAAAAAAAAAAAAAAAATTCAGCCTCTTCGCAGTTTCTGTTTTAAAAATGTATCTAATATGTCTCTTTTTTCAAATGGAAACATTTCTTTGCAAATGCTAGAAAAAAATTACATTCTAAGAAATGAGATTAAAATTATTTGCACTGCCAACTTTTTTTTCTTTACCACACTTAGTTACATTATTTCCTGTGTTGTTACAGTCTCACAGATGCATAATGTTGCATAATGGAACATCACAGATCTGCATGTAACCTTTTCCTGTTACTCCTGAGTGATTTATTCCAGCTGAAAATTTATGATGTGTGCAAAACAGGCTCATATAATTGGAATTTTAACACATTGTATTGAGTTAAGCAGAATTCTCACAGTGCCATAAACATAAATGGGTTCAAATCTTGGATTTATTTATCAGCTGTTGGACATTTGGCATGGTACTTAAACTTTCTAAGTCCCTTTCTTCTCTGTAAAACACAAATGGTAACACTTGCCTTGCAGAGTTGTTTGAAGGTTAAACGTGATAACACTTTAAGTGCTCAATAAATATTGGTTCTCTTTATACATCATGTATACAATGTGTAAATGTATATGTATCTGTGTGTATTATTATAAAGTTTCTAACTATAATAATTTCTAACAGGTTTAAATAAACTATAATTTCTAACAGGTTTACACTGTTAATATTCTAAATTATTATTTAAGTCATTCATAAAATGTATATAAATTGTCAAATTTTAAAACAATAACTTTAAAACTCCCATACCTCTAAAATTTAAATAATATCCTTTCGATTTTAATTTAGATCAAAAATCACTTAAATGGTGTGAGAGGGTAATATATAGTTAGCACAGCACTTAAGGAAATGGATAAAACTCAAAAACCCATTGCCACCAAGTCAATTCCAACTCATAGTGACCCTACAGGACAGAGCAGAATTGCCGCATAGAGTTTCCAAGGAGTGCCTGCTGACCTTTCGGTTAGCAGCCATAGCATTTAGCCACTAAGCCACCAGGATTTCCAAGGAAATGGATAGGGAATTTAAATACTGTGCTCAAGATAAGCCACACACTCACACACAACAAACTGGCAATGCAATTTCTCAAATATTACCTAAGTTGCCTAAAACATGGTGCTAATGAAACCAAGATTTGCAGGCACCTAGTTTCTATAAAAATGAGAAACTCCCCAATGTCTTCTGGTGGCTGGAAAGAGAGCTCAAGGAAAGTGTGGATGGAATAACCCACACCAGTACCACAGCTGAATAAACAAAGCAAATGCTGGTTCAGTTAGCAGTGAGTCAGTAGCATCAGATTCCCTTACACAGGACAGAACATATAATTTCTAGATGTCTAAAACCTGGAGTCAGTGCCTGTGACCTCAGCAATACCAACAGATGAAATGTGAGAATAAAAACTGTTCTAATTTTCTATGTAAAGATAATATTTTTTAAAAGTACAAACAGAAAATTGCTTCTTTGGATATCGTCTGCAGCTTGTATGACATTTTTCATTGAGGCATCGGTGGTTCAGTGGTAAAACCCTCACCTTCCACATGGGAGAGCGAGGTTTGGTTCTGGCCAATGCACCTCATGTGTAGCCATCAGCCATCTGTCAGTGGTGGTTTGCATGTTGCTATGACACTGAAAGGAAACCCTGGTGGCATAGTGATTAAGTGCTACAGCTGCTAACCAAAAGATTGGCAGTTCAAATCCACCAGGCGCTCCTTGCGAACTCTACAGGGCAGTTCTAGTCTGTCCTATAGCGTCACTATGAGTCGGAATCGACTAGACGGCAGTGGGTTTTGTTTTGTTTTTTTTTAATGATACTGAACAGTTTTCAGTGAAGCTTCCAGACTAAGACAGATTAGAAGGAAAGGCCTGGCAATCTACTTCTGAAAATCAGCCAGTGAAAACCTTATGGATCACAACAGTCCAATCCTGTTGTGCGTGGAGTTGTCATGAGTCGGGGGACTGGCTCAGTGCAGCTAACAACAACAACACTTTCCATTGCAGGCTGACTTGCTAAAATATGAATAAATGAGATCAATTATTGGGGCTAAATATTGCACTGACTATGATATTAAAATATACAGTATCTTGCCTTACAATTGATATCATAATTTTTATTTGTTGTTGTTGTTATTAGCTGCCATTGAATCAGTCCCCAACTCATAGCGACCTCATGTACCATGGGATCAGACCACTGTGATCCATAGAGTTTTCACTGACTGGTTTTCAGAAGTAGACTGCCAGCCCTTTCTGCTAGGCTCCCTGGAGTCTCTCCAATACATGCACAATTTAAAAGTCAGCCAAAACTTTGAGAGGATTTTATATTCAGATTTTGGGGTTCTCTCCTCTGTGATTCCCTCCTTTCTAGGATTTCTGCTTTCAATTTCCAGCAATTCAGAAAGCCCCGTACTCCATCCTTTGAGCTCTCAGTCCAGTAAGACTGGCTTTTTTCTTACATTTTATCTACCCCACACTGCATGGACTATAGAGTGCCCTTGGAAAAAAAGCCCTAGAGTTGAAGCTTCATCTAGTTTCTGCCTGCTTTTAGTCACTCCCCAGTACCTTCAAACATTAAAAAAAAAAAAAAAAAATTATTCCACTGGAGCAAAAGAGAATGAAGGAAACCAAAGACTCAAAGAAGAAACTAATCTACCAAACTAAGTCTACAGGAACAACAGCCTCATCTACCTTGAGACCAGAAGAACTAGATGGTGCCTGACTACCACCTCCAACCATTCTGACCAGGGGCACAATAGAAGGTCCTAGACAGAATGGGAGAAAAATGTAGAACAAAATTCAAATTCCTAAAAAGCCAGACTTACTGGGCTGATAGAGACTAGAGGAACCTCCTGAGACTACTGTCCTAAGATACCCTTTGAACTTGGAACTGAAGCTATCCTGGAGGTCACCTTTCCACCAAATAATAGATTGACTTACAAAATAAACAATATCACCTGAGAGTAACGTGCTCCATTGAACATCAACTATATGAGACCAAATGGTCAACATTTACCCAACAGCAAAGATGAGAAGGTGCGGAGGGGAAGGGAAGCTAGATCAAAGGAAACCCTACAAATAGAATGGAAATAATGAGAATGTTGTCACATTGTGAAAATTATAACCAATGTCATGGAACAATACACATAAAAATTATTCAATGTGAACCTAATTTTACTTTGTAAACTTTCACATAAAAAAACAATAAAATATAAAAACCACATTTTTAATTATTTATTTTCTCACTGTCATCTAAAGAGTTAGTACGATATAACCAACCAATAACCAGCTGACATCTAGTGGATTCTAACTTGTGGCGACTCCGCGTGTGTCCGAGCGGAACTGTGCTCAGCGGGATTTTGGTGGCTGACTTTTTGGAAGCAGATCGCCAGGACATCCTTCCGAGACTGCTCTGGTGGACCTGAACCTCTACCCTTTTCGTTAGTTGCCAAATGCTTTAATCATAGGAATTATCCAGGGACGGTATAATATAAGCAACGCTACCGTTAACAACACTAGGACTCTGAGAGTTGTATTTTTACCTGTGAGTTGTGTTTGACAGATATTAAGGGGTACCTTTTGGGAAGCTGTTAACAATACCTCACGGTGTTTTCTCATTTATCCCTCTATAACCTCAAATAGGACAGAGTCGAACTGCCCCATAGAGTTTCCAAGGAGCATCTGGTGGATTTGAGCTGCTGACCTTTTGGTCAGTAGCTGTAGCACTTAACCACTGTGCCACCAGGGTTTCCAGCCTCAAAGTAGGGAGAAAAAAAGAAGTATCACTATTTTCACTGTATAAAAGCAAAAAACCATAAAAGAGAAAGAAAGAAAAACACTTATGATCAGAGCATTTTAGCCAACGAGCTGGGTGTAGGCTCTAAGCCTTGGTATTTATACTCTTACTGTTGGACAAGGTTAAAATCTGTAAAGCTAGTAAGATTTATAGACATGCAGATATCTTCAGTTACAGCAAAACCTCTTAATTTCAGACTCTATATATTTACAATTTAAACTACAAATGAGACTAAATTTTGTATTATCTATTAAGGAAAGTTTCTCAGCTGAAAAACTAGTAGAAATACTAAAAGAATCTAGTGAGGTGGTGGGTTTTTAAAGTAACATGCAAAGATTGATGACGTTCCTAAACTCAAAAAGTAAAATAAAAACATCAGATAAGAGAAAGAACATTCACTCAGTCAAAACAGCAACAAACCAAAAACAGAAAGTACTTAGGAATAAACTTAATAACACAATATTCAAAGAATATTGAGTATCGTTTCTGCTTTAAAGCAAGTAACAGTTTGAAATATGATGCTACCTGAGTTAATTAGTAAATCAAAAGACATCCCAATCGATTGGAGGAGAGGAAACAGGCAAGGAAACTGGATAGATTAGACTAAGATCATTAGGAGGTTCAAGAAATAGTCAGGACTATTTCGGAAAAGAATAGAGAAGAGAAGTACCTATATACTATATTCTAATATGTAGTATAATAAACCTAAAATGTATTACAAAGACACAATGGCTAAAACATGTGGCAATATAAAAGCTACCATGGTTCAGCAAGAGGTGTGGTAATATAAAACAAATAGACGTAGGAATGGAACGGAAGAGAGAGGCCAGTAGTTGTAAAAATTTAGTATATAATAAGTGTATTTCAAATCAGTACCATATGGTATTTGGACAAAATGGAAAGTCATTAAACGAAGCTGAATTTCTGCTTTCTACCAAAATAAACCCCAGATATACAGAAAATGTAAACATCAAAAATATAACACAAGATTTTAGAAGAAAATATGGGCCAATACATGTATACTTTTGGCATGAAATCTTTTCAATTTTTGGAGAAAAACAGATAAACCTTTCTTCCCTTAGGTAGAAAAATAAGACCGGAAGTATGGATTTCTCTGCTGGGAATGGAAGTCAGCTTTTAATCAAAAAAGTGCTTGCTAGTTAAGAAAAAGTCTCAAGGCAAACGCATTTTTCTTTTGTCTGAGCTGACTATGAGCAAACGGATACAAAGGGAAAAATTCTGTTATTGTTGTTCTTTGTTGTTGTCAAGTTGATTCCTACCATGGCGACCCCACGCGTGCAGAGTAGAACTGCTCTGAGGGCTTTCAAGGCTGTGACCTTTTGGAAGCAGATTTTCAGGCCCTTCTGGTTGTGTTTGAATCATCAAACTTTGGCTAGTAGTCGAATGCTTAACTGTTTGCACCACCCAGGGGCTCCAATCTAAACTTAGAAATCTTTTCCTTGTTGTACTTGAAAATCTACTTTTCTGAAAAACAGAGGATAGCAGGATTCATGTTCAAGTTCAAGGGCTTCTACAAAATAGACTTCAAAGACAAAGCTATTCTATACTTTTTAAGATGTAAATTTCAACCCTGAACCTGTTGCATGTAGGTAAAAGTTAGTTCAAATTAAATTTGATTTTACCAATTTATTTTTTACTAAAAAATTCAAAATTAAATCCAAGAGAGCTGAGATTTTTATTAACCAGTCATCAAGACCGTATTATATTAATGAGGCACTAGAAGTTTGAGTCAAATAAGAAAAGCATTCATGGTTCTCAGGACAGAACAACGCTGTGCCTGAGGACAAAAGACTCCTTTGCTGATTGGATGTGGCTAGAAGACTGCATCAATTTCAACAACTGAGAGACACAAAAGATTTTCTTGTTCGTCAGGTCAGGGGACTGATGGAACCCCAAATCAAATGCTGTTTATTTCCTCTTATCTTGTAAGGAGTTATTATCCGAGCTATTTTTTGCCCATGGAACTCTTCCAGTCACCTTTATTCTGTGTGATACAATAAATGCACACATACAAATCTACTGTCAGAGCACAAGGACTGCTAGTGTGTTGAGCTTCAAGGCTTGGGTTTGGGAATCAAAATTTCACTTGGGTCTTGACTTGAAAATTCATGTCCCAAACACGTCCCTAAATGATCTGAGCATGATTCATTCACACCCCAACTGGTAAAAATAGAAACCTCACTGGGACAATGGGAGGTAAACAGCTCTTGTAAGATAAATAGATAGGTTAGAACTCATTAGATCAGTTTGGATCTTTTTAAATTATTCATTATAAAATAAAGGGTATTGTCTGTTTTTCTACTTTTTTTTTTTCTTTCTGTTAATCCGTGTATTGAAGAAGTGATTTGCCAAGTTACTACCCAGATCTTCTAGTCATTCCTGTTATGGCCTAAAAAGACTTTTCCTTTCCTAGCTGTAAATATTTCTCATTCTTTTGCTGATGACAGTCAAATGAATGTGAAATAAGCCAGGTAGAATGGAGGAATATTTGTATTTTGAATTTCTCTTTCCAAAGCAACTTCCCACAGCTTAGTTAAAACATTTTTTTTTTTTTTGCCTTTTTGGCAGGTTGAAATCCGGCCCCGAAACTCTGCCCTGCACCCAGTTTGGGCTGCGCTGTATGAAAAGCTATTTTTACTCCCGGCTGAGAGCCATCTGGTTTCCCCCATGAAGGTTTGCGTTGGTATTTTTCAGTGCCGCTGATCACATGTTCTGTTTTCCCAAGTAAAGGCTGATGACCTGGAGAGGAATGTGTCCAGACTCTCCAGGCATCTCCAACCTTGCCATCGCCTTCTGCCGTTAGTTGATACTGTTGATCCTCACGGTTAAAGCCTGGGCTTAGTGGCCACCAGGACTTCAACTCTCTTTTGCATCTAAGTGTTAGAGCTTTTCTTTTCTTCTAAGGGACCCTGGAGGCATATTGCTTAAGAGCTATGGCTGGTAGCCAAAAAGGTTGGCAGTTAGAATCCACCAGAGGCTCTTTGGAAACTCTATGGGGGCAGTTCTACTCTGTCCTATAGGGTCGCTATAAGTACAAATTGACTCTATGGCAACTGGTTTGGGTTTTTTTTTTTTTTTTTTTGTGAGGGGTTCAGTAGAATGTTAGGAGTCCCTGGGTGGTGAAAAAGGCTAATATGCTTGACTGCTAATGGAAAGGTTTGGGGTTCAAGTCCAGCTTAAAGAGGCATCTTGGAAGAAAGGCCTAGTGATCTATTTCCAAAAAACCAGCCATTGAAAACCCTACAGAGTACGGTTCTACTCTGACACTGATGGGTACCCATGAGTTGGAATCGACTTGAAGGCAACTGGTTTTAGCGTTAATCAAAACCAAAAAACCCAACTCATTGCTGTCAAGTCGATTCCGACTCGTAACAACTCTACAGGACAGAGTAGAACTGCCCCCATAGGGTTTCCGAGGCTGTAAATCTTTACTGAAGCAGACTGCCACATCCTTCTCCTGCAGACTGGCTGATGGGTTCGAACCTCCAACATTTCAGCAGCCAAGTGCTTTAACCACTGTACCACCAGGGCTCCATATAAGTGTATAAAACCTGTTGCTGTTGCGTGAATTCTGACTCATTGCAACCCGATGGGACGGAGTAGAACTGCCCCCGTAGGGTTTCCAAGGAGCAGTTTGTGGATTTGAACTGCTTGCTGACACCTTTTGGTCAGCAGCCGAGCTCTTAACCACTGCGCCACCAGGGCTGCTTATCATTAGCAGAGCCTGGGAATTGGGGTTTGCAAAATCTATTGTCAATCAAATGGCATTCACCCTGACTGGTGTGGCCTGGTATCTCCTGCCACTTTTCAGCATAGCTGGTGGAAGCAGTGTGCCCCATGAGTGTTAAGGAGCTTGACTGCCTTGTCACAGGACAGTAGGCTGATAAAACTATGCTGTGGACAGGCAATTAAAAAAAAAAAAAAGACAATCGACATTAACAAGGCTGACTTAGGAGAAAGAATAAATCATTCTTGTTATGCTACATTAACCTCAGGCAGAACCTGCTTTCTTTCCTCTTGGGAACAGGCATGATTGAGAGCTATGATGGCTGTCACCGAGCACTGCTAGGAAAACCTTTCTGATTATCTGGACTCCTTGTTCTTTTTCTTTTAAAAATTGAAATCAAAGTGCTGACTGTCACAATTTGGAAAAGTGTAAGTTTCTTTATCTTCTCCACACCTTTCGATTCAGTTAATATTTATAGAGTGCCTGGAGGACATGTGCCATACCAGCACCTCAACTTCTCACATTTACCAGTGAAAGCAGGGAAGAACGGCAGCTGCATCCTTTGTGAGCAGCCCTTCTCTGCAAGATGAACAGTCTTTTTACTCTGCTATAATGATTTCTGCCCTAAGGGTTTTTGCTGACAGTACTTATTTGGAAGGGCAGAAAAGTGCCAGTAATTGGTATGGGATTATACAAATAAAACTAAGAACTGTTCATAGGCTCCAGACATTTCTCTCCATTATCACGCCCCCCAAAAGCTTTGGTGTTCAGCTCCACAGTGGGTAACGGCATGAGGAAAGCAGTCAGCTTCTCTGTGCCTCAGACACCTACCGGAAAAAGATATACTGCTTCCTATACCAGATTTTTCGCCTGAAGGATTTTAAAATGCTGGTACAAACTAATACTTATTCCCTAGACATGTTCATTACTA
This sequence comes from Loxodonta africana, assembly GCF_030014295.1. Classification (NCBI taxonomy): domain Eukaryota; kingdom Metazoa; phylum Chordata; class Mammalia; order Proboscidea; family Elephantidae; genus Loxodonta; species Loxodonta africana. The sequence continues at coordinate 170,399,444 of NC_087345.1, read as the reverse complement.
ATGCTTCTCTTATTACGATTAGGACTTTCAACTACTGGCGAATGTTATTGATGATTACCAGGAGGCGATCCCATGCTAAGCCACATACTCTGCAGTGGTAAAGACACAGACTTCGGGGTAAGATCATAGGTTCAGATCTCAGCTCCATCAAATATTAGCCTTGAGCAAGTCTCTTCACCTCTCTGTCTCAGTTTCGTCATCTATAAAAAGGGGATAATAATAATAATACCTACTTTGTAGAGTTATTGTGGCATCCCTGGGTAATGCAAATGGTTAACACACTTAGCTGCTAACCAAAAGAATGGAGGTTTGAGTCCACCCAGAGGCACATCAGAAGAACGGCCTGGTGATCTGCTTTGGAAAAATCAGCCATTGAAAGCCCTACGGGGCACGGTTCTACTCGGACACGTATGGGATTGCTGTGAGTCGAAGTCAACTTGCCAGCAACCGGTAGTAGCAGTTGCAACAGGAGCAGCGTTACTGTGAGGATTACAGGAATTAAAACAGAGTTCTCAGTCCTGAGGTCTACAGAGCCGTCTGTGGATAAAATCCTGAGTGCCTGTCAACTTGGATGGAAAAATTAATTATATCTTTGTTTTCACTAATCTCTTACCGGAACTTTGCATTTCTCTTAACGTAGGCAACTAACTGCAGCGTTACTACTAGCAGTATTTGTGACCTTGTGACCACATGAAAGCATAGGTGTTTGAATATGCTATTACAGTTGTTGCATGTACCTTGCAATATCATTTAGACTCATCAGTTTTTCAAAGTTATGACATTATTAAATCTATTGCTAAATCCCGTTAATGTGTTAAAGAAGCGCTTTTATTACCGTGTTTCAGTATATTTTGTTTCTGTTTTATTTTATGCATATAAAAGCTTTATTCCTAGAAGGGGTTGGTAGGCTCACTGGATTGACACGAGGGTCTGTGACACAGAAAAAAGAAAGAATCCTTGAGCTAAAACATATGCCAAGTACTTAAAATCATTCCTGGCTAGTAATATTCGCTACTGTTATTATTATCTCATTTAATCTTCATAATAACCTAAGAGGTAAGCGTGCCATTATCACCTTACTAGAGTGTGTTTAGAGCCCTGGAGGCACAGTGGTTAAATGCTCCTCTGATAACCCAAAGGTCGGTGGTTCCTTTAGCTGCTGTGGGAGAGAAAGATGTGGGAGTCTGCCTCCCCCGCCCACCATAGAGATCACAGCCTTGGAAGCACTACAGGGCAGTCCTACTCCAATGGCCTCACTAAGGGTTGGCGTCACCCAGTGCAACAACTGATGGTGTCACCCCTCCATGGTAATTATCACAATATTGTAGCTAAAGCACCAGAAAACTTGACAAAATCAGCAACTGTGAAAACTCCGCAGCGAAAAAAGCAATGGTGCATGCTTGTCGTGGTGCAGATGAAACCAAGGGACTCAAAGCGTCACTGTAACTGGTAATAACCACAGCTCTGACCAGAGCGCATTAGAAGGTTCAAAAAGTAAATTAGCACAGAGCTTTGGCCTTGTAGGTATACTGATATATGTAAGCTGGGCTTACAAAAAATTTTTTGTTGTTATAACTACGTACAGGGATATTTTTGTAAAAAATGATAAATTTCTGCTGGAACACTGCACAGAAATTTTATAGATAGTTGTTTTGGTTGTCACCCCTTCTAACAGTGTCAGCCAGTGTGGTCCACACCCCGCTAGAGATGTCACTATTCTACTCTGCCCTGTTGGGTCACCCCGAGTCGAAATCAACTGGACAGCAACTGGTTTGGGGTTTAAAATGTATGTCTGCTGGAGACCCGGGTTTGATTCCTGGCCAGTTGTACCTCATGAACAACCACGACCCGTCTGTCAGTGGAGGCTTACGTGTTGCTGTGATGTGGAGCTTCCAAACTAAGATGGACTCTGACGTCCAGCCTGGTGACCTGCTTCTGAAAAGTCAGTCAGTGAAAACCTTCTGGGTCACAGCAGTCTGCTCTGCGTCAGTCATACGGCTGGCACAGGACTGAGCAGCATTTTGCCATGAGTTGGAGACCAACTCCACAGCAACTAAAAACAACAATGACGATTTGAGAAAAACAAAGCTAGTTTTGGCCAGGACTTCTTAACGGAGGAATGGAGGCAGAAGGCGACCCTCAGGTAATACGCAGAATTGAGGAACCCAAATTTCACCAGGCCTTAACCATAATATGACACGAACAATTCCTACTCCCATGTGCGTGTTCCCAGCTTCCCCCTCTAGCATCTGCTAAGGGAATCTTGTTTTTTCTCAGCTTAGTTCCTGGGCTTTCATGGGGCAGGATTTCAGTTTAGAGAAGCTCGAGAAGTGACAGGAGTATGCTCTGGGAAGGACTGAGCCTTAGCTATGGGAGATGACAAAGAGCAGGAACTGAAGGAGAGAGATAGTGGCTAGGGGAGGCCAGCCCTTCCTAGACTGGCTGTGAGGGAGAGCTGAGAGTGACAGGAAGATCCAGAGACAGATTCAGGAACAGAGAAGGGAGGGGAGGGAGAGAGAGAGAAAAAGAATGAGGGGGAAAGACAGAGGTTGGTTTCAGGGATTTATGCAGGGTATGGAGTCAGAGTGCTAGGGAGAGAGGATTTTTCAAATGTTTGTTATGCAAACCTTCTTGTCCACCCCCAAGTCATGGCAATTTTTTTTTTTTTTATAGAGAGAAAGAGTAAACATTTTAATAACATCTAGGCCTCTGAACTATGTTTATTTTAATGTTATTCATTTAGGACAGGGACCACAAGACATCTCAGCTTTTATACGGGTTATACTATCCCGTAGGTTTCAGTCAACACAAGGTGTTCACCGGTACTTTCTCTCCCAGCCCTACTTCTTGTCAGCATCCAGTGCCTGCTGAGTTACTCCCAGGTCTGGAGTGCAGGGCTCCTTACACAAGATGGTAGATTGGCCCTCTCCCTGACTCCATGATTCCTTATGTCACATCCCCCTGAAGTGACACAAAATGCATTCAGCTTCTCACAAATTTTCTCAGAAAAGCAGCTTTTTCATCTTCTGTGAGCATTTGCACAGCTACACGTGTGTGCATAAACACATACACACACACATCTACAAAAACAAGTAATGGCTTGCAGGTATTAAAAAAAAAAAAAAAAAAGACCCTACCCATTGCCATCGAGTAGATTTCGACTCTTAGCCACCCTATAGGACAGTAGATTCAAACTGCCAACCTTTTGATTAGCAGCCTGAGCTCTTAATCACTGAGTTACCAGGGCTCCAGCTTGCAGGCATCATGTGGTCTAAACTCAGTCTTTAAAGAAAAGTTCTATAAATAAAATCTAATCTGAAGGGTTAGCATGACAGTTAAGAGTTTTGCTTTGACAAAAGGCAGATAGCTTGATTCTCAGTTCTGTCAAGTATTAATCGTCTACATTTGGGCAATTAACATAATCACTCTAACCCCAGTTTTCTCATCTGTATAATAGGGATAATAATATATATATCCCGTGGTATTTATTGTGAGGACTACACGAGATAATCCAAGTGAGACATTCACTATTACTGTTCTTTAATATGGATCAATTTAGATTTTCAGATTTTTGGAGCAATAGCATGAAAAGATCTCTTCTCATTTTGGTCTCTGTTTTTGTTTCTGTAACTCAAAGATTTTTTTTTTTTTCCCCAGAGTAGTCTGCCCTAAAGATAACATCCTGGCCTCCATCTTTTGCCAAATAGAAAACTGCTTACATATTTAAAATGTCAACTTTTCTTTCTGTTTTCTACTAACACTATTAAGGTTTCAAAGCTTCCAGGTCCAAGTTTTGGGCTGTGCTAGAGCTTGGGGTGGGGGAGAGTGAGGGACAGTGGTGACTCAGTGACAGAACTCTTGTCTTCCATGTGAGATCTGGGTTCCATTCCCGGCCAATGCACCTTATGCCTTGAGGGAACTGGCAGAAAGGCCTGGAGCGCTGCTTATGAAAATCAGCCACTGAAAACCCTGTGGATCATAAAGGTCTAGTCAGCATTGCCTTCTGTCGTGAGGGTCAGCTCCACGGCAGCTGACACCAGAGCTCGGGCAGTGGTGAGCCTCTCCTCTGTCTAGCGGAGAACAAGTTTCTCTAAGAAAATGTCTCAGGACGGGCCTCAGCCCTGAAAGGATCTGTCTCAGGCCCCGTCCTCCCACCACGTTTAGCTCCGGGGAACACACCATCTTTCCCTGAATTGTATCAAAACCCTGCCGTAGGGTCAATTCAGACTCAGCAACCCTATAGGACTGAGTAGAACTGCCCCATAGGGTTTCCAAGGAGCAGCTGGTGGATTTGAACTGCTGACCTTTTGGTTAGCAGCCCAGCTTTTAATCGTTCTGCCACCAGGGCTCCTGAATTGCATCAGGGTCACAGGAAAATGGGTGAGCCTCTTCAGGGGCCATCCCTAGTGCTTGCCTGTGCTCTCCACAGGACATATTTGCAACAAACAACTGTTGAAAACCACCAGTTTTTTTAAAATTGGAAGTGGGGTAATGCATGGTTTGAGGTAGAAATTAAGTAATTATCCTGAATTAGTAAGATCATAAAACTAAACGTCAGCCATTGTGAAACAAGAATTCGGAAACCAGCCTTAAAACTTACAGCATAAGACAAAAGAGTATGAAAGAATGTGAAATTACTTCAATATGATCGCCTCTCATTATTGATAAGTAATTGGCAACCTCAGTTGATTTTTATTACATTATTATAAAAACAGAATAGCAACCAAGTTTAATTATTTTAATTTGCATTTTCCTCATAAGCTCACAAATCGTTAGCAACACCTCTTGGTTTTAGGATCTGGTCCAAATTTCTCGGTCTGGCAATCTAGGCCATCCCCTACTGATATCCTGTGTGCCAGCTGGTCTCCTCGTTTTCCTCCAAACTTACAGCTCATGGCTGCTTTAAAGAGTTTATTCCTGCTGAATCCCTGGAAGGGACATCCTCCTCCGCCTTCTCTGCCTGGACTGGGTTCCCTTTCTTCAGTTCCTGTTGCTGTCTCATGCTTTCCTTCTCCAGTGACACTGACGACTTTACGTTGTGACACCCTGTGTAGTGACTGTAGGGTATAAGTGAAGGGCCTTCCACTGTGCCTAAGGCAGACCATGTCCCCTCCTGAGGCAGTGAAGGGCAACAGAAGACAAAGAGTTTGGATGGGTAAAATGTGTATTTTTATGAATGACGTTTCCATTTTTCAATATTTAAATCCCTCCTGAATGTACTTAGCTGTAGCCAAACATAACTTACAATACAGTTAACTTAAGCTGCGCAATATCATTGTAGGTAAATAAAGCAAGCAGATATGTTTCAAGAAAAAGTCCTATGACAGTTCCTAAAGTTTCATCATACTACATTTTATTTTATTTAGTTACTAGATGGTGTTGTTAGCTCAGTCAACCCCTGACTCATGGCGGCCTCAACTTATGGCAACCCCATACCCAATGGAAAGAAATGCTGTTTTGTTTTGCGCCATCTTGAAGTAGATTGCCAGACCTTTCTTCTTAGTCTGTCTTAGTCTGGAAGCTCCCCTGAAACCTGCTCAGCATCCTAGCAATATGCAAACTTCCAGTGACAGGTGGTTGGTAGCTGCACATGATGTGACCAGTATTGAAACCCAGGTCTCTCACACGGAAGGTGAGAATTCCACCACTGAACCATCTTTGCCCTCTAGTTTACAGACAGAAGTTGTAAACTGCTTCTTGAAATATAATTTTCTAAGAGAAACCGCATACTGTTTGTCTACAGTTGGGGTATGATATTTAGATTTGGCTTCACTTAAGCAAGGCAGGTAAAAAACCTTGCTACCTTCCTGCACGCAGAAATGCAGAGCTATACATCTGAGAACAACTTCACAGGAATAATCCCGTGACCTTTCAGCAAAGAATTCAGATTTGGTCTGCTGAGCCAGGGGATGTTTTTAAGCAAGGAAGGAAGAAGAAATGAGCATCAGAGGAGGCCTTCATTAACTCTCAGACGCTCAGTGCTTTGGACATGTTGTCTCATTTAATGACTCTTGTAGGATAGGCGTTATTATCCCCATTGTTTTGGGGGAGAAAATTGCAATTATGGGATCAGTCCAGGAGTTGGATTCTTTATTCCAATCCAAAGTAAACAAAATAATAATTACCCACCACAGCTGGAATGCTCCTCTGTTAGGAGGGTTATATATAGTGGGGCACAAGGTTGTCAAAGCTCCAGAAAGACGACACAAGGCTCATAGATACAATGACACCCAGAGCGACGTCACAGTTGTGCACTACACAGGGCACCACGATCACAACGAGGTATCAAATATTTGTACTTTTCTTGTGACGAATTCCTGGTAGATGTCAGTGAACTGTCTTGTTCTAACAATGTCGCCGTATTATGACAACTTTCCAACAAATGGAAAGTGAAACATCTTGTGGAAGGGTGCCTTTTCCTAGTTTGCTCCAAGGCACCAACCACACGGGCTAGCAGAGACCAGTGGAGGTGACAGCCCTTAAGTCATTAACTACCTGCTGCCTTTCCTAGCTGATCTGGAGCCCTGGTGGCGCAAGAGTTAAGCGCTTGGCTGGGTGATTTGAACCCACACAGCGGCTCCTCAGGAAAAAGAACTGATAATCTACTCCCACAAAGATTACAGTCTAGAAAACACTATGGGGTACTTCTACTCTGTCACATGGACTCACTATGAGTCAAATATTGACTTGAAGGCTCCTCACAATAACAACAGCCTCTCCTAGCTGACCTGCATCTCACTGGTCTGCCTGGGACTCTATCAAGGTAGTAAAATTTCCATTGTTTGCATTACAGGGAATGGTATTAGATTTTTTCTTTAACATTTTTTAAAGGTAAAAGGAATTGTGGTTAGACGTCAGGAAAATTGACACGAGCAAATGGGTGCTAAACTCATTTTTGCAAAAACTAAGTAATTTTTAGAAATCTCGATGTAGAGAAAAGATTGGGAAGTAACACAGTAGCTCTTCTAGCATATATAAACGGCAAATGTAAGTGACAAGTGTGCTGCACCTTTGTTTTTTAATATCTGGCCCTAATTGTTAGGATATTGACTTTCTCAGCTCACCTCCTGTCTTACATCATCTTGCTCAGCATTTCAGAGCAGAAAGGGACTTGGCCTGGCTCATAGCAATTCACATTCTTATGAAAATTGCCCCCAATACTCAGGTGTGCACCCAGTGAACATGACTCTGCCGTAAAACCCTGGATATCGTTAAAATATACAGTATAGGGTTGGACTCCTTCCCCACACTAAGACAATGGGATTTTCTCTTTGATGCATTTGAAATGTTGATGTGAGAGACACAGTGCCTGAGAAATGAGCGAACAGAGCCACGTTAAAGGCAGTGCTATAGAGGGAAGATGCTGCTGCCACTGCCGAACCGACTTCTCTTCTCAAGCCTTGGGGGTCCAAGTCTTCCACTGATTCCTTGAGATATTTCAGTGTCCTTTACATACATGCATATACATATATCATACGCATGTGTATATATGTAAGGAGCCCTGGTGACAATGGCTAAGTGCTCGGCTGCTAACCAAAAGGTTGGTGGTTCGAACCTACCAACAGCTCCATGGGAGGCAAGACCTGACAATCTGCTCCAATAAAGATTACAGCCTACACAACCCTGTGGGGAAGTTCTACTCTGTCCTATAGGGTCGGTATGAGTCAGAATTGACTTGACAGCACACAACGTTGTGTATGTATGTATATGTACATGTACATACATTAGTACATATATGTGTTGTTGTCATTGTGTGCCATTGAGTCGATTCTGACTCATAGTGACCATATAGAATAGAGTAGAACTGCCCCACAGAGTTTCCAAGGAGCAGGTCGTGGATCTGAACTGCCGACCTTTTGGTTAGCAGCCTGAGCTCTTAACCACTTTGCCACCAGAGCTCGGATACATATAAACATATACATGTTAAAAACAAAAAACAACAACAAAAAAACAAGCCTGTTGCCATCAAGTGAATTGTGACCCCATGTGTTATATAGTAGAACTGCTCCATAGGATTTTTTTGGCTGTAATCCTAATGGAAGTAGATTGCCAGGCCTTTCTTGCTCAGTACTCTGGGTGGGTTCCAATTGCCAACCTTTGTGCTAGTAGTGGAGTGCAGACCATTTTCTCCACCTAGAGACTTTACACATGCATATAGACATGTATGCATCCATGCAAATAATGTACACATATATAAAATATTTTTTAAAATAATCTTTATTTTATAACAGTTAGATTACAGTAGAAATTGAGCAGATAATACAGAGCATTTCCACATACACTCCTCCGCTGCCCACAATTTCCCCTATTATTAACACCTTACATGAGTGTGGTACATTTGTTACAACTGATGAACCGATATTGATATACTATTATGAACTAAAGTCCATACTTTATCCAGATTTCCTTATTTTTATCTAATGTCTTTTTCTGTTCCAGGATCCCACCTAAGACACCACATGGCGTTTACTCATCATGTCACCTTAGGCTCCTCTTGGCTGTGACAGTTTCTCTGACTTTCCTTATTTTTGATGACCTTGATGGTTTTCAGGAGCACAGGGCAGGTATTTTACAGGATACCCCAGTATGGGGATTTGTCTGATGTTTTTCTCATGATTAGACTGAGGTTATTATGGGTTCTGGGGATGAAGACCACAGAGGTAAAATGACATTTTCATCTTGTCCTATTGAGGGTGCATATGATTGACGTGACTCATCACTGTTGCTGTTGGCCCTGACCCCCTGGCTGAGGTGGTGTTTGTCAGGTCCCCCACTGTAAAATGACCCTCTGCCCTCCCCTTTCCGTACTGTACTCTCTGAAAGGAAGTCACTATGCACAGCCCACATTTAATGAGTGGGGAGTTATGCACCACCTCCTTGAGGATGGAGTATCTATGTAAACGATTTGGAATTCTTTTACTGGAAGTCTCCTCACAAAACACATTTAATTCGTATTAAGTCAAGTAAAGAGGGTTGGGCAGGATATTTGGCAGATTGGAAAGCACACGCCAAGTGTAACAGGGGCACAGCTATACACTCTTGGCAATTGTTGCTACAAGGGAATTTGGGTCAAGCATTACCAAGTCTTCTGTTTTCAAAGAGTTGTTGTTGTTTGTTGTTGGGTGCCATTGAGTTGGTTCTGACTCATGGTAACCCTATGTACAACAGAAAGAAACACTGCCTGGCCCTGGGCCATCCTCAGGATTGTTATGCTTGAGCCCATTGTTGCAGGCACTGTGTCAATCCATCTTTTTAGGTCTTCCTCTTTTTCGATGACCCTCTACTTTACCAAGCATGACGTCCTCCTCCAGGGACTAGTCCCTTCTGATAACATATACAAAGTACCCAAGACAAAGTCTCACCATCCTTGCTTCTAAGGAACATTCTGGGCATGCTACTTCCAAGACAGATTTGTTCATTCTTCTGGCAGTCCACGGTATATTCAGTATTCTTCGCTAACACCACAATTCTAAGGCATCAGTTCTTCTTCAGTCTTCCTCCATATATTACACTGGAGACATACATTGTATGTTGCCAATAATGGTTGCAAATACACAAATCAGAATTCTATGAAGTCCTAGAGAACTGACATTTAAAAAAAGTTTTTTACTGTACTTTAGATGAAGAAGGTTTACAGAGTAATCTAGCTTCTCATTAAATAATACACATATTGTTTTGTGACATTGGTTGCCAAACTGCACGATATGTCAACACTCTCCATTTCTTGACCTTGGGTTCCCCATTACCAGCATTCCTGTCCTGTCTTGACTTTTCTTCCTTGCCCCGGGCTTGTGTGCCCTTTAGTCTTGTTTAGTTTTATTGGCCTGTCTAATCTTTGTGTGAAGGATGAACCTCAGGAGTGACTTCAATGCTGAGCTATAAGGGTGTCTGTGGGCCATGCTCTCAGTGTTTCTCCAGTCTCTGTCAGACCAGTGAGTCTGGTCTTTCTTTTTTTTTTTTTGTGGGTTAGAATTTTGTTCTACATTTTTCTCCAGTTCTGCCCAGGACTCTGAACTGTGATCCTGTCAGAGCAGTCAGTGGTGGTAGCCAGGCACCATCTAGTTGTGGTGGACTCAGTCTGGTGGAGGCTGTGGTAGTTGTGGTCCATTAGTCCTTTGGACTAATCTTTTCCTTGTGTCTTTGGTTTTCTTCATTCTTCTTTACTTCTGTTGGGGTGAGACTAGTGGAGTATCTTAGATGGCCATTCACAAGGTTTTAAGACCCCAGATGCTATTTACCACAGTAGAAATTAGAACATTTTTTTTATAAACTATGTTATGCCAGTTAAGCTAGATGTTCCTGAGACTGTGGTCTCCACAGCCCTCGGCCCCGTAATTTGGTCCCTTAGGGAGTTTGGTTGTGTCAAAGGAGCTTCCACGACCTTGCCTTGGACAAGTTGTACTGGTTTCTTCAGTATTGTGTACTGTCTTACCCTTCACCAAATTTACCACTCATCTATTGTCTGTTTAGTGTTTTTCCCTCCCACCTCTTCCCTCCCTTGTAACCACCAGATTGTTTCTTTTCATGTGTAGACCCTTTCATGAGTTTTTATAGTAGTGGTCTCATACGATATTTGTCCTTTTGTGATTGACGAATTTCACTCAGCATAATGCCCTTCAGATTCACCCATGCTGTGAGATGCTTCACAGATTCATCGTTGTTGCTTGGTACTCCACCATGTGTATGTACCATAGTTTGTTTATCCATTCATCTTTTGATGGGCACCTTGGTCGTTTCTACCTTTTTGCTATTGTGAACAATGCTGCAGTGAACATGGGTGTGCATATGTTTATTCGTGTGACAGTTCTTATTTCTCTAGGATATATTCTTAGGAGTGAGATTGCTGGATCATAGTGTATTTCTATTTCTAGCTTTCTAAGGAAATGCCATATCATTTTCCAAAATGGCTGTAGCATTTTGCATTCCCACCAGCAGCCTCTCTAATATTTGTTATTTTCTACTTTTTTCATTTGTGCCAGTAATGCTGGGGTGAGATGGTATCTCATTGGGGTTTTGATTTGCATTTCTCTAATGGCTGGAAACACTGGTGGCGTACTGGTTAAGAGCTACAGCTACTAATCAAAAGGTCAGTGGTTTGAAACCACCAGGCACTCCTTGGAAACTCTATGCGGCAGTTCTACTCTGTCCTGTAGGGTTGCTATGAATCAGAATTGACTTGACCACAGCGGGGTTAATGGCTAGTGATCTCGATCATTTCCTCATGTGTCTGTTAGACACTTTAATGTCTTCTTTGATGAAGTGTCCATATTCTTTGCCCATTTTTTAGCTGGATTATTTGCCTTTTTGTTCTAGAGGTGTTGGATTTTCCTGTAGATTTTAGAGATTAGAACTTTGTCAAATGTGTCGTAGTCAAAACTTTTTTCCCAGCCTGTGGATTCTCTTTTTACTCTTTTGATGAAGTCTTTTGGTGAGGATAAGTATTTAATTTTAAGAAAATCCTATTCATCTAGGTTATCTTTTTGTGTAGTGTTAGTTATGGTTTGTATCGTGTTAATTCTTTGTATAAGGGCCTCTAGAGTCGACCCTATTTTTCTTTTTTTGTGATCTTTATAGTTTTTGGTTTTATATTTAGGTCTTTGATCCATTTTGAATTAGTTTTTGTGTATAGTGTGAGGTATGGGTCCTGTTTCATTTTTTTACAGATGGACGTCCAGTTTTACTAGCACCGTTTGATGGACTTTGGGCCTTTGTTGAAGATAAGGGGTCCATAGGTGGATGGATTTACATCTGGGCTCTCAAATCTGTTTCATTGGTCAATGTATCTGACGTTGTACCAGTACCAGGTTGTTTTGACTACTGTAGCTGAATAGGAAGCTCTGAGGTCAGGTAGTGTGAGTACTCCTGCTTTCTTCTTCTTCAATAGTGCTTTACTTCTCCAGGTAGAGGCTTTACATTTTTGTACTCTTTTCCCCTACTTCAGTTCCCACCACAATATCTGGCACATGGTAGGTGCTTAGTAAACATTTGTTGAATGAATGACAGTCTTTAATGATTTAAGTAAGATATTGTATCAATGAATAAGAATATTGATAGAATCTAGGACAGAAGTAAGAGTGCAGAAATTGAAATGTTTGTCATCTGCTAGCAAGAACCATTCTAAATAGCACAGACTTGGCTTAATCACATTATTACTTAGCAGTTGTTTACAGAAGCATAATTAGAACCTTAAATTGTGAATACCATAAATCATTCTTGTCTGTGGGGAAACATTAACCTCTTCAATCAGTTCTTCAGCTATATCTCGTATATCTTGCATTTTAAATTTACTTTTTACTATTTAGTTTGGCTCTATATAATATATCCTTTTGGCTGTATATATATATATTTTTTTGAATCTTAGAATTTCAACTTGTATGTGTCAGAGAATTCATTTATTAAGTTCCCTTATTCTTTGCTCATGTATCAGGGAGAGAGAACATGTGATAACGGCGATAGTCGCAAGAAGGCTTCATGAGATAAGAAAGTAAAGAAGCACTGAAGCAAAAGAGTCCTGTCTCCTAAAGAATCATCTTTGATGGAAGTGTCTTCTGAAGTGAGGGAACATCCTCTTTGCACACACACAGTAAAACTGTTTCTTCTGGTGTAGCTTTTAGGGTTTTCTGTTTTCCCAAGGCTCCTCCTTACACATTTCCTAATCTTCTGTGTGGAACAAGAAGCTTCTCAGTTTTCAGGTAGTGAGATGATGAAACTCTGCTTTCTAGGTCAGTACTAATTAATTAATGATGGTGTATAGTAATTTCTGGAACATAAGTAGTGCAAGAGTAATTTTGCTTGCAATGCGCTCTTGGGAGCTCAACACGGTAAGTACGAGGACGACTAAGATTAATTAAATGTATGTTCTGAATAACTCGTTTCACTGTATGTGTATTTTTTCTCAACTTTTCTATCAGTGACCTTTTTCTTGAATTTAAAATGCTTATCACAATCAAAAGTATTACAAAGCGAAGGTGTTCTTTGTTCTTTAGGTCTGTTCTTACACAATGAGTATGGTAAAAAGTGATGAGACTGATTTTTTAGAACTGTGTATAATTGTTCTCACTTTATAATCACACCAGAATGTCATCTCATCCTTTCTAGAATTGGTAAATAGAATTAAAAATTATTTTCTCATTTTAACTTCAAACACATAGATATGAACAGTGTTCTAAAAGTACTACAAACCAAAAACCAAATCCATTGCCACTGAGTTGATTCCGACTCACAGCGACCCTATAGGACAGAGTAGAACTATCCCAGTATTTTCAAGGAGTGGCTGGTAGATTCAAACTGTCCACCTTTGGTTAGCAACCTGAGCTCTTAACCACTATGCCACAGGGCTCCAAAGCTACTCTAAGTGACTGGAAGATTGATAGCTTTTTAGACATGGGCAAGTGAGGGGCTGGAGGATTATTTGGTTTAGTAAAAGAAACTTTAAGTGATATATATATGTGTGTGTATATATATATATAAATACACACACACACACATACAAACAATCCCACTGCCGTCGAGTCAGTTTTGACTCACAACAACCGTGTAGGACAGAGTAGAACTGCCCCATAGGGTTTCCAAGGAACAGCTGGTAGATCCAAACTGCAGACCTTTTGGTTAGCAGCAAAACACTTAACCACTGTGCCCCAATCAAGGTTGAGACACCCATATATCATACTATTATTCTTCTTGTATATCATCAGTGTTGTTAGCTCCCTGTTTACACACAAAAGTCCTTGAGTAGGCAGATAACTACAAGTTGTATCAGAAGACATTCATGGAGAGTTACCAAATAGACAAAAATGAATAGGCTGGACTATAGTCACTGCTAATAGCTGAGATGAATTTTTCTTGCTCACTGTACAATGGTGGATCAATACTCTCCTGTTTTAAAGTGAGTTCCAAATTAATTAGTTAAACAAATGTTCATTGGGTCCTTACTATGTGCCAGAAGGGAGGGATGCTGAGGCATCAATGGTGACTATACGTCAAACAAAGCCCCTGCCATCACGGTGATCGTTTCTTTCCTTTCATTTGCAAGGAAGATAATGCCTATATTCTTCTGTTAAGAATTTAAAAAGAAAAAAGCTATCTCCGAATTTATAGACTTAGAACTTTGTTAAGGGGCTGTTATGGATTGAATTGCATCTCCTGAAAAGATAAGTTGCAGATCTAATCCCTGTCCCTGTGAACGTGACCTTGTTTGGAAATAGGGTCTTTAAAGATGTTATTAGTTAACATGAGGTCATACTAGAGTAGGGTGAGTCCTAACCCAAGACACAGAGAGACAGGCAGAAAGGGAAGATGGTAGTGTGAAGATACATCTACAAGACAAGGGATGCCTCAGAAGCTGAGAGGGAAAAACTCTTCCCCTAAAGACTTTTGAGAGAGCACAGCCTGGCCGATATGTTGATTTGGGTTTCTGCTCCCAGAACTGAAAGACAATAAATTTCTGGTCTTATGAGCAACCCAGTTTGTGGTATCTTGTTATGGCAGCCCTAAGAAACCAACACAGGAGTCTATCGGATTAGTTAGGCATCAAGTAGAGTTTCTTAACCTCCTCCCAGACATCCCGGAGAGCACTCTGCCCTCATTAACATGATCACTGCTGCAATGAGCTAGAGCCACACGTGTGCTTGAGGACAGACTAGTGGGAGAGATTGTATCAGAGTCTCAGGACTTGTGTAACTCAGGCCTTCGAACCGGTCCAAACTGGTTCAGTCATGGCTGAAGAAGCAAAGCTGGAAGAGACACAAATTTTTTAAATTTGGGTGATCCAAAACCATAATGGGAAAGGGAAAAATTATAGGTCAAACCCCTGGAATGGGAGAGTTGGAAGACAGCCCTTTCGGGAACATGATGTGTGAGACTGGATTATTGCCAGGACTGAAGACAGCGACACATATTGATCGGCTGCCATCTTTGAGCCTGGCACCACTGTTCCCAACATTGTGCTGAATCTGATGGGCAACATATTTGGTTGCTATGGAATGCACATGCTGCCCTTGTTTCCTAAGAGGGAGGTTAAGTTTCTAGCAGGGTTTCTACCCATAATTGTTCCCGTTCTGGTTATGGTTCTAGTTCACCCAAATTTTAAAAATTCGTGTCTGTTCCAGTGTTGCTTCCTCGGCTATGCTCGAACTGGGAAGAACCTGTTCAAAGCCCTGGTGTAACCTGAAAAAGCCATTCAGGTAATTCTAGTACTCTTGCAAATTACTGGTCTAAGAAAATTTCTAGTTTCTTCTTTTGCTGGAAACTAGAGATGTTATGATTCACATATATATATATATAGCATATGCACCACGTTGTTGTTGTTGTTGTTACGTGCCGTCTAGTCAGTTCTGACTCATAGCGACCCTATGCACAACAGAATGAAGCACTGCCCAGTCCTGCGCCATCCTTACAATCGTTGTTATGCTTGAGCTCATTGTTGCAGCCACTGTGTCAATCCACCTCCTTGAGGGTCTTCCTCTTTTCCACTGACCTTGTACTCTGCCAAGCATGATGTCCTTCTCCAGGGACTGATCCCTCCTGACAACATGTCCAAAGTATGTAAGACGCAGTCTTGCCATCCTTGCCTCTGAGGAGAATTCTGGTTGTACTTCTTCTAAGACAGATTTGTTCGTTCTTTTGGCAGTCCATGGTGTATTCAATATTCTTCGCCAACACCACAATTTTTTTTTTTTTGGCAGTCCATGGTATATTCAATATTCTTCGCCAACACCACAGTTCAAAGGAATCAACTCTTCTTCAGTCTGCCTTATTCATTGTCCAGCTTTCACATGCATATGATGTGATTGAAAATACCATGGCTCGGGTCAGGCGCACCTTAGCCTTCAAGGTGACATCTTTGCTCTTCAACACTTTGAAGAGGTCCTTTGCAGCAGATTTGCCCAATGCAGTGAGCCTTTTGATTTCTTGACTGCTGCTTCCATGGCTGTTGATTGTGGATCCAAGTAAGATGAAATCCTTGACAACTTCAATTTTTTCTCCGTCTATCATGATGTTGCTCATTGGTGCAGTTGTGAGGATTTTTGTTTTCTTTATGTTGAGGTGCAATCCATACGGAAGGCTGTGGTCTTTGATCTTCATTAGTAAGTGTTTCAAGTCCTCTTCACTTTCAGCAAGCAAGGTTGTGTCCTCTGCATAACACAGGTTGTTAATGAGTCTTCCTCCAATCTTGATGCCCCGTTCTTCTTCATATAGTCCAGCTTCTCGTATTATTTGCTCAGCATACAGATTAAATAGGTATGGTGAAAGAATACAACCCTGACGCACACCTTTCCTGACTTTAAATCAATCAGTGTCCACTTGTTCTGTTCGAACAACTGCCTCTTGATCTACGTAAAGGTTCTTCATGAGCACAATTAAGTGTTCTGGAATTCCCATTCTTCGCAGTGTTGTCCATAGTTTGTTATGATCCACACAGTCAAATGCCTTTGCATAGTCAATAAAACACAGGTGAATATCCTTCTGGTATTCTCTGCTTTCAGCCAGGATCCATCTGACAGCAGCAATGATATTCCTGGTTCCACATCCTCTTCTGAAACCGGCCTGAATTTCTGGCAGTTCCCTGTCGATATACCGCTGCAGCCGTTTTTGAATGATCTTCAGCAAAATTTTGCTTGCGTGTGATATTAATGATATTGTTCTATAATTTCCACATTCAGTTGGATCACCTTTCCTGAAAATAGGCATAAATATGGATCTCTTCCAATCAGTTGGCCAGGAAGCTGTCTTCCATATTTCTTGGCATAGACAAGTGAGCACCTCCAGCGTTGCATCTGTTTGTTGAAACATCTCAATTGATATTCCATCAATTCCTGGAGCCTTGTTTTTCACCAATGCCTTCAGAGCAGCTTGGACTTCTTCCTTCAGTACCATCAGTTCCTGATCATATGCCACCTCTTGAAATGGTTGAATATAGACTAATTCTTTTTGGTATAATGACTCTGTGTTTCCTTCCATCTTCTTTTGATGCTTCCTGCATCATTTAATATTTTCCCCATGGAATCCTTCACTATTGCAGCCTGAGGCTTGAATTTTTTCTTCAGTTCTTTCAGCTTGAGAAATGCCGAGCGTGTTCTTCCCTTTTGGTTTTCCATCTCCAGCTCTTTGCACATGTCATTATAATACTTTATTTTGCCTTCTCGAGAGGCCCTTTGAAATCTTCTGTTCAGTTCTTTTACTTCATCAATTCTTCCTTTTGCTTTAGCTGCTCAACTCTCAAGAGCAAGTTTCAGAGTCTCCTCCGACATCCATCTTGGTCTTTCTTTCTTTCCTGTCCGTTCAGTGACCTCTTGCTTTCTTCATGGATGATGTCCTTGATGTCATCCTACAACTCGTCTGGTCTTTGGTCACTAGAGTTCAATGTGTCAAAACTATTCTTGAGATGGTCTCTAAATTCAGGTGGGATATACTCAAGGTCATATTTTGGCTCTTGTGGACTTGCTCTGATTTTCTTCAGTTTCAGCTTGAACTTGCATATGAGCAATTGATGGTCTGTTCCACAGTCGGCCCCTGGCCTTGTTCTGACTGATGAGATTGAGCTTTCCCATCGTCTTTTTCCACAGATGTAGTCAATTTGATTTCTGTGTGTTCCATCTGGCAAGGTGTATAGTCTCCATTTATGTTGGTGAAAGAGGGTATTTGCAATGAAGAAGTCATTGGTCTTGCAAAATTCTGTCATTCGATCTCTGGCATTGTTTCTATCACCAAGGCCTTATTTGCCAACTACTGCTCCTTCTTCTTTGTTTCCAACTTTCGCATTCCAACCGCCAGTAATTATCAATGCATCTTGATTGCATGTTCTATCAATTTCAGACTGTAGCAGCTGATAAAAATCTTCTAAGTCTTCATCTTTGGCCCTAGTTGTTGGCACATAAATTTGAATAATAGTCTTATTAACTGGTCTTCCTTGTAGGCGTATGGATATTATCCTATCACTGACAGTGTTGTACTTCAGGATAGATCTTGAAACGTTCTTTTCGACGATGAATGCAACACCATTCCTTTTCGAGTTGTTATTGCCAGCATAGTAGACTATATGATTGCCCGATTCAAAACGGCCAATACCAGTCCATTTCAGCTCACTAATGCCTGGGATATCAATGTTTATGCATTCTATCTCCATTTTGATGATTTCTCCAGTCATCTTTTGAGTGCCTTCCAACCTGGGGGGCTCATCTTCCAGCACTATATCAGACAATGCTCCACTGCTATTCATAAGGTTTTCACTGGCTAATGCTTTTCAGAAGTAGACTGCCGGGTCCTTCTTCCTAGTCTGTCAGCTCAGCTGAAACCTGTAGGTGACCCTGCTGGTATCTGAACACCGGTGGCATAGTTTCCAGCATCACAGCAACACACAAGCCCCCACAGTACGACAAACTGACAGACACGTGGGGGATATACATAATAAGTAGATACATATACTTATGGTATTTTGTGTGTTGTATAATTGTAGTTGCAGGCTTCTGGCTGACCATTCTCGGGATGGTGCAATGGTGGTGATGAGCTTGTGTAGGCTGATGGAGCAGAAGAGGGTGTAGATGCAGACAGGAAATCAGATCGATGATGCCCCAGTGAGAACCTGGGAAAGTGGAAGCTAGTAATCTGAGCTGGAGAAAATTGGTCATTAACAATAAAATCCAACAATAAAACCAACTGAAGTCTAACATAGTTAGGTTTATTAACTTTAACAAGGGAGGCTGGTCCAAGGAATAATAGGCCTCACCAAGCAAAGGAAGAGATAGGGTTATTACAGGCATTGGGTTGAATTTAGGTAAAATTTAAATAAAAAAACTGTCATGATAGACTCAAGGCAAAGCAGGACTGAGTGCAAAAAGGTTAACTTCAGTCTTGGGCTGGAAGGCAGATAAATGCTATGTCTAAAATCCCCTTAACTGAAGGGCTACACATGGGTTGGAAATCAAGGCTGTTTCTGTGTCAGTATAACGGTTAACATACTCGACTGCTAACGGAAATGTTGGGGGTTCGAGTCCACCCAGAGGTGCCTTAGAAGAAAGGCCTGGCGAACTACTTCCAAAAAATCAGTCATTGAAAACCCTATGGAGCACAGGTCTACTCTGACACACATGGGGCCATCATGAGTTGGAATTGACGTCAGCAGCTGTTTTGTATGTTGAAGTAACCGCCAGGCTCCATCATCAAGGCAAGAGTGAGGTGTTCCATTCTTATTGATATTTTGAACAGCAAAGTTTCTGACAGTCCATGATTCTAGAGAACAAGTTTTCTCAGCTCTATGTCCTTGGTGTTAATTAACAAAAGTCGTTTTACAGATTCATATTAGTATAACAAGATGTAACATTACGGTTTTAACCGAGGTACCAAAATACAATAGAGGGGAAATTCTAGAATAAGTGGCCAGGGCAAGAAGCAAATTTCCTAAGGAAATATCTCAGTCTCTTGATGATTCTTAAAAACACTTCAGCCAAAATGAGATTATAAAAGGGTAGAGAAAGTGATTAGGAAAGGATCTGTGAAGAAGTTTTTGTGCACGTGTATGTGTGGAAACCCTGGTGACGTAGTGGTTAGGAGCTACAGCTGCTAACCAAAAGGCCTGCAGTTCGAGTCCACCAGGTACTTCTTGGAAACTCTATGGGGCAGTTCTACTATGTCCTATAGTGCCACTATGAGTCAGAATTGACTCGACGGCAGTGGGCTTGGTTTGGTTTTTTTCATATGTGTGCGTGAAGAAAGCAAGACTATGAGTCCTACCTAACCCTCCCACCAAAACCTTCCACCTTAATCTCACTAGAGAGGGAGGTGAAATAGGAGATGAGGGCAACTTCATTTGTAGATACTGGTATTTGCAGTCCCTGAGGTATCTAAAGATGGGAGGTTGAAAATATTGCTTGAGGCAGCAGCTCAGAAAAAGGGAGAGATAGAAAAGGCAGAGAGAGAGGTAAACAGGGAAGGAAGGAGAGGAAATACTGAATTCAGTCTAACAGGGAGACAGCTGTGCTTCCACTGCCATGGCAATAAAGGATATTTGAGTGTTTCTTGAGGATCAGATGGAAGTCGTTCCTGAGAGAGAGCTGGGCTGAGATGTTGGGCTGCCCCTTCCACCAGGAGAATCTGTGTTGAGTGGCCTGCCAACCAAACCAAACCAAACTCGTTGCCATTGGGGATTCTGACTCATAGTGACCCGAAAGGACAGAGTAGCACTGACCCATAGTTTCCTAGGGGAGCCCAGCAGATTTGAACTGCTGACACTTTAGTTAGCAGCCGTAGCACTTAACCAGTACACCACCAGTGTTTCTGAGGGGCCTGCAGGGAACCAGAAACCAAGCAGGAAATGGGTGTCACAGAAAATTGTGTTGGCTATGCCACAAGAAGCACAGTCGGATGTTTCAAGGGCAGGTCTAAGAACGTCAGAAAGCTCCCAAGAAAGGAAAAGTAGACTTTAACCATCAGCCAGGCTCAGAGTGTAAGCCGTCCTGGCAACAGTGCCAGTTAGGTATGAACTTATACCCCTGGACTCCCCCGCTTCTCCCTGCAGTTGCATTGTGAATTTTGGAAAAGATCCATGCAGATAGAGAGAAGGATCCCCCTCCCCTGCCTGGCAATAGGTGGCCTGCCCGCTTTGGGCCAGCTGAGGAAATGGAGAAATGAGCTTGAAGCATGGATCAAAATATTGGCACTTCCATTTAAATTTCTGAATCAAAACTGTGTTTTGTGGCTTTAACTGACCAAATGACTTTGTATGACCTAAGAATTGTTGTTAGATGATTCTGACTCATGGCAACCCCATGCGTCAGAGAGTAGAACTGCTCCATAGGGATCAGCTTGCCAAGACTTCTCTTGTGGTGCAGCTGGGTGGTTTCGAACTACCAACCTTTAGGTTAGTAGCTGAATGCAAACAGTTTTTGCCACCTAGGGACATAAGACTTCTCAGAAAAGTTATGGGACAGACAAGTTTTCATCCGGGCCAGAGGTCCATCTCCTCCCACGACTGCTGTTGAAGGGACCAAGCAGACGGAGGTTGGTCTTCTGCTTACATCAGTGCAGCTTCTCCTGCATAGTGGTTTCCCCTGAGCTGGGAACAATGCGGTTATTCACTGATTATTTGCCAACTTAAGAATAGTTTTTGTCTTTAAATAAATTGAAGCCAAGAGGTATGATTTAGATAGGGAAATAGAAAATTATTAGTTGACCTCAAAGGAAATGGCAACTTGAAAGTGTAAGAGACAAGGGTAGTTGGTTTTGGGAGCCAAGAGAAGTATAGAGTTTCCCAGAGAAAGCTGGCAGTCACCATTAAAGCCTTTTGATGTGAGCCTCTGGGGCTCCATTTTAGTATGAACAACAGGTGAAGTGTTCACTGACTAGAAAATGAAGGCCCATCGACTATTGAAAAAAGAGGTGTGTGTGTGAAGGCCCATTTGGTACTCTGCCCAGTCCCTGTTTTCTGGGATTTCTCTGCCCATCAACAGTGGCCTGGCAGCCATGTGGTGTCCTCCAGCATCAACCCCCATCATAGGTGCTGGGGCTAGGGGCCAACGACATGGGCCAATAGTATGTTCTCTCCATAGAATTAGGGATTGGGTTAAGGGAATTAATTCAGTCCCTGTGTGTGTTGCAGGGGTAAAAAGCACTGAGGAACCAAGAAGCAGTAGACTCCATGTTGGGAACCCTCCCAGATCTCACCCTATGAGTCTCTTCACTTGTATACTTTATGTTGTAATAAAACTATAATTTTTTTTTTTTTTTAAAGGCAGTAGAATAGAGCAGAAATGTAGAGACAGTGGTTTGAAGAGAGAGAGAGAGAACTGCAGCTGAGTCCCCCATGGCTTTTCAGGTTTTGGCTCCCTCCCATACTTCCTGAGGACTGAATTATTTTTGCCCTTGGGTGTTATAAAACATCCCCTTATCTTTATAATAAATTTCTATATTCTATTATTATTATTATTATTATTTTATTCTTATTATTAAGGTGCAGAGATTATTTTCAGCGACTTTGACGCATTGCACCGTATGCTTCAAAAATGACTTCTATTGATGAATTTCAATTGTGGCATCTTTTGATTTGCCTGCTGCTGTCACCTGCAGATCCTGAGATACTTTGGCTTTTCCTAATATCCAGTGGTGTTTTCTTACTGGCCCTTCACAGTGAGAGCTGGCTTTCCTCCTTTTTAGGTTTCTGCCAATGTTGTAAGTTCAACTGATAAGGAGGAAGCCACACCAAGAAACAGAAAGAAAGGCCGGGACTGGTAGAACAGACCTCTACTCCAAGGGCTTCAACTCTGTCCTAATTCTGGTCAAATAGGATTAATATCATTAACTTCTTACCATTCTAAAAGAACTACTCTAAAATGGCTTGTTGAAGGAGGGAAGAGGATGATAACTTGCTTAGCTCCCATGTATTCAGGATGCTGCTACTAACTGGATTTTTTTTTTTTTTTTTTGATTGCGCTTCAGAGGAAGGTTTACAAAGCAAATTAGTTTCTCATTAAACAATTACCATACTTTTTTTTTTTTTTTGCAACATTGGTTGTCAAGACCACAATGTGTCAACCCTCTCCCCTTCTAGACCTTGGGTTCCCTATTTCCATTCGTCCAGCTTTCTTGTCCCTGCCCGCCTTCTTGTCCTTGCCCCTCGGCTCGTGTGCCCATTTAGTCTCACATATGTGCTTGAGCTATGTGTATTATTATTTTTTTTTTGTGGGCATGTCTAATCTTTGGCTGAAGGGTGACTCTCAGGAGTGACTTCAGTACTGAGTTAAAAGGGTCTCTGGTGGCCAAAATCTTGAGGTTTCTCCAGTCTCTGTCAGACCAGTAAGCCCAGTCTTTTTTTTGTGAGTGAGAATTGTGTCCTACATTTTTCTCCAGTTCTGTCTGGGACCCTCTACTGTGAACCCTGTCAGATCAGTCGGTGACGGTAGCTGGGCACTATCTAGTTGTACTGGACTCAGTATGGTGGAGAACTAATTGGATTTCTGTTTGAACATTCTGGACCCATTCTAGACAAGTTTTAATGTGGAGAAAGTTGATTTTTTTTTTTTTTTTTTAATGCAATTGCCTTTAAGGCTTTGCATTAGATTTCCTTTTCCCTGCCAGGCCCCTAATACTTCTCTGGCTCTTCCTGGGCCTAGAGTCATGTCCCCATTCGCTGGGATGACTGTTACTCATTCTTCAACATGTTCCTCACTTTCAGCATGATTTTCTTGGTCCCTCAGGATTGTGCTCCCCTGCTGTTTTTAGCTATGTCGAATTGTCCTGTGCCCTCAAGTCTATCCTGACTCATAGTGACCCTATATGACGGAGCAGAACATCCCCATGCAGTTTCCTAGGCCGTAATCTTTATGGAAGCAGACTCCCGCATCTTTCTCCCACAGAGCTGCTGCTGGGTTCGAACTACCAACCATTAAGCAGTCGAGTGCTTAACCATTTTGCCACCAGGGCTCCTTAGCAACATCAAATAGCATGCTTCATTTCCCCATTACCTGTGTAGCAATAATTTGTCTACAGCTTCCCCAGGGTCTGTGTCTTATTCGCTGATATATCCCCAGACCTAGCCTTGTCCCTGGCAAATAGTAGGATTTTCACAGATCTATGATTGATGGACTGGCCTAATGAATGAATGCCCAACTCTCTGTTGTCTTTGAGAAAAGAAAAAAAAAAAAAAACTAACTTTTTTACTCCAAGGTTGTTAAGCAACTTACTGTTACTTCTATCAGGAATCCTCGCAACAATATGCAAACTCGTACTGTGGCTTACAAGACCTCCACCTCTCTCTCTGACCTACCTCCTCTTGGTCCCTTTATGTACCACACTGGGCTTCTTTCTGTTCCTCCAACCTAGTACCACTTCCTACTTCAAGGCCTTTACCCTTGCTGTTTCCCCTGCCAGGAATGCTATGTTGTTGTTGTATGCCATTGAGACAATTCCCACTCATAGCGACCCTATGTGACAGAGTAGAATTCCCCAACAGAGTTCCCCAGACTGTAATCTTTATGAAAGCTGGTTGCCAGGTCCCTTCTCCCATGGAGCTGCTGTCGGGTTGAACTGCTGAACTTTCTGTTAGCTGAACACTTAACCATTGTGCCACCAGGGCTTCTTATAGGAATGCGATAGCCCTGGGGTTTTGTATAGCTGGTTTCTTCTCATTTAAGTGGCAACTCAAATCTTACCTCTTTACAGCATTTCTCTCTCCCTTCCCAAATTAAAGTACCTTCTCCATCCCTCAGCCACTGTTTTGTTTTTTCCTTTGCCCTTATCCCTCTCTGAAAGTTTTTTTTTTTAATTGTGCTTTTTTTTTTTTAGGTTAAAGTTTATAGCTCAAGTTAATTTCTCATACAAAAATTTAGTTGCTATCCCTATAATGTGACAGCACACTTCCCCTTTCCACCCCGGATTTCCCATGTCCACTCAACCAGCTTCTGTTCCTTTCTGCCTTCTCATCTTGCCTCCAGACAGGAGCTGCCCATTTAGTCTCATGTATCTACTTGAACTAAGAAGCACACTCTTCATGAGTATCATTTTATGTATTATAGTTCAGTCTAATCTTGAAGGGCTAGCTTCAGGAAAGGTTTTAGTTCTGGGTTAAGAGCAAGTCTGGGGGCCATGTCTTCTGGGGTTTCTCTAGTCATAGTCAGACCATTAAGTCTGATCTTCTTATGTGAATTTGAGTTCTGCACCCCACCTTTCTGTCACTCCATCAAGGACTCTCTGTTGTGTTCCCTGTCAGGGCTATCATTGGTGGTAGCTGGGCCCCATCTAGTTCTTCTGGTCTCAGGCTGATGAAGTCTCTGGTTTATGTGGTCCTTTTGTCTCTTCAGCTAACGTTTTCCTTGTGTCTTTTGTGTTCTTCATTCTCCTTTGCTCCAGGTGGGTTAGGACCCATTGGCACAACTTAGATGGCTACTCGCTGGCTTTTAAGACCCCAATGCCACTCAACGAAGTGGGATGCAGAATGTTTTCTTAATAAACTTTGTTATGCCAGTTGACCTAGATGTGCCCCGAAACCATGGTCCCCCAGACCCCACCCCTGCTACTCTGTCCCTCAAAGTGTTTGGTTGTGTTCGGGAAACTTCTTAGCTTTTGGTTTAGTCCAGTTGTGCTGACTTCCCCTGTATCGTGTGTGGTCCTTTCCTTCACCTAAGATAATTCGTGTCTACTATCTAGTTAGTGAATATCCATCTCCCTCCCTCCCCACCGAGGTAACCATCACAGAATGTTTTCTTCTGTGTTTAAACCTTTTCCTGAGTTCTTATAATAGTGGTCTCATACAATATTTGTCCTTTTGCAACTAATTTCACTCAGCATAATGCCTCCCAGATTCATCTACGTTATGAGACGTCTCATGGGTTCATGGTTGTTCTTTATTGTTGCGTAGTATTCCCTTGTGTGAATGTACCATAAATTGTTTATCCGTTTATCTGTTGATGGGCACCTAGGTTGTTTCCATCATTTTGCTTTGCGAATAGTGCTGCGGTGAACATGGGTGTTCATATATCTATTCATGTGATGGTTCTTATTTCTCTAGGATATATTCCAAGGAGTGGGATTGCTGGATCGCATGGTAGTTCTATTTTAGCTTTTTAAGGAAGCGCCAACTCGATTTCCAAAGTGGTTGTACCATTTTACATTCTCACCAGACTCTCTACAAACTCTACAACCTCTCCAACATTTATTATTTTGTGTCTTTTGGATTAATGCCAGCCTTGTTGGGGTGAGATAGTATCTCATTGCAGTTTCGACTTGTATTTCTCTAATGGCTAATGATCGTGAGCGTTTCCTCACGTATCTGTTAGCTGCCTGAATGTCTTCTTTAGTGAAGCGCCTGTTCATATCCTTTGCCCATTTTATAATTGGGTTATTCATCCTTTTGTAGTTGAAGTTTTTCAGCATCTTGTAGATTTTAGAGATTAGATCCTGATCGGTTTTTTCATAGCCCAAATTTTTTTCCCAGTCTCTAGGTAATCTTTTTACTCTTTTGTTGAAGTCTTTTGATGAGCATAAGTGTTTGATTTTTAGGAGCTCCCAGTTATCTGGTTTCTCTTCTCGTGTTTGTGTATTGTTAGTTATGGTTTGTACACTGTTTATGCCATGATTTAGGGCTCCTAGCATTGTCTTTATTTTTTCACCCATGATCTCTATCATTTTAGATTTTATATTTAGGTCTTTGATCCATTTTGAGTTCGTTTTTGTGCACTGTGTGATGTATGGGTCTTGTTTCATTTTTTTGCGGATGGATATCCAGTTATGCCAGCACCATTTGTTAAAGAGACTGTCTTTTCCCCATTTAATGGACTTTGCACCTTTGTCAGATATCAGCTGCTCATAGGTGGATAAATTTACATGTGGATTCTCAATTCTGTTCCATCAGTCTAGGTATCTGTTGTTATACCAGTACCAGGCTGTTTTGACTACTGTGGTGGTATAATAGGTTCTAAAATCAGATAGTGTGAGGCCTCCCACTTTGTTCTTCTTCAGTAATGCTTTATTCATCCAGGGGCTCTTCCCTTTCCATATAAAGTTGGTGGTTTGTTTCTCCATCTCATTAAAAAATACCATTGGAATTTGGATTGGGATTGCATTGTATCTGTAGATCACTTTGGGTAGAATTGACATTTTCACAATGTGGAGTCTTCTATCTGTGAGCAAGGTATGCTTTTCCACTTACATAGGTCTCTTTGGTTTCTTGCAGTAGTGTCTTGCAGTCTTCTTTGTGTAGGTCTTTTACATCTCTGGTTAGATTTATTTCTAAGTATTTTATCTTCTTGGGGGCTATTGTAACGGTATTAATTTGGTAATTTCCTCTTTGAAGTTCTGTTTGTTGGTGTAGAGGAACCCAACTGATTTTTGTATGTTTATCTTGTATCCTGATACTCTGCTGAACTCTTCTATTAGTTCCAGTAGTTTTCTTATGGATTCTTTGTTGTTTTCTGTGTATAAGAGCATATCACCTACAAATAGCTATACTTTTACTTCTTCCTTACCAGTTTGGATGCTGTTTATGTTTTTTTTTCTTGCCTAATTGCTCTGGCTAAGACTTCCAGCACAGTGTTGAATAAGAGCAGTGATAAAGGGCATCCTTGTCTGGCTCTCGTTCTCAAGGGGAATGCTTTCGGACTTCTCCATTTAGGATGATGTTGGCTTTTGGCTTTGTATAAATGCCCTTTATTATGCTGAGGAATTTTCCTTCTATTCCTATTTTGCTGAGAGTTTTTATCATGAATGGGTATTGGACTTTGTCAAATGCTTTCTGCATCAATTGATAAGATCATGTGGTTCTTGTCTTTTGTTTTATTTATGTTATGGATTACATTGATTATTTTTCTAATGTTGAACCATCCCTGCATACCTGGTTCGAATCCCACTTGGTCGTGGTGAATTTTTTTTTTTTTTTTTTTTGCCATGTTATTGAATTCTATTGGCTAGAATTTTGTTGAGGATTTTTGCATCTATGTTCATGAGGGATATTGGTCTGTAATTTTCTTTTTTTGGGTGTGGCTTTTGCATCAGGGTTATGCTGGCTTTGTAAAATGAGTTCAGGAGTATTCCATTCTTTTCTATGCTTGGAAATACCTTTAGCAGTAGTGGTGTTAACTTTTCTCTGAAAACTTGGTTGAATTCTCCAGTAAAGCCAACAGGTCCAGAGTTTTTGTTTGTTTGTTTCTTGGGAGTTTTTAAATTACCTCTTCAATCTCTTTTTTGTGATAGGTTTATTCAGTTGTTCTACCTCTGTTTGTGTTAGTTTAGGTAGATAGAGTGTTTCTAGAAATTTGTTCATTTCCTTTAGGTTTTCAAATTTGTTGGAGCATAATTTTTCATAGCATTCTGTTATGATTCCTTTAATTTCAGTTGAGTCCATTGTGATAATGCCCATCTCATTTCTAAATCGGGTTATTTGCTTCCTCCCCTGTTTATCTTTTGTCAGTTTGGCCAATGGTTTATCGATTTTGCTGACCTTTTCAAAGAACAAGGTTTTGGTCTTGTGAACTCTTTTGATTGTTTTTCTATTCTCTATTTCCTTTAATTCTGCTCTAATTTTTATTATTTTCTTTTTTCTCGTGCCTGAGGGCTTCTTTTGCTGCTCTCTGTGTATTCAAATTGTAGGGTTAATGTTTTGATTTTGGCCCTTCTTTTTGGATGTGTGCATTACTGCTATATATTGACCTCTGAGCACTGGTTTTGCTGTATCCCAAAGATTTTGGTAGGAAGTGTTTTCATTCTCACTTGATTCTGTGAATTTCTTTATTCTGTCCTTAGTTTCTTCTATAACCCAGTAGTTTTTGAGCAAGGTATTCTTCAGTTTCCATGTATTTGGTTTTTTCCTTGTTTTTTTCTGCTACTGATTTCTACTTTTATGGCTTTGTGGTCAGAAAAGATGCTTTGTAATATTTTGATGTTTTGGATTCTGTCAAGGCTTGCTTTATGACCTAATATGTGGTCTATTCTGGAGAATGGTTCATGCGCTTTAGAAAAGAAAGTATACTAGGCTGATGTTGGGTGGAGTGTTCTGTATATGGCTATAAGATCAAATTGGTTGATTTGGCATTTAGATCTTCCATGTTTTACTGAACTTCTTTCCGGATGTTCTGTCCTTCACCAAAAGTGGTGTGTTGAAGTCTCCCACTGTTATTGTGGAGCTGTTTCTCTTTTCGATGCTGTTAGAGTTTGTTTTATGTATTTTGGGACCCTGTCATTTGGTGCGTAAATATTTATTATGGTTATATCCTCCTAGTGTATTGAGCCTTTAATCATTACATAGCGTCCTTACTTATCCTTTGTGGTGGATTTTGCTTTAAAGTTTATTTTGTTAGAGATTAATATTGCCACTCCTGCTCTTTTTTAAATTGTTGTTTGCTTGAAAGATTTTTCCATTCCTTGAACTTTAATTTGTGACTGTGAACCTAAGGTGTGTCTCTTGTAGGTAGCATATAGACTGACCGAGTTTTTTAAAGCCATTCTGCCATTCTTTGTCTTTTTATTCGTGTATTTAGTTCATTCACATTCAGAGCAATTATTCATAGGTTTGAGTTTAGTGCTGTCATTTTGATATATTTTTGTGTGTGTTATTGACAGTTTCTTTGTTCCACTTAATTTTCTGTGCTGAGTCATTTTTATTTACATATTTTCATTGTTGTTGATCTTGTATTTGCTGAGTCTTTGTTTTTCTTGTTTTTATGTTTAGGATTGTTAGTTTCCTTTGCGGTTACCTTAATATTTACCTCTATTTTTCTAAGTTTAAACCAATTGTTTATTTCTTGATATCGTCTTGACTTCTCCGTATGAAAGTTCTATGACTACATTATTCAGGCCATCTTTTTTGTTTTAATGTTGTCATCTTTTACATATTAATTCTCTGTTTCCCTATTTTCAGTGTTTTTAGCTTTGATTTATTTCTGTGACTTCCCTATTTAGGTTGACATCTGGTTGTTTTATCCTGTGTTCTAGTCTTGGGTTGTTATCTGATGTTATTGATTTTCTAACCAGAGGACTCCCTTTAGGATTTCTTGTAATTTTGGTTTAGTTTTTGCAAATTCCCTAAACTTCTGTTTATCTGGAAATGCCCTAATTTCGCCATCATGTTAGACAGTTTTGCAGTATATGTAATTCTTGGTTGGCAATTTTTTTCTTTCAAGACCTGATACATGTCATGCCATTGCCTTCTTGCCTGCGTGGTTTCTGCTGAGTAGTCAGAGTTTAGTCTTATTGACTCTCCCTTGTAGGTGACTTTTTGTTTATCCCTAGCTGCTCTTAAAATTCTGTCTTTATCTTTGATTTTGGCAAGTTTGATTATAATATGTTTTGGTGACTTTTTTTGGATCTACCTTGTGTGGGGTTCGATGAGCTTCTTGGACAGATATCGTCTCATCTTTCATAGTATCAGAGAAGTTTTCTGCCAACTAATCTTCAACAATTCTCTCTGAGTGTTCCGTTATCACCCCCTGTTCTGGAACTCCAGTCACTCGTAGGTTATTCCTCTTGACAGAGTCCCACATAATTCTTAGGGTTTCTTCATTAAAAATTTTTTTTTTCTGATTTTTCCTCAGATCAGTTGGCTTCAAGTGTGTTATCTTCAGTCTCACTAATTCTGAGTTCCATTGCCTCAATTCTGCTCCTATGACTTACTATTGAGTTGTCTAATTCTGAAATTTTATTGTTGATCTTTTGGATTTATGTTTGCTGTCTCTCTACTGATTCTTGCAGTCTGTTAAATATGTCACTATGCTCTTCTATAACCTTTTAAGTCCCTCTGTTGCTTTGTCTCTGTGTTCCCTGGCTTGGTCTGCATTTTGCCTCATCTCGCTCCTGATCTCTTGAAGAACTCTGTATGTTAATCTTTTGAATTCTACCTCCAGTAATTCCAAGAGATCTTCCTCTGGGAGGTTTCTTGAGTCTTTGTTTTGGTCACTTGCTGAAGCCATCACTGTCTGCCTCTTTATGTGACTCGATGTTGAGTATTGTCTCTGAGCCATCAATAAGTCTTTATATTTATTCATTTTATGTTTTCTTACTGTCTTAGTTTCTTGTTTTGTTTTGATGTGTCCAAATAGGTTTTTCGCGTGAACTACTTTGATGATTGGCATCTTTGAAGTTTTCGTATCCTGTCACCAGGTGGTTAGAACTGTTACTAGGTATGTGAGCCCAGGAGTCCATTTACTTTTCGTGTGTGGTTCAGCTCAGGTGTCCAGGTCGTCGGTCACTAAGTGTGTGGTGGAGGCTCTCACCTACAGTCCTAGATGGGCAGGGGTGATTGAAGTAGGCACAGGTATCTGTCTGCAGTAGGGGGTCATGTGCTGAGCAAGGCAGGGGGCTGACAGCTGCCCCTAAGTGTCTGGGTAGAAAGTATGTTCCTGTTCCCTGGAGCACATAGGTGGGTGGGTTTTGCAGTCAGATTTTGGGCTCCCAGTGCTGTTGGCTATAAGGACTGGGAGGCACCAGTTATTTTGGAACTCTATCACAGGTGGCTAGGTGGCATTGGTGGAGCCACCAATCTTCAGGCCCCTAATGTGGGCAGGTGAGGACCCTGCTTAATGGGCAGGGCGGTATCAAATGCCATGAATCTGCCACTCCCCATTATAGCTGCTGCAGTTGAAAATAGGCTTCAGGTGTATACCCTGTTGTACTGTGCTAATGAGGACCCATGCTGCTGAAATGGGCCCACACATTTATTCAGGGGTGAAAGGCATTCAATGCCTGTGGACCCCTTATGCCTGTGCATAGGCAAAAGAGCTGTGCCTGCCCTGAGTTCTTGGCTTAGGGGAGCTGGCAGATTATTTTTTTATTTCTTAATTTTTTCCTTTTCCAAAGCCAGGAGAATGCCTCGAGGCATTTGATGGGTACTACTTCTAGCCCATGGGTGTGGCAATCACTAAACCTGGACCAGGACCTGGAGCAGAGTGGGGAGGGGGCAGGTAAATGGGAAAGAGGTACTTCCCATGGGGGTAGGGTTTTTTTGATCTGCGCAGTAGGTTAGATGTTTGTGCTTATCTTTTACTGATTGAGTGCCTCTTTTCCCTGGCTCCGGAGGTTTGAGCAGACTCTCCACTACTTGGCTTCTCCTGATGTGGAAAACACATCCTGAGCGATACTGCTTGCCTCAGCTTGTGTGCGCCAGCCCATCCAGCCTGCAGGGTGCCAGCTGGGACAGGTCTGGCAAACCTTCACTGCTTCTGAACTGTCTCTCCCTCCTCCTGCCACTCAGTCTGACTCCTCAACTTTGTCTTTGATGTTCGCAGCTCCCAGATTGTCATATATAATTGATTCACTTGTTTTTTTGGGTCTTTGTTGTAAGAGGGACCACAGGAAGCACCTGACTCCTCTACCATCTTGCCCTGCCTCCTTTTCTGGAAGTTATATCTGTTGTGCATTATTTATCTTCTCCTGCTGATAAACAGTTTCAAGTCTGTCTTGTTCAATGCTATACTTTGAGTGCTTAGTAGAGTGCCTAGATCATAGAGGGAACTAGTATTTGATGATTAACATTGACTGAATGTTTGATGAGTAAATGAATAAAATGGTCTTAGAGATAAGTAATGTTATCCCAAAGAAAAAATGTTAGTGGTGGAATTTCAGGCATTATCGTCGAAAAAACTTCTGAATAGAGTTCTTCCTAATTTTTTTCCATACTAGGTATACTAGTTTCCCAGGGTTCCCATAAGAAAATACCACAAACTAGGTGCCTTAAAGCAACAGAAATTTACTCTCTCAGTTCTGGAGACTGGAGGTCTGAAGTCAAGGTGTTAGCAGGGCTGTGCTCTCTCTGAAGGCCCTAGGGGAGGAGTCCTTCCCTGTCTTGTCTGATTTCTGGTGGTCCCTGGTGTTCCCTGGCTTGTTGATGCATCTCTCCAATCTCTGTCTTCCCATGGCATTATCTCTGTGTCTGTTCTCTTTTATAAGGATACTAGTCATAGTGGATTAAGGCCACTCTACTCCAGTATGACCTCACGTTAGCTTAACTAATTACAGCACAAAGACTTTATTTCCAAATAGGGTCACATTTATCTGTACTTAGGACTTGAAGACATATTTTGGGGGGGGGGGTGGGGGACAAAAATCAACCCACAACAGTAGACAATGCTAAGTCCCTCTTTTTTTTTTTTCTTGTAAAATTTAAACAGTGAGATCACAACACTTAGTTACTTGCTGAAAGTCCTCTGTCACACGTATTTTCAAGACTATCATTTTGGATTCCATTTATTCAAGGGTTCTGTAAAAGTTTTGTTAGGTAAAGAGGTTACTGGGTCCTCCAAAGAGCCTTACCTTATTCCCGGAAAATTGGAGACAAAAAGGATTTGTCTTATACTTTGTTTCAGGTTTTTTATCCTTATTTCTTTTTGAGTACAAGTTTAATGTTCCTTTCTTGGCTTCAGTTCTTAGGTTTGATTTTGGCCAGTCTCCATATTGGTCACCAGAAAATAATCCATGGAATTGTTGGGAGAGGTGCTTGATTTTCTAAAAGTCTGTTTCAGAGCCTCATAGGAATGACGAGAAGAACAAATAGGATGATATGGCAGCCAGGGAATGTTAAGCCAGCGTGGTCCCTAGGTGACACATACTTTTACTCCCTTATAAACTGGCTAGGATGACACTAGGCCCGGTTAAGGTGGACTGATAGCTTGGATTACTTTAACTATTATGGGTCATTGATGTTTGTCTCAACTCCTTCCAAGTCCCTCATCTTTTATTTATTTAACTACTTATTTGGTAAAATATATATAACGAAAGTTTACCATTTTGACTACTGTAGAGTATACAACTGAGTGCCATTAATCACATTCACCATACTGTGCTACCATCATCAATATCCTTTTCCAGTGTTTCACATCATCCCAAACAGAGATCAGTAACCCTTCAGCAATAACTCCCGCTTCCACCTCCCCACCAGCCCCTAAAAACAAAAAACAAACAAACAAAAAACAACAATGACAATAAAAAACTTTCCTTCGAGTTGATTCTAACTCGTAGTGACCCTATAGGACAGAGTAGAACTGCCCCATGGGGTTTCCAAGGAGCAGCTGGTGGATTCGAACTGCCAGCCTTTTGGTTAGCAGCCAAATGCTTCGTCTCTGTGCATTTGCCTAATCTAGTTATTTCATATAAATGGACTCATACAATATCCCATTCATACACAAACACACAAAATGAAAAATTATGCCTTATTTCACCTGGCACAGTGTTTTCAAAGGCTCATCCATGTCCTAGCATGTATCAGAATTTCTTTTCTTTTCATGATTGAATAATATTCCATTGCATGTATGTACCACATTTTATCTATTCATCTGTTGATGGACACTTGGGTTGTTTCCATCTTTTAGCTATTGTGAATAATGCTGCAATGAACATTCCTGTAAAACTGTTTGAGTCCATGCTTTCAAGCCTCTTGGGTGTATACCAAGAGTGGCCAGTCCCTTATCTTTTAACTTTCAAAGTCTATGCCACATCCTGAAGTGCTGTCCCATTCTTCTCTTCTTATAATTCCCTGCATTAACCAGCTTTTCAATTTTTTATCTTCTGAATTTCTCTCTGGTGTACTCAAAAAAACTTTTTTTTTTGTAGTGTTCTTTTTTTTTTGTTGTTAAAGCTTTATTTATTTTCTACTTTGGATTCTAAACTCTTCCTAACAGGGAGTTTTCCTATAATTCTGTTTACAGTGTGGTGGTATCTACTCTCGAGGTGTTGGAGAAATAGTACGGTAGATACTTAGAGTATGCTGGCACCTTGGTCATATTTTTCAAAGGCTGAAGTGTGCTGATCCCAGTTCATGTGATTTTGATGGCCGTCAGACGTTGAGCATACTTTCTTTCAATTGTAGAAGAATTAGTTTCCTGGGTGTCCTCAAAGTTTGCCCTTGCCACTCTCTTTATCTTACTTATTTTCTATTTTTTTTGTCTTTTTTTCTTCTAATTATAAAAGTATGTATGTTCAATATGGGACACAGAAAAATAAAACAAACAAAAAATCACCTATAATTTAGCCAAAGGTGGAAACATTTTACGGCTTTTCTTTGCATATGTCAATTTTCCTCTGAATTTGATACAGCATTTAAAAAGCATCAAGATCTAATTCCCAGCGATGTTAAAGATTAGATGTTATTCACCAAGCTCAGACGGAAAGCAAAGATCCCAAGGGGCTAAGAAAGCTCGCAACAGGCAAATGAATCTGGGTTTCCGGGGTTCTCTTCAGAAAGGCTGCTAGCCCACAAAACACACTGCGGTCTGCAGCCACCCGGGACTCAGGAACCAAGGGCGAGCGCAGGCGAGTGTGGGTGGAGCTTCAGATGATTGACTGGGAGTGGGAGGAAAGGAGCTACCAAGTTATGACCAATCAGGACTCTGCTTTGTTTTCTCCTACTGACCAATGAGGGACGCCTACTCTTAGCGTAGCTTGTCAGCAGGCGCCTCTCACGGAGCTCCGGCGGTGCTCACGCCCCGCGGGCGGGGAGGCCGCGCCCCCTCCCCGCCTTCCTCGGGCCCGGGCCCCGCCCCGCGGAGGGAGGGGCAGAGCCGATTCCTCGCCGGCTGGAGGTGGGGCCGGGCTCGCACCGAGCGCGTGTTGTACACCCGCCGCGGCGGCGCCCAGCCCGGTGGCTCGGGGTTGTCCTTTGCTGCGGCCGCGGTCGCTGCCTCATTACCTCCGGGCTCGGGGCTGCAGATCCAGAGCGAGGGGCACCTTCCGCGGGCCGCGGCTGCCCGGAGCAGGTAACGGGGCACCGGGGCCGCAGCGCTCACCGGAGGCACCAGGCGCCCGGGGTTCGGTGCGGGCGGAGGGTCTGCTGTTCCCGCCGCCGGGGCCGGGCCGAACGGGGCCGCGGTCACCGAGGGGCCTCCTGCGCTCCGCGTCGCCTCCGCCCGGGAGCCCGCGGCTGCGGCGGCACCTTGCGGGGAGGTGGGGGTGGGGCCGCGGACCAGCCGCGGAGGGGGAAGGGGAGCGGCTGCCGGCGCGGACCCCGGGGTGGGGTGCTGGGCAGTTGGAGGGAGGGGAGAGGGAGCAGGTAGAGTTAGTCGGAGTCAGGATCCTGGGCGAAAAGGACCTCCTGGTAAGTACCGGTAAGCTCAGTGAAGGGTGTGTGTGTGTACCTGCGTGTCTGTGTGTGTACCGAGCCTGAGCGAAGAGGACCTACGGGTAAGTAGCAGTAAGCTCAGTGAAGTGTGTATGTGTGTCTTTGTACCCGTGTGTGAGTGTGAGTGTGTGCGTACCGAGCCTGAGCGAAAAGGATCTGCTGTAAGTCGCAGTAGCTCCCTGAAGTGTGTGGGTCTCTATCTGAACAGAGCAAGGTGTCTCTACTTTGGTAACGTTAATTACACGTTTTCCGGGGACAAGCGTTTTGTAGAGCGGTTTATACGTTAACATTATTTACTTATTTATTTTTTCAAGTTAAAAGCAGCGTTTCATGAGTTCTCGTTTTGGGGGGGGGGTTTCTTAATGACAAGTAGACCCAGCAGTGTGACTCACCTTTGTCTGGGCTGAAGTGGAAAACGGTGAGGTAGGAATGAGGGGGAGGAATGTTGACGAGGAATGCCTAGGCAGGTTTGAAGGACTGCTGGGGGTGGGCCCTTGTTTCCGTCACTCTTGAGTGGGAGTAGAACTGTGATTCTTTTTTTCCTAAATTTTAAAACAGATTCAAAGAAAAAAAGCCTCTCAAAACAGTCTCTTGGCTTTAGGTTTGAGGGACGCACCTGCTACTCATGCAGTAGTAATTTGCAGGTGGGTCCAGGCAGTTCATTACAGGATTTTGGTGTTGCCTTTTTTCCTTTGATGTGCTCAGAATACCCTTTTTCATTCACTGTTTGTTCACAAGCAAAATGATGACAGTCGCCTAGTTTTGTCAGTAATGCACAGTGATATCCCTTAGAGCAACATTCTTCCCTTCCAGGCTCACTCTGGTTTTATAAAACAGGTTTCCATTAGCTCTTTTAATTGAAGGTCATAGCACTCTTATTTAGTATACCCTCCTCGTCCTCTTCTGAGGTAGCTAGTGTGTACCATGCCCATTTTACTGGTACATAAACAGTTTTGGGTTTTTGGAACTGAAAGCCCTAGAGATGAAAGGAATTTTGCCCTAGATCACTAGACTCCTACTTTATTTTATACCTGGAGTGGCTTTAATCCAAGATCTGGGTAAAGTCCTGACTATCAAGCAAGCTTCTGCATGAAGGTTTGATCATGCGTACATGAGCCAGAGGTGTTTATTTCTAGGTCAATCAATATTGTAAGAACCAAAGAGATCTTGCTCATATCACTTAGTTTTTTTCTTTTAGATTGCTAAGATACTTTAAATTTCACCAGAAAGGTGATTTTTCAGACAGGCAAAACAACAAACAATACCTGATGGTGCTATGTGAAGATCTCCGTTTTAAATTTTATGTGGCTTTCCAGATTAAGGAAACATTTGTGTTTACATAATATCTCTGGTTTAGCTGTGGACTTCAGTACTGTAAATGTTTTCTGAATTCAGTAGAAAGAACTAATACACGTAAGGCAAATAAAAATGAAGTGTAACGCACTTTGGCCGTGACTTATGACTTGGTTTTTGGAAATTTTACTGTAGATTTAGTATAAGGGTTGAAAATGTAAAAATAATTTCTTCCGTAATTGGAGTAACTCAAGAGGGAGTTTGGGGGTTAGTGTGGAGCAGGTGGAGCAGGCTTACCTAGGGGTGCTCTTGATGATGTCAAGGCTTGGAGAACTCTGGAGACTTGTTAGGTTAGGTTGAATTTATTAGCCATCAGGAACGTGGAAATGTCTTATGAATTACTGAACGGAAATGTTCTAATGATGGAGTGATCCCTTGTTTTCATAGGGGATGTATCTGTTGCATGTAAATGTGCACTTGGACCTAACTTTTTGGTGTAGCGTATGAGACATCCCTTACCCAAGCCCTGTCAGTCTAGATCTGCATTTATTTATTTTTGCTTTTCGTGCCTTTCACTTAAATTTTACTCTGCTGTCAAAATTTCTAGCACCCAGGCAGAAATTTATGTAAGGGAATCTTTATCTTCTGTTATTTTATGAAGGAAATGGATCCTCTTTTCTGAGGAGCACAGCCCTGTTGCAGTGTGGGAAATGGGAAAGAGATGTTGACTGCCTGTAAAGTACTGGCTGTATTCTTACCTGAGGCTTCCCCCCATCCACAGCGTTTTCAAGGTTTCTGCCTTTTTTTTTTTTAAGTTGATTATGACATAATATGACTTCCACTAGAGGGTGCACGGGGGGCTGCTTGTTGGAGATTTCCGTCAGATTGTTTTTTATTATAAACATTTCACGGACAAGATGCAGCTCTTTCTGTCACAGCTGCAATTCAGACAGAATTACAATGAGTAATTTAAGTCAGTTTTATTAAATGAGGTTGTTTGGAAGGAAAGGACAGCATAATTTGAAGTGAAGGAAATTGTTAGTAATTTTAGAAATAACTTCTGTAGAGCTGTCTGGTTTTTCCAGTTGCCAGGTTCTTATTTATGTATACTTGAGTTGTTTTGTTTTTGAACTGGTTTGCGTTTTGTGTAAGTCTTCCATGGACTGTGATGAACTATTTGAGCAGCCTTTCCCTTTGCTTAGGTTACTAATTCTCTAGAAGAAGTGGTAGACTAAAGTGGATACATGTAGCAAGATTATTCACTACCAATTACGAGCAGATACTTAGATGAAAATATTTTCCTGGCATATATTTTTTGAAGGCTTCTTTAATAAACCTTTTTACTATTTAAGGAGAACATTATTATCAGCTTGCTTTACTTATAAAAGAGAGGGGGTCATTCTCTCTCTGATGGCAGGACCTGTTAGTGCAGGCTGGCTTGTTATGGAAGCGAGATGTTGCTTTGAAAAAGTTCTCCTGCCCCCCCCCCCCCGTTTGAGGTATAGCAGTGTCACGAGAGAATGAAGACTAGCCAGAATAATTGCATTTTGAGGGGTGCTTTGCAGAAGACACTGCACTTCTAAAAGGCAGGACAGGAACTTAAACGGGAAGGTCCGTAGGTGATGGGTGTGCATGCTCATTTCAGTTCTGCTGAATCCTGCGTGGGCAGGAGAGCATTGGCTAATTTGTTTCTTGGGATCAGCTGTGGCTCTGAAGGGATTTAATGGTGCATTTGGGAGGAGGAAAATAAATCGGGCCCCTTGTAGTAAGGTAGCTCTGGGCAGTGCTGCGACCCTTTGGTGTCGGCGCTGAGTAAAGGTGTGTGGTTTTAAGTAGCCAGCTGATTAACAGCCAACGAGCCAGTTTCCCAGAGCTCTCTGAACCTTTGATAACTTCAAGCAGGTAAATGAGCATTTAAATCGGATGCGTAGCTATCTCATGGCCCAGATGTAGGCCAGTTACTCTTTAGTTTTCAAATTTATGTCTCCAATTTTTGAAATTAGAATCCTGACCTTTATAAAATTAATAATTTGTGAGTATCCAAGTGAGTAGTTTAAAAAGAGTTATTTGGTATATAGTAGGTTGTTACATTATGGTAGGTGCCCGAGTATACTTACTTTTAAAATTTACTGTGCTTTAGATGAAAGTTTACAGGGTAAATTAGTTTCTCATTCAACAATTTATACACAAATTGTTGCGTTATGTTGGTTGCAATCCCTGCAGTGCGTCAGCGCTCTTCCCCTCTCCACCTAAGCTTCCCGTGTCCGTTCGCCCAGTTTTCCTGTCCCTCCCTGCCTTCTTGTCTTTGCTTTTGGGCAGGTGTTGCCTGTTTAGTCTCCTATACTTGATTGAACTAAGAAGCATGGTCTTCACGTGTGTTATTGTTTGTTTTACAGGCCTAATTTTTGGCTGAAAGGTAAACTTTGGGAGTGGCTTTGGTTCTGAGTTAGCAGGGACTCTGGGGGCTGTAGTCTTGGGGGTTCCTCCATTCTCTGACAGACCAAGTTTGGTCTCTTTGTGTGAATTTGAATTTTGTTCTACATTTTTCTCCAACTCTGTCCAGGACCCTCCATTGTGATCCCTGTCAGAGCGGTTGTTGGTTGTAGCCAGGCACCATCTATCTAGTTTTGGGCTCAGGCTGGTGGAGGCTGTGGTTCCTGTGGTCTGTTATTCCTTTAGACTAATATTTTTCTTATGTCTCTGGTGTTTTTCATTCTCCTTTTCTCCAGATGGGATGGGGCCCGTAGATGTATTTTAGATGGCTGCTTGCAAACTTTTAAGACCCCAGATGCTACTCACCAAAGTAGAATGTAGAACATTTTCTTTATGGACTGTGTTATGCTAGTTGGCCTAGATATCCCCTGAGACTATGGTCTCCAGCCCTCAGCCCCAGTAACTCAGTGTCCCTCAAGGTGTTTGGATGTGTCTAGGGAGCTTCTATGACTGTACCCCTTTTGTGTTATTATGTATATGAATATACGTGCTGTACATACAAATATGAATATAGTTTTGATACTTTATCTTCACCTTAAATTTTTTTTATTGTGCTGTAAGTGAAAGTTTACATATCAAGTTACTCTCTCATACAAAAATTTATATACACCTTGCTATATACTCCTAGTTGCTCTCCGCCTAATGAGACAGCATACGCCTTCTCTCCACCCTGTATTTCTATGTCCATTCAGCCAGCTTCTGTCCTCCTTTGCTGTCTCATCTCCCCTCCAGATAGGAGCTGCCCACAGTCTCATGTGTCTACTTGAGCCAAGAAGCTCACCCCTCACCAGTATCATTTCCTGTCTTAGAGTCTAGTCCAATTCCTATCTGAAGAGTTGGCTTTTGGGAATGATTTCTCTCTTGGGCTAACAGAAGGTCTGAGGACCATGACCTATGGGGTTCTTCTAGTCTCAGTCAGACCGTTAAGTCTGGTCTTCCCATGAGAATTTGAGTTCCGTATCCCACTGCTCTCCTGCTCCATCAGGGATTCTCTGTTGTCTTCTACACCTCTTTAAAGTCCTTATTAGGTAACATAGACTGTGCTGTTCAAATTGAGGACTTAGTTTGGAGGAAAGAAGGCTCCTGGTCTAGATACAACTTTGGGAAGAGAAGGATCACATAGCATGCTGTAAAGGGCTGGTCTAGGTAAGCGAATGGGGAGAACTTTAGCACCTTGTGTTGTAGTGTATGCTGTCATGGTGTCCGATGTATAATTAAGTATTGATTAACCATAAAATTAAAAAAAAAAAATGCTGTCGAGTTGATTTTGACTCATGGCGACCCCATGGGTTACAGAGGTCCGTAAGGTTTTCCTGACTATAATCTTTATGGAAGATCACCAGGCCTTTCCTCCACAGTGCTGATCAGTGGGTTTGAACTGCCAGCCTTTTGGTTAGACATCAAGCACAAACCTTTTTTGCCACCCAGGGACCTTTTGATTAACTTTATTCATGGTAAAAAAAAAAAAAAGTGCTCTTTGAAGGACAGTTCCTCTCTGTGTGTACTTAAAGCAGTTTGAATCTTGAGAATCTGATATTTCAGAGGGTTGTAACTTCTTTTTTGGCAATTGAAAGTTTGTTGAAGTGATGTTGTAAAAATTTGGAGTTGAGCCCAGGATAAAAATAATTATGGAATTATAGCCCAAGATTTATAAAGCTTCAACTGCTGACACTCAGAATATTTTTTTCTTTCTTCCTAATACGGCTTCTGGTTTAACTTTTGAAGAATCTGTTGGACCTCAGTGCTCTTTTTGTGTTTTGAATTTAGCACAGTTCCAGTAAGGCCCATTAGAGTGGACATTTTTACATGCTATAATTAGGGTACAAATTGGGTATTTTGTCAGATTTGGGGAAGGAATTGATGTGCTGTGGGCAAGAAGGAAATTAACATTATTTTGATTTTTTTAAAAGTCATTTAAAATAGGATAAACATTTAAAATTTTAGAATTTAAAAAATAATATTCAACATTTGAAAAATTTAGATAAGTGGTCCTCAAACTCTAGCATGCCTCAGAATCATCTGGAAGCCTTGCTAAAACTCAGATTGCTGGATCCATCTCCAGATTTTCTAATTCAGCAGGTCTGGGGTGGGTCCAGGAACCCTTGTGGCTCAGTGGTTAAGCAGTCGGCTGCTAACCAAAAGGTTGGCAGTTCGAACCAGCAGCTCCATGGGAGAAAGATGTGGCAGTCAGCTTCCGTAAAGATTAAACCAGAAAAACAAATCTGTTGCCATCAAGTCGATTCTGACTCATAGTGACCCTATAGGACAGAGTAGAACTGTCCCATAGGGTATCCAAGGCTATAAATCTTTACAGAAGCAGACTGCCACATTGTCCTCCCGTGGAGCGGATGGTGGGTTTGAACTGCCGACCTTTTGGTTAGCAGCCAAGTGCTTTAACTTGTTGGAAGCGCAGAATCGATTCAACAGCAACAGGTTTGGGGTGAGTCCTGAGAATTTGCATTTCTAACAAGTTCCAGGTGAGCTGATGATGTTGGTCCAGGGACCACATTTTGAAAACCACTGAGTAGATTCTAGGGGGAATCTAAGTGTGGTGGTTAAGAACATGGGCTTTGAAGTCTGAAAGCTCTGCTGTTTATGTAGGAGCCCTGGTGGCTCAGTTTGACTGCTAATGGAAGGGTCAGGAGTTCGAACCCACCAGCTGCTTCCTGGGAGAAAAATGTGGCAGTCTGCTTCCGTAAAGATTACAGCCTTGGAAAACCTATGGAGCAATTCTGCTGTGCTCTGTAGGGTTCCTACGAGTCAGAATTGACTTGCTAGCCACCAGCTCTGCCACTTACTAGTTTTTTGATTTCAGGCAGGTTTCTTACCTCTGTTTCTTCACCTCTAAAATGGAAATAATACAGTGCCTCAGTGTG
The DNA here is from genome assembly GCF_030014295.1 of Loxodonta africana. Taxonomy (NCBI): domain Eukaryota; kingdom Metazoa; phylum Chordata; class Mammalia; order Proboscidea; family Elephantidae; genus Loxodonta; species Loxodonta africana. Next base: position 170,357,258 of record NC_087345.1, on the reverse strand, counting down.
AGTATTAAATGAGCTCAAATGTATATCAAAGCTCTTAGAATAGTGCCTGGCAGGCTGCAGGCATGCGATAAATGTCAGCTTTTATCATAAAAATCAATTAGTGTATGAACCCCGAATCTTAAAACATTCAGGTAAGCTCCTTAAGAGCAGGAAGTTTTATGGTTATCCCTATTTTCTAGCACTGTGTGTGGGAGAATGTGAGTACTCATTTCCTATGAGGAAAAGTTTGTGGATGCTATTAATTTTCCAGAAACATTTTTTAGAGACAGAGAATATTCATGTTAGTGGTGCCTTTTTTTCTCCGTAAAAAGATTGAGTTCTTTGGTCAATGATTATTCTCAACAATAATCATTGTAGTCCATGTTTTACGTAACAGGAGCTTTAAAGGTTGTTCCTGGGAGTTAAATTACAGGAAGTACCTGAAAGTCATCTTTGGAACACAGTCTCACCTGTAACATGTTGACTTTGTATTTGATGACCCTGAATGCAGTTCTTGGAGCACTGTTCCTCAGCTTTCTGAAGCCTGTAGATCTCAGAGCCCATCTCATTCTAATTAATCACTGTCACAGTCACCCATATTATTTCCTCTGTAGCACTTACCATTCTCTCTCTCTTTTTTTTTAAATTGTACTTTAGATGAAGGTTTACAGAGCAAATGAGTTTCTCATTAAACAATGAATACACATATTGTTTTGTGACATTGGTTACCAACCCCATCACATGTCTACACTCTCCCTTTCTTGATTTTGGGTTTCCTGTTACCAGCTTTCCTGTACGCTCCTGCCTTCTTGTCCTTGCCCTTGAGCTGGTGTGTCTGTTTAGTTTCATTTTGTTTTATGGGCCTGTCTAATCTTTGGCTGAAGGGTGGACCTCAGGAGTGACTTCAGTACTGAGTTAGAAGGGTGTTTGGGGGCCATATTCTTGGAGTTTCTTCATTCTCTGTCAGATGAGTAAGTCTTATCTTTTTTTGTGAGTTAGAATTTTGTTCTACATTTTTCTCCAGCTCTGTCCGGGACCTTTGATTGTGACCCCTGTCAGAGCAATTGGTAGTGGTAGCTGGGTACCATCTAGTTGTGCTGTTCTCAGTCTGGTGGAGGCTGTGGCTGTTGTGGTCCATTTGTCCTTTGGACTAATCTTTCCCTTAGGTCTTTGGTTTTTTTTTTTCTTGTTCTCCCTTTATCCAGACGGGATGGGACCAGTGAAGTATCTTAGATGGCCGCTCACAAGCTTTTAAGACCCCAGACACTACTCACCCAAGTAGGATGTAGAACATATTCTTCATAACCTATGTTATGCCATTTGAGCTATATGTCCCCTGAGATTATGCTCCCCAGTCCTCAGCCCAGTGATTCCGTCCTTCAGGGAGTTTGGATGTGTCTATGGAGCTTCCATGACCTTGCTTTGGTCAAGTCGTGCTGACTTCTCCAGTGTTGTGTTCTGTCTTACCCATCACCAAAGTTACCACTTATCTATTGTCTAGTTAGAGTTTTTCCCTAGTAGCCATCAAAGATTTTTGCTTTCTGTGTGTAAACGTTTTCATGAGTTTTTATAATAGTCATCTCATACAGTATTTGCCCTTTTGTGATTGACTTATTTCAGTCAGCCTAATGCCTTCCAGATTCATCCATATTGTAGGATGTTTCACAGATTCATTGTTGTTCTTTATTGTTGCATAGTACTCCATTGAGTGTATGTACCATAGTTTGTTTATCCATTCATCTGTGGGTGGGCACTTAGGTTGTTTCCATCTTTTTGCTATAGCGAATAATGCTGCAATGAACATGGATGTGCATATGTTCGTTTGTGTGATGGCTCTTATTTCTCTAGGATACATTCCTAGGAGTGGGATAGGATAGCTGGATAGTGTGTTACTTCTGTTTCTGGCTTTTTAAGGAAGTGCCTTATTGTTTTCCAAAATGGTTGTACCATTTTACATTCCCACGAGAGCAGTGCATAAAAGTTCCAGGTTCCCCGCAACCTCGCCAACATTTGTTATTTTCTGTTTTTTCGATTCCTGCCAGTCAGGGTGAGATGGTATCTTATTGTAGTTTTGATTTGCGTTTGTCTAGTAGCTAGTGATCTTGAGCGTTTCCTTATGTATCTGTTAGCTGCCTGAATGTCTTCTTTGACCTGTCTGTTCATATCCTTTGCCCATTTTTGGTTGATTATTTGTCTTTTTGTTGTAGAGATGTTGGATTTTCCTGTAGATTTTAGAGATTAGGCCTTTGTTGAATTTGTCATAGCCAGAAATTCTTTCCCAGCCTGTAGGTTCTCTTTTTACTCTTTTGGTGAAGTCCTTTGATGAGCATAAGTGTTTAATTTTTAGAAGATCCCAGTTATCTAGCTTATGTTTTAGAGTTTGTATATTGTTGATTATGCTTTGTAATACTGTTAATACTGTGTATTAGGGGCTCTAGTGTTGATCCTATTTTTTCTTCTATGATCTTTATGGTTTTTGGTTTTATATTTAGGTTTTTCATCCATTTTGAATGAGTTTTTGTGTATGATGTAAAGTATGGTTCCTTTTTCATTTTTTTTCGTAGGTGGACATCCAGTTTTGCCAGTACTGTTTGTTAAATAGCCTGTCTTTTCCTCACTTAATGGAGTTGGAGCCTTTGTTGAAGTTTAGGTGACTGTAGGTGGATGGATTCACATCTGGGTTCTCTATTCTGTTCCACTGGTCAATGTGTCTGTCACTGTGCCAATTCCAGGCTGTTTTGACTACCATAGCTGTATGGTAGGCCTGGTAGGCCTGGATGTCAGGTAATGAGTCCTCCTCCTTTATTCTTCTTCAATAGTGCTTTACTTATCCAGGGCCTTGTTCCTTCCCATATAAAGTTAATGATTAGTTTTTCCATCTCATTAGAGAATATCGTTGGTATTTGGATCAGGATTGCATTGTATTTGTAGATTGCTTTGGATAGAATTGACATTTTCACAATGCTGAGTCTACCTATCCATGAGCATGGTATGTTTTTCCATTTATGTAGGTCTCATTTGGTTTCTTGCAACAGTGTTGTGTAGTTTTCTTTGTATAGGTCTTTTTTGTTCCTGTTTAGATTTATTCCTAAGTATTTTATTTTTTTTTAAGGGCTATTATAAATGGTATTGCTTCTCTTTTCATATTTCTCTTTATTGGTGTGTAGAAATCCAACTGATTTTTGTGTGTTTATCTTGTATCCTACTACTCTGCTGAATCTTTCTATTAGTTCTAGTAGTGTTCTTGTAGAGTCCTTTGGGTTCTTTATGTATAGTATATCATTCACAAGTAGGGGTAGTTTTACTTCTTCCTTACCAATTTGGATGCCGTTTGTTTTTCTTGCCTTATTGCTCTAGCTAGGACTTTCAGCACAATGTTAAATAGGAGTCGTGATAAAGGGTATCCTTGTCTTGTTCCTGTTCTCTGGGGGAATGTTTTCAGCCTCTCTCTCAAGAATGTTTTTGGCTATTGGTTTTGTATAGATGCCCTTTGTTAGGTTGAGGAATTTCCCTTCTACACTTATTTTATTGAGAATTTTTATCAGGAATGGGTGTTGGATTTTATTGAATGCGTTTTCTGTGTCAATTGAGATGATCATATGATTCTTTCGTTTTATTTATGTGGTGGATTCCATGGACTGCTTTTCTAATGTTGAACCATCCTTGCATATTTGGTATGAATTCCACTTAGTTGTGTTGTATTATTTTTTTGATATGATGCTGAATTCTGTTGGCTACAATTTTGCTGAGAATTTTTGCATCTGTATTCATGAGAGATATTGGTCTGTCATTTTCTTTTTTTGTGGTCTTTGCCTGGTTTTGGTATCGGGTTTATGCTGGCTTCATAGAATGAATTTTGAAGTATCTCTTTTTTCCATGTTCAGAAATAGTTTGAGTAGTACTGCTGCATCATGGATTGAATTATGTCCCCCCAAAAATGTGTGTATCAGTTTGGCTGGGCCATGATTGCCGTTATTGTGTGATTGTCCTCCATTTTGCGATTGTTATTTTATGTTAAAGAGGATTAGGGTGGGATTGTAACACCCTTACTAAGGTCACATCCTTGATCCAATGTAAACGGAGTTTCCCTGGGGTGTGGCCTACACCATGTTTTATCTTAAAAGAGGTAAAAGGAAAGGGAAGCAAGCAGAGAGTTGGGGACCTCATACCACCAAGAAAGCAGTGCTGGGACCAGAGCACGTCCTTTAGACCTGGGGTCCCTGTATGGGAAGAAGCTTCTAGTCCGGCAGAAGATTGATTAGAAGGTGAACAGAGAAAACCTTCCCTTGGAGCTGATGCCTTGAATTTAGACTTCTAGCCTACTAAAAAAAAAATAAATAAATTCCTCTTTGTTAAAGCCATCCACTTTTGATATTTCTGTTATAGCAGCACTAGATGCCTAAGACATGGTGCAAATTCTTCTTTGAATGTTTGGTGGAATTCTTCAATGAAGCCATCTGGGCCAGGGCTTTTTTTTTTTGGGAATTGAAAGAAAATTTTTATTACCTTTTCAGTCTTTTCTCTTGTTATGGGTCTGTTCAGATTTTTGACCTTATTTTGTGTTAGTTTTGTTTTAGTAGTGTGTTTCCAGAAATTTGTCCATTTCCTCTAGAATCTCAAATTTGTATAGTTTTTCATAGTACTCTGTTATTGTTTTATTTCAGTTGGGTCTGTTGTTAATATCCCCTATTTTGTTTCTTATTTGGGTTATTTCGTGTCCTGTCTTGTTTTTCTTTTGTTAATTTGGTCTTTGATTTAACAACTTTGTTGATCCTTTCCAGGAACCAACTTTTGGTTCTGTTGCTTCTGTTGTTTTTCTGTTCTCTGTTTCGTTTATTTCTGCTCTGATCTTTATTATTTCCTTTTTTCTGATAGCTTTGGGCTTCTTTTTCTGTTCTCTTTTTATTTGTTCGAGTTATATAGCTAATATTTTGATTTTGTCCCTTCTTTTTTGTTATGTGCATCTATTGCTATAACTTTACCTCTGAGCACTGCCTTTGCTGTGTTTCAGAAATTTTGGTATGATGTGTTTTCATTGTCTTTTGATTCTAGGTATTTTTTGATTCTGTCTTGATTTCTTCTATTACCTAGTAGTTTTTAAGGAGTGTGTAATTCAGTTTCCATTTATTTGATTTTTTTTCCTTGCTCTTTCGGTTATTGATTTCTACTTCTATGGTGGTGTGATCAGGGAAAATGCTTTGTATTATCTCAGTGTTTGGATTTTGTCGAGTGTTACTTTGTGGCCTAAGATGTGGTCCATTCAGGAGAACGCTCCATGTATGTTGGAAAAGAATGTGTACTTTGCTGCTGTTGGATGGAGTGTTCTGTATATGTTTATGATGTCAAGTTGGTTGATTGTGTCCTTTAGACCCTCTGTATTTTTTTTTTTATTTTCTTTCTAGATGTTCTGTCCTTTACTGAGATTGGTGTGTTGAAGTCTCCTGCTGTTATTGTGGAATTGCAATTTCTCTTTTCAGTGCTGTTCAAATTTGTTTTTATGTATTTTGTATTCCTGTCATTGGATATGTAGATATTTATTGCAGTTATGTCCACATGGTAGATTATCTCTTTAATCATTATATAATGCCCTTCCTTTTATGTTATGGATTGCCACTTGTTTTCTTTTTTGGTTGCTGTTTGCTTGGTATATTTTTCCCATCCTTTGATATTTCATATGTGTATGTCTTTGTTTCTAAGGTGCGTCTCTTGTAGACAGCATATTGATGAGTTCTGTTTTTTAATCCATTCTATAGCTCTCTGTCTCTTTATGGGTGCATTTAAGCCATTTACGTTCTTTGTTATTGATAGGTGTGTTTATTGCTGTCACTTTGTAGTGCTGAAGTTTTCTTTGTTCCTCTTACTTTTCTGTGTGGCATTCATTTGTGGGGTTTTTGTTTGTTTCTTTTGTTTTTGTAGATTTTGTGTTTACTGAAACTTCATGTTTTCTTTATTTTGATGAGTAGGTGTGTTAGCTTTCTTTGTGGTTACTTTGAAATTTACCTCATGTTCCAAAGTTTAAACCAGTCTTGTATTACTTGATATCACCTTGACTTCCTCCCCATTTGAAAGTTCTATACCTACATTGTTTATACCCTCTTTTATTGTTCTGACGTTGTTGTCATTTACATGTTGACCTCTCTGGCTCTCTGTTGTAAAAGTTTTGGCCTTGTTTTATCTCTGAGAGTTCTTTACCTATGTCGGTATCTTGCTGCACCTGTCTTATGTCCTAGATTCAGGTTGTTGTCTGATGTCGTTTGTTCTCTAACCGAAGGACTCCCTTTCATTAATTCTTGTAAGTTTCGTTTTTACATATTCACTTAATTTCTGTTTATCTGGAAGTGCCTTAATTTCGCCATTATATTTGAGTGAAGGTTTTGCACGATGTATTATTCTTGGGTGTCGGTTTGTTTTTCAAGATTTTATGTATGTCATCCCATTGCCTTCTTGCCTGCATGGTTTCTGACAAGCAGACAGAGCGTAGTCTTATTGTTTCCCCTTTGTTTGTGACTTTTCATTTTTTTTGAGCTGCTGTCAGGATTTTTTCTTGGTCTTTGGTCTTAGCAAGAGTGATTATGATATGTCCTGATGATTTTCTTTTGGGGTCTATCCTATATAGGGTTCACTGAGCTTCTTGGATGGTCAGCTTTTCATCTTTTGTAGTATTAGGGAAGTTTTCTGTCAGCAAATCTTCAGTGATCCTCTCTGTGTTTTCTGTTTCCTCTCCCTGTTCTGGAGCTGCAATCACAGACGGGTTTTGCATTTGATTTTATCCCACATTGTTCTCAGGGTTTCTTTCTTTTTCTTTATTCTTTTCTCTGATTTTTCCTCAAACAAAGTGGTATCTAAGGATTTGTCTTCAAGATGGCTGATCCTGTCTTCCGTTGTTTCAGATTTGCTCCTGAAGCCTTCAATTGCACTGCCTATTTCTGAAATCTTGTTTATCTTTTGGACTTCTAATTGCTGTTTTTGTATGTTTTCTAGTTGTTTTGACATTTTGTTCCTGTGTTATTTTCCTGAATTCTTTCTTTGGTTTGTCTGTGTTTTCCCTGATTTTGTCTGTATTTTCCATGATTTCATCTATTTTTTCATTATTTTTGTCTGTATTTTCCTTCGTCTATTGGAGAACCCTGAATATTAAAGTTTTGAATTTCCCTTAAGTAGTTCCAGTCTCTTTTTTTCTACCAGAAGTTCATCTGGTGTTTTATTTTGGTGACTTTCTGGAACCATCCTCTCTTGTTTTTCTTTATGTTTTTATATTGTCTGCTGTCTGCATGACATTCTGGAATTATTTTCTTGATTTATTGATTGTAAATTTGATTGTTTTGTCCTACTTTTTTGTTTTATTTGTTTACGTCTGGGCAGGTGGGCTAGGCATGTTTTATTGCCTGCTTGGCTGTGGTCATGATGCTTCTTACCAACTTATTCAGGTGGGCAGGGCCGGTCACTCAGCTGTGATGCAGCAGGGCAGGTCCGGTGGGGGTGGATAGTTTGTGGCACACACTGGGATCAATGGGGTGGGTCTGTGAGGCAGTGCAGGACGGGGTCCAGGGGACTGCGTTGGTTCCGCTTGGGGGTGCAATGCTTGATGGATGGTGCAGAGAGGATGTGGTGTCAGAGTTAAGCGGGTGGATAAAAGAAGAGAGAGAAACAAAAGCAAAAAAAAAAAAGTAGGATAAAAGCCAAAAAAGCAAATAAAATGGCGACATGATAGGATTTGGCCAGTGAGAGCGGGGCAGACACGGTGAGACCTTGTGCTGGTGGCTCTCTAGCCAAGAGGTGTGGCTCGGCCTGTAGACAGGGGTGTGGGTGACACACAGGGCTAGGTGGGCAGGAGAAGAGAAAGGAAAGGAAAGGGGAAAAAGGAAGAGGAAACCAACCAACAAACAATAATAATAACAACAATTGGCTATATGATGGTGGGGGAGATGGCTGTTTGAGGTGGGGTGGAATTGGGGTAGCAGCAAGCGGATGTCTCTCTTGTTAGGTGGCACAGCATAGCCTTTCAGGAAGGGGTGGAGGCGGCACAGGGCCTAGGTGGGAGGGAAAAGGTAAAGGAGAAGGGGAAAGATAAAGAAAAATAAAAAAGATGGCACTGAGCGAGCCAGCTTATGGGGGTGGTGCAGACCCCAGGAAGCGCTATGCCACAGGCTCTCCAACCAAGTGGTATAGCACAGCCTGCCAAAAAGGGGACGGGGAGTGCATGGGGCTAGGTGAGTGGCGGGAAGGAATGAAGGGAGAGGGAGAGAAGAAGCAACAACCACAAAAAAGAAAAAATAAATAAAACATAAAAAATGGTGCTGAGGGAGCCAGCTGGTAACAGTGGTGCAGATCCAGGGAGGCTGCGTGCAGTGACTCTCCAGCTAGGCAGCGCAGCACAGCCCCTTGAGAAGCGGCAGGGGTGGTGCGCAGGGCTGGGTAGGCAGGAGAGAGGAAGGGAAGGAAAGAGAGAGAGAAGAAACAGAAAAAAAGAGAAAAAAATAAAGAAGAAAGCAAACAACCCAAAAATTCACAGCCTGTCAGGAAGTGGAGGAGGGTGGCACACAGGGCTAGCTGGGAAGGAGAAAGGAAAGGAAGGAAGGGAGACAGAGAGGCAACAAAAAAAAGCCCAAAACAAAACAAAACCCCAAACAAACTTGAAACAAGTGGCACTGAAGGGGCTGGCTGGTGGTGGCGGGGCGGACCCAGGTGGCAGTGAGTGGTTGTCTCTCTGGCAGAGAATCCATGGCCTGTTGGAAAGAAGTGGAGGCCGTGTAGAGGGAAGAAGGGTAGGGGATGGGAAAGCCTGTATCCCTGGTTACTGGGTGCTTTGTCTCCTGTTGGAAGCTCTGTGAAGTTGCCTTCCCATACTCTGCATTCCTTGGTGGCCGTAGTCCAAGATGCTGGATCCGGCCGTATTAGCTGGTAGGGGACCTCCACTTTGTAGTTCTCCTTGTCAGTTTCTTATTCCATCTGATGCTCGATGGAATTTTTTATTCCTTCATTTGATGCTTAGGGTTCCAGGATTGACATTTGTGTCTGTTTTACTTAGTTTTTCAGGTCTTTGCTGCAGAGGGATGATGTGGTGCTTCTGTTTATAGTGCCGTTTTGTCTCTGAGTCTTATCATTCTCTTCATTATTCCGTTTGTTTACTTTTCATTGCCTCCCTCACTAGAATGTAAGCTTTATGAAGGCAAGGGCCTGATCTTTACTTGTGCATCCCCAACATAAGGCACAATAGCTGGTATGTGATGTCATTTCACATACTGGTATGTGGAGGCTCCTTCCTCCCTTCCCTCCCCAAACAAGTGCACAGACCGGGGTTAATGCCTCAGTTCATGGTGTACGGTCATTACTGGCCCAGGCAAAGCCTCTGATTACGTTTTATTACATCTTTCCACTTCATTTCTTAGCCGGATTTATGCGCACTCTACTCCTGTAGAACCTTCTCTAGGAGCATGTATGTAATTTCGTTACATCTTGCCAGATTGTTATCTGGCATGGCTATACCAGTTTACACTCCCACCCACTATTCTTCATATTCTTGCTGGCCCTTGATATTTTCTGACCTTATAATTTTTTTCTAGTCTGATGAAACAGATGGAACAGTCTGGGCATAAACTGATATGTAGTGTTCTTATTTGCAATTCTCTACTTATGCAGTGACTCACATCGTATGCTTATTAGTTGTGTGGATTTCCCCTTTTGTGAACTGGGTATTTAATATATACTCTGTGCTTTTTTTTTCCCCAGTAGAGTTTCCTATCCTTATCTTTCCTTCTTCCTCTCTCCCCCCTCAATTTACAGGAATGTGTTGTATATTCTAGATGTTAATGTCTGCTTGGTTTTAGGTATTGCAAATGTCTTCTCTTAGTTTTATACCAGTCATTATTTTTTTTAAGTCCTTTATTGAACAGAGTCTTTAATTTTGTTATAGTCAGATCCATCTATTTTTCCCCTTCTGGGTCTTGTTTGGAAAATATTTCTGTGCTCCTAGTTAACAAAATTGACTTTGTATATTTTCTTCTAATAAGTCTACAGTTTGACTTCTCACAATATTTTTAATCAGTTTGAGGTTTATTTTTTCTGTGTAAGGTGTTTTCCTCCCTATGGTGGGTTGATTCCCCCAACCTTATTTACTAAGTAACCTAGTGGTTGGTGATGTTAGCTCTATCACATATTTATATATATATATATATACACACACACACATATACACACTAGTTGCCGTTGAGTCAATAATGTCTGACTCATGGTGAGCCCATGTGTTGCAGAGTAGAACTGTGCTCCGTAGGGTTTTCAAAGCTGTGGGAAGCAGATCACCAGGCCTTTCTTCAAAGGTGCCCCTGCATGGGTTTGAACTGCCAACCTTTCAGTTAGGAGTCAAGTGCTTTATTGTTTGCGCCACTCAGTGACTCCCATATACACACACACACATATAAAAACCAAAAACAAAAAACCCAGTTGCTTTGGAGTCAGTCCAGAGTAGAACTGTATGGCATAGGGTTTTCAATGGCTGTTTTTTTGGAAGTAGTTCTCCAGGCCTTTCCTCTGAATTATCTTTGGGTAGACTTGAACTTCCAACCTTCCAATTAGCATGTTAACCACTTGTACCACCCAGGGACTCCACACGTACTCACATCTATGTGTTTTTAGGTATGTATGCTCTGTTCTGATCAATTTGTTCCTGTCTTAACTCCCTGGTGATTTAAAAAAAAATTTTTTTATTACTACAATTTGTATACATGTACAGTTGGCCCTACATATCCAGGGTTTCCGCATCCGTAGATTCAACCAACCGTGGATCAAAAGTATTCTGGGGCGAAGGGGGGTGGTGCGGGAGGAGAAAGTTCCAAAAAGCACAAGTTGAATTTGCTGGGCACCAAGCACTATGCTGAATCCACGCGAATGAAGTGGCGTGTAAGCATACCCTGCTGTAGCCTCCTGCCATCTCACAGCTCCTCAGTTTCTCTCCAGCACTTGCTGTTTGAGTATTGTTTGCCCTGCGTCTGTATAACAACTATTTACATAGCATTTGCCTTGTATTAGGTATTATAAGTAACCTAGAGGTGATTTAAAGGTGTGCATAGTTTATGTCCAATAATTATGCCATTTTATATAAGGCACTTGAGCATGTGAGGATTTTGATATCCTCCGCAAGATACTGATGGTTGACTATATTGATATTTAAAAGTGTGACTCCCTCCTCTGTTCTTTCTCAGAAATATTTAAACTGATGATTTTTAACCCTGGCTGTACATTAGAATTAACTAGAGAACTTAAAAGTAAAACATATGTACCACATTTACTTGAGGCCAACTGAATCATAACCTCTAGGGAGCCCAGCTATTGTAATTTTAAAGCCTCCTTTGGTGATACTGATATATAGCTACAGTTGGAACCACTTATCAAAGATATTTATGTGTTCCCAGTGGATGTTTAATTTTTTTTTTCCGTAATGGTCTTATGTCTTTTCTGTTAGATTAATTCCTAGGTATTGCGGTTTTTGTTTCTATCGTGAATGCCATTATTTTTCCTATTATAGTTTCTATTTTTGTTTTCTCTAATGTAGGGTGACCCTACTGATTTATATATTCATATTTTATTATTTTTGCCAATCTTGCTAAACTTTTATTGTTTTTAATGGGTAGTTTTTTGGGGGGATATTCTTTATAGATTATTATTTTATGTATAAGTCATGACCATTTTTATCTTTTTTCCTTCTGATCCTTACTCCCTTATCTGTTTTATTTCCTTGCCTTGTTACTTTTGTCTAGATGTTGGGTAATATATTGAAGAGGAGCAAAGACAGTGAGGTTCTTGATCTTGTTTCCAACCTAAAGAAAATCCATCTTTAGCTTCTCCATAATTGGAAGATGTATGTGTGTGTGTGTGTATATATATATATTTTAGTATTAAGTTCATTATTTTGAAAAGATTAAGAAATAAGCACAGAATCTCTGCATGATTTTAATAAGGTGACTCTCAAACTCTTAATACTTAACCTTGAAGAACTGCGGTTGTGTATGTTGAATGTTATAAATTAAATATTTAAATTATTTTTATCAAGCTTTGTCAAAATAAGGTACGTGTAATGCCTCTAATGTTGAAAACCATCAACAAAACAAAACAAAACAAAGTGGAAATTTTTGTTTTTAAATATTTTATTGTATTTTTAGGTGAAAGTTTATGTAGCAAATTAGGTTCTTATTTAATAGTTGCTATATATATATTTTTTATTGTTGGAAACTCTGGTGGCATAGTCATTAAAAGCTATGGCTACTAACCAAAAAGGTCAGCAGTTCGAATCCACTAGGCACTCCTTGGAAACTCTATGGGGCTGTCCTGTAGAGTTGCTATGAGTCGGAGTTGACTCGATGGCAGTGGGTTTTTTTTTTAATACATATTGTTCAGTGACATTGGTTATGTTTTCCACAATGTGTCAGCATTCTTATTATTTCCATTCTGGTTGTTCTGTTTCTATCAATCTAGCTTCTCTGTCCCCCTTACTTTCTCATCTTTGGTCTAGGGTAAATACATACCATTTGGTTTCATTTAGATTATTTAGAAGAGCACAGTCCTCATAGGTGATATTATTTATTTTATGAGCCAGTCTGTCATTTGGCTGAAAGGTGACCTCAGGAGTGGCTTGAGTTCCAGATTTAAAGGGTATCCCAAAGCGATAGTCTGGGGGGTTCCTGTAGTCTCTACTGTTACAGTAAGTCCAACTTCTTTTTAGGAATTTGAGTTTTGTTCTACATTTTTCTCCCGTTCCATCCAGAACCACCCAAGTGGTAGCTGGGCACCATCTAGTTCTTCTGGTCTCAAGGTAGGTGAGGCTGTCATTCTGTAGGCTATTAGTTCTGTGGACTAATTTCTTCTTTGAGTCTTTGGTTTCCTTCTTTCTTTTTAGCTCCAGATGAATAGAGAGCAATAATTGTATCTTAGAAAAGTAAAAAAATTTTATGTATCTTAAAACTGTGTGAATTTAAAAAATTTTATTGAGTATAATACATTCCTAGAACAATGTACTTATTATAATATTTTGATACTTAAAAATTAGAAACAAACTAAATGTCCATCAGTAGGCATTTAATATACTTCTCCATGGAAAATGTTAATATAAGGTGGGAAAAGCTTACAAAATCATATGATCAAGGTAATCCTAATTTTGTAATAAGGAATAAATTTATTTTCATGCAAAACTCTCTAAATTTCCACTTATATATAAATTCACATCTCTGCATGTGTGTATGCTTAAATAAAAACTGATTATTTCTGCACATTAAGATTATGGGTAAGTTATTTCTTAGTTTTGTTTCTCTATTTTTGCAGTTTTTATAACAAAACTATTCATTTTTGTATTAAGAAAACAATGACTAATTATGACCGCATAATAATTTGGAGTGGGGGCATGAATCGGGCTATAGATGGAACAAGATTGGCCATGAGTTGAGGCTGGGTGATGGATACGTGGAGGTTCATTTTGTTATGCTATTCCTTCCACTTTTGTATGTTTGAAATGTTCTGTAATAAAAAGTTAAAAAAAAAAAAAAGAATCTGTGAGTGGAGCCAGTTAGTAGAGAGTATAGGGCAGATTTATATTTTGCTGTTGTTCCATGAGAAACTAATTTCTCATGGCAAACTCTTTATGTACAATATTCATAAGTAATATCAATAGGAATGAATGGTTTGCATTTTGTGGGAGGAATTAAACCATCATTGGTAGCCTGACTTTTTGTAATAACTTCTCTGCTTTTGCCCTTGTTCCCTAAAACCTTTCCTCTTCACCCAAGGTCAAGGGTGAACTTTAAAAAAATGTTAGGTACATCATGTCCCTCATCTGCTCACAGCCGGGCAGTAGCTGGCCGTTTCACAAATTCTTGTTAAAGTATTTGTAACTGTAAACTCTTGGCCGTACAATCCATTAAAAATGAGAAAAGAATGTTTGAGGGTTGAGATTGTAATTCTTACTTCAGATCTTGAGGTTTAAGTACCTATTGTTATAAATTTGGTCCTGAAGAGTTTACCAGGCTAGTATAAAAGAAGAGATTTCTTTTGCTTTAGATGATTGTTCTGGACATTTCTTGAGTTAGCTAGAAATATAAGGAGTAAGGGAAACAGTTTACTTCTTGCTTCCTTAGTGCCATAGTGTGGTCAGATCAGGTTAGCCAGTTTTAAAACCAAAGTCTCAAGAAAGAGGCCATTATGAGAAAGAATAAGTGCTACCAAATTCCCCGACGCCAGGTCTCCTAACTCCCAACTGTGGTCTATGACAAAATATTCTTATGATACGACTTTCACCTGATGGATGTGGCTGGTAATGTATGTGATAGTAAGTTAGTGCTCTTGATCTGTGGCTTGGCTTTTGCTGGGTTCTCAAATTTATTAGTGTTTTGTTCAAAGAATAAGGTCATGTCTGAAAGCTCATTTAAATAAGTGCAGCAGCCCTGTATGCCTTGACTTTCTTTGGCTGTATCTCTGAAGCAGCAGTTCTCAAACTTTTGTCTCAAGACTGCTTCAGTCTCTTAAAAATTATTAAGGATCCCAAAGACCTTTTATGGATGTGAGTTGTATCTATTGACATTTACCATATTAGAAACTCAAACCGAGGAAATTTTAGAATATTTATTTATCAAGTTATTAAAAAATAACTCCATTATGTTAGCATATTAACACTTTATGAAAAATAACTTTTATTTTTAAAAAAATTTAATGAGAAGAGTAGCATTGTTTTTGGTTTTTACAAATCTGTTTTTTGGCTCAATAGAATACAGAGGAATTCTGTCTGCTTCTACATTCAGTCTGGTGTGAAATGTTGTGGTTGAAATAAAGGAAGAAAATCAAGCCTCACAGATTGGTAGTTGGAAAAGAGAAGACTATTTTGATAGCCTTTTCAGATATTACTCTTTGATACTACACCAGAACTCTGAAAGTGATAGTTTCTTCAAGTTTGGTGCAGAGTAGAATCTGAAACTGTAACAATAAACTTTTCTTACTCTGTTCAAATCCATTGGTCTGTCCTGCACTTTGAGTGAATCTTCCTACGCATGCATAATTTGAAAAATACTGGTTCACTGTCCTATACAGATCTTCTAAATGTTGGTAGATTGTCTGATACCTTATTTTAAAAAATCACATTTGCCAAAATCACCAGTGATCCCATCAGAAGAGCCTTCAGGTATTGGGAAGCTGTCAAGTTCTTGGTGGCAGACACAAGTTTTCAAAAAAACTGATTTTCACTTGAAAGCGCAAGCTTTATCATTGGGAGCGAATACTGTCATTTGTTTTCTGTGAAGTAGCAGCCTCACTTTGTTCAGTATCATGAAAATGTCTGCCAGATACCCAAGTATCAATTGCTATAGTTTGTCTTTCAGTCGTTATTTCAACTTGATTCGAGTTAAGGTGCCAGCAGTTTTATACACCGTTGCTGTTATACCATCGATACAAGTGTCAGTATAGTGATACTGGCAGGTAACCTTTCACACTACTGTGAAAATAGTTTTGGGCATCCTGAAAAGTTCTTGAGGACCCCACCTGGGTTTCGTGGACCGCTTAAACAACAGCTGGCTTAGAGTATCTCTTGTCATTGCAGTTGACAGCTGGGTCATCATAATGACCTGTCTTCTCTGAGGTTGCTAAACCAGAAGCCAACTTTTCATTACCTTACTGACTCCTAAAGCTGTCTTACTAGAAGGAGAGACCTACTGCTTACTGACTCAACTATATTCTTACAAGTGAAAGGAAATTTGGTCACAGCAGGGAAGAAAATATTTCTAAAATCAGTACCTCCAGACCTATATGAAGTTAGTTTTCCTTATTGCAATAAATGAATCCATATACCTGCTAATACTTGATTGACTTTTTTCATCTTTTAAGATAAAGTACTTGTTTGGTAACTACATTATTAAATAAAGGATTATAGCAGGTGTTAAACTGTTTAACTTGTTCTTCTGTCACAATATTTCCTATATATTTTAATTGGATCTTGATCTGATGTAGGTTCCATTTTTTGGAGGGATAGGGAACTGCTTCATAGGTGGTGGAGTGTACTTCTAGCAGGAGCCATGTAATACAGGTTGTCTCTTTTTGTGATGCTGGTGGTCATTGATAATTATTGCCAAGGGCCATTATTTTCTTGTGGGCTTGCAAAATGGTGATATTTTAATTCTAACTTCCTGTTTATTTATTAGTTAGAATATTTTTATAAAAAGAAACTTTTCATCAACTATTTGAGAAGTAGCTTAGAAAAGGCAGGTTCAGTGTTTGATTCTTCTTTTTTTTCTTAATCAGTTCACAACATAATGAATTGGCCCATTAGATTAGATAAAAGTTTGTTCAGGATGAGAAAATTGGTCTTTACACTATTTTTCTTCTAAACTCCAAGCTAAATTGCACTGGCTTTGAGAAGTAAGTAAATCCAAAGAAAGCTATTCATAGAAAAGTCCTTTTGTTACACTCTGAAAGTAGTTTAATTCATTTAAAATAAAAAGTTATGGCAGAAACCTCTTGGAGCTATTAGGAATTGGAATTCTTTCGAATTAAAACAAGATTTTTCTTGCCTTTAGACAGTGTAATTACTGCTTGTAATCATCCTTTATGTACCTTGTATTCTGAAAGCAGATGTGAAAATAGGTTAGGTACTTAAGACATCCTTGCCCTCAAGGTGCTTATAGTGTAATAAAGTAGGTGAAAAGTGGACCTCATTTGTTATATAAATTAGTTACAGACATTCCATGGATTGAGTGATAAACAGAAATTAGATTAGTTATAATATTGCCCCCCACTTTTAACTTTATAATATTGCTGACTTGAGAAATGGATGGTAGAATATAAAATGACCTTTCCTTTGGGAAAAAAAGGGTGAAACCAGTTATTTGGAGAGTCAAATCAGGTGGGAATAACAAGATCTAATTATAAGTGGGAAACCCTGGTGGCGTAGTCGTTAAGTGCTGTGGCTGCTAACCAAAGGGTCGGCAGTTCGAATCCGCCAGGTGCTCCTTGGAAACTCTACCCTGGGGCAGTTCTACTATGTCCTGTAGGGTCACTATGAGTCGGAATTGACTTGACGGGACAGGGTTTGGTTTTTGGTTTTTTGAATTATAAGTGAAATTAGGATGAACACAGAAGGGAAAGCTGCAAATGCCTTCAGTCATAATCTGCAGACTTTCACCCTGATTTCCTGCCAATGCTGACTGGGAATTTAAAACAGGTCCTTCTACTTCAGGACAGACCTGTTTTAGGTTGCTCCTCCCTCCCTGAATTCTTTCTTATAATTTGACAGATTGCTGAATACACAGTACTTAGCGCCCAGACAACAAAAGATTATGTAAATATCTGTGTGCCTCTTTGAAACCCCTCCTGGGACCTGGTTAACTGGCGCAGATTGGCAGTAGGATTCTTTGTTACACTGGTTTTTCCAGCATGCTTCTCATGTGTGAATTTCAGAATGGTATCCTCAGCAAAGTGCTTCAATTTTTCATGTGCATTCTGACAAACTATCAAGATCTGTTAAGTTTCTTTTCAGCACAGTCTCTTACATCTTAGAGATAACAACTAAAGTGATTTTGACTTGGCTTCTCTTTTTCCAGAGGGGTTCTAGAACTAGGTAATTAAATTTATTCAATTTTGCTTATGAAACTTCAAGTATCCTTTAGGGGCAGACCATGAATGATATGGTAAGACTGCTGATCAAGAATAGACATTTTCTTGTCTGATAATAATATTGGACTTATGGCTGAGAATGCTTTAACAGAACTGGAACAAGTGTGGAGTTCGCAGATATTAAAAAAAAAAAAATTTTTTTTTTTTAGATATTAGCTACCATTTATTGATGCTTTATTATACTCCAGGTGTTGCTAAGCAAATTCTCCCTATATACTCATGCTTAATTCTCACAGCAGCCCTTTGCGTATTGTCATTTCCATTTTACAAATGGGAAAACTAAGTCTCGGAATAGTTGAATAATTTGCCCTGAATCATATGGCTAGTAAGTGGTAAAGTCAGCATTCAAACTCAGGCCAACCATTTTCCTATATATCAGATACTAATGCACGAAAACTACTGTATGATTTGAATTCTTATTGGAATTTTTCTCTTCTGTTTACACCTTCAGTCCTTTTTTCTTTGACTCTTAATCTGACAAGCACAAGTCTCACCTACTTTGGCCAGTGCTTCCAAAATTTTTCCATGAAAGTGTACCCCTTAGTGACAGCAGTTTGCCCAGGGGAGGCCTGGGGGCCCATCAAGAATAGCCCACCGGAAGCATGAAATTGCTTTCAAGTTTTATGTTTCCTGTAAAAGATTAAAAATCACTTACCATTGTGTAAAATTGACATTCCAGAAAGATCATTGTTTTTATATGTACCCCTGGGCCACTGCAATAGACCTGAGTTTGAGAAACAAGTCTGTAGGACGTTACAGTAATATACCATGATCAAATATGGAGTTTAGATAATTTACTATGTTGAAGTAATGGAGGTCACATTGGAAGGAGGTCACCGAAATCATACAACCAATGGTGAGGGGTTGAACTGAGGAGCTGAGCGGGAGGTTGTAGGGGGTGGCCAGTAGGAATGGACTTAATAGAGATTTGGGCAGTATAATGGAATAGATTCAATGACTGAATATTGAGGAGCTTTAGAGATGACAGAGGCTGAAAGAGTGTGTCTTAGTCATCTAGTGCTGCTATAACAGAATACCACAAGTGCATGGCTTTAACAAAGAGAAGTTTATTTTCTCACAGTAATGTAGGCTAAAAGTCCAAATTCAGGGTGCCAGCTTCAGGAGAAGGCTTTCTCTCTCGGCTCTGAAGGAAGGTCCTTGTCCTCAACCTTCCATGGTCGAGGAGCTTCTCAGGCACAGGGACCCTGGGTCCAAAGGATGCACTCTGCTCCTGGTGCTGTTTTATTGGTTGTATGAGGTCTCCAACTCTCTGCTTGCTTCCCTTTTATCTCTTGAGAGATAAAAGGTGGTGCAGGCCATACCCCAGGGAAACTCCCTTTACACTGGAGCTGGGAGGTGACCTGAGTAAGGGTGGTGTTATAATCCCACCCTAACCCTCTTAACATAAAATTATAGTCACAAATGGAGGACAACCACACAATATTGGGAATCATGGCCTAACCAAGTTGATAGATATTTTTTGTGGGGTACAATTCAATCCGTGACAGAGTGGTTTTCCTAAAATCTCACAGATTCTTAAAGTTATTTCTTCTCTCGCTGTAGTGGAAATTTCTCAAGGGTGACCCATGATGATTAGCTTCTGGCCAAGTCCAGCAGCCTTGCCTTCTGTCATTTTTCTTCACCTTTTTGGCTGCATTTTACATGGACCTTGCTTTCATTCTGGACTGCCTCTTCTTTCTTGGTGTTCATGATTCTATTCTGCTGTAGTTCTGCTTCTCAGATGATTTTTTCCTGGTTTCTGTCACTGGCTTTTCTTCTTGTCCCTTATTTGTGAGAGTGTCTTCAGTCTTAACCCCCTTATTTGTGTCCACGTTCACTGCGCCTTTATCTGTTGTCTTGGTTTCAGCTACCATTTCTCTAGAAGTAACTTCTAAATTTATTGTTGTTGCAGTGAGTTCCAGTTCAGTGAATCTCCCCAAACTCTAATTTGCTGTAGCCCATTTGCAGTTGCTCATGGGATGTTCCCTGGATATTTGAATGTCTCAGGGCCTCGCATGTTTAAATTTCAACTGCTCTTCTGTCCAAAAGCAGCAATACCATTTTTAGATGGTACATACTGGTAGAAAGAGAACATTCCCACACCCATTATAGATTAGACTAAGGTTTCTATTTAATTAGCCAAGAGTACAGAAACTCATTGGACTGTAACAGACAGACCGTATCTCCACATACCTTTTCTCTGGCGTCTGGGATCTCACTGAGGCATGCAGTTGCCCGTGATAATGTCAGGGATTACATCATAGCTCCAGTAGGACTAACAATCCGCACTTCCTTTTAAAGGAACATTCATAAACATCAGGTTCCCCTCTTTTTTTTTTTTTTTTAATAACATTGTGTTTAAGGTAAAAGTTTACAAAGCAAATTAGGTTCCCATTTAACAGTTTCTACACAAATTATTCAGCAATTGTTGGTTACATTTTCACAATGTATCATCATTCTCATTCATTCCATTCTGGTGGTACTATTTTCAGTACTCTAGTTTTCCTGCAAGGAGGCCTGGTGGTGCAGTGGTTAAGCACCCAACTGCTGACCAGAAGGTTGGCAATTTAGACCCATCAGCCACTTTACGGGAGAGAGATGTGGCAGTCTGTTTCCATAAAGATTCCAGCCTTGGATACCCTATGGGGCAGTTCTACTGTCCTATAGGGTCACTGTGAGTCAGAATCGACTCAGTGGCAGTGGGTTTGGTTTGTTTCTTGGTTAAGCTGACTTCAGGAGTCTATTATTAATCTAGTGTCAAGAATGCTAGAAGTTTCTCCAGTCTGTTTTGTGCCCAAGTCCTGTTAAAAGTACTTTTGTTGCTAGAATTTTGAGCTACAGCACCATCACCATTTACTTATTTAAACCTTACTGTTCATGAAACTAACAAGCGCAGTGTAGGTGCCCAGTAATGTTTCCATCATGTCATGTCATTGTTTTGCCCTCTTAGTCTTAGAGGTCTTGGTAGCTTTTGAACTGAATCTCTGGTAAAAAGAAGTTGAATAAGAAGTGAATGGACATCATGTTCTTCCTCTCTCTGTTTACTCTCCGCTTGTCCTGGGAGAGGCCTCAGTCAGGCTTACCTGCTGTGTGTTGGACATTAGGGAAGCACAGACCTCCCTAAGCTTTCTGTCCGCTCAGTTGCCTTGTCTCACATTGCATTGTCTTGTTACTTAGGCTCACGACAATAATAATAATTCTAAGGGATCACTTAGTCACAATTTGGACTTGAATTTTCTCCGATTTGTTTGTATGGACATTTTCAGCTAAGAAATTGAGAGGAGGAGCAATTTCGAGATGTCTTGGAGGGTAGGGGTTTTGCCCTTACTCTTCTATCCCTGGTACCTGTCACAAAATGACAAATGGTTGTAGAATAAACATATGCCTGCCTTTCTTAACGTGCCTGTGGGGCATTTCTATAGTTAGCAAATGCCCAAATGTCCAAAAGACTAATTCAGAGGTGAGAGGAACCGCTAATTTGCAGAATGTCTCTGCAGGTGGCTGGCTTTTGAGGAAGGTGTTAGAAAGGGAATGAGGACAATGATCGGGGGAGGGAAGACGTTGGGTTTATTTAGAAGAATAGTCTTTAGGAGCTTTTTACTTCTTGAAGCTTCCTCTTAGCTTTCTTAGGAGATATTGAGGCAAGTGCCCTATCTTCTTTGGTGCCACTAGGGTGCTTGCCTATATTTAGGCCCACCCTGTAGCTCTCCACCCTGGAGATAAAACTAGAATTTAGGTCTACAAATTATGCCAGTCTGTTTCAAGAAATACATTACGCATTCAGAATAGAAGTTGGCTGCTCGTTGAAGTAGTGAGCGCCACCCTGTTCACCCTGGAGTTATTCGAGCAGAATATATCAGACGTGTTTCATGTGATATTTTCATCAGGTGAGAGATTTGGACTAGGTGACTTTTTTTTTTTTTAATTTGTGTAAGATTTCAGAAATGTCGAATGGCGAAGAGAACACAACACCGTATGACCTTCACCCAGAATTAACAGATGTTAACATTTGGGTGCGTTTGGTTCAGATGTTTTTGATGAGAGAAATGAGAGATTACAGAAAAAGTTGAGTGTACTTTGTACCCCTTCCCAGTCTCATTTCCCTCTTTCCCCAGAAGCAACTACTATAAGGAATTTGTGCGTATCCTTTCGTTTTTGGCTCAGTGTCCATTTACTGTATATGGGGGCCTCCTTTATTTTAAGGGCATATACGGTGATGTCATTAACAGAAATGATACACTGCATGTTTCATACTGTTACTTTTTCAAGGTTGTCGTTTGTGATTCTATCTAGCCATGTTGAGTCTGTTGCAGTCGAGTGGATTCCAACTCATAGTGTACAGCCAAAATGCTCTTTAGAAGCAAGGATGGCGAGACTACATATTGTGTACTTTGGACATGTTGTCAGGAGGGACCAGTCCCTAGAGAAGAACATTATGCATGGTAAAGTAGAGGGTCGGCGAAAAAGAGGAAGACCCTCAATGAGATGGATCGACACAGTGGCTGCAACAACGGGCTCAAGCATAGCGACGGTTGTGAGGGTGGTGCAGGACCGGGCAGTGTTTCATTCTGTTGTGCGTAGGGTCACTGTGAGTTGAAACAGACTTGATGGCACCTAACAACAGCAAGCCATGTTGACATGGAGATCAGATGACACTTGCAATTCTAATTTTTTGTGTAGTCTACAGGTGTCTTCTTTATGCCCTTGGTCGCTAATGTAGATCTGCCACTGTGTCTAACATTTCCTTCAAACCTTTGCTTTTTGTAGGCCTTCTGTTGATTAGAATGTTAAATATTGATGCTGCTCATTGGTTGAAACAGTCTAAGTTTTGGCTGAAATTTCCATACGCATTTCAGCAGACAGTCTCAATATTTTGCCTTTCAAAAAGCTGCTGCAGAGTTATTGCAATGGGTGTCAAATGGTTTGCAGGGAAAGTGAGTAGGAGGCAGGGAGTGTTTGGGCTTGAACTAACGTATGTGGAAGTGCTGTTGCCAGGGCCACTTTGGGAACTCGTTACTGTGTGAGGGAGTGTTATGCTATTAAAAGTTTTTTTTTTTCCTTTCCTTTTTTGGTAACAGTTGTTAATTTTCTATATTAAAACAGTGCTCCTTTTAGTTGAAGAAATACACATAAATATGAAATTAATACTTATAATAACATCAATCTGGAGCCCTATTCTTTTAAGCATGCTTTGGTGTCATTGCTCCTGCTGTCTGCTGGGCGTTTTCACCTGGGTGTTTCTTCATCTTCAGCTCATTTACAAGGCCCAAAGTAACACAGCTGCACTTTTTAATCTACCCAATTCCTGTCTTATGGTGACACTGTCCTTTTTATATATAATACTAGGACTGTACACTCATCTTTGAATCTCAACATCTCTAATTTTTCACTTTGAAACCTGTTTTCACTTTTACATACTCTTGTATTCTATTCTCATTGCCATCATTCTAGTCTAAATCTGCTCACTGTTGACGTAGATTACTACAGTTGTGCCTGAGCTGAGTTTTGCAGCCCGCAGTTTACCTTGTATCCTGTTATCAGGTTTTAAAAGATGACTTGCATTACATTATTTTCTCAGAGGACTTCGTATAGCACCCCAGTGGACTTGCAAGGGCTTTAAAGTTATGATATTTAAACCCCAATTCTACCACTTACCAACTACATGACCTTAGATAGGTTATAAATATTTCTAAGGCTCAATTTTCTCTCTAATAGTAGTATTTAGGTTATAGGATTATAGCACCTAAACATAGCTACCACCTGTCTGTCAGCAATGGGTTGTGTGTTGCTGTGATGCCGACCTGGTTTCAACAGAGCTTCTAGACTAAGATGGTCTAGGAAGAAAGGCCTGGTGACTTACTTATGAAAACCAGCCAGTGAAAACCCAGTGGATCACAGCAATTCCATCTCTTTGTGCATCAGATCACCATGAGTCAGGGCCAACTCCACAGCAGCTAATAACAAGGCTTTAAATCAGAGAACGTGAGTAAGGATCTGTGACTGGCACAGTCAGATGTTAGGACCATTATTCCTAATCATAAAAAAATCATGCCAAGTCTTAATCCCTTTACCCAGATATTGTTGTTCGTATTGTGCTGTTCTCTAAGTATTCCCCTTTAACCTTTTCACAGTATAAACTTGTTTGTATAATCAGATCAATCTCCTTTGGCCTTTTATTCCCCTACCTTCAAAGGACATTTGTATTTGACAGCATTTGGGTGTGGCCTGTGGACAAGTGCTTGTGTAAATATATGCACCCACATAGTTTACTGGTATTTCTGTAGTTTCTCTTCTTAAGTCTCTTCCTTTTTGTTTATGTTATGGCCGTGCTTTAATCGTCCAACTCATTTTTTGTTTTCTTTGGCAGCACTACTTACAGTGATGTATTATTTTGTTTTTAATGCCCTCTCACTAGTTTACTGCCCTGTGTGTAGGAGCTGTTTCCTCATCTCAGTTATAAGTCCGTTGTAGGCTGAGCCCATACTTTGAACTACGTTTGTAGCTTAACCAATGCTAAGTGCTCACTAATGTCGTAATAAAGATTGTTACTTGGTAATGTTTATGCTTGGGGTAGAAAGCATGTGGCATTGTTTTTGATCAGGCATACTTAACAAATGAATGAACGTTCGTATTTCTTGAGGACCTACTGTGAGCAAAGCATTAGCGTATAAGACAGGCAAGGTCTCTGCTCTTGTTTTGAATGGAAGACTGACGTTAAACAGATACCATATAGTGTGTTTAGTAGGATGTGGAAGGTACAGGGTGATATATGGAGGGAGGAGAGCTAAACTAGTCAAAGATCCATTCTGAGGAAATGGTGGTTTCAGGTTAGAGAGTGGAAAGGGGTGGCCAAGAGTATTCTGGCAGAGGGAATAATGTGAAGAACTAGAGCTGAGAAAAAGCATGGTGTGGTTAAGAAATGGAGAGTAGTAAGGCTTGAGGTCAATGAGTGGAGAGGATTGTGGTCCCAGATGAACCTAGTGAGTGAGACGGGGAGGGGTCATATTGTCAAAGGCTTTCTAAGCCATATTATACATTTTTAGATTCGTTCTGAGAGCAATGGAAGATCAGTGACAAGTTTGAAGCAAGGAAGTAACATGAAAAGTTTTAAAAATACATATGCACACACATATAATTTTTTTTAAAGATTGTTCTTTAAAACTGCCACATAATGAATGGTTTAGAGGCAGGCAATAGCAGATCTATAGTAAGACTGGTTGGGAAGCTGCTCTCTAGTAAGACCGGTTGGAAGCTGATCAGGTGGGAGAGATTAGTGGTTTTGACTAGCATGTTGGTGGCAGAGGAGATGTAAGGAAAGTGGACTGACTCGAAATATTAGGAAAGTGACAGGACATGAGGGTTGGATGTAAGAAGTAAGGGAGAGAGAAGACTCAGATTTCTGACGTGGGTATCTGGGTGGGTGGCCAGGACATTCATTGAGAGAGAGTTTGCTGACAGCCGCATAAGTTTTGAGGAGGTAGTGGAAGGAGAAGTTCATTTTAAAACATGTTGAGTGTGAAGTGCCTGCGTATTCACGTGAAGATGACACTTAGTTGTATGGTATGGGGCCTGGGCTAGGGATAGAAAACTGAAAATGTCAACTTACAGGTGATAATTACATCCAAATTTGTTATTCTTTAGTGGCAACATTTTCAGATTCAACAGTGCCTCTTCAGTCTAGACCATAAACATTTTAGCTGATTGCACCAAGATTTATTGAATACTTGTTACTTGAAAGGCGCTATCATGCTTGTGGCAGATACAAAGATGAATACTATCTAGTTTATCTTCTGGGACCTTAAAAATCTAAGGATAAAGTAAGTAGAAACTGAGCTAAATCAGAATGGAATACAGTTAGAAGTGCAGATACAGGTAGCTTGTGGTTGCTGATTGTTTATGATGTAGGTTTTGATAGCATATAGAACACTCAGATGGGATGGTGATGAAGATAGCTTATTTTCACAGGCATTTGGATTTCTTTACCTTCTAACAGCAGGAAGTAGGGAGGAAGTCATTTAGACAGCCTCCTAGATTTTTTTTTTTTTTTTTTTCCTAGATGGTCTCTGATTTGAGCAGAGTTGTGTTTTAGTCTGTGTAGTGTAGGCACTCCATAAATGTTGGATGGGTAGGTATGAGTGTTCTATAAATCTGTTTTATTGGCTCTGGGAGGCAGAGTCTTCAATTTATTAGAAGGCCATTAGAAAATTGGCAAATTTTATGAAACTGTACTATCTTACTTATTTTGTTCCCATGGTGTTAATGTGTGAAATACTTTTGAGTGTTGAAGAATATGGGACAGAATTAAGAGAGACCTTGGTAACTATAAATGCAGTCCTTTCTAATCAACATTCTGGACCCGTTGCCGCTGAGTCCATTCCAACTCACAGTGACCCTATAGGACAGCATAGAGCTTCCCCATAGGGTTTCCGAGGAGTGGCTGGTAGATTCGAATTGCCAACCTTTTGGTTAGTAGTCATAGCTCTTAACCACTGTGCCACCAGGGCTCCTAAAATATGTGTATGTGTGTGTATGTATATATATAGGATATAATTTGTATAGTGATAGGAATAAAAATCTGTTGTTTAACAAATGCATAGATTTTAAATTGGTAATGGAAAGAATAATTCAGTGTTCCTGTCTAGAGAAACTTCATTGTGTTTGCATTTTGTGATAGCCCTATTGATGCCCTTAACAGTAGACAGAAGACATTTAATGCTTTTGTACACTCCCTTAAGCATTAAGATAGGTGTGGGTGAGTGAACTGGAATGTGAGGTAGGCCAGTTGTCTGATTTCCTTGAGGCCGCTCTTCCATTTGAGAGGCTGTGCTAATTGCTTACCTATGTCTCCAGGCATTGTGGAGTGTTGCAGCAGAACTGATAAAGAAGTCACCTAAAAAAAACACTTGCCTAATAAAACACATTGGCCCGAATGCTTCTAATCTTTCTTAGGCTGTGATACTTTTCTAGATGGAATTCTTTGATAGTTGTTCTAGAAGACACAGAAAAGACTTCCTGGTTAACTTAGGGCACATGGATGTATAGTTTCTTTTAGATTACTCCAGATTCCTTTTGAACTGTCAGTACCAGCTGATTTTTTTTTTATAGTATAAAGTGCCATTTTGGGTTGTAACACTTGGTCTATAATAAAATAATTTTTCATAGCAATTAGTAATAGAAAAGACTTTAATAAATAACATATTAAATTAAAAAGATGAAACTACTCCAACTGCTGCAGGCATGACATCCACATATCCTTTTCTCTTCTCCTGTTCTTTTTCTTTTTAAAAACCTATTTACATGTTTTTTTAAAGTAAGAAAAAAAAGTAAGAGTGAATATAAAATCAAAATCGAAGCAAAATTTTTTCATTATTAGGGGATCTATTAATACCTTAACATTACTTCTATTTTACACATGTATTTAATATATGTGCAGATATAAATCAAACTTTCAAAAGTAAGGTCCATACAGAAAACTACACATACGAGTGTATAGCTCACTGAATTTTCATGAAGTGGACGCACCTGTGTAAACAGTACATTTTGGAGTATTTTTTACAAATAGTTTTCTTGGTGTGTAACAGGAAGAAACATTGAGCTAAACCGTGAGTCTAGAGTTGTGTTTTAGTTTGGCCGAAGCTGATGTCTGGCTGTTCCTACCTTAGATGTTTTTCAGGCATAAATACTTGTGGTCAAGCTATATGGACTAGAACTTTGGGCATTGATGGATCCGTTAGTCTGCCTAATTTTTGGAGAGAATCTTGGAATTGCCTCCTTCAGCTTCCCTGAAGCTGAGGTGAGCTGGCCTCCTGTTCTAGTCTGCGTCTTTGTAATGCTTGGCAGCCTTCACAAAAGAACCCTAGCCCTGCCCTTAGGTGTCACCTGTTAAAGCAGGGGGGTCTTAGGTATCTGTCATCTTCACATAGGTGCTCTCTAGACCGTTGCCAAATGGTTATTACCTTTAACTTAATATTTATCAAAATCTTGTTTGAAAGAAGCAAAATTTAGGGAGGAGTGCTTAAAGGACACATGGATCATGCATTAGGAGATCGTGGGTGGCACAGATGTTTAAGCGCTCAACTACTAACTGAGAGGTTGGCGGTTCAAACCCACCGAGAGGCACCTTGGAAGACAGGCCTGGCGATCTGCTTCTGCAGGGTCATAGCCTTGAAAACCCTATGGAGCAGTATTGCTCTGCACATGTGGAGTTACCATGAGTCGGACTCAACAGATACACAGCTCATACAGCATGCTAGATATTTGAAAACATACTCCTGGATCAAGCCAGATTAGATCTAGAAAACAGGGTCCTTATATCACATTTTACTGGCATACCAACAGATTTATTTTTACTGACTTATTAGTAAAACAAACAACCAACCACACCCACTGCCGGTGAGTTGATTCCGACTCATAGTGACTCCATCGGGTTTCCAAGGCCGTAAATCTCTGTGGAAGCAGACTGCCACATCCTTCTCCCGTGGAGCCACTGGTGGTTTCCAACCGCTAACTTTTCAGTTAGCAGTCAAGTGCTTTACCCACTATACCACCAGAGCTCATTAGTCGATGCGATTTACTAGCACTTGTGATGGCAACTCTCAGGAAACTCCCTAAGCGTTACAGATCTCTGGCCCCAGCACCTATAACATTTTTCGTTCAAGTGAAGCAAATGAGTTTAAGAGCCTGTGACTATTAGTCTCTCCTTATGTGAAGTATTACTCAGGATTCTCTGCTCCTTCTGAAAAGATGGGCTGCATATCTGAAAAGAGGGAGAGGTACGTCGCAAATCTCGCTTAAACCCCTTTTGCTTAGAAACCATATTTGTGGACTCTTGTGTCTTTTTAATTATGTACATAAATTATTCTGATTAACGTAATTCTTGAAAAAGTTAAAAGACACCAGTCGTGGGTCATAGCAAGGTAAAACAATTCTGCCTTTAGTTAATATTGTTAGTCTAGTTTAACCAACACCACCAGCTAACTTGGCTTACTGTTTTACCAGAACATACAAAAAAACAGATGGTTGGGGCAGCTCCACAAAGAGATCCTAGAAGTGACCCTGTAGCAGAGAGAAGGCAGTATGCACTTATTTCAAAGGCCAGTAGTCTTCAAAACAACTACAAGATTCAAAACCTCCTCTCAGAAAGGACAGCACAGGCAGTACTACCGTAGTATCTGATAACCCTAATTCTGCAGTTTCCCCAAAGACATTTTTAATTTGTGATCATTTGGTGACCTTATGCGTATTTTACAATAAATACATTCAATTCCTACTGAATACCTGATAAAAACAGACTGGAGATGGACTTTTTCAGGCTTACTCACATTAAGCAGGGCCCTACAGGTAGAATTGGGGCACTGGTGGCATAGTGGTTAAGAGTTTGGCTGCTAACTAAAAGGTTGGCAGTTTGAATCCACCAGCCGCTCCTTGGAAGCCCTATGGGGCAGCTCTACTTTGTCCTATAGGGTCACTGTGAGTTAGAATCGACCCCATGAAAATGGTTTTATCATTTACCTAGTTTAATTTCTTGAATTGTTTATTGGCCTGGGTCAACTACCTGTCTTTACAAGTAACAACAACAATAAAAACACAGTACCTCTGTTGGAACTCAGACTAGTCCTGTCTCTCGTCTTCTGCATGTAGCTTCCTCGATGGGATATGGATACTGAGTGCCTCAGTTTCTCCAGCACTTATTCTTGGTGTGTGATACTGATAATCCATTCTACCTCTCTGACCACTTCCTGTTCGCAGATTGCCTTTTACTTGGTTCTTGCCCTTTACTTATCTTCCCACCCAAGACCTCCACTCTTAATACAACTGGTAGAGAGAATACCTTCTAATATTTATGTATTTCTCAATATCAGCAGCATTTGGAGATGTGGATTATACCTTCCTTCCTGAAATTTTCTGTCCTTTGTCTTAGAGGATGGTGCCAATAAATGAATCTTTTAAGATACACTTCTGAACATATCCTTTCCATTCTGCTTATTCCCTACCCTTAATATAAACACCTTAGTCAGGCGCTCAAGAACGTTCTTTTCTATTTTTGTCTCCCTCTTTTATTCCAACATTTACCTTTTATTTTATCCCAACTGTAATAAACAGTTTCTTAAATATGTCTTGTGCTTCCCACTTCCATATGTTTGCTCAAGCTGTTGGGAGACAGCATAGATTAATGCCTGGTGTTTTGAGCCAGACTCCTTCTACTTTCTTTGATAGATTGAAATTATATTCTGTTAAGCTCCTTGAGGCCTGGGCTGATGCCAGTTTTGCTTATCTCTAATTGCCTGATCAAGGTAGACACCAAGGAGGCGAAATTTAAATCTGAGCTTATAGGGTCTATGAGTCAGAATCGACTGGATGGCAGCGGGTTTCGTTTTTTGTTTGCTCCTCATTCAGTAGGGGCGTACTGTCCATCACTGTCCCTTCCTTGAATTTGATGGTTCAGGGCTGAGCAGCAGGTTTCCTGCATTGCACTTACTTTTGTTGTCAACTAGACCAGAACCTTGGACTCCTCTTCTTCCCAGTTACTGCCTTTTGTGCTAATCCTTGGGATAGAACTTTTCCTCTGGTTCCTGCTACCTGCCCTGTTCTCTCAAGCCTACCTTTCTGAGTTCCGGAGCCCAGCCTCTGTAGCTGAGCTCAGAGCTAGGGCCTTGGTAGAGCTGCCGTCTTAGTAGTGAGCATCCTACCTACCTACCAGATCCCAGGGCCGCCAGATTTCCCACTGCTTTATTCCACTGTGTGATTGGGACACTGTTACCTTCTCTGAACTTCTCCAGTACCTAACCAAAACAAACAAACAAAAACACAGAAAAAGCAACAACAACGAAAAAACACGATTCCGACTCATAACAACCCTACAGGACAAAGTAGAACTGCCTCAGAGGATTTAGTCTGTGTATCTTTATGGTAGCAGACTGCCACATCTTTCTCCCCCAGAGCAGCTGATGGGTTCGAATTGCCTGCTATTGCCTAAATCATGACTGAGTTTCCCACGCTTGTCAGATGTTTTGCCTTGCTCTCTGTCTGCTTCTGCAGTGGGTCAAACCTCTCGCCTCGACCCTCCTTTCCCATCCTTCTTGCCTGCACATGATGCGTCAGCCCAAGATCCCTCCTCTTCTCCACTGGCTCCTTAGCTAACGCTTCATAGCCTAGTCCTGAGAAGGGGAAGAATTCACTGATGATTTTAAAGGTCTTCTGTTATGAGTTATTGTGTTTCAATAATAACTTTAACTTTTATTATAATAAACATTGACACAAAAATGTAGCACTGTCATATTTTTAAGATTCAACTGACAGTGGTAGGCCAGGGTAGGAGGGATACTTTTGAGGCTTTATCCCTTTGATAATACCCTGCCCCCTGCTATTTGACATGAACAATCAATGATTTTTGAATATTTATTTGGAGAACTAAACGTATCTAAAAAAAAGTATCTAGAGAACTAAAATTCAGCCTTGTGCCCTCCCCCACCCCCACCCTCCCCCCTCAGCCAGCACACATCCCTAATTTCTTAACTTCAGGAGGTGTTCCTGTCAGCTGCAGTAGCCTTTTCATTCAGTGTATTTAAATGCAAAGCAAATTGAATACACCACCACTAAAGAATTTTGATTTTCTTTAAACTGTTTTATAATTGCATCTGACTTACATGTAATCAGATGTGTAGACACCCAGTACAAGCAGACTCATTGCGTTTCTTCTCAGATTTGTCCTTGTGGCCTTGTGTTAACTTTCTCAAGCCCTAGAGCAAGATTCTTCATCTGGGGTACCCGAACAGATGTTGGAATTTTATGATTCCGTGACCTACTGTTATATTAGGTGCAGATTTTTGTGTTCTATGCAGATTTTTTTGAAGAGAGAGAAGGTCCATAGTTTTCATTAAATTAGAACACGTCTGTGATTCCCAAAAAACTATAAAAGCCATTGTATTAGAATGCTACTCATATTAGTAGTAACCTGAAACTTGAATGACACTTTTTAAAGGGCCTGATTGAAGACTGAAAGTGGGTACCTAGTTCAATGCATTGTGACTGTCTTTGACTATATTTTTGACTGTATTATATTATGACTATATTTTTGAAATAAACTATTAGTTCCACCATAATTTACTAGTTAAGTTGAAAATTACAAATGGAGAGTTACAAAGTAAGACAAACGAGTGTCTTTCTCAGGGCAAGTAGCTTATTAGTATATTGTGTAACCAGACAGTATCACTTAACAAGTTGGAGGATATTCCATGTCATCATTGTTGGAGTGTTTCTGATACCCACTGTCTGTACATGGAAGAGTAACCTGATAGAGAAAGCTGTGTTGCTTAGGAGACGTGTGTTTGGAGGTAAGGGGAAGATGGAGGTGCTGTTGACACTGGATAAGTACTGTGGTTTTTCACTGGTATTCCTAGTAGGACCACTTTCAGCATATAATAGTAGGGACAGTGGCTTGCTTTACTTAAATCCTTCTAGAAGTACAGTGATTATTCAGGATCGGGTCCTTGACTCTTTCCAGTATAAAAAGCACTGCCCCATGGGGTGCAAAGCCCATGTGCTGAGGGGAAGGTGTATTTGTGATGAACACCATAGAAATCAGTTCCAACTCTGAGACTGACTTGTACAGCTTTCAGTATAATTGCTCTTGTTGCTAGTTAGGACAAGTACTCACAGCTAATTCTTTGTTTTGTTGAAAGCTTAAAGATGATTATATTGACTTTGTGATTTGCTGACTTAAGAAAAACTAATTTACTTTGGTAAGGAGCTAGAATAATTAAAGAATAATTCTACAGTGTAATTTTTAGGAAACTTATTGCAGAAATTTTAAAGTTCTTTCTGTAATTGCAGCTGGGCATACAGTTGAAATGTATCACGTAGAAAACAGTCTTTTATGGCCATTCCCATTTGCGTCAGAAAACAGATACTGTTTGTTTAGAACATAGTTTAATGTGATACCTGGTATTTCTCATACGTATATTTTTAATTTTTGTATCTTGACAGGCGATTAAAGGAAAGAGCCGTCTCTAATGCCTGTATTTGTAAGCAAGACTTGTATAATTGCTTCAGACCATTAAGAACTAGATATAGCCTGTATGTTCATGTATAGAGGAGAAGCTAGGGATACTGGAATGGGGTAGATTTCCATTGGAAGTAGTTGATTACTTGTTAAGTACTTAAACATATGCTAATTAACAAATAGAAGGGAATGGAGACTCATGTATTAATAATAGTGGTATAAACATTTATTATATTTACAAATATAGAATTTATAATAAAAATATAAAAAACTAATGTAGTTTTTTTTTAAACAAAATAAAGTATGGGCATGCAGGGTTATTTTATTTATTTTAGAGGTATTCTAATGAATAGTTTTTGTTTTAGTAATTCCTTTATTTTCATGTATAATTGGAAAAAGAAGCTGGTTCACCAATGAATAGTTTCGTTGAATTTATTTAAAAAGGGCCTAAAGTAGGTATTTAAGTTAAAAAAACAAAAACAAAACTTGATTTAAGAAAAATAAATATTTAAATAAAAAGGTAGGTTTTTATGTGTGGTAAAAGTTTTGATAGTGGCATTATCAGCGACTGACATTTGGAAACTACTGGTTTAAATGATTGATACATAGTTTAACTTTGTTGAGTTGATACATTTTAAAGAGTAAGAACAAATCAGGGAGGGTTTGAAATATTTACATAACAGGAGCAATTTTACCTGTAAAGGTAAGACCTAAGCCTTTCATTCATTCTGTATCATGTCACCCATAAACTCTTTCTTGCTTCTCTTTAGTAGCTGTTTATTGTAGAAATAACTTCGTATTTCCACCGCATCTTGTTCCGTTTTACGACTTTATATGCGTTTCTCTCTCCCACTTCCTGGTGTGCTCCTCAGAGTAGGGATTACATTCTCTTTATCTATAATTCAGCGTAGTGCCCAGTAAGTGTTCTTTGGATACATGTCATTATCATTCGGTGGAACCAATAAGAGTAAAACCTCATATTATAATCATTGCTAACTAAGTAAAACAAAATGTACCAGATAGTTGTATGTATAGGTAAACTGGAGACTTTTGCTGAAAAACATTTTTTTTTTTAAATTACTTTTCTGTCCTTGGTGGTATCACCTTGGCTCTATTTGAAAAGGCAGTATGAGCATGAGAGAGTGGAACGGACATTGGGTTCTAGTCCTGGATCTGTCCCTTTCTTATATGATCCTGGGACAGGAAGGGCCACATGGAGGTACCACTTGCCTCAGGGTTGTGCAGGATTAAATGAAATAATGGCTGTGTAAATACTCAATCTTGTCAAGTTGCACACAGTGTATCTTTTTGTTATGTACTGTAGGTGTCAGTACTTGACTGTAATTCCTTACGTAGAAATCTTTGTACTCATCCTCCCCTCCGCTCCCAACCTATCTGCCTTTTTCTTATTGATACCAAACCAAAACTCACAAGCCCACAAACAAAAACTTCAGCTACTTGTTTATTTGATCTCTATAAGCTACCTCAGATCCTTTTTTTTAGGAATAAGTTGGGGTATAAAATATACTTTTTTTCTGTTTATTAAATACTTTTTTCTGAAAAGTGTTGGTAGTTCCAGAATATACTTTCAGTGACTGAAAATAAAACACCTTTGGTGACTGAAAGATACTTCTGCTAGGCGTTGATAGTAGTGTACGATTTTGTGGAAAATTGAAAGGAAATTGTGCCAGGAAACTGATCTTGGTTCTGGGATAAGGTAATCCTGATGTAGTGTTTATTGACCATCATACACGACTTAATATTTATTGACTATTATTATATGCCAGATACTGTGAAAGACATTCAGTTTTCACAGTAACACTGTGAAGAAGGTATTTATTTCTGTTTAGTGGAATAAGAGAGCTGATAAGCAGTGACGCTTGGATTTAAATCTAGGTTTGATTGATTCTAAAGCCTCTGCTTGTCCAGTAGTTCTTAACCCTGGCTGTGCATTTGATTCACTGGGGAACTTTATAGGTACTGCTGAAGTTCTCTTTTATGTTGTAACTCTTTGTGAATATAACTTTGATTGATAATGTCTCTATCTGATGATTCCAATATCTGGATTACCTGTAGGTCAGTTTCTACTGTTTGTGCCCCCCCACTATTGGTCCTGTCTCTGGCTAGATCTAGTAATTTTTGATTAAATATTGGACATTATATAGAAAATTGTGTAGGCTCTGAATAATGATATCTTCTTCAAAAGAGCATTTACTTTAGCTTCTCATCGGCCACTAGAATCGGAGCACTCCCCTTAATCCAATCAGGGACTGAGCTGATTGAAGCAGGCTTAGTATATTTAGTATATTGCCATAAATATACTTGTGCTCTGGTGGCACAGTGGTTAAGCACTCAGCTGCTAACCAAAAGATTGGTGGTTCAAACCCACCAGTCTCTTTGCCGGTGAAAAGACCTGGCAATCTGCTCCCTTAAAGATTACAGGCTGGGAAACCCCATGGGGCAGTTCTACTCTGTCCTATAGGATTGGTAGGAGTTGGAATTGACTTGACAACACACAACAACAACAGCAGTATATTTCCAATTTTCCTTTACTCTAAGGGTGGAGTCCTTTAGGGGCCTCAATTGGGTGTAGTCCTTTAGGAGTTCCAGTGCTCTTCTAACTTATTTGGGCCCTGACCTCCAAGTTTTATCTCTTCAGCGTGGTGAGACAGACTATGTATATTTCTGCTTAGTTTCCCAGTCTTTTAGCAGCTGCCTTCTCCACTTTTCTATACCATGGTGTGTGTTGCTCATCAATCCATGAGCATCTTGAGAAAAGCAGCTTAGACTGTTGATGCATGTTGTGCTTCTCTTCTCTCTGGGATCTTGGCCCCTCAAGTCCTGGCAGCCCGACTAGCCCTGAAGTCCAGTTTTTATCTTCCCAGCTGTCAGACTGACAAAGGCACTTCTTAACTCCTCTGCCTTCCAAAAGCTGTCTTCTGCTCACCTACTCAGCCCCTCCATCCCCACAGCTTGTTAACTGGCAGATGTGTTGGGAAAGCAGTGTAGAATGTTGGGTATGCATTCCTTTTCTCTGGAATCTTGGCTGTTTAAGTCCTGCTTTGGGAGCTTTTAAACAGATTTTTAAGAACATTTTAACTAGCTTTTCTCATTGTTCTTTTTCTTAGTCTACGTCATCATCATCATCATGATTCTCATCATCATCTGGGATTATGTGTTGTTCAATGGAGCATAAATTGATTTTGGTAATTTTCTTATTTGTTATATTTATTTGTTTTTGGCTTTTGATGTTAACAATTAGCCAGTCTGATTCTCGATTGACTTTTGTAATGCCTTTTTTTTAGAATGTATTTTCTTTTCCTCTTTTTCATTGTTGTTAATTTTGTATTTGCTCAGTCTTTGTTTTTTATTTTGATGTGTAGAATTGTTACTTTCCTTTGTGGTTACCTTAATATTTACCCATTTTTCTCAGTTTAAACCAATCTTTTATTCATATTGCTTCGACTTCCTCTGCATATGAAAGATCGATGACTGCGTTTTTAGTCCCGCTTTTTTGTTTTAGTGTTGTCATCTTTAAATAATGATGTTCCTGTTTCTCTGTTTTGAGTGTTTTAGCTTTGATTTATTTTGTGATTTCCCTCTCTGGGTTGATATCTGGGTGGTTCTGTCCTGTGTTCTTGTCTTGGGTTGTTATCTGATGCTATTGATTTTCTGACCAGAGGACTCCTTTTAGTATTTCTTATAATTTTGGTTTGGTTTTTGCAAATTCCCTAAACTTCTGCTTATCTGGAAATGCCCTAATTTTGCCATCATATTTGGGAGACAGTTTTGCTGGATATATAATTCTTGGCTGGCAATTTTTTTCCTTCAAGACTTTATAAATATGATCCCATTGCCTTGTTACCTGCATGGTTTCTGCTGAGTAGTCAGAGCTTTTAGTCTTATTTGACTCTCCTTTGTAAGCGACTTTTCGTTTATCCCCAGCTGTACTTAAAACTCTTTTTATCTTCGGTTTGGGCGAGCTTGATTATAATATGTCTTGGTGGTGACTTTCTTTTGGGATCTACCTTGTATGGGGTTTGATGACCATCTTGGATAGATATCTTCTCATCTTTCATGGTATCAGGGAAGTTTTCTGCCAATAAATCTTCAACAATTCTCTCGACATTTTCTGTTATTCCCCGTCCTGGTACTCTAATCACTTGTAGGTTATTCCTCTTGATAGTGTCCCATATAATGTTAGGGTTTCTTCATTTTTAAAAATTCATTTATCTGATTTTTCCTCAAATATGTTGGTGTTAAGTGCTCATTAATTCTGACTTCCATTGCCTCAATTCTGCCCCTTTTACTTTCTATTGAGTTCTCTAATTTTGAAATTTTATTGTTACATCTTCTGGATTTCTGTTTTCTGTCTCTCTCTGGATTCTTGCAGCCTGTAAAATTTGTCATTATGCTCTTGTATAACCTTCTTAAGTTCCTCTGTTGCTTCGTCTATGTGTTTCTGGCTTGTTCTGCATTTTGCCTGATCTCCTTCCTGATCTCGTGAAGAGTTCTGTTATATTAATGTTTTGTATTCTCCCTCTGGTAATTCTAGGAAATTATCTTTATCTGGAAGATTTCTTGATTCTTTGTTTTGGGAGCTTAATGAAGCCATCATGGTCTGCCTCTTTATGTGATTTGATGTTGACTGTTTTCTCTGAGCCATCAATAAGTTATTGTATTTTTTTAATTTTATGTTTTCGTACTGTGTCCTAGCTTCTTGTTTTGTTCTGATATGCCCAAGTAGGCTGCTCCAGTGGGCTAGTTTGATTATTGGTGCCTTTGAAGCTCTAATGCCTTCTCACCAGGTGGTTAGAGCTGTTATTAGGTATAGGAGCCTAGGAGTGTGTTTATTTCAAAAAAACAAATAATAGATTCTAATTGAATTTCATTAAAGGGACCATCAGCTTTAAAGCTTTAAAAAAGTAATTTTCCAAAGCAGTTTTGGTTATATATGATTGCAATTTTTATCATTTATGGTGTTTCCAGAATTTTAATTATTAAGTTAAATGAAAATTAACATTTTATCACTTCCTATTTTGCTTATTGAATAACGTATTTATTTGGTGTAGTTATTTTACTACATTCTTAAAATGAAGATAAGCTAAAAATATTTTGAAAATTGATATCCTGAAAAATACTTCATATTTTAAAACATGTGATTTTAAGATGTCTGTTTTTCCATCAGAAGGTAAGGATTTTAATTTAAAACTTGAAAGTAATCAATGTACAAGCTAAATATAGAAGTCCAAAACTAAGAGTTTGTCATTAGACAATATGATACGAGATGATCTCACATTTGAACTTATGTATCCTGATACTGGAGCCCTGGTGGCACAGTGGTTAAGTGCAATGGTTGCTAACCAAACTGTCAGCAGTTTGAATCCACCAGCCACTCCCTGGAAACCTTGTGGGGGCAGTTCTCCTCGGTCCTGCAGGGTTACTATGAGTCAGAATTGACTTGACAGCAACTTTTTTTTTTTTTTTGCCTTGATAATGGAGTCCCTGGGTAGTGCATGTCATTAAATACTTGGCTGTTAACTGAAAGGTGGTGGGTTTGAGTTCACTCAGAGGCACCTCGGAAGAAAGGCCTGGTGATCTTCTTAAAAATCAGCATTGAAAACCTTATGGAGCACAGTTCTACCCTGACACACATGAAGTCACCACGGGTCAGAATTGACTTGATGGCAGCAGTTTCACTTGATAATTCTTCTCTTTCTCTATCTAAATGTCTCATTTGCATGGAACTTTATTATTTGAAGTAGTGGCACCAAGCAGACTACTCTGACACCTTAAAACAAAATGTTTATCTTAATGATTTGTATTTTTTTTAAAAAGGTCTGTAAAGGCAAAATAAGAAGTAAATTATTTTGTGAGTTTGGTTAAGCTGTCAGGTTGAGTTCATGAAGCTAGTTACAGGGGTACACAATAACCAAAGCCCACTGCTTCATTGAAATTAGAAACTCTCAGTTTTCCAGTCTGTATGGAAATTTTGTGCACTGTTTTGGGGACCAATGAAGAAAAGGAAATAAAAAAAATAAAAATTTTTTTCTTCTAAAAAATATTTATTAGTAGAAAGTTTCATCTCAGATGAATCAGTAGAAGTTAGTAACTAGGATTTATGAATAACACTTCTTTAGAACCTTGGAATACAAATGTTTGGAAGAACATTATTTTGAAAGAAATACCAATAAACTACTGAGTTTTGAAGTATATGTTAAATGAATACTTTGAGGAAAATAAGGTGCTGTAGAAACATTGCTCGAGTTTGTTCACTGATAGTGTAGTTGTGCTAACAGGAAGGTGTCAAGCTTGTTTTGGGGAAAGTCACATACTGCTTTATTCTCAGAGAAGCGTTTATATGAATGTTTGCTGTAAATCTTAATCCTTTATTAACTGATGGTACCAAAATGATGAATGTGCTAACATCCTAGTCCTTAAAGCTCAGTTTTCTGCCTTTTTTTGGCTTTAGTAAAGTAAGGGCATCAGTATACCAATCTCTGCCATTTCAAACTTTGGTTTGGTTAGTAGACCAAAAGAAGGGCTTTGTCGAGAGTTTGAACTATAAGAAGAATTAATTGTTTTGTGAGTGATTCTGACTTTGTAGATTGGTGGAAACATGGCTG
This sequence comes from Loxodonta africana, assembly GCF_030014295.1. Classification (NCBI taxonomy): domain Eukaryota; kingdom Metazoa; phylum Chordata; class Mammalia; order Proboscidea; family Elephantidae; genus Loxodonta; species Loxodonta africana. The sequence goes on along the minus strand of NC_087345.1, from coordinate 170,318,012 downwards.
TTAACTTGAAAAATGCCTTCCCTAAGTAAACGGATACGCTTGAACATCTTCATGAACTTAATAGAACATTATAAGAACAGTGTATAAAGGTATTACTTTTTATTGACAGGATTGTTCGGTGAAAAAATTCAGTTTAGGAAAAATAAGATTAAAAATGGTCACAAATGATGTTGAATGAAAAAGAATTATCAAGACTAATAGAACAAATGTTTATTTGAGGAAAAACATTATTTTGAATGACCTGATATGAAAAAGTTTAATTGGATAGGAAGTCTTTTTGCATTACCACAAGAATTTCAACTTGGCCTTTATTAATGAAAGGATAGGAAATAAAAATTTTGAATGGTTGTAAAAATGATTTAAAATTTTTTCTACCTCATATGAAAAAAGATTGTTGGAGGCCTGTCAGGAATTTGAAGAGGTCATCTCTCTTGATCAGGAATTGCATGTAGCCACTTCAAGTACAGAACCTGATGTAAAGAAATTATGTTCATGGAAATAAGCTTACTTTTCTCAAGAAAAAAAATTGAGATTTTCTTTGGGAGTTTTTTTTTTGTTTTTAATAAATTCTATACTTAATATGATTAATAATACCTTTATTTAACTTTTCTGATAATTATATAAAGAAATTGCAGTTGATTTCACCAAGCCTAGACTCCCCTCCCAGGAACCACGTAAGTAATAATATTTCCGGTCTGTGGCATGACACGAAACTCTGAGGTGTACTTGTTGCTTTTTACACCATGTACTCTTAGGTACTGTCATGGGGGTTTTAGATCTACTGTGTGTAATCTTTTCGATGGGTAAATTAGATCCAGGAAACCTAGGACCTCCTAAGGAATTGTGGGACTTTTTCACATGTCCAGTTTTTTAGAACTGTCTTTATCCTTTCCAGTGACCAGGCTGCCTTAGGTCAGAGAACTTCTAATCATGACTGTAGCCAGAGTGAGGTTATCCATGTAGCCTTAGGTCGTACGTGTATTTATCTGTTCATTTATGCACTCAGCATAGGTTTAATGAGCATCTCTGTGCCAGGCCTTGTGGAAGAGGATTTATTTATTCTCGTTCCTGAGCAACTTATAGTCTAATAGCCTTTGAGACCCATGGTGGATTTATGGGCCATGGTTGCTATTTGATTTTTAAAAGATTGCAACAGTATGTATGATTTTTCTTTATTTTTAATTTTATTAATGCTTGAAATAAAAACACACACACAGAAATAGTGAAAAAATCTAGCTACATTTTATGTCCCTCTTCTCTCCCCGTTCTAATTTTCATTATTTTTTAAACCATTGCCTGACTGGTGAACATTTAGGTCATTACTTCCCACCCCTGCATCATTGGCTATGCTTTATAGTTTTCTTGTACATGTATAACTTCACCCGTGTAAATTATGACTAGAGTGTAAATTCCTAGGAGTAGTTAAGGGTTAAGTATTTCTTTGTGATGTGTTTGTCCGTTATTGATAGGCTTTTAGAATTAGTAGGCTTTTCTTGTAAAGATAACTAAAAACTTGGGAGGCCTGGGGGCATTTTGAGTCGGCAGCAGTAGTCTGCAGGACGGTGGTCTTAATGGTTTAGCTGCAGCATCTGCAGACGTCTGTCACATAGGAAGAATCCCAGCAGAGCTACCTTTGTCCTTGGTTCCTTTTCATCCCACTTTCTTGGTCTTTATTGCTATTTGAGCCTCCACTGCCCTCGTGTTGTCCCTGTCTACACATGTCATCCCCAAATTGTCCGATATTCCAACATCTCCCAGCTCATATTCCCTAGCATCCTACTGACCTTAGGCATGATTCCAAATTGTCAGAGCAGAGAGAACTGACCCTGCTGTCTGTCCAGATAGTCACATTTCAGCTCTTCCCTAACTCCAGAAAAACCAAAAACCAAACCCACTGCCGTCAAGTCGATTCTGACTCATAGTGACCCTATAGGACAGAGTAGAACTGCCCCATAGAGTTTCTAAGGAGCGCCTGGCGGATTCGAACTGCTGACCTCTTGGTTAGCAGCCGTAGCACTTAACCACTGTGCCACCAGGGTTTCCTGAACTCCAAAGAATGGTTTATATAGGGTGAGTGATCAGAGACGTAGAACACCTGTACCTGACTGTCGTATTTATTGCCTCCTCTCGCTCCTCTCTACAAATGTGTTAGGATAGAGCTGATAACTGCTAGGAGTACTCATATATTCCTATGAATTGTCCAGTCCACAAATATGAGAGCACGCCTGGGTTTCTCTGGATCAGAATGCATAGTCCATTGAGGGCTGTGATTGGAATTTTGCCTGTTAAATTTTTAAAAAACCCACAAAAAAACCCCATTGCTGTCGAGTCGATTCCGACTCATAGCAACCCGATTTGGCTAGGAAATTTGACTAGGAAACAGTATTTTAGTCTTAAACTGGTAAGTAAGGTAAAATGAGTCCCTATCTCTTTTCTATATATATTTTTTTCCAAAGTACATTTACAGTGTATTAGAATGAGCATAAAAATTTATAGAGCAAAAAGGAAACAATGCTAAAAATTCAATAATTTCTAGTTTCCATCTTATAACTTATAAACTAATGTTTATTATATAATTGCAATTTCTTGCTGGAATTCCTTTTCCCCATATTATATAATAGTTTTCAGACCTATAATACATAACAATTACATCTGAGGCCTCAAAGTTTCCTCCTTTATTTTGTGCAGGTTTCCTCGTTGCATACATTTGGCAGCTCTCCCTCAGGTCATCATTAAGTTGTTTGTGTATTCAGGGAGGCCACCTTGATTTCTGGCCAGCACCTCGCTGTGGATGAGTAAGAGAGCAAGTTTCACCTTGTTTTCCTCTTAACCATCCCTGCCTGGACCTTCCTTGTGATTGAGAAACATATCTAGAGCGTAGGTAGCATAATTACTCAGTTAAATATAATCCGCCCAAGTTTTCATTTTGAGATAAATCTATTTTATGGCTGTCCGTGTGATACTTATTATTTCCACTTAGGATAATTCTGTTGGATAGGTTTTAAGTAATTATCTCTTCTCTCTCTCTCTATCTACTATCTAAAGTATCATAAAATACTGGTCTATCAGTTGGATTTGCAATAGCCTTACAAGATTAGTAGTTAAAAACAAAGCCAGGTAATCCATCATCTCTCATTTAAACATTTACTACAGTAATGTCACTGCTTTCTGAGTGGTAACCTTTCATTTTATTGGGTCTTTTTCTCTCCTCTTTCCTTTCCATAGCATTTTTGTCTTCAGGGATTAGGGCAAAGAAACACAGTCCTTGAACCAAGAAGATGTTTTATGTTTAGCAAGATTTTCAAGGAGAACTTGTAAGGCTATAATTTTTGTCTTAGAAATCTTGGCTAGTTTGTAAAATTAATGGTTTTAGAAGTGTTCTCTTTCCAGTGGATTGGAGGAGAGTAAAAATAATTTTGATACATTGTCACAGTTTCTTAATCCAAGGAGATTATATTACAATTGAAGATAGTTCATGTAGGAGTGGATATAGGAAATAAATCTCTTTTTAATAATTGGGAAATGATGTCTTGACCAATCAAGAAGAAAGAGTTACTTGGTTCACTCTGTATAACTGTTACAAAAGTTAAGGAACACAATATATCCTTATAAGTCCTAATCAGGTCTATCAAGTGGTAAGGAAGGAAAGTAGCAAGCTTTGTTTCTACATGATGGTTTTTACAGGTTTCCTGTATGTTGTGTTAGTGGTAGCACAGATTGTTATTCTTCCTTTTCTCATTAGACAATCTGGCCCTGTTTCCTAGGCTGCAGAGAAGTCAGAGTCCTTGTCTTTTCTTTTTCTAGGCCCCTTTTTCTCTTAAATTTGTCTGGCTACCCTGTGTGAACTTTCCCTGCAACCCTTCACACTTGTAATTTTAAACGTGAACTATTCTTAAACTCCCCAGTCCATTTTTGGCTGGCAGCTCCACTTGGCATTTCAGTACCCATTTGACTCTTGCCAGCTTCTCTTTCACCAAAAATCAGAAACCATTCTGATCCTTAAAGAAGTACAAATGAGAAGAGATCCTTTCTAGGTAACACAGAATCAACCTGCAGCTGTTGAATGAGTGGGAGTCTCTGCCAGATGTGCATGTCTGAAATGGACACTGTCATTATCAGAATAAGGCACCCTTGTAGCACAGTGGTTAAGCACTCAGCTGTTTACTGAAAGGTTGGTGGTTCAAACCTGCTCAGCGATTCTACAGGAAAAAGACCTGGTGATCTGCTTCTGTAAAGATTACAGCCAAGAAAAACCAAGAAAACCCTATGGGACACTTCTACTCTGTCACCTGGGGCCACTATGAGTCGAAAACGGCACCTAACAACAACAACATGATTATCAGATTATTAATTCATTTGTTGGTGTCACCTAAATAGGTTCTGTTTTCAAACAGTTCTAAGAGTCTGTTGAGTTACATGTTAAGAGTTGATTTTGCCTAGTGGGAAAAAAAAAACCTTCTCTGGTTGCCTCTGAATGCCCGCCCCTCTTTGACATTATCTAGGCATGTTTCTTGTCTTTGTATATATTGAAGAAAATGGTGACTGGTAGCAGATTGTCTAGAACATGGAGATCCTTGATGGGGAGACTGTATGCATGGAGTTGATGCCAGCTTCCTAGTATTATGATCCAGGCTTGAGTCATACTTGGTTTTTCATACCTCCCAGAAAGCTTAATAAATTCCTAGTGCTATGATGGTTCCTTTCTCATGCAATCCCAGCTAACCTTCTTTTCAGATAAAGTGGATCCAACAATGAGTACAGTTTATGTAGGGGAGTCTCCTGCTTCACAAGTACTCTGAGTGTGACACATCCCAATTGACTTGTGCCTTAGGGTTGATGAGCAAAACCACGGAATAAAATCTACAGTCATAGTTCCAGAATTTTAGAAGAGGAATTAATTTTAAAGATGATCAGATCTAAGTATGTTTATAGTGTGGTAGTCTCTGTTACACCTAATGTGACAAGAGGAGCTTGATAATTATTTGATAAATATAAGCAATGTTTATGTTAAGTCGCAAAATGAAGATACTAATTTTGAGAATGCCAGAAAATTTCAGGTCTGCTGTCCAGTGCAGTATGTGGTCGGTTTGTTGTCAGCACCTTTCTGGAATCGCAAAACTGAAAACTAGAAACAGACTAGGGGCTTAGGAAAGTGTGCACCAGCACAAGTGAAACAATTGCAGACGTTTGAATAAAGAGAGATTGAGGAATGGAGCTGCCCCATGCTGGTGCGGGCATACTGAAGTTAACGTACTTAGGGGTCAGTTCCATGTGGGTGTTTGAGTAAAGCAGTAAGTCCGCAGTGAGGATACTGTCATTAAACACAGACATTTCTCTGTTAAAATTTAGTGGCTCATGGTTTCATACTTGTTTATTTCTTAGTGTAAATTCTGATAGATGGTTTCAGAGGATATAGACAGCAGTGGGTTTTTAATCATGTTTAGAATTTTAACGCACTATTAAGGGGTTTCTTAAGTAAAATAATATTAAGGGGTTTCTTAAGTAAAATGATATTAAGGGGGCTTTCTTAAGTAAAATAATAACATTTGTTCAAATTAAGTCAAGATATTGGATGTTTATTTTAATTTTCAAGTTCCTTAATTATTAGAAATATTTTTTATAGCTTTTAACACTACCTGAAGCTTGTGAATTGCTTTTGTTCATGTGACTTTTTCTTTTTGTTTAATAAAACAATGGCACCCTCTGCTGATTTTGAAAGGGATTGCTGAGTCGTCGTACTCAGGTTTGAATAAGAGAATGCATAGTTTAAAGCTTTCTTGTCCTTCATTGCTTGCCGTGATGGTCCTTTTTATTCCCATGCCTCATCATGAGGCAGTGTGATGACACATGTGTATTTAAACCCATATTTTGAAGCAGAGGGACTAGAGTGACCAGACACGGAAAGGCATAGAATAGCATGGTGCATTCAGGTATCTGCATCTAGTTTTATAGAAAAATTGGGAAGAGGGTGTGGTGTGTGATTTTTGCACAAAGAAACTGGGAAGGACAATGTCATGGTTTGAATTATGTCGTGTCCCCCCCCCCCACCAAAATGTGTGTATCAGTTTGGCTGGGCCATAATTCCTGGTATTGTGCGATTTTCCTATTTGTTGTAAATCCTGCCTCTATGATGTTAATGGGGGAGGATGGGTGGCAGTTGTGTTAGTGAGGCAGGACTCAATTTACAAGATTGGATTGTGTCTTGAGGCAGTCTCTTGAGATATAAAAGAAGTCAGCAGAGCGTTGGGGACCTCATACCACCAAGAAAGCAGTGCCGGCAGCAGAGCACGTCCTTTGGATCTGGGATCCCTGTGCAGAGAAGCTCCTAGTTGGGGGAAAGACTGATGAGAAGGCTGACAGGGAAAGGAAGCCTTCCACTGGAGCTGATGCCCTGAATTTGGGCTTTTACCCTACTTTACTGGGAAGAAATATATTTCTCTTTGTTGAAGCCATTCACTTCAGGTATTTCTGTTACAGCAGCACTAGATGACTAAGACACACAGAGAGCACGTATTGTTTTAAGGAATTTAAACTTTATCACAAAAGTGCCCCTGAGTCATCAGATAGTTTGTAGTAATGCAATGATCAATAAATAGAAAAATGATGCCGGTAGAATGTGCAGGATGGGGTGAAGGTGGGGAGAGGTGAATTTAAGGACTACCGCGTTTGCTAAGTAGGCTGATTCGGGCCTGAGGGAAGACACTTAGCTCTGAGGTAGGATAGGGTGGGCGACATGGAAGATTTTTTTTCAAAAAACTTTTTATTATGAAAATATCCAAACATACAGAAAGGTCTAGAACAGTATAATGAGTACCCATATGCTGACCCCTTAGATCCAACAATTAACCTTTTGCCGTATGTGCTGTCAGTCGCCATCCATCCATCCACCCATTCAGTCCATCCACCCACCCATCAGTCCGTCTGTCCGTCTTAGAGTAAATTGGAGATATCATTATTCTACAGCTCCTAATTATTTCAGGAAGAACCTCTTCAAAGTGAGGATCTCAGGGGAGAAATGTTCAGGGAGGTGGAATCAGGAAAGTTAGGATTTTGGGGGATAAGTGTATTGAATTCTGTTACATCCAATGAGAGAAGCTACAAAGCCTTGATTTACTATTGTTAATTTGCAGTTATATAGTATTTTCCCACCTCCCCTTTTGAGAATTTTGGGAGATGGATGTATGGTAGATGCTATTAAATTTTAAATTGAAACTTTAAAGAAAACTTAGAAAAAATTTAAAATAATTTCAAATACACCACAGAGTTGAAGAATACAGTGAACCCTCAGGTAGCCATCACCTAGATTGAACACTTAGATTTTGTTCTGTTTGCTGAATTGAAACTTTAAAAGCAATACACAGTAAAGTCAGTATTTTTAGGAAATATTTGTGTTAATGATTAGATATCACTGTGATTCGATTTTCTATAATGTGTTATTTATTTCAATGAAAAAGTCATAAAAACCCTCCCTACCAACCCTCCCCAGAAAGGAAGTCTGTTGTATAGTAGAGTTGCAATGAAGTTTATAAACCTTTATTATGTAAAACCGATCTTTTTAATATCAATGGTGATTTAATTGGCTTTGCTTAGTTAATAGTTTAGGAACCCTGGTGGCACAACGGTTAAGTACTCAGCTGTTAACCAAAAGGCTGGCGGTTCTAACCCACCCAGCAGCTTCTTGAGAGAAAGGCTTGACGACCTGCATCCATAGATTACAGCCAGGAAAACCCTATGGAGCAGTTTTTCTCCATCAGTCTGGAGTTGTTATGGGTAGGAATCGACTCAGCAGCACCCAAGGACAACAGTTACTAATTCACACAAATGGTACATCTGATTAACTTAGTTATTCATTTTTCACTTTTTGTCTCCTTAGAATGACATAAAGAATTATTTTTCTGTCTTCATTTAACTAGTTGTGGAATGCCTACTATGTGCTAGAACCAGTTAGATTTAGTGGTGAGACAGGCACTCACTCTGTCCCTGTCCTCCCAGGGTTCACAGTGAGTCAGTTTTTACAAGGATGGAATCAGTTGTGGTGTTTTGTAATTATGAAAGCCTTTTTGTGAAAGAATACACATACACATGCTTAGTTGTTTTTTTTTTTAAACTTTTTTCTGAGGTGTTTGTCATTAGAGAAATGTAATATTCATGTTAGATAAGAGAAGCTTTAACTTAGGCAGCTGTACATGATGCGGCTCTCAGAAAGCTTTGGTGGTCTCAGGGGGCCGTGCTGACAGTGGCACCACGGCTAAGCCACCTAAATAAACGGGGATTGTGACTGCCATCCTTCAGTGGTGGCACGGTGGAGAGAAAGCCAGGGCTAGTGGTTTTAGTGGTAGCAATGAAACAGATCTCCTCACTCAGTTTTCCTCTGAGCAAAAGAGGATGCTCTCCTTGGCTTCTTAAAAGAGGGGCCCTAACACAAAATCCCCCTGGCTTCCTGGTGTTTAGCCAATGGGAGGCACCCACGAGAGTTTGGTGGTTGGAGGCTTTAATCTGCCAACTCCCCCAGCCTTGTGGGTTGGCTGTGTCACTCTGTCAGAAGCTGCCACTCCTGTTAGATGGTCCCCTCCACAGAGCTGTCCTCCCCAGGCTTAGGGCTAGGTGCTCATAACTCCTTGCTGTTTCGAGTCCCCGGGTTATACTTTATCAGTTGTTTCTCTAAACACTGCCCACAGCTTTGTAAAAAAAATCCCTTTATTAAACTCCCCTCAAATTACCCTTTTTGAGTGTGTCATCTTTTTCCTGCTGTGACCTTGACTGACACAGTCATATTTGAGTATAATATTTCCGTTATTATAAATGAGAGTAGAGTAATGACGGATGTAGATGATACCAGAACGCCTGCGTTCTGCTAGTAGCGCTTCCATGCTCTGAGGCTCCTGAGGAATCTGTGGACACGTGGAACAACAGCAGAACTGAACTCAGAGTAGGAGATAAGTGTCTGCCAGAGCTCCCAGTGTTCTGTTACTGCGCTCTGTTAAAGGTGAGGCTGGAGCACGTGGCTTAGGCTTGAATCCTTTGCGGGACTGTCTCCCCCACCAACCCCAGACAGTGCTGTGGGAATTTATCCTCTTGGCTGACAGCTTGGAGCGAGGGGTGGCAGGACTGTCTGAGGACACCTTCCAGGTCTCTTCACCCACAGACCTGTATGGAGTAGAAGAGGGAACTGAGCGCGACTGCAGGCCTTTCTCCCCCTCTTAATGCTTTTATTGTGACTGTATACTTTTCTTTCTTTAATTGAGGTGAAACTCACCTAACATAGAATTAACCATTTAAAAATGTACGTACAGTAACGTTTGGTATATTAACGGTACTGTGTAACCATCACCCCCAAAAGGAAGCCTGTACCCCCTAAGTAGTGACTGCCCGTTCCTTTGTCCCTGCAACCTCTGGCAATGTCTGATCTACTGTCTGTCCCTATGGATTTACCTATTTTACTTCCTTTGGATATTTCGTATAAATGAAATCATACAATATATGGCCTTTTACATGTGTCTTCTTTCACTTCGCCTAATGTTTTTGAGGTTCATCCATGTTGTAGCGTGTATCAGTAGTTTTTATTCCTTTTTATAGCTGAATAAAAATCCATTGTATGGATAATGCCACCTCTTGTTTATCCACTTATCATTTGGTGGACATTTACATTGTTTCTACCTTTTGGTGATTGTGAACAGTGTTGCTATGACCGTTTGTGTACTGGCTTTTTTTCTTTTTTTGTATACCTTTTTTTCAGTTACCTTCGGTATGTATCTAAGAGTTAAATGGTAATTCTCTGCTGAAGTTTTTCAAAAACTGCCAAACTGTTTTCACAGTGGCCGTACCATTTTACATTTCCACTAGAAATGTATAAGGGCTCTTATTTCTCCACATCCTTGCCAACACTTGTTATTTTCTGTTTTTCTTGGATTATAGCCATCCTAGTGTGTGTGAGACTGTATACCTTTTAACAGTTATACCCACTGGTAAAGCTTAATACATAGCCTGGAACTTTGACTAATCAGATTACCTGTTTTTGTGTGTGTGGTAAGCTAGTAAGAAGGTGGACAGAAATAGGGTAGAAGAGAAGAGTGGAAGCTTTCTTCTATCTTTTAGCAGAGTTCTGTGTTAAGTTTTGAGAGCTATTAATAAAGTGGCACTTTTAGTTCAGCTCTGCTGGTTATTTTATTTGGAGACCAAGGTTGGGGGGAAAGGAGCTATTGGCAGAATGCAGGCATTTCCAGGTAACCAAACTGTGGTACTCTACAAATAATCCCATCATAACCATGGTTTTGCTTTTGTTGTGATTCATTTGCCTGTAGTCAACCAGGGATAGGACATCCTCTTTGAGATGGAGAAAGACAAATAGCAGTAGAGTCTTCCCTCTGTCTCTCTGAGGGTATCCAGTATCTGCCACAGACACTTTAATCTTTTTTGACACAAATGAGATCAGCAGTTCTTCTTCCCCTGCCAGAGACACAGCTCTAAGTAGGACATTAAATTAATCCCAAATGACGGTGTAAATGCTGCCAAAAACTGACCTATTTTATTTCTCATCTTTAGTTTTTTTAGCCATGGGGTCATTCTAACATGCTATGGAAGGGTATGCATGGAATGATAGCAGAATTGGAATTAAAGTTGTTGTTGTTGGAGCCCTGGTGGTGCAGTGCTTAAGAGCTGAGCTTGGCTGCTAACCGAAAGGTCAGCAGTTTGAATCTACCAGCTGCTCCTTGGAAACCCTATGGGGCAGTTCTACTCTGTCCTATAGGGTTGCCATGAGTCGGAATTGACTCAACAGAAGTGGTGGTGGTGTTAGGTGCTATCAAGTCAGTTTCGACTCTTTGTGACCCTCTGTACAACAGAATGAAACACTTCCTGGTCCTGCACCATCCTCACAATTGTTGATATGTTTGACCCTATTGTTGGAGCCACTGTGTCAGTCCATCTCGTTGAGAGTCTTCCTCTCTTTCACTGACCCTCTTCCAAGCATGATGTCCTTCTCTAGGGACTAGTCCCTCCTGGTAACATGTCCAAAGTACATGAGTTGATGTCTGATCATCCATGATTCTAAGGAGCATTTAGCTGTACTTCTTCTACCAGATTTGTTCTTTCTGCTGGCAGTCTGTGGTATATTCAACATTCTTCGCCAACACCACAGTGCAAAGGCGTCAGTTCTTTGGTCTTCCTTGTCCATTGTTCAGCTTTCGCATGCATCTGAGGTGATGGAAAACACGGTGGCTTGGGTCAGGCATACCTTAGCCCTTAAAGTGACATGTTTGCATTTTAACACTTTCAAGAGATCTTTTGCAGCAGATTTGACCAATGCAATATGTCATTTGATTTCTTGACTGCTGTTTCCACTGGCCTTGATTGTGGATCCAGGTATAATGAAGTCCTCGACACCTTCAGTATTTTCTCCACTTATCATAGTGTTGTGAGGATTTTTGTTTTCTTTATGTTGAAGTATAATCTATACTGAAGGCTGTATAGTCTTTGATCTTCATCAGTAAGTTTATCAGCAATATAAGGTACCAGTTTATTAGTATCTACCAATGCTCTCAGCATCACAAAGCAAACCTTGGTTAAAGGTGAGATTGGAGTGAATTTCATCGGAACACCTTATATTTTTTCTTTTATTTAATTCTAATAGCTAAGTCCCAAATGAAACTCCTTTTCTTTGTAGAGTCCAAAGAAACTCAAGTCCAAAGTACCCCCCTCATCCCCGTTTCTTCTCCTTATTTAGAGTATTCTCAGTCGGGAATGTCAGTGACTCTGGGTTGTTCTTCAGGCGTTGTAGACTGGGAAGTTGTCTTCTGCAATGGTTGTGGTACTTTTAGTATCTCTGCAGCTGAGTACTTAACCATTGCATCACTGGGGCTCCTTGCATAGACTTTTTCAACTTTCTTTTTAGTTCTAAAACCCGTTGCTGTCAAGTCGATTCTGACTCATAGCGACCCTATTGGACAGAGTAGAATTGCCTCATAGAGTTTCCGAGGAGCGCCTGGTGGATTCGAACTGCTGACCTTTTGGTTAGCAGCCATAGCACTTAACCACTACGCCACGAGGGTTTCCTTTAGTCCTAAACCCAGCAAAAACCCAGTGCCGTCGAGTCGATTCCGACTCATAGCGACCCTATAGCACAGAGTAGAACTGCCCCATAAAGCCTTTAGTAATTCCATCAGCTCAAGAGGAAGACACATTTTCCTAGTAAGGGTCCTACCTTCTCATTACGGAGCTCTGGTGGTACAGTGGTTGAGAGCTGTGGGTGCTAACCAAAAGATCAGTGGTTCGAATCCACCAGCCACTCCTTGGAAACCCTATGGGGCAGTTCTGCTCTGTCCCAGGGTCACTATGAGTCAAAATAGACTCGAGGGCAGTGGGCTTTGGTTTTTTTTCTTCTCATTACACATTCATTGAAATGTCCTGCACTGTTGTTGATCTTCTGGCTTAGGACACCAAAAACCACAACCACAACTTGGGCCTCTGTAATGAGATTGCAGTGCCAGCTTGCAAGCTCTTTGGGGTGTGGGATGACCTCAGTAGCCTGTGCACAGGACGTGTTAACCCAGGATGTTGGTCTGATCATACTCTTCTGCTTGGTTCTAGCCCCAGTTCAAAATAAACAACAGGAACAGCTAGTGCTGCCTGCTACTCATTTATTTACTCAACAGACGTTTATTGAAAATGTCCTGTGTATCAGGCACTGTTTCAGGTATTGGGGTACAGCAGAGTACCAGACAGATGCAGAGTCTTCCCCTGGCACTGTTTAACTTGTGCGTGGCCCTGTAACACTTGGAGCACTTGGAGCGTGTGCTGTTAGCTGCTGTCGAGTCTCCCCCAACTTGTGGCTGGGCGACTTTAAGGTAGGGACTCCTGGATTGAGGAGGGAGCACCACTTGAGGCAGCAAATTGAGAAATTGGATTAAGCCGGAGATTTTGGGTGATGGGTTATGTGGAAAAGGTGTTGAGCCATCTCATTCTTTTATAATATTTTCCATCCTTAGCCTGGGGAATTGGCCTTGCCCTCCCCACCTTCTCCTTTCCTTATCTCCAGCTTTTCTCTCTTCCGGTTCTTCCTCAAGGAAGTCCTTTGGTGAAATAAAGTTCATTTAGAGGTTCTCAGCATGAATAAAGGCATTGTTGCTGTTGTTAGCTGCTGTTGAGTTGGCCACCATGTCATGGTGACCCCAGGCACAACGTGGCACACCTGTGAACAGTGGAATGCCATGCTGTCCAGTCCTGCACCATCCCCGTAATTGGTTGCTGATTGGACTGCTGTGGTCCATAGGGTCTTCTTTCGTTAATTGATTTTTGGAAGTAGATTGTCAGGCCTTTCTTCCTAGTCTGCCTTAGTCTGGACGCGCCATTGAAACCTGTTTACCATCATAGCAACATGCAAGCCTCCACTGACAGATGGGCGGATGGCTAAGTGGCAAGGCATGAGGTGCACTGGCCAGGAATCGAACGCTGATGTCTGAGCCTACTTCCTAGTTGAGAAATAGGATAAAGGGAAAAGAATAAGCTGTGTTAAGAAAAAAATTAATCCACAATTACCTGAAAATCTTGTGTTTTGAACTGTTTGAACTTAACTTTCATTGGCTCTGAAGAAATCAGTCTCTCTCTCTCTGTCTTTCCCTCTTTTTCCTGAACACCTTTTATCAGTCAATGCTAATCCCCTAATACCAGCTGTCAACAGCCTGGTATATTAAAACTGGCTTTAGCTATAGTAGAGCTGTTCTCTCACCAGCTTATACTTTCATCCAGATGCCAGTCCCTGCGGTACATAAACTTAGTTCCTTGTTGAGAATAGGCTGATATACTTGATTAATATGCAGAACCGCTAAACCTAAGGATGTATTTTCTCCAATCTGCAGCAGAGCCATCAGTGCTGAAGGAAAAGGTTAGTAAGATGTCAAGAAAGCGATTATCTGTCCCTTAATACATATTTCTGAAGTAACCAGGCTGCCTAGCTCTTGGCTGAGGCAATGGGCCATGCCACATTGCTCTGTGGAGAGAAAGCTGATTACAGAAGGGAGCTGGCCAGCCTTCTCTACAGAGGGAAGAAGGCCCAGGTCACTTAATTAGGCCAGAGGCCCACATCAGTGGGAGTTTTTTTTTTGAGAAAGCAGGTGTGCAGCAAGCATGAGTGTGATCCAGTTGTGTGATGGAGAGAGTGGGTAGCAGGCAAGCTGGATGAGGAGTCTACTTATTTGGTTGGGAGGGGAAGGAAGCAGAAAGTGCAAAAGGGAAGTGGGAGTAAATGCTGACCTTTTAATGTCTTTAATTAGTATGCCTTTGGTTTAGTAAATGTTGTAGATTCTGATCAGTGAGATTAACACCTCTTCCTCTGTTGGGGCAGGAGAACCGGGAAGGGGTGGGCAGAGGCATAAAACATCTTGTATGATATCATCAGAGCTAAAATTGGCAGGAGTTAGGGTATTCATTCAAGCATTCTTGTATTCATTCAACAAATACTTATGGAGCTACCTATTATAGGGCAAGCACTCTACTAAGATGCCAGGAATTCAGCGGTGAGCGAAACAGAAAAGTCCTTGCCTTCTTGTAGCTTATAGTCTAGTAGGAAAGACAGACAATAGAATAAGTAAAAAAAAAAAAATGTAGCATATTAGATTGTGATAAGCACTAAGAAAAAAAAAATTAAGTGGGGATGGGGTGGTGTGTGTGTGTGGAGATTTTGGCAAGGGAGGAAGGAGGCCAAGGAAGCTTTCCTGAAAAAATGGCAGCTGAGTAACAGCCTGTGGAACCTGCACCCCTTCAGCCATGCCGAAGGTTCAGGGTGCATTGAGGTTCCTGTCTCTGCGTTTGTGTCCTTTGCCATTTCTCGTGTAGGCATGTTTCCCACTGTATTGTACATGAGAAGAATGTTGAAACGGCAAATGTTTTGTTACATATGTGTTACCACGTATGCAGAAAAATGTGGTTAGGAAGTGACTTACCGCAGGCTTCCACGGCTCTTTACATTTTTTTTTCCTGTCCTGTCTTAGTCATCTAGTGCTGCTGTAACAGAAATACCACAAGTGGATGGCTTTAACAAAGAAAAATTTATTTCCTCACAGTAAAGTAGGCTAAAAGTCCAAATTCAGGCCATCAGCTCCAGGGGGGAGGGTTTTCTCTCTCTGTCAACTCTCGAGGAAGGTCTTTGTCCTCAATCTTCCCAGTCGAGGAGCTTCTCAGGTGCAGAAACCCCGTGTCCGAAGGATGTGCTTTGTTCCTGGTGCTGCTTTCTTGGTGGTATGTGTTCCCCATTCTCTGCTTGCTTCTGTTTCCATTTATCTCTTGAGAGATAAAAGGTAGTGCAGGCCACACCCCAGGGAAACTCCCTTTACATTGGATTAGGGAGGTGACCTGGGTAAGGGTGGTGTTACAATCCCACCCTAATTTTCTTTAACGTAAAATTACAATCTCAAAATGGAGGACAACCACAGAATACTGGGAAACCTGGCCTAATCAAGTAGACACATATTTTTGGGGGGACACAATTCAATCCATGACATGTCTATATGTGCATTTTGGTTGTCATTTTTCACCCTTTCATTCCTTTACATCCTAGTTGACTTAACACAATAATACCAGTAATTTCTTTCAACACATTTTTGTAAGATAGATCTGTTAGTTCAGTGGTCACTGTATGAAGAAGAAATATAATATATATCAGTGACCCTTTTATGTAAAAGTGTTAAATGTGTTTCTTTGTTCTGTGGACTTGCTGCCATTAGATAAGTTTCTTGTTTCTTTCCTTGCTTAGAAACCAGGACCCTGGACCTAGGATGATCTCGTAGTTTCAAGAGATCACTGCTGCTGATAATGAATTTTATTTTTCATTTAGATTCCTCTCCTAACTCTAAGATTTCCTTAGTTTTTAGTTATATATTTTTATTTTTTTGTTGAGAATATACACAACAGAACATACAGCTGTTCAATAGCTTCTGCATCCTCAATTTAATGACACTGATTACATTCTTGGAGTTTTGCAGCCATTCTTACCCTCCTTTTCTGAGTTGTTAGTCCCCCGTTAATATAAACTCGCTGTCCCCTAAGGTCCTTGACGGCAGTCGGTGGGTCCCCTAAGGTTCCTGTCTAATCTTTTGAGTTACTGTTTTCAATTTCATCCCATATAGATAGTTCTTAAAAGAGCACAGTGATCAAGGCAGACGTTTTTTTACCAGTTAAGCTAAACTGTTGTTTGGTTTTAAGAAGACATCAGGGGATATTTTTATTTTAAGGTTTAAAGATGATCTCAGGGCAATAGTTTCGGGCATTCATTCAGCCTCAGTGCATCTAGGAAGTCTGGATTCCATGAGAAATTGAGATTCTGTTTTGCATTTCCCCCTTTTGATCAGGATTCTTCTATAGAACCTTTGATCAAAATGTTCAGGAATGGTAGCTGGGCATCATCCAGTTCTTCTGGTCTCATGGCAGAGGAGGCAGTTGTTCATGGAGGGAATTAGCAACAAGTTCCATTTTCTCCTCCTATTCTAACTCTTAAGATTTCTTGACAAAAACTTACCGTGAAGTGAATTTCTCCCTATCAGATTGTATCATTCCATGATATGTTTGTGCAAGACAGTGTGTCTGTTAGTCTACTAAAAAGCTTTGCAGGGTTCTGTATAACCTTCTTTGTATAAATGTTTTCCTTCATTTTGGACAGTGACTAGCATGTTACTTAATTTTTTGTTTCTTCTTCACATGAAACTTTTGAAATGTTAACCTCTTTACCTTTTGCATTCATTTGTTTAACTATAGAAACAAATTCTTTGCAGAGCTGTGCTATGCAAATTAAAAATTTATAAAGTATACTCAATAGGTTTTCTATCAGCTAATATTAATGAAGTTTAAATATTGAAATTGTTGAAGAAAATAACATAAAAAGATACACAAATGGTGCAATACTTTCATTAAAATTACCCTTGAATATAACTGGTTTCGAATATGAGATTTCCTACTATGTAATTCATAAAGGACCAATACAGAATAGATTTTTCTTTTAGTGAATATAGGATTCACTGTTTTTTTCCATTATATAATGTTGGAGTTTCTAAGTGTCCTTTGAGGGGATTATAATATATATTGTAATTATCAAAGTTTGTTTTCAGCCTTGGAAATCATTAAAGTAGATAAATATGTTAGGAAACAGAAAACGTGAACGTGAACTCATATACAAGGAAGTGAAGATTTCCTTTAATTACAGTAAAGACAATCACAGACAAAACCTAACTTTTTTTAGTGTAAAGTTGTTTGTATCTATCACAAATGAAAAATGCTTCTGGATCACATATTTTCTTTTATCACTGCCTCTTTGTGATAGTTGTAGAAACATATATGTGTAAAATATGTATTTGATCATTAAACACAGCCATTGTATATTATACTTTGTTTAACTCTTTATTGCTGTACTTAATTAGAAAATGATTATAATTAACTTTGGTATTATGACATAATATGTTACAATCAATATTTAGAAAGCCTGTTTGTTGACAGCTATGATATAGGGCCTAAGCAACTGGCAAAACTAGACAATTTACATGATTTCTGCTGTCAAATCAGTAAACACATGAAATCATGTTTACAAATATTCAGGTTCACTGCAAATGTTTTTAGTAGGCCACATTTTTAGGTACTATTATTTTGAGCCACATGGTACTAATTAAAAAAAAAAAAAAGTGAAACCCATTGCCATCGAGTTGATTCCAACTCAATAGCAACCCTATAGGACAGAGTAGAAGTGCCCCACAGGGTTTCCAAGGCTATAAATTTTTATGAACGCAGACTGCCACATCTTTCTTCCATGGACGGGCTGGTGGGTTCGAACTGCTCACCTTTCAATTAACAGCTGAGTGCTTTAACTACTGTGCCACTTGGGCTTCTCATAATACTGATTAGTTCCCAGTAAATGTGCCATCACTCGTCTGTCAGTTTGTTGTACGTATGTGTTGCTCTGATGTTGGAAGCTATGCTGCTGATATTTCAAATACCAGCAGGGTCACCCATATTAGACAGGTTTGAGTGGAACTTCTAGACTGAGGTAGAGTAGGGAAAAGAACCTGGTGATCTACTTCTAAAAAAAATTGGTCAGTGAAAACCTTATGAATAGCAGCTGAACATTGTCTGATATTGTGCCAGAAGATGAACCCCTCAGGTTGGAGGGATGCAAAATATGACTGGGGAAGAGCTGTCTCCTCAAAGTAGAGTCAACCTTAATAATGTGGACAGAGTCAAGCTTTTGGGACCTTCATTTGGTGATGTGCCATGACTCGAGAAGAAACAGCTGCAAATATCCATTAATAATGTGGAATGTATGAAGTATGAATCTGGTAAAATTGGAAGTTTTCACAAATGAAACAGAACACATGAAGATTGATACCCTAGGCATTAATGAACTGAAACGGACTGGCATTGGCCATTTTGAGTTGGATAGCCATATGGTCTACTATGTTGGGAATGACAAATAGAAGAGGAATGGCATCGTATTCACTGTCAAAAAGAACATTTCAAGATCTAGCCTAAAGTACAACACTGTTAGTGATAGGATAATATCCATACACTTAAAAGGAAGACCAGTTAATATGACTATTATATACAACTATTATTCAAATAACATGCAATCAAGATGCATTGATAATTACTCGTGATTGGAATGCAGAAGTTGGAAATGAAGAAGGATCAGTAGTTAGAAAATACGGCCTTGGTGTTAGAAACGATGACAGAGATCTCGTGATAGAATTTTGCAAGACTAATGACTTATTTACTGGAAATACCTTTTTTTCAACAACATAAATGGCAACTATGTTTGTGGAGCCCAGTGGACGGAATACACAGGAATCAAATCAACTACATCTTTGGAAAGAGATGATGGAGAAGCTCAATATCATTACCAGTCAGAACAAGACCAGGGGCCAGATGTGGAACAGATCATCAGTTACGCATAT
This sequence comes from Loxodonta africana, assembly GCF_030014295.1. Taxonomy (NCBI): domain Eukaryota; kingdom Metazoa; phylum Chordata; class Mammalia; order Proboscidea; family Elephantidae; genus Loxodonta; species Loxodonta africana. The sequence goes on along the minus strand of NC_087345.1, from coordinate 170,299,086 downwards.
GCAAGTTCAAGTTGAAGCTGAAGAAAATTAGAATATGCCCAAAGTATGTCCTTGAGTATATTCCACATGAGTTTGGAGACAATCTCAAGAACAGATTTGGTACATTAAACACTAATGACTGAAAACAGACAAGTTGTGGGATGACATCAAGGACATGAAGAAAGCAAAAGACCATTAAAAAGACAGGAAAGAAAGAAAAGACCAAAATGGATGTCAGAAGAGACTCTGAAACTTGCTCTTAAAAGTAGCATAGCTAATGCGAATGGAAGAAATGATCATATAAAAGAGTTGAATAGAAGATTTCAAAGGGCAGCTGAAGAAGACATCGTAAAGTATTATAATGAAATGTGCAGACACTTGGAGTTGGAAAACCAAAAGGGAAGAACACATTCAGCATTTCTCATGCTGAAGGAACTAAAGAAAAATTCAAGCCTCGAGGTGTAATGTTGAAGAGTCTGGGTAAAATATTGAATGATATAAGAAGCATCAGAACAAGGTGGAAGAAAACACAGTCACTGTACCAACAGGAATTGGTCGACATTCAGCTTTTTCAGGAGGTAGCATATAATGAAGAACCAGTGGAATTGAAGGAAGAAGTCCAAGTTGCACTGAAGGCTTTGACGAAAAACAAGCCTCCAGGAATTGATGGAATACCAGTTGAGATGTTTAAAAAAACAGATGCAGTCCTGAAAGTGCTGTCTTGTCTATGCCAAGAAATTTGGTCTGCTACCTGGCCCGCTTACTGAAAGAGATCCATATTTGTGCCTGTTCCAAAGAAAGATGATCCAACAGAATGTGGAAATTATCAAACAATACCATTAATATCACATGCAGATAAAATTTTGCTGAAGATCATTCAAAAGCAGTTGCAGCAGTACATTGACAAGGAACTGCCAGGAATGGAATTCAGACTGGCTTCGGAGGAGAACTTGGAAAGAGGGATATCGTTGCGGATGTCAGATGGATTGTGACTGAAAGTAGAGTATACCAGAAAAATGTTTACCTGCGTTTTATTAACTATGTCAAGGCGTTCAACTGTGGATCATGATGAATTATGGATAAAATTACAAAGAATGGGAATTCCAGGACACTTAATTGTGCTCATGAGGAACCTGTACATATACCAAGAGGCAGTTGTTCAAACAGAACAAGGGGATATGAGTGGTTAAAATTAGAAAAGGTGTGTGTCAGGGTTGTATCCTTTCACCATACTTACTCAATCTGTATGCTGAACAAATAATCCGAGGAGCTGGACTATATGAAGAAGAACGCAAGATCAGGATTGGAGGAAGACTCGTTTACAACCTGCGATATGCAAATAACAGAACCTTGCTTGCTGGAAGTGGAGAGGACTTGAAGCACTTACTGATGAAGATCAAAGACCACAGCCTTCAGTATGGATTACGCCTCCACATAGAGAAAACAAAAATCCTCACAACTGGATCAATGAGCAACATCATGATAAACAGAGAACATATTCAAGTTGTCAAGGATTTCATTTTACTTGGATCCACAATCACTGCCATGAAAACAGCAGTTCAGAAATCAAATGATGTATTTAAAAAGACCTCTTTAAAGTGTTAAAAAGCAAAGATATCACTTTGAAGACTAAGGTGTGCATGACACAAGCCATGATATTTTCAGTTGCCTCATATGCATGGGAAAGCTGGACAATGAATAATGAAGACAGAAGAAGAATTGACGCCTTTTAATTACGGCGTTGGTGAAGAATATTGAATGTACCATGAGCTGCTAGAAAAACGAACAAATCTGTCTCGGTGGAAGTATAGCTAGAATGCTCCTTTGTGAGAATGGCGAGATTTTTGCTCAAGTACTTTGAACATGTTATTGGGAGGGCCCAGTCCCTTGAAAAGGACATCATGCTTGGTAAAGCAGAGAGTCAGCAAAAAAGAGGAAGACTATCAATGAGATAGATTGACACAGTGGCTGCAACAATGGGCTCAAACATGGCAACAATTGTGAGGATGGCACAGGACTGGGCAGTGTTTTATTCTGTTGTACACAGGGTTGCTATGAGTCAGATCCAACTTGATGGCACCTGCGAACAACAACAAATGAAAGTGATTATTTAAGCCCTAAACTGTTTAGTTTTGCAAATGATTAGTGTATCAGTCAGGATGGTTGTGGTTCAGTAGGAAACGACCCCATCAATAAAGGTTTATTTCTTGTTCATCATACGTGGTGTAGTGCTCTGCTTCATGTCATCCTCTCTGAGGGGCTCAAACTGCTGGAGGTGCCATTTTCTGGAATGTTGTACTACACGGGAAAGAGGAGATGTGGAATCACTAACACACACACACACACACACCCACCCACCCGCACACACACACACCCCACCAACCAAACTCATTGCCATTGAGTTGCCTCTGACTCATGGTGACCCTATAGGATAGAATAGAACCGCCCCATAGGATTTCCAAGGAGTGGCTAGTAGATTTGAACTGCCGACCTTTTGGTTAGCAGCTGAGTTCTTAACCACTATGCCACACTGGCTCTTAAATGCATGTTCTTGGAAGTGACAAACATTTTGCTTTCATTTTGTTGGCCAAGGCAAGCAGCATGGCTTCCCTGACTTCAAGAGGGCAGGGAGAAATACTTCTCCCCTGTGCCTGGAGGGGGAGGAGCTGCAGATTTGTTCCTGAGTAGCACCATTGTCATCAGAATCAAAACATTTTTCAAAATAAAGGAGTTTTCTGAAGTTAACTACGTTATTTAGCACAGCAATTGGGTCGACATTCATAATTGATAGTGATAGTAAAAACAATTTATTGTACCCCGGATTTTATAGCCTAATCACTTGGTGTAACCCCCCACCACCAAAAAAGAAAGAAAACAGTTTATCTGTAGGTTGTGTGACTCTAGTCTAAAACAAAGAAAACAAAACAAAACAAAAACAAACTTATTGCTGTCCAGTAGATTCTGACTCAGAGCGACCCTATAGGACAGAGTAGGCCTGCCAGGTATGGTTTCCAAAGCTGTCAATCTTTAGAGAAGCAGACTACTGCATCCTTCTCCTATGGAGTGGCTGGTAGGTTCCAACCGCTGACCTTTCAGTTAGCTGCTGACTGCTTAAGCAATGCACCACCAGGGCTCCCTATCTCAGGTCTACTGTTCCTTAAATTAGGTTGCTTATAGGTAGGATTAAGCTTTCCCACCTTGGGAGCTACTTACTTGGATTACTGGGCAGCTATTATGACTACCAGAGTCCTGGTGGCACAGTGGTGAGGAGCTCAGGCTGCTAACTGAAAGTCAGTCTACCAGCTGCTGCTTGAAAACCCTATGGGGCAGTCGTACTCTGTCGTATGGGGTTGCTAGGAGTCGGAGTTGACTCGATAGCAGCGGGATTATGGCTACTGTTAGTTTGTAGTTACTTCACTTCATTTTTTCCTTCATTTGTCTTCAAAACATTGTGCTCATTCTGTTTATAACTCCTGTCATTGGTAGGACATTTCACCTGATAACTTACTGTACCTCTGCAGACGATCAGAGCTGTGTTATTACAATAATACTTACGGTATAGGATTACTGTGAGCAGTGAATGAAATAAGGTGTGTCGCATTTTTAACCTAATGCCCGGGAAATGTCGTGTACTCAGTATTAATTCTCCCTAACATTATTTTTATTTCTTATTTTATGTGCTTCCCAAGGTCTCATATCTTGTAAGTTGTTTTAAACTTTTAATTAAAAAAAAAAAAAATTACATGACCTGACAGTAGGTTGGAGGAAGTGAGAAATAGTGATGAAAATGGATTGAAAGTTCTTACTAAAAGCTATCATCTGTTGATTGGCTTCCACCACAGGTTTGATGTTTTACTCATGTCATCTCATTTAATCTTTTTTTTTTTAATTAAAAAATTTTTTTTAATTTGCTTTAAGTGAAAGTTACAAATCAAGTCGGACTCTCATACAAAAATTTATATAAACACCTTGCTGTATACTCCTAATTGCTGTCCCCCTAATGAGACAACACACTTCTTCCCTCTTCTGTTTCTTTTCGAGTCCATTTGGCCAGCTTCTGACCCTCTCTATCCTCTCATCTCACCTTCAGACAGGAGATGCCAACATAGTCTCATGTGTTCATTTAATCTTAAATAGTTGGCCAACATCATATAGTCAATAAGGCAGAGCTGGGACCTAATCCTGGATGTCAAAATCTGTGCTGTTTTTATTAGGCCGTACTGTCTCCTCATAAATAAAATAATCAGATGACTCGGTCTTGGGAGGGAAGGAGAGCTTTTGGAAGGCTGGAGTTGGTTCCGTAGAAAAGTATTTCTGAATAGGGAGCGCTGTGTGAAGTTTTTAGGGACATGTGATATGGGTTCTATCCCCAAGGAAATCTAATAGGGTACATAAGCCCAACAAAAATATAAAATTACATCGATGTATCTTAATTATAAAAAATGATTATAAGATCAGTTTCTCCAGTAAAGAGGACTTGAGGGAATGCTAATGGAATGCTGGAATGAGTCTGGAATTGAGAATTAGCCAAGGACAATGTAATAAGTTTTGTTCTCCTCTGCCCCGAACAATTAGAAGAAAGAGCTAAAGTATACCATGGAGAGGTGAGTACTTGGGTTCAAAAGGTGGGTCACTGATACTTAATGGTGCAGTCTTGGGGAGCAGCCAAGATTTTTTAGCAGTGGATAGTAGAAAATAAATGTAATGAAAAAGGTCATCATTAAAGAAAAAGTTTCTGGCTGTAAGTAGGTCTAGCTATAAATGCTGCTAGTTTTACCTGAGGATGGTCTAAGAAAAAAAGTTGGGAGAGTGGTGTGCTAATTGTTGCAGATGGTTTTGGTAGCCTGGAACCGAGGGCATTGCTTGAGAGCGCCGGTTATTTACTTCCATGCTTCCAGAAATGCGGCAGTTGAGTGAGTGTGGCCCAGTGTCTGCATCCCCATGGAGAGCACGGAGCAGAGGAGGCCAGGAGCATTAATGCCCGCTTCTGGCAGGTGGGCCAGGTCTCCTTCTGGTCTTTCTTAGCAGCCTTGAAGCCTGAGTCTCCTCACCTTGGGATTACAAATCAGTGTGTTGTCTCGTTTCCTACTGCTGTGGAGTCATCTCCAATTCATGTTGACCCCATGTACAACGCAATGAAACGTTGCCAAGTTCTGTGCCATTTTCACGATCATTGGTATGTTTGAGTCCATTGTTGTAGCTGTCGTGTAATGCCTCATCTTTCAGCATTATAACTGGCAGTATTCTGTTGTGATCCATAAGGTGGTATACATTGGCTAATTTTCAGAAGTGGATCAGCAGGCCTTTCTTCCTAGTCTGTCTTAGTCTGGAGGCTCCACCACGGGTAACCTTGCTGGTATTTTAAATACCGGTGGCAGAGCTTCCAGCAACACACCAGCCACTACTGTTTAACAAACCGATAAGCAGGTGGTGAGGTTTCTTCTTATCTGCTGGTTCGTTGTTTTTTTCTTTATGTTTATGGAAAGGTGATATATTAGTTTTGTGTTATATAATAACCCCTGTTGAGCTTCTAAAATGTAGGAATTATAATCTTTCATAATTGTTCCTTTTCTTTTGAATTCTAGTATTTTGTGTTGTGTCATATTAGCATATTTTCTTACATATAGGGCCAATCATAAGCTTCCCCCCCCCCCCCAATTGAACTCACTTTATTAACCGATTAGGTTTGGTGATCTCTCTTTTTTTTTAAATTTTGCTTTAGATGAAGGCTTACAAAACAAACTAGTTTCTCATTAAACAAAATACACATGTTGTTTCGTGACATTGGTTGCCAACCCCATGGCATGTTACTACTCCCCCTTCTCAACCTTGGGTTCCCCATTACCAGCTTTCCTGTCCCCTCCTGCCTTCTTGTCCTTGCCCCGGGACTGGTGTGCCCATTTAGTCTTGTTTTGTTTTATGGGGCTGTCTAATCTTGTGGCTGAAGGGTGAACCTCAGGACTGACTTCAGTACTGAGCTATAACGGAGTCTGGGGCCATTCTCTCAGGGTTTCTCCAGCCTCTGTCAGACCAGTAACTCTGGTCTTTTTTTTTTTTTTTTTTGTGAGTTAGAATTTTGTTCTACATTTTTCTCCAGCTCTGCCTGGAACCCATTATTGCGATCCCTTCAGAGCAGTTAGTGTTGGTAGTTGGGCATCATCTAGTTGTGCTGGACTCAGCCTGGTGAAGGCTGTGGTAGTTGTGGTCTCTTAGTCCTTTGGACTAATGTTTCTGTTTTATCTTTGGTTTTCTTCATTCTCCCTTTTTAAGCATATTTTTTATTTCCTGTGTGCAGTGACAGATTCTGAGATTCTCTGATTAGCCAAAGTGGGATATGATTTTATGATTAGGAACTGCATCTTTTAAATTCCTTATGTATTCCTTTTCATACACCATTTTGCACCTTGCAGAAAGCAATTTGTCCTTTGTTCTTGGTTCTTTCTAGCAGCACCACACCTGAGGCTAATGACTGGAGGCTGATTAGGCCAGAAGAGACCTCCTGGGGGCCTGGTGCTGGCTAAGCCTCAGGAGGAAGGATGTAATCTAATCAGGCTGATAAGATCCTTGAGCCCTGAGGCTCAGATGGAGCTTCCTGGTTGGTGACCAAGACCCTGAGAGGGTTGCACCTCCCTCTTTGGGACACAGAAGGTCCCTGCTTCGACCCTTCCCATACCTCACCCTGTACATCTCGTTATTTGTATTCTTTTTGGTTGTAATAAATGCATAGCCTTAAGTGTGGTATATTCTCTATGAGATTCTGTGAGTCATTCCAGTGAGTTACTTAATCCACAGAGTACCTGAGAGCCAGCAGGGGCTGATGTCTTCCTATATGACAGTCTCAAGGAAGGGGTGGAGGGGTCCTTATAACCTGTGAGCTCTGACCCAGCTCTGGGTAGCTAGAGTCAGGGAAATGCTACATGGGCATATGGTCTGAAAGATGAAACTTTGCCACCAGTACTTCAAATTCTAGCAGGGTCACCCTTGGTGGGCAGGTTTCAGTGGCGCTTCCAGATGAAGACAGACTAGCAAGAAGGATCTGGCAGTCTACTTCTGGAAGAAGTGGCCAGTGAAAACCTTATGAATATGAATAGCAGCAGAACATTGTCTGAGATAATGCCAGAAGATCATCCCCTCAGGTTGGAAGGCACTCAGAATACGACTGAGGAAGAGTAGAGTTGACCTTCATGACGTGGGTGGGGTCAAGCTTTCAGGACCTTCATTTGCTGATGTGGCATGACTCAAAATGAGAAGAAACAGCTGCAAACATCCATTAATAATCAGAATGTGGAATGTGTGAAGTATGAATTTGGGAAAATTGGAAGTCATCAAAAATGAAATGGAACACATAAAGATCAATATCCTAAATGTTAGTGAGCTGAAGTGGACTGGTATTGGCCATTTTGAATCAGTCCAGTATGATGGAAATGACAGATTGAAGGGGAATGGCGTCACATTCATTGTTAAAAAGAACATTTCAAGATCTACCCTGAAGTGCAACGCTGTCAGTAATAAGATAACATCCATATGCCTACAAGGAAGACCAGATTTTATGACTGATATTCAAATTTACACACCAATCACTAATGGCAAAGATGAGGAAATTGAAGATTTTGACCAACTCTGTAGTCTGAAATTGATCAAACATACAATCAAGGCATGTTGATAATTACTTGTGATTGGAATGGCAAAGTTGGAAACAAAGAAGGAGGATTGGTAGTTGGAAAATATGGCCTTGATGATAGAAATGACATCGGATATTGCATGATAGAATCTTACAAGACCAACAACCTCTTCATTACAAATACCTTTTTTCACCAACATAAGCAGTGACTATACGCATGAACCTCACCAGATGGAAAACACAGGAATCAAATCGACTATACCTGTGGGGAGACACGATGGAGCATCTCCTCATCAGTCAGAATGACGTCAGGAGTTGACTGCAGAACAGACTTTCAGTTGCTCAAAATGAAGTTCAAGCTGAAGTTCACGAGAGCCAAAATACAACCTTGAGTGTATTCCATCTGAATTTGGAGACCATCTCAAGAATAGATTTGATGCATTGAACACTAATGACTGAAGACCAGACAAGTCGTGGGATGACATCAAGGACATCAAACATGAAGAAAGCAAATAGTCATTAAACATACAGGAAAGAAAGAAAAGACTAAAATGGATGTCAGAAAGAGACTCAAACTTGCCCTTGAACATAGAGTAGCTAAAGTTAATGGAAGAAATGATCATGTAAAATAGCTGAATAGAAAATTTCAAAGGGCAGCTGGAGAAGACAAAGTTGTAATGAAATGTGTAAAGACCTAGGGTTAGAAAACCAATAGGAGAGAACACACATTTCTCAAGCTGAAAGTACTGAAGAAAGATTTAAAGGCTCAAATTGCAATTTTGAAGGATTCAAATGTCAAATGACATAGCAGATGGAAGGAATACACAAAGTCACCATACCAAAAGAATTGGTCAATGTTCAGCTGTTTCAGGAGGTAGCGTATTATAAAGAATCGATCATATTGAAGGAAGAGGCCCAAGTTGCACAGAAGACATTGGCAAAAAACAAGGCTTCATGAATTGACAGAATACCAATTGAGATGTTTCAACAAACAGATGCAGTGCTGAAAGTGCTCACTCGCCTATGCCAGGAAATTTAGAAGACAGCTACCTGGCCAACCGACTGGATGAGATCCATATTTGTGCCCATTCCAAAGAAAGGTGATCCAACAGAATGTGGAAATTTTCGAACAGTATCATTAATAGCACATGTGAGCAAAATTTGCTGAATATCATTCAAAAGCAGTTGCAACAGAACATCGACAGTGAACTGCCAAAAACTCAAGCCAGATTCAGAAAAGGGCATGGAACAAAGGATATCATTGCTGATGTCTGGTGAATTTTGACTGAAAGCAGAGAATACCGGAAAGATGTTTAACCTGTGTTTTATTGACTGTGCAAAGGCATTTGATTGTGTGAATCCTAACAAATTATGCATAACATTGCAAGGAATGGAAATTCCAGAACACTTAATTGTGCTCCTGTGGAACCTGTACATAGACCAAGATGCAGTCTTCAAACAGAGAAAGGGGATACTGTATGGTTTAAAAGGAAGAAAGGTGTACACCAGAGTTGCACTCTTTTACCATACTTATTCAGTCTGTATGTTGAACACATAATCCAAGAAGCTGGACTATATGAAGAGAGGGAGTGTGCTGTCACATTATAGGGATTGAGACTAGTGTCACATAGCAATATGTGTATAAATTTTTGTGTGAGAAATTAACTTGAGCTGTAAACTTTCACGTAAAGCACAATTAAAAAAAGTGGCAGGAGGGTTGGTGGAAGACTCATTAACAACCTGAGATGTGCAGATGACACAATCTTGCCTGCTGAAAGAGAGCACTTACTGATGAAGTTCAAAGACTACAGCTTTAGTATGGATTACATCTTAACATAGAGAAAACAAAAATCCTCACAACTGGACCAACAAGCAGCATCATTATAAATGGAGAGAAGATTGACGTCAAGAATTTCATTTTACTTGGACCCATGATCAATGCCCATGGAAGTAGTAGCAGTCAGGAATTCAAACAATGTATTTATTACATTGGGCAAATCTGAAGCAAAAGACCTCTTTAAGATGTTAAAAAGTAGAGATGTCACTAAGGTGTGCCTGACCCAAGCCATGGTGTTTTAAGTCGCCTTGTGTGCATTTGAAAGCTGGACAATGAGTAAGAAAGATGGAAGAAGAATTGATGCCTTTGAATTACGGTTTTGGTGAAGAAAAGTGAACATAGGTATTGGTCCCTAGAGAAGGACATTATACTTGGAAAGTAGAGGGTCACTGAAAATCAGAAAGACTCCAGACTAGATGGACTGACACAGTGGCTTCAACAGTGGGTTCAAACATAATTGTGAGGATGGTACAGGAGCGGGGAATGTTTCGTTCTTTTGTACATTGGGTCTCTATTAGTTGAAACCAACTCAGTGGCACCTGAGAACAACAACAAATCTCTTTAATGCTGGCTTAATAGACGGTATGGAAACCCCGGTGGTGTAGTGGTTAAGTGCTATGGCTGCTAACCAAGGGGTCGGCAGTTTGAATCTGCCAGGTGCTCCTTGGAAACTCTGTGGGGCAGTTCTACACTGTCCTATAGGGTCGCTATGAGTCGGAATCGATTTGACGGCACTGGGTTTGGTTTGGTTTAATAGGCAATACTGATAGTCCCCAGCTTATGATGTGATTCTATTCCAAATGACTCCATTGTAATTCGGTTCTGATGTAAGTCGAATACTTCATTTTTTAAAAAATTTTTTTAGTTTTCATTATTATTGCCTTTTATTCTCAGGATCTTTATAAATCTTTGTCTTTGGGAGTTGGCATAAGAATAATGACATCAGCAAATAAGGCGTTGCAGCGTTGTATGTAGGACATATTACTAATGATCAGATGTACAAAAAAAAAGGACAGTTGTGTGGTTTGTTGTAATTCAAATATGTTATAAGTGGTGGGACTGCTTGTAGTTATATTCTCATATCTGTGTCTGCTTTCATTTTGCCACTACATATTTTTTTTGGTTGAAGGATATTTAGGAAATTTGACCTCACACAGATCTGCAGTTGAAAGAGGGAGGAGTGTTTTAATAGCTTTTCCATTTGTGAATATTCTTCTTTGATACTGCACCAAAACTTGACAAGTGCTAGTTTCTTAAAGGTGAATTTCAGTGTGGAATCTGAAAACATCAATGAACATATCATACTGGTACTTGAAAATCCATTAGTCTGTATTGCATATTGAATGAATCTTTTATTCTTGTGTGATCTTCTAATATTATGCATTGTTAATTTGGAAAACATTGGTTGACTGAATTATGCAGATCTTCTACATGTTGACTCACTTAATGAAAAAAATTCACAGTTGCGAATATCACCACTGATCTCTTCAAAAAAACCTTTGAGAGTTGAGAAGCTGACACTTACAATGTGCCTGCGTCTCAGCTGACAGGGTGCAAAGGTAGGACAGCCTCCAGTGTATGCAAGTTTTACAAACGATAGTTTTTACCTGAAAGCTAATGTTTCATCGTTAGCAACACATACTGTCAGTTGTTTTTTGGAAGTCACAGACTCACCTCATTCATTTTCAAGAAAACGTCTGCCAAATACCCAGGGCTGGATAATCATAGTTTGTTTTTTTAGTCATTCTTTCAAGTAAAAACGTTTTCCATGAAAAAAGCAACCAGTTCAGTTCACAGCTCAAACAAATGCACACCTGCTTTTCCTTGGGACAGCCATGACTTCCGTTTGTAGCAGCAACACCTGTGTGCTTCTCATTTCAGCATGCAGGGTGTACATAGACGGGCACTTGAGTTGGTGAATGATGAATTTTTATTACTTCATTAGGGGCATTCTTCAGTGGACGTTTTTGTCCTCTTTTTCTTTTAACGGGAGTGCTTGATAGTGAAGAATGCAGTGACTCATAGTTCAGTTTGGTGTCACTGTCTCAGTTTGCGCTAAGGTGCCAGTGGTTTTTCCCACCATGCCTCGTATACCTTGACTGAAACTGTGAACACAGTTAAAGGGCAAATGACATCGTAGTATTTTTATGAAAATAGTTTTCATCTCACAGACCCCTCTGAAGGGGTCTTGGTGATCAGCAGGGGTCCGCGGACCACGCTTTGAGAATTGCTGGTATAAAAGGTGTAAACACTATATGCGGATTTATACCACTTAGCTGTATGTTGCCTCCTTTATTTTTTTACAATTACAGTTGATGAAAGTTCTTGTGATGTTAACAGATACCGGTCTGTTGCTTGAACTGGCTAGTATAATGAATGAATCTTTAGGATTGAGCTTTTTTTTTTTTTTTAAATCTGTGAAATTGGATTTGTAAATGAAAACATATATTCTTGTTTGTATTATTTTACTGATATATTACTTTTGAAAATGTAGCTTTAGGGTATTTGTAACTGGTGAAATACTCTACACTTGGTTTACTGGACACAGTTCTTGTCTCCTGAAGTAATAGGCTAGTAATATAACTATTAGTTTGTTTATGATGATGGTCAGTTAAAGGTTTTCGTATTCTTGAACACTCCCCCAACTGGAAAGGAAAATATTTGGAAATTATGTCTAATACTAGATTTTTTGTTTATCTGCATGTAAATTTTTTGGTGTGTTTGTGTGCATATTAAAATATTTTGCAGATTACTATTTCACTGAATGGAATTAAGTCAATTTTTGCTTTTCTGCAAACTCAAAATAACTGTGCTACGAGCGCTATGAGTCAGAATTGACTCATTGGCAACGAGTTTTTTTTTCTTTACAAGCACTTGCACTTCTGCGATTGGCCACTAGATGTCACGAGAGCCACAGGAGCATTAAGAGTTACTCAGGGTGGGTAGAAATTGAACATTGTAAGCTCATAGACTTTCACATATTTCACTGTTTCCACATGATCGATGCCAGAAGAACCTGATACAGTGTGATATATAGAAGCAAGGTACAACTGGAATAATGAAATTTCAAAAATAAGCCTTTTTAAAGGAGGGTTGTAATAGTTCTGTTGGGTATTGTAAATGCTTCAGGTGTACTTGATACTGCTGCTGTGTTCCTGGCGTTTGGGTCTCTCTCCTCTTTATGGAAAGAGGGATTGAACTTCACTTTGAGAATATTCGGTAATCCCTCTCAGGACATGCTGTAACAGCTGGTATTTTTGTGTTGTAGTAAATCGATTCCATACAACAGTCAGTAATAATTATGGCTGGATTCTGACAAATTCCAAAGCATTTTTCAATAAATATAGCCAAAGAAAATAACATCATTACTGCAAAAATTTAACTCAATTTAAAAGTTAAGCCCAGCAACTCTGCTTTGTTCCACAAAATATTAAGTATTTTACTGGTAAGGATTTTTTCAAACCATTTATTTTTTGGTTAATATACTTGGAATGGTTCTGAGAAGATAACGACTTTGTAGTATATGCTTCTTAAATAATATGGCTTTGAAAAAAAACTGAACATGGAGTGTTCATTATGAATAGAAAATGAGAAACCCTAAGGGCTTTCATATATGGCATAGATGTACAGCAGCACTATGGGATCAAAAGGATGCTTTGGTGTGGAATGTAAGGCCTTCTTTAGTATCTGTGGAATCTGAATGTACCCAAGTGTATCAGAGTTTAATTTTGTTTGATATAAGTGTAAGTTGCTGTATTATATGGTATATGTGGTTTGTAAAAGCTAAATATCCTAAGTTCGTTAAGCCATGAAGAAAGTGGTAGTTTGTGTGGTATAGGTTATAGGGTATCTGTATTGCTATAGTTAGGCAGCTTGCACTGTACGAATTATGGTTTTCCTCATGACAAAAAGAGCTTAAATTACGTACATACCTGTACACACCCAGTAAATATATACCCACATACATACATGTATAGTGCCCTAATGATAAAAGTGTGTTTGCATACGTGTGTGTGTGTATGTTCATACACTTTACAAAATTTAGTCATTTTTCTTTTTTCCCTCAGCAGCAAAAGTCTACTAATGGAATGTGTTCTCCTTTAATTGTGTAAGGTCCATTTTTTTACTTTCTTTGTGTTGATACTATTTCGTTTTTAGCTTTGCTTTATATAAGGAACACTTTTATGCAATTGAATCTCAATTTTGATTAGTTAGAATAGCCTTTGCAAGGAAAGCAAAGTTGCCTTTTAAAATTACTGGGGAAAACAACTTCAGAGATGGATGGTAATGAAACCTTGCCTTGTCAGTTTTGTCTCTCATTTTTTTTTTTTAGTTTAGTGATTTATATTTTTATTTGGTATTTAAATAACTGTCCTCATCTTTGTAATGATTCTTTCCCTGTGTATGGGATTTGTTTGCATCCATTAATTATATCAGACTTTGGAGGATAAAAAAACAAAATTCATCTTGTCACACTCCAAGATAGTCTATTCAATGGTGAATTTTTTTATACTAATTTTCACTTTGATTATTAAAAAAGTAATTTAGAAAACTTTAATAGAATTTAACAGTTTGGATGTTTACAGCCCAAATTTGGAAAGCCCATTTTTCTTTACTCTGTAATATAAATCAGCAACTTCAAGACTTGAAGTACTGAAGCCAGCCAGTTTTTCAAGCGTTTACAGTATCTGGTTTTGTTGTTGTTACTATATGTCAAAATATGCTTTCAAATTTCTGAATTTGCTGTAGTGATAATTGGGAAAAATGCATTAGAAAGTGAACTTAAACATACTGTGTGGTTCTTCTGATTTCTCCAAAAAAATGTAGATGGAGTGTATTTTCCGTTATTAGGCGGCAGCGATCCAAATTTAAACCACATGGCCTCCTTCTAGGTGTCAGGCCAATGTAAATTTTAATTTTGCCACTTTCTTTTATGTTTTTACTGTATAATCTCAGACCTGCATTTAAAAAAATAGCCAACATTTGTTGTTTGCTTCCCGTACTCCAGATGCTATCCGTTCTGCTTTAGTGTATCTAATTACCAGACAGTTTTAAATTACTGTTATCTCTATTTGCACATAAGGAAACTAAGGCATAATAAGATTAAGAAATTGTCCAGGATCACAGAGCTAGCAGGATGACTGGTTAGGCCAGACTCTAGAGCAAGTGCTCTTAGCTGCTGCCTTTATTTCTCAGTTTGGAATGAGCATTAATTAAGATACTTATTGAAGTTCATATTTTCCTAGACTACATCAAAGCTTATTTTTTACTACAGTAATTTACTTTTGTATATTAGCTTGGATTGTTGATTTAGTTTAGATTGCTAACAATTCTGTAGATATGTAATATCTTACTTGATAGTTATGGTAAATATTTTTACAAGGTAATATGTAGCCTTTAGTTAGAGAACTGTTGAAGTTGTATTTGGATAAGAGATTTAAAATATTCCAGTTAATCATAAGTTACTGATAATTTACAAAGGCTTAATTTTCTTTCTTTTTTTTGTTCTACATTTAGAAATATAGTTTAAAAGCATGATAACAGAAGGGGAGGAATTTTAGAAAGGCTTTGGTTTACAAAAATGTCTTAAAAGTTTTCCATCTACACAATAAACCGCCCTCAACCAAATCTGTAAAAATCTTTAAGAAAGCCTTGACATATACGTAAAGAACTTTCACGTTTTTAATTAGAAATCTCACATCAAAATCAGAAACTCTCAAACTTAGTGTTTCCATGCAGTCTGTAGAGAAAATTCTGAAGCACTGTGACCTCTTTGGTAGTGTGTTGAAATAACAATTTTGAATTAGTTACAGAGTGTTGTAATTTAGCTATATTCCTTATGTTTAAAAAAATATGTTCCTTTTCTTTCTAGAAAAGGCTCATAACGATATTTAAACCTCGGTGAACAACGTGGCTGCAAGCAGTTGAAGTGAATTTCACTGCTGTGTTCTGGCTGGAGAGTCTGGAGTGAGGTGGACAGCGTGCAGCCTGAACCATGCCAGCTTTATCTACAGGATCTGGGAGTGACACAGGTGGGTGAGCCCAAGAGGGGGGCATGTTTTCCTTCCATCCTTATTGACATCTTCTTGTACATAGTGAAATGGAGCATTGCTTTAAGTATGTGAAAACAGGTCTTGCTGGTTTTTTTAATAACCACTCTGAGGGGCATAAAATCAACTTAGGTTATGTCCTTCCTGGATAAAAATTATTGAAGGGCACAGACTTCTCTCCTCAAGCAGCGATGCCAGTGGTGACGCTCTCATGCTGTCTTGCCTTTTGGAGTAATGCCATGCATTTAAGTTAAAAACATTATTAAATATTCTGAACATACAGAAAAGGGTGGAAAATACCATAGTACCCATATTACCCTTCGCTCAGATTAAATAACAGATATGAACGTTTTGCCATACTTGCTTGAGTCACTTTTTTTCCTTAAGAAATAAAACATTATTCTTGCCCTGTTTTTCCATTCTCTTTCTCCCTGTCACCAGAGGCAAAGTTTATCCTGAAGTTGCTGTACGTCCTTAAGGGATGTGATTAAAACAAGTTAAACAAGCAGACATATTTCACCTTGTTATCAGTTGTAAGACTTACTGATACATAGAATAAAGATTTCTAAGAAAGAGGGGGAAAAAAAGAAAGCCCTGCAAGAATGTGACATGCAAAATCACCTTCTGATCTGACTGCAGGGGTGAGGGTAGTCGATGCTCTTCAAGGTCCTGTTCTGGGGTTTCCCAGAATCAGCTGGCACCCTTTTAAAACTGTAGGTTCCTGGACCCTTCCTAGAGCTATCAGAGCAGAACCTGAGCCGGGGTGGGGGAGCTATGTCATACAGTTTAACACCCCTCAGAAGAGGTGGTGACACAGAGTGTGATTTAGGGAACGCTGTCAGTGTTGCCCTGATCATACTGAATTTGGTTCAGTTGCTACTGCTCTCTAAACAGCTGTGGTGGCCTTCTCAGGCTCGACAGTTCCTGGCCCTCTGTTTTTAAAAAGCTGAATCACAAAGTTGATTTTGTATTATGTTACGTTGACACTTCACTTGTACTGTTTGCAAAGATAATTCTTGGCTATTTCAAATGTATCCATACTTACGTTTTGGTGGTTTTTGTCTTGTCTTTATCCATCAAGACTGATTTTTTTTTTTTCCCACTGTGATTACACTGCGAGTTAGTTTTTGTCAGGAAAGGGTTTTGATTGTTAAATTGTATCGTTATTTATCTGTTTATTTTTTATGCAAGATGTTAACTTGGAAGCCAGCCTTTTTTGACAGTTTTTTTCTTCTTTTTAGTTTTTATATAGTCCTGCATTGTTCTACTATATAAAACGAGTGATTAAATTTTCCATAGTGGCTTGGGGAGCTATAGATAGAATTTACTTAATCATAAATTTACTGTAGTTGTGTAATGAATAAGTTTTACACCTTGCTGTTCACTAAAAATGCGTTAGTTTAATTGAATACAAAATATTGTTGTTTACATATAACTCAGGGAATGAATTAATAGGGAGTATTTAAAGCTTATATGGCAGTTCAGGTGTTAGTCATGGAAAATAGCATAGGCTATATAGAATTGAAGAAGGGCTTTTCCATACCTAGGGGCCCACTTGGCTACAGACTTTAAACGTGCCTATCAGATTCATGCCTTATTTTGAGATTTTTTTTTGGCCTGTGTGTTTCAACAAGGTTTGAGTCAGACACAGAAGACATGCCTGTTACAAGAGCTACCACATTAGGGAAGCCCCCAAATATGATGTGTATTTGTAGGTCCCTGGTGGCACAACTTATAGTGACCCTATGAGTGGAAATCGACAACAGCAGTGGGTTTTTTTTTTTTTTTTTTTGGTTTGGTTGGCACAAATCGTTTGAGCCTGACTACTTAACCTAAAGGTTGGTGGTTTGAACCTACCCAAGCAGCACCACAGAGGAAAGGCCTGGTGATCTGCTTCTATAAAGATTTTAGCCAAGAAAACTCTATGGAGCAGTTTTACTCTGTAACAACACATGGAGTTGCCATGAGTTGCAGTCGACTATGGCAGAAGGTTTGGTTTTTGGTTTTTATAGTTCCTCCTAGTCCAGATGCAATTTACCAACCAGGAGTCATTTGTACCGTAAGCAGTGTTGCTCAGCAATATTGTTGATTTTCTGCAGTTATCAGGTCTCCACGGGGACAGAGCTGGAGAATATATCGAAGACCAGATTCTAATGCAGCAAGGAGAGAGGCACCTGAAATGACAGGGGACCCAAATGCACACATTAGTTATGTGGGAAAATACTTTCAAAATGAAACTTTTACTGCTTCTCCTTTTTTCTTTTCTACTTACTTCACTAGGAAAATAAAATTAACTACACAGTAATACCTAAAAACATTTTCTGTGTCAATGATGCATAGATATAGAAGGAAAGATACTCTTGATACCCACCCTTCTTTCTTGCAGTCTCGTTTTCTTTCACTGAGGTATCCACTTGCTATCAGTTTGATTAGTACCTTGCGGGAGTTTGCTGTGTATTAAACGTATGTATATGTATGTACATAAATACTTAGTTTTGTGTTTTTCTTTTTGAACACAAATTTTACCTTACTTTATGAATTGTTCTATAACTTTCATTCTAAACCAATCAGTATGTCTTGGAGAGGTGTTTCCGTAGTATGTATCTATAAGTATGTGTGCGTGTTCATATACATTTATCTGTATATCAGTCTATATGTATGTTCTTTTAAACTAATGCATAGTTTTTCATGGTATCTTTCTTTGGTGAACCATACTACTGTTAATGAAAACCCTGGTTTTGCTCCTTTTGTAGATATTTCAGGAGGAAAGATAAACACAGATAATGGACGTTGGCAAATAGCTCTCCAAAGTGGTTAAACCAGAATGATTGATCTATGGGCTTTGCTTTAAAGATCTGTCGCTGCTCCTTCTTGTTGATATTCAGTATTGCCAGCCTTTATAATTTCTACCTGTGTGATGGCAAAAACAAGGTATCTTAAGTGTGAGATGTATCTTGCTCCTCACATTGAGCATATTTCCATTTATTTAGTGACCATTCATTAGCTCATGAATTTGTCTATTCATATTTTTCTCCCTTTTTCCATGATTTATCATGGTCCTATTTATTTATAGAATTTATTTTTATTTTGTATATTAATTCTTTGGGCCATAATAGGTTGAATGCCATTTCTTCTGGTCAGTAATTTGTCCTTTTTTTTTTTTCCTTTAGTATCTTTTTTTAAAATAGAAATTGGAAACTTTATGTAGTCAAATTGGTCTCTTCTGTATGTTTTAATACTTTTTATCTTCTGCATTAGAATGCTTTTCTTACTCTAAAATCATCACAATATTCTCTAAGATATTCTTCTAGTAATTATAAAGGTTTATTTTTTATTGATTAAGAATTCTCATCCAACTGAAATTTGTATGTGGAGTGAAGTACTTAATCTAATCAATTCTGGCTCCAGCAACCCACTTGGCACTTGGCACTTTCCCCCTCTGACCCTGACCACCCAGAGTCGGGCCTCCACAAGTTAGGACTCTGTCCTTCCAGCCCCTGTCAAATAGACAAACGTCAGCCCCTGCTGGCTCCCACTGTCCTTGGTGGGACAGCTTAGGCCACTGGGAGCACTTTGTTTACTCCTGTGTGCTTTTGACATCCCCCTATCAGTGTGGGCATGTTTGCTTGTTTTTAGCACTTCCTTACTTTCTGACTCACAGAACTCACAGAAACTATTACCTATACTTACTAAAAAAAAAATACTTACTGTTACCCATTAATTATAGCCAGAAAGGATACAAGTGAAGAGACACATCAGGCAAGCTCTGGGAGAGGTCCCAGCATGAGGCTTCCATTGTCCCCAGGATGCCCCCAAGAGAGAGCTCCAAGGGCCAGTATCCCATAGTTATTGGGACCTCAATGAATATGCATGATTGACTGCATCGGGCCTGCCTTCCTTCTTGAAGCTAATCGCCCAGGTGTGGGGCCTGTATAGCCCATAGTTGCCTGGCTATTATAGAAAGACAAAGAGCACCTTAGTTGCTTAGGCTGTTTTCAAAAACCAGAGACAAAAAGCCAAACTTATTTCTTTGTCCCATAAGGTTCATCTGGTATATTTCCTGTCCCAACCCCAGAATCAGCCATTTCTTCAAGGAGTCCTAGTTCCTTGGTATTAAAGTGGTATTAGAAACCAAGCTGTGGGTGCTAGTTTTGCTCATGGCTACTGGGATGCTATTTCTTTTAGGCCCTTTCATCTGACAGAGCAAAGAAATGTAGGTGTAGACACTAACCTGTGCATACACACACGTATCTATAAGTATTTCTATATGCAGTCATCTGTAACTATATTAAGGTAGACTTGAATCCATACTGCTGTCTCCAGTTCTAATGCTGTACCACATGGATTGTTCTAATCTCTTCCCCTTGCTTATCTATAAATTCCTACTCCAGTAGTGAGAAACGTGGTTTCCACCACCCACCATCCATCCATACTTAATTGTTCGATTCTAGTGCACACGTATAATGGATTCAGAATTAATAACCGTTGCCTCTGTGGGGAACAACTTTTATCAAGTAGAGAATTGATTTTATTTTTATTTCTACAGTCATACCCTACTTTCTTTAATCTTACAGAATCATATGCCTTTCCTTCATAGTACCTATCTTAGTTTTATTTTATAATTTCATCAAGTGTGATTTTTACAAGCATCATATAATGTGAAATATAATATATACAGAAATGCACGTAAAACTTACTAAGTACAGTTTTAAAAATGGTTTATAAAGCCAAAATCCATGTGTCTACCATTTGGGTCAAGAAATTGAATACCACCTCCTCCCCAAAACTTGCCCTGAGATAATCTTTAAAACTTAAACCAAGAATATTCCCTGAAGTCTTCTTAAAACCAAACAGTAGTTTAGCTTAACTAGTAAAAAATGCTTACCTTGAACATTATGCTTTTTAAAAACCTATCTATATGGGATCAAAATGACAATGACGACTCGAAAGATTAGATAGGAACCTTAGGGGGCAGTGAATTTATGTTATTTTGGGAGGAACAACTGAGAAAAGGAGGGTGAGAATGCGTGCACAACTTGAAGAATGTATTCAATGTCACCGAATTGTACATGTAGAAAAAGTTGAAGTGGTCAGTCATTTTGCTGTGTATATTCTCAACAAAAACAACAAAATAAATTAAGTGATAAAGAGAAATTTAACACCCTGAAAGCAATATGTATATTTTTTCTCGGTCACAACTTCCTCATCTTTGGAAATGACCATTAAAAAAGTGGATTCCTGACTCACAAAAAGTTTTGTCATCTATGTGAGCATCCCTAGGCAATATGGTTTAATTTTACCTGTTGTTAAACTTTGTTAGTTCACTTGCACTATTTTTCTTTTTAAGATACAGAAGTGAATATTTAATACAAGAAAAAAACAACAAATTATAAAGTAGATAAATACAACAAATATCACAAAGTCCAGAGGAAAAGCATATTTTTATTAATTACTTGCCTGACACACCTCTAAAATACTATTTCTTATATATTTTTTGGCTATTTTTTCTTGATCATCTCTTCATATGACAATGGTTTTATAAGATTTTCTTTAAGAGGAAAGAATTACAATCACTGTAACATGACTGATCAGTTCTTTTTTTTAATCATGGTTAAAATACAGACACCATTCCGCTTCATACAGAAATCGTGATAAATTTTACTTAGCATGATTCCCAGTAAAAGGAAAAGTGATATATGGTACATATATAAATGTGTATGCTACATTATTGAGTATATTCCCAACAGGAGAGAATTTCCGCTTTGTCTCGGTAGGAATGAGAGTAGATTCTCTTGGTCACAGTTTTACAACTCTGATGGTTGGTAGAAACTTTACAAACGCATTTCTGGCTCAGTGCACTTCACCCAGCCCTCATGCTTCCTGGGCCTGGCACCTTACAACGTGTTCATACATTAATACATTCTTGGGACTTGCATCTTTGTGTCATGAAACCACTTGAGTCAGCATAGCGGGCTGTTGGAATAGTCCTGAAGATCATTTCTTCACTGGGATGGCTACCAGTAACTTAAATCTATACCGCAACTTTGGACTATGTAATTATATCCCACTATATTCTCACTAAGCCCAAATTAAATTTATCTTTCATTTATTCTTAATTAGGGCCTAATTATCCAAAATGTCACCAGCCTTTATATATTCCTTTGTGACTTTTTTGTCCCTCCAGATTGTGTGATGGTCCATAGCGGTGGTTCATTCACTTTTCATTGTTGTATAATATCCAGTTGTAAAACCATACCACACTTATCCATTCTACTGTTTGTTGGCATTTGATACGGTTCCAAATTTTTGGCAGTTATAACGAGTTCTGTTAACATTCTTGTTTATGTACCTGAGTGCACATAAACATGCATTTCTGTAGATGTTATGCTTAGAAGTCAAATTGCTGGGTCAGAGAGTATGATTGTCTTCACTTTTAGAAGATAAGTTTCCTTTCCATAGTGTTTGTACTAATTTACAATATTTCGGTAGCGTGAGAGGTCCTTTTGCTCCGAATCCTCACTATTGTTTGTTATTGTCAGACTTTTTAAAATTTTGCTAACCTAATGGATATGTAGTGGTATCTCATTGTGGTTTTAATTTACATTTCCTGATTATTAATGAGATTGAGCATCTTTTCGTATTGGCCATTTAGATTTCGTCTTTTGTAAAGTACCTTATTTAGGTCTTTTGCTTATTTTTTCATTGCATTGTCTTAGATGTAGAACTTTTAAAAATAGATTTTGAATTCCAGTCTTTTGTCAGTTTGTTATATGTTTTAAAACCATCTTCTCTTATTCTGCAGCTGTCTTTTCACTTTTTGTGCTGTCCTTCCCTACTTCATGGATTAAAGTTCTTCATTTCAGTTTAGTTCAGCAACATTTCCCTTTATGATCAGTGATTTTTATATTTTGTTCACAAAATATTTTCTTAACATGGTCAAAGTTATTGTCTATTCACTTTTAAAGCTTTGTAGTTTTTCCTTTTACGTTTATGTTTTAATGTATTTAGGATTGATTTTTGTGTAAGGTCCAAGGTAGAGCTTCAAATTAATTTTTTTCTAGATCTCAACATGAGTTATTTCAAGAATTTTTCTTTACCATGTTTGAGCTAGGTTTTTTTTTCATATACTCTTTATTAAATTAGTTTTTTTATTCCCAGTTCACTAAAAAAAAAAAAAAGACTAGCCATTGAGTTTTCTTCAAGTGCTTTTTACTTATTTATTATAATGATCATAGGACTTGTTTTCTGTTAATCTCTTAACATAGTAAATTATGTTAATTTTTGATGTGAAACCAACTTCGATTGTAGGGATAGACCCGGTTTGGTCATAACTTACTATCACACTGCTGTATTTGGTTTGTTAATATTTTGTTTAGAATATTTACATCTATCTTCATGAATGAGATTAGTCTGGGTAATTTTCCTTTCTCATATTGTCTTTCAGATTTTTACAAAGTGATGCTAACCTTATGTAGTGTGTTGGGAAGAGGCTTTCCTCTTTTGTGGACAAGTTTGTGAAACATTGAGATTATTTTTCACTTGAGTGGAATTTACCTGTTAGGCCACCTGGGCCTAGAACTTTTCCTTTTGATAAGAATTTTGGTACCTAATTTGTTTATTCTAGAGGTTACAAGAATATTTACACTATCTATTCCTTCTCAGGCCAGTTTTGGTCATTTACATTTTTGAAAGATATGGTCTATTTCATCTAAATTTTTGGATTTGTCATAAAGTTGCTTATAATAATTATTATTTAATGTCGGTAGTTTCTGTATTGATGTCTTCTTTTTCAGTCCCGGTGTTGGTTATTTGTGCCCTCTTTCTCTGCTTAACCTTGCCAGGGTTTTGTCAGTTTTATTGGTCTTTTCAGATATAAAACGTTTGGCTTTATTTATCTTCTGTATTGTATATGTTTTTATTTCATTTATTTTTGCTGTTTTTCAATCTTCCGCTTTTTCTAATGTTCATATTGAGTGCTGTTTCTCCTTAAGCTCTGGTTTTATTGCATGCTACATGTTAAAAATATAATTTCATGAAGTTTTTATTTTACTTTGGAGTTATTTTATAATTGGTTATTTAGAATTAAAAAAAAATTCAAATAAGGGTTTTTTTTTATTTATCTTTTTATTATTGATTTCTTTCCTAATTGTTTTGTGGTCAGGAAACTTAATTTTCATCATTTCAGTTTTTAAAAATTTGTTTAAACTTGCTTTATAGCCGGATATATGGTCAGTTTTAGAAAGTATTCTATATGTGTTTAAAAGGAAAATATATCTATAATTGTTAAGTATGGTTCTAATGTGTCCATTAGGTCAAGTTTGGTAATCAAGGTATTCAGATATTCTGTATTCTTACTGTTTTTTGTTGTTATGGCTTACTGAGTTACCAAGAGAGGTATTTTAAAGTCTTTCTCAGTGATTTTGGATTTGTCGTGTAGTTCTCTAAGCTTTTGCTTTATATATTTAAATTTGTCATTAAATATAAATTTGTAACTTTACTGGGGAATTAAGCCCTTTAAATACATTTTATATTGAATATATAAATACATTTTATATTAAATATTATATTATTTTTTTCTGTTGGCATTTGCATGATACATCTTTTCTATCCTTTAAAATTTTCTTTATTTCTGTGTACTAGAGGTAGCACTTGTGAAGAGCTTTATAATTGGAGCGTTTTGGGGTAACAATTCTGACAATATTTTATCTGGAGTATTTTTGGTACAGTTAATATAATGAGTGATTTTTTTTAATTTAAAATTTACCGTCATATTTTGTATGTTTTCTCTTTGCCCTGACTTGTTTCTTTTTCTGTTCTTTTGGGTTGAATAGGATTTTTTTTTTCCTTAGTCATTTTGATTTTCTTCTCTACTAGTTTCATACATCCTTGTTTTGTCTTTTAGGGGCTACCTTAGAAATTACAATAGGAATCTTCTATTATAAAAGTCCAGTACTAATCAATACCTTTATTATCCTGGACAATTCAAGAGCCCTAGGTCACTTTTGCATGGGAAAGCTGGACAGTGAGTAAGGAAGACCGTAGAAGAATTGACACTTTTGAATTATGGTGTTGGCGAAGAATATTGAATATACCGTGGACCGCCACAGAACGAACAAATCTTAGGAATATAGTCAGAGTGCTCCTTAGAAGCAAGGGTGTTGAAACCTTGTCACACATACTTTGGACCTGTTATCAGGAAGGATCAGTCATGCTTGGTAAAATACAGGGTCAGCAGAAAAGAGGAAGACCCTCAATGAGAAGAACTGACACAGTGGCTGCAACAATGGGCTCGAGCATAACAACGATCATGAAGGTGGCACAGGCTCGGGCAGTGTTTCATTCTGTTGTACATCAGGGTCCCTGTGAGTTGGAACCAACTAGACGGCCTCTGACAACAACAATGGATCACTTTTGCTGCATATGCTACCCTCCCAACTTATATGCTATTCTGTCATGTATTTTAATTCTCTCTGAACAAAACAGCAGTTTTAGAATATTTACATCTATCTTCATGAATAGATTAGTCTGTAATTTTCATTTCTCATTTTGTCTCTGTGACTTTTACAAAGTCATGCTAGCCTATACAGTGTATTGGGAGGAGGCTTTCCTCTTCTTTGAAAAAGTTTGTGAAAGATTGACATTATTTTTTACTTGAGTGAAACTCGTGGAAAAAAACATACCAACCCTGATGACACTATTTTTATTGCTTTATGCTGTCAGTATTCCTTTAGTTACTCCGATGCTACCATTTTCTTTGTTCTACCCTTCATTTTATGACTCAGCTTTTTCATCCAGGATGTTTTTTAGTTATCCCTAATAGTCTGTAGAATTTCCTGTATTGGCAACCTACTGCTATCAAACTCTCTCTGTTACTGCTTATCTGAAAATATGTTTATTTGCCTTTGTTCTTGAAGAATGCTTTTACTAAGTGTAGAATTTTAGGTTGACATTAATTTTTTTCTGTGCACTGAAAACCAGAAGACAATGAAGCCTCTACAAAGTTGCTGTAAAGAAGCTAGGCTCTCTCTTTTGAAACCATCTTCTGTCTTTGGGTATTTTTAAGATTTTCTTCTTCCCTTTTTTTTTCCCTTGCTGTGGATGTCTGCAGTTTCACGATTATGTGTCTAAGTGAAATTTCTTTTTATATATCTTGCTTGGAATTCTTTGGACTTTTTGAATATGTGGGTTCATATATTTTGTGACTTTTGGAAAAATTTCAGCCAATTTCTTTTCAAATATTACCTCTACTCCATTCTCTCTCTCTGGAATGCCAATTAAATGTAAGATTTTTTCTGTATTCCCTATCTCTCATATCATGCCTGTATTTTTGTCTTTTTGCCTTTCTGTTCTGTTCTCTGAGCAATTCTTGCCTGTCTTTCATTTCACCAGTTCTTTTTTGAACTGTATCTAATCTCTTGTATATCCCTACATTAAGTTTTTAATTTCAGTAATTTTTTTTTTTTTTTTTAAATCATAAGTTCTGTTTGATTCTTTTAAAAATTTGGGCAACATTCAAATTACTTGCACCGTAGATTAGTCTTCTTAATTAACCTTTTCCCAACATCAAAATCATGTTTTTATCCTCAAAATGATATATTCAAGCTATTAAAGATATTGAATGCATCACTGAGATACCCCACTAAAGGAAGTCATTTGAAATAAGAATGGACTTCATTGACATTGTCAGTATCATGAAAATATTTCTTTTGTCTTTCAAAAAACTCATGTGATCATTCTTCCCCTTGATAATTTGTGTATTTTATTGTGGAAAGCAGGGCCTTGACCTTGGTACTTTTGTCTTCCAGTCGTTCTCCAAAAGAAGTATACTCTGCTACTTTAACTTGACATATTTCTAATATTCACAGTTTTCTTCTGCAGCAAATCCAGGCCATTACTCATATATCTGCTTGTTACTGTTCTGTGTGAATACAATGCTGTATGCGAATTGGCTTAGGGAATAGTTTTTTTTTTTTTTTTTTGGTGGTAGTATACTTGCTTGGCACAGAGCTGGTGTTCCTTGAAACTGAATGACTCTTGTCCTGATCACTGGTCACAAATTGTTTACGAAGTGAAGAAGTTTTCTCCATATAGAATGGGTTTTTCAATAATGAACAGAAATATCAGTGCTATTTTCTGTATGAGGTCTCACACGTGCAGAGTATGTTTCAACGTTTGTCATATCAGTAGTTTCTGCCAGTGGTAAGGTAAAATATCTGCTGGCATGCTCGTGTGATAGCAATTACTCTTCCACATTACACGGTTTGGTCTACATAATAGCCAAAAGAGTCATTTCATACAGAAATTTTGCCAATAATTCATTTTGTTTTCCTTCAGTGCATAATAGTTGTCTTTAATTTTGTGACGGCAATAGTGAGACTTTTGTTTTTGTCACAAAGAGCACAACTTTTCACGATGCCTATATAGTTTTAGTCTCTGTTTTTAGAGACTATCAGTTTTTATCCTAGAAAACATTAGTTTATGCTTTATCTGGAAAAAGGTTTTTTGCAAAAGAGGTCTATGTCCTTTGTTTAAAAATGACTAGAAACAAATTGGTGACCTCATGACACTATTTGACAGAATATCATAACAGACAGAGCCCTGGGAATAGAGAACTATGACTCATAGTTTAAATAAAATCTAATTCTTAGTGTTGTGCTTTGTATTCTAACTTCGTTCTTTGGTTGCCTTTGTGAAACAAATACGTTTTTAGTTCCACTTGTCCTGGCATGGGTAGATTCACACTGTTTTAAGTTTGGAATCCTTTTAACTTTATTGATGCTGTTGTACTGAGGTGCATGTTATTTATTACTAACGGATAGCAGAAAAAGGCCATTGAAATTAATGTGCACTAAATAGGGATAAAAATGTTATATAAAAGCATGAGGGGAGAAATGATCAGAATTTAACCCTGAAAAGGGAAACCTGAATTGTGACCATATTTCTGATTTAATTAGGAACATTTTAGAGTATGTTTTATAATTGCCACTATGTGTTAATTGTTAGAATGAATGAAGAATGAATCCTGCTAAATCTCTATTTATTGACGTACTGTTGCTGACAAAATTTTATGATGGCACTTTTGACTTTTGTCACAAGTCATAAAAAAGTCATCATAGCAAAAATACCTGAAGTCTTCAGTTTCTCCAGGTTTTTTTTTTTTTTTTTAAACTTTGACATTCATGTCATTTCCCTTTTGAAGTCTGGTATGTCCTCAAGCCTGTTTTTGCTTCCTCAATTGTTTTCATTGCCATCATAGCTTATGGTGAATCAGTTCTTCAACATAACTTTTGTCAGATCTGTGATGTCCTATATTTTTGCTATGATGTTTATGGCATCCAAGGTAAAGACCAATGACATTCATGTAATGGGTGTGTGTTAGGTGGAAAGGGATGTTTGAATGAGGACTGATTTTATAAGTTGTCAGTTTATTAGTGAATCTTGTTGTTGTATTTACTTTCCTTTGCAACCTTGTAATATTTGGGACTCAGATAAAAGATACTCAGGAGTTTGAGAGACTGTATAGGGTCACTATCAGTCAGAGTCCCTATCCTTTGGAATCGACTGGACAACAGGTTTGGGGTTTTTTTTTTTTTTTTAATGTTCAAATTATTATTTTCAATCACTACTTTTACGCTTCCCTGAACTAATTTTAAACCTTTGACCTATTTTGGTTAATTGGATGTATACTCAATATAATTATAGTTGTGTAAAATGTTACTTTCGAGACATAAATGGCAATAAACAAATAGCATGGAAATTAAGTGGAAGAAATGAGACAAACACAGTCCTTGGGGGCATTTCTACAGACTTATTTTTTATTTATCTTTTTTTTCTACAGCCTTTCTTTAACAACAATGGGACCGGGTTACTGCAAAAATAATTTTATTGCAAATCTGAACATCAGGGGACAAAACCTTATCGCTTTTCCTTTGACACTGCCAAATTCCTCATGGAAGTTGCCTGTAGACCACAAGAGAGACCAGTGGGACTCAAATGGTCAGCAGGTTATTTATTAAGAAACAAGGATTCACTACTCTTGCCCTGCTTCCTCAGTGGCTTGGAGCCCAGCTAGCAAACTGGACCCTACCCACCCCCCACCCCTGTTCCCCCAGCAGTTCTTTGCTGAGGAGAAAATGCCTCCCTAAGTGACTTTTAAATTGAAGAGACTTCTTTTTGGTGGCTTTCCTGTGAAATAAATAATAGTTATGCTGGGAAGCTATTTTTTTATAGCCCATTTTAGCATATATATGTATAAAATACTGACTAAAATGAGTCACATCACTAGGTTTTATACTGAAATATTCATCATTGTCACACACACAAAATATTAGTACAGTCATAGGAGTCAGTCCTAAAAAGAGTTTATGGTGGACTTCAGATGCCTGTTGCTATGCAGTGTTAAAATATTCTTTTGTTTCTAGTAATATAAACTTTATTTGGTGGGTGTATATTGCTTATGGAATTTCTTATTCAAAAGGCATAGCTTTTTTTCTTTTTAGAAGATAACTTTACGGATATGTGGAAAGCTGTTGCAGTAAAAATGAAGATCAAACCTAGAAAATGACTTCTAGTCAGTTAACAGTTAGGATGTAATTAAATGCCTGTTACAGAGCTATTGAAAATCTTCATAAAATTTTAAAAAGATTTTGTTTGTGAAATCTGATGTTAAAAGTTAAACTTCTCCCTTTGGTGTAGTGTACTTGAATCTCCTAGATCTATAGATTGCTTTGGACATGTTGACATCTTAATATTAAGTCTTCCAACCCACGAACACAGTATATCTTTCTATTTATTTTTGTCTTCTTTAGTTTATTTTGGTGATGTTTTTATATTTTTAGTGTACACGTTTTTTACCGCCTCGGTTATGTTTTTTCCTAGGTGTTTTATTCTTTTAGATGGTAACGTAAATAGAATTGCTTTTTTTGATGTCCTTTTCATATTGCTCATTGCAGGTGTGTAGACACTCAACTATTTTTGTGTTGACCTTGTATACAGTAACCTTGTTAAATTTGTTTAATTAGCTGTAATAGCTGTTTGTGGATTCTTTTGGATTTTCTCTACCTATATGATTGTGTCATCTAGGAAAAGGCATAGTCTTACTTCTTCCTTCCTGATTTGGATAACTTTTATTTGTTTTTCTTTCCTAGTTGCTCTGGCTACAACTTCTAGTATAATATTGAACAGCAGTGCTGGAAGCAGACGTTTCTTGTCTATTTTCTGATCCTAGGGAGGAAGCTTTCAGTCTTTCACCATTGAGTATGGTGTTCACTGTGGGTTTTTCATAAATGCCTTTATACTATCAAGGAATTTCTCTTCTATTCCTAGTTTTCTGAGCTTTTTTTTTTTAATCGTAAAGGGTGTTGGGTTTTGTCAAATACCTATTCTGTATCAATTGAAATGATCATATGGTTCTTCCCCTTTGTTCTATTAATGTGGTGTATTGATTGATTTTCTTATGTCGAACCACCCTTGTGTTCCTGGGAAAAATTCTTGTTTGTCATGGTATATAATCTTTTTAATATGCTGGTAGATTCAGTTGGCTAGTATTTTGTTGAGGAATTTTGCATCTATATCATAAATAAAAGTGGTCTGTCGTTCCATTTTCTTTTGGTGTCTGTCTCTAGTATCAGGGTAATGCTAGCCTCATAGAATGAGTTATGAAGTATTCCTTCTTCTGTTTTTCAGAAGAATTTGAGAAGAATTGTTAATTCTAATTTAAATGTTTGGTAGAATTCACCTGTGAAGCCATCTGGTCCTGGACTTCTCTTTGTTGGGATGTTGTTTTTTTTTTTTTTTAATAACTTTTATTAAGCTTCAAGTGAACGTTTACAAATCCAATCAGTCTGTCACATATAAGTTTACATACATCTCACTCCCTACTCCCACTTGCTCTCCCCCTCTTGAGTCAGCCCTTTCAGTCTCTCCTTTCTTGACAATTTTGCCGGCTTCCCTCTCTCTCTATCCTCCCATCCCCCCTCCAGACAAGAGTTGCCGACACAATCTCAAGTGTCCACCTGATATAATTAGCTCACTCTTCATCACCGTCTCTCTCCCACCCGCTGACCAGTCCCTTTCATGTCTGATGAGTTGTCTTCGGGGATGGTTCCTGTCCTGTGCCAACAGAAGGTCTGGGGACCATGGCCGCCGGGATTCCTCTAGTCTCAGTCAGACCATTAAGTTTGGTCTTTTTATGAGAATTTGGGGTCTGTATCCCACTGATCTCCTGCTCCCTCAGGGGTCCTCTGCTGTGCTCCCTGTCAGGGAAGTCATCGATTGTGGCCGGGCACCAACTAGTTCTTCTGGTCTCAGGATGATGTAGGTCTCTGGATCATGTGGCCCTTTCTGTCTCTTGGGCTCTTAGTTGTCGTGT
Source organism: Loxodonta africana (assembly GCF_030014295.1). NCBI lineage: Eukaryota > Metazoa > Chordata > Mammalia > Proboscidea > Elephantidae > Loxodonta > Loxodonta africana. Next base: position 170,268,229 of record NC_087345.1, on the reverse strand, counting down.
GGCCTTGGTGTTCTTCATTTTCCTTTGCTCCAGGTGGGTTGAGACCAATTGATGCATCTTAGATGGCCGCTTGTTAGCATTTAAGACCCCAGACGCCACATGTCAAAGTGGGATGCAGAATGATTTCATAATAGAATTATTTTGCCCATTGACTTAGAAGTCCCCTCAAACCATGTTCCCCAGACCCCTGCGCTTGCTCCGCTGACCTTTGAAGCATTCATTTTATCCTGGAAACTTCTCTGCTTTTGGTCCAGTCCAAATGAGCTGACCTTCCATGTATTGAGTGTTGTCCTTCCCTTCACCTAAAGCAGTTCTTATCTACTGATTAATCAATAAAAAAAACCCTCTCCCACCCTCCCTCCCTCCCTGCCTCGTAACCACAAAAGTATGTGTTCTTCTCAGGTTTACTATTTCTCAAGATCTTATAATAGTGGTCTTATACAATATTTGTCCTTTTGCCTCTGACTAATTTCGCTCAGCATAATGCCTTCCAGGTTCCTCCATGTTATGAAATGTTTCACAGATTCGTCACTGTTCTTTATTGATGCGTAGTATTCCATTGTGTGAATATACCACAATTTATTTACCCATTCATCCGTTGATGGACACCTTGGTTGCTTCCAACTTTTTGCTATTGTAAACAGAGCTGCAATAAACATGAGTGTGCATATATCTGTTTGTATGAAGGCTCTTGTATCTCCAGGGTATATTCCGAGGAGTGGGATTTCTGGGTTGTATGGTAGTTCTATTTCTAACTGTTTAAGATAACGCCAGATAGATTTCCAAAGTGGTTGTACCATTTTACATTCCCACCAGCAGTGTATGAGAGTTCCAATCTCTCCACAGCCTCTCCAACATTTATTATTTTGTGTTTTTTGGATTAATGCCAGCCTTGCTGGTGTGAGATGGAATCTCATCGTAGTTTTAATTTGCATTTCTCTAATGGCTAATGATCGAGAGCATTTTCTCATGTATCTGTTGGCTGCCTGAATATCTTCTTTAGTGAAATGTGTGTTCATATCCTTTGCCCACTTCTTGATTGGGTTGTTTGTCTTTTTGTGGTTGAGTTTTGACAGAATCATGTAGATTTTAGAGATCAGGCGCTGGTCGGAGATGTCATAGCTGAAAATTCTTTCCCAGTCTGTAGGTGGTCTTTTTACTCTTTTGGAGAAGTCTTTAGATGAGCATAGGTGTTTGATTTTTAGGAGCTCCCAGTTATCGGGTTTCTCTTCGTCATTTTTGGTAATGTTTTGTATTCTGTTTATACCTTGTATTAGGGCTCCTAGGGTTGTCCCAATTTTTTCTTCCATGATCTTTATCGTTTTAGTCTTTATGTTTAGGTCTTTGATCCACTTGGAGTTAGTTTTTGTGCATGGTGTGAGGTATGGGTCCTGTTTCATTTTTTTGCAAATGGATATCCAGTTATGCCAGCACCATTTGTTAAAAAGGCTATCTTTTCCCCAATTAATTGACACTGGTCCTTTGTCAAATATCAGCTGCTCATACGTGGATGGATCTATGTCTGGGTTCTCAATTCTGTTCCATTGGTCTATGTGCCTGATGTTGTACCAGTACCAGGCTGTTTTGACTACTGTGGCTGTGTAATAGGTTCTGAAGTCAGGTAAAGTGAGGCCTCCCACTTTCTTCTTTTTCAGTAGTGCTTTGCTTATCCGGGGCTTCTTTCCCTTCCATATGAAATTGGTGATTTGTTTCTCTATCCCCTTAAAATATGACATTGGAATTTGGATCGGAAGTGCGTTAAATGTATAGATGGCTTTTGGTAGAATAGACATTTTTACTATGTTAAGTCTTCCTATCCATGAGCAAGGTATGTTTTTCCACTTAAGTATGTCCTTTTGAATTTCTTGTAGTAGAGCTTTGTAGTTTTCTTTGTATAGGTCTTTTACATCCTTGGTAAGATTTATTCCTAAGTATCTTATCTTCTTGGGGGCTACTGTGAATGGTATTGATTTGGTTATTTCCTCTTCGGTGTTCTTTTTGTTGATGTAGAGGAATCCAAGTGATTTTTGTATGTTTATTTTATAACCTGAGACTCTGCCAAACTCTTCTATTAGTTTCAGTAGTTTTCTGGAGGATTCTTTAGGGTTTTCTGTGTATATAATCATGTCATCTGCAAATAGTGATAACTTTACTTCTTCCTTGCCAATCCGGATACCTTTTATTTCTTTGTCTAGCCTAATTGCCCTGGCTAGGACTTCCAGCACGATGTTGAATAAGAGCGGTGATAAAGGGCATCCTTGTCTGGTTCCCGTTCTCAAGGGAAATGCTTTCAGGTTCTCTCCATTTAGAGTGATATTGGCTGTTGGCTTTGCATAGATGCCCTTTATTATGTTGAGGAATTTTCCTTCAATTCCTATTTTGGTGAGAGTTTTTATCATAAATGGGTGTTGGACTTTGTCAAATGCCTTTTCTGCATCAATTGATAAGATCATGTGGTTTTTGTCTTTTGTTTTATTTATGTGGTGGATTACATTAATGGTTTTTCTGATATTAAACCAGCCTTGCATACCTGGTATAAATCCCACTTGATCAGGGTGAATTATTTTTTTGATGTGTTGTTGGATTCTATTGGCTAGAATTTTGCTGAGGATTTTTGCATCAATGTTCATGAGGGATATAGGTCTCTAATTTTCTTTTTTTGTAATGTCTTTACCTGGTTTTGGTATCAGGGAGATGGTGGCTTCATAGAATGAGTTGGGTAGTATTCCGTCATTTTCTATGCTTTGGAATACCTTCAGAAGTAGTGGTGTTAACTCTTCTCTGAAAGTTTGGTAGAACTCTGCAGTGAAGCCGTCCGGGCCAGGGCTTTTTTTTGTTGGGAGTTTTTTGATTACCGTTTCAATCTCTTTTTTTGTTATGGGTCTATTTAGTTGTTCTACTTCTGAATGTGTTAGTTTAGGTAGGTAGTGTTTTTCCAGGAATTCATCCATTTCTTCTAGGTTTTCAAATTTGTTAGAGTACAATTTTTCATAATAATCTGAAATGATTCTTTTAATTTCATTTGGTTCTGTTGTGATGTGGCCCTTCTCGTTTCTTATTCGGGTTATTTGTTTCCTTTCCTGTATTTCTTTAGTCAGTCTAGCCAATGGTTTATCAATTTTGTTAATTTTTTCAAAGAACCAGCTTTTGGCTTTGTTAATTCTTTCAATTGTTTTTCTGTTCTCTAATTCATTTAGTTCAGCTCTAATTTTTATTATTTTCTTCTGGAGCCTGATGGATTCTTTTGTTGCTCAGTTTCTATTTGTTCAAGTTGTCGGGACAGTTCTATGATTTTGGCTCTTTCTTCTTTTTGTATGTGTGCATTTATCGATATAAATTGGCCTCTGAGCACTGCTTTTGCTGTGTCCCAGAGGTTTTGATAGGAAGTATTTTCATTCTCGTTGCTTTCTAAGAATTTCCTTATTCCCTCCTTGATGTCTTCTATAACCCAGTCTTTTTTCAGGAGGGTATTGTTCATTTTCCAAGTATTTGATTTCTTTTCCCTAGTTTTTCTGTTATTGATCTCTAGTTTTATTGCCTTGTGGTCTGAGAAGATGCTTTGTAATATTTCGATGTTTTGGACTCTGCAAAGGTTTGTTTTATGACCTAATATGTGGTCTATTCTAGAGAATGTTCCATGTGCACTAGAAAAAAAAGTATATTTTGCAGCAGTTGGGTGGAGAGTTCTGTATAAGTCAATGAGGTCAAGTTGGTTGATTGTTGTAATTAGATCTTCCGTGTCTCTATTGAGCTTCTTACTGGATGTCCTGTCCTTTTCCGAAAGTGGTGTGTTGAAGTCTCCTACTATAATTGTGGAGGTATCTATCTCACTTTTCAATTCTGTTAAAATTTGATTTATGTGTCTTGCAGCCCTGTCATTGGGTGCATAAATATTTAATATGGTTATGTCTTCCTGATCAATTGTCCCTTTTATCATTATATAGTGTCCTTCTTTATCCTTTGTGGTGGATTTAAGTCTAAAGTCTATTTTGTCAGAAATTAATATTGCTACTCCTCTTCTTTTTTGCTTATTGTTTGCTTGATATACTTTTTTCCATCCTTTGAGTTTTAGTTTGTTTGTGTCTCTAAATCTAAGGTGTGTCTCTTGTAGGCAGCATATAGATGGATCGTGTTTCTTTATCCAGTCTGTGACTCTCTGTCTCTTTATTGGTGCATTTAGTCCATTTACATTCAGGGTAATTATAGATAAATAAGTTTTTAGTGCTGTCATTTTGATGCCTTTTTATGTGTGTTGTTGACAATTTCATTTTTCCACATACTTTTTTGTGCTGAGGCGTTTTTCTTAGTAAATTGTGAGATCCTCATTTTCATAGTGCTTGACTTTATGTTAGTTGAGTCGTTACGTTTTTCTTGGCTTTTATCTTGAGTTATAGAGTTGTTATACCTTTTGTGGTTACCTTATTATTTACCCCTATTTTTCTAAGTAAAAACCTAACTTGTATTGTTCTATATCGCCTTGTATCACTCTCCATATGGCAGTTCAATGCCTCCTGTATTTAGTCCCTCTTTTTGATTATTGTGATCTTTTACCTGTTGACTTCCATGATTCCCTGTTATGTGTATTTTTTTTTTTAATTAATCTTAATTTGTTTGTTTTTGTGATTTCCCTATTTGAGTTGATATCAGGACGTTCTATTTTGTGACCTTGTGTTGTGCTGATATCTGATATTATTGGTTCTCTGACCGAACAGTATCCTTTAGTATTTCTTGTAGCTTTGGTTTGGTTTTTGCAAATTCTCTAAACTTGTGTTTGTCTGTAAATATCTTAATTTCGCCTTCATATTTCAGAGAGAGTTTTGCTGGATATATGATCCTTGGCTGGCAGTTTTTCTCCTTCAGTGTTCTGTATATGTCGTCCCATTCCCTTCTTGCCTGCATGGTTTCTGCTGAGTAGTCTGAACTTATTCTTGTTGATTCTCCCTTGAAGGAAACCTTTCTTTTCTCCCTGGCTGCTTTTAAAATTTTCTGTTTATCTTTGGTTTTGGCAAGTTTGATGATAATATGTCTTGGTGTTTTTCTTTTTGGATCAATCTTAAATGGGGTTCGATGAGCATCTTGGATAGATATCCTTTCGTCTTTCATGATGTCAGGGAAGTTTTCTGTCAGGAGTTCTTCAACTATTTTCTCTGTGTTTTCTGTCCCCTCTTCTTGTTCTGGGACTCCAGTCATCCACAGGTTATCCTTCTTGATAGAGTCCCACATAATTCTTAGGGTTTCTTCATTTTTTTTAATTCTTTTATCTGATTTTTTTTCAGCGATGTTGGTGTTGATTCCCTGGTCCTCCAGATGTCCCAGTCTGCATTCTAATTGCTCGAGTCTGCTCCTCTGACTTCCTATTGTGTTGTCTAATTCTGTAATTTTATTGTTAATCTTTTGGATTTCTACATGTTGTCTCTCTATGGATTCTTGCAACTTATTAATTTTTCCAGTATGTTCTTGAATAATCTTTTTGAGTTCTTCAACAGTTTTATCAGTGTGTTCCTTGGCTTTTTCTGCAGTTATCCTAATTTCATTTGTGATATCTTTAAGCATTCTGTAAATTAGTTTTTTATATTCTGTATCTGATAATTCCAGGATTGTATCTTCATTTGGGAAAGATTTTGATTCTTTTGTTTGGGGGGTTGGAGAAGCTGTCATGGTCTGCTTCTTTAAGTGGTTTGATATGGATTGTTGTCTCCGAGCCATCACTGGGAAACTTGTTTTTCCAGAAAATCCGCTAAAAAAAAAATGCAGTCAGACCCCTATCAGAGTTCTCCCTCTGGCTCAGGCTATTCGGATGTTAATGAAGCCGCCTGGGGAGGGTTGGGGAGGGAACAGAGAGATAGGAGAGTAGCACCCCAGAATATAGCCAGAGTTGCTTGTCTTGCTTGGAATGCCTATTTTATCTGTGATTCCCGCGGGCGCGTCACCTATGTGTGCTGGCTGTGTGGAGATTGCCCCCGGGGGGTCTGGCCCGCTGGAGTCACGGTCAGATCCTCCGCTTCCAGCCCCACGCCCAGCGTCAAGGCTCCCCTACTGGGACGGTGCACTCTCGACTCCAAAATCAGTCGCTGTCTCCTGGGGACTTCTCGTCCCTCCAGCTGCGTGGCCCTGCCGCCCCCGCGAACTAGGTGGGCCCCCTCCTGGGGTTAGTTCGGATGGGTGGAGCAGCTCCCTGTGCTTGTGCCGTGACCGAGTGTCCCATCTGGGACGCTGTTCTCCCTGCTCCAATACCAGTCGCTGCCTCCCGGGGACTTCTACTATCGGCTGCATCCCACGCTGCCGGCGCGACCCGGCTGGGCCCCTTCCCGGGGCTAGTTCGGGGGGTGGAGCAGCTCTCCGTGTTTATGCTGTACCTGTGTCCAGTCCAAATCCCGGCGAGACGGTTCCCCGGCTCGGATGCTGCTCTTCCTGCTCCAAGACCAGTCACTGCCTCCCGGGGACTTCTCCTACCGGCTGCGTCCCACGCTGCCCGCGGAACCGGCTGGTCTCCCTCCCGGGGTTAGTTCAGGGGGGTGGAGCAGGTCTCTGTGCTTGTGCCGTACCTGACTGGTACGCTGGCTCCAGGCTCTGGAAACAATCGCTGCTTCCCTGTATTAGTTCGTTCTCCATCTCTAAATCTGTGTTTGTTGTTCGTAGATTGTTATGTATGTGATCGATTCACTTGTTTTTCCATGTCTTTGTTGTAAGAGGGATCTGAGGTAGCGTCTGCCTAGTCCGCCATCTTGGCTCCGCCCTCCTGTTGGGATGTTTTTGATTACTGACTCAAGCACTTCATTTTTTTGAGTCTGTTGAAATTTTCTGTAATTGTGTCAATTTAGGTAGTTTGTGTGTTGCCAAAAACCTGTCCATTTCATCTAGGTTGTCTTAATTTGTCGGTATATAACTTTTCATAGTGTTTTATGATTCTTTGTGTTTCTGTATTTTATTTCTGATTTTAGTTTTTTTTCATTGATTTTGTTGATCTTTTCAAAGAACTGATTTCTGGCTTTGTTATTTTTCTATTTCGTATTTCATTTATCTCCCCTCTGATCTTGTTATTTCTTTCCTTTTTGTGGTTGTGGGCTTAGTTTGCTCTTTTTCTAATTTCTAACCTTGTGAAGTTAGGTTATTAATTTAAGATCTTTCTTCTTTTTAATGTAGACATTTACCACTACACATTTCCCTATAAGCATTGGTTTCTCTGCATCCCCTAAATTTTGGTATGTTGTACTTTCATTTTCAGTCATCTCTAGTATTTTCTGAATTCTCTCAATTTCTTCCTTGACTCATTGGTTGTTTAATAGTGTGTTGTTTATTTTCCATGTAATTTCTACTTTTTCTTCTTGTTGATTTAAATATTCTTTCTTTGTAGTTGCAAAAGATACGTAATTTCAGACTTAAAAATTTATTGAGACTTATTTGTACCCTAGCATATGGTCTATCCTGGAGAATGATCCCTGTCCACTGGTGAAGAATGTATATTGTGCTGTTGTTGGGTGGACTGTTCTATATATGTCTGTTAGGCCTAGTTTTATAATGCCATTCAAATCCTCTTATTGATCATCTATCTAGATGTTCTGTCCATTGTTGAAAATAGCATTGAAGTCTCCAAATATTATTGTAGAACTATCTATCTCCTTTCAGTTCTTTCAGTATTTGCTTCATACATTTTGGGGCTCTGTTGTTAGGTACATCTCTATTTACAATTGTTATATCTTCTTGATGAATTGACCCTTTTATCATTATGTGATGCTCTTCTCTGTCTCTTATAACAGATTTTGACTTGAAGTCTATTTTGTCTGATGTTAATATAGCTAACACAGCTTTCTTTTGGTTCCTAGTTATATGGATTTTTTTTTCTCTGTCCTTTCACTTTCAGTCCATTGGAGTCTTTGGTTCTAAGGTGTGTCTCTTGTAGTCAGTCTACAAATGGATTCTTTAAAAAAAATTCATTCTGCCATTCTCTGCCTTTTGATGGAGACTTTAATTTATTTGCATTTAAAGTAATTACCTATATGGAAGGAGTTAACATCTGCCATTTTGCTGTCTGTTTTCCAATACTGCCTTCTTTGTGTTTAGTTGTTTTTTTTTTTTTTTTTTAATTTAACTATTTTGATCCCCGTCTTTCCTTTTGTGTATATTTTTTAGATATTTTCTTTGTGATTACCATGGGATTACCTTTAATACCCTAAATTTGTAACAACTTGTTTAAATTGATACCAGCTTCAGTACCATACAAAAACTTTATTCCTATACTGCTACTCCCCCCTCCACTATGTTGCTGTTATCACAGGTTGCAACTGTATAAGTTAATGTGTCCAATAACATAAATTTGTAATTATTTTTTATGCCTTTCTCATTTTAAATCAGGTAGGACATAGCAGCTAGAGTTATGCACCAAAAATCCCGTAAAACTGGTTCTTATATTTGCCCATGAAATCAGCCTTTCTGGAGGGTTTCTTTTCCTCCCTACATACAGCTTGGAGTTACTATCTAACGTCCTTTCTTTTCAACCTGAAGGGCTCCCTTTAGCATTTCTTGCAGGGCAGGTCTTGTGGCAATGATTCCCTCAAATTTGGTTTATCAGGAATGTCTTGATTTTGTCCTCATTTTTGAAGGACACATTTGCTGAGTATAGAATTCTTGGTTGACAGTTCTTTTCTTTCAACACTTTAAATATGTTATCACACTGCTTTCTGGGCTCCAAGGTTTCTGTGGATTTCTTGTATGTGATGATTTGCCTTTCTTTTGCTACATTTAAGATTCTCTATCTTTCATATTTGAGAGTTTGCTTATAATATGCCTTGGTGTGGATTTTTTTGGGGTTTATCCTGCTTGGAGTTTATTGAACATTCTCGATGTGTAGGTAGATGTCTTTTGTGAAATTTGAGAAATTTTCCACCATTATTTTATCAAACATTTTTCCTGTCCTGTTTTCCTTCTGGGACTCCCATAAAGCATTTATTAGTTCACTGATAATATCCAACAAGTCCCTTAGATTATTTTCATTTTTCATCATTTTTTTTCCTTTTGCTCCTCAGACTTGATAATTTGAATTACTCTATTTTTAAGTTCCCAGATTCTTTCTTCTGTCAGCTCAAAGCTGTTGCTGAACACTATTATGGCTTGAATTGTCTTCTCCCAAAATAGGAGTTAGGATTGTAACCCCTATACCTGTGAATATAATCCCATTTAGGAATAGGATTTTCTTTATGTTATGAGGCCATGTAAGTATAAGGTATATCCTAAACCTGATCACTTCTGAGATATAAAAAATGCAGGTTAGACACAAAAGTGAGTGTAAATGGGGGTTCAGTAGATGCTGCATGAAGATCACCTAGGAATCAAACACTGGGGCTACAGAATCTGAGACAAGGGTCTTCCCCCAAAGCTAACACAGAGTGAGAGCCTTTCACTACCGTCAGTGCCCTTAATTCAGCTTCCTAGCCTCCTAAACTGTGAGAAAATACATTTTTGTTTTTTTAAAGCCACTGACTTGATAGTATTTCTGTTATAGCAGCACTAAGAAGCTAAGACAAGCACTAGTGGATTTCTCATTTCTGTTATTATACACTTTTCAGCTGTAGTAATTCTGCTTGGTTCCTCCCTCCTTTTGTTTGGTTTCTTTTAAAAGCGTCTATCTCTTTATTGAAATTCTCATTTTGTTCTTGTATCATTTTTCTGATTTCCTTTAGTTCTTTGTGTTTTCCTTTTGTTGTTTGATTACATTTAATGCTGTTGTTTAAAAGTCTTCCGTTTGTTCATTATCTGGGCTACCATAGGGATGCCTTCCAGCACTTCCTTTTGTTCCTTTGACTGGACCATCCTTTCCTGTTCCTTTGTATGACTTGTGATTTTTTGTTGTTGTTGAAACAAGGACATTTCAAGGTTATAATGTGTTAGCTCTGAGACTGATTCTGCTCATCCCCAGGGTTTCATTTTTTTTTTTTAATGGTTGAAGACTGTAATAGTTAACCTGCTCAGTGACCTCCCTTAAGTATTTTTCAGTGATGACCCTCCTGACATATGTGAACATCAAGTTCTCTGTTCCCCAGCCTGTGGTCAGCTAGTGTTTTTAAAGACAGTTTGTTGTACTCTGGGGGAAAAACAAACCAAAACAAGACCTTTCTTCCAGTCTTTGCAGCTTTGCAACTTGGTGCTATACCTTCTGGAATCTTTCTTCAGGACTTAGGCTTGCTGGTAGTATGCTTAGGGATCAGTCCGAGGTGAAAGGTATTTTCCGTACATGCGTTTTGCCCTGAGCACGTGTGTGGTTTTTAATTCCTCTGTATACATGGTGCTTTTTAAAGCATTAATTTTTGGGAGAAACTTGAATTCCCACTTCTTCTTTACAATTTAGTTATTAATTACATGCTCCAGTTAACACTGTATCGCCAAGTGGCTAAGGGCAGTCACAGCCGTTATGTCCTCCTTACCATCTCCTTCCCAACCTGATATGAGCTCCGAGACACGCAAAACTGAGGGGAGTGCTCCATTTCAGTCCTCCAGGCAGCTCCAGACAGATCAGAACGGACACATACACTAAACCACTGGCACAGCATGTTCTGCCTATCCCAGAGCCAGAGATTAGGCCCTCTCTCTGACAGGTACCCTGCTGCCACTGAGCCAGGGAGGTGAAGGGGTGCAGGCAGTGGAAAATAAAAATTCTACCATTAAAATGTCACCTTTTTGTTAATTTCACATTTACTTGGTTGCTGCAGCCTTCCAGTTGCTTCTCAGAGTTCTCACAGAATTAAGTCTACCAATTTCTGGTCATTTCCTTGGTAACCGTATGAGGGATATGAGTATAGAACTGCTCATGATGCCATCTTCCAGGAAGTCCACTTCTTGATAAGTTTGAGGATTGTGGAAAAATCACCTTTGTAAATGTCTTGAAAGGATTTTTAGTCTATCAAATGTCTCTAAGACTGAATTTTCATAACACAGTTTGGATGTGATGAGATTATTAGAGATTGTTTTCATGGTGTAGGGATCTAGTTTATTCTTCTGAAATGGTAATCCAGGGGCTTAGCACTTCAGGTAGGATAATTTCTCACTACTCAGTTGATTCAAAATGTCACTTTTATCCTATACTTAATTCTTTATGTATATTGGGTCTGTTTCTGGATATTCTGTTTCAGCAGATTTCACTGGACAGTTTTTCAATCTTTGAGGTGGGGGAAATACCCTCGATGGTTATGAATTATGTTGCACACAGGCTGCTTAGAGAAGACTGTGGGTCAAAAGGCTTGGGAAAACATTTAGTTTTGTTGTTATTAATTGTGAACCACCAAATTATTATTTTTAGCTAAAAATAAAATCTATTTACAGTTTTTAGTAACTATCAGTTATTACAATTTATACGTGAAAGTACCTTAGTTGTTATTACCTGGAAACTCTATAACTTACATCTTTTCCCCATTGCAACAGAAGTTCTTAGGTGTTTTTGATAACATGAGGGTCCTTAGGAGTGCAAGCACTGCATTGTTGTGTAACAGATTGGCAGATTGGGGATGTTGCAAGAGAATGATTGAAAAGAAAGTAAGTTAAGATAGTTCTATCTCTTAAATGCTGCTAGGAGGTTCCCCCCCCCCCACTCTAATGCTTATTAATTTAACTAGTAATCCTCTAAGAGGCTATGATAAAGATGATGGCAAGTACTGTTTAATAAGGGCCAACCATGTGCTAGGTATTTTTTGTGCATTCATCCCATTGTAAAGGAGGAGGGCATAAATTAGATACAAAGTACTCATCCTTTATCCCTGTTGATCCCAGTGAGAACGTATACCGCTCTTTCCGCCATACCACTCTTTGCAACCAATAGAGTGCCTTCTGCTTACTCAGTTTCTCATGCTATTTATCTTTCTGTAAAGGATAAACCCAAAACCAAAACCCAGTGCCATAGAGTCGATTCCGACTCATAGCGACCCTATAGGACAGAGTAGAACTGCCCCATAGATTTTCCAAGGAGCGCCTGGTGGATTCGAACTGCCAACCCTTTGGTTAGCTGCCGTAGCACTTAACCACTGCACCACCAGGGTTTCCTTCTGAAAAAGGATAGTGCCTATAAATTAACATTTACCATTTAATACGCTTAACGGTAGCCTTAGTAATAACATAAAAGCTAAGATTATAAGATGCGGTACTGCAATGTACGCTTTTCAGCTAGATGTAACCATGTAGTATGCTATATTTTAAATATACTATAGTAGTTGGCTAGAAAAGCTAAAGCATCGTATTTGCTTTATGCTAGTTAATATTACTACAAGATTTATTTCAATATTTATAAAAAATTAGTATTTATAGTAATATTAACTAGCATAAAGCAACTACAATGCTTTAGCTTTTCTAGCCAACTACTCTGGGCTAGTTAATCCTGTAACTGATTAAATGTAATTAATTTTGTAAAAGATGGCAACAAGCTATAATTTATGAGTTTTAGGAGTACTTTTCATTTTGTTATGATTTGACTTTTGGATGTTCTACTGCTAAAAACCGAAGTGCTGTAATATTTACTTTGGGTAGTACAGGGTACTCTGCAAGCCCACAGACTGCTTACACAAAATTATTCAACATTTGCAAGCTATTTGGAGCTTAGAGATAATGTCTAAATATGAAAAGTTATGTACAGGTGTATGCACTTGCCCTCTGTTAACTAGCCCTCGTTTTATAGAGTTAAAGGTGGTTGTATAAAATGTTACTGGGCAAAACTATAATATTACAATTATTTAAATTGCTTTACATATTTAAAAACTGAGCTTACAGAATGCTTTAATGAATTATTTGCAGTTGAGGGATGAAGTTAGGAAAAGAATGCTTCTATCATGGTTGTAATTAAAGTATTTTAGTAATATAGGTACTTTTGGAAATAAAATACACTTGAAATGAGAAAAATTGAGACCTGTTAGGAATGGCACTGAATAGTGCTGATTATTTTACCTTTGACAAAGTGGAAAATTTAAAGCTTGGTGTATCCCATTTTATTAATATAATAAAATTTTATAGTGTTGTTCTGGGCATAGATACATGTTCTTTAGTGTTTATTAGCCCTTGGTTATAGTAAAACATTTTGGTCCTGCGCCTGGCTATACCATACAGAATACAAGTACCAAAACTAAGATACAAAAGCAAGTAAATACGTATTTGTGTTTCTTTTTCTCAAGTCTTTTTCTATATGATTTCTGAATATTTCAGTTACTTATACTATCTAATGTGATTGAACACAGAGAACATCTTTTTTTATCATTTAACATAGGTTTATAGCTTCCCCAGACTTGTTCTAATAATGAAGCTATGAGGGATATGACAAGAATGGTGATATTAAATTTCTCTAGACTAATAGTAAATTTTTCCATTCTGATGTCAGGAATGTTGAGCCGCTGGAATCTGCAGGCAGAGTGAATTGTTCACTGCGGGAACACTTTCATCAAATTCGTAGCCATTTATTCTCTTAGGAACTACTACTGTCTTATACAGAATGTTGTATTTTTACAGAAGCGGTTTTCTGGATGGAGCTGGAAAAATTTCTTTTCTATGCTTCTGTATTTTTGAGCGTTTCAAGTTTTAGAAATGTTATTGTTTTGAGGATTCGTACCATATTTCAGCATTAAATTTATTGCCTTAGTTTTAATAACAATAGGTTATATGTGTCTAAATACAATGCAAAAAATTATGGAAAATAAATTGTTCTTAGAAACTTGTTTTTAAGTAATTTATATGTTGTTGGTTTTGTTGCTGTCTAAGTCAATTCTGACTCATGGTGACCCCATATGTGCAGAATAGAACTGCTCCATAGTATTTTCAGGAAACCCTGCTGGTGTAGTGGTTAAGTGCTATAGCTGCCAAACAAGAGGTCGGCAGTTCAATCCGCCAGGCACTCCTTGGAAACTCCATGGGGCAGTTCTACTCTGTCCTATAGGGTTGCTATGAGTCAGAATCGACTGGACGGCAGTGGGACAGTATTTTCAAGGCTTTGACCTTTTGGAAGCAGATCCCCAAGCCTGTCTTTTAAGGTATATCTGGATGGGTTTGAACTAACAATCTTTCAGCTAGTGGTCGAGCACTTAACCGTTTGCACCTAGGGACTCCTATAACTTATATAGGTGGATCTGTGTTTATATTTTGTCATCATTCATCTTGACTTTTCAGATTATCTACAATATGTATATTAATCTCTCAATTTATGGCATAGCATTTCTTAAAAAAATAGCCAATGGGGGTGGGAAGAAGGAATGTGTGAAATTCTCTATTAGTTTAGGTTAAAAATGTTCACAAATCAGGAGTTGAGATTCTGACTAGGCCTAGATGGTGCTGGGTATTTAAAAATAAATATATTGGTATATGTTTTCTTTCTTTTTTTTTTCTGAGACAGCAGAAATTTCCTCTATTTAGTAAATTTTTCCTCTCTAATAGACTCTCCTGGGCCTTGGCGCTTTTTTGTTTTGTTTTGCTCTTGTTCGTTGTGTTTGGAGAGAGTATCCACTGACATTAGTTTGTGATAGTGTGGCAGTATAGGTCATCAACTAAAATATGGGTTGTATTCTTTGGTTAGAAAGCTTCATGTTTTGTCTTATCAGTGTCTTAATGTTCCGCGAACACTTAATGTATGTTTAAAATTCAGTTGCTTGTGTACTTAAAATGAGACTGTTCTTCTCCTCAGTTTAGTATTAGTCTTTGTATGTGTTTGCCTCAGTTGGTGGTCCATCAAGGTTAGGCTAAACATAGAACAGATAAAGCTATCTATCTTCCTTCTATACACAGCTTTGTTACAGGAGTGTACAAGAATGTGGTTTTCCAATTGTATGAGTGTCATACTGATCCTTTAGTTCAAAGATTCACTTTTCTAGTACTAAATCACATTTCGAGTACTAAATCACACTGGAGCCCTGGTGGTGCAGTGCTTAAAAGCGATGGCTGCTAACCAAAAGGGTGGCAGTTGGAATCCGCCAGCTGCTCCTTGGAAACCCTATGGGGCAGTTCTGCTCTGTCCTATGGGGTTGCTGTGAGTCGGAATTGACTCAACAGCAGTGGGTTTGGTGTTTGGTTCAAATCACGTAGCTCCATATTCTCCCCCTCCTACAGTCATACCCCATACCCTGCCTTTCCACTTTCACTTCCTTTTTATCACTCCATCTCAGTCGAACCATAGCCACTTCTCAATCATACTGTTGTCATCATTGCTACTTTCCATTGTTACCTACTCAGCACTTTGATCAGACCCTCCAGTTACCTTAAATTGCATTACACGCTGTTATTTTCATTTAGGCTTCAAGTCTGCATAAGCAGCTCTATATAATTTAGTAAAATCATACTTTGCCTAATTCTTTTTAGGCTTTCTGAACCACAAGCAATTGGACAAGTTAGAGGCTTTTATTTTTTGCCTTGCCCTTGGATTGCTTTTGATGTAATCCAGATGTTGTATCTATATCTTATAGTCTTGATGATGAAAAAACAGTTATTGTTTGACAATAGCAACAGCTCTAGTAATTTTCTTCTTTTATGAAGCATTATCGCTTTATCCTCATATGCCTGGGAAGCAAATGTATTTCCTCAGGTTTTTTCCCTCCCATCGTTTCCTGCTCCTCTTCTTCCCCATCTTAATGATTCAGAAATAATTGTTATCATAAAGATCCATTTTGTAAAGTCTCTACCAAATGGTACACCCTTTGGTGACTTTCTGGCATAAGTTATTGATTGGTATTATTTTTCTGACTTTTGAGTGTGTTACATACTCAGTGAAATCCTTGTAAGTTTAAGATCCCAGAATTATCTTGTAATCTTATATAACTAATATGGCATTTCAAGTGGAAGATGAAAGTCTATCAAAAACTTTAAAGTACTTAAACTATAAACAGGAATCTTCACATTTCTCTTATAAATTTTAATCATATCTAGAAGTCTTAAAAAAATTACTGGGAGAACTAATGTTAAAAGGCTCAAAAGCAAGATCTGACTAAAAAAAAAAAATACGTCTTGAGATTATATTGCTGGCTGTTTTTGCCACTGTCTTTGTACATAGTCAGAATTCTTTGAGTTTTAGTTCTGCCAAAAGGATGAGGAGAACAGTGTTTTAAATGACACGGTTGATCCTCTAATGAACTGTGTCCATATTTACTTCAAGAGTTAGAAACCCAGGGATCCAGAATGATTGATAATTTGAATGAACATTTGTTGTCTGTTAGATTTGTTCTCAATAAGGCAACACTTGGTGTGGGCTATCGATTGGATTCTGACTCATATCTATGAGTCTATAGGACAGGGTTTCGTAGGCTGTAATCTTTACGGGAGCAGATCTCCAGGTCTTTTCTCCCATGGAGTGGCTGGTAGATTCAAACCGCCAACCTTTCGGTTAGCAGCTGAGCGTTTAACCCTTGCACCACCAGGGCGCCTTAAAGTAACACTTGTATGTTATAATCTCTAGTGTATTCTTTATTATGTCTAACATTAGTAGTTTGGAGAAAAGTGAAAATTACTTATTATTACTGCAGAAAATTAGAACAAATTGATGAGAGCCAAAGTACGACCTTGAGTATATCCCACCTAAATTTAGAGACCACCTCAAGAATAGATTTGATGCATTGAACACTAATGACTGAAGACCAGAGTTGTGGAATGACATCAAGGACATCATATGGGAAGAAAGCAAAAGGTCATTAAAAAGAAAAAAAAGAAAAAAAGACCAAAATGAATATCAGAAGAGACTCTGAAACTTGCTCTTGAACGTTTAGTATCTAAAGCAAAAGGAAGAAACGATGAAGTAAAAGAGTTGAACAGAAAATTTCAAATAGTGGCTCAAGAAGACAAAGTAAAGTATTATAATGACATGTGCAAAGACCTAGAGATGGAAAACCAAAAGGGAAGAACATGCTCTGCATTTCTCAAGGTGAAAGAACTGAAGAAAAAGTTCAGGCCTCAAGTTGCAATACTGAAGGATTCTTTGGGGAAAATATTAAACGACTCAGGAAGCATCAAAAGAAGATGGAAGGAATATAAGATTGGGTATACCACAAAGAATTGGTCAACGTTCAATCATTTCAAGAGGTACCGTATGAGCAGGAACTGATGGTACTGAAGGAAGAAGTCCAAGCTGTCATGAAGGCATTGGCGAAAAACAAGGCTCCAGGAATTGACGGATACCAATTGAGATGTTTCGACAAACAGATGCAGCCCTGGAAGTACTCACTCGTCTCTGCCAAGAAATTTGGAAGACAGCTACACGGCCAACCGGCTGGAAAAAACCCATATTTATGCCTATTCCCAAGAAAGGTGGTCCCACCAAATGTGGAAATTATTGAACAGTATCATTAATATCACACAGAAGTAAAGTTTTGCAGAAGATCATTCAAAAGCGGCTGCAGCAGTATATCGACAGGGAACTGCCAGAAATTCAATCCAGATTTAGAAGAGAACATGGAACCAGGGATCTCATTGCTGATATCAGATAGATTGTGGCTGAAAGCAGAGAATACAGAAAGATATTTACCTGTGTTTTATTGACTATGCAAAGGCGTTTGACTGTGTGGATCATAACAACTATGGGTAACATTGCAAAGAATGGGAATTCCAGAACACTTAATCGTGCTTGTGAGGAACCTGTACATAGCTCAAGAGGCAGTTGTTGGAACAGAACAAGGAGATAGTGTGTGGTTTAAAGTCAGGAAAGGTGTGTGTCAGGGTTGTACCTTTTCACCATACTTATTTAATTAGTATGCTGAGCAAATAATCTGAGAAGCTGGACTGTATGAAGAAGAACAGGGCATCAGGATTGGAGGAAGACTCATTAACAACCCGCGTCACGCACATGACACATCCTTGCTTGCTGAAAGTGAAGAGAACTTGAAGCCCTTACTGATGAAGATCAAAGACCACAGCCTTCAGTATGGATTATACCTCAACATAAAACAAAAATCCTTACAACTAGACTAGTAAGCAACTCATGACAAATGGAGGAAAGATTGAAGTTTGTCAAGGATTTCATTTTACTTGGATCCATTCAACAGCCATGGAAGCAGCAGTCAAGAAATCAAAAGATGCATTGCATTGGGCAAATCTGCTGCAGAAGACCTCTTTAGAGTGTTGAAGAGCAAAGATGTCACCCTGAAGTCTAAGGTGCACCTGACCCAAGCCGTGGTATTTTCAGTCGAATCATATGCATGTGAAAGCTGGACTGTGAGTAAGGAAGACCGAAGAAGAGTTGACGCCTTTGAATTGTGGTGTTGGTGAAGCATATTGAGAATGCCATGTACTGCCAAAAGAACGAACAAATCTGTCTTGGAAGAAGTACAGCCAGAATGCTCCTTAGAAGCAAGGATGGTGAGACTGTGTCTTACATACTTTGGACATGTTGTCAGGAGGGATCAGCCCCTGGAAAAGGACATCATGCTTGGTAAAATAGAGGGTCAGTGAAAAAGAGGAAGACTGTCAAGGAGATGGATTGATACAGTGGCTGGAACAATGGTCTTAAGCATAACAACGATTGTAAGGATGGCGTAGGACTGGGCAGTGTTTTGTTCTGTTGTGCATAGGGTCACTATGAGTTGGAACTGACTCGACGGCACCTAACAACAACAACAACCTTCCCCATTAATGTAAACTCATTGCCCCCTAAATTTCCTATTTAATCTTTCAAGTTGCTGTTGTCAGTTTGATCCCATATAGATAGATCCTGGAAGAGCACAGTGCTTAAGGCAGACATTCTTTACTAGTTAAGCTAAAGTATTATTTGGTTTTAAGAAGACTTCAGGGGATATTTTTGGTTTAAGGTTTAAAGATTATGTCAGGGCAAAAGTTTCAGGGGTTCATCTAGCCTCCATGGCTCCAGAAGGTCTGGAGTCCATGAGAATTTGAAATTCTGTTTTACATTTTTCCCTGTTTTGACCGGGATACTTCTATAGAGTCTTTGATCAAAATGTTCGGTAATGGTAGCCAGGAACCATCCAGTTCCTCTGGTCTCATGGCACAGGAGGCAGTAGTTCATGGAGGCAGTTAGCTGCACATTCCATATCCTCCTCCTATTCTTCTGTGTTCCAAGTGAGTAGAGACTAATTGTGTCTTGGATAGCCTCTTGCAAGCTATTAAGACCTGAAGCACTACACAACAAACTAGGAGACAGAACAGAAGCACTAAACATGTTACTAGGCCAATTAACTGGAATGTCTCGTGAAACCAGGACTCTAAACCAAGGTACCAATTCCCATGAGGTGTCTGGTTGTACATAACCAGCCTCGGTGGCTACTCTTTTTTTTTTTGGTCATTGTTCTTTCTTCTTGTTGTAATTATACCTATCACACAACTTTTGCGAATTCAACTTTTTACTGGTGTCCAACTTCTTGACAACAGTTACACCAACTGGCTGTGTAACCCTTGATCAATGTGATTTTTCCATCACCATTAACTCCTCCTTTTCTCCTGCCCCCACCCTGGTAACCACTAATAAACTTTGTTCTCTCTACATTTGCTTTTTCATGTCTTTTTACATAAGTGATATCATACAGTATTTGTCCTTTTGTGATTGACATTTCACTGTGCATAATGTCTTCAAAGAAACCCTGGTGGTGTAGTGGTTAAGTGCTATGGCTGCTAACTAAAGGGTCGGCAGTTCAAATCCCAGGTGCTCCTTGGAAACTCTGTGGGGTGGTTCTACTCTGTCCTGTAGGGTTGCTATGAGTCGGAATCGACTTGATGGCACTGGATTTTGGTAATGTCTTCAAGCTCCATCCATACTGTAGCGTGTATCAAGACTTTGTTTCTCCTGCTGCTTGAGGAGTATTCTATTGCATGTATGTACCATATTTTTTAAACTTATATTTTGTAACCAGTTTTCTTGATGATTAGCATACTTCGATGTTTTAGCATCACATTTGGAATTTATTTTTATTTAAAAGACACATAGGTTGTACAGCAGAGTGAGGCATCATTCTAACTTTTACCTAGAATTTGTTTAATCCTTGTAAAAATCCTGTAAGACGGGTATGACTGTACCTGTTTTGTGTATTAGAAAATGGGTTCGCAGAGATGTTAATTTGCTCAGGGATGCACAGCTGTTGCTGAGTTGGGGCTTGTATTTCTGTAGTCTGGCTCTGGAGTCTAAGCATCCTACCACAAGGCCTTCCTATGTGTAGTTCTTTTCCTACAAGGTTTTTCTACTCCCTCCTCCACTACCCCCAAGTTAGCATCTTTACTTCTCTCAGTTCAGCACAATTGTTGCTTCCTTGAGGAAACTTTCCCTGAAATTGCTCATGTCTCACTGTTAACCTTCATGGAACCACCACTCCCTTGTAGTAATTTTCACAATGCTAACTTTGCATTTATTTTCGTGATTAGTAATATCCGTATGGTACACTACACTGACAACTCCCTGGGGGATGACTTTGCACCCCACCCCTCCACCATTGCATCCTCAGCACTTAACAGTGCCTAGGACATAGTAAGCTTAAGTATTTGTGGAGTGAAGTTGAAAAGAATCAAGAAGAATTTTGAAATATGGAAGAAATAGGGAGTTTGCCAGCGTCCTAAACAAACCACTTGAAATGTGGTCAAGCGTGTTATGCTGAACGTGTTAATGAAATTTTGAGTTGAGAATGTTAGTGTGCTTGTTTTGTCTTTCAGATAATCTCAAGGGGGTTGGAGGATGGGAATATGACAGCAGTAGCAATCATGAGGAAATTGTTTATCTGGTTAATTGGTGTAAGATTGCATGGAGACAATTACACTTTCAGGATCTAGCGAATAGTAATCCATTGTGGCTGGAAAGAATTTGAGGGGAAGTTATAGGATACACTGATGGGAAAAGGTTTACATCAGATAGTTACCCAGAAGTGAAATTTTCTAGAATTGTAAAAGTAGTATCTATCTTGTAAACACTCAAAGTACAGAAATATATAAAAGTGAAAGTAGTTGTGTCTTATTCTTTCTGGTTTCTCTCCCCAGGTAAAACACTGACAGCAACTGGGTGTACATCGTGCAGGCTGCCCTTTAGCCTGCCTAGAAGTACAATGAATGAGTGAAAGGAAGTGAATTAGTGGATGAAAGAAAATAATATGCTTCAGTTGGCTTTTCTTTAATTATTTGTTAGATGGGAGGAACCCTGGTGGCCCAGTGGTTAAGTGCGTGGCCACTAACTGAAAGGTCAGTGATTTGAACCCATCAGCCACTCCATGGGAAAAAGATGTGACAGTCTGCTTCTGTAAAGATTACAGCCTTGGAAATCCTATGGGGCAGTTCTACTCTGTCCGATAGGGTCGCTAATGAGTCAGAATCGACTTGATGGCAGTGGGTTGGGTGTATTTGTTAGGTGGAACATTGTTTCATATATTAATTTTTGGGGCCATTTATTTCTTTTTATTGGTTAATTATCTTTTATTGTATTCTATATTAATCTCTGCTTGTGGCAAATAATTAGCAGTTTGATTTATGTGTGCAGATTTTATTATAAAATATCAATCATTGCATTTTATGTTTTATTTGTCATGCTAAGAAAAGCCTTTACTTCAACATGATAAAATCATTCTAAGAAATAGTCCTCTAGTGTTTTCATGATTTCGTATTTTAAGCATGAAATGCTGAGTCCATCTGGAATTTGGGTGTTAGGTTAGGTATTTCGCTTTTTCTCTTATTGCTAATGAGTAGTCATTGAAGATTCCTGAGTACAAGATTGAAATGATAGGACCAGTAGAGGAGATATTAAGCCAGAGTTGAGTTTAAGTTCTGAATGTGATACTTACTTGGCTAATTGTCTCCTCCTATAAAATGCAGTTAATAATACCAAAAAAAAAAAAAAAAACCCGCTGCCGTCGAGTCCCACTTATAGTGACCCTAAAGGACAGAGTAGAACTGCCCCATAGGGTTTCCAAGGAGCGCCCAGTGAATTCGAACTGCCGTCCTTTTAGTTAGCAGCTGTAACTCTTAACCAGTACGCCACCAGGGTTTCCGCAGTTAATAATAGCACCTACTTAATGATTTGGAATCGACTCGACGGCAACAGGTTTGGCTTTTTTTGGTTTGGTGGTACAGTGGTTCAAAAGGTTGTCAGTTTGAACCCACCAGTCACTCTGTGGGAGAACCATGTGGCAGCCTGCTTCCATAAAGATTACAGCCTCGAAACCCTACTGGGCAGTTCTACCCTGTCCTGAAGGGTCGCTATGAATTGGAATCGACTCGACATCGGTGGGTCTCAGTTTTATTGGGAGCATTAAATGAGATAATCTATGAAGCACTTAGCATAGCTCTGCAAGTCTAAATAAGCTCTGCAAGTCTAAGGTGTAGTTAATCATGTTAAGACTTGTTACTGGTAATAATTATTACTAAGTCTTATTTTAGGAAATGTTATTTGTCAGTGGTGAAAGATAGATTAAAGGGTGAGAGAATAGGAACAGGCATAATTTTAGGCAAGGTGAAAATTGATGAGGGTCTGACTATGATGATGGGAACTTCTACCCACAGTTAAAAGTGCTATCAGATTTTTCTAGGGGTTGGAGTAATCTTATAAGGTAATAAAATCTTAGTAATTCAAGGTGACTGTTTATAATGATCTTGCACCTTGCCCAGTGACAGTGGACAAGCTCTGGCCTAGGGGAGGCAACCATGTAGTAGGCTGCAACCATGCTGCGTCCCCAGCCTTGGGGAGGGTGCCCTCTTCCAGTGTTCCCTGTTGGGTGTTCTGCTTCAGTCCTGAGTATTCTTTAGAGTTCTGTTTACTACCCTGTAGATTATCCCATGTTACGATTAACAATTATTTGTATTAAACTTACTGTTTTTAAGCTACTGCCTCGCCTCTGTCTCTGTCTTGGACCATAATTGACGTAACCATACAGTGCAGAAATTAAGGCATAACAGAAGTTAGTGCACTTAAAAGATCTGTAGATTTACATTGTCACTGCTGACTTTCCACCTTGGGTGTTCACTACCCTAGAGCACACCCTTCTAGCCCCTCTTTTCCTTCCTTCATATCCTTGCTCAAGCCCTGCCCAGCTCCACTCTATCCTTGTCTGACCTTCACAGACTGCTGTCTTCTTTGAATTGCTGTAATTCTTATTGTACAGATTAACAACTTACCCTTGGCATATTTTAATTTTGCTCTTGTTTTCTTTTTTCTCAGTGTGTGTATGTGTGTGTGTGTGTATATATATATATACACACACACACACATATATATATAAAACCGAACCATTGCTACTGAGTCAATTCTGACTCATGGTAATCCTATAGGACAAAGCAGGGCTGCCTCATAGAGTTTCCAAGACTATAAATCTTTACAGGAAGCAGGCTGCCACATCTTTCTCCCACGGAGTGCACTGTGGGGTCAAACCATCGATCTCTCAGTTAGCAGCTAAGTGCTTAACCACTGCATCACCAGGGTTCCATTCTCAGTATATAAACTTGTTGCCGTTGAGTTGATTTCAACTCACAGCGACCCTACAGGACAGAGTAGAACTGCTCCATAGGGTTTCCAAGGAGCACAGGTGGATTTGAACTGCTGACCTTTTGGTTAGCACCGTAGCTCTTAACCTTTATACCACCAGAGTTTCCCAAAAATAATATATATTAATTTAAAAATATTGCCTTTTTCTCTACTGGAACAGTTTATGACATAATTTTAATTAAAACTCTTCATGTATATTTTTGACAGTGTCTTGTATCATATGTACCCAAATATGAGTTTTTTTCCCTCACAATTTTATCTCTGAGAAGATAGAGCTACCTTATATTCAAGTCCCTACAAAATCTTTCATAGAATACTCAATTATTTCACTTAAAAATGTGTTCCTTGGAGAAGCACACTTGTTTTCATATAACCTAAATTCATAATTGAGCATTTAATCAGCATTCCTAAAAATTCGTTAGACATTTGAATATTTCATCAACAGCCCAAATGTCTGTCTATTTATTCCACTTGGGGGAAATATGTTTTTTGGATCTTTTCTTAGAAAAATAGACTTCTTATATTTAGGATTGCTTTATGTTTGAGCATTTATGATATGTATTCTGTATCATCCAAGATTTTAAGATCTCTGGGGGTGGAGATAGTATACGTTCTATACTTAGTTATATCCCAGTGACCAGAGCAGTGCTGTGAATGTAAGAATTCAGTAAATGTTGATTCTTAGGAAAGTGTCCTTTGAAGAGCTAACTCAAGTGTCATTTCCTCTCCAAAGACTTTCCTGATGTCTTCTTCCTCCTTTGGAAGAACTGCATTTGCCAGAAGACTCTAATGCTGCCCTGCGTTTACTAGTAGACTTTTCTGTGATTGTCTTGCCTGCTGTACATAAACTCTGAGGGACAGCAAGCATGTCTGATTCATCTTCTGTCTTTAGAGTCTTGAACAGTGCCTGGTACCTACTACATCAATGCTTTTTGGAACAAAGCATGAATGGGCTTGAAGAACTATAGAGGAGTAAACAGTAACTTTCACTGTCTAAATTCTTTCTCAGGGGTCAGTAGATTTAGATAGAACAATTTTGAAGGTATCATTTACTGCCTGTATACTCTCATTGCTTGTCATCTGAATCCCAAGGACCAGATACATTTAGATATCATAGTGTTCTTTGCTGATGGAACTCCAGGAACTAAGCACTACAGTATTTTAAAAAAGCAGATGTTAAAACACAGATCCAGGTTTATGCATGGACAGAGATGATTTCTTGGGTCTGTATAATTTGAGTGGAAGTGGTTGTCAGTATTGCCTTCATTGAGACTACATACAGCTCTGGCCCTGTAGCTCTTGAACAATCTTTAATTTCTGGTTGGCACCATCCCGTCTCTTCTGCCTTGGGTCTGTGGTTACCAAATGCACTAGCTGAGGAGAAGTGACTGCTGCTGTATCTAGCATGCCAAACTGGGATGTCATATAAATTAGGATTGCATAAAGCTATTAAAAAAAAAAATTCAACTTTATGAGGTTCTGCTAACAGTAAATTTACTGTTTTTAAAATTTTAAACATGGTTTATTCCCACCAAAAGTTAAGCAGAACTTGTGTAAAGTTAACACTTTCCGTATGTAAAAGACTAGAGTGGTTTTATTTCCAAGTATGATAGTGTATCCAGTTGAATGGACAGCTAGGCAGCTGTTTTGACTTTGAACCATTGTATTGAAATGGTGTTTTCATTTTAGAGAAGAGAGTGAGGAAGAAAGGACATTCATTTTTATCTAGGCTAGGGCTAGGCACCGCTATGTATGTTGTTCCATTGAATTCTTACAACAGTGATGTTTGCCACAATTTTCTAAAACTTTTTAATTCAAGGTAATTGTATATTCACATGTGATTGTAAGAAACAATACAGAGAGATCCCTGTTAATAACAGTGTAATTGTACCCTTCACTCACTTTCCTCCAATGGTAACAGCTTACATAACTGCAGTACAAGATTACAACTAGGAAATCGACATTGACTGAATCCATTGATCTTATTCAGATTTTATTAGTATTAATATGCATTTTGTGTGTGTGTTCTATGCAATTTTACCACACATGTTGAGTATCATTTCTTTTTAAGCATGTGGGAGAAATAGGCTCAGAAAAGCTGTGACTTGCACAAAGTGTAGGTCTGTTTGATCCAAACTTTTGCTTTTTCAGTAATAATAATCATTAATAATAGTAATCAGTAGTAATAATGTAACAATGACTGAAACTCCTGTTTCCATTTGAAGCATATTGAGTACTTACTGTGTGCCAGTGACTGAGCTTGTT
The DNA here is from genome assembly GCF_030014295.1 of Loxodonta africana. Lineage (NCBI taxonomy): Eukaryota > Metazoa > Chordata > Mammalia > Proboscidea > Elephantidae > Loxodonta > Loxodonta africana. Next base: position 170,242,563 of record NC_087345.1, on the reverse strand, counting down.
TAAACCCTGCAACAGCTGTACCACACAAACTATAGTGAAGGCTGTGGAATCCGGAGCTCGATGGGACTGCCTTGTTTCTGTCGGTCTCGAAAGTTTTCTTCCTTTGACGGGGTGCACTTTACCATTTTTCTATTTCTCTCAATTCGTGGAAAATATTTGGTTTCTTTCCCTGACAGGTTTTCCGCCTTATACAGATTCCAGCTTTCACAGGTTTTACTGTACAATTGAATTAGTATTGTTAAATACTGCATCTTATTGCCAAAGAATAGGTAATTATTTTTACAGGCTCTGAAATCAATAACAAAATAATGATATTTCACCCTCTCTTTACATATTTTTGGTGGTTTCCTTAGTAAAACACATGTGTTATGAGTTAGGATGTCACCTGGAAGGAGAGAAAGGAGCAGGAAGGTTTCTCCTGAGTGATTTCTTATAATCTAAATTGCTTCACAGACAGTTGCTATGCACTCTCTGTCTTAGCAGAAGTATCGTGTTCCATGGGTGGGGTGGAGAGGTAAGTGTCTCTCCATCTCGTCTCGCTTTGAACGTTGACCATAACCACTGACTTGGCAATTTAAAAAAAAAAAAAAATGTATATTTAAAATGAGACCTGTGTTACTATACGTGCGAGATGCCTTCAAAATAGTTTTTACTAAATTATAAATAAGAGCTGGTTAAGGCACAAATGCCAGGCTTTTCAGGGAATAAATGTAAAACCACTAAGAATACTAAAGCATGTAATTAGGGTAATTAAAAAAAAATAGTATTTAGCTTTTTTTGCGGGGGGGTCCAAAATTAAATATAGTCCCAGGAATGTTTGAATTTAATCGACTCTTCCAAGTTACATATCTAACTTTCAAAGTGGTACCTAATACATTTGGCTGTGAATTCTCACTGATTAGTAGAATATTATTATAGCACTTTAGGATGATGCTAGATAGAATAATTAGCAGCCTATAATTTACTTACTATTCTCTGCTAGTTAAAGATCTTGTAAAGCTGTACCTGCTATGAACAGCAGCACTTGTTCAGACTAAAAATAACAGCAGTACTGTGTGCTGTAGGTTCCAGAAGATCTTGGTGTTTTTGTAGAGAGCACACAGAAATAAAAGGAATTTTGTCCTTTTTACCTCATGTAATCCCACTGGAAAATGAAACATGTGCTATGAGTTGATATCGACTTCTGCCAGGTCACCTCCCTAAAGAGTCTCGGGCAAGCACTGTTGCAACATTTCTTGGACAGCGGTCTGATAGCCTCTGAACGAGATGGATAGTTGATGTAGCTCGCTACTGTGAAACACTGTGCTACTGTCTGTCCTTATGAAGTGTCTAGTGAGGAGCGAGCGCCATGTGTAACCTGGATCTGTTACTTTAACTCTTTCAGTGGGTATTAGATACACTTTACATACCTGAAATCTAGACTTAAAATTTAAACTAAGCCTTTTTTTTTTTTAATGGTTAACTGTGATAATACCGTGTGTCTTTCTTGTCTTTCTTTTCAGAACTTTATTTTGGATGCTAGATAATATAAACATTTTTGATGCAATAAATAACTAGGAACTATTTGGAAACCACAAAACCTTTTTAATGGACCGCTCTATCAATTTGCTGCTCTTCTAAGGAAGTTTTTCCTATTCATGACTCATTTCACTCTTTGGCTAACATTGAAGGAAATGTAATAACGATTAAAAAAAGGAATGTATGCTTTTTCTTCTCTTTGGAAAACTCATACACATTTTTTGTCTAGGGTTATGTAAACTTGGATGACTGTAGAATGTTGACAACGATGAAAGGTAAAAACTAGCTTGTTAATACATATGTGTTTGGAGTTAAAAAAATCAAGAAGTTTCCTTTGCTTCTTCAGAGAAGTGCTTTACTTGATGGCACAGAATACAAACCCAGTAAAAACAACGTGTTCCAGGCCATCGTGTACACACACCTGAAGCGAAATTAGTGAGATCACCCTAAGATTACACTTTGTGTTTTATTTTCATTTTATAGGTCTTTATGAGCTGTTGGCTGCTCTGCCAGCCCAGCTGCAGCCACATGTGGATAGCCAGGAAGATCTGACCTTCCTCTGGGATATGTTTGGTGAAAAAAGCCTGCATTCACTGGTGAAGGTAAACCATGCTGATGTCAGATTCTCTTTGAGAAAAACATATGGAAAAATATTTTGAGTGCCATCTAGTAAACCAGAGATCAAATTGTTGCTGTCTGCAAACAAAACATCCTTGTTTCATTTCACTGGCGGGCGTGGACGTTGTTAAAAGATTCCACCAAAAATACATAGATGATTTCATTTAATGGTGGTGACCTGGCCCTGCATACTAATGTAGCAAACATGTGCTCACCGTTGTTAGAAAAAGAATATGAAATAGTAGCGGGAAGGTTTAGACTCCTTTATGGTCAACATTCATGAGCTGGAATTTAACTTAAATAAATAAATATTCACAGCAGAAATTAGAAGGAATACATTTTCTGAGGTCAAGGATGGCAGCAGTTCAGTAGCCGCATTAATTTAAAATAATTTCCTTTAACAAAGTCAACTGAAATTCTAGTAAGTTGTTTCTTTTATTGGCACGACTCTTCTGAAATGATATTTTGTATATAAATACATCAGTGCTAAATATGAATAAAAACAGCTTTTGGAGGGAGTCTTAGTAAAGAATCATGCCATGAAAATGATCAGCCACCAGAAATCAGATCTGGCCAGAGAGCAACACTGGGAGTGATCAGAACTCATAAGGCAGTAAAATGAGAACAAGAAACTTGCTGGAAAATATGCCACTCTTGTTTCTGGAAATATGAATTGCATTTTCTTCCATTTAACTCAAACTAGAGGGAATTGAGAGGTCTCAATTGAGTCTATAAGAGGTAGAAACCCATGCCTCAACAATATCTGGACCTATATACTTAATTCAGCTAAATTTGTTAGGGTTGTCTGTTATGGTAAGAGGCTTTTAATTGATGTTGAAAATAAACAACTTCTCTGTTACAATTGCTTCACAGAACAGAATTCTTATTCCTGGTGTCAAATTTACTGAAATTTGTGTGTTTCAAATAGTGGCAACTTTCAAGAAGTGCTGATATGTGATTTTCTTAGTAGACCATTTAAAGACTAGTTAGCTTTGTTTGTTATTGTTCTTTTTAATAACAGCGTAATTGCCAAGGGGTTTGTTAGAAATAGTCTTTGATTATAATTGATCAAGTTTGTAACTTTGTGAGGCGATCAGAAATATTCCTGTGTTGAATATATGCAAGTTGAACACCTATAGACTTATTTAGGTTGATTCGATCTTTTGATAGAAGAAATAAAATGTATTTGAAGTGCCATTATCACCCCTTAATCAATAAACAAACATGCCCAAAACAATGGAGGCATGTTTGTTTGTATTTATAACTTGTTTTCATTCTCAGTTTCCTAACTTAAAGTGGAAATCATAATACCTGTAGACAAGGTTGTTCGTGAATTTCAGATACGATAGTGAAGATCTAAGTTACTTGATAGTTATGAGGTGGTAAAAAAAAAAAAAAAAACAAACCCATTGCTGATGAGTTGATTCCGAATCACAGTGACCCTATAGGACAGAGTAGAACTGCCCCATAGGGTTTCCAGGGAGTAGCTGGTGGATTCAAACTGCAGATCTTTTGGCTAGCAGCCGAGCTCTTAACTACTGATTAGGCAAATATAAGTAGGCATTATTCAATATTGAGGAACAAGTTAATTATCATAGCATGCAAAGGACCACAAACTAACTGTAGAGATGGCTGTTATTCCTATTAAAGGAATAAAAACGGATATGTGAAAAAATTCTTAGTTATCCTGGCTTTTGAGTTTTAACCATAGGGTTTTTTCCCAGAGCTTTAAGCCAGTTCAAACCAGTTCAGTCATGGCCAACGAAGCTAAATTGGAACGGGCCCAAATTTTTATAATGTGGGTGATCTGGAACTATAACGGGAACAGGAAAAATTACTGGTTGAAGTCCTGGAATGGGAAACTCAGTAGAGGCATAATGAGCCCTTTGAGGAGCCTAATGCATGAGATTGGATTATTGGCAGGACTGAGGAAAGCAACATACATTCAGAGCAGTGCAGTTGGCTGCCATCTTTGAGTGGAGCACAGCTGTTTCCAACTCTACTCAAAATCCAATGGGCAAAAGATTTAGTTGCTATGCAACATGTATGCTGCCCTTGTTTCTAAGAGGAAGATTAGGTTTTTAAGAGGGCTTCAACTTCTAATTTTTCCTGTTGTGGTTATGGTTCTTGTTCACCCAAATTTTAAAAATTCGAGTCTGCTCAGTTTCACATCCTCAGCCATGACTGAACAGGGAAGAGCCGGTTCAAAGCCCTGTTTTTTTCCTCCAAAGTATATGTCAGTATTAAGTGGTTAGGAAGCATTCTAGAGGGTGTAGGTATTTGGTTTTATAAAAACGAAGCAATTAAACTGATGTCAATATTTAAATAGCACAATACTGCATGTACTATTACAAATGTTTTTGTTAATATAAGATGTATTTTTCAAATTAGTTTTATTATGTTTAACTCTAGTATATTCTCAATTTTTTCATAGTTCTCCCAATCCCTGAACTTTTATCACATGGAGATCTCAAGTGTGTCCTTTGACTGACCTATTCTATTAGTTTTCAGATACATAAAGCCTAAAATGACTCCAGGAGGCAAGCTCAGGGGACTGCAGCTTTAAACAGCTGGAAAAAACTGCTTAGCTGTATTCCAAGTGCCTCTATTTAAGGATGGATGATAAAAACCTTCAGCTATTGTACATAAATCTTAGTAGAGCAAAAGGAATTTGTTTGAAAGATTTGTTTTAGAGTGAATCAAAAAGTGCTTTGGTTTTATGCTCTTTTGCTTGCAATCGAAGCTGTTGGTATGTGATTTAGAACTGGGTGAACACAAAACTTGATTTCATTCTAGCAAGGAATTTTCATAGTTGTCATTTTATTTTGTGTTAAAAAAAAAAAGAGGGGGTGTTAAATCACCACACAGTTTTAAATATGTAGAAATAACTCTAACTTTTTGTCTAGTAAGAAGCCCTGGTGGCATACTGGTAAAGCGCTTGGCTGCTAACTGAAAGGTCAGTGGTTCAAACCAACAGCTGCTCCATGGAAGAAAGATTTGGCGTTTGCTTCCGTAGATTTACAGCTTTGGAAACCCTGTGGGGCAGCTCTGCCCTGTCCAATAGGGTCACTATGAGTTGGAATGAATCGACAGCAGTGAGTTGGGATTTGGTTTTTTGTCTGATGTGAAATATTTGGAAGGAGAGGCAGTTTTGACATCGTAGTATATGGGACAGTTATAGCAAGCCACCTTAGGATATGGAACTGTACCGTTCTTTAATGCAGATAACTTGCGCCTTCTGCGTTGGTTTGCTGGCCGAATCCTCACCACACAAGGTATTTTTGTAAGGACTCTATACTAATTTTTTTACAGCAACATGTGGAAGAGAATTCGCATGGCAGAGCTTGTGAGGGTGCTTCATGGGGAGAGGGTGCGGCCAGCAAACACATGTAGAAGGTGTGCGTTATTTGTGTAAAAATGTGATAGTCTGGCACAAAATACTGTAGGATATGCACTTGTTACTGGAAAAGAAGTATGGTGCTTCTGTAGAGTGTTAGGGGGTCCCTGGGTGGTGCAAATGGTTACGTATTCAGCTACTAACCAAAAGGTTGGTGATTCAAATTGACCCAGAGGCATCTTGGAAGAAAAGCCTGGTGATCTGTTTCTGAAAAATCAGAGTCTTGAAAACCCTATGGAAGGCAGTCCTACTGTGAAACACATGGGATTGCCATGAGTTGGAATTGACTTGGTGGCAACTGGTTTTTGGTTTTATAACGTGTTAAAACCACTGCCATCGAGTTGATTCTGACTCGTAACGACACTCTGCAACAGGGTAGAACATCCCCATAGGGCTTCCAAGGCTGTAAATCTTTACAGAAACAGATTGACACATCTTTTCTCCTGCGAAGTAGCTGGTGGGTTCGAACCACTGACCTTTCAGTTAGTAGCTGAGTGCTTTTAACTATTGTGCCACTAGGGCTCTCCAAAGAGTACTAGCTGAGGGTATTTTTTAAAAGTTTCTAAATGGAAAAGCTGTAGAGGAATAATGAGAAGTGTGAGCATGAGGTGTTAGAAGAATAAGAAGGGACATGATATTGGTAGAAGATGGAAATATTATATGAGGGGCAGCAAGACAAAGATATCAGAATCCACACAATCTTGTGGATGTGACGTTGTTGCTAGTTGCCGTTGAACTGATTCTGACTAACGGCAACCGCCTGTGTGCAGAGTAGAACTGCTCTTCTGGGCTTTCAAAGCTGTGACCTTTAGGCATCAGTTCATCAGGTGTGTCTTTCGAGGCACTTCTGGGTGGGTTCAAATCGTCAACCTTATGGCTAGTAATTGAGCACTTAACTCTTTGTCCCACCCAGGTTCTCCTAGGGAATGTGATAGACCACCAGTAAACGGGGAGGCACATTTTTGATCCATCTCTTGCAAATATAAAGGACCATGAGGCATGTGTGTTGTGTCTTAACCTCATTTCTAGATTTATCTTCTACCTTTTTTTTTCCCTACAGAGAGTTTTTTGCTTTAAATTTTATTTTATTTAATAACATAGTATGTATTTTGGTAATCTGGTTTAACTTCATTTTATAACAAGATATAACAAGGCATAAAGACTTGCTTAAATTTTATATTTCTTTTCAATAAGGGTGGTAGTTCTGTTTGCTCAGAAATTTTTGTTCTGTTTCACAGTTTTCTTAGATTTCTAGGATAAGATCATCAAATTGTTGGTGCCTTTTGTATATATGTTGGGAGAAGAAAAAGTAGTAATCTGAATTTTATCCTTTTTGTGATTCTGAAGTATTTCAAGAAAACATAAGTTGATATTTTCAAGAAAAAATTCCCAGTATCATTGAATTATTTCTATTTTTGTAATTTCAGCCTTGAAGGGACGTTGATAAAAGCCCAGCTAGGCCCTGATAACATTTAGTTACATAGTTTTAGCTTTTGAATATTGATTCATTCATTCAGCCCGCATTTGTCCAGTACTTGCTGTGTACCAGGCACTGTGTGGGCCACTGGGACTAACATTTCTAATAGGACAGGCACAGTCCCTTGCCATGTGGAGCCTCTGGTGTCCCGAGAGGGGTTGGAGTTATAGATGAGGGAAGGGGTAATTACAGTATTCTATGATAGGCCATGTTTATAGCTTTTTATGAGAGTTACAAGGTGCTTAATACAACGCGGGGCTCAGGGAGGGGCTCATGGAGGACGTGGTATCTTAAGCTAAATAAAACCTGAATGCTGAGTAGGAGTACATCAGGTGAGAGTATTTAGGGGCAGTCTTAGGCAGAAGGAATGACATATGCAAATACCTGGAGTCAAGTGTGAGCATCCTATTTTTAGGATTGAGCCTGACAGGTTTATCTGAGTAAGATAGAGTGTGGGGAGCAGTGCAGAGTATGGCACAAAAAGAATAAAATCTGAATTTTATCCTTTTTGTGATTCTGAGGAGCCCTGGTGGCGCAGTGGTTCAGAGCTTGGCTGCTAACCAAAAGGTTGGCAATTTGAATCTACCAGCCACTCCTTGGAAACCCTATGGGGCAATTCTACTCTGCCCTATAGGATCCCTATGAGTTGGAATCAACTCAGCAGCAGTGGGTTTCAGGTTGTGATTCTGGAGTATTTCCACAAAACATAAATTGATATTTTGAAGAAATTTTTCCCAGTATCATTGAATAATTGTATTTCTGTGATTTCAGTCTTGAAGGAACATTAACAATCGTGTCATCTATGAATAAAGACAGTTTTTTTTTTTTTTTTAATTTCTTACATAGCCAAGAGTCTTGTCCTGATGGTTGTAACATTAGCCAGGACTTCCAGTACAGTGTCGAGTAGGGATAGTGAGAGGGGTCATCCTTGTCTTGTTTCTAGTATGAGGGGAAAAGCATCTAGTATCTCAGCATTAAGTATGATTTTACTTCCAGTTTGCTGAGAGCTTTATTTTTTTGTTATTGTACTTTACATGAAGGTTTACAGAGCAGATTAGTTTCTCATTATACAAGTAATCCACATATTGTTTATAGCATCGGTTGCCAACCCCACAACATGTCTACACTTTCTTCTTTCTACCTTGGGTTCCCCATTACCAGCTTTCCTGCCCCCTTTTGCCTTCTCATCCTTCCCCCTTGGCTTGTGTGCCAATTTAGTTTAGTTTTGTTTTTTGTTTTATGGGCCTGTCTAATCTTTGGCTGAAGGGTGAACCTCAGGAGTGACTTTAGTACTGAGTTAAAAGGGTGTCCGGGGGCCATACTCTCGGGATTGCTCCACTCTCTGTCAGACCAGTAAGGGTGGTCTTTTTTTGTAAGTTAGAATTTTGTTCTATATTTTATTCCAGCTCTGTCTGGGACCCTCTATTGTGATCCCTGTCAGAGCAGTCAGTGGTGGTTGCCAGGCACCATCTAGCTGTGCTGGACTCAGTCTGGTAGAGGCTGTGGTAGCTGTAGCCCATTAGTCCTTTGGACTAATCTTTCCCTTGTGTCTTTCATTCTCTTCATTCTTCTTTGCTCCAGATGGAGTGGGACCAGTGGAGTATCTTAGGTGCCCACTCATAAGGTTTTAAGACCTCAGATGATACTCACCAAAGTTGAATATAGAACATTTTCTTTATAAAATATGCCAGTTGAGCTAGATGTTCCTTGAGACCATGGTCCCCAGCCCTCAGCCCAGTAATTCGGTCCCTCAGAGAGTTTGGATGTGTCTATGAAGCTTCCATGACCTTGCCTTGGTCAAGTTGTGCTGACTTCCCCAGTGTTGTGTACTGTCTTACCCTTCAGAAAGTTACCACTTATCTATTACCTAGTTGGTGTTTTTTCCTTCCCTCTCTAGAAACCATCAAAGATTATTTCTTTCTGTGTGTAAACCTTTCCATAAATTTTTATAATAGTGGTCTCATATAGTATTTGTGCTTTTGTGATTGACTAATTTCACTCAGCAAAAATGCCATCCAGATTTATCCACATTGTGAGATGTTTCACAGATTTATTATTTTTCTTGTGTGTAGTATTCCATTGTGCTGAGAGTTCTTATTGTGAATGAGTGTTAGATTTTGTCAAATGCTTTTTTGCATCTGTGGATATGATCATATGATTTTTTTTAACTTTACCATGTCGATGTGATGGATTATATTAATGGATTTTCTAATGTTAAACCATCCTTACTTGCAATACATCCCATTTGGTCTTGTTGTATAATTCTTTTTATATATTGAATTTGCTAATACTTTATTGAGGATTTTTGTGTTTGCGTTCATGGAAGATATTTGTCTGAAATTTTCCTTTCTTGTAACGTCTTTGTCTGTTTGTGGTATTGGGGTACTCCTGGCCTCATAGAATAAGGTAGGCAGTGTTCCCTCTGCCTTTTTTTTTCTGAAAGAGCTTGCTAAGGAATTAGTGTCATTTCTTCCTTAAGTGGTAGAATTCACCAGTAAAACCCTCTGGGCATAGTGTTTTCTTTTTTTGGAAGGTTATTAGTTATTGGTTAAATTTCTTTAATATACATAAAAAAACCAAACCCGTTGCCATTGAGTCAATTCCTACTCATAGCAACCCTGTAGGACAGAGTAGAACCACTCAAAGGGCTTCCAAGGAGCAGCTGGTAGATTCGAATCACTGACCTTTTGGTTAGCAGCCAAGCTCTTAATGACTGTGCCACCAGGGCTCCTTAATATGTCTACCCATTGTCTTCGAGTCAATTCTGACTCATAGTGACCCTATAGGACAGAGTAGAACTGCCCCATAGAGTTTCCAGGGAGCACCTGGTGGATTCCAACTGCTGACCTTTTTGGTTAGCAGCTATAGCTCTTAACCACTATGCCACTAGGGTTTCCAATATATAGGTCTTTTCATATCACCTGTTTCTCCTTATGTGAGTTTGGTAATAGGTATTTCTCAAGGAATTGACCCATTTCATCTAAGTTACAAATTTGTGGGCATACAGTTAATAATGTTTGTTTATTATCCTTTTAACATCCATAGGACTAATGATTTCTCTTTCATTTCTGATAATGTAATTTATATCTTTTTTTTTTCCCTTGGTTACCTTAAATAGAGGTTTTTCCATTTTATTGATCTTTTCAAAGAACCAGCATTTAGTTTCATTGTTTTACTCTTTTGAATTCCTGTTTTCAATATTATTGATTTCTGCTCTAATTTTATTATTTCTTCTGCCTGCTTTATGTTTATATTGCTCTTCTTTTCTCTTGTTTCTGAAGGTGAAAGCTTAGATTATTGATTGTAGGCCTGTCTTCTTTTATAAATATTTATTCAGCATTATGGATTGAATTGTATCCCCCCAAAATACCTGTCAACTTAGCTAGGAAATGATTTCCAGTATTGCAAGATTGTCCACCATTTTGCCATTTGATGTGATTTATCTATGTGTTGTAAATTCTGTCTCTATGATGTTAATGAAGCAGGATTAGAGGCAGTTATGTTAATGAGGCAGGACTCAACCTACAAGATTAGGTTGTATCTTGAGTCAATTTCTTTAGAGATATAAAAGAGAGAAGCCAGCAGAGAGACAGGGAGACCTCATACCACAGGAAAGCAGTGCCAGGAGCAGAGTGCATCCTTTGAACTTGGGGTCCCTTCGTCTCAGAAGCTCCTAGACCAGGGAAGATTGATGACAAGGACCTTCCCCCAGAACTGAGAGAATGAGAAAGCCTTCTTCTAGTGCTGGCATCTTGAATTTGGACTTCTAGCCACCTAAACTGTAAGAGAATAAATTTCTCTTGTTAAAGCCGCACACTTGTGGTATTTCTATTGTAGCAGCTCTAGATAACTAAGACATGCTGTAAGCATTATTTTTGTTGCATTCTACAGATTTCGATAAGTTATATTTTCATTTTTATTTATTTCAGAATATTTTCACTTTATCTTGAGACTTCTTTTTGAGCCATGTGTTATGTAGAAGTTATTTTATCTCTAAATATTTTGCAATTTTTCAGCTGTCTTTTTGTTACTGATTTCTAGTTTAGTTTTATTGTAGTCTGAGAGCATATTTTCTGTGATTTTTATTATTTTAAGTTAATTAAGGTGTGTTTTACGGCTCAGAATATGATCTGTCTTAGTGATTGTTCCATGTGAAACTGAGAAGAATGTGTATTCTGCTATTGCTGGATGAAGTACTCTGTAAATAGCAATTAGATTAAGTTGACTGATGGTGCTGTTCAGTTCAATAGTATCCTTACTTGATGGCCCCCTGTCGGATCTGTGAATTACTTACAGAAGAGTGTTGAAGTCTCTATCTATAATAGTCGATGATTTATATCTTTGTCCTCGCAACTCTTTTAGTTTTTGCCTCAAGTACTTTGACACTCTTTATAGATGCATGCATGATAAGGATTTTTGTGTTTCCCTGAAGAATTGACTCCTTTATTATTATGCAATGTCCTTGATAATTTTCTTGGTGGTGCAGTGGTTAAGCACTTTAAGCACTTGGCTCCTAACTGAATGGTTGGTGGTTCAACCCACCAGCTGCTACGTGGGAGAAAGATGTGAAAGTCTGCTTCCGTAAAGATCACAGCCCTGGAAACACTGTAGGGCAATTCTACTCTGTCCTGGAGGGTCACAAGCAGTCAGAATTGACTTGATATCAACAGGTTTGGTTTTTTTGATACTGCTGTGGCCAGTCAGAGTGGGGATATAAGGAGCTCGGGTGATTAATGGAGTCTTAGCTCATATCCATCTCACAGTGGGTCCAGTGGATCCCCAAACCCATCCTGTAGTTATTTCCCGAGTTCCAGGATGTATAATTGGAAGAGACATACTCAGTAGCTAGCAGAACCCCCACATTGGATCCCTAACATGTGGAGGAAGGGCTATTGTGTTAGGAAAAGCCAAGTGAAAGCCATTAGAACTGTCCCTACCTAGGAAAATAGTAAACCAAAAGCAATACAGCATTCCTGGAGGGATTGCAGAAGTTACTGCCGCTGTCAAAGACTTGAAGGATGCAGGGGTGGTGATTCCCACTACATCCCCATTCAACTGGCATATTTGGCCTTTGCAAAAAACAGATGGATTTTGGAGAATGACAGTGGATTATTGAAAACTTAACCAAGTGGTGACTCTAATTCCATCTGCTGTTCAGATGTTGTTTCACTGCTTCAGCAAATTAACATATCTCCTGGTACCTGGTACACAACTATTGATCTGGCTAATGCCTTTTTCTCCATACCTATTTTGAACGACAACCAGAAGCAGTTTGCTTTCAGCTGGCAAGGCCAGCAATACACCTTCACTGTCCTACTTCAACTCCCCAGCCCTCTATCATAATTTAGCCCACAGGGACCTCGATCGCCTTTCCTTTACACAGGATGTCACACTGGTCCATTATGTTGATGATATTATGCTGATTGGACCTAGTAAGGAAGAAGTGTCAATGACTCTGGACTTAGTGGTAAAACATTCACATGCTAGAGGGTGAGAAATTAATCCAACAAAAATTCAGCACCTTCCATCTCAGTGAAATTTCTATGAGTCCAGGGTGGTGTAGGGCATGTTGAGATATTCCTTCTAAAATGAAGGTTAAGTTATTGCATCTGGCCCCTCCCACAACTAAATAGGAGGTATAGCGCCTGGTAGGCTTCTTTGGATTTTTGAGGCAGCATATCCCTCATTTGGCTGTACTGTTGTTGTTGTCATTGTTAGGTGCCGTTGAGCGTGTTCCTATTCCTAGCGATACTATGTACGACAGAATGAAACACTGCCTGGTCCTGCATCATCCTCACAATCATTGTTATGCTTGAGCCAATTGTAGCCACTGTGTCAATCCATCTCGCTGAAGGTCTTCCTCTTTTTTGCTGACCCTCCATTTTACCAAGCATGGTTCCCTTCTCCGGTGACTGATCCCTCCTGATAACATGTCCAAAGTATATGAGATGTAGTCTCGACATCCTTGCTTCCAAGGAGCATTCTGGTTGTACTTCTTCCAAGACAGATTTGTTTGTTCTTTTGGCAGTCCATGGTATGTTCAGTATTCTTTGCCAACACCAAAATTCAAAGGCATCAGTTCTTCTTCAACCCTTCTTATTCATTGTCCAGCTTTCTCATGGATGTGAAGCAATTAAAAATACCATGGCTTGGGTCAGGCGCACCTTAGTCTTCAAGGTGACATCTTTGCTTTTCAACACTTTAAAGAGGTCTTTTGCAGCAGATTTGCCCAATGCAATGTGTCTTTTGATTTCTTGACTTCTGCTTCCATGGAAGTTGATTGTGAATCCAAGTAAAATGAAATCCTTGAGAACTTCAGTCTCTTCTCCGTTTATCATGGTGTTGCTTATTGGTCCAGTTGTGAAGATTTTTGTTTTCTTTATTTTGAGGTGTAATCTATACTGAAGGCTGTGGTCTTTGATCTTTATCAGTAACTGTGTCATCTTTTTCACTTTCAGTAAGCAAGGTTGTGTCGTCTGCATAATGTAGGTTGTTAATGAGTCTTCCTCCAATCTGATGCCCCATTCTTCTTCTTCATATAATCCAGCTTCCTGGATTATTCGCTCAGCATACAGATTCAGTAACTATGGTGAAAGGGTAAAGCCTTGATGCACACCTTTTCTGACTTTAAACCATGCAGCATCCCCTTGTTCTATTTGAATGACAGGTGTGCTATTCTGGCCTGTTTATCAAGTGACTCGAAGAGGTGCTAGTTTTGAGTAAAAAAAGGGCCCAGGAAAAGAGAAGGCTCTGCAACAGGTTCAGGCTGCTGTGTAAACCACTCTGCCACTTGGGCCATATGATCTGGCTGATGCAATGGTGCTTGAAGTGTGAGTAACATATAGAGAGGCTGTTTATCAGTAACCTATAGAGATGCTTAGGGTTTTGGAGCAAGGCCCTGCCATCTTCTGCAGACAACTACTCTCCTTTTGAGAAGCAGCTTTTGTCTTGTTAGACTGAATGCGTAACCATGGGCCACCAACTCATCATGTGGCCTGAGCTGTCTGTCATGAACTGGGTATTGTCTGACCCACAGAGCTGTTAAGCTGATGTGAACAACAGCACTCCATCATTACATGGAAGTGGTATATACGAGATTGGGCCCAAGTAGGACCTGAAGGCACAAGTAAGTTGCATGAGGAAGTGGCCCAAATGCCCGTGGTCTCCACTCCTGTCACATTACCTTCCAATTCCCAGTCTGCCCCTATGGCCTCATGGGGAGATCCTTATGATCAGTTAACTGAGGAAGAGAAAACTTGTGCCTGGTTTGTAGATGGTTCTGTGTGACATGCAGGCATCACTTGAAAGTGGACAGTGGCAGCATTACAGCCCCTTTCTGGACCTCCATGAGGGACAGTGACAAAGGTAAATCCTCCCAATGGGCAGAACATCGAGCAGTGCACCTGGTTGTTCACATTGTTTGGAAGGAGAAATGGCCAGGTGTGCTATCGTATACTGATTCATGGGTTGTGGCCAGTGGTTTGGTTGGATCGTCGGGAACTTGGAAGGAACATGATTTGAAAATTGGTGACAAGGAGGTATGGGGAAGAGGTATGTGGATAGATCTCTCTGAATGGGCCAAAGAAGTGAAGATATTTGTGTCTGAAGTGAATGCTCACCAAACGGTGACCTCAGCAGAGGAGGATTTTCACAATCAAGTGGGTAGGATGATGCATTCTGTGTAAACTAGTCATCCTCTTTCCCCAGTCACTCCTGTTTTGCTCAGTGGTCTCATGAAAAAAGTGGCCATGGTGGCAGGAATGGAGGTTATGCATGGGCTTAGCAACATGTACTTCCACTCACCAAGGCCAGCTTGGGTACAGCCACTGCTGAGTGCCCAGTGTGGCCGCAGCAGAAACCAGCACTGAATCTCTGATATGATGCCATTTCTCAAGGTGATCAGGTAGCAACCTGGTGGCAAGTTGATTACTTTGGACCTATTCCATCCAGGAAGGACCGTGTTTTGTTCTTACTGGAAGAGACATTTACTCTGAATACGAGTTTGCCTTCACTGCACGTAATGCTTTTGCCAAAACTACCATCTGTGGACTTACAGAATGCCTTCTCCACCATCATGGTATCTCACACAGCATTGCCTCATATCAAGAGACTCACTTCACAGCACGTGAGTTGCAGCAGTGGGCCCATGCTCAAGAAAGTCACTGGTCTTAACCATGTTTCCCATCATCCTGAAGCAACGGTCTTGATAGAATACTAGAATGGCCTTCTAAAGACACAGTTACAGTGCCAGCAAGGTGGCAGTACCTTGCAGGGTTGGGGCAGTGTTCTCCAGGAAGCTGTATATGCTCTAAACCAGCATCTAATATATGGTGCTGTTTCTCCCATAGCCAGGATTCATGAATCTAGGAATCAAGGGGTGGAAACAGGAGTGGTACCACTCACTATTACCCCTAGTGACTCACAGAATTTTTGCTTCCCCTCCCGCCACTCTGTGCTCCATGAGTCAATAGGTCTTAGTCCCAAAGGAAAGAATACTCTCACCTGAAGATACATCACTGATTCTGTTGAACTGAAAGTTAAGAATGCCACGTGGCCACTTTGGGCTCCTTATACCTCTGGATCAACAGGCAAAGAAGGGAGTCACCATACTAGCTGGTGTGATTGATCCTGAGTACCAAGAGGAAATTGGATTGATATTACATAATGGAGATAAAGAAGGATATGTCTGGAATGCAGGAGATTCCTTAGGGCATCTCTTAGTACTACCATGCTCTGTGATTAAAGTCAGTGGGAAACTACAGAAGCCCAATTCTGATATGACTACTAATGGCCCAGACCCTGTAGAAAGGAAGGTTTGGGCCACCCCACCAGGCAAAGATCTAGGACCAGCTGAGGTGCTTGCTAAAGGCAAAGGGAATATGGAATGGGTGATGGAAGAAGGTAGTTCTAAATACTAGCTATGACCATGTGACCATTTGTAGATACAAGGATTGTAATTGTTATGAATATTTCTTCCTTGTATGTGTTTATTGAATATTTTTGTTTTCTTCATCTATGTAGGGTGTAAACAGGGTTAGAGGTGCCTTTTTGCTTGAAAAGGTGTTAGTTGTGTCATGTTAGGTGCCAAGAATGACTTTATACTTTAGAGATTATGTATGGTTTAAGGAGATGTGTACAGCCAAGTTGACAAGGTGTGGACTGATGGTTAAGGTTGAGTGTCAACTTGGGTGGGCCATGATTCTCAGTGGCTTGGCAGCTATGAAGTAGTTTGCAGTTGTGTAATGATATAATAACCTCCGTGATGAGAGCTGATACAATGTAATCACCTACATGATGAGATCTGCTGTGAACAGCCAATTAGTTGAAAGGGAGTTTACTTGGGGATGTAGCCTGTATCCAGTATATATGGACTTTCTGGCAGAGCTCAGTGGCATTTGCTGTGGTCTGGATCCTGCATTCGGCTCATCATCCTCTGACCTCTGGTGGGTTCTTGGGACTTGTTGCATCAGCCTGCATTCTTTCTGCTGATCTCGGATTTGCCAGCCTCCACAGCCTGTGAGCCAGTGCCTGACCTGCCAATCTTGGGTTCGTCAGCCCCTGTAACTACATGAGTCGGGAAAAGTCTCAAGCCTGACACTTGGGACACACACTTGGGACTTGTCAGCCTCTACAACCGTGTGAGCCATTTCCTTGATATAAATTTCTGTCTCTTTCTCTCTATATAATATATATTTGTGTGTGTGTGCATGTGTGTGTTCATGCTTCACTGGTTTTGCTTTTCAAGAGAACCCAGCCTGAGGCACTCCTCTCCCTTTTTTCCCATTGTTATTTTTCTCTGTATTCCAGTTTGGGAAGTTTCTATTGACCTATCTTCACACTCGCTGGTTCTTTCCTTTCCTGAGGTCAGTCTATACTAATGAGTCCCTCAAAGACAGTTCTTCATCTCTGTTACAGTGGCTTTTTGATTTCTAGCATTTCCTTTTGATTCTTTCTTAGAGTTTGTATTTCTCTGGTTGTATTACCCATCTGTTCTTGCATATTATCTAATTTTTTCATTAGATCCCTTAGCATATTATAGCTTTTTAAAATTCTCTGGTGTTTCAAAAAATCTCTATTATTTGAGTCTAACTCTGATGCTTGCTTTGTATCTTTAGACTGCTTTTTCCTGCCTTCGCATTCCTTGTAATTTTTCGTTGAAGTCCAAGCATGATTTTTCTAATGATAGGAACTTAGGTAAAAATCTCACTAAAGAGCATGAAATTTTATATCAGTCTGGGAGGCATTTCGCTGTGTTTGTTTTTTGCCTTAGCTGCAGGGTGCCAAGGGCTTAAAATTCCTCTAATGTCCTTGTGTTTTATTACCCTGATGTCTTTAGGTTTCCCTGAATATTCCTTCATAAATAGATTGTGAGATTTTGAGCTCTTTCACCTGTAATCTCCTGTTACTATATTGGGGTACTGTTGATGTGTAGTGGTAAGGATCAGGGAAGAGTTCTACAACCATATGAATAAATCCAAGTATTTTAGTGAGCCTCTGTCTTAATAATTAGCATAATTAGATTTTCTTGGAAAGTGGTTATATTTAGGATAATTGATACAGACTATCTTTAAAAACAAGTTTTTGAGCTGTGGTTTAAGCACTCTAGCCTCCTCTGTTTTTATCTAGACGCAGAGAAAAGCATCATACTGGGGATAAAAGTGGTATTTACATAGTAGTAAATCAAATTCAGGAGCCATGGTGGCACAGTGATTAAGCTCTCGGCTCCTAACTGAAAGGTCAGCAGTTAGAACCCACTAGCTGTTCCATAGGGGAAAGACATGGCAGTCTGCTTCCATAAAGATTTACAGCCTTAGGAACCCTGTGGGGCAGCTCTGCTCTGTCCTGTAGGCATGATATGAGTCAGAATTGAGTCGATGGCAATGGGTTTGGTTTGGTTTGGGTTAAATTAGGTTCAAGACTGAAAGACTTTTTTATAAGGTATTTGCCAGTATAGGGTTCTTTAGAAGCAAATTCTACTGTTTGGGGAGAGAAAAGGTAGTGTTAAGTTCAGAGAGTAAACCCTTTGGGGAGGTTATGTTACTTGCCTCTGAAATACCATTTGCCTTGAGTGGGAGGGAAAGGAAAAGACAGCCAGACATTGCAAATGATCCATGGCCACCTGGTCTGACAGAGTGGAGAATTGGGTATCAGCAGCTGGTAACGCTCCTTGGCCAATCAAAGGTAATTGTCCAGCCAGCCCTGTAGGAGAAGCCAGACAAAGTTATTTTTTATGTTGTAGTTTACATTTTTTCAGGCCCAGAAACATGTGAAGTCTGCTAAAGACCTGAATTCCTAAGACCCTGAGGAAAATTGTTGCCTTTGTAACTCATACTCTTAAAACAGTGGCCATATGTTGCCCTTTTTAGAGATCTGCTTGGGACTAAAGGATGAATGAATAGGAGCTAGGTTTGTGAATGCTTGATCAACTGTGCCTTACTGAAGTGTCTGCATTTTATGTAACTGTGCAGTGTCTTCTAAGTTATTATGAGATTTAGATAGTTATCCAAATAGGCTTAGCTTCAGAATAATCATATTTCTTTTTTTCATAATTTAACAGTATTCTATATGATGTACAAAAATCTAATGAGAGGTTTTTCCTACCTAGAAACACCTGACTAAAGAACAGTTTATACATTAAATTGATTGGAGTCAGAAAAGTCTGTAACCCTCTTACTTCCTTTGTGGAGGCAATTTCTGCTGTTCTCCAGTTGACATGGCCTCTAGGAGAGTAATTAGCTTATTTGCAGCTCTGGCACCCAGGATCAACTCTATCATCCCAGTCTCTAACCTGTTTTTTGGAGCCCTGGCTTTAAGGCCAGAGCAGGTGGCAGTTCATGTCCTGTTGCCAGGAAGGTGTAGGGCAGTGTGTCCTGACATTCTGCACTGGTTCTCAAAGCTCGTCTTACCACTGATTACCGTGGAATCATTGACATTAAGTAAATCTCCAGTAGTTGTTTTCATCTAAGGTAAATTATTTAAGGGAAAAAAAAATCTCAGTTCTTGCCCTTTATAACTCTCTTGAGTTATGCCTCTTTTATTTTACTTTATTAAAATTATTTATTAAATATGCAAGTGAATTGTAATAATTTCAACATATGATATTTAAGCACCAATTTCTAATGTGTGCAGTACCGAGAAATGCAGGATATTTATGGTGGGAGTCACCATGAATGTGATTGATTGCTTACGAAATGTTAGGAAGAAAACCCAGAGAGAAAAAGTGAGCGGCCTGTGGAATTTCTCATATTTAAGCAGTCTTGTGGGTTGCTTACAGGCCTAGTCACCATATATAGCTGTATTCTGGAGCATAATGTGTTCCAAAATCTTTTTAAAAAAGTGAATAAAAAACCTTTTTGTATAAACTGTATTTGGGAGGAGGGACTAGATGATACTCTATTGACGTTGACTTTGGTATGTTAAAATAAAAAATTAAAAATTTTTAGGCACTCAGTAATCCCTAAGTGAATGAAAGAGTGAGTCCAATAGTGGTCGAAGGAGAGGAAGGTGGTTTCTAGAGGGAGAAATCTTGTACCTTCAGGAAACTGTCATTATTCATTCAAATCAAGTTGGGACCTTTTGCTGCCTCATTTGTTTTTTTCTACTTTCCTTTGTTTCTGCCTTCCTGCCTTCCCTCCTTTCCTCCTCCTCCTCTCTCTCTGTTCGTTCTTTTTGTGTTTGTCTGCTCACCGCTTTAGTATCTCTTTTATTATGGACAGTCAACTATATCGCATATCATTCTGTGTGTCCAGAAACCCAAGCTCTCCCCTATTGCAAAGAGGCATCTGTAGGGTTGATTTCGAGCTGGGACTGTGGAGCTACATTGCTTAGACTCAGATTCTTCCTCTATCACTTATTATCTTCTTATTTAACTTTTCTGGGCCTCACCTTTCTTATTAGAAAATTGAGGGGATAAATAGCAGTACCTACCTGTATGTGTGTTATGAATATTAAATGACTTGATAGATGAAAGTGCTTAAAACAGTGTCTGGTATGTACTAAGTCCTGCTATTATTATTATCATCCTTAGTTTCTTTTTCTTAACCATGTTCAATGTTATATGCAGTGTTTACATCATTCTTTTCTGTATCCCTTTGGCTACATTGCTTTTTTTTTTTTTCTTCAAGAAAACATTTCGTGCCTGAATATACTTTTCCTATTGCTTCTCTATTTCCTTGCTTTCACTCTTTAAAACTGGAATGAAAATGTAATACAGTCTATGGTTAGAAATTCTTGAAAAACTGCTTTAGTTGCTTAAAAATGTTTTCTAACTTTTCCTTCACTTGACAAAGGTTACAAAATGTCTTGGGCATGTAAAAAGGCAGAACAACAGATGGGACACCCATTTGTTTACCACACAACTTAAGAAATAAAATATTACAGGTTCAGTTGAATTCCTGAGTGTCCTTCCTTATCCCCATTTGCTTCCCTCGTTTGCCGGAGGTGACCTCCATCTCGAGTTTGTATCCACAAGCTGTCTGAGATACTGTATATTTTTAAATATTTTATAATGATATCAGAATCATACTGAACACATCCATCTTTCTGTACTTACTATTTTGCTTAACTTTTTGTTGATGAGGTTTGTTTATGGTTATTCGCATCACTGTAGTTCATTCATTTCATTGCTACTATGGCATTATGTGACTAAATCACAAATCATCTGTTCTTCTGTTGATGGACATTTATTTTGAAAGTTGTCCTGTGGGTACAAATTTTTACATCTGGAAATTACCTTTATCTCCATTACAGTCTTTGAAACAATACAGTAAATAATTTTTGTGTCTATTCCTCTTGTACACATATGTAACAGCTTGTGTAGGTATTATGCTAAAGAGCGGAGTTGCTGGTCTATAGAGCTGTGCATCTCACTGTGCTAAGTGATGGTACCAGTTACGCTCCCACCAGCAGAATGAGAGTTCCAGTTGCTTCATATCCATGTGACCACTTGGAATTGTTAGACTATAGTTTTTGCCAACAGGATCGGTTTGAAGTGTTTTAGTTTACATTTATTTTAATATTAGAGGTTGCCCATATGCTTATGGGCCATTCTGGTTTCCTTTTCTGTGCCTTTTTGTATCCTTTGCCTGGTTTTTCTTTTTGGTTATTCATCTTTTTCTTGTTGATCTGTAGCAGTTACTTTATATATTTTGATAACTGGATTTTGTTTATATGCGTGTCCTAGGATGTGCTTACTTCACCCTTTCTTATAACTTGACATATTGTTAAAAAAAAAATACACAGAATTTTCTCTCTGTCTTAAACGGAGAAGAAAAAAGCATCTTTAAAAACTCATTATGCAGTACAGAAAGGACCTTGGGTAGCACAGTAGTTTATGACCAGCTGCTAACTTCAAGGTTGGTGGTTCGAACCCACCTGCCCTTTCTTCCATAGGAGAAAGACCCGATGAGCTGCTTCTGTAAAGATTACTGCCAAGAAAACTGTATGGAGCAGTTCTATCCTGTAACACACGGGGTCTCTGTGAGTCAGAATCAGCTCAACGGCAATGGCTTAGTTTGATTTTGGTATTCTAGCCAATAGAAAATCCTTAGTTCAGCGGGCCTTATAGAGAGGCATTTGTAGCCCCCAGCTAAGTCTGAGATGTAATGATTTTTCTGTGTTAGTCCTGTGGGGCTCTTAGCACTGATCTAACATGCCGATTTGGTTATAAGAACCTAAATGTTTTTAGTATCTAGTGCAATTATAGGAGCCCTGGTGGCACAATGGTTAAAGTGCTCTGCTGCTAACCGAAAGGTTGGTGGTTCAAACCCACCAGCCACTTCATGGGAGAAAGATGTGGCAGCCTGCTTCTGACAGATTACAGCCTTGGAAACCCTATGTGGTAGTGCTATAGGTTAGCTATGAGTCAAAATCGACTCTACAGTAATGTTTTTTTTTTTTTTGGTTACTACAATTATGAATACAGCTGTCCATTGAGTAAAGTTCTTTTAGAGTAGAATCTTTGTTTATTCATGTACATTCCACATTGCCTAAATGTATAATAGATGTTCAAGCGAGATTACTTGAGTAAAGGAGACTGAATAACCTTCCCTTCCAGGCTCTGTGTTGCCCTAACAGTTTTCTGTTCATTTTACAAATACTTGAGTGCCTACTATGGGGCAGAATAATAGAAACTCACATCCCATTGAATTTGTGTATTGAAATATCATGGTTATTCCTAAATGATTAATATTGTTTGGTTTTTAATCACTTTTCTCTTAATTAGCTCAAGTTGTTGCATAAATTATGTAGTCTTTATTACAGGTAGATGACAGTGAAGAAAGTTTCAGTGAAGATGGTAGGAATTAAGGCTGTTCTTTGGTGATCATGTTTTGGAAAAAATGTACCATCAAATGAGAGAATTAGCTTGGTTTTATAATTCTTTCCATTTTCAAATACGATTTTTAGAAAATCTTCAACATTTTCAAATTAAGTATTTTAAAGTTTTCAAGATATTTAAAATACTGTATTGTAATTTGTGAACTAAGACACCAGTGCAAATTATTAAAAAATTAATAGTGAAATTAGACTTTTGTATATATATAAAATAAAATTAATGTCAAATGATCCACTCTGAATCAAAAATTCATTTTTTATCTGTCTGTCTTATCTGTCCATCCACCTTCCACCCATCCGTCCGTCTGTCCCTCCCTTCCTCCTTCCGTCCCTTCCTCATGTCCATCCATACCTCCCGCCCCTCCATCCCGTCCCTCCCGTCCATCTCATCCATCGTGCTCCCCCCACCCACCTACCTGTCCATCATCTTCCTATCCATCCATCTGAACTACCATCTACCTGTGGTAAATGCTCTTCACAGGCGCATAGTGAGATTGGACTTCCCTGGCCCTCGAAGTTGGTTATGAGCAGGTGACTTATTTAATGTGAGCGGAAGTGATGTGTGTCACTGCTAGGCAGAAGCCTTTAAGAGTCAGTGTGCTCTTTGCCACATCTCTTCTTCCCAGGCACAGAGGTGACGGATGGTGTGCCAGATCTGCCCCCCTGAGATGCTTTGCCAGCCTGGGTCCGATCACGCGCAGGTGTGGAGCAGCAGCGTTCCCAGAGGACGTGTAGTGAGAGTTGTCCTTAGCCACTAAGACTTGGGGGTTCTTTATTTCCTTAGTTTAGCCTACTTAATAAAATTATCTTTAATTTCACAGTGTTATATTTCAGGCCTGTTTTTCAAATACAGCTTAGTGATATAGAAATTAAATGTAGTTACTCTCATTCCATTAGCTTAGTTATTTTAAAATGGTTGCTATTGATATGATAGTTGCACTACAAAAGGTTAATATTTATTTTCTTAGTGTCGAAACTGTAAGTTTTACATTTTCTTTTTTTATATGCATATACCACCCTCTTAACCATTGTTAACTGCCAACTTTAAAAAATTTTATTTATAAATTTCATTTGTTTAAATTGATATGTTATAAATTTTATACAGATGATCAAACTTGGGTTTTCATTACTTGACAAAGTCGATACGCATCTTGGACTTTGAATTTGGGGCCGTGGTGGCACAGTGGTTAAGAGCTACAGCTGCTCCTTAGAAACCCTATGGGGCAGTCCTACTCTGTCTTACAGGATCACTATGAGTCGGAATAGACTCGATGACAACAGGTTTGGTTTTTGGTTTAGATTGCTATCGTGTGCCTAGTAAATTTATATAATTGTCTCAAGGTACTTTTTTATTTAATGAGCTTCCACTACCCACACCTTTCCACTAGGTGGTGCTCATTCCATTAGGAAATCTGAGGCTCGTGAGGGGGCACTTGTCCGTTCTATCACTGATGGGTTAAAAATCAAAAGAACCAAATTCAGGCCAAAGTAGTAGGAAAACCTTGTGAGGTTTTCTTATATCATATAAAGAACTGTAGAAATTTGTGGTAAAGGTATTTATGGCTAATAATGTTTTATATTTCCAAGGAATTAGTAATTTTAATATATGGTTTCTTCCTGTAAAAATATTTAAATGCTTATTTTTATTGTATATTGTGCTAGGTAATGGGGATATGATGGTGGAAAAAAAAAGGCATGGTGGTCTTTAGTCACATGACTCTTGAAGTCAGTAATAAAATGATCACTTAAATATGTATAGATTTTTAACTGAGATATGAGGAGGTTTGTAGTGCTTAGAGTATATGATGAACGGGGCACGATGTTTGACTACTCAGATTCCAGGAACATTTGTTTAAGAAGTGACCAGTGCGCTAGTTAGGCAAGATCTGAAGGTTGCTTAAGAATTAATCTGGTAAGTGGTTGGGGGAGAAATTTCACAGTGGTGTGCGTTAGTGTCAGAGGGTGCTCCATCTGTACTCCAGTGAGATGGAGTACAGGCCACTGTACTGGTTGGCTCTTACAGGCCCTTTCTTCCTGGAGACTCGTGTTCTTCACCTCTACTTGTTTGATAATTTCATTCCCTTGGTTCTTTCTTTTTCCACCTTTCTGGAAGTCCTTTTAGCTGGATATTGATCTTTGTGGATACGTAGCCCAATCTTTTTCTTTTGAGCTTGCTTTCTGAAATGTCCTTAGCTTGGACTCTTCATCTTTCTATTTATTTATTTTTTTAAAATTTGCTCTCAAAATTTTGATTCCAATAGCACTTCTTTTTTTTTTTTGGTCTCTGTTCCTTTTTCATAGCACCCTAGTTTTATTCCGTGGGTACAGTATAGAATTTTTATGAGAATAATTAAAACAAAACAAATCTTATTCATTGATTGCTTATTATGTCCCGTGTGCAGTTTGAAGTTCTAAATACCTCACTTAGTTCTTCTAGCAGCCCTGAGAGTTGTTGTGTAATTATTATTCCCATTGTAAAGAATGGAAGACAAGGCATTGATATGCTTAAGGTTACACAAGCCAGTTAAGTGGTAGAGCTGGGCTTAGAACTCAGGTGGTCTGAATCAAGGTTTTAAGCTTTTAACATTGTTATTCTGCTTGTTGAGGAATACTCAGTAGAATAGTTTTGGTTTAAATTTTCTTCTGTTTTGTTCACAATTATTTTTTACTCTGTGTCTTAGTCATCTAGTGCTGCTATAACAGAAATACCGTAAGTGGATGGCTTTAAATAGAGAAATTTATTCTCTCACAGTCTAGTAGGTTACAAGTCCAAATTCAGGGTGTCAGCTCCAGGGGAAGGCTTTCTCTCTCTGTCAGCTCTGGAGGGAGATTCCTTGTCATCAATCTTCTACTGGCCCAGGAGCTCCTGAGGCACAGGGACCCCAGGCCCAAAGGACGTGCTGTGCTCCTGGTGCTGCTTTCTTGGTGGTATGAGGTTCCCAACTCTCTGCTCCTTTCTCTTTCCATTTATCTCTTAAGAGATAAAAGGTGGTGCAGGCCACACCCGAGGGAAACTCCCTTTACCTTGGATCAAGGAGGTGACCTAAGTAAAGGTGGTATTACAATCCCACCCTAATCCTCTTAGTATAAAAATTACAATCACAAAATGGAGAACAGCCACACAATACTGGGAATCATGGCCTAACCAAGTTGATACACACATTTTTGGGGGACGTGTGTGTGTGTGTGTGTGTGTGTGTGTGTGTGAATTCAGTCCATGACACTGGGACTTTTTTTGTCTCTGTTGTTGTTTCCCCTGTTTGAAGGCTTTTCTCATATGTCTACTATTTCCCGATCATCTGCATATATTTAATAGGTGTGAAAAAGCTCATTGGAAGCTCTGTGTCTGGGCAGGGCTTGGTGACTGGGGGACTCTCCTTAGAGCAGTGGTTTTCAACCAGGTGGGGACAGACCATTCCCTTCCCATCCTAGAATGATGGCACTGGGCTTTTTTTTTTTTTTTTTAAATAATTTTTATTGTGCTTTAAGTGAGAGCTTACAAATCAAGTCAGTCTCTCACACAAAAACCCATATACACCTTGCTACACACTCCCAATTACTCTCCCCCTAATGAGACAGCCCCCTCTCTCCCTCCACTCTCTCTTTTCATGTCCATTTCGCCAGCTTCTAACCCCCTCCACCCTCTCATCTCCCCTCCAGGCAGGAGATGCCAACATAGCCTCACGTGTCCACCTGATCCAAGAAGCTCACTCCTCACCAGCATCCCTCTCCAGCCCATTGTCCAGTCCAATCCATGTCTGAAGAGTTGGCTTTGGGAATGGTTTCTGTCCTGAGCCAACAGAAGGTCTGGGGGCCATGACCACCAGGGTCCTCCTAGTCTCAGTCGGACTATTAAGTCTGGTCTTATGAGAATTTGGGGTCTGCATCCCATTGTTCTCCTGCTCCCTCAGGGGTTCTCTGTTGTGTTCTCTGTCAGGGCAGTCATCGGTTGTAGCCAGGCACCATCTAGTTCTTCTGGTCTCAGGATGATGTAGTCTCTGGTTCATGTGGCCCTCTCTGTCTGTTGGGCTCGTAATTGCCTTGTGTCCTTGGTGTTCTTCATTTTCTTTTGCTCCTGGTGGGTTGAGACCAATTGATGCATCTTAGATGGCTGCTTGCTAGCGTTTAAGACCCCAGACGCCACTTTGGTTAGAGACATTTTTGATTGTCAAGAAGGGCTGGGGGAGTGCCACTGCTATTTAATAGGTACAGAGTCAGGGTTGCTGCCAAACATCCTTTGATGGACAGGAGAGCCCCCATACGATTACCCATTGCTGTCAAGTCGATTCCGATTCAGTGACCCTATCGGACAAAGTAGGACTGCCTCATAGCATTTCTAAGGAATGGCTGGTAGATTCGAACTGCCAGCCTTTGGGTTAGCAGCTGAGTTCTTAACCACTGCACCACCAAGGCTCAATACCTAAAATGTCTATAGTGCCAAGGCTGGAAAACCCTGCTGTAGAGCAAAAGGGTAAAAGATCAGATATTATTGGTTGTAGGAGAGGTTGCGAATATCCTTTACTGTAACTTTACGTGTCTCTTTGATCTTACGTTTCTTCTAGTTTAGTCTTTATTACTAAAAAAAAAAATTTTTTTTTCTAACATGTTCCAGCTCTTTTCATATCATCCTGTTTTCTAATCATCTCATTTCTGAACTTTTCTAATTCAGATCATGCTGTTCTTTAATAGCTTCCAATGTTTTCTTTATTTCCGTTAACTTATTTTAAAATATTAGATTACAGTTTTCATCTGCTTTCTGGTCATATTTTTCTGTCGTGTCTTCATCATGTTTCTGTATGGTATTACTTTTTTGTTGTTGTTGTGTTTATAATACGTTTCCATGTCTAAATGAAATGAGTTTCCCTGTATCTTTAGGAGTTTCCCTGTACTTTTAGGAGGCGGTAGCTATGTAAGGGTTGGCAGTGGGCCAGAATAGCTTTTCAGGTTTCATAGCTCCTAAAGCTTGTCTATTATGTCTCATAATTATAAGATATTCAGTAGGATTATAGGTTCTTTGGATGATGTGACATTAAACAAACACTTGGATAACTCAGATAAATAACTTTGTCACTTATAGCTCCAAATGAGAGAAGGCTGCCACACAGTGCTTCCTAAGGGGTTGCACTGGTAACAGGTTAACAGTAAGCTCCAGCTGCAGGAGAAGGCTAAGTATGGCAGGCAAAGTGGGGTTAACTGAGTTTCATGGGCTTCCTGTGGCTTGGCTAATTTGAATAAATTCTTGGGCTCTGGGCCATAGTTGTTTGATACCCGGCCCCCCAGGACCATTTGGGTAGGTACATAGTGGTCCTGGAGTGTGAAAGCCCCATAAGAGAGGTGGTTGGGGTGTGGACTTAATCAGCTGCTCAAGAAGTAGGGAAACTGGCAGGTTTCTAGCCAGAGCCTCAAAACTGGGTCAAGACAACATTAAAAAAATAAAAAAAAGGTATATTACCGTTATTGCGGGGAAAAAAAAAACAACTCAGTGTCAACACCGTTTTTATTACTTTATAAGATCTGCTGCTTCTGGTCCCCGTGCCCATTTGAATTGGAGCCTTCTCTCTCCTATGCCTTCAGTGTTCCTGCCCTGCTCATTCTGGTTCTAATCTAGCAGTTTCTCCTCTGTCTGTTGGCCTTCTCATTTTGGAAAGGACCTTCTGCCACCACCTTACCTCCACTTAATTTATATTTTATTTAAAAAAATCTAAAAACCTTGTTTAATGCCAGGCAAACCTATGATATACAGGCACTGTATAATGTGGGCTCTATGGGTATATGGAGCCCCAGTGGGGCAGTGGTTAAGCGCTTGACTGCTAACCAAGAGGTTGGCAGTTTGAGTCCACTAGCCATTCTACTTTTAGGGTTGTTGAGAGAGGATTAAAGGGGTTAGTCCATATGAAGTACTGAGAACAGTGTCTGGCCCATAATAAACACTCAGTGCTTGTTGATGTTGTAATTATTAGTAGTAATTAGAAAATGCCACATTTATTTATTCAACAAAATAAATAACTATTTGAGTAAAGTATTAAAGTTGGCAGTAATTAAAAGAAAAATGTAGAGAATGTGACTTATTGCTAGTCTGACTCATATTTTGGCAAACGTGTGATTAGATATATGAGGAGCAATCAATAGTGTAATTGCTATAATTTCTATAACTCAGAAAGTCCTTTTTTCGAATATTGAATTTTTTAATATTTAATTAGCTTTATTTTTCACTGGAACTTGATGAAACACGTTATTACATCTTTGCTGAAAAATCAGGTTTTCTGCTATTGCTCATTGGCAAATATTTGTTACACCCATATAATCAGAGTTGGTATAATAGAATTTTGGTACTTCAACAGTAGCTACATTGGCAGAAGTAGAAATACAATACATGCGTGTCTAGGGCAGAGCAAGAGTCTAAGATGAAACAAGACTTCTGTATGTGTTACACAGAGCTGTCTAACCTCCCTATATAAATCAGCAGTGGGAGAGGATTGCATAGTGTCTAACTTTTGGGGGAGGTTTGCTCACACAATTCCAACAGTACCTATGTCTAAATCACAAATTTTACCTAGTGATATATTTATTTCTACTAAATTAAAGAAATTTATTCATGGTCCTAAATTGCATTGTGGTAAAATATGCTCTTGAAATTCATTGGACAGTATGATTTGGTATCTTGAAACTTCATGAAAATGTGCTGCCAAAGCCTGTGACATCATCCTCTCTGTAGGCCAGTGAAAGTACATTGCATCATCCCAGTCCTGGCAGTTTGTGAAATTCGCAAAGATGTTAGCACATGCTCTTATGTGCTGCGGGGATAGTGATGACTGCAGCTTTGGCAAAGTTATTGAGTGCATCGCAGGAAGGACTTTAAGGCTTAGGGGATTGTGGAGCCACTTAGATGGAAATACATTTGGTCCTTGAATAACTGCATGAAACAAAAAGGTCAGCTACCCTCCCTTTTATCCCTCTCCCACAAGACCCTCTTTTGGGACCATGACATGAACAAAACATAAGATAAGCCAGAATGGAGAGACTTAACATCATAGAAAGTCTGCTATATGGAAAGACTAAAGAAAGAATTAACAAAACTACAGAAATGCAATGCAGTCATACGGTATCATAATCTACATTTCCATAGAAGATGTGCATATTTTGCCAATGATTTGTTTGTCTTAGAATTCCATAAAATACTCATTTTACCTGTCCAATTTAAAAAGTTGGTCCCAAGCATAAGCTTTTGACAATATAGCAGTTAAAAAGTTTTGGTATATGTGTAGGTAAGACCTAACTAAATGGTAATTTCTCTTCCCAGTGGGATAATATACTTTTAATTTTTTAAATCTCCAGGCTCATTTGAAATGCCATTGACCCCACAATTTGTATGGCTTCTTTCACATGTTACCAGCAACCCTAACCAGCATTTTTTTCTTCAGCCATTAAATATAAAACCATAAGGGAGGTAGACTTTTCCTAAACAACGAATTGTGAGGTTAAAAGTAAAAAAAAGGAAGAAAAGTTAGAGGTAGTATATATGCTTAAAAAAAAAATATGCTTAGTTGCTTAATATTAACCCCATCACCCGGTATACTGTAAACTTTGAGGAAGTAGGGCTGTGTTGGTCTTCTGTATATGCTGTATCCTTGATGCTAATCAAGCACATTACTTGACACCTAATAGACACTTACTAATTTGTATTTTTGTACATAATATGACATTTCCAGAATTTTTGTAATTTCTCTTTTGGAATTATTGTGGAATGCTGAAGTTTTATAAATCAAGTGTTACCCAACTCATAGTGTATAGGTTATTATTATATGAGTGTTATTTAATGATATGAGACAACACCTTTCTCAGCCTGTTACCTGAGCCAGAAACCAAAAGGGAGGAAATAAAGATGTAAAAATGGTGTCCCAAAGATGAGCCACAATGAGAGATTGTTGGGAATGAACAATCATTTCCATGTTAATTGGAAATTCCAGAAATGAAAAATGTAATGGTTTTTAAAAAAAAAAGCCCAAGTGGATTCAATGGCTTGAATTTCAAGTTAGAGACAGCCATAGGGTCGCTATGAGTCGGAATCGACTCGATGGCACTGGGGTGGGCTGGGTTAAAGAGAATTAATGGGTGTTTGACCATGCAAAGGCATTCAACTGTATGGATGATAACGAATTATGGATAACATTGCAAAGAATTGGAATTCCAGAACACTTAATTGTGCCCATGAGGAACCTGTACTTAGAACAAGAGGCAGTCACTTGAACAGAAGAAGGGGATACTGCAAGGTTTAAAATCATGAAAGGTGTGTGTCAGGGTTGTATCCTTTCACCATACTTTTTGAATCTGTATGCTGAGCACATAATCTGAGAAGCTGGACTATATGAAGAAGAATGTGGCATTAGGATTGGAGGAAGACTCGTTATGAACCTGAGATATGCAGATGACACAACCTTGCTTGCTGAAAGTGAAGAGAACTTAAAACACTTACTGATGAAGATCAAAGACCACACACAGCCTTCAGTATGAATTACACCTCAACATAAAGAAAACAAAAATCCTCACAACTGGACCAATAAACAACATCATGATAAACAGAGAAAAGATTGAAGTTTGTCAGGGATTTCATTTTACTTGATCCACAATCAATGTCCATAGAAAGAGCAGTCAAGAAAGCACACAGCACATTGCATTGGGCAAATCTACTGCAAAAGATCTCTTTAAAGTGTTAAAAAACAAAGAATTTCACTTTAAGGACTGAAGTGTACCTGACTCAAGCCAGGGTGTTTTCAGTAGCCTCGTATGCATGTGAAAGCTGGACAGTTAAGAAAGAGCAAAGAAGAATTGATGTCTTTTAATTATGGCGTTGGCAAAAAAATGTTGAATATACCATAAACTGCCAGAAGAACGAACAAATCTGTCTTGGAAAAGAAGTAAAGCCAGAATGCTCATTAGAAACCAGGTTGGTGAGACTTCATCTCACGTCCTTTGGACCAACCAACCCCTGGAGAAGGGCATCATGCTTGGTAAAATAGAGGGTCAACGGAAAAGCGAAAGACTTTCAATGAGATGCATTGACACAATGGCTACAACAATGGGCTCAAACATAACAATTGTGAGGATGGCGCTGGACAGGGTAGTGTTTCGTTCTGTCGTGCTTGGGTTGCTATGAGTCAGAATTGACTCGGTGTCAAGAACAACAAAGAGAATTAGTGAACTTGAAAATATATCTGAGGAAGGTAGTAAGAAAGCAGGGAGAAATGATGGCAATATTAAAATATTAAGGAGTATGAAGCTTAAAATGAAAAGGTCTAACATGTGCTTAATTGGAGAACCAAAAAAGAGACAATAGAGGAAATAGAGGCTAGATAATATATGAGGGACGATGACTATAAATTTTCCGTAACTGGGAAACAAAGCAAAACATGAATCTGCAGACTTAGGAAGTACAACATACCCAAAACAATTAAAAAAAAAAAAAGATATACATGCCTAGTTGCATTGTTTTGAAACTACAGAGCATCATAGGAAAAGATCTTAAAAGCATCTAGAGAGAAAGGACAAAGAATGACAATTAAAATGTTAGCAGATTTCTCAGAAACAAAAATGTAAGCATTTCTAGTAAAAATAAATCTTCAGAGAAGTGCTGAGAGAAACAAACTGAATAAGACATAAGTTAGTAAAAATAAGTCTTCAAAGAAATGCTGAGAGAGAAAAAAAACCTAAAATTGTAGACTGAGATAAACTATTCAAGAACCAAGGCGAAGTGAATGTAACCAATAACTGAAAGAGTTTACCACCAGTATGAGACTTTCAGAAATGGAACTTGAATGAATGTAGGGGAGGAATTTCAAAAGGATGACCTGAGATCTAAGAAAGAATGATAAGCAAATTTATTAATAAGGGCATCTATGTAAAGCTAAACATTGTTTATGTAAGTTAACTTGTAAAAACTCAGATTAGGAGTCTGAAAGAATTAGAATATTGTGGGCATAGTATTTGCATATAATAGCCTGTGAATTTGTAGGGAAGCGATATGACCTAAAGTGTTCTAATGTCCATGTAGCGTTTGTGAGGAAGGCTAAGATGTTTAACTTTTAGGTGTTAAAATAAATACATACGGAAAAATTCACAGTGACCCTTTACAGAATAGATAGCATGCATAAGTTTCAGACCACTGGGAGGGAGAAAAAAAGGCAGTCAATGCAAAAGTAAAGGCTAGGAAAAAGTAGTAATAAAAATAAAAAAGTTAAATGGAAAATAAAATCCAAATATAGCAGTAGTTGAAAATAGATATAAAATTCACTAAACTTTTGTTTTTTATTATTGCACTTTAGATGAAGGTTTACAGAACAAACTATCTTCTCGTTAAACAATTAGTATACATATTGATTTGTGATAACTGGTTACCAACCCCACAACGTGTCAATACTCTCCCTGCTCAACCTTGAGTTCCCTATTACCAGCTTTCCTGTCCTCTCCTGTCTTCTAGTCCTTCCCTCTGGGCTGTTGTGCCCCTTTAGTTTCATTTTGTTTTACAGGCCTGTCTAACCTTTGGCTGAAGGGTGAACCTCAGGAGTGACATCATTACTGAGCTAAAAGGGTGTCCGGAGGCCATACTCTCAGGGTTTTCCATTCTCTGTCAGGCCAGTAAGCCTGGTCTTTTTTTGTGAGTTAGAATTTTGTTCTACATTTTTCTCCAGTTCTGTTTGGGACCCTCTATTGTGATCCCTGTCAGAGTGGTTGGTGGTGGTAGCTGGGTACTGTCTGGTTGTACTGGACTGAGTCTGGTGGATGCTGTGGTAGTTGTGGTCTAGTAGTCCTTTGGACTAATCTTTCCCTTCTGTCTTTAGTTTTCTTCATTCTCTCTTGCTCCCAATGGTGTCAAACCAGTGGAGTATCTTAGATGGTTGTTCACAAGCTTTTAAGGCCCCAGACGCTACTCACCGAAGTAGAATGTAGAATAATTTCCCTTGTAAACTATATTATGCCAGTTGAGCTAGATGTTCCCTGAAAGCGTGGTCCTCAAAGACCTCAGCCTGGTAATTCAGTCCTTCAGGGAGTTTGGATGTGTCTTTGGACTTTCCACGACCTTGCCTCGTACAAGTTGCGCTGGCTTCCCTAGTATTGTGTACTGTCTTACCCTTCACTGAAGTTAGCACTTATCTATTGTCTATTTAGTATTTTCCCATCTCCACCCCTCCCCTCTCTTAACCGTTAAAGATTGACTCTTTATGTGTGTAAAACCTTTCCATGAATTTTTATAGTAGTGGTCTCATACAGTATTTGTCCTTTTGTGATTGACATATTTTACTCAGCATAATGCCCTCTAGATTCATCCATGTTGTAAGATGCTTCGCAGGTTCATCATTGTTCTTTATCATTTTGTAGTACTCCATTGTGTGTATGTACCATACTTAGTTTACCCACTCATCTGTTGATGGCCATCTAGGTTGTTTCCATCTTTTTGCTATTGTGAATAGTGCTGCAATGAATATGGGTGTGCATTTGTCTATTCATGTGACGGCTCTTATTTCTCTAGGGTATATTCCTGGGAGTGGGATTACTGGATCGTATGGTATTTCTGTTTCTAACTTTCTAAGGAAACACTTAATCATTTTCCAAAATAATCCCTTTTTGCATTCCCACCACAAGTGCATAAGCATTCCAGTCTCCTTGCAGCCTCTCCAACTGTTGTTATTTTCTTTTTTTCACTTGTGTCAGTGATGCCTGGGTGAGGTGGTATTTCATTGTGGTTTTGATTTGCATCTTTTTTTTAATGGCTAGTGGGAAACCCTGGCATTGTAGTGGTTAAGAGCTATGGCTGCTAACCAAAAGGTCAGCAGTTCAAATCCACCAGGCACTCCTTGAAAACTCAATGGGGCAGTTCTACTCTGTCCTTACAGGGTTGCTATGAGTCGGAATCGACTCGATGGCGATGGGTTTGGTTTAGTTTTTAATGACTAGTGGGAAACCCTGGTGGTGTAGTGGTTAAGGGTCTGCCTGATAAACAAAAGGTCAGCAGTTCGAATCCATCGGGTGCTCCTTGGAAACCCTATGGGGCAGTTCTGCTCTGTCTTGTAGGGTCGCTTTGAGTCAGAATCGACTCGATGGCATTTTGTTTGGTTTTTTGAAGGACTGGTGATCAAGAGCATTTCCTCATGCATCTGTTAGTCACTTGAGTGTCTTCTTTGACAAAGTGTTCGTTTCCTTTGCCCGTTTTTAATTGGATTTTTTTTTGTTGAGGTGTTGGATTTTTCTGTAGATTTTAGACATTAGACCTTTGCTGGGTTTGTCATATCCAAAATTTTTTTCCCAGTCTGTAGGTTGTCTTTTTACTCTTCTGGTGAAGTCTTTTGATGAGCATAAGTGTTTATCTTTTAGAACATCCCAGTTATCTAGCTCATCTTCTGGAGTTTGTATCCTGTTAATGCCATGTATTAGGGCATTGATCCTATTTTTTCTTCTATGATCTTTATAGTGTTTGGCTTTATATTTAGGTCTTTGATCCATTTTGAATTAGTTTTTGTGTAAGGTGTGACATATGGTTCCTGCTTCATTTTTTTGCAGATGGATATTCAGTTTTGCCAGCACGATTTGTTAAAAAGACTGACTTTTCCCCATTTGATGGACTTTGGGCCCTCGTCAAAGATCAGGTGACTGTAGTTGGATGGATTTACATCTGGTTCTCAGTTCTGTTCCATTGGTCAGTGTATCTGTTGTTATACCAGTACCAGCCTGTTGTGACTACCGTAATTGTACAGTAGGTTCTGAGGTGAGGTAGTGTGAGTCCTCCTACTTTATTCTTCTTCAGTAGTGCTTTAGTTATCCGTAGCCTTGTCCCTTTCCATATAAAGTTAATGCTTAGGTTTTCCACTTCCTTGAGAAATGTCGTTGGTATTTGCATTGGGATTGCATTGTATTTGTAGATTGACATTTTCACAATGTTGATCCTACCTGTCCATGAGCATGGTATGTTTTCCCATTTATGTAGATCTCTTCTGGTTTCTTGCAGTAATGTTTTATAGTTCTCATTGTAAAGTCTTTTACATCCCTGGTTAGATTAATTCCTAAGTATTTTATTTTTTTAGAGGCTATTGTAAATAGTATTGTTTTCCTGACTTCCTTTTTGTCATTCTCTTTATTGGTGTGTAGGAATCCAGCTGATTTTTATGTGTTTATTTTCTATCTTCCTACTCTGCTGAATCTTTCTATTAGTTCCAGTAGTTTTCTCATGGAATATTTTGAGTTTTCTATGTATAGTATCATGTCATCCGCAAACGGACAATTTTGCTTCTTCCTTACCAATTTGGATACCCTTTATTTCTTGCCTCATTGCTGTAGCTAGGACTTCCAACACAATGTTAAATAGGGGTAGTTATAAAGGACATCCTTGTCTTGTTCCTGTTCGCAAGGGGAATGTTTTCAGCTTCTCTGCATTTAGAATGATGTTGGCTGTTCTGTATAACCAAACCAAAACCAAACCCACTGCCGTCGAGTCGATTCTGACTCATAAAAAAAAGACTCATAGCAACCCTATATAATAGATGTCCTATATTATGCTGAGGAATTTCCCTTCTAAATGTATTTTATTGAGAGTTTTTATTAGGAATGGGTGTTGGACTTTGTTGAATGACTTTTCTGCATCGATTCAGAGGATCATGTGATTCTTTTCTTTCCTTTTATTTATGTGGCATTTTACATTGATTGATTTTCTAATGTTGAACCTTCCTTGCATACCTGGTATGAAGCCTTCTTGTTCGTGATATATTATTTTTTTGATATGATGCTGAACTCTATTGGCTAGAATTTTGTTGAGAAATTTTTACATCTATATTCATGAGAGATATTGGTCTGTAATTTTGTTTTTTTTTGTGGGGTTTTTGCCTGGTTTCAGTATCAGGATTATGCTGGCATCATAGAATGAATTTGGAAGTATGCCTTCCTTTTCTGTGTCCTGAAATAGGTGGAGTAGTACTGGCGTAAGCTCTTCTCTGAATGTTTGGTAGAATCCTCCCGTGAAACCGCCTGGGCCAGGGCCTTTTTGTTGTGAGTTTTCTTTATTTTCAGTCTCTTCTCTTGTTATAGGTCTGTTCAGATTTTCACCATCTTTTTGTGTTTGATAGGTAGTGTGTTTCTAGAAATGTGTCCATTTCCTCTAGGTTTTCAAATTTGTTGGAGTATAGCTTTTCATAGTACTCTGTTATGATCTTTTTTATTTCAGTTGGGTCTGTTGTAATGTTCCCCATTTCATCTCTTATTTGGGTTATTTTTGTCCTCTCCTGTTTTTCTTTTGTCAGTTTGGCCAGTGGTTTCTCAATTTTGTTGATCCTTTCCAAGAACCAACTTTTGGTTTTGTTGATTCTTTTTTTTTCTATTCTCTATTTTCATTTATTTCTGCTCTGATATTTATTATTTCCTTTTTTCTGATGACTGTGGACATCTTTCGCTGTTCTCTTTCTATTTGTTTCAGTTGTGTAGCTAATGTTTTGATTTTGTTCCTTTTTTTGATGTGTGCATCTATTGGTATTTATTGACCTCTGAGCACTGCCTTTGCTGTGTCCCAAAGATTTTGGTATGATGTGTTTTCATTCTTGCTTGATTCTTGGAATTTTTTAATTCTATCTTTGATTTCTTCTATCACCCAGTGGTTTTTAGCAGGGCGTTATTTGGTTTCCAAGTGTTTGATATTTTTTTCCTTGCTCTTCCTGTTGTTAATTTCTGCCTTGATGACATTATGATCAGAGAAGATACTTTGCATAATTTCAGTGTTTTGGATTTTGTTGAGGGTTACTTTTGGCCTAAGATGTGGTCTATCATGGAGAACATTCCATGTGATGGAAAAGAATGTGTACTTTGCAGTTGTTGAGTGGAATACTGTATATATGTCTCTGAGGTCAGGTTGGCTGATCGTGGCCTTTAGAGCTTCTGTATCTTTGTTGAGTTTCTTTCTAGATGTTCTGTCCTTTACCGAGAGTGTTGTGTTGAAGTCTCCAACTATTACTGTGGAAATGTCAATTTCTCTTTTCAGAGCTGTTAGACTTTGTTTTATGTACTTTGGACCCCTGTCATTGAGTGTGTAGATATTTATTATGGTTGTGCCTTCATGACGGATTGTGCCTTTCTTTGTCTTTTATGGTGGGTTTTGTTTTAAAGTCTTTTTTATCTGAGATTAGTGTTGCCACTTCTGTTCTTTTTTGGTAGCTGTTTGCTTGATAAATTTTTTTTCCATCCTTTGATTTTTCATAAATTCATGTCTTTGTTTCTAAGGTGAGTCTCTTGTGGACAGAATATTGTTGGATCTTGTTTTTTAATGCATTCTGTCACTCTGTGTCTCTTCACGGGAGCATTTAGGCCATTTACGTTGAGTGCATGTATTGATAGGTGCGAGTTTATTGCTGTAATTTTGTAGTGCTAACATTTTCTTTGTTCTCTTATTCTGCTGTGCTGAATTGCTTTTGCTTGTGGATTCTTTTTCATTTAGTTTGTTTTTAGTAAGACTTTGTTTTTTTTTTATTTTGATGAGTAGGTTTGTTAACTTTCTTTGTGGTTATCTTGAAACTTACCCTTTTCTTCCTAAGTTTGAACCAGTCTTTTATTACTTTTTATTGCCTTTCCTTCCTCTCCATTAGAAAGTTCTATACCTACACCATTTGTTCCCACTTTTATTGTTCTGACATGTTGTCATTTACAGAATAACCTCTCTGGTTCCCTGTTGTAAATCTTTTAGTTTTAATGAATCCTTGAGCATTCATTTTCTAGGTTGGCATCTGGCTGATGTGGTCTCATGTCCTAGATTCAGGCTGTCATCTGATGTTGTTTGTTTTCAAATCAAGA
This sequence comes from Loxodonta africana, assembly GCF_030014295.1. Lineage (NCBI taxonomy): Eukaryota > Metazoa > Chordata > Mammalia > Proboscidea > Elephantidae > Loxodonta > Loxodonta africana. The sequence continues at coordinate 170,204,401 of NC_087345.1, read as the reverse complement.
GACTCCCTTTAATGACACTTATAAGTTTGGTTTTGTTTTTACAGATTCCCTTAATTTCTGTTTGTTTGGAAATGTCCTAATTTCACCATCATATTTTTATGAATGTTTTCCAGGAGGTGGTATTTTTGGTTGGCAGTTTTGTTCTTTCAAGGTTTCATGTATGCCATCCCATTTCCTTCTCGCCTGCATGGTTTCTGCCAAGTAACCACAGCTTAGTCTTATTGTTTCCTTTCTCTATGTGACTTTTCGTTTTTCTTGAGCTGCTCTCAGGATTTTTTCTTTGCCTTTGGTTTTAGTGAGTGTGATTATGATATGCCTTGGTGATTTTCTTTTGGGGTCTGTCCTATATGGTGTTTGTTGAGCTTCTTGGATGGTCACCTTTTCATTTTTCATGATATTAGGTAAGTTTTCTGTCAGCAAGTCTTCAGTGATCCTCTTTGTGTTTTCCATTTCCTTCCTCTGTTCTGGAACTCCGATCACTTGCAGATTGTAGCTTTTGATTTTATCCCATGTCGTTCCCAGAGTTTCTTCATTCTTTTTTTTCGGATTTTTCGTGAAACAAAGTGGTATCCAGGTATTTGTCTTCAATTTCACTGATTTTGTCTTCCATTGCTTCAGACCTGCTCCTCAGACCTTCTATGATGTTGTCTGTTTCTGAAATCTCGTCGTTTATCTTTTGGATTTCTAATTGCTGTTTTTGTGTGATTTCTAGTGGTGAATTTATTTTGACCTTTTTTTCTGTATTATTTTCCTAAATTCTTCTATTGTTTTGTCTCTAATTTTGTCTGCCTTTTCCATGATTTTGTCTATTTTTTCCTCATTATTGTCCACTTTTTCTTTCAACTCTTGGATAGCTCTGAATATTAGAGATTTGAATTCCCTATCAGGAAGTTTCTTCTATGGGAAAGTCATCTTGTGTTTTATTTTGGATGCCTATTGGAACAATCCTGTCCTGTTTTTTAAATAAGTTTTGATATTGTCTGCTGTCTTCAGGACATTCAGTAGTAATTTTCTTTGTTTATTGATTGTAGATTTGTTTGTTTCATCTTGCTTTTTTGTTTTATTTGATTATGTCTGAGGAGGTGTGGTGTGTATTCTTTGTTTTTTGTTCATCCATGGGCATGATACTTCTTAGAACTTTGTCCAATGGGCAGGGCCAGTCGGTCAGCTATGGTGCACCAGGGTAGGTCCAGCTGAAGGGGAGTGGCTGGGATGGGTTGCTTGTGACATGTTCCGGGGCCAAATGGGCAGGGTCGGGGGTCAGTGCAGGGCAGGTTCTGGTAGGCTGTGCCTGCACTAGTCCAGGGTGCAGTGTTCAGCTCATGGTGCAGATAGGTAGCAGGGAGGGGGGAGGTTGTGATATGTGGAACTAAGTGGGTATGGGAAAGAATAGAAAGAGGAGAGAGAAACAGGAGCCCCCCCCCAAAAAAAAAAAAAAGCTGAGGGAGCATGCTGTTGGAGTGGTACAGACCCATGGAAGCAGTGTTTTGGTGGCTTTCTAGCCATGCATTGAGGCCCAAACCATGAAGAAGGGACAGAAATAACAAGGGAGAAAGGAAAGGAAGGAAGGGAGAGAAAGATAAGAAACTAGATTTAGAAAAGAAAAGAAAAGATAGAGAAAGGTACATGTAGCTAGGTAATTGGGAGAAAGGAATGGAAGGAATGTGGAGAGAAACAAGAAACGGGGAAAATAAAAAGACAACAGGTGGTTGAAAGGAAGGGAGGTAGGGAGAGACAAGAAACTGAGAAAAAAGAAGAGGAATGGGAAAAAAAATGCCCCAAGGGAGCCCACCAGAAGTGGGTCCCTAGCCTCGTGGTGCTGCATAGCCCATCCAGAAGGAGTGTAGATGGTACATGACTCCAGGTGTTCAGAAGAAAGGGTAAGGAAGGGAGGTGGAGAGAGACGAGCCTGAGAAAAAGAAGAAAGACAAAGAAGAAAAATACCCCCAAGGGAGCCCACTGGAAGCAGGCTCCCAGCTTAGCAGCACTGCATCGCCTATCAAGAAGGAGCAGAAATGGCACACAGCACTAAGTGTTCAGGAGAAGAGTAAGGAAGGAAGGTATAGAGAGACAAGAAATCAAGGAAAAAGATGGAAGAAAGTAACGAGAAAAAAAAAATGCCCCAAAGGAGCCCACCAGAATCAGGTTCCCAGGTGAATGGCACTCTATTGCCCATCAAGAAGAAGCAGAGGTGGCACACAGTACCAGGTTTTCAGGAGAAGGGTAAGGAAGGAAGGAAGAAGGAGACAAAAAATTGAGAAAAGAGAGAGAGAGGAAAAAAAAAAAAAGATATCCTGAGGAAGCCCACTGGTGTGCTGGTGCCAACCAGGGAAGTTGCTCCCCAGCCATACAGCACTGCACAGCCCATCTAGAAGGAACGGAGATGGCATATGTCACCTGGTGTTCAGGAGAAAAAAAGAGAGGGGTGGTAGGCAGAGACAAGAAACCAAACAAAGAAAAAAAGATCCCCAAGGGAGCCCACTGGTATGGTTGTTCTGGAAAAGTGGCTCCCAAACGGCAAGACACTCCACAGCCTGTCTGGAAGGAGCAGAGATGGCACATGACGCCAGATGTGCAGGAGAAAAGAAGAGAAGGATGGTAGAGAGACAGGAAATCATCAAAAGAAAAAAAAAAAATCCCCAACGGAGCCTGCTGGCTTGGCAGCACAGACTGGGAAGTGGCTTCCAAGCCACTAGGCCCTGCACAACCCATCTAGAAGGGGTGGAAATGGCATACAATGCAAAGTATTCAGGGGACAGGAAAAGAAAGAAAATAGAGACAGATGAGAAACCGAGAAATGAAGAAGAACATAAAGGAAAAAAAAATGCTCCCAGGGATCCCACTGATGCCTGGGGAGGTAGCTCCCAGGCCATGGGGCACAGCCTTCTAGAAGGGGTAGAGATGGCACACAGTGCCAGGTATTCAGGAGACAGGAAAAGAAGGAAAGTAGAGAGAGACAAGAAACCGAGAAATGAAAAACAAAAAGAAAAAAGGTCCCCAGAGATCCCACTGGCATGGCGGCACTAACCAGGGAAGTGGTTCCCCAGCTGAGCAGTGCTTCACAGCCTGCCAAGAAGAAGTGGAGATGGCACACGGAGCCAGGCGTTTGAGAGAAAGGAAGGCAAGGAAGTGAGAGACAGAGGAGAAACCGAAAGAAGCCAAAAAAAGGCAGCAACAGCAACAGAGAAATGCCACTGAAGGAGCCAGCTGGTATGGGCGGGGCAAATTCAGGCAGCATGGCCCCAGAGCCTTCATGTGACTGTGGCCTGCTGGGAAGTGGCGGAGACCGAGCAGAGGGAAGAAGGACGGGAGGTGGGAAAGTGTGTATTGCTGGCTACCGGGAGCTCTGTCTCCTCTTGGGAGCTCCGTGAAGCTGCTTTCTCATACTCCCTGTCCACCAATCTCTGACAGGAGTCCAAGATGACAGAGCCGTGCTGCGTTAGCTAATAGGGGACCTCCATTCTGTATCTCTCCTCCCTCTCTGGTCTCTGTCAGTTTCTTATTCCATTCAGTGTTTGGTTGAGTTCTTTATCCCTTCACTTGATGCTTAGGGTTGACGTTTCTCTCCGTTTTACTTAGTTTTTTGGGTCTTTGCTTTGGAGGTGCAGCATGGTGCTTCTGTCTGTAGTGTCATGTTGGTCCTGCCTCCTAAAATTCACCACGCTTTTGAGTTAAAACTTTACACTGTTTAGAAACAAAATAAAACTCAGTTATATGCTATTCATAAGAAAGATACCTAAAATATAAGTCTATGAAAAGGATGAAAGTAAAAAGAAAATGATTAGTGGGGCAAATAGAAAGCAACAGAAAGTGAAGAGCATGATATTAATATCACACAATTGAGGTAAAAAGCATTATTAGAGGTCGAGAAGGTCTTATAGAATGGTAAGCCATTCAGTTCTTAACTTGTATGCATATAACACAAAACCTCAAAATAAATAAGCAAAAATTTTATTGAGTAGAGATAATTCAACAAATTTATCATCACCGTGGGAGATTGCAATACATGGAACATATATAAAAATTGGTTATTTATAAGCCCGTAAGACAGGTCTCAACAAAAGTTATAATAATAGGTATTATACAGATTATATTTTCTGATGATGCTTTACCTGTCGGGGTCTTTCTAGAAACAGAAACCATGAGGATTTTTAAATTTCATTTTATCTTGGAGAGGAGATTTTAACATAGGGTTTTGGTTAAGCACGTGCTGGGAGGCTGAAAGAGTTAAAGGGGTGAACTCAGATTTATAAGTGTAGAAATCTGTTTCCATTGGCAGACTTTTAACAAGAAGACAGCAAGAAAGGGAGTCTGGGAAATATAGTGTACTTACTCCCAGTGACACCCGCCCCCCCACGCCATCAAAGAGCTGAGAGAAAATAGATGAATAGTTAGCACAGACCCTGGTGCAGTTAAGGTAGAAGTCAGTAGTAAACAGTAAAATAAAATCTCCATATTTTGAAAATAAAACACAAACATTGTTCTAATAACTCATGCGCCAGGCAAATCATAATGGAAATTAAAAATACTAGAATTAAATGTGGATGTTTATATGTCAAACAAGGATGCAGTGAAAGGTGAACTGTTCTTAAGGAAACATTCATAAAATGCCTTAAGTGCTTAGATTAGGAAAGAAGAAAGGATAAAAAAAAAGGAGTTAAGCATTCAGATTAAGAAATTTTAAAAGATCAACAGGATAACCTCACCCCTAAAATAGATAATCAGTGAGATAAAAAATAAACAGAACTATTGAAGCTGAAAGTTGCTTCTTTGAATAGACTAAGGAAACAGACAAGTCTCAGGCTAGACTGATTGAGGGAAAAATAAAAAAGGTATAAATAAACAGCATTAGGAATTTTTTAAAAAAGGACTGTAGCTATGGATCCAGCAGAAGTTGAAATGATTGAGAATACTATGAACAACTTTAGGGCAATTAATTTGAAAACTTAGACAAAATATAAGCATTTCTAGAAAAACTTGGCAACAAGAAATAGGAAGTTGAAATTAGATAAACCAATAGGCACAGATGGTTATTTTGAGGTACTCTACCAAACTTTGAAGGAGTAGATCATACCAATTGTCATGCCAGAATTCTCCCGGAAAAGAGAGTACTCGTCAGCTCATCCATGGGACTTGGTATGCCCTTGATACTGGAACCAGACAGTATTAGAGTAAGCAAAAAATTACAGGTCAGTCTCCACTTATGAAAATAGAAGTAACAAATTATTAGCAAAGGGGAACCAGCAGTGAATCTAAAAGATAATATGCTATGACTGAGTTGGGTATACCATTAGAAAAATCTGTGAATGTATAATGTATTGCATATAATTTCTATAGATGTAGAAAAGGCAAAGTTGATAACATTTAACCTGAGAGGAATAGGAATAGGAAGAAACCTTACAGATATCTACTAAAATAATTATTATTCTTAATGAGAAGAATTAAGAGCATTCCTTTTAAAACTGGAACAACTCAGTAATACTCTATCACTGCTTCTTTTAAATCCTGTAATAGAGATCCTGATGAGTGCTATAAGGTGAGATAGAGAGGGGGAGAGAGAGAGAGTGAGTGTGTGTGTGTGTGTGTATATGTAATAACGGTTGGAAACAAAGAAACAAAACTGTCATGGTTCACAGGTGATGTAATTGTCTCTGCACAGAAAACCCCAAAGAATCTCCAGACAAGTTATACAGAGGTTTGCACTGGATGGCTGGCTGCAAGATCTCCATACAAAAATCAGTAGTGTTTATAGTTTCCAGCAACCAATAGAAAATGAAATTTAAAAGAGTATACCCTATTTACAATAGTAGCAAAAACCATATGTTACCTAGGAATAAATCTAACGAAAAAATGTTCCAGGCTGATGACACAGGAAATAATAAAATTTTATTGAAATGTATTAAAGAAGACACAAGGAAATGGAGAGTGATGCTATATTCTTGACTAGGAAGACTCAGTATTGTAAAGACACCAGTTCTCTCTAAAGTGTTTTATAGGTTCAGTGTATATAGAATAGCCAAGGGCCAACAAATTCTGTTGTAGTTTCCTGGCTCATTCGTGCTAAAAGCCAAAGTGCTCCTAGAGGCCTTTCTGGGAGTCCTGGAACGCCTTGTTCCGTTTTTTCAAGGTAGCACTTGTCTCTTTTGGTGGAATTGTTGATATTCCCACATGTAAAATATTAAGTTGGTGGAAAAACTGTTCTTTTGCTCCATCAGAGTTACCTTTGCATCCCTGAGCTCCAAATATTGCTTCGTTTAGGTTTTAGTATTAAACAGTACTTCTTTCTAATTAAATCTAGGGTCAAATGCAGCTTTATTTCAGAGTAGTAGAATTTGATAGTTTCATGACCCTGAAGGTTGAACTCACTTGCTTTGTGAATTGTGACTTGGATTTCTAGGTGCTTAAACTTTATCAGTAATAATGTATTAACCTTTTACTATTTGAAAATAATGAGACTGTGTATACTTCTTGATATGAACAGTAAGATAGTTTTAAAACTAGTAGAAAGACAAAAAATTTTACAGTTTCATTTCTGTAAATAAGTTTTAACACATACCCATAAGCTTCTAAATATTTAGTAGAGTGAAAAGTTGGGAATATATATATATATATACCCAAAAACCCATTGCCATCGAGTTGATTCCGACTCATAGAGACCCTATAGGACAGAGTAGAACTATCCCATAGGGTTTCCAAGGAGTGCCTGGTGGATTCGAACTGCCGACCTTTTGGTTATATATATATATATATATATATATATATATATATGTATGTATGTATATATGTATATATTTAGAAAATTAAAGTTTTATTTTTTTATTGGAAATAAATTGCAAATACTTATACTTTACAAGCCTAGCATGTTTTGCTTTGAGCTGGTAGGAAAATTTGTTTTGGACCAAGATTAAAATGGTTAGTTTTGGCTTGAATTTCCTCTGCCCACCTAGGAACCATCTTCCTATAAGCAGAGTCATTACACATTTTTGTTTCTTATTGACCAAAAGGTTTTTTTGATTATTCGTGTCTGCAAAACCTCACATATAATAGCAGCTTTGTTTTCTGTTAAAAAGAAACTAATTCACGGTGAAAAATGTTTATCAGAGAAAAGCCTTTTAGGTAGCTCTGCCAGGAATAAGAGGGAAATTTTAGCTGTGGTTTATATAAAACTTATAGGAGGAAAAAGGGAATTCATTTTTTAGATATGCTACAATATGTATTTGAGTGCATTAAAATATTCCATCTGTGATGGTAGTAGTATAAACAGATAGCTTTCTGTGGTATTGTACAAAGCAGAAAGATACGATAGCATTTTAGAAAATAATTATATGTGGATGTACAAATACAAAGTCAAAAAACTTACATAAATGTGTGAAAGAAAAGATCATTTTGAAAGGGTGCAATAAATAAGAGGAGATGATAATAGCAGTGCTGGGCTGATGCCCAAGGTATGTGGTCTGGGAGCATTGTAATGCGTTGTGCAGGTTTAGATGGACTCAGTTGCAGCAGTAGGCCAGAGTGAAAGGCATCAAAAGCAGAACTTTAAAATAATGTGAATAATGAAACATTAGGGGATTGAGAAAACTTAAGTTTCATGTAATGCTAAATAAAACCTGTTCTGTGTCTCTGTTTAAGTTAATTCTTTGAAAGTATACTAGTCTTAAAGCTTCTTGTCACCACTTTTCAGACCTTGAAATCATAGTTTTGTAGATAAGTACCAGCTGGCTCTGAGACTAACATATTACAAGCCCGAACACTGTGGTTTCAGGTAAAATGTATAAGGTGAAAATTATTATTATTCTTATACTAGAGTCATGTAATCCATTATGAGTTATGCTAGCCTCAGAAAAATGTTAGATTTCCTTTTACTTATTTATTACATTGCTTTATTCAGAGGTTGTATAATGCGGTAATTCTCGAAGTGTGGCCTGTGGGCCCCCGAGAATCCCTGAGACTTCTCAGAGGTTCTGTAAGCTCATAATATTTTCACCATGATATTGTGATAATATTTGCCTTTTTCACTGTGAATGAAGTCTAGTTCCTGTCCCGCACTCTTTATGTACAGCCACATCGGAATGCACTTCTCATATCCAACCAGATCTAATTAAGTTCACAAAATTATGTGAGTTTCCTCATCAGCTTCAACAGAAATTGGGGTGTGGGCAGAGGGTCTTTAAATTCTGATAGGGAGATGATGATACCTGAGTACAATGACAGCTAGCTCTTTATGATCTTTGAGGAAATTCTAATGGTCAGTCCTTTTTTCTAGGAACCCTTCATCTACCTGTCATGCTTTTTTTCCTGTGTGAAGAATTCCATTCTTCCTCCTCCCCGAAGAGAAAACTTTCTCCTTTTGGAATAAGGTTCTCATCATACACGTTACTAAACATTTAGGTATAGGTTTTTCATCAAAAATCTCATCCAGTCTGGAAATCTCTTTATCATTTTCTCTGCTTGATCTTGCACCATCTCCATCATCTGTCACTTGCTGTGGTCAAAACTAATTGCTGCCTTTTCAGTGTGCATCCAGGCTTTCCTGATCTGTGGCTGCTGCCTTCATTCAGCTCCGCTTCTCCTTTTACTTTGACTGTTTTTGAAGAAATAATGGTGGCAGGGGTGGCATTTAGTCTGCAGTCCCTCAGAAATGTAGGTTCTCTACTTGAGACATCAGTTCTGCTTAGATTTTTACCTTTAGGTCTTGATTATATCTTATATATGTGTAATGTGACATAGTCAGGAGGAGACTAATACTGCCTCCTTTTCTGGGAATATCAGCGGAGGGTAGAGGAGGAATCAGGACATAAACTACTATTTATTGGATATTTATTGGGTATTTTATATTTTCCAGCTATGGCTGCTTAATTCTAACAATAACTCTATGTAACAGGTACTATTATTATTCCATTTTAAATATGAGGAAACTAAGGTTTTAAAAGTTAAGTAAATTGTGTAATGGCAAGTAAAGGGTAGAACTGGGGTTTAAACTCAGTTCTATTTGATTTCAAGGCTCTTAACCAATTAAGATTTCATTTTTAAAAACTGAAAATGTTATAAATTCTTCACGCTTATTTTCTTTGTCCTTCTTCTTATAGTGGACTTACATGCTTGTCTTGGGGAAGCAAGGAAAACAACAGCTGGAAAGAGTCCATCCTATTCGACAGTCAGGCTTGAGGGTATCGGCAGTAATGGTAGCTACTGAGAAGAGATGGAAGCCGCCTGGGTCTCTGGGCCACTGGGGAGGGGAGAAAGGAAAGCCTGAGGAACCTGAAAAATAACTCCACTGAGGAGTGACAGGTTTCCTACAACTAGAACATTATCTTCTTAAAAGTTTCCTGTTTCTAGCCGCACTCCCTTACCTGCCTTCCCTCAGCCACCTATACAACAAAAATGGAGTCTGTGCCTTTTGAAGCACAAATTGGGCATGTCCCTCATGGCTTTTTACTGCTTACTGGATAAAGTTCAAGCCTCTTAGCATGAATCACCCATCTGCATTTGGGAACTTAAAACAATAGTCCTAACCTTTCTTGTTGAAAGTTTGGGATTGCTTGTCCTAGAAAAATACATGCAGACAATTAGCATACCATTTCCAGGAGATCGTGGACCCCCTGACAGCCATCCACCAACATAGTAGCCACAAACCCTAGATGTGAGACTTTTTCCACCTTCTAAGACAGCTCATTCCATCTCTTATTACAAAAAGACTTTATTTTAAAGCTGTAATTGCAGTATGTGTTTGTTAAAATGTAAACTAAAAGCCAAGAGTATTACACAATTGATTGCTACTTGTATATTGAAACCAGTTAAGAGTTCCTGTGAGATGAAACCAACCTAACTTTCAGCACCACCCTGATAAAAATTTAACAGTTCTCAAATAATTGTTGAAGTAGAGATTTTTTAATGGCAAATTTGATCTTCATACTCTGAGGGAGAATGAATGATGCGTGTACAAATATTGGGTTGTTTTAAAATGAGACAGATTACACACTTCTGGAATGGGTAATTCCTTGAGCTCATTCCCCCCCACCCCCCTTTTCTTGACTCTCCAAAACATTCTAAAAAATGTTTAATACCGTGGCTGCTTTCTTTAAAATATTATTCCGGGAACTAAGGGAGTCTACTCTGGGGAGAAGGTTCTGGGAAGTGACTTCAAACAGAATCACTATATATTGTGCAGAAATGAAAAGGTTGATGGTTTGTTGTTCTTTTGCAAATTAACTTAAGCCAAGAAGCTGGTTTTGGTGCTTATAGCCGTTTTATAGCCATGTCCCTTAAAGGAATCATTCATCTGCATAGAGATGTTACAAACACCTGGCCTATACTGAAGGCCAAGTGCCAGTTGTTCCCAGTGGCTTCCAAGGGAAGGATTTTTCTTCTTCTGGGTGTATGGCCTGGGGAGAGTTAAAACCTCAAAGCTTTGTTTTTTAAGTGTGCTGATGATCACAAGTACACGCGTAAACCCTGTAACAGCACAGAAGAGGTTCTGAAGACAAAGGCACTGTAAGGATTTCTGTTTGAACTGTAAACAAAGTAATTCCAGATTAGAGGAACTATCATTTTCAACTTGAAAACAACAGTGAGATCAGGTAGAAACACCCACTCAAATAAATCTCACAAGCCAAGTGAACATCATAACTCTTCAAAGCCCAAATATAAGTGGTCCAAAAATCTCTTCGTAAAAGGAAAAAGTGACTTTTTATAATAAAGAGCCAGCCTTGTTGAGAGAAAAGAAAAAAGAAACTTGGAGCTGCTGCATAAGAGAACTGGCTTGTTAGAAACCAGAATTAATTTACATTAAATATTCAACTTAACCTTCTAGTTCCTACAGTAAAAAAAAAAAAAAAGTAAAAAGCACCTGGAAATTCTAGGCAAATGATTGCAAACATTTTTTTTAAAAGCTGTACTGCGCTTACAAGAAAGTAGGGGAAATCCCCTTATTTCAGGCATAAACGGTAGACTGAATCCCGTGCTGGTAGCTGCTAAAGCTGGTGTTGCAGCCTTGATGGAGGGACTGGGCCGGGTGTGTGGAAGGTGTCACTCTCCTGACTATGAGGCTAGGAAATAGTGAGAACTTGGTACTGAAACATCCCCCCTCTCCACACACATGTGCAAAACTGCTACTTTTCTAGGGTTTCTCTGTTAGTAAATGAAAAGATGAGAACAATTCCAACTTCCTGTCTAGGGAAAGGATAAAGAAGCTGGTCTGTATCCTCCTTGAATTTAATTAAGAACAAAGAAAGTCTCTTAAGAATTTGTAACTATGGGCTGGTTGGTTGGTCCTTGGCTTGGGTTTGAGTTTTTTTATCCTCATGGCCCAGAATCCTAAACTGTGAAATTAACAAAATAGTTGGTGATGTTTCAGGATCACTTCAGAGCGCAAATAAAAAGATATTTCTGGAAGGATATACCTTCAATCTTGGATTCCTACGTACAAAGTTCCACTGAAGATGTACTAAAAAACCAAAATTACAAAAATTTAAGAAAACAATCTAGCTTCAGTCAGCAGACATAGCAAGTAGCATGATTCAAACTTAAGCACTCCATGTAATAGAAAAGTCCTATATCCTATAAAATAAGTCTGTTTAAAATGATATAAGACATAAGGAAAATCATGAGAAAAAATAGGTACTCGGAAAAACAGAACAGAAATATTGGAAAAACGAGCCATACTGGAACTGCAGGAATGAAAAGTATAGTCATTAAACAAAACAAACAAACAAAACCCTTCAGTGGATAGGTTCTCCAGTAGATTAGACACAGCGTAAGAGAGGTGGTGACTTGGAAGATTTACCTCAGGAAATTTCCAGAATACAGAGAAATAAAGAGGTGGAAAGAGCTTAAAACACATACAATAGAACGATACGGCTCAAAATTTTTCTTATAGGAATTGCAGAGGAGAAAATAGGCAATATTTAAAAAGAGAACAGCTGAAACTTTTTCAGAATTGATGAACTATTATTAGTTTCAAGAAGCGTTAGAGCCCCGAGTGTGGTACGTATATACTACATTTACTGGTAGAAAGACTCAGTGATCTTAAGATGTTCTTTTTCTTCAAGTTATTCTGTAAGTTCTGTGACATTCCTTTCAATAGGCCAAAATGGTTTTTCTTTGGACATTTATCATGGCAAGCTGATCCTAAAACTCTTGTGGAGGAATAAATGGCTAAGAAGTTTTGCCTTATTAGATATCAAAAGTATAGATAAAAATACAGTAATGGTGTTGGCCCAGCGAGAGACAAACCAACAGAATAGAATAGAGGGGCTAGATACAGACACTTGTATGTGGGAGCTGGGCAAATAACAAATGGTATCTTAAAGCAGTGGGAAAAAGGTTAAATGTGCTTTTCTTTTGGAAAAACATAAAGTTAGAGGCCTTCATGGGTATGAGTTAAAATTTCTGTGTACGGGGTAAAACTGTAAAAACTTCAAAGAATTCACAGAAGAATCTATTAGGATAGAGAATGTTTCCTTAAGAAACAAATATACGACCACAAAGAAAAAGCTTGATTTTTTTTTTTTTTTTTTTGATACTTCAAGGTAATTCCTGTTTGCTCAGGGCCACTTTATTATTTAGGATACGATAAACAACTGACAAATAGTCTGAAAAATGTAATGGTGGAGGTACAATAGAAAACTATTTCTTGGTTGGTAACCAATTAGGGGAATATGGCAGAGATTAATGTGTTTCTTCCTTCCATAAAGTATTTTGGGGATCCAGGCTCTTTCCATCTGGTGGCTTTGCTGGTTCCTAGGGCCTTGTCATCTGCATCTACTTGGCATAAGGAAAGGGTGTGGAGATACAAACTGTTGCTGTTGTTGCTGTGGAGGTGGCCCCAGCTCATGGTGACCTTATGTATACCAGAACAAAACGATGCTTGGGTCCTGTGCCGTCTTCATGATCTTTGAGATATTTGAGTGAATTGTTGTAGCTATTGTGTCAGTCCATCCTGCTGAAGGGTTCCCTCGTTTTCACTGACCATCTGCTACAAAACATGGTGTCTTTTTTAGTGATGGTCTTTCCTGATGATGTATCCAAAGTAGGCAAGATGGAGTCTCGCCATCCTCATTTCTAAGGAGCATTCCAGTTTTATTCTTCTAAGACTGATTTTTTTCATTCTTCTGGCAGTCCATGGTATAGTCAATATTTTTCATCAACACAGTTAAATGCATCAGTTTTTCTTTCGTCTCTTTTTTCATTGTCCATCTTTCACCTACATATGAAGGCAAGATACAACCTGCGGAGCAATTATTTTCATTGCTTTTCTGTACTCATCCTAGAAGCCAGGAAAAGGAATACAGTTTTAGCTTGTTTAATATTATTCAAGTAAGGATGGTAGAGTTTAAATACCCCTGTACATCACTCAATGGCTTAAAAGCAAATGATTGCATTCGGGCCATTTAAGCTTTATTTATACTTTGATTATTAAAACTTCATTTTAAAAAGTTTTACTGTAGGGGGCCAAGATGGCAAACTAGCCAGTGGCTTCCGCTGATCCCTCTTACAACAAAGACCTGAAAAAACAAGTGAATTGATTATATATATGACAAGCTAGAATTCCTGAACATCAAAGGCAAAATTAAGGAATTGGTCTGAGTGATGGGGGAGGGAGAGACGGTGCAGAAGCAGCGACGAGTTGCTGAGCCCACACAGCACCTCCACTCTGATTCCTTGGCCCCGTTCTTTGGTGCGGCTGCAGCTGGGCTGTGGTAGTTCCCTGAGACATGGCAGCTTCAGTGAAAGAAGGCAAGCAGAGTGGCACACCCCTGACCCTGTGGGGTCTCTACAATGGGGCTGGCTGCAGCATTTAGGAAGTAGCTCCTTCAGCCAAAGAAGGCAACCAAAGTGCCGGCACGCTGACCCCCTGGCATACCAGCTGCAGGACTGGCTGTGGAGTTTTGGACACAGCTGCTTCAGTGAGAGAAGGCAAGTGCTGGACGCAGCCCTAACCCCCTGGGGTGATCTTGGTGGGGACCCAGCCAGCACACACAGGCTACACACGCCTCTGGAATCTGAGATAAAACAGTGTTCTCAGCACAAGATAAGTGATTTTGTCCAATTTGCCACACGCGGATCTAATAGCTCATCCTTTTGAAAGAACTCTCTCCTATCTATCTGATCCGACCCCCCTCTGCCCTAGCTGGCTTCCTTAACAGTTGATTTCCCTGGGCCTGAGATAGAACCTGCTGCACTCTCTGAGCCATTCTCCTGGCCTGGGAGAAGGAAAAAATTAACAAATGGGGAAAGATACTCTGCAGACTCCCCTGATCTGGAAGCTCAGAGCAGAAGTGGTTCCAGTCCAGGCATAAAAGATGCACAGACTTTGTTTCTCACCCCTACATGGATCCAGGTGGCTATTATATTGCAAGGGCAAATATGTTTGTGATCTGATTGTATCTGTTTCAGCTGTTCAGGGAGAGGCAGGTTTTGGAGATCTGATGCTGCTCTGCCTAGTAAACAGGGCCTTCACCTACCCAGAGCAGGGACTGAGGACTGGAGGCTCCATCCATGCCACCTGGACACCCACGAAAGGATAGTGGTGCCTGTAAGTCCTTATAGGTATAAGCATTGGGTGCCTAAGGTACAGCTGCAGAGCCTACCCACCAGAGTGCTCTAAAGAACAGAGATGCTCCTTCCTTACTGACACTTGAGGGAAGGCTGTCAGCCCCCTGCCTTCCTCAGAGTGTGACCCCCTGACCTTCCCAGAAACCAGTGCATACACCCATCACCACTGCTCCTCTAAGATAGTAGGTGAGAGCCTACACCACACATTAGGAGACCGACTATCAGGACACCTGAGCTGAATCTATGCAAGAATCCTAAAGGGACTCCTAGGCTCATATTCCTGGTAACAGCTCTAACCACCTGGTAACAGGACGTTAGTGCTTCAAAGGCTCCAATAACCAAGTTTGCTTACTCTAATAGCCTATTTGGCTGTATTGAAACAAAACAAAGCAAGAAACTAGGACACAGTGAGCAAACATAAATTAATACGATGACTTATAAATGCCTTGGAGACAACAGTTGATATCAAATCACATAAAGAAGCAAACCATGATTGCTTCCACAAACTCCCAAAACAGAGAGTCAAGAACTCTTGTGGATGAAGATGTATTCCTGGAATTATCAGATGTAGAATACAAAAGATTAATATACAGAACTCTTCAAGACATCAGGAACGACATCATGAATGAGATTAGGCAACAAATAGAAAAAGCCAAGGAACATGCAGATAAAGCAGTTGAAAAAATTAAAAAGATTACTCAAGGACATAATGAAAAATTTAAGAAACTGCAAGAATCCATAGAGAGGCAGCATTCAGAAATTCAGAAGATTGACAACAAGATTACAGAATTAGACAACTCAGTAGAAAGTCAGAGGAGCAGAATTGAGGAACTGGAATGCAGAATTTGTGAGATCGAAGATAAATCACTTGGCACCAATATATATGAAGAAAAATCAGATAAAAGAAAAAAAAACATAAGAATCACATGGGACTGTATCAAGAAGAATAACTTGTGAGTGATTGAAATACCACAAAACGGAGGGATAACAGAAAATACAGAGAGAATTGTTGAAGATTTGCTGGCAGAAAGCTTCCCTGGTATCGTGAAAGATGAAAGGATATCTGTCCAAGATGCTCACCAAATCCCATACAAGATAGACTCCAAAAGAAAGTCACCAAGACATATTATCATCAAAGTTGCCAAAACCAAAGATAACTAGAAAATTTTAAGAGCAGCCAGGGATAAGCAAAAAGTCACTTACAAAGGAGAATCAATAACCTCGGACTACTCGGCAGAAACCATGCAGGCAAGAAGGCAATGGAATGACATATATAAAGCATTGAAGGAGAAAAGTTGCCAGCCAAGAATCATATGTCCAGGAAAACTGTCTCTCAAATATGGAGGTGAAATTAAAACATTTACAGATAAACAGAAGCTTAAGGAATTTTTAAAAACCAAACCAAAACTACAAGAAATACTAAGGAATTCTCTGGATAGAAAATCAATAACATCAGATATCAACCCAACACTACAACACAGAACAGAGCACCCAGATACCAACTCAGATAGGGAAATCATAAAAATAAATCAAGATTAAAAAAAAAAAAAAGGGAATCAGTGATGTTATTATGTAAAAGATGACAACGTTATATCAATAAAGAGGGTCTAAAGTAGGCAGAGATCTTCCATATGAAGAGGAAATCCAGGCGATATAGGGAAATAGAAGTTAGGTTTAAACTTAGAAAAATAGGGGTAAATATCAAGGTAACCACAAAGAAGACTAACAGTCCTACACTTGAAAATAAAAAAAACACAAGAAACAAAGACTCAGCAAAAACAAATTCAACTGCAGTGAAAAAGAGGAACACACAATTCACAAAGAAAAACTTCTCAGCACAAAAAAGTAAGTGGAAATATAAAACTGTCAACAACACACAAAAAAAGGCATCAAAATGACGGAACTAAACTCATACCTATCTATAATCGAGCTGAATGTAAATGGACTAAATGCACCAATAAAGAGACAGAGAGTTGCAGAATGGATTAAAAAACATGATCCGGCTATATGCTGCTTACAAGAGACACACCTTAGACTTAAAGACAAACTAAAATTTGAAGGATGGAAAAAAATATATCAAGCAAACAAAAAAGAGCAGGAGTGGCTATACTAATTTCTGGTAAAACAGACTTCAAACTTAAATCTATCACAAAGGATAAGGAAGGGCACTATATAATGATTAAAGGGACAGTATATCAGGAGGATATTACCATTTTAAATATGCACCCAATGACAGGACTTCAAGATACATAAAACAAACTGTAACAGCATTGAAAACTAAGAGATAGCTCCACAATAACAGTAGGAGACTTCAACACACCACTTCCAGTGAAGGACAGAACATCCAGAAAGAAGCTCAGTAAAGACACAGAAGAGGTGAATGCCACAATTAACCAACTTGACCTCATAGGCATATACAGAACACTCCATAGCATCCAAGTATACATTCTTTTCCAAGGCACATAGAACATTCCCTAGAATAGACCACTCTTAAGCCATAAAGCAAGCCTTAACAGAATCCGAAACATCAAAGTATTAAAAAGCACCTTCTCTGACCACAAGGCCATTAAAGTAGAAATCAATAACAGAAAAAAGCAGGGAAAAGAAATCAAACACTTTGAAACTGAACAATACCCTGCTCAAAAATGACTGGGTTATATAAGACATGAAGGATGAAGTAAATTCATAGAATCCAATAAGAATGAAAACACTTCCTACCAGAAACTTTGGGACACAGTGAAAGCAGTGCTCAGAGTTCAATTTATATCAATAAATGCACACATCCAAAAAGAAGGGCCAAAATCAAAGAATTATCCCTACAACTTGAACAAATAGAGAGTAACAAAGGAAACCATCAGGCACCAGGAGAAAGCAAATAATAAAATGTAGAGCAGAATTAAATAGAAAACAGAAAAACAATTGAAAGAGTTAACAAGACCAAAAGCAGGTTCTTTGAAAAAATTAACAGAATCGATAAGCCATCGGCCAGACTGACAAAAGAAAAACAGGAGAGGAAGCAAATAAACTGAATAAGATATGAGATGGGCAATATCACAACAGACCCAACTGAAATTAAAAGAATTATAATAGAGTACTATGAAAAGTTGTACTCTAACAAATTTGAAAACCTAGAGATTTTCTAGAAACACTCTACCTACCTAAACTAACACAGAGACAGAACAACTGAATAAACCTATATAGAAAAGAAGAGATTGAAAAACTAATAAAAAAAAAACTCCCAATGAAGAAAAGCCCTGGCACTGACGGCTTCACTGGAGAATTCTGCCAAACTTTCAGAGAGGAGTCAACACCACTACTACTAAAGGTATTTCAGAGCATGGAAAAGGACGGAATACTCCCAAACTCATTCTACGAAGCCAGCATATCCCTGATACCAAAACGAGGTAAAAACTCCACAAAAAAGAAAATTACAGACCAATATTCCTCATGAACTTAGATGCAAAAATCCTCAAAAAAATTTTAGCCAATAGAACTCAACAACATATCAAAAAAAAAAAAAAAAAAATTCACCATGACCAAGTGGGTTTCATACCAGGTATGCAGGGATTGTTCAACCTTAGAAAAACAATCAATGTAATCCATCACATAAATAAAACAGACAAGAACCACATGATCTTATCAATTTGATGCAGAAAAAGACATTTGACGAAGTCCAACACCCATTCATGATAAAAAGTCTTAGTGAAATAGGAATAGAAGGAAAATTCCTAAACATTATAAAGGACATTTATACAAAGCCAACAGCCAACGTCATCCTAAATGGGTAGAGTTTGAAACCATTTCCACTGAGAACAGGAACCAGACAAGGATGCCCTTTATCACCAATCTTATTCAACACTATGCCGGAGGTCCTAGCCAGAGCTATAAGGCTAGATAAAGAAATAAAGGACATCCAAATTGGCAAAGAAGTAGTGAAAGTATCTTATACACAGAAAAATCTAAAGAATCCTTAAGAAAACTACTGAAACAGAGTTCAGCAGAGTTTCAGGATAGAAGATAAACGTACAAAAACCAGTTGGATTCCTCTACATCAACAAAGAGATCAACGAAGAGGAAATCACCAAATCGCTAGCATTTACAATATTCTCTAAGAAAATAAAAGTACTTAGGAATAAATCTAACCAGAGACGTAAAAGACCCGTACAAGGAAAACTATAAGACACTACTGCAAGAAACCAAAAGAGACCTTCATAAATGGAAAAACATACCTTGCTCATGGATAGGAAGACTCAACATTGTAAAAATGTCTATTCTGCCCAAAGCGATCTATAGATACAATGGAGTCCTGATCCAAATACCAGTGACATTTTTTAATGAGATGGAGAAACAAATCACCAACTTCACCTAGAAGGGAAAGAGGCCCCCAGATAAGTAAAGCATTACTGAAAAAGAAGAAGAAAGTGATAGACCTCACAATACCTGATTTTAGAATGTAATATACTGCCACAGTAGTCAAAACAGCCTGGTACTGGTAAAATGACAGATACATAGACCAATGGAACAGAATTGAGAATTCAGACATAAATCCATCCACATATGAGCAACTGATATTTGACAAAGGCCCAAAGTCTGTTAAATGGGGGAAAAGACAAGTCTGTTTAACAAATGGTGCTGCCATAACTGGATATCCATCTGCAAAACAATGGAAACAAGACCCATACCTTACACTATGCACAAAAACTAACTCAAAATGGATCAAAGACCTAAATACAAAATCCAAAACGATAAAGTTCATGAAAGAAAAAATAGGAACAACACTAGGAGCCCTAATACATGGCATAAACAGTATATAAAACATTACTAGAACTGTAAAAACAGCAAAAGAGAAGTAAGATAACTGGGGGCTCCCAAAAGTCAAACACCTATGCTCGTTGAAAGACTTCACCAAAAGAGTAAAAAGATTACCTACAGATTGGGAAAAAGTTTTTAGGTATGACATCTCCAATCAGCAGCTGATCTCTAAAATCTGCAGGTTACTGCAAAAACTCAACAACAAAAAGACAACGCAATTAAAAAATAGGCAAAGGATATGAATAGGCACTCCACTAAAGAAGACATTCAGGTACCTAACGGATACATGAGGAAATCCTCACATTCATTAGCCATTAGAGAAATGCAAATCAAAACTACAATGAGATTCCATCTCACTCCAACAAGGCTGGCATTCATCCAAAAAAAACAAAATAATAAATGTTGGAGAGGTTGTGGAGAGACTGGAACACTTATGCGCTGCTGGTGGGAATGTAAAATGGTACAACCGCTTTGGAAATCGGTTTGGCAGTTCCTCAAAAAGCTAGAAATAGAACTATCATACAATCCAGCAATCCCACTCCTTGGAAAATATCCTAGAGCAGTGAGAGCCATCACTCGAAGAGATACATGCATACCCATGTTCATTGCAGCATGGTTTACAATAGCAAAAAAATAGAAGCAACCAAAGTGCCCATCAACAGATGAATGGATAAATAATTTACGGTATATTCACAAAGTGGAATACTATGCATTAATAAAGAACAATGATGAATCTGTGAAGTATTTCATAACATGGAGGAACCTGGATGGCTGAGTGAAATTATTCAGATGCAAAAGGACAAATATTGTATGAGACCGCTATTAAGGACTCAAGAAATAGCCTAAACAGAGAAGAAAATATTCTTTGATGGCTACAAGATGGGGGACGGAGAGAGGGAGGGAGGGAGAGGAGGACTCACTAATTAGATAGTAGACAAGAACTTATTTAGGTGAAGGGATGGACAACACACAATACAGGAGAGATCAGCACAACTGGAGTATACCAAAAGCAAAGAAGTTTCCTGAATAAACCAAACACTTTGAAGGCCAGAGTAGCAGTGGTGGGGGTTTGGGGACCATGGTTTCAGGGGATATCTAGGTCAATTGGCATGATAAAAACTATTAAGAAAACATCCCGCATCCCATTTTGGAGAGTGGTGTCTAGGGTCTTAAACACTAGCAAGCAGCCATCTAAAATGGAACAATTGGTCTCAACCTACCTGGAGCAAAGGAGAATGAAGAACACCAAAGACTCAAGATAAGTATGAGCCCAAGAGTCAGAATGGGCCGCATAAATCAAAGTCTACATCAGCCTGAGACCAGAAGAACTAGATGGTGCCCAGCTACAACCGATGACTGCCATGACAGGGAGCACAACAGAGAATCCCTGAAGGAGCAGGAGAGCAGTGGGACGCAGACCCCAAATTCTCATAAAAAGACCATACTTAATGATCTGACTGAGACCGGAGCGATCCCTGAGGTCATGGTCTCCATACCTTCTGTTAGCCCAAGATAGGAACCGTTCTTGAAGCCAACTCTCCAGACAAGGATTGGACTGGACTACAAGACAGAAAATGATACTGGTGAGGATTGGGCTTCTTCCATCAAGTAGACACATGAGACTTTCTGGGCAGCTCCTGTCTGGAGGGTAGATGTGAAGGCCGAGGGGGACAGAAGCTGGCTGAATGGACATGGTAACATAGGGTGGGGAGAAGTGTGCTGTCTCATTAGGAAGAGAGCAACTAGGAGTAGATAGCAAGGTGTATAAAGGTTTTGTATGAGTGAATGACTTGATGTGTAAACTTTCACTTAAAGCACAATAAAAATTTAAAAGGTTTTATTCTAAGTGTACTTAATTTAGATTATTGGCACTACATTTCTTTACTAAAATTAATCATTTATTTTCAAAAGGTATGTAAATAAAGGTAGCTGTAGCTTTCCTTAGAACTGGTTACACATAAAAATGATTTTTATTTTAAGTGCGTTTTTCTGATTAGATATGTAATTACAGAAAGCAAACTCTTACGGACACATTCATATACACAATTTATTTAATGGGCCATAATGTACACACTTTTTGAAATGTCCTTGTTTTCTTGATAGTGTATTTTGGATATCTTAGCATGTCATTTTTCATGATCTTCCTTTTGAATATTTGTACATATTTCTATTATATAAATTTAATAACTGGAGTCTCCCTTCTCTCCAGATTTCTCTTCCCTCTGCTCCTTCCCTCCCTTAACTCTGTCCCCACTTTTTCTTCTTCCTGTTGTTCATGGGAGAAAAATGAAGTACTCTCCTATTACATGGTTCAATCTGCAAAGGGAAATGTTTAGTTACAATAAATGAGGTTTTGTAGGTTTGGCTATAACTAGTGTTTAATCATAGATTTTAGCTTGCCTTATCGATGAATAAGCCACATCTTTGGTTATATTTTGGTCTATTGTGTTTCACCACCACTCATCTGTCATTTTGTCATACCATGGTGGCTTGCCTGTTGCTGTGATGCTGGAAACTGTGCCACTGGTATTTCGTATAACAGCATGGTCACGTATGGTGGACAGGTTTGAATGGAGCTTCTAAACTAAGGAAAACTTGGTAGAAGGACCTGGTGGTCTGCTTCTGGAAAAGATTTGCCAGCGAAACCTTATGAATAGCAGCGGAACATTGTCTGACACGGTGCCGGAAGATGAGCCCCTCAGGTTGGAAGGCACTCAAAATATGACTGCACAAGAGCTGCCTCCTCAAAGTAGAGTCGACCTTAATGATGTGGATGGAGTCAAGCTTTCGGGACTTTCATTTGCTAATGTGGCACGACTCAAATGTGAGAAGAAACAGCTGCAAATATCCATTAATAGTAAATGGATTGACACAGTGGCTGCAACAGTGGTCTCAAACATAACAATGATTGTGAGGATGGCGCAAGACCAGGCAGTGTTTTACATAGGGTCGCTGTGAGTCAGAACCAACTCGATGGCACCTAAAAACAAAATGTGACCACCTGGGAAATTTGCCAATTAAACTATATCAGAGAATTTTCTAGGCTATAAAGGGAACTTACAAAGTGTGTAAAGGTATTCCATTTTATCCAGTAAGAAAGCCAGTAGCCACCTGTGGGTATTTGAATTTAAACTAACTGAAGTGAAATAAAATTAAGATTTCTTCAGCTACACAAATCACAGTTCAGGTGCCCTATAGCCACATGTGACTAGTGGCTACCGTATAGGACAACACAGGTAGAGAATATTTTCATCACAGAATGTTCTGTTGCACAGCATTGGGGTGAAGTCAGTATCTGTTACCTATGTTTGTTGTCGTCTGCTGTCCAGTTGTCCCCCCAACTCAAGGTGACCCCATGCACGGTGAAACAAAATGCTGCCTGGTCCTATGCCATCTCCATGAAAGGCTGTGGATCAGACTGTTGTGTCCAAAGGGTTTTCATTGGCTGATTTCGGAAGTAGATTGGCAGGCTTTTTCTTCCTAGCCCGTCTTCGTCTAAAGCCTGCTGAAATCTGTTCAGCATCACAGCGTCGCGCAAGCCTCCACTGACAGATGAGTGCCAGCTGCCCTTGAGGTGCCTTAGTCAGGAGTCAAACCCAGGCGTCCCACATGGAAGGTGAGAATCCTACCAACGAGCTGCCACTGCTCCCAAATAGACTGTGTTAGAACTTGAAAGACTTTTGGGTTTTCTTTTTCCTCCCTGGATATTATAGAGTCTAGTAAAAAACAGAATGGTGTCAGTGTTTTTTTGGAAATAGTGAACAACTCAAAGGTTTTACAGTAATTTTTACTTTCATGCTAATTTATTTTTAAAACTATGTAGCAAAGTAAAACACCTATCTACTCTAGGGTTCTCAGCATTTTGAGATTCTAGGAGAATATTTTAAAAACTCTTGGTATAGGGCAATGCCCAGGAGTGGGCAATTGTATGGATTGGGGTGAGGACTTAGAGAAGATGGTTGAGGACTGTGAAGCTGACTGCTTTTATTTTTAAAAGACACTCAGAAGAAGCAAACTAAGTGGTAAAACAACATGTTAATCTGGGATGTCTGATTTTAGGTCATAATTACAGTATTAATACAAGTTAATGTAGAAAAATTAGGAAACATAAAGAGGAAAAATAAGGGGGTGAGGTGGAGAAGGAACCATTCATGGTCTTCCAGTCAGTGAAAAGAATCATTAACATTTGTTACATATCTACCGAGACTGCTTTCTGTGCTTGTTGCCATCCAGTCTATTCCGACTCATAGTGACCCTGTAGGATAGAGTGGAACTGCCCCCTGGGGTTGCCAAGGAGCAGCTGGTGGATTCGAACTGCTGACCTTTTGGTTAGCAGCTGAGCTCGTAACCACTGCGCCACCAGGGCTCCCTGTGCCCTGAAAATGGATCGTATGCACTCAGCAGTGAGTGAACTCAATGCAGAACAAAGATGAGATCTTAGTCTAAGAAGCTAGATGGCCTGAATGTTCAGCCCCAGCTCTGCCACTTACTAGCTGTGGGACAGCTGGAAGTTGCTTACCTCCTGTGTAACTCTTCACCTGTAAAGTGGGGGTGATGGTTGTGCTCACCTCTCAGTGTGTTGTGAGAGTTAAGGAATTAAAATATTACACTCATTGAAGACTACTAATATTACTGATGCTGTTATGTAGGTGATACATACACGTGGTGAGTGCCTCATAAATATAAGCCTCTCATGTTATTATAGCAGGAAGGCAGACATTTAAATAAATAATTGCAATAAAGTTAGTTGAATTTTATGATAGGCTCAGCTCAGTATTTTATGATAGCATATGTTGAGGTGATCTGATTCTTTTTTAAATATTTTATTGTGCTGTAGGTGAAAATTTACAGAGCAGATTAGTTTCCCATTAAAACAGATTGTACACAAAGTGTTCCATGACATTGGTTGCAATCCCTACACTGTGCCAACACTCTCCCTGTTTCTGCCCTGTTTCTTTTCATCTGATTTCCTACCTTTGCATCTATGCACTTGGGCAGATACTGCGCTTTGGTTTCATATAATTGCTTGTTCTACTGAGCGCACTGTTTTCGGATATTGTTTATTTTAGAGGCCTGTCTATTGTTGATCAGAAGGTGGTTTTTGGGAATGGCTGCAATTTCAAGTTAGAGGGGTATCATAGAGCCATGTCTCAGGGGTTCCTTCAGTCTCTGTAGGCCAGTAAATCTGGTCTTTTTCTAATGAATTTGATTTTTTGTTATACATTTTTCTCCCACTCTGACCAGGACCTTCTATTGTGAATTCTGGTCAGAGTTGTTGGTAGTGATAGATGGGCACCGTTTAGTTCTTCTGGTCTTGGGGTTGTGTAGGCTGTGGTGCATGTGGTCCTTTAGCCCTTTGGACTAATTGCGCCCTTCAGTCTTTGGTTTTCTTCACTCTCCTTTACTCCAGATGGGAAGATACCACTAGTTGTAGTTGTGTCTTAGATGGCCACTCACAAGCTTTTAAGACCCCAGATGCTATTCATCGAAAGTAGGATGTAGAACATTGTTTTTATGCACTGTTAACACCGGTTGACGTAAATGCCCCCCAAGCCTGTGGTCCTTAGCCCTCAAGCCTAGTATCTTCGTCCTGGGAGGTGTTCGATTGTGTATAAGAAGTTTCCATGACCATGCCCTTTGTGTATTCTGTTGTCTGTATTAGCATACCAACATCTATAGATATGTATGTGGAGATAGCCACAACCTAACCTATATCTGCAGGTGGGTACAATCTCTTACATCCTCCCATGCCTCTTTACCATACCTGTCTTCCTGTGTATCCCTTTGTAAATTATTTTCATTAATAGTGTTGTTACAGGATTGTCTGTGTTATAGTAACTGCTGTAGTTGCCCTTTTTTCTCACGTTCTTCTCAGTGTCTTTGCCTTTGTCATGTGCTGGCTTCCCCATATAGTGTATTGCTATTCCCTTCATCATTATTACCACGTCTTCTATTTAATAATTTACCCTCCCTTCCGTGGTACTATCAAGGAATGTTTTGTTCTGTGTGTAAACCTTGTTTTGTTTCTTGTTTTTAAATAGTAGTACTCTTGTTCAATATTTGTCCCTTAGTGATTGGCTTATTTCACTCAGCATAATATCCTCCAGATTCTTCCATGTTGTGAGATGTTGCATGGATTCATCGTTACTCTTTATCATTGCATAGTATTCCATTGTGTGTATGTAACACAGTTTAGTTTATCCATTGATGGGCACTTAGGTTGTTTCTATCTTTTTGCTCTTGTGAATAATGCTGCAGTGACATGGGTGTGCATATGTCTATGCGTGGCATTGCTTTTATTTCTTTAGGGTGTATACCTAGAAGTGGGAGTACTGGATCATAATGGTCGTGTATCAGAGTTACGACCTCGCCAGCGTTTTTTTTTTTTTTTTTGATTAGCACCAGTGATGTTGAGGTGAGATGGTATCTCACTGTAGTTTTAATTTGCATCTGTCTGATGGCTGATGATCGGGAGCATTTCTTCATGTGTTTGTTAGCTGCCTGAATGTCTTCTTTGGAGAAGTGTCTGTTCATGTCCTTTGCCCATTTTTCAGTTAGCTTGTTTATCTTTTTTGTTGTTGAGGTGTTGAAGGTTTCTATAAATTTTAGAGATTAACTCCTTGTCGGATGTGTCAGAGCTGAAAATTTTTTCCCAGTCTATAGATTCTCTTTTTACTCTTTTGGATGTTTAATTTTTAGGAGGTTCCATTTATCTAGTTTATCTTCTGTTTGTGCATTTGTAGTTATGGTTGGTATACTATTTATGCCATGTATTAGGGCCCCTAGGGTTATCCCTGTTTGTTCTTCCATGATCTTTATAGTTGTAGGTTTTATATTTAGCTCTTTGATCCATTTTGAGTTCGTTTTGTGTATTGTATAAGGAATGGGTCCTGTTTCATTTTTCTAGGGATAGATACCCAGTTTTGCCAGTACCATTTGCTAAAGAGACTGTCTCTTCCCCATTGGTCTTAGGCTGGGTTCTCTAGAGAAGCAAAACCAGTAAAGTGTATAAATATATGTAGATAGAGATTTAATATCAATGGCTCATGCGAGTGTAGAGGCTAAAATGTCCCAAGTCTGTGTATCAGGATAGAGTCTTCTCTCAATTCACATAGCCACAGGGCCTGGCAAACCCAAGATTGGTAGGTTGGAGAGCAGGGCTCCTGCTCTCAGGCTGTGAAGATTGATGAATTCCAAGATCTGCAAATGAGCTGATAGCTCAAGTCCCAAGAGCCGGAGGTCAGATGAACAGGAGGCAGCACAGGATCCAGAGTGAGCAAAGAAGCCAGGATGTCTTATATTTGGATCAAAGCCACACCCCCCAGAAAAATCCCTTTCAACTGATTGGCTACCCACAGCAGATTCAGTCATGGAAGTGCTCACATATAAACACTGAAAATCATGGCCCAGCCAAGTTGACACACAGTCTTAATCATCACACCATTTAATAGAGCTGGCCCTTTATTGAAGACCAGCTGCCCATAGGTAGATGGATTTACTTATGGAGTCTTAATTCTGTTACATTTACCTATGTGTCTGTCGTTGTACCAGTACCAGGCTGTTTTGACTACCATGGCTATATAGTAAATTCTGAGATCAGCAAGTATGAGGCCTCCTACTTTCTTCTTCTTCAATAACGCTTTGTTTATCCATGGCCTCTTTCTCTTCCATATAAAATTTGTGATTAGTTTTTCCATCCCATTAAAGAATACTGTTGGAATTTGGATTTTGATTGCATTATATCTGTAGATTGCTTTGGAGAGTATTGACATTTTCACAAAGTTAGTCTTCCTATCCATGAGCATGGTATGTTTTTCCGTTTATGTAGATTTTTTTGGATTTCTTGCAGTAGTGTTTTGTAGCTTTCTTTGTATAAGTCTTTTACATCCTAGTTTGATTTACTCCTAAGTATTTTATTTGGGGGAGTGGGGACTATTGTAAATGGTATTGTTTTCCTGATTTCCTTTTTGAAGTTCTCTTTTTTGGTGTAGAAGGATTCGACTGATTTTTGCATGTTGATCTTATATCTTGCTACTTGGCTGAATCCTTCTGTTAGTTCCAGCAGCTTTCTTGTGAAATTTTCGGGATTTTCTGTGTATAAGATCATATCATCTGCAAATAGGGATAGTTTTACTTTTTCCTTGCCAATTTGATGATTGCTCTTTATTTCCTTTTCTCACCTAATTGCTCTAGCTAGGACTTTCAGTACAATGTTAATAGGAGTGATGATAAAAAGCAGTCTTGTCTACTTCCTGTTTTCAGAGTCTCTCCATTGAGTACAATGTTGGCTATTGATTTTGAAATAAATGCCTTTTTTTTTATATTGAGAAATTTCCAGTCTATTCCTATTTTGCTGAGAGCTTTTATCAGGAATGGGTATTGAACTTTATCAAGTGACTTTTCTGTATCAGTTGAGATGATCATGTGGTTCTTTTGTTTTATTTATGTGGTGGATTACATTGATTGACTCTCTAATGTTGAGCCATTCTTGCATACCTGGTATAAATCCTACTTTCTCATGATTTTTTTGTTTTGATGTTGAATTCTGTTGCCTAGAATTTAGCTGAGAATTTTTGCATCTGTATTCCTGAGGGATATTGACCTATAATTTTCTTTTTCGGTGGTGCCTTTGCTTGGCTTTGGTATCAGCATTGTGCTGGCGTCATAGAGTGAGTTCAGGAGAATTCCTTCCTTTTCTGTGCTCTGAAATACTTAGAGTAATATTGATGTAAGCACTTCTCTGGATGTTTGGTAGAATTCTTCAGTGAATTTATCCTGGTCAGAGCTTTTTTCAGTTGGGAGTTTTTTTAATTTCTTCTTTTGTTATGGATCTGTTCAGACTTTCTAGTTCAGTTTGTGTTAGTTTAGGTGAGGTGACCTAATTCTTGATAATCACATAAATAAAATTAATTTAACCTTCAGGATTTTTTTTTTTTAACACTGCAGTAGTTTCTCAAATCAAATCTTTATCGTTTGTATTATTTAAAATTTATTATCCCAATGTGATCAATGTTTAAAGTTCCCAATATATTAGGTAAAAATGTTGCCCAGATCATTCTGGTAATATCATAAGTGTCAAAATTCTTTCTCTGATGCTTTGCTTTGTATACCAGGTTGCCAGAAAGGTAATAGGATCCTCTCTCAGCAATAGCATCTGGCTAATCAAAATAAAATCTATCTTCCAGACTCTTTACTTTTGGCTTTGAGTATAATTAAAGAGTTTATTACTTGATACCTATTAAAATCAGGAAATTGTGAGGTGCAACTGTTTTTCATATATGGTGGAGGATAATTTTCTTCAACATAAGTAAGAAGAGGCTAAAGTAAGCTTTCAAGTATAAAATTTTAAGTGCACCTATATTACATTTAACTGTTGACAGTTATGCATTTGTCAAAGCATCTTCCATTTCTTATGATCCTAAATTTTTTTTTAAGAAACTCAAACTGTCTTATAATTCATTAAAATATATTATTGCCTTTGTGTTTCTTGGGTAATGATGATGGGAAATGA
The DNA here is from genome assembly GCF_030014295.1 of Loxodonta africana. Taxonomy (NCBI): domain Eukaryota; kingdom Metazoa; phylum Chordata; class Mammalia; order Proboscidea; family Elephantidae; genus Loxodonta; species Loxodonta africana. The sequence continues at coordinate 170,175,522 of NC_087345.1, read as the reverse complement.
AGGGCCAACTTTATTATTTATTTATAATATAATTTTACTTGCTTTACAATATGAAAAAATGGTTTATTTCAACTAAAAAGTTATGAGAAGTATCTCGAGTTATGAGAAATCCCTTTTTCATAAAAATTTGAATGGGGGGTTTACAGTTTGGACCAAAAAAGAATAAAATGTAAAAGGAACGTGTGCTTGCTCAGGTGTTCCTGAAGTTTGGCACAGGAATGAGTACAGCGCTAGCTTCACTGTTGGCAGTTTTCACACACCATATCGTCAGAAAGTAGCTGCCAGTTTACTACTTTTTTTATTCATAATTTATGTCTTTAACAAGAATGTAAAAAACCAATACTTGAAGCATTAAAACAATATGTTTAGAAATATTTGATTTAAAAAAACTAACATATTTATTTTAGTGTTTATGTGGGTTCTATTTGATGACAACATTTTCTTCCATTTGACTTCATGTAGTAAGCCCCTGACCCTGGTTACTAGACGAATTGTGCATATGTATTTGCCATCTATAGGTTAAAACAAATGTACAACTGCTGTTTAAAATGTTCAGTGGATCAGCTTCTATCTACAAATGTAGAAATGATATTTAAATGTCTCAGGTTGTTGGCTAGCAGTTGAGCTTATATGCATTTGGTTTTCCTCCAGATTCATGAAAAACTGCACTACTACGAGAAGCAGAGCCCCGCCCCCGTCCTCCACGGTGCAGCGGCCTTGGCGGATGATGTAAGTGTGCCTGTCTGAGATCCCTGGGACACGTCCTTCCCGGACCTGTGCACGGGCAGAACTCATCCTAGTGCAGATGTAGGAGCGTAACCCTCAGAGTGAGAACCCTAAGAACTTGCAGATGTTCCAGAAGTCCTGTCATCACTGAGCTTATGCTGGTTTTACTTTGCTTTTCATTCACTTTCCTGTTCTGAAAATTTTGCATGTGGATACCCTCTTGTTCTGTGTTGGTAACTATGTCATAGACATTTTAGGCTGCAACTCTGTGGGGAGAAAGAAGCTGCCAGCTGTTGTTGTTTCTAGAAAGTCACAGACGAGGAATGCTTTGGAGAAATAAAGACAAATGAGATTGCTAGATTGCTGACAGTACTAAAAAAATGACAGACACTAGTCTAGGCGTGAGGCTTAGGAAATACATAAAAAGACAGGGTTGTGTTTTAATATGGATTATAAAACATAGTAATGATTTATGGATATTAGACCTTTCCAAATTATCTTCATAACCAAAAAATAAATTTTAGGAGTAGTTAGCATTGATGGAGTAGTTAATTTCCTGTAGCTATAATTTTATTTTAAACATGGGGGAGGGGAACTAACTTGCTGTTCCTGCTGTTAGCTCCCGGACTTGGATGAATTGACAGCACACCTGTATAAACTATAAGGAACACTAAACGAGACTAAAAGTATCCTTAGTGTGAAGGCTAGTTTTGGTGATATCCTGTAGCTTATTTGTTGATTTTAAAACTTTTCCCCTTTATTTTGATAAAATAAACTGCAACACAGTTTAGTGAAATACCAGGGCCTTGAATATAATTAAAAAAAAATTGGCTATATTCAGAAGCTGATTTTATATAGTTTATGCTAATTTAGAAAATAAAGAATATGTAATAAATATCCAAATCGTATGTTATTTGTTTAACCCTTAAACATTTGGCTTCAGATTTTATCTGTAGACATTATGAGGATGTTTAAATATGTGTGTTTTGAGGGAGCTTCCCCCTCTGCATTCTAGAACTAAAACTTCTGAAATGAAGGTGATTGAAGGTGGATATAGTCTCACTGGTAAGCTGCAGTTATCACTTGAGAAAGTCTTAAAAATTTTTTTCAAGTTTTTACTGTTTAAATTTTAGAAAGCCTTTGCTTATAAACCAATGTAATTAAGACCCATCATATTACAAAAATACTGCTTTTTGAAAAATATTAGACTATGTATGTGATGAAACAGTATTTTATAATTTATCAGAGCAGTATATTTAAATGTTAAAAATACTGTTGTATATAACGTAACTAAAGAGTGCAAAGGGCCTTTTGTTCTTTTTTAAAGTTAAAAATTCTGTAAAAATGTTACACTGAAAAAGTAAAAAGCAATTTTTGAAATGTAATTATTGAATAGATAAATTTTCCCTGATTTTACTTGTGTGTAATTTGGATTATGCCGTGCTTTTAGAGAAAAATCCATTTCCAGAGATACGAACAATTAGAAACAATAGGTGAAAACAGAAATTAGATACAATGTTTATTAATAGTTTATTAATAAAAATACATTTATATATTTTGAATTATATATGGCATATTTCATTGTTCTAATCTTTTCAGTTTGAGTCTTGGTTTTGTTATTATGAAAATTATGTACTCCTTCCTATAATCTAAAATTAAGTAGAAATTCTTATAGGAAGATCTTTTGATGGAGAGCCTGAGGCAGACTGAAAGCTCTAACCTTTTCTTAGCTAGAACCAACAAATGGAATTCTTAATTATTGTAGGGACAGTCAGCATTTTTTGTACCCAAGTAGTTGTCAACCTATTATAAGTCACTTTCTGATTAACTTAGCTTATTTTTAAGAGACTTCTTACTCTATAGATAAATATTAAAGTTTCAGACCATTTGCTGTATTAGGGGCATTCTAGTTCTTTTTACCCCAGCTCTAAACAGCATAGCTACTGTGGGTTTTTGGAAACACTGTGGATTTCACCACCTCATTCAGAAGCTTTTTTTTTTTTTTTATGGTATAAAAGCTTGATCCAGTTCTTTTTACAAGTGGCCCTTTGTCTGTGTGCAAAAGACCGTCCATGTAAATGAAGTGCTGGGCTTTGCCCTCATTGCCGTAAATCAGAAAATGATGTGGCTGATACGATTGCTTGTGTCCTACTCAGCCTGAGCCTGGGCGTGGCTTTGGACAACGAAGGCCTAAAAAGAAGAGCAATGATTGGTAGCCTGTTTTCTCTCTTGCTGACTTCTCTTTAAACACAGGAAAGTAATAGCCTTGGATAAGAGAGATTCTCAAGTTGTCACACACCAAGTAAAACAATGCTCTAACTAAATATCCCTTATGTCAATGTAATCTGCCTTGCAGCTGGCCGAAGAGCTTCAGAACAAGCCATTAAATAGTGAAATCAAAGAGCTGTTGAAACTGCTGTCAAAACCCAACGTGAAGGTGAGGACACGTTATGCCTGTAATAAATCTGTTCCAAAAGGGCCACTTTTCTAAAACTTCAGAAGAATTTTGTTCTGAGCATCAATTTTCAAGTAAATGTATTTTCAAATAGTGCCCAGTATTTTAAGAGCCTAAATCCTATTAAAGAGAAGAGTTGAGCTTTTGATTATGTTATAACAAATTGCAAAAACCTTAATGGGAAGCTCAGAATTTAATTTGACAAATATAATGTAGTTTCAAGTTCATTTTCCTTTTAAATGAAGTTAAGAGAACAGAATACACAACCTACTAGTGATTTTGTTTAGGTTCACTTTACGTGGCCAGTTAGTGGTGTTCCAGTATATTTGATCAATGTGTCTAATTTTCTATAGGATCATTTCAGCATTTCTCTTCTTCTTCCTTCTTCCTCTTTTCATCTTTTGTCCCTTATTAATTAAAGTTTCAAAATACCATATTATTTTACAGAGCAGAGCAGTTTTTCAGAGTGAAATACCAATAAAATATTGGTAGACAGGTTTTAATGCTCCTCTGCCTTTTTTCCCTCAAGTTTATCACTTATTATTCCTCTAAATGTATGTAGTCTGTGGAGCCCTGGTAGCACAGTGGTTATAGTGCTCGGCTGCTAACCAAAAGGTTGGTGGTTCAAACCCACCAGCTGCTCCATGAGAGAAAGATGTGGCAGTCTGCTCCCGTAAAGATTGCAGCCTTGGAAACCCTGTGGGACAGTTCTCTGTTGTATAGGGTCACTAGGAGTCGGAATCGACTCAGTGGCAGTGGGGTTTTGGTGATTAGTCTACAGAAAGCATTTAAAAAATTTCCTATAACCTGTACATTTTGAACTTGACACTACTGAGTCAGTGTTAATATATGGATTACATAGTTAAAATGATCACATGATGATTTCTGTTAAGCATGTACAGAATGTTGAATGAACATTTCTTTGAAGGTACCATAAATGATTTCTGCCCTCTTTGAAAAATCTCCTTTGGAACTGTGTTATATATGAGCTTAACTTTACATTAAAAAAAAAAAAAGATAGTATTAAATAAAAGATGAAGTAGAAACATGTACGAACTCTAATTTCTAATCCCCTTGTCGTTGAGTTGATTCTGACTCATAGTGACCCTATAGGACAGAGTAGAACTGCCCCATAGGGTTTGCAAGGCTATAAATTTTTACGGAAGCAGATTTCCACATCTTTTATCCCATGGAGTGGCTGATGAGTTCACACCACCCACCTTTCTGTTAGCAGCTGAATGCTTTATCCACTATGCCACCTTACCAAAAACCAAACCAAACCCGTTGCCGTCTAGTCAATTGTAACTCACAGTGACCCTATAGGACAGATTAGAACTGCCCCACAGCATTTCCAGGGAGTGGCTGGTGAATTCAAACTGCCGGCCTTTTGGTTAGCAGCCAAGTGCTTAACCACTATGCTACCAGGGCTCCTTATAATTCCTAAAACCTATAAGTAAACATAAGCACGTGAACATATTACTGTAAAAGATAAAGGAACTACAATTACAGTTGTTTTGTACTGGTACAGGTGGTTAATTAAATTTTAGTTCTGAAAGAAAAAAGATCAGATTAGAGGAGAAAAGTTGCTTGACATTAAAGGGTAAAGTGTACAAAAGGTTAAGAGCTCAGGGAAGGTTCTTCGTAGCCAGAGTGCTCTGAAGATTCTTCATCTGGCCAGCAGACTGTACTTGAGCAGTGAGTACCAACCAGAGTATTGCAGTGTTAGCTGCAAGGAGAGTGCTAAGCCTCTTTTAGGGAGTGTTATCTTGGATAGAGAAGAGGGAATTAGAAATCGAGAAGGAATATTTCAGACAAGAAGTGGTTTGGTTTTCTATTCAAGGGTATTTGAAATGGAATAGTTAATAATAAAGAGATTAAAGTGGTTAGAAACTGATATTTGGCTGAAGAGGGAGATCCAGCTTTATATGGTGCTATGAAACTCTATTAACAAAATTTTATAATAATTGAAGAGTTAAACTTTATTGTGGAAACATATTTTAGATAATTTTCATTTTTGTATAGCAGTATGACTTAAAAAAAAAATGGGTGAAAAGACAGCATTAAAGATATACATTAAGGAAATATGTGTTGAAAGTGGGTAAGATTCCAGACATGTGGTACTACAGTTGGCAACAGGAATTTCTAATTAGCCAGTACTGGGAAGAAAATACCTTTTTCTCTCTTTAACCCAACATTTAATGTTACTTTTCTTGAAACCATTTATATTAACCACCATCACTTTGAATATCACTTCTATAGGTAATTACTTTGAGAAATCCAGCCCCAAAATAAGTTTTAGACTATTTCAGAATATGATCAGTCATTCCTTTTTGAACTGGGGGAAAAACTAATTTTTTTTAACCAGAAGCAAGATAGCAGTGGAATATGAAATCAATAAATGGGTTTAAACTGATACTTAAAATATGAAAACTATAATTTGGGTGTATTGATTTGAATGCTGTCTTTACTTTTTAGTGGAGAAAAGAAATAATTGTTTACTGTTTTAAAAGTTGCTGTTCCGTCTTAAGTATTTAATTCACTATACTGGAAAGAAACCTGAAGTGTACCTCCAAAGTAATATGACTTTTTTTTTTTTTTTAAAGTACACACAGATATGTATAACCAAATATGTAGCCACCATGGTTAGGTAAATAGGAGCCCTGGTGGTACAGTGGTTAAGTGCTCGGCTGCTAACTGAAAGGTCGGCACCTCGAACCCACCAGCTGCTCCCCAGGAGAAAGATGTGGCAGTCTGCTCCTGTGAAGATTACAACCTAGCAAACCCTATGGGACAGTTCTGCGGCATACTACAGGGTCACTGTGAGTCAGAACCAACTTGATGGCAGTGGTTTTTTTTTTTTTTTCTTTGATGGTGAGATAATAAACATGTTCCCCAGACCTGCCAGATCTTTTTGAATATATTTTTCAAGTCTTTTTTGGTTATTTGTAGATATCACTAGAGACAAATCTTCATTTGTTCATTCATCTTAGGTATTCATTTGATGCCTACTGTGTGTTGAGCACTGTGGGTACAACTTGTAAAGGAGGTACCAAATCTAATGGAAGTGATAGAGAAGTAGTAGATTGAAGGAAGGAGCAGGCATAGGTGGTATGGCACACACAGGATCGGTGCTAAAGCCACGCCTGGGTGGCAGTGCAGGGGGATGGGGGCATTGTTGAAGAAAACTTTCCAGTGGAAGCAGCATAGACGTGGACACCTAAAGGCTGAGTTTGAGGTAACCAGAAGGGGCAAAGGAGTGGAGGTGGGTTTGGGTGTGGATGAGAAAAATAAATGTCCTGGGTAAATGGTATGTGAAGTCCCAAAAAGGAAAAAAAAAACTTACCAAGTTTGCAGATGTGGGGTAAGTTCGGTATGGCTAAACAGTAGCTTGTGAAAGAGGAAATGGCAAAAGTTTGGAGCTGGACAATAGAACCTTTTGAGTAGGCTGCCGTATGTCTTGGTTTGTCCAGGATAGTCCTGGGTTATGCCTATAGTTCTAACCTTGTTATTTAGAGACCTCTTTCATTTTCAACTGTTTCCCTGTTTATATGGCCACCTTAATTGTGAGCATAATAAAAAGTGTGGGTTTCATCCCAAGAGCGGCAGAGAGCCGTTAAAAGGATTTACTTGGGGAAGTGACACAATCACCCTGTCTGTGGGACAGTTTTTGGGGTGGAGGGTGGTGGTAGAGTCGGGGTAATGGGATTCTGATTAGAGGAAGGCCGGTTTAGAGCCTGTAGAAATAGTTCAGGTAAAATAGGATCATGGCTCAAACGAAAGAAGTAGGGGATGGACGGAATTGGATGATTTTGAGTGATAACTTCAACAGGTGGCATTTGGACAACTGGTTAATTATTTGGGAAGAAGTAAGATCCCTCCTGGAATGAATTCCAGATAAATTAAAAATTTAGGTGTAAAAAAACTGAACCATAAGAATATTAGAAGAAAAATTGATAATTATATAATCAAGGGATAGAGAAGCAGCGTTCAAACCTGCAGAAATACACACACACACACATACACAGGAAAAGTTTTTAAAAAATGGGGTTAAAAGGAATAGTTTATATAAATAATTTGCTATATATGTCTTCAATAAAATGTAATAGTTTATTATTTTGTCTTTAATATTTTTCAGAGTGGCTTGATAAACTTAAAAATGAACACATATATTTTGCTAATGCCTAATTGTATTTTTAAATTCAAACTATGAAGAAGATAGAAGGCTCTATTATCATTGCTTTGTTAGTGAAGATGAATATCTGTTTATTTGCTTAATGATTTTTTATTTCTTCTGTTAGTTGTATGTTCACACACCTTTAGGGATAACCGCTCTCAGTTGGCTGCATTTACTTTCATTCCTTTTTGTATATACAAATATTACATATACCTTTTTTTCTAATGTAAGTGGGATCCTAATGTTTAGTATTTTGTAGGCTTCTTTTTGAGTCAACATAATTATCTATTTAACTTACCCCTTATAGGTAGACCTTTCTGTTTTTGCTTTTCTGCTATTTAAACAACACAAGGGTGTACGTCTCTTGTATATTGCAGAATTTTATGGAATGTTGGATCAAAGTATATGTAGAACGGTTGGATCAAAATGTTTCCACATTTACACGTTGATATTATTGCTAGCTTGTCCTTAAAACAAGTTCGCTTGGTGAACACTGCTTGCAATAGCGTATGAGAAGTTCTCTTCTCCTTAGCCCCCCCTTCCCCTAATGCCCCCTTTTTAGCTTTGCTAGTTGATAACTCCTAGAATATAAGCTACATGAGATCAGGGGGTGGAAAAAGTTCCCGGCATATAATAAGCTTTCAATAAGTATTGTATAATTGAATTAATAATGATCAGTTAAAATTTTGCGATTTTCTTAATAAATTATGAGGGTGGTATGAGGGTATGTGGCAGGCTGTTTGTGTCAGAATAGAGCTGCGCTCCGTAGGGTTTTCAAAGGCTGATATTTGGAAGTAGACTGCCAGGTACCTGTGATTGGACTCAAACCTCCAAAATTTAGGTTAGCAATTGAGTGTGAAACCAGTTTGTACCACCCAGGACTTGGAGTTAACTCAACAACAACGGGTTTATAACGATAAAAAGCCATTGTTTTATATTTCTTCTTAGTTATTTTTTCTTTTATTTGTATTTTCTTAGCTTGTACAGAAGTATGTATACTTTTGTGTGGTAAAATTTGACGTCCTTTTCCATATGACTTCTGGGCATTGAGTTAGTTTAAAAAGGATTGTCTCCGATATTTTCTCTGGCTTTTCTAAGGTTTTTTTTTAACTTTGGCATAATTAATCCACCTAAAAATTTGGTGTACCATGCAAGATACAGTTCTTATTTTGCTTTTTTTTAAATGGATAGCGATTTTCTCACAGCTTTAAAAATATATAGTTGAATCTGTTTTGAACTATTGCTTTGATAACTATTAATCTAGTTATGTGATTAATTGTTATAGATTTATGGCATGCTGTGTTACCTGTTGAAACCAAATTCCTGTCATTGTTCTTAAAATTTATTCTTCCAGAAGAAATTTGGAATCTTCTTTAAAGTTATAAGAAACCCCTGGAGGATGCTGTTGAGCTTTTGAATCACAGAACATGATGATTTGTCCATTTATTTAGGTCTATTATTGCCCTTTGTATAAATCTTGAAGAGTCTCTGCTAAGTCTGTTCCTAGGGATGATTGTGTGAGTGTGTGTGTGCGTGTAAATTGACGTGTATACATAGAAATTGGCTTGTTTCATGTATGGTATTGATTTTTTTTTTCAGGTATTCTCTAATTAATCATTTGTTGTATAGTAAAGGTGTTGAATTTAAAAATAATCTTACACCACCTTACTGAATTATCTTCTTTCATTTTAAACTGCCTCTCCCTGTTTTGTAATGCATAAATTCATTGATAAGAATATTTTATCTTTTTCTTTCCAGTTTTTTTTATTGTGCTTTAAGTGAAAGTTTATAATTCAAGTCAGTTTCTCATACAAAACTTCATAAACACATTATTGTGTGACCCTAGTTGCTCTCCCTACAATGTAACAGCACACTCCTCCTCTCCACCCTGTAGTTCCTGTGTCCATTCAACCAGCCCCTGTCCCCCTCTGCCTTCCCATTTTGCCTCCACACAGGAGCTGCCCACATAGTCTTATGTGTCTACTTGAGCTAATAAGAAGCACACTCCTCACCAGTGTCATTTTGTGTCTTATAGTCCACTCTAATCTCTGTCTGAAGAGTTGGCTTGGGGAATGGTTTTAGTTTTGGGCTAACAGAGAGTCCAGGGGCCATGTCTTCTGGGGTCCCCCTGGTCTCAGTCAGACCATTAAGTCTGGCGTTTTTACTAGAATTTGAGCTCTGCATCTCACTTTTCTCCTATTCCATCAGGGATTCTCTGTTGTGTTCCCTGTCAAGGCAGTCATTGGTGATAGCCGGGCACCATCTAGTTCTTCGGATCTCAGGCTGATGGAGTCTCTGGCTTATGTGACCCTTCTGTCTTGGGCTTATATTTTCCTTGTGTCTTTGGTGTTCTTCATTCTCCTTTACTCCAGTTGGCTTGAGACCAATTGATGCATTTTAGATGGCTTCATGCTAGCTTTTAAGACCCCAGATGCCACTCACCGAAGTAGAATGCAGAGTGTTTTCTTAAAACACTTTGTTATGCCAGTTGACCTAGATGTCCCCTGAAACCATGGTCCCCAGACCCCAACCCTGCTACTCTGTCCCTTGAAGTGTTCAGTTGTATTCAGGAAACTTCTTAGCTTTTGGTTTAGTCCAGTTGTGCTAACCTCTCCTGTATTGTGCATTGTGCTTCCGTTCATCTAAAATAATTCTGGACTTCTATCTAATTAGTGAATACCTGTCTCCCTTCCTCCCTCCACAGCCTCATATCCATCAAAGAATGTATTCTTCTGTGTTTAAACCTTTTCTTGAGTTCTTACAGTAGTGGTCTCATACACTATTTGTCCTTTTGTGACTGACAAGTTTCACTCAGCGTAATTCCTTCCAGACTCATCCACGTTATGAGACGTTTACACAGATTCATCGCTGTTCTTTATTGTTGAGTAGTATTCCATTGTGTAAATATACTATAATTTGTGTATCCATTCATCTGTTGATGTGCACCTAGTTTGTTTCCATCTTTTTTGCTGTTGTAAACAGTGCTGCAATGAACATGGGCATGTATATATCTATTCGTGTGAGGGCTCTTATTTCTCTAGGGCATATTGCAAGGAGTGGGATCGCTGGATTGTATGGTAGTTCTATCCATTGCCGTCGAGTCGATTCTGACTCATAGCGACCCTATAGGACAGAGGAAACTCTATGGGGCAGTTCTACTCTGTCCTGTAGGGTCGCTATGAGTCAGAATCGACTCGATGGCACTAGGTTTAGGTATGGTAGTTCTATTTCTAGCTTTTTAAGGAAATGCCCATTCGATTTACAAAATGCTTGTGCCATTTTACTTTCCCACCAGCAGTATGTAAGTGTTCCAGTCTCTCACAACCTCTCCAACATTTATTATTTTGTGCTTTTTGAATTAATGCCAGCCTTGATGGGGTGAGATAGTATTGCTTTGTAATTTTGATTTGCATTTCTGTAATAGCTAATGATCATGAGCATTTCCTCATGTATCTGTTAGCCTCCTAAATGTCTTCTTTGGTGAAGTGCCTGTTCATATCCTTTGCCCATTTTTTAATTGGGTTATTTGTCTTTTTGTTTTTGAGGTTTTGCAGTATCATGTAGATTTTAGAGATTAGATGCTGATCAGATTTGTCGTAGCCAAAAATTTTTTTCCAGTCTGTAGGTTGTCTTTTTACTCTTTTGATGAAGTCTTTGGATGAGCGTGTTTGATTTTTGGGAGCTCCCAGTTATCTAGTTTCTCTTCTGGTGTTTGTGCATTGTAAGTAATGTTCTGTATACTGTTTATGTCATGTATTAGGGCTCCTACTGTTGTCCCTATTTTTTCTTCTATGATCCTTATCGTTTTAGATTTCATATTTAGGGCTTTGATCCATTTTGAGTTAGTTTTTGTGCATGGTGTGAGGTATGGGTCTTGTTTCATTTTTTTGTAGATGGATATCCAATTATGCCAGCACCATTCATTAAAGAAACCATCTTTTCCCCATTCAGCGGACTTTGGGCCTTTGTCAAATATCAGCTGCTCATAGGCGGATGAATTTGTGTCTGAATTCTCAATTCTGTTCCATTGGTCTATGTATCTGTTGTTGTACCAGTTATCAGGCTGTTTAGACTACTGTGGCGGTATAATAGTTTCTAAAATCAGGTACTGTGAGGCCTCCCACTTTGATCTCCTTTTTCAGTAGTGCTTTACTTATCTGGGGCCTTTTCCCTTTTCATATGAAGTTGATGATTTGCTTATCCATCTCATTAAAAAACGCCATTGGAATTTGAATTGGGATTGCATTGTATCTATAGACTGCTTTGGGTAGAATGGATATTTTCACAATGTTGAGTCTTCTTACCCATAAGCAAAGTATGTTTTTCTACTTATGTAGGTCTCTTTTGGTTTCTTGCAGTAGTGTTTTGTAGTTTTCTTTGTATAGGTCTTTTACAACTCTGGTAAGACTTATTCCTAAGTATTTTATGTTTTTGCAGGCTATTGTACATAGTATAGATTTGGTGATTTCCTCTTCGATGTTCTCTCTGTTGGTGTATAGGAATCCAACTGATTTTTGTATGTTTGTCTTGTATCCTGATACTTTGAACTCTTCTATTAGTTCCAGTAGTTTTTATTTTGTGGATTTTTTAGAGTGTTCTGTGTATAAGATCATACCATCTCAAATAGAGATACCTTTATTTCTTCATTACCAATTTGGATGCTCTTTATTTCTTTTTCTAGCCAAATTACTTTGGCTAGGACCTCCAGCACAATGTTGAATAAGCGTGGTGATAAAGGGATCCTTGTCTGGTTCCCATTTTCAAGGAGAATGCTTTCAGACTCTCTCCGTTTAGGATGATGTTGGCTGTTGGCTTTGTATAAATGTCCTTTATTATGTTAAGGAGTTTTCCTCCTGTTACTATTTTGCTGAGAATTTTTATCATGAATGGATCTTGAACTTTGTCAAATGCCTTTTTCACATCAGTTGATAAGATCATGTGATTCTTGTCTTTTTGTTTAATTTATGTGGTGGATTACATTGATTGCTTTTCTAATGTTGAACCATCCTTGCATACCTGGTAGGAATCCCACTTGGTCATGTAGAATTATTATTATTATTGATATGTTGTTGAATTCTATTGGCTAGAATTTTGTTGAGGATTTTTGCATCTATGTTCATGAGGGATATAGGTCTGCAATTTTCTTTTTTTGTGATGTCTTTACCTGGTTTTGGTATCAGGGAGATGGTGGCTTCATAGAATGAGTTGGGTAGTATTCCGTCATTTTCTATACTTTGAAATACCTTTAGTAGTAGTGGTGTTAACTCTTCTCTGAAAGTTTGGTTGAATTCTCCAATGAAGGTGTCAGGGCCAGGAGTTTTTTTATTGGGAGTTTTTAAATTACCCTTTCAATCTTTTCTTTTGTTATAGGCTTATTTAGTTGTTCTATCTCTGTGTTAGTTTAAGTAGGTAGTGTGTTTCTAGAAATTTGTCCATTTCCCCTAGGTTTTCGACTTTGTTGGAGTATAATTTTTCATAATATTCTGTTATGATTCTTTTAATTTCAGTTGGGTCCGTTGTGATATCACCCATCTCATTTCTTATTTGGGTTATTTGCTTCCTCTCCTGGTTTTCTTTTGTCAGTTTGGCCAATGGTTTATCAATTTTGTTGATCTTTTCAAAGAATCAGCTCGTTAAGTCTTTCAGTTGTTTTTCTGTTCTCTGTTTTTTTAATTCTGCCCTAGTTTTTAGTATTTTCTTTCTTCTCGTGCCTAAGGGCTTCTTCTGCTGATCTCTATTTGTTCGAGTTGTAGGGTTAATGTTTTTATTTTGGCCCTTTCTCCTTTTTGGATGTGTACATTTACTGCTATGAATTGACCTCTGAGCACTTCTTTTGCTGTGTTCCGAAGGTCCTGGTAGGAAGTGTTTTCATTCTTATTTGATTCTGTAAATTTTTTTTATTCTGTCCTTAATTTCTTCTAGAACCTGGTAGTTCTTGAGCAAGGTGTTGTTCAGCTTCCATGTATTTGTTTGTTTTCCTTTCTTTTTCTCTTGCTGATTTCTATGGCTTTATGGTCAGAAAAGATGCTTAGTAGTATTTCAGTGTTTTAGATTCTGTTAAGGCTTGCTTTGTGGCCTAATCTGCAGTCTGTTCTGGGGAATGTTCCATGTACTTTGGAAAAGAAAATATACTTGTCTGGTAGAGTGTTCTGTATGTCTGTGAGACTAAGTTGTTTGATTTTAGCTTCTTTCTGGATGTTCTGTCTTTCACCGAAAGTGGTGTGTTGAAGTCTCCTGCTGTTATTGTGGAGCTGTATATCTCGTTTTTCGGTGCTGTTAGAGTTTATGTATTTTGGAGCCCTGTCGATGGGTGTATAAATATTTATTACGTTTCTATCCTCCTGGTATGTTGATCCCTTAATCATTATATAGTGTCCTTCTTTATCCTTTGTAGTGGATTTAACTTTAAAGTCTATTTTGTCAGAAATTAATATTGTCACCCCTGCTCTTTTTTGATTGTTGTTTGTTTGATATATTTTTTTTCCATCTTTTTAATTTTAGACTGTGTTTTTAAGTCTAAGGTATGTCTCTTACAGGCAGAGCCACTCTCTGTCTCTTTATTGGTGCATTTAGTCCATTTACATTCAGTGTAATTATTGATAGTATGAGTTTAGTGCTGTCATTTTGATGTCTTTGTTGTGTGTGTTGTTGACAGTTTTCTTTTTTTCAGTTAATTTTCTGTGCTGAGTAGTTTTTCTTTATATATTGTCTTTTCCTCTTTTTCCTTGTTGATTTTTATATTTGCTGAGTCTTTGTTTTTCTTGTTTTTTAATACAATGTGTAGGATTGTTTCCTTTGTGTTACCTTAATATTTACCTGTATTTTTCTAAGTTTAACCCAAACCTTTATTTCTTTGTATCAATGTGACTGCCTCTCCATATGAAAGATCTATGACTACATTATTAGTCGCTCTTTTTTGACTGAGTGTTGTCATCTTTTGCACAATGGTGTCTCTTTCCCTATTTTGCGTGTTTTAGCTTTGATTCATTTTTGTGATTTTCCTATCTGGGTTGATATTTGGTTGCTCTGTTCTATTTTCTTATCTTGGGTTGTTATATGATGCTATTGATTTTCTAACTGGAGGACTTCTTTTAGTATTTCTTGTAATTTTGGTTTGATTTTTGCAAATCCTTTAAACTTCTTTTCATCTGGAAATATGCTAATTTCACATTCATATTTGAGAGACAGTTTTACTGGATATATAATTCTTGGCTAGCAATTTTTCTTCTTCAAGGCTTTATATGTGTCATCCCATTGCCTTCTTGCCGCATGGTTTCTGCTGAGTAGCCCGAGCTTAGTCTTACTGACTCTTCTTTGTAGGTGACTGTTCATTTATTTCTAGCCCCTCTTAAAATTCTCTATTTTTGGTTTTGGCAAGTTTAATTTTAATGTGTCTTGGTGACTTTCTTTTGGGATCTACCTTATATGGGGTTCAGTGAGCATCTTGCATAGTTATCTTCACAATATCAGGGAAATTTTTCTGCCAACAAATGTTCAGCAATTTTCTCCATATTGTCAGTTATCCCCTCCTGTTTTGGTACTCCAGTCACTTGTAGGGTATTTCTCTTGATAGAGTCCCACATAATTCTTAGTGTTTCTAAATTTTTAAAAACCTTTTATCTGATTTTTCCTGAAATATCTTGGTGTCAAGTGCTTTATCTTCAGTCTCACTAATTCTGGCTTCTGTTGCCTCAGTTCTGCTCCTGTGACTTTCTGTTGAGTTACCTAATTCTGAAATTTTATTTTTAATCTTCTGAATTTCTTTTTGCTCTCTGGATTCTTGCATCCTGTTAGATTTGTCATTATGCTCTTCTCTGACCTTTTTAAGTTCCTCTAAGGCTATGTCTGTGTGTTCCTTGTCTTGTTCTGCATTTTACCTGATGTCCTTCCTGATCTCTTGAAGAGTTCTGTATATTAATCTTTTGTATTCTACTTCTGGTAGTTCCAGGAAATTCACTTCATCAGGAAGATTTCCTGATTCTTTGTTTTAGGAGCTTGCTGAGGCCATCATGGTCTGCCTCTTTATGTGATTTGATATTGACAGTTGTCTCCAACCCATCAATAAGTTATTTTATCTATTTTTTATGTTTGCTTACTGTGTCCTAGGTTTTTATTTTGTTTTGATATGCCCAAATAGGCTGCTTAAGTGATTATGGGTTCCTTTGAAGCTCTAATTTCCTCTTACCATGTGGTTAGAGCTGTTTCTAGGTATAAGAGCCCAGGAGTCTGTTTACTCCTGTTGTATGGATTTGACTCAGGTGTCCAGGTAGTCGGTTACTAGATGCTTGGTGCAGGTTCTCACCTACAGTCTTAGATGAACAGGGGTGATTGGCGTCAGCACAGGTATCTGGCTGCAGTAGGGGGTCATGCGCTGAGCAAGGCATGGGGTTAACAACTGCCCTGAGTGGGAGGAAAGTGTGTCCCTATTCCGTAGAGCACCTAGATGGGTGGGTTTTGCAGCTGGATTTGGGGCACCCAATGCTGTTGGCTGTAAGAACTGGGAGGCACCACTTATCCTTGGACCCCTGTTAAGGGTGGCTAAGTGCTATGGGTGAAGTTAGTAGTCCTCAGGCCCCTGATGTGGGTAGGCGAGGACCCTGTTTAAAAAGCTGGGCAGTGTCGAATGTCACGAACCTGCCTTGCCAGCATATAGCTGAAACGGTTGAAGTTAGACTTCAAGTATATACCCTGTTGTACTGTGCTAATAAGGGCCTACACTGTTGAAATGGGCCCACACAGGACTATGCAGGGGTGAGAGGCATTGAGAGTCCATGGAGCACTTATGCCTGTGCGTAGGCAAAGAAGCTGTTTGGCGCTGAGTTCCCAGTTTAGGGGTGCTGGCAGATTATTTTTTCCATTTGTTAATTTGTTCCTTCTCCAAGGCCACTAGGATGGCTCAGCATACATGACAGGTCTTTCTTCCAGCCCAGAGAAAGTGACTATCGCTGAAGCCACCTCGGAACCCGGTGCAGAGCGGGGAGGGGTCAGTTAAATTGGAGAGAGTTTTTTTCCAAAGGGGTATTTTTTGGTCCACACAGTAGATTACACACAAGTTTTTATGCTGAGAGCACTGCTTTTTGCTGATTCTGGAGGCATGAGTGAACTCTCCACCACTTGGTCTCTCCCAATGTGGAAAACACTTTCCGGATGCAACTGCTTGTCTCACTGCGTTTGTGTCAGCAGATCTGGCCTGTGGGGCGCCAGTTCCCACCAGGTAGGTCTGGCAACTCCTTGCTGCTTCTGAACCATCTCTCCCTCTCCCTGCTGCTCAGTCCGATTCCTCAACTTTGCCTTTGATGTTCAGGGCTACTAGATTGTGGTTTATGATTGATTCCCTTGTTTTTTTCAGTTCTTTGTTGTAAGAGGTACCACCAGAAGCATCTAACTGTTCCACCATTTTGGCCCCACCTCTTTTTCCAGTATTTATAGCTTTTTTTCCCCCTCATTATTGTCTTGGGAAGACCTGTAGAAAAATTGTTCATAAATTGTGGTAGTTAAGGACATGCTTTTATTTTTTCTGTACTTCAGTGGGAATAAATCTGTTTCTCCATTAAGTATGTTTGCCATTGGTTTCTAATACACTTTATTTTTATGCAGCTATCATGCACCTTCTATGTTTGTTTGCAAGTCACTCTCTCCCTGCATAAGATATTTTCACCAGCACTGCTATGCCAACTTTTTTTTTACATGTTACTTTAAAAAAAATTAATATAAAGCCCTGGTGAAAGTACCTTGCAGGGGAGGGAGCAGTTGACAAACAAATATAGAAGGTGTGTGTTATTTGTGTAAAGATACTGTTACACTCTTTATTATGCAAAGAAAGCTTTGTTCTCTTTTTTTATAATTCAAGGATGTGTTAAATTTTGTCAAATGCCTTTCTGGCATATATTGAAGTGATCATGCAATATTTCTTTTTTTCTTTGCTAACATAAATAGTAATATGTATAAAAAAATATGTATAGATTATATTAATAAGACATTTCTGTTCTTGTAATTAAACCTTCTTGCCCATGGTATGTTAGAAATTTTAATATTCTAGTAGATATGATTTGCTAATACATTATTCAGGTATGTTTTAATCCATAAAAATACTGAGGCTAAAATTGAGCTGTTATCTCTTTTATACTTTCTGGTTAGATTTTGCAACTGGACTGTGATAGCTTTGAAAAACAAGTTGAATTTTTTTTTTTTTCATGTTTTTCTAATTGTTGGAATGGTATAAATAACACAAAGTTTTAGTAGAATACTCCTATACAACCATCTGGTATTGGTGCCATCTCTGGGAATAGGCTTTTTTTTTTTTAAATCTTTGGCTGAAGGGTGAACCTTAGGAGTGACTTCAGCACTAAGTTAAAAGGGTGTGTGAGGGCCATACTCTTTCTCTGTCAGACCAGTAAGTCTGATCTCTTCTTGTGAGTTTGAATTTTGTTCTACATTTTTCTCCAGTTCTGTCTGTGACCCCCTCTTGTGATCCCTGTCAGAGCAGTTGGTATGATCCCTGTCAGAGTAGTTGCTGGTAGTAGCTGGGCACCATCTAGTTGCGCTGGACTCAACCTGGTTGAGGCCATAGTAGTTGTGGTCCATTAATCCTTTGGACTAATCTTTCCCTTCTGGCTTTGGTTTTCTTCATTCTCCCTTGCTCCAGATGGGGTGGGACCAGTGGAGTATGTTAGATGGCTGCTCACAAGCTTTTAAGGCTGTGGTGATACATTTTTGACAGCTCTTTCAATATATCTTCTAGTTTCTGGTTTAGTCAAGTTTTTAACCACTTCTAAAATTATTAATTTATACCTTCACTTAAGGGTATGCAATTTTCTTTTAAATTTGTCTGATTTCCGTGGGTAGTCTTTATTCTGTATTAGCATTGCTGTTAATTTGTGGAAAGTCTGTAATGAATTTTGAAAATCTCACTATCTTAAGAGTTACTTAAATTTTCTGGGCTGTTTGTCCTTTGTTTTTGTGAGTATTTAATATGTGTGGAATATTAAAGCACTTACTGCTGAAGATCAAAGTCCACAGCCTTCAGTATGGATTACACCTCAATGTAAAGAAAACAAAAGTCCTCACAACTGGACCAGTAAACACCATCATGATAAATGGAGAAAAGACTGAAGTTGTCAGGTATTTCATTTTACTTGTATCCACAATCAGCACCCCAGAAGCAGCAGTCAAGAAATCAAACGACGTATTACATTGGGGAAATCTGCTGCAAAAGACCTCCTTAAAGTGTTAAAAAGCAAGGATGTCACCTTGAAGCCTAAGGTGCATCTGACCCAATCCATAGTGTTTCCAATCGCCTCCTATGCATGCAAAAGCTGGATAATGAATAAGGAACACTGAAGAACTGACACCTTTGAATTGTGGTGTTGATGAAGACTATTGAATATACGTGGACTGCCAAAAGAACAAACAGATCTTTTTCGGAAGAAATACAACCAGAATGCTCCTTAGAAGCAAGGATATCAAGACTACATCTCACATACTTTGGACATGTTATCAGGAGAGATCTGTCCTTGGAGAAGGATATCATGCCTGGTAAAGTGAAAAAAAAAAAAAAGAGGTAGACCCTCAACGAGATGGATTGATATGGTGGCTACAACAATGGGCTTACGCATAACAACGATTCATATAATTCCATATATTTATATGGCCTTTAAAGTTTTCTTTCATGTTCTTTAATTTATAATACTGTAAAACGGTGATTGCATCGTCCCACTATTTAGGAATCTCTTGCTTCAGAAGAGTGCCAACTCTTTTCCTTTAGAATCTGTTGCCCTCAAGTCTTTAATAATTAGGAAATTACTCATCATCCTGTACTCACCTGAGATCTGTCAAAGATTTAAGGATTAAAAACAAAACAAAACAATTATTCTTAATTAAAAACAATGTCTACATAATCCAGTCTTATTTTTCAAATATTTATGTCCAGGAGAAACAAAGTAAAAGAGAAACGACACTCAAATGGAGATTTTGTATACCAATGTTCATTGCAACACTATTCACAATAGCCTAAAGGTGGAAACAACATAAATATGCTCATTGGCAGATGAATGGATAAACAAAATGTGGTGTATACACACAAGGGAATACTACTCAGCCAGTGGGAGAAACAAAGCCTTGATACATGCTACAATATGGATGGAGGTTGAAGACATTATGCTGAGTGACATAAGTCACTCACAAAAGGGACAAATATTGTATGACTTCACTTATATAAAAAGACAAGAAAAGGAAATGTATAGAGACCAAAGTTTATTAGTAGTTACCAGACGCAAGAGGAAGTGGGGAGAGAGGGTGTTAACAGTGATGGGAAAATCCCATTGATTAAGGGTGCGGTTGCACAGCTGATTACTGAAATTGCTGTCGATAAGTTGTATACCTGTAAAAAACTGAATTAGCGAAAGTTGTGTGATAGATGTGTTTGCAACAACAATTTAAAAAAGGAGGAGCTGCTGAGGCTGCTTATGTGCAACCAAACACTTCGTGGGATTTGGTTTCTTGGTTTGGAGATTTGGGTCATCGTTTGATGGGATATCCCAGTTAATTGGCCTAATAACGTGTTTAGTGCTTCTATTCTTTCTACCTCCTAGTTCATTGTATAGTGCCTGGGATCTTAAAAGTTTGCAAAAGGCCATCCGGTTTCCGACAATTGAATTCTATTCTCCTGGAACAACAGAGGAAGAAGGAGAGTCAGGAACAGGAGGAAGATATGGAATGTGTGGCTGATTTCCTCCATAAACAACTGCCACCTTTGCCAAGAGACCAGAAGAACTGGTTAGTGCCTGGCTACCATTACTGAACATTTTGATCAAAGATTCTATCAAAGAATTCTAATCAAAAGGGGGAAAATGCAGAACTGAATTTCAGATTCCCATGAACTCCAGACTTTCTGGAGCCATGGAGGGTGGATGAACCCCTGAAACTATTGCCCTGAGATAACCTTTAAACCTAAAGCCAAAAATATCCCCTGAGATCGTCTTAAAACCAAACAGTATTTTAGCTTAACTAGCTAAATGTCTGCGTTGTGCATTATGCTTTTTTAAGAACTATCTATATGAGATCAAAGTGACAACAGCAACTTGAAAGATTAGATAGGAACCTTAGGGGACAGTGAGTTTATGTTAATGGAGGAGGAACAACCCCGAAA
Source organism: Loxodonta africana (assembly GCF_030014295.1). Classification (NCBI taxonomy): domain Eukaryota; kingdom Metazoa; phylum Chordata; class Mammalia; order Proboscidea; family Elephantidae; genus Loxodonta; species Loxodonta africana. The sequence goes on along the minus strand of NC_087345.1, from coordinate 170,155,020 downwards.
AGTAGGGTGAGAATGGTTGCACAACTCTAAGAATGTAATCGGTCACTGAGTTTATACATGTACATGTGGTTGAATTGGTGTAGGTTTTGATGTGCATCTTCTCAACAAAAACAAAAACAATGGTGAGAAAAGGAAAATTTAGTGAGTAGTAAAGGCCTGTGCAGATTTACTGGAATGGGAATACTTCCTCCAGTGATGGAGCAGTAATGGTGGTGATTTTTAGGGGCATTGATGGAGGGGTGTTGATCTCTACTAAGACTTTGTTTCTAGGGGAAGCAAAGAGAGTCAATAATAATGAAAAAGGAAGCAAAAGCTCTCCTACACATCAAATTGCCACTTTAAAGAAAATCCACCTGTAGGAGCCATCATTCTGTGGCTCACTTGATACAACAGTGAAGTCATATCATCTTTAGAACATGGTGTTATCATTTAGGAAGTCAGAGAAAAATTTGGTAGATTTTAAAATGGCAATAGATCGGTTATAATTTTTGAGCTTTCCAAAACATTCACTTACCAGAAATTACTCTTCGCGTAAGTGTGCTGGAGTGATGAGACTCATTAAAGTGTGCCAAAGGGAAAAGCTAAGCTTCCTTCTGGAGGAATAAATCAGTGCTACTCATCTTTATGATCTTTTATGAGCTAGACACTTAATTCAGTGGACCCGACAGATACTGATAATACAGAGTTGCATCCAGGGGGTGCAAGTCAGTGAGAGCCTGTGAGCCTGATGAGTTACAAGGCCTAGTGTTCAATTTCCTGAAAATTCTTCTGACCAACAGGTAAACCCATCAGTTGTGATTGGTGATTATGGCGTATGGAAACACAATTTTCATTTGGGCATTACCTTTTGAAAGACAATCTGTATAGTAAAGAATAAAATCACCACGGTTAAAACAGGAAAATGAAATACAAAGTTACTTTTAGTTGTCCAAAATAAAAATAGCTAGCAATATTTGTAAAGCAAAGCTGTTAAAAATGATGACTTAATATTTGTAAATCTTAAGGTACGTTTTTAGAATCCAGACATATGAAAGATTTCAAAGCTAAGGATGAAAAATATATATGCTGGTGTTCTTATTATTGCTTATCAAGTATAATAACTGCTATATTTTAAAATATGTTCATTAGTTCTACCTATTCTTCCTGTATGCAAGTTACCCAGATGTTGACAATTTCTGCTGTTCATTCCATTGCGTAGATGCAAATTTCTCTGTTATCATTTCGTCCTGCCTGCAAGATTGCTGTAACATTTCCTGTAGTGCAGGTCTGCTGGTGATGAATTCTTTCAGCTTTTGTATGTTTAAAATCTTTAATGTCTTTTCATTTCTAAAAGATATTTTCTTTAGGCATAGAACTGAAGGATGCTGGTACTTTTCTTTGAATATTTTAAAGATGTTGCTCCGTTGTCTTGTGGCTCCCATTGTTTCTGATGAGAAGTGTGTTGTCCTTTTAATCTTGGTTCTTTTGTATGATATGTGCCTTATTTTCCTTTGGCTGCTTTTAAGATTTTTCTCCTTCTCACTGGTTTGAAGCAATTTGGTGTTATTTCCTTATGCTTCTTGTGCTTCAGGTTCATTGAGCTTCTTGGACCCATGGGTTTACATTTTTCATTAAATTTAGAATATGTTCTGTCACATTTATTCAAATATTTTTTCAGCCCCTCTTTCTTTGGGGAAACCAATTACATGTATATTTGGCCATTTGAAGTTTTCCCACAACTCACTGATGCTCTGTTCATAATTTTCCAATATATTTTCTCTTTGTGTTTCAACTTGGATAGTTCCTATTGCCTAGTCTACAAGTTCTTTCTTTTACAGTGTTTAATCTATTTTAATCTTATTCAGTGTATTTTTGTTTGTTTATTTCAGACACTGTATTTTTTGCCTCTAGAAATTAGATTTGAATCTTTTTCAATATCATCCATATCTCATGTTTATTCTTTCCTCTAGCTTCTTGAACACTTGAAGTACATTTCATAATTGGCTTTAATTTTCTTGTCTGCTAGCTCTATCTGTGTAATTTCAGGGTTTGTTTTTATTGATTGATTTTTCCCTTAGTTATGAGTTATGTTTTCCTGCCTTCTTTCAACTGGTAATTTTTGACTGACTACCAGTCATTGTGAATTTTACCTTCTTTGATTCTGGGTATTTTTCTGTTTCTATAGATGATATTCTTGAGCTGTTAACAATTGTTAACTATTTGACAGCTCAAGGATATCATCTATAGAAATAGGTGTTCTATTTCTATAGAAACAGAAGCAATTGTTTACAACTTACCTGTTGTTAAGCTGTTGACAGTTAAGTTACTTGGGAACATTTTGATCCTTCAGAGGCTTGCTTTTTAAGGTTTATGAGGTGAGACTATAACAGCATTTAATCTTGGGCTAATTTTTTCCCATTATTGAGACAGTACCCTTCTAATAACTCCTCAATGCCCTGTGAATTAGGAGGCTTTCCCCCTGCAGCTGGTGGTAACAGGAACTATTCCTGTCCTGTTTGAGCTCCTAATATTTCTCTCTCTAATCCTGGGTTTCTCAGCCTTGGAGCTATTGATATTTGGACTGGATAATTCTTTTGGGGGGTGGGGGAATTGTCCTGTGTGTTATCAGATGTGTAGCAGAATCCCTGGCCTTTACACACTAGATGCCAGTAGATCCCCTCAGTTGTGACAACCAAAAATGTCTCCATCACTTGGGGAGCAAAGTTGCCCTGAGTTAAGAGCCATTGATCTAATCCTTTCTGGTAGTTTTTTCATACACATGCCTCCATCAGTTCTTGGCTGAGGACTCAAGGTAGACCTTCTGCAGAGCTCTGTGTTGGTGCAGTTCTCTCCTCTTCCGTACTCTTCCATGAGAACTTTTGCAGCTTGACCTTCCTGCACTCCAGCCATATCTTTTCACCTCAGGGAGACCACTGGGCTCTCTCTAGATTCCCTCTGCCCCTGTCATGCTCTGGAAACTTTTTAGGTAGTAAGCCAGGGCAGTCAGAGGGTTTAACCTGTCTGTCTGTCTCCTGTCAGTGATCACTGACCGTTGTTGCCTGTTGTCTATTGTCTTAAAAAAAACATTATGCTTTATATAGTTTCTCTTAAAACATTTGTTCCAGGGTTGCCCCTGTTAACTCCACCTTGGCTTCATCCTCATTCTTCATGTACATTGATCACATTCTTCAACTAGTGTAATCATTCCATCTTCGTCTACATTATTCTACCATCATAAACGTAAATTTCCCTCCTCCCTCTCACCCCTGGAAACCACCAATACTTTCTGGTTTCTGTGTATTTGTGTATTTCATATAAGTGAGATCATACAGTATTTGTCCTTTTGCAATTCTTTCTTTCAGCATAATATTTATATTTTCAAGGTTCATGTTGTGACATGCATCACAACCTCGTTCCTCTCTGCAACTGCATAATACTTCATTGTACGTGTATACCACGTATGTTTGTTCATTCATCTGTTGGTGGGCATTTCGGTGGTTTCTGATTTTGGCTGTTGTGAAAAGCGCTGCTGTGAACATTAGTGTACGGGCAGTTCCCAGGTTATGAACAAGATCCATTCCTAACTCTGTCTTTAAGTCAGATTTGAAGGTCAGTTGGAGCAGGTGCCTGTGGTTCTTATTTAGCCTTACTTTAGTGCAAGAAAAGGCTCGAATCCTTTTCAGTGATTTAAAAGCTTCACGTGTAGCAAGTGAAGGTGATTGTGATGAAGTATTTGTTATGAGTAGGGGGTGGGGGTTGTTTCCGTCATTTTGAAGTGAGGGCAAATTTACATAACGTTAAATGGCAGGTATGAATTGTCCGTAAGTTGGACATTCATGACTTGGCGACTGCCTGTATAGGTTTCTGTGTTACTGCTTTCATTTCTTTTGGGTATATACCTAGGATTGGGATTGCTAGGTCATATGATAGCTCTGTGTTCAACTTTCTGAGGAACCACCAAACTATTTTCTACAATGGCTGTACCAATTTATATTACTCCCAGCAATGAATAAGGGTTCCCGTTTCTCTACAGTCTCACCATCACCTAATGTTTTCTGGTTTTTTTTTTGATCATTGCCATTCTAATGGGGGTGAGATTATATCTCATTGTGGTTTTACTTTGCATCTCCCTAATGGCTAATGATGTTGAGCATCTTTTCATGTGCTTATTGGCCATTTGAACCCTCTAGGGTTCAGTTAACTTTGTATTTCTTGTTATTGGGGATGTTTTCATGGGCATATTCAGTTTTCTGAATATTAATCATGCTGTACAGTTATGATTTGTGTACTTTTCTATATATATTTATATGTTTACATTAAACACATATGTATATAGATTATATTAAACATATAAACATGTAGAGACATGTATGATTATAAATTGTGAACATGTATGAAGGCCGAGAGCAAGGTGTTAAGAAAACAGGTAACCAGAGGATCTGTTTTTACATTGAATGGCTGGGCCAAGGCCTCTGTAAGAAAGTTGTTTAAACTGAGTGAGGAGGAAGGTAGGTTAGATATATAAGGTCGGAGAGCTGTGAAGGTTTTCAGGCCCTCCTAGAGTTTGATCTTCATCCCAAGATCAATGGGCAGCTTTTGAAAGGCTACTAGCAGGCCAGTTATATGATTTAAGTTTTAAAACAATCACTCTGGCACTACACTATGAATAATGGATTTGAAAATGGGCCAAGGGTGAATACATTTGGACCATGTGAGAGTCTTGCAGTGAGATGCCCCAGGCAAAAAGTAATGTCATCAGTGATCCAGACCAGACTTTTATGTAAAGAGCCATTCGGTGTCTGTTGGTCACTCCTCAGTCATATTGGCCGTTTCTGTGTTTTTTATTTGTTTTGCTAAGAGTAAGAAAGAAAAAAAAAGTATATATACATAAAAAATTCTCAGACTGCTACTAGTTCATTGGCAATGTATCTAATCCTCATTTTCCCCCTCCATCAAAAGTAAGAGCCTTTACCCTCGCCCCCAACTACTAGTTACCCTTACAAGCATAAAGCAGAGACTATACATGTTAGAGCAAATGTTATGCTGATTCTTGTCATACATTAATGGTATGGGGGCCAGAGTGACAGCTAAATATTGCTGTCTTCTAGCTGTTCTGCAGGTACTGCTTCCTACTCTGTTTGTAAGGCGATCCTTTTCAGGTAGTTGCCTTAAACCTCAAAACTAAACTCACTGCCGCCAAGTTGATTCCAACTCATAGCAACCCTATAGGACAGAGGAGAACTGCCCCGTAGAGTTCCCAGGGAGCGCCTGGTGGATTCGAACTGCTGACCTTTTGGCAGCTGTAGCTTTTAAGCACCACATCACCAGGGTTTGTTGCCTTTTTATCATTTTCATGTCAAAATTATAACCCCATTTTCATTATCCTTACAGTTTGATGTATTGCGAGTTTTCTGTTTGGTTTATATATATATAATATATATAATATATATATTTTTTACCAGCTTTTGAATTTTACAGGCTTTGCTTTCTGTACATGACACTGTGGCTCAGAAGAATTATGACCCTGTACTGCCTCCTATGCCTGATGTTATTGATGATGAAGAAGACTCAGTAAAAATAATCCGTCTGGTCAAAAATAGAGAACCACTGGTAAGTTGCCCATTTGCTCTACATTTTGTGCTCAGATATGAGCAGATGTCATAATTAAACCAAATTCAATTGGCATGTCCCATGTATTCCTCTCTTTAACATGCATTTCTTGTGCCTTCAAGCCTTTAAGATAACTGGAACATTTATTAAAGGAAAATGAAGCCAAATAAAATGTCAGGTGTTCTAGTGGCTTCATTGACACAAATTTTGAAAAGGTGACCTATTGGCATTTATAAAAGAAAAGGTAACATCCACTAGGATTGACTGATTGGAGATCAAATGGTGTAACTAAAAATAGTAATAATTGCTTATGGCTTGTCTAGAAAGCTGGTTTGTTTTAAAGAAATGAGAAGAAATTAATCAGGTATCTGATATTTCAAAATGTAAAAGTTACTTATTTTAGCACCAGAATTCACACAGTGTTGAATTACATCAAGGGGTCTGTGGTAGGCAAAATAATGCCTCCCTTCTGGCCCCCAAGATGTTTGTGTCTATATCGGAAGTAGATGATCAGGCCTTTCTTCCTAGTCCATTGTAGCCTGGAAGTGCTACTGAAACCGGTTCAGCATCATGGCAGCATGCAGTCCTCTACTGACAGACGAGTGGTGGCTCTGCATGAGGCACACTGGCCGGGGAGGGAATTGAACCCTGGGCTCCTGTATGGAAGGCGAGAATTCTACCGCTGAACCCCCACTGCTACTCATGTGCATCTTTTCAGCAGTGTGATGCAGTACGGAAGGGCTTCTTCAAGTCAATGCCTGCCTGTTGGAAAGAAAGTTACGAAAAGGCATTCAAAGTAACCGTTTGTGCTTTCTTTTGTTCTACAACGCAGCATTCAGTTAATTTGCCTGTGAACATCCATAAATGAATGATTTCTGGAGTCTTTTTTGAAATTGTTTGCTAATGTTATGCCAAAACACAGGTTCTGTTTGTCCTAAGTATTGGCTTAATCCTAGTTCATAAAAACCCTGGAATAACAGATCTTTCTTCGATTCGTTTACCTGCTAAGCATGAAATATAACTAATTTTCCGTTGCATTCTCTTTCTGTGTTTTATTCTTACCATTATTGCTGAGTCCCACTATTATGATAGCTTAGTGTAGTAGAAGAATCACAGAAGCACTGGGTTTTAACTTTCTAATTTACTGTATAATCTCTGTCTGTCACTTAATCTTCACTACCTATTCCACCTTCTTCATGGAGTATTATAAGAATAAAAAGGGTAAAAACAGAGTTCAGATATACAGCACTATACTTGTATATTTTAATGGAAAGAGGTATTTTTACTTTCAACAATGATGAGAAGATTAAAGATTTCAAAAGATCTTTGAGTTGTGCTGGATACCTAAAATGATAGGTATAGTAGAAAATTCTGTACCAAGTAATAAGTATTTGGAAGACAAATAGTATAATGCCTACTTCTTGTGACTCATTCTTTAGTTTTTGTGCTTTCCACTTTTTCTAGATACGTATCTTTTTTCTGCTTCTCCCCTCCGGCCACCCAACGCACACATTTACTTTCAAATGCTTTCATTTTTCTCTTAATAGGGAGCTACCATTAAGAAGGATGAGCAGACTGGGGCCATCATTGTGGCTAGAATCATGAGAGGAGGAGCTGCAGATAGAAGTGGTAAGATTTTAAACGTTAAATGAATATGGAGAAGCCATGTTACATTTTGTGTGCAGTACTTTTAATACATTATCAGGAGGATAACAATCATGTGATATAGCAAAACAAGCAATAAGATATTCTCTATGTTGACATGTGGGGACCTATTTAAATAAATGATAGATAAATCTGACTTTAGTTTATAGTCTCAGGTTACACAGACTTCCCAAATTAATTTTTTTTTTTGTTAAAATACAACAAAACATACTCTCATTCAGCAGTTTTTCCATGTGCAGCTCATTGACAATGGTTACATACTTCACATTGTGCCACCATTCTCCCTATCTCTGCCTGTATTGTTTCACCACTATTGACTTAGACTTTCTGCCCCATAAAGTTCTTATCTGTGATTTAGAGTTAAGATTGTCCACTTAATATCATATAGGTAATTTTTAAAAAAGTATAGAGCTCAAGGCTAACATTATTAAATGAGCTAAATTATTGTTTAAAGATTACTTCATGGGATAGTTTCAGTTCAAGGCTTAAAAGTTGTTTCCAGGCAATTTCCCCATCTCAGTGTTATAAGTCTGGTTTCTGGTAAGAATTTGAAGTTCTGTTCCACCATTTTCCTTTTTTTGATCAATATCTTTCCATTGGGTCCTTGATCAAAATGTTCAGTAATTGTAGACATGCCCCATCCCTTTCTTCTTGTATCAGTAAGTTCATGATGGAGGCAATTACACCTGCAGTCCATTTCCTTCCCTGTTTCCTGGGTCTCCTTCCTCTGTTGCTCCTGGTGAACAGAGACCAGTTGTATCTTGGGTGGCTGCTTGCTAGCTTTTAAGACCTCAGGCAATACTCACTGAAGTAGGAGGGAGAACAGAGACTCTAAAAACAGTATTAGGCCAATTGACTGGAGAGGCCCATGATACCATGACCCTAACTAAACCTTTGAACCAAGAAAGCTGCTCACAAAACCATGACCCTGAACTTTTGAACCAAGAATGCTATTCCCATGAGGTGTTTATGCTTGTGTAATACCAACACCTGCAGTCTTTTTTTTTTGGCTGCTGTTTTTGTTGTAAAATTATATATAACATTCTATTTGCCGTTCCGTCCTTTTTCCCCCCCGGTATGTAGCTTAGTGGTATCAGTTACGATAAGACTTTTTTTTTTTTTTTTTTTAGTGTTTCTGATTTGGAAAGTACTACTAAAAGCATGTAACACTTTATAAAAATAAAAAAAGTTTTTTTTAAGAAATCAGTGATGTGCATTTCTAGGCAAAGAGGGAGGTGCTGTTGTCATTTCTTTGCCAGCATTGTTATGGTGTAGTCTTTGATTCATTGCTGTATTATAAAGGGACAGTGTGAATCTGAAGCCTGAGAAGTTTGAAGGTCTTCTCTCCAGTCCTTAATTGCATTAAGGGAGCCCAACAATGTTTTAATTATGTAAATAACTGGAAAATACAGTTCCTTTTGCTTTTAGCACTGCTAACTTAATGTATTTGCTGTTTCTCAGGTCTTATTCACGTTGGTGATGAACTTAGGGAAGTGAATGGAATCCCAGTAGAGGACAAAAGGCCTGAGGAAGTAATACAGATTTTGGTAAGTTGCAGATTTATTTCAAAATTGCAATAAAAATAAAATTGAATCACAATATTTCAGACTTGGTTAAGAATACATGATTTGAGTTTGGCAGACCAGGCTTCGAATCCTGGTCCCATCGGTGTATGTCTTTGGAAATTATCTTAATCTGTTTGTGCCTCAGTGTTTGCATTTATAAAATGAGACTAGAAAGAGGCAAATATCTCACTGGAGTGTTTTGAGTATTAAATGAGGTAAAGTATATAAAGAGTTTAGTGGAGGGTCATCCCAAATTAGGTACTTAAATGGTAGTGTTTGCTGTGTAGTTGGTGATACATTAATTTTCTTCCTCCTTCCATCTGTATGGCCAGACTATAGGCTGTGGTTTCACAGTATATAAAGTATTAAAACTAATTTAGATGTCTTATGAAATCTAAACTAAAAGATTATTTTAGGCCTTTACAATATTATAAAGTTCATTTGTACGGATAAAATGGAGACTATCCCTATTATATATAGTATATTCCCTGATGGCACAGTGATTAAGAGCTCAGCTGCTCCCCAAAAGGTCAGCAGTTCAAATCCACCAGCTATTCCTTGGAAACCCTACGGGGCAGTTCTGCTGTGTCCTATAGTGTTGTTACGAGTCAAAACTGACTTGACGGCACCTAACAACAACAACAACAACATACTGTAAATCTACAGGAATAAGAAGAGAGTTGAAAATCTTAAAACAGACCTATGTATATATGAAAATTTAATGTATGATGATTAAGATGGTATTTTAAACCAGTGGAAAAATAATGGAACTGTTTCATAAATGTTACTGGATTAATCAGTGATTCATTTAGGACACAAAAAGAAATCAGTCCCTATTTTGTACCATACAAAAAAGCAAATTCCCAACAAATGAACTAATTTATTATAAAAAAATCTTTAAAATAGCACAATAAAATATACAATTTTTATAATTACAGGGTAGCGAAAGCCTTTTCAAATTTATTGTGAAAATCAAATAGAAAAGTAACATGTGACTACTAGAATTGAAAACTTCTATACAGAAAAAAAGATCCAATAAGTAAACTTGAAAGACAAATGAGATTGTAGGAAAAATATTTTCAACATACATGCTAAAAGTCTAATATTTTAGTATAGAAAGAGCCCTAAGAAAACGAGGAAAGAAAAACATTTACAGAAAAATTTGGCAGAGCATATGCACAGATGAGTTACAAAAGAAAACATGATGTCTGAAAAACATTGAATTGGTGACGATTTGAAAGCTCGATAATGTCTAGAGTTGACCAGAGCATGGGGAGATAGATGTGTTTCTCTGCTTTTAATGGTAGATTGACTTAATAGAACTTTTTGAGATGGCCATCTGTAACTGTCAAAATTTCAAATTTAGTCAAGAAATTCAGCTGAGTAACATGATAAACATAATGTCACTGAATTGTACCTGTGAAGAATGTTGAAATGTTCTGTTACGTATATATTTACCACAATTAAAAAAATAAAATCAATTGTAAATAAAACAAAGGAAAAAACCAAACTTGTTGCCATCAAGTGAATTCCAACTGATAGCGACCCTATGAGTTGTAAATAAGGCCTAAGGAAATAATTTGGCAAGTGGGAAAAAAATAATGTGTATAAACAAAATATTTTTAAAATATTTGAAAACTGTCAAGAGGGTTGAGTTGATTCATCATTGATCAGACAGATTATCATTCATCGTTATCATATGATGGGTTACTGTGAGTCAATCACAGTAGGTGAGATAGCCTGGATGACTTAATATTGGCAGTAATAATTAGTGTTTATTGAACTGTATGCAATGAAACTGTTCTGAAATTTAAATAACTACATTACACACATTAAAAAAAAAGAGTGGAAGAGGATAATAGAGAACACTTTTGTTTTCTCTTTGCCTACACAGTTTAGCATTATATGAATTCTTAAGAAGATTCATGAATTACTTTTGTAAGTAATTACAGTGATATTGCCATTTTGAAATAAGCCACTCCTTTATAAAATAAAATGGTGGTATTTATAAAATAAAATGGTGGTATTTATACTATTAAAACTCATTTTACATAAATTACTGTGTTGTGTTGGAGTTGCCTCCTTCTGGTTGTTAGAGCTGACTGTGACTCTTCCCAACTCTGCTCTCAGTGACTTCATGCTGGTAAATTTAATTTGGCTGTGGTAGTAATATTTATACCTTGGAAACTAGCAAACATTACAACTCAGGGTCTTAAAAAAAAAAAAAAAAGAAAAGAAACCTGCATACTACTGATAGTGAGCCTTAGAGACCTTCCTCCTTTCTTCTCTAGCTCTCTCCCTTCTTTGACCCTTAAAACATGGATAACCCATTGCCTTCAAGTTGATTCTGACTCATAGCAACCATATAGGGCTGAGTAGAACTGCCCCATGGGGTTTCCCAGGCTGTAATCTTTACGGAAGCAGACTGCCACGTCTTTCTCCCGTGGAGCAGCCTGGGGGGTTAGAACTGCTGACGTTTTGGGTAGTAGCCGAATACTTAACCACTATACCATAAATACAGTGGCCTGAACCTTGCACATTAGCTTGGCAATACTTAGCTTCACAAAACACGGTTGTTGAAATTATCTATTCTACTCCTTTAACCTTGTCTTTGTTTAAGGCGCCGTGCATGTTTTGTTTTTATTCTGAGTAACTTAACGTGGGTCATAATCATTGATGTCTTAAAAGTGCACAGGAAGTAAAAGTGGATTCAGTGGTTATTTTTTAACTTATTTGACAAACTTTTGTGCTTTCTCAGGTCAGAGGAATTTCTACAAAACTGGTTTCCTCATTTTGATCTATCTAGGAGTAGAAACCCCAAGCTTGTAAATTTTCAGATGCACTTAGTTTTCTGCCTCTTTTACTTTATTTCTCCTTAGCTCTGGAAATTTTCTTACAACTGTTTCTTTCCTTCAATATCAGGCTCAGTCCCAGGGAGCAATAACATTTAAGATTATACCCAGCATCAAAGAGGAGACCCCATCTAAAGAAGCCAAGGTAATCACTACTTACGCAAATTCTGGGGGGTCTAAGGGAAGTGATGTTTTTCCAAGTAATTCATAGCCACTTTGTCACAATACGTTTATTTTGATATTCTAGTTTTAAAAAGTTATTATTTCTTAAATCAAAGTTAGAAGAATGAAGACCATCTCACATACCGATTTTTTATCTTCATTCGTCTTAAACGAACCTTTCTTCCAGATGTTTATCAAAGCCCTCTTTGACTATGAACCTAATGAGGACAAAGCAATCCCGTGTAAAGAAGCTGGACTTTCTTTCAAAAAAGGAGATATACTTCAGATTATGAGCCAAGATGATGCAACATGGTGGCAGGCGAAGCATGAAGGTGATGCCAACCCCAGAGCAGGCTTGATTCCCTCCAGGCATTTCCAGGAAAGGTGAGCTCCTGGCATATCACAGTGGTCTTTCTTAAACTGAACTCTTGTAGTCTGCAAAATATCATCCCAGCATAGTTGTGATAAAACAAGCTCTTAGAAATTGCCTTGGAATCCTTTATCCCCTGGGTTTGGATTTCTGTTTTGTCTACCCAAGTATGAATAATGACTAAAAATAATATGATAGTACTGGTCTTGGATTTTGTTGTGAAGCAAATGGAAACTATCACATTAGTATCTGAAATGGTATTTATGTGAAAGGTGGAAAAAAAGGACAATCACTTTGAAGGGGATCATTTGCAACAATTTCAAAGTAAAAGATTGATTTCTTAATTTAAAGATATTGTGTTGTTTTCATTTTTTCCCAGATTTTTGAGTTTTTCTTTAGACTTTTCAGTATTTTATTGGTGTGTTAATTTCAGACCTGTACTGAAAATTGATAGGCATGTTGACCTTATTTTCCCCCAGGAGATTGGCTCTGAGACGACCAGAAATATTAATTCAGCCCTTGAAAGTTTCCAACAGGAAATCATGTAAGTTTGTTGATGTAAGAATGCAGAATAACTAAAGCCTGCTATTTTTTTGACTATTAAAACAGGTGTTTGTGGCAGAACAAGAGGTCATATTACCTTGCAATAGCTTTTGAATGATTGTTTCATAGGAATTGAACAAATGGGAAATTCATAGTAGGAACAGTAATGTGAATCTTTTGAAGATTTAGGGGTGGTTGAGTTGTTTGTAATAAGCCATGGTTCACTGTTTAATAAAATAACTTCTAACTGCTACTGCTCTCTTCAATTTCTGAATTTAGGCATTTTATAAACATAACCTAAAATGCAGCTCAGTTTCTCCAAAGCCAAGAGATTTGGGTAAGGTATTTCTTGGTAAAGACTTGGAGGAGAAAATCCAGAATCTTTTTGGGCACAAAAACAATTGTGCCTAAGAATAATTCCTTTCTTACCCACAAATTATAACTCTAGTTTTTAACCCATCTGTGTGGAGTTATCACAAGACTAGAGAGAAAGACACTGAGAGTAAAGAACAGGATAATGTAGCTCTACTGAAAAAGTGTGGATTTAGGTGCGTTATTTTTTCTTTCAGCCTACCCTTCTCTCAGGTTTCCTTCGCTTCCCACCACCCACCCTCTCAAGTTCTCATCTTATGAATACTCTACTGCATCTCCCCTAAACATTTCATGATTCCAGGTATTTTAGAAGGGGGAAAAAATCCTTTGTTTTCAGCATAGAAGTTGTGCATTAAAAGGTGAAACGAGCAAATAAATGGCCCTGGAATTTTACACCAACATCTGTTTTTAGTATCGTTGCATTTTTCACATCTCCTGTTATTTCTGTCAGTTTGTAGACGCTTATAACCCAGAAATCACATTATAAGAGAGCCAAACTACAGTCAAGTATAAATCTTACAAGCAAGCAAATACTTAAAGTGGAGCGCTGATTCAAAAGCCTGCTTGTTCCTGTGGCATCAAGTCTGGGCAGGAGGAAAAAACACTTGTCATAGAATGCCACGTGTATTATGACATCAGAAAGCTTAAAGGCTAAGCAGAATGTTGCATTGTTCTTAAATGTAATGACTTCACTCGCAGCTCATCCGACTGAAAGGAACTTTGACACATCTACCTGACTCGCTCTTTGAGGGATTTTTTGGTTTGAGGCTTGAAGGCTTGCACACTTCTAATGCATTTGTTGCATGTAGGGTAAAGGATATGTAACTTTAAAATAAACGTGATTATATTTGAATTTGAATCTATATCCAAATTTGTTTGAGTCATAGGCAACTTAGAAATTTAAAATTTGTTATGAATTTTCATTATTTAAATGAAACAATGATATAATAACAATTTTAAAATGTTCTTATGAATTTTCATTATTTAAAACTTTTGATAAAGGTATACATGTTTCTGTAAAGAACTATATAATATAGTCTTTTCAGTATCTTTCCCCAAACTGATATAGATGTGGGTGAATTTGAGAGAAGTGAGTGTGTGCGCGCGCGCGTGCGTGTGTGTGTAGAAGCATTAATTTTAATAGAAGTTTTTTAAAATCTGTTAATTTGCAAATTTTCCTTTTACGTTCATACTTTAATATTCAAATCTGAGAGAGATCTAGTCCAGGATTTGTCTGGACTGGAATGGCCTTATTTTGGATATTTACTGCTTTTCGATTAGCTTTTTCCTGCTTTTTGATTAGCATTCAGAAATGTTTACTGATTTTTTTCCTACCTTTCTTTCTTTCTCTCATCCTCCCCCACCTTCCTTTCTTTGTTTTTTTGGGGGGTTAGATTTGATTCACCGAGGGATATAATATTTTTTTCATTTATAGCTGTTATTTCTTTTTAAATCTGGTGAGGATTATCCAAGCAAATTACCAGTGCATAGTACATGTGACTGTTCACAGAGACACAGTGTGTTATATTTCTATGAAATTAAATAAGAAGCCAGTGTCTTTATCCTCAGAGAATTGAAATTCTATTTGAAATTTATTTGAATGTTGTCTCCTCAACCCATGAATTTAAAAATTATGTAGAAATGATTGTACTGGTTCTTAAATTTTTTAATGGCATTTAAAAGCACTTTGTTTTGTAACCTGTGCATTCGGTAGTGATCCCTTATGTAACTCAATCTTTTTAGGCCATCTGACTCACTGCTTCCTGGATTTGAACATTTGGTACTTAGATTTTTAGAATAGGAAGTTCATGTTATCATACCCTTTGCTAAATCATAGAATAATGCTATGAAGAAAAACAAAGGTATAAAATCTTTTATTTTTATGACTTTATTCGTAAGATGGGTTTTAAGTTTCTGATTTCATGTAAAATTTCTAAAAGAAGCGTAATTCTGTCATGTTGGTGTTTATAAATTTATGAAAAAAATTCACAGTGATAAAGTTATCAGCTCTAAATTTTACAAGTGCATTTCACACCTAGGAAGATATTGTAAGCATTGGATTTGGAATAATGAATTTAGTCACGAAATAGGTATGGATCAAATTAGCCAGTTAACTTTTGCCCATGAAGTGATTACTTATTTGCAAATCCCAATCCTGTTATCTTAGAATTCGTAATTGTGATAGAACTCTGGCTCTTCGTACCAAGGGAAATGAAATCAGGAGCTGTGATAATAACCAGCCTCTTAGCCTTTAAAACTAGCATCTTGATGCAAAACTGTAAGTGTAGGTGGTATTTATCCTTGATGGTTAGTTATTTGCTCCTCTTAAGAATCTTGACTATCTAATACCTATCCAGAAAATAGGCTTTGCAAGCAAAATAACTTGCCTCTTAAATGAAACATTCCTAAAAACCAAAACATAAACTCTTAAAGCTCCAGCATGCTTACATTTTAGAAGCTTGATGTATGGAGCAGTCTCCACCTTCTCCTCCTTTGCCTCCTTGTATGTATTTGGAAGAATTGCTTACCCAACAAGAAATTTGTAATAGAAATTTGTTTTCTCTCTTTAGGTTCTCACATAATGGAGTTGTATTAGGGCTACAGACAGAGGAGTAGATCTAGAAGTATGATAGGTTTTCTTTGGTATAACCAACTTATAGATTACTACATAAAAGACACAGCCTAAGTGCTCAGGGAAAGCGTATATCACAAGTAGCATATAGGAATGGTTTTGCATGATAGAAACTTGGCAGTTTGTATTTCTTGTGTCAATATAATTTACTCTATGCTTTTCTGCCTAAAGCTTATTTAGGCAGTTACATATATAAAGCAATACGATATCTACCCTTTCAGAAATATGAATCTCTTTGACTATTTTGAAATATCATTTATTCCCTTTTTATTGAAATCTAAGTATCTGAGTTAAGAATTGTTTTGCTAATAGCATAAACATTAAGTTAACTTAATAGAATGTCATTTATATTTAAATTCAGTATGTATGGTATTCAGAAAGGGAGAAAAGGCTCTTGTTCATATACTGTATCTTACAGGAGAATGTTCAAGTATGATTTTTCTTTTCAGTGCTTAGTTTCCTTGTTGGTTATCAAAATATAAACACCTGAAAATTTCTAAATATTGCTGATTGAAGAATAGTAATTTAATAATAAAAATACATAATTTATTGACTCTTTAAAGATTAGAAAAGTAAAGCATAAAAAATAAAAACATTTTAGGATTTATTTTAATTAATTGTAATAGTCATCATGTGGATAAAAAAAGAAATTATTTAACTGCAGCCAAAGATTGTCCTTTCCAACAAGATGTAACCCCGTTCATCAAAGGCAAGCCATCTGTGGATTGAAGACCACAGTCTGCTAACGAAAGAATGTAAATACTGAGTAAAGGAATGAATTCACTGTACCAATATTTTGGAAGGTGAAACATTTAGGAATAATATATATAACAGGATGTTACAGGTTGTTGTAATTGGACTTTTCAAGTTGAGTAAGCTCCTTCCCTCTGGCATTAAAATACTGTTTGTTTGGTGTGTTGTTAACCCATGAAGGTAATTCAGAAACAAATAGATTGCTTATGCTGTTACATTAAGTTTTTATGTCTAAAACTTTGTCAAGTATTTTCTTAATATTGGGGGGATTTTGTGGAAATAGAAATACAAGGGGTTTTAGAAAATACCGGAAGTGGTTTCTTTCCTGATACTTATATGCTTTGGAAGATGCTAAAGGTCATCTTCCAAAGAGTCTGTGTGGGAAGAGTGATAGATGAATGAAGTTGTAAGTTTCACATCTGATTATTTACATTATTAAATAGTTGAGGTGAAGCCTTTCTAATTGTTACTGTTCACTTTTAGTGTCAGTATAAACTCCATTCTCCTCCATATATGTGTGTGTCTGCGTGTGTGTGTGTTTGTACAGGTTTCAGTGTAGCTTCCAGAATAAGACAGACTAGGAGGAAAGACCAGACAATTTACTTCTGAAATATCAGTCGGTGGAAATCCTGTGGATCACAATGGTCAATCCCATTATACACGGGGTCACCATGAGTCCGGTTGACTCAATGGCAACTAAGAATACACACACACACACACACACACACACGAAGCTATTGCTTCTGAAACATATTCAGACTATATGCTTTTAGTTTTTGCAGTAGTTGTGAAGGATTTCTCTAAGCCAACTACCGCCTCTTGTATTTTGTCAGGACTCAATACCATCCAGGTAAGAAATAGTTGATTTATAATTTGGAGTTTGATCTGTGGTCATGAGTTATTACAGTTTTTTGGGGGGCGGGGGGTTTGAGGTAGGGGACAAAGTGAGATATAGGAAAGAAGTTTCTAGTGTGGGGATTTAACCTTGCTCCTGTGTTGGGTCTTGTGAATCATGTTACACCAATACAGACACAGTTTCTCCACTTGTCAGGGTTATCCAATGTGTCCCATTCAGAGTAAGCAGGCAGTGGAGTGGAAGACTTACTACTGCACTCTTGTGCAGAGATCCTCAAAGACTCCCATGTCAACCTTTCCATTCCAGCCCCTAAAGACAACAAATTTGTCTCTCTGACCTTTTGACCTCTGCTGTACATTTTTTATAATTATCCTACTCTGCTCTTCAGTGCTTGAAGATAGTTGACCATGGAATCCTGCTACACTGGGGAGAAGAGATGGCCCTCCTGCTCCTTCCAGGCTGTCCTGCCCAGGAAAAACAGACTTTTGAGATATTGGGGGTGGAGAGTAGACAGGAAATTTGAAAGCAACTTATTATTTCTCTTGACCCCTACCCTACTTATATTTTCTAGCTTGGGGCTTGCATAACCAGAAATTGGATTCAGTGTGATAGTATAGCGTTGTGGTCAAGAGCACAGACTCTGGAGCCAGATCCTGGTTTTGCCACTCACGAGCACTACATTTCTCTGTACCTCCGTTTCCCCATCTATAAAATGGGGATAATAAAGTACTGATCTCATAGACTTGTTGGAGAATTAAATAAGCTTATGCATTTAATGTGCATAGGATAGTGCTTTGTACCTAGTAAGAGTCATGCACTTATCCAAGCTCTCTTCTGACCAAGATGAAGCTTTTCTGTGTTTTTCCTTTTTGTTTGGCCTTGTATGGTCTGAGGAAATCTGTCCCTTTGCTTTTTCTCCTAGGTCCATTAAGCATGACACTTGTTATTGAAGATTTTGTGTGTGTGTATGTGTGAGAGAGAGAGATCATGCTAAAAAAAAAATCATTCTCTTCCTCCTTAAGAATTCTGTAGAGTATTGTGAATTTATTTAGTATATTCATGACCTTTTGTTAGAATGAAAGCATACATTTATTGCATGTAATATAATCATACGTGTTTATTTTTAGTGTGGGTTTTTTAAATTGGTATTTTAGTTTTTTGTTTGTTTTGCATCATGGCCTCTAGCATCTGATTTATATGATACTGAGTCTTTAATCAAGGATACAATACTCAATCTATCCTGTTGTTTCTATCAGAAAATATACTCTGTTTAATAATCCACTGGTTGAATGAGATTGCAGAAAGATCCATTTTAAGCACTGCCTATATCATTTCCATCATGCCTAGATACCTGGCTTGGCTATTTGTTTTCTAGTAGTTTGTCATAGATGCACATGGCATTTCAGGACTACTGGCAAATGTGCATAAATAAACTCATGAATAACTTGAGTCTGAACAATAATGATTTGAGTGTAACTGTAACACCAATGAAGACACGATTTCTTCACTGGTCAGGAGTATCCAATGTGTCCCACTCAGAGTAAATAGCCAGTGGAATGGAAAACTTACTACTGCCCTTTTGTTAAACACCACTCACTTTTGCTAATACTGGCCAAATGGAGCTAAAACAGTTTCGAGGATCCATAGATATTTGAAAAATAAAAATATAGTGGTTTACACTTTCTCCAAAGGGTTCTCTTTGGCTATCGTTCTCTGGTTTGGAGAGATAAGCGAGCAGAGAACTGTTCTGATCGCTCCTATCTCCTCTTAAGTCATGTAGTGAAATATGTTCCACCTGGACTCATTGTTAGGTTTTGCTTCTGTCAAACTGTCAGTACATTTTCCACCCTTAGCTAAAGGTGAGTCTTGTAAGTCAAATTTCATTTTTAAATTGTTCTTCTATTAGTGATCTAAGAATTGTTTAGGGATTACTTTAAAAAATACCTTTCATCAAATAATATAGACGGAATGAAAAAAAAGGATTCTGGCCAATTTATTGGATATTTGTAATAATCTGATAATTGCCAGTACGTTGTTAAATTTCCAGGATATTTAGATAGTTCAAGCGCAAAATTTGTTGTTTCTAAAATCCTTTCTTCTTTTCACTGTACTATGAAATTTTCTCAAAGTGTTGAACAGATATAGATTAGTTTATAAACAAAACTATTGTATGAAAATAATATAATCCCCTTATTGAAGGTATTATTTTTGAAAAAATACTGAAGTTTTTTTTTCTGGTTTTCTTCCCCATTTAGTTATTTAGTGAGCTAGATGGAGACCTTTCTGTTTTTCCCGTGTATGTGTATTACCAAGAAAAGTGCAATCTAAAATGTAGTTTCTCATAAATTCTATTTATTTGTTGCCTAATAATTTTGAAACATTTAAAATACTTTTTTTTTTCTTTTGGCTTTTCTAAGATGAGGAAGCAGTTGAGTGTGGTAGGTGGATTTTTTTTTCCTTAGATGTAACACTTTCCTACTTTAATGATGTTTTCTGCATATTAATCATTTCCTTTCTCTTTCTCTTTTTCCTTGTGCTTCGCAGAGGAAATTGAAGGTACATGTATAAAAGTTTCCCTGCGTAGTTCAGTGATTTCATTTAGTGCACATGGGTGTGGAATTAAATGGAATCTTGTTGTACTACCCGGGGACTCCTAAATTGAATATAGCATGCAGTTTATGAAAGATTATTTTAGTATACATTCAAAGCTTCTACTTGACTGACAGTACCAAAAATTATGGTTGGACTTTGTTTTAAAAGGAAATTTACTTTCTTTGCTTCACATAATAAAAAGATAGAAACCAAAAAAACCAAACCTGTTGGCCGTCGAGTCAATTCTGACTCATAGTGATCCTATAGGACAGAGTAGAACTGCTCCATAGGGCTTCCAAGAAGCAGCTGGTGGATTCGAACTGCTGACCTCTTGGTTAGTAGCCAGCCTCTTAACCACTGCACCATCTGAAGTAATACATTATGTTTATTTCTGTCAATAGTCTCAGATAAAGGTGGTTGAAGAAAGTAATGGTGTTGAAATATATTGACATACTTACTTTAGCATAAGGCTGTAGGAAATATCTCAGCTATTTGATTAATGTACAGCCTGTGCTGTTGGCTTCCGGAAGTATGTGTGTGTATATGTATGTATGCATGTGTGTGTATATATATGTATATATGTGAAGATTAGAGACCTAACGTAGTAAGTAAACCACTCCTTAATTTAAGTTTTTAAAATATGCATATCCAGTATTTATTTAATTTTAGAAATAGTTAATAGCACACTGTTTATTTTAAAAATATTTTCATTTTGTCTCTTCTGTCATATTTTTTTAAGAAAATAAAAATACGAATATTATGCCTTTATTTCTTCCCAACACAGCATCTCTTCATATATATATAATAGAAGGATGTATTTTAATTCTAACCTTTCTGTCTAATCCAGTGAGCCAAAATAAGTGCTATATTTTATACATTATCAAAGAGCCTGATTTATAAAAATAAATTAATTTTGGGCATCAAATGCCATCGTTTTCTTAATTGTGAAAGTATAAATATCTCAGACAAATCTTTTATAATTTTCTTGGAATTGCATCAAGGAACCTCTGAAGCTGATAGGTGGGAAAAAAAAAAAAAAACCTGCACAATTGTTTCAAAATTTTACTTTAAACTTAAATATAAAACAAAATGTTTTATGTTTAAGAGTAGCATTGTCAGGGCCTTTCCATGCTGTGCTTTAACATAATTGTTTTAAGTAATTTATTTTTTTGCATCTGTGGCTGAGCTTCTAACTGTTTTGCTTTATTTCATGGCTTTTATTCTGTGTGCTCTTACACTCCGTCCAGAAGATGCTGACTTTGCTGGTAACAACAGCGGAACCTATGTAGGTGAGCAATTAGTTATGGAAGAGGGTTTCTTTCTTTCTGTTGCTTTCTTCAAAATTATTATATTGTTTTATCTTAAATTAGCATATTTGCGTTCGCATGCTCTGATATCCAGCAGGCTAGCATGAACATTTACAGTAAACAGGCTCAATGGGTTGGACACAAAGGATTTCATAAAATCCTTTGGCAGTTATTCAAGAGGCTTTCCAGATGTTATATGTTTGTGAATCATTATGTTTTTTGAAAGAGAATGAAAAAGAATCCTATTTTGCCAGGAAATTTTACTCAATTAAATGTCTGGCTGTTTCTAAATTATCTAGTTAACTGTGAATTATCAGAAGCCTCTAAACAATTTTTTTTCTAAGTAACGTTTTAGTTACATTTTCTTATGATTTGTTATTCCTATAAACCCTCTAAATAACCGTTAACTAAACCATTCCCAATATAATTCAGCTTATGGTTAACTTGCTAGTCTATATTGAAAAGAACACTTTCCATTTTGGAGATGCCAAGAACCCTGTTGCTGTTGAGTTTAATTCTGGCTCATAGCGACCCTGTAAGACAGAGTAGGATTGCCCCATATGGTTTCCAAGGAGCGCCTGGTAGATTCAAACTGCCAACCTTTTGGTTAGCAGCTGTAGCTCTTAACCACTACACCACCAGGGTAAATACAAAAGACATCTAGAAATTGTTAAAGCATCAGAATTATCTTCGTCTGTGTTTCTCTTCACTCCTTTCCCACTCTTGCATTGTGTAGGTGCACTGACAAATTCTCTACTTTGAGTAGTAAAAGAGGTAGTATTGTGGAAACATGGAGTTTTAGGAAGCAACTTACTCTAACCTCATTTTCTGATCAATATTTATATACATGATGATATCCATTAGGTATTAAATTTGTATTTGGTATTTAATATAGAATATTATCTCTAATATTGTTAGAATAGTGCTATTATATCCATTTCATAAAAAGGAAACTGAAAGCTTAAAGGGATTATCTCAGAATCTAGAAATAGTAAATGGTGCAGCCTGGATTCAAATCCAGGTCTATATAGATATAGTTCCTATACTCTAACTTTTGCAATATGCTGCCTTCTAGTTTTCCGCTTTACAAAGTAAAACAAAAAACCCTGTACAGAAATATGGAGTATTTCTGTTTCTAGGCTAAAGATACTAATTTACTAAGAGAGGATTGGATGGCCAGAAAGAGGTTAAAATTTCATTTATTCTTGAGTCGTTTCAGAGTGGTACAGTGTGCCAGGTGCCCTGTGTATCACCTGTATACCACCCCTTACGTCACTGGAGATTTTAGTGGCTTAAAACAGCAAACATTTCTTCTCATGATTCAGCGGCCAGCTGGGTGATTCTTGTCTGGTTGGCAGAGCCTTGCAGTGTGGTAGCTTGGCTGAGGTCAAGGCAGTTGACAGTCTGGTTAGTCTAGGGCCTCAACTGGGTGAACTTGTTTCTGTTCCACTTAGTCTTTCACCTTCCAGGAAGCTAGCCCATATAGTGGTCTCAGGGTTCCAAAGAGCAGCAAGAGAGTGCCATCTCCAGTGTCTAAGTTTGAAAGCTTTGTTGCATCACATTTGTTGGTGTCCTATTAGCCAAAATAAGTCTCATGGCCCACCCAGAGTCTATGTGGGAGGAGACTCCCTGAGAGCTTGGGTACAGGGAAAAGTGAATAAGATGGGAGGGTGGGGGGCATTACTGCAACCATCTACTTCTCTCAGAAATAAAGAGAGACACCTGCACTCTCTGATTTCATGGGCTCATAGTCAAGTAGATGATACGTGTATACACATCCAGTAAATAACTGGTTCATAAAGCAATATAAGATGCGGTAATTCAGGGGCAAATAATCATCTCAGCCTGAGGCGCTCAAGGACTCATTCACATGAGAGATGACATCAGAGCTGGACTCCAGGAATTAGGTAGGATTACAGCCAGCAACAGGAGATGAAAATAGAAGCAATCGTGTAGAAAGAAGTGAATGCTGCAGAACACACGGCATATTTAACTTTGGGTGATAAGTAGTTGATAGGGCTGGAAATTTAGCTTGAGACTTAATAGTGTTTGGTCTTAAATGTCAGGCTAAGTAATTTAGACTTTGTTAATTGTATTGCCTGAATATTGTACTCATACTATTCATTTTATAAAATTTTATCCAAAGAACAAAACCTGGGTTTTTAATTTTGTATATCTGTTATATGATCTAGGAGTTTAAAAAATGCATATTTAACCAGTGTATACCAGTTGAAGTATAAACAGTGAAGGGGTGATAAGCAGCATGGGTTCCTTTAGAGAGTGCAAAGAAAATGAATTCTGATAAAATGTTATTGGATCAGGAAATCTGGAGTGATAACATTTGAGAAACAACTTTACTACAAGAAAAATTGCAAAAAATAATGTATTAGAATATTGTTCAAGAAAACGTATCTATTTTTCCCCAACACACTTTTTTTTTATACCGTCACCAGCATATTCTTTCTTTTATCCTTATTATTTCTTAATATTCCAAATATCTACTTTTATATAACAAATCCCAGTGCTGTCAAGTCGATTCTGGACTCATAGTGTCCCCAAAAATGCTTTAACACAACAAAAACAGTTTGTCCACGAATCAGCATTCGGGCAGGTCTTGGCAGGAATGGCCCCAGTGCATATGGAACATTCTCCAGGATAGATCGTATGTTAAGCCATGCCACAATCTCGATAAATTTCGAAGGATTAAAACTGTACAAAGTATGTCCTCTGAACACAATGGAATTAAATTAGAACTCAATAAAAGAGGAAAATTCATAAATATATGTGGAGATTGAACAGCACTACTAAATAACCAATGGGTCAAAGAACAAATGACAAGGGAAATTAGAAAGTACTTTGAGATGAATGAAAATGAAAACACAACATAAACCAACATTTGTCAGATGCTACTACAGTAGTGCTTAGAGGGAAATTTATAACTATAAAGGCCTCTATTAAAAATGACAACAGATCTAGATCTGAAACCAGTAATCTAACCTTCCATCTTAGACACCAGGAGAAAAAGGGCAACTTAAATCCAAAGCAAGCGGAAATAAGGACATCATAAAGATTATAGCAGAAATGGAGACTAGAGAAACATAAGGGAAAATTAATCAAACAAAAAATTGGTTATTTTTAAATTATCGACAAAATTTGCAAATCTTTACCTACACTGACTGAGAAAAAAGAGAGATGACTCAAATTACTAAAATTAGGAGTGAAATGAGATGTTACTACTGCCCTTGCAGAAATAAAAAATGATTATAAGGAATTACTATGAATATGTTCACCTCAATTGATGCAGAAAAAGCATTTGACAAAATCTAACACCCCTTCAGGATAGAAGCACTAAACAAAGTAGGAATAGAAGGACACTTCCTCAGTCTTGTAAAGAACATTTATGAAAAACCCACAGCTAACACATGGGGTCACCATGAGTCAGAATTAACTCCACAACAACTAACAACTATAGCAATAGCATACTTGATGGTGAAAGACTGAATGCTTCCCTGTTAAAATCAGAAACAAGACAAAGATGTCCATTCTTGCTACTCTGTTTAAAATGGTACTGGAGATTCTAGACAACACAATTAGGCAAGAAAAAGAAATAAAAAGCCTCCAGATTGGAAAGGAACAAGTAAAATGATCTCTGTTTGCAGATGGCATCAACTTGTATCTAGAAAATTCTAAGGAATTCACACAGAAAAAAAACTATTAGAACTAATAAATTGAGTTTAGCAAGGTAACAGGATACAAGATCATTATACAAAAATCAGTTGAGTTGCTATAAGCTTACAATGAATGATCCAAAAACGAAGTTAAGAAAATAATTCCATTTACAATAGTGTTAAAAAGATTAAAATACTCAGGAATATATTTAACAAGACAAGTACAATACTTGCATTCTGAAAACTACAAAATATTGTTGAAAGAAATTAAAGTGGAAAGATACCCCATGTTCACAGATTAGAAGACCTAACAATATTGTTAAGATGGCAGTACTCCCCAAATTGACCTATAGATTCAGTGCAATTCCCCTCAAAATCCCAGCTGATTGTTTTGCACATACTGACAAGCTGATCCTAAAATTTATATGGAAATGCAAAGAACAAAGCTGGAAAACTCATACTTAAAATTTCAAAACTTACTGCAAAGCTACGGTAATCAAAAGTGTGGTACTGGCATAAGGATAGACATACAGATAAATGGAAAAGAACTGAGAGTCCAGAAATGAACCCATGCATTTATGATCAATCGATTTTTGACAGTGGTGTCAAGACAGTTTGATGGGGAGGGAAGTCTTTTATCAAATTTGATGCTGGAACAACTCAATACCCACATACAGAAGAATGAAGTTGGAGCCATACCTCACACCAAAAATTAATTCACAATGAATCAAAGACTTAAATGTAAGAGCTAAAATCATAAAACTCAAAGAAGAAGTCAGATATCCTTGAGACCTTGGATTAGAAAATGGTGTTTTATATATGACACCAAAAGAGCAAACAACAAAAGAAAAATAGATAAATTGGATTTCACCAAATTAAAAAAAAAAAAAAAAAGTGCCTCAAATTATAAAAGAAAGTGAAAAGACATCATACGCAGTGGGAGAAAATAATTGCAAATCATTTATCTTATAAAGGTCTTGCATTCAGAATCTACAAAAAACACTTAAAACACAGCAATAAAAAGACAGTGCAATTAAAAAATGATCAAAGGATTTAAATAGATGTTTCTCCAAAGAAGATATACAAATGACCAATCAGTACATGAAAAGAAGATGCTCCACATCTTTAATCATTTCCATGCAAATCAGAACAAAAATAAGATATCACTACACACCCACTAGGATGACTATAATTAAAAAGACAGACGATATTAAGTGTTGGCTAGGATGTGGACAAATTAGAACCCTCCTACATTCACCAGATGAGGTGTGGGATGACATCAAGGACATCATACATGAACAAACCAAGAGGTTATTAGAAAGACAGGAAAGAAAGAAAAGGCCAAGATGGATGTCATAAGAGACTCCGAAACTTGCTCTTGAACGTCCAGTAGCTAACGTGAAAAGAAGAAGTAATAAAGTAAAAGAGCCAAACAGAAGACTTCAAAGGGTGGTTCAAGAAGACGAAGTATTATAATGACATGTGCAAATACCTGGAGATAGAAAACCAAACGAGAAGAACATGCTAGGCATTTCTCAAGTTGAAAGAGCTGAAGAAAAGATCAAGCCTTGAGTTGCAATATTGAAGGATTGTATGGGGAAAATATTAAACGACACAGGAAGGATCAAAAGAAGATGGAAGGACTATATAGAATCACTATACCCAAAATAATTGGTTGGTGTTCAGCCATTTCAGGAGGTAGCATCAGATCAGGAATCTATGGTACTGAAGGAAGAAGTCCAGGCTGCACTGAAGGCATTGACGAAAAACAAAGCTCCAGGAATTGACGGAATACCAATTGAAATGTTTCAACAAATGGATGCAGCGCTGAAGGTGCTTACTTGTTTATGTCAAGAAATTTGGAAGACAGCTACCTGGCCAACTGGGTGGAAGAGATCCATATTTCTAACTGAATGAGGAAATTATCGAACAGTATCATTAACATCACACGCAAGTAAGATTTTCCTGGAGATCATTCAAAAGCGGATGCAGCAGTGCACCGAAAGGAACTGCCAGAAATTCAGGCCGGATTCAGAAGACGACGTGGAACCGGGGATATCATTGCTGATGTCAGATGGATCCTGGCTGAAAGCAAAGGCGAGAAAGATGTTTACATGTGTTTTATTGACTATGCAAACGCATTCAACTGTGTGGATCATAACAAATTATGAATGATATTGGGAAGAATGGAAAATTCCAGGACACTTTAATTGTACTCATGAGGAACCTGTACATAGATCAAGGGACAGTCATTCGAACAGAACAAGGGGATACTGTGTGGTTTAAAGTCAGGAAAGCTGTGCATTGGGGTTGTATCGTTTCACCATACTTATTCAGTCTGTAAACCGAGCAAATAATTTGAGGAGCTGGATTATATGAGGAAGAATGTGGCATCAGGATTGGAGGAAGATTCATTAACAACCTGCTTTATGCAGATGATACAACCTTGCTTGCTGAAAGTGAACAGGACTTGAAGCACTTACTGATGAAGATTGAAGGCTACAGCCCTCAGTATGGATTACACCTCAACATAAAGCAAACAGAAATCCTCACAACTGGACCAATAAACAACATTTTGATAAATGGAGAAAAGATTAAAGTTGTAAAAGATTTCATTTTATATGGATCCACAATCAACAACACCCATGGAAGCTGCAGTCAAGAAATCAAACGGACTCATTCATGGTGCAGATCTGCTGCAGAAGACCTCTTTAAAGTGTTAAAAAGCAAAGATGTCACTTTGAGGACTAAGGTGCACCTGACCCAAGCCATGGTGTTTTCAGTCGACTCATATGCATGCGAAAGTTGGACAATGAATAAGGAAGACCGAAGAAGGATTGACACTTTGAATTGTGGTGTTGATGAAGAATATGCAACATGCCGTGGACTGCCAAAAGAACGAACAAATTTGTCTTTGAAGAAGTATAACCAGAATGCTCCTTAGAAGCTAGGATGGTGAGACTGCATCTCACATAATTTGGACATGTTATCAGGAGGAATCAGTCCCTTGAGAAGAACATCATGTTTGGTAGAGTGTCAGTGAAAAAGAGGAAGACCCTCAACAAGTTGGATTGACACAATGGCTGCAGCAGCGGGCTCAAGCATAACAGTGATTGTGTGAGGATGACTCAGTCCTGGGCGTGTTTCATTCTGTTGTATATAGGGTGATTATGAGTCAAAACTGACTTGATGGCACCTAACAACAACAACAACACATTCATGGTGGTATTGTAAAATAGTGCAGCTATTTAGGAAAACAGTTTTGGAGTTCCTCAAATGTTAAACCTAAGAACTAGCATATGATGCAGCAATTCCACTCTTAGGTGGAATTTCTAAGAGTAATGAGAACATATGTCCACCCAAAGTTCTACGTGAATGTTCCCAGGAGCATTTTTCATAGTAGCCAAAAATGTGGAAGCAGCTTAAATGCCCATCAAATGATAAATGGATAAACAAATGTTATATAGTTATGCAGTGGAATATTACACAGGCGTATAAAGAAAGATCTATGTAAAGGCTGCTCATGAGAACAATTAAGTGTTCTGGAATTCCCATTCTTCGCAGTGCTATCCATAGTTTGTTATGATCCACACAGTCGAATGGCTTGGCATAATCAATAAAACACAGGTAAACATCTGTCTGGTATTCTCTGCTTTCAGCCAGGATCCATCTGACATCAGCAATGATATCCCTGGTTCCACGTCCTCTTCTGAAACCAGCCTGAATTTCTGGCAGTTCCCTGTCGATATACTGCAGCAGCTGTTTTTGAATGATCTTCAGCAGAATTTTGCTTGTGCGTGATATTAATGATATTGCTCTGTAATTTCCACATTTGGTTGGATCACCTGTCTTGGGAATAAGCATAAATATGGATCTCCTCCAATCAGTTGGCCAGGAAGCTGTCTTCCAAATTTCTTGGCATAGATGAGTGAGCACCTCCAGCACTGCATCTGTTTGTTGAAACACTGCAGTTGATATTCCATCAGTTCTGGAGCCTTGTTTTTTGCCAATGCCTTCAGAGCAGCTTGGACTTCTTCCTTCAGTACCATCAGCTCCTGATCATATGCCACCTCTTGAAATGGTTGAATATCGACTAATTCTTTATGGTATAATGACTGTGTATTCCTTCTATCTTCTTTTGATGCTTCCTGCATCATTTAATATTTTCCCCATGGAATCCTTCACTATTGCAACTCGAGGCTTGAATTTTTTCTTCAGTTCTTTCAGCTTGAGAAATACCAAGTGTGTTCTTCCCTTTTGGTTTTCCATCTCCAGCTCTTGGCACATGTCATTATAATACTTCATTTTGTCTTTTCGAGAGGCCCTTTGAAATCTTCTGTTCAGTTTACTTCTTCAGTTCTTCCTTTTGCTTTAACTGCTCCATGTTCAAGAGCAAGTTTCAGAGTCTCCTCTGACATCCACCTTGGTCTTTTCTTTCTTTCCTGTCTTTTCAGTGACCTCTTGCTTTCTTCATGGATGATGTCCTTGATGTCATTCCACAACTCGTCTGGTCTTCAGTCACTAGTGTTCAGTGCGTCAAATCTATTCTTGAGATGGTCTCAAATTCAGGTGGGATATACTCAAGGTCATATTTTGGCTCTCATGGACTTGCTCTGATTTTCTTCAGTTTCAGCTTGAACTTGCTTATGAGCAATTGATGGTCTGTTCCATAGTCGGCCCCTGACCTTGTTCTGACTGATGAGATTGAGCTTTTCCATCATCTCTTTCCACAGATGTAGTCAGTTTGATTTCCGTGTGTTCCATCTGGCGATTTCCAAGTGTATAGTCGCCGTTTATGTTGGTGAAGAAGGTATTTGCAATGAAGAAGTCATTGGTCTTCCAAAATTCTATCATTCGATCTCTGGCATTGTTTCTGTCACCAAGGCCACATCTTCCAACTACTAATCCTTCTTCTTTGTTTCCAACTTTCGCATTCCAATCGCTAGTAATTATCAATGCATCTTGATTGCATGTTCGATCAATTTCAGACTGCAACAGCTGATAAAAATCTTCCAATTCTTCATCTATGGCCCTAGTGGTTGGTGCGTAAATTTGAATAATAGTCGTATTAACTGGTCTATCCTTGTAGGCGTATGGATATTATCCTATCACTGACAGCGTTGTACTTCAGGGTAGATCTTGAAACGTTCTTTTTGACGATGAATGCAACACCATTCCTCTTCGAGTTGTCATTCCCAGCATAGTAGACTATATAATTGTCCCATTCAAAATGGCTAATGCCAGTCCATTTCAGCTCATTAATGCTAGTATATTGATGTTTATGCATTGCATTTCATTTTTGACAATTTCCAATTTTCCTAGATTCATACTTCATACATTCCAGGTTCCGATTATAAATGGATGTTTGCAGCTGTTTCTTCTGATTTTGAGTCATGCCACATCAGCAAATGAAGGTCCTGAAAGCTTTACTCCATCCGCATCATCAAGGTTGACTCTACTTTGAGGAGGCAGCTCTTCCCCAGTCATCTTTTGGGTTCCTTCCAACCTGGGGGGCTCATCTTCCAGCACTATATCAGACAATGTTCCGCTGCTATTCATAAGGTTTTCACTAGCTAATACTTTTTAGAAGTAGACTGCCGGGTCCTTCTTCCTAGTCTGTCTTAGTCTGGAAGCTCAGCTGAAACCTGTTCTCCCTGGGTGACCCTGCTGCTATCTGAATACCAGTGACATAGCTTCCAGCATCACAGCAACACACAAGCCCCCACAGTATGACAAACTGACAGACACGTGGGGAACCTTTACATAGATCAAGAGGCAGTTGTTCGGACAGAACAAGGGGATATTGATTGGTTTTAAGTCAGGAAAGGTGTGCATCAGGGTTGTATTCTTTCACCATACCTATTTAATCTGTATGCTGAACAGATAATACGAGAAGCTGGACTATATGAAGAAGAACGGGGCATCAAGGTTGGAGGAAGACTCATTAACAACCTGGGTTATGCAGATGACACAACCTTGCTTGCTGAAAGTGAAGAGGACTTGAAGCACTTACTAATGAAGATCAAAGACCACAGCTTTCATTATGGATTACACCTCAACATGAATACAAAAATCCTCACAACTGGACCAATAAGCAACATCATGATAAACAGCGAAATGATTGAAGTTGTCAAGGATTTCATTTTACTTGGATCCACAATCAACAGCCATGGAAGCAGCAGTCAAGAAATCAAAAGACGCATTGCATCGGGCAAATCTGCCGCAAAGGATCTCTTCAAAGTGTTGAAGAGCAAAGATGTCACCCTGAAGACTAAGGTGCGCCTGACCCAAGCCGTGGTATTTTCAATCGCATCATATGCATGTGAAAGCTGGACAATGAATAAGGAAGACCGAAGAAGAGTTGACACCTTTGAATTGTGGTGTTGGCGGAGAATATTGAATATACCATAGACTGCCAAAAGAACGAACAAATCTGTCTTAGAAGAAATACAACCAGAATGCTGCTTAGAAGCAAGGATGGCGAGACTGTGTCTTACATACTTTGGACATGTTGTCAAGAGGGATCAGTCCCTGGAGAAGGACATCATGCTTGGCAGAGTACAGGGTCAGTGGAAAAGAGGAAGACCGTCAACGAGGTGGATTGACACAGTGGCTGAAACGATGAGCTCAAGCATAATAACGATTGTAAGGATGGCGCAGGACTGGGCAGTATTTTGTTCTGTTGCCCATGGGGTGGCTATGAGTTGGAACCAACTCGACAGCACCTAACGGCAACAACAACATAAAGAAAGAAGGTATTGATACATCCTACAACAGGGAGGAACCTTGAAAACATTATGGTAAATGAAAGAAGCCAGACAAAAAACGTCACATATTGTATGATTTCATTTATATGAGCTGTCCGTATCGGCAAACCAATAGAGACAGAAAGGTTGGTGATTGCCTGGGCTGATGGCAGAGGGAAATGGGGAGTCACTGCTGATGGGTAATGTGTTTCTTTTGGGGTGATGAATGTGTTTTGAAATTAGGTAGCGGCAGTAGTTTCACTACTCTGTTCTTCCACTGACAACCAGTGACCTGTATACTTTAAAAGACTGGATTTTATTATATGTGAATTTTATCTCAATAAAAAAAGTATATGAGAAAAAATTGTATGAAGACATCCAATAGAAAGTTGTATCTTTCAATGTCAAACTATTTTTTTTTTTAGTATATATTTTTCTGTGTTTTAGGTGAAAGTTCACAGTACAAATTAGTTTTTTATTCAAAAAATTTATACACAGATTGTTTTGTGACATTGGTTGCAATCCCCACAATGTGTCAGCACTCCTTGCCTTTCCCTTTCTACCCTGGGGTTCTCCCTGTCCATTTGTCCAGTTTTCCTGTCCCTTCTTGCCTTCTCATCATTTCTTTTAGAAGGTCAAGTGTTGCCCATTCAATCTTGTATACTTGATGGAGCTAAGAACATAACAAAACACTGCCCAGTCCTGCGCCATGCTTGCAGTTGGTTCCACTGCTATTCATAAGGTTTTCACTGGCTAATTTTTCCAGAAGTAGCCTTCCGGGTCCTTCTTGCTAGTCTTACTTAGTCTGGAATCTCTACTGAAACCTGTCCACCATGAGTGACCCTGCTGGTATTTCAAATACTGGTGGCATAGCTTCCAGCATCACAGCAGCGGCAAGCCACCATCACTCCTATACCAGATGGAGCTAAGAAGCAAGTTCCTCATGTGTGTTATTGTTTGTTTTACAGGCCTGTCTAATCTTTGGTTGAAAGGTGGACTTTGGGACTGGCTTCAGTTCTGAGTTAGCAGGGTGCCCATGGCTCACAGTCTTGGGGGTTCACCTGGTCTCTGTCAGACCAGTAAATCTGGCCTTTTCTGTGTGTGTGTGTAAATTTGATTTTTTTTCCTATGTTTTTCTCACTCTCTCCAGGACCCTCTATTGTGATCCCAATCAGAGCAGTTGGTGGTGGCAGCCAGGCATCATCTAGTTCTTCTGGGATCAAGCTGGTGGAGGCTCTGGCTCATGTGGTCCATTAGTTCTTTGGACTAATATTTTCCTTGTGTCTTTGGTTTTCTTCATTTTCCTTTGCTCAAAACACGATGGGACCAATAGATGTATCTCATGTGGCTGCTCGCAAGGTGCTTTTAAGACGCCAGACACCATTCTCGAAAGTCGGATGTAGAGCATTTTCTTTATGAACTATGTTATGCCAGTTGACCTAGATGTTGCCTGAGACCATGGTTGCCCACTCTCAGCCCCAGTAACTCAATTCCTCAAGGTGCTTGAATGTGTCTAGGAAGCTTCTGTGACTTCGACTTGGTCAAGTTGTGCTACCTTCCCCTATATTGTCTGTTTTTCCCTTTACCAGAATTACCTTGTCTGCTGTCTAGTTAGTGATTTCCCTTCCCCCCACCCCATAACCATCAAAGATTTTTTTCTGTGTATAAACTTTTTCTTGGGTTTTTATAATAGTAGTCTCATACAGTATTTGTTATTTTGTGATTGACTGATTTCACACAGCATAATGCCCTTCAGATTCTTGTATGTGAAATGTTTCATGGGTTCATCATTGTTCTTTATCATTGCCTAGTATTCCTTTTTTTTTTTTTAGTATTCCATTGTGTGTATGTACCATAATTTATTGATTCATCTGTTGATGGCGCTTGGGTTTTTTCCATCTTTTCGTTATTGTGAATAATGCTGCAGTGAACATAGATGTGCGTATGTTTATTCATGTGACGGCTCTGATTTTTCTAGGCTGTAGTCCCAGGAGTGGAATTGCTGGATCGTATGTATTTCTAGCTTCTTAAGGAGGTGCCATAATTTTCCATAGTGGTTGTACCATTTTACATCCCCACCAGCAGTGCATAAGAGTTCCAGTCTCCTCACAGCCTCTCCAACATTTGTTATTTTCTGTTTTTTTGATTTGTGCCACTAATGTTGGGGTGAGTTGGTATCTCCTTGTGTTTTGATTTGCATTTCTCTAATGGCTAGTGATTGCGAGCATTTCCTTATGTGTGTGTTAGACACCTGTCTTCTTTGGTGAAGCGTCTGTTCATATCCTTTGCTGATATTTTAATTGGATTATTTGTCTTTTTGTTATTAAGGTGTTGAAGTATTCTGTAGATTTTAGAGATTAGACCTTGGTCGGATATGTCATAGCCAAAACTTTTTCCCAGTCTGTATGTTCTCTTTTTACTCTTTTAGTGAAGTCTTTTGATGAGCCTAAGTGTTTAATTTTTAGGACCTGCCAGCTACCTAGTTGATCTTCTCGTGTTTCTGCATTGTTAGCTATGGTTTGTATTGTATTTATGCCATGTATTAGGGCCCGTAGTTTTGTCCCTATTTTTTCTTCCATGACCTTTATCATTTTAGGTTTTATATTTAGGTCTTTAATCCATTTTGAGTTAGTTTTTGTACATGGCGTGAGGTATTGGGTCCTGTTTGATTTTTTTTTTTTTTACAGGTGGACATCCAATTTGCCAGCACAATTTGTTAAAAAGGCTATCTTTTCCCCATTTAATGGACTTTGGTCCTGTGTCAAAGATCAGCTGACCATAAGTGGATGGATTAATATCTGGGTTATCAATTTTGTTCCATTGGTCTGTCTGTCGTTGTACCAGTACCAGGCTGTGGCTATACAATAGCTTCTAGGGTAAGGTATCATGAGGCACCCTACTTTGTTCTTTGTTTTTCAATAATGCTTTGCTCATATGAGTCCTCTTTTCCCTTCCATATAAAGTTAGTGATTAGTTTTTCCATCTTGTTAAAGAATGCTCTTGGTGTTTTGGCTGGGATTGCATTACTGTAGCCCCGTTATCCACAGGGATATGTTTCAAGACCCCCCATGGATGCAAGAAACTACAGATGGTACCAAACCATATGGTACTATGTTTTGTCCTATACAAACATACCTATGATAAAGTTTAATTTATAAATTAGGCACAGTAAGAGATTAAGAACAATAATAATAAAATAGAACAATTATATACTGTAATAAAAGTGTGAACGATGGAGCAGGAAGGCTCAAGATTTCATCAGTCTACATACTTAACCCTTTCAGACTATGGTTGACCATGGATAACTCAAAACTACAGAAAGCAATACCATGGATAAAGGGTGTCTACTGTATATCTGTAGATTTCCTTGCATACCTGGTATGAATCTCACTTGGTAGTGGTGTATTATTTTTTTGATATGATACTGAATTCTGTTGGCTGAATATTTGCATCTATATTCATGAGAGGTATTGATCTATAATTATCTTTCTTTTTTATTGTGACCTTGTCTCGCTTTGGTATCAGGGTTATACTGGCCTCATAGAATGAATTCAGGAGTATTCCTTTGTTTTCTATGCTCTGAAATAATTTGAATAGTACTGGTGTGAGGTCCTCTCTGAATGTTTGGTAGAATTCTCCAGTGAGGACTTCTGGGCCAGGGCTTTTATTGTTGTTGTTGGGAGGTTTTTTTTTTCCTTCATTACCTCTTCAATCTCTTTTCTTGTTATGGGTCTGTTCAGATTTTTCTGTCTTAGCTTGTGTTAGATTGGGTAGGTAGCGTATTTAGAAATTTGTCCATTTCCTCTAGGTTCTTAAATTTGTTGCAGTACAGTTTTTCATAGTATTCCATTATGATCCTTTTTATTTCTGTTGTGTCTGTTGAAATGCCCCCCATCTCATTTCTTTTTGGGTTCTTTGCTTCCTTTCCTGTTTTTCTTTTGTCAGTTTGGCCAGTGGTTTGTCGATTTTGTTGATCTTTTCAAAGAACCAACTTTTGGCCATGTCGATTCTTGCTATTGTTTTTCTGTTCCCTATTTCATTTATTTCTGCTCTAATCTCTATTTTTTCTTTTCTTCCAGTGGCTCTTGGCTTCTTTTGCTGTTCTCTTTCTACTTGTTTGAGTTACAGAGCTAATGTTTTGATTTTGGCCTGTTCCTCATTTTTGATGTGTGTGTTTATTGCCATAAATTGCCCTCTGAGCACTGCCTTTGCTATGTCCCAAAAGTTTTGGTGTTGTGTGTTTTCATTCTCATTTAGTTCTAGGAATTTTTTGATTCCCTCTTTGATTTCTTCTATTACACAGTAGTTTTTAAGCAAGGTTTTATTCAATTTCCATGTATTTGATTTTTTTCTTTTCTCTTCCTGTTATTGATTTCTTCTTTTATGAAGTTGTAATCAGAGAGAATGCTTTGTATTATTTCAGTGTTTTGGATTTTATTGAGGGTTGCTTTGTGGCCTAAAATGTCTATTCTGGAGTATGTTCCATGTACATTGGAAAATAATGTAGCTTTTGCTACTACTGTTGGGTGGATTGTTCTGTGTATGTCTACGAGGTCTAGTTGGTTGATTTTAGCCTTTAGACTTTCTGTATCTTTGTCAGGCTTCTTTCTAGATATTCTGTCCTTTACCGAGAGTGGCGTGTCGAAGTCTCCTACTATTGTGGAACTGTCTTTTTCTCTTTTGAGTACCGTTGGAGTTTGTTTTATGTATTTTGGAGCCCTGTCATTGGGTATGTAGATATTTACTAAGGTTTTGTCTTCTTGGTGAATTGTCCCTTTAATCATTATATAATGTCCTTCCTTGTCTTTTATGATTGACTTTGCCTTTAGTCTATTTTATCTGAGATTAGTATTGCCACTCCTGCCCTTTTTTGGTAACTGTTTGGCTTGATATATTTTTTCCATCTTTGATTTTTAATGTATTTATGCCTTTGTGTCTGAGGTCTTTCTTTTGAAGACGCCATATTGATTCGTCATACTTTTTTATCTATCGTACCGCCGTCTGTCTCTTTACAGGTACATGTAGGCCAGTTGCATTCTGTGTGATTATCGATAGGTATGAGTTTATTGCTATCATATTGTTGTACTTTTCTTTGTGGTGCTGACATTTTCTTTGTTCCTCTTACTTTCCTGTGCTGATTTCCTTTTCTTTATAGATTTTGTGTTTACTGAGGCTTTGTTTTTCTTCTTTTTTATTCTGATGTGTAGGTTTGTTAACTTTCTCTGTGGTTACCTTGGAATTTATCTTCCTAAGATTGAATCAGTCTTTTATTCCATGGTATGGCCTTGACTTCCTCTCCATTTGAAAGTTTTATACCTACACTGTTTATTCCCCATTTTATTGTTTTGACTTTATCATTATTTACAGATTGACATCTCTCTTTCCCTGTTTTGTGACTTTTAGTTTAGTTTTATTACTGAGAGTTCTTTGCCTGGGTTGGTATCTAGCTGATGCTGTCATGTATCCTAGACTCAGATTGATACCTGATGTTGTTGGTTCTCTAACTGAAGGACTCCCTTTAATATTTCTTGTAAGTTTGGTTTGGTTTTTACAAATTCCCTTAATTTCTGTTTATCTGGAAATGTCCTTTTTTCACCATCATATTTAAGAGAGTGTTTTGCAGGAGATATTATTCTTGCTTGGCAGTTTTTTTTCTTTCAAGGTTTTATAAATGTCATCCCATTTCCTTCTTGCCTGCATGGTTTCTGCTGAGTAATCAGAGTTTAGTCTAATTGTTTCCCTTTGTAAATGACTTCTTGTTTCTCTCAAGCTGCTCTTAGAATTCTTTCTTTGTCTTTGGTTTTGGCAAGAGTTTTTATGTTTTGTGTTGATGACTTTTCTTTTGGGGTCTATCCTGTACAGGGTCCGTTGAGTTTGTTGAATGGTCAGCTTTTCATCTCTCATCGTATTTGGGAAGGTTTCTGCCAGCAAATGTTCATCAATCTTCTGTGTTTTTTCCTTTTCTTTCCCAGATCTGAAACTCTGATCACGTTTACATTTTTGCTCTTGATTGTGTTCACATGACTCTTAGGTTTTCTTCATTCTTTTCTCTGATTTTTCCTCAAAGTAGCATCCATGGATTTGCCTTCACTATTATTGATTCAGTCTTCCATTGTTTCAGATTTGCTCCTAAAATCTTGTATTGAATTGTCCATTTCTGAAATTTTGTTGTTTATCTTTTGGATTTCCAGTTACTGTTTTCATATGATTTATAATTGTTTATTTTGACATTTATTCTTGTATTATTTTCCTGGATTCTTCTATTACTTTTTCTGTGTTTTCCTTAGTTTTGACTGTTTTCATTGGTTTTGACTTTTTTCTGTGATTTTTGTCTTTGTTTTCCTTGATCTCTTTCCTAATCTCTTGAGTATCCCTAAATATTAATCTTTGGAATTCCATATCCTATAGTTCCACTGCCTTTTCTTCTACCGGAAGGTCATCTAACTATTCTGGTCACTTGCTGGAACCATCTTGTCCTGCTTATTTATGTGTTTTGATATTTTCTGCTGTCACCAAAAAGTTAAAGTATCATTTTTTTATTGATTGATTTTATGTTTGTTTCGTCCTGCTTTTTTGTTTTGTTTTGATATGTCAGGACAGGCGGACCAGGCATGCTTTGCTGCTTGCTCATCTGTGAGCATGATAGCTCTCACCACCTTGTCCAGGTGGGCAGGGCAGCAGCAGTCAGGGTCAACCTGCTTACTTGTCTGTGGGCACAGTAGCTCTCACCACCTTGTCCAGGTAGACAGGGCAGCAGCAGGCAGGGCGATCCCATGTCACCGTACAGTGGTTTGCTCACGTAGCTGAGGGTGAACTGAGTGGCTGCTGTTTGCTTCCTGATGCTGGCCCAGCAGCGTGGCAGTGTTCACAGCCCCTCACCAGCTAGGCAGGGGTATTCAACAGGGAGTGGTACAGGCTCACTTCCCACCACTCAGCATCTGGTTGAATGGCAGGTGGGGCAGGGTGGTACAGGCCTGGTGCAGCAGCAGGCCTGAGCTGGGGATGCTCTGGTCACAGCGCACAGCAAGGGCCAGCAGGTGATATGGGTGCTGTATGGGGCTAGGTGGTGGGGAGAAAGAGAAGAGAGAGAGAGAGAAAAACAACAGATAGCCAATGGGGTAGAATAGACCTGGGGGCCAGGAAGTGGGGTGAGGTGGTATATGGGGCTAGGGGAGAGGTAGAAAGCAGTGAGCTGTTGGCTTTCTAGCTGCAGCAGTGCAGCGTGTCCCAGTGGGAAGTGGGGGAGGTGGTGTATGGGACTAGGTGGGAGGGAAAAGGAAAAGGAAGACCAAAACAAACCAAACCTTTGCCGTCAAGTCAATTCCGACTCATAGCAACCCCAGAGGACAGAGTAGAACTGCCCCATAGAGTTTCCAAGGAGCACCTGGTGGATTTGAACTGCCGACCTTTTGGTTAGCAGCCATAGCACTTAACCACTACACCACCACAGTTTCCAAGAAAAAGGAAGAAAGAGAAAAAAATGGCACTGTGGGAGCCAGCAGGTGGCAGCAAGCCAGTGACTCTCTACCCACAGTTGTCTGGAGAGGCCTGGCAGAAAGGGGTAGAGGTGAGGTATGGGGCTAGGTTGGGTAGAAAGAAAGGGAAAAAATATGATATGGTGGTTGCTAGTCAGTGGTGATGGGTGGGACCTGGGACAGCAGTGGGTTGGTAGTTCTTTACCTGCAGCGGTGCAGCAGAGTCTTTCAGGAGGGGGTAGAGGTGGGAGGGAGAAAGTAAAGGAAGAAAGGGCAAAAAGAAAAAGAAATTGCTTGGCAGAAACCGGCAGGTGGGATTAGGGTGGACCCAGGTGGCAGTGCCTCTCTAGCCAAGGTGGTGCCACATGGCCTGGTGGGAAGTGGTGGGGGTAGCGTATGGCACTAGATGGGTGGGAGAAAGAATAGAAGGAAAAGGTGGAAAGAAAGGTGTGGTGGGAGCTGGTGTGTGAGGGTGGGGGGACCCAGGGTGGCAACAGGACAGTGGTGCTCTACCCATGGTGGTAAGGTGTAACCTGGCGAGAAGGAGTATAGGTTGTGTATGGGTCTAGGTGAGAGGGAGAAAGAAAACAATTAAAGGAAGAAAAAAAATGGCGTAACAAGAGCCAAGAGGTAGGGCAGGGTGGGGCGGACCCAGGCTGGTGGCAGGCCAGTGGCCCTCTACCCAAGGCAGTGTGGTGTGGCCCGGTGGGAAGAGGGTGGTAGTGTATGGGGCTAGGTGGGAGGCAGGAAGGAAGGGCGGAAAATGGTATGGTGGGAGCTGGTGGGGGGGGTACACGAATCTGGGCTGACCACAGGCCAGTGGCTCTCCTGTGAAGTGGCACAGCATTGCCCATTGGGAAGGGGTGGGGTTGGGGGTGGGGTACAGGA
The DNA here is from genome assembly GCF_030014295.1 of Loxodonta africana. Classification (NCBI taxonomy): domain Eukaryota; kingdom Metazoa; phylum Chordata; class Mammalia; order Proboscidea; family Elephantidae; genus Loxodonta; species Loxodonta africana. The sequence continues at coordinate 170,114,985 of NC_087345.1, read as the reverse complement.
CAGAAGGGTGAGGGGTGGGAAAGCATGTTTCTTGGTTACCGGATACTCTGTCTCTTGTTGGGAGCTCCGTGAAATCACCTTCTTGTACCCCCTGTCCGGGATCATTGCTAGTTGTACTCCAAGATGGCGACTCTGTGCCGTGTTAGTTGGCAGGGGACCTCCACTCTGTATCTGTTTTCCTTCAATTTCTTCTTCCATTCAGTGTTTGATCTAGTTCCTTATCCCTTCATTTGATGCTGAGGGTGCCAAGATTGATGATTGTATCTGTTTTACTTAGGCTTTCAGGTCTTGTGCAGAGGGCCAGCATGATGCATCTGTCTAGGGTGCCATGTTGGCTCTGCCTCTCTATATTTTGAAAGGACTCCAATATAGAAGATGTTAAAGCGTTGTGATTGATTTTTACACCAATTAAGAAATGTTAGTTTATTCTAAATTTCTTATTCTCTTTTCAATATATCTATGGTAATTATTACATTGAGGAAAAATTTACCCTTTGGGGACTTGATATGTCTTTCAGATCAATTATTTCTCACAGTAAAAGAAATAAATGGCATTAGTCAACAAAATGGAATGGGTTTGTAACATTTTAGTCGCTTACCTCATGCCATACAAATGATCATAATGTATTCTGGTATGCGTTGAATCCGAGCACATACAACTAATTCCACAGATACTTGTACTGCTACCTAGTTTGAAGAACATCCACGTACACAGCGTGGGTCTATATCCATCCTTGGCACATGGCATGATTTTCTGGTTCCAAGACATCTCTGGCAAATAGTCAAGGGAATTTCTAGAAATTTAGAATTTTTTTATGAGGGCTTTTCCAAGGATTATTTAGAATTTTTGAGATTTTGGTTTATTTAGAACCTTACCCCTGCCCCTCACTCCACCTTCACGCCCTGTGTCTCTTGAGTCCACAGAAGGAGAGGGACGAATAGAAGTGAGCTCTCCTACTGGCAGAATATCTTTGGACCAAGAATGAAGCTGTCCAGGACCACTTGTAGATCAATTCAACCGTTCGGTGAAGACTTTAGATTTTTTCCACTTTCTTTGAAGTATATAAAATCAAGCAAAAAAGCAGCATGTATATACAAAAAAAAAAAACCCAAACCCATTGCAGTTGAGTCGATTCCGAGTAGCCCTTAAATTGATGACGGGTTACTTTTTCTTTTTTAAGAACAACAGTAAACATTCTAATACTAGCTGTAATATTTATCGTATGTATCATTTATTTTTCTTGTTATTACCCTTTCCCCAGTCCTGAACTGATTGCTCTTTCTAGCTTTGTTATCTCAATCGGTTTAAACTTCTTTCACCCAGATGCCCATGTTTGAAACAGGAAGCATCCTTCCCATTTTCTCTCACTTCCCGCATGTAACCTTTAATCAGTAAACCAAAAACAACCTATTGCTGTCAAGTCACTTCTGACTCATAGCAACCTTATAGGACAGAGTAGGACTGCCCTATAGGGTTTCCAAGGCTGTAATCTTTATGAAAGTAGATTGCCACACCTTTCTCCAGAGAAGCAGATGGTGGGTTCAAACCACCAACCTTTCAGTTAGCAGCCAAGCCCTTAACCATTGTACTACCAGGGCTCCTTCCTGAATTACTCCTTAAGGTTAAATTTCCCAGCAGTCAAATGGGATGGGAGCAGAGAATTTAATCACCACATCCTGCTGATTTTACTTCATCGTTATCTTTTCTATTAGTTCCCTCCTTGTCGTTCCTTCCATTACAGGAAGCCTCTTTTGGTCCTTTCTAGATCTTTCTCACTGTTCACAACAGGATACATTTTTGAAAAATACATTCTGTGCCAAAGTGATCTAAGTGAATGCTTTCGAAAGGCATTATGAAACTCCAGTAATCAAATGTCAATTTTATAAAAATTATATTTTAAAGGCATATTTAATAATATATAGCTGACATGCAAGTGAACTGTAGGTATGATCCTTACTAACATGTACATTCTACCTCTTTTAGAGCTTGGTGTATTCATCAGTAATACAGGTTTAGCTATTATTTATTGAAAGGATGGAAAATCCCATTGGCCGGTCAATGTAAATTATGTGTTGTTTGCATAAAATATATAATAACCTGAAGGTAAATTGATAGTATGCCATATATATAAATTGCTGAAAATCACATCTTTTAAAGTCAAATCCCTGTAAGTGAAGGGCTGCCTATATATATATGTATATATATATGGATTGCTAAGACATTTTCTATATATAAATACGAAAATACGTATTCAAAAATGTATGTGTTTATACATCTATAAACATAGGAGCCCTGGTGGCACAGTGGTTAAGAACTATACTACTAACCAAAAGGTCGGCAGTTCAGATCCACCAGCTGCTCCTTGGAAACTCTATGGGGTAGTTCTACTCTGTCCTATAGGATTGCTATGAGTGAGAATCGACCCAATGTCAGTGGGTTTTATATATATAAACATGTCATATATATAAGCATGTCATTCATTATATGTATCTATATATGCACACACACTATCTATGTGGTAATTCATTTCCTCCTATAAGCTTTTAAAAGTTTCGTTTAGCTTTGGTAGATGGTCCTGAAGTTAGTACATTTTTGGTATGTGTGTTGGGTTTCAAAGCGTAGTGCCTTCTTGATGGTACGATAAACCAAAATCAAACCAAACCTGCTACTGTCAATTCTGACTGATAGCTTTAAAATAGGGCTTCAAACTGGCTGTTCCTGGTTCAGTCATGGCCGAGGAAGTGACACCAGAACAGACTTGAATTTTTTAAATTTGGGTGAACTAGAATGCGAAAAATTGTATGTCAAAGCCCTGCTAGAAACTTAATCTGCTTCTCAGAAAACAAGGGTAGCGTATGCATTACATAGCAACCCAATCTCTTGCCCATCGGATTTTGTGCAGAGCTGGAAACAGCAGTGCCCCACTGAAAGATGGCGGCTGACTGTGCTGCTTTGAATGTGTGCTGCTCTCAATCCTGGCAGTAGTACACTCTCATGCATCAGGCTCCTGAAAGGGCTCACTACGTCCCTGTTGAGTCTCCCGTTGCAGGGCTTCGACCTGTAATTTTTCCTGTTCTGGTTATGGTTACTGATGACCTAAATTTTTAAAATCCAAGTCTGTTCCACTTTCACTTTGTCAGCCATGACTGAACCAGTTTGAACCGGTTCAAAGCCCCGCTGTAAAGATTCTGTCTCCTTTTTGCCTACTGCAGTATGAAACAGTCCATGTGAAGAGTTCTTTCTTTCTTTCTTTCTTTTTTAACATTAGTAAGAATTACAGAATATTTTTGTTCTGGTCAGTTCACTAAAGAAAACTTGTTAGAATCAATTCACAAAGTACTACTTATCATGTATTTGTCTTTTAACATACTTTTCTTGCAAATGGTTCCCTGAAAATCACCGATTTTTCTCCACTTCTGCCCTGGCTGGAGTACTTCATGCATTCTTTTACAACAAGATCAGTTTTGGGACTTCTGTGAGTTAGAACTGTTCTTTCTGTTTAAATGGAGTATTTTCCATAAAGCTGAACAAGAACAAAGAAAACTGTCCACTTGCTATTATTTCTTTTAAATGCTCTAATTTACCTACATTCTCCTTCTATATATTTTTTCCTAATCCTGTGTCTTATTTTCCTGTGTTTAAGCACTACTGATCCTGAACAAGTTGTATTGCTTATTTTATAAGTCTAATAAAAATTCCTATTTTTGGCAATATTTAATCATTTTAATAAAGAATGTTACGTAGATAAGTACTGCTGTGTCTGAATATACTGTCTTCATATTTTCCCCCAAAATAAAATTTATACGAAGAGAACATTTAGAAACATTCTTTCAAAGGTGATAACAGGTTCTTTCTTGAACAAGAAAGGCTCTGCCTCTGCGTAATTTCAACGTGTCTGGAATACTACTTGGAAATATTTTCTCTGACAGAAAGAAGCCGTTTCTGCCTGAAGAATTTTAGATTGCGTAGACTCAACTTAAAGGATACTTATATAGTTAAATTTCAAATCTAATTTTCCCCTCTGGTCAGAACTATATGTTTATATTCAATTTTATGTGTACATGCTGTATTTTCTCACAGTTTTCAAAGTGTAAAATAATAACTCATTTCTTTATTAGCTGGTTGGCAGAAAATAAAATTCTATTTCTCTTTTTTATAGTGATGCTGTGCTATTCTTTAAAAATAGTGGTATCAGAAAAACTTTTTAAGACCTAAGTAATTTTTTTCTTGAATATTGCAAGTTGATAATTTTATATTAGCTTCCATGGTTTAATTAGGTCCTTTGAGGTTCAGTTTTTATGTTTAGCTTGAGATGAGTTAAACAGTTCAAGGGTATTTAGGGCATTTGAACAATTCTTTACATTTTATAGAGAGCAGCTTTGGAAACTTTGAATAAGGGTAACGTTCCATGGGTGAATTTTCTGAGAGTGCTCAGAAGAAGCCTTTTGTCCCTTTATATACAAAATTAGTGTGTTGGTTAATCTAATTCATGACAACGTTCTTTTTTTTTTTTGGTGATTTTTTTTCTGACATTGTTTTATAAGCTGAATATAGAAGCTGACTCACCCAGCTACTACAGATCGCAATATGTTTTACAATTTCATGTTGCCACTTCTTCTCAGTTTAAACCCCTACCAGCAGTTTTACGTGTTCGTTACTTTAAGAGGCTCTTAATTTTTCTCACTGTCTTTTGGATAATTTTATGGTTGGCATACTAAGAGAGCATTATTTCAGCAATAACTTTGTCTTGGGATCACGTTACTACGTAGTTTTCATATGCCTGAAGTGATTCACCTTGTTATAACAACATTAATGTTATATTCAAAATATTTCTTTTCATAGAAATTTTCAGTGTTTTGTTGTTAGGAATCTAATATCGCATAATAATTTCCAGCTGCCTAAGATTTTATTAATGTCTACATGGGTTTTAAAATATCTTCTTTAAAGGTTCATCATGTATGCCCAAATTTTCTCTTCCTTATAATTTAGGTGTACGTATTGAACCAGTGAAATGCCTGCTTGCTCATACTAATCCAGTGTTTTAAGATGCAAAAAGTAATTTTCATACAATGTTTTTTACAGGTCTCCCTAATTAAAAAAAAAAATGAAATCCACCTTTTAGTGTATTTAAGCTGAGAAAAAAGAATTTAAATTTTTTTATTTTCTTTTAAGATATTTAGCAGTTTTCTTGACTATGTTTGCATCAGCTAAACATATTTCTTAAAAATTAAGAACTTTAGAGTAGATTCTTCTATAAATCTCTTAATTTTTGAGGTGACTAAGACCAATACTACCCTGATAGAATTCAAGCAGATTTCACTGAAACTCTTCTTTTCCCGTGCTATAAACATCTATAAAATTGAAATATATTAAAGTTGTTTAAACATTAGGAATCTATAAAATCTGATATTATTAGGCCAGGTTTGCTATGTAAAAGTAATGTGACCAAAGATTGAAACTTCCCCATGTAAAACATTATACGTGGTAATACAACAGTAGAGCGAAACCTGCGAGAGCCGGAACTCGACGGGACTGCCCTGTTTTTCTTGGTCTTACAAGTTTTCCCCCTTTGACAGGATGCAGCCTTACCACTTTTCTATCTCTCCTTTTAGTAGAAAATATTTTTATTTTTCCTTCTCTGTCAGGTTTCCACCTTATACAAGTTGCAGCTTTTGTAGGTTTTACTGTATTTATCTTCTTTGAGTTAATAGAAAGCAATATGAGCCTGCTTCACCCCCTGCACATGTGGCATTTCTGGGGGTCAGGGGTGGGGATGAATTACCTGGACTCTGTTTGAAGGCCTTTTGTGTTCATGGACATGTTTTTACAAAAAAAAATAGAGCACATTGTTTATAAAATGGTACCTTAAATGTCAACATTTTATGAAAAAGTAAAATAATGAAAAGTATAAATCTTTACACTATAAATTTACATCATAGTTATTTATGGGAACCAAAGAACATGTTAACAATTTTGTAATTAAAAAAAAATTTTGCATAAATTTCTACTAGTTTGGGTGTAAGTTTTCAAAATTCTGACTGCTTTTCTCTTTCCTTCTTCGCATCTTAGGTGAGACTGCTGGTTCTCCATTCTTCTTTCTTGACCCATAGTCTTTGGTTCTTACACTGTATTCTCACTTTTTCCAGTCTTACATTGTTATTTTTGCTTTCATGCTTTTTTAATGTTTGGATTTGGTGGCTGTTCCTAGCTATTATGAATGTACAAACCTGGACTACACCATAATCACTTCAAAATATCAAAGACTAGAACGTGCCTCTGACACATAGTCAAATCTGTTTTGTGTTACGTGTTTGACGTGACCACACAGATGCATCCGCTAATGCCGGATTTCATCAGTTTGGCTGTTCATATATTATGAACTGTTTGTATTTTTTTTCCAAATTATAAAATTATATAACATTTTGAAGTGTGAGAAATACAACAAAATAATTACCCATAACCCTCTCTCCCTAACACAGCCATTGTTGTTTTTATACATTTTCTCCTATACTTCTATATCATACCGATTTTTATATTAGTAAAAATCATAGCATAAGTATGATTATTATATCTTGTACAGTTTTTTTCCATTTATCATATCAAATATGTTTCCATGGTGCTGCATACCTTTATAATTATAATTTTCATTGCTTCAATCCTGTTTCTTTGATGTTTCATAATTTAATGAACCATTCTCATACTTCAGGATAATTTTGTTTCTCCCTGTTTTTTTACTGTTAAAAATATTTCTAACAATTGAAATTAGAGGTTATAATATTTGCCTACAATTGGAAGTGTATTTTAATAACAAATGATTCTTAATAATTTATATATGTAAGCATTGAATTTTAATGAATGGTGTTATATCAATGCAATGTAATGAGATAGCTTTAAAAAATGATAAAATCACAACTGTGTAACTGATTTTAATTTTTTTTTACTTAAGAGAAATGTCAAAATCAAATTAGACTGTGAACCATCTTAAACTACAGGTATTTGCGAATAATCGTTACGTCCTCTACTAGATTGGGAGCTTCTTGAGGGCAATGACATTGTCTTATTTATTTTACACGTTACACTGAATATAAAATTAACAAACAAAAAACCCATTGTCATCAAGTCAATTCCGACTTATAACTACCCTATAGGACAGAGTAGAACTGCCTCACAGGGTTTCCAAGGAGCGACTGGTAGATTCAAACTGCCGACCTTTTGGTTAGCAGCTGTAGCTCTTAACTACTGTGGCACCAGCGTTCCACCTTGAATATAGAGGAGTATAAAAATGTATTTAATAACATTTTACAGAAACGCTTAACAGAAAAACTTACATTTTTAAACACTAAACCAAATTGCTGTTCTTCTTTAATATTTTTCCTATTAAATTATTGCATAAAGTAACAAAATTCATTATCTTTTTGTTACTGCATATCTCAGTATGTTGAGTAACATTTCAAACTTTCTTCTTGACTCTTGCTCATCATCTAATATCTGAGTCAAATCCATGGCAGTCATTTTTTTATTACACTAAAAGGGCTAAACAAATGGATTATTATGCGTATCTCATAGGGTTTTTTTTTTTTTCCCCCATAGGGTTGCTGTGAGGATTAAATAACCCATATAAAGTGCTTAGAATAGTGCCTCTTATGTCATAAATGCGCGATTAACATTAGCTACCTTCATCCCTACTACTGTTGTTTTGGTGTCGATAGTATTAATAAATGACCTAAATTATGTCACGACATAATAATTTCAATCAAACAATCTTGTACTTCAGCTCATCATATGTATCAACATATATAACAATGGAAAGTAGTGAAAGAATTATTCAATAAGTATTCCCAGGATCATTGGTTAATTATTTTAAAAAATATAAAGTTACAGCTTCACCTCACAAGCTCGATCTCCTGATTAAATCTAGTAATTCCAGATGGAATAAAGTATAAAGCCATGCAACTCATTTTAAAAACACTTAAAATATTTGTGGATATTTATCAGCAGCACAAACAGTTAATGCACTCAACGTCTAACCAAAAGGTTGGTGATTTGAGTTCACCCAGAGGCACGCAGAAGAAAGGCCTGGCAATCTTCTTCCAAAAAATCAGCAATTGAAAACCCTAGGACGCGCAGTTCTACTGTGACACACTTGAATTGACTTGAATTGACACTGCGAATTGACTTGACAATAGCAACTTCTTTTTTTAAAGGGGATAGAAAAGTTTTGAAAACAGTAGAAGAAATCACGAAAGAAATTCACAGATTCAAATACAAACATTTTAAATTTCTTTTTGATAAAGCTTAAAAGGAAATTTGAAAGCCTAATGAAGGCTTTGCAGCAAATGTGATAAAGGGCTCATGACCTTAAAAGATAGGTAGCATGTATGTATTTATGACATTGACTCTAAACAAAAAATGATCAAGATATATTAACCAACAATTTACAGAGGAAATAAATTCTAATGAGTAATAAATATTAAAAAAAAAAAATGTTCAGCCCACTAATAGCTAAAAAAAAGAAATGTACCCTTTTTTTTTACCCATCAAATCACTAAAAATTTTAGAGAAGTGATTAGAAGTCCTTTCATGAGAGGATGGAGACCTAGGCAATTGTATAGAGTACTGCTGGGAATCTGTACACTGTTATTAATCTTTTTGAAAAGCAGGTTGACAAGATCTATGTAGCTTCTGGCATTTTGTCCTGATGAAATCATCAATGACATGGGATAAAACATATGTTCAAGGATGTTTATTGCAGCCTCATTGAAACAAGAGACTAATTATAAAAAACTTAAGTGTCCCCTTTCATAGTAAAAAGAAAATTTAAACGGAACTGCCTAGTTAAATGATAAAATATAAAGTCATTGTAAATTATTTCTACTGGAAAATACCAGCTCAGGAGCGTCCTCTGTTGTCTGTGACGGATTGGGCATTGATCTACAGTTGTAGTTCTGCTGTAAGTCGCTTTCCTTTGTAACAGAGGAAACGTGCTGTTTCTTTAAAAATGCAGACCTTTAGCAGCTATGGGTATGCTCCCTGGAAACAGCCTGTCCATAAAGATGTTGAGCCAATTATAAATTACAAAAATGTGAAATATAAGTAAAAATACATTTTGTGTAAAACTGGCTCCTTACTCCAAATTCCTTGTTAATATTCCTTTTCCCTTCCTTTTTTGAAAGCCAGCTCTTGCTAAGACTTTTGCTCCATAAAAAAAACTGGAATTAAATAGGTTCTAGCTTATTTCTTCACATTTATCTAAAAGAACCCTCTGCTCAGTTTAAGCCCACATTTTGGGTCCTCCTTTAATAAGAGAACCGACTGAGACCTGAAGGCGAGAATGTATTCACTCCCTCTGCCTGATACACAGCTTATTGTCCTTGGGCTTAGATGTAGCCAAGGTGTACTGACACGTCCCTTGTGTGTTTACTGAAGCTTGGAAATTAGTCACTGTACTGCCTGCAGCAGCATGCCAAACGCAGTGTCACCTCTGACGACCAGTGGAGGACAGATTCTAGAAAACAGGGTGTTTTGTTTATTTTGGCCTGAGAAATAATCAAAGATCAGTACTTTTGATTTCATACTTTTGGTCATATCCTTAGTTCTGGCTGTTTTATTGGTTGTTCTGGGTTGGCAATTTTTCTTTTTTCTTATTGTGTGTGTATGCATATATGTGTGTATATTTATGTGTATACAATTATATTGCATGTACATATGTATGTGTGTGTGTGTGTCCACATGTGTGTATATGTATGGAGCATGTATATGTATGTACATGTGTGTGTATATTTATATGTATACAGCTATATTGCATGTATATATCTATGAACGTGTATACGCACGTGTGTGTATGTGTATGGAACATATATGTGTATGTATGTGTGTATATGGAAACCCTGGTGGCATAGTGGTTAACTGCTACAGCTGCTAAACAAAGCATCGGCAGTTCGAATCTGCCAGGCGCTCCTTGGAAACTCTTTGGGGCAGTTCTACCCTGTCCTATAGGGTTGCTATGAGTTGGAATTGACTCGATGGCACTGGGTTTGGTTTTGGTATGTGCGTATATGTATTTATACAATTATATTGAATGTATATATGTACGTATGAATGTGTGCATGTGTATGGAGCATATATATGTACATAGAGAGCAGGGGAGTAAAGGATAGGATCACCATAAGTAAAGACGGAAGGACAGGACACTCTTTAAGTTTAAGATAGTAAAAGAATAACATACACCCTTAGAAAGACTTGTTAATATATACTAAACATATCTGTCGTGTTTCATTCAAACACCTTATTTCTTTAATAAGGTGCTTTAAACCCAGTGCCGTCAATTAGGCATTTTTAATATTTAACGTTTTTTAATCTGGATTTAATTTAAGTGTTTTGTCTCATTTATAGCATTAAAAAAAAACATTAATTAAAAACTTATTAATAAGCCTCTCAATGTACTTTTCCCTTTTTTGCTAGACTCTGTGCTGTGGAAATACAGGGAAGTATCAGACACTGTTCCTGCCTTCAAGGTCCTTTCAATTCATTGGAGATGTAGTCAGACACTAACATACAGCTCACGTGTATTAGGTACCTACCGTGTGCTAGGTCCTGGGCCAAATGCTTTACATGAATTGCTCAATTCTTAACAACCCTATGAGGTAGATACTGTTACTGTCTGCATTCTGAAGATGAGAAAATGAGCCTTAGAGAAGTTTTAAATAACTTCCCGAGGTCATACAGCTGGTCATCAAGCAGCAGAACCTGGCTGCCAACTCGGACCTGTCTCACTCTCCTTTGCATTTTCACACTAAGTGATGCTTCTGCTCCAGTAAAATTAGAACGGCTGCCTGTCTGAGTTTTTCCCTTTGTTTTGTAAAATGAGGCTTTGGGGTCAGGGTATTGAAGCCCCTGAAGCCTGTGCCAGTTGCCCTGGTTGGCAGTGGAGACGTGGGAGACTGGGTGAGTTTGAGGCAGTGTCTCTCCTGCAGAGTCTGTACTGCAGAGGCGAGCGGTGCTGGGTGATGGGCTTTCTGCGGGCAGAGGGCAGGGGAGGAGCAGCCGGGATGCTCTTGAGTTCCTTCCAGCTCTGAGACTTGGATGTACACAGGGTTTTGGTCCTTTTGTCTGTCTCTTAGCATCTTAACTCTCGATGTGAAAATAACCAAATGTGTTGTTCTTTCTAGAAATTTAGTTAAGAAGATAAAACAGCAGTGATAGTAGGGTTTTTGTCATTGCTGTTTTTAATCAATTCAGTCACTGTTTATCAAGCACCCACTCTGTATACCAAGCACTGTACAACTAACGTCATCAAGCCATCTAATGGAACAACAGCCCCCATCCCTGATGTCCACAGAAACATGCTTTAAAAATCTGATTGCCTTCTTTGTTTTTCCCACTATCTCTTTATTGCTTATGATGAGAATAAAAACTTCAATTAATAGTAAAGACATTCAATCGTAAACACATTCACTGGAATTCAGGAGTTAGCTGTGATCTACTGATTAGAAACTTTTCAGTGTTAGACTTTATTTGCTTTGGATGAAGTGTTTATGCCCTAGTTATATCCATTCCCATGCCAGGTTTTTGTAGGGACTTGAGAAAACCCTCCTTCCATACAAGGAATAATGATGAAGGAATTTATAGTTCTACCTGCTTATCCTCTAATTGCTTCCCAGGAGGCAAGAACTGTGAGAGCCTGAAATTAGAACACTCTGAGATACCTGCATAGGAAAATTATAAAAGCTCATGTGTCATTTTTGTGCTAAATCGGAAACCATCTTATACTGGATTCTGATTTTACCAGTAATCACAGACGACAGGAGCTGGCGGGTGAGAATGGGATATCTGGGATACCTAAATTTTGCCAGATAGAAAGAGACCGTCGTCTGAGAACCACTGCAGTAGAGCGCTAGAGTACTTAGAAGAATCTCTGCTGCTACTGGTGTGTTATTGCAAGGAGTCTGGTGTAAAAAAGATCCTTTTTCTGGAATCTTTCCCAATATCCTCGAGAACAAGAGCAAAGGATAATATACAAGTGTTCCTCCAACCGTTTGCATAGAAGTTGGATTCTCTCTGCGTATGAGGTTTTGGAATTCACGCATGTTTTCCCGGTCCTGGGACCAGGTTGGCTCAGTTCCCCTTTTGCTTCACTCACATCTCATCTCTGTAAAATACTGATGTGTTGTGTATTGCTTAGGCCATTTGGTTTTTCCTCTGTACATTTGGCCTTTGTTAAGAGAGCTTTAGAGTGATTATTTTCCTTGTTTCAAATTATTTTTATACCTTTTCCCTCATAATTCAAATACCTCTTCAATATTAGAATGACTCACAGTGGACCACAGAAATATATTATCAGATGTTTTTGCCACTGCATTTTTAATTTCTTAATTGATTTTATTAAACTGTGAATCCATCAGGCAGTTTGTATAATTCTATATTTAGTCGTTCAGAATTGTTATATAAGGTTGCCTTTATTTTAAATCCTACTAATTTCTTAAATCTAATGGTAATGTTACCAGAATAATGGTCTTGCCTCTCACTGGTCAAGAATGAGCAGGTAAGGCACGTAGTTTTCCACATGAGTGCTTTATCGAGGAGGCTTGCAAGTGGAGACGAGGAGGGCCTAGAGCAACGCATACCCTCGTCTCACAGAACAAAAGAGGGGCCCGAGTTTTTAAAAGTTCTTGGGTGGGAAAAGATTGATGTTTATTCATAGACACAGGTGGGGGGATATGTTGACTAAGGTGTGGTGCAGCAGCTTTCCAAGATGGCTCCTGTCCTGGAGGCCTCTGGGATTCGTAGCAGGACTTATTATGGGGGACTTATTATGGGGTGTCGCGCCTGCGCAGTCTCTCGCTCCCCAGATTCCATTCCCTTACTGGAACTGTAGCCCCTCACTACCCCTGGTGGGAGGTCACACAGTGGTCACATGTGGATGTTATGCACATGTCCCTGAGCCTGCTTTTCTCCAGCTGCTTCTGAAAGGCAACTTTAAAGAAGTTTGTGGGCTATTTTAGATACCCTGCCCATTGTTCTGAGGAATGGCCTATTTCTTGTTACTTTGTTTGCAGATTTGGGGGCCCCTGTGTTGGCTGTCTTGTTTTGGGTCTGTTCTGTCTTAACTAAATCTCTAGGTTCTACACTCAAGCCTCTATTACCTCCCTGATAGTATAGTTTATTTCTCTTTTACTTGTTTCTCCTCTAACCACAGCAGTCTCTTGGCTATTTCTCAAACAGGCACCCTCTGATCTCTGGGTCTTTGCTCCCTGTCTTAGTAATAATTATTCTTTTCCTTTATAGTACCTAAAATTCACACAGGTCTGTTGTTACAATCTTGCGTTTTGTTACAAAATACTTAAAAAAAAAAAAAAAATTCTACTTAACCAAATTTCTACGATTTGTCCAGTATTCTAACTTTTTAAAGAGAATATATTTTTATACGTTTTAAATATATTTGCATTTTGTTGCACTGTGGAACTGATACGCCATTTTTAGTAAGCAAACTATTTTCTCTCCAAGTCTGGATTTTGAGAGAGTGTGAAGGTTGGATAGTACAAGAATTGATTGTGCAACTTATTGAATCCTTAAAATGGTTTGTATGAGAACCGCCACTATTTTAGAAAGGAAAAAAGAATAATGTAACAGCACGAATGGCAAGCAGAATGAAATGGGAGTTGAATAAGAGAAACTTTAGCCTAAACTTTTTAAGCTTGCATATTAAATGATAGCAGTGTTCTGAGGGAGGCTTTTTAAGAAGACATGACATTAAGTATTTAAACAACGATTAAAAGATCGTATGACCTAGTGATAAGAGTACACAACCAAGACCAAGAAACTGATTTTCAAACTTAATAGGCTTTAAATCAGAAAAGCATACTATCTTCGTAGAAGAAAAAGGACCTAAGATTCAGTAATTTACTATCCCCCTGGAATCCTGTAAAAATGAAATGACTCAGGGTCAGTTAGTGACAGAGTCTTGTTCCATCAGCCTGAGCTGTGCATTAGGCGTGTTTGACACCAAGCCGTCCCTAATTCAGTTTTCTTTTTATTGAACAATAGGTGCTGGGTATACCACAGGTATGTTATTAGGTTATACTTGGAAGATGATACAACATATTTTAGTATTTATGAATAAGAGATTTTGTGATTTGTATTTAAAACAATTTTCTTATCAAACATGTTCATCAGTGTGTGATAAATTATGGTTTCTGACTTCCTTATTTTTATTGGATTGTTACTTTATTCACTAATTTCTGAAAAGAGCTGTTTATTACTTAGAACCAAATAAGATTTGCGTATATTACCATAAACACATAAATGTTAGATGATTCTCTTATAAAGTACAGTTTCAATGGAATTGCATAATATCCATTTTTTTTCCCTCTTACCAAATGCACTTGTTAACAATGTCATGGTAAATAAAATCCTGTCCAACTTCGACGGTTTGTTTTTGGTTGTTTTTCTTTCTGCTGTTGTTATTGTTGTTCTTATTACTAAAAACAAATTTTTTTATATTTGCAGTTGGTTTTAGAAGAAGCTTCCGTCTTAGTAGAAAAGATAAGAAAACAAATAAATCCATGTATGAATGCAAGAAGAGCGATCAGTACGATACAGCTGATGTACCTACATACGAGGAAGTGACCCCATACCGGCGACAAACCAATGAGAAATACAGACTTGTTGTTTTGGTTGGTAAGTGCTTTTATGTCTAATTCTGAGGACATAAGTGAAATAGTGGAAACTCTGCTGGCGTAGTGGTTAAGAGCTATGGCTACTAACTAAAAGATCGGCAGTTCGAATCCACCAGGCAATCCTTAGAAACTCTATGGGACAGTTCTAGTCTGTCCTATAGGGTTGCTATGAGTTGGAGTCGACTCGACAGCAATGGGTTTGGGTTTTTTTTTTTTTTTTTTTTTTTCAGTAAAATGGTAACAATTTAACTTCAAAGTGCATTATCCTTGAAGTTTTCTAGCTGAAAAATCCCTTTATCTTGAACACGTTTTGGTCCCTAAAATGAAGTCTTTAGTCTTTTTTACTTAAATGAGAGTTAAGAGGTCTTTGAAGGATGATACTGGCAGGTTAGTGGAACCTCTATAGGAGAGGAGATAGCAGACACGCTGCAATATACTAAGTTTGTCAGGGCAACTAAGGAATAAAAAAATAGAATTGAGTAATTTTGAATACAATGGAAGTTTCTTTCCATTTGGAATTTTGAGGCAGAAGTCGTGGTATCAGCTTCCTATGGTATTTAGACCGATCAATGAAATAAACTATTGTCTTACTGTTCTAGGATAGAGACATATTTAAAGCTGGAGAGTTAGTAACAACACTGCTAAAGAAGTTAATAACCATATGTTGGTATTTTCACAAACATTGGTTGATTTGATTCCATTAACATTCTAGCATCCATTTAGTCCAAACTTCACAAACAGGAGCAATTACCTCCTCAGTGTTACTCCACCCAGCCTTCACCTGTTTTTCATTAAAAATGTGACAGGTATTTCAGCCCCCAGGAATAAAACCAATGACTTTATAAATGGTTTAGAGTAAAGGAGCATGGCAAATCTTTTTACTTGCTCCTTATAAACTGAAGATGACAGTTACGGAGATGAGAAAGATGGTAAAGCCAAAGAATCACCCTTGAGATGGAATCCTTTGAAAGGCTACTTAGACCTGTTCTTAATTCAAACAGATGGCGAGAAACCATGTCGTTACATATGACACTGGAAGTGTCATAAGATGCTAAAATTGTTTGCATTATTTAGAAATATATATTCACATACAGGCAGTCCCTGAGTTACCACCAACCCCTGTAAAGCCTATTATATTAAAAATCTGAGGTACATACAATGGTTTGCAATAACAAACACGTACTACTTTGCCATGTGCTTCAAAACATTATTATTATTACTGTATTATGTTAAAGATGTTTTAGTGTTTCTGAAAGTGTTTCTTTAATGTTTTTTACGCTATTTACTAAGACAAACATTTGACTAACCGATGTTAGATACTATCCGTACCTAACTGTTCTGATTTACTTATGTACGAATTTGACATAAAGGAAGATTTGGGAACTGAACTAATTCGTAATCTGGGGACTGCCTGTACTTAAGAATTACCCTTTTTAAAAGGATCCACATATACTGAACCCATCCTCCCTCAATCACACATGGAAGAATATTCTCCATAGGTTTTTTTATGTTTGCCATAGAGCCTATGGAAACCCCGGTGGTGTAGTGGTTAAGAGCTATGGCTGCTAACCAAATGGTCGGCAGTTCAGATCCACCAAGTGCTCCTTAGAAACTCTATGGGGCAGTTCTACTCTGTCCTATAGGGTTGCTATGAGTCGGAGTTGGAATTGAGTCGACGGCAACAGGTTTGGTTTTGGTTTTTTTTTTATAGAGCTTATAATACCCCACCTTCCAGTCCTTGTTCCGTTGGCCTAAATGAGAGTACAGGTGGTCCCAGGTAAATCTTTTGTCCCTCACTGGGATTCTCTGAGACCTCCTGCCCTTCTCCCACACCCTTGGTCCTACCCTGCCTCCTCCCTTGCTAGGTCACCAGCACCCATCTCAGCAGTGTCTCTTCCATCCCCTTTGCCTCTCCTCCTCATCCAAGGTCTGCAGTTAACAGAGGAGAGAGACATGATAAAAGGGCAAAGATAGTTTGATTTTTTTTTCACCTGTTAAATCTAGGTGACTCTCTCTATAGCCAAGGAGCTATTATGTAACTCCCATTCCCATTGCCTTTGAGTTTAATTCCAACTCATAGCAACCCTAGGGGATCTAACTGTAAGGATAAAGTAGAGTAAACTTTGTCACTGTTCTTCCCTATAAGTGCTAATAATAAAAACCCTTCCCTCAGGGATGAGAACAGGAAGATAGATGGGATGAACTTGTCTCTAAATAATCTGAATGGTAATCCAGGGAAGAATAAAAGCAAACCACAGTCAGAAGCAACTAAAGATGGTTGATGGTTATAGAAAAGAAACAGCCAATTACTGGAATCTAAGGAAAAGGGGTTATGGAGCAATTGGCCTCACGTTAGAAGTCGTGGAGTTCTGTTAAATTCTAAAGTAAAACCTGCGAAAGTCAGAATGTGGATAAGATGGAAACCTGTTATAGAAGGAAAGCTCAAATATTTTCTACTAAAATGAGTGATAGAAAAGTGGTAAGACTACACCCTCTCAAAGGTTGAAAACTCGTGAGACCCAGAAAAACAAGGCAGTCCTGTAGCATTCCAGCTTTCACATGTTTCACTGTATATGCAGGTGTTAATCGTCCCTCCCTGCAGTTCCCTTAATGAAAATACAGACAAGGGGGATGGTGCCAAAGGAAAACATACCAGTTATTGGCTTGTTCTAGGTGCAGAAGGCCAAGCATGTCTCTGTAAGGGGATAGAACGTAAGGGGGTCCTCTTGTTCCCCCAGCCTAAACCTCTTCATACTACATGAAAAGATGTGGAACGAGAGAAATACGTGCCTGCGTACTTACAAGTCTTTGTCATGTATGTGTCTTGCAGATGTTTCTCCTAGGCTTGTCTTTTGTTTCTCTTGTCACTTTATTTCAGACAGCAGAAGTTTTTTTAGTGAAGTTCCATCTATCAGTTTTTTCTTTCATGTGTTGTATTTTTGTGGGTGGTGCTTTAAAGGGTTCATATTTGAGTCTATGATCTATTTTGAGTTAATTTTTAATAAGGCTGAAAGTGTGGGTCGAAGTTCAGTTTTGTATATAGATGTCCAGTGTGTCAAAACGGCTGTTCTTTCTCCATTTAATTGCCTCTGTACCTCCGTTAAAAATCTGCTTGCCGTATATGTCCAGGTCTATTTCTGAACTCTCTTCTATTCCGTTGACCTATGTGCCTGTCCTTTCACCAATACCACACTGTCTTGAACACTGTAACTTTATAATAAGTCTTGTTATCATGTAGTGTGAATCCTCCAACTTAGTTTTTCTTTTACAAAATTCCCTTTATAGTTCCCCTGCCTTGCTTATAAATTTAAAAATCAGTTTGTCAATTTCTCAAAGGAAAAAAGAATCCAGTGGAATTTTTATTAGAATGTGGTAAGAAACAATAGATCAGCTGGAGAATAATTGATATTTTAACATTATTGTTTCTTTCCATTCATGAACATAGTATTTCTCTCCATTTAAGAAGACTTTCCTTTTTTTCCTGTCAGTGATTCGTAATGTTCATAATACAGATCCCTCCCGTATTTTGTTAGGTTTATATCTGAGCATTTAATGTTTTCTGGTGCACTTCTTAAAAATTTAGTTTCTAATTGTTCATTGTTAGTGTAGAGAAATATCTTGATTTTTTTTTTTTGGATTTGAACTTTTATTGTGTAACCTTACTGAATTTACTTAGTGCTGATAACTTCTTTGTAGATTTCCCTGAAATTCTCTGCATAGACAACTGTGTTATCTGTGAATAGAGACAATTTTATTTCTTTCTTTCAAATATGTAGGAATTTTTTTTTTTTTAATTCTTGTCTTATGGTGCTTGTTAAAATCTCCAGTATCATAGTGAATGGGAGTGGTGAGAACAGACATCTTTGCTTTGTTTTCAAACCTAGGGAGAAAGCATTCAGCCTTTCACCGTTAAGTATGATGTTAACTGTAGGCTTTTTGTAGATGCCCTTTGTCAGGCTAAGGAAATTTCCTTTTATCCCTAGCTTGCTGAGAATATTTATCATGAATAATTGTTGAATTTCCTAACTGATTTTTGTATATATCTTTCAAGATGATTATATGAATTTTCATCTTTTGGGTTGTTTGAATGGTGAATTACATTGAGTTTTGAATGTTGAATGAACCTTGCACTCCTGGGATAAATTCCACTATGTCATGAAGTATTAGCCTTTTTATAGTGCTACATTTGATTTGCTAATTTTTTGAGAATTTTTGCATTTATGATCATGAGGCTGTAGTTTTCATACAGTGTTTTGTCTGTTTTTAGTATCAGGTTAATGATGTCCTCATAAAACGGGTTGTGAAGTGTTCTTTCCTCTTCAATTTTTGTGGTAGAATTTGTATAGAAAACTATTTCCTTTTTAAATGTTTGGTAGAACTCAAACCTCACCTGGACTTGGGAATCTTCTTTTTTGGGAGGTTTTTAATGATAAATATAATTTCTATTAAAAAAAACCCACAAATATATAGAGAATTACCAAGTTATTTTCTTGAATGAGCTTTGGCAGTTTGTATACTTGAGAAATTTGTCCATTTCATCTAAGTTGCCAATTTCAAAAGCATAAAGTTATTTGTAATATTTCCTTATTATCATTTAACTGTCCGTAGGGTCTTTAGTGATGTCCCCACTTCCATTCATTATATTGGTAATCTCTGTCTTCGTGTTTATGTTAGTTTCCTACTGCTGCATTAACAAGTGGATTTAAAACAACACACATTTATTACTTTGCAGTTTCTGTGTGTCAGAGTTTGGGCATAGCTTCACTGAGTCCTCTGCTTCAGGGCCTCTCATAAGGCTGCAGCCAAGCCTTGGACAAAGGTAAAGATCTCATCTAGGATCTTCACTAGACTGGTAAAGGATCCATTTCTAAGCTCATGTGATTGTTGGCGGAATTTAGTTCCTTGTAGGTTGTTGAACTGAGGGCCTTAGATCCTAGCTGGCTACTGGCCAAAGGTTGCCCTTGGTTCTTTGTCATATAGGAAATTACCAACTAGTCCTTTATCACAGTATCTGTTTTTCTGCCAAGGACTTAATTTTCCCGTTCATTTCAAGTGTATTTACCTTTACCTCATGGGGCTTAGTTAAAAAAAATGCTTTATAGTTTTGGGGTAATTCTACCATCAAAGTCATCTTGGGTTTGGTATCTGTTGCTTGTACTTTTTCCTTGAGAGTGGGTTACCTTTACCTGGTTCTTTGTATGTTTTGTAATTTTGGATTGTACCCTGGACATTTTGAACATTATGCCGTTTAGACTTTGCGTCCTATTGTATTCCTCTTGAAAATGTTTTCTTCATTAGGCTATCAGCCTAGTCAGGTTCAGTCTGCATGTGTCTTGCCTAAGCTCAGTTTTCAGTGTTCTGTGCTATACTGCTTTGGACCTATTATATGCATGTGTCTCTTGGGTTAGTCAGAGATTTATGCAGTGGTTTAAATTTTAGTTCATTTCTCAGAGCCTTCCTTATGCTGTTTTGGATTCATCTTATTCATGCACAATTTAGAGACAAGTTCGAAACATTTATGGAGTGTTAGCCTCTCAGGCCACTGTGCAGCTCCAAGATGGAGGCTCATGTCTGGGCAAAGCGCAAGAAGAAGGAGAAAAATAAAATGGGAAACGTAATCCCCTTGGGGGTCATCTCTCCAGATTAGCTTCCCTTTCACGGCCTGCCTGCTTTTGTTCACTTTTCACAGTCCTCAGGCTGTTTCTTTTTAGATGGTGTCCAGAGTTTTCAGTTGTAGTTAGTGGTATTCAGTGTAATCTGTGGTGGAATTGGAACTTCGCTAAAGCCTTCAAAGTCCTCTCTCAGACACAGGTTTGTCCCCTTCGCTGGTGTACCTTAATCACCCTTCTCAAAATACGTTAATACATGTTACTTATAGAGGAGACCTGGTGGTGCAGTGTTTCTCTGGACTCTCACGTGTCCTAGTCGAAGTTTCAGAGAGTCCTCAGGACAGGGTAATATAACACATCATCTCAACTATCAACTGTCTTTTGAGGTAAAATAATGCTCCCAAAAGCACATAAAATAATGCTCCTCAAAATCATAGAATGGTCTGAGTTTTTTGCTTTTTGCTTTATAAGAGAGCTAGTTGTCTAGATCCCTGATTATTGAACTAAAAATCATTTGGCTGAAATCTTCCACGAAGACATTAATTATATGTACTAAAGTTACCTAACTTCCATTTGTGCGTTGATCTTTGGGCCCCTGGCTCCTGAATTCTGAATTATATATGGACTGTTTTGTGGGCCAGGTGCCTTTTTCTAACAGACAGATTCTGCTCTTCTCACTATGTTTTTACATTCCCAGTAGGATTTTAAAGTTTTTTATTAAGCCTTGTGATGTCATTCAGGCTGCAGTGACTGCACTTCCTTTGTCTTTTCTTTGGAATGCCTTAAGTTTCCAAGTCCTGCCTCTCCGGGAAGGTTTCCCCGTTATCCCCCAGCAGGAGTGTTACCCTCAAGATATTCCTAACCTAGAGATGCTAAATATTGGTTAACGCTTCCAAATGGAAAGGGTGCAGTCAGTGAAGATGAATATTTCCTTTGTTATGTGATTTTCCGCCAGTAGTGTCTCTTCACACTGGAATTTTCCAAACTTTAAGCAAATAATTAATTGCATTATTTCAGTGACAACCAAAATACTCCTTTTTACTAGTCAGACTTCTCTAGTACTTAGATCTGACTGTAACGTTTCATTGCCCTCTACCGTTCTTTACTCCTTTCAAACAGTCCCAACTGAAGTGTTCAATTTTAACTTGTTTCTCAAGTTGTTCCTGTCCTCCTTCTACCATATGTAATAACAACTTAAAAAAATGTTGCTGTTGAGCCAGTTCCAGTTCATAGCTACCCGATTTGTGTCAGAGTAGAACTGTGCTGCATAGGGTTTTCAGTGGCTGATTTTTCAGTAGTAGATCGCCAGACCGTTCTTCTTGGTTGCCTCCGGGTGGGCTGGAACCTTCGACCTTCCAGTTAGCAGCCCAGCATGTTAACCGTTTGCACCACCCAGCAGCATAACAACAGTAGCTAACATTAAGTTTTAGGCACTGTGTTTAGGGCTATGCGTGTATTATTTCATTCAGTTGTCACCGTAACAATAAGTACTTTTATCATCCGCATTTTACAGATGAAGAAACCCAAGCACAGAGAGGAAAAGTAAGTAACTTATCTAAGATCCCACAGCTATTAAGTTGTGAAGCTGACTCAAACGCTCGCAGTTCAAGCCAAGGACCCTCTTTCTTCTCTCATAGTGGAATATTGCTTCTCTTCTCTACACAATCAGTGCCGTGTTAACACTGTTTGCTGGGTTGAAGTAGCTTTTCCTTTTGCTCTTTGCTTTAGGGTTCATCATTTTTGCTAACAAACAACTCCACATTTTGTAGAAGTTTAGATTGGAGTCTACCCGAAGCTCTCCTTCCCTGCTTTGAATGGAACTTTTCCACTTTAGACCTCCCTAAGTCATTTAAGTCAGTTCAGGAGTCCCTGGGTGGTGTGAACATCTAATGTGCTCAGCTGTTAACTGGGTTCTAGTCCACCCAGAAACACCTTGGAAGAAAGGCCTGGCGACCTAACAATCCACCTTTGAAACCCCAAGGAGCACAGTGGTACTCTGACACACATTTATCCATCATTCTGTGGTCAGTCATGAGTTGGAATTGACTCAACAGCAGCTGGTTTTGGTTTAGGTCAGCTCAACAGGCTGGCTGGGCTCACCTCTGCCTTTCCCATACTTTGTCTGGGCGTGTTCCCTTATTGTTCACATTGTCCCTGTTTCACTTTCTTTCTCCTTAAAATTCATCAACTAATTCCTAAGGTATTCCTCGCTGATTTTCTTGGTCCTTCCGTCTCAAATCCATTCTCATTTTCAGCAGCTCACCTGGGTCATTCCCCTAGTCACAAAGAAAAGTCCTGTGCTGAATCTTACTGTGGACTCTGCAGACTTCAGAGATGGCCTTTCAGTGTTTTTTGTTTGTTTGTTTGTTTTCCTTTGGCAGCCCTGCACAGAAACAGTCTTACAGGACACACAGAGGCAGGAGCCCCTTGTCCTCTGACCACCAAGTCCCTGCCAGGGATCTTGTTGCTGGCCAGTTTCTGGTCCACTAGCCGGGGGAGGGCCAGAGCTCCTGCATTTCCAACAGGTTCCCAGATGATTCTGATGCTTCTGGTCCAGATGGATCAGGGAATGGATTTTGTTGTCACCTGGTTACAGTACTAATGTCATGAGGCACCAGCAGACCGTGCACGCAGGCGGAAAGCCACCTGGCTTTGCCTGAACGACCGTTCAGTTGATATTACATTCTTTTCTTGGGAACTGTGAACTGGCTGCAATTTATTTTGATTTTCTGTTTTTCTTAGCATCACATTTCTGTTGTTTTGTGCTATCCTGTTTGTATTATAATGATGGTTTAAAAACTTCTGGCATAGTCTGAGTGTGCTGTTTAGGATTTGTTCCGTGACATCTTAGGTTTGGTTTGACTATTTCGATCAACTGATTTATTATTTTTCGGCTGAAATTCCTACAAGAAAACTAGCTATTTAAAAGTGTTTAGCCCCTAATAAACTGAATGCTTCGAAGGCCAGCGTAGCAGGGGCGGGGGTTTGGGGACCATAGTTTCAGCGGACATCTAAGTCAATTGGCATAATAAAATCTGTTAAGAAAACATTCTGCATGCCACGTTGGAGAGCAGCATCTGGGGTCTTAAACGCTAGCAAGCAGTCATCTAAGATGCATCAATTAGTCTTAACCCACCTGGAGCAAAGGAGAATGAAGAACACCAAGGACACAAGGTAATTATGAGCCCAAGAGATAGACAGGGCCACATAAACCAGAGACTACATCAGCCTGAGACCAGAAGAACTAGATGGTGCCCAGCTACAGCTGATGACTGCCCTGACAGGGAACACAACAGAGAACCCCTGAGGGAGCCAGGAGAGCAGTGGGATGCAGACCGCAAATTCTAGTAAAAAGACCAGACTTAATGGTCTGACTGAGACTAGAAGGACCCTGGTGGTCATGGCCCCCAGACCTTCTGTTAGCCCAGGACAGGAACCATTCCCAAAGCCAACTAACTCTTCAGACAGGGATTGGACCGGACAATGGGATAGAAAAAGATGCTGGTGAGGAATGAGCTTCTTGCATCAAGTAGACATTGGAGACTGTGTTGGCATCTCCTATCTGGAGGGGAGATGAGAGGGCAGAGGGGGTCAGAAGCTGGAGGAATGGACACAAAAAGAGAGAGTGGAGGAAAGGTGCAGGCTGTCTCATTAGGGAGAGAGCAATTAGGAGTATACAGCAAGGTGTATATAAATTTTTGTATGAGAGACTGACTTGATTTGTAAACTTTCACTTAAAAAAAAAAAAACAAGCACAATAAAAATTAAAAAAAAAAAAAAAATGTTTAGCCCCTAAGCCTTTCTTTCCCTATTGTGGAGCAATTGCTGGTATAATGCCATTTTTGGTAGTGCAGTATATCTTGATTCTATAACAATTGTATCAAAGCAGAACAGACTTAATGGAGAATATTGGTCTTGTTCTTTTAGTCACGTTAGGTTGCATATTATATCCAAGTAGGTAGTATATCTGATGTCTTCATATGAAAAAGTAGAGAAAGAATATCATGTAAAAATGTTAAATCAAGGCAAGCTTCTTAGTAATGTTTCCACTAAAAGAAGAATTTGTAAATCTTCCAAAATCAAGAATGCCTGTACAGGTGGCAGAGTGGAAAATTCAGCCAGCTGGTGCCGTGACTGAACGTTAGAGTCTGCACCCCCGCCCCCCCCCCCCCCCGCTGTGGGCGTGTGTGTAACTTCACATTCCACAGTGAGATCCGGTGACAGCAGGGTGGTTTTATGTAACTGTCCTTCAAAAGTGCTTCTTAATACATACTTTCTTCTATGTATTCATTGCTCGGGAAACCTTTGTGCTTATGTTTAGCACATTTGATGTATCAGAATTTTAGAGTTTAGTTGATTGCCTGCAGAAATCTGCGTTTATATCCTGGGGTGCAGGGTAGAGTAGAAGGTTTAAAAAAAAAAAAAAAAGCACGTGGCCTCCAGGGCTAGGATGTTCCAATCCTGTTCTGTCCTTAAGTGGCCGTGTGATACCCATACATTTCATATTCTGTGTTTTCAGGGTGAGATGAAATAATATTTGCAAAGACTTAAAGTAATTCCTGGTACCTAGTAAGGTTTTAAGGAGCCCCAGTGGCGGGTGCAACAGGTCAGTACTCAGCTGCTAACCAAAAGGTTGGTGCTTTAAGCCTCCCCAGCGGCTCTGCTTCTGTAACCATTACAGCCTTAACACCCTGTAGGGCAGTTCTGCTCTGTCACATGAGGTCTGTATGGTGGCTATTGACTCAAAGGCACCTAACAACAAAAACAGCAGGAAGGTTTTAATAAAAATTAGTTTTTATCAATGTTAAGTAAAAATGTTACTAAGATAAATATGAAACGTTCAAATCCAAGTAAGTTTCTGCTGACTTTGAACCTCAGTGTTCAAAATTCCTGTAAGTTAAATTATTTATCAAATTGTCATCTAGAAGAGATAAGCAGTAGACTCACATTTGGAAGCTTCTGTATGGTTCCTGAATGTCCTGTTTGCTTTTCCTGATGGTAAAAAATTATATACTTAGTAAATATTTTCTTGGCTTCTACAGCACATGTAGGTCGCACTTCATTAGGAAGATCAAAAGAATATAAGCATCAAATTTCTTCTCAAGCCTGATTTGTCTTCACCCAGTGTTTTCAAAGCCGTAGGGAATAATATTTGCCTTGAAACTACTAGATAAATATTATTGAGGGCATACAAAGTAGTTTTTCTCTGTATTCCTACCATAATATTAGACATGATTTTTATTTTTGGCTTGAACTTTCAAGAAATGAAAATAGGCTGATTTATAGTGTCATGGATTGAATTGTGCCCAGCACCCCCCCCCCCCATATCTATCAATCTGGCTAGGTCATGATTCCCAGTATTGTATGATTGTCTACCCTTTTGTCATCTGATGTGATTTCCCTGTGTGTTGTAAATCCTATCTCTATGATGTAGTGAGATGGATTAGTGGCTGTTATATTGATGAGATCTGTAAGATTAGGTAGTGTTTTAAGCCAGTCTCTTTTGAAATACGAAAGTGAGAAGTGACCAAAGAGACATGGGGACCTCATACCACCAAGAAAGCAGCACCAGGAGCAGAGCGTGTCCTTTGGACCCTAGGTTCCTGTGCTGAGATGCCCCCAGACCAAGGGAAGACTGATGACCTGGAGCTGGCTCCCTAATTCGAACTTGTAGCCTACTGGACTGTGAGAGAATAAACTTCTGTTTGTTACAGCCATCCACTTGTGGTATTTCTGTCATAGCAACACTGGATGACTAAGACAATTAGCATGGTAAAACATGACAATGGAGGACTTTGCGCCTTCCTCAGAGTTATTTCAGTTTTTCTTCGTTTTATAAAGGTATTATACCAAAGCCACCATTTTAGCCACTGAAACATTTCAATGACAGTTTCTGTTAAATTCCCTTCTGCGTTGAGAAGTATTTTCCAAAAAGGTATTAAAACAGAATGTCAGGCACTCAGTACATTTTTCTACATGGTAGGTTTTATCTTGAGTGAAAGCTGACTTTTTAAAAAATAATAAAGTCAAATAATGTATGTGTGGGTGGGGTCAAGTGATAAGCGTGGAGAGAAAGCCTTTGGTGTTTAAAAAGCTACTAACACACTTGTCATAGCTTAAAAAAAAAAAAAAGCCAATAGAAGAGCAAAAATTCATCTTATGGAGATTCAGACAATTTGTGACTTGTTCTCTCTGGTTATGAGACATAAAAGGAAACTAATGATAAATCTTTATATGTATTTCACGGTTTTAGCTCAAGCCTTAAGTACTACTCTGCCCATCCTTGTGATGAATCTTATATGCAGCCTAAAGACTGCTTTGTATAGAGGTACTTGGAACATATAGACATTTATAAGACAATCATAATTTTTTTTCATAAAACTATGTTATTAAAAAAAAAGAAAAGGAACCCTGGTGGCACAGTGGTTAAATGCTCAGCTGCTAACCAAAAGGTCAGCAGATTAAGCCCGCCATCCGCTCTGTGGGAGAAAGATGTGGCAATCTGCTCCCATAAAGATTTATAGCTTTGGAAACCCTATGAGGCAGTTCTGCTTAGTCCTGTAGGGTTGTTATAAGTCAGAATCAACTCGAAGGCAGTGGGTTACTGAGTGCCCCACAGAAAGCAGAGAGGAAAAGAAGCACTCAGAACTAAATGTAAGTGTTAGTGTGTTTATTAGCATTCTAATTGCTTTTGTTGTATTTTGATTGAAGGCTTGTAGGAATGAGAATTTGTTCTGGAGGGTTTTATATACCAAAAACTCAAACTCATTGCCATCGAGTCCATTCTGACTAATAACGACTCTGTAGGATTTAGGATAGAATAGAACTGCCCCATAGGGTTTCCAAGGAGTGGCTGATGGATTTGAACTGCCAACCTGTTGGTTAACAGCCAAGCTCTTAACCACTGTGCCACCAGAGCTCTATAGACAGTTGTAAAACTAAAAGGCAAAATCAAAATTATGAGTGCATGATGGATTTAAAAGTGTAATTATATATAAAAGGTAAGCATGGTCTTTATTAGAATCACAGTTGGCTTTTTATGCCATCGGTCTTCATTAAACATTTATTAAAAATACCAAACTCATTGCTGTTGATTCTGATTCATGACAACCCCATGTGTTAAAAGAGTAGAACAGTGCTCCATAGGGTTTTCTTGGCCATAATCTTTACAGAAGCAGATCACCAGGTCTTTTCTTCCACAGCACTGTTGGGTGGGTTCAAACTACCAATCTTTATGTTAGTAATTGAATGCAAACTGTTTGTGCCACCCAGGGACCTGATCCAGTGTTTATACTCAGGCTTTATTCTGGGCATAAATCACAATTTTGTTCACTTATTCATTCAGCTGGCTTTTATGAAGTATCATCTCTGTGCCTGGCTCTGTTCTTAGATATGGGGGACATTAATAACACAAACATTCTTGCCCTCATGGAGTTTACATTGTACTGGTAGGAGACAGGCAAACATGTATAATAAATTAGTAATAAGTAATAAAGTCAATTATATAGTTGTTAAAAGGTGATAAATGCTATAAAAGAAAGTCAAAGTAGAGCAAGGTCAGGAGAATCAGGAGTTCAGGACAGGGACTTTGATGGCTCTTCAAAAGGGAGATCATGGCAGGCTTCATTGAAAAGGCACCATTTTGAGCTGAGACTCAGAAATAAGGAAGTTGCCCTTGCCCTCTTCTACTTAGCTAATGGAGACTCAGAAGTGGTTTTATTTCGACATTTTAATTTTATTGCATTCTTGTCATAGCTCTGAGATAGAGGTGATATGAGCTCTTAAGTCAGTTTGAAACAGGCTGCTCAGCCATATTGAGAACCCCAATCAACTCCTCTTCCCCCCCTCCTTGTCTTGCTAACCTCAAACTTGTTTTGAGCAGGAAGTCACAACAGGCAGTGGCCCCGTCCACTGACTAGCCCTAGTTACACCTTGAAGCATGCAGAGATTGAAATCACATCCTTCAACCGGCCCCCCTTCCACCCCCAAATTTAGGCATGGGAGGGCTAAAGACAGAAAGTTCGGGGTACCAAACCCAACCCCCTGACGCCACTGGAAACAGAAAGCTCCCAGCCCCCTTAGTCAGGGAGCACGTGGCCTTTTGGTCATTAGACCCCACGCGCTCCTTGTACGCGCAGGCAGTAAACTTGCCACTTTCTGTTTCTGTTGCAGTCAGTGTCCATCTTATTTCAATTGGCTAATAAGACAGGACAAGAACCTGAGTGGCGTTCAGTTACAAATATATATGAGTCTAGTGTAAATAGCTGCTTTGGAAAAAATGATGGTCTTTGAACAAACTTCCCACTCACTCTTTCTTTACCTTTAGTGTACAAATTGATACTTCGTTAATAGCGTTTTTCTTCCATTATGAAAAAAAAAAACAGAAAAGAGGAAATCTGAACCTCTATTAGGGCTTGTTATGAACTGCTAAGTTGCTGTATTTTTTTTTATAGTTCAATTCCAAGGGAACTTTAAATTCAGTTTTATAAACAGGTTTGTCACTTTCCAACACAAAAATTCAGCCACCCACTAATGTGATCATTATAAGATCGTGGGTCACATATAATCGCATGGCTGTTTTTTATTTTATGCCTATAGCAACAAAAATAGTAGTGCTACAATATAATAAGTATACTTTTTATAGCATATGTCTGATCCGAAGGATACCTAGAGATTTGGTTTGATTCGTCTTGCAATAAATCAAATGAAGAAGTGTGTTTTTTTCAGGTAACAAAAGTAGTTTGGATATTTATTGCAGACTCCAGTAACTCTGATATTTTTCTCTGGATAGTAAGAGTAAAACGTCTGGCCAATACCATAAAAATGTCTGAGGGGCAACGTGGAAGAATTTCCATATTAAGCAGAGCAGGTACACTGGAGGTGAACACATACTAAAAGCTGTATCCATGTTGGTTGCTTTCAATACAATATACCATTTTTATACTTGTGCCAAGATGCACGGTGATAAATAGCAAAAATGAATAGTTCTTGGTCAGAGCAACACATGTCCGTCCATCATGTATTGTAAATACAAATATAATTGAATATTGGATGTAAATTTTTTAAAGTTTATATCAAAGTATGGATTTTTATCATTAATGCATTATGAGTTATTACATGAATATACGGTTTGGCTAATGGCCACCTACCTGTATCTCTCTTCCTGTGAAATTTCTTTCCTAAGAGGTTATTGACACTGTAACCTTTAGCGGGATAGTCCCTTCATGTATAATGTGCCACTCGTCTTTATTTGTTAAATTTAATGCAGTATTCATCAGCCTTAAGAAAAACTACAATTTAAATTCTATGTGGGACTTTTACAGATAAAAATTATTTTATGCTCATTCCTATGAGTGTGATTTTTAAAAAAATATGCCACATTTCGTTGATTTTAATAAAATTATTTTCATAATTGTTATTAGTTGCCATCGAGTCAGTTCCTACTCATGGTGACCCTGTGTGTGCAGAATAGAACTGTGCTCCATAGGGTTTTCAAGGCTGTACCTTTCAGAAGCAGGTCACCAGGACTGTCTTCCAGGGGCCGTCAGAGTGGGTTTGAACCTACAACCTTATGGCTAGTTGTCAAATGCTTAATGGTTTGCACCACCCAGGGACTCCTCTATTTTTGGCCATACTCTATGACATTGTATTTGTAGCTTCAGTCGTGTACTTGTGTGTGTGTTAGTGTAGATCTTGAATGAATATGTACTAGAATAATGTACGACTATATACTAACTGTTCATTCATTCAGAATCTGCACTAACACTGAAGTAGATGATTGAAGCTACAAATATAATGCCATAAATTACAGCCACAAACTTCGATGTTTTATGTATAAGAACATCACACTGATCCTTTAAAGCATTCTTTGCGTGCATTTACAGTTTTGAAGCACTGCCTCCGGCATGGGTGTCATTGTCTCAGTACCTTTCCCACTCATTCGTCCTTTCTCAGCTGTAAATGTCTGTTTCAGTTGCAGAGCATAGATGTTTTTTCAGCTCATGTTTGCAGAAGGAAAGGACTTATGCATCAACTCTGAATTAATTTTGAAAGTATACAGTGCTAGTATTTTAATAAAAGTATGTTTCTTGCTTACCATAATAAACTTGGTTACACATCATAAACACACATTTTTGAGAAATAAAAAGAAAAAAATCTGAAAATAGAACAATGAGAACCCTCAACTTCTCATAATTACATGGATCCAACCCATCGCCGTGGAGTAGATTATGGCTCATGGTGACCCTCTAGGACAGAGTAGAACCGTCACACAGGGTTTCGAAGACTGTGATCGTTACAAAGGCAGACACCCCTGAGGAGTGGGTAGTGGGTTGGAACCATGCATGTTTCGGTTAGCAGCCGAGCGCTTAACCATTGTGCCACCAGGGCTCTAATGGCAGCAGAACTATGAGTCATTTGGGGAAAGTGTAGTTTATGTGTCTAAATCCTCCTTTCATGTAAACGAAGATTAAGAATCTAGTTTGCATGTAATTACATGATTGTTTTTTTAAATGAAAAGTTTCTTAAATGTAAATTTTTAAATAGAAACTTAGTAACTTTATTTTATTGGCACCCAAAATAAGCTATATTTCTTTGGTTGAAATGAAGAAGCTTTATGTAAAATCACACACAACATATTTGTAGACTTTGAGTAAAACCAAATAAAAAAAAAAAACCCAAACCTGCTGCTGTCGAGTCAATTCTGACTCATAGCGGCCCCTGTAGGACAGAGTAGAACTGCCCGATAGAGTTTCCAAGGAGCGCCTGCGAATTTGAACCGCCAGCCTCTTGGTTAGCAGCCGTAGCACTTAACCATTATGCCACCACTTAACCACTTCGACTTTCAGTAAGAAGTTACTAATTAAATGCACACAGAGTAATTAAAAATAATACCTTTCTAATTATCTTTTTTAATTATCTTAGTTATCCAGTTGGTACATTTTTTTCCTGAGTATTTCAGCTAACGGGGATGGATACATGTCTTTCTTCCTTATTTCCAGAATTTGCACACAAAGTAATTTTGTAAATTCTTTTTTTTTTTTTTTAGTGAAGCAGATGAATACTTACTTGTACTTTGGTTTGAATAGAAGCAGTCTTGTATTTTCTTTTTAAAGCTAGTAGGCACATGAACTTTAGGTCACTGCCGGAATTCCAAACTAATGATTTTTTAATGTGCCTTTTTGGCAGTTGCTCACATGTAATCATTGTATTTGATTTTCCTGAGTCCTGAATCAAGCAGGACTTCTGGCAGACACGCCCCAGTGTATGTCGTTGAGGCCTGGTATGCACACTATCTTAATTATGTCTATTTTAGACTTCTGAGAGATTCCACCCAGGATGAGGTTAGAGATCACAAGATCTGACTTCTGCCCCTTTTTGTAGCCAGAGTCTCTGCCTATTTCACAATCAGAGTCTAAAGTGTGGGGCAGCTTGAAATGGGGCAAAAGACTACAGGAAGTTACAGATCACAGGGCCCTTGAGTTAGGTTTACCAGCATTCTTTTAATACCATGATGGTAGACCGGAGAGAAAGCAGACTCTTGAGTCAGTCAGATGGCTTGTGAGTGCCAGCTGAGCTACACTCCAGATATGACCTTAGGAACTTACTTACCTCTCCTTGTCTCAGTTTTCTCACCTGTAAAATGAGGATAGTAATACCTTGCCCGCAGGGATGGTCTGAGGATCAGGTATGATGCGTGCAAACCCTGTAGCAGCACATGGCTGCCACGCAAAAAGACCTCACTGTGTCACCATCGTTACCATTATTCCAAAGCCTGTTGTCTGTGATTTAACTGGGTGCTGTCTTCTCAATGCAGAATGTGTTCTCTCTCTTCCCTGCTTCACTTTATCATTAGCAAGCACCTTTGAAGACAAGCTACAGAGTAACCTATTTGTGTATGTACATGTAAATATGTTTTACCAAAGTTGGTAAAAATGTATAGATTGAAGGGGAAATGAATCTGGCCCATTGCAGAGGCATATGAATGAACTTTGCTTTTATTCCCCAAATTGCCTGCAGTGTAAATAAAAAAAAACAAAAAAAACCCAGTGCCCTCAAGTAGTGTAAATAGATGGGTATTTTAAATACAGAAGAGCCAAATAAAAGTGTGAATTTATGCCTAACCCTAGAGGAAGGATGTAGGAAGGCAGGATGGATCTAAACTGTGGTCTTAAGGGCAAGTTCTAAAGAGGAGAAACAGTAGAGTTTTTCAAATGTCATGGCAGAATTGATCCAAGGGCCCATCAGAGAAAATTCTGCGTGTAGGCATGCTGGGCAGTTTTGCAGTAAGGATGACTGAAATTATGTCCGTATTTTAACCTTTCTCTGAGGATACTTCTATCTTTAAAAACGTTATATCTAAAATAATCTAACCTAGGGAAGATTTTTTAGTAAAATCATTTCCTACTACTGTAAATTCTTTATATACTACATAAGTATATAACTTTATATGCTACAGTGAAGTTAACTCTTTTGTAAGAGATTATAAAGTCATCACATAAGGGGCAAAATTGAGTGTCATCAAAATTTAATTTATCTCATTGGAGGTGACATACTTCTTCACACTAATTCAAATACAGCTAGTTTTTCCGCCTGTTAAAGTGTCATTTTTCTGATTGGGTACTAGATAATTTTTTTTTTTTAATTTTTTATAAATGAAATACTAGAATCACACTGACAAAGTATCTCACTCCCTGAGAAACCCTCCATAGCTGAGGCCTACTGAAGGAACAGTAAGTTCACATCATTTCTTTCAGTCCTGGGTGCCTTGAGGGATGTGGCAGGCCGGCCATTACTGAGGCGTTAGTGTTTTGTTTGTCTCTCTTTCTTTTTTTGAGAACATATAATTGAGTTTGCTTCACCTGTATACTGTACATATAATGCAACTCCATTGTAATGTGACTTGTTTTTCTTGATTGTTTTAACGAGTAAGCTTTCGATCTTACTCTAAATACTTTTTTGTAGCTTAGGAGAAGGTAAAATACATAAGCCCCTACATTGTGCCTACGTAGAGTAGACAGTCAGTCAATGCTTATTCCTTTTTTTCTCTGCCTCAGAGATCTCATCTCTTCTTACAGCTTCAGTGTTTACCTTGATGTGATTACATTCACAGCAGCACCGTAGTTCCGTCCTCTCTATTAAATTGCACTCCTTTGTTAGCTGGATAGATTTCCTTTCCTTAAATTCTTTGTATTTAGAGTGGATTCATCACAGTTCCCTCTGCTTTCACCTCAAGAGAGCCAAGTTCAAGCGTAAGCTCTACCAACTTCTTTTCGTGACCTAGGCTTGTCACCTAATGAGACTCAAGTCCTAGGTGCAAATGCTTTTTAACTTTAACTCTTGCTCCTTTGGCTCATATATCAAATAGTTTTATCTCTATAATACCATAATTTATTGAGCCTAATTTAAGTAAAAAAACTAATGAATGCCTATAGTTTGTCAGCTAGGGAAGCAGTTGGTGAGAAAGTAGATGAAGTCCCTGTTTTTCCAGTGCCCAGAGTCTACTGGGTGCAAACGTTTAAGCACTTGCTAGCCAAAAGGCTGTCGGTTCCAGCCCACCCAGGGCACCTCAGAAGACTGGCCTGGTGATCTGGTTCTGAAAGGTCACAGCCATTGAAAACTATGGAGCAGTTGTATCCTGCACACAAGGGGGGCACCATGAGTTGGAATCCATTCAACAGCAACTACCAGGAACAGCAAAGACCAACTGCAAGTAATACATCCTAGGAAGAGGGGCTTGACAGATGTAAATGTAACAGGTGGTTTTGCAAATTTTCAATGGGTCATTTCATTTGCATCCAAGATAAAATCAAGGTCCAAAGGTGTTTTTGTTTATTAGAATCTAAAACATTTAAAATGATCACTATCTGAACTATGTAATCCAATTTTTTAAGTGCTCATATTTTTTAAGCTCTAGTGGGTACCATTACTTGGTAATGTATTTAGATACTCTTGACTGTTCCATTTAAAACACAAATATTTCTAACATTTTTGAGGGGAATGTGGGGATTGAAATTTAAAAAAGTGAGAAAGCAACAAAAGGAATCCTGGGCTTTTTCTAGTATACAACTTGACTAGAGATCATCTCTTGGGGTACAGAGTTGGAAACATGTCCTCAGCCTGTCTTCATGCATAAATGTCAATTAGAGAAGCGTTTCTACGTTGCTTTGCTTGGTAATGAATTTCTGTTACCCTGTTTTTTCAGGCCCTATAGGAGTAGGGTTGAACGAACTGAAACGAAAGCTGCTGATCAGTGACACACAGCACTATGGTGTGACAGTGCCACGTAAGTTTTGTACTGTTCTATGGTGCTACCAATACTAATTGCTAAACCCTTATATAGCAGGTTAAGGCATGTGCCCTAGTTTACACAGATTATCGGCAGGGTGTCTTATAATCACAGCTTCCCTGCTCTCAGATTTTCGTGGCGTATTTCAGTACGCATATGACATCAAAGTATCGTTTACAAACCTTATTTTTAAAAAATCCTTTACTATTCTGTTTCCTAAAATAAGTGCTAATGTTTTCCAGGGTTTTTCACCAAATCGCAGAGGGATGAAGGAGACTTCTTACAATATAAACCTTTTTTAATTATTTTTTTATATGTAGTAATTGGCAGGTAGTGTTAAGTGGGACTTTCGTTGGCATGTAACCCAAACATGGTAGACTTCTTTTCAGTACACAGAATTAGGTCTAGTTTTATAAAAGTTGTTTTCACAGGCATTCCTACAAATGAAATGTGATGTTGGAAGCATTTTGATCTCCAGAATAAATGCCACTTGACTGCTTAATATGTTGATGTTAGGAAAGCTGACTAAAAGGCTAAATTGCAATGTTGGCTTTTTCTAGTGGTTTTAGCACTGTTAAAAAAAAAAAAAATCCTTTGTATGTTGCCCTTAGCAATGTTCTTTAGTTTTGGAAGAGCTCAGCTTTATTTTAAAATCATAGTTTTCTATTACCTCAAGTTATCCCTTGTTAACTGCGTTTTCCCAAATTATTGTTTGTAATCATTTTCAGCCATAAGTTGAGGAACTGCTGGTTTCCGCCAACAGAGATGAAAGTAAAGGAAAATGTGGGATCAGAAGGTTTCCTTTTTTTTTTTTTAACTTTAGTTGTTCACTTCTCTTGTAACAGTTCATTGCACTATACAGGTAATTAGAAACTTTTATAGAACAATTACTAAGCTTACACGTAAGCAATTGCAAAAGAAACCTAGAGGATGGAAAGCAGATTAAAAGGAAAAAATGTATTTATTTCCTGCTGTGTATTCCTCTCCTTTATTTGTCTTGATTTACTTAGTCCTCGTTAGATGGATATTATTAGCTCCATTTCACAGAGAAGGAAATAGGGGTAGAAAGTATAATTTGACTTATTTCGAGTTTCCGTAGGTAATAGTAGTTGCACCTGGATTTGAAACGGGATTTATGATACCATTTCTCATGTCATTCCGCCTACTTATCACTATACAGTCCCTTCAAAGTACAAATTTTCTGTCTTGTAGCCCTGTTAGTACTAAAGACATGTTTCTTTTGAGAGGGTAAATATCAATAAGGCTGTCTATCAACCTTAATTCCTCTGTTACAGCTTTGGTATTTCCGAAAAACCTAGGGCAAGGCAGTTTGGGCTCAATTTATTCAACTATTAAAATAACGTTTGCCTCTGAAGTTAAACTGATTCCATCTAGAAAGGCTCTGGGCTAGAAGTGTCTAAAGAAATCCCCAAAGTAATAACTTTCTGCTCTGATTTACTTTTTTTTTTTTAATCATTGTAAATATGTATAACAAAACGTTTGCTGTTTCAACCATTTTTATGTGTACAGTTCCTTGATGTTGATCACTTTCGTCTGTTCTGCAGCCATCACCAATGGTTCCAATTTTTTTCCTTTAACAAATTCAGTTTGATTCACTTTTTTAAAAATTGTCACTGTTGTTGGTGAGAACATACACAGCAAAAGATACACCCGTTCACCAGTGTCTGCATGCACAATTCAGAGACGTTGATCCATCTGGTTCACTTTTAAACAGATCCTTAATGTCAGAGGATCCCCAGATAGCAGTATCTTCCAGACTTGCCTGATAAGAATATCGCGGGATTGTTGTAAAAAGATTTCAAGGCCTTTCCAAAAGAGCCCCCTTCAGGAGCCGAACTGAAGGGTTGAGAATCTGTATTTACAGCGAGTGTCCCAAATAAGTCATAACATCAGACATGTTTGGGTCCCAAAGTCTTTGTAGCCTGGTATCTGGACACTCTTAGCCAGCCACACCTGTTAATCACTGCTGTGGTTTCCCATGACGAGTTACAGAATCTGTGTTTTCAAGATGCTAACAGGGAAAGTGGACATTATAGACAGATACCACACTTACAGTGGTACTCGTGCTCTAGAACACTTCTTTGTCCATAGGAAACTTCAGCTGAGATTTCTATTTAAAAAAAAAAAAAGTGTTATAAACTGCAGTACCCGTTTAAAAAAAAATTTTTTTTTTCTTTCTTTTTTACTATGACAGCTATTCTGGGATTTTGTTGTGGGGTGGAGAAGTGGGGAAGGAGTTTGTTCTACATCTGTTTACTATTTGTCTTGAACTGTAAGCATAGTGAGTATTCAGACAGTGAGCTGTGCCAGTCAGTGACTGCGTTGTGGTCTATATGCCCATCTTTCCTTTTCCGCGGTAACAATTTTCAAAGCCCTTGTTCAGGCATCTTCACTGTTAATGAGTTTGTGAAGTTCCTATGATACCTCATTACAATTAGATACTAAAATTTATCAGTAGAATAATATCAGACCTGGGTAATTCAGATTGATCATGATAAGCAGTTTGGCTGTAGACCTGTTAACTTTTAAACGCATTTGGCAAAGTTCATAAATGTGTTGTTCAGTTATCACTGGATATGGTTTTAAATAGTATTTTTACCCTCCCGGGAGGCTACCATCCATCAAAGCAGTGATGCTTACACTGTGTGTTCTGCATTTTTCAAGTGTTCTGCCATCAGAAGGGAGTTAAGACAATCTTTCCTTAGTTCATAAAAAACAAATTAATCCATGGGGAATTCTCAATTTTGGCTTTCAGCAATATTGTTTTTCTTAAAGCCTACCATTTGCTAAAGGAATGCCAGCAAACAACAACAACATAGCTGTTTAAGTAATAAAGGAACTTGACCCCAAACTCCAATACAGGGCATCATACTAAATTTAGTGTCTTTCATATTCTTGAATGTTTGTTATGTTATATATACTTAATTGAGTTTTTCTGCTGTGAAATTTCTTAGTATTTATGATAGAATTAAATTATCAGGGCTTTGTGCTGTTTCTCAAAAGGGCATGACCTTCACAAAGAATAACAGCACCTTTTGGTGTAAACAACATTCTTAATTACTGAAATGCTGGAAATTAAGTGGCACTCTAAAAAGATGCTGTTCATAACTTTGCAAAGAAGGAATGAATAGCAAATAGAGGCCATTGACTTCATTCCATTAGTAAAACAAAACATTGATGGCAGACTCACTATGTGCCATGTGCTGAAAATAGTGAAATCAGTTTATCTTACAACATAGTGGGCAAGAGACTTGCTTTAATAAGTAAAGATCAATAAGTAAGGATGACCATAATACACTTGCAAAAGAAAGGGGTTTCTCTCAAGGATTTAAGTAACATTTCCATCTAATCAGCATTTTAGACAGCCTTAAAAATGTAATGGATAATAGCATAGACAGTGTAATTTAATATCAAATCTATCTTCAAATTAATATTTTAATGTCAGAAAATATGAATTAATGACACCAGTATATTTTATTAGCTATGTTTCTTTTTATAAACTTTAAAAGCATGTTTAAGAAATGCACTTTAATCAAACATACTTGATGATTTCTTTTTAAATTTTTGCTTAAGGCAACTGGTCAGGGCTTTTCTAAACTCTTTGTAATTAAATCCCAGACACTACCAGAGCACGAAGAAGCCAGGAGAGTGATGGTGTTGAGTATATTTTCATTTCCAAGCATTTGTTTGAGACAGATGTACAAAATAACAAGTATGTGGAAATTTTGAAAAATTTTGTGTGACTGTGGTTTTTAAGCATGTACTTCTATATCCAGCTTTAGACAACTGGGAGTTCCCCTCCATTTGAAATGTAGTATATTTTTTTATAATGTTTAAAACAAAAAGATGATAATTTGGCTAGAAATTGCTATCAGTCTTCACCTCTAATTTCAAATAACCTAGAACTTCTACATTTCTGTTAAACATAAAGGAATTATTTTGCTGAGTAAGGGAACGTGGCTAATGTATTATTGTGACCGCCTTCCACAGCACTAATTGAACCCTAATATACAATTTGGATAGAACTTTATTTTAAAAACTAATTAGCAACTATGTAATATATCCTTACGGGGCACAGTTCTAGTCTGACACATAGGGGTCACCTGAGTCAGAATCAGTTCGGTGGCATCTGGTTTGAATATATCCCTCGTACCCCTCTACACGTACAGTCTCTCTCATTGGCTCTTCAGGAAGCTGAAATCACGTTAGGCACCTTGTTCCACATCTTCTGACTAGCTCTGAGTTGCTTTCTTCCCCCTGCTCCCCACCCCCGCCAGGTTTTCCATTCACTTAACCAGGAATATTTTAGGGTATCAGAGAGTAATGTGTGTTTTAATGCAGGATTGTGGGATTTTATTGAAACATCAAAATGCTTTTTTCTCATTTGGCCCAGTGATTGTGTTTTTATAGCACACAATTGGCTGCCCTGGCTCCATTAGCCACCACCCAGCTCCTCCTCTGCTTCTGAGCCCAGCTTAGTGTGCAATGAAATTTCAGTAGTTTCTATTGTTTGGCTTATTTGCTGTTTTATTGCATTACATTAGTTCTGAAAAAGAGGTGATGGAAAACATTAGAGTACCGCTGGACTACAGTACTTTTTTTTCAGCTTAAGTGTAATACAATCAAGTGTTACTGATTTGAAAATGTAAAGTAGAAGGTTTTTTAAAATTGACATTTTGAAGTACTTGGCTCTATTTACTTTATTAGTTTATTTTATTAAACATGTTCAGTGAAAATATCTCTTACATATGAATTCTATATTTTGCTAACTATAATTTTTTTTTAATTCACAAATGATTCTGATACGTCTCTAATTTTCTGCAGGTTTATTGAATACGGTGAATATAAAAACAACTACTATGGCACCAGTATAGACTCAGTTCGGTCTGTGCTAGCTAAAAACAAAGTTTGCCTGTTGGATGTTCAGCCTCATGTAAGTAAACAATGAACTGTTCAGCACCCTTCTGGCCCCTGTAATCTTCTACACTTCATGTGAGCATTTCAATATGAGGCAAATTTGAAGTCTACTCACTCTTGGCACCTAGGTAGCTTTTCTAAACCACATTTAAGACAAAGACATTTAAATATAATTAGAGAAGTCTTTCATGAAAAAAAAAAACATAGCCCTTACTATTATAAGAAAAGTGGGGAAAATGCCCCAAGGTCTGTGTTTGTGACTCTTAGGTATTTTCAGTTTTTGCCAAGTACAATGACTGTGTTAGGTATTTCTTCTAAATATTTTGTATTTTTATAAAAATCTTACACTATTATAGGTATAACTTATTTTGCATATTGTGTATTATTATGAGTGCTCATAATTTTTAACAGTGGACATTTTGGTTCTTGGTCTCTGATTTTGGTTTTAAGTGTACTCTGAAAGTGTCAACCAGCCAGTGAGAGTTGAGTGACATCTCAAAGGAATTGAGATAAATGAGATCCCTCTTGCCTTTCACTCTGGGAGCTCTTAGGAGCATTCTGGACTGCGAATGTCAGTGGAAGAAACCATTCAATTCTTATCATACTATTTGTCCTCTAGCGGACACCAACCCTTGGCATTTTCCTCATCACTCAGAAACCACAGATTCACCCTCCAACATGGCTACACTGTGGGATGTGCCTTTTGTGCAACCTGCAAATTCCAAAATGCCCTGGAGAAGCCATTTATACGCCTTGTTGTTGTTAGGTGCAGTCGAGTTGATTCCGACTCAAAATGACCTTATTATGTACAACAGAAGGAAAAAATGCCCAGTCCTGCGTCATCCTCTCAATCATTGCCCTTAAAGAGGATAAATCTGGAGTACAAGGGTACCAAGACTCAGCAGGGAAGCTGAATCCTGACTTAGGCACCAGCAATGAAAGGAATAGTTCTGCTTGTGAAGAAACTCCACCAGTGTACTGGGTCTAGTCACTCCAGAACTCCCTAAGTGCTCACCTACCGCCGCATCCCCAGCTTCCCACCCACCACTACGTACTCACGCTCACGTACAACCTTTCTACCTCACTTTTCAGTGGAATTTATGATTTATATTCATATTCTAAAGAGGCCTTACCATACAGATCAAGAATTGCACCCTACTATCAATCACCCTTGATATATCAATCACCCTTGATTATAGATGAGTCCCCAGAAGCACAGCCTAATAGCATGAAGGATTTGATGAGGGAATGTTGGCAGCCTTCATGGGGAGGAGAAGCCTGCCCTTTGAGGGCACTCTGAAAGGCAGGACAGAAGAGACAGACAACTCATGCTTGCCATCAGGAAAAGATTTGAATGGGATGATTGGAATACCTCCACGTACGGAAGTCTTTCTGTTTAACTCACAGCATCTTTTGAATATTTGATCTAAAAACCAATTTCATAGTATGGTTAGCCACTTCTATTCAGTACTAATAGAACATTTATAAATGCAAGTTATGTTCTCCAGGCAGCTTTTCAAAGATATTTATTACATTTAATTGTCAGCAACTCATTGAATGATAACATGTAGAGAGACCCCCTGAGCTGAATTAGAAAATGATTTTAAGAATTTTTTCATTAGAAAGAAAACCTAGTTTTATGGTAAAACTTATCATGACATTACATAAAGAAATACAAGAAAACATGTTATTTTTTTCTTGCAGACAGTAAAGCATTTAAGGACACTAGAATTTAAGCCTTTTGTGATATTTATAAAGCCTCCATCAATAGAACGTTTGAGAGAGACAAGAAAAAACGCAAAGATTATTTCGAGCAGAGACGACCAAGGAGCCGCCAAACCCTTTACAGTAAGTCTGATGATGGTTGGCAGTGCTGCGTAAGCAAAGTTGGAAGCAG
Organism: Loxodonta africana; assembly: GCF_030014295.1. Lineage (NCBI taxonomy): Eukaryota > Metazoa > Chordata > Mammalia > Proboscidea > Elephantidae > Loxodonta > Loxodonta africana. Next base: position 170,073,579 of record NC_087345.1, on the reverse strand, counting down.
GTGTGCAGCAGCTGCCACCTTGGAAAGACTGTAGTGTTTGATACTGTGATCCAGAACCTGGAAAAGCTAGACTTGCATTTAGTCATATGTATTTTGAATGATTGACCTATAGTTGTCTTTTGTGCAGCTATGGGTAGATCTTCACATGAAGTTGACTCAGAAACATTTAATATGCTGTTGTGCAGATAGGTTAGATTTTTGTGGACTGGACATTTATACAACACTCATACCAATTAATTTTATTTTTAAAGTGGAAAAATGCCCAAGTCAGTTACTGTTACTCATGAAGACTAATAGACTATATGAAAATTTCAGTAATTTGCCTTTTTTGTCTTCTTGCATCAGTAATCAAATTGAGCACAGTATAAGAAAAAACACCTTTCTAGTAGACTTGTATTTTTCAATAATATTTATATTTCCTCTGAGTGTTATTAGAAAGGGAGACTCTGGTATGTTAATGACTAGAATGGCAAGACCTTTCATTGTTTTTTGTTTTTAATCTCAAGATGATGTATTCTGCCTTTGGATCAAAAATGAAAAGCAAAGAAATGAAATGTCAAGAGCTATATTTTTGTTTTGCTCTTTATTAGCTCATCTTTAGCCTTAGTCTATATTAATTTATAAACTGTTAATTGTGATAACAAAATACAGATTACATTTTTGATTCCCAGTATTCGATAAATATTCTTCTAAAATACTCACAATTCATATCCATGCTGACTAGATATAATCCTGATGTTAGTTATTCGGTACTCTTGATTAGCACTGAAGTTAAATTTTTTATTGTTGTGAAATTTTATGTGACATTGAATGTGGACTCTGAAATTATTTCAATATGTTGCAGTATGAGAAGTTTTATTGTGTAGTATTTATAAATTAAAAGGCTTCTCAAGATAATAAATGGTAACATATTCTTAGGATTTGGCTAACTTAGATTTATGCATATAGTTATATAGTCTTGAGTTATACAGCCAACTAAAATACTTACAGGTTTCAAAAATGTGAGCGTAAATGGCTTCTGAACCACTTCTGTTGAGAAGTAGGCAGGGCCTGGTAACTATTTTTTATAAATGTGTCCATCTCTGAAAAAGTATTTTATGTTATAAATTGCTTGCTATGAATAAGTGCAAGTAATGCAACCACTCGGAATATGGGAGTAAACAGTCTCCTCCCCCCATAGCTATTATAGAACAGAAATATCCCAAGGACACTAAGTCAGTAACTAATTCTCCAGAAATTCAAGGAAAGCGGGAGATTTGGGTCTTGTCAGAGTAGCTCAGTTACAACCAAATCAGAGAGAGTATTAGAAATTATGATTTCTGAGGAACTTGTGGTTAAAGAGGGTAATCTCCATTTCTGGTTGAAGTGAAGGAATGAGCACAAAACAGCATTAGGTCAACCAGTGGTAGAATGTTTGCATTGATGTGAAGTGATGTAATTGCCTGGTTAACCACTTTAAAAAAAAACAAACTTCGCTTTGTAGGAAGAAGACTTTCAAGAAATGATTCAGTCTGCACAGATAATGGAAAGCCAATATGGTCATCTTTTTGACAAGACTGTAGTAAATGATGATCTCACCGTGGCCTTCAATGAGCTAAAAACAACTTTTGACAGATTAGAGACAGATACCCATTGGGTTCCAGTGAGCTGGCTGCATTCGTAGCTAAGGAAAATTTCCATAATCCACTTTTCTATAGACTGCATGATTAGAATAAATTCAGTTACCATTTTGGTGGTAGGGTTTTTTTAATCTATATCAACTGTCATAAATGTACAATCTTGGTAAAATTGAATGCCGGTTTTGTTTGTATCTTTTTACAGCCTTATATCAAACATAATGTGTGAGTGTAAGATTCAAAATCAAAATGTACACAGTACTGTATTCTAAGCAAAGCTTTGAGCCATCTGGTTGTCTCTACTATAGCTCTATCTCCGAGATGAGTACTTTAAAGAGAAATAACTAGAGACTAAGTAGGGAACGGAGTTCAGTGCTTCAGCTGCCTCTGATGTGGTCACTGCCATCAAGTTTGCATGTTAGCAGTTGAGGGTTTTAATAGCTCCATACAGACAGGACAGCATCACTTTTCCTGGCAAAGCTTCACAGATTTAGTTGGGCTGGCCGTAAGAAGGGATCCTCTTACTAAAAGTGTGAGCTTTTTCTTACGTATGCATAATATGTTCACAGTGTGTGCATTTTAAAATCTTTCTTAAAGAAAACTACTGAAAATTGCCTTGAGTAAGTAGCCTTCACGTTATGGCTTGAGCAGTCCTTATGCGTATATTTCAGTGACTCAACAAATATTTAATAAGGGAAGATAGACTTATAAAAACTATGTATGCAATTTTAAAAACCTTTTCTTATGATGTTAATAAGAATGAATAAGAATGGTGATATCTTGGGGGTTAGTAATGATTACAAAGGTCATTTTTATTTGTAAATCTCCAGAATATGTTTTTGGAATCACCAAAAAGGTTTTTTTTTTTTTTTTCTTAGCTGCCTTTGGATTTTCCCAATAAATTATAAAAATGTGATTCATATCCTGAAAGTAAACATTTTACACATTACTGATACAGTTAAAGAAAATGTCATTTTTTTAAATATATGCAATTGATCACATGCTACGATGTATTCTAGAAAGCTTTTCTTGTGTTGTTATTTCTTTATCATTCAAATGATTCTGAACACTGGCCAGATACCATCCTAACCTTGCCATTTGCAGAGAAGTTTCAGGAAAAATCTTATATTGTAAATATTTAGATGGGATCTCTCATTTTTCTCGATACTGCTGAACTTCAGCAAGTGAATTATATAGTTCAAAATCCTAGAAAGGTCCGTAAGCTGTACAGGAGAGCATGCCCTGCTGTTCCTGCATGCAGAAGACCCTGCCAATCAAAGATCATTGCATCTGTGACTTTAAAAGAGAAAAAATATTATTTTTTTGTTGATTTGTAAAGAGAGTTTAGATGTCATGTTTAAAGAAAAATAGTATTTAGTGAAATTTTATGTATTTATGAACTACTCAAAAGGCATATTTTTTTAATAAATGGGGCTATTCATAAAATAGATTATATGTAAGGGTGTCATAATTTAAAATAATGGTTTTTTAAATCATGGTCAACATTCCATGTAAATATTTGACCTTGATTTGTTCCCCGACCGACCCACAAGCGTGTTAAATCTGCACTGCACATTTGATAGCATTATTCACTGGGTTGCCTTCAGGTGTCAAATTATGTATTAGAAACAGAAATGAAAAGCACCCCAGTGGCCTTGACATACATTCTCACCATAAGAGTTAGATAATTAGACTAAATGCTACTTAACAACATAATCCAAACAGTAAGTTCTAAGTTTATTAATTAAATAGCAAGTAATTTAGTTTAAAAGAGAGAGAAAATAGGGTTGCCAGATCTGATACTCGAGTCATACTTTAACATTATGTGGCTGGTCTAAAGCCCAAGTCTTAAGTACGTGATTTAGGTAGATTATTTTCCTCTTTGAACATTGACTAAAATTTCTATCAGTTAAGATTTACTCTTCAAATAATAATGGAAAATGTATAATAATTTAGGCAGTCCAAATCCTTTGATCTGAAATACCAACATTGATTTTTTTTCTTCATTTACAGATAATTGCCTCACCTCTTTACCGTAGAGGTAGATGTAGCTTAAGGTGGTGGAAACTGGATTCTTTTTGGTGGTGGTAATGGGCGTGTTATAAAAATATGACTTTTCAGACCTCTCTCTCTGTTTAGACCAGAGCTGACCAATATTTTTAAAATAATGAAAAGGGGCACTTTGGCAGTTGGAGAAATCTGTTACCAGATAGTACACACAGTTTAGGCAGTGATGTGTACATGGCCATCTTGATGCCAGAGAGGCTTGGTTAAAATTTACTAAGGCCAGGCCAGTCCCAAGGCCTTGTTAGAAATTGTAGCAAGAGGCCCTTGGTTCTGCATTTTCTTCACCCCACTCACCCCTCTTCTGCATAAACAAGGAAGTCGCATTATGTTCCTCACTAACATGTTTTAGCAGCTTGCTCCCAAAAATGTCAGCCAGCATGTAAGAGAAGAGAAATATTTACTTTAAATCCGTATATTTAAAAACCAAGACCAACAAGAAGATTCTGTACTCCCATTACTGATAAATTAGAGATGGGTTAAAAATGAAAAGGTGAAATTGAAGTATATAACTTTTCCCATGACTTTCTTTACCAATATGGAAGTTCTTGGTATCTTGAGGCTGACACTCTGGTATTGTTTAACGATTGAATGTATCTAAATTGTAATAATCTTAAATTGACAACCATGTAATCTCAGATTTACCAAACTACGTTGTAAAAAGCCTTCCCAAGATACAGATTTTTATTATTTATTTCCTTTTTGACTAGTAAGAATTTATAAATTAATGGAAAACTTACGTTGTTAATAAAGTATCTTTAAAGTATGCGTATACTTATGTGAAAATTATTTTTTGTACTTGGGTACTCTGTTATACCGTTTCCCATGGTAAAGCAGATTCTTTACTATGATATCAGGTGATTTGTTTGCACTTGTCTAAAGTTCATATTTTTTCAGCCAGACATTTCTTGATTTCAGCAAGGTTGTTGGAAGAGTGGAGTTCACTAGTCTTACTCTTACATATACAGTGTAGACGTCCGAACATGTGGAGACACAGAGTGCAGGCGTCTGATCATGTGGAAACAGAGTGCAGGCGTCTGGATCATGTGGACACACAGTGCAGGTGTGAACTTGTGGAGACACACAGTACGGGCATCTGATCATGTGGAGACAGTGCAGGCTTGTGAACGTGTGGAGACAGTGCAGGCATGTGAACATGTGGACACACAGTGCCGGCATATGAACATGTGGAAACAGAATGCAGGCATCTGATCATGTGGAGACACAGTGCAGATGTGTGAACATGTGGAAACACAGAATGCTGGCATCTGATCATGTGGAGACACACAGTACAGGCATATGAACATGTGGAAACAGAACACAGGCATCTGATCATGTGGAGACACAGTGCAGACATGAACATGTGGAGACACACAGTGCAGGCATATGAACATGTGGAAACAGAACACAGGCATCTGATCATGTGGAGACACAGTGCAGACATATGAACATGTGGAGACACACAGTGCAGGCGCATGAACATGTGGAAACAACGCAGGCATCTGATTGTGTGGAGACACACAGTGCAGGCGTGTGTACATGTGGAAACAGAATGCAGGCATCTGATCACATGGAGACACACAGTGCAGGCATGTGAACGTGTGGAAACAGAACGCAGGCATCTGATCGTGTGGAGACACAGTGCAGGCATGTGAACATGTGGAAACAGAACGCAGGCATCTGATCATGTGGAGACACAGTGCAGGCGTGTGAACATGTGGAGACAGTGCAGGCATGTGAGCATGTGGAAACAGAATGCAGGCATCTGATCGTGTGGAGACAGTGCAGGCGCGTGAACGTGTGAAGACAGTGCAGACTGTGAACGTGTGGAGACAGTGCAGGCATGTGAACGTGTGGAGACACACAGTGCAGGTATGTGAACGTGTGGAGACACAGTGGGATGGGTGATCCAAAGCCATCCATAATAGAAACACCCCCTCCCCACCTTCTCCCCCCTATTCTCCACTTCCCACCTACCCAGGGACAATTACCCAATAAACAAGGTATGCACGGGCTTACTTGTGTTTACTTACTAATCTGTAGTGCACGATTTCACCTGTTTTTCACCACATCAAAGGGGTGATGAAACCCATGTGCAATTGTGCACTACAGATTAATAAGTAAACAAGCCCGTGTGTACTTTGCTTCCTGGTTAATCCATCCCTGTGTGACCCACCCCCAACCCCGTCAGGATGAGAGTGTTGTTACACCTCGGATGTGAGTGCTGTTAGGTATAGCTGACGTTTTCAGCTGTGCATCTGAGCACAAACAGCCATCCGCTTATACAGACAAACCAGTGAGCCTTGGCCTTGGCGTCAGTAGTTGAGCCAGTGAGTCCCAGCTCTCCTTTCGCTGAAAGACTACCTCATAGCAATTAAAGAGCATGGGATCTGGAGCCAGAATTCTTGAGTTCAAATTCTGGTTCTGTCTGTTACCAGCTTTGCAACCTTGGAAAAGTCATCTAAGCTTTCTGGTCCTCATTTTCTCATCAGAAAAATGGGGATAATAATAGTTGTTACCTCTTAGGGTTGTTGTGGGCTTAAAATGGAAGCATTAATTCATGTACAATGCTTGGAACAAAACCTGGGGTAGAAGTATTCAATAATTGTGAGCTTCTATTTTGTAAGAATCATTATCACATTGCACAGTTTAAAAATAGCTGCCTAAGTATTCTTAAACACCCTACATAACACCCTACATAAACATTTTCTCTATTAGTAAATCCACTGGAAGTTTCCTAATAATTTGTTAGTTTTTTTTTTTTTTTTAAGTCCATTACTGCCCACCAAGTGATACATCAAGAACTAATCAGGTAATCCCCATTAGAAAAGTAAACTGATTTTTATTTTTAACCACTGCGTATGCAATATAATATCACTTTGAAAAACACGTCCCTTAATTTTGTTAATGCCCTTTCTGCTGCCATTATTCTTCCTTTTCAAGTGTTTACCCAGTTTTACTTAAGCTTCTGGAGTGCAGAACTATTCTACTTTTATAACAGCTCTTATGCATGTATAGACACACATAAACCCAAACCAAACCTTGTTGCCATTGAGTTGATTCTAACTCATGCTAACCTCATATGCTTCGGAGTAGAACTGTGCTCCATAGGGTTTTCAGTGGCTGAAAATCATTAAGGAGGAGCCCTGGTGGTGAAATGGTTAAGCACTTGATTGCTAACCAAAAGGTCAGGGGTTTGAACCCACCAGCGGCTTTGTGAAGGAAAGACCTGGTGACCTGCTCCCATAGATTACAGCCTAAAAAACTCCATGGGGCAGTTCTTTTCTTCATATAGGGTCACGATGAATTGGAATCAACTCAACAGGTACACAACAACAATCTTATGGAAGTAGATTGCCAGGACTTTCTTCCGCAATATCGCTGGGTGGATTTGAACCATGAACTTTTCGGTTAGTTGAGTGCAAACCATTTGCAACACCCAGAGACCTTCTGACACGGACACACAAGCATTGATTACTCCCTGATCAAATTGCATTTATTAATCACTGAATGCCTATATGATTTCCAGACATTTCATTTAATCCTCACAACTACTTTATATGGAATGTATCTTCATATTTTATTTTACAGTCGAGAAAACTGAGGAGCAGGGCTTTAAGAACCTTGCCCGAGATGACACAAGCAATGAGTAGTGAAATCAGGGTTTGGATCCTGGTCTGGCTTCCTCCAGTTCTGTGCCATTTCCACTGCATTGTGCTTCCTGGTGGAAACCCTGGTGGTGTAGTGGTTAAGTGCTACTGCTGCTAACCAAAGGGCCAGCAGTTCGAATCTGCCAGGCACTGCTTGGAAACTCTATGGGGCAGTTCTACTCTCCTATAGGGTCGCTATGAGTCAGAATCGGCTCGACGGAACTGGGTTTTGGGTGCTTCCTGGTATTGCTATAAAGCTTGAGCTAAAGTTGGGAACAGATAAGATTTGGGTAACCAGTGGAGTAATTGTTCATCATTCTTAAAATTGTGCAACTTACACAGGTTTTTTTTTAATCCTACAACACATATTTTAACTAGATATAACTTGACGTATCTATCCCTGTATGTATGGCTTAATCTTCAGAGTTTATGATCAGAAGCATACAAAAACTCATAAAGCTTAATATGCAAATTTCTGTTTAGTCTCTCTGAGTCCCAGTCCCTAGCAATGACTCGTGACTAGTTCAAGTCAATCACAACAATCGCTTCTTTGCAGAGGTTAATCTGGGCTAAGCCTGCTATACAGTTCCAGGCAGTGCCTTGTCTGTTGGGAGGGCTATGAGAAAGACGCTTTTTGATTTAAATTAAGCAAGCAAATAAAAACTGCATGAGAAAAAGTCCTTTATGCCCCTGGGCCTGTCCTTTCTGCTTGAGGTGCTTCCATTATGTTGTGATGCTTGCCCATATGGCCGTCATAATCCTTAACCCTAAACAAAGGATGAAGGTCAGTCTACTGAGGGTGACTATAAGATATGGAACACCTTTGCAGTAAACGAGTTAGCCTTTTGGTCCTGGTGCAGAGAGCAGGACACACTGATGCCAATGAGTAGGAGCCAATCCTAAGGAGAGGGATCACCTGGGGGCGATGCTGACTAAGCCTGGGAGGCCAGTGGGAAGATGGATGCTCACAGGAACTTCCCGGGTTAAAGAGTGAACATTTGCTCTCAGAGGTGGGGGTGGGTACGTTCCCTGGTTGACACAGGAGCTCTGTGTTGAAGAACACCTGTGCTCCGCCTGCCCCCATCCTCATTCCGGTTTGGAGACATCAGCCTGGGGGATAAGAGATTGGGAATTCTTCAGAAGAGGCTGGCACTAGTGACAGCAGAAACCCTGGACGTGGTAGGAGGTAGGGCCTGGAGAAGCAGAAGCCAGTGTCCGCTGAGCAGAAGAGTAGGCCAAGGCTATAACGTGCTTAGAGGGACAGCAACAGAAACCCCAGCTGAGAGCAAGACTCCCAGAGGCAGCTGGGGTTGGGGGGCGGCTGCTGCCAAGCCTGGGTGTGCCCTACGCAGGGGTTGCCCTCAGAGCACTTCTGCTTCAAGCATTTTAATGTCAACCCAGTGCTTTCTCAGGGCTGCTGGTTGATTGCTGGACCAGCAGTAAAGGGGCAGAGCCAGCCAAGAGAAGCCGGGGAGAGGCAGAGGGACAGAGCCCATGATAACATCATTGAACTACTGAACCAATCCTGGGACTTCCTTCTTCTAATTCACTGTCAAATAAACACGTGGTCTGATGGTGTAAACCACTGATAGGCAATTTCTTACTTGCAGCTGAAAGCACTCATAATTGAAAGCAGCATCTATGAGCAACCCAGTCCACTCAGTATCTACTTGCGCTTGCCAAAGGTTGTCCTTTTGCTCAGCTGTCGTGTATCTTGCATCAACACATTGAAATTTACAACACTCCGGAACCTACTGGGTGAATCAGAGCAAGAGACGCCATTTAATTTTTTTCTCAGGTTCCGCTTTTTGTTTCTTTATAGTATGGATAAAGCTTTAACCTTAAAGTTCCAAGTTTGGAGAGAGTTGTCCTCATTTATATTCTTGCATTTACAAATCTATCGTATTTTGTATTCTGACCTTATCGGCTGCTCAGAATATAAATTAAAAAGACTCGCCAAACACTGATTCTACCATTTTGAACAAAGTAATATAGGGTCGCTGTGAGCTGGAATCAACTCGGCGGCAGTGGGTTTGATTTGGAAATACCTATTTAATTGCTTTAATTTGACTTGGGCAATAGTGATACCAAAAGGTTCAATTCGTTGAGCCCTTGCTCTATGCCAGGCACTAATCAGTAGTATGTAAGTTGTTTGTGTTCATTGAGTCTGCTTAAATATAGAAAAGATCAAAATAGAAATATCTTTACATAACTGAAACTATGGTTACAAAACACTAATTGCTGTAAATTTTAAAGAAAAGCTATATAGCATAAAGTAATAACAGGAAAATACTACTTGAAATCCAGAAGATACCACAATAACTGGGAGTGTAAGTGGGTTGGAAGCAATATAAATGTACTTATCTAAATTTTTATTCAGAGTAATCAAGAAGTACTCTTTCATTTCTGAAGTTGATAAATTAACAAATATAATTTTTTTTAAAGAGTCAAAAGCTATCACCCATAGACTTAAAGTAAATACAAAGAGGAATCAAAAAGAATTCATAAAATGAAATGAGAGACAAGACCAAATGGATCTGTTATAACAAATTTAAATGGCATGAACTCATGTATTAAGAAAAAACTCAACTACATTAAAAAAGAAAAAAAAAACCTACCATATGCTTCCAGAAGAGAAAGATTTAAAGTAAGGGAGTTGATAACAAATATGTCAAGCAGATGCAAACAAAAAAGAAAACAGAGGCACAGTAATATTCAACATTGAATTTGACTTTCATTAGTCGGCAGAAAGTCCTATTAAGCAGGGGTATAAGGGAAACCCTGGTGGTTTAGTGGTTAAGAGCTAAGGCTGCTAATCAAAAAGGTCAGCAGTTTGAATCCACCAGGCGTTCCTTGGAAACTCTATGGGGCAGCTCTGCTCTGTCCTATAGGGTTGCTATGAGTGGAAATCGACGGTACGGCGACGGGTTAGGTTTTTTTGGGGGGTGGCATAAGCCACAAAAGAAAGAACATCAAAGACGTAAAGCAAAAACTTGAAGACACCCACAAAACACGTTATTCAGTAACCTTTAAACACTTCTCTTAAACCTTGAAGAAAAAAGGTTATAGAGACGGTCTATATAACATAATTGGTAAGGCTGATTTGATCTGAAAGAACACTTTGTCTTGCAAACTGAGATTACACCTTCTATCCAAGAGCCCATTGAGCACTTACAAAACATGATCTTAAAGTAGGCCACAAGGAAAACCTCATCAAATGCCAAAACACTTAAACGCCTCAAATTACATTTTCTCTTCACAATTCAATAGAACTAGAAATGAATATCAAAAAAGCCAGGAAATAAAAATGAAATTGCGGGTTACCCAGAAAATAGCTATGAAACTATCAGTATACATGGAATGTGAATAAAAATGAACTCAGGAAAATGTACCTTTAGAGCTTTTCTTAGAAATATATAAATAAACATTGACTCCAGCAACAAAGGAAAGAATAACATGGGTGGTGTTTTTGCTAGATTATTTTCCAGGAATGCACTACTGTAAGTCAAAGGAAGATTGTACTTCATTTCGTTCAGAACTTTAACAAGAATGTTTTTTTGTTGTTGTTTTTTACCATTTTGGATAATTACGTCACTAGTGGCAATACTGCTTTTGGCCTTTGAGTCTCCAACATGGCGCACCTACAGACTGCAAGGCCTTCTGGGCATGTGCAGTTACCTCGTGCATCTACCATTGTTCCAGGGAAGCGGTACTGAAGCGTGTATGTATCAAATATGCATTATTTTATTGTCTGTTACATTTGTTTTATTTCTTCCTTACTTGCAGTGGGTTTTCACTTTAATTATGCAGCTTACATTATTTTTTTGTTTTTATTTGTATAAAAATGTGAATTACAGTAGTATTTGTAATGGAAAAATATCATCAGTCTAGCTCCACTGATAAATACAAAACCAGTTGCCATCAAGTCGATTCCAACTTATGGTGACTCCATGTGTTTCAAAGTAGAATTGTGCTCTGTAGGGTTTTCAGTGGCTGATTTTTCAAAAGCGGATCACCAGGCCTTTCTTCCGAGGTGCCTCTGGCTTGGGGAACAATAAGCAATGATATAGTTTGGACTACTATGTCACTATCAAAAAATGAAGTAGGTCTTTTTGTATTATTATAATGTAAATGTATGTAGTATGTATATATTGGTATAGAAGGATGCTAGGTTGTTATGTGAAAAGGTACACGCAAAATGATATGGAAGGGTAAAAAAAAAATTTTTTTTTTTTTTTTACAAAGCTGTTAATGGCAGCACCCTGGAGAGTGTCTGTGGAGGTGCCGAAGAGGAGAGTGCTCACTTTGTAGTATGTTCCTTTCTGTGTTGTTTGAACTGTTTTTTATCTAGCATTTTATGCTTTTGTAGTTTGATATTTTTAAAAAATGAATAAAAGCCTCACAAATATCACTGCTCACCCATGGTTACAACATCATGGTCTTTATTTTGTGGAAAGTGTGCCTTGATCTAGATTCTAGCGTGTAAACAGATTTTACCTATTTGCCCTCATTAGAAAGATGTGGGTTTCATTTTGGCCCCAATTTGGAGTACTGATCTATCATGAATGTCAGTGTTTAAATACATGTTCTCCAAGTTTCCTTTACTTTGTTTCTCATATTCTGCCAGCCAAAGTGATGTTTCTCAAGTTTCAATCTTTTCCCAAAATCTTTGTTCTTCTCTAGAAACTTTCCCTGGACAACCTCACATCAATGGGTTCATCTGCCAGAAGACAGGACGGGAGCTTTTTTGTTCTAGGAGCTTATTTAATAAGTGATCTCACATCTCACAACAGTCGGAAAGAATGTGGTGTCCCTGTTTACAGAGAAGGGAGACGTAGTCTGAGAAACTCGCCCACGATCCTGCAGCCAGCAGGGGTAGAAACAGACTTTAAACACAGAGTTGTCTGATTCTAAAACTATGTTCAGCTTTCCTTTAAGCCACACTGTCTTCTATACTCTTAATCACAAGGATTGTAATTATTCATTCACAGATTTATCCATGACACGTGTCACTCTGTGCCCTAGTTTCGTCTGTAAAATGACGTTAATGCCACTTCACTAGGATTGTTGTGGGGATTTACATCATCATTTGTGATGCTCACACCTGCACTTGGCACCAAGCGACTGCAGTACAGGTGTCTGCAATTGTCTTTTTTTTTTTTTTCCTTGAACACTAGACCTGCATCTCCAGCTGACTGACCACTGCCCCCACAGGTAAACAGGCAACAATAATTTCACTGAGTTCCCCATGAGGTGTGTGCTGAAACTCCTGCAGGCTTCTGGTTTTTCCAAAATGAAGCTCTGCCGTCCTCCTGTTACCGCTCAAGCTGGATACGTGCTATCAGAGCTAAAAGCTTCATGAGCCAAAGAAACCCTCCACTTGGTGCAGGTGTCCCAGTACCTGAGGGCAGCATCCCTGCCTATGGGGTGGATCGAGCGGCCTGAATTAGCCCCTTCTCCCAGTGTAGACACCTGGCTTGGTGGCAGAGAGTCTTGAAGGCATGAGGAAGAAAATCCCTCTCCCAGGTCTGTACCCAGCCAGCACCCTGGCTCCCCTCACCCAGTCAAGTTTCCAGGCCCAAGGTGAAGATGGACAGGGCAGGGCGTATTTGGCTAGTTGTTGCCATCACGTCAATTCCAACTCATAGCAACCCTATAGGACAGGGCAGAACTGCCCCGTAGAGTTTCCAAGGAGTGCCTGGTGGATTTGAACTGCTGAACTTTTGGTTAGCAGCCGTAGCACTTAACCACTATGCCACCAGGGTTTCCCTTATCACTTCTGTTAATTTTCACTATTAGTAGGAGCATAAATCTGAAGTCTCTTTTCCATTTCCTGCCAGTGGACCTTAATCAGAGCCACCTCAGCCCACCTAATAAGTGCCGATAATATTTCATCTTAAGGAGAAGAGTTGGGGGGTAAGGGTCTGGATTCCTTCCCTTTCAGAGGGTTCTTGGGCCCTTTCTGACTTAGTCCCAGCAAGTATTTAGTTCCACATAACCATCACTTTTCTCTTCTGCCCCTCGCCCCAGTTAAGGTCTGTTTTAGAGAGCCCCCTCTGTAATAAGGAAGTGCTGGTGGCGTAGTGGTTAAGTACCACAGCTGCTACCCAAGAGGTCGGCAGTTTGAATCTGCCAGGTGCTCTTTGGAAACTATGGGGCAGTTCTACTCTGTCCTATAGGGTCGCTATGAGTCAGAATCGACTCGACGGCAGTGGGTTTGGTTTGGTTTGGTCTCTGTAATAATACAGCACATAAAAAAACAAAAAACACCTGTTGCCTTCAAGTCAATTCCAACTCATGGAGGCCCCATACACATGGGGTCAGATTAGAATTGTGCTCCGTAGAGTTTTCAATAGCTGTTTTTTCAAAAGTGGATCACCAAGCCTTTCTTTGAAGGTACCTCTAGTAGACTTAAACCCCTAACCTTTCAGCTAGCTGAGTGTGTTAACTATTTACATGATCCAAGGTCTACTGGCACTTATTAATACACACACATAGTCTAGACCTGTGGAGTCAGGGAAGGCTTCCTGGAAGTTGATAAGCTCAACCAAGACCTGAAAAAACATTAACAAAGTTAGCCAGATGAGCGGGGCAGCTGCTTGAAGGCTTGGCATTGAGAAGCTGAAAGAAGTTCAGCAGGATTGGATCATAGAATTTGAAGGTGGTGACACAAGCTGAAGCTGAAGAGATAAGCAAGAGGCATATCACGCTAGGCTTTATAAACTGTTATGGGATTAACATTGTTCAAAAGCAATGAGAGGAAAAGAATACTGATGAGAGATGGTGGTGGCTTAAGCCAGGGTGGTGGCCATGGGGATGAAGCCAAGTGGATAGCTCGTGGAGAAATTTTGGAGTTAGAATCAACGGAACACTGTGATTGTTGGGTGTGAGTGGTGAGGGACAGGGCAGCTACTGGTGTGAGTACTTGAGGGACAGTAAAACAAGTTGGGGTGAGTGGGGGAAGATGAGCTCAAGTTTAAGTGTGTTAAGTCTGAGGTGCCTGTGCAGAATCCAGGTGACAGCTGGATATATTCATCTGAAGCCCAGCAGAAAGACCCAGGCTGGAGTCATAGGTCTGGGAGTCATCACCGTACAAATGGGAATCTAAGCATGAAGGATTGCCCAGAGAGAATGTAGGATGAGAAGAAAGGTGAACCGGAGAGGAATGGAATTCTGAGAGTTGTTTGCATTCAAGAGATGGACAGAAGAGTAGAAATTGCGAAGGGTTCATAAGGAGATCAGCTGTGCCATAGGAGAACCAGGAGCCCACAGTGTCACTCAAGCCAGTCTTAAGGGAAGAAGTGGCCAAGAGTGCCGAGTGGTGGCAAAAGGTCCAGAGAGGTCAGGTTGTGGAATGAGCTACTGCATCTGGCAGCAGGATTACTGATGATTCTAAGGGTGTTTCCCTTGGTTTTTGTTTTTGTTTGGATGTTTTAAGAAGTCACTCAGGGTCTGTGGATTTAACAAGTCACTTCACGCCACAGGAAATATTTAATAAATCCAAAAAAAAAGGAAAGAAAGAATATAACAACAGAAGAGTTTCTGTCTCAGCTCCCTGAAACTGAGGCCCCTGTAGGAAGCTGGTCCCGAAGTTTTTGAGGGTTCACTGAAGAAACTTTGATTTGCTTATTTTTTTTCATCCTTTCATTTTTAAAAAGTTTTAAAATGACTCTTTGATGTCATCAGTTTTTAAACAGTCAGGTCTCCATCTCCCCCACAAGGTAACACTCTGGTGTAGATCCATAAAGATGGGAGAACCAAGTGCATGGAAGGGGCCCATCTCCTCAGACGGGGCTCCATCTCTACAACTGCAGGAAAAGAAGCAGCCAAATGGCTCCAGCACCTCTCCTTCAAACAAGCCCCCTTTAGATACAAAATCCAGCCCCATGTCAGTTCTTTGATGGGTACATCTTTGGGTACCAACTCTAAGAGGAAACAATACCATGCACTGAGGGAAAAGGACAAAGACAGTGTTGTGGATTGTATTGTGTCTCCAAAAATATGTGTTGTAGGTCCTAACCCTTATACTTGTAGATGTAATCCCCATTGGGAATAGGGATTTCCTATTTATTATGTTAATGAGGCTATATGGGTGTAGCCTGTGTCTTAAACCAATCGCTTTTGAGATACACAAAGAACAGGTTAGGCTCAGAAGCAAGTAAAGCACAGCTTGGGGAAGATAGATGCCACACAAAGATCACCAAGGAACCGAGGAACAGACGTGGAAAAGAGACAAGACCTTCCCCCAGAGCCAACAGAGAAAGCCTTCCCCTAGAACCAGTGTCCTGGAATTCAGATTTCTACTTTTTTGGTTTTGGTAACTGTAAGAAAAGAAACCTGGTGGCTCAGTGGTTAAAGCACTCAGCTGGCAATCGAAAGGTTGGCAGCTCAAACCCACCAGTCGCTCTGAGGGAGAAAGATGTGGCAGTCTGCCTCTCTAAGATTACAGCTGTGCAAACCCTATGGGGCAGTTCTTCTGTGTCCTTTAGTTTTGCTATGATTCTGACTATGAGTTTGAATCAGCTCAATGGCGACGGGTTTGGTTGTGATAACTGTGAGAAATTAAATTTCTGTTCATTAAAGCCACCTATTTGTTGTATTTCTGTCATAGCAGCTCTAGATAACTAAGACAGATGGCCATCCTGGCCACTTTCTATGTGATCCACCATACTCCCAGGAACCGGGAGCTGCTGGACTTGGAGTGGAATGGCTCAGACCACATCCTCCATAGGTCACCCTTTACATAGGGCTGGCAGGAAGGTAAATGGCACCAAGTAGAGAAGGGTAGGCTGGGCTGCTCGTGAATGCGAGATGCCACAGTAGCACTTAGAGGACCTAAAAAGTATCCTATGAGGGTGCATTGTCAGTAGGAGAACTTCTGGATGTGCCTAGAGGTATTGTAAGTCCAGAGACACTGCAGAAGTCCCCGCTGACTTGTTTTTTCGTAGTTGTTGTAACAAAGGACAAAGCACGACAGCAGACCAGACATCACAATGTCTCCAATGCCCCACATGGAGAAGTAGCTGCCTGTGGCACTTGGGAAGACCAGGTTTCCAGGCAGACAGCCAAGGAACATCGTGTCCAACGTTGGGCCCCAGGTGGAGCTTCCGGGATAGCATGTTTGTGTCTTTTAATACGCTTCATTTATTTTGGAGCAGTTTTAGGTTTACATAAAGTTTGCAGAAAGTACAGAGTTCTCATACATTCTCTCTTCCCCCTGAACACTGTTTCTCTTATTAACGTCTTGCATTTGTGTAATACATTTGTTACAATTGATGAGCCAATATGGATACATTACTATTAACTAAAGTCCATAATTCACATTAGAATTAATTCTTAGTGTTTTATACTCCCATGGGTTTTGACAAATGTATAATGTCATGTGTCCACCATTACAGTATCATACAGAGTAATTTCACTGTCCTGAAAATGCTCTGGGCTCCACCTACTCATAACCCCTCCGCCCACTCACCCACTCATATCCCTGGCAACCACTGATCTTTTTACTGTCTCTAAGGTTTTTCCTTTTCCAGAATGAAAGCGAAGAGACTTGAAGCACTTGCTGATGAAGATAACAGCCTTAGCATGGATTACATCTCAATGTAAAGAAAACAAAAATCCTCACAACTGAACCAATAAGCAACATAGGATAAACAGAGAAAAGATTGAAGTTGTCAAGGATTTCATTTTACTTGGATCCACAGTCAATACCCATGGAAGCAGCAGTCAAGAAGTCAAACGATTTATTGCATTGGGCAAATCAGCTGCAAAAGACCTCTTTAAAGTGTTAAAAAGCAAACATGTCACCGAAGACTATGGTGCACCTGACCCAAGCCGTTGTGTTTTCAGTCACCTCATATGCATGCAAAAGCTGGACAACAAATAACGAAGACTGAATAAGAATTGATGCCTTTGAATTACGGTGTTGGCGAAGAATATTGAATATACCGTGGACTGCCAGAAGAACAAACAAATCTATCTTGGAAGAAGTACAACCAGAATGCTCCTTAGGAGGGAGTATGATGAGACTTCATCTTACGAACTTGGAAATATTGCCAGAAAGGACCAGTCCCTGGAGAAGAACTTCATAGTTGGTAGAGGATCAGCGAATGAAAGGAAGACCTACAGTGAGATGGATTGACACAGTGACTACAATGGACTCAAACGTAGCAATGATTGTGAGAATGGCACAGGACTGGGCAGTGTTTCATTCTTTTGTACGTAGCGTTACTATGCATCAAAACTAACTCAGTGGCAGCTAACGACAACATAGTTTTGCCTTTTCCAGAAAGTCATGGAGTTGGAAACGTAAAGTATGTACTGTCTTCTTTCTCTTAGCAATACGCATTTAACATTCTTCTATGTCTTTTTGTAACTTGATAGCTCATTTCTTTCTTTTGCTGATTGATATTCCATCGTATGAATGTACCACAGTTTGGTTATCCATTTACCTTTTTAACGGCATCTCGATTGCTCCCAATTTGGGGGAATTATGAATAAAGCTGCTGTAAACATTCATGTGCAGGCTCTTGTGTAGACCTAAGTTTTAAATTCATTTGGGTAAATACCTAGGAATGTGATTTCTGGGTTCACTGGTAGCCTATGTTTAGCTTTGTAAAAGACTGTCATACTGTCTTCCAAAGTGACTACCCTTCTGCATTCCCACCAGCAATGAGTAAGGTACATGTTGCCCAGCATCCTCATCAGCATTTGGTGTTTTCAGTGTTTTGAATCTTAACCATTCGGATAGTTTGTAGTGGTATCTCATTGTTATTTTAATTTGCAACTTCCCGATGACATCTGGAGTAGTTTGAGTGAGGTGCTGGGCATGGAAGTAACGTTGTAGAGGGTTAAGATGTGGGAAAGTAGAAGTCGTTATAGGACCTCTTAAGTAAGTGTAAACTTCTCGAAAAGTTAAGCTTGCAAATAGAGAAGAGGGTGGGGAGTAGTTATGGGGAAAGTGGGGACAAAGAAAAGGGTTCAAGAAGAGCCTTGAGTATTTTAAAATACTTAAAGAGCACTTAGGGAGAAGTTGAAGATATAGGAGAGAAAGGGAAGATACTCAAGAAAAAAGAGAGAGACTGATAAGGCAAGAGATGATGAAATCTTTCATTCTTGTAGAAGGCCTCTCTCTTGAGGGACATTTAATGACAGCATGAAGGAAGTTAGAGAGTGACCCACGTGGACATTGATGAGCAAAATATGCCAAGCGGAGAAAGCAGCAAGTGCAAAGGCCCCGAGGGTGATCAAGGACTAGTACCTGCGTAGTGGAACCTGATGAGCAAGGGAATGTGGTACGAGACAAGATCAGAGAGGTACTGGGGGGAGATCATGGAAGACATCATAGAATGTGGTAAGGACCTTGCATTTCTCTCTGAGTGAGATCAGAAGCCTTTGGAAGGTAAGCAGAGAAGTGACAATGTTTGACTTGGGAGTAAGGACACCTCTTCTTTCATGACAGGAAGAGAATAGATGAGTTTGTAAATTGGAGGAAGAAGGTTGAGGTTTATTCCCATTCAATTTATTCTGAGGTAAAGGGGAGGTCAGCTGCGGAGGGTGATGCATTTTGATATGAATCTCTTCTGAGAAAGTGGAGTATAATAAGCTACCTTGTTGCAGTCTAAAATTACTCTTTTTTATATTACCAAGAATGTGTGCAACAGGCATCTGTAACTTTTCCTTTGTACCTGAACCCCAATCTAACTATGTTGTTGTTAGGTGCCGTCAAGTCAGTTCCAACTCATAGCAACCCTATATACCACAGAATGAAACACTGCCCGGACCTGCGCAATCCTGAAAATTCTTGTTATGCTGAGCGCATTGTTGTAGCCATGCGTCAATCCATCTCACTGAGGATCTTCCTCTTTTTCGCTGACCCTCTACCCTGTCCTTCTTCTGAGACTAATCCCTCCTGACAACATGTCCAAAGTATGCAAGACACAGTCTCATATCCTTACTTCTAAGGAGCATTCTGGTTGTACTTCTTCCAAGACAGATTTGTTCATTCTTTTGGTAGTCCATGGTATATTCAGTATTCTCTGCCAACACCACAATTCAAAGGCGTCAGTTCTTCGGTCTTCCTTACTCATTGTTCAGCTTTCACATGCATGTGATGCGATTGAAAATACCATGGGTTGGGTCAGGCACAACTTAGTCTTCAAGGTAACATTTTTGCTTTTCAACACTTTAAAGAGGTCCTTTACAGGAGATTTGCCCAATGCAATGCATCTTTTGGTTTTTTGACTGCTGCTTCCATGGCTGTTAATTGTGGATCCAAGTAAAATGAAATCCTTGACAACTTCAGTTTTTCTCCATTTATTATAATGTTGCTTATTGGTCCAGTTGTGAGGATTGTTGTTTTCTTTATGTTGAGGTGTAATCCATACTGAAGACTGTGGTCTTTGATCTTCATCAGTAAGTGCTTAAGTCCTCTTCACTTTCAGCAAACAAGATTGTGTCATCTGCATAACGCAGGGTGTTAATCAGTCTTCCTCCAATCCTGATGCCCCATTCTTCTTCATATAGCCCAGCTTCTTGGGTATTTGCTCAGCATACAGATTGAATAGGTATTGTGAAAGGATATAACCCTGACACACACCTTTCCTGACTTTAAACTACCCAGTATCTCCTTGTTCTGTCCAAACAACTGCCTCTTGATCTGTGTACAGGTTCCTCACGAGCACAATTAAGTGTTCTGGAATTCCCATTCTTCACAGTATTATCCATAGTTTGTTATGATCCACACAGTCAAATGCCTTGGCAGAGTCGATAAAACACAGGTAAACATCCTTCTGGTATTCTCTGCTTTCAGCCAGGATCCATCTGAGAGCAGCAATGATATCCCTGGTTCCACGTCCTCTTCTGAAACCAGCCTGAATTTCTGGCAGTTCCCTGTCGATATACTGCTGCAGCCGTTTTCAAATGATCTTCAGCAAAATTTTGCTTGCGTGTGATATTAATGATATTGTTCTGTAATTTCCACATTTGGTTGGATCACCTTTCTTGGGAATAGGCATAAATATGGATCTCTTCCAGTCAGTTGGCAAGGTAGCTGTCTTCCAGATTTCTTGGCATAAACAGTGCTGCATCTGTTTGTTGAAACATCTCAATTGATATTCCATCGATTCCTGGACCCTTGTTTTTCACCAAAGCCTTCAGTGTAGCTTGGACTTAGTACCGTCAGTTCCTGATCATATGCCACCTCTTGAAACGTTTGAACGTCGACTAATTCTTTTTGGTATAATGACTGTACTCCTTCCACCTTCTTTTGGTGCTTCCTGCCTTACCCTAATTGTAGTAGACTTTCAGTTTCTACTTTTTCCTACTATATTGCTTGAGAATTTATGAGTGACTATGGCTTTGTTAATAAAAAGTCTTTTTTGTGGAATATGTTATAAGGAAGAAGTTAGCCTTTAAGAGACTATCTGTAAAGGAATTTCAAACACTGAGTATGAATTCCCGAGACTACCAAGAGAATTGTTACAAATTGACAAGAGGATACCTTGTGCAGCCTGGAACTGAGAATAAGGAATCATATCAGAAACCAAATATTTTTCCCTTTAAGTGTCTTCAACTTTACAGGATAAATCAGAGAATTTGAAATGCATACCTTTCCAACAAGGGACTATTTGACTTTGAGCAGATACTTTATTAGAATGACTGATGGGCCTTTCTGGGATGGCTTGGGATAACCATGCGACTCAAAGTTACGTGGGGTTTGTTTGCCAGGCTGTGCCTAATCCACCTGTTCCGTATAAACTCACCCCTGACCATGCTTCAGCCCCAATCCCTACCTCATTCCCAGACCCTATGCCAACAGCTGGGACCTGCAGTGGGTCTAATCTCAGGCATGGGAGAAGTCGTCTGTTTTACATATTACTTGACAATGAAAAAATATCATAAAGCTACATTTTCTTAATTCAAAATGCTTTGTCAATAAAGACGTCATTAAACAGTTGCCTCAAAATGCCACGTACTTTGAGAGTGAGCCAGGTTTCAATTGAGGAGAAGTTAAGAAAGCATCGTCCGAAGAGGAAGCTGAAGAAGTCTAGGAGGTGTTTTCCCACGATGAGTGAGGAAAGTTTTTTGGGGAGAGCAGTGGGTGGTTGGTGGTGGGAAAGGAAGTACAAGTATGAGAATGAGAGTTCAGGGTGGGTGGGTGACTAGAGGTGCTGACTCCCTAGAAAGTGACCAAAGGAAACAGCAAGAGTTAGCTGAGAATTCTTCAAATAATGAGTCCTGCTCTTGCATGAGGAAACCCTGGTGGCATAGTGGTTAAATGCTATGGCTGCTGACCAAGAAGTCGGCAGTTCAAATCCGCCAGGTGCTCTTTGGAAGCTCTATGGGGGCAGTTCTACTCTGTCCTCTAGGGTCGCTATGAGTTGGAATCGACTCGACGGCAGTGGGGCTTTGGCTCTTGCATGGGCTGGGGAAACCAGTGGTTCCAGCAGTCCATCAGTCATATTGGTCCACGCAGCAGTTTGCGCAAGTTTTGTCTCACTCTAGATCCATCTATCTCATGAGACAGATGAACTGATTGATGTCCAATTCCCGACCACCCTGCCTGCCTTCCCACTGCTAGGAGGGGAGAAACTTTGGCGTTTGAAAAGAGCTTTTTAGAGATGGAGTGTCTCATCATTCAGATGAAGGCATTCTTCACTAACCTGGGCCCTTTATAATGCAAACACGCCCAGGAGAGTGTGCATTCTCACTCAGAGTGTTATCAATTGAATTGTGTACCCCCAAAAGATATGTTGAAGTCCTAACCCCTGTACCTGTGAATCTGGCCTTGTCTGGGTGGGGGGGATATAGGGTTTTTCTTTGCAGAAGTTATCAGTCACATCACACAGGAGTGGGATGGGCCCTAATCCTGATCCCATCCGAGTAGCATTTTATAAAAGAAAAGCACAGACACAAAAAAACAGGGTCACTCAAGCAGCGGGGAGACACCACGTGAGTATCCGCCTACGAGCCAAGGAACACTGAGAAATGCCCAGGGCTACAGAAGCTGAAAGAGACAAAGAAGGATCTCCCCCTAGAGCTGACAGACAGACAGAGCAGCCCTGCTGACTTGCTGATTTGGATTAGTAGCCTCCATTCAAAACTGGTTGCAGTAGTACATTGACAGGGAATTGCCAGACATTCAAGATGGATTTGGAAGAGGATGTGGAACAAGGGCTATCCTTACTGATGTCAGATGGACCTTATCTGAAAGCAGAGAGTACTAGAAAGATGTTTACCTGTGTTTTATTGACTATGCAAAGGCATTTGACTGTGTGGATCATAACAAATTATGGATAACATTGTGAAGAATGGGAATTCTAGAACACTTGTTTGTACTCATGAAGAACCTGTACGTAGATTAAGAGGCAGTCATTCAAACAGAAGAAGGGGTTTAAAATCAGGAAAGATGTGCATCGGTATTGTATCTTTTCACCATACGTACTCATTCTGTATGCTGGACAAATCATCAGAGAAGCTGGAGTGTATTAAAAATAACGGGGCATCAGGATTGTAGGAAGACTCATTAACAGCTTACGATGTACAGATGACACAACCTTGCTTCCTGAAAGTGAAGAGGACTTGAAGCACTTACTGATGAAGATAAAAGACCACAGCCTTCAACATGGATTACACCTCAATATAAAGAAAACTAAAATCCTCACAACCGGACAAATAAACAGCATCATGATAAAATGGCGAAAAGATTGAAATTGTCAAGGATTTCATTTTACTTGGATCCACAATCAACACCCATGGAAGCAGCAGTCAAGAAATCAAATGATGCATTGCATTGGGCAAATCGAAGCAAAAGACCTCTTTAAAGTGTTAAAAAGCAAAGATATGACTTTGAGGACTAAGGTGTGCCTGACCCAAGCCATGGTGTTTTCAGTCATCTCATAGACATGCGAAAGCTGGACGATGAATAAGGAAGACTGAAGAAGAATTGATGCCTTTGAATTATGGTGTTGGCAAAGAATACTGAATATACCACAGACTGCCGGAAGAGTGAACTACTCTGTCTTGGAAGAACTACAGCCAGAATTCTCCTCAGAAGCAACCATGGCGAGACTTTGTCTCACATAATCTGGACATGTTATCAGAAGGGACCAGTCCCTGGAGAAGGACATCATGCTTGGTAAAAGGGTCAGACCCTCAACGAGATGGATTGACACAGTGGCTGCAACAATGGGCGAAGGCACAGCAAAGGTTGTGAGGATGGTGCAGGACCAGACAGTGTTTCTTTCTGTTGTATATAGGATCGCAATGAGTCAGAACAGACTCAGTGGCACCTAACAAGAACAACAACAGCCTCCAGAACTATAAGAAAATAAATTCCTATTCTTTGAATCAGCTCACCTTGTGGTATTTTGTTATGGCAGTCCTAGGAAACTAAGACACAGAGCTAGCATGCTATTGATTCTATTTCTCAAGGCATAGGGGCAAATTGTGTTGGTAGGAGTACACTGGGAATACTACTCTAGGAGGCAGAGTGTCTTCTTTTAGGTAAATGTAAGAATCCCACCACAGCCACCATTGGGGGACAGTCGGACATGAAGAACACCTACTGCCTTCCCCTCCCAGTCCTGGGCCAGAGCTCTTTCTCCACCCACTGGGGCCAGCGGATGGTCCAGCAAAGGAGAACCACCATTCCTGTCCTGCTGAAGCCTGGATTTGAGACAGGAGAAGATATATGAGGCCGGCATATGACTTAACCTCTCTGTGCCCATTTCCTCACCTTAAATACAATATAATAATGGTACCTACTTGTAAGGTTAGAATCAAATAATACAAGGAAAGCTCTTAGAACAGTGCCTTCACACAGTAACTGCTCAATAAACATTAGTCATTGTTGTTACTGTTGCTCCTACTCTTACTACCGCATCTTCTGCTCCTGTTAAGGAGTGAGATGGCCATATGAACTTACAATTAGCCATCCTATGAATTTCAACTGTATGTGATTCTTACTTGAAGTCTTCTATAGAAAAATTGCTTAGAATTGCCTTACAGTTTGTTACGTGTTTAATCTGTACTGAAGGGTGAGACAGAACTAGGGAAGGGGGATGGGCAATACCTACACCATGGTATCTAGTTAGGCACTAGCTTCTCCCTTGTTGAATATGCCGTTGTTGTTGTGGTTAGTTGCCATGGAGTCAGCTCTTGATTCATGGTGACCCTGTGTACAACAAAATGAAATGCTGCCTAGTCCTGTGCCATCCCCATGACTGATTGTGGATCAGACTTTTGTGATCCATAGGTTTCTCCTTGGCAGGTTTTCAGAAGTAGATGATCAGACCTTTGTTCCTAGTCTGGAAGCTTAACTGAAACCTGCTCAGCATCATAGCAACATGCAAGCCTCCACTGACAGAGGGGTGGTGGCTGGGCATGGAGTGCATTGGCTGGGAGTTGAACCTGGGTCTCCTGCATAGAAGTGAGAATTCTAACACTGAACCACCACTGCCCCCTTGTTGAATATAAGCAGAGGAAATCGTGCCAGCAGACTAAAATGCGGCCAGAGAAATTATAAAGTTGATCCTCTGATTTCCTTACCTCCTCCCCCCACTCTCCACTAGGTAGTCTCCACTCTCCAAAAGGAAATCACAGAAGGAGCTCTGTCACACAGGTTATTCTTCATGTTTTCTGTAAGTTACTCCAAGATCTTTTCTACTAAGTGGTCTACCATGTTTGGCCTATAATTTTTATTTTACTGAATAGTTGGGAGGTTCTCTGTTGGACTGATAAAAGTACCCTACTCTGTTCAAGGAAGAGGACCAAAAGCTTCTTTGTGAGGAGGCTCTGTGAAGTGGTTGGTATCTCCTCATCATTCGTTTGCCTCTCCTCCATTACATAACTGCCTCAAGTTTTATATATATTCCTAGCAAGGTGTATATAAATTTTTGTATCAGAGACTGACTTGATGTGTAAACTTTCACTTAAGGCACAATAAAAATTAAAAAAAGCCTCCAATCACAAAGTCATGATTGTGTAAATGAAGTGGCACCTCCTGCTCCAAGTGGACTCAGCCCCATGCTTGGGCATATCGATGGGTGAACAGAGGACTAGCCCCATTGAGCAGGCACTTTTGAACAGTGCACAAGCTACACAACCATACACTGCATCTTTCAACCTTGCCTGAAACCTGCCCTTCCTCTGGATTTTTTTACATGAGCCAGTATGTCTTCTGTATTGATTAAATCAGTCTGGGTAGATGTTTTCTATTACTTGCAACTAAAAGTATCCTAACTCATACAGAACCTGTTATCAGAAAATTGCGTGTTACAAAAAATAGATCCTAAAATGTGTAATTGTCTGAGCTGAAAAGGTAAGCAAGAGTGAAATAAGGATGATTCTATCCTAAGCTGGGAAGCTGGTGACCTTGTATGTTTAACCAGTAAAAAAGCTGCTCAAAATATTTAGTGACTTGGGGATTTGATCATAGTCCTACCTGAAGATATTTGGCAGAAAAATCAAGATCTTAGAGATTTTGAATATATTTTGTGGCCTTGCATTAGGTCTTATGAGATACAAGCTTAGGCTGCACATGGGTTGTCTGAAACTAAAAAGGAAACATAATGTAATAGTGGCTCTCTTAAGTGAACTGACTTGCTTGATCATTTGATGTGCCCTGTTCCTCTGTAAAACATTTTTATTGAAGCCCACAGTGCACAGAATATTCTTGGCTGTAGGCCTACCCTCTGATCCCCTGCACATACCTCTTCCCATCACCTGAGTTTAATGACTACCAAATGTATTTGCCTTTGTCCCCAAACTTATTTATGCTATGTCTTAGTTATCTAGTGCCGCTATATCAGAAATACCACAAGTGGTTGGTTTTAACATGGAGAAATTTATTTTCTCACAGTCTAGGAGAAGTCCGAATTCAGGGCACCAACGCCAGGGAAAGGCTTCTTTTCTCTGTTGGCTCTGGAGAAAGGTCCTTATCATCGATCTTCCCCTGATCTAGGAGCTTCTCAGTGCAGGGATCCTGGATCCAAAGAATGCACTATGGTCCTGGTGCTTTTTTCTTGGAGGTCTGAGGCCCCATGTCTCTCTGCTCACTTCTGTCTTTTATATCTCAAAGAGATTGGTTTAAGACACAACCTAATCTTGTAGAGTGAGTCTTGCCCCCTTAACATAACTGCCTCTAATCCTACCTCATTAACATCATAGAGGTAGGATTTACAACGCGTAAGAAAATCACATCAGATGACAGTTGTTGTTGTTAGGTGCCTTTGAGTCTGTTAAGACTCATAGTGACCCCATGCACAGCAGAATGGAACACCACCCGGACCTGTACCGTCCTTACAATCCTTGTTATGTTTGAGCTCATTGTTGCAGCCACTGTGTCAATCCACCTCGTTGAGGGTCTTCTTTTCCACTGACCCCGCACTTTGCCAAGCATGACGTTCTT
Source organism: Loxodonta africana (assembly GCF_030014295.1). Taxonomy (NCBI): domain Eukaryota; kingdom Metazoa; phylum Chordata; class Mammalia; order Proboscidea; family Elephantidae; genus Loxodonta; species Loxodonta africana. The sequence goes on along the minus strand of NC_087345.1, from coordinate 170,046,838 downwards.
CTCCAGAGACTGATCCCTCCTGACAAGTCCAAAGTACATAAGACACAGTCTCGCCATCCTTGCTTCTAAGAAGCATTCTGGTTGTACTTCTTCCAAGACAGATTTGTCCGTTCTTTCAGCAGTCCATGCTATATTCAATATTCTTCACCAATACAACAGTTCAAAGGCATCAATTCTTCTTCGGTCTTTCACATGCTTTCAAATGCATATGAGGTGATTAAAAATACCATGGCTTGGGTCAGGCGGACCTTAGTCTTCAAGGTGACATCTTTGCTCTTCAACACTTTAAAGAGGTCCTTTGCAGCAGATTTACCTAATGCAACTCGTCTTTTGATTTCTTGACTGCTGCTTCCGTGGCTGTTGATTGTGGATCCAAATAAAATGAAATCCTTCACAACTTCAGTCTTTTCTCTGTTTATCATGATGTTGCTCATTGGTCCATTTGTGAGGATTTTTGTTTTCTTTATATTGAGGTGCAATCCATACTAAAGGCTGAGGTCTTGGATCTTCATTAGTTAAGTGCTTCAAGTCCTCTTCACTTTCAGCAAGCAGGGTTGTGTCATCTGCATAACGCAGGTTGTTAATGAGTCTTCCTCCAACCCTGATGCCCTGTTCTTCTTCATATAGTCCAGCTTCCCAGATTAGTTGCTCAGCATACAGATTGAATAGGTATGGTGAAAGGATACAACCCTGACACGCACCTTTCCTGACTCTAAACCACTCAATATCCCTTTATTCTCTCTGAACAACTGCCTCTTGATCTATGTAAAGGTTCCTCACGAGCACAATTAAGTGTTCCGCAATTCCCATTCTTCACAACGTTATGCATAATTTGCTATGATCCACATAGTTGAATGCTTTTGTATAGTCAGTAAAACACAGGTAAACATCCTTCTAGTATTCTCTGCTTTCAGCCAGGATCCATCTGACACCAGCAATGATATCCCTGGTTCCACGTCCTCTTCTGAAACCAACCTGAATTTCTGGCAGTTCCCTGTCGATATACTGCTACAGCCATTTTTGAATGATCTTCAGCAAAATTTTGCTTCAGTGTGATCTTAATGATATTGTTCTATTATTTCCACATTTGGTTGGATCACCTTTCTTGGGAATAGGCATAAATATGGATCTCTTCCAGTCAGTTGGCCAGGAAACCGTCTTCCAAATTTCTTGGCATAGATGAGCGAGTACCTCCAGCACTGCATCTGTTTGTTGAAACATCTCAATTGATATTCCATCAATTCCTGAAGCCCTATTTTTTGCCAAAGCCTTCAGTGCAGTTTGGACTTCTTCCTTCAGTACCATCGGTTCCTGATCATATGCTACCTCTTGAAATGTTTGAGGGTTGACTAATTCTTTTTGGTATAATGACTCTGTCTATTCCTTCCATCTGCTTTTGCTTCCTGTGTCGTTTAATATTTTCCCCACAGAATCCTTCACTATTGTAACTTGAGGCTTGAATTTTTTCTTCAGTTCTTTCGGACTGAGAAATGCCGAGTGTGTTCTTCCATTTTGGTTTTCCATCTCCAGCTCTTTGCACATGTCATTATACTAATTGACTTTGTCTTCTCCAGCTGCCCTTTGAAATCTTCTAATCAGTTCTTTTACTTCATCATTTCTTCCTTTTACTTTAGCTGCTCGACATTCGAGAGCAAGTTTCAGAGTTTCCTCTGACATCCATCTTGGTCTTTTCTTTCTTTCCTGTCCTTTCAGTGACCTCTCACTTTCTTCATGTATGATGTCCTTGATGTCATTCCACAACTCACCTGGTCTTCGGCCACTAGTGTTCAATGCTTCAAATCTATTCTTGAACTGGTCTCTAAATTCACGTGGGATATACTCAAGGTCGTATTTTGGCTCTCATGGACTTGCTCTGATTTTCAGGTGACAGAGTGGTGGACAATCACACAATACTGGGAATCATGGCCTAGCCAAGTTGACACACATTTTGGGGAGACACAAGTCAACCCGTAACCTGCTAGTTGTCATTATGGTAATTATATAATTTAATTAAATATTGCAGAATTATAGAAATCAATGAACTGTAAGTAAGAAAAGAAAGACTTCTTGTTTCATTAAAGAGTTTACTTGATGGCTGATTTTTCAGCTAAATTAAATGCTTTGGAAAGACTTGATCAAAGTTGATGGCTTAAAAACATTTGTCCTCAAACTATAGAAGATTGGGGAAATTGTGAACATTTGACATTTGTTCACAAATACTTCACAAGGGTGTTAAAATTCTCAATTCACTTTTAAAAAAGAAAGAAACTGGAAATCATAGATGTCTTGATGCATTATGGCTGAGGTTTATGTGAGAATGACCCACACTCAGAGGAAAGGTCTTGGCCTTGCATGAAAATATCAAGGAATAAATGAGTTAAAATAAAACGTTTATTATACGTGTGTGTGTGTGTGTGTGTGTATAACTTTAGGCTTCATTTTGAATTTTAGTTGGCCAACAAGCAGCCCTACTTCATTAGGCAACTACTATCTAACTTTCCTTTCTACAGGACTGGCAGTCCACAGCGTCTGGGGGGTCCAATAATTGGAAGCTTGTCAAGGTCGGAAAAGCTTAATTCTCCTTAACTAGCTACGGTTAATGCCAGAGAAAGCAGGAAGGTGGGAATTACCCATAATAGCAAATAAGCTTAGGCCTGACTGGCCCCAACACACACACACTCATTCCAAGCACCGTAGGTTACACATTAGCTTCCTCACAGATGGGGGGAGACATCACTAAATTTTTAGGGAAATGTATTTCCAAAGTAACCCCAAGCTTGTCTAATAATGGTAGATGACCCTCAAGGTCTAGTGCTGAGGGAAGAGACGTTCTCTCTCTCCTCCTGGGCAGGCTGCTGATTGCTACCTTGCAACTATGGAGCTAACAATGAAGAAGGCAGGGACTTATTGTGTTGCTGGGTCAAGACTTGCTTGAAGTTTAGCTTGCTTCCTTTGTTTTTAATTATATGTGCCAAGAGATTCCTTTTAGTGTCTGGATTTGGTTTTCTATTTCTAAATAGATGCAAAGAGCAGCCTTTGGCTTCAGATGGGAGGAGGCCATGTCAAAAGTGACTTAAAAAGTCAAACCAGATAGAGCACCTATCTTCTTTCGAGAAGTTTTGACAAATGCAAGTTGTTTTTCCCCCCCAGCTAGTGACCTATCCAGAGATCTAATGCCCCACTGATCTCTTAGTGCCCCTCATGGGTCAATGCCATGGACAGCTGCCCAGCTGGATTTCCACTTAATCTCCATCTGATGATATTATAAAGTTTGCTCTGCTCAAAGGCTGGTGGATGAATTACAGCAGGACACCTAGACTATAAGCCAAATGGGTCCTTTAAAGACATCTGTATGGACAGACTGAAACATTACTTAACTAATACAACAGAGCAACATTGCCAAGATGGTGAGGAGTAGTCAGGAGTGAATCTATTGGCCTTGAAGCAAAGGCATTGTGCAGCAGGAGAGTCCTGTGGTCATCCTGGTGTGATGGGGGCCCTTCCGTGGGAAGTTCCCACCAGGATGTAATATAGGAAGGGCATAAATCTCTGACTAGGTCCTGGTTGGGTTTGCCCTGAGGTCTATTCCTTACTCTTCCCCTGATCCGCTTTGTATTGCAGGGGAGTTATCTCTGCAGAGTCCCTGGATGGTGCAAATGGTTAACGCACTAGACTGGTAACCAAGAGTTTGGAGGTTCCAGTCTACCCAAACGTGCCTTGGAAGAAAGGCCTGGTGATCTGCTGAAAAATCAGCCGTCAAAAATTCTATGGAGCACAGTTTTACTCTGACACACATGGGGTTCCCATGAGTTGGGGTCGACTCGATGGCAACTGGTTATGATCCTTGCATATTATTTCCCAGGCTGGGTATGGCCAGGGTGGACTCAGTGGGAGATACGGGGAGGAAGGAGGGAGGAGGGAGAAGCTAGGATATTTTTCCTGCTCCTTATCTGTTTCTGGCAACATCTGATGCAATAGCTGAGTTTCATCCAGCTGCCCTCAGATGACCTCCACCTCATGTCTCCTCACTCCAGGGGTGGTGGTGCCTTCCCTGGGGTTATTAATCTCTGCATCGTCTCCTGTCTGCTGCTGGGCATCTCAGCAATTCCTTCCCCTAGGCAACCAGTTTCCTGCATTACGGTTACTCTGTTTTAAATATTGAAGTGGTTTCTCTTCCCCATAAAACCCTGACTAGTGTAGTATATAACCCAAAGCCCTAGAATATACTGTCACGTTGATATTTATTTCTGAAGTTTTAGTCTCTAATTCATTTCATATTTAATACACGCTCACGTTATTCTTTTCCCCCCTTGCACTCTCAAATTTTCTTCTGTTTATGACTTGAAGTTACACTTCAGCTTATAAATGGACTTTCTTGTTTTCTAGTTATTACATCTTGGCCTAATACTTTCCAAACACCGTTTTATTATGTTCCACACTTAAAACACCACCTGGATAGTCTCTCTTTCTAGTCTTTTTGTTAAACTATCTTTAAGCGCCCTTGCGTGTTTTGGTAATGTGTAACGCAGACTCTATTACGACAGAGAAGTTTCAAAAGACTTGAGCAGCTGGTAACTTTTTGATGATTTCACTTTATAAGTCCTTAGGAATGACTGTGGGCATTAGGGGCACAATGACTATAATATCAGTTTAACAAAATTTGGGTGAGCTTATTTTTACAAAGAAGTGAACGTTTCTAGACACTGAGATTCCACCAGTGGTTTTCTCCATAACGTTTAAAGAATGAGATTTAGCAGACACATAAAATGAGAAAAAATGGAAAAGTCGTCATAAATCTTTTATACTGAAGTGTTGTGCGATTGCTTCAGAAAGAAACAAGATGAGACAGTCCAGGTGCTATTTGTTAAAGCATAGGGCTGATGTTTCAATACCTCCAAGGAATATAAGGAAAGAAACCAAAGAACATAGGTCACATGTTCGACGGTAACTCACCAGAGAAATCAGGCCCGTCTGGCCTCTTGTCCCAAAATAGGAATGAGTGTCTGAAGCACACTAGGCAATGAAGTGGAAAGCGTGGCAGAAGTCACCCGACCTTCCTCCTCGCGCCCTGTTCTCATCTGGAAAATCAAGACAAAGGCAAGCAAACCACCTATGGTTTCACAGCCCCCACATAACCAATTTTACAATTTTAGTGCCTTCCAGACCTGTCATTTTTTACATGCATTTTTACATAGTTTTAATTTTGGTGTATGCACATTTTTTATCCTGCTTGGTAAATTTGATATTATATACGCATTATGTATATATATGTGCAAATATATATGTATATTTGATACTTTAAGTGCGTTATGTGTATTTACAAACAGAATTGCAAAATAAACTAACCTTTTATATTTCTATTTTCCCTTTTATTTGCAAGTTTTATTATGTTTAGAAATAATCGTAGACATATGTAGGTAGTGAATATTTGGGACTCTATTCCCAGGAATAAAAGTTCAGCGCCCATGTTACAGGAATGTGTTTGGAGACTAAAAATAAGACAATACATAAGTTGTTAAGGACTGTTGATGTCGCTTTTCAGTTCTAACTATAGAAAGCGGTTTTGGCTGAAATATCTACTACCTTGATTTTTGCAGATGTAAGCGTTTTGTAATTAATATTTGCATTCTTGATCACGTTATATTAATTTTTATTAGGCAATTGAAAGCTAAAAATCCAACCTGGTTCTACATGTCAAATTGAAAAAGCTTTCATTTCTCCCCAAGATGTTATCTTCCCACAATGTAGTTTTACTTATTCCATTTCATGCTTTGTTGAACTTTGTATGTACTGATTTTAGTAAAAACCAAAACCCAAACCCAGTGCCGTCGAGTCGACTCCAACTAATAGTGACCCTATAAGACAGAGTAGAACTGCCCCATAGAGTTTCCAAGGAGCACCTGGCGGATTCAAACTGCCGACCCTTTGGTTAGCAGCTGTAGCACTTAACCACTACGCCACCAGGGTTTCCTGATTTTGGTAAAGCGTTCAGTTAATTAAGTATTTCTACAGAGGAAATTATATCGCTGGCTAGATTTTTTGCTTACATACTGTCAAATATTATACTAGCTTTTTAAATATTTGGATTATAGATAGTCATACAAGTTGCTTCTAATATATATTTAGCATAAATGCTGAAGGGACTTAAAAAAAGGAAACTATATGAATCGTATCCCAAACACAATACTTAATATGACTTACAAATTTATTATTACAAAATCAAGGGTCAGTTACGGAGCTTAACTTTCCAGTTTTACTAAGACTAGGGTGTATTTTCAGGAGTCCCTAGGGAAGCTGAACTATTCATCTAGATGTAGACTACAAATGTAGGGTGCTTTTTGCACTCTTCTTTCTATGACAGTGTCTCTGGTCCTTTAGAGTCCCGAGCTAAACCTATTACCCACTGAGCCCTCCTTCCCCCACTTTCCTTTAATATGGGTTTTCTGGCAAGACTTCAGGAGCCCAAGTTCCCACATTTGTTTTACCTGGTTCCATCCAAGTATTCTTGAATTCTTCTTCTGTTTGCTGAGTTTGCTTCTCTTCTGATCTTCATTTCTTTGGACCCTAGATGGTACCCTGACTTCAAATAGGAGAGTTCTAGAGATTGTTTGATGATATAGCTTGGTAATTTTTACCCAAAGAAAACAAAAGGTCATTAAAAAGGCAAGAAAGAAAGAAAAGACCAAAATAGATACCAGAAGAGACTTAGAAACTTGCTCTTGAATGTAGAGTAGCTAAAGCGAATGGAAGAAATGATGAAATAAGAGAGTTGAACAGAAGATTTCAAAGGGTGGCTAGAAAAACAAAGTAAAATATTACAATGAAGTGTGCAAGCATCTGGAAGTAGAAAACCAAAAAAGAACACGTTTAACATTTCTCAAGCTGAGAGAACTGAAGAAAAAACTCAAGGCTAGAGTTGCAATATTGAAGGATTCTATGGGCAAAATGGCACTGGGTTTGTTTGTTTTTTGTATGGGCAAAATATTAAACGACACAGGAAGCATCAAAAGAAAATAGAAGAAGGAATACGCAGGATCACTTTATCCAAAAGAATTGGTCCATATTCAACCGTTTTAGGTGATAACATGTGATCAAGAACCAATGGTATTGAAGGAGGGATTCCAAGCTGCACTGAAGGCATTGTGGAAAAACAAGGCTCCAGAAATTGACAGAATCCCAATTGAGATGTTTCAACAAATGGATGCAATGCAGGAAGCCCTCACTTGTCTACACTAACAAATTTGGGAGATAGCTATCTGGCCAACTGACTCGAAGAAATCCATATATGTACACTTTCCAAAGAAAGGCGATCCAACAGAATACGGAAATTACTGAACAATAGCATTAATATCATACACAAGTAGAATTTTGCTGAAGATAATTCCAAAAAGGTTGCATCCAAAGGGAACTGCCAGATATCTAAGCCAGATTCAGAAGAGGATGTGGAACCAGGGATTTCATTGCTGATGGCAGATGGATCTTGGCTGAAAACAGAATACTAGAAAGATGTTTACCTGCGTTTTATTGACTATGCAAAGGCATTTGACTTTGTGGATCATAACAAATTATGGATAACGTCATGAAGAATGGAATTCCAGAACACTTAATTGCACTTATGCGGAACCATACATAGACCAAGAGGCAGTCATGCGAACAAAACAAGAGGATACTGCTTGGTTTAAAATCAGGAAGGGTGTGCATCAAGGTTGCATCCTTTCACCATACTTATTCAATCTGTATGTTGAGCAGATAATCCTAGAAGCTGGACTATATGAAGAACAATGAGGCGTCAGAATTGGAGAAAGACTCATTAACAACCTATGATATGCAAATGACACAACTTTTGCTTGTTGAAAGTAAAGAGGCTTGAAGCACTTACTGATGAAGATCAAAGACTATAGCCTTCAATATGGATTATACCTCAACATAAAGAAAGCAAAAATCCTCACAACTGGACCAATAAGCAGCATTATGATAAACAGAGAAAAGATTGAAGTTGTCAAGGATTTCATTTTACTTGAATCCACAATCAATGCCCACAGAGGCAGCGGTCAAGAAATCAAAAGACACATTGCACTGGGCAAATCTGCTACGAAAGACCTCTTTAAAGTATTAAAAATCAAAGATGCCACTCTGAGGACTAACGTGCACCTGACCCAAGTTGTGATGTTTTCAATTGCCTCCTATGCATGCGAAAGCTGGACAGTGAATAAGGAAGACTGAAGAAGAATTGATGCTTTAAATTATAGTGTTGGCAAAGAATATTGATTATACTATGGATTGCCAGAAGAACGAACAAATCTGTCTTGGAAGAAGTACAACCAGAATGCCCCTCAGAAGCAAAGATGGGGAGATTTTGTCTCACGTGCTTTGGGCATGTTATCAGGAGGGCCCAGTCCTTGGAGAAGGATGTCATTCTTGGTAAAGAAGAGGGTCAGTGAAAAAGAGGAAGACCCTCAATGAGATGGACTGACACAATGGCTGCAACAATGAGCTCAAACATAGCAAGGATTGTGAGGATGGGGCAAGACCAGGTGGTGTTTTGTCTTGTTGCATATAGGGTCGCTATGAATTGGAACCAACTCAAAGGCACCTAGCAACAACGACAATTTTAACTTGAGCTGTAGCAGTTTCCAAGTTACATGATTATATCAATTTAATAGGAAGCATCTCTTATACCAGTAAAATTTCATAGTTAGTTGGTTAGTTACTAAATCCACTGCCCTCAAGTCGATTCCCACTAGTAGTGACCCTGTGGGACAGACTAGAACGGTTCCATAGAGTTTCCAAAGCCGTAAATCTGTACAGAAGCAAACTGCCACATCATTCTCCCGCAGGGTAGCTAGTAGGCTTGAACTGCTGACCTTTTGATTAGCAGTGAGTGCTTAACCACTGCACCACCAGGGCTCCTACTCAGTTATTAGTTATAGTTTATAAGTCTTACCAGTCAGTAACTAATCTTGAAAAAAACAATTATTTGTAGTTACTTATTCTTTCAGATCATTTCCATACTGATACGTAAACTAGGATCATCTGGGTTGAATTGTGTTCCTCAAAAAGAAAATATGTTAAATGCTAACCCTCAGTATCTATGAATGTGAACTTAACTGGAAATAGAATCTTTGCAGATACACTTAGCTGAGTTAACCTGAAGTCATACTGGAGTAGTGTGGGCCCTTAATAAGACTGGTGTACTTATTTTAAAAAAGGCACAGACAAATTCCTAAAAAAAACAAAAACAGACCTACTGGACTGGTTGAGACTGGAGGACTTTCTGAAACTATTGTCCTGAGACACTCTTCAAACCTTGAACCAAAACTAACACCTGAGGTTACCTTGTACCTAAATAACAAATTGACTCAAAAAATAGGGCATATCACCTGCAAGTACCGTGCTACTTTAAAAGATCACTTATATTAGACCAAATGGTCACAACAATTACTCCAAAACAAAGATGAGAATGTAAGAGGGCAGGGAAACTAGATTAATGGAAACAGAACAACCACAACAGAAACAAGGGGAATGTTCACGCATTGTGATGAATGTAACCAATGTCACTGAAAATTTTATGTAGCAATTGTTGAACGGGAACCTAAACTGCTGTGTAAACCTTCACCAAAAACACAATAAAATAATTTTTTTTTTAAAAAAGAACACAGACACACAGGGAAGATGCTGCCACAAGCCAAAGAATGCCTGTGGCTACCAGAAGTTGGGAAAGACAAGGAAGGATCCTCCCCCAGAGCCTTCAGAGAGCACAGCCCTGCCAACACCCTGGATTTAGATTTCTAGCATTCAGAACTGTGATACAATAAATTTCGGTTGTTTTTAACCACATTGAACAAACACACACCCAAACCAGTCAGTACTGACTCATGGCTTGTCATTATTTCTTACAGCAACCCTGGGAAACTCATACACCTGTCTTGTCTTTTTTATTTTGAATGATCAAATAGACCGGAGTTTTAAAACATATAATTTAAGGGTTTGTAATGTTAAATTATTATATAACGTTAAATTACATGTTTGTGAAATAATAAAGAAGAAGGAATATTTGATATGTTTTTTAAATGCCAAAGAATGTTTAAAACATTCTTTAACCAGATATTCAGTGAAATACAAAATGTGCTAAGACTTTGTTGTCATCTGCTTAACTTTTGGTTCAGTCCTGAATAAGCCAAGTATGATTTTATTTTTAATAAGAAACAGAGATACGAACAGACATTTGAAATAACATTTTCCAAAACAGTAAAATAAGAATTAGTAAAACTCAGAGTTTCAACAGTGCTGTCTATCATCTCCCTCCAACAATTGTTGGTAAATGTAAATACAGCTGCTTCATCAGTGGTAGAGGTGGAACTACCTGGTGGAAACCCGTTACATGTTAAGTATTTGAAAAAAAAAAAAAAAGATTAAACTCTTTTTGGAAATAAGTATTTCTCTAGTAAGGCATTAGAAATCTGCCTAGAAATAGTTCGCTAATTATGATTATTAGTACCTAAATTTTCAACGCTCTTTCAAAACCATTCTTCCTGGAGGTGGAACCAACATGGCATCCTATACAGATGCGCCGTGCTGTCCCTGTGCAGCAACGACCTGGAAAAATAAGTAAAACACATACAAATGTCAGTCCTGGAACCCTGAGCATCAAATGAAAAGGATGAAGAACTAGATCAAACACCAAATGGAAGAAGAAACTGACGGAAGTGTGCTTTTAGAAATTTGTGCATTTCCTCTAGGTGCTCAAATTTGTTGGAGTACAGTTTTTCATAGTATTCTGTTACGGTCCTTTTTATTTCAGTTAGGTCTGTTGTAATGTCCCCTGTCTTTTTTTTTGTGTGTGGGGGGGGGGGGCGGGGGTTGTTTGCTTCTTCTCCTGTTTTTCTCATGTCCGTCTGGTCAATGGTGTGTTGATTTTATTGATCTTTTCAAAGAACCAAATTTCAGTTTTGTTGATTCTTTTTGTTCTCTATTTCATTTATTTCTGTTCTAATTTTTATTATTTCCTTTCTTCTGGTGGCTATGGTCTTTTTTTGCTTTTCTCTATTTGGTCAAGGTGTAGGGCTAATGTTTTGATTTTGGCTTGCTCTTCTTTTTTCAGGTGTGTGTATTGTTATAAATTGCCCTCTGAGCACTGCCTTTGCTGTGTCCCAAAGGTTTTGGTATGATGCGTTTTCTTTCTCAATTGATTCTAGGAATTTTTTGATTCCTTCTTTGATTTCTTCTATTACCTGGTTGTTTTTAAGCAGGTGTTATTCACTTTCCATGTGTTTGATTTTTTCCTTGCTCTTCTTGTTATTTATTTTCTACTACTTGGCTTTGCGATCAGAGAGAATATATTGTGTTGTTTTGATGTTTTGGATTTCACTGAAGGTTGCTTTGTGGCCTAAAATGTGGTTTATTCTGGAGAATGTTCCATGTGAGTTGGCAAAGGGTGTATACTTTGCTACTGTTGGGTGGAGTGTTCTATATATGTGTATGTAGCCTTTAGATCTCTTGTACTTTTGTTGAGTTTCTTTCTAGATATTCTGTCCTTTACCAACAGCAATGTGTTGAAGTCTCCTATTATTGTGGAACTGCCTATTTCTCTCTTCAGTGTTTTTGGAGTTCATTTTATTTATGTTGTAGCCCTGTCATTGGATACGTAGATATTTATTAGAGTTATGGCTTCTTGGTGGATTGTCCTTTTAATCATTATATAATGTCCTTCCTTGTCTTTTATGGTGGATTTTGCCTTAAAGTCTATGTTTTCTGAGATTAGTATTGCCACTTTTGCTCTTTTTTTTTGTTTACTGTTTGCTTGTTTTATGTTAATTATGTCTTTGTGTCTAAAGTGTGTCTCTTGTAGACAGCATATTGCATGGTGATTTTTTTAAGTCTATTCTGCCACTCTCTATCTCTTTACAGGTGCATTTAAGCCGTTTACATTCAGTGTGATTATCAATAGGTATGAGTTTATTGTCATATTGTTGTACTTTTGTTTGTGGTGCTGACATTTTCTTTGTACCTCCTACTTTCTTGTGTTGAGTTCCTTTCATTCATGGATTTTCTTTTCTTTTGTTATTATAGATTTTGTCTTTATTGAGTCTTTGAGGTTTTTTGTTTGTTCGTTTGTTTTAACTTTGGTGAGTATCTTGGTTAACTTTCTTTGGTTAACATGAAATTTACTCTTATCTCCTAAGTTTGAACCAGTCTTTTATTACTTGATATGGTCTTGACTTCCTTTCCATTTGAAAGCTCCATACCTACACCATTTATTCCCCATTTCACTGTTTTGATGTTGCTATTATCTACAGATTCAGATCGACATCTCTGTGTTTCTGTTTTAAGTATTCTATCTTTGTTTTATTACTGAGAATTATTTACCCAGGTTGATATCTGGCTGATGTTGTCCTGTGTCCTAGACTCAGGTTGTTGTCTGATGTTGTTGATTCTCTAAGGAAGGAGGACTCCCTTTAATGTTTCTTGTAAGCTTGGTTTGGTTTTTACTAATTCCCTTAATTCATGTTTATTTGGAAATGTCCTAATTTTGCCATCGTATTCTAGAAAGCATTTTGCAGGATATATTATTCCTGGTGGGCAATTTTATATATGTCATTCCATTCCCTTCTTGCCTGCATAGCTTCTGCTGAATAATTATCATTTAATCTTATTTTTTCCCCTTTGTATGTGACTTTGTGTTTTTCTTGAGGTGCTATCAGTGTTCTTCCTTTGTCTTTGGTTTTGGTTTTGTGATTATGGTATGTCTTGGTGATTTTCTTTTGGCGTCTATCCTATAAGGTGTTTATTGGGCTTCTTGGATAATCAGCTTTTTGTCTTTCATGGTATTTGGGAAGTTTCCCACCAGCAAATGTTCAACAATTCCCTGTGTTTTTCGTTTTCTCCCCGTCTTCTCCTCCAGTCACATGCAATTTTTTTTTTCTTGATTGTTTTCCACCTAATGCTTAGGTTTTCTTCATTCTCTTCTCTGATTTTTCCTCAAATCAAGAGACATCTATGAATTTGTCTTCAATCTCACTGATGTTGTCTTCCATTGTTTCCCATTTGCTCCTAAAACCTTCTCTTAAGTTGTCCATTCCCAAAATTTTGTTTTTTATCTTTTCTCTTTCTAATTACTGTTTTTATGTGGTTTCTGTTTATTTACTTTCACATTTTGTTCTTGTATTATTTTCCTGAATTCTTCTATTGCTTTGTGTTTTCCTTGATTTTGGCTATGTCTTTGTTGGTTTTGTCTGTGTTTTCCTTGAGTTTGCCTATTTTTCCCTTTGTTTTGTCTGTGTTTTCCTTGATCCCTTTCCTAATCTTGGAAAGCCCTAAATATTAGTCTTCCAAATTTCATATCAAATAGTTCCAATACTTTTTCTTCTACTGGACGATTATCTGATTCTTTATTTTGGTCACTTGCTGGAGCCATCTTGTCCTTTTTTATATATCCTGATATTGTCTGCCGTCTCTGAGAAATTAAGGTATTATTCTCTTAATTTATTGATTGTATGTTTGTTTTCTTCATATGGAACAACATCAGGAGAGAGACAGAGCCCGCCAAGTCTGCCATTAGTCACCTCTCTAAACCAGTGAACAAAAAAAGGGGACTTGCCCTTCCTGATGCTGCCCTGCCCACCTCCTGATGCTTTTCCAGTGCTGTGGAAATGTTCACAGCCTCCTGACAGATGGGCTGGGGTGTCAGATGGGGTGTAGTACAGATTTGCTTCTCACTCAGCAGTTAGCTGAGTGGCAGGAGGGGAGTGATGGTGTGGACCCAGTTTGGTGGCAGGCTTGAGTGCTGGTGATGCTTTACCCACAGCAGTGTGGTGGGGGTTAGGTGGTGTATAGAGGTAGGGGTAGGGGTAGGTGGAAGGGAGAAAAAAAAGCAAAGAGAGAGGTGGGAAAAAAAGGGACAGCATGGTGGTAGCTGGTAGGTGATGGTGGGGCAGACCTGGGGGCCAGTGGGAAGGGGAAGTAGGTGATATATGGGGCTAGGTGGAAGGAGGAAAGGAAAGAAAAGAGAGAGGGGGGGAAAAAGGGACATCGTGGCGGTAGCCGGCACATGGTGGTTGGGCAGACCTGGAGGCTGATGGGAAAGGGGAGGTGATGTATGGGGCTAGGTGAGAGGGACAAAAAAAAGTAGAAGAGAAAGAAGAAAAGAAAATAGAAAAAAAAAGGTGATGCATCAGGAGCTTTTGGGTGGTGGTGGGGTGGACCTGAGGTGGTAGTGGGCTGGTTACCATATCATTATGGTAGCACAGCAGGGTTCTCAGGGTAGGGAAGGAAGATGATTTATGGGGCAAGGTGGGAGGGAGTAAGAAAAGAGACAAAGAGAAAAAGGAAAAACAAATAAAACTGTGGCATGGAGAGAGCCAGCAAGTGGTGGCAGGATGGACCCAGGAGCCATTGGGAAGGAAAGGAGGTGACATATGGGACAAGGTGGGAGTGAGAAAGATAAGACAGAAGGGAAAAGAAAAAATGGTGTTCTGGTGGGGACCAGCAGGTAGGGGTGGGTAGACCTGGTCTGGCAGTGGGCCAGTGGCACTCTAGCTGCTGTTGCATGGTAGGGGTTTAGTGGGAGGTGGTTTATGTGGCTAGATGATAGGAAAAAAAAAAAAAGAGAGAGAGAGAAAAGAAAACAAGCAAACAAAAATAACAGCATAGTGGGAGCTAGTGGATGGGGATCAGTTGGACTTGGGGTGGCAGTAGGCTGGTGGCTCTCTGACCCCAGCGGTGCATCAGAGGCCTGTGGAAATTGAGGGTGGTGGTGTACGGGGCTAGGTGGAAAGGAGAAAGAAAAGGAAGGGGCAAGAAACCATGCAGTGGGAGGGAGTGGGGCAGGCTTGGGTGGGGGTTGCTATTGTGGACCCTGGTGGTGGGGTCCGCTGGGCTGGAGAGGTTCTTGCTGTTACTGGGTGCTCTGTTTCCTGTTGGAAGCTCCATAAATTTGTCTTTCCGTACTCCCTGTCCAGGGTTGTTGCTGGCTGTTTTCCAAGATGGCTATGCTGTGCTGTGTTGGCAGGGGACCTCCACTCTGTATCTCTCCTCTGTCTTCTGTCAGTTTCTTCTTCCATTTGGTGTTTGATGTTCTTTACCCCTTCTTTTGATGCTTAGGGTTCCAGACTGATGTTTGTATCTGTCTTACTTAGTTTTCCAGGTCTTTGCTGCAGAGCATTGGCATAGCGTGGCTGTCTAGGGAGCCATACTGGCTCTGCCCCCTCCAGTTTATTTTTGTTATTCGTGGTAGGTGTGTTCTCTAAAGTCATCATGAGCACTGAATTAGCAAATACTGAATCACAGCTCCTAGGGAAAATACAGGTTAGGTTCCTGTAAGCCTCCGGTCATGTATTTTTGTCAATTGGTCAATATATAATCTTGTATGTGTGTTTCTGTTTAAAGACACCTTACTTAATGTTGAGTCATCAACACTGAACTGACAGCCAACAGCACTATAACTCATGCCTGAGTGAAACTCATGTAACACATGTATTTTCCCCACAGGGCACATCACAGCCTTCTTGCATTTAGGAGCACTAGACAGCACGTCAGCACTATGCTTTGAGACCATTTTAAACAGTGAATTCACCAACAAAAACACAAAAATGTGCAAAACATGACACGGAATAGACCATGAAATGGTCAAGTTGTTTACAGTATGAGAACTGAAGCAAGAAGGCAGAGCATTGCCTTGTTTGACCCCAGCTTGGAATGTGTGCATCGGGTGCCTTGTATTTTTCACCACTCTGCACATGTCTGCAAATGACTACAAATGTGGCATTAGTATTGACTTTGAAGTTACAAATAAATTTTAGCAAGTAGGTGAATTCGCAAATTCAGAATCTGCAAATAGTAAGAGTTGACTGTATAAATTCTAAATATAGTCACCCATTACTCGGTGCTGTAAAGTCAATTCCGACTCATAGCAACCCTATAGGACAGAGTAGAACTGCCCCATAGGACTTCTGAGGCTGTAATCTTTACAGAAGCAGACTGCAGCTTCTTTCTCCTGCAGAGCAGCTGGTAGGTTCAAACTGCTGACCTTTTGGTTAGCAGCCAAGCATACTTAACCACTGTACCACTGGGGATCCTTAAAAGTAATCACAAGGAGTACTATAATATTCATGGTATAATACTTAAGAATAGCAAAGAATCAATGGAGGAAACTATCACAATGTACAGTATTTAGAACAACTAGACAGTGCATATCTTTGCCCCTAGAGCAGAATCTGTTATGAAAAACATTTTAATCCTAATTTATACTAGCTCATGTTTACATTTAAAAAGCTATTCCTGGATCAAAAGATTTAAAAGAAAGACATTAATGTTTTTTAGGTTCAAAGAGTGCCTATAAATTAATAAGGAAATAAGTCAAAAAATATGAAAATGGGCAAGTAAATGGACAGCATTTTTGCAGAAGAAGAAAGCAAATGATCAATGGCTATAAGTGAATATACTCAGCCTCGTTTTTAGCCAGAGAGATGTAAGCACATAACAACGATAACGCTCTCATCAGAACAGCCAGATTTATAGACTGATAACAACCAGTGGTGTCAGTGGCATGGGTGAATGTTGGTGGGCTTTAAATAGATGGCATCTTCTTGGAAAATCATGTGTAGTACTTATTAAAATTCTTAAAATATAAATTCTCTTTGCCCTAGCAGTCCCACTTTTAAAAAGATACTCTGTAGAAGTGATTATGCAAGTGTGTAAAGCTACGTGTGTAAAGATCAACAGTTGCAACGATATCTGTTTCTAATAGCAAAAAATTAGAAACAACTTAAAAGTCCATCAACAGTTGAAGGGTTAAATCAATTACAATGTAATCTTACTGTAAAATGCTATGCCATCATTAAAAAGAATGAGTAGGCTTATTCAACATTGTGCTGGAAGTCCTAGCCAGGGCAATTAGGCTAGATAAAGAAATAAAGGGCATCCAGATTGGCAAGGAAGAAGTAAAAGTATCTCTATTTGCAGATGACATGCTCTTATACACAGAAAACCCTAAGGAATCCTCCAGAAAACTACTGAAACGAATAGAAGAGTTCAGCAGAGTATCGGGATACAAGATAAACACGCAAAAATCAGTTGGATTCCTCTACACCAACAAAAAGAACATCGAAGAGGAAATCACCAAATCAATGCCATTTACAGTAGCCCCCAAGAAGATAAAACACTTAGGAGTAAATCTTACCAGAGATGTAAAAGACTTATACAAAGTACACTTCTGCAAGAAACCGAAAGAGACTTATATTAAGTGGAAGAATATACCTTACTCATGGATAGGAAGATTTACATTATAAAAACGTCTATTCTACCAAAAGCGATCTATACATTTAATGCAATTCCGATCCAAATCCCAATGACATTCTTTAATGAGATGGAGAAACAAATCACCTGTTTCATATGGACGGGAAAGAGGCCCCGGATAAATAAGGCATTACTGAAAGAGAAGGACAAAGTGGGAGGCCTCACTCTACCTGATTTTAGAACTTATTATATACCGCCACAGTAGTCAAAACAGCCTGGTACTGGTACAACAACAGATACGTGGACCAATGGAACAGAATTGAGAATCCAGGCATAAATCCATCCACATATGAGCAGCTGATATTTGACAAAGGCCCCAAAACAATTAAATGGGGAAAAGACAGCTTTTTTTAACAAATAGTGCTGGCATAACTGGATATCCATCTGCAAAAAAATGAAACAAGACCCATACCTCACTCCATGCACAAAAACTAACTCAAAATAGATCAAAGACCTAAATATAAAATCTAAAATGATAAAGATCATGGAAGAAAAAATAGGGACAATGTTAGGAGCCCTAATACATGGCAAAAACAGTATAGAAAACATTATAAAGAACATAGAAGAAAAACTAGATAACTGGGAGTTCCTAAAAATCAAACACCTATGCTCATCCAAAGACTTCACCAAAAGAATAAAAAGACTACCGACAGACTGGGAAAAAGTTTTTAGCTATGACATTTCTGATCAGAGCCTGATCTCTAAAATCTACATAATACTGCAAAAACTCAACTGCAGAAAGACAAATAACCCAATTAAAAAATGGGCAAAAGATATGAATAGACACTTCACTAAAGAAGACATTCAGGTAGCTAACAGATATATGAGGAAAGATTCACGATCATTAACCATCAGAGAAATGCAGATCAAAACTACGATGAGATTTCATCTCACTCCAACAAGGCTGGCATTCAACCAAAAAACACAAAATAACAAATGTTGGAGAGGCTGTGGAGAGATTGGAACACTTGGACACTGCTGGTGGGAATGTCAAATGGTACAACCACTTTGGAAATCCATTTTGGAGCTTCCTTAAAAAGCTAGAAATAGAACTACCATGTCATCTAACAATCCCACTCCTTGGAATATATCCTAGAGAAATAAGAGCCTTTACACAAACAGATACATGCACACCCATTTTTATTGCAGCACTGTTTACAATAGCAAAAAGATGGAAGCAACCATGGTGCCCATCAGTGGATGAATGGATAAATAAATTATGGTATATTCACACAGCAGAATACCATGCATCGATAACGAACAGTGAGGAATCTGTGAAATGTTTCATAACATGGAGGAACCTGGAAGGCATTATGCTGAGTGGAATTAGTCAGTTGCAAAAGGACAAATATTGCGTAAGACCACTATTATAAGAACTTGAGAAATAGTTTAAACTGAGAAGAACACATTCTTTTGTGGTTATGAGTGAGGGGAGGAAGGGAGGGTGGGAGAGGGGCCTTCACTAATTAGATGGTAGATAAGAACTACTTTAGGTGAAGGGAAAGACAACCACAATACAGGGGACCCAGTCAGCACAATTGGACTAAAGCAAAAGCAAAGAAGTTTCCTGAATAAACTGAATGCTTCGAAGGCCAGTGTAGCAGAGGCAGGGGTCTGGGACCGTGGTTTCAGGGGACATCTAAGTCAATTGGCATAATAAAATCTATTAACAAAACATTCTGCAACCCACTTTGAGAGTGGCGTCTGAGGTCTTAAATGCTAGCAAGCAGCCATCTAAGATGCATCAATTGGCCTCAACCCACCTGGATCAAAGGAGAATGAAGAACACCAAGGGCACAAGGTGATTACGAGCCCAAGAGACAGAAAGGGCCACATGAATCAGAGACTACATCATCCTGAGACCAGAAGAACTAGATGGTGCCTGGCTACAACCGATGACTGCCCTGACAGGGAACGCAACAGAGAACCCCTGAGGGAGCAGGAGAGCAGTGGGATGCAGACCCCAAATTCTCATAAGACCAGACTTAATGGTCTGACTGAGACTGGAAGAACCCTGGTAGTCATGGCCCCCAGACCTTCTCTTGGCCCAGGACAGGAACCATTCCCAAAGCCAACTCTTCAGGCATGGATTGGACTGGACAATGGGTTGGAGAGGGATGCTGGTGAGGAGTGAACTTCTTGGATCAGGTGGACACTTGAGACTATGTTGGCATCTCCTGCCTGGAGGGGAGATGAGAGGGTAGAGGAGGTTCGAAGCTGATGAAAAGGACATGAAAAGAGAGAGTGGAGGGAGAGAGCAGGCTGTCTCATTAGGGGGAGAGTAATTGAGAGTGCATAGCAAGGTGTATATGGGTTTTTGGGTGAGAGGCTGACTTGATTTGTAAACTTTCACTTAAAGCACAATAAAAATTATTAAAAAAAAAAAAGAATGAGTAGGGGAATTTACCTGGAATGATATAGTTTAACAAAATATTGCAGATCAGTTACATAAAATGGTATCAGTAGCTTAAAGTGGCTCTAAATATTTAGTGTACTCAGATACATAGCAGCAGCAAATGCCAGTCATCTCTGGAGTAAGTTTATTTTCCCCAGTTCTCAAAGAATTTCCTTGAAAATAAATTTCCAAGAGACAAAAATCATTCAAAATACAGGGAAACAAGGTACTGTGAGTAAGAAGCAACAGAAGTAGAGATAGCAGAAATAAACTCACAAATACTTTAGATATTGTGATCACCAGACACAGGCAATATTTAAAAAATGTTTATCATGTTTAAGAAATGAAAGAAAAGTTTATGTACAGAGAACAAGAAGCTATGTAGAATGACCAAGCAAATTTGATCAAGAACCAAAGATAGCATCTGGAAATAAAAAATATAATAAAAGAAACAAAAAAATTCTCAACTGGCAAAATTAAAAGTAGATTAGAAAGAGCTGAGGAGAGAATTAGTGAACTCAAAGGCAAATATGACTGAAGAAATGATCCAAAATATTACACAGAAATGACAGGGAAAAAAATATGAGGAGAAAAAAAGGTTAAGAAAAATTGTGAGTAGACTAGAAATGTGGAAATTTAACTGGAGTTCAGAAGAAAAAGAGAGAGAAAGGGGAGAAAGACAATATTTGAGAATAAAATGGCTAGGAATTTCCCAGAATGCCAAAAATTATCTTCCTTTAGTTTCAAGAGCAGGATAAATACAGAGAAAACCCGTGGCCAGACAAATCATAGTGAAACTGTAGAACCCCAAAGACAGAAGATAGTCAAAGGAGACGTATTACTTTCAAAGGAGCAACAAACTGACACCTGATTTTTTGACAGCTACAAAAGAAAAAAAAAAAATTTTTTTTTTTTTTTTTTTAATAAAAGAAGCCAGAGAGAAAATTATTTTCAACCTAGAGGTCGATACTTAGGAAAAAATATCTTTTCTGCATGGAGTTATTAAAAACTGGGAGGGTGAGGGGGTGGGGGGGGGTATGAAGGGTGGGAGGGTTTGGCTACTACCAGATCTTCGCTAAAGGAAAATCTACAGGTAGGAGGAAAGTGATTCCCATATTCAAGGTCTGAGATACAAAAAGAAATGGAGAGGATTTCTTAATACCCAAGACGGAATAAAGGGATTTGGATTTTGTCTCCTGCCTGAAACGCTGCAAACAGCAGTAAAATGGAATGGCGGTAGTGAAGGATTAAAAAGGGGCACAAGAAACCATTTGGAAGCGAAGACTAGGTTCATTTTTTGATTGCAGTGATGGTTTTTCGTATGTCAAAACTTATCATTCATTGTACATTTTACATCATGCAGTTTAGTGCATGTTAGAGGGCAGTGGTGGCTCCGTGGTAGAATTCTCGCCTTCCACGCAGGAGTCCTGAGTTTGATTCCCAGCCCATGCAGTTCAAGTACAGTCGTCACTTGTCTGTCAGCGGAGGCTTGTGTGTTGCTGTGATGCCGAACAGGTTTCAGCGGAGCTTCCAGACTAAGACAGACTAAGAAGAAAGGCCCGGCAATCTACTTCCAAAAATCAGCCAATGAAAACCCTATGATCACAGCTGTCCGATTCTGTTGTACACATGCCTGGGGCTGACTCAATGGCAGCTAACAACAGCAATTCTATGCCAGTTATATCTCCGTAATGCTATTTAAAAAAAGAAATGAAGAGCAGATAAATTGGTAAACGTGCGCATAAATGTAAACAATATAAAACAATAATATTAATGCCTTAAGGTGTGGAAAAAAGGTAGAATTTAAACACACAACCACAGTAGCATACTATTCCACAGGGGGATACCATTCCGATGGGGCTGAGAGTAATGCTTAGCTGAATAATAAAAGTATTGATTAACTTGAAGCTTGGTAAGTTAATTATGCTGTTGTTTTTCTGGGTAAAGACTAAAAAAAAGTATCAGACGCATAAATTCCAAACAAGTACTGGAAAAAAAATTGAATTAGAAAAAAATAATTGATCAGCCTCAAAATAAGGCCACAGAGAAGAGAAAAATAATCATAGGAAAGACAGGGCAATTTGGACATATAAGATGGTGGGTATACATCTAAACCTATCGGTGATCATAGAACAGAAATTAATTAAATGTCCCGGTTAAAACACACATTATCAGATTGGATTTTTAAAAATTTAGCTACATTCTATTAAAACAAACATGTCTAAAAGATAAGTTTCCAGAAAAGTTGAAAGTAAAATGATGTAAAAAGATATACCATGAAAACACTAAAAAGAAAACTGGTGTGCCTTTATTAAAATCAGTCAAAATACAAGTTTAGGCAAAATTCTCTATTAGAGAAAAATCAGGTCACTTCATAATGATAAAAAGGTCAAATTACAGGAAGACATATAAATTTAAGTTTGTAATCTCGAAATATAAAAAGCCAAAATGTCCCATATGATTCAGTTTTGGCCAACGAGCTCTAACTAGGATTGTGATGTGGCAACTGTGGTGAGCGTGATGGGTAAGCGCTCGGCTGCTAACCGAAAGGCTGGTGGTTAGCCACCCAGCGCCTCTGAGGGAGAGAAACCTGACGATCTGCTCCTGAAAAGATTACAGCCAAGAAAACCCAATGAGACAGTTCTGCTTTGTCACACGAGGTCACTATGAGTTGGAACTGACTTGACAGCACCCCACTACAATTTCCTTAAAAAAAAAAAAAGCCAGTGTGTGACCTTTCCCTCTTTTCTTCAAGCCTTCCTCCTTCCTGTTGCCTGAGTGTGGTCATGATGACTGGAGACGGAGCAGATCTTGGGAGTGTGGGTCTTGCACAGTAGAGTAACAAGATTGGAGAAACCTCAGTCCCTGAGGACTTCCACCACTGCAGACCTTAACTGCCCACTCCTGCCTGCTGGGTGAGTGAGGAACTTCTGCCTTACGTCAGCCTCTGTTTTTGAAGTCTCTAGCAGCAGACGCTAATCTTCGTTAATACAGAGTAAGCTTACAGAAGCCCAGGAAGTAGACGCTTTTACAAAGGAGTGGGGAAAGGTCATCCTTGCTTTCCTAATCCCAAAGTGCTCCTGAGATGTTATTACACACTTAGGTAATCAATATGACAGAAGAAAAAGTAGTTTTCCTCAAATGACAACTGGCAATATATTACGTGTGGTTTATTAATCTATGCGTCTGCCTCTTATTTTTAGTTGATTTTCAGTTAGGAAGGAAATAGAAGATTAATTAGTTTGGTTCATTTAGACTTCCTTTGTTTTCTACTTCAAGTACTTAAATATTCACAGAAATTGGCAAATGGTCCGTTTGTGTTTAATATCCTCTAAAGGAGATTTAATTGATAAAATGGAATCTCCCTCAGAGAAGCCACACATTCCAGTCCCTATTCCATACCTGATTATACACAGAGAAATAGAGCTAGATGTCTGTAATCACTAGAGAGACTAGTTTTACTCCTGCTGTTGCAGTTTCTTTTGTTTTTCAATCCGGCGACAAGACCTAGAGAAGAATTATTCAACCACAAACACTTGCCAGCTTTTAAAGGGGTGAGAAATTTAATCATAGAGTCAGAGGAAGATTTCAGTGTGGAAAACCAAAAGCCAGTCACCTCGCTAAATGCTCTTCATGACTGTAATGGCAAAAGCTAATAGATCCTGGCATATTTGGATTGGTGCAAATCCACACTAGAGTGTATCTCAGGAAATGACTTAAGACTTTGGAGGTTTCAGGTATACAGGGAGATCAATGAATTAGGTCCCTGGATATTGTAAATGGTTTGTGCTTGACTACTAACCTAAAGGTTCACACCTACCCAGTGGCACTTCAGAAGAAAGGCCTGGCAACCTGCTTCTATAAAGATTCCAGCCAAGAAAATTCTATGGAACAGTTCTACTCTTTAACACATGGGGTTGCCATGAGTTGGAATGGACTCCATGGTACTGAGTTTGGTTTTGTTATGGTTTTTTGTTTTTATCAATGAATTAACTCCGCGGTCTCCAAACTCTTTCCAAAGGGTACGTGGATGTAGATAATATAGGAAATTAATTTCCAGGCTCCAGATTGTTTCTAAAATTTATGTGTCTGAGAACATTCTTATGAGCAAAGCCTCATTCTGACTTTCTCATTACCTCCCCTTTCACAATCATCCTTCCCCCTCTCTACAAGACTTTAAGATATATTCCGGTCAATGAAATAAACAAGTCCTGTCACCACAAAATCTTAATTTATTAATTTTCTTACAAATAAATCACACTGAATGATTTTCATTGCATTTATCCATTATTTCATTATTTGAATAGAATAACACTCCTGGCTTTACTCTCTTTAATAATATTACAAAGTTGAGCTGCAAAACACTACTAGTCACCCAAAGAATGCTTGTCTTCTCAAAATAAGAGATAGCCTCCCTTAGCCACGTTCTCGTTGGGTAGAGACACGTGATTTACTAGGCATCTGGAAGCCATTCTTTTAAGACGTCTTCAGTGTTTCCTTTGGTGTTACTCTGAGACATCACCCGGATATTATTAATCCTCAGTTTGTTTTTCCAAAATATCAAGTCTCACGTTAAGTCCTTTATTCTCCATGCGGATTTCTGGAGTAATCACTTCTTGGCTAGACTACACATTTTCTATATCAAATAATTTCCCCTACATTCCAGTGTATTTTGCTCTGAGTTTCCATTTTCTAAAAATCCAGAACAGGGACCAAGTGCTGCTTGACATAAAATGGGTTTAAAAAATGCTTTACAGTGTTCTTATTTAGATACAAGAGAAATCTTAGAATAAGAAAGAGAGACTTGGAGTAAAATAATTTGAAAAAGATAAAGGCATGAAAAAATAACAGAAGTGAATTTGTACACCTAACTATTAATTCGGACTATTTGTCTCGGGTATCATTGCTAGAGAATAAAGACTCTGCTAAAGTGGCTGAAACACCATGGTAATGTAATGGGAATAAAGATCAAGATAACAGGTTTGAAGAATGTTGAAGGAGATGAAGAGTGCTTCGGAAGACTGAATTAACTAGTGCCAATTATTTCTTCATCCTCCTTTCGCAGTGTTGTACATTCACACCCTTTCTGTGGTTTCATGGTGGGCAAATAGCACTTCTTCACTTTTTGACTTTGGCCTTGATTATGTGACTTTCTTTGGCCAATGGAATGTCAGTGGCCATCATGCCACCAGAGGCTTGGAATGTCCATGGAAATAATTCACCTTGGCACAGGTAGCCATCACCCCTTAGCTTGGGTCCCAGAATGAGACCCGTGGAGCAGATTCACAGCCTGGAGCCAAGCCCAGCAGACACACAGCCTAAAGCAGAGGCCAGTCTGAATCAGCCAAGCTGCAACTGACCTGCCAGATCCATGAGTGTGAGCATAAACCCATGAGGTTTGGGGGTGATTTGTTATGTAGCATTATTGCAGCAACAGTTGATTGTCACGGAAACCTTACCTACCCTGATGGTCTGTGTTGATCAGGACTGGATCTATTTAGGCCTGTGTGACAATTAATCCAACCTGGGTCATGGGGAACAAGCCTGCTATGTGGTTGGCTCTGGTTCATCTTGAGAAGTTGATTTACCTCTGGCTATTTTTTTCTTGGAGTTCCTAGGTGGTATAAACAGTTAAGGCACTTGGCTGCCAGCTGAAAGGCTGGAAGTTTAAGTCCACCCAGAGGCACCTAGTCAGTCACTGAAAACCTTACGAATGGCAGTTCTATGCTGACACATATGAAGTCACTATGAGTCGAAGCTGGCTGTGCAGCAACTGGTTGGTTCTTTTTTTCTTAAAAAACACAATGATGGGCAACAACTGTTTTTACTGTTGTCCAGACATTTCCATATTTCTAAACAGCATGCTTAAACTATTATTTCTTTGATTTTTCATTTTAAGAGATTATTATTGACTTCTTACCATTACATTATCACCATTCTTGCCCTATACCAATGCCACCATGTCCCCTGTCCCTATACCTGGATATACTGTTGCAAGGACTATTCCATGTCAGTGCCTGTAGATGTTTTCTTTTAGGCTGCGCAGTCTCAGATCT
The DNA here is from genome assembly GCF_030014295.1 of Loxodonta africana. Classification (NCBI taxonomy): domain Eukaryota; kingdom Metazoa; phylum Chordata; class Mammalia; order Proboscidea; family Elephantidae; genus Loxodonta; species Loxodonta africana. Next base: position 170,021,095 of record NC_087345.1, on the reverse strand, counting down.
AACTAAAGACAGAAGCCAAGTTGCCAGTGTGAGGAAGGCAGCTAGGAGAAGGGACCCCAGGCTCCTCAAGACTCAGTGTGTGCGTTTTTGCTTCCTCCCCATGATTTCAGTACAATGCTCTCACTGTGCCTGGTGCCCTGCTGTTGAGAAGAGGATGTGGGGGTCCAGCCAACCTTTGAACAAGGTCTTCAAGAATTTTCGTTTTAGACCACGCGCACCATGGCCTTTAGGGATACCTACAAATTCTGAGTCTCTCCAGGGTCTGTGATTAGCAAATATTTTATTCTTGTTGGCTTTGACATCCCCTCCACCTCCGTCCCAACCTACTAGGTTTTAGCTTTCTCCTCTCTGCTAAGCTATTTCAACTCTTCTGTTTTCTGGAGCCCTGGTGGCACAGTGGTTAAGAGCTTGGCTGCTAACAAAAAGGCCAGCAGTTGTAATCCACCAGCCACTCCTTGGAAACCCTGTGGGGCAGTTCTACTCTGTCCTACAGGGTCGCTATGAGTTGGAATCGATTTGATGGCAACAGGTTATCTGCTTTCTTATCCACAATTTATTGACCTGTTTCATCTATTTCGTCTTCCCTTCCATGCTCTTTTCCCGCTGTAATTTTAGTGAGTATTTTTTAGGATGTGTGCAATTCCCATATTTAACTGGAAGTTTGGTGATGTAGCTTATAGGTTTAAAACACCATTAAACCTATTTTTATCATTACCATAGGTTTTCTTCCAAAATCTTCTTTCAAGCTTTTCTTCTAAATAATACTGAGGTTCGTGACATGTTTTCATTGTCCCCCAAATAGCAATCTGAGATTCCAATCATTTTTATTATTTTCCAGTTAAAAGGCCAACCAATTGCATTATGTGTAAATGCCAGATAAATCAAAACCCGTTGCCGTCAAGTGGATTCTGACTCACAGTGACCCTATGAACAGAGTAGAACTGCCCCATAGGGTTTCTAAGGCTGTAATCTTTACCGAAGCAGGCTGCCACATCTTTCTTCAGTGGAGCAGCTGGTGGGTTTGAACTGCCCACCTTTTGGTTAGCCGCCAAGTGCTTTACCATTTTGCCACAAGCGCTCCTTAATGCCAGATAAGGACCAGAGAAAACACTTATAATTAATCTTTCTCCATGAAGTTGCTTCAAGACAAAACATGTAAGCTAATCCTACAACTGTAGTGTAGAATCAAAATCATTCTGTTTGTACCCATGAAATGATCTGTTTTGTTATCTAATAAAAAGGTCTAATTTTTAATGTATACCATTTAAATTTACTCATATGTCCTGTCTTTTTTTTTCTATACTGTCCTCATTTTTTTTACTACATGAACACAGGCTTATTGTAACAAATCAAAAAATAATTAATAGTTTCCCTCCCCCCATTAACTCTCTAATGCAACCTAGATTACTGGTTTTGTGTGAAATTATCCACAATTTGTACATATACAATAGAACTAGTAGGTTAAAATTGTTCACTAATTTGCAATATTGGATTCGAGATACAATAGATAATTGATCCCAGAGTGAGGTACTAGGCTGAGATGTAAAATTTTACAGGATATAACTGGAAAGTCAATTACCTGACTCACCCACTTTGAAGTTATGGGAGGAAAGTGAGTGGATTTCCAGGGAGGAGCACTTTGGAGAGACCTGTACTATCCATCTCCTTTCTACTTGCTGCTCCCCTCCACCCCGACCTTATGTCAGAGAAGGAGGGGGAGAAGGGCTTCAAGGAGACCACTTAGAGGGCTTCATATGTGTTCTTTGCCCTTTGCAGTTGGCGGCAGGGAAGGACACAGCGGACTGGTGCCTGACTCCACCTGAGGAATCTGGGTGACGGGAGACAGGCTGGGTAGTAGCTGCTTTGGCAGCAAAGTGGAGGAGAACATCTACTGTGCTGCAATTGACCTGCACTTCCAGAGTTTGCTGGGCAAACAACAAGTGCTTCCCGTGGACCAGATGTGGGCTATGGGGGAAAAATCCTATGCACTTATGAGAGGAAGGAGAGGGGGACAACGGCTATAGGAGCTCAGCAGACAGCACAAACCAGTTGTCATCCAGTCGACTTCGACTCATGGCCATGCCACGTATGTCAGAGTAGAACTGTGCTCCATAGGGTTTTCAATGGCTGATTTTTCATAAGTTGATTGCCAGGTCTTTCTTCTGAGGTACCTCGGAGCGGACTCAAACCTCCAAGCTTCCAGTTAGTAGCCGTTCTGGGATGGAGCAAAACACAGGTAAAAGGGCACCAATAATGCAAGTTTTCTAAGAGCCAAGAAAAACACCCACCAGTGAAAGATCCACCTTCAGCTTCACCCAGAGACTCCAAAGCTAGCTAATGACAGAACCAGGCAGTTAAGAAGTTTCCTGGTCCTTTTTCCTTTTTCTCCCTTCCCTTCCTTTCTTATCCTGAAGGATTGTAGTGAAACTGCAGGTAGGAAATAGTGAAGACAAGCTAGAAAGAAGAGCTGACCACCGATTCTAAATTTCCCTTGACCTTGGCCGGCACTTTGGCTAGTCTGGGATGCTTGCCTGGTGGGACAACCCAGAACTCTATTTCCAAGGAGTCTGAGCAGGGACGGATCACCCAATAAGCAAGGTACCCATGGACTTACTTGCGCTTACTTACTAATCTCTGGTAGACAATGTCACCTGTGAAACCCATGTGAAATTGCTCACTACCGATTATTAAGCAAACACAATTAAGCCCGTGCACACCTGGTTTACTGTGCATACCTTGCTAACTGGTAAATCCACCCCTGGGCCTGAGCCCTTAGTTGCCTTGACCTGGTCAGCCCATGGTTGCTGTCATTTCCTATTCACAGTTATGGGAAGGCATGGAGTACTAAGAGATGCCCAACTGAATGCTTTGGGTTCTAAACATTCTCCTTCGTGATGATAGCATCCTTGCTCTCATAGTAATCATGGTCAATCAGTTACATGACCAGCATAGTAACTCCATTAAAAAAATTATATATGTGTGTGTGTACACATATACACACACATACACACATATACACAGACACACACATATCTGCTGGTCCACTGGCATGAGGAGCCCAAAATGGCTAAGTAGTAGTCACAACTTCAAGTTCAATGGAACCCTTTCTGTATTCCCTGATGGGAGCAGTCTCCACATGGGAAGCAGAGCCCAAGGTTGTGGGAATGGGAAGCCCAAATTCCACACGTGGGCCACTGGGAGTTATAGTGAGAAGGGTCACATATTGGTTTACACACTCATGTGTTCTAGGTCTTGGGGAAAACAGCAGTACCTGTCAGCTTTAATTCAGTGATATGCCACATCTTGGAGGATGGAGACCCAACCCTGCAAAGTGTTTCTCCATACTGGCACCTTAGCTGAGCCTTCAATAGGTCATTCCAGTATTCTATCAGGCAGGCTGCTTCTGAGTGATGTGGTTGTGGTAAGAGCAGCGACTCTCACAATCATGGGCCTATGGTTGCATCTTTTTCTCTTGGCCACACACAATGCTGTGTGAGATGCCATGTTGGTGAGTCAGGCATTGTGGTAGTGTTGCTGGCAGAGGCACTGTGACAGGGAAGGCAGACCCACATTTGGAGTGCATATCAGTTCTAGGAAGGAGGAATCTTTGTTATCTCAAAGTTGGAAGAGATCCAGTTCTAGTTCCTAAACCCCCTACTAGTCGCTGCGGTGTTGACTCTGACTCTAGGGTCCCACGTGTGTCAGAGTAGGACTGTGCTCCGTAGGGTTCCCAATGGCGGCTCTTTTGGGAAGTAGATCACCAAGCTTTTCTTTAGAGGCCAATCTGGGTGTATCTGAACCTCCAACATTTTGGTCAGCACCAAGCATGTTAACCATTGGCGTCACACTTTACCACCCTAAATTATACAGCTGTGGTCCCCAGTCGGTCCCTGGCTGGAGCAAACGATTTGCGCTTGACGATGGCTTGAACCCACCTGTGGCACTGCAGAAGAAAGACCTGGCAATCTGCTTCTGTAAAGCAGTTGTAAAGCTTGTGCAGCAGTTCTACTCCATAAAGCATGGGATTGTCACGTCCCCTGCAACGCAAAACGTTCGTTTGCTTTTGATCCTCAATCACTCTACCCACTCCGAGATGGTGTATTGCCCATTCTTTTTTTCCCCAAATATCCTTTTATTGACTTCTTCAACCTCCACTGTTTTTTTCAGAGTTGGAACTCTTGCTGGTGAGTGTCTACGGGTGAAGACCATCCAAAGGGTCAAAGGTAAAAAGCATTTAAAAAGATGGGCAAGTGTCTGTTTCATTTCCATTCTCTGAACTAGACTATTGAAATACAGTCTCTACTTTCCCAGTGAGTACAATGTTACCATTAGCCCTCAAATATCCTAGGAGAGGCCCTATGCTATTTCTGAGAACTCACTGAAGATTTTAGGTTGCCTGCATGCTTGTTTGGAAGCATGTGGAGAAATACAAAACGATGCTCCTAACGAATATTGTATATTTGTTTTCTGATACACATATGTAACCCACACACGCGTATAATTTTATTGTGCTTTAGGTGAAGGTTTACAGAGCAAGTTAGTTTTTCATTCAAAAACTTATACACAAATTGTTCTGTGACATGGGTTGCGATCCCGGCAATGTGACAGCAATCTCCCTCTTTCCACCCCCGGGGTTCTCCGTGTCCACTCGTCCAGTTTTCCTGTCCAGGAAATGTTAGTTTTTGGAGTTGCCGCTGAACCCTCTAGCTGCACATTAACGTAAACATTTCACCAGCTCGTGGAGTGAGGTTGGAGGTCTCCAGGCAGGGGATGACGGAGAGCAGCGGTTGCCTGTGCCAGGCCCGGCCAGCCCGGCGGGGCGCGGCACCTGCGGGGAGGAGCGGGCAAGCGGCGCGCTGCGGAGGTGCAGACGGCGTGAGCCTGGGGGCGCCTGGGCCGGTGCCGGGTCCGCGTTAGGGCAACATTAAAGGCAAAGGCAATTCCGCTGGCCGCGGCCGCCGCCGAGGGGGCGCGCGGAGCTCGGGTTTCCTCAGCCGAGTGTTTACCGCGCATCCTAGCAACAGCCCGGGCGCGGAGCGGCCGCGGCGTAGGGCACCGTCGGGCGCGGAGCCGAGGCGCCGGCAGGTGAGCGGAGCCCGCGGGCGCAAGGCGGCGGGAGGCGGGGGAGGGTCTCGCTACTGCCAGGGTCCCGGCGACCCGGCTGCGAGCGCGCGACAAGCTGCCTCCCGCGGGACCTGCCTGCGCCAGCCGCGCGCTGGAGTCTTCGCAGCCGTAGGAGTTGTTCCAGAAAGGGGGCCCGCTCTCAGGCCCCGCTGCGCTCCTCTCGCCGCCTTCCCTTTCTGGCCCGAGATCCTTTTTTCCTCCTCTTTCTCCTACCCTCTTTTTTTTTCCGCCCCCGCGGGAACCCAGAACTGCCCAGGCCTTGCACCTCTGCTCCTCCGACTCCGCGCCGCCTTTCCACCTTGCAGGTTCCAAATCTTTTTCTATATCCGCCCCACTTCCCCGGCCGCTTCCCTGACTCTCAGCCCTTCTGTTTCTACCGTTTCCTTTCTCCTCCGCCCTTGCAGCTTTGCCTTCTTCTGTTTGGCCTTCGCAGCCCCATTCGCGCACCGCACCCCCTACCTCCCAATCCCCGGAAACCTATGCTTCCAACTCAGAAACGCCTTCTTCCTGAAACGCGTCTGGTTTGGGCCATCTCGCAGTATCTCCCCTCGGGGTTTGGGTTTGATTCCATTTAGGGCCAAGCTCATGCCATCCGAAATTTTAATTTTTTCTGCAGATCTTTCTGAATGGCTTCGTCGTTCTCAGAATTCTGGTGTGTGAGCTGACTTCCAACTGATATTACCAACTATATTTACATATCTCAGAGGGGACGCATTTCTGTAGCCTCACCGTCTTGGTTTTGCTTCTCCTTAAGTGTTATACAGAAATTATTCACGAATGGGTTTTATTTTGTTATTAATGTTACTGCAAGTTTGAAAATGACCCTTAAAACAAACAAAACACAAATTCCGTATCTATTTAATTGGTAGAAAAAAAGAAAAATGAGTGCAAAGTCATTCCCAGTTTATGTAAACAGCCACACATACATAAGAACTTCTTTTTTCTTTTAATAGTTAAATGTTTTTTTCTATGAAATCTTACTTTTAATTCAAAGACACGTACTGTGTTTTCACATGTGTTCTAAGTATGGAATGGATCAGATGGGTTGGTAGTGGGTAGTAACTGAGAACAGCAGCCTTGATAAACGTGTTAGTTTTTGTATCTTTCCCTGAGTTATACTGATCACTTTCAGACACCAATGGAAGTAGTGGAATAAATGCTATATCTTTGGTTCTCTTGGTAAATTAAGAAGCCATCAGCAATTTCTACTTAAGGTGCACCCGGTTGCCCTATTTTTTAAAAACTCATTCGGTTAGGCCTGCAAAGCCCTTCTTCCTCTTCCTCTTCTTCTTTTTTTAACCGTTTTATACATGGGCTCTTCTACTTTGGGACCCTGGTCCACGTGTTTTTTTTTTTTTAATATTGTGCTTGCCTCATTCAGGCTTTCTCAGGCCTTCTACTAACCATCCTTCTTGAATAAAGCCTGCCATTTCTTCAAATCCTGGTTCACAAGACTCAGAAAAACAATTTGAATAACCTTACATATAATCTATCCTTACAGTTGTGTAAAATTTATCACAACTAAAAGAACAATGTTTTGCTTTTCTTAGCTCCTTTTTTTTTTCTTTTATTAAGCTTCAAGTGAACGTTTACAAATCCAATCAGTCTGTCACATATAAGTTTACATACATCTCACTCCCTACTCCCACTTGCTCTCCCCCTCTTGAGTCAGCCCTTTCAGTCTCTCCTTTCTTGACAATTTTGCCGGCTTCCCTCTCCCTCTATCCTCCCATCCCCCCTGCAGACAAGAGTTGCCAACACAATCTCGAGTGTCCACCTGATATCATTAGCTCACTCTTCATCAGCGTCTCTCTCCCACCCACTAACCAGTCCCTTTCATTTCTGATGAGTTGTCTTCGGGGATGGTTCCTGTCCTGTGTCAACTGAAGGTCTGGGGAGCATGGCCGCTGGGATTCCTCCAGTCTCAGTCAGACCATTAAGTTTGGTCTTTTTATGAGAATTTGGGGTCTGTATCCCACTGATCTCCTGCTCCCTCAGGGGTCCTCTGCTGTGCTCCCTGTCAGGGCAGTCATCGATTGTGGCCGGGCACCAACTAGTTCTTCTGGTCTCAGAATGATGTAGCTCTCTGGTTCATGTGGCCCTTTCTGTCTCTTGGGCTCTTAGTTGTCGTGTGGCCTTGGTGTTCTTCCTTTTCCTTTGCTCCAGGTGGGTTGAGACCAATTGCTGCATCTTAGATGGCCGCTTGTTAGCATTTAAGACCCCAGACGCCACATTTCAAAGTGGGATGCAGAATGATTTCATAATAGAATTATTTTGCCAATTGACTTAGAAGTCCCCGCAAACCATGTTCCCCAGACCCCCGCACTTGCTCCGCTGACCTTTGAAGCATTCATTTTATCCCGGAAACTTCTTTGCTTTTGGTCCAGTCCAACTGAGCTGACCTTCCATGTATTGAGTGTTGTCTTTCCCTTCACATAAAGCAGTTCTTATCTACTGATTAATCAATAAAAAACCCTCTCCCACCCTCCCTCCCTCCCCGCCTCGTAACCACAAAAGTATGTGTTCTTCTCAGGTTTACTATTTCTCACGATCTTATAATAGTGGTCTTATACAATATTTGTCCTTTTGCCTCTGACTAATTTCACTCAGCATAATGCCTTCCAGGTTCCTCCATGTTATGAAATGTTTCAGAGATTCGTCACTGTTCTTTATCGATGCGTAGTATTCCATTGTGTGGATATACCACAATTTATTTACCCATTCATCTGTAGATGGACACCTTGGTTGCTTCCAACTTTTTGCTATTGTAAACAGAGCTGCAATAAACATGGGTGTGCATATATCTGTTTGTATGAAGGCTCTTGTATCTCTAGGGTATATTCCTAGGAGTGGGATTTCTGGGTTGTATGGTAGTTCTATTTCTAACTGTTTAAGATAACGCCAGATGGATTTCCAAAGTGGTTGTACCATTTTACATTCCCACCAGCAGTGTATGAGAGTTCCAATCTCTCCGCAGCCTCTCCAACATTTATTATTTTGTGTTTTTTGGATTAATGCCAGCCTTGCTGGTGTGAGATGGAATCTCATCGTAGTTTTAATTTGCATTTCTCTAATGGCTAATGATCGAGAGCATTTTCTCATGTATCTGTTGGCTGCCTGAATATCTTCTTTAGTGAAATGTGTGTTCATATCCTTTGCCCACTTCTTGATTGGGTTGTTTGTCTTTTTGTGGTTGAGTTTTGACAGAATCATGTAGATTTTAGAGATCAGGCGCTGGTCGGAGATGTCATAGCTGAAAATTCTTTCCCAGTCTGTAGGTGGTCTTTTTACTCTTTTGGTGAAGTCTTTAGATGAGCATAGGTGTTTGATTTTTAGGAGCTCCCAGTTATCTGGTTTCTCTTCGTCATTTTTGGTAATGTTTTGTATTCTGTTTATACCTTGTATTAGGGCTCCTAGGGTTGTCCCAATTTTTTCTTCCATGATCTTTATCGTTTTAGTCTTTATGTTTAGGTCTTTGATCCACTTGGAGTTAGTTTTTGTGCATGGTGTGAGGTATGGGTCCTATTTCATTTTTTTGCAAATGGATATCCAGTTATGCCAGCACCATTTGTTAAAAAGGCTATCTTTTCCCCAGTTAATTGACACTGGTCCTTTGTCAAATATCAGCTGCTCATACGTGGATGGATCTATGTCTGGGTTCTCAATTCTGTTCCATTGGTCTATGTGTCTGTTGTTGTACCAATACCAGGCTGTTTTGACTACTGTGGCTGTATAATAGGTTCTGAAGTCAGGTAAGGTGAGGCCTCCCACTTTCTTCTTCTTTTTCAGTAGTGCTTTGCTTATCCGGGGCTTCTTTCCCTTCCATATGAAATTGGTTATTTGTTTCTCTATCCCCTTAAAATATGACATTGGAATTTGCATCGGAAGTGCGTTGAATGTATAGATGGCTTTTGGTAGAATAGACATTTTTACTATGTTAAGTCTTCCTATCCATGAGCAAGGTATGTTTTTCCACTTAAGTATGTCCTTTTGAATTTCTTATAGTAGAGCTTTGTAGTTTTCTTTGTATAGGTCTTTTACATCCTTGGTAAGATTTATTCCTAAGTATCTTATCTTCTTGGGGGCTACTGTGAATGGTATTCTTAGCTCCTTTTTAAGGGTCTTCTAAGATTTTTTTTTTAAGATGTTACTATATGGTATGCTGTCTGCCACAGCGTTATGTAATGTAATCTATGTAATTTCACATTTTTCTTTAAAAAGGTGAAAGAAGGAGGAGCACTGCTTAAGAACTCAGCTGCTAACAGAAAGGTTGGCAGTTCGAATCCACCAGCCACTCCTTAGAAACCCTATGGGGCAGATTTGGGGTGGCTATGAGTTGGAATCAACTTGATGGCAACAGATTTGGTTTTGGTTTTATCTTTATGTTGTTGTTAGCTGCCGTTGAGTTGATTCCGACTCACAGCGACCCTATGCACAACAGAACGAAACACTGCCAGGTCCCGCGCCATCGTTACAATCGTTGTTATGCTTGAGCCCATTGTTGCAGCCACTGTGTCAATCCACCTTGTTGAGGGTCTTCCTCTTTTCCGCTGACCCTGTACTCTGCCAAGCATGATGTCCTTCTCCAGGGACTGATCCCTCCTGACAACATGTCCAAAGTACGTAAGACGCAGTCTCGCCATCCTTGCCTCTAAGGAGCATTCTGGCCACATTTCTTCCAAGACAGATTTGTTCTTTCTTTTGGCAGTCCATGGTATATTCAATATTCTTTGCCAACACCACAATTCAAAGGCGTCTTATTCATTGTCCAGCTTTTACATGCATATGATGCGATTGAAAATACCATGGCTTGGGTCAGACGTACCTTAGTCTTCAGGGTGACATCTTTGCTCTTCAACACTTTGAAGAGGTCCTTTGCAGCAGATTTACCCAGTGCAATGTGTCTTTTGATTTCTTGACTGCTGCTTCCATGGCTGTTGATTGTGGACTGGTGATATAGGATCACCAAGTGTTACACTTGAGGTTAAAAGCAAACAGACCTGTCCACTTAAGCCATCCTCTGTAAGTTAAGACTTTTTATACTTGTGCTTTCTGAAACTGAAGAGTGTCACACACATACATCGGCACATGCTTATACGTTCAGAATCTTAATCATTTTCCGTCAACTAGCCATAGAAGCAACACACTGGGATAAGAAAACAAATGCAACATATAAAAAAGAGACAAATATGTACTTTATATATTTTAGTTTACTAGCACTTATCTGGAGCCCTGGTGGCTAACTGGTTAGGAGCTTGGCTGCTAACCAGAAGGTCAGCAGTTCAAATCTACCAGCCGCCCCTTGGAAACTCTATGGGGCAGTTCTAGTCTGTCCTGTAGGGCTGCTGTGAGTCGGAATCAACTCGATGGCACACAACAACAACAAGCGCTTATCTAGATGAGTAGCGGTCAATCCAATCGCATCCAGTACCCAGTTGTATAGCAAATATTTTCTAATGCCCACTTTACTATTCTGAAGTAGAAATCATGGCTAATAATCCTACCTGTGTTCATAATTTTAAAGATTGATATAGTGCTCTAGCTGTAAAATAAAACTAAAAGGATAGTAGTTGTAAGACAATATCAGTTGGTAAATGGTTGGGTGCCACCACACTGGAGTATATCATGGAGCAGTCAGATGCTCGAGGCCTTAGGTAGAATTACTGTGAACAGAGCAGCTCCAAATGCAGGCTGATGCAGGTGTGTGTTGACTCCACAGCAATTGGTTTTTTGTTTTTCTGTGGGGAGTTGAGGAGTCAGGGAAAGTTGTCTTTTCTATCGAATTGAAGAACAAGTAAAACCAAAAAAAGAACGTCTGTGGTTGAGTCGATTCTGACTCATACAGTCCCGTGCATTACAGAGTAGAACTGCTCCACGGGGTATTCTGGGCTGTAATCTTTATGGAAGCTGATTGCCAGGACTTTATTTCGTGGTGCTGCTAGGTGGGTTTGAACCATCAACCTTTTAGTTAGCAGTTGAATGCTTGACCGTTTATTCCAGCCAGGGACCTTCTGAAGAGCTATTAGATAACTAAAAAATGCATCTCTACGATTAATTAAGCAGAATGTGGGTTTGGGTAGTACTAGTCTAGAATCTTAAAAATGAAGAATGTTTTTATGAAAAGTTGTGTGCTGTGTTCTCTTTGTAACTTTCTCCTCTGATGTAGCGTGTATGCTGAGCTCAGATTTGAGCATTCTCGGATGCCATGGGCGTAGCGCTGACAAGGTCAGCCCAGTGGACTGCTGCTGGACATGGGACTGCAACTCTGGAAGTTACCCCCCTAAATGAAGCGATACTGAAAGAAATTATTGTGTTTGTGGAGAGTTTTATCTATATGTATCCCCGAGAGGCAAAATTTGTTTTCGTAGAGCCACTTGGATGGAAAACAAATTTGGAGCCCTCAGCATTTGGATCAGGGTATGTTGTCAGGTAAGCCAGGTAACTGCTTCTAGAATTTGCTGTTTTATTGTTCAATTTGTGTTGACTAGTCGTATGTTTGGGGCAAGTCATTTAACTGCTCTGAAACTCAGAAATCTTTTAAACTGGGGGTTGCAAGCTGGAGGCCCTCAGGTGAAATCAGGAGATACCTGTTTGGCCAATGCAATGTTAACCTATTTTTTAACATTTAATTTGAATTGCTTTTTATAGGAGATGTATTCTCCAGTTCACCACACTCCTAACATTCCATGTTGCTTTATACCTGGCCTATCCACCCATCTCTATTACCTGACAGACCTCAGTAGGCATTGGTTTTGTGCCCTTTGATTTAGAGAAAATCCCTCTGGTGTTTAAATCTGTCCATTCCCGGGAGCATCAGGGGAGGGTGGAAAGTTCTGCTCGATGTAAGGGTGAGAATTCTTAACAATTAGAGCTGTCCCCAAATGAGAACTTGTAAAAATCTTTCCAAATCTGAGATTTAAAAAAAATCCAGTATCTATGTCTGTCTCTAACAGTGGGCTGTCAACTTTTGCCTTTCTAAACTTGGCATGTGTATATGTATATGTGTATGTATATGTAGATGTATGTGTGTGGATGTATATGTGTATATATATATTTTTTCATAAATATATATATATATAATTTTTTAACCAGCCTTAGTTTTGTGTTCTGACTTATACAGACATGGCCACACCTTTCACCTCGTTAGGTAAGCTGTAACACACTCCTGAAATGTATGACTGTATTACTCTTTCTCTGTCCTTGTCTACATTCTTTTTTCTGTATTTCCATTCTTGTATCTCTGCACACCGTCTTTATGTACAGCGTTTCCTCTAAGCAAGAAGTTTTGACATTTTGATACCACATGTGTTTTAAAACCATTACCCCCTCCCTTTTTTTTGGTCTGTTTGTCTTTTGTCAAATTTACCATGTAACTTGGTCTTGGGCCAATTTTTCTATCCATTATTTTGGTTTCTGACCTTTATTGATATCTTTAAAGTTCGAAAGGATGAACGGGGTTTGATAATATCACTAGTTGTATCTGAAGAAAGCACCACCCATCTGTCAGTTTGTCACACTGTGGTGGCTTGTATGTTGCTATGATCTGGAAGCTATGCCACTGGTATTCCGGGTACCAGCAGGGTCACCCAGGTGGACAGATTTCAGTGGAGCTTCCAGACTAAGACAGACTAGGAAGAAAGGCCTGGCAATCTACTCCCAAAAATTAGCCAATGAAAATTCTGTGGGTTGCAGAATATTGCCTGAGACTTCAACTCACTTACTTATTTTGGGTGCATATCCAGAGCGTCGAATCACTGGAGGAGACCATCGTGTTTGGTAAAGTGGAGGGCCAACAAAGATGAGGGAAACCCTTAATGAAATGGATTGACAATGGCTGCTGCAACGGACTCAAACTCAGCAACGATCATGAAGGTGGTGCAGGACTGGGCAGCATTTTTTTCTGCTGTACATAGGGTTGCCATGAGCCAGAGCTGACTCAAAGGCAACTTAACAACAACATTTGAAGGAAACCCTACCTGTGTGGCCTTGATGAAAACCAGCCAGGTATTGATTGCCCTGATGAGGAATACATCTGAGATTTGGCAATAGTGGAGAATACCAAATGGTTTCACATCCAGGTCTTGACCATACCCCTTACTCTACTCCCCAAATCAAAGAAGTTTTAGCAACCCATAGCCACTGAGTGTCTGCTACTTCTAGCAACATAACATGTGATGTAAACCAGAGATGCCCTCATTGGTCAGAGGCATCTATTACTAAAACATAATCCCAGCCACCTCATTCTTTGCCCTTTAGTTTGCACTCTCTCTCTTTTCTTAGCTGCTAGTATTTTTTTAGCCCCTAGTACTCTGTTTATGCATTTCTTTACAGTGGGGGAAGCTGTTCTCCTTCCAAACAGGTTTCAGACCTGTTAAGTCCATTTAAGTCGGGAAGGCCAAAGTCATCATGAAGGGTTTAAGCTTGATGTCTCTGGCTGTGTTTTTACCAAGTAGGAATGTCCTTTGATATTTTAAAACAAAGGCCTATTCCTCTCCTTGTGGATATACATTCTCAGGCGTATTGTTCCAAAATAGGCCAGTTTTATCTGTACTGAAAGTCAGTTGAAGTAGGTAGCCTATTTCTTTTTGTTCATCTCTGAAGATATTTTTGGAATGTGTTTATACTTTGGCCTCACTTCTCGCTTTCATGTTGTGCGTCTCCAAATGCTGTCTCTGTAGCATTCCGTAAAAGCCTGATCAGCCTTTTTCTGAATGACGCCAGTAGGCATCTGGTATTGAAGCTGATCCTTTTGTTGCATATGGAAAAGGTTTTACGTTTCACCCACCATCTTCCTGCCTTTTGTCTTAAGGGCATCCTTCCAGAAGTCTTCTTTTAGAGAAGACTTGCTTTTGTACACAATGCATGTCACCGGCAAGTCTAGAAATACTTCATTCATTCAGCACTGTCCACCTTCAGTTATTGCTCAAGGATAGAACAGCCGGCAGGGCTGACTCAGCAGTCTCTGTGTTCTCATCTAGCTGTTGTTAAGTCACTGGACAGACACAGCACTTGTGACATGTTGCTCAGTTCAGTCTTTCCCTTTAGAGTCATCCCAGCGTGCTGTCGTTCATCCTGGAGTATTTGTCATCATCGCTCCACTTTCAGTTTAGGGGGGAAAATATCTCTACTTTCATTTTCATGAAAATTTTAGGTTTCTTCTTATTGCCATTTTACATTTCTTTTGTTCTTATTGGAAGATGGGATTACTCATCTTCCTCAGACATCTCAGAACGAAGCCCCAATTCACTCTCAAGTAAGAACAGATGACACCGCTCGGTGGTGACCCCACCCGCTGGTGGCGCTCGGAGCCAAGGAGGGGCTTTGATTCTCTGGAACATACATAGCCTGGGAAATTTATCAGTTTGATAAGCATTCAGAATTACTCTGTGAAGATGCTATTACCTGTGCTTTTCGCTCTTTCTCTGGCAGAACTGTGTTGTTTTTTTGAATTATTTTAAAAAATCATATCTGCTCTAAGATTGCTGTATTTAGTTATGAATATCATTCCACTGCCTCCAGGATGTATAGAGTTGAGGCAAAAATTATATCCTCATAGAAGTTTTGTATGGACTGGAAGGCAAGGCACTTGAGCGATGGCTGTCTTTCCCCAGTAATGCACACTTAGTCTTACCAATTTCTGGGCCTTGATTTCCCAATCAGTATAACAAAGGGTTGAATTACATGGTCTCCGAGATTTGGCTTAGGAGCCCTGGTGACACAATGGTTAAGTGCTTGGCTGCTAACAAAGAGGTCGGTGGCTCGAACCCACCAGTGGCTGTGTGGAGGAAAAGACCTAATGATCTATTCCTGTAAAGATTACAGCCTAGGAAACCTCTGTCATATGGGGTTACTATCAGCCAGAAGAGGAGCCCTGGTGGCGCAGTAGTTAAGAGCTAGGGCTGCTAACCAAAATTTGGTCGACAGTTCAAATCCACCAGCTGCTCCTTGGAAACCTATGGGACAGTTCTACTCTGCCCTAGAGGGTCGCTATGAATTGGAATTCACTCGATGGCGATGGGTTTGGCTTTTGTTTTTTACCAGCCAGAATCAACTTGATGGCATACAGCAACAAGGTTTGGTCCAACCTTAAAATGGTATTGTTTTATGAGACAATAATCCTTGTATTTTGGTAAAATTTCTAGGTCACGGTAGTAATATCAGTGGCTATGGGTTCTGTTATTGGGCTTTATTTTTTGTCCCTGAGAATTGCTGAGTAGTTTCTCAACTATCACCTTACATCCTAGGTTATTACTTAGACATACATTTATTGAGTAGTTACTATGTTCTGGGCACCGAACTAGACACTGAGGATTAAATCAGTAAGGCCTGTTCCTGCTTGCTGGCTTTATAGTATAAGCTGAGTGTTTCTAGCCCCTTACTCAAATTTCAGTTTAAATGTCTTTTGATCAGCCCAGCGGATTGCGTTTGCTGCACGTTCTTCTTGATCTTCATGAGGTGAATACAATATTTTTCTTTCCAAGAGCTTATTCTTCAGGCGTTATATAAACTCTGAGCCCGGAAACTGACGCCTGTTCTTCAATATTCCCTCGATAGCAGGTTTTACTTCCTCGTTCCCTGTTAAGCTGCAGGCTTAAGTTGGAAGGAGCAATGAAAAATGCCGCCTGTGCCCCTAGCCCTCCAGATTCTCACCAGGAGTTTCACTTTTCAGAGTTAAGTAGCTTGATGGTTTTGCCATTCAGTCAGCCTATAAGTTAGCCCTACCGGCATCCTCCGCACCGCTCATCTGCCCTAGTACAGGCCTTTAAGAAATCGCCTCAAGCCTAAGGACTTTCTTCCAGAAGCTTTATTTTAGAGAAAATATATACTTTGTACACGGTGTATGTCAGTGGCAGGTCTGGAGGTATTTTATTCATTCCTTTATTCCACATATTTATTGAGCGCCTTCTACATGCATTACTGTTCCAGGTACTTTGGATAGCACAGTGGGCGAGAGGGATGAAGTCTCTGCCTTACTTCCTGTTGCTGCTGTAACAAATGACCACAAACTTAGTGGCTTAAAACAACATGGACTGATTATCTTACAGTTCTGGAGGTCAGAAGTCCTAAAATCCAGTGTTCAGAGGGTTGTATTCCCTCTGGAGGCTCTAGGGGTGCATCAGTTTTCTTACCATTTCCAGTTTCTAGAGGCCACCTGCATTCTTTAGCTCATGGCCACATTGCTCCGACCCCTGCTTCTGCCGTCACGTCTTTATCTGACTCTGATCCTCCTGCCTTATAAGGACCCACATAAGGACTCATGTGATTACAGTGGGCCCACCTGGATAATCCAGAATAATCTCCCCATCTCAAGGTACTTAATTTAGTTCAAATGCAAAGCCTCTCTTGCCATGGAAGGTAACGTGTTCGCAGAATCTGGAGATGAGGATGTGGACGTCTTTGGGGGCCCATTATTCTGCCTACTGCAGTCCCTATCCTCTTGTTTATATTCTAGTGAAGTAGTGTTGTTGTTGTCGTTATTAGCTGCTTTTGAGTCAGCTCTGACTCCTGGTGACCCCATGAGTACAGCAGAATGAAATGTTGCTCGGTCCTGCACCATCTTCACAATTGTTGGTATGCTCAAGTCCATTGTTGCAGCCACTGTGTGGCTGATTTTTGGAAGCTGATCACCAGGTCTTTTTTCCTTGTCTGCCTCAGTCTGGAAGCTCTGCTGAAACCTGCCCATCATGGGCGAGCCTGCTGGTATTTGAACTATTGGTGGCATAGCTTCCAGCATCACAGCAACATACAAGCCACCAGAGTACGACAAACTGACAGATGGGTGGTGGGCCGTAGTGTTAGTAGTAGGTAACCTGGGCCTGTGAGATTTACTCTTTCTGATAACCTAGCAACATCTCACATCCATTTATCTGTATTGCAATTTCAAATATGTTAGATCAGATCTTAAGATGTGGACAATTTTATCAGGGGTATCAGTATGTAATAAAAAAGACTAGGCAGTTCACTTAATGCTGTAAGTGGTAGAATCTATAGAGATATCACTCCCATAAAACATTTTCTTAATATTTTTTAAATGCCAACCTAAAGAGTTGATAAATTGGGCAGAACACAAATCTAGGAGACTCAGTAATTTCTGATCAGGAAAAGCTTGTTTAGTAATTTGCTCATTATCCTAAGGGGTTTGAGGTGGGAAAATAATCCACAAGAGAGGATCTAGCTTGCCTTTTTTATTTTCATGGCTTTTTGGTCATAAACACAGAGTAGCCCAGAAAATTCTTAACCACTAATGACTGTGGTATAAAAATTTTATAAATAAAATAACATCAGAAATCCTCAAAGCCTGAATGGTTCTGTAGAACTGATGATTTTTTTTTTTTCTTGAAAGATGTCAGAAACCAAGGCATTGTTAGAAAAGCAAAAACAAAGACATTCAAGAAATTGCTTAAAATGTTCTTTCCTGATATATTGTTTACTGTGGTTGTGGTAAGTTTGGAGATTTAAGAGTCTGGGTGTGGATTAAAGTGGGAAAATAGGTAAGCTTACCAGGGGTATTTTTATTTTTGTGTTTTATAATGACATCCAGGAATAATTTGTCTAAATGTCTGAAATTTAACTTCTACTGACGTGCAGGTAACATAAAGCTTTTTTTTTTTTTACTTTCTAGTGAAAATACAGTCAAATCGGAAGAAGTTGATAAAAATGGAGAGCCTTTGCTATTTCTCTCTGTACCGCAAATTAAAGTTAGGAACTTCGGGCAGCTGTCACGCTTGCTATATATTGCCAAAGATAGAAAGCTGAAGGAAGCACAAGCATGTCTTGAAGGTGGTATTTATACTCCAGTTTGTGATTCAACCTTTTTGAAACATAATCGTGGTGGAATCATCTGTTATAGTTTCTTTAAAAAAATGTTCTGTAATCTAAAAGTTAAGAAGTCATATGCGTATGCACAACTTAATAAAAATATCATTAATTTTTTCCTGGCTAACATGTTATTTCAAATGGTTACTTTAAAATGAAAAGCCTACTACTTTACCATTACTGGGCTTCTAGGTTTCTAATTTTTTGTTAATTTTAGCATGTAGTTTAAAGAGAACCACATTCTAGTGCCTGAGTGGTGTAAACAGTTAACGTGCTAGGCTGTTAATCAAAAGGTTGGAGGTTCAAGTCCACCCAGAGGTACCTCAGAAGAATGGCCTGGCAATCTACTTCCAAAAAATCAACCATTGAAAACCCTTTGGAGCACAGTTCTACTCTGCCATGCATGGCATTGCCATGAGTCTGAATCAACTTGACAGCAACGGGTTACTGGTTCTTCGCTTCTGGAAGGACTAGAGCCCCTTTAAAATCCATTTCAGGATATGAGACATGTTACTGGGGCAGACATCTGCATTCATCCAGCCTCAACCTTACTGCTATGATGGACGACAGTGAGCTCCTTTTACCATGAAAGTAGGCTCTTCCTTTAGCAGAAATACCCTATAATAATAGCACTTTCCATTTCTCTCAGCCGCCATAGTCCACTGTGGACGTCACAGCCTTCTGTGAATTATTATATTCAATTGAGTTCTGTGGAAAATATTTTCCTCTTCATTAAAGATATATATATATATATATATAGATGCACAAAAAAATGAGATTGATTGCCTGCTATAATTGTGCTCTGAAACTATCTTAAAAGTAGTAATACCTAATAAACCAAAAACCAAACTTGTTGCCATCCAGCTGATTCTGACTCGTAGCGAACCTGTCAAAAAAATACCAAACCCATTGCTGTCAAGTCAATTCCGACTCATAGCAACCCTATAGGACAGAGTAGAACTGCCTCATAGGGTTTCCAAGGGCACCTGGTAGATTCGAATGGCCAGCCTTTTGGTTAGCAGCCATAGCTCTTAACAACTACGCCACCAGGGTTTCCCCTGTGAAATAGGAAGACGATCCTTTTCCCCCTTTTCAAAAAGGCGTCAACCTTAGGACAGCAGCCCCCCCTTTTTTTTTGTAAATTGTGGTAAAACATATATAACAAAACATTCCATTTTAACCATTTTTAAGTATACAATTCAGTGACATTAATTACATTCACTGTGTTGTTCAACCATCCCCACTATCCATGTTCAGATGTTTTTCATTCCCCTGAACAGAAGCCTTTAAGTAATAACTCCCGATTTCCTCCTCTCCTCAGCTCTTGGTAACCACTAACGAACTTTTGTCTCTCTGCATCTGCCTATTCTAAGTATTTCATATAAGTGGGATCATACAGTATTTGTCCTTTTATACCTGACTTATTTTGCTTAGCATAATGTTTTCATGGTTCATCCACTGTTGAAGCATGTGTCGGAACTTCATTTCTCTTTATGGCTGAATAATATTCCATTGTGCGTATAGGCCACATTTTGTTTATTCATTTGCTGATAGACTCTTGAGTTGTTTCCACCTTTTTTTTTTTTTTTTGGCTATTGTGAATAACGCTCGGTCAACATTGGTGTACAGGTATCTAAGTTCCTCATTTCAATTCTTTTGGATGTATACCTAGGACTGGAATTCCTGTCATATGGTATTCCTATGCTTAACCCTTTCAGGAATTGCCAAATTTTTTTCCACAGTGGCTGTACTATTTTACATTCCCAACAGCAGTGGGTGAGGGTTTCAATATCTCCACATTCTTGCCAACACTTATCATCTTTTGTCTTTCTGGTATTAGTCATCCTAGTGGGTGTTAAGAGGTATCTCATTGTGGTTTGTGATGAAGTAAAAGAGCTGAACAGAAGTTTTCAAAGGGTGGCTTGAAAAGACAACGTAAAGTATAATGATGACATGTGGAAACAACTGGAGATAGAAAAAGAAAGAAAACGCTCAGCATTTCTCAAGCCAAAAGAACTGAAGAAAAAATTCAAGCCTCAAGTTCCAATACTGGAGGATTCCATGGGGAAAGAAGATGGAATGATTACACACAGTCACTATACCAAAAAGAATTGGTTGATGTTCAGCCATTTCAGGAGGTAACAAATGATCAGGAACCTATGGTACTGAAGGAAGAAGCCCAAGCTGCACTGAAGGCATTGGCGAAAAACAAGACTCCGGGGATTGACGGAATACCAGTTGAGAAGTTTCATTAAAGAGATGCAGTGCTGGAAGTGCTCACTTGTCTATGCCAAGAAATTTAGAAGACAGCTACCTGGCCAAAGGGCTGGAAGAGAGCTATATTTATGCCTGTTCCCAAGAAAGGTGATCCAACCAAATGCAGAAATTATCCAGCAATATCATTAATATCACATGGAAGCAAAATTTTGCTCAAGATCATTCAAAAGTGGCTGCAGCGGTATATCGACAGGGAACTTCCAGAAATTCAAGCTGGATTTAGAAGACCACATGGAACCAGGGATACCACTGCTGATGTCAGATGGATCCTGGCTGAAAGCAGAGAATACCAGAAAGATGTTTACCTGTGTTTTATTGACTATGCTAAGGCATTTGACTGTGTGACCACAACAAATTATCAATAACATTGCAGAGAATGGGAATTCCAGAGAACTCAATTGTGCTCATGAGGAATCTGTACATGGATCAAGAGGCAGTTGTTCAAACAGAACAAGGGGGCATTGCATGGTTTAAAGTCAGGAAAGTTGTGCGTCAGGGTTTTGTCCTTTCACCATACCTGTTCAGTCTGTATGCTGAGCAAATAATCGAAGAAGCTGGACTATATGAAGAAGAACACAGCATCATGATTGGAGGAAAACTCCTTAACAACCTGTGTTATGCAGATGACACAACGTTGCTTGCTGAAAGTGAAGAGGACTTGAAGCACTTACTAATGAAGATCAAGACCATAGCCTTCAGTGTGGATTACACCTCAACATAAAACAAAAATCCTCGCAACTGGACCGGTAAGCAACATCATGATGAATGGAAAAAAGACTGAGATTGTCAAGGATTTCGTTTCACTTGGATACACAATCAACAGCCATGAAGCAGCAGTCAAGAAATCAAAAGACGCAATGCTTTGGGCAAATCGGCTGCAAAAGACTTCTTGTGCTGAAAAGCAAAGATGTCACCTGGAGGACAAAAGTGTGCCTGACCCAAGCCATGGTGTTTTCAATTGCTTCATATGCATGCGAAAGCTGGACGATGAATAAGGAAGACCGAAGAAGACTTGACGCCTTTGACTTGTGGTGTTGGAGAAAAATATTGAAACTACCATGGACTGCCAAAAGAATGAACAAATCTGTCTTGGAAGAAGTGCAATGAGAATGCTCCTTAGAAGCATGGATGGCACGTGAGACTTTGTCTCACATACTTTGGAGATGTTATCAGGAGGGGCCAGTCCCTGGAAAAGGACATCATGCTTGGTAAAGTAGAGGGTCAGTGAAAAAGAGGAAGACCCTCAACGAGATGGACTGATACAGTGGCTGCAACAGTGGACACACACATAGCAACAATTGTGAGGATGGTGCAGGACCAGGCAGTGTTTCGTTCTGTTGTGCACAGGGTTGCTATGAGTCAGAATTGACTAGATGGCACCTAAAAACAACAAAGTTTAATGACTTTGAACATCTTTTGATGGAGTTACTGGCCATTTGTATTTCTTCTCTGGTGAAATGTCTGTTCAAGTCTTTTGCCCATTTTTGATTAAATGGTTTGGCTTTTTATTGTTAAGTTATAGGAGTTCTTTATATATTCTGAGTATTAAACCCTAATCAGATATATTGTTACCGAGTATTTTCTCCCATTTTGTAAGTTGTCTCTTCACTTTGTTGATGAAGTCCTTTGATGTTCAAAAGTTTTTAATTTTGATGAGTCCAATTTATCTATTTTGTCTTTTGTTGCTTATGTTTTTGGTTTCATACCTATGAATTCATTGTTGAAAACTAAGTCCCAAACTATTACACTTAAGTTTTCTTCTAGTTTTAGCTCTTATGTCTAGATCATTGACTCATTTTGAGTTATTTTTGTATATGGTTTGTCATGGATTGAATCTTGTCCCCCCAAAATATGTGTCAACTTGGTTAGGCCATGATTCCCAGTGTTGTGTGATTGTCCACCATTTTGTCATTTGATGAGATTTTCCTATGTATTGTAAATCCTATCACTATGATGTTAATGAAGCCCTTACTGATGAAGATCAAAGACCACAGCCTTCCATATGGATTACACATCAACATAAAGAAAACAAAAATCCTCACAACTGGACCAATAAGCAACATCATGATAAATGGGGAAAAGTTTGAAGTTGTAAAGGATTTCATTTTACTTGGATCCACAATCAACAGCCATGGAAGCAGCAGTCGAAAAATCAAAAGACACATTGCATTGGACAAATGTGCTGCAAGGCCGTCTTTTTGTTGTTAGGGGCTGTCGAGTTGGTTCCGACTCGTAGCAACCTTATGCACAACAGAACGAAACACTGCCTGGTCCTGAGCCATCCTTACAATCATTGTTATGCTTGAGCTCATCGTTGCAGCCACTGTGTCAATCCACCTCCTTGAGGGTCTTCCTCTTTTCCGCTGACCCTGTACTCTGCCAAGCATGATGTCCTTCTCCAGGGACTGATCCCTCCTGACAGCATGTCCAAAGTATGTAAATGCAGTCTTGCCATCCTTGCCTCTAAGGAGCATTCTGGTTGTACTTCTTCTAAGACAGATTTGTTCGTTCTTTTGGCAGTCCATGGTATATTCAATATTCTTCACCAACACCACAATTCAAAGGTGTCAACTCTTCTTCAGTCTTCCTTATTTATTATCCAGCTTTCACATGCATATGATGCAATTGAAAATACCATGGCATGGGTCAGGCGCACCTTAGTCTTCGAGGTGACATCTTTGCTCTTCAACACTTTAAAGAGGTCCTTTGCAGCAGATTTGCCCAATGCAATGTGTCTTTTGATTTCTTGACTGCTGCTTCCGTGGCTGTTGATTGTGGATCCAAGTAAAATGAAATCCTTCACAACTTCAGTCTTTTCTCCATTTATCATGATGTCGCTCATTGGTCCATTTGTGAGGATTTTTGTTTTCTTTATATTGAGGTGCAATCCATACTAAAGGCTGAGGTCTTGGATCTTCATTAGTAAGTGCTTCAAGTCCTCTTCACTTTCAGCAAGCAAGGTTGTGTCATCTGCATAACGCAGGTTGTTAATGAATCTTCCTCCAATTCTGATGCCCCGTTCTTCATATAGTCCAGGTTCTCATATTATCTGCTCAGCATACACATTGAATAGGTATGGTGAAAGAATTCAACCCTGATGCACACCTTTCCTGACTTTAAACCAATCAGTATTCCCTTGTTCTGTCCGAACAACTGCCTCTTGATCCGTGTACGGGTTCCTCATGAACACAATTAAGTGTTTTGGAATTCCATTCTTCACAATGTTATCCATAGTTTGTTATGAGCCACACAGTCGAATGCCTTTGCATAGTCAATAATACACAGGTAAACATCCTTCTGGTATTCTCTACTTTTACCGGGCTCCATCTGACATCATCAGTGATATCCCTGGTTCCATGTCCTCTTCTGAAACCAGCCTGAATTTCTGGCAGTTCCGTGTCGATACAGTGCTGTAGCCGTTTTTGAATGATCTTCAGCAAAATTTTGGTTGGGTGTGATCTTAATGATATTGTTCTATAATTTCCACATTTGGTTGGATCACCTCTCTTGGGAATAGGCATAAACATGTATCTCTTCCGGTCAGTTGACCAGGAAGCTGTCTTCCGTATTTCTTGGCATAGACTAGTGAGCACCTCCAGCACTGCATCTGTTTGTGGAAACATCTCAATTGATATTCCATCAATTCCTGATGCCTTGTTTTTTGCCAATGCCTTCAGAGCAGCTTGGACTTCTTCCTTCAGTACCATCAGTTCCTGATCATCTGCCACCTGTTGAAATGGTTCAACATCGACTAATTCTTTCTGGAATAATGACTCTGTGTATTCCTTCCATCTTCTTTTGATGCTTCCTGCATCGTTTAATATTTTCCCCATGGAATCTTTCACTATTGCAACACGAGGCTTGAATTTTTTCTTCAGTTCTTCCAGCTTGAGAAATGCTGAGCGTGTCCTTCCCTTCTGGTTTTCCATCTCCAGTTCTTTGCACATGTCATTATAATACTTTACTTTGTCTTCTCGAGCCGCCCTTTGAAATCCTCTTTTCAGTTCTTTTACCTCATCAATTCTCCCTTTTGTTTAGCTACTCGACTTTCGAGAGCTAATTTCAGAGTCTCCTCTGACATCCACCTTGGTCTTTTCTTTCTTTCCTGCCTTTTCAGTGACCTCTTGCTTTCTTCATGTATGATGTCCTTGATGTCATTCCACAACTCGTCTGGTCTTCGGTCACTAGTGTTCAATATGTCAAATATGTTCTTCAGATGGGGTCTAGATTCAGGTGGGATATACTCAAGGTCATATTTTGCCTTTTGTGGATTTGCTCTGATTTTCTTCAGTTTCATCTTGAACTTGCATATGAGCAATTGATGGTCTGTTCCACAGTCGGCCCCTAGCCTTGTTCTGACTGATGATATTGAGCTTTTCCATCATGTCTTTCCACAGATGTAGTCAATTTGATTTCTGTATGTTCCATCTGGCGAGGTGCTTGTGTATAGTCATTGTTTATGTTGGTGAAAGATGGTATTTGCAATGAAGAAGTCGGTCTTGCAAAATTCTATCATTTGATCTCCGGCATTGTTTCTGTCACCAAGGCCATATTTTTCAACTACTGACCCCTATTCTTTGTTTCCAACTTTCGAATTCCGGTCAGCAGTAATTATCAATGCATCTTGATTGCATGTTCGATCAATTTCAGCTGCAGCAGCTGATAAAAATCTTCTGTTTCTTCATCTTTGGCCCTAGCGGTTGGTGCATAAATTTGAATAATAATCATATTAACTGGTCTTCCTTGTAGGCGTATGGATGTTATCCTATCACTGACAGCATTGTACTTCAGGATAGATCTTGAAATGTTCTTTTTGACGATGAATGCAACACCATTCCTCTTCGAGTTGTCATTCCCAGCATAGTAGACTATATGATTGTCCAATTCAAAATGGCCAGTACCAGTCCATTTCAGCTCACTAATGCCTAGGATATCGATGTTTATGTGTTCCATTTGATTTTTTATGATTTCCAATTTTCCTAGATTCATACTTCGTACATTCCAAGTTCCGATTATTAATGGATGTTTGCAGCTGTTTATTCTCATTTTCAGTCATGCCACATCAGCAAATGAAGGTCCTGAAAGCTTTATTCCATCCACGTCATTAAGGTCTACTCTACTTTGAGGAGGCAGCTCTTCCCCACTCATCTTTTGAGTGCTTCCCAACCTGGAGCGCTCATCTTCCAGCACTATAACAGACAATGTTCAGCTACTGTTCATAAGGTTTTCACTGGCTAATGCTTTTCAGAAGTAGACTGCTGGTTCCTTCTTACTAGTCTGTCTTAGTCTGGAAGCTCAGCTGAAACCTGTCCTCCATGGGTGACCCTGCTGGTATCTGAATACCGGTGGCATAGCTTCCAGTATCACAGCAACACACAAGCCCCCACAGTACAACAAACTGACAGACATGGGGGAGGCTCTCTTTAAAGTGCTAAAAACCAAAGATGACTAAGAAGACTAAGGTGTGCCTGAGCCAAGCCATGTGTTTGAGTGCCTCCTGTGCATATGAAAGTTGGACAATGAATAAGGAAGGCTGAAGAAGAATTGATACCTTTGAATTGTGGTGTTGGAGAAGAATATCGAATATACCATGGGCTGCCAAAAGAACAAACAAATCGGTCTTGGAAGAAGTGCAACCAGAATGCTCCTCACATGCAAGGTTGGTGTGACTACATCTCACATACTTTGGACATGTTGTCAGGAGGGATCAGTCCCTGGAGAAGGACATCATGCTTGGTAAAGTAGAGGGTCAGCAAAAAAGAGGAAGACCCGCAATGAGATGGATTGACATAGTAGCTGTAACAATGGGCTTGAGTGTAACAGTGATTGTGAGGATGGCACTGGACTGGGCAATATTTTGTTATGTTGTTCATGGAGTCACTATGAGTCGGAACCAACTTGATGGCACCTAACAACAACATGATGTTAATGAGATGGATTAGTGGCCGTTATATTGATGAGATCTACAAGATTAGATAGTGTCTTAAGCTAGTCTTTTTTGAGATATAAAAGAGAGAAGCAAGCAGAGAGATATGTGGACCTCATAACACCAAGAAAGCAGTGCCAGGAGCAGAGCACATCCTTTCGACCTGAGGTTCCTGTGCTGAGATGCTCCCAGACCAAGGGAAGACTGATGACAAGCACCTTCCTCCAGAGCCAACAGAGAGGGAAAACCTTTCCTTGGAGCCAGCACCCTGACTTTGGATTTGTAGCCTACTGGACTGTGAGAGAATAAATTTCTCTTTGTTAAAGCCATCCACTTGTGGTATTTCTGTTATAACAGAACTAGATGACTGACACATGTGTAAGGTATGGATCCAACTTCATTCTTCTGCATGTAGAGATCCAGTTGTCCTAGCAGCATTTATTGAAGAGACCATTCTTTCCCTATTGAGTGGACTTGGCACCCTTGTCGAAAATCTGTTGACCGTAGATATATGGGTTTATTTTTGGACTCCAAATTCTATCCCATTGGTCTATATTTCTGAATGAGTTAAGTAATGTTCCCACCTCTTCTATTTTTTTGGAAGTTTTTGAAAAGGATTTATGTTAATTCTTCTTTAAATGTTTGATGAAATTTCCTGGTGAAGCCATTAGGTCCAGGACTTTTCTTTGTTGGAAGGTTTTTGATTACTAATTCAATCTCTTCACTTGCTGTGGTTGTGTCAAGATTTTCTGTTTTTATCGTGAGTTAATTTAGGTAGTTTATGTGTTTCAGAATTTGTTAGTTTCACCTAGGTTATCCAGTGTATTGGCATACCATTTTTTACAATATTTCCTTGTAATCCTTTTTATTTTTGTGGGTTGGTAGTAATGTCCTCCCTTTCATTTATGATTTTAGTTATTTGCACCTTCTCTCTCTTTTTTCTTTGTCAGTCTAACTAAAAGCTTGTCCATTTTATTAACCTTTTCAAGGAACCAACTTCTGGTTTAGTTGTTCTCTCTATTGTTTTTTCTGTTCTGTTTCTTTTATTTCTGCTTTGAAATTTGTTGTTTCTTTCCTTCTGGTAACTTTGGGTTTAGTTTGCTTTTCTTTTTCTAGTTCCTCAACTTGTAAAGTTAGGTTGTTAATCTGAGATCTTTTGTCTTTTTTTTTAATGTGAACATTTACCACTGTAAATTTCCCCTTAAGCTCTGCCTTCACTGTGTTCCATAAGTTTGGGTATGCTGTGCTTTCAGTTTCATTCATTTCTGAGTATTTTCTGATTTCCCTTTTGATTTCTTCTTTGACCCACTGGTTGTTTAATAGTGTGATGTTTAATTTCCACATATTTGTGTAATTACCAGTTTTCCTCTGTTAGTGAGTTCTGGTTATATTCCATTGTAATCAGAGGAGATACTTTGCATGATTTCAATCTCTAAAAATTTATTGACACTTGTGAACTAGCATATGATCTGTCCTGGAGAATGATCCATGTGTATTGTACCATTGTTGGGTGGAGTGTTTTATATATGTCTGTTATGCCTAATTGGTTTATAGTGTTGTTCAAGTCCTCTATGTTATTATTGATCTTCTTTCTAGATGTTCCAGCAGCCTCTTTTTTTTTAAAATTAAATCTCTGTCCTTCGCTTCCGTATTTTAGGCTCTCTATTTTTTATGCATCAAAGTTACTTTATTAAGGAGGGAGGGAATCTTGACAGTAAAAAATGAATTCAGTGAAATAGCTAATAGATGCATGGCTGTTCATTAAATTCAGCTTAGTGAGTAGATTTAACACATAGATTGCCATATCTCTAGTTTAGCTAAATATTTACTCTTTGGAATATTTTGCCCTTCCTTATAGGACTGTAGGTATACCCTCTAGTTGTAGGTCCAGATTTCACGTTACATAGTGATTTGGTAGTCAGGTTTATTTCTTTCCCCAGAATTCACTTACCGTTTCTTTTCATAAATCTTTATGAGATAAAAGCCATAAGGCTGATAAGTCGAGATGCTCAATAAATGGATATTTTCTTGCTCCTCCCCACATGCAGTCCTTTCCTCAACCCTAAGCATTTTATGCTATTTTCTGGTGTCGTAACCCATTTCCTGCTGGAGAGTTAATGCCACCACTACACTTCTCTTTATTTTAACTGAGGCAGACTTTCTAAATAGTCTCAAAGGCGTTTCCCTCTCCCTCTCCCAGTGCAAATATATTTTTTCATCTTTTACTTGAATTCCTCCTTTATAAACGGAGTTTTGCTGCTTTCTTCCTCCTTTTCAGTCATACCGTCCCTTGACCTTTACCAAATTCTGTTTTTAACACCTTTAGGGTCAACATTCACATCTTATGTAAGCCTTGATCATTAGGTTGGTATTTGAGCTTCTCACTATAATTTTGGTATGTATGTAAATACTGGTTAGATTTGTTTTTCTAACTAACATCAAAACGCGTTAAGAATCAAAGCAGTTTAAACAGGTGGGAAAGACTGGCAATAGATCTGTAGGCTGAGAGAAACATACCATTTTAGGAAGAAACCATTTCTGAATACTAAGCACTGGTACACACATACACACTTCCAGTGATGAGTTTTCTAAAGAAACCAGTATTTCTTTATCTTGAAATCAGTTGCTAATATACTTATTGAGTGCTTATTCTGAACAATGAATGCCCCAGCATCAATAAACAAATGAACAAGTCTTGTCCTTGGTCCTGTTAGAGGACATAGATAGATAATATATATAAAACAAGGTAATTATAAAACATCTCAAGAGCTGTAAGAAAATTGCTAAGTACACTAGACTCTCAGAAGTAGAGATTAATCATAGTTGGGTCCGTCAGAGAAAGCTTAATGAAAGTAACACATTTGAGTGGGGTTTAAAGGGTTTGTTATTCTTTGTTTAAAAGGAGCCAAGAGAATAATTTTTAGTTGTTAATGAATTTTTACTTATTATTGTCAGCTAATAGAGACCCTGTAGTAAAAATTCTGGGCTCGGATTATAGTACAACCAAGAGAGAAGACTCATCTACGTTCAATGGTCTTGATAAAATGACCAAAGGTGATGACCCTGAGCAAGAGATTAAGACGAACGTTGCCATGCTGATTCAGCACTTGGACATGCATCTACTCAATTATTCACTAAAACATATTGCGCTGTGAGTCTTTTTGAAAAGGAAACTTCTAAAAATTATCTGAAAATTGCTTTCAGCATTTTAGAGAAAACGCATGAAAAATAAAACACGGGAGCTGTTGCTATTGATTTAACATTAAATTTTACTGGAACAAAATTTTAGTTTTATTGGGTGGTTATGGTTTGAAAAATTAAAATTTACAGTTCACATCGCCAAAACATTTGAGTGAGGCTTCATCTAATTCTGAAGACATTAAGTGGCCTTATTATTTTCAAAGACTCTTAAGAATGTTATATAAATGATTCAGTTATCATGCAAATATAGAGCTTGTGTAGTCCAGAACGTGTTTATTTTTCTGGGATGATTAAAATACTTACAATTAAGTGATGAAATAAATATTTAGCTGAATATATTTAATGTCACATTAAGTGCAAATCATGAATTTCTCAAAGTTTTACCAGTGCTGTTACAACAAGATTATAACCTGGCTAAAATAAACTTCAATTTTAATTACAAAAGAGATATCTCCCCAATGTAATGCAATATTTTCATGGGTTTTCTATAGATTCTGTTTTAAAGCATTTAAACTTATTTTTTTTAATGTTTATTTCAGAGAAATACGTTTAAATCCATCAGCCATTAAGAACGATATAGATTTGCTGAAACGTTACTCAGGAAAAGGAGAACAAACAGTCCTGGAATCTATCGAATATACCTCAGGTTTATATCTTTTCAGATTCATTTTATGTTATATATTTGCTGTTAATTGCCGTCAAGTTGATTTCTACTTTCGGCGACCCCATGTGTCAGAGTAGAACTGATCCATAGGGTTTTCAAGGCTGTGACCTTTCAGAAGCAGCTTGCCAGACGTGTCTTCCGAGGCGCCTCTGGGTGGGTTTGAACCGCCATCCTTTCTGCTAGTAGTCGAGTGCTTAACCATTCGTGTCACCCAGGGACTCCTATGTCATGTACACTTTCATAGTTATATTTTTAAAAATGCTTCAATGGCTACATTTAAGAAAATGAAAAATTTTCAGTAATATCTATGTTTTGAAGCCAACACGTTTTACAAAACTCTAGGCTAAGGAACTCCTATTAACTGACTGACACTTGGTTTCAGATTATGAGTTTTCAAATGGATGTCGCGCCCCACCTTGGAGACAGATTTATGGGGAAATGTGTTATGTGCTGGTGAAACCGCACGATGTTGAGACTTTGTGCATCACTTGCAGCACAGAAGGAGTATTTTTAAATGGTGTAAGTATTTTTTTTAAAACTAAAACCAGTTGAATTTGGACCTTAAGCCAAAAAACCAAATCCATTGCCATCAAGTCGGTTCCAACTCAAAGGGACCATATAGGACAGAGTAGAACTGCCCCACAGGATTTTGAAGGAGCATCTGGTAGATTCGAACTGTCGACCTCCTGGTTAGCAGCCGAGCTGTTAACCAACCTTAGCTAAACCAAACTGAACCGAACCAAATCGAACCGAACCAAACCAAACCTGTTGCTGTCCAGTAGATTCCGACTCACTGAGACCCTATAGGACAGGGTAGAACTGCCTCATAAGGTTTCCAAAGCTGAAATTTTTATGGAAGCAGACTGTTACACCTTTCTCGCACGGAGCGGCAGGTGGGTTTGAACCACTGACCTTTTGGTTGGCAGCTGAGCGCTTAACCCATGCACCACGAGGGCTCCTTTTAGACCTTAGCTAGGTATCTGTAATTGATGCTGGTGTGTCTCAAGGATTATATCCATATGACCGCAGAGTATGAAACGCTGTTCTGTGAGATTGGAGCAGATTCATTTGCTATGCATTTTCTGGACAAATCTAAAATGGTCTCAGAATTAGCTTCGTTGTTCACCATTGCCAGGTCATTAAGTCAGTCTTTTAAGAAAGGGGCTTCAAAGTGACTCATTCTACTTTATAAATTAAAACTTCTTTAACAATCATTTCACAGAATATTCACTCAGATATTGAAGGAGTGAAAAGGCAAGAAGGGAGCATTGAAATATAGAAGTAATAATGGCAGCTTCTGTCCTAAGGGTTGGGGGGCCAAGGGAAGAAGAGGTGGTTATCAGAAGCTTGGAGGAAGTGCCCCACGAAGCTGGGACCCAGACCTCTGGGGAAGGGGTGCTTCCAGACTATGCTGGTCCCCTAGGAGCTCAGAGGAGGGCCCCACAGAGCTGGCCCCACAGTGCTGCCATAATTGTGCCGGTACCTTGGGAGCTCAGAGGAAGATCCTTGTAGAGCTGACAGAGTTGGGCCCAGACCTTTGAGGATGGAGCACTCATCAGCTGATAATGGTATTTCTGAGGGGACGAGCCTAGTTCAGCATCCCTGGACTGTGAGGGGGGGAAAAAAACTCTGCAAATTAGAATCAACTGTTGCTACTGGAAGCAACTGCCACTGCCAGAGGTGAAGGGCCGTTGCTGGGGTGACTCTAACAGGGACAGTGGGTAAACAGGAAGGAGCATAGCATGTCCTTCCTTCAACCTTCAGTCTTCTTTTAGCTTCTTGTTGACTGAACCTAAACTAAGCTGGCAAAGGAGAAATAGAGAGAAATACACCCAGCCCTGAGTATCACAAAGCAGAATATGGATGGGTGGGTTGTGAGCCAAGAGAGAAACAGCACATAGCCTTCTGAATTTTCTGGATTAAAAAACTTGTGATTGGTCTCATACCTATTCACTGAACCTTGTTAGAAGGAGCGGGACTCAGCTTTCTCCTCTGCAGCATCCTGCCCTCAGAGTCTTCAGTGTACCTTTGGAACTCCCAGGCATATTCTACAGGAAGGACCCACATCCTTAATGGGGACCCAGCTATCCTGGGGCACTGCTTGCAGAGTCGTTGTACCTTGGCTTGAGTTAATCTCTAAATGCCGGTGCCACTTTCCTGATTCCTCATCAGCGTCTCTTCTTTCTTACATGCCCATTTGCTGTGTTTCTTGTTAGCATCACATTTAGCTTATTTCCGCAGAGCTAAGGTAAATGACCTAAATGTGATTTTTTTGTTTGTTTGCTTTGATTTTTTAGAGAAGTAAACTCTTGAATTAGGAAATAGGGAAATAAAAGAAGGAATGATTTTCTTTGGTTTTCTAGAGTCAGGCAAGGCATCTTTGCTTCTGTCAAACAAACGTGTGTGTGTGTGAGGTGTGTATATGTATGTATGTGTATGTACACACATGGTTTTATTTGATGTGAAAACATCTAAGTATTCCATTAAGTTGTAAAAGCGAAAGACAAGGAATGTAAAACTATTAAATAATTACAACAAAGTTTACAACACAGCACATAATATATACATGTGATCTGTTATAGGAGAATAATAGGGGTAGGGAGAAAAGGGAAAACGAGAACCGGACACAGGCGAGATGGAAGAAGGTGGAGGGGCAGATGGTTACTGGAGATCATGACCCTAGAAAATAAGCCGACCACAACCGTGCTACCTACAGAACAACAGCAGAGTGTGATCAACAGGCACGTAGGCCCTTCCTAGGTGGCATTCTCATCTTCAGACCTTTTATGACCTCATCATTAAGGCTCATGATGTCATAATGCATTTTCACAGTAGAAGAAAGGGTGCAGAGGAAAGGAGGCTTCACTCCCCTATTGGATAACAAGAGTCCCCTTCATGCTCATAGCAGGTACTCAGTAAACGTGAATGAATGAGTGGGGAGAGAACATTAACTTAGGGGGGAATGTATGTTTTGCCCATACATTTCTTGTATAAAGACCACCACCTGTACCCATTAGAAAACAGTACGTGTGCTTAGGTTGTAATATATTGATCACGTTCTTATATTGCTCTTACATTAATAATAACACTGAACGTTTTTCCCCTCAAAGGGCAAAACAGATGATGAGAGGGAAATTAATTATGAGAGAAAAGGTAAAATTTATAAAGACCTTATCACGATTTTAAGAGAAAAATCAGCAACGTTTTCAAAGAATATGGCCAAACAGGTAAGTTGTATAGTTTCTTTTGAACTTTCATAAAGTCATATTATTTAACTACATCTTTCATAAAATATGAAAATTGGAGAGTAATTTTGCATAATTTTGAATACAGCTTTTAAATATTAGTTTTTTTTTTTTTCCATGATATGTTGTAATAAATATTGTAAACAGAGTACTTCAAGAATTTCTCTAATTTTCTTTAGGTAAAAAAAATAGGTATATATTTTCGAATTGTTTCCTGAATAGGACTTTTTATCTTTCCTTTTGAATTAATTAACACTGAGAACAAAGGGCCCAGCCATTAATATAGCTTAGATGTCTTGATTTTGTTTTTTCTTTTCTGAAAAAAAAAAAAAAAATTACTACCTAGTTGGATTGTCACTAGTAAGTGTATTGTCTGTATGTGGACAAGAAAAGTACTTCTTTTGTATTTTCTATGGTTTTTGAAATAGTGCTGGACATAGAAATCACTTAATAAAATATTTGGCTAAATAAAATTTTGGTTAAAGCTGATGATGGTAGAAAAAGGAGATGCAAGTAATACTAAAGTGAAACACTTAAGCTTAAATTATCTCCAGGCTGATTGCCAAGACTATGCCATCTCCACAAGTTCCCACATGAGATAAGTTGTCAGGGCCGTTTCTTTCTGGCCCTGCCCTGCAGGAGTCCCCCGTTCTCTTGCTGGACTGCCACTGTTCTTGTCCTGGCACTTCTCTTTGGCATCATCTTGTAAATTCTTTTTGTTTCCTGTTGTTGGATTCTGTTTCCTGGATCCCAGTTTTCCTTTTTTTGGTATGCTTTGTTATTTTGGTGGAGGTTCCTGAGGCATAGATGTATATGGGAGGAAAAAAATTGAGAGTTACCAGGACTGAAAATATCTTTATACTTCTTTCTCAGTGGTTGTTTCTAGAATGATAGTTTGAAGTCAGTTTTACTTAAAATTTTAAAGGCCCTTTTTTTTTTTTTTCCCCTGTGTAACTTGTTGGTTTTGGATTTTTCTCTTCAGGGGCTTTTAGGATCTCCTCTTATCCCTGGTGTTTCTTGATTTTCATGATAATATGGGTTTGTGAAAGGAGCCCTGATGGCACAGTGGTTAAAGTGCTGGGCTGCTAACTGAAACGTTTGTGGTTCAAACCTACCAGCTGCTCTGAGGGAAAAAGATGCGACAGTCTGCTCCCGTAAAGATTACAGCCTGGGAAACCCTATGGTTTCTGCTCTGTCATCTAGGGTTGCTATAAGTTAGAATAGACTCAGTGGCAATGGGTAACGGGTTTTATGGTTTTATGAAGGTTTTTGTTTGTTTTTCATTAATGGTGACATATGTCCTTCAGAACTAGAAAACTTTTTTTTGTATCATGTCTTTAATCTTTTCTTTCTCTCTGTTCTCTTTTTGAAACTTATTTGGATGTTGGATCTCTGGGATTGAG
Source organism: Loxodonta africana (assembly GCF_030014295.1). Lineage (NCBI taxonomy): Eukaryota > Metazoa > Chordata > Mammalia > Proboscidea > Elephantidae > Loxodonta > Loxodonta africana. Next base: position 169,986,439 of record NC_087345.1, on the reverse strand, counting down.
CCTCTCAATTTCTTTTCTCTCATTTTCAGTCTCCCTCTGTCTGTCTGTCTCTCTGGCTTTCTGAAAAAAATTCCTTGGTTTTATCTTCCAAATATTGTACATATTTTAAAAATTTAAGCACTTACTTTTTTTTTTAATTTTGTTTTTGAATATTTATTTTTACAGAATCTGGCTCTTGTTTCATGAATGTGTTATCTTCTCCCATAGTATATTAGTTTTTTTTTAAGCTTACTTTTGTTTCACTTTCCTTTAAGTTCCTTTTGTTTGTTTTAGTCTCTTGTATACGTCTCATAATAGTGTGAAATTCTCTAAATTTCTCCAAAAAGCAAACCAGCAAAGCTGTGTTTGTGGGTTGGTCCTCTTGACTTAGGGGCTTCACCATAAGGTGATTGGGAAGGAACCTTGTCTTTTGTTCAGGGACCTCTTAATGTAAGAATCTGTAAGACTTTCCTCTGGGATGGTTCACTTTCTACAGAAAAGACTTCTTTGATGGCCTACCTGGGGGAGTATGAACCTGATTGTGGCCTTTCTGGAGGTGGGTAGGAAAATGGGCTGGAGATTTTACCATTTATGAGGTAGTATTTCACTTAATTCTCTTGTGTTCAGGCTCAGGGGTCACTTCTGCCTCCATCTACGCTTGGAACCTTTGGGTCTAGAGCTCCCTGGTCCCTTTTTCTAGAATACCTCTCATTTCCTGCAGGGGTGAATGAGTAGTAGAAGACTTGCCAGGCTGGGGGGTCTTTGTTAGGGAATGTTCTTGGAGCCCAACTACTTTCAATAGAGACTTTGAAATAACCTCACTGTTTTCAGCAACTTCCCTCTCCACATTTCCCTCACCTTCTTCTGTACCTGAAGCTTCTAATTCCTGAGTCTTCTGAGGGCAGTGTTGGGCAGATCAGTTTACTTTTCCTCAGCATCTTTTCTGTATTGTTTACCTTCCTTGGAGCCCTGGTGGCACAGTGGCTAAGAGCTCAGCTGCTAACCAAAAGGTCAGCAGTTCGAATCCAGAAGCCACGACTTAGAAACCTTATGGGGAAGTTCTGCTCTGTCCTGTAGGGTCGCTATGAGTCGGAACTGACTCAATGGCAATGGGTTTTTGTTACCTTCCGTAGTCATTCACCATTCCTCCTTAGAAGGCTGTCTTTTTATGTGTGTTTCCTATTTTCATGAAGACTAGAGTTATGTAGTTGTTTTTTGTTCTTACTCTTTTGGAGGTGATTGTAGAGAGTAAATTGGGAGTAGAAAGAACTTTATTCCACCTTATTAGAACTAAAAATCTAATGTACATTTTTCCTTTGATGTGTTTTTATTTTAATTTGATTAAAATCAAATTTACATGCAGTGAAATATACAGATCTTAAGTATACAATACAATTTTGTGATTATTGAAAAATGTATATGTCAATAGAACTAACATTCAATCAAGGTATAGGACATCAAGGTATAGGACATATCTATCATTCCAGAAAATGCCTTTATACTTGCTTTCATTTATCTTTACCTACCATTGGTAACCACTGTTTTGATTTCTATTATTATAAACAAGTTTTGCCTGTGACCTTCAAATAATGAAAATGATACACTATGTTTTAGTCAACATAATGTTTTTGAGATTCATCTATGTTTTGCAACTATTAGTAGTTCATTATTTTTTATTGATGAGTACTATTCCATTGTATGGATATACCATAATTTGTTTATTCATTTCATTCACCTGTTGATGAATGTTTGGGTTTTTCCAAATTTGGTACTATTACAAATAAAATTATCATGAACAGTCTTATACAAGTCTTTGTATGAAAATACGCTTTCATTTTTTCTCGAGTGAAACCTTCGAGTGAATTGGCAAGGTCATATGGTAGTTAAGCAACTGGAAAACTATTTTCCACAGTGGTTTGTAATATTTTACATTTACACTGGCACTGTATGAAAGTTCCATTTCCACCATATACTCTTCAGCGGTTGGTATGGTGAGTCTTTTTAATTTTATGCATTTGAATCGACTTGACGGCACTGGGTACTGGTTTTAGTAGATGTGTACTGGTACCTCACTGGGTTTTGATTTGCATTTCCCAAATGCATCTTTTCATATGCTTGTTTGCCATTTGTACGCTTTCTGTAGTGGAAGTGTCTATTCAGATCTTTTGCCCATTTTTTATTGGGTTGTTTGGTTTCTTGTTGAGTTGTTAGAGCTCATTATGTTACATATTTTTTCCTTGGTGTGTATATCAGATACATGATTTGCAAATGTATTTTCCTACTATGTGGCTAGCATTTTCATTCTCCAAACACTGTCTTTCAAAGAGCAAAAGTCCTTGATTTTGAGGAAGTCCAACTAATCAATTTTTTTTCTTTTCAGGATGAGGCTTTGATGTTGTACCTAATAAATATTTGCCAATTCAAGGTCACAAAGATTTTCTTTAAGCCTGTCTTCTGGAAGGCTTTTATTTTTAGGTTTTATGTTGAGGTCTATGATTCATTCATTTGAAGTTAATTTTTGTATATGGTATGAGGTAAGGTCAAAATCAGAATTGATGCCTTTGAGTTATGGCATTGGCGAAGAATATTGAATATACCATGGACTGCCAGAAGAATGAACAAATCTGTCTTGGAAGAAGTACAGCCAGGATGCAACTTGGAAGCAAGGATGGCAAGACTTTGTCTCACATACTCTGGACATGTTATCAGGATGGCCCAGTCCCTGGAGAAGGACATCATGCTTGGTAAAGTAGAGGGTCAGTGAAAAAGAGGAAGGCTCTCTACAAGATGGATTGACACAGTGGCTGCAACAATGAGCTGAGGTGTAACAATGATTGTGCGAATGGTGCACATAGAGTCTGTTGCACATAGAGTTGCTAGAGTGGAACCGACTTGATGGCACCTAACAACCACAAGTTCAAAATTCACTTTATTTCTTTTGCATATAGATATGTAGTTGTTCCAGGATCATTTGTTGAAAAAACTATCCTTTTGCCACTGAATTGTTTTTAGATGCTGTGGAGTCTATTTCGACTCATGGGGACCCCACGTGACAGAGTAGAACTGCCCCACTGGGTTTCTAGGCTGTAATCTCTATAGGAGCAGATTGCCAGGTCTTTCTCCTGCGGAGCTACTGAGTGGGTTGCAATTGCCAACTTTTTGGTTAGCGGCTGAGTTCTTGATGAATGCATCACAGGGCTCCTTGAATTACCTTTATACCTTTGTCAAAAATCAGTTGTCCATATATGTGTGGGTCTATTTTTGGACTCCCCCGTGTGTCTGTCAGTTTGTCATACTGCGGTGGCTTGCATGTTGCTGCGATGCTGGAAACTATGCCACCGGTATTCAAACACCAGCAGGGTCACCCATGATGGACAGGTTTCAGCTAAGCTTCCAGACTAAGACAGATGAGGAAGAAGGACCCGGTGGTCTACTTTTGAAAAGAATTAGCCAGTGAAAAGCTTACAAATAGCAGCAGAACATTGTCTGATATAGTGCCAGGAGATGAGCCCCTCAGCTTGGAAGACACTCAGAATACTACTGGGCAAGAGCTGCTTCCTCAAAGTAAAGTCAACCTTAATGATGTGGATGGAGTCAAGCTTTTGGAACCTTCATTTGCTGATGTGATATGACTCAAAATGAGAAATAATAGCTGCAAACATCCATTAATAATCAGAACCTGGAATGTACAAAGTATGAATCTAGGAAAATTGGAAATTGTCAAAAATGAAATGGACACATAGACATGGATATCCTAGGCATTAGTGAGCTGAAATGGACTGGTATTGGCCATTTCGAATTGGACAATCATATGGTCTACTAAGCCGGGAATGATGACTTGAAGAAGGATGACGTCACGTTCATTGTCAGAAAGAACACTTTAAGATCTGTCCTGAAGTACAGCACTGTCAGCGATAGGATAATATCTATATGCCTACAAGGAAGACCAGTTAATACGAGTATTACTCAAATTTATACACCAGCCACTAAGGCCGAAGATGACAAAATTGAAGATTTTACCAACTTCTGCAGTCTGAACATGTAATCAGGATGTGTTGATAATTCCTGGTGATTGTAATGCAAAAGCTGGAAACAAAGAAGAAGGATCAGTAGTTGGAAAATGGCCTTGGTGATAGAAATGATGCTGGAAATCACATGATAGAATTTTGCAAGACCAATGACTTCTTCATTGCAAATACCTTTTTTCACTAACATAAATGGTGACTATACACATGGACCTCGCCAGATGGAATACACAAGAGTCAAATTGACTACATCTGTGGAAAGAGACGATGGAAAAGCTCAATATCATCAGTCAGAACAAGGCCAGGGGCAGTCTGCAAAACAGACCATCAGTTGCTCATATGCAAGTTCAAGTTGAAACTGAAGAAAATTAGAACAAGTCCACAAGAGCCAAAGTACGACCTTGAGCATATACCACCTGAATTTCAGGAGCATCTCAAGAATAGATTTGATACATTGAACACTAATGAACAAAGACCAGACAAGTTGTGGAATGACATCAAGGACATCATACATGAAGAAAGCAAGAGGTCTTTAAAAAGACAGGAAAGAAAGAAAAGACCAAAATGGATGTCAGAAGAGACAATGAAACTTGCTTTTGAATGTCGAGTAGCTAAAGTGAAAGGAAGAAACGAAGTTAAGGAGCTGAACAGAAGATTTCAAAGGGCAGCTCTAAAAGACAAAGTATTGTAATGACATGTGCAAAGAGCTGGAGATGGAAAACCAAAAGGGAAAAAACATTGTCAGTATTTCTTAAGCTGAAAGAACTGAAGAAAACATTCAAGCATTGAGTTGCAATATTGACGGATTCTACCAGGAAAATATTAAATGATGCAGAAAGCATCAAAAGAAGGTGGAAGAAATACAAAGAGTCACTATACTGGAAAGAACTGGTTGACATTAAACTATTTTAGGAGGTAGCATTTGATCAGGAACCAATGGTACTGAAGGAAGAAGTCCAAACTGTACTGAAGGCATTGGTGAAAAAACATGGCCTCAGAAATTGACAAAGTATCAATTGAGATTGAAACATCTGTCCTGTGATAGGATAATATCTATACGCGTACAAGGAAGACTAGTTACTATGACTATCATTCAAATTTATGCACCAGCCACTAAGGCCAAAGATGACGGAATTGAAGATTTTACCAACTTCTACAGTCTGAACATGTAATCAGGATGCGTTGATAATTACTGGTGATTGTAATGCAAAAGTTGGAAACAAAGAAGAAGGATCAGTAGTTGGAAAATATGACCTTGGTGATAGAAACAAACGGATGCAGCGCTGGAGTGCTCACTCGTCTATGCCAAGTAATTTGGAAGACAACTACCTGGCCTACCAATTGGAAGGGATTCATATTTATGTGTATTCCCAAGAAAGGTGATCCATCCGAATGTGGAAATTATTGAACAGTATCATTAATATCACATTCAAACAAAATTTTGCTGAAGATCGTTTACAAGCAGCTGCAGCAGTATATCGAAACTGAAATGCCAGAAATTCCAGCTGGATTCAGAAGAGGACATGGAACAAGGGATATCATTACTGATGTCAGATGGATCCTGGCTGAAAGCTGAGTACCAGAAAGATGTTCACCTCTGTTTTAGTGACTGTGCAAAGGCATTCGAGTGTGTAGATCGTAACAAATTATGGAACAGAACAAGGGGACACTGCATGGTTTAAAGTCAGGGAAGGTGTGCATCAGGGTTGTATCCTTTCACCATACCTATTCAATCTGTATGCTGAGCAAATAATCAGAGAAGCTGGAATACATGAAGAAGGAGGCATCAGGATTGGAGGAAGACTCATTAACAACCTATGTTTTGCAGATGACACAACCTTGTTTGCTGAAAGTGAAGAGGTCTTGAAGCTCTTACTGGTGAAGATCAAAGACCACAGCCTTCAGTATGAATTATACCTCAACATTAAAAAAAAAAAAAACTTCACAACTGGACCAATAAGCAACATCATGATAAACGGAGAAAAGATTGTAGTTGTCAAGAATTTCATTTTACTTAGATCTGTAATCAGTACTCACGGAAGCAGTGGTCAGGAAATCAAAAGATGCATTGCATTGGGCACATCGGCTGCCAAAGACCTCTTTAACGTATTGAAAAGCAGAGGTATCACCTTGAAGACTAAAGTGCACCTGACCCTAGCCATGGTGTTTTCAATCGCCTCATGTGTATGTGAAGACAGAAGAGTTTTGGTGTTGGCAAAGAATATTGAATATACCATGGCCTGCCAAAAGAATGAGCAAATCTGTCTTGGAAGAAGTGCAACCAGAACGCTCCTTGGAAGCAAGGATGGTGAGACAACATCTCATATACTTTGAAGAGATCAGCCCCTGGAGAAGGACATCATGCTTGGTAAAGTAGAGGGTCAGTGAAAGAGAGGAAGATGAATTGACACAGTGGCTGCACCGGTGGGCTTAAGTGTAACAGCGATTATGAGGATGGCACAGGACTGTTGTGCATAGGGTCACCATGTGTCAGAATCAACTCAATGACACCTAACAACAACAGCATTTTTGGAGTCCTCATTCTGTTCCATTGATCCATTTGTCTATTTTTGTGTCAGTCCTACATGATCTTTATTCCTGTAGCTTTATAGTAAGTCTGGAAGTCAGGTGGTTTAAGTCCTCCAACATTGTTCTTTTTTCAAAGTTCTTTGGCTTTTCTAGGTCCTTTGCACGGTCATAAGAATATTAGAATCAACTTGTCAGTTTCTACATAAGAAAGCTTGGATTATAATTGAGATCGTGTTGAATCTATAGATCAATTTGGGGAGATCGGACATCATAACAGTATTGAGTCTTTAAATCCAAACTGAACACAGCGTGTCTCTCTACTTATTTAACTCTTATTTCTCTCAGCAATGTTTTGTAGCTTTCTGTGTACAGGTCTTGCATATCTTCTGTCAAACTTATGTGACAGTATTTCATCTTTTTGTGCTATTGTAAAAAGTTTTTTAAATGTCAATTTCTGATTGTTGCTAGCATGTAGAAATATAGTTGAGTTTTTTGAAAAAATTTCTCATTCAAAAATTTATATACATATTGTTTTGTGACATTAGTTGCAATCCCTACACTCCTCCTTTCCACCCTGAGTTCCCTGTGTCCAGTCGAGCAGTTCCTGTCCCTTCCTGCCTTCTCATCTTGCTCTTGGACAAGAGCTGCCCGTTTGGTCTCGTATATCAGATTGCACTAAGAAGCACATTCCTTACGTGTATTGTTTTTTGTTTTATAGTCCTGTCTAATCTTTGTCTGATGAGTGGACTTCGGGAATGGTTTCAGTTCTGGGTTAACAGTGTGTCCGGGGGCCATAGCTTTGGGGGTTCCTCCAGTTTCTGTCAGGCCATTAACTCTGGTCTTTTTACATGAATTTGAGTTCTCTTCTACATTTTTCTCCTCCTCTGCCTGGGACTCTCTGTCATGTTCCCTGTCAGGGTGGTCATTGGTGGTCATCTAGTTCTTCTGGTCTCAGGCTGGTGGAGTCTCTGGTTCACATGATCCTTTAGTCCTTTGAGCTAATATTTTCTTTGTGTCTTTGGTCTTCTTCATTCTCCGTTGCTCCAAGTGGGATGGGACCAGTTGATGTATCCTAGATGGCCACTGGTAAGACCCCAGACGCCACTCACCAAAGTAGGATGTAGAACATTTTCTTAGTAAACTATGTTATGCCATTTGACCTAGATGTCCTCTGAAACTGTGGTCCCCAGGCCCCAGCCCCAGCTACTCTGTCCCTCAAAGTGTTTGTAGATGTCCAGGAAACTTCTTTGCTTTTGCTTTGGTCTGGTTATGCTGACCTCCCCTGAATTGTTTGTTGTCCTTCCCTTTGCCAAAATTGGTCCTTGTTATAGTTGAATCTGTGTATTGATTTTATATCCTGAAACCTTGCTAAATTAACTTACTAATTCTAATAGCTTGTTTGTGGATTCCAGAGAGTTTTCTATATAGGTAGATGATCATATTGTCTGTGAATAAAGATCATTTTACTTCTTCCTTTCCAAACTCAATGTCTTTCATTTCCTTTTTCTCTTCTTAGTGCACTGGCTAGAACCTCCAGTACAAAACTGAATAGAAATGGTGTTGTTACTGATCTTAAGGAGAGAACTTTCAGTTTCTCATTTTTAAGTACGATGTTAACTCTAAGTTTTACAGAGACGCCATTTACAAGGTTGACGAAGTTCCTCTCTATTCCTAGTTTGCTGAGAATTTTTATTAGAAATGGATTTTGAATTTTTTGTACCTATTGAGACGATCATATAGTTTTTCTTTTTTGGTTTGTTTATATGGTGAATTACATTGATTTGCTAATGATAACCCAACCTTATATTTGTGAGACAAACCCCACTTGCTCGTGATGTATTATATTGTTTTTTATATATTGTTGGGTTTGATTTGCTAAAAACTTTAAAGAATTTTTATATCTATGTTCATAACATTATTGGTGTTTAGTTTTCTTTTTATATCTCTCTGACTTTTGTATCAGAGTAGTAATGGCCTTATAGAATGAGTTGGGAACTTTTCTTTCCTGTTAGTTTTCTGGAAGTTTGTATAGAATTGCTATTGTTTTTGCCTTAAATATTTGTAAAATCCACCAGAGTAAACATCTGTGCCTGGAATGTTCTTTGTAGGAAAATTTTTAGCTACAAATTCGATTTCTTTAGTATAGGCCTATGCAGGTTATCAGAAACCCTGGCGGTGTAGTGGTTAAGAGCTACAGCTGCTAACCAAAAGGTTGGCAGTTTGAATCCATCAGGTGCTCCTTGGAAACTCTATGAGGCAGTTCTACTCTGTCTTATAGGGTCGCTATGAGTCGGAATCAACTCAGCGTCAGCGGGTTTTTTTTTTTTTTGGTATGCAGGTTATCTATTCCTGCTTGCGTGAGGTTTGATAAATTGTGTCTTATAAGGAATTTGTCCATTTTCTCTAAGTTGTCAAATTTATTGGCATAAATTTGTTCATATTATTATTTAAATAACTTTTTAATGTCTGTAAAATCTATAGCTTTGTTACCTTTCTCATTCCTGATATTGGTCATTTGTGTTTTATTTTTCTTGATCCATCTGGGTAGAGGTATATCAATTTTATCAATCTTCTAAAAGCACCAGCTTTTGGTTTTATTGGTTTTTCTGTCTTTTTTTTATTCCACTTTGATGTTTAATATTTCCTTTCTTCTGCTTGTTTTTGGTTTCATTTTCTCTTATTTTTTCTAGTTTTTAAAATTTTATCATCCATTTAATTTAATATAGTCATACTTGTACCAAAGAAATTGTGATGATTTCAGATGTGCGTAGTCATTTACTTAAACCTGTAAAAAACCAAACCTGTTGTGGTCGAGTCGATTTCGACTTATAGTGACCCTATAGGATAGAGTAGAATTGCCCCATAGGGTTTCCAGGGAACGCCTGGTGGATTTGAACTGCTGACCTTTTGGTTAGCAGCTGTAATTTACTTAGAGTATATAAAACAAGGAGTCATGCACTAAAAATATTTGCACCGTCAAAAGAATTCTCTTAAACCTACTTTCTGCTGTAGAGAAGCTGTTTGTGTTTTGAACAAGGAAATTCAGGGGATGCATTAATCTCCTGCTGCATCTCACTGGGAGCAGGACAATGGTAAGATATAAGGCAGCCTTCATATTACTGCTCTCACCGTAATGGTTGACGTCTTGTGTAGATGCATCTATTTTTACTTCCTTCTGCTTGTTTTGGCTTTACATTGCTTTTTTAAAAATACTAGTTTCTTAAGGTGGTAGCTTAGGTTATTGATTTGAGACGTTTTCTGTTTTCTAATGTAAGCACTTAGTGCTATAATTTTTCCTCACATCACTGCTTTTGCTGCCTACCACAAATTTTGATAGTTTGCATTTTTATTTTCATTCGGTTCAATGTATTTTTTTGAAATTTCTTTTGAAACTTTCTCATGATCCTTGGATTATTTAGAAGTATGCATGGATGATTTAGAAGTATGTTGTTTAGTTTACAAGTATTTGGAGATTTTTCAGGAGCCCTGGTTGGGCAGTGGTTAAAGTGTTCAGCTGTTAACCTAAAAGTTGGCAGTTGGAACCCACCAGCCCCTGGTCGGGAGAAGGATGTGGCAGTTTGCGTCCATAAAGATTTATAGCCTTGGAAACTCTGTGGGGCAGTTCTACTCTGTCCTGTACGCCTCTATGAGTTGGAATTGACTCGATGGCAGTGGGTTTGGTTTTTGGATTGGAGACTTTCCTATTACATTTCTGTTATTGATTTTTGGTTTGATTCTATTTTGATCAGAGAATAAACTCTGAGTAATTTTAATTCTTTTAAACTTGTTAAGGTTTATTCTGTGACTCAGGATATGGTTTATCTTGTTATATGTTCTTTGAGTGTTTGAACAGAATTTGTATTCTGCTGTTTTGGCATGTTCTGTAGTTATGGATTAGATCATGTTGGCTGATAGTGTTGAGTTCTTCTACATCCTTGCTAATTTTTTTTATCAGTTGTTGAGTGATGGGTGTTGAAGTATTCAAGTATAATTGTGGATTGGTCTAGTTCCTCTTTTTAGTATGTTTTTGCTTCACGTATTTTACAGATCTGTTGTTTCTTGTGTATGCATTTAGGATTGCTAGTCCTGGTGGCACAGTGGTTGAGCACTCGGGTACTAACCAAAAAGTCAATGGTTCGAACACACCAGCTACCCTGCAGGAGAAAGATGTGGCAGTCTGCTTCTGTAAAGATTTACAGCCTTGGAAACCCTGTGGGACAGTTGTGCTCTGTCCTATAGTATTGCTATGAATCAGAATTGACTTGATGGCAATGGGTCATATCTTCTTTGGTGGATTGATCTCTTATTACTATGTAGTGTCCTTTTCTGTCCCTGGTAATTTTCCTTGTTCTGAATTCTTTTTCCTCTGATATTAGTAAAGCCACACCTGCTTCCTCTTAATTGTTTGCCTGATACATCTTTTTCTACCATTTTACCTTTAAACTACCTATATTATTATATTTGACATGAGTTTCTGTAAAGAGCATATAGTTGGGTCATTTTTTAAATTCACCGTGTCTTTTAATTGGTATATTTATATCATCTTCATTTAATAAAATTATTGATGTATTGGAGCTTAAGTCTGCATTTTAGTTTTGTTTTGTCTGTTCCTTCTGTTTTTCATTTTTTTTTTTCCGTTGCTTTTCTGTAGGTTACTTGAACATTCCTTAGACCTACATTTTTATGTATCTATGGCATTTTTGAGTGTATCTTTTTGTATAAATGTTTTAATGATTGCTCTCATTATTAGATTATGCATACATAATTTATCACAAGTTATTCGTTTGACATTTTAGTAGTTTGAGTCAAGTGTAGACACCTTGCCTCCCTTTACATCCTCCACCCTTCCCGATTTATTATTGTTTTAAATATTTCCTCTACATACATTGCTAAGTACATTTGACAATGTTGTAATTTTTTGCTTCAACTGTCAAATTTCATGTAGAAAATTCAAGAGAAGGAAATTATATTGTATTTACCCATTGTTTTGCTCTTTCTATTATTCTTTTCTTTCTGATATTCCATGTTTTCTTCCTTTATCATATTTTTCCTGTTTCAAAAACTTCCTTTAGCCGTTCTTTTAGGATATAGTAGTGTCTCAATTTCCTTTTCATACTTGAAGAGTATTTTTACTGGATATAGTATTCTGGTTTGACAATTCTTTAACTTCAGCACTTGAAAAATGTTGTGCCAGTTGGCCTCCATGGTTCCTGATGAGAAATCACTGCTATTTTAATTGTGTTTTTCTTACAGGAAAAGTATTGCTAGTCTTTTGATGCTTTCAAAAATTTTCCTTATCAAGAACGGAGGATTATTTTCAAGCCTTGAGAGATAATATAATTTGTTCTGCTGGGTTTTGGACTTGCCTAGTACCCATTATCCCTTCTTTCCCACCAAATTCTCTCATTTGTAATCAAATGTCTCCCTTGTGCCTGTTCCACCATTGTATTTTGGAAGCAGACAACTTGTTCACACGTTTACAGGTTCACAGATGAAGAGAAATTTTGATTCAGGATGGAATACACCCAAAGTCTCATCCATATTTGACTTAGGTGATTCAAAAGATGAGATTTTGAACTTAGAGTTGATTTAAGACTTTTGGGATGGTGTGATGGGGTGAATGAGTTTTGCATGTGGGAAGACATGAATTTTGGGAGATAGGTGGTGGAATGTTATGGATTGAATTGAGTCCCAAAAAAATGTGTGTTGTAAACTCTAACCCCTATACTTATGGCTGAAATCCCATTTGGGAATAGGGTTTGTTAATGAAGTCATATCACTGTAGGGTGTTTCTTAAGCCAATCACTGTTAAGATATAAAATGAGAAGATTAGGAATAGAGAAGCAAGCAGAGATGGGGCAAGACAGATGCTAGGGCACATGAAGATCACCAAGGAACCAAGGGACAGAAGCTGAAAAGAGACAATGCCTTTCCCTCAGAGCAGATGGAGTGAGAGCTTTCCATTCCTTTTTAAAGCTGGCATCCTGAATTCAGACTTCTAGCCTCCTAAGCTGTGAGAAAATAAATTTCTGTATTTTAAAGCCAAAAACAAAAAAGAAATTTGTTTTTTCCTTATTAGTTTTCTGGAGTTGGATTATGTTGTGTCTTGTCACGGATTTCTTTGGGTCTGCCCTGTTTGGAGTTTGCTGAGCTCCTTGTATCTTAGCTTTATGTCTTTTGCCACATTTGGGGAAATTTCAGCCATTATTTCTTAGAATACTTTTTCAGTCCCATTCCTTTCTCCTTTCCTTCTTGTACTGTGATGACATGTTAGATCTTTTGTGGTATATCCTGAGGCTCTGTTCAATTTTTTCAATCTGTTTTCTCTTTGTTTTTCAGGTTGGGTAATGTCTTAGTCATCTAGTGCTGCTATAACAGAAATACTAAAAGTGGATGGCTTTAACAAAGAGAAATTTATTTTCTCACAGTATGATAGGCTAGAAGTCCAAATTCAGGGCATCAGCCCCAGGAGAAGGCTTTCTCTGTTGGCTTTGGAGGAAGGTCCTTGTCATCAATCTTCCCCTGGACTAGGAGCTTCTCTGTGCAGGAATCCCGGGTTCAAAGGATGTGCTCTGCTACCAGCACTGCTTTCTTGGTGGTATGAGGTCCCCTCTCTCTGCTTGTTTCCCTTTCCTTTTATCTCTTGTAAGATAAAACATGGTGCAGGCCACACTCTAGGGAAACTCCCTTTACATTGGATCAGGGATGTAACCTTAGTAAGGGTGTTACAATCCCACTCTCATCTTCTTTAACATAAAATTACAATCACAAAATGGAGGACAACCACGTAATACTGGGAATCATGGCCTAACCAAGCTCAAACATATTTTTTGGGGACACAATTCATTCCATGACAGGTAATTTATATTGTTCTATTTTCAAGTCCATAAATTCGTTTCTCTATCTTCTCCGTTCTGCTGTTGAGTTTGTTCAGTGAGTTTTTATTTTGGTGTGTAAATTTCAGTTCCAAAATTTCTATTTGTTTTCTCTTTGTATCTTCTATTTCTTTGCTGATACTTTCTATTTCTTCATTTGCTTCAAGTGTTCGTAATTGCCCATTGGAGAATTTTTATGATGGCTGCTCTAAAATCTTATCAGATTGTTCTATCATCTGTTTCATCTTGATGTAAGCATCTGTTCATCACATTTTCTCATTTAAGTTGTAATCTTCCTAGTTCTTGGTATGATGAGTGATCTTCAATTGTGTCTTGGACATTTTTAGCATTATGTTATGGAAGCCTGAATTTTCTTTAAATCTTTTGTTTTAGCAGACCTCTTGACAATTCACTAATGGGAGCGTGGGGGCACTGCCTTGTCATTGCCAGGTGGGCTGAAAGTCCAGATTTCCCACCCAGCCTCCACTGACAACCTAATTACTTCTGGGCAGCGCTAGAAGTTCAATCTTCCCACGAGGCCTCTGCTGGCAGTACTTTGGTTGGGAGAGGGAGAGGACCTTGTTACTGCTTCCCATATGACCACCACTTAAATCATGGGAGGGGGCCTCATTACTGCTGGAAGGTGGTGATTTTGCTGCATCTTTTGAGATGATCATATGGTTTTTCTTCATTCAGTTGATATGGTGATTATATTGATTTTCAAGTATTAAACTAACAGTGTATTCTAGGATAAACCGTCTTGGTCATGATGTCTTATCCTGTTTATACATTGCTGGATGCAATTGGATAACATCTTGCTGAGGCGTTTTGTGTCTGTGTTCAGGAAGGATATTGGTTAGTAGTCATGTCTTTGTCTGGTTTTGGTGTCTGGGTAAGGTGTCCTTAAAACCACTTGGGAAGTATTCATTCCTTTTCTTCTTTCTGGAATTATTTGTGTAGGATTGGTAATATTTCTTTCTTAAGTGTTTGGTAGAATTTGCCAGTGAAGCTATCTGTACCTGGAACTTTCTTTGTTGGAAGGTTTTTAAATTGAGAATTCAATGTCGTTAATATATACAGAAATACTCGAATTTTTCTTTCTTCTTGCGTGAGCTTTGGAAGTTTGTGTTTTTCAAAGAAGTTGCACATTTCTTCTACCTTATGTAACTTACTGATATAGAGTAAAACATTCCATTATTATCATTTATTGTCTGTAGAATCTGCTGTGATCACCCTTCTTTAATTACTAGTATTGGTTACTTATGTCTTCTCTTTTTTTTCTGATCAGCCTAGCTAGAGATATATTGTTATTTTATTGTTCTTTTCAAAGCAGCAGCTATCGATGCACTGATTTTCTCTATTGTTTGTCTGCTTTCTATTTATATTTCCTTTGGGTTTACTTTGCTTCTCTTATTTAATTTTTTAAGTTGGAAGCTTAGATAATTGACTTGAGACCTTGATTCTTTTCTACTGTAAGATTTAATGTGGTACATTTGTCTCTAAGCACTGCATAAACTGTGTCTCATAGATTTTGATATGTTGTGTTTTCATTCAATCAAGGTATTTGGGGATTTTCTAGATACCTTTCTGTTGCTGATTTCTAGTTTAATTCCATTGTGTTAATAAAATATATTTTGTATGATTTTAGTTCTTTTAATCTGTTGAATTTTGTTTTATGGCCCAGAATATGGTCTATTTCAGTGAATATTCTTTGGGTGTTTGAGAAGAATGTGTATTCTGCTGTTAATGGGTGGAGTGTTCTATATATGCCACTTAAATCAAGTTGACTGATAGTGTTGCTCAGGTCTTCTATATACTTATTGATTTTTGTCTCCTTATTTTATCGATTGTTGAGTGAAAAGTTTTGTTGATTTATCTACTTTTCCTTTTAGTTCATTTGTTTTTGCTTCATGTATTTTGAAGTTCGGTTGTTTGTTGCATACACATTTAGGATTATGTATTAAGTGATTCTTTGTCGTTGTGTATGCCCTTCTTTATCCCTGATAGTGTTCCTTGTTTTGAAGTCTATTTTATCTGATTTTAATATATCTGTTGCCATCGACTCAATTCCAACTCGTAGCGAACCTATAGGATGGAGGAGAATTGCCCCATAGGGTTTCCAAGGAGCAGCTGGTGGATTTGAACTGGTGACCTTTTGGTTAGCAGCCTGAGCTCTTAACTGCTGCATCACCAGGGCTCCTGCTGATTTTAATGTAGAGACTCCTATTTTCTTTTGATTAGCGTTTACATGGAATACCTATCTCCAACTTTTTTCTCCAAATGTATTTATATCTTTATATGTATGAAGTGGTTTCTTTTAGACCACAAATAGCTGAGTCTCTGTTTTTCATCCAATCTGACAATTTCTCTTTTAATTAAGGGTGTTAAAGCATTTCCATTTAAAGTAACTACTGATATAATTGGGTTTAAATTTACCATATTGCTAGTTGTTTTGTATTTGTTATTTCCTTGTGTTCTTTGCTCTTTTTCTGCCCCCTCTTGAATTAATTGAGCTTTTAAAGAATGATTCCATTTTATTTATGCTAGTAGTTTATCAGTTATACTTCTTTTCAAAAGTTTTTGTGGTTGCTCTAGGACTTATATATTTCTAATTTGTCATGTTTTTCCTTAATTAATATAGTACCATTCCACAAATTGCTGAAGGATCTTATGAAAGTATACTTGCAATGTGTCTCCTCTATCCTTTGTGCTATTATTGACATAGAGTTTACTTTTACATGTTAGAAACCCCTCAAAACATTGTTACTGTTTTTGCTTTAGGTAGTCAATTATATATTAGAACGATTAAAAATAATACAAAAAGTATTTTATGTCTACTATCAGCTTTACCATTTTTGCAATTTTTTAATTCTTTTGTGTAGATCCATGTTTCTGTCAAATATGATATTCCTTCTGACTGAAGAACTTCCTTTAACATTTCTTGTAACATTTCTCTCAGCTTTTTATCTTCTGGGAAAGTATTTTGTCTTCATTTTTAATTAAAAAATTCTTTTTGCTCAGGGTATAGCATTTTGGGTTAACAGCTTTTTTTTTTTTTTTCTCTTTCTTTTAGTAATTTGAAGATATTACTCCTTTTTCCACTGGCTTGCATCATTTCTGACAAGAAGTTCCTTTTAATGCTTTTGTTTCTTCCTCTATATATGCCTTTTATCTCTAATTGCCTTCAACATTTTCCCTTTATCCCTGGTTTTCAGCAATTTGAACATGATGTGTTCTGGTCAATATAGAGTTTGATTTTAATTTTTGTCTAGTGCTGTGAGGTATGAGTAGGTCCAGCCTTGCTATTGTACCTGTGTCTGCTGCAGCAGAGGTATGAATTTTGGAATATCACGTTGCTATTAGCCACATTACTGTTAGTTCAAATAGAAGCAGGCCATGGTCCTGAAGTTGCCCTTATTCAACTTTGGTGTCACTAAGCAGCACAAATCAGACACACATCTAAGACTTCTCTTTCCAAATTTATCATCAGTGTTAATGTTTGAATAACAAGATAATTCAGAAGGGATAATATCATTATAAAAATTATTATTTTTTTTTCTTATAAAGGAGAATACATTCAATGAAGAACAACAGAAAGAAAAGTTTCAGCCTGATGAGGCACCTAAGAAGGAAGAAGCAACCACTAAAGCTGACTCAGAAAAGACTACACTGCAGAAGAACCAAATTAATTTTGGGAGGAACCCAATTGGCAAGAGATTAGAGCCAAGTTTAAATTGGAAGAACACTGTTGATTTAAAAGAGTATGTAGGCATTTGCATGATGGGTTTTCTCACACATTAAGTTAAATCCTCATTAAGCATATGTTTGCCCAATTTTTTACAGAATTTTATTTCATAGTAAAAAAATACAGAATATATATTTACACTTTCCTCCATAGTGCAGGTTGACTCCTTTTTGCCCATCTTTATATTCCAAGCTGAAAGGTTTGACATCAATAGGGTTTATGTGGGGAGCATTGTGAAGGGGAAGTAAGAACACAATTCACTTTCATGTGTTGATCACGACCAACAACATGTGAAAAAGATGATAAATCACATGGGGAGTATAAGACCAGTGGTAGGGACCTGGTTAAGTAAGTGCTAGAGAATTTGGAATTATTAAAGTTATATGAAGTTGATCAGGGAATTCTTCAAGGGAATCTTTTCTATTAACAGAACTTTAAGTAAGTACCACAAAACGGCTGGAGCCCTGGTGGCACAGTGGTTAAGAGTTCAGCTGCTAACCAAAAAATGTAGCAGTTCAAATCCACCAGCCGCTCCTTGGAAACCATATGGGGCAATTCTACTCTGTCCTAGAGGGCCACTGTGAGTCAGAATTGATTCAGTGGCAATGGGGAATGGGGTATGAAAGGGCTAGAATCTCAAAAATATTGCATGTTTGATCAATTTCAGATTGCAGAAGTTGGTAAAAATCTTCAGTTTCTTCATCTTTGGCATTAATCATTGGGGCACAAAATGAAATAATAGTCATATTAACTGTTCTTTGTAGGCATGTGGATATTATCCTATCACTGACAGTGTTATACTTCAGGATAGATCTTGAAATGTTCTTTTTGACAATGAATGCAACACCGTCCCTCTTCAGTTTGTCATTTCCAGCATAGCAGACCATACGATTGTCCAATTCAAAATGACCAATACCAGTCCATTTCAGCTCACTGGTGTCTAGGATATCTATCTTCAAGGGTTCCATTTCATTTTTTGACAATTTCCAATTTTCCTTGATTCATACTTTGAGCACTTTCAATTATTAATGGGTTTTTGCAGATGTTTCTTCTTATTTTGAGTTGTGCCACGTAAGCAAATAAAGGTCCAGAAAGCTTTACTCCATCAACACCATTAAGGTTGAATCTACATTGAGGAGGCAGCTTCACCACAGTCATATTTTGAGTGCTTTCAACCCGAGGGACTTGTCTTTCAGCACTATATCAGACAATGTTCCATTGTTATTCCTAAGGCTTTTACTGGCCAATTTTTTAAGAAGTAGATTGCCAGGTCCTTCTTCCTAGTCTGTCTTAGTCTGGAGTCTAAAAGAGCTGATAGATGGTTTCGGGGGCTCAGCAAGACAAAGTAAAGTATTGTAATGAAATATACAAAGAGCTGCTTAGAAAACGAAAAAGGAAGAACACGCTTAGCATTTCTCAAGCTGAAAGAACTGAAGAAATAATTCAACCCTTGAATTGTAATATTGAAGGATTCTACGGACAAAATGTTGAATGATGCAGAAAGCATCAAAAGAAGATATAAGGAATACACAAAACCACTGTACCAAAAAGAACTGGTTGACGTTCAGCCATTTCAGGAGGTAGCATATGATCAAGAACTGATGAAACTGAAGAAAGAAGTCCAAGCTGCCCTGAAGGCACTGGCAAAAAAATAAGGCTGAAGGAATTGATGGAATACCAATTAAGATGTTTCGACAAATGGATGCAACACTGGAAGTGCTTACTCATGTATGCCAAGAAATTTGGAATACAGCTATCTGGCCAACTGACTGGAAAAGATCCATATTCATGCCCATTCCAAAGGAAGGCATCCAACAGGGTACAAAAATTATGGAACAATATCATTAATATCACACGGAAGTAAAGTTTTGCTGAAGGTAGTTCAAAAACGTTGCAGCGGTACATTGACAGGGAACTTCCAGAAATTCAAGCTGGATTCAGAAGAGGACATGGAAAGAAGGATATCATTGCTAATGTCGGATGGATCTTGGTTGAAAGTAGAGTACGAGAAAGATACTTGCCTGTGTTTTATTGACTATGCAAAGGCATTTGACTGTGTGGATCATAGCAAATTATGGATAACATTGTGAAGAATGGGCATCCCAGAACACTTAATTGTGCTCATGTAGAATCTGTACATAGACCAAGAAGTAGTTGTTCGAACTGGTTTAAAGTTAGGAAAGGTGTGTGTCAGGGTTGTATCCTTTCACCATACTTAGTCAATCTGTATGCTGAACAGATGATCTGAGAAGCTGGACTGTATGTTGAAGGGCATGTCATCAAGATTGGAAAAAGACTCATTAACAACCTGTGATATGCCGATGACACAACCTTGCTTGCTGAAAGTGAATAGGACTTGAAGCACTTACTGATGAAGGTCAAAGACCACACCCTTCATTATGGATTATACCTCAACATAAAGAAAGCAAAAATCCTCACACTGGACTAATAAACAACATCATGATAAATGAAGAAAAGATTGAAGTTGTCAAGGATTTCGTTTTGCTCGGATTGATAATCAATGTCCATGGAAGCAGCAGTCAAGAAATCAAACAGTGTATTGCATTGGGCTAATCTGCTGCAAAAGACCTCTTTGAAGTGTTAAAAAGCAAAGATGTCACTTTGAGGACTAAGGTGCACCTGACCCAAGTCATGGTATTTTCAGTCTCCTCATAGTAAAAAAAAAAAAAAAATTTTTTTCATAGTGTGCTAAAGCTGGACAATGAATAAGGAAGACCGAAAAAAGAATTGATGCCTTTGAATTGTGGTGTTGGCAAAGAATATTAAATATACCATGGACTGCCAGAAGAATGGACAAATCTGTCTTGGAAGAAGTACAGCCATTACTCTTAGAAGCAGGGATGGTGGGACTTCTTTTCGTGCACTTTGGAATGTTATTTAGAGGGAGAAGTCCCTGGAGAAGGACATCATACTTGGTAAAGTAGAGGGTCAGTGAAAAAGAGGTAGACTGTCAAGGAGATGAATTGACACAGTGACAACAACAATGGGCCCAAACATTGCAATGATCATGAGGATGGTGCAGGATCAGGCAATGTTTTGTTCTGTTGTACATAGGGTCACTAAGAGTCAGAACCAACTGGGTGGCACCTAACTATAACATGTTGTCACACGATTTGGTTGAGCACTGACTCCTGGCTGGTTATGTGGGGCCCTTACTGTATGGATTTTGAGAACCACAGGGTGATTATGTGTTGGAAACAAACCCAAAGAGCTGTCAGAAGGAAGGAATCCTGTGGAAATGGGATAGACTCTTGCTGCTTTCATTCTCATTGATTTTGGGGTGTTTGACCTTTGTGACAGCATTCAAAAGTGTGAGTCTGAAAACAACAAAATGTATGGGCAACTGGAGTAACAAGGATGTGACTTTTAAAATACTGCTTTTTCATGTGCTTTTTTTTGTTTCGAATTATGAATTTATTTAACAAGTGTTTAATGGGAACTCATTATGTGCTATCGGGTTCTAGGTTAAGCTTGGGAATACCTAGAAAATCAGATACAAATCCTGCTGTAATGTTTGGTAGGGAAGATAATAGGCAACTCTAATCTAGGGTAGTAAGTGCCTGGAGGAGTTAAGCAGTTAATATCATTTGGCAGCTAACCAAAAGGTTGGAGGTTCAATTCCACCTAGAGGCACCTAGGAAGAAAGCCCTTGTAATCTACTTCCAAAATATCAGCCAATGAAAACCATGTGGAGCCCAGTTGTACTCTGAAACACATGGGGTCACCATGAGTCAGATTTGACTCAACGGCAACTGGTTTAAGCACCTGGAATAGGAGTCGAAGGCACAGGGTGAAGGACTTGGAGAAATGATGGCAGTCTGTGAAGACCTGTTCCTAATATGAAGAAGTTCTGAACAAAGTATTTCTCGAATATGTTAAATACATTGCTATGCTTGAAGTGCAAAAGGGGAATCTCTACATGTCAGAGATGAGGTGGGAACTCATTGTCATAGTTGGAGAGGAAGTTGAAGCCTCGAACTCTGGTGACAGAGGAAACTGGGGCTGCCCCATTCATTCCAGCGGAAACTCCTCCAACAGCCTGTGGTTGCAGTGAGAGGTGATTCACTTGGACAGAACGGTCACTGGCTGGAGGCCGGATCCTCATGCTAGTGGTGTGTGCCAGTGCCAGGCTCCCATTTTTACCAGTTTTGTGTGAGAGATTTGAAAACTGCTGATCTAGAAAAACCATATAGGAACAATTGCACCTACAAGGCAAAAACAAGCACATAATTACCCAACAGGGAGATCCTAGACCCAACCTGAAGATTGTTCCTTTATATGTTAAGAGTGCTTTAAAGCTTTTAAAATTGTACCTTCCACAACTAAAACCTAACTGGTTTGTTTTAATTAAATTTCTAACTCAGCCATTCTCCATGTCAGGAAAACATCATTTGGTACATGAAAATGATGAAATATTTGTATACCTTTCCATCTTTCATTTTATAGTCATTAGCACAAACTAATTGTCTTAGTGTCTGTAACAAAATACAACAAAGTGAGTGGCTTTAAAAAAACAGCCTCACAGTTCTGGAAGCTGAGTTTGGATTTAGGGCATCAATCAGCAGGGCTCCCTCTCTGTCAGTGTCTTAGTCATCTAGTGCTGCCATAACAGAAATACCACAAGTGGATGGTTTTAGCAAAGAGAAATTTATTTTCTCACAGTCTAGTAGGCTAGAAGTCCAAATTCAGGGCATTAGCTCCAGGGGAAGGCTTTCTCTCTCTGTTGGCTCTGAAAGAAGGTCTTACTTGTCAATCTTCCCCAGGACTTGAAGCTTCTCCATGCAGGAACCCCAGGCCTAAGGGACGCCCTCTGCTCCTGGTGCTTCTTTCATGGTGGTGTGAGGTCCCCACTCTCTGCTTGTTTCCCTTTCCTTTAATCTCTTGTAAAATAAAAGGTGGTGCAGGCCACACCCCAGGGAAACTCCCTTTACACTGCATCAGGGATGTGACCTTAGTAAGGGTGTTACAATCCCACCTAATCCTCTTTAACATAAAATTACAATCACAAAATGGAGGACAATCACACAATTCTGGGAATCATGGCCTAAGCACATGGACACACATTTTTGGGGGACACAATTCAATCCGTGACATTCAGCTCTAGGGGAAGACCCTTCCTTGTCTTTTTCAGCTTCTGGCTTGGATACGAATCCTCAAGTGTTGTCTGTCTTCTCCGTGTGTGCGACTCTGGTTCTGTGTCTGTTATCCCCTTTAATAAAACATCACTCATCATTTATTAGGATCGGGACCTACCCTACTCTGGTGTGACCTCATTTAATTTAACTGATAACAACAATGAAGCCTTATTTCCAAACAAGGTCACAGGTACAGATTAGGACTTCAGCATATCTTTGGGGCAGACACAATTCAGTCCATCACAGTAATGAATCAAATTAATATTTTTTTAGCCGCAAAAGTTTAGGAAGAGACACCCAAGAGGAAAAACATGCAAGACTTGAAAAGGGAAGACCATCTGTGGCACCTGGAAGAATGCAATTAGCTCGGTATGTTTCTAATAACATAACCAGTTCTTGAAAGCCACCTCTTATACACTCGACTAGTTAGCCCCACTAATTAAAGGTGTTCTTAATGATTACATCAGGGTTCCAAGTTATTAGGAATGTTAGTAAAAAAAAAAAAAAAAGTAATGACATTGGATTTCTTTAAACATATTTACAAAGTATCCTAATTCAGAGTTACTTGAAATACAAGAATTTACTGGTATTAGTTAACTATGAGGAACCCTGGTGGTGCAGTGGTTGAGCCTCAGCTGCTAACCAAAAGGTTAGTTTGAACCCACCAGCTGCTCCATGGGAGAAAGATGTGGCAACCTGCCTCCATAAAGATTACAGCCTTGGGAACCCTATGGGGCAGTTCTACTCTGTTCTGTAGGGTCACTGTGAGTCGGAATTGACTCAGCAGCCATAGGTAAGGGTAGTTTATAAAAAAGAATGTTTTTAATGCAAGGAGCAGTGAACTAAGTGTTAGGAAAACTGGGCTCTTAGTTGATCATTTGCAAAGCTATGTCATCTGTCTGACCCTGACTTTCCTGATCACTGATGACTGTGGCGATTCTAAAGTGATATTTTATCTCTAATTAAAACAATGAACTATTAATATGAGGTCAACTGATAGACTTCTTACCTGATTTCAGTGTGACGACAAAAGCAAAGTATTTGAGGGAAAAGCATCAGCCACTTTTATTTGAGAGTTTCAGAGGGGTTGTGGGAGAAAACATCAGAAATTTCACATTATAAAGGTTTGTTGGTGGTTCAGTGGCTAAAATTCTTGCCTTCCATGTGGGAGACCCTGGTTCGATTCATGGCCATATACCTCAAGCAGAACCACTATCTCTCTGTCTGTGGAGGCTTGTGTCTTACTATGATGCTGAACAGATTTCAGCAGAGCTTCCAGACTAAGACAGATTAGAGAGAAAAATCTACTTCCCCAAAACCAGCCACTGAAAACCCTATGGACCACAACAGTCTAACATATAACCAATCATGGGGATGGTGCAGGACTGGGCAGTGTTTCATTCTGTCGTGCATGGGGTTGCCATGAATCAGGGGCAGACTTGATGGCAGCTAACAACAACACTAAGCGAAAAGCCAAACTTTAAGATGCTCTACTAAATGTATGCTAAATGTACGTAATAAAGTATTAAATTTGTTTGACAGTTAATTTTTTAAAACCTTTTTATTTTGAAATAGCTATAGAGTCACAGGATGTTGCAAGCATAGTACAGAGAGGTTCCATGTTCCCTTCACCAAGCTTCCCCCAAGGATTACGTCTTCCATGACTATAGTACAAAATCGGGATATTGACACTGGCACAATGTGTATGTGTAGAGCTGTGTCATTACCACATGTGTGAATATATGTAACCACCATGGCAATCAAGATACGGAACAGTTTCTTCACCACAAAGAGTTTCCTTATGTTCCAAAACCAAAAACCAAACCCGCTGCCGTTGAGTCAGTTCTGACTCATAGCGACCCTATAGGACAGAGTAGAGCTGCCCCATAGGGTTTCCAGGGAGCACCTGGTGGGTTCCAACTGCCGACCTTTTGGTTAGCAGCCGTAGCACTTAAGCACTAGGCCACTGGGGTTTCCCTCCTCATGTTACTCCTTTATAATCACACTCACCTTCCTCCCCTCCACCGTCCCTAATCTCTGACAGCCACTGATCTGTTTTCCATGTCTGTAGTTTTGTTATTTTGAGGATGTTACGTAAACAGCATCATATAGTATATGACCTTTTCAAATTAACTTTTTTCACTCAGCATAATGAGCTCAAGATCTTATCCAAGTTGTTGGATATATTATGAGTTTGTTCCTTTTTTATTGCTGAGCAGTATTCCATGGTGTGGATGCTCCACAGTTTATTTAACCATTCACCTACTGAGGGAAATTTTAGATGTTTCCAGTTTGGGGCTATTACAAATCAAGCTGTTACGAAAAATTATATACAGGTTTTTGTGTAGATGTAAGTTTTCGTTTCTCTTGGATAAATGTCAAAGTGCTGACACATATGGTAAGTGTGTGTTTAGTTTTTAAGAGACTTCCAACCTGTTTTCCAGAGTGGCTGTATCATTTTACATTCCCATGAGTGATGCACAAGAGATTCAGGTTTTCACCATTGACCACATTTAGTATTGCCACTATTTTTTATTTTAGAAGTACTAAATGTTGTGTGGAGCCCTGGTGGCGAAGTGGCTGAGAGCTCAGTCTGTAACCAAAAGATTGGCAGTTTGAATCCACCAGCCACTCCTTGGAAATTCTATGGGGCAGTTCTACTCTGTCATATAGGGTCACTATGAATTGGAATTGACTTGATGGCACACAACAACAGCAACAACAAAAATGGTGTGTTGTGATATCTCATTGTGGTCTTAGTACATCTCTAATGGCTAGTAATGTTGAACATATTTTCATATGCTTATTGCCATTTGTATATTCTCTTTGATGAAATGTCTCTTTATATGTTTTGCCCATTTTCTAACTAGATTGTTTTTTTCAAATGCTGAGTTTTGAGAGTTCTTTATGTATTCTGGGTACTGGACCCTTGTCTGATATGTAGTTTGCAGATATTTTCTCCAACTCCGTAACTTGTCTTTTCATTCTTTTAACGGGGTCTTTCACAGGACAAAAGTTTTTATTAGGATGAAGTCCAATTCATTGATTTTTTTTTTTTCTTTTGTGGATTGTGCTTTTGTCAAGCCCTAGGTCCCAAAGACTATCTCCTTTCTTTCTTTTTTTTTTTGAAAAGTTTTTATAGTTTTACATTTAAGATTGTAATCTATTTTATTTTTAAAATAAAGTATGAGACTTAGGTCGAGGTTCCTTTTTTTTGGCCTGTGGATATCCAATTGTTCCAGCATCATTTGTTGAATTGCTTTTACACCTTGTCAAAAATTAGTAGGTTTTACCTGTGTGGGGCTACCAGGGTCTCTGTTCTGTTGTACTGATTTTTTGTGTCTAGCCCTCTGGTGATACCACCAAAGTCTTGGTTACTGTAGCTGTATAATAAATCTTGAAATCTGGTAGAGTGATTCCTCGTATTCTTTTTTTTTTCCAAAAATTTCTTAGATATTCTGGTTTATTTGCCTCTCCTTATAAATTTTAGGTAAATCTTACCTACATATATATATATATATATATAATTGCATTAAATCTGTATATGAACTTGGAGAGAGTTGACATCTTTACTAAATGAAGTCTTCCAAACCATGAACGTGGTATGTCTATTTATTTGGATCATCTTTGTTTTCTTTTTCATTAGTGTTTGTAGTTTTCGCCATACAAATCCTATATATGTTTTGTTAGATTTTACATTTAAGCATTTTGTTTTGTCTTTTTTTATGGAGCAGTTGTAAATGGAATTGTATTTTAAATTTTGGTTTCTGTGTGTTCATTGCTAGTACATAAAAATACAACCGATTTTTGTATGCCACTTACTAGTACTTGGAATTTGTTTTAATATTCCTTGGGATTTTCCATATAAATCATCATCTGCAAAAAAGGGAAGTTATAATCCTTTCTTTTAATCTGTGTACCTTGTATTTCCTTTTCTTGCCTTATTGTGCTTGTTAGAATTTCCAGTACAATGCTGAATAACAGTAGTCAAAGTGGACATCCTTGCTTGCTCTCAGTCTAAGGGGGTAAACATTTAGTCTTTCACCAATAAGCGTGATGTTAGCTGTAGGTTTTGTACATATTAGTAAAGTTGAGGAAGTTTTCCTTTATTCCTCATTTTCTGAGTGTTTTTATCATGAATGGGCATTGACTTTTGTCAAATGCATTTTTAATATAAATTGATATGATTGTGTGAGTTTTTTTCTTTAGTGTGTTAATATGGTTAGATTACATTGAATTTCAAATATCAACCAGACTGTGTCTTTGCAATAAGCCCTGCTTAATCATGGTGTATAATTCTTTTTATATGTAGCTGAATTCTATATGCTAATATTTTGTTAAGAATTTTTGCATCTGTAATCATGAGGTGATTATAGATGCAAAAATTCTTAACAAAATATTGGCATATAGAATGAGGTGGAAACCCTGGTGATGTAGGGGTTAAGTGCTAAGGCTGCTAACAAAAGGCTCAGCAGCTTAAATCCGCCGTGCTCCTTGGAAACTCTATGGGGCAGTTGTACTCTGTCCTATAGGGTCGCTAGGAGTCGGAATCGACTCGACGGCACTGGGTTTCACTGGGTCATCATGAGGTTTTTTTTGTTTTGTTTTTTGGTACTGTTTTGTCTCATTTTGATATCAGGCTTCATAAAATGAGTTGGGAATTGTTCCCCTCCTCTTCGATTTTCTAAGAGATTGTATAGAATTGGTGTTAGTTCTTTAAACATTTGGTAGAATTCTCCAGTGAAACCATCAGGGCCTGAAGATTTCTTTTTGGGAATTTTAAAATTATGAATTAAATTTCATTGATAGTTGTAGTGCTATTCAAATGGTCTACTTCATGTTGGGTGAGATGTGGTACTTGGTACTTTAAAACTGATTCATTTCATTTAAGTTGTCAAATTTATGTAAAGTTGTTTGTAGTATTTCTTTATCCCTTTGATGTCTTTAGGATCTACAGTGATATACCCTAACTTATTCCTGATATTGGTAATTTGTGTCTTCTCTCTTTTTTTGTTTGTCAGTCTTGCTATAAGTTTGTCAGTTTTATTGATCTTTTGAAGCAGTGGTTTTTTGTTTCATTGATTTTTCAAATTGTGTTTTTGTTTTCAATTTTACTGATTTCTGCTCTTTATTATTTCCTTTCTTCTGTTTGCTTTGGGTTTATTTTGCTCCTTCTTTTCTAGTTTACTTAGGTGTGAATTTAGATTATTGGCTTGAGACTTTTCCTCTTTTCTAATGTAAGCATTTAGTGCTATGTATTTCCCTCTCTGTACTGCTTTAGCTACATACAACAAATTTTGATAAGTTGTATTTTCATTTTCATTCAGTTCAGTGTATTTTTTTTTTTTATTTCCCTTGAGACTTCCTCTTTGAGCCATGGATTATTTAGAGGTGTGTTGTTTAGTTTATAAGTATTTGGACCTGGAATGGACACACTGCTCCAGGGGGTGACAGGCACCTCTTATCCCTGGGTATGGCACTAAATGCATATTCATCTGAGACCGTCTCTTCCAGTACTCTCTTCCCCATGATGCTCTGTACTGCTTTCATCTGAATGAGCCTCCCTCTTCTCTCCTCCTTCTAACAGAAGCCTTTTCCTCTGACACTCTCGTATTATAAGGAAATGAATTTCCGTACATCCTCATCCTGTACACCGAAAGCTTCACTCTCTCCCCTTCTTTGCATTTATCGAACCTCTTCCATGAGGGCAGTGATTCTCTTACAGATCTTCTTTGCCTCAAGTCCTGCTTCACTACAGGACCATTGAGAGTTTATTTCTGTCATGTAAATACAAGATCTGGGAAACAATATCAAGATAAATATCTTGGGTTGACTACCTCCTCACATGTGAATGATGGATGAGAGTCCTTGAGACATCATTGTGGGTTTAATAAGCTAGCAACTGGAAGACGTGCATTCATGGGTGGGGAGATGGGGACCAGCTGGTGCAATGAGTGTGCAGGAAGGAGCTCTATAGGGTATTAGGCCAATACAGTCATGGTAGATTTTTGTTTCATTGATTTTTCAAATTGTGTTTTTGACTGTAACCACTCCTAGTGATCTACCAAAGTTCTTGTGATCATGTTGTCTATGCCTTAAACTGTCGAGTGTGGTCTGTATCTATGGAACTCAGCATTTAGCGTGCTAATGTCTCTCGGAGTTGGTAGTTAACTCCTTGTTCCTGAACCTGATTTAGGTCATTGGTCTTCTTTGACATCTTGTGCCCTTCCAAATACTTTAGTTTAGGCATCATGAATAGGAAGGTGCTGACTACTGACTTCCTTTGGTAAGGGAGACTCTTTCATTTTAAGGTATTTGCAGGACTGAGCAATAGAGCTTTGTGCAATAATGAAAATGGTCCATATCTGCACTGTCCAGCATGGTAGCCGCTAGCCACCTGGGCTATTGAGTAATTGAAATGTGGCTGGTATGCCTAAAGAACTGAATTTTTAATATTATTTAAGTAAATAAAATTAAGTAACTCTAAATATAAATAGTCACATGTGGCTAGTGGCTACCTTGTTATATAGCACAGTCTTAGGACATTTACTTAATTCCCTTGTTCATATTTCACTCTTTTCTTTATTATTATTGAACCTAGGGCAATAATGGGCCCCTGGTAGCACAGTGGTTAAGCGCTTAGCTGCTAACCAAAAGGTCAGCACTTTGAATCCACCAGCCGCTCCTTGGAAACTCTACAGGGCAGTTCTACTCTGTCCTATAGGGTCACTATGAGTTGGCGGCCATGGGTTTGGTTTTTGGTTTTAGGGCAATAATACTCAACCGCATCTGCTCTAGAGACATGGACTTATTTATCTCCTCATGTAGATCCTAACAAAGATCTAGAATTCAGGAGGTGCTGGTATCTTATCTGTTGCTTATACACGTGTTGCTGAAATATTATCATTATAACCATGTTCATGCTGTAGCTTACATATATTTTTGTTGGTGTCGTTCTTAGTAAGGCTACTGACAAGCCTGAGGAAATTATTAGTGAGAGTTCCTCAGAGAGTGAGGAAGATGAAGAACCACCCGATCATCGTCAGGAGGCAAATGCTGATTTGCCGTCTGAATATTGGCAAATTCAGAAGCTGGTGAAATACTTAAAGGTAAGAAAGACCTTTTGTGCTTTATTTTCAATGTTCATTTTAAAAATCCTTTCCCCAAAATGGATATTCTACTTCCAAGTTTATTATATATTTCTTTCCAATAAGGGCAGTAAGCATCCCTCTTATTATGTATTAAAAAAAGGTGTTCACAGGGGAAGGTCTCATTACCCTAGGTTGGTGAGGTTAGTCCGCATGGAACAGCCAGGCTGCCCAGTACCGGCCCTCTCCCCTGGTTAGAGAGAGGGGAGTTTGGCAGCGACAGTCACCGCAGCGGCACTGCTTTCCCTACCCCTCGAGCTTGATGCTAGCATGGCAATAAGAATTCCCACCAGTTGCAAAGCATTCCAGCTGATGCTATTCTGCAGTGAATGTGACTAAGATAACGCATTAAGTGATTCTTTCTGGATAAATACTTGGTCCCTCATGCCTTATCAGCCTACTTGCAGTGTGAGACTGAACTTGACAGTTTTTGTAAAAAAGATTTATTATATTAATAGTTTTAGCTCTTTTTACAATTAATGAAGTTAAAATATGAAGGAAAGGGATTACTGCAGTGGAAATGTGAGCAGTATTTATGTGATGGTAAAAGCCTAAGCTGTAGCCAGATAGTTTTGTGAGGTGCTTAGTAAGTGACACAGCCTAGAACTTAGCATACGTCTGATTTCACAAACTCATGCTCTTTCCACTGCACCATGAAATGGTGATTAAGTCACAAAAATATCATATTTTAATTTTACTAATTGTAAAACAAGCTGACCATTCCTGCCTCAGCTGGAATTCCCAGAATTCTTCAGAAAAAGTTATGTGCTTTTCTGAATCCCAGATCCCAGACAAATTAGGCGACAGATTGGAAAAAATGGAGAAAAGTTTTATAATTCTCCTTTAAGAATTAAAGTTTAATAGTCAACATAGAGACATTACTGGTTTGAAGGAATCCACTGGTATCGTGGAAAGCAAGAACAGAAAATGCTGACAACTTTTAGGAGCCAGGTAGGAGAGAAGTGGTCACGACTAAGCTCATGGTCAGTCTCGCTTATAGCTTTTTGCATGTTGTAAGTGTGTTCGTGGCTTTGTCTGCTGCTAATGGTGAGACCTTGTTGCAAAAATAAATATTAATATGTTTACATGTATAGTATACTTTATACAAATCTTATTAAACCACCACCAGCAACAAAAAACCAAATCCATTGCCATTGAGTCGATCCCAACTTGTAGTGACCCTATAGGACAGAGTAGAAACTGCTCCATAGGGATTCCAAGGAGCAGCTGGTGGACTTGAACTGCTAACCTTTTTGGTTAGCAGCCGAGCTCTTAACCACTGCACCACCGGGGGTCCTTCAAGTCGTATAAAACCAAAAAAACTAAACCCTTTGTCATCGAGTTGATTCTGACTCACAGTAACCCTGTAGGTCAGAGTAGAACTATCCCGTAGGGTTTCCAAGGAGTAACTGGTGGATTTGAACTGCCGATCTTTTGGTTAGCAGCCATAGCTCTTAACTACTACGCCACTAGGGTTTCCTCAAGTCCTATAAAAAAAAATACTGGTAGCAAAATAAGTCCTGAAGTTAGAAATTCCTGTGATCCTGTGTAGTCTTATCAAGCTGGTTTGGAGGTCCAAATGTTATGTTATTTAGATATACCCTGTAATATTTGCTGGCATTTTCCAGTTTTTGAGTATTTGTTATAAACCGCAACTTGCTCTCTGCAAGCAGTTTAGCAGAGGAGATGTTCATGTTGTGGAACATTCCAACAGGAAACCGGAAAGCCATCTAAAATCTGAATTAGCAAAAACGATATCTATTTCAGTGGCCAAATCAAAATCAGGGCAAGCCTATGCAACATTTGTAACATTAAAAAAGGAAATGAAGCAAACCCTCATGCCCAGCTTCGCAGTGCTTTTGGAAGCCTCCTAATGATTTGACCAATATCAATGCAAAACTAAACTTTTTTTTTTTTTACTTCTGGAATATTTGTCGTGAAACGAAGATCAACACTATTCAATAGGACAATCAATGCCTTGTGTGTTTTAAAATTCCACTTTAAGAATGATATAAAATATTTTTAATTTTATCTTTAAATTTTTAATGATTTCTATTTGACATATATTTTGTGTTAATGTTCCCCTCTTTTAATGTTTTTATTATCAAATGCCTATATCAGATAGAGGTGATTTCTACATGTATAATTGTGTCATAATATATTGCTTTATAGTAATAATGAACTGTGCATATATTATATAGACTTTTTTTTTCTTTTTACAGACAATCTCCATTACCTAAAATTATTCACTACTTACGGTTATGATCACTCATTATTATTTAAAATCACATAAATATGAAAAATACAGAATAACTTAGGATTTGGGAATTCTTGAGAATTCTTGGGAATTCCCATTTTTTATTCCTGAATCACGGAGATTAATATCTGTCAGGAATTTGGAAACTGTAGTGTGGAGCGCAGGCAGGCTTTCACACTCCTCTAAACCCCTCGGACAGGTGTCTTTGTGCAGTGCACAGACTGTGCAACTGAACCCAGTGCCTGGCATGCACAGCCACAATGCTGGACCCGGGGCCCTCAGGAGACCTTGACACCTCTGTTCCTTTACTGAACAACAGGGCTGGTCGTGGTTCCTCTCCCTCAACACTTAAAAAGCATGTCTTCTGGGGTGGGGAATGGGGACTGGCGGCAGAGAACTTTGACACTCACCACTCTCTCAGATGTGAGTGGCTGGAGCCAGTGGCTTGAGTCTTAGGGGCTTGGACATGGCCTTTGGAAGAAGAACTGGGAGTCACTGATGTTTATCCAAAGAGTCCTGGCCCATTAGGTTTATTTCGTTAGTAAAAGGAAACAGAGTCACAGGTGTGGAGAAATAACAGGAGTCAGGAGGCAGAGTAAGGGGGTAGTTAGAATAATGGTCTTTGGTGTTGGACAGATTTAGGTGGAGTTGGGATTCTGCCACTTACTAGTTCAGTGGCTTTGGGTGAGTCACCTAAGCCCTCTAAGCTTCAGTTTCCTCATTGGTCAAGATGAGAAAGTTAATATTCTCATAATTTAGTATTATTATGAAAATTAAATGAAATATAACACATGTAAATGCTTAGTACAAAGTACTTAACTGTTGGCAATGATTACTTACATTGCATATTATTATAGAAAATGTACAGCACAAAGTCCTCTTGACTTGCACAGGTGGCCTTCAATTTTTGCTTTATGCTTTCTAGCAACCAATAAACGGAGGAAAAGTACAATCAGTTAAGAGACTCTTACCATCATAAGGTAAAAATAAACCAGTTGCCAATGAGGATAACTCAGCCTGGTGCTAAGAACAGAACGAATTTTCCCCTTTGAGCCTTAATGGGGCAGACACGGAGTGAGGGAGTGGACATCCTCAATAATACCCGCCCAGTGAACATGACGAAGAGTTTCACGTAATAGTCCAATTAGTAGACAACTGTCGTGAGTGTTTCAGCTCTTTAGGGTAAGTCCATATAGTATTAGGCCAAAAAGGGATGCACTATTTCTACCCCAGAACAGCTAAGGAAAACATTTATTGATGAAGTGCTACTTAAGCTTGCACAAGTTACTCATCAATAAATCATGTGCAAATGTGATACTTTTGGCCAGACAGTAAATTTCTTGGACTTCTTATAGTTCCCACTGGTAAATATTCTTAACATAACCAATAAAAGAGAAAGTATATCTACAAATGATTTCAAGGTTTTTGACATTTTGATAAATGTTTTATATGGAGACACAAAGAGATGTTAAAAGTCTATGAATGCAAGATTGAATGCCTCCAAGTCATCTCAAAATAAATACAACTGACGTTTTAATTTATAAAATTATGCCTCATGTAGACTTAAACTAGCAGAGAAATGTTAACGTCGATCTGAATTTCTACTTACCATTTTCCAAGTAGAGCAGTGTCTGTGATTATTGAAAAAAAATTTGATGAACTCGTTAATACGCAATCAGGTCAGTGAACTATAGCTTATTATTTATCCAGAACTATGAGCTCAGATTTTGGCACATAAGTAAAGGGAGTTTGTATTTAATTTTTTGGTTTTGACATATGTTCATTTCAACTTGCAAGTTTTATCTATGTATATATTCTTTTAATGCAGATTTTTTGAAGGCAACTTAATTTTTTAATTAATGAATAGATTGCATTTTTACCCATCAACTTCCAAATGTCTTTTTTTCCCCTCAAAGCTTGTAACTTTGTGCTTTAGTTTTAAATGAAGCAATAGACCCCTATTTCAGCTACTGTTATTGATTAATACCCTTTGCCTTCTACTATTGTTGGGCTTTGGGTTGTGTGTCTTATCAGCTACTCCTTGAGCAGTGGGATTGTGTTAAATTCATTTCTGTATTCCCCAGGGTGTCTTGTTAATGAGCACAGCCTCCTTCTTCCATCTCCTGCCCAAATGGTATGAGGGGGAGAGAACGAGGCCTACAGGGAGCAAGGTCTGGCTGTTCTTCCCTCTCAGCTCCATAAGAGCCATTTTTCCTCGCCCTGAGTCAGACTTGTTCTTTGTGCTGTTAACGTCTTTCCGCACCTTCTCTGGTTCCTGTCTTTCCTCACTTTTTCTTTGTATGTATATTTTATGGTGCCTTTACTAGCTTTACATGGACAGCATTTTCTCCTCTGGCCAGGACTGCTTTGAAATCTTACAATTAGGATGTTTTTCTTTTGATCAGTTGAAGTGACTGGGGGAGATGTTATGCCACACATTCGTTCTGTGAATATCTCTAAAAATACAGTCAAGTTTCACCCATTTCTGACTAAGGTGTATGGAGAACTCCTTTGTGAAGTAATAGGAGAGTTGTAGGATTGTTTTTTGAAATGTGGACTTATTATTCACAAGTATATTATAAATTAATATAATGAGTGCTTTTAAGCTAGGTAAAATGTTCAGAAGTCATAATTATACATAGTTCTGCATTTCATACACATTAGTGTTGTTGTTAGTTGTTGTTGAGTTGGTTCCAACTCACGGTGACCTCATGCGTAACAGAAAAAACATTGCTCAATCCTGATTTCTTGAAAGCCTCATGAAATCCGCTTCTCTGTGGATTGAAATGGATCAGGTATGGAATTTAATACTATAGAATCAGTAAATCCAAGAGGAAAATCATGAAGACTAGGGTGATGTCTAGAAAATGGTCAGTCAGCTTCTAAATAGTTTGGAGAGATCTCTGAGGCTAGGTGTAGAATCATGATTTACCTCTCCTGTGGGCATTTTCCCTGGGGCTGCCACTAATGGATAAGATACCTTCCTGGCATCAGCCCCAGGCTCAGCTAGGTACTGTTACTCATAGCAACATTGGAGGCAGCTGCCTCTACTTCAAAGTGTTTCCTTCAGCTGGGCCATGCTTACGGCAGTGGGACTTTAGGGGCTCTTGGGAAGCCTGGTTCTTCTGTGGCAGGTGGATGAGGAAATGCTGCTATGAAATTCTGATAACAGGCTGCAAGCTGGCTTTGGATCTAACTAGATACTAATGGCTAACCATTTTATAGTGCAGGCACTGAGAAGTAATTGCTAGTAAAAGGGGAGCGGCAGGATTTAAATCAAGGCAGATGGGCTTCAGAGCTCACGTTCTATACAATATCCATGTGAGGGCTGCCAGACTGTGCTCATGGCCAGAGAAGGCACACCGGGAGAAGCTCAGACTTCAGCCTCAAATGGCTCCCAGGGCAGGCTATGTCTGGGTCACTAACTTTGACTGTTGTGGCTATACCTGATAACGAGTGTGTGCCATCTCTTTCAGTATATTTGGGGTGTTATCTGGGTCCAGGCGGAGGCTGGTTGCTTTTTAGCCCCATGTCCTCCTACGTAGATTTTCCCTGGTGGGAAACTGTCACAAAGGAAACAACACTTGATGGAAAGACACTAACAGATGCAGGCAAAGGATATGAGTTTCTTTAATATAAAGCATACACCTTCCTCGACCAGACAAAGCAGGAGACAGAACGGCCTTCTCTCCTATGGAGAGTGAGCTTCCCTGGCCTTGACTTTCCTCTAGGATGCCTTGCTGTGGAGGATATCATTCATCAGGGTGAGCATCCCACTGGGTCCTTGAAGAATCTGTCTTGTTCTCACAGAGGTTTTATACTGTGCTACCTGTCTGCTGGAAACCTTGGTGGCGTAGTGTTTAAGTGCTACGGCTGTTAACCAAAAGGTCGGCAGTTAGAATCTGCCAGGTGCTTCTTGGAAACTCTATGGGGCAGTTCTGCTCTGTCCTATAGGGTTGCTATGAGTTGGAATTGACTCAATGGCAGTGGGTTTTTTTTTGGTTTTGCCTGCCTGCCTGCTTGTTTACCAGGGGTGAGTGATTGGTAGCAAGCCCAGAGCATTTCTGAGTACTTGCTCGCTGCAATAGTGGAGGAATCTAGGTTAATTCCCTGAGCCGTTTCTCCTGACATACCTCCTCCCTGTGGGATGCCTATTTCTGCACCTGGGATTTTGATCAGAGTCCAGCTGGAGTAGCAGGGAGTCATGATGACAGAGAAAAATGAACCCATGAGCAGGTGGTTTGCAGAGTGAATCTGAGTGGGAGAGCCAGGAGGTCTGTAACAAGGGGGTTGCATTGATAGGGTGTGTTGGGGGCTGGGAATAGGGTAGTGTCCTTGGAAGCTGTGAAGAAATGGCCAAGAAAGAAGATAAGTGAGCTAATGGGGAGTGTTTGGCTCAGAGATGATTATGTTTAAGAAGAGTGAAATACTCAAATAGAATAGCCCATGCAACAGTTGGAAATAAAGAACTGAAACTCAAATTATTTATTTGAAATAGAAATGCTGTTTAGGGAGCCAGGGAAATTAATGGGACTGAAAAGAGAGTGTGGAGTGTGTGGACCTGTTTGTATCTATGTCTTTTTATTCATTTTTGAATGTGACCTCTTAATAGCTAATCAGAAAGTAGCTGCCTCATTTGAGTTAATACAGATAAGGCCATATTTTTGGATCGAAATCCCTATATTTAACTAACAGTGTTTCATTACGTATTAGTTTGCCACCCTGTAAGTAGATTGGTTCATCAATCTTTTTTAAATTTTGAAGAAAACATTTTATTTAGTAATTTTATGCAAATAGCTAGCAAATAAAAACATTGATTAAAGCAGTGATTAAGGAAATGATTAGAAAAAATGTGAAGCAAAAGAGAAAAATGTCGATTTTTGAAGTTAGTGTCTTTCCATTTGAAAGCTCCTGCACACTGAATGAAATGATCTCTCAATGACCCTGCAATGAGATGGAGTGACACAATAGCCGCAGATGTGGGCTCAAACACACCAACAATCATGAAGAAGGCACAGGACCAGGCGACGTTGCCTTCTGTTATTATATAAAGTCAGCATGAGTTGGAACTGACTGGATAACAGTTAAAAACAATAGCACTCTAAAACTACAAGGAACTAGATATAAAGACTGGGGAAATGATGGGTTGATTAATTAATATAAATTCACAAATATGACATCACTCTTGAGGATTCTTTTGGGACAATCATGATTATCCAGATTCTAGGGGAATGGTGAGGTTGAGATCTGTGGGGAAAATTATGGACACATGTAACTCAGCAGAGAAGAAGGGCTGATGTAGACTATTGTTGGCGGGATAGGGTTATAACTGGGCACACATATTACTCTCTTCCCCATCCACAATCTCGGTCCCTGGGTTGTCCAAATATTTTGCCCTAGGCTACTAACCAAAAGGTTGGTGGTTCGAATCCACCAGTGGCACTGCGGAAGAAAGGTCTGGGGATCTGCATGCACCAAGATTATAGCCAAGAAAACCCCATGGAGCAGTTATGCTCTGTAACACGTGGGGTTGCCATGAGACAGAGTCAGCTTGACATCAGTACCCACGATGTGTTGGTGAGATGCAGGGCCTAATATGTTTATCCTGTAGAACCGAGCTCAGAAAATGCTGGTGTGAATTTTACCTTGCAGGTGAACCAGGGAGCTCTGCTGGTTAACCTGTTCTGTTACATATCCACAAATTCAGAGTTTTCAGGTCATGATAAGTGAACATGCTTGGTGGTTCCGCAGGGCGGTCGTGACTAGTACTCTACTCCAGAGCGACCTGTAGAAGACATTCATATTAGAAACTCCACGAGACCTCAGAATAGACTCCCGGGCTCTCTCCCTGCGACGTTTTGGATTTCCTCTCTGAGGGGAGATTCTTGGTAGAGACATTTTTCAGGCTTGAAAACCGTTGTCAAGAGTGCTCTTGTGGGGCTTGGTTCCTGTATGATCTTGAATGAACTGATTTTTTAAAAAAAGCCCACAAAACCTAAATTGGTTAACGAGTTCTTCTAAGTGGTAATTGGGAGTTATGTGATTTTTCATCGGAGGAATTTGATGTGCATTATAATCCATTACAGTTAATTAAATTCCTTTCCCATTACTCGGGTTTTGGATATTGAGCGGCAGGTAGTGCTTTCCTGGTCGCACTGGTGGAAAAGCTGAGAAATCCTTTGCTCCAGGCCGCGCAGAGGCCTGGGACCAAGGCCAGGGCTGTATCTTTATTGCCTGCTGCCTGTTCGTTCTGTTTCACTGTCAAGTAATTCAGGACCCACAAGGCCTACAGACTTTGCTGATGTGTCTTTGGGTCTTCTCTTTTGTTTGGTTTTCTTCATTTGAGTAAGGGACTAATTAAACAGGGAACACTTAGAATTCATTACTCATTTTTGGAAAAAGTTTTGAATTAGCACTAATTCGCGCCTCAGATAAACTTTGTGGACTACGACACTACCACCATGTAAAGTTAATTCAATATTCATTTTTAGAAGGCAGTGTTAGAGTCTGCTTTTTTATTAAGTTTTTACTTAAAGAGATGAAGAAGGTACAATGTTTTCCTTTTATAAAGAATCTTACTAAAATGGAAAACAATGTTCACAGTTTAACCTCATTGCCATTGAATCGATTCTGATTCATAGCGACCCTAAAGGACAGAGTAGAACGGCCTCATAGGGTTTCTGTACCCAAATAAACTTCAGTAGTTAGGAAGGAAAATTAGTGCCACTCTCATGAGAAATGTTCTTTAAGTTAATACATAGGCTGTTACACTGATGTTGGTTAACTTTAAAAAGTATCTTAGAGACATGAAGAGTAGGAGGACTTTTTAAAAAATAGTTGAATTAATTAATTTATTTATTGTGCTTTAGGTACAAGTTTACAAATCAGCTCAGTCTCTCATGCAAAAAGTTATGCACACCTGGCTGTGTCCTCCTAGCTGCTCTCCTCTTAATGAGACAGCACATTCCTCCTCTCCATTCTGTATTCCCTGTGTCCATTCAGCCAGCTCCTGTCCCCCTCTTCTTTCTCATCTCGCCACCAGACAGGAGTTGTCCACATAGTCTCAAGTGTCTACTTGAGCCAGGAAGCTCACCCCTCACCAGTATCATTGTCTATCTTATTAGCCCAGGCCAATCCCTGTCTAGAGTTGGCTTCAGGAATGGTTCCAATCTTGGGCTAACAAAGGGTCTGGGGAAAATGACCGTCAGCGTTCCTCTGATCTCAGTCAGACCATTAAGTCTGGTCTTTTTACGAGAATTTGAGATCTGCATCCCACTGTTCTCCTGCTTCATTAGGGTTTCTCTGTTGTATTCTCTGTCAGGGCAATGACTGTTGGTAGCCTGGCACCATCTAGTTCTTCTGGTCTCAGGCTGATGGAGTCTCTGATTTGTGTGGCCTTTTCTGTCTCTTGGGCTCATATTTACCTTGTGTCTATGGTGTTCATCCTTCTCCTTTGCTCCAGGTAGGTTGAGACCAATTTATGCATTTTTTTTTTTACATGGCCGCTTGCTAGCATTTAAGACTGCAGAAGCCACTCACCAAAGTGGGATGCAGAACGTTTTCTTAATAGATTTTGTTATGCTAGTTGACCTAGATGTCACCTGAAACCATGGCCCCCAGACCACCAACCCTGCTACTTTGGCCTTCAAAGCAGTTGGTTGTATTCAGGAAACTTCTTTGCTTTTGGTTTAGTCCAGTTGTACTGACTATCCCTCTGTTGTGTGTTGCCCTTCCCTCCACCTAAAAAAATCTATGTCTTTCTAGTTAGTGAAATATCCTTCTCCCTCCCTTCCCACCCTCTTAACCATCCCAGAATATTTTTTCTGCATTTAAACTTTATCTAGATTTCTTGTAATAGTGGTCTCATACAATATTTTTGACCTTTTGCAACTAATTTCACTCAGCATAATGCCTTCCAGTTTCCTCCATGTTATGAAATGTTTCACAGATTAATCATTGTCCTTAATCATTACGTAGTATTCCATTGTGTGAATATACCATGACTTATTTATTCATCCATTGATGGGCACCTTGATTGCTTCCATCTTTTTGCTATTGTAAACAGTGCTGCAATGAACGTGGGTATGCATATATCTGTTTGTGTGAAGGCTCTTATTTCTTTAGGGTATATTTGAAGGAGTGGAATTGCTGGGTCATATGGTAGTTCTATTTCTAGCTTTTTAAAGAAGTGCCAAATTGATTTCCAAAGCGGTTGTACCATTTTCCATTCCCACCAGAAGTGTATAAGTGTTCCAGTCTCTCCACAACCTCTCCAACATTTATTATTTTGTGTTCTTTGGATTAATGCCATCCTTGTTGGAGTGAGATGGAATCTCGTTGTAGTTTTGATTTGCATTTCTCTAGTGGCTAATGATCGTGAGCACTTCCTCATGTATTTGTTAGCCACCTGAATGTCTTCTTTAGTAAAGTGTCTGTTCATATCCTTTGCACATTTTTAATTGGGTTTTTTGCTGTTTAGTTTTTGCGGTATCATGCAGATTTTAGAGATCAGATGGTGATTGGAAATGTCATAGCTAAAAACTTTTTCCCAATCTGTGTGTAATCTTTTTACTCTTTTAGCGAAGTCTTTGGATGAGCATAGGTGTTTGACTTCTAGAAGCTCCCAGTTATCTAACTTTTCTTCTGGTATTTGTGCATTGATAGTAATGTTTTATGTACTGTTTATGCCATGTATTAGGGCTCCTAGCATTGTCCCTATTTTTTCTGTAGGAGGACTTTTGACCTTTAAAAAAATAATTACCAGCTGGTAGCACAGTGGTTAAGAGCTCAGCTGCTAACCAAATGGTCAGCAGTTTGAATCCACCAGTTGCTCCTTGGAAACCCTATGGGACAGTTCTACTCTATACCATAGGGTGGCAAGGAGTCAGAAGCAACTTGACGACAAGGGGTTTGGTTTTTTTGACTTTAGAGATTAAATCCCATCATCTAGCAAAATTTCTACTCAATAGAGTTTGCAGTTATGTTTCCTTACATTAGTGTAAGAAGTGAACACATTTTAAGTATTTGGGTTCCTTGAAATGTGTGTTGCTTGTATGTTTACATTACCCACACACAAAAAGTATTATTCTCCTTTTATTTTTATTTCAAGGGAAATTCATTACTCATTTTTGGAAAAAGTTTTGAATTAGTACTAATTGTGCCTCAGATAAACTTCGTTGACTACAGCACTCCCACTGTGTAAAGCTAATTCAGTATTCATTTTTGGAAGGCAGTATTAGAGTCTGCTTTTTCACTAAGTTTTTACTTAAAGAGATGAAGAATGTGATAGTACAGTGTTTTTCTTTTGGCACAGTGGTTAAGTACTTGGCTGCTAACTGAAAGGTGGGTGGTTCAAACCTGGCAGCTGGTCTGCAGGAGAAAGATGTGGCGGTCTGCTTCCATAAAGATTACAGCTTTGGAAACCCTGTGGGGCAGTTCTACTCTGTCCTACAGGGTTTCTATGAGTCAGAAGCAACGTGATGGCAACAGGTTTGGTTTTGGTTTATTTTTATCCCAAGGTAGACTCCTTCATGCACATTGATTCTGAAACTCAGTTAACTGAAGTAATATAAAAATACTGTTTTTTCTAGTTGGTATATGATTTGGGGTTGCTTTTCCTCAATTAAAGCATAGCATTCCTCCTGAGAACAGGAACAAGACAAGGATGCCCTTTATCACCACTCCTATTTACCATTGTGCTGGAGGTCCTAGCTAGAGCAATAAAGCAAGAAAAAGAAATAAAGGATATCTAAGATGGAAAGGAAGAAGTAAAACTATCCCTTTTCACAGATATGCTCCTATACACAGAGAACCCCAAAGATTACATAAAAAAAAGTACTGAAACTAATAGATTCAACAGACTAGCAGGATACAAGATCAACATATAAAAATCAGTTGAATTCCCATATACC
The DNA here is from genome assembly GCF_030014295.1 of Loxodonta africana. Classification (NCBI taxonomy): domain Eukaryota; kingdom Metazoa; phylum Chordata; class Mammalia; order Proboscidea; family Elephantidae; genus Loxodonta; species Loxodonta africana. The sequence continues at coordinate 169,944,814 of NC_087345.1, read as the reverse complement.
AAAAAAGACTACTATGAAAAGGAAAACAGGACAATGGTACCATTTACAGTAACCCACAAAAAGATAAAATACTTAGGAATAAATCTAACCACGGACATAAAAGACCTATACGAAGAAAACTACAAAACGCTACTGCAGGAAACCAAAAGAGAGCTACATAAGTGGAAAAACATACCATGCTCATGGATAAGAAGACTCGATATTGTGAGAATGTCATTTCTACCCAAAGTGATCTACAAATATAATGTGGTCCCAATCCAAATACCAACAGCAGTCTTTAATGAGATGGAAAAATTAATCACCAACTTTATATGGGAAAGAAAGAGGCTCCGTTAAGCAAAGCATTATTGAAGAAAAAGAACACAGTAGGAGGCCTCACACTACCTGATCTCAGAACCTACTATACAGCCATTGTAGTCAAAACAGCCTGGTACTGGTACAGTGACAGACACACGGACCAGTGGAACAGAATCAAGAACCCATCCACCTAAGGTCGGCTTATCTTTGACAAAGGAACAAAGTCCATGAAATAGAGAAAAGGCAGTCTTTTTACAAATGGTACTGGCAAAACTGGATGTCCATCTGTAAAAAAATGGAACAGGGCCCATACCTCACACCATACTCACAGAGTAACTCAAAATGGATCAAAGAAAGACGTAAATATAAAACCTAAAATGATAAGGATCATTTTGGATGAAAAAGTAGGGACAATGCTAGGGGCCCTAGTACATGGCATAAATTTGGTAGAAACCATAACTAACAATGCAGAAACACCAGAAGATAAACTAGGTAACTGGGAGCTCCTAAAAATTAAACATTTGTGCTCATCGAAAGACTTCACCAAAAGAGTAAAAAGAGAACCTACGCACTGGGAAAAGTTTTTTGGCTACGACATATCTGATCAGGGTCTAATCTCTAAAATCTGTAAAATTCTTCAACACCTCAACAACAAAAGACAAATAATTTAATTAAAAAATGGGCAAAAGATATGAACAGACTTCGCCAAAGAATGCATCCAATTGGCTAACAGACAGATGAGGAAGTGCTCCAGATCATTACCCATTAGTGAAATGCAAACCAAAACCACAATGAGATACCATTGCAACCCAACATTACCGGCACTTATCAAAACAAACACAAAAACAAAAAATAAATATTGGAGAGGTTGGGGGGAGACTGGAACTCTTAGGCATTGCTGGTGGAAATGTAAAATGGTATAACTGCTGTGGAAAATGATATGGCACCCCCTTAAAAAGCTAGAAATAGAAATACCATATGATCCAGCAGTCCCACTCTTAGTAATATATCCTGGAGGCATAAGAGCAATCACACATATAGACATATGCACACTCATGTTTATTGCAGCATTATTCACAATAGGAAAAAGATGGAAACAACCCAAGTGCCCATCAACAGGTGAATGGGTAAACAAATCGTGGTACATACACACAATGGAATACTAGAAACCATAAAGAACAATGATGAATCCATGAAATATCTCACAACATGGATGAATCCGGAGGGCATTATGCTGAGTGAAATAAGTCAATCACAAAAGGATAAGTATTGTATGAGACCACTATTACAAAAACCCAAGAAAAGGTTCACACACAGAAAATAACAATCGTTGATGGTTATGAAGGAGAGAAGGGACGGGAAGTGGAAATCACTAACTAGATAGTAGACAAGTGTTAACTTTGGTCAAGAGGAAGATGACTCACGATATAGAGGAAGTCAGCACAAACTGACCAAGCCAAAGTCATAGAAAACTTCCTATAAACATCCAAACACCTTGAGGGACCAAGTCACTGGTGATGAAAGCGGGGATTATGGTCTTGGGGGACATTTAGGTCAATTAGCATAACGTAGTTCATAAAATGTTCTACATCCTACTTTGGTGAGTAGTGCCTGGGGTCTTAAAAGCTTGCAAGCGTCCATCTAAGACACATTTATTGGTCTCATCATGTTTGGAGCAAAAGAGAATGAAGAAAAGCCAAAGGCACAAGGAAAATATTAGTCCAAAGTATTAATGGACCACGTGAACTACAGCCTCCACCAGCCTGAGCCCAGAAGAACCAGGTAGAGCCCGGCTACTACCACCTACCGCTCTGATAGGGATCACAATAGAGGGTCCTGGACAGAAAAATGTAGAACAAATTTCAAATTCACGAAAAAGCAGACTTATTGGTCCGATAAAAACTGGAGGAACCCCAGAGACTATAGCCCCCCGCCACCCTAACTCAGAAGTGAAGCCATCCCCGAAGTCCATATTTCAGCCAAAGATTAGACAGGCCTATAAAACAAGCAATAGCACATGTGAAGAACATGCTTCTTAGTTCAGTCAAGTATACAAGACCAAAGGGCAACACCTGCCCAAAAGCAAAGATGAGAAGGCAGGAAGGGACAGGAAACCTGATCTAATGGACACAGGGAACTCCGGGTGGAAAGGGAAAGGGGGAGAGTGCTGACACATTGAGGGAATTGCAACCAATGTCACAAAACAATTTGCGTATAAATTTTTGAATGAAAACTAATTTGCCCTGTAAACTTCCACCTAAAACACAATAAAAAAGAACTCTTTAAAATGATTTACATAATTATTTTAAATTTAATTAAATGACATATTTTATCAAAAAGGAATATTTAAAATCATATCTCTTTTTCCTGAGAATATACGCACAAAGTGATTCATGATGGGATTAAATAACTTGATATTTTGAAACTTTAGGAAAAAAATAACTCTATCGTACATAAATGGACTTAACTACGGGGTAATCTTATAGTTGCTTCCATGTAACACCTTTCAAAAGCTCAGAGAAGCCCTGTATGTGGTTGGCTGCCTGAAGAATACGTAGTCCTCTCATTCATCTGCATCCTTCAAAAGCTCCTCTGGAAAAGCTAGATCAACAAGAAGCTGCAAACTGAGATTACGTTGTATAGTTCCTTATTGAGTAGCATGAGGTCATTGGCTCATAGCCTAGTAAAATGTGACTCTGACATGACAGTTTTCTATGAGGACCGGTAGAGATAATCATCTCCAGTCTTGGTTTCAGGAATAATTGTGTTTTTCCTGGACAATTGTGTTTCCACGCTTCCCTCCCCATTCCCCATATGTTGTATTGCTTCACTTTGCCTTAATTGCTAAAAAGCCCTGAAGAAAACCTGTGGCTCGCTTGTTAGTGTTGAGGCCTTCCTGGCATCTGTCTGGTATGTTAACCCTCCTTCCAGCCCCATTTAATTTTCCTAGCCCTATTTTCCCTTTGTACCAGTTTTTCTTATTTTTTCTCCTTCATTTTAGAAATAAAGAAAAAACACATGGTAACCCCATGTGTTTTAGAGTAGAACTGCTTCTTAGGGTTTTCAACGGCTGTGACCTTTTGAAATAGTTCACCAAGCCTTTCTTCCATGGTGCCTTCTGGGTGGATTTGAACCACCAACCTTTTGGTTAGTAGCCAAGTGCTTAACCATTTGTGCCACCCAGGGATTCCTCACTTATATCTAAAAAAAACCAAAAACTCATTGCTGTCAAGTCGATTCAGACTCATAGCAACCCCACAGGACAGAGAGAACTGCCCTGTAGAGTTTATCCAAGGCTGTAATCTTTATGGAAGTAGACTGCCACATCTTTCTCCTGAGGAGCGGCTGGTAGGTTCTGACCGCCAACCTTACAGTTAGCAGCTGAGCATTTAACCACTGCACAGCCAAGACTCCTTCACTTGTATCTAAGCCACCTTAAACCTTTCCTGGAACAATGTTGTTCTTAGGTGCCATCAGGTTGGTGGAAACTCATAGCAACCCCATGCACAACAGAATAAAACACTGCCCGGTCTTTCGCCATCCTCACAGCCATTGCTATGTTTGAGCCCAGTGTTGCAGCCACTGTGTCAATCCATCTTGTTGAGGGTTTTCCTCTGTTTTATTCACTCTCTACCAGGCGTGATGCCCTTCTCTGGGGACTGGACCCTATGAGTCAGAGTTGACTTGATGGCACTGGGTTTGTTTTTTGTTTAGGGCTGCCATAACAAAATTCTACAAAGTCGATAACTTTAAAGAGCTGGAATGTATGGTGTCATAGTTCCTGAGGCTAGTATGAATTCAGAGTCAGCAGGGTGACAAAGTTCTCTGGGAAGGCTCTTGGGGAAGATGCTTCCCGTCTCTCTCAGCTTCTGGAAGCCCTGGTGTTCCTTGGTAGACGGTCTTCACATGCCATCTTCCCTCTCTGTCTCCTCTCCTCTTTTATAGGACATCACTATCAGGATGAATTAAGATGAACTCTACTCCACTATGACTTCTTGTTATTTGATAACATCTTCTAAGCCCGTTTCCAAACAAGGTCACATTCACCAATACCAGAGGTTAGGACTACGGTATATGTTTTTGGGGGGACACAATTCAATACATCACATCCAATTTGCCATAACTCTAGTTGTGATTTGCATAACTTTAGTGCTAATGGGCTTTCCTGATTCTTTGAGAGATCCAGGCCTGGGCCTCAAATGGTGGAGGGGGAGAGGACAAAGGAGATGGTGGAAGTGATGGGGAGGCTTCCCATCTCCAGAGGGGAATCTGTACTTTCAGAGGTAAAATATTAATTTCTTTATTTTTTAAGTTTTAAACTCTCCTTGCTTATTGGCTATCATCAATAAATAAGAGTAGAAAATAAGCAGAGTCAAGAAAATTAGATGAGTATGGATATAAACAGGGAGTATGCATATAAACGCAAGTGCTACTGGCTCATAACTGTTTACCTAGCATTTTAATACCACGTCTCTCTAGCTATTGGAAAATTACAATATTAAAGCTCTCAAGGGAGATCCCTTGAGTTTTAACTCATTGTTCATCCATCATTCGTCTATCCATTCATTCACATGTACTGTGAGCTAGGCCGCTAGAGCGTAATTATGTAACATACACCACCCATCTAGCTATTTATATGATTTTTGATTGGAAAGAATTTTGAATTTTATGTAATGATCTGAAAATATCATAGATCTCCTGGGGAATTTGTTGCTCGATGTATTTGCAGCAAGATTTATTTTTGCTCCTCAAGATATGTTTTACCCCCAAATTTATTCGAGAAGCTAAATGGATTTAGAAAAGTAGCATTTTCTAGTTTCCAGTTTATATAATGCACTAGGCTATTGTGCTTTTTGTTTTAAGAACACATACTCACGTCCTTTTACAGAGGTTTGCCTGCTCAAGTATTTCTAAATATAAGCGTTAAGAAGAGTCTAAGAGTTACCAGATTTGATAACAATCTGTCATTTTACCTATATCTATAAACCTATTCTAATCATTAATGTACCCTGCATATTTTTAGGAAAGATATTAAAATCCATGTCCTTTTTGGTCCATTGTTGTTGTTAAATGCTGTCGGGTCGGCTCCCAACTCATGGCGACCCCATTCACAATGGGATTGGACCATTGTGATTCATGGGGTTTTCACTGGCTGATTTTTGGAAGTAAATCACCAGGCCTTTCTTTTTAGTCTGGAAGCTCCACTATCCTTTGATATTCCCTGCTGGCCAGGGTTGGGGACTCCTGTCCCAGCTTTTGTCTCTGAATGGTTTGGCTGGCAGGCTGTGGCCTGCTGATATGTCTGTGGCATGCAGGGCATAACAGAAGGATATATTTCTTTTCTAGTGCTCCCTTACTCTTTTCTGTGTTTAAAATCTTAAAGTATTATAAAAATAATACATTAATATATGCTTATTATAAAAATTCAATAAATGCGAAAGAATAAAAGTCCCCTTCCAGATATTTTTTCTGTTTATATACATACACATATATAATTTTTACACATGAAATGGAATCAAACTATTATTCTATATTTTGCTTTTTATATTTAGTATTATGTCTTGGTTGTCTTTCATATATGGCTCGGTCAATTTAATTATTTCACAGTATTTCATTGCATATATATATATATATATATATATATATAGCTCAATAATTTAACTATTTCCTTATTGATAGCTTTTTTAAAAATGTATTTTTTATTCTGTTTTAGGTGAGGGTTTACAGAGCAAATTAGTTTCCCATTCAACAAATTGTACACAAAGTGTTCCATGGCATTGGTTGCAATCCCCACACTGTGTCAACACTCTCCATTTCTGCCCTGGTTTCCCATTTCCTTTCATCTGATTTCCTACCTATTCCTGCCTTCTCATCTTTACTTTTGGACGAATGTTGCCCTTTTGGTCTCATATAATTGTTTCTTTATGGAGCACACTCTTTTCAGGTGTCATTGTATATTTTATAGGCCTGTTTATTGCTTGGCTGAAAAGTGGTTTCCAGGAATGGCTGCAGTTTTAAGTCGGAGGGGTGTCTTAGGGGTTCCTGCAGCCTCTATCAGGCCAGTAAGTCTGGTCTTTTTTTTATGAATTTGATTTTTCTACATTTTTCTTCCTCTCTGTCTGGGATGCTCTATTGTGATCCTGCTCAGAGTGGTCAATAGTGGTACCATCAAGCTCTTCTGGTCTCAGGGTCTGTAGGCTGTGGTACATGTGGCCCATGAGCTCTTTGGACTAATTGCTCCCCTGAGTCTTTGGTTTTCTCCACTCTTCTTTACTCTAGATGGGAAGAGACCACTAGGTGTATCTGAGATGGCTACCTGCAAGCTTTAGAGACCCCAAATGTTACTTACCAAAGTAAGATATAGAACATTGTTTTTGTGTACCATGTTATGCCAGTTGACATAGATGTCCCACGAGTCTATGGTCCTTAGCCTCCAAGCCTAGTATCTTCATCCCAGGAGATGTTTCGTTGTGCATAAGTAGTTTCCGTGACTGTACCTCTTGTGTGCTCTATTGTCTGTCTTTGTATACATGCAACATCTATAGATATGTATGTAGCTATATTCACAACCTAATCTATATCTGCTGATGGGTATGCTCTCTTATACCATCCCATGCCTCTTTAGCATACCCATCTACCTATGTATCTCTTGTAAATTATTGTTTGTTAATAGTGTTGTTGCAGGATTGCCTGTGTTATAGTAATTGCCATAGTTGCCTTTTGTTCTTGTGTTTCTTTCATTGTCTTTCTTTGCCTTTGTCATGTTGTGCTGACTTTCCTCATAGAGTATATTGCCTTTCCCTTCACCAATATTACCACGTGGCTTCTATCTACTTAGTAATTTACTCTCCTTCTTTGGTAACCATCAGAGAATGTGTTTTTTCTGTGTGTAAACATTTTCTTGTTTTACTTTTTTTTAATAACAGTAGTCTCATACAATATTATTCCTTTTGTAATTGGCTAATTTCACTCAGCATAATGTCGCCCAAATTCATCCATGTTGTGAGATGTTTTGTGGATTCTTTTTTATTCTTTATCATTGTGGAGTATTCCATTGTGTGTAAGTGCCATGGTTTGTATATCCATCCGTTTTTGGGCACTAAGGTTGTTTCCATCTTTTTGCTGTTGTGGAAAATGCTGCCATGACATCGATGTGTAAATGTTTATTTGTGTATGTGTAAATGTTTATCTGTGTCATGGCTCTTACTTCTCTAGGGTATATACCTAGGAGTGGGAAGGCTGGTTCATATGGTATTTCTATTTCTAGCTTTTTAAGGAAGCGCCATATCATTTTCTATGATGGTTGTACATTTTACATTCACACCAGCAGTGTGTAAGAGTTCTAGTCTCCCCACGATCTCACCAGCACCTGTTGTCTTTTTTTTTTTTTTAAATTAGTGCCATTGATGTTTAGGTGAGATGGTATCTCATTGTAGTTTTAATTTGCATCTCTCTAATGGCTACTGAGGAAACCCTGGTGGAGTAGTGGTTAAGAGCTACGGCTGCTAACCAAAAGTTCGGCAGTTCATATCCACCAGGCGCTCCTTAGAAACTCTATGGGGCAGTTCTACTCTGTCCTACAGGGTCGCTATGAGTCAAAATCAACTCTATGGCAACAGGTAGGTAGGTAATGGCTACTGAAAGAAATGTAAGAAAGGCAATCCAACAGAATCCAGGAATTATTGAACAATATCATTAATATCACACACAAGTAAAATTTTGCTAAGGATAATTCAAAAGTGATTGTAGCAATACATCAGCAAGGTACTGCCAGGAATTCAAACTGGATTCAGAAGAGGATGAGGTACCAGGGATATCACTGTTGATGTCAGATAAATCCTGGCTGAAAGCAGAGAATACCAGAAAGATGTTTACCTGTGTTTTATTGATTATGCTGGGAATGACAACTTGAAGAGGAATGGCTTTGCATTCGTTGTCAAAAAGAACACTTCAAGATCTATCCTGAAGTACAACGCTGTCAGTGATAGGATAATATCCATATGCCTACAAGGAAGACCAGTTAATACGACTATTATTCAAATTTATGTACCAACCACTAGGGCCAAAGATGAAGAAATAGAAGATTTTTATCAGCTGCTGCAGTCTGAAATTGATCAAACGTGCAATCAAGATGCATTGATAATTACTGGTGATTGGAATGTGAAAGCTGGAAACAAGAAGAAGGATCAGTATTTGGCAAATGTGGCCTTGGTGATAGAAACAATGCCAGAGATTGAATGACAGAATTTTGCAAGACCAACAACTTCTTCATTGCAAATACCTTCTTTCACCAGCATAAACGGCAACTCTACACATGGACCTCGCCAGATGGAACACACAGAAATTAAATTGAATACATCTGTGGAAAGAGACGATGGAAAAGCTCAATATCATCAGTCAGAACAAGGCCGGGGCTGACTGTGGAACAATCAATTGCTCATATGCAAGTTCAAGCTGAAACTGAAGAAAATCCAAGCAAGTCCACAAGAGCCAAAATATGACCTTGAGTACATCCCACCTGAATTTAAAGATCATCTGAAGAATAGATTTAATGCACTGAACACTAGTGACTGAAGACCAGACGAGTTGTGGAATGACATCAAGGACATCATCCATGAAGAAAGCAAAAGGTCATTGAAAAGGCAGGAAAGAAAGAAAAGACCAAGATGGATGTCAGAGGAGACTCTGAAACTTGCTGTTGAACATGGAGCACCTAAAGCAAAAGGAAGAATTGAAGAAGTAAACTGAACAGAAGATTTCGAAGTGTGTCTCGAGAAGAGAAAGTAAAGTGTTATAGTGACACGTGCAAAGAGCTGGAGATGGAAAACCAAAAGGGGAGAAGACACTTGGTATTTCTCAAGCTGAAAGAACTGAAGAAAAAAATCAAGCCTTGAGTTGCAATAGTGAAGGATTCTATGGGGAAAATATTAAATGATGCAGGAAGCATCAAAAGAAGATGGAAGGAATACACAGAGTCACTATACCAAAAAGATATGCCGATGTTCAACCATATCAAGAGGTGGCATATGATCAGAAACCGATGGTACTGAAGAAAGAAGTCCAACCTGCTCTAAAGGCATTGGCGAAAAACAAGGCTCCAGGAATTGACGGAATATCAATTGAGATGTTTCAACAAACAGATGCAGCGCTGGAGGTGCTCACTCATCTATGCTAAGAAATATGGAAGACACCTTCCTGGCCAACTGATTGGAAGAGATCCATATTTATGCCTATTCCCAAGAAAGGTGATCCAACTGAATGTGGAAATTATAGAACAATATCATTAATATCACATGCAAACAAAATTTTGCTGAAGATCATTCAAAAATGGCTGTAGCAGTATACTGACAGGGAACTGCCAGAAATTCAGGCCGGTTTCAGAAGTGGACATGGAACCAGGAATATCATTGCTGATGTCAGATGGATCCTGGCTGAAAGCAGAGAATGCCAGAAGGGTGTTTACTTGTGTTTTATTGACTATGCAAAGGCCTTCGACTGCGTGGATCATAACAAATTATGGATAACATTGCGAAGAATGGGAATTCCAGAGCACTTAATTATGCTTATGAGGAACCTTTACATAGATCAGGAGGCAGTTGTTCAGCCAGAGCAAGGGGATACGGAGTGGTTTAGAGCCAGGAAAGGTGTGCGTCAGGGTTGTATTCTTTCACCATACCTATTCAATCTGTATGCTGAACAAATAATCCGAGAAGCTGGACTATATGAAGAAGAACAGGGCATCAAGATTGGAGGAAGACTCATTAACAACCTGCATTATGCAGATGACACAACCTTGCTTGCTGAAAGTGAAGAGGACTTGAAGCACTTACTAATGAAGATCAAAGACACAGCCTTCAGTATGGATTGCACCTCAACATAAAGAAAACAAAAATCCTCACAAATGGACCAATAAACAATATCACCATAAAGGGAGAAGAGATTGAATTTGTGAAGGATTTCGTTTTACTTGGATCCACAATCAACAGCCATGGAAGCAGCAGTCAAGAAATCAAAAGAAGGATTGCATTGGGTAAATCTGCTGCAAAGGACCTCTTTAAAGTGTTGAAGAGCAAAGACATCACCTTGAAGTCTAAGGTGTGCCTGACCCAAGCCATGGTATTTTCGATCGCGTCATATCCTTGTGAAAGCTGGACAATGAATAAGGAAGACCCAAGAAGAAGTGACTCCTTTGAATTGTGGTGTTGGTGAAGAATATTGAATATACCATGGACTGCCAAAAGAACGACCAAATGTGTCTTAGAAGAAGTACAACCAGAATGCTCCTTAGAAGCAAGGATGGCGAGACTGTGTCTTACATTCTTTGGACATGTTGTCAGGAGGGATGAGTTCCTGAAGGACATCATGCTTGGCAGAGTACAGGGTCAGTGGAAAAGAGGAAGACCCTCAATGAGGTGGATTGACACAGTGGCTGCAACAATGAGCTCAAGCATAGCAGGATTGTAAGGATGGCTCAGGGCCGGGCAGTGTTTCGTTCTCTTTGTGCATAGGGTCGCTCAGTGTTTCGTTCTGTTTGTGCATAGGGTTGCTATGAGTCGGAACCGACTCGACGGCACCTAACAACAACAACATGTACTCAAACATTATCAAAGCTTACTAAGACAATCATAAGATCTGGAGTCTTGGAAACAGATATGTTCATGAATCTTCTATTGTTCCCTGAAATAATAAGTTTCAAGTGTTTCAGTGAGCCTGAAAACCGAGATGCAATTATGTGAAACAAGACAGGCTGCTTCTAAAGATTAGTTACAGTTTAAGGCATAGCTATGGGTTTCAAATATATATTTGATTATAAAGCACATAGGTTTCTAACATTTAATAAGATGAACTTTAGTAATGTAAGAGAATTATCTGTTTTCATAAAGCAAAGCTTATAATTTTATTTCATATTCCCAAATCAATTTTTATTGTAACAAATAATATTGCAGCAAATATTTTTGTATATCCGTTGAATATGTGCACCCCTGGTATAGGAATGGATTTTTTGAGATGGAATTGCACTTTGAAAGTTCGATAGCTCTTTACAGAGAGCAAATTTATGCTCTACTGGTGTTTTTAGGGTGACATACCATTGGATACAAAGTGAAATGGCCAGGCTCGTATAAACAAACATAATTCCCTAATGCTCAGGTACCATCCATGGAGATGTTGACTTAATTGGTCTGGGATGATGTGTGAGCAGTGATAGTTTTTAAAATTCCCCAGGCTATTAAAATTGTTCATCCAGGTTTGAGATCCACTTTTATAAATTCTAATCAATCAGCAACGTGTTTTGTTTGTGGTCAGTCGTGATAGGGGAAAAACTGTATTTTGGTTGATTTTATGTATTCCTGATTGGCGAGGCAGATAAATTTTTCCATATGTCAAATAGTCATTGTATTATATCCTTTGCCTATTTTTCTGGTTGGTTGTCTTTTTATTTTTGATGATGCAAGTTGCTGTATTTTTACACAAATAACACACACCATCTACATTTGTTTGCCAACCATACCGTCTCCCCTTCAAGGTATTTTCATGATCGCTGCTATGCCAGCTTTTTTACATGTTGCTGTAAAAAGATTAGCATAGCATGCTTAATGAAAATACTGCATGTGAGGACGGTGACGCTGGCAAACAAACATGGAAGGTGCACATTATTTGCATAAAAATACAGTAATCTTTGATTGTTTTATTAATTGCAAATATTTTCTTGAAGTTTGTCATTTTCCTTTTTATCTACTCTTTTATTACAAAAGTTTTAAAATTATACATTAACCAATATATCAGCCATTTTCTTCCTGGCTTATAGATTTTGTGTCTTAGGGATAGGAAGGATTTTCTGAAGCCATTCCAAGAGAACAAACGTATTTCGTATTTCCTTCTGGTAGTTTTATAATTTCTTTTCAACATTCAGATTTTTAATCAATCTGGAATTTACTTTATGTGGAGTGTGAGGTAGATATTTAGCTTTACTTTTTTCCTCCCAATGGATAATTAATTATATCAACACAGATTATTGGCAGATCCACTCTTTCTTCCAATAATCTGAAACGCTACCTTTATCTGATACTATAATCTAATGGTGAGAGTTTATTTCTGGTCTCTTTCTTTATGTCATTGATTTTTTTTGATGTTCCCCTGCCAGTTCCATGCTGTTTTAATTCTTACAACTTTGGTATGTTCTAATATCTGGTAAAAAAACAAAACAAAAGAAAACAAAAACAACAGTGTTATGTTTTATCTGGTAGGCAAGATATTTAAAAAAAAATTAAACCAATTTTTGATTATTTTCCCTTCTAGATCATTTTTACAATGAGCTGAGAGTCAAGTTAAACAAACACAATTTTGTTGCAATTTCAATTGGTTTGCACGAATTTATAAATTACCTTGGGATAAACTGTGATTTTAATAACATCGAGTTCCCTTACACAGAAACATTGTATGCTCACCCATTTATTTAGTCTTTTATGTTTTTTTATTGAAACTCACTAGCTTTTTTCCACATACATCCAGCACATTTCATTTGAGATTAACTCATAGATATTTTTGTTTATTATTGTTATTTGCTAATACTGGGCATGGGAACTTTTTCAAATTACACATTTTGATTTGTTATCCTTAGTATATGGACATATATGCATTTTTTTTAATGTTGCCCTTGTATCCAGCCACTTTACTGAGCTACTTTTATTAATTAATTAATCATTCTTCTGGATGTTTTTAAGAAGACAATTATGTTTGCTGCAAATAGTGAAGTTTTTTTCTCATTTCATTGATTAGGACCTTCTAGTAAATTGTCATTTTCTGTAGATGTTCCCTGGCTATCGAAAAGGAATGTGTTCTGTATTTTTACACTAACAACACGCACCTTCTACGTTTCCTTCCCCCCCACCCCTCGAGGTATTTTTGTAAGCACGCTATGCTAACTTTTTTCACAGCAACATGTAAAAAAATTGGCATAGAGTTGCTTATGAAAAAACCTCATGGGACAGGGCTCAGTTGACAAACAAATGTAGAAGGCACGCATTATTCCTGTAAGAACATAATAGTCACTGTGGGAGTCCTTGTTTTGTTCCTCAACCATTCCTGATAAAAATTCTTAGCAAGCTTGTACTATATCAATCTGAGTCTAATTTCTCTAAGGATACTATTATATTTTTTCTCCTGGAAACAGGATTTTCTGTTTTTCCTTGGCATTCTCTTGCATCTCATCTCTGGAGGCTTAGGTTTATGACTGCTGAATCATCAGGACAGGGTAGGTTTGCAGATAAATACAAGGCAAAGCAATATGTTTTACTACCCTGACTTGCATGATTATATGCCACTCACTTCGAGCACTTTAGCTTTTACCATTTCTGATCTTGGAAAGAGAAGAGTAATTATCTTTCTGCCAACCTCTGTGCTGGGCTCCAGGCCCTCTGTCATCATTAATGGCCAGTTATTGGCAGGAGTTCACTCTTCTTGCTCTCTGAGTGGCATGTTTGGAGGAAACCAGTTGGAATGGCTGTGTAATGGTTGTGTCGCCTCCCAGGCCTGCCTGCTGCTTCTTGATTGCAGATGGTGGGGAGCAGGATAAGAGAAGCATCCTGGTCTTGATTACGTCTCTTGTCTTCCTACTTGTCTCAGTGTCTATGGGCTTCTGACCTGAGGCTTCCAATGATGACTTCGTTTAGCGTGTTACCCACTGGAGTTTCATCAGCTAGCTTCTAGTGTCCTTTTCTGAGCCAACTTAATCGAATCTTTCATTTCATTTCAATCTTTCATTTTCGACCCATGATAAGTCACCTCAGCCTGCTAATCTAAGCCATCGTCTTTTCTCTGCACACTTGCTGTAACCTTCCGAATGGCTTCCACATACCCACACTCCCTCCTTCCAGCCAGAGGCCCCTGCAGCCAGAGTGATCTTTTAAAAATGTGATCAGCTCTTGTTAACCCTCCCTCTACCTCCAAACAACAACCCTTCAATATTTTCCATCAATCTTGAAATAAAGATTAAAACCCTCCACCTGGCCTGTGGGCCCTGCAGATTCTGTTGTCCACTTAGCTTTTCTGCTTGTCTCGTACTCTCTCCCTTCCACTCGTTCTCTGGGCTGCAGCCACATTGGCCACCATTAGTTTTTAAACATGTTGTACTCCACTCCACCACAGGGCATTTGCACCTGCTGTTTCCCTGATTGGTGTGCTTTCCCTTACTTCTTCTACTAGGGAAAGTTTCTACACCATGCCCTGATCTCAGCTCAGGCATTGTTTTCTCAGGAAAACCTTCCCTGATGTCTCAGACTAGGTGAAAGTCCACCCTGGATGCTTCCACAGCCCCAGGCAACTCTCCCTTGCAGACTTCGCAGACTTACAGGTTTTATTTATTTGTGTAGGTTTTAAGAAAATGAAGATCTTTTCACTCTGCTAGCCTGGAAGCTCCATGAGACAAGGACCATGTCTATTTTGTTGTTGTTGTTGTTTAGCACATCTCTAGTGCCTAGAATCAGGCTGGGCCAATAGTAAGTGTGCAATAAATGCACTGAATGAAAGAATACAAAAACGACCTTAGCGACTTGCTCTCTGTTTCCTCTTGAATACATTCTTCATCTCAACTTGTTGTTGTCGTTAAGTGTTATTGAGTCTGTTTCAACTCATAGTGGCCCGGTGTGACAGAGTACAGCTGACCCGTAGGGTTTTCTAGAGTGTAATCTTTACGGGAGCAGATGGTATGGTCTTTTCTTCTGCAGAGCCACTGAGTGGGTTCAGTCCAAAAACCTTCTCGTTAGCAGCCAAGCGCGTCACCATTGGGGTCAGATTTCCTTCATCTCAGCTTCGAAAATACTCATTTCTTCCTTATCGACAGAATGGAGGGCGTGACTCTGTATACTAGACAAGGCAATGTTTCTTTATTTAAAAAAAATTATCTAAAGTGATGAAAAACACTGTTTGGGAAAATCTCAATTCCTCTCCTCCTTCAAAAAGAAGTTTTGAAAAAAATGAGAGAAAGCAACTACCCAGTCTTGGCAAGCTTGAAACAATGAGGCCAACGAACAAGTGCCTCTCGAACGTGCAAAGGAATGTGAACTGCGAAAGATTCAGAGGCCAACAGTCCCTGGAAATGCTGTTGAAGAAGCAGGAGCAGGAAGATGCTCAGCAAAAGGACTGCATTAATTTCAGAAATGGAAAAGCCTGTGAAAGCTTTCCTCAGAACTCTTAAGAAGCCAGTAAAATAACATTTTACTGTGTTTTCTCCTGCTCTTAAAACCCCACAAATGCAAATGTGTGATAAAATGTGAAAATAAGGATTGGCAACTAATTGCATTCCCAGGGAGGGTTAATTTAAAAAGGAGCGTATTTGCATTGCTTCTCTTCGGTTCGATGTTTACGACATTTGGGCAAAGTAGAACGAACATTCATAAATCCTTTGCCATAGCTGGTATTTAAAGAATAGCAATTGGCTAACATTTGTGGCTCTGTATGTCAAATATTTTGGCTCCCAACCTCTGGTATTCATTCTGAAAGATTTATAACCCTTTTGGGAGTGTGGTCAGTGACAAGAGTAGAACTAAATCCTGAAATGTGGAAAAACTAACTTTCCCTAATATAAAACTCTTCTAAAAAAAAAAATCCCTCAAGCTATGAATGTGTTTCCAGATTTTGAGAAAAAGCTGATGATTTACAGAATTTTTTTCCCTGTAAGGATCTTATTTCTTAATGATAAACATAAAATTTCAATCCTTTGACTTTAAATTTGGCCTAGAGATAATTCAGAAAAAAATAAAATCTTAAGTTTTTGGCATTTGTTGTAATAAAATGACTTTTAAATAATTTATATCATTGGTCATATGGTAAATAATGAAATAAAGCTCAAAAGATGAACCAGTTTAGAAGAAAAAAATTAAGAAAACTTGAAATAGGAACAAAATTTTTGCTGAATGTGTAAGTAGAAAATTGCTACCAAGGAAAATATTATAATGCTACAATAGCAATTGAGAAAGCCCTTGCTCATATACAACTAAGACTATCAGGACAGTACACTGCCAGTCTATCACTTTGTCGTACTGTGGTTGCTTGTGTTTTGCTGTGATGCTAGAAGCTATGCCCCTGGCATTTCCAATTCTAGCAGGGTCACCCATGGTGGACAGATTTCAGCAGAGCTTCCAGACTAAGACGGACTAGGAAGAAAGGTCTGGCAATCTACTTCTGAAAATTAGCCAATGAAAACCCTCTGGATCACAACAGAATATTGTCTGTTGTAGTGCTGCAAGATGAGCCCCCTGGATTGGAAGGTACTCAAAATATGCGGTGTCCATCAGTCATGAGGATGGTGCAGGAGCAGGCAGGACGTGGGGCCGCCGTGAGTCAGAGCTGACCTGACAACAGCTAACACCAACATCCTCATTGAAATTAGACCTGGAATGAGAGGGTTCCACTTGACTGAGGTGTAATGCCCTGTTGATGTCCTCTCGGTTTCTCATCATACTGGAGTCTGAAATTGAAGTGAAGGACCCCTCTACCTCAAGAACTTCTCTACTTGCAGCTCTTGGTTTGGATTTTCAGACTCTTAATGTTGAAACTCAGCTCTGTTCCCTCAGATACCCCAGGCAAGACAAAGGATCTTGTTTAATAAGTGATTTTTCTTATTTTGTTTACTTTTCCTTTTTGTGTATTTTTTTATTTCCTTTAATTAGTTATGACTAGCATTTATATTCTGGTTACAATGTATCTGCCTTTTGTTTTCCTGAAGAGGAAACGGAAGTGCTAACATGTGGGGGTGTCTATGCTCTCAAACAAGGGAGTTTATGAAACTGAATAAGTAAAGGATTTATTATTTTATATTTTAAAACCAACTGTAGGAAAATTGGTGTTCTTAAAATTTCTCTTGAAATTAGGGGAAAAAAAGACTATAAACTGGAAGTATATATATATATATATCTTTATAATTGGAGTTCTAAAGGACAGAACTTACTATGTTAAATGTAAACAATAAAATTAAGACTCTTGTCTTTATAAACGGCCTTGAATATAGAGGATAGCTGGGATTACTGGTAGGGTGCGTTAGTATGAACAACAAGAGATTAACAGTGGCATCACCACAGAATAATGAATTGTTCATAACATTTTTAGAGATGTGGAAGGAATTTTCTGAAAAGGAGCGTGAGGAAAGGCTGAAGTCTTAAACCTTCCCACCTTCACTTTCTTATGCATGTTGTTAGGTGCCAACAAGTCGGTTCCAACTCATAGCGACTCCACCTACAACAGAGCAAGACGCTGCCCGGCCCTGCGCCATCCTCACAGTCGTTACTATGTTTAAGCCCATTTTCATGCGTGCCCTCTAATAATCCCATTTTAATTTCTTATTTTAAAAGTGACATTGTTTTGAACCTACAAGAGGATTTGTGTGTGTATGTGTGTGATATGAAAGAGAGGGGGTTGTATATGTTTTCTGTGCTAAGTCTACATATTATCTACATGATAATGGCACTACAAAAATAATGGCAATATGAAATGACTACTTTTGTAATTGTAATCTGAGAGAGTTTTCCCTATGGGCACTATGTTTTGAGGAAGGAAGTAAAGGTCGTCTTTAACAAGCACCTTTTACAAAACAGTTATTCTTGTTGTTGTTGTTGATGGTTGCTGTCGAGTCGATTCCAACTCATAGCGACCCTATGCACAACAGAAGAAACACTCCCTGGTCCTGCACCGTCCTCACAATCGTTATGCTTGAGCCCATTGTTGCAGCCACTGTGTCAGTCCATCTCCTTGAGGGTCTTCCTTTTCTTTGCTGACCCTCTACTTTACTAAGCATGATGTCCTTCTCCAGGGACTCATGCCTCCTGATAACATGTCCAACATATGTGAGATAAAGTTTATTTTTAGCTTGGCAGAAATATTGCTTTTGTGTCTTATGAACTATTGCAGTGTGTGCTAGAATTCTAATTTACCAACCAGTCTCTATAGCAATAGCAGTAAAATGTATTATGTTGTGTTCATCAGATTTCTGAAGCAGTAATGAGCAGTGGGTATTGCTGCAATGAACTTTGATTTTAATTTCCTGGCAGGTCTGGCTCACTGATCAATCATTAATATGTTTTTTTAATCTCAGGTTTTTTTCTTTTTTAAATCTTAAAGGAGCAGCTTATCACTAGCCTTTACATGTGATGATTAGCTAAGACAACGTTATGACTCCCGTGCTTTCTCTAAGTTGGGCCACCATTCACCTCACAGCAGTGAAGTGTTCTTTTTTTCCTCCTTCATCCCCCCCATCTGATTCATCTCTAGGTCCTCCTGGAATTACCTCCTCTGTTTCCCAGCCCCAGCCCTTAGTCCACCTGCTCTAGGTCCTGGTCTGGATTGTTGTAGCTGCCTTCCACATGGCTTCTCTTTGTCCAGGTTCCAGACTGTTCTACATACAACTGTAGGCGTAGTTTTCAGATTCGGTTTGCATTGCAAGTATACTGTTGAAGAGCTGTGAAGACTACCCATTACCTCCATATAAAGCTTAAATTCCTCAGTCGGTCTTTCAGGGTGTGCCCCTCAGCTCCATTTTATATACTACTACCACCTAGTATTGTAGCTCTTTAAACGAGACAGACTGCCTTTAAATGTTGACTCTCAGTTGGAAGAATGTTTTATGACACTCTATACAGCTTTTTCATGCTTCAGCCCTACGTGATTCCTTCAACAAATTATAGCCCACTCAGAGAACTTAAAAAAAAAAAAATTAATGTGCGGTGGATGGGGAAACACGTTTCCTAGTTCATGGATTTGTCACCATTTAGTGAGTTTCTATGGGAGTGTGATCTTAGTTAACTTTTCTCTGGTTTTGTGTCCTTGTAGGGAGGAAATCAGACAGCTACAGTGATCGCATTGTGTTCAATGAGGGATTTCAACTTAGCTCAAGAGACCTGCCAGTTGGCAATTAGGGATGTTGGAGGCCTTGAAGTTTTAATAAATTTACTGGATACCGATGAAGTCAAGTGTAAGGTGAGTGGCTTTGTCACAATGGACGGGGAGTCTTGTTCCCACTTCCTCTGGGAGGTCTTCTCGGCTCTAGGTTTCCGCCATTCCCTGCTGCTTGTTTCTTATTTTCACCTGGTATTATTACTGATAATCAACCTGCTACTACCGTTAGCTGTTCTTTTTTCTTCTCTCAGCTTTTCTTCTCTTGTTCTTTTCCATTAGTCTCACGTACTTCTTGACCGACGAGTGTTTGTTTAGATAGTTGAGAGGAAAAATGGAGGATATGTGGAACACCGGGGAATGGAAACTATTTCTTAAAGAACTTAACAGGGGAAGGATTTTAGGTAGACTTGGATTTCTTAAAAAATATAGCACTGGCTATGTATTAAGCACTCATTCACATATAACTTTTTTCTCATTTAGATTGGTTCATTAAAAATCCTGAAGGAAATCAGTCATAATCCTCAAATCAGACGTAATATTGTGGATCTTGGGGGTTTGCCAATTATGGTTAACATACTTGATTCTCCAAACAAGAATCTGAAATGCTTGGCAGCTGAGACAATTGCTAACGTAGCCAAGTTTAGACGCGCCCGGCAGGCGGTGAGACAGCACGGGGGCATTACCAAGCTGGTGAGTACCACTGATGCCGCTACTGCGAGTCAGCTCCCAGCTGTCCTTCCTGCCCACTCCCAGACATGAAGTAGCCAGCAGGGTGTATTCTCGGGGCCTTCTTTTTGTATTGCATGCCTTTAAATATCATTTTTGTTTATTTATATTAGCTTGTTATTGAGGGTCCCTGGGTGGTGCAAATGGTTTTCACTCATCTATGAACCTTAAGGTTGGCGATTTGAACCCACCCAGCAGCACCATTGGAGAAAGACCTGGTGATCTGCTTCCATAATGATTATAGCCAAGAAAACCTGATGGAACGGTTTTACTGTGTAACACATGGGGCCACCATGAGTTGGAATAGACTCGATGGCAGTGGGTTTTTTCATTTTTTTTTCGTTTTGGTTTGTTGCTGTTAGTTGCCATCGAGTCGGCTCTGAGTCATGGTGACCTTATGAATAACAGAATGAAACGTTGCCAGTCCTGTGCCATCTTCATGATCATTGGTATATTTGAGTCTATTGCTGTGGCTTTTGTGTCAGTTCATCTCATTAAGGGGCTCCCCCGTTTTGTTGACTTCTACTTTACCAACCGTGATATCCTTTTCCAGCGATTGGTCTTTCCTGATGACGTGTCCAAAGTAAGTGAGCCAAAGTCTCGCCATCCTCACTTCTAAGGAGCGTTCTAGTTGTATTTCCTCTAAGACTGACTTGTTCGTTCTTCTGGCAGTTCACGGTGTAGTCAATTTTCTTTACTAGCACTACAATTTCAATGTATCAATTCCTTTGTTTTCCTTTTTTCATTGTCCAGCAGCAAGTACCCAATAAACAAGAGCAACCTCACTTTTCAAATAAATACACAGTTTAAAAATGAGATGTAGTCTTCACCCGTCACGTTGGTAGGGGTCCGCTTGTGTGTGTGCATGGTGTTGGTAAGAGGGTGGTGAGATCCTGCTCCCTGGAAAGCCATCTGGTTATTGGTATTCTCAAGAGGCTTGTAGTGACCTGTGCCCTCCAATGTAGTGTCTCACTGTGAGCACTAGTTCCCGAGGAGATGGTCCGAGTTGTAAACACTTATCCCATTCTTAGTTATAAGAATATGGACGGAAAACAGCCTGCATGTTTTTAGGAGTGGAGTTAAATAAATTTGCAATATATCCATAAAGAAAAACATCTGTAGTCAGCTATTGGAAACACTGGTGGCATCGTGGTTAAGTGCTTTGGCTGCTAACCAAAGGGTCAGCAGTTCAAATCCTCCAGGTGCTCCGTGGAAACTCTGTGGGGCAGTTCTACTCTGTTCTGTAGGGTTGCTATGAGTTGGAATCGACTCGATGGCAATGGGTTTTTTTTTTTTTTTTTTATAATCAGCTATTAGTCTTGTGTTTTCGGAGTATATCTAGTAGCAAAGAATAAAATGTACCACATTTAATGTTATATAAAATTATAACAGAATTAGAAACTGCTGGTACCTATGATCCCAATTCTTAAAGACCCATATGCATGTATAGAAAAAACATTAGGCAGAAATACACAAAATTGTTGACAGTGGTTTTCTCTAGGATACTGATTACTGTTTTTCCTTCATATTTTCTACATTTGTTGATTTGTCTTCTATCTTCATATATCACTTTTATAATCAGAAAAAGTGATTATTTCAGTAACTATCAGAGAAAGGAAAAGATTTATCATTCTGCTTACCACCCTTGACATGGCAGGAAAGACCTTGAGAAATGAAATGCAATAAAGAAATGCATATTCATCTTCCTTAAGAAGAATCAATGGATCTTGTGTCCCCCACAATTTTAATTGTACTTTACTTTCTCCATGTTCAGTCCCTATTGATCTCTGTCTCTTCCATAGCATGTAGCCCAGTGCCTTATACATATCAAGGGTTAATAAATACCATTGAATTTGTATGGATTTTTAATGTGAATACATACAATACGAAATGTGCTAGGAAATTTGCCAAACGAGATTCTGTGTGTTCACTAATAATCTGCAGAGGACTATAAAAATGTGACTATTTGCTCCAAATATAAGATGGACTTATAGATGGAGACATGGATGGCTTGTTGTGTGACATCAGGTTGATTCTGACTCATTGTGACCCTATAGAGAAGAACTGCCCCATAGGATTTTCTAGGCTGTATCTATATATATATTTTTTAATCTTTATGGGAGAAAAATCATCAGGTCTTTTTTCCTGTGGAGCTGCTGGTGGTTTGAACTGCAGACCTTTCGGTTGACAGCTGAGCACTCTAACCATTGTGCCACTGGGTCTCCTTGATGAATGGGTATGTGGCTAGATATGTGATAAAACAAATGCAGCTAATGGTTAATGACACAACTGAGGTGGTAGATAGATGTGTGTTTGCTGTACAAGTCTTCTCTGTATGTTTAAAAATTTTCATAACGAAATGTTGAGGGAAAGTGTAATTATTACAATGATTATCATTATTCTGCTTCAATAATGAAATCACGTGATAGGTTGATGTAGCTGTCCACCGGAACTGCTTCATCTCCCTTTAAGTAATAAGAATGAATAACGTGACCTAAAACTAAAAGTATATTTTTTATGAGCTGTATACCTGGGAGCGCCATAAGTCGGAATCGACTCAATGGCAGCTAACAGCAACAACATGCATCATGTTTGGGAATCTAGTATTTGAACAATTGTATTAACCTAGTCAAGGTAATGACCACATTGTAATATAATTTTAAAGGGTAGCTAAATTAGGGCTAGGAAAGTCTAATAATGTAAATGATGGACTTGTAATTGCTGGCCGAGAGCACTTCTGGGAAGGATAGGGATTGGGATCTGGTTTTGGTTTCCTAGGCATGGGCTGGGATAGATGACATACAAGCAGGAGACCCCAGTAGACTGGAAGTGAGGGTAGTCACTCACTACAGAAACAGGAGAGGTGGTGCAGTGAGCCAGGGATGGTATTAGGGCAAATGAACTGACGTCAAGATCAGAGTGGGCAAGAAGGCACTGGACAATGTGGGGTTTGTACAGCTCGATGGAGGCAGTCTCTGGAGAGGCACAACTGATAGAAGACTGTGGGTAGAAGACGTGGGGTCTGAGCAAACAAGAAGAACGTTCCAGGCAGAGATATTATGCAAGATGTGGGCGAGTATTTACACACAGCTGTGCTGTTACTCCTGTGTCCAGTTTTCATGTTTCTCTGTATCCATAGCATTTTGACCCTTTCATTTGACAAACATTTCCCGAATGATTGTCTGAGGAGCTCTAATGTCACAATGGTTAAGCACTTGGCTACTAACTGAAAGGTTCGTGGTTTGAACCCACCCAGCGACTCCTCAGGAGAAAGATCTGGCAGTCTGCTCCTATAATGATCACAGCCTGGAAGACCCTATGAGGCAGTTCTGCTCTGTCACATGGGGTCGCTATGAGCCGAAGTGACTCATGGCATCTAACAATAACAACACTATCTGTACGGTGCTGGGAATATAAACAAATGTATGTCCCTGACCATAGCCATCTCACAGTGGACTGGTGGTAGGGGATAAGGACAGGGAGAACGTAGGTGAAAAAAATAAGTGTAATGGTGCATTTTATGTATCTAATTGAAGTCAATACTGGGAGTATTGAAAAAACAAAATGGTGGAGGAGGTGATCAATTGATTCTGCTTTGAGGAGGAGTGTCAAGAACGATTGGAGAAAGGAAACATTGCTTTTTCTGCATCTTAAAAGAGGAGTAAGTATTTGTCAGGCAAATGTGCTGGGGAAAGGAATTTCAGGAAGATGAGGCTGTGTGAAAACCCAGAACTGGGAAACAGCATTGGGCGTTTGGAAATTGCAAGTGGTTTAATGTGGCCAGACCTAGGGTGAGATGTGCTGAGTAGTGAGAGATGACGATGGAGGACACTGATGATCATACAGGACCTTCTCCAATGAGTTAAGAAATTTGGACTTTGTATAGATAATGAGGAAATACCTACAGTAGACAGATACCTTTTAGTCCTGTGCGCAATCTCATTATCTTAGAATATCTTCCCTTCATTGCTATCCCACCCCCAGTAGGTCCCTGGAAGCCATACATATGTATCTATATCTATATATCTGTATCTATATCTATCTGTATCTATATCATCTATATCTATATATTCCTGTCTCCTGTCCTTACTTGAGCTGTAAGCCATGGGTGCTCACCTGACTTAAGCTGGTCCAAACAGTTCTCTTCCCTAGGAATTTGTAGTTGGATGGAGAGACTCTACTTAGTCTGGGCTACTCCATTATAAACTTGAGATCTGTGCGTTATGATTATGTGGTCAGAATCCATGAACTTTGACCTGCAAAGGGGAAATAATGGAGGATAAATTCATAGAGATTTGGGTGGGAAATTCATAGATGATGGGTCTTGGGTCCCCAGAGAAAGACAGTGAGTCTGCAGAAGTCTCACAGCTTCCTCTTCATGGTTCCAATCCCGTCTTTGGGGAGGTCTGGTTTTAGTTCCTCCGTGGGGTACCCTGACATACTGCTGTATACTTCCAGTAAATTGCCTTTTTTCCATGAGGTCTTCAGTACCTTTGGTTATTGCAAAGAAAAAAGAAACCTTAGCAGCTGTGACATTTGACTTGATTGGCTATGGAAGTACAGGAGGTGGGGTGTGTCCTCCCAAAAGTTCTTTTGACTTTAAGAGTGGACAGTCCATCCCGTTCTCATTAGAAATTTCCACATGGCTTTAGGGAGGCTAGTTTTCTGAGATATCAGGACTGAGAATATGGTTTACAAATATGAACGTAAATATTAAATCAGCTGCTGTTGAGTTAATTCTGACTCATGGCAACCCCATGTGTTTCAGAGTAGAACTGTACCCCACAGGCTTTTCAATGACTGGTTTTTCAGAAGTAGATTTCCAGGTCTTTCTTTTGAGGGACTTCTGGGTATATTTGAATTGCCAACCTTTGAGTGGATTTGAACTGCCAACCTTTCAGTTAGTAGCCAAATGCTTAGCTGTTTATGCCACCCAGTGGTCCTATGTAAATATTAAAGCCATATTAAAGAAAATGCTGTCTTGGTGAGATAAAATTTCTTGTAGAAAACAAATATAAAACCCACCAAATTTGGAGAAAGATATCTTGAACAGCTTAGTTTGTTTCTTTCTTTTTACTGGATGCCATGTAGTGCCATAATTGATTTCTTAGTTTATTATTTTTGATGGAGGTGAGCTTGGTATTGACCTTGTAGGTATTGAAGGGTGCATGAAGTTTTTAAGATTTCCATGTATATTGTGTTTATCTGTTCACGTAGGTTGCTCTACTCGATTGCGGACAGAATTCATCAGAACCTCCTCAACCCTCTCTCTATGAGACCAGAGACGTGGAGGTAGCTCGCTGCGGTGCGCAGGCACTGTGGAGCTGCAGTAAAAGTTACGCCAATAAAGAAGCCATTCGTAAAGCTGGAGGCATCCCTCTGTTGGCTCGATTACTGAAGACTTCTCACGAAGACATGTTAATTCCAGTGGTGGGGACATTGCAAGAATGCGCATCAGAGGTACCCAGACCAGATCTGCCCCCTTTGCCTTCATTTACCTGGACTTATTTTAGTCTTTGAGTCCCTGGGTGGTTCAAATAAACACTTGACCACTAACCGAAAGGTTGGTGGTTTGAACCCACCTAGAGCACCTTGAAAGAAAGACCTGTTGATCTGCTTTCTAAAGGTCATGGCCTTAAAAACCTTATGGAGCATTTGTACCTTGCACACTTGGGGTTGACATGAGCAGAATCTACTCAGTGGTAACTGGTTTTTTTTTTTTTTTTTTTGGATGATTTCAGTCAAAAAATAATTTTAAAGTTATTATGACTAAAACAGTTTATTTTTCAAGAAGTTAGCATTCTATCAGAAGTGAAGATCAAACTAATAGAACATTAATTAAATCAGTACCTGTCTTAGTTATCTAGAAATACCACAAAGGGATGACTTTAACAAACAGAAATTTATTTTCTCACAGTTTAGGAGGCTAGAGTCAGGATTTTTCTCTCTGTCAGCTCTGGAGGAAGATCCTTGTCTCCTTTCAACATCTATAGGCCTGGTGTCCCTTGGAGATCTCTGTGTGTCTTGGCATCAATCTCCCCCTGGGTCTAGGAGGTTCTCAGAGCAGGGACCCCGGGTTCAAAGGACAGGGTCCACTCCTGGCTCCTTTTTCTTGGTGGTAGTGAGGCCCCTTTCCCCTCTGCTTGTTTCTCTCTCCTTTTATCTCTTGTAATATAAAAGGTGTGGCTCAAGCAAAGGTGTGACTTAAGTAAGGCGGTGACTTGAGTAAGGCAGTGAAGGCAGTGACTTAAGATAAACCCCACACTAATCCTGCCCTTGGAGCCCTGTTGGTGCAATGGTTAAGAGCTCAGGCTGCTTACCAAAAGATCAGCAGTTTGAATCCACCAGCTGCTCCTTGGGAACCCTACAAGGCAGTTCTACCCTGTCCTATAGGGTTGCTATGAGTTGGAATCAACTCAATAGAAACAGGTTTGTTTTGGTTTTTTGGTTTGCTACTGCCCTACAAACATATATAAAAAAAAAAATAGGATTAGGATTTATAGCATATAAAATGGATAATTACATAATACCCCAAATGGAGGACAGTTACATCGGATCATAAAAATGGAGGACAATTACACAATACTGGGAATCACAGCCTAGACAATTCACACATTTTTTGGGGGGACACAGTTCAATCCATGACATTACCACTGTAATATGTTTTTAAAATATTTGACTAAATGTTCATATTGTTATATAGACATGTTTAACTTGGAGGTTGCTGTTTCTTTTCTAAGAAGGTTTGTTCAGAAAAATTCCACCACGAAAAAGGACTTAGATTATTCCATGATCTAAATAGTGTTTCTTCCCTTATTCCAACACCCTGTCCAGGCATGGACCAGTAATGTGAAATGTGCCTCCAAAAATGGATGATGCCAAGAGACTGAAGGAAGAGGCCAGCAACTCCATTGTGGCAGCAAAGGAATTTATTAGGGAGACTGACCTACTAGGCAGTCCTGGGTGGATGCAAGACCAAAGCAGATCTCCGCACCCCTCAGCTGGAGGGCAGAGGTTTTATAGGGGTGGTAGACAGTAGTGGCTACATGCCAGGGCCTTATGTAAGGATGACTTAGCAAATGGTAGTGAACTGATGGAACTCATGAGGGTGCCATGTTTGACCTCACAAAGCCTGTTTCCCCTTCAGTCCACCGTTTCAGCCCACCTCTTACAATCTAGCATGTTTTCCCTATTGTGCTGTAGTACGAGATACCCTGTTTCCACCCCACTGGGAATAGATATAGATATAGATGATATAGAGATAGAGATATATACAGAC
This sequence comes from Loxodonta africana, assembly GCF_030014295.1. Classification (NCBI taxonomy): domain Eukaryota; kingdom Metazoa; phylum Chordata; class Mammalia; order Proboscidea; family Elephantidae; genus Loxodonta; species Loxodonta africana. The sequence continues at coordinate 169,917,627 of NC_087345.1, read as the reverse complement.
AGAGATACAGACACAGACACAGATATAGATATAGATACAGATATAGATAGAAGTGGGGTTGGCCAGGTGCTATGTGGTACCCGTGCATGTGCAAGAGACAGAAAAAGTTACTGTGTGTCCAGAACAGGGGGAAGGCTTCTCTGATAAGGAGAAGAAACTTGGAGAGAGAGTGACCCAACTCCCAGCCTTTTTATCTGAGAATGTTCTGGTCCCAAAGTCCTACTGAGGCAGCCTGGATGGGAGGTGAAAACACAGACCATTCACCCGACACACCTCTTCCCATAGTAAACAAGTGAATTCTCCATTGACTCTAAAAAAAAAAAAAGTGCTAACCCACTGTCATGGATTGAATTGGGTTCCCCAGAAATGTGTATCAACTTGGCTAGGCCACGATTCTTAGTATTGTGTGATTGTCCACCGTTTTGTGATCTGATGTCCTTTTTCTATGTGTTGTAAATTCTACTATGATGTTAATAAAGAGGGATTAGTGACAGTTATGTTAATGAAGCAGGACTCAATCTATAAGATTAGGTTTTGTGTTTTGAGATCTAAAAGAGAGAAGGGAGCAGAGACAGGGAAGACCTCATACTACCAAGAAACAAAAGCCAGGAGAATAGTGCATCCTTTGGACCTGGGGTCCCTGCACTGAGAAGCTCCTAGATCAGGGGAAGACTGATGACGAGAACCTTCCCATAGAGGCAACAGAGAGAGAGTCTTACCCTGGAGTTGGCATCCTGAATAAGGGCTTCTAGCCTCCTAGATGTGAGAGAATAAATTTTTGTTTGTTAAAGCTATCCACTTGTGGTATTGCTGTTACAGCAGCACTAAATAACTGAGACACCCACCTTCAACCATACTGAGCTTCTTATCAGCCTCTGAAATATGTGTGATATGTATCTAGAATATTCCCGAAACTGCGGCCAAATCTGCCAAAGAATCAGATGCCAAATCTCTTCATTTTAAGAGATTTACAGAATTCACAAAACATTATAAAACATTGTGTTTCCTATGCGAAGAGTATAAAGAAGTTTTTCAAAATATTTTTTGCTAAAGCTGTGTTGCTATATTGGAAAGCTGACCTAAAAATATTAGTGAAACGAGACGTATGACATTGAATTTCCATTTAGTAAATGGTTGCTTGGATACATGTAGATATGCAGGGTGAGGTAAGGAAGAGATATTTGTCCTTCACTCTGCCATGATTTTGGGGTGACATTGAGGTAGGAGGCCCAGAGAAACAAGAACCAGATAATTTAGTGTTCTTTCTACCAGCTTTATTATATCTATGATCCGACTTGCTAAAAGTTTACAAATCCTTGAGAATTACCTTACTAATGAAAAAGAAAGCTTCAGATTTATAGTTCAAGTTCCAGACATCAGTGACAGAATAGGGAAAAGGAAACTGCCCTGAAAAGAGGTATATTCAAATTTATATTAAAATATATTTATACTAGGTTGTTCTTATATTCATAAATTACATGCACATAAATATTTCCGCTTATATTCCTAGGAAAACTACCGAGCTGCGATCAAAGCAGAACGGATCATTGAGAACCTAGTGAAGAACCTGAATAGTGAGAATGAGCAGCTTCAAGAGCACTGTGCCATGGCCATCTATCAGGTCTGAGGAGCTGACCCGAGCATCGCGGTTGTCCCTTTCACATAGTTTACACTAGGGTTTCTAAACATGCAGTCTCCTTCTCTGGGGATGGGACTCAGGAATCCGCATTTTTAACAAGCACCCTGGGGGATTTTCATGTACACAGAGATCTGAGAACCACTGCCCTGTGGCAGTGACAGAGAGAAAACTATGCATGTCAGAGAGAAAATTGTGCCCACATGCCCTATGATTTGTATTTCTAGAAGAAACTTACATGACCATCTCTGTCTTTCTCCTAAAACAGTTTACTTAGTGTAAAAGTGCAAAATAAGTACATGGTACCTCTATATTGCTTTTCATAGATCCTATTTAAACACATGGGGCGTAGGTGGCTCAGTGGTAGAATTCTCCCCTTCCATGCCAGAGACCGATTCTGTTCTCAGCCAACGCACGTCGTGCACCGCCACCACCCATCTGTCAGTGGGGGCTCGAGTGTTGCTATGATGCTGAGCAGACTTCAGGGGACCTTCCAGACTAAGATGGACTAGGAAGAAAGGCCTGGTGACTTACTTCCGAAAAGCAGCCAATGAAAGCCCAGTGGTCCGATCTATAACCCATCATGGGGATGGTGCAGGACTGGGCAGCGTTCATTCCACTGTGCGTGGGGTCGCCACAAGTCAGTGGCTGACTTGACAGCAGCTAGCTAACAAACAACGTTTAAATACAATGATCTTGGGATGGATAAATGAGTGTGTGTTTATGTGTGTATTCCTGTGTTATCTTTTTATTAATTTACTTAATCTTCACTAACTTCTTGTGGATAATAATTTCTATAGTATACTGGAGGACAGATTAGAATGGTAAAGGGGAAAGATGGCCTGGACCAGTTAGCGATGGCTGGCCACTGCTGTGCCAGCTTCTACCTAATCAGAGGAGATTTCCTAGATCTAGGACTGCTCTGGAAACCCTGGTGGCATAGTGGTTAAGTGCTACAGCTGCTAACCAAAAGTTCGGCAGTTCAAATCCACCAGGTGCTCCTTGGAAACTCTATGGGGCAGTTCTCTGTCCTATAGGGTTACTATGAGTCAGAATCGACTCCACGGCAAGTGGTTTAATAGAGGAGTGCCCTGGAGCCCTGGTGGTGTAGTGGTTAAGAGCTAGTGCTGCTAACCAAAAAGTCAGCAGTTCGAATCTACCAGCCGCTGCTTGGAAATCTTATGGGGCAGTTCTACTCTGTCCTATAGGGTCGCTATGAGTTGGAATCAACTGGACGGCAATGGGTTTTGTTTGGTTGTTTTAGCTTAGGAACGCACCTAAGATGTGCAAAGTGAGAGAACAAGCCAGAAAGATAGTGTCAGAGGGGAACTCATTCTAGCAGAGGCGTATATATACACATAGCATGAGCAACCATTGAGGGTTCAGTTAGAAATAGTGATTAATTTTTAGAAGTTGTAACTGAACTGGAACTGAAAGTCACACCTAGAAGATAACGTGGCGGATGAACACGCAGTTCTGTGGTGCGTTTGTTGCACGGTTTCTTCTTGTGGTCCTCATGAATGGTGCGTGACATGCACCTGTGTTGCATGGCACCAAGAAATAACTGTATGCTTAGGATAATCACCAAATCTGTATTAAATTAATCATCCATTGGCTCTATAACCTGAGGAGGATGATCAGTTTGGAAAATCTATGCAGTAAATCTTTCAAAGGATAACACAAATGTGGATAAACGTGTGTTGGAATCAACTGTCAGGTCTGGTAATACAACCTGTTACTCTAAGAGGGGCATGGAGAGAGACTCTATTGGGAAAAATTCTTCATCTCTTAGTTTTGGGGTCATTGAAAATCTGATGGAATCCCTGTCACTCATCCATCTTCTCCACTGCATTTTCCCAAGACTCTGATTTGGGTCCCTGGAGAAATACTTGGTCCATGCATGTGGCATTGTAGGCTTTTACTGACCTCTGCCTCTGTCTTGGTGGAAGCCCAGGCTACTGTCGAACAGGTTTGGGAGAATTGCCAAGGGTGTAGGAACTACACTGCCAAAACCACTTCTGGGAAGAGACACGCTGTCAGAGGGCAGAATGATATTTTACTTGGAGGCTCCTTCAGAAAATGATACTCTCTGAAAAGAAGTTTAATAACTGTTAGCCTGGCAACCTCTTTAGTCATCACCGGGAGCTTGCTGCACTTTGACACTGACAGCCTCTGGTTGACTTTTTGTGCAGTGTGCTGAAGATGAGGAGACCCGGGACCTGGTGAGGCTGCATGGGGGACTGAAACCACTGGCCAGTCTGCTCAGTAAAACTGACAATAAAGAGCGGTTAGCCGCCGTCACGGGGGCAATATGGAAATGCTCCATCAGCAAAGAGAATGTGACCAAGTAAGAGAAGACGTTGAATAGTCTGTAATACAAACATGGGCACTGAAACACATCCTTGTAGTTAATGCTGTTTTAATAGTCAATTCTAATGCTACCTCTGTAGTTTTCATAGATATATATTCTGGGTTCCCACCCAAAACCTTAAGTTGGCATAATTAAGAGAGTTTTAGAAATGAAAGACATTCTACCCCAGCCCCACCACCTGGCAATGATTTTCTGGGCCTGCGTGAGGGCAGTGGTGGTTTAGTGGTAGAATTCTCTCCTTCCATGTGGGAGACCTGTGTTTAGTTCCAGCCAGTGCATGTCATGTGCAGCTACCACCCGTCTGTCAGTGAAGGTTTGCCTATTGCTAACATGCTGAACAGATTGCAGCAGAGCAATCAGACTAAGAGAGACTAGAAAGGTCTGGTGATCTACTTCTGAAAATCAACCATTGAAAACCCTGTGATACAACAGTCTGATCTTGATGTGCATGGGGCCCCCATAAGTTGGACCCACTGGAAGGCAGATAACAACAATAGTAGGGCCAAGGGGCTTGCTGACTTAATCTTTCTGTGTGAAAGGGCTGGTTTACATAGGGACAGCCATTTATATTAGAAGTATCTCTGATGTTTTCTGGTGAGAACTCTCAGAGAAGGGATGAAGTTCCCACTGAATCTTTAGATCTGGGAGTAATTACATCCTTTTTCCTTTTCTAAAGATAAACAAGATGTCAGCTAAATGCCAGCTAGCCAGCTACCCTTAAAGGGTATCCATTTACAAATATGGTTTCACAGCATTTTATTTAAAAATTTTTGTAAACTTTATGGCCATTTGATTTGTTTTAATCCTCAGACTTACCTCTTTATATATTTTAAGAGTTCACACTCTCAGTGGTGAATGTTCTGAGGCAACTCTTTCTAGTCTTGACGTGATGGCTCCCTTTAACAAGAGATTCACACGTCCTGACTATTTGACACAAAACGGGCTTACTTAATAGAGAATGTGTAATAAAGCAATGGTTTGACTAGATTAGAAGTAAACTTAACAAATTTTTCACTTTATTAAAAGTTACTTGGCTCTGATAATGAGTCCCTAGATACCACAAACATTTAAGTGCTTGACTACTAACTGGAAGGTTGGAAGTTTGAACCCTCAGGAGCCTCAGGAAAAAGGCCTGGTGATCTGCTTCCAAAAGGTCACAGCCCTGAAAACCCTATGGGGTGCCGTTATACTCTGCACACACGAGGTTGCTATGAGTCAAAATCTACTCAAGGGCAACTTGTAATGGTGGTGGTGGCTCTATTAAGTAACTTTAAAAAATTCAACTGCATTATAGTACTTGAAAATACTGCTGAAGTTTCTTGCTTATATAAAGGAACATGCCCTATATAGAAGAATGTGTACTTGTATGCAGCATCCTTCCTTGTGGTATATTTACAGGGAAAAAATCAGAGTGAAATTGCATGACAAAAGAGGTAGTAAAATTTATTAACAGTTAGTACTGAAACTCCCTGATTGTGAATGATCTTTCTACCCAAGTAGCACAAGGTGCCACTTATTTGGAAAGACTTGTTACACCCAAATAGGTACATGAGCTCATGTTTGGTGTGTTTAAAAGCATAAATATATAATTATTTCATTAAACATTTTGTTCATATAAAATAGTTTCTGTAAGATGGGAAAAGAATTCTTAGAGTGGAATCATGACTCTCAGATCTAGAAAAGACACCAGGTGTCTTGGACGCGGTGTGGTGTCGATGTTGAAGGGACAGATCTGGAGTCCGATGGCTGGGTGTGAACGCCAACTTTACTATTTACCAGCCGGTAACTGGTACCCACCGCTGTTGAGTTGATTCCGACTCACAGAGACCCCCACAGGGTTCCCAAGGCTGTAAATCTGTGTGGAAGCAGACTGCCACATCTCTCTCCCGTGGAGCTGCCAGTGGTTTGGAACCACTGACCTTTCCTTTAGCAGTCGATTGCTTTAACCACTGCACCACCAGGGCTCAGGTTAGCTGTCCTAAAACAAGGATTATAATAGTATGTACATTATATTATAGGATTACGGTTAAATGAAGGAGCCCTGGTGGTGCACCAGTTAAGAGCCTGGCTGCTAACCGAAAGGTTGGTGATTCAAACCTACCCAGCAGCTCCATGGGAGAAAGAACACACAATCTGCTCCCATAAAGATTCCCATAACCCATTGCTATCAAGTCAGTTCCAACTCATAGCGACCCTATAGGACACATAAGGTTTCCAAGGCTGTAATCTTTATGGGAGCAGACTGCCACGTCTTTCTCCCGTGGAGCAGCTGATGGGTTCAAACCATGGACATTTTGGCTAGCAGCTGAGAGCTTAACCACTGCACCACCAGGGCTCCTTTTGTAAAGATTACAGCCTAGGATACCCTCTGGGGCAGTTCTGTGCTGTCACGTGGGGTGGCTATGAGTCGGAATTGACTTGATGGCAAACAACAACAATTAAATGGACATGTGGTTAGCCTTTAGTGGCTTTTAGCTATTATTCCTACTATTAATATCACTAACTTTATACTAAAAATAATACTGTTCCTCTCTCTTTTTCATGGGACGAACTTAGGTTTCGTGAATACAAAGCCATTGAAACCTTGGTGGGACTTCTAACTGATCAGCCAGAAGAAGTACTTGTGAATGTGGTTGGTGCCCTGGGCGAGTGCTGCCAAGAACATGAAAACCGTGTCCTTGTCCGGAAGTGTGGCGGCATTCAGCCTCTTGTCAACCTCCTCGTTGGAATTAACCAGTCTCTTCTTGTGAATGTCACAAAAGCAGTTGGCGCTTGTGCTGTCGAGCCTGAAAATATGATGTAAGTGGCCCTAGAGATGGAAAGATGTTACATGAGAGTGTTATGGGAAATACCAAGTGTCATCACTTAGAATTGGCGTGCACGAATGGTGAAAAGTAAAATGTGTTATTATATAAATAGCCATAAGTTTATCAAATCATAATTTATACAGCCAAAACGTTGCCTCAAATGAGCTGGACGGCCGAAGCTGGGCGTATTAGGTGGATTCTGCAGGACCCAGTCATCAATTGCTTATGCAGAAACCTTGTTAACAATCAACTGAACTTTTTTCTGCCTCCTAGGGAAGAATTATCTGTCCATCCCTGTTCTCTTCCCTCCCTCCCTCCCTCCCTCCCTTCCTTCCTTCCTTCTTTTCTTTCTTCCTTCCTTCATTTTTTGTCCTAACTGGGGTCCTACCTCTGAGTAACACTCTCATAGTATCCTTGTTTCTCAGTTCGAGTCAGCATACATGTTTTTGAGCACCTAACAAGAGCTGTGTGCTGATGAGGGGAAGACACAAAGGACTTTTAATCTGTGATCTTGGTCCTTATGCAAATTATCGTCTAATTAGGAAGAAAAGATTTGAATGCAGTACAAGTTAAGAATAATAGTGAGGTTATATATGAAGATTATAAAATCAAAACCAAACCTGTTGCCATCAAGTCGATCCCAACTCATAGAGACCCCATGTGACAACTGTAGAACTGCTCCATAGGGTTTTCTTGTCTGTAATCTTTACAGAAGCAGTTCACCAGGCCTTTCTTCCATGGAGCCATTGGGTGGGTTAGAAGTGGAGCATTTGTGCCACCCAGGGACCTAGATAAAAATTATGTATATACATTCCAGAAAGGGATTAGCTCATATGGGTCAAAGTTGTCATAATGGATTCTGAAGAGAAGTAGAGCTTAAGTGTATCCTTAAAGAATAGAACCTATTTGAGTGGGTGGAAAAGTATGACTGTGTAATTGAGGGACCACACAAATAGTAACCCGAGCAGGAGGGAACATGGCACATATAAGCGAGAGTGAGAAGACCAATCTGAGGAAGAGGTAGTAGGAGATAGCCTGCATGTTCATGTTGGTATTTCGCCAGGTTTGCCAAAGGCACGTCCAGGTTACATCTTTTGTTCTGCTGTCATTAAACTGGTTCCTTTCGCTCCCCAAATTATCCTAATTGGGATAATAAATTATATGGTTACTTTATATTTAACTTAACTCTGAATATCAATGTTTTGAAATCCTTGTTATCCATCAGTTTGACTCATGTGTCACTTTTCTTTGAAGCTTTACCTCCACCTTGGGGATTTGTGGCATCTGTGTGCTACTGAAGGAATTTTTTATACTTTTAATGCAGAAGATATCTTTTTCTGCCTTCTTAGTAATATGTTACTTGGTAGACTATGTCACAAATCATCTTTTTTATCTCCCGATGACTATTAATTTATTAATAAATATATTGAATGTAATTTATATAAGTTAGAACTTACTCTTGCAAAGCCTCTACTTCTAGTCTATGTCTCACCTTTAATGGTCTCCACATACACCATTACCTGGTTGTCCACTTGGCAACCAGAAATTCCTTTTAAATATCAACTGTATATAACTTTCTGCAATGGGCCTTCAAACTCTCCTTAATATAAATAGTTTAAGTAGTGTTATAGTTATTGATTTTTAATTGAATCCATTCAAGAAAAGGCCAGAGAAAACGTCTGTACTCTTTGTTTCGGAATCTTAAAGAACCTAGGTTTTAAGGTAGCAAAATGGAAAGAAAAAGAAAAAGATTCAGCAGTAAACAACAGGCCTCAAGGATCTTACAATTGAGTTGGGCAAGCAGACAAGTAGAGTGATAATTTTAAAACAGTAGAGTAGATATGAGATGGAAGTAAATAAACATTTCTTAGTAAGCCCTGGTTGTACAGTGGTTAAGAGCCCAGCTGCTAGCCGAAAGGCCGGCAGTTTAAATCCACCAGCCACTCCTTGGAAACCCTATGGGGCAGTTCTATTCTGTCCTATAAGGTCCCTTTGAGTCGGAATCGACTTCACGGCAATGGATTTTTTGGTAATTTTTTTTTTTTTTTTACAGGCAGTCCCTGAATTATAATGTATTTTAGTTATGATGAACTATATTTAAAACTCTGTTTTTTAAATGATTTGTGTATTTTTTATGTATGTATGTATTAAAATATATCTGTAAGTCTATAGGAAGCACTGCTGGTGTAGTGGTTAAGTGCTACAGCTGCTAACCAAAGGGTCGTCAATTCGAATCCACCAGGCGCTCCTTGGAAACTCTATGGGGCAGTTGTACTCTGGCCTGTAGGGTCGCTATGAGTCGGAATCAACTCAACAGCACTGGGTTTGGTTTGGGTTTTGGTAAGTCTGTATGTAATATTTCCAACCACCAAAGACAAATAAAGACTGGATTTACAAAGATACTGATAATAAAAGGCAATAATATTGAAAACTAAAAAAAAAAAAATGAGGTATTTGACTTAACATCAGAACCAACTTATGATGGAGTCATTGAAACAGAACCCCATTTTAAGTTGGGGACTACCTGTACATAAACCTGGGTGATGCTGATGGTTAAGTACTTGACTACTAACTGCAAAGATTGTAGTTCAAACCCACCCAGAGGTGCGTCAGAAGAAAGGCCTGGCAATCTGCTTCTGGAAGGTCACTGCCATGAAAACCCTACGGAGCAGTTTTACTCTGCACATGTGGGGTCACCACGAGTCATAAATCCACACACCCAGGGAGGAGGAGTATGAAATGGGATCTGGTGAGCACCCTGGACTGGTTCTGCCTTCTACATTTATAAGGAGCCCTGGTGGCACAATGGTTAAAGCACTCAGTTGCTAACCAAAAGGTTGGTGGTTCGAACCCACGAGCCACCTCATGGGAGAAACAGCCTGGCAATCTGCTCCCATAAAGATTTACAGTCTAGGAAACCCTATAGGCAGTTCTACTTTGTCCTATAGGGATGCCGTGAGTTTGAATTTACTTGATGGCATGTAACAACAACACGAAACTAGTTTGTGGAATTTTATGAGAACCTGCACTTCTGGTTAATGGTATAAAAACTAAAAAAAAGAGCAAATGGTATGAAAACTACAAAAAAAGAGCAAAAGTAGGAAAAACTCATTCTCTAAAACAAGGAAGAGTTCATGTCTAAATCTTAAGCTGTGAAACAACCTGCCAAATGCTGCAAATGACTGACCCGTCCGTACTATGTTGAGAGCTAATACATGCCTCTTCAAAGCTCAAGATTTCCTCCCTCATAAGTATTATGGTTGTGAAAGGTATAGCTAAATTTTTTTTTTTTCATAGTAAACAGAAATTAGGGAAGTGAACGGGCCTTGGAAGAAGTGGGGAATTTCCCATCAGAGACCTAGTTTTACATTGTAAAACACCAGGAGAAGTGGACCCTAAGGAAAAGCCATATGGACTCGTCATTTTATATTGCCTGTGATTGTCTTCTAGGCCAGGGGACTGCTGGGACACCATGGAGTGAAAAAGGCACTAGAGACAGATTGCCAGATCGCAACACAGTGAACCTATAAACTGGTAGAGATTTGGAGTTACCCATATTCACTGTCTGACTGCTAAAGTCTGAGTGGAGATGGGCACCCAGGCAAAGGGAATAACAGAGTTTTGTACAATGGTGTTTGAGGTAATTCCATCACCAAAGGAAACAGCTAAATTCAGACAAATAATTTCCCCACAGTCACAGTGCTATAAAGACAACATACTGTCTCTTAATGTTGTTAAGTGCCATCAAGTCAGTTCCGACTCACAGCAATCCTGGGGACACAGAAAGAAACACATCCCACTTCTGTGCCATCCGCATAATCATTGCTATGTTTGAGCCCATTGTTTCAGCCACTGCGTCAGTCCATCTTGTTGAGGGTCATTCTCTTTTTCGCTGACCCTCTATCAAGCATGATGCCCTTCTCCAGGGATTAATCCCTCCCGATAACATGTGCAAAGTACTTGAGAAGAAGTTGTGCCATCTTCACTTCTAAGAAGCATTCTGGCTGTACTTCATCCAAGACAGATTTGCTTGTTCTTCTGCCAGTCTGTGGTACACTCAATATTCTTTGCCAACACCATAATTCAGATGCATCAATTCTCCTTCAGTTTTCCTTATTCATCATCCAGCTTTTACATGTATATGAGGAGACTGAAAACACCATGGCTTGGGACAGGCACAACTTAGTTCTCCAAGTGAAATCTTTGCTTTTTAACACTTTCTGGAGGCCTCTTGCAGCAGATTTGCTTAGTGCAACACATCATTTGATTTTTTGACCGTTGCTTCCATGGGCATTGATTGCGGATCCAAAATGAAATCCTTGACAACTTTAATTCTTTTCTCTGTTTATCATGACGTTGCCTATTGGTCCATTTGTGAGGATTTTTGTTTTCTTTTTGTTGAGGCGTAATCGATACTGAAGGCTATGGTCTTTGATCTTCATCAGTAAGTGCTTCAAGTCCTCTTCACTTTCAGCAAGCAAGGTTATGTCATCTGCATATTGCAGGTTGTTAATTGGTTTTCTCTAATCCTGATGCTGCATTCTTCTTCATATAATCCACCTACTTGGATTATTTGCCCAGCATACAGATTGAATAAGTATGTGAAAGGATACGACTTTGACGCATACTTTTTTTTTTTAGTTTTTGTTTTGCTTTAAGTGAAAATTTACAAATCAAGTCAGTCTTTCATACAAAAATTTATATACACCTTGCTATAGACTCCTAGTTGCTCTCCCCCTATTGAGACAGCACACTCCTTCTCTCCACTCTCTGTTTTCATGTCCATTTGGCCAACTTCCAACCACCTCTGTGCTCTCATCTCCCCTCCAGACAGGAGCTGCCCACATAGTCTCATGTGTCTACTTGATCCAAGAAGCTCACTCTTCACCAGTATCATTTTCTGTTCCATAATGCGGTCCAATCCCTGTCTGATGAGTTGGCTTTGGGAACATTTCCTGTCTTGGGCTAACAGAAGGTCTGGGGACCATGACCTCCAGGGTCCTCCTAGCCTCAGTCAAACCATTAAGTCTGGTCTTTTTAGGAGAATTTAAGGTCTACATCGCACTGCTTTCCAACTCCCTCAGGGGTTCCCTGTTGTGTTCCCTCTCAGGGCAGTCATCGGCTGTCACCGGGCACCTTCTGGTTCTTCTGGTCTCAGGCTGATGTAGTCTCTGGTTTATGTGGCCCTTTCTGTCTCTTGGGCTCATAATTACCTTGTGTCTTTGGTGTTCTTTGTTCTCCTTTTGTCCAGGTGGGCTGAGACCAATTGATGGCATCTTAGATGGCTGCTTGCTAGCGTTTAAAACCCCAGGTGCCACTCTCTAAAGTGGGATGCAGAATGTTTTCTTAATAGATTTTATTACGCCAATTGACCTAGATGTCCCCTGAAACCATGGTGCCCAAACCCCTGCCCCTGCTGGCCTTCGAAGCGTTCAGTTTATTCAGGAATCTTCTTTGCTTTTGGTTTAGTCCAGTTGCGCTCACCTCTCCTGTATTGTATGTCTTTCCCTTCACCTAAAATAGCTCTTGACTACTCTAATTAGTGAATAACCCTTTTCCCCCCTCCCTCCCCACTCTCGTAACCATCAATGAATATTTTTTTCTCTGTTTAAACTATTTTTTGAGTTCTCATAATAGTGGTCTCATACAATATTTGTCTTTTTGCAACTGACTAATTTCACTCAGCATAGTGCCTTCCAGATTCCTCCATTTATGAAATGTTTCACGAATTCATCATTGTTTTTTGTTGAACATTATAGTATTCCATTGTGTGAATATACCATAATTTATTTATCCATTCATCCATTGATGGGCACCTTGGTTACTTCCATCTTTTTGCTGTTGTAAACAGTGCTGCAGTGAACATGGCTGTGCATATATCTGTTCGTGTAAAGGCTCTTATTTCTCTAGGATATATTCCAAGGAGTGGGATCGCTGGATCATATGGTAGTTCTATTTCTAGCTTTTTAAAGAAGTGCCAAATTCATTTCCAAAGTGGTTGTACCATTTTCCATTCCCACCAGCAGTGTATAAGTGTTCCAGTCTCTCCACAACCTCTCCAACATTCATTATTTTGTGTTTTTTGGATTAATGCCAGCTGTGTTGGAGTGAGATGGTATCACATAGTAGTCTTGATTTGCATTTCTCTAGTGGCTAATGATTGTGAGCATTTCCTCATGTATCTGTTAGCTACTGAATGTCTTCTTCAGGGAAGTGCCTGTTCATATCCTTGCCCATTTTTAATTGGGTTATTTGTCTTTTTGTAGTTGAGTTATTGTAGTATCATGTAGATTTTAGAGATCAGATGCTGATCAGAAATGTCATAGCTAAAAAAAAACTTTCCGAATCTGTAGGTAACCTTTTTACTCTTTTGGTGAAGTCTTTGGATGAGCATAAAAAAAAAAAAAAAAAAAAATTTTTTTTTTTTTTTTTTTGGATGAGCATAGGTGTTTGATTTTGAGGAGCTCCCAGTTATCTAGTTTCTCTTCTGGTGTTTGTGCATTGTTAGTAATGTTTTGTGTACTGTTTATGCCATGTATTAGGACTCCTAGCATTGTCCCTATTTTTTTCTTCCATGATCTTTATCGTTTTAAATTTTATATTTTGGTCTTTGATACCTTTTAGGTTCGTTTTTGTGCATGGCGTGAAGTATAGATCTTGTTTCATTTTTTTGCAGGTGGATATCCAGTTATGCCAGCACCATTTGTTAAAGAGACTGTCTTTTCCCCGTTTAACTGACTTTGGGCCTTTGTCAAATATCAGCTGCTCATATGTGGATGGATTTGTGTCTGGATTCTCAGTTCTTTTCCTTTGGTGTATGTATCTGTTGTTGTACCAGTACCAGGCTGTTTTGACTACTGTGGTGGTATAATAAAAAAAAAAAAAAATAGGTTCTAAAATTAGGTAGTGTGAGGCTTCCCACTTTGTTCTTTTTCAGTAATGCTTTACTTATCTGGGGCCTCTTTCTCTTCTGTATGAAGTTGATGATTTGTTTCTCCGTCTCATCAAAAAAAGTCATTGGAATTTGGATCAGAATTGCATTTTATCTATAGATCACTTTTAGTAGAATAGACATTTTTACAATGTTAAGTCTTCCTATCCATGAGGAAGGTATGTTCTTCCACTTATGTAGGTCTATTTTGGTTTCTTGCAGTGGTGTCTTGTAGTTTTCTTTGTAAAGGTCTTTTACATCTCTGGTAAGATTTATTCCTAAGTGTTCTGTCTTCTTGGGGCTACTGTAAATGGTATTGATTTGGTGATTTCCTCTTTGATGTTCTTTTTGTTGGTGTAGAGGAATCCAACTGATTTTTGTATGTTTATCTTGTATCTTGATACTCTGCTGAACTCTTCTATTAGTTTCAGGAGTTTTCTTGAGGATTCTTTGGGGTTTTCTGTGTATACAATCATGCCATCTGCAAATAGGGATACTTTTACTTCTTCCTTACCAATCTGGATACCCTTTATTCCTTTATCTGATGCACACTTTTACTGATTTTAAACCATGCAGTATCCGCTTGCTCTGTTCCAGTACCTCTTGGTCTATGTACACATTCTGCATGAGCACAATTAACTGTTCTAGAATTCCCATTCATCACCATGTTACCTATAATTTGTTATGATCCACACAGTCAAATGCCTTTGCATAGTCAGTAAAACACAGGTAAACATCTTTCTGGTATTCTCTGCTTTCAGCCAAGATCAATCTGACATCAGCAATGATAACTCCAGTTCCATATCCTCTTTTGAATCCAGCTTGAATTTCTGGCAGTTTTCTGTTGATGTACTGCTATAACCATTTTTGAATTATCTTCAGCATCATTTTACTTGCATGTGATATTAATGATACTGTTCTATAATTTCCACATTCGGTTGGATCACCTTTCTTTGGAATAGGCACGTATATGGATCTCTTTCAGTTGGATGGCCAGGTAACTATCTTCCAAATTTCTTGGCATAGACAAGTGAGCACTTCCAGTGTAGCATCTCTTTGATGAAATATCTCAACTGGCACTTTGTCAATGTCTGCAGTGCAGCTTAGGCTTCTTCCTCAGTACCATTGGTTCTTGACCACGTGGTACCTCCTGAAAGGATTGAATGTTGACCAATTCTTTTTGGTACAGTGGCTCTGTGTATTCCTTCCATCTTCTTTTGATGCTTCTTGCATTGTTCAAATTTTTGCCAGTGGAACCCTTCAGTACTGCAGCTCAAGGCTTGAATTTTTTCTTCAGTTTTTTCAGCTTGAGAAATGCTGAGTGTGTTCTTCCCCTTTTGGTTTTCTATCTCCAGGTCTTGGCACATGTCATTATAATACTTTACTTTGTCTTCTTAAACAGCCCTTTGAAATCTTCTGTTCAGCTCTTTTACTTCATCATTTCTTCCTTTTGCTTTAACTGCTCTACATTCAAGAGCAAATTTCAAAGTCTTTTCTGACATCCATTTTGATTTTTTTTTTCTGTCTTTTAATGATCTTTTGCTTTCTTCATGTATGATGTTCTTGATGTCATCCCACAACTTGTTTTGTCTTCAGTCATTAGTGTTCAGTGTGTCAAATTTATTCTTGAGATGGTCTCAGGTGGGATATATTCAAGATAGTACTTTGGCTCTCATGCACTTGTTTTTAATGTTCTTCAGCTTCACCTTGAACTTGCATATGAAAAATTGATGACCTGTTCCATGTTTGCTCCTAGCCTTGTACTAATTGATTATATTGTGCTACACCATCATCCCTTTCCACAGATATTGTCGATTTGATTCCTGTGTATTCCATCTGGTGAAGTTCACGTGTATACTTATTGTTTATGTTGTTGAAAAACAGCATTTGCAATGAAGAAGTCATTGGTCTTGCAGAATTCTATCATGTGATCTCCTGTGTTGTTTCTGTCACTAAGGCTGTATTTTCCAACCACTGATCTTTCTTGTTTCCAACTTTTGCATTTCAATCACCAGTAATTATCAATGCATCTTGATTGCATGTATTACCAATTTCAGACTGCAGAAGTTGATAAAAGTCTCCAATTTCTTCATTTTTGGCATTAATGGTTGGTGTGTAAAGGTGAACAATTGTCGTATTAACTGGTCTTCCTTGTAAGAGCATGGATGTTGTCTTACCACTGACAGTATTGTATTTCAGAGTAGATCCTGACTTTTTTTTTTTTTTTGAACAATGAACAAAATGCTGGTCTCTTTAATTTGTCATTCCTGACATAGTAGATCGTATGATTGTCTGATTCAAAATGGCCAATACTGGTCCATTTAAGCCCATTAATGACTACAATAATGATCTTCAAGTGTTTCATTTCATTTTTGACAACTTCTAATTTTCTGTGATTCATACTTTGTACATTTCACATTCTGATCGTTAATGGATGTTTGCAGATGTCTCTTAACAAAATAGCGTAAAGAAATTACATTAGGTTTTACAAAAAATTCTTTATAAGACAGCCTAAGTAGCCTAAAAATGCAAATGGTCAGAATTCAGAAAATAAACAGAAAAATTATTAAACCAAAAGCCTGGGTAGAAGCAAAAGAAATGCAGTAAACAAAACTGAAAACACAGTCAGGAGTGCAGTATACAGAAAATAGCAAAATGAATTGAGAAGGAAAAATATATAAAGACAATAATAGATAAATTGATAAATATGGCACTCAAGGAGATCCAATGTGACCATAACTTCAGTTTCTCAAGAAGAGGTTGGAACCAATAGAACATAATCCTAATGAAAGATATCAGAAGAAAACTTTCCTGTGAATCTGTAGGTCAAAAAGAACCATTGGGTCCTATCAATATTGGTACAGAGTGGCCACTTGTAACATGTATCCTGATAAAATTACTTGCACTTTCAAAAATAAAGAAAAAGAGTTGTAAGTCATCCAGGCAAAAGCAGCAGATCTTGAGGGCATGTTGACTTTAAACTTCCCCACAGCTTCTTTTAATGTTAAAAGACATTTATTACAATATTCTGAGGGGGAGATAATATTGGCCAAGAATTTCTTACCCAGCAAGTTGTCCCTCAATTACAGAGGCAATATGTTCTCAAACATACAAGAAATTAGAGAATATAGTGTTTATTAACTCTTCTCAAAAAGGTATTTGATGGGAGGCGGAGCCAAGATGGCGGACTAGGCAGACGCTACCTCGGATCCCTCTTACAACAAAGACACGGAAAAACAAGTGAATCGATCACATACATAACAATCTACGAACCCTGAACAACAAACACAGATTTAGAGACGGAGAACGAACTAATACGGGGAAGCAGCTATTGTTTTCAGAGCCTGGAGCCAGCGTACCAGTCAGGTACGGCACAAGCACAGAGAGCTGCTCCACCCCCCTGAACTAACCCCGGGAGGGGGACCAGCCAGTTCCGCGGGCAGCGTGGGACGCAGCCGGTAGGAGAAGTCCCCGGGAGGCAGTGACTGGTCTTGGAACGGGGAGAGCAGCGTCCCAGCCAGGGAACCATCCCGCCGGGATTTGGACTAGACGCAGGTATGGCATAAACACGGAGAGCTGCTCCACCCCCCTGAACTAACCCCGGGAGGGGGCCCAGTTGGGTCACACGGGCGGCGTGGGACGCAGCCGGTAGGAGAAGTCCCCGGGAGGCAGCGACTGGTATTGGAGCGGGGAGCACAGCGTCCCAGCCGGGACACTCGGTCACGGCATAAGCACAGGGAGCTGCTCCACCCACCTGAACTAACCCCGGGAGGCAGCCCAACTGGTTCTCGGGGGCGGCAAGGCAACGCGGCTGGAGGGACGAGAAGTCCCCGGGAGGCAGCGACTGATTTTGGAGTCGAGAGTGCACCGTCCCAGTAGGGGAGCCTTGACGCTGGGCGTGGGGCTGGAAGTGGAGGATCTGACCGTGACTCCAGCGGGCCAGACCCCCCGGGGGCAATCTCCACACAGGCAGCACACATAGGCGACGCGCCCCGCGGGAATCTCAGATATAATAGTCATTCCAAGCAAGACAAGCAACTCTGGCTATATTCTGAGGTGCTACACTCCTAGCTCTCTGATCCCTCCCCCACCCTTCCCAGGCGGCTCCATTAACATCCGAGTAGCCTGAGCCAGAGGGAGAACTCTGATACGGATCTGACTGCATTTTTTTTTTTAGCGGATTTTCTGGAAAAACTAGTTTCCCAGTGATGGCTCGGAGACAACAATCCATATCAAACCACTTAAAGAAGCAGACCATGACAGCTTCTCCAAGCCCCCAAACAAAAGAATCAAAATCTTTCCCAAATGAAGATACAATCCTGGAATTATCAGATACAGAATATAAAAAACTAATTTACAGAATGCTTCAAGACATCACAAATGAAATAAGGCTAACTGCAGAAAAAGCCAAGGAACACACTGATAAAACTGTTGAAGAACTCAAAAAGATTATTCAAGAACATAGTGGAAAAATTAATAAGTTGCAAGAATCCATAGACAGACAGCATGTAGAAATCCAAAAGATTAACAATAAAATTACAGAATTAGACAACGCAATAGGAAGTCAGAGGAGCAGACTCGAGCAATTAGAATGCAGACTGGGACATCTGGAGGACCAGGGAATCAACACCAACATAGCTGAAAAAAAATCAGATAAAAGAATTAAAAAAAATGAAGAAACCCTAAGAATCATGTGGGGTCTATCAAGAAGGATAACCTGCGGGTGATTGGAGTCCCAGAACAGGGAGGGGGGACAGAAAACACAGAGAAAATAGTTGAAGAACTCCTGACAGAAAACTTCCCTGACATCATGAAAGACGAAAGGATATCTATCCAAGATGCTCATCGAACCCCATTTAAGATTGATCCAAAAAGAAAAACACCAAGACATATTATCATCAAACTCGCCAAAACCAAAGATAAACACAGAATTTTAAAAGCAGCCAGGGAGAAAAGAAAGGTTTCCTTCAAGGGAGAATCAATAAGAATAAGTTCAGACTACTCAGCAGAAACCATGCAGGCAAGAAAGCAATGGGATGACATATACAGGGCACTGAAGGAGAAAAACTGCCAGCCAAGGATCATATATCCAGCAAAACTCTCTCTGAAATATGAAGGCGAAATTAAGATATTTACAGATAAACACAAGTTTAGAGAATTTGCAAAAACCAAACCAAAGCTACAAGAAATACTAAAGGATATTGTTTGGTCAGAGAACCAATAATATCAGTTATCAGCACAACACAAGGTCACAAAACAGAACATCCTGATATCGACTCAAATAGGGAAATCACAAAAACAAACAAATTAAGATTAATTAAAAAAAAATACACGTAACAGGGAATCATGGAAGTCAATAGGTAAAAGATCACAATAATCAAAAAGAGGGACTAAATACAGGAGGCATTGAACTGCCATATGGAGAGTGATACAAGGTGAAATAGAACAATACAAGTTAGGTTTTTACTTAGAAAAATAGGGGTAAATAATAAAGTAACCACAAAAAGGTATAACAACTCTATAACTCAAGATAATAGCCAAGAAAAACGTAACGACTCAACTAACATAAAGTCAAACACTATGAAAATGAGGATCTCACAGTTTACTAAGAAAAACGCCTCAGCACAAAAAAGTATGTGGAAAAATGAAATTGTCAACAACACACATAAAAAGGCATCAAAATGACAACACTAAAAACTTATTTATCTATAATTATGCTGAATGTAAATGGACTAAATGCACCAATAAAGAGACAGAGAGTCACAGACTGGATAAAGAAACACGATCCATCTATATGCTGCCTACAAGAGACACACCTTAGACTTAGAGACACAAACAAACTAAAACTCAAAGGATGGAAAAAAATATATCAAGCAAACAATAAGCAAAAAAGAAGAGGAGTAGCAATATTAATTTCTGACAAAATAGACTTTAGACTTAAATCCACCACAAAGGATAAAGAAGGACACTATATAATGATAAAAGGGACAATTGATCAGGAAGACATAACCATATTAAATATTTATGCACCCAATGACAGGGCTGCAAGATACATAAATCAAATTTTAACAGAATTGAAAAGTGAGATAGATACCTCCACAATTATAGTAGGAGACTTCAACACACCACTTTCGGAGAAGGACAGGACATCCAGTAAGAAGCTCAGTAGAGACACGGAAGATCTAATTACAACAATCAACCAACTTGACCTCATTGACTTATACAGAACTCTCCACCCAACTGCTGCAAAATATACTTTTTTTTCTAGCGCACATGGAACATTCTCTAGAATAGACCACATATTAGGTCATAAAAAAAAACCTTTGCAGAGTCCAAAACATCGAAATATTACAAAGCATCTTCTCAGACCACAAGGCAATAAAACTAGAGATCAATAACAGAAAAACTAGGGAAAAGAAATCAAATACTTGGAAAATGAACAATACCCTCCTGAAAAAAGACTGGGTTATAGAAGACATCAAGGAGGGAATAAGGAAATTCTTAGAAAGCAACGAGAATGAAAATACTTCCTATCAAAACCTCTGGGACACAGCAAAAGCAGTGCTCAGAGGCCAATTTATATCGATAAATGCACACATACAAAAAGAAGAGCCAAAATCAGAGAACTGTCCCTACAACTTGAACCAATAGAAAGTGAGCAACAAAAGAATCCATCAGGCACCAGAAGAAAACAAATAATAAAAATTAGAGCTGAACTAAATGAATTAGAGAACAGAAAAACAATTGAAAGAATTAACAAAGCCAAAAGCTGGTTCTTTGAAAAAATTAACCAAATTGATAAACCATTGGCTAGACTGACTAAAGAAATACAGGAAAGGAAACAAATAACCCGAATAAGAAACGAGAAGGACCACATCACAACAGAACAAAATGAAATTAAAAGAATCATTTCAGATTATTATGAAAAATTGTACTCTAACAAATTTGAAAACCTAGAAGAAATGGATGAATTCCTAGAAAAACACTACCTACCTAAACTAACACATTCAGAAGTAGAACAACTAAATAGACCCGTAACAAAAAAAGAGATTGAAACGGTAATCAAAAAACTCTCAACAAAAAAAGGCCCTGGCCCAGACGGCTTCACTGCAGAGTTCTACCAAACTTTCAGAGAAGAGTTAACACCACTACTTCTGAAGGTATTCCAAAGCATAGAAAATGACGGAATACTACCCAACTCATTCTATGAAGCCACCATCTCCCTGATACCAAAACCAGGTAAAGACATTACAAAAAAAGAAAATCATAGACCTATATCCCTCATGAACATAGATGCAAAAATCCTCAACAAAATTCTAGCCAATAGAATCCAACAACACATCAAGAAAAATAATTCACCATGATCAAGTGGGATTTATACCAGGTATGCAAGGCTGGTTTAATATCAGAAAAACCATTAATGTAATCCATCACATAAATAAAACAAAAGACAAAAACCACATGATCTTATCAATTGATGCAGAAAAGGCATTTGACAAAGTCCAACACCCATTTATGATAAAAACTCTCAGCAAAATAGGAATTGAAGGAAAATTCCTCAACATAATAAAGGGCATCTATGCAAAGCCAACAGCCAATATCACTCTAAATGGAGAGAACCTGAAAGCATTTCCCTTGAGAACGGGAACCAGACAAGGATGCCCTTTATCACCGCTCTTATTCAACATCGTGCTGGAAGTCCTAGCCAGGGCAATTAGGCTAGACAAAGAAATAAAAGGCATCCGGATTGGCAAGGAAGAAGTAAAGTTATCACTATTTGCAGATGACATGATTATATACACAGAAAACCCTAAGGAATCCTCCAGAAAACTACTGAAACTAATAGAAGAGTTTGGCAGAGTCTCAGGTTATAAAATAAACATACAAAAATCACTTGGATTCCTCTACATCAACAAAAAGAACACCGAAGAGGAAATAACCAAATCAATACCATTCACAGTAGCCCCCAAGAAGGTAAGATACTTAGGAATAAATCTTACCAAGGATGTAAAAGACCTATACAAAGAAAACTACAAAGCTCTACTACAAGAAATTCAAAAGGATATACTTAAGTGGAAAAACATACCTTGCTCATGGATAGGAAGACTTAACATAGTAAAAATGTCTGTTCTACCAAAAGCCATCTATACATTTAATGCACTTCCGATCCAAATTCCAATGTCATATTTTAAGGGGATAGAGAAACAAATCACGAATTTCATATGGAAGGGAAAGAAGCCCCGGATAAGCAAAGCACTACTGAAAAAGAAGAAGAAAGTGGGAGGCCTCACTTTACCTGACTTCAGAACCTATTACACAGCCACAGTAGTCAAAACAGCCTGGTACTGGTACAACAGGCACATAGACCAATGGAACAGAATTGAGAACCCAGACATAGATCCATCCACGTATGAGCAGCTGATATTTGACGAAGGACCAGTGTCAATTAATTGCGGAAAAGAAAGCCTTTTTAACAAATGGTGCTGGCATAACTGGATATTCATTTGCAAAAAAATGAAATAGGACCCATACCTTACACCATGCACAAAAACTAACTCCAAGTGGATCAAAGACCTAAACATAAAGACTAAAACGATAAAGATCATGGAAGAAAAAATTGGGACAACCCTAGGAGCCCTAATACAAGGCATAAACAGAATACAAAACATTACCAAAAATGATGAAGAGAAACCCGGTAATTGGGAGCTACTAAAAATCAAGCACCTATGCTCATCTGAAGACTTCACCAAAAGAGTAAAAAGACCACCTACAGACTGGGAAAGAATTTTCAGCTATGACATCTCCAACCAGCGCCTGATCTCTAAAATCTACATGATTCTGTCAAAACTCAACCACAGAAAGACAAACAACCCAATCAAGAAGTGGGCAAAGGATATGAACACACATTTCACTAAAGACGATATTCAGGCAGCCAACAGATACATGAGAAAATGCTCACGATCATTAGCCATTAGAGAAATGCAAATTAAAACTACGATGAGATTCCATCTCACACCAGCAAGGCTGGCATTAATCCAAAAAACACAAAATAGTAAATGTTGGAGAGGCTGCGGAGAGATTGGAACTCTTATACACTGCTGGTGGGAATGTAAAATGGTACAACCACTTTGGAAATCTATCTGGCGTTATCTTAAACAGTTAGAAATAGAACTACCATACAACCCAGAAATCCCACTCCTGGGAATATACCCTAGAGATACAAGAGCCTTCATACAAACAGATATTATGTACACCCATGTTTATTGCAGCTCTGTTTACAATAGCAAAAAGCTGAAAGCAACCAAGGTGTCCATCAACGGATGAATGGGTAAATAAATTGTGGTATATTCACACAATGGAATACTACTCATCGATAAAGAACAGTGACGAATCTGTGAAACATTTCATAACATGGAGGAACCTGGAAGGCATTATGCTGAGCGAAATTAGTCAGAGGCAAAAGGACAAATATTGTATAACACCACTATTATAAGATCTTGAGTAATAGTAAACCTGAGAAGAACACATACTTTTGTGGTTACGAGGGGGGGGGGAGAGAGGGAGGGTGGGAGAGGGTTTTTTATTGATTAATCAGTAGATAAGAACTGCTTTAGGTGAAGGGAAAGACAACACTCAATACATGGAAGGTCAGCTCAATTGGACTGGACCAAAAGCAAAGAAGTTTCCGGGATAAAATGAAGGTTTCAAAGGTCAGCGGAGCAAGGGCAGGGGTCTGGGGAACATGGTTTGCGGGGACTTCTAAGTCAATTGGCAATATAATTCTATTATGAAATCATTCTGCATCCCACTTAGAAATGTGGCGTCTGGGGTCTTAAATGCTAACAAGCGGCCATCTAAGATGCATCAATTGGTCTCAACCCACCTGGAGCAAAGGAAAATGAAGAACACCAAGGCCACACGACAACTAAGAGCCCAAGAGACAGAAAGGGCCACATGAACCAGAGACCTACATCATCCTGAGACCCGAAGAACTAGTTGGTGCCCGGCTACAATTGATGACTGCCCTGACAGGGAGCACGACAGAGGACGCCTGAGGGAGCAGGAGATCAGTGGGATACAGACCCCAAATTCTCATAAAAAGACCAAACTTAATGGTCTGACTGAGACTAGAGGAATCCCAGTGGCCATGGTCCCCAGACCTTCTGTTGGCTCAGGACAGGAACCATCCCCGAAGACAACTCATCAGGCATGAAAGGGACTGGTCAGCGGGTGGGAGAGAGATGCTGATGAAGAGTGAACTAATTATATCAGGTGGACACTGGAGATTGTGTTGGCAACTCTTGTCTGGAGGGGGGATGGGAGGATAGAGAGAGAGGGAAGCCGGCAAAAGTGTCAAGAAAGGAGAGACTGAAAGGGCTGACTCAAGAGGGGGAGAGCAAGTGGGAGTAGGGAGTGAGATGTATGTAAACTTAGATGTGACAGACTGATTGGATTTGTAAACGTTCACTTGAAGCTTAATAAAAGTTAATTAAAAAAAAAAAGGTATTTGATGAAAAAAATACAGACAATCAAGAAATTAATCAAACACCTCATGGTGTTTGCCTTCTTGGTTTGGAGGTTTAGGGTCATGGTTTCATGGAACATCTTAGTTAATTGCCCTAATATAATTTTTAGTGCTTCTGTTCTACCTCCCAGTTCATTGCGAAGCACTTGGGTCTTAAAAGATTGTAAGCAGTCATTCGAGTTACAACAATTTGTCTCTATTTGCCTGGAGACAAAGAAGGAGAGTCAGGAGTAGGAGGAGGAAATAGTATGAATGGGTAATTGTCTTCATGAACAGCTGCCTCCTTTGCCATGAGACCAGAAGAACTGGATGGTGCCCAGCTACCATTACTAAACAGTTTCATTGAAGAGTCTATAGAAGAATATTAATCAAAAGGAGGAAAATTTGAGACATAATTTCAAGTTCTCATAGATCCAGACATTCTGGAGTCATTCAGTCTGAACAAACCCTTGAAACTACTTGCCCTGAGATAATCTTTAAACCATAAACCTTAAACTAAAAATATTCTCCGAAGCCTTCTTTATACCAAACAACAGTTTAGTTTAATTCATTAAGAATGTCTGCCTTCAATAAACACACAAAAATCGGTTGGATTCCTCTACACTAACAAGGAGAATGTCAGAGGAAATCACCAAATCAATACCGTTTACAATAGCCCCCAAGAAAATAAAATACTTGGGAATAAATCTAACCACAGACGTAAAAGAACTTTACAAAGAAAACGATGAGACACTACTGCAAAAAACCAAAAGAGACCTACATAAGTGGAAAAACATACCTTGCTCATAGATAGGAAGACTCAACATTGTAAAAATGTCTATTCTACCCAAGCAATCTACAGATAAAATGCAATTCTGATCCAAATTCCAATGACATTTTTTGATGAGTTGGAGAAACAAATCACCAACTTTGTATGGAAAGGAAAGAGGCCCTGGATACGTAAAGCATTACTGAAAAAGAACAAAGTGGGAAGCCTCACACTACCTAATTTTAGAGCCTATTATACCACCACAGTAGTCAAAACAGCCTGGTACTGGTACAACAACAGATACATAGACCAAAGGAACAGAATTGAGAATCCAGACATAAATTCATCCACCTATGAGCAGCTGATATTTGACAAAGGCCCAAAGTCAGTTAAATGGGGAAAAGACAGTCTCTTTAACAAATGGTGCTGGCATAACTGGATATCCATCTGCAAAAAAATGAAATAAGACCCATAATTCACACCATGCACAAAAACAAACTCAAAAGGTATCAAAGACCTAAACATAAAATCTAAAACTATAAATATCATGGAAGAAAAAATAGGGACGGTGCTAGGAGCCCTTATACATGGCATAAACAGTACACAAAACATTACAAACAATGCACAAACACCAGGAGAGAAACTAGATAACTGGGAGCTCCTAAAAATCAAACACTTATGCTCATCCAAAGACTTCACCAAAAGACTAAAAAGATCACCTACAGACTGGGAAAAAAAACTTGGCTATGACAACTCTGATCAAGGTGTAATCTCTAAAATTTAGAAGATACTGCAAAACCTCAACAACAAAAAGACAAATAACCCAATTAAAAAATAGGCAAAGGATATGGACAGGGAGTTCACTGAAGAAGACATTCAGGTAGCTAACAGATACACGAGGAGATGCTCACGATCATTAGCCACTAGAGAAATGCAAATCAAAACTACAATGAGATACCATCTCATTCCGACATGGCTAGCATTAATCCAAAAAACACAAAATAATAAATGTCAGAGAGGTTGTGGAGAGACTAGAACACTTACACAATACAGATGGGAATGTAAAATGGTACAACCACTTTGGAAATCGATATGGTGCTTACTTAAAAAGCTAGAAATAGAACTACCATACGATCCAGCGATCCCACTCCTTGGAACATATCCTGGAGAAATAAGAGCCTTCACACAAATTGATATATGCACACCTATGTTCATTACAACTGCCTCTTGATCTATGTAAAGGTTCCTCATGAGCACAATTAAGTGTTCTGGAACTCCCATTCTTCTCAGTGTTATCCATAGTTTGTTATGATCCACAGTCAAATGCCTTTGCATAATCAATAAAACACAGGTAAACATCCTTCTGGTATTCTCTGCTTTCAGCCAGGATCCATCTGACATCAGCAATGATATCCCTGGTTCCACGTCCTCTTCTGAAACCGGCCTGAATTTCTGGCAGTTCCCTGTTGATATACTGCTGGAGCCGTTTTTGAATGATCTTCAGCAAAATTTTGCTTGCGTGTGATATTAATGATATTGTTCTATAATTTCCACATTCGGTTGGATCACCTTTCTTGGGAATAGGCATAAATATGGATCTCTTCCAGTCAGTTGGCCAGGAAGCTGTCTTCCATATTTCTTGGCATAGACGAGTGAGCACCTCCAGCGCTGCATCTGTTTATTGAAACATCTCAATTGATATTCCATCAATTCCTGGAGCCTTGTTTTTCGCCAATGTCTTCAGAGCAGCTTGGACTTCTTCCTTCAGTACCATCGGTTCCTGATCATATGCCAGCTCTTGAAATGGTTGAATATCGACTAATTCTTTTTGGTATAATGACTCTGTGCTTTCCTTCCATCTTATTTTGATGCTTCCTGCATCATTTAATATTTTCCCCACGGAATCCTTCACTATTGCAACTCGAGGCTTGAATTTTTTCTTCAGTTCTTTCAGCTTGAGAAATGCTGAGCATGTTCTTCCCTTTTGGTTTTTCATCTCCAGCTCTTTGCGCATGCCATTATAATACTTTATTTTGTCTTCTCGAGAGGCCCTTTGAAATCTTGTGTTCAGTTCTTTTACTTCATCAATTCTTCCTTTTGCTTTAGCTGCTTGACGCTAAAGAGCAAGTTTCAGAGTCTCCTCTGACATCCACCTTGGTCTTTTCTTTCTTTCCTGTCTTTTCAGTGACCTCTTGCTTTCTTTATGGATGGTGTCCTTGATGTCATTCCACAACTCGTCTGGTCTTCGGTCACTAGTGTTCAATGCATAAAATCTATTCTTCAGATGGTCTCTAAATTCAGGTGGGATATACTCAAGGTCATATTTTGGCTCTCGTGGAGTTGCTCTGACTTTCTTCAGTTTCAGCTTGATCTTGCATGTGAGCAATTGATGGTCTGTTCCACAGTCGGCTCCTGGCCTTGTTCTGACTGTGTTTTATTGATTATGCAAAGGCATTTGACTGTGTGGATCATAACAAACTATGGATAACACTGCAAAGAATGGGAATTCCAGAACACTTAATTGTACTCATGAGGAACCTTTACATAGATCAAGAGGTAGTTGTTTGGACAGAACAAGGGGATAGTGATTGGTTTAAAGTCAGGAAAGGTGTGGGTCAGGGTTGTATTCTTTCATCATACCTATTTAATCTGTATGCTGAACAAATAATGCGAGAAGCTGGACTATATAAAGAAGAACGGGGCATCAAGATTGGAGGAAGACTCATTAACAACCTGCGTTATGCAGATGACACAACCTTGCTTGCTGAAAGTGAAGAGGACTTGAAGCACTCACTAATGAAGATCAATAGACCACAGCCTTCAGTATGGATTACACCTCAACATAAAGAAAACAAAAATCCTTACAACTGGACCAATGAGCAACATCATGATAAATGGAGAAAAGATTGAAGTTGTCAAGGATTTCATTTTACTTGGATTCACAATCAACAGCTGTGGGAGCAGCAGTCAGGAAATCAAAAGAAGCATTGCCTTGGGCAAATCTGCTGCAAAGGACCTCTTCAAGGTGTTGAAGAGCAAAGATGTCACCCTGAAGACTAAGGTGGGTAATACCATACCCAAGCCATGGTATCTTCGATCACATCATATGCATGTGAAAGCTGGACAATGAATAAGGAAGACCGAAGAAGAGTTGATGCCTTTGAATTGTGGTGTTGGCGAAGAAAACTGAATATACCATGGACTGTGAAATGAAAGAACAAATTTCTCCTAGAAGTACAACCAGAATGCTCCTTAGAGGCAAGGATGGCAAGACTGCGCCTTACATACTTTGGACATGTTGTCAGGAGGGATCAGTCCCTGTCCCTGGAGAAGGATATCATGCTTGGCAGAGTACAGGGTCAGTGGAAAAGAGGAAGACCCTCAATGAGGTGGATTGACACAGTGGCTGCCACAATGAGCTCAAGCATAACAACGATTGTAAGGATGGCTCAGGACTGGGCAGTGTTTCGTTCTGTTGTGCATAGTGTTGCTATGAGTCAGAACCGACTCGACAGCACCTAACAACAACAACATGTTCATTACAGCACTGTTTACAATAGCAAATAGATGGAAACAACCAAGATGCCCATCAACAGATGAATGGATAAGCAAATTATGGTATATTCACACAGTGGAATACTATGTACTGATAAAGAAGAATGATGAATCCGTGAAACATCTCATAACATGGAGGAATCTGGAAGGCATTATGCTAAGTGAAATTAGTCAGTCGCAAAAGAAAAATATTTTATGAGATCACTATTATAAGAACTCAAGAAAAGGTTTAAACACAGAAGAAAACATTTTTTGATGGCTACGAGGGTGTGGATGGAGGGAGAGGGGTGTTCACTAATTAGATAGTAGACAAAAATTATTTTATGTGAAGGGAATGGCAGCACACAGTACACGGTAAGTCAGCACAACTGGGCTAAAATGAAAGCTAAGAAGTTTCCCGAATACAACCAAATACTTTGAGGGACAAAGTAGCAGGGGTGGAGGTCTGGGGGCAATGGTTTCAGAGGACATCTAGGTCAACTGGCATAACAAAGTGTATTTAGAAAATGTTCTGCATCCCACTTTGGTGAGTGGTGTCTGGGGTCTTAAAAGCTAGCAAGCGGCCATGTAAGATGCATCAATTGGTCTCAACCCACCTGGAGCAAAGGAGAATGAAGAACACCAAAGATACGAGGAAAATATGAGCCCAAGAGAAGGAAACGGCCACATAAATCACAGACTCCATCAGCTTGAGACCGGAAGAACTAGATGGTGCCTGGCTACCACCAATGACTGCCTTGACAGGGAACACAATAGAGAATCCCTGGTGTCGCAGGAGAAAAGTGGGATGCAGACCTCAAAATCTAGTAAAAAGGCCATACTTAATGGTCTGACTGAGACTGGAGGGACCCCAGATGTCATGGTCCCCAAACTCTCTGTTAGTCCAGGACTGAAACTGTTCCCAAAGCCAACTCTTCAGACAAAGATTGGACTGGACTATAAGACATAAAATGATACTGGCGAGGAGTGTGCTTCTTAGCTCAAGTAGACACATGAGACTATGTGTGCAGCTCCTGTCTAGAGGCAAAATGGGAAGGCAGAGGAGGACAGGGGCTGGTTGAATGGACACAGGAAATACAGGGTTGAGAGGAGTGTACTGTTACATTGTTGGGAGAGCAACTGGAGTCATATAACAATGTGTGTATAAGTTTTTGTATGAGAAACTGACTTGAATTGTAAACTTTCACTTAAAGCACAATCAAAAAAAAGAATGCCTTGAGCATTATGCTCTTTTAAAGAACTTTCTGTAGGGCATGAAATTGACAACAGCAACTCAGAAGATTAGACAGGAAATGGGGCAGTGAAGAGCACTGATCAGTCATTTTGTAGAGTATCTCTCAATCTTGGTTTGCCTGATATTTTCTCATGACTAGATCATGGGTGTGCATTTTTGACAAAAATACCACAGAAGTGATGCTGTGCCCTTTTCAGTGCGTCATTTCAGGGGGTACGTGATGTTGATATGTATTATTACTGGTGATATTGGCCTTGGTTAAAGTAGTGTCTGTCAGGTTTCTCCACTGCAAAGGCACCATTTTCCCCTTTGTAATTCATAAGTATCTTGTGGGAAAATACTTTGAGACTGTGTGTATATATATTCTGTTTATCATCACTTTTGCTCACAAATTTCTTGCCCACAGCAATTATTACTGTGGTGTTTGCATAAGAGTAATTTTATAATTTCATCATTGTTTCCACATTCATTCAGTTTATTTTATCATTATGGCTTCATAGATATTTAGGTTAGTTTAAGGGTTATGATCCATTACTATTGTTATTTATTTGGTAGCTCGACTTGTCCCATATTTGGCCGTAAGGAGCTCCTTCAAGTTGGCTTCTATGTCCCAGCATCATCTTGTATATTTTCTGCCCCAGCCACAGAATCAACCATTGCTCCAAGGATACCTGGTTTCTTTTATAGAAAAGTAGTATTTAGAAATCAAAATCTAGACCCTAAGTGTGTTCATTGCTACTGGGCTGCATAGCTTCTAGGCCTACTCAGTGAACAGAGACAGGCGCTCTCTCTCTCTCTCTCTCTAAAGCCAAGAGTTTATTCATGAGTACAATGTGAAGTATTCAGTTTTTTCCAGCACATTGTATTAATTATTTTTCTTTGCTTCAGTAATTTGAGATGTCACTTTTATTGTATAATGCATATTGATATCTACTTGGGTCTATTTCTGAATTTTCTATTCTATCCCACTGCTCAATTTATTTATGTATATGCCAGTACCACACCATTTTAATTACAGAAGCTTTGTCTTGTAGGTTCTCCTTTTAGTATATATTTTTCAGTGTTTCTCTGACTAGCATGATTTTTTTCCCCATACGAACTTTAGTATCGACTTAGGTAACTCCATAAAAAAAAAAAGCTTTTTGGTATTTTTAGTTGGGTTGCATTAAATTTATAAACTAACTTTCGTGGGACTGACATCTTTATAATGTCGAGTCACCTTGTCCGAGAATAGGAAGATGTCCTTCCAATTGTCCAAGTATAGCTTTTTAATTTCAGTGTCTTTGTTCATGTTGTAAATGGGTTTTTTCTACCATTATGTCCTCCAAATGATGATTGTTTGTCTATATGAACATTATTGATTTCTCTGTGTTAATTTTGTATCCTGCTACCTTACTGAATTCTCTTACTGCTTGAGTTCATTTTATTATTACTTTTCTAGGTCGGTGGTTGGAAAACTATGGCCCATGGAGCAAATCCAGCCTGCTACCTGTTTTTATAAATATGTTTTATTGGAACATAGAGTAATTCATTTAAATATTGTCTTTGGCTGTTTTGTGCTAAAATGGCAAAGTTGAATAGTTGCAAAAGAGACTAAATGACCCACAAAGACTAAAATATTTATTACTTGGCCCTTTACAGAAAAATTTGTTGACCCCTTCTCTAAAGTGTTCCAGAGAAACTTTTACTTCTTCTTTGCAAATTCTTATGCTTTAAACTGATTTCTCTTGTCAAAATCCAGCAGCTAATGCCCCTAGTACAATGCTGAATAGTAATGGATATAAAAACCAACCAACCAACCCTTTGCCATCGAGTCAATTCCAACTCATAGAAACTGTATAGGACAGAATAGAACTGCCCCATTGAGTTTCCAAGGAGCTCCCAGTGGATTCGAACTGCCACTATGCCACCAGGGTTTCCAGTAATGGATATAGTGGGCCTTTTTGCTTTGTCCGTGATTTTAGTGGAAATGTCTCCAGTGTTTCCCCATTAAGATAATGGCTTTAGTACTAAATGGCTTTAGTTAGAAAAGTATCTCTCAATTTATATTTTCTTGAGCATTTTTATCAGGAAGAGCTGATGAATTTTTTCAAAGGTTTTTGAGCATTTTTGAAGACTGTGAAGTTTTTTCCATTGTATCTATTAATATAGTGAATGATGTTAATGGATTTCTAAACTTTGAACCAACCTTGCATTCCTGGACTAAGTCTCACTTAGCCAAGGTGTTTTATTTTCTTAATGTTGTGTTGGATTCTGTTTGATAATATTTATATTGTATTTTTATAGTGACATTCATAAGTGATAGTGATCTGTAGCTTTTTTTTTTTTTTTTTACTATCTTTATCAAATCCAGTTATCAGTGTTACACTTGCTTCAAAAAAGGAAATGGGAAGTGTTCTTTCACAGTCAATATTCTGGAACTATTCATAGAGTAATGGGACTGTCTGGGCTTTGAAGATTTTGTAGATGTCTCCTATACTATCATATGGGCCTACTGCTTTTTAATTAGTTCTTTAATAGCTTTCTGTATTTCTTCTGTGGAAACTGGTTTATTTATGCTGTCTAGCCCTAATGCGGTCAATTTCGGCAATCTGTATTTCCTTAGGAAATTACCCATTTCATTTAGGTTATCAAATATATTTGTATAGTGGTCAGCAAAGCACTATCCTGTAATTCTTTAATTTTGTTGCTTTCAATGGTTATCTTGCCCTTGTCACTTTTAATTTTTAAGTATGTGTTCTGATTTTATCTTTATTTCTTTCTTGTTGCTTTCTTCTAGCGTTTCTTATTCTTTTTCTGGCTTACTTAGCTGGGAAGTTATTTTTATTCTTTTAACTAATAAAAGTAGTTAGTGCTATAGGTTTTCTTTTGACACTGCTTTAAAAGTAACCTTATAGATTCTGATATGTAGGGTTTTCATTATCATTACTTTCTTAGAAGCTCCTTAATTTCAAAATTTGTATTACCCCTTCAATTCAAGAATTATTTAATTGAATTTTTTTTAATTCCAGGAGGAAGATACTTTTTTTATTTTTGTCAGATATTCCTACTATCCTACATTTTAGTCAGAATGTGTTGTTTCATTTCTACTTTTATGGAAATCACTTTTTTGTAACCTAATATAAGATCTTTTTATTATTATTATTATACTTTAGATGAAGGTTTACAGAACAAACTAGTTTCTCATTAAACAGTTAGTATTTTTTTTTTATATATATTGTTTTTTGACATTGGTTAACAACCCCACAACATGTCAACACTCCCTTCTCATCCTGGGGTTCCCTATTACCAGAATTCCTGTCCCCTCCTGCCTTCTAGTCCTTGCCCCTGGGCTGGTTTGCTCCTTTAGTCTCGTTTTGCTTTGTGGGCCTGACCAATCTTTGGCTGAAGGGTGAACCTCAGGAGTGACTGTATTACTGAGCTGAAAGGGTGTCTGGGGGGCCATGCTCTCAGGGTTTTTCCAGTCTTTGTCAAGCCAGCAAGTCTGATCTTTCTTTTTGAGTTAGAAATTTGTTCTACATTTTTCACCAGCTCTGTCTGGGACCCTCTGTTGTGATCCCTGTCAGAGCAGTCAGTGGTGGTAGCCGGGTACTATCTAGTTGTACTGGACTCAGTCTGGTGCAGGCTGTGGTAGATGTGGTCCATTAATCCTCTGGACTAATCTTTTACTTGTGTCTTTAGTTGTCTTCATTATTCCTTGCTCCTGAAGGGGTACACCAGTGGAGTGTCCTAGATGGCTGCTCCCAGGATTTTAAGACCTCAGATGCTACTCACCAAAGTAGAATGTAGGACATTTTCTTTATAAACTGTGTTATGCCAATTGAGCTAGATGTTCCCCAAGACCATGGTCCCCACAGCTCTCAGCCCAGCAGTTTGATCCCTCAGGGACTTGGATGTGTTTATGGAGCTTCCATGACCCTGCTTTGTACAGCTTGTGCAGCCTTCCTCAGTATTGTGTACTCTCTTACCCTTCACCAAAATTACCAATATTTTTATCTTCTATTTAGTGTTTTTCCATCCCCACCCTTACCCCCCTTCGTAGCCATCAAAGACTCTTTCTTTTTGTGTGTAAAACTTTTCATGAGTGTTTACAGTAGTGGTCTCATACAATATTTGTCCTTTTGGGATTGACTTATTTTACTCAGTATAATGCCCTCCAGATTCATCCATGTTATGAGTTGCTTCACAGATTCATCCTTGTTCTTTATCATTATATAATACTCTGTTGTGTGTATATGCCACAGTTTTTTATCCGTTCATCTGTTGATAGACATCTAGGTTGTTTCCATCTTTTTGCTGTTATGAACAATGCTGTAATGAACACGGGTATGTTTATGTCTATTCATGTGATGACTCTTATTTCTCTAGGATATATTCCTAGGAGTGGGATTGCTGGATCATATAGTATTTCTATTTCTATCTTTCTAAGGAAGCACCATATTGTTTTCCAAAATGGCTGTATCATTTTGCAGTCCCACCAGCAGTGCATAAGAGTTCCAATCTCCCCGCAGCCTCTCCAACATTTGCTATTTCTTGTTTTTTTTTTTTTTTATTTAATCGGTAATGCCGGGGTGAGATGGTATCTCACTCTGATTTTGATTTGCATTTCTCTAGTGATGAGTGATTGCGAGCATTTCCTCATGTGTCTGTTGGCTGCTTAAATGTCTTCTTTGGTGAAGCGTCTGTTCATTTCCTTTGCCCATTTTTTGATTGGATTATTTGTCTTTTTGTTGTAGAGGCATTGGATTTTCTTGTAGATTTTAGAGGTTAGACCTTTGTCTGATTTGTAATAGCCAAAAATTTTTTCCCAGTCTGTTGGTTCTCTTTTTATTCTTTTGGTGAAATCTTTTTTTTTTTTTTTTAACTCTTATTGAGCTTCAAGTGAACGTTTACAAATCAAGTCAGACTGTCACATGTAAGTTTACATACATCTTACTCCGTACTCCCACTTGCTCTCCCCCTAATGAGTCAGGCCTTCCAGTCTCTCCTTTCGTGACAATTTTGCCAGCTTCCAACTCTCTCTATCCTCCCATCCCCACTCCAGACAGGAGGTGCCAACACAGTCTCAAGTGTCCACCTGATATAATTAGCTCACTCTTCATCAGCATCTCTCTCCTACCCACTGTCCAGTCCCTTTCATGTCTGGAGAGTTGTCTTCGGGAATGGTTCCTGTCCTGGGCCAACAGAAGGTTTGGGGACCATGCCACCGGGATTCCTCTAGTCTCAGTCAGACCATTAAGTATGGTCTTTTTATGAGAATTTGGGGTCTGCATCCCACTGATCTCCTGCCCTCTCAGGGGTTCTCTGTTGTGCTCTCTGTCAGGGCAGTCATCGATTGTGGCCAGGCACCAACTAGATCTTCTAGTCTCAGGATGATGTAGGTCTCTGGTTCATGTGGCCCTTTCTGTCTCTTGGGCTCTTAGTTATCGTGTGACCTTGGTGTTCTTCATTCTCCTTTGCTCCAGGTAGGTTGAGACCAATTGATGCATCTTAGATGGCCGCTTGTTAGCATTTAAGACCCCAGATGCCACATTTCACAGTGGGATGCAGAATATTTTCATAATAGAATTATTTTGCCAATTGACTTAGAAGTCCCCGCAAACCATGTTCCCCAAACCCCTGCTTTTGCTCCGCTGACCTTTGAAGCGTTCATTTTATCCTGGAAACTTCTTCGCTTTTGGTCCAGTCCAGTTGAGCTGACCTTCCATGTATTGGGTATTGTCCTTCCCTTCACCCAAAGCAGTTCTTATCTGCTAATTAATCAGTAAAAAACCCTCTCCCACCCTCCTTCCCTCCCCCCTCGTAACCACAAAAGTATGTGTTCTTCTCAGTTTATACTATTACTCAAGATCTTATAATAGTGGTGTTATACAATATTTGTCCTTTTGCCTCTGACTAATTTCGCTCAGCATAATGCCTTCCAGGTTCCTCCATGTTATGAAATGTTTCACAGATTCGTCACTGTTCTTTATGGATGCGTAGTATTCCATTGTGTGAATATACCACAATTTATTTAACCATTCATCCGTTGATGGACACCTTCGTTGCTTCCAGCTTTTTGCTATTGTAAACAGAGCTGCAATAAACATGGGTGTGCATATATTTGTTTGTGTGACGGCTCTTATTTCTCTAGGGTATATTTCCAGGAGTGGGATTTCTGGGTTGTATGGTAGTTCTATTTCTAACTGTTTAAGATAACGCCAGATAGATTTCCAAAGTGGTTGTACCATTTTACATTCCCACCAGCAGTGTATAAGAGTTCCAATCTCTCCGCAGCCTCTCCAACATTTATTATTTTGTGTTTTTTGGATTAATGCCAGCCTTGTTGGAGTGAGATGGAATCTCATCGTAGTTTTAATTTGCATTTCTCTAATGGCTAATGATCGAGAGCATTTTCTCATGTGTCTGTTAGCTGCCTGAATATCTTCTTTAGTGAAATGTGTGTTCATATCCTTTGCCCACTTCTTGATTGGGTTGTTTGTCTTTTTGTGGTTGAGTTTTGACAGAATCATATAGATTTTAGAGATCAGGTGCTGGTCGGAGATGTCATAGCGGAAAATTCTTTCCCAATCTATAGGTGGTCTTTTTACTCTTTTGGTGAAGCCTTTAGATGAGCATAGGTGTTTGATTTTTAGGACCTCCCAGTTATCTGGTTTCTCTTTGTCATTTTTGGTAATATTTTGTATTCTGTTTATGCCTTGTATTAGGGCTCCTAGGGCTGTCCCTATTTTTTCTTCCATGATCTTTATCGTTTTAGTCTTTATGTTTAGGTCTTTGATCCGCTTGGAGTTAGTTTTTGTGCATGGTGTGAGATATGGGTCCTGTTTCATTTTTTTGCAAATGGATATCCAGTTATGCCAGCACCATTTGTTAAAAAGACTATCTTTTCCCCAATTAACTGACACTGGGCCTTTGTCAAATATCAACTGCTCGTATGTGAATGGATTTACATCTGGGTTCTCAGTTCTGTTCCACTGATCTATGTGTCTGTTGTTGTACCAGTACCAGGCTGTTTTGACTACTGTGACTGTATAATAGGTTCTGAAATCAGGTAGAATGAGGCCTCCCACTTTCTTCTTCTTTTTCAGTCATGCTTTGCTTATCCGAGGCTTCTTTCCCTTCCATATGAAGTTGGTGATTTGTTTCTCTATCACCTTAAAAAATGACATTGGAATTTGGATCGGAAGTGCATAGTATGTATAGATGGCTTTTGGTAGAATAGACATTTTTACTATGTTAAGTCTTCCTATCCATGAGCAAGGTATGTTTTTCCACTTAAGTATGTCCTTTTGAATTTCTTGTAGTAGAGCTTTGTAGTTTTCTTTGTATAGGTCTTTCTCCATCTTCTTTTGATGCTTCCTGCGTTGTTTAATATTTTCCCCACGGAATCCTTCAGTACTGCAACTGGAGGCTTGAATTTTTTCTTCAGTTCTTTCAGGCTGAGAAATGCCAGGCGTGTTCTTCCCTTTTGGTTTTCCATCTCCAGCTATTTGCATATGTCATTATAATACTTTACTTTGTCTTCTCGAGAGACCCTTTGAAATCTTCTGGTCAGTTCTTTTACTTCATCAATTCTCCTTTTGCTTTAGCTGCTCGTTGCTCAAGAGCAAGTTTCAGAGTCTCCTCTGACATCCATCTTGGTCTTTCCTTTCTTTCCTGTCTTTTCAGTGACCCTATAGGACAGAGTAAAACTGCCCCATAGGGTTTCCAAGGCTGTAAGTATTTTATGGAAGCAGACGGACACATCTTCCTCCGACAGAGTGGCTGGTGGCTTCAAACCACCAATCTTTTGGCTAGCAGCTGATGGGCTCAAGCATTGCAATGATTGTGAGGGTGGCACAGGACCAGGCAGTGTTTCCATCTGTTGTTTTAGGGTCGCTATGAGCCAGAACCAACCCAACGACACTCAACAACAATAGCAAATATATATATATATATATATATATGTATATATGTATACACACTCATCATCAGTTTTTGCTGAAGCTTTACAGTCATCTTTTACTTGTAGACTCTTCAAGAAGGACTCATGTATGCAGAATATTCCCTAAGTTCCTGTATGTTTAAACTGTTTTTCTATAAACACTCACAGGGCAGCCTTGCTAGATATAAAGTCTTTGTTCCTATTTTCTTTCACTGAATTTTTAAAACAAATGTGGCTGCATTGTTGTCTTGCTTTGTAACATTTTTTGAAAAATCTGATACCAGTCTAATTCTTTTAATCTTTTTGCCTGGAGGACTTGAGGATCTTTTTCTTTGCGTTTGTAATCTAACACTTTACTAGGTTTTGTCTCAATGTTGATCACTATGGGTTAATTTTTCCTGTATTTGGTGAACCTGAAATATATCTTATATGGTAAAAGTAGGATGAATACTTTATCCTTGCTTTTAAAAAATTAATATTCAGAGATATGAGTTGATAGGGACCCTAATGATAAGGGCATGTCTTGGATTTATTATGAACTCATGAATATTCATGAGTTCTTTTATACAAAATGTCCTTTTATACAAAATGACTGGCATACATGATTCAAAACAGGCTGATTTCTTACTGTCCTAAGTTTTCCATTACTTTAAAATAATCTTAAAATATAAAGGTCAGCTTTTAAATGTAAGTAAGGAACTGCCTATAAAACGGTTAAATTTCATGTTCTTCAGAAGGTAAACAACAAAAACATTTTTTATTATATTCTGTAAATGCTCAAGGTTCTAAGAAATCTTACATATCCGTTTACCCAAATAATGTACTAATTTCCCACAATTTATCCTATAAAATATTTTCCTCCCACACATTATAAAATAAACATTTGTTGAACTGTTATATGGTCCAGTGTTATGTGATCATGTAATGAAAGACCATTTTATAAAATATGTACACAAGGATAAAATTAAAACTTACCATAGAATCTCTAAGTTTCCTATCTTCTGTGGTTTAAATATAATTACGTTGCATTTACATAGGGTTTTTTTTGCATTGGGTTTATTTTTTTTAAGAAGAAAAAAAGAAAGTAAAGCTACGCTTGTTTGCATAAGAGAAGAGACTTAATCTTTTTGTGGCTGCTCAGATATTTCTTTTGCCACAGAAGCAGTCTTTGTGACATTTTAGGCTTTGTGCAAGACATGAAGTAGAATATATGTTTTACATGTTTGTATCAATAAGAACATTTTTCATGCCTTTCAGATTTTCCTTTGTGTTGTTTATTTTTGACTAAAATGTCTAACTTTTAAAATTATGTAGGCTTAACTGAGATACCAAAAAGCCAGATGAAAATCAAGTGAATCATTTAAACTTCTGAACTTAGTTTTTTCTTTTAAAGCAAGCTCTAAACCAAAAGAAACCAAACCCACTGCCGTCGAGTCGACTCTGGCTCATCGCAACCTTATAGGACAGAGTAGAACTGCCCCATCAAATTTTCAAGACTGTAATCTTCCTGGAAGTAGACTACCACTTCTTTCTGCTTTGGAGCAGCTGGTGGATTCGAACCACCAACCTTTGGGTTAGCAACTGAGTGCTTAATCACTGTGCTCCAGGGTTTCCCCAAAACAAGCTCTAGGGATTTTATTTTTCTTGTTTGAGGATTATGTGGATTTTATTTCTCCACATTTTATAAATATATATCCATCTATATATATAAAATATATTGTTAGTTGTGGTTAGGCGCTGTCAAGTCAGTTCCCATTCATAGTGACCCTGTGTACAACAGAAGGAAACACTGCCTGGTCCTGCACCATCCGCACAGACCTTGTTAGGCTTGAGCCTATTGTTGCAGCCACTGTGTCAGTTCATCTTGCTGAGGGTCTTCCTGTTTTTCGCTGACCCTTCTATTCAGCTAGCATGTTCTCCAGGGACTGATCCCACCTGATAACATGTCCGAAATATGTGACGTAGTCTCACCATCCTTGCTTCTAAGGAACATTCTGGTTGTACTTCTTCCAAGACAGGTTTGTTCATTCTTTTGGCAGTCCATAGTGTACTCAATATTCCTTGCAAAACTGCAATTGAAAGGTGTCAACTCTTCTTCTGTCTTCCTTATTCATTCCTTATTCATCGTCCAGCTTTTGCACACATATGAGGTGATTAAAAACACATGGCTTGGGTCAGGAGCACCTTAGTCTTCAAGGCGACATATTTGCTTTTCAACACTCTAAAGAGGTCTTTTGCAACATATTTGCCCAATGCAGTGCATCTTTTGATTTCTTAACTGCTGCTTCCATGGGTGTTGATTGTGGATCCAAGTAAAATGAACTCCTCAACAACTTCAATCATTTCTCTGTTTATCAAGAAGTTGCTTATTGGTCCAGTTGTGAGGATTTTTATTTTACGTTGAGGTATAATCCATACCAAAGGCTGTGGTCTTTGATCTTCATCAGTAAGTGCTTCAAGCCCTCTTCACTTTCAGCAAGCAAGGTTGTGTCATCTGCATAATGCAGGTTGTTAATAAGTCTCCCTCTAAAAAAAAAAAAATGATGCCACATTCTTCTTCAGATAGTCCAGCTGCTCTGATGATTTGCTCAGCATACAGCTTGAATAGGTGTGGTGAAAGGATGCAACCCTGACACTTTTCCTGACTTTAAACCATGTAGTATCTCCTTGTTATGTTTAAATAACTGC
The DNA here is from genome assembly GCF_030014295.1 of Loxodonta africana. Taxonomy (NCBI): domain Eukaryota; kingdom Metazoa; phylum Chordata; class Mammalia; order Proboscidea; family Elephantidae; genus Loxodonta; species Loxodonta africana. The sequence continues at coordinate 169,877,208 of NC_087345.1, read as the reverse complement.
CTCTTGACCTATGTATAGATTCCTCATGAGCACAATTACGTGTTCTGGAATTCTCATTCTTCACAATGTTATCCATAATTTGTTATGATCCACACAGTTGAATGCTTTTGCATAGTCCATAAAATACAGGTAAATATCTTTCTGGTATTCTGTGCTTTCAGCCACAATCCACCTGACATCAGCAATGATATCCCTAGTTCTACATCCTCTTCCAAATCCAGCTTGAATTTCTGGCAGTGCTCTATCAATATACTGCTGTGGCTGCTTTTGAATGACCTTTAGCAAAATTTTGCTTGCGTGTGATATTAATGATATTGTTTGATAATTTCCACGTTTTGTTGGATTACTTTTCTTGGGAATAGGCATAAATTTGGATCTCTGCTAGTCAGTTGGCCAGGTAGTTGTCTTCCAAATTTCTTGGCATAGATGAGTGAGGGCTTCCAGCATCTATTTGTTGAAACATGTCAGTTGGTATTCTGTCAATTCCTGGAGCCTTGTTTTTTTTGTTTTTTGCCGGTGTCTTCAGTGCAGCTTGGACCTCTTCCTTCAGTGTCATTGGTTCCCGATCATGTGCTGCCTCCTGAAATGGTTGCACGTCAACCAGTTCTTTTTGTTATAGTGACTGTGTGTATTCCATCTTTTGATACTTCCTGCATCGTTCAATATTTTCACCATAGATCCTTCAGTATTGCATCTCAAGGCTTGAGTTTTTTCTTCAGTTCTCTCAGCTTGAGAAATGCCAAGTGTGTTCTTCCCTTTTGGTTTTCTATCTCCTGATCTTTGCACATCTCATTATAATACTTTACTTTGCTTCTTGAGGCACCCTTTGAAACCTTCTGTTCAGGTTCTTTGACTTCATCATTTCTTCCTTTTGCTTTAGCTCCTTGACCTTCAAGAGCAAGTTTCAGAGTCTCTTCTGACATGCATTTTGGTCTTTTCTTTCTTTCTGGTCTTTTTAATGACCTCTTGCTTTCTTTATGTATGATGTCCTTGATGTCATTCCACAACTCGTCTGGTCTTCAGTCATTTTATATATATATATATGCATGTATCATCTACCAGGTGTGACGTGCCCTAGATTTAATAACTGAGTAAATGGGCTGGTCAGTACTATTTCCTGTGAGAGACAGAATGTGTATGTGTGCTTACATTAAGTAAAAACACATTTTTTTAAAACTTTCAACTTGTGAAATGCAATACACATACAGGAAACTGAATAATGTAAATGTACATGTTAGCTAATTATTAGAAAGGAAAGACTTCTGTAACTGCAACCCAAGCCAAGAAGTAGAATGTTATCATTGTCCTAGAAACCTCCTGACTGCCCCTTCCTTATTATAACACACCCAGTGGCACTGCTCTCCACTCTGGAGGCAGTCCCTCTCTTGCTTTTTAAAGTAATTAGTATCTTCCTTTGTTGTCATAGTTTTACACCTGAGAATGCTTTTGTTTTGTTTTGTTTTGTTTTGTTTTGTTCGCATTTGGAGTATATCTGAATGGAAGCATACAGTATTTGTTTGTTTTGTCTGAACTCTTTTTGCTCAAATGTATGGTTTATTTTTACATCTGAATGTTCAGTTTGGTGAGCTTTAACAATTGTATAGACCTGTAAATCCAGCAGCCAAAATAAGATATAGAATATTTCTTTCACCCACGAAAGCTTATTCATGTCATTTCCTAAATAATCTCCACCCCCACTCCAAGCAACCACTTTCTGATTTCCATCATTATAGATTAGTTTTGCCTATTCTTAGAGTGGAATTGCTGGGTCATAAGGTAGATGTTTAACTTTTTTAGAAATTGCCAAATAGTACGTCAATGTGGTTGTATAATTTTATGCTCCCATTTAGTGTTGTCAGTCTTTTTGTTTTGTTTTAATTTAGCCATTCTAATTGGACGATATGGTGTATCCTTATAGATTTAATTTGCATTTCTCTGGTAACTAATGGTGTTGAGTAACTTTTCACGTGCTTATTAACCACATGTATATATTCTTGTGTGGTCTGTTCAAGTCCTTTGCCCATTTTTAATGGGGTTGTTTGTCTTTTTTCTTGATTTGTAGAAGTTCTTTACATATTCTGGGTACAAATGTATTGTCAGATCTATGTGCTGTGGAATGTTTTTTCCTAGTCAGCATCAAGGCTGTCTTTTGAGCTGAAACATTTCATTTTGATCAAGCTCAACTTATCAATTTTTCTTTTAGGGTTATTGCTTTTTGTGTCCTGCCAAAGAAATCTTGGCTCACCTCAATGTCATGAAGATTTCCTCCTATTTTATTCTGGATGCATTTTGGATCGTACATTGATTTTATCTATAAGATTAGTTTTTTAAGAAAGAGTCAAAGTTAATTTTTTCATACAGCATCTAATTGTTCCAGCAACACTTATTGAAATCACTATCTGTTTACCATTTTATTAACTTGGTGCCTTGGTTGAAATTCAGTTGACTGTGTATGGGTGAGTTTATTCCTGGATTCCTTTCCCCATTGATCTATTTTTCTATCCTCATGCCGCTACCGTGCTCTCTTGATTACTATAGTTTTATAATAGCGTAAGCTCTCCAACTTCTGGAGATGTTTGGGCTATTCTAGATCTTTCACATTTCTATATAAATTTTTAGAATCATCTTGTCTAATTTTTTTAGAAAGCTTTCTGATATTTTAATAAGTATTGTTAGAAATCTATATTTAGTTTGATTTCGGGAGATTGGCAATCTTAACTATATTCAGTCTACCAATTCATTAACATGATATATATATATATGTATATATATTAATATTCTAGATTATTGTATATTGTTGAATTTTAAAAGCAGATTATAAAACAACCCATATAGGATGATCCCATAATGTGATGCACTTATGTTTGCTTAGGGGCTGAACAGTTCTTCACATAAATGGTCACAGAGATGATGAAGAGGAGGATTTGGGACAGTTAAAAAAAAAAAAGTCCTTCTAGTCAGTATTGTTGCTGTTAGTTGCCATTAAGTTGGCTCTGACTCATGGCCACGTTATGTGTAACAGAATGAAACAATGCCCGGTCCTGTGCCATATTCACGATCATTGGTTTGTTTGAATCCATCGTTGCACTATTGTGTCAATCCATTTCATTAGAGGTTTCCCTCATTTTCCTTAGCCCTCCACTCTACCAGATCTGATGTCCTTTTCTAGTGATCGGTCTTCACTGATGTCGTGTCCAAATTAAGCAAGACAAATGAAAACTCTATGAAGCATAGTTCGACTCTGACACACGAGGGGTCACTATGAGTCGGAATCAACTTGACGGCAACTGGTAGTGGTGGTACATAAGGAAGATGCTAACTACACTTAGGTTGCTCCCTGTGTGTGTTGTGTTATTTTGCAGAGTACCCACTTCATCACAGTCATAAAGCCCCGAATTAGAGGTAATAATGTAGATTTATCCAATAATATCCAATAATAATTCTAACTAGAAAAACTTTCTTTGTGGGGGGAGAGCAAAGATGCTTTGAAGACTGTTTAATGACATAAGTAATACTCATGAAAAACGTAAGGGAAAGAGAACAGCAACAGGAAACCATATCATATTTACTATACGATCTACTAAAGTGGCTCCCTCTGTTGTTAGCATTCTATTGATTTTTGGAAAAAATTAGCAATGTCTGGTCTTTGTGTAGTTTTTTATAAGCAGACTCCTGCAATTGAATATATTGCTAATTTTTACTGGAAACCTGAACTTCTGGGATAAACCTGTTGCCAGTCGAGTTTTGATTCCAACTCACAGAGACCGTATAGGATAGAGTAGAACTGCCTCATAGGGTTTCTAAGGAACAGCTGGTGGATTCGAACTACTGGTTTTTTGGTTAGCAGTTGAATGCTTAACCAGGATTCTGAACTTCGAGAACAGGAATCCCTTCATCTTTCATTTATTTGTTTTCACACAAAGCTTTCAAAACCTGGCCTGTACTAACTCTGCAGACTCATCTATCATCCCCAAGCACACCACACCCAGAACCCAACTACATCATGCTCCTTGCAGTCCCCCAAACCTGTTGGCCATTTCATGATTCCATCTCTTTGTGGCTACTCTTTCCTCTGTCTGTTCTCCTTCCTGGTCTGAAAACTCCTTACTCAATTCCCAGAGGCTCTCTATAGTTAACTTAGAAATCCTTGGTGAAGTTGAGATAGGAATTTAAATGGGAGATTAAAAATAGATTACTTGCAAAACTTCTAATCAGTATCATTGTTGTTAGTTGCCATTAAGTTGGCTCTGACTCATGGCCACGTTATGTGTAACAGAATGAAACAAGGCCCAGTCCTGTGCCATATTCGTGATCATTGGTATGTTTGAATCCATTTTTGCTCTATTGTGTCAATCCATTTCATTAGAGGTTTCCCTCATTTTTCTTAGCCCTCCACTCTACCAAATCTATGTCCTTTTCTAGTGATCAGTCTTCGCTGATGACATGTCCAGAGTAAGCAAGACAAATGAAGTCTTGCCATCCTCACTTGTAAGGAACATTCTGGTAATATTTCCTCTAAGACTGATTGGTTCATTCTTTTGGCAGTACACGGTGTAGTTAATGTTCTTTACCAACATCACAGTTCTAATCAAAGTGTATGATAAGTCTTTGTTACATAAATTAGAACAAAATATTTCATAGACCATATGAACTGTTAATGCAAGTGTACCTTATCAAGTTCAAACCAAAATGAACCAGATTGTTTTTTCTATCTGTACGGTTAACATGGTGCCCATAAAATCAAGTGAGGCTATATGCCTCGATAAAATCAGAAGTTTTAGTTCAGCAATTTATAGTATATTTTTAGTATATATTAGTAAATTTATAGCATTGGCAGCACACTGGTTAAGTGCTCAGCTGGTAACCGAAATGTTGATGGCTCAAACCCACCAGCCACATGGAAGAAAGATGCTGCAGCCTGCTTCTGTAAAGATTACAGCCTTGAAAAGTCTATGGGGCAGCTTTACTCTGTCCTGTGGGATTGCTCTGAGTTGAATGGCAATGGATTTTTATATTCTAAATAAAACTTGACTTAGCCTAATTTCTGGATATAATTACTTCGTATTACTGGATATAACCATAGATTATCTAAAGTTGTTTGCATATTTATCAATCCCTGGATTGAAACTAACCTTAACTCAGTTCCTACTATCTGTCTGGTATTATATTGGCTATTTCACTAGATGATGGGTATTATCCTGATTTTAATCGATGAGAATTAATTATTTAATCCAGGAGATTAAATATTTACCAAAAGTTGTGGCTATAAATAGCAGTCTCAGAATTTGAACCCATGGCTATACAATTATCTAATCTAAGACCTGTCAACAGTACAAGGCTGTATACATAAGGTCAGTGATGCAGATGGTTAATGGACTTGGTTGCTAACTGAAAGGTTAGAGGTTTGAGCCCACCCAGAGGAACCTTGGAAGAAAGGCCTGGCAATTTACTTGCAAATAATCAGTCATTGAAAACCCTATGAAGCACAGTTCGACTCTGACACACGTGGGGTCACTATGAGTCGGAATCAACTTGACGGCAACTGGTAGTGGTGGTGGTACATAAGGAAGACACCAACTACCCTTAGGTTGCTCCCTGTGTGTGTTTTGTTGTTTTGCGGAGTACCCACTTCATCACAGTCATAAAGCCCCAAATTAGAGGTAGTAATGTAGATTTATCCAATAATAATTTTTAACGTCAATCTATTTAGGGACGGTGTGTGTTTACTACTTCCAGTATTTGGGGGATTTTTATAATTACATCACACCATTTTTACATTTTTCTTCTACATCCAGAAGGGGTAGTGGAATGGGTGTCTTGTCACTGTGTTGGTGACCATACGTCTGGACGTTTGTATTATTATGTTTTGCTCTCTATTTTGGGAACCTTCCGTCAGCTGGCTTTAATGCTCTCACCCAAATCATTATGTTCTATTTGCTTCTATAACAAACGCATGAGGCCACCTCACCTCTGTTTTCTCATTATACAATGAAAGTGTTAGAGCAGATGTTCTCTAAGATCCAGCACTAATAGTCGATGAATGTAATGATGAGTAACTTTCATTTAATATTTACCGAGAATGACTTGTTCACTGTGCTGAAACTTGTGCTAGGAACTGGAATACCTTTCTCCACGGTGACAGGCTTTTTGCTCAGATGTCACTGTTTCAATGAGTATTGTCTCGGTGTACCTGCCACCTCTTCCCCAACATCCCCTGTTCCCCTTCTCTGCTTTATTTTTCTCTGAAAGGTCGGCAGTTTGAATCCGCCTGGCGCTCCTTGGAAACTCTATGGTGCAGTTCTACTCTGGCCTATGGGGTCGCTAGGAGTAGGAATCCAATTGATGGCAGTGGGTTTGGTTTTTTTTTTTAATCATTTACCAACATTTAGTATATCGATTGCTCTTTTATTCATTGGTTGTATGTCATTTCCCAAAAATAATATAAGCTCCCAGAGAGTAGGGGTTTTTATTTGCTTTCATCACTGAAAAACCCCAGTGCCTCAAAAAATGCCCAGCACATGACACAAAACCAAACACTGGTTGCTGCGGAGTCGATTCCAACTCACTGTGACCCCGTGTGTTACAGAGTAGAACTGAGCTCCGTGGGGTTTCCTTGGGTGTAACATTTATGGAAGCAGATTGCCAGGCCTTTCTTCTGTGGCACCACTGGGTGGGTTTGAACCACCAACCTTTTAATTAGTCGTTGAGTGCAAACCGTTTGCACCACCTGGGGACCTTGCACTTGGTAGATGCTCAATTAATAATTACTGTATTAAATAAGTTTTTGTCTGAAAGGAAGTTTTTAGAATCTTTCTAATCATATTGCTTTAAAAAAAAAGTTGTCATTGAGCCAACTCTGACTCATGGCAACTCCATGTGTGTCCGAGTGGAACTATGCTTCCTAGGGTTTTTGATAGCTGACTCTTTGGAAGTAGGTCACCAGGCTTCGAAGATGCCCCTGGGTGGACTCAAACCTCCAACCTTTTGGTTGCAGCTGAGCACAGCACCGAAGGACTTCAGTCATATTGTTTACACCAACTAGGAAAAGATAGACTATTCTCCTTATGCTTAGCCAAGGCCAAGGACCTCTGGGAATACATGACTTTCCTTCCCAAACCATCATACTCACATCTTTAAATTTGGTCTTCCGCAGCTTCTTGTAGAGAATATATAAATGAAAACTTTGAGGATTTTTTTAAGTTACATTTTTTGGGCGAGGTTTAGGGTATAATGTCTAAAATATTTCCAGTTTTTTTTTGAGGATTTTTTTGTAAAATACTTTTTCCTAATCATAGTTTTTTGCAGATTTATCATTTAATTCTGACATACATTTATGTATCCATTTTACTGAATTGCCAACTTAGTTTCAAAATCTGTAGGTTCAGCTGCATCTTTTAATGTTGTGGTTTAAGAGTATTATACTCTTTTAGGCTACTCACATTTAATTTCAGCCCTTGTCGTATAATACTATTTATCAGTGCAGTTTTCAGCAACTGTTGTAAAATTTTTAGAAAACATGCAGAATTGTCGTTTCAAAATACATATACTGCCGTTGCCAGAAAGAAACTCCACAATCTTAGCCTTGTCTATGGTGTGGGCGCCCACTGTTCACATTTGTTCATACGTTTGTCCTCAACCAGACTTCTTAAACAGTCCTGAAAAAGGTTACTATAACAAAAGAGACAAAGAAACATAATAAGCATCTTTTTGATTTGTTGGATTTCTTTTTTTTTTTTTTTTTTTACAAAAAAAAAAAACAGAATATGAAAATGTCCTCATTTTTCTGGAGCTGTTATTCTGCCAGCCAGGCAGAGTGATTTTTCTGATAAAGTTGAAGATTTCAAAAACAGATAATTCCGTTTTGGTTTTATGATATCAGAGGATGAGTGTAAAATTCTCATGTTATAAATACAGGAAGAGCTAACTAACATGCCACTGGAATTGAATACAGAGAGGCTAACCACATTAAAGACCTATACAAAAGGGAATAATGGACAGTGGAGTAAATTAAAACCACCTACACGTCTGTCCTAACACCTGTCTGTTTGTCGTACTGTGGTGGCTTGCGTGTTGCTGTGATGCTGGAAGCTATGCCACTGGCATTTCAAATACCAACAGGGTCGCCGTGGTGGACAGGTTTCAGGGAAGTTTGCACATTAAGACATTCTGGAAAGAAAGACCTGGTGATCTACTTTGTAATATTAAAAACCCGCAGTGAAAACCTTATGAATCACAAAACAACACTGTCCAACTTGCTTGCTTTGAACATGTCATCAGGAAGGCCCAATCGCTGAAAGAGGACATCGTGTTTGGTGAAGTAGCAGGCCAGAGAGGGCGAGGAGGACCCTCAGTGAGGTGGAGTGGCATAAGAGCTGCAACAATAGGCTCGAACATGCTGGCAATTGTGAGGATGATGAAGGACTGGGCAGCCTTTCGTTCTCTTATATTTAAGGTTGCCATGAGTTGGAGTTGACTGAACAGCAATTGTCTATTTCTATCTATAAATCCGTCGTTGTATATGCAAAAAGCAATAAAGTATTAAAGAAATTCTGTGAAAATGCACTTAGAAGACAGCTTTAAATGAAAACTTAATTCTAATGGTTTGGTTTAGAATTTGAACACGTAGTTCACATGCATGAGGTTTAAAAAATAAATATTTGCGTTAGCAGAGATTTTTGGATTAATGGAAAAAGGAGTAAGCAAAGACTGTCCTGTTTCAGATCCTTGTAACCAGTGTTCACTGTCTATATTAGCATGTCCTAAACATGGGTCGCATGAGTCAGAAGCGACTCAACGGCAGCAGGTTTGCTTTTTTTGGTTTTAAGCGTGGCATGGAGCCCTAGTGGAGAAGCGGTTAAGACCTTGGCTGCCAACCAAAAAGGCCAGCAGTTTGAATCCACCACCTGCCCTAGTGATTTCCAAAATCGTATGGGGCAGTTCTGTAATGTCCTATAGGATCGCTATGAGTAAATCGATGGTAATGGGATTGGCTTTTTTTTTTTTTTTTTGAAGCATAGTGACCAATACATGATTCCTGCTGTCAAGGCGATTACGCAGTAATGGGGGAGGTAAAAGCAACTCAAGACTACAAGACAATATGTTATGAATGCCAGGAAGGGAGACAGCAAAATTCACTAGAGGGCTTAAGGGAGGAGAAGCCAGATGATTTGTGGAAGAGATTTGTTATAGGTCTTAAAAGATACATTATTATAGTAAAAAATGGAGGCAGCATGGACAAAGGGTTACAGTTGGGAGAAGGATATCTATGGTATCATCAGTAAGCTCATGTCTCTCTGATAAGTTCACATAAAACCCTATGCATATATCTATAGCAGCATTTATTATAACAGATTAAAGTGGTCCATTTATCCCCAGAAGGAGGCCTGGTCGCACAGTGGTTAAGTGCTTGTATGCTAACAGAAAAGTCGGTGGTTTGAACTCACCAGCTCCTCCACAGAAGGATGTGGCACTCTGTCAGCTTCCGTAAAGATTACAGCCTTGGAAACCCTATGGGGCAGTTCTACTCTGTCCTATAGGGTTGCTATGAGTCAGACTTGACTCTGTGGCAACAGGTTTGGTTTTTTGGGTTATTTATCTCCCACCCGAGACTGTAGTTTCCTGAAGGATAATTAAAATACCTTTTTTTCTTTCTTTTTTTTTTTTGAGACCAGACTTAACTGTCTGCCTGAGACTAGAAGGACCCCAGAGGTCATGGTCCCCAGACTGTCTGTTAGCCCCAAGACTGGAACCATTGCCAAAGCCAACTCTCTTCAGACAGGGATTGGACTGGACTGTAAGATAGAAAATGATACTGGCGAGGAATGAGCTTCTTGGCTCCAGTAGACACATGAGACTATGTGGGCAGCTCCTATCTGGAGGGGAGATGAGAAGGCAAAGCGGGGCTGAAGCTGGCTGAATGGACACGGAAACAGAGGGTGGAGAGAAAGAGTATGCTGTCTCATTACGGTGAGAGCCACTAGGAGTATATAGCACGGTATATATAAATTTTTGTATGAGAGACTGACTCGATTTGTAAACTTTCACTTAAAGCACAATTAAAAAAAATTTGTTTTTTGGATGCCTGGCATTTAGTGTTTAGTAGCTGGTCAAACAGTGTTTCATGAGCAAATGCCAAAAAACAGTGAATTGGGAGGAATAAACCAGCTCACTGGAAATTCGAAATGCTGAGCTCAGGAATTGGGGTTTTAGTGTCACACAGGCAATGAGAGGCCATTGGAGAGCTTTTCTCATGGGAGCGACCTTTTCACTGTGAATCATTCAACAAGTATTGATTGAATGTGCTGGGTGTTGCAATGACCAAATGAACATTCCTGGGACCTTACTTTCAAGTGGCTGCTGTGGAAGCTCTAGATGGCTCTTTAGGAGGATTAATTTCATAGTGATTTTTATGATAGATTGGAATTGAGAAAAATTGGAAGGCATAAAAGAAGTTATACAACAGTTACGGAACTGGTTGTTAGTTGTTATCAAGTACCTCTGATTCACGGTGACCTTATGGAAAACAGAATGTGACATTGCCTAGCTCTGCACCATCTTCATAATAGTTGGCATCTTTGAGTCCATTGTTGAGGCTATTGTGTTAATCTGTCTCATTGAGGGTTTCCCTCATTTTTGCTGACCTTCTGCTTTACCAACCATGATTTTCTTTCCTAGTGAAGTGCTTAATGCAACTTAGCTAAAGTCCTGCCGCCATACTCTCTTGTAAGGAATATTCTGGTTGTATTTCTTCTGGGGTGGATTTATTCATTCTTATGGAACTCCACTTGGTATATGCAGCTGGTAGGGGTAGTGAAGGGATTCAGATGCTGGCAGGGAGAATGAAACAATCAAGGACAGATACTTGAGTTTTTGTGAAGTAAAAATCAGCGGTGACTGATCGGATATAGAGGATGAGCGAAATGAAAGGGACAAGGTGAAGTTTATTGACTGGCTTTTCCTGATGCCACCTGACTTTGTTAGCTCTTGTATTTAAAAATGTTTTTAATAATGTTTTCTAATATGAAGTTGGAGCCCTGGTGACGTGGTGGTTAAGAACTTGGCTGGTATCCAAGAGGTCAGCAGTTCAAAACTACCAGCTGCTCCTTGGAAACCCTATGGGGCAGTTCTACTCTGTCCTATAGGGTCACTGTAAGTTGGAATTCACTCGATGGCAATGAGTTTAGTTTTTTGGTTTTAGTATAAGGTTATTACTCTGTACTGTGCTGAGTCTTTCTTTTAAGACACCAGTAACAGGGTAAAAATCTTCATTGTTATAACTAAGCAGCTGATGAAGTGCCTAGGGTTTAGGGTGAGCAAGGGGGACAAATATATCTATTTTTACAATTATTACAGCAAATTTTTAATTAATTGTGAAATTTTGCCTAGGAGGTACAGAATTGAATTTTTTGTGTGTGTGTGAACCAGAAAATGTGTGCCATCCAAATGACATCCAAATGACTTCTACTCTAATAAGAAATTATGTCCAACAATGTATATTACTAATTCTAATTTTACTGTTAAATTTGTGAGAGGGTAGCTCAGGCTGTCATTCACTATCATTAATTATGAACTTGAAATACAAAAAAATACGTAGAGGCCCAAAGGATGGAATTCATTATATTTTCAGTGGCATATGTAAGACAGTGAACATTTTAAACTTCATTTTTAAAGTAAATTCTTCATTGTGTAATGCCCAGTATATTTTTTCGCCTAAGCTGATTTTTATAGTTGAGAAAGAAAACTTTTATCTCCGTATTACATGACAGAAAACTTTTGAAGTTAGAAAAGGTGTTTAGTTAAACTTCAAGTTACTTTCTTAATACATTTTTTTTCTTATTAAAAGTCATTTTTTTTAAGAGACAGTTTCTGTCTCACTAAGGGTTATTTGCCTCATCATCTTATAAGGTTATGTAAAACCAATATTCTACTTGGAACTTTTGGAATAATCCATTTCTCTTTTTCTGGGAAACTCATTTCAGATAATCAAGAAATGTAGATGTTTTTACATCACTTTTCAAGAAAGAATTTGACTGGTATTTTAGGCTAATGGTATTTATCATATCTGTGGTTAAATACTACATGTGTTTAACTTAACTTGAGATTAAAAATCAAAGGAATTTTGATGTTCTTTATCTTTTTTCATCTGCTTTCAGTTTAACATCTCTTTCTGAACAAAGCCATGTTTGTAAAGGATATTAAGTTTTGTTTGGCCTTCCTCTCAATTGAAAGTACTCTGTGGACCTTAATGTGAGGTTATGCTCCTCAGACTGATTGATATATAAACAGAAGACAGATGGTGTAGAGATGACTCTGATGATAATTCATTTTTCAGCTAGTCATGAAGATATTTTGATTACAGTGTGTTTAAGTAATTATAACGCAATGTGCAGTGTTAGTCTTGCTGGTAAGGGAGCATACGGAAAACAAGTTACGTGTTATTCGTGCTCAACAAAGGATGCACTGTGGTGTAAGGATTTTAATTCCTAATGCTAGATTAGGACTGAAGGAGTTTAAACTATGTCATAGAGTACCGTGAGTAAATTAAGCCTAGACCAAATAAAAAAGGTAACTGCACAGTTCTGAGGCATAAATATTTGTTTTGGAAAGTGTTTAGATGTTACCATCTGAAAGGGTCCAGTATGTTTAAATTTAGGTCATGGTTTGCGTCCAGCTAATTAAGAAATGACACGGATTGATTTTAAGTTTACACGGCTGGTCATTATCGTGTAACTTGCTTGCCATGTCATGAATTGAAAACTGAAACCAAAGGGCTGACCATTCAACAGCATGTTATATCCACACTGTTCTTAAAGTTTTGCAAAGAAACACACGATCAAGATGTGAAAAGGAGAAAAGTAATTAAAATCATGTAAATAGTTGGGTCATGTAAGTTTTCATTTTCACCCACTAACTACAACTTATGCAATTTATACACTTTATATCATTATGTTTTCAAATAGGATCATTGACCGCCTAGATGGAGTTCGGTTGTTGTGGTCATTGCTAAAAAACCCCCACCCAGATGTGAAGGCCAGTGCAGCGTGGGCCCTCTGCCCCTGCATTGAAAATGCTAAGGTAAGAAAAGACTGTAAATTCATTCTAGAAATTTCTAATACTGTATTGAATAATGTCACTACTCGTACCAGTTGCTGTTGAGTCAATTCCTACTTGTGGTGACCCCGTGTGTGCAGAGTATGTGCACCACAGGGTTTTCAAGGCTCTGACCTTTCAGAAGTAGATCGCCAGGCTTTTATTCCAAAGCATCTCTGGGTGGACTTGAACTGTCAACCCTTTGGTTAGTAGCTGAGTGCTTAGCCATTTGTGCCACCCAGGGACTCGGTATAATGACGCTAGAGTTTACTAACAACTTTGGACTTATTTTTGGTCAGAATTATCTTGTGCAAAACAGCACTGAACAATTTTTATGCCAAAATAATTTCTGAACAATGCGTTTTCCTGATCAGTTTTAAAATGCCAAGTAAAACTAGCCTAAGATGGCAGTGCTTACCATGTTCCATCTGGCTGGTGAAATGGAAACAAGTGTCCCAGGTAAATCAGGGTGAAGAAAAGTTGACTGTTCTTACCAGTTGAGTGATAGAAAAAAAGTCTGCATTTACCTGCTCCTTACAGGGAGTGACAGCATGTCTGTGATGACTGGTTCCACGGTATTTATATCTTGCAGTGAAAGATCCAAAACCCATTCCTGTTGAGTCAATTCTGACTTATAGCAACCCTATAGGACAGAGTAGAACTACCCCATAGGGTTTCCAAGGTTGTAAATCTTTACAGAAGCAGACTGCGACATCTTTCTCCCATGGAACGGCTGGTGTGTTTAAACCACTAACCTTTAGGTTAGCAGCTGAGCATTTCACCATTGTGCCACTAAGGCTCCTTAGTGACAGATCACTAAGGTTATTTATTACCTTGAAAAAGTCACATAATTTCACCAAGTCCCAGCTTTCTTATTTGCTGGTAGAAACTAGAGACTTCTAAAGTTTATTTTTAGTTCTTCATTTGTAAATTTTTCTGTTTTCTCTAAAGATCTTTTTTAAGCCTGTTCCTGTTATATTTACTTTAAAATTTGCTATAGGTCTAAGGTTTTCTTTAAGAACCTTGTTGCTGAATCTTTTTCTCTTTGCTGAGTATTTTTATCTAGGGAGTTTTATTTCTATAATAAACAACATGACTCTAAATATCATTCAAAATATTTGACTAGAAATAACTTTTTATAAAGAGCGAATTGTGTTGCATACTAGGAGTATGCTACCAACTTGTTAATGGAATCATTATTTTTAATAGCAAAAAAAGAGAAAGAGAATAAAACAAATTAAATGTTCATCTACAGGAAAATGGACAACAAGGTGGTAGTATATTTTACACCAAAGCAGCAATGAAAAATGAATGTATTTCAGCAATATATTCATCAATATAGCACTTTTTTTTTTATAGCACAAACATAGTGAACAGAAAAAAAAGTTGCAGAAATAGACATACAATATGATTGCATTGTCATAAAGTTCAGTGAATTTCAAAAATATACAAAATTTAAACAATATCCTTTCATGAACAAGAAAGAAGTCTACTGGGGAAAGTTTGTTACACATCCGTGAATGATATCCACGTTAGTTATTTGAACTAATCAGCCCAGTCCTTCATTCATAAAAATGAACAACTAAGGATCATCAAACATTTAAGGAAGACTAATGGCTTTAAAGGGGCAAGCCAAGATTAAGAAGCAGGACAACTAACTTCAGAGGAAACATAATATAAAGGACAGAAGATAACTTTAAATTTTTTTAATTAATATTCTCAGGAGATTCAAGGGGGACACTATGTCCAAACAGGCTGTTATTGAAAAGGAAACATTCATAGATTAAGAAATCATTCTTGAAAATTAAAAAAATGTACTTGGAAAAATAATAAATTTAATAGAAGGTGTGAGTATTAGGATGGATCTGGCTGGAAGGTAAAATCACAACTAAGATTGTAAAGTAAGAGTAAAAAGAAAAATAGGACATGAAAACTCAAAAGAAAGAAAAAGAGTAATTGAAGTGAAGACATACTTACATTAAAAAAAGAGAGAGATGCTTCTGTGAGCTAAAGAGCTGAAGAAACTCTAGTTTTAGATTGAAAAGATTCAGTTAGTATCAAGGAGGAAAAATAAGCAAACAAAAATGTCCACACTTAGTCAAAATTCAAACTTGGTATTTCTTGAAATTAAAGGAAAGAAAAAAGTTTTCAAAAGAGCAAGAATAACAGTGACAGACTTAACATTGACTACAATGAATTCTAAAAAAAAGAAAAACATAAACAATACCTTTATTGTCCTTTGAGGAAAACAAGTTTTGTTCTGAAATTCTATATCCTGAAAAACTAAAAAAAAAAAAAAATTGAGCAATGCCTTTACTCCGTCCTTGTTTCTGTTATGTGCTATTGAGCTGATTCTGACTTATAGAGACCCAGTGTGATAGAGTAGAGCTGCCTCATAGGGTTTTCTAGGCTATACTCTTCACAAGAGCAGATTGCTGGGTCCTTTCTCCTGAGGAGCAGCTGGTGGGTTTGAACCATAGACATTTTGGTTAGCAGCCCAGTGCTTAAACATTGCACCATGAGGGCTCCTTTTTACTATCCTTAGGCAAAAATAATTTTCTCCTGGAATTCTATACCCTGAAAGATTAACATTCAAGCATTAGTACAAAGTGAGAACAAAATACTACAAGTACCCCATATACCTTTTCTGAAAAATTGTCAAATTACTTTAGAATATTTTTCAACCAAAAAAAAAAAAAAAAGATTCTATGAAAGAGAACAATGTGAGTTATAAGAAGCAATGATAAATAAATAAACCAATAAACAAGTTAAATATAACTTGTTTTATAATTTGCTTTCAGATTTGATCAAATTATTAAGAATTGAGTTAAAATAATGACATAAAATAAAAATAGAATAGTATTATCACAATAACAACCTGGATCTGAACTACCAGATGATTTAACCAAACATGTTAGGTAATGGGGAGATAAGAAGTAAAAGCATACTAAAGGGAGACAGCCTAAGATGGTGGATAGCTTAGTCAGACACATCATGCTGTCCCCTACAGCAAAGACCCAAGAAACCAAATGAAACAGATACAGATGAGAATCCTGGAACCCTGAGATCAAAAGGAAGGACAAAGAATTAGACAGAACACCAACTGGAAGGAGCAATTGAACAAAAACAGCAAATGAGGAAGTTATGGATCAGAGGTGCCTTGCCAGTGTGTCTATCTTGAGACAAAGTGGGCAGCAACCCCAGTGAGGAGCACAGGAAGGCAACTTCACAGAATTCCCAATAGCAGACAGAGAAGCTGTGTAAACAAACCCAGAGTGAAGCAAGATGAGCAGGACATGAACTGGATCTAAGAAGGGAAAGCACAGGAAGGTGAGTGAGAGCTCCAGGGATCCTGGTGTCCACAGAGGAGAGAGGGAGCTAGGAACCAGAGACGGGACTACTCACCGGGGCAGTCCCCGACCATTAGAGTGGGTAGTGCACATGGTGCAAAAGATCTATAGAGTGTCAGCAGGAGGTCTGCCACTGGACCAGAGTCCAGGCAGCCCCCATCCTCCTTGCATTTGTTGTGTCCAGGTCCCCCCGATGGCTGGTTGCAGCCTACGGGGAGTGCCCTGGCACCCATGCCATGCCCAGTAACCAGAGGAATTTGCTCCCCTCTACACTCCCAGTGACCAGCAGCAAGAGCTCTCCACCCCACTCTTGCTGCCCACTTGGCCTGGGGACCATGGTATGACCCTCCCTGCCCCGCCACCCCACCCCTCCTGTGACCAGCGACATGCATCTGGCCTGCCTGCCACCCACACAGCAGCTCTGTACACCCGATGAGCAGCAGTGTGTGCCCCCACACCACTGGACCTATGACCAGCAGCAGCATGTGCCTGCTCCATGCATCAGCCTCCAGTCTGCTGCCCTGCCAACCTGGAGAGTGACAGAGAGCATTACCATGCCACTAGACTGGTGATTGGCAGCAGCACACCATCTGCCCTGCCTGTCAACCCCCCACCATCCTGCTCACCTGGCAAGCAGCAGCATACACTCCTGCACCAACAGACCAATGAACAGCAGCAATATGTACCCACCCCACCTGTCTCCCACCACTGCCCCAACCACCTGGGAATAGGTGGCTAGTGTTCCCATGCCACCAGACCAGTGATCAGTGGAGCACACCTGCCTCTCCTGCCCTGATATATCAAAACAAAACAAAAAAAAAAGGGCAAAACAAATATACAATCAATAAATATATAAATAAAATAACACATTAATACCTCAGAGACAGCAGACAGTAAAAAATCATATGAAAAAAACAGGATAAGACAGGTCAAACAAGTGAGCAAAATAAAGGGAAAGAAACCCTTCCTGAGGGATAAATGACAACTACCTGAGAAGGAATTCAAAAGACTTATATTTAGGATCCTCAAAGAGATCAAGGAAAACCCTAGAAGAATTCAGGAAAACAGTACAAGAAGAAAATGACAGACTCAATTAGACAATTAGAAACCATACATACACAACGACTAGAAATTTAGAAGATTAACAAACAAATGCCAGAAAGAGATAACACAATGGAAGGACACAGAAGTAGAATTGAATCAATGGAAGAAAGAATCAGTGAAATAGAGAACAAGTCCCTTGATACTAATTTCTTTGAGGAACAATCAGAAAAAAAGAATGAAGGAAAACAAAGCTTAAGAGTTATGTGGAACACCATCAAAAGGAATAATTTACTCATAATAGGAATTCCAGAAAAGGAGAAGAAAAAAAAGTACAGAGAGAATTTTTGAAGATACATTGGCAGAAAACTTCCCAAATATCATGAAAGACCATAAGCTTTCCATCCAAGAAGCCCAACAAACCCCATATGGGACTGATCCCAGGAGAAATTCACCAAGACATGTCATAATCAAACTTTCCAAAATCAAAGACAAAGAAAGAATCCTGAAAGCAGCTCATGAAAAATGAAATATCACTTACAAAGGGGCATCAATAAGACTAAGAGCTTGTCTTAGTCATCTAGTGCTGCTATAACAGAAATACCACAAGTGGATGGCTTTAACAAAGAGAAATTTATTCTCTTATAGTCCGATAGGCTAGAAGTCCAAATTCAGGGCATCGGCTCCAGGGGAAGTCTTTCTTTCTGTGTCAGCTCTGGAGGAAGATCTTTGTTGTCAGTCTTCTCTTGATCTGGGAGCATCTCAGCACAGGAACCTCAGGTCCAAAGGACGTGCTCTGCTTCCAGCACTGCTTTCTTAGTGGTACAAGGTCCCCAACTCTCTGCTTACTTCCTTTTATCTCTTGAGAGATAAAAGGTGGTGCAGGCTACACCCCAGGGAAACTCCCTTTATACTGGATCAGGGATGTGACCTGGTAAGGGTGTTACAATCCCACCCTAATCCTCTTTAACATAAAATTACAGTCACAAAATGGAGGACAACTACAGAATACGGGAATCATGGCATGATCAAGTTAATACACACATTTTTGGGGGGACATAATTCAATCCATGACAGTGCTGATTTCTCATCAGAAACCATGCAGGAAAGAAGGCAATGGGATGACATGTATAAAATCCTGGAAGAAAAGAATTGCCAACCAAGAATCATATATCCAGCAAAAATGTCTTTCAAAAACAAAGACACTCCCAGATAAGCAGAAACTAAGGGAATTCATAAAAACCCGACCAGCCGTACAAGAAACATTAAAGGAAATCCTTCAGATAGAGAACAAACAACATCAGATGACAACGTGAGATAAAGACACACAACAGCATCACCCAAATACTAACCCAGATAAAGATTTCACGAAAGTAAAATAAAGCTATAAAACTGACTACAGGGGACGAGACGTGTTAAGTTGTAAACAATGACAACTTCAAAACAAAAAGAGGGAATAAACTTCCATATAGAGAGGAAGTCAAGGTGATTCCAAGATAAAACAGACTGTTCTAAATTTAAGAGAATAAAGGTGACCTTCAGGGTAATCACAACGAAAATGAATAAATCTTCTCTCCAAAATGGAGAAAATAAAATTGGCTCAGTAAACATAAAAACAACAATGATCAATAGGAAAAGAAAATCCATGTACAAAAAGAACTCAGCACAGAAAATTGAGATGAGCAAAGAAACTATTAACACCACAAAAAATTAATGAAATAACAGCAATGAGTTATTACCTATTGGTAATCAATGACAAAGATTGAATTATGATCCCTCAAAATGTGTGTCAACTTGGATAGGCCATAATTCCCAGCATTATGTGATTATTCATCATTTTGTCATCTGGTGAGATTTTCCTATGCGTTTTAAATCCTACCTCTCTGATGTTAATGAGGTAGGATTAGAACCAGTTATGTTTATAAGGCAGGACTCAATCTGCAAGATTAGGTTTTGTCTTAAGTCAATCTCTTTTGAGATATAAAAGAGAGGAGCAAACAGGGGACTTCGTATCACCAAGAAACAAGAGCCAGGAGAATAGTGCATCCTTTGGATTGGGTCCCTGTGCTGAGAAGCTTCTCAACTAGGGAAGATTGAAGACAAGGACCTTCCTCCAGAGCCGACAGAGAGAGAAAGCCTTCCCCTGGAGCTAGCACCCTGAATTCGGACTTTGAGCCTTCTAGACTGTCAGAGAATAAATTTCCCTTTGTTAAAACCATCCACTTGTGCTATTTCTGTCCTAGCAGCCCTAGATAATGAAGACAATCACACTGAATGTAAATGGGTTAAATGCACCAGTCAAGAGACAAAGAGTGACAGGATAGATAAAAACAATGACTCATCAATATGTTGCCTACAAGAGACACACCTTAGACACAAAGGTATAACTAAGTTAAAAATCAAAGGATGGAAAAATTATATAAAGCAAACAGTAACTAAAAGGCATCAGGAGTAGCAGTAATAATTTTGGATAAAATAGACTTTAAGTCAAGGTCCATTCTAAGAGTCAAAAAAAAAAAAGAGTCAAAGAAGGGCATTATATAATGATTAAAAGGTCAATTCACCACGAAGACATAATAAATGTTTCTGCACCCAGTGATAGAGCTCCAAAATACATAAAACAAACTCTAACAGAATTGAAAAGATAAATAGACAGTTCTACAATAATAGTAGTAGACTTAAAACATCACTTTCGACCATGGACAGAAGAAACTCGGTAAAGATACAGAAGATCTAAATAACACAATCAACCAACTTGACCTCATAGACATGTACAGAACACGCCACCCAAAAGCAGCATACTACACATTCCTCTCCAATGTACATGGACCATTCTCCAGAATAGACCATATTCTAGGCTACAATGCAAGCCTCAATAAATTAAAAAACATCAACATAATACAAACCATCTTCTCTGACCATAACAGTATAAAACTAGAAATCGATAACAGAAAGAGCAAGGAAAAAATTAAATACGTGGAAACTGAATAACACATCACTTAAAAACTATTGGGTCACAGAAGAAATTAAAAATGAAATGAAAAAATGTCTTAGAATCAAATGAGAATAAAGACACAACATACCAAAACCTCTGGGAGACAGCAAAAACAGTGCTCAGAGAAAATTTTATAGCAATAAATGCAGACATCAAAAAAGAAAAAAGGCCCGAAATCAATAGCTTAACCTAACAACTTGAACAAATAGAAAAGGAAGAGCAAAAGAAGCCCACTGTCACCAGAAGAAAGGAAATAATAGAGATCAGAGCAGAAATAAAGGAAATGGAAAAATAATAGAAAGAATCAACAAAACTAGAAGTTGGTTCTTTGAGAGGACCAATAAAATTGACAAACCACTGGCCAAACTGACAAAGGAAAAAAGTGAAAAGACACAGATAACCAAAATAAATGAAATGGGTGACATTACAACAGAACTACCTGAGATAAAGAGGATCATAACAGAGTATTATGAAAAATTGTACTCCAGCAAATTTGAAAACCTAGAAGAAATGGACAAATTTCTAGAAACACACTACCTAACTAAACTAGCACGAATAGAGGTAGAAAATCTAAACAGAGCTGTAACATAAGAAGAAATTGTAGATGTTTAAAAAAAAAAAAAACTTCCAACAACAATGACAAAAAGCCCTGGCCCAGATGGCTTCACTGGAGAATTCTACCAAACATTCAGAGAAAAGTTGACACTAATTATACTCAAACTATTCCAGTACATAGAAAATGAACGACTATAGTTCACTCTGTGAAGCCAGCAAAACCCTGATACCAAAGCCAAGCAAAGATACCATACAAAAAGAAAATTACAAACCAATATTCCTCATGAATATAGATGCAAAGATTCTCAAAAAAAACTCTAGCCAACAAAATACAACAGCATATTAAAAAAATAATACATCATGCTCAGGTGGGATTCATACCAGGGATGCAAAAGGGGTTCCACATTAGAAAATCAATCAATGTAATTCACTGCATAAATAGAACAATGAAAAGAATCACATAATCATAATCAATGCAGAAAAGGCATTTGAAAAAAATCCAACACCCTTTCCTGATGAAAACTCTTAGCAAAATATAAATAGACAGGAAATTTCTCAACGTAATTAAGGGCTGTCTTAGTCATCTAGTGCTGCTGTAACAGAAGATTCCACAAGTGGGTGGCTTTAACAAGAAGAAATTTATTCTCTCACAGTCCAGTAGACTAAAGGTCTGAATTCAGGGCACCAGCTCCAGAGGAAGCCTTTCTCTCTCTGCTGGCTCTGGAGGAAGGTCCTTGTCATCAGTCTTCCCTTGGTCTAGGAGCATCTTAGTGCAGGAACCTCAGGTCCAGAGGACATGCTGTACTCCTGGCGCTGCTTTCTTGGTGGCGTAAGTTTTCCTTTTTATCTCTTAACAGATAAAAGGTGGTGCAGGCCACATCCCAGGGAAACTCCCTTTACATTGGATAAGGCATGTGACCTGCGTAAGAGTGTTCCAGTCCCACTCTAATCCTCTTTAACATAAAATTACAATCACAAAATGGAGGACAACCGCACAATACTGGGAATCATGGCCTAACCAAGTTGACATGTATTTTGGGGGGACACAATTCAATCCATGACAGCATATATGCAAAACCAACAGCCAAAACTATTCTTAACAGAGAGAAATTGAAAGCATTCCCCTTGATAATAGGAACAAGACAAGGATGCCCATTATCACCACTTCTATTCAATATTGCACTGGAAGTCCTAGCCAGAGCAATAAGGCAAGAAATGTAAATAAAGGGAATCCAAATTGGTAGAGGAGAAGTAAAATTATCCCTGTTCACAGATGACATGATCCTATATATATGTAAAAAATCCCAGAGGTTCCACAAGAAAGTTACTGGAACTAACAGAAGGGTTCAGCAAAGTGGCCGGGTACAAGATCAACATACAAAAATCAGTTGGGTTCCTCTACACTAACGAGGAGAACTCCAAGAAGGAAATCAAGAAAACATTGTCATTTACAATAGCCCCCAGAATGATAAAATACCTAGGAATAAATCTAGTCAGGAACACAAAAGACTTATACAAAGAAAACTACAAAAACACTACTTCAAGAAACCAGAAGAGACCTACATGAATGGAAAAACATCCCACACTCATCGGTTGGAAGACTTAACATTGCTAAAATGTCATACTACCCAAAGTGATCTATAAATATAATGCAATCCTGATCCAAATCCCAACAACCTTCTTTAACAAAAGGGAAAATCTAATCTCCAACTTCATATGGAAATAAAGAGGCCCTGAATAACTAAAGCAATATTGAAGAAGAAGAACAACAAAGTAGAAGGCCTCACACTTCCTAATCTCAGAACTTATTATACAGCCACAGTAATCAAAACAGCCTAGTACTAGTACAACAGAAGACACATAGCAGTGGAACAGAATTTAGAACCGAGAAGTAAATCCATCCATCTATGGACAGCTGATCTCTGACAAAGAGTTGAAGTCCATTCAATGGGGACGTGCAAGTCTCTTTAACAAATAGTCCTGGCAAAACTGGATACCTATTTGCAGAAAAATGAAACAGGATTCATACCTCACATCACACAGAAAACCGTACTCAAAATGGATCAAAGACCTAAATGTTAAAACAAACTATAAAGTTCTTGATAGAAAACATAAGGAAAAAGCTTGGAGTCCTAACTTTTGGCGTAAAGACACCATCAAATGCAAATAAAAATGCACAAACAACAGAAGGTAAACTAGACAACTGGGACCTCCTAAAAAATTAAATACTTCTACTCATCAAACAACTTTACCAAAAAAGTAAAAGAAGACCCTACAAAGTGGGAAAAAATTTTTGACAAGGGTCCAATCTTTGAAATACATAGAAAACTTCAACAACTCAATGCAATCAAACAATGCAATCAGAAAAATGGGCAAAGGACATCAACAGATGCTTCACCAAAGAAGACATTTAGGCAGCTGACAAACACGTGAAGAGATGCTTGTCATCATTAGCCGGTTATCATCACACCATCGTCACCTGTTGCTGTTGAGCCGATTCTGACTCAGAGTGACCCTATAGGACAGAGTAGAACTAGCCCATAGGTTTCCAAGTTGTGACTAGTGGATTCTAACTGCAGATCTTTTGGCTACAGCAGTAACTCTTAACCACCGGGCCATCAAGGCTCCCATTAGCCATTGGAGAGATGCAAATAGAAACTACAGTGAGATACGATCTCACCCCTGCAAAAATGGCACTGAAGAAAAAAACAAAAAACAACAAATGCTGACAAGGTTGTGGGGAGGTTGGAACTCTTACACACTGCTGGTGGGATTGTAAAATGGTACAACTACTATGGAAAATGGTATTATGTTTCCTCAAAAAGCTAGAAATAGAAATACTTTATGATCCAGCAATCCCATTCCTAGTACATCCTAGAAATATAAGAGCAGTGACTTGAATAGACGTATGCACACCTATGTTCATTGCAGCATTATTCACAATAGTAAAAAGTTGGAAACAACCAAAGTCCCCATCAACAGATAAATGAATAAACAAATTGTGGTACGTACATACAATGGAATACTACACAATGATAAAGAATAATGATGAGTCCATGAAACATCTTATGACATGGATGAATCTCGAGGACATTATGCTGCATGAAATAAGTCAAACTTAAAAGGGGAAATATTACATGAAGCCACTTTTATAAAAAGTCAAGAACAGGTATAAACACAGGAAGCAACGTTCTTTGATGGTTACCAGGGACAGAAGAGGAGAAGGCAATCACTTACTAAAATAGTAGACGTGTTAATAAAAATGGGAAAGGCAATACAAAATATAAGGGAAGTCAGCACAACTTGACCAAGGCAAATGAAGACGCTGAGAGATACACAGGAATAAAGAACTACCAATGTCACAAAAGAATTTGTGTACAAATTTTTGAATGAGAAACTAATTTGCACTGGTAAACTTTCACCTCAAACACAATAAGTACAGAAATGGTGAGAGTGTTGACACTTTAGGGGAATTGTAACCAATGTCAATTTGTGTATGAATTGTTGAGGGGGAATCTGATTTGCTATGTAAACTTTCACCTATAACACAATATTTTTAAAAATATGCTGTAACATACAGTTTTGCAACAACAGTAATAACAAGCAAAAAATATGTGTGTGGTTACATAGATGTGTATGCTATATGGGTGTGGGAAGGCGTGTGGGAGTACATGCATGTACATATATAGGTATATTTGTGGGTATACGTATATACACGTTTGTATGTGCTACATATATGTTCATATGTACAATAAAGCACTTGGGGGCATGGTTATGGATACTTCTGAGACATACCAAAATACTTCCTGGAATTGATTTACTGGGTTTGAAGGCTCAGGACCATAGTATCCTCAGACTACTAGGTCAATTAGCATAACAGTTCATAAAGATAATGTTCTACATCCTAGTTTGATGACTAGCGTCTGAGGTCTTACAAGCTTTCAGTTGGCCATCTACGATACAATTGTTGGTCTCTTCCTGTCTGAAGCAAAGGATAGTGAAGAAAACCAAAGACTCGAGAAAAACATTAGTCCGCAGGACTAATTGCCCATGCTAAAACCACAGCCTCTTCCAACCTGAGACCAGAAAAACTAGATGTTGCCTGAATACCACTGCTGACCTTTCTGACCAGGGGCACAATAGAAGGTCCTGCTTAGAATGGGAGAACAATGTAGAACAAATCTCAAATTCATAAAAAAAGACCAGACTTAGTGGACTGATAGAGACTAGAGGAACCCCCAAGACTATCACCGTAAGATACCCTTGTAACTTGGAGCTGAAGCCACTCCCAGAGGTTACCTTTCAGCCAAATAATAGATTGGCCTCTAGAAGAAACAGTAACACCTGTGAAGAATGTGCTCCTTTAAACAGTCAACTATAGAAGACCAGTCAGGCAACGTTTACCCAAAACCAAAGATAAGAAGGCAAGTTGGGGTAGGGAAACTGGATGGATGGAAACGGGGCAGGCAGAGTAGAAACGATGAGAATCCTGTCACATTACCGGGATTTTAACCAATGTCACAGAACCAGCTGTCTATGAATTGTTGAATGGGAATCTATTTTGCTGTATAAACTTTCACCTAAAACACAAAATATTTTTTTAAAAGAAGTTATACTGGAAAAAGATGTTATAAAAAACCCGATTAATTCTCAATGGTCGTTGAAATTATACATTTAAATATAGAATCTAATATTATTATTGTTGAGATACCATTTTTGTATACATAAAATTTCTGCTTAGTGTTGTTATGTGTAAATATGCCCTACCCTCTTATTGACTTCACCTCCAAGTCTGCCTATTTATCTATTACTGGTTTTAAGAGATACTCCAGACATTTTCATATGTATTATTCCTGCCCAGGATTTCTACCCTGAATATGTGACTGCTCGGCTATGCTAGCAACCTACGGTGGACCATGCTTAAGCTTTAAACATGACCCAGCCTACCTCCCATTTTGCCCTTGACCCATGGGACCTAGACTAGATCCACACCTCCATGGAGAGCTCCTTCTTGTTCCATTTCTCTTAAACCTGACCTGCAAGCTGCCCAACCCTCGCTAACTTGTTATCTTTGAATTCTTCTCAATAACAAATCTGAGCTCCCTTCTTACCACTTCCGAGGGAAAGACAGACTCATGCAGAAGAGATCTCTGCTCATTTACTTCTCTCACCAAGAATTACACTGCGCATGTGGCTACCAGTTGCGGTTGGGTAGATTCCAACTCATGGCAACCCTGCGTGTGTCAGAGTAGAACTGTGCTTCATAGGGTTTTCAATGGCTGTGACCTTTGGAAATTCGATAGCCAGGCCTTTCTTCTGAAGCACCTCTAGGTGGACACGAACCTTCAGCCTTTTTGGTTTCTAGCTGAGTGGCTAACTGTCTGTGCCACCCAGGGACCTCCACATGTGGCTAGTGGTTCTTACAGTGGATAATGCAAGTCTAAGATAGGCAAGTAATGAAGAGTTGTTTTTGTAAGGCAGCTGCTGCAAAGAGTTGCAAACCTAAAGAACGAAAGTTGCTTACAGTTACATGTTCAATATGTAAATTTTAGTGAGAAAAGCAAAAGGAAGAAAGTAAGATTACCCTATAATTTAAGCATCCAGAAATAACCATTGTTAAGAGTGAAGATTTTTTTCCTTGAAAATGAATTCCGAATATCTCTCTGATCCCCTGTGTGTCTTCCTATGGCCTATCTAATTTTCTTTGGCTGAATAGTATTTTATTATATGTCTATATCATAGTTGATTTATGCAATTAAGTTTCCAGTGTTAAAAAAAAAAAAGAGTGATTTTAAGTGAAGCAAAAATTACATATGAAATTTTTAGAATGTTCTTTTCACCTAGGGAGAGAAAATAAAGTTACCTCTGACCCATTGGTAGAAATGTGTGCATAGTTCCCTGGGGCTTTCATTAAACCAGCTCACGGTTTCCATTAAACAGTTAAGAAGCACGGCTATAGATTAATTTGGCCAGAGACTTTCTTCTTTAACTGAGAGGGTCATAACTAGAGATGCAGCTCTTTGAGACTCTTGTGTCTTAGTTCAGGGAGCCCTGGTGATGCAGTGGTTAAGCACTTGGCTACTAATCAAAAGGTTGGCAGTTTGAATCTCCCCAGTGGCTCCTCAGAAGAAAAGGCCTGGCAACCTACCCTCATAAAGGTGTACAGCCTAGGAAACCCTATGGGGCAGTTCTACCCTGTCACACAGGGTCGCTGTGAGTTGGAGTAAATTCGACGGCACCCAACAACAACAACTGCTAGTTCGGATTATAGTGTTGGGCAGATTACATTTTATTTATCCATCTCTTTTCACACTAGACAGTCATTCTACTATTTTCACTATAGCAATAATGATTTATACTTATATAGCGCAAAGTCTTTTCACATGCATTATCTCATTTAGCTGCTTAACTAGCTTTTCATTCCTGAGGAAACGAAACCTTCAGAGATGTTTAATTACTTGCTCCAGATGACATGTCTGATATGGTGATTGAGCCAGGGTACGAACCCAGTTATCACTCTATATCCTATGCAGTTTTCACTAAAATATCATCAATGATCAAGTGCATATGGTGTTCCCATCAGACTCAAGAAGATTTTCTGGGTGAAGAATACCCTTATTGCCCTTGAAAATACAGGATGTTCCAAAAGTGTTAGTGCTGTTTTCAGCTGTAAGAACTTGAGAAATGCAAATGCTACAAACTGTATGTTATTTGAAAGTTTTATTATTTAACCTTCTTTTACACTTGTTTGGTTTTGGAAACTTTGAAAACAAATTTTTAACTAAGTTGCTTTGTTTCAGTCAATATCTGCCATCTTCAGTCTGAGACCAAAAAAAACCAAACCAAACCCGGTGCCATCGAGTCGATTCATCTGAGAGATTATAAAAATTAAAAAATGTACTTTTTCAAAATCCACGAAACTAAGTGAAAATGAAATGTATATTATTAAACTTTTAAAGTTTGAAACATTTATAGTTCTGAAATAACTACAGCTTAAAACTTCACTAAGACATACTATATTTAGTTAAGCTTTAAACAATATTTTAAATTTTTTAATCAATCCTTTTCATTCTAAACCAAATTAATAGTTAAAATCCATGCATTGTTGATCTGTTCCCCCCCCCATACTTGTACCAACAATTGATTATAAATCAAGAAAAAAAAAAAAAAAACCCATTGCCATGGAGTCGATTCCGACTCATAGCAACCCTATAGGACAGAGTAGGACTGCCCCATAGAATTTCTAAGGAGTGTCTGGTGGATTCGAACTGCCGACCTTTTGTTTAACAGCCAAACTCTTAACCACTTTGTCATCAGGGCCCCAAATCAAGGACAGAAAAAGTTTTATTTCTAGTTGACTTGATTTATTAACCTAAAACATAATATCCTGAAGATTTAATGAACTTTTACCTCCATTTCACCCATGCATTCTACCCAAGGAGACGAACATATGTTACGTCCTTTAACTATCTTTAGGTAAATGTAAGAGCCCTAGAATATAAAGCTATACTAGAGAGGAACATGTTATGATATTAATGATTAGTTCCTGGACTGGGCTTATATTTCATGAACACATTTAAGTTCTAATTTTGCCTTCAAAAGCTTTGTGGCAATAATTAAATATGATAAAAAAAATAGCAAATCCCTGACCACTAGACAAATCTTATAATTTCATTAATTCATTAATGTTTATTAAGCACTGACTGTGCGCCAGACCCTGTGTAGGTATCCTAGTTTATTAAATTTTGTACTGCTATGTTTTGTTTTTGTTTTTACTTCAACATCTCTGAAATAAGGATTGGTCTTATTCGCAGTTGTCACAAGTTAACGGTCAGTATTTTCTCTTTCTTGCTGGTATGTAAAATAATAGCACATTTTACAGTCAACTGAATTTTGGATTTTGCTGAAATAATATGGGCAAAGATACATGTACATGTCTATACACAAAAAAGTTATGTGTTCTTGGAACTCTTTTAAAGTCTTGTGTCTCTTATTTTATTTCATCATCCAAAACTTTTCATACTGGATTATATTTCATTTAGCTTTTTTGAGCGGTATTTTCTATGATCTTCTATTGTTTTAGGTGAGTTAAATTATTTTTGAATGTGATTATGATTTCTGAGAGAGAAGAGGGACAGGAAATCTGTGTTTTAAGTTTGCTGGGGCGCGGAGCTTACAGGAAAATAACGGAACTAGAGGAGATCTCGACAGAGATTTTGGTGCACTCTGCTCCCCTCCTCCCCAGCCCTCCCCCATTCAGATAAATTAATGACTCACCTTTCTAAGAAAGGTGATTTTTTATTTTGTAAGAAAGCACTTTCACATTTTTTCTAGGTAAGATGCTTTTGCATGTAACTTTAGACTTTTAACTTATGAATCATAGTATTTAACACCATTTTGAAATAAGTAACTTCGCTGTTTAGATTAGTGGTACTGAGAGTTGTCGTTGTGTGCCATCCAGACAGTTCAGACTCATGGTGACCCCATGTGACAGAGCAGAACTGCCCCAAAGGGTTTTCCTGGTAGTAGTGCTGTAGAAACTAGCCAGTGTCACTCATAGCTAAGAGCAACCCAAAACGGGATAAAGCGCAAGCCAGGCCTCCAGGTGAGTTATTGTTAATTCTTGGTCCTGGAGTTGCGTTCAGCTGCTAACCAAAAGGTTGGAAGTTCAAATCCACCAGCCACTCCTTGGAAACCCTATGGGGCAGTTCTACTCTGTACTATAGGATCGCTATGAGTTGGAATTGAATTGATGGCAATGGGTTTGGTTTGGTGAGTTTTGGTGATGGTTACCAGGCATCATGAAACCTTAGTGCACTAAGTTTGTTTCCATGTGGTGTGGATATGGTGAAACATCAAGTGTTCAAAACAGATGTTATCCATTTTTTATATTGTATAGAGCTTATACATTAGAAAACATTTTCAGGTCTGAGAAAATGAAATGTGAAAATTATTTCTAGTGAATGTTACATCTTTTCTTGTTTGAGAAATATTTGAAGGTATCTATCAATGGATGGAAACCTGGGTGGCATAGTAGTTAAGAGCTATGGCTGCTAACCAAAAGGTCAGCAGTTCCAATCTACCTGGCGCTCCTTGGAAACCCTATGGGGTGCTTCTGCTCGGTCATATAGGGTCACTATGAGTCAGAATCGACTCGACAGCAACAGGTTATCAGAGAGTGGTGGCACAGTAGTTAAGAGGTTGGCTGCTAACCAAAAGATCCACAGTTTGAATCCACCATCTGCTCCTTGGAAACCCTATGAGGCTGTTCTGCTCAGTCATATAGGGTCGCTGTGAGTCAGAATGGACTTGATGGCAACGAATTTTGGTTATCAGTGAACGATGGGGGGAAGTGGTGGTTCCGTGGTAGAATTTTCACCTTGCACATGAGAGGCCCAGTTTCATTTCCTGGCCAGTGTCCCTCATGCACAGCCAGTACCCATCTGTCAGTGGAGACTCAGTAGAGCTTCCAGACTAAGACGGACTAGGAAGAAAGGCTTGGTGATCTTCTTTAGCAAATCAGCCAATTAAAACCCTGTGGATCCCAACAGTCCAATCCTCAACCAATCATGAGGATGGCATAGGACTAGGCAGTGTTTTGGTCATTTGTGCATGGGGTCTCTCTGAGTGCATGGGGTCGCTATGAGTTGGGAGCCAACTCAGCAGCAGCTAACAACATCAGTGAATGAACCAGGCAACAAAGTACCAGAACCAAAGGCTTTTCGGTGGTGAATTATGGAATAATTGACACAAAGATTCACAATGTCAGTTTGCATTGAATTTTGCATTGTGATTACTTTGTTATTGGATGCATAAAACAAATGGAATGCACGATTTTTGTAGTAAGAAACATTGACCTTTTCAGCAGTAGACCAGCATCTCAGAAAGTTTAAAACGTTCCTTCAGTTTGAAGAAAATAAATAATACTTTTGGATAGCCGATCAGTGATCAAGAAAATGTTCTAGGTGAAAAAGATGTGTTTTGTCAGCTTAACAAGTATCTCTCCCATTCTTTATATGATTGGAAAATCAGCGTGCTAAAGGTGAGTCAGTTTTATAGTCTTATAAAAAACTTGAAAGAATATTTAAAACAAGAAATAAGCGTCATGGATTAAAAAGCCACTACTCAGTTTCGTCAGTCTATCAAGAACAAAAGAACAGAAGGTCGAATTAATGTGAACTTAATTACAGAAACTTCACAGCATATTTTTCTAAATAGTTTTATGTAGGAGTTTCCCATTCAAGGTGTTTTTAGTATTGGGCTTAAAAAAAATTTTATTTATTTATTTATTTTTTCTCTCAGTTGAGACTGCTTAAAAAGACAGTGGTTCCAAGATTTGACCTCTATAGCGATGTTATTTTGTAAATGTAGTAAGTCTGGTTGCAGACTAATAATTGCTTTGTGAGAAATGCGAGAGATTTGTAAATGAAAGTGAAAAGCTGTTCCTTTCGAGGTGAGGTGAATGATCAAACACATTTTTGGAGAAATTCAGTGATTAAACAGGTGTTCAGTATTACGGAATGCAACAACTGAATGTGGCAAAAATCCATGTATTAAATTCTTTGTTCTTAAGAAGCAAAACTGCCTGTTGTATAATGTCAACTCAGACTTGTGCTCCATGAACAATAAGATATTGAAAAATACCGGAACTTCCGTAAACAATGTATAATTGTGTTACATTGCTTACAATCACTTTCATGCCTTTTGGCAAAACTTATAAGAATCATTGTTTCTTTCTTAAAATATCACTGTATTTCCGATATTATTTTTTGTAAATATTTTTATTGCAAGGTAGTATTTATAGTACTTTCCTCAAAAATGCATTTATTTTCATTTAATGAAAAATTTAAAAAAGATTTTTATTAATAAAAAAGTAAAAGCTTACATACATTTGCCTTGCCCTTGAGTTGATTCCAACTCATGGTAACCCCATATGTTATGAAGTACAGCTCCCCATATGGTTTTCTTGGCTGTAATCTTAACAGAAGCAGATGGCCAGGCCTCTTCTTCTGAGGGACTGCTGGGTGGGTTCAAACCACCAACCTTTAGGTTAGCAGTCAAGTGCAAACCATTTGCGCCACCCAGGGATCTTTTAAGAAGTGATTAGTATACTTAATTTATAATCAGAACTTCCTTGAGAATTAATAGGAAACAGGCATTCTTATTTTATAATACCGGAAACAAACCCATTGACATCGAGTTGATTCTGACTCCTAGTGACCCTATAGGACAGAGTAGAACTGCCTCATAGGGTTTCCAAGGCTGTAGTCTTTATGGGAACAGATCACCAGGTCTTTTCTCCTACATAGCCACTGGTGGGTTCCAACTACCGACCTTTTGGTTAGCAGCTAAGCTCTTAAACCACTGCGCCACCAGGACTCCTCATTGCTGATTTTATTCCCCCTAAGAGTACTCTGTGAGGAATTATTTGCCACATAAATACTCTGAATATGTCAGTTATAGAAATTAGGAAGAAAACTCAATATGTCTTCCAAATTAATAATGTATTCATAAAATCATTTAGCTTTGTAAACCTTCTTAAACTTAATTTTTCGTCTTGTTTAGAAAATGTCTGGTTTGAGTATTGATCATGGAGGGGAAAAAAATCTCTGTACGTTTTAAAGCCAATGATCTGCTCCAAACAGAGAAATTTGAGGAAGACTCTCCAAAAGAGTAGAGAGAAAGTTATTTTCTGTGAGGCTGGAATATAAGCATGGCATTTTAGCAAGGAACGTTGAGCACTTTGTAGGGATGAGGCCACCTTCCTGACCACAGGTGTGACAGAACACAGCTGATCAAACAGGGCGGGAATCCAACATCACTCCCTGTTTAACTTCAGCTTTCCAATGAGCCATGCCCAATGAGGAAGTCAGGGGGAACTTCGAGAAGGCATGTAGTTTCATACCACGAATACTGCCATTAACAAGGTTTATGGGCTTCGAGTTGGTCATGTTTGGGTCGCAGAATGTATATCTGTCCAACGGTGTGCCAAAGAATCCACACAGCTTCTTTAAAAATCTAAAACCTCTTTAAATACAATCAGTGTTTATGGCCTTCTATGTTTTACCATCTTAAGTCACCAAATAGTTTTAAGTATGCTCCTTATCAGGCTCCCATCCCTAAGATCTTAAAAGATTAAAATGACAAACTGTATTACAAGTTTTTTTTGTTGTTGTTTTTGTTTTTATCTGTATACTAGATTTTCAAGGGCCTGAAGGGCCAAAAGTGAAAATAAATAAATGAATGAACCACTAGTTGCCATGGAGTCAACTTCGACTCATGATGACCTCATGTGTGTTAGAGGAGAACTGTGCTCCATTAGGTTTTCAGTGGCTGATTTTTCAGAAATAGATCGCCAAGACTTTCTTCTCAGGTACGTCTTAGCGGACTTGAACAGCCTTTCAGTTAGCAGCCAAGCGTATTAACCATTTCTGCCATCCAAGGACTCCAATCTATCATTGCACTCACTTTATTTCAAATACCCTCAAGTCCATTCGCCCTTTTTCTTTCCATTGTACCTGCCTGATATCCTCCCTGGATGGGCTTAACCATCTATCTTGCACATGATTATCCTCTGGCAGTAAAATGCTGCTGAAGGAAATCATGCAGTCGGACCAGTTATTATCATTAAAAATTCTCGATTACTAATCTCAAATGGTCAACATGACTGTGTTTCTCCAGCATGCTGACTCTGATTCCACAATGATTGCACACCTTCTCTAGTCTCATAAAACTGATATTCACCCCCCATAGCAATATATATAGCAATATGCCACCGTGTGTCTGTCAGTTTGTCCTATTGTGGTGGCTTACATGTTGCTGTGATATGGGAAGTTTTGCCACTGGTATTTCAAATACCAACAGGGTCACCCTTGGTGGACAGGTTTCAGTGGAGCTTCCAGACTAAGACAGACTAGGAAGAAGGACCTGGCAGTCTACTTCTGAAAACAGTGGCCAGTGAAAACCTTATGGATAGCAGCAGAACATTGCCTGATACAGTGCCAGCAGATGAGTTCCTCAGGTTGAAAGGCACTTAAAATATAACTGGAGAAGAACTGCCTCCTCAAAGTAGAGTTGACCTTAATGATGTGGATGGAGTCAAGCTTTCGAGACCTTCATTTGCTGATGTGACACGACTCAAAATGAGAAGAAACAGCTGCAAACATCCATTAATAATAAGAACTTGGAATGTACAAAGTATGAGTCTAGGAAAATTGGAAGTTATCAGAAATGAAATAGAGCACATAAACATTGATATGCTAGGCATTAGTGAGCTGAAATGGACTGGTAATGGCCATTTTGAATCAGACAATCATATGGTCTGCTATGCCAGGAATGACAAATTGACGAGGAATGGCATTGTGTTCATTGTCAAAAAGAACATTTCAAGATCTATGCTGAAGTACAACACTGTCAATGATAGGATAATATCCATATACCTACAAGGAAGACCAGTTAATACAACTATTGTTCAAATTTATGCATAACCAATAAGGCCAAAGATGAAGAAATTGAAGATTTTTACCAACTTCTGCAGTCAGGATGCATAGATAATTACTGGTGATTGGAATGCGGAAGTTGGAAACAAAGAAGAATGATTGATAGTTGGAAAATATGGCCTTGGTGATAGAAACAACACTGGAGATCGCATGACAAAATTTTGCAAGACCAATGACTTCTTCATTGCAAATAGCTTTTTTCACCAACATAAAAGGCAGCTATACACGTGGAATACACAGGAATCAAATTGACTACATCAGTGGGAAGAGACAATAGAAAAGCTCAATATCATCAATCAGAACAAGGCCAGGGGCCGACTGTGGGACAGACCATCAATTGTTCCCACGCGAATTCAAGTTTAAGTTGAAGAAAATTAGAACAAATCCACTAGGGCCAAAGTACGACCTTGAGTATATCCCACCTAAATTTAGAGACCGTCTCAAAAATAGATTTGACCCACTGAACACTAGTGACCATAGACCAGATGAGTTGTGGAATGACATCAAGGGCATCATACATGAAGAAAGCAAGAGGTCACTAAAAAGACAGGAAAGAAAAAAAGACCAAAATGGATGTCAGAAGAGACTGAAATGTCTCTTGAATGTCGAATAGCTAAAGCAAAAGGAGGAAATGATGAAATAAAAGAGCTGAACAGAAGATTCAAAGGGCAGCTCGAGAAGACAAAGTAAAGTCTTATAATGAAATGTGAAAGATCTGGAGATAGAAATGCAAAAGGGAATAACACATTCAGCATTTTCCAAGCTGAATGAACTGAAGAAAAAATTCAAGCCTCGAGTTGCAATATTGAAGGATTCTACAAGGAAAATATTAAACAATGCAGGAAGCATCAAAAGAAGACGGAAGGAATACAGTCACTGTGCCAAAAGGAATTGGTTGATGTTCAGTCATTTCAGGAGGTGGCATATGATCAAGAACTGATGGTACTGAAGGAAGAGGTCAAAGCTGCACTGAAGGCATTGGAGAAAAACAAGGCTCCAGGAACTGATGAAATACCAGTTGAGATGTTTCAACAAATTGGTGCAGCACTGAAAGCATTCACTTGTCCGTGCCAAGAAATTTAGAAGATAGCTACCTGGCCAACCAACTGGAAGAGATCCATATTTGTACCCATTCCAAAGAAAGGTGATCCAACAGAATGTGGGAATTATTGAACATCACGAATATCACACACAAGTAAAATTTTAAGGAAGGTCATTGAAAAGCTGTTACAGCAGTACATTGACAGGGAACTGCCAGAAATTCAAGCCAGATTCGCAAGAGGATGTGGAACCAGGGATGTCATTGCTGATGTCAGATGGATCCTGGCTAAAAGCAGAGAATTTCAGAAAGATGTTTACCTATGTTTTATTGACTATGAAAGGCATTTGACTGATTGGATCGTAACAATTTACAGATAACATTGGAATGACTGGGAATTCCAGAACACTTAATTGTGCTCATGAGGAACCTGTACATAGACCAAGATGCAGTTGTTTGAATGGAATAAGGGAATACTGTACAACTTAAATCAAGAAAGATGTGCATCGGGGTTGTGACCTTTCACCATACTTGTTCAATCTGATGCTGAGCAAATAATTTGAGAAGCTGGACTATATGAAGAAGAATGCAGCATCAGGATTGGAGGAAGACTCATTAACAACCTGCGATTTGCAGATGACACAACCTTGCTTGCTGAATACGAAGAGGACTTGAAGCACTTACTGATGAAGACCAAAGACTACAGCCTTCAGTATGGATTACACCTCAACATAAGGAAAACGAAAATCCTCACAACTGGACCAATAAGCAACATAAGGATAAATGGAGAAAATACTGAAGTTATCCAGGATTTTACTTCAATCCACAATCAACGCCAAAGGACACAGCAGTCAAATCAAATGACAAATTGCACTGGGCAAATTTGCTGCAAAAGATCTCCTTAAAGTGTTAAAAAGCAAAGATGTCACTTTGTGGACTAAGGTATGCCTGACCCAAACCATGGTGTTTTCCATCACCTTATATGCATGTGAAAGCTGGACAATGAATAAGGAAGACTGAAGAAGAATTGAAGCCTTTGAATTATGGTGTTGGCAAAGAATATTGAGTATACCATGGGTTACCAGAAGAATGAATAAATCTGTCTTGAAAGTACAGCCAGAATGCTCCTTAGGAGCAGGGATGGCAAGACTTCGTCTCACTTTGGACATGTTATCAGGAGGGACCAGTCCCCGGGGAAGGACATCAGGCTTTGTAAAGTAAGGAGTCAGCGAAAGAAAGGAAGAGCCTTGGAAAGATGGATTGGTGCAGTGGTTGCAACAGTGGGCTCAAGTGTAACAATAATTATGGGGATGGCACAGAACTGGGCAGTGTTTCATTCTGTTGTTCACAGAGTAGCTATGAGTCAGAACCGACTCGATGGCACCTAACAACAACATAGGGATATATCAATGGCATATACACACCCATGCATACATACACATATGTGTTTCTGTATGTATAGATATTTAATTTTGTTAGTACAGTGTCTTAGTTATCTAGTGCTGCTATAACAGAAATACCACAAGTGGATGGCTTTAACAAACAGAAATTTATTCTCTCACAGTCAAGTATGCTAGAAGTCTGAATTCAGGGTGTCACCTCTGGAGGAAGGCTTTACCTCTCTGCTGGTTCTGGGAGAAAGTCCTTGTCATCAACCTTCCCCTGGTCTAGGAGCTTCTCCATGCAGGAACCCTGGGTCCAAAGGATGCGCACCTCTCCTGGTTCTTGCTTGTTGGTAATGTGGTCCCTCCTCTCTCTGCTCGCTTCTAGTTTTTATATCTCAAAAGAGATTGACTCAGGATACAACCTGATGTTATAGGTTGAGTCCTGCCTCATTAGCGTAACTGCCTCTAATCCTGCCTCATTAACATCATAGAGGTAGGATTTACACCACAAAGGAAAATCACATCAGATGACAAAACGGTGGACAATCACACAATACTGGGAATCACAGCCTGGCCAATTTGACACACATTTTTCGGGGACACATTTCAATCCATATCATTACAGTTTTAGATTTACAGAGAAATTAAACAAATAGTATAGAGAGTTCCCATGTACCCCTCTCCCACATTTTCCCCTATTATTAAATCTTTCGCTAGTGTGATACATTTGTTACAGTGAATGAACCAATGAATTATTATTAACTAAAATCCATAGTTTACATTAGGGTTTACCCTCTGTGCTATACAGTTTTATAGATTTTGACAAATACATAACACTGTGTATCCACCATTACAGCATCATGCAGAATAGTTTTATGGCCCCCAAAAAATCCACTATGCTCCTCCTATTCATCACTCCCTCCTCCTCCCCTTGAACTCTGGCTATCACTGATCTTTTATTATCTCTAGTTTTTTCTAGAATGTCATACAGTTGTAATCATACAGTATACAACCTTTTCATACTGGCTTCTTTTACTTAGTAATATGCATTTAAGGTTCCTCCATGTCTTTTTATGGTTTGATAGCTCGTTTCTTTGATTTCTGAATAATATTCAATTGTATGGGTATATCCCAGTTTATCCACCCACCCATTTAATGGTTCTTTCCAGTTTTTGGTGATTATAAATAAAGCTACTATAAACATTTAGGTGCTGGTTTCTGTGTGAATGTAAGTTTTCAATTCATCTGGGTAAATACCCAGGAGCATGGTTGCTGGATCATATGGTAAGCCTATGTTTAGCTTTGTAAGAAACTGCCAAACTGTCTTCCAAAGTAGCTGTACCATCTTTTATTTCCACCAGCAGTGAATGAGAGTTCCTGCTGCTCCATATCCTTCTCAGCATTTGGTACTGTCAGTTTTTTTTTTTTTTTTTTTTTTGGTGGGGAAGGGATTTCAGCCATTCTAATAGGTGTGTAGTGGTGATTTTTCCCTTTTAACTCTTAAGGTAATATTACTATGTGTTTAGAGCAGAAAGATAACTCTAACTGTGGTGTGGTGAGTGAAGGCATCCAACGTGGTGTCAAGCAGTGCAGGCGCCAACCTTTGTTGGAGAAACTTTTAGGTTAGATTGAAGGTCAGCTGGATGTATGTGGTCCTCCAACTTCTTAACATCCCAGGGAGAGCCTTGCAGGATCCAAGGACCTCTGTGGTTTGTTCTTCAGGAGAAGGACTCTACCCCTTGTTACTGTACATTTTAAAGGGCAATTTAGAAAGAACAGGGAACACCTGGCCACACCTTTGGCAATAGGGGCTGCTATGTGTATGAGAATGGCTTTGCAGGTCGGAGAAAACCAGTCGGAGCTTGGGCAGCTGCTGTCCAGGGACACAGTGTACTTGTGCTGTTATCACCAGACAGACTTCCTGGTGGAGGGATCCTACCAGGGCCAGCCATGAGATGTGCCTGTCCTTGCTTACAATACCATCCTAACTCAAAGTCCCTACTCACCCTTCGGTCAATTCCAACTTAACTCCTTTATCAAAACTGTTCTTGCCAAGGTTACCAAAGTCCTCCATGTTGTTAAATCCAATGAAAAATTCTTAATCCTCATTTCACTAAACTTCTTAGCTGTTGTTAGCTGCTATCAAGCCAGCCCCTGACTCATGATGAACCCATGTACAATGGTGCACAATGCTACCTAGTCCTGCACCATCCCTGTGACCGATTTTGAATTGGACATTGTGATCCATAAATTTTTCATTGGCCAGTTTTTGGAAGTA
Organism: Loxodonta africana; assembly: GCF_030014295.1. Lineage (NCBI taxonomy): Eukaryota > Metazoa > Chordata > Mammalia > Proboscidea > Elephantidae > Loxodonta > Loxodonta africana. The sequence continues at coordinate 169,837,977 of NC_087345.1, read as the reverse complement.
GATCACTAGGCCTTTCTTCTTAGTCTGTCTTAGTCTAGGAGCTAAGATTCTTAGTTGTTGTTAACCCAGTGCCGTAGAGTCAATTCCGACTCATAGCGACCCTATAGGACAGAGTCGAACTGCCCCATAGAGTTCCCAAGGAGCACCTGGTGGATTCATACTGCAGACCCTTTGGTTAGCAGCCATAGCATTTAACCACTACGCCACCAGGGTTGTTGTTAGTTACCGTCAAATTAGCTCTGACTCATGGTGACCTTGTATGTAACAGATTAAACGTTGCCCAGTCCTGCGCCATCTTCATGATTGTTGCTATGTTTGAGTCCATTGTAGTGACTATTGTGTCAACCCATCTCATTGAGGATTTCCCTTGTTTTCACCGACCCTCTGCTTTACCAAACATGATGTCTGTTTCTGACAATTAGACTTGCCTGATGCTATGTCCAAAGTAAGCAAGCCAAGGTCTTGCCATCCTCACTTCTAAAGAGCATTCTGGTTGTATTTCTTTTAAGACTGATTTGTTCATTTTTCTGGAAGTCTGCAGTATATTCAATATTCTTCACCAGCACCACAGTTTAAATGTGTCAGTTCTTCTTAGTAGCACTCCATATGTTTTCTTCTTGAAAACAATCTTCTCTTGAATTTTGTGGCAGTTAATCATCCTTGCCTTTATTCTATCTTTTTAGCCACTAATTTTCCATCTTGTTTGTTAGCCTTGTTTCTTCAAGGTCCCCCCAAAATGATAGCCTCTCTCTGCTCATCTCTGGACTTCCTTCTCATTCTCTAATCTTTTCTCTGCAAGTTACCTTACAACCCTTAAAAGAGCCCCTCTTTGCCAACAACTTGACTCAGGCTTCTCTGTGATCTACTAACTTATATATTCAACTTGGATCCACTTGGGTATTTTATAAGCATCTCATAGTTAATACTTCTACAACTTAACTCTTTTCTTCTCTCCCTAAATGATAATATTCTAATAAAGGAAGTCACTGTCTTTCCCATTCCTTAAACAAAATACCTGGAATTAATCCTTGATATTTCTCTTGCTCTTATTCTCCATGTCTGGTCCATGCCAAGACCTATGAGTCTAACTCTAAAGTATTTGAAATCAATCCACTGCTTTTTATTTCCATTGCAAGGGTGACCAACTGTTCTGGTTTGCCCAGGACCAAGAGGCTTCCAGATGTGGGACTCTCAATGCTAAAACTGGGAATGTTTCAAGCAAATCTAGCCTATTCATTAGCCTATCCACGCACAAACCAGCTTAGGACGCCATTGCCTCTCACTTACACTGCTGCAGTCACTTCCTATCTGACCTTCCTGCTTCCACTCTCTTACCCCTTCAATCTTAGAATACATATAGAATAGCATGTTAAGATCATAAATAGGATTATGTAGTTTTCTTCTTTAAACCCTTTAACTGCTTTCCATTACAATTAGGGGAAATTACAAAAACTTTAACAGGATGTTCAAGTCCCTTTGTGACCCAGTCCTTTCCTATCTCAAAACTTTGTCTCAGTTGGGCCATTCTCTAGGCATCTATCAATGGCTTCTTTCATTTTCTTGAGAACATCAAACTTTTTTCAGCTCATGGTGTTCATTTTGCCTTTGCATGGTTGGTTCCTTTATATCCTCAGGTCTGCTCTATCTGGAGTTAGTGTCCCAGCTGTTCTCCTTTATGCTGCTCTGTCCATTTTCTTCTAAGCACTTAGCACACTTTCTATGTATCTTATTTATTGTCTGTCTCTCTTGTATGTCCCCACCTCCCCAGTGGTGTATACTTATCCCAGCATTAGAATGAAATGAAGGACCTAAGCAGTTTGTTGCTGCAGCTATAGCCGCTAACCGAGTATAGTAGGTGCTCCATAAATAACCATTGAATTCTTGGGTACTTACCAAAGCATTTTCGTGAGCGGACAAATCTGCTGCAGAATTAAGCTTGTGCACAGCACCTACTGACACCATAGTTTCCTCCAAGCCTGTACACATCTCCCACATTGTCCCCCTTGGGGATGGGGACAAAAATTCTTCTTGCTGTCTATGTCCTTTCTGTATCATGTGTCTTTTAGTCAGTGAAAGGAAAAGAGAGCAGTGTGAAGCCTTCCTCAAAAATGAGACCCTTCACATTCCAGCAAAATGACAGGATAGTTTTCACTGTAGCAGTAAACTGTAGGGATATCAAAATTTCACCAGCATGAATTCACCTGCAGAGACTGAAGAAATAGAGCTTCCTTCTTTCTGCTGTTACAGCAGGTTATTAATGTTTTTTTTAGGGATCAGTTTTCATGGGTAATTGACACTCTTTCAAGCATTACAGAGAAATAAAAGGAACTCAATCTTTCTGTAATTCTTTCCAAAATGAACAATAGTTTCCTTATTTTACAGGTTAAAATTTAAACTTTGAGCTGTAATAAAAAAAAGTGTTTACTCTTTTTGAACAGCTTTTTTGTGATATAACTTACATATAAATTTTGCCCTTTTAAAGTGTACAATTCACTGATTTTTAGTGTCTGGGCAGAGTTGTGCAAATATCACCACTAATGTTAGAAAATTTTCATTATCTCAAATGAAAGTCCATACCCATTAGTGATCACTTCCCATTGACCCATCCCCTCAGCCGCTGGCAACTAATAACCTGCTTTCTGTTTCTATGGATTTGCCTACTGTGACGTTTAATGTAAATGGAATAATACAATATTTGACCATCTGTGAATTGAATTCTTTTACTTAGTATGTTTTTAAGGTTCACCCAGGTTACAGTATTCTTTTTTGTTGATGAATAATATTCAGTTGTATGAACATGTCACATTTTGTTTATCCATTCTTCAGTTGGTGGACATTTGGTTTTGTTTCTATTTTTTGGTTATTGTGAATAGTGCCGCTATGAACATATGTGCACAAGTTTTTGTTTGAACATACGTTTTCAATTCTCTCGGGTATAAACCTAGGAGTGAAATTGCTGAATCGTATGCTAATCGTATGTTTAACATTTTAACAAATAGCCGTACTGATTTCCAAAGTGGCTGCACCGTTTTACGTTCCCTCCAGCAGTGTACGAGGGTGCTAGCTTCTCCATATACTAGCCAATATTTGCCATTGTCCATCTTTTTGATATAGCCATCCTAGTGAGTGTGAGGAAACCCTGGTGGTGTAGTGGTTAAGTGCTACGGCTGCTAACCAAAAGGTCGGCAGTTCGAATCCACCAGGCACTCCTTGGAAACTCTATGGGGCAGTTCTACTCTGTCCTATAGGGTTGCTATGAGTCAGAATCGACCCAACGGCAGTAGTTTGGTTTGGTTTGGTTTGGTTTGGTTTGGTTTGGTTTGGTTTGGTTTGGTTTGGTTTTGGTTTAGTGAGTGTGAAGTGATATCTCACTGTGGTTACTTTTCGTAGGTCTTATTTCTTGTTCAGTCAGTTTCAGTAGTTGTGTCTTTCTAGGAATTTTTTCCTTTCATCTAGGTTATCTAGGTTTGTTGGCATACAGTTGTTCATTGTATTCCCTTATGATTTTCTTATTCCAGTAAGGTTGATGGTGATGCCTTTCTTTCATTCCTGATTTTATTATCTTTTTTCCCTTGGTCAGTCTAGCTAAAAGTCGATTTTGTTGATCTTTTTAAAGAACCAACATTTGCTATTTTTGAAGTTCTTTATCTTTCTATTCTCTATTTCATTTAAAAAATTAGTTTGCTCTTCTTTTTTCATTTCTTAAGTTGGAAAGGTTAGGTTATTGGTTTGAGATCTTTTTAAATAAAAGCATTTGCAGCTATAAATTCCCCTACTCACTATTTAAAGGAGATCATGCTTAGTAGAGGGTCAGCAAAAATGATAGAAGCCTTCAGTGAGATGGATTGACACAGAAGTTGAAACAATAGACTCAACCGTACAAATAGTTATAAAGATGTCGCAGGACTAAGCAACATTTCATTCTGTTAACATAAGGTCACTATGAGTTGGAGCTGATTCGACCGCAACTAACAACAAACATTTGATCAAATTAAATTTTGACAACTTAAGCTTTTAGAAATTCTCTAAAATATAAAATACGTTTGATTTTGTTTCTGTTGTGTGTATAGAAATAATAAAGGCTTTATTTTTTTGAGGAAAACTCCTGTGTTTTATAAGTAAGGCTTTATTTTGACAAATAAGAAAAACATTTTCAAAAGGATTAAAAAAATAACCACACTAATAGCAACTAACAATTTTTAAAGATCTTTAAAAATCCGAGATGCTGGCTCCCACCCCCAGATATTCTGATTTAATTGATATGGGGTGCAAGCTGGGTGTGAGGAGTTTTAATAGCTCCTTGGGTGATTCTAGTGTGCAAACAAAGTTTGAGAACCATTGTCTTAACAACTGTGTTTTCTGCTTCTCTAAAACAAATTTTCAAAAAAATAATGCTTGAATAAATTACTTCAAAATATATAGATAACTCACTTGGTTTTTCAACCATATCTCTTTTATATGAAAATTGTTCAACCCAATTAATACAATAAAGGGTAGCTAAAAGCTCCTTGGAAACCCTGGTGGCGTAGTGGTTAAGTGCTACAGCTGCTAATCAAGAGGTCGGCAGTTCAAATCCACCAGGCGCTCCTTGGAAACTCTGTGGGGCAGTTCTACTCTGTCCTATAGGGTCGCTATGAGTCGTAATCAACTCGACGGCAGTGGGTTTGGTTTTGGTTTGGTTTAGAAGCTCCTTAAGTGCACTATATGGAAATCTTGAGTGTATAGTAATTCATTTGGAAAAGATACAGCGATTCCAGCTGACTTCAAAGCTGCTGAAATAGCTCTTGAAGCCAGCCATGCTTCCAGGAGTATAGTGTTTAGATCATGGGAGTTAAGACTCCCGCTACACTCTGCTCTGACTGGATCACATCTGGGATCCATGTTAAACTCTGGTGTGTTTTTGGAGGAACTTTTGATAAAGGAGATCTATGAAACCATTTTTGTCATGGGCTGAATTGTGTCCCTCCAAAATATATGTCAACTTGGTTAGGCCATGATTTCTGGTATTGTGTGATTGTCCACCATTTTGTGATCTGATGTGATTTTCTTATGTGTTGTAAATCCTATCTCTGTGATGCTAATGAGGCAGAATTAGAGGTAGTTATGATAATGAGACAGGACTCAATCTACAAGAATAAGCTGTGTCTGAAATCAGTCTCTTCTAAGATATAAAAGAAAGAATCAAGCAGAGAGTTGGGGAACTTCATTACCACCAAGCAAGTAGAACCAGGAGCATGCATCCTTTGGACCAGGGGTCCCTGTGTTGAGAAGCTCCTTGACCAGGGGAAGATTGATGGCAAGAACCTTTCCCCAGGGCCAACAGAGGGAGAAAGGCTTCTAGAGCTGGCACCCTGAATTTGGACATCTAGCCTTCTAAACGGACAGAGAATAAATTTCTGTTTGTTAAAGCCAGCCACTTGTGGTATTTTTGTTACAGCAGCACTAGATAACTAAGACAATTTTATATGAAAATTGTTTGAAGGTACTGGGGATATTTCATCACAACAGAGAAAACAAGGGAGACTGGACAGCTGGCTTCAAATATGAGAAGAACATTCATGTAGCATAGCATTTGTTATATTAACATAATATTGTATTTCAGGTTCGTTATGAGTTAAATACGCTCATCTGCTGAATGGGAAGCTAACCACACTTTCATGAAAAAATGTGATGTAATAGGCCCAACAACAGAAGAGATTGGAAAACAATCACTTCATATGTTGGAGACTTCTATTTTTGGAGTATAGTAATTCATATAGTTAAATTTTGTTTTCTTTCAAGATTATGGTTTCAAGTTTTGTTCTTAGCCTGATCCAGGTAACTTAGCTCAACTCCAGGTAATTCAGCATTTGACTGAATCTTAACAGGAAAGTACTTTCTTTATCTTAATGAATCTGTTGATTACTGAGTAAACCAACACTCTGCAATGGAATCGATTATGACTCATAGCAGCCCTATAAAACTGAGTAGAACTGCCCCATAGGGTTTCCAAGGAGCAGCTGATGGATTTGAACTTCCAGCCTTTTGGTTAGCAGCTGAGGTCTTAACCACTGTTCCACCATGACTCTGATTACTGAGAATAAGGGGGAAAATTGGAAAAATGTATATCAAAAAATCATACAAATGATAGCTATTTTATGATAATATGACTTACATTTATTTAGTACTCGCACTTGTTACAAACTTCTTGCAAATATGTCATTGGTTAAGAATGTCATTGAATTAACTGTTTAAGCCTCTGGATATACAATACCAAAATCCTTCACCATTGAGTTGATTCCAAATCACAGCGACCCAATAGGACAGAGTAGAGCTGCCCCATGGGGTTTCCAAGGAGTGGCTAGTGAAGTCAAACTGCCAACCTTTTGGTCACCAGCCGTAACTCTTAACCACCTGTGCCACCAGGGCTCCAGACATACAATAGTGCCTCATAATACAGACCTCCTTATTCATGGAATATTGCATCTAAAGCAGAATCTCCACAAGACATAGTAAAATGGAAAAATCACAGATGTCTGGGATATTTAAAAAGATTTTTAAAAAATTAAGCTAAGGAAGCAGGGGGGAGAAAACCCACCACTAAATCTATTCTCCTTATTTTACTGGTGATCTAGTTACGTAAAGCTACCCCTCAAAGTATAATAAACTTTATGCTATGTAGATCTAGACTATGAGGACTGTATCAATTTTTTTTACCTGAAACTAATTTATATTTCCTTTAATTTAGAAGGAAAAGGGTAATAGTTGATATTATAATTTCGAGTTTTGAACTACATTTAAGAGTGTAGGTAATGCTGAATCAGTGATAATTTTTTTAAAAAGCTGTAGGACTTGTTAACAACTAGGAACAGAGCTAGGATCTTATTGTGGTAGAGCCACACAAACAAACTCTCTGTTCTCCTTGAGCGTACACAGATAGTCCCCAACTTACAATGTATTCAAGTTATGACCAACTGCACTTATGTTTTGTTTTTTTTGTACATCTTATAGTTAAAAAAAAAAAAAATTTTTTTTTTTTTTTTATAGTTAGTAGCATATAAAAAAAACATACCAAACCCATTGCCGTCGAGTCGATTCCGACTCATAGCAACCCTATAGGACAGGGTAGAACTGCCCCATAGGGTTTCCAGGGAGCACCTGGTGGATTCGAACTGCTGACCTTTTTGGTTAGCAGCTGTAGCTCTTAACCACTATGCTACCAGGGTTTCCACATACTACATAAAATGTTAAAATATATCTATCTGTAAGTTTTTAAGTAATGTTTCCAACCCCCAAAGACAAATAAAGATTGACAGGATTTATAAAGATACTGATAATAAAAGGAAATAATAATGAAAACTAAAAAAAAAAATGAGGTATTCGACTTTCGTCAGAACCAGCTTACGATGGAGCTGTCAGAATGGAATCCCGTTGTAAATCGGAAGCTACCTTTTGCTTATTCTGCTCTGAAGGTAGCATTTTTGAAACTTCTTATCACAATATGCTATTTTTAAGTCTTTTCCAAATACTCTGTTCTGTATCTTACCTTCTCTCTGTGCCACAAAGTGATGCTTTTATAGCTCTTCCAGTTACAAACAACTTTATCTTCAGTCGTGTTGCACTCGCCTTGTATCTGCTTTAAAGTTGCAGTACGCGTATCTCACCTCCTCACACCACTGCCAGTTCTTTTTGCTGGAGGCAGAGCGGGACTTTCATACCCATTGGTTTAATTGCTCTTTGCCAAAACATCCAGTTTTCTGTTTTCCTCCTTAATCTGTAAACAGCATCTTAATATTTTCCTATTAGTTGAATTTTAAGTGAACATCAGTATTTTGCGGTTTTACAGTTTTCAACTTATGTATGTACTTCATTTTGTAAAATTTGAACTTGACACCTTTTCCTACTTTTCCAATCATTCAAGCTGTATTTTAATAGCATTATAAAGGTGTTTCATATTCTCTTTCTCAATTACTATTTTTGTTTGTCTTACCATTGGCAGATATCATTGGCAAAATAAGTTGATCTTTTTGGAACTATTAACCCCTTAACTTGTAAAGATCCTTCTGATTGTTTAATATGGCTTAATATGAAAAATTTAATTATTGGTACTTCTGAGGACACAAGGGGTCGTGGTGGTGCAGTGGTTAAGTGCTTGCTTGCTAACTGAAGGGATGGTGGTTTGAACCCACCAGGCGCTCCGCAGGAGAAAGTTGTGACAGTCTGCTCCCATAAAGATTACAGCCTTAGAAACCCTATGAGGCAGTTCTACTCCGTCTTACAGGGTTGCAATGAGTCGAAATTGACTCGATAGCAACGAGTCTAAGTACACAGGGTATAGTGAAAAGACAGTAAATGAGACATCAGGAATCTGAGGTTAATTTTCAATTTTGTCATTAACTATCTAGGAGCCTTGGACAAATCACCTAACTTTTGTTGCCTCTGCGTCTATAAAAAGGGGATGTCATGACTTCCTTAAGGGAGATGTATGTGGAAGTCGATTTTAAACTGCAAAAATCAGGCTGTCATTGTTTATACTCTTACTGTTATTGGAGCCCTGGTGGCCCAGTGGTTAAGTGCTACGCCTACTAGCCAAAAGGTCAGCAGTTCGAATCCACCAGCTACTCCTTGGAAAACCTATGGGGCAGTTCTACTCTATTCTATAGGGTCGTTATGAATCAGAATTGACTCCAAGGCAATAGGTTTAGGTTTTTTTTTTTTTTTTTTTGGTATTATTGTTATTGAGGGTTTTCGCATTGCAGATGAAAAATTTGAATTGTGCATAACCAACATTGTACCGGTGGTGCAATTGGCAAAGACTAGTTTTTATGATATGTGAGAAGGTGGGGAATGTGGTGAATTTGCCCAGTCGTTTAGCATCAGCAAAAGACAGTTTTGGCAGAGTAATTCCTTTTTCCATCCTCAAATATACTGTCTTCCTTTCCACAGAAGCTATGGAGGCAATACGTCATATGTTTAAAATCTTTAAACCTAAAGAGAAAAAAAATTTCACCTTCAAAACAAACGAAACTTAGAGGGGTCTGTAGGCTTTTGAATCTAACGTTTCACTGTCCCAAGAACTGTGAACGTTATAAGACTTCAGTGAGCCATGCCCATGATCTCATTGAGACCTTGGCTCCCTCTATCTCATACCATGCACCTTAGGAAGTTCTTGGACCAGCAGCAGATGTGATCACTTTTGATCTTTTTCCCAGCATGGCCCCAGTGCTATGGCTTGCTCTCTCTGCTGATAAAGCAGTGAGGGAGTCAAGAAGTCATGAGATGCTTTATGACGTTGACTTGGGAGTAGCAAGGCTGATTCGACATTTGTCTTGTTGAACCAATCTTATCAATTTATATTCCATCATACGTAGTTAATACTTTTTACTTTTTTGTATTTGTGACTGTGACTAAGAATCTTAAAAACATCTCACAACTCACCAGTTGCCACTGAGCTGACTCCAACTCATGGCATGTGTGTCAGAGTAGAACTGTGCTCTTTAGGGTTTTCACTGGCAGATTTTTCAGAAGTGGATCGCCAGGCCTTTCTTCTGAGACGTGTCTGGGTAGATTCAAGCCTTCATCCTTTTGATTAGCAGCTAAGCGAGTTTTGCACCACCCAGGGGCTCCATCTTAAAGATATAGTCCTCTTTATACTTTTTTTTTTTTTTTTTTTAATGATTCAGCAGGTTTATTGAATATCCACTGTGTTACAGACAGAAGGCTATTTCCTAAGGGGGAATTAAAGAAGAACAAGACCAGCTGTCTCTGTTCTTGAAGAGCTCACAAATTATTGGGAGAAGGACCCACAGGCAAATAATTACAGTACAGTGAACAAAAGGCTACAGATGCCCTTGACTGCAAATGACTTGAAATCAGATTTTAGGCTTAGTTGATTTGGCAGCTCAACAATGTCTTCAAGGACTGAGGCTATTTTCCTCTTTCTCCCATTCCCAGTGTGACTTGTAATGATTCCTTCTCATGAGTAGGAAAACTTTCCCAGAAGATTCCTAGGAGACATCCTCTCAGACTACACTGGCCACAACTGGGCTAAGCAAATCATTGGCAAGAAGAATGTGACTCCCATGGTGGGTTTAGGCCAATCAGGAATTAGCGCTGGACTGTGGAGGCTCTTTTTCTTTATTCTTGTGTGTGAGAGGTAGACACCCAAACAAAATCAAGGCTTGGCCACAAAGGCAGAATTGGGGAAATGGATTTTGGAGAAAATGATACTCTAAGAGTATGGAGGGGAGGAAGTAACCAATAATAAGAAAGGGATAGGGAAAACTTCATGGAGGAGGTGTTTTTTAAGCTACTATTATGAGTCTGAGCTTGCAGGTAAAAAGAAAAAGGAAAAAGAAAGTAAAAGTAGAAAGCCAAGGAAAATGAGGGAAATTCTCAATGAGATGGATTGACACAATGGCCTCAACAACGGACTCAGACATACCAAGAATCTTAAAGATGGGGCAGGACCAGACAACATTTCATTCTGTGATACATGAGGTTGTCATGCATCAGAGCCAACTTGACCGAAACTAGCAACAACAAAGATAATAACATATTCAAAGATGTGAAAGAACGTGGCACTTTAGGGAACAGCAATAATTCTGTGAGGCTGGAGTACAGTTCATGCAAAAGCGTATACTGGGGAATAAGACAAGAGAGTGTGGTTTGGTGGACTCATAGTGGCCGTATAGGACAGGATAGAACTGCCCCATAGGGTTTCCAAGGCTGTAATCTTTACGCAGGCAGACTGCCACATCTTTCTCCTGTGGAGTGGCTGGTGGATTTGAACTGCTGACCTTTTGCTTAGCAGCCAAGTGCTTAGCCACTGGGCTCCCAGGGCTCCTTCTCACTCTCACATCTGTATTAAAGGATGATTTCTGCACCCAGAGTCCCCTTCTCACTGGATAACTACTCATCCCCTCGGCTTTAGCTTACAAACATCCTCTTGGGGAGGCAGTCCTTGAATCTCTGTACTAGCTAAGATTCCCTTGTTGTTTGTATTGTAGTATCTTTACCTCCCTCCCCTTAGTGCTGGTCATAATACTTGTGATTTTTTAGTGCCTGTTTTCCCCACTACATTATAAGCAACATGATGGCAAAACAGCATATTTCTTATTTACTGTTACATCCCTAATAGCTAGCAGTGTCTCCCATGTAATAGTCATTCTATAAATATTTTTTGAAACTTAATTTTATGTGTGTATTATATATGTGTGTGTAATTTATATATATATATATATATAATGTATGCATGTATAGATATTAGAAACCCTGGTGGCGTAGTGGTCAAGAGCTGCAGCTGCTAACCAAAAGGTTGGTAGTTGAAATCCACCAGGCACTCCTTGGAAGCTGTATGGGGCAGTTCTGCTCTGTTCTTATAGGGTAGCTATGAGTTGGAATCTACTCAACAGCAATGGGTTTTATGTATAGATATTATAGACATACATATATATATAATACATACATACATAGAAATTATGTGCAATTTAAAAATAAAGTGAGTTTGTCTTTCACGCCAAAGGTGTACCACATAGATGTATCGCTGCTTTCTGCTTTAGGAAAAAATACCCATAAATATAGGTTTAGTTTTTATTATATCTTTATTTTTATTTTTATCTAGGATGCTGGAGAAATGGTTCGTTCTTTTGTTGGTGGCTTGGAACTTGTTGTCAATTTACTAAAGTCAGACAACAAAGAAGTTTTGGCGAGTGTTTGTGCTGCTATCACCAATATAGCAAAAGATCAAGAAAATCTAGCTGTTATTACAGATCACGGGGTCGTCCCTTTATTGTCCAAACTCGCAAATACAGTAAGTAACACACATGCTTTTATTTTAATACATGTCACAAAATGTCAGGGCTTAGTGGCAATAATGACAAGCTTAAAAGTCAGGATACCTGGATTCAAGTTTAATATTCATCACTTATGAGGTTTGCAGTTTTGGTCAATTTATTTAATTTCTGAGGCTAATAGATGTGAAAATGTATTTTAAACCATAAAATGTTAATATGCAAGGTTCTTGTAAAAAAGAGGCTTGTTGTTATTCGTCATTGGCAAGTAAAGTGGTGGCAAATATAAGTACTATTAAAAAGTATTAACTCTCATCTGCAGGGCTCCTTTTTTTTCCTCTCATCTTCACCACCATCGTCACTATTATTATCCTTAAGATAATTGTCTGTGCCAATATTACAAGCTAAATGTGCCTCCCTGGCTTAGCAAGCTCGAATCGATGACATTCTTGAGCTAGAAGACTTTGGCAGTCACTGGGTTGTGAGATGAAATAAGCAGGCTTAAGAGACAATGACTTCACCACGACCAGAAGTATTTGAGCATAACTTGGACTACCACTTGGAACAAATGTTGTGGATCAGAAATTCAAACATCGGAAGGATTCTTGGTCTAGAGGACTTTTTAGGGCCAACCTAATACTGAATTGCTAAGAGTATCTGCCCGTTTCAGTTGTGGCCTGAATCAAGAGAACAGCACAATTAATAAAGAGAAAATAAAATCCTATTCAGTTATATTACATCTATATGAGATACTTATATACAAGCAGAGGGGTATCATCTGCGTAAAGAATACAAAAAGAAAAAAGGAAGACTCAAAGCACATCATTATGTCTGACACGCTGTCTTCTCCTTTCAGAAACCAAGGTGTGTTATTGATATAGACGTATTCCTAGGGTGAAGAAGTAGAGGCAATCTACTTATCCCAGTTATTTGAAAAATTCCCTTAAGAATATCTAACAGTCTAAATATTTTTATTGCTAAACAATTTGCTGATCTGTAACTTTGTGTTCTGGGTGGACTTACGAGGAAATCAAGCCTCGAGCAAATGGCTGATCACTTTTGAGCAAACTATCTCCATTAAGTTCAGAAAATGACACAAGTTATGGTTGAACTTTGCTCCATTGATGACCCACCAAAGCACTAGCTCCCCTTAAGACACCCCCGAAGTAGCCCTCTCTTGACTCATTGACATCTTAGTTGGTAATAAAAATCTAACACATAAACATGATCTCACAGGATCATTAAAATGCCTTTACCACAATTCATTCTCCTTTGTGCAGAATAACGATAAACTGAGGCGTCATCTAGCAGAAGCAATTGCACGTTGCTGTATGTGGGGCAGAAACAGAGTGGCCTTCGGTGAGCACAAAGCAGTGGCTCCACTAGTGCGTTACCTGAAATCAGATGACACCAACGTGCACCGAGCAACAGCTCAGGCCTTGTACCAACTCTCAGAAGACGCTGATAACTGTATCACCATGCATGAGAATGGAGCCGTAAAGGTACAGTGGAATGCCTTTGTGATTTAGGCCAAGTTAGGCAAGTGTAGGCTGGAAAAAACGTAAGTGATTTTAAGGTTTTACTAAAGAGGGTATTTTAATGAGCCAAGTTATCGTGGCTGTGCTGTAGAAAAGTTTTATAGATATAGAATTTTTCTAAGACCAAAGAATATAGAATGTACTTAGCAAAATAAGTAATCATTCCATAATTTGCATTTGGTTAAAGCAAGCACACAGTGCGTGAACAATCAGTAGTATTCACAATTCTATTTAATATATTGTTTACTTGGCAGGTAAATAATAAAAGATAGTCATATCCATATGTCATTGTTGTTAGGTGCCATCAAGTTCATCTTGACTCATAGTGACCCCATATGACATAGTAGAACTGCCCTGAAGGGTTTCCTAGGCTGTCATCTTTACGGGAACAGATGGCCAGGTCTTTTTCCTGCAGAGCCGCTGAGTGGGTTTGAACTGACAATCTTTTGGTTAGCAACAGAGCACTCAGCCATTGTGCCACCAGAGCTCCTTCATAACCATGTAGGCACAACATAAACAGCAAAGGAGCTGGCTGTCAACAGGACTTAGGGTTCACAGTTGTCACCATAGTAACAAAAGACCAACTCAAAGACCTGATTTTTTTAATATCTGGGCATCAAGCTTTCTGTGCCTTTAGCCGATATACAGGAGTCCCACAGTTAAGTGCTTGGCTGCTAACTGAAAGGTTGGCAGTTTGAATCCACCCAGAGGTGCTGTGGAAGAAAAGCCTGGTGATCTACTTCTGGAAAATCACCCACTGAAAACTCCATGGAGCACAGTTCTACTCAGACACACATGAGGGCACCAGGAGTCAGAATTGACTCCATGACAACTGGTTAACCCACATACAGATAGGAGAGTTTCTGCACATAGACTTCCATGTAATGACACACTGGAAATCACCTAGCACTTCTGAATTGAATATTTTGATGACAATAAATATGAAAAATATTTAAATTAACAGCTCACATGTATTAGAAAAAAACAGATTTAAAATATTAGTTCTTTTCTTTCCTATAGCTTGTTTCTTTGTACAGTATTGTTTTGCTGTGTATTATCCCCATTTGGGGCCTATGACAACCAGATGCCTTTATAATTTGAGATATATGGCCAAACTAGGTTTGAGCTTTCAGACAAAAGTTATTAAAATCTCCAGTTAATCATGTCTAATCAAATCTAGACCCAAACCCGTTGCCGTCGAGTCGATTCTGACTTGTAGGGAGCCTATAGGACAGAGTAAAAATGCCCCATAGGGTTTCCAAGGAGCAGCTATTGGATTTGAACTGCTGACCTTTTGGTTAGCAGCCAAACGCTTAACCACTGTGCCACCAGGGCTATAGATGTGGCAAATATGAAACATCTTAGGAGGAATAAGGAACTTAAAATTCCAATATTATCTTGGGGTGATTATTTTAATTTGTTTTTCAAACCTATTACAGTTGAAGAACGTGTTAATTTTTCTGGAATTAAGCCTAATTTACATTTAAATGTGTCAATCTTTCTGTTATAAGTCTGTTTTTATGACACATAAATTAGGCCAAATTAGTTCCAGCAAGCAAAAACCTGGCAGAAAAAAATACCTTTTTAAATTAAGCACCAATTTTTAAAAGCAAACGATTAAAAAAAAAAAAAAAGTATTGGAATGTTAACTTCCAATAGCTAAAGATTGATGGAAAAAAAATGCTCTCACTTTGATACGATTATGTTTACATTTCTAAAACGAATACATCTCTAATATAAAAGTGTACATTTGATAATAGAGGGAGGACTTGCACAGCTATAAAAATTAAGTAGCCTAGTAAAGTGTCTGACATATAACATATGCTTAGAAAATTGCCAGTTGGTTTAGAAGGAGGATTTCTAGACTACTCAAAAGTTTTATTTATCTAAAATTTAATAAGGTTCATATGTTTTGGTTCAGTTGATTTATATGCCATGTGTATATGCAACCCTCAATTATTTCGTCTAGTGAAAGTTAGTGGAGAATCCAAAATCATTTGTGAATTGTATTCTGTATAAAGTGTTCAAACTGCGTTCACCCATCCATGCAGTTATATTAGAAAAAAAAGAGGCATTCAAAAGGAGGAGGATAAAAAGGGGCAGGAAAGAGAAAGAAAAAAAGGTTTATTGCTCTTCAGACTCTTTCCTGGAGCAGTGCTGGTTCAGAGGTAGAATTCTGGCCCCCCATGCAGGAGACCCAGGTTCAATTCCCAGCCGGTGTACCACACGCTCTGCCACCGCCCCTCTGTCAGTGGAGGCTTGCAGGTTGCTACGGTGCTGAACAGATTTCAGTGGCCCTTCCAGATTAAGATGGACTAGGAAAAAAGGCCTGACAATCTACTTCTGAACAACCAGCGAAAACCCTATGAATCGCAACAGTTTGATCCACAACCAGTCACGGGGCTGGTGAAGGCAGAGGTTCCTTCTGTTGGGGTGGGGTCACCGTGAGACAGGGGTCAGCTGCACGGTAGCTAACGACAGACTCTTTCTCAGGTTACCCTCAGGGATCTCAGGGGCCTCTGTGTCTCAAGTGTTTGCCTTCCTAACTACCTGTTATTTCTACTTGAGAATATGAAAAACAGGACTTTACTTTTTTATTTTGTTAAGTTTACGGCACAAATGTACAATGTGGAGGCAGGATCTCCCTTTTTCCAGCCCTCTCCTCTGAGCCGAGGCCTCTTGGAGTAGCAGGAGAAGCATAAGGACCATTAAGGGGTAGAAAGACATGAAATACTGGGTGTTAGTAGAATAAATGAGATTTGGCAGTCGCTTAGATATGGGAAATACATCAATACTGACTCCAGTTCAGGCTAGATATAGAGGAAGATGCCATCAGCCAAGATAATTCAAGAAAATATTTGGTACCTTAGGGCCCGGCAGTATTCAGGCTCCTTCTCTAATAGGTATTGCTGCTCCCCTGGTCTGCCTTCCCAGACTCCAGGATTATCATTACCTTTTGCTGATCTCTATCCTTGCAGCTCCACAGAAGTTCACATCAGGGCATTTTTATTTTAGGGTGGTTAAATTACCTGTGTTTTTCTTCCTTAATGGTCTTTAGTCTTCTTCTGCCATCCCAAGAGGTCTTGGCTTTTTGGAGCTACCCCTTCTAGCTCAAGCTCAGGCTCAGAAGACAGGGTGGGAAAAAGGGAGACCCCACCTTCGCATTGTATATTTGTGCTGACAAACCTCCATTGTAAGAATGGAGAGACTCATTAACAACCTGCGATATACAGAGGACACAGCTTGCTCGCAGAAAGTGAAGAGGACTTGAAGCACTTCCTGATGAAGATCAAAGACCACGGCCTTCAGTATGGATTACAGCTCAACATAAAACAAAAATTCTCACAACTGGATCAATAAGCAACATCATGATAAACAGAGAAAAGACTGAAATTATCAAAGATTTCATTTTACTTGGATCCACAATCAATACCCATGGAAGCAGCAGTCAAGAAATCAAATGACATATTTATTGCACTGGGCAAATCTTCTGCAAAAGACCTCTTTAAAGTGTTGAAAAGCAAAGACGTCACCTTGAGGACTAATGTGTGCCTGACCCAAGCCATGGTATTTTCAGTTACCTCATATGCATGTGCGAGCTGGACAATGAATAAGGAAGACTGAAGAAGAGCGGATGCCTTTGAACTGTGGTGTTGATGAAGGATAGTGAATATACTACGGACTGCCAAAAGAACAAAGAAATCTGTCTTGGGAAAAGCACAGCCAGAATGCTCCTTAGAAGTGAGGATGGCGAGACTTCACCTCATGTACTTTGAACATGTTGTCAGGAGGGATCAGTCCTGGAGAAGGACATCATGGTTGGTAAAGTAGAGGGTCAGCAGAAAAGAGAAAGACCCTTAATTAGATGGATTGGCACAGTGGCTGCAACAATGGGCTCAAACATAGCAACAATTGTGAAGATGGTGCAGCACTGGGCAGTGTTTCGTTCTGTTGTACATGGGGTCACTGTGAGTCAGAACCGACCCAACGGCGCCTAACGAAAACAAAATTACCTGCAGGAGCCCCAGTGATGTTGCTAAGGTCACCCCCCATGCTAATTACCACAATATTGTAACTAAAACATCAGAAATTTTGGCAAATATAAAAACACCGGCAGAAAGGAAAACAACAGCACTCGTGTGTAGTGTGTGCAGACAAAGCCATGTGATTCAAAGTGTCATTGTAATTGGATAAATAATGACAGCTCTGACAGAAGGTTCAAAAAAATAAATTAGCATAGAGTTTTAGCCTTGTAGGTATATTGATAGATGTAAGCTAGGCTTATGAAAAAATTTTTTGTTGTTACAACTAACTAAAAAAAAAAAAAAAACAGGGATATTTTTATAAAAAATGGTAAATTTCTGCTGAAACCCTGCACAAAAATTTTATAGACAGTCATTTTGATGTCACCCCTCTGACAGTGTCCCCTGGTGCAGTCCACTAAGGAGTCCCTAGGCGGTGCAAATGGTTAACATGCTCAGATGCTAACTGAAAGGTTAGAAGTTCAAGTCCATTTAGAAGTTCCTCGGAAGAAAGGCCTGGTTATTACTTCTGAAAAGTCAACCATTGAAAACACTACGGAGCACAGTTCTACTCTGACACACATGGGGTCATCACGAGTTGGAATCAACTCAGTAGCAACTGGTTTGGTTTTTTTGGTTTAGATGACCTGCAGTGAATGCTGGGTCACAGTGTGGAGCCGCTGACATTTCTGACTTGGAATACATGTAAGGCTTATCCACTATTTTGGCAAATTGCTGTTTTTTTTGTTTGTTTGTTTCCAACTGCTAGTGCACCTTTCTAGTCAAATGCTTGTGATGCTCTTCCCCAGGGCTGCATACCAACTCTCTACAGGCTCTTTGGCAATTATCAGAGTCATCCTGTCTGGTCATAAGCAATTCCTTTGTTAAGCAATTTCCTCAACAGCGAGAGCTGACATTGTGCAACTTACCTGGCTCATGTCTACTGATATTTATGTTATAGTTTCAGTGAAGGGGCAGGCTTGAGGGTCTGGAATAAAATGAGTTCAGTGTCGAATATGTTTAATTTGAATTTTAGATCTAGAGCCATGCCATCCAATAGATATCAGCCACGTATGTAATATTAAGTTGTCTAGCAGCCACAGTTAAAGAAAAAAGCAAAAATAAACAGGTGAAACAAATTTTAATAATACAATTTTACTTAACTCAATTAAAAAAACAAACCAAACCAGTTGCCATAGAGTCAATTCACACTCATAGCGACCTTATAGGACAGAGTAGAACTGCCCAACTACCCCATAGGGTTTCCAAGGAGCGGCTGGTGGATTCAAACCGCCAACCTTTTGGTTAACAGCCATAGCACTTAGCCACTGCACCACCAGAGCTAAAATAAATTATTATTTCAACATGTAATCAACATAAAAGTTAATGAACTATTTTGTGTTCTTTCTCTCTCTGTCTTTTGCGCTCTTTGAAATCCAGTGTGTATTTTACTTTTATATTACATTTGTTTGGACCAGTGCTCACGGGCCTTGTGTGGATAGTGCTTACCTTATTAGGCAGCCCAAGTTTAGAGACTAAGAGAAAGGTGAAGATTCGGGGAGTATCAGCAGAGAGGTGATAGGAAGCCATGAATGAGGGTGGCTGAGATGTTTTTGGCAGACAGTATAGAGAAGCCTGGGAAGTGTCTACATTTTCACTTAAGGCACGTGTAAACTAGGAAGAGCTGTCAAAGTAAATTTGAGAAGTTAACAGGTTAACCAGGAGTTGTAGAAGCCAAAAGAAGGGAAAATTTCAAAAGGATATGTGTTTAAAAACTGCTAAGAAGTCAACAAGGATTTCCTGATTCATTTATGTAAAAAAATAATCCTTTCTGTTAGATTCTTTCCAGTAAAAGTCTGTTCTAAATTCGCCCATAAATCCTCTGCTCTGATAAATAGATTGTAATAGGAATAATCTAATCCTTACACTCATTACGATTTTATCCAGGTTTTCTTCCTTGGGTGGTACAAAGGGTTAAAGTGCTTGGCTACTAACCAAAAGGTGGGAAGTTCAAGTCTACCCAAAGGTACCTTGGAAGAAAGAACTGTCAATCTACTTCTGAAAAATCAGCCATTAAAAACCCTATGGAGCACAGTTCTACTCTGACACACATGGGTTGCCACGAGTTGGAGTCAACTCAACAGCAACTGGACTGGTTCTTCACAAAATTATCAGCCCAGGGACTTGTATCATTACTATATCTTGGGAACATGGATCCAGAGTTGTAGGAAATTATATTGAAAATATATGGAATCTATGAAATATACCAAAGTAACCTGCTAAATATAACAAAACCTTAATATAAAAAAAAATATATATATAGGAAAGTAATATAAGGAGAGGGAGAAGTTGCAGGAAAAAAAAACAGGCAGACAGGACGTTGCCTAAAGACAAAAAAAGTGATTGAGTAGAAAGGTGATGGGTGCCTATAAAGGCATTAAGCTCCTTTCCTTATAGTGCCACTGGGTTTGTTTTTGCCAATGTCTATGCCAGGGAGGTGAAAACTGCCTGTAACTTTCTGGAAGGCAAGAAATTGAAGAAAATACAACCAGAAGTGGGCCCGGCATTGGCAGAGTGAGGGGAGAACTGTTCGATTTGGGTGGGACGGGAAGGCTCTTCTTGGCTGCCTCCCAGACTCAGTACATGTCCTGGGATCCCGGGGAACTGGGAAGATGAACCAGAAGCAAGCACACCCCGTAGTGTTTGAATGCTGACACAGGAAAAATATCACCAATGTTTGTGAGTCAAGTACACGGATTTTAGAAACAGAGGTCCCCCAGGAACTCTCTGTATCTGTACACAGTCTACATACTTAATGTTTGGTCTATAACATGATATTTGCTGTTAATTAAACTTTTCAATGCAACATTGTGGTTTTGAGTACTTCTCTCACATTTTGGATATTTCCTGTAATACTAGGGATAGTCTACTTGGCAATATCCTATTAAATAATTTAGTAGAACTTTTAGGTATCAGTGAATATATTATACCACATATGGAGTCATACGGAGTCCCAGAGTGGTACAAACAATTCATGTACTCTACTGCTAACTGAAAGATTGGAGGTTCAAGTCTCCCCAGAGGTGTCTTGGGAGAAAAGCCTGACAATCTACTTCCCAAAAATCAGCCACTGAAAACCCTATGGCCCACAATTCTACTCTGATATACATGGGATCCCCATGAGTCAAAACCAACTTGACATAAACTGTGTGTTTTTTTTTTTTTTTTTTTTTTTGGAGTCATATACAGACTTGTTTCTGACTGACTGTTTTGTTATTTGTATTTTTCCTCTAAAGTGAGGCAGAAATTTATAATTACTTAAGGGGTCCAGTAAGTTAGATTGTAGTTTATAATGTTTCATTTTTTTTTAATTTACTTTAACCTTTTTAATAGCTTTATTAAGGTATAATTGCCACACACATATTTAAAGTGTATAATTTAGTCAGTTTTGACATACACACACGTACAAACACATACACCAAAATTAAGATAATGAACACTTGCACAATACCCCAAAGTTTCATTGTGCTAATTTATAATCCTTCCCTACAGCCCATCTGTCCCCAGGCAACCACTGATGTGCCTTCTGTCAATATAGATTAGTTTGCATTTTCCATAATTCAATATAAATGGGATAGTACAGTATGTACTTTTTTTTTTTGCTTCTTGCACTCCGCATAGTTATTTTCATATTCATCCATGTTCTTATGCATATCAATAGTTTACTCCTTTTTATTTCTGAGTAGCATTCCGTTATATGGATGTGTCACGATTCGTATATCCATTGACTTATTGATAGACATTTGGGTTATTTCCAATTTTTGGCCCATCCAAATAAACCTGCTAAGAACATTCACGTACACATCTTGTATGGACATACGCTTTCTCTTCTCTTGGGTAAAGCTCTAGGAGAGGAATGGCTGACTCGTATGGTAGGTATATCTTTAACTTTTAGAGATACAGCCAGACTGTTTTCCAAAGTGATTGTAACATTTTATATTATCATTAAAAAAACCCATTGCCATCGAATCAATTCAGACTCATAGCGACCCTATAGGACAGAGTAGAACTACCCCATAGAGTTTTCAAGGAGCGCCTGGTGGATTCAAACTGCCGACCTTTTGGTTAGCAGCCATAGCGCTTAACCACTATGCCACCAGGGTTTCCATATTACCATTAGCAGTATATAAAAGCTTCCTCACCGATACTTGGCATGATCGGGTTAATTTTTTTTTCGTTTTAAACATTCTAATAGGCATGTAGTGATGTGTCCTTGTGGTTTCAGTTTGAGTTTTCCTGATAATTAATGATGTTTAACATCTTTTTATGTGTTTATTTGCCAGTTGTTTAGCTTCTTGAAGTGTCCGTTCAAAATTTTTGACCATTTTTAATTGAGTTACTTATTTTTGAGTTTTGAAAGCTCTGTATGTATTCTGGATACAAGTTCTTTACCAGATTTGTAATTTGTAAATATTTTCTCTCAGTCTGTAGCTAGCATTTTTTTCTCTAGCACATGTCTTTTGAGGAGCAGAGGTTCTTAATTCTGATTAAGTCCAGTTTACCTTTTTTTTTTTTAATGGATCATTCTTTTGGTGTCATAGCTAAAAACATTTGCCTGATATCTGGTCACAAAGATTTTCAATGTTTTCTTCTAGAAGTTTTGTAATTTTATGTTTTCATTTAGATCTGTGATCCTTTCTGAGTAAATGTTTGTTTATGATGCCAGTTATGAATTGAAGTTCATTTTGGAGGCACATATTCCAGCATCATTTGTTGAAAAGATTGTCCTTTTCCCCACTGAATTTCTTTTGCAAATTTGAAAAAAAAAAAAATCAATTGAATATTTGTTTTTCTCCATTGCTCTATTTGTCAGTATCCACAGAAACCCTGGTGGCGTAGTGGTTAAGTGCTACAGCTGCTAACCAAAAGGTTGGCAGTTCGAATCTGCCAGGTGCTCCTTGGAAACTCTATGGGGCAGTTCTACTCTGTCCTATAGGTTCGCTATAAGTTGAAATCGACTTGACGACAGTGGGTTTGGTTTGGTTTTTTGGACGCCAATACCACACTGTGTTTTTACTATAGTTTTATAAGAAGGCTTAAAGTTATTCCTTTCTCATAGCTGTTTGGGCTATTCTAGTTCCTTTACATTTCCATATGAATTTTAAAATCCATTTGTCAATTTCTACAGGAAACATTTGCTGGGATTTTGATTGGAACAGCATTGAATCTATACATCTTTTTCAGGAGAATGACATCTTAACGATATTGAGTCTTCTGAGCCATAAACAAGGAATATCTGTCCATTAATTTAGGTCTTCTTTAGTATCTCTCACAAATATTTTGTAGTTTTTAGCATACAGGTCTTTCACATCTTTTGTCAGATTTATCCCTGTGTATTTAATGTTGTTTGCTGCTACTATAAATGGCATTTTTTTATATTTCAATTTCTGATTGTTTATTGGTATTATATAAAAATGTAACTGCATATATTAATCTCGTATCCTACAACCTTGCTAATCTCACTTATTAGTTTCAGTAGCTTTTTGAAGATTCCATCAGATTTTCCATATAGCCCAGGGATTGGTAAACTTTCTGCAAAAGGCTAGACAACAAATGTTTTCAGCTTTAAAGACTACATACAGCCTCTGTTGCAGGTTTTTCCCTTTTTTTATTGTTGTTTACAACCCTTCAAAAACATAAAACCCATCCTTCACTCAGTGAGGCATACAAAAACAAGTGGTAGTTTGCCACATCCTGATAAAAACAATCATGTCATCTGAAAATAAAGTCTTTCTTCTTTTTGTATCTGGATTCCTTTTATTTCTTTTTCTTGCCTGATCACACTGTCCAGAACCTCCGGAAGAAATGGTGAGAGCAGATATTCTAGCCTTCTTATCTTTGGGCAAAGTCTTTCACCATTAAGTATGTTAGCTCTAGTTTCTTAACAGATGACCTTAATCAGATGGAGGAGGTTCCCTTCTACTACTACTTTGCTGAGAAATTCTTATCAGGGATAGATGTTGGGTTTTGACAAATGCTTTTTCTGCATCTATTGAGATAAGCTTATGGTTCTTCTTTTGTAGTTTGTTATCATGGTGGATTACAATGGCTGGTTTTCAGATGTTAAACCAACCCTACATTTTTGGGATGAACCCATTGGGTCATAATATATTACCCATTTAATGCATGTTGAATTCAATTTGCTAAAATGTTGTTTAGAGTTTTACGTGTATGTTCCTGAGGGATATTGGTCTGTAGTATTCATTTCTTGTAATGTCTTTGTTTTCGTATCAGGATAATGATGACTTCAATGAATGAGCTGGAAAGTATTCCTTCCCCTTCAATTTCTGGAAGAGTTTTATCCACTGGTATTATTTCTCCCTTAAGTGTTTGGTAGAACTCAAAAGTGAAACCATCTGGACCTGAAGTTTGTTTTGTTTTGTTTGAGGGGTTGGAAGGTTTTTAACTACTACTGTAGAGTTTTCCTTGTAGAGCTCTAGGTAATGTCTTTGCTCTTTAGGTTATTTGGTAGTCTTCTAAAATATCCAGGGAGCACTTGGGAAAAATTGAATGCGCCTAGGAGGGACTTCTGTAATAGAACACGTGTCTCCTTCATGCATGCCAGACCTGCTTCACTGTAATGAATCCACCTTGCTTCTTTAAATCTCTGGGTGTCTTGTCTGGACCTGAACCTACTCACCATATTCAACTCCCTCACCACACTTCACCCTCAACCCCTGCCAAAAAAGATTTCTCTCCCTTTCTTGAAAGTTTGAGGTGAGAAAAGATGGAAAACAGAACTGCCTGCAAGTGTAGCAAAAGAGCTAGATAATGATGCAAGCAATAATAATATCATTTGCATTTATTGAGCTTCCTATATTCACTGTTCAAAAGGCGCATTTACACACATTCTTTCATTCGGTCTTCTCCACAGCCCAATGAGGTGGGAACTTTATTATGTCATTTTACAGATGAAGAAGCAGAGTCTCAGAGAGGTTAAGTAACTTGCCTAAAATCACATAGGTCCTAAGAAGAGGAGCCTGCATTCAAAACCAAGAAAGCTGACTCCAAAGTCTGCTCTCTTAACCTTCTTGAGAAGGTGCAGCCGGAAGTATCCCGGTGCATATGTGTGGGTACAGGGTTGCTTTTGAAGGAGTGAATCTGGTTGAGAAGCTCTGGTTTTTGAGGTAAAGCAGACCACACAAATGGGAAGGAAACTTGAAAGAGAAGATCTTTGTTTTATGGTAGAGTGGTGTCTGCCCCTTCCAGTTACACTTGTCACATCTTCCCTTGAAGATATATGTCCAAAATACTCTACTTCCTCCTACATTGTAATGACTTTGTAGCCTTCCTTGCTGCCCTTGCATCTTTTGCACACTCCTAACTTATTCAAATTAAACGTTACCACTATTAAGAGTCATAGCATAGGAAGTTAAAAGAAGAGGATTTTTTAAAATGCTCTGCATTTCTACTGATTACACAGTCTTTAATAAAGGGAGCTACAGTGTCCAAAGGTAATGGTATTTTAGATTGCTATTTGTGTTTGTGTGTGTGTTAATATATACTTGACCTTTTCAGAATTACAAAAATTGAAACCAAAAAAACTTGAATACATGAACTTTGGACTTAATTTAAGCTTTTAATTAAAACTGACAGGGCGGAGCCAAGATGGCGGACTAGGCAGACGCTACCTCGGATCCCTCTTACAACAAAGACACGGAAAAACAAGTGAATCGATCACATACATAACAATCTACGAACCCTGAACAACAAACACAGATTTAGAGATGGAGAATGAACTAATATGGGGAAGCAGCGATTGTTTTCAGAGCCTGGAGCCAGCGTACCAGTCAGGTACGGCACAAGCACAGAGAGCTGCTCCACCCCCCTGAACTAACCCCGGGAGGGGGACCAGCCGGTTCCGCGGGCGGCGTGGGACGCAGCCGGTAGGAGAAGTCCCCGGGAGGCGGTGACTGGTCTTGGAACGGGGAGAGCAGCATCCCAGCCAGGGAACCATCCCGCCGGGATTTGGACTGGACGCAGCGGATTTTCTGGAAAAACTAGTTTCCCAGTGATGGCTCGGAGACAACAATCCATATCAAACCACTTAAAGAAGCAGACCATGACAGCTTCTCCAAGCCCCCAAACAAAAGAATCAAAATCTTTCCCAAATGAAGATACAATCCTGGAATTATCAGATACAGAATATAAAAAACTAATTTACAGAATGCTTCAAGACATCACAAATGAAATTAGGCTAACTGCAGAAAAAGCCAAGGAACACACCGATAAAACTGTTGAAGAACTCAAAAAGATTATTCAACAACATAGTGGAAAAATTAATAAGTTGCAAGAATCCATAGAGAGACAGCATTCAGAAATCCAAAAGATTAACAATAAAATTACAGAATTAGACAACGCAATAGGAAGTCAGAGGAGCAGACTCGAGCAATTAGAATGCAGACTGGGACATCTGGAGGACCAGGGAATCAACACCAACATAGCTGAAAAAAAATCAGATAAAAGAATTAAAAAAAATGAAGAAACCCTAAGAATCATGTGGGACTCTATCAAGAAGGATAACCTGCGGGTGATTGGAGTCCCAGAACAGGGAGGGGGGACAGAAAACACAGAGAAAATAGTTGAAGATCTGCTGACAGAAAACTTCCCTGACATCATGAAAGATGAAAGGATATCTATCCAAGATGCTCATCGAACCCCATTTAAGATTGATCCAAAAAGAAAAACACCAAGACATATTATCATCAAAGTCACCAAAACCAAAGATAAACAGAGAATTTTAAAAGCAGCCAGGGAGAAAAGAAAGGTTTCCTTCAAGGGAGAATCAATAAGAATAAGTTCAGACTACTCAGCAGAAACCATGCAGGCAAGAAGGCAATGGGACAACATATACAGAACACTGAAGGAGAAAAACTGCCAGCCAAGGATCATATATCCAGCAAAACTCTCTCTGAAATATGAAGGCGAAATTAAGATATTTACAGATAAACACAAGTTTAGAGAATTTGCAAAAACCAAACCAAAGCTACAAGAAATACTAAAGGATATTGTTTGGTCAGAGAACCAATAATATCAGATATCAGCACAACACAAGGTCACAAAACAGAACGTCCTGATATCGACTCAAATAGGGAAATCACAAAAACAAACAAATTAAGATTAATTTAAAAAAAAATACACATAACAGGGAATCATGGAAGTCAATAGGTAAAAGATCACAATAATCAAAAAGAGGGACTAAATACACGAGGCACTGAACTGCCATATGGAGAGTGATACCAGGCAATATAGAACAATACAAGCTAGGTTTTTACTTAGAAAAATAGGGGTAAATAATAAGGTAACCACAAAAAGGTATAACAACTCTATAACTCAAGATAAAAGCCAAGAAAAACGTAACGACTCAACTAACGTAAAGTCAAACACTATGAAAATGAGGATCTCACAATTTACTAAGAAAAACGCCTCAGCACAAAAAAGTATGTGGAAAAATGAAATTGTCAACAACACACATAAAAAGGCATCAAAATGACAGCACTAAAAACTTATTTATCTATAATTACGCTGAATGTAAATGGACTAAATGCACCAATAAAGAGACAGAGAGTCACAGACTGGATAAAGAAACACGATCCATCTATATGCTGCCTACAAGAGACACACCTTAGACTTAGAGACACAAACAAACTAAAACTCAAAGGATGGAAAAAAATATATCAAGCAAACAATAAGCAAAAAAGAAGAGGAGTAGCAATATTAATTTCTGACAAAATAGACTTTAGACTTAAATCCACCACAAAGGATAAAGAAGGACACTATATAATGATAAAAGGGACAATTGATCAGGAAGACATAACCATATTAAATATTTATGCACCCAATGACAGGGCTGCAAGATACATAAATCAAATTTTAACAGAATTGAAAAGTGAGATAGATACCTCCACAATTATAGTAGGCGACTTCAACACACCACTCTCGGAGAAGGACAGGACATCCAGTAAGAAGCTCAATAGAAACACGGAAGATCTAATTACAACAATCAACCAACCTGACCTCATTGACTTATACAGAACTCTCCACCCAACTGCTGCAAAATATACTTTTTTTTCTAGCGCACATGGAACATTCTCTAGAATAGACCACATATTAGGTCATAAAACAAACCTTTGCAGAGTCCAAAACATCGAAATATTACCAAGCATCTTCTCAGACCACAAGGCAATAAAACTAGAGATCAATAACAGAAAAACTAGGGAAAAGAAATCAAATACTTGGAAACTGAACAATACCCTCCTGAAAAAAGACTGGGTTATAGAAGACATCAAGGAGGGAATAAGGAAATTCTTAGAAAGCAACGAGAATGAAAATACTTCCTATCAAAACCTCTGGGACACAGCAAAAGCAGTGCTCAGAGGCCAATTTATATTGATAAATGCACACATACAAAAAGAAGAAAGAGCCAAAATCAGAGAACTGTCCCTACAACTTGAACCAATAGAAAGTGAGCAACAAAAGAATCCATCAGGCACCAGAAGAAAACAAATAATAAAAATTAGAGCTGAACTAAATGAATTAGAGAACAGAAAAACAATTGAAAGAATTAACAAAGCCAAAAGCTGGTTCTTTGAAAAAATTAACAAAATTGATAAACCATTGGCTAGACTGACTAAAGAAATACAGGAAAGGAAACAAATAACCCAAATAAGAAACGAGAAGGACCACATCACAACAGAGCCAAATGAAATTAAAAGAATCATTTCAGATTATTATGAAAAATTGTACTCTAACAAATTTGAAAACCTAGAAGAAATGGATGAATTCCTGGAAAAACACTACCTACCTAAACTAACACATTCAGAAGTAGAACAACTAAATAGACCCATAACAAAAAAAGAGATTGAAACGGTAATCAAAAAACTCCCAACAAAAAAAAAGCCCTGGCCCGGACGGCTTCACTGCAGAGTTCTACCAAACTTTCAGAGAAGAGTTAACACCACTACTTCTAAAGGTATTCCAAAGCATAGAAAATGACTCAATACTACCCAACTCGTTCTATGAAGCCACCATCTCCCTGATACCAAAACCAGGTAAAGACATTACAAAAAAAGAAAATCATAGACCTATATCCCTCATGAACATAGATGCAAAAATCCTCAACAAAATTCTAGCCAATAGAATCCAACAACACATCAAAAAAATAATTCACCATGATCAAGTGGAATTTATACCAGGTATGCAAGGCTGGTTTAATATCAGAAAACCATTAATGTAATCCATCACATAAATAAAACAAAAGACAAAAACCACATGATCTTATCAATTGATGCAGAAAAGGCATTTGACAAAGTCCAACACCCATTTATGATAAAAACTCTCAGCAAAATAGGAATTGAAGGAAAATTCCTCGACATAATAAAGGGCATCTATGCAAAGCCAACAGCCAATATCACTCTAAATGGAGAGAACCTGAAAGCATTTCCCTTGAGAACGGGAACCAGACAAGGATGCCCTTTATCACCGCTCTTATTCAACATCGTGCTGGAAGTCCTAGCCAGGGCAATTAGGCTAGACAAAGAAATAAAAGGTATCCGGATTGGCACTATTTGCAGATGACATGATTATATACACAGAAAACCCTAAGGAATCCTCCAGAAAACTACTGAAACTAATCGAAGAGTTTGGCAGAGTCTCAGGTTATAAAATAAACATACAAAAATCACTTGGATTCCTCTACATCAACAAAAAGAACACCGAAGAGGAAATAACCAAATCAATACCATTCACAGTAGCCCCCAAGAAGATGAGATACTTAGGAATAAATCTTACCAAGGATGTAAAAGACCTATACAAAGAAAACTACAAAGCTCTACTACAAGAAATTCAAAAGGACATACTTAAGTGGAAAAACATACCTTGCTCATGGATAGGAAGACTTAACATAGTAAAAATGTCTATTCTACCAAAAGCCATCTATACATTTAACGCACTTCCGATCCAAATTCCAATGTCATATTTTAAGGGGATAGAGAAACAAATCACGAATTTCATATGGAAGGGAAAGAAGCCCCGGATAAGCAAAGCACTACTGAAAAAGAAGAAGAAAGTGGGAGGCCCCACTTTACCTGATTTCAGAACCTATTATACAGCCACAGTAGTCAAAACAGCCTGGTACTGGTACAAAAACAGGCACATAGACCAATGGAACAGAATTGAGAACCCAGACATAGATCCATCCACGTATGAGCAGCTGATATTTGACAAAGGACCAGTGTCAATTAATTGGGGAAAAGATAGCCTTTTTAAGAAATGGTGCTGGCATAACTGGATATCCATTTGCAAAAAAATGAAACAGGACCCATACCTTACACCATGCACAAAAACTACATGTGGATCAAAGACCTAAACACAAAGTCTAAAACGATAAAGATCATGGAAGAAAAAATAGGGACAACCCTAGGAGCCCTAACACAAGGCATAAACAGAATACAAAACATTACCAAAAATGATGAAGAGAAACCCGATAACTGGGAGCTCCTAAAAATCAAACACCTATGCTCATCTAAAGGCTTCACCAAAAGAGTAAAAAGACCACCTACAGACTGGGAAAGAATTTTCAGGTATGACATCTCCGACCAGCGCCTGATCTCTAAAATCTACATGATTCTGTCAAAACTCAACCACAAAAAGACAAACAACCCAATCAAAAAGTGGGCAAAGGATATGAACACACATTTCACTAAAGACGATATTCAGGCAGCCAACAGATACATGAGAAAATGCTCTCGATCATTAGCCATTAGAGAAATGCAAATTAAAACTACGATGAGATTCCATCTCACACCAGCAAGGCTGGCATTAATCCAAAAAACACAAAATAATAAATGCTGAAGAGGCTGCGGAGAGATTGGAACTCTTATACACTGCTGGTGGGAATGTAAAATGGTACAACCACTTTGGAAATCTATCTGGCGTTATCTTAAAAAGTTAGAAATAGAACTACCATACAACCCAGAAATCCCACTCCTGGGAATATACCCTAGAGATACAAGAGCCTTCATACAAACAGATATATGCACACCCATGTTTATTGCAGCTCTGCTTACAATAGCAAAAAGTTGGAAGCAACCAAGGTGTCCATCAACGGATGAATGGGTAAATAAATTGTGGTATATTCACACAATGGAATACTATGCATCGATAAAGAACAGTGACGAATCTCTGAAACATTTCATAACATGGAGGAACCTGGAAGGCATTATGCTGAGTGAAATTAGTCAGAGGCAAAAGGACAAATATTGTATAAGACCACTATTATAAGATCTTGAGAAATAGTAAACCTGAGAAAAACACATACTTTTGTGGTTACGAGGAGGGGAGGGAGGGAGGGTGGGAGAGGGTTTTTTATTGATTAATCAGTAGATAAGAACTGCTTTAGGTGAAGGGAAAGACAATACTCAATACATGGAAGGTCAGCTCAATTGGACTGGACCAAAAGCAAAGAAGTTTCCGGGATAAAATGAATGCTTCAAAGGTCAGCGGAGCAAGGGCGGGGGTCTGGGGAACATGGTTTGCGGGGACTTCTAAGTCAATTGGCAATATAATTCTATTATGAAATCATTCTGCATCCCACTTTGAAATGTGGCGTCTGGGGTCTTAAATGCTAACAAGCGGCCATCTAAGATGCATCAATTGGTCTCAACCCACCTGGAGGAAAGGAAAATGAAGAACACCAAGGCCACACGACAACTAAGAGCCCAAGAGACAGAAAGGGCCACATGAACCAGAGAGCTACATCATCCTGAGACCAGAAGAACTAGTTGGTGCCCGGCCACAATCGATGACTTCCCTGACAGGGAACACAGCAGAGGACCCCTGAGGGAGCAGGAGATCAGTGGGATACAGACCCCAAATTCTCATAAAAAGACCAAACTTAATGGTCTGACTGAGACTAGAGGAATCCCGGCGGCCATGGTCCCCAGACCTTCTGTTGGCACAGGACAGGAACCATCCCCGAAGACAACTCATCAGACATGAAGGGGACTGGTCAGCGGGTGGGAGAGAGACGCTGATGAAGAGTGAGCTAATTATATCAGGTGGACACTTGAGATTGTGTTGGCAACTCTTGTCTGGAGGGGGGATGGGAGGATAGAGAGAGAGGGAAGCTGGCAAAATTGTCACGAAAGGAGAGACTGAAAGGGCTGACTCAAGAGGGGGAGAGCAAGTGGGAGTAGGGAGTGAGATGTATGTAAACTTATATGTGACAGACTGATTGGATTTGTAAACGTTCACTTGAAGCTTAATAAAAGTTAAAAAAAAAAAAAAAACTGACATATGTCACATTTCTAAACTTACCAAAAGCCGTGTTCCAAAAGTCCAAGATTCTTTTTAACTAGTTAACTTTCTATGTACTTTTTACTTTTAAAAATATCTCCCACCACCAGGGGCACACTTCCAGGTATTATAAATACGGCACGTGCCGCATTACATCCATTTGGGCAACATCTGACTGCATATAAGTCCCTGGTCCCATAAAGTTATAACAGAGTTCAGAAATCCCAATTGGAGAACAGGACATAGTGGATGTACTTTGCTAAGTACTGTAGATCCTATCTGTCTCTCACTAGCTCTCCAGATCCTGTGTCAGCCCCCACTCTGGGGCGGCAGGGCAAGAGGTCCCAGCACCCACCTCTGTGGGACTGCACAGATGCTACCAGAGCTGCCGAGGGGGATACTCCGTGAGGTCGCTGCCTCACTCGGCCAGGGCGCCCTACACGTCATGCTCAGGCC
This sequence comes from Loxodonta africana, assembly GCF_030014295.1. Taxonomy (NCBI): domain Eukaryota; kingdom Metazoa; phylum Chordata; class Mammalia; order Proboscidea; family Elephantidae; genus Loxodonta; species Loxodonta africana. The sequence goes on along the minus strand of NC_087345.1, from coordinate 169,805,835 downwards.
CGAGACTGTGGCTCCTTCCCTCCACAGTGGTGGCCACTGAGCAGTCTAGGCTGCAGTGGTGGTGGGAGGAGGAGCAATGCATCTAGGGAAGAAAGGTGGGCGGCCTGGAAGAGTTTAAAACCCATGGTGGGGTGGAGGGGGGGGAGTTGCAAGGAAGGCAGGCAGGGAGGAAGGAAGGGACAGGTGCCAGCAGTATGCCTGCAGGTGGCTGGCTGGACAGCGAGTGTGCACTGTGTCGGGTTGGATGCTGCTCTCAGTGACCATGCAAGACCCGCAGTAGTGGAGCCAAAGTTTTTGTACAGTACCTCGGTGCAGCAGCAGTAATGTAGGTCCTAGGCCCACCCAACAACCATCCTGCATGCCTCTCTCCTGTATATAATATGATGCTTGCACAGCATCCAAATCCCAGAATGTCCTATTTCACAGAATATATCATGGACGTTAAGTGACGCATACCTGTAGATTATTATTATATTATAAAAAGTAAAATCCCTACTCAAAAAAGTTAAATGGAAAATCTAAGTTTAAACTGGAAACTTGGAACAAAATCTTCCGTGCCTCATCATATGATGAATAATAGCAGTCCGTTCTTAAAGTCATATAGCTCATGAGGCAGGACTCTCAGGTCTGCTTACACATTACACCGAGTATCATGGTACACTTTCAACAGTTACTCTGGGGCCACACTGATGTACTGTGGTACACACAGCGTGTTTCTCCCAACGTGGTCTTACAGGCCATCTCTCTAGAAAGAACAGGGGGCTTGTTTTAAAAAAAAAGTACAGGTTTCTGGGCCATACCTTAGGTCAATTGATACAGAATCTCCTAAGGTAACTGGGAAGCACACCAAAGTTTGGAAGCCACTGACCTGCAGGGGTTTCAGCCACAAGACAGCTAAATTGCCACTGACATTCATCTCCCCATGATGCTGATCACAAGGGAAATAAAAATCAACCTTTTTCATGGAAAAGGCCAGGGAACTACTGATGAGGATGAGGGTTAATCCATTGAATGGAAAGCTCGTTAATTCATTCACCCGACAAATACTCAGTGCCCATTTAGAATGCTGCCGTGTGTGTAGCCCTGAGAATGGAGGTCTTGCTGGGCAGAGTGAGTGTGGCCCTGGTCCATATGAAATGAGGACAGGCAGGTACGACTGGAACCTGGCTTTGCAGTATTAGTGCAAAGTGTGAAAGCAGTTTGTCTAGGATGCTTTAGTTGTTCTTTCTCCTAGAAAATACAAGAACGAAGACTTTCTGCTAATACTACAAAATGTAAATTCCTATAACTGAAAGAAAACTGAATTTGCATATGACCTAGTTAAAACCATTATCTTCAAAGCTGTAAGCTTTGAACATAGGAATGTAAGATCTGACACAGTGTGCCAGACCCCTGGTCAATCCAATTCATTTTATTGCCCTTGAAAGTGTGCCAAAGGGCATCATATGATTGTCCTCTAGAACCGTGCTGTCTAACCTTCACCCCACCTTAGCAGAAAAATAATTAATGTGTGTATGACACACTGAAGTGACACAAGATGTGTTTGGAGAGCCGGGCGGAGGCCAGATTACATGGGGATCCCCAGGCCATGGTAAGGAATTGGCATTTTTTTCTTGTATATTGAGAAACCTTTTAAAATTTTTAATTAGAACAATAACAGGATCCAATTTGTGTTTTAGAAAATTACTCTTGAAAGTGTGTAGGGAGTAGGTGTGAAAGGCAGACAGCCACTGGGGACGCTGGTGAGCTGTCTGTGCAAGAGAACATGGTGGCCTGTTTAAGCCGCTGGTACAGATTGGGTGAGGAATTAGTGGAACTGGAACAATTAAGGACCCATTCACAGACCTTTCTTACAAGTTTTGTACAAAAAAGAGAAAATAACCACAGTGATAAGAGATGCTAACAAGCTTATTTTTATTTTAAATGTCAGCAAATAATTTGGAGTCACCCATTAAATGAATGATTAATAATATTAGAATATTAGGCTTAATAATAAGAGATTGCAGTGCTTTTCTTAAACCAGCAAATAGTTAATATAAATACCTATATGTATTTTATAGAGCCCAGCTGCTAACCTAATGGTCAGCAGTTGGAATCGACCAGCTGCTCCTTGGAAAACTTATAGGGCAGTTCTACTTTGTTCTGTAGGGTCGCTATGAGTCAGAATCAACAGCAATGGGTTTGGTTTTTGGTATATTTTATAAAATGTGCATTACAGCATAATGTCTTATTAAAGTAGCAACCAGCTACTGAGCGTTCACTACTCTGCTAAATGCTTTCTTCCTTATCTCATTTAATCTTCAAAATAATGCGATATTATTGTCGCCATTTTAAAGATGAGGACAGTCTAAATGATATGTCCAAAGTCCCATAGATAGAATGCATTATTATGAATTGTTATTTGTTGTCAGTTGCCATCAAGTTGGCTCCAACTCATAATGAGCTTATGAAGGAAATGTTGCCTGGTCCTGTGCCATCTTCATGATCATTGGTATGTTTGAGTCCATTGTTGAGGCTATTGTGCCAATCCATCTCATTGAGGGTTTCCTTCGTTTTCACTCACTCTCTACTTCACCAAGCATGATGTGTTTTTCTAGTGATTGATCTTTCCTGATGACATGTCAAAAGTAAGCAAGAGGAAGTCTCCCCATCCTTGCCTCTACGGAACATTCTGGTTCTATTTCTTCTGTGTTTGATTTGCTCATTCTGGCAGTCCATGGTATATTCAATAGTCTTTGCCAACACCCCGATTCATATGCATCCATTCTTCTCGGTCTTCTTTTTTCATTATCCTGCTTTCACATGCGTATGAGGCAACTGAAAAGACCATGGCTTGGGTCAGGAACACCTAAATCATCAAAGTGACATCTTCACTTTTCAGAACTTTAAGGAGGTCTTTTGCAGCTGATTTCCCAATGCAATACGTTGTTTGATTTCTTAACTACTGATTCCGAGGACATTGATTGTTGATCCAAGTAGAATGAAATCATTGACAACTTCCATATTTTCTTCATTTATCATGATGTTGTTTATTGACCAAGTTATGAGGATTTTTGTTTTCTCACAATTAGGTGTGACCCATACTGAAGGCTGGAGTCTTTGACTTCATCAGTAGGTGCTTCAAGTCATCTTCATTTTCAGCAAGTAAGGTTGTGTCATCTCCATATCACAGGTTGTTAATGAGTCTTCCTCCAATCCTGATGCTGCATTCTTCTTCATATAGTCCAGCTTCTGAAATTATTTCCTTAGCTTACAGATTGAATAAGGTGAAAGGATACAATCCTGCCACGTACCTTTTCCAACTAGGATCCATTAGATTGCAAGCAACATAAACAACTCAAGTAAACTTAGGAACCAAAGGGAATTTAAGAAAGGAATATGTGGACATTCGGCAGATCTGAGGGGCAAGAATGCAGCACAGCCATAAAAGAGGCTGGGACAAGGGACCAAAAAGCCTTTTAGCATCTTTTTTTTCTGTCATCTCTCTTCCTTTCTGTATTTATTTCATTTTATCCCTTGTCTGCCAGTTGGCTTTCTCTGTTTCTCCATTGTTTCTCCTAGGTGTACACATCCAATAACCTAGTGAGGCCAAGAATTTTTCTCACTCTCAGTTCAAAAGTTTCACAGAAAGAAATCTGATTGGTTCAGTTTGGGGAAAGAACTCAACCCTAGTCCAATCAACTGGGGACAAGAAAACAGTGTGATATTTTACAAAATGGCTTCCAAGGTTCATCACTGTGGGGGGAGGGACGGGGGAGGGATGAGGGCCTGGACAATTAAGGGCATTCATGGTGAGCTGGGAAAAGACCCTAAAAGGTGTGCACAATACTGACAATCTAGGATTTAAATCTCTGAAAAGACTGACAGGAGATATTCTTAAGTCAGCTGACACTCTCTTTGATTGTCATCCATTATTTTAGAGCTATATATACTTCTCTTGTGAGGTTATCATTGCAAGTCTTTTAAAGATGTACGAAGGGCATTTTATCCAATACTTAACTTCCTGAGTGTTGTTCCTTGTTTTCTAAAATTACAAATTCTTGCTAACAGCTTTAGCTGGCTTTATTTCTTATTATTGCTTTATTTTTATTAAAGAACTCTTTCATAAAGCAAGCTTTGTGAGATAAGTTGGTATAAATTGTAAAATGTGAAAGGTAATTATTTATCATCTTTATTGAAAATATTCCAGACCTAGCTATTGCCAACTGTTGGTATGGATTTAGTAGTCTGGACTTTAAACAGAATAACATTTGGCCATATATATATATATATATATTTTTTTTTTGTCAAATACTTTGTGATTATATGAGGCATACTATTATACTGTCAACTTAAGTTTAAGAAAAGACATTCCTTCATCATTTTAAATCTATGCAAAATAGTCCATTTTATGCACATACATAATTATGAAGAATTCACATGTTGGTTTTTAGATTTTTTAACCTGGCAAATTATAGATTCACATTTTTATAACTCTCAGTGTTGGCTCCAGTTTTTAAGTTGAAACCACAGGGTTTATCTGGCACTCCAAACTAATGCTTTTCCCTTGCTTTAAATTATTGTTGCTAACTGCCCTCGAGTCGTCCCCAACTCATGGCAACTCCATACATAACGAAGTTGAACCACTCTGATCCATAGGATTTTCCCTGGCTGATTTTTCGAGGTAGATTTCCAGGCCTTTCTTCTTGTTCTGTCTTAGCCTAGAAGCTCCACCGAAGCCTCCTCACATCATAGCAACATGCCAGGCTCCACCGACAGACATTTGATGGCTGCATATGATGTGCACTGGCTGGGTACTTGACCCTGGTGCATAGTGGTTAAGAGCTATGGCTGCTAACCAAAAGGTTGGCAGTTCGAATCCACGAGCCGCTCCTTGGAAACCCTATCGGACAGTTCAGCTCTGTCCTATGGGGTCACTATGAGTCGGAATCGACTGACAGCAATGAGTTTTTGGCTGGTTATTGAACCTGGGTCTCCTGCATGGAAGGTGAGAATTCTATCACTGAACCTCCACTGCATCCTTTTTTTCTTTTTTTAAATTGGCTGCTATTTAATAATTAAGAAAGAGTGCACTAGATGGCAAGTAATATTTAATACCAATAATATATCCAGATTGCTGTCAACTATACAAAGTCAGCCTGAGTTTCTGGCGGCTGACAAAACAAAACTCTGTCCATCATGTGGCACTCAAAAGTTTCACAGCAACAGGTGAACGCCCTCATTTTTTATGTTTTGTTTTTGTTCAGGGGAAAGCAGTGGAAGTCATTTCCATCTGAGTTGGGCAGAAGGCCTGTCAGGTGTGAGCCTCCGTTTCCTGAGTTGGGCAAAGCCGGAAACCACTGCCTTGATACTTTCTCCTGAGCATTCCATTTCTAGAGATTGTTACTTATATATTCTAATAAATTTACTATAGAACCTCTGCCAGATAAGAAAAAAATCTTAGGGTTAAGAAAATTCCATGAAAATAAGATCCTGGATGGGAGAGTTATACTTTCTCTGAAAATCATCATGTTACCAAAATTAGGAACGTCAGGCTACATGACAGTTGTTCGGCTCACAAATAGAAGAGAATGACAGGGCTGGGTGGCTTATCTTGTCTAAACTGTACAGTCCTCAAATTTAAATAGGCTTGCATACCAAGGCTTTAGGTTGGCATAGGATGCTGTTGGCACATGTTAAAACATCTTTTGGTCTCAGAAGAAGATGCTTTCCTCCCTAGCTGTAGGTTCACTGGAGCTGTTCAACAGTAGCTGTGCCCCACAGCTTTTTTGGTGATAAATTATCCATTTCCAATGAGTGAAGTTGCAGCCAACTCTGCAGAAAGAATCACTTTCTTAAAAAAAAAAAAAAAAAAAAAAGATCTCTTGGAGGGTCAAAAATGCGCGGAGTATGGTAAAATAAAGTATATGTTGCTCCTTTTAATGGAAAAGATTGCTACTGCTTGCATTTGCCAGATTCAACCAGTATGCCAAAAAGTTGAGGAATCTGGCAGGGGCTACAGAGAACAGTTCCATCTTTCATCTATATTTCTTTTCTGTATTTATCTAGCTTTAGAAAATGCTGGGAATGTCTTTTCCTTCCGACTTGGCACTTCTGCTAACCCACAGAAATACACAGGACGGCTTGGCGCAATTGTTGGTTACTTATAGTGCCGTCAGACCTTCAACTGGCGAGAAATAGATTTTTTTCCCATAGGAAATATATGCAAAGCTTGTTTGCATTCTTTGAAATTTATCCCAGGAACAACAACAACAAAAATAAATAAATCAATTTTATTAATTGGCAGCTATTTGACTCCATACACAAAGGCAACCTGCCTGCTCATTATTTTTGGCCTTCGGCTGACCCACAATAGTTTCCTTGTATAAGAAGCTATTCACAGAAGCTAAATGCAAGAATTAATAATAATAATAATAATGGTATTTCAGACTTCATGAAGAAGTAGTTTTTGGCACTCAGAAAATAACTTCTGTTTTTCCCTTGAAAACAGCAATTCTGTTATATACCAAAAGTAAACAGTACTTGAATTAGCACTTTGGAATCTTTAATGCACCAAAAATATGCATGCATTAACAGTCCCTTCTAAGACTCCCTTTTTTCGCTTTCTGCAGAATCAATCTGTTTTTGTCGAAAACAAAACAAAACAAGACCCTTAGATTCTTAGGAACTGTGATCTGTGTATTTCCCGGCCCATTGCCATGGTATAAGCTGTCACCCTTTGAAATGTCTTTGGCCACAAATTTGAAAGTACAGTTGTTAAACAAAAGTTAGATTGTGTTACCCAACTCATTATAACTCATGCAAATTTCAGTCAGAACAACTGTATCTGTGGTTCCAGAGTGATTGAACACAATGGCTGACCCCTATGATTAACAAGTCAGGACCCGTTTATGCTATCCTAGTTTGCAATATGCAAAAAACAAAACAAAACAAAACAAAAAAAACCACTTCATTCTGGGGGTCTTTGTTTACCCATGAATAAAAGTAAGAAAAATGTTTCTAAAGTTTAAGCTATCATTCTTTACAATCAAAGTTTAAATTTTGAATCCCTAAGAGGGGAAAAAAATGAGAAAAGCACCCCTAGTGTTCGGTTTACAGAAATGCAAACTGATGTTCAGTAATGAGGGGGACCCTTTACAATGTGGGGGGTAGTCAGTACTTATACTTCAGCTTATTATACGAAATAACTTAAAATATGCACACAAGCTACTGCAAATGTTGATACTTTCACTAGACCATGATTTTCTGATTGGGGGAAATATGATCAGATTTCTGTGCAAATAAATTTCTAAGACATTTTTCCTTCAATGGTCACTTGCCAATGAAACTACTTGTCAGAATGTCAACCCAATATTTTTCATTCTGTTTTGCACGCAGAGAAGTAAAAATGAAAACTTCTCTGAAAATGGCCGTCTTTGCCAAAGGTAGAAATACTTGTCTAAAATGTGTCGCAAGATCGCCCGGAGACAGGCACCGCTCTCCGTGCCGTGAGCCCAATTCCACACGGTCAGAGCCCACTGCAAATCAAAGTGCCATGTTTTCACCACTGCTAGGAGAGGCAGCAAAGATGCCAGTCTATTTCAAAGTGAAATCGTGTTTAAAAAATTACCCCTCTGGTTGAATATACCTTTTTTGCGCCAAAATCTACCCTCAGTTATGCTTGTACAAGTCCTGGAAATCCTTGCAGTGGGGCAGTTTGGGATTTGGAAAAGGAACTCAAAAGTCTGACTTAAGAAACATTCAATCCAGCTCTCCTCTGCAAAGCCAGGGCAAATCCCGTTTATAATTTTGATACTTACTCAGTCTTGATTCACTCATCTGTACTCTAAGTTTGATGTTTTTTTAAGATTTGTTTTTATCGTGGTTAGGTTTTATTTTTAATTAAATTAGTCCTCCACATTTCAAGTTTTTACCATGGTAATTATTGAACATAAAAAAAAGTTGATTCCAACTAGTCGATTCCAACTCATGGCAATCCCATGTGTATTAGAGTAGAACTGTGCTCCATAGGGTTTTTCAGTGGCTCATTTTTTTTGGAAATAGATCGCCAGGTTTTTCTTCCATGGCACCTCTGGTAGACCTCTAACCTTTTGGTTAGAAGCTGAGCATGTTAACTGCTGGAACCCCAGTTAAAAAAAAAAATGTTGCCATCGACTTGATTCCTACTCATGGCCATCCCATGTGTTCAGAGTAGATCTGAGCTCCATAATGTTTTCTTGGGAACTTTTCTTGCAGGAACACTGGGTGGGTTTGAACTGCCAACCTTTTGGTTAGCAGCTGAGCACTTAACCATTTACACCACCAGAGATCCTTTGCACTACACAGTGTTGTTGTTAGGTGACGTCGAGTCAATTCCGATGCATAGCGACCCTATGTACAACAGAATGAAGCACTGCCCAGTCCTACATCATCCTCATGATAGTTGCTAGGTTTGAGCCCATTGTTGCAGCCACTGTGTCAATCCATCTCATTCAGGGTCTTCCTCTTTTTCGCTGACACTCTACTTTACCAAGCATGAGGTCCTTGTCCAGGGACCGGTCCCTCCTGATAACATGTCCAAAGTACATAAAATGAAGTCCTGCCACTATGGAGCCCTAGTGGGACAGTGGTTAAGAGCTTGGCTGCTAACCAAAAGATCAGCAGTTCGAATCCACTAGCATTCCTTAGAAACCTTATAGGGCAGTTCTACTCTATTCTGTAGGGTTACTATGAGTCCAAATTGACTCGAAGGCAGTGGGTTTGGAGCCCTGGTGGTGCAGTGGTTGAAGCAATTGAATGCTAACTGAAAGGTTCGTGATTCAAAACCACCACCAGCGGCCTCAAGGAGAAGGATGTGACAGTCTGCTTCCATAAAGATTTATAGCCTTGGAAACCCTGTGGGGTTTGAGTCAGAATAGATAGCAGTGGGTTGGGTCCAGTCGATGGTGACCCTATATGACCCAAACCAAAACAAAACCTATTGCCGTCGAGTTGATTCTGATGCGTAGTCACCCCATAGGACAGAGTAGAACTGCCCCCTAGGGTTTCCAGTGCATCAGAATATTAACTCTCATTGTTGTTATCATTGTTATAATTAGAAGTAGAATTCTGTCAAACTAAGCCTATGGATGTGAGATGGGTGATTTTCTAAGGCGTTCCTCCTCCACCTGACCTTTCTGATTCAAACACTATTCCTACACATTGAACTGAAGTAGACGGCAGCTATTGAGTTCTCAGCCTCTATTTTTTTTAAGTGTTGTTAAGTGTAGGCACTCGAGACTTGAGTTTTTTCTTCAGTTCTTTCAGCCTGAGAAAAAATTCAACCCTTGAGTTGCAATATTGAAGGATTCTATGAGGAAAATATTAAATGACACAAGAAGCATGAAAAGAAGGTAGAAGGAATACACAGTCAGTATGCCAAAAAGGATTGATGTTCAAACCATTTCTAGAGGTACCATATATATGATCAGGAACTGACAGTACTGAGGGAAGAGGGTCAAGCTGCACTGAAGGCATTGGCAAAAAACAAGGCACCCAGAATTGACAGACTATCAACTGAGATGTTTCAACAAACAGATGCAGCGCTGGAAGTACTTACTTTTCTATGCCAAGAAATTTGGAAGACAGCTACCTGGCCAACTGACTGGAAGAGATCTGTATTTATGCCTTTTCCCAAGAAAGGTGATCCAACTGAATGTAGAAATTATTGAACAATATCATTAATATCATGCACAAGTAAAATTTTGCTGAAGATCATTCAAAAGTGGTCTAGCAGTATATTGACAAGGAACTGCCAGAAATTCAGGTTAGATTCAGAAGAGGACCTGGAACCAGGGATATCATAGCTGATGTCAGATGGATCCTGACCAAAAGCAGAGAATACCAGAAAAAATGCTTACATGTGTTTTTTTGACTATGCAAAGGCATTTGACTGTGTGGAACATAACAAATTTATGGATAGAATTGTGAAGAATGGGAATTCCAGAACTCTTTAACTGTGCTCATGAGGAACCTGGACTTAGACCACGTCTTTCAAACAGAACAAGGGTTTAAAGGTTTAAAGGTTTAAAGGGTTTAAAGGTTTAAAAGGTCGTGGTTTAAAGTCAGGAAAGGTTTGTGTCAGGGTTGTATCCTTTCATCATACCTATTCAATCTGTATGCTGGGCAAATAATCCGAGAAACTGGACTATATGAAGAACAGGCATCAGGATTGGAGGAAGATTGATTAACAACCTAAGTTATACAGATGATGCAACCTTCCTTGCTAAAAGTGAAGAAGACTCGAAGCACTTACTAATGAAAATCAAAGACCATAGCCTTCAGTATGGATTACACCTTAACATAAATAAAACAAAAATTCTCACAACTGGACCAATAAGCAACATCATGATAAACAGAGAAAAGATTGAAGTTGTCAAGGATTTCTTTTTCCTTGGATCCACAATCAACACCCATGGAAGCAGCAGTCAAGAAATCAAAAAACGCATTGCATTGGGCAAATCTGCTGCAAAAGACCTCTCTAAAGTGTTGAAAAGCAAAGATACCACCTTTAAGACTAAGGTGCACCTGACTCAAGCCATGGTGTTTTCAATTGCCTCATATGCATGTGAAAGCTGGACTATGAATAAGGAGGACCAAAGAAGAATTCGTGCCTTTGAGTTGTGGTGTTGGTAATGAATATTGAATGGACTGCCAAAAGAATGAACAAATGTGTCTTGAAGAAGTACAACCAGAATGGTCCTTAGAATCAAGAATGGAGATACATCTCACATACTTTGGACGTGTTAGCAGGAGGGATCAGTCCCTGGAGAAGGACATCATGCTTGGTAAAGTGGAGGGTCAACTAAAAAGAGGAAGACTCTCAACAAGATGGGTTGACACAGTGGCTGCAGCAATGGGCTCCAGCATAACAATGATTGTGAGGATGGCAAAGGACTGGGCATTGTTTGGTTCTGTTGTACACAGGGTCTCTATGAGTCAGAACAGACTCGGCAGCACCTAACAACAACAAGTGTAGATACAATTTGAGGTGCCAGCTTTCAGCAGCAAATTTCCCAGGGCCTAAGAAGCAATGTGGATAGTTCCCATTTTTGCGGTGCGGTCTGATGCTCCTCAGAATAGCTGCAGGTAGGAATTCACCACCTTTGAGGACAAGTGAACAGGTTTTGTTCTCCGGTGGCATGGCTGGGATGCGGGATCACACTTGTACTTACAGATGTGCCAGTTCAGCCACTTCCGTGCCTTAGAATTCTGTGTTTTGTGAGGACTTGTGTGACCGTGTGCACGTTCAGGGTCGCTGACAGTAAAAGCTGAACGATACTGGAAATTTTAGGCTAAAGAAAAACTTCCTGTTAAAATTTTAAGCTTTTAGGCAACTTCTTCAGAGACCATGTGACTGGTGTGTATCCTCTGCGTGCAGAAATTGAGTTGTTGCAAACAAGGACATATGATAACTAAATGGGACACATCGCTGGGAAACCTTTTGGTTTTATCTGTGCGGATCAAGCCTTTTCTACAAAAGCCAACAAATAATCACAAATCTACCACTGCACTTTTAAAAAACACTGACATGGTTTTCCTTTTCTTTTAACCAGCCTTGCCTGCCTCTCTATCGTCTTGCCTTCTCTCCCCATCCTCCCTGTGGTGTGGACTGCCAGACACCCACCACATCTGTCCTCCCCTCCTTGAGAACAGTGTTAGCACAGCGCTGGCTGCTTGCAAAAGAGTGTGTTTCCCAGCCTGCCATGAATCTAGGTGTGGCCATATGACTCAGTCCTGGTAATCGAGGTGTAAGAAGTGATGTGTGCCAGTTTTGTGTCCTGCCCTACATAAAGGGATGCATGTCCTTGCTGGACCTATCCTTTCCTGCAGGCTGAGGGATAGCAGCCACTGGAGCAGGTCTGGACCCCACATGTTGGGAATTGTGGAGCTGCATTACCAGACCAGGACCCGAGACCACTCTCCTGGACAGTGTTACAAGAGAAAAAAACGAACTCCTAGGTTGTTTACATCACTAAATACTGAGATCTTTATGTTAAAGCAGTTTAGCTTTGTCTTAGTTATCTAGTGCTGCCGTAACAGAAATAGTACTGGTGGTTGGCTTTCACAAACAGAAATTTATGTTCTCACAGTTTAGGAGGCTAGAAGTCCAAATTCAGGGCACCAGCTCTACGGGGAGGCTTTCTGTCTCTGTGGGCTCTGGGGGAAAGTCTTTATCTCTTTTCAGCCTGTTTCTTGGTTCCTTGGAGTTTTCATGTGACAAGACATCTGTCTTCCAGGGTTTGCGTTTTTTTTTTGCTGCTTGCTTGATCTGTTCTTTTAAATCTCAAAAGAGGTTGATTTAAAAGATACCCTACACTAATCCTGCTGAGTTAACAAAGGAAACCCATTCCCAAATGGAATTATCACCATAGGTATAAAAAAACCCATTGCCTTCCAGCTGATTCCAACTCATAGCAACCCTATAAGACAGAGTAGAACTGCCCTACAGGGTTTCCAAGGAGTGGCTGGTGGATTCGAACTGCCAACCTTTTGGCTAGCAGCTGCAGCTCTTAATCGCTATGCTACCAGGGTCTCCACCTCAGGTACAGGGATTAGGATTTACAACACATACTTTAGGGCAGGGGGCACAGTTAAATCCATAACAAGCCTGTACCCCAATTAATACGCTCATGGGACATTTGCTTTCAAACATTGGCCACTTTTGTGTGAAGAGAAAGAGGCTCTTGGATGGAGGTGCCTACATGCACAAGCTGGAGAGCAGGGAAGGGGCTGGAGTCCCCTTACCTTTGGGCTGTGCCCAAACAGCAAAGCCCTCTAAGGTGGCCCCACTCGGGGCCTTCACAAATGCTCTTGCCGGCTGGAAATGCTCTCCAAACTCCCACATGACACTTTGCCTTGTTTCTGTCCATCTTTCAGGCCTCAGATTCATTCTTGTTCCTCAGAGGTGGCTATGTTTACCCCTTTGTCTGTGCTTTCCCAGGCCCCTGTACATCTCTTCTTCTATATTGTAATGATATAATTATTTTCATAATACTCAGTCACCTCAGTAGACTAAGATTCATGAGGGCAAAAGTCACGCTGCTTCTTCCCCTCTTAAACATTCCCTGGGCCTAATTCAGTGCCCACCACGGAGCAAACATTGTCGGTATTTGTTGTATGAAGCAATGAACTGTTCTCTCCATTCTTCCATCGCACCACATAACCGTAATACATAACCATAATATCCTAATATCAAAATACCCTGCAAATGTCAAGACCAAAAAAGCAAAATCTGAAGAGGGGTGCATATTTTCTTATATACAGCCACGAAACCACAGAGCCTAAACTGCTTATTTTAGTTTTTTTAAACGCAAAAATGGGCAGAGTTCCCATAATGTATTTTATTTTCAACTTTCTTTTTTTTCTTTTCATTGATTTTGTCCATTTATACCCTGAAAAAGTAAGGTGGTAAATAAGGGCACTGCTCGCAAAGTAGGACGCTTGCTGGGCTCAATTTTTTTTTTTTCCCCCAAATTGCTGATGATTTTTAGGGACGCCACAGACTGCCCACACTGTCAGAGGCATTTGGTAGTCATAGCTGGCAGCAGGAAATCAGACTGTAAATTTAGAAAGTGTTGTGCCATACTCAGGAATGTACTGCCAAGCAACCTCCAAATATGTTATGGTCATGGTAGCTGGGGTTCAGAGTAAATTGAGCTGCCTTTTATTATGGATTTTGTGGTACATGAACAACTTCACTAAAGCACAGCCAGGCGAAGGAGAAAGTCAATCTGTTGAGTTAACGTAAAAATTTCATCACAGATTCCACCTGCCACTGCCAAGTTGGAAAAGCCATATTGCACTGTTACTTTCTTTCCTTTTCTACGTTACAGACACAATCAAAAAGATTATTTCTATTACTTATTAGCTCAGTGCTCACTATGATAATTTTCTCACCAACTGCTTATATCAGAGTAGATTGATATACTGAGCAAGAGAGGCTTAGCTATAACACGTGAGAGTTTTAATCTACCGTGGGATCATAGAGAATGAGACTTGCACTGTGAACGTACCCTGCTGAAGTGCAACACTAAGTCCTTCTGCCCTGTTTGTTAAGCAATGAAGACTGAGGGGAAAATAGCATTACTGGTTGCGTGTATTGCTGGTAATTCATGACATGTGCTAACAAATAGCTTCTGGTCTCCTTGACTACCGTAGTTCCAAAAGGAACAAGCCATATCACTGCGTAGACTTCCAGGTCATTTTGACCAAGTTCTATACCAAAGCGATTACATAGAAATGTGTGTGTGAGGGCATTTGAGTTTGTGCATTTATGAGTCCTAACAACATAAGGGGCAAAGAAGTTAAGCATTGTGATGGCTAGGGAAACTGGCCAGGCAACAGGGAACAAGAGATAAGTTGGCAACGGGTGGTGCAAATGGTTACCACATTCTGCTACTAACCAAAAGGTTGGAGGTTCAAGTTTACCCAGAGGTGCCTTGGAAGAAAGGTCTGGCAATCTATTTCTGAAAAACCAGCCATTGAAAACCTTATGGAAAACAATTCTACTCTGAAACACATGGGGTCACCATGAGTCAGAGCTGACTTGATGACAACTTGTTTTTAACAGCATCCTTAAGGATCAGTACTAGGAATAATCTTATTGAAGCCTTTAAAAATATTTGAAAGATGCATAATGAAATCATTAAGTCTATCTATACAATTAACATAATTAACCTGTTAGGAATACCAAACCAGGACAATCAGGAGTCATTGTGCTCAGGCAAAAGAGTAACTGATAAGTATAATTGTGTGCCAGAGAAAAACAATTCAAGTACATTTAAAAAGGATATGGGTTTAAATCCCACATGTCTTCAGTTTGTCCTGCTGTGGTGGCTAGCATGTTGTGATGATGCTGGGTTGTATCTTTTCACTACACTTATTCAATCTGTATGCTGAGAAACTGGACTATATGAAGATGAATAGGGCATCAGGATCAGAGGAAGACTCATTAACAACCTGTAATAGGCAGATGACACAACTTTGCTTGCTGAAAGCAAAGAGAACTTGAAGCACTTACTGATGAAGATCAAAGACTATGGCCATCAGTATGGATTATGCCTTAACATAAAACAAAAATCCTCACAACTGGACCAATAAGCAACTTCATGATAAACAGAGAAAAGATTGATGTCAGGAATTTCGTTTTATTTGGATCCACAATCAACCTCCACAGAAGCAGCAGTCAAGAAATCAAACTATGTATTGCATTGAGCAAATCTGCTGCAAAAGACCTTTTTAAAGTGTTGAAAAGCAAAAATGTCACTTTGAGGACTAAGGTGCGCCTGATCCAAGCCTTATATGCATGCAAAAGCTGGACAATGAATAAGGAAGACCAAAGAAGAATTGATGCCTTTGAATTATGGTGTTCTTGAAGAATATTGAATATACCGTGGAATTCCAGAAGAATGAACAAACCTGTCTTGGAAGAAATATAGACAGAATGCTCCTTAGAAGCTAGGATGTTGAGACTTTGTCTCACATACTTTGTATATGTTATCAGGAGGGACCAGTACCTGGAGAAGGACATCATGCTTGGTAGAGGGTCAGCAAAAAAGAGGAAGACCCTTAACGAGATGGAGTGACACAGTGGCTGCAACCATGGTCTCAAGCATAACAGCAATTGTGAGGATGGCACAGGACCGGGCAGTGTATTTATTGTTGTCATAGGGTTGCTATAAGTTAGAACTGACTTAATGGCGCCTAACAACAACAGCAATGTCCTATGGGGCAGCAGGGGGGAAAGGCCTTACTAATGAAACTATTTCATTTGTGCTGCCTAAAATGCTTTACTTTGATATATAATTTGAAACTCCAGAACTAAATATTTGCTTCAAAATTATCTTCACTAAAATACAAAATTTTAAATCTGGAAGATTAAGCAAGACTATCGGTCATATTGAGTCCCTGAGTGGTGCAAATGGTTAAGCACTCAACTACTAGCCAAAACACTGGCAATTCAAACCCACCCAGAGTGCATCAGAAGATAGGCCTGGCAATCTACTTTCAAAAGGTCACAGCTTTGAAAACCCTATGGAGCAATTCTACTTTGCACACATGGGGTCACCATGAGTCAAAATCAACTCGACAACAGCTAACAACAGCAGTCATTTATAACTTAATATGAATGTGTTGAAACTACCTTTTCCAAATGTCCAAATGTCTCAGGCTATCAGAACTGAGAGATTTTAGGATTGTGGTTTGGATAAAGTGGTTTGGGGCAATTGTTGGAAGAGTACATGTGGATTGAGCAAATCTGTGTGGAATGAATGAGCCATGGGTAGGCTAAGGTCACCCTCTGAGGAAGAAGGGGCAAGGAGAGATGTTAAATGTTGTAGTTAGGTGCCATCGAGTTGATTTCAACTGCCCCATAGGGTTTTCAGTAGATTGCCAGCTCTTTCTCCTACAGAGCCACTGGGTGGGTTTGAATCTCCAGCTGCTGGTTTAGCAGCTCAGCACTTAACTGTTGGACCCCAGGGCTCCTTAGATGTTAAGTAGTAAGAAGGAAATGCCAGGAAACAAAAAGCTGAGGAGACCAAAGATTAGCCCCCTCGTAGTCTGAAAATGAGCAGCTTGCAAAAATGTCTGTCATGGAATTCAAGATGGTATCTCTAGGGTCATCATGGGGAACAGGAAGGAAGAGGTGGAATTCCAAGAACCCGGATACCCACCTCCTCTTCAGCCGCTCCATTTTATCCTCCGTATGTATGTTCAACGCTTAGGAGAGGGTCAGTGAAAAAGAGGAAGACCCTCAACGAGGTGGATTGACAGTGCCTACAATAATGGGCTCAAACATAACAACAATTGTGAGGATGGTGCTGGACTGGGAAGCATTTCTTATGTTTTTTACATGGGGTTGCTATGAGTCAGAACCAACTCAACAGCACCTAACAACATGTATGTTTCTATGTATGTGAATTCCATAGACAAGTTAGGCTTTGTTTGGGGGTGGGGGAAAGGGTTCCGCTGTTGAAATTTTTTTTTCATTTTTTTCAATCACTAGCCTAGAAACCTTGCTTAGGGCCAGCCCTCCTGATCAGAAAAGCTACTTTGGCAAAAATCATGCAAGATGCCCTCTGACATGAACACCATCTTTGGCAGAAGAAGGCTCGTTCTGCTCTCAATTTTAATTTCATTTTTTTCACTGAACTTTGAAATTCTTATACATGTGAAATTAAGTAGTATCATTTTATATAATTTTAGTAAAAAGAGAAGACTAAAATAAATATTTAGATACATATTTAAAAATTTTAGGGGTAATTATGGGCTTTTTTGCCCCCTGGGGTGGTAAAAACTTACTGGTTTGTGAAATTTTACTGTCATATATTTTTAAGTTCCAGTTTTAAAGGTCTTAGATAAATTCTACTAGAAATAAGTTTTTTCCCCTAAAGAAACTAAGAAAGCATGACCACATCTCACATTTTCCTCCCAATAGTTGCATGAGAGGAGAAAAACATTCCCCAAATGGGTGGCCGGTGACAGGACAGAATTTTAAGGTGCACTTGATACTAAGAGGATGCCCTGAAAGGAAGGGCGGAAGAGCGCCCGAAAATGAGGTTAAACCAACGGGAGCTTAAGAAAAGCAATTGTCGAGCCAAAAGAATCTTTCACTTAAGGTTATTTCTCAAGAAATTAGTCATTTTATTTCCATCCTTACAAGCTTAGTTCCAATTTAGTAGGAGCATGGAAAGCTATTCCTTTAACACTGAAGAAAAACTGTGACCCTTCTCTCCAGCCTTGTGCTTTATTTTTTCCATATTAATTTGCTTTCGAAAGCTGAAATGAAATAGAAATAAAATTGGGAAAGTTGCTTAACTAAACAGTGTTTCCCCTTTTCAATCTTTTGATTTCATCTCCTATGGATAACATCTTTCCAAACCTACTCCCCCTGCCTCCGCCCCCACAAGGGGATGAATTCTATATCCAATTAAAAAAAAAAACACAGTTGCCATGGAGTCAGTTCCAACCAATGGCAGCCCGTGCGTACCAGAGGAGAACTGTGCTCTGTAGGGTCTTCAGTGGTTGATTTCTCTAAGATAGATCACCAGGACGTTCTTCTGGGGCACCTCTCAGTGGACTCAAAACTCCAACCTTTTGATCAAACCAAACCCAAACCAAACCCATTGCCATCAAGTCGATTCCGACTCATAGTGACCCTCTTCTAAATATTGACATGTCTTTACTTTTGAATTCCTTCTAATAATGTAGCCAATTTTGAGAGATAAATATAAATACAAACCTAAATATAATATTAAGAATTTTACACTGACTCTAATATTGAGGAAGATTGTGAAAATTATTATCCATTTTAGTATGTCTGGATAATTCTTGGCCTTTCCTTATTCTTACATTTTAAATTTTTTAAATTTTTCTTGGCTTGATTAGATTTAATTTTTTAGTTTTATATCAGATTTTATAAATTCTTTGCTTTTCTTAGGGGAAAGTTGTAAACAAAAACAAAATCCTTCTGTGAAAAGCTTCTTTATATATTTAAGGTAATTATTTTCTAATTAAGTACATATCTTTTATTGTTTTAAAATGTTTCTATTCTAAATTATCAATTTTTAACCAATGTGTATATTAATTAGGGATATTACTAACATGAACTTGCCTTCAATATTAAAAAGAAAGTTGAAGTTATAGGCATAAAATACTTCAACTTCCTGTCCCACACCTACAAACTTGTCTGTAGCTACACCTAGCCTAAACATCCTCCCTCCGCTCTTTGACAATTTCTTCTCCTGGCTCTTTTCATCCTATGTACTCTTATTCCCATTCTGTCTCCTCTAGAAGCTGGCCATTCCAATATTGGCTAGTCTCTCTTACTTCTCCATGTTGTTGTTGCTAGCTGCCCTTGAGTCACCCCCTAGCTCACTGTTTCATCCCCATGGTCAGTTGCAGATCAGACCATTGTGATCCATAGGGTTTTCACTGGCTGATTTTCAGAACTAGATCACCAGGCCTTTCTTTCTAGTCTGTTTTAGTCTAGAAGTTCTGCCAAAACCTGTTCAGCATCATAGCAACATGCAGACCTTCACTGACTGACGAGTGGTGTCTGTGCATGACACTGGCCGCGTCTTCCACATAGAAGGTGAGAATTCTACCACTGGAACACCACTGCCCCTTACTTCTCCATAGTCAATCTCAATCGCTCCTTACTACTTGCTCATTTCCTAAAGCCTATCAACTGATTCACATCCACTGCTGGAATCTACCATATCAGAAGTAGCATTTTCTGAAGGTCCCCATTTCCCCAACCCCCTTGGCTCTTCAGTCCACGGCCAACTAGCTTTTACTTTCAAATCATTAGAGACTGCACTATCAATAATCTTCAGGATTTCTAAATGTCCAAGGGATTCTTTTCAGTCCTTAAGTTACTTAACCTTTCCAGGGCATATTATATCTACCACACCATTCCCTCAAAATGTCACCTTTGCTTGACTTCCATGATTCCTCAGTCTCCTGGGTGTCCTCCTACCTCTCTGATGACTCATCCCCTTTGAAGGCCCACTTTTTCCTGTCCAATCCACTTGTTATCACTTTTTAAAAAATTTTTTTGTTATCACTTTTAAAATAACACAGGTAATGAATGTTCACTGAATAAATATTAGAAACTAACAGATTAGCAGAAGGGAAAAATATCAACCATCATTCTGACAGGATACCACTATTAAAACTTCACTGTAAAACCTTAGAAATGGTTTTCTCTGGGTATATATTTATATACTTTAAAAAAAAATACACACAAATAGAGTCACACTACTACTTTTTAGAGGTACTGTGAATGTATTTGTTAGTAAATATACTTATAAAACTTTATTAATAATGACTACCTAGGATTCCATTGAATAGATGTACTATAATTTATTTTACCATTGTAAACCATCTGTGATACACTTTATAATTTTCTTAGAATGAATTCATGGATGGATAATTCCCATATTCATGTATGCGTATATGAAGACTTTTAATACATATTTGCAAATATCCTCCAAAAGTTTGTTCCAAATTATACTTTTATCAGCAGCATTGGGTATTATGACTTTAACATTTTAAAATTAGATAAGTTAATATTATTCTTATAGAAATTTGTTTATCACCTCCTATTTGCTTAGCATTTTACATAGACTATGAGCATTTTTTTTTTATGAGCATTAGGCGATTTAATTTGCATTCCTTTGGTAACTAGTGAGACTGAACATTTCTTCATGTGTTTTTGCTATTTATATTTCTTTTCTAAATTGCCTATTCATGTCCTTTACACATTTTTTTTTTTCTTTAAGGTAAGTATGGCTTGGTTCCTATCCTCAAGGAGTTTAAAATCTGTTGGGCAAAACAGACCATTACACAGGAAATTTGCAACTGAGAGTGAAATGTATTGTGATAAGTAATACTAGACATTCTGAAAATAAATTAGACAAGCATCCAGTTCTTTCCTGAGTATCAGGAAAGGCTTCCCCAAAGGACTTGCCGTCTTAGTGAGGCTATGCATTGGACTTAGCCAGGTACGTGCAAAGGCCCAGCAGTGAAAGCATAGGGTATTCACAGAACTCAAAGAATTAGCCAGAAGACAGTGCAGGGAGAAGAGTGGTGTACAAGGAGAGTGAACAGGAAAATGGGCTGCTAGGAAGATCTCTGAGAGCCCTTTTAAGGAATTAGGGTTTTACATGTAGAGCATTTGTTAACCACCGAAATATTTTGAGCAGAGAGCTAGTAGGTTCCATTTGCCTTTTAGACGTTACTGTGGCTGTGAGTTGGAATTGACTCAACGACAATGGGTTGGTTGGTTGGAGAATGCATGGGAACAGGGCTGGAACATGAGTTAGGCAGTAGTTCAGGGAGAGATGATGGTGGCTTCAACTAAGCTCATAACATTGGGGATAGAGAGAAATAGGTGTTTTCAAGGAATATTTGGGAGGTAAAAACAATAGGTCTTGGTGACTTTTGGGATGTGAAGAATAAGAGGGTAAAGAGATGAGAGATGACACCTAAATGCCTGGCTCAAACAACTTAATTTTAGGGATAATAGAAAACATAAGAGAATTATTCTGCTTTTGTGGAAGAAAATGAGAGTTCATTTGGAACGTATCGTCTGTGAACATCTCGGGAGATATACAATGGACATAGTTATACATATGTTTGATGGGTAGATACAGGCTTAAAGATCAGATCTAGGAGTCATGGTTCATGAAATAATGGGAGTGGATGAAATTTCCCTTGGAAGGTATATAGGAAAAGAAAAAAAGGAGGGTTAAAGTACATACCATGAAGTTCTGAGTCATGGCATGATGGGCAAAGGAAGATGAGTCTACAAAAGAAGCAAGGCAAGCATCAAAGGAAAAAAAAAAATTCCAAACCAACCACACAGGAAAGTGTTATTTTAAAGAAGCCAGGAGAAGACAGTATTTTATGCATAAGGGCATTGCCTGTGGGACAAATGTTATTGAAAAGTGAAGTAAGATGAGAAGAAACTGTTCGCTGGGTTAGTAACGATGTGACTGCTGACAACCTTGACAAAAGCAGTGAGGGAATGGAGGCAGCAGATGGAGGCCACTCTGAAGAGTTTGGCTGAGAAGAAAAGGAGGCTAGGACGGTACCTGGAAGTGGAAAATAAGGCAGGATTTTGTGGTTTTTCTTTTTGTTCGATTGGTTAGTTTCTGTTCTGACACAGAAGAGACCTGTGCATGTTTAAATGCTAATTGGCAAGAGCAGGAAGAGGGGAGACAGGGAAAGGATGGGGATAATGGTGGAGTGAAGCTCCAGAGCAGGCGGAGAGGCAGGGAATGCAAAGCCGAGCGCAGTGACATGAGTTTAGCTGGGGGGACAGACAGCTCTTCTACCAGGACAGATGGGAAGGAGGAAAAGCTGGTGCACATGCACCAAGGATATGTGAGGGCAGTGGAAGGCAGCTGAGCAATTTCTCTTTTTGTGATTTCTATTTTCCCCCATCAAGTAGGAGGCAAAGGCATATGCCATGAGGGAACCGAAGTGGTAAGTTAGGTAATATGAGGAGAGTAGAAAAGATTTTAATTAGCTGCTGGTGAGAATGAAAATTGATGAGAGAGGCTCATAGGTGGATTGCCAGGTAGAACTGAGAGCCGACAGATGTCAGGTCATGAATGCATGGGGTGCATGTGCCATTCAATCAGGTTGGGAGCATGATCCAGAAGCTTGGTTCAAATCCAGGAATCCAATTTGCCATATTGGTCTAATAGGAGAATAGTAGAGAAAAGAATTACACCTAGTGATGGAAGAGCAATTGACATGATGGACCATAGAGTATAGGCTAGACGAGGGACACTGTGAAGATAGAGAAGCACCTCTTGTGTTACTGATTCCATGTTCTGTCTCCTCAGGAACCTGGAATTCCTGACAGAGAGCAAATAGAGGCACAGGTGGAGCAGTTGCTGGTGTTAATAAGGTCCAAGTGTTACCATGAGAACCGTTGATTAATCACTGTGGAATAGAAGGGAAGATCGACTTAGCTGAGGTAGTCAAGGTCTGAATAAGAGGAGAGGGTATTGTTTAAGTCGGACTGTTTTTTGTTTTGTTTTATTGTGGAATGAGATGTCATTGTTGTTGTCACAATTTTAGTCATATTTCAAAAACATATTCAGTAGCTCAGTTGTTAGCTACGGCCACCCTTCCCCTTATCATGCGGGAAATACTGAGTCAGACCCCCCTCTGCTTCCCATGCTCTAGACAAAGTCTGACTGGGGGTAATCCTATATATTATCACAGTCATCTCCAGCTTCTGATAACTTTATTCAGGTTATGCATTGTCTTGCTCTTCTGAACATGTGGTCTCAATCCTACATGGAGCTGGCCTGGATTTTGAATTCAACCTTTTTTATTTGTCCTCCCCACTAACTGCTTCCACCCCATAAAAACAACAAACCAAAAACAAATGAAACAAAAACATTCTTACAAGGCTTTTGTGTATGAATTAAAAAATTAAAGATTTGGAGTAATGGAAGAGGAATATATATTTCAGCAATGCCAGCAACTTACAACTTGAATATTAGACATGTCAGTTCTCAAAAAGTCCCATGACTATTTCTGAACTAGGCTTTCATTCTCCTGGTAGATCACTTAGCTCTTTTTTTTCCTCTTCTCTGCCTTCTTTCTTTAGAAAGAAGAATCTCCTAAATTCGCGGTCTGAGTGATTTAGTTCTCTCCAAGCCTTACCTGCAAAGTCAGCTCCAGATATTTTTTTGCAGATGAAAACTTGACCTGATCATTAAATTCAGGCAATAGATGATAATGGCTTGGACCATAGCAGTGGAGGTAATGAGAAGAGGTTGGATTCTGGATATATTTTGAAGGTAGAACCAACAGGGTTTGCTCATGTGTTGAGTAAGAGATATGAGAGAAAGAGAGGAGTCAAGGATACCCCAAAGGTTTTGGCCTGAGCAACCAGAGAGATGAGTAGACATTAAATGAGATGGGGAAACTGTGGGGATGCAGGTGTTGGAGGGGAGGATCAGAAATTCAGCTTTGTACATAAGAAATTTGAGGTGCCATTTTGATATCCAAGTGGAGGCGTCAAGTAGGCAATTGGATGGTCTGGAGTTCAGCTCAAGGCTGGAAAAATGAACTTCAGAGGAGTCACAATTCAGTCTACCAAGTGCCAATCTCCTGACTGCGGTACATATACAACATTCTTGAAATAATACATTTCTAAATATTCTGTCACAAAATTGTAACAGTAGGACATAGAGAATCGCATGGACTTCCAGTCTCTCCCCAGTGGGAGATAACCCAAGTTAACTGCAGGTACTTATCCAGAGTCGATATCAAGAGGGCACTATTCTTAGGGCCTGGAGGAAACCTATAGATTACTGCAGGTAAAGTAGCAGATTAAACTCGTGAAGCTAATTTCGTTTCCTTCTGAACTCCACTAACATCACATCCAAGGGACTTTAAAAAAAAAAAAAATAGACCCACAGTTGTAGAGGAGACAATGGAAACAAAATTTTTGTAAACTGAGAAGAAAATGGAAGAGGGACAACTGCCTAGCAGACCTGAGGAATAAAATGCAAAGTCAACAGTGGGGTAAAGTGGAGAACAAACCTGATTTACACAGTGAGAGCCTCGAAAGACATGGAAACTGGCAGCACCGTGTACCTCTGGAATGGGTTGGTTGATGAGGGTGGGGGCTAAAATAAAGAGGATTGAGTGAAAGCTAGAGCCCCTCCACCATCCTTCAGACAGCTGACTCACTGGCCCCCCCCAACCCAGCAGCTATCTGCAGAGGGTAAGACAGAGGGTCTCCTGACTAGAGGACATATCCCCTGTGAAGGAGTGAGTACTCTACTGAAAATGGAGATTAAGTGGTCATATGAATACTGAAACTAAATGGAGCTCTTTGCCTCCACTCAGTCTCTAAACCTTAAAACCCTATTCCTTATTCTGCTGGCTAGTTTGAAAAGCTCTACTTTAGGGAGTTTGACTCACTCAAGACAAAAGATTTTAAGATATTAACCTGGGGAGTACTCTAGCCAGTCTTCCCAGGGCCTCTGTTGGCCTATAGGAAGCCACCGCATGAATTAGAGAAAGGTGTTCCCTATGGGCACATGTAGCCTTGCTAGTATATGACTTAAAAAGCAGGTCACACCTTTGTGGGAAGAAAAAGGCATCCTTTCTTCCAGGGAGACACAGCCCCCACCCAGAATTCATGAGTTGGTGAGCAAGTGAGGGCTGCATTTCAACCTCCTTCAACCTGGCATCTTCATGTCGGGCACAAAATCTACAACTGTGAATTTCCCTGGGACCACCCGGATCACCCTGTAGTGAAGTACAAAGTCAATAAAATAAGCCCTATCTATGTGCTCAGAAATCCCAGTCATCCCACCGTTAACTGACAGCTAAGGGACGTCTTGAACATAGATTTGGAAGATAGTGACCAAGACAAACTGAAACAAATCTTTGGAAGGAATATGACAGAGAAAAGGAAAAAAAAATTAATTATTATCCTTAATATCCTCAGAGTGATAGGAAGGGTACTGCCTCCATGAAACCAGGGACAGATTCTATTTAAAGAAAAAGGAACATTCAGAAAACACAAACACAATAGATGGGTTAGGAAATAGAGAAGTCTCCCAGAAATTAGAACAAAACAATAAAGAGATAAAAATAGGACAGATAAGAAAATTAGAGAACCAGTTCAAAAGCGCTAACATCAGAATAATAAAAACCAAACCTGTTGCCATCGAGTTGATTCTGACTCATAGCAACCCTGTAGCAGCTCCCAAAACAGATAACAGTGAAAATGGAGAGGAGGAAATATTCAGTAATTCAAGAAAAGTTCCCAGTACTCAAGTGCATGACTTGCCAGATGGAAAGGATCCATCACGTTGCTCTCATACGATGAACAAAAAGGTAGCTACCTAGATAGAGCCTTGTGAAATTTTAAAACATTAACTACAAAGGTAAAAAAAAAAAAAAAAAAAAGCACAATTCTACAATCTGAGAGAGAGACCACAGTCAAACATCAAGAATAAGAAATACTCTGAACCTCTCAACAGCAACACTGGAAGCAAGAAGACAATGGAGCAATGCCTTCAAAACTCTAAAGAAAAATTAATTCCAACCTAGAGTTCTGTACTCAGGGAAATTGTTAAGTTTTAGGGCAGACATGTAAATTTCAAGAGAGTAACCCCCTTGCATGGTTTTCAAGAAGCTACTGGAGGATATGGTTATACCAATATCATCTTTTAAACCTTAGGATAGACTGTTGGTGAGCCCAGTCCATATCCTCATCCATATTCAGCCTTGTTTTGACCACATATTGATGAAATTCCTGACTGCAGTATTCCTGGATCAGCTGAGGACACTCATTTTACCCTCCACAGAAATATTCTTCCACCTACTGCCAAGAACTAGAGGGAGGCCATAGCACGACTCAAAGCAGAAAATACAGAGCCGTCCATTCCTTCTACTATATACTATATTTCTATGGGGCTCTGGTCCATATTACAGCCTGACTGCTGTGAGTCCTGTCTCTTGGGCCTCACTCATTTCTCCAGAAGGAACTCTTGGAACTTCTTAAAGAAGTGGAACTTGACAGAGATGCATAGACTCTCTTCTGCTTACCTTGCATTGAGTCCCTACTGCCAACTCTTACACAGAGGTGCCTACCACATGACTACCAGCCACCTGCTCCTAAGAGGATCAGTTATGCCAGTCAATACTAGACCCACTTTGTCCCCTGTTACTCCAGTGTCAGGACAAATCTACAGTGACTAAGTGTGTTTCCTACTAGAGTAATAATGGCTGATCCCTAGAGAGCAGTTACTGTTCTGGGCGCTTTACAAATATAGATTTGTCTCCTTTGTTGAGGCATTTTAGATAATAATAAACACGCGATTGTCAGAGGTGGCTTTCCCATGCACATTCTCCTGGGCCCTTATCGTGTTTTCCAGACTCATCTTTGCCTACCTTTGAGAACAGTTGCAGGCTGGGTACAGATACTTTCCTCAGCTTTCTTGTAAAAGTCAGGCAGGAGAAAAGATTAACAGAAATATTAAATTATCAGTTTATTTCACTTATCTGTGTCTTCTCCATATTCTTTTGCTGAGGTTGAATTCTGATTTCAAAAATTTCCAGCCCATGGTAATAGGAAACCCAAGGTTGAGAAGGGAGAGTGTTGACATGTCAGGGGGTTGTTAACCAGTGTCATAAAACAATATGTGTACTGCTTAATGAGAAACTAGTTCTATAAACCTTCATCTAAAGTACAATTAAAAAAAAAAAAGTCTAGCCCAATAGGAAGTAGAGTACTTGAATTAAAAAAGCTTTTGAGTTCTGATCAGTCTTGCAAACTTGAGTTTACAGGATAACCTTTTGCAAGAGGAACGTAAACTTGTTTTATCAAATTAATAACACAGGTGTGGGTGAACTCTTTTTTTTTTTTCCTTTAACATAAATACAAAAATGACATAGCCTCATTTCTTTGAATGGGAGTCCTTGGGTGGCACAAATGGTTAAACACTGAACTACTAACTAAAAGATTGGTTGAACCAACTGAATGTCCTCTCAGAAGACAGGCCTGTCAATCTGCTTCTGAAAGGTCACAGCTTTGAAAACCCTATGGAGCAGTTCTACTCTGCATACATAAGGTTGCCATGAATCAGAATCAACTCCATGGCAACGTGTTTGCTTTTGGCTGTTTTTCCTTTGTATATTTAAAATTATGACCACTTCTTATTCTTCCAACTTCTTATTTCCCATTGCACAGATATTTCAATCTAATGTCTTTATCCCATCTTTTAAAAAATTTTTATTCCATGTCTCTGGAGTCTGATGTCCCTCTGGACTAGAGACTGACTCAGAAACTAATTTGATTAGAACTGATCAGCCTATTACAACAAACAAAGAAATGTGTTAGTGCTAATGCCCTGACTTCTGTTTTTGTACACTTAACAGGACACCACAGCTTCTTGTTAACATATTAATTCTACATATAGATAGACTGGAAACCCTGGTGGTGTAGTGGTTAAGTGCAACGGCTGCTAACCAAAGGGTCGACAGCTCAAATCCGCCAGGCGCTCCTTGGAAACTCTATGGGGCAGTTCTGCTCTGTCTTATACAGTCGCTATGAGTTGGAATCGACTTGACGGCACTGGGTTTGGTTTTATAGCTAGACTAAAATTGCTTATTGGGGTCAATCCAACTAGAATTCCTTCAAAGAAAATGAGCCAACAGGAAATTTTATTATAATCTGTCTTTCCACTCTAAAAGAACCAACCTCCAATTCAATGTAACAGTGATGATAGTAACAGTAATAGCCACCACTGGTTAATTTTATGAGTCAACTGGGCTAGCGTGTGTTTCCCAGTAGTTTGGCCAAACCCTAGGCTAGTTGCTGTCATGAAGTAGTTACGTGTGATTAAACCAGTTCACCTATTTGGTAGAGCAAGTTGTTTTTGTTAGGTGCCATCGAGTTGGTTCTGATTCATAGTGACCCCATGCATGAAAGAACGAAACACTGTCCAGTCCTGCACCATCCTTATACTCATTGTTACGCTTGAGCTCCTTGTCCCAGCCACTGTGTCAGTCCACCTCATTGAGGGTCTTCCTCTTTTCTGCTGACCCTGTACTTTGCCAAGCATGATGTCCTTCTCCAGGGACTGATCTCTGCTGACAACATGTCCAAAGTATGGAAGACGCAGACTTGCCCTCCTTGCTTCTAAGGAGCATTCTGGTTGTACTTCCTCCAAGACAGATTTGTTCACTCTTTTGGAAGTCCATGGTATATTCAATATTCTTCGCCAGCACCACGATTCAAAGGCGTCAATTCTTCTTCGGTTTTCCTAATTCATTGTCTAGCTTTCACATGCATATGATGCAATTGAAAATACCATGGCTTGGGTCATGCGCACCTTAGCCTATAAGGTAACATCTTTGCTTTTCAACACTTTAAAGAGGTCCTTTACAGCAGATTTACCCAATGCAATGCATCTTTTGATTTCTTGACTGCTGCTTCCATGGCTGTTGATTGTGGATCCAAGTAAAATGAAATGCTTGACGACTTCAATCTTTTCTCCATTTATCGTGACGTTGCTCATTGGTCTAGTTGTGAGGATTTTTGTTTTCTTTATGTCGAGGTACAATCCATACTGAATGCTGTGGCCTTTGATCTCCATTAGTAAGTGCTTCATGTCCTCTTCACTTTCAGCAAGCAAGGTTGTGTCATCTGCATAACGCAGGTTGTTAACGAGTCTTCCTCCAATCCTGATGCCCCATTCTTCTTCATATAGTCCAGCTTCTCGGATTAGTTGCCCAGCATACAGATTGAATAGGTGTGGTGAAAGGATACAACCCTGATGTACACTTTTCTGACTTTAAACCAAGCAGTATCCCCTTGTTCTGTCCCAAAAACTGCCTCTTGATCTATGTAAAGGTTCCTCATGAGCACAATTAAGTGTTCTGGAATTCCCATTCTTTGCTATGTTATCCATAATTTGTTATGATCCACAAAGACAAATGCCTTTGCATAGTCAATAAAACAGGTAAATATCCTTCTGGTATTCTCTGTTTTCAGCCAGGATCTATCTGCCATCAATGATATTCTTGGTTCCATCTCCTCTTCTGACACTGGCCTGAATTTCTGGCAGTTCCCTGTCGATATACTGCTGCAGCCGTTTTTGAATGATCTTTAGCAAAATTTTACTTGCATGTGATATTAATGATATTGTTCTATAATTTCCGCGTTCAGTTGGATCACCTTTCTTGGAAATAGGCATAAATATGGATCTCTTCCAGTCAGCTGGCCAGGAAGCTGTCTTCCAAATTTCTTGGCATAGACGAGTGAGCACCTCCAGCACTGCATCTGTTTGTTGAAGCATCTCAATTGATATTCCGTCAATTCCTGGAGCCTTGTTTTTCACCATTGCCCTCAGAGCAGCTTGGACTTCTTCCTTTAGTACCATCAGTTCCTGATCATATGCTACCTCTTGAAATGGTTGAACATTGACCAATTCTTTTTGGTATAATGAGCAAGTTACCTTCCATAGTTTAATGGAATGGAATTACCTTACACATAATATAATAATCACTTTCTATAATGTATTTTTTTTTATAATGTAATCTAATGTAATGTAATCAATCAATTGAGGCATAGCAGTGTAAGGTAGATTCTAAACCTAATCACTAGTGAGTTACAAAAAATCATGATAGACAGACACATACACACCAGGGAAAACAGATGACATGTGAGACTATCTACCTGGAGAGGGACTCCAGCGATCGCCTGGTACACACCAGAAACTAGGAGAGAGGCTCACAGTAGGCCAAGATCCTGATTTGGACTTTTAGCTTCCAAAACCGTGAGAGAAATTTCTGTTCTTAAAAGCCACCCACTTCTGGTATTTGTGTTATAGCAGCACTAGGAAACTAAGACAGCACTGTACAAGCACTATATGTTCAGTATCTCATTTAATCACCACCAAAATCCTATGGGACAGATACTGTTAAGATATCCTAGTTCTGCTGATAAGAGAACTGAGGATTAGAGAAAGTTGCTTCTCTTCAGGTCACATACAGTTGTTGTTGCCATTAGGTGCTGTCGAGTTGGTTCTGACTCATAGCAACCCTATGCACAACAGAACGAAACATTGCCCAATCCTGCGCCATCCTCACAATTGTTGCTATGCTTCAGCCCATTGTCACAGCCAACATGTCAGTCCATCTCGTTGAGGGTGTTCCTTTTTCTTCCTGATCCTCTACTTTACCAAGCATGATGTCCTTCTCCAGGGACTGATCCCTCCTGATACCATATCCAAAGTATGTGACACGTAGTCTCACGATCCTTGCTTCTAAGGCACATTCTGGTTGTACTTCTTCCAAGACTGATTTGTACGTCATTTTGGCAGTCCATGGTATATTCAGTATTCTTCGCCAACACCACAATTCAAAGGCGTCAATTCATCTGCAGTCTTCCTTATTCATTGTCCAGCTTTTGCATGCATATGAGGGAATTGAAAACACCAGGGCTTGGGTCAGGCACACCGTATTCCTCAAGGTGACATCTTTGCTTTTCAATACTTTAAAGAGGCCTTTTGCAGCCAGTTTGCCCAATGCAATGCATCTTTTGATTCCTTGACTACTGCCTCCATGAGTGTTGATTGTGGATCCAAGTAAAATGAAATCCTAGACAACCTCAAACTTTTCTCCATTTATCATGATGTCGCTTGTCGGTACAGTTGTGAGAATTTTTGTTTTCTTTATGTTGAGGTGTAATCCATACTGAAGGCTGTGGTCTTTGATCTTCATTAGTAAGTGCTTCAAGTCCTCTTCACTTTCAGCAAGCAAGGTTGTGTCATCTGCATAATGCAAGTTGTTATGAGTCTTCCTGCAATCCTCACGCCACGCTCTTCTTCAGAGTCCAGCTTCTCAGATTATTCGCTCAGCATACAGATTGAATCAGTATCGTAAAAGAATACAACCCTGATGCACACCGTTCCTGACTTTAAACCATGAAGTATCCCTTTGTTCTGTTAAAACGACTGCCTCTTGATCCATGTACAGATTCCTCATGAGCACAATTAAGTTTTCTGGAATTCCCATTCTCTGCGATGTTATCCGTAATTTGTTGTGATCCACACAGTTGAATGCCTTAGCATTGTCAATAAAACACAGGTAAACATCTTTCTGGTAGTTTCTGCTTTCAAGCAGGATCCATCTGACATCAGCAATGATGTCCCTGGTTCCACGTCCTCTTCTAAATCTGGCTTGAATTTCTGGCAGTTCCCTGTCGATACACTGCTGCAGCTGTTTTGAATCATCTTTAGCAAAATTTTGCTTTCATATGATATTAATGATATTGTTCAATAATTTCCACATTCAGTTGGATCATTTTTCTTGGGAATAGGCATAAATACGGATCTCTTCCAGTTGGCTGGCCAGGTAGCTGTCTTCCAAATTTCTTGGCATAGATGAATGGGCACTTCCAGCACTGCATCCATTTGTTGAAACATCTCAATTGGTATTCTGTCAATTCTCAGAGCCTTGCTTTTCACCAAAGCCTTCAGTGCAGCTTGGACTTCTTCCTTCAGTACTATCGGTTCCTGATCATGTGTTACCTCCTGAAATGGTTGAATGTTAACCAATTCTTTTCGGTATAGCGACTCTGTGTATTCCTTCCATCTTCTTTATATGTTTCTTGCATCATTTAATATTTTCCTTATAGACTCCTTCAGTACTGGAACTTGAGGCTTGAATTTTTTCTTCAGTTCTTTCAGCTCGAGACATGCTTAGCATGTTCTTCCCTTTTGGTTTTCTATTTCCAGGTCTTTGCACATGTCATCATAATACTTTATCTTGTCTTCTCGAGCCACCCTTTGAAATCTCCTGTTCACCTCTTTTACTTCATCATTTTTTTCTTTTGCTTTAGCTACTCAACGTTCAAAAGCAAGTTTCAGAGTCTCTTCTGACATCCATTTAGGTCTTTTATTTCTCTCCTGTCTTTTTAATGACCTCTTGCTTTCTTCATGTATGATGTCCTTGATGTCATTCCACAGCTTGTCTGGTCTTCAGTCACTAGTGTTCAATGCATCAAATCTATTCTTGATGTCGTCTCTAAATTCAGGTGGGATATACTCAAGATCATACTTTGGCTCTCATGGAATTGTTCTAATTTTCTTCAGTTTCAGCTTGAACTTGCATATGAGTAATTGATAGTCTTATCCTCATTCGGCCCCTGGCCTTGTTCCGACTGATAATATTGAGATTTTCCATTGTCTCTTTCCACAGATGTAGTCAATTTGATTCCTGTGTATTCCATCTGGCAAGGTCCATGTGTACAGTTACCATCTATGTTGGTGAAAAAAGGTATTTGCAATGAAGAAGTCATTGGTTTTGCAAAATTCAGCCATTAAATCTCTGGCATCCTTTCTATCACCCAGGCCGTATTTTCCAACTACCAGTTCTTCTTCTTTGTTTCCAGCTTTTGCATTCCAATCACCAGTAATTGTCAGTGCATCCTGACTGTATGTTCAATCAATTTCAGACTGCAGAAGTTGGTAAAAATCTTCAGTTTCTTCATCTTTGGCCTTAGTGGTTGGTGCATAACACATAGTTAGGAGGAGGTAAACAAGGATTCAAACCCAGACTGTCTGAATCCAAAGCATGAACTCATAGTCACTAAAGTATATAACCTACGGGGACATACTTTACTTTCAGAGAATTATCTTTGTCACATGATCTATCCAATAGCAAAATGCAATTTTAAACACCTCTATATGGTGCAATGGTTAAGTGCTCAGCTGCTAACCAAAAGGTTGGTGGTTGGAACCCACCCAGTGGCTCCATGTGAGAAAGACCTGGCGATCTACTCCAGTAAAAATTACAGCCTAGATAATCCTAGGGGTCGGTTCTGTTTTGTCACACGGGATCGCTGTGAGTTGAAAATCAACTCAATGGCACTTAACAACAACAGCAGCAACATCCATGTATATATTTTTTTCCTAAATTTTATTTATTTACTTTTTGTTGTTGAGAATGTACACAGCAAAACATACACCAATTCAACAGTTTCTAGACGTACAATTTAGTGATTACATTCTTCAAGTTGTGCAACCATTCTCACCCTCCTTTTCTGAGTTGTTCTTTCCCCATGAACAGAAACTCACTGCTCCCTGAGGTTCCTATTTAATCCTTCGAGTTGCTGTTGTCTATTTGATCCCATATAGATAGTTCTTAAAAGAGCATAATGCTTAAAGCAGACCTTTTTTACTAGTTAAGCTAAACTTGTTGGGTTTTAAGATGACTTCAGGGGATATTTTTGGCTAAAGGTTTAAAGATTATCTCAGGACAATAGTTTCAGGGGCTCATCCGCCCTCCATGGCTCCAGAAAGTCTAGAGTCCATGAAAATTTGAAATTCTGTTCTGCATTTTTCTCCTTTTGATCAGGATTCTTCTATGGAATCTTTGATCAAAATGTTCAGTAATGATAACTGGGCACCATCCAGCTCTGGTCTCATGGCAAAGGAGGCAGTTTTTCATGGAGACAATTGGCCACACGTTCCATTTTCTCCTATTACTCTTGACTCTCCTTTTTCCTCTCTTGCTTTAGGTGAATCCATGTATATATTTTTATCTGTCCTTATCCTGTCGTTTCTTTAGCAGTTTTATCCAGGAAACCTCAGTATTCACAAGTATTCTTTATATTAATAGGAATCAAAATCGAAAAGCAACTCAAAGCCATGTCATACATGCCTTAGGCTGGGTTCTCTAGAGAAGCAAAACCGGTAAAGTGCATAAATACATACATAAAGAGAGAGATTTGTATCAAGCAAATGGCTCACACGGTTGTAGAGGCTGGAATGTCCCAAGTCTGTGGGTCAGGCTAGAGGTTCCTCCTGATCAGGTAGCCGCAGGGGGTGGCGAACCCAAGATCGGCTAGTCAGAAAGCAGGGCTCTTGCTCACAGGCTGTGAAGATCAATGAATTCCAAGATCAGCAGGCAAGATGGCAGGTAAGCTGCTAGCTCAAGTCTTAAAAACCAGAGGTCAGATGAACAGCAGCCAGCTTCAGGATCCAGAAAAAGCAAAAGCCCTCCAGCTTTGTTTGCCAGAATGTCCGCTTATGTCTGATGCAGGCCACACACTCAAGGAAACTCCCTTTCAACTGACTAGCTGCTTACAGCAAATCCCATCATGGAGGCAATTACGTAATATTAAATCTCATCCTGAAAGTAATCACAACATCATACAACTGCCAAAGCACTGAGAATCATGGCCCAGCAAGTTGACACACAACCTTAACCATCACAGTATGATAACATGCTGGGACTTGCTGTTTCCTTTTCATTTGGTGTAGAACCAGAGTTCCATAATCTCCTGACCATACAACAACCAAGTCATTCTCAATTTTGAGTATTTTTAGAATAAGGTAGTCAGGGCTCTCTCTATTATACACTCCATTTCTACTCCCCCCAATACTACAAACCTGATGCTCTAATCTCATATGCATGTGTCCGATTGGGCATGAAAACAAAACAAACCAGTTGCCATTGAATCAATTCTGACTCATGGCAACTCTATATATGTTAGAGTACAACTGTGCTCCATAGGTTTTTCAATGGCTGATTTTTCAGAAATAGATCACCAGGCCTTTCTTCTGAGGTACCTCCGTGTGGTTTTAAACCACTAACCTTTTGGTTAGTAGCCAAGTGCTTAACCATTTGCACCACCCAGGGACGACTTTGTGTACAAAAGCCTGTGAAAAAACAAGTCAGAGGAAAACCCAGAGGACAAAACTTATTCTAATATGAGCTAATGTCTTCATAGAAAGGGCAATGTATCAAAGTGAAATTCACTTTGAAATTCCGTGGACATGGACTTCACTGCCTACACCCCTCAGATCATGTCAACATGGCAAACAGTGTCATCAGGAGGTGGATAGAGACCACTAGCCTCAAGCCCCTTGACTCACTGCTCCAACCAAACAGAATGAAAGGTTCTGCCCAACCAGGAAACGTTCAGCGTGCTGTGAGGCCCATAACTCTGACGAGCTGTCATATGAAATAAATTACAAAAGCTAAGATTCTGGACCTGAGAGAAACCGCTGTGGGGTCTCCGCTGCAACAGCCGCAGAACCTGGTCAAGCTGATTAGCTGTGAAGAGATTCGGCAGGGTAGACACAAACCCACATGCATGTCATGTCCCTGGGCTGGGCATTAGAGTTGTAGCCTCACTGCGACGCCTTGTAAACGGGAAACAAACACGGGTTCACAGTTCAAATCAGCTCCGGGAACTCAAGACATTTCTGGAAAACCCGCCAAGCTCAGTGTGCACGCAGGTATTTCATTGCTCCTCCGGCTCTAATTAAAACCCTTGTTTCCAGCCTGCATTCACCCAAACAATGTCGAGTCAAACCACAAGAAACTCTGTTATCACTGAAATGGATACATATTTTTCGTACAACTGAAATGTTACATAAAATCATGAACTGTTAAACATAAAAGTAAAAACTGAATGCAGACACCAGCTTCTCATGCTGCCTTTGTCTCACCTTCCCTCGAATGCGAGCCACAGGTCACAGCTGCGTACTGAGGGCATCGGTTTTAACATCAAAACTTTTTAAGACGGCGGAAGTATTTGCGTTAGCCCGATCCATAAACCACGCATTTTGCCAGTCACCAGTCCTCTTTCACTCCAACGTTGTAAAAAGTTACTTGTTTGAATGATGTTTTAAAGGGCTCTATGCAATTAAGTTTTAAAGCAAGGGGGCTAGTTTTCCTTCAGTTTATATATGAAACTGCCCCATAAATTTAAAGTCCTTGGGTGTATTTGGGGGCAAGGGGAATTATAAAGAGGAAGGTTTTCTACAGACACAAACACTTCAAAAAGGTAAACCCGGGGTGTTTTTCCTCTCTATAATATTAACAATGTTTTTATAGTCGGAAAAAGTCTGAAGATCAAAAAAATCTGTTGGTATAATGAGTGGATACCAATTCCATATTTACGTGTAACCCAATTTGTGTCTCACTTTCTAAGAAAAGTACTCCTTTTAAGTAATTATCGCAAGGTGTCACAAACCACCTCCACCCTGTTCTGTGTGTTAGCGACTGGAAAACATGTGCCGCTCCTTTTACTTTCTGTCAGCTGTCCATCACCTTCAGGATTTTGCACTAAGTTTCTGTTATGTGGATGTTTATGTTGGTTTGAAAGCATTCCTCTGAGTGCCCTAGTTTGCTCGTGAAACCCTTAAGAAAATTAAAAACAGATATTCCTAAGCCTGATTTAAAAACCAACACACATTATATAATGCATATTTGTAGCATTGGTGGTTTGGGGAAAGTGGCATGTCCTTATTCAATGTGTAAAACAACGTTAGATGCATAGCCTCTGAGTGTGTAACAATGGAATGAGTATCATTCACTGACGACAGGAAATTCAGGAAAAACGATACATTTGGATACCAGCGTAATAACCAAGAGAGGATCCTAGGACTGCTTCTCAAATATCAAGCTGTTCATATCCTGAGCACACAGAAAATTCTGCACCTCTAACTCTATACCCTTGAATGAGAATGTTCCTGGCTAGGTAAAATGGGCAGAGCAGCCTAAATTAGCCAGTAAAGAATAAATCACAGTGCCTGGCACATAGAAAGCTTGGTAGCTAATAAAATCATTTTGAATTATACAAATGTTAGGTCACCTATGGGCCTGACACCAATGAGCGACTCACAGTAAATTTAAGGAAGTAACTATCACTGCCCACTACATGTACCATTCTAAGCAACTTTTTTTCTCTTTTTGTTTTTGTTTTTATAATTTTCCCCCTGGCCTATACTTTAACCAGTTGTCATAGAGTCAACGCCAACTCATGGTGACCCCATGTGTGTCAGAGTAGAATTGTGCTTCACAGGGTCTTTGATGGCTAATATTTTTGGAAGTAGGTTGCCAGGCATTTCTTCTCAGGTGCCTTTTGGGTGGACTCAAATTACCAACCTTTCAGTTAGCAGCCTAGTGTCTTAACTGTTTGCACCACCCAGGGACTTGGTCTACACTTCAGACCTTTAATATAGTGGACTGATGGACTCCATTGATCAGTTTTTAGGCTAAAACCTCACTAGCCATCATGCGAGATATAAAGGGAAGCCTCATTCAGGAAACTTAGGCAAAATAAATTCCCCCAAAAGTAATAATCCTCTTAGTGCATTCAGGACTAGAAGTTAGTCAGGTAATAGAAAAATCATTTATAGGATTGAGTCTTAAAAATGGTACGTGCATTGATTAAACATTTTGTTTTAACATAAAACAGTGAGCGCACAGTATCTGCTCTCTGAGTTAAACAACTCTCATCTGAATGGTTCCTGAAATAACCCACGTGCTGTAGGCCCTCGGTGAAATATTGGGAGATGCCAACCTCATTCCAAATGTTGTGACTAGTGCATTTTTGCACTCATAGTTCATCAGTTTATGTAAGATGGAATTATGTAACTGGCATCAGAAGTCTTGGAAGAAATACAAATGACTCCTGGAAAACCAGGTGGGGACCATGGAACAGCAACCAGGGCTGAGGGAGCATGGGCAGAACTAGGGCCAGTTTGAGCAGGCAGCAGAATCAAGGGGTTTCTTTCCAAGGGAGCACGCCAGGGCAGCAACAGCTAGGGCCTGGTGATGCTTGGGTCGTCACTACAAATGGAGGTAACTCAAAAGCAAGGTGGTGTCTGGAGGAAGTGCTGACAGGAGTTAGGCTGACCTCAGGGCCAAAATTTCTTCTTCCTCATTCTTCCCAAACTAACTGGGGCTGGCCTCCAGCTAATAAAAGCTAGAACCAGACTTCGGAACTGACAGAATAATCACCATGATTATAAATACCATTTATCGTGCATTTACTCTGTACTGGCCACCATACTGTGTGATTTAAATGCATAACCTGTATGAAGTCAAGCTACCTCACGATCAAGTCTTGACAGGAAAATGCAGTCAAAGAAGTAAAAGTCTGGCAACTCAACTGCAGTTGAGAGAAGTTTTAATCCTAGTTCCACTCTATCTTGAAAATAGCACAAGCATGTGCTCCTAAACTTCTTTAAAATCCTCCTATCTTTCTTATACTCAGTATACTTCTCTCACTCTAGAGTTGCTCCTAAAATAACCCCCCAACTCCGAGTTCTCTCAACTTTCTCCTCAAAATGGGATGGGAGCTCTTTTCTCTGTCCCCTTTCCTCCTTTCCTTCCGCATCTTTGTTTTCTTCTCTCCCACAAGGAATCCTCCGCCCTTTCCGGTGTAAATTCTCCCCACCTGGACTTCTCCAGTTTTCCTTCTCATGCATTCATATTTGGATCTGTATAAAAAGCTCAGGATAAATCTGACAAAATTGGAAGAGGAGAAAGGGGAGGGAAAATCAAAGGATATAAGGTGAGCCAGAGGCTGTGAACACGGATGTTCATACGTTTTATCTTTGCAATAGCCCCCAAGAGTTAGGTAATCCCATTAAACATATGAGGTTTAAGGGTTAAGAAGTTCAGTGACGTGCCTAGTTAAGTGGAAAAGTTGGGATACAATCCAGGGTGGTATTTATATCACACTCTTGACTACTGTTTGACACTGCCTTTCCTAGAAAGGAGCCAAAAAGGATAAGCAAGTGTCTAATTCCCTACCCAGCTGGTTTGGGCTAACAGCTAGGAATGTATTCCATCTCTTCCCAGATTTAAAACACAACAACAACAATAAAACTATTGAAGAGACAAGGGAGCAGAAAGAAGCAAGGCAGACTGGCCCTATGAAGAAGATGTTAGCTGGAATTGTTATACCTAGCAATCTATTTTTCCTTCAAATTACCTGAACAACAAATATAGGGCAATTAGAGACTAGATTATTTCTACATCCTATTGTTTGTGGAATTCAAGCTTATAACATGCCATCAGGCCAAGTGGTTCTTAATCCAGGGCCCAGGAAGTTCTACTTTACTCATTGTGATGCCTTGGCTATAATACCAAAATTAACCTAAAACAAAGCAAAACTTGTTGCCGTCGAGTAGATTCTAACTCATAGCAACCCTATACGACAGAGTAGAACTGCTCCATAGGGTTTCCAAGGAGTGGCTGGTAGATTTGAACTGCCAACCTTTTGGTTAGCAGCCAAACTCTTAACCAGCGTGCCACCAGGGCTCCAAAATTAACATAGTAGTAAATATTATCTATTAAAATGAATTTAGCCTTTTTGGAGAGTTTTAATGTGATACTTATAAAACAATGGAATCAATAAGGAGACTCATAAGCCCTTATGAATCATCTACTTGGGAAAACGGGAGAAAATAATTCATGTGACAGAAAAATTATTAATAACTTTTAGAAATCTTCAAGGAATTAAGTAATTTACCAGAAAATTGGTTGGAATGTATTATTTTGATAAAAGGAGTCATTTAAAGATTGGAAAGCAGAATTAGGGGAAAAATAAGCCCATCTGGGAATGTTGTTAGTTGGCTGTGGAGTTGGCCCCCAGTTCATGGCAACTCCATAAGCAATGGGACAAAATGCTGCTTCGTCGTATGCCAGCCATCCCCATGATCAGTTGCAGATCAGACTGTTATGATCCATAGGGTTTTCACTGACTGATTTTCAGAGGTAGATCACCAGGTCTTTCTTCCTAGTCTATCTTAGTCTGGAAGCTCCGCTGAAACCTGTTCAGCATGATAGCAACACACAAGCCTCCACTGACAGACAGGTGGTGGCTGCACATGAGGTGCATTGGCTGAGAATCGAACCTGGGTCTCCCTCACGGAAGGCAAGAATTCCGCCACTCAACCACCAATGCCTTACTGTCTGGGAGTAGAGAAGTATTAACATCAGGCTTTCTCAGGATCAACGCTGGGACTGCTTTTATTTAATAATTTAGTAAATGATCTGGAGGAATTAATCTCCACAGATTTTAGTTTACACCTAGCACTCAGTATGTGAAAGTGACTTCCAGCCAACGTGGAGCTATAGACAGAAGCACCACGCCATCCCTCCAGAGCAAAGACCCAAAAAACTAAGTAAAACAGAGACACATGTCAGCCCTGGAACCCAAAGTGTCAAATGAAGAGATAAAGAACTCAGCCAAGCACCAAGTACAATAAAAAACTGACAGAGAACAGAGATCAAGGACAGATAAATGCGTAGGTACCCTATCAGCTAACACAGCACAGATTCGTCATCTTGGAGTCCTATCAGAGACTGGCGGACAGGGAACATGGGAAAGCAGCTTCACAGAGCTCCCGGCAGAAGACAAAGCACCTGGTAACTAGCAATACATGCTTTCCCACCTCCCATCTTCTCCCTGCTGCTCTACCTGTGTGCTTCCTGCTTGGCAGTGGTGGCTCAACCAGCCTGTAAGTGCAGCATCCTTGCCACTTGGATTTGCCCCACCCACATTGGAGATCAGCAAACAGGGAGTAAGGGAAAGCAGCTTCACGAAGTTCCCAGCAGGAGACAGAACACCCAATAACCAGCTATATATGCTTTCCTAATTCCCACACTTCTTCTCCCACCCTGAGCCTCCTCTCTTTCCTGCCGGCAGCAGTCTCTTCGCCAGGAGGCAACTGCTCCGGCGCCGGGCTGCTTAGATTCACCCTGCCCAAGCTGACCAGCTCCTTCAGTGCCACTTGTCTGTAGCTGCTGTTGCTTTTTTCCTTTTCTTTTGGTCTATTCCGTGCCTCCCACCACCTCCACCTCCTTTCTCTCAAACACCTGGCTCCACGTGCTATCTTTGCCTGTCTTGAAAGGCTGTGAAGCACCACTCGACTGGGGAACCACTCCCCCAGCCTGTGACACCACACTGGTGGGATCCCCAGGGCTTTTTTCTCTTTTTTTGCTTTGTTTTCTTTTTCTTTTCTCAGCTTGGGAGCCCCTTCTAGCAGGGCTGCACTGCATGGCTTAGGACCCACCCCTCAATCTGCACAGCTGCATAGGTAGGATCCCTGGGGACATTTCTCTTTTTTCCTTTCTATATTTCTTCATTTCTCAGTTCTCATCTCTCTATGCTTACCTTTTTTCCTGGCTCCTGAATACCTGGCACTGTGTGACATCTATAACCCCTCTATCCAGATTATACTGCATGATCTGGGAGCCATTTCCCCGGTCTTTTAGCCACACCAGTGGGACCCTGGAGGCTTTTCTTTTCTTTCTTTTCTCCTCCAAATTTTTATCTAGTTACTTTTTTTTCTTTCTTTTTGTTTTTCTGCATTTCTTGGTTTCTCATCTCTCCACTCCAGTGCAAGCTCCCTTAGCACTCTTTTTTTTAGCTCCTGTTTCTTTCTCCTCTCTCTCCTCTTTCCCACACCCCTATTAGCTCCACACATCACAACCTCCCCCTTCCTTCCTGCCTACCTGCACTGTGCACTGAACATCACATCCCTAAGCAGCAGAGGTACAGCCTACCAGAACCTGCCCAGCACTGATTCCTGGCCCACCCTGTCAGCCCTAGTACATGCCACAAACAACCCATCTCAGCCCTTCCCCTTCAGCTAGACTTGTCCTGCTGCACCATAGCTGAGTGACTCACCTTGACCATTGGACAAGAAGGTGAAAATTATCATGACCACAGACAAGTAAACAACAAAGAATGCACAGTCTGCCTGCTCAGACATAACCAAATAAAACAAAAAAGCAGGGCAAAACAAACAGATCTACAATCAATAAATGAAGAAATAACTACTGGATGTCCCAAAGACAGCAGACATTGTCAAAACATATTTAAAAAAAGGAGAAGATGGTTCCAGTAGGCATCCAAAATAGAACACCAGATGACTTTCCAGTAGAAAAAAAGGCACTAGAAGTACCTGATAGAGAATACAAATCTCTAATATTCAGAGCTGTCCAAGAGTTGAAGCAAAAAAGCAGACAAAAATGAGGAAAAATAAAGAGTGAGCTACTTGTACCAGGTGGACACTTGAGACTGTGTTGGCATCTCCTATCTGGGGGGGAGCTGGGAGGGTAGAGAGGGTTAGAAACTGGCAAAATGGTCACAAAAGGAGAGACTGGAAGGAGGGAGAGGGCTGAATCATTGGGGGAGAGTAAATGGGAGTAGGTAGTAAGGTGTATATAAGCTTATATGTGACGGAGTGACTTGATTTGTAAACTTTCACTTAAAGCACAATAAAAATTATTTTTTTAAAAAAATGAAGAAAAAATAGACAAATTCATGGAAAATACAGACAAAAAAAAAAAAAGGAAGAATTCAGGAAAATAATACAGGAAAAAAAATGCCAAAATAGATTCACAACTAGAAATCATACAAAAACCACAATAAGAAATTCAAAAGATTTTGGAAATGGACAGAGTCTTAGATGTACTGAGGAGCAGGCTTGAAATGATAAAAAACAGGATCAGCGAAATTGAAGACAAACAGTTGGATACAACTCTGTTTGAGAAAAAATTAGAAAAAAGAACAAAGAAAAGTGAAGAAACCCTGAGAATTACGTGGGATACAATCAAAAGCAAACATTTGCAAGTGATCAGAGTTCCAGAATGGGGCGGCGGGGGTGGGGGGGTAGGGCAGAAAACACAGAAAGGATTATTGAAGAATTGCTGACTGAAAATTTTCCTAATATCATGAAAAATGAAAAGCTGACCATCCAAGAAGCTCAACAAACCCTATATAGGATAGACTCCAAAAGAAAATCACCAAGACATATCATGATCACACTCACTAAAACCAAAGACAAAGAAAAAATCCTGAGAGCAGCTTGAGAAAACCCAAAAGCCACATACAGAGGAGAAACAATAAGACTAAGCTCTGATTACTCAGCAGAAACCATGCAGGCAAGAAGGCAATGGGATGACATATAGAAAACCTTGAAAGAAAATATTGCCAACCAAGAATAATGTATTCTTCAAAACTCTCATTCAAATATGATGGTGATATTATGACATTTCCAGAGAAACAGAAATTAAGGGAGTATGTAAAAACCAAAC
Source organism: Loxodonta africana (assembly GCF_030014295.1). Lineage (NCBI taxonomy): Eukaryota > Metazoa > Chordata > Mammalia > Proboscidea > Elephantidae > Loxodonta > Loxodonta africana. Next base: position 169,762,908 of record NC_087345.1, on the reverse strand, counting down.
CAAACTTACAAGAATTATTAAAAGGATTCCTTCAATCTGAGAACAAACAACATCAGACCACAGCCTGAATCTAGGACAGCCAGATACCAACCCAGGAAATGAATGCTCAAGGACTATCCAAAACCAAAAGAATTACAACAGGGAACCAGAGAGATTAATCTTAAATGACAGCAAAGTCAGAGCAGTAAAAGAGGGAATAAATGGTGTAGGTACAGAACTTTCTAATGGAGAGGAAGACAAGATGTTACCAAGTAATAATACACTGGTACAAACCTAGGAAGATTAGGATAAATTTTAAGGTAACAACAAAGAAAGTTAACAAAGCTACTCATCAAAAAAAGAAGAAAAGCCTAAAGCCTCAATAAAAACAAAATCCACAAAAACAAAAGAAATGAAAAAGAAATCCACAAACAAAAGGAACTCAGCACAAGAGAGTAAGAGGAACAAAGAAAATGTTAGCACCACAAAAAAAACCACTACAAAGTGACTGCAATAAACTCACACCTATCAATAATTACACTGAATAGAAGTGGTCTAAATGCACCCATAAAGACAGAGTGACAGAATGGATAAAAAAACAGGATTCATCAATATGCTATCTACAAAAGGCACACCTTAGAAACAAAGATGTAAATTTATTAAAAATCAAAGGATGGAAAAAAATATATCAAGCAAATAACTACCAAAAAAGAGCAGGAGCAGCAATACTAATCTCAGATAAAATAGACTTTAAAACAAAATCCACCATAGAAGACAAAGAAAGACACTATATAATGATTAAAGGGATGATCCATCATGAAGACTTAACCATAATAGACATCTACGCACCCAATGACAGGGCTCCAAAATACATAAAACAAATTCTAACAGCACTGAAAAGAGAAATTGACACTTCCACAATAACAGTAGGAGACTTCAACACACCACTCTCTGTAAAGAACAGAACATCTAGAAAGAAACTCGGCAAAGATACAGAAGAGCTAAAGGGCACAATCAGCCAACTTGACCTCATAGACGCGTATAGAACACTCCACGCAACAGCTGCAAAGTACACATTCTTTTCCAACACACATGGAAGTTTCTCCATAATAGACCACATCCTAGGCCAGAGAGCAATCCTCAACAAAATCCAGACCATTGAGATAATACAAAGTATCTTCCCTGACCACAATGCCATCAAAGTAGAAATTAACAACAGGAAGAGCAAGAAAAAAAAATTATTTACAGGGAAACTGAATAATACCTGCTTAAAAACCACTGGGTAATAGAAGAAATCAAAGATGGAATTAAAAAATTCCTAGAATCAAATGAGAATGAAAACACATATCAAAACCTTTGGGACACAGCAAAGGCAGTGCTCAGAGGTCAATTTATAGCAACAGATGGCACAAATCAAAAAAAGAAGGCAGGGACAAAATCAAAACATTAACTAAACAACTTGAACAAATAGAAAACAACAAAAGAAGCCCATAGCCACCAGAAGAAAGGAAATAATAAAGATCAAAGCAGAAATAAATGAAAATGAGAACAGAAATACAATTGAAAGAATCAATAAAACCGAAAGTTGGTTCTTTGAAAGAATCAACAAAATTGACAAACCACTGGCGAAACTGACAATAAAAACACGAGAGGAGGCCAATAACCCAAATGAGAAATGAAATGGGGGACATTACAACAGACCCAACTGAAACAAAAAGGATCATAACAGAGTATTATAAAAAACTATACTCCAGCAAATTTGAAAACTTAGAGGAAATGGAAAAATTTCTGGAAATACACTCCCTACCCAGACTAACACAAAATGATGTTAAAAAAATCTGAACAGACCCATAACAAGAGAAGAGATTGAAACGGTAAAAAAAAAAAACTCCCAACAAAAAAAAGCCCTGGCCCAGTTAACTTCACTGGAGAATTCTACCAAACATTTAAAGAAGAGCTTTTTACTCCAGTACTACTCAAACTATTTCAGAACACAGAAAAGGAAGTGATACTTTCGAATTCACTCCATGAAGCCAGCATAACCCTGACACCAAAACAAGGCAAAGACACCACAAAATAAGAAAATTATAGACCAATGTCTCTCAAGAATATAGTTGCAAAAATTCTCAACAGAATTCTAGCCAGTAGAATTCAGCATCATATCAAAAAAATAATACACCATGACCAAGTAGGATTCATAATGGTGCAACATTAGAAAATCAATCAACATAAAAGAAAAGAATCATATGATCATCTCAGTTGACACAGAAAAGGCATTTGACAAAGTCCAACACCCATTCCTGAGAAAAACTCTCAATAAAATAGGTATAGGAGGGAAATTTCTTAACATAATAAAGGGCTTCTATGCAAAACCAATGGCCAACATCATTCTTAATTAAGAGAGGCTAAAAACATTCCCCTTGAGAACAGGAACAAGACAAGGATGCCCTTTATCACCACTCCTATTGTGCTGGAAGTTCTAGCTAGAGCAGTAAGGAAAGAAAAAGAAATAAAGGGCATCCAAATTGGTAATGAAGAAGGTAAACTATCCCTATTTTTATTTGCAGATAATATAATACTGTACATAGAAAACCCAAAAGACTCTACAAGAAAACTACTGGAACTAATAGAAAGATTCAGCAGAGCAGCAAGATACAAGATTAAAAAAAAAAACAAAACCCCATTGCCGTTGAGTCGATTCCAACTCATAGCAACCCTATAGGACAGAGTAGAACTGCCCCATAGAGTTTCCAAGGAGTGCCTGGCGGGTTTGAACTGCCAGCCTTTTGGTTAGCAGCCATAGCACTTAACCACTACTCTACCAGGGTTTCCAAAATACAAGACAAACATACAAAAATCAGTTGGATTCCTATACAGCAATAAAGAGAATGATGAAAAGGAAATCACAAAAACAGGATCATTTATAATAGCCCCTAAAAAAAAAAAAATACTTAAGAATATATCTAACCAGGGATGTAAAGGACCTATACTAAGAAAACTACAAAACACTACTGTAAGAAACCAAAAAAAGATCTACATTAATGGAAAAGCATATAATGCTCCTAGATAGGTAGATTGAACATTGTGAAAATGACAATTCTACCCAAAGCAATTTACAAATACAGTGCAATCCCAATCCAAATACCAACAAAATCTTTACAGAGACAGAAAAACTAATCATTAACTTTGTATGGAAAGGGAAGAAACCCGAAGAAGTGCTTTACTATTGAAGAAGAATAAAGTAGAAGGACTTGCACTGCCTGACCCAGAACCTACTATACAGCTACGGTAGTCAAAACAGCCTGGTACTGGTACAACGACAGATACATTGACTAATGGAACAGAATTGAGAACCCAGATGTAAATCCATCTACCTATGGTCATCTGATCTTCAACAAGGGCCCAAAGTCCATCAATGGGGAAGAGACAATCTTTTTAACAAATGGTACTGGCAAAATTGGATGTCCATCTGCAAAAAAAAATGAAACAGGACCCATACCTCACACCATATACAAAACTAATTCAAAATGGATCAAAGACCATGAAGTTCACAGAAGAAAAAACAGGAGCAATGCCAAAGGCCCTAATAAATGGCATTGACAGCATACAAACCACAACCAACAACACACAAACCCCAGAAGATAAGCTAGATAACTGGGATCTTCTGAAAATTAAACATGCTTATCGAAAGACTTCACCAAAACAGTAAAAAAAAAAGAGACTGGGAAAAAATTTTTGGCTATTACAAATCAGACAAAAGTCTAATCTCTAAAATCTACAAGAAAATCCAACACCTCTACAACAAAATGCAAATAATCCAATTAAAAATAATCCAACTAACTAAAGATACAAGGGAAAGATTAGTCCCAAGGACTAATGGACCACATCTTCCATGGCCTTCACCAGACTGCTCTGGACCACATCTTCCATGGTACCACCACTGACTGCTCTGACAGGGATCATAGTGGAGGGTCCTGAACAGAGCTGGAGAAAAATGTAGAACAAAATTCTAATGCAAAAAGAAAGACCAGACTTGCTGGCCTGATAGAGACAGAAGAAACCCTGAGAGTATGGCTCCCAGATACCCTTTCAACTCAGTAATGAAGTCACTCCTAGGTCCACACTTCAGTCAAAGATTGGAGAGGCCCATAAAATGAAACAAGACTAAAGGGGCACACCAGTCCAGGGGCAAGTACTAGAAGGCAGGAGGGGACAGGAATGCTGGTAATAGTGAACCTGAGGTTGAGAAGGGAGAGTGTTGACATGTCATGGGGTTGTTAAGCAATGTCATAAAACAGTGTGCATACTGTTTAATGAGAAACAAGTTTGTTCTGTAAACCTTCATCTAAAGTACACTAAAAAGAAATATGTGGGAGTAATGAAAGGTTAAAATGATGGAGTTGGCAGAAAGTAAATCACTAAAAGTTGTGAGAGAAAGAAAAAATTGGTGGATGAACTTCTGTGTGAAGAGAAATCGTCTAAACTCCATGTGATTGTATCTGCTTTAAAATCTTTCCATAGTAAGATGAGATATAAACAAATAAATAGATTGATAAAAATACTGAACTATAGACCGTGATTTAAAAGTTTCAAACTAGGAAAGGGATTTAAGTGTAAATTTTCTATATGAAGACCTCTAAGCCATGTGTCATAGTAACCAAGGGGAACTTGCTGCTCTGTTCTTCCTCCTCATTATTTTCTCCTCCTAGAGAGAGAGACTGAGACAGAATATATGATATGATAAATGCGTTTAGTGTATGAGGGGTGGGGGAGTCTGGCCTGGGGTGTGTTGTGTGAGTGTGTGTGCTCTGGAGTGTGTTGTGTGAGTAGCATGTATGTGTGTTTGGTCTGGTGTATGTTGTGCAAGTTTGTGAGTGTGTATGTGTGTGTGGTCTGGTCTGGGGTATGTTGTATGAGTGTGTATGTATGTGTGGTCTGGGGTTGTGTGAGTGTGTATGTGTATGTGGTCTGGGGTATGTTGTGTGAGTATGTATGTGTGTGTGTACGTGTGTAGTCCGGGGTATGTTGTGTGTCTATGTGTATGTGTGTGATCTGGGGTATGTCGTGTGTGTGTTTAGACGTAGAGATAAATGTAGGCAGTGGACAACAGTTGAATTCTTCATATCTCCTCTCCCTTGTGTAGATCCCCTTGTGTGTCTTTGCATAACAATCCCGTACTGACCTACAGAATTCTCAAACATATTCACTGAAACCTTTTGCACCTGTTCCTTTGAATCATAAGTCCTACTATTGTCTTGGATGATTATAATATCCATAGGAATCACTTACCCAGCACCATAAGTTCATGCAGTCTTCATAGCAACACTAAAAGAACATTTATTTTCTACTTTGCCAAAACATTCCCATGGCCACACTCTGGACCTTGTCAATATTCAAAGCAACTCTGTGAAAGAAACTCTAAGTAGTCCATCCTCAGACTGTAATATCCTATTTTCAACTTCTTCTTATACTTCAATTCCAATAAAACTGTTTTCCTACTGCGTTGTGATCTTTACTAATCACTTGATCTCTTCGTTTTCCTCATAGTGACCCTAGGAGAGAGTAGACCTGCCCCATAGGGTTTCTAAGGAGCGGTTGGTAGGTTCAAACTGCCGACCTTTTTGTTAGCAGCCTGAGCTCTTAACCACTGCTCCACCAGGGCTCCAGATTATCAGTAGCCTCTTGTTTTTACTTCCCTTCCAGCCCAGCATGGATCATACGGTTGGTAAAATGAATTACAATCCTATAATCTCTTTCCTCTGTCCTACACCTAGTTTATTGAAAGATGCTGGAGAAAATACTTAACCATTCAAAGCTCACAAGGCATGAGCTCCCCCAACTTCCCTGTTTCCTTTTCTCTTGAATCTCAGCAGACCATTATGTCTCATTCCTTTTTGTTTCTCTAGAATCTTGCCTGTCATTAGTGAGCTTGACATTTTAGGTAATTACTCTGGATGCAGTATGAATAATGGATTGGTAGGATCAAGAGGAGGGGATGCAAGGCAGCCAGCTGGGAGCTTGTACAAGGATGGGCACAGTGGTGGTGGAGAGAAATGAGTGGCTTTGAAAGATGTGTAGGCAGTAAAAGGCTATCACAAGGATATGATTATTAGTTGGATGGGATGGGACATGAGGGAGATTGAGGGTGGGAGTTAGTGTGAGGCAGGGAGATTTCTGTCCTGAGCAATAAGTGATGGTGGTTGTTCTTGATATGGTAGAACACCAGGAGGGTTTAGAGAGACCTCAAAGTGGAGATGTCTAGGAAATATTGGACATCAAGCATGCCATTCAAAAGAATGTTCTGAGGTGGAGACATAACTTTAGAAGATGGCTCCGTATGAATGATATTTGAAGCGAGGTCATGAAAGAAATCATCTAGGGAGACAGAACAGAGTGAAAATATAAGAGGAATTTGTGGAGAAACTCTAATGCTTTATGGTGTGGAGAAGAAGAAAAAAACTATCAAAAAAGACTAAGAGAGAAGATGAGGAAAAACAGGGGGGAAATGAGGAGAGTGGTGTAAGAAGCCAATAGCAGAGACAATTTCCAGAAGAGAAAATGGTTAATATATCAAATACTACTGAGGGGTCAAATAAGATGAGGACTCAAAAGTGCCCCTTATTCTTAGCAAGGAGTCCCTAGGTGGTGAGAACGGTTAAATGCTTAACTAGTAGCTGAAAGGTAGGCAGTTGGAACCCACCCAGAGGCAACTTGGAAGATAGACCTTGCAATCTGCTTCTGAAAGGTCACAGCCTTGAAAACCCTATATAGCAGTTCTACTCTGTACACCTGGAATTGCCATGAGTCAGAATCAACTCGATAGCAGCTAACAACAGCAAAATTCTTAGCAATGTGGAAGTTTTTGAAGGCTGTTTCACTGGAGAGCTGAAGGCAGAAGCCAGCCTGGAGTGAGTTGAATGGAATTTAAGACTGGAGACAGTGAGTCAGATAGTTCTTTCAAGAAACCTGGCTATGAAGGGAAGAAAGAGGGGTCAAAGCAGTGTTTTTCTAAAAAGGTGAAAGTCTTGAATTTAAATGCTGATAGGAAGGAATCAGTAGAAAGGGAGATGTGTAAGTAACAAGAGAGGGAGTACCCAGCAGTAAAATGTTCTAAGGAGAAGAAGACTGGATGGAGAACTTAAGTAGAATAGTTGGCCTTGGATAGAAGGAGAGAGGACTCCTTTATAACTGGAAGAGAGGAGGAAAAGATGGCTAAGATGGAGGTAGGTTTGTAGATTGATTAGATTGGTTCTTGTTTATGAAGGAGCCATTTGGTCATCTGCTGAGAATGAGGGTTGGAAGGAAGAGTTGGAGAGTGGAGAAGAATGAAGATTTGAAATAGGCATTGAAAAGAGTGAGAAAGTGACCTAGTTAGAGACGTACTTGGATTGCTTGGCCGTGATGAGAATCCAGCTGAAGTGAATTTACTTACCTTATTGTATGATTTTCTCCAATAGCACTGTTATTGGTGAAGGCATGGGAAGACAGAGAGTTGGATTTATGTACGATTAGGGTTTTCTGGGTGGATGTCATATGGAGGTGTAAGAAATTGGTAAGAAAATGATTGAAAAGATGTATTTCAGAGAAAGAAAAGAAAAAGTATATGGACTGATGGACTAGAGGTCAAGATGAGGTAAAAAATCAAATGAGTGAGAGTCATCGAATGGCCAAATCATAGGAAAAGAAATTGTGATTAGAGAATTCACAGGTTGGACTGTGGAGAATGATGAAAAGTAAGGGCCAGGTGTGATGGTGGGAGTGGGGAGGGATGCTAAAGTGTGGTGGAGATCACTGACAGAGAGGACATCAAAGAACTGTGAAGCCAGACATGCTCCCATACCCAAGTTCGATGAAGATTTTCTCATATACCAAAAAACCAAACCTATTGCCATTGAGTCAATTCCAACTCATAGCGACCCTATAGGACAGAGTAGAACTGCCCCATAGGATTTCTAAGGAACAGCTGGTGGATTTGAACTGCCAGCCTTTTGCTTAGCAGCCAAGCTCTTAACCACTGTGCCACCAGGGCTCCATTTTCTCATATACTACCTTCTATATCTTTTGTATGTTCCTTTCTTATTTAAGCCATTAATCCACATGAAATTGATGTTTGTGTGTGGCGTGAGATTACTACTTTCATTTTCCTCCATCTGGATAACCATTTGTCCTTGGACCATTTACTGACTGAGTCTCTCTATCCTTGGCACTCTACAATACCAGCTCTGTCATAAGTCAAATTTGTATTTAAACATGGATCTGTTTGTGGTGCCTCTATTCAATCCCATTGGTCTATTGTCTATTCCTACAAAAATACACCAAATTTTTAATTCCTATAGCTTTATTACTACTACTAATAGCTTTTACCAATTTACTAATTCTTTATCTCTCCACCAATGGAAATTTTCCTGATTGCCCTGTGGTGGGTGAGAGAGTTTATTTCTAGTTAACTCTTACCTAGGGAGCACTGGTGACACAGTGGTTAAGCACTTGGCTGCTAACCAGAAGGTCAGCAGTTCTAACCCATCAGCCACTTTTGGGGAGAAAGATATGGCAGTCTGTTCCTAAAAAGACTACAGAATTGGGAACACTATGGGACAGTTCTAGTCTGTCCTATAAGGTCACCATGAGTCAGAATCGACTGGATGGCAGTGGGTTTTGGTGACTCTTATCTTGAACGGGTAGCTCTGTTCACTCTCCTTTATTCAGAGATTTCCTAATAGACTCCCCACCTTGCACATAAGCTTTCTCCCTACCCCCTGCACTATGAAAGCCCATAAAGACCAAAACTCAAGTTCACAAATGCCACTCAAGCTAACTTTGGTGCTCTGCTTCTCTCTCTGGCTTTTGCTTTCACTTAGCTTATGGCCTCTAAGGAATCTCTAATTTCTTTCCACTCATCAATGTGTTTAAAAAGATGTTTTTATATTTCACCCAACATAATAGTTTTAATTATGTCCCCTTTCTTAGGGTATCTACTCTGCTGTGCTGTTGGACATAGAATTGCCCTGACTTTCATTCTTGACTGCTCTCTTCCCTTCATTCTCCATGTCCAACCTATCACCAAGTCCTGTGGGTAAAACCCTAAATATCCCTGAATGTACTCCCTCCGTCCTATTCAATAAGCCTGTTATCATCCATTCAGTTCTGACTAATAGTGACCCTATAGGACAGAGAAGAGCTGCCTCATAGGGTTTTCAAAGCTGTAATCTTTCTTTATAGAAGCAGACTGCCACATCTTTCTCCTGTGGAGTAGCTGGTGGGCTCAAACACCAATCTTTCAGTTAGCAGCTGAACGCTTAACCACTGCACCACCAGAGTTCCTCCCTATTGAATAGTCCCTGATTTATTTAGTCCTTAATAAATATTAAGTACTGTAATACTCTTCAGTCTCATTTCTTTACATTCTGTATTCTGTAAGTTGCTATAAAAGCTGTCTTTCTAAAGTACAGATATGATCATGTCACACTCCTGATTAAAGTGCTTATATAACTTCTTTCTATCACCTACAGGATAAAAGCCACCTTCCTAAGCATGGCATATATGTTTCACAGTATTTCTCGTTACAATATTTCTTTGGCATATCAAATCATGCTCATTTTCTGACATTATCCACCTCTGTTCTCAATGCTCACTGTTTAGGATTTAGACTATACAACTAAACTTTTCCTATCTTTTATCAGAACTCTTAATTAAAATCAAAATTGATAGATTCTTTAAGTTCTAATTCATTTTTCTGGCATCTATTTTGACATCTAAGTACTAGGTACTTTGTGCATTATAAGTTTCTTCCAGCATGTATAATCTAAAGGAGGAGAGAAAGTATTAGCACAAGTATCTGTTAGGAAGGGAAAAATATAAGTGCACCAACAGACATTTCAGTAAACTGGTATGAGAGCTCTGGTGGGAGAGAAATGGCATTTTGTTTGATGGGAACCTGTGGAGGATTTGTAGAAGACTTGGCTGGGTCTTGAAAGATGGATAAGATTGAGAAAGTCAGAGAGTGTGTTGGGAGGGCATTTTAGATAGAGGGGTAGCATCAATAAAGACAAGAGAAGTGAAGAAGTACAATCTTGGAGTATCTGAAGGAGCAAGAGTCTGATGAATCAGAATGGAAAGGTAAATTGAGGTCAGAGTGAAAAAAATCCTTAAATGATGAGTTAGTAGTTTGGTTTTAATTGGGAGTCAAGGGAAGTCTTTACTAAAGGACTGTATAATTAGGTTGTGACATGATCAGATGGACTAGAGTGCAGACAGACTAAATCTAAGGAGATGTGCTAATAAAAAAAAAAAAAAAAAAAAATTTTTTTTTTTTTTTTTTTTTTTTTTGTTATTGTTGTGTGCTGTCTAGTAAATTCCGACTCATAGTGACCCTATAGGACAGAGTAGAACAGCCCCATAGGGTGTCCAAGGCTGTGATTGTTACAGAAGCAGACTGCCACATCTTTCTCCTGCAGAGTGGCTGGTGGGTTTGAACCACCAACCCTTCGGTTAGCAGCCCAGTGCTTAACCATTGTGCCACCTGGGCTCCTATACTGAGCATCTAGGCATGGTATGAGGTGGAAAAGCCAGAAACGATGCAAGAGACATTTCAGAGGTAGAATCCATAGTAGTTAGATGGCCTGAGAAAGAAGAGAGAAATGATGAGTCTATTTGGTTCCAGGAAATAAAAAAATAAGAATCTCATGAAAAATTCCTGTGTGTGATTTAGCACCATTTATATTTATATTAGTCTAAATGGAATTTCTTATACATTTTTGTGACTTTAAAAAAAATTAGTATTTAAAATAATTTTCATAGCTTCACTTTGTCTTTAGGTTAATTGTTTGATTCTTACCGCCTTCTTCTTCTTCTATTTATTATAGCTTCTGCTGGACATGGTTGGGTCTCCCGATCAGGACCTCCAGGAAGCTGCAGCTGGTTGTATATCCAACATCCGCAGGCTGGCTCTTGCTACAGAAAAGGCAAGATACACTTGAAACGTAAACAGACATTATAAGATAGGAAATTTTAGATGACACAGAACATGTCACTCCCCTGGGCAGGAAGCCTAAACGGGGACACTTGTATTAGCAAATCCTTTAGCTACAGACAATGTCTAAGTGAAAACACACGAATTACAAATGCAGAGGATGCTTTTCATCCAGAAATTGTGTGGATGCTTTTGGGGTGATTTAATTTGGGGGTATGTGCCATGCCATGAAATGTAAGCCAATAAATTTGTGATAATTTTTCAGGAATTAGAAAATGAGTGCGTACTATGTATACATATTTCAGTGAAGCTTTTTTATTTGTGGTGATTTTAATAAAGGGTACTGTCTTCCCGCGTAGAGTTTTGTCCCTGTTCATGAATGTCTTCTCAATTCCCTTTCTGTTAAACCGATCTAATCGTCCTGTCATTATGGTTTGGTCTGTTTGATCACTTGCAACCCACAGGAGAGCTCTGATGAGATGTGCTGATTTCACAAACTGTTATTAAATAGAATTTAGAGTCAAGCAGCTGGAGTTAGAGAGATCATCCCCAGGTCATCCCAGTTTCTCCTAAATACTACCAAAAACATCTGAGAAGGTAGTGTATGACTGCCACTGTATCAGATCATACAAATCACAAAAACATAAGCAATGAGTGAGTATTTTTCCTTTTGGATGTACAGAGCGTAAACAATGGTATGTTTTATTTCCCTCGCAAGGATTCACCACCTCTTTTATTGAACTCATTTATCCTGATGTAAGGATAATATTACTTCAGTAAAATTACTTTGAATCTCTGAACTTGTTTTCAGCACACTCACTACTTTTTAAAAATGGGGCTACAGAGGATTAATAGTGGTTTATCAGGTTATAGAAACATTAAAAAAAAATAGAACCCGCTTAAAAGAATAATATGAAGCCTCGGTGTGCTGGAGTCTGGGAACTAACTGTACCGAGCACCTAAAGCTAGCCAGAAAAATAGCTTCATATGCATCAGCTATGAAACCGGCAATCTCAGTTAATGCTTCAAAGAAGAGGCAAGCCGTTTTTAATGAAAAAAAAAAAAAAACCATTAAGCCCTGTGTATGTTTGTCATAATTTGGAGAAGATAATAAATGTAATCACATTAAATGTAAATAACTCATATGACATGAAGAACCTGTACAGATGAGAATTATACCAGCAACAGATTCTACAATAAAAAGCTAAGGCGTTTCTGAGAATTCCAAAGTTTTGCAAAACACCGATTCATCTTCATAGCTTTTTAAAAGGGTTATAAAAGAGGAGAATATGAACCAGGAAATGGTCTTAGTGCTAACTTAGAATTGAATTTAAATTACAGTTTAAATCCTTTAACTGTCAGTAGGAGATATTTCTAATATTAAAGTCGCCTTTTACTTTGGTTTCATTAGCATTAAAAATACATCTAGAAATGATAGATTATAACAGCTATAGAAAATGAATAAACATCCCATTGTTTAGATTGTTTTTAAAGGAGACTTCCACCATTGTCCTCATATTCTTAGAATTCCTGAGGCTTGGAAACCCTATGGGCAGTTCTACTCTGTCCTATAAAACCCAGTGCCATCAAGTCGATTCCAACTCATAGCGACCCTATAGGACAGAGTAGAACTGCCCCCGTAGAGTTTCCAAGGAATACCTGGCAGATTCGAACTGCTGACCCTTTGGTTAGCAGCCGTAGCACCTAACCACTACACCACCAGGGTCTCCCTCTGTCCTGTAGGGTCATTATAAGTTGGAATTGTCTCAGTGGCAGTGGGTTTGGGGGTTTGGATTTCCCGCCCCCCACTGGGGGTGATGGGAGGTAACAGGGTGAGAGAAAGATGTGTAAATGTCCAAGGATTGTTCCTTTGAAATGTGCTGGGTAGAAGGAAACTTGAAGCTTCTGTTTTCATGGTTAATAAATGTATGGAATAAAATCAATGGTGCTATTTTAAAAGAAATGAAGCACTTGAAAACAAATAGGGCAAATTAGCAGGAAGATTGTTTTGAATATTCCTCGCTAAGAATTTTTTTAAGTACTTAAACACCAGAAATGTAGTACCTTTAGAGTAACAAATAAGACATTGAATTTAAAAGGTCAGTGGCTTATTTTTTGTGAAATGGCATAAGAGAAAACTCTTATTTCACTAGACAACTGTCAAAGCCGGCGAAAGCACCCATAGCTGCCAGAGAACGTACCTGTGGAAGGTCACACCATGTCTTTGCTACCACATACTGCACTCTCTGGTTTGTTTGTGGTATTTTGCTTGTATTTTAATTTTGGCAGGATATACATGACAAAACATTTGCCATTTCAGCTGTTTTTGCCTGTACAGTTCAGTGACATTAGTTACATTCACCATGTTGTGTCACCATCAACACTATTCTTTTCCAAATTCTTCCCTCACCATTAACCAAAACTCAGTGTCCCCTAGCAGTAAGTCCCCACCCCCTGCCTGCCCCTGGTAACCGCTAATAACTTAAGTCTGTATACACTTGCCTATTCTAGATATTTTATACAAGCGGGATCATCCGGTATTTTTCCTTTTGTTTCCACCTTATTTCACTCAGGATCCCTGGTGGCACAGTGGATAAGAGCTTGGCTGCTAACCAAAAGCTCAGCAGTTGGCGTGCACCAACCACTCCTTAGAAACCCTATGGGGCATTTCTACACTGTCCTATAGGGTCCCTATGAGTCGGAATTGACTCAGCAGCAACAAGTTTGGGTTTTGCTGTTTCACTCAGCAGGATGTTTTTAAGGTTCGTCCATGTTGTAGCATATATCAGAACTTCATTCCTTTTTACTGCTGAATAATGTTCCCTAGTTTTTTTTAGTGTGCATAGAGCAGACTTTGTGTATTCGTTTGTGTGTCGATGATCACTAGGGTTGTTTTCGACTTTGGGCTATTGTGAATAATGCTGCAGTGAACACTGGTGTACAAGTATCTGTGTACTTGTTTGTTTTTCCACTAATTTTTGTGTAAGGATTTTTGTTGTTGTTGTTATATTTATTTTTTTTCTATTTGAGGCTGACAATCTTAATTCTCTGTAAGTTTTTGGAAACAAGTTTATTTTTTAGGCTTTTTACTTCCCCAGGCTGTTCAGGGAATCCAATATGCTGTCTTGATAATGTATGTCTGTTCCAGTTGGAAGGGAGTATAAGGTGGAAGAAATTTTAATTAGATATTCTTTGACCTTCCAATCTCTTTAGTTTATAAGATTTTCATTTAGACATTCTTTGCCATGATTATTCTGCAGTTTGCAGTCAATATCGTTTGTGACCATCAGGATCACATGTACTAAAAATAAATTGTTTTAAAATTTTTCTACATTCTGAAAATAAATGGCAAGTTAGTTTTCTTGGGGTATGGCACTGCAAATCCTGTTATTTTGATATCACTATATATCTCTAATATATTTGCATGGACTGAGAAATTATAATCGAAAATATTAGGAAAGTTTATTTTCACTTGGGGGAATGAGAATCTCTGCTGTTTGCAGAGAAAACCAATTGCCCTAAGTAAACCCTTTCTTTCTCTTTTACCTAATGGTTAAAAAATCCTTTTAAATTAAAAAGATAAGGAGATTTTCCCAATTTCAAATAATTGAAGGTTGTTAATCTCATTCCCTGGAAGACTTGGGAATGGAATAATCCAAAAAAACCAAACCCATTGCCATCAAGTCGAGTCTGACTCATAGCAACCCTATAGGACAGAGTCGAACTGCCCCACAGAGTTTCCAAGGAGCACCTGGTGGATTTGAACTACTGACCTTTTGGATAGCAGCTATAGCACTTAACCACTACACCACCAGGGTTTCCATTATGCTATGTCTATTTCTGTGTGTCTTGGGCTGGGTTCTCTAGAGAAGCAAAACCAGTGAAGCATATATATGTAGGTATATACAGAGAGAAAGAGAGAGAGATTTATCTCAAGGAAATAGCCCATGCAATTGTAGAGGCTGGCAAGTCACAAGTCCATGGGTCAAGCGTCAGGCTGGAGGTTTCTCCTGACTCACAAAGCTGCAGGAGCTGACAAACTCAAGATCAGCAGGTAAGATGGTAGGCTGCTGGCTCACAGGCTGCGGAGGCTAATGAATCCCAAGATCGGCAGGCAATACAGCAGGCTGCTGGCTCAAGCCTCAAGAACCAGTGGTCAGATGAGGACAAGCCAGCTGCAGGATCCAAAGCACCAAGCAAGCTTTGCCAGAAGGTCTATATATATATACACACACACACACACACACATGCACGCACATACATATAGGATGCAGGCCACACCCCCAAGGAAACTCTCCTTACAACTGGTTGGCTGACCACATCACAGTCATTACATAACTGTCAAACCACTGAGAATCATGGCCAAGCCAAATTGCCATACAGCCTTAACTATCATACTGTGTTTCAGAGAAAATAAGAAAACTCTCTTATTTAAAAGCTTCAGGTGTCCTCAGGTGCACTAAATGTCCAAACAAAAGTGTCCCGCATGTATTTAAATGTAGAAAATGGAATTCTTTCCCTGAGAATGAAGTAGAAAGGGAACCAAATTTTATATAATGATGCTATACACAGTCACTGTGTTTTAGATACTTTGTACTCATGATCTCATTTAAAATACAGGAGAACTGGTCAAAAAGATACTCTCATATCTTGCTAGGGTTGATCTAAACGGGCACTATCATTTTGCAAGGGTGATTTGGCAACGCATACCAAAAATTTTATAATTTCGTGCACCTTTTTGATATGCCCAAGGATTTATCTATGGTGGTGTTCACCACATCATGTTTATCGCGGTAAAAATGTTGGACAAAAATTTTGGTTAACCCAGTTACAGCTTAACCACACAATGAAATATTACACAATCCTTAAAAACAATGTCGTAGAATAATAATGACATAGAAAGCTTTTCACAATACATTGTTAAACTGAAAATTAGGTTCTGAAGCAGAATATATAGTGTGAGCATTTTTTTAAAATTATATACATGTAGTTAGATACTCACATGTCTGTCAGCTTGTCGTACTGTGGGGGCTTGTGTGTTGCTGTGATTCTGGAACCTATGCCACTGGTATTCAGATATCAGCAGGGTTACCCATGGAGAACAGGTTTCAGCTGAGCTCCCAGACTAAGACAGACTAGGAAGATGGACCCAGCAGTCTACTTCTAAGAAGTATTAGCTAGTGAAAGCCTTATGAATAGCAGCTGAATATTGCCTGATACAGTGCCAGGAGATGAGCCCCTCAGGTTGGAAGGCTCTTAGAAGACAACTGGGAAGACCTGCCTCCTCAAAGTAGAGTCCACCTTAATGACATGTCAAATTTTGGGGGCCTTCATTTGCTGATGTTGTATGACTTGAGAAGAAACAGCTGCAAACATCCATTAATAACAGGAACCTAGAATGTACAAAGTATAAATCTAGGAAAATTGGAAATCATAAAAAATGGAATGCAGAAACGTCAATATACTGGTTATTAGTGAGCTAAAATGGACTGGCATTGGCTATTTTGAATAGGACAATCATATGTCCTACTATGCTGAGAATGACGAAGAGGAATGTTATTCCATTCATACTCAAAAAGAACATTTCAAGATCTATCCTGAAGTACAACGTTGTCAGTAACAGGATAATATCCATACGCCTACAAGGAAGACCAGTTAATATGACTATTATTCACATTTACACACCAACCACTAAGGCCAAAGATGAAGAAACTGAAGGCTTTTAACCAGCTTCTGTAGTCTGAAATTGATCGAACATACAATCAGGATGCATTGATAATTACTGGTGATTGGAATGTGAAAGTTGGAAACAAAGAAGAAGGATTGGTAGTTGGAAAATAAGGCCTTGGTGATAGAATCGGTGCTGGAGACCGCATGATTGAATTTTGCAAGACCAACGTCTTCTTCATTGCAAATCCCTTTCTTAACCAACATAAATGGCAACTATACACATGAACCTCGCCAGATGGGATACACAGGAATCAAAATGACTACATCAGTCAGAACAAGGACAGAGCCTGACTGTGGAACAGGCTGTCAATTGCTCTTATGCAAGTTCAAGTTGAAACTGAAGAAAATTAGAACAAGTCGACAAGAGCCAAAGTACGACCTTGAGTAAACCCGTTAAACCTGTTGCCATCGAGTCAATTCTGACTCATAGCGACCCTATAGGACAGAGTAAAACTGCCCCACGGGGTTTCCAAGGCACACCTGGTGAATTTGAACTGCCAACCTCTTGGTCAGCAGCCATAGCTCTTAACCACTATGCCACCAGGGTTGCCGACCTTGAGTATATCCCACCTGAATGTAGAGACCATTTCAAGAATAGATTTGATGCATTGAACACTAATGACAGAAGACCAGATGAGTTGTGGAATGATATCAAAGACATCATACATGAAGAAAGCAAGAAGTCATTAAAAAAGACAAGAAAGAAAAGACCAAAATGGATGTCAGAGGAGACTCTGCATCTTTCTCTTAAATGTCAAGCAGCTAAAACAAAAGGGAGAATTGATGAAGTAAAATAGCTGAACAGAAGATTTCAAAGGGTGGTTTGAGAAGACAAAGTAAAGTATTATAATGGCATGTGAAAAGAGCTGGAGATAGAAAATCAAAAGGGAAAAACATGCTCAGCATTTCTCAAGCTGAAAGAACTGAAGAAAAAATTCAAGCCTCAGGTTGCAATAGTGAAGAATTCTATGGGGAAAATATTAAACAATGCAGGAAGCATCAAAAGAAGATGGAAGAAATACACAGAGTCATTATACCAAAAAGAATTGGTCAATATTCTGCCATTCCAAGAAGTAGTATATGATCAGGAACCAATGGTGCTGAAGGAAGAAGTCCAAGCTACACTGAAGGCACTGGCGAAAAACAAGGCTTCGGGAATTGGCAGAATATCAATTGAGATGTTTCAGCAAATGGAGGCAGTGCTGGAAGTACTCACTTGTCTATACCAAGAAATTTGGAAGACAGTTACATGGCCAACCACCTGGAAGAGATCCATATTTATGCCTATTCCCAGGAAAGGTGATCCAACCAAACATGGAAATTATCAAACAGTATTATTAATACTACACACAAGCAAAACTTTGCTGAAGATCATTCAAAATAGGCTGCAGCAGTATATCGACTGGGAACGTCCAGAAATTTAGGCCAGATTAAGAAGAGGACGTGGAACCAGGGATATCATTGCTCTTGTCAGATGGAGCCTGGCTGAAAGCAGAGAATCCCGGAAGGATGTTTACCTATGTTTTATTGACTATACTAAGGCATTTGGCTGTGTGGATCGTAAGAAATTATGGATAACACTGCGAAGCATGGGAATTCCAGTAACAATGTGCTCATGAGGAACCTGTACATAGATCAAGAGGCAGTTGTTTGGACAGAACAAGGGGATACTGACTGGCTTAAAGTCAGGAAAGCTGTGCGTCAGGGTTGTATTCTTTCACCATACCTTTTCAATCTGTATGCTGAGCAAATAACCCAAGAAACTTGACTGTACGAAGAAGAACAGGCCATCAGGATTGGAGGAAGCCTCTTTAACAACCTGCATTATGCAGATGACAAACACAGCCTTGCTTGCTGAAAGTGAAGAGGACTTGAAGCACTCACTAATGAAGATCAAAGACCACAGCCTTCAGTATGGATTACGCCTCAACATAAAGAAAACAAAAATCCTCACAAGTGGACCAATAAGCAACATCATGATAAATGGAGAAAAGATTGAAGTTGCCAAGCGTTTCATTTTACTTGGATCCACAATCAAGACCCATGGAAGCAGCAGTCAAGAAATGAAAAGACACATTGCATTGGGCAAATCTGCTGCAAAGGACCTCTTTAAAGTGTGGAAAAGCAAAGATGTCACTTTGAAGACTAAGGTGCGCCTGACCCAAGCCATAGTATTTTCAGTCACATCATATGCATGCGAAACCTGGGCAATGAATAAGCAAGACCGAAGAAGAATTGACGCCTTTGAATTGTGGTGTTGGCAAAGAATATTGAATATATCATGGACTGCCAAAAGAACAAACAAATCTGTCTTGGAAGAAGTACAACCAGAATGCTCCTTAGAAGGAAGAAAAAGGAGATTGTGTTTTACATACTTTAGACATGTTGTCAGGAGGGATCAGTCCCAGGAGAAGGACATCATGCTTGGTAAAGCACAGGGTCAGCAAAAAAGAGGAAGACCCTCAATGAGATGGATTGACACAGTGGCTGCAACAATGGGCTCAAGCATAACAATTGTGAGCATGGTGCAGGAATGGGTAGTGTTTCGTTCTGTGGTACATAGGGTCGCTATGAGCAGGAGCTGACTCGATGGCACCTAACAACATGAACAGCAGCAGCGAAATAGTCACAATGAAAGAAGCTGTGGTCTATAGACACCAAACTGTAAACAAGTGATTATTTCTGAATGGTGGAAGAGTTATTTTGTTTTATTTTTTGCATCTGTGTTTTCTGGTCTATTTCACAATGTGCATGAATAACTTTTTTAATGAAAACACTCCCAGTTAATTTTTTTGTTATTTGGAAACTTTTAAAGCAGACATTCTTCTTACTTCCTAACACTAGCTTTTGAAAGAGGGATCCTCAGTTTACAAATGGAATATAGAACACATATGTAAAATCAATGAGTTTTTTGTAAAAATGAGAATAATTGTTTCAACGTCTAAAATACCGTAGAAGTAGTCTTGATTGACAAAATACACATTGTAATAACTTTCAGCTACAACTAATAGGAGTGTCAGCACCAGTTGCCATGGACTCTGCTCAACTCATGGCAACCCCATATGTGTCAGAGTAGAACGGTGCTCCGTAGGATTTTCTTTTTCTTTTTTTTTTAAATTTTTTATTGTGCTTTAAGTGAAAGTTTACAAATCAAGTCAGTCTCTCACACAAAAACTTCCATAGGGTTTTCAATGGCTGATTTTTCAGAAGTAAATGTCAAGATCTTTTTTCCAGGAGGCCTCTGGGTAGACTCAAACCTCCAGCTTTTTAGTTTGCAGCTGAGCAAAGGACTCTAATAAAATAGTACAGTATACAGGAAACGTGCAAGTGGCTCGCAGGCACTTTCTGAACATTTTCCTTGTTTCGGCTTTTGCCAGTTAATCAGTGAATTCTATTCCAAGAACATACAAAGCACATGAATAAAATAGTAACTCAAAAGATCATTGATAGATTATTTTATACAATATTGATGTTTTGAGAAGAAAAGAGTGCTTTTGATCCATTCATTTACTCCACTGTAGGTGCCTAGATGAACTATTATGTGATTTACTAGGTCTCTTTAGACGTTTTGCTTAACACAGCTAATAGAAGTACATACCCAGCCAAAATGTGAAAAATAAGCTTAGCACAGTCTCATCAACTGCTGTTCTCCTTAGAAGCATCTAAATTTTGTCTCCCATGTGCCATTTCTTTATGCTCTAATTGTTACATTAATTGCTCTTCATGCTGGCATTTATTTCCTTTCTTATTTTTCCACGACTCTAATCTCTATGTCTCCAGCTTCTTCCTCCCATTTTCTCTGGCAAATGGATATTGCATTTTCTGGCACTTAAAATGTTTTATGTGCTTTAATTTCTATAAATGCAAGATGTAAAATGTATATTTCAATATGTTTCTGATACACAGGCATCATGGCTGTTTTGAAATCATGCCACAGACGGCATCCTTATTCTCCCGATCCATTATTTTCAAATAAAATGGACTTACTCTTTCTTTACATCTGTCAAGATAAAAGGGAGATTCTCCTTTGCCACTTCATGACACCCTGATTTAGTAGCTGATAAAAGGCACCATTTATAAATTGCAAAATTACCCATGATGTTCACAGTTAAGATTTGTCATTATAGCGTAGATGTATGTCCTAATTTATTTTCATGATCGGAACGTATGTTAATATAGATCAGTATGGTTCAAATACTCTTGACAAATCTATAGCTGAATAGTTTTCTCATAAAGGAAGACTATGTATCAAAAGGGATTTCAGACAAAGATTATGAATACTTACATGCAAATCCTTTCTCATTATTGGAAAGAAAACTGTCCTTTGCCAGTAAATTACTTACATTATCAGCTTTACAAACTTAAGTGTCCTTAAGGGCCAAGTAAGTAATATAAGTGAGTGAAAAGAGCTAGATATATATTTTTAAAAACTAATTCTGATATAATTGCCAACTAACCCTTAGCGTGCATGTCTGGGAGACAAAAGGGACTGGTGGAGACGGGGGATTACTGAAGAGTGCAAACCTCAAAGGACAAATTACTACTTATCTCCAGCCATTTGTTGCTAGAGTTAAAATTTTTCAAAAGAAATTCAGAATTTTGTATACAACCTCACACATTTTAAATATTGTCAGCCATTCAGAAAAAGCAATTACAAGGCCTTCATTCAGTTCACCAGCATGCAGCACCAGAATCTTTCTGTATTACATTCAGAGTTCATTTGATTAAGTCTTGATATTTGCATCCTTAAAAATGCCTGAAGATAATCAATAGACACTTAGACACTGAAGGAAAATGATTGATGAAAAACAGCATATGTCAAAACTACCTGCATTGAACAGGTTGGTTTCCCTACATTCAGACAGGACCTTGGAAAACTGAACGTAGACAATCATAATGGTAAGTTTGTTGTTGTTGCGTACTATTGAGTCAATTCCAGATCATAGCAACTCTAGAGGACAGAGTAGAGCTGCCCCATGGGGTTTCCTAGGCCGTAATCTTTACAGGAGCAGATCGGCAGTCTTTTCTCCCATGGAGCCCCTGGTGGGTTCGAACTTCTGACCTTTCAGTTAGCAGCTCAGTGTGTAACCATTGTACCACCAGGGCTCCTTATGGTAAGTTTAGAAGCATAGAATAGCAGAGTTGGTGGCATCTGTAGGGCCAACCCCCTGCCCTCAATTAGACAGGTGTCAAAACCAATCAGGACCAAGGCCTGTTTTCTTCAGAGGTCTTCTAGGGGTAGATGCTTCCCATCCTTCCTTAGGTTGGGACTCAAGCCAAATTGTGGAGGTAAAAAGAGCCTTGAAAGTTAGAGGAATCTGAGCTGGATCCTACAGGCCAGTGTTCCTCAATGCACCTGCAGAAGACTAGTCTGATACCTGTTAAAATGCAGAGCCCTGGGTGTCAAACCAGACCTACTGAATCAGAATCTCTAGGATGGCCCATAATCTGCATTTTTAACAAGCTCCTTCACGCTGTTATCACAGAAACTTTCTGAGGGAAAGAAAACCTGAAAGTTAATCTGGTAGGGATATACTAAATATATGATAAGAGGAAATGAGATTAATTGGCATTGAGTTATACTGTGCTAGTATAAAGTTGTAAAGGGCCAAGGCTAGAAACTTGGAATAGAAAGAAGCAAGTATGAGAAAAAAAAAATTTTAAGAAAATAATTAGCAGGCTGACGATGTCTTAAATTAACCAACAATGTTGTTATATTGTTAGGTGCTGTCTAGTCAGTTCCAACTCATAGAGACCCTATGCACAATAGAACGAAACACTGCCCAGTCCTGTGCCATCTCCACAATTACTGTTCTGCTTGAGTTCATTGTCGCAGCCACTGTGTCAATCCATGTCATTGAGGAGCTTCCTCTTTTTCACTGACCCTCTATTTTACCAAGCATGATGTCCTTCTCCAAGGACTGGTCACTCCTAATAACATGTCCAAACTACATGAGATGAAGTCTTGCCATCCTCACTTCTAAGGAGCATTCTGGCTGTATTTCTTCCAAGACAAATTTGTTTGTTCTTCTGGCAATCTATGGTATATTCACTATTCTTTGTCAACACCATAATTCAAAGGTGTCAATACTTTTTTGGTCTTCCTTATTTATTGTCCAGCTTTCACACACATATGAGATGATTGAAAATACCATGGCTTGTCTCAGGTGCACCTTAGGCTTCAGAGTGGCACCTTTGCTTTTTAACACATTAAAGGAGTCTTTTGCAGCAGATTTGCCCAATGCAATATGTAATTTGATCTCTTTATTGCTGCTTCCATGGGCATTGATTGCAGTCTCAAGTAAAATGAAATCTTTGGCAACTTCAATATTTTCTCTGTTTATCATGACACTTATGGGTCCACTTGTGAGGATTTTATGTTGAGGTGCAATCCATGCTGAAAAAGGCAATATGGGCTTTGAGCTTCATCAGTGCTTCAAGTCCTCTTCGCTTTCAGCAAGCAAGGTTATCATCTGCATATTGCAGGTTGTTAATGTGTCTTCCTCCAATCCTGATGTCATGTTATTCTTCATATAGTCCAGTTTCTCAGGTTATTTGCTCAGTACAGATTGAATAAGTATGGTAAAAGGATACAACCCTGATGCACACCTTTCCTGACTTAACCCACACAGTATCCCCTTGTACTGTTGAAACAACTGCCTCTTGGTCTATGTACATGTTCCTTATGAGCACAACTGAGCATTCTAGAATTCCTATTCTTCAAAATGCTATCCATAATTCATAATGATCCACACAGTCAAATGCTTTTGCATAGTCAATAAAACACAGGCAAACATCTTTCTGGTATTCTCTGCTTGCAGCAAAGATCCATCTGAAATCAGCAATGGTATCCCTTGTTCCATGTCCTCTTCTGAATCCGGCTTGAATTTCTGGCAGTTTCCTATTGATGTACTGCTACAACTGCTTTTGAATGATCTTCAGCAAAATTTTACTTGCGTGTGGTATTAATGATATTGTTTGATAATTTCCACATTCTGTTGGATCGCCTTTCTTTGGAATCGGCACAAAAATGGATCTCTTCCAGTCTTTTGGCCAGGCAGCTGTTTTCTAAATTTCTTGGCATAGACAAGTGAATGCCTCTAGCACTACATTTGTTTGTTCAAACATCCCAGTATTCCGTCAATTCCAGAAGCCATGTTTTTAACCCATGGGAGAAAAATGTGGCAGTCTGCTTCCGTAAAGATTTACAGCCTTCAAAACACTATGGGGCAGTTCTACTTTGTCCTGTAGGGTTGCTATGAGCTGGAATCAACTCTGCAGCAATGGGTTTGGTTTATTTTTAGCCAATCAATGCCTTAAGCGCAGCTTGGACTTCTTCCTTCAGTGCCGTTGGGTTTTGATCATATGCTACCTCCTGAACTGTTGAACATCAACCAATTCTTTTTGGTACAGTGACTCTATGTATTCCTTCCATTTTCTTTTGGTGCTTCCTGCATCGTTCAATGTTTTCCCTGTAGAATCTTTCGATATTGCAACTCGAGGTTTGAATTCTTCTTCAGTTCTTTCGGCTTAAGAAATGCCGAGCGCGTTCTTCCCTTTTGGTTTTCTAACTCCAGATCTTTGCACGTGTCATCATAATACTTTACTTTTTCTTCTAAAGCCACTACCCTTTGAAATCTCCTGTTCAGCTCTTTTACTTCATCATTTCTTCCATTCGCTTTAGCTACTCAACATTCAAGAGGAAGTTTCAGAGTGTCTTCTGACATCCATTTTGGTCTTTTCTTTCTTTCTTGTCTTTTTAATAACCTCATGCTTTCTTCATTATGATGTCCTTGATGTCAGTCCGTAATTCGTCTAGTCTTCAATCATTAGCGTTCAGTGCGCCAAATCTATTCTTGAGGTGGCCTCTAAATTCAGGTGGGATATACTCAAGGTCGAACTTTGGATCTCATGGACTTTTTCTAATTTTCTATAGCTTCAACTTGAACTTGCCTATAAGCAGTTGACAGCCTGTTTTGCAGTTGGCCCCTGGCCTTGTTCTGACTGATGATATTGAGCTTTTCCATTGTCTCTTTCCACAGATGTAGTCTATTTGGTTCCTGTGTGTTGCGTCTGGTGAGGTCCAAGTGTATGGTCACCGTTTATGTTGTTGAAAAAAGGTATTTGCAATGAAGAAGTCATTGGTCTTGTAAGATTCTATCATGCAATCTCTGCTGTCATTTCTATCATCAAGGCCGTGTTTTCCAACTACTGATCCTTCTTTGTTTCCAACTTTCACATTCCAGTCACCAGTAATTATCAGTGCATCTTGATTGCATGTTTGATCAATTTCAGACTGCAGAAGTTGGTAAAAATATTCAATTTCTTCATCTTTGGCATTAGTGGTTGGTGTGTAAATTTGAATAATATTTATATTAACTGGTCTTCCTTATATGCTTATGGATATTATCCTATTACTGACAGCATCGTACTTCAGGATAGACCTTGAAATGTTCTTTTTCACACATTATTCCTTTTCAATTTGTCATTCCCAGCCTCGTAGACCATATGATTGTCCAATTCAAAATGGCCAAGAGCAGTCCATTTCAGCTCACTAATGCTTAGGCTATTGATCTTTATGTGTTCCATTTCATGTTTAACGACTTCCAATTTTCCTAGATTCATACATTGTACATTCTGACTTTTAACGGATGTTTGTAGGTGTTTCTTCTCATCAGCAAATTAAGGTCCCAAAAGCTTTACTCCATTAACGTCATTATGATTGACTCTACATTGAGGAGGCAGTTGTTCCCCAGTCATATATTGAGTGCCTTCCAACCTGAGGGGCTCATATTCTGGCACTGTAGCAGACAGTGTTTCACTGCTATTCATAAGGTTTTCACTGACCAATTTTTTTTTTTTGGGGGGGAAGTAGGTCGACAGGTTCTTTTTCCTTGTCTATCTTAGTCTGGAAGCTCAGCTGAAACCTGTCCACCTTGGGTGACCCTGCTGATATTTGAAATACTGATGACATAGCTTCCAGTATCACAGCAACACACAAGCCAGTACGGTATGACAAACCGACAGAGGACTGCCAACAATGCTTCTCTCTTATGCCTGAAAGAATGAGTACACAACCAACAGAAATATATTGTGAGCCATGTATATCATTTTAAATTTTCTACTAGATGTATCTAAAAAAATAAAAACAAAGTAAGTAAAATCATATTTAATATATATATACTTTAATGCATTTGAAGTATTATTTCGACATGAAACCAATATAAAAAATTAAGATATTTCACTTTTTTTGCACTAAATCTTCAAAATTGGTGCGTGTTTTACACTTACAGTACAGTTCAATTTGACTAGCCACATTTTAAGTGTTCAAGAGCCACGTGTGGCTAGTGTTGTTAGTTGCAGTGGGGTCGATTCCAACTCGTCGTGACCCCGTGTGTGCAGAGTAGAACTGTGCTCCATAAGGTTTTCAAGGCTGTGACCTTTTGGAAGCAGATCACCAGGTCTGTCTTCCAAGGGGCCTGTGCGTGGGTTTGAACCACCAATCTTCTGGTTAGTAGTTGAACACTTAACCATTTTTGCCACCCAGGGACTCCCACATGTGGCTTGTGTCTACCATATTGGAGAAATTTTAGATTGTCTACTTTGTTAAGGGATTCATTTTATGAACATGGTTGCTTTAATTTACATAAATTCTCATTATTTCTTTGGGTTATGCCAGGTCATCAGCTATTCTCAGTGCTTTTTTCTCTGTTGACAGAGCTTTCAGGGTCATGCTCTTTCTACTGACATGATGGCTTTTTAAATCTAAATGTATATGAATTTCAGTAATGCATCTACAAGACTGTAGTCAAAATTTTATTTTAAGTATAGTTTTTTTTTTTTTTTTTAATTCTAACTATTCGCACCGGAAATAAGAACAGGAGGTTTGGGGCATTCTTACCCCAGCAGGCTTAGTGAATCTTGGATGCAGTCAGACAGTCTTCTGTAAGGGAGGTCTGTTCGTTAAGCATTCCAACAGTTTCACAGTCCCAGACTCATAAGACAAAGAATCCCCTCAAGTTAACTTGAGTCAGTTAAGTATATTTTTAATTCTGAATGAGCCAAGTTCTTCCAGTGTGTGATTCAGTGAACACAAATTAGGCATTTAAGAAGATATAGTCATACTTTTGGAATAATAGTAAGGTCTTGTAACTGTGCCGCCACTATTAGTACCAAGGCGGCCTAAAAAATGAACCTGACTCTCATAAGGACTACTGTGTGATGGTTAGATCACGCTAATGGGCAAATGTGAGTTTTCTGCAACGCCTGTGTATAGTTAGCCACTTTTAGAGAAAAAAGAGGCTGAAGGCCTCCAAAAAGTTTGTGCTGAAGCAGTGAGAAATATTTCTCAGGTGGGCTGCTGCTATGAGAATTTGTTCAATTTGTATTGTGGAAGTAATCCAAATTGACATGCTGATGACCCAAACAAAACCGAGACTAGCTCTTTGTTTCTACCCCTTCATTTGCAGAGGACTCCCTGGGTGGTGCAAACAGTTAACCTGTATGACTACTGACCAAGTCCACCCAGAGGCACCTCAGAAGAAAACCCTGGTGATCTACTTCCAAAAAATCAGCCATGGAAAACCCTAAGGAGCACAGTTCTACTCTGACACACGTGGGGTCACCACGAGTCCAGAGTTGACTCAATGGCAACTCGTTTCCATTTACATAGAAATTGTAGCCCCAACCAACACTTATCTTGTTTGAATGTGGTACACATGTGGGGAGGATCCCCAGGATGGCCTTCAAGGAGATGTGTTGCTTTTCTTAAGCTTTGATGGCCATTCCTCATCTTCCATTGCAAGTTCAAAACATTAAGGGATCACCTTAATCATTTGGTCCTGTTTGAAGCAATAAATAACTGCTGGCACTGATTTAAAACAGAAGACAAATTAACACAGTTTAATCTCTGAGGCCGATTTGTTTGGATTATTCTCTTAAACTGAAGTAATTCTGAGTTAAAATGACAAAACATGAAGGTGTAAAGGAGAAGTCTTTTATTTTCTATGCATATGAACTTTGTGAATGTGCAGGACAGATGTCTCTAGCCGAGAACTTGTCAGACTTCCTAGAGTTCTCCTGCAGATATCTGTACACATGCCGTGGGGTGCCAAAACTGACTTGGCCTACACCATTGCTGTGTGAGGTTTTCCTTGTCAAGATAACATTGTGAATCACTATCTCAGAGAAGGTGTTTCTTATTTATGCACTTTAGACAGAGGACTGATGTTTCAGAGAAGGAAGGAGGCATTCCTACTGAGCACTACAAAACATTCAATTCATTAAGATATTATCAGATGTAGCCTGGCCCTTCTGTTCAGAGGAGCTCAAGGGAGTCAACATGGCCTTCTTTGATTTCCCTTCCACTCATTCCAAACCTAAGTGTTCTAATTTCAATTTACCTCCCATTATTCTCCTTCAAATACATCATACATGTACTCTAGTACAAAATAAAAATCACGTATGTTGACTCAGATGTGCAGAAGTATATGTAACTTCCTTTCATTTTTTCATGTCTTTCCACTAATAGGGGGAAAACTTGACTTTGCCAATTAAAAGTACCATAACCTCTATTGATTTAGAATAGCTTCTTTTGGATACCTACTAAGCCTTTCAGAGTGTCTTCCCATTCTTAAGTGTTCTGCCCTTCCTTAACCTCCTTCCCTAGTTGGCAGGGGGAATTCTGGGAGAAGTTAGGAACCTCCAGGTAAATTACCTTGCCTGCTTGCTCTCTTCATCAGCCCGCATCCTCACTGTCATGCTTCCAGGAGTTTGAGCCTCCCTGGGTCACTGGGAATCTTGGGGTGGTGGCCTCTGATGTGTGGCTTGCATTTGGGGTGTTGTGCCAGCACCTGTGCTGATGTCTGGAGCCTGTCATGGCTCCTAGTCAAGAGGTACTCCCTTCTGCAGCTTCTTGTTAGAGCTCCTGGCCTCGGGTCTTCTTGGCTGGGCCCCTACCTGGACCTGGGAGCTTCTGGCTGCTTTCCCTCCCCAGAGAGCCCTGCCTGGGGAACTGTGAGCCTGCTCATAGGCTTATTCATTGGCTTAGACATTTCCTCCAGATTCTAACCTTGGAAAAAAAGGCCTCCCAAAAAACAGCAACTGAAGCTCTGTGGAGCACAGTTCCACTCTGACACATATGGAGTCACTCACCACGGGTCAAACTTGACTCGACAGCAACTGGTTTTTTACTTCTGTGTGGCAGGAACTTCTTCCAAATTGTATCTTTCATCTTTCCCTGGGCTAGTTCTCCAAGCTTTAGATCTTTGTGTAGAAATTCTGGTCTAAGAGGCCAGAGAAAGCTTTCTACTCCTGCTAGAAAGTCTAATATTTGAGACTGTTAATTAGCTAGGAGGGCTATTTTTTTTTTTATTGTGCTTTAAGTGAAAGTTTACAAATCAAGTCAGTCTCTCATACAAAAATTTATATACGCCTTGCTGTATACTACTAGTTGCTCTCCCTCTAATGAGACAGCACACTTCTCCTCTCCACACTGTAGTCCCCGTCTCCATTCAGCCAGCTTCTGCCCTCCTCTGCCTTCTCATCTCCCCTCCAGACAGGAGCTGCCCACATAGTCTCTTGTGTCTACTTGAGCAAAGAAATTCACTCCTATAATAGGCGTTATTTTTTTAAATCTAGTTTCTCACTCCTATAAGCGTTATTTTTTAAATCTAGTTTGAAATTAAAAGTTGAGGAGACCTCTGTTCGAGGTGGCATTCTGTCTTTTTTTCCCTGCAAAATCTATCTCCAGCTTCTTGGCTTAATGCAAGGAAGGCTGCAGGGTTTTAAAAACAAGCAACTAACAAAACAAACAGACAAAACAACTCTGGAAATACTGAGGAGGAAAAGTACATCATATGGTGTTTCAAAGTATTGCCCACTACAATCAGCCAAAAAGAACTGTTTCTCATCTGCTCGGGTGCTGGACTCTCCTGCTTATATCTCTTGCCTGTGTCGCCCCTGTCATCTCAATGAAGTCCAGGAATTCAGTTTTAACTTCATACTTGCTTTGTCGTTGCCTGGCTTTGTCCATTGGTTAATGTGTATGATTCCTCCTTTAATTCCAGATTTATTGAAAGAAAAGTCAGCAATGAAAATGATTTCTTACTGAGGCCAGAACTGAATTTGTGTCACAGTTTTTCTTCAGCAGCCCTGTTAAACTGAAAAACAAGTGAAAATGCAAAATATTCTGTATATGGATAGAAATTTTCTATAACACGATATTGGCTTCTAGATGGCTGAAAGGTCTTCAGTTTGTGGGGATACCTTATCCCTGGGTGGTGCAAACGGTTAAGCACTTGACTACTAACCAAAAGGCGGGTGGTTTGAACCAACCTGGAGGCACCTCAGAAGAAAGGCCTAGAGAGCAATTTGCTTCCAAAAGGTCACAGCCTTGAAAACCGCTTTGAGTTGAAATCAACTCGACGGCAACTGTTTTTATTTATTTAGTTATTACCTTATCCACTAAGATTTAGATAAAATTGTCTTGGACCCACATATAGTGGACAACTCAGCTCTCTTCTGGGTATTTCTAGGAGTTCTTTCCCAAGTCACCTCAAGATATGGATCATTGCCTGCTTTCTCTAAACTTTCAACTCTCTCTAGTCTCGTCTCTTGCAACAATCAATCCCTCTTTCCTTCCTCCCGTCATCCACTTGTAGGCTCAGACATGTAACGTGGCCTCTTTCTCTGGCTTCCCAAAAATACCCCTCATACAAGGCAAATATGAATAGTAGACTTTTACTAAAGATTCAGGGGTTTGGGCAGGACTGGAGAAAGCTTAACTCTGTAATACCATACTTTGGTCTGTCCCACAGCCACACACAATCAAGAACATCTCAGTGACTTGACGGGCCTCGTCGAACTCTTTCTTCCTTACCACCTTTTTCCTTTCCCACAGCCTCTCTTCATTACTGGCATCTCCCACAATGCTATCCTGAGATTTAAGTATTTCTGTATCAATTAGCCTTTGCCGTTTAACAAACCATTCCAGAACAACTATTTATTTAGCTGGTGATTCTGCTGGTCAGCCATTTGGGCTGGACTCAGCCAGGCAGCCTCATGGGTCTTTAGTCAGTTGCAGGTTGCCTTTGCTTTATTTGGCTGGGCTCTCACAGGTCTGTGACAACTGCATGGCTTGAATGGGCTCCACATTGCCTCTCATCCTCCAGTAGGCTAGCCTGGGCTACTTCACACTGAGAGTGGGTTGGATTTCCAGGGAACAAGAAGCAGGTAAGTCTTCCTGAAGCCAAGAAACTGGGGCTACATCTCTTCTGCTGCTTTCTATTGGTCAAAGCAAGTCACGCAGTCTCTACTTGATGGGAAGAGCTACAAAGTCACGTAAAAACAAGATCCTGCATGTTGCGGGAGGAGGGTGCAGTAATTCTGGCCGTTTTAGCAAATGATTTATTACAGTTTCTTCTTATTTTATTTTACTGTTTTTTAGGTGAAAGTTTACAGTGCAAATTACTCATTCAAAAATTTATACACAAATTGTTCTGTGACATTGTTTGCAATCCCCACAATGTGTTAACACTCTCCCTGGGCTTTCTATGTCCGTTGGTCCAGTTCTTCTGTCCCTTCCTGCCTTCTCGTCTCTGTTTTGCGGAATCGACTCGACGGCACTGGGTTTTTTTTTGTTTCATTGCCATTTGGCTCCATATACTTGATTGAGTTAAGAAGCACATTCCTCACATGTGTTATTGTTTGTTTTATAGGTCTGTCTAATCTTTGGCTGAAAGGTGGACTTCAGGAGTGGCTTCAGTTCTGAGTTAGCAAGGTATCCAGGGCCACGGTATCAGGAGTTCCTCCAGTCTCTTTCAGACCAGTAAGTCTGGTCTTTGTGCATGTGTGTGTGTGTGCATGTATTTGAATTTTCTCCATTTTTCTTCCGATCTGTCCAGACCCCTCTATCGTGATCCCTGTCAGAGTGGTCGGTGGTGGTAGCCGGGCACCATCTAGTTCTTCTAGGCTTAGGCTGGTGGAGGCTGTGGTTCATGTGGTCCATTAGTCATTTGGACTAGTATTTTCCTTGTGTCTTTGGTTTTCTTTGTCCGCCTTTGTCCCAGGTAGGATGGGATCAATAGATGTATTTTAGATGGCAGCTCTCAAGCTTTTAAGACCCCAGATGCTTCTCACCAGAGTAGGATGTAGAACATTTTCTTTATGAACTATGTTACGTCAATTGACGTAGGTGTCCCCCAAGACCTTGGTCTCCAGCTGTTAGCCCTAGTAACTCAGTCCCTCAAAGTGTTTGGATGTGTCTAGGAAGCGTCCATAATTTTGCCTTGGTCAAGTTGTACTGACTTCCCCTATATCGTGTGTTGTCTTTTCCTTCACCAAAGTTAGCACTTGTCTACTATCTAGTTAGTCATTTCCCCTCCCCAGCCCTCCCCTCACTCATAACCATCAAAGATTTTTTCTTCTGTGTATAAACCTTCTCTTGAATTTTTATAATAGTGGTCTTATACAATATTTGTCCTTTTGTGACTGACTTATTTCACTGAGCATAATGCCCTCCAGATTCATCCATGTTGTGAGATGTTTCAAAGATTCATCGTTGTTCTTCATCATTGCGTAGTATTCCATTGTGTATATGTACTATAAGTTTATTCATTCATTTGATGATTGGCACTTAGGTTGTTTACATCTTTTTGCTATTGTGAATAATGCTGCAATAAATGCGAACGTGCACAAGTCTATTCATGTGACAGCTCTTATTACTCTAGGATATATTCCTAGGAGAGGGATTGCTGGATTGTATGGTGTTTCTATTTCTAGCTTTTTAAGGACACAACCACATTTTCAATAGTGGTTGTACTATTTTACATTCTCACCAGCAGTGCATGAGATTTCCAATCTCCCCACAACCTCTCTGACATTTGTTATTTTAGGTTTTGCTTTTTTTTTTTTCATACCAGTAATTTCAAGGTGAGATGGTATTTCATTGTAGTTTCAATTTGTATTTCTCTAATGGCTAATATCGGGAGCATTTCCTCATGTGTCTGTTAGCTACCTGAATGTCTTCTTTGGTGAAGTGTCTGTTCATATCCTTTGCCCATTTTCTAATTGGATAATTTGTCTTTTTGTTGTTGAGTCTTGAAATATTCTATAGATTTTAGAGGTTAGACCCTTGTCGGATATGTAAGCCAAAAATTCTTTCCCAGTCTGTAGGTTTTCTTTTTACTTTCTTGGTGAAGTCTTTTGATGAGTGCAAGCACTTAATTTTTAGAAGTTCCTAGTTATTTATCTTCTGGTATTTGTGCTTTGTTAATTATGATTTGTATTCCATTTAAGCCATGCATTAGGGCCCCTAGATTGTCCCTATCTTTCCTTCCATGATCTTTATCGTTTTAGGTTGCATATTTTGGTCTTTGATCCATTTTGAGTTAGTTTTTGTGTATGGTGTGAGGTATGGGTATGTTTCTTTTTTTTACAGATGGACATCCAGTTTTGCCAGCGCCATTTGTTAAAAAGACTGTCTCTTTCCCATTTAATGGACTTTGGTCCTTTTTCAAAGATCAACTGACCATAGGTGGATGGATTTACATCTGGGTTCTCGATTCTGTTCCATTGGTCTGTATGTCTGTCATTGTACCAGTACTGGGCTGTTTTGACTATCATGGCTGTATAGTAGGTTCTCAGATCTGGTAGTGTGAGGCCTCCAACTTTGTTCTTTTTCTTCAGTAATGCTTTGCTTATCCAGGGCCTCTTTCCTTTCTATATAAAATTGGTGATTAGTTTTTCCATGTCGTTAAAGAATGCTGCTGGTATTTGGATCATGAAGCATTATATCTGTAGATCACTTTGGATAATGCAGACATTTTCACAATGTTGAGTCTCACTATCCATGAGCATGGTATGTTTTTCCATTTATGTAGATCTCTTTCAGTTTCCTACAATACTGTTTTGTGGTTTTCTTTGTATAGGTCTTTTACATCTTTGGTTAGATTTATTCCTAAGTATTTCATCTTTTGGGAGCTTTTATAAATACGATGGTATTGTTTTCCTGATTTACTTTTTGAAGTTCCCTTTGTTGTTGTGTAGTAATCCATCTGATTTTTGAATGTTGATCTTGTATCCTGCTACTCTGCTATATCTTTCTGTTAATTCCAGTAGTTTTCTTGTGGAATCTTTGGGGTTTTCTGTGTATACGATCATATCAGCTGTAAATAAGGAAAGTTTTATTTCTTCCTTTCCAATCTGGATGTCCTTTACTTCTTTTTCTTGCCTTATTGCTCTAGCTAGGACCTCCAGCACAATGTTAAATAGGAGTGGTGATAAAGGGCATCCTTGCCTTGTTCCCATTCTCAGGGGGAATGATTTCAGCCTCTCTCCATTAAGAATGATGTTGGCTATTGGTTTTGTATAGATGCACTTTATTGTGTTGAGGAATTTCCCTTCTATTCCTATTTTATTGAGAGTTTTTATCTGGAATGGGTGTCAGATTTTATCAAATGCCTTTTCTTCATTGATTGAGATGATCATGTCATTCTTTTGTTCCATTTATGTGGTGGATTACTTTGACTGATTTTCTAATGTTAATCCATCTTGCATACTTGGTATGAATCCCACTTGATTGTGGTATATTTTTTGTTTTTTACATGATGTTGAATTCTATTCACTAGAATTTTCTTGAGAGTTCTTCCATCTATATTCATGAGAGATACTGGTCTGTAATTTTCTTTTTCCATGGTTCTTTTTTTGCGTAGCTTTGGTATCAGGGTTGTGCTGGCTTCATAGAATGAATTTGGGAATATTCCTTCCTTTTCCATGCTCTGAAATAGTTTGAGTAGTACTGGTGTGAAATCTTCTCTGAATGTTTGGTAGAATTCTCCAGTGAAGCTGCCCAGGCCAGGGCATTTTGTGGGGGAGGTTGGGAGGGGTTTATTACCTCTTCAATCTCTTCTCTTGTTATGGTTCTGTTCATATTTTCTATCTCTGTTTGTGTTAATTGATACTAACTGGAAGTTTACTGGTTCGAACCCACCAGCTGCTCCCTGAGAGAAAGATGTAGCAATCTGCTGCCATAAAGATTACAGCCTTGGAAACCCTACAGGACAGTTCTATTCTGTTCTATAGGGTCGTTATGAGCCGGAATTGACTTAAAGGCACACAACAATAATTTTTGAAGTAGATTGCCAGGCCTTTCTTCCTAGTATGTCCAGAAGCTCTGCTGAAACCTGCCCACTGTGGATGACCCTGCTGATATTTGAAATAGCAATGGCATACCCTCCAGCAACATAGCAACATGCAAGCCATCA
Organism: Loxodonta africana; assembly: GCF_030014295.1. Taxonomy (NCBI): domain Eukaryota; kingdom Metazoa; phylum Chordata; class Mammalia; order Proboscidea; family Elephantidae; genus Loxodonta; species Loxodonta africana. The sequence goes on along the minus strand of NC_087345.1, from coordinate 169,727,967 downwards.
TAGTATAACAAATTGACAGATGGGTGGTGTTTCTTATAGCCAAAACTAGAAAACCAAACCTATTGCCATCAAATCCATCCCAAGTCATAGCGATCCTATAGGACAGAGTAGAACAGCCCCACAGGGTTTCCAAGACTAAATCTTTATAGAAGTAGACTGCCACATCTTTCTCCTGCAGAGCAGCTGGTGGGTTTGAACCATTGAACTTTCAGTTAGCCAAGCACATAACCACTGTGCCACCAGGGCTCCTTGTCTTTTATATATATATGTATACATATATATATATATATATATAATTTATATATATATATATATATATACACCATGGCCGTAGACTCAATTTTGATTCGTAGTGACCCTATAGGACAGAGTATAACTGCTCCATAAGGCTTCCAAGGAGCAGCTGGTGAATTCGAACTGAAAACCTTTTGGTTAGCAGACAAGTTCTTTACCGCTGCACCACCAGGGATCTCTTATATAGAGCCATTTAATCCTCTTTGCCTCACTCTAAATCCATTCAGGACAAATCTTTTTTATTTTTAATTTTTAAATTTTTATTGTGCCTTAAGTGAAAGTTTACAAATCAAGTCAGTCTCTCACACAAAAACTTACATACACCTTGCTACATACTCCCAGTTGCTCTCCCCCTAATGAGACAGCCCGCTCCCTCCCTCCACTCTGTCTTTTCATGTCCATTTCACTAGCTTCTAACACCCTCTACCTTCTCATCTCCCCTCCAGGCAGGAGATGCCAACATAGTCTCAAGCGTCCACCTGATCTAAGAAGCTCAGTCCTCACCAGCATCCCTCTCCAAACCATTGTCTGGTCCAATCCCTGTCTGAAGAATTGGCTTTGGGAATGGTTCCTGTTCCGGGCCAACAGAAGGCCTGGGGGCCACGACCACTGGGGTCCTTCTAGTCTCAGTCAGACCATTAAGTCTGGTCTTTTTATGAGAATTTGGGGTCTGCATCCCACTGCTCTCCTGGCTCCCTCAGGGGTTCTCTGTTGTGTTCCCTGTTAGGGCAGTCATCGGTTGTAGCCGGGTACCATCTAGTTCTTCTGGTCTCAGGATGATGTAGTCTCTGGTTCATGTGGCCCTTTCTGTCTCTTGGGCTCGTAATTACCTTGTGTCCTTGGTGTTCTTCGTTCTCCTTTGATCCGGGTGGGTTGAGACCAATTGATGCGTCTTAGATGGCTGCATGCTAGCATTTAAGACCCCAGATGCCACTCTCCAAAGTGGGTTGCAGAATGTTTTCTTAATAGATTTTATTATGCCAATTGACTTAGATGTCCCCTGAAACCATGGTCTCCAAACCCCTGCCCCTGCTACACTGGCCTTTGAAGCATTCAGTTTATTCAGGAAACTTCTTTGCTTTTGGTTTAGTCCAGTTGTGCTGACCTCGCCTGTATTGTGTGTTGTCTTTCCCGTCACCTAAAGTAGTTCTTATCTACTATCTAATTAGTGAATACACCTCTCCCACCGTCCCCCCCGCCTAGTAACCATCAAAGAATATTTTCTTCTCCGTTTAAACTTTTTCTTGAGTTCTTATAATAGTGTTCTTATACAATATTTAGCCTTTTCAACTGACTAATTTCACTCAGCATAATGCCTTCCAGGTTTCTCCATGTTATGAAATGTTTCACAGATTCATCACTGTTCTTTATGGGTGAATGGTATTCCATAGTGTGAATATACCATTCATCTGTTGATGGGCACCTTGGTTTCTTCCATCTTTTTGCTATTGTAAACAGTGCTGCAATAAACATGGGTGTGCATGTATCTGTTCGTGTAAAGGCTCTTATTTCTGTAGGATATATTCCAAGGAGTGGGATTACTGGATCGTATGGTAGTTCTATTTCTAGCTTTTCAAGGAAGCACCAAATTGATTTCCAAAGTGGTTGTACCATTTTACATTCCCACCAGCAGTGTATATAAGTGTTCCAGTCTCTCCACAGCCTCTCCAACATTTATTATTTTCTGTTTTTTGGAGTATTGCCAGCCTTGTTAGAGTGAGATGAAATCTCATTGTAGTTTTGATTTGCATTTCTCTAATGGCTAACGGGGGGCAGTTCTACTCTGTCCTACAGGGTCACTATGAGTTGGAATCTACTCGACGGCACTGGGTGGTAATGGCTAATGATCATGAGCATTTCCTCATGTATCTGTTAGCTACCTGAATGTCTTCTTTAGTGAAGTGTCTATTCATATCTTTTGCCCATTTTTTAATGGGGTTATTTGTCTTTTTGTAGTTGAGTTTTTGCAGTATCCTATAGATTTTAGAGATCAAGCGCTGATCAGAAATGTCATAGGTAAAAACTTTTTCCCAGTCTGTGGGTAGTCTTTTTACTCTTTTGGTGAAATCTTTAGATGAGCATAGGTGTTTGATTTTTAGGAGCTCCCAGTTATCTAGTTTTTCTTCTGCATTCTTAATAATGTTAATGCCATGTACTAGGGCTCCTAACATTGTCCCTATTTTTTCTTCCATGATCTTTATCGTTTTAGATTTTATATGTAGGTCTTTGATCCATTTTGAGTTTGTTTTTGTGCATAGAGTGAGGTATAGGTCTTGTTTCATTTTTTTGCAGATGGATATCCAGTTATGCCAGCACCATTTGTTAAAAAGACTGTATTTTCCCCATGTAACTGTTTCGGGGCCTTTGTCAAATAGCAACTGCTCATATGTGGATGGATTTATGTCTGGATTCTCAATTCTGTTCCATTGGTCCATGTATCTGTTGTTGTGCCAGTACCAGGTTGTTTTGACTACAGTGGCGGTATATAATAAGTTCTAAAATCAGGTAGAGTGAGGCCTCCCGCTTTGTCTTTCTTTTTCAGTAATGCTTTATTTTTCTGGGGCCTCTTTCCCTTCCGTATGAAGTTGGTGATTTGTTTCTCCATCTCATTAAAAAATGTCGCTGGAATTTGGATCAGAATTGCATTAAATCTGTGGATTGCTTTTGGCAGAATAAACATTTTTATAATGTTAAGTCTTCCTATCCATGAGCAAGGTGTGTTTTTCCACTTATGTAGGTCTCTTTTGGTTTCTTGCAGAAGTGTTTTGTACTTTTCTTTGTATAAGTCTTTTACATCTCTGGTAAGATTTATTCCTAAGTATTTTATCCTCTTGGGGGCCACTGTAAATGGTATTGATTTGGTGATTTCGTCTTCAATATTCTTTTTGTTAGTGTAGAGGAATCCTACTGATTTTTGTATGTTTATCTTGTATCTCGATACTTTGCTGAACTCTTCTATTAGTTTCAGTAGTTTTCTTGAGGGTTCCTCAGGGTGTTCTGTGTATAAGATCATAAAAAAAAAAAAAAAAAAAACAGTGCTAGCGACCCTATGCAATGCCCCATAGGGTTTCCGAAGAGCGCCTGGCAGACTTGAACTGCCGACCATTTGGTTAGCAGCCATAGCACTTAGCCGCTACGCCACCAGGGTTTCCGGTATCAAATCATGTCATCTGCAAATAGAGGTATTTTACTTCTTCCTTGCCAGTCTGGATGCCCTTTATTTCTTTATCTAGCCTAATTGCTCTGGCTAGGACCTCCAGCCCAATGTTGAATAAGAGTGGTGATAAAGGGCATCCTTGTCTGGTTCCGGATCTCAAGGGGAATGCTTTCAGGCTCTCTCCATTTAGGGTGATGTTGGCTATTGGCTTTGTATAAATGCCCTTTATTATATTGAGGAATTTTCCTTCTATTCCTATTTTGCTGGGAATTTTTATCATGAATAGGTGTAGAACTTGTCAAATGCCGTTTCTGCATCAATTGATAAAATCATGTGATTCTTGTCTTCTGTTTTATTTATATGATGGATTACATTAATTGTTTTTCTAATGTTGAACCATCCCTGTATAAGTGGTATGACTCCCACTTGGTCAGGGTGAATTATTTTTTTGATATGTTGTTGAATTCTATTGGCTAGAATTTTGTGGAGGATTTTTGCATCTTAATTCATGAGGGATTTTGGTCTGTAATTTTCTTTTCTTTCTTTTTTTTTGTGGTATCTTTACCTGGTTTTGGTATCAGGGATATGCTGACTTCATAGACTGAGTATGGGAGTATTCCATCCTTTTCTATGCTGTGAAATACCTTTAGTAGTAGTGGTGTTAACTCTTCTCTGAAAGTTTGGTAGAACTCTGCAGTGAAGCTATCTGGGCCAGGGCTTTTTTTGTTGGGAGTTTTTTGATTAGCTTTTCAATCTCTTCTTTAGTTATGGGTCTACCTCTGTTTGTGTTAGTTTAGGTAAGTAGTGTGTTTCTAGGAATTCATCCATTTCTTCTAGGTTTCCTAATATGTTAGCATACAATTTTTCATAGTAATCTGATATGATTCTTATAATTTCAGTAGTAGGGTCTGTTGTAATATTGTCCATCTCATTTCTTATTCAGGTTATTTACTTCCTGTCCTGTTTTTCTTTTGTCAGTTTGGCCAGTGGTTTATCAATTTTGTTGATTTTTTCAAAGAACCAGCTTTTGGTCTTGTTAATTCTTTCAATTGTTTTTCTCTTTTCTATATATTTAGTCTGCTCTCATTTTTATTATTTGTTTTCTTCCAGTGCCTGAGGGTTTCTTTTGTTGCTTCCTTTCTATTTGTTCAAGTTTCAGGGATAATTCTTTGATTTTGGCCCTTTCTTCTTTTTTGGATGTGTGCATTTATTGATATAAATTGACCTCTGAGCCCTGCTTTCACTGTGTCCCAAAGGTTCTCATAGGAACTGTTTTCATTCTCATTGGATTCTATGAATTTCTTTATTCCATCCTTAATATCTTCTATAATCCAGTCTTTTTTGAGTAGGGTATTGTTCAGTTTCCAAGTGTTTGATTTCTTTTCCCTGCTTTTCCTGTTATTGATTTCTACTTTTTTGGCCTTATGGTCAGAAAAGATGCTTTGTAATATTTCAATTTTTTAGATTGTGCTACGGCTTGCTTTATGACCTAATATGTGGTCTATTCTAAGGAATGTTCCATGTGCACTAGAAAAGAAAGTATACTTGGTTGCTGTTGGGTGGAGCGTTCTGTATATGTCTATGAAGTCAATTTGGTTGATTGTGGCATTTAGGTCTTCTCTGTCTTTATTGAGCTTCTTTCTGGATGTCCTGTCCTTTACCAAAAGTGGTGTGTTGAAGTCTCTTTCTATTATTGTAGAGCTGTCTATCTCGCTTTTCAGTGTTGAGTTTGTTTTATGTATCTTGCAGCCCTGTTATTGGGTACGTAAATATTTAATATGGTTATATATTCTTGGTATATTGTCCCTTTAATCATTATATAGTGTCCTTCCTTATCCTTTATGATAGATTTAACTTTAAAGTCTATTTTGTCAGAAATTAATATTGCCACTCCTGGTCTTTTTTGATTGTTGTTTGCTTGATATATTTTTTTCCATCCTTTGAGTTTTAGTTTGCTTGTGTCTCTGAGTGTAAGGTGTGTCTCTTGTAGGCAGCATATAGGTGGATCTTGTTTTTTAATCCATTCTGCCCCTCTCTGTCTCTTTATTGGTGCATTTAGTCCATTTACATTCAGCATAATTATGGATAGGTATGAATTTAGTGCTATCATTTTGATGTCTTTTTTTGTGTGTTGTTGACAGTTTCTTCTCCCACTTAATTTTACGTGCTGGGTAGATTATATATTATCCTTTCCTCATATTTGTTGTTGTTGGTTTTGTTTCTGCTAAGTCTCTATTTTTTCCTGTATTTTATTTTGATGTGTAGGATAGTTTGTCTCCTTTGTAGTTATCTTATTATTTACCCCTATTTTTCTAAATTTAAACCTAACTTTTATTTCTTTGTACCACCTTATCTTCCTCTCCATATGGAAGATCTATGACTACATTTAGTCCCTCTATATTGTTTTAATGCTGTCTTCTTTTACATAATAACATCGCTGTTACCCTGTTTTGAGCAGTTTTTGTATCTTGATTTATTTTTTTGATTTCCCTTTCTGGGTTGACTTCTGATTGCCTCGCCCAGTGTTCTAGTCTTGGGTCGATACCTGATATTGTGGATTTTCTAACCAAAGAATTCCCTTTAGTATTTCTTGTAGTTTTGGTTTGGTTTTTATGAATTCCCTAAACTTCTGTTTATCTGGAAATGTCCTTATTTCACCTTCATATCTGAAAGACAGTTTGCTGGATATATGATTCTTGGCTGGCTGTTTTTTTTTTTTTTTTCCTTCAGTCTTTTATATATAAGTCATCCCATTGCCTTATTGCCTGCATGGTTTCTGCCAAGTAGTTCAGGACAAATCTTAAGGGCTAATTTTTCATAACCAAAATAGTCTTTAGGTTGTTCATATTAAAAGACACTCTCTCCCCTCCGAAGAACTGAAGAATTTTGCAGTTACCTCTTAAACTTCTGGAGTTTTTTTCTGCCTAAGAACACAGGGAAATAATGCCAGTGTGTGAGTGTATCTTTGCGTGTTATTGTAAAAAGTAAGTTTTGGCTCCTGGGACTACGGTGATAATTTTTTATCTTCAAAGCTTGTTATTATAGTGTCTTTAAAATAAGCAAACAGTACAAACACATATTTACTTGTGCTTTAATTTATTTCATCTCACACAGAATTATAAGATGACATGCATCCTCACACCCAAAGTGATAGTGATCAGACAGGTTTCCAACTACCCTGGTAATTGCTGTGAAAAATGGGTCAATCACACACTGTAAAATAGATTTGAAAGTACACTGAATATAATTATGTGTTACAAAATGCATCATAAGGCAAAGATCCTTTCTAATTCAATTTCCAATCATGGTAGAGTTAATAAAGAATTAAAGAGAATTGAAACTTCTGTGAAAGTAATAATAATAATAAAAGCATAACATTCCTTTCCTAAGGAAAAGGAAAGAAGCTGATGAGGAAGGGGGAAAAAATGAGTTCTGGGAGAGCAAATTTCAACAAGTGCACTGGCAGAGAAGTCCTGATGGAAGAAAGAAAGAGGGCCAGAAGAGCTGGATGCTCTTTAAACAAACAATTTTGGCAGGTGAACAAACTACATGGGAAGTGCAGGATAGGGAGCCGTGTGCCAAACTGGCAGAACAGAGCTGTTCCATTCCTGAAAGGCAAATTAGAGAACCATGAAAAGACATCCAGCCAGATCACCAAGGATGAACAAAACACCATGGCCACATATGTAGGGACCACATCAAAAGCGAGAAAGATAATGCGTGTGAGGTAGACATCAAAGGCCTCAGGAAGTCATTCATCAACTGCATTAATAAAAACCAAGTTAGTGTTGGTAATGTTTCCGTTTGGCTAAATAACCAGTCCTGGATTTCATACCCTTCTCTGAGGGCCTGTTGCCTGGCGCCAGAATCTGTATCAGCTAAGATGCTTTCAGTTGCAAATAGCAGAAACCCCCTCAGAATGGCTTTTAAAAACAATGGGAATTTTGTGGCTCATGTAACTGAAAAGCCCAAAGGTAGAGTGATCTGCAGGTAAAGTTTTATTAGGGTTTGAATTCTAGTTTTCTGAAATGAAGGAACTCTGGTGGTGAGTAATTAAGTGCTCAGCTGCTAACCGAAAGGTCAGCGGTTGGAACTCACCAACTGCTCGCAGGAGAAAGATATGGCAGTCAGCTTCCATATAGATTACAGCCTTCGAACCCCTATGGGGCAATTCTACTCTGCCCTATAGGGTTGCTATGAGTCGGAATCAACTCCACAATTTTTTTTTTTTCTGAAATTATCTGGGCTGCTCCCCACCTCTATATGTCAGTTTCATGCTCAAGCTGGCTTCCCTCATGGTAACAAAATGGCTGCAGGATTCCAAATCTCATATCTTCATACCACAACATTCAGAAGAGTTTTTCTTCCTTTAACCACTGAAGTAACTGAGCTTCATGCTGATTAAAGTAACTTAGGTCATTATCATACAGACTGGCTTTGGCCTAGATGTGTCTATCCCTGAACAAGTCACTGGTAAGGGAGACAGATTATGATGAATATTTACTTGGGTCACTTAGAGCCTGAAACATGTGGCCTGAATCTCACCCAACCCACAAGGCTGATTCTCAGTGGGAAAGTGTGCAGGGGAAGGGAGGAAGTAAAATGGCTGCCTCCATAGTTTGGGCTTTGAAGGAAAAGCAGGAATAGATGCTTCTTTACCAATCCGCTCTGGTTTAGGTAAATAAACAGACAATCAGAAACAGGATTGTCATGTAAAAGTCATAATATTCTCAGGGATGAATTTTAGCCTGTATCTCTCAGGAGAAGATTTCTCCCACTTGTGTTTTAAAGAAAACCAACAGTTGCATGTATTAGGAAGAGTGAGTAGCTGTTATACAGCCATCCACCTTCTAAGTTATAATCACTGAATTTGGGAGGACTTGAATACCGATCTCTCACATTTGATCTTCAAAAGTGTCAAACACTTATACTTACAACTTACTTCATAATAAAACTGAAAACACTTTGATTCAAATCCAGTGGTCCCATAAGTAATTACTGTCTCAATAAGTTGTTTTAATTTCAATGAAATTTAATTGGTGAGAATAAATGTGTATGACACATCTTTAAGACCTTAATTCAACGACAAGATTTTTGCTCTGGAAAGGATAATTTCATTTTTCCCCATAGTTAGTTTTTCATTTTTCCCCATAGTTTTGCTGGTTTTGAAATTTCTAGGGAAAAAAAAAGTTTCATCTCTTAGAGGAAACGTTTGTAATGAACCACTCAACCTCATCTGCAAAATGAAAATAATTGTGTCTACTTCATAGGGTGACATGAGGATTAAAGAAACTCACACATGAAAAGTAACTACCACAGTGTGAGACATGTCTAAAACCTTTACCTGTATTCACTCAGTCCTCGTGTTAGACCTAGGGGGTTGGTATTATTTATTACCCCATTTTACAGAGAGGGAAATTGGGGTGCAGAGAAATAAAAATAAGGCTAAAAGATGCAGGAAGCATCAAAAGAAGGTGGAAGGAATACACAGCATCATTATACCAAAAAGAATTAGTCTATGTTCAACCATTTCAAGAGGTGGCATATGATCAGGAACCGATGGTACTGAAGGAAGAAGTCCAAGCTGCTCTGAAGGCATTGGTGAAAAACAAGGCTCCAGGAATTGATGGAATATCAATTGAGATGTTTCAGCAAACAGATGCAGCGCTGGAGGTGCTCACTCGTCTATGCCAAGAAATAACGGAAGACAGCTTCCTGGCCAGCTGACTGGAAGAGATCCATATTTATGTCTATTCCCAAGAAAGGTGATACAACCGAATGTGGAAATTATAGAACAATGTCATTAATATCACACGCAAGCAAAATTTTGCTGAAGATCATTCAAAAACGGCTGCAGCAGTATATCAACAGGGAACTGCCAGAAATTCAGGCCGGTTTCAGAAGAGGACATGGAACCAGGGATATCATTGCTAATGTCAGATGGATCCTGGCTGAAAGCAGAGAATACCAGAAGAATGTTTACCTGTGTTTTATTGACTATGCAAAGGCATTCGACTGTGTGGATCGTAACAAACTATGGATAACATTGCAAAGAATGGGAATTCCAGAACACTTAATTGTGCTCATGAGGAACCTTTACATAGATCAAAAGGCAGTTGTTCGGACAGAACAAGTGGATACTGATTGGTTTAAAGTCAGGGAAGGTGTGCGTCAGCGTTGTATTCTTTCACCATACCTATTCAATCTGTATGCTGAGCAAATAATATGAGAAGCTGGATTATATGAAGAAGAATGGGGCATCAGGATTGGAGCAAGATTCATTAACAACCTGCATTGTGCAGATGACACAACCTTGCTTGCGGAAAGTGAAGAGGACTTGGAGCACTTACTAATGAAGATCAAAGACCACAGCCTTCAGTATGGATTGTACCTCAACATAAAGAAAACAAAAATCCTCACAAATGGAGCAATAAGCAACATCATGACAAGCGGAGAAAAGATTGAAGTTATCAAGGATTTCATTTTACTTGGATCCACAATCAACGCCCGTGGAAGCAGCAGTCAAGAAATTAAAAGATGCATTGCATTGGGTAAATCTGCTGCAAAGGACCTCTTCGAAGTGTTGAAGAGCAAAAATATCAGTCACCCTGAAAACTAAGGTGCACCTGAGCCAAGCCATGGTCATAGGCATGTAAAAGCTGGACAATGAATAAGGAAGACCGAAGAAGAGCTGACGCCTTTGAATTGTGGTGTTGGCGAAGAATATTGAATATACCATGGACTGCCAAAAGAATGAACAAATTTGTCTTGGAAGAAGTGCAGCCAGAATGCTCCTTAAAGGCAAGGATGGCGAGACTGCGTCTTACATACTTTGGACATGTTGTCAGGGGGGATCAGTCCCTGGAGAAGGACACCATGCTTGGCAGAGTACAGGGTCAGCGGAAAAGAGGAAGACCCTCAATGAGGTGGATTGACACAGTGACTGCAACAATGAGCTCAAGCATAACAACAATTGTAAGGATGGCTCAGGACCGGGGAGTGTTTCGTTCTGTTGTGCATAGGGTCGCTATGAGTCAGAACTGACTCGACAGCACCTAACAACAACAACAAAAGGTAGCAGAACTTTTTTTCTGGGCAAGTTATGAGCAAGAGTCACAGCTTAAAAGTAACTTCAGGTTTACTTTTACTTTGCTTGAACTTTCTTCTGATTACTACCCTAAGCTGAAACGTGGTACATGCGTGAATGAGAGACTATCTATCTCTGTTCTTCATTCATGATCAAGCCTACTCCATTGGGCATCTCTATTCTAGATACCATCTATGTTCCTGTCTCATCCTTTTCTTAATTTTATTGTATAGATTATATAATCTTACAGTTAGGCTTACAATAAGACTTAAATATCTGGCTCACAGTAAGTAAACCTGTTGCCATCAAGTCAATTCAGACTCATAGCAAAGGTTCAGAACAGAGTAGAATTGCTCCATAGGGTTTCCAAGGAGCAGCTAGTGGATTCCAACGGTTGAGCTTTTTGGTTAGCAGTTGAATGCTTAACCACTGCACTACCAGGGCTCCACATAGTAGGTAAAAAGTTTACATTTATTGAAGAAATGAGTGAATGAAGCATAGATAATGACATTAATTTTAACAGAAAAAAAGAGGCTTACAGGAAAGATGGAAATACTAATCCTTATACTACCATTCAGGCCAATGATATGACTAAAGGAATATAATACTGACAAAGCCTGAATTAGCCGTGAGAACTAGGAAAAGGTAACATCTACATGTCAGAAACTTAACAGAATTACTGCTAAATATAATGGGAATAGGAACGGGCTAAGGGAAGACACAGAAAGCCAACTATAAATACAGTTTTAGGAGCAGCTTTTATCATCTTGAAAATTTTCCAGGTGAATAGCTATCAATATTATAATTTCAATCGCTTATAAACATTTTATTATGTGTATATAAAATGATTTATTTAATCCTTGTTAACATTTAGAGTCAATCAATTTTCGCTATTAGAAATGTGTCATTGAACATCAATAATTTTTAAAATAATTTAAAGGCAACTGCTTGCAAGGTAAAAAAAAGTTTATAATTTTCAAAAATTATAAGGAAAAAGGACAATCAAAGTACATTTAACAAGAGGCTGAAAGCAAAAGAAATGGCAAAGACGTTTAACGCAGCAAAATAAGATGACAGATGAGCAAATAGTATAAGTGAATGAATGTACCTTTTAAAAGGAAAAAAGAAAAACCTTCTCTACTTGGGCTCATAGCAGTTCATCTTTACTCAGTTATCCAAGGGCAATAAGCAATAGTTACTCAGAAAAGTTAAAAGGGCATACAAAAATAAATTAGACAAATACAAATCAAAAGAAGTAAGATGTATTAATATCACACCAACCAGGATTTAAAGCAAAAAAGTACTGAGTCAGGCAAAATGATCATTCTGGTGATTTGAAATAGAATCCACACAAAGAAAAAAGTCCCAAAGGTCTGTGCCTAATAAAATAGCTTGAAACATGCAGATTCAGAGCTGTTAAAATTGCAAGTAGAAATTTATAGAATCAAAATATTAATGAAAGAATCTAACTCACCTTCCTCAGTGATCAATCAAAAGGGCAGAAATTTAAAAAGATACAGAGAATCTAAATAATATAATATGTATACTTTAACATATATATGTTTATGATCTATTTATAGAAAATTCTGACATACAAGAATACATTTATTGGTAATTTTTATTTTAAGAATCTCCCCAAAATGAGACAAGCATAGATTTAAAAACCATTATTAAATTCTTGAAAGCAGAAGTTGAACAGCACGTTCCCTGACTACTGTGGAATGAAAATTTAAAATAACAGTTGAAGTAAACCTCACAACTTGCCTTTTTATTAAAAAAATTTCAATTAACTTTTGTGTAAGGAAGAAACTAAATATGCAATTATACAGCAGAAACTCTGAAAATTAATTGGAAGTAGTGAACTACGTATGGCCCCATCTTAAAAACTTAGAAAACAATGAAACAAATCTAGGGAAAAACAGAAAGAAAAATTAATGAACTTTAAAAAAAGTACAGGAGAATTAATAAAGTTGGATAATTCCAAGCTTTTGTTTCCCCACTATTTGCCTATAAGGGTAATAAATACAGATTCCAAATCTTCGTCTGTACATGTCTGTATGTTCTACTGTTGTCTCTTTAATACCTAGCCAGTGACTGCCACATGGATGTTCAGTACATGTTTGTTGAAATGAACTATAATGATACAGACTATAAAAAAGGTGACTCTTCTTCTAAGGGGGAAACAACCATACATCAAAACAAATTCCAGATAGAAAGAAAGAGAGAGATATGAGAGACAGAGGGAGGAGAGAGAGGGAGGGAGGGAAAAAGGAAGGACAAGAGGAGAGAGGGAAAAGGGGAAGGGGAGAGGAAAGGAAAAGAGCTAGGAATTCTAAGGACATTTATTTATTTTAGGGTGTGATGGGGGAGTTTTTATGTGGTAGTCATGGGTATGCACCATTCAGAACTCCTTTCAAAAAGAGACCTTGCCTCAGACACACAGTCAGCTTACAGCCTCCAGCTGCATGGCTCTTGGAATCTGCCGCAGCATTCCAGCCGAAGACATACTCCCTGCTACGAACAGCCCACCAATTAGCGAGCACAGCACAGTTAATAGGGCCTGGCCATAACTGCCCATTTTTGTTAATGGGAAATTTTTGCTTTGGGGCTCCCCATTAGCCTGACTGAGTCTTTCTCAAAGCTACACCTCAGTCTGAGCTCTTCCTACTCAATCCTCCTTCCTTCCACCTCTCCCTTCACAGGTATCAGATTGCTTTATAGTTTGAAGGTGCTCTCTGCCCTTTTTTTTTTTCCTTTTTTTATTATTGTACTTCAGATGAAGATATACAGAACAAACTAGCTTCTTGTTAAACAATTAGTACACATATTGTTTTGTGACATTTGTTACCAACTTCACGACCTGTGAACACTCTCCCTTCTCAACCTTGGGTTCCCTATTACCAGCTTTCCTGTCCCCTCCTGCCTTCTAGTCCTTGCCCCTGGGCTGATGTGCCCTTTTAGTCTCATTTTGTGTTATGTGCCTGTCTAATCTTTGACCAAAGGGTGAACCTCAGGACGGATGCCATTACTAAGCTAAAAGGGTGTCTGGGCCCATAATCTCAGGGTTTCTCCAGTCTCTGTCAGACAAGTAATTCTGTTTTTTGTTTGTTTGTTTTTGTTTTTGTGAGTTAGAATTTTGTTCTATATTTTCTACAGCTCTGTCAGGCACCCTCTCTTGTGATCCCTGTCAGGGTAGTCAGTGGTGGTAACTGGGCACCATTTAGTTGTGCTGTACTCAGCCTGGTGGAGCCTGTGGTTGTTGTGGTCCATTAGTCCTTTGAACTAATCTTTCCCTTATGTCTTTAGTTTTCTTCATTCTCCCTTGCTCCTAACGGGGTAAGACCAGTGGAGTATCTTAGATGGCCACTCGCAAGTTTTAAGCCCCAGACGCTACTCACCAAAGCAGAATGTAGAACATTTTCTTTGTAAACTATATTATGCCAACTGAGCTAGATGTTCCCTGAGTCTCTCTGCCTTTTCCTGCTCCCATCATTCTTTTACCTTTTACAAGCATTACCACCAATAAATCTCTTGCACTTTTAACCCACATTGATGTCTACTTCCAGTGGACCCAAATAAGCACACTAAAGATGACTGCACAAAAGATTTCTCAGGGCCCCTGTCACGTCTCTTTGCAGAGAACACCTGGAACTGCCAGCTCCCCTAGCCATCCTTGATTACACTATTAATTTACAAAACCTGGTCTTGATAGCACTCTCAGTTTGCAGAGGATTTCTTTAGAGATTTTCAATTCAATTCATTATTCATATACGTGGCACCTACTTTGTGCACAACATTGCTCTAAGCATTGTGATGTACGCCATGATAAGACTGGATTCCCGCTTCCTATAAGTCCAAATATTATTGGAGGAAATGGATGTTCATAAATATCTTCAATAGAAAACAGACTGAAATAAATTTTATAATAGAAGTTGTATTCATTTCCTATTGCTTTTTTGCTGCAACAAATTAACACAAACTTTTGGCTTCAAATAACATGAATTTATTATACTACAGTTATAGAGTCAAAGCAAAATCAGTTTACCATCTCATCTTGGCGGTAATGGCACTGATCAAAAAATCAGAGAACAACAAATGTTGAAGAATTTGCAGGGAGATTGGAACTCTTATACGCTGTTGATGGGAAAGTAAAGTGGTACAAGCACTAGGGAAAATGATATGGTGCTTCCTTAAAAAGCTAGAAATAGAAATACCATATGATCCAGCAATCCCACTCACAGGGATATATCCAAGAGAAATAAGAGCCATCACACAAATAGACATATGCACATCCATGTTCCTTGCAGCATTATTCACAACAGCAAAAAGATGGAAACTACCTAAGTGCCCATTGATAGATGATTGGATAAGCAAACTATGGTACATATACACAATAGAATATTATGCAACAATAAAGAATAATGGTGAATCTGTAAAACATCTCACAACATGGACGAATCTGTAGGGCATTATGCTGAATGAAATAAGTCAATCAAAAAAGGACAAATACTGTATGACACCACTATTATAAAAACTCAAAAAGGTTTACACACAGGAAGAAACAATCTTTGATGATTGCTAGAGGAGGGGGAGGGAAAAACACTAAACAGACAATAGATAAGTGGCAACTTTGGTGAAGGGTAAAACACTGCATGATACTGGGGAAGTCAGGACAACTTGACCAAGCCAAGGTCATGGAAGCTTCGTAGACACATCCAAACTCCCTGAGGGACCAAGTTACTGGGCTGAGGGCTGGGGACCATGGTCTTAGGGGTCATCTAGCTCAACTGGCAAAATACAGTTTATAAAGAAAATATTATTCATCCTACTTTGGGGAGTAGCATCTGGGGTTTTAAAAGCTTGTGAGCAGCCATCTAAGATATGCCACTGGTCCCACCCCATCTGGAGCAAGGGAGAATGAAGAAAACCAAAGACACAAGGGAAAGATTAGTCCAAAGGACTAATGGACCACAACTAACACACTCTCCCTCAGACTGAGTCCAGGACAACTAGATGGTGCCTGCTACCACCATCGACCACTAGACAAAGATCACAATAGAAGGTCCCAGGCAGGGCTAGAGAAAAATGTAGAACAAAATTCTAACTCACAAAAAAAGACCAGACTTACTGGTCTCACAGAGACCGGGGAAGCCCAGAGAGTATGGCCCTGGACACCCTTTTAACTCAGTAATGAAGTCACTCCTGAAGTTCGTTCACCCTTCAGCCAAAGATTAGAAAGGCCCGCAAGATAAAAACAAGACTAAATGGGCACACCAACCCAGGGGCAAGGACAAGAAGGCAGAAGGGGACAGGAAAGTTGGCAATGGGGAACCAAGGTGAGAAGAGAAGAGGGTTGACAAGTCGTGGGGTTGGCAACCAATGTCAGAAAATAATATGTGTCTTGTTTAATGAGAAAATAATTTGCTCCATAAACCTTCATTTAAAGCACAATTAAAAAAAAGGATTAAAAAAAAAACTAAAAACAGAAATACCATATGATCCAGCAATCCCACTCCTAGGTATATATCCTAGATAAATCAGAGCCATGACAAGAATAGACATATGCACACCCAAGTTCATTGCAGCATTATTCACAATAGAGAAAAGATGGAAACAACCTAAGTGCCCATCAGCAGATGAATGGATAAACAAACTGTGGTATATACACACAATAGAATACTACACCAAGGTAAAGAATAATGATGAATCCACAAAACATCTCACAACATGGATGAATCTGGGGGACACTATGCTGAGTGAAATACGTCAATCACAAAAGGACAAATATTGTATGAGACCGCTATGATAAATAATCACGAAAAGACAGAAAGAAACATTTTTTGAAGGTTATCAGCGATGGGAGGGAGAGGGAGGAAAAAATCACTAACTAGAGACTTGTAGTTGTTATTGTTAGGTGCTGTCGACACATAGCGACCCTATGTACAAAGACGAAGCACTCCCCGGTCTTGCACCGTCCTCACAATCCTTGCTATGCTTGAGCCCATTGTTGCAGCCACTGTGTCAATCCATCTCATTGAGGATCTTCCTCTTTTCAATGACCCTCTACTTTACTAAGCATGATGTCCTTCTCCAGGGACTCATCCCTCCTGATAATGTGTCCAAAGTATCCTTGCTTCTAAGGAACATTCTGGTTGTACCTCTTCCAAGGCAGATTTGTTCATTCTTTTGGCAGTCCATGGTATATTCAATATTCTTCGCCAACACCATAATTCAAAGGTGACAATTCTTCTTCGGTCTTCCTTATTCATTGTCCAGCTTTCACATGCGTATGAGGTGATTGAAAATACCAAGGCTTGAGTCAGGTGCCCCTTAGTCTTCAAGATGACATTTTTGCTTTTCAACACTTTAAAGAGGTCTTTTGCAGCAGATTTGCCCAATGCAATGTGTCTTTTGATTTCTTGACTGCTACTTCCACAGCTGTTGATTGTGGATCCAATTAAAATGAAATCCGTGACAACTTCAGTCTTTTCTCTGTTTATCATGATGTTGCTTATTGGTCCACTTGTGAGGATTTTTGTTTTCTTTATGTTGAGGTGTAATCCATACTGAAGACTGTGGTCTTTGATCTTCATTAGTAAGTGCTTCAAGTCCTCCTCACTTTCAGCAAGCAAGGTTGTGTCATCTGCATAACTCAAGTTGTTAATGGGTCTTCCTCCAATCCTCATGCCACGTTCTTCTTCATAGAGTCCAGTTTCTCAGATTATTTGCTCAGCATACAGATTGATTAAGTATGGTGAAAGGATACAATCCTGACACCTTTCCTGACTTTAAACCACGCAGAATTCCCCTTGTTATATTTGAATGATTGCATCTTGATCTATGTAGTTTCCTCAAGAGCACAATTAAGTGTTCTGGAATTTCCATTCTTTGAAATGTTATCCATAATTTATTATGATCTACACAGTTGAATGCCTTTGCATAGTCAATAAAACACAGATAAACATCTTTCTGGTATTGTAGACATGTGTAAACTTTGGTGAAAGGAAATGCAGTACATAACATGGGGAAGTCAGCATAGCATGACCAAGGCAAGGGAAAACACTGAGAGATACTCAAGAAAAAAAGTAAATGAAGGTAAGTACTATAATATATATAATCCTGCAACAACAGTAATAACAAATTATGAGTAGATACATTGGTAGATAGGTATGCTGAAAAGTTGTGAAGGACATATGGGCATATGCCCATTTGCATATATAGGTTTGGCTGTGGATATTTCTACACACGTATTTTGTATGTACTGTGTGTATAATAGAGTGTACGGGGGGCACAGTCATGGAAACATCCTAGGCACAACCAAATACCTTGAGAGACTGAGTTACTGGGCTTGAAGTCTAAGGACCATAGTCTCAGGTGACATCTAGGTCAATTGGCATAACATAGTTCATAAAGACAACATTCTACCTTCTACTGGTAAGTAGTGTCTGGGTTTTTAAAAGTGTGTGAGCAGCCATTTAAGCCACAACTATTGATCTCTTTCCATCTGGAGCAAAGGAGAGTGGAAAGACCAAAGACTCAAGAAAATGACTAGTCCAAGGGACTAATGGACTGCAGGAACCACAGCCTCCACTATCCTGAGACTAGAAGAACTAGATGATGCCCAGCTATCACTACCAACTGGTCTGCCCAAGATCACAATAGAAGGTCCAGGTTAGAGTGGGGAAAAAAATGTAGAACAAAATTCATATTCATTAAAAAAAAAATCAGACTTATTGGTCCAATAGAGACTGGACTGTGGTCCTTAGACACCTTTCTAACTTGTAACTGAAGCCATTACTGGAAATCACCCTTCAGCCAAATAATACACAGGCTTGTAAAATAAACAATAACACCCATGAGGAAAGTTCTCTTAGAACAACCATCTAAATAAAAATGAGACCAAAATATTAACATTTTCCCAAAAGCAAAGATGAGAAGGCAGAAAAGGGTGGGAAAACCGAATGAATGGAAATGGGGAACTTAGATAATAGGGAGAATGCTGACACATTGTGGGGACTGCAAACAGTGCCACATAACAATTCATTTATAAACTACTGAATGAGAAACTAATTTGCTCTGTAAACCTTCACATAAAGCACAATTAAAAAAAAAAGAAGAAGAAGAAAGGCTATTGATGGAACCCTCACCCGTTACTGGTGGGAATGCAAAATGTTACAGTTTACTGATGAAAACAATTTGGCGGCTCCTCAAAAAGTTAAATAAAGAACTACCATATGACCCAGCAATCCCAATTCTAGGTATATACCCAAAAGAACTGAAAGCAAGAATGCAAACAGAAACTTGTACACCAATGTTCACTGTAGCACAATTCACAATAGCCAAAAAGTGGAAACAACCTAAATGTCCATCAACAAATGAATGGATAAAATGTGGTACATGCATATGATGGAATATTACTTAGCCATAAAGAGAAATGAAGTTCTGATTCATGCTACAACATGAATGAACCTTAAAAATACTGCATAGAGTTAAGTAAGTCAGTCACAAAAGGACAAATATTATATGATCCTACTTACATGAAACAGGCAAATACATACAGATCAAAGTTATCAGTAGTTACCAAAGGTGGTAGGCAATGGGAGAAAGAAGCCATTGCTTAGGTGGCACTGAGTATCTGTTAACAGAGGTGGAATAACTTGGAAAAAGATAATGGTGATGGCTGCACAATATGATGAATGTGATCCATGTCAGTGAATTGTACATATAAAAACTGTTGAATTGGAAAAAAATTAATAAAATTTAAAAAATAATTTAAGAAATAAAACACTGTGGAACACAGTTCTACTGACTCACATGGGTCACGATGAGTTGGAACCAACTTGTTGGCAACTGGTTGTTTTTGATTGTTGGTAGTATGGCCCTGAATTAGTAACATGTGGTAGATAACTGGGAAGTTGCAAGGGCTTACCTAAGGTAGAAATTTATTTTCCCCTCACATAGACATCTGAGCTAGAATGGTGAGTCGCTTCCTGAAGCCTTCGGGGACTTGGCCATTTCTCTTGTTGCCGTTTCTAGGGTCTTGCCACTTCCAGATGCTCCAAGAAGGCATTCCCCTCATCTTCATCCTAACCAGCTGGTAGGAGACAAAAAGGGAAGGAGAGTGCTTGCCTTTCCCTTTAAGGTCACAACCCGGAACTTTCATACATCATTTCTACTCAGATCCCAAGGGCCGGAATGTCTACATCTAGTGGTAATAGAGACTGGTAACTGCAGCATTTATTGGGTGGCTATGTGTCTTTTTTTTTTTTTTTTTTTATGTGTCTAGCTACAAATCAGCCTTTATCATACATATAGAAGAACAGATTTAGGGGGCACCCATCATCAGCATTTATTTCGTTAAACAAATTGTATTAGCTTTTCATTGTGAAGTAACAAATTACAGGAGTCCTATGATTAGTCCGTCTTAAGTTGCTTCTGATATAAATCGAATATCTCATTTTTTTTTTTTTTTTTTTAGTTTTCATTATTATTGCCTTTTATTGTCAGTATCTTTATAAATCCAATCTTTATTTGTCTTTGGGGTTGGAAACATTACATCTGAGAATGATAGTATCAGCAAATTACATGCTGCCACACTGTATGTAGTATATTTTACTAATGGTAAGATATACAAAAGAAAATCAGATGGTCGTGAGTGCACTTTGTTGTAACCTGAATACGTTGTAAGTCGGCATCTACCTGTACCACAAATTTAGTGGCTTAAACAACACACATTTATTAGTTCACAGTCCTGTAGGTCTGAATCGAGGCATGGTGTGACTGGGTTCTCTGCTCAGGGTCTGAAAAGGCTGAAATCAAAGGTCAACTGGCTGCATTCTCATCTGCTGATGGAAGTCCTCTTCCAGGCTCACAGGGTTGTGGTAGAACTCAGTTCCTATCATCTCTAGGACTGAAGTCCTTGTTTCTCAGCTCCTAGAAGCCATCCACATTTCTTGCCATGTGTCCCCCTTCATCTTCAAAGCCAGCAATGGAAACTCTCCCTCACACCAAATGCCTCTCATGCTACAGGTCCCTTTCTTCAGGAAAAGCCCTGTCTCTTTTAAGAGCTGGAAACTCTGGTGGCATAGTGCTTGAGAGCTATGGCTGCTAACCAAATTTGGCAGTTCAAATGCACTAGGCGTTCCTTAGAAACTCTGTGGGGCAGTTTTACTCTGTCCTATAGGGTCACTATGAGTCAGAATCAACTTGACAACAGTGAGGTTTTTTTTTACAGGGCTAGCCTGATTAGGTCCGGCCCACCAAGGGTAATCTTAAAGTCAACTGCATCACACAACACACCCTAATCATGGGAGTGATATCTCTTCATATTTACAAGTTTCTATCATACTTTTTTTTCTTTTATCATACTAATGGGGAAGAGATTTTTCAAGGGTTTTGATCATTGATAGTTATCTTAGAATTCTGCCTACCACACAAATTAGCTGACTATCATACTAATAAATGTTTATCACCCATAAATGCTACATCATGTTATAAATTCAAGACAACAATAAGTTCAAAGTCTTAAAATTATTTTTTAAACAATATGCGTAACAACGATTGTAAAGATGGCACAGGACCGAGCAATGTTTTGTTCTGTTGCGCATAGGGTCGCTATGAGTCGGTACCGACTCGACGGCACCTAGCAACAACATTTGATTCTTAGAAGAAACCATTAAGAAGCAGCTTAAATACTGTTAAAAACAACAACGGTGAAATCTTTTAGCTTAATCACTGCTAGTCTGTTTTCTGATAATTTAAAATAGTCATTTTCCAACTCATTGAAAAAGCTTAAACATGGATTGTGACTTCTGGTTCTAATAACATGATGCTCTGAACTACATCAGACCTATCTTTATACAGTTTTCTAAAGCACAATACACATCAAGGTGGAAAGTAATTTAAAAATTTTGGTAGCAGAAATTTCTACTCAAATTTTCTTAACAACCAAGAAATGTATTAGTTCATAGAATGAAGTAGACTTCAGAATTGGCTGGCTTAGCAGCTGAACGGTCACATTAAGAACCTGGGTTTTTTCCTTCTCTCTTCTCTGACATGCTTCACGTCAGGCTAAGTTTTAGACTGATAGCAAGATGGTTGCAGCAATGGCAGGTGTCATATACAGAAACAGCAATATTCAAGTGAAGATAAGAGACCATGAAAAGACCGTGGCTCTCAGGAGAAGGAAATTTTCACAGTGTCTCCCTGCCCACAACCACATTTCTTTTTTCACCAGCATTGGGTCACATGCTCAATAAGCGATCAACTCAAAAATGGGATAGACTCATCCTTAGAGCAATCAAACCCATCACCTTCACCTAACACATTTAGCTATGTGGGGAAAAGGTGGCTACCTGAACAAAGTTGAGGTTCTTTTGGAAGGAAGGAAGGAAGGATAAGTGGATTCTAATTAGGCAGCCTGTGATGATCAAAGCACCAGGCAAGTAGTAACCAAAAGAAAGACGAAACCTACCAAACATACTTAAGGGCAAAAAAAAACAGCTTTATTAAAGATCAAGCGTTGATTTACTTAATAATAAATTCATGAGGGAGGCATGTATCTACCTAAAAACATAGCATCAAAATATATGAAGCAGAAATACAAGGGGAAATATGCCATCTGTAATTACAGACCATAGTGAAAATTTTTAACATATGTTTCTCAAAAACAGACCGACTAGACCAAAATTTGGTAAGAATTTAGAAAATATGAATGGCAGAGTTATGGTTTGACATAATATATGTGTGTGTATACACAATGTGCCTGCATGCGGTCTGTCTTAGGCTGGGTTCTCTAGAGAAGGAAAACCAACAAAGCATATAAATATTTATATAGAGAGATTTATTTCAAAGAAATGACTCACATGGTTGTAGATGTTGGAACATCCCAAGTCTATGGTCAGGATAGAGGCTTCCACAGGGGCTGTAGAACCCAAGATCGGCAGGTCAGACAGCAGGGCTTTGGCTCACAGGCTGTGAAGACCAATAAATCCCAAGATTGGGAGGCAAGACAGCAGGCAACCTCTGGCTCAGTCCCAAGAACCAGAGGCCAGATGAACACGAGCCAGGTGCAGGATCCAGAGCAAGCAACAGCCCATGCACCTTGCCAGAAAGTTCACTTATATTTGATGCAGGCTACACCCCAAAGGAAATTTCCTTTCACTTATTGGCTACTCACAGCAGATCCCATCATGGAGGTGATCACATTATATCAAATCTTATCATGGAAATGATCACATCATCATATGACTGCCAAACTACATCATAACTGCCAAACCAATGAGAATCATGGCCTAGCCAGCTTGACACACAACCTTAACGATCACACAGTCCTACAAGCAAACAAACAAAACAACAAAATAGTAAATACATATTATTTTCAAGTACCCATTGACCATCTACAAAAATTGACCACATACTGACTACAATGCACAACTCAACAACAAAAAACGTAATAAAATTAGAAATGCAATCAATAGCAAATCATAGCCCCCAAACACCATATATTTAGAAATTTTAAAACCCACTTCTGAATAATTCATGGGTCAAAAAGAAGGCATACTGAAAATTACAAAATAGAACAGATTGCCCATGTAAACACTACACATTAAAAGCTCACACAAGATTATTTAAAGGAAAGATCCTTTCTGAGCAAACCAGAGCTGATCTTTCTCTAACAGCATATTTCCATCCAAAATGTTGACATTGATAGAAAAAGATAGGAAAACATTTTCCTTCTTCCATGTACGTTGTGAAGACTGCCCTTGTTCTTTCTCTCTCTGGGTGTTTTTAATCTGATGATTTCACAGTCTCAGCTAGAGCCCATATGCCATTCATTTTCTTTTTATTAAGCATTTTTGTGGCAACTTTATAGAAACAGCCAGTCCAGCAATGGCAGCCTTTCTGCTCTGCTCCCCTACAGAGGAATGTTCTCCTTATTCTAATCAGGTGGCTATTAGAAGAGTTTCTTACTCCCCTCTCTGACCACTCCCCAAAGAGGTCTAAATTGCCCCAGGGTATTGCTAACCAGAATCATTGGACTGTATCACTAGCTTAAGAACTCTGCACATTGGCAACCTCCTCTTTCTCAAATATTGTCATATGTAAATTTAAAAAGGGAAAAGAGAGAGAATAGTTGGAGCTGTGCAGATTTTCAGTTCCAGCATAACTCAAATGAATTGGATGTTCAAGCTGATGTGAGGAAGGAGGAAGAAAGAAAGAAACATTTTAGTATCTACTGTGTGTACTGAGGGTTTGCAGAGAGGTTTTCACTTGATTTGTCTAATGGGAATGATAATAAACCCAATTAAGAAAGATGAATAGAATAATTTCAGTTTTTGAGTATATTATAAAAATAATACCCTATTATTTTACTTAAAATCATTTTCTTCTCATGGGTGTTTAAAAATGCATGAATATTTTTACAGATCGTCTCCTAGAGTGAAGAGTGATTTCGCACATGGTTGCGTTAAGGAAAACCCATTTTCATTTCCTTTGACTTCATTTTAAGATCACAGATTTTGGCATCCTTAACCGAATGAAGGATAGACTTCCTTAAGCATGTTTCATGATAATAGCTTTCATTCTGTTTTGTTTGGCTAGATGTATATTGCCTCTCCAAGACCTCAATTATATAACCTGGGATTTCCACATTGTTTTTGACAGAAAAGTAGAACAAAAATAAGTTACACAGACAAAATTTAAAACACATGATATGGAATTGAAAGGATTTAGTGATGAAAAAGTTGTCTGAGTTAGTGGTAATCAAATCTTGAAATAGATTTCTTCTTAAATGAGCAAACAGTTCAAAGCATTCACTGTTTTTTCAAGCTTGAAAAGATTATATCGCTCCATCTCTCTGCTACAGTATATTTACATCTGTACTTTGAGACTGAGGCTGTACACATCAAACTCCTGTTCCAATCCTGACTTGTAGTCTCCATTAAGCAATCTCTGCAAGGCTCTGCCTTCAGTATCTCAGAGAGCAAGCAAGAAAGACTTTGTGGACTTAGACTTGGGGAAGACAGCACAACTTGTCCAAGGCAAGGTCGTGGAAGCTCCATAGATACATCCAAACTCTCTGAGGGACCGAATTATTGGGCTGAGGACTGAGGGGACCGTGGTCACAGGGAACATCTAGCTCAACTGGCATAACATAGTTTATAAAGAAAATGTTCTATGTTCTACTTTGGTGAGAAGCATCTGGGGTCTTAAGTGCTCATGAGTGGCTGTTTAAGATACTCCACTGACTCACTCTGTCTGGAGCAAGGGAGAAAGAAGAAAACCAAAGGCACAAAGGAAAGATTAGTCCACAACTACCACAGCCTCCACCAGACAGAGTCCAGCCCAACTAGGTGGTGCCTGGCTACCACCACCAACTGCTCTGACAGGATCACAATAGAGAGTCCCAGACAGAGGTGGAGAAAAATGTAGAACAAAATCCTAACTCACAAAAAGAGACCAGACTACTGGCCTGACAGAGACTGCAGAAACCCAAGAGTATGGCCTCTGGGCACCCTTTTAGCACACTAATGAAATCACTCCTGAGATTCGCCCTTCAGCCAAAGATTAGACAGGCCCGTTAAACAAAATGAGACTAAAGGGGCACACCAGCCCAGGGGCAAGGACTAGAAGGCAAGAGGGGACAGGAAAGCTGGTAATAGGGAACCCAAGCTCAAGAGGAGAGAGTGGTGACATGTCATGGGGTTGTTAACCAATGTCACAAAACAATATGTGTACTAATTGTTTAATGAGAAATTAGTTTGTTCCTTAAACCTTCATCTAAAGTACAACAATAATTTTAAAAAACAGTGCTTTGTAGACTTAGGACAAAGGACAACAACATGGACTGTTGCAGCAGATGTTCTACTTTTCAATGTCATTTGGTAGGACTAAGCTGCTTTAATCTTCTAATGCTATTGTTGTGTGCCATTGAGTTGATTTCAACTCACAGCAACGCTATACAACACAGTAGAACTGCCCCATTGGGTTTCTCTAGGCTGTAATCTTTAAGGAGAAAGATCATCAGGTCTTGCAGTTGGTGAGTTCAAACTGCGGACCTTTTGGTTAGCAGCCGAGCACTTAACCGTTGCACTACCAGGGCTCTTGTTCTAATACTATAGAGGCAGATTAGATTAAGCTTTTATTCTGGTATCTATTATTCAATACCTGATAGGTTCTTAATGTTTTGGGGGGTCACAAACTCTTATGTGCATTTGATGAAAACTATGGATTCTATACTTGCACGCATCCTCCAAAATTTTTACTATAATTTCAGTGGATTTATGAACCCATAAATTCATCCCTGGGCCCTAGTTAAAGAACCCTGACTCTGTGGAAAATGAGAATGCAAACCCTAGAGAAAAGAAGATTTAGAGTAGTTTTTTCTCTGATTTCTAGAATACAAGATCCTCTTATTGGGCATTTGAGGTACATATGGACCATTCATTTTAGTTAAATGAAACAAAAATATTCATGAAAATTTTTAAAGAAAAAGATCATACTAACATCTTAATATTTATAATTTGTCTATGCTTTTTTTCCTAGATTACTATGCTTTCGTATTCTCTTTACTTAAAAAAAAAAAAAGCCTTTATATACATGATAGGAAGTTCCTTAGAAGTGAAACTTAGTTAGTGTGCCAACTTCTATAGCCATAACAATGCTGCATAACAAACAGTTACAAACCCTCACTGGTAAAGAACATCAAGTATTTACTGCTCTTGCATCTGGGGTGAGTCGAGGGTTGGCTTAGCTGAACTTGGCAGGTTCACACAACTGGGGTCAACTGGCCATTATCTGATCCAGATGACTAGGATTGAATATGATGAGTTAATTTTGCCTGACATGTCTCACATTCTCCACCAGGGTAACCTGAATATGTTCTTACGGCAATGACAGTGGCACCAGAGAGCAAGCCACAATGTGCAAGCCCTTTGCAAGCCTTTGCTTGTGTCAGCTCACCTAACACCCCATTGGCCAAAGCAAGTCACATGGCTGGGCCTAGTATTAAAGGATGGGCCAGTCACCCCACCCATTTGAAGTGGGAGGGCAAAAGGTATGAATACAGGGAGAAATGGAGCCATCTTCAAAATGCTACAACTGTTGAAAAAATAATCCAATAACATCAAGCTTTAAAATGGAGTATAGGCATTAAAGAAAGATGATATGGTGAAAGACAATGGTGGAAAGACAGAAATTTTTAAACAGAAATGGAAGACCAAATGATGTGATATCATCACCTTTGAATGTGCTAAATGCTGGAGACTATGAAGGAAGGAATCGGCTCCTACTTTCCACTATCCCTCCTCTACCTAAAGTAAGGCTATTAAACCATATAGGATATGGGTTAAACTATGTATTTAAAAGCAAACTTAAAGAAAGAATACATAATTGTGAGTACACTTTAAGTCAATGTAGTTAAACTGTATCATAAAAGGTTATCCAAATCAATAAATCACTGAAATTTTAAGGGAAATTGTTTGAGTCAACTATTAAGAATTACATTAGTTAGGTACAACTAGCTATATTTTTAAATCTCTTAATAATTTCAAAATTAACTTTGAGGTGCTATTTTATCAAATTTCATAAACGTATTTACCTGATCTTAAGTAATCAAATGTGTGTTTGGACTGCCTAAAGAACCAAACCTATTGCCGCAAAGTCAATTCTGACTCATAGTGTTCCTATAGGACAGAGTAGAACTGCCCCATAGGGTTTCCAAGGAGTGGCTGGTGGATTTAAACTGCCGACCTCTTGGTTAGCAGCCCATCTCTTAACCACTGCACCACCAGGGCTCTATGTTTGGACTAACACTATTAAAATAAGGATCCTGGCATTTTCCTAACAGTTCTATACCCCAATTCTCTTAGTTTCCTCAATTTTGGCTATGTGTTCCTTTAAGTAAAGTTCATTCATCTAAAAATCCAGTGATTCTTAGACTTTTCATGTCCCAAAATTTGGTCTGGCTGTTGATCTGGATAACTAGATACAGTATTTTAATGTTACCTCCCCCCACCCAGAAAAAACTTTGAACTGACTGCATAACACTGAGTGAAATTACCACATTATTTTGAAGCTTTGAAATACTGAGGAGTTTCTATGTATGTGCTAAAATTGCTTTCTCATTGGATCAGATTAATTACAGAAACAAAGGAAGGACTTATTGCTAACCATTTCTATATAAGGCACAGAAAAGAAAAAAGATATCCATGGTAGAATTTTTAAATCTGGCATAGATTTGGTAAGATAATAAGAAAGTACAAAGTATGCATGGTTTTTTTTATGTTTGTTATCATTTTTTCCACACAAAAGAGTACTTTTCCATATGTGGTATTGGAATATCCATACATTTCTTAGACAAGAACATACTTGCACTTGAATGAAACTTAGAGGTCAACTTACTTAGTCCCTCTACTTAAAGAAGTGAAAGTAATTCTCAAGTAAGTTGAAGTGATTTGTCCAAAATCATGCAGCTATTTAACCATCATTGCGGCAGTATGTAGCATCCCTGAGTGGCAGAAATGGTTAAGCACTCAACTACTAGCAGGAAAGTTGTTGGTCCGAACCCATACAAAGATACCTCAGAAGATAAGGCTGATGATCTGCTTTCGAAAGGTCATAGCCTTGAAAACGCTATGGAGAGCAGTTCTATTCTGCACGCACGGGGTTGCCATGAGTTGGAATCGACTTGACACCAACTAACAACAATCACGACAATCTAATAGTTATGTAATTTATAAGACATTTTACATTAACTATGTCTATTAATTTTATTAACAACATTGTTGAAATACGTAGTATAGTTTTCATCATCTTTCTATTTTTAGATGAGTAAACTATGGCATAGAGAGATTAAACAATTTATTCAAGGTCACAAAACTGTGGAGGGAAATGACACCTCCTCTATACCCCTCTTCCTCCTTAACAGTATCAAAGAATCCCAGCTGAAAATTCAAGTTAAAACCACAAAGAGATATCACTGCACACCCATTAGAATTGGAATCTCTAAAATAAAAAAGACTAACCATACAAAGTTTTGGTGAGGATAGGGAGGAAATGGAATTCTCATACACTGCTGGTGAGATGTGACATGGTACAATCACTTTGGAAACAGTTTGTCAGTTTCCTTAAAAGTTAAACAGAGGCGGGGCCAAGATGGTGGAGTAGTCGGGCACTTCCAGTGGCCCCTCGTAAAACAAAGACCAAAAAAAAAAAACAAGTGAATCAATTACCTATGACAATCTAGGAGCTCTGAACATCGAAGGCAAAGGTGAGGAATCAGACTGAGCAGCAGGGGGAGGGAGAGACAGTTCAGAAGCAGCAAGGAGTTGCCAGACCTAACCAGGTGGTAACTGGCATCCTGCAAGCTAGATCGGCGGACATGTGTGGTGAGGCAAGCAGTGGCACTCAGGAAGAATTTTCCACATCAGGAAAGACCAAGTGGTGGACAGTCTGCTCAACCCTCCAGAACCAGTGAGAAGCAGTGCTCAATTGGCAAAAGATAAGTGCATGCGTCTAACCTACTGTGTGAAGCAAAAAAACACCCACTTTGGGAAAAACCTCTCTCCCATTTACCTGTCTCCTCCCCGCTCTATACTGAGTCTGTGCCAGCCTCAGTGATTGCCAAGTCCCCTGGGCCAGAAGTAGGACCTGTCTCATATCCTGAGCCATTCTCCCGGTTTTGAAGAGGGAACAAATTAACAAACAGGAAAAAATAATCTGTCAGCTCCTCTAAGCCAGGAACTCAGGAAAGGAACAGCCTCTTTGTCTAGTCACAGACATAATTGATCCATGGACTTTGAATGCCTTTCACCCCTTTATAGACCTCTGTGGGCCCTTTTCAACAGCATAGGCCCTCATTAGCACAATACAACAGGTTACATACCTGAAGCCTATTTTCAACTATATCAGCTATAAGGGGGAGAGGCAGATTCCTGACATTTGACACTGCTCTGCCCATAAAGCAGGATCCTCACCTACCCACGTCAGGGGCTAGAAGACTGCTGGCTTCATCCATGTCACCAAGCCACCCCCAATAGGGGTCCAAGAATAACTGGTGCCTCCCAATCCTTACAACCAACAGCACTGAGTGCCCATAGTCTGGCTGCAAAACCCACCCACCTATGAGCTCTAGCAAATAAGGATATGCATTCCTTCCAGGCATTTAGGGGCGGCCATTAGCCACTTTCATGGCTCAGCACATGACCACATACTGCAGCCAGATACCTGTGCCTACTCCAATCACCCCTACCCATCTAGGACTGTAGGTTACAGCCTGCACCACACACTTGGTGACAGATTACCTGAACACCTAAGCTGAATCCATACAAGAAAATTAAGCAGTCTCCTGGGCTCACATACCTTGTAACAGCTCTAACAACCTGGTAACAGGATATGAGAGCTTCAAAGGTGCCAACAATCAAACTAGCTTACATGAGCACCCTATCTGGGCATATCAAAACAAAACAAGAAGCTAGGACACAGTAAGAAAACAATGAACAAATTGTAATAACTTACTGATGGCTTGGAGACAACAGTCAAAAGCAAATCACATAAAGTGGCAGACCATGATGGCTTCAGCAAGTACCCAAAACAAAGAATTAAGAAATCTTCCGGAGGAAGAAAACTTCTCAGAATTACTGGAGGTAGAATTCAAAAGGTTAATATACAGAGTTCTTCAAGAGATCAGGAAGGAGATCAGGCAAAATGCAGAACAAGCCAAGGAACACACAAACAAAGCAACAGAGGAACTTAAGAAGGTTAAAGAAGAGCATGATGACAAATTTAACAGGCTGCAAGAATCCATAGAGGGACAGCAAACAGAAATCCAAAAGATCAACAATAAAATTTCAGAATTAGACAACTCAGTAAGAAGTCATAGAAGCAAAACTGAGGCAACAGAAAACAGAATTACTGAGACAGAAGATAAAGCACTTGACGCCAACTTATTTGAGGAAAAATTAAAAAAAAATTTTTTTAATGAAGAAAACCTAAGAATTATATGGGACTCATTTTTTTTTTTTTTTTCTATCAAGAGGAATAACCTACAAGTGATTGGAATACCTGAACAGGGTGGGATAACAGAAAATACAGAGACAATTCCTGAAGATTTGTTGGCAGAAAACTTCCCTGATATCATGAAAGATGAGAAGATATCTATCCAAGAAGCTAATCAAATCCCACACAAGGTAGGTCCCAAAAGACAGTCCCCAGGACGTATTATAATCAAACTTGCCAAAACCAAAGATAAAGAGAGAATTTTAAGACTGGCTAGGGATAAACAAAAAGTCATTTACAAAGGAGAGTCAATAAGACTAAGCTCTGATTACTCAGCAGAAACCATGCAGACAAGAAGGCAATAGGATGACATATATAATGCCTTGAAGGAAATGTTGCCAGCCAGGAATTATATATTGAGTAAGTCTGTGTCAAATATGATAGCAAAATTAGGGCATTTCCAGATAAGCAGAAGTTTAGAGAATTTGTAAAAACCAAACCAAAATTATAAGAAAAACTAAGAGGAGTCCTCTGATTAGAAAACCAGTAACATCATATAACAACCCAGGACTAAGACACAGGATATCAGCCCAGATACGGAAATCGCAAAAATAAATCAAAGTTAAACACTGAAAATAGGGAAACAGAAATCAATATGTAAATAATGTAGTTTTAGGTCTTTCACAAGGAGACAAAGTCAAGGCGATATAAAAAGATAAAAGATTGGTTAAAACTTAGAAAAATAGGGGTAAACACTGATGTAAACACAAAGGAAACTAACAGTCCTACACAACAGAATATAAAACAAGAAAAAAAAAAGATTCAGCAAATACAAAATAAACATCAATGAAAAAGATGAAAAGAAAATTCATGAAGAAAAACAAATCAGCACAGAAAATTAAGTGAATAAACTGTCAACAACACACACACAAAAAAGACATCAAAATGACAGCTCTAAACTCATACCTGTCAATAATTACACTGAATGTAAATGGACTAAATACACCAATAAAGAGAATGGCAGAATGGATAAAAAAAAAAAAAAAAAAATTCCTGTGTATGTTGCCTACAAGCGACACACCTTAGACTTAAAGACAAAAACAACCTAAAACTCAAAGGATGGAAAAAATTTATACCATGCAAACAACACTCAAAAAAGAGCAGCAGTGGCAATACTAATTTCTGACAAAATAGGCTTCAAAGTTAAATGCACCACAAAGGATAAGGAGGACATAACCATAATAAATATTTAAGCATCCAACAACAGGGCTCCAAAACACATGAAAACAAACTCTAACAGCATTGAAAAGCGAGATAGACAGCTCCACAATAATAGTAGGAGACTTAACACATCACTTTCGGAAGGACAGAACATCCACAAAGAAGCTCAATAAAGACACAGAAGATCTAAATGCCATAATCAACCAACATGCCCTCATAGACATATACAGAACACTCCACCCAACAGCAGCCAAGTATACTTTCTTTTCCAACGCACATGGAACATTCTTCAGGATAGGCCATGTATTAGGCCACAAATTAAGCCTTAACAGAATCCAAAGCATTGACATATTACACAGCATCTTTACTGACCATAAAACCATAAGACTACAAATCAATAACAGATAAGCCAGGAAAAAAATCAAATACATGGAAACTGAACAATACCTTGCTCAAAAACTACTGGGTTATAGAAGAAATTAAGCACAGACTAAAGAAATTCACAGAATCAAATGAGAATGAAAACACATCCTACCAGAAAGTTTAGGACAGTAAAAGCAGTACTCAGAGGTCAATTTAAAGCAATAAATTCACACATATAAAAAGAAGAAAGGGCCAAAATCAAAACATTAACCCTACAATTCAAACAAGTAGAAAGAGAGCAGCAAAAGAAGCCCTTGGGCAACAGAAGAAAGCAAATAATAAAAATTACAGCTGAATTAAATGAAATAGAGAATAGAAAAACAATCAAAAGGATGAACAAGACGAAAGCTGATTCTTCGACAAGATCAACAAAATTGATAAACCATTGGCCAAACTGACAAAAGAAAAACAGGAGAGGAAGCAAATAACCCAAATAAAAAATGAGATGGGTGATATCACAACAGACCCAACTGAAATTAAAAGAATCATAAAAGAATACTATAAAAAATTGTACTCCAACAAATTGGAAAACCTAGAGAAAATGGACAAATTTCTAAAAACACACTACTTACCTAAACTAACATAAACAGAGATAGAACAATTAAATAACCCCATAAATTTTTTTTTATAATAAAAGAAGAGATTGAAAAGGTAATTAAAAAACCCCCAACAACAACAACAAAAAAAGCCATGGCCTTGACGCCTTCACCGCAGAATTCTACTAAATGTTCAGAGGAAAGTTAATACCACTACTACTAAAGGTATTTCAGAGCATAGAAAAGGATGGAATACTCCCAAACTCATTCTACGAAGCCAGCATAACCTTGATACCAAAACCAGGTAAAGACACCACAAAAAAAAAAAAAAAAAAACTACAGACCAATATCCCTCGTGAACATAGATGCAAATATCCTCAACAAAATTCTAGCCAATAGGATTCAACAACATATCAAAACCATAGTGCACCGTGACAAGGTGAGTTTCATACCAGGTATGCAGGGAAGGATCAACATTAGAAAAACAATCAATGTAATCCATAACAAAAATAAAAGAAAAGACAAGAACCACACGATCTTATCAATTGATGCAGAAAAGGCATTTGACAAAGTCCAACACCCATTCATGATAAAAAAAAATCTCAGCAAAATAGGAATAGAAGGAAAATTTCTCAACATAACAAAGAACATTTATACAAAGCCAACAGCCAACATCCTAAATGGAGAGAGTCTGAAAGCATTCCGCTTGAGAATGGGAACCAGATAAGGATGCCCTTTATCACCACTCTTATTCAACATTGTGCTGGAGGTCCTAGCCAGAGCAATAAGGCAAGAGAAAGAAATAAATGGCATCTAAATTGGTAAGGAAGAAGTAAAAATATACCTATTTGGAGATGGTATGATCTTATACACAGAAAACCCCAAAGAATCCAGAAAAAAACTACTGGAAGTAACAGAAGATTTCAGTATCAGGATGGAAGATAAACATACAAAAATCAGCTGGATTCCTCTACACCAACAAAGATAACTTCAAGGAGGAAATCACCAAATCAATACCATTTACAATAGCTCCCAAGAAGGTAAAGTACTTAGGAATGAATCTAACCAGAGACATAAAAGACCTATACAAAGAAAACTACAAGACACTACTGCAAGAAAACAAAAGAGACCTACATAAGTGGGAAAGCATACCTTACTCATGGATAGGAAGACACAACATTGTGATAATGTCTATTCTACCCAAAGCACTCCACAGATACAATGCAATCCCAATCTAAATTCCAATGACTTTTTTTAATGAGGTGGAGAAACAAATCACCAACTTCATATAGAAAGGGAAGAAGCCCTGGATAAGTAAAGCATTACTGAAAAAGAAGAACAAAGTGGAAGGCCTCACACTACCTGATTTTAGAACCAATTATACCACCATAGCAGTCAAAACAGCGTGGTACTGGTACAGCAACAGATACATAAATCAATGGAAAATAATTGAGAATCCGGATGTAAATTCATCCACTTACGAGCAGCTGATATTTGACAAAGTCCCAAAGTCCGTTAAATGGGGAAAAGACAGTCTCTGTGGTGCTGGCATAACTGGATATTCATCTACAGAAAAATGAAACAAGACCCATACCTCATACCATCCACAAAAACTAACTCAAAATGGATCAAAGACCTAAATATAAAATCTAAAACAATAAATATCATGGAAGAGAAAATGGGGACAACATTAGGAGCCCTAATATATGGTATAAACAGAATACAAAATATTACTAACAATGCACAAACACCAGAAGAAAAACTAAATAACTGGCAGCTCCTAAAAATCAAATACTTATGCTCATCAAAAGTCTTCAATAAAAGAGTAAAAAGACAACCTACAGACTGTGAAAAAAAATTTGGCTACAACATATCCAATCAGAGTCTAATCTCTAAAACCTACAAGATCCACCACACACTTGGTGACCGACTACCTGGACACATGAGCTGAATCTATACAAGAAAAATAAACAGTCTCCTGGGCTCACATACCTAGTAACAGCTCTAACAACCTGGTGACAGGATGTGAGATTTTCAAAAGTGTCAATAATCAAACTAGCTCACATGAGCTGCCTATTTGGGCCTATCAAAACAATAAGCTAGGACACAGTAACCAAATCTAATAAATATAATAACTTATTGATGACTCAGAGCCAGCAGTCAATATGAAATCACATAAAGAGGCAGACCATTATGGCTTCAGCAAGCACCCAAAACAAAGAATCAAGGAATCTTCCAGAGGAAAATAATGTCTTAGAATTACTGGAGGTAGAATTCAAAAGATTAATATACAGAGCTCTCCAGGAGATCAGGCAAAACGCAGAACAAGCCAAGGAACACACAGATAAAGCAATAGAGGAACTCAAGAAGGTTATGCAACAGCATAATCACAAATTTAACATGCTGCAAGAATCTATAGAGAGACAATAAACAGAAACCCAGAAGATTAACAATAAAATTTCAGAATTAGACAACTCAACAAAAAGTCACAGGAGCAGAATTGAGGCAATGGAAGTCAGAATTAATGAGACTGAAGATAAAACCCTTGACACCAACTTATTTGAGGAAAAATCAGATAAAAGAATTAATTTCTACAAGATACTGCAAAATCTCAACAACAAAAAGACAAATAACCCAATTAAAAAAGGGCAAACATGAACAGGCACTTCACCAAAGAAGACACTGAAGCAGCTAACAGATACATGAAGTAATGCTCATGATCATTAGCCGTTAGAGAAATGCAAATCAAATCTACAATGAGATACCATCTCATCTCAACAAGCCTAGCATTAACCCAAAGCACACAAAATAATATATGCTGGAGAGGTTGCAGAGATACAGGCTGTTGGTGGGAATGTAAAATGGTACAAACACTTTGGAATCAATTTGGTGCTTCCTTAAAAAGCTAGAAATAGAAGTACCATATGATCCAGAAATCCCACACCTTGGAATATATCCTAGAGAAATAAGAGGCATCACATGAACAGATATATGCACACCCATGTTCATTGCAGCACTTTCACAATAGCAAAAAGATGGAAACAACCTAGGTGCCCATCAACAGATGAATGGGTAAACAAAATTATTGTATATTCATACAATGGAATACTATGCAACAATAAAGAACAATGATGAATCCGTGAAACATCTCATAACATGGAGGAATCTGGAAGGCATTATGCTGAGTGAAGTTATTCAGTCACACAAGGACAAATATTGTATGAGACCACTACTATAAAAATTTAAGAAAATGTTTAAATGCAGAAGAAAACATTCTTTGATGGTTTTGAGGGTGGAGGGGGAGAGAGACGGGTATTCACTAACTAGATAAAGTAGACAAGAATTATCTTAGGTGAAGGGAAGGACAATACAAAATACAGGGGAAGTCGGGACAACTGGACTAAACCAAAAGCTAAGAAGTTTCCTGAATACAACCAAACACTTTGAGGGACAGAGTAGTAGGGGTAGGGGTCTGGGGACCATGGTTTCAGGAGACGTCTAGGTCAACTGACATAACAAAGTTTATTAAGAAAATGTTCTGCGTCCCACTTTGGTGAGTGGCACCTGGGGTCTTAAAAGCTAGCAAGCAGCCATCTAAGATGCTTCAATTGGTCCCAACCCACTTGGAGCAAAGGAGAATGAAGAATACCAATGATACAGGAAAATATTAGCCCAAGGAACAAAAAGAGCTACATAACAATGCGTGCTTAAATTTTTGTTCGAGAAACTAACTTGAGCTGTAAACTGTCACTTAAAACACGGTAAAAAAAAAAAAAAAAAGTTAAACATACACCTACCATATTATCCAGCCACCCCTCTCCTAGGTACTAACCCCCAAAAAAGAAAGCATACTTGTATACAAAGATTTGTATACAAATGTTTATAGCAGCTTTTCTGTAATAGTCCCAGCTGGAAACTAAACAACATGGATGAATCTCAAAAAAATTATGCTGATTCAAAGAAGCCAGACAAAAAAAGAGTATGTAGTGTATTATATAAAAAAAAATTTTTAGCATTCATTTATTTAAAATGCTAGAGAAGGTAAACTAACCAAAAAACACTGGATGGCAGGAAGGGGCTGAAAGGATTGCAAAGCAACATGAAGAAACTTTTGGGCATGATGGAAATGTTCATTATTTTGATTACAGTGATGGTTTCAAGGGTGTACACATACGTCAAAAATTATTAGATTGTACTTTAAAATACGCAGTATGTTGTATGTCAATTATACCTCAGTGAAACTGTTAAAAAAAAAAAAAAATGGCCCAGCTGAAGTCAAATTCTTAAAAATCTGTTTAATTATACCCAACTTGCTAGATCACACTGATCGAGCAAGTGTCTTTCTGCTGGACTACTACCTGAAAGGCTGGTGACATGAACCCACCCAGGGGCACCACCACGTGTCTCTCATTTTGTCATACTGTGGGGGCTTGTCTGTTGCTGTGATCCTGGAAGCTATGCCACTGGTATTCAAATACCAACAGGGTCACCCATACCAGACAGGTTTCAGCTGAACTTCCAAACTAAGACAGACTAGGAAGAAGGAGCCGGTGGTCTATTTCTGAAAAGAATTAGCCAGTGAAAACCTTATAAATGGTAGCTGAACGTTGTCTGATATAGGGCCAGAAGATGAGCCCCTCAGGTTGGAAGGCAAAAAGAGCTCAAAGTAGAGTTGATCTTAATGATGTGGTGGAGTCAAGCTTTTGAGACCTTCATTTTCTGATGTGACACCACTCAAAATGAGAAGAAACAACTGTAAACATCCATTAATAATCGAAATGTGGAATGAAAAAAGTATGAGTCTAGGAAAATTGGAAACCATCAAAAATGAAATGGAAAGCATAAACATCAATATCCTGGGCATTACTGAGCTGAAATGGACTGGTGTTGGCCATTTTGAATTGGACAATCATATGGTCTATTATGCTGGGAATGACAACTTGAAGAGGAATGGCATTGCATTCATCATCAAAAAGAACATTTCAAGATCTATCCTGAAGTACAATGTTGTCAGTGACAGGATAAGATTCATACGTCTACAGAGAAGACCAGTGAATATGACTATTATTCAAAATTACACACCAACCACTAAGGTCAAAGATGAAGAAATTGAAGATTTTTCCCAACTTCAGCAGTCTGAAATTGATCGAATATGCAATCAGGATACATTGTGTAATTACCAGTGATTAGAATTAGAAAGTTGGAAACAAAGAAGAAGGATTGGTAGTTGAAAAATATGACCTTGGTGACAGAAATGATGCTGGAGATCACATGATAGAATTTTGCAAGACCAAAGACTTCTTCATTACAATTACCTTTTGTCACCAACATAAATGATGACTATACACGTGCACCTCACCAGATGGAATACACAGGAATCACATCGATTACGTCTGTGGAAAGAGCTGATGGAAAAACTCAATATCATCCATCAGAGCAAGGCCAGAGGCCAGCTGCAGAACAGACAGACCATCAATTGTCATATGCAATTTCAAGTTGAAGCTGAAGAAAATTAAAACAAGTCCATGGGAGCCAAAGTACGACCTAGAGTATATCTCACCTGAATTGAGAAACCATCTCATGAACAGATTTGATGCATTGAACACTAATGACAAAGACCAGACAAGTTGTGGAATGACATCAAGGACATGATACATGAAGAAAGCAAGAGGTCATTAAAGATACAAGAAGGAAAGAAAAGACCAAAATGGATGTCAGAAGAGACTCTGAAAATTGCTTTTGAACGTCAAGTAGCTAAAGCCAAATGAAGAAAGGATGAAGTAAAAGAGCTGAACAGAAGATTTCAAAGGGCAGTTTGAGAAGAACAAGCTGAAAGAACTGAAGAAAAACTTAAAGCCTAGAGTCGCAATAGTGAAGGATTCTGTGGGGGAAAATATTAAATGGTGCAGGAAGAGTCAAAAGAAGATGGAAGGAATACACAGAGTCACTATACCAAAAAGAATCGGTCAATGTCCATTTCAGGAGGTAGCATATGATCAGAAACCATTGGTACTGAAGGAAGTTCAAGTTGCACTGAAAGCATTGGCAAAAAACAAGGCTTCAGGAATTGGTGGAATACCATTCAAGATGTTTCAAGAAATGGATGCAGCTCACTCGTCTATGCCAAAAAATTTGGAAGACAGTTCCCTCGCCAACTGACTGGAAGAGATCCATATATATGCCTATTCCCAAGAAATGGTGATCCAACTGAATGCAGAAATTATCCAACAATATTATTAATATCGTATGCAAGTAAAATTTTTCAGATCATTCAAAAGGGGCTGTAGCGGTATATTGACAGGGAACGGCCAGAAATTCAAGGCGGATTCAGAAGAGGACTTGAATATCATTGCTGATGTCAGATGGATCCTGGCTGAAAGCAGAGAATACCAGAAGGATATATACCTGTGTTTTATTGACTATTCAAAGGCATTTGACTCTGTGGATCATAACAAATTACAGATAAAATTTCGAAGAATGGGAATTCCAGAACACTGGATTGTGCTCATGAGGAACCTGTACATAGAACAAGAGTCAGTCATTCAAACAGAACAAGGGGATATTGCGCCATTTAAAGTCAGGAAAGGTGTGCATTAGGGTTGTATCCTTTCACCATACTTACTCAATCTGTATGCTGAGCAAATAATCTGAGAAGCTGGCCTATATGAAGACCAGTGGGGCACCAGCCTTGGAGGAAGACTTATTAACAACCCACAATATGCAGTCTACACAACTTTGCTTGCTGAAAGTGAAGAAGACTTGAAGCACTTACTGATGAAGATCAAAGACCACAGCCTTCAGTATGGATTACACTTCAACATAAAGAAAACAAAAATCCTCACAACTGGACCAATAAGCAACATCATGGTAAACAGAGAAAAGTTTGAAGTTGTCAAGGAGTTCATTTTACTTGGATCCACAACCAACACCCGTGGAAGCAGCAGTGGAGAAATCAAAAGACACATTGCATTGGGCAAATCTGCTGCAAAAGGCCTCTTTGAAGAGTTGAAAAGCAAAGAAGTCATCTTGATGACTAAGGTGCCCCTGACCCAAGCCATAGGGTTTTTGATTGCTTCATATGCATGTGAAAGCTGGATGATGAATAAGGAAAACTGAAGAAGAATTGACACCTTTGAACTGTGGTGTTTGAGAATACTTACTATAGCATGGATTGCCAAAAGAATGAACAAATCTGCCTTGGAAGAAATATGACCAGAGTGCTCCTTGGAAGCAAGGATGGTGAGACTTTGTCTTGCATACATGTTGTCAGGAGGGATCAGCCACTGGAGAAGGACATCGTGCTTGGTAAAGTAGAGGGTCAGTGAAAAAGAGGAAGACCCTCAACAACATGGATTGACACAGGGGCTGCAACAATGGGCTTAAGCATAACAACTATTTTGAGGATGGCACAGGGCCGAGCAGTGCTTTGTTATGTCGTACATAGGGTCACTATGGGTTGGAACCCACTTGAGGGCACCTAACAACAACAACAGGGACACCTAGGAAGACAAGACTAATGATCTGCTTCCAAAAAGTCACAGCCTTGAAAACCCTATGGGGCAGTCCTACTCTGCACACAAGAGGTCACCATGAGTAGGAACTGACTTGACAAAAACAATAACAAATACTGAATATATCATGGACTGCCAAAAGAACGAACAAATCAGCCTTAGAAAAAATACTAGAATGCTCCTTCGAAGCAAGGATGGAGAGACTTTGGATCATTTACTTTGGACACACCCTCAGGAAAGACCAATCTCTAGAAAAGGACATCATGGTTGGTAAAGTAGAAGGTCAGCAAAAATGAGGAAAAACCTCAATGAGATGGATTGACAAAAAAAGCCACAACAACGGACTCAAGCATACCAACAGTCGTGAAGATGGTGTGGGACCAGACAACACTTCATTCTCTTATACGCAAGATCTCCACGAGCCGGAGCCAACTCAGCAGCAACTAGCAACAACACAACAAATCAAAAAGTACACAGATACAAAAAACAAAATACCAAATGTCACAAGTTCATGCCTTTAAAAAAAATAATAAAAAAAAAAAAACCATCAAGGTGATTCCAAATTGTAGCAACCCTATAGGACAGAGTAGAGCTGCCTCGTAGGGTTTCCAAGGAGCGATTGGTGGATTCAAACTGCCAGCCTTTTGGTTAGTAGCTATAGCTCTTAACCACTGTGCCACCAGGGCTCCTATGCCTTTTAAGGAAACTCTAATTATTTCTACGATTGCTAAAATTCTAAAAATAAGTACTTAGTTGTATGTTGTATTTGTTTGTTTGTTTTGTTTTACTAAAAGAAATACACTTAAACCATGCGATTGGGAGCTCAAATTAGAATGATCCTTTTGGAATACAATTTGACCAAGATGTTTCAAAGACCTTAAAACTATCGTATTATTTGGCCAGGTAATTATACATCTGGCATTTTAACCTAAGAAAATAATCTTAAAAAAAAAAGGAGGTTTTTGCAAAAATTGCTCCTCCCGGCATTATTTATAATATCCAAAAATGGAAACAAATGTCCAAAAATAAAAGAGTACTTAAATAAATTATGTTATGTTCACTCAGTGGATTATTATACAGCCATTAAGTAAATAATTTGTAATACTCTTTGGAGAATTACCTAAAAACTTTCTCAGAAAGACTGAAACCAAGTGGCAAAATATCCCCTTAAAACTAATGAAATGAGCAAAAACAGAAGAAAAAAAAAGCACTTAGAAGGAAGGGCCAACATCCTATAATAATTCTTGACAAGTGACCATCAGGGCAACAGAGAGACCAACAAATTATGCCACTTGGATGAGCGCCTAACTCCATCCCCAAGCAGTCTGCAGGTGGGGAGAGAGAAGGAAGGTGAGCAGATAAAATCCTAAACATTTTTGCTGATCTTTTAGTTTAGGGAGAGGCAAACTGGGGGTGGGAGGGTGGTATGGAGAAGAAAAAACAACCAACTTCTACAGATGAGAAGGTACTTCCACGCACTCCCTGTCTCACCAGAGTTAGGGAAAACTGTTCACCTTTCTTGTTTTCCTTGAATAGGTCGCTAGGAGTTGGAGTCAACTTGATGGCAACAGGTTCGGTTTGGTTTTGGTTTGGTAAAACCATGGAGGGAACTGTGGGACAGTCAAAAATGAGGCAGAGACAGCTAGCTGAGCAATAAGCAAGGATTTACCAGAACAAAAAGCAAAGGAGAAATGGGGCAAGACTATGGGGGGAGCAGGAGACTGAGGTGAAGAGACTGAGGGGAATCTCTACCACTCCCACACCCTTTTCCCATCTAAGAACTTCTGGACCAAAACCCTTAGGATCCTCCCGTCTTAAAACCCTAAGACATAGCAGCACTATTCACAATAGCTAAAAAGTGGAAACAATCCAAATGTCCATCAACAAATAAATATACAAACAAAATGTGGTATGCCTGGGCAATGGAATAGTATTTGGCAGGAGAAGGAATGAAGTACTGATGCCATGTACTATATAATATGGATGAACCTTGGGAACATTATGCTAACTGAAAGAACCCAGTCGCAAAAGACCACGTATTGTGTGATTTCTTTTACATGAAATAGGCAAATCTACAGAGATACGGGAGCCCCAGTGGTGCAGTGGTTAAGAGCTCTGCTGCTCACTTAAAGGTCAGCAGTTTGAATTCACCAGCCACTCCTTGGAAACCCTATGACGCAGTTCTACTCTGCCCTATAGGGTCGCTATGAATTGAAATCTACTCGTCAGCAAAAGGTTTGGTTTTGGTTTATTTGGATAGAGATAGAAAGCAGATTGATGGTTGCCGGGGACTGAAGGGGGTGGGCAGAAGGAATTGAGGAGTGACTGCTAATAGGTATGTGGTTTCTATTTGGGGTTATAAAATTAGATAGTAGTGATGGTTACACAACTTGGTGAATATGCTAAAAAACACTGAATTGTACACTATAACAGGATAAATTCATGGTATGTGAATGTATCTCAATAAAACTATTATTTACAAAAAGATAAAGCCTGAGAGGGGTGTGAACACCTGCTGGGAGGACTGGCAGAAGTAAAGAGACTTCCAGTGACGTGCATCATCCAGAATTGGAATTGGGGAAGGAGTTGAAGCATAAGGAAACTAAGGGAATAAGATACACCACTGGCTAGATGGATTAAAGAAAAGCCCTGGTGGCATAGTGGTTAAGCGCTTGGCCACTAACAGAACGGTTGTGGTTTGAATCCACCAGCTGCTCCTTGGGACTAAGATGTGGTAGTCTGTTTCTGAAAAGATTACAGCCTTGGAAACCCTATGGGGCAGTTCCACTCTGTCCTACAGGGTCACTATTAGTTGGAATCAACTCGACAGCAACGGGTTTGGGTTTTTTTTTTTGTTTTGTTTTGCTTTTTAGATGGAATAAATCCCATTACAGGGCTTGAAATTAAATTGTAGAAGGAAGAGCAGAATTCATTCACCAAATATGACTGACCCCACACTCTTACTGAGCTTTCCCTCTCCGCTTCAGCTTCCAAAAAGCGGCCAGAGCAGCAATCTCAGCCGTAAACATCCTGAGGTCTCAGATAGGCGAGAAGGGAACCAAATTAACTCAAAGACGTTCAGATGAAATAGAAGCTTCACTAGAGCTGCCTACGGTAAAGAAATAACATGGCAACTACATAAATATACTACATACAGCAACCACCACCCATCTGTCAGCTTGTTGTACTGCTGTGGCTTGCGTGAAAGGAAGGCCTGGCCATCTAAAACTACTTCCCAAAATTAGCCAGTGAAAACCTTGTGGGTCACAATGGAAGGTTTTCCAATTCCCTTGCTTTGAACACGTCATCAGGAAGAATCAATCGCTAGAGGTGAAATGAGGGCCAGTGAGGGTGAGGGAGACCATTGGTGAGATGGATTGGCACAATAACCACAACAATGAACTTGAACATGCTGGCAATCATGAGGGTGGTGTTGGGCCAGACAACATTTCGTTCTGTTGTATGTAAGTCAGAGTCGACTCAATGGCAGCTATTTGTCTACCTATCTATCTAATTATCTACATACAGCAAAGAAAATAATAGAAATCATCATACAGCAACAAAAGGTAAACAATTCTTAGTCACAGAAAATACAACCCAAGAACTAA
This sequence comes from Loxodonta africana, assembly GCF_030014295.1. Classification (NCBI taxonomy): domain Eukaryota; kingdom Metazoa; phylum Chordata; class Mammalia; order Proboscidea; family Elephantidae; genus Loxodonta; species Loxodonta africana. The sequence goes on along the minus strand of NC_087345.1, from coordinate 169,684,132 downwards.
AAGAAAATGATGTATAAAACAGAAGAACTACCTCTTATATAAAGAACATGGAGTTATCCATGCTAATATGATTTCTCTGAAGTGTTTTCCTTACATTACGCCATAACAAAACTTGCCCTTAATATACAGCTGCTCTCTTGCTCTTAAGGCCATCAATGACAAAGAAGTCTGAAAGCAGACACTTGCCCACAAAAACCTTAAAACTGCCAAGAGTGACTTTCCAGGAGAGTGAGTCTACAAGTCTGTCACCTGGAAATGCTGCCTTTTATAGGCGTTTCACCTCCCAACCCCGAACTACCTTGGTTTTTTTCAGATCTTTTTGGTTTTCCTACAGAAAGACTTCCCATCTGTGAGAAGCTGTCCTTCCAGTGAGGGAAGAGGGGAAGGGAAGCATATGAAAGAGCCAAGTACTTTCTCCAGGGACAAGGTCAGTGAATTAAGAAGTGGGCATCTTTTGAGATATTTCAGAAATAAAGAGAAAATTTTCTAAAATAAGGAAATTAGCTAGAGGAAGTTGGGGGGAGGGAGTCTCCTTTTTTAAAATTAGTTTTCTTTTTTCTTCTTCTTCCGAGTCCCTGACTGGTGCAAACAGTTGAGGCAATCAACTGCAAACTGAAAAATTGGAGGTTCAGGTCTTCCCAGAGGTGCCTCAGAAGAAAGGCCTGGCAATGTACTTCCAAAAAATCAGCCACTGAGAACCCCATGGGGCACAGTTCTACTCGGACACACTTAGGATCACCCGGAGTTAGAGTCGACACCACAGCAACTGGTTGGTATCTTTTTTTCACCACTTTAGTTCTTCCAAAACATTCTCTGAGGAAGTGATTGCTCATGAAAAACACTTTCTCCTTAAGGAACTTGGCTCTGTAAATACAACCAGTGCAGTCCTCAGGGTTCCATCTACAGGGAGGAGCTGGGCTGCTGAAGGGTTTGCATGCCTTTAGGATACTAAAAACAACAACAACAACGACAACAACAAAACCCCAACCTCACTGTTGTGGAGTCGATTCGGACTCATAATGCCCCTATAGGACAGAGTAGAATCGCCCCCACAGGGTTTCCAAGGAGCGGCTGGTGGATTTTTCATTAATAGCTGAGCCCTTAACCACTGCACCACCAGGGCTCCCTTTGGGGTATTCCAGAACCAAAAAGAGACAATGATTTAAGGAAGCAATGCACCTCAGGGTGCCCTGACTAAGACAGGGCTCTGAAGGGTACTTCTTACCGGCAGTTTGTGAAAACTATCCCAATGAGCTTACAAATTTCATCCAAGTTTTAAAGGGCCTGTTAACACTGAGCCACATGAAAAAATAATACTTTGGAGGATTTTTGCCTCCTCCGTGATGTGATTAACATCTGAAACCGCTCCAGTGAGGAAAACTTAAACAAAGCACTCTTGAACATTAAAAGAATCTATTTGTTTTGTAATCTGCACTTTTATTTCCAAAAATCCTTTCATTCCAGGTCTAATTCTGCAGGATCCTTTAGTGCCTTTGTCTTTCTCTCTTTCTTAAGGCTGCATATTTTGAAGTCAGTATCAGCCTTATTGGTGGAGGGCCATAAGGTTTTGAAGCATTTTGTAAGCAGTGCTTGCCTGCTAAAAGTAGCTTCACATGAGCCTTGTATGTCAGTCCTTTGATGGTGAAGCCCTCTGACAGGATTTGGACACTCACAGTTTTGCACAGAGTTATTCTGCCAGGTTTCATCATCTAAAATGAGCAGTTTATCTTTTTTTCCTTTCTGTCTCTCCATTTTCAAGTATTTTTTCTCTTCCCTTTGATCTCTGTATGCTCTTATACCAAATTTAATTTAATAACTACCTAGACAAAGGGGATACTACCTAAAACTAATACAAAAAGGTAGCAAGACATACCTTAGAAACATCATTAGGTGGTAGTCAGGCCGACCTAAGTCAGACTCTGTGACTCGAAGGAGCTACCAGCCTCTCCGAGCCTCAGTTTTCTCATCCATAAGATGGGGTTAATCAGACCTATCTAAAGCAGGATTTCTAAAACTCGATTAATGTATGAAAACCTTTAAAAAATAGAGCCTTAACGTTCATTCAAAAAGTTCTTTAATGTTATTAAAATATGTATAAATATAACCTGTAAAACCATTGCCACTGAGTCAATTTTGACTCATAGTGACCCTATACGACAGAGTAGAACTGTCCCATAGGGTTTCCAAGGCTGTAATCTTTACCAAAGCAGATCGCCACATCTTTCTCCTGCAGAGCAGCAGGTGGGTTTGAACCATCAACATTCTGGTTAACAGCTGAGTGCTTAACTACTGTGCCACCAGGGCTCCTTATAAACATAACACTAGGTATGAATTCTTGACTTTTTTTTTTTATACTTCTTAGGAAGGAGCCCTGGTGGTGCAAGGGTTAAGTGCTCAGCTGCTAAGCAAAAGGTTGGCAGTCAAGAGAAAGACCTGGCGATCTGCTTCTATAAAGATTACAGCCAAGAAAACCATATGGAGCTGCTCTATTCTGGTACACGAGGTTTCTATAAGTCGAAAATTGACTAGATAGCACCCAACAACATGCTTCTAACACCAGTCTTGTTAGTCAACTATGGCTAAATAATGCTGCGTAACTGACAACCCCCCAAATCTCAGCGACTTACGACAATAAATATTTATTTTTCTTACTCACAGTGGGTTTGGCTGATCACACATGGGCTGGGTTAGGTTTGCCACCAGGTTCCAAGTAGATTCCGTCTTGCTCCCACGTCTACTCTCTGGAATCAGAGGCTACATGGGCATGTTTGCTTCACAGAGGCCAAGCCAAATCGTGTAGACATATTTCAAGTCTTGTGTTCACTAACATTCAGCCAAATCCAGCATCACTGGGGTAGGGAAATAGACTCAGTTTACTCTAGCGGGAAGTATTGAACAGTCCCATGGGAAAGGACATGGAGGCTATCAACCTATAACAGAGAGGAAGTGAAGAACTGAGAACAATATTTCCATCTACCAGTTTCCCTTATTGCTGTAGCTGCCAATCAAGCTGGCTTCCTTCTCGTGGCAACCTCATGCACAATGGGACCAGATGCTGCCCGGTCCTGCACCAACCCCAAGATTGGTTGTGGATCAGACTGTTGTGATTCATTGGCTGATTTTTTTGGAAGTAGATCCTCAGGCCTTTCTTCCTAGTCTGTCTTAATCTAGAAGCTCTGCTGAAACTCCTTCAGTATTATAGCAACACACAGGCCCCCACTGACAGATGGGTAGTGGCTGCACACGAGCTACACTGGCCAGGAACTGAATCCATGTCCCTCATGGAAGGCGAGTATTCTATGACTGAACCACCACTGCCCCCTACAGTCTCCCTTAGATCATAATTAGTCACTTTGCTTCTATGTTGTTGTTAGGTGCCATCAAGTCGATTCCAACTCACAGCGACCCCATAGGATATAATTCCCTTTAGTTTCCAACACATATCAAAAGTCTTTTCCAATCATGGCATCAAAGTACAGGATCTTGTGCTCTACCATGGGGACAAATGTAGCTCTTCTTGATCCAAAGGTTTATGAACTAAAAAGACAAGGTGTCTGTCACCCTACACATCCAACACACAATGGCGAAATAGGGACAAGGAATAGTATTAAACACTCTCATTCAAAAAGGGAAAGACTGGAAGACACAGACTCATCACAGGTACACAGTAATTCTGAAACCCTGCTGGGAAAGGATTGTCAAGCCCCCTTCCCTGGGGTAGGAAATGTTCCCCGGCTCTGCTCCCTGAACGTAATTCCCCAGTCTGTTGTTCTCCATGGGCCCAGCTTTGCCCTCTGGCATGACTTTCCTTTTCCATCATGGTTCCTGGCTCTATCTGAAGAGAAGAGCAGAGAATATGTTTTGCTTGGTGGCTGAGCAGCTCTCTGGCCTAGCTGTAGGAAGTTGGAAGCTCAGAGATCTTTTTTCCAACTCAGTCTTTTTTAATCTAACGTGGCTGCGCTTTTGCAATATAACTCCCTCAAAACTTGGTTTTTGATGCATTTATTTACAGGCAATTCCATGTGGCAAAATTCACACCTGCAATTTGTTGTAACGCTTAATTTTAGGTACTTTGAGCATCTCTGGTATTAGTGGGACCACTGACTCAGGCACTTTTCTAAAAGTCATTTTGTCCAGGTGAAAGTATCTACTGTGTACCGCGTTAATCCTTTCCGAGATCTTGAGCAAAGATGGAATGGCTGTAACACTGAGTTGGACATTACCCTGAGATTTTGTCTTAATGAGGTTGTGCTCCAGACTTTGTCATTTCCCTGAGTCTATTTTAGAAGGTCTTGCAAATGCAAAGTATTTTATATTTCATTCTTCCTGCATCATTTAATATTTTCCCCATGGAATCCTTCACTATTGCAACTGGAGGCTTGAATTTTTCTTCATTTCTTTCAGCTTGAGAAACACTGAGCATGTTCTTCCCTTTTGGTTTTCCATCTCCAGTTCTTTGCACATGTCATTATAATACTTTGTCTTCTCGAGCTGCCCTTTGAAATCTTCTGTTCAGTTCTTTTACTTCATCAATTCTTCCTTTTGCTTTAGCTGCTCGACGCTCAAGAGCAAGTTTCAGAGTCTCCTTTGACGTCCACCTTGGTCTTTTCTTTCTTTCCCATCTTTGCAGTGACCTCTTGCTTTCTTCATGGATGATGTCCTTGATGTCATTCCACAACTCAGCTGGTCTTCGGTCACTAGTGTTCAGTGCGTCAAATCCATTCTTCAGATGGTCTCTAAATTCAGGTGGGATATACTCAAGGTCATATTTTGGCTCTCGTGGACTTGCTCTGATTTTCTTCAGTTTCAGCTTGACCTTGCATATGAGCAGTTGATGGTCTGTTCCACAGTCAGCCCCTAGCCTTGTTCTGACTGATGATATTGAGCTTTTCCATCATTTCTTTCCACCTATGTAGTCAATTTGATTTCTGTGTGTTCCATCTGGCGAGGTCCATGTGTATAGTCGTTGTTTGTGTTGGAGAAAGGAGGTATTTGCAATGAAGAAGTCGTTGGTCTTGCAAAATTCTATCATTCGATCTGCGGCATTGTTTCTATCTCAAGGCCATATTTTCCAACTACTGCTCCTTCTTCTTTGTTTCCAACTTTTTTATTCCAATCACCAGTAATCATCAATGCATATTGATTGCATGTTCGATCAATTTCAGACCGTAGCAGCTGATAAAAAACTTCTATCTCTTCATCTTTGGCCCTAGTGTTTGGTGCGTAAATTTGAATAATAGTCGTATTAACTGGTCTTCCTTGTAGGCGTATGGATATTATCCTATCACTGACAGCGTTATACTTCAGGATAGATCTTGAAACGTTCTTTTTGATGATGAATGCAACACCATTCCTCTTCAAGTTGTCATTCCCAGCATAGTAGACTATACGATTGTCCGATTCAAAATGGCCAATACCAGTCCATTTCAGCTCACTAATGCCTAGGATATCGATGTTTATGCTTTCCATTTCATTTTTGACAATTTCCAATTTTCCTAGATTCATACTTCGTACATTCCACGTTCTGATTATTAATGGATGTTTGCAGCTGTTTCTTCTTATTTTAAGTCGTGCCACATCAGCAAGGAATACACAGAGTCATTATACCAGAAAGAATTAGTTGATATTCAACCATTTCAAGAGGTGGCATATGATCAGGAACCGATGGTACTGAAGGAAGAAGTCCAAGCTGCTCTGAAGGCATTGGCAAAAAACAAGGCACCAGGAACTGATGGAATATTAATTGAGATGTTTCAACAAACAGATGCAGTGCTGGAGGTGCTCACTCATCTATGCCAAGAAATATGGAAGACAGCTTCCTGGCCAACTGATTGGAAGAGATCCATATTTATGCCTATTCCCAAGAAAGGTGATCCAACCAAATGTGGAAATTATAGAACAATATCGTTAATATCACACGCAAGCAAAATTTTGCTGAAGATCATTCAAAAACGGCTGCAGCAGTATATCAACAGGGAACTGCCAGAAATTCAGGCTGGTTTCAGAAGAGCATGTGGAACCAGGGATATCATTGCTGATGTCAGATAGATCCTGGCTGAAAGCAGAGAATACCAGAATGATGTTTACCTGTGTTTTATTGACTATGCAAAGGCATTTGACTGTGCGGATCATAACAAACTATGGATAACATTTTGAAGAATGGGAATTCCAGAACACTTAATTGTGCTCATGAGGAACCTTTACATAGATCAAGAGGCAGTTGTTCGGACAGAACAAGGGGATACTGATTGGTTTAAAGTCAGGAAAGGTGTGGGTCAGGGTTTTATTCTTTCACCATACCTATTTAATCTGTATGCTGGACAAATAATCCAAGAAGCTGGACTATATGAAGAAGAACGAGGCATCAGGATTGGAGGAAGACTTGTTAACAATCTGCATTATGCAGATGACACAACCTTACTTGCTGAAAGTGAAGAGGACTTGAAGCACTTACTAATGAAGTTCAAAGACCACAGCCTTCAGTATGGATTGCACCTCAACATAAAGAAAACAACAATCCTCACAACTAGACCAATGAGCAGCATCATGATAAAAGGAGATAAGATTGAAGTTGTCAAGGATTTCCTTTTACTTGGATCCACAATCAACAGCCATGGAAGCAGCAGTTAAGAAATCAAAAGATGCATTGCGGAGGAGGGGGCCAAGATGGCTGACTAGGTAGATGCTACCTTGGATCCCTCTTGCAACAAAGACTCGGAAAAACAAGTGAATCAATCACATACATGACAATCTACGAACCCTGACCAACAAACACAGATTTAAAGAGTTGACCTGAGTGACGGAGACAGAAAACAAACAACTACGGGGAAGCAGAGACTGTTTTCAGAGCCTGGAGCCAGCATCCCAGTCAGGTAACCTTGGCGCCGGGCTTAGGACTGGGCACAGGGGAGCTGAACACAACATCCTGTGATTGCGCAAACATGGGGCGCAGCCCTACCCCGCTGAACTGACCTCGGGAGGGGGCCCAGCTGGTCAGCGCGGGCGGCGCGGCGACGCGGCTGGCGGGAGGAGAAGTCGCCGGGAGGCAGCGACTGGTTTTGGAGACGGGAGTCCAGCGTCCCCGCCGGGGAACCTTGGCGCGGGGCTTTGGATTGGGCACAGGGGAGCTGAGCACCACATCCTGTGATGGTGCAAACACGGGGCGCAGCCCTACCCCCCTGAACTGACCCTGGGAAGGGGCCCAGCCAGTCCGTGCGGGCGGCGCAGCCACGCGGCTGGAGGGAGGAGAAGTCCCCGGGAGGCAGCAACTGGTTTTGGAGCCGCGAGTGCAGCGTCCCAGCCAGGGAACCTTGATGCTGGACTTTGGACTGGCAGCGGAGGAACTGACCGCAGCTTCTGCGGGCCTGACCCTCGGGGGCAATCTCTACCCAGCCAGCACAAGTAGGCGACACGCCCCTCGGGAATCTCAGATAAAATAGTCATCCCAAGCAAGATAAGTAACTTTGTCTCTATTCTGGGGTGCTACTCTCTCCTGTTTTTCTGAACCCTCCCCTCCCCTTCCCAGGCGGCTTCATTAACATTGGAATTTCCTGAGCCAGAGGGAGAACTGCTCCGTGGTTTTTCTTTTCCCTTTTTTTTTGGTCTTTTCCTAACCCATTCTTCTGGCCTGAGAGAAGCAACCACAAAAAACCCAAGGACCAAAAATCCTTCCCTAATTGGAATAAAAACGCAGAACCAGCTCCAGCCAAGCATATGTGATCCACAGTCTCGGGCTTTCATCCCTACAGAGAACAAAGTGGTTATTATAATGCAAAGGCATTTCTGATAGGGATATGACTGCATTTTTTTTTTTTTAGCGGATTTACTGGAAAGACAAGTTTCCCAGGTCTGATATCTCTGCGTATTCAACAGAGCCCTCACTGACCCACAACAGGGAACTGAGGGCTGAAGCTCCCCCCAGACCACCTAGCCTCCTGCCTTAGGGGTCTAAGGAGGGTGACACCTACCGATCTGTAGAGGTACTTGCATTGAGGGCCTAAGGTACAGCTGCAGAGGCCACCCAACAAGGTGCTTTAGGAATAGAGACACACCTACCTCAATGACACTTGGGGGAAGCCTGTCAGCATCCTGCCCCCCCAGAGCATGAACCCCAGCTGCTACTAGAATCTGGTGCACACAACTATCACCACTACTTCTCAAGGTGGATGGGTGATGGGGTGCATCCCGCACTTGATGACCCAAAATCAGATTCTACTCAAGAATAGTGAATGGACTCAGGTATATACATCTGGTAACAGCCCAAACCAGCTGGTAATAGGTCATAAGTAAGTCAAGGGCTACAACAATCAAGACAGCACAATCTAGTAGCCCATCCACGTATATTGAAAGAAAACAAAACAACATAAGACTCAGTGAGCAAATATAGAATAAATCACTACAACATCTTAGTGATGGCTCGGAGACAGCAGTAGATATCAAACTACATAAAGAAGCAGACCATGACTGCTTCTACAACCCCTCAAACAAAAGAATCAAAATCTTTCCCAAATGAAGATATAATCCTGGAATTATCAGGTACAGAATATAAAAAACTAATTCACAGAATGCTTAAAGACATCAGGGATGACCTCAGAAATGAAATAAGGCAATCTGCAGAAAAACCCAAGGAACACACTGATAAAACTGTTGAAGAACTCAAAAAGATTATTCAAGAACATAGTGGAAAAATTAATAAGTTGCAAGAATCCATAGAGAGACAGCATTCAGAAATCCAAAAGATTAACAATAAAATTACAGAATTAGACAACGCAATAGGAAGTCAGAGGAGCAGACTCGAGCAATTAGAATGCAGAGTGGGAAATCTGGAGGACCAGGGAATTAACACCAACATAGCTGAAAAAAAATCAGATAAAAGAATTTTAAAAAATGAAGAAACCCTAAGAATCATGTGGGACTCTATCAAGAAGGATAACTTGCGTGTGATTGGAGTCCCAGAAGAGGGAGGGACGACAAAAAACACAGAGAAAATAGTTGAAGATCTGCTGACAGAAAACTTCCCTGACATCATGAAAGATGAAAGGATATCTATCCAAGATGCTCATCGAACCCCATTTAAGATTGATCCAAAAAGAAAAACACCAAGACATATTATCATCAAACTTGCCAAAACCAAAGATAAAGAGAAAATTTTAAAAGCAGCCAGGGGTAAAAGAAAGGTCTCCTTTAAGGGAGAATCAATAAGAATAAGTTCAGACTACTCAGCAGAAACCATGCAGGCAAGAAAGCAATGGGATGACATATACAGGGCACTGAAGGAGAAAAACTACCAGCCAAGGATCATATATCCAGCAAAACTCTCTCTGAAATATGAAGGAGAAATTAAGATATTTACAGATAAACACAAGCTTAGAGAATTTGCAAAAACCAAACCAAAGCTACAAGAAATACTAAAGGAAATTGTTTGGTCAGAAAACCAATAATATCAGATACCAGAACACAACACAAGGTCACAGAAGAGAACATCCTGATATCAACTCAAATAGGGAAATCACAAAAACGAATTAAGATTAATTAAAAAAAAAAAAATGCTCCAAACAGGGAATCATTGAAGTCAATATGTAAAAGATCAAAATAATCAAAAAGCGGGACTAAATATAGGTGGCATAGAACTGCCATATGGAGAGGGATACAAGGCGATATAGGACAACACAAGTTAGGTTTTTACTTAGAAAAATAGGGGTAATATTAAGGTAACCACAAAGAGGTATAACAACTCCATAACTCAAAATAAAAACCAAGAAACATAAAGACTCAGCAAACATAAAGTCAAATACTATGAAAATGAGGAACACACAATTTACAAAGAAAAACATCTCGGCACAAAAAAGTAAGTGGAAAAATGAAATTGTCAACAATACACATAAAAAGGCATCAAAATGACAACACTAAACACATACTTATCTATAATTACGCTGAATGTAAATAGACTAAATGCACCAATAAAGACACAGAGAGTCTCAGACTGGATAAAAAAACACGATCGGTCTATATGCTGCCTACAAGAGACACACCATAGACTTAGAGACACAAACAAACTAAAACTCAAAGGATGGAAAAAAATATATCAAGCAAACAATAAGCAAAAAAGAAGAGGAGTAGCAATATTAACTTCTGACAAAATAGACTTTAAACTTAAATCCACCACAAAGGATAAAGAAGGACACTACATAATGATAAAAGGGACAATTGACCAGGAAGATATAACCATATTAAATATTTATGCACCCAATGACAGGGCTATAAGATACATAAATCAAATTTTATCAGAACTGAAAAGTGAGATAGACACCTCCACAATTATAGTAGGAGACTTCAACACACCACTTTCGGAGAAGGACAGGACATCCAGTAAGAAGCTCAATAGAGACACGGAAGACCTGATTACAACAATCAACCAACTTGACCTCATTGACTTATACAGAACACTCCACCCAACTGCTGCAAAGTATACTTTTTTTTCTAGCTCACATGGAACATTCTCTAGAATAGACCACATATTAGGTAATAAAACAAACCTTTGCAGAATCCAAAACATCACAATATTACAAAGCATCTTCTAGACCGCAAGGCCATAAAAGTGGAAATCAGTAACAGAAAAATTAGGGAAAAGAAATCAAATGCTTGGAAACTGAACAATACCCTTCCGAAAAAAGACTGGGTTATAGAAGACATCAAGGAGGGAATAAAGAAATTCATAGAATGCAACGAGAATGAAAATACTTCCTATCAAAACCTCTGGGACACAGCAAAAGCAGTGCTCAGAGGCCAATTTACATCGATAAATGCACATATACAAAAAGAAGAAAGAGCCAAAATCAGAGAACTGTCCCTACAACTTGAACCAATAGAAAGTGAGCAACAAAAGAATCCATCAGGCACCAGAAGAAAACAATAAAAATTAGAGCTGAACTAAATGAATTAGAGAACAGAAAAACAATTGAAAGAATTAACAAAGCCAAAAGCTGGTTCTTCAAAAAAATTAACAAAATTGATAAACCATTGGCCAGACTGACTAAAGAAATACAGGAAAAGAAACAAATAACCCAAATAAGAAACGAGATGGGCCACATCACAACAGATCCAACTGAAATTAAAAGAATCGTATCAGATTATCACGAAAAATTGTACTCTAACAAATTTGCAAACCTAGAAGAAATGGATGAATTCCTAGAAAAACACAACCTACCTAAACTAACACATTCAGAAGTAGAACAACTAAATAGACCCATAACAAAAAGAGATTGAAACGGTAATCAAAAAACTCCCAACAAAAAAAGCCCTGGCCCGGATGGCTTTACTGCAGAGCTCTACCAAACTTTCAGAGAAGAGTTAACACCACTACTACTAAAGGTATTTCAAAGCAGAGAAAATGACGGAATACTACCTAACTCATTCTATGAAGCCACCATTTCCCTGATACCAAAACCAGGTAAAGACATCACAAAAGAAGAAAATTACAGACCTATATCCCTCATGAACATAGATGCAAAAATCCTCAACAAAATTCTAGCCAATAGAATTCAACAACATATCAAAAAATTAATCCACCACGACCAAGTGGGATTTATACCAGGTATGCAAGGCTGGGTTAATATTAGAAAAACCATTAATGCAATCCACCATATAAATAAAACAAAAGACAAAAACCACATGATCTTATCAATTGATGCAGAAGAGGCATTTGACAAAGTCCAACACCCATTTATGATAAAAACTCTCAGCAAAATAGGAATTGAAGGAAAATTCCTCAACATAATAAAGGGCATCTATTTTTATACAAAGCCAACAGCCAACATCACTCTAAATGGAGAGAGCCTGAAAGCATTTCCCTTGAGAACGGGAACCAGACAAGGATGCCCTTTATCACCGCTTTTATTCAACATTGTGCTAGAGGTCGTAGCCAGAGCAATTAGGCTAGACAAAGAAATAAAGGGCATTCGGATTGGCAAGGAGGAAGTAAAATTATCTCTATTTGCAGATGACATGATCTTATACACAGAAAACCCTAAGGAATCCTCCAGAAAACTACTGAAATTAATAGAAGAGTTTGGCAGAGTCTCAGGTTATAAGACAAACACACAAAAATCACTTGGATTCCTCTACATCAACAAAAAGAACATCGAAGAGGAAATAACCAAATCAATACCATTCACAGTAGCCCCCAAGAAGATAAAATACTTAGGAATAAATCTTACCAAAGATGTAAAAGACCTATACAAAGAAAACTACAAAGTACTACTACAAGAAACTAAAAAGGACCTACTTAAGTGGAAAAACATACCTTGCTCATGGATAGGAAGACTTAATATACTAAAAATGTCTATTCTACCAAAAGCCATCTATACATACAATGCACTTCCGATCCAAATTCCAATGTCATTTTTTAATGTGATGGAGAAACAAATCACCAACTTCATATGGAAGGGAAGGAAGCCTCGTATAAGCAAAGCATTACTGAAAAAGAACAAGAAAGTGGGAGGCCTCACTCTACCTGATTTTAGAACCTATTGTACAGCCACAGTAGTCAAAACAGCCTGGTACTGGTACAACAACAAGGCACATAGACCAATGGAACAGAATTGAGAACCCAGATATAAATCCACCCACATATGAGCAGCTGATATTTGACAAAGGCCCAGTGTCAGTTAATTGGGGAAAACATAGCCTTTTTAACAAATGGTGCTGGCATAACTGGATATCCATTTGCAAAAAAATGAAACAGGACCCATACCTCACACCATGCACAGAAACTAACTCCAAGTGAATCAAAGACCTAAACATAAAGACCTAAACAATAAAGATCATGGAAGAAAAAATAGGGACGTTAGGAGCCCTAATACAAGGCATAAACAGAATACAAAACATTACTAACAATGCAGAAGAGAAACCAGATAACTGGGAGCTCCTAAAAATCAAACACCTATGCTCATCTAAAGACTTCACCAAAAGAGTAAAAAGACCACCTACAGACTGGGAAAGAATTTTCAGCCATGACATCTCCGACCAGCGCCTGATCTCTAAAATCTATATGATTCTGTTAAAACTCAACCACAAAAAGACAAACAACCCAATCAAGAAGTGGGCAAAGGATATGAACACGCACTTCACTAAAGAAGATATTCAGGCAGCTAACAGATACATGAGAAAATGCTCTCGATCATTAGCCATTAGAGAAATGCAAATTAAAACTACGATGAGATTCCATCTCACTCCAACAAGGCTGGCATTAATCCAAAAAACACAAAATAATAAATGTTGGAGAGGCTGCAGAGAGATTGGAACTCTTATACACTGCTGGTGGGAATGTAAAATGGTACAACCACTTTGGAAATCTATCTGGCGTTTTCTTAAACAGTTAGAAATAGAACTACCATACAACCCAGAAATCCCACTCCTCGGAATATACCCTAGAGAAATAAGAGCCTTCACACAAACAGATATATGCACACCCATGTTTATTGCAGCTCTGTTTACAATAGCAAAAAGTTGGAAGCAACCAAGTTGTCCATCAACGGAGGAATGGTTAAATAAATTGTGGTATATTCGCACAATGGAATGCTACTCAATAAAGAACAGTGACGAATCTGTCAAACATTTCATAACATGGAGGAACCTGGAAGGCATTATGCTGAGCGAAATTAGTCAGAGGCAAAAGGACAAATATTGTATAAGACCACTATTACAAGATCTTGAGAAATAGTATAAACTGAGAAGAACACATACTTTTGTGGTTACGAGGGGGGGAGGGAGGGAGAGGGTTTTTTACTGATTAGTTAGTAGCTACGAATTGCTTTAGGTGAAGGGAAGGACAATACTCAATACACGGAAGGTCAGCTCAACTGGACTGGACCAAAAGCAAAGAAGTTTCCGGGATAAACTGAATGCTTCAAAGGTCAGCGGAGCAAGGGCGGGGGGTCGGGGACCATGGTTTAAGGGGACTCCTAAGTCAATTGGCAAAATAATTCTATTTTGAAAACATTCCACATCCCACTTTGAAATGTGGCGTCTGGGGTCTTAAATGCTAACAAGCGGCCATCTAAGATGCAGCAATTGGTCTCAACCCACCTGGAGCAAAGGAGAATGAAGAACACCAAGGTCACACAATAACTATGAGCCCAAGAGACAGAAAGGGCCACATGAACCAGAGACCTACATCATCCTGAGACCAGAAGAACTAGTTGGTGCCCAGCCACAACCGATGACTACCCTGACAGGGAGCACAACAGAGAACTTCTGAGGGAGCAGGAGATCAGTGGGATGCAGACCCCAAATTCTCATAAAAAGACCAGACTTAATGGTCTGACTGAGACTAGAGGAATCCCAGCGGCCATGGTCCCCAAACCTTCTGTTGACCCAGGGTAGGAACCATTCCCGAAGACAACTCATCAGACTTGAAAGGGACTGGACAATGGGTAGGAGAGAGATGCTGATGAAGAGCAAGGTATTTGTATCAGGTGGACACTTGAGACTGTGTTGGCATCTCCTGTCTGGAGGGGGGATGGGAGGATAGAGAGAGTTGGAAACTGGCAAAATTGTCACGAAAGGAGAGACTGGAAGGGCTGACTCATTAGGGCGAGAGCAAGTGGGAGTACGGAGTAAGGTGTATATAAACTTATATGTGACAGTTTGACTTGATTTGTAAACGTTCACTTGAAGCTCAATAAAAGTTAATAAAAAAAAATTAAAAAAAAAAAAGACACATTGCATTGGGCAAATCTGCTGCAAAGGACCTCTTCAAAGTGTTGAAGAGCAAAGATGTCACCCTGAAGACTAAGGTGCGCCTGACCCAAGCCATGGTATTTTCAATCGCATCATGTGCATGTGAAAGCTGGACAATGAATAAGGAAGACCAAATAAGAGTGGACACCTTTGAATTGTGGTGTTGGGTAAGAATATTGAATATACCGTGGACTGCCAAAAGAACGAACAAACCTGTCTCGGAAGAAGTGGGGCCAGAATGCTCCTTAGAGGCAAGGATGGCGAGACTGCGTCTTACATACTTTGGACATGTTGTCAGGAGGGATGAGTCCTTGGAGAAGGACATCATGGTTGGCAGAGTACAGGGTCAGTGGAAAAGAGGAAGACCCTCAACGAGGTGGATTGACACAGTGGCTGCAACAATGAGCTCAAGAATAGCAACGATTGTAAGGAAGGCGCAGGACTGGGCAGTGTTTTGTTCTGTTGTGCATAGGGTCGCTATGAGTCGGAATCGACTCAATGGCACCTAACAACAACAGCAACAGCATATTGCATTGATTGGGAATGAGAAACAGTTTTGTCTATCAACATCACAGCTTCTGGAATTTCTAGGCTCTCGACAGGCCCTCTGAGGTTCCCTTGCAAACTGGCCAATTCTTTTCTGAGTTCACCTCTTTTTTGTTGCACCTTTTCAAATGCAGCCAACTGCAGTCTGTTCACACTTTGAACATTCTGCTTTAAAAACTCCTTACCCAATGCCACAAGTTCATTAAGTATGTTTCTTTTTGCCTTCTATGTTATTAAAAGTCGCGGCTTTCCCAAATGTCACTACCACATAATGCAGATCCTTTTTTCCAGCTTTCTATAACATGCCGCCGATGCTAATTGGAAATGCTGCTAAATCACAGGACAAAAATTCCACATTAGAGAGAAAGTGAGGAATTGAGAACAATAATTCAATTTACCACACTGCTATAAATCAAAACAAACTTGTAAATTTATAAAATCACTTTCGTAAAAATAATGAAACTCAAAGAAACCATATTAATTTAATGTGCTGTTGCTTTCCTGCTTATATCAAATCATAACTCAATAGAAATATGATACTGCTATGATGCAAGTTCTTTACAGGATGACCATACTACCACATGCCAAGTGGTGCCTCGAGTCCCTTAGCCCTAATCTGAACTTGAATTCCTGCAAAGCCATCATTCATTCCGTGCACCAGGTCACTTGGCCTCTACTCAGCATATCTGTGTCATTTATATATGAAGTCCACCTTTGTTCCTTTGTCATTTGCCTACCTCAGTTAAAATAGCACTATGGGCTACTGTAAGGCTGCGGTGGTGCAATGGTTAAGCACTCAGCTGCTAACCAAAAGGTCTGAGGTTCAAACCTACCAGTGATTCCGCAGGAGCCAAGATCTTGCCATCTGTTCCCATAAAGATTACAGCCTTGGAAATCCTCTGGGGTAGGTCTACTCTGTCACCACATGGGGTTGCTATGAGTCGGAATCGACTCGAGGGCAGACAGCAACATGGGCTACTGCGTCACCTTTTAGTTACATGATTATAAAATGGTGATCCTAGTAATCCAAGATATACCCATGTTAACAATTTTCCTATTAGTTTTGACATAAAAACACAAGCATTTTTAAGCCTCACCACTGATTTAGGAAATATTGGAGTCCTTATTCCCTGTCCTTCAGCATAGAGAATGTGACCCAGCTGGAACTGGGCTCACAAGGACTCACAAGGACACATCAGCTGGGCCCTGAGGTATAAAGACAATAGATATGATAATCTTGGAAAATATCTTTTTAGGGAACCTTTCTTTTCGTATAAGCCAGAACACAAAAGACTTTCCACTCTTTTTCTATTAACATTTAGTGAATAGAAGTTTGTTGGACCAACGAAGATCCTCCTGACTGTCCTTACTGAAACCTGTACCAGTGATTGTAGGGAGCAACAATTCAAAACGTAGGATGACAGTTTCTAGCCCATCTGTGAACAGCTGAAGCTTTCAATGGTTTTGCCCATTTGGAATGTTAATGTGTACTGATGACTCTGTAATATTCCTTGGACTCGGGCAGACACGGCTGTGGCAGCACTCTTGTCCGTTTTCCCATTCTTGTTTATTCTATAACGTTCCTTAGACTCAGCCAGACATGGCTGTGGCAACACTTTTGTCCATTTTCCCATTCTTGCTTACTCTGTAATATTTCCTTGGACTGGGCCAGGCATGGCTCTGGCAGCATGCTTGTCCACTTCTCAGCTTTTGCCTTTTTGACTGTATGCCGAATAAAACTTCCTTTTTGCTTTACTAAACTTTGAGACGTTTTTACCCTACAACATCGCTCACGTACTACTGAGAATACTTATGGTCTGCCGATCTCCAAGTTGAGAACATTGATCTGAAGTGTTGTTGGGGGTTTTAAATGACAGGACAACGTTTAAAGAGCTTAGCACAATGCTTGAGTAAGTGCTCGATAAATTTCTGTTTCCTTCCCTTCCCTTCCCACTTCACAGATTAGAGTTTCTTAGTCCACTGTGAGCATTAATTTGTTCAGCTCTGCCTTCAGGTGGAACATCTGTATAAATCCAGCCTGGTGAATATTTTTAAACTGAGAGATTTTCCATCTGTTTGGGAGTTAAAGCAGCCCACATTATCCTCACTTGAGCTCTTAATGATATATGTGTGATGGAAACAAAAGCCATTTTAATGTGCAAGTGTTCATAGCCACGCCTGCTCCTGTCTGTGCAGAGTCTGCCCCTCCCCCGCCACCTGAGGAATGCTTTCCTCGCTGGCTTAGCTCTGGTATTTTTGTAAGGCAAAATTAGCAGACAGGTAGAGCGACCTGGCCAGAGATGCCTAAAGAAAATGGAAAGGATTTTCGCTTTCTGGGTCAGCCCTGGGTTCTCTCTTGTGAACAATCCAGGTAATGAGCAAAGCAGAAATGAAACTATAAAAAGAAGCCTGAGTCTCAATTGATCTAAATAAGAAAGATCTTGGTATAGGAGAAGGAAGCCCTGGTGGCATAGTGGTTAAGCGCTAGGCTGCTACCCAAAAGGTCGGCAGTTCGAAGCTGCCAGGCTTGCTACGCGGTCCGATAGGGTCCCTATGAGCCGGGATCGACTCGACAGCACTGGGTTTGGTTGTTTTGGTTTGATGTGTTGGCAGGAAGAGGATGACACAAAAGCCAGACTGGGTGGAAAACCAAGCCAAACCCACTGCAGTCGAGTCGATTCCGACTCAAAGCGACCCTATACGGACAGAGTAGAACTGCCCGATAGAGTTTCCAAGGAGCGCCTGGTGGATTCGAACTGCCGACCTCTTGGTTAGCAGCTGTAGCACTTAACCACTACACCACCAGGGTTTCCAGACTGGGTGCATGTTGGCAAAATTTGGGAAATTTGAAAACGGAGACTCAAACAGTACACAGTACGGAAGAAGTGAAGAGGAGAGGTGTCTTTCGAAAAGTGTATTGTGAGTTATAATGTAAAAAAAAAAAAAAATAATAGATTCCCCTTAAAGTTTCTTGAGAAATGCAGATAAAATATTGCAGTTCGTTTTAAGTTACTTTTGGCTGCTGGAATATATTTCTTCAAATACTACACTAAAACTGTTTCACATGCGTCTTCAACAACACATGCACACATACACATACACACACACAACTTTATATTTGAATATATTTAGTCCTTCCTAACTAAACAGCCAGGATCAGGACTATATATTGATTACTCTTTAAAATACTGCAAAATCACTAAGGTTGATCTTCTGCAGTGTCTTAAAAAAAAAAAAATTTTTTTCCTTAGGTATATGTAGCATAAGATTTTCATTTGAATATACCTTTCAAGAATAGAAAGTTGCTGATATTGCTATCATCTGTGTTTTGCTTTTTGTTAGACTTCAAAATGTATTTTAAAACCGTTGAGCTTACTTTGTACACATATTTTAGAGTCACCTAGTGCTGAAGGTGCCGTGTTTTTTTTTTTGGAGTGTTGACGGTGGCTAGTTGATCCCGGAAGTCATTATCTTCAGCCAGCCATACAGCTAGAGACTACATTTCCCAGCCCTCTTTGCTGTGAGTTGGCCATTGGACTAAGTTTGTGCCAGTGGAAAGTGAGCAGAGGTGATTGTGCAATTTCTGCTTCATATGCTTAAATTAAAAGAAAACTGCTTGCTCTAGATTGTCTCATTATCCCTTCCTGTGGGCTGAATTGTGGCCAAGGAACTGTGTCAATTCCAATGACTCAGATAAGAACAAGCCATTGAAGCAACACATGGAAGGAACCTGGGTCCCTGCATGATCTTTTGCCCACCCAACCTGAGCACCCACCTCCTTCCAGGCTGTTTTTTAAACAAATAAGAAATGTTTGTACACTTCTATTATGTTTGAACTGGTGAATTATGGAGTTGTTTGTTACAGCATCTTAGCCTACACCATAATTAATACATTTAGAAAATGTTGCTTACAGTTTAGGGAACTATTGACTAATGGGCGATATAACTTACATATACTCTTCTCTGCATTATACAAAAATCTGTTGTAATAAAAAATTGAATCGTTGAGGATCATCACATGTTTGAGAAGAACCATCCTTTGGTATGAAAATTTATCTCTTCCTATACAATAACGTGCAGGGTTGCTTTGAGTTGGAATCAACTTGACAGCAACAAGTTTGGTTTTCTTTATACAAATATGTTGTGATTGATTAAAATAAGGAGTCCCTGGGTGGCACAAAATGGTTACACATTGACTTTGACTACTAATTTGAACCTACCCAGAGGTCCCTGATGAGAAAGACCTGGTGATCTGCTTCAGGAAGCTTATAAGCCTTGAAAATCCTGTGGAGTGCAGTTTTACTCTGCAATACTTAAAATTCGGATCTTCAAACCTGGAGCAAGCAATTATAGTTAACCAACTGATGGCTATATATTCTTAGGGCACTTATTCATTAAAAATATCAAGTGCTTGCTATGTCCAGCATGTGAAAGCTAGACAAGGAATAAGGAAGACTGAAGGAGAATTGATGTATTTGAATTATGGTGTTGGCAAAGAATATTGAATATACCATGGACTGCCAGAAGAATGAACAAATCTGTTTTGGAAGACGTACAGCCAGAATGCTCCTTAGAAGCAAGGATGGTGAGACTTCGTCTCACATAATTTGGACATGTTATCAGGAGGGACCAGTCTATGGAGAAGGGCATCATGCTTGGTAAAGTAGAGGGTCAGCGAAAAAGAGGAAAACTCTCAAAGAGGTGAACTGACACAGTGGCTTCAACAATGGGCTCAAGAATAGCAACTATTGTGAGGATGGTGCAGGACTGGGCAATGTTTCGTTCTGTTGTATATAGGGTTGCTATGAGTTGGAACCAACTCTATGGCACCCAACAACACCTATGTGCTAGACAATATTCCATTTGCTGGCAATACAGTGGTGTTGATTATCATCTCTTCCTTCATGGAGCTTATGTGCTAGAAGAGAAACAGGACAAAACAATATCGTTTCAGTTAGTTACAAGTGATATGAAGAAAACAAGGTAAAGCAAGGGCTGGAAACCAATGGAGTGAGGACAGGGGGAGTCCAGCTATTTTAGACAAGGTGGTCAGGGAAGATCTCCCTGAAGAGGAGGCATTTGAGTGGAGTTCTGAATTGACAGGAGCTCACCTTACAGAAGCATGGAGATACCATTCAGTTCACTCTCATTTGTGCTCCTCACCCTCGAGGCAGGCAGGAATAATCATGGGCCCCAGAGACCATGACAGTGACAAAGTCCAGCTTCCAATGTATCAGACCTATCAACGGCTTGGTCTCTTATAGCAATTATATAGAGAGATCATAAGAAATCTTAAAATAATCTAAGATTATTACAGGTAGTGTTCGATGAGAGGGACATGGGTGGCTCAGTGGAAGAATTCTTGCTTTCCAGGCAGGAGACACAGAATGGATTCCCAGCCTATGCACCTCATGTGTAGCCGTCACAGGATGGCTTGCATGTTGCTGTCATGCTGACCACATTTGAGTGGGGCTTCCTGACTAAGACAAACTAGGAAAGAAGGCCTGGCTATCTACTTCTGAAAATCAGCCAATGACAACACTATGTTTTGTATGGGGTCACCATGAGCTGAGGCGATGCGACGGCAGCTAACAGCAACTGTTGTTGCGACAGGAAAGAGAGAAACAGAGCGTTTTAGGGTCTTTGACCAGAACTCAGTCACACGGTCCCAACCTCACTTCACGGAGACTGGGAGACATAGAGGAGGGATGCTCTATGTACTGGGAACACAGAATATTTTTGCCGTAAGTTCTTACCCCTGCTGCAATGAGAGCAGCTATTTACTTATTTTCTGGTAGATGATGTTTCCAAGGGATATTTTATTTGAAGAAAGAGTTTTCTGGCTAAAAAATGTGGGAAGGCACTTAGCCAATGATAAAAATGATTATTTCAAATATGACTGCCTAATTTTGGTACAATTTTAAAATTATACAACTTTCAGAGTTTGACCAAGTTGAAGGAAATTTTTGTTAATAAATTGACTTCCTGATTGCCAGACTCAAGAAGAAAACATATCATCACATATATAGATGTTGATTTTCTGTTCTAGCTGTGGTAGACATGAAGTATTGGTGCCCAAAATCCATTCCACCCTTTTTCTAGTGTGTCTTCCTACTGCTGAGACTGGAAAACTGAAATCTACATTTCCAGACTCCCTTGCAGCTTAAATTCTCTGATGGTTAAGGTTTGTGTTGACTTGGCTAGGCCACGATTCTCAGTGGTTTGGCAGATATTATGTAATCATCATGCATGTCGTGATCCGATATAAGCAATCAATCAGTTGAAAGGGGAGTTTCAACTGATGTTGGGGGTGTGGTCTACAACCAATGTATTTATGGATGCTCTGACAAAACTTACTCTCCCTCGATCCTGCACCTGACTCATCACCCTCTGATCTCTGGTTCTTGGGATGTGAGCCAGCAGCCTGCCACCTGATTTGCAAGTTTTGGGATTCACCAGCTCCTGCAACCCTGTGGGCCAGCAGCCTGTGATCTGACCACTCAATCTTGGGTATGTCAGCCCCTACAACCAACGAGACAGGAGAAGCCTCCAGTCTGATGCCTGACTTACGGATTTGGGACTTGCCAGCATCTACAACTACGTGAGCCATTTCCATAAAACAAATCTCTCTATATATATTTACATATATGCTTCACTGGTTTTGCTCCTCTAAAGTACCCAACCTACACAGATTCTGAATGGGAGTTAGATTTGGTGAATCAGAGTACTCTGTGTGAGATTTGGAATTTGGAAGTAAAGTGCAGGCCTCACTTCTGCTGATTTGCTGTTTCTTCTGGCAAGCTTCACCATGGAGACACTTTAAGTTTCTCGTACCAGATGCTAGCAGATGTTCCAGCATCCATGCACAAGTTTCCTGGGTGTCAGGGACATGACGCAGGCCATCGAAGCTGCTGGCATGATTTGTGGTTCTGGAGGAAGGAGCAGTGGTGGCTTCTTAATCGCGGTGCCTCCCTGACTGTGGCTTAATGGTGCTGATGTTCTGGAGTTATTAGCTCCCATAACCAGGGTTTTCAAGCAGTTCGCTCTGGTTCAAACCCCTGCTGAGAATTTGCATTTCTAACAAGTTCCCAGGTGGATGCTAATGCTGCTGATTAGGGACCAGTTCTGAGAACCACTAGTAGAGCAATGGTTCTCAAAATTTATCATACATAAAAATCACCTGGGGATCCTATTAAACTGTAGATTCTGATTCAGTATATCTGGAGTGGAAATGTAAATTCTCACTGGGGTTCAAACTACAACAAACTTATTTGAAGCCCTTCCTGTAACTCACTAATGAGGGAAGAGAGAGAAATTCTTTTGGTGGTCCTCTCTGTAGTGTACTTAGGGAGTTATTTCTCAAAAATCTACCTACAGTTTACTTATTTAGCATGTCTCTACTCTTAAGCTCTAAATTATTTTGCATGTCATTTAATATGCTGTAATAAGCCCCTTCCTGCTTAAACTAGCTGGAGCGAATTTTGTTTTCCTCAGTTAAGCCCTGATTGATATAAGACCCAAATGTGGAACAATTATAATCTTACCTTGATAAAATAAAGATAGTAATATATGGGAACATCTTGGTCACTTACTCAAATATTCTCCCTAGCATACTGTACCAGGATAAGCGCAGCTCTTGCTCAGACCCTATTTCTTAGCATTTTGTAGAGCTGCTGGATTTTATAAATGAGCTGAACTTGGGTAAAGATGAGAGAAAAGGGAAATAGCCAAAGAAATATGACAGAGGCTGCAGGCTGTCCTCTTTCTTCCATAGCAGCAATCATCAAATATTTTCTGTAAAGGGCCAGAAAAAATATTTTAGGCTTTGTGAGTCATACAGTCTCTTTCACAACTACTCTATTCTGCCATTATAGCGTGAAAGCAGCCACAGACAATACCTAACATAGCCGTAGACATAGTGTGGTTATGTCTCCATATAACTTTATTTACAAATACAGGCAGTGGGATGGGTTTGGCTTGCAGACCATAGTTTGCCAATCCCTCTTCCATAGTAATAAACTAGCTGCTCTTGAGTCGATTCTGACTCATGGGAACCCCATGTGTGTCAGAGCAGAACTTGTTCCATGGGGTTTCCAATGGCTGATTTTTCAGAAGTAGGTTACTAGACTTTCCTTCCAAAGTGCTTTTGGGTGGACTTGAACCTCCAACCTTTGGTTTACCAGTCGAGCATATTAACTGTTTGAACCACCCAGGGACTCCTCCAAAGTTATACTGTCCTCAATTTTTGTAATGGGTACATGCCACTTGGAATGAAAAAGTTTCCCAGGCTTCCTTGCAGCTAGGTATAACCATGTGATTAAATGTGACCAATGGGATGCAAACAGAAGTGATGTGTGCAACTCAGGAAAGGCCCCTAAAGAAGTGGTGAGGGTCAGGGGAGCATTCATTTCGATCTCCTGTTCTCCCTTTTTTTTTTTTTTCCACATTGGAATGTGGTCATAATGGCTGAAACTCCAGAAGCCATTTTGGACTGGATAGTGATATCAGGACAAAAAGCCATACATTGGTAAAAAACAAGACAGCAGGTGACTAGATCTTTGACATCTTGAAATGTCAGGCGAACTTCTTGAATATGAGAAAGAAGTAAACTACTATCTTGTTTAAGCCATCTTGATTTGGGGTTTTTTTGTTATTCACAACCAAACAATCCCAAAAGATAAGGCAAAAATTCAAAAGGCATAGAAAACAAATGAGAAGCTGCTCAATAAATAAATATGCTGAATTAATAAATGACCACAAACTGAAGTATGCAGTACATGAAATAAGGCTACTGGCACTTGATTCAAAAGATCTAAATGTCACCTTTAGATAAAAATATAAAAATTTATTTGCAATACCAAATTTCTATATATAAAGATTTTTTGCAGAAAGTTATTTGATATTTTCATGATGTGAAATGGAGAAAAATAAGTCTTATTAATAGAGTAAAGCAGGTCTAAATCTAGTTATAAAGTGTATATTACAATTCACAATTAAAATGCTGAGCAACTATAGGCTAAACTGCCATTGCATGTAGTGTTCAGAATTATATCTATATTCAAGTCAGTGGACCACAGAAATAGCTTTCTTAGTTAGTGTTACAAGTGTCTCTACACCCAATACTATCATGAAGGTAGTTTTTCTCATCCCTACTCATGTCCATACCCCTCTGTATTATAACACTATTTCATGAGGTGCTATTTGTTTTTCTAGGTTAAAAGAAGAAAGGCTGAATTAAGCTACAGCTGAGCTCTTTACAATCTTGCTATTCAAAATGTGGTCCTGGGACCATCAGCCTCACCCAGGAGCTCGTTATAAATGTAGAACCTTGGGCTACACTCAGTGCATCAGCATCTGATTTTAATAAGATTCCCCAGGTGACTCGTGTGAAAAAGTAGTTTGAGGATCCTACTTTTCATTTCTTCTGCACTGGCATCAAGTAGCAAATAATCTTTAACTTCCTTAGCTCTTTCAATCTCAAAAATACTAGAGTGCTACTATAACACAAATACCACAAGTGTGTGACTGTAAAGAAGAGAAATTTATTTTCTCGTAGTTTAGGAGGCTAGGAGGTACGGCTTTAGGGGGAGGGTCTTCCTTATCTATTTCAGCTTCTAGTAGCTGCCAGCAATCATTGGCATACCTGGGCTTATAGATGCAACTGTCTTTTTTGTCTGACTTTCTCCCCTCCTTGCGTGTATCTCTCTGTCTATTCTTTTTTCACCAACATAGATGGCAGCTATACACATGGACCTTGCCCGATGGAATACACAGGAATCAAACTGACTACATCTGTGGAAAGAGATGATGGGAAAGCTCATGTCGTCAGTCAGAACAAGGCCAGGGGCTAACTATGGATCAGACCATTAATTACTCACATCCAAGTTCAAGTTGAAGCTGAAGAAAATTAGAATAAGTCCACGAGAGTCAAAGTATGACCTTGAGTATATTCCACCTGAATTCAGAGCCATCTCAAGAGTAGATTTTACGCTTTGAATGACTGAAGACCAGAAAAGTCATGGAATGACATCAAGGACATTATATATGAAGAAAGCAAGAGGTCATTAAAAAGACAAGAGAAAACAAAAAACACCTAAATGGATGTCCAAAGAGACTCTGAAACTTGCTCTTGAATGTGTCGAGTAGCAAAAGTGAAAGGAAAAAAATGATGAAGTAAAAGAGCTGAACAGAAGATTTCGAAGGGCAGCTAGAAAAGACAAAGTAAAGTGTTATGAAGACATGCATAAAGACCTGGAGATAGAAATTCAAAAGAGGAGAACACACTCAGCATTTCTCAAGCTGAAAGAGCTGAAGAAAAAATTCAAGCCTTGAGTTGCAATACTGAAAGATTCCACAGGGAAAACATTAAACAATGCAGGAAGTATCAAAAGAAGATGGAATGAATACACAGAATCACTATACCAAAAAGAATTGGTTGACGTTCTGCCATTTCAGAAGACAACATATGATCAGGATCCTGTGGTACTAAAGGAAGAAGTCCAAGCTGCACTGAACGCACTGGAGAAAAACAAGGCTTCAGGAATTGACGGAATACCAGTGGAGATGTTTCAACAATCGGATGCAGTGCGAAAAGTGCTCACTCATCTATGCCAAGAAATGTGGACAATATCTACCTGGCCAATCCACTGGAAGAGATCCGTATTTATGCCTATTCCCAAGGTGATCCAACTGCATGTGGAAATTATTGAACAATATCATTAATATCACATGCAAGAAAAATTTTGCTGAAGATCATTCAAAAGTGACTGCAACGATACATCGACAGGGAACTGCCAGGAATTCAAGCTGGATTTAGAAGAGGACCTGGGACCAGGATATCATTGCTGATTTCAGATGGATCCTGACTGAAAGCAGAAAACACCAGAAAGATGTTTGCCTGTGTTTCATTGACTATGCAAAGGCATTCGACTGTGTGGACCATAACAAATTACGGATTACATTGTGGAGAATGAGACTTCCAGAACACTTAATTGTGCTCATGAGGAATCTGTACATGGATCAAGAGGCAGCTGCTGGAACAGAATAGGGGGTTGCTGCATGGTTTAAAGTCAGGAAAGGTGTGTGTCAGGGTTATATACTTTCACCATACTTATTTAATCTGTATGCTGAGCAAATAACCCAAGAAGCTGGACTATATGAAGAAGAATGGAGCATCAGAATTGGAGGAAAATCCATTTCATCACCCTAATCCAAGTGATCAAACTTAGCCCCGCTAATGGTAGAAACAAGTGTTATGGCTCCTGATGACATAATCTAGCCAAAATGTTTAACACGAGTCCAGCAAACTTTTAGACCTTTCAGTTTATAGAAAGTACAGGGGGTGATGAAAAGTTAAACAGTAGCACCAGGAAACACCCAGACAGAATAAGGTGAATCATTCTGTGGGATAATTGATCAAGCTTATCGAACAAGTCAGTGTGCAATGGGAAAAAACGAAGGGGTGGTGATAGAGCGGCAGAGAGCTGAGAGACATACAACTAGATTCAATGTGTGGACCTGGATAAACACTAGTTTGGAAAAATAAGCTCTAATTGGGGGATAACTGAGGAAGCTTCAATATGTATAGACTACTAGGCGAGCTAAAAATTTATTGACTTACAGAGGTAAAGATCATTAACTAAGGATATCAGGTTATAAAACAGCTTGTACAGTATTATTTCATTGTCATAAAAATACATACACATATATACATCTAAAATTATTGCAGTCATTAGCACTAGGTACCAAAGAGTCTAAAACTCTAATAGCATTGAACCATGGCACTCCCACACAAGGCACACAATTCTTTTAATTTTTTAATAAAGAAATAAGTTTTATTACAAAAGCCATATATGTGCATTGAGAAAGTTAGAAAATATGATAGGCAAAAATAAGAAAATAAAGTCATCATATTCCTACTACCCAGAGATTATCTCTGTTAATACTTCTTTATGGTAAAAGGATACAACCCTGACACATACCTTTCCTGATTTTAAAACATGCAGTATACCCTTGTTGTGTTTGAATGGCTGCCTCACCATCTATGTACAGGTTCTGCATAGACACAAGTTAAGTGTTCTGGAATTTTCATTCTTTGCAATGTAACCCATAATTTGTTATGATCCATGCCACGCAGTTGAATTCCTTTGCATAGTCAATAAAACATAGGGAAACATCTTTCTGGTATTCTCTGCTTTCAGCA
The DNA here is from genome assembly GCF_030014295.1 of Loxodonta africana. Lineage (NCBI taxonomy): Eukaryota > Metazoa > Chordata > Mammalia > Proboscidea > Elephantidae > Loxodonta > Loxodonta africana. The sequence continues at coordinate 169,656,645 of NC_087345.1, read as the reverse complement.
AAGTTCCATGTGACATCAGCAATGATATCCCTCCTTCCACGTCCTACTGAATTTCCAACAGTTCTGTGTGGATGTATTGCTACAACCATTTTTGAATTAAGTTCAGCAAAATTTTACTTGTGTGCAATATTAATGATATTGTTCGATAATTTCCACATTCTGTTGGACCAACTTTCTTTGGAATGGACACAAATATGGACCTCTTCCAGTGGGTTGACCAAGTACCTGTTTTCCAAAATCTTGGCATAGACAAATGAGTGCTTCCAGCATTGCATTCCTTTGTTGAAACATCTCAGTTGATGCTACGTCAACTCCTGGAGCCTTGTTTTTAGCCAACGTCTTCAGTGCAGCTTGGACTTTTTCCCTCTATACTCTCAGTTCTTTATCATATGCTACCCCCTGAAATGGTTGAACATAGACCAATTCTTTTTGGTACAGTGACTCTGTGTATTCTTTCGTCTTCTTTTGATGCTTCCTGTGTCATTCAATATTTTTGCCCATGGAATCCTTCAATATTGCAACTCGAGGTTTGAATTTTTTCTTCAGTTATTTTAGCTTGAGAAATGCCAAGCGTGTTCTCCTCTTTTTGTTTTCTAACTCCAGGGCTTTTCATGTTTCATTATAATACTTTACTTTGTCTTCTCTAGCTGCCCTTTGAAATCTTCTTTTCAGCTCTTTTACTTCATCATTTCTTCCATTTGCTTTAGCTACTCTGCGTTCAAGGGCAAGTTTCAGAGTCGCTTTTGACATTTATTTTGGTCTTTCTCTCTTTCCCATCTTTTTAATGACCTCTTACTTTCCTCGTGTATGATATCCTTGATGTCATCCCACAATTTGTCTGGTCTTCAGTCATCAGTGTTCAATCTGTCAAATATGTTCTTGAGATGGTCTCTAAATTCAGGTGGGATACACTCAAGATTGTATTTTGACTCTCATGGACTCATTTTAATTTTCTTCAGCTTCAACTTGAATTTGCATATGAGTAATTGATGGTCTGTTCCACAGTCGGACCCTGGCCTTGTTCTGACTGATGATATTGAACTTTCCCATTGTCTCTTTCCATAGATGTAGTTGGTTTGATTTGTGTGTTTTCCATCTGTCAAGGTCCATGTGATAGGCACCATTTACATTATTGAAAAAATGTATTTGTAATAAATAGGTTGTTGATCTTACAAAATTCTATCATGTGATCACTGGCATTATTTCTATCACCAATGTCATGTTTCTTAACTACTGATCCTTCTTCTTTGCTTCCAACTTTTGCATTCCAATCACCAGTAATTATCAATGCATCTTGATTGCATATTTGATCAATTTCAGGCCACAGAAGTTGGTAAAGATCTTTAATTTCTTCATCTTTGGCATTAGTGGTTGGTATGTAAAGTTGAATAACAGGTGTATTAACTGGTCTTCCTTGTAGGCATATGGATATTATCCTATTACTGGTAGCATTGTACCTCAGGATAGATCTTGATATGTTCTTTTTGACAATGAATGTGACATTGTTCCTCTTCAATTTATCATTCCCGGCATAGTAGACCATATCATTGTCTGATTCAAATAGCCAATACCAGTCCATTTTAGCTCACTAATGCCAAAGATATATATCTTCAAGAGTTCCATTTCATTTTTGACAACTTCCAGTTTTCTTAGATTCATACTTTGTACATTTCACCTTCTGTTTATCAATGGATGTTTGAAGCAGTTTCTTCTCATTTTGAGTCATGTTACATCAGCAAATGAAAGTCCCAAATGCTTTACTCCATCAATGTCATTAAGGCTGACTCTACACTGAGGAGGTAGTTCTTCCCCATTGGTATTTTGAGTGTCTTCCAACCTGAGGGGCTCATCTTCTGGCACTATATCAGGCAATGTTCCACTGTTATTCATAAAGTTTTCACTGGCCGATTTTTCAAAAGTAGATTACCTGGTCCTTCTTCCTAGTTGGTCTTAATCTAGAAGCTCAGCTGAAACCTTTCCATCATGGGTGACCCTGCTGGTATTTGAAATACCAGTGGCATAACATACTTATTCAGTCTGTATGCTGAGCAAACCATCTGAGAATTTGAACTATATGAAGAAGAACATGGTAACAGGATTGGAGGAAGACTCATTCACAACCTAAGATATGCAGATGACACAGCCTTGCTTGTTGAAAGCAAAGAGGTTTTGAAGCACTTATTAATGAAGACAAAATATTACAGCCTTCAGTATGGATTACACCTCAATATAAAACAAAAATCCTCACAACTGGATTAATAAGCAACATCACGATAAACGGAGAAAATACTGAGGTTGTAAAGGATTTCATTCTTCTTGGATCAACAATCAACACCCATAGAAGCAGCAATCAAGAAATCAAACAGTGTGTTGTATTGGGCAAATCTGCTGCAAAAGACCTCTTTAAAGTGTTAAAAACAAAGATGTCATTCTGAGGACTAAGGTAGATGTGCCTGACTCAAGCCATGGTATTTTCAACTACCTCATATGCATGGGAAATCTGAACAATGAATAAGGAAGATCAAAGAAGAATTGATGCCTTTGAGTTCTGGTGCTGGTGAAGAATATTAAATATACCATGGACTGCCAGAAAAGCAAACAAATCTGTCTTGGAAGAAGTACAGCCAGAATGCTCCTTAGAAGTGAGGATGGCAAGAGTTCTTCTCACATACTTTAGACATGTTATCAAGAGGGACCAGTCCCTGGAGAAGGACATCATGCTTGGCAAAGTATAGGGTCAACGAAAGAGAGGAAAACCCTCAATGAAAGGGACTGACATAGCGGCTACAACGACAGGCTCAAGCATAACAATGATTGTGAGAATGGTGCAGGACTGGGCAGTGTTTCATTCTGTTGTACATAGGGTTGCTATGAGTCAGAACTGACTCGATGGCACCTAACAACAACAACGCCTTTTTAATCGTTCTTTCACATAATTCTCATAGGATAAAAGCCTGAAGTAGTGTGGGTAAGAGATAGGTCTTCCGTTACCTAAACCAAAAACAGGTTGCCATCAAATCAATTCCAACTCCTGGTAACCCCATGTGTGTCAGAGTAGAGCTGTGTTCCATAGGGTTTTCAATGGCTGATCTTTTTGGAAACAAATCAACAAGGTTTTCTTCCAAGGAGCCTCTGTGTGGACTTGAACCTCCAACCTTTCATTAGCAGCCAAGCTCATTAACCATTTGCACCATACCAAGCCTTTGCCTATTTCTTGCCAGTCAAATTTTCTCTATTTCCCTCATAGCTCCTAAGCTTCAGCCTTAAGCCATAATGATTTGTCAGTGGAAATCTAATTTACAGTTTTTTTTTTTAACAAACAAATAAAACCTTTCATCTTGCCTGTTCAGATAAAGACAACACTTAACAATAACTGAGAATGTAACTGCTTTCATAATTTCGAAAGGTACACATCATTGTGTGATTTTGTCCTTGACAATGGCTTGTATCCCCTTTTAAAACACTTTCCACACTTTTAAGCCTTGGAAACAGAATTTTTAAACCTATTTTAACATTCTACAAATAAAGGGTTACACTGAATTTTTAAAGTCATTAGCTAAAAAAAAAAATGCATTTTCTAACTAATTTGCAAGAAGAACTGATTAATGTCAGGAAAATTTGTAAACATAATTTTAACAAAGCCCTTTGCATTATTGGTGAATGGAGCTGAAAATGAGTAGTAAACACAGTAGGAAATCCACTTTTCCATTTGAATCTATGTACTTTCCTGAGTATCTCTATTAGAGATGACAACATTAAACCCAAGTCTCTAATTAAACTGAAAGAGCCCCAGTGCACAACAGGTAAGCACTCAGCTGCTAACCAAAAGGTTAACAGTTCAAACCCACCCAACCTCCTTTCTTCGGGAAAAATACTTGGAGATCTGCTCCCATAAAGATTACAGCCTAGAAAACCCTGTGGGGCAGTTCGATTCTGTCACATGGGGTCACTACGAGTCGAAAATCAACTCCACCTAACAACAACAACAATTAAACTGAACTTGGTGTCTTAGTCATCTAGTACTGCTATAATAGAAATACCACAAGTGGATGACTTTAATAAAGAGAAATTTATTCTCTCACGGTCTAGTAGGTTACAAGTCCAAATTCAGGGTGTCAGTTCCAGGGGGAGTCTTTCTTTTTTTATCAGCTCTGGAGAAAGGTCCTTGTCCTCAATCTTCTCCTGGTCGAGGAGCTTCTCAGGGCAGGGACCCCGGGTCCAAAGGACCCACTCTACTCCTGGTGCTGCTTTCTTGGTGGTATGAGGTCTCCAACTCTCTGCTTGCTTCTCTTTCCTTTTTATCTCTTGAGAGATAAAAGGTGGCGCAGGCCACACCCCAGAGAAACTCTCTTTACATCAGGATCAGGGAGGTGACCTCAGTAAGGGTGGTGTTACAATCCCACCCTAATCCTTTTTAACATAAAATTACAATCACAAAATGGAGGACAACCACAGAATACTGGGAATCATGGCCAAACCATGTTGATACACACATTTTTGGGGGGACATAATTCAATCCATGCACTTCAGTTCCAACATTTTAATCACTGTACCTCATACTGTTCAATCAAGAGTTTCAAAAAGCATGGAGCAATTCAAACTGCATTGCTCTCACCAAAAATAGCATTCCTGATAATATTAACAACTAATCATTAACAATAATATTCGGGTAGGAGCAAAAATATTTTGTAACATTAATAGAAACAAAAATTATCTTAAAATATCATTTATTTCTTCTTTGTCTTTTAAAAATTTACTGTTTGCGTGTTTTACAATTTATAAAAAATTAGCATAATGTACCATTTATAAGTGTGTGTGTGTATATATATATATATATAAAAAGCCACAGAAACCCTGGTGGCATAGTGGTTAAGTGCTACGGCAGCTAACCAAAGGGTCAGCAGTTCGAATCCACCAGGTGCTCCTTGGAAACTCTATGGGGCAGTTCTACTCTGTCCTATAGGGTCGCTATGAGTCGGAATCGACTCGACAGCAGTGGGTTGGGTATTAGAACCACTTGCTCAAAATACGGGGGCCCTGGTGGCACAGTGGTTAAGCATTTGGCTGCTAATCAAAAGGTTGGTGGTTCAAATCCACTAGTTGCTCCTTGGAAACCCTATGGGGCAGTTCAACTCTGTTCTATGGAGTCGCTATGAGTTGAAATTGACTGGATGGCAATGGATTGGGGCTCAAAATACTTCTACTGATAAGATTGCACTGAAAAACATTTTTATAGACCAGTTTTTCCCAGAGTATGGCTTGAGGAGGATCTGAATCAGAATCACTATAGAGCTTGAAGCTCAGAAAACCTGATTTTGAGTATGGTTGGGCCCTGGAAACTGCATTTTTAACAAGTACCTTCAGATGATTCCGCTTAAGGTGACTCATGGGCTACATGTTGGAAAACATGGCACTGAAGGAAAGAAAAGGCATTCCGTGCAGACCATCACATCAGTTGCCCTCTTATCAACCCTGACTTATGGCAACCCCACGTGCGCCGGAGTAGAACTGGGCTCTGTAGGGTGTTTGGTGGCTGATTTCTTGAAGTAGATTGGTAGGCTTTTCTTCTGATAAGCCTCTGGGTAAACTTGAACCTCCAAGCTTTTAGTTAACTGTTTGTACCACCCAGAGACACTGTGGAGGCCACACATGATTGTAAATAAAGCAATTCCACACATGCAGTGCCTATAGTCAGCTGTCTCCTTGCTAGTTTTGTTGAGGGAAGGAATTTGCAAAATTGACCTTGTTCTAGTGTATAAAATCTCTGATCCTTAGTGAAAATGTTATTTCCTGAAGCTGTGATTCTGCATCAACTGTCCCTGGCAGGGTTTTATAATGAGCCTGTTTTCTGCAATTCCAGCAGTGGTGGCATGTATTAATCATCATGGGAGCATTGGAGGGTAAACTCATGAAGAGGCTTCAGTAAATACAATTTCGTTTTGATTCATCAGAGAGACAAGCTTAGTTAATTCACTAAAAACATTCCCAGCAACTAGTACCCCTCTTAAGACACAGGCAAAGGGCCACTGCTCTGAGCCCAGCTTTTTAAAGGGCCACATAACACACACACACACACACGCATATGCATACATGAAAGAACACATGGGCGACTCCATCCGTTGGGATTTAGCGTTTAACAGGGCACAGTGCAACTCTACACCTAAACATCTGCTCTTGTGACTAACACCATTCAGCTCCCACAGAAATGCTTCTGTACATCTTTTGCCTTACGTCCTCAATGTAAAAGCTGATCACATTCAAATGTTGCAATGGTTTGGGCTGTGCTTCTAAGAACACTGGAGATGGATCCTGCTTTAGAGAGCAGGGGGAAAAGGCATGTTAATCAGCTTGGCGCATCCTTCTTCTCCCGTACCATGGATGCAGTATATTTCTGCCTTCCCTTACCGCGTCTTATCTCCCAGTAGTGCCTGGCACTCTTTCCCATTTCTCTAGTACATGGTTCTGGAGGTATTCAACAGTTAGGGAAGTCTTTGCAGCAGTTTCACGTGGCAACAAACGAAAACATTTTGCAATACTGAACAATTCCTATTACTCCTAACTTTGTACATATGTAAACCCAGACAAATCATTCATGAAATCTGATACCAACACTTTGTGTTGACAACTCGCTGTTCATTGAACAGTAGCACTGAAAATAATTTTATTTTCCAAAAAAATTAAGTAAAAATTTCAGCTTCATTTAAAATGTTTGTCTTCATTGTGTTTCTTTCCCCCTCTTAATTTTAATAGATAATTTGAGTATTTTAGAATAAAAGTAGCACTTCATACATAACATATATGAAAATGAGTTTAATTTTTAGATTTTCAACATTTAATATAGAATGTACTTTCATGAGATTCTTCATGAAAGTATATTCAAATTTTGGACACTTTTAATAGTTGCATTTTACTTGCAATCCTTTAGAACACAAATATGAGAGAATATTGATAATAACACAATTAGTGATTTTTGCTGAAATGACAAGAAAAATAAATTTAATGGAATAAATACATAATAACCTATTATGTCTCCTTCATTTTATTACTCATCTAAACACTGCCAGCCCAACAACAGAATATCCAGACATGTGCAATAACAATTAAATGTACTTGTCTTTGATATATTGCCAACAAAAATGATAGTGTTACACGTAGTGGTTGATTTCTCATTAAGATGGTATATTTGTCAAGGTGGGAGGTTGGGACTGATTTTCTTTAACAGTTTTTTTTTTTAGCTCAATTTATCATTTTTTAAATATTTAGACATATGGTATGTGGGCGTTCATTTGTACTCTTGCCTTGGGCTAATTAATGTTGAGGGCAGGCCCGACAACCACAACAAAAGAAACAAGACAAAACAAACCAAAACAGAGACAAAACAACTAGAAGAGGTGTGTGAACTTGTAGTGGCCAGTATCATCTCCTTAGGCTCCTAAATCAAAGCTACTCAGTGTCATCCCGCTCTAGATAAGCTACTTACATACATGCTGTATCTACTCCGGAAAGAAAACAAAATTTTAGGCTTGCAGGGGCTATTCCAAGGCACACTGTTTTTCACTGCCGCACCACTTCATCGTCCAGTGGAAAGGATGCTCTCCAGATTCAGCGACCCCTCAGAATGTTCAACAGGTCCTGGCTTTTCAGTGCCGGCTCACACATGAAGGCCAGCAAGAAGTACAGCTTTTTTTGCCATGATATTGGGGCTGTGAAGTTATCGTATGCCAGGTAACACTGAGATTCCACTTGTCTCCACCTGGGAAAAATGTCATCTACAGAAGGAAAGACAAACACATTGACCTTGAATTTTTTGTTGTTTAGTGGGAGCTTAAAGTGGTGCAACTACATATTTAGCTGAATGCGGTCAAGCTTTTAAAATTCTTTCTCTCTGCCCTTTCTATTTACCTTCAAGTTAGGTGATTCAGCACACAAACTCTGATGTCTGACTCAGTTCAAATCCTGCCTCCACACGTCACAGATTTCAGGCAATTCTAGGCCCAGGTGTCCTCTTCTACAAAATGGATATGTACCCTAAAGAGTGACTGTGAGAATTGTATGAGTTAAGTGTCTAGAACAGTCCATTGGCATATAGTAAGTGCTGTGTAAGTATCAGGAGGCATCCCTGGTTGGCACAAATGGCTAAGCACTTGGCTGCTAAATGAAAGGTGGGCAGATTGAATCTGCCCAGAAGCACCTCGGAAGAAAGGCCTTCTGAAAAATCAGCCACTGAAAACCCTATGGAGCACAGTTCTACTCGGACACACATGGGGTTGCCATGAGTTGGAATCTACTTGACAGCAACTAGTTTGATTTGATTTTTTTTAACTATGAGGTAAAATTTTTAAATATCCTTAATTATGTCCCCATTTATAAGAGTCTGGAAGACCACTTTCAAGAGATATGCCTTGAGCTGACTGCTACTGCAGGTCCAACCAGAATTTGTGACATTTGAACACTCTAAGTGTCCCCTTATCCTAGGCTTCAAACTATTTAAATTACACAATTAATTGGCATAAGACCTTTTTTTCCTTTTTCCTTTCCCCTAGCCCAAACTCCCTTCTAAACAGTATTTGTGTTCATCTAAAACATCGGAGTAGTTCCTGGGTGGAGCCAGTGGTTAAACCACTCGACCCCTAACAGAAAAGTTGGACGTTCGTGTTCACCCAGGGTTGCCTCGAAAAAAAGGCCTGGCAATCTGCTTCCAAAAAACCAGACACTGAAAACCTTATGGAGCCAAGTTCTATTCTGACACACATGAGGTCACCATGAGTCCGAGCTGACTCCACGGCAACAGATGGTTACAACATCAAAGCACATTTAACGAGCGTCAAGGAAAAACAAAACGGAAGATGCCTAATCACTGGGCTCACTGTGTAGTCCTCGTGTGCAGATCTGACCGCTCCTTCCCACCAGCTGCCGGCCTGCAGGGCTGCAGCCCAGCGACTTGGGCAAGCATTCACCTCCTCACGCTGGGGAGGCTTCTCTCTACAAACCAAACCCAAAACCCATTGCCCTCGAGTCGATTCCCACTCGTGGCAGCCCCAGCTATAGGTCAGAGGAGAACTGTCCCATAGGGTTTCCAAGGCTGTGATCTTTTCAGAAGCAGACTGCCACATCTTTCTCCCAGACTGGCTGGTGGGTTCAAGCCAACAACCTTTCACTAAGCAGCCCACCACCTAACCACTGCGCCACCAGGGCTCCTTTCTCTCTACAAGCCCCCGGAGTTACTTTACTGCTACACACAAAAAGTCTATTCACAACTCCTCTCCTCCAAGCCCCCTCTCCCTTCAACACTATCCCAAAAGCAGGTGTAAAATTGGAGGGACAGGTGATGAAGCAGGTTAGACAAAACACGGACAAGGGAATGAAAGAAAGACCATGTGTTTACTGTTACCACACTGTTTTTTTTTTTTTTTCCCCCAACGGAAGCCCTGCAAATCTCAAAACCCAGAGGTTTTTGGTCTAAAACTTGAAAAATCCTGATGTAAGAGATGAAAATGCTGTTTTTCAATCAGGCTCAGATTTCTGAAATAATGCTGTCCTTTTTGCGTGTTTTCGGGAAGGATGTTGGTAATATGGGTACAAAGTCTTTAGCAGAAACATAAAATAGTCATTCTATCGTCTTCAAGCTCCCTTGTGAATTTCTACAGATGATTTATAGATTTACTGGATTCCAGCAAGCTTTATATCAGATACCCTAAAACTCTTTCGATGAGGTATATTTGTTTTCCTGAGCTTTCTTAACAGGTTCGTAAGCTAGGCAAGGAGCATGTCTTTTCAATCAAATCCGATGCAGTTCTTGGCACAGGATTTTGCACGCAGGTGCTCCATAAATAGTTATTGTTGATTGTTAAAAAGAAAACAATGAAAATATAGTTAAACATGAAAAAATAGTAAGAAAACGGTAATGCTTAAAAATTAATTCTCTATTTTTTCTTAAAAATTGCATTTTTCACAATTACAACAAAGCATAAGCATCAAAACCCGAACAGCAATACTGTGCCTACGTGTACATCAATTCCTTAAAAAACTAGCTAAAATAATAATAATGAAAAAGAACAAGCATCGTAAAAAGTAAAAATAATGAGGGTGATTCCCCCAGCACATGCAACCCGTCCTCAGGAGTGGCAGGGAGAAAGCCCTTTCCATTCCGTCTTTCTAGTTCCCTTGATTGTGGAGCCCCTAGTCATCTAGAAAACACTTCTCTGAAGCCCACCTGTGGCAACTAAGATCCTCTTGGTACAGGTGTGCATTATTTAGGGGATAGACTAAGTCCTTAGCAAGGAAACCTCCAAATACAGTGACTTAAGTAAAGAGAAGTTTATTTCTCAGCCACAACAGTCTAGAGCTGAATAGCCTAGGTTAACCAAAAACCAAACACATTGCTGTCGAGTCGATTCTAACTCATAGCGACCCTGTAGGAAAGAGTAGAACTGCCCCATAGGGTTTCTAAGGAGCGACTGGTGGAATCAAACTACCCAGCTTTGAGTTAGCAGGCATAGCTCTTAACCACTGTGCCACCAGGGTTCTAAAGAGTAGAACTGCCCCATAGGGTTTCCAAGGCTGTAAATCTTCACAGAAGCTGACTGCCACATCTTTCTCCCGTGCAGCCACTGGTGGTTTCGAACAACTGACGTTTTGGTTAGCAGCCAATTTCTTTACCCACTGTGCCACCAGCAGCCTTAGTCTAGGTCAGGGGTCAGCAAATCACCACCCTGGAGCCAAATCTGGCCTGCTGTTTCTGAAGTAGGCATGGTTTTCATATCTTCAAATGATTGGAAAAAATCAAAGGAAGAAAAATATTTTGTGGCACATGAAAATTATATAAAATTCAATCTTTAGTGTCCATAAAATACAGTTTTATTGAAATATAGGGACACAAATTTATTGACTCATTCATAGCAAGTATTGTCTCTGAATGCGTCTGCACTGCAGTGGCAAAGCTGAAGAATTGCAACAGAGCCCATAAGGTTTGCAAAGCCTGGAAACATTGACTGTTTGCCAAACCCAGGTCTAGGCTGGCAGGGCAGTTCTCACTCACTGTTTCCATTTAAGGCCCCAGGTTCCTTCCTGCTTGTGGCTCTGCTGTGCCTTAACGCTGTCATCTGCTCAGCTGATGCTGGCCCATTGCCACTTCCATATTCCAGGACTCGGAAGCAGGGAAAGTTAAAAGGGAGGGCAAAAAAACTTCCTTCTAAGCACGTGAAGAAGTTGCACACATCACTTCTGCTCACATTCGTTTGGTGACTTCTTCACATATCCTACACAAACCAGAAAAAAAAAACCAAACCCAGTGCTGTTGAGTCGATTCCGACTCCTAGCGACCCTATAGGACAGAGTAGAACTGCCCCCTAGAGTTTCCAAGGAGCACCTGGTGGATTCAAACTGCCGACCCCTTGGCTAGCAGCCGTAGCACTTAACCGCTACGCCACCAGGATTTCCATAGCCTACACAGAGGTGGAAAATGGGAGCAGGGAGGATGAATTGGGGGGATCAATCGAAAGTTTGATGCAGCATGAAGCTCTACATTAATCAAATTTTAAAAAGCTGTGGAGGACCTTAAGTCTGTTAGCCTTCAAATGCAGGTAGTTCTACTAGCTTATGGTCAAAAGTCTTCTCCATATTAACACTTTGCACCACTCAGGGACCATAAATGTTCAGAGGAGAACAGTTAAATAGAGTGTGGACACTACATAAGCAGTTAGTTGTACAAACCATTAACGAGCTTGGCTGCTAACAGGAAGATTGGAAGGTTGAGTCCATCTAAAAGCACCTGGGAAGAAAGGCCTGGCAATCTATTTCTATAAAAATTCAGCTATGGAAAACCCTATGGAATACCATTCTGCTTTGACACACAGAGTAGAACCTGCTTGAAAGCAACTGGTTATGTCACATTTAAAAAGAACGGGTTACATTTATCAGAAGCCCTGCTGACGCAGTGGTTAAGGTTTACGGCTGCTAACCGAAAGGTGAGCAGTTTGAATCCACCAGGCACTCCTTGGAATTTATACGGGGCAGTTCTACTCTGTCCTATAGGATAGCTATGAGTCGGAATCAACTCAACAGCAATGGGCTTGGTTTTTGGTTAATATGAAAGTTCTCTACGAAATTATAGAGTAGAAAAAAGCAAGTTGTAGCATAATACTTACATTGTGATTCCATTTATCTAAAAAAAAGTATTCAAAAACAAAACCATAAATTTTTGTTTGTATTCATGTATGTAATGCATAGAAAAACTTGAAAGAGTGCACATCAGGCCAGCAATACCCACCTCTGAATGGCTGCCTCTGGGGAATTCGACTGCGTGGAGGTAGCCGAAGGGGGGTTTTCACTTGTACTCTGTTATGATTGTTTGAGAGGGAATTTATGGAAAAGACCCCCTAAGACAGAAAGCGTTGTTTATCCTGTAATTAAAGTGAAATTATAAACAAAGCAAAAATGTTTGTGAGACACGTTGGTGCCAACGATTCTACTAGTTTGCTCATAGAGGAAACGGTAGAAGCATCTTTCATTGCCTGATATGGTGTCCCACTGTGTCCTCCAAGATACATCTCTGCCAGTCTAACTGGCCAAGTGTAGTGGGAACCTGCTATCCATTCATAAATTTACTATTTTATACCATTTGGGAGGAAAGTGACAGCCATTCCTGGCTTTGTAATTTATTTCATTGCCTATAAGTAGTAAATGGAAAAGGAAGTTTAAAAAACATTGGTTTTCAAAAACTTTGGCCCATGTTTGTTCTGAAATAGCAGGGTACATTGGTAACATACCAAAATGCTAAAACTGAAGCCCCTCTTTCTTTCTTTACTGAAACCAAAAAACCCATTGCCGTCAAGTCAATTCTGACTCATAGCAACCCTACAGGGTAGAATAGAACTGCCCCATAGGGTTTCCAAGGAGCAATTGGTGGATTCGAACTGCCAGCCTTTTGGTTAGCAGCCAAGTGCTTAACCACTGTGCCACCTTGCTTCTAAGAAGCATTCCGACTGCACTTCTTCCGAGACAGATTTGTTCATTTTTCTGGCAATCCATGGTATATTCAATATTCTTTGCCAATATAATTTAAAGGCATCAATTCTTCTCAGTCTTCCTTATTTGTTATCCAGCTTTTGCATGCATATGAGGTGAGTGAAAATACCATGGCTTGGGTCAGGTGCATCTACCTTAGTCCTCAAAGTAACAACTGTACTTTTTAACACTTTAGAGAGGTCTTTTGCAGCAGATTTTCCCAATGCAATTCCTTGACCGCTGCTTCCATGGCTGTTGATTGTGGATCCAAGTAAAATGAAATCCTTGACAGCTTCAAAATTTTCTCCATTTATTATGATGTTGCTTATTGGTCTATTTGTGAGGATTTTTGTTTTCTTTATGTTGAGGTATAATCCGTACTGAAGGCTGTAGTCTTTGATATTCATCAATAAGCGCTTCAAGTCCTCTTCCCTTTTAGCAAGCAAGGTGTGTTATCTGCATATCACAGGTTGTTAGTGAGTCTTCCTCCAAACCTGATGCCACATTCTTCTTCATATACTTGATCTTCTCCGATTATTTGTTCAGCATACAGATTGAATAAGTGTGGTGAAAGGATACAACCCTGATGCACACCTTTCCTGATTTTAAACCACTCAGTATGCCTTTGTTCTGTTTGAAGGACTGCCTCTTGGTCTATGTACAGGTTTCCCCTGAGCATAAATAAGTGTTCTGTAATAGGTAAAAATAATAGGTAGGTAACTCTTTATTCTTTGCAATGTTATCCTTAATTTGTTATGGTCCACCCAGTTGAGTTCCTTTGCATAGTCAATAAAACACAGGAAAACATCTTTCTGGCATCCTTTGCTTTCAGCCAAGACCCATCTGACATCAGCAATGATATCCCTCGCTCCACAGCCCCTTCTGAATCCACCTTGAATTTCTGGCAGTTCCCTGTGGATGTACTGCAGCAACTACTTTCGAATCTTCAGCAAAATTTTACTTGTGTGTAATATTAATCATATTGTTCAATAATTTTCACATTTTGTCAGATCGCCTTTCTTTGGAATGGGGACAAATATGGGTCTTCCAGTCAGTTGGCCAAGTAACTGTCTTCCAAATTTCGTGGCATAGATGAGCAAGTGCTTCCAGCATTGCGTCCATTTGTTGAAACATCTCAGTTGGTATTCCATCAATTCCTGGAGCCTTGATTTTAGCCAATGCCTTCAGTGCAGCTTGGGCTTCTTCCTTCAATACCATCAGCTCTTGATCATATCCTACCTCTTAAAATACTGAATGTCAACGAATTCTTTTGGTACAGTGACTATATATATTCCTTCCATCTTCTTTTGATTCTTCCTGCATCATTCAGTATTTTGCCCGTGGAATCCTTCAATAGTGCAACCTGAGGCTTGATTTTTTTTCCTTCAGTTTGTTCAGTTTGAGAAATGCCGAGTGTGTTCTTCCCTTTTGGCTTTCTAACTCCAAGTGTTTGCACGTTCCGTTATAATACTATACTTTGTCTTCTCGAGCGGCCCTTTGAAATCTTCTTATGTTCAACTCTCTCACTTCACCATTTCTTCCATTCACTTTAGCTATTACATTCAAAAGCAAGTTTCAGGGCCTCTTCTGACAACCACTTTGGTCTTTTCTTTCCTTCCTATCTTTTCAATGACCTTTTGCTTTCCTCATGTATGATGTCCTTGATGTCATCATACAACTCAACTGGTGTTCCGACATTAGTGTTCAGTGTGCCAAATCTATTCTTCAGATGGTCCCTAAACTCAGGTGGGATATTTTCAAGGTCATACTTTCTCTTGGACATGCTTTAATTTTTTTCCAGCTTCAACTTGAACTTGCATATTAGCAATTGATGGTCTGCTCCACAATTGGCCCCTGGCCTTGTTCTGGCTGATGATATTGAGCTTCTCCATCGTCTCTTTCCACAGATGTAGTCGATTTGATTCTTGTGTATTCCATCTGGTGAGGTCCACATGTACAGTCACAGTTTATGTTGTTGAAAAAGATATTCCAATGAGTAGGTTGCTGGACTTACAAAATTCTATCATGTGATCTCCAGCATTGTTTCTATCATCAATGCCATATTTTTCAACTACTGATCCTTGTTCTTTGCTTGCAACTTTCTCATTTCAATCACCAGTAATTATCAATGCATTTTGATTGCATATTTGATCACATGTTTGATCAATTTCAGACTGCAGAAGTTGGTAAAAAAAAAAAAAAAAAGAATCTTCAATTTCTTCATCTTTGGCATTACTAGTTGGTGCATAAATTTGAATAATAGTCATATTAACTGGTCTTCCTTGTAGGCATATGCATATTATCCTATCACTGACAGTGTTGTACTCCAGCATAGACCTTGAAATGTTCTTTTTGACATGCAGTTCCTCTTCAATTTGTCATTCCCAGCATAGTAGACCACGTGATTGTCTGACTCAAAATGGCTAATATCAGTCTGTTTCAGCTCACTAATGCCTAAGATACATCTATCTCAAGCGTTTCATTTCATTTTTGGCAATTTCCAATTTTCCTAGATTATATTGGATTCCATATTCTGATTATTAATGGATGTTTGCAGCTGTTTCTTCTCATTTTGAGTCACACCACATCAGCAAATGAAGGTCCCAGAAGCTTTAATCCATCCATGTCATTACGGTCTAATCTACTTTGAGGAGGCAGCTCTTCCCCAGCCCCTGAGGGGCCCATCTTCCAGCACTATATCAGACAATGTTCTGCTGCTATTCATAAGGTTTTCACTGGCCAATTTTTTAAAAGTAGATTGCCAGGTCCTTCTTTCTAGTCTGTCTTAGTCTGGAAGCTCGGATGAAACCTGTCCGCCAGCGTGATCCTGCTGATATTTGCAAATGGGGTAACTTCCAGCATCCCAGCAACAGGCAAGCCACCACAGTAGACAAACTGACAGATGAGTGGTGGTAAAATCATGAAATACAGTTAAATACAAAACAGCACAATTCGTTTGCCTTATTCTAGCGTTTCGGTAGCTACAACATAAAAACAGTTCAATAAATCAGCAGAGGAGTGTGAAATGCAAGGAATTTATATACGTGCCTGTTGCTTTACCTCAGGAGAGCTGACCGGAAATTATGTCGGTGGGATATAATTACAGCTGGATTAATTATAATGTAGCCATCATCATTCATAGAGACCATAGAAGAGAAAGTGTTTCCTCCAATGAATTTTCAGTTCGGTCCCTTTTGTTGTGAAAGGTATTCGCGGAAAGTCCGTGGCTGAAACTCTGTGGGGTATTCTATCCTTAAGTCCCTACAGCAAAGTTTGCAGACTTAAGTTTATGCTGAGCGACACTACGGCAAGTCAAGCGCAGCGTCAACTACATGGTGGAAGCGTTAGCGCTATAACCCCAAGTTATGTAATAAAGAGACCTGAGGATATCCGGAAACCTTATCAAATGATACTCATCTCGCTGGTGCGAAAAAATGTAAACCTCCGTCCCTTTCTGCTTACTGTGCCACCGCAAGCATTTGCCTTCTTGTATTTTGAAAAATAGCATGTTTGAAGATTCTTGATGTTATTAGCCTTGGAAATAATAACTTTAGTGTATATTTTAACCACTTTTAGGCTATATAAAAGAAAGATGCTTAGGTGATCCACCGCCTCAGCGCTAGCCTCCTTTAGAAGGGAAAAAGACAAATCTTTCAGATTTTGCAAAACCTACTTTCACTCTTAAGAGAGATGAAAGATGTCGCTGGGCAGCAGGGCGGGCGGAGAGAGCCAGGGTGCTTTCGCGCCTGGCGCCTTGGAGATCCTCTAGGCTGCCTAAAGTTCTGAGCTTCCGGAGGAACCTAAACTGCAGCTTTAGCTACTGGTGGATTTGAAGTGATGGTGAGGAGCAAATTAATCACCCATAAGCGATTCTAAGAGCCACTGTCTTTCTTTGCACTGTGTCCCAGTTCGGTATTCTTCCAAGTTCCATCCCCTCTGCTCCGTGCGGATCCCTGTCTTTGAGCCCGCGGTCTCCTCCACATCCGGGCCACGCAGGTTGGTCACCTAGGCTTGCCGCGCCCCGAGCTTCTCCCACTCCCCACCCCTGCCCGGCGGCGAGCACAGCCTCTCCAGAGCTAATCCCGGGAGGTGAACGTGTGCCTGGCCTTGACTAAGACATCCAGGACCTCGGAAGGCCAGCGATACCAGAAAAGAGGCTCCCGGGGCTCGAGCATGTCAGTCAATACCTTCATGCGATGTAGGCGTAAATCCGCGCTCTAACTTCACTCTACTAATCGTAAGGAAATGTGGGCCGCGTCACAGTGGCCTCTCCCGCCTAGCCACGCGTAGTGAAATCTCCGGCAGTCCAGTCAGCTGGGACACCGGATTTGCATCGCAGCCTCTCAGCTCCTGGAGCCAGAGCCGGGCGCTCCCGGCGGCTTGTCCAATTTGTCCCCTAAGTGCGAAGGAACTAGCCCCTTTTGCTCAGCGACTGCGAGGCCAGCAGATCTGGAAGCCGCATGCAAGTGGGGAAACTTGGTGGGCCGGGGGCGCCCGAGCAGCGTCCGTAGCCACAGCTCCTCTGCCAGGGGTTAACAGCAGCCCCGGCGGCCGGGCGCGCGCGGAGGTTTCCTCTCCGCTGTCCCGGGAACGTGGATACCGCGATCGCAGGATGTTCGCCGGCTGGGCCCGGCAGTCAGGAAACATGAGAAGGCCTCGGTATTCCTGTTCCGGGGCCGCGCGCGCCCGTCTGGGTAAATAAAGCCGAGACGACGGCGGTGGCGGCGGTGTGCGCGCTGGAGCCCGCGCGAAGAACATGCGGCGGGGATGGGAGTGCGCCTAGCCTCGACCAGGGAGAGCCAGCCGCCCAGCCGCAGGCCGCCGGCCCGGCCGCCACTGGTACAGCCCTCGCGTCGGGGCGTCCCCACCCGGGGCTCGCGGGACAAGAGGGTCGCTCTCGCTCCAGAGCCGCTCATTCCCTATGGCCTGAGCTTACTGGGCGCTCCCTGCCCTTCCCCCCACCTCTGGCCCGAGGTCTGGTGGAGACAAGGCCTGGCTGGCGCCAAAGGCTGGCCCGAGGGTCTCCGCGGAGCTAGGGAGCCCACCTGGCCGCGCAGCCTTTGCTTTGAAATTATTCGCGGGCGTTGGGCGGGGCTGTTCCTCAGGGAGTGAGCTCCCCAGAGGCACTTGGAGTGGATTGGTAAGTAGAGCGACCAGGGCCGGAGAAGAGGCACTGGGGACCTCGCGCTGGCTCCTGGGGAGGGTTAGGAGCCGCCGCCCGCTATGCGCCGGGGCAATGACATGCCCCCGGGGCCCGGGTGCGAAAGGCCAGATCTCTCAGACCTTTCCCGCCCGCTCCCACTGAGCCTACTCCCTGCACATCTGGTTCCCGACAGAACCAGATTGTGTGGTTGAGGTCGCGCTATGTGTGCTTGGGGCAGCCTGGGAAGGGTCCGAGATGGCAAGCCTTGCCGCGGCTTCGCTAGGAAAAACATGCCGTTGCACCTAGAAGGACAAGGCTGGGGTGAGGGGAGGCGCTGGGGCTGCGGAACAGGGTGTTTTACAAATAGAGCAGCGTGAATACAAATCACTGAGCGCACTGATTCAAAAAGGGGAAAAAAGGCGAGTCCTGTGTCTAGAACCGGGGCTGCAAGCATAAAAATGTATTTTAACACTTATCGCTAAGAGTGTGTACACATTTGCAGTCACGTACCTGTCTGCGCAGGGAGGACTCAGTCCTAAGACACGCCGGGTAGCCAGCAGAGGTCTGACTTCACCTCCCCACAAATATCGACGGTAGCCGTTACTTAATCGCTGTGGTCACAGCCCTAAATGTAGCTCGTGGCTGCTGCTGTTGTGGCCGGCGGGCCGTGCGGGGGGCGCTGGCGAGTGTGGGCGCTTGGTGAGGCAGAGAGTGTGTGCGTGGGGGGTGGCAGCCCACGCCGCGGCGGGGCGGGGTGAAGGGGCACTGGTAACGAAGGGGAGGCCGCTCGGTGAAAGGGGAGCTGCCCCGAGGCGCAAGGCGGGGAGATGGGGCGGGTGAGGACAGCTGCGCGCCTCAGGGCGGTAACTCATCTGCTGGTCCACGGCACGAACTTGCCCGTGACGCCCGCAGGCGGCTAGCAGAGGCTCCCGGCCGCCGCGACTCCGGAGGTGAGCTGGAGGCTTTCCCCCGAGGTAGCAGCCACAGCCGCTGCGCAGCTACCGGGGCCGCTTGCTCCGAAACGCAGAGGAGATGGGCCCGGCGGTGCGCAGACCGCCCTGCACAACTACCTCCTTCGGCTTCTGACACCCTTCCAGCCTCTGATATTCTTCCTCGCGACCCCAGGGAGGGGGCGGATGTGGAGGGACTCCAAGCTTTCCTTTCGTAGAGGCGCAGTGGAAGAGGGCAATACTGACCGCGGGCTCGGGGGACCTGCTGGGACCCTGTGCGTCCTGAGGAGGGGCTGAGGTATGGTAGGAAGACCGGGGATAGGAATGTTTCGCATTTGTCCCTGACACCCCCCCCCTCCCCCGCTTAACTTTCCTGTTCTGGAGTCCATTCCTAACTTTTCCCGCCTTCACCCTCCACCCCGGCGGACCTTAACCCGAAGACGGGCTCCGAGGTTTCAGCCAAACCAGTCAGGATCTAGAAAACATGAAGATCCCGCAAATCTGGGCATGGCCAGGCGCTCATTTACCGGATCTTGTAGATACAGTTGCTCATGCTACCCACAATATTCCCCCCCTTCCAACTCCTCCTTACCCTCGATTAAAGGACTCGGAGAGGCTTTAGTCTTCTCTTGAAATTGAAGAACCACGAACGGCTCTCCGCACATCCCGTTCAGCTATCTAGAGTGTGCTTCTCCCAGATTAAAACCCAGACCGAGAGGCTAGTTTGTAAATTACTTCCTTTTTGTCCTGCGGCTAAATTATTCCTGGTTGAGGTTCCCTGGGGAACTCGGTTCCCGGGTTAAGAAGGAGAGCAGGGGCCCCGTGAGTGGGCTGCCGGCATTACCCAAGGGTGCCCCGGGAGTGTGCCGGGGTGGGAATGTACCAAGGTCTGGAGAGGTGTGGGTTCCTCGTCCAGGTGCGCGGCTCCTCCCCTCGGCCCCGCAGCCCAGCGCCAAATTCGGAGCCCGGGACTCGCAGGAATCCGAGCACTTTCCCTGAGTAACGTGATGCACTTCATCTCCTAGAACCCAAGCCCAGCTGAGCCCGGCGGCCTGGTCCCAAGGCGCTGCAGCGCCGCGCGCCCCCGCCAGCTCGCATCATGAACACCATCGTCTTCAACAAGCTCAGCGGCGCCGTGCTTTTTGAGGACAGCGGAGCTCCGGAGCGGGAGAGGGGCAGCAGGCCCTATGGCGCCGTCCTGGACAGTCCCCACGCACGCACCGAAGTAGGCATTCCCGACGGCCCGCCCCTCAAGAACAACCTCGGCCTGAGACACCGGAGGACAGGGTATGCTCATTCCTCCTGGGACCCCTGACCTGTTAATCCGCCTGCAGCCGGTAGGGATGGGCGAGCGGCGTGGGAGTGCCAGTGACAAACAGTTTTCCCGGGAGGGCAGGCCTCCTCCTCCTCTCGCGCGTCTCATTGTAAGGTTTTGGTCTCTCAAAATATGAAGGGGTCAATTAGTCAGGACAGTTCAAAAGAACACTAGGAGCTGCCCCTAAGCCCTCCGATACCTGGACCTCGGGAGTAGGGGGTTACTTGTCCCTCTCAGGACCCGCGGTTGCAGACGCGCGGCTGAGGGCGAGGCAGACAGTACTGACCAGGATGCGTAGAAAGAGGGAAAACCCCCTACGCGTGACACAGTGCAGGGCCAAGCAGTCGGGAATTCCCAAGTCAGGTCAACGTGGGCAGGACCTGTGGGCCCCCTGTCTTCTAAGAAGAGGACATCGCCACGGCCTCACCGCGTGGCTGGCCATCCGCAAGGTGTTGAGAAGGTCGGCTCGCCGCAGAACGCCCAGGGCGCGCGGACCTGGCTCTGCTGAGCACTCTGCGAGCGCGGAGGGAGAGGCTGTGTGCCTGTAGTGTTTTGGCTTAGATGGATGAGGGGGCCGGTGGGGTACGGGAGGTCCGGGGTGGGAAAGCTGCTAGAACTGCTGCCTGCCTGTGCGTGAAGGGCTGTCTGTATCCCCGCCAGACCTTAGCGGCTTCTGGAGCGCCCCGCTGGGGGAGGGGCGATCGTTCTGGCTCTTTCGACCTTAACGATTGCATCAGCTGCTTGTTCTGCGGCGTTGCTGGTTAGTAAAATAGAGATTAGGTTTCGTCAAAATGTTACTACCATTCCATTCCGGTGGAATTGCATTTCAAAGTATTTAAAGAGGCAAAAGCCCAGGAGGCTGCGGCGCAGGCGCGCGAGCCTTTCGGAACCGCAGGGCGCGCGGGCGGCGGCGCGGCGACACCTCCCGGAGCAGCCCGGGAGCGCAGCGCCCGCCGCCGGCTCCCGACCTCTGCTGCCTCTGTCTCGGGTCCTTTAAACATGGTTTTCCCTGAGGTCTTTTTACTTTACCTGATGGGACAGAGCTTTCCATTTAACTCTTCCTTGTGCCAGGAAACTGTCCCTAGAGTGTTAGGCTCTGCATCCTTCCTACACAAACGCTATTCCTTTGGCTAGTTCCTTTTTCCAGAGGATCAAAAGAAATAGGAGGGAGCAAGATAGGAGTGCGTGTGGCGGGGCGGCCGTCATCCCTTGCTTTATCCCCGCTGTCCTGAGGGCGATCTTTCCCTTAACCTCCGGCGACCGTAAGCCCCGGATGGCAGGAGGGCGTTTCCTGAAGGACGTTAGAGAGCCTGCAGCCCCGACGTCGCCCGCAAGGCCAAGGCCACAGAGGGCGCGTTGCCCGGAGCAGGGAAGGATGTCAGTGGGTGCTGCTGCCCAGGTCACTTAGCCATTGTCTCCTAAACCTCTAACCTCGGATAACTGGGTTCAAAATACCCCCTTTCAAAGATAAACCAAGCATCCCCAGTGCCACATGACCCCCGGGACAACCAGGCTATTTCAAAGAGAGATGTGGCGGAAACGACACCCCCACCCAGAAACAGACGTAATAGTGTGGCTCCAATCCTTGCTTTGCTCCAGCCTCGGCTCACCCGCCCCCCCCCCCCCCGCGCGCAGGTCGTGGCGCAGATCCAGGCTGGATGCCCTGGGGTGCTGGGTGGGGGCTCGACGTCCCTTCCGGGCCAAGCTAGGGGCTACCGCGTCTGAGATGCGCGAAGGCATAGAGGATCCCGGCGGGCAGCCCACAGACGGGGCCGCTCACCAGGGCCTCCTCCTCCACCCGTGTCCCAGGACCCGGCAGAATGGCGGGAAGGTGAGGCACAAGCGGCAAGCCCTGCAAGACATGGCGCGGCCCCTCAAGCAGTGGCTTTACAAGCATCGTGACAACCCGTACCCCACGAAGACCGAGAAGATACTCTTGGCGCTCGGCTCGCAGATGACGCTAGTTCAGGTAATCCGGACCCACCAAGCTCCCCACCCGTCTCCCGGCACTTGGCGTTTGTGCAGCTTTCCAAGTGGCTCTTCTCCCTGGGGAAGGATGGAGGTGGGGCGGGTGGGAGAGAGGCCCAGGCCGGATGCTCTGGCAGCGGATTGCTGCTGTTGAGGATGAGGAGTTGGCATAGGTGCAGAGTTCTTCTATTTTAGGAAGAGTTTCCTGGTTTCATCTCATCCTTATCTATCAGTTCAGTGCGAATGCCTGGTCCGGGAGGACTTGCATGATGTTTTATTAGAGGGAAGTGAAAAGTCAGTTGCAGAGTTATGAGAAGGTAGCTGGGAATCTGGGCTCACCAACCATATATAGATGTATACAGATACTACTACCCGCGGCGATTTTCAGGCTTTAGTGTGCATCAGAATCGCCCAGAGAGCTTGTTAAAACACAAAACTGCTGGATCCCAGCCCAGAGTTGCTGATTCAGTTGGTCTGGGGTGGGAACAATAATTTGCATTTCTAACATGCTCTCAGGAGATGCTGAAGCTGCTGGTCCTGTACCACACCGGACCTTACACAATGAACCCGGTATTAAGGCCCCATATTAAAATCAAGTACAACTTTCACAATTGCTATTAACCAACAGAACTAGGAGATGGGGGTCAAAGGACAAGAAGTGGTTTCCGGATTTTTGTTTTTTCAATAGGAGGCATTGTAGGCATCAGCTGCAACCCACAACGCTTGGTTGCTTGTATGCTTGGACTGGTTAGAGAAAAGAGAGATTTCAGATGGTTGGGTTACTTTGTCACGTGTAGAGAAATGGTGTAGGCCTGTTTCTTCTCTAGCAAACAGCACTTTCCTACATTTGACTAGCCTTCCTACATAACCTTATCTGATATCATAACAACACGATGAGGCGGGGCAGCCATCCACATTTTACCTATCACTTAACCAAGGCACGTGGCAGTTAAGTGTTAGTAAGGGCCAGAGATGGGCCTGGAAATAAAATAATTCTAGATCAAATGCTGTTGCTGTCACATCCCGGTTTTCTTAAACAAATATGGTGACATGAACATTTCTACATGCAAAGAGAGCAAACTTTATTCAGAAAGAGGAGGAAGCGCTGGATGAGCTGATAAGTTTGATATATTATAGTAGTTGCATTTGTGAAATTTGGGACATTTCATTAAATTTCCAATAAGAGAGGAATCCTAAAATAAAAAGCAATATTTAACTAAGATAAAAGTAAAACATTACATTTGCTTTCCGAAGTATTTACAGTTGTCATTTAGGAATTACTGGAAAGTTTGACAAAGCATGAAAATTCAGGCTTATCAAAACTATCATGTGCTTTGTCTACTGTTCAGAAAATAACTATAGAGAAGAACTTCTGCTTTCCTTCACATTAACAGCCAATAGTATTAGTAGTCATTTGCTGTGCCACTGGAGGGGAAAATTAATATAGTGTTCTTGGCTAAATAATATAAAACTATGAACTTTTCAACGATTTGCAAAAATAGTTTCTAGATCAGTTATTCCAGTCAGAAAAACTTGACTTATGAAAATAAGTGCATGGGTTCAAATTTCAGTTTAAATAAGTAGGCTATTTATTTTTAAAATACACTAATTCATAGAGCTATTTGTATATTTCACAATGTTGTCAACAATAAACATTAGATTATATTGGTTGATTATATAGTTCCATATTTTATGCTTGACATTCTCTCATACAGAAAGCAAAAAACATTTATGAAATATCTTAGAGCATTTTTTAAAATTGTGAAACAGCATTTATTATTAGCAGAGACATTTAAATTTTCTTGCTTAGTAGTTTTGTCAAGCGGCAACACAAGCAGTCATAATTTTGATACAGAGTGAAATTATTTGATCCCGGTATATGATGGTTCAAATACAAATAACAGTTCTTTTTGCATTTAGGTTGTGGTAAGACTATTTTTCTTACTTACATGAAATTTCTCTTCAATTCAAAACTCTTTTCTTTCTGATACTAGTCCTCAGAAAATAAAAAGGCCCAAAACTGTGTAACTTCAAATGGCACAGAGATAATTATTTATAATAATGAGTGGTACCTGTATAATGATTTGCAAATTTTACCATAAATGAAGTTGATTTCTGGGACTTTAAAAAGTGGGAAAAAATTGAAGTATATAGTATAACTGAGAGTATATGTATATATTTTTTTTTATATATGTATGTATGTATATGACATCCACAACAAATTCTGACTTTATGGGAAACCAAATCAATTATATAAATATTTTACATTTCGGGGCGGGGGGAGCGGGGGAGAGATGGAACAACAATCTGAATAAAGCTTTTCTTCCCTGCAAATGAGTCCTCCATTTAGTGAGTCAGGTTCTCCCAGTGAATAAATTGCTCCTGTGGAGTCAAGCGTCTTGAGGACAGTGATCAAGTCTTATTCATCTTTGTACCCCCATATCAGTGGTTTCTATATAGTAAACACTCAATACACGCTTGTAGAACAAGTAAGTTCCATTTGGAAAACAACAATATAAACGTCATGTGGCTTTCCCAGATACCCTCTGACAACTAGAGAAATCTAAGACGTATCAGCTTGAAAATCTATCCCATTCTAGGAAATACACAGAAGGTAGCTCATTATCTTTAGGATGGCTTTGCAGAGCACTAGCACAAGTATAGCTCATTTTAGTATTTTCAAAATGTCTGAAAATTTTTATGTCTATACACAAATATGGAGTGCCACCCTTATTTCTGGCTCCAGATTCCTATTTCTTGCTCATTGCAATGCCTCCTACCTCCTGTTTCTCATGGCTTATATTAACAAGCTGTCAACATAATTGTTTTAGTCCTTAATTACAAGTGTGTCTTATATTTTGAGAATTTCTTTACACTTAATGTTTTTCTTTCCATTGTGTCAAACTGTCAAGTTTTCATGACAAGTAATTTTGCTTTATTTCACTATTCTTAAATTGATTTAAAAAAATGATAAAAGGGGGGGGTGTGAAACCTGGTTGGCAATCTCCTGTGAGGCCTACAAATGAAAAAGTTGAAATTTTAGTGGAAGAAATATTTTTTAAGACTTAAAAAGGAGCATTTTCTGATGAACAGAAACTCTAAGGACATTAATCAATACCTCCATTTTTTCATCCTTGAAAAATGAAGCAGAAAGACTCATTTATACAACTTTCATTTATTTCTACTCATTAGACTTGGCAGCTTATCTTAATTTGATGTAACTATCTTTGACTTTCATTTGCATTATTAACCTGGCACCTTTCTACTGAGACGCAAGTATTTTTATAAAATTAGCAGGAAGATGATTTGTGTGTGTGTGTGTGTGTGTCTTGGGTTTGTTGTTGTTGTGCACTGTCCAGGTGGTTCCGACTCATGACAACCCCATATGTTACAGAGTAGAACTGCTCCATAGGGTTTTCTTGGCTGTAATCTTTACGGAAGGAGATCACCAGGCCTTTTCTTCTGCGGTGCCACTGGGTGGGTTCCAACAACCAACCTTTCAGTTACTAGCCCAGTGCAAACTGTGTGCACCACCCAGGGACCTTGTCTTGACTTTAACCAAGGAAAATTCTTCACTCTGCTTGGTTCCAATCGCTATCCATTGTTCAAAGATTATAAAAATATACTTTGTTCTCTTAAAATATAAACAGCTTTACTGTGGAATAATATATACTGCTATCCTATTAAGGTTTGTAATATTGTAAATATGTAGCTTACCAAGGAATAATTGTCTTTGGAGAAATTTTTTAAAAGAAGAGCAGATGGGGGCTATATCTGGTTTCAATATTTCCCATTATTCAACTGTATACATATATATATATATTAGACTTGTATTTTTTTCTGGAGTATAAGATACAACATCTCCTTGGGATGAGTTCTTTCCTAACCATAATCCAGAGTGTAGTGCAGGTGGAGTTTGATATTACATTTTAATGCTTCCTCTGCTTACAGTAGAAATTTCAAATTCCTGTGATATGTCCATGTATCATTTGGTTAAAGCTGCTATGTTGCAAAATTTTGCCCCCTATTTTGACATATCTGTTTTTGCTTGGCATTGCGTGCTTCTGCTGAATGCATATACAGTTATTAACTACAAGGCATAATAACAACAACAAAAAAAATCCTTAAGAAAACTCATTGCCATCGAGTTAGTTCCAACTCATAGCAGCTCCATAGGATGGAGTAGAACTGCCCCATAGGGTTTCCAAGGCTATAATCTTTAAGGAAACAGGCTGCCAAATGTTTCTCCCACAGATTTCTTCCTTGGAGCAGCTGGGAGTTTTGAACCACTGACCTTTTGGTTATCAGTCAGCCAAGTGCTTAACCACTGCACACCAGAGCTCCTTAAAAAAAAAAAAAAAAACAAGTTACCGTCAGTTCGCTTCCTATTACTTGGCAACCCCACGTGTGTCAGAGTAGAACCATGCTTCACAGGAATTTCAGTGGCTGGTTTTGTGAAAATAGATTGCCAGGCCTTTCTTCTGAGGAGCCTCTGGGTGGACTTGAACCACCAACCTTTTGGATAGCAGCCGAGCACATTAACTGTTTGCAACAAGGCTTATAACAGCAGTTAAATATTCAAGAAAATCTTAGATTAGTCCTCCTGCATTATCCCAAGTGTTACACTACGTGGTATGGAAATGGTGCTCAATGTTTTGGTTAAATAACCCAGAATAAGTTTGTTAACTCAGGTTATTTGAAGGTGGACAGATGCCAATGTATTCCTTTGGGTTTACTATAATGATTGCTCTGTCAATATGATGAATGTAAACACTTCTGTTAGAGTAGGATGAAAATTAGTTTTTTCTCTTCCAGTTTCTAGAGATTTGGTTCTCTAAGCTTTTTCTATAAAATACCAGGCTTTTAAAATTCTGAGTTTGACATTAAAATGCCATTCCAGAACATACCTTTGATAAGGAGACCTGCTTCATGTAAAATAGAATTTAAAGAGAAACTGAATGACAAGCTGAAAAAATCCATGGTGGTGATAGGTAGGACTTTTGAACTGGTATTTTTACCTTCAGGGGGAAACAGAGGGAATTTGCATTAATTCATCAAGAAAAAAATTGCAGACAAATTATTTATGCAAATTAATTAACCAACTAATTTGTCTGCTGTTTGCACAACTTAATACAAGTGAATATTAAACACCTAGAGCTACTGGCACTCCTTGGAAACCCTATGGGGCAGTTCTACCCTGTCTTATAGGGTCACTATGAGTCAGAATCAACTCTACAGCAATTGGGGCCCTGGCAGGTGGCACAGTGGTTAAGAACGCGGCTGCTAACCAAAAGGTCAGCAGTTTGAATCTACCAGCTGCTCCTTGAAAACCCTATGGGGCAGTTCTACTCTGTCCTATAGGGTTGCTATGGGTCAGAATCAACTGGATGGCAACGAGTTTTTTTGTTTGTTTTTAGGGCTATAATACTGGAAGCCTGGGTGGTTTAAGCCGTTTGTGGTCTGCTGCTAAACTAAACAATTGGTGGTTGAACACACCCAGTGGCTCCTCGGAAGAAAAGCCTGGCAATCTGCTTCTGTAAAGATCACAGCCAAGAAAACCCTGTCGAGCAGTTCTAATCTGTAACACGTGGGGTCGCCATGAGTCAAAATTGGCTCGACAGCAATAGGTTTTGATTTTTTTCCATTGTTTTTTGTTTTAGGCCTGAAATCCAGCCCTTATGTTATAATGTAAACTTTAGGGACTCCGAAATACTGGCAGAGTAAATCTATTAGCAGATTGGGTTCTGGTCAAATTTATGAAATCAGTTTAGAAACAGCCTATGTTGTACATTAGCAAACCTTTCTAGAAAATCCCCTACTGTGTAACTATTGTAATATGGTAAGAACTCTGAGTATATAAAACCTGAGATAAAGGTATGGCCCCCTATATATAAAAAGCTAGTTAATCCCACCATGATATTTAAAGGTTTTTCATCTTTGTACGTTAAAATTACAGTGCATTAAGTATGTTTTTTAAATTGGAAGGCCATTACATTTTTATTTTATGAAGAGTTTCATAAGAATTGGATTTTACAGTGTATTCTGTGCTAAGATTTAAGGCTAATTTGAATTATATGCTATTTAGTAAAGAAAGTTACAAAGATGGTTTGGAGTTGGATTTTTTTAAAAGGCATTCCTCAGTGTGTGGGAAGAATAAAGAATGGCATAAACACACATAACTGATTGCATATAGGCTAGTGGTGGAGAGCAGAAGATGGTTTAGTATCACCTGTAAAGGGAATTAGGTCTCTGGGAGATGCAAATGGTTTCCGTTAAGATTACACTCAAGAAAACTCAATAGAGCAGTTTTACTCTGTAACACGTGGGGTCGCCATGAGTCGGATTCATGGCAGCGAGGTTGGTTTTGGGTAGAGGGAATTAACATTCTTCTTAGGAAAACTTGAACTGTATTCATAGACTTCAGTTTTAGAGTTGGCAAGGATGTTAAGGACCATTTTATAGATGGATTTAAAGTTCTGAAAAGTTAAGTGACTTACCTAAAGTCACACAGCATGGTTTGGCAAATTCAGAAAACCAGGTCTCTATTGTACCACATTTATAGGATAAACGGACATCAAAGGGGATTTGAAGAAGTTAAGTGATTAGATCAAAATGATGCGTGGACACTTGGGTTTCATGATGATTTTTAAGATAGATTCAAGGGGATGGAGTGAAGGCAGAGAAGTTAAAAAGACTTATTTTTTTTAATTCTCAATTAGTAGTAGCCAGGACTTGGACAAATATTTTGGCAGTGAGTTGGAGAATAAGAGAGAGTTTTGAGAAATGTAATGAAGAAAGGGACCAGTTACTTGGTGCTTCTATAAACATAAAAGGACAATTACCATTGCTTAAGGTGCAAAGGAGGTAATATTGAATAGGCCATCATCATATTATAAACTACAGAAAACTACCATGTTGTACCCATCAGGACAGGGAAAAATAATGTAGTAGTTTTTTTTTCTTTTCTTTCCTTTAAGTAAAATTAACCACAGATCCATTCAATAATTAGGGCTTGAGCCATGTGCAAAAATTATGTGTTTATAGTATAAAACCAAAAACAACAACAAAAAAATCGTTGTCGAGTCAATTCCAACACATAGAGACCCTATAGGACAGAGTAGAACTGCCCCGTAGGGTTTTCAAGGAGCAGCTGTTGGATTCAAACTGCCAACCTTTTGGTTAGCAGGCATAGCTCTTAACCACTAGTAATTTTTCTTTGTTTTGGAGTGTTTTCTCCATTTCTTTGCCATCACCTCTTTGCTTTGGAAGCACTCGGCTCTTAGCTTACACAGGGCTGTCCTTTGGCTTTTCCTTCCTCCCCTTACCTCTCTAATCCCTGTGTCTCTGACCATTTTGTTAGCTCCTTTTTTCATAGTCCTGCCCGTTGGTGATGGTTTCCAAGGGTTGGTCCTTGAACACTTCTTCCTACCTGCTCTCACAGCTTCAACTATCACCTCTGTGCATTTGACTCCCAGATCGGATCCCTCTCTCCCTTATGTCTCTGCCGCAACTTTCGTATTCTTGAGGGACATTCTATCTGCATACTTTTCTAGTACTTCACACTAAACATTCCCCTAACCAAATACATCACTTCACCTCAAACAAGCCTACTTTCTTTTTCAAAATGGTACCACCTACCCTTTTCTTGTAGGAGCCCTGGTGGCACAATGGGTAAGTG
Organism: Loxodonta africana; assembly: GCF_030014295.1. Classification (NCBI taxonomy): domain Eukaryota; kingdom Metazoa; phylum Chordata; class Mammalia; order Proboscidea; family Elephantidae; genus Loxodonta; species Loxodonta africana. The sequence goes on along the minus strand of NC_087345.1, from coordinate 169,626,586 downwards.
CTTGGCTGCTAACTGAAAAGTTGGCGGCTCAAACCCACTCAATGGCTTTATGGGAGAAAGACCCAGGGATTTTCTCCCATAAAGATTACAGCCAAGAAAACTCTATGGGATAGTTTTGCTCTGTTACACGGGGTCGCTAGGAGTTGAAAATTGACTTGATTGCACCAAAGAACAATAACCCTTCTTTTGATTACATGGGTTGATGATTATTCAAGGTCATCCTTAACTCATTCCTCTTTCTCCAATGTCTCTTGAATTTAATTTATATTTGTTCCTGCATCCTCTTTGTTGGGAATATACTTCCCTACCCACTCTACCTGACACGTTCTGTCCTTCTTCTAAAGCCTGGCTTAAATTTCTCATGAAGTCTTGAGTCACAATGGAAGTAATCCCTTCTTCCTTTCGACTCTGGTATCGTTTTAGTTTAATGTCTTTTATACCGTTTATCACATTCTTTCTTCTATTAGAATTTTTTGTATACTATCTTATATCTCTTACTAAAGAGCCCTGGTGGTGCAAACTCTTAAGCGCTCAGCTGCTAACTGAAAGGTTGGCGGTTTGAACCCACCCAGCAGCTGTGTGGGAGAAAGACCTGATGATCTGCTCCCGTGAAGATCACAGCCAAGAAAACCCTATGGGGCAATTCTACTCTGTCACACGGGGTCACTATGAGTTGAAATTGACTCAGTGGCACACAACAACAAAACAACATCTTCTCTCTTACTGGACTGAAATTTTCTTGATGGCAAGGCCTCTTTTTTTTTTTTTTCTTATTTTTATTCTCATAATACAGTAAGTGCTCAGTCTCTGTGCTGAGTTCAGCATGTTTGTTGAATGAGTGAATATCAATGTCCAGTACCATTAAGTCCTGAGGATATCTAACAACAGAGATGCTAAGAAAGGCTTAGATCCTTTATGGTATCGTAATCATATCGTGGGTTATGTTTGTATATTTTGTTGATTGAAAAATACTTTTTTAGGTCTCAAATTGGTTTGCCAACGCAAGACGCCGCCTTAAGAATACTGTTCGGCAGCCAGATTTAAGCTGGGCTTTAAGGATAAAATTATACAACAAGTATGTTCAAGGAAATGCTGAGAGACTTAGCGTGAGCAGTGATGACTCATGCTCTGAAGGTTCGTTAATATTTTTATTTGGCTTTCTCTGCCTTGTGTCTGTGACAAGAAGTTCACCTCAATTGCTATTTTTAAGGCTGAGCCCACAAAATTTGATGATGCCATAACGGTTGTTTTTTATTGCATGAGGTAACTTCACTTTTCTGTACTGTAAATGATCAATGGAATTATGGCCCTTTCCTCTCATTTATAGATTCACTGTGTGTCAGAATAATGTTTTCTGTAAAATTCATTCAAATTAAACTACCATACAGAGAAATCACATACAATTCCTGCTTTCCTTTGCCAAAAAATTAATCCTGAATAGCAAAGATAATTTGATACCCTTTAAATACTTTTCTTTATGTATGTTTAATGGTTAAAGATAACAATTGAGCAGTTGTGTAAAAGTGTTTAAGTACTACTTGGTGGTATTTCTCTCCTTTAGATGGAGAAAATCCTCCAAGAAACCACATGAATGAGGGGGGCTATAACAAGCCTGTTCACCATCCTGTGATGAAAAGTGAGAGCTCAGTCATCAAAACCGGAGTGAGACCAGGGTCAAGTGCAAGTGAGGACTACGTGTCACCCCCGAAATATAAGAACAGCTTGCTGAACCGCTACCTTAATGACTCTTTGAGACATGTCATGGCCACAAATGCTGCCATGATGGGAAAAACAAGGCAAAGAAACCATTCGGGGTCATTTAGCTCCAACGAATTTGAGGAAGAATTGGTATCTCCATCATCATCGGAAACTGAAGGCAACTTTGTCTACCGTACGGGTAAGTCTGTGAATTTTATAGTAATTATAGATATCTTGTTTAGAATAGAATTAAAACTACAGTAAAAAAAAAAAAAAAAAGGGACCTATTTTGACCGATATAAAAACATAATTCTTACTGCTTTTGCATCAGGTTATTCGTAGTTTGCCCATAATTTGGTTTCAAAACTTTTGCTTTGCTTTTAATGACCAATTAATGTATTTGTTAGAATGATGGTTTTTTATAGACACTGGGAAATTTTCATTCTTAATCATGATAAGAATTTCACTCTTGTTTTTAATCTTCATGATAAACTTCCTTAGGGAAGGTATATGTTGGCTTTTATGAATATACTGTAATGGAGGAATGTCTTGGAGTATAGCCAGCCATGCAAATACTTTGTGTTCCATATTTTCGCTTAAACTCTTTGATTGCTAATACTGATAGGAAATGACCACAAAGTAGCATGGCTTTCATGAAAGAAAAGAATAGGTCTGGCTTAACATTGCTTTGGAAATTTTACTTGCATTCCTAGAAAGCACAAGTAGGACTGATGAAGAGCTTTGAAAATTTGACTTTCCTACCTGCTCAAAACTTTCAGTTGCAGGTTTGGTAACATTTTCTATCTTGACTTCGTTTCCCAGAGAGCTTTGTTGTTAGAGTGTTGGAGCATATTCCTTAGGAACAAGGGATGTGTGTGACCTACATTCTGTGCGGATAGACTCTGGATCCAAAAATGCCAACAAGATTTAGAATTTTGGAACTGAAAATTGACTAGACCAGAAAGCATCTAGTCCAGCCACGTTATGTCGCAGATAAGGAAATCCAGACCAAAACCACATAGCTGGTTACTGCTCTCCAGATCAGTAGTGTAGCTGAGCCTGCACAAGACATAGAAGGAATATCACTACTATTAGAATATTACTGTTATTATTACAACTGTGCCACCGGTCATTTGTTGGGTAGTCGTGATGTGCTAGGCCCTGTGCTAAATACTGCACAAACGTTTAGTCTCCATAATATGGAGGAACTTGATGTATAAACAATATGGCTTTATAAAAGAATCTAAATTTGATCTGTTTAATGCCCTCTAGAAGTCTGATTTTCAAGTGTCTACAGAAATGTGTACAAGACACATGATCTGTGAAGATTCAGAGATAATCTCAATATATTTAAAAATTTTTTAATCAACCTCATTTTCTCTTTGCATCCCCAACTCTAACAATAAAAATAACTCGGAATACTCAGAAATGCAAAAGTAGCCTTCTAAGTAATAACTGGGTCTGGAAAGAAGTAAAAGACACACAACAGAAAACTATTCAGCGAATAATGAAAATGAAAATCATCCATACTGAGACCTGAGTGATGGGACTAAAGCAGACCTTGGAGTTAATTCAGAGCTTTATGAATATTTATTTTCAGACAAAGGAAAAGAAATCAAGTCATTCAAGTATGGATAATTGGAAAAAAAAGAATAAAAATAAAATCAGGTAAAATAGAAAGCTGGAAACTAGATAAGTAAATCAAGAGTGACTCTTTGAAAGCAAAAATAGAATAAAGAAGCTAAGTTGGAAATGAGAAAGGAGATCTATCAAGCAATGCATAATTATTACAGAAACAAGATTTTTAATAATTGTAAAGTACTATGCACAGCTGTTTAACAATGTATGTGAATGTGTAAAGGAAATAGATTGGTATTATCTACACAAATTACATTATAAATTCATAATTAAAAAAGTTTTAAAAGACCAATAACTCAGAAAAAATTAAGAAGTTTATAGTTAACCAGTTTCCCAAAAATATGACAGATAGAGTCATTGGTAAGGTTCCTCCCCCAACTTTGAAGAAATAATTCTTGTGTTTTATAAATATTTCTGGAGCATGTAAAAATATGGGTAGTATCCCAGATTTATAAAATGTAAATGCTATCCTAGTCCTAAAGCAGATGAAGGGAGCATAAAAGTCAAAATTTTTACTTATGATACTGATTCTGACCCTGAAACATGAGAAATATTGATAATATAATGCTATCTGAAAAACAATTCAAAATTATAGAAACACTGAATACAATTATGACAATACAGCTGTGTCCGCACAAAAACAAGAAAGATTTTTGGAAAAATGCAATTAATTTTGATGAATTGGGATAATTAGAGGTCTTTTATTGAAAAGAACAAGATTTATATGTTTCTTTATGTTGCCCAGTAAATCAAATCTTGCAAAACCAAGTCTACAAAATGTATCTACAAAATTTCCCCAGTGTGGTGAGTCTTCTGAAAATGCTTTTTTCAAAGGTGGCAAAATATAAAGTCAAAGAGGGAACAGTGTGCTTGTGTAGCTGATGCTTTTCAAAGTTAAATATCTTGGCCGTTTATTTTTATTAAAGCATTCCAAATGTACTCGGTCCATATTATGGACTATTCCCTTGCCAAGTTTTATTTAAAAAAAAAAAAAACTTTTTTTTTTTTTAAGTTATGCAGGCAGTGGAAAAGCAACCTAGACATGTGAACTCCTGTTTTTTTTTTTTTTTTTTTTAATGCATGCATATAAGCTTAAAAAAAAAAAAAAGTTTTTTGTTTCTGTGGGTGGAGAATTTTGAAAGACTGGTGGCCTAAGACTGGCCTGCTGACCTGTAGACGACAATAGTGAGCGGCTGTCTCCTGTGGAAACTGAGTGACAGTATTGCCACAGTTGTAGCTGAGTTACCACACATGCCTGAATAGGAGCACAGGGGATTTAAATAAATACTTTCTGAGTAACTGCTACAGTTTTCTCTGGCATGACAAGCTTATTCCAAATTCTTTTAATTCCATCTGGTTATAGCTTTCCTCACCTAAATAGAAACCTCCAAAGTCTGCTATTGACAGCACCCCACTCCCCCCTGCAAAGCGGTGCTAAAATAGTATAGAGATTTTAACTTTTAAATTCTTTTTCAGGAACAGATCACCCTTAAATACAATTTATTGATTCATCTCTGCTTAGAAATGTTATCCATTTATTCATCTTTTGTAAAAGAGTTGCTACTTCGCGATGCATTTCGTTAAACATATGGACTCAGAAGGCCAAATGAGAGCTTTAGCGTGTGGAAGGATAGTTTGCATTGAATGTTATTTCACTTGTCCCTATTAAATTCTAGGAGGCAGAAGCCTGCAATATTATAAAGTAGTAATCCTAACTGAAGATAGTACTAAAAAACCAAACAAACAAAAAACCCCATTGCTGTCGAGTCAATTACGACTCATAGCGACCCTCTAGGACAGAGTAGAACTGCCCCATATGGTTTCCAAGGAGCATCTGGTGGATTTGAACTGCTGACCTTTTGGTTAGCAGTCATAGCTCTTAAGCACTACACTACCAGGGTTTCCAGAAGATAGTACTAGAAACCATCAAAGCAGATACAAATGTGGTTGTATTGATTTTATGTAGACTTTAAATATTTCTTGTAATGCTCCGTCTTTGGCCTTGTGCCAGGTGCGTAGTAGGCTCTTAAAGTGGTTGAGGCATTTCTGACAGTAGCAGTTGTAACATTAGAATTGATCCAAATTACTAAGGTCGTTGCTTCCAAACGTAGTTAAGGAACTTTAGTCACTCAGTGTCCTCTGTTGAATTAATTCATCTAAATTAAAATTACAGTCCATTTTCATTATGTTAGATTAGCAGATGACAATTTTCAGATGTTGGTTGGAGTGAGTTCCCATTACAAACTGACATCCAGCTTCTAAGCCCTAGGTGGGCCCTCTCTCAGAGGTGTCAGGTTAGGATTCTAGCCATAATAAACACAAACACAGTTGCCAACTCGTGACGACCCATGTGTGTCAGAGTAGAACTATGCTCCACAGGGTTTTCAATAACTCAATTTTCAAAAGTAGATCACCAGCACTTTTTTTCAAGCACCTCTGACTGGACTCAGACCACCGACCTCTTGGTTAGTAGCTGAGTGTGTTAACCATTGGCACTACCCAGGGATTCCTACTACTTTTAATACCAGCTTAAATTCTAAAGTACATGAGTATACAGGAAGGGAGAGAAAAAAAAAAAAAAGGAAAAGAACATCTTCTCCTCTTGGGGTCATCATTAAACAAGGAATAATGTTTCAAAATGGCCTTTGTCATCCTCCCAAACCTTCCTTCTACTTCTAGTGCCTCAATAACAAAAATGCCTAGTTTTTACTCAAATTCCCCAACCACGGCAGGCCAGCCAAATGGACTCTGCCCCGCAAAGCATCCTGCGTACCAAATAAACAGCTGCTTTTTTCTCTCGGTTTCTTCAGAGACAGTCACCTGCATCAGGTGCAGGGGAAGTCAATCTGATGAATTCATGGGAACATAGAAAAGAGTCCTATCCGACTATAGACTGTAGACTTGCACTACACCAGACGGACCTAATTAACAGCAATTTTAGGCAGTTTAACAAGATGAAGTTTTAAAAAATCAGTCATATGGGAGTAGGTTAAACTTATCAGTTACGTACCACCAGAGCAGTGGGGGCTCAGAGTGTGACTGTTTGAATGTGCTAGTCATTTATAAGTTGTTCATTTGTGAGCAAGGAGCCCTGGTGGCGCAATGATTAAAGTGTTCAGCTGCTAACCAAAAGGTTGGCGATTCAAACCCACCAGCCACTCCACAGGAGAAAGACGTGGCAGTATGCTGCTTCCGTTAAAGATTTACAGCCTTGGAAGCTCTATGGGGCAGTTCTATTCTGTCCTATAGTGTTGCTATGAGTCGGAATCGACTTGATGGCAGTGGGTTTGGTGAGTCATTTGTGAGCTCTGAAAAGAAAGAACTTCTTAGGGACTTGTCCTCAAACTGGGCAAAAATAGAGGGAACACATGTTAAGACTTGCCTGATTTTCCCCATCAGTATACTTCTTAGAAGCCACTCCTCTCTCCTTTGGTAGAGGATGTTTGAATAGGTTTGGTTTTGAGGGTGAGTCAAACTCTGACCCAAGTTAGGAAAAGTTCCAGTGAGGACTCGCTCTGTAAGGTGGGACAGATGCTGGATGGCTTCTTCAAGATGGTCCCTGAGGGGCTGCAAAAAAAAAAAAAAAAAAGTCTGGAGAAGATGGCACTGATTCCACACAAATGGAGGTAGATATTCTGGAGTCCCTGGGTGATGCAAATGGTTAACACACTCAGCTACTAATCAAAAGGTTGGAGGTTCAAATCTACCCAGAGGCACCACGGAAGGAAGTCTTGGCAACCTATTTCTGAAAAAATCAGCCACTGAAAACCCCATGGAGCACAATTCTACTGACATACGTGGGGTCGCCATGAGTCGGTTTATTATCAGTAATCAAATAAATCCAGGGATGCTGACAAGCTAAATAAACCATTGGGGTAGTCTGAGGTTTAATCTTAATTTATAACATAGTCTCTTCGGAGAAATGCATTCTCAGTTCTAAACGACTGATTTAACAAGTACATTTCTGGGACATAGTGGATTCATTTATGAGGCACTCTTTCACAAATTCATTCCACACACAAAAATGTTTATTAGGAGCCACTCCAGCCAGACCTTTTTCTAGGCTCACCGGGGCCCTGTGTTATGTGCTAGGCTACTTGTCAACGAAACCATATTTAAATGAAGCAGAAGAAAGATTTAAAGAGATGCCTTGGCAGATCATTTTGAACAGTGAGTAATCATCCCTAATTTATTTGTTTCATCAATTTTAAGTTTTATATCTGGAAGGTAGCTTAAGGAAGACCTTTATGGCAGTCAAGGGGGATTGGGCCAAGAGCCAGGAATAGTGTATGAGGGTATCTGTGACCATGCTAAGTTTCTCCTTGGGATTTTATTGTACGTCTGCTTCAGATACTTTTTTCTTATTTTATTTCCCTTCATGTGTTTGCCACTTCCTTGTCTTTAGTGAAAGAATTAAACTTTGCCATTTTGGATTATTCCAGACATTCTTTTCCTGGCACGCATATGACTGTTGATGTGCTCCAGAAGAGAATAATAAAACCCTCTATCACCAGCCCAGTTAGTGACATTTAAAGGATATTTGAAAGTTTATCCAAGTCCTTGTCTTGTATCTTTACTACAATAATACCCCACTTATCAAACACCATCTGGGAATGAGGTATTCCACATGTCATTTTCCAGATAGCAGAATTTTAAATTGAAATTCCAATTTTTAAAAAATGGAATTTTCTGCTCTCCTGAACTTTTAACATTAAACACAACTTTTGGGGTGAGCCTTAGCATCCATTCTCCTTTGTAAGCTCCCTCTTACTGTTGCTTCTTCTATACTAGCCCAGCCTTTCAGATCAGTGAATTCAGAGTTGACCAGAATCCAAAACCTGCCCCTAACTCCTTTGAGTACAGAACAATGTCTTTTTGATAGCCCTTTCTTAAGGGACCTTTCCTCATTACTTATTTCAAAGCAGTAACGTTTAAATGAGATTTATAGAAACTGACCTCCGGATCTGTGTGCAGTTACTACGGAAGTATAAAAATGGAAACACTCTCCTGGACACCGTGGATTCTTAATAAATATTATCAGTGGTAATGGTGGCAAGCATATTTACAAGGATTACTTCTGAAATTCAAATTAATTTGCTTTTTGAGCGTTCCATTTGGTTTATGGCTTCACTTGCCAAATTTAAATGAATTTGCACAAGCGTGTCATCCACTGTTAGGAACCGAGAGATGAATGACAGACAAAAATGGAAAAAGAGCACAGACATTGTCATGGACAATTTGCCCACTCCATCAGGGGTAGCTTTTTATTCACTTGTCTTTGTTTTTTATTCCGTATCCTGTGAGAGCCTGAAAAAGCCTAAATGTCGATGCTGAGGCCTCACAACAACAGGGCTCAGAAACAAATCGAAAGTATAAGGCAGCTCAGCTTAGAAAATGTGTCAACGTTTTAGCGCTATGTTTAATCCTGAAGTTCTTATCCTTTTACGTCGTGTTTCCTTCAGGTGAGGCCTAAGAAAGACAGCAAATCAAATTCAGGTTCGTCTGCCCTGTAGACAAGCTATTTTCTAAAACGTGGCTGCTGCCTTCCACGTCTCCCTTTGCGCTGATACCCACAACCTCGTGTGGACTAAAGCTCTTCGAGGGCCTGAAATGGCTTTTTATTACTTTTTATGGTCCCCGTAGCCCTTAGGACAGTGTCTTTCACATATTTGCTTTATAAATGTTTGTTGAATGAATGAGTCAGTGTTTTAATGATTTAGTCTGTCTGCCTCTTAAGTCATAAAAGACATTTTAATGTACATATGCATATGTTGATCTGTGTCTGTGAACAGGACAAGAGAAAGAAAAGGGCCCTAAGGGTTTAAATCGGGTTTGTTTTTGTTTTTTAAAGCACAGGTAAAAAAATAAAAATCAGAGGGAAAAAATTCAACAAAATGAAGCTTAAAACAATGAGATGTGTAAGAGATTCAAAACAAAAACTTAGAAAGTATAAAATGAAACTAAACTGATTTTGAAGTAGAAGAGTGATTTCCAGGGCAATGCAAAGACGATAAATGGAAAAGATTAGTGAGTTTCAAGAAAAGCCACCGAAGAATAAAAAGTATAGCAGATACACAATTAAGAACAAACGGAGCTTTTTATAAATTATTTTTAAGCAATGGCATTTATTGTCTGTATCTATCTAGTGCATAGCCTTTTAAGTGACATGAAAGAAAGCAAAAACAGACCCACTGGTTTAAAGACTTCTGCTCTTGCTCTAAACTTGGCTACATTCACTCTCAGGGTGGTTAACAAGACATCTTTGACTTTTTAAGAGCAACTATATTTAATTGGAGAACATCTCTGCCGAAATTTTGCATTTTCACTCTCCTTCATGTGTGAGAGTAAAGATCCCATACGTTTTATATTTTCTTATTAAAAACAGCTTTATCAACATGAAACTTGGTTTCTGCAGAGGCATGCTTTACATTTTGGCATTACTGTTTTACTGGCATTTATCAATCGTAAATTATCCTAAATTTGACAAATTGTTAATTTATCAATCATACTAATAAAATCAGTTGTAATTGTTTTTCAGATACTCTATGCATTTCAGACTTGCCAGGGTGATCAGCCACATCCTGGTGTACTTTCATAAAAGTGCTCCTGTCACTATATTTAAGACTGTGTCAGTATTTCCATTAAAAGACTTTTTCATTCCCTGGGGCTTCTAAATAAGCCATAAAAATTCAAGCCAAACTCAAAGCTGGCATAAAAGGGTTACTTTTTTTTTTTCCTTCCCCTATGTATAAGGAATATATGTGTATAACTCCCAGTGATTCTGCATTTAGTGCAGTTTGTAAACTCTTTACACACTAATAAGACCAAATAAGATTCACTGACACCTCTCCAGCCTAGGATTAAAGAATGTCAAAAAAATTTTACTGTCTGTGAAAATAACAAGGCATTCTATTTAGTGAATATGGAAGTGGTTTCTTTTCTTTATTTCCTTTTTTGGTTAGTTGCAGTTAGTTTTTCCCTTCTGCCTCCTTATTTTGTTTCTAAAATTAAAGAGGTATTTTTCTATGTCAAAATTTGTCCCGTTGGTGTAAAAGGATTTTTACTCAAGATAAATATGTGTTTTCTTCCAGTCCAGATTTTTGGTACTTTCAAATTTTGGAAACTTGCATTCTTGTTTTCTACTAGAAATGATATGATTTATAATTATGAGTTTTGAGGAAGCCAAAAAAAAAAATGATCATGTTGTTCGCTTTGCCCAATTTCATTCACAAGTCTGTATTTTTTCTTGGTTTTTAGTTTAAGTGAGGAATGGCGTGTTTAAATCATAGCTGTACAATAGCTCTTTTCTCTCTCTCTCTCTCTTTCTTCTCTGACAGCTCTGTTACCCAATTACTCTCATCTTGATTGTACTAAAGAGGTAATTTGTCAGAGATTTTTATAAATCCAGCAGTGAACTTTAAAGAAGCCCCTTGTTTGATCTCTTACATTACGGTTTAGGAAATTGCTGTAGACTTTACACTGGGAGCGGAAGCTTTTTTTTTTTTCTTTAATGTGTGTTGCTCAGTTGTATGGAGATGTAATCCTGATGGCTACTGGAAGGCTAATGGCTCTTGCAGGAAATGGCAATTTCAGCTTCTTACTTTTACATTAAAAATATTTATATCATAGCATTAAACTTTTGAGTGCTTGGGGTAGGTATATGTGAATTTAAAATTTTGGTTTTAATTGATGCAGTGCAAAGGTTTTTACAGATACAGACATTACAAATTACAGGTTAAAATAGCCATGCAATGCCTAGGGATCATCCCTTGGTTATTAAGGGAAATGGGAATGGTTTGCAAAAGATTCCTAAAAGTTACTTTGTTGTTGTTGATTGCTGTCATATTGATTCTGACTCATGGTGACCTCGTGTGTTACAGAGTATAACTGCTCCATGGGGTTTATTTCGCTGTCATCCTTGGGGAAGCAGATTGCCAAGCCTTTTCTTCCGAGGTATCGCTGGGTGGGCTCGAACCACCAAACTTTAGGTTAGCAGTTGAGCAAAAACTGTTTGCAACACCTAGGGACCATCTCATAGTTAATTTATTGTTGTTAGGTGCCTTCAGATCGATTCTGATTCATATCGACTGTATATTACATAGTAGAACCACCTCATAGGGTTTCCTGGGCTATAATATTTATGGAAACCGTTCACCAGGTCTTTCTCCCCTAGAGCTGTTGGTGGACTTGAGCAGCCAACCTTTCTATTAGTAGCGAGCACTTAACCTTTGCTCCACTGGGGCTCCTTAACAGTTAATACTGGTGGCCAGAAGTTTCCGTGGTGTGTATGGGAGGAGGAGGGGTGTGTAGTGGTGTGTGTGTGCGTAGTGGTAGTAGTACTAGCAGCAGCAGCAGCAGCAACAACAACACTAGTTATATATGAATTTACAAACTGAGCATAGTTGTGAAAACAGAATAGTTTTTGAAAATGAAGTGATATCTCTCCTTCCCTTTGTGCAAACTCTGGAGGCACTGAAGTCATTACCTGGAAGTGGTCAGAAACAATTTGAATGATAACAACCCGATTGGAAAGTGGTTAGGGGAAGATATTTTGATCAGCCTCAACTTTAAGCAACACCACCGCTCATCTGCTTCCTACAGTTTTGAGCCTTCTAAGCCAGAAGAGAAAGTCGTGACCTGTTTTTCCAAGCACAGGCAATTGGGCTAAGAAGGTGCCATGCAAGACAGGCTGAGTTACTGCGAGGTCTACTTCACATTTGGCATTTCCTCAGGTCAGGCATGTCACTAGAAGTACCTAGAAATAACAAAAATGGACGTTTAGGCTCCATCTGTCTCACAGATTTGGGTAGCGCCTTAGGATGGCAGTGTGGCCAAGATGCTTTTAAGTGTGGGTTGTGTCTACCAGAAACACTGGTCTGCAGATACAGTCTGACGTTGCCTCTTGCCTGTGACTTCAGTGCTTTGGCGCATCTTTGATACAGTGATCAAGATACACATCTTTGATAGAAAGAATGTGTTGTCTTTTTGCTACCATTATGTATATAATGGAGCCTTGGTGGTGCAGAGGTCAAGAGCTCGGCTTCTAACCAAAAGACTGGCGGTTCGAATCCACCAGCCACTCCTTGGAAACCCTATGGGGCAGTTTGACTCTGTCCTACCTATAGGGTTGCTATGAGTCAGAATCAACTCGACCGCAACAGTTATGTATATATTGCACACAAAAACAATTTTGACTTTGATTAGACTTATATAAATAAATAAATAATTGAAAATGGTGATTTAGAGCAGACTATTTTGGGAATATAAAATTAAAATGGAAAAAAGAAGGACTCAAATGAGAATGAAATTGTCAAAAATGCTAAAAGGTCATCAGAGAGCACCATTCATAAAGTGGGATCACCAAAAAGCAGTGTTTGCTCTTTAAGTTTTCACACAGCTGCCTGTGTGTTTAAAATTGAGAACTGATAGTCCCTTCCACCAAGCCAGACTCAGGGTACGGTGAGCAAATCTCTCGGTATGGCAGAGACATTTCAAGTAAGAATGCCCTGTTCTGCCAAGACTGTCATTATGATACTAAAATGTACCCTTTTGCAAAGGGCCAAAATTCAGAGTCTCTCCTTCCAGTTCCTACACTGATTTAGACAGCAGATGCGTAAACGACAAAATGGTATTAAGGATCATTTGTCACTTGGCTTCAGGGCAAGAGGATGGCTATCTGGCAAGAGGGAGAATTCCTTAAATGTTACTGGGTCTTACATTTCTAAACCTAAAATTCCTGGCTAGAGGATGCCTGATGCCAAGTACCTTTGCCGTGATGTCTTAGCCTAGCACGAAGCTAGATGGTTGCAATGTTGTGGCTGCCAGGGACACAGCCCTCACTATTACCAGCTGAGGTTGAATGCGGTTATTTTCTTTCATCGTTGTCTTGGTATTCTTGCTCTATGTTTTCTCTTTTAATGCTCTTCTGAGCTGCTGAATCTATCCAGCTGGACCAGGGAGTTTTTTCACAACTTTGTCAGTAGTACAATTGGTCTTGATTTAGTTTTTATTGTGTCTCCTGGTTTCCTTTCTTTTAGCCCTTTTAAGAAATATGGCACCCATTCAGATTTACTCAGAACCCGTGGGGCCTCCAATTTATCTAACCTGTGTACTTTTTTCTTTCAGAAGTTTTTCTTTTTTAATTTATATTTTTTCTTTAAATGGACTTTAAAAGGTATAAACATAAATCATCTGGAATATTAATTCTCGACTATCTTGAAAGGTGTTTGAGGACTATTTCATGGTTACCGTGATTAAAGCACTAAAATTTAGTTTATAGTTAACAATAACTTTCCTCTCATTAGGAAAATACAAAGAGTTCAAATTTATGATTTCATGACACCTTACTGATCCCCAAATACCACTCGTAACCCTACCTCTTCTGACATACACACTCCATGAAAAGCTAATAAGAAGTTCAGAGAAGAACCATTGAGAGTCATGATGTCTGTACTCTCTTTGATCTCACCCTGTCTCTCAGATGCTTTAATTAAAACGATGGTCTAAAGGTTGGTTTCAGGGCTTGGTGGAAGCAATATGAGTTTAATCTATATTTTGGCTCTAGTTCAATTCCTGTGGCTTCTACTGTGATTTGGAAAATGACTTTGCCTGGCCCAAATTTTCTGTCCATTCAGCCTTTTTACCTGGCCTGAAATTACTCACTTGCAGGTGAGGCCAGAGGCAATTACATGGAAGGAACAGAGAGCACTGCAATAGAAATCAGGAGCTCTGCATTTGGCCAAAATCTGCTAGTTAACGGGTATGTGTTCTAAGGCAAGTCCCTTTATAAACCCAGGTCTTGCTATCTTTGGAGTCCCTGGGTGGTGCAGTTAACACATCCAGCTGCTAACCGAAAGGTAGGAGGTTCAAGTTAACCTAGAGGCACTTTGGAAGACAGGCCCGGTGATCTACTTCCGAAACATCAGCCGTTGCAAACACTATGGAGCACAGCTCTACTCTGACATACATGGGGTCACCATGAGTTGGAATTGACTCGATAGCAACTGGTTTCTACTTTCTTTAGCTGTAAAACGTGACCAGATAATCCATAAGTACCTTATACCTCTACCCTGAACCTCTTCGCAGCCCTAATGTCTTTGCTAGGGGCCCTTCTTAAGCAAATCCCCTGACTTGCACAGCAGCTTGATCCTGGGGTCAGAATGACCCAAAGCCACTCTATGCACTCAGGAGGAAGGAGGGTATGGCCTAGCTCTTCTAATGGCTGTCATTTAACTGGTCACCTTGATGAGACCCCTCATAGCCCACTTTTTCTCTGACTGTGAACTGCTGGCTTGGAATGTCTACTGTGCCCTGAGGGGTGAAGCAGTTCACATTGCCACTGTCTTGCCCTCCACCTGCTTTGAGTTGTGGCTTTCTGTTTGACAGATATCTCCACCAACTTAATGCCATACGCATTTTATCTTTCCTGAATTTCTCAAATTTTCTGATTCAGCAATGGTACCTTTTATTGTTTTCAAGCACTGTTTGGCCTTTGTTTTCAGGAATTTTAATGGAATTTTGAGAGAGAAGAGAATAGGCGTATTTAGCGTACCATCTTAAAGGAGAACGCTGTAATATAGACATTTAGTAAATTATTTCATCATAAAAGCTGTTTCCTTTTTCTGATTTTTTTTAAAAGAAATTCACACACCTTCAGAATTATGCATAGATGCTGAATATCACGGAGTAGTAAATACAGGGGCGAGCCCTGGTGATGCAGTGGTTAAGTCCTCAGCTGCTAACCGAAAGGTCAGCGGTTCGAACCCACCAGTGGCTCTGTGGGAGAAAAGATCTGACGTTTTGCTCCTATAAAGATTACTGCCTAGGAAACACTATAGGGCAGTACGGTAGTAGAAAACCCTACACTGCCCTATAGGGTCACTGTGAGTTGGAATTGACTCAATGGGACACAACTACAGTACATATAGAGTAATTGCATACAGAAAGGGGAAGCAGGAACCCCTGGAAAGTTTCCAGGAGGTTCCACATATATACACATGACGCATTACAGTGGTTAAGATTTTACAAACTACAGTTCTTAAAATAGATAAATACCATTTAGTTAAATAAAAGGTGTGTAATTCTAATACTATGATAATAGTGGTACTTGGCAATTACATACCTAGTAAATACTACACTTTAGAAATGTGATTAGAATCCAAATGCATACTGTTTTACTCTCTAGTTAAGCATGTGGCAGAGCCTGATAGACCTAACTTTTCTTTTTGCTTTTCCAATGGAAAACTTAAGTTTTTTATTTCAGTGCATTCTGTTGGGAATTTTTAAGTAAAAACAAAAAACCAAACCAGAGCCACTGCCATCGAGTCGATTCTGACTCATAGCGACCCTGTAGGACAGAGTAGAGCTGCCCACAGGTTTCCAAGGCTGTAAATCTTTATGGAAGCAGACTGCCGCATGTTTCTCCCAAGGAGCAGCTGGTGGGTTCGAACTGCTGACCTTTTGGTTAGCAGCCAAGCACTTTTAGAATAAAAACAAGGAGCTAAGAATTCCATTCCTTTTTGCCAATCTTTCCTTCAGCAAAATTATCAATTAATGGAGCATTAAATATCATATGCTTCATAATGATTTTTTTTTTCGCCTTTTTGTTCTTGGGTTACTTTAACAATTTTTACCTAATGCTACAAATATGGTTGATTAAAGTTAAAAGTCAGAATTAAAAGATACCACGGGGAAAAGAGGATTAGCGTGTTTCAAAGAGATCACGTTAGTAAAGTGTCTGCTAAAGTTACCATATTTGATGTTGCATATCTTTGCTTTCCCCGATACCTTCTTCTTTCTTTATTCTTTTTTGACCGTAAAGTGCTTTGTTTTGGTTCAGGGCCCTCCTGTTCAGGTTCTCCCTTGGTTTGTCCATGGCTGAGCTGACTGACGATTGCACCACACTTCCTTGTCTCTGGGCAGTGAGGAATTTACCTCAGAATACCATTCTCTGAGTTTTCTTTCTTCCCTCAGGGACAAGCTTGAATGTCCAGCTGTCAACATGTGGAAACTGTACTGCTTCTGCAGTAATGAATTTCAAATGGGCCACTGTCCCTGACATCTTTCCCAGAGCAGCACCCTCTTTTATTGGAGCACCTACCATTTTGAGAGTCTTTTTCTTGCAGGGGATTTCCTGTCGTTGGATTAGGTCGTATTCGTTATACTGGGTGGGTCTCTCTGGTGGGCTTTGCAACATCCTTTGAAGCACTAGGATAATTCAGATGAGGCCAGGAGCTTCACATAGTATCACTAGTTGATCATACCAGTGGACAGAAACAGTAAATACCCAGAATAACTCCTAGTCGATAATTGCAGCATATTTCCTAGCATATTTACAATTCTTTCCCTAGCATACAGGAATTTGAAGTGTTTTTTTTTTCCAGTGATCCTGTACACCCTCTGTTGGAGATGCTAATGGCTGGCAGAATATCCCATGAAACTAAAGAGGATAAGAAAAGTGCCGAAGGCCAGCTTGAGATCATGGGACATATATTTCCAGGAAGGGATAGCCCAGATGTAGCAGTCAGAACCGGGGTATGCTGTCTTTGAGTTAATTAACAATGACAGGTTCAAAACTGGGTGATGATGGTTGTAAATCAGAGAACAGTTTTATGCATATGCATTCTTTTCTATTGGTGCATAACAAATTGCCACCATCTTGGCGGTTTAAACCAATGCCCGTTTATTATCTCACAGGTCTGTAGGTCAGAAGTCTGGCACGGCATGGCTGAGTCCTTTGATCAGCACAAGGCCAAAGTCAAGATATCAGTCAAACCGGGCTCTTAACCTATGGCTCAGGGAAAGAATCCGCCTACGAGCATACTCAGATTATTGACGTATTCAGTGCCTTGTTGTTGTAGGACTGAAGTCCCCATTTCCCACCTCTCAGTTTCTAGGGATTACCCACATGCCTTCTCTCAGAGCCCCCTATATCTTCAAGCCAGCAACCACTTGTCCAGTCCTTCTCATTTTTGAACCTCTCTGACTTCTCTCTCTACCTTCCTCCTCCCCTATCGCCAGGAGAAACCTCTGCCCTTAAGGACTCATGTGATTACATTGGGCCCACCCAGATGATCCAAGATAATCTTCCTGTTTTAAGGTCAGCTGATTAGTAATCTTAATTACATCTGCAAAGTCCCTGTTGGCATGTATTGTAGCCTACTCAAGGAGCCCTGGTGGCGCAATGGTTAAGCAGTTGTCTGGTAACTGAAAGGTTGGAGGTTCAAACCCACCCAGCAGCTCCGTAGGAGAAAGACCTGGTGATCTGCTTCTGTAAAAAATTACAACCAAAAAAAACCCTATGGTTCTCCTCTGTCACATGGGGTCACTATGAGTTGGAATTGATTCAACAGTACCCAACAACAACATAACCTATTCATGGGTGTGACCCCAGGGTGCAATGTCCTGGGGGAAAAGTTCTGCCTATCTCAGCATAGAGCGTGTAACAGGGGGCTTTGAGAGTCCCTGGGTGGAGCAAATTGTTAACATGCTGCTAACTGTAAGATTGGAGTGGTTAAGTGCAACGGCTGCTAACCAAAAGGTCGGTAGTTCGAATCCACCAGGCACTCCTTGGAAACTCTATGAGGCAGTTCTACTCTGTCCTATAGGGCCACTACGAGTCAGAATTGACTCGACGGCACTGGTTTGGTTTTTTGTTTTTGTTTTTGTTTTTTTTGGTAAGGTTGGAGGTTCGAGTCCACCCAGAGGTGCCTTGAAAGATAGGCTTGGTGATGTACTTATGAAAAATCAGCCATTGAAAAGCCTATGGAGCACAGTTCTACTCTGACACACATGAGGTCATCATGAGCAGGAATCTACTCAACAGCCGTGGTGGTGGTAGCGATGGTGGTGGTTTGTCCTTTCAGCCTCAAACGTTTAGAAAATAATCATCATCATTAGTGTGGTCTTTTAGCTATAAATTCTAAAACATTACTGCTTTA
This sequence comes from Loxodonta africana, assembly GCF_030014295.1. NCBI lineage: Eukaryota > Metazoa > Chordata > Mammalia > Proboscidea > Elephantidae > Loxodonta > Loxodonta africana. The sequence goes on along the minus strand of NC_087345.1, from coordinate 169,608,311 downwards.
CATTCTTTTAGTTTGGATAATCTATAAATTGAGCAATCAAATCCTATCTAGATGTGTTCATTGAAATTTACATAGTTATTTATATATGAACACAAAATACATGCAAATGTACTCTCTTGATATTGCCAGATAATCCTGCTTTCCTCAAGGTTACATACATTTCACCTTATAATGTGATACAGGCATCTTAACATGCAGGCCAGCATCGGGCAGCTGACAATGTACTTCTAAGGTAGCTAGCTGGGTAATTCCAGGGGTGTGGTGATTGTTGACTAACCGTAATAACATAGTAATAATAATAACATAATAACAGCTGCTGTTTATTGAGCACTTACTGGGGCCTGGCACTGTGCTAAGTGCTTCATCTACATGCATTATTTTATTTAGTGCTCACAATAGCTCTGTAATGTATGTTCTTTCATTCTTATTTTATACATGAGAGAACAGACTGAAGTAGCAAAATTTGTCCCCATAAGCTGTGATGTTGTACAGCCAGGATTCAAACTCAGATCTAATTGATTCCAAAACCTTGCTCTTGACCACTAACTACCTTTTACTTTCTCCCAAACCTGGGAAGAATTACAGAGATGGTAGTTTATCTTTGAGAGGTCCTTCTACAGCCTTTTCTAAGTCTTTCTCTACCTCCTGGCTCCTTTTATCCTTACCTCCAAAGGCACCCATGTCCTTATGCCATGCTCTACCCGCAGCACACCGTAACCCCTTCAGTCCTCTAGAGGTTGGATAACCATGTCTCAGTCAAAAGTCATAGGCCCTCATCTCAGGTTAGCTGATATCAGTGAGGCGATAAAAACAGCATGGTCAAAATAGCTTACATGGGGGCACAGTGATGACGACAACAATGGCTGATAATTATTGGCATTTAGCAGTGCCAGGCACAGTGCTAAGCACTTGATGAGCATTTTCTTACTTCATTCTCATGACAACTCCATGAGGTAGGTACCATTATTATTCCTATTTTGAAGATCAGATAATTAAAGCTTAGTGATACCTTCTTCTCACAGGATGGTTAAAAAGCAGAATTTACACATCTCACAGTCATTGATGTATGAGAATGCGTGAGAGAGAGTTTTAAGGGAGACTCCTTGGCTACTGTCAGCCATCTAATCCTTTCCGAATGCAGATTAGGGTCGGCAACATGGCTCCCTCATCCTTGGTAACAGCCTTCGGCCTGGCATATATTTCATCTCCTCCTTCCATCTTACTGCAGGTCCTTTTCTTCAGAGTCGTGGTATGGGCATATGAGGCTGGAAATGATGCCATTGGAACTGAGATTTCTTCTCTGTAGGACACAGCAATGACATTTTGGCCTTAGAATCCCAATCCTAAATTGGGGTGTCGAGCATCTCTGTACAACCCCATGTGTGTCAGAACAAAACTGTGCTCCATAGAGTTTCAGTGAGCAGCTAAGTACATTAACTGTTTGCACCATCCAGGGACTCCATCTCTGTAGAAGGAGAAGGAAATTGGGTCATAACAGAGCAGCTGGAAGGAGACAGGCGTCTGCCTATAGCAATCCTCCTGACAGCTCTGGAGTCCAATAATATAATGGAGGCAGGTAAAACAATCACAGGGAACAATGGCGAGGGGCCTTTGGAGCAGCTGTTCCTTTGGAAGGGGCAGCCAGTCTGGGGAGAAAAGCAAGCATGTTTGCAGTGACTTTTTCCTAAAGTCCAAAGATTGGAGTGGCTCCAGAGTACAGATGGCAGGGGAGGACGAGGGGCTTACCAGAGATCTAGACACACCCTTACTGCTTTTGCTTATAGATTTCCCTTACGGCTTTTACTTCAGACCACTGTAACTCCAAAGAAAATAAAGCTGCGCCTTGATTTTCAGGATAACCTACCAGTTGCCATTGAATTGACTGCAACTCATGGCGACCCCAGGTGTGTCAGAGTAGAATTGTGCTCCACGGGATTTTCTTTTAAGAACATTTTTTTTTTCATTGTGCTCTAAGTGAAAGTTTATCATTCAAGTCAGTTTCTCGTACAAAACCTTGCACACAAATTGTCATGTGATCCTAGTTGCTCTCCCTACAATGTGACAACACACTCCTTCTCTCCACCCTGTATTTCCCATGTCCATTCAACCAGCTCCTGTTCCCCTCTGCCTTCTCGTCTCGCTTCCAGACAGGAGCTGCCCACATAGTCTCATGTGTGTACTTGAGCTAAGAAGCACACTTCTCACCAGTATCGTTTTATGTCTTATAGTCCAGTCTAATCTTTGTCTGAAGAGTTGCTTCAGAAATGGTTTTAGTTTTGGGCTAACAGAGGATCCAGGGGCTGTGTCTTCTGGGGTCCCCCTAGTCTCAGACCATCAAGTCTGGGCCTTTTTACTGGAATTTGAGTTCTGTGCCCCACTTTTCTCCCGCTCCATCAGGGAGTCTCTGTTGTGTTCCCTCTCAGGACAGCCATTGGTGGTAACCAGGTACCATCTAGTTCCTCCAGTCTCAGGCTGATGGATGGAGTCTCTGGTTTATGTGGCCCTTTTTGTCTCTTGGGCTCATATTTTCCTTATGTCTTGGTGTTCTTCATTCTCCTTTGCTCCATGTGGGTTGGGACCAATTGATGCATCTTAGATGGCTGCTTGCTAGCTTTTAAGACCCCAGACGCCACTCACCAAGGCTCCACAGGGTTTTCAAGTGCTGGTTTTTCAGAAGTAGATTACCAGGCGTTTCTTCTGAGGAGCCCCTGGGTGGACTCAAACCTTCAACCTTTCAGTTAGCAGCCAAATGTGTCAACCATTTGTACCACCCAGGGATATTCCAAAAAGATTAGGTTTAAGCTGAATCAAAATTTAAGGACAAAACAGACACTTGGTGTTTTAACACAGCCCTGTAGTGAATCTTGTTACCTGAACAATGTAATCAACTTCTGCGTTTCATAAGTTTCGATTTTAAGATATTGGGTTTTTCTTAAATTTAAGGTTAACCAACAATACCAACTGCCTTTTAGTAGCTCTGTCATTGTGTCAGCAGTAACACGTATTAAAATATCACGTCCCAGGCATAAAGTGTAACCGAAATCACTGGAAAATATAATACCGAGTGGATGAACTGTGACTATCATAGTTTAAAAACCACAAAAATGTTGTCTCTGTGTGTGAATGTATTCTCTCAGCTTTTGATCTTCATATGTTAATGACAATTGTTACTTTAGGAGAAGAATTCTTTTTTTTTTTTTTTTAAATTTCCAATGCTTTCTCCAACAGTGGACTCAATAACATTCCTTTAAGATAACTTTCGTTTTTAATCTATAATTAAAACCAAAGCTTTCTTTTAAATTTAAAAGGCTTGTCCTTGAACTAAAATAACATGGAACATTTTAAAACATGGATCCAAGCTGCCGTAGATACATTTTATTTAAACCGCAGACCGGCAGTTAGATTCTTCAGTGCCAGACAGACTACAAATTGTAACTGTAGCAGTAGTGACTGAATTGCTGGATGTTGTAGTACCCGCACGTCTGGTTGTTTTTTTGGAGCTGTTCCTCCCTTTGGGCTCTACTCATGAATGACTTAATCCCTGTGTAAGATCAAATGTCACGCCAGTTGCCGTGCACAGAAAAACCAAGCGAAGCCTCTTTTGCCTTTGCACGAACCTGTTGTACTCACCTGCAGAGCAGTGTGGCAATAGGTAGGAAAAGTCACACAATAAAAGTGGGAAGGAAGGTGAGGCTGGAACACAGTGAAACTCCACAAGTTGGATGTGCCATAAAAATATCATTTAAAGCAGAACACCATTGTTTATTATGGCAAGGGAGAGGGACACTATCCATGATTGAATTGTAAAACTATTTTTACTAAGGTCATTTTTTTTTAATTTACTATTCTGGTATTAGATTAGCGAATCTAATGCCAGATTAGATCTAATAATATCTTTCTTCTGTTGTGCTGTGCTATGTACTATAGAAAGTGTGTGAACATCTGTTATTGTATTTGATCCTCATTACAACTCTATGAGGTGAAAATAAGGATAATTATTCCCCTTCTCATGCAGGATGGGGAGGGAGTGACCCGCTTTTGCTATTTAATGGCAGAGCCAGAAAGAGAAGTCAAGTCTCTGGGCTCCCCATTCAGGCTCTTTCCACTCAATTTTACGGTGTTTTCCATCCTGGTTAAGTGTACTCTAAATAAAAAATCATTTACAGAGAAGAGCCCTCTAAAACAGTGACTCTTATTTGGAGCAGTTTCTCCTTTTGTCCACAGACTACTTTAAAAATTGAATAAAAGCTTTGGAACTTTCTCCAGAAAAATGCATGTCCACCTCCTCCCACTCCCCAGCACACTTTTGTGCAACCCAGACATCAGCGAGGGTATCTCTGATCCGTCAGCCATAAATAGGATTCCCTTGGACCTTTTATCCCATGCTGTGGAAGGCTGGACTTTTCTGGGGATTTCTGCAGATGCCTAAGGGCTTGGCTCCAAAGCGTATGGCACCGCATACTTTCCAAAGTGCATTTAGTTTATACGTTGCGTTGCATCCCACACATGCGGCCCCTGTTCTGCATCACTTTGATACAGATATGTAACACACCCCCTTCTTTAAAGGGCAAAAGACCCTGTCTCTCACAAAGCATGTGTGTGTGTAGCAGACTTTATGGAAAATTCAGAGGGCATGAAGGAGGGCCTTACAACAATACACCCAACTTCACACAGAGCATAGCTGTTCCTTGTTCTTGAATGTCCTTTAACCACCCCACTGTGGGACTCTTCACTGCCTGCTCCCCCCACCCACCCCCAACACGGTCCCCAGCCTCACAGCACCTCACTAGCTCTGCCCTTCTCTCTTCTACACTTCCCTACTCATCCCGAAATTCCCCAGGTGCCTCAAAATTTCCACGTTCTTTTCATTCAATTAGGTAGAGTAGCTCAGCTCCAGTTTCAGCTTCCAATTTCTGTTCCAGGTCTACCTTTGCATGTTCAAACCCACCAACCAACTTGCTAAGCAAACCTGAAGGGCCTCATAGTTCATAAGCTTTGCAGGATGGGGAGGGAGTGGACTCCCTGAAACCCAGTGGTGGGCCCCTGTAGGTGAAGAGCTGTATTTAGAGACAGCTGTGGCGTTTCTGGTCTTCTTGGGTCTGTGTGAGTTTAGAACTTTCTTTAGACTCCTCTCTAGCAGAGCTGGTGTTTAGCACAGAGCACTCTTTCATGCCCTGCGGTGGTGTGTCCAGGTCAGGATCACTGGGGTGGTGCTCCTTGCTGTGCGTGGGGAACCCATGCTGACAGACTTGCCCATTCCATTCACTCTTTAAAACCTGAGAGTGGTGTCAAAACCTCTACATTTGGTGCTTGAGGGTAACTATATAAATTTTTTTGTTTCATGAGAAAGGTGGGTTGTCTTAGTATTTGACAATGTGTCAGATAAAATCAGCCTTAATAAAAGGGTTGAAGGATCTGATTTTGAGACAGAATAAAGCTAGAACAAATACAAAATGTAAATATGATTACATGCCAGGTATAAGAAATAACGAGGTCAGAGACAGAAAGAGAGAATAGTGAGTAATAGGTAAGAAAAATCTAGAGGAGAATGATCAAGAAAACCTCACAGTAATGTAGGAGAAAGGGCATTTGAAAAGTTGAGTTGAAAAAGGAGAGAGCTAGAGAATAAAGCTGCCTGTGAGGGGAAAAAAAAAGGCGGAGGGGAATAGGAATATAAGAGAGAATGGCTCTTATTTCAGGTTCTACATGCTAAGGATCAGAGTTACATATCAGGAAGTAATTATTGATGTTAGGTCCTCAGTGGGTTCTTAGAGGCATTTGTGAATTCCATGTTGAGTAATGCTGTGTAAGTCCTTAAAATAGTACTCTTATGTATTTATTGAGTACCATGGGACTTATGGGAGCCCTGGTAGCATAGTGGTTAACAGCTTGACTGCTAACCAAAAGGTCGACTGTTCAAATCTGCTATCTGCTCCATGGGAACCCTATTGGGCAGTTCTCCTCTGTCCTGTAGGGTTGCTATGAGTCAGAATTGACTCGACGGCAACAGGTTTGGGTTTATTTGTTTGTTTGTTTTGGTGGAATTCATGCATAAGCCTGGTCCAGTCTTCTCCCAGGGGCCCATGAGCATGATAAGAAGGCACCTTTAGGGGAAAAAAGTCTTGAAGTGTGCACCGAGTCAGCAACATCGGGGAATGTTTCCTTCTTCTGCCCATGCATCAACTACACACAAGCTGGTGAGAGGGGAATGTAACCATTGTGATTAATTAGTGGTGAATCCAGAATCAGAAGTTCCTTTAAACCAGGGATTAATATTAGGAAGCAAAATACATGACCCCAGGTTAAGCCCTTGTTTATCTTCAGCTTCTTTATTGCAGGACAATTCCAGAGATCTGTGCTTTCACAGGGATGCTCTAGGAAGCTGTGGGCATTTCTGTACTTCTCAAGGTTCCTCAGGATGCAAGGGGTTGGAGTAGAGACTGTCACTGTGAAGGGAATGGCCATAAAGTTTATGCCGTGGTTGATGTGTCTGTCCCAGCTCGAGATCCCACAGAGTGATAGCACATTGAAATGTGACTAGTCTGAACTGAGATATGCTGTGAGTATAAAACGAACACTGCATTATGAAAACTTGATACAAAGTGAAAAAGGTTGTAAAATATCTCATTAATCGCTTTTATAGTGCTTACATGTTGAAATGATAATATTTTGGATATATTGGGTTAAGTATAATTTATTAAAATTAATTTTAACTTTTTATTTTTACTTTTTTAAATGTGTCTACTAGTAAATTTTAAAATTACATATGTGGTTTGTACTTGTGGCTCACATTATATTTCTATTGGCCAGCACTGCCTTAGTGTAATTGTTGTTGTTGTGTCATTGAATCGACTCAGACTCATAGTGACCCTGCGTGACGGAGTAGAACTGCCCATGGGGTTACCTAAGTTATCATCTTTAAGGGAGCAGATCACCACCTCTTTTCCACCATGGAGCATCTGGTGGGTTCAAATCGGCAACCTTTTGGTTAGCAGCCAAGCGCTTAACCATTGTGCCACCTGGGTTCCTTCCTTAGGAAGTAATAGGGCTTCCAAAATGGTAGTGGTGGGAGGCAAGGTAGGGAAAGAGCTCCTCATTGCAACTCACAGACGTAGAGGAAGAGGCATCACGGAAAAGGAAGTCAGAGTACCATTTGCCTGGGAATTGGCTGATACCACCTTCACCCCCACTCTAGAGGGGCACAGAATCCTACTCTGAAGAAGCTGTCCTATCTTCCTGGCCAATCTTGCATATGGCAGAGGCCACATCCCCGTATCGGCTTAACTTTGGTTATTGTTACCAGACCTATGAGATATCAGTGTGAAGGAAAGAACTAGGTTGTGACACCTCTTTAATATGGACTCTGTCTTGTTCATCCCTGGTACCGAACATATTATCTGGCGCATAGTCAGATTTTTTTGTGTTAAAGAGACAAAGAAATAAATGGTACACAAGAAAATATAGATGCAGGCATATGGCTGAGCACGTTGTGACGGTCAGTGAGCTAGATCAGGGTAGAAGCAAAACTCTTTCTACAGCATGTGGTCAGATGTTCACCAGTGTGCACTGGTGGTTCCTACTGGTTCTTTATAAGCCAGCACCCCTTTGACTGGCTGATGTACATGCCTTAAAAACCAAACCAAACTAGTTGCCATTGAGTCAACTCTAACTCATGGTAACCCCATGTGTGCTCCATAGAGTTTTCAACGGCTGATTTTTCAAAAGGAGAGCCCAGGCCTTTCTTTTGAGGCTCCTCTGGGTGGTGAAAAGTAATTGTCACAGGGGCAGAGAGGCAGTGATGTAGAAGTGGGGAAGGTGAGCCTCAAAATGGTTGAAGTTTTGTGTTTACTTCTTCCCCACATGCTGGGCTCCCGAGTCCTCATGTTGCTGCCTAATCACCCAGGCCCACATCTTTTGGTGCCACAGGCCTATTTTCTTTCAGAAATATCTCATAATCACTGCTTTTTCCTTGGCTACCTCACCCAGGACCGACTTACCCACTAGGCACAATAGGCCAAGTACCTAGGGCTCATGATACTTTTGGGGGAACATGAAAATATTTTCATTTTAATGCCTTTTAAAAAGAGAAGGAAAACAAATATAATAATAATAATAATAATGAACATGTAATAATGAATCATGAATATATAATAATGAATCCAGCCTGGATTATATAAGCCTTTATTCTGATGCAGCCATAAAATATAATTTTAAATGCATTTTTACGGAGCTACAAAGGCAAAAAGTACCTGGGGCCCACAAAAGTCATAGTGAGGTCCTTACCCCACCCCATAACTCCCAGGCCTCTTCTTTATGCTTTCCAAAGTGGCTTCTTTTGTGATCAGACAGTTTAGTATCCCGATGATATATATCTGTTCTAGTGTGTTAAATTACTCTCTTTTCATCAGTTAGTCAATCTGCAAACAAATATTCATTGAGAATCCTTTCTGCTATGTATTGGGGCTAAAGAAATGAATGTGACAAACAGCATATTGCAGGAGGAAAGCATCGAACAAAGAAGTATGCTGAATGCTACAAAGGAGAAGTAAAGGGTACTACACAACATATAAGTGGTGCAGTGGTTAAGAGCTCGTCTGCTAACCAAAAGGTTGGCAGTTCGAGTCTACCAGCCTCTCCTTGGAAACCCTATGGGGCAGTTCTAGCCTGTCCTATAGGGCTGCTATGAGTTGGAATCAACTCCATGTCAAAGGGTAAGTACTTTTAACTACATTTTTAAAATATTTAATTTTTAGTATATCCTTATAAAGATTATTTATTGAAAAGCAAATGTGAATGTAGATTCTTATTTTCCCTCATCGTATATAAAATGTAGCCTTGTTTTGTTTTGTACCTTGAATTTTTTTCATTAATAACACATATTGGCACTGGGTTTTTGGGTTATTGGAAAGCTTTCCATAATAGCACATGGAGAGCTTTCTCATTCTCTTTTTTATAGCTGTCTAGCATTCCATCTCAATTCTAAATTGCCCTCCGTAGGTTTGGGATCCATAACACTCAGGCTAACCACATATGAGAGTACCTGCTCACGGCCCCTCTAACATAGTGTTACTAAATTCACAGAGTATTTTATCCATCAGATTGATGAAAATGATATTTCACTGCAGTTTTAATTAACATTTCTCTTAAGAATGAGTCTCAGCAGCTCTTCCTATGTGTAAAAACTATTTGTAATTCCATGTTTTGGTGAACCATGCATTCATGTTTTTTCTTATATGGACTATCTCGTTAATCATATTTTATTAATTGAAAGAGCACTTTAAGGAGTAGAGATTAGCCTGTGACATTTGTGAGTAACAAATATTTTGTACCAGTTATGTATTTTTTTATTTTCTTTATCATTTTTTCCATGTAGTTTTCTTTTTTTATTTTTATTGTGGTGAAATATGTAGAACAAAACATTTGTCATTTTAACCATTTTTTTAGAGTACATTCAGCCTCCTTAAGAATGAACACACAGCTGCTTCATATTCCCATCTACCACAAATGAAGCTATGAGAAATTATTTTTTTACATGACTCCTCATGGTCCTAGGTTCTAAAAACCCCTAGGGATACAAAAAAAGAAAAAAACATAGTTTGGCATATAAATTTTAAAATGTCTGATTGACAAAAGACACCTAAAACAAACTTATAAAAGATACCTCCAAATAGGAAAAATATTTGCAGCATATACTAGAGGAAGGATTAACATCCATTGTATGTAAAGTGCTCCTGAGAAAATCAATAAATAAACAAAAACAACTCAGTGGAAAAACAGCAGAAGATATGAACAGAAAATTCATAAAAGAAACATAAATTTCTAGCCTCATTAATAATGGGAGAAGCAATTTTTTATCCACTAAATTGAAATATGAAATATTTGATGATATCTGATATTAGAAGCATTTAGAGAAACTCTTTGTGGGAAGACATTTTGATACAGCTTTCCTGAGAAAATTTGTCAACAAACATTAGTTTTAAAAATGTAAATGGGCTTTGATCTAGAAAACTGTTAAGCGTATTAAAATTGGAGTATAAAATAGTTATAGAAAAGTACATAAAACATAAGTGTATATCTCAATATGATCACAAATCAAATACCTTTTTTTTTAAAAAAAATGCAATGACTGTTTTTATAGTTTCTGGATTTTGAGTGATGGCGTGAAGTTTCTCAATCTAAAATTTTAAAAAGGGTTCCCAAGTTTCCTTCCAGTATTTCTTTTTTAAAAAGAAAAAAAAAATTATACTTTAAGTGAAAGTTCACAATTCAAGTCAGTTTCTCATACAAAAACTTATACACACATTGTTATGTGATCCTAGTTGCTCTCCCTGCAATGTGACAGCACATTCCTCCTCTCCACCCTGTATTTCCCATGTCCGTTCAACCAAAAAAAAAAAAATTTTTTTTTTTTTTTTTATTCAACCAGCTCCTGTCCCCCTCTGCCTTCTTATCTAGTCTCCAGACAGGAGCTGCCCACACAGTCTCATGTGTGTACTTGAGCTAAGAAGCACACGCCTCACCAGTATCATTTTATGTCTTAGAGTCCAGTCTAATCTTTGTCTGAAGAGTTGGCTTCGAGAATGGTTTTAGTTTGGGGCTAACAGAGAGTCTTGGGGACTATGACCTCTGGGGTCCCTCCAGTCTCAGGCAGATCATTAAGTCTGGACTTTTTTCTAGAATTTGAGGTCTGCATCCCTCTTTTCCCCTGCTCCATCAGGAATTCTCTGTTGTGTTCCTATCAGGGCAGTCATTGGTGGTAGCCGGGCACCATCTAGTTCTGGTTTCAGGCTGGTGGAGTCTCTGGTTTATGTGGCCCTTTCTGTCTCTTGGGCTCATATTTTCCTTATGTCTTTGGTGTTCTTCATGCTTCTTTGCTCCAGGTGGGTTGAGGCCAATTGATGCATCTTAGATGGCCTCTCGCTAGCTTTTAAGACCCCAGATGCCACTCTCCAAAGTGGGATGCAGAATGTTTTCTTAATACACTTCGTTACACCAATTGACATAGACGTTCCCTGAAACCATGGTCCCCAAACCCCCGCCCCTGCTACGCTGGCCTTCGAACTGTTCAGTTTATTCAGGAAACTTCTTTGCTTTTGGTTAGGCCAGTTGCGCTGACCTCTTCTGTATTGTGTGTTGTCTTCCCCTTCACCTAAATTAGTTCCTATCTACTATCTAATTAGTGAAAACCCCTTTCTCTCACAGCCTCCCCACTCGTAACCATCAAAGAATATTTTCTTCTCTGTTTAAACTATTTTTTGAGTTCTTATAATAGTGGTCTCATACAGTATTTGTCCTTTTGCAACTGACTAATTTCACTCAGCATAATGCCTTCCAGATTCCTTCATGTTACGAAATGTTTCAGGGATTCATCATTGTTCTTTATTCGTGTGCAGTATTCCATTGTGTGAATATATCATAATTTATTTATCCATTCATCTGTTGATGGGCACCATGGTTGCTTCCATCTTTTTGCTATTGTAAACAGTGCTGCAATGAACATGGGTGTGCATATATCTCTTCACGTAAAGGCTCTTATTTATCTAGGATATATTCCAAGGAGTAGGATTGATGGATCGTATGGTAGTTCTATTTCTAGCTTTTTATAGAAGCACCAAATCAATTTCCAAAGTGGTTATACCATTTTACATTCCCACCAGCAGTGTTTAAGTGTTCCAGTCTCTCCAAAACCTCTCCAACATTTATTATTTTGTTTTTTGGATTAATGCAAAAAAAAAAAATTTTTTTTTTTTTTGTTGGAGTGAGATGCAATCTCATTCTAGTTTTAATTTGCGTTTCTCTAATGGCTAACGATCGTGGACATTTCCTCATGTGTCTGTTAGCTACCTGAATGTCTTCTTTAGTGAAGTGCCTGTTCATATCCTTTGCCCATTTTTAATACGGGTTATTTGTCTTTTTGTTGTTGAATTTTTGCAGTATCATGTAGATTTTAGAGATCAGATGCTGATTGGAAATGTCATAGCTAAAAACTTTTTCCCAGTCTTTAGGTAATCTTTTTACTCTTTTGGTGAAGTCTTTGGATGAGCATAAACCCACCAAAAACCCATAGGTGTTTGATTTTTAGGAGCTCCAGGTTATCTAGTTTCTCTTCTGCATTGTTAGTAATGTTTTGTATACTGTTTATGCCATGTATTAAGGCTCCAAGCATTGTCCCTGTTTTTTCTTCCATGGTCTTTATTGTTTTAGATTTTATATTTAGGTTTTTGATCCATTTTGAGTTAGTTTTTGTGTGTTACGTGAAGTATGGATCTTGTTTCATTTTTTTGCAGGTGTTTATCCAGTTATGCCAGCACAATTTGTTAGACAGACTGTCTTTTCCCCACTTAACTGACTTTGGGTCCTTGTCAAATATCAGCTGCTCATATGTGGATGGATTCTCAATTCTGTTCCATTGGTCTATGTATCTGTTGTTGTACCAGTACCAGGCCATTTTGACTACTGTGGCAGTATAATAGGTTCTAAAATCAAGTAGAGCAAGGCCTCCCACTTTGTATTTCTTTTTCGCTGAGGCTTTACTTATCCAGGGCCTCTTTCCCTTCCATATGAAGTTGGTGATTTGTTTCTCCATCTCATTAAAAAAAAGTCATTAGAATTTGGATCAGAATTGTGTTGTATCTATAGATGGCTTTTGGTAGAATAGACATTTTTCTTTATCCCATCCTTCATGTCTTCTATAACCCAGTCGTTTTAGAGCAGGGTATTGTTCGGTTTCCAGGTGTTTAATTTCTTTTCCCTGCTTTTTCTGTTATTGATTTCTACTTTTATGGCTTTATGGTGAGAGAAGATGCCTTGTGATAGTTCAATGTTTTGGATTCTGCTAAGGCTTGCTTTATGACCTAATATGTGGTCTATTCTAGAGAATGTTCCATTTGCACTAGAAAAGAAAGTATACTTGGCTGCTGTTGGGTGGCATGTTCCGTATATGTCTACGAGGTCAAGTTGGTTGATTGTGGTATTGAGATCTTCCGTGTCTTTATTGAGCTTCTTTCTGGATGTTCTGTCCTTCACCGAAAGTGGTATATTGAAGTCTCCTGCTATAATTGTGGGGCTGTCTATCTCACTTTTCAATGCCGTTAGAGTTTGTTTTATATATCTTGCAGCCCTGTCATTGGGTGCATAAATATTTAACATGGCTATATCTTCCTGGTATTGTCCCTTTAATCATATAGTGTCCTTATCCTTTGTTGTGGATTTAACTTTAAAGTCTATTTTGCCAGAAATTAATATTGCCACTCCTGCTCTTTTTTGATTGTTGTTTGCTTGATGTATTTTTTTCCATCCTTTCAGTTTTAGTTTGTTTGTCTGTAAGTCTAAGGTGTGTCTCTTGTAGGCAGCATATAGACAGACTTTTTTTAATCAATTCTGCCACTCTCTGTTTATTGATACATTTAGTCCATTTTACATTCAGTGTAATTATGGGTAGGTATGAGTTTAGTGCTCTCATTTTGATGTCTTTTTTTTGTGTGTTGTTGACAGTTTCTTTTCCCCACTTAATTTTTTGTGTGAGTAGTTTGTCTTTATATATTGTCTTTTCCTCTTATTCATTGCAGTTGATTTTGTTCTGCTGAGTGTCTATATTTTTTCTTATATTTTATTTTGATGAGTAGGATTATTAGTATCCTTTCTGGTTACCTTAATATTTACCCCTATTTTTCTAAGTTTAAGCCTAATTTTTATTTCTTTATATCACCTTGTCCTCCCCTCCGTATGAAAGGCCTATGACTACATTTCTTAATCCCTCTTTATTGTTTTAGTGTTGTCTTCTTTTACATAATGACATCACTGTTTCCCTGTTTTGAGCATTTTTTAATCTTGATTTATTTCTGTGATTTCCCTATCTGGGTTGAGATCTGACTGCTCTGTCCAGTGTTCTCGTCTTGCGTTGGTATCTGTTATTATTGATTTTCTAACCAGGAACTCCCTTTAGTATTTCTTGTAGTTTTGGTTTGGTTTTTACGAATTCCCTAAACTTCTGTTTATCTGGAAATGTCCTAATTTTGCCTTTGTATTTCAGAGACAGTTTTGCTGGATATATGATTCTTGGCTGGCAATTTTTTTCCATCAATGCTTTGTGCAAGTCATCCCGCTGGCTTCTTGCCTGCATGGTTTCTGCTGAGTAGTCCGAGCTTATTCTCATTGACTGTCCTTTGTAGGTGACTTTTTGTTTATTCCTAGCTGCTCTTAAAATTCTCTCTTTATGTTTGGTGTTGGTAAGTTTGATTATAATATGTCTTGGTAACTTTCAACTGGGTTACTGGATGGTAACTTTCTTTTAAGATCTACCTTATGTTGAGTTCGATGAGCACCTTGGATAGATATCTTCTCATCTTTCATGATATCAAGGAAGTTTTCTGCCAACAAATCTTCAACAATTCTCTCTGTATTTTCTGTTATCCCTCCCTGTTCTGGTACTCCAATCACTCATAAGTTATTTCTCTTGATAGAATCCCACATGATTCTTAGGTTTTCTTCATTTTTTTTAATTCTTATATCTAATTTTTCTTCAAATATATTAGTGCCAAGTGCTTTATCTTCAGTCTCACCAATTGTGCCTCCCACTTGCTCGATTCTGCTCTTCTGACTTTCTATTGAGTTGTCTAATTCTGTAATTTTATTGTTAATCTTTTGAATCCCTGATTGCTGTCACTGTATGGATTCTTGCAGCTTATTAAATTTTTTGTCCTGTTCTTGAATAACCTTTTTAATTTCTTCAACTGCTTTATCTGTGTGTTCCTTGGATTGTTCTGAGTATTGCCTGATCTCATTCCTGATGTCTTAAAGAGATCTGTATATTAATCTTTTTATTCTGCATTGTGTAATTCCTGGAAGGCACCTTCGTCTAGAAGATCCCTGGATGCTTTGTTTTCAAGAGCTTGTTGAAGTGATCATGGTCTGCTTCTTTATGTGATTTGATATTGACTGTTGTCTCCAAGCCATCCATAAGTTACTGTATTAGTTTATTTTATGTTTGCTTACTGTATCCTAGCTTCTTGCTTTTTATTTTGTTTTGATATGTCCAGATAGGTTGCTTGAGTGAGCTAGCTTGATTATTTTCACCTTTGAAGCTCTAACGTCCTGTCACTAGATGTCTAGAGCTGTTTCCAGGTATATGAGCCTAGGAGTCCATTCACTTTTCTTGTATGGATTCAGCTCAGGTGTCCAGGTAGTTGGCTATCAAGTATGTGGTACAGGCTCTGTCCTGCAGTCTTAGAGGGGCAGGGGTGATTAGTGTAGGTACGGGTATCTGGTTGCGAGGGGGGTCACACTCTGAACAAGGCAGTGGGCTGACAGCCGTCCTCTGAGTGTCTGTGAGGAAGGCACGTCCTTGTTCCCTAGACTGCACAGGTGGGTGGGTTCAGCATATGGACCATGGGCACCCAATGCTTTTGGTTGTAAGGACTGGGAGGTACCAGTTATCCTTGGACCCCTGTCGCAGGTGGCTGGGTGACATGAGTGGGGCCACCAGTCCTTAGGCCTCTGATGTGGGTAGGTGAGGACTGTTTAATAGACAAAGTGGTGTCAAACTTCAAACACCTACCTCTCTACCACACAGCTGAAACAGTTGCAGTCTGCCAACAAGGGCCTATTCTCCTGAAATATGCCCACCCAGGTCCATGCAAGGGGGAAAGGTATTCAAAGCCCCCAGACCGTTTATGCCTGGACAGGAGCTGTTTCTCTCCTGAGCTCCCCAGGTTAGTGGAGCTGGCAAATTATCTTTTCCCCCAGTTGTGAATTTATTGCACCTCCAAGGCTGGGAGAACGGCTCAGGATGCTTAACAGTGCCTATCTCAGGCCCAGGGAAATCAACAGCCAATGAAGCCAGCTTCGGGGCTGGGGGCACGGTAAAATATATGCAAGTACTTAGCTTTTGCCAAGAGTGCCATTCTTCTCTGGTTCTAGAGGTGTGAGTAGGCTGTGCAGCTGACTGTTTCTCCCTGAGGAAACTGAGGCCAAACGCTACCACCAGCCCACCACAGCCTGAGGATTCCCGGCAATTCAGGTCCAGCAACTCCTCTCTGCTTCTGATCCGTCTCTCCCTCTACCTGCCACTCAGTCCGTTTTCTAACTTTGCCTTTGATGTTCAAGGCTTCTAGGTTGTCATAAATGTCATTGTTTCACTTGTTTTTCTGGGTCTTTTTTGTAAGAGGGTTCACCAGAAACGTCTAAATACTCTGCCATCTTGGCCCCACCTCTCCCTTTGCCCGTTTTTTAATTGGGTTATTTGTCTTTTTGTTGTTGATGTTTTGCAGTATCCTGTGGATTTTAGAGATTAGATGTTGATTGGATTTGTTGTAGCCAGATTTTTTTTCCCCACTCTCTAGGTTGTCTTTTTACTCTTTTGGTGAAGTCTTTGGATGAGCATAAATGTTTGATTTTCAGGAGCTCCCAGTTATCTAGTTTCTCCATGGTTAGTAATGTTTTGTATATTGTTTATGCCATGTATTAGGGCTCCTATTGTCAGTATTTTTTCTTCCATGATCTTTATCATTTTAGATTTTATATTTAGGTGTTTGTTCTATTTTGAGTTAGCTTTTGTGCATGGCATGAGGTATGGGTCTTGTTTCATTTTTTGCAAATGGATATCCAGTTATGCCAGCACCATTTGCTAAAGAGACTGTCTTTTCCCCACTTAACAGACTTTGGGCATTTATTTGTCAAATACCAGTCACTCATAGATGGATGAATTTATGTCTGGATTCTCAATTCAGTTCCATTGGTCTGTGTATCTGTTGTTATACCAGTACCAGGCTGTTTTGATTACTGTGGCGGTATAATATGTTCTTTAAAATCAGGTAGTGTGAGGCCTCCCACTTTGTTCTTTTTCAGTAATGCTTTACTTATCTGGGGAAACCCTGGTGGCATAGTGGTTAAGAACTATGACTGCTAACCAAAAGCTCGGCAGTTCAAACTCACCAGGCACTCCTTGGAAACTCTATAGGACAGTTCTACTCTGTCCTATAGGGTTGTATAGGGTTGCTATGAGTCAAAATCTACTCTATGGCAGCGAGTTTTTTTGTTTATTTTTTTTACTTATCTGGAGCCTATTCCCTTCCCATATGATGTTGGTGATTTGTTTCTCTATCTCATTAAAAAATGATATTGGAAGTTGGATCGGGTTTGCATTTTATCTGTAGATCGCTTTGGGTAGAATAGACATTTTCATAATGTTGAGTCTTCCTATCCATGAGCAAGGTGTGTTTTTCCACTTATGTAGGTCACTTGTGGTTTCTTGTAGTAGTGTCTTGTAGTTTTCTTTGTATAGGTCCTTTACATCTCTGGTTAGATTTATTCCTAAATATTTTATCTTCTTGGGGGCTATTGTAAATGGTATTGATTTGGTGATTTCTTCTTCGATATTCTTTCTCTTGGTGTAGAGGAATCCAACTGATTTTTATATGTTTATCTTGTATCCTGATACTTTGCTGGAATCTTCTAGTATTTCTGTGATCTCAATTTTTATCTTAAATCTTTGATCTATTTGGGATGTTTCTGAGTTTGAAGTGTGTGTATTATGGCATGTGGAAAATATCCAACTTTTTTTTCCCATGTAGTCAGTCGATATCCCAATATCATTTATTGATCGGTGTATATTTTCCCCCTCCGTTGTTGGAAATGCCATATTTTAAATTGAATTTTGCCTTTCTATTCTCTTATACTGATTTTTCTTTTTTTTTTTCATCTTCCAACCCCACACTATTTTAATTATTGAGGCTTTATATTGTGTTTGATATCTGATTTTGCTTATTCTCCTTCACTGTTCTTTTTTTTTTTTTCTGGCTATTCTGGCTTATTTATTTTTCCATATTAACTTTAGGGTCAACTTATCTACTTAAAAAAAAAATATGTTATTTATGTTGGAATTGTTTATAGTGATGAATTAACTATAGAAATTTGACATTTTTTGAAAAAAACTCGATACATCTGTTCTTGCCTTCTTTTTCGGCCATTAGTAGTGTTTTAAAATGTTCTAAATAGACCTTGCACATATCTTGACAGATTTATCTTTAGGCATTTTATCTACTTGTTGTTTTATTGTTTAAAGTGGGGTCTTTTCTTCCATTACAGTTTCTAAGTGGTTGTTGTTTTTTGTATACGAATGCTGTTAACTTCTGTATGTTAATATTGCACTCTGTGACCACCAAAAATTTCCTGATAATTTTTGGTAATTTTTCAGTCAATTTTCTTGTAATACAACCAAATTATCTGCAAATAGTGATGGTTTTGCATCCTTTCTGAATTTTATGCCAAGGGCTTCTTTCTCTGGCTAGCCGCATTGAATTGTACCTCTAAAATAGTGTTCAATAATAGTGACGACAGTGCAGATCCCTAACCCTAGTGAGAATACTTGTAGTGTTTTCCCATGAAATATGATGCTAGCTTTTGGGTTTTAATCAATGCCTACTCTTATTATGGTTTTAGACTTTGATGATCTGGGTTCAGATTTTCTTCTTTACTACTTGCTAACTGAGAAATCTTAGATAACTTACGTAACTTCTCTTATTTGTTTTCTTATGAGTAATATGAAGGAAATAAAAATACCTACTTCATGGGGCTCTTGTGAGCTTCAGATACAATAATTGTGAAAGGTAAACCATGCTACATAAATATTCCTTGTTATTCCTATTTCTGCCTATAGAGAAAGCTCCTCTACAAAACTCAGGAATTGTAATACTGGATTTCCCTTTGTGGCTCTGAGCCTTTTTGTAATTCCATTCACAACACAGTTTCTACATATATTCCAAGCTTGGAAAGAAAAAGTGTTTTTTGAACGATGAGCAAATTCCTTTGCTGACATTTAACCAAAATATATTCCAAACCTGAAGCTTTTTGGAAGGCTAAGAAAATGTTGGTCACCTTCTTGTAAAAAAGTGAAATAAAGTATTTATGCACCTCAGTACTTCCTGACTGAGCTGGAAGTGAGTGCACTGAGTGTTGTTATTTTGTGGTGTTTCAGTTCTGGGAAAATAAAACCAGAAAATATAGGAAATTTTTCAAGATTTTTGGTTGCGAAAGCTTGCCTTTCTCCCCTCCTCCTTTGGTTAACATGGAGAATGCTATGGAAGTTTGATTCAACTGCAGATAGTTTACAAACTAATTGTGTTCAGTGATCCACAATTAACATTTTCTGGGTTTTAGAGAATGAATTGTTTGTCTAGAGATATTAATGGCTAGCCTTCTGTTTTCCCTAAGACGTAACATGATAGCCTGCACTGAAGATAAAATAATTTGGGTATGTTGTATTTTTGTATTTATTTTTTAAAATGAGCAGTCCTCCTAGTTCCTATGCTGAGCTATGTCTTGGTCCAATCCAGTAAGATTCACGAGTTTACTTTTTCTTTGTAAGAAACTATGCAGCCAGTGGCTCCATTCCTCAAAGCTTTTTGGTTAAAATTTTATATATCGGCTGCCCCACCCTACCCCCACGCACTTAGCAGTTTGAAAAATAGAATGTGTGGTCATTTGTATGTCTCCTGTGTTTTCTAACATGGCTCACCTTCCTCTTTCAGGCAGCTCTCAGAGGACTTAGGTATCAAGCTGTGAAAGTTATTTTTTGAGCAGTAACAGCCTTCTTCACTTGGCTTGCTGTTGCGTCGGTGGCTTTGGCGATGCCTCCGACTTTGTCGTGTGGTTGGGCTTCAGGAGTGAGCTTTGTACTCCCTCATTTTCCTGGATTCAGTTCCCTGAGCACACTTCGAATCTAAGGAATTGCCTTTTCTGGAATGATTATGGGTACAGTTTTGCATTAAAAGCTAATGAGGCCTTGATGTAGGCATTGTCTAGTGGAGACTGTAACGAGGAGGACATTAGTCTCCAGCACATGGTATGGATTTGTCTGCTGACCTTAAAGGCACGCACATTTGAGAACGTATTCCCTTTTTTGTATGTGTGTGTGAAAATATGCACTACAGAACATGCCAATTCAATCATTTCTACATGTTCATTTCAATGATGTTAGTCATATTCCCTTTAAAAAAGTATATGTGTGTGTGTATATATATTTACATATATAAATATACATGTGTATTTATGTATATATATATATATACACATATGTGTGTATGTAATATAAATAAAATCATCTTTTGTGAATCTCAAAGCAAAAGCACAATGAGAGAACAATGTAGAAAGGTGCCGTAGGTACATCACTTTGATACTTTAAAAGGAAAGGCTTCTGAAAACCCTTGCCTATTAAAAGTAAATGGCTAGTGCTTACCAGTGATGGGCGGGGTGGGGAGGGGAAGGGGTGTATGGAAAGCCTAAAGCATCCATTGCTTTGGGGACACCGAGTTTCTCTTAAGGGTGGTGGAGAAATTTGGAAACAGTTAATGGTGATGGCTGAACAACATGATGAACATAATTCATGTCACTGAACTGTACATGTAAAAAAATGTTAAAATGGCAAATGTGTTGTTACATGTATACTTACTACAATAAAAGGGAAAAAAGTAAATAGCTGTTGCTCTAGCAGTAGCAGCATCATTGTTTACATGAGCTTGCTTTGCAGAGGATTTCTCAGAGCAAATCCAGCGAATTATAAGAAAAGCCAACATAGGAAGTACTAAGTGAGTCAGTCAAAAAAAAAAAAAAAAAACTAACACCTTTACAGATATAACCTGAACTGCTAGAGGGGTCTGGCATCGCGGGATATTCGAGGCATCCTTAACAGGCAGCCATTCCAAATGAAGAGCGTCATCCCCCAAGCTAATTCAGTAATAAAACAAGAGTTGGGGAAGAAAATGTTAGTTTCAGCAGGAAAAAGTTTTGCATAAGCTCTTCATAATTCCATAAGTTAAATAAGCCACCTAGAAAACACTAATATGTGTTCAGTTTATGACTTTCTCATCAGATAAACCTCAGAGGAGAGGGACATCTCCCTCTTGTTCACTACTGTATTACTAGCTGCTAGCAAATGCAATAAAAATCTGTTGATTGATTGGTTTATTGATTGGTCACTGGGGAATATACTAAGTACTTCCACCTTTGAAACCATCTTAGTTTGGAGAGGAGAGTGCGTCTATCTTTTGTTATGTAAATTTAACAGCAAGAAAAGTAAATACGATGGCCCAGAATCCATTCTTAGGTAATTAGGAACAGACTCTCTGCAGTGGAAATGGTTTACATTACTCCAAAAGCAACATTTTGCATTTAGTGTAAGATATAGTGGTAAAACATGGAGGTTTTGCTTTCTACTGATAATGTAAACATTACTCCACAATGTGGTCTCTGGAAATAATTTTGTCAACTCTTATTTTTATATGCATGTTCTGTTCTGGAGACTTGTTGCAAAAATTGATGGAAAGTTATTTTCTTTAAGTGACAGTTTGTTTACAGAAATTCCTTGAAATCTTGATGGTTATTGAAAAGGCTGAAATAAATGTTGCCTGAAACTGTCTGTTTCAGAGCTACTCTACGCCCTCCAAGTAGAACCATACTTTTTTAGTAAATCACCTAAAATCCATAAAGGTCCTGGAGACTGCTCCCTTTGTAAAATGAAATATTTATGTTTGAATCCCAAAAAACATACTGTGAATCATTTTGGTGTTTTAAGTTGAGGGTACATAGTAAATTATTCCAAAATTATGGAGGCCAAATGTCATTCCCTCCAAAAGTTTGTGTAATATCTATTTATCTGTGGGCAGATGCCTGCTCGGTATAATCAGAGGCAGACTTTGTCAAGTTAAATCTAAGTAAACACAGCTGAACATAAGCAAGTTGGACTACAAGGCTTTTTTTTCGAGCTTTGCCAACACCATATGACCTTGGAGAATGCTGCTTTTTTACTACAATCTGCTTTCAATGGAAAAACGAATTCTTATTGTTTCGAATTAACAAGTGATGATTAAAAGCTTGTTACGTTCTAATTTTTAGATGCAAGACAAATGAACGTTCTGCACGCATCCAGCAAAAAGCTACCTCCGTGAGGGAGTAGTTCCCGTTTAAGGAGTTGAAGATAAACCAGCTAGGCTAGGGCGGAAATCCACTAAATGGATTTTCTTTCTACAAGAAAACCTTTTTTGCTTATTTGTGTTTGTTTTTGTCTTTAGGCCGTTTCAGCCGATTAAAAGTGTGGTTCCAGATGCCTCTGGAAAGGGAACGTTACTGACTTCTCCATTCTTTAAGAAGCATTTGTCCTTGATAGGGAAGGAACGTTGTCTTGTCGTTAACGTTTTGTTTTCAGTGGAAACTCTCGTTAACTGCTTTATGCTTTACACAAGTCTCTTTTTTCCTCTCCTTTTTGTTAAATACATGGGTTTTTTCAGTCATCTAATACCTTTTTATTTTAGCCTAGTAAGCAGTCCAATATTAAACATTTTTAAGGGTACTTTGTGGCTAAAGTAAAAAAAAAAAGTAAAGTTCCTATTAAATATTTCAGGTCAAAATGTGGGACTTAAAGTGAGAACTTTGGTAAAAGATGGATTAGTAGAGATTTGCCTTGAAACTCCCAGCTTTTCAATATTCTCTGACTGGCCAGGAGCCAGCTAGGTCCTCTGCTCTTTCCTTTGCTTAAGGAAATGATTTCTTTCTCCTTCACCCTTTGTGTGTACATTTCCTTCTGGGAGTAAATGCTATATATATATATTAAGGGTGTGTGACTAATAAAGATTTTTAAAATAAGACATCTTGCAAGACTTTGGTATTTTATGCTTTTTAAAAAAATCACATGCTGAGTATATGGAAAAATATTTATATCTGTGTGCTAAAGTAGTGTTCTGTAATTAGGCTCAAATAAGACTCATCTCTATTTATGTACTTATATATATACCAAATTTTTACACAAATAACACTGCCTTCTACATTTGTTTGCCAAACACGCCCCCTGGGAGGTATTTTCATAAGCATGCTATGCTAATTTTTTTTTACAGCAACACGTGCAAAAAGAAAAATTGGCATAGTGGCACTTACGAAAATACCTCTCAGGGGGAGGAAGTGGCTGGCAAACAAACCTAGAAGGCACACGTTATTTGCATAAAGTACGGTATATATGTATGTATCTGCATGCCTCTTTTTCTTATATGCTGCTGAATTTTCACATTAAAAGGAATGCTAAGTAATCCAGCAACCCAGTTTTATCTTTTTTGTTAAGAGCTGCATCATTCATCTGTAAGAGTACATCAGCGTCTGCACTTCAAGGTCAATATGTCATACTATCAATCTGTTAGAGTCAAACTCATTATGTCCCACCTCCTCCCACAGTGAAACTTACTTTTCCTCTCTTGATCCGTATCTCAGTGAATGTTATTATCATCCACCCAACCACCCAAGGCAGAAGTCTCAGAAACACTTCAGACTCTTGCGTCCTTCCCCCAGCTAATGATTTAGCAAGTCTGTTCCCTTCATAGGAGCTCTGGTGGCATAGTGGTTAAAGCATTCGGCTGCTAACCAAAAGGTCAGCGGTTTGAACCCACCAGCTGCCCTGAGGGAGAAAGATGTGGCAGTCTGCTTCTGTAAAGATTACAGCCTCGGAAACTCTATGGGGCAGTTCTACTCTGTCCTACAGGGTTGCTATGAGTCAGAATCAACTTGACAGCAGTAGGTTTGGGTTTTGGTCCCCTTAATACGTCTCAAATCTTGCCTTCCCATTCCCACTGCTACTTCCTTAATCCTGGGACTCCTGGCTTCTCCCTCAGGTTCCTGCGGTGGTCCTGCCAATTCAGTTTTCCCACAACGGCAGGAAGGATTTTTCTAAAATCCAAATCTGGTCATATCACTGTTAAGTATTCTTTAGTGGCTCCCCATACCTTTCAAGATAAAGTTCAAATTCTTCATCTCGGCACGCAGAACCACAAACCCTCAATGGCCCAGCCTTTGCTTCTCTCTCTTGGTTTATTTCCCAACTGCCCCTTCACACATGCCATTCATTTGAAGGATACTCAAAGAGTTTCCCAAAGGAGTAGCAGAATTTCATGACTTTGCACTTTCATACAGCTGTGCCCTTATCTTGGAAGGCTCCTCTGCATCTTCTGCTCGTCTTAATCTCAGGCCTGTGCTTCCTATCTTTTTCACATCTTGATACTCAGATAATGGTAACGTGTGTTGGGCACATTGGGGTCAATGGAGGAGGCTGCTGGAAGCAAGTGCCCAGGGCCTTGACCCCACTGCCCCAAGGATGTTGTCTCCTTTTGGTACCTTTCATGACCATCCACCATACCCCCTGCCATTGCTGCCTCTTCTGTGCTTCCACAGCACTTACCTGATTAAACTGTTATTATTATTTACCACATAAACCCTGATGGTGCAGTGGTTAAGTGCTATGGCTGCTAACCAAAATGTTAGCAGTTCGAATCCACCAGCTGCTCCTTAGAAACTCTATGGGGCAGTTCTACTGTGTCCTATAGGGTTGCTATGAGTCAGAATCGACTTGACAGCAATGGGTTTTTTTTTTTTTTTTTAATGTAAGCTTCTTGGGGATGAATCTTTTTTGTGTCTCTAAGGTCTACCATGGTGCCTGGCACATAGTACGCTTTCAGTAAGTGTTTGCTGAATCAACCAATGAACCCGTGAGTAAATAAATGAACACAACACAGAGAAGAACAAATTCTGTTGCACTTGAAATTAGATCCAGCTTCTAGTACTGGTCACATTGTTTACAAACGATTTGACCTTGGGCCAGACAGTTAGCTTTTCTGAGTCTTAATTTCCACATTCTAAAATGGGGACTGTTTTGAAAATAATATGTGCTCATGACCTTATGCACTTATGACTTGTGAAATGCTCAATAAATATTATTATCACCATGCATTGTGTTTCCACAGCCTGGCCCTTAATTATAGAGAAAAAAAGTAGGGTGGGTGAAATGCTGTTTACCAAGTATAGTTTGTTTTGTTTTGTTTTGTTTCCTTTATTCCATTTGACACTCACAGAAAGATAATTTGATTTTTACTTAGATGAGTTCAGATTGACAGCAATGGTATTACTCATTCTCTATCAAAGCCCCAGGCTTCCAAAGTTGGCAAAAAATTTCAAGGGGATTGAGTATTCTTCCCATTCTGTTAGGCAGTGAAAAGAACTTCTGTAACTGTCCCGCTATTAGTAAAATATTGGGAGTATTTGAACTAATCAGTACATTCTTGCAAGGAGCCCTGGTGGTGCAGTAGTTAAGCACTTGGCTGCTAACCAAAAAATGTCAGCAGTTCAATGCCACCAACCCTTTCTGTAGTAGAAAAGACCTGACAATCTGCTTCTGTAAAGATTGCAGCCTAGAAAATCCTAGGGGGCAGTTCTACTCTGCCCTATAGGGTTTCTGTGAGTTGGAATCAACTCAGTGGCACACAACAACAATATACATTCTTGGTATAGTCAGTTAAGGATCTAAGGATACCAACTCCACTGGTTTAAGATTGAAGTGGTGATACAATTAAGGTCTTCTGGGTTATATATGCTTTAAGGAGCTATTTTGTCCCTTGTGAAAAGAATAGGCATTCCAGTTGATTAGATCTTCGTTGAAAATTCTTCTTAAAGATTAGAGAAGTGGCTTTTAAAAATTGAGAATTTCAAAAGCCATTCCCCAAATTCAAATGCCATATTCTATCTTGAGTAAGGACCTTCACACTTAAACTTTCTCAAAGCTATTAAGAGTAAATTACTCTTTAACCTACCTGTCTGATTGAATGGGTAAGATGTGTAAGCTACTAACTAGTTCAGTACCTGTTACGCAGAACAACCCCAGAAGTGAACTGCAGCAGACTAGTTGCTGACAGGATCCTGGAATTTGCATCACTGTGTTCATTCTCACTCTCATTGAAGATTCCATCCTAATCTTTTGCATATTATGGCTACCAAGCAACTAAAGTGGCTGTCTCCAAACTATTGCAAAACAGAAGCCTCTGTAATACCCTGTTTTTCTCTTTTCAGAATTTTCCACAATAGAGAATCAGAGACACAACATTCGGAGCTGCCCTTGACCTAGCTTAGACAATTCAAATAACAAAACTATTTTGAACTGTTGCAATACTTGTTATCTGTGCTATTTCAAGGCAAGTCTTCGACCGGCATGGAAAGTTTGCTGCAGCTACAAAAAGAGTATTTGCAGTTGTGGGATAACTGTAACCCCCAAACCAAACCCAGTGCCATCGAGTCTGCCCCATAGAGTTTCCAAGGACAGCCTGGCGGATTCGAACTGCTGACCCTTTAGTTAGCAGCCGTAGCACTTAACCACTACACCACCAGGGTTACATGGGATAACTGTGAAAAAAAAAAAAAAAAGCTGCTATTAATTGAGTATCACTGAGAGCCAGGTATCTTACAATGATTATTTCTAATTGTCACAACAATGATAATAGTAGGTGTTCTTGTATCTGTTTTACAAATGAGAATTAAAAAAAAGATGATGCTCAGAGAGATTAAGTAGCCTGCCCCAACCCACATGCTAATCCGCAGCGGAGCTGGGATCCAGACCCCAATGTCTCTGGTGCCAAATCTGTTGTCTTTCCAGTGTTCTTGACTGTTGGAGGAATAAAGTGGGATTAAATTACACCACCCTTCATGGTTCACACTGACTAGGAGTGAACAGGTGCATTCAATTCAAAGGAAATCAAGGGAGGCATGACTCCCATAAGAAAGCAGCTTGAGGAATCTGAGTAGCTAAATGGGCTGTTTTCTCTGTGCCTTACAGACTACTGTAGTGGGGAGTTGGCATTTGAATGATTCTTCAATTAGTCATAAACTGACTCCTGTTTAATAAAACCACCTTTGGATTGATGCTGCCAACACTTGCCCCACACAACTCCCATTACTCCTCTTCAGCACAAAAATAATTGTCTTTTTCCATTTCTGGGCCCACTTTGTGCTGTTCTTATCTCTGCCAAGTATTTTTATTATTACCATAATTAAAAAAAAAAAAGCAGTTGCCATAGAGTCAGTCCTGATTCATGGCAATTCCATGAGCTTCAGAGTAGAGCTTTGCTTTATAGTGTGTTTAAGGCTGGGATTTTTTGAAAGCATATTGTGGGGCTTTCCTTCCCGAGGTGCCTCTGGGTGGGTTTGAACTGCCAACCTGTCAGTTAGTAGCCCAGTACTTAACTGTTTTCCCCTCCCAGAGACTCTCCTTACTGTGATTAGTCCTGTGAACAAATAATTAAATTCATTTTCACCTTTAGGGCTCTTCAACTTCACCACCATCATCATCATCGTCTTTCATTTCCTTGTTCTTCTCCTGTGAGCGCCTATAAGTCAACACACAGATTCCTTCCTTGTTTCACTCTGAAAATATTTTGTGCATCTTCCTGTCCAAGTATCTAGATATTAAATTGCCTAATAAACTATCTTGTAGGAAAACTTTTATAAATCTCCTGAAATAAGGTGAAAATCAGCTGGATAATGTATCCAGTTCTTAGAATTTGAAACATAAGAGAATTTTTTTTTTTTTTTGCTGAAAATCTTTTTCACCTTCTTTCTCGTCTTACCACAAGGGCTGTGTAATCAAATACTGCCCTGAGACCTGAAACAATGGCTCACTTCTTCATGTGTGATTTTAACGTCTTGTGTTCAGCGCCCTTTGTGTGTGGCCTGGGAAGGGTCATTTCTCCTTCCACATTCAGTAGGTGGCTTCCGTTCCTTTGGGTTTGGACTCATATGCATACCGTGTGTATAACAGAGTGGTGAACTCATGCTGGGCAGGAACTGGGTGTGAATCTAACTGGATAGACATTTGAAATAATAGGGATGTCATGAGCAATAGGGCTGAGGCATGCTTCTAGAATCAGGGGCCCTCATGGCTCTTGGTTTCTTGTGAGAAACTATTCTGCCAATCTAAGGCTGGTTTTACCCACCACTATTACTTCCACCTCCTGAGTGGTGGAAAGATGACTAGAACTACTACGCCAGAGACAGAGAAGGCCATATGCCCAAAAGAGCTTGGAAATATTGCAGGGAATGTATGATTTTCCTGCTTGCTAATAATCTACTCCCCCCCCCCCAAAAAAAGCATTTTTTGCTTTTGTTGTTGCAGCTTCCATGACAAAAATATGTAGTTTGTTTACCCTTGTGTATGAGAGCAGGCTTTGGGCTCTTTTGTAAAATGCTTTGATTCAAGGCAGGAACTACTATCTTGTCATTGCTCATTCACCATCTATTTCTGGATGTCTGGAGAGAGTTTAGAATTTGGGGGATTTAATTTTTAAACCACTTTTTTAAAAAATTATTTTTTTATTGTGGTAAGTGCACATATAACATTTAAACCCCTTTCGAGTATGTGTAGTATAGTTTATTACCCAACCTAATACATTTGGAGCAGTGGATCTGGTTTGTCCTGAAAAAGATCTTTGCTTTCTTACAACCCGTTCTGTCTTTCTCTTTTTTTATTTTTAAAATGATAAGATTCTATTATTTTTTGTTGAAATATTAAATATCTCTCTAACATCATTAAAAGAGATGGCAAAGGTAGAAAAGATAAGGAATTTTAACAGAGGACTGCACCTTGTCCAAAAGCGTTGGGTTGGTTGTCGCTTTCTCCAAATCAGTAATTTTTAATGATTCCAACAAATATGTTTTCTTTTTTATTTTTAAGGTGACTTATTTACTTCTAGGAAACCCTGATGGCGTAGTGGTTAAGTGCTATGGCTGCTAACCAAGAAGGTCAGCAGTTCAAATCTACCAGGCACTCCTTGGAAGCCGTATGGGGCAGTTCTACTCTGTCCTATAGGGTCGCTGAGTTGGAATTTTTTCGACAGCAGTGGGTTTGGTTTTGGTTTTTTTTAATTCAGTTCTAACAGCATATGACATTTATCAGACAGTATGTATGGCAGCTGCTTAGCATTTAAATATGTTTAAATCACGTCAGCATGCATTCCATTCTTTTGTATTTAAATTTCCGTGAAATTGCCTTGCCAGCACTCTTCTGTATATTACGCTCTTCCTCCTTTCCTTGTGGTCGTTAAGCTCTAAGGCTTTTTACTACAAAATCATAAAGTTTCTCTCCCTCTCCCTCTTTATGGTTTTTTTGACTTGTGTCTAAGTCGTTGTCAGCTGCCATGAAGTTGGCCCCTCCCCTGACTCATGGCAAGAAAGGTTGCTGGGTCCTACGCCAACCCCATGATGGATTTCCTACGAGACAACATTCCCTTGCGATCCGGCGGGGTTTCATTGGCTGATTTTCAGAAGTAGGTCACCAGGCCTTTCTTCCTAGTCTGTCTTAGTCTGGAAGCTCCGCTGAAGCCTGTTCAGCATCATAGCAACATGCAGGCCTCCACTGGCAGACGGGTGGGGGCTGTCCGTGAAGTGTATTGGCCAGAATCAAACCCGGGTCTCCTGCATGGGAGGTGAAAAGCCTACCATGGAACCACCAATGTCTCGTCATATTTAAATATTATACTTCTAAAAAATTTTTGTTTTGTTGTTGTTGAGAATGCACACAGAAAAACATAGACCAATTGAACAGTTTCTACACGTACAATTCAGTGACGGTGATTACTGTCTTCCAGTTAGCACTTTTAATGTCTCGTGATGCCCCTAACAGCACACCGCCTGACTACTGCATTTCTGAAGGCCTGTTGAAAACATGCTGTGTCTAACTGCTTAGGCCTTGGGAGCAGACGTCCAAGCACAGAAGGATCCCACGTGCTCTGGGGGAGGAAAGTGCTCACCCTTTAGCGGACACCCAGCCAAGAGACGTTCTCAGCCTCTGTGCCTGGACCTTTAGGTGACTTAGACACCCCTCTATTTCCTCAGATACACCGCTAAGATTGCTGTTTGATCCTAGGTCGTCTGACAGATGTCTTCATCCTTCTGTTTTTTCTGTTGTTTTTTTCAAAAGCAAAGGTTTCAGCAGGCCTAGCAGGTCCCTCCCTGCCCTCCTCCGCAAGTATGGTCCACAGCATATCTGGCTGTGCTTTATCTTAGTGACTCCCATATCTCTCTGTGGTTGCCAAGCTGCTTGCATGGTGGTTCTGCACTCATTTCTGCTCTTCTTTAGAAATCATGTAGCTCCAGCTACCCCTCAGGGCTGCAGGAGAAATAACAAATTAAAAATAACCCAAGAGTCTGTTTGTAAAAGCTCACCACTGTGTAAATACGTAATAAAACAATGCTGTGTTCTTTTTAAGGCAGGCCAGAGTAAAACATTCTACCAGGGACAGCAGAAACTAAGCTTCCTTTAGTTTATAAAAACTTCTTATCCTACCCTAGAAAGAAATGCTATGTTAGGTTGAATAATTAGTTTTTGATGACCCCATGTGGGTTACTATGTGTCGCCTTATTTTCCCAGAGGAAAGATTAAAAAAATAGAAAGACTTAAAAAACTGAAAGCCCTCAGCATCACAGCAATGTAGAGTGGGCCAACATGTTTATTTTCAAAACAGAAAACACAGATCTTATAACAGTATATTATTACCGTAGCTGTTCCAATTAGATGTAGGAGAGTGATTTGATTATTCTGAAGCATTCTGTAATGTATTATAATGAAAATACTGGGTTTCTTTTTTATGAGGTTTGCATTTGCAATGATTGTCACCGAATTACATGTCTTAGTATAGTAAAACTTGTAATAACTGGGAAGAGCCATGCAAGTTAAATAAAATGTTTTGTCCTCCACCCCCAAAAAGGGGTTTTTTAGTGGTATTCATGTTTAAGCAAAGCTAGACAGTAACAAGTATTTTTTGGGGGGGGAGGGAGTTTAATTTTTTTTTTGTACTTCAGATGAAGGTTTACAGAGCAAACTAGTTTCTCATTAAACACTTAATACACATACTGTTTTGTGACATTGGCTACCAACCCCATGACATGTCAACAATCTCGCCTTTTCTACCTTGGGTTCCCCCATTTGCAGCTTTCCTGTTCCCTCCTGCCTTCTAGTCCTTGCCCCTGGGCTGGTGTGCCCCTTTAGTCTTGTTTTGTTTTACAGGCCTGTCTAATCTTTGGCCGAAGTGTGAACCTCAGGAGTGACTTCATTACTGAGCTAAAAGGGTGTTAGGGGACCACACTCTTACAGTAGTTTCCCCAGTCTCTGTCAGACCAGTAAGGCTGGCCTGTTTTTTTGTGAGTTAAAATTTTTTCTACGTTTTTCTCCAGCTCTGTCCGGGATCCTCTATTGTGATCCCTGTTAGGGTAGAAGTGCCTGGTGGATTCAAACTGCTGACCTCTTGGTTAGCAGCCATAGCTTTTAGCCGCTACACCATCGGGGTTTCCACAGATGGACTATGAGTAGAGAAAGTGTCATTTGCTACACTTCTGAAAGAGCCAAGAAGTTTGTGAATGTCATCTCTTTCATTGTGTCATTTCTGGTCTCAGCACAGTCAGACAGGCTTAACACCAACGCCTCCTCGTCTGAAATGTCATATCTGAGGATGGTAATTTGAAAAACATGGCAATAATGTGCACCAATTCAAAGATACACTACCGTTCATATATCAAAGGAAAAACAATTTTTGGTGGTTTTTCAGATACTGAAGAGCTTCAAAATACATGAGTGGAGCCAGATCTTTCCAGCCAATTTCTAGATTATTATAAATACACATTTTTCTATTTAAAAGGGTTTTTTGCTGAAGAAAGGAGTATTAGTACTTTGTAGCCTAACACCACACAGCTGTATATTTATTAAACAAGCCAACCCTTCTAGAACTGCAGTGTGGCAGCTATAAAGTCGATGTAGGAGAAAATCAGCCCTTCAGCTGTTGAAGAACTTAGAGGATGAATACCAATATTGCGATGTGGGGACAAAATTATGGTTTAGCAAAGAATCAAAGTGTCTCTGGTTTTCAGAACTAGTAGCCCAACTGCAAAAGGAGTGCTTTTATAAACAATTAGCACGCCTTGCACCACACAGACACACACAGAAGTTACCATGCATATACATAGTTACGAAGTCATTTTCTGAGACTTTGGCTGGAAAATGGGCTTTTATGGATGAAACATTGTGGGTAACATCTCCAATATTCCCCTTGAGAAAATGAGGTAACAGAATCCATTAGACACTTAAAGTTAGTGGCTGTTCTGTATCGTGGCCACAGTGTTCTTTGTCTTGGCATGTTGTGGTACTTTGGCACAGATTACCATCAGAAAAGCCATGTCCTCTTTGAAGAGGGTAGATTCTGCACACTTAATCCATTAAGCTGAGCTGATGAGCTTTGCCCAGAGTTAAAATATTTTGTCCTTACATAATGTCTTTCATATTAAATCTCTGAACAATGCTAACTTTTTTGGTGATTACATTCAACTCTGTTTTTTACATGTAAAAAGAAAAAAATGAAAGGAGGTTAATTTTTTCTGTTTAACAAGCACTTAAATAGTGCTTGGAGTCCCTGGGTGCTGCAAACGGTTAACATACCTGGCTGCTAACGAAAGGTTGAAGATCCCATCCAGAGGCACCTTGGAAGAAAGACCTGGTGATTGACTTCTGAAAAAAATCAGCCACTGAAAACCCCGTGAAGTACAATTCTACCCTGACACACATGGGGCGGCCATGCGTTAGAGTCAACTACTGTTTTTATATAGTATTTGGTATATGTGCTCAAGCTGTCTTCTAGGTGTTTTACAATATTAATTCATTTAATCTTCATAATGACTCTGAGTTTGGTACTATTATTCCCCCATTTTATAGGTGAGAAGTTTGAAGCACAGAGGAGTGAAGCAGCTGGCCTGCTCGTCTCACAGGTAGTAAGTGGTAGAGCAAGGGTCCAGCTCATGCAGCCTAGTTCCGAGTCCAGGCTCCCAGCCATTGCACTATGCTGCTTCTGTGTCTCACACCAGACCACCCTCACAGTTAATAACAATGAGCTGAGAATATTTAACATTTCCAGACCCCCATTCTGGTCACTCACCAACAATTTCCTCCCCATAGACCACATTCTAATCCTCAAAGTGAAATCTCAGACTGAAAGCCTTTGACTTTGAGAAGGTAGAGCCTTTTAGATCACAGAGGGGCACACTGGGTAGCTGGAACTCTGCAGAATAGTTTAGTATCAAGAATAAAATATTTAATATGGTTCATGTGAATGAATGTGAAGTTGAAACGGTATAATTGGGTGGTATTCTGTTTTTTCTGAAAAGTTATTTTCAAGTTGCACAGCCCACTTCCTGCACCTTTGGTGCACCAGCCCGGACTGATGAGGTCAGAATAACTCTGCAGTCCGCCAGAACCAAGGCACACATGGGAATTAATATGGAGCCACCCAGCCTGAAGTCCTTTTGTGCTGCATAATAAGGAAAAGTCATCAAGACTGTAGCTTCTTTAATTGCTCCTTATCAAGCAGCACTTTCACAGATCCACCCACACACATGGTTACTCCTTGGAATAATAAAGATGTTTTGCTGTTATTGTTGTGGTATATAACCTGTCCTGAGGGCCTTTGTTCCTGGGTGGCACAAATGGTTTGCACTGAACTACTAACTTATAAGTTGGCAATTAGAACCCACCCTGTGGTGCTATGGAAGAAAGGCCTGGTAATCTGTTTTCATAATATCACAACCAAGAAAACCCTACAGAGCAGTTCTACTCTATAACACATAAGGTTGCCATGAATTGGAATCGACTGAACAGCAACAGGTGTCAACATTTAGATGTCAGCGTACCCCCATCCTGACCCAGGAGCTCTTCACTATTGGTGCAGGGTAAAGGCATGTGGTTTCTAATTTTCTTTTTTGGTAGGAGATAGAAAGTGATACATAGACAAAAAGGCATCAGAGGGCCGGGATCCTGTGGCCCAGGACATCTGGGCGTCATTAGCAGTAGTGAGGGGCCAGCCCACATGAGTGGAAGCAGGAAGAAAAAGAATCTTTGCCCAGATGGTGGAAGTCATGGCTGGAGGAAACACTAGCTTAATTTCTGGAAAAGATTTTTCTTCAAACTCTGAAATGATTTTGGAAGCCACTCATTTTTCAAGGTCCTAGGATAAGTAATATAGTTAGTATATTATAAAAGAAAAAGAAATATTAGACCCATCAATGAAGATGAGGTAGGTTTCGTTTTAGAATTCTCACATTCAGGAAGCTTCCAAGTCCCTCTCCATCTCTAGGCTCACAACATCCAAGCGTCTAATAACTCTTCTGTGATCACTAGCCTTGATATTCACCAAGGTTCAGTTGCCATCTCTCTGCTCATACTGAAGTTTTAAAGTGGAATTCACTGTTGGTTAGTGGGACTGGAAGAAATAGTTTAGTCATTAACAGATAAATGTGACAGGTTGTTTTTTGTCCTTTTTCTGGTAATTATCACTTAGAATAACCTATCTTTAATCACAGAAAAGCTGTCCCGCAAAGAGGATTACAAGAATGTCCTCTAACAGGGATGTAGCACCTGCTGTCTAGGAGTTATTTAGCAGTGATTCACTCCAAGATATAGAAGACTGATTATGGGGAGATCACATTTATTAAAAGATTGCTCTAAAGTGTCAGGAACAAAGTTCAACACCCATTCGCGATAAAAACTCTCAGCAAAATAGGAATAGAAGGAAAATTCCTCAACATAATAAAGGGCATTTATACAAAGCCAACAGCCAACATCATCCTAAATGAAGAGAGCCTGAAAGCATTCGCACAGAGATCAGGAACCAGACAAGGATGCCCTTTATCACCGCTCTTATTCAACATTGTGTTGGAGGTCCTAGCCAGAGCAGTTAGGCTAGATAAAGAAATAAAGGGCATCCAGACTGGTGAGGAAGAAGTAAAAGTATCTCTATTTGCAGATGACTTTATCTTATACACAGAAAACCCGAAGGAATCCTCAAGAAAACTACTGAAACTAATAGAAGAGTTCAGCAGAGTATCGGGATACAAGATAAACATACAAAAATCAGTTGGATTCCTCTACACCAACAAAAAGAACATCGAAGAGGAAATCACCAAATCAATGCCATTTACAGTAGCCCCCGAGAAGATAAAATACTTAGGAATAAATCTTACCAGAGATGTAAAAGACTTATACAAAGAAAACTACAGTCCACTTCTGCAAGAAACCAAAAGAGACTTACATAAGGGGAAAAACATACCTTGCTCATGGATAGGAAGACTTAACATTATAAAAATGTCTATTCTACCAAAAGCGATCTATACATTTAATGCAATTCCGATCCAAATCCCAATGACATTCTTTAATGAGATGGAGAAACAAATCACCAATTTCCTATGGAAGGAAAAGAGGCCCTAGGTAAGTAAAGCATTACTGAAAAAGAAAAACAAAGTGGGAGGCCTTACTTTACCTGATTTTAGAACCTATTATACCGCCACAGTAGTCAAAACAGCCTGGTACTGGTACAACAACAGATACATGGACCAATGGAACAGAATTGAGAATCCAGACATAAATCCATCCACATATGAGCAGTTGATATTTGACAAAGGCCCCAAAACAGTTAAATGGGGAAAAGACAGTCTTTTTAACAAATGGTGCTGGCATAACTGGATATCCATCTGCAAAAAAATGAAACAAGACCCATACCTCACTCCATGCACAAAAACAAGCTCAAAGTGGATCAAAGACCTAAATATAAAATCTAAAACGATAAAGATCATGGAAGAAAAAAATAGGGACAATGTTAGGAGCCCTAATACATGTCATAAACAATATACAAAACATTATTAAGAATGCAGAAGAAAACTAGATAACTAAAAAAAAAAATTTTTTTTTTTTTTTTTAACTAGGAGCTCCTAAAAATCAAACACCTATGATCATCCAAAGATTGCACAAAAAGAGTAAAAGGACTACCTACAGACTGGGAAAAAGTTTTTATCTATGACATTTCTGATCAGCACCTGATCTCTAAAATCTCCATGATACTGCAAAAACTCAACTACAAAAAGACAAATAGCCCATATAAAAAATGGGCAAAAGATATGAATAGACACTTCACTAAAGAAGACATTCAGGTGGTGAACAGATACATGAGGAAATGCTCACGATCATTAGCCATTAGAAAAATGCAGATCAAAACTGCAATGAGATTTCATCTTACTCCAACAAGGATGGCATTAATCCAAAAAATACAAAATAATAAATGCTGGAGAGGCTGTGGAGAGATTGGAACACTTCTACACTGCTGGTGGGAAAGTAAAATGGTACAACCACTTTGGAAATCGATTTGGCACTTCCTTAAAAAGCTAGAAATAGAACTACCATACAATCCAGCAATCCCACTCCTCGGAATATATCCTAGAGAAATAAGAGCCTTTACACGAAC
Organism: Loxodonta africana; assembly: GCF_030014295.1. NCBI lineage: Eukaryota > Metazoa > Chordata > Mammalia > Proboscidea > Elephantidae > Loxodonta > Loxodonta africana. The sequence continues at coordinate 169,572,186 of NC_087345.1, read as the reverse complement.
AGATATATGCACACCCATGTTCATTGCAGCACTGTTTACAACAGCAAAAAGATGGAAGCAACCAAGGTGCCCATCAATGGATGAATGGATAAATAAATAATGGTATATGCACACAATGGAATACTACGCATCGATAAGGAACCGTGAAGAATCTGTGAAACATTTCATAACATGGAGGAATCTGGAAGGCATTATGCTGAGTAAAATTAGTCAGTTGCAAAGGGACAAATATTGTATAAGACCACTATTATGAGAACTTGAGAAACTGTTTAAACTGAAAAGAAAAAATTCTTTTGTGGTTATGAGAGGGGGGAGGGAGGGAGAGTAGGAGAGGGGTATCCACTAATTAGGTAGTATTAAGTGAAGAGTAAGAGAACACACAATACAGGGGAGGTCAGCACAGCTGGACTAAACCAAAAGCAAAGAAGTTTCCTGAATAAACTGAATGCTTTGAAGGCTGGCGTAGCAGGGGCAGGGGTCTGGGGACCATGGTTTCAGGGGACATCTAAGTCAATTGGCATAGTAAAATCTATAAAGAAAACATTCTGCATCCCACTTTGAAGAGTGGCATCTGGGGTCTTAAATGCTAGCAAGCAGCCATCTAAGATGCATCAGTTGGTCTCAACCCACCTGGATCAAAGGAGAATGAAGAATACAAGGACACAAGGTAATTATGAGCCCAAGAGAGAGAAAGGGCCACATAAACCAGGGACTACATCAGCCTGAGACCAGAAGAACTAGACGGTGCCTGGCTACAACCGATGACTGCCCTGACAGGGAACACAACAAAGAACCCCTGAGGGAGCAGAACAGTGGGATGCAGACCCCAAATTCTCATAAAAAGACAGACTTAATGGTCTGACTGAGACTAGAAGGACCCTGGTGGTCATGGCCCCTAGACTTCTCTTGGCCCAGCACAGGAAACATTCCCGAAGCCAACTCTTCAGACATGGGTTGGACTAGACAATGGGTTGGAGAGGGATGCTGGTGAGGAGTGAGCTTCTTGGATCAGGTGGACACTTGAGACTATGTTGGCATCTCCTGTCTGGAGGGGAGATGAGAGGGTGGAGGGGGTTAGAAACTGGAGAAATGGACACGAAAAGAGAGAGTGGAGGAAGAGAGCAGGCTGTGTCATTAGGGGGAGAGTAATTGGGAGTGTGTAGCAAGGTGTATATGGGTTTTTGTGTGAGAGACTGACTTGATTTGTAAACTTTCACTTAAAGCACAATAAAAAAAAAAAAAAAGCACAATAAAAATTATCAAATAAATAAAGTGCCAGGAAAAGCTCAAGAGGGCTTATTTAGGTTCCCTCGTGGTACCTCAGAAGAAAGGCCTGACAGCCTACATCCGAAAAATTACCCATTGAGAACCCTATGGAACACAATTCTACTCTGACACACGGGGGTCTCCATGAGTGGGGATCGACTCGACGGCTACTGGCTGTTCTGTGTCCTGGGCAGGTTCCTTGATTTAAAAAAAAAAAAAAAAAACCTAACCCATTGCCATCGAGCTGATTCCAACTCATAGCGAGCGACCCTGTTGGACAGAGTAGAACTGCCCCATGGGGTTTCCAAGGAGTGCCTGGTTTGGTTAGCAGCCATAGCTCTCAACCACTAGGCCAGCAGGGTTTCTGTTGTCTTGATATTACAGATTAAAACATAATGGAAGGAAAAAAAGTCTTTTTTATCTCTGTGGTCTAAAATACTAGCAAAGTACAGAAAAGGTGTTTAATCGGTTTTTAACAAGTTATCTTTCCACAAGCTTTCTACGCAAACGATGCCTTAAGCCCCGCCCTGGCTCTTGCCACTGGCTTTATCAAAGGAAGGTGCCCTGGTGGCACAGTGGTTAAGCACTCAGCTGCTAGCCCAAAGGTCAGTGGTTCAAGCCCACCAGCTGCTTGGCAGGGGAAAGATGTGGCAGTCTGCTTCTGTAATGATTACAGACTTGGAAATCCTATGGGGCAGTACTCCTCTGCCCTATAGGGTCATTGTCTTGGTTATCTACTACTGCTATAACAGAAATACCACAAGTGGATGGGTTTAACGGCAGAAATTTATTCTCTCACAGTCAAGTAGGCTAGAAGTCCAAATTCACAGTGTTAGCTCCAGGGGAAGGCTTTCTCTCTCTGTTGGCTCTAAGGAGAAGGTCCTTGCCATCAACCTTGCCCTGGTCCAGGAGCTTCTCAGAGCAGGGAACCCGAGTCCAAAGGACGCGCTGCTCCTAGCACTGCTTTATTGATGGTATGAGGTTCCCATCTCTCTGCTGCTTCTCTCTCCTTTTATCTCTTGTAAGATAAAAAGTGGTGCAGGCCGCACCCCAGGGAAACTCCCTTTACATTGGATCAGGGTTGTCACCTGAGCAAGGGTGTTGCATCCCACCCTAATCCTCTTTAATATAACCTAACCTTGCCTCATTAACATCATAGAGGTTAGGATTTACAACATGTAAGATAATCAGATCACAAAATGGTGGACAGCCACTCAATACTGGGAATCATGGCCTAGCCAAGTTGACACCCATTTTGGGGGGTACACAATTCAATCCATGACAATCACAAGGAGTCAGAATCAACTTGACGGCAATGGATTTGGTTTGGTTTTTATCAATAGAGATCCCTTGAATAAGGTAATGCAGTGGTTAACATGACCTTCAGAGTCGGCTAACCTGGCCCTGAGTCTCACAGCCCCATTTTCTAACTGAATCCTTTGAGAGTTTCCAGACCCCTCTAACCTGCAGTGCCTTTTGTAAGTAAGGGGCATGGTGCTGTTTCATAGGGCTACTGTAAGCACTTAACCACATAGCATATGGAGAGTTGCTGGCATAGTACCTGGCATAAGCATGAGCATTCAGTAAATGTTAGTAATTGTTATTTTAAAAAATAACCTCTTATTAGATGAGAAGCTTAAGGGATATTAAGTTTATGTTAATGGTGGTGGAAGAATTTGGAAAAGGATAAGGAGAATGGTTGCATAACTTGAAGAATGCAGTCAATGTCCCTGAATTGTATATGTAGAAATTAATAAAATATTGTATATTTAGCTATGTATATTTTCACCAAAAAACAAAATTAAAAAAAAAAAAAGATAACTTCTTGTAACATTAGAGTCTCTAAATGTTCAAGTTCAAACTGGATGGAGCTGGACTTGCTGTTTCTATCTCACTGGCAACAGCTGCTGATGTGTCTGGGAAAGTTAATGGTAGATTATCATGTTGTTTATGAACAGAGGGCGAGAAAATAGGCTATAAAACATGTACAGGGTGACCCCATTTTAAAAAGTGTGTACATACTTGCTCAGAAGGTTCATATATCTAAATATCAGTTCTAGTTATCCTGACCCGTTGCTGTCGAGTCAATTCTGACTCATAGCAACCCTATTAAGTTATCCCTAAATGCCCTTTCTTTTCTTTTTTATACTTTTCCCCAGACTTTCTGCAGTGAACCTGTTTTACTTTCCTATTAGAGAATAACAAGTGCTGTTTTTAAAAAGAAAGAAACATGGTCAAAATGGAGCCTACCTATAGGTGTGTATAGAAGCCTAGCCTGAATCTACTGGTGTGGGCAAGTAGAGACCATGGCAGGGAGCCCTGGGAAGGCTTGGTGCACCTGGTAAACCCATTGCTGTTGAGTCAGTTCCGACTCATGGTGATTCCGTGTCTTACAGAGTAGAACTGAGTGAGGTTCATGAGGTTTTCTTGGCACTCGGCTTGTAACCTAAAGGTTGACAGTTCAAACCCACCCAGAGGCTCCATAGGAGAAAGACCTGGCAATCTGCTCCTGTAAAGATTACAGCCTAGAAAACCTTATGGGGAAGTTCCCCTTTGTCGCATGGAGTCAAAATGAGTCAAAATCGACTGGATGGCATCTGACAACAATCTTTACAAAAGAAGATTACAGGCCTTTCTTCCGTGGCGCTGCTGGCTGGGTTCAAACTGCCAATCTCTAAGTTAGTAGTGAAGTGCAAAGCATTTCGCCACTCAGGGACCTTGTACATCTGGTAAGGTAATGTAGATCTGAAGCAATCAGAATTTCATAATCTGCAGTAAGATTTTATATATGCCCTGCTCACCCAAGTCTTGTTCTTTTCTTCAGTTGTTCCAAGTGTGCAAATAACCCCAGAAACTAATCTGTTGTCCCAGGGGCTCTCTGGACCTCAGAGATCAGACACACAAAATCCTGTCTCTCCCTGCCCACCATCACCAGTAATGGCCTCAGAACTGACCGAGTGTGCAGAGGTACAGTTTTCAAGCATCTGAATGTCTGACTTGCTTTGGACCAAACCAAACCAGTTGCCGTTGAGTTGATTCTGACTCATGGTGACCCCATATGTGTCCGAGTAGAACTATGCTCCATAAGGATTTTAATGGCCGATCTTTCAGAAGTAGATTGCCAGTCCTTTCTTCCAAGGCTCCATGGGTAGATTCGAACTGCCAACCATTTGGTTAATAGCTGAGTGAGCATTTGTGCCACTCAGGGACTCTGGATCATTGTCACAGGCCCTTGCTTTTTAAGGGTGCCAGGCCAGGTCCTGATGATGGCTGACCTTCTTTGATTGGCTGAGGACCTGGGTGGCCTCCTCCAGCTAACCTTAGGATTCCCTGCCTTTTTCACCCCTCCTTGGCAGAGCTATTTCAGTAATAACTTCTTACTTACTCATTTATCTCCCTTTCCAGGGTCCCAACACTTTCTCTTCCACTCTCCATTTTAATATTAGGAAACATACCTGATTTTTGATTAATTAGAAAATAATCATATTCTTCAGGAGAAAAGTGCAAAGCAGAACTCGAATTCTAAAAAAGCCCATAAGTTAAAAAAAAAATTTTTTTTCTTTTTTTTTTTTACTGGACAAGTTGAACTAGAGGGCTCCCTGGGATTATCACCCTGAGATACTCTTTAAACCTTGAACTGAAACTATCCCCGAAGGTCACTTTTTAGTGAAATAACAGATTGGCATGCAAAAGAAAGACGTTTACCTGTAAGTACGTTGCTCTGTTAAAAACCCATCCAAATGAGACCAAAAGGTCAACAATTAACTATATAGCAAAGAAGAGAAGGGGCAAAGGAAACTAGAGTACTGAAACGGAACACATTGCAAAAAAACTTAACTAATATCACTGAACCGTTTGTGTAGAAATTGTCAGATGGGAACATAATTTACTGTGCAAATGTTCACTGAAACCACAATAAATATTGTTTTTTAAAAAAGAAAGAAAATACTCATAATCTTAATCTTATTTTTATTTTTATTTCAGTGGTGTGACTAATATTTTGTGGAACATTTTAAAACATTAGCGACTTAAGGGCTTATTGATTAAATTTGGGGAAGAACCTGAGAGATGATTTGGCCACATTTTTGTCTTCTTTTATGTCTAAAAATGTCACTTTCAGGAATATATGTCGGAATTAATGTAGTTTATAGATTGCATATATCAAAGCTGAAAAGACATTTTGCCCATAGAGCTTTGTGCTTGTGTATCTCGAGTCACAATAGAACTGAATTTTCTGTATAATTGTTTCTGTACTTAACCTTATAAGGAAACACACGTCCAAACCTAGGATAGCCCTACTTTAAGTTTCAACATGATTTGAGTTTTACAGCATCCAAGATTTTCCTAACCACACACCTCTTATTTTTTTTTCTTTCTTTCTTTCCTTTTCTTTTTCAGTCTTAAAACACGCTCTTTTGGCTAGCTTAATACGTTGTTCCTGCCAACCAGTTGCTTTTATGGTAATTGACAGCGTAGCTGATTTTTGGAAGCTTCGAGTCTAAAAAGGCATTTTAGCTCAGACGTTTGGCGAGGCTGAGCCAAGCTACTTGCAGAGTGAGAGAGAAAGCCGAGCCCAGTGCAGGGCAGGCAGGCCGGCTGTGCGTGCTGAGGAGCTCACCGAGGACTCTGCAGACGGGACCTCGCTCAGGCTCCGGAAGGCCGTCTTTTCAGCAGGGCTCAAAATCCTTCCTTCTTCCTGTCAAATTGTTTCTTGAGCTGCTGGGTACTACTTCTGGAAAGGAGCTTACGAGATCTCCTTATGCTGTGGGGCAGAAGTGGCAGAAGCCTCTCAACAGACCCAGAAAAGCCAAAAAACTGGTTGCTGTGGAGTCAATTTTGACTCACGGCAACTCCGTGTGTTACAGTCTAGAACTATGCTCTCTAGGGTTCTCAATGACTGTGACCTTCGGGAAGCAGATCTCCAGGCCCTTTTTCCCAGGTGTCTCTGGGTAGGTTTGAACCACCAACCTTTTGGTTAGCAGCTGAGCACCTCACCATTTGCCCCACCTAAGGACTGCACCAACAAAGCTACTGCCCCTTAAATATTGACAGTTGGCTGTATAATTGGCTGAGAGGACACAGATAAAAACAGGCAAGTTTATACTTCAAAGGAAAAGAGCATAAAAAAAAATTAATGTTACCATCTTTAATATAAGGAGTGAATTATACATGTTCTGAGTTCCCCTCAAATGGTATCAGTTCTCTGAAATAGCTGGCATGTTTCCCCAGACCTCATCTCAGGATAACAAATAGAAAAATCTCCCCAAACTACCAGACGGACAGAGTCCTTTTGCTTTCCTACAAAAACACAAATGTTTTGCAGTAAAAGGGCCACTGTTTGCTCTCTGCCTTTTGCTAGTTCTGCTGGGAACTAGAATGCAAAGCTCTGCAGGAGGGGGCTGTTGGATGCCTAATACCCTAGAGACACCGGGCAGGCTACCAACAATGACAACAGGGAAAGCACGCCCTTCTAACACCAATTTATTTTTTTGAACCCAAATCACCCTTGACACAGAGACCCCTGAAAGTGGTGGTAGTCCGCTGTTTCTTGTTGGTTTGGAATCTTTGAGACTGAGCTTTGTCAGACGCTGGTCATTTTTAGCATTAACTATTGATCATGGGAGCGGCGTAGGGCCAGGCAGCGCTTCGTTCCACGCTGCCTGGGGTCACCGTGAGTTGGGGCCGACTCCACAGCCGCTAGCAACAGCAATATTGACAGAGAAGCAGGATGTGTTTCTTCTATTACATCATGTTTCTCGAAGACTTCTCTTCTGTTGCTTGGGAAGGACCCGGAACCCATACCTAATGACATGAAATGTGCCCGTCTGCCTTAAAAGTAAAATGTAAAATTCAGCCTTGTGACTACTGCCTAGCATATTGTTGAAATTCATGAAACCCATTAAAGAATACCCGGATGGGACTTGGAGGAAGTCTGTTTTTTTTTTTTTTTTTTAACACTTCAAAGGTATTTTCATAGGCACCAAACTTTAAAACACATCCACTCAAAGCGTAAGCAGAATTTTATAATTTTGTAGTTGGCTGTATTCAACTTGTTTCTCAGTGGAAGGAGTTCAAGGAGGCAGCCACAGGGAAGCTAGCAGCGTCCAGGTCTTTACGGAGCTGCAGGACATACAGCTTCACCGTTCATCTTAAAGAAGGCCTCTCTGTGGGCCTGAACAGGGAAATAAATGCAGGGTCTCTGGTCCACAGGCAGGCGCTGTTCATATATGGCATCTCTGGGTTCTGTAACACCTTACATATGTGATAGCCACAGGCTTCCTTCCTCCCTGTCTTGTAACCACTCTGAGGTCGACCGTTCAGGTCGGGGATCTGACTCTGGTCCCCTCTGTGGATGCCAGACAGCTTCGTCCATGAGCCAGAGCATCAGTTACATGGCCTTTGCTAAATTATGTTTTTTTATTTCCCTAATGTTATTGAAGCTTCATGGAACTTCTTCTGCTTTTGCCAAGGCTTTCCATTGAATAAATATCTCTGTAACCTATTGCTTCACTTTGGCAAGAGAATTGTTGCAATTTGTGGGCAAAATTGAGCGAAGGCCTCTTTTTTTTTTTTTTCTCTCTCTCTGTGAAAAGTCCAACGTCACTGGCTTTCGCCCTCCTAAACAAAGGCCTTGACCTGTTCTCTGTCCTGGTAGTGTCTTGTCTCTGTCATTACTGAGTAAATATTCCAGATGATAGTGCTAAGCAAGGAATGACCTAACGGCCATAACAGAGCCTCGCTAGCCATGTATAAAGCCATTCCTACTATGTAAGTTAAGACACACAAAGTGCTTAGCATTACAGACAATAGTAAATCATCTACAAATTAAGATTATCAGAGTTCTGTGAATTAAAAATTATCATTTTTCCTTCATTTACCTGAGGAATTTTATACAGTGAAACCTGTGAGAACCAGAACTCTGTGGGACTGCCTTGTTTTTCCAGGTCTCACAAGTTTTCCACCTTTGACAAGATGCAGTCTTACCCCTTTTCTGTCACTCATTTTAGTGGTAAATATTTGAATTTTCCTTCTCTGTCAGGTTTCTGCTTGACATAGGTTCTGGCCTTCTCAGGTTTTACTATAATTTCAAAATTACCAAAAGCGATATAGTCCCTGGTTGGCACAAATGGTTAAGTACTTGACTACTAGCTGAAAGGTTGGTGGTTCCAACCCACCCAGAGGCACCTGGAAAACAGGCCTGGCAATCTGCTTCTGAGAGATCACAGCCTTGAAAACCCTATGGAGTAGTTCTACTCTGCACTCATGGGTTCACCATGAGTCGGAATTAACTTGACCACCAACTAACTACCACAAGATGCTGTACTTCTTCCTGGAGCACTGAGTAAAGAAATGTTTCATCTCTCCTTCCTCTCTGCCTTTCCTCTCTCCTTACCTTCATACTGGCTAATGTCAATGGACTGACTCTTACCTCACAAGGTTTCTGTAATTACCAAAAACAGCAGTTGCTGTTAGGTGTCATCGAGTCCATTCCAACTCATAGCAACCCTGTGTACAACAAAGGTAGCAGAGGTGCAGCTGATTGTCCAAGTTGATGAAGTAGGGACCAGAAGATCCAGCGGCTGATGGGGCTCCAGAAGGAAGACCATCCAACTGCTCACAGATCCAGTTATTCCCCCAAAGAATCCTGAAAATCATATAAAACAGTGCCCGAATATCAACTCAGGGAGATCAAAGGAACAAACATTTGTTGTTCCATTTTGGACATTATCTCATTCATTCTTCACAATAACCTTGTCATTTATTCACTACGTGTTTTTGTTTTGCCTTTTTTCTTTAAGTTCCCCAGAACCCTCTGTGAATGGTAGTGCGAAGAGTTTGATTAAACCAAAACCAAAACGGTTACCATCAAGTTGATTCCGACTTATGGCGACTTCATGTGCATCAGAGTAAAAATGGGTCGCATAGGGTGTTTAATGGCTGTGACATTTTGGAAGCATATTGCCAGGCCTTTCTTCTAAGGCGCCTCTGGGTGGATTTGAACTGCCAATCTTCTGGTCAGTAGCCAAGCACTTAACTGTGCCACCCAGGGCTCCTAGACCTCAATTAGTGACCAAATATTGTCTCCCAGTGTACACCTCAAGGCCCCAGGTCAGGATGTATTCTTTTTCTTCATAGAGGGCCTTGAAGCTCAGCTGCCTGGTCTCCATGGCCATTTACTTCTTTTCTCTTGACCATCCCTTCTCTGGCAAGCATTGCCCTGGTTGAACTGTATTATGATTGTGTTGATGTCCCTTTTCTTAAGCTTCTTCTACTTCTATGACTCAGGAGCCCAGAATTGGAAACTATGCTGCGTTATCTAACTAGCCTTGAGCATGATAGAGAAGAAAAAAACTGTTTTGAGCAGTATTGGGCTGAGGAAGGAAAAAGAAAGGGAGAAGACTGAGGCAGGAAAAGACAGCTTTCTAAAGGCCAGAGAACTCTGAGATGGCCTTGAGCCACTGTGGTCATGCTTCCTCTGCCCAATGCAGTGCTTTGTTGTATAGCTCCCCAGCAGATGTTTATTGTTGTCGATGGTAATGATGGTGGTGACTGAACCACTCTCTAGTTTTGCAGTAGTTTTGCAGTCTCGTAGGCTGACAGGGAGTCCCAAGCCCACCATTTTGCTTCCCATGCCATGCTGGTGGCCTCTTCACCCCTGAGCCTCTTTCCCTCCAGTATATCAGTTCTTGTGTTCCCACTGCCATATTCTTTTAGCCAGAGAGACTAAACCAGAGAGATTTCATCAAGACCAAGAACCACTTTCAGCTTTCACTATATTTGAGCCATGTTGAGAGAAATCAGTGTTTTCAGTGAGGGAGCAAATATAAACCAGAAGTACAAGTGAGTACACAAGGCTAGCATCCTCACTTTGTTGCTTGGTCAAGAAGGGCCGTGTGGAGTTTATTAGGAAGGTTAGGGCTGATGCCCGCTTTTTCTAATGTGCCAACAACTCCTGGGTTGTTATCAGCATTGGGTCAGTTACTCATTTGCTGACTAGCCAAAGGGAACTATTCGCCAGTCATTTTTTTGTGATGAAGATTTGATTCCCGTGGAATTGTAGAATATGGAGCCAGAGGCACCCTCGAGATCTTTCAGAAACCCCCTTATTGTACATTTGAGGAACTGAGTCTCAGACAGTGTGGGGCATTATGATCTGCCCAAAGTTAGACAGTAGGTGAGGGATAAGGCATGGCCAGAATCTGTTCCAAGATCCAGTCAGTACTCTGTTCCCTGGGCCATTTTGCCTCCTGATGAAAAGGTCCAATTTCTCAGAGTAAATCAACCTTTGATTTTTGTATCTCTCTGAAGAAAAAAATAGTTGCCATCAAGTCAGCGGTGACTCATGGTGACCCCATGTGTGTCAGAGTAGAGCAGTGCTTTGCAAGATTTTCAATGGCTGATTTTTGGATGTGGATCACCTGGCCATTCTTCCTGGGCACCTCTGGGTAGATTTGAACCACCAACCCTTTGGATAGCAGCCAAGTGCATTAACTGTTTGTACCACCTGGGTATATCTATGAAAGTTCTTTTTGATTTTTTTTTTTTTTTTTACTCTCAGAAGCATCCTACTCCCACTTCTTTGCAAAGAGGTTAGTATATTATTTATTTTTTGCATACATCATGCTTGGTAAAGTAGAGGGTCAGCTAAAGAGAGGAGAGACACTCAATGAGATGGATTGACACAGTGGCTACAACAATGGGCTCAAACATAGCAATGATTATGAGGATGGTGCAGGACCAGGCAGTGTTTCATTCTGTTGTACATGGGGTCGCTGTGAGTCGGAACCGACTTGACGGCACCTAACAACATACTATAATTTAAACTATGTTATCTTTGTTAAAAATAAACCCTGATTTTCAACCGTATTTTCTGATAAGTTTTACTCCTGCTAATGGCAAAATTGCTGAGGTTTTTTGTTTGTTTTGTTTTTAAGAAGAGAAGTAATTCAATCTTTGCTTGTCTTTACAGACACTCTGGAAAATGGATCCAATAAGGGTGACAGGTGAGCAGTATGTCTTTTTATGCTGTTTGTGCTTTTGAGTGGCGGCATTTTCAACTTAGCCTACAGTGACTCTGATCGTTTTCCTCCTGTTGTGCTTAAATCCAGTGCAGCTAACAGAAAGGGACCGAGCAAGGACGACACGTACTGGAAGGAGATCAACGCGGCCATGGCCTTGACGAATCTTGCGCAGGGAAAAGACAAGCTGCAGGGCACAGCCAGCTGCATCATCCAGAAGTCGTCGCATATAGCAGAAGTAAAGACAGTCAAAGTGCCGCTGGCGCAGCCCTTCTAGGAACTGGCGGCTTTTAGGATCCAGTGGATATTCTTCCCGTCAGCGGTTCCTCATACATCCTCACCCTATGAGCCGCAGCAGAGTGGCAATGCCTCCTTTCCCAACAGGGCCGGAGAAGCAGTTGTTCTTTTCCACCTCGCCTTTATTTTTAATTATCCTAAAAATATCATTTAGTTGCTTCTATAAATGACATGTAAGTTAAAAAAAAAAAACCTCATTTTAATCAAAAATATTAACTTATTTTATGTTACTCAAACTATGCATCAGATGTCTGCATTGCCATTCCAGTAAGTGCCTTGCTTCCCAAAAATAAGCTACAACGTGGGCATGGGGGAAGAGCTATGCCTCAAAATGACAACGCCATTATGCTTATTAGTCTGTGGGTATCATTCCAGGTGGACCTAAGCATCCCGGGACTGGAACCATAATTGCTGAAAGCCTTTACGATGTATTCAGTAATTCATATGTTAAAACTTGGAAATCTATTCACCCCAAAAGAAATGTTCCCTTCAAAAAATTCTAGAGTATTTTAAATTGTCCGGTGTGCTTTTCAGAGGGACAGTGGGATTCTTATGCATGTTTCTTGCCTGCAAAACTGGTATGTTACCAACTTCCAAAATGAAAGAAAGGTACCGTGACCTGCATAAGGTGTACATTTAAGAGATGATTCCTTCAAACTAACTGGAAATAACAATGAACCCATTGTGATTTGATACATTTTTTTCAAGCCTTGCTGGAAATCACCACAATGCCCTTTAGAGTTAATTTGTATTTTCTTTTTCTTGAGTTTGGCCAAAGTTTGGTTTTGTTTTGTTCTTTAAAGACATAATTACATAAAAAACTCAAAATTTTCCTGTATAGAACTGAACCTATAGTTTAGTCTAAAGACATAGTACCATTTGCGTTACAGCTCAGTGTTTTTTGTGATGGAAACTGTTTTTCATATGGAATAACCAAAAACCTTTTATTTGGTTCATTTCAAATTACAGTTGTTGATGGACAATTTGTGTTGCAATGAGAACAAGACAATGAAATGTATCTTTACGTGAATATACATATACATACATAAAGTTGATTTTTAAATTTAAAACACATGAAAAGCAAAACATTGAACAGTCTCTGGGTTTTGCCAAGTAGGGACATTAAAGTCAAAATGAAATGAAATCATGCATTAAAAGAAAGAACATTTTGTTTCTAAATTAGACTACCATTGACTGAGAATAATCAATACCAAGAGAGAAGAATCTTTTTCAATCAAACAGTCATATTCTAATCAGCTTGGGAAGACTTGAAACTTGAATAAACAATGGAGATGCCAAATATAACTGTGTATGTGCTAAAGAAAAACCTAAAAGGGTTTGATTCTTTTACGGTGGGATTTTTTTTTTTTTCTGGATATATAATCTTTTTTTTGTAATTCTTTTTTTTAACTGGAAAGCATTTTTTGTGTGTCTGAAAGCCAGTAGTGCAGCCATGTTGTGACATTTTTCCTTATTTTGCAAAATGCTGGTAAAACCAAAGGCTGCTCCAGTTAACATACAGACAATATCAGTCTTGATATAAATTGTGCAACACTTTTTCATGTAATATAGCATTCGAGGAGGGGGTTTATTTAGTGTAATGAAGATAATTTGATATAAAAATATTTTGTGTGTGTATATATATATTTACTTTGTTTTTTCAAATTGCTGTTTGCAGTAACAGTAAGTGCAAAGCAAGATGTGTTTGTGATGACTGTATGATCAGATGAAGTATAAGTTCTTTGGCTTTATTTAAATCCTGGAGTAGTTACAGATTGATGATAAAAACTTTGGAATCTTACTACACCGATTTCTTGCCATAATGTGATCATGTCAATTAAAACTAAGGACAAATACTTCACTCTTTTTCATACTATTATAAGTTATTCTGGCATTAAATATTTTAATAAATTGTTTTTGTTTCGACGTATTTAGTTAGGTGTATGAATCCTGGTTGTTTTTTATTTGATTAGTCATGACTCATTTTTGCCATCTTTTTTTTTTAAAAAAAAAGGACCAGCAGATTTGTTCTGTGTTAAAAACCGTAAAAGCCAAGCTGATATAGGACAGTAGCAACATGATTTTTTTTTTTTTTTAAATACCACATTTTGGAATTTGGCCATGAACATGTCAAGAAGGTTTTACAATTAGCCCATCCTTGGCTATATCTCCAATTGCAATTACCTTTAATTTATTTTTTTGTTTTGCTGCTTTAACATTTTCTGGAAATTAAAATCCACCCCTCCCAATCCTTTCAAAGAATCTTGAACAATGCTGAGCCAGCAGCTGAGAAACTAACTCATAATTTATGTTGTAGTGAAATAGAATTACCTCTCTTCTTTGTTTTGCCATATGTAATCATTTTAATAAAATTAATACCTGCCAGGAATCCTTGACAGATTTAAAATAAAAGTTAATTTCTAGAACTCAATAATCATATGAATTTTGTTTTCCTTTGACAGTTGACCAGGTGGAAAAAGAAGTAGAACAGAAGGGTCCATTATATGTCATAATTCTTTTTAGGTCGGTAAAGGGGTACGATATGGGGGCGCTGAGTTTGTATTAAGTTTGAATTTCGCCACCTTAGACCACCAACCCACCTTTTAAGAGTCAGGGAAAAGAGAGTGTGATGCTGACTATTAAAATACATAAGTTTAAAATGAACTTTTCCACTAAATACCTTCTTTCACATGTTACTACAATGAGCAACACGACTTTGTGCTACATACTGGAAAGAAAACCTTGGCTTTGAAGCCAGACAGATCTGAATCCCAGCTCTGCCACTCGCTTCTGTAAGGTGCAGTCTTTCAGTCACTCTCAGCTTCAGTTCCTTCATCTGCAAAGTGAGAGTAATGAGTTGGACCTTATAGAGTTTGGTATAAGTTTTAAAGATAATATACAATATATAAAGTACTTTTTTATTAAAGTGCCTACCACAGTGCCTAGCGGATAATAGGCGTCCAATAAATGGAAGGTATTACCATATACTTACAAGCCCTCCACAGAAGGTTTAGCATAAGAAAAGAGAAATATAAAATGGAATATGAGATGTGGGTAAATTAACAGGAGCAAAAAAACAAAAACCCAGCTGCCGTCAAGTCAATTTCAGCTCATGGTGACCCAATATGTGTCAACATAGAACTATGCTGATTCTTCAGAAGCAGGTCACCAGACCTTTCTTCCAAGGTGCCTCTGAGTGGATTTAAACCTCCAACTTTTCAGCTAGTAGCCAAGTGCTTAACCTTTTCCGCCACCTGGGGATTCCAGATTAACAGAGCACCTTGGAAAATGAAAGATGTCTGACATGAAAGGCTGCAGGGAAATGGTGAAAGTTGGTATCATGGCTAGAGAGAGACCTTCAAGGGAGATGGTTTTATCATTGTCTCTTTGAACTTCCAGGAGAAAAGTGTAAAGCAGCAAAAAGTTAGGAAGAGCAGACATGCCAGTAAAAACCACTGTGTGCACAATAGCTTCCTTCATTCAGATAAACTAAGAACCTCTTTTCCCTCTGTTTATCCTGCTTGATACTATTCAAGATGACTAAGAACTCAAACTGCAGTCTGTATTCTCTGCCTGCTCCAGGGAGCAATGTTTAACAAACAGTGGCAACAGCCATGGTCTGCTTTTAAACGCATCCAGCTCAATGGCATAACACCATGCAAATAAACACAGAGAATACGAACGCGCAGGCCAGCCTGTCTTCTGTCTGGGACAGCTCAGGTATGGTCATGCCTTGGAAGCACTGTGAGATAATGGCAAGAGCTTGGGCTGGCCCATCCTGGCTTTGCCTCTTCACTCCTTTGTGACTTTGAGGAACAAGCTTCAGTCTCTACACTCCAATGTTTGTATCTGTAAAGCTAGATCTATGAAATATTACCTACTACTACTAAGACCTGTGAATTAAAACAGAGGGTACAAAAGTGCTTTGTAAACTGCATGTTGTTACTGTTAGCTGCCATCGAGTCTGTTCCAACCCGTGGAGATCCAATGTATACAGAGTAGAACTGCTCCATAGGGTTTTCAAGGCTGTGACCTCTCAGGAACAGATCGCTAGGCCTTTCTTCTAAGGCGCCTCGAGGTGGGTTTGAACGGCCAACATTTCGGCTAGTAGTCAAGCGTTTAATTATTTGAACCACCCAGCAAGGCACTGTACAAACATTAATGATTATTACTGTGTTCCAAATGGCCTCTTAAAGCCTAATATCCCATACTTTTTGGAAAAATAAATTATAGTTCCCATGAAGTATAAAGGACACCTGATTTTGCCAAATGAGTGTTTATGGTCTACCATATTTGGGCCCTTTTGAGCACTAAGAGACCCGTGGTACCGTACTCCTCCTCTGTAGCAATTATGATTATAATTAAGTGATTGATTTTCACAGCTCTTGGGGTACAATCCCAAATTCACTATTTACTAGCTTCAAGACCCATCTCCGAGATGGATTAAAAATTTGGTTCGAGAGTTGTATGCATCGGCCATAGTACACTTTTTTTTCTTTTTAAGGTGGGAAAAACAGATTTTTGAGTTTGAAAAAACAGGCTGATGTGTTCTTACATCTTGACACAAATGGCTCCATGGGAATTCATCCCATGTAAAGATTTTCTCAATAAGTCTTCTGAAACAAATTTTACCTCAAAGCCAGTTTCTGGAAATTGGACTGCCATAAGTCTAATCTAGCTTGTATTCTTGACTTTAAGGAAAAAAAAATTTAATGGGTTTTTAAAAATTATAAATGCAACTTATGCTAGTTGTAGAAAAACCTAAGCCGTATAGAAGGGTACAAGAAGAAGAGTCTCCTTCCCTGTCTCTGTGCCATCCCAATCTCACATCCAAAAATAACCATGGTCAACAATTTCTTGTGAATGCTTCCAGAAACTCTGTGCAGATACCAGCTTGTGCTCACACTTCATGTATACATAGTATCTGTGTATCAGGGTTGTTCTCCAGTATTCTGTTTTCCAGATATACAGATTCAGAACTAATTTATTTCAGAGAAACTTTCTCATATCTTTACACAGTTTCTTAAGTTCCCCTTTTCTGTACTCTTCCTCAGCATTGCCAATTGTGCTTTATTCTTTTATTTCTGTTAATGTCTGTGGTATGCCTATATTAGCACTTTGCTAAGTGTTGGGTATTCAGTAATGTGAATCGAAGAGTGCAGCAGAATTCTGGTTGAACTCCTGTGTCAGTCCTTCATACATGTTTTCAGCACTATCAAGTCTTTTGTGTGTGATTTTCATTTCTCTAGGGGTTTTACTGTTATCTTCCATTTCTTTCCTGTGCTTGGGAAGCTTACTTTTCACCTCCTTGTTCTTATTCTCTCTCCTCCATGATAACCAAAAAAAAGAAAAACCCAAACCCGTTGCTGTTGAGTAGATTCCAACTCATAGTGGCCCTACAGGCCACAGTAAAACTGCTCTATAGGGTATCCAAGGAACTGCTGGTAGATCCGAACTGCCAAATCTTTGGTTAGCAGCTGAGCTCTTAACCACTGCACCACCAGGGCTCCTTCTCCATGATAGTTATATTATCTATCTTCTCTTTGAGCTTGCTTTTCAAAATCTATTTCCTCTTTATCTTCTTGGAGCAGATACAGTAATATTTGTCAGAAATTTCCTTCTTTATTTTATTTTCATGTGAGTTCTTCATTTGCTTTTAGACTGTCTCATCCACTTTTCATCTTTTTGAAAATAGCCTTCAGGCTCCACTTCCGGACTCTCACTTCCTCCACACTCGTGATTTACTTCTAAAAACCAGCCACTGAAAACCTTATGGAGCATAGTTTTACTCTGACACACATGAGGTCGCCTTGAGTTGGAATCAACTTGATGGCAACTGGTTGGTTACTCTTTGCTCAAGAATAGTGTACGTTATGGGGGAGGGAGGAGGGGAGAAGAGTATCCCTGGCTGGTTCAGTCCAGGCTTGGGTTTCACAATAACAGACCATACCTGTGCTTCTTATCAAACCTGCCCTATGTCTGCATGAGGGCACAGCTCCCATGTCCAGGATGGGCAGATCCTCCAGGCGGGCATGGAAGTAGCTCACACTGAAGTACGATAGCTCTCACAGATCATTTCTTCATTCATCTGACTTGAGTCAGCAATTGCAAACCAGATTTGGGCCTGTCTCATTTCTAGTGTATTTCTGGGTAGGAAAAAATAAGCCTTTCAGCCCTGCTTCCCTTCTAGTTCTGTGTTATGGAACTAAACTCTCATCAGGATTTACCAATTTCCCTGTGGTCTGCTCATGACTCAAATCCTTGTCTTTCTAAGTAAAGGATTATTGCTTGGCTATTTTAGGATTTTTTTTTTTTTTTAACTTATGTTTAGAGCAAACGACACTCTGCTTGAGATGTAAAGAAGTATGCATCAACTCTTATATTATCCCCCAATTCGGTCAGAATTTCACTGTGTATAACATATAGTCTTCATATTCTGTGGTTGGGTCCAAAGCCAAGTTTCATCCAAGATGGAACTTTTCCCTGTTTTTCTTTTTGTTGGTGCTGGGTAGGAGAGTCTAGGGAAGGGAGTAGAGTAAGTATAACTTTGCATTAACACCTTCTGCCAAAAGCCTCAGAGGAAACGAGTTTCTTATTATTTTTCTTCATCATGATCTTAGAAATTCCTGTAATGGTATCTCATTTTTTACTTTTGTTTTTGTACCTTTGCTAAATTTGCACAACTCCTTTTTTTTTTTTTTGCCCTGACAATATTATATTACCTAGAAATGATTTCCTCCTCCAAATAACCTCAGTCTTGGTTTTCCTAGTGTATCACCAAACCCCATGAGGTCGATAATAAATAGAGTAGCTTTGAAGAAGTGATAACCTCTATTTCCTGTTCACTTTCTCACAGGCGTTTAAGCTTAAATATGTGCTATAAAATCTCTTCAACTAACAAGCCCAACTATTTATCACTATAGTCTTAACTACCTCTGCTTTTTGGATATCTGAACTCCCCAAAGGACTGTCAATTTAACCATAACTACCGAACAACTGCCAAGCCTCACTTTATGAGCTGCTGTTGAGTGTTTAGCTATTTAAGGCTGATTTAAAAAAAAAAAAAAAATTATTGGCACTTCATGGCATCTGCTTGATTCCCAGTGCTGTAAATAACCACAAATTAGGAACATTTCTTTTCCTTTGAAGTATAGGAAGAGATTAAAATGGACACTGGGTCATCCTTCCCCATATATTTAATTCCCTGCCAGACCATACTTCCAAGTGTGCCCAAGCGAAAAAGTCAGATGGGGTCAGTTCTGGAGAGGGAAGAGACCTCCATGGAAAGAGAAAGAGTAGATTACTTAAGGAAGTAATTTTTACCCCTCAGCCTGAGCCGCTGAAGGGTCTGTTTTTCCACTGGCCCTAGTGTCCCTTCTTAAGACAATGGCTTCCATTATATTTAAGACTTCATGCATCTCATCAAGTATTCTGGGTTTTTGCAAAGGTATCCATAGTGGGAGACGCCCAGTGGTTTAAAAAGAAACGTCGAGAAGTCCCTTCCAGACTCTCACTTCCCCCACACTCACTTTCCGAGGGTACCATTAGTACACCTTGGGGTCTGCCCTGTGATCATTCCTCCTTACTCAAGAGTGCAGAGGCCCTTTTGGCAATCTCTCAATGGATCCATCTCATTGTTACCTTCTTCGCCCTTCCTAGTTTGTCCATCACCATCAGTGGCACCTCCTAGAGAAGCCGCTGTTAACTGCCCCTTGCCCTTCTGCACCCTCTGAACAGTTTGACCCCAGGCTCCTCCACTGCTCTCAGATCCTTCTCACTTGTCTAGCTTCTGTGGCACAGGGACACTTCCTTCAGCAGTGGTCCCTGCCGTGGGAAGGTGGGCATTATAATTTCAACCAACCAAAAACCAAACCCATTGCTGTTGAGTCGATTCTGACTCATAGCAACCCTAAGGACCAAGGAGAACTGCCCCATAGGGTTTCCAAAGAGTAGCCAATGGATTCTACCTGCTGGCCTTTGTTTAGCAACTGAGTTCTTAACTGTTGTGCCACCAGGGCATCATAATTCCAACCAACCAAACCAAACCCACTGCTGTTGAGTCGATTCCAACTCATATATAGGACAGAGTAGAACTGCCCCATAGAGTTTCCAAGGAGCCCCTGGCGGATTCGAACTGCTCACCTCTTAGTTAGCAGCCATAGCACTTAACCACTACACCACCAGGGTTTCCTAATACCAACCAGCACCTGCTAAAATCTGACAAAACACACTGCACCTGAGGCCTGTGTGCCCTTTGTAACCCTTCAAGATAAACAAACAGCACTCGGGAGGAAGAGTCAGCTTCCTGAGTGAATGTGGCCATGCAGAACCTCAGGCTCAGCTCCGATACAGGAAGCAGGCCCATTCACAGGAACCAATGTGTCAAATTACCAAATGGGCAAGTGACCAGTCTGACCTCTGTCTAAATCCTGCAAACTAGGTCTGGAACAGCTCCCGTAGCTTCACTGGCAGAAAGAGTGGGGCAGGGATAGGAACATGGCAAGGGCAGGGCGGAAGCATCTGCATGGCATAACTTGGCAAAAATGGAGAAGACTGTTGTCAAGTCGTTGTTGTTAACTGCTGTGTAGCTGGCCCCTGACTCATGGTGACCCCACGCACAACAGAACTAAACGCTGCCCGGTCCAGCGCCAACCCCATGATTTGTTGCGAATCAGACCATTGTGATCCACAGGGTTTCCACTGGCTGATTTTTGAAAGTAGATCACCAGGCCTTTCTTCCCAGTCTGTCTCAGTCTGGAAGCTCTGCTGAAACTTGTTCAGTATCATAGCAGAACGAGAGCTTCCACTGGCAGATGAGTGATGGTTGTGCATGAGGTACGGTGTCTGGTAATTGAACCCAGGTCTTCCACTTGGAAGGCAAGGATTCTACCACTGAACCATCAACACTCCCTGAAAAAGACTATAAGCAGTGTTTAAAGAAAGATTGCTCATTTTCCTAAATGCTGCAGAAGCAGGGGCAGATACTCTGATAAAAGCAAATACCGGGACAGGGGCCAAGTCAGCCAGAAAAAAGAAGACAATAAACTGTCTTCTGTAGTTAAAGGAAAGCCACTCATTTATATGAAAAATGGCAGTGACAGGATAGAGCTAGGCAGGGTTGGAGAGAGGGGCAGAGGCCAAGGCAAAACCAAAAACTTTGGGGGAAATCCTCATTAATTCAGGAAATTGGTCATTGGATGAATTGTTTTTTTAGTGAACTTGCTCTCAGAGAATTGATTTTCAGTAAACGGCCCAAGAACCTCCTTTGAGAGTGCTAAATATCTAGTCTCCAGCCTAGGCACACCCAGTTGGAACTGATG
This sequence comes from Loxodonta africana, assembly GCF_030014295.1. Classification (NCBI taxonomy): domain Eukaryota; kingdom Metazoa; phylum Chordata; class Mammalia; order Proboscidea; family Elephantidae; genus Loxodonta; species Loxodonta africana. The sequence continues at coordinate 169,551,284 of NC_087345.1, read as the reverse complement.
CTGGTTCATATACAGCTGATCTTCAGATTTCCTGGAAAATAATTTTTGTCTCACTGGCACAGCAGGTGAAAGATAATGTGCCAAAAATTCAAACAAAAAAGCTGCCATCGAGTTGATTCCTACTCATGGTGACCCCATGCCTGTCAGAGTAAAACTGTGCTCCATGTGGTTTTCAACGGCTGTGACCTTTCAGAACCAGATCACTGGGCCTTTCTTTCAAGGCACCTCTGGGTGGATTTGAACTGCCCACCTTTCAGTAGCTGACCTCTTAATGTTTTGTGCCATCCAGAGACTCCAATGTGTCAATATGTTTATTAAATATTAAAGTTATGTTACCTAAACCCACTGCTGTCGAGTCGATTCTGCTTCATACAGACCCTACAGGACAGAGCAGAACTGCCCCATAGGGTTTCCATGGCTGTAATCTTTCCAGAAGCAATCTGCCACATCTTTGGCAAAGGCCGGTGGGTTCGAACAGCTAACCTTTTGGCTAGCTGCTAAGCACCTGCACCTGAACCACTGTGCCACTAGGGCTTCTATGTTACCTATTATGACAAATAATTTCAGGTTCCAGAGTTGTGTTCTGGGAACAGTGAGGAAGTAGAGTCTCATTGCATTTATCTGCTTAAATTTGTTAAGAAGCACCAGAGGAACTTTCGCATGAGCAGGTGAAGGAAGAAAGAAACCAAGTGCCAGAGCTTATTAGGCAGCGTGGGCTAGGTAGAGCAGCCAAATATGCAGGGGCAAAAGGGGGGACTGCCTTATTAGCCTAAGAAAAACATCATTAGGAAGGAAATCTGCTATTGAAAACCCTACCATCATATATCATGCACTCCAAAGCCAAATGCATTGGAATTTTTTTGTTTATCCACTGTCTGGAATTTTCCATACTTTTCCCATTGGCCAATGGAGAACCAGCCTCAGCTTCAAGCTGACTCATTAAGGCCTGTCAGAAAGGAGCCAGTGGATTTAGCATCTCATCCCAGAGGGAAGGCTCTTGATCACATTAAACCAGAACAGAGCTGACCGCTTCCTGCACTGCACGGTTGGTTCAAAGTGTCACAACACTGAAGTGTCTGGAATTACAGTTCACTTTCTTTTCTGCCATTGTTGTCTCCTGGAATATCTCTCACAAGCACAGTATTTCTCTAACTAGGCCGCAGTCCTTTACTTTTCTTACTTTCTTACTCCCCTTTATTTCTTTGCCTCCCCTTCCTTCTTTTCCCTTTCTTCTCTCTCCGTTTTCCTCTTTATGCAGCTACTGGGTGATTTGTCTCCAAGAGGAAGTCAGAGCTCTAGTATTAAAAATAAACAAACAAAAAACAAAACCAGCAACCATGTGTAAAAACTTCTTTATGGAAACTCCTTGTTACTCTTTACCATATATGGGTACCTTGTAGAATGAATACTGACTCAACTGTGTTGTATTCCAGTATGTGTCTACTGTTGAATCTATAGGGTCAGACTGCAATCTCATTGACAAGGGAGGAGGCTCACTTAAAAGATGGCATTATTCCCAGGCCAGCTTCTTTGGGAAAGAAGCTTGAGTCTCAAAAAGGAAATTGGAACTAAGAATGGGAGATCTTGGTGTGTGTGAAAGAGGGTTCAGCTTTTCTTAGTCTGGACAGTAAAGAGTCTAAATGTCTAGGAAAATACTCCTGAATGGTGGGTGTTAAATATGGCATTTCCAAGCTGACAGCTAGAAAACTAATCACCAGTTGCTGAGGGGTCGACTCTGATTCATGGCGCCCCCATGTGTGTCAGGGTAGAACTGCACCCCACAGGGTTTTCAAGGGCTGGGTTTTGGAAGTGGATCATCAGGCCTTTCTTCCAAGTCACCTCTTGGTGAATTTGAATCTCCAACACTCTGGTGAGCAGCTGAGTGCGCTTACTGTTTGCACCACCCCAGGGCTTCAACATCTAGAAAAGTTTCAAACAAGGCTGGATGTAATCCTTGAGCCCCACCTGGGCTCTGTGACCTTTGGGCTAAATCTCTACCTAGTCAGATGGACTGCCTCTATTCACAGCACAGTCTACATTTACTTCCCTTTGGTTATCCCCATCTATGATTAAAGCATTTTCCCAGAGAGTCAAAGAAAGAACTTCTTTGTCAAGGTTTATGTTGCGTGTCTTAAGGAAGCGATGTGTCCCACAGGCCAGCATGACCCTGCAAATGGGGGATGAGCCTCCTCCCTCGACAATGAGGTTGCGATCTGACCCTTATAGAGTCAACAGTAGTTTCTTGGCCTTACTTCATTAGGAAAGTTTGTATTTGTTTTGCCTTTTCATGTCCAATTCACTTAACAGTCTCCTCCTTCCTATAATGTTTGCAGTCCATTATTCATTTTTGCTCAATAGAATTAATTCCGTTAAAAGAAGTTATAAACTATCCAAACCAGCAACCATTCCTGCCAGCACACACACACACACACACACACACACACACAATGAATTTACAAGTAGGGTATGATTCCACTAGGTGGTGCAGTGCTTCAGCTTTGTTGTTCAAACCCAAACCCATTGCCATCTAGTCAATTCCAACTCACAGAGACCCTATAGGACAGAGTAGATCTTCCCCATAGAGTTTCCAAGGAGCGCCTGGTGGATTTGAACTGCCAAAATTTGGTTAGGAGCCATAGCTCTTAACCACTATGCCACCAGGGTTTCCATTGTTCAAATTAGTTCCAAAACCCCAATCCGGAGCAGCTGCATCAAAATGAACTGAGATTTATTTTAATTAAAAAAATATTTTCCTTAATTTTTAAAATGATAGATTCTCTAGTCCTGTCCCAGCCCTACTCAATAGAATCTCAGGATTGTTGTGTGCTATCAAGTGTATTCTAAGTCATAGCGACCCTATAGGACAGAGCAGAACTGCCCCACAGGGTTTTCTAGGCTGTAATCTTTAAACGAGCAGATTACCGGGTCTTTTCTCCCACGGAGCTGCTGGTGGCTTTGAACCACTGACATTTTGGTTAGCAGCCAAATGTTTAACCATTGCATCACAAGGGCTCCTTCTTTGGAACCCAAAAAAACCCGCTGCTATCGAGTTGATTCTGACTCATAGCGACCCTATAGGATAGAGTAGAACTGCCCCATAGAGTTTCTAAGGAGCGCCTGGTGGATTTGAACTGCTGACCTCTTGGTTAGCAGCCGCAGCACTTAACCACTACCCGACCAGGGTTTCCTTCTTTGGAAAGGACTCAGAAATTTGTTTGTTTTTGTTTTTATTTTGTTTTGTTTTTAATGGTTCTCAAGAGAATCTGAATTTTCAGAATTTCTGGAACAAACTATGATACATGGGTATACTGTGCTTAAAAATTAACTTTTTATTTAAACCAAGGTTCCTCAGCCTTATATTACATTTTCCATGTCGTGTTTACCAAAATACAAAACTCTTTGCTAAATTTGCAAAGATGGCCTCCAAAACTATCTTCTTCTCTCAGAATGTTTTTTTCCCTTTTCTCTTCAGCCTGGGACATTTTCTTAGGCTTGTCTTCCATATTCCTAACCTGGTGTTCTGAGATATCGATTCAAATCTTTTATTTCATAACAGTCCTTCCTTAACCCATTCAGCTTTTATACAAACCTCAGTTTGGTGACTTATATCACTCCTATTCAGAGAGCACGTTTTCTTAAATTTTATTAAGGGCACATAGCAGATGCTTTCTAAAATCAACTTCCCTTTTCTGCGATAAATCTTTTACAAAAGTATGATTGTTCTGCCTCTCAGGTACCAAGGTTTCCTCCTTCTATTAGAGTGTTTCTTCACAGGCCCCGTAGGAGTCAGAGTTCAGTCAGGAAAACAAAAACCACTCTCAATAGCTTAAAACTTACATTGGGACAGAATGCGCCCATAAACATTTTCGGGTTCCCTGCTCTGCTGGGAAGATGATTTCCTGATTTCAGTGCATGCTGCCACCAGGTATGGACCTGTTTAACTGTGTGTTACTGAAGAAAAGGACATTGGAGCTGAATTAGTGTGTTGAAAGGGTATTGTTTTAGGTGGTACACCCTGGAGGTATGGCTTAGCAAACCTTTTGTCTGCTTTGGATTTTTTACTGGGAAATAAGTCTTATAATCAGGTGCAAGCAGTATCAGGCACCTTAATGGCCCATACTTTGAAAAGTTGCTAAGATAAGATGATTTCACCCTTGCCTCATATCACCAATATTTCCTGCTTCAGACATTCTTTGGGACATATGTGCCCCACAAAATATGTATCAAAATTCATATTTCATAACATAATTTCAGAACTGCTCCTTGATTCAGCATGTCTTCCATTATAGGGTCACTATGAGTTGAAATCCATTGGAAAGCAACGGGTTTTTCAGTTTTTTCATTACTGAAAACACATGGTATCAACAAAACATTCGAAGTGGAAAATAATGGCTTTGATGTAGTGAAAAACAGGTAAAATTGTTGACTACAGATTAGTACGTAAGCACAAGTAAGCCATGCATATCTTGCTCATTGAGTCCTCTGTCCCTGCAGGGAAGTTATAGACAGAATTGGTTATGGAGATGATGGAATGGATCAGAGGTGCAACAGGCCAAGGCAGCCACCCCAGGATGAGAGAGAGGAGCGGCGTGATGCTGGAGGGGCCCATGAGCCAGAAGCCCTTGCAAAATCTGGGACCTTGGAGGAAGCAGCTGTCCAATGGGAGCTGGCACTCAAGGGAGGAGACTCGGCCACTACTGGGAACTCCTTCTGAAGTCTAGAGGGAGCATTCTGGCTCTTCCCTCATCCCACCCTCCAGGCCTCCAGAGAGCAAGGAAGCCTTTGACACAGAGCAAGGTGGAGTACAGGGAATGGGTCTGGGAGTGAGTGGAAAGACAAGCACTGCACTGCTGGCTTGTTTTACTTGTTTCCTTTCTACTCTTTTACAAACAATAAGAGTCCCATAAACAAAATCAGTTGCCGTCGAGTTGATTTCAGTTCATGGCGACTCCACGTGCATCAGAGTAGAACTGCACTCCACAGGTTTCCAATAGCTGAGTTTTCAGAATTAGACTGCCAGGCCTTTCTTCCAAGGTACCTCTGGGTGGGCTTGAAACACCAGCCTTTTGGTCAGTAGCTGAGCACTTAACCATTTGCTCTACCTAGGGACTCCAAGACTCCTATACAGGCCTAATATTTGTCCCAAAAGGACTCCTCTTGGATGTCCTTTGGAAAGTGTCTTTCATCCTAAGCTGGCATGATCTATTAGCTAAGGGGGTCAGGAAAGGATTTAGGGCTCTCTTGGCAGGTAGACTCCTCTCTTTTTTTGGCAAAGGTTCTTTCCAGGCTCCAGCTCCCCCTGTGTCTGAGCTTCCTCTGTGGCTCCTCTTCAGGAGCAGCCCCTCCTCACGGCCTCCCAGCCCAGCCAACCTCTTTCTGCACTTCGTCCTGGTGGCGCCGCCTGAGGAACTTTACAGTGCCGTACCATTGATCACCTGACGAGGTTCCTGGAGCCACATGCCCTACCTTGACCCCAGAAGAGGATATGTTTAAAGAAGACCCTTACTACTTCTGAAGAGACCTCAGCCCCCAGTGCTGCTGCCCTGGCTCCCTAGCACTTGCAATGGCTGCCTTCATCAGGGGCAGTGGGCTGAGCCTCCCTTAGAGTGCCCAAAAGTACTCCAGGAGGGGCATCCCTTTTCTGCCTTGTCACCTGTCCTTGCCCCTAGACCCAGGAGCTATTCATGGAGTTTGAAATCTACTCTATTTATCTCCTGCAAGACCACCACAGCCAGAAATTCAATGAGGATCTAAGGATTCAGAGTGAACAGGACACAGTCCCTGCCCCACGGTGCTGGTGGCCCCACTAGGAAGACAGGCAAGTAATGAGGCACTAACAGAACAGAGGGCACTATAGGATAGATAGAAATCAGAATGGACTTGATGGGACCTAACAACAACAGGACAGAGTAGTAGTCCCTGGGTGGTACAAACGGTTAAGTTCTCAGCTGCTAACAAAAAGGTTGGAGGTCTGAGTCCACCCAAAGGTACCTCAGAGGAAAGACCTGGCAATCTATTTCCAAAAAAATCGGACTTTGAAAATCTTAGGGGGCACAGTTCTACTCTGACACACATGGGGTCACCATGAGTCAGACTAGACCCAACAGCAACTGGTTAACAGGACGGGTAAGAGCGACACATGGGTGGGAAGAGGGCACAGAAGATGCAGGCGGGGGCGCACTTCACCTTGCTGAGGAGAGGCAGCGTTCAGGGAAGCCCAGACCAGAAGGAAATGGTGGGAACTGGTTGGGCTAATAGGTCAGATCAGGGAGGTGCAGGGGAAGAAGGGCCTTTGAGGTAGAGAGAAGAGCATGTACCAAGGTCTGAGAGGGGAAGAGAGTGAGGTGCAACCACAGGTCTGCATGGTGGGGGAAGAGTGGGAGAGTTGAGGGGCAGGGATGGGAGGCATCACAAGAGATCCGGGAGATGTGGTGGCAGATCACAGGGGGCCTTTCATGCCAGGTCGACACGCATAGACTGTCTGCTGAGGGGAACGAGCATCCCAGGAGCAAGTGTACGGCATCGGATGTGTGTTCTACAGAGAATGCTCTGTGGTACAGTAAGTAGATTGGTTTCCAGAGAAGCCAGTTCAGATGGTCAGCGGGACCAGTTAGGAGTCCAGGCTAGTGGCAAAGGTAGCCCAGACTGAGTGGTGGCACAGGGGATGGAGAGTAGCTGGCTTGGGAGAAATTACAGAATTTGGTTGATTGGGCATGGGGTATGTGGGACAGAAAGTAAGGATGATACTGGGGTCTTTCTGGCTTGGGTGACTGGAGGAATAAGAGAAAGACTGAGGTAGCGAATGCTGAAGGAAAACCAGGTCAGCAGGGGTGGGAGGGAAATTTTTATTTCCTTTTTGAACTTCATGAGTTTGAGACATACGTGGAGAGGAAAATCTGCTAGGACTCTGTGGCTCTGGAGTGCAGTTTCTGCCTACAGATATGAGAATGCTCTTGATCTAGATAATATTGGAGTTCGAACTAACAATTTTATGTGACTATATATGCTATGGAAACCCTGGTGGCGTAGTGGTTAAGTGCTACGGCTGCTAACCAAGAGGTCGGCAGTTCGAATCCACCAGGCGCTCCTTGGAAACACTATCAGGCAGTTCTACTCTGTTCTACAGGGTCACTATGAGTCAGAATCAACTTGACGGCAGTGGGTTTTATATATGCTATCCACCACCCTTCTGTCAATTTGTCATACTGCGGTGGCTTGCGTGTTGCTATGATGCTGAAAGCTATGCCGTTGGTATTTCAAATACCAGCAGAATCACCTATGGAGGACAGGTTTCAGCAGAGCTTTCCAGACTATGACAGTCTAGGAAGAAAGGCCTGAGATCTGCTCCCGAAAATCAGCTGGGGAAAACCCTATGCATCACAGAATATTATCTGAAATTTCAACTCACTTACTTTGGATACATCATCAGGAGGGACCAATCACTGGAGAAAGACATCATGTGTGGTAAAGCAGAGGGCCAGCAAAAGCAAAGGAAACCCTCAGTAAGATGGATTGGCACAATGGCCACAACAACGGACTCAGACATACCAACGATCATGAAGACGGTGCAGGACAAGGCAACGTTTTGTTCTGTTGCACCTAAGGTTGCCACGAGTCAGAGATGACTCGACAGCAACCGGCAATGGCAACAACAGCCTGTAAACTGTGTAATGTATGATACCCGTGGCCAAGAATAGTGAAAACTCTCTTTGAAAATGATTCCAGATGTTGTTTTCAAGATCTTGACAGGGACCGGGGTTAGTTCTAAAGATGGCAATTTTGATTAGAGTGTGTCTGGTAGTGACAGCTATTAGAAGTTTAGCAGGTCAGCAGATCCGCTTAGATTCCGAAGTCAGATGAAAAGCACGTTGGGAAGGCAGCAGGAGTGTCAGCCCGCACGCACAGAAGTCCTTCTTGGAACTGGCTGGTTTCTTTGGAAGCTCTGGCTCACAATTACTGAGCAGGACAAACAAGGCTGTATCCCTGAGCAAACATGGCCAAGTCTGGAACTGTGAAATTTGGTCTCTATCAAAAAAGTCTCCAGGGAACCCGAAACTCATTTTGAGCTGTTTCATAGAGAACCCATTCGAGGAACATGACTGGCCTCGTACAGCACCTTTAAAATAACAACTTTCCATTAAGCCGTGAATACTAAGAAAAACATTTCTCACAAATATTTTTTAACCAACTTCTAACAGAGCATTGCCTTATGCACTGCCCTGGGTGAAACACTGCTTTAGTTATGTTAGAAGATACGGGGCCTCCCGCAGACATGAGCTCTCACTCTGGTCATGTCTCTCTGTAGTTTTTCTGAGAGCAAAACGGAGTGAGAAGTCCCCACACAATTTGTAACATGAAATACTCTTTGGCTCTGTTTCATAAAAGCACGTACTAAAAGAAAGTAATGCTAAGGTAAATATGGATTTACTACTGAAATTTCATTCTTAAATATATAATTATTTAGGACTTGCTAGGAAATAACAAGTTAATAAGGTCTTTCTGTTCTCTGATCTGGACATGCTGCCATTCTAATGTGGTGGGAAAGAGAGTCAATAAGAAAACAAACAAATGCACAAAAGAATTTCTGGTGGTACTAGGCGGTGGAAGAATAGCCAACAGGGTGAGGGGAAGAGCGGGATGAGCTGGGGCAAGGTGTGTCAGCAGCATTTGACATCTGATCCATCTGTCCTTCCTGAAGTGTTTCTTCACTTCGCTTCCAGGATAACCTCTGACTGGCCCTGCTATTTAGTCTTCTTTGCTGTTTTGTCTTCATCTTCCTGACTTACCGTCAATGATGTATTCCATTTCCTGGTCCTTAAATCTCTTCTCTTGTCTAACTTATAGTTACCCCCCGGGTGATCATAAGCCGTCTTTTGGCTTTAAATACCATCCATGTAATGGCACCTTCCTGATCTATATCTATAAACCAAACAACTGCACTAAACTCATGTATACAATTGTCTGCCCAATATCTCTATTTGGATATCTTATGGGTATCTTAAATTTTACATGTCCAAAACTGAATTCTTGATATCCTCCTCCAAGTCTGCTCCATCCAGTCTTTCCCTTCTTAATGGCAACCCTATCCAACCAAAACCTAGAATCATTCTCCACTTCTGTACTTCTTTCACATCCTATGTCCAAACTGTCACCAAATCACATCAGCTCTTCCTTAAAAATAAAACTGAATCTGATTTCTCATCACTTCCACTGCTACCACCCTGCTGCGAGCCTCCATCTTCTTTGTCTAGATTATTGCAAAGGCTTCATAACTTGTCTCCTTGATTCTTCCCTTGTCTTTAGTCTGTTCTCAATGCAGCAACCAATTGAGATGTTTCAACAAATGGATGCAACACTGGAAGTGCTCACTTGTCTATGCCAAGAAATTTGGAAGAGAGCTACCTGGCCAACCAACTGGAAAACACCCACATTCATGCCTATTCCCAAGAAAGGTGTTCCAAACGAATGCAGAAATTATCGAACAATATCATTTATATCACATGCAAGTAAAATTTTGCTGAAGATCATTCAAAAGCAGTTGTGGCAGTACATCAACAGGGAACTGTCAGAAATTCAAGCCAGATTCAGAAGAGGATGTGGAACAAGGAATATCATTGATGATATTAGATGGATCCTGGCTGAAACAGAGAATACCAGAAAGATGTTTACCTGTGTTTTTTTGACTTTGCAAAGGCATTCAACTCTGTGGATCATAACAAATTATGGATAACATTGTAAAAAATAGGAATTCCAGTACACCTAATTGTGCTCATGAGGAACCCGCACATAAATCAAGAGACAGTCGTTTGAACAAAATAATGAGATACTGCGTGGTTTAAAGTCAGGAAAGGTATGTGTCACAGTTGTATCCTTTCACCATACTTATTCAATCTGAGCAAATTATCTGAGAAGCTGGGCAATATGAAGAAGAACATGGCATCAGGATTGGAGGAAGATACACTTATAACCTGCAATATGCAGATGACACACATTGCTTGCTGGAAGTGAAAAGGACTTGAAGCACTTACTAATAAAGAATAAAGACTACAGCCTTCAATGTGGATTATACCTCAACGTAAAGAAAACAAAAATCCTCACAAGTGGACCAATAAGCAACACCATGATAAACAGAGAAAAGATTAAAGTTGTCAGTGATTTCATTCCACTCAGATCCACAATCAACACCTATGGAAATAAGCAGTCAAGAAATCAAACAATTTATTGCATTGGGCAAATCTGCTGGGAAAGACCCCTTTAAAATATTAAAATGCAAAAACGTCACTTTTAGGACTAAGGTGTGCCTGACCCGAGCCATGCTGTTTTCAATCACTTCATATGCATGTGAAAGCAGGACAATGAATAAGGAAGACCTAAGAAGAAATGACACCTTTAAATTATGGTGTTGGCAAAGAATATTGAATATACTAGGGACTGCCAGAAAAACGAACAAATCTGTCTTGGAAGAAATACAGCTAGAATGCTCCTGAGAAGCAAGGATGATGAGACTTCATCTCACATACTTCGGACATGTTATCATGAAGGACCAGTCCCTGGAGAAGGACATCATGCTTGGTAAAGTAGAGGGTCAGCAGAAAAGAGGAAGACCCTCAATGAGATAGACTGACACAGTGGCTGCAACAATGCGCTCAAGCATAACAACGATGGTGAAAAGGGCGCAGGACTGGGCAGTGTTTCATTCTGTTATACACAGGGTCACTATGAGTCGGAACCGACTCAACTGGACCTGAAAACAACAACGTGGCATTTTTATCTGTAGCTTTTTAAGGGGGCTCCATATTATTTTATGTAGAGGTTGCGCCATTTTACATTCCTACCAGCAGTGCATAAGAGTTCCAATCTCTCTAAAAAAAAAAAAAAAAAAACCTCTCCAATATTTGTTATTTTCTGTTTTTTTGATTAGTGCCAGTAACGTCGGGGTGAGATGGTATCTCATTGTAGTTTTGATTTGCATTTATCTAATGGCTAGTGATCTGGAGCGTTTCCTCCTGTGTCTGTTAGTGCCTGCATGTCTTGCTTGGTGAAGTGTCTGTTCCTTTGCCCATTTTTTAATTGGATTATTTCTTTTTGTAATTAAGGGACTGAGTATTTTACGGATTCCAGGGATTAGACCTTTGTCAGAATGTCATATCCAAAAATTTTTTTCCAGTGTGTAGGTTCTGTCCTTACTCTTTTGGTGAAGCCTTTTGATGAGCCTAAGTGTTTAATTTTAAGGAGCCCCCAGTTATCTAGTTTATCTACTGGTGTATGTTGATAGTTGGTTACGGTTTGTACTATATTTATGCCATGTATTAGGGTCCCTAGAGTTATCCCTACTTTTTCTTTCATGATCTTTATCATTTTAGGTTTTGTATTTAGGTCTTTGATCCATTTTGAGTTAGTTTTTGTGCATGTTGTGAGGTATGGGTCCTGCTTCTTTTCTTTAACAAATGGATATCCAGTTTTGCCAGCACCATTTTTTAAAAAGACTGTCTTTCCCCATTTAGTAGACTTTGGTCCTTTGTCAAAGATCATAGGTGGATGAGCTTACATCTGGGTTCTCTGTTCTGTTCCATTGGTCTATGTGTCTGTCATTGTACCAGTACCATGCTGTTTTGACTACCATGGGTATATAGTAGGTTCTGAGATCAGGTAGTGTAAGACCTACTTTGTTTGTTTTCTTTAATAATTCTTTGCTTATCTGGGGCCTCTTTCCTTTCCATATAAAGTTTGTGATCAGTTTTTGCATCTTACTAAAGAATGCTGTTGGTATTTGGATCAGGATTGCACTGTATCTGTAGATCACTTTGGGTGGAATTGATATTTTCACAATGTTGTGTCTTCCTATCCATGAGCATGGTATGTTTTTCCATTTATGTAGGTCTCTTTTGACTTCTTGCAGTAGAATTTTGTTGTTTTCTTTGTATAGTTCTTTTACATTGCTGGATAGATTTATTTCTAAGTATTTTGTCTTTTTAGGGGCTGTTATAAATGGTATTGTTTTTCTGATTTCCTTTTTGAAGTTGTCTTTGTCAGTGTATAGGAATCCAACTGATTTTTGTATGTTTATCTTGTACCCTACTACTCTGCTTAGCCTTTCTATTAGTTCCAGTAGTTTTCTTGTGTAATCTATGGGGTTCTATGTATAGGATCATATCATCTGTGAATAGGGATAGTTTTACTTCTTGCTTTCCAATGTGTTTGTCCTTTATTTATATCCGTTCATTCTTTCATTTATTTATTTGTATTCATTATTTATTTATTTATTTTTCTTGCCTCATTGCTCATCTTCTTGCCTCAAGCTAGGGCTTCCAACACAATGTTAAATAGGAGTAGTTATAAAGGACATCTTCATCTCGTTCCTGTTCTCAACGGGAATGTTTTCAGCCTTTCTCCATTAAGAATAATGTTGGCTGTTGGTTTTGTACAAATGCCCTTTATTATATCGAGGAATTTCCCATCTATACCTGTTTTATTGAGAGTTTTTATCAGGAATGGGTGTTGGACTTTGTCGAATGCCGTTTCTGCATTGATTGAGATGATCGTGTGATTCTTTTCTTTCCTTTTATTTATGTGGTGGATTATGTTGATTGATTTTCTAATGTTGAACCATCCTTGCATACATGGTATGAATCCCACTTGGTTGTGGTGTGTTATTTTTTTGATATGATGCTGAATTCTACTGGCTAGAACTTTTTTGAGAATTTTTGCATCTATATTCATGGGAGATATTGGTCTGTAATTTTCTTTTTTTGTGGTGTCTTTGCCTGGTTTTGGTATCAGAGTTATGCTGGTTTCATAGAATGAGTTTGAGAGTATGCCTTCCTTTACTATGATCTGAAATAGTTTGAGTAGCACTGGTGTAAGCTCTTCTCTGAATGTTTAGTTGAATTCTCCAATGAAGCCATCCGAGTCAGGGCTTGTTTCTGCTGGGAGATTTTTTTTTTTTTTACTAACTCTTCAATCTCTTCTCTTGTTATCGGTTTGTTCAGATTTTCTATCTCAGCGTGTTTAGTTTAAATAGGTAGTGTGTTTCTAGAAATTTGTCCATCTCCTTTAGGTTCTCAAATTTGTTGAAGTACAATTTTTCATAGTATTCTGTTATGATCCTTTTTATTTCAGTTAGGTCTGTTGTAATATCCCCCATCTCATTTCTTATTTCGGTCATTTGCTTCCTCTCCTGTTTTTCTTTTGCCTGTTTGGCCAGTTGCTTGTCAATTTTGTTGATCTTTTCAGGGAACCAATTCTTTCTATTGCTTTTCGGTTCTCTATTTCATTCATTTCTGTTTTAATCTTAATTATTTCCTTTCTTCTGGTGGCTGTAGGCTTCTTTTGTTGTTCTCTGTTTGAATAGTAGGGCCAATGTTTTGATTTTGGTCCATCTTCTTTTTTGAGATGTTTGTGTTTATTGCTGTAAATTGACTTCTGATCACTGCCTTTGTTTTGGTATGATGTGTTTTAATTCTCATTTGATTCTAGAAATTTTTTGATTCCCTATTTGATTTCCTCTATTACTCGGTTGTTTTTAAGCAAAGTGTTATTCAGTTTATATGTATTTCATTTTTTTCCCTTGCTATTCCTGGTATTGATTTCTACTTTTATGGCATTGTGACCAGAAAGAATGCGTTGTATTATTTCAATGTTTTGGATTTTATTAAGGGTTGCTTTGTGGCCTAAGATATGGTCTATTCTGGAGAATGCTCCATGTGCATTGAAAAAGAATGTATACATTGTTTCTGTGTGTTCTATACATGTCTACGAGTTCAAGATAGTTGATTATGGCCTTTATATCTTCTATATCTTTGCTGAGTTTCTTTCTAAATTTTTTGTCCTTTACCAAGAGTGATAGGAAGTCTCCTACTATTATTGTAAAACAGTCTATTTATCTTTTCAGTGCTGTTAGAGTTTGTTTTATGTATTTTGGAGCCCTGTCATTGGATGCATACATATTTATTAAGGTTATGCCTTCTTGGTGGATTGTCCCTTTGATCATTATGTAGTGTCCTTCTTTGTCTTTTATGGTGGATTTTGTCTTAAAGTCTATTTTATCTGAGATTATTATTGCCACTTCTGCCCTTTTTTGGTTACAGTTTGCTTGATGTATTTTTCTCCACCCTTTGATTTTTAATATATTTATATCTTTGTATCTAAGGTTTGTCTCTTGTAGACAGCATATTGATGGGTCTTTTTTTTTTTTTTTTTTTTTTTAATCCATTCTGCCACTCTCTGCTTCTTTACAGGTGCATTTCAGTCATGTATATTCAGTGTGATTATTGATAGGTATGAGTTTACTGGTATCACATTGTTGTTTTTATTGTTGTTTTAGTGCTGACATTTTCCCTGTTCCTCTTACTTTCCTGTGCTGAGTTCTTTTTGTTTGTGAACTTTCTTTTCATTTGTTTCATTATTACAGATTTTGCATTTACTAAATCTTTAATTTTTTTCTTCTGTTTTATTTTGAGGAGTAAGTTAACTTTCTTTGTGATTACCTTGAAATTTACCCTTATCCTCCTAAACTTGAACCAGTCTTTAGTTACTTGATATTGCCTTGACTTCCTCTCCATTTGAAAGTTCTACATCTACCCCGTTTATTCCTCCTTTTATCGTTTTGACATTGTCGTCATTTACAGATTGATGTCTCCATGTCCCTGTTTTAAGTCGTTTAACTTTGTTTTACTATTGACAGTTCTTTACCCTGTTTTAAGTTGTTTAGCTTTATTTTACTATTGAGAGTTCTGGCTGATGCTGTCCTGTGTCCTAAATTCACATTGCTGTTTGATGTTGTTGGTTCTTTGACTGAAAGATTTCTTTTAATATTTCTGGAAAGTTTTGTTTAGTTCTTATGCATTTTCTTGATTTCTGTTTATCTGTAAATGTCCTAATTTGGTCATCATATTTGAGAGAAACTTGCAGGATGTATTATTATTGGTTGACATTTTTTATCTTTTGAGATTTTGTGTATGTCACCCTATTGCCTTCTTACCTGCATAGTTTCTACTGAGCAATCATAGTTTAGTCTTAATGCTTCCCCTTTGTAAATGACTTTTTGTTTCTCTCTAGCTGCTCTCAGGATTCTTTTCTTGTCTTTAGTTTTGGCAAGTGTGATTATGATATATTTTGATGACTTTTTGGGGGGTCTTTCCTATATGGGGTTCATTGAGCTTCTTGGATTATCAGCTTTTCATATGTCAAGATATTTGGGAAGTTTTCTGCCAGCAAATCTTCAACAATCTTCTTTGTACTTTCCATTTTCTTCAACTATTCTGGAACTCCAATCCCATGCAAACTTTTGCTCACGATTATGTTCCACATAATTCTTAGGTTTTCATCTTTTTTTTCATTCTTTCTCTGATTTTTCCTCAAACAATATGGCATCCATGCATTTGTCTTCAATCTCACTGATTCTGTCTTCCATTGTTTCTAATTTGTTCCTAAAACCTTCTCCTGAGTTGTCCGTTTCTGAAATTTTGTTATTCGTCTTTTGGATTTCTAGTTCTTGTTTTCTGTATTATTTTAAATTGTTTATTTATTTTGTTGTTTTATTCTGGTATTATTTTCCAATTCTTCTATTATGTCTGTGTTTTTCTTGATTTTGGCTATTTTCTCCTTTTTTTTTTTTTTTTTTGGTACTTTCCATCTCTTGGAGAGCCCTAAATATTAGTCTTTTTAATTCCATATAAGGTAGTTCCACTGCCTTTTCTTCTACCAGAAGGTTATCTGGTCCTTTATTTTGGACTCTTGCTAGAGCCATCTTGTCCTGATTTTTTAATATGTTTTGATATCATCGGCTGTCTCTGAGACATTAAGGTATTATTTTCTTTATTTATTGATAGCATGTTCATTTTTTTCATCCTGCTTCTTTGTTTTGTGTGATATGTCAGGGCAAGCAGGCTGGACATTCTTTGCTGCTCGTTCACCTATGGATAGGCTAGCTCTCACCACCTTTTCTAGGTGGGCAGGACAACAGCAGGCAGGACACATTCACTTCCCTGTACATTGGTTTGGCAAGGTGGCTGAGGGTGGACTGGGCAGGTGCTGTCTGGCTCCTGATGTTGGAGTGTTCACAGCCCTTTGCCAGGTGGGCAGGGTGTTGGATGAGGAGTGGTACAGGCTCACCTCCCAAAGTTCAGCAGCTAAACAAGTGAAGGGATGGGAGGAACAATGCAGGCATGGTGGGGTGGTGGGCATGAGCACCTAGGGCACTCTGGCCACAGAAGTGTGGCAGGGGCCTGCAGGAAGGTGCAGAATGTGGCATGCAGGGCTAGATGTGAGGAAGAAAGAAAAGAAAAGAGAGAAAAAGAAAAAGGGTGGTTCAATGGGACCCAGTGGGTGGGGTCAGTGTAGATACAAGGGCCACCAGGAAGAGGAGGTGGCCTATAGGCCTAGGTGGGATGGGGAAAGAAAAGAAGGAATGAAAAATTAAAAAGATAAGAAAAAAATGGCAGCATGTTGGGGCCAGTGTGGGGAGCCAGGGCAGAACCAGGGGCAGGCAGGAAGGGGAGGGAGGTGGCATACAAGGCTGGAAAGGTGGGATAAAGAATAGAAGAAAAGAAAAAGGAAAGAAAAAAATGGTGGCATGTTGAGGCAGTGGTTTTGAGCAGAGTGGACCTGGGGGCCAGCAGGAAAGGGGGAGGTGGCATACCGAGCTAGGTGGGAGGGAAAAAGAAAAGCAGGGAAGGAAAAAAGAGAAAACAATTGGTGGCATGGTGGGGCCAGTGAGTGAGGGCAGGGCAGATCCAGAGGCTAGTGGGAAAGGTGAGGAGGTGGTTTATGGGGCTAGGTGGGAAGGAGAAAGAAAATAAAGGAAAAAATTTTAAATGGCAATGCAGTGGGTGGGGGTGGGTGGACCTTGGGCAGGGGTAGGCTAGTGGCTGTCTAGCCTCAGCAGCACGTTGGGGGCCAGTGGGAAGAGAACCGTTAGTTACAGGTCTGGGTTTAGAGAGATAGAAAAGGAAGAAAGGTAAAAATAAAAAATGGTGGCACAGTTGGAACCAGCAAATGGGTGGGAGCCTGGGGGCAGGTGGGGAGGGGAGGTGGCATACAGGGCTAGGTGGGAGGGAGGAATAAAGGAAATAAAAATAAAGAAAAAAATGGCAGGGCAGCAGGAGCCAGCAAGTAGTGCTGAGATGGACCCACAGCGGTGGCAGGCCAGTGGTTCTCTAGCCATGATGGCACAGTGGGGGCCAGAGGGAAGGGAAACAGGTGGTATACAGACCTAGGTGGGTGGGAGAAAGGAAAGGAAGAAAGAGGAAAAGAAAAAAAAATGGTGGCACTGTGAGGGCCAACAAGTGGGGGTGGGATGGACCCAGGGGCTGGTGGGAAGAAGGAGGTGGCATATGGGGCTAGGCGGGAGGAAGAAATAAAAATAAATAGTAGCACGGCAGGAGCTGACACATGAGGGGGAAGGCGGCATACAAGGCTGGGTGGGAGGGAGAAAGAAAAGGAAGAAAGAAAGATAAGAAAAAGAAGCCATGCGGCTGGAGGGGGTGGGGTAGGCTTGGGGTGTGGGGGTGGGGCTTATATTGTGGACCTCAGCAGCGGGCCCTGCCGGGATGGAAGGTGGTTCTGGCTTCTACTCACCAGAAGGGTGAAGGATGAGAAAGCATGTTTCTCTGCTTACCACGTGCTCTATCTCCTATTGGGAGCTCCATGAAGTTGTTTTCCTGTACTCCCTGACTGGGGTTGCTGCTGGCTGTGTTTCAAGATGGCAACATTGCCCCATGTTAGTTGGCAGGTGATCTCCACTGCATATCTCTCCTAGTTCTCTGTTTTCCATCAGTTTCTTCTTCCATTAGTTGTCTGATCTATCTAGTTCTTTAACCCTTCTTTGATGCTCAGGTTTCCAAGATTGATGATTGTATCTGTTTTACTTAGTTTTTTGGGTCTTTGCTGGAGAAGGATGGCATGATTCATCTGTCTAGGGGCACTATACTGGCTCCGCCTTCTAGACTGATATTTTTTAAAGTGCATTTTTACACGTTATGGGGTTAAAGTAATCAGTGAAAGTCAGCCTGCCATAAAGATAAAGCTCATGAGCAAGGAATGGGGAAAACCTTACATGAAACAAAAAATGGAGCAAAGCCAAGAGAAAAGTGAAAAAGGAGGGCCAAGAGTGATACAACCTTTGGCTTTTGTGGTGCAACCCAAGTATAACTGGAACCCACTTGGCCTAGCTTCAGCACATATGTTTTGATTCAAAGAACCACACTCTGCTGAAAAACACGAATGAAATCAATTCCAACTTTTACTTAGACAGGGAAATTTTGCCAAGAAATATGGAGAGAGCAATACTTTTAGTGCCCAGCCAATCATCCTGAACCCTCTCTCCAGGTCTCCTCCTCTCTCAATATCCACTACACTAATGGTAGTTGGCCCCAGAAACCTCTTTCTCCCTCCGTCTTAATTCCCCATCAAATCACCCTTGAGGCTCAAGTCCCACTACTCCCAAGTCCCTCACCATCCAACTTCTCTTTCATGTCCACTTTTTGTTCTCACAAATAATCTTGTCCCTTTCCAAAGTAAACCTCCTGTGTTCACTTTTCCAGTTTTGTCTCTGTCTCACTCACTGCCTCAATTCTGCATCATAAAACCCCAGGCTCTGAGCTGACAAAGCTAGAATTCTCTTTAGAGAGGCAGTGAGGAGGGTGGGGAAGTTGTGACCACAAAACATGAATAGTTTTCATCCCCATCAGTAGAATAAAGTCTCTTTTCCCTCCTTGGATTTTAAGTGTCTTAAAATATCTTATTTCAAAAGGAGGAGGAATAAGAACCCCTTGGAAAGACAGAAGTACTAGAGAAGAGAGAAATCCCTCACTCTGACTAGGGATTTCAGCCAAGTGAGCTAAAAGGCCAGGATTCTTTTAAACCGTCCATGCCACAAGATGTAAACGAATCTATTTACTCAGCAAAATATTTCCTTATTACATTTTGAGTAATTTCCCATTGAAAACAAACAGTGCATGTCAAAAAGCTCCAAAAGTCCCTCAGGCCCTCGGGCCCATCTCAGTCATGTTCCTTCTTCTTTAAAGAGAGTAAGCCAGACAAGTTTATTTTTACTTGTGTCTTTCTATTTTGATTTACCAAATGCCACTGTTCAATTGAGCTTTGACAAGGCCAAACAAAAGCAGTAACCACCTCAGTTTGGATTGACTACAGAACATCTTAGAGGACAACTAATTCAACCATATTTTCTTTACTGATAGAGAAACTGGGAGTGGTCAAGATTACCAGCGTTGACCTGGAATGCCCAGTTAACAATAATTCTTCATCAATTAACCATTTGAAAAAGAAATTAAAATGTTTAGCTTTTCTTCTTCCAGTGATTATCAACATAATTGATTGGGCAATCTACCCTTTCTCTACTGATGTGAAATGCCACTTGTCATAGGTTGAATTGTGCCCCCAAAAACCTGTGTTGTAAATCCTAAACACCTATACCCATGGATGTAATCTCATTTGGGAATGAGACTTTCTTTCTAATGCTAATGAGACTATATCAGTTTAGGGTGTACTTTAAGCCAATCACCTTTGAGATATAAAAAAAGCAGATTAGGCACAGAGAAGAAAGCACAGAGAGGAAGATGCCACACCACAAGAAGATCACCAGAGAACCAAGAAATAGAAGTTGGAAAGAGACAAGGACCTTCCCCAGAGCTGACAGAGAGAGAGACTTTCTCTAGAGCTGGTGCCGTGAATCCAAACTTTTACCCTCCAACTGGGAGCAAACTCATTTTTATTCTTTAAGGCCACTCACTTGTAGTATTTCTGTTACAGCAGCACTAAGAAACTAAGAAACCAATTTTGTCATATTCTGAGATCTCATATTCAATTTTATTTTCTTACATTGACCTGAACATTCTGGCACCAAAACCCAATTCTTTTAATTTCTGTGTATTTATTATCTATACCTTTCATATCTTTTGTAAGTCCACTTCCATTACCCTTTAAAAATAATTATCTTTTCTTTTGTATCTATTATTCTGGGTGAAACTTAGGACTATTTCATTGTTTTCATTAAAAACCTCCATTAGGATTTATGTTAAGTTAAGGTGTATTTAGACTGAAGAAGAACTGACACCTTTGAATTGTGGTGTTGGTGAAGAATATTGAATATACCATAGACTGCCAAAAGAACAAACAAATCTGTCTTGGAAGAAGTACAACCAGAATGTTCCTTAGAAGCGAGGTTTGTGAAACTATGTCTCGCACACTTGGGACATGTAGTTATCAGTCCCTGGAGAAGGACATCATGCTTGGTAAAGTAGAGGGTCAGCAAAAAAGGGAAGACTCTCAATGAAATGGGTTGACACAATGGCTGCAACAATGGGCTCAAGCATAACAATGATTGTGAGGATAGTGCAGGACTGGGCAATGTTTCCTTCTGTTGTACATAGGGCCATTATGAGTCAGAATCAACTCAATGGCACCTAACAACATTGTCACGGAAATTTTATATTTTTAAATATTCTTCTTTTAAAATGTTACTGTCATACAAGTATAACCCAGATGTTGACAGAGCTCAGCAAATGTTTTGACATTCAAATTGTACTGTCTTGAACCATTCCCCAAATGCAGTGGGAAACCCAGAGTCCAGGGCTAGATTATCAAATAGGTGGCCCACTGAGGACAGGTTGGGCCCCAAACCAAAAAAAAACAAACTAGTTGCCTTTGAGTCGATTCCAACTCATAGCGACCCTATAGGACAGAGTAGAACTGCCCCAAAATGTTTCCGGGGAGTGGCTGGTGGATTCGAACTGTTAGCAGCCAAGTTCTCAACTACTGTGACACCAGGGCATGGGTATTGTCTAGAACTCCCCAGTTGGTATGTAGAGTGTTGAGAACCAATGGTTTGGACTCTTGAGCCAACTTGATTCACTTGAGTCCTGCTGAAAGCCAGTTGCTTGGTCTCTAAGAACACAGAGCTCTTGCAAGAAAGGATGAGAATAGTTTTTGACTTGGGCTGGTCAATTTCATCAGAAAGGAATCAACTACTCTTTTGCCTAGAGACTTAGAGCTGGCAGCTGGTATTCTGAGACCAGAGGGAAGAGGACTGAAGGTCTCACCATTCAAGATGTCAGCTGTCATTCGGCCCCCACTGTTTTTGATATGGCACTTCACACTCACTTTTCTGCTGTGCCTAGTGTGCCCAAGACCTGCACCTGTCAGGTTCACCCTCTCCAAAGAAAAAATCACTGTCTCTGCTGAAGGAATCCCTAGATGGTGCAAATGGTTAACACACTTAGCTGCTAACAGAAAAGTGGGTGATTCAAGCCCAAGCACATCAGAAGAAAGGCTGAGTGACCTATTTCCAAAAAATCAGCCATTGAAAACCCTATGGAACACAGCTCTACTCTGCCACACATGGAGTTGCAATGAATGGGTGTTGACTTCATGGCAACTTTTTTCTGCTGCTGAAAGTGGGGAGAAGTAGTGACCTGGATATATGGGGTTCAGGGAAGAGATTCAGGAGTCTAACTGATCGATACAGACATTTAACCCATCAAATTTTTTTTTTTTTCCAACCTGATTTCAGCCACACCTATGCTCTTGACTTCATAGGTACCTGGTACCTAGAATCACTGAACTTCTCTGGGGCTATGTTGGTAACTGGCTTCCTTCTTGTTGGTTTCTCTGCCTGTGGGCTTAGATTTCAACTTTCTCTACTTTGTTAACTCAGTCACCATTTTCCAATTTCCAAAATGTTGACCATGTATCTTGTTTGCTGTCCTGCTTTTTTGACTGTGGGTTCAGACTTTCTGAATATGCTTTTATAGTCATTTTAGTTGGCTTTCTGGACAGAGTGAAAATATTCACATCATTTATTTTTTTAAACTTTTTCTGCCATTTATTCTGAAGTTGGTCTCTTAAAAACAGAGTATAGTTGCTTTTTTTTTTTTACTCAGTTTGAGTCTTTGTCATTGTTTTTCTTCTCTTGAGGTATGACTTCCATACAGTAAAGTACACACATCATGAATGAATGAATGTTATACATGCATACACTTGTATGTCCAAATCCCAAATGAAATTATAAAGTATTTCCTACACCCCGGCATGTACCTTTCTGCCCCCATGTTGCATTATTTGCAGGCAATGAGTTCCCTGAGCTTTTATTATTTCCCCATAGTCTTTGAAAGGAGCTCTGGTGGCACAACGGTTAAGCTCAGCTGCTAATCGAAAGGTTGGTAGCTCAAACCCACTTAGCGCCTCTACAGGAGAAAGAGCTCGCAGCCTGTTCTCATTAAGATTGTCGCTGTTAGGTACTATCAAGTTGGCTCTGACTCACAGTGACCCTAAGAACAAAACACTCCCCAGTCCCACACCATTCTCACAATTGTTGCTATGTTTGAGCTCACTGATGCAGCCACTGGGTCAGTCCATCTCGCTGAGGACCTTCCTGTTTCACTGACCCTCCACTTTACCAAGCATGATGTGTTTCTCCAGGGAATGGTCCCTCCTGATTACATATGAGACGAAGTCTCACCATACTTACTTCTAAGGAGCATTCTGGCTGTACTTCTTCCAAGACAGATGTGTTCATTTTTCTGGTAGTCCATGGTATATTCAATATCCTCCACCAATGCCATGAGACAAAGGCATCAATTCTTCTTCAGTCTTCCTTATTCATTGCCCAGCTTATCCATATGTATGACTTACATGCAGGAAAGTAAATACCATGGCTTGGGCCAGTACTCCTTAGTCCTCAAAGTGACTTATCTGCTTTTTAACACTTTAAACACATCTTTTGCAGCAGATTTGCCCAATGCAATAACTCGTTTGATTTCTTGGCTGCTGCTTCCGTGAGTGTTGATTGTGGATCCAAGTAAAATGAAAACCTTGACAGCTTCAATCTTTTCTCCGCTTATCGTGATGTTGCTTATTGGTCCAGTTGTCAGGACTTTTGTTTTCTTTATGTTGAGGTGTAATCCATACTGAAGGTTGTAGACTTTGATCTTCATCAGTAAATGCTTTCAAGTCCTCTTGACTTTCAGCAAGCAAGACTGCGTCATCTACGTATCGCAGGTTGTTAATGAGTCTTTCTCCAGTCCACATGCTCTGTTCTCCTTTATATCCTCAAGATTTTTGGATTATTTGCTTAGCACATAGATTGAATAATGACGTGTGAAAGGATACAACCCTGATGCACACCATTTCTAATTTTAAAACATGCAGTATCCCCTTGTTCTGATCAAATGACTGCCTCTTGTTTGAGGTACAGGTTCCTCATGAGCACAATTAAGTGTTCTGGCAATCCCATTCTTTACAAAGTTATCCACAATTTGTTATGATCCACACAGTCGAATGCCTTCGCACAGTCAGTAAAACACAGATGAATATCTTTCTGGTGTTCTCTGCTTTCAGTCAAGATTTATCTGACATCAGCAGTGACAGCCCTCATTCCACGTCCTCTTCTGAATCCAGCTTGAATTACTGGCAGTTCCCTGTCAATGTACCCCTGCAGCCACTTTTGAATGATCTTCAGCAAAATTTTACTTGTGTGTAATGATGTTGTTGTTGTTGTTGGTAGGTGCCGTAGAGTCGGTTCCGACTCGTAGCCAACCGATGTACCACAGAACAAAACATTGCCCAGTCCTGCGCCATCCTTACGATCGCTGTTACACTTGAGCCCATTGTTGCAGCCACTGTGTCAGTCCATCTCATTTAGGGTCTTCCTCTTTTCCGCTGACCCTGTACTTTACCAAGCATGATGTCCTTCTCCAAAGACTGATCCCCCCTGACAATATGCCCAAAGTATATAAGACACAGCCTTGCCATCCTTGCTTCTAAGGAGCATTCTAGTTGTATTAGTCCAAGACAGATTTGTTTGTTCTTTTGGCAGTCCATGGTATATTCAATATTCTTTGCCAGCACAACAATTCAAAGGCAACAATTCTTCCTTGTTCATTGTCCAGCTTTCACATGCATGTGATGTGATTGAAAATACCATGGCTTGGGTCAGGTGCACCTTAGTCCTCAAGGTAACATCCTTGCCTTTCAACACTTTAAAGAGGTCTTTTGCAGCAGATTTACCCAATGCAATGGGTCTTTTGATTTTTTGACTGCTGCTTCCATGGGTGTTGATTGTGGATCCAGGTAAAATGAAATCCTTGACAACCTCTATCTTTTCTCCGTTTATTATGATGTGGCTTACTGGTCCAGTTTTGAGGATTTTTGCTTTCTTTATGTTGAGGTGTAATCCATACTGAAGGCTGTAGTCTTTGATCCTCGTCAGTAAGTGCTTCAAGCCCTCTTCACTTTCAGCAAGCAAGGTTGTGTCATCTGCATAACGCAGGTTGTTAATGAGCCTTCCTCTAATCCTGATGCCCGGTTCTTCTTCATGTAGTCCAGTTTCTCGATTATTTGCTCAGCCTACAGATTAAATAGGTATGGTGAAAGGACACAACCCTGACACACACCTTTGCTGACTTTAAACCACTCAGTATCCCCTTGTTCTATCCAAACGGCTGTCTCTTGGTCTATGTACAGGTTCCTCATGAGCACAATTAAGTGTTCTGGAAATCCCATTCTTCTCCCCTTGTTCCGGACTTCCTAACATAAAGTGCAAGATTCTGAGTCTTCGACACTGAATAAGAAGTCTAACTACTCACATTTAATGTGGTAACTGCTTAATTTGATCTAAGTTCTATCTTATTTAATGCTTTGTTGCTAGTTTTCACTTTACTTTTTAATATAATGTTACTGTTGTTTTTAACTCTAAGAATATAGACATTCCAGGAATTGATGGAACACGCACTGGAGGTGCTCACTCGTCTATGCCAAGAAATTCGGAACATAGCTACCTGGTGAACCAACTGCAAAAGATCCATACTTGTGCCCATTCCAAAGAAATGTGATCCAATAAAATGTGGAAATTATTGAACAATACCATTAATATAACACACAAGTAAAATTTTGCTAAAAATCATTCAAAAGCGGTTGCAGCAGTACCTCAACAGGGAACTACCAGAAATTCAAGCCAGATTCAGAAGAGGACGTGGAACAAGGGATATCATTGCAGATGTCAGATGGATCCTGGCTGCAAGCAGAGAATTCCAGAAAGATGTTTACCTGTGTTTTATTGACTATGCAAAGGCATTCAACTGTGTGGATAATAATGAGTTATGGATAACATTGTAAAGAGTGGGAATTCTGGAACACTTAATTGTGCTCATAAGAAACCTGTACATCGACCAAGAGGCAGTCATTTGAACAGAATAAGAGAATACTGTGTGGTTTAAAATGAGGCAAGGTATGTGTCAGTGTTGTATCCTTTCACCACACTTATTCAGTCTGTATGCTGAGCAAATAATCCAAGAAACTGGACTATATGAAGAAGAATGTGGCATCAGGGTTGGAGGAAGACTCGTTAACAAACTGCGGTATGCAGATAATATGACCTTGTTCTCTGAAAGTGAAGAGGACTTGAAGTACTTACTGATGAAGATCGGAGACTACAGCCTTCAGTATGGATTACACCTCAACTTAAAGAAAACAAAAATCCTCACACCTGGACCAATAAGCAAAATCACAATAAATGGAGAAAAGATTGAAGTTGTCAAGAATTTTATTTGACTTGGATCCACAATCAACATCCATGGAAGCAGCAGTCAAGAAATCAAATGACTTATTGCATTGGCCAAATCTGCTGTAAAAAGACCTCTTTAAAGTATTAAAAAGCAAAGCTATCACTTTGAAGATTAAGGTGTGCCTGATCCAAGCCATGGTATTTTCAATTGCCTCATGTGTATGTGAAAGCTGGACAATGAATAAAGAAGACTGAAGAAGAACTGACACCTTTGAATTGTGGTGTTGGTGAAGAATATTGAATATACCATGGACTGCCAGAAGAATCAACAAATCGGTCTTGGAAGAAGTACAACCAGAATGCTCCTTAGAAGCGCGGATGGTGAGACTACATCTCACATAATTGGGACATATTATCAGGAGGGACCAGTCCCTGAAGAACGACATCATGCTTAGTAGACGGTTAGCAAAAGAGACGAAAACCCTCAATAAGATGAATTGACCCAGTGGCTGCAATGATGGGCTCAAGTATAGCAATGACCGTGAGGATGCCACAGCACCAGGCAGTGTTTTGTTCTGTTGTACATAGGGTGGCTATGAGTCGGAACTGACTCAAAAGCACCTAACAATAACAACGTGGACTGAATTGTGTCCCCCCAAAATATGTGTTGGAATCCTAACCCCCATACCTGTGGATATAATCTTTTTTGGGAATACAGTTTTCTTTATTATGTTAATGAGGCCATATCAGTGTAGCATGTGTTCTAAACCTAGTCTTTTCTGAGTTTTTTTTAGGCCAGATTAGACCAAGAGGCCAGCACACGCCATCAAAGACAGATGCCATGATAGGATCTCCAATGAATGAAGGAATGCCCAGGACTACCAACAAGGGAGGAGCCAACATGGCCAAGACCCAGATTTGGGCTTTTAGTCTCCAGAACTGTGAGAAAAATGAATCTCTGCTCTGTAAAGCCACCCACTTAGGATATTTGTGTTCCAGTGCTAGGTAACTAAGACACCGGGGAAATAATCTAAGGTTTTAGATCCAAATTATTAATATTAGTACTTTTACATTATGTATAATATCTTTCAAGTGACCTTTATCAGTCTGCCCAGTAGCCACAAGAAGCCTTGATTGGACGCTAGTTAAGTCCTTGGCTGCTGACTGAAAGGTCAGCAGTTTGAACCCATCAGCAGCTCCGGGGAAGAAGATGTGGCAGTTTGCTTCCATAAAGATTATAGCCTTGGAAACACTGTGGGGCAGTTCTACTCTGGCCTATGGTGTCGCTATGAGTTGGAATCAACTGGACAACACACAACAACAACAATAACCAGAAGTAGCAGCCTATGGGTACGAGGGTCAGTGCCCCTCCACTTTTCTTTTCTAACTGGCATGCTTGATTTTGTAGGAGCCAGGCGACGCCGATGCAGATTTCTCTGTTATATATTTGTTTGGCCATTTCCGTGGGAATTTAGAAAAACAAGAGGAAGTTACCTGCAGGCTTAAATTAACGTCTTGAATTAGAAATCCATTCGTTTACTGAAGCAAGCTCTCCAATTGAAGTTTACTCTTTAGATTACTTCCTGTCCCACTTTGAAATATATCAATTACTTTCCCTCCGCCAGTTCTACCTAATTTACTCCTTCTGCTATCTCCCCCGACCTTGACCTTCCTATCACATTCTCAGGCCACCACCCTAACACTTGCCTAAACCAAAAGACTCGATTCGGACTCATTACGACCCTATAGGACAGGGTAGAACTGCCTCCTAGAGTTTCCAAGGAGCGCCTGGTGGATTGAACTGCCGACCTTCTTTGGTTAGCAGCCGGAGCTCTTAACCACTGCGCCGCCAGGGTTTCCCACACTTGCCTAGGAGAAGTTTATTCAAGGAACATACACTTATTTTCAGATTCACTCCCTTCTGTTTTTATTTTAAACTGCCTACACTTGCACTGCATAACGCATACTTCAGTCCTAAAATTCTGTTTAAAATTGATTTTTTTTGGTAAATTAAACCCACCAGCAGAGCTGTTTTTTAAAGGAAGCTTTCAGTAAACCATTTTGCGAAGTAAAGAATTTGTGTGTGTGTGTGTGTGTGACATGAATAAGCTCCTACCCTACCCCATTTCCACCTCCTCTTCCCACTAACAACAGTAACAAAAAATCTGGTTTATAAATTGGGGTTTTTGAATAGTAAGTGGGGCTTACCGTATTTCATTTAAAAACCAAATATAAACATTTACAGGCTCTGCACCATGGTTCTCTCACATCCATATAAATAATTATGTATTCTCTTTATTTGAGAACTTACTATTTCTTTTCCCTGCTTTCACTCCCCTCCCCCCTGCTTTTTCCCCAGACTGGGCAGATTCTTAAAGGGAGCTGAAATGAGAGACGAGAAAGATCAAAGAGAAATAATGTTTTCCTTTATAAATGTTACAAACCTCTTAATTTCTCCTCCTGGGCTCAAAGCTCCTTTAACTTTGTTCTGTCATTGTTATTGTCCATTCAGAGATAAAACAAACGTGCTAAATAAAATGTACACATGGGCCGACTTTTATGCTTGCTTCTTGCTCAGCTCTCAGACAACGGAGCCAGCAGCCTAGAAAAACCAATTCATTTGCAAGAGTTTAACTTTCTGGCAAAAATCACCACTCTAGCATGAATGTCCTTTCCCATTTCAGGAATTTCTTTGCACGGTACACCCCCACCCCACACTGCATCCTTGATGTAGTTAGTAATGATGACTGTTACGGGGACGAAGTTTCCAAAAATGAGAAAACCTTGCTGCGAAAGATAAGCTTTTGCAGTTGTCCAAGAAACACAATAAAGTGGTGCTATTGAGCTGTGGTCCTTGCTAATGGGGCCTGCTTCTGATGATTAAGGGAGAATGCTCAGTAGGCTTCATGCTGAAGTAATTAGCGGAATTTTTGATTATAGTCTGACAAGTTCAATACAGAGTTGTTTGGTTACTTTCTGCAGTCGCAACACACATGGAAAACACATGTGGCATTGACTGGAGTTTGTACAACTTTCGAGGTGTTGATAAAATATTTTTTTTAATGTAATTCACAAGGCTATAACATTGCCCAGTCCTACAAGATGGGACTCCACCCCTTAGTCAAAGACGATGTCTCAACAGAGAACCCCCTTGCTATAAGCTGTCTGTACCACCCCCAGACCAGTACAACCCTGCCACAGCCCTGACCTTGGCCTCAATCTGGGCCGCTTGCTTGGACCTGGCTGAGTGTGAGAAAGCTCTGCATTCCAAGAGGGAAGACACCAAGCTAGTGCCTGCTCTCAGTCTTTTCTTCTTCCAGCTCTTGCAAGATCTCTGTATTCCTGAAGCCTAAGCACCAGGCTGCCAGCCAAACCCAGTTTTGAATATTAGAAGGCAATATATAAACAACAAATATACATACAGTAAATAAAATCACCAAGTCCTTGTGACTCCTCCTTCTCAACCGTTCTCATATATCCTGAACCCATTCATTATTTCCATCAGTATCTGAACCCTGGCCACCATCATCTCTACCTTGGACCGATGCAATAGTCTCCAAAACATCTCTTGCCTCCAGTATTCTTTCAAAACATCCTCCTATTGCAGCTGAAGGGATCTTTCTACAATGCAAACGTGATCATGTTTCTTCCCTTCTTGTAACTCTTGAGTCTTTGAGGTTAAGCTCAAACTCCTTTGTATGGCCTAAATAGGGTGACTATATCATTTGTCCAAACCAGTCACTACTGAGAGTGGAGGAGGGAAGGGTTAACAATGGCTATACCAGGACAACAGGTGTGAATAGGTCCCATCCTGGGGCAAACTAGGACATATGGTCACTCAGAGCATAAAGGACCTTCATAATCTGCTCCTAGCTAACCTCTCCTACCTCACCTCTCATCCCTCTCCCATTTGTGCAGGTCTTGTTCTTACTGAAATTCTCCTTACCAACCACCCCTCATCTGGACAGCTCTTAAATTGTTCTTTAGGTCCCAGCTTAGGCTTTTCTGCTATTAGGAAACCTTCCTTGACTTCTTAAGACCAAGCTAAAGGCTTCTCCAGAAACCCTGGTGGTGTAGTGGTTAAGTGCTACGGCTGCTAACCAAGAGGTTGGCAGTTCGAATCCACCAGATGCTCCTAGGAAACTCTGTAGGGCAGTTCTCAGTCTGTCCTGTTGGGTTGCTATGATTGGAATTGACTCAATGGCTTTGGACTTTTTTTTTTGGTTAGTGCTCCTCTTTGGGTGCTTACCGCCTCCTGTGCCTACTCCCATCTCAACAGTGACTATGTCATATTGTTTACTTGTATTTTTCCCTTTTTTGCCCTCATAGATTGCAAAGTTCCTTGAGAGCAGAGAGCCTATAATTGGTTCTCAATACATATAAAACCAATTAAACCAGCAAATCAAAACGATTCCAACTCACGGAGACCCTAGGTCTGTCAGAGTAGAATTGTGCTCCATAGGCTGACTTTTGGGAAGTAGACCATCAGGCCTTTCTTCCAAGGTGCCTCTGGGTGGAACCGAACCTTCAGCCTTTAGGATAGCAGCTGAGCATGTTAACCTTTTGTACCACCCAGGGACACCCTCAATACATATAAGATTAGCAAATTAATGAGCTCCAAGTGCCACTGGAACTGAGAAGTAGAGATCAGGAGAGATTTCAGGGAAAAGGTATTTGAGCAGGACCCTGAAGAATGGATAGTGTCAGGCAGACTGAGAGAGGGTGGAGGCACAACCGTAAAAGCAAAAAGTCTTTACTGCTCAGGAGGGAGGGCACCAGTGTACACAGTACTCTCCCCACTTGAAGCCTTCTTTGCCCTGAAGTTCTGGCACAAGATAAATCACTATCATCATTAGTGGTTGACAAGAAAATTGTAATTTAAAATGTAATGAACAAAGAGGGTGGAGGGAAGTAGTACCTGCAAGGGAGCATAGATGAGGCTTCTGTGTGCTGCTAATGTTCTCCATCAGCTGGGTGCTGATTGCACAAATGTGTTCAGCTTGTGAAAATTCACTGAGCTGAGAGATGCACTTTTTGGTATTTGCATGTTATGCAAAGTTTCAAAATAAAATGAATAATTTTTCTCTAAATATTTTTTCAAAACTGGATAACTTAGGAATCCAACCAGCTGCTGTCAAGTTGATTCCAACTATGTGTGTCAGAATAGAAACGAACTCCGTAGAGTTTCCAAGGCTCTGACCTTTCTGAAGCAGATTGCCAGGTCTTTCTTCCAAGACCCCTCTGGGTGGGTTCAAACCACCAACCTTCTGGCTAGTAACCATTTGTGGTCACTCAGGGACTCCCAACTTGGGAATCACATGGTGTTACGTATAAAAAATCCAGCCCGCCATCCTTCCCCCTGGCCATAGCTGGAATCTGGAAAGCCTGCGGTAGAGGTAAACATATTTGAAAGCCTTCTAGATTTCCACCACCGCCACCACATTAGTATCTGGGGCTTTTCAGCCCCCACAACTGAGCAAATCAATATGAGCAAACTTGCTAATTGCTTAGGTGTGTGTTTAATTTTCCCAAGATGTGCTTTCAGTTTTGTTAATTGCACATGTGTTTCCAGTGAAAATTCCAAATGTGGATTTGAGCTCTCCACCCTTTTGGTGATGTTCAAAAAGATGCTACAATATAGCCTGGGTATGCAAATCAGCATTTCGATGTGAAATACACATCACCCAGACATGCATATTTAGGGCGCGTCTCTGCTGGGTCTGCCCTGGCCCTCCTCTCCCTGGCCCCGGCCCCTGTTTCCATTTCTGTTTCCCTGGGGGCTGACCTGCGCCGGAGGCCTGGCCCAGCCACATGGTCCCAAAATGATACTGGCTGCTGACATCCAGTGGCTGCTTGGCCTCATTACAGATGTATATTCTGTCTAGTTGTGCTGGCCCCCGTCCCTGTTTGAAGGGAGCCCTGCCCAGAGCTGCATAACTGACCCTCCGATAGACAGACGGCTAAAGGCTGCGGCTTGGTCGTGAGCTTAGGCTCTGCCAGGCCTTAATTGTTCCATCCTGTCAGAATTTGAGGAACAAGTTGAGGATCTGACAAGTCAGTCAGCAAGTGCTCCTCCGGACCAGACTGACCCACAGCAGAGGACTGAGCACATCCCTTAAATTCTGCCTTCTCTGGCACCGTCCCCTCCCTCCCTCCTCTTCTCCCCCACCTCCCCCTTCCTCACCTGAAGGGCCTAATGGGTAATCATTTCCTGACAGAAAACTCTACTTGAATTGTGAAACAGAAGCCATTTTAAAAGAAACCGGCCTAGGGTTTTATTATTTTTCCAGGGAAAACGGTTTTGCCTTTCCCCAAGACCGGGTAACGTGGGAGGATATGAGTAGTGACGGGCCTGAAACACGTTCAGAACTGTAAACATGGCCGCTGCCCGCAGCACCCTAATTTAAACCGGGGGCATTCTAGGCAGGCCATGTTTACCACTGTACCTTGAGCACAAGTGGCTTTATTTCAGAAAAAATCATTTCTTTTGAATCCAGGACTGAGAGAAAGAGAGGGAGAGAATATAAGAAGGGAAAGAGTTTGGTTTCAATATGTGAAATCGGTTCCCCTGGGGGAAACTTTAATTCTTGTCAAATGTTTAGGGAGAATGCAAAAGGGAAAATTTCCACGTCTGCAGATCCATTTAAGGGACTCCAACTGCGAGTTGCTGTGCAAAGCCTCTCACACCCTTTTGAGGTGGTTCTGGGGGGAATTCCTAGGATCCCTGGGAAAGTGGAATTGAGAGAGCCTTGCAAGATGAAAGAGTCCCTGGGTGGTACAAAGGGTTAATGCGCTTGGCTGCTAACTGAAAGTTTGAAGGTTTGAGTACACTCAGAGGTACCTCAGAAGAAAGGCCTGGCAATCTGCTTCCAAAATGTCACAGCCATTGAAAACCCTATGGAGCACAGTTCTACTCTGACACACACGGAGCAGATTCTCCAGCGACTGGTTTTACTGGTTTGCAAGATGGCAGGGATGGCTGTCTGGCTGCAGCACACAGGAAGCTCATTGTTCCCGGAGGAGCAGGGGTCTGAGGCAGGGGCAAGACAGAGAAGAGGAGAGGTTTGGACGCAGGAACGGAGCAGCACTTCTCTCAAGCGGTTTGGACGCAGACAAGGACAAGCCTGAGAAAACCCTTCTCCTAAAATTGCTCTTCACTTTCCTTTCTTCTCCAGGCTCTGCAGGGCCTGGGGTGTCTCAGTGCCAGGACACAGGCCAGGCCAGGCCAGGAAACCCTGACTGCCCTGGAAGGGGGTGAGAAGCACAGTGTGCTCCATTGATCCTGCTGGGTGATATAAAGGGAGCCTTGCTCTTGGTCGTCAAAAACACATTTCCCAAACCTGGTTTCTTAAATCCAAATTCCCTTGGGATAGAGCAGTCAGAAATTCTAATTATAACAGGCGACTTCGGGGCACTTCTGGGCAGAGCTGGTGTTTTGAAGAGGAAGGGGAGACTCAGTGGGGGGGAACTGGCAACTGCAGCAATGAGATGGAAGCACTACAGACATTTTCCCCACAAAAAATAAATTACTCCGCAGTTAGGTAATTATTCTGTAGATAAACAAAGACTGTGACAGCCCCAGAGTTTAAATTGAGATGAGCTGTGAAATGAGATCCTATTGAATACCCTTCCTAAGATTCAGATGGAACCTTCACCTTTGGGGGAACTCAAACAGTATGGGGGGACATAGCTGTGGGCATGATCCCCAGGGGCAGCTAGCATTTCTTAGGCTTTTAGGTGCACTCAGAATCACTCTTATCTTACCTCCCACATCATTGCCCTGACTTCAAGACTGCATGATGTTTCCTGTACTTCCCATAACCCCCATCTCGCGCTGCTGTTTTTATGTGTTTAATGCTTGTCCTTCCAGACTGAGTGTTAACTCCTCAAGGGCAGGGATTCTGCTCACCTTGGAATCCCCAGTGCCTACCTCAGATTGTACATAAAAACAGTTGCCATCAAGTTAACCTGGATTCATGTTGGCCCCATGTGTGTCAAAGTAGAACTGTGCTGTATAGGGTTGTCAGTGGCTGATTTGAGGGAAGTAGATCATCAGGTCTTTCTTCCAAGGCCCCTCTGAGCAAACTTGAACTTCCAATCTTTTGGTTAGCAGCGGAGCACAGTAACTATTTACATCATATATTTTTTAGGGACTCCAGGCTAGCACAGGGTAGGTTCTTAACGACTTTTCTGAATGAATGAATGAGTACTCATGCTTGCTGCTAAAGGAGACATGCACTAAAATCACATCAGTGAAGAAGAATGTTGGGGAAGGAGATGAGAAAAAGAAAATGGGCTAGCTTGTTCTTGTGTGCCATCATGTAGATTCCTACTCATAGTGACCCTATATGACAAAGTACAACTGCCCCATTGGGCTTCCTAGGTTGTAATCTTTATGGGAGCAGATCGCCAGGTCTTTTTTCCCATAGAGCTGCTGGTGGGTGGGTTCGAATTGCCAGCTTTTCAGTTAGCAGCCCGGAGATTAACCATTGCATACCGAACCCATTGCCGTTGAGTCGATTCCAACTCGCAGCAACCATACAGGACAAAGTAAAACTGTCCCAAAGGGCTTCCAAGGAGCAGCTGGTGGATTCGAACTGCCGACCTTTTGGTTAGCAGCTGAGCTCTTAACCACTGTCACCAGGGCTTCTAAAACAGGTTATCATGGTTTAGAAAATAGCTTTGGCAGCAAAAGTCCCTTGAGGCCATTTTCAATACTGGCTAAAATAAGCCTGCAGAACATCAAGGATTCCCATTGTATAATGAGAGTATCTCTTACCTGTGTGGGGCTTTAGGGTGCGGGGGCTGGTTGTGGTGGAGAGTTGCCAAAGGCATTAGTAATGTCAAATGTGAGAGGGGCCAGCTGACAGTAAGCAGCCTCCCAGGAGATTTGACTGCTCCAGAAACTGATGTTGCAGAAGCTCCACCTACTCACTCTTTTGGGTTAAGACAGTGAGAGCTACTATTAAAAGGCAAGTGCTGCCTTGGAGGGCAACTGGTTGAGGTCCATAACCTATCAGAACCTTAAGGGGGTGTCTTAGTTATGTAGTGCTGCTGTAACAATTCAATACATGACATTCCACCCTTTGACCCCCAAAATTCATGTCCTCCCCACATGCAGAACACGTTCACCCCATCACATCATCCCAAAGGTTTTAAATCAACTTCAAGTCCAAAATCTCATCTTCTGAAGCATCTAAATCAAGTATGGGTAATACTTTAGGTGTATTCCATCTTGGGGAAATATTCCTCTTCATCTATGAACCTATGAAGTCTAGACTACGAGTTATCTGTTTCCGAAGTACAATGGTGGAACAGCACAAGGTAGATATTTCCACTACAAATGGCAGCAATTGGAGGCAAAGAAGGGATAAAGGGCACCAAGCGAGTCTAAAACCCAGCAAAACAGTTTACATTAGCTCTCAAGTCTTGAAAACAATCCTCTGTTCTTTAGGATCATCTGGTCAAGGGCTCTGCCCTCCAAACTCTGGTGTTGGCCACACTCTCTGGATTCTGAGTGGAACCCACTCAGCCCTGGGTTTCTGTCTTGCCTTCCAGGCCCATTGGGACAGCAATTCTGCTCCCTCAGCTTTGGGCAGCCCTATTCTCCTAGTCCACCTGAGTGGCAATCCCACCCCTTTAGCCCTGGCAGGTCCTGTTCTTCTGCCCCGGGGTATGACAGTCCCACTCCGTCAGCTTGAGCAGTGGCCCCATCCCCCTGGCACTCGTGAACAGCAGCCCCACACTCCAGAATTGAGTTGGCAAAGATCTGACTTTTTGATAGGCCATGGCCCTATTCTTTCCGATCAGGAGACCATGGTGCCACCCTTTGAAATTAAGAATATCTTGCCTCCCATATTCCTTCCAACAGTTCTGCTCGTCTCTGAGCTTCTCTAGGGATGGTCCTTTTCTTTTCTTTGAGGACAACAAATCTAGCTCCTTTCTCCTGTTTCCTGCCTGTAGAATTCCAAGAGGTAGACAGTTTTCTTTCCTTTTGTCCTGTCTCTGATGGGTTTTCTGCTGTGGTAGTTAGTTAGATTCATCAGTCACAGGCTTAATCTCTTTAACAAAAGATTGTGTAGCAACATCCTTGGTGAACATTCTAGGACATGTGTTCTTAGTTTGTACAACAGAATTTTCCAAATCTTTCAATTCTTGTCATTTTGCATAGTTCATTTTCAGTCCATTCCTTTCCTCTCACATTTTTACTGTAAGCAGCAAGAATAAACCACGTGGACCCTTTAAGATTTTGCTTAGAAATCTGATCAGCAAATATCCAAGTTCATCACTTAAAAGCTCTACCTTCCACTAAACATTTGAACATGATTCAGACAAGTTTTTTGCCACTGCATAAAAAGCACTGGCCTTCCTCCATTGTCCAGTCACATGTTCACCATTTTCTTTTAGAGCCTCACCAGAAGCACAGTTAGTGTCCACGTTTTCTAGCAACTTCCTGTTGCTAGCACCTTATGTATTCTCTAAGATGACAGAAATTTTTCTATAGCTTTCCTCACTTCCTTCTGAGCCCTCACCAGAATTGCCTTTGACTCCCATAATTCTACCAATAGTCTCTTCAAGGCAATCTAGGTTTTTACTATTAGGTACCTTAAAACTCTTCTAGCCTCTACCCATCACCCAATTCCAAAAGCACCTCCACATTTTAGGTATCTGTTAGAGCAGCACCCCCACTTCTCAGTACCAAATTTTGTCTTAGTTATCTGGTGCTGCTATAACAGAAATACCACAAGTGGTGGCTTTAACATACAGAAATTTATTTCCTCACAGTTTAAGAGGCTAGAAGTCTGAATTCAGGGTGCCAGCTCTAGAGGAAGTCTTTCTCTTTCTGTAGTCTCTGGAGGAATGTTCTTGTCTTTTCCAAGCTTCTGATCCTGGGCAGTCTTCATGTGGCTTGGCATCTCTCTTCACCTGTCTCTGCTTCTTTCACTTGCTCTTTAATCTCTTTTATATCTCAAAAGAGATTGACTTAAGACACATCCTACACTAATCCTGTCTCACTGATAGAACAAAGAAAATTCCTTCCTGAATGGAATTATAACCACAGATACAGGGGTTAGGATTTACAACACATCTTTTTAGGGACGCAATTCAATCCATAACAGGGAGTGAGTAGATAAATTCTTTGATGGTCATCAAAAGTATGGTCAACAAAAAGCATCTTGGTACTCTGAACAGAGAAAAAAAGGAACCCAAAAAGGAAAATCAAGGTGTGTCAGCAACCAAGGCAGCTGATCAAATTGGCTCTTGAGACCTAGATATAGGAAAGAAAGCTTTTACACATGCTGCCAATATAGATAAGTCTTTTCATACTAGATTTATTTCCATTTTTAACAGATTTTCCAGATTGATAGATGAGGAAACTGCAGTAGACATGCTATGCAATGATTTCAGCAAAACATATGACTAAATATCCAACAATCTTTTTATAGAAAGTATGGTGAAATGTGGGCCGGATGACAACAAGGTTAGCTGGATTTGAAAATAGTTGAACAATTGAAGCCAAAGAGTGATTAATGGACTGATAACATCTAGAGAGATGTTCCTAAACTTTAATATTTTTATCAGTGACTTTCATGAAGACATCGAAAATATCAACTTTGCAAGTTAAAAAAGAAAAAACAGAGATAGCCAGTACCATAGATGACAGACTCAAGTCAAAATGCTGTCAACAATCTCAAACACTGACAGAAATTGATGCAACAGAACTTAAACAGGGAAGAGACATAAAGTCTGACACTGAGTCTTCAAAAACAAATCACAGAAGAACACATGATGGAGGATATCCAGGTTGGCATAAATTCATATAAAAAAGACCTAAGGATTAAGAATAAGTAGAACATATGCAGAGGAGGAAGACTGAATGGGGAAAGTTCAGAAAGGAATGAGAAATGACTAAAAAAATTTGATGTGTGACTTTGAAAAAGAAAGGTTGAAGAAGCATGAGTGCTCTCTTCAACTATTTAAAAGACTATCAAGAAGAAGAGGAAGTTGCTGCAGAAGACAGACATCAAGAATGACAAGGAGATAAGACTCTTGTTCAACAACAGAGTGAAGACTTTCTAGCACTTACAGCCGTCTAACAAGGGTCTCTGCTTTGGAAAGATGAAGTCAAAGTCATATGAAGACATGTATTTCACAAAAGGAAGTCCTACAATATGTGGAAAATTGATCTATATGATTCCTCAGGTCTCTTCTGCTCCGTGTCTTCTGATTCTCTGAGCACAAAATAGATAGCTGCCTTCAAGTTGACTCCGAGTCATGGTGACCTTATGTACAACAGAATGGAACGTCGCCCAGTTCTGCATCATCCTCACATAATGTTCGCATTCATGAGCATGAACCAAAACACCCAAACCCATTGCCATCAAGTCAATTCGACTCATAGCGACCCTACAGGACAGAGTAGAGCTGCCCCATACGGTTTTCAAGGAGCACCTGGTGGATTCGAACCGCTACCTTTTGGTTAGCAGACATAGCTCTTAAACACTACGCTACCAGGGTTTTCATGAGCATGGAGACTTTATTTAAGCTCCTAATTATAGACACAAGTCCCTGGGTGGTGCAAAAGGTTAATGCTTTCAACTGCTAACGGAAAATTGGAGGTTTGAGCCCATCCTGCCTTGGAAGAAAGGTCTGGTGAGCTACTTCCGAAAAATCAGCCATTGGAAACCAATGGACCACGGCTCTATTCTGACACACACGGAGTTGTCATGAATTGGAGTCAACACTACCGCAACAGGTAATTATAGAAAGCACTAAACAAAGAGACCCAGTCTCTGCCCTTGAGGTAACGATCTTGGTGAGGATGCACATTCCTGGGAAAAAATGAATAGCAAATAAAACATTAACACAGAGCCTGACTGAACAGGGAGTTTTGTGTATGGAGTGCTTCACTCTGGGGACAAGGATAACTATGTCATGGGTTTGAGATAACCGGCAGCAATTGAGAAAGTCCCACAGTCCACTGTGGGAAGTTCTCCGTGGAAAGGTGGCCTCGCATCTTAAACAATTTCCAAAGTTCCTCTTAGCCTTTTGATTCTGGGTCATTTTTGTATCCCTTTCCCTGCCTCATTCTTGGCAAGGACACACATCATTAGGTCGCTGAGTTTTCTTTGTGAATCACTCATAGAACAAGCAGTGGCTCTGCCATGTCATAAAATATTTTTCCACTTAAGGACACAAAAGAATTTGTTGTGAACACACAGAACCCTGACATTCTTTCCTCTTGCCAGCAGTCCCAGAAATTGTCTGAAAGAAAAAGAAGGGGAGGTAGAGAAGAGAGAAAGGGGTGTTTCCATACTCTAACCCGCGTGACTGCTTTGGTCAGGTCTTATTTAATCTGTCTGGCTAGTCTCCTGAAACATTCTATTTTGTACCTTCTGGGGCTGTTGAAGAAGGCAGAGCGGAGATTTATAACAACAGTTGTTCATTCCAGACCAACTGGTTTGGCGCAGGGAGAAGCTATGTTTTTTAGAACAGCTTTTCGACATTCCCACATGAGCTGAAATGTATGAAAATTTCAGTTTTGAGACAACCAGATGTTTTTGTCAGGGAAGAAATAGATGACCTAGCGGAGACTGGGAGGACAAACTCAGGACTCTGGGGAAAAAACAAGACTGCAGAGGACTCCTGAGCGTCTTTCTCGCAGCTCCTACCAGCCACTCACTGTGATTAGCTTATTGTACCGAAGCCAGCGTCCACTTAACATTTTCCTTCCCAAGGAGCCTTCTTAGGCTGCAGTGCAGTGAAAGGTTTGAGAAAGAAATCACACTGTCTTCCACTTGAGATGGTGGGATAGCTGAGGCTAGATAGCTGGAAACAGAACCCCTCAAGGCAAGACTGTCCCAGATGAAGTAGACACATAAGAGCTGCAGGATGTAGGAGAAATAACACTGAACTCTGAAGGGGAGGGCTGGGTTTCCCAGTCACTCTTTGAACCCCAGTTTTTTTACCTCTAAAACAATGGCTTTGGAACCAATGATCCCTTTACTAGCCCCATGATTCAAGAATGCCCGATTTTGCTCTTCCTTAAAGCCTGATAATACGTTGTAACCGACCAAGAAGAAATAACTTCTTCCTGATCATGAAGAAATAACTTCTTCGTGATCAGTTATAGGATAAAAGGACAGAAAATATTTTTTTCAAAAAGAGGACATAACCTAATTTGAAAATCATAGTTACTTCAGAAGACTCATTGCATCAAACCTATATAGCAGCGACCACAGTCACGGATTTTCCAAAATAGTCCCGACTACAAATATTCTGACCTACTATCTGACCCAGTAAGTTACCAAGGAGTCCCTGGGCGGTGCAGATTGTTAATGTGCTCAGCTACTAACCAAAAGGTTGAAATTTCAAGGCTACCCAGAGGTGTGGAAACCCTGGTGGCGTAGTGGTTAAGTGCTATGGCTGCTAACCAAAGGGTCGGCAGTTTGAATCCTTTAGGTGCTCCTTGGAAATGCTATGTGGCAGTTCTACTCTGTCCTACAGGGTCGCTATGAGTCGGAATCTACTCAACGGCACTGGGTTGGTTTTTGGAAACCCTGGTGGCGTAGTGGTTAAGTGCTATGGCTGCTAACCAAAAGGTCAGCAGTTTGAATCCACCAGGTGCTCCTTGGAAACTCTATGCGGCAGTTCTGCTCTGTTCTATAGGGTAGCTATGAGTCAGAATCAACTCGACAGCAATGGGTTTTTTTGGTTTACCCAGAAGAAAGGCCTGGTGATCTACTTCCAACAAATCAACCATGAAAACCCTGTGGAACACAATTCTGTTCTGACACATATGGGTCGCCATGATTTGGCATCAACTTGAGGGCAACTGGCTACTGGTATCATACCATAAGCTCTGATTTTCAGTTAAGAAAATATGGTGAGAGTACTTATAAATACTGGTGGGAAAAGGGAGAGAAGTAGGAAGACATAGAGCTCTTATTTCATATAACTTTTTGTCCTGAGTATAAGGCTTTTCTTGTCAGTTCCTCATGTCCTTCTGGTCTTTTTTTGTGTTCTAGAGAAAGAGAATCCCATGAGTCACACACTTCCTCCACCCTGGTCTCCAGGCCTTCTCCAGTCTTATACCTTGAACGACACCAGGTATCTACCTGCTGCTACACCCAAGGTCCAGGAGCTCCAGTCATCCAAACTGATGCTCCTTGGTGGTCTAGTACCTGCTACCATTTCCACTCTTGCTGCTTTGTTCCTCTGTCTTTCAATATCCTCCTTGGTTAAAAGAGGAAAAAGAACTTTGAAAAGGGAATGCAATGGAGAACGACTTAAACAGAGATCTTTGAAGCCTCCAGTCTTCACTGGTACCTGCCACAAACCGTAGTGGTTTGACCTATAGAACCACACACCACACGCCAGTGCTGATCTTTGCCTGGTGAGCCACAGCTTCCAAGGCAGCTCCCCACACTTTCCAAGTGCTACTAGCACCTGGGTGATTTGTTTAACATCACTCCTGTAAAGTTGCTGCTTCTCCTAGGGCTGCGTCAGCCTGCCTCCCTCCTCTTCCAAGAGAGCCAAGAGAAACTATTAAAAACGTGTTTGAAATTACACATTCCCTGCTCTCCTTGACAGAGGAGTTTTGCAAAGCTCGTTAAGAGAGCTGGAGAAAATTCCACAGCACATTTCTGGGTTTATGGTTATTATTTTGCATGTGCTGCTGAGCTAAGAGAATGTGACCTTGGACATCCGTGATCCAAGGGAAAATGGCCGCCTAAGTCTAGAGGTTTTAATACCAAAGCAGCAGAGATGGCTACCATTTTGGCCATACACCCCCATTTGCTGTGCTTGCAGACTTAGTGGAAGAGACAAAAACCAAAGAGACAGAACAAAGAGCAAAGGAATCATGAGACAGATTTTGGAATGAGTCTTCTTTCTTCCCTCCTAGCTCCTTCCTCCCTTCCCCCTCCTGCCCTTTGAAATGTTGGATGGGCTGATTTCAGCTTATTTTACAGCTTTTCTCTCATTCCACAAATCTGAGCTCTACCAGAGCTGGACTCTGAGACTTGTAAATAATCTCGCTGAGGAGCCTAACTAAGTGGAAGCAGCCTGTTCGGTTTCATTTTCTCCCCCGGTTACCATCGATGACCTCCAGACATCTCAGTTTCTTACATAATCCTCTAACAAGCAAGCCCACTGATCCATTGCCTCTGTCAGAAAGAATGCTGAGCTTGACCTTCTCGCTCGCTGGGGTGCGAGCATCACAACGTGCGTACCTGCCTGGCTCAGATCAGGAACCACCACAGCGAAACTCCAGGTACAGGCCTTGTGGTTTTATACC
Source organism: Loxodonta africana (assembly GCF_030014295.1). Taxonomy (NCBI): domain Eukaryota; kingdom Metazoa; phylum Chordata; class Mammalia; order Proboscidea; family Elephantidae; genus Loxodonta; species Loxodonta africana. The sequence goes on along the minus strand of NC_087345.1, from coordinate 169,509,465 downwards.
TCCTCCAGAAGATTCGAACGTCTGGTTAATGTATTGCTAAACAGACACATTAGAAGTGAAGTTCTCCACCACTTCATTGAAACTGATCTTTTGCTATAAAAACAATAGAGGCCAGGGGCGTTTCAGTCAAGCAAAATGTGAAACAACACCATTTGACCTTAAAAACCTTAGGCCATGTAAATAACGTTAACGAGCAAAAGCTAAAACATACTGCGTACATCTAACAAGAAACATACATCGAAAAATCTAGCATGTGGGGGAACTTCAGCAGAATTTTTTATATCTATTAAAAATGGGGACTGAGCAGCTCAGAAATAACTGATTTCTAGGGTTTTATTTTAAAAAATCAAACCAGGAATCAAGGACTTCTCTGTAGTGCTATGAATGTAGCTTCATTTTGAGCCAAATGTTTAGGGCATGGTTACCCTCCTTTCTTCCTATTTATTTGTGCTCTCAGTTCTTGAGGGAGTCCCCGGGTGGTGCAAATGGTTAGCTGCTGCTAACTAAAAGGTTGGAGGTTTGAGTCCACTCAGAGGTGCCTTAGAAGAAAGGCCTGGTGATCTACTTCCAAAAAGCAGCCATCGGAAGTCCTAAGAAGCACGGTTCTACCCTGACACACGTGGGGTTGCCATGAGTTGAAATCAGCTCAATAGTAACTGGTTTTGGTTTCATTCTTTGAAATCTCTAACAGTTGTTAAAGAAGCCAGCTGTCCCCCAAGGGGAGTAAACCATAGTTTTCATACTGAATTCAGATCCTCTTATTCTGAAGAAACGGTAAGAGGAAGAAAATATTCTTATCCTATTAGACCAAATGTATCTCTTGATAAAATAAAGGCTGAATTCTTTACCAGACCTTGTACAACCAACGTCAAAAGGATTCTTTAGCTGCAAAATTTTAAGCACAATTATCAGGTCAAAGAGTTAAACAACTATTCCAAAACCACATCCAGCTGCCTAAAAATACCTCCTTTCCAAAACGCTGTTGTAAGTTTTTTTGTTTCCTTGGATGTGTTTTTCTTTCCATCTCAATACTTACCTACAGCAAGGACCAATCCTGACTTAGAAGAATACCTAAGAAAAACGTTTCATCCCAGAATGTTTTCTCTTCTTGACTTCTAAGCACAGTTACCCACAAAGGGGAATCATTTTGTTTCTGTTTATCACTGTCCACAAAGATCTGACCCTTTTATCTGAAATTTTGTGTTTTTTGTTGTTATCGTACTTTAGGTGAAGGCTTACAGAGCAAACCAGTTTCTCATTAAACAATTAATACACATACTGTTTTTGCGACGTTGGTTGCCAACCCCACGACATGTCAACTCTCTCCTCTTCTCGACTTTAGCTCCCCCATTACCAGCTTTCCTGTCCCCTCTGCCTTCCCGTCCTTGGCCCCGGGCTGGTGTGCCCCTTTAGTCTCGTTTTGTTTTATGGGCCTGTCTGATCTTTGGCTGAAGGATGAACCTCAGGAGTGACTTCATTACTAAGCTGTAAAGATGTCTGGGGGTCATACTCAGTTTCCCCAGTCTCTATCAGACCAGTAAGTCTGGTCTTTGTTTGTTTGGTTTGTGGGTTAGAATTTTGCTCTACATTTGTCTCCAGTTTCGTCCAGGACTCCCTATTGTGACCCCTGTCAGAGCAGTCAGTTGTGGTGGTGGGGCACCATCTAGTTGTGCTGGACTCAGTCTTGTGGAGGCTGTGGTAGTTGCGGTCCATTAGTACTTTGGATTATTCTTTCCCTTGTGTCTTCGGTTTTCTTAATTCTCCCTTGCTCCAGACAGGGTGAAACTAGTGGAGTATCTTCAATGGCTACTCACAAGCTTTTAAGACCCCATACGCTACTCACCAAAGTAGAATACAGCATATTTTCTTTATAAACTAGGTTGTGCCAATTGAGCTAGATGTTCCCCGAGACCATGGTCCCCACAGCCCTCAGCCCAGTAATACGGTCCTTCAGGGTGTTTGGATGTGTTCTTTTTTTTTTTTTTATGGAGGTTCCATGGCCTTGCCTTGGACAAGTTGTGCTGGCTTCCCCAGTATCGTGTACCGTCTTACTCTTCACCAAAAAAAAAGTTACCACTTATTTATTGTCTATTTAGTGTTTGAAATGTTGTGTTTTTCAGATAAACATGAACTTTATAAGCACCTGCAGCCCTGGTGGTGCAGTTGTTAAGTGCTATGGCTGCTACCCAAAAGGTCCACAGTTCAAATCCACCAGCCACTCCTTGGAAACCCTATGGGGCAGTCCTACTCTCTCTTATAGGGTTGCTATGAGTCAGAATCGACTTGACAGCAATGTTTTTTTTTTTTTTTTCAGTATGCAATTAATTGTTCAAAGCGTACAGACCTGAAAACAGCTTTTAAACGATCTTCATCCTTCCATCATAGCCTTGCAAGAGTAAGCTCCTAGCTGCAACTCAACAGCGCCCACAAGACGCATTTGCTCTTTTTACTTAAGAGGCACGAAGGCATGCAGAGTCCTGAGAACTTGAGAACCTCTCTGGTACGTGGCACAGAGCACTTGACTCAGATACACCTCTCCATGTCATTGGACTCCATCCCACTGTGGGTGGCAGTTGTCAAAGCACGGCTGTGTGCAACCAGTGAGCAGCTCATGCATCCAGTCTAGCAGTTGGAACTGGAAATGTTTGTCCAGGGAACTTAGCATTTTCTGACTGTCCATAACTGAAGTTTCTATCTGATTCGGGACAGGAAGTACTTTCTGTGAAATCTACAGGTATCTAAGTGTAAAAAAATAAGAGCTCTTGTAAGGAGAGAAACAATAGAATTTTATTTGTTGGATTTGAAGCAAACCAGGTTGAGGCAACTTGAGCTGGGGTAATACTGGAAGAGGTTCCCAGTGCTCCCCAATCCGAAAGGGGAGAAGGATTTTTATACATGAGGGCTGGGGGATATATATAAGTTACATATGAGTCACAAGTAGATTTATCACCATGTCAGTTAGCCACAGACTTCTTGGGGGCAAACTACATAAGCAATTTTCTCTGAGTAACAATCTTATATAAACATCTTTTGGGGAACATTTTTGGCATTCACTTCCAGAATATTCTTATCATTTGCTTGTTCATATACCACAATTTTGTCATATATCAGTTATAAGTGTTCTTTCTGAGAACAAAACATTTTTAATCATAGACTTGAGTTAGCATGATTCACTCAAGGCGAGGGAGATGCACATATTCTGAAAACAGAAGCAGGAATCCAGGGGAAAAGGAAAGTTTTATTCAGCCCAGTGTTAGTCACTCAGTCATGTCAGGTGCCTCAACTTTAGTGCCCTTGGTTACACAGGTAACCAAGGCACAGAGGGTAGGAGTTGGCAGTTTTCCTAAAGGGTCACCTCAGTCCTTTACTCACTTTTGTGTAGGGACACAACTTAAAAGAAGACCCTCTCCACAGAAGCAAAGACCTCAGAATAAAGCAAGGAATGACTGATTTTCCCAGGTGGGAGTATCTGACACCTCACACAGCTCTTGAAGCTCTTGTTAACTGACTCATGGTGACCTCATGCATAATGGATCAAAGCACACCCCAGTTCTGTGTCATGATATGTTGGGGATCATACCGTTGTGAACCACAGGGTCTTCGTTACTGATTTTCAGAATAGATCATCAGGCCCTTTTTCCTAGTCCGTCTTAGCCTGGGAGCTCCACTGAAACCTGTTCAGCATCATAGCAATACGTGAGCCTCCACCAACAAGCTCATGAGGCACATTAGCTAGTATTGAACCAAGGTCCCTGGCATGGAAGGCAAGAATTCTACCACTGAGCCACCACAACCCTCACTGAATCTCTAGGCTCCAGTTATATTATTGTTTTTGACACAGCTCATCTCTGAGGAAGGTACCAAGGTGCAGAGGCGACAAATGGCTCTTAAAACTATCATTCCGAGAACTGGTTTAAATAAAGAGGAAACATGCAGAAGACATTTTCTTTGAAGTACACAGAGAATTTAAGGAGAACCAAAAACGTACCTGATGGAGCCTGGCCAAGGTTCTGATTTATCAACTTTATTCCTTTGAAAATCTCATCCACCCCTGATGACACCCTGCAGCTAGCTCCCTGAGCTCTGCCTGGCAGCTGCTGCTGGGGTAAAGCTGCTTTTGTGCAATAAGGTGGCAGCTAGGACAGGAAGCCACTGGGCTGATAGTGGAGGGAAGTACGATCACCTCAACTCCAATTAAACACGCATTAAGATTATCACCACTTGACAACAAAAAAATCAAAATGTGTATGGAGTAGAAGGCATTTTGAAAGCTTCGACGTTGGAAACATGAACAACTCAGGAGAAAAAAAAGCTAACATAGGGAATAAAATCAGTGAATTTCATGAAGAGAGTTTCTTAAGTGAGATAAGCTTTTTTTAAAAAAAAAGGAAATAAAAGGGAAAAAGTCAGTGAATTCAAGTGTTGACTAATTGAAAGGTTGGAATGGTTCAAATCCACCCAGCAGCAACTCAAACCCACCCAATGGTGCCGTGGAAAAAAGGCCTGGTGATCTCCTGTGAGATTACAGCTACCGAAAACTCTGTGGAGTGCAGTTCTATTCTGAAATACCTGGGGTCGCCATGAGTAGGAACCTACACCACAGCAACTGGTTTGGATTTGTTTGGGGCTTGGAGAGACTCGGTAGCTCCTCTGGGGAGCCACTCACTCTCACTTGATTGTCCTTCTCTCATTATTCTATCCTCAGAGCCAGGCTAATCACCAAATTAACACTAAATTACCAGTGAAGAAATTCTCTCTCAACACTCAGATTATGTCTCCAAACTGCACTTCCCTGAGGAAGCCTCCCTGGGCCCACCCATTCCATCTAGACCAGGTTCTCCTGTTAAAATCTATCATAGTACCCTGAGATTTTTCACTCTTAGCACTTACTGTGAGTTATGGGTTAAAACATGTTCCCCAAAAAGAGACGTTGAGGTTCTAACTCTCAGCACCTGTGAATGTGACCTTATTGGGAAATAGGGTCTTTGCAGATGCAGTCGAGTTAAGCTGAGGTCATGCTAGATTAGAGTGTGTCCTAATCCAATGCCTGGTGTCCTTATAAAAAGAGAGGAATTTATTTAGAGACACAGATACACAGAGGGAAGACGGCCATACGATGACAGAGGCAGAGAATGGAGTGACGCAGCTACAAGCCAAGGACTGTCAGCAGCCACCAAAAGCTAGGATGAAGCAAGGAAGGATCATTCCCTAGAGCCTTGAGAGAACATGGCCCAACTGACACCCTGGTTTCAGACTTCTAGCCTCCAGAACTGAGAGAGAATAAATTTCTGATGACTTAAGCCATCCAGTTTACAATAATCTGCTAAAGCAGCCCATGAAACTCATACACTATATAATGGCATGTGGGGTGATCACGCCGTGTTCTGTCTCTTCCACTGGCCAGCAAGCCACAGGAAGGCAGGTGGGTATCTGCTTTTGTTCACTGTTGATCCTCAGCCCCCAGCACAATACCTGGCACATTCATTCATTCAACAAACGTTTATTACGCTCCTTCCATGTAACAGGAACTGTGCCAGCCACTGGGGACACTGCGTGGAACAAGACAAAAAGACTCCCTCGCTCTCATGGTGTTTAAATTTTGGAGGGGATGGTGGTGTATAATATATGAGCAAACAATTAAATGAATAAGATGACTTCAGATACTGTTAAGTTCTGCGAAGAAATTAAAACAGGGTGATGTGTTTCTGGATGCAGCACTCGGGGAAGGGGATGGGAGGCTGTCAGGTGGAGTTGTCCCAGAAGCATCACTGACTGGCAGAAACAGGAATGACTGGAAGTGGCCAGCTAGGCGAAGATCTTGGTGACAGAATATTCCACACAGTGTGCAATCCCAAAGATAAAAGCAAGCTGGACATATTCATGCAAGAGAAAGAAAAGCACTGTACCTGAAGCTTAGTGGAATATGGGAAAGAAGCAGGCAAAAAGGCAGTGGAGATCACGTGGGGTTATGTAGGCATGCCAAGGAGTTTGGGTTTTATTTCAAGCTCATGGGAAATTGTTAGAGAGATTTCAGCAAGTGGGACAGCAGCATGATCAATTGGCATTTTGAAAAGATCACTGTCTCTTGAATAGAGGGGTTTGTGGGACTACGTAATGAAAACAAGGGGCATCCTAGTTCATGGATTAAAAAATCACAATAGCAAAGTTCCTGCTATGGCACGTAACCAGACAAAACCCACTTCAGTCAAGTCGATTCCGACTCATAGTGACCCTGTAGGACTGAGTAGAACTGCTGCATAGGGTTTCCAAGGCTGTAAATCTTTACAGAAGCAAACTGCCACATCTTTTTCACCCAGAGCAACTGGTGGGTCCAACCACTGACCTTCTGGTTAACAGCTGAGAGCTTTAACCACTGGGTTCCTTCTTATGGGTAGCCGTTGTTGTTGTTGTCGTTAGGTGCCGTCTAGTCTGTTCCAACTCATAGCGACCCTATGTAAAACAGAACGAAACACTGCCCAGTCCTGCGCCATCCTCACAATTCAAGCATAAAGCTTGAGCCCATTGTTGTAGCCACTGTGCCAGTCCATCTCATTGAGGGTCTTCCTGTTTTTCACTGACCTTCTACTTTACCAAGCATGATGTCCTTCACCTGGGACTGATCCCTCCTGATAACATGTCTGAAGTATGTGAGACAAAGTCTCTCCATCTTTGCTTCCAAGGAGCATTCTGGCTGTACTTCTTCCAAGACAGATTTGTTCATTTTTTGGCAGTCCATTGTATATTCAATATTCTCCACCAACACCATAATTCAAAGGTATCAATTCTTCTTTGGTTTTCCTTATTGTCCAGCTTTTGAATACATAGGAGGTGATTAAAAACACCATGGCTTGGATCAGGCACACGTTTGTCTTCAAGATAACACCTTTTGCTTTTTAACACTTTAAAGAGATCTTTTGCAGCAGATTTGCCTAGTGCAATGCGTCTTTTGATTTCTTGACTGCTGCTTCCATGGGTGTTGATTGTGAATCCAAGTAAAAGGAAATCCTTGACAACTTAAACCTTTTCTCCATTTATCATGATGTCTCTTATTGGTCTGGTTGTGAGGATTTTTGTTTTATGTTGAGGTGTAATCCATACTGAAGGCTGTGGTCTTCACTCTTTAACAGTAAGTGCTTCAAGTCCTCTTCACTTTCAGCAAGCAAGTTTGTGTCATCTGCATAACACAGGTTGTTAATGAGTCTTCCTCCAATCCTGATGCCCCGTTCTTCTTCCTATAGTCCGGCTTCTCCAATTATTTGCTCAGCATACAGATTGAATAGGTATGGTGAAAGCGTACAACCCTGATGCATAGCTTTCCTGACTTTAAACCACCCAGTATCCCCTTGTTCTGTTCGAATGACTACCTCTTTTTTTTTTAATTGTGCTTTAAGTGAAAGTTTACGAATCAAGTCAGTCTGTCATACAAAAACTTATACACACCTCACTATGTTCTCCCAGCTGCTCTCTCCTTAATGAGGCAGCACATTCCTCCTCTCCGCCCTGTATTCCCATGTCCATTCAACCAGCTCCTGTCCCCCTCAGGCTTTGAATGACTGCCTCTTGATCTATGTACAGGTTCCTCATGAGCACAATTAAGTGTTCTCGAATTCTCATTCTCCTCCATATTATCCATAATTTGTTATGATCCACACAGTTGAATGCCTTTGCATAATCAATAAAACACGGGTAAACATCTTTCTGGAATTCTCTGCTTTCAGCCAGGATCCATCTGACATCAGCAATGATATCCTTTATTCCACAGCCTTTTCTAAATCCAGCTTGAATTTCTGGCAGTTCTCTGTCAATGTGCTGCTACGGCTGCTTTGGAATGAGCTTTAGCAAAATTTTACTTGCATGTGATATTAATGATATTGTTCAATGATTTCCACATTCGGTTGGATCTCCTTTCTTTGGAATAGGCATAAATATGGATCTCTTCCAGTCAGGTAGCCAGGTAACTGTCTTCCAAATTTCTTGGCATAGACGAGTGAGCACTTTCAGAGCTGCACCTGTTTGTTGAAACATCTCAGTTGGCATTCTGTCAATTCATAAAGACTTGTTTTTCGCCAGTGCCTTTGATGTAACTTGGACCTCTTCCTTCAGTACCATAGGTTCCTGATCATATGCTACCTCCTGAAATGACTGAATGTCGACCAATTCTTTTTGGTATAGTGATTCTGTGCATTCCTTTCATCTTCTTTTGATGCTTCCTGCATCATTTAATATTTTTTCCCTAGAATCCTTCAATATTGCAACTCCAGACTTGGAGAAATGCCGAGCATGTTCTTCCTTTTTGGTTTTCTAACTCCAGGTCTTTGCACATGTCATTATAATACTTTGTTTTGTCTTCTCAAGTTGCTCTTTGAAATCTTCTGTTCAGCTCTTTTACTTCATCATTTCTTCCATTAGCTTTAGCTACTCTACATTCAAGAGCAAGTTTCAGAGTCTCTTCTGACATCCATTTTGGTCTTTTCTTTCTTTCCTGTCTATTTAATGATCTCTTGTTTTCTTTGTGTATGATGTCTTTGATGTCATTCTACAACTCATCTGGTCTTTGGTCATCAGTGTTCAACAGGTCAAATCTGTTCTTGAGATGGTCCCTAATTTCAGGTGGAATATACTAAAGGTCGTACTTTGGCTCTCATGGACTTGTTCGAATTTTCTTCAGCTTCAACTTGAAATTGCATAAGAGCAATTTATGGTTTGTTCCACAGTCGGCCCCTGGCCTTGTTCTGATGATATTGAGCTTTTCTATCATCTCTTTCCACAGATGTGGTTGTTTTGATTCCTGTGTATTCCATATGGCAAGATCCACGTGGACAGTGGTCATTTATGTTGGTGAAAAAAAGGATTTGCAATGAACATGTCTTTGGTCTTGCAAAATTCTATCATGAGATCTCCAGCATCATTTCTATCACTGAGGCTCTATTTTTCAACTACCAATCCTTCTTGTCTCCAACTTTCGCATTTCAATAACCGGTAATTAACAATGCATCCTGATTGCGTGTTCGATCAATTTCAGACTCCAGAAGTTGGTAAAAATCTTCATGTCTTCATCTTTGGCCTTAGTGCTTGGTGTGTAAATTTGAACAATACTTGTATTAACTGATCTTCCTTGTAGGCATATGGATATTATCCTATCACTGACAGCGTTGTACTTCAGAATAAATCTCAAAATGTTCTTTTTGACCATGTATGCATTGTCATTTCTCTTCTATTTGTCATTCTCACATTGTAGACCATATGATTGTCCAATTCAAAATGGCCAATACCAATCTATTCAGCTCACTAATGCCTAAGTTATCAATGTTTATGTGTCCCATTTCATTTTTGATGATTTCCAATTTTCCCAGATTCATACTTTGTACATTCCAGGTTCTGATTATTAATGGATGTTTGCAGCTGTTTCTTCTCATTTTGAGTCGTGCCACATCAGCAAATGAAGGTCCTGAAAGCTCAAATCCATCCACGACATTAGGTGGACCCTACTTTGAAGAGGCAGCTCTTCCCCAGTTGTCTTTTAAGTGCCTTCCAACCTGAGAGGCCCATCTTCTGGCATTATATCGGACAGTGTTCTGCTGCTCTTCATAAGGTTTTCACTGGCTAATTCTTTTCCGAAGTAGACCACCAGGTCCTTCTTCCTAGTCTGTCTTTTAGTCTGGAAGCCCAACTGAAACCTGTCTGCCATGAGTGCCCTGCTGGTATTTGAATACTGGTGGCACAGCTTCCAGCATCACAGCAACACACAAGCCCCCACAGTACAACAAACTGACAGACGTGTTGGCGATATGGCTAGTACAGCTCTTCCAAACAGCTCTTCATGGCACCTATTCCATTTTGTGGGCTCTTTGAGGCAAGTTGTACAGAAATCTTGGTGGTTAGAGCAAACCTTAGTGAAACAGATTCAGATTAGTGACTTTGGCTCAGACATTTGAGGGTGTCTCCACAGCAGCTTGATAATAATTTACCCAGTTGTCATCGAGTTGAACCAGACTCATGGCAACCCCATGTATGTCAGAGTAGAACTGTGCTTCTTAGGGTTTTCAATGGCTGATTTTTTGGAAGTAGATTGCCAGGCCTTCCTTTCTTCCAAGATGCCTCTGTGTGGGCTAGAACCTCCAACTTTTTGGTTAGCAGCTAAGCACGTTAACCATTTATATTACCCAGGGGCTCCTTACAGTAACAGGATAGTAAATAGGGGAGGAGAAAAAAGTGGCTTTTTTAGTTTGAATTGTTTGATTAGCTCCCCTCCTGCCAGGTTGAATTTACCAACAAATTTTAGTTATTTCCTTCAGCAGAGAAGGTCATTTCAGTTCTGTTGACCTCATCAGGTGGGGGGTAGGGGGCAAGGGAGGGACAATCACAGAAAGTTCTATAGACTAGTGCTTCTGAAACTTATCCTCCAAGGTACCAGGGCTGAGTGATAGACAACTCCCATACAAAGCTCATATTTTATGTCAATTGTTATGTCACTTTTATTTCCTGTTCCTTAATGTAACTAGGTGGGTTTTTTTTTTTAAAAACTAAAAACTTACAATGTTTGAAAATATATGAATTATGAAATTATTTTTCTCTCCCTCGTGCATTTCTGGAAAAACATTCCAACTGTCCAGGGGGTCTCATGGTGACCCTGTACAGTGCTGTCTACCCCTGAAGCGTCTGCTCTCCAGTGTGACAGGTGAAATTCTAGGTGATCACCACCACGACTCTCAGCCCCAAGAATCGGATAAAATGGAGGCTGAGGTTAAGAGAGGAAGACAGGAATTGAGAAGTTAAGAATCCACCGGGCTCCCGGATATGCCTAGATTTTGGGATGATAATCAAGTCTCTCATTTCCTTCCCTCTCTCCAGCAATAGTCCCTTTACTTCCTGCGGATGCTAGTGGCCTGTGCAGATCCCAAGTTCTAAAACTACTGCTCCATCATCCATCAGGAAGCCCTGGTGGTGCAGTGGTTAAGTGCACAGCTGGTAACTGAAACGTCTGTAGTTCTAACCCACCAGCTGCTCCAAGGGAGAAAGATGTGGCAATCTGCTTCTGTAAAGATTACAGCCTTGGAAACCCTATGGGGCAGTTCTATGCCGTCCTACAGGGTTGCTGTGAGTCAGAACGACTCAAGAGCAATGAGTTTCAACCATCAGACTGACCTCTCTTCTTGCGTAGTTATGAGAAAAAAAAAGCTGTGAGCCAAGTATTAGCTGAAGAAAACAGAAGGATCCCACCTCTTCCTATGTCTGTTTTCATGAATTGACAATGAATGTCATGTTGGGTTTTCTGTTTTGCAAAATGAATGTAATTTCACATTTGCTGGGCCAAGAACATCATCCCAGCCAAATTAGCCATCAACTGTTATCTTTTTAAAACTTCAAATAACAAAGGACTCTTGTTTTCCTGAAATATCTTAAAGAGGTTATTTCCAGGCTCACACTCTGCTTGCCAGTTTTTATTTAGAAATACATTTTTATACATTCACTTCAATTCTCTGGAAGAGAAAAGGGCCAAGAACGAGTAAATAGAGCAGCAGCCAAGGTGACTATCCATCCATCAACCCCCAAGCCCTGATTAAGCCCGAGCCCTGCATACATGGCCTTTTGTAGGTGCAGAGGCACTGGCCAAGCCTTCTTTTACAAAGGGACCCTTGCTGCCCTTGAGGGTTTATACTTGAAAAGGAAAGCTTTTCAAAGCCATCAGAAAGTGAAAATCAATCTAAGTGCATCCATGTAGCACAAGAGTGTCAGAATTCATAATGAGGGGTCATAAATCTTTTTGCAATGGAGCAAAAATAAATAAGCTCGAGCGGAGCACAAACTTAAGGGCAGCAGGCGTACACACACTCCAAGTGTCAGCTTTAATTTATGTCTTCACTTGGAAAGGGAAGGCTTTGAAAGCTGGCTGCCAGTCTGGAGGGAGCCTCCTCGGCTCTTCTTCTGGCCCAGACAAAGGTTTGAATGTTGTAGGGAGAAATCCAAAGAATAACACAGGAAGCTTTTGACTTCTTATATTTAAAAAGAGTTCTTTGGAAGAGGGAAAATACGAGAAACAGAGAGAGAACAAACCCCTTCTATGGTAATCTCTTTTGTGATATCCAAAATGCTGGGCACATTAAAACCAAATACTAGCAAACAAAAAAAGGACTGATCTTCAGTAGGAGTCGGAAGAGACTCAAAGGCGATGGGTTTGGTTTTTCTTTTTGGTTTTCTTTGACACATCTGGAGGGAATTTAGGAAAGACATTCGCACACCTTTTTAACTGCACTGAGAACTTTGCTAGGACAACAAAGACCTGTATATAAATATGTACTCATGTACTCGCACAATTCCAAGTGTACCTAACCATTTCCCTTGTGAACGGGAACAGTATCATTATAGCATTAAAATTGGAGGAATCGATAGTAACGGAATTTCCGGAGAGCTCCTCATGGAACAAGGCAAATGAAAACAGTACCTGTGGAACGAACCCATTACTTCTCATTAGATTCAACAGCATTGAAATCAACTTTTCCCCCTTGTCTGCTGTTACTTGCTTTAATGTATCAAAACAGAGGACTTCAAGCTAGCCATGTAGAAGAGTCACTCCGGGAAGACGCTAGTGCTCAGTGAAGATGTGTTTTGCAGGGATCTTTTGACTCCAGGTTGACGTTAGGAAGTTTACGGGCTGAGACACCGTCACATATACAAGCAGCCTGTCTGTTGGGGTCATACAGCAATCAGTCTGGAGTTTAGTCACCATGCTCCTGACATCACCACCCTGAGTTTTTGTGTCTCGGTTTCCCTTGTCTCTAAAATATTACCAAGACCTTCCTTTCGTATCACACCATTTTTTTATATTTAAGATACTAAGAGCATGTTTAAAGCATGAAGTGTCTTAAATACACAAGACGCTTACTGTTGCCAGACTGATCTAGGCAGCCCGAGCAGAGGGCCAGTAATTACCTGCGTAGGATAGTAGGCTTTGCCCAGTTTCTCTTGAAGGCGGATATGGGACGGAAGGTGGCAAGTAGAGAAAGGAGAGGAGACTCCTTGTTCTGGATTTGCATACAACTAGGTGGATTGGGAGGACAGGAGGCTGGGGTGTCCGTGGGCTTCCTTAACAGAACTCGCTTCTTCCATTGTGGCAACTCAGAGGAAACTCCTGGCTTGCTAGAACTTGCAATCCCATTTTTCAAACCCGTGTGTCTTGTTTGTCAAGAAGATGTAGAGAAGTTGACTAACATTTCGATTTGTTCTTCAGGAAGAAAAACAGTTCAGCCTTTTGCTAGACTTCCCATAATTTCAGAAGACAAAGCCCCTCTCGCTAGGTATCTATGGCCTACCTAGAATTCCTGTACCCAGAAAGTATAGGGCGCTTGTAACACGCACTGGCCACGCTAAGTTGTGGCTCCCATGAAGGAGCCTCTTGAGTACTACGAGTCAGTTGAAAGAACTCTTTTACACATCTCTTGAAGATGGAATAGGAGATCTGCATGAGAGCTTGACTTTAACTGAGTCCTTCCCTTTCACCACCCCTCCCCAAATTCACTTTAGCACCCATCTGCTTAAGAGTGTTATGTCATCTGAGAACCCCAACACTATAATAGAATACTCATAAAATATTGTGGAATAAATGGTCTACCATTCCAGCTATATATAATTAGCCAGTTCAGAGGCATCTTAAAATTAACTAATTCATTTTCTTTCTACCTATATCTTCCCCTTTGGACTGGTCTGCATGGTTGCCTAATCTCACCAGGAAGAGAACATAATTTCCCGTTCATCATGTTCACTTCTTATTGAGCTACCTCACTCCTCCTGTATCCCTTATTTATTGCCATAATGCCTTGGTGGCATAGAAAAACAAACATTAATTTTTGCTCACAAGTTCTGTGGGTCACCAGCCAGTCCCGCTGATCTGGGGGGGCGGGGGAGTTTGGCTGATTTCATCTAGACTCCATGTGATCAGCTGGAAAATCAGATGGGGGCTGGCTGGGATGAGTCACCTCTGCTCCATGTGGTTTCTCATCCCCCAGCCTGGATCCGTTACTGCTGGGCAGGGTTCTGAAAGACAGAAGAAGTGTGCAAAGGCCCCTTCAGCATTCTGCTCAGAGCTGGCACATCATTCTTCTACAGGATTCTATCGGCCAAACCGAATCACAAGGTTGGCCCAGATTCAAGTGGAGGGGAAAGAGACTACCTAGTGGTGGGAGGACATGTTTCCAAGTTACACTGAGAAGGGTGTGAATCCAAGGAGAGGTAGAGAGCTGGGGCCATTTTTAAAATCAATCTACCATACCTTTCCCCTAAATGAATGGAACTAATGGTTTGCACTATGATGCTAGAGGTTGGGGTTCAAACCCACCCAGAAGCACCACAGAATAAAGGCCTCGTAACCTGCTTCCATAGAGATTACAGTCAAGAAAACCCTATGGGGACATTCTACTCTGTAAACACATGGGGTCATTATGAGTTGGAGTCGACTCCACAGCAACGGTTTTAATAAGCCTTAAGTTTCCTCTAGAAGGAATGTTCGTCCTGTCTAATCTGAAAGGCAAAAATTGATCAACTATGAAAACCTGTAACAGGAAGTCCCGAAAGAAAAACTGATGTTGACTTCCACCCTTCCAAGAGATACTATTCAGGATCTCCTAACAACTACGTATATTTTCATTAACTGGGGCAGGATGTAGATACAAATAAAAATATAATACCTTTTATATTAATATCAGGTTTAAAGTTTTGGGCTCTTTTACTATCTGGCCTTAAAGAACATCAATTTTATCAGAGAAGAGACGACCTCTCGCTGATCTCTGCTAACAACAGAAGGTAAGTTCCGAGCTTCTCAGTAGGTGTGAGCTGTTCAGTTCGGACTTTAGACAGCTTTCTGATAAAACAGACCCGGTATGTTTTAATATATACATTCGCCCTATTCATGCACTTATTTATCCCTTAGGTGTCTGGATCCAATTTGACAGCCTTTTACATTTTACATATTATAAACCATCTAGCCACTGACATCATAATTTCAGGAGATTTCAATGCCAAGGCCGGAAAACAGTCCTGCCAAAGCCAAGGGAAGCCAAAATCAGAGGGAATCTGGGTTGAAGAGAGTGCTTCTCTGTGGTCCCTTCTGCATGGAGAGAATCATGTCAGTTCTGACTCATGGTGACCCCATGTGTGTCAGAGTAGAACTGTGCTCCATAGGGCTCTCAATGGCTGCTATTTAGAAGTAGATCACCAGGCCTTTCTTCTGAGGCTCATCTGGATGGACTTGAACTTCCAGTCTTTTGGTTAGCAGCCAAGCATGTTGACTGTTCATGCCACCCAGGGACTTCTTGCAGGGAGAGCTGCCTGAAATAGAGGCCTGCGTAGTGTCAAATACCCATTGGTGGCATCCTTTTTACCAGAAGTGAAAACCAAGGGACTAGCCCTGTAGTAAATTACTGGCCACTCCATAACCATTCCCTTGGCCGCGTGGCTTTGTAGCTTTTCCTATTAGAGGTGGAGTATACTTCTCCTGCCCTTGACTTCGGGCTCCACCATGAGACTTGCTTTGTCCAGCAGGACGTTAGCACATGATGCAGACAGAGGCTTCCCTCTCTTGAGCCTCTGTCTGTTGTGAGGAGAGCGCACCCTGAGTAGCTCGACCATACCAAAAGAAGGAGACATGCATGGAGCACACCTGAACTGCTGAAACCATCAGAGCTGCCCCAGCAGACTAGAGGGCCCATGATCCAGAATAAGACTTTATTTCATTAAGCCACTGAGTTTGGAGTGGCTTGTCATGCAGCATCATTGTGGCAAGGGCTGACTAATACAAGCCCACATGGAAAATAGGACAGGTTATAAATTACAGGTGGAAACCTGACGTTTGGTGTGTAACAAGGATTTTTTTTCTTTTAATCTTAAAATTTTTTTTTTTTTTACTGTGATAAGCGATCCCCTCCCCATCCGCCAGCCCCTGGTAACCTTTAATAAACTACTGTCTCTATGCATTTGCCCTTTCTAGATATTTCATATAAGTGGGATCATACAAGATTTGTCCTTTTGTGTGTGGCTTACCTCACTCAGCACAGTATTTTCAAGGTTTATCCATGTTGTGGCTTGTATTAGAACTTCTTCTCTCTCTGGTACCAGATTTTTTAAGGCCGCACCATTTGGAATTTGTATCTTATCGCTGTGGCTGCATCAGTCCTCTATGACATTCAGCTACCATCCCAGATTCCCTCAATAACCAAGACACCAAATGTAAACTGGATTGAAGAAAATCAGATGCTGTCTTTTGACCTTTTTCCTTTTTATTATGAAAATGTTCACACCCAAAAGAAAATAGATTAGGAAGCTGCCATATAGCTGTTGCCCAGCAACAACATTGTACAAAACGGCTGCTTCTACCTCACCCGCTGTTTTTCTTTTAAAAGTTGATGTTTTAAATTTCATACACACTACAATATAGCTTTGGTGAGTTCCTAGAGTCAATTAAAGTAGAAATGATTATCTCTCTAGCAGGGGTTCTTAATTACGAGTAGGGGTGGTGTTCATGTATCTTCAGGAATTTATGCAAAATTTTGCATGTGTACATTATTCTGTAGAGGAGGTCCATAGTGCCCATCAGACTCAGGGTATAAAATATACTTCTCTACGGAAAAAACGTCTGCCATTCTAGCCTGCTCCCTTCCACCCCTGCCAGATGCTAATATTCTGCACCCTCTGCAGGCAGAAGAAAGCACAGGAGTATGAAAAATCAAACCTCCACCTCAAGGAGAACAAGTAACTCTCCAGATGGGCAGAATAATTGCTTTGCTTACTTAGGCGCAGAATAAGGCAAAGAGTCCACTTTAATTCCAGTAGCACTGGAAGTCACAATCCTTTAAATGATCAGGAAGACAAACTCTATTTTTCATTGAAAGTGTCTTAGATGACTTATGGGCTAGATTTTTAAATCTTAGCTGTCTCACAGATGCCCCTGCCAGACCCCGAAAACCCTCGTGGTGTAGTGGTTAAGCACTACGGCTGCTAAACAAAGGGTAGGCAGTTCGAATCTGCCAGGTACTCCTTGGAAACTCTATGGAGCAGCTCTACTCTGTCCTATAGGGTCACTATGAGTCGGAATCGGCTCGATGGCACTGGTTTTGGTTTGGTTTTTGATCTGCCAGCCCCCGCTTCACCAGCACCGTGTATAATAAGTACACTGAGCCCTAGCACAGGGTGCTTACATTTTAAAGAACATAAGAATCACCTGAAAGGCTTTAAAGTCAATGGGTCCCATTCTGGATCTACTGAATTGGAGTTTCTGCCAGGTCTGCATTTTTTTTTCTTTTTTTATTATTTAGTTTAAATGCATTTTGTTTTTAGACAACCTACACGATTTTTTTCCTTAAAAAACAAAAATGAATGCCTCTGCTCCAAATAAATCAAGGTCAAAATAAATGAAGAGCTCCAGATGACATCAGTCCATTTGTCTCAGCCCAGGTGTTGTGTGGGTGAAAAGCAGCAGCCAGTTAAGTTGACAGGTAATAGATCCGAATAATTGCCAAGTTGGTTAACCTTTCTCCATTTCTAAACCACCCTTAAAGAAAACTATATATGGGTTCACATCACCCTCACGGTAGCCCAGCAGAGCAACCATACCATCTGGATGCATGTTTTCAACAATAAAGAACTGGTACCCAGTACTCGGTGCCGAAAGAACTGGTAGGTTTTGAAATTAGCACGGATGTGTTTGGTTTGTTCTGCAGCCCCTGCCACGAAAGGTTTTACTTTTTCTGGTCTCTGTTCTTCAAGTTTGCCTTTGATTGATTTCATGTAATCTTTGATGTACTTCTTGTAGGCTTCTGTTGTGAAGTGATGGTTAATGACAATATCCACACCAGTGATTACCGTGCTTTCAAAAGTTCCTTCACCATCAGGGCCTCCTACTGAGGCATTTCCATCAATGACGGCATCATCAATGTTACCCTCTGTCCTTCTGACCATCTTCCCCTCCAACCCCAGCCACAACTGGTCCTGTATCTCCCAGATCTTGTGAATGGCAGGAAACATTTCATCATGGCTGATGAGGTCCAGGTGATGTTGGCTGGGGGAAGACGACGGCAGTGCTAGCTTAGCAGAAGCTGGGAGTTCAGAGCAATCACAGTGCAGCCCCAGGGCTCTAGGGGTAAAGCGGGGAGCAGGTGGAAAAGAGAGATCTTCGTTTTTGATAAGCTCCTGGTGATTTGATGTAAGTTGTCCACGGACCACACTCAGAGAAGCCCTGGCTGAGGGGGCGCCTAGGCCTGTAGCAACCATCAGCTTAAAGTAAGTCTTCCTTTCTTGAATTCATATTTCCTTTCAGTCTGTAAATGGGGGTGGATTAAAAAAAAAAAAATTAAAAACCTCTAGAGTCTCTTCCAGCTGAGAAATCTGTGATTTCTAAGGCCTCTAATTTCCTTGAGGCCTTGTGGACCTTTACAATTTGTAGGTCTGCTCTTGTTCCACTGTGCTGATTTTAAGGGTTTAGCCTCTAGGGGAATTCTCATTGACCCAAGCTCGGGAAGGCTAGGACAGAGCCAGGGCCCGCCAGAAGTAATACAGGCTACACAGGCTGTCACGGCAGGGACAGGCATGGAACGTATGTTGTTGTTTTTAGGTGCCGTCTAGTCAGTTCCAACTCATAATGACCCTATAGGACAGAGTAGAACTGCCCCATCGGGTTTGCAAGGAGCAGCTGGTAGATATGAACTGCTGACCTTTTGGTTAGCCGCTGAGCTCTTAACCACTGCGCATCTAGGGCCCCATGGAACATATAATCAAGCGTTATTGGAATTTCTAAGCCAGTTGTTCCCAGTAGAAATGTCCCATAAGTGGTGGGAGCACCAGAAGTTATCTTCCAAACCTGAAAGGAATAGGAGTGTTATGAGGCACTCAGAGCCAAAGGAGAGTAAATACAGCTGCCCTCCCCCTCCATGAGCAACATCAAGGCCACTGTGGCAATGTGTGTTTCATTAATGGCTCAAAGACAATATTTCACAGAGTTATAAGTTCAAGATGTTATTGAAAAACTCATACTTTTTTTTTTTATCCCTGCCTCCTGCCACCCCCCAGAGCTTTCTTAAATCATTTAAAAAAAAAAAAAAGCTTTTTCAACCTGGTTCCACCCAAGTGGTCATATTTCTAAGGGTCTGGAGCAACGCACACCAGGGCCAGTGAAACCCAAAACAGTTGGGTAGAAGGATGATGCTATTTCCTCCTCCTTTCAGAGGGACAGGGGGAAAAGCTGTGAACCCGTTAAGTACATAAGCAGCATCGTGTGGGTGGCCCCAGAGAGGGACACCTGTTTTGCTACTAAATACAAGATCACAAACACAATTTTTCCGTAATACTATCCTATCTGAAGTTCAGCCAGCATTGCAAAGCCAGGGGAATTTCTAGAGAAATTTAGAGCAAAGTCTCACAAGGTCTTAAAGGCATAATCTTGGGTAAGAGCCACCACATTAAAAGAAAAGTCTGAGTTTCACAACACTTGACATTTTTTTTATAGATACAGACTACTCCATGGTATGGCTGTACCGCCTATTGATGGACACTCAGGTTGTTTCCTTTTTTTTCTCTCTCTCTTTCTATTATAAACAATACCTCAGTGAACTCTTCTCTCTCTCTCTCTTGCTCTCGCTCTCTCGATATTTCTCTCTCTCTCTCTCTCTCTCACACACACACACACACATACTTAAAAATGGTGCTTTTATTTCTGGAGGATGGAGGCCAATTACTGTTGCTGGGTTAAGAGTATTTACAGGTATGTACATTTTACATCTTAATAGATATTGCCTTGTTATTTTCAAAAACTATATGGACAAGTCTCGTTCCCACTAGCAGGAGATCAAAGAGCCTGTTTCTACACTTCTGTGAGCACTGGATGTTTTTTTTGTTGGTAGTGGTGGTTTTTTGGTTTGCTTTGTTTTGAGGTTTTTTTTTTTTACCAGTCTGATGGACATAATGATATTTCTTTTTTTTTAATTGAGATGAAATTCATGTAACATAAAATTAACCATTTTAAAGTGAAGATTCAGTGGCATTTAGTCCATTCACAATGTGTGCAACCACTACCTCTGTCTAGTTCAAAAACATTTCCATCACCCGAAAAGGGAACCCCAAACCCATTAAGCAGCCATTCCCCATTTCTCCCTCCCTCAAGCTCTGGCAACCACCAATCTAGTCTCTGTCTCTATGAATTTACCTATTCTGGATATTTCACTTGTGTGTAAGGCTGAACATATTCTAATATGTTTACTGGTTATTTAGTATGCATTTTTCTCTTATGTGAATGATTTTTCACAGCCTTTGTCGAGTCGGAATTGACTCGACGGCAGTTGTTTTTTTTGTTGTTGTTGTATTAGGTTGCATTTTTCATAGAAATTTATAGAAGCTCGACATCATTAACACTTGGTTTTTCACATGAGTTAAGAATGTTTTCCCTTAAATAGTAAAGATCAGAACAGAAAAAAATGAAATGGAGAATAGAAAAACAATAGAATCAACAAAACCAAAAGTTTGTTCTTTGAAAGGATCAACAAAATCGACAAGCCACTAGCCAAACTGACAAAAGAAAAACAGGAGAAGACGCAAATAGCCCAAATAAAAAAGGAAAAGGGGGACATTATGACAGATCCAACTGAAATAAAAAGAATCATAACAGATTATTATGAAAAACTATACTCCAACAAATTTTAAAATCTAGAGGAAATGGACAAATTTCTAGAAAAACACTACCTACCCAAACTATCACAAATTGATGCTGAAAATCTGAACAGAGTCATAACAAGAGAGGAGACTGAAAAGGTAAAAAAAAAAAAACAAAAACAAAAAGCCCTAGCCCAGATGGCTTCACTGGAGAATTCTATTAAACGTTCAGGGAACAGCTTACACCAGTACTACTCAAATTATTTCAGAACATAGAAAAGAAACCAATACTTCCAAATTCATTCTGTGAAGCCAGCATAACTCTGACACCAAAACCAGGTGAAGACACCACAAAAAAAGAAAATTACAGGCCAACATCTCTCATGAATATAGGTGCAAAAATTCTCAACAAACTTCTAGCCAATTGAATTCAGCATCATATCAAAAAAGTAATACCACGACCACAGGATTCGTGCCAGGTATGCAAGGATGGGAAACCCTGGTGGTGTAGTGGTTAAGTGTTATGGCTGCTAACCAAAAGGTCAGCAGTTCCAATCCACCAGGTGCTCCTTGGAAACTCTTTGGGGACAGTTCTACTCTGTCCTATAGGGTTGCTATGAGTCAGAATTGACTCGATGGCAATGGTGTTTTGTTCAAGGATGGTTCAACATTAGAAAATCAGTCAACATAACCCACCACACAAATAAAAGAATCACATGATCATCTCAAACAACACAGAAAAGACATTGGACAAAGTCCAACACCCATTCCTTATATTAAAAAAAAAAAAAAAAAAAAACTCTCAATAAAATAGGTATAGAAGGGAAATTCCTCAGCATAATAAAGGGCATCTATACAAAACCAACAGCCAACATCACTCTTAATGGAGAAGGCCGAAAACATTCCCCTTGAGAACAGGAATAAGACAAGGATGCCCTTTATCACCACTCCTATTTAACATTGTGCTGGAAGTCCTAGCTAGAGCAATAAGGCAAGAAAAAGAAATAAGGGCATCCAAATTGCTAATGAAGAAGTAAAACTGTCCCTATTTTCAGATGATATGATACTTTATATAGGAAACCCAAAAGACTCCATGAGAAAACTACTGGAACTAATAGAAAGATTCAGCAGAGCAACAGGGTACAAGATAAACATTAAAAATCAGTTGGATTCCTATATACCAATGAAGAAAATAATGAAAAGGAAATCAGAAAAACAATATCCTTTATAATAGCCCACAAAAAAAATAAAGTACTTAGAAATAAATCTAACCAGGAATGTAAAAGACCTATACAAAAAAAAAAAAAAAACTCCAAAACACTGCTGCAAGAACCCAAAAGAGATCTACATAAATGGGAAAACATACCATGCTCATGGATAGGTAGACTCAACTCAATTGTCATTGTGAAAATGACAATTCTACCCGAAGTAATCTATAAATACAATGCAATACCAATTCAAATACCAACAACATTCTTTAAAGAGATGGAAAAAACAATCATTAACTTTATATAGAAAGGGAAGAGGCCCTGGATAAGTAAAGCATTATTGAAGAAGAATAAAGTAGGAGGACTCTCACTACCTGACCTCAGAACCTACTATACAGCTATGGTAGTCAAAACAGCCTGGTAATGGTACAACAACAGATGCATTGACCAATGGAACAGAATAGAGAACCCAGATGTAAATCCATCTGCCTACAGACACCTGATCTTTGACAAGAGCCCAAAGTCCACCAAATGGGGGAGAAGACAATCTTTTAACAAATGATGCTGGCAAAATTGGATGTCCGTGTGCAAAAAAATGAAACAGGACCCATACCTCACACCATACACAAAAACTAATTCAAAATGGGTCAAAGACCTAAATACAAAACCAAAAACTATAAAGATCATAGAAGAAAAAATAGAATCAATGCTAGAGATCCTAATACAAGGCATTTATAGGATACAAACCATAACCAACAACACATACTGGAGATCTGGTGGAGCAGTGGTTAAGAGCTTAGCTACTAACCAAAGGTCAGTAGTTTGAATCCACCAGCTGCTCCTTGGAAATCCTATGAAGCCTTTTTACTCTGTCCTATAGGGTCACTATGAGTCTGAATCGACTTGATGGCAATGGGTTTGATTTTTTGGTTTGGTTTTATCAGGAGCATGAGAAAATGAGTATTGCCATATAGTCTCAGTGATTGAAAATTGATATGGCCTGTTAATAGTAAAAACTGCATAAAAGTGGTGCTTTTATAATGAGGAAAAATTGGGATGATCTAAACGTCAATTAATAGGGTCTCATTAATTATGATACACGCTTAGGATAAGCAGAATGAGGTAGATTTATAAGTGGTGACAAGGAAATGTCTGTGATACATAAGTGAGAAAAGGAAATCGAAGAATTTGTGTATAATATGTTCTTATTTAAAAAAAAAAAAGCTAGCTAAATTGATAAACAACTACATAGGTCAATAGATATGTGTTCTAATTGGCCCCTGAGTTACCCAGAGTAAGTGAGGATAGGTGAAAGTGCTTTTCCCCAGCTCCTTTAACCAAATACAAGGCCCAGTCAATTGCAGCCCTCCAAACCAAGCTCATAATGAGGAAATGGGACATTTTGGGCTGCCTTTTTTTAGACCACACATGCCATTTAATCTCCTGTCTTTGATCCATCTTGGCTGTAGGGGAGGATTCACTCTGAATCTGAGCAGTTTCCCTTAGAGAAGGGGTGGAACCAGGTTTTGTGGGTCCTGAGGTGTACAAAATTTGGGAGAGTCCCCTTTAATTAAAAAAAATTAAAATATCTTACTTTTGCAAATGTTGAAAATTGTATGACCACATAAACCCATTCCTAGGGCCCCTCGCAGGGCCTTGAAGGGGCCATGCCATTGAGAGGCCCAAAGCTCACGCTTAGCAGGGATATGATTGGTGCATAGTCAAAAGGGAAAGGCAGAGGGTGGGGCCCAGCCCATTATCTAAATGTGCAGCTAGGTGAGGACAGTCAACGACTAGCATCAACTTCACCGCCCCTCGTGGGGAAGGGAGAGGTCGCTCCGCCACCCGGACCTGTTGACTCGCTCCCACTTGCTGTGGAGTCAGTCCTGACTCCTAGAAACACCATGTGTGTCAGAGCAGAGCTGTGCTCCGAGAGGTCTCCAGTGGCTGATTATTTGGAAGTAGATTGCCAGGTCTTCCTTCTGATACACCTCTGGCTGGACTCAAACCTCCAGCCCTTCGGTTAGCAACCAAGCCATTTGTACCACGCAGGGACTCCAAGGCTGTTTAGAGTAGCTCCATGAAGAAACACTGGAATAGATTGGGTGTGTCTGCTTTCTAGCTGGAAGATTCTACAGGGAAGAGGCATCCCAGCACAATCTGAAATGGAAGAGTGAGGGCCGGGGCTACAGCGGGACCAGTAGTCCAGTAGTCTGTGCTTTCACTGTCAAGGGACACAAGTAAGTATGAGCGCCATGGGCCAAGGAGATGTGTGGCAGGCAGCTGAGCATGAGCTATCTTGAAAGGATCCCATCGAAGTGGCTTCCAGTCTGAGTGAGGAGGTAAGAACTAAGGTAGAGATGAAAAGGGCCAGCCAGCAAGTGTCAGAAAATAGTGTTGGGCAGAGGTCCCTATAGGGGACATATCAGAATCCACTAATATGTCCCCCAAAGAGCAGTACTTGGAGGCCTACCTGACCAGGGGTAATTTGACCCTGGTGGTACAGTGGTTAAGAGCTTGGCTGTTAACCAAAATGTTAGCAGTCCAAATCCACCAGCTGCTCCTTGGAAACCCTATGGGGAAGTTCTACTCTGTTCTATAGTGTCACTGTGAGTCAGAACCAACTTGACGGTAATGGGTTTGGATTGATTAAGCAAACTATAAATAGCACCTATTATGTAAATAAGGTGCTATTTATAGTTTGCTTAATCAATCTATGAGTCGGAATCCACCCGGCGGCAGTGGGTTTTTTTATGTAAATAAATCTTTGCTTCCCCTGTACACCAATGTTCATTGTAGCACTATTCAATTCACAATAGCCCAAAGGTGGAAACAACCTAAAAATGTCCATCAACAGATAAATGGATAAATAAAATGCGGTACACACATACAATGGAATATTATTCGGCCACGAAGAGAAATGAAGTCCTGCTACATGCTACAACATGGAGAACCTTGAAAACATTATGCTGAGTGAATAAATCATTTACAATGGACAAATACTGTATGATCTCACCAATATGAACTAGGCACATACATAGAAACCAAAGCTTATCATTGGGCTGGGAGGAGGGAGAAAGGAGGAGTTACGGCTCAAGGGGCACAGAGTTTATGTTAATGGTGGTGGAATAATTGGCAAAAGGTAGTGATAATGGTTCTGCCACTTGAAGAATGTAATCAATGTCACTGAATTTTACACGTAAAAATTGTTGATTTGGCAAATGTTTTGGTATGTATATTTGTACCACAATTAAAAAAAAAATCTTTGCCCCTCTTCCTCTCATCCCTTCTCCCATTGTATCTCCCACCTCCCCCTGGAAGAACATCAGTGAGAGCAGAAGTGTGAGAGCCAGCACAGGCCACACCCCTCCACGCCCACTCCAGACTCCTGAAGCAAGCTTTAGGGGCCAGAGAGGAAGGAGAGGAAAAGCTGTGAATTGGGTGTGAAGTTGAAGTTTTACGTTACACTGGACTGGATTTTTTCTTTTTTTTTAATTCTTTAGATGAAGGTTTACAGAACAAACTAGCTTCTCATTAAACAGTTAGTACACATACTGCTTTATGACTGGTTACCAACCCCACGACATGTCAGCACTCTCCCTTCTTGACCTTGGGTTCCCTATTACCAGCTTTCCTGTCCACTCCTGCATTTTGGTCCTTGCCCCTGGGCTGGTGAGCCCTTTTAGACTCGTTTTTTTTTTTTTTTTTTTATAGGCCTGTCTAATCTTTGGCTGAACAGTGAGCCTCAGGAGTGACTTCATCACTGAACTAAAAAGGTGTCCGGGGGCCACCCTCTCAGGGTTTCTCCCAGGCTGGGCTTTTGAACATCTAAAAATATGACAGTCTTAGAGCTGAAAGTGAACCAAAGGCCATGCTACCAGTGGTACCATGAAGGGGCAGAGAAAGGGAATCAGAAAGAGCTTGTTTAAAGGCAGTGGGGAGAAAAAAACAGTGCTGTTTCCTGATTGTAGCCCACTCTGCTCAGTCCATTAAATAAATCAGTTAGGGAGAATATATTTCTCATTAGATTTTTTTACTTCGAAAGACTGCTTATAATGGAGGGTCTACCTACCTCTTAGGGCCTTGGTGGCGCAGTGGTTAAGCATTGGGCTGCTAACCAAAAGGTCAGCAGTTCGAATCCACCAGACCCTCTTGGGAAACCCTATGGAGCGGTTCTGCTCTGTCCTATAGGGTCGCTATGAGTTGGAATCAACTTGACAGCAATGGATTTTTTTGTTTGTTTACCTACCTCGAAACACTGTGAACTAAAACATGGTGATATCAGAGCAATAGGATTTGCTGCTCACAAACGTGACACTTGATTCCCTTGTCTCATGTTCATAGTCTAGACAACCATCAACAAAACATTTAAACATTTGCTTTCCATTCTATCGCTTGATTTCTAGGCCCTCCATCTCTTCCTGATAGAGGTAATCATAACCGAAACAGGTCTCTTTATGGTTTGCTTTTGGCTGAATGACATGGGCTCTGTAGGGCAACAGAAATGTCTGATTGCAAACTGCAGTGCTGGCCAGAGCTTCAGTGTACCAGTCTCAAAATTTAATTGTATCAGCAGATAAAATTTCCAAATATCTATAAACAATATTTAAAGCTCATGAACAAATACACCTTCCTTTTAGCAAAGTTTACATTACCTTTCCCTTTGAGTATTAACATGCTTCTCAAAAACTTTCTTCCAGTTTACTTTTCATACCAATGTGACACTATTTCACCACTCACCCAAGTAGATGCTGTTTCCTCAAGCTGACATCTTGGCCCTCAAAGCATCACTACTTCCCTAACAAGATACTTTCATTCAGCAATAATTGTTTGCACAATTTTAAGGGTCAGTCTGGACACTGTGTGTATAACAGCAAACAAGACAAAGACCCTCCCCGCCTTGATGAAACTTTCATTACAGTGGGGTTAGTCAACAGAATACTGACAAATAAGCTGAGAGATTAAAAAAATAAAAGAATTAAATTGAGAACTAAATAACATTTTATGATCATTAGCCTAGGGAGGAAATAAACATGGCAATCTTATCACATGGTGATAGGATAGAAAGTGACAGGGAAAGGGACAAGGTTAATATAGGCAATGTTTAAGCGATAATACTGTCCCAAACTTTAAATACATCAGTATTCAAATGCCATCTTGTGGCTGATTACTCACATTAAAAAAAATTAGGTCTCGTTTATTTGATGCCATTCACCCCACATCTGTTAAAATGTTTTCAGGAGTCAATGGAGTTGCCTTCTTATGGCTCCAGAATTTTATGTCCTTTTTTTCACTCAGGTTATTAGGGGCAATTCCATGTCTGATGGCTTCAGGATACTGGCAGCGGCAGCAGTTCCACTCCAGATTCAAATGCCTTCTTTGATTGTAATGGATTTAATTCAAGCACACCATAATAAAACATTCACAGTCAGTGTACAGAAGAATGCCAAAACAGAAATATTTATGCATTTCAACTAGCATATAGAATCACTTTACAGCCCCTATGTTCAATGCAACAATAACATCATTACAGAGAGTAAACAGGACTGAAGTATTTCCCAAAATCTGGGTCTCTGTACATAGTAGCCCGCATTCTTGGCCCAACGTTACAATCTTTGCTTGGTAACTTTTTTCAGTCTAATAAAAGACTTATTATAAAAAAGGTCTCAGGCATGGCCCATAGCTCATGATTTATCCTTAAGTCAAATCTTTGTGTAGTTCACTGTCCCCCTGGGTTACATCTGCCTTGTTCCGAAAACCCACATAGTCAAGAGCATTAATTGCTAGCTTTCTCTTTAAAAGAAAAAAGTTTATTAAATAATAAATTCACAATAAAGGATATTTATAACATTAGTAAGAAGTATTTTTTTTATAGCTATAATATTATAAATACTCATGTGTGTGTATATATATATATATTAGTTTCTATTGCTGCACAGCAAATTACCACAAACTTGGCAGTTTAAAACAATATCCATTATTAGCTCACCGTTCTGTAGGTCAGAGTCTGACATGGTTTCAAGCTCACTCTTGTCACTGACCAAATTCAGTTCCGTGCAGTTGTAGAATTGAAGTCCCTGTTTCCTTGACACATGGCGGGTCAAATCCTTCTGATGCTTTGAATCTCTGACTTCATTTCTGCAACAAGCCGGAGAAAACTTTCTCCTTTTAAAGAGTTCATATATCATAAGATTAGGCCACCTGGATAATTTCTCTTTTGATTAACTCAAAATCAACAGATGAATAACCGTAATTACATCTACAAAATCCCTTTGGCAATGTAACATGCCATAATCACAGACTTAACACCAGGACACAAAGATGATGGGTGCCATTTTAGAATTCTGCCTACCGCACCGCACATCCACACCCAGGTAAAAAGATGCAAACATTATCAAAGTCCTGTGAGTACCTCCCTGATTTCACCCCCTTCTCAAGATCCTGAATTCTGGGTGTAGCCTTCCGTTACTTTTCTTTACCTCTTACCATATTTACATACTCAGTATGTAGTGTACCATTTTGTAGTACACAATTTCCAACTTGGTATATATGAAATAACATGAAAATAAACCTCTGAGATTTGGACACATGCTGATGTGTGCAGGTATTCTTCATAAATGCTTACTGATGATAAGAATATGAAATAACATGAAAATAAACCTCTGAGATTTGGACACATGCTGATGTGTGCAGGTATTCTTCATAAATGCTTACTGATGATAAGAATAGACCATGATTATTTTCAATCTATTTTTTGCAGATGAATGTTTATTTCCAAACTGTTTCCAATACTTTTTTTTTTTTTAACAAATATGACACTTTTTTATGGTATTCTTGTACATGTCTTCTGGTTCACACATTCCAGAGTCTTTCAAGAGTAGAAACCTAAGAGTATAATCATAGGGTCATGGATTATTCACATCTTTAGCTTTACTGAGTGGTACAAAAAAATGTTTTCTACAATTTTGGTTTTTATTTCTAACTTAATAGCATTGTGGTCAGAAAACATGATCTATATGATACTAATCCTTAGATTTGTGTGTGTGTGTATGTGTGTGTGTGTGGTTTACTTTTAGCCTAGTAAAACCTAGTGCCATCGAGCCTAGTAGATAGCCAGTTTTCATAAATGTTTTGCATGTGATATAGAACTATGTTCTAAGTGTTCAGCAGATGAAGATCGTTAATTGTACTGTTCAAATTTCCTGTGTCCTTAATAATTCTTTGACTGCTCAATCTATCCTCACAATTAACTTTCTTTGAGGGTAAGGACTCTTGTTTTTTTTTTAACAAAACTTTTTATTTACCATTTTGGTTTTGCATTTTGAATGGAAAATAGTATAATTTTATTTATGAAATATTAAATTATGATCTTGTAGAAACTATTTAAAAACCAAACCCATTGCCTTCAAGTTGATGCCAACTCAGAGATCCTATAGGACAGAGTGGAACTGCCCCATAGGGTTTCCAAGGCTGTAATCTTTGTTTTTTTTAATTGTACTTTAGATGAAATTTTGTAAGAGTAAATTTGTTTCTCATTAAACAGTTAATACATATATTGTTTTGTGACATTGGTTGGCAACCCCATGACATGTCAACACTCTCCCCTTCTCAACCTTGTGTTCCCCATTACCAGTTTTCCTGTCCTGAGGGTAGAGATTTTTGACTATTTTATTCCCAGTTCTTGTATATAGTAGGTGCTCAATAAACATTTGTTGAATGAATAAGCCAATTACTGAGAAATGAGTTCTAGAATCTCCTATTATCATGGTTGGTTTGTTAATTTCTCCTTGTATTTCTTAATATATGTTTCATATATTTAGAGGCTATGTTATTAAGTGCATAGAGGTATATAGAGTGTTCTATTTTCCTGGTGATTTGAATCTTTATTATTATTCAGGGGCCCTCTTTATCACCAATAATACTTTTTGTCTTAAAATATATTTTATCTGATATGAATATAGCAATACCATTTTTTTTTAGGTTAGTAGTGGCCTGGTATATCTTTTTCTATCTTATTGCTTTCAATCTTTCTGTGTTCCTTTGTTTTAGGTGTGTCTCTTATAAATTGCATATAGCTATTTTTTGTTGTTGTTGTTTTAAATCTAATCTAGTAATCTTTGTCTTTTAACTAAAGAGTCTAGGATCTTTACATTTATTGTGATTAATAATATACAGCATTTAAATTTTTTTCTGCCATATTAATTTGTGCATTCTATTCTCCTGTCTTTTCATTGTTTTTCCAACATTTTCGTGTCTTTTTCTTCTTTTGGATGGATCAAAGTTTTCTCTCAGATAGTTTTTTTTTTAATCACTATCTAATTTTACCGGTTTCTCTAGATATTTGACATGTATATTTAACAAGTAAATGGTAACCAATATCTTCCCCTCCTCTTTAGTAATATAAGAACCTTAGAACATTACTCTGATCATCCCTCTGTCTCAATTTTTGTCCTATTTTATTTTTATAGCCCAAATGAGACATTGTTATTACTGTTGATACTGGCAGTGTTTGTTTAACAATCATTTTTCTCTCCATTTTTATATTTCAGATCATCCTTCTTGGATCATTCTCCTTTTGTCTGAAATATACCCATCAAAATTTCTTTTAGTGAGGGCCCTTCTGTTTTCATCAACTCTCTTATGCTGGTTTGACTGAAAATGCTTTATTTCACCTCTACCCTTGAAAGATAATTTCTCCGAGTATACAACTCTGCTTGAAAGTTTACTTTTTTTATAAAATTAAATATATTTTACCGCTTTTCTTGTTTCCATTATAGATGTTAGGAATTCAACTGTAAGTCTACATTCCATTCCTAGGTAGTTAATATGTTATTTCTGTCTGCCTATTTTTAGCTTATTCTCTTATCTTTGGTGTTCTGCATTTTTCATTGTGATGAGCATAGCTCATGTGACTTTTTGGCGAATCTGAGGATTAGTGCCTTTTAACAGTTCTTGAAAATTTATAGCCATTATCTCTTTGAAAATGATATCCTTCCCAGTCTTTCTATTATCTCCTTTTGGAAATCTGTTTGGAATATATTAGATTTCTCCCACTATCCCACATGCCTCCTCTGGATCTTTAACACATATGTGTTAGTCTCATTCTAACTTTTATTTATACTCTCTTTTATATTTTCTATCTCTTTGCATATTTCTGCTGCATTCTGAATAATTTTTCAGATCTTCTTCACCTTTAACTCATTTTTTACTGGGTAATTTTTTTAATCTGCTACTGAACACACCTATTGCATTTTTTAATTCAATTTATTCTATTTTTCACTTCTAAAAGTTCTATTTGATTCTTTTTACAAAATGCAATTGCTTATTTTCTCAGTCTTTATTTCTTACTCTGCATGTGATAATTCAAATACCTGAAATCTTTACAGATCTGATTCAGCTGTCTGTTTTCTCTACTGGCTCTTTTTCATCGACTGTTTTTTTATTATTTTTTACTCACGTTCTTTGGAATCTTGTCTGTTAGAATGTTTTGAAACTTGGATTAAAGCTCATTCCCTCAGAAAGGACATAGGTTTGCTTCTGCCAGTTTCTTGCCACCTTTACCAGACTTGGATCTTTTTAAATTAAGTTTTCTGCTTGAGTTTTTTTTTTTTTTTAATCACAAGTTACCATATTTGGACTGCCAGCTCAGGTAAGGCCTGGCTTCTGGTTAAGAATTCTTGGGAGAGTTTTTTTTTTTTTTAATCCAATAAGGGCAAAGTTCAAAACAGACCAATTTCCCTGTATCCCCTTCAATGTGGTAAGTTAATATCTGATTTACCCTCACAAGGAAGGTGCAGCTTTAGGAGCCCGAGCTCTATTTCTGTTGGGTTAGGGGTTACTTTATCCTGTCCCCAATACCCTCATCACAACCAGGAACAGGAAAGGCAAGATCACCGAGTTTTGACAAGAGCAGCTTTAGAGCTTGCTTACTTCCAAATTTCTCACTTTCACTTCATTTTGGGGCTCCGTGGATTTCTTTTTTTTTTTTTTTTTTTGCCAGCTCAGCCATTCATTCAAAAAGATTTAATAAATTCTCTAACATTCTTAATTGCCTTCAGTGTTAGATATGTTTAGGTTATCTAATTTGCCAGATTGCTGGAAATGGAAGCCTGTCTTATTCTTTCATCCATTTGCATATACAACTCTAAACTTTATGATTATGCAAGGACATGAATGTTGAAAAGGAAATATCAAAAGACAAATATCAAAAGCGATTTGGCACATGTGACATGTGAAGACTACAACCCAGTTTAAACTCCTGAGTCCTTAATTTGACACACCCACGGGCACTAACTATGGGATATTGTTAAAAATCAAGCATTGATTAATACATGCTTGTAAGTTACTTGTTTTGATTGTTCATCTCTTGTCCTTAACAGAGTGATCCATGATTCCCTGTCTTTTCCCCAAGAGTTCTGAGTGATTACCCTCCTATCTGGAAGAACTGCTATCGTCCAGCAGGCATGAGAAGAACACAAGTGTAGGGTGTTCCATACAGGAAAGACCCCATCTGGAAAACAGACTTTTAAGACTTATTAAAACAAACTTCCAAAGAAAACAAAGTGACCAATTTTACTTTAAGTATTGATTCTCAATGATAGTCAAACAGGTCAGTATCAGGCAAAAACAATCTAATTGGAGAATTGGTTAGCTCTTCACTAATCTTCAAGCCAACTATATTTTCAGAAGCATTCAGAAATATAAAGATACATATCTTCTTGCAGAAGATTTTTTAAATAGCTTATATGCAATGTAAAAAAAGCAAAATTATCTGTTGTAAATAATTCAAAGCATCAGAAAAAAAATACTAACCATTATAATTAAACTACACATGTAACTATATATTGATATTGCATCCAGGTCCTCTATGTTGGTAAAATTATTTTTCTAGTCATCTTTTATAAAAGCCTTCCAAATACAAACAGATGCAGAAAATATGCACATTCATAAATTTGCCTCAGAACTGCTAGGAAAAGGCAGTGAATGAACTACTGACAAATCTGCTCGGAACAGAGCCTATCCGGTCCTTCTTAATAAACAACAGCCTAAATACACTGGATTTAAAAAAAAAAACTGAAGCTATATTTGAGGTGAACATCTGAATTGTTGGCATGGACTGAACATTCCATTGTTGCGTCTCCAACTTAAATGTATAACACATAACACAAAAATAATGAAATTCCTAAACTAACCCCCCATAAGGACATCTAGTAAAAATATTCCCAAATTAAAAAATGTATTCATTTAGATTATGGTATTCCCAATTTCCTCGGTAATGAGATACGAAGCTATTTATCCACTCTTTGGATAATTTTGGAAAACCCTGTAAAGAGCAGCAGTTCAATTATTTTTTCTCTTCTCTGCAATCTTCAAAAGTCTGACCAATTTCTGGGCAACTTTTTAAAGAAAAACTACCTATTATCTCAATATGGATGAAGGTAGGTGGAGGAAGGGGAAAGTGGGCAAAGAAGTCACGTAAGTTCTAATTAATAGCATAATGCATTTTTGGAAAGGAGTTCCTGGGTTGCACAACAGTTAACGAGTTCAGCTGCTAACCGAAAAGTTGGAGGCTTGAGTTGACCCAGAGGCACCTCAGAAGAAAGGCCTGGAGATAGACTTCTGGAAAAGTAGATCTAAATCATTCCTGAACTAAACCATTCAGGAAGCCAACTCTTCAGACAAAGACTAGACTGGACTATAAATCTAAATAATACACATGAAGATTGTGTCTTAGTTCAAGTAGATACACAAGACTAAATTGGCAGCTCCTGCCGGAGGCGAGAGGAGAGGGCAGAAAGGGATAGTTGCTGGTTGAACAGACACAGGAAATCCAGGTTGGAAAGGGGGAGTGTGCTGTCACATTATAGGGACAGCAACTAGGGTCACATAACAATGTGTGTATAAATTTTTGTATGAGAAACTAACTTGAGCTGTAAACTTTCACCTAAAGCAAAAAAAGAAAGAAGGAAAACCCTGTGAAGCACAGTTCTACTCTCACACATACAGGGGCTCACCATGAGTTAAAATCAGTCTGACAGTGTCTTAGTCATCTAGTATTGCTGTAACAGAAATACCATAGGTAGATGGCTTTAACAAAGAGAAATTTATTTTCTCACAGTCTAGTAGGCTACAAGTCCAAATTTAGGGCTCCAGGGGAAGGCTTTCTCTCTCTGTCGGCTCTGGAGGATGGTCTTTGTCATCAATCTTCCCTTGGTCTGGGAGCTTTTTAGCACAGGAACCTCCAGTCCAAAGAACACACTCTGCTCCCAGTGCTGCTTTTTTGGCGGTATGAGGTCCCCATGTCTCTGGGCTCGCTTCTCTCTTTTATATCTCAAAAGAGATTGGCTCAAGACACAATCCAATCTTGTTAGATTGAGTCCTGCCTCGTTAACATAACTGCTCCTATCCCACCTCTTTAGCATCATGGAGGCAGAAAGTACAACTCATAGGAAAATCACATATGATGACAAAATGGTGGACAATCATATAGGACTGGGAGTCACGGCCTAGCCTAATCAATACATACATTTTTAGGGGACACAATTCAGTCCATGACAGACAGCAACTAGTGTAGTATCTCAGTAATTTTCCACAGCACCCCCTAGCCACTAACTTGTTTCCTGTTCCATACTGATCTTCAAGCAGAACTTGCTTTTTATCACAGAAAATGTCAAAAACCCTGCTTTGCAAAGATAGGAAATTACTGAAGGGAATGTAGCTTTGTGTAATGTTGAAACTGTGGGTTACTTTGAGACAGTAGTTTGCACGGTATTCAGCAGCTGTTGAGTACCGCTGTGGTTCCTTCAAAATTTCAAATGTCCTGCAGCGCCACTGGGAGTTCACCACGGCACCCTGAGCGGCTCCATCATGCTTTGGAAACTGCAGCACTATGGATTTCTTTCACTCATTTTCTTTTTAAGAATTTTTTGTGTATATGTTTATGTGTGAAATGTACCTGTAATTTTCATCTCTGGTTTTGTCTTTTTCTGAGCTTGGTTCTAAGATTTTACTAGCCTTATGTAATGCAATGGAATATATTCTCTCTTTTCCTACTTTTTTTTTTTTTATAAGACTGGAATGATCTGTTTCTTGAAAGTTCAGTGGAACTTCCTGTAAAACCATCTGGGTCTGGAGTTTGTGGGAAGACTTTAAACTACTTTCAATTTATTTAATAGCTCTTGGACTATTCAGACCTTCAATTCTTCTTGACTTAGTTTTAGGAATTTATATTTTTTCAGAGATTTTAAAATTTTATCTAAGGTTTTTAATGTATTAGCATAAATTGGTTTATATTAATCTCATCTTTTAAATCTCTGGGATAACTATAGTAATGTTCCCTTTTATTTACTTATATTATTGATTTTTATATTATATTTCTTTATTGTTATTATTGACTTATAGACCCATTGCCATCAAGTCAATTCCAACTCATAGCAATCCTACAGGATGGAGTGGAGCTGCCCCATAGGGTTAATATAGTCACACTGTGGCAGGCAGCCTCAGAGCCCAGCCCTTCTAAGAGACACTCGCTCTGGTGGCTTATCCTCCTACACGGAGCAGCATAAGCTGCACTTTCTTCTCAAATTGTCCTTGACAAGATAACCACCAAACGGGCTATAGGTGGCCTCAACCCACCTCTGGGTGGAGACTTAGCATCCTAATAAAAAAAAAAATGAAGAAAAATCCACCCCTTCCTCCGTCCTGGAGAATCGAACCATTGTCTAAAGAAAACACCTCGTCATCCCTAAGCTCTGAGCACCTGTATGAAAGTCAATCCTGAATATTCATGGTGAATTTGCATTTCCTTGTCTGCTGTCTGTAAAAGCTCACATCCCCAGGCTGCCTGCAAGCAGTCTTGGAGGCAGCAGCCCCAACTGCTTCTTTACTTGCACAACGAAATAAAGGTGTCTTCTCATCTCCCACCTTGGCCTCTTGTTTATTGGCTGCATCAAGTCATGCCGAGCAGAACCTGCCATTTCCACCCAGCAACAACTTAGCCTATCTTTTGATTAGTATGCGTGTAGGATATACTTTCCATTCTTTTAATTTCCAACTCTGCATAGCATTACTTGAGTAGGCATGTCTTATAACCAGCACATAGCTGAATTCGTTCAATCCTTCCTATCTCTCCTTGATGAGTTTAGTTCATTTATATTTACTTCCTTTACTATGGGAATTACATTATTACATAACAGAAGGAAGGGGTCATGGAGCTACCTTATAGTTTGTTAGCCACACCACTACTAGCCCCAATCCCATAAACTTTCATCATTCACAAGCCAATGGACCTGCCTTCTGGGTTTCCTGATGTCAGGTAGAAAGAGATGTAACTTCCAAGGATTTTCATACAGTAACTGACAAGGAGAGAACCACATGCTACCTTGATTCGATTCTAATGAGTTAAAACTTAAATATTTAAGTATTAGTTAGAATTTAAGTTTGGATGCATACAACAAATAACTAAATTAACAATGATTTAAACCAAACTGGCCTTTATTTCTTTCTCATTGAGCAGTCCAGGGGTAGGTGGTTCAAGGGTTGTTCAGGTTCAGGCTCCCCAGATGATGTAGAGGCCCTGGCTATGCCTACCTTGTTGCTCTGCCATCCGTAAAGCATTGCTCTCCTAACAGGTTTACATTCTAAGCAGCAGGATACAAGAAAAGAGGATGGACGCAGCCCAGAAGTTGTATAGATCACATCCCCTCACATCCTATTGGCCTTAACTCACTCATGTGGCCATGCCTACTGTCTTAGGCTGGGTTCTCTAAAGAAGCAAAACCAGTAAAGCATATAAATATATAGAGAGATTTATATCAAAGAAATGGCTTATGTGCTTTTTTTTAGAGGCTGTTACATCCCAAGTCTGTTGGGCAACAAAGAATCCTTTCCCGATTCACATAGCCGCAGGGGCTGGCGAACCCAAGATCAGCAGACTGGAGAGCTGGGCTGTTGCTCACAGGCTGTGAAGATTGATGAATCTCAAGATTGGCAGGCAAGGCCACAGGTAAGCTGTTAGCTCAAGTCCCAAGAACTGGAGGTCAAACGAACAGGAGCTAGCTGCAGGATCTAGAACAAACAAAAGCTCCAGCAAGGAGAGCAGGAAGTACTAGGGGGCGGAAAGCAGAGAGATGAAGACTGAGGGGGCGGTGAGCCACCACAGGCCCTGCCCCTGCTGGTACCAGTCACAGCAGATCCCATCATGGGGGTGATCATGTATCAAATCTCAACAGGGAAGTGATCACAACATTATACAACTGCCAAAGCACTGAGAATCCTGGCCCAGCCAAGTTGACATACAATCTTAACCATCACGCCTACCAACGGAGGCTGACAAGTGTCGATTTATTCTGAGTAGTCAGTTATGTTTTAAACAAAAAATCACGGAGTCCCTCTCCACAGGAAAAGGGGAGAATGAAAATTAGGAGACAATCAGCACTCTGCTAGAGTGAATCCTAACCCCGCTTCAGGCACTGTTTTTCTTTCAGGCTTTTCCTGAGTTAGCTAAAGGAATTAAGGACAGGGAAACCCTTTTTCTTAAATCTCCCTAGACCTCCTAATGACACAATCAAATCGTGCTCTTCTAAAATGGGGTATTAAGAACAAAAAAGATGTTTATCTATTGGACAAGAGGGTCAAGGAAATAAGCCAGTGTGTACCATATTACATGGCTGGAGTTGAATCTTTTTTGTTGTCCCACTCTCTTTTGGCTTCAGAATTAGGCCTGTACCTCCCAAGCTTATCTTCTCAAATGTGGTTTAACTAGAAATACAGGTCTATTTTTCATGGGTTATCCTAAGACCTACTCATTAGGAAAGGAGCCTGGTGGCATGATATGATGTCTGTTCAAACCTACCCAGTGTCTTTGCTGGAGAAAGACTTGGTAATCTGCTCCCATAAAAATTACAGCCCAGGGAACTGTATGGGGCAATTTTACTCTGTCATATGGGGTAGCTATGAGTCAAAATCCCCTCAAGGATGCCTTAAAAAAAAAAAAAAAAGAACTCATTAGGACCAGGATTTATTTCTTACAGGATCAACTGTTTTGCCTTACTTGAAAAAACAAAATAACTAAAATGTTTTTGTGGTCCAGCTGACAGTGATGGGGAAAAGTGTTTCACATTATTTTTTTCATAGTGCTTGGAGTTTATGTACATATTGGAAACATGTTCACATTTCCGTAGCTGTTAAAGCAAAGTAATCAGAAATAAAGCTGCTTGTTTAAGCTAGGGGAGTTGGTTTGCTGTGTGCACATGGGGAGGAGACCT
Source organism: Loxodonta africana (assembly GCF_030014295.1). Lineage (NCBI taxonomy): Eukaryota > Metazoa > Chordata > Mammalia > Proboscidea > Elephantidae > Loxodonta > Loxodonta africana. The sequence goes on along the minus strand of NC_087345.1, from coordinate 169,471,364 downwards.
GCAAACATGCATGTATACATGCATGCATCATAGTAAAGGTCTTGAAGTATAGCCCTAAATGTTAGCGGTGGTTTTCTCTGGCTAGAGGAATGAGGCAGGGGTGGGGAAAGTGCACTGCCTTCTCAAAAAAAGAAAAGAGATGTGTCACTCTCTCTTGCCTGTCTTCACTTGATCCAAACTGTAATGTCTGAAGCAACAATCCCATGAAGTTCGCGGAATATATTTGGCAGGACTTGTATTTTGACTTCGATATTTTATTTCTTTAGTCTTTCTATGGGGAGGTGTTTTGGGGTCAAGAATGGGGAGAACTAATATATAAGCTTGTTCTTATACTTCCGTATCTGTTGGTTACCTGAATTTCTAATTTTTCCTAAAATGGCTCTGTCTTAGTTATCTAGTGCTGCTATAACAGAAATACCACAAATCAATGGCTTTAACAAACAGAAATTTATTCTCTCACAGTTAAGGAGGCTAGAAGTTCAAATTCAGGGCACCAGCTCTGGGGGAAGGTTTTCTCTGTCTGTCACCTCTGGGAGAAGGTCCTTGTCTCCTTTCAACATCTGTAGGCCTAGCATTCCTTGGAGATTTCCATGTGTCTTGGCACCAATCTTCCCCTGGGTCTAGGAGGTTCTCAGTGCAGGGATTCCAGGTCCAAAGGATGCACTCCACTTCCAGCTCTTATATCTTGGTAGTAGTCAGATCCTTCCACTCTCTGTTTGCTTCTCTCTCCTTTTATCTCTTGTAAGATAAAAGGTGTGACTTAAGCAAGTATATGACTTGAACACAGCATTGGCTTGAGTCATGCCTTTAATCAAGGTGTGGAATCAAGTTACTACCTTACATAAGTCACAGCCTTACTCAAATCACACCTTTGCTTGAGTCACACCTTTTATCTTACAAGAGATAAAAGGAACGAGAAGCAAGCAAAGAGTAGAGGGACCTCACTACCACCAAGAAAGAAGAGCCAAGAGTGGAGCATGTCCTCTGGACCCAGGGTCCCTGTGCTCAAGATACACCCTACCCTAATCCTGAGGTTTAGAATTTACAACACACAATACCACAAAACGGAGGACAATTGCACAACACTGGGATTACACATATTTTTGGAGGACACAATTCAATCCATGACAGACTCCACGTGATTTGTCTTATTTAAAAACATCAATGCAATACAATGTCACCTTAGTTTTTTTCTAATCAGTCAGTTAATTCTTACAACAAACATTTGAGCTTGTTAAGTGTTCCAGGATGACATTAACTAAACTGAAATTTGTTTGTTTAAATACAGTCTCCCTTATTCCTTTTACTAACCTTTCACCTTTGTTTTCTCATATGACAATTCTTTGTTTCTGGGATGCAAAACTGAAAAATACAGTGACATTTGCTCTGGAAATCTTATCCTCTTATTTTTTTCTTTTAAATCGTACGCCCAAGTAGGTTTTTTTTTTTTTTTAGGGATAGATCCTGAAAAAAAAGTCAAATCTCACCGAATCAGTCAGAAACGGAAGTTACTAAAACTGGAGGAAGCCCAATGAATCTTGGGGAAAAAGTTTCAAAACACAAGCATTTACTTCCTCTGAAACTTAGAAAGACCTGAGGAATATGTGAGCTACATGAACCCAGGATGGTTGTTTGTCACACTGTTCCACCTTCCAATCAGCTGGACACAAATCCCAGCTTATAGCAACAGGTTCCAAGGATTAGAACGTGGATAACTTTGGGGGGACATTGTTCAGCCCACCACATGAGCCCCATCTTCACCCACAAAATATCTGCAGGGTCTTTGTTTGGGCAAAATGTGACCCCCATCCAAAGGGAAGAATGCCTATTTGCTGTAATAATAGAAGTATTATCCTAAGAGTAGGCAGGGTTCTGTGCATATTATGTTAAGAAAATGTGTCTTTTCCTTAATAAAAAAAATGGATCTCAAATGCAATGTCCTTGGGAATTAGTATTTGTACTTAGAAGGACTGTATGTATGAGTCTTTGTTTGACCTTCAGAGCATAATGGATGTTTGTACTAAATAAAATATTCTAAGATTTCTGGTGGTTTACCTCAATATTCAAATGGATACTTTTTTTTTAAATGGTGGGGTAGGGGTATAGGTTCTGATAACCATGTAGATATATGAGGTAACATTATTCCAGTGCCCTGTATTTCATAAAACCAGGTCTTCGTTTCTAATACTGCATGTGGTGCAATGGATGGTTTTTTTGTGGCCTTTCTAGCCATGGTCTTGTAACTGCCACCCAAGTGATGGGGCGGGACTGCGTGATAGGGTAATTGTGGCCCACCAAAGGGATTGGTCAGTTTTGCCTTCCTGCTGGGCTTGAAATGAGCCGGGAAAGAGAAGATCCCACCACCACCAAAGAAAAACAGCCAGGAGCCAGCACATCCTTTGGACCTGGGATCCTGTGCTGAGAAGCTCCTGGACCAAGGAAACCGAGCAAGCTGTAACCCTGAAGACGGCGAGAAGTGGTGGAAGAGAAGTGGTGGCAGAGAAGCAGTGGCAGGAGAGACCGCACAATAGGCTTCCTGGCCATGCGGTAAGAAAGCCGAGTGCCTTTGGGCAGAGGCAGAGGCAGAGGCAGAGGGCCAGGGAGAGGTGTGCCTGCAAGCACGGCTGGGAAGAGGCTGTCCTGATGGAAGAACCATATCCTGTGTATTTCTGAACCTGAATTGTAACCTATCACTTCCTTAATAAACCCCGTAATCATGAGTATTGTCTGTGAGTTCTGTGTGGTCATTGCAATGAATGATCTAACTCAGCACAGTACAGAGTGCCATGGGATGGATGGTTGGTGTCAGAATTGGTAAAGATGGAGGATAGGGGGCATCTCTGACCTCCACCTCATAGGAATCAGCCTTGGGCTGTTGATCTTGATTCTCCTTCCCCCTTGTGAAGTTAGAGGAAGTCAGACATCACCCCCCATGCCATTTTTACAAATACCCTTCTCCAATAAAAGGAATCAGGGCTCCTTGGAGAAATGGCTGATATAACCTGGAGCAGTAGATATAACCTGGAGCATCTTGTAGTGCCAGAAATCACAAAAGTGTGTTTTTAAAAACCCACATTGCCAGGGTTATGTCCAAGAAGCACAGGAGCCAATTGAAAAAGCACCCAACGGCCAAAGCTAGAACAATTTGAGTAATACAATAAACAACATACTTTTGGATTATGAACCAAAGTATAAAATAAATATCTATGAATCTGTGCTGTGGTAGAGACAAATCTCCCATGCAAAAGAATTCCAAAAAATTTATATTTGGGAACTCTCTGTACTACTTTCTCAATTGTTTTGTAAATCTAAAGCTGTTCTTAAATAAAATCTATTCAAAATATTGTTTAGTTATACCTTACATTATTTAGAAGCAGACTATCAACTCAAAAGAAAAATAGAAAGGTAAATTCCCACCCCTGAGCTACCATAAGCCTTTTCATAACACTTATCCTTCTGTATTATAACTGACAGTATCTCACTTTAGTCTGTCTGTAAAGTCTTTAAGGAATGAGACTATATCTGACTTATTAACCATTGTTATAATATAGTGTCTGCTATTTAGATTTTTTTTAATAAATATTTGCTAAGTGAAAGAATAGCAGCTATACTGATTTTGAGTAATCTTTAGCGATTAAAAGTAAATGAATCCTTTTAAAGTAACTTTGAGTACAGAGTAGATACTCAGTTCTGATGAAGATGGTCTGTAAGTTTAAACCTAGAGGCGCTCTCTCTTTATAATATGTAACAACAGTTGATTAAAAAGAGCTTAAAAGAGGACATTAAAAGGACCATACCAGAAGTTCTGTCTAGCAGTATTGTGGATTAGTGCTCAGAATATATCTCACACTGCAGAGATATAAATGTTATGTGAAGTACCAAAAAAAAAAAAAAAAAAAGATACTCTACATGCATATCTGCATTGTCTACAACAGGATCAGCAAAATTTTTTTTAATAATTTTATTTTGCATTGTTGAGAATATACACAGGAAGACATACACCAATTCAACAATTTCTACATGTGACATTATATTCTTCAAATTGTGCAACCATTCTCATTCTCCTTTTCTGAGTTGTTCCCCATTAACATAAACTCACTGCCCCCTAAGGTTCCCATCAAATCTTTTGAGTTGCTGTTGTCAATTTGATCCCATATAGACAGACCTTAAAAGAGCATAATGCTCAAGGCAGACATTTTTTACTAGTTAAGCTAAACTATCGTTTGGCTTTAAGAAGGCTTCAGTGACATTTTTGGTTTAAGGTTTAAAGATTATCTCAGGGCAATAGTTTCAGGGATTTGTCCAGCCTTCACGGCTCCGGGATATCTGCAGTCCATTAAATTTGAAATTCTGTTCAGTATTGTCACCCTTTTGATCAGGATTCTTCTATAGAATTTTGATCAAAATGCTCAGTAATGGTAGCTGGGCACCATCTAGTTCTTCTGGTCTCATGGCAAAGGAGGCAGTTGTGCATGGAGGCAATTAGCCACACATTCCATTTTCTCCTCCTATTCCTGACTCTCCTTCTTCCTCTGTTGCTTGAGGTGAATAGCCAACAATCGTTGGCTGCTTGCAGGCTTTCACTTTATGGTAATGGAAAAGTCGCATTGATTAACAGTAGGGTTGCACAGCTGATTAACGTAATTGCTGTCCATAAGTTGTACATCTGTAAGAAGTTGAATTGCAAAAGTTGTGTGATAGATATATTTAAAACGACAACAACAACAAAAAAAAAAGAGTAGCTGCTGAGGCTGCTTATGTACAACCAAACACCTTATGTGATTTGGTTCCTTGGTTTGGAGGTTTAGGTTCATGGCTTTTTCATGGGGACATGAAACATGTTTTGCTGTGTATATTCTCAGCAACAACAACGAAATAAAATTCTTAAAAAAAATTTAAAGTATAAGCCTGGTTGTTGCTGATATTGTTTTCAGTGGAGCTTCCAGACTAAGATGGACAAGGAAGAAAGGACTGGCAATTTATTTCTGAAAACTAGCCAATGAAAACTCTATAGATCACAATGGTCTGATCCACAACCAAGCATGGAGATAGCTCAGGATGGGGCAGTGCGCGGTTCCGTTGCACAAGGAGTTGCCCTGAGTCAGAGGCCAACTTGACAGCAGCTAACAACAATCACCAGAATGAAAATTAATTCAAAATGAATCAATGACCTAAATATAAGAACTAAAACTATAAAACCCTTATAAGAAAACATAGGAGTAAAGCCTCAAGACCTTGTTTTTGATAATGGATTCTTATATATGACACCAAAAGCATGAGCAATAAAGCAAAAAACAGATAAACTGGACTTCATCAAAATAAAACCTTTCGTGCATCAAAAGACATCATCATGAAAGTGAAAAGACAGAATGAGAGAAAATTTTGTAAATCATATATCTGATAAGGGTTTAATATCCAAAATACATAAAGAACTTCTACAACTCAACAACAAAAAGACAAACAACCTAATCACCAAATGGGCAAATGACTTGAATAGGCATTTCTCCAAAGAAAATATGCAGATGGAAAATATGCATATGAAAAGATGCTTAACATAAGTCATTAAAAAAATAAATCCAAGCTACAATGAGATACTGTTTCACACCCACTAGGATTGCTATGGAAACCCTGGTGGTGTAGTGGTTTAAGTGCTATGGCTGATAACCAAAAGGTCTGCAGTTCAAATCCACCAGGCAATCCTTGGAAAACTCTATGGGGCAGTTCTACTCTGTCCTACAGGGTTGCTGTGAGTCGGAATTGACTTGACAGCAACAGTTTTGGGTTTTTTTGGTTTAGGATTGCTATTATCAGGAAAATAGAAAATAAAAAGTGTTGACAAGGATGTGGAGAAACTGGTACCATCATGCATTGCTCATCAGATTGTAAAATGGTGCAGCCACTGTGAGAAACAATTTGGCAGTTCCTCAGAAATTTAAACATAGGATTATAATCTACCTCAGCAATTCCACTCCTAGGTATATACCCGAAAGACTTGAAAGCAGGGACTCAAGCAGATACTTGTGTTCATAGCAGCATTATTCACAATAGCCAAAAGGTGGAAACAACCCAGGTGTCCATCAACAGGTGAATGGATAAACAAATGTGGTATACCCGTACAATGGAATATTATTTAGTCACAAAGAGAAATGGAGTTCACATACATGCTACCACATAGAGGAACCTTGAAAAAACTAAGCTAAGTGAAATAAGCCAGACACAAAAGGACAGATATTGTATGATCCCACATATACGAAATACCTCAAATAGACAAATGCATAAAGACAGAAAGCAGATTAGTAGTTACAGAGGCTGGATCAGGGGGCAATGCGGAATTATTTTTTAAGGGGTACTGAGTTTCTGTTTGGGGTGATGAAAATATTTTGGAAATAGTGAAGATGGTTGCACAATATGGTGAAGGTAATAAATGTCACTGAATTGTACACTTAAAAATGGTTAAAACAGCAAATTTTTTGTTATATATATTTTACCACAGTAATTTTTTTTTTTAAAGAAAGCAATGTTGAGGTACAGAAACAAGTTGCAAAATGATAGATGTGATATTCACCTATTCCTCGCTTATTGACTATCTCGTCATCTGACATTTTGCATTTACAACAATAGTGAAAAATCTACTATTTGACTATTTTGCTCATTAACGACATATGTCTGGCAGTAATGAATGCCCAGGTGCAAAGCAAGAGTAATGTTGGCTGTGATGGATAAGGTTATATGTCAACTTGCCTAAGTCATGATCCTCAGTGGTTTGGCAGTTATGTAATGGTGTAGTCATATTTCATTTTGTGATCCGATGTGGTCATCCTCCATTTTTGCATAATGTTGATTTTCACATAACAACCTGGTTTTTGGAACCTAACCATGTCAATAAGTAAGGAGTGGGTCTATATGTACCCATTCCTCATTTATCAAATTATATATATATAAGTTTATATAAAGTTTCAAATATGTCAAACAAAAATGTATATTTTTATCACTGTTCAAAAACTTCACAAGAACCAAAAGTCTGAATGGGAAAAATAGTCACCAATTTAAAGAGAGTGAATAGCTTTATGGAGGGAGAGGGGAAGAATAACGAAATCAGGGAAAGCCAGAAAGGGGGCTTTATCTATATCTGTTTTATTTAAAAATAAATCGGACAGATGTTAAGATTCATTAAATCTGGATCTTAAGTACATAGATGCTTTGCTCTGTATTTTCTGTACCTCTAAAATATTTCATAAATTAAAAAATATTTTATAAAAACAAAAATCTTTCAATTGGGAGCTTAGATGAAATTACATTTGTCATGGATTGAACTGTCTTCCAAATATATGTGTCAACTTGGCTAGGCCATGATTCCCAATATTGTGTAATTGTCCTCCATTTTGTGATCTGATGAAATTGTCCTCCGTTTTTTAGTATTTGGAAATAAAAAACCCATTGCCATCAACTCAGTTGTGACTCATAGTGACCCTATAGGACAGAGTAGGATGGCCCCATATGGTTTCCAAGGCTGTAAATCTTTATGGAAGCAGACTGCCACATCTTTGTCCCACACAGTGACTGGTGGGTCCAAACCACAGACCTTTTGGTTAGCAGCCTAATGCTTTAACCACTACACCACCAGAGCCCCATATTGTGTAATTATGTGTTGTGAATCCTAAACTTCTGTATGTTAATGAGGCAGGATTAGTGTAGGATATATCTTGACTCAAGTCACAGCCTTCTTCAAGTCAAGTCCTTACTTAAGTCACACCTTTGCTTGATTTGCATCTTTTATCTTGCAAGAGAAAAAAAGGAGAGAGAAGCAAGCAGAGAAGAGAGGGATACAACTAGCACCAAGAAAGAAGAGTCAGGAGCTGAGTATATCCTTTGGACCCAGAGTCGCTGCACTGAGAACCTCCTAGACTCAGGGAAGATAGATACCAAGACACACGGAGATCTCCAAGGAACTAGGAAGCAGAAGCCAAAGAGACAAGGACCTTCCTCCAGAGCCAAGAGAGAGAGAAAACTTTCCCCTACAGCTGGCCCTCTGAATTCAGGATTCTAGCCTCCTAAAATTTGAGAAAATAAATTTCTGTTTGTTAAAGTCACCCACTTGTGGTATTGCCATTATAGCAGCACTAGATAACTAAGACAACGCTCATGCTGTTAAATTGCTTAACATATACTGTATTCTTAGATATTACAAAATTAAATATCAGCTGGCCTCCATACAAAATGTATGATTAATGAGTTTGCTAGGATTTGCCATCTCTGCCTACTGCTCGTTTATTTCTCTGTTCTTTTGTTTGTCTACCCTTTCTTCAGGCATAACACAGAAAGAATGTTAGATCAACAACGGCAACAATTTAAAAAATATTCTATTTTAAATATACAGAAAGGATGATACCTTCAGCTAATAAGTTTTGAATTCTATCAGCAGCTCAGCTTAAATATACTAATATGGGTCGTATCATCAGATTTCACGGTTTCAAAAAGATGCATGTGTTAATATACTCAGAAAAGCAGGTCATCCACCAAACAGGAAACATACATGGGATGCATTGTACAGGCAAAGGGCCTATCCCATTCTACAGCTAAACAGCAACACTCTACCATGTGGTTCTCATCAAAGACCTTAAAAGTGCATTTCATATAATAATATAAAGAGACAACCCTAGATGAAACACAGGCCCAAAGCATATACATTTCAGGATTCAGTAGAGGCGTTTCAACTGTATAACATGTGTAATCTTTTGTAGTACATAAATTGAATTTTTATAGGCCTGTGCAGAATCCATAAAGAACCATATCTTCTTTTTATATCCTTTCTGCCATTACTTTGTATAATTGTTGTCATTCATTCTTTGGATTGTGTTAATTAGGTGGTATGGCCCCTCCATCCCTGTAAAATGACTTTGAGACACTGGTGTTGAAGAGCAGTGACTGTCAAGGCAAGGAGCAACCAGGAAAGAGAGGAAACAGACTTAGTAGGGATGGAGGTAGTGACCAGAGCACAGAGGTGAGGAGTGGGAAGACCAAGAGGAAAAAGGCAGAAAGGCAATTAAAGAATCTAACTTTACCCTAGGATACCTGCTCCCAAGGCCACCTAACCAGCCCAAATGATTCAGCAAACAGTTAAAATCCTCAGCTGCTAACTAAAATGTTGGAGGTTCAAGTCCCTCAGAGACACCTCAGAGGAAAAGCCTGGTGATCTACTGAAAAATCAGCCATTGAAAACCCCATGAAGCACAGTGTTCTACTCTGACATACATGGGGTCACCATAAGTTGGAGTCAACTCAGCGGCATCTTTTTTCGTTTTGTTTTTTCATCAGAAACTATGCAAGCAAGAAGACAGCAGAGTAAAATATTTGAACTGTTGAAGATAAAAAACCACCAATCTTGAATTCTGTATCAAGAGAAATTATCTTTCAAAAGTGAAAAAGCAAGGAGCTACCACTCCATACCTATTAAAACCCGACCCAGTACCCTATGGGACATAGTAGAACTGCACCATAGAATTTCCAAGGAGTGCCTGGCAGATTCGAACTGCCAACCCTTTGGTTAGCAGCCGCAGCACTTAACCACTACACCACCAGGGTTTCCACATACCTATTAAAATTTTTTTTTTTTTTAGAATAGCTAAAATCCAAAACACTGACAACACCAAATGCGGGTGAGGATGTGGAGCAACAGGAACGCTATTCATTGCTAGCTGGCATGCAGAATGGTAGAGTCACTTTGGGACAGTCTGGCAGTTTCTTACAAAGCTAAAAGTAGGCTTGCTATATGACCCAGCAATCACATTCCTAGGTATTTACTCAAATGAATTGAAAACTTACGTCTACACAAAAACCTGCACGTGAATGTTTATAGCAGCTTTATTCATAATTGCCCAAAATTGGAAACAATCAAGATATCCTTCAATAGGTGAATGGATAAACAAACTGTGGTACGTCCAACAATGGAGTATTACTCAGTGATAAGAAGAAATGAGCTATCAAGACAGAGGCGTAACTAGGGTATGGCAGGTATGGCACTAGCCCTGGGCATATGGTGCCACTAAGCAGTTTCTGTTAACCCGCTATAGCAAGGGGTGTATCTACGGAAAACAGCACCTATGCAAGCACTGAAATTCCATCCCTGTCTAAACATACGACACTCTTCTTTTAGATAACTTTACAATAATTTCAGCTCATAAGCACAAGTCAAGCTCATTAATCTTTTAATTAACACTTTACCATGCTCGAGGAAGGATGTTGGGCCATACTGGGTTAATAGTACTGCTCGGTGGCCCCACCTGCCCAGGGCCACTGTTAATCAAGCTGCTAAAAGACATGGAGGAAACGTAAAAGCATATTGCTAAGTGAAAGAAACCAGTCTGAAAAGGCTACATACTGTATGATTTTATTTATATGGTATTTTGGAAAAGGCAAAACTAAAGAGATGACAAAAAGGTCAGTGGTTGCCAGGGGTTTGGGAGTGGGGGGAGAGTTGAATAGTAATGTACAGACTTTTTTAGGGCAATAAAACTATTTTGCACAGTATTGTAATGGTGGACACATAACACTGTAGATTTGCAAAAACACATAGAACTTTACAGCACAAAGAGTGAACCTTAACGTACGAGAATTTAAAAAAAAAATCATTTAGGAGGTTGTGGGGGATCCTAGAATGGTATACAGAATGTTACACACAAAAAAGAAAATCTTGAACTGTATTACAAATATATGAAAAAATCTCACTGAAGAGGTTGGGGGGAAAAGGTACTGACCTAAGTAACTTTGGAAATGAGTTTGTAAGACTAAAGGGAAAAGGAAGTGTATGTACATAAAGGAACAGTGCATAAACACTGCACATAACCACTGTTCTCTAGTTGATAAAGTTGTTTTCCTAGGGATACACGTTAACAATTTTGAAACTTCTATACATGTGTACTGTAACTGAGTAATTAAGTAAATGGATGATGGATGGCGGCAATGAGGCTTCTCACTGTAGGAGTGGGAGGTTACAGACAAGCCAAGGGAGAAGCCCAGAATGATCCACGTGATAATGGATTAGAGATGGAAGCGTCACTATGAACTCTAGTTTAGCATGATATAGATACAGTTAGTTCCAAATAGAAATATTTATGGATATGTGTATATACACAGGTTAGTATCCACGCATATGTTTTCTTGCTTTATCAGCTGAGGGGTCTAGAAGCAATGACACCCCAGTAACAATGAATACACCTAGCACCCAGATCTGGATTTCTAATACCCTTCTCCAATAAAAGGAACCCAGGCCTTGTAGAAAAGGCTGATTCTAAGAACAGGACGGGAAATATAGCCCGAAGCATCTTGTAGTGCCAGAATGTAAGAGAGTGTTTAAAAAAAAAAAAAACCAAAACACTGTATTGATGGGGATATGTCAAAGGAGCACAGAATCCAACTGAAAGCTGGATTATGACCCTAAGTATAAAATAAGTACCCATGGGTCCACACTAGTATAAATAAATGATTAAGTAAATTAGTAAGTGGGGGAAAAGAGACACACATCCCATGCAGATACATTTCAAATAACTGCGATAGATATGTCACTATCAAGGGAGTAGAACACAACTCTCCACTCCTTAAGTGTGAGCTGCACATAGTTGACAAGAAAAAAAAAAAAGGAGTGACTTTACAGTACAGAAACCTGACAAACTATCTCAGCCATGTAATGAAGGTTAACATCGGTAGTTATAAATCATGTCAACAGTACGAGTCCTTGTAAAATGTGAGAAAATGTCACTTTGCCTCTGACCCATGACCCCCACTCTAATCATGAGGAAAATATCGGACAAATCCCTATCGAGGGACATTCTACAAAACATATGACCAGTACTTCTCAAAACTGTCAAGGTTATCAACAAGGAAAGTCTGAGAAATGGTCACAGCCAAGAAGAACCTAAGAAGGCAGGATAACTAAATGTAATGTGGTATCCTGGATGGTATCCTTAAACAGAAAAAATGACGTTAGGTAAAAGCTAATGAAATCTGAATTAAGTATGGACTTTAGCTAATAACAATGTATTATTATTACTGGTCCATTAATTTTCACAAATACCATATGTCATGGATTGAATTGTATCCCCCCAAAATATGTGTCAACTTGATTAGGCCATGATTCCCAGTATTGTGTGGTTTTCCTCCATTTCGTGATTCTCCTATGTGTTATAAATCATAATCTCTGCCTGTGATTAAAAAGGATTAGGGTGGGATGTAACACCCTTGCTCAGGTCACATCCCTGATCCAATGTAAAAGGAGTTTCCCTGGGGTGTGGCCTGCACCACCCTTTATCTTACAAGAGATAAAAGGGAAGCAAACAGAGAGCGGGGGACCTCATACCACCAAGAAAGTAGCGCCAGGAGCGGAGTGCATCCTTTGGACCCAGGGTTCCCAAACGAAGAAGCTCCTAGTCCAGAGGAAAATTGATGAGAAGGACCTTCCTCCAGAGCTGATAGAGAAAGCCTTCCCCTGGAGCTGATGCCCTGAATTTGGACTTTCAGCCTACTTTACTGTGAGGAAATAAATTTCTCTTTGATAAAGCCATCCACTGGAAACCCTGATGGCGTAGTGGTTAAGTGTTACAGCTGCTAACAAAAAGGTCGGCAGTTCAAATCTACCAGGTGCTCCTTGGAAACTCTGTGGGGCAGTTCTACTCTGTCCTATAGGGTCGCTATGAGTCGGAATCAGCTCGTCGGCACTGGGTTTGGTTTTTAGTTTGGTTAAAGCCATCCACATGTGGTATTTCTGTTACGGCAGCACTAGATGACTAAGACACCATACTAATGCAAGATGTAATAATAGGGGAAACTAGGAGTGTGGTATATGGAAATCTCTGTACTTTCTTTGAAATTTTCCTGTAAACCTAAAACTATTCTAAAATAAAGATTTAATTAAAAAAAAAAAAAAAGGCAATGTGAGTAACTAGTGTCACAATTCTCTGGCATTTCAAGAACTAACCCACAAGAATGCATATATGTTATAAATAAATAAATAAATAAAACCAGTCGATTCTGACTCATATCAACCCTATAGGACAGACTAGAGCCGCCCCATAGAATGTCCAAGGACCACCTGGCGGATTTGAACTGCCAACACTTTGGCTAGCAGCCATAGCACTTAACCACTACGCCACCAGGGTTTCTCTGGCATTTCAAGAACTAACCCACGAGAATGCATATATGTTAAAAGAGGCAAATCCTGGATCTCTGGTTTCCGCTGGCTCTATTGTGTTGCCATAATGGTAATTATGAGAGCATTCCAAGATGGCTGTGAGATCAAAGAATATTAAAGCTGGGAACTACCTCAGAAAATCTCTAAAAGATTACAGTCAGAAAAACAGGTTGGAATGCCACCTCTGTCCCTTCTAACTGTGGGACTTTATGTAGGTTGCAATTACCTCAGATCGCTCAAATGTACAATAGAAAATGTATCCACTCTTTAGATTTGTTGTGAGAAGTAAATTAACGTATGTTAAAGGTCCTCATAACTGGACCAATGAGCAACATCATGATAAACAGAGAAAAGATTGAAGTTGTGAAGGATTTCATTTTACTTGGATCCACAATCAACAGCCATGGAAGCAGCAGTCAAGAAATCAAAAGACGCATTGCATTGGGTAAATCTGCTGCAAAGGACCTCTTCAAAGTGTTGAAGGGCAAAGATGTCACCCTGAAGATTAAGGTGCGCCTGACCCAAGCCATGGTATTTTCAATCACATCATATGCATGTGAAAGCTGGACAGTGAATAAGGAAGACCGAAGAAGAGTTGATGCCTTTGAATTGTGGTGTTGGCAAAGAATATTGAATATACCACAGACTGCCAAAAGAACAAACAAATCTGTCTTGGAAGAAGTGGGGCCAGAATGCTCCTTAGAGGCAAGGATGGCGAGACTGAATCTTACATACTTTGGACACGTTGTCAGGAGGGATCAGTCCCTGGAGAAGGACATCATGCTTGGCAGAGTACAGGGTCAGCGGAAAAGAGGAAGACCCTCGATGAGGTGGATTGACACAGTGGCTACAACAATGAGCTCGAGCATAACAACGATTTTAAGGATGGCGCAGGACCGGGCAGTGTTTCATTCTGTTGTGCATAGGGTCGCTATGAGTCAGAACCAACTCAACGGCACCTAACAACAACAACAACAAAGGGCCTAATAATATTGAAGTCATTCAATAAACAATATTGACCATAGTAGCATTGACAACAGTACTGACAATATGGACAACGGTATTGATATTAAAATAATTTGGTTATTAAAAAAAGTCAGTTGTATTTGTTAGGAAAGTGAGAGGAGAAACAAAAAAAGAGAGAGAGAGAGAGATACTCTTCTATATGAACTCACAAATTTACCATTTGCGTGACCTTCATTCCTTCCTGGAGTGCCAAGTTTCCATCTGTCATTCCCTTAGCCTGAATAACTTTCTTTAGACTGGTAGTGCAAGTGTGCTGGTAACAAATTCAGTTCTCCTCTACGCAAAAAATGTCTTTATTCCAACTTAAGTTCTGAAGGGTATTTTAGATGGATATAGAATTCTGGGTAAACAGGATTTTTTTTTTCCTTTTAACACATTTAATATGTTGTTTCATTGTCTTATGGCCTCCATTTTTTCTGATGAGAAGTAAGACATCATTTGTATCCGTGTTTCCCTTGCTATTCTCAAGGTTTTACTCTTTGAAACTCTGTTCTCAAATTTTGATTATTACATACAGAGGTGTGGCTTCCTTTACCTAAATTTATATTACTTTGGGTTCTCTAATAATTTTTTGAGGGGTGGAGGGGATCAGTAGGTTTCTATTTTTGAGTAAATTTTGGAAATTCTTAGCTATTATATCTTCAATTTTTATGCTGCATTCTCATACTCATCCTCTTCTGGGACTCCAATTACATACACACAAGAGCACTTAGTGTTTTCAGTCAGGTCCCTGAGGTTCTGTCCATTTATTATAGTCTTTTTTCTCTGTGTTCTTCAGACTGAATACATTCTATTGATTTATCTTCATGATTATGGTCCTTTCTTCTGCCATTTGTAATTCATTGTTAAGCTCATCCAGTAAACATTTCATTTCAAATATAGCACTTTTCATTTCTATAATTCCATATGTGCTTTTTTTTTTCCATTTCTAACTGAGATTACTCCTCTGTTAACTCATTATGGCATATTTTCCTTTAAGTCTTTGAACATATTCACAATAGCTGCTTTAAAGTCCTTATCTGCTAATTCTAGTGTCTGGACCATCTCAGGGTTGGTTTGTGTTGCCTCTGTGTTCATGTTTATTCACTTACCTATTAAATTTTGCTTTCATAAGGGCATTGTGAATGATGCATTGTAGAGACTCAGGATTCTGTTATCTTCCTCTGAATATTGTTGATTGTTTCCCAGTCGGCCGATCACTGGCTGAGGACCCTAAACTTCTTGTAGAATAGTTTTAAACTTTGTTAGGTCATGCCTGTTTCAGTTCTGTCCTCACCTCAAGGCAAATTTCTTTTGTTTTGTTTTGTTCTGTTTTTAACTCATCCAATCTTTATTCTAATTTACCAGTAAAGGAATTACAAATTATAGTTTTGGTTTGCTGCATACTAAACAGAGGGCCATTAAGAAGTGAATTATACATCATTAAAGACTTAAAAAGTCCACATCCTCCCTTCCTCTTACCCCATTCCATCTAACCTCCACAATTGAATTTGATTTCTTCTTATTCTGCCCTTCCAAAAGTGAGTATAAAACAAACAAAACAACTTAACATTCAACATAAACCCTTTGGAAGTCCTATATTTTGCAGAGATGTTGTTATATGAGAAAAAAAGGTAGCAACACTTGTACAAAAACCAAACCTGTTGTTATCGTGTTGATTTCAACTCGTATCAACTCTATAGGACACAGCAGGACTACCCCATAGGGTTTCCAAGGAGCAGCTGGTAGATTCAAACTGTTGGCCTTTTGGTTAGCAGTCGAGATCTTAACTGCTGTGCCAAAGCAAATTTCTTAGTTGTGGGATGTAGTCTTTACTCCTAAGCCATGGCCATTGTAGGATTACATGTAAAGCCCAACATGTCTGCTCTAACTTGGTGGAATTCCAACTCTGCCACTTGTTTAGTGGGTAGCGACTGAGATACCTGCTCAATGCCTTCAGCCTTCCCACTCCCTATAGTCTCCCTACACATGCATTCAGATATACACATGGTTTACAGAACAGGATTTGAGGGGTGTTTTTAACTATGTTGTGGCTTTCCCATTTGTAGCTTAATCCTATCTAGGATAAAAAAATTTCAGATGCTCTGGTAGCTCCAAATTTCATGCTTTGAGACCTCAGTTCAATAAGACTGGAGCTTTCTGCTTCAGTTCAAGCCACCCTGCACCTCACAGATTAAGGTATCCCCTTATGGGAGAAGCCATACATATGTGGATGGCATTCAGTATGGTCTCTTTCTTCCAAGGTTGAATCTTTTCCATTTTCTGCCTGTTTTTGGTGGCTCTTCAGTGTCTTCAAACAGTTGTTTTTGTATTTTGTGCAGTTTATAACTTTTATCTGTGCAGTTTATAACTTTTAGCTGTGTGAGGGTTAGTCTGGTATAAACTACTCCTCTATTATCAAGCATCATCATTTTTATCTCTTAGAAAAAATATTCTAGTAACAAGTGTGGCAGTTGAATTGATTAGAGGCAAGATCAGATTTAGAAACCAATTGTAAAACTTTAATAGTACAGGACATAGTTGCAGTAAAGGAGGTATTTTGGAGCCCTAGTGGTGTAGTAGTTGAGAGTTTGGCTGCTAACCAAAAGGTTGGCAGTTCAAATCCACCAGCTGCTCTTTGGAAACCCTATGAAGCAGCTCCACTCTGAGAACTGACCCGACAGCACACAACAACAACAACAGAGGAGATATCTAATGAAGACCTGAACTAAGGATAAACAGTGAGGATTAAGGAAAAGGAAAGAAATTAAGAATGTTAATGAAGTAGCATCTATTGGACATTGTCAATGATTGGATAGGAAGTCAGAGGAAAGAGCCTAGGACCTCCTGGCTTTCTGGCTTGGGTAACTGATGTTCAGATAGGGATATACAAGTAAGGCATTCTCGGAGGAGAGAATAGTCAATTGAGTTTTAGAAATACGAGGTTTAAGGATCCCATGAGGCATTCGAAAGTTGGTTATAATGATTTGGGCCTCAGAAAAAGGTCTCTGTGGGAAATATAGACTTTAAAATCAAAAGTTGCAACCAGGAGTTTAGATGAGATCTCCTAACTAGAATATGCAGAACAGGAGCTCATAACTCATTGTTCCCAGGCTCTTCAAGATGTATGCAAAATTGTGGAATATAAAACAAATGACAATTTGGAGAAAATATTTGCAAAATTGCACTAAGTTGCATACTATACAGGGAAAGTTAGCATAAGTGGACTAAACAAAAAGCTAAGAAGTTTCCTGAATACAACCAAACACTTTGAGGGACACAGTAGCAGAGGCGGGGCTCTGGACACTATGGTTTCAGGCGACATCTAGGTCAATTGGCATAATAATGTGTATTAAGAAAATGTTTTGCATCCCACTTTGGTGAGTGGTGTCTGGAGTCTTAAAAGCTAGCAAGTGGCCATCTAAGATGCATCAATTGGTTCCAAACCAGTTGGAGCAAAAGAGAATGGAGAACACCAAAAACACAGGAAAATATGAGCCCAAGAGACAGAAGGGGCCACATAACCCAGAGACTTCATCAGCCCAAGACCGGAAGAAGTAGATGGTGCTTGGCTACCACCAAGGATTGCCCTGTCAGGGAACACAACAGAGAATCCCTAATGGAGCAGGAGAAAAGTGGGATGCAAACCTCAAATTCTAGTAGAAAGACCAGACTTAATGGTCTGCCTGAAACTGGAGGAACCCCACAGGACATGGCCCCTGGACTCTCTGTTACCCCAGAACTAAAACCATTCCTGAAGCCAAATCTTCAAAGATTAGGCTGGACTGGAAGACATAAAATGATACCGGTGAGGAGTGTGCTTCTTAGCTCAAGTAGACACATGAGACTATGTGGGCAGCTCCTGTCCAGAGGCAAGATGAGAAGGCAGAGGGGGCAGGAGCTGGTTGAATGGACATGAGGAATACAGGGTGGAGAGGAAGGGTATGTTGTCACATTGTAGGGAGAGCAAGTAGGGTCACATAACAATGTGTGTATAGGTTCTTGTATGAGAAACTGACTTGAATTGTAAACTTTCACTTAAAGCACAATAAAAAAAAGGTGATAATAAAAAATTGCACTAAGTTGCAAAAACCAGACACTCCTACAAATCATTAAGAAAAAAATCCTAATAATCTAAGAGAAAAGGGACCCCTCCAAAAAAAAGAAGATAAAATTTAAAGCAAATAAGTATATAAAGAAACGTTCAATCTCAGTAACAATAAAAATCTAAATTGAAACAATCAGATGCCTTTTGCTATCAAATGATAATACCACATGTTGGTAAGGATGCAAAAAAACAGATCTTCCATACAGTAAGATAAACCATTATAGGCACTTTGGAGGACCGTTTGTCAGTGTCCATGGATACAGAATGTGCCTACTATATTTCTTTCCCAGTATCAGGCCACAAAGGGAAAGTTTTTTAAAAAATTCCAAAACAGAGAAAATTTTAAGGCCATGCTTTGACCTCAGTACAATGATACCAGAAATTAACACCACAAAATAAAGCCCTGCTATTCCCCACCAGAAATGTATACAGTTGATGCGGTGGGGGGAGGGAGAACTAAACTAAACATTCTTATAATAAAGAATTTTTGGTTAAGAATGCTAAGGAGTTTGAAATTACAAACTATTTGAAAATGACTGTCACATGTAAAAAACAATAGCATGCAGGAAATGTAGTCCTAAGAGGAAAATGTGTAGTCTTAAATGCAAGCAGGATTGAAAATAATGAGCTAACCATTCAAATTAAGAAGTTTTAAGCAAACCAAAAACAAGTCTAAAAAAAATATAGAGGAAGAAATTAACCAATATAGAAGCAAAAATTAAAGAAATAAAAATATCTCCAATAAAAATGTAGACTTTAGCACTAGAACCAAGATTTCTAGTGGCAAGTGCGTTCGAGTTGAAAAAAAAGACTTTTAAACTTTTGAAGAATAACTGTAACATTGCAAACATGTACTTATGTCTAGCATGTCTGTCATGACTCTGTTCAGACGTAGTGTCATTGATTTAAGCAAAGTAAGTTGGAAAAAGAGGGATAGTGCCAGATTCTGATGAGGAATACAATGGCAGAATTGTGTCGTAATTTGAAACAGTCACAGAAGGAAGCCTATTAGAATTAAATGTATTCAATATCCTGGAATCAAAATCATTGAACAATTTAGTTTTTTAAAAGTTTGACAGAAAATGCAGTGCAATTTTAAATCATTTTAACTGAGTGTTTCCAGAAAACAGTTCCCTTTCCTCCCAAAAAGAAGCCTAATATAATCTTGTCTTTAATCTCCAAAATGGTTTTAAAGCAAAAATATAAAAGTAAATAAATGAATTATGTTAAAGCCATAAATTAACTCAGTTTTTGATAGATACTGGTGGTACCCTCCTTTTCTCTGTAACACCCCTATTCAATCCACAGAAACTTCAGTTTAAAAAGATAAAAGACACATCGTGGGAAAGAAGGAATCCCCTTCTCCAAAATGCAAGATCAGTTAAGCTTTCATTTCTTCCACATTCAGCCAAGTCAACCACTGTGGATACTCAACCGTGATTTGGCCCTGAGGGCTGCTATAAAGTCTGTCTGTTGACATCAGCATAAGCAGGCCATTTCAGAACAAAAAGGCTCAGATCTAATAAAAAAAGGTGATTGGTGGTTGCACTTTGACTAAAAAAGGGATGGGGGATGGGGCCAAAGCGACAGGAGAACAAAACTAGCAAAAGAAGCACAGCCTGGAAAAGTTCTAAGTGGGACAGGGTCTACCTCTGACTATGACACTCATGGCAGGATCTGTCAGGTTCCTTATGAGCTGCTGCCACCTCATGGGGACTTGGAAAATATTATTTAGAAACTGATTGTTCAGCTGCTTGTTTACATCTTGTCTTTCTCTTTTATTTGACTATTAAAAAGAAAATAACATAACCACCACAAACATTTCTTATAGAAAAGAACCATCTTTCTTGACATACTTTTCCCTTAAAAATAACTAATTCAACTTGTGGTGTGCATAACTGTGCACAATATTATATCGCACATTTGGGGAATGGTCAAAGTTGCCTATGAAAAGAATAAAACATAGAATTTCATTATAAGTGATTGATTATTATTCGGATTTCGATATACCACCAGTCAACTTCTGTTCCTCAAACCTAATTGTGCAGAGAAATAG
This sequence comes from Loxodonta africana, assembly GCF_030014295.1. Lineage (NCBI taxonomy): Eukaryota > Metazoa > Chordata > Mammalia > Proboscidea > Elephantidae > Loxodonta > Loxodonta africana. The sequence continues at coordinate 169,451,012 of NC_087345.1, read as the reverse complement.
CTGACGTGACAGGCTACAATTCTGCTCTGAACATACACTTCACATATCGAATCACTAACTTTCAAACTTTCAGGAATAACAAAACTAAGTTGATCTTGATGCTCCACATAGACCTTCCTTGCAACATCCTGACTGTCTTAGGCTGGGTTCTCTGAGAAGCAAAGTCAGTGAAGCATGTATATATGTATATCTGGAGAGAGAGAAACAGAGAGATTTGTATCAAGAAAATGCCTCACGCAGTTGTACAGGATGGCAAGTCCCAAGTCCGTGGGTTCAGGCTAGAGGCTCCTCCTGACTTACATAGCTGCAGGGGCCAGCAAACCCAAGATCAGCACGTCAGACAGCAGGAATCTGGCTTACAGGCTATGGAGGTCGATGAATCCCAAAATCAGCAGGTAAGCTGCTAGCTCATGTCCTAAGGACCAGAGGTCAGATGATGAGCGAGCTGAAGGATCCAGAGCAAGCAAAAGCCGAGGAGCTTTGCCAGAAAGTCCACATCTACTGGATGCAGGCCACACCCCCCAAGAAAACTTCCTTTCAACTGACTGGCTGCTCATAGCAGATCTCATCGTGGAGGTGATTACATTATTACATAGCTGCCAAACCACTGAGAAGCATGGCCAGGCCAAGCTGATACACAACCTTAACCAACACACTGACTGAAAATCAAAAAATCTTCCCTTTTTATTTTTTATATTGTTGTCTCACAAATTACAAGTCCTGTCCCAAGCCATGCGATCCTGGCAATAGCAATTTGCAAGCTCCAGAGCTTAAAATACAACAATAAATTAGCTTCCAAAGAGCTTTTATCTGTTATTGGAAGAGTAAAACAATGTGTCTTTCTCTGCAGACTGAGAATATGCTGAAGTGTGGCTTGTGATTCAGAAAAAAATGCCCTCAGATGTAATTTTTACAAATGATACTCATCACTGGAGATTGAAATCGTCATTTCCAATAGTTCACCTTAATCAATTAGAACCAAATAAATTTTGGCATTTCCGTGTTCTTTGCCTTGGATGCTTCAACCAGGTCCCCGCCCCATCAAATCTGTGTATGAAGGTGAGGTTTTCACAGTTTTGTTTGCCTATCTTTGACTCCATCCCAGTCCTGTGCTCTTTTGGGGGGCTTACACTTAAACAATCTAAGTAAAGATTGAAAATAAATCTGTATTCCTGTATTTATATTTTGCATGTCCTTCAAATTTTCCCAAAGTCGGAAGAGAATATCTAAAGGTTAAAAAAAAATTGCCTTTAAAATTTTATCACCATGGCTGTCATGTATAGGCTTAAACAAACCACCAAACTAAATTATACATTATACACACACACACAAAAGGACTTCAAAGGGTGTTCATCATATTATTCTTTATAACATCTATATTACCTAGATTCTTTTATAAAGATATAGATATTTATGAAAAATGAAATACAAGCAACAAAGCACACAATTGAAATATTACCATCAGATTAAGCAAAATCCCAAGGCCCAAAACAATGAAAAGGACAAAGAGAGGGTATTTATCATGTAATGAAAAAAGATATGATCATAACGAATATACACATTGCATTTCTTTATGGTCTAAAGTAAAAACTTCTAGAGCTATAGGAACTTGATAAAATCACCTATCATGATAATATCTCTAATACAACTCTCAGAATTTGACACTGTAGTAGACAAAATAACATGGTTATAGAATGATATGGATTAAATCGTGTCCCCCAAAAATATGTGTCAACTTGGCTAGGCCATGATTCCCAGTATTGTGTGATTGTCCACCATTTTGTCATCTGATGTGATTTTCCTAAGTGTTGTAAATCCTTCCGCTATGATGTTAATGAGGCAGGATTCAATCTACAAGATTAGGTTGTGTTTTAAGTCAATTTCTTTTGAGATATAAAAGAGAGAAGCGAGTAAAGACAGTAGGACCTCATACCACCATGAAAGTAGTGCCAGGAACAGAGTGCATCCTTTGGACCCAGGGTCCCTGAGCTGAGACTCTCCTGAAAAAAAAGAAACCAAACCCGTTGCCGTTGAGTCGATTCCAACATAGCAACCGTATAGGGCAGAGCAGAACTGCCCCATAGAGTTTCCAAGGAGCACCTGGTGGATTTAAACTGCTGAGCTTTTCGTTAGCAGCCTTAGCTCTTAACCACTATGCCACCAGGGTTTCCAAGACTCTCCTAGACCAGGGGAAAACTGATGAGAAGGACCTTCCCCAAGAGTTGAAAGAGAGAGAAAGCCTTCCCCTGGAGCTTGCACCCTGAATTCAGACTTCTTGTCTCCTAAACTGTGACAGAATAAATTTCTGCTTGTTAAAGCCATCCACTTGTGGTATTTCTGTTATAGCAGCACTAGATAACTAAGACATAGAATGATACAAAAACAGTTTACTTAACAGATGTATTTATATAAAACTTTGTATCCTATAAATAATATATATTAAACTTCTTATATCCATGAAATATTTTTAAAAATCAAAAATCCCAGTTCTATTTTTAGTAGCTTTGTGACCTTGGAAAAGTTAATCTTTGTGTGCTTTGATTTTCTCTGCCAAAGAAAAACTGTCACACCTACTCACTGGACTGCTGTGAAGGTTTAATGAATAATGAGTGAAAGACCAGCATAAGACCTGGCACCCATGAGACAGTAAGTAATACTGTTTTTCTTTCTTTAATTATATTTCTTCTTGGTCTTCATCTTAGCCAGCTTAAGTACTGTTTTTTAGTCTATAAAAAAAAAAAAATTTTTTTTTTTTTCATATCCCAGCTCTCTTCTTCTTGGAAAAATTTTAGATGCCCCAAACTGGGCTACAATGAAAACATCATTGTAGCTTAGAATCAGAATCAGGTGGTCTCATGAATGCCAGATGAATGGAACCTATTGCTCTTGCACTTGGCTGTCCTGGGCTATCCAACAGCAAGTCTAAAATAAGTAATGATAAAATATGAACCAACCAACCAGAAAACAAATAAATAAATCAAACAGTTGGCCACCAGGAAAACCTTAACGAATTCCAAAAAGTAAAGGGATTTTATGTTCCAAATTCTCTTACCACAATTGGATTGTAAACTCAACTGGAACAACTAGGAAAAATAACCTAAAGGCAAAAAACAAAATACTTACAAATATGATATTAAGGCACACTCTTTAAAATAGTTCCTACTCAAAGACATAATTAAAATTGATATTAGAAATTAGAAAAATTAAAAAGAACACTTGATATGAAACTATTTGGATATAAGTAAACTATAAACAAAAGAAACTAGATTAAATGCTTGTATTACTAAAAAACAAAGACTGACAATAAGTAACTAAATATGCAACTAAATTAAGTGTCCAATTAAAGAATTTTTTTTTTAAATTATGATACATCAAAAGAAAGTCATAGAGAATGAAGAATAAGGACCGACGACCCTGCAAGTGTACTCCTGGGCCCAAAAAATCTGTACATGCATGTTTGTGGCAGCTTTATTTGTAATAACCCAAGACTGGAAACAACCAAAAGTCCTGCATTAGGTGAGTGATTAAACAAACTGTGGTACACGCATACCACGGAATACTACTCAGCAATAGAACAAAAGAACTACGGATACAGGCGACAGCTTGTTTGGATTTCAAGCACATTATGCTAAGTGAAAAAAGCCAATCTCAAAAGGTCACATCGTGTATGGTTCTATTTATATAGCACTCTTGAAATGACAAAATGAAGGACGTCTTGAACAAATTAATGGTTGCCAGGTGTTAGAGGTGTGACTGTAGAGGAGCACCGAGCATGGGAGAGGTCCTTGTGGTGGGGGAACTGGTCTGTATCTTGACTGCAGTGGCAGTTACACTCATCTACACATGTGGCAAAGTGGCATAATACACACACACACACACACACACACACACTGTATCAATGTCAATCTCCCGCTCATGTACGATGTAACCACTGGGGAAAACTGGGTGAAGAGTGCGTGTAACCTCTCTGTGCTGTCTTTGCAATTTCTTGAGAACCTGTGATTATTTCAAAATAAAGTTTTTTTTTTATTTGAGTTTAAAATGTTTAAAAATCATTTCAACATAAGAAGTTTTAACAGATAATAAAGGCTGAAATCTTAAAATAAAAATAAAATCTTGTTCTTTGGGAAAATACAAATAAAACACATGAAACCCCGACAAATCTGACCCCGACTATGAAAGAAATTAAAAGTAAGAAACAAAGTGGTGTATAAGTCAAGGGCAATAAATGTGAAAGCTTAGGGTAGACTGATCTACTGTAGGTCCCTGAGTGACACAAAAGGCGCACGCTCGACTACTAACCTAAAGGTTGATTTGAACCCACCCAGCAGCTCTGCAAAAGAAAGGCCTGGAAATCTGCTCCTGTAAAGATTACCTCCAAAAAAAACCCTATGGAACAGTTCTCCTCTGTAACACATGAGGTCACTACGAGTTGGAATCGACTAGACAGCAATGGGTTTGTTTTTGGTCTACTAAGGATCAGACATTATTCTGGGTAGGGCCTCCCTGATGGCCACACAATTTATGCCTGGTTAACCTCCACTTGATGCCATTTCCCATAGAACACAATGGAGCCCCTAGAGCTCTACGGGGAGCTACTGTTGTTGTTCTAGGTGCTGACAATAGATTAGTTTACAAAACCCAGTCCATGCCTTTGTGTACCTTATAGATGCAAAAGCTATAAATAAACATAAAAGTAACTTGAATGCAGTGATGTATTAAAGAAAAACATAATACACACAGTAAGATATATTCCAAAAATGTAAGGAGGATTTAGCAATAGGAAACCTTCATCATAATTCTTTATGTTAAACCCAGCAACAAAATCATTTGATTATATCAATGGGCGGCAAAAAAGAATTTGAAAAAATTCAACTGCTATTCAAATAAAATTGATGTAAAATATTAAAAGAATGAAACTAAATCAGCTTGACAAAATTGAACACTACTTCTGAAATAAAAGGAAACAAATATTACATGAAGAGGCAAAATACTAAATTATCATAAAAATCAGGAACAGAAAAAATTATCTATTTTTTCACGTTTGTTATTGTTTTTGCCATCAAGTCAATTCCCACTCATAGCAACCCCATGTGACAGGGTAGAACTGCTCCATAGGATATTCTAGGTTGTAATCTTTATGTGAACACATCGCCCGGTCTTTTCCCCCTTGGAGTTTCTGGGTGGGTTTAAACCACCAATTTTTTGGTTAACAGCTGAGTGGTTAACGATTGCACCACCAGGGCAACAAGAAGCACTACCTAAATATACAAATAAAATATATAAATAGTAATTTTTTATTACAGATAAAAATAAATGAGAAATGGAAGTGGGAACATTTTTCATGCACTATAGTCATAAAAATAATAAAATACTAGAAATACATGAAAAAATAGAGCCTATATGAAGGAAACTCTAAAATTTTATTGAAGGACATAAAGCAAGACCTGAGTAAACGGAAAGATATGTCATGTTTCTGGATGGGAAGACTTTTAAAAATGTCACCTTCACAAATATATAAATTTAATACAGCTTCTGTCAGAATGCCAATGGACTTTATTGTAGCTGGATAAAATGGTTGCCAAGGTAATAATTGTTTAAAAAAAATAGTGTGGGTAAGAGCTTGATTTATAAATCTACTGTAAATCAAACAGTTGTGATTTTGGCCTAGGACTACACTGGTGTAACAGAATAGACTCTAGAAACAGATTCAGCTACGTGTGGGATTGAAGGAACATCCATGATCTATCTAGCACCTTGATCTCCTCACTTCCAACTGTTTCTTCTTCCCAACCTCTATCACCCATACGTGGTTATAACCTTGATCTGCCCCTAAAATCTCAGTGTCAAGCATCTCTCTGATGCTTGCCTATCTTTCCAGTTCACGTCGCTTGGTACGTCCAGGCCAAGTCTCTGTGACCCCATTAGGGATGCCCATCCTTTGGCTCTACCAGTTTTATTTATTTATTTTATGTCAACAACTTCCCTTTGACCTCTCTTCCCTTATGACCCAGATTAGATTCCACAGTGCATCGCTGAAATTTTAGCCCCTTGCACGCACTCTCAAACCACTGTACGTCTCTTCTCCATTCCTATTGCCTTGAGAAGATCCCAGCACTGGTTAAATTAAACTTCCCACCCACTCTATGCCCAGCTGAACGTGCCTGGAGAAAAACACACAATTAAACTAACCGGCCTCTTACTGTTTTTGACCGCAAATTTCAAATGATCCATTTGCACTGCTTGTTGGCTCTGCTGTGGTCCTCTCTCCTAGGTGATTATTTCCCATCTTCTCTTTCCTCAAACCCTCCCCACTACTCACCTCAGTCATTGACCTTGCTTTTTACATTGACAACACAGAAACAATCAGAATAGAGCTTTATTGCTACAAGTTTCCCTTCTCATGCCTGTGTATTATTTTCTTGCTCTCTAGTTGATCGTTCCCATTGGCATACAAACATTCTGTAACATCTCCCATCCTGCCCTTTCTCTACATTCACTTACTCTTCCAGCTACCAAGGCATTACAGACAAAGGTTGCAAAGAATTGCTGATTCTCTCTGCCTCTGCTTCCTTCTTTCCCATGGTCTCTTGAACTCACTCCCATCAGGCTTCCATCCGCCACACCTCTAAAATCTGTCTAGGTCACCAACGGCCTCCATCTTGCCAAATCTAAGTGTCAATTCTCTGTTCTTACATGTCTCAACTCTCGACAGCAGAATATAGTGTTTCAAAGCAGCAAGAGGGCAGCACAGGCTCTGGAGCCAGATGGCTGGTCTTGAATCAGCTCTGAGAACTTGGGCAAACGTGATGGTTTGAATTGTGTTCCCCTGTCATGGATTGAATTATGTCCCCCAAAAAATGCAGGTATCAATTTGGCTGGGCCATGAGTCCCAGTATTGTGTGATTTTCCTTATGTTGTAAATCCTGCCTCTATGATGTTAATGATGGAGGACGGTGGCAGTTGTGTTAGTGAGGCAGGACTCAACCTACAAGACTGAATTGTGTCTTGAGGCATCTCTTGAGATATAAAACAAAGAAGCAAGCAGAGAGACGGGGACCTCATACCTCCAAGGAAGCAGTGCCAGCAGCAGAACGCGTTCTTTGGATCTGGGGTCCCTGTGCAGAGAAGCTCCTAGTCTGGAGGAAGATTGATGAGAAGTCTGACAAAGAAAAAGCCTTCCCTTGGAGCTGACACCCTGAATTTGGACTTTTAGCCTACTTCACTGTGAGAAAATTAACTTCTCTTTGTTAAAGCCACCACAGTATTTCTGTTATTGCAGCATTAGATAACTAAGATATCCCCTAAAATATGTGTTGTAAATTCTAACCCCTATACCTGTGGTTAAAGAGCCCTGGTGGTGCCGTGGTTAAGCACTTGGCTGCTAACTGAAAGGTCAGTGGTTCGAACCCACCAGCCACTCTGCAGAGAAAGATGTGGCAGTCTGCTTCCACAAGGATTAAACAACAACAAAAAACCCAAACCTACTGCCATCGAGTCAATTTCAACTCATAGCAACCCTATGGGACAGGACAGAACTGCCCACGGGGTTTCCAAGGAGCTGCTGGTGGATTTGAACTGCCGACATTTTGGTTAGCAGCTGAGCTCTTAGCCACTGTGCCACCAGGGCTCCTCTGTAAAGATTACAGCCTTGGAAACCACATGATGATGATACTAATACTGTCTCATTAATATAACAAAGAAAACTCATTCCTAGGCGGTATTAAAACCACAGGTATACCCACTGCCTATCAAGTTGATTCTGACTCATAGCAACTGTATAGAACAGAACTGCCTCATAGGGTTTCCAAGGCTGTTAGTCAGAATCGACTCCACAGCAACAGGTGTTTTTATGTATTTATTTGGATCAGTGTAAGGTGTGTCTTAAGTCAATCTCTTTTGAGATATAAAAGATTAAACAAGCAAGCGAGAAAGCAGAGATGGGGAAAGATAGATATCACACCACACGTAGATAACCAAGGAGCCAAAGAATAGAAACCGAAGAGACAAGGACCTTCTCCCAAAGCCAACAGAGAGAGAAAGCCTTCCCCTAGAGCCTTCGTCCTGAATTCAAACTTCTAGCCTCCTAAACTGTGAGAAAAGAAATGTTTGTTAAAGCCACCCACTTGCAGTATTTGTTACAGCAGCACTAGATAACTAAGACAGCATGTTACTTATCTCCCCATGCCAAACTTTCTTAATTTGTGAAAAGAGATTGATAATACTATTGTAATACTATGTTATAGAGTTTTAGAAGAATTTTATGATTTAATAAACATAAAGCACTTTGAAAATGCCTGGCCAACCATAAGCATTCAATAAGCATTGACTATTATTACTATTGGAGTTCCTGGGTGGTGCAAACAGTTAAATGCTTATGCTACCCGAAAGACTGGAGGTTCAAGTCCACCCAGAGGCTCTCAGAAGAAAGGTCTGGCAATCTAATTCTGAATAATCAACCATTGAAAATTCTATACAGCATAGTTCTACTCTGATACACAAGGGGTCACCATGAGTTGGAATCAACTCGATGGCAACTGGTTTTTACTATTACTATTGGCCATACCTTTCTTTTAAAATCCTTTCTTAAATTGACTTCCAGGACACCATATACTCCTGATTTTCTTGGCAACTCCTGCTCAATCTCCTTTATTGGCTCCTCCTCTTGTTGTCTAAATAGTGAAGTCCTAGGGTTTATTACTTAGCCCTTTCTTCTTCTCTCTATATTCTCTCCCTCGGTATCACATATATAACTCATATGTGTCTGTAGCTCTAAATTCCATCTATGTGGTGATAATTCTCAAATACATATTTCCAGAGCTCTCCTTCTCTCTGAGCCCCAGGCCCTTATAACCAAATCTTTATTCAAAATTTCCAGTTGGATATCCAACAGGCAACTCAAGTCTAATAAATCCAAAATAAAATTATTTCCCTCCCCAAACTTCTTTCTTACTCTATAATTCCCATCTCCTATGGAACACAGATTACCCAGTTGCTAATGGAAAATGCCTAGGAATCCTCCTTTGATTCCTCTTTTTTTCACCTTCCTCATCCAATGCATGAGCAAATCTTGCTGTATATACTTACAGACTGTACCTTGGATCTGATTACTTCTCACCATGTCCCGTTACCACCGTTAGTTCAAGCTGCCACCATCATTTCCCCAGACCTTTGGAACAGCCTCCTCTTTGGTCTCCCTGCATGCTGTTGCTCTCAGATAACAACAGTTCAGTGATTTTTTTTTTGAAACATGTATCAGATCACATTACTTCTGTGGCAAAGTTGGTTAATTATCTACCCAATAACATCCTCTCCTTTTTCCATACTGTACGGAGTTGAATAGTATCCCCCCAAATTTCATGTCTACACAGAATCTCATGTGATCTTATTTTAAAATAGGGTCTTTGCAGATATAATTACTATGAGGCCATACTGGATCAGGGTAGACCCTAAATCCAGTGACTGGTGTCCTGGTATGGAGAGGGAGATTTGGAGGCAGAGAGACACACAGGGAAAGTGTCATGTGATAATTGGAGGCTGGAGTGATGCAGCAGCAAAGCAAGGAACAAGGATTGCCAACAACCACCAGAATCTAGAAGAGGCAAGGAAGGATCCTCCCCCAGAGCCTTCGGAGGGAGCATGGCCCAGTGGACACCTTGATTTCAGCCTTCTAGCCTCTAGAACTGTGAGAGAATACATTTCTCACATTTTTAAGCCACCTGGTTTCTGGTAACTGTTTACAGCAGCCCTAGGAAACTAACAGTTGTTAACAGAACTTTAATGCTGTTGGGTGGCAATGTGCCCAACCAAGACAGTATTCTCCACTTTTCCTGACAGGTAGGTGTGGCCAAGTGATTACATTCCAACCAATGAAATAAATGAGAAAAGTTATTATGTAAATCTTCGGAAAGGTTCCTGAAGGAGCTGACGCAGTCACAAAGTATGCTCTTTTGTCTTTCTCTTCTTCCTGCTATCTGGAATGTGGATATGATAGCTGGAGTTCTTACAGCCAGCTTGGACCATGAGGTAGTCTCAAAGATGGAAACCTAAGGATAGAAATGGCCCATGGAGCCACTTCTGGATGTCTATACAAGAAAATAAATCCTTGCATGTTTAAGCGAGTATTATTTTGAACTATATTATATACATCTGTACCTAACTAATCTTAAATGGTACAACTTCTCCGTTCAAAGGTCTCCAGTGGCTTCCCATCTCATGCAGCCTGAAATCCAAACTCTCATCAGGGCTTACAAGGTTCTACATGGTCTGACTCCTGCTTTCTTTTTTCTTCTACTTTCGGCTCACTCCCTATGCTCCAAACACGCTGGCCTTGCTAGAACTCTTCAAGCTGGATCTGCTCAGGCCCTTTCACACTTGCTCTTTCCCCAGAGTTCTGCAGAGCAGGATCCTTCCTTGTTCACTTGGGTCTCCGCTCAAATGTCACTTGTTCAGGCAGGGACTGTTTGACCCTGACTTCCTTTTATATCCTGTTTCCCTGGTCTATTTTCTTCCTAGATCTTATTGCTATTCAAAATCACATAATTTATTTGCTCACTGTTTCCCACCCTAGTACGTACACTACTTGAAGGCACTGACTTTTATTTATCCTCCACAGTATCTCCAGGGCCTAGAACACTGTCTGGCAAATAAGAGGTATTAAATCTTTGTTGAATAAATCGACTATTTATGGCATTTCTATTCAGTGAAAAAATATTGTTGGCATAATTTCCCATCAGCCTAGAATAAATTTAGACACACCTCACACCCTAAACAAAAATAAATTCCAGATGGATTGCACACCACGAAATGTAAAGCCAAACACATAAAAGACAAAACTTACAAGAGTATTTGAATAACCTTGAGGTAGGGTTGCCTCCTTAACTAAAATGGAAATCCAGAAGCCATAAAAGATTAACAACTTTGTCCACACAAAAATCAAAAATAAACATGAGAGTTAAAAGAAAATATACTTCTTGCTTAGCAGGTGGTACACACAAGCACATAAGTTGTTCCACTTGCGACTATGTTAAAAAATATATTAAAGGAATTGAAAAAAAGAACAATGCTAATAGTGAAGACAGTGAAGAACATATTTCTACAGATATTTCTACAGATTTATGCAAAATGGAAAAAGGATGGATGCCTCTAATGCATAACAGAGGTGAAAAATGCAATCCAGGACACACAGGTAGAGACTGCAGTAGTGGTAGGAGCCAACGTGCCTGGAACACCCCAAAAGCTCCAGGCAGTGTCAGGCATAGTGGAGGTGGGATTAAGAACGGGAGCTAAACATTATGCACATGGGAATTCTTGAGGTAGTGTAATGTTCTAAATCTTAACTGTGGTAGTGGTTACAGAAGTTAACCCAAACCCGTGGCTGTCGTGTTGATTCCGACTCATAGTGACCCTACAGTACAGAGTAGAACTGCCCCCACAGGGTTTCAAAGACTGTAATCTTTATGGAGGCAGACTGCCACATCTTTCTCCTGCAGAGCGGCTGGTGGGTTCGAACCACAGACCTTTTGGTTAGCAGCCAAGCGCTTAACCACTCTGCCCAGGGCTCTTACACAAGTTACTCAAGTGTAAAACTCATTGAAATGTACTTAAAATGAGTCAATTTTATTATGTGTAAAATATACTTCAATAAAGGTTGATTTTAAAAATTGCCATAGGAATGCATCCTCTGAGAATACGAAACAATATACATAGAAAGTTAACCACTGCAGCTTTATTTTTAATTGTAAAACACTGGAAACACTGCAAATGCCCATTCATAGGCAATTGTTTGAACTATGTGTTCCACACCATGGAGCACGTGCAACCATATAACAAGAATGAGGAAGAGCTCTAGGAACTGATCATATATAATTTTTCAGGGTACATTACGTGAAAAAAAAAAAAAAAAAGGTTCAAGAGTGTATATGGGGAGTGTGTGAGAACAGGATAAATAGGGATAGGAACACACCTTCTCTGATATATCTTTTTATACAGTATTGACTTTTGAACAATATAAATGTTTTATTCACAAATAAAACTAAAGGGGATGAGAAAAGTAAATCCTAAAATGGAAGGCAAAGGAGCCCTTGGTGGCATAACGGTTAAGCACTCAGCTGCTAACCAAGCGTTGCCTTTCCGTGAGAGAAAGACCTGCTGATCGGCTCCTGTAAAGATTACAGCCAAGAAAACCATATGGGGCAGTTCTACTCTGTCACATCAGGTTGCTAGGAGTTGAAATTGACTCAATGGCTCCTAACAATGACAAAATCTAAAGGCAAGCAGAAACAAATGGACTTATATCAAATTGTAATACAACTATATAGAAAAAATTACTGAAATAATTTGAACGCCTCTGTACATCCACAGTGACATAACAGTAAGAATGCAAATAAATTTTCACATTTTCTTAGTAGGTTTGTGGTTGGTATTCTGCGGTTGTAAGAGGGATTGAAGAGTGTGACTGTTCATGTGGTGCTGTAACTGTGTGCGAGGTAAATGCAGGGGTGGATTACCCACCAGGCAAGGTAGGTCCTAGTACTTACGGTAGACTCCCAAGTACTTATGCAAAGTAGATTCCAATACTTTACAGTAATATAGGACAAAGTAGTATTACAACTCAGTAGGAAAAGGGTTTATTTAATATATGGTACTGGCACAACTGGTTATCCATATGAAGAATAGCTCTATGCCTTGTGCCATAAACAAAAGTATATTCCAGGTGTATTAAACATGTAAAAAGAAAACATAAAACAAACATCTCAGAAGAGGCTTAGGAGACGGTATGTACAATCTAAGGGTTGGGGAACCCAGAAGCTATACAAAAAAAAAAAAAAAAAATTTTTTTTTTTTTTTTAAGCAAAAACCTAGCATAACAAAGCCAAAAGGCAAACATTAAAAGGAAAATGCTTGTACCATCCACATATAGGTTAACATCTATACTATACAAAGAGCCCATATAATTGGTGACAAAACCATAAAAAACAGAAACAGAAAAAACTGGCAGAGGATATCATCATTTCACAGAAGAGCAACTCCAAATGGCCTACAAACATGAAAAAAAAAATGCTCCAGAGGAAATGCAAACTAAAGTAAAAGTGAAATTACACCTTACAAATATCAAAGAAGCAAAAAATTAAAATATACAAATAGCTCCTGCTGCTGTTGAAAAATGCAGAGGAAAAGTGTAGACTCATATATTGCTAGTAGAAATGTAACCTGTTACAGATTTTCAGAAAGCAATCTACAAAATATATCAAAACTAAAAAATCCACATTTTGTTTGACCCATGGATCCAGCTCTTAAGACATTTAAACCAAACAAACGAAAAGGTGTCTGCAAGGACGCTTGTTACAGTATTATCTTCAGTGGACACATGATAAATGGCCACTCACAGAGGAATGAGTACTACGTGGTACCTCAGAATATTGTATAATCATTAAAAAGGGCAAGTTAGATTTATGTAAGTTGGTTTGGAGGGATTTTCAAAATCTATTGTTAGGAAAGAAAACCAACACGAAGGGATTAGTCTGCAGACGATCCTACTTTCGTAACATAAACAGTAATATGTGCATGTGTGTGTACACAATTACGGGAACATGAAGAAACGCAGAAAGGGCGCATATGTCAGATTGTAACACTGATTACCTCAGGGGGGAGATAGGAGAGGGAGTTTTCCAATGACAAAGGAAATTAAATCAAAAAGCAAAAAGACCCTATAAAATAAGGGGTCCTTAAAATAGCATTACACAATGTTATATGTGTGTGTGTATACATACATATATATACATATATGTGCTTGTGTGTGTATATGTATATATACATGTAATATATATACACACATATACATATATATATACCCCAATCTATAAATAAATATATCAAAGTAACCTCACTAAAATGTTAAGTTACTTAAGAGTAGAGTGGTTTTTCAAGCGGTGGTTTTACTTTTTTCTTCCTTATGTAAATGAACATCAACATACTGAACTCGATGTACAAAAAAAACATACACTTACACAGCACACACTCATTTGCAAGAAAACTCAATTCAAACATTTAAACAAAAAAAGAGATTTATTGGCTCACATAAGTGCGAAGCCCAGAAATAGACTTGACTTCAGGTCTGGTTTGACCCGGAAGTCCCAGACTGTGGCAGGGCTCCAGCTCCCAAACTGCGGCAGGCTTCAGCTCCCATTCCCTCTCATTTTCTCGGTATTGCCATCAGGCTGGCTCCCCTAGGTTAGGAAAACGTGCTGCAGCAAGTTCAGAACTTGAGCCCTCACACTGCACTGTACCCAAGAAGGCGCCTTCAGCAGCCCCTGAGGAGCCCTCAACAAACACCGCCTTGTATCTCAGTAGCCTGATCTGAGCCAAAGGCCTATCCCTGCACCACTCACTATGGCCAGGGATGGGGATGGCACTGGCTAAAGGTGACCAGGCAACCCTAGAGCTGGGGGTGTAACCATCCCACCCAAACCACATGTGCTAATGGGGGGTGGGGGAGAGTAGTTACCCCCTCCAAAAAATTAGTGGTGGTACTGGGAGCAAGGCACTAAAGAAGTAGTACAAATATCCAATAAATACATTAAAGTGCTCAGTCTTATCAGTAATCAAATAAACACAAACACGATTACATAATTTGTTGCTATCAGGTTGAAGAGAAAAAGAAATACCCTATCAGTGTGTATGTTTGTGTGTATGAAAGAGCTTTAACCCAGAGGCTGGCTTTGCACCACTTATATAATCAGAAACATTATTGATTCCTAAATATGGAACAGTCAACTAAACAACAATAGTAAAATTTAAAGTCCCATAATGTAACAGAAGTTGAGTTCATTTCCCAACCTGATAGATGCTCCCATTTAAAAAAAAAAAGAGCAATTCCCAGGTAAATTCATAGCCTTGAGTCTTAACTCAGCCTGTTGCCTCTGCCTATCAGCTTAACAATTCCAGACAAAACCTACAGTGATGTCTCTAGCTGATTATCTTCGGCAGAGCTGGGATCAGAACCGGTAAAATGTCTTCTGAAAACTGACTACATGCTTTTACTCCTGTATCTAACTATGGAAAATACATATGGGACAAAAACTTCTTAAGTATTACTGGTGAAACGGGTGCCAAGGAATTTAAGGATAATGCTTGAATATTGAGAAGACCTACAGTGTGTGGTACCTGAAGGATTATTCCAGTCCACCTGAAAATCAGTTAGAAAAAGTACACACTAAGCTGTATTTAAAGATATCATGGATATAAGTCTATACCATCCAGAGTAAGCTAAGTACTTATGGAGAAGCCTCTTATGAGCTATGGACCAGCGCTACACTTAGTACAGAACTGTGCATATTTCTTGAGTATACAAACTACAATGAATCAAAATTAAGTCTAATTCCACTGCACTCAATAAGAAGCTCAATACTAAGTATGACTTTGTAGACATCAATTAAGTTCCCTGAAATGGAAACACCCACCAGATTTTAATTTCAAGCAAAGGACTGTTCCCAGGTTTAAATTCTTTTTTTTTTCATATCCAATTAGAAATAGGATGTCAATGTGCCATAAATCCCCTTTGTACCTTTTCTAACTCAGGGTTTTTCATCCCCCTCCCCCCCACCCCACTGCCAACAGTAAACCATCACCATTGCCTTCGAGTCAATTCCGACGGTAGAAGGACTAAAAAGACCACCTACTTCACTTTTAGGTCAAATGACTTACAGAGTTGTTTTACATCAATGGGAATGACTCTATAACCAATAAATGTGAACTAGTTCTATGCATATAACAAGGGAGTGATAAGGAAACAGGGGAACTACCTTAAACCTACTGGGTTACCACAAAAAGCTAGTAACTGGTCATAAAAAAGGAGCAGTGGTGAAGAGTACAGCCTCAGGAGTGAAAATACCTTGACTGGACTCCAGCTCCACCACTGATCAGCTAAGTGGTCTCTGGGAAGTAATCTAACATATCTAGGTTTCAGTATCTTCATCTTTAAGATGGAGATAATAAGAGTGTCAACCTCATAAGGTTGCTGTGAGGTTTAATAGAACAATCCAGCACTTAGAACAGCACCTGGCACCAAGGAAGCTTTCAATAAATGTTAACTATTACTTTCAATAGAAATGTAATACGGTCAATTATTTATTTGCTTAGGTCTATGTCAGTATTCCTAGAACTCAAAACACTATATTCTAATTGTTCTAACTTGTACTATCTGCAAAAGGCACTTTAAGACTATTTCAAAGGTTTGTGAAAAGAATAACAAAATCCTCATTTACTGAAGTGACTGCTTTTAGATATTACAACTACCTCACTCACGAAACCTCCACTATGAAACAGTAAGTTTCCAACAAAATAGACAAACGAAAGCCACATAATATAATAACATTTGAATAACACTGTATTCAGGTGTTCCTTAGTTGATGCGAGTAATGGGGAAATGTACAATATTTCCTCCACAAATGCATCTAGGGAAAGCAGGCTATTGTATTTATTCAAAAACTATAAAAGGTTACAATGTAAATCAAACAAAATTAGTTTTTCAAGTCATATTCAAGTGACTCATATGTATCCAAATTCTGATCAAATCAAGACAACAATCCAATGCACAGAAATAAAGATTATTGCAGCTCAAGGAGCCAGAAGCAATAAACAGAAAAGTCGTGTCAATATACACTCCACATAAATATACAAATCTCAAGTTTCAATGTTACACTAACGAATCATACGTACATGTTGTTAGCTACCTTTTTCCTCCAACATTATAGTAGTAAATGCTTTGTTTAGTAAAAATGTACAGAATGTATAAAACCTTTAATCACATGTAATATAGTCTAACAAGTGTTAAGTAGAACGTGAGGTTTTCATACGTGAAGATGGACATTTCAGAAAGAAGCCAACGAAGTAAATCCAACAACACACCTGCCGCAAAGGTGACCCACAAAAATGCTCATCAGTTACAAATGTAGATAGAGAACAAACTGCCCAGAAATTAATACTGGAATCTTACTGAGGGGTATTATAGTGACCAGCCTTAAAGGACAATTTATTTGGGTGATTAAAATATCAGAGATCAAAGTAAATTAAATAACATATGAGGGAAAAATATATACAATGTAGAATAGCAAGAGGTTAGAAAACCGAATACTGTGGAAAAAATTTATTAGTCTGTACAAGTTGTACCGGTTACAGTAAATTATCAAGATTTTCATTGCAACAGTTATTTTCCCACACATATCAGAATCTGGAAGCAAAAAGCCTTTCTCAAATTGTCGGTTAGTGTTATTTTTCCTCCTACCCCTCAAAACACAGAAATAGGTTTTTGAGTATCAACTAGCCATTTACGGAAGTCTTAAGATACATATATTCATAAACATTAAACAAGTTACAATTGAGGTACTTACACAAACACTAACAACATTTATGACAAAAGGGGGTTGGTTTTCAAAGTCAGCAGAACTATATGAGTTACAATGAACACACTACTCATGTCCCTGTGAAACCAAAACGGGGGAAAATCTTACTGTCACTGCCAACCACCACAGAACTAAAAATGCCACACAAGAGGGCCATGAGTCCAACATACAGACCACAGGGTTAAAAACTCCAGGCCAACAACTGAGTTACTCATTGAAGTAAATTAAAAAGTAAGACCAAACTGCTTTAACAGATCAACGCTGCTTTGGAAGCATCATCAGAACAAATAGAAATTGAATTATAAATTGGCCTGGGCTACTTCCTGTAATGAGAGTTTTTCTTAATGCTAAAAGAGAATCTGTCAGCAGACATCCTAGAAAAGCTGTGGGATCATGCTCTTTGTTATTCCTGAAAGGAAATTTGCCAGGTTTGACGACATATGTATGCCTCCCAGTGTTTCTGGGAGTTCCAATAATCAAGAGGAGTACTTAAGCAAAAAGGAGATCAAAAGCAGACCTTGTATCAACATATACTAAGGAGGATTTTTAAAAATTACATGATAAATGTAAACCATAAAATGAAATGTACTTATAAAGGTACACCTATTTTATGTTACATAAAAAACTGTAGACTGCAAACTGCATGCTTATCGTAACACGTTACCTGGAAAAGCCGATGAGTGGGATTTCCCGCAAATATTTACTGTCATGATACAAAACAAGTATGTGCAAACTGCAAGGTCCCTAAAATAGCAGTTAAAGAGTTTATATACAGAATGATGTTACTATCTGATCAAATATGCAAGAGATGGGTTTTTCCAGAGTTTATAACACAGAACAATAACCACCACACGCTCCTCCTCCATAGCCTTCTTCCCTGTGTGATAGCTTTACTCCTTTATTCTGGTTCTCACTTTCCCACAGTCCGGGGGTCTGAATGATCTTTTCGACAAGTTCCTCAAAGGCACATTGTACACCATCACAGGTTTTTGCACTTGCCTCTGAAATTCAAGGAAAAATGTCATGGTATATTCCTCCCCAGTCCCATTCCCAAGTTTTTCTGGGAAATTATTATGGCATAATATATCAAGAGCCAAAACAATATATTAAGAGCCAAATCGACAATTTCTCACCACAGGGTTAATGTTAGCCAATTTCCCCCAACTCTCAAAATAAAAAAAAAATAGAGCTCTTTAAATCATATCCTTAAGAATATTGATATGTAAGCCCAACATTTTATGATAGAATTGTAAACTGAAAAACCTAATTCAAATAATGCCAAAATTTTCTTAATTTTCAGTTAGTTCTTAAAACTAACCCCTGAAACAGGCAGTACTGCCATTTGAGAATAGGGAAATTGAGGCCCAAGTTAAACCATTAATCTGGTTACTGTGCCTGCCACAAGGCAGCTACGTATGTGTGGCTGGATAAAATAATCCCCACCCATGAGACTGGTCCCATTTTAAATTTTATGCTCATGAAACTCAAGTGAACACTCACTACTACAGTCCTCTGGTCAATTACCCTTTTTCACTGTCTTACATGACTATTCTAGTCCTTCATCTCAAAGCTCCTCCATCTCAGCTGATGATCTAGTTTTACGTTTAGAAAAACAGAAGCAATCTGGCAAACTATCTACTAATCATCCCGCTAACAAATTTCTCAAACTGTCTGCATGTATCCTTATGCTCTGCCTTCCCTCCTGTTACAATAGGTAAACTATCCCTGCTGCTATGTTTAAGCACTCAGCTGCTAACCAAAAGTTCGGTAGTTCGAACCCACCGGCCACCCTGCGGAAGAAAGCTGTGGCAGTCTGTTTTCGTAACGATTACAGCCTTGGAAACCCAGTGGGGGCAGGTCTACTCCTCCTACACAGTCACCATGAGTTGCAATCGACTCGGACAGCAACAGGTGCCTTCTCCACTTCCTTGGATTCCCATTCCTTCTAATTCACCTAAAGATCATGCTTCCTCTACTGGATCATTACCAAGCAGCCTACAAACCTGCTGAAATTATTTTCCATCTTATTTAAAAAACAAGAAAACCTGCCCTCCAGCCAACATATCCTTCTAGCATTCTTTCTCTATTCTCCTTCAAAGCAAAATTCCTCTAAAGAGTTACCTACGTAGGCTGTTTCCACTTTCCTATCTTTCTTCCAATGATTCTAAGTAGGCTTTCCTTCTCACCGCTCCACTGAAAACTTTCTTTTCAAGACCACCAACATGTTCTATCTTGTCAAATCCAATGCCCTTACCTAATTTGACACCTTGCAGCCATTTAATATTGCTGAAAACTTCCTTTCTTTAAATACTTTGTTCACTTGACTTTCAGGACCCAAACACTCCTGGTAATTCCCCTATTTCACTGGCATGTCTGACTTGCTGGCACCTCCTTTTTTCGCTGAATTCTGTCTACATTCTTTCCTGAAGTGATCGCTCCAAACCCATAACCTTGAAGGTCACCTAAATACCAATGACTAACATGTCCACTGCATATCTGAAAGGCAGTCCATTCTTATCTCTAAACAGAATTCTTGATTCCTGACTATGCTACCCAAACCTGCTCTTACCTCAGTCTTCCTCATCCCAGTTAATGGCAGTGCAATTCACCTAATTGCTCATGCCCAAAACCCAATTTATCCTTGACTGTTCTTTCTTATCTTCCATACCCAATCTACCAACATACCCTATCAGTTTAGTATCTCCCAGATCTGCTAACTTTTCACCACCTACTACAGCTACCCTAGTCAAATCTACCAGCATCATTCATCTGGACCACTGCAAGAGATAACTAGCCTCTTACTTTCTCTTCTCATAGGCCATTATCTAAGCAAATGATCTTTGATCTTTTCAAAGAGAATCAGATTACATCACGACACCTGTGCTTTCTACCACTCTTACACTAAAATCCATCTCTTTACCCTACCTCCTTTCCTAATCTCATCTCCCACCATCATCACCCTTCCCAACAATTTCTTTAAAGTATCTGAAGAAAGAGGAAGCTGTCAGCAACATTAAATAAATACCATGCTCCAGCCCACAAGCTTTCATCCTGTTCTCTGAACACACTAAGCTGGTTCCTACCTCAGAAAACATCTGCTGTTTTCTCTGCCTGAGATGATCCTCCCCTCTATCCTCATGTGACAGATTCCTGATCAAATGGTGCTGCCTCAAAGAACTCTCCCTAACTGCCACCCAGGGCTGGTCACTCTCTCTCCCCTTACACTCTTTTTTTCCCTTTCACAGCACTACTTGCATATTTAAGTCTGTTTCCTCCACTGGAATGTAAGCTCCATGAAGGCAAGGAGTTTGTCCATTTTATTCATTGGTATATCCTCAGTGTTCAATACATATTTATCGAATAAACTAATGTATAGAAACGAAAGATGCCCAGCAATAAAGGCAGTACTCAAATTCCTTTCAGAAAATTCCTACCATGCTTCTATCTCTATGGGATATTCTTCCAATTCCATATACTGATTTCTAGCAGGTTCTAATACAGAAGAATAGCTAAGTCAGTAATCCCTAAAGCTGGCTTCACGTCAGAATCAAAAGGGTGCTTTTATAACTTGCTTTCCAGGCCCTGCTTCAGATCTATAATTAAGGCCTGGGGACCTATAATTTTTAAAAGCTCCCCAGGTGATTCTGATATAGTTAATCCACTGTTAGACCAGGGGTTGGCAAACTTATTCTGTAAAGGACCAGACAGTAAATATTTTAGGCTTTGCAGACCACAGGGTCACAACTCTTGACCTCTGCCACTGTAGCACAAAAGCAGCCAGACAAATAGGCGAAAAGACGCGGCTGTGCTCCAGTAAAAAGTCCACTAAGAGAGACAGGTGGCAGGGCCCAATCTGGCTCATGCATTAGCTGGCCAATCCCTGTTCTACAGTGCTTCTGGAACTTTAATACGTATATGAATCGCATGAAGATCTTATTAAAATGTAGGTTCTAGTTCAGAAAATGTAGGGAAGGGCCTCAGGTTAAGCATTTAAAATGCTACTAGCACACAGACCAGCAAAGTACAACTTTAGCACTGAATGCCTGTAACAGAATCTACCAGTGCCAGGCTTTTATGAAATGCTGTTAAATCCGAGAGGCATTTAACAGCATTTCATAAAATGTTCTGACTTCACATAATGTAATCCTTTTATTTTTACAGAATGAAAAAAAAAAAAGGACCTGATTCTATGATTCTATAGTGAGAATTTTATAGCAAAAGATAGCTATGAACTGAATAAATACACCTTATTGTTCATAAAGGGAAACATGTAGGAGAAACCCCATTTTAAAATTCCTCATTAACAAGGAAAGGACAGCTCTCCACACACTTACCTATAAATAACATGGAATGCTTTCGTGCAAATTTCAGGCCTTCATTTCTATCAACTTCACGATTTTCCTAAAAGATAAATGCAAAGATTAAGAAAAGCTACTAAAATATTGAGCCAGAATGCCAAGTGTGTCTGCCTTCTTACCTTATCAATTTTATTTCCAACTAGCATGTTTACTATGTCATTTCTCGTGCAGTATGTTTCCAATTCATTTAACCAATTATCCAGTTTAAGAAAGGTGTCTCTTCTTGTGACATCATAGACTGAAAAAGTTAAGAGTCATTCATTAAATAAGCATTAAAAATAACAAGCAATGCTACTACATTTCTGATGTGTAACTAGGAGCTAATATTACTCTATAGGCAATCTGTACTTTTTCTATGCTTTCAGTGCTTAACAATCAGTGCCTACTGATGCAGATGAAAAAAACAAGTATATTAAAAACACACACACACTTCAATTTTATTAACAGACATTATAACAGAAATGAAAATATATTTTGTGTGATAACTGAATTTAAGCAAAACAACTGCTGTCCTCATCCATAATGATAAAAGTTTGTAAGAAAATTTAAAGTGTTTAGATTTGGATCTGAGGCAAAATCTCAAACATTTTATATGAATTTAAATATCTATGACCCTGTTAGTTTCTTTCTTGCAAGGACCAGAATTTTCAACTTCGAAAAAATATGTACAGATGGACTCTTGAATGTCTTCCTCTATTATCACTTTCATCTTATATCACCACAGATAATATAGAGTTTTTTGAAAGTATTTTCTAAATTTAGAAGATGCTGAACAAAAATGGTAAGAGTCACTTTCAAGTTAAGAAAAATGAAGCCAAAGCCTCATATATCATGATAGAAAAAAGAAATTCTCCCTACAATTGATCACTATTCATTTTAAACAGCTTCCCAGGAATATTAAGGGCAAGCAATTTTCAACAAATTATACGGTAAATTCATATTTGGCTTTTAAACTTTGATTAAAAATCAGTAGCGTTAAGTGCTTTATGCTATTTTTCAGGACTGGTAAGACAGATTCTACTAAAAAACAGTCTCATAAACTGCAACGTATATTAATATGCTTATCACTGAAGACCAAACAGACTGACTGTATATGTGGATTATTCCTCAGTTATGCTCTCATCAACCCACGCTTTTAAACCAAATAAATTAGTTTGATCTTTATTTTTTAATTGGTAGGTAAATGGCTTAAAATAAATACCTTTTAATACTCGTTAATTATTAAATGAAGTTAATATAACTTTAAGTTATAGAACAGCAGCCCTAAAAAAATGAAAACTTATTGACCCTCTTACACTATGAAAATTAGAAATTCTTGTAATCTATAATAAAAGAGCATATTTCTTAAATGGTGTATTAAAAATAAATACATACCTAATATAACACCCTGCGCACCTCTATAATAGCTGGGAGTTAATGTTCTGAACCTCTCTTGACCAGCAGTATCCTAAAAGTGACAATTATTATTAAATAAAGCAAGTATAAATAACAGAATTTTAATATACTTAGAATGGAGGAGCCCTGGTGGTACAGTGGTTAAGAGCTACGGCTGCTAACCAAAACGTCAGCAGTTCGAATCCATCAGCTGCTCCTTGGAAATCCTATGGAGTAGTTCTACTCTGTCCTATAGGGTTGCTATTAATCAGAATCAGCTGGAAGGCAATGGTTTTTGTTTTTGTTTTTTTAAAGAATAGAAAGTCAAACAGCATTATTAAAAATAATATCAATGCATGAGCTCATCTGAAACCTGGAATTTAAATAAGTTGTGTTCTTTTACTGACAAATATTACATAAAATTAATATACACTGACCCATCTCTAGAAAAAGGCACCTAAATAAAGGTTTTCTACCCTTTTGGATTTAAGATTTTTATCATACATGAAATCTATTTCATTGAACGTAATAGTTCTCAAACTCTATACATGGAACTCCTAAATATTTTAACAGGTGTAGACCACAAAACTACAGGTGTAGGGTATGATAGAAATTTTTAAATCTTCCCCAGTGATTCTAATGTACAGTCAAGGCAAGGTTGACAACCATTGGCTTAAAGAGAATTACATTATTTTCAGTAAGGAATTTCCAGATTGGACTTCTTAAAGTGCCTTCTATCTATCTTCTTTTAGGACAATGCATAAAACCAAACCATTCCTGGTTACATAGTGTTTCTGACTTACATAATGGTTGGTGAAAAACTGAAGTTATACACTAACCAGGAAATGTAGATTTCATGAGGACAAGAACTTCATGGGCTTAATCAGCATTTTAACTCCAGTGCTTAGAGCAATTCTTAACCCAGGACAGTTGCTCAACGTTTGCTGAAAAAAATAAACTAATTTATAAATAAGCCTCTACTTCTGAGTCTGGTTCCTTCTGTTTTCTTTCTTTCTACCATCCTTGGACTGTGGCTTCAAGGGACCTACAAACTGCTGCCGCAGCCCACCAACCACCTATATGATTATATATTATATAATATATACATTATTATTATTATATAAAGATTACTAAGTAAAGTTTTATTGGAACACGGGCCCATCTGATTATGTATTGCTATGGTTGCTTTCGTGCTATACAGCAGTTAAGTAGTTGTAACAGAGGCCATATTGCCCACTTTAGAGTTGGCCTAAATAGTTACTATGTGGCCCTCTATGAAAAGGTCTGCAGTCCGCTGATGTAAAGTTACCTGAAGAAGAGTTTAGACATGTCAAACTTCTACTTGCTACCAGTCCACTGTTACACATGTAGGCTTAGCTATGGGACAAGCAGGAGCTCCTTTAGATACAGTTTTATAAGACTGGAGGGGAATTTTAAAACTGTAATGAGGGGCTCCAGCAATACCAAGTTTTTTTTTGCTTGGCTAAAGTACAGAATGATTTAAGACAAAAACAATAGGTAGGATGGAGCTGAGGTAATTTACAGACCCAGAAGAGAAACTTAAGAGGAAAATAAACTTAAATGTAAACCACTTTGCACATCCACCACTCTTCACATTATGTTGTTGGTAGGTTCCATCAAGTTGGTTCTGACTAATAGTAACCCTATGTACAACAGAAGAAAACATTGCCCAGTCCTGCCCCATCCTCACAACTGTTGTTATGCTTGAGCCCACTGTTGCAGCCACTGTGTCAATCCATCTCATTGAGGGTCTTCCTCTTTTTTGCTGACCCTCTACCTTACCAAACATGATGTCCTTCTCCAAGTCCCTTCTGATAACATGTCCAAAGTAAGAGAGATGTAGCCTTGCCATTCTTGCCTCTAAGGGGCATTCTGATTGTACTTCTTCCAAGAGAGACTTGTTTGTTCTTCTGGCAGCCCATGGTATAATTAATATTCTTTACCAACACCACAATTCAAAGGCATCAACTCTTCTTCGGTCTTCGTTATTCACTGTCCAGCTTTCACATGCATATGAAGTGACTGAAAACACCACACCACGGCTTGGATCAGGCGCACCTTAGTCTTCAAGGTGACATCTTTGTTTTTCAACACTTTAAAGAGGTCTTTTACAGCAGAGTTGCCCAATGTAAAGCGTCATTTGATTTCTTGACTGCTGCTTCCATGGGTGTTGATTGTGGAAGCAAGTAAAATGAAATCCTTGACAACTTTGATCTTCTCCCCGTTTATGATGATGTTGCTTATTGGTCCAGTTGTGAGAATTTTTGTTTTCTTTATGTTGAGGTGTAATCCATACTGAACGCTGTGGTCTTTGATCTTCATTAGTAAGTGCTTCAAGTCCTCTTCACTTTCAGCAAGCAAGGTTGTGTCATCTGCATAGCGCAGGTTGTTAACGAATCTTCCTCCAATCCTGACACAAGTTCTTCTTCCTTCAGGCCAGCTTCTCGGGTTATTTGCTCAGCATACAGATTGAATGGGTATGGTGGAAGAATACAACTCTGACGCACACTTTCCCTGACTTTAAACCACACAGCATCCCCTTGTTCTAACAATTGCCTCTTGATCTATGTACATGTTTCTCATGAACATAACTGTTTTTGCAATTCCCATTCTTCACAATGTTATTCATAGTTCGTTATGATCCACCACACAGCACAGGCAATAAAACACAGGCAAACATCTTTCTGGAGTTCTCTGCTTTCAGCCAGGATCCATCTTACATCAGCAATGGCATCTCTGGTTCCATGTCCTCTTGAATCCAGCCTGAATTTCCGGCAGTTCCCCGTGGATATACTGCTGTAGCTTTCATAGATAAGCTACATAAATGCAGAAGAACTAGTAGAATTCCTTGCTTCCAGATTCTCACCAAAACCAGTACAGTACAGACACATTACCTTTTCCCACCCCCACCAAGTCAAAGTGATGCAATGGGAAAATTAAACTTTCTAAGCACATAAATTTATGAGTGATAAACAAAATGATTTCTCTTTTTACAAAAATCTCTCTCTCGAAGGAACTAGGCTCTGATATTTAAAATTACTCAGTTTGTATAGATATTTTACTGAACTTTTCAAGAACAATAATATAAACTAAAGCCTGCATAACATGAAGTAGACATGCTTGTAAAGCAGATTATAATTTTGATAACATGATATAGGCCAAAGTCCCTGGCTTGTGCAAAGTTAATGCACTCGGCTGCTAACCAGGAAGTTGGAGGTTTGAGTCCACACAGAGGCACCTCAGGAGAAAGGCCTGGTGATCTACTTCTGATAAAAAATCAGCCACTGACAACCCCATGGAGCCCAATTCTACTCTGACTTGCGTGGAGTTGCTGCGAGCTGGAATCCCCTCGATGGCAGTTGTTTTGTTTTAGCATTTAACATTAACTTTGAGTGCTACAGGCCTTTCCTTTTTTTGAAAAAGGGGGAAAACCATTATTGAAAAAGACAAGACTCTGTCTTGTTACAAAATTTGGAATTTTAAGGGTTAGCTGTTTTTTATGCATACTTCTGATTTCAAGCATTGTTCCATTCCTTTAGCAAATAGTGTGAGCCAAAGATAAAACATGAAATATTTTAGTTTCAAGACTTTTTGTTATGACAAAAATAAAAAATTCTACTTACGTATTGAAACTGTCTCTGTAACGTCACTAAATTAATTTCCAGAGCTAGCAGAAAGTAGCCAAATAGGAGTTTTGTTGCCTCTGTTCTTCAAGGAGATCGACACCACACACACACACACACACACACACAATCACTTAAAATCCATAAAGGCTAATATTTTAAAAGACTAGAGCAAAAAAAAAGTTTCAACGTTAAGACTATTCATGAGTTTCACACATTACACATAAATATTTACTAAGGCCAGATGTATGAAGTCTTGACAGTTTTGGATTCACTTTAAAATGTTTAAATAGATGTGATTAGTTGGGCAAAATAAACCTGTGCCATGGTTGTTGGATCAGGGCTCTAACAGCTATAAAATGTATATGTTAAAATAGTCAGAAGTTAGATCTTTCCATGTGTTTGTTTTCAGAACAGGAGTGTGTGGTAAATGTAATGACATCTTTGTAAGATAAAAAGAACTAGAGCTTTTTGTCTTTATCCTGTGGCTTTATCTTCTGACGTAAGAAGGAGAGACGAGATTATTAAAGATAGAAAGGGATAAACAAAAGGCTAGGAAGGAGCTACGAAAACTAAATAACATAATGTAGGGAACTGGAGTGAGGGAGGGTTGTAGTAAAAAGACAACAGAAGGAAAAACCCTTAACGGTGCCAGTTAGGTCATGATGTCCATGTGCTTCCCGAAGACAGTGGGGACAGGGCTTGTGCGTGATTATTCATATTTGATTGATCCTAGAAGGAGCCTCTAAGCGGGTTCACTAATAAAAATTAAAGAAGAATTACAGGAAACTGTGGTTTATGTATTTCTAATCTTGGCGTTGGAAGGCATTCCTAAGTATGACATAAGACCCAGACACTACGAAGAAAAATAACTGATGTGATCATATACATATTAAAACCTTGGTATGGCAAGAACATCTCTGTCCTCTCTGTCTCTGTCTGTGTATGTGTGTGACACTGACATACACACACACTCACACTAAACAAGTTTTGAAGGTAAATGACAAACTGAAAAAAAAAAATGTAGCATATGACAAAGAGGTAATGTTACACACATACATCAGAACTCAAACACAAATTCATCTTAAAAAAAAAAAAAACCAAACCAGATGCCATCAACTCCTGGAGACCTCATGTGTGTCAGAGAAGAACTGTGCTCCACAGGTTTTCCAGTGGCTAATTTTTTGGAAGATCACCGGGTCTTTCTTCTGAGGTGCCTCTGGGTGAATCTGAACCTCCAATCTATTGCTTAGCAGCCGAGTGTGTTAACTGTTTGAGCCAGCAAGGACTCCGCATTAATCTTAAATAAGATTTTAAAGACAAATGACAACTTGGAAATATTGTAGCATATAATATAGAATTAGTATTTTTATTATATAAAGACAAATAAAAAGATGAGTGATAATATAAAATAAGCAAAGCATATTAAAAAGTTCATTTAAAAACAATAACACGAGAAAATCTTACTCATCAAAAGAAATGCATACAAAAGTGAAATTATCATTCATTCAGAGAGACAAAAAGACTGCCGACACACAGCGTGGACTGAGGTATACAGAATGAATCTGAAAATAAAACTGAAGGGAATATAAACTGATTTTTTAAAAAGACCTTTTGGTATGTATCAGTGCTAAATCTTCACACTCTTTGAGCCCACAATCCTACGTCTACGAACCTATCCTAAAGGAGGAGACAGGTGCGTACGGATGTATAAATAAGAATGCCTACCAAAGCACTGCTTTTCTTTGTGGAAAACTGAAAACAATTTAAATATCATTCACTGAGGACTGACTAAATTAAGGAACAGCCGTGGGATGGAATACCAGGTAGCCATTTTAAACTGATGTACCTTTATATTCATTGACAGGGAGAAATACACGCAGTGTGTGTGTGCGTTGGGGGGAGGGGGAACCAACAAGTTATAAAACAATACATAATCCCTTCCTTTTGGAAAACTGCATATACATGTATGTGACAATATATATGCACGTGCTTCGATATTTTAAAGGATATTCACTAAAATATGGACACTAGTTAAAAGTGAACTTTCTTCTCTACTATAATTTCTTATTGTCGCAATTATTTATTTTTTTTCAGAATGAGCCTGTATTATTCTTAAAGTCAGATGAAAAGCCTCTCTTCTCTAAAAAACATAAGTCAACAGTAAAGTTGTCACTTCAATAATACCTGCCTGTCTTCTTCTTAGGCAGAAACTAGAAAATCGCTTTTAAAAATATCTCTTGCATGAGGCAAAGATCTCCCCGCAACCTTCAACCTTACGTCCCCCTCTAATCTGTATACTTCACAAAGTAGTAGCAAGGGTAAAAAGAGGCAATAAATCAACAATGAAAAGCATGTGGAAAATCATGCCGCGACTTTAGCACAGAAAGAACACAGCATTCTCAAATCCTTCAGCATATGTCACTATGGTCTAGGCCAGAATTTTCCAAATTGTTTTCTGTTGGCCATTAGTGTGCTGGTTGATATCAAATACACTGGGATAGAAGAACAAACAGGCTAACAATGATTTAAAGGATTGTACGTTATCAAAACTTTGACAGAAAAGCATTAAACATGCTTACATAGTTACTTGTTACTTTGGGATAAAATGTGAGTTAGAAATAGTGTGCCATTCAGAGGACATCACAAAGATAAACAAGATTACACAATTCATGAACGCCTGCTGCCTCAATCTGTGACTGAGGCACGTCAAGTCAAGTCCTACTCATAACGACTCTATAGGACAGAGTAGAACTGCCCCATAGGGTTTCCAAGGAATGGCTGGTGGATTCGAACTGTAGACCTTTTGAGTAGCAGCCATAGCTTTTAACACAGGCAGCATTTATCATTTAACCACCAAAATAAATGTCTTCTCTATTGATGACTGCTGACCAGTTTCAATATTATTTATTATATTCATGTTATATAAATGGATATTACAATAATTATCACAGGTATTTATTTGTGGAAATTCAAAATATAAAATAGTATATTATTAGAAATTATATATGTAATAGATACATATATTCATATATAACCATATTTCATTATCGAAGTATGTGATAATCATGTGAAAACTAGATACATAAAGTAGTATTTTTTACAACATGTATATTTAGCAATCATCATATTTAGATAGATAAATATATAGGTAGATGGATGACAGGTAGGAGAGCGACAGACAGACACAGACGCCGAGTGCCTTGGTTAGAACATCTCTGGGTCTGGCTGTTTTTGTTGACAGTTAATGCTATCTCACTCAGCGCTAGCATGAAGAAGTCTAGTTAGCAGAGCCATTACGACTGGATTCACGGAAATGAAAAGAAGTCAGTAAAGAAAGGCTGAGTCTCAGTATTAAAAATAAATCCTAAGTTGACAAACTCAAATTTTGTAAATATTTATACTAAACAACATGAAAAATAGTTTTTTTTCTAAATATCACTTCATTTCCCTTCCCCGCCCCCAACAATTGTCTTTAGTGTTAGTTCAGTGTTTTAAGGAAACACAATCAATAGCAATGATTCCCTCTAGCAGATAGGTAATAGTTTTAATCAATATCAGAGCTACCAAACACCATTTCATACAAATTGTTCATTCACCTCTGGAATACTACACAAATCAGTTTCTGCTTTCCTAAAAGGAATAAGCTTGCTTAATATTAATTTAAAATATATTTTAAAAACTCTTACCCATATTGCAAGTTTAGCCTTATTTCCATCCACTGAAATTGTTTTCACCTTAAAGTCAACACCTTGAAGAAATGAAAATTTTGATAAGTCTTCAAATAAAACATACTTTTAAAAACAATTACCAAGAAAACCAGAAAATGGAAAAATCTCTTTATCAAATGCCCAAAATTCACAACCCATATCTGGATGTAAAGATAAAACAAAAAGCATCGCTGAAATTCAGCACCTTAGGATTTAGTCAAGATAAATGAAAATCAAATGCTTGTAGAATTTATAAACACTCACCTACCTATGCTTCTTCCAAAATATTTTAAAAAAAAAAAAAAATCCATTTAAGGTGATGACTATACACATTAAAAGCCAAGAGCTAGGATTCACAGTGCTAATGCAGAGAAAACCATCCATGGCTGATTTGTGAGTCAGGACGGTCTTGGAGCACAGTTCTAGGCTGCAACACCTGGGGTCACTATGAGTCTGAAATGGTTTGACGGCAACTGGTTTGGCTTCTGGTTCATGTACCCCACACGGTATTGTGAGCAGGTTATCCAGTGCCAGCCAACCACTAAATTCGGATCCTAATTGTAAGCAGCTTAGAGGAGTAGTACAAATATAAGAGGGTCTCTCACTCACTGCTTGTCTCTATGAATTCTTTCTCATTTGTTTTAATCCTAAAACACTGTGTTAGTTTTATATAATCAATGATCATTTGCTACTGCAGAATTTCAAACAGAGAATTTAGACAATTAATAAAAATTCCTCTAAGTGAAAAAGGTGCCCAGTGTTCTATAATGAAAAGCTTCTAGAAGTACTATTTTATGTAATGAAAGAAGAGCTTCATAAGAAGTCACATAAGGTTTTTACTACAGCAGCCTCAAATACCTCTCCCTTTCCAGGAAAGGAGCTGACACATGCCATCTGGCCTAAACGAACAGTAACTGCTCACATGTCTTTACAGAGTATCAAAACTAATGTGCGGGCTACCCCACTGGCCAAAGGGAAAACATATTCCCACTTGCTTTTAAAGAGTATCAAAAATAACCTGCAGTCTACCCCACTGGCCAAAGGGAAAACGTTAGCTCAAAAAGCTTGGAAAGGAACTTTCAAAAGATCTTATTAGCTTGTCACAATTAATTCAGAAATGTCCCAACTCAGATGTACAGCCTCTTCATATACTAAATGCTTAACAGAACACCTGTCACCAATATGGGAATGTATTAGTAATTCTTGGATGAGTTCTGATAACCCATTACATACACAAACTGAGTAATAAAAATGTACACTCAAAACACGCATTATACCAGATCTTTCTATATGCCAAAGATTAAAGAAAACGTTTGGTATTTTGGCCCAAGGTGATAAAGGAGCTGATAAAACCATGTCTAGAGCTACTGGAAAACCATCAGTGAAAGAATGCTGCTGATTATACAGACCAAGGAAAAACTAAGTATAAAGTTTCTTTGCCTGCAGACAAACAAAAATCTCACATACTTATATTCACTAGGTCTAGATAAAGTAAAAATTATTTCACTTAAAAAATGGACCCATATATATAAAATAAGCAATATGAAATTATTTACGTTTTCTTTAAAAAAACATTCCGATGAGGGAAACAAATGGCTCCGACTTGTCACTGAAGTGGAGGTTCTAAATGAAGGCTACTGGTAGACATTACATAGAGACAGCCTGGCATGTATGTACTACAGTTAAATTCTTGAGGTTTTCCAGAAGACACAGAAGTAACTAAAAAAATTTTTTCTTTCTTAAAAGCCCCAGACAGCAAGCTCAACAGCAGACTGGCCTCTTTGCTATCTACCAGCTAACTGGTTTACCCAAGAAAAGAAAAATGAAGCTCACTGTTCCCAGAATGTGTTTTCCTTCACCACCCCCCTACCCCCACATTTGACAGCAGGAGTAATTTGTCTCTGTCATATGAGCAATTTGCATGTGGATAACTAACTAGATGTCCCCGCGCTATTTTCTTTGACATTTTATATCTAGAAGTTCTAGGTATTTCCCCCAGGAGATACTGCCCACGAGAATCCTACCATCAAAGCCAACAGATACGTGCAGCCTGAAAGGGCATCTCATCTGCACCTAGATCCTTGAAGTCCCCATTCATCTTCCCTTGGTTCCTCTGGTGAATCTCAGGTGCGGCAACTGAGCTTTCTGGTTCTCCCATAATAAAACTGCTTCTTGACCAAGTCTGGTCCTTCTGTTTTGCAAGCTGCCAGTATGTCTTTACTGCTGGGAGCACTGGAAGTCTTTTTCATAATTTTGATTTTTGCCAACTTCTTAACCAGATGTGAGTAAACCATTTTTTCAGCCTCTTCATGTGGTTGACAAAGAACTCATAAAAGAATTAGAAGAAATGTCATCTAAGCCCTTTTCTTATTCATTTTGCTTACATTTTTAATTCGGTTTCTTTGTAAGAATCTTGTTTTGGGCAAGATCTGTCTATTTTATGAAGGTCATTTCAGTTAAAACTAGACAATCCGTAAAGCCTTTTAAGCAAGCAGTAAGTGGAACATAAAAATTTATCAAAGATAATACAACCTCAACTATAAAGGGATACCTGTAATAGGAGACATGAAAATATAAATAGGAGCATCTGACTTACTAAGGAAGAGAAAAATTGATCAATAGAAACTGACTCAAAACTGACACAGGTGTTAGAATTAGCAAACGAGGACATTAAAAATAATTATAACTGTACACCAGATGTTAAAAAGTAGACATTTAAGATATAAAAAGACCCAAATCAAAACCCCAGAGATGAAAATAACACTGGATATGATTAACAATATATTAAACATTGCAGAAGAAAAGATTAGTGAATTTGAAGAACAGCCACAGAAAGTATCTAAAACGAAACACAGAGTGAAAAGAAAATAACACAGCATTAGTAAGTTACAGGACAACTTCAAGCAGCCTAATATATAAGCAATTAGAGGCCATGAAAAAAGGAAAGGGGGGGAGGGAGGAGTCGAAAATATACTGGAAAAAATAATCACTGAAAAAATTTCAAGTTTGATGAAAATTATAAATCTATAGATCCAAGAAACTCAATGAGCTTCAAGCAGAAGAAACATGAAGAAAGCTATGCCAAGAAACATCATAATCAAAATGCTCAAAGGGAAATTATGAAGTACTGAACTAAGCACTTCGAATGAAAAGAAAAATATAACATATCAGATTTGTGGGGTGCCACTGAAGCAGTGCTTAGGGGGAACTTTATAGTACTAAATGCCCATATTAGAAAAGAAAAATGAACTCAAATCAATGACCTCAGCTTCCGCCTTAAGAAATTAGAAAAAGCAGATCAAATTCAGTCCAAAACAAGCAGGAAAAAGGAAATAATAAAGTGCACACAATACATCAATGAAATTCAAAGCAGAATAACAACAATCAATGAAAATAAAAGCTGGTTCTTTAAGAAAAATCAAAACTGATAAACCTGCAGCCACACTGGAAAAAAAAAGAAAAGATAAAAATTATCATTATGAAGAATGAGAGATACAAAAATTATCATTATGAAGAATGAGAGATACCATGTCACTTATGGCTTCTATTGATGTTAAAAGGATAATGAGGGGATGTTATGAATAAGTTTATACCAATACATCTGACAACTCAGATGAAATGGATAATTTCCTTGAAAAATTAAAAGCTATCAAAACTGACTCAAGAAGAAAGAGATAACTTGAATATCCTTAAATCTATTAAATAAATTTAAACTATGGTTAAAAATGTTCCCATGAAGAAAAACTCAAGGCCCAGGTGGTACTAAACATGTAAGGAGGAAATAACATCTACTCTAAACAAACTCTTACCAAAAATTGAGGAAGAAGGAATACTTCCTTAGTCATCCTATCGGTTCTACATTACCTGACACCAAAACTAGACAAAAATATTACAAGTAAAAAAACTACAGAAAATATGTCCCAGGAACATAAGAAAATTCCAAACAAAATTTAATAAAGAACCTAAAAATGTTTAAAAGAAAAGTACATCACGACCAAATGGAGCTTATCCCAAAAATGCAAAGTTGGTTAACATTAAAAATCAATGTGTACTTCACCATATTAACAAACTAAGAGAAGTATCTATCACGAGATCATCCCAACATATGGAGAAAACCATCTGACAAAATTCAACATGCATTCCTGATAAAACCTCTCAGCAAATTAGGAATAGACGGAACTTCCTCAATCTGTTAAAGGCCGTCTATGGAAAACGTACAGCTAACATCACACATAATTATGAAGGACTGAATGTTTCCCCTTAATATTGGGAACAAAATACATTAACAATATCAGCTCATACCACTTCTATTCAATATTATACTGGAGATTGTTAGCCAGGACAATAGGCAAGAAAAAGAAATACAAGGCATCTAGATTAGAAAGGAAAAATAAAGACAACTCAATGCAATCTACAAAAAAAAAAGCTCCTAAAACTAATAAGCAAGTTTGGCGTGGCTACAGGATACAAAACCAACATAACAAAGGAAAAAAAATCAACTCTATTTGTATATATTAGCAACAAACAACGGATAATTGAATTTTTTTAAATACCATTTTACATCAAAAACTTTGAAATACTTAGGAATACATCTAACAAACGTGAATGGATAAAACAACAGAACAGTGGTAGGTACATTCATACAATGGAACACAACTCAGCAATAAAAAGGAATAAACCACTAGTACTTACAACTTGGAAACCCTGGTGGCGTAGTGGTTAAGCGCTACGGCTCCTAACCAAAAAGGTCAGCAGTTCGAATCTACCAGGCGCTCCTTGAAAACTCTACGGGCGGCTCTACTCTGTCCTGTAGCGTCGCTATGAGTCGGAATCGACTTGATGGCAACGGGACTTACAACTTGGATGAAGTTCAAAGACATTATGCTAGGTGAAAGAAGTTAACCTCAAAAAGTTAACATGCTCTATGATTCCACTTATATAGAATTCTTGAAAAGACACTATAGCGATAGAGAACAGATTTGCAGGTGCCAGGGGCTAGAGGTAAAGAAAAATATGACTATAAAAGCACAGCACAAGTTTTTGGGGATGACAGAACTGTGTGGCATCCTCACTGTGGTGGTGGTTATATGACCATATAGAAAACCCAAACCCGTTGCTGCCGAGTTGACTGCAACTCACGGGACCATACAGACGAGAGTAGATCTGCCTCATAGGGTTTCCAAAGAGCAGCTAGTGGATGTGAACTGCCGACCTTTTGGTTAGCAGCCAGACGCTTAACCACTGTGCCACCAAGGCGCCACATGTGTTAAGATAAAAATTTTCAAATTCAAAAACCTGTACACAAGAAGTGAATTTTACTGTGTGATTAAAAAAAAAAAAAAAACACTATGAACTCATATGCTAGGAACATGTTAAAAAAAAAAAAAAAATCATTGCCATCGAGTTGATTCTGACTCACAGCGACCCTATAGGAACTGCCCCACAGGGTTTCCAAGGAGCGGCTGGTGGATTCAAACTGCTGACCTTCTAACCACCGCACCACCAAGGCTCCCCAGGAACCTAACAGGACAAAAATACTTCCTGAAAGAATAAAGAGATTGCCCCAGAATATGTCTTGTAAAATCTCTTGCTGTCGTTAGGTGCTGTTGAGTCAGTTCCAACTTATAGCGACCCTACGTACAACAAAACGAAACACAGCTTGGTCCTGCACCATCCTCACAACTGTTGCTACGTCTGAGCCCATCGTTGCAGCCACTGTGTCGATCCATCTTATTGAGAGTCTTCCTCTTTTTCACTGACCCTCTACTTTACCAAGTTGAATGTCCTTCCCCAGGGACAGGTCCCTCCTGATAACATGTACGAAGTACCTGAGATGAAGTCTCACCATCCTTGCTTCTAAGGAGCATTCTGGCTATCCTTCTTCCAAGACAGATTTGTATGCTCTTCTGGCAGTCCATGGTATATTCAATATTCTTCAACACCATAATTCAAAGGCATCAATTCTTTGGTCTTTCTTATTCACTTATTCTTTCTTATTCATCGACCAGGCAATTGAAAATGCTATGGCTTGGGTCAAACACATCTTAGTCCTCAAGGTGACATGTCCGCTTTTTAACACTTTAAAGACATCCTTTGCAGATTTGCCCTATGTAA
This sequence comes from Loxodonta africana, assembly GCF_030014295.1. NCBI lineage: Eukaryota > Metazoa > Chordata > Mammalia > Proboscidea > Elephantidae > Loxodonta > Loxodonta africana. Next base: position 169,414,410 of record NC_087345.1, on the reverse strand, counting down.
TACTTCATTTGATTTCTTGACTGTTACATTCATGGGCACTGATTGCAGGTCCAAGTTAAATGAAATCCCTGACAACTTTCAATATTTTCTCCATTTATCATGATGTTGCCTATTGGTCCAGTTGTGAGGATTTTTGTTTTATATTGAGGGGAGCCCTGGTGATGCAGTGGTTAAGAGCTCAGTTGCTAACCAAAAGGTTGGCAATTCAAATCCACCAACCTCTCCTTGGAAGCCCTATGGGGCAGTTCTACCCTGTCCCATAGGGTCACTGAGTAGGAATAGACTTGACAGCAATGGTTTTTTCATTATGTTGAGGTGTAATCCATACTGAAGGCTGCAGTCTTCTATCTTCATCAGTAAGTGCTTTCAGTCCTCTTTACTTTCAGCAAGGAAGGTTGTGTCATCTGCATACTGCAGGTTAATTAGTCTTCCTCCAATCATGATGCCATGTTCTTCTTCATACAGTCCAGCTACTCATATTATTTGCTCAGAAAACAGATTGAATAAATACGGTGAAAGGGTACAACAGTAATGCACACCTTTACTGACTTTAAACCACGCAGTTTCCCCTTGTTCTGTTCAAACAACGGCCTCTTGGTCTGCATACAGGTTCCTTACAAGCACAATTAAGTGCTCTGGAATTCTCATTCTTTGCAAGGTTATCCATAATTTGTTATGATCCACACAGTCAAAGGCCTTTGCATAGTCAATACAACACACGTAAATATCTTTCTGGTATTCTCTGCTTTCACCAAGATACGTCTGACATCAGCAATGATATCCCTCATTCCACACTGTGATGGTTAAGATCGTGTCACTACTTGGCTGGGCCATGATTCTCAGTGTTTATGTGTGACCACTCCCATGATGGGATACGCTGTGAGTAGTCAATCGATTGAAAGGGAGACCCTTGGGGGTGTGGCCTGCATCCGAATATAAGCAGACATTCCGGCTTTTTGCTTGCTCAGGATCCTGTGGCTGCTTCCTGCTTGTCTGACCTCTGGTTCTTGGGACTTGAGCTATCAGCTTATCTGTCAATCCTGGGTTTACCAGTCCCTGCAGCTATGTGAATCAGGAGAAGCCTTGCAGTCTTGCCTGCCAATCTTGGGATTTGTCAATATTCACAGCCTGTGAGTCAAAGCCCTGCTTTCCCACCTGCCAATCTTGAGTTCACCAGCCCCTGTGGCTACGTACATTGGGAGAAGCCTCTATCCTCATCCACAGACTAGGGACGTTCTAGCCTCTACAATCACATGAACCATTTCTTTGATATAAATCTCCCTTTATATACATTTATATGCTTTACTGGTTTTGCTTCTCTAAAGAACCCAGCCGAAGACATTTGGTAGTGAGAGTGGTTCTAGAGAAACAAAATTGCAAGGATGAGTTTTGTAAACTTGTTCTCAAGTCTGTTTAGTCTTAAAGATGTTGATGACTCTGCTTCCAGCAGTAAAGAGGCACTGCTAACACAAGGCATGAGGTGGCGATATATATACACAAAATATCACCACCAATACATCAGGTACTGGCGAAAGGCAGGCTCTGGGTGAACACATGTGTGGTATCTTTCTACAGTTTTGTCAGAATGAGAATAAGGAAGCTGGATGGTTGGTCCTACTTTCGCTAGACAAACTGGTGAAAGAAAGAGATGCACTCAGGGCTTCAGAGTCAAAGCTCAAGTGCCACATAAATGACCTCAAAGTTTCTACTTGTGCTTTGAAAGAAAGTCTTATTTCTTGTAGCGACAGAGCTTATCCTGCCAAAAACCAAACCCAGAGTCTTATTGTAAGAGTGGGTGAATTACACCAGCTCAACTGCCAACCTCGAGAGGTGTCTGAAGTTAAAGTAAGGGCACTGATTGGGAAAAAACAGAATCCTGAAACTTGGGATGGGAACATATAGGCAGACAATCAGAAGGCTGGAAACACCGAGCCCCTAAATTCCCTTGAATCACTCCTGCCAACAGAACCACTCCCATCTGAAGAGATTACTTCATGTTTGTCTGCTAAACCACCCTGCCCAGGAAAACCATTAGCCCCTCCGCTACCATCTGAGATTAGCCCTAACCCAGCTGCCTCTAAAGAGCCCTCGCCTGAGTCACTGCCTGAGTCATTGCCTGAGGTAGATGCTTTACGAGACAATGCTGAAAGTTCTCAAAACAATTCCACACTGCAGATTCTGGCTTCTAGACCTATAACTAGACTTAAGTCCCAGTAAACCCCAAAAGGTGAAGTACAAAGCATGACCCTGGGGGAGGTATGCTACACTTCAAAAGAACTGCTTGACTTTTCTAACTTGTACAAACAGGAACCTGGAGAATATGTGTGGGAATGGCTATTAAAGGTGTGGGATAATGGTGCAAGAAACATGAAGATGGATCAGTCTGAGTTTATTGATATGGGTCCAATAAGCACAGACTCTTCATTCAGTGTTTCATCTCCGGAAGTTAGGAAAGCATCTAATAGTTTATTTTGTTGGCATGGATTACTAGGTGGCCTACACTAAATCAAGGTGAAGTACCAGACCTGCTTTGGTATACTATAGACAAAAGTATCCAAAGGCTTAGGGAAATTGGCATGCTAGAGTGGATTTATCAGTTTAGACCCACAGACCCACACATGCAGTGTCCAGAGGATAAACTTTTTACCGCAACGGTGATGATCAAATTTGTGAGAGGAGCTCCAGCATCCTTGAAGACTGCTGTGACTGTTATTTTATATAAATCAGATTTGACAGTTTGGAACTGCCCTAACTAAATTAAGACACCTAACTACAACGGGGCTGACTGAACCCCGTGGTAGTACAGGCCAAGCGGCTGCACTCAAGCAACAAAGACAAGGTAGACGTGGTTACAGTAATGGACAGTGAAGTCAAAGCAGTAATCAGAACAGTCTGACTTGTATGGACTTATAGCACTGGCGATTTAGTCATGGTGTCCCTAGGAGTGAAACAGATAAGAAATCTATTAAATATTTACTTGTTCTGAACAAACGGGTGAATTCTAGGTCAGGTAAACAGCAGTCTAACTCAGATCGCCAGAATACAGAGTCATGGTCCCTCAATCAATTCCCGGATTTGAGCAAGTTTAAAGACCCACAACCTCTTGAATGAAGGTGAGGCCGGGTCCCCCTGAGGAAGGACCCCAACACACTGCCAAAAATTTTTACTATTAATCTTTCTCCCAGACTTCCCCCCCAAAGAGATCTACTGCCCTTACAAGAGTGACTGTTCACTGGGGAAAAGAAGATAATTAGACTTTTTGGGGATTACTGGATACTAGCTCTGAATTGGCACTAATTCCAGGAGACCCACCAGTCAGAGTGGGGGCATATGGAAGTCAGGTTATTAATGCAGTCTTGGCTCATGCCCATCTCACAGTAGGTTCAATGGGTCCCCGAACCCATCCTGTAGTGATTTCCGCAGTTCCAGAACACATACTTGCAACAGATATACTCAGCAACTGGCAGAACCCCCGCATTGCATCCTTGACAAATAAAGTAAGGGCTATTGGAAAAGCCAAGCGGAAGCCATCATTAGAACTGCCCCTACCAAGGAAAATAGGAAACCAAAAGCAATACTGCATTCCTGGAGGGACTGCGGAAATTACTGCCACCATCAAGGACTTGAAGGATGCAGGCGTGATGATTCCCACCACATCCCCCTTCAACTCATCAATTTGGCTTGTGCAAAAAACAAATGGATCTTGGAGAATGAATGTAGATTATCGAAAACAACCAGGTGGTGACTGCAATACCAGCTGCTGTTCCAGATGTAGTTTCATTGCATGAGCAAATTAATACACCTCCTGGTATCCGGTAGCAGCTACTGATCCGGCTAAGGCCATTTTCGCCATACCTGTTTCGAAGGACCATCAGAAGCAGTGTGCCTTCAGCCAGCAAAGTTGGCAATACACCTTCACTTGCCTACCTCAGGAGAACATCAACTCTCTAGCCCTATGCCATAATTTAGTCCACAGGGACCTTGATTGCCTTTCCCTTCCACGAGACGTCACACTGGTCCATTACATTGATGACATATGCTGACTGGACCTATTAAGGAAGAAGTGTCAATTACTCTGGACTTATTTGCATGCTAAAACCAAACCAAAACCAAACCCACTGCCCTCGAGTCGATTCTGACTCATAGCGACCCTGTATTTGCATGCTAGAAGGTGGAAAATTAATGTCACAAAAATTCAGGCACCTTCCACCTTAGCGAAATTTCTAGGGGCTCCAGCGGTGTGGAGCACATCGAGATATTCCTTCTAAAGTGAAGGATTAAGTTATTGCATCTGGCTGCTCCCACAACTAAAAAGGAGACTGTCATGGATTGAATTGTGTCCCCCTGAAAATTTCTGTCAATTTGGCTAGGCCATGATTCCCAGTATTGTATGATCTTGTGATTTTCCTGTGTATTGTAAATCCTATCACTATGATGTTAATGAGATGGATTAGGAACAGTTGTGTTGATGAGATCTACAAGATCGGACTGTGTCTTAAGCCAAACTCTTTTGAGATATAAAAGCGAGGCACCAGCAGATAGATGGGGGGACCTCAAACCACCAAGAAAGCAGTGCCGGAAGCAGAGCACATCCTTTGGTCCCAAGGTTCCTGCACAGACAAACTCCTAGACCAAGGGAAGACTGATAATAAAGACCTTCCTCCAGAGCCGACACAGAGAGAAAGCCTTCCCCTGGAGCTGACACCCTGAATTTGGACTTGTAGCCTACTGAACTGTGAGAGAATAAATTCTCTTTGTTAAAGCCACCCACCCATGGTATTTCTGTTACAGCAGCACTAGATGACTAAGACAAAGGCAAAATGCCTAGTTGGGCCTCTTTGTATTTTGGAGGTGACACACATTCCTCATTTGAGAGTGCTACTCTGGACTATTTATCAAGTGACTTGAAAAGCTGCCACTTTTGAATGGGGCCCAGAACAAGAGAAGGCTCTGCAACTGGTTCAGGCTGCTGTGCAAGCCACTCTGCCACTTGGGCCATATGATCCAGCTGATCCAATGGTGCTTGAAGGGTCAGTGGCAGATAGAGATGCTGTTGGAGTCTTTGGCAATCCCCTATTGGTGAATCACAGCACAGACCCTTAGGATTTTGGAGCAGGTCCTGACATCCTCTGCAGATAACTACTCTCCTTTTGAGAAACAGTTTTTGGCTTGTTACTGGGCCTTAGTAGAAACTGAACGTTAAACCACAGTACACCAAGTCACCATGCAGCCTGAGCTGCCCGTCACAAACCGGGGGTTGTCTAACCCATACAGCCATAAAGCTGGACGTGCACAGCAGCATTCCATCACCAAATGGAAGTGGTATATACGAGATCGAGCCCAAGCAGGACCTGAAGGCACAAGTAAGCTGCATGAGGAAGCAGCCCAAATTCCCATGGCCTTCACTCCTGTCACATTACTTTCCATCTCCCAGTCTGTACCTACGGCCTCATGGTTGAGTTCTTTATGATCTGTTGACTGAAGAAGAAAAAACTCGTACGTGGTTTACAGATGTTTCTGTGTGATATGCAGGCACCACTTCAAAGGAGACAGCAACAGCACTACAGCCCCTTTCTGGGACCTCCCTGAAGGAGAGTGGTGAAGGGAAATCCTCTCAATGGGCAGAACTTCAAGCAGTGCACCTGGCTGCTCACTTTGCTTGGAAGGAGAAATGGCCAGATGTGTGACTGCATACTGATTCATGGGCCATGGCCAATGGTTTGGATGGATGGTTAGGGACTTGGAAGGAATATGACTGGAAAATTGGAGACAAGGATTTACGGAGAAGAGGTATGTGGACAGACCTCTCTGAATGGGCCAAAGAAGTGAAGATATTTGTATCTCATGCGAATGCTCACCAAAAGGTGACCTCAGCAGAGGATGATTTTAACAATCAAGTGGAAAGGATGATGCATTCTGTGGAAACCACTCAGTCTCCTTCCCCAGCTACACCCATCATTGCTCAATGGACACATGAACAAAGTGGCCAGGCTGTCAGGGATAGAGGTTATGCATGGGCCCAGCAACCTATACTTCCACTCACCAAAGCTGACTTGGCTACAGCCACTGCTGAGTACTCAATCTGCCAGCAGCAGAGACCAACACTGAGTCCCTGATATGGCATTATCCCTTGCGGTGATCAGCCAGCAACCTGGTGGCAAGTTGATTACATTAGGCCACTACCATCATGGAAAGGGCAGTGTTCTGCCCTTACTGGAACAGGTACTTACTCTGGATATGGATCTGCCTTCCCTGCTTCTGCCAAAACTACTATCTATGGACTTACAGAACACCTTATCCACCATCATGGTATCCTACACAGCATTGCCTCAGATCAAGGGACTCACTTCACAGCAAATGAAGTACAGCAGTGGGCCCATGCTCATGGAATTCACTGGTCTTACCAAGTTTCCCATCATCCTGAAGCAGCTAGTTCAGAATGATGGAATGGCTTGCTACAGACACAATTATGGTGCCAGCTAGGTGGCAATACCTTGCATGTTGGGGAACTGTTCTCCAGGAGGTTGTATATGCTCTAAACCAGCATCCAATATATGGTGCTGTTTTTCCCATAGCCAGGATTCATGGGTTCAAGAGTCGAGGGGTGGAAATGGGAGTGGTACCACTCACTATTACCCCTAGTGACCCACTCACGAGATCTTTGCTTCCTGTCCCTGTGGCCTTATGCTCTGCAGGTCTAGAGGGGTTAGTTCCAAAGGGAAGAATGCTACCACCTGGAGACATATCACTGGCTAAGAATGCCACCTGGCCACTTTGGGTTCCTTATGCCTCTGGATCAACAGGCAAAGAAGGGAGTTACCATACTGGTTGATGTGACTGATCCTGATTACCAAGAGAAAATCAGATTGATATTGCATAAAGGAGATTAGGAAACCCTAGTAGCACAGTGGTTAAGAGCTACGGCTGCTAAACAAAAGGTTGGCAGTTTGAATCCACCAGGCGCTCCTTGGAAACCATATGGGGCGGTTCTACTCTGTCCTACAGGGTCGCTATGAGTCGGAATCAACTTGACGGCCACAGGTTTGGTTTGGGCTTTAATGGAAGTTAAGACGAGTATGTCTGGAACACAGGAGATCCCTTAGGGCATCTCTTAGTACTACCATGCCCTGTGATTAAAGTCAATGGAAAACTACAGCAACCCAATTCCAAGGTGACTACTAATGACCCAGACCCTTCGGGAATGAAGGTTTGGGTCACCGCACCTGGCAAAGAACCACAACTAGCTGAGGTGCTTGCTGAGGGCAAAGGGAATACGGAATGGCTGGTAGAAGGGGGTAGTTCTAAATACCAGTTACAGCCACATGACCAGTTGCAGAAACAAGGACTGTGATTGTTAGAGTATTTCTGCTTTGTATGTGTGCATCAAATATTTTTGTTTTCTTCACTTATAAAAAAACAAGCTATAAACAGGGCTGGTACGTTTTCAGTTGTACGTGTGTTAGTTGTATAAGCCCAAGTATGACTTTTCAATTGTCTTAATTCAGAGATTATGTATGGTTTAAGGAGATGTGCACATGTGCCAAGTTGACAAGGGGTGGACTGTTATGGTTAAGATTGTGTGTCAACTTGGCTGGGCCATGATTCTCAGTGTTCACATGTGATCACTCCCACAATGGAATCTGCTGTGAGTGGCCAATCAGTTGAAAGGGATTTTCCTTGGGGGGTGTGTCCTGCATCCAAATATAAGCAGATGTTCTGGCTTTTTGCTCGCTCTGAATACTGTGGCTGCCTCCTGTTTGTCTGACCTCCAGTTCTTGGGACTTGCACTATCAGCTTATCTGCCAATCCTGGGAATCATCCATCCTCACAGCCTGTGAGCGGAGCCCTGCTCTCCGACCTGCTGATCTTGGGTTCATCAGCCCCTTCAGCTATGTAAATCAGAAGAAGCCTTGCAGTCTTGCCTGCCAATCTTGGGATTCATCGATATTCACAGCCTATGAGTAAAAGCCCTGCTTTCCAACCTGCCAGTCTTGAGTTCGCCAGCCCCTGTGGCTATGTGAACCAGGTGATGCCGCTATCTCAATTCACGGATTTGGGATGTTCCAGCCTCTACAATTGTGTGAGCTGTTTCTTTGCTATAATCTCTCTCTATACGTACTTGTGGAAACCCTGGTGGCGTAGTAAAGTGCTACGGCTGCTAACCAAAGGGTCAGCAGTTCCAATCCACCAGGTGCTCGTTGGAAACTCTGTGGGGCAGTTCTACTCTGTCCTATAGGGTCGCTATGAGTTGGAATCAACTCGACGGCACTGGGTTTGGTTTTGTTTTGGGTTTATATGTATTTATACATTTTACTGGTTTTGCTTGTCTAGAGAACCCAGTCTAAGACATATGTCTTCTGAACCTAGCCTGAATTTCTAGCAGTTCTCTGTTGATGTACGGCTGCAATGTTTTTGAATTATCTTCAGCAGAATTTCACTTGTGTGCAGTATTGATATTGGGCCATTTAGTGCTATAGAATTCTCCCTAAGTACTGCTTTAGTGGCATTCCACAAATTTGATAGTTGTATTTTTCTCTTCATTCAAAATACTTAGTTCAATACTTCATTTCCCTTTTGAGTATCTTGACAAATATCCACTCCTTTTTAATTAAAGATTTACTTTGTTGCCAAGTCCAGGATTGATTTTGTAAAACTGTTCCACAAACTTTTAAAAGTAATGAGCTCTTCATTCAAAATATATGTTGGTTCTATTCTATTTCCCTGTGTCCTTTTTTGTCTTTTGGCTCTGTTTAATTCTGAAAGAAATGTAACAAATCTCCTACTGTTCTGTATTGTCATCAAGTTCTTTTTTTGCATTTTGAACAATTTTTCTCTTATATATAGCTTCAATGTCTATGTCTACCATCACCGCTTTGTTAATCATTTAGGTCTTTCATCACTGCATGACATCCTACTTTTTTCTGTTCACTGCATTAACCTCAAATTTGACCTTAACATGTTATATTACTACCCCTACTTTTCTTCTTTTTTTACATTTGCCTAGCCTAGCCCTTTATTTTCAACCATTCCTTATTTAAGTACTTTTCAATCCCATCGGAAAATCTTACATATAAGGAGACCTGGGTCCATTTACATTTAATTAACTGACGTATTTAATTTTGCTGCTTTCTTCTTATTTGTTTAGCATTCTCTGACATTTTGTTCAAATATGTGGTGGAAGTATGATATAATTAATACCAAATTAGAAGTTGGGAGGTTGGGCTCTGCTCTCTTGTTGTTTTTACATTTCTCAAAGGATCTAGTTTCCATGCTTAATTTTCAGTGCATTCTATCTACACAGCTAATTAAGTACCTCAGGTAACCACCTGATTAATTACTACCATAAGGCCTTGCCACAGCAGAACAATGAATACCTTCTATTTACAGATGCTCCCATGTAAAAAAAAAAAAAAATTCTTGCAGTTTTTCGTCTTAGGGTATTTAATTTTTATTTCAGAAATGTTACTTGAATTATACCTAAACTATTTTTTGTGTCCATTAAGCTTTTTTCTTCTGAGACTCAAATATGCACATGTTGGATCTCCTTTTCTGTTTTCCGTATCTATCATTTTTTTTCTAACTGGCTTTAACTTTCTTATTCATTTCAGTAAACTCTGCCTGCGTTTCCATTTTTAGCCTCTATTCTCCTTTGTGAGAATTTGTCCCTCATTTCAATGGTTTTTTTTTTCTTTCTGTTCATTCAGCTTAAAATGAATTTTCTCACGCAGTGACACCATCCGTTCTGTGACCTCTTCTATCACTGCTTTGTGCTTTCAGAGGTGAATATTTCATAAGCTTTGTAAATTTATGGCAAAATGTTTGTTCACAATTTCATCTTCTCCATGGCAGTATTTTTTTGATGAGTATTCTTCATTTATCATTTGTTTTCCCTTCTTGAATCTTTGTATTAGCCTTGAGCTAGATTCCTTGATTACTTGGTGAGGTTTTCCTTGTCCAGCTATTCGGAGGAGGTTCCAGTTCTGGACTGGTAAAATTCTTTCTTAAGATTTTACATGAGAAACTGTTTACTTTTTACTTCTCAGTGGCTACTGGAGGTATGGAAGTCGGGGGTCGTGACTTTCACGATGCAAAGTCATTTCCTATCCTACTGCTACAGAGACAGGCATACAGCTTCCGGCAGAGATGACTTATCTGTTTGAACTCTTGTTTGGCTTCATCTTCCCAGCTCTTAGAATCAAACCAGGTGCAGGGAAGCTCCTGCCATTAACTGAAGAAACCCACTTTGCCTTTGCAAACAAGGAATTTAGGTTTTGTACCTCAGCATGGAATCACACAGCTTCAGGAACCCTTTGTTGCTGGCTGTGAGCTCTGTAGCTGTGGCATTCACTCCTAATTTTTCCCACCTGCACCCTACTTAATCTCCACTGCCTCTGGCAACAATCCCACCTATTTTGTGGCTTGGGGTTTTAGCTGTCTTCCAGTTCAGGAGAAAATGGAGTTTGTGTTTTAGTTTTTCCCTCTCTTTGTTGCTTTTAGCTAATTGTCTGTAAGCAAAAGAAGAAAATGCCAGCTTTATAGTACCGACTTCAAACCCAAAGTCCAACAACTATCTTACAAGCATATGTTATACAAAACTGAAATGTCTTGCTGTATTACTGAAAATAAAGGTGAGTTTTCCTTACTATTTTACTATGAAGTAAAACACTAATTTTCACAAAGCCATTAACTTTAAGCTAATTGTTTTTATTTTTAAAACTCATGTGTATATGGGTTATAGCATAAGGCAGAAAGTAATCTGATACCTAAACGTAAAAGGTATTTTCTAGATATTTAAGACACAGGACCCATTTGGGGGACAAATTATGTACATTCTTATCAAGATGCCACAATCTTATTATTTGTTTTTAAAACAAAGCCTTTATTATTAATAAGGACAAAACATGATATAAATTCAAAATTAAGATCTGTCACTTCTCAAATCGCCAGGTTCCATTTGGGTTTGAAATGAAAACAGCTTTAGATCATGTATACAATCATTCCCTTAGAAAATTTTAACTTCAGGCAAGCTTCTTTTCCTGCTAGTTACTATTCTACTCTTTGTTATCCGTTACCAAGCATGTTCTAAGCAAATTAAGTTTTATAATATGCCAGTTTTTTAAAAGAGCAAATAATACACCCAAAGCCAAATTAAAATGGATTCTGAATTACTACTGCTTTAAATGATTGTCTTTCACACATATAAGGGTAAATCTGTCAATGTTAATATGTCATACAAAAGCTAAGTAATACCTGGTATAATTTATTAAAAATTTAGAGGTACTTATTTTTATGAGCTCATATAGGTAGAAAGAAAGGAAGAAATAAAGAAAAGCTTTTTCTTATAGAATTTCAGATAGGAAATGTAGACAATGATAGAATTTAAAAAATCACCACTACTATAGTAACACAGGTAGCCCCCAACTTACAACATATTTGAGTTACAACGAACCATACATACAACTGTCTGGTTTTTTTTTGTACATCTTATCGTTATTAATACGACCTACGTACAACCATGTTGCAGTGCAAAATTTGCTGATGTTATCATTCTCAGATGTAATGTTTCCAGCCCCCAAAGACAAAAAAAGATCAGATTTATAAAAATACTGATAATAAAAGGCAATAATAATGAAAACTGAAAAAAAAAAGGTATTTGACTTGCATCAGAACTTACATTCAACTTACAGAATAGTCATCAGAATAGAGCCTCACTGTAAGTTGGGGACTACCTGTACTTGTATCACTATGGAATAGGTAGTCATCACAATAATATTTGTTTCAGGCAATGGATGTTAAAACATGTGGGCAAAAAGTATGATAAGAAAAAGGATACCTATATAGTCTCAGATTATCTTAACACGAGATACTTATTAATTACAAAAGGAAAAATAATAACTTTACAGTGGAGAAACCTGGCAGAAATCACCTTAAGTGACCCAAGTCCCATCACCAGTAATGGGACAAACAGATTACCTTGTGCCTTCTGGCATAATGCTCTGGGAACACTTTTGTGGAATTCCTGACAAAAATGCATAATCTCAATCTAACCATAAGGACACACTGGACAAATGCAAATTGAGGGACATTCTACAAAGTAACTAGCCTGTACTCTTCAAAAATGTCAACACTGTGAAGAACAAAGAAAGACTAAAGAACTGTTCTAGATTAAAAGAAACTAAAAAGAAATGACAACTAAATTAAATGTGTGATCCTAGACTGGATCCTAAGCCTGAAACAATTTTTTTTCCTTTGCTATATGGGACATTAGTGGGACAATTGATGAAATCTGAATGGATGTAGACAGCAGTATGACAGCAATATTAAATTAACAAATACACATTGAAGTATTTAGAGGTTAAAGGGCATCGGGTCTACAATTCAGACTCAAACAATTCAAAAAAAAAAAAAAGCACTGTGTGTGTATGTGTGTACAGAGAGAAGAGAGAACGATAAGCAAACGTAATAAAGAGTAACAGGGAATTTGAGTGGAATAAACAAATTCTTTGTACTATTTTTTACAACTTTTCTCTAAATCTCAAATCATTTCACAATAAAAAGTTGGGGGGTGGGGAGCAAACAGAAGCAAAATAATGAAAACAACTATGGCCAGTTACAAGAAACTATTTTCCCTAAAAATAATGCTAAGTAGTATCATCTTTCCTACATTCTACTCATAAGATCATGAAATTTTAGAGCTAGAAAAAAATACATATTATCTGTCATCCAAACCTCTCAATTTATAGATGGAGACAATAAAGCCAAATGACTTGCTCAAGACCACAGAGCTAGTTTAAGGAAAAGCGAAGACTACCACCCAGCTCTGACTCAGTTCAGCTGTCTTTCAACTATTCCAAGCTGTCTCGCTTGATACCTTTATATTATTGTCTACTCCCTAAACATGATACCAAAATATTTACTTCTGTCTTTTCATATATTTTAATAAGCTATTGTGGCAAACCGCATGGGCTTCTTTCAGGCAACCTAAACTTCCTTTTAAAAAGGCATTCGGGTATCACTGTTCCTAATAATCTCTAGTAAGTATTATCAATAAATACGCTTTTTTATAACACATGCCAGACATTGTGGCAAATGCTAATGATATGAAATTAAGGCACTCTACAGTGTGACACTGTTAGGTCCATGATAATAGAACCAAGTCTGTATTATTCACCATCACAGCCACACTTCTTAGGATGGCATATACTAAATGCTCTAGTAATTGTTGTGTGTTCCTAACTAAAGGCAAGCCACAGTACAGGAAAAAAACTGTGTATACAGATAATCATAATATCAGTGGTATTAATAAAATGCCATGAGACAACAAATAAGGGAGCTATTTCTGGTTGGTGGGATACAGAAAGGCTTCAGAGATTTAACAATACCAAAGTTAAGCCCTGAAGGTAACTAAGATTTCAATAGACATGGAAGCAGTGGGGTGGTCAGAGAAGGTCAGGGAGAATTAGATAAAAAAGGATGAAGGTATGAAAATATTCAGCATTTTTACTGAATTTTTTAACACAGACTTACCTATTGTTGCTGCAAGTTCTGGATCAAAAGTATCATCTGTGAACCTCAAGAGCAGGCTAAAAGAGATGTTAAAAAGACATATTAGGAGTATGAATTTTCTTTCTAACCATTTCATAAATGTGCTCCTGACTGTTATATTTCATGACAAATTATTAGATACAGGTAAGAATGGCTGATGTAGGTCTGCCCCTAGTAATACTGCCTCAGGGCAAGTATATACAGAGAAATTAAATTACTAGAAAGGCAATTAAAGAATCCCTGGAGTAGTCGTTTACTAGAACTCCCTGGCTCCATTACAGAATTCCCCAAGTGTGAAAAGTTTTTGTGTTTTTTACTGCACTGGAATGTCCTTCTGAGAAGATACTAGCAACATATCATACTTTACCCGATACGGATGAAGGAGGGAGAAATAAGAAACTCCTAGAATGCAAAAAACAAAAATGTGATATGTAATCTACTCTAAAACTCAAATGAAAACAAAAAGGTGGGAAAGCCTAGCATTTTTGTAACAAGTAGTATGACCTGTTAGAATAAAGAATAGAGTAAAAAAGTGAAGGTAGGAAGACAACATAATGGCCCAAGTAGGCATACTCTAGCATATGCTAGGTAAAGTCAAACCGGTTGCCACTGAGTCAATTCCGACTCATAACGACCCTACAGGACAGAGTAGAACTATCCCACAGAGTTTCCAAAGAGGGCCTGGTGGATTTGAACTGCCGACATTTTGGTTAACAGCCATAGCTCTTAACCACTATGCCACCAGGGTTTCCACGCTAGGTAAGGTATATGGAATCTAATAGGCAACATGGAGCTACCGAAGGCTTTTAAAGAAAGGATTGACAAGAACTGCTCTACGTTTTAAAAGGTTAATGCCAGCAGAAAATGCAAGAAAATCAACAAGAATTCAACTGCCATGGTTGTGGTGAGAGAGATGAAAGATGAAAACTAGGAAATGGTAAAGAAACCAGAAAGGAAGAGATGAAAGCAAAAGACACCCACTTTAGAAGGATATGCTAAGATTTTACATCTTCTAAAATTATTTTCCAAGGAAACTCTGGTGGCGTAGTGGTTAAGAGCTATGCCTTGGAAACTCTATGGGGCAGCTCTACTCTATCCTATAGGGTAGCTACAAATCGGATTCAGCTTGATGGCAATGGGTTGTTTTTTTTTTAAGAATTATTTTAACATTCACAGAAGTGTCAGTTATTAGAAGCTCTTAAAAAATAAAATCTAAGTTTCTGTTAAAGCCCTAGACTTATAAAATTAATTAATCTTCCTTCACGTTAACTATTAATTAGAACAAGACTATTCTACTGATCTGTTTGCATTTAATAAAATCAATAAAATAGTGATCAAATGTCTGAATTCCATAAAAAAATTTATAACTATTTCCACAGGTTATGATTATTGCTGTTAGTTTTTCTGGTCCACAGACTACACTGCAAAACATCAAGTTCTCCTAGTAGTTTTTATATTTAAAAGATTAACTCTCCCTTTCCTGATTTTTCTTTCTTGTATTTACTGTAAAAACCGCACCACAACAGCAAAATAAAACAGAGTCAAATTCTAGATTTTTCCAACTTAATATTGAACTTGGCTATAACCATTCTCACTTACTTCCAACATCAGTTAGGTGACAGCACTAATAGGAATCTTAAAAAACTCCTTATAAAAATTTCCTTCTCTCCCCAAAATTAAACTTTAATTAATAAAAGTGAATATTTCACTAAAAATTTCAGTTGCCCATAATTTAAGAATAGAAGAGATATGTATCTGTAATTGGCCACTACAGAAAATATTCTTACAAAAACACAGGTCAAAGTAACATTTAGAGCGGTTGTCATAATAAGAAATACCGTAATAACAGTACAAATAACAATGGTATTGGCTAGTATTTATTAAACATCCACAATGTACTAGACATGAAGCCAGGGGTTTTGCTTACATAACTTCTAATCCTTACAACAACACTTATCATTACTGGTAGGTACTCTGGAACCGCAGGGAATTGGTATGGTACAAGCAACACATTTTAATACGGGCTCTGAATATAAATTAGCAGACCTTAACCAGGGGCACACTGGTAGTCCAGAAATGTACTTTAAATTCTATGCATGCATTTTCCTAGGCAGAGATTCCATTTCCCTCATTAGATTTTTAAAGGAATCCACAACCCAAAAGTGATTAAGAGCCATTACTCTAAAGAATGCATATCTAACCCCTCATATTTTCAAAGTTAAAGGAACAAAATACGCTCCATGTAGAGCTACAAATGGAAGGACTAACTACCACTATACCATTTAGAATGTATACCACTGTGAATGTAACTAATCTTCACTTTTTAATTTACAAGTGACACTGACACGAAAAGATAAGGATGCAAAGGGTGTGTGAGGGGCAGCAATTTAGAAAACAGAAGCCCTCTGCAATGGCTTCCACTTCCTAATACACTGTGCTACATCCTTACTTCACCAGGCCTAGGCACAAAACCAAAAAACCTTTTATGTTTAATAGTGCATGGGCTCTGAGAGGTTTCTACTCCAACTCTCTGACTTTTCCAAATGAAGAAATTTAAGGCCCAGCGGGTTTAAACACCATACACAAGGTCACACAAGTGGTGGCACCAGTATTATTATCCTGATCTCACTCCAACTATCTGAAATAAACTGGAAAAATAATCTACTTCAGATTAGTTAAACTGTTCTTTGTTGTGCAATAATTTCTCAACAAGACAAGCAATATTTCACTTTCACCAGCTCCAGAACTCCGAAGAACCCTTTAAGATTATATTCACTACAAATGTTTTTGTACTGATTTGCTTTAAAAAGCATATGCTTTTTAGTAAAAAGTCATTAATTCTCATTTCATCCAGAAAAAAAAAAAAATGTTTTCTATAGCACATCACATTGATCAATAATGTCTATCTAGGTAGAAAAAGAAGCCAACTTTCTCCCAAAATGCTATCCTTTCTTGAAAGAGGTGGTTAAAGATGTTAACATTTTGCAGTGAGCTGTTAATATCTGACCAATAAGTATTGAGAAACAGTTTAGAGTAGATGAGATCCAAATAAGTTTGTTCTGGGGGCTCAATCTAGGAAGACGAAAAATCTAATTAACAGAACTTACTCTAAAGGAGGAACCTCAATTATGTTAACACTGTACCTCCAGTTAACCTTCCAGAAAATTTTAACACAGATTAACTAATCACTCAGTCAACACATTCAGAAAAAGTGCCAACCAACATGTATCAGTTTGAACCATACGAAATGACATTTGATCATTCTTGACTTCAAAAAAGGCCATCTCATATACTTCAGCCTAAATGAGTGCCACATCTCAAGAAACGAAAAAAGAAAGGTCACAAGGCTATGGAATTCCTATTAACATAATGTCTAATATATTAACTTTTAATCCTCAAATATGTGCAATAATAGATGGTGATCATGAAAATGATTTTATTCGTGCTTTAAGCATCACAGAGAAACCCTGGTGGCATAGTGGTTAAGTGATACGGCTGCTAACCAAGAGGCTGGCGGTTCGAATCCACCAGGCGCTCCTTGGAAACTCTATGGGGCAGTTCTACTCTGTCCTGTAGGGTCGCTATGAGTCAGAATCGACTCCACGGCAGTGGGTTTGGTTTAGTTTGGAAGTATCACACACACGAATCATACTATCTTGCTAATGCAATTTGTTTCATTAACAATATGGTATGTACAAATCTCTCATTTTAGTATCGAGTATGTTAAATTAAAAAAAGCTATGAAAATGTACTGTCATATTTTAAAAATACATAAAATTTCAGAATATGTTACAGAATAAGCTTTCAAATCCTTATGTATTTTTAAAAAATTAAGTCTTTTTGAAGTGATTTAAAAGATTTGAAGGATATCAAGAGGTATATCTAAAATAGGAAATTGCCTAAAGCCTCTGGAATCTGAATATTGTTTAAAAATCAAGATTGCTTAGAATATAGCATGCTAATAATAATCAGGTGACCAAAGATGATTTCACCTGGAGAACTCTGTTCCAACTTGGATGAAATCACAAGTCGCAGATGAAGTCACAACTCCCTTGCAACACTCACAGAGATCCATGTCTTACTATCTATTGTCAATATTGGTTTCCCCAAAGAAAGAGCCAAAAAAGAAGAGACAATGCTAATTGGTCCTTTTATCTCTATATGATGTGGCAAAATGAGATGTAGCAATTACACTCCATTTTCAAAGGTGGCCCACAACTTACGCATACATCTTAGACTAAAGTGATTTTTTTAAGCAGTCTGACGGCCAATGGGTTCTTCCACAGCTGAGTCATAAGAAAAAGCGACGATGGGGTGTGCCAAAGTGGGTCAGGAACGTGACATAAGGCGTCACCAAACTTCCTTTTCGAACAGTACGCATCTAGAGAAAGCCCAACAAAAATCCTAACGTGACAAAGTTACAACTCTCACCCCGCGGGACGACAGGCAGCCTTGACCCGGGCGAAGCGGCCTCCCCTCGGCCGGACTCGGGCCCAGGCCCGCCCGCCACGCCCAGTGCCCCGCGCAGCAGCCGGCCGACTGGGGCCCTCGGGATCGTTTTTTTCTCGGTGCGACAGGAGGTGAGGCGATCCAGACAAGTCGGGGCCGATGGAGGCCGTGGACCCGGCAGGGGCGAGGTGGGGCGCGGGAACGGCAGCCGCGGGACGGCGAGGCGGAAAGGCCCAGAAGGCCCGCAGCCCGGCCGCGCGGTTCACCGTTCTCATCGCGGCCCAGGAGACACCGGCCACGGCGGCAGGGCAACTCCACCGCCCTCGTCACGGCTCTCTGACCCGCGACGGCCCCCACACACGCCTCACCTGGACTTGCCCACTCCACTCTCGCCGATGATGAGGATCTTAAGCGTGGTCAGCACGTCCTCGTCCATCCCGACCCCGCTCCTCTCCGACCCAGCAGGCCGCCCCGGTCCGCCTCGCGACCCTTCAGCAGGGAGAACCGCCCGCGCGTGCGCACTGCACCGCGCCGCGGCTGCCGCCTTCTTTCTCACACCCGGTGTTTAGGCCGCCTAAGCCCCGGACGCCCCAGTTCCGCCGTGAAATAGCTCTGCGTCTGCGCAAGCCCAGAGTCCAGGCGTCTTTCCGGATAGGCGTGGTCCTGCCCTTGCGCAGGCGCAGATGCGGAGAGCCGTTGTGTAATTATCAGTTCTTGGCAATTTTTGTTGTAGCAAGCTCCTGTCTTTCTTGTCCCCAACCGCAGTCTGACTCTCCGTCCGTTGTGTAATTGGGAGACGACTGAGTCAAGGGGAGTATAAAGTTATTTCTTCAGCTGTGCATGACAGCTGCATTGTGGTGGGGAAAGCATTGTGCTTGAAGCTGGATTCTTTATATTTAGGTCCTGCCTTGTCTGTCATATTTCCTAGACTTCTCAGCCTGTTTCCTCATCTTGCAGAAGGAGGCAACAATATTTCTTCTTTAGAATAATATCTGTGTTTTAGAATTGTTAATGAAGATTACATGAATTAATTTGTGAAGGCACTTTGTAAACTAACAAACTCGTTGCCATCGTGTTGATTCTGTCTCATAGCGACCCTATAGGACAGGGTAGAACTGCCACACAGGGTTTCCAAGGAGCCCTGGTGGATTCGAACTGCCAAGCTCTTAACCTCTGCGCCACCAGGGCTCCTTGGAAACTAACGTGCTATATAAATATGAGGTGTGATCAGGTATTATTAGCTTGCTGGTTTACAGTCTTCTTTTAGATCACAAGGACCCTTCACATGTCCATTCATCTTAAAAGGGAGATGTTGACTTGACATAGATCCACCACCACCGCTACCACTTGCTGCAGATTCTGATTCATGTTGACCCCATGTCTGTCAGAGTAGAACTGTGATCCATAGGGTTTTCAATGGCTGTGATCTTCCAGAAACAGATTGCCAGGCCTTTCTTCCAGGGTGCTTCCAGAGGGCGTTAATGTTTGCACCAGTTCAGGTGCTTACAAACCTCTGGTAGTGCAACTTCAAACTGACTATTCCTGCTCCTGAGAATTGCTCCACGGAGACTGAAGGAACTTTATGTATACACCTTGTCTCATTCAGTAAGTTATAAATCTTAGTATTTTTGTTGTTAGGTGCCATCAAATCAGTTCCCACTCACAGCGACCTGTCTACAAAAGAACAAAACACTGCCCAGTCCTGTGCCATCCTCACAATGATTGTTATGCCTGAGCCTTGTTGCACCCACCATGTCAGTCCAGCTCGTTGAGGGTCTTCCTCTCTTTTGCTGACCCTCTACTTTACCAAGCATGATGTCCTTCATCAGAGATTGGCCCCTCCTGATAACATGTCCAAAGTATGTGAGATGAAGTCTCACCAACCTTGCTTCTGAAGAGCATTCTGGCTGTACTTCCTCCAAGGTGAAATCTGTTCATTCTTCTGGCAGTCCATGGTATATTCAGTATTCTTCACCAGCACTGTAATTCAAAGAGCAATTCAATTCTTTGGTCTTCCTTATTCGTTGTCCAGCTTGCACATGCATGTGAGGTGATTGAAAACACCATGGCTTTGGTCAGGCATACCTTAGTCCTTACGGAGATGTCTTTGCTTTATAACACTTTAAGAGGTTGTTTGCAGCAGATGCCCAATGCAATGCATCATTTGATTTCTTGACTGCTGCTTCCATGGGTGTTGATTATGGATCCAAGTAAAATGAAATCTTTGACGACTTTGCTCTTTTCTCTGTTTATCATGACATTGCTTATTGGTCCAGTTATGAGGGTTTTTGTTTTCTTTTTGTTGAGGTGTAATCCATACTGAAGGCTATAATCTTTGATCTTCATCAATAAGTGCTTCAAGTCCTCTTCACTTTCAGCAAGCAAGGTTGTGTCATTTCCATAGCACAGGTTAATGAGGCTTCCTCCAAACCTGTTGCCCCGTTTTTCTTTATTATTTGCTCAACATACAGATTGAATAAGTATGGTGAAAGAATACAACCCTGACACATACCTATCCTGATTTTAAATCACGCAGTATCCCCTTGATCTGTTCAAACGACTGCCTCTTGGTTCTTCATGACCACAGTTACATGTTCTGAAATTCCCATTCTTCATAATGTTATCCATAATTTATTATGATCCGCAGTCAAATGCCTTTGCATAGTCAATAAAACACAGGTAATTTTTTTTAAGCATCTTTCTAGTATTCTCTGCTTTCACCCAAGATCCATCTGACATCAGCAATGATATCCCTCGTTCCATGTCCTCTCCTGAATCCAGCTTGAATTTCTGGCAATTCCCTGCTGCAACCATTTTTGAATGATCTTTATTAAAATTTTATGTGCATGTGATATTAATGATATCGTTTGGTAATTTCCACATTCTGTTGGATCACCTTTCTTTGGAATGGGTACAAGTATGGATCTCTTCCAGTCTGTTGGACAGGTAACTGTCTTCCAAATTTCTTAGCATAGAGGCGTGAGCCCTTCCAGCACTCCATCCATTTGTTGAAACATCTCAGTTGGTATTCTGTCAGTTCCTGAAGGCTTGTTTTTCACCAATGCCTTTAGTGCAGCTTGGACTTCTTCCTTCAGTACCGTCTGTTCTTGATCATATGCTACCTCCTGAAATTGTTAAACATTGACCAGTTCTTTTTGGTACAGTGACTCTGTTTTCCTTCTATCTTCTTTTGATGCTTCCTGCGTCTTTTAATATTTTCCCTGTAGAACCCTTCAATATTGCAACTTGAGATTTGAATTTTCCCTTCAGTTATTTTAGCTTGAGAAATGCCAAATGTGTTCTTCCGTTTTGGTTTTGTAACTCTAGGTCTTCGCACATTTCATTATAATACTTCCCTTTGTCTTCTCAAGCCACCCTTTGAAATCTTCTCTTCAGCTCTTAATCATTTCTTCCTTTTGCTTTAGCTACTCTACATTCAAGAGCAACTTTCAGAGTTTCTTCTGACCTCCATTTTGGTCTTTCCTTCCTGTCTTTTTAATGACCTTTTGCTTCCTTCATGTATGATGTCCTTGATGTCATTCCACACTCGTCTGATCTTCAGTCATTAGTGTTTAATGAGTGGAATCTATTCTTGAGATGGTCTCTAAATTCAGATGGAATATACTCAAGGCCATACTTTAGCGCTGGTGGACTTGTTCTAATTTTCTTCAGTTTCAAATTGAACTTGCATATGTGCAATTGATGATCTGTTCCACAGTCAGCCCTTGGCCTTACTCTGACTGATGATATTGAGCTTTTCCATAGTCTCTTTCCACAGACATAGTCAACTTGACTCCTGTGTATCCCATCTGGCAAGATCCACGTGTATAGTCACCGTTTATGTTTGTGAAAAAAGGCATTTGCAATGAAGAATTTGTTGTTCTTGCAAAATTCTATCATGCGATCTCTGGCATCGTTTCTGTCACCAAAGCCGTATTTTCCAACTACTGATCCTTCTTTTTTGTCTCCAACTTTGGCATTCCAACCACCAGTAATTATCAATGCATCTTGATTGCATGTTTAATAAATTTCAGACTGCAGAAATTAGTAAAAATCTTCAATTTCCTCATCTTTAGCAGTTGGTGTGTATTTTTTAATAATAGTGATATTAATTCCTCTTCCTCATCAAACCAAACCAAACCCACTGCCGTCGAGTCAATTCCAACTCATCGCAACCCTATAGGACAGAATAGAACTGCCCCAAAGAGTTTCCAAGGAGTGCCTGGTGGATTCAAACTGCCGACCTCTTGGTTAGCAGCTGTAGCACTTAACCACTACACCACCAGGGTTTCCCTCTCGCTCATAGGCGTAGGCATATGGATATTACTTTAGCATACTGTTGTTGTTGTTAGGCACAGTTGAGTTGGTTCCAACCTACAGCAACTGTATGCACAGCAGAACGAAACAATGCACCATCCTTACAATTGTTGCTATGCTTTTTGCAGCCACCGTGTCAATCCATCTCATTGAGGGTCCTCCTCTTTTTCACTAACCCTCTACTTACCAAGCGTGATATCCTTCTTCAGAGACTGATCCCTCCAAGAAGCATTCTGGTTGTACTTCTTCCAAGGCATATTTGTTCATTCTTTTGGCAGTCCATGGTATTTTCAATATTCTTCGCCAACACCACCATGGAAAGGCATCAATTCTTCTTCGGTCTTCCTTATTCAGTGTCCAGCTTTTGCATGCATATGAGATGACTGAAAACACCATGGCTTGGGTCAGGCCCACCTTAGTCCTCAACTTGACATCTTTGCTTTTTTATACTTTAAAGAGATCCCTTGCAGCCGATTTGCCCAATGCAATGCGTCTTTTGATTTCTTGACTGCTGCTTCCATGGGTGTTGATTGTGGATCCAAGTAAAATGAAATCTTTGACAACCTCAATCTTTTCTCTGTTTATCATGATGTTGTTTATTTGTCCAGTTGTGAGGCCTAGCAAAGTGCCTGGTGCATGGCAGGCAGTCAATAAACATTAGTTCTCTTATCTCCTTTTACTTGTAGCTTTATAATGCCACATACAATAGATATTAATGAGCCCTAGTGGCACAATGGTTAAGCACTCGTCTGCTAACCAAAAGGTCAGAGGTTTGAACCTACCAGCTGCTCTGTGGGAAAAAAACCTAGACCTGGCAATCTGTTCTCATAAAGATTACCGCCTAGGAAACTCTATGGGGCAGTTCTACTGTGTTACATAGGGTTGCTATGAGTATGAATCAACTCAATGGCACATAACAACAATAGATATTTGATGAAAGGATACATATAAATAAAATTAAAATATATTAAGGAATTATTTTTTAAATACCTGGAAACCTCTTTAAACAGATATCCATATAACCCCTTCACCTCCTTCAGGTTGTAGCTCAAATGTTGCCTTATTAGTGAGGCCTTCCCTGTCCATAGTAGTGCAATTTGCATACCCCTCTAACATTCCCCATATCTCTTCCCTGCGTTATTTTTCTACATAGCATTTATCACCCTCTGATATACTATATATTTGACTATTTGCTCACTGTCTAATCTCCAAAGAGAAAGGAAGCTTCATGAAGGTAAGGATTTTTGTCTCATTTTGTTTACTGCTGTATCATCAGTGTCTAAAGCAGTTCCTGGTATATAATGTGTGCTAAATAAATATTTATTGAATAAGTGAATAAATGTTCTAGAGTTCATCCATAACCTTGGAGGGAGATGTCAAGGAGACAATTTCAACCTTTCACAAAATCTTCCTTAAAACCTCCAGCCTAATCTTGGCTAGAGCATCAAGAGCTTATCTCTGAGGCTCACAGTATTGTCAATTCTGCTCTAGGGCAGTGATTCTGAAAGTGTGGTCCCCGGGCCCCTAAGGATCCCCGAGATTCTTTCAGAGGAGTCTACAAGATCAAAAATATTTTCATAATAATATTAAGATGTTATTTACTTTTTTCACTCTTATTCTCTCATGAGTGTACAGTGGAGTTTTCCAGAAAATACATGACATGTGTCTTGGTCAGTTGGTGGTGCTATAACAGAAATACCACAAGTGGATGGCTTCAACAAACAAGTTTATTCTCTCACAGCTAGTAGGCTAGAAATCCAAGTTCGGGGTGACAGCACCGGGGGAAGGCTTTCTCTCTCTGTTGGCTCTGGAGGAAGGTCCTTGTTATCAATCTTCTTTTGGGCTAGGAGCTTCTCTGTGCAGGAGCCCCAGGTCTGCTTTCTTGGTGGTGTGAGATTCCCATTTCTCTCTGTTAGCTTCTCTCTTCTATAGCTCAAAAGAGGTTGGCTTAAGACACAATCTAATCTTGTAGATCTCATGAACATAACTGCCAATAATCCATCTCATTGACATCATGGTGATAGGATTTACAACACATGGGGAAATCACATCAGACAACAAAATGGTGGACAATCACACAATCCTGGGAATCCTGGCCTAGCATAATTGATATATATATTTTTTGGCAACACAATTTAATCTACCACCACAGGTGATGGCAAAACAGATTGAATGTAGAACCGTACATGAAGATTCAGCTGTTGCCCATTAAGCCAGACATTGAAGAGATTTGCAAAAATGTAAGACAATGCCACTCTTCTCACTAATTTTTTTTTGTTTTAAAATATGGATATTGTAGAAATGTAGATTAACTTGTAACAGGTATAGTATTGTTATTTTTAAATGAATTAAAATACATGTTGAAATGTTTCTCAGTTTTAATTTCTAATAGTATAGATATTAATAGATATAATCCACGTAATCAAAAGCTCTTTTGGATCTACAATAATCTGTAAGAGTGTACAATAATCTGTAAAATCAAAAAGTTTGAGAACCGCCACACTGCACTACTCACACCAAGATTAAACATGAATAGGCATGCATACCTTCATCATTAAACTCAGGTCTATCTCTCAGCTGCATATTGACTGCTTCATCAACACCATATTCTCATGGATTTCCTCCCACCTCTGACTCATTTCTCAGTTTTTTGTGAGATCCACTTGACCATCTTTTAAAAACTGTTGTTCTTTGTGAGTTTTATCCTGGTTTTCTCAACTTCTTAATCTACACACCCTCTCTCCTGATTGCCTTCTTGGACGTATATGGTTTTATGATGCCCATTTACTTTGACAAGTCACAAAGTTATATCTCTGGCTGAAATTTTGCTTCTGAACTCCAGGCCAACGTACACAACTGCCAACTGGACATCGTCGTGTGAGTATCCCCAGGCACCTGAAGCTAAACATGACTGCAACTAAACTCATAATCTTCTCCTCCATACTAGCTGTTATGGATTGAATTGTGTCACCCAAAAATATCTGTCAATTTGGTTAGGCCATTATTCCTAGTATTATGTGACTGTACACCATTTTGTCATCTGATCTGATTTTCCTATGTGTTATATATCCTACCGCTATGATGTTAATGATGTTAGAGGCAGTTATGTTAATGAGGCAGGACTCAATCTACAAGATTAGGTTGTGTCTTAAACCAACCTCTTTTGAGATATAAGACAGAGAAGCAAGCAGAGAGACAGGGAGACCTCATGTCACCAAGAAACAAGAGCCAGGAGTATAGTGCATCCTTTAGTCCGAGGGTCCCTGTGGTGAGAAGCTCCTAGTCCAGGGAAAGATTGATGACAAGGACCTTCCTCCAGAGCCTACAGAGTAGCCTACTAGACTGTGAGAGAATAAACTTCTGTTTGTTGAAGCCATATACTTGTGGAATTTCTGTTAAAGCAGCACTAGATAACTAAGACACTAGCTTTTTCTCCTGATTATCTTCTTAGTGAATGACATTTACATCCATTCAACTTTTTCTCCCTTACTCCCGACATCCTAACATTTAGTCCTGACAGTTCTACTCCTTAAGCGTCCCTGAAATTTATCCACCTCTTTTTATCTCTACAGTTGTTGTTAGGTTTCATCGAGTCAATTCCGAATAATAGCAACCCTATAGGAGAGAGTAGAATGCCCCACAGGGTTTCCTAGACTGTAATCTTTACAGGAGCAGATCTCCAGGTCTTTTCTCCTGAGCAGCCACTGATCAGTTCCAATTGCTGATCTTTCGGTTAGCAGCCGAGCACTTAACCATTGCACCACCAGGTCTATCACTACTAAAGTTAGGTCATCAGCATCATCTGTTTGCTGGGTTAACATTATCAGCTCTTCACCTGGCCTTCTTGCCTCTAGTCTCCTTTCCCCTCAGACTATTCTCTGTCCTGCAGCTGAAGTGATATTCTTAAAGTGCAAATCCAACCCAGTCCTTTCAACTTCTTAAAACTAGCCATGTTGTCGTTGTTGTTGTTAGGTGCTGTTGAGTTGGTTCCGACTCATAGTGACCCTATGCACAACAGAACAAAACACTGCCCGGTCATGCGCCATCCTTACAATTGTTGTTATGCTTGAGCTCATTGTTGCAGCCACTGTGTCAATCCACCTCATTGACGGTCTTCCTCTTTTCCACTGACCCTGTACTATGCCAAGCATCATGTCCTTCTCCAGGGACTGATCCCTCCTGACAACATGTCCAAAGTATGTAAGACGCAGTCTCACCATCCTTGCTTCTAAGGAGCATTCTGGTTGTAAGTCTTCTAAGACAGATTTGTTCGTTCTTTTGGCAGTCCATGGTATATTCAATATTCTTACCCAATACCACAATTCAAAGGCGTCAACTGTTCTTTGGTCTTCCTTATTCATTGTCCAGCTTTCACATGCATATGATGTGATTGAAAATACCATGGCTTGGGTCAGGCGCACCTTAGTCTTCAGGGTGACATCTTTGCTCTTCAACACTTTGAAGAGGTCCTTTGCAGCAGATTTGCCCAATGCAATGCCTCTTTTGATTTCTTGACTGCTGCTTCCATGGTTGTTGATTGTGGATCCAAGTAAAATGAAATCCTTGTCAACTTCAATCTTTTCTCCGTTTATCACGCTGTTACTCATTGGTTCAGTTGTGAGGATTTTGTATTCTTTATGTTGAGGTGTTATCCATATTGAAGGCTGTGGTCTTTGATCTTCATTAGTAAGTGCTTCAAGTCCTCTTCACTTTCAGCAAGCAGGGTTGTGTCATCTGCATAACGCAGCTTGTTAATGAGTCTTCGTCCAATCTTGATGCCCCGTTCTTCATATAGTTCAGCTTCTCGGATTATTTGTTCAGCATACAGGTTAAATAGGTATGGTGAAAGAATACAACCCTGACGCACACCTTTCCTGACTTTAAACCAATCAGTGTCCCGTTGTTCTGACCGAACAACTGCCTCTTGATCTATGTAAAGGTTCCTCATGAACACAATTAAGCGTTCTGGAATTCCCATTCTTCGCAGTGTTATCCATAGTTTGTTATGATCCACACAGTCAAATGCCTTTGCATAATCAATAAAACACAGGTAAACATCATTCTGGTATTCTCTGCTTTCAGCCAGGATCCATCTGACATCAGCAATGATATCCCTGGTTCCATGTCCTCTTCTGAAACTGGCCTGAATTTCTGGCAGTTCCCTGTCGATATACTGCTGCAGCCATTTCTGAATGATCTTCTGCAGAATTTTGCTTGCATGTGATATTAATGATATTGTTCTATAATTTCCACATTTGGTTGGATCACCTTTCTTGGGAATAGGCATAAATATGGATCTCTTCCAGTCAATTGGCCTGGAAGCTGTCTTCCATATTTCTTGGCATAGACGAGTGAGCACCTCCAGCGCTGATCTGTTTGTTGAAACATCTCAATTGATATTCCATCAATTCCTGGAGCCTTGTTTTTCGCCAATGCCTTCAGAGCAGCTCGGACTTCTTCCTTCAGTACCATCGGTTCCTGATCTTATGCCACCTCTTGAAATGGTTGGATATCGACTAATTCTTTTTGGTATAATGACTCTGTGTATTCCTTCCATCTTCTTTTGATGCTTCCTGCATCATTTAGTATTTTCCCCATGGAATCCTTCACTATTGCAACTGGAGGCTTGAATTTTTTCTTCAGTTCTTTCAGCTTGAGAAACGCCGAGCTTGTTCTTCCCTTTTGGTTTTCCATCTCCAGCTTTTTGCACATGTCATTATAATACTTTATTTTGTCTTCTCGAGATGCCCTTCAAAATCTTCTATTCAGTTCTTTTACTTTATGAATTCTTTTGCTTTAGCTGCTTGACACTCAAGAGCAAGTTTCAGACTCTCCTCTGACATCCACCTTGGTCTTTTCTTTCTTTCCTGTCTTTTCAGTGACCTCTTGCTTTCTTCATGGATGATGTCCTTGATGTCATTCCACAATTCGTCTGGTCTTCAGTCACTAGTGTTCAATGTGTCAAATCTATTCTTGAGATGGTCTCTGAATTCAGGTGGGATATACTCAAGGTCATATTTTGGCTCTCATGGACTTGCTCTGATTTGCTTCAGTTTCAGCTTGAACTTGCATATGAGCAATTGATGGTCTGTTCCACAGTCAGCCCCTGGCCTTGTTCTGACTGATGATATTAAGCTTTTCCATAGTCTCTTTCCACAGACATAGTCAATTTGATTCCTGTGTATCCCATCTGGCGAAGTCCATGTGTGTAGTCACCATTTATGTTGGTGAAAGAAGGTATTTGCAATGAAGAAGTCATTGGTCTTGCAAAATTCTATCATTCGATCTCCGGCATTGTTTCTATCATCAAGACCATATTTTCGAACTACTGATCCTTCTTCTTTGTTTCCAACTTTTGCATTCCAATCACCAGTAATTATCAATGCATCTTGATTGCATGTTTGATCAATTTCAGACCACAGCAGCTGATAAAGTCTTCTATTTCTTCATCTTTGGCCCTAGTGGTTGGTGCATAAATTTGAATAATAGTCGTATTAACTGGTCTTCCTTGTATGCGTATGGATATTATCCTATCACTGACAGCATTGTACTTCAGGATAGATCTTGAAACGTTCTTTTTGATGATGAATACAACACCATTCCTCTTCAAGTTGTCATTCCCAGCATAGTAGACTATATGATTGTCCAATTCAAAATGGCTAATACCAGTCCATTTCAGCTCACTAATGCCTAGGATATCGATATTTATGCATTCCATTTCATTTTTTACGATTTCCAATTTTCCTAGATTCATACTTCATACATTCCAGGCTCCAATTATTAATGGATGTTTGCAGCTGTTTCTTCTCCTTTTGAGTCATGCCACATCAGCAAATGAAGGTCCTGAAAGCTTTACTCCATCCACGTCATTAAGGTTGACTCTGCTTTGAGGAGGCAGCTCTTCCCCAGTCATCTTTTGAGTGCCTTCCAACCTGGGGGGCTCATCTTCCAGCACTATATCAGACCATGTTCCGCTGCTATTCATAAGGTTTTCACTGGCTAATGCTTTTCAGAAGCAGACTGCCGGGTCCTTCTTCCTAGTCTGTCTTAGTCTGGAAGCTCAGCTGAAACCTGTCCTCCATGGGTGACCCTGCTGGTATCTGAATACCGGTGGCATAGCTTCCAGCATCCCAGCAACACACAAGCCCCCACAGTACGACAAACTGACAGACACGTGGGGGAAAACTAGCCATAAGCCATAGGCTCTTTATTTCCTTACAAATTCTCATTACCTCTTTATTAAAAAAAAAAAAAAAAACTTACCAAAATTTGAACGTAAGGTTTATTCTGAGCAGTTATTCTACATGCATGTAACCTGTTGCCATTGACTTGATTCTGACTCATAGTGACCCTACAGGACAGAGTAGAACTGCCCCACATGGTTTCCAAAGAGTGACTGGTGGGTTCGAATTGCAGACCTTTTGGTGTGCAGCCGTAGCTTTTAACCATTACACCACTAGGGTTTCCATAGGGAGGCCATTTTGATTCCAGAAAAAGCAAATGGCTCAAAGAAGCTAGGTACAATGAGGCTTATAAATGGAAGAATTAAAAAAAAAAAAAACCCAAACCCACTGCTGACGAGTTGATTCTTACTCATAGCAACCCTATAAGATAGAATAGAACTGCCCCATAGGGTTTACCAAGGAGCCGCTCTTAGATTTGAACTGTCAACTTTTTGGTTAGCAGCTGTAGCTCTTAACCACTTCACCACAAGGGCTTGTATAAAAAGAAGAGGGAGAAATATAGAAGATCAACCATTGGCTAATGTTAATGTGATTGATTGAACCCTGCTTTTCGCCTTTACTGAGAGCCACTGATATCAGGTTAATTCTAGCCTGGCTGCTAATAATTTGGCCCTCAGTTCACCTGCAGCCTTGAGGCTTTTTGAGATTTAAATTAGGAGGTAATAGTTTGACAACTATACTTTTTTAGCAGGATAAGGTAAGTATATACTGCTATAAGGCCTTTCCTGGTAGGCTTTTGCAGGTTGGGTCAGGCTTTTCGTGGTTAATATTTGGTTTCATGGGTAAGAAAAACCTTAAAATCAAAGTCAGATGTTTGTTATTTTCCTGTTCAACATCTTCATAAGCCCTGATTATCCCTCCTACTGCACCTCTTGCTTTTCCGTGCTTTTAACACTGTGTTCCAGCCATGCTGAACACCTTTCGTATTCTCAATGTACTATGTTTGCTGATCTCCAAGATCTTACACATACTGTTGCTTCTGCCTGGAGCCTTCCCACCCACAAACGCCCTGCACATACACACACACTGTCTTAGCCTAGTGCTGCCTTAACAAAAATCCACAAGTGGGTGGCTATAAAGAACAGAAGTGTATTTTCTCACCGTTCTGGAGGCTAGAAGTCCAAATTCAGGGTAGAGGCCCTAGGGAAAGGCTCTCTCTCTGTTGGCTCTGGGGGAAGCTCCTTCTCTTTCAGCTTCTGTAGCCTCAGCATTTCTTGGATCCTTGTTAATCTTCAAGTGGCAACTATTGTCCCTCCCCTTCCCCATTTGTGCTTGCTTGTCTGAGTCTATGCAGCTCTTATAATTCAGAAGCTATTATGTTTAGAACACACCGGAAACCCTGGTGATACCGTGGTTAAGTGATGTGGCTGCTAACCAAGAGGTCAGCAGTTCAGATCTGCCAGGTGCTCCTTGGAAACTCTATGGGGCAGTTCTACCCTGTACCATAGGGACTCTATGAGTCAGAATCGAATTGCATAGAATCTAATTGATAGCAGTGGGTTTGGTACACTGATGTGGCCTCATTAACATAACAAAGAAAACCCTATTTCCAAACAGGATTACATCCACAGGTATAGGAGTTAGGATTCCAACACACATTTTGGAGGGACGCACTTTAATCTACAACACACACACACACACACACACAGACACACACATACATACTTTTGCTTGAGCAATTCCTACTCATCTTTCATGTTCTGGCTTTCATTGGGAAGACTTCCCTGGAGTCCCAGGCTGATATTACTTGTTCGTTCTTCTGAAGTGTTCTGATACTACCCTCTGTTTCTACTGTGGTGGGTATCCTACTGTGTTATAGTTGTATGCTAAATTGTCTCTTTCCTCACCAGAGTGTGTGCTTCTTAAAAGCAGAATTGGTTTCTGGCCTGTTAACTGTTGTGTCTCCAGCATCTAGAACAGTACCTAGCATAGAGTAGTTTCTCAAAAAAAATATTTGTTGATATGAAAACTCCAACCAACTCAGAAATTTGGAACAATGTAGTCTGCTTGTTTATTTATTTGTAGTTTTAATAGATTAGGTTGTCTCTTGAATCTCTAGAGTACAAGGACTGAAAAAACACTTTAATAATTCTTCCTGCACTCTATTATCAGGTACTGCCAGAAGGGAAGTGAGCATTCATGCAGAGAAGGCAAAGTAGTATTGTCCTAGTTACCTAGTGCTGCTACAACAGAAATACCACAAGTGAGTGGCTTTAATGAACAAATTTATCTTCTCACGATTTAGAGGCTAGAAGCCTGAATTCAGGGCACTGGCTCTAGAGGAAGGCTTTCTCTCTCTGTTGACTCTGGAGGAAGGTCTTTGAATCTCTGAGAATGATCACATCAGCAAATTGTGTGCTGTGGTGTCATAAGTAGTACATAGTACTAAAAATAAGATGTACCAAAAAAAAAAAAAAAAAAACAGACAGTCCTAAGTCTGGTTCATCATAACTCGAATACATCGTAAGTTGGAGACTACCTGTACAAGCTATTATCCTTAAGTTCCCGGGGGGGAAAAAAAGAGTCAACTTCTTTATTAGGCTTCAGACATATCTTAATCTCCTTTTCCTTGTGGATCCATCTTTCCAGTATTTATTCTTTTCACTGTATTCCAAAGACATGATCAGCTTATAAGGGAAAAATAAAGGCAATATTTCTAATACCTGACTTTTGGGACAACGTATGACCAAGCCCGAAGGAGCAATGGTAGCACAGCAGTTAGACACTCTCGGCTGTTAACCATAAGGTTGATGGTTCTAACCCACTCTGCTGCTCCTCAGGAGAAAAGACCTGGCAATCTGCTCCCGTAAAGATTACAACCTAGAAAAATCTATGGGGCAGTTCTACACTGTTACATTGGGTGAAAATGGATCCGAATCGACTTAAGGGCACCTAACAACAACAATAAGCAAGCCCAGTATGGAGAAAGAGACTAAGAGAAGAAACCACTAGGAGGCATGATCGGAAAGACCCTGCTCAGTCTATGGTGCCAGCAGCATACCCACAGTGGTGGCCCAAGAAAGGCAGTTGTAACAGGAGTGACAGGGGAGAAAAAGATCAAATTTTGGCCACTGACTTTTCTCCATCCTTTTGCTGCTCGTCTCAGCATCAGTGGTAGAGATAGGAATAGAAATACTGCTTGCAAAACTCACACGGTGTGAACAGGCACCAACAAGAGCATTATGACTCATTGCTTGCGTCCAAGGGTAACAGGACTTTGTGGCTGGAGTTCAAGGGCTACTAGTGAGAGGAGTCGTTCCGCATTCCTTCCCTACAGCTCCATTTGCCCAGAGGATGCATGGGAGGTTTGGTCTACAGCAAGGAGGTTGTTCATTTCATTGTTTAGCTATTTTGGTGAAAGCTTTGGGGGACTTGGGAAATGGGTGAAAGGCAGGGTCCCTGAAGGAAGTAGCTGGTGTACCCTTGGGTGGGATTTCAGCTGCACGATGAGAGGGATCAGGGTCAGGGGATGAAGTAGCTGGTTTAGGCTCTGTAGCTCGACACAAAGGAGCCCTGGTGGTACAAAGGTTAAGCACTCAGCTGCTAACCAAAACATTGATAGTTTGCACCCACTCAGCTGCCATCTGCTTCTGTAAAGACTACAGCCAAAAAAAAACCTTATGGGGTAGTACTACCCTGTCACATGGGGTCACTGAGTCAGAGTCGAAATCGACTCGATGACACCCAACAGCAAGCTTGACACAAGCAGTAGTGTTTCGAGGCCCTTGGACAGTGTGGCCCATTTTCTGCCTTCTTTGCTATCATAATCCACACAACATCACTTCCTACCAAGAAATTCATTTTGCAGTGAACAAAATGTGGCAGTGAGCAGGTGCATGCCCTTGGACTTCACTGGGTCACCACCATACACCTTCACCCAGAAGCAGATGGTCTGGTAGACTATGGAATTGAGACCAGTTAGGAAAGAGACAGGCCCTGAGCTGGGGGCTGTGCCAGTGGAGGATTTTGCAGGGCCACTTTGGACAGCAGGTTGCAGGCAACATTATGAGCGCACCCCCTCCCCCCATCCTGTTTCCTTCTAATCTCCCTGCTTACAAACGTTTTTCAGACAAACCAGCTGAAACCAGACCCCCATGCATGCGCTGTGAGACAATCAGTGACCTGAAGTTAAACCTGAACTCTGAGACTCATACCAAGGAACTAAAAATCACCAAACGTCAGCAGGAG
Organism: Loxodonta africana; assembly: GCF_030014295.1. Classification (NCBI taxonomy): domain Eukaryota; kingdom Metazoa; phylum Chordata; class Mammalia; order Proboscidea; family Elephantidae; genus Loxodonta; species Loxodonta africana. Next base: position 169,380,667 of record NC_087345.1, on the reverse strand, counting down.
GGGTCCATCTGCTACTTCTGTGCTAATTCCCAGCCCAGCCCCACAATAAATATACATGTCACTTCTCAGGAATTTAATGAATATGTACGACTTCCCCATTCCCGCAAAACATGAAAACTTCCTCCAGCCCCTCGTTCAGGGAGACAGTGCTTCGGGACTGATCTCCTTGTTTCCTTACTTGCTGCAAGTAATAAACTATGTCTGCTTTGAATCTGCTTGATTCTTAGGTATTCTTAATGAGAGTACAAGCAGTGAACCCATTGTGTTTGGTAACAGAATGGCGGGCTCAGTTAAGATGCCAGAAGGGAAACAGTATCCCATGAGGTTGATGTTGTCCTACAGGATGTGATGTTGTTGTTGTTAGGTGCCGTGGAGTCGGTTCTGACTCATATCGACCTCATGGACAACAGAACGAGACACTGCCCAGTCCTGCACCATCCTCACAGTCGAGGCCACTGTTGCAGCCACTGTGTCAATCTATCTGGTTAAGGGCCTTCCTCTTTTTTGCTGACCCTCCACTTTACCAAGCATGATGTCCTTCTCCAGGGACTGGTCCCTCCTGATAACATGTCCAAAGTATGTGAGATGAAATCTCACCATCATTGCCTCTAATGAGTATTCTGGCTATACTTCTTCCCAGACAGATTTGTTCATTCTTCTGGCAATCCATGGTATATTCAATATTCTTCACCAACACCGTAATTCAGGATGTGACAGAAACATTAAGCCTGCAACCTACAAATGATGCTATCCCCCTAAGAGTCAATTCATAGTCAAGGAGGAGCAGCACATGGCCTCCGTGTTCCTCCTCCAGGACTCCTTCCTCAGCCCCACCTCTCACTGGGCTCTCTTAAAATTATGTTCTGTCTCTGCCCTTTCAGCTTGTGAGGTGGAAATCTCTGGGTTCCCCCTGAGAAACAGTCTTAATTCTCCTAGAGCCTGGAGTTGGGGCGACTCACTGAGGCCATCTGCCTCTTTGAGGAGCTGTTTTCCTAGTGACCATCAAGTCAAACAATAGCCTAGCGAGCAGTTTAGCATGGAGATCATTTTGCCTTAGGCATCAGGCTCTTTTGGAGCATTACCTATGTGCAGCCAGTTTCAAGGAGGAGAAAGCCCCAGGTCTGACTGAAAAATGCATGGCATGGCCTTGGTGACTCTGTTTCTCCAACTGACCCCCTGGAAACCTGCACTGTTCTGATGCTGTCTCTTGAGAAATTAACCTGTCAGTTCCATATATAGCCCATTTTCACTATCCCCTCTTGGGAGCGCCTTCCCGATATGTTCAGGCTGACAATGCCCAACTGGAATTGTATCTACTCACAATAAATATATTGTTACACTAATTTTTGATGTTTCTCTGTGCATTTAGGTTTTTTACACTCCCTTGTTGGTTGCCTTAAAAAAAAACAACCAGGAACTGTTGTCATTGGGTCTGACTCATTGCAGCGTCGTGTGTTGTGGAGTGAAACTGCACTCCATAGGGTTTCCATGGTTGTGAAAGCAGATGGCCAGACCTTTCTTCGGAAGCACCTCTGGGTGGGTTTGAACCACCAACATTTTGATTAGTGGCCTAGCACTTACTCAATTGCAGCACCCAGGCCCTAGCCTTGACCACACTGCTGTAAACAGTCCCTTCATGATAGACTCTGGAGACATCTGATATAGAATCTATTTCTTGCTGGAGCCCTGACTGATGCAGCCATTCTCTTAACCTCTTCATTGAACTGACCACCTAAAATGTGGGTCCTTAAGAGCATTAAGAGTCAACATCCCGCCACAGATATTGGCGTTTTCAGGTAAGGCGCCATCAGCGATGATGATGCTTCTTTAAGAGGCTGTGTGATAAAGAGACGGCAGTGAAGGGGAGCACGAGCAGGAGAGGAGGCCACATGGTGAAAAGCTTGTCTGTAAGACGCCTGCAGTGCAATGAATTCCTTTATATGGCCCTTCTAGCCATGGTCTTTGTGACTCAAACACAATGACTGAGTGGAACTATGCAAATATGGTATATGGAACCTGTGATGGTTGGGGTTATGTGTCAATTTGGCTAGGCCATGATTCCCAGTATTGTATGGTTGTCCTGCATTTTGTAATCTGATGTAATTATCCTAATTGTCCTCCATTTTGCGTGCTATAAATCCTAACCTCTGCGGCGTTATGTGTTAATGAGGCAGGGTTAGTGTGGGGTGTACCCTGAGTCACAGCCTTGCATGTTATGAATGTATAAGTTAGGGTGTGGACTAAGCAGCTGTAATAAAGAGATCCCAGAATAATGTGGTTTAAATAAGAAAGAATATCATTTCTCTCTCAATTAATAGTTCAGAGGTATGTGGACAAGTCAGGCTGTAGAGATGGCTGTGTTCCAGGAGATCATTCAGAGACCCCGGCTATAGGGACTATGCCAAATTTGACTTGTGGCTTCCATCTCAGGATCCAAGTCAACTGATTCTGTTGTTGCTGTTTCCCATCCAGTGGAAAGGGGTAAGAAAGGAAGTCTAGGGAAAGGAACTTAATTTTAATTAGGTGACTCAGCAGTTGACACATTTCTTCCCCCTCCTGTCTCCTTGGCCTGAGGTTAAAAACATGGCCACACCTAAGTTAAGATAGCCTGGGAAATGGATTCTGCAGCATGGCAACCATGTGCCCAGCTAAAAGCCATGAGCTTCCACTATTAGAAGGAAGACTAGATACAACTGAGGAACAATTAATTTTGTTTGTCATACGATTAAACCATCTCCAAGGTTAACTATGAATTAAATGTTACTTTTTTCAAACAAGTGTTTTTTTCCCCCTCTTCTGTCTTTTACTTTATTTTTTAAACTATCATACGGTAAAATTGACATTTTTTGTGTACATGTATACACACACATAGAATTGTGTACCCACCACCATCCTCAAGATACGAAACATTCCATCACTCCTACAAGCTCCTTCATCATTAATAGTCACGGTCTGCCCTCACCCCAACCCTTTGACGATTGCTCTGTTCTTCATCACTGTAATTTTGTCTTTTCCATAACATCATGTAAACAGAATCATATGTATATAACCTTTTCAGACTGGCTCTAAGCACTGATTTAGCTATATTCCACAGATTTGTATATATTTTCATTTAAAAACTTTTTCTAATCTCCCTTCTGACTTTCTGTTTGACCAATGGATTATGTAGACATGTGTTGTTTAATTCCCGAGTGTTTAGAGATTTTTCTGTTATCTGTCTAGTTTGATTCCTTTATGATCAGAGAACATAGTTTCTACCATCTCAACAATTTTTCATTTGTTAGGATTTGTTTTATGACCCAGGATATGATCTATCTTGGTGAATGTTCCATATATACTTGAAAAGAATGAATATTCTGTTGTTCGGGGGGGAGGTGCCTTCTATAAATGTCAGCTAGATACAGTTGGTTGATAGTGTTGTTCAATTCTCTTGTATACCTTTGCTGATTTTCTATCTACTTGTTCTTTCAGTGAGAGTGTTGAAATCACCAACTATAATTTTTTTCTCCTTTCAGTTCTGTCAGTTTTTGCTTCATTTATTTTTTAAGCGCCAATATTAGGTGTATACAAATATAGGATTGTTTTGTCTTCTTGATTAATTGACCCTTTTATCATTATACAATGTTCCTCTTTACTTCTATTAATAATGAATAAATCTGTCTTGGAAGAAGTACAGCCAGAATGCTCCTTAGAAGCAAGGATGGCAAGACTGAGTCTTACATACTTTGGACATATTATCAGGAGGGATCAATCCCTGGAGAAGGACATCATGCCTGGTAACGTACAGGGTCAGTGGAAAAGAGAAAGACCCTCAACAAGGTGGACTGACATAACAATGATTGTAGAATGGCACAAGACCAGGCAGTGTTTCGTTCCATGGTACATAGGATACTGCAGGTCGGAGCCAACTCAAAGGCACCTAACAGCAACAACAACACCTCTATTAATTTTATATGCTCTGAAGTCTACTGTGATAAAATATAGCCATTCCAGCTCTCTTTTAAATAGCATTGGCCTGATACATTATACCTGAAGTTAGTATCTTGTCGACAGTTCAAGACTTGGGTTTTTTTGCTTGTTGGTTTGGTTTTTAACGCATTCTGACAGTCTCTGTTTTTTAACTGGTGTATTCAGACGATTTGTGTTTAATGCAATTATCGACATGTTTGAACATAGATCTACCATTTTATTATTTGGTTTCTTGTAGTTTCCTGTTTGTCGTTTCTCTGTTTCCCCTTTCCTGACTTCTTTTATTTGAACATTTTTAGTATTCCATTTTTATCTATTTTTTATTATATCTTTTTTGCATAGTCTCTTAGGGGTTGCACTAGGAATTATAATATAAATACTTAACTTTTCATAGTCTACTTATAGTCGGTATTTTATCACTTCAGTGGAAATGTAGAAATATTATCAGTATATAGGCTCCTTAACCTCCCCTTCTAAGCTATAGTTTCTTAAATATTACATTTGCATGCCTTGAAATCTCCATCGGGCATTGTTAATTTTTTTTCTTTCCAACATCAAACATATTTTAAAGAACTTAAGAGGAGAAGAATAATCTATTATATTTACCCATATATTTACAGTATCTGTTGCTCTTCCGTCTTTCCTGACACTCCAAGTGTTTTGTGGTATCATGTCTCTTCTGTCTGAAAAATTTCCTTTAGCAATTGTTTCATATTAGGTTGGCGGACAAGGAATGCTCTTAGTTTCCCTAACCTGAGGCTGCCTTTATTTTGCCTTCATTTCTGAAAGATGTTTTTGCTAGATGTAGAGTTCTGGGTTGACAGTTTTCTTTCAGCACTTGAAAAATATTACTTCTTCCTGGCTGTCATAGTTTCTGACAAAAAATCCACAGTTTAGGGTTTTCATTGTTCCATTTTAGGTATGAGTGATTTTTCTCTGGCTGCTTTCAAAATTTTTTCTTTGTGTTTAGTTTTCTACAATTTAATCATAAGATATCTGGGAGTGGATTTCTTTGAGTTTGTCCTGTTCAGAGTCTCCTGATTATCTTGCATCTATAGGTTTATGTCTTTTGCCAAGTTTTGGAATTTATAGCCATTTTTTTTGTTTGTTTAAGTACTTTTTCAGCACCACTCTTTATTCTCTCCTTTTTGGGACTTCAATGACATGAATCTTATACCGTTCATTTTTATACCACAGGTCCCCGAGACTATGTTCATATTTTTTGTACATTTTTTTCTCTCTCTGTTGTTCAGATTGGATATTTTCTATTGATCTTCTGAGTCTTTCTTCTGACATTTCAGAACCCATCCAGAGAGCTTGTTCTTTCAGTCTTTTTCTCAGTTCTAAAATTTCCACTTGGTTCTTCTTTACATCTTTGTTTTTTTCTGAGACCGTGTATTTTCCCATTTGTTTTAAGACTGTGATTGCTTGCTGGAGCTTTTTTTTTTTTGAGCCTTGAGTGAAAGTTTATAAACCAAGTCACTCTTTCATACAAAAACTTATATACACCTTGCTATGTACTCCTAGCTGCTCTCCCCCGATGAGACATCACACTCCTCCTCTCCACCCTGTATTCCCCGTGTCCATCCAACCAGATGCTGTAGCATTTTTTAATAGCGGCTTTAGAGCCTTCAGAGCCCTGTTGGCACAGTGGTTAAGAGCTTGGCTGTTAACCAAAAGCTTAGCAGTTCAAATCCACCAGCTGCTCCTTGGAAACCCTATGGGAGAGTTCTACTCTGTCCTATAAGGGTCACAACGAGTCAGAATTGACTCGGACAGCAACAGGTTTGATTCTGGGTTTTTTTTAAGAGCCTTTAGCAAATAATTTTAGTATCTGTGTCATCTCAGCATTGAAATCTGATGATTGTCTTCTTGAGATGAGATTTCCATGATTTTTTGTAAACTGAGTGATTTGGGATTATATTCTGGACATCTTGAATAATATGAGATTCTGGGTCTTATTTAAATCCTATGAAAAATGTTTGTTTTAGTAAGGAGTCTACCTGGTTGGTTTCAGGAGTCAAGTTCCAATTCACCTTCTATAGGCTATAATATCCAAAATAAGCTCAGTTTTTAGAGTTTTTGCAGGGCTATTTGGATCTGCCTAGTGCATGCACCATCCACTGGCCAATCTGGTATCTGGGCGATGATGTAAAGTCATGCACCGTGTAATGGCAGTTCAGGCAACGCCTCACCACGTGTACTATGTCTGTGGTCACATAATTTTTTTTTAAAGGGAAAGCAGCTCTCCTTTTGTTTATTATTTCCCCCTAATGGTTTTAAAGACCCCAAATTCCCAGAGTGAACAAAGAGCTCCAGGCCACATCCCAATCCTCTGAGTGCCTCCTCCTCCATGTCCTCCTCCTCCTTCCGCTCCTCCTGGCTTCACTCACCCATCCAGCAGCCACACAGCCTTTCAATCCTGGCAAAGGGCAGCACCTGTTGCAGCTCCTCCACTCCTGCTGTGGGCGCTGGCAGGGGTGCCAGCCAGGCCTGAGGCATTTGCAGGCTCCTGGCTCCCGCCTCATCAGTGGTGGCTGCACATGATCAGGAAAGCTGCCACACCCACAGGCCAGTGGCAGCCATGGTCATCACTGCCAGTGCATTCCTGGCACCCGCACATCCACCCCCCACCCAATCTCCGCAGCCACCTCTCCACCCCTTCCGTGTGCTTCCCACCCTGTGCCTGAATGTGTGCAAAGCCCTGATCCAGCTACTGGCACAGCCCCCACCCAGCCCACAGCGGCATACCTGGCAAGGCCAGCCTCCTGTGTCCAGTGGATATAACTCTCAGGCTTTGTCCAGCAGGCACCCGCAAGATTTCAATATAATAAATAGGCTTTACAGGGGTTGGTTCGTAACTATGGATTGTGTGGGAACACCTGCATATAATATGGTATTCAAACAATATCCAAATTGTATAATATCCTATTTCACAGAAAGTGTAGCAACACATGACTATTTGTTAGTTCAGTTCTCAGTTGTTGGCATTCTCAGTAGATCAGATCCACGTATGTGAGCTTGAGGGTTAGCCTAGGAGCTCATAAACAACTATAAAGGGTCACTTTCCCTAGCACCTTCCTCTTCATGATCTTTTTCTTTCTCTCTCTTTTTTTTTTTTTTATTGTATTTTAGATGAAGGTTTAGTTTACAGGGTAAATTAGTTTCTCAATTAATGTGTCAACACTCTCCCCTTCTTGACCTTGGGTTCCCCATTTCCATTTGTCCAGCCTTCCTGTCCCCTCCTGCCTTCTCTTTCTTGCCCCTGGGCTGCTGTACCCATTTAGTCTCATATACGTGGTTGAGTGATGTGTATTATTGTTTGTTTTATGGGCCTGACTGAAGGGTGAACCTCAGGAGTGACTTCAGTATTGAGTTAAAAGGGTGTCTAGGGGTTCATGGTACTTTCTGATTCCCTATAGTTCCTCTTTTCTGTCCTCTAGCCAGAAAGCTAGGGTTTTAGTTACCCCACTGTCCCATGCACTTTCATAACTAAACCCTTGTCTGGGGCCAAATGGTGAGAGGACTCAGAGAGAGAGAAAGCCATGAGGATTGGCCCCAATATTTTGGAACCACATCCCCACTGAACAGAGAGGAATGTTTCTCTCTCTCAGACTTTTACCTCCTTAGGCTCCTGTTGCCACTGGCTACTTTTGCTGCCACGGGATTGCTTAGGGGCTAGGGCACAAGAGAACAAACAAAAGAGAAAAAGGGGTAGATTTCCACACTTACTATGAACATTAGAAGGTGACCTTTCTCACTCCTCAAGCCAGAACTAGGAACTCAACCTGGAGCTCTCTGTTTCTGAGCCCCACTGTCCGCTTCCAGTGCATTGAGGTAGGCCAGAGGACATTGGAAAAGACAATAAGCTCACTGCAAGTTTAGTAGAATTTCAAATTCAGGTCTTCTTCCCCAATCCACCTGCTACTATTAACTTTTCAGGGTCCTCAAATAGCTACTTCATGCATTCTGTCCAGATTTTATAGCTTAAGTCAGTTGTTTTTTTTTTTTAATCTCTGGCCCTCCAGCCCACTCGTAGGGCTAGATCTATTGAATAACACAGAATAATCTACCATGCCAAAAGCTTAAACTTAAACAGAAGTTCCTTTCTTTTACGTATTTGAAACACAATGATTTCTTTATGATGTCATTCACGATTCTTTATATACATGGAGAACATTGCCAGGGCCTGGTGCTATTCTTAACACAGGTATATTGTCAAGGGAGTATGCGTTTCGTAATAGACGCCTGTCCTCTCCCTTTCTTGAGCCATGATAAATTAGTGCAGCAGCCCTGCTGCTCTCCCCGAAAAGTGCCTATACCAAGCCCGTCTATAGCTCCAGTGCGCCAGGAGGTATTGGCAAATATATACCATGGCAAGTCTGGGCACCTACTTGACCCTCTTCTACCTGGACCACTTGTGGACTCAGGGCTTTCCTTTCCCCAGTGCGGGAGTATCAGTGCCCTGTGGATCAAGCCAGCTGGCAGAAGCCAGCTTCCTACTTTATTCCTGCCAGCCCCATTTCCTGGGGCCTGGATCCTGTTCTTCTTTACATCTATTGTCTGTTCTGAGATAATTCTTAGAATGATCTGGCTTTATCTAACACTCCCACTGTCCCTGTTCCAAAACTAGGCCGGTTCTCCTTGGTGATAAACACGGTGAAATCTGTCCATCTGTATTAGTCTTGGTCTGTTAGTGATAGAGGAACTCTCCCACCTTCTATTTATGATACTTTTTATTTCTGCTTTCTCCCTGAATGCACTGACTAGCTTTCCAGAATATTAAACAAAATAGTGACAATAGTAAGTATCCTTTTTTTTCTTGTTCCTTTTTTAAATGGGAATATCTTTAGAGTCCTACCTAATTTTTAGTGTTATTTTTCATAACTTATTAATGCAGTGTATTACATTAATAGGGAGCCCTAGTGGCACAGCTGTTAAAGCACTAGGGTGCTAACCAAAAGGTCAGTGATTCGAACCCACCAGCCACTCTGAGGAAGAAAAGACTAGGCAATCCGCTCTTGTAAAGACTGCAGCCTAGAAAACCCTATGGGGCAGTTCTACTCTGTCTTACAGGGTCTCTATGAGCCGGAATCGACTCGACAGCAGTGGGTTTTTTGTTTTTTATAATATTAACAGATTTTTGTTATACTATACTGAGATATATCTGCCTGATCCTGGTAAATTATTCCTTTATATATTGCTCAGTTATATTTACTGACATTTAATTTACGAGTGTGTGTGTGTGTGTCTGTGTGTGTGTGCATTTGTTAGGTTCCATCTAATTGTAAAACAGAACAAAACACTGCCCAATCCTGCCCTGTGCCGTCCTCACAATTGTTGCCATGTTTGAGCCCATTGTACAGTGACTGTGTCAATCCATTTCGTTGAGGGCCTGCCTCTTTTTCACTGACCCTGTACTTAACCAAGCATGATGTCCTTCTCCAGGAATCGGTCCCTCCTGATGACATGTCCAAAGTAGGTGAGACAAAGTCTTGCCATCCTCGCTTCTGAAGAGCATTCTGGCTGCACTTTTTCTAAGACGGATTTGTTCGTTCTCCTGACACCATAATTCAAAGGCTTCAATTCTTCTTTGGTCTTCCTTAATCATTGTCCAGCTTTTGCATGCATATGAGGTGATATATATATACATATATATTCTTAAGTGAGGCTGATTTATAGTTTGTTATAAGTCACTTTCACTTAGGTTGGGGAGCATGGCAGGCTTTGTTCTAAGACAACCTTAGATAAAATATGCAGGCAATTCTTTGTGGAGGAGTTCATTGTGATAAATACCTGTTGTTTCCCCTTATCCCAAATCTATTTCCCCTTCCTCTGGTTAGCACTCCCTTGTTTTCTTGGAGACCACACCTGTTGCAGTTGAGTTGATTCTGGCTCACAGAGACCCTATAGGACAGAGTAGACTATTCCACAGGGTTTCCAAGGAGTGGCTGGTAGATTCAAACTGCCAACTTTTCAGTTAGCAGCCGAGCTCTTAACCACTGTGCCACCAAGACTCCTTCTTTAGAGAGAAAAAAAAAAAAACATTGCTGTTAAGTCGATTCCGACTCATAGCAGCCCTATAGGATAGAGTAGAACTGCCCCATAGAGTTTCCAAGGAGCGCCTGGCGGATTCGAACTGCCGACCCTTGGGTTAGCACCTGTAGCACTTAACCACTACGCCACCAGTAGGGTCTAATAAGAAGGACCTGGTTTCAAAGCTTCATTCAGTTTCTTAATGTCTGTGTGTCCCAAGGCCAGCCATTTAAGTTTTTAAGCCTTGATTTCTTCATTTGTAAAATGAGATTAATTATACCTATTTGGCACATGGTTAAGTGCTCAGCTGATAATCAAAAGGTTGGCAGTTCGAACCCGTCAGCCGCTCCATGGGAGAAAGATGTGCAGTCATAAGGATTCCAAAAACCGTTGCCGTTGAGTTAATTCCAACTCATAGCAATAGGACAGAGTACAACTGCCCCCACAAGGTTTTCAAGGAGCAGCTCATGGATTCAAACTACTGACTTTTTGGTTAGCAGTCAAGCTCTTAACCACTGCATACCAGGGCTCCCGCCACCAGGGCTCCTCTGTAAAGATTACAGCAAAAGCAATGAGTTTTTTCCAGGGTGGTAGTGATAATTATATAATATAATATGATGAATACCCACTGTCTGGTGAATAGCAGGTCCAGGGGCTTATCTACAGAGAATAGCACCTATGGCAGTTAGTTTTAAATTGTTGAATGATCTCTCACAGTTGGTGACAGAAGCTGCGACGGCCTGTGGAAACTGCTCTTTAGTGCCCCTCTTCAAGCAGGCATCCAAGGTACGTGCCCTACCTTAGTTACAATGCTGAGCAGACCCTCAATAAATGATGGCTATTATTATTATCCACTACCCTTCTGTCAATTTGTCATACTGGGATGGCTTATGTGTTACTACGATGCTAGAAGCTATGCCACCAGTAGTTCGAATACCAGCAAGGTCACCCATGGTAGACAGGTTTCAACAGAACTTCCAGACTAAGACAGAGTACGATGAAAAGCCTGACAATCTACTTCCGAAAATTAGCCAGTGAAAACCTATGGATCACAGCAGAACATTATCTGACTCACTTACTTTAGACACATCATCTGGAAGGATCAGTCTCTGAAGGAGGATATCATGTTTGGTAAAGTAGAAGCCCAGCAACGGTGAGGGAAACCCTCCGTGAGATGGATTATCACAATAGCTGCAGAAATGGACTCAAACATGCTGGCAATCATCAGGATGACGAAGGACCCAGAAATGTTTCATTCTATTGTACACAGGGTCACCATGAGTCAGAGTAGTCTCCACGCAGCTATCTATGATTATTATTATTATTCATTTAGCCTGTCCTATCAGTCATGGCTGCCATCAGTGTCAGCAATTCCCCAGGGGGTTTACTACGGAGGGCTCACTTAAGAATTGTTTGCCTTGAGCTCAGTTTCAATGCTGAGGCTTAAGGGTAACAGGTTTGTTAGAATGGTGGAAACAGTTAAGCGCTCAACTACTAGCTGAAAGGTTGGCAGTACAAACCCATCTAGAGGCATCTTGGAAGACAGGCCTGATGATCTGCTTTCAAAAGGTCACAGCCTTGAAAATCCTATGGAGCACAGTTCTACTCTGCACACATGAGGTTAGCATGAGTCAGCAACATACTTTTTCTTCTAGTGAAGACATCTCTTGCAAGTGTAGACTTTGGAGCAAATCACCCCGTGTGACATCCATTCTTCTAACCTTTGACGCAGGAAAATATCAGGTTAAAATAAACATAAAGGGCAACTGAGAAGGGGTGGAGGAGTAACAAAATATGCAGCCTGAAGAGAAGGGGATAGGAGAGGAAAAAAAAAAAAAAAGGTGGAATTCCCAATTTCTTTCTTTGATACTTGTGGAGAGGGACATAGTAGGGGTAGAGATTTGGGGGGCTAATTTCATATTTGCATATGAGATCCAGCCATTTGGCACATCTCCTTCTAAGATGCCTTCTCAAGTCATTGTCCATCACTTAGTTATTGCATCGTGGCGGGAGATGCAGCTCCAGGGAAGATCTCCTAGCCACAACACTTCCAAGTGGTAAAGAAAGAGCCAGAAGAAGTAGGCACATGATGCCGTGAAGGATATACAGACTGGCTTTTTAGGTAAGAAATGCCCTTCTAAGACCCTACCAACACCTACACCTCTCTCTGGACTCGTTCTAAAATGAACCTCTAGAATAATCTCTTCCCCTGACAACCATCTTGAGCAAACCCAGACTTCCCAATTTGCTCTCTGAATCACATCACCAATGCAGATCAAAAGCTCTCAAAATATAGCTGGTGGGTGACTGATGACTGTTGACAGTAAAGTTATCTTCAGACACAAAGGAGAGCAGCTTCTTATGTGGCTCAGCTTCTGCTGGAACTGAACGTGACCACGTCAAGACACACTTCAGTGCTGAAGAATGTTAGGCTTCCCCCGGAAGTGGTTCTAGTGGTCAGATCTTCTTTGCAGTGATCCCGGGTGCTCTGACCATTCCTGCCCAGTGCTCAATGGAAATAGATTGGGAGATGATGGAGGGGTTTTGCCTGTCTGACAACTTAAGGCTAGTTCCTTGGTAAAAAGATGTCCCATCTTGTTTGAGAACTAGTTTAGCCATCAGGTTTGGGATAAATTTTCAGTCACCTTGAGAATACAGCTGGAGTTGTCAATGGGCCTAAAATTGAAATGGAAGCTGCAAAGGTTGAGAAGTTGCAATGCTTTTCAGCCCTGGGTACACTTTAGAAACACCTGGAGCTTTTAAAGTATCAGTGCTGGACCCCACCCCTCAAAAAATTTGGATATAATTGGTTTAAGGTAGGTTTTTGTTTGTTTTTCTTTTCAAGGAGCCCTGGTGGTGCAATGGTTAAGCGCTTAGCTGCTAATCAAACGGTCAGGGGTTTGGACCCACCATCTGCTCCACGGGAGACCCCATAAAGATTACATAGCCTAGGCAACCCTATGGGGCAGTTCTACTCTGTCATATAAGGTCACCATGAGTCCGATTCAACAATCGATACTTTTTTTTTTTTTTAATTCTTCAGGTAATTGTAATGTACTGCCAAGGATGAGATCCCCTGGTTAGAGAATTCTGCGATTTCAGCATCCCCAGATGTGTGAGAGTTATGTCCTAAAATGGTGGTGATGATTCTAGGAGTGACACGTTTCACATCAGTTGGTTGTGAGCTCTGCTGGGAGAGCTGTAAGCACTTACCAGAATAGATAAGATCCATGGGACCCAAGGAAAATCGAGGGTTTTAGGGTAACTAGAGGAGAACCCCACCTAGGAAAGATTGATGAGCCCGGAGAAATCCCAGGTACAGGACCTGGGAGGTTTCCTCCCCCCTTAAATCCCTAAGTCACGATATTAACACAATCACTACACTTTCAACGACTGATATACAAATTAATGTAAGCAACTGTGCCTCATAGATGAACTTCTGGTTGGATGTAACACGGTAATGAGATTATTCACTGAGAGGCTGCTAGCAGGACAGCATGTGTGGGCATATACACTCTTTGTCTTTAGAAAATACTGCACTGTTTGGTAGAGGGAACAAAGAAGCTTCTGGAGTGCTCATAATGTTCTGTTTCTTGTTCTGGATGCCGGTTACATGGGCATAAATTTAATAGAGTATATACTTATGAATTGTGCACTTTTCAGTTTGTATTTTATGCTTCTGTGCAGGGTATTTTTAAAAATCAAAAATTGGCTAATCACTGCTTCCCCTCAAGATGTATGTGGGGGAGGAGGAGGTAATTCATATCAGTGGGAACATAAATGTCTTTATTGAACTCTTCCACCTACAGAGCTCGGGAGGAGGGAAACTGATGGGGAAGGCTCAGAGGAAAGACAGAAACTGCCAAGTCTGTGCCAGTTCTTCAGTGCTTCACAGAAGTGGGCTCCAAAGTAGATGGCCTTTTGTTTAGAAAAGTGGTAAATGCGTCTTCAGATACGCAGAGCTAGAACCCAACCTGAGGAGAGAATGGAGAACTAATTGTTCTGCCCTGTAAATTGAAGGGAATCTAGCTTAACCCATGGCCGTGGAGTAGATTCCAACTCATGGCAGCCACGTGTGACAGAGGAGAACTGCCCCATAGGGTTTTCTAGGCTGTAATCTTTATGGAAGCAGGTCACCAGGTCTTCTCTCCCTCAGAGTGTGGCTGGTGGGTTCCAACTACTGACCTTTTGGTTAGCAGCCAAGCACGTAACCACTGCACCACCAGGCCTCCTTAAACCTAGCTTAGCAAAGAGCTGAAGGTGAGTGAGGGAATCTAGAAATCAAGCAATGAGGGAGGACGCCTGAGACAGGGGCAGATTAAGGTGTGTGATGGCAGATTGAAGCCCAGGAACAAGATGGCCAGAAAGAAATTCTCAGGGATGTGGTGGTCAAAGAACTTTCAAGTAAAAGGATATCTAATATTTAATTTCAAAATTTTTATGTGGATGTGGTGAAAATCCCCTCCATTGCTCCAAATTCACAATAACATCAGATACTCTAGCTACCCTGCCACCAACCTGCCCTAGAATATTCCTAAATACAAACTAGACAGATGGGAAGGTAGCTTACTGACCCAGAGGGACTGTGGGCTGATTGGGTTATTTTAACTGGCCTATTGCTTTTCCTTGAGTGATGATATGTGCTTGCAAAGTGATGAGTTGGGGTCAGTCTCTCAAACTGTACAATGAAAAGTGTGACACTCCCCAAAAAATGTACCTGGGCCCCTTATGATATAGGTGGTTCTCACACGTAGACCGTAATTGCTATTTTCACCTTCAAGTATAAAAGACCAGTGTTTCACTGGCAGCTGTGATGTGGCATAAAGAGCAGTAAAATTTGAAGTCTGAAGACCTGAAGCTCAGTGCTGGCTCAGCTACTTTTAAGCTATAAATATGATCTAAAAAAATGACTTAACACCTTTAAGCTTGTTTCCTCATCTGTAAAATGGGGGTGGGGGGTGGGGGAAGGAATAATTCTTATGTAGAGATCCTCTAAGATCCAAATGGGAGGATCTATCCAAGTTAAGTCTTTTAGTGGTAGACGGCATATAGTAAATACTCCATGAACCCTGACTCCTGTCCTTCTTTCTCTTCCATAATACTACACATGGAAGTATTTTGTGAATTGTAAAGTACCATAAAAAATTGTTAGTAATATTGTTGTTGGAGCCCTGGTGGTGCAGTGATTAAGAGCTATGGCTGCTAATCAAAAGGTTGACAGATCGAATCCACCAGCTGCTCCTTGGAAACCGTATGGGGCAGTTCTACTCTGTCCTATAGGGTCGCTATGAATCAAAATCGACTGGACAGCAGTGGGATTTTTACTGTTGTTAGGTGCTGTCAAGTCTGTTCTGACTCATAGCGATCCCATGTGATGGATCAGAACTGCCCCCGTAGGATTTTCTAGCCCGTAATCTTTATGGGAGCAAATTGCCAGGTCTTTCTCCCTAGAAGCCGCTGGTTGGGTTTGAACCCCCAGCCTTTCAATTAGCAGCTGAGCACTTAACCATTGCATGACCAAGGGCTCCTTTAGTAATATTAGTAATAACTAAAATTTGTTTACTGATTCTTCGAAAAGTGTATCCCTTCCTAACAGGAAATTTCAGAAGCGGAAACGATATTTTTGTACAGTGGATTAAATAAATGGTTTTAGTGCAGTGATTTCAGTCAGGGGTAATTTTGCCCCTCAGGCATCATTTGGCAATGTCTGGAGACATTTTTGATTGTCACAACCCAGGGGGTGCTACTGGCATCTAATGCGTAGAGGCCAGGGATGCTGCTAAATATTCTCCAACGCACAGGGCAGTCTCCCACAACAAAGAAGTGTGCAGCCCCAAGTGTCAATAGGCACACGCTGAGAAACCCTGTTTTGGTGGTAAGGCAAGTTAGTCTAGTTAGTCTTGCTTTCAACTTTGCTGAGTGCCTGCACACATATTAATATTTCTTAACCTGAAAGGAATTCTCTTCTTAGCCTGTGAACCCTCCAAATGAATGGGAAAATTCTCTTCTAAGGTGACCCCTCTGGGTACATGTTCAGACATATAAACCACCAGCCTGTTAAATGAATGAAAAGCTTGTGCTCTGCCCCAGAAGAGCCTCGAGAGTGACACATAACATTCTTCTCCACACCCCATTAAAAGAAAAAAAGTGTCATATTACATAAAGTGTTACCATTTTGAAGACCTGTACAGTCCTGCCTGTCTCAAGCCATACTTAGTAAACCAGATTCCACTGGATTCAACTCATTTCATGATTCAACAGTGCTGATGGTACAGAAGGTGATTGCTTCAGCGTCAGAACCCTCCTTCGTACCAGTCCTAAATCTTCATTTCAGAGATCAGAATGACAGGACTAAGAGCTAAAAACAAAGAAACAAAAACCTTCAGAAGAATTTCTGTTATTACACAGTAATTTTCAGAAAGATCTTTCCAGCTATCAATCTAACAGATGGCACAGATAGTAAACTGGGGCAACTGAATTCCTGGTAGTTCTCTGTTGGCTTCTTCATCTCACCCAGTCACACCACCACTGCTGTCCTCTTCTCCCTGACTCCATGATGGGGCTCGGAGGTCCAACAGCAAGGTCAGCACAAGGGCAAAAGATGCTGGGAAAGCAGGGTGGGACGACCAGAACCAAGAGTTTTTGTACAGTGCAATAACAATGATTCTACGATTTACTCTATTTTCACAATTTATTTCTGTGACACTTCTAACAACTCCATGATGTAGGTAGGCAAAGTAAATATTTTTTATCCCTGTTTTACAGATGAAATAACAGGCCAATAAAGTTTGAGTGCCTTGCTCTAAATCAATCAAACATTAAGTGTCTGGGATCCAGGTCTTCCAGCTCTTAATCTAGAGTTCATTTCTCTACAGTTCATAAAAGTATCGAGCTTACCTCACCTTACAGTCCTTTCCTGCCAGTTCTCTTAATTTGACTTGCACGTGTGTCTTAACTGCAGGGGTGCAAAGAACAAGAGGCGTGGTCCTGGTGTTGCAGGGGCCTGCAGGATGCAGAAAGGAGGCAGAAATCCTTCAGCAAAACCAGCAGATCTTAGCTGACTGGTGTTCTCCAAGCCAGAAAGCATCAGCCCTGCAAAAAAAAAAAAAAAAGCCTTTGGAAAGTCATTCATTTCCTAAAAAGTCATTTTCCTACCGTAATCAATCATGCTGGAATGATTTTTCAAAATTATCCTTTATTTTCTTGCCTAATTTCACCTCATTATGCTAATTTAAACCATATTACTCTCATTTAAGGTGTTTTTTTCATGGTGATTATTTTTAAACATGAAGACAGTTTATTCCAAATTAGCAGTGTCGCGACCTCGATGCCTCTATTTGCTCCCTGCTTTAACGCTCTTAGCTATTCACTCTTCCTTGAAAGAGTCTTTCAGTTGCCTTAACTTCCCTGACTTGAATACTCATTGCCATTGTGTTTATACAGAACACACGGAACTTTTTTTTTTTTCTTTCAGAGAATATGGAGCTGCCTTTATTCCAGTTGTAGGAAGTAGTTTTAATGAAGGTTTTGTGTATGTGTGTGTGTAAGGGGTGGTCATTTTCACTTTATTTTTACTTGTTTTTGGAGTAGTGAAAAGTTTCACAGAGAACTCTTCGTGCTATTTAAAGTTAAGAAATACATATATATACACACACAAAATTATAGCTTGTCTTTACAGCTATGAAGGATAAAAGCAAGAACGCAGTATTCCTGCAGTAGTTTATAGGCCCTGAATTAAGAATATATGCCTTCCAACTTCTACAAACACAGCTCAGAGTTACACTATCATTCCTTCTTTGCTGTTGTACTTTGAAAATTCATAACTTGAAAGACATAATAAAACTCTGAATGAGTAGGTGTGATTCATTCACTTCTTCCACGGAGAGGGAGGCTTCAGCTTCAAACACTGAAATATTCTGCCTGGTATCTTTCACTTGTAGGGGAAAAGAGGAAGACATGTATTTTAAGAGCCACTGTGAACTTATGAACTTGTGAAACCTCAGCACAGATAAAGAGGAACAAGGAAACCACTAGTTGAAGCTGATTTGCTTTCGTTCACCAACTCGGTAGCATTTTAACCCTTGTCTGTCTTTGAGCTGCACAGTAATGACTTCTCTTCTTGAAACTGAACTTGAAATTGAAACTCTCTCATCTTTAACCCATTTGTTTTTAAAGGCTGTAAAAAGTGGCTTGGGGTCCCTGGGTGGTGCAAATGGTTCATGCACTTGGCTGCTAATCAAAAGGTTGGAGGTTTGAGTCCACCCAGAGGTGCCTTGGAAGAAAGGCTAGTGATCTACTTCCAAAAAATTAGCCATTGAAAACGCTGTGGAACACAATTCTACTCTGATGCACATGGGGTTGCTATGAATCAGAATCAACTCAATGACAACAGGTTAAAAATTCATTTGTTGCTGGTTGTCACGGATTGAATTGTGTACCCCCAAAATACATGTCACCTTGGTTAGACCATGATTCCCAGTATTGTCTGCTTGTCCTCCATTTTGTGATTGATATAATTTTCCCATATGTTGTAAATAATAATCTCTGCCTGTGGTTAATGAGGCAAGATTGGATTATGCTGAAGAGGACTAAGGTGGGATGTAACACCCTTGCTCTGGTCACATCCCTGATCCAATCAATGTAATGGGAGTTTCCCTGGGGTGTGGACTGTACCACCATGTATCTTACAAGAGATAAAAGGAAAGTGAAACGAGCAGAGAGTGAAGGACCTCATACACCAAGAAAGCAGCACTAGAAGCAGGGCATGTCCTTTGGACCTGAGGTTCCTATGTGGAGAAGCTCCTAGTCCAGGGGAAGATTGACCAGAAGGACCTTCCTCCAGAGCCAACAGAGAGAGAAAGCCTTCCCCTGCAGCTGACGCCCTGAATTTGGACTTCTAGCCTACTAGACTATGAGAAAATAAATTTCTCTTTGTTAAAGCCACCTACTCGTGGTATTTCTGTTATAGCAGCACTAGATAACTAAGACATTGGCAAACTCCTGCCTTATCGAACAAGTCTACTGGAACTACACAAACCAAAGGAACAGTCCATGTCTGCCTGTCTGTCTGTCTCTCTAACACTTTTATTTGAAATATTACTCCCATATAAAATGTACATGTGTAATTTAACAAACAGCTACAAACCATATGTCAATGCGACCATCATGTAGGTCACAAAAAAGGAAATTCTAGCACCTTAACAACCCACCTGTGCAGCCCTTCCTACCCCCAGGTTCTTTGGCCCTTTATTAGAGGTAACTATTGTCCCAACATTTATGCCAATCTTTTTCTGCTTTTCTTTATAGTTTTACCACATGTGCTTGTATCCATGAATAATATAATTTTGTCTTTCCTCTTTTTAAATTTCAAAGTGGAATAGTATATTTGTATCTTGACTTTTTTCTTAATTTGTTTATAAGATGCATCTGTATTGTGTGTAGCTATCATTCATCCAATTTCATTGCAGTACAAAATTCTATCTGGTAAAAATCTACAATGTATTTATTCTTTCTGCTGATAATGACCTCTTGGGTTGTTTTGCAGTTTTTGGAAAATTTATCAGTAACACTGCTGTGAAAATTTTTGTAATGCATCTAGGGTACACCTAGATATGAAATTTCCGGTTCACAGGGTAAGCGTATCTTCAAAGTTACCATGTCGAACTTCCAAAGTAGTTGTACCAGTTTACGCTCTCATGCACTTTGCTGAATTCTCGTAGTCTCACATCCTCCCCAACTCTTGGTATTCTGGGACCTGAAAATTTTTGTCAACCATGCTGCAACTTAGATGTCACCATTGAAGTCTTAGCTGTCTTGGTACCAATCTTGCAACTTTTCTGTAAATTCAAAAAAAAATTTTTTTTTAATTCCTTGTTGCTCAGTCCCAGCTAATATTTTCAACAAGTGGAGCCCCACATACCACCATCTAGATGCTTAAAAGATATCAGTCAAGCTAATAAACACTGAAATTCAAAAGCCTCCAATTTGATGACTGTGTACTAGTATCTCATTGTGATTTTAATTTGCATCTCCCTGAGGTTGGACACCTTCTTATCTTTATTGGCCATTTGGGTTTGTTTTGTGAAGTGTCTGTTTAAGTCTTTTGTCCATTTTTAGAGATCTCTATCTTCTTCTCATTGCAGAAATTCTCTAAACATTCTGAATACTAGTTTTCTGTCACTTATGTAGTTGAAAATACCTTCTCCCACACTATCTTTTCATTTCTTTTATGGTATTTCTAAAAATGAAATTCTTACTTACTTTCAATGTAATTGAACTTATAAATATTTTCCTTTATGGTTAGTGCATTTTTTTTTTTTTTTGGTCATGTTTAAGAAATACTTCCCTCCCCTGAGACAACATAGGTCATTTCTTTTTTGATCTTCTGAAATTGTAGTTTTGCCTTTCCTGTTTTGACCTTAATCTGACTAGCTCGATTTTTATATATGATGTGAGGTTAGAGATTCAGTTTCATTTTATTTCATATGGACATCCAATTATCCCGGCTTTTTGCCTACCACTTCTGTCACACAAACCAAAGGAAGGCCATTCATATGTGGGACTGTTTCTGAACTCACTATTCTGTTCCATTTGCTGTTTGTCTATTGGTGCACCAGTATCGTACTCTCTCGACTACTAGAGCTTTAGAAATTGTCTTGATATCTAGTAAAGAAATGCTTCCACCTTGTACTTCTTCAAAAATACCTTGGCTACTTTTAACTTTTTAAAATTTCATACAAATTTTAATTTTTAGGCTTTTTTCTTTTTGTATAAATTTTAGAATCAATTTGTCAAGTTTCACAGATACACACACACACATACACAGAGAAGCCTGTTGGAATTATTCTTGAGATTTAACAGAAAAAATGTTATTGAGATTGCTTTGAATCTATAAACTAATTTGTGAAAAACTTAATCTTTGCATTATTGAATATTTTAATCCACAAACAAGGTATTTCTCCTGGTCTGAGTCTTCCCAAATATCTCTCAATCAAGTTTTGCAATTTTTCCTATAACCCAGTGCCAGTGCCGTCAAGTCGATCCCAACTCATAGTGACCTTATAGGACAGAGTAGAACTGCCCCATAGAGTTTCCAAGGAGCGTCTGGCAGATTCAAACTGCCGACTCTTTGGTTAGCAGCCGTAGCACTTAACCACTATGCCATCAGGGTTTCCATTTTTCCTATCGAGCTTTTATATATCTTTAGTTAGATTTATTCCAAGATAATTAACTTTTTCATGCTGTTATAAATGGTATATATTTTTAAGAATTTCATTTTCTAACCTTTTTCTGGTTTATAGTTGATATCTGTATATCGTGTATTCATATATATAATTGTATATATCTGTGTATTGATTTTATGGAGAGCTACCTTGCTAAACTCTTTTATAAATTCTAGTATTTTATCTACAAACACAATTGTGTCATATGTGAATCATGCCAGTTGTATTTCTTTCTTTCCAAATATTAAACTTTTGTGTCTTTTTCTTACTTTGTTGCTCTACATAGGACCTCTAGTACAATGTTGCATCGAAGTGGTGATAATGAGCATTCTTGCCTTTCCTGAACTCCAAGAGAAACCTTTAATGATTTGCTATTACAAACGGGGTTTATGAAAGGATTTTTGGAAGCCATGAAATAATTTTCCTTCTATTCCACAATTGCTAAGAGTTTTCAATCATGAATGGTAATGAATTTTCAGTTTTCTTCCTGAATATGCTGAGATTATTGTAGGTCTCTTTCATCAATCAATTGTATTGACTGACTTTCTAATGTTAAACTTGCATTCTTTCGTGTTTTTGGATTATCCTTTTTCTGTATTACTGGATTTGGTTTGCTTATATATATATTTTTAGAATTCGAGTACTTACATTCATAAGTAAACTGGTATCCTATTTTCCTTTCCTGTACTGTGCTTGTCGGGTTTTAGTATCAAAGTTAGGCTAGCCTCACAAAATAAGTCCTCTCCCCTCCCTACTTTTATTTCCTATTATCTGGAAAATTTTGTACATGGTTGATGTCATTACTACTTGAATGCTTGGTAGACCTTAGACCTGGAGTTTTGTTTTTATGTATTTAACTACTGATACAATTTCTTTAATGTTTGTTTGCTTGCTTCTTTATTTGTTTAATGGTTATTAAAGTTTTCTATTTCTCTTTTATTTAATCTCCCTAAGTTTTTTGAGGAATTTGTCTATTTTAACAATGTGTTCCATTTTTTGTTTTATAATACCTTTTTATCTATTTAATTTCTGCAACATCTAGAATATTTTTCATTCTCTTATTTATTATTTATCCCATTTTGTTTTTTCCCCCCTTGGTGTTTCCAGAAATTTGTCAAATATATTTCTCTTTTTAAAATCCTCTCTATTATTTGTTAAGTATCTATTTCATTGATTTTTTATTTCCTTATTTCTATTCATTTGTTTTTATTTTGATGTTCTAAACTCATTGATTTTCAGCATTTCTTCTTTTCAACTATATTCACTTAAGGCTATATATTCCCTTGTAAAAGACTACTTTAACTGCATCGTATAATGTCAGTGCTTCATGTGAGCTGATACTACAGTATTAAATCCCTAGAAGCCTCATCCATAGATCAAGTCTAAACTCATATTTCGCTGAGTGCACAGGGGTAGTAAGCCAAACCCTGGGAGCAGGTCAAGAAAGCTCAATCCTTCATCCTCCCAGTGGTTCTATAAAAGACCTGGTGATTTGCTCCCATAAAGATTACAGCCTAGGAAACCCTTTGGAGGCAGTTCTACTCTGTCTTATAGGGTCATTATGAGTCAAAATTGACATGAAAGCACACAACAACAGGGTAGGACAGAGAGCTGAGAGAAATACCCCAGGCTCTATGGAGCACTGGTGGCACAGTGGTTACAAGCTCAGCTGCTAACCAAAAAGGTCAGCAGTTCAAATCCACCAGCCATTCCTTAGAAATGCTGTGGGGCAGTTCTACTCTGCCTTTAGGGTAGCTATGAGTTGGAATCAATTCATTGGCAACGGGTTTAGTTTTGGATCTATGGTCCTTTACTGAATACACTCAGAGGCCCTCTAAAGCCTGGGGGAAGGCACACAGAGATGTCCTGAGGTTGCCTGAATAGGAGTTGTAATTGCAGAGCAAAGAGAACTTCCTACTGACCCAAAAAGTTGGAATCTAGCCTATAAAGCAAGAGAGAGGTCTCCTATCATTTGGAAAGCTGGTGACTGAACTGTTAAACATAAAAAGATCTAAAGGAAGTCCTGGTAAAGGGAAAATCTTATTCCTGTCCAACATTGAAGACAACGATGACCTGAATCTAAAAAAGCTGCAACAAAGCCCAGACCCAGCTCCACTACAGACTGGATTAACTTGGGCCTACCACCAGTGATAGAAGAATCAACACACATTTTTTGAAGGTAAATATTATTTACTTTCATCTCCATCGTTCTTTTACACAGAATGTCTAACCTAATATTAAAAATTATGAAATGTGCAAAGAAGCAAGAAAATGCGACACAAGGTTAAAAGAAGAAATTGTCAATAGAAGCAAACCCAGAGATGGCCCAGAGATTGGACTTATCAGACAGGAACTTTAAAATAACTGTGATAAGTATATCAAAGGATCTAGAGAGAAAAAAGTGGAAAACATGCTGAACAGGTGGGCAAACCCTCATAGAGCTGAAAATTACAAAATAAAACAAATGGAAATGTTAGAAATCAAAAACAAAATGACAGAAGAATTATTCAATGAACTTAGCAGACTGAACACAGCAAAGGAAAAAAATCAGTGCACTCATAGATAAGTCCATTGAAATTACCCAAATTAAACTAAATAGAGAGAAAAAGGATTTTAAGAAAAGGGAGCAAGTCTGAGTTCTATGGGACAATAACAGTAATGTTATTGTAATAACACATGTAATTGAAGGAGAGGAGCAAGAGAGTGGAACATAGGAGAAATTAAAAGAGATAACGGTTGAGAATTTTCTCAAACTGATGAACAATATCAGCTCACAGATTCAAGAATCTCAGTGGACTCCAAACAGATAAATACAAAGAAAGCTGCACCCAGATACAGTACAGCCTAACTGCTAAAATCTGAAGAGAAAGAGAAGATCTTAAAATCATTCAGATGGCAAAAATACTTACACTTAGCGAAATAATACTGACAATAATGGCCAACTTCTCCCAGAAACAATAGTGGCCATAAAACAATAGAACAAGGTCTTTAAAGTCCTGAAGAAGAGGGAGCGGTGGGATTTGACCAGCTAAAATTTCCTAAACAATAACGACAAAAAACCCCGCTGCCGTAGAGTCGATTCCAACTCATAGCAACCCTATATAGGACAAAGTAGAGCTGCCCATATGGTTTTCAAGGAGCACCTGGTGAAATCAAACTGCCAGCCTTTTGGTCAGCAGCCGTAGCTCTTAACCAGTACACCACCAGCATTTCTGAAAATTCCATACCCAGTGAAAATATGCTTCAGAAATGAAGGCAAGCTAAAGTCCTTTTCAAACAGAAAAAGTCTGAGAGAACTCATCACTCACAGACCATCATAACAATAGAAGCTAACAGAAGTTATTTAGGCTGAAGGGAAATGATACCAAATAGAAGCAAGGATCTGCAGGATAAAATTAAGGCTACTAACCGAAAGGTTGGTGGTTTAAACCTGCCCAGAGGCACCTTGGAAGACAAGCCTACTGATCTGCTTCTAAAAGGTCACAGCCTTGAAAACCCTATGGAGCAGCTCTACTCTGTAACACATGGAGTTGCTGTGAGTTGAAACTGACTGGAAGGCAGTTAACAGCTACAACAACCAAAACAAACAAACAAAAAAAACCCCGCTGCCGTCAAGTTAACTCAGACTCATAGTAACCCTATAGGACACAGTAGAACTACCCCATAGGGTTTCCCAGGAGCAGCTGGTAGATTCAAACTGCTGACCTTTTGGTCAGCAGCTCAATTATTAAACACTGTGCCACCAGGGCTCTGCTACAATAACAGAAAGGGTAAATATATAAGTTTAGACCAGCTCTTCCTAAAAGCTTGATTACCAAGTTGTGATTACCAGTACACTGCCCTAAGGGAAGTAGTATTGGCCGTGGGAAGTTTTCCTCCTAGAGTGTGGGCTACCTGGCTGTGATAAAGAGTTGAACGTCATCTTTGGCTCTCTTTTGACGATTCTGAAAGCTAACCCCCTGCAGACATTGCTCTTAAGGCTCTTGCTTTCTTTCCTCCTGACTATAGTTCTTTTGTAGAAGAAAAAAAATCACTTACATTGAAACATATCACCACCTGCCAGCTGCATGGCAGGAGTTTTAGTGTGAACAGATGTAAAAAAGAAAAGAGTGGTTGTGGTGGGGTGGGAGTTGATAGGTGAAGCGGAGACAGAACTCTGACCAGCTTCTAACAGCTCGTATACAGACAGGAGATGGCCAAATGCCTTTTTGGTGTTTTAGTTGGTGCTCCTTTTACTGAGCTGGCAGTCAAGGTAAGTAAAAGCCTTTTTGCTTCCATTATTGCTATTACCAGGGGCTGTTCTCGTTTACAAGGCAGAGCACACCTAGTCCCAGAATATAGCCTCTAGCCCACTCCCAACGATGTAACAGTGAAAATCCTTTCAATTTTGTAGTTCCCCCCGACCCCTCCGCCTTTAGTTTCCAGTATTGTTTCTAGTTTTTGTCCTTTTGTGTGTGTTCTTGGGACTTTTAGTGGGAAAGCTGAAGAGATCATATCAAGCAAGTCTAGAGTGTTTTTCCCCTCAACTTTTTACGATTTAAATTTTCATATATAGGAAAGTTGAAAGAATTTTACAGGGAACACCCATATACCCAACACCTAGACTTTACCTGAAATTTTTTTTTTCTTATTAATGATAACTTTTTATTTTTAAATGCTCACTACAATAGATTTTAGTTCAATTCAGGCAGATTTTTATTATGCACATCCATGGGACCAATGAGCATGAGATATGCTATAAAATATTAGTGATAAAAATAATTAACCAGAGAAGTAAAAAGTAGAGTATGTAATCCTTGGACCGCAAATGATATATCTGCATACATTAAGAAATGAAGAATTGGGACAATTATTTTAATAACTCAAGTTTATAATTTTTGCAAGAGTTAGCTGAATAATTTTTTTTCAATTATCTATCTCACTCTACAGATAAAACTAGTCCCATGCAAAAGAAAGGAGAAATGAATTGACTTCGTTGCCTGTCTTGGCCTATATTGCTCCAAGTAAAAATTTACCTAAAATAAAAATTTTTTTTTTTTTTTTTATAAATCAGTCTTGCAAGTCAAGGGAGTTCCTTTTGTAGGTAATTTTTAAAGGGTATTATATAGTCTCATGCCAGATGATGAGGCCATGAGAAGATTCTGTCCGGTTCTGTGATTCGTCAGTTCCCAAGACTTTCATGACTTGGGAGAAAACAAAAGCAGCATCAAGTGGGGTGACTTCTTGAGATGCTAAAGATGACCTCAAAGTCCTTTAAAAGGGTGCTTAAACTACAATCTCCTTAATAAGGGTATGTTTTATACCAAAACCTGGGTTTTAACATTCCTTCTTTTCACAATTTTCCCCTTGTAATAGTGTTTTAAACCTCCCAGCTAAGGGATCATAAAGCAATATTACTCTTATATAACAATTCCCCACATTTTTTAACTTTTTTTATTGCATTTCCCTGGCATACATTACAAAGAATTTTCTCTACAGATCAAAATCAAAAGCTTGGACAGAGCCAAAGTTTGTTTCCACTTGAATCACCCACCTGGGCCTGACTCAGGCTGGCAGTCAAAGGGGAAAATCCTAAGTGCACTACCAACCTCTGGATCCAGCCCTTCTCAGGTGTACAAAACTGAGATTAGTGACAACGGAGAGGCAAATTTGACTAGTGATGAATTCCGGGAGGCAGCGGGCTTAGAGGAGCCCAACCGTTTGGCAAGGAGTAAGTCAAACTGACTGTGGAGAGGAACAGTTTGAAAAAGCACAAGGTCGTTCATGAATCTAAACAGTTGCCAGAGCTTGCTGAAGCTTTCAAGCTAGCAATGCTTTCAAGGCATGACTTTTTTCTACCGGAGAAGCTTTAAGCCCTGAAGCCCAGCCATATTTTGCTATTATGAAACTCTACGATATGTAAAATTTTAAGACAAAGGCTTGCTTTCAAGAAGTTTCTTAAAAAAAAAAAGAGAATCAATCTGTTATTTGCTTCTAGAGATCCTTTTGAACTTTAAGCTTTTGTATTTATACTAAAAGTAGACTCCTTTTTCAAATTAACTTTCAGGAAAAGGAAGGGTAGTTTTTTAGACCCTCTTTGTCTCAGCCTCTGGCCTTTGCAAACTAGAGGAACCAGGCAAAATGGCCACATATGTATTGGAGGAAGTCTGCTCTCTGTCTGAGAAATTTTTGTGTGTATGACTTCAATGGCAGCATAGGCATCTACCAATTCGTTTAAATTGTTGTCCCATGTTAATGAATATTTATACAGTGAAACTTGAGAGATCCAAACTCAACAAAATTGCCTGTTTTTTCCAGGTCTTGAACGTTTTCCACCTTTGACAGCGTGAGGTCTTACCACTTTTCTCTTGCTTGTTTTAATGGAAAATATTTGAATTTTCCTTCTCTGACAGGTTCCCACATTACACAGATTCCACCTTTGGCAAGTTTTACTCTATACTGTTTTCTCAGTTTAGGTTGTAAATTCACAGGTGTTTTTTGTGCTTCATAACTTACATTATTAGTGTTACATACAGTCTTTTACATGTATTGTCTATTACGCAATAAAGCTACTTAAAAAAAAACCTGGTGCCAGTAAAAAGTTGCTTGGATAAAGTCTAAAGATAAATTCTTTAAATTACCTTAATTTTTTTTTTTTTTTTAACCTATTCCTAAGTAGCTGGGGGCAAGAAGAGATTAGTATGGTGACTTAGGAACCCACTGAAAGCAAAACTCAAGTTTGGTCACATAGAGGCCTTCATAGCAGCTATTGGCCCAGCACCCCTTTTCAAGTAGGCTTTCTTCCACTTGTACCTGAGAGTTCAATTTCTTTAAGTCAATTAATCAGCAGGCGGTGCTGTAAAAGTTATAGGATGACAGCCATCCGGATAATGAGGACTGTTTCTCTGATGGTCACTGACAGTTTAATAGGTTATAGACTCAGGACAAGTATTTCCACTAAGCAGCCAAAAGACGTACATACAGCAAACCAAGGTGCAGACTCCATTAGCTGTGATATAAAAACATACTCAGGCTCAGCGGCCAGCTTCGGTCCAGAGGCAGGATGAGATAGGCAGGGAGGCACAGCAACTCGCTGAACGGACACACGGAACCCAGGGTGGAAAGGGGGAGTGTGCTGTCACGCTGTGGAGACTGCAACGAATGTCACAAAACAATATGTGTATAAATTCGTGTATAAGAAATTAACTTGAGCTGTAAAGCTTTCACCTAAGCATTAAAAAAAAAAAAGCTAAGCTGCCAGAGTTGCAGGACTTCCTTTGCTGAAAATAGAGACCCAAAGTAGGAATAATGGATCCCAATCAAAAGGAATAAAGCCATTTAAACTCCTCTGTTTTCTGTAACTTCCTTGGTTTTGTGAAAAATAAAGGAGGTAGACCAGATAACTGCCCAGCTCCCGTGTTGTGGCTGTTGTTGTTGTTAGTTGTGGCTGTTGTCGTTGTTAGTTGCTGCAGAGCTGGTTCTGACTTGTGGTGACTCCTTGTGTGCAGAGTAGAACTGCTCCATAGAATTTTCAAGACTGTGACCTTTCGGAAGCAGATCACCAGCCCTGTCTTCCAAGGCATTTCTGGGTTGCTTAGAACCACCAAGTTTTCAGCTAGTAGTAGAGCACTTAAACATTTATGCCAGGCAGGGACTCCACTACCTCTAGAATTGCTTAGTTCCAATGTTAAAAAACATCAATAGTAATTCATGATTTTTTCAAGTCCTGACCATAAGACAAAGATTATTTGCACATTGAACATAACTGTCAAAAATGGAAATCTTAGCGTTGACTTAGCTCTCATGAGATAATCAGACAGAGCACATCAGAATATTCTCTATTAATGGCTGTTTCTTACCAGCTCTCAGAAGTGACCAGTGAAGCGTAAGATATAATGCATGCTTTTCAGATGCTTAAAAAATACATATGTAAAGATCCAAGAAAGTAAGAGCCAATCCCTGTCTTTTTATTTCTACATGGCTTTTAATTTAAAATTGCTACTCAGCTAAAGATCCAACTCATTTATTTCTGTCTTAAAGTCTAGCTTATTTTTCATTTCACACCAATGGTTCACTTTATTATGAATATTTTCTTTACTGTGAATTGTTACAATAATATGTATATATAATTAGGATAATGATTACAAAACATTTTTGACAGCCATGGAAACTAGTAGTTAATGTTTTCTATCTATTACATGGTGTGTCACCAAAAGGATCATTGACCCTACAGAATAAGGGAGCACCTCGGCAATTACATGGCAGAAATATAAATATTTAATGAATTAATATTGATCATTTATTTACACGTTTTTCTAAATGCTACCATATGTTGTTTAAATTCCACATTATCAAAAGTAGTACCTAAACGTTGTCACTTCGAGAGATGCACTCTGAAAAAGTTTTAAAACTGTAATTATTTTGTGTAAAATGTACTGTCATTGGAAGGAAAAAATGAAACTAATGTCTTGGCTAATAGAATATTTCTAAATATCTAACTTCTAAAATTAAGTTTAGAGTTCTTCAGTGTCTTCTTTATATTTGCTTTGGTTGGGCCATTGCAAAGTCTTTTGTTTGTCTGGTAGAGTTTTCTAAAGAGTAAAACCAAAATATATGTCTGCTGTTGTTAACGGCCATCCAGTTGCCCTTGACTTTTGGCGACCCCATGCACAACTGAAGAAAAAGCTTCCTGTACCGCACCATCGCCATGATGGGTTGTGGATCAGACCATTATGATCCACAGGGTTTTCATTAGCTGATTTTTAGAAATAGTTTACCAGGCCTTTTCCTCTAGTCTGGCTTAGCCTGGAAGTTCTGCTGAAAACTGTTCAGCATCTTAGCAACATGCAAGCCTCCACTGACAGACAGGTATTGAGGTGCATTGGCCAGTGTCTTAGTTACCTAGTGCTGCTGTAACAGAAATACCATAAATGGATGACTTTAACAAACAGAAATTTATTCCCTCACAGTTTAGGAGGCTAGAAGTCCGAATTCAGGGTGACAGCTCCAGGGGAAGGATATCTCTGTCAGTTCTGGGAGAAGGTCCTTGTCATTAGTTTCCCCTGGTCTAGGAGCTTCTCAGTGCTGTGACCCCACAATCAAAGGACACGTTTCACTCCTGGCGTTTCTTTCTTGGTTGCAAGAGATCCTCACCTCTCTGCTTGCTTCTCTCTCCTTTCATCTCTTGTAGGATAAAAAGTGATGCAGGCCACACCCCAGGGAAACTCCCTTTGATCAGGAACGTGACCTGAGTAAGGTTGTTGCACCCTACCATAAATCACTTTAACATAACCTAATCTTGCAGTATTGACCACAGGCAGAGGTTAGGATTTACAACACATAGAAAAATTACATCAACTCACAAAATGGAGGACAACCACACAATACTGGGAATCATGGCCTAGCCAACTTGACACATATTTTGGGGGGACACAATTCAATCCATGAAAGCCAGGAGTCAAACCTGGGTCTTCTGCAAGAAAGGCAATAATTCTACCACTCAACTACCAATGCCACCTTAGAAATATATCTATTGTCCTCAAATTCAGACTAAAAATTGCAGAAAAAAATGCAGAAATCTTCACCATTTCAATCTGCAGTCTTGGGAAGCATCGCTAATTTCCAACGTTCTAGGAAATGGCCATAGCACAGCTCCACGTCGGGGTCCAGCTGTCCCCACTCCCACCTTCCCTAGGGATTGTGCCATAGAAAGAGAACTCAGGGAAATGAGGGAAAATCTCAGAAACTCTGTTTCCATTTCACTAACCCAGCACAAAAATAGATATCAGAAAGGCTTCCTATGATCAAAACAATTATTCTAAATATTATAAATTCTGACATAGTTATTTAGTTGTTCAGAAAAAAATAATTAGCATTTTTACAATGTGTCAGCACTATCCTAAACTTCTTACAAGTCAGGTATTCTAATCATCCCATTTAACTTCCCCAGGGTTATACCCCAGGCGAATGTGAACACAGGTGCCTAACTATAGTGCACAATGCTGCTTTCAAAGGAGCAGATTTGAAGGGATAGATTTATTGGTGCAAATGACACAAACATAACTTCCCGTCTTCCTGTCCTAGCCTACATGACCAGGGATGTCATTAAGCAGTCTTTCTGGCCTGAGGTTTCTTTTCTATTACAGTTAACAAATCAGACTTATTACAATTATTATTGCACATGCAAATTCCACACAGTAAAAATTTAAAGAAAAAATAGGACTTAAAACACTTTGCTCCCCCATTTGCAGTACTGGCAGAACAGGCATTAAGGAATTTGCTCTACTCTCCCCCTGCCAGACCAGTAAGTCAAGGATAGGCTCCAGGTGGGGTTCTGTGAACTCCTGAAAATTGGCAAAATCTTGAATATATGTACACATATATTTCATCTGGGGAGAGGTCACATGAGTTTTATCAGATCTTCACATCCCAAAATGTGAAGAACCACTATACTAAAAATCTTTAAAAATATAAAACTGTGACTTCTTACCTAGCTTTATTATACAGAGAAAATGTTAATCCATAAAAGATAACCTGGCCTGCTTGTTATATTTCTCATGGTAAAGTAATAAATTGGTACTGTGACTTATTCAGAAGCACATTTAGGAAAAAATTGAGAATGTTTGCAGTAAAGCTTTATAAAGCACACATAATGCAGCTATGTTAAAAGTAGAAAAAAAAGTTAAAAGTAGAAGCAGTATTAAATTGATGCAAAGTTAATCATTTCATCAATAATATATGTGCCAGAGTATCTGAGAGAAGAAATCTTTCCTTCACTCATTCCAGAAGAGAAAAGAATAAATCTTTCCTTCACTCCTTCCAAAAGGGTATTTCTCTTTAAATACCTCCTACAAAAGAGCCACACTACTGAATTCATGTTTTAGAGATTATCATTCTTTAGCTTCCACATTAAAGTTTTATACTTGAGTTCAAATGTATTGTTATAACAGGATTTAAATACTTGAATTGTATATTGATAAATTGGTACAAAAATTTGAAATCTTTAATAAAAAACACTTAATATGTATTTCATTGCTGAAAAATAGCAAATAGAGGTTCAACCACAAAGGACTTGAACCCTCAATACTAGGTTGCAGAATAGAGCAGGGAGTACAAGAGAGAAGGATAAGAACTTGTTGATAACCCAAAACAATCTACAAATACAATGCAATCCCAATCCAAATACCAACAACATTCTTTAAAGATGTTGCCCAATTAGGGCCCATGCCTGGAGCAGTTGAGCCAATGAAACACACTCCATGTCAGAAAGAGAAAGTTTAGGAGGTGACACCAAGGGCAGGTCCAACAGCAACATTGGCTGTCTTCATGGAGCCCTGAAAGGCATAAAGAAAAAATTGAGTCACCTCTAGAAGCCCAAATACATGGCATTAACAGGGTATAAACCAGAACTAACAATACACAAACACCAAAAGATAAGCTAGATCACTGGAATCTTCTAAAAATTAAACACTTATGCTCATCAAAAGACTTCACCAAAAGAGTAAAAAGAGAACCTATAGACTGGGAAAAAAAATTTGGCTATGACAAATCTGACAAAGTTCTAATCTCTAAAATCCGCAGGAAAATCCAGCACCTGTACAACAAAAAGACAAACAATCCAATTAAAAAACGGGCAAAGGATATGAACAGACACTTCACCAAAGAAGACATGCAAGTGGCTAAGAGACACATGAGGAAATGCTCAGAATCACTAGCCATTAAAAAAAAAATGCAAATCAAGACCACAATGAGATACCATCTCACCCCAGCATTACTGGCACAAGTCAAAAAACAGAAAATAACAAATATTAGAGAGGCTGCGGGGAAACTGGAACATTTATGCACTGCTGGTGGGAATGCAAAATGATACAACCATTTCTGAAAATGATGTGGCACTTCCTTACAAAACTAGAAATAGAAATATACGATTCAGCAATCCCACTCCTAGGAACATATCCTAGAGAAATAAAATCTATCACACGAATAGACATATGCACACCTATGTTCATTGCAGCGTTGTTCACAATAGCTAAAAGATGGAAACAACCTAGGTGCCCATCAGCAGATGAATGGATAAACAAACTATGGTACATACACACAATGGAATACTACACAATAATAAATAACAATGATGAATCTCCAGAACATCTCACAACATGGATGTATCTGGAGGGCATCATGCTGAGTGAAATAAGTCCATCACAAAAAAACAAATATTGTGTGAGACAACTACTATAAAAACTCGTGAAAAGGTTTACACACAAAAAGAAACAATCTTTGATGGTTACAAGGGAGGGGAAGGGTGGGAAGGGACAAACACTAAATAGACAATAGATAAGTAGTAACTTTGGTGAAGGGTAAGACAGTACACAATACTGCAGAAGCCAGCACAACTTGTCCAAGGCAAGGTCGTGGAAGCTCCACAGGCACATCCAAACTCCCTGAGAGATCAAAATAAAAAAAAAGAACTTGTTGATAATGCAATGTGATCATTTTGAGAAAAACTCTAGTATATAAGTGTATTTCCCCTCATCAGTATAAAAAATACATTACAGCAAAGAAACAGAATAATCTTATAACTTACCAGTCATGATTTCTCTTCTCTAAAAACGTTGTTTGTTTGTATAAGCAAATGTACACACCAGCTTTGGTGTAACATAGGGAAACTGCTTTTGAATCATACAACGTGTGTCATTACTGATTTTTGTGTAACAGAAGTCACGAATTTACTCTTGTTCTAAGAGTCACAAATACAGGGATTTCACCTTCCAGGATGCAGCAGAACAAAATAGAATTTCTATTCTGATATACATTGTTGTTGTGTGTTGTTGAGTCAATCGCTACTCCTGTCGACCCTATGTGACTGAGTAGAGCTGCCCCATCAGGTTTTCTAGGCTATAATCTTTACAGGAGCAGGTTGCAGGTCTTTTTCCCTCAGAGCCACTGGGTGGGTTTGAACCGCCAACCATTAGGTTAGCAGCCATCAGGGTTCCTTATGTCATCAGTGCACAACTGAAGTGTTTGAATTCAGGCCCATCGACGTACTTCACTATGTTGACTAATATTCATGTGGTATCCAGTAATCATTGGGCCTGCTTTAATCTTAATAGCGGATGAAAGTCAAAAAGAAAGAGACTTTACGGCAGTCTACACGAGGGAAGTTTTTTTCTGAACTGGACTACAGAATCTGTATTGCAGAGCATCAGAATAAAAACAGATAGACACACCTATGATGCATCCCTTGAGATATCATTTGTGACAATGTTTGGATGCTTATTCCAGATGTCCAGGAACAGTCTTTGGTGATTTAAAATGATGTTTATGGAAAAACTAAAAGATTTTTATTTTTCCTGACTGTGTAATAACACCAAGCTCACAGATTTTAAGCTTCAGGCAGAGAAAAGCCAAGTGACTAGAAAATCAAATAAATTACTACCATAGTGAACAAGTATGGTGGAAATATGAGTCTTGACCAAAAAGTAAAAGAGAGAGAGAGAGAGAAGTGGAATCCACAGCCCAAAGTGGTTGATAGTAAAAACACCCAGACTATCCACAGGAACCCAGAGCCTACATCTTGGGCCAAGAATCTATTGAGGTTCATGATGGAGCAGTTAAAGAATTGTTTTTATCCTTATTGTAGAAACAGACACTTGAATTAGGGCTCTTCTGACCTAAGGAACCACAATCGCTTGCCTTCTTTTAAGAGTTTAAGCCCAGGAAGTATGTACAATCTTTGAATAGAGATTCTATTACCAAGGGAAATTGCAGCAGACATACACTTGCCACTCACATAATCCCAAAACTGGATTCTTTTTAGTAATCAATGCTTTGAAATTTTACATTCCATTTTCTTGTATGGTGATCTTGCATTCTTAATCACATCCCCAGAAAATGTATTTCTCCTAATTAGGCATTCTAATAAAAGTATGTGAACATACATAAACACACACCTCCCTCTTTCTTAGCTTTGCTCTAAGCTTCTGACCCCACGAATTTTGAGTCATTTCTGTAAAGCTGCCTTTTATTATATTGTCCATAATAACAAGATACAAGATAGTCTTTTCTTTTGTATCTTTCAGTAAATTTAACAGCATTATGTTAGGCTTGGTTGATAAAGAGGAGATAAAGTACTATAAATTTTTTAGATTGTTAATTGAGTTATTTATTTCAATTCCCAAATTATTATTGTTTAAAACAAAGGTATGTTTTTTCCAAACTTATAAACAACTTAATTTTAATCCTCATAAACACTTAATGATACTATAGTATAGAGAGAAAAATCAAGATTGCAAATACTTTCCTACCTCTTCTGCTTACCCCAACTCCCCAGAAATCACAGGAAAAAAAAAATTAAAATGTGTAATAGTGCTGGAAAGCAAGAAACCACTGGTGGACAAAAAAAAAAAAAATTGAGGAATCCCTAAGAAACAGAAAGCAGATGTAAGTGGCTGAGGAAAAAGCCGGAATAAAAACAAATAGGAAAGGGCTGCTGTGCAAGTTGGATGCTCTGCAGGGTTCTAATCTCAGATGCAATGGATACAAGATGCAAGAGGAGCTCTGGGCAAAGCCAGTGATCTATAATTCAGCTACATAGATTGATCCTCTTTCTCTTGCCCCAAAGACCCTTTCCCCCATTTTGTCAAGTATCAGGCAGCTGAGGCCTTTACTCCAGGCTGGAGAAGTTAGCGTGGGTATTTAAGCTGGAGAGGGAGAGCAGTAAACTTTGTGAATGGTGTCACCCAAGCAGAACAGATGGGCTGTGCTGTGTATATGTGTGTGTGTGTGTGTGTGTGTGTGTGTGTGTAGATAGATCGATAGATGAATGAATGGATCAACGAATGGATGGATGGATGGATAGATAGATGAGCTCTTTTTTTTAATTGTGCTTTAGGTGAAGGTTTACAGAGCAAATTAGCTCCTCATTAAGCACTTAATACACATATTGTTTCGTGACATTGGTTGCCAACCCTGCAATGAGCCAACACTCTCCCCTTCTCAGCCTTGGGTTCCCCATTTCCATTCAGCCAGGTTTCCTGTCCCCTCCTGCCTTCCTGTCCTTCCCCTGGGCTAGTGTGCTCATTTAGGCTCATATTCACGGTACAACTGCCCCATGGGATTTCCAAGGAGCGGCTGATGGATTCGAACTGCTGACCTTTTGGTTAGCAGCCATAGTTCACCACAGCTCTTAACCACTGAGCTACCAGGGCTCCATACATGGTTGAGCTATGTATATTATTGTTTGTTTTATGGGACTATCTAATCTTTGGCTGAACGGTGAACCTCAGCAGTGACTTCAATACTGAGTTAAAAGGGTGTCCAGGGGGCTATACTCTTGGGGTTTCTCCAGTCTCCATCAGACCAGTAAGCCTGGTCTTTTTTTTGTAAGTCTGAGAATTTTCTTCTACGTTTTTCTCCAGCTCTGTCTGGGACCCTCTACTGTGATCCCTGTCAGAGCAGTCAGTGGTGGTAGCCAGGCGCCATCTAGTTGTGCTGCACTCAATCTGGTGAAGTGTGTAGTAGTTGTGTTCCATTAGTTCTTTGGCCTAATCTTTCCCTTGTGTCTTTGGTTTTCTTCATTCTCCCTTGCTCCAGTTGGGGTGGGACCATTAGACGTGTCTTAAATGGGATAGATAGAGTTCTTGAAGGACTCACATCAAATTGATAACAATCGTAACTATTCAGGAACAGAGAAAAAATTGGGAAATTGAAAAGGGGAGTGATGTAGGGCAAAGAGGAAATTCACTTTTTTACTCTTTTTATCTGTTAATGTTTTATGCAGCAATCAAATACATGGATTACTTGTACTTTTTTTTTTTAATCTATAAAAGTATATATATGGTTTTTCAACAAGCAGTATATAATGTGATAAAAAAATTAATAATATGCCTGGAAGTAAAAAAATGACTATAATCCATCAATTCCAATGTCATCCAGTACAATAATATTTTTAGCCTTTCAAATAAATAAATCTTCCCTACCCAACAGAAATTATAATTAGTCATTAGCCAGTTGAAATTAGTCATTTTTTTTAAATTAGAAATATTAGTATGAATGCAGGATGATTTTTCTTTATTGTACTTTTGA
Organism: Loxodonta africana; assembly: GCF_030014295.1. Taxonomy (NCBI): domain Eukaryota; kingdom Metazoa; phylum Chordata; class Mammalia; order Proboscidea; family Elephantidae; genus Loxodonta; species Loxodonta africana. The sequence goes on along the minus strand of NC_087345.1, from coordinate 169,343,378 downwards.
TGATGGTTTACAGAACAAACTAGCTTCTCATTAAACAGTACACATTTTATGACATTGGTTAACAATCCCACATGTCAACACTCTCTATTCTCGACCTTGGGTTCCCTATTATCAGCTTTCCTGTCCCCTCCTGCCTTCTAGTCCTTGCCCATGGGCTGCGGTATCCCTTTAGTCTCATTTTGTTTTATGCGCCTGTCTAATCTTTGGCTAAAGGGTGAACCTCAGGAGCAAATTCATTACTGAGCTAAAATGGTGTCCGGGGGCCACAATCTGAGAGTTTTTCTCAGTCAGGCCAGTAAGTATGGCCTGGTTTTTTTTTTGTTGTTTGTTTGTTTTTGTTTTATGGTTTTTATTGTGCTTTAAGTGAAAGTTTACAAAACAAGTCAGTCTCTCACACAAAAACCCATATACACCTTGCTACACACTCCCAATTACTCTCCCCCTAATGAGACAGCCCGCTCTCTCCCTCCACTCTCTCTTTTCGGGTCCATTTCACCAGCTTCTAACCCCCTCCACCCTCTCATCTCCCCTCCAGACAGGAGATGCCAACATAGTCTCAAGTGTCCATCTGATCCAAGAAGCTCAGTCCTCACCAGCATCCCTCTCCAGCCCATTGTCCAGTCCAATCCATGTCTGAAGAGTTGGCTTCAGGAATGGTTTCTGTCCTGGGCCAACAGAAGGTCTAGGGGCCATGACCACTGGGGTCCTTCTAGTCTCAGTCAGACCATTAAGTCTGGTCTTATGAGAATTTGGGGTCTGCATCCCACTGCTCTCCTGGCTCCCTCAGGGGTTCTCTGTTGTGTTCCCTGTCAGGGCAGTCATCGGTTGTAGCCAGGCACCATCTAGTTCTTCTGGTCTCAGGATAATGTAGTCTCTGGTTCATGTGGCCCTTTCTGTCTCTTGGGCTCGTAATCGCCTTGTATCCTTGGTGTTCTTCATTCTCCTTTGATCCAGGTGGGTTGAGACCAATTGACGCATCTTAGATGGCTGCTTGCTAGCGTTTAAGACCCCAGATGCCACTCTTCAAAGTGGGATGCAGAATGTTTTCTTAATAGATTTTATATTTGCCAGTTGACTTGGACGTTCCCTGAAGCCATGGTTCCCAGACCCCTGCCCCTGCTACACTGGCCTTTGAAGCATTCAGTTTATTCAGGAAACTTCTTTGCTTTTGATTTAGTCCAATTGTGCTGACCTCCCCTGTATTGTGTGCTGTCTTTCCCTTCACCTAAAGTAGTTCCTATCTACTGTCTAATTAGTGAATGCCTCGCTCCCATCCTTCTTCCCTCCCCACTCTTGTAACCACAAAAGAATGTTTTCTTCTCAGTTTAAACTATTTCTCAAGTTCTTATAATACTGGTCTTAAACAATATCTGTCCTTTTGCAACTGATTGATTTCACTCAGCATAATGCCTTCCAGGTTCCTCCATGTTATGAAATGTTTCACAGATTCCTCACTGTTCTTTATCGATGCTTAGTACTCCATTCTGTGAATATACCATAATTTATTTATCCATTCATCCATTGATGGGCACCTTGGTTGCTTCCATCTTTTTGCTATTGTAAACAGTGCTGCAATAAACATGGGTGTGTATATATCTGTTCGTGTAAGGGCTCTTATTTCTCTGGGATATATGGTAGTTCTATCTCTAGCTTTTTAAGGAGGCGCCAAATCGATTTCCAAAGTGGTTATAACATTTTACATTCCCACCAGCAAAAAAAAAAATTTTTTTTTTTTTTACCAGCAGTATATAAGTGTTCCAATCTCTCCACAGCCTCTCCAACATTTATTATTTTGTGTTTTTTGAATTAATGCCAGCCTTGTTGGAGTGAGATGAAATCTCATTGTAGTTTTGATCTGCATTTCTCTAATGGCTAATGATTGTGAATATTTCCTCATATATCTGTTAGCCACCTGAATGTCTTCTTTAGTGAAGTGTCTATTCATATCTTTTGCCCATTTTTTAATCGCGTTATTTGTCCTTTTGTAGTTGAGTTTTTGCAGTATCATGTAGATTTTAGAGATCAGGCACTGATCAAAAATGTCATTGTCGTAGCTAAAAACTTTTTCCCAGCCTGTAGGTAGTCTTTTGGTGAAGTCTTTGGATGAGCATAGGTGTTTGATTTTTAGGTGCTCCCAGTTATCTAGTTTTTCTTCCACATTCTTTATAATGTTTTATATATTGTTTATGCCATGTATTAGGGCTCCTAACATTGTCCCTATTTTTTCTTCCATGATCTTTATCATTTCAGATTTTATATTTAGGTCTTTGATCCACTTTGAACTTGTTTTTGTGCACGGAGTGAAGTATGGGTCTTGTTTCATTTTTTTGCAGACGGATATCCAGTTATGCCAGCACCATTTGTTAAAAAGACTATCTTTTCCCCATTTAACTGTTTTGGGGCCTTTGTCAAATATCAACTGCTCATATGTGGATGGATTTATGTCTGGATTCTCAATTCTGTTCCATTGGTCCATGTATCTGTTGTTATACCAGTACCAGGCTGTTTTGACTACTGTGGCGGTATAATAGGTTCTAAAATCAGGTAAAGTAAGGCCTCCCACTTTGGTCTTCTTTTTCAGTAATGCCTTATTTATCCAGGGCCTCTTTCCCTTCCATATGAAGTTGGTGATTTGTTTCTCCATCTCATTAAAGTATGTCCTTGGGATTTGGATCGGAATTGCATTAAATCGTATAGATCACTTTTGGTAGAATAGACATTTTTTATAATGTTTAGTCTTCCTATCCACGAGCAAGGTATGTTTTTCCACTTAAGTAAGTCTCTTTTGGTTTCTTGCAGAAGTGGACTGTAGTTTTCTTTGTATAAGTCTTTTACATCTCTGGTAAGATTTATTCCTAAGTATTTTATCTTTTTGGTGGCTACTGTAAATGGCATTGACTTGGTGATTTCCTCTTTGATGTTCTTTTTGTTGCTGTAGAGGAATTCAACTGATTTTTGTATGTTTATTTTGTATCCCGATACTCTGCTGAACTCTTCTATTAGTTTCAGTAGTTTTCTGGAGGATTCCTTAGGGTTTTCTGTGTACAAGATCCTGTCATCTGCAAATAAGGATTCTTTTACTTCTTCCTTGTGAGTCTGGATCCTCTTTATTTCTGTATCTAGCCTAATTGCTCTGGCTAGGACCTCCAACACAATGTTGAATAAGAGTGGTGATAAAGGGCATCCTTGTCTGGTTCCCGATCTCAAAGGGAATGCTTTCAGGCTCTCTCCATTTAGGGTGATGTTGGCTGTTGGCTTTGTATAAATGCCCTTTATTATGTTGAGGAATTTTCCTTCTATTACTATTTTGCTGAGAGTTTATATCATGAATGAGTGTTGAACTTTGTCAAATGCCTTTTCTGCATCGATTGATAAAATCATGTGATTCTTGTCTTTTTTTTTATTTATATGGTGGATTACATTAATTGTTTTTCTAATGTTGAACCATCCCTGCATCCCATTTGGTCATGGTGAATTATTTTTTTGATTTGTTGTTAATTTCTATGGGCTAGAATTTTGTTGAGGAGTTTTGCATCTATGTTCGTGAGGGATATAGGTCTATAATTTCCTTTACCTGGTCTTTACCTGGTTTTGGTATCAGGGATATGGTGGCTTCATAGAATGAGTTTGGTAGTATTCCATCCTTTTCTATGCTCTGAAATACCTTTAATAGTAGTGGTGTTAACTCTTCTCTGAAAGTTTGGTAGAACTCTGCAGTGAAGCCGTTGGGACTAGGGCTTTTTTTTGTTGGGAGTTTTTGATTACCTTTTCAATCTCTTCTTTTGTTATGGGTCTATTTAGTTGTTCTACCACTGTTTATGTTAGTTTAGGTAGGTAGTGTGTTTCTAGGAATTCATACATTTCTTCTAGGTTTTCAAATTTGAGTACAGTTTTTCATAGTAATCTGATATGATTCTTTTAATTTCATTTGGGTCTGTTGTAATATCGCCCATCTCATTTCTTATTTGGGTTATTTGCTTCCTCTCCTGTTTTTCTTTTGTCGTTTTGGCCAGTGGTTTATCAGTTTTGTTGATTTTTTTTTTAAAAACTAGCTTTTGGTCTTATTAATTCTTTTAATTGTTTTTCTGTTTTCTATTTCATTTAGTTCAGGTCTTATTTTTATTATTTGTTTTCTTCTGGTGCCTGAGGGTTTCTTTTGTTGCTCTCTTTCTATTTGTTCAAGTTGTAGGGATAGTTCTTTGATTTTTGGCCCTTTTTTCTTTTTGGATGTGTGCATTTATTGATATAAATTGGCCTCTGAGTACCGCTTTTGCTGTGTCCCAAAGGTTCTGATAGGAAGTGTTTTCATTCTCATTGGATTCTCTGAATTTCTTTATTCCATCCTTAATGTCTTCTACAGTCCAGCCTTTTTTGAGCAGGGTATTGTTCAGTTGCCAAGTGTTCGATTTCTTTTCCCTGCTTTTCCTGTGAAATTAATCATTTTTAACAACACTTTTTTTTGTGCGTGTAACTTACTGAAATACAATTAAATGCATACCGTTTGGGGTCAATTTCAAGGGTTCTAGAAAAGACTAGAGAAACCATCTGTCTTTTTTGGCTCTCTAAAAAAAATCACCATATCTTCTTCATACTGATTTTGCTCACAATCAATCCATCCTTGAAACAGCATTTGGAGATGAAGGCTTTTAGTTGATTGTTTGCCCAATCTCCATACTGCCCCTGAGTGAAAGGAGAGAGCAAGTTTTAATAACCAGTAAAAATCTGCCTCTTCACCAGAATATGGTTCCACTTCGTTCATTTGACTCAGCGGTTTTTGCTGTTAGTTACAATCAAGAAGCAGATCACCAGGCGTGTCTTTCAAGGTGCCCCTTGGTGAGTTTAAACCACCAGTCTTTCAGCTAAAAGTCGAGCGCTTAACCATTTGCACCACCCAGGGACTCCTGTGACTCAGCAAAGGAATCTTCAAACTGCTGATGGTTGTTTGTACAACAGGTAGCATCTTATCTGTGTCTAGCTCTGCTGTGATAAACATGGCAAATATACATGGAGATGGAGTATGTAAATGTGTTCAGAAATGACTTATCTCTATTTAAAAAGAAAGATAAGATAAATTTGCAACTCTCAAGGACGGAAACACCCATAGTCCATATATGGGAATTGCTTTACAGGCTCCTCCCTTCCCATCCTTTCAACTCTCTTCTTACCTGCCTCCAGGAATGTGGACTGGTGTTCAGGACTTTCACACATGTTGTCTAGTTATACAATGACTGCCTCCATTAATCAGGAAAGAAATTACTTTCTACTTCCTCAGTGATGCTAGATTAAACCTACATTTAGAAAGAAGGTTTCTATGTCAAGGTAGTGGTCTAAGCACATAGTGAAACCTCCATCATCTTCTCCAAAGTCAGAGAAACAAGGGATGAAATATATTGTTTTAGTTTATAAATGCATAGCCTTCCTAATAACAGAAAGAAAAATTCTCTGGACCTTAATAAAGAGGCAGTCCACTGAGGTAATCAGGTGGCAAAGCCTGCAGACTCTTCTGGGGGCCGAGACTGGGAGCAGGCCATGGCAGCTGGAGTTTTACATTCACATTAGGGATTCCTAGTATATCCCACATGTATTGGGGGGCAAAACCAGCAAATTCAGGGGCTAAGATCATGCTCCCCAATAGTGAAAGGGATGAAAATGCTCAACCTCCTTACACTGAAAATAAAATGCCAATTGCCCTTGGCAAGACACAGAAGCAGAGGAAACTGGACAAAACTGGATTTGTATTGTCTGTGCAGAGCAAGAACATAGAGTCATTACTATAAGACCTCTTAAAGATTTCAACACAATGAAGGGCAAAGCCAAGGACATCTTGAAAACACCCAACAGAGCCTCCGTGGGATACGATACCTAAGCAAGATGAAGAAACAAATCCTACGCTATGAATGCAGGCTTAGAAGTAAAGATAATATAAAAATTTGAAAATAGCTCTGAAGTAGACACATTTAAAATCCTCTAAAAGAGAACATAGCATCCATGAGAGAACAGTCAGATATGAAAGAAAAACAACTGAAAATCTTAGAAATTAAAAGTAGAGTAACTAAACTCTATAAAAAGGCAGAAAAGTGCAGTGGCTAAAAGTATGGGGTTTAGGTTTGAATCTTGACTCTATCACTTACTAGTTCTGCAACTATGGGCAATTTACTTTTCTTCTGCGTGCTTTTTTTCTCACCTATAAAGACGATAAATATCTATTTTCTAAGTTGCTGGGAAGAATAAGTTACTATTTATAAAATGCATAGAACACAATAATTACTAAATTAATGTTAAAAAACAAATTGCCATCGAGTCAATTCTGACTCATACTGACCCTATAGGAGAGAACAGAACTGCCCCATAGGGCTTTCAAAGAGCGGCTAGTGAATTCAAACTGCTGACCTTTTGGTTAGCAGCTGAATGCTTAACATTGCTCCACCAGGGCTCCGAAATAATGTTAGTTGTTTATTATTATTGTCACCACTAAAAAGAGAATTACTAAGTTGGAGGATAAAACACAGGAAAATTTCCAAAATGCAACACAAATGTAAAGATTTGGAAAATACACTCCTTAAAAAGGTAAAAATAGAAATACCGTATGATTCAGTAATCCCACTTCTAGGAATATATCCTAGAAAAATAAGAGTTGTCACACAAATGGACATATGCACACCCACGTTCACTGCAGCATTATTCACAATATCAAAAAAATAGAAACAACATAAGTGCCCATCAACAAATGACTGGATAAAGAAATTACGGTATATACACAATGGAATACTATACAACGATAAAGAACAATGATAAATCCACAAAACATCTTACCACACAGACGGATCTGGAGAGCATTATGCTGAGTGAAATAAATCAATCACAAAAGGACAAATATTATATGAGACCACTGTTACAAAAACCCAAGCAAAGATTTACACACAGAAAAAAACAATCTTTGATGGTTATGAGAGAGGGGAGTGGTAGGGAGGGGAAGTCACTAACTAGATAGTAGACAAGTGTTAACTTTGGTGAAGCAAAAGACAACACACAATATAGGGAAAGTCAGTACAACTCAACCAAGGCAAAGTAACAGAAGCTTCCTAGACACATCCAAACACCTTGAGGGATCAAGTTGCTCGGGCTGAGGGCTGGGGGCCATGGCCTCAGGGGACATCTAGGTCAACTGGCATAACATAGTTTATAAAGAAAATGTTCTACATCCTACTTTGGTGAGTAGCATCTGAGGTCTTTAAAGCTTGTGAAGAGCCATCTAAGATATATCTGTTGGTCCCAGCATATTCAGAGCAAAGGAGAATGAAGAAAACCAAAGACACAAGGAAAATATTAGTCCCAAGGACTAATGGGCCACATGAACCACAACCTCCACCAGCCTGAGCCCAGAAGAACTAGATGGTGCCCAGCTACCAGCATACTCTGCTCTGACAGGATTTACAATAGAGGGTCCAGGACAGGGCTGGAGAAAAATGTAGAACAAAATTCAAATTTACAAAAAAAGACCAGACTTACTGGCCTGACAGAGACTGGAGGAATCCCTGAGGCTATGGCCCCTGGACACCCTGCTAACTCAGAATTGAAGCCATTCCCAAAGTCCATCTTTCAGACAATAACACAGGTGGGGAATGTGCTTCTTAGTTCAGCCAAGTAGGGAAGGCCAAATTGGCAATGCCTGCCCAAAAGCAAAGATGAGAAGGCAGGAAGGAACAGGAAAACTGGATGAATGGACACTGAGAACCCAGGGTGGAGAGGGAAAGGGGGAGAGTGCTGACACATTGCAGGGATTGCAACTAATGTCACAAAACAACTTGTGTATAAAATTTTTGAATGAAAAACTAAGTTACACTGCAAACTTTCCCCTAAAACACAATTAAAAAACAAAAACAGATGGAAAATACGAAAGGATTAAGAAACAATGTGGACAGTCAACAGTTCCAGAAGAAAAGAATGGGGTGGGGGGGGCGGATATTCTTAGAAATAAATTTGGCAATTTTCCAGAATTAAGAACAGAAAACTCCCCACATTGAATAATCCTACAGATATTCAACTTAATATATTATTTAAAAATTAGTAATGGACATCCTAATATCAACTCAAACAGGGAAATCACAAAAACAAATTCAGATTAATTTTAAAAAAAGAAAAAAACGCTCAAAACAGGGAATTATTGAAGTCAATATGTAAAAGATCACAGTAATCAAAAAGAGGGACTAAGTACAGGTGGCATAGAACTGCCATATGGAGAGGGATACAAGGCGATATAGGTCAATATAAGTTAGGTTTTTACTTAGAAAAATAGGGGTAAATATTAAGGTAACCACAAAGAGGTATAACAACTCCATAGCTCAAAATAAAAACCAAGATACATAACGACTCAGCAAACATAAAGTCAGATACTATGAAAATGAGGAACACACAATTTACAAAGAAAAACGTCTCAGCACAAAAAAGTAAGTGGAAAAATGAAATTGTCAACAACACACATAAAAAGGCATCAAAATGACAACACTAAACACATACTTATCTATAATTATGCTGAATGTAAATGGACTAAATGCACCAATAAAGAGACAGAGAGTCTCAGACTGGATAAAGAAACACGATCCATCTATATGCTGCCTACAAGAGACACACCTTAGACTTAGAGACACAAACAAACTAAAACTCAAAGGATGGAAAAAAATATATCAAGCAAACAATAAGCAAAAAAGAAGAGGAGTAGCAATATTAATTTCTGACAAAATAGACTTTAAACTTAAATCCACCACAAAGGATAAAGAAGGACACTACATAATGACTAAAGGGACAATTGACCAGGAAGATATAACCATATTAAATATTTATGCACCCAATGACAGGGCTACAAGATACATAAAACAAACTTTAACAGAACTGAAAAGTGAGATAGACACCTCCACAATTATAGTAGGAGACTTCAACATACCACTTTCAGAGAAGGACAGGACCTCCAGTAAGAAGCTCAATAGAGACACGGAAGACCTAATTGCTACAATCAACCAACTTGACCTCATAGACTTATACAGAACACTCCACCCAACTGCTGCAAAGTATACTTTTTTTTCTAGCTCACATGGAACATTCTCTAGGATAGACCACATATTAGGTCATAAAACAAACCTTTGCAGAATCCAAAACATCGAAATATTACAAAGCATCTTCTCAGACCACGAGGCCATAAAAGTGGAAATCAATAACAGAAAAATTAGGGAAAAGAAATCAAATACTTGGAAACTGAACAATACCCTGTTGAAAAAAGACTGGGTTATAGAAGACATTAAGGAGGAAATAAAGAAATTCATAGAATGCAACGAGAATGAAAACACTTCCTATCAAAACCTCTGGGACACAGCAAAAGCAGTGCTCAGAGGTCAATTTATATCGATAAATGCACACATACATAAAGAAGAAAGAGCCAAAATCAGAGAACTGTCCCTACAACTTGAACAAATAGAAACTGAGCAACAAAAGAATCCATCAGGCACCAGAAGAAAACAAATAATAAAAATTAGAACTGAACTAAATGAATTAGAGAACAGAAAAACAATTGAAAGAATTAACAAAGCCAAAAGGTGGTTCTTGGAAAAAATTAACAAAATTGATCAACCATTGACCAGACTAACTAAAGAAATACAGGAACAGAAACAAATAACCCGAATAAGAAACGAGATGGGCCACATCACAACAGACCCAACTGAAATTAAAAGAATAGTATCAGATTATTATGAAAAATTGTACTCTAACAAATTTGCAAACCTAGAAGAAATGGATGAATTCCTAGAAAAACACTATCTACCTAAACTAACACAATCAGAAGTAGAACAGCTAAATAGAACCATAACAAAAAAAGAGATTGAAACGGTAATCAAAAAACTCCCAACAAAAAAAAGCCCTGGCCCGGACGGCTTCACTGCAAAGTTCTAAAAAACTTTCAGAGAAGAGTTAACACCACTACTACTAAAGGTATTTCAAAGCATAGAAAATACTACCTAACTCATTCTATGAAGCCACCATATCCCTGATACCAAAACCAGGTAAAGACATCACAAAAGAAGAAAATTACAGACCTATATCCCTCATGAACATAGATGCAAAAATCCTCAACAAAATTCTAGCCAATAGAATTCAACAACATATCAAAAAAATAATCCACCACGACCAAGTGGGATTTATACCAGGTATGCAAGGCTGGTTTAATATTAGAAAAACCATTAATGTAATCCACCATATAAATAAAACAAAAGACAAAAACCACATGATCTTTTCAATTGATGCAGAAAAGGCATTTGACAAAGTCCAACACCCATTTATGATAAAAACTCTCAGCAAAATAGGAATTGAAAGAAAATTCCTCAACATAATAAACAAAGCCAACAGCCAACATCACTCTAAATGGAGAGAGCCTGAAAGCATTTCCCTTGAGAACGGGAACCAGACAAGGATGCCCTTTATCACCGCTCTTATTCAACATTGTGCTAGAGGTCCTAGCCAGAGCAATTAGGCTAGACAAAGAAATAAAGGGCATCCGGATTGGCAAGGAAGAAGTAAAATTATCTCTATTTGCAGATGACATGATCTTATACATAGAAAACCCAAAGGAATCTTCCAGAAAATTACTGAAACTAATAGAAGAGTTTGGCAGAGTCTCAGGTTATAAGATAAACATACAAAAATCACTTGGATTCCTCTACACCAATAACAAGAGCATCGAAGAGGAAATAACCAAATCAATACCATTCACACTAGCCCCCAGGAAGATAAAATACTTAGGAATAAATCTTACCAAAGATGTAAAAGACATATACAAAGAAAACTACAAAGTACTACTGCAAGAAACTAAAAAGGACCTACTTAAGTGGAAAAACATACCTTGCTCATGGATAGGAAGACTTAACATAGTAAAAATGTCTATTCTACCAAAAGCCATCTATACATACAATGCACTTCCGATCCAAATTCCAATGACATTTTTTAATGTGATGGAGAAACAAATCACCAAATTCATATGGAAGGGAAAGAAGCCTCGGATAAGTAAAGCATTACTGAAAAAGAAGAAGAAAGTGGGAGGCCTCACTCTACCTGATTTTAGAACGTATTATACAGCCACAGTAGTCAAAACAGCTTGGTACTGGTACAACAACAGGCACATAGACCAATGGAAGAAAATTGAGAACCCAGATATAAATCCATCCACATATGAGCAGCTGATATTTGACAAAGGCCCTGTGTCAGTTAACTGGGGAAAAGATAGTCTTTTTAACAAATGGTGCTGGCATAACTGGATATCCATTTGCAAAAAAATGAAACAGGACCCATACCTCACACCATGCACAAAAACTAACTCCAAGTGGATCAAAGACCTAAACATAAGGACTAAAACGATAAAGATCATGGAAGAAAAAATAGGGACAACCTTAGGAGCCCTAATACAAGGCATAAACAGAATACAAAACATTACCAAAAATGACGAAGAGAAACCAGATAACTGGGAGCTACTAAAAATCAAACACCTATGCTCATCTAAAGATTCACCAAAAGAGTAAAAAGACCACCTACAGATTGGGAAAGAATTTTCAGCTATGACATCTCCGACCAGCGCCTGATCTCTAAAATCTATATGATTCTGTCAAAACTCAACCACAAAAAGACAAACAACCCAATCAAGAAGTGGGCAAAGGATATGAACACGCACTTCACTAAGGAAGATATTCAGGCAGCTAACAGATACATGAGAAAATGCTTTCGATCATTAGCCATTAGAGAAATGCAAATTAAAACCACGATGAGATTCCATCTCACTCCAACAAGGCTGGCATTAATCCAAAAAACACAAAATATAAACGTTGGAGAGGCTGCGGAGAGATTGGCACTCTTATACACTGCTGGTGGGAATGTAAAATGGCACAACCACTTTGGAAATCTATCTGGCATTTTCTTAAAAAGTTAGAAATAGAACTACCATACAACCCAGAAATCCCACTCCTCGGAATATACCCTAGAGAAATAAGAGCCTTCACACAAACAGATATATGCACACCCATGTTTATTGCAGCTCTGTTTACAATAGCAAAAAGATGGAAGCAACCAAGGTGTCCATCAATGGATGAATGGATAAATAAATTGTGGTATATTCACACAATGGAATACTACGCATCGATAAAGAACAGTGACGAATCTGTGAACCCTTTCATAACATGGAGGAACCTGGAAGGCATTATGCTGAGCGAAATTAGTCAGAGGCAAAAGGACAAATATTGTATAAGATCACTATTATAAGATCTTGAAAAATAGTATAAACTGAGAAGAACACATACTTTTGTGGTTACGAGGGGGGAAGGAGAGGCTTTTTTACTGATTAGTTAGTAGATAAGAACTGCTTTAGGTGAAGGGAAGGACAATACTCAATACATGGAAGGTCAGCTCAACTGGACTGGACCAAAAGCAAAGAAGTTTCCGGGATAAACTGAATGCTTCAAAGGTCAGCGGAGCAAGCGCGGGGGGTTGGGGAACATGGTTTAAGGGGACTTCTAAGTCAATTGGCAAAATAATTCTATTATGAAAACATTCTGCATCCCACTTTGAAATGTGGCGTCTGGGGCCTTAAATGCTAACAAGCGGCCATCTAAGATGCATCAATTGGTCTCAACCCACCTGGAGCAAAGGAGAATGAAGAACACAAGGACACAAGGTAATTATGAGCCCAAGAGACAGAAAGGGCCACATAAACCAGAGATGTATATTAACTTATATGTGACAGACTGACTTGATTTGTAAACGTTCACTTAAAGCTCAATAAAAATTATTTTTAAAAAAATTAGTAATGGAAATGTCACATTGAAACATCAGAACACAGAGAAAAATCTTAAAAGCCCACATTAAAAAATGTGACAGATTACCAAAAGGAACAACAATCAGATGGGTAGCAGAGTTCTCATCAGCAAAAAACCCAAAAACGCCAAAAGATAGTGGGAAAATATCTTCAATGTACCTAAAGTAAAGAACTCCAAACCTAAAATTCTGCACATAGTAAACTATCATTCAAGAAGGAAGATAATTGAATACATATTCAGATATGAAAAAAACAATATTTTACTCTTCACCGACATCTGCTGAAAAAACTCCTGAAGAATGTACATGAGCCATAAAATTGATCCAAGGAGGAAGGAGAAAATGCAATGGTGAGCAAATCAATTTGGAAAACATATTGCTAAATTTAAATAAGGATTGACTGTGAAAAAAAAAAATCACAATAATTTTCATGGATGTATTTTAAAAAAACAAACAATTAAAATTCTAGTAACAATACCGTGGAAGTTGATGGCAGGTTAATCTCAGCAAGATATAAAATATTAATATTTTTATTGTTTTTAGATGAGAATAAATTACTAATTAACTCTAAAACTTGTTAGAGAAAAACGAGGTTGATATACATGTTAAAAATATGAGTAACTTTGTAGGACAAAGAAATTATACTGATCCAACGGAAGGAGAAAAGAATAACAATAGAAAAAAAAAAGTGGGTGTAAAAGCATGGTAAACAGAAAACACAAAATAGAACACTAGAAATAAATCCAAAAATAAATAACATACAAAGTGCAGATGCGTTAAACACACTTTTAAAATTCTGCTATATGTTGTTTATAAGAAACATACCTAAAACAAAACAATACCAAAAGCTTAAAAGTAAAGGTTTGAAAAAAAGATATACCAGAAAATAATAAATGAAACTGATATTTTAAGTGTTAAACATTTAATGAGGCAAAGAAACATTTAATATTGATAAAAGGAGCAATCCCTGAGAAGACCATGAGCAAAATAGCCAGACAACATTTACAGGAAATAGACAGAATTACAAGGATAAATTGACAAATTCACAATTAGGCTAAGATACTTTACATCTCTCCTTCTCGAAAATTAATAGGACAATCAGATGAAAATATTAAGATATAGAAATCTGTAATCAAGATATACCTATGGAGAAGGCCCTATAACACAGAACTATTATTTTCAAGTACATATTTTTATAGAGATTTACAAAAAAAGATCATATGGTATACCAGGAAAGACATTTGAACAAATTCCAAAGAATTGGCATTATACAAACCTTTCCCTGGCGATATATTAAAATTAAAAATAAATATAATCAGGAAAATCCAATAGATATAGAAACCATTCTACCTTAAATAATTCATGGGTTAAAGAAGAAATTTCTAAGGAAGCTATTAAATTTTTGAAACTCCATAATTAGAACACTACATATCAAACCCTGTAGAACGGAACTAATCTAGTCCTTAAGTGAAAAGCTAGCTATCAATGCATTTATCATAAAATAATAAGCAGTCAACCTAGAAAGTCAGAAAAAGAACAAAGAAAGTCAGAGAAAGGAAATAAAGGCAAAAGTAGAAATTAAAGAAACAGAAAGATCAAAGAATTTTAAAATAGCATTAAATTACAAAATCAAAACCTTGTTCTCAGAGGCAGGGCCACAATGGTGAAGTAGTCAGAGGCTTCCTACGGTCCCTCTTACAATAAAGACTCAAAAAAAAAAAAAAAAAAACCAAAAACAAGTGAATCAATTGTATATGACAAGCTAGGGGCCCTGAACATCAAAGGCAAAGTTGAGGAACTGGACTGAGTGGCAGGGAGAGGGAGAAATGGTTCAGAAGCAGCAAGGAGTTGCCAGACCTGACCCAGCGGGCACCAGCACCCCGCAGCCCGATTCTGCTGGCATGAGTGCTGTGAGGCAAGCAGTGGCATTCAGGACACCATTTCCACATTGGGAGATGACGAGTGGCGAAGAGTCTGCTCAACCCTCCAGAACAAGTGAGAAGCGGCCCTCAATTGACAAAGAGATAAGTACCTGTGTTTAACCTACCTTGCAGATCCAAAAATACCCGTTCAGGAAAAACATAGCTAAATAATAAATTGGCTAAAAAATAATGAATATCACACATAAGTACTGTGTTTCTTTAAAAAAAAAATCACCTAGATGAGTCCAAATGATCAAAAATTACTTTAAAAGAATGATGAGAATCTACAGGGGCAGGAAGAGTAGATTGATGCAAACAAAACTATCAGAATGGAAATAATGAGAATGTTCATACATTGTGAAGAATGTAACCAATGTCACTGAGCAACTTGTGTAGAAATTCTTCAATGGGAACCTAAACTGCTGTGTAAACCTTCACTGAGAACACAATAAAATACTTACAAACAACAAGGGTATCCCCCTCTTACATAAACTCTTGCAGAGAGTAAAAAAAGAAAGAAAACTGCCCAATTTTTTAATGAAGCTTGTACATATTGTTATCCAAAATGGACATTACAAGGAAATTATTGGTCAACCTCACTTATAAACGTGAATGCACAGATGCTCTATAAAGTACTAGTAAATTGAATCTGCCTTATATTCTGACATTTAGGGTTTTTTAGGATTTTTCAACACTAAACCCATTGCCATCAAGTCATTCCAACTCATAGTGACCCTATAGGACAGAATCAAACTGCCCATTAGAAAACATAACGCCATTTGCCACATACACAGATTGAAGAAAATCCATGACACCCAATGGATTCACACAAATGATTTGATAAAATTTAACTCATTCATGATTAAAAGAAAAAAAAACTTTGTTGCAAACTTCCTTGCCTTAATAAAGGTATGAAATGACGACAACAACAAAAATCATACTTAATGATGAAAGTGTTTTGAATAATAATAGCTAACAAACACCCCTTATGGAAGTGTTTCATATTTATTAAATAATTTATCTGCATAGTAGCCCCATTACTCAATCAAGGTGATTCCAGCTCATGACCACCCAATGTGCGTCGGAGTAGTACTGTGCTCCATGGGATTTTCAACGGTTAATTTGTTAGAAATAGATGACCAGGCCTTTCTTCTGAGCTATCTCTGGTTGGACTTAAACCACCAACCTTTTGGATAGTAGCCAAGCTCTTTCATCATTTGTGCCATAAAACTTCTTAATTTTCATCGTCCATTTATACCATGTATTCCTGGCACCCCAA
The DNA here is from genome assembly GCF_030014295.1 of Loxodonta africana. Taxonomy (NCBI): domain Eukaryota; kingdom Metazoa; phylum Chordata; class Mammalia; order Proboscidea; family Elephantidae; genus Loxodonta; species Loxodonta africana. The sequence goes on along the minus strand of NC_087345.1, from coordinate 169,327,334 downwards.
CTCTGCTTCAAGTGTGGATTTTGTCTAGTCCTGTTTGAACAGAATTAGGCTATAAAAGCTGCGTTTTAGGGGCCCCGTTCTGTGTGCTCTTCCCCTAAACTTAGCTTTTTTTCCAGCTTTTGAATGTTCTAGACCTTAAGTAACTTCCATCAACTTCAACGGAAACAGGAAGGTCTTCCCCTTGTCACATTTCTTTCTGTGGTGGAGATCCATAGCAAAGATTGCTTACTCTTTCTTTCTACATTTTCCCTACTCCTTTCAAGAAGGTTCCCTTAGTTTTACAAATCTTAACCTGATGCTTGTATTGCTCCCTTCCTTCTAGAATAACATGTAAGTCAGTGCTGTTTGCTGGGACTGAGTGTGCTCCTTTTATTACTTTCACTTCTATTTTAGGCTCAGACATTTGTTTTTCTAACATAGTCCTCTGTTTTTGTTTTGTAAAGTCTCTCATGTGGAGAAATATGAAGTCAAGGAGTTACTTAAGTATAACTAAATCTTGCCCAACTTCGCCTTTCTGACTTAAGTAAACTTATCCAAGATGCATTCTCCCAATCGCCCCATCATGTACTTAAGCCTGAGTTCACTTTTTCTCCTGCTTGGCTCCTTTTTGTGTTTCTCCTCTCCCCTGTGCCTCTCCTTTGATGGGATTTAACTCCAGAAATTCTCGTTTCCCTGTTGTTGTTGTCTTGTGCCTTGGAGTCAGTTGCGATTCATGGCGACCTCCTATGTGTTACAGAGCAGAACCGCTCCATAGTGTTTTTCTCTTCTGTAATCTTTACAGATCACCAGGCCTTTTCTTCTCTGGTTCCACTGGGTGGATTCGAACTTCTAACCTATCAGTTACCAGCTGAGAGCAAACTATTTTCTCCACCCAGGGACCTTCTTGTTTCCCTAGGGCTCAGGAAATATCTGAAGTACCTAAGTAACTTCATCACCTTGAAACACACCTAATAATGCACAGGTTCTCTCCTTAAAAAAATGTATCCGGATTTTCTATAACCACTTTGACCAGCTCTCCTGTTCTTTGAGGGGACACCTCTAAGGGCATGTGCAGCCATTCAGTTATTTCTTGGATTTGAGCTCCCTCTGGTAGCATCACTTTGGTTTGCTCCCTGGGATCCTCTTCTCATTCCCTGTTATATTCCTTTGGGCTCCAGTCACTCTCTCTGATCTAATTATTATTCAATAATTTCCCTCTTTTTATAATTCTATCTCAATGAGCAATTGGGTCTGGTGTATTTTCTTTTGCTTTTCGTATGTTGAATGTATCAAGATGTCATTTTTCCTTTCCTGTCTAGTGTGATCTCCAAAATTCTAACACTTCTACTTTTTAAAAAATCTTACGTTTCCATTCCTTAAGCAAAAAACTCCCCAGTTTGTCTTCTGTTATTTTCTGAGCCGTCTTTTTGCACATTGCTATGGAATAGGAAACGAGAAATTCACTTTATTGTTTGTTGTTGTTGCTGTGTGTCATTGAGTTGATTCTGACTGACAGCAACCGTATAGGACAGAGTAGAACTGCCTTACAGGGTTTCCAAGGCTGTAATCTTTACAGGAGCAGATTGCCAGGTCGTTTCTCCCAAGGAGCCGCTGGTGGTTTAGAACTGCCAACCTTTTGGTTAGTAGTCGAGCTCCTACTGTTTTGTATAAAAAGGAATAAAATGAAGGTCAAGGATAAAGTAACTATCCTAAAAGTTTTACTACCAGCTTTATGAACCTGACCCCAAGTCAACAGTAGCCTGTGCTCTCTAGCTTCCAAGCAAGCAAGCCCTAGATGCACAAGAACTTATCAAGGCTCTGCTGTTCAACACTTGCGAACATCTCATTAGACAATGTTAGTCACATGGCCAAGCCCAGGGTCAATGTGGGAGAGGACCACAGAAAGTCAGAATTACTGGGAGCCATGATTCACGGGAGGCCCTTAATGTAAGAATCTACCACCCCACCCGTAAACCCGTCGTCACTGAGTCGATTCCAACTCATAGCAACCCTATAGAACAGAGTAGAACTGCCCCATAGAGTTTCCAAGAAGGGCCTGGTGGACTTGAATTGCCAACCTTTTAGTTAGCAGCCATAGCACTTAACAACTATGCCACCAGGTTTTCCTACCACCCCACAGTAATATTTACATATATTTTAGCAACATGTTTTCCCCACTAACATTATACTCATGGTCAGTTTCTACTGCTGTCACTTTCTGTCACTCCCTCAGTCTCTTTCTTAATTATTCATGTTTCAGTTTTGAGAGTCTCATCTCCACACCTGACACAATTTATTAAATCTTTAGATTTTAACCCAGAAAAAGAAAACTGAATGACTTCATACTGCTCTGTGACCAATTATTACAAAACCTAAGAGGAACAGCTATACTGTTTTTAATTTCCATCAAGGAAGGAAGGAAAGGAAGAAAAGCTAAAGATGGAATGGATGGGAATATGCAAAAAGATAGCTGGTATCTCAGAACAGAGGCATTCGAAGAGACCCTAGAGGACCTACTTATCTGTAGAATCCATTTCAGTCATTGTTTGCCTCTGGAGCTATGGAAAGGCAAGCAGGACCACCTAATTAGTAAGAATAGGCAGATGATTACATAAACCAAAAAAACGAACCTGCTGCCATCAAGTCGATTCTGACTCATCACGGTCCTATAGGACAGAGTAGAACTGGCCCCTAGGTTTCCAAGGCTGTAATCTTTACGGAAGCAGACTGCCATATCTTTCTGCCTCGCAATGGCTGGTGGATTCAAACTGCAGACCTTTTGGTTAGGAGCTGAGCGCTTAACCACTGCACCATCAGGGCTCCTGATACCTAAAAATCTGGCTCAAAATCTCCTTTTTTCTCTCTCTTTTAAGATATTATTAACTCTTAGTGCTTTTTGACTTTGACTTGGCTTTAGACTCACTGTTCTTAGAGTTTGGAAATTTCATGAAAATGCTACATCCACCCACATGAAAACACAATTACTACTAAACTATTATTCTTAAGTCACTGCCATCCATGGAAAAAGTGCCAATTTTCGTAGTTCTAGAAACTGCATACAGCCTGCCTTTCAAGAGCTCAGCTAAGGGCACGTTAAAAGATAGGTGGGAATTTTCATAAAAATGGTGATATTGACAAAGAGATGCCTCCATCCTGGGAATGGTTGAATGGACCAAAGAAATATAACAAATGAGACAAACTTAAAAAATACTGGAGACTGGAGAAGGTACCATCCATATTGGATTTTGGAGAATTTCTTCTAGATAGAGTACAAAGGAAACCAGACTGAAAAATGATCCCCTGGGCTACTCATAATTAATTGTTGAAAAATGGTACAGGCAAGTCCTCTAAACATGATAGATGTATACATTTGCTTTTTTCATAGATTCTCAATGTCATTAAAAGAATTTATACATTAGTGCTCAAAAATAGGATCTCTTAGCCCAATTTGGGTACACTTCCAATTTCAATAGTTACTATAAAGCTAGGAATTAAGACTCTCTCAATTATATTCCATTGGTCTATATATCTATCCTCATGCTAATACCATACTGCCTTGATTACTGTAGCTTTGTAGTAACTTTTGAAATCAGAAGTGTGAGTCCTACAACTTTGTTCTTGTTTTTCAAGACTGTTTTCACAATTCTGGGTTCCTTGAATTTCCACATGAATTTTATAATCAGCTTGTCAATTTCTGCAAAAAAATTTCTGTAAGTATTTCAATAGGAATTATGAATACTCTGCAACATCATTAAGCAACATCATGATAACTGGAGAAAATATTGAAGTTGTCAAGGATTTCATTTTACTAGGATCCACAATGAATGCCCATGGAAGCAGCAGTCAAAAAAATCAAACAATGTATTGCATTGGGCAAATCTGCTGCAAGACCTCTTTAAACTGTTAAAAAACAAAGATGTCACTTTGAGGAGAAAGGTGTACCTGACCCAAGCCATGGTGTTTTTGATCTCCTCATATGCATGTAAAAGCTGGACAATGAATAAGGAAGACTGAAGGAGAATTGATGTCTTTGAACTATATTGAATATACCATGGACTGCCAGAAAAATGAACAAATCTGTCTTGGAAGAAGTACAGCCAGAATGCTCCTCAGAAACAAGGATGGCAAGACATCATCTCACGTACCACCAGGAGGGACCAGTCCCTGGAGAAGAACATCATGCTTGGTAGAGAGTCAGCAAAAAAAAGGAAGACCCTCAACGAGATGTATTGACACAGAGGCTGCAACAAATGGGCTCAAGCATAGCAACGATTGTGAAGATGTTGCAGGACTGGGCTGTGCTTCTTTTTATTGTATATAGGGTCGCTATGAGTTGGAGCCACTCGATGGCACCTAACAACAACAACAAATGTAGACTCTACAGATATGAAGCTGACAACTAATAGGTTCTTGCCCAGCAGACTAGCGAACTGAAGTCAGCCAGATGCAGGGTTGGAAGAACAGAAAGGTTTACTCACAGTTTGCAAACTGGGAAGTAGGCAGGGTCTCATGACCTAAGGCTGCCAGCTCCCTGAACTAAGGCAGATTTCCTCCTTATATAGGGAGTGACATACGTGTTTACAAACAATGAGGGAAGGATCTTCAGTCCTGTGATGTGTGCACAGTCCAAATAATTTTTGTGAATGAGTTTTTGCACACAGCTGTAAAAATACTATGCACAGCCCTTAAAAAGTGGCGATGGCTTGCTACTGCCACCCCAGGAAGGTCGTATAGCAGGTAAATTTGGAGTTGGTGTGCCTGCCCCTCAGCCTCCTGCCAGGAGAGAGAGGAAACCTGGGAAATCAACCAATCATGGTGAGGTGTTATAAAAGTTGTAACAAAAATGTAACAAGAGTAGACTTTTCTGAAAAACAACTATTATGGGATGATCAATAACCCTCTGCCCACTTCATTCCCTCCTCTAATACTGGTCCCTTTAATCTTAACAGGAAATAGGGGTGAAGGTCATTCTGTAACTTCTTCAAGCTGAATAAGGGCATTGGTCTGGGTCTATAGGGCCCTCATAGAATCCGCTCACAGCTTCATCTGGAGGCATAGGTCGAAAGCCTTGTTGGAGCATCACTTGCAAATGGAATTTTTCAATCCCAGAAGACACAAACCTAACAAGAAGCTTGAATATACATGGACCAAAGAGCAATACGGGGAAAAGTGCAACCAGGGGACCCAACAGGGGAAGAAGCCGAGTGAATGTGGGAAGCGTACTTTTTACAGTCTGCCATATATCCTGGGCATTTGATCCTTGGTTAAAATTATGGAGCCACAGGACCTGATCATGTATCTTTTTTACATTGATCTCAACCTGGCCAGAGAAATTTATATATGGGCAGCAAGAGGTGTTTGCTACTACACACACTCCTCCTTGTTCTGCCATCAGGTAGGCCAGTACAATCTGGTGGTCCAAGACCACTTTGACCAGGGAGTCTTATGATTTTTGTTGAGCTTCTATTGCCTGGCCTGTGAACCACACTATGGTCTCAATGGTCTTAGTTAAATTTTTTAAGGTTGCCTCATGATAGGCGCATCCTCCCCAGGGGGGCAAGGATTCCTATAGCAGCTCCAATTCCTGCCAAAATTAGTCCTATAGCCCATTTGTGTCAGGTGCTGTTTCAGGGAACAAGGATCTCTATAGAGGTCTGCGTTGGCATTAAGAAGCCTAAAGTACATTCTCGCCCATGAATTACAGGGTCTCAGTACTCAGGGACCCACCCATCAGGACGATACTTAGGTAGGAACTGCTAGGTAGTGGGGAGTAACCACACAACCAGGCATATCCTTGCAGGGCACAGAGAGAGAGGTTCAAAGGCATGGTGGTCAGATTATCTTGGTCCTCCCTGAGCCACCTGTTCTCAGAAAGATTTTGTCCCACCAAGCCAAAGTAGCCATGGCCAGGGGAAAAAGCGTGTGTGTGTGCCCAACGATCCCACTGGAATGAATTACGGTATTGTTTTGCCTTTTCTCTTTGGATGGAGGTGTTGAAGTCAAGCGCCCAGCTCACCTCCTCCCAAACACTCACTAGACAAACTCCCTTACCCTTTTGTACCTTGCTCATGGAACAACATACCCGAGCAGTGCTGTCGGCATTTTTTAAGGAGATTTCACAGTCCTCAAAGTAGGAGACATTCCAATTATCCATTAAAGCCAGGTTTTCTGTCTGGGCCTGGGCCATGATGTAGGTCTCGTTTAGTTCCCCTTTGAGCCATTCGTCGAAAGACACACCTGCTGGGTAGGTCTTGTTGAGAACTCTAGTGCAGTTAAACCCAACCATAGGAGGTTTTTTTTTATAGGAGGTTTAATGAAAGGGAGGAGCAAGGGGTTTCTGGGAGAGGGGAATCTGGTACAGTTGAGAGTGGGGGGTGGCACCTGGGAGTAGTTAGTCACAGGTTTGGAGGTTCCCTGATGTTTTTGTGGGAGGGGAAAAACATATCCAACACAAATGAAGTGGCTGGCCTTCACTGATAGCTTTTGAAACTTGGTAAGTTATTATTTTCCCAGTTTTCAGAGCCCTGTGCCCAAGGGGATAGTATAAAAAGACTCAGGAGCACTGTAAGAAGGGGCTTCATCTTAAGAATCCTCTATCCACAGAAGCAATTAATTCTTGAGAGTTAAACCTTTAACACCAAGGGAAGTAAGTGTATCCAAAAATGGGCAGCTGGCAAGCAAAGGCCAAACAGAATATTAGGCAAAGAGCTATAGCAAAGGCAATTTCTAAAATCTTTACTACATTCATTATTAGCAGAAAGTTTTACTTATCAGGTCTGGGCCTTTAGAACAACAGCTTGAGTCCTTCTCGTGGCTCTACCATCCAGTCAGGATCCGTAATCCTATTGTCTGGTTCTCTGGTACCAGGACTTGCTGGGGTGGCCGTTGGTTTTACTTGGGAATAGTGGACTCACAGTTTTATTCCTTCAAGCTTCAGAGAAAAATATGTGGTTGGTAACACCAAGTAGGGTCCCTCCCATATTGGTTGGAGGTCTCGATCCTCCTTCCAGTGTTTTAACAAGACCCAGTCACCTGGTAGGAAGGGATGTAAGGGCCCTTCAGATGGGTCCGGCAGCCACCAGGCTGTAGTCTTTTATTTCAGTTAAGGAGACTTGAATTTATGAGAGAAAAATCCTAATCTGAGCTTTAGGATCTATTTCACTGTTAGGAAACTGAGCATGGTCTATTTGGAAGGGTCTTCCATACATCATTTCATAGCGGCTTAAATTAAGCCGGCTTCTAGGGGCTATCCAAATCCTCAAGAGAGCCAGTGGTAGGTTCTTTATCCATTTTAGTCCAGTTTCTTGACATATTTTTGCTATAGTTCTCTTCAAGGTATGATTCATTTTTCTACCTTTCCAGAAGACTGTGGTTTCCAGGCAGTATGCAGCCTCCAAGTAATGTTGAGTGCCTTCAATACCTGTTGAGTTACTTCAGAGACAAAAGCTGGCGCATTTATCGAAGAGAGATGGGCATGCTGAACCTTGAAACAAGTTGTTCTAACAGAACCTTTGATACTTCAAAAGTTTTTTCTGTCTGAGTTGGAAGTGCCTCTATGCAATTGGAAAGTGACTACAAATACTAGGAGGTACCAAAGGTTTCCAGGTGCCTTAGGCATGGTTGTAAAATCTACGTGCCAGTCTTCAGCTGGACCCTTTCCTGTAAACTGTGCACCAGGGGGTGGAAGAGGTCAGTTTTTAGGGTTATTTTGGATGTAAGTATGGTTTTGTCTGTGAATTCTTTTTATGATCTCAAGGAACTTTTTCCCTGCAAAGTGCCTTTTAATCCATCTGGCTGTGGCCTCCCATCCCCAATGAGTGGCTTCACGTAAGGCCCTCAAAATGTTCCGTGCTGTGAGTCACGGTAAGTAGATAATTCCTGCAGGGTTTTTGTACTACTCATGTAACTGTTTGGGGTCTAGTGAAAACCTCTTCTTTTATTAACTCATAATCCTCCTTTGTGTATGTTGGATTAAAGTGTTCCTGAGGGTGCTGGATGCTCAGGCCCTGTACTGATGGTAGTTCTTCAGTCTGGGATATCCTTCTAGCTGCTTGTTTTGCTGTGAAGTCAGCCAGGCCATTACCCCTCGCCTCAGGAGTGTTTTCCTTTTGGTGTCCCTTACAGTGAACTACTGATACCTATTGAGGCATTTGAATGGGTTTCAACAGTGCCAAAATCTGTTCCCCATGTTTTATCTCCTTATTTGCTGATGTTAAAAAGCCCTCTCTTTTCATATTGCTGCATGTGCGTGGATTATCCAAAAGGCATAATGAGAATCAGTCCAGATTGTCACAATCTGCCAAGGTTAGGCCTCGGGTTAGAGCAACAAGTTTGTCGTTTTGGGCAGAGGTCCCTACATGCAGGGGTTCGGCTTTGACAACCTGTGGGGGTTTGAGGGAAAAAACAGCATATCCAGACCTTCTCTTTCCTTCTTCTATGAAGCTACTTCCATCAACATACCACCAGAGACCTTCCCTGAAAGGAGTGTCTTGAAGATCTGGTCTGCTGGAGTACATTTCTTCTATCGTCTGCAAACAATCAGGAATTAGAGAAAGATTTTTGGGGAGTGGCAATAGCATGGCTGGGTTTAACTGGGTTCCGGTGGTCAGAGTTACAGCTGCATTGTCATTGTCTGATAGGATAGCTTGGTATTTACCCAGTCAGCCCCTGGTCAGCCATAGCCCTCTTTTTCGTTCCAGAAGGGCAATCACTTTGTGACAGGTATGCACAGTCAGAGGCTGGCCTAGAGATAGTTTTTCAGCTATAGAATTAGTTCGCAGGAAGCTGCTACTGCCCTAAGGCAGGGAGGCCATCCTTGTGCTGGCAAATCCAATTGCTTGGAGAAGTATCCTATAGGTATCCAGTGAGGCCCCAGACTCTGGGTAAAGACTCCCAGGGCCATCCCTTTGCATTTATGGGTGTAAAGATGAAAAGGTTTTCCAAGTCAGGGAGGCCTAAAGCAGTGGCCTTTAATTATGCAAGCTTTATTTCCTTAAAGGCCTGTTGACAGCTAAGAAACCAAATGAATGGGTCTCTATCCACCTCTTTCGTAGCTTCATAAAGACATTTTGCTATCAGTCCAAAGTTTGGGATCCATATTCTACAGAACCCAGCCATGCCCAAAATTCCTCAGAGCTCCCGTATATTTGATGGTTCTCAAGTGGCACAAATGGCCTCCTTGCATGTGGGAGACAAGGTTTGAGTTCCTTGTGATATGAGGAATCCCAAATATTGGACCTGTAGCTGGGATATCTGGGCTTTTTCTTTCGAGACTTTATAACCCAGCTGGGCCAAGAGATTTAAAGTCTTAATAGTATTTTGGTTGGAGGCCTTATGCCCTTTACTGGCAATGAGAAGATTGTCAACATATTGGAGCAGGGCCCCTTCCTCTAATTTGAGGCTCTGGAGATCCCAACTGAGTGCATTCCCAAAGAAGGCTGAGCTGTTTTTAAATTCCTGAGGAATTACAGTCCAAGCAAATTGGGACTTGTGTCCTGTGTTATAGTCTTCCCACTCAAAGGCAAACAGTGCCTGAGATTCTTGGGCAGTGGGGATGCAGAAAAATGCATCTTTTAAATCAAGCACAGAAAAGTAGTTACAATCTCCAGGCATTACAGCCAGCAAGGTTTAGCAGTTCAGGACAACTGGGTGGATATCACTTACAATTTGGTTGATTGCTCTCAGGTCCTGTACCATCCTGTATTCTCCATTGGGTTTCTTTATCGGCAAGATGGGTATGTTGTATTCTGACTGACATGGTTGAAGCAGTACCGCTTTCAAGAATCAGGTTACCAGTTTCTGAAGTCCCTCTCGAGCCTCTCTTCTCATGGCATACTGCTTTACATTGGGAGTCCCCACCCCTTCCTTTAGTTTGATTACCACTGGGGCTGCAGATACTGCTCTCCCAGGCTCTCCACTAACCCATACAATGGGGTCTACCGCTCGTAGGATGTGTTCCGGTATTTGGGAGGAGTCTTCTATCCCCTGGGGCAGAAGAACTGCTTGTAACCGCCAGCCCTCCCCGGTTGGAGCCTGGATTTGGATAACTGGGTTTTTAGTCCCATGAAAGAAGATACTGGCCCCTAATTTGGAGAGCAAATCCTGTTTCAGTAAAGAGGTCAGGCATTCTGGAATATACAGGAATTGATGAGTGAGAGTGGAGCTCCCAGTCATGCATATAGCCGGCTTTAAAAAGTTTTTATAATTTACTTTTCCTGACACACCAACAATTGGAGTCCTTTTGGCACTCAAGGGTAGGGTGAAAACAAAGACTAGGGTAAAGGGATCATTTAAAACCGAGTGGGTGGCCCCTGCGTCTAAGAGAAATTGTGTTGGCCTTCCATCTATTGTTGGGTTAACTTGGGGCTCTTCAGGGGAGATGGTGACGGTCTCTCCCACTCAGAGCCAGTCTGTGGGAATTCCTAGGCCCCTTCATGATTGGGGATCACTCACCATATGCTTGGCTGGCCTTGTTCAGGGCATTCATTTTTCCAGTGTCCCTGTTTACAACAGAAGGCTCATTGGTCCCTTCTCAGGGGGCCAGAGTTCTGCTGGTGGGTTTTTTCCATTCTGGTGATTCCAGTTGATGTGGTGAGGGGAATGGTTTCCCAGTTAAGGCTGCCACCAGCAGGGTGCTCTGTTGCCTGTCTTGGTGAGTCTCCTTTTGCTCTTGTTCCTAGTCCCTATTGTTAAAAACTTTAAAGGTTATTTCAACTAATTGAGAGATAGGCATACCTGGTTCTCTATCCAATTTCTGGAGTTTTGGTCAGATATCTGTAAAGCTTTGTCCTGTGAAGATGATATTAACCATTCGTTGATTCTCAGTGGCTTCAGGATCCATGTCAATGTGTCTCCAAAAGGCCTAAAAATTCTTTCAAGAAACTCAGAGAGGCTTTCTTTAGGTCCCTGAATTATTTCATAAATTTTTGAGAGGTTTTTCTGTTTTTGTACCCCAGATGTATGGCCTTCTAGTAAGCACTTTCTGTAATGCCTCAGCCTACTCATGCCCTGCTTCAAATTATAATCCCACTCTGGATCAACTCCAGGGACTGCGTCATTGGCTGGTAATTTATCAGGATTTTGAGAGAAGAACTTCCATCTGCCCAGGTGGGCTGATGGGTATTAAAGAAGGACGAAAACATGTCATGCATCTTTTGAGGGTCCTGATGGTATGTTGGGAGATTATTTTTCCAGTTAAACAAATCTGAAAGGGACATGCACCAAAGTGTTCCTAATTCTGCCATCTGCTCCTGTTCCGGCTGGTCCCTCTCTTAAAGGGAATTGGCCTACTTCTAGATCACCCTCTTTGTCAATACTCTGGCTAGTTGAGGAAACTGACTGTCCCTGGCCAAAAGTAGCACCACTGCAGGTGTGAGATGGGGAGAGCATTCCTGTTCCTGGGGTCCCAGGATTGGTGGGGGCTGGCCCCAAGGCCCCAGGGCCAGGGTCTCCAGGAATCACTTGGGGAATCTGAGGGTAAATACGATTATATGGGGGTGGCAGTTCCACCACAATTTCGGACTCTTCTGCCTTGAGAAGTTGTTTAGACTTCTGATTAGTCTGAACCATCAATTTGCATTGCTGTTGTAATCCCTGATTATAAAACACAGTCATGGACATTTGAACATAAGGTGCCTCATCCCACTTATGGGTTCTCTTACAAAACAAATCTAAATGAAAAATGGTATTGTAGTGCAAACTTGCCTTGGCTGGCCACTTTTCCTGATCTTCTAAATTATATTGAGGCCAAGCCGTGCCTCAGAAGAAGCTCAAATGCTTCCTCCTGGTGTCACCAGTTTTTAAAAAATCCCAGTGAGTCAAGATGCACTCTAAAGGGGATGGTTTAGGGGTGGACTGACTGATACCCATCTTGGTCCCAGATCTTTTCCCTTCTAATTAGCTGGCCAGGGGAAGGATGTATTTGAGAGGCTCTGACTATATGGAGGCACAGAACTTGGATACCCTGATAAATGATCTCAGGTGGCTCAATGCAGGTACCACACCTTCCAGAGCCAATGTTGAAAAGGAGTGTATTTTGCTCCAACTACGTTAGTGTCTTATACAAGACTCAGTTTCAGAAATTAGAATGTTCCAGTAGAGTCCTTAGAAGAGAGAGACAGAGAGAAAACCGTCCTATGCAGGGATGGTCTTGGACTCAAGCCAGTAGAGTCATCCTAGCTAACACGGGACAAACGGGGGGGGAGGCCAAGACACACAGACAATATTCCTTAACCAGATCCCATAACCAGATCCCAAACAAACAACAAAAAAAGAACATGCAGAGGTCAAGACAAAAGACCAGATAGAGACCCATGCCCTCACTCAGCCCCAGCACACAGCAAGATCACCACAAGGCCTAGTAACACCCATGACCAAAGACACAAGTAGGTACTCCAAAATGAAACTTAGAACAGGTACTTGTTTCACCGTGCCATCAGAAGGTTTCTGTTCTCCAACTGGGGACTCACCAGTTGTACAGTCCAGGGTTGGTGCCGCCCAGAAAGTCCTGCCGACCCAGTGTAGGGTCGAGGGCGCCCTTCTGAGGTTTCAAGACCTAACTTAACCCGAGCCCCAGTCTCTGCTGTGTCCCATCTGGGGTCCCAAATGAAGCCAACAACTAATAGGTTCTCGCCCAGTAGACTAGCGAATTGAAGTCAGCCAGACACGGGGTTGGAAGAACAGAAAGGTTTATTCACAGTTTGCAAACTGGGAGGCAGGCAGGGTCTCAGGACCTAAGGCTGCCAGTTCCCTGAACTAAGGCAGATTTGTTCCTTATATAGGGAGTGACATACATATTCATGAGCAGTGACGGGAGGATCTTCAGTCCTGCAATGGTGCGCAGTCCACGTAATTTTTGTGAATGAGTTTTTGCCCACAGCTCTAAAAATACTGTGCATAGCCCTAAAAAAAATTGTGATGGCTCCCTACTGCCACCCAAGGAAGGTTCTATAGCAGGTAAATTTGCAGTTGGTGCACCTGCGCCTTGGCCTCCTGCCAGGAGAAGAGAAAACCTGGGGAATCAACCAGCCATGGTGAAGTGTTGTAAACATTGTAACAAAAATATAACAAGAGTAGACTTTTCTGAAAAACAACTATTATGGGATGGTCAATAACCATCTGCCACTTCAGATCCACTTGGTGAATACTGACATATTAACAATATTAGGAATGATTTAATACAATTATTGGTCTCTACACATCTGGACCAAAAGAGAAAGAAGGAAATCAAAGATTCAGAAAAAACTAGTCTACAGAGCAGATAGTCTACGTGAACCATGGCTTCATCTACCCTGAGACTAGAAGAACTAGATGGTGGCCGGCTACCACTACCAACCGTTCTAACCAGGGCCACAATGAAGGACCCTGATAGAATGGGAGAAAAATGTGGAACAGAATCTCGAATTCCTAAAGAACAACAACAAAAAAAAAAAAAACAGACCTATTGGACTGGTTGGGACTGGAGGACTCCCCAAGACTATTGCCCAGAGAAACTTTTATTCTTTTTTTTTTTAATATACTAAAGCAAAAGAAACGTTTTATTCAGCACATGTTCCAAGAGGCAAAAGTGGGAAATGGACAAGCACGCTGCCAGAGGCATGTCTGCCCAAGCCCAAAGAATATTACAGAATCATCTGCATATATTAACATTACAAATGGGTAGAATCATTGAAAGTTTCACTTTTTCACCGACTGGCTAAATACTGCCAAATCACCATGATTCTACATTTTGATTTTCTTTCTTAAAAATCACTGTTACAAGTTTCAGTAACAATAGTCAGGAGGGTCTTCACTGGTCTAACAAATCTTATCATTCACTAAATGCTAACAGAAAAAGATAAGAGTGGAAGGTATGTGGGTCTTTCATGCTCTGTTTATAATTTATGTAAAAGCTTCCCTAAAAGATGTTTTCCAAGACTATCCTAGCAATTGTCTTTATGCCTCAGGGCCCAGTTGATGTGTCTTTGTGAGTCCTTGTGGGTCCTTGTGAGTCCAGCTCCAGCTGGGTCACATTCTTTATACTCAGGGACAGGGAACAATGGCTCCAATATTATCCCGGAGATACTTTTCAAATCTCGTACTGAAACTAGTCCCCGAGGTTACCTTATAGCTAAATAACAGAGTGGCTCAAAAAAATAATGAATATCACCCATAAGTACTGTGCTCCTTTAAAAAATCACCTATATGAGACCAAACGGTCAACAATTACTTTAAAAGAAAGATGAGCATGTAAGGGGGCAGAAAAACGAGATTAACAGAAATGGAACCACCAGAACTGAAACAATGAGAATGTTCCCCCATCCTGAAGAATGTGGCCAGTGTTACTGAACAACTTGTGCAGAAAGTGTTGAATGGAACCTAAACTGCTGCGTTAACCTTTACTGAAAACACAATAAAATATTTTTTTTTATAAAAAAGGGATAATTTAACTCTGAGCTTCTGTTTTGCCTAGTATAGTATAAAAAAAAAAAAGTATAGTATACAGTGTTTAAAACCATTCGCAATTTTCCATTATTTGTATTTACCTACTTTACCAATTTCTTTGCTCAATTTTGTTTCTTGCATTCCTATCTTTCCTTGTTGAAGTGTATTCTTCAATAGCTTTTTTAAGGGTCTGAAAGGTCTATTTTTCTAAAATGTTTTTATTTAATTGTCATTCTTTTATGGTAACAATTTGCCTTAGCAATTCAACAGTACTCTTCCACAGTCTACTGGTTAGTAGACTATATTGCTGTTTTGATTTAAACAAAAAAATTTTTTTTTTTGTCAGTGATTTCTGCTCCGATGTTTGTGAGGAACATTGGTCTGAATTTCCTTTTCTTGTAATGTCTTAGGTTTTGAAGTCAGGTTTTGCTGCCTTCAGGAAACAAGTCGGCAACTATTCCTTCTTGTCTATTTTCTGAAATACGTAATATATGGTTGGTATCATTTCTTTTATGTTTGTTAGAATTCACCAGTGAAGTCGTCTAGGGCCAAAGTTTTCTTTATAGGAAAGTTTTCTCTTTCAAATTCAATTTCTTTAACAAGAATAAAGCTGTTCAAATCTACTTTTTCTTGGGTCAATTTGGGTATGTTTTATCTTGCAAGGAATTTACCACTCTCAGCTAAGTGGTCAATGGATATTTCCAATTATCATTTTAAAGTCTCTTCCATTTTCAAGGATAATTTCCCTGACAACAGAAATCTAGGTTGAGAGGATTTTTTTTTCTTTCAGCCATTTAAAAATGTCCTTGCACTGTCTTCTTGATGCAATGCTTTGAGTAGAACTCAGCCTTCATTCTTACATTGTTCCTCTATGTAATAGCTGTACCTTTTGTGTAAGACTGTGACTGTGCACAAGCTTCTCTCTCCCATTCAACGGTGAGTTCAGCGTAGGGCGGGCATGCATTTCATTCACCTTTAAGAAGGGTCGTAGGTTAACTGAACTGGTTAGGGGATAGGAAAGCCACAAACGAACTCCGGCCAGGTAAGCTACAGACGACAGCACAAACCACGTGCTCCCCAACGAGGCCTCCACCGTCAGGGCGCGAGCAGCCCGAGCTCAAACAGACTCCCTAGAACTTCTCCCAGAAACCGTCGGGCGGGGTGAAGATGGGAGTCCCGCCCCGTCTCTCCGTTTTCAGCCGCCGTCCCGTTTGAAAACTTCGCCTGTGCTTCCCGGAAATGAGTCTCAGTTCCTCCGCGAAGGTAGTTCCAGAAGCCGAGGCCCGGCTTGTCGCGGAGCAAAGGCCAGAGTCGGGGTCAGGGCAGCAGGAGGCACGGGACGAGCCGGAGCTCGACAGGCGGGCGTCAGAGCGACTGCGCTCCGGGAGGCGATTCTCGGCGACCTCGGAGTCGCAGCTGCGCCGCGTCTCGGTGCGGCGGAGCTCATCTCGGCGGTCGCAGAAGTCTGTCAACAAGAAGCCCCGCTGCCACACCGACTGCCTGGAGGCGCCGCTCAACCTCGCCTTCCAACGGCTGGGCTGGGCGGTGGGCTCGCACCCCTGGCTCTTCCTGCTGGGGCCCTTGGTGCTGACGGCCCTCCTAGGCACTGGCTTCGTCCACCTGCCAAAGGACAAGGAAGAAAACTTGGAGGAGCAGTACTCCCCGGTGGGGAGCCCGGCCAAGAAGGAGCGGTTCTTCGTGCAGCGACATTTCACCACCAACGACTCCCTTCGCTTCTCCGCCACCAGGAAGAGCACCGAAGTCAATTTCGCTAGCGTTTTGGCGTTCTCCCACACCCCGTCGCTGTTGGAACCTGACATCTTTAGTGAAGTCAGTAAACTGGACCACGCAGTGCAGGCTCTGTTCGTGGTCCAGGAAGACGGGACCCGCATCCACTACACGCAAGTGTGCGCCAAGGTCAGGGGCGGGTGCGTGCCATCCAACCCGCTCCTGGCCGCCTGGCAGCGGAAGAAAGACTTGAACCTGAAAAACATCACCTTCCCCGTCTACAGTCTCAACCAGCAGGTCATCTACCTGACGCGCCTCGTTGGAGGAATCATCTTAGGCGAGAGGAAGGGAAAGAACCAGATACTTGTGCAGGCCAAAGCCCTACGGCTGCAGTACTACCTGCAGACCGAGCTAGCGGAAGACAACGAGAAGAGCAAAAAGTGGTTGATCCATTTCCTGAACCAATTTAGCGACATGAAGGATGGGCTAGCCTTGAAGAAGATCCAGGTACCTGGCGGCCGGGGTTTAGAGAGAGGCCAGGAGAAGGTGGGATGATGATGACTTGCTGGAAGGACTGTAGCAGTAGCACTCCCTGGCTATCTGCTGGGGTGGGTCCCTTGATTTAAAGCTGTACTCCGCTGTGTTTGGTACTTTTAGTTAACGCTCTGGAGGAAGCCACACATCTTAAATCCTTGGTAGCATTCTGGTTGATAACACAAATCCTTTGTGCTTCAGAGTAGGCCTGTGCGGTAGAAACATGAATCTTCACATTTAGTTTCGAGGTTTGGTTTTCTAGTAAAATTACTTTGAAATTCTTTTAGCTAAGGCGTTTGCTGGTGTCTGGGAGCCCCTAACACTTGTTTGGAACTCATTGGGATTAAAAAACAAAACAGTTAGGCACAAAGTCCATTGTGTTGTTTAAAGAGATAACTGACTTGGCATTTTTCAAGTCGGTCGTAGATAAAGCACGTGCTAGGCACATGTTAGCTGGTCAGTAATTGTTGGACCAACAACCCTACTAATAATACTTCTAAATAAGCCTAGTCAGACCAACACACCTACTGGAAAAGGCCTTTAAATACTAGGCCTCCCTGAAATGATATCAAGGCAATTAAAGTAGTAAAAGATACCACCCTAGTAAAAAGTTAGAAAAAGCCGTAGTTTCCACAGTTACAAATGTGCTCCAGACTTCACAGTTTTATATAAAATTCAAATTTTGTGAAGCAGGAGTTTTAAAACTTTGGAAGTTTGCAACAAACTTTGGAAAGTACGCCATGGACTTGTAGGAGGAAGCTAAGCTGCGCTACTCTTCTTTATTCTAAAATCATAACCCGCATGTTTTGACCTTTTACTTCATTTTAACATGTTGTTTCGATCAAGAAACGACAGTGTTTCAATAATGTTTCTAACTCACATGCAAAAAAGTGGAATTAAAAGTTATTTACCTAAGTAAATATTTTTGTGGCAGGCGGTCTACTTTACGTCACTTTCCAGACAATTGGAATTTGAGGCAGCTTCTAAGACAGTGGTTCCTCTGTTTCACTTGGCATACCTTCTAATCATATTATTTGCAATCATGTCATGCTACAGGTAAAACACTCTTCTTAATTTTTTAAGCTCTTCCGTTTTAAGCCTGATGACTCTTCTTATTTTGACCATCAGCAGTAGTGTATAATCAAATGGAATGCTAAAAAGAAATTGTGGCAAGTTCCATTTGGTTGGGCATATCCTTTTTACCATATGTATTTCATCTTATTAATTATTCCACTTGGAAAGCACCTATATAAGAAAATAAGCTTAACTGATTTAGGTGTCTCCATTGTGTTGATGTGGGGTGTACCTTGTTGAGCGCTTAAAATGTTGTCTAGGCATTAAGATTGGTTTGAGCTTTTGTGATGAGAAAGCTAAAATATGAACATGACCAGCAAACTGTAGAATTCAGATGTAAAAGGAACCACGGAGACTGTTTTATTCCAGGGATTCTCATGTCAGAGTCATCTCCAGAGCCCTAAAAGTATGTGTTCTTAGGCCCTGCCTTCCTGAATCAAAGTATCTGGGGATTAAATCTAGGAATCCATATATCAAAAAATGTATCTTGGAGGTTCTCATGTGTAAATAGGTTTAGGAGCCCTGGTGAGGGAGCGGTTAAGAGCTCATCTGATAACCAAAAGGTCAGCAGTTCTAATCCGCCAGCCACTCCTCAAACCCTGTGGGTAGTTCTTCTGTGTCCTATAGGGTAGCTATTGAGTCTTAATCACCTCGATGGCAGTGGGTTTGATAAGAAGGTTTAGGATCAAATGATGTAATTTAACTCTGTGGATTGAAGGAAGAAGAGGCCCCAGTAGGTAAAGGGAAATGAGTACAGGGGATATCACTCTAGGGTTAGTAAATTACCTCATAATTGTCATTATTCTGGAAAGGAAAACTACATGCTCTAGAAAACAGAGAAACAAAAAGAGATAGAAATAAAGAAGCAAACAAAGCTTAGTTTCATTGAATTTGGTAGATAAATTTTAAAAGTAGATATTTTTTAAAAATAGTATGGAATCTACAAGGCACCAATATTATAACTTAGTTCTGAAAATAAAAATTTATAGTCTAATCTTTACAGATTATTGTGTACAGTAATGCAGATAGGCTAGTGTTAAAAAAAAAAGGCAACTAGAAAATGATTTATATTTGTCTGCCGAAGACTATTTTATGCTTATGTAACCAACATGTTAAACAAGTAGAACTCGTGAGGTATAAACATAAATCAACTTTTCGTGTCCCTTTGTTCCCTTTGGAAACCCTGGTGGCGTAGCAGTTAGGTGCTATGGCTGCTAACCAAAGGGTCAGCAGTTCGACTCCTCCAGGCACTCCTTGGAAACTCTATGGGGCAGTTCTACTCTGTCCTACGGGGTCACTGAGTTGGAATCTACTCGACGGCACTGGGTTTCGTTTGGTTTTTGGTTGTTCCCTTTAAATTTTGTAAGTAAGCAGGTTTTTCCTCTGCCCTATAAAAATTCAGGCAGACCTCAGCAATTTTGTGGCCATTCTTGGGTACTACAGAGTCCTCCAGTCAGAATTTAAATCTCCATGTCTATGTAATAAACAAAAGTGGTAACTTAATTTGAGCTTAAAGTTTTTGCAACCCCTACCCCCAGCACCCTTAGCTGAAATATGCTGCATGGGATAAGTCCTTAGTGGGGAAAAGGGCTTGCCAGGATTCTTCTGTTACCTCCTCTCCTTTTCCTTGTTGTTGAGCTGATTCCTGATGCTCAAGGAAAGAAAAAAAACAAAACAAACCTGTTGCCCTCGAGTAGGTTCTGACTCATAGTGACCCTATAGGACAGAGTAGAACTGCCCCACAGGGTTTCCAAGGAGTGGCTGGTAGATTCAAACTGCAGGCCTTTTGGTCAGCAACTGAGCTCTTAACCGCTGCACCACCAGGGCTCCAAGGAAAGGAAAGGGAACAGGAAAATTCTTGAGTCACAGATGCTGCCATGATGGTCTGATGCATGCCTTCTCTGGGCTTGAATATAAAACTGATTCTCCAGTGGGTACTTTTGTAGATTTCTTGGAAGCCCCTTGCTTCCCTTCCTCTGCTATACTGAGGGCCTCTTATCTCTGTTCCGGCGGGGGGCCTCTTAGTCTCTAAGACATCCCTGTGCTGCTTTGCTTACACACACTTACACGTGAAGTTTATGCACACGTGCGTTACCTTATACAGGGCCCTTATTAGACAGATTTTAGTGAAGTCATTTGAATAATAATAAGACTTTTACAAAAATTTATGCTCCAAATTGAACTTCATTCATTCTAAGGCAAGGAATGCTTTATTGAGCTTCCAGAGTATTTCAAAATTATCTGATACTCTGGAAACTTAGAAAATTTATACCAAATATTAGATCAAATTCTGGTGAAATCTTGAAAACCTTTCTTTTCTCAAATGCGGTATAAGCTTTTATTTACTCATGATAGACACCATTACCTTTTAAGAAAAATGCAGCTCCCTCACTAAGCACATACATAGTTTTTTAAGTACAGTAATTTCTAATTTAGCCTTTCCCTGCTTATGCCACTCCTGACAAGACTTCCCTGCTTAGTGAGGAAAACATTCTGGAAATGAGCGATTTTGCTGCCAGTGATGCCAAAATCTACCTGAGCATTGGACTCATCTGAGGA
Source organism: Loxodonta africana (assembly GCF_030014295.1). Lineage (NCBI taxonomy): Eukaryota > Metazoa > Chordata > Mammalia > Proboscidea > Elephantidae > Loxodonta > Loxodonta africana. The sequence continues at coordinate 169,307,039 of NC_087345.1, read as the reverse complement.
CAATTATAAACATGCAGATTCTGCAGCTTCACTGCAAACATACTGAATCAGAACTTGCGGGGCTAAAAAAAAAAAAAAATTTTTTTTTTTTGGCTAGTTTCCAGAAAATCTAAATTTTTGAGAACTTCCTTAGGTGGTTCTGATGAACTGCTTAAACAAAGGTCCTTCTTGGGAACTGGAGCATCTACAGATTTACACATCAGACTCCTACAGTGTTCTTTTTCCCCCCATTGCCTATTGACCATTAGAGGAGAGGTCATTTAGAGAAAGTCAACACAGTAAGTAGTCAAGGTTAAGTCACTATAGCCAATAAGAGACATCATACAAAAATTCACCAAAAAAAAGAAACGAGAGAATGGGGAAAAAACATGTCATATATCACTTTTATCTTCATTAATCTTTCTGACTTCAAAACTCATCTTTTTTTTTACTTAAAGCCTGTAAAACATTATTTTTATCTTAAGAAAATGTTCATTTTAATTAGATTTTATTGTAACAACATAATTTACTTTAGCCCTGGAATTTTTATGTGTGTTTTGGGTTGGGACCCTGAATTTAACTGGTAGCACCAGCAGGCTGAGAAAGAGTGATGTACCGCCACAGTGCAGAAATTTTAATAATATTTAGAAAGTTTAGCTGGTTAAATGTAGTCTTGTCTGATGAAGGTCTGTGGTCATGTTCCTATTTTGGAATCAGTGGCTCCAGTTCCTCTGTTGTCTCTCTTAGTCTTCAATTCCAAGCTTACTTTCTTTCCCTAGTAAAATTATCTGGAGCAAGTATAAGTCATTTGTTTTGAAGCAGTTCCCCCAAAAAGTAAAATCTAAAACCAGACGTTGTTGTATTTAAAAACATAATGTTGTGGTTGGTAGGGAGGTAGAGCACTGAAGCCATACTTGGAAAATCTTGTATATAGATATATATCCCCATTTCTGTTGGTCTGACAAGGAAACAGGCATCAGTTGGATCATTCAAAATAGACTCCATTTCTAATTCCTTTGCAATGAATGGCAACTTTTCCAGAGAGTCTACTTCACCAGCAGAGGAGAAACCTGAAAATGTTTTCGAAGAAGGCTTTCATCCTTTTCTGTAAACACAAAATACATTGAAATAGCTTTGAAATGCAGAAGCTATTTAGGATTATTTTTATGGTTACTTGGAGTTGGGGAATAGATGAGAAGACAACTGGGTATGGGTTCTTTCTCTGGGAGAGCTTGCCCTCCATTGCCTGTTGTAATCCTTTGAAGATCAGAGGGGAATTAATTAATGATCTTCTGTGGTTCTGAAATGCCAGTCAATGGATCAGTGCTGCGCTGGCTGCATAAGAATCGCCCTGGTAAGCTTGGTAAAAGTACAGATTCCCAACTTCCTGCCCTGCTCCCCTTTTTCTTTCCCCCAGTTAGTATGGGATCCCCCACTGCCATCAAATTGATTCTGACTCATGGCAACCATGTAAGACAGAGTAGACCTTCCCCATAGTGCTTCTAAGGAGCCCTGGTGCAGTGGTGAAGCACTTAACTGCTAACTGAAAGGCTGGCAGTTCAAACCCAGTAGCTGATCCATGGGAGAAAGATGTGGCAACCTGCTTCTGTAAAGTTTGGAAACTCTATGGGGCAGTTCTGACTGTCCTACAGGGTCACTGTGAGTCAGAATTGACTTAATGGCAGTGGGTTTAGTTAATCTTTATAGCAGGAGACTGCCACATCTTTCTCCTATGGAGCTGCTGGTGGGTATGAACTACTGACCTTTCAATTAGCAGCCATGCTCTTAACCACTGGATGACCACTGCTAGTAGGTCCTGGGAATTAAAGGTCTCCCGCAGCCAAATATGAGAACTATTGCCCTAGAGGTTTCTGAATAGGCCTTCAAGATTAGAATTGGTAGAATTTAAATATGGACACTGCCACCACAAATGATTTTTCCCTCCTAATTTACAGGTTTGACTGTGTACGAAACAAAATGTGGGTTGCAATCTTTGGAGTGATTTCCGTTGCCTTGGCAGTAGTGAGCGGCTTTGGCCTGATGTTGTACATGGGGGTTCCATTTGTGATCATAGTTGCAAATTCACCATTTCTTATTCTAGGTGAGTAAAACAAAAATGTGAGCCTACACATCGTGTATGTGGGGGTGTGGGGTAGATTACAGAAGGAGCTTGTCTTAGGCTGGGTTCTCCAGAGAAGCAAAACCAGTAATGTGTGTAAATATCTATAGAGGGAGATTTATATCAAGGAAATGGTTCATGCAGTTGTAGAGACTGGAAGATCACAAGTCCATGGATCAGGATAGAGGCTTCTCTAAATTCACGTAGGCACAAAGGCTGGCGAACCCAAGAGTGGCAGGTTGAGGAGACCAGAGCTCTTGTTCACAGGCTGTGAAGATCTAAGAATCACAAGATTGGCAGGCAAGACCGCAAGGCTTCTCCTGATTCACGTAGCTACAGGGGCTAGTGAACCCAAGACCGGTAGATAAACTGATAGCTCAAGTCCCAAGAACCTATGGTCAGATGAACGGGAAGCAGCTGCAGGATCCAGAGGGAGTAAAAACCCAGAACGTCTGCATATATTTGGATGCAAACCACACCCCCAAGGAAACGCCCCTTCAACTGATTGGTACTCAGCAGATTCCATCATGGGAGTGATCATATAAAAACACTGAGAATCATGGCTCAGCCAAGTTGACACACAATCTTAACCATCAGAGAGCTCATGTCAGACTGGAGAAGACAATTAAATTTAGGTGCATCTACAGAGAGCCAAAGTGAGGTAGTAGCATACAGGAAAAACAGTTGAATTCTTTATGAGCATCTTAATAGCTGAAAAAATCTCTTGCCCCATTGGAAGAATGGATAAAGAACATGAAAAGCAGTTCCCACATACAAAACAACCTGCAAGTCACTTAAAATGTAAGAAAAAATTTTGATCTCTCAAATAATCAAAGGATGCAAATTAAATCAAAGCAAGACACTCTATTTTTGTATTAGATTCACAAATATGAGCAAAATTGAAGGATTTTGGGAAGTTATATGTAAATGAACACTTATATTTAGCTGGAAGTGTAAGTTGGTACGCACTTTTTGAGTCCAATTTCACAACAATGAATAAAAAGCTTAAAAAGTGAGTACCTTTCCCCCGCCAATTTCACTCTAGGAATTTCCACTAATAATTGGACAAGTGTTCAAAATGTAGAGTATGTTCATTTTGGTGTGATTTAGAATGGGAAAATACTGAAAGCAACCTAATCCCTTATCAATATGGGATCAGTCAAAATCAAGCATAGCATATTAAAATATTGGAATCTTATTCAGTTCTTAAAAAGAGGCAGATATATAATGTTAAAGGAAACTGCAGGTTATGAGATGAAATATTTGAAATAGAGATAGTTATACATGTGTATTTGCATAAAACAAATCCTGAATGGTTATACCCCAAAATGTTAGCAAGGACTATCCCTGAAAGGTAGAATTATAGTTGTTTTACATTTTGTTTTTGTATTTTTTTATATTTTCAGAATTTATTTTACATTTAGCATGAGAAAACAAAGGCATTTATATTTTAGAAAATAAGCAACTTGGAAGGAAATAATATTTGGTTTCCTGGAGGAGATAGTGGATAAACTGTGTACTGGGTGTAACTTTATTTATTCTAGCTCTTCAGAGTGCACACTCCTAGTGCACACATAGACTTCATCACTCAGTGCACGCCACAGCCAGCACGTCTGTGTGTGTGTATGTGTGTGCAGTTTCAATAACTGAAGCATGAAATGTGTCAAGACAAATTTTGAGCAAGCTTCTATAAATAATAAAATTAGTTTTTAAATGCCTAACAGTTATCAGTGAGTTAATTGTCTTTAGTGCTTCTTAATCTCCTCTTTTGTCAGGATGACCACAACTGGAATCCTTAAAGCTGGAATTCTTAAGGCCAGGATGCAGCTTTTGGCAGACTACATAGACTTTGCCAGTGTGAATCCTTCTACTTTGATCTTACCCACAGAGCATTTGAAGTAGGGCCTATGCTGCAATTTCCAGTGCACTCCCAGTTTCAGCATGTAATCCATCAGGAAGAGCTTAGAGAGTTGAAATTGCGATCAGCATTTCAGTTCCAAGTACTGATTTTGTATCAATACACAGAAAAACAAAGGTGTAGCTGAGTGAAAGTTGTGTCAGCTTTAGTAGAAAATTTGAGGGAGGTGACATGCTCACGCTGTCCCTTCTAGTGCCCTTTATTCTTGGTAGTCCTTCTTTCCCGGTCTTCAGTGATGCGTGTCTTCGAATGCTTTACTCTCTTCTCTATTCCAAACCAATCATGAAACATGATTGTGGAGAGGATCTAATCCAACAGGCACTGATATGCAAAAGATTTTAAAGATTTACTTTGATGCGTATTTCTGATATCAGGAATATTTGCATTTTAATTGGATAAGGCCTTACCTGGGCAAAGGAAGTTCCAATAATAGCATTCTAGGTATCAAAAACAGAGTAGAAGAAAAACTGCCGGGTGTGTGTGTATGTGTGTGTAAACTGCACAGTGCCACTCAGATCATACCACAGAGATAGCCAATGCTAACTGTAGAACATACAAGGCCAGCTTATATTTTAAGCAACAGAATGTTGGCTGTATATGTTTGTGTTTTGGTGTGAAAATGGCTTACGGGAGAAAATGATCTCTCAAGCAGTCTAGTGAAATCTAAGATACATTGTTAATCCTGCTTCAACTTCTCAGTCAAGCAGGTTTCCTGATCTCATCGTAAAAACACGTTAAGTGAAGACTAGAAGTACACTGTGCTATGTGCAAATAACAGGAGTATGTACAAAGCACAGAGCTGTTACAGACGAGAGTATGATGAATTCTGTCGTGGATTCAGAGGCAATCAGAGGAAGCATCACAGAGAAGGTGGTATCTAAGCAGAGATTGGGTAGGATAAATAGGACCTTCACAGATGAACAAACAAAAGAGTTTGAGTCAATATATTTAATTTTCAATCACCTTTGTTATGAATATTCAGTTTCTCTTTTTACAGGTGTTGGGGTCGATGACATGTTTATCATGATTTCTGCCTGGCAGAAGACCAACCTCATGGATAATACAAGACAGCGACTGTCCAGTGTCTATTCAAAGGCGGCAGTGTCCATTACAGTCACCACCATCACCAACGTCCTGGCCTTCTATACAGGGGTTGTGACCTCTTTCAGGTCCGTACAATACTTTTGCATCTACACAGGAACAACCCTGCTCTTTTGCTATTTTTATAACATCACCTGTTTTGGAGCATTTTTGGCCCTGGATGGTAAGAGAGAAGTAGTCTGTTTACAGTGGTTGAAAAAGGCAGAGACTTCTGACCAAAAATGCGCCTCTTTAAAAAGGTCCTGCTGTTTCCCATTTGATTCTCTCCCAGATGAAGATGGAAGTGGCAGCCATCCAATGAATTTGTTCTTCAGAGACTATTTTGGCCCTTTTCTCACAAGCACTGAGTCCAAGTGTTTTGTAGTGCTTTTATACCTTTTGTATATCATAAGCAGTATATATGGGTGTTTCCAAGTACAAGAAGGTTTAGATGTTCGAAGTCTGGCAAGTGACGATTCCTACGTCACACCGTATTTTGATGTAGAGGAAGAGTTTTTTTCAGAGTATGGCCCCATGGTTATGGTTGTTGTTACTAAAAATGTTGACTACTGGAATAAAGATGTTAGGCAAAAATTGGAACAATGTATGATAGATTTTGAAGACAATATGTATGTAGATAAAAATCTCACAGAGTTTTGGTTAAGAACATACGTGCAGTATATGGAAGAAGCAAAACAAGATGTAAATGATAAAGATACTTTTGTAAACAATATTCCCATATTTTTAAATAATTTTTCAAATTTTATATATGATATTAATATTTCATCATCAAATGAAATAGTTTCTTCTCGGGCCTTCATTCAGACCAAGGATGTTTCTACTGCAACCAATAAGAAGAAGATGTTACAACAGCTTCGAGGCATCGCTGCCAAGTGTGAAATTCCCCTACTCGTGTATAACCAGGCCTTCATATATTTTGATCAGTATGCTATAATAGTGGAAAACACTATTCGAAGTGTCATTGTTGCATCACTAGCTATGTTCATTGTTTCTTTACTGTTAATTCCTCATCCAGTGTGTTCCTTGTGGGTAACTTTTGCTATTGCTTCTGTGGTTGTGGGAGTAACAGGTTTCATGGCATTCTGGAATGTCAATCTCGATTCCATATCCATGATGAATCTTGTCATTTGTATAGGGTTTTCCTTTGATTTTTGTGCACACATATGCTATGCATTTGTTTCCAGTTCTAAGCCCTCGGTAAACCAAAAAGCAATTGAGGCGTTGTATCTGCTAGGCTATCCAGTGTTACAGAGTGCACTTTCAACAGTAATAGGGGTATGTGTTTTATATACATCTAACACATACATCTTCAGGACATTTTTTAAGATTATATTTCTTGTTATGGTGTTTGGGGCTGCTCATGGCCTAATTTTCATTCCAGTATTCTTAACCTTTTTCTGAAGCTTTGATTGAATGTCCACTAACAAATCAAAGGCCACTTATAGAATTCCTGATTGCCCCAATTCAATAGGATAAAAATGCACTACTAAGAAGAGTCAATAAACTTAAAACAAAGGCATGTTTCCTTAACCTGGAATATCATTTTAAAATGTTATTTAAAATATCCTGAGAAAAATTAGTCTCACATTAAAATATCTTTACTAAATTAGGAAATGTTGTCATCTTTTTTATAGTCTGTACAATCCAGTATAAGGTATAAGTTTCCAGTTATTTTTTCCTTTGTTTTTTCATTAGAAGTTTATGCCTGAAATTCAAGTATTTCATATATTGTTTTTACTATAAATGGAATATTATTTTCATTGTACTTCATACATGGATTATTATGTGGAACTGCAGCTTATTATTTATTCTCCCAGTGGCTTTTTGATGCATTTTTTTTCTGAAATTTAAGATTTTTTTTTTTAATGTGCTTTAGGTGAAAGTTTACAGTGCAAATTGGTTTCTCATTCAAAAATCTATACACCATCTAGTTCTTCTGGGCTCAGGTTGGTGGAGGCTGTGGTTCATGTGGTCGATTAGTCCTTTGGTTGATGCATTTTCTTAGCTGTGTCTTTGATGAGCAGAAATTTTTAAAGCTGATAAATGCACTTTATCAATTTTTTATAGTTAGTACTTGGTCTCTCTAAGAAATCTTCACCTAGTCAGAAGATCGAAAAATTTGCCTATCATTTTCCCCTCAAAGCTTAATAGTTTTAATTTTTACATTTAGGTCTATGATCCACCACTAATTAATTTTTGTGTTTGTTGGAACACAAATACCTGGATAAAGGTTCATTTTCTTCCCATAATAGTTACCCAGTTGTTCACCATCATTTGTGAAAAGACTGTCCTTTCTGCATAGCATTAACATGGTACCTTGTGTCAAAAAAATCTAGCAGTCCTTTATGTGTGGCTCTGTTTCTGTTCCATCGATGTGTTTGTCTATAGCAAGGCCAATACCACATTGCCTTGATTACTGAAGCTTTCTATTCTTTAAACTAGGTTAAGTTTTCCAACATTTTCTTCTTTTCCAAATTGTTTTGGCTATTCTAGGCCCTCTGCACTTACATATTAATTTTAGAAGCCCTTGTCAATTCCTCAAAAAAAAAAAGCCTTCTGGGATTTTGATAGGGTTCTGATGAATCTACATATTAATTTGGGAAAAATGGATATCTTAGCAATATTGAGTCTTCCAGTCCATCAACATGGTTTATTTCTGCATTTATTTAGGTCTTCTTCAATTTCTCTCAGGGATATTACGTTGTGTTCTAAAAAAAAAAAAAAAATTTTTTTCTATAGATTCACTTCTTTTATTTTTTTATGACATTGTAATTAATATTAAATTTAAATCATTTTCCAATTTTTTACAAGTATATAAAAAATCTCAAAAATTAAATGGAATGCATAAACATCAGTATCGTAGGAATTAGTGAGCCAAAATGGACTGTTATTGACCATTTTGAATTGGAATAATATATGGTCTCCTATGCCAGGAATGCCAAATTGAAAAGGAATGGCGTTGCATTCATCGTCCAAAACAGAACATATCAAGATCTATCCTGAAGTACAGCGCTGTCAGTGATAGGATAATATCCATATGCCTACAAGAAAGATCAGTTAATACAATTATTATTCAAATTTAGCACCAACTACTAAGGCCATAGAGGAAGAAACTGAAGATTTTTACCAATTTCTGCATTCCAAAGTTGATCAAACATGCAATCAAGATGCATTGATAATTACTGGTGACTGGTATGTGAAAGTTGGAAACAAAGAAGGATCAGTACTTGGAAAATATTGCCTTGGTGATAGAAATGATGTTGTATATCACATGTAGAATTTTTCAAGATACCTTTTTTTCACCAGCATAAATGGCAACTATAAACATGGACCCTGCCAGATGGAATACACAAGAATCAGAGTAACTACATCTGTGGAAAGAGATGATGGAAAAGCTCAATATCATCAGTCAGAAGAAGGTCAGGGGCCAACTACTGAACAGACCATCAATTGCTTATATGCAAGTTCAAGTTAAAGCTGAAGAAAATTAAATCTAGGAGAGCCAAACTACAACCTTGAGTATATCTAACCTGAATTTAGAGACCAACTCAAGAATAGATTTGATGCATTGAACACTAATGACCAAAGACCAGACAAGTTGTAGGATGACATCAAGGACGTCATACATAAAGAAAGGAAACGGGAATTAAAAAGACAGGAAAGGAAGAAAAGACCAAAATGGATGTCAGAAGAGACTCTGAATGTTTTTCTTTAACGTACAGTAGCTAAAGCAAATGGAAGAAATGATGAGGTAAAAGAGCTGAAAAGAAGACTTCAAAGGGTGGCTCAAGAAGACAAAGTAAGATAATGAAATGTGCTAAGACCTAGAGTTAAAAACCAAAAAGTTAGAACAAGCTCAACATGTCTCAAGTTGAAAAACCTGAGATAAAAATTCAAGCCTTGTGTTGCAATACTGAAAGATCCTAGTGGTAAAATACTAAACAGCACAGGAAGCATCAAAAGAAGATGGAATGAATACAAAGAATCACTGTACCAAAAATAATTGGTACAACGTTCAGCCATTTCCAGAGGTGGCATATGATCAAGAACGGATGGTACTGAAGGACCAAGTCCAAGCTATGAAGAAATTTCAAAAAATAAGGCTCCTGGAATTGACAGAATACCAATTGAGATGTTTCATCAAATGGATACAACACTGGAAGAGCTCACTTGTCTGTGCCAGGAAATTTTGAAGACAGCTACCTGGCCTGTCTACTGGAAATGATCTATATTTGTGCCCATTCCAAAGAAAGGTGATCCAACAGAATTTGGGACTTATCGAACAATATCCTACTATCACATGCAAGTAAAATTTTGCTGAAGATAATTTAAAAACAATTGCACCAGTACATTGATAGAGAACTGCCAGAAAATCAAGCAGAATTCAGAAGAGGACATGGACATTGCTGATGTCAGATGGATCTTGGCTGAAAGCAGAGAATACCAGAAAGGTGTTTACCTGTGTTTTATTGACTATGCAAGGGCATTTCGCTGTGTGGATCATAACAAATTATGGATAACATTTCGATGAATGGGAATTCCAGAGCACTTAATTGTGCTCATGAGGAACCTGTACATAGACCGAGGCAGTTGGTTGAACAGAACAAAAGGATACTGTGTGGTTTAAAATCAGAAAAGGTGTACTTCAGGGTCGTATCCTTTCACCATACATATTCAGTATGCATGCTGAGCAAATAATCTGAGAAGCTTGACTATATGAAGAAGAATGGGGCATCAGGACTGGAGAAGACCTATAACAACCTGTGTTATACAGATGCCACAACCTTCCTTGCTGAAAGTGAAGAGGACTTGAAGCACTTACTGATGAAGATCAAGGACCACAGCCTTCAGTATGGATTACACCTCAACATAAAGAAAGCAAAAATCCTCACAACTGGACCAATAAGCAATATCATGATAAACTGAGAAAAGACTGAAGTTGTCAAGGATTTCATTTTACTTGGATCCACAATCGATGCCCGTGGAAGCAGCAGTCAGGAAATCAAATGACGTTTTGCATTGGGCACATCTGCTGCAGAAGACTTCTTTAAAGTGTTGAAAGGCAAAGGTGTCACTTTGAGGAGTAACATGCGCCTGACCCAAGCTATGGTATTTTCAGTCGCCTCATATGTTGTGAAAACTTGACAGTGAATGGGAAAGACTGAAGAAGAATTGATGCCTTTGGAATCTAAGAACAGCAACGTATAAAAATACATTTGGTTTTGATATACATAGTTCATATTGTGTAACCTTGTTAAATTCATTTATTAGTCTTGCAGATTTTTGTAGTTTCTTTAGCATTTTTTATGTACACAATAATATAATAGGCATAGAAAGACCATTTGATTTCTTCTAATTTTTATCTCAAGGAGCTCTAGTAGCACCAGTGGTTAAAAGACTCGGCTGCTAGCTCAGTGGTCAGTGGTTTGGACACACCAGCAACTCTTCGGGAGAAAGATGTAGCAGTCTGCTGCCATAAATATTACAGCCTTGGAAATCCTATGGGACAGTGCTGCTCTGTCCTACAGGATCTTTATGAGCCAGAATCAACTCGATGGCAGTGGGTAATTTTTATCTTTTGCATTATCTTACTTGTCGTGGATAAAACCTCCAGTAAAGTGTTGAAAAGGGTGCTTAGAGGAGACAACACTGCCTTTCCCAACTTTATACCGAGCATGTTCAATATTTCATCATTAAGTATGACGATTACCTGGAGGTTTTTCATAGACTTCTGTCAGATTGAAGAAGCTCCTTTCTACTCCTAGTTTGCTCAGATATTTTATCATGAATGGGTATTGAGTTTTGTCAAATGATTTTTGTCCATCTATTAATATTTTATCATTTTTCTCTTTTCATTTCTTAATGTGGTAATTTATATTGAATAATTTTTTTTAATATTACACCAACCTTGCATTCCTGGTAACCCACATTTAGTCATGGCACATTATTCTTTTCATATATTGATGTTTTGATTTGTTAATATTTTGTTAGTGGTATTTCCTCCAGTGTTTATGGGGGATATTGATCAGTAATTCTCTTTTCTTGTAATGTCTTTCTCAGCTTTCGATATCAGGATTATGCCACCTTCAAGAAACAAGTTCATAAGTGTCCCTCCTCCATTTTCTTAAATGTTTGGTAGAATTTACCAGGAAAACCATCTTGGTCTGTAGTTTTCTTTATGGGAAGGGTTTCTATTTCAAATTCAATTTCCTTAACAAATATAAGCCTCTTCAGATGTTCTACTTCTTCTTGAGTCATTTTAGTTATGTTTCGTCTTACAAAAAATTTACCTAGTTAAGCTATATGATCAATTGATATATTCTTATTATCATTTTAATGTCACTATATTTAGTGATTAAAAAAAAAAAAACCAAACCCATTGCTGTCAAATCAATTCCAACTCGTAGCAACCCTGTAGGACAGAGTAGAACTACCCCCTTTCTTCTTTCTTAAAAATCCTTTAAAATTACAGATTTCCTTCTAATCTAAGCATTGCTTTGGTTGCACCCACAAAGTTTGATAAGTTGGGGTTCATTATCACTCACTTTCAAAATATATTCTTATTTACTTAGTGATTTCTTCTTTGGCCCATGGTTGAAACAATGTCTGTTTTCTTCATTTTTTTTGAAAGGATAATTTCACTGGATACAGGATTCTAGCTTGAGAGGTTTTGTTGTTGTTGTTTTGTTTTTCTTTTAGCACTTTAAAGATGCCATTGCATTTTCTTCTTGATGAAATGCTTTGATTAGAATTCACCATTGTTCCTCTCTCTTTTTTTTCCCCTCTAGCCCCTTTTAGGAGCCCTGGTGGCGCAGTGGTTAAGAACTACAGCCGCTTACCAAATTTTTTTTTTTTTTTAGCCCCTTTTAGGAGCCCTGGTGGTGCAGTGGTTAAGAGCTACAGCTGCTTACCAAAAGGTCAGTAGTTCAAATCCACCAGCTGTCCTTGGAAACCCTAGTCTGTTCTGCTCTGCTCTGTAGGGTTGCAGCAACTCGAGGGCACACAACAACAAGAGCTCCTTTTAAGGTTTATTTATTTATTCATTCATTTTTTTAGTCATGGATTTTCAGCAATTTGACTATGATTGGCTTGGGAATGGTGTTCTTTGTATTTAAAATTCTTGTTTTTTTTTTTTTTTTTTGAGCTCCTAGGATCTGTGGCTAGATATTTTCCATCATATAAGGAATATTTTCAGCCTTTATTTCTTAAAAAAAAATTCTGCCAATCTTCTCTTCCGCGTTTCTTCTAGGACTCCAATTAGTAATATGTTCTTGTTATTTTTAGTTGTTTCATAAAATTGTCTGCTATAGATTCTTCAATTTTGCATTTTATGGTTAATAAATTTGAATTTGTTGAAACTTTCAATGGCTTCTTCTCTGTAGCCCATAATATTTGAGGAAATACACTCTTTACAGATGTTGCCATTCCTGGTAAGCTCAGGAAAAAAATCTGCTATTTAGCTACGGTAAAATCTGCTATTTAGCTATGGTTTTGTGTAGGGATGTTTAAATATCTCAGCCCAAATTTTAATCTGTACTGTCTTTTTTTACTTCACGTAGAATATCATTTTTAAACAAACATTTGTAAGACAAAACTCATCAAATAAGTCATCTCTATTTTTTATTATTTTGAATATTTTGCCAAACCAAATATAACCGCCCTCCCCCCCAAAAAAAAACAAAACCTGTTGCCATCAAGTTGATTCTGACTCATAGTGACCCTACAGGACAGAGAAAAACCACCCTATAGGGTTTCCAAGGAGCGACTGGTAGATTCGAACTGCTGACCTTTTGGTTAGCAGCCTGAGCTCTTAACCACTTTGCCACCAGGGCTCCAAAACCAAATATAGATGTGACAAAATAGGTCTTTTCAATTTCTTTCCACTCCAGTTACCAAGTATAAATTTATCCAATAAAAACAGAAGCTCCTCAAAAGATTCTCTTCACAAGTTGAGAAATTCCGGAGCACATTCTAAAATTTCAAAATTAAATCTTGTACAGTGTTTGAGCTCTCATTGTTTAATTTGTTCACTCCCTCACTTTTCTAATGAGAAATTTCAGTAGCTTCCTGTTTACAAACTTTGTTTTCAATAATTGCAGTTTGCTAAAAGCTTCAAAACTTTAAATTTGCTTGGCATTCCATTCATTGAACACTTTGATTAAAGATTTACAACTGATGTTGAACAAAATGCAACAAAAATAGAGGACTCACATACAAAGTAGTTCACTACCATTGTAGGTCATTAGATTGATTTGCAAGGTAGTTCTTCATAGGCTCAAGCATTTCTAAAATCCAGCTGATAACCGAACAGCAGAGAGAGAAAGTACGTACCGTGAAGCTTGAATATTTTTTAATTCAACATCAGCTTAATCACCAAAAATTTGTAGTTCACTTGCTTTAAGTATTCTATTAGCTCATCTAGCATCTACTTGTTCATGTATTCCTCAAATGTCATCTTTGGTTATCCATTTATATTTACAAATGAAGGACTTCTCTGCTTAATATAGGTAGGCCCTTGGTAAGTTTCCTATGCAATTGTTAAATCTGTCTCCAGCAGCCAGCAACAGTCTTGGTTTTCCCCTGTCCTGGATACTATACTATCTAGTTTGTCTTATTTTAAATGAAGTATTACTATTAATAGTTGAATTTAAATAAGCCTAGATTGGTTAGACCCTGCTTTTTACTTTCAAATTCTGCCATCATCTGCCCTAGTGATGTGTATGGCACAAGTGCAGTGAATAGAATTCTTACTTTAACATGTTTGGTTAACACTGAAAGTCAACCAGTGATAACCCACCTCTTTTCCAGAGCCGTTATAAATGCTAGGAGCCCTGGTGGCACAGTGGTTAAGAGCTATGCCTGCTAACCAAAAGGTCTGAGTTCGAATCCACTCCTTCAAAACCACTCCTTGAAATCCACTCCTAGGAAACACCATGGGGAAGTTTTACTCTGTCCTATAGGGTCACTATGAGTCAGAATCAATTTGATGGCAATGGGTTTAAGTTTTTTTGGTTTTTTACAATGCTAGGTAACTAAAACCTCTGTTTTAATGTCAGTGGCTAGAGTGCTCACTGAATAAAATGAAATGTGCTCAAGATACTAGTAGTTAAGAACAGCTGTCTCTTCATTGGATTCTTTATTAGTAAAGCCGTACTAACCACTTTAATAAGTAAACACAAACATTTCAGTGGCTTATCACAGTCGAAGTGTATTTCTCATCACGTAACAGTCATGATTCTAGTCAGTCAGTAGCTATCTTGCCCATGATGATTCAGGGCCGCAGGCTTCGGTCCACTTACGGCACCACAATTCACATGGGCTCCACTGTTACCCATGTCTAGATGGCAGAATGGGACAGAGAGCTTCTTAAAGTTGTTGGCCTAGAAGTGACACATATCATTTCAGCTTATATTCTGTAGATGATCACAGTTCACATGGCCATACTTGGAAGCAAAGGGGACTAGAAAATGTACTCCTTCATTGAGCACCCATGTTTCAATGGCAGTTACATATTTTGAAAGGGGTAACACAATTTTTGGTTAACAGCACTCTTTACCATTAGTACCTAATCTCTTACCTTACACTAAAGTAAATTCTAGATGAGTCAATATTTAAATGTAAAAAACAAAACCATAAGAAGAGTAGATAATTGATAATCACAAAAAGGAAAAAGTGTTTCTATTATAATATCAGACAAAACCCAGAATTCATAAGAGAAAAGCATTGGTTAATTTGACTACAAATACAGTTCAAGGTAACCAGCAAAAGGGGGAAATATTTGCAGCTCAAATCACAGAAGTGATGATTAATATATGAATGGTTCCTATAAACCCAGAAGAAAACTCCAACAGTCCAGTAGAAAATGGGCAAAAGATTTAATGCGGTAGCTCACCAAAAAAGGAAATATAATGACTTCTAAGCATTAAAAATAACTCCTACTTCATAAGAGAAATTCTAAATAAAACTACAGTAAGGTAACTGATGGCAGAGATCAAACACTTTGCTGAGATTGTGTGATAGGCTGTGGGGAAATGAACTCATACATTGCTTATGATACAACTGTCTATGAATATCAGTTTGTCAATAGTTACAAAAATTTTAAAAGAAATGCTTTGGCCTAGTAAATCCAGCTCTAAAAAATTGTTAGTTGCTCTCAAGCCGTTCCAGACTCATGGCAACCCCAGGCATACAGGCAGAACTGCTGCATACGGTTTTCAAAACTGAATTTTTCGAACCAGATCCCACTAGCCTTTTGGTTAGTAGTCCAGCGCTTAACCATTTTGGCCACCCAGCAACTCCTCTAAAAAGTTATCTGATAAGAGTTCTTGTATGTGTGCTAAATAAACTACATTCATTCACTCAGCGGTGTTTATAACAGCACTGAACAACCTATGGGGCCATCAGTAGGGCTCTGGATCCTGAATTTATGCTTTATTCATACACTGGAAAACTGTGGAGCAGTTGAAAACAATAAATCTGCATATACTGACATGTTAAAATTTTGGCTGATCAGGTTAAAACTATAATCTGTAGGACACAAATAGTACAAATATATTTATGCAAGAGTCATGCAGATATGTCTGATTTGCATGTAAATGTAAAGGAGTTTGTAAGGACAAACACCTACTTTTTAACACTTTCTTTGGGGAGACGAGATTAAAAGAAAAGAAAAAAAAAAAACCTGTTGTCAAGACTATCCCAACTCACAGTGACCCTATAGGACAGAGTAGAACTGCCCCATAGCGTTTCCAAGGAGCGCCTGGTGGATTTGAACTGCTGACCCTTTGGTTAGCAGCCATAGCACTTAACCACTACGCCACTGAGGTTTCTGACAATGAGACAGGGCGAAGGTTTAGAGTTTTGGGGGGGGGTTTCCCCCACTTTTCATTCTGTGTATTTATTTCCGTTCTGACTTTTTACAAGGATAAAATATATACATGTTACTTAAAAACAATAAATTAGATATGCCAGCTGCACAAAAGCCTTACACGAGGACTGTGTTACAGGGGGAAGGAACCAAAGGAAAGATAAATGTAGTGACTTAGGAACACATGTACTATGGGTGCCCTTTGTGTGCCTGAGAACAAACCATCCTCGCCCACTACTTATGAGTTCGTGTAGGACGAGCACGCGTTTTATTCAGAGGACAGGCACACCACAAATTTCGGGGCAGTTAGGGTTAGCGGTCAACAATACAAACCACGTGCTACCGCTGAGGCCTCCAGCATCTGGGCGCGGGCAGCCGAGCTCAAACACTCTTCTTCAGGATTTCTCCAGGGAGCAGTGGGGTGGGGTGGACATGGGAGCCCCGTCCAGCAGCCTATGTTTTCATCTGCTGTCCTATTTGAAAACGTCACCTTTCC
Source organism: Loxodonta africana (assembly GCF_030014295.1). Taxonomy (NCBI): domain Eukaryota; kingdom Metazoa; phylum Chordata; class Mammalia; order Proboscidea; family Elephantidae; genus Loxodonta; species Loxodonta africana. Next base: position 169,290,559 of record NC_087345.1, on the reverse strand, counting down.
TTCCCGGGAATAAGGCTCAGATCTCTGGGGCGTCAGGCGTCAGAAGCCGAGCCCCAGCCCCAGCCCCATCTAGAGTGAGAGCCCGGGGCCGGCCGGCGGGGAGTGCGGTGGAGGCGGGCCGAGCCCGAGCCTGCGGCCGAGGCAGGGCCGGGCCTGAAGCCGTGGCTCCGTGGGCGTCCGGGCACGGCCGGAGCGGCTCCGGGCGTCCGGACGGGAGTCAGGCCCGCTGGGGCCGTTCAGACAGGCTCGGAGTGGTCCCTGGAGTTCGGAGCAGGAGACGGAGCGCAGTGAGGCGCTCCCGGCGCCGGTGCAAGAATCGCGGCCGCGCTGGGCCTCCGAGAGGCGGGGCGGGGCTCGGCCGGAGCTGCAGCCGGAAGCTCGGGAGGCTGACGCCTAGAAGCCCCGCTGCCGCCCGACGGCTGGGAGGGGCCGCTCCGCCGCCACTTCCAACGGCTGGGCGGGCGATGGGCCTGCACCCCTGATGCTTGCTGCGGGCGCCCGGGGTGATGACGGCGGCTCTCGACCCTGCCTTGGTGCACCCGCCCAGGGATTCAGAAGACAACTTCGGGAACAATTCACCCCAATGGGGAGCTCAGTCAAGGCTAAATGACGCTTCGTGCAGTGGTATTTGGCCACCAAGGACTCGGATTGCATATCCACGCCCAGAAAGAGCACCTAAGGCCATGTCACTTCCCTTCCGGTGGTCTCCAACACCGACTCGTGGCTGGAACCGGAAATCGTTGACATGGTGCCAGGCACATGTTAGCTCTTCAATAATTGTTGCGCTACCAACCGTACTGTCAAGTCGATTCCAGCTCATAGCGACATAAGCCTGGTCAAACTGACACTCCTACTGGAAAAGCCTTTGAATATCAGACTTTGCTAGTGACTTCGAATCGCCACGGACCTTTTGGTTAGCTGTCCAGGGCTTAACCACTCCGCCAGCAGGGCGCCTCCTGAAATGATATCAATGGAATTAAAATAGTAAAAGATATCACCTTAATAAAAAGTCATAATTTCTATAGTTATGAATGAAGTCAAGATTTCACAGTTATATATAAAATTAAAATTTGGTATATTCAGGAGTTTTAAACCTTAGGAATTTTGAAATAAACTTTGGAAAGTACACTATGGATTTGAAGGAGGAAGCAAAGCTCCATTATCTTCTTTATTCTAAAATCAACCCACATATTTTGACCTTTTATTTAATTTTAACATGTACTTTGATGAATAAGCTATAATGTTTCAATAATGTTTGTAACTCACAACAAAAAGTGGAATTAAAAGTTGTTTACCTGAGTATATTTTTGTCAAGTGGTCCGCTTTACATCACTTTCACACAACTGAATTTTGGAGCAACTTCTAGGACAGTTTTCACTTGGCATACCTTCTAATCATATTATTTGCAGTTATATCACACTACAGGTAGACAGTCTTCTTAAATTTTAAACTATTAACTTTTTAAACCCGATTCCTTTTTTTATTTTACCCGACGTAATGGTGAAGAGAAATTGTGGCCAGTTCCATTTGATTTGGTGTATCCTTTTTAACCTTACGTTATTTCTTCTTATTAGTTGTTTCACTTGGAAGGAGGATAAACTGGTAGGAGCAGCAAGTCCTTGTTCCTACTATACATATGAAATAGTACTTTCACCTATATAAGAAAATAAGCTCCCACAAAAGGACGAATATTGTCTGATCACACTTTTATACGAATAGGTATATGAACAGAGATCAGTGTTCACTGATGGTTACCAGGGATGAAGGGGGAGGCAGAATCACTCTCAGTATAGCAGACACTTGTTATTTTTGGTAATGGGAAAGGTAGCATGGAATGTGGGTGAAGTGCGCATAGCTTGGCCAAGGTAAATGACACCACTGAGAAATACACAAGAGAAAATGACATTTTTGGTAGAGGATAAGACATACAATTTTGCAATAACAACAACAAAAAACTGTAAGTTTACACATGTAAAACTTAAATATGTAAAAAATGTATGTAGTTACATATGTATGTATATACGTGTATGGGTATATATATGTGTGTGAGTATATATGTATAGGGTCACTGTGAGTCAGAATCAACCTGGCAGTGAGTTATATGTATATGTAGGAGCCCTGGTGGTATAGTGGTTAAGTGCTCAGCTGCTACCTGAAAGGTAAGCAGTTCAAACCCAGCCACTCTGTGGGAGGAAGATGTGACAATCCGCTTTCATAAAGATTTACAGCCTTGGAAACTCTATGTAGCTGTTCTACTCTGTCCTATAGGGTTGCTATGAGTCTGAATCAACTTGACGGCAATGAGTATTTGTATATGTATAAGCAGGAATGTGTGTGCATGCATATATATTCATATATATAATAAACCACATAGGGGTCACAGTGATGGATACTTCTTAGACATAGCCAAACACCTCGTGACTTTGGTTTTCTGATTTTGAAGGCATAGGACCATAGTCTCATAGGACAACTCAGTCAACTGGCATAATATTGTTCATAAAGTGCATGTTCTGCATCTTAGTTTGTGAGTAGTGTCTGGGGTCTTAAAAGCTTGTGAGAGGCCATCTCTATTCAGCTGGAGCAAAAGAGAAGGAAACTAGTCTACAGGGCTAATAGCCTATGTGAACCATGGCCTCATCTACCCCGAGACCAGAAGAACTAGATGATGCCTGGCTACAACTACCAACCATTCTGATGGGGGCCACACTAGATGGATGCTGATAGAACAAGAGAAAAAAGTGGAACAGAACTTAAAATTTTAAAAATTCCAGACTTGAATGGTTGAGACTGGAGGATTCCCCGAAAATACTTTCCTGAGATACTCTTTAAATCTTGAACTAAAACCATCCCTGAGGTTACCTGTTAGCTGAATAATAGAGTGGCTCATAAAATAAAGAATATAAAACATCAGTACTACTTTCCTTTAAAAAATCTTCTATACAAGACCAAATGGTCAACAATTACCCTAAAGCAAAGATGACAAGGTCCGGGGTAGGGAAAGTAGATTACTGGAGGTGGAAAAACAAGAATGAAATTAATGAGAATGTTAATATTGTGGGAAATGTAATCAATGTCACCGAATAATTTGTATAGAGATCATTAAGTGGGAACCTAATTTACTGGGTAAACTTTCACCAAAAACACAATAAAATATTATTTAAAACAAATAAACCCTAATTTAATTAACTTGGTGTCTCCATTATTCTGATGTGAGGTGAACCTTGTTGAGCACTTAGCAATTGTTGTCTGGCTTAACATTATAAAAATGTCTATTCTACCAAAAGCAATCTATGCATTTAATGCAATTCTGATCCAAATCCCAAGGACATTCTTTAATGAGCTGGAGAAACAAATCACCAATTTCATATGGAAGAGAAAGAGATCCCAGATAAATAACGCATTACTGAAAAAGAAGAACAAAGTGGGAGGCCTTACTTTATGTAATTTCAGAACCTATTATACTACCACAGTAGTCAAAACAGCCTGGTACTGATAAAACAACAGATACATGGACCAATGGAATAGAATTGAGAATCCAGACATAAATCCATCCACATATGAGCAGTTGATATTTGACAAAGGCCCCAAAACAGTTAAATGGGGAAAAGACAGTCTTTTTAACAAATGGTGCTGGCATAACTGGATACCCATCTGCAAAAAAATGAAACAAGACCCATACCTCACTCCATGCACGAAAACTAACTAAAATGCAACAAAGACCTAAATATAAAATCTGAAACGATAAAGATCAAGGAAGAAAAAATAGGGACAATGTTAGGAGCCCTAATACATGGCATAAACAGTATATAAAGCATTACTAACAATGTGGAAGAAAAACTAGATAACTGGGAGCTCCTAAAAATCAAACACCTATGCTCATCCAAAGACTTCACCAAAAGAGTAAAAAGACTACCTACAGGCTGGGAAAAAGTTTTTAGCTATGACATTTCTGATCAGCGCCTAATCTCTAAAATCTACATGATACTGCAAAAAAAACTCAACTGCAAAAAGACAAATAATCCAATTAAAAAATGGGCAAAAGATATGAATAGACACTTCACTAAAGAAGACATTCAGGTAGCTAACAGATATATGAGGAAATGTTCACAATCATTAGCCATTAGAGAAATGCAGATCAAAACTACAATGAGATTTCATCTCACTCCAACAAGGCTGGAATTAATTCGAAAAACACAAAGAGATAAATGTTGGAGAGGCTGTGGAGAGATTGGAACACTTCTACACTGCTGGTGGGAATGTCAAATGGTACAACCACTTTGGGAATAGATTTGGTGCTTCCTTAAAAAGCTAGAAATACTATACTATCCATCAATTCCACTCCTTGGAATATATCCTAGAGAAATAAGAGCCTTTACACAAACAGATATATGCACACCCATGTTTATAGCAGCACTGTTTACAATAGCAAAAAGATAGAAGCAACCAAGGTGCCCATCAATGCATGAATGGATAAATAAATTATGATATATTCACACAATGGAATACTACACATTGATAAAGAATGGTGAGGAATCTGTGAAACATTTCATAACATGGAGGAACCTGGAAGGCATTATGCTGAGTGAAATTAGTCAGTTGCAAAAGGACAAATGTTGTATAAGACCACTATTATAAGAACTTGAGAAATAGTTTAAACTGAGAAGAAAACATTCTTTCGTGGTTACGAGAAGGAGGGAGGGTGGGTAAGGGGCATTCACTAATTAGATAGGTAAGAACTACTTTAGGTGAAGGGAAAGACAGCACACAATACAGGGGAGGTCAGCACAATTGGACTAAACCAAAAGCAAAGAAGTTTCCTGAATAAACTGCTTCGAAGGCCAGTGTAGCAGGGGCAGGGGTCTGGGAACCATGGCTTCAGGGGACGTCCAAGTCAATTGGCATAATAAAATCTATTAAGAAAACATTCTGCATCCCACTTTGAAGAGTGGCATCTGGGGTCTTAAACGCTAGCAAGCAGCCATCTAAGATGCATCAATTGGTCTCAACCCACCTGGATCAAAGGAGAATGAAGAACACCAAGGATACAAGGCGATTACGAGCCCAAGAGACAGAAAGAGCCACATGAACCAGCAACTACATCATCCTGAGACCAGAAGAAGTAGATGGTTCCTGGCTACAACTGATGACTGCCCTGACAGGGAACACAACAGAGAACCCCTGAGGGAGCAGGAGAGCAGTGGGATGCAGACCCCAAATTCTCGTAAGACCAGACTTAATGGTCTGACTGAGACTAGAAGGACCCTGGTGGTCATGGCCCCTAGACCTTCTGTTGGCCCAGGACAGGAACCGTTCCCAAAGCCAACTCTTCAGACATGGATTGGACTGGACAATGGGTTGGAGAGGGATGTTGGTGAGGACTGAGCTTCTTGGATCAGGTGGACACTTGAGACTATGTTGGCATCTCCTGTCTGGAGGGGAGATGAGAGGGTGGAGGGGGTTAGAAGCTGGCAAAATGGACCCGAAAAGAGAGAGTGGAGGGAGAGAGCGGGCTGTCTTATTAGGGGGAGAGTAATTGGGAGTGTGTAGCAAGGTATATATGGGTTTTTGTGTGAGAGACTGACTTGATTTGTAAACTTTCACTTAAAGCACAATAAACACTATTAAAAAAAGAAATTGTCTGGCATTATGATTACTTTGAGCTCTTGTGATCAGAAAGCTAAAATATGAACAATATCAGCAAACCACAGAATTCAGATATAGAAGGAACCACAGAGATCATTTTATTCCAAGGTTTCTTACATCAGTGTCACCTCCAGAGCTCTAAAAGTATGTATTCTCAGACCTGTCATCCTAAATCGAAATATCTGGGACTTAAATCTAGGAATCTATATATCAAAATGTTTTCTATCTAATTCTCATGTGTAATTAAGTAGGTTTGGCAACAAATTATGTAATTTAACTCCCTAGATTTAAGGACAAGAAAGAAGAGGGCTCAGTAAGTATAGGACTTGAGCACAGTGACTCTAGGTTCAACAAATTATCTCTTAATTTTGTTATTCTGGAAAGGCAGACTACATTTCTTAGAAAACAAACAAAAAAGACACAGAAATAAAGAAGTAAACAAAACAGCCTCATTAAAGTTAGTGGGTACAGCATTTTAAAAATTAGAATAGGCACATCAATGCATGAATAGATAAAATGTGGTACATACCAGGGCTTCAAATGGTTCTTCCTGGTTCACTCATGGCCAAAGAAGCAACACTGAAACTTCCAGAATTTGGGTCAGTTGGAATGGTAACTGGAACGGTAACCAGAATGGGAGAAATTACAAGTCAATGCCTTGCTAGAAACTTAACCTCCCTCTTAGAAACCAAGGGCAGCATAGGCATTGCATAGCAACCAAATCTTTTGCTCACTGGATTTTGAGCAGAGTGGGAAACAGCAGTGTCCTGCGCAATGATGGTGGCCCATTGCACTGCTTTGAATGTGTGTTGCTCTCCACAATCCTGGCAGTAATCCAATCTCATGCACTAGGCTCCTGAAAGGGCTCACTGCACCTATTATAAGTCTCCCATTCCAGGGCTTCAACCTGTAATTTTTCCCATTTCGGCTACTATTCTGGATCACCCAAATTGGAAAAACTCAGGTCTGTTTTGGTTTTGCTTTGTCAGGCATGACTAAGCACATACAATGAAAAACTACTCAGCTGTAAAGAAAAATGAGGAGGCAGGGCTAACATGGCACCCCAGACAGATGCATCATGCTGTCCCTCTGCAGCAAAGGCCCAAAAAACTAATTAAAACAGATACAAACGTCAATCCTGGAATCCTAAGCATCAAATGAAGGGATAAAGAACTAGAACGAACACTGAATAGAAGAAGAAACTAAAGGAAAACAGAGAACAGAGAGAGATACGGAGTGGAGGTCCCTTGCCAACTAACATGGCACAGTGTCTCCATCTTGGAACACAGTCAGCAATGACCGCAGACAGGGAGTATGGGAAGACAACTTCACAGAGCTCTCAACAGGAGACAGAGCACTTGGTAACCAGAGAAAAACACTTTCTCATCCCTTACACTTCTGCACCATTTGCTACTTCCATCCCTTTTCAATGGGCTATGCCACCCCACTCAACTAGAGAGCCACCAGCCAGCTGCCACCCCAGGTCCATCCTGCCCTCATCCACCGGCTCCCGTGTTGCTATTTTTCCTCCATTCTTCCTTTTCTGTCTCCTTCCCACATAACCCTATACACCATCTCTGCCCCTTCAAGCAAGCCCCAACCATGTTGCCGTTTTTTCCTTTCTTTCTTACCATTCTCCTCCCACCTAGCCAGTACATCGCATCATCTCCATTCCCACTGGCCCCCAGGTCCTCCCCATCCCTACTTGCTGGCCACCACTGAATCACCATTTTTTTTTCTTTTTTCCTTTCTTACTTTTCTTTCTCCAGCCCACCTAACTCCATATGCCACCTCCCCCAACATCCTGCCCACCCCTGCAGTGCTGCCACAGAGTGGCACTGGGGCAGCAGCCTTATGCAGCCCGGGGTCCACTCCACCCCCACCAAACTGCCATCTTTTTTCTTTTTCTTTTACTTCCTTTTCTTTCTACCTTCCACCTAACCCTGTACAACACCTTCCCCAGGTCCACCCCACCCCCACCTACTGGCTACCTTTTTTTTTTTTCTTATTTATCTCTTTTCTTTCTACCCCCCACCTAGCTCCATATGAGACAGCCTTTTCCTGCCAGCCCCCTCTGTGCCACCATGAGTAGAGTGTCCCTGGCACTGAGGCCCACCGCCACACTGGTCCCACACTGTCCTTCCTCTCCCACCACTGGGCCACCTGTGAACATTGGGAAGTGAGCCTGTACCACTCCCTGACCAACACTCCCACCTATCTGGGAAGCAGCTGTGAATGCTCCCACACTGCTGAACAAACATGGGGGGCAGATTGTGCCCGCCAAATGCACCCTCAGCCACCTCACCAAACGAGTGTACAGCAAAGCCTGCTCACACTGTCTGCTGCTGCCCTGCCCAACTGGACAAAGTGTTGAGAGCTTATCATGCCCACAGGCAAGCAAGCAGAAAAGCACAACTGGACTGCCCTATGTGACATTTCAAAACAAAACAAAGAAGCAGGATGAAGCAAATGAATACAAAATAAATAAAGAAAATAATAATTACTGTCTCAGAGACAGCAGGCAATATCAAAATATATAAAAAAGCAGGACAAGATGGCACCAGCAGGTGACCAAAATAATCAGGTGACTTTTTAATAGAAGAAAAGGCAGTGGAACTACCTGATATGGAATTCAAAAGACTAATATTTAGAGCTCTCCAAGAGACTAGGAAAGAAATCAAGGAAAACACAGACAAAACCAAGTAAAAATATATACAAAATCATGGAAAACACAGACAAAAGCAAAAAAACTTAGCCAAATTCAATGAAAACACAGAAAAACAATAGAAGAATTCAGGAAAATAACACAAGAAAAAAAAATCACAATAAATAAACAATTAGAAGTCATACAAAAACAACTAGAAATCCAAAACATAAACAACAAAATTTCAGAAATGGACAACTCAATAGAAGGATTTAGGAACAAATTTGAAACGATGGAAGACAGAATCAGTGAGGTTGAAGACAAATCCATGGAGGCCATTTTTTAAGGAAAAAATTAAAAAAAAAAAAAGAACGAAGAAAAATGAAAAAGACATAAGAATTATGTGGGACACAATCAAGAGCAAAAATTGGCACATGATCAAAGTTCCAGAGCAAGGGGAGAAAATGGAAAACAGAGAAGACTGAAGATTTTCTGGCAGAAAACTTCCCAAATATCATGAAAGGCAAAAAGCTGACCAAACAAATGCCAACAAACACTATATGGGATAGACACCAAAAGAAAATTGCCATGACATGTCATAACCACACTTGCCAAAACCAAAGACAAAGAAAGAATCCAGAGAGCAGCTCAAGAGAAATGAAAACTCCCTTACTGTCTTAGTTATCTAGTGCTGCTATAACAGAGGTACCACAAGCGGATGGCTTTAAGAAAGAGAAATTTATTTTCTCACAGTCTAGTAGGTTACAAGTCCAAATTCAGGGTGTCAGCTCCAGGGGAATGCTTTCTCTCTGTGTTGGCTCTGGAGGAAAGTCCTTGTCCTCAATCTTCCGCTGGTCTAGGATCTTCTCAGGTGCAGGGACCCTGGGTCCAAAGGATGTGCTTCACTCTTGGTGCTGCTCTCTTGGTGGTATGAGGTCCCCAATTCTCTGCTTGCTTCCCTTTCCTTGTATCTCTTGAAAGATAGAAGGTGGTGCGGGCCACACCCTAGGGAAACTCCCTTTACCCTGGATCAGGAATGTGAGCCAGGTAAGGGTGGTGTTACAATCCCACCCTAATCCTTCTTAACATAAAATTACGATCATAATGGAGGACGACCACAGAATACTGGAGTCATGACCTAACCAAGTTCATACATGCATGCTGGGGGGGACATAATTCAATCCATGGCACTTAAAAAGGGAAAAAAAATAACACTAAGCTCTGATTACTCAGCACCAACTATGCAGGCAAGAAAGCAATGGGATGACATATATAAAACCATGAAAGAAAAAAAGTTCCAACCAAGAATAATTATCTTGCAAAACTGTTGCTCAAATTAGGACATTTCAGGATAAACAGATATTAAGGGTTTGTAAAAACCAACCGAAACTTACAAGAAATATTAAAGGGAGCCTACCAGTTAGAGAACCAAAAACACCAGACGACTACCTAAGTCTACAACATAGGAGAGCATCAGCCAGATACCAAACCAAGCTAGGTAAAGAAATCTCAAAAATAAAACAAAGCTAAAGTACTTAAAGCAGGGACACAGAGATGTCAATCTGTAAATGATGAGAAGGTCAAAGCAATAAATGAGGGAATAAATGGTGTAGGCATGGAACTTTCAAATGGAGAGGAAATCAAGGTGATATCAAGTAATAAAAGGCTGGTTCAAACTTAGGAAGATGACGGTAACTTTCAAGGTAACTACAAAGAAAGTTAACAAAACTACACATCATAATAAAAAAGAAAAAAATAGAGGAGTGGCCAAGATGGCGAAGCAGTCAGATGCTTCTGGTGAATTCTCTTACAACAAAGACCTGAAAAAACAAGGGAAATGATTATATCTATAACAAGCTAGGAGCCCTGAACACCAAAAGCAAAGTTAGAAAACTGACTGAGGGGCAGGAAGAGGGAGAGATGGTTCAGAAGCAGACCAGATATGCCAGACTTGAATCACCAGGAACCCTCAGGCACCAGTCTGGGGAGTGACTGCAGCATGCTGGTGGTAGCGTTCAGCTGCAGTTTTCTCAGGGAGAAACAGCCAGCTGCACAGCCTACTCACAACTCCGGAACCAGAGAGGAACAGCACTCTTGGCAAAAGCTAAGTTCTTGCATATATTTTATTGCGCCCCCAGCCCCCAAGCCAACTTCAGTGGCTGTCAATTTCCCTGGGCCATTCAACCAGGCTTGGAGAAGGAATAAATTCACAATTGGGGGGAAAGGTAATCTGCCAGCTCCACTAACCTAGGGAGCTCAGGACAGAAGTAGCTCCTGTACAGGCATAAAAAATCCATGGACTTTTAATACCTTTCCCTCCTGCATGGACCTGTGTGGGCCTATTTCAGGAGGATAGGCCCTTGTTGGCAGACTGCAAATGTTTCAACAGTGTGGTGGAGAGTTGAGTGTTTGAGGTTTGACACTGCGTTGCCTATTAAACAGCGTCCTCACCTACCCATATCAGGGGCCTAAGGATTTGTGGATCCACTCATGTCACTCAACCACCCACAACAGGGGTCCAAGGATAACTGGCACCTCCCAGTCCTTACAACCAAAAGCATTGGGTGCCCGTGGTCTGCCTGCAGAACCCACCCACCCGTGTGCTGTAGGGAACAGGGACACACTATCCTCACAGACACTCAGGGGATGGTTGTCAGCCCCCTGCCTTGTTCAGAGAGTGACCACCTGCTTCAACCAGAAGCCGGTACCTACACCAATCACCACGGCCCCTCTAAGACTGTAGGACAGAGCTGGTACCACACACTTAATGACCAACTACCTGGGCACATGAGCTGAATCCATATAAGAAAAGTGAATGGACTACTAGGCTGATATGCATGATAAAAGCTGTAGCCATCTGGTGACAGGACATTAGAGCTTTAAAGGTGCAAATAATCAATCTAGCTCACTCAAGCAACCTATTCAGGCATATCAAAACAAAATGAAGCAAGAAGCTAGGATACAGAGAGCAAACATAAAATAAACTAATACAATAACTTATAGATGGTTCAGAGACAACAGTCAATATCAAGTCACATAAAGAAACAGACCATGATCACCTCAATGATCTCTCAAAACAAAGAATCAAGGGATCTTCTGGATGAAGGTGCCTTCCTGGAATTACCAGATGCAGAATGCAAATATTAATATACAGAACTCTTCAAGACATCAGAAATGAGATTAGGAAGGAGATCAGGCAATACACAGAACAAGCCAAGGAACGTACAGATAAAGCAGTTGAAGAAATTAAAAAGATTATTCAAGAACATAAAGAAAAATTTAATAAGCTGCAAGAATCCATAGAAAGACAGTAATCAGAAATTCAGAAGATTAACAATAAAATTACAGAATTAGACAACTCAATAGAAAATCAGAGGAGCAGAATTGAGCAAGTGGAAGGCAGAATTGATGAGATTGAAGATAAAGCACTTGGCAACAATATATTTGAAGAAAAATCAGATAAAAGAGTTTTTAAAAATGAAGAAACGCTAAGAATCATGTGGAATTTTATCAAGAGAAATAACCTACAAGTGATTAGAATACCAGAACAGGGAGGGATAACAGAAAATACAGAGAGAATTGTTGAAGATTTGTTGGCAGAAAACTTCCCTGAGACCACGAAAGATGAGAAGATATCTATCCACAATGCTCATTGAACTCCCCATAATGTAGATTTTAAAAGAAAGCCGCCAAGACATATTATAATCAAACTTGCCAAAACCAAAGATAAAGAGAGAATTTTAAGAGTGGCTAGGCGTAAACAAAAAGTCACCTACAAAGGAGAGTCGATAAGAATAAGATTGGAATACTCTGCAGAAACCATGCAGGCAAGAAGGCAATGGGATGACTTATATAAAGTATTGAAGAAAAAAATTGCCAGCCAAGAATCATACAACCAGCAAAACTGTTTCTCAGATACGAAGGTGAAATTAGGACATTTCCAGACAAAAAGATGTTTAGGGAGTTCATAAAAACCACACCAAAACTACAAGAAATACTAAAGGGAATTCTCTGGTTAGAAAATCAATAATATCAGATATCAACCCAAGACTAGAACACAGTACAGAGCTATCAAATGTCAGCCCAGATAGAGAAATCACAAAAATAAATCAAGATTAAAAAACGCTCAAAACAGGGAAACAGTGATGTCATTATGTAAAAGAAGACAGTACTAAAACAATAAAGAGGGACTAAGAAATGTAGTCATAGATCTTACCTATGGGGAGGAAGGCAAGGCAATATAAAGAAATAAAAGTTAGGTTTTAACTTAGAAAATAGGGATAAATATTAAGGTAGCCACAGAGGAGATTAATGATCCTACTCATCAAAATGACATACAAGAAAAAATAGAGACTCAGCAGTAACAAAATCAACAACAAAGAACAAGACAAAAAGACAATATATGAAGATAAACTACTCAGCACAAAAAATTAAGTGAAAAAAAAACTGTCAGCAACACAAAAAAAGACATCAAAATGACAGCACTAAACTCATAAAAAAAAAAAACATACCTACCCATAATTACACTGAATGTAAGTGGATTAAATGCACCAATGAAGAGACAGAGTGTGGCAGAATGGATTAAAAAACATGATCTGACTATATACTCCCTACAGGAGACACACATTAGACTTAGAGACAGAACCAAACTAAAACTCAAAGGATGGGAAAAAAATATATCAAGCAAATAACAGTCAAAAAGAGCAGGCAATATTAATTTCTGACAAAATAGACTTTAAAGTTAAATCTGCCACAAAGGATACAGAAGTGCACTATATAATGATTAAAGAAACAATATACCAGGAGGATACAACCAAATTAAATATTTATGCACCCAATGACAGGGCTGCAAGATACATAAAACAAACTCTAACAGCATTGAAAAGTGAGATAGACAGCTCCACAATTAGAGTAGGAGATTTCAACACACCACTTTCTGTGAAGGACAGAACATCCAGAAAGAAGCTCAATAAAGACACGGAAGATCTAAATGCCACAATCAACCAACTTGACCTCATAGATATATACAGAACACTCTCCCAAACAGCAGCCAAGTACACTTTCTTTTCCAACACACATGGAACATTCTCTAAAATAGACCACATATTAGGTCATAAAGCAAGCCTTAGCAGAATCCAAAACATTGAAATATTACCAAGCATCTTCTCCGACCATAAGGCCATAAAAGTAGAAATCAATAACAGAAAAAGCAGGGGAAAGAAATCAAACACTTGGGAACTGAACTGCTCAAAAAAGACTGGGTTATAGAGGACATTAAGGATGGAATAAAGAAATTCATAGAATCCAATGAGCACCTTTGGGACACAGTGAAAGCAGTGCTCAAAGGTCAATTTAGATAGATAAATGCATACATACAAAAAGATGAAAGGGCCAAAATCAAAGAATTATCCTACAACTTGAACAAATAGAAAGACAGCAACAAAAGAAACCCTCAGGCACCAAAAGAAACCAAATAATAAAAATTAGAGCAGAATTAAATGAAATAGAGAAAAGAAAAACAATTGAAAGAGTTAACAAGACCAAAAGCTGGTTCTTTGAAAAATTAACAAAATGGATAAACCATTGGCCAAACTGACAAAAGAAAACCAGGAGAGGAAGCAAATAACCCAGATAAGAAATGAGATGGGCGATATTACAACAGATACAACTGAAATTAAAAGAATCATATCAGATAACTACAAAAAATTGTACTCTAACAAATTTGAAAGCCTAGAAGAAATGGATGAATTTCTAGAAACATACTACCTACCTAAACTAACACAGTGGTAGAACAACTACATAAACCCACAACGAAAGAAGAGATTGCAAAAGGTAATCAAAATCTCCCCAAAAAAGAAAAAGCCCTGGCCCGGACGGCTTCACTGCAGAGTTCTACCAAACTTTCAGAGAAGAGTTAACACCACTACTACTAAAGGTATTTCACAGCATAGAAAAGGACGGAATACTCCCAAACCCGTTCTATGAAGCCAGCAGATCCCTGATACCAAAACCAGGTAAAGACAACACAAAAAAAGAAATTACAGACCTATATCCCTCATGAACTTAGATGCAAAAATCCTCAACAAAATTCTAGCCAATAGAATTCAACAACCAATCAAAAAAATAATTCACCATGACCAAGTGGGATTCATACCAGGTATGCAGGGATGGTTCAACATGAGAAAAACAATTAATGTAATCCATCATATAAATATAACAAAAGACAAGAATCACAGGATTTTATCAACTGAGCAGAAAGGGCATTTGACAAAGTTCAACACCCATTCATGATAAAAACTCTCAGCAAAATAGGAATAGAAGGAAAATTCCTCAACATAATAAAGGGCATTTATACAAAGCCAACAGCCAACATCACCCTAAATGAAAAGAGTCTGAAAGCATTCCCCCTGAGAACAGGAGCCAGACAAAGTTGCCGTTTATCACCACTCTTATTCAACATTATGCTGGAGGTCCTAGCCAAAGCAACTAGGCTAGACAAAGAAATAAAGGGCATCCAGACTGGTAAGGAACAGTAAAAGTATATTTGCAGAAGACATGATCTTATACACAGAAAACCCTAAAGAATCCTCAAGAAAACTATTGAAACTAATAGAAGAGCTTAGCAGAGTGTCAGGATACAAGATAAACATACAAAAAACAGTTGGATTTCCCTACACCAACAAAAAGTACCTCGAAGAGGAAATCACCAAATCAATTCCATTTACAGTAGCCCCCAAGAAGATAAAATACTTAGGAATGAATCTTACCAAGAAGATAAAATACTTAGGAATAAATCTTACCAGAGATGTAAAAGACCAATACAAAGAAAACTACAAGACCCTACTGCAAGAAACCTAAATAGACCTACATAAGTGGAAAAACATACCTTGCTCATGGATAGGAAGACTCAACATTGTAAAAATGTCTATTCTACCAAAAGCCATCTATAGATACAAAGCAATTCTGATCCAAATTCCAACAACATTTTTTAATGAGATGGAGAAACAAATCACCAAATTCATATGGAAGGGAAAGAGGCCCCAGATAAGTAAAGCATTACTGAAAAAGAAGAACAAAGTGGGAGGCCTCACTCTACCTGATTTTAGAGGCTATTTTACTGCCACAGTAGTCAAAACAGCCTGGTACTGGTACAACAACAGATGCGTGGACCAATGGAACAGAATTGAGAATCCAGACATAAATCCATCCACATATGAGCAGTTGATATTTGACAAAGGCCCAAAGTCAGTTAAATGGGGAAAAGACAGTGTCTTTAACAAATGGTCATGGCATAACTGGATATCCATCTGCAAAAAAATGAAACAAGACCCATACCTCACACCATGTACAAAAACTAACTCAAAATGGATCAAAGACCTAAATATACAATCTAAAATGATAAAGATCATGGAAGAAAAAATAGGGACAATGCTAGGAGCCCTAAACAGTATACAAAACATTACTAGCAAGGCAAAACAGAAACTAGATAACTGGGAGTTCCTAAAAATCAAACACCTATGCTCATCCAAAGACTTCACCAGAAGAGTAAAAAGATTACCTACAGAGTGGGAAGAAGTTTTTAGTTATGACATTTCCGATCAGCATCTGATCTCTAAAATCTACATGATACTGCAAAAACTCAACTACAAAAAGACAAAAAACCCAATTAAAAAATGGGCAAAGGTTATGAACAGGCACTTCACTAAAGAAGACATTCAGGTAACTAACAGATACTTGAGGAAATGCTCATGATCATTAGCCACCAGAGAAATGCAAATCAAAACTACAATGAGATTCCATCTCACTCCAACAAGGCTAGCATTAATCTAAAAAACACAAAACAATAAATGTTGGAGAGGTTGTGAAGAGATTGGAACACTTATATACTGCTGGTGGGAATGTAAAATGGTACAACCACTTTGGAAATCTTAACTTCTATGATGTTAATGAGGCAGGATTAGACACAGTTATGTTAAAGAGGCAGGACTCAATCTATAGGAGTAGGCTGTATCTTGAGTCAATCTCTTTTGAGAGATAAAAGAGAAAATCATAGGGACTTCATAATACCAAGAAAGAAGTGCTGGGATGGAGCGCATCCTTTGGACCTGGGGTCCTTGTGCTGAGAAACTCCTAGACCAGGGGAAGACTGATGACAAGGACCTTCCCCCGGAGCCAGCAGAGAGAGAAACCCTTCCCCTGGAGCTGGCACTTGACTTTGGACTTCTAGACTCCTAGACTGTGAGAGAATACATTTCTGTTTGTTAAAGCCATCTACTTGTGGTATGTCTGTTACAAAAAAAAAAAAAAATAGCCGCACTAAATTACGAAGACATGGCGTGAGGCAGGTGCACCTTAGTCCTCAAAGTGACATCTCTGCGCCATAACAATTTGAAGGGGTCTTCTGGAGCAGAGTTGCCCAATGCAAATCTGTCTTACTCACACTTACATATGTCATTTTTCAGAACCCTTATTAGAACACATTTTAGGGTTCTATACTTATCATCCTGAAGTGAAGTCAATTGAATAATAAGACTTTTTTCAGAAGTTTATGCTCCAAATTATATACTGTACCAATTTCTCAAAAAGTTCAGAAAAGATTTTCCAAACAACATTTTACCCCAAAATTGCAAAGAGTAAACCACCACTATAAATAATATCTTTTAATGATGCCAAGTCTGCAAGATGATGAAGTAATTGCACCCCTCCATCGTACACACATACACACACAGGCACACATTTCTTTTTCCTTTTCTTTATGGATAAAGATCATTGAAGCAGATGAGCAATTTAAGTATAAATTTGTTGGTTAATGTTTCTCAAAGTATGTGATTGTACATTTTGAAGTTAAAGGGTATACTGGTGATATAAGAATCAAGCATAGCTATACTTATAATTGAAGAAATATACAAACATTTACAACTATCACTCTGATCTGACACTCTGTCCATAACTGATGTCTGTTGTAGTTTATATACTTTATGGATAAAAATCAAGTAAAATCCTTCTTATCTAAATGCTGTGCAGAGAGAGCTGAAGTTGCTGGAAACTGTAGATTCAAAATAATTTTAATTTTTCTAATGTTAATAGAGAATAACATTTTCTTTTTTTAATTAGATAATTGAAAAGAGTACATTCTTTTTCTCTGAAAATAAAAAGGTTTTAGAAGACCTGGCTCGAGCCCTGGTCACAGGCTGGAAATCACTACAGGTCTCCTCACCTTCCTTCTGTATGGATAGTGCCCTGAGACATAAGCCTTCTGCCTGGATTTTCTTCAGACCAAGAGGCAGGGCAGGAACTGGCAAATGAAATCCCCATCTAGGAAGTGCCAATAAAACCACATTTCTTGTTAGCCATTTCAGTCCCGATGGGAAGAATAGACTCTGAGATTACCCTACCTTAGAAGAGAGGGAGCGGAAAGGGGTACTAGGTATCACTTCTTCCTTTTTAACAACAGTAATAACAGTCCTCTTTCCTAGTGTTGGAGCCCTGGTGGCATAGTGGTTAAGGGCTTGGCTGCTAAAAAAAAAGTCGGCAGTTCAAATCTACGAACTGCTCCCTCGAAACCCTGTGGGGCAGTTCTACTCTGTCCTATAGGGTCACTATGAGTCGGAATTGACTCGACGGCAACTGGTTTGGTTTGGTTTTTAGTTCCTAGTGTTAAGGTCCCTAGGTGACACAAACAGTTTGCACTATACTACTAAGCTAAAAGTTGGTGGTTTGAACCCCAACCCCTGCAGCAGCTTCATGTAGTAAAGGCCTGGAGATCTGCTCCCATAAAGGTTACAGCTCCCCACTAAAAAAAAAAAAAAAAAAAATGCTATGGAGCAGTTTGACTCTGTAACACATACAGGGTTGCTATGAATTGGAATCAACTTGACAGCAACGGGTTTGGCTTTGCTACGCCTAGTGTAAAAAGTGTTGGATTCGTTCATTTATTTTACACATTTCCTGAATAGTGACATTGTGGCAGACATTCTTCTAGACACTGATCTTAAAGCTATACAAGTAATAATCAGAGGTCCATGGAACCTAAGTTCTAATGACTGAGAAAGAAAACATGCAAGGTAAATAAGGAACCATATAGCACGTGAGGACTACTGTGAAGAAACCTAACTGCAGTTACCATGAAATCTAGCAAGGTTATGTGAGTCCTCACTGCAGGTAGAAATGTGTGTCTGCATGCACGCACGTGTTAGTATCTGTGCGTGTGTGCACAAGTGTGCCTGCAAAGGGCAGGGAATTGTCACTACAGTATGCAACCAAACTGGGGAGAAATGAAAGCGTGTTTTTATAAGTGTATTAACGTGTATTAACCTGGAAAGTGAATCAGGGTAAAGGAAGCACAGTGCTCCTATGTATTATCAGTCATGATTATCGTTTTATTCTCTTTTCTGAAATGGCTTTGGGTCAACATCAACTTTTGGGTATTAACAAGGAAATTGATTTTGAATTGTAAACCACACACTTAATTATTTTAACAGAATTCATTAGATTTAAGAATTCATTGTAAGGATTTGAGTTTTTAAGAAGTAGAAAAACAATAAAGAACTGATATCCCAGGGGAATTTCATAATAAAAGGCCCACACCTCATTATATTACCATAACAAAAGTCTTCACTCATTGCACACTCTTGCTTGTCAAGCCCTCTAGAGCTTCTGCGCCTCCAGTGGGTTGAAAGATAAGATACATTCGCACATCCAGGAAATATTGACCTTGTCTTATGGAGGCCATCTATCTTTTGGAGAGTAGACAGAGGAGAAAAATAATGTCATTGACGTAACGGAATCCAACTAACAGGATATTTTTCTGAATTCCAATATATCTGTCCCCTGAACAGAGGACAGGTTAGAGGATCAGGGTATCAAACATGCAAAATTCAATATCTAGCAAGAGAGAAGAATGTTGCAAAAAGCATGGGACTATATTTTGAGAAAAAATAGATGATTATGTTTTAGGCAGGTATTCCAGATGTCCAGAAGTATTCTTAAGGGATTCAGAATGGTACTATCTAAAGAAAATCCCAATATTTTTCTTTCTCGGTTATAATTTTGGTCCTACAAAATGAAACTCACACACTTGAAGCTTCAGATTGAGTAAAGCCATGTGACTATCAAATCACTCAAATAGTAACTCTCATAAATATCATGATAAGTCAAATCATCAAGGTAATGATTTTAAAAGACCCTGAAAAAATAAATAAAATGAAACAAACAAGTCTTCTTTGTCCAAAACAAGAACTACATTCCAGGTGTTAAACTGCTATGGAAATCATAAAAGAAATGTTAATAGAAAAAACACACAACTCATCAATAAGAACCTAGAGCCAACTAAATCTTGAGCCAAGAATCTATTGCCGGTCATGATAAAGCTGTTGAGGCTTTTTAAAAATCATTTATTGAAGAAACAGAGATTTGGAATAAAATTTCCCAACCTAAGACACTCCTAGTAGTCATGTGTAGTTTTTAAATAGATGTTACCAAACACACACACACACACACACCGATTGCAATACCAAACTAGATTCCCAAATTTATTAATGCTTTAAGGTTTTACTTGCCGTTTTTCTCTTTTTACTAAGAATGATTTTTCCCATGATGCTCTTCTCTATCCATATTTTATTTCTCCAAACTAAGCAACTAATGAGATCATACACATACACACCCACATAAACAAGCACAAGGCTTTTCTCTCTCAGCTTCGGCCTTCTATCCATACTGAATATGTCTCTAAAGCTGTCTTTTACAATATTATTCAAATAACAGGCTGCCAGATACCGCTCCCTCTGAAAGTACACCTGTGTCTTTCATCAACTTTAGCGGAAATTATGTGTGAGTAAACTCCTACTGCTAGGTTCAAGAGTCAAGGAGGGGACAAGCTGTTATGAATTTTTCAGACCAAGAAATAGACTTCATTTTCCTACATTATCAATATTATTTAAAAGGATGGTATGATGGTTCTGAAACAAAATAGGGTAACGTTTTGCTTTTGTTTTAAAAGGAAATAAATCACTCAGGGCTTCTGCCAACAATTTTTTAATAATACAGTGAATAAAAGCTAGTGCATTACGTAATCCTTTTGCTAATAAGCAACGAATAAGTATAATCTAATCTAGTGGTTAAGGGTTCTGCTGTTAACCAAAAGGCCGGCAGTTTGAATTCACCAGCCACTCCTTGGAAAACCCTATGGGGTAGTTCTACTCTGTCCTATAGGGTCACCAGGAGTCAGAATTCAATATGGAGCCCTGGTGGCACAGTGGTTAGGTGCTTGGCTGCTAACCAAAAGTTGGGTGGCTTGAATCCACCAGTCACTCCACCAGGAGAAAGATGTGACAGTCTGCTTCTGTAAAGATTGCGGCCTCGGAAACCCTATGGAGCAGTTCTACTCTGTCCTACAGGGTCACTGTGAGTTGGACTCGACGGCACACAAGGACAACAACAAGAACAATTTCAATATTCTTTCCAATAATATTTGCAGATTTTCTACCCAATTAATGGCTTATTTCATCTTCATACAGCCAAATATTTTCGAGACGAGCCATTGTCTAAAAGCCCTGCCTTATTTTCTTGCTGAAATGTGTATGGTTTTGGGTTAACTTCAGGAATGTTAAAAAAATATTCTGTCCGTTCCCTAAGAAAAAGCTTCATATTTTTTTCATGTGAATTCTCCTCCCAATTGATTCACTCTTAGAACGGCAGTCGGAGACCAAAAATTTTTCAGCAGATGGCTTCTCTAGGGATTCTCTACCTACCACATGTTGTGTTTTCCTTTTCCATACCCATTGCCATCGCAGAGAATGAAAGCGTGAGTTTTGGAAGTTCCTAATCAACAATGGCTATTTGCCTTAGTTCAGTTAAGTAGTTCTCAGCTGGCCCAAAGTAAGACTCTTCAAATCACTGATGGTTGGCAGCACAAGATGGTGCATATGTAACATCCAAAATCAACTTAGGATGCTCTGTACTTTATAGTACTTTACCACATTTATTCTGGCTTTACCCACGCTATGGGCAATTGAGTATATATTCTTAAAAATTAGGGGTGCCTGGAATTGCATCCACCTATTTAGAAGTGCAGAGACAATAACTCCGTGCCTTTTGAGAAGAGCAGAAATGGTCAACCAATATAACAATGGTCATATAGGCCTTTCTCCCTTTCAGCCACCTCCTCTCTTAGCCATCTCCAGCCATGGTCCTGCCGCATTATACAGAGACAGTGTCCATAGGTGAGAGAAGAAATAATTTTATCTACTGCCTCAGAGATCCTATTTTATTTTCTGAAGATCGGAGACCAACTCGCCTTTGGGATTGTATAACAAATGTCAAGGACAAAATGACAACCCAAAGTGAATGACACTACTATGCTTATTCACAGCTATGAGACAAAGACCTTGACATTTGTGTGTGTGTGATACTCATCATGAGGGTTAAGGGTCTTCTCTCCTGAAGTCAGAGTTATTTATTTTAAGCTATAAATATGACATATTAAATACGACACATTTCCTGGGTGCTGCAAATAGTTAACATGCTCAGCTGCTAACCAAAAGGTTGGAGGTTAGATTCCACCCAGAGGCACCCGAAAGAAAGGCTTGGCGATCTACTTCTGAAAAATCAGCATTGAAACCCCCCGTGGAGCACAGTTCTACTCTGACACACCTGGGATCACCAAGAGTTGCAATTGAGCTGATGGCATTTTTTTTTTTTTTTTTGATATTGTGAAGAAATGAGCCATCTGAGTAACAAAGCTTCCACGACAGGAATCTGCTCTCTAAGCAGGGGTGGATTATCCAATAAGCAAAGTACGCATGGTCTTCCTTTCACTTATTTACTAATCTGTAGTGAACAATTTTACGTTTTTCACAACATCATTTACTGGGTCATCCATCCCTGTCAGGGAATGTAAATTTGAAAAGAGGCTTTGATTCTGTAGAAAGGCGCTGTGGGGCTGGGAGACAGATGCCAGCCATACCTAGAAGCAGAATCTCTGATGTGGTGAAAAAATGTGAAATTGTTCACTACAGATAATCTGATGTTATGATAATATGATTTGACACTTTAGACTTGAAAACTCACAGACCCCATTTTGAGAAACACTGCATTTAAAAATTAAAATAGTTGTCCTTTAGGGGAGCATTTAGGAAGCAAAGCTGATCGTGAAGGGAAACGCTTGCCCTGAAATCGGGGGGGAAATGCTGCTACCTCTTCCTAGGGCTATGGCAGAAGGAACAGGGCTCAGGGGAGAAGGAAGAAAGTCGTAAGCGGCTGCTGCTTCTGTAAAATGGCTGCTGTTCCCTCTGTTAAGGCCAGCTTTCTCTTGTGGATCCCATTTGTGGGTTCTTCACATTCCCTGATGTGCTCTCCAGCTGCCTTTTCAAAGCCCTTTTTGTGGTTTGCTACACATAGCCTCCTTCTGTTGAGGTCCCCTTTGCCCTCCTGAGAGGGACATTTCTAGTTCACTCAAGCCTGGCTCCTCTCTGTGATGTACACTTGATCTATGGGATCACACAGCCTCATCTCTCAAATGGTAGAAGTCCTTCCGTGGCCCTTCTTCCTTGCCCTGCTAGTGGGTAATTCCAGCCGAAACCCTGCCTTCAGAATTCTTAGGCAACAGTCATGCGCTAGTCTCTCCTGGTTAACATGTATCAGTACCTCCCAAGAATCCTCTGCCTCAGCTCTGGTAACACATAGACAGGCCCACAAGTTTCCGCAGCTTGGCAAGCATCCAGTTGGGGAATGAGATACTAGATTCACCTCTTGGAGACCATGTGGTCTCTGTGAGTGCTTCTCTTGGAGCTCCCCTCATTTGGTTTCTGGGTGGAAGTGAAGAAGCACCAGGAGGAGAAGATAGGAAAAGCTACAGCACTCACTATACCTATGCATTTCCTTCAGAGAATACGTCAGTAAATCTCTAATTTTCTCTTATTTAGACTGTTGGGAGTGATAGTCACTGAACCTTATGAATGCATAAGGGTTTGTCTTAGTTATCTAGTGCTGTTATAACAGAAATACCACAAGTGCATGGCTTTAACAAATAAAACTTTATTTTCTCACAGTTTAGGAGGCTAGAATTTCTAATTTAGGACGCCAGCTCTAAGAAAGACTTCCTTTCTCTGTTGGCTCTGGAGGAATGTCCTTGTCTCTTTTGAGCTTCTTCTCTTAGGCTATCTTCATGTGGCTTGGCGTCTCTTTCCCCATCTCTGTTTGCTAGCTTGCTTGTTTAATACCTTATATATTCCAAAAGGAGCCCTGGTGGTGCAGTGGTTAAGAGCTCAGCTGCTATCCAAAAGGCCGGCAATTCAAATCCACCAGCAGCTCCTTGGAAATCCTATGGGGCAGTTCTACTCTGTCCTACAGGGTTGCTATGAGTTGGAATCCACTCAAAGGCAATGGGTTATATCCCAAAAGGGATTGACTCAAGACACACTCTACATTAATCCTGCTCATTAACATAATAAAGACAACCCATTCCCAAATGGGATTATAACCACAGGCATAGAGGCTTTACGACACATATTTTGGGGGGACACAATTCGACCCGTAACAGGATTCTACCATCCACTGTTCTCATTTTTTTTGCTTCAGCTAAAATTCTTTGAAGACAGGAAAAACCTCACTGATATTTTATTTTACATATCTGTAGGTTATTGTGAAACAAAAACACAATTTTTGATTCTTTGTACACAAAGCAAGCACCTCCTAAAATACAACCACTGATATAGAGGAAAGAACACTGGATCTGAGTCGGAAAACTGCTGTTCACGTACTATCTTCATCTCATTTTAATGTGTACCTAAGAGTAGCTTTACTTCAGTAAATTTCTAGTTACCCTTCTATAAAACAAACAAACAAAAAAACACATGTCTATACGATGTTTACTTTATTAGGACATTGCATTATGTTGGATACTACAAACTAGCGTTTCATGAGAAAGATTTTACAAAAATTATCAGCTTTGAAAGCGCAGGGATCATTTCTCATTTCTATAGCAAGAACTCAAATATTTTTGAAGATACATTTTTAATAAATATAGAGTGAAAGGAATATAGTAGAAATATGAAGATAACAAGGGTGATTGTGTACAAACAAAATAATGACCAACCCCCCGCTCCTGCAGAAATGTCCATGTTTTAATCCCTTTTGGGATTCCACAGCCACGGAAGTAGGTGATGTTTGCCCCCCCACAATTTTCCTTTCACTTAAAGAGATGAAATTGATAAATTGTCACTCTTATTGCTGAAACCAACCACTATAGGACTCTAACTGTTCCATGATGGAGATTTTACAAGATTGTTTTCTGCACACGCACAACCACTTGCTCGTATGTGTGTGTCTGGTAAGTTGTGCATACCTACACAGTCATGTCCTCAAGGATCCAGGCGCTTTCCATCTTTCCTCTCTGCCCTACTCAGCATGTCTCTCATTCTTAGGCTAGTTGCCCTCGTTGTTGCAAAGGGCGGCGGCTGCACTTTCGGGACCAGATTGAGACACGACAGCATCGAGGAGAAGTAGGGGGACTGCTATCCCATGCGTCTCTTAAAAAGAATGAGGAGCCCTTTCTCAAGGAGCCCAGAAGACTTCTCACATCTCACTGGCTGTAACGGATATGCTTGCCCACAGCTAATTCAATAACTGACAAGGAAAACTGGATCACAATGGCTGGCTTAGATCAATTAGAATTTATGCCTAGGGCACGAATAGTGTGATCTTTTTCAAGTCACATAGGTTAAGGCTAGACACTGGCACTAAATAAAGGCTCTGCACTAGGAGAAAAGGTAGGAATGACTCCTAGGTGGACAAACAACAAAACTTGTTTGTTTTTCTGGTCACGTTTCTTTTATTGATGTTATTTTTTTAGTAATATTTTATTGCGTTTTTGGTAGAGGCTTACACAACACTTTAGGTTGCCACTCAACAATTTCTGCACAAGTTGTTCAGTGACATTGATTACATTCTTCACAATGCATGAATATTCTCATTATTTCCTCTCTGGTGGTTCCATTTCCATTAATCTAGTTTCCCTCTCCCTTTACATTCTCATCTTTGTTTTGAAGGAATTGTTGACTGTTTGACCTCATATAGGTGATTTTTCCGAGACCTAGCAGCATAGTGATTAAGAGCTCGGCTGCTAACCAAAAGGTCAGCAGTTCAAATCCACCAGCTGCTCCTTGGAAACCCTATGGGGCAGTTTTGCTTTGTCGTATAGGGTCGCTATGAGTCAGAGCCAACTCAATGGCACCTAACAAAAACAGTAACGGGATTTTTCAAAGAAACAGAACTTACAGATGATATTCATTATTTTTTGAGCCAAGTTGTTATTTAGCTACAAGTAACCTCAGGGGTAATGTCGGTTCAAGGCTTGAAGAGTACTTCAGGGCAATAGTCTTGGGAGTCCTCCAGTTTCAACCAGTAGATCCAGTAGGTCTGGTTTTGTTTGTTTGTTTGCTTTAGGAATTTGACTTCTGGCCCACGTTTTTTTCTCATTCTATCAGGGTCCATCTATTGTGGCCCCGATCAGAACAGTCGGTAGGTATAGACAGGCACCATCTAGTTCTTCTGTTCTCAGAGTAGATGAGGCCTTGGTTTGTGTAGGCTATTTGTCCTGTAGACAAGTTTCTTCTTTGAGTCTTTGGTTTCCTTCTTCCTCTTTTGCTCCAGAGAAATAGAGATCAATAGTCATATCTTAGATGGCCACTCGTAAGCTTTTAAGACCCGAGACACTACTCACCAAACTAGGATGTAGAACATAACTTTATGAACTATATTATGCCAGTTGACTGAGATGTCCCACAAGACTATGGTCTGGTAACACTTCTTGAAACTTCTCTATGCTTACCAGTGTATAGAGAATAACACCAACTGCTTTTATCCATAGACAATCTTAGATGTTCTTGACTGTTCTTAAACGGCATCCTAAAACTGCCTTAAAAATGGCAGTTAAGTTAGCTGGTTTTTCATTTGTTTCCTCGAGTCATCCCCTTTCCAGATCAATTTACCAAACCAGAATATTATAACAGAGCCAGGCCAAAACTTAGAAGTAGGTGGAATTGTTTCCGACATCCTTGTTTCTGCCTTAGGCATGCTTGTTCTCAGCTATTCTTTCTCTCTCAAACTCCCAGAATGGTCCTCTCACTTCAAAATATTGTTTCTAGGAGAACCTATCTCTAAACACAGCACTCTTCTTATTCTCCTTCTCACCCTGCCTGTAGGTTCAATAAACTCATACCCTTGCACCAGTCTCAGTCTAGGCAGGGAACTCCTGGCCAAGACCACTTACATTTGACTTTTATTTATTTCACCAAACTTAGATTGCCTACTTGCCTGCCACCTGCATTTCAAATCCTTTGTCTCCATCCAGCTAAGGTTATCCATCACTGGGTAAATCCTTATAAGCCCCAGAAACAGCACTACCCACCCCGTTACCACCACTCATTGAGATACCAAGCAGTATAATCTATCCTTGGAAACCTTGGTGGGGTAGTGGTTAAGTACTGCAGCTGCTAACCAAGATGCTGGCAGTTCAAATCTGCCAGGTGCTCCTTGAAAACTCTATCGGGGCAGTTCTACTCTGTCCTATAGGGTCGCTATGAGTCGGAATCGACTTGACGGCAATGGGTTTTTTTTTTTTTTAATATAATCTGTCCTTGCAACAAAGGAAAATTCCATACGCTGTACATTTTCCTTTATAGCATATTCTTTATACACGTAGCCAAATCGTCCAAAACATTTGTATGTAAGGGAGAATTTAAAGCAGGAATGATTATGACCCTTGTACATGTTTGGGCAACGTATCTCTTCTCTAAACCCTTTGATAATTTATAGGTAATCCGGTATAGTTTATTATGAATCAGATACCTTCTCATTAAACCAGTTATAGTTAATTTAGGACCAATCATACTTCACTTGTGTAGCCCTCTACTCTCTTTACCAGCCACAGACCATTAGATACTCACAACCCATTAATCACATTTTCCCTATGCAGCCCCTTCTCTTTACCTGGCTCAAGCTATTAGTTTGTACTCTACCTCAGGGAGGGAGGAACTCAAAGATGATCACATACTGCTCTGTGCCAGATTATTTTTGAAATCAGAGTGAACATCTAATGCCCTCAGCTACCTCTAAAAAAAGAATGGAAGAATAAAAGAGGCTTAACATAAAGCAGATAAGGAGCCACAACTTGATAAGCATCAAAGCAATACTTTCAGTAGTGACTTTCCCATAGGGGCTACAGTATTTGCCTTAACCACCAGCAGCTGCAATATTTTTCAGTGTTTCATTGCGGTAAAATATATATGTACGTGTGTGTATATAAAACAAAAAATTTGCCAATTCAGGCTTTCTTACATGTACAATTCAGTGACATTGATTACATTTATCATGTTGTACAACTATTACTACCATCCACTTCCAAACTATTCCAAATTATTCTACCACCATTAATAGAAATTCAGTGCCCCCTAAACAATGACTCCCTCTCTCTACCTCCCTCCCACCCCTGGTAACAACCATTAATGAACTTTGGTGTCTATACGTTTGCCCATTCATTTAAGTGGGGTCATACAACATTTGTCCTTTGGAACGGATTTATTTCACTTAACATAATGTTTGCAAGATCCATCCATGTTGTAGCCTGTATCAGGACTTTGTTTCTCTTTATGGCTGAGTAATATCCCATTTCTATCAGTCCGTTTTCCATTAGTCCCTTGATGGAACAAATGGTTAAAGTGCTCAGCTGGTAACCAAAAGGTTGGAGGTTCAAGCCCACACAGAGGCACCTTGGAAGAAAAGCCTGGAGATCTACTTCTGAAAAATCAGCCATTAAAAACCCTGTGGAGCACATTTCTACTCTGACACACGTGGGGCCACCATGAGTCAGAGTTGGCTCTACAGCAACTATATTTTTAATATCCTAGTGTGTGTATATACCACATTTTCTTTATCCACTCATCTACTGGTAGACATTTAGGTTGTTGCCACCTTTCGGCTTTTGTGAACAATGCTTCGAAGAACACTGGTGGACAAGTTTCTGTTTGCCTTTTCCTGCTTTCAGTTCTTCTGGCTATATACCTAAGATTGCAATTGCTGGGTCATATGGTAGTTCTGTGTATAGACTACATACCTAAGATTGCAATTGCTGGGTCATATGGTAGTTCTATGTATAACTCTTTGAGGAACCACCAAACTGGGACAATATTTTCAGAGCTGTAATTACACAAATGTTTACAAGCTCTGAAAAACACAGATTGTCAATACCATCTGCCTTAAGTCTCAAATCCTCGCTATTCATTCTTTCATTTTGTCAACATTTATTGAGAGGTAAGTGTCAGTCACCAAGATGAATAAGACACAATCCATGTACTCAGTAAGTTCACAGCAGAGTGGTCTCATAGGTATACATAGAATCAATCAATACTGTTGATCATTCTTTGGATTAAGGCATTCAAAGTTCAGTCAGTAATATCAAGCACTTAAATATAGCAAACAATGGGATCCTGGAAAGGTGAGTTTCGTTGGCAGGGAGTAAAAAGTTCTGGAACATAAATGGATATTAGAGAAATACCAGAAAACTGGAAAACTGGTATCTCCACAATGAAAGTAGATGAGGAAGAGATGTGTGAGGGCACAGCGAATGGAACTCTGCCTACATAACTTTAGCAGTGTTTGCCAGAAAAAAGAACTCCAGTAGATGACCCAGTCACATATCTTTTAGCTTTGGTGTTTCCCAAAGCTTTTAAAAAACTCATTCAGAAAAAATAATATTTTCAGAAGCAAGGAGATTTTCTCTGAAACTAGTACTCTTTATTCTTAAGCTCAGGGCTATAAAAGTTTTTCTAGAGTAGAATTCTTTCACAGCTCCTATGCCCCCTTCTTCCCCTAACAGCTCCCCTACTTTACCTTGGAGATTCCTGTTCCCTCAGTCTAGGTCCACATGCACTGGGTGGGCTCTAACCCTGCTCCAGTGGTGGACCACATGTCTCAGGCCCATGCCAATCAACACATTACATTCCCCTGGCCATGGAGCTCAGCCCATGGGTGAGCGTATGAGTGGTTCTTAGTCCTGTAAGGAAAGGAGCTCACTGTTCCCCTACTAGGCTTGAATCTGAGACTCATCTGAGACTAGAACTGCTGTGCCATCTTCCTACTAAGCAGAAAGAGCCTAGACGTGCCAGGGTCTGTGGAGCCAACACAGTGGAAGGCAGAGAAGAGAATGGAGAGAAAAAGCAAGCCCTCATGATATTGTTTGAGCTTAGAATCCAACTTTACTGGAAGCCCCGCTACCTGTAGCCTTTTTCAGTTGACTAGAAAATGAATTTCATATTTTCCTCAAGTGTTTTAGAGCAGATGTTCTAACACTTATAAGCTAAAACAGAAAAGGTTACAACAGACATCTTTAATCTGATGCCATCTCATCATTTCCAGGCCTCGTCCCAAACTCACCAGGGGTTAGAGTCTCAGAGCTATAAAACTGAGAGTGAAGGATTTCACAATTTCAAGTTGCTTTAAAACCAACATCACAGAAAATGTGATCATGGGATGTTTAGCCAAATTCTATTTTGTAGGAATTTTGAGAAATCCAAATTCCGTTTATAAGTTAATCAAGAACAACTAGCAGGAGAGCAATTAGGTGTAATCTGCTTTGATTACCTGGTCTTGGCCATCCACAATCGTAAATACATTAGAAACTATGTGACAAACACAAGATCCTGAAGCATGCAAGTAGATTTCTACAGTATTTATTGCTTTTTACTGGCTGGCTTATGAATAACTGTAGTCATGTAGCACTTTGCTTTTCACAAACACACACACACACAAATCTGATGAGTTTATATGAAAGAAGCCTCATAAAATGGCCAATATGTGCCTTTTAGTTTGAAATCTACTCTGTAATTTAACATTTGTGAGCAAATTTACTGCAGCATCCCATCTATTGATCAGAGTCACTCTCTCCGCATTGAAGCCATGGTACAAGCAATGTAAGTTACAGATCTTATTCCACCTAAGGATTTTGGTTTAATATTGTTCTTCCATGCCGTAGAGTTTGTTTCAACTCATAGTGACCCTGTATCCAACAGGATGAAACACCGTCTGGTCCTGCATTGTCCTCACAATTGTTGCTATGCCTGAGCCCATCGTTGCAGCTACTATCTCGCTCCATCTCGTTGAGGGTCTTCCTTTCTTTTGCTGACCCTCTACTTTACCAAGTATGATGTCCTCCTCCTGGGAGAATGTAGTGACCCCAATTTTACAGCCCATGAATTTGTATTTGAGGAAGGTTGTTATGGGTTGAACTGTGTCCCCCGCCCAAAATATGTGTTGTAAATCCTAACTTCTATGCCTATGCTTATAATTCGATTTGGGAATGGGTCTTTGTTATGTCAACACGACTGGATTAGTGTAGGGTGTGTTTTAAGTCACTCTCTTTTGAGATACAAAAGAGATTAAAGAGCAAGCGAAAGAAGCAGAGACAAGTGAAGAGAAATGCTAAGCCACATGAAGATTGCCCAGGACCAGAAGCTCAGAAAAGACAAGGACATTCCTCCAGAGTCCACAGAGAGACAAAGCCTTCCTCTAGAGCTGACACCTTGAATTTAGACTTGCAGCCTCCTAAAGTGTGAGAAAATTAATTTGTTTGTTAAAGCCACCCACTTTGTGGTATTTGTGTTATAGCAGTACTAGATAACTAAGACACAAGTTTTAAACAAACCTCACCCAGCAACTTGTAATCTTAAAAAAAAAAAAAAAAAAGCAACATGCCAAACTTTTTAAAAATAGAAAATTGGTGCCATCTTGTGGTTATAAAAGAATAGTAAAAATAAAATTCCATCTCACTTTTTTCGTATACTAAAGAATTATTGCCAAAATCAGGCCCACCTTAATCCATCATTTCCCTCTGTGTTCTGAAACACCCAAATAAAGCCTCCTTATTCCTCGTTTAGAGTATTAATAAGGTATAGACACCTTCCCTTGACAATCAGACCCATTGGTGTTTTAGCTAGGAAATTCTGACTTCCTGAAAGAAAAAAAAAAGTTTCCATGATTATATTTTGGTTTCTGGGTCAAAGGCAGATTTTAATTCTAGATACTAAGGTGATGCATTCAAGGGAAAAAATACAATGTTTTTTAGGCGTTAACATGGTAACCAGCAAATATCTCTGAGAATGGCCCAGAGCCTTAGAAACAGCATGCAACGTGACTTTTGAGAGCCCATTTATGTGCAGGTTGACTTCCAGAAAGCATACAGTTGTAGGAAGAGGTGTCAAGCATCGTCTTCCCAAAAATTGCTAGATTGGTTGAAGAAATAAGCCAAGATGAGCATGAACTAAGATATCATCCAAAATGTCCCACATTTTGTAGAATTTCTCGTAAATAAAGTGGAAATGGGACAAGCCTGAACAAAGTGTCAAAAGCTGACTCACATACGTCCTTACTGTGAAAGCAAGGTGGCCATGGAAAGCACAAGAAGACCTTGCTCCATATTATAGATGCAAATCCATGGGCATGAAGTTTAGAGAGAGTAAACAATAATGTCTGGATGACATTCATTTATGCTAGCAGATGTGTTCTCTTAGACTAAATTGATAAAGTGATCCAAGTAATTTATATTTAAGCTTAATAGCATACTTAATATTTAATAGGAAGTATTTTATTTCTTGTTTCGTAGGGACAAAAAATCAATATAGGAATTTGCGCTCCTTGCCTGGTGGAGTTATTGATAGGAAGGATGGAGATAGAAATCATAGACGACTTGGAGGATGATTGTGGAGTTGGCCATGGCAAGAAGACAGAAAGGAGGATGATTGTGGAGTTGGCCATGGCAAGAAGACAGAAAGACAAAGAATGAAAGGAGGTTTTAACCAAGCCTCACCTAAAAAAAAAAAATTTTTTTTTTTTTTTTTAGCAAACTGTAAATATAGAAAGAGAGAGCAAAGTGTATTTTCTTACAGTTCTGGGGGCTAAAATTCCAAATCAGGGTCTCAGCTGTGTTGATTCCTTCCTCGTCAGCAACCCCAGGCTTTCCTTGATTCCTTGGCTTATAGACAATCCTCTCTCTTCCCCTAGGTGTGTCTCTGTGTCTACTCTGGTCTTTTTATAACTCAGAAGCGATTAGGTTTAGGACCTCCCCTACACTGGTATGGTCTCATTAACATAACAAAAGAAAATCCTATTTAAAAACGGGATCCCTTTCACAGGTATAAAACCAAAAAAAAAAAAAAAAATTGCAGCTGAGTCAATTCTGACTCCTAGTGACCACATAGGACAGAGTAGAACTGCCACATAGGGTTTCCAAGGAGCAGCTGGTGGATTTGAACTGCCGACCTTTTGGTTAACAGCCATAGTTCTGCACCACCAGGGCTCCTTCACAGGTGTAACGGCCAGGAATTGGATACATATTTTTGGAGGACATAATTCAATATGCAACAATAAGTATCAGGGCCAGATTAATGCATGTGGTGCCCTCTCCTCTGCTTACTCACACATTCAAATGGGCTATGTGAGTTACGTGTGTGTGTCTTAGCTATCCATGATGTAACTTATTTTTAAATGCAACTAATATTAGCCGTTGAATGCAAAAGTGGCGTGTGCCATTTTAGAGGAATGAGATGAACTGAATTATAAAATTTTTTTAGTGGCTGCAGGGTACTAAGAATGTTACTATATACCACATTTTCTACAAAAAGAACATTCTACATATTCCACAGCAAAGAAAATGAGTGAACTTTGTTGTTTCAACTATCAGTGTAAAATCCTCTTGATCCCCCACAATGAAAAATTGACTTCTACCAGTTTTGCTTTAAACAGCCCATACTTAAACTCTGATGCTTTGTTTTGTAATAAATGCTGTAATTATAAATTAAAATCACTCAAGCTGGTATCAATTTAATTTAGCTCCCTCCGAGTTCCCTTCTACTGCAGCACTTTCTTTTCTTTGTGTCCTGTCTGCTTGGCATCTATGGGTCTTTGCTTTGGACAACTGGTGCCCCTGCTTTGTTGATGCCCTAAGCATGTGTTTATTTTCCTTATTGGGGTAATCCATCCCTGATAAGCATAGGGTGAAATCATGTACACTAAATTACACATAAGGAGCCCTGGTGGCACAATGTTTAAGGGCTCAGCCGCTAAATCAAAGGTGGCAGTTTGAACCCACCCAGCGGCCCCACAGGGGAAAGACCTGGTGATCTGCTCCTGTAAAGATTGCTGCCTAGAAAACCCTAAGGGGCAGTTCTAACCTGTCACATGGGTTCTCTATGAGTCAGGATAGATTCAACAACACCTACCAACGCAGATTTATATGAAACTGAGCAGAATGAAAAATAGTAACAATAAAAACCAACGTTAGTTGAACACCACATGCCAGGTACAATGTTAAGCTCTGATTGTACCATATCTCATTCAATCCTCTTTGGGAAAAAAAAAAAATTAGACGAGCTTCACCAATACTACTGGAATTTGATGACTAGATGGATTTTTCATAGACTTTTTCTCCAATTTAAAAAATCTAGAGAAGATCACTTTTAACATGTCTGACCTTTTTTGTAAACTTTGAGTAAAAGCCCTAAGGTGTTCGGATCATTATAACTATGGTCACACTAGCGTTAGATTAAATTTTTGCATCGTCATCATCCAAGAAAGTCAGGCCTACCTCTGCCAGGATGTTCCCACAGTCTCGTGGTGGGAGCTTCAGAGGAGGGACCTCGTCTCCCGTCTCACCCTCTTCTAGCCTCCTCCTGCTTTTGTGGTTCTCTCACCTCCCCCTTGTGGGGTTCAGGCAATTAATCCACATTTTTTTCCACTTCCACTAAAAAATGGAAGTCAGCATGAATAAAGTGTCTATCTTATTCATCAGTACCTAGCGTGGAACTCACTGATTGACTAAATGACCATGCCAGAGGTTTTTTAAAATAACTTATTTTTTGTCGTTGTTTAAAAAAAAATTTTTTTTTATGAAAATATACACAGCAGAACAAACACGGATTCAACAATTTCTGCGCGTAGAATTCAGCGATACTGAAACAGAGAGCCTGAAACATGTTTTAAACCTAGATAAAGTAAGACGGCAGTGTAAGTGCAGATTCTGGAAATCTCTTTTCCCTAAAGTGAATTAAGCGAATTTAAAAAGTAAAAACAGTGAGGAGCAAGTCATCCACGCTGAAGCTAGGAACAAGTCCAACTTTATACCACAAGCCTTGTACCGAATTAAGATAAAATACCAGAAATGGAAATGTGACTCACTTTCCAGAAAAAAAGTTGGCAAAATAGCAGCAAATAGATAAATAGTTGCTCTCAGGTTGATTCTGATTCATGGGGATCCCATGCGTATAGAGCAGAACTGTGGTCCATACGGTTTTTAATGACTGGTGTTTTGAAAGCAGATCACCAGGCCTTTCTGCCAAGGCACTTCTGGGTGGGTTCAACCCTTCAGCCTTTCAGTTAGTAGTCACGTGCTTAACCATTTGCACTACCCATGGGCTCCTAAAATAGCAGTAAGTGGGGAAAATTCTGAAAAACTCCACTTAGTGTGGGCTGTCCAAGAGAAAGAGAGAGCATACTCTGCTTCCAGTCTCTTTCCCATGCTGTAGGTAAGACTCTGAGGCTTAGGCTGGAAGAGCTGCAAAACTTATCCCCCCTTGGATCCAAGGAGAAAACACTAAAGGGCCAAAGTCTAATCACCTAAGACCATTTTCATACACCTGGCAATGGAAACAGCAGAGATGCAGCTGTTGCTGTTAGGTGCCATCAAGTCGATTCCTATTCATAGCAGCCCTATGTACAACAGAACGAAACACTGCCCGGTCCTGTACCATCTTCACAACCATTGCTATGTTTGAGCCCATTGTTGGAACCACTGTGTCAATCAACCTCATTGAGGATCTTCTTCTTTTTCACTGACCCTCTATTTTACCTAGCATAATGTCCTTCTTCAGAGATTGGTCACTCCTGACAACATGCCCAAAGTATGTGTGAGACAAGTCTCACCATTCTCACTTCTAAGGATCATTCCAGCTGTACTTTTTCCATGACAGATTTGTTCGTTCTTCTGGAATTCCATAGTATATTCAATATTCTTCACCAGCACTGTAATTCAAAGGCACCAATTCTTTTTTGATATTGCTTAATTTTTGTCAGTTTTTGCATGCATATGAAGTGATTGAAAATACCATGGCTTGGGTCAGGCATACCTTAGTCCTCAAAGTGACACCTTTTTTTTTTTTTCAACCTTTGAAAGAGGTCTTTTGCAGCAGATTTGCCCAATGCAATGTGTCATATGATTTCTTGACTTTTGCTTCCACAGGCGTTGATTGTGGATCCAAGTAAAATGAAATCCTTAACAACCTCAGTTTTTTCTCCATTTATCATGACGTCGCTTATTGGTCCAGTTGTGAGGATTTTTGTTTTCTTCATGTTGAGGTGTAGTCCATAATGATGGCTTTGATCTTCATCAGTAAGTGCTTAAAGTCCTCTTTATTTTTAAGCAAGCAAGGTTGTGTCATCTGCATATCACAGGTTGTTAATGAGTCTTCCTCCAGTCCTGATGCTGTGTTCTTCTTCATACAGTCCAGCTTCCCGAATTATTTTCTCAGCATACAGATTGAATAAGTATGGCGAAAGTGTACAACACTGACACTCACCTTTCCTGATTTAAAACTACTCAGTATCCCCTCGTTTTGTTCAAACGACTGCCTCTTGGTCTATGCACAAGTTCCTTATGAGCACAATTAAGTGTTCTGGAATTCCCATTCTTCACAATGTTATCCATAATTTGTTGTGATCCACCCAGTTGAATGCATTTGCATAGTCAATAAAACACAGGTAAACATCTTTCTGTTATTTTCTGCTTTCAGCCAAGACCCATCAGACTTCACCAATGATATCCCTTGTTCTACATCCTCTTCTGAATCCCACTGAAATGTCTGGCAGTTCCCTATCAGTGTGCTTCTGCAACCGCTTTTGAATTACCCTCAGCAAAATTTTACTGGCATGTGATACTAATGATATTGCTCAATAATTTCCACATTCTGTTGGACCACCTTTCTTTGGAATGGGCACAAATATGGAACTATTCCAGTCGGTTGGCCAGGTAGCTGTCTTCCAAATTTCTTGGCATAGATTAGTGAGTGACTCCATCTTTGCATCCATTTGCTGAAACATCTCGATTGGTATTTCATCAATTCCTGGAGCCTTGTTTTTTGCCAATGCTTTCAGTGCAGCTGGATTTTTTCCTTCAGTATCATCAGTTCTTGATCATATGCTACCTCCTGAAATGGTTGAATATTGACCAATTCATTTTGGTACTGCCATTCTGTGTATTCTTTCCATCTTCTTTTGATGCTTCCTACATCATTCAATATTTTTCCTGTAGAATACTTCAATATTGTAACTCAAGGCTTGAATTTTTTCTTTAGTTGTTTCAGTTTAAGAAATGCCAAGCATGTTCTTCCCTTTTGATTTTCTAACTCCAGGTCTAGAAGGTTCAACTAGAAGTGGAAATTCTTGTGTACTTTTTTCACATTTTAATCTTTCTGCAATCAAACTGCTTAATAAATCTACAGCAAAAGAAATTTTCTGAAAGAGGCACCAGATAAGAAAAAAAAAAGTAAAGCATTACTGAAAAAGAAGAACAAAGTCGGAGGCCTCACACTATCTGATTTTAAAACCTATTATACTGCCATAGTAGTCAAAACAGCCTGGTACTGGTACAACAGCAGATACATAGTCCAATGCGACAGAACTGAGAACGGAGATGTAAATCCATCCACTTATGAGCAGCTGATATTTGACAAAGGCCCAAAGTCCATTAAATGGGGAAAAGATAGTCTTTAACAAATGGTGCTGGCATACCTGGATATCCATCAGTAAAAAAATTAAACAGGACCCTTGCTTCACACCATACACAAAAACTGACTTAAAATGGATCAAAGACCTAAATATAAAATCAAAAACAATAAAGACCGTGAAAGAAAAAATAGGGACAATGCTAGTGGCCCTAATACATGGCATAAATAGTATACAAATCATAACTAAACATGCACAAATACCAGAAGAGAAACTAGATAACTAGGGTTTCCTAAAAATCAAACACTTACGCTCATCAAAAAACTTCACAAAAAAAAAGCAAAAAGAGAACCTACAGACTAGGAAAAAAATTTTGGCTATGATATATCCAATAAGGATCTAATATCTAAAATCTACAAGATACTGCAACACCTCAACAACAAAAAGATGAATAACCCAATTAAAAAATGGGCAAAGGATATGAACAGACATTTCTCCAAAGAAAACTTTCAGACGGCTAACAGACACATGAGGAAATGCTCATGGTTTTTAACCATTAGAGAAATCCAAATCAAAACTACAATGAGATGCCATCTAGAGAGGCCGGGCCAAGATGGCGGACTAGGGAGACGCTACCTCGGATCCCTCTTGCAACAAAGACTCGGAAAAACAAGTGAATCGATCAAGTACATAACAATCTACAAACCCTGAACAACAAAAACAGATTTAGAGACGGAAAACGAACAAATACGGGGAAGCAGCGATTGTTTTCGGAGCCTGGAGCCAGCGTCCCAGTCAGGGAACAAGGTGGCGGTTATAACCAACCCAAAGGCAATTCTAATACGGATCTGACTGCATTTTTTTTTAGCGGATTTTCTGGAAAAACTAGTTTCCCAGTGATGGCTCGGAGATAGCAGTCCATCTCAAACCACATAAAGAAGCAGACCATGACAGCTTCGACAACCCCCCAAACAAAAGAATCAAAACCTTTCCCAAATGAAGATACAATCCTGGAATTATCAGATACAGAATATAAAAAACTAATTTACAGAATGCTTCAAGACATCACAAACGAAATAAGGCTAACTGCAGAAAAAGCCAAGGAACACACTGATAAAACCGTTGAAGAACTCAAAAAGATTATTCAAGAACATAGTGGAAAAATTAACAAGTTGTAAGAATCCATAGAGAGCATGTAGAAATCCAAAAGATTAACAATAAAATTACAGAATTAGACAACGCAATAGGAAGTCAGAGATGCCATCTAACCCCAACAAAGCTAGCACTAATCCAAAAAACAGAAAGTAACAAATGTTGGGGAGATTGAAACTCTTATGCACTGCTGGTGGGAATGTAAAATGGTACAACCAATTTGGAAACTAATAGGATGCTTTCTTAAAAAGCTAGAAATAGAAATACCATACAATCAGCAATCCCACTCCTAGAACTATATCCTAAAGAAATAAAAGCCATAGACAAATAGACATATGCACACCCATGTTCATTGCAGCATGGTTCACAATAGCAAAAAGATGGAAACAACCTAAATGCCCATCAACAGACGAATGGATAAACAAATTATGGTACATACGCTCAATGGAATACTGTGTAATGATAATGAAAATGATGAATATGGAA
Source organism: Loxodonta africana (assembly GCF_030014295.1). NCBI lineage: Eukaryota > Metazoa > Chordata > Mammalia > Proboscidea > Elephantidae > Loxodonta > Loxodonta africana. Next base: position 169,251,870 of record NC_087345.1, on the reverse strand, counting down.
AACATCTCACAACATGGATGAATCTGGAGCGCAGCACGCTAAGTGAAATAAGTCAGTCATAAAATGACAAATATTGTATGAGACCACTATTATAAGAACTCAAGAAAAGGTTTACACACAGAAAAAACATTCTTTGTTACGTGGGTGGGGAGGGAGAAAGAGGGGAAATCACTAATTAGAGAATAGATAAGGGTCATCTTCAGTGAAGGGAAGGACAACACACAGTAAAGGGGAAGTCACCACAGCTGGACCAAAGCAAAAGCAAAGAAGTTTCCTAGAGACATCCAAATACTTTGAGGGACAGAATAGATGGGGCTGGGGTCTGGGGGCCATAGTTTCAGGGGACATCTAGGTCAAGTGGCATAACATAGCTTATAAAAAAAAAAAATGTTCTACATCCCACTTTGGTGAGTAGCATCTGGGGTCTTAAAAGCTTGAGAGTTGCCATCTAAGATACATTCTTAGTCACATTCCACTTGTAGCAAAGGAGAACAAAGAAAACCAAAAACACAAGGAAAATATTAGCCCAAAGGAATAAAGGACCAAATGAGACACAGACTCCACCAGCCTGAGACCAGAAGAACTAGATGGTGCCAGGCTACTAGCAATGACCACCCAGACAGGTAACACAACAGAGAGTCACGGACAGAGCAGGAGAAAAACGTAGAACAGAATTCAAATTCACGTAAAAAGACCAGACTTAATGATCTGACAGAGACTGGAGGAAGCCCCAAAACTATGCCCCCAGACGCTCTCTTCACAAAACTGAAACCATTCCTGAAGCCCACTTTTTAAACAAAGATTAGACAGAAATAATACACGTGAGGAACTCGTTTCTTAGTTCAATCAAATATATGAGACCAAATGCACAGCTCCTGTCCAAAAGCAGGATAAGAAAGCAGGAAGGGGCAGGAACTGGACAAATGGACACAGGGAACCTGAGGGGAACGGGGGAGTGTGCTGCCACATTGTGGGGATTGCAACCAATGTCACAAAACAATATGTGTATAAAATTTTGAATGAGAAATTAACTTGAGCTGTAAACTTTAACCTAAAGCACAATAATAATAAAAAAAAGTAAAGAAACTTTCTGTCTTTCAGATGGAAGAGTAAGTTCTAAACCAGTCATCATTTCCTGTACTTCTGTTCTTACCTTTGAATAGAAGGATATATTGTGCCACATTTTTATTTTTTTTACCCTAAATGTGATCTCTAATTGTTTCTTTAGATGTTTTCAAAAGATTACTCCATGAGGCATCATTAACACAGAACTGTGGTATACACATTTACCATAGTGAAGAAAATATTTGTTATAAGAAAAAACTGCCCTTCCATATTCCGTGAATCTTTCTGGGACTGCTGAAAGAATTAGATTTTGCTCTGGGCTCTAAAATGGTACAGAATAGTATGCTAATTGAATGATCTCAACGGTCCATTCTGAACTTAAAGCTGAAAATTCACGTCTGTTCTATTTCCTGTCCCAAATTTTGTCCAGCCATTTTGCCCAACATACCCTCACAGAGGTTCTACAAGGAGATAAATAGCAACATTAAAATACTTGTTATAGATTGACTTGTGTCCCTCCGAAATGTGTGTCAACCTGGCTAGGCCATGTTTACTAGTATTGTGTGGTTATCCTCCATTTTGTGATCCTGATGTAATTATCCTGTGTATTGTAAATCTTAACCTCTATGAAGTTAGTATGGCAGAACTAGAGGCAGTTAATGAGGCAGGACTCAATCTACAGGATTAGGTTGTATCTTGAGTCAATCTCTTGAGATATAAAAGGGAAAAGCGAGCAGAGAGGAGCAGAACCTCATACCACAAAGCAAGAAGAGCCAGGAGCAGAGTGTCCTTTGGACTCGAGGTCTTTGTGCTGAGAAGCTCCTATACTAGGGAAAGATTGATGATGAGGACCCCAGAGCTGACAGAGAGAGAAAGCATTCCCCTGGAGCTGGCACCCTGAATTCAGACTTCTAGCTTTCTAGACTATGAGAGAATAAATTTCTGTTTGTTAAAGACATCCAGTTGTAGTATTTCTGTTATAGGAGCACTAGATAACTAAGACAATACTTCAAAAATAATATGTCAACATACACCCAAATTAAATATAACCCCCCACCATTAATAATTTCCAAGGAAAAATTAAATTCCAAGATTAAAAATTTTAAAGAATGAAATCTAAAATCTTTCAGTTAAAGTCCAAAAGGATTAAAGCTTGAAAAATTCCTGCTGTCTTTGTGCATTATGAATCTAAAAAAATTAAAAGTCCCGATCCCAACTTAAAGTCCAAATTCATGCTCCCCAATTTCTCAATCTGCTCCATTTCAGCTAGATGAATTCTCCATGTCTGGGCTCTTTTGGCAGCTGCAGCCTGGACTGTCTTCCCCTGGGTTGTTCCCTTGCAGTTTCTTCAGGACCTCAGAAATTATGTGTCTTCACTGCCAAGGAGCTCAGGAGTGGCCATTTTTAAGGATCCAGAGCACTAATAGAAAATGCAAAATTATCATAGCTTTTGCCTCCACGTTCACACGTTTTAGAAAAGAAAGCAACGCCCAGCCCTTAAAGCAGTTATCCCAAACATAATTATGTTCCAAAACCCAGTACTTAATGTCGCAAAAAGCCAAGAGGAACCCAAAAGTATCTGTTAAAATTAGTACTTTCAGCTGTACTGGATTGCTGGTCAGCTTATGGTGCTTGTCTGGGGTCCATGACCATGATCTTAAAAATCAATTGGTTTTGTACAGGAAAGTTCATAACAGCATGGTTCATTGTAGTTATAAAGTAGAAACAACCAAAATGTCCATCAACTGATGAATGGACAAACAAAATGTGGTATATCCATAAAATGGAATATTATTCAGCCATAAAAGAGGAATGAAGTAGTGTTACACGCTACAACATGGATGAACTTTGAAAACATTATGCTGAGCGAAAGAAGACAGACACAAAAGGCCACATATCGTATGATTCAATTTATATAAAATGTCTAGTGTACACAATCCATACAGACAAAAAGTCAGTGAGTGATTGCCAAGGGCTGGGAGGGGAGGGAATTGGAACTGACTGCTAATAGGCACAAGGTTGCTTTTTGGAACAATGCAAATGATCAGGAATTACATTGTGGTGATAATTCATAACATAGTGAATATATTTTTTAAAAAACTGAATTCTACATTTTTAAGTGGTGAGTTTTATGATATGTCAATTATATTTTAATAAAAACAAAGTAACTGGGAAATCTCTTTCATAAGAGGTTAAATTTGACACTATAGGGTTTACCATAACTGGGAGACAAGTGTGGAATAGGGGCTGGGAATCGTTATTTCCTTTCCCAGGAATTGTCATTTGAGACATTCAAGCCTTCTTCTCTTTCACATTTGCCTTGGAAGCAGCCCCAGTCATCAGGTCCTAACTGAGAAAATCTTCTCGTCATCCAGCATTTTCTCAGCCTCTTATTTTCGACTATCCCATTGAGTCCATCTTACTGGCATTCAACAGAGCTGCATTGAGCCTGGGTTTTGTCTTGTGACATAGCCTCCACTTTTTCCTTTTGACAGATATTTTCAGTTCTGAACCACAATGGCTGCTGCTTGCTGTGGAATTGCTTATGCCTGTGAAACTTGGCTCCTTGGGACGGTTCTCCCTCCTCTTCACTCCCTACAGTGGTTTCTGCTGGAGAATCAATCACCTTCAGCAGGTTCCTGAAATAAAGCTTTTTTGGTGAAGTGCCCTCCAAGCGGCCTAGTGGGGCCCATCCCGCTGACATTGCAAGACAAAAGGCTATTTCCTTAGGTTTTAGGTTGTTAAAATAAGAAAAAAATAACATTGCTGTCGAGTCGATTCTGACTCATAGTGGCCTTACCAGACAGAGTAGAACTGCCCCATAAGGTTTCCAAGGAGTGGCTGGTGGATTTGAACTGCCAACCTTTTGGTTAGCAGCCAAGCTCAGGTTCTGTTTAGGATGTTACAGGCTCCGAATATTATTTATATCTGCTATGTTCTTTATGCCATATGCCTCTACTGTTATATTTTCTCTATTAGTACAGGTATACCTCAGAGATGTTGTAGGTTTGGTTCCTGACCACCACAATAAAGCGAATATTGCAATAAAGCAAGTCACACAAATCTTCTGGTTTCCCAGTGCATATAAAAGTTATGTTTACACTATACTGTAGTCTATTAAGTGTGCAATAGCTTTATGTCTAAAAAAAGTACATGCCTTAATTAAAAATACTTTATTGCTAAAAAAAAATGTTAACCATCATCTGAGCCTTCAGCAAGTTGTAATCTTTTTGCTGATGGAGAGTCTTGCCTCGATGTTGATGGATGCTGACTGGCTGCTGAAGATTGGGGTGGCTGTGGCAATTTCTTAAGATGAGACAATGAAGTTAGCCATATTGATTGACTCTTTCTTTCATAAAAGATTTCTCTGTAGCGTGCGGTGCCTTTTGATAGCATTTTACCCAAGAAACTTCTTCAAAATTGGACTCAGTCCTCTCAGACCCTGCCGCTGCTTTATCAGATAAGTTTATGTAATATTCTAAATCCTTTGTTGTCATTTCAACAATGTTCACAGCATCTTCACCAGGAATAGATTCCATCTCAAGAAACTACTTTCTTTGCTCATCCATAAGAAGTAACTTCTCATCAGCTAAAGTTTTATCACAGGATTGCAGCAATTCAGTCCCATCTTCCAGGTCTACTTCTGATTCTAGTTCTCTTGCTATTTCTGCCATATCTACTGTTACTTCCTCCACTGAAGTCTTGAACCTCTCGATGCCATCTATGAGGGTTGGAATCAACTTTTTCCAAACTCCTTTTAATGTTGATATTTTGACCTACTTCCATGAATAATGGCATCTAGAATGGTGAATCCTTTCCAGAAGGTTTTCAATTTACTTAACCAGATCCATCAGAGGAATCACTATCTATGTTAGGTTTGAGAGGAGAAGACAGGGTAGAAGACATTGATCTCCTTGTATATTGTCATCGGAACTCTCGAGTGACTAGGTACATTGTCAGTGAGCAGTAATATTTTGAAAGGAATCATTTTTCTGAGCAGTAGGTCTCAACAGTGGGCTTAAAATATTCAGTAAACCATGTTGTAAACAGTTGTGCTATCATTCAGGCATTGTTGTTTCACTTATAGAGCACAGGCAGAATAGATTTAGCATAATTCTTCAGACCCCTAGGATTTTCCGAATGCTAAATGAGCCGTAGCTTCAACTTAAAGTCACCAGCTGCATTAGCCCCTAACAAGAGGGTCAGTCTGTCCTTTGAATCCAAGCGTTGGCTTTTCCTCTCTAGTTATGAAAGTCCTACATGGCGTCTTCTTCCAACATAAGGCTGTCTCATCTACACTGAAAACCCGCTGGTTTGTGTAGCCGCCTTCATCCATTACCTTAGCTGGACCTTCTGGATAACTTGCTGCAGCTCCTACAGCAGCGCTTGATGCTTTGCTTTGCACTTTGATGTTATAGAGACAGCTCCTTTCCTTAAACCTCACGAACCAACCCCTGCTAGCTTCAGACTTTTCTTCCACAGCTTCCTCATTTCTCTCAGCCTTCACAGAACTGAAGAGACTTCAGGCCTTGCTCTACATTAGGCTTTGACTTAAGGGAATGTTGTAGCTAGTTCGATCTTCTATCTGGGTCACTAAAACTTTCTCCATGTCAACAATAAGACAGTTTCACTTTTCTATTCACGTATTCACTGGAGTAGCCCTTTTAATTTCCTTCAAGAACTTTACCTTTGCGTTCACAACTTGGCTGTTTGGTGCCAGAGGCCTAGCTTTTGATCTGTCTCAGCTTTCGACATGCCTTCCTCACTAAGCCTAATCATATCTAGCCTTTGATTTAAAGTGAGAGATGTGTGACTCTTTCTTTCACTTGAACATTTAGAAGACTTTGTAGGGTTATTAATTGGCCTAACTTCAATATTTCCATGTCTCAGGGAACAGGGAAGCCCGAGGACAGGGAGAGAAACGAGGGAAAGGCTCCTTGGTGGAGCAGTCAAAATACACACAACATCAATTAAGTTCGTCATTTTATGGAGTTCCCTAGGTTTCATTTCACGAAGTTTTCGATAGTCAGAGATACGAAAACAATAAGTTCTGCGTCTTCCAAAATCATCTTTTGTTCAAACAGGTTTTGTCCACATTCACCTTCTTAGGTAGGATAATCCCTCCCAGAAGATATCCTTCCATCAAAGCAACAGCCATAACACACTCAATACATATTATTGTCCTTATACCTCTTTCCCCCCCCAATATGTCTCATCTTTGCTGTGCCTTCCCTCAAATTCTAACCATACATTTCTTGGGAATGTTTTCCCAGGGCACAGCATACAATAATTGGTCACCTTAAAAGTCAAATCACTAATTCTTTGAGTTTTTACACTGATCTACCCTGTCTTTCCTTCTCAAACCTAACATCCTGTAACTAACTCATATGGTTGTTCCAATATTTGAGGAGTGGTTCCCTCATTACTCTTACTACAGGGTTGTTGTTCAGCTGTCAGAGGTGCCTTCTTCTTCCGGGATTACTCTGTTCGGCTGAGATCCTGCCTGTCTTCCTCTTTAGTTTTGCTGGGCTCTTGTCACTCTTTCCACTCTAGTAACAATGAAAACAACGCAAACAGTGGTGGTTCGGTGGTAGAATTCTCACCTTCCATGCAGGATGCCCAGGTTTGATTCCAGGCCAATGCACCTCAAGTACAGCCACCACTTGTCTGTCAGTGAAGCCTTGCGTGTTGCTATGATGCAAAACAGCTTTTGGCAGAGCTTCCAGACTAAGAGGGACTAGGAAGAAAGGCCTGGCTATCTATTTCTGAAAACCAGCTAATGAAAATCCTATGGATCACAACAGCCTGATCTGCAGCCAACCAGAGGGACAGCACAGGATCAGGCAGCCTTTTCTTCCATTAGATGAGGGTTGGCTCTATGGCGACTAGCAACAACAGCAAACAATGAAAACACAGCTGCTTTTCTAAAACTCTCCTTAAGAGCAGGTAGACATTTACTTCTCTGTCTCCTGACCTTACAGAGCTTATTTCCCCTTCACATCCATTTAGTTTCACCGTTATTATCTCAACTTTTCTCAGAAGAAAGCCTTTCTCTTCCTCTGGTAAATCGGCCTGACTTTATTCTATTTGTATGATTCCATTGCGCTTATTATAAGGGCGAAGCATACTGTTCAAACCACCCTGGTTCCTCCTTGACCTCCTAAGAAAACCTTATTACTGCTGGCACAGCTCCCAGTGTCACAGCAACATGAAAGTCACCACAGTACATCAAACTGACCGACCAGCGGTGGGCGTTATCTTTATTCTGCCCCTATTTGAACCCCAAGGTCTCTGGGTGGTGCAAAGCATCGGTTCTTGGCTACTAACCAAAAGTTTGGCAGTTGGAGCCCACCCAGCAGCACCATTCAAGAAAGACCTGGTGATCTGCTACAGGGCTTTGTTCCGTTCTCTAATATGTGGGGTCACCGTGAGTCAGAATTGACTTGAAGGCAATGGTTTTTGTTTTGTTTTAACTCTATTACGTCTCCATTAAAGGGAAGATTTTTGGTAGCTCAGTTCTGTGGAGTTCAGTTCTTTTGATACGTGAGCAAAAACAGGTAAACTTTAATTCCCTACATACCCCTGAAGCCACCAAACCTTAACCAAATACAAAGCTGTCTGTATGATATGATCCCAACCTTTTTTTAAAATATGCATCAAAAACACGAACTCCAAAACAAATTACACAAAAATGTTAATAACAATTATTTTGAGTGATAAGATTATGAAAGATTTTAATTTCTTTTTTTGTTTACCCATTCATCTCTTTTTTTTTCTTTTTTATTGTACTTTAGATGAACCCTGGTGGCATAATGGTTAAATGCTACGGCTGCTAACCAAAGGGGTGGCAGTTCAAATCTGCCAGGCGCTCCTTGGAAACTCTATGGGGCAGTTCTCCCTTGTCCTATAGCGTCGCTATGAGTCGGAATCAACTCGACAGCACTGGGTTTGGTTTTTGGTTTAGATGAAGGTTTACAGAACACACTAGTTTCTCATCAAACAGTTAGTGCGCGCATTGTTCTATGACATTGCTTAACAACCCCAAGACATGACAACTCTCCCTTCTCAACCCTGGGTTCACTATTACCAGCTTTCTGTTCCCTCCTCCCTTCTAATCCCTGCCCCAGGGCTGGTGTGCCCCTTTGGTCTTGTTTTGTTCCTTGGGCCTTTTCAATCTGTGGCTGAACCTCAGGAGTGACCTCATTACTGAGCTGAAAGTGTGTCCAGGGGCCATACTCTCAGGGTTTCTCCAGTCTCTGCCAGGCCAGCAAGTCTGGTCTTTGTTTTTGAATTAGAATTTTGTTCTACATTTTTCTCCGCCAGCCTCCAGCACCCTCTGTTGTGATCCCTGTCAGAGCAGTCAGTAATGGTAGCTGGACACCATCTAGTTGTACTAGACTCAGTCTGGTGGAGGCCATGATAGATATGGTCCATTAGTCCTTTGGACTAATCTTGCCCTTGTATCTTTAGTTTTCTTCATTATTCCTTGATCCCAAAGGGGCGAAACCAGTGGAGTGGCTTTTAAGACCCCAGACACTACTCACTAAAGTAGAATGTAGAACATATTCTTTACAAACTATGTTATGGCAATTGAGCTAGATGTTCCCCGAGATCATGGTCCCCACAGCCCTCAGCCCAGCAATTCGGGCCCTCAGGGAGTTTGGATGTGTCTATGGAGCTACGACAACCTTGCCTTGTACAGGTTGTGCTGGCTTCCCCAGTATTGTGTACTGTCTTACCCTTCACCAAAGTTTCCACTTATCTGTTGTCTATTAAGTGTTTGTCCATCCCCACCCCTCCTAACCATCAAAGATTGTGTCTTTTTGTATGTAAACCTTTTCATTATTATTTGTAGTAGTGGTCTCATACAATATTTGTCCTTTTGTGACGGACTTATTTCACTCAGCATAATGTCCTCCAGATTCATCAATATTATGAGATGTTTCACAAATTCATCATTGTTCTTTATCCTTGCATAATACTCCATCGTATGTATGTACTACAGTTTGTTTACCCATTCATCTGTTGAAGGGCATCTAGGTTGTTTCCATCTTTTTGCTTGTGAACAGTGCTGCAATGAACATGAGTGTGCCTATGTCTATTTATGTGATGGCTCTTATTTCTCTAGAGTATGTTCTTAGGAGTGGGATTGCTGGATCATATGGTATTTCTAGCTTTCTAAGGAAACTCCATATCATTTTGCATTCCCACCAGCATTGCATAAGAATTTCAATCTCCCCAAAGCCTCTCCAACATTTGTTATTTCCTGTTTTATTGATTCATGCCAGTAATGCTGGGCTGAGATGGTATCTCATTATGGTTTTGATTTGCATTTCTCTCATGGCTAGAGATCGTGAGTATTTCCTCATGTGTCTGGTGGCTGCTTGAATGTCTTCTTTGGTGAAGTGTCTGTTCATTTCCTTTGCCCATTTTTTAATTGGATTATTTGTCTTTTTGTTGTAAAGGTGTTGGATTTTCTTATAGATTTTAGAGATTAGACCATTGTCTGATTTGTAATAGCCAAAATTTTTTTCCCAGTCTGTAGCTTCTCTTCTTCTTCTTTTGGTGAAGTCTTTTGAAGAGCATAAGTGTTTAATTTTTAGAAGACCCCAGTTATCTAGCTTATCCTCTGGAGCTTGTGTGTTGTTGGTTGTGGTTTTTATCCTGTTAATTCTGTGTATTAGGGCCTCTAGCATTTATCCTATTTTTTCTTCTATGAGTTTCATAGTTTTTGGCTTTATATTTAGGTCTTTGATCCAATTTCAGTTAGTTTTTGTATGTAGTGTGAGGTATGGGTCCTGTTTCATCTTTTTGCAGATGGACGTCCAGTTTTCCCAGCACCATTTGTTAAAAAGACTGTCTTATCCCCATTTGATGGACTTTGGGTTCTTGTCGAAGATCAGGTGACCATAGGTGAATGGATTTACAACTGGGTTCTCAATTCTGTCCTATTGGTCAATATGTCTGTCATCGTACCAGTCCCAGGCTGTTTTGACTACCGTAGCAGTATAGTAAGCTCTGAGCTCAGGTAATGTGAGTCCTCCTACTTTATTCTTCTTCTTCAATAGTGCTTTACTTATCCGGGGCTTCTTCCCTTTCCATATAAAGTTAATGAGAAGTTTTTCCATCTACCTATCCATGAGCATGGTATGTTTTTCCATTTATGTAGATGTCTTTTGGTTTGTTGCAGTAGTGTTTTTAGTTTTCTTTGTATAGGTCTTTTACATCCCTGGGTAGATTTATTCCCAAGTATTTTATTTTTTTAGGGGTTATTTTAAATGGTATTGTTTTCCTGATTTCCTTTTCATCATTCTCTTTATTGGTGTATAGGAATCCAACTGATTTTTATATGGTTATCTCGTATCCTGCTACTCTGCTGAATCTTTCTATTAGTTCCAGTAATTTTCTCGTGGAGTCTTTTGGGTTTCCTATGTATAAAAATAGTATCATATTATTTGCAAATAGGGAGAGTTTAACTTCTTCTTTACCAATTTGGATGCCTTTTATTTCTGTTTCTTGCCTTATTGCTCTATCTAGGACTTCCAACACAATGTTAAATAGAAGTAGCGATAAAGGTCATCCCTTTCTTGTTCCTGTTCTCAAGGGGAACATTTTCAGCCTCTCTCCATTAAGAATGATGTTGGCCGTTGGTTTTGCATATGTGCCCTTTATTATGTTGAGAAATTTTCCTTCTATACCTATTTTATTGAAAGTTTTTATCAGGAATGGGTGTTGGGCTTTGTCGAATCCCTTTTCTGCGTCGACTGAGATGATCATGTGATTCTTTTCTTTTTTATTTATGTGTTTGATTACCTTGATTGATTTTCTAATGTTGAACAATCCTTGCATACCTGTTATGAATGCTAGTTGGTTGTGGTGTATTATTTTTTTTATATGATGCTGAATTCTATTGGCTAGAATTTTGTTGAGAATTTTTGCATCTATATTCATGAGAGATATTGGTCTGTAATTTTCTTTTTTTTGTGGTGTCTTTGTCTGGTTTTGGTATCACAGTTATGCTGGCTTCATAGAATGAATTCAGAAATATTGCTTCCTTTTCTATGTTCTGAAATAGTTTGAGCACTATTGATGTAAGCTCTTCTCTGAATGTTAGAATTCTCCAGCAAAGCCATCTGGGCCAGGGCTTTTTTTCGTTGGGAGTTTTTTTTATTACCTTGTCAATCTCTTCTCTTGTTATGGGTCTGTTTATATTTTCAACATCATTTTGTCTTAGTTTGGGTAGATATTGTGTTTCTAGAAATTGTCCATTTCCTCTACGGTTTCAAATTTGTTGGAGTATATAGTTTTTCATAATACTCTCTTATGATCCTTTTTATTTCATTTGGGTCTGTTGTAATGTCCCTCATTTCATTTCTTATTTGGGTTATTTGCATCCTCTCCTGTTTTTCTTTTGTCACTTTGGCCAGTGGTTTGTCGATTTTGTTGATCCTTTCAAGGAACCAACTTTTGGTTTTGTTGATTCTTTCTATTGTTTTTCTATTCTCTATTTCATTTATTTCTGCTCTGATCTTTATTATTTCCTTTCTTCTGGTGGTTGTGGGCTTCTTTTGCTGTTCTCTTTCTATTTGTACAAGTTGTGTAGCTAATGTTTTGATTTTGTCCCTTTCTTCTTTTTGATGGGTGCATCTAGTGCTATAAATTGACTTCTGAGCACTGCCTTTGCTGTGTCCCAAAGGTTTTGGTATGATGTGTTTTCATTCTTATTTGATTCTAGGGATTTTTTTATTCCATCTCTGATTTCTTCTATTACCTAGTGGTTTTTAAGCAGGGTGTTATTCAGTTTCCATATAATTGATTTTTTTTTCCTTACTCTTACTGTTGTTAATATCTACTTAGATGGTATTGTGCTCAGAGAAGATATTTTGTATTAGCTCAATGTTTTGGATTTTGTTGAGGGTTGCTCTGTGGCTTAATATGTGGTCTATTCTGGAGAACATTCCATGCGTATTCGAAAAGAATGTGTACTTTGCAGGTGTTGGGTGGAGTGTCCTATATATGTCTATGAGGTCAAGTTGGCTGATCGTGTTCTTTAGCTCTTCTGTATCTTTGTTGAGTTTCTTTCTAGATATTCCGTCCTTTACCAAGAGTGGTGTATTGAAGTTGCCTACTATTATCGTGGAACTGTCAATTTCTCTTTTGAGTGCTGTTAGAGTTTATTTTATGTATTTTGGGTGAGCCCTGTCATTGGGTGTGTAGACATTTATTGCGGTTAAGTCTTCATGGTGGGTTGTCCCTTTAATCATTATATAGTGCCCTTCTTTGTCTTTTGTGGTGGATTTTGTTTTAAAGTCTATTTTATCTGAGATTAGTATTGCCACTCCTGCTCTTTTTTGGTAGTTATTTGCTTGATATATTTTTTCCATCCTTTGATTTTTAATAAATTTAAGTCTTTGTTTCTGAGGTGTCTCTTGTAGACAGCATATTGATGGATTCTGGTTTTTAATCTATTCTGCCACTCTGTGTCTCTTTATGGGTGCCTTTAGGCCACTTACATTCAGTGTAATTATGGATAGGTGTGAGATCTTTGCTGTCATTTTGTCATCAGTGCTTTTTTTGTGGTGCTAACATTCTCTTTGTTCCCCTTACTCTACTGTGCTGAGTTCCTTTTGTTTGTGGATTTCTTTTTCATTTCTTTTGTTTTTGTAGATTTTGTTTTTATTGAGACTTTATGTTTTTCTTCTTTATTTTGATGAGTGGTTTTGTTAACTTTCTTTGTAGTTACCTTGACATTTACCTTTATCTTCCTAGGTTTGAACCAGTCTATTATTACTTGGTATCACCTTGTCTTTCTCTCCATTAGAAAGTTCTATACCTACACCATTTATTCCCTCTTTTATTGTTCTGACGTTGTTGTTATTTACAGATGAACCTCTCAGGTTCCCTGTTGCAATTCTTTTGGTTTTGGATGCCCTTGAGAGTTCATTTCCTACTTTGGTATCTGGCTAGGACTATCTTGCATCCTAGATTCAGGCTGTGGTCTGATGTTGTTTGTTCTCAGACCAAAGGACTCCCTTTAATAATTCTTGTAAGTTTGGTTTGGTTTTTACATATTCCTTAACTTCTGTTTATCTGAAAGTGTCCTAATTTCACCATCGTATTTGAACGAAAGTTTTGCAGGATATATTATTCGTGGTTGGCAACTTTTTTCCTTCAAGGATATATATATGTCACCCCATTGCTTTCTTGCCTGCATGGTTTCTGCCAGATTACCAGAGATTAGTCTCATTGTTTCTCTTCTATATGTAACTGTTCTTCCCAAGCTGCTTGCAGGATTTTTTCTTTGTCTTTAGTTTTAACGAGTGTGATTATGATATGCCTTGGTGTTTTTCTTTTGGGGTCCATCTTATATGGGGTTCTTTGAGCTTCTTGAATGGTCAGCTTTTCATCATTCATGATAGGGAAGTTTTCTATCAGAAATTCCTCAGTGATCCTCTCTGTGCTTTCTGTTTTCGCTCCCTATTCTGGAACTCCGATCACTTGCAAATTTTTGCTTTTGATTTTATCCCACATAATCCTCAGTGATTCCTCATTTTTCTTCATTTTTTTTTTCTGATTTTTCCTCAAACAGAGTTGTATCCAAGTGTTTCTCTTCAATTTCACTGATCCTGTCTTCCATTCATTTCAAACCTGCTCCTCAGCTCTTCTATGACACTGTCCATTTCTGAAATCTTGTTGTTTATCTTTTGGATCTCTAATTGTTGTCTTTGTATGATTCTGGTTGTGAATTTATTTTGGCATTTTGTTCCTGCATTATTTTCCTGAATTCTTCCTTTTTTGTCTGTATTTTCCATGAATTTGTATGCCTTTTCCATAATTTTGTCTATTTTTTTCCTCATTTTTGTCTGCTTTTTTCTTCAACTCTTAGATAGCTCTGAATATTAGAGATTTGAATTCCCTGTCAGGTAACTTTAGTGTCTTTTCTTCTACTGGAAAGTCAGCTGGTGTTTCATTTTGGATGCCTACTGGAACCATCCTGTCCTTTTTTAAAATACGTTTTGACATTGTCTGCTGTCTTCAGGACATTCAGTAGTTGTTTTCTTCATTTCTTGATTGTAGATTTGTTGGTTTCTTTCTAGTTTTTTGCTCTATTTTTTTATGTCTGAGCAGGTGGTCTGTGCGTTCTTTGTTATTTGCTCATCTGTAATTGCGATACTTTTCACCTTCTTGTCCAATGGGTGGAGCCAGTTGCTCAGCTATGGTGCAGCAGGGCAGGTCCAGCTGAAGGGGAGGGGCTGGAATGGGTTGTTTGTGGCATGTACTAGGGCTGGCAGGGAAGGCCAGGAATCAGTGCAAGGCAGGTTCCCGTAGTCTGTGCCTGTGCTGCTTGGAGATGTGCTGTTCAGTGCACAGAGCAGGTTGGCAGGATGGGGGGGAGGTTGTGATGCATGGAACTAATATAGGTATAGGAAAGAGGAGAGAGAAACAGGAGCTAAAAACAAATGAAAAAAAAAAGTGCAAAGGGAGCTTGCCATTGGAGAGATGAGACACTGAGAAATGGAGAAAAGCAAAAATTAAAAAAAAAAAAAGAGAGAGAGAGAGAGAGAAAGAGCTAGATAAAAATTTGGAAAAGAAAAAAAAGAAGATGAAAAGAAAAGCCCCCAGGCATCCCATCGGTGTGGCCTCGAAGACCGGGGAAGGCTCCCAGGCTGCGCAGTATAGCCTGGTTAGAAGGGGTGTAGATGTCACACAGCACCAGGTATTCAGGAGACAGGAAAGCAAGGTAAGTATAGACAGATGAGAACTAAGAAATGAAAAGACAGAACGAGAAAAAGAAGAAAAAAATGAGAAAGGAAGAAAAAAAAAAGAAAGGCCCCCGGGATCCCACTTACGCAGCTGCGCAGATTGGAGGAATGGCTCCTAAGCCGTGCACTACAGCCCAGCTACAAAGAGCTCCCAATTGTGAAAAAAGAAAACAAACAACAAAGCAAAACAAGCAAAAAAAAAAAAAAACCAGGGATACCACCTGTGCGGTGTTGCGGGCTGGGGAGTGGTTCCCCACTCAAGCGGGGCTTCGCAGACTTTCAAGAAGAAGAAAAGATGGCACATGGAGCCAAGTGTTCGGGAGAAAAGAGGGGGAGGTGGGAAGCACGGAAGAAACCAAAAGAGGCAGAAAGAAGCAACCCCAGCTCAGGGACCTGGCCAGTGTGGTCAGGGTAAATCCAAGTGACCCAGAGCAGAAGAAGCTGCCTCCTGGCCAAGAGACTGCCAGCAGCCCACAGCCAGCCAGGAAGCTTGGAGGTAGAGCAGTGGGGAGAGGATGGGAGGTAGGAAAGTGTGTATCACTCCTTACCAGGTGTTCTGTCTCCTGCTGGGAGCTCCGTGAAGCTGCGCTCCGTCAGCCTGTCTCTGACAGGAGTCCGACATGGCGAATTCCTGCTGCGCTGGCTGAGAAGGAACCTCCAGACTTATCTCTCCTTGCTTTCTGTCCTCTATCAGTTTCTTATTCCATTCAGTGTTCGGCTGAGTTATCTCTTTATTTCACACTTAGGGTTTAGGAATGACGTTTGTCTCTGTTTTACTTAGTTTCTCGGATCTTTGCTGTGGAGGGATGGCATGCTGCTTCACTCTGTGGCACCATGTTGGCCAGAAGTCTGATTTTTATTTTCTATTTCTTAATCTCCAAAAATTTTCTATAAAAGTACAATTATTTATATAATCAGAAAACTGCCTAGCTGCTAACTCTGATATACGAGGGGAGAACCACACGTACTGTCTTGTCTCCAGAAGCCAAAGGATGGTTATAATTCCGACACTCTTTTCTGGAAATTACTGTAGCCTCCTGAAGTTGAAATGAGACTACCGCTGTCGGTATTTCATGGTGGTATCACCACTGGCCCAGAGACCTCGATTTGTCCCATCAAGTTATGGAGTTTAACACAGAATCCCTTAATTTTCAGCAAATCAAAAATAAAACCAAGTGATCAAACATTGGATTTTATCTTCATGTACAGATGGCCAGAACGTTCAGGAAAGACTTTATTATCTTCCAAACAGCTTCAGAGACTACTCAATTGCAAAGAGCTCCCTTAACTAGCAATATACTAAAAGTCCACAAGATGGGGCTGTGAGCTTTTTTAGTTTAAAGCATTGGAGGGAAAAGGAAAGAAATCTGATCAGGTCAGGCATTAAACAGTGTACTGCATGGTAAGGTATGTAAAGATACATTGTAAAGTTAAAAGAATATTTTGCCAAATGAAAATCAGCTCATAGCATGATAAAAATACCCCCACATATACAAATACACCCCATAACCAACACCTGGAGATGTTTATAAATTTATGGGTGTTTTAAAACAAAGTGAGCTATCTGCCTCATTACTGGACGAGATGAAGCCGTTGAGGTATAATAATTTGAGAGTCCCTCTCCTCCGTTATAAGCACCTCGATTGCTGTGAGAGTCGGGAGCAGGCCCTCTTCACAAAAGTCAGTCTTCCAGCCACACCGACTCCTCTTTGTTCCCAATCACTTACTCCTAACTGGCTTGCCTCCCACCACGCCACTGAAACAGGCTTCGCTGTGGTCACCAGTGACCAATGGTGCTTTCCTGTCCTCAGCTAAACAGACTTCTCAACGACATTAACATTGACCCGACTTTCTTTTTTTAAAACGACCCCCATTCATGACTTCTGTCACTGCACACTGTCCTGGTTTTCCGCCCACTCCACAGGCCATTTTCCTCAGGATTCTTCCTCAGGATTCTGCTGCTTCCCCCGTGCATAAATGATGAGAGCTGCAGTGCCTTCGAACTCAGTCCTGGTCCTCCTGTCCATATAACCTCTGTGAGTGAATGACTTCCTCCAGCTACATGGCTTTAAAGACCATGTTGGTGTTGCTATTGTTAGGTGCCATCGAGTCGATTCTGACTCATAGCGACCCTGTTCACCACAGAACAAAACACTGCCTGGTCCTTTGCCATGCTCATAATTGTTATGCGCGAGCCCATTGTTGCAGCCACTATGTCAATCCATTTCATTGAGGGTCTTCCTCTTTTCTGCTGACCCTCTACTTTACCAAACATGATGTCCTTCTCCAGGGACTGACCCCTCTCGACAGCATGTCCAAAGTATGTAAGACGCAGTCTTGCCATCCTTGCTTCTAAGGAGCATTCTGGTTGTACTTCTTCCAAAACAGATTTGTTCATTCTTTTGGCAGTCCATGGTATATTTAGCATTCTTTGCCAACACCACAATTCAAACCCATCAATTCTTCTTCGGTCTTCCTTATTCATTGCCCAGCTTTTGAACGCATATGATGCGATTGAAAATACCATGGCTTGCATAAGGCACACCTTAGTCTTCAAGGTGACGTCTTTGCTTTTCAACACTTTAAAGAGATCTCTTGCAGCAGATTTACCCAATGCAAAGCATCTTTTGATTTCTTGACTGCTGCTTCCATGGCTGTTGATTGTGGATCCAAGTAAAATGAAATCCTTGATGTCTTGGTCATCTAGTACTGCTATAACAGAAATCAAGTAGATGGCTTTAACAAAGACAAATTTATTTCCTCACAGTAAAGTAGGCTAAAAGTCCAAATTCAAGGCATCAGCTCCAGGGGAAGGCTTTCTCTGTCTCTTGGTCTGGAGGAGAGTCCTTGTCCTCAATCTTCCCATAGTTGAGGAGCTTCTCAGGTGGAGGGACCCCAGGTCCAAAGGATGCACTCTGCTCCTGGTGCTGCTTTCTTGGTGGTATTAGGTCCCCAACTCTCTGCTTGCTTCCTTTTCCTTTTATCTCTTGCGAGATAAAAGGTGGTGCAGGACACACCCCAGGGCAACTCCCTTGGATCAGGGAGGTGACCCGAGTAAGGATGGTGTTATAATCCCACTCTAATCTTCTCAGCATAAAATTACAATCACAAAAATGGGGGACGACCACACAGTACTAGGAATCATGGCCTAACCACGTGGATACACACATTTTGGGGGGGACATAATTCAATCCATGACACTTGACAACTTCAATCTTTTCTCCATTTATCATGAGGCGGTTTATTGGTCCACTTGTGAGGATTGTTGTTTTCTTTATGTTGAGGTGTAATCCATTCTGAAGGCTGTGGTCTTTGATCTTCATCAGTAAGTGCTTCAAGTTGTCTTCACTTTCAACAAGCAAGGTTGTGTCATCTACATATTGCAGGTTGTTAATGAGTCTTCCTCTAATCCTAATGCCCCGTTCTTCTCCATGTAGTCCAATTTCCCCAATTATTTGCTCAGCATACAGATTGAATAGGTATGGTGAAAGAATACAACCCTGACACACACCTTTCCTGACTTTAAACCATGCAGTATTCCCTTGTTCTGTCAGAACAACCACCTCTTGATCTATGTACAAATTCCTCATAAGCACAATTAAGTGTTCTGGAATTTCCACCCTTCACAATGTTATCCATAATTTGTTATGATCCACACAGTCGAATGTCTTTGCATAGTCAATAAAACGCAGATAAATATCCTTCTGGTATTCTCTGCTTTCAGCCAGGATCCACCTGACATCAGCAATGATATCCCTGGTTCTGCATCCTCTTCTGAATCTGGCCTGAATTTCTGGCGGTTCTCTGTCGATATACTGCAGCAGGCGCTTTTGAATGCTCTTCAGCAAAATTTTGCTTGCATGTGATATTAATGATATTGTTTGATAATTTCCACATTTGGTTGGATCACCTTTCTTGGGAATGGGCGTAAACATGGATCTCTTCCAGTTGGTCAGCCAGGTAGCTGTCTTCCAAATTTCTTGGCATAGAGGAGTGAGCACTTCCAGCGCTGCATCTCTGTGTCAAAACACTTCAGCTGATATTCTGTCAGTTCCTGGAGCTTTGTTTTTTGCCAACGCCTTCGGTGTAGCTTGGACTTCTTCCTTCAGTGCCATCAGTTTCTGATGATATGCTACCTCTTGGAATGGTTGAACATCAATCAATTCTTTTTGGTATGATGACTCTGTGTATTCCTTCCATCTTTTTTTGATGCTTCCTGCATCGTTTAATATTTTCCCCATAGACTCCTTCAGTATTACAAGGTGTCTAAGGCTTGAATTTTTTCTTCAGTTCTTTCAGCTTGAGAAATGCTGAGTGTGTTCTTCCCTTTTGGTTTTCTGTCTCCAGCTCTTTACACATGTCAGTATAATACTTCAGTTTGTCTTCTCAAGCCACCCTTTGAAAATCTTCTGTTCAGTTATTTTACTTCATCTGTTCAGCTCTTTTACTTCATCATTTCTTCCTTTTATTTTAGCTGTTTGACATTCAACAGCAAGTTTCAGAATCTCTTCTGACATCCCTTTTGGTCTTTTCTTTCTTTCCTGTCTCTTTAATAACCTCTTGCTTTCTTCATGTATGATGTCCTTGATGTCATTCCACAACTCATCTGGTCTTCAGTGATTAGTGTTCAATGCATCAAATCTATTCTTGAGATGGTCTCTAAATTCAGGTGGGATATACTCAAGGTTGTACTTTGGCTCTCGTGGGCTTGTTCTAATTCTCTTCAGTCTCAACTTGACTTGCATATGAGCAATTGATGGTCTGTTCCACAGTCAGCCCCTGGTTTTGTTCTGACTGATGATATTGAGCTTTTGTTCTGACTGACAATATTGAGCTTAAAGGCCATATATATCCTGGTTCATATTTCCAGGCTAGACTTTCCCCTCAGGTTCCAGTCTCATGGATCAAACTACCTACTCAATGCTTCCAATTGGATGTCTCGTAAGCATCTCAAATTTAACATTTCCCTGATGCAACAATTCCCTTTCCTCCTTTCCATCTCAAGGTATTTTTTCCCACTCTTTGTAACCATTTCAGTAAATGACACCGTCACTTACCCAGTTGTCCGAGCCCAAACCTATGAGTCATTCTTGATTCCTCCCTTGCCTTGGCCTCCCTTGTCCAATCTATCACTATGACCACTTAACTCAGACCTCAAATTACATATTGAATCTGTCCATTTATCTCTATTTTAAATGCTCTACCCTAGTCCAAGTTATCAACATTGTTCCCCTGCAAAATTGCCATTAACCTTCTATGTGGCCTTTTAATTTTCATTCTGGCATCCTTAGCTTCTAATAAGCAGAGTTTAGAAACATATAAATTCACTCTATGGCTTAACATCTTTCAATGACTTCTTATTGTACATAATAATAAAAAAAAAAAACTCATTGCCATCAAGTTGATTCTGACTCATGGCAACCGCATGTGTTACAGAGTAGGACTGCTCCATAGGGTTGTGGTTTGATTTGGTTGTAATCCTTAAAGAAGGAAGCCCTAGTGGTGCAGTGGCTAAAGCACTCAGGTGCAGACCAGAAGTTTGGCCAGTTGACCCCACCAGCCATTCCACAGGAGAAAGATGTGGTAATCTGCTTCAGTAAAGATTACAGTCTTGGAAACCCTATGGGGCAGTTCTACCCTGTCTTATGGGGTCACTAAGAGTTGGAATCAACTCAACAGCAACAGGTTTGGGATTTTTTGCTTTCTTTTGTTTTAATCTTACAGAAGCAGTTCACCAGGCCTTTCTTCCTTGGCATTGCTGGGTGGGTTCGAATCAGCAATCTTTAGGTTAGTAGATTAGTGCAAACTGTTTGCACCACTCAAGCAGCTTATTGTATATAGTTGAAAATACAAATTCTGTAAGATCACCTACAAACACCTTCTACAATCTAGCTTCCAATCTCATCTCCCACTATATCCGGTCACATTTTATTTTTGTTGTTGTTTCTTTCTCACCTCAGATCTTTTCATGTTCTCCTTTTACCTGAAATACAATTTCTCAGGCTCTTTGCCTTACCAGCCTCTTCTCATCCTTTTAGGTCTTTCCTAAAGTAGCATGCACATATACATCGATTACTCTGCAATGAACCACATTGCTTTCCTATCTTTCTTAGCAGTTATTACACTCTATAACCATCCCATTGGTTATAAATAAACCCTACTAGACTATCAACCCATCAAGGTCTTGTGTCTAGTTCATGCATGTGCCCTAACACCTAATAATAAGTAACGTAGTTGATTCTCAATCAGTATTTGCTAAATGAAGTAGTTAATATACTCATAAAATAGAATACTGAAAGACCATTACAAATTACAATTTAGACCTGTTATTTTATAATAAAAAAAGAAGTTCACAAAATAATAGATGTTGACACTGTTTTTGCAGTAAAAAATATTAATTGAACAATAGGTGCATAGAAAAGAGTAAATAATAAAACGTTGACAGTAGCTCTTTACAGGTGTGGGATTTCCATGTGACCTTTGTTTTCTTTTTTATACTTTTATCAGTTTATTTTCTGTAATAGCAAAAATAACTTTTACCAAACCAAACCCATTACTGTAGGACAGAACAGAACTGCCACATAGGGTTTCCAAAGCTGTAAATCTTTCTTTGTGGAAGCAGACTGCCACATCTTTCTGTCAAAGAGCTGCTGGTGGTTTTAACCACCAACCCTTCAGTTAGCAGCCCAACACTTAAGCACTGATCCACCAGAGCCTCTCACATACAAAGAAAACAAGGCAGAAGAGGATGAAAAGGAGGATAAGAAAGAGTTGTCAATTGTTCTACTCTCATCTCCCATGACAGTCAAAAGTGCTCCAGTACAGCTAGCAGCTTTGATGTTGAAGATACTTTGGCTAAAGTTTCACCTCCAATGCATCCAAACATCCTGTCAAAGGAAGAAACAAAAAGCTGAATTTATTGCTTTCTGTGAGAGAAATGGAAGAAAGGCCTGGTGGAGGTGGAGCCAACATGGCACTACGGACGGAAGCACCATGGTGTCCCTCTGCAGCAAAGACCTGAAAAACTAAGTAAAACAGATACAAACATCAATCCTGGAATCCTAAGGACGAAATGAAGGAATAAAGAACTCTATCAAGCACCAAATGGAATAAGAAACTGACAGAGAACAGAGAAGGAGGAGAGCTACAGAGTGGAGGTCCCATACCAGCTAACATGGCCAATTTGCTATCTTGGGCTACAGCCACCAAGGACTGAAGACAGGAAGTATGGAAGACAACTCCACAGAGCTCCCAGCAGGAAACAGACCACCAAGAAACCAGGGATACATGCTTCCCCACTCCCCATTCTTCTTCCCTCTACACTTGCCAACGGGCCACCAGATGACCTTCTGCTAGAAGAAAAGGCACTGGAACTACCCAATAGGGAATTCAGAATTCTAATACTCAGGATTCTCCAGCAGATGAAGGAAAATGCAGACAAAAATAAGGAAAAAAAAGACAAAATCATGGAAAACACAGAAAAATTCATGTAAAAGGCAGACAAAACAATGGAAGAAATCAGGAAAATAATATAGAAACAAAATGTCAAAATAAACAACTAGAAATCATACAAAAATAGCAATTAGAAACCCAAAAGACAAAGAAGATTTCAGAAATAGACAGTGCAATAGAAGATTTGAGGAGCAAATCCAAAACAATGGAAGACCGGATCAGCAAAATTGAAGACAAATACTTGGATACCACTTGGAGGAAAAATTAGAGAAAAGAACAAAGAAAAAGGAAGAAACACTGATAATGATGTGGGATACAATCAAAATAAGGACTCTGCATGTGACCAGAGTTCCAGAACAGGGGAAGAAAGTGGAAAGTACAAAGAGAATCATTGAAGATGTGCTGACAGAAAGCTTCCCTAAATATCAAGAAAGATGAAAAGCCGATTATCAAGAAGCTCCACGAACCCCATACAAGACAGGCTCCAAAAGAAAAACACCAAGACATATCAAAATCACACTCATTGAAACCAAAGGAAGAATACTGAGAGCAGCTAGAGAAAGATGAAAAGTCACATACAAAGGGGGAAAAATAAGACTAAGCTCTGATTACACGGCAGAAATCATGCAGGCAAGAAGGCAATGGGATGACATAAATAAAATCTTGAAAGAAAAAAATGCCAACCAAGAATAATATAACCCACAAAACGCTCACTTAAACGTAATGGCAAATTTAGGACATTTCCAGATAAACAGAAATAAAGGGAATACATAAAAACCAAATCAAATTTACAAGAATTACAAGGGGGTCCTTAGGTTAGAGAGCAAACAATATCAGACAACAACCTGAATCTAGCACATAAGACAGCATCATCCAGGTACCAACCTAGATATGAACTCCCAAGGATAAAGCAAAGCTAAAAAACTTAAAACGGAACCAGAGGTGTCAGTTTGTAAATGAAAACGATGTCAGAACAAAGGAAGAGGGAATAAACAGTGCAGGTATAGAACTTTGAAAGGGAGAGGAATCAAGGCATTATCAAGTGATAAAAGACTGGTTTAAACTTAGGAAGATATGGGTAAATTTCAAGGTAACCACGAAGAAAGCTAAGAAATCTACTCATCAAAATGAAGAAAAAATAAAGTCTTAGTAAATACAAAATCTATAAAAATGAAAGAAAGAAACAAAACAATACACAAAAGGACTTCAACACAGTAAAGTAAGAGGAACAAAGAAAACATCAGCACCAAAAAAAAGAACTACAAAATGACAGCAATAAACTCATACCTGTCAATAATCACACAGAACTTAAATGGCTTAAATGCACCCATAAAGAGACAGAGAGTGACAGAATGGATGAAAACAACAGGATCTGTCAAAGCACTGTCTACAAGAGACACACCTTAGAAACAAAGACATGAATTTATGAAAAATCAAAGGATAGAAAAAAGTATATCAAATAAACAACTACCAGAAAAGAACAGGACTGGCAATACTAATCTCAGATAAAATAGAATTTAAAACAAAATCCACCATAAAAGACAAAGAAGGACATTATATAATAATTAAAGGGACAATCTACCATGAGACATAACTATAATAAATATCTAGGCACCAAATCACAGGGCTCCAAAACACATAAAACAAACTCTAACAGCACTGAAAAGAGAAATTGATAGTTACACAATAATAGTAGAAGATTTCAACACACCACTTTCAGTAAAGGACAGAACATCTAGAAAGAAACTCAACAAAAGTACAGAAGATCTAAAAACATCAATCAACAAACAACACCCCACAGACATGCATAGAACTCTCCACCCAACAGTAGCAAAGTACACATTCTTTTCCAACACACATGGAATATTCTCCAGAACACACATCTTAGGCCACAAAGCACCCCTCAAAAAAATCAAACATTGAGATAATAGAAAGTACCATCAAAGTAGAAATTAATAACAGAAAGAGCAAGGAAAAAAAATCAAACACATGGAAACTAAATAACACCCTGCTTAAAAACCACTGGGTAATTGAAGAAACCCCTAAGGCCAAAGATGAAGAAATTGAAGATTTTTACCAATTTCTGCAGTCTGAAATCGATCAAACATGCAATCAGGATGCACTGATAATTACTGGTGATTGGAATGCGAAAGTTGGAAACAAAGAAGAAGGATCAGTAGTTGGAAAACGTGGCCTTGGTGATAGAAACGATGCTGGAGATCACATGATTGAATTTTGCAAGACCAACGACTTCTTCAATGCAAATCCTTTTTCACCAGCATAAATGGCAACTATACACACGGACTTCACTAGATGGAATACGCAGGAATCCAATCAACTACATCTGTGGAAAGAAACTATGCAAAAGCTCAATATCATCAGTTAGAACAAGGCCAGGCGCCAGCTGCTGATCACACCATCAATTACTTATGTGCAAATCCGAGTTAAAACTGAAGAAAATTAGGACAAGTCCATGAGAGCCAAAATACGACCTTTAATATATCTCACCTGAATTTAGAGACCATCTCAAGAATAGATTTGATGGATTGAACACTAATCACCAAAGACCAGAGGAGTTGTGGAATGACATCAAGGACATCATACATGAAGAAAGCAAGAGGTCATTAAAAGGACAAGAGAGAAAGAAAAAACCTAAATGGCTGACAGAACAGATTGAAACTTGCTCTTGAATGTTGAGTAGCTAAAGTGAAAGGAAAAACTGATGAAGTAAAAGAGCTGAACAGAAGATTTCAAAGGGAGAATCGAGAAGACAAAGTAAAGTATTATGATGAGATGTCCAAAGAGCTGGAGTTAGAAAACCAAAAGGGAAGAATGTGCTTGGCATGTCTCAAGCTGAAAGAACTGAAGAAAAAATTCAAGCCTCCAGTTGCAATATTGAAGGATTCTAGGGGGAAATATCAAACAATGCAAGAAGCATCAAAAGAAGATGGAAGGAATACACAGAGTCACTATACCAAAAAGAATTGGTTGATGTTCAACCATTTCAAGAGGTAACATACGATCAGGAGCAGATAGTACTGAAGGAAGAAGTCCGAGCTGCACTGAAGGCTCCAGGAATTGACGGAATACCAATTGAAATCCTTCAACACAGAGATGCACATTAGAAGTGCTCGCTGCACTATGCCAAGAAATTTGGAAGATAGCTACCAGGCCAACCAACTGGAAGAGATCCATATTTATTCCTATTTGCAAGAAAGGTGATCCAACCAAATGTGGAAATTATCAAACAATATCGTTAATATCACATGCAAGCAAACTTTTGCTGAAGATCATTCAAAAGCAGCTGCAGCAGTATATCAACAGGCAACTGCCAGAAATCCAGGCCAGATTCAGAAGAGGACGTGGAACCAGGGATATCATTGCTGACGTCAGATGGACCCTGGCTGAAAGCTGAGAATACCAGAAGGATGTTTACCTGTGTTTTATTGACTATGCTAAGGCATTCGACTATGTGGATCATAACAAATTATGGATAACATCGCGAAGAATAGGAATTCTAGAACACTTAATTTTTTTAATTGTGCTCATGAGAAACCTTTACATAGATCAAGAGACAGTTGTTCGTATAGAACAAGGGGATACTGCATGGTTTAAAATTAGGAAAGGTGTGCATCAGGGTTGTATTCTTTCACCATACCTATTCAATCTGTATGCTGAGCAAATAATCCGAGAAGCTGGACTATATGAGGAAGAATGGGGCATCAGGATTAGAGGAAGACTCATTAACAACCTGCGTTATGCAGATGACACAACCTTGCTTGCTAAAGTGAAGAGGACTTGAAGCACTCACTAATGAAGATCAAAGACCACAGCCTTCAGTATGGATTGCACCTCAACATAAAGAAAACAAAAATCCTCACAACTGGACCAATGAGCAACATCGTGATAAACAGAGAAAAGATTGAAGTTGTCAAGGATTTCATTTGACTTGGATCCACAATCAACAGCCATGGAAGCAGCAGTCAAGAAATCAAAAGACACATTGCATTGGGTAAATCTGCTGCAAAGGACCTCTTCAAAGTGTTGAAGAGCAAAGATGTCACCTTGAAGACTAAGGTGTGCCTGACCCAAGCCATGGTATTTTCAATCGCATCATATGCATGTGAAAGCTGGACAATGAATAAGGAAGAGCAAAGAAGAGTTGACGCCCTTGAATTGTGGTGTTGGTGAAGAATATTAAATATACCATGGACTGCCAAAAGAACAAATAAATCTGTCTTGGAAGAAGTGCAGCCAGAATGCTCCTTAGAGACAAGGATGGCGAGACT
The DNA here is from genome assembly GCF_030014295.1 of Loxodonta africana. Taxonomy (NCBI): domain Eukaryota; kingdom Metazoa; phylum Chordata; class Mammalia; order Proboscidea; family Elephantidae; genus Loxodonta; species Loxodonta africana. Next base: position 169,225,301 of record NC_087345.1, on the reverse strand, counting down.
GTATCTTACATACTTTGGACATGTTGTCAGGAGGGATCAGTCCCTGGAGAAGGACATCATGCTTGGAAGGGTACAGGGTCAGCGGAAAAGAGGAAGACCTTCAACGAAATGGATTGACACAGTGGCTGCAACAACGATCTCAAGCATAACAACGATTGTAAGAATGGCTCAGGACCCGGCAGTGTTTCGTTCTGTTGTGCATAGGGTCGCTATGAGTCGGAACTGACTCAATGGCACCTAACAACAACAACAACATGGCTTGGGTCAGGTGAACCTTAGTTCAAGGTGACATCTTTGCATTTCAACACTTTAAAGAGGTCGTTTGCTGCAGATTTGCCCAATGCAATGCATCTTTTGATTTCTTGACTATTGCTTCCATGGTTGTCAATTGGGGATCCAGGCAAAATGAAATCCTTGACAACTTCAATCTTTTCTCCATTTATCATGATGTGGCTTATTGGTCCACTTGTGAGGATTTTTGTTTTCTTTATGTTGAGGTGCAATCCATACTGAAGGCTGTGGTCTTTGATCTTTATCAGTAAGAGCTTCAAGTCCTCTTCACTTTCAGCAAGCAAGGTTGTGTTATCTGCATAACGCAGGTTGTTAATAAGTCTTCCTCCAATCCCAATGCCCCATTCTTCTTCATATATTTGCTCCGCATATGGATTGAACAGGTGTGGTGAAAGGACACAACCCTGACACACACCTTTCCTGACTTTAAACCATGCAGTATCCCCTTGTTCTGTCTGAACAACTGCCTCCTCACATATGTACAGGTTCCTCATGAGCACAATTAAGTGTTCTGGAATTCCCATTCTTTGCAATGTTATCCATAATTCGTTATGATCCACACAGTCGAATGCCTTAGCATAGTCAATAAAACACAGGTAAACATCCTTCTGGTATTCTCTGCTTTCAGCCAAGATTCATCTGACATCAGGAATGATATCCCTGGTTCCACGTCCTCTTCTAAATCTAACCTGAATTTCTGGCAGTTCCCTGTCAATATACTGCTGCAGCCCCTTTTGAACACTCTTCAGCAAAAGCTAGCTTGCATGTGATATTAATGATACTGTTCATCAACTATTATTGTGTTTTAAATGTAGGTTTACAGAACAAACTAGCTTTTCATTAAAGACTTAGCACACATATTGTTTTGTGACACTGGTTACCAAGCCCACGACATGTCAACACTCTCCCTTCTCAACCTTGGGTTCCCTGTTATCAGCTTTCCTGTCCCCTCCTGTCTTCTACTCCTTGCCCCTGGGCGGGTGTGCCCATTTAGTCTTGTTTTGTTTTATGGGCCTGTCTAATCTTTGTCTGAAGGATGGACCTCAGAAGTTACTACATTACTGAGGTAAAAGGGTGTCCATGGTCCATACTGTCAGGGTTTCTCCATTCTCTGTCAGGCCAGGAAGTCTGGTCTTTTTTTTTTTTTTTGAAACTCATAGAAAATGATAACACTATTAGCAGAGCACAAGGGGTAGACTAGAGGGACCTGGGTATCTCCGCATGGGCTCTGACAACAAGTTTATTACCTTTTATTTAGTCACATAATTATGATAAGAAAAATAAAGTAAAATATTTTCAATACTAATGAGAAATAACCTGTTTACATAAATAAAATTTCTTTATATTAGGCTTTATACTTATAGTATCTATATGCAATTTCTCATGAGATCTTAGTGATAAGCTCTTCAATTCTTTTTTTTTTTCTTGTACTTTATATGAAGGTTTACAGAACAAACCAGCTTCTCATTAAACAATTAGTACACATATTGTTTTGTAACATTGGTTACCAACCCCATGACATGTCATCACTCTCCCTTCTCAACCTTGAGTTTCCTGTTACCAATTTTTCTGTTCCTTCCTGTCTTCTAGTCCTTGCCCCTGGGCTGGTGTACACTTTTAGTCTTGTTTTGTTTTATGGGCCTGTCTAATCTTAGTCTGAAGGGTGAACATCAGGAGTGACTTCATTACTGAGTTAAAAAAATGTCCAGGGGCCATACTCTCAGGGTTTCTCCAGTCTCTGTCAGGCCGGTAATTCTATGGAGCATAGTTCTACTCTGACACATATGGGGTTGCCATGACTTGAAATCAATATGATGGCAAATGGCTTTTTTGTTTTATTTTGTTTTGTTTAAGCTTATGTTATAGATATAGATATACAGATGTAGATATACTGCCATTGTCTTACTGTATCCCGATACCTAGAATAGTATGATACATAGTATTTAGTGCTGCTATAACAGAAACACCACAAATCGGTGGCTTTAACAAACAGAGCTTTGCTTTCTCACAGTTTAGGAGACTAGAAGTCCCAATTCAGAGCACTGGCTCTCAGAAAAGTTTTCTGTCGACTCTGAAGGAATTGTCTCTTCTGTTTCTACCTTCTGATTCCTTGGAGATCTTCATATGGCTTGGCATCAATCTTCCTCCATCTCTGCTTCCCAGCTTGCTTGTTTAATTTCTTTTACATCTCAAAAGAGATTGTTTCAAGATGCGCCCTACACTAATCCTGCCTCATTAACATAAAAAAGACAACCTATTCCCTAATCAGAATATAACCACAGGCATAGAGATCAGGATTTACAACAGTTATTTTTAGAGAACACAATTCAATCCATAACACATAGTAAGAATTTAGTGAATAAACAAGTTCCTCAATTTCTTTACTTTTTTTTTTTTTCTGTGTCTACCACACCTGTCGGATTCCAAAAGAGATGATGGCAGAGATCGATACTTGTCCTTTAATAGGCATTCTTTCCTTTTTTAATTTTATTAACAGACATCCTTCACATATACACACAACCAAGCATTTACTGGGCACATGGCCTCCAAGCTAGAAACTAAATTCCAAGGATCCGTAGTGGCTAGGTGGGGCCATGTAAATTCTGGTCAATGGGATTTGAGTGGAAGTGAAGTGGGCAACTTCTGCCTCATGTTCTTAGAAGGAATCTGCTTTCCTTCTACTTCCTTTTAGCTTCTCCTCAGAGGCTGAGTCAAGATTGGTGATGACAAGCCGGGTCCCATCATGCAATTGAAAGAGTGGAAAGGTCATAACATAGAAGAACTCTGGAATCCTGGTTGACCTTGAGGAGCAGACAAGTCTTCTACTCCCAGACTGCTTAACAGCACAATCTTTTACACATGAGAGAAATCAAACTTCTGTATCATTTTGTTATTGGTGGTGTTAGGTACCATCAAGTTGGTTCCAATTCATAACCATCCTATATATGACAGAATGAAGCACTGCCCAATCCTGTGTCATCCTCACAATCATTGTGATAATTGAGAACATTGTTGCAGCCACTGTGTCAATTCATGTCGTTGAGGATTTCCACTTTTTTGTTAACACTTTTCTTTACCAAACATGATGTCCTTCTCCAGTAACTGGTCCCTCCTGATAACATGTCCAAAGTATGTGAGAAAAAGTCTCACCATCTTCAATTCTAAGGAGAATTCTTGTTGTACTTCTTCCAAGACAGATTTGTTCGTTTTTCTGGTAGTCCATGGTATAGTCAATCTTCTTCACCAGCACTATAATTCAAAGGCATGGGTTCTTCTTTGATCTTCCTTATTCATTCTCCAGCTTTCACATGCATATGAGGTGATTGAAAACACTATGACTTGGGTCAGGAGCACCTTAATCCTTAAAGTGACACCTTTGCTTTTTAACATGTTAAACAGGTCGTTTGCAGCAGGTTTGCCCAATGAAATGCATCATTTGATTTCTTGGCTGCTGCTTCCATGGCCATTGATTATGAAATCTTTTGAAACTTTAGAATTTTCTCATTTATTATGATATTGCTTATTGGTCCAGTTGAGAGGATTTTTATTTTCTCTGTGGCGAAGTGTAATCCATGCTGAAAGCTGTGGCCTTTACTCTTCATCCGTAAGTGCTTCAAGTCCTCTTCACTTTCAGCAAGCAATGCTGTGTCATCTGCTTATCGCAGATTGTTAATGAACCTTCCTCCAATTCTGATGCTGCGTTCTTCTTCATATAGTCCAGCTTCTGAAATTATTTGCTCAGCATACAGATTGAATAAGTATACTAAAATGATACAATCCTGACACATCTTTCTTGGACTGAAGACAGGTTCCTCATGGGAACTATTATGTGTTCTGAAATTCCCATTCTTTGCGATGTTACCTTTAATTTGATATAATCCACACAGTCAAATGCCTTTGCGTAGTCAATAAAACACATGTAAACATCTTTCTGGTATTCTCTGCTTTCAGTCAGGATCCATCCAACATCAGCAATGATATTCCTTGTTCCATGTCCTCTTCTAAATCTGCATTGAATTTCTGGCAGTTCCCTGTCAATGTACTGCTGCAACTGTTTTTGAACTATCTTCAGCAAAATTTTAACCACGTTCTACTGGATCACCTTTCTTTGGAATGAATACAAATATGGATCTCATCCAGTCGGTTGGTCAGGTAGCTAGCTGTCTTCCAAGCTTCTTGGCAGAGATGAGTGAGCACTTCCAGTGCTGCATCTGTTTGTTGAAACATCTCAATGCCTTCAGTGCAGCTTGGAATTCTTCCTTCAGAACCATGGGTTCTTGATCATATACTGCCTCCTAAAATGGAGAGAACACTACTAGGAATATATCCTAGAGAAATAAGAGCCCTCACACAAATAGACATATACACACCCATGTTCATTGCAGCATTATTCACAATAGCAAAAAGATGGAAACAACCTAGGTGCCCATCAATAGACAAATGGATAAACAAACTATGGTACATACACACAATGGAATACTATGCCACAATAAAGAACAGTGGTGAATCTTCACAACATCTCACAAAATGGATGAATCTGGAGGGCATTATGCTGAGTGAAATAAGTCAATCACACTAGGACAAATATTGTATGAGACCACTGTTATAAAAACTCATGAAAAGATTTACACAGAAAAAGAACAGTCTTTGATGTTTAAGGGGGAAAGGAATAGTGGGGAGTGGAGGGGAAAACACTAAGTAGACAACAAATAAGCGGTAACTATGGTGAAGAGTAAGACAGTACACAAAACTGGGCAAGTCAGCACAACTTGACCAAGGCGAGGTCATGGAAGCTCCATAGACATATCAAAACTCCCTAAGGGACCAAATTACTGGGCTGAAGGCTGGGGACAGTAGTCTTGGGGGACATTCAACTCTATTGGCATAACATAGTTTATACAGAAAATTTTCTACTTCCTACAATCCACCAGGCATTCCTTGGAAACTCTATGGGGCAGTTCTACTCTGTCCTATAGGGTCGCTATGAGTCAGAATTGACTCGGCAGCACTGGGTTTTTTTTCTTTTTTTCTTTTTTTTTTGGTACTTTTGTTAAGTAGCATCTGTGGTCTTAAAAGCTTTCAAGCAGCCATCTAAGATATTTCCCTGGTCTCACCCTGTCTGGAGCAAGAAAGAATGAAGAAAACCAAAGATACAAGGGAAAGATCAGTCCAAAGGACTAATGGACCACAACTACCACAGCCTCCATCAGACTGAGTCCAGCACAACTAGATGGTACCCAGCTACCACCGCTGACTGCTCTGAAAGGGATCACAAAAGAGGATCCCAGACAGAGCTAGAGAAAAATGTAGAACAAAATTCTAACACACACACACAAAAGAGCAGACTTACTGGTCTAACAGAGACTGGAGAAACCCGAGTATGGCCCCCCAAACTCCCTTTTAACTAGGTACTGAATTCACTCCTGAGGTTCACCCTTCATCCAAACATTAGACATAAAACAAAATGAGAGTAAATGGGCAGACCAGCCATGGGCAAGGACTAGAAGGCAGGAAGGGACATGAAAGCTGGTAATGGGGAACCCAATGTCGAGAAGGGGAAAATGTTGACATGTCGTGGGGTTGACAACTAATGTCACAAAACAATATGTGTATTAATTGTTTAATGAGAAACTAATTTTCTCTGTAAACCCTCATCTAAAATACAATGAAATAAATAAATAAGATACCAAACAGTCCACTTATTCACCTCTGCTGATAAAAATAGTAATTTTTAATACCCATGTGTTGCAGGTTGGGTTCTCCAGAAGTAGACACCAAGATATACCTTGAGGTACAAGATGTTTTATTTGGAATTAACACCTGTGAAAGCAGGAAGGCAGAAGCAGAGTCAGGCAGAGTGCCAGACTGAATGGTGATGCAGAGAATTAACATAACACTTTCCTGTTAGATGGTAATCTCTGTTCTCTGGGCACACAACGATTCAGTCACTTTACAAAAAGAAAGCTCAAGGTCTAACTTTACTCTCTTTCTATATCATTCATGTAACAATTTTTAGTAAAGATTTATAAGCCTTTTTAAAACTGAAGAACCCCACTAACATTGCATACAACTACATTTTCTTTAAAACACTAGTGTTTTTTTAGACCAATTACATCAATTATGTTGTGCAACCAACACCAATATCCATTGCCAAGTTTTCCATTACCATAAACAGAAACTCAATGATTTCACCCTTTCTCTGTCCCTCCACCCCTCGTAACACTTAAACCCTGATCTCTATACATTTGCCTCACTTCTCTCCTGACTTCAGAACATTATTGTACTCTGCCTGAGTATAATAGTGTCTCCCAATTCACCAATGTCTCTATTCCTCAAAAAAATTCTTTACTTTCACTTTTAACAGAGTGTAAGTCTGATGCTTCTCCTACAACATTTCTGGCATCAGAAACAGGATTTTGAAGGTGAATTGACCTCTGTGACCCCTGAGGTGCTGGGGATTCAGGCGTATGGTACTGGGAAGAACATCCTTGGACTCTCCATCTTCACAAAGGGTTCTTAGTAGTTATAGCAAAGTAAATAACCTTTCGGGCCCAAGCCACTGCTCTGTTTGTGTACAGGCCCTCTGGAGTTTTATTGCTGGATTGGTTTTTCTCCTAGGATTTTGTATTTCTATCTCTTTGTGATTGAAATTTGGCATAGGTTTCACGTGATTGCTGCCAAGGTAACTTGGAGTCTCTTGCTATGCACTTGTTTCATCCTGAGAAACGAAGAGCTCCAGTCTTTGTTTTAATTTGCACTGCCTTCTGTAAAATGAGTGATACTAAATCTAACAGTGGTCTAGAGTTTCCATCTGCGACCCCCGATCATTACATGAACAAACATTTTGGTCCCTTAATGCATTTGTTTCTACCTGCTTGGCACAACCTGACTCCAGGCAGTCTGGAAAACCAGTGGTCACTTTAGAGAAATTTTGAACTTTCTAAGTTACTTTTCCTGTGCAGAAAGTTAGAAGATAAAGGCTACCTCATTAAACAGATTCAATGATGTGCCTATTTTGATTGGTAGCTTGAGGCCTCTAAGAGACATCAAGATGGCAAAATACCTGCCCTGCAAGATACTGCTTCTATATTAACAAAACAAAGAATTACAATGTCAGAGCTCTGTAAACACCCTTTCTGCCCCACTGTTGGCTCCAACTTTTACTTCTCTGTACCCTTCTTTGCCTTCTATTCTCCCGATAATACTTGGTCTGAAATTCCCTTTTTCCCAAAGAAACTACTAAAAATTTAAAGCCCATTCCTAAATGTCCTTTAAACTCCACCCTGCAGATTCCAGAATGGACAACAAGGAAGATCCTAATAACACTAGTGTATCCTTTGACCCTTGGACTCCCACAGAATTGCATAGTATTGTTAAGGATTTTCCAGAATTATGCAAAGACCCTTATAAATTTACTGAGTAATTTAAGATTCTTATTGAGGTTTATCAGCCTGGGCTGCCAAATTTATATCCATTAATTCATATGTTAACTGATCCCAGAGAAGACCACTTATGGTTAGAACATGCTGAATGGAAAAATCCTATAAACAATTTAGCTCTAGATATGGATAAAACAGCTGATACATTGCTTGAGGACACCTGAAACATGGACAAAAGATTGCTTGAAGCCATTCCAAGGCTTTTCCTCCAACAATAGATTGGATTAAAATTTACACATGAATACAAAACAAAGACGAGAGTGTTTGTGACAGTCAAACTTGATTACTTAAAAATTTTTCTGAACATTCGGGTCTTGATCCAATGGCTCCGGGAGCTACATGAGCTTTCATCTTTTTTTTTCCAATTCATTTTTATTTTGAGCATTTTATTGTTGTTTAGGTGAAAGTTTACAGAGCAAATTAGTTTACCATTCAGCAATATATACATGGTTTGTCTCATGACATTGGTTGCAAACCCCTGAATATGTCAGCACTGTCCCCACTTCCTCCCTGGGTTCTCCATGTCCATTTGCCTAGCTTTCCTGCCCCTACCATCGTTTGAACTTTGCTTTTGGGAAAATGCTGCCCTTTAGGTCTCATACAGTTGATTGTTCTGAGGTATATATTCTTCACTGGTGTTATTGTTCATTTTACAGGCCTGGCTATATTGTGATCTTTGGGAGTGATTTCAGTTCCAGTTTGAAGAGTGTGTAAGGGCCATAGTTTCAGTGGTTCCACAAATCCCTATCAGACCGGTAAGTCTGGTTGTATTTATGAGTTTGAATTTTGTTCTATGTTTCCCTCTCACTCTGTCCATGACCTACTATTATGGTCCCGGTCAGAGTGATTGGTAGTAGTACATGGGCGTAATCTAGTTCTTCTGATCTCAGGCTTGTGGAGGCAGTGGTTCATGTAGTTCATTAGTGCTTTGAACTAATTATTTCCTTGAGTCTTTGGTTTTCTTCACTCTCGTTTGCTCTGGATAGGAAGAAACCAATTGTATCTTAGATGGCCACTCACAAGCTTTTAAGACCCCAGTCACTACTTACCAAGGTAGGATGTAGAACATTGTCTATATGGATTATGATGGGCCAATTGATCTAGATGTCCCCCAAGACTATGGCCCCCAGCCTTCAAACCCAGTATCTCAGTCCCAGGAGGTGACACGTACTAACTTTAGTGAAGGGAAAGATGACACACAATATGTAGGAAGTCAGCAAAACATAATCAAGGTAAAGGAAGATGCTGAAAGGCATGCAAGATTAAAAGACAACAATGGTATATATTAATACATATACAATCCTGCAACAACAGTAATAACAAATACTAATGTATGAGTTGATACATAGGTAGATATGTAAGCTGAACACTGGTGGGAGAGTGTTTGGAAGTATACTTACACACATATATACGTGTACATGCTGCAAATATATCCATGAATGCAATAGTGCACACAGGGGACACAGACATGAAAACTCCTTAACCATAACCATACAGGAACTGTTAATGCAATGTTTATATCTGGTCTTAAATCTGAAATATCAGCTTTGGTAAAAAGGCACCACTTAGTTTGGAAAGCAGCCCCCATTACAGAATTGACCAGTCTGGCTCATGAGCTTTCTCAAATCTTGAAAGCCAAACAAACCTTGAAGGTTAATAAACTAATGGGACTTCAATTACAACAGCTGCAAGGATCCAATCAAACAAGAAAGTTTAAACCCTCCAATGGACCTAAAACTGGTCTTTGCCACTGTTTTAGTTATCTACTGCATCTATAACAGACACACCACAGGTGGTTGGCTTTAACAAAGATGAATTTATTCTCTCACAGTCTAGGAGGCTAGAAGTCTGAATTCAGGGTGCCAGGCCCAGGGGAAGGCTTTTTCTCTCTGTCAGCTCTGGGGGAAGATCCTTGTCTTCAATCTTCCCCTGGTCTAGAAGCTTCTCAACACAGGTACCTCGGGTCCAAAAGACATGCTCCCCTCCTGGTTCTTCATTCTTGGTATTATGAGGTCTCCCTGTCTCTCTGCTCACTTCTCTCTTTTTTATCTCAAAAGAGATTGTCTCAAAATGCAACCTATCTTAGAGATTGAGTCCTGCCTCATTAACATCTTGGTTAGCAGCCATAGCACTTAACCACTACTCCACCAGGGTTTCCCATTAACATCATAGAGGTTATAATTTACAGCACATAGGAAATTGACAAAATGGTGGGCAATCACACAATACTGAGAATCATGGCCTAGCCAAGTTGACACACATTTTGGGGGGACACAATTCAATCCATAACAGCCACTATTGTAAAAACCTGGTCATTGGAAAAATAAATGCTTTAAATTGAAGAATAGACAGAAATCTTCCTCACCAACTGCCCCTGCAACTCCTAATTTAGAATGAATGGGTTCCAAGGACACTTCAGGGACTTTTCCCATGGTGACTCCAAACCCTCAAGGGGAAACAACTATGTGCATTAATGGAGAACTCTGTCAATTTTTAATTATATAGGAGCCACCCTGTCTGCTGTTAACCCCACTTTGTTTACAAAATCCCCTCTCAGAGTACAAAAACCTCAAAAATAGTGGGGGTTACTAATAAAGAACAAACATTACTTCATTCTCAACCTGTGCCAATATTTTCACCATTTTTTACTTAGCTCTGATATACCTGTTAATCTAATAACCACCACAGGAAGAGTTATTTTACCTAAATTGAACTGTCATCCACAATTTAATGAAAATGGGGAAATATTATGAATCTTGCCTGAAAATTGGAACCTGATAGACATAAACTTAGATATAGACAACACTCAAAGAGAAGAGGCTATTTGCCATATTCAAGACCTTACTATGGTCCTTCAAAATTCTGCTCATTCCAGCTCCCTCTCCCTTGAAATGATTTCTCAGATCCCCAAAACCTTATGGACCACAACATTCACAGACACTGGTCAAGTTTTTTTAGCTAAACCAATTACAATCGAAGTAGACACATCTAAGACTTTACCAAAGATTTTCCAGTACCCACTCAAATAAGAAGCAAAACAAATACTGACTCTTATTATTCAGGATTTTCCTTCCAAAGGCTCAAGCATCCCCTGCACTAGTCCTTGCAACACTCCTGTCCTTCCAGTTAAGAAGCCAAATAATAGAGGTTGGAGATTTGTTTAGGATTTGCATGCAATCAACTGCATTGTTATTCCTAGATTCCTGGTTTTCCCTAAGCCACATTTGCTACTTTCCAACGTCCTCCCTGATGTGGCATATTTCAGTATGATAGATCATCGTAGTGCATTTTTCAGCATCCCTGTGGACCTTGAAACCAATATTTGTAGTCCAATATTTGTGGACTGTTATGCCTCAAGGATTTACTGAATCCCCCACTTATTTTTCTCAGATTTTCCATGCAGATTTGCAACCTTTGCAATACAAAGAAATCTACATTATTAAATATGTTGATGATCTGCTGTTTGCTCCACCTATCGACAGATTTGACTTGAATTGACTTGAGGACAGTATAAAACCCAAAACAAAAAACCCAGTACCCTCGAGTCGATTCTGACTCATAGCGACCCTATAGGACAGTAGAGTCTTATTAAAATATTTAGCTGCTGGAGGACACAAGGTTTCTGAAGGAAAATTACAATTAATACAGCCGTCTGTCAAATATTTAGATCATCTGATTTCCGTAGAGGCATTTCTATTGACCCCAAGAGAAATGGAGCTATTACTGCTTTTCCTTTACCTAAAACAAAGAAATAACATTGGGCATTTTTTAGGTATTGTGGTTACTGTCCAGCATGGATCACTAACTTTTCTAAATGACTCAATCTTTATACAAATATTTGAAAACTTTCAACCCTGAACCATTCCATCTTACCTTAGAAGACAAATAGACTGTAAATAAAAGAGGCCTTCGTTAATACACCTGCTTTAAGGTTTCCGAACTACCATTTTTTCTTTTCTTTATTTGTACATGAAGTTTCTGGTAATGCATTAGGTGTTCTTACAAAGAAACATGGAGGGCAGTATAGGCCTGTAGGTTATTATGGCCTGAAGCTAGACCCTCTAGCTAGAACTTGCTCTCCTTGCTTCAGAGCTATAGCAGCTAAAGCAAAACTTGTAGAAACCATTGCAGATATAGTCTTGGATAATTTTTTAGATATATATGTACCCCCATACTGTGTCTACTTTAAATATTCTTTAACCCTACATTTATCTTCCAGTAGGCTTACCTCCTATGAGGTTCTTCTGGCAGCCTCAAATATTGGACTACATACAATGGCTCCTTTAAGCCCATCCACTCTTCTCTCTGTAACTGATGAAGATGATAGCCCTTCCCACAATTGTTTAGATCTAACTGAGCAGCTTTTTACGACCCTGTAGTGATTTAAAAGAAAGTCCTTTAACAAATCCTGAGTATGATTTCATTTGTAGATGGTTCCTATTTGAAACCGGCCCTGCCTCTCATTATCAGGCTGGTTATGCTGTTAAAACATCTACTGAGCTCCTTGAAAGCCAGCCAATCTCTAAAGTTACTTCTGCCCAATAAGCAATTAATTACTAGAGCCTGGGAAACCCTGGTAGAATAGTGGTTAACAGCTACGGCTGCTAACCAAACATCGGCAGTTCGAATCCACCAGGCGCTCCTGGAAACCCTATGGGGCAGTTCTACTCTGTCCTTTATGGTCGCTATGAGTCAGAGTCAACTCGTTGGCAATGGGTTTGGTTTTTGGTTTTTTGACTAGAGCCTGAAGACTCACGAAAGGGAAGTCTGTGAATGTTTACATGGATTTTAAATATGCTTTCAGAGTGAATCATGATTTTGGCTTGTTATGGAAACAAAGAGGGTTTTTAACCTCTTCTACTAAAAATGTGACTTTAGTAGCAGATCTTTCAGATGCATTATGGATCCCTTATAAAATCACAGTAATCAAAATACAAGCACATCAGCTGAAGGGAGTGCCCCAAACTGAAGAAATAAGAAGAAATAATCTTACCAATGCAGCCGCAAAACAGGCTGCTTCCCAAATCATTGTTGCCCATATCATAACACAAGGAATTATAAAAGGGCATTTAAAAGAACCTACAGAGAATTATTCTCATGAAATAACTAGTATTTTTGTACCTGCCAGAGATAAACTTGGCCCAGTTAAATGAGACTGAAACATGAAAAAAGTCAGGTTGTTATCAAGACACTGACAATGAATTATGGTTAGGGCCAGGTGCTAGAATTGTTCTCCCTAAACTTTTACATGTCCCCATAATGAGAACCCTACATGAAAATACACATCTGGGGAGAGATAAAATGATTTGAATTTTTTTAGATACTGGTGGGGAAAGTTTTCTAAGATAGTTGAGCATGTGACCACTCATTGCTCTATTTGCCCATGTTAGAACCCTGGGAAACATCTTAAGATTTTACCTGGGCAATAGCCTTTGCCTTCTGGGCCTATGCTTGAATGGTTCTCAAATGGTTACAAATATGTCCTGGTAATGATTCGTAGATTTTCACATTGGGTAGAGGTTTTCCCTTGTCGATGTGCCACTACTAATTTAGTAGCAAAAAAGTTAATCTAAAACATAATACCTACATGGGGAATGCCAAAATCCCTTTGCAGTAACAGAAGAACCCACTTTACCAGATGAGTTATTCCATAATTATGCCAAATCTTCCTCATGTATCAAAGATTGCATTGTCACTATCATCCCCAACCCTCTGGGCTTGTAGAAAGAACCAACAGAGTAATAAAAAACCCAACTTGCTAAGCTTTCTGAATCCTTAGCTTTGCTTGGACTAAAATTCTCCTTTCAGTCCTTTTAAATTTGAGAAGCACTCCTTTGGGACCTCATTAGCTTACTCTTCATGAAACAATTACTGGAAGGCCTATGAGCCTCCCCTACATTGCCCCTACCAACCCTAACTTAGTACAACTTGAATTATTGAAATATTGCCAAACTTTAACACAATACTCTAAAAAACATTTTTTTTTTTTACAAATTAAAACAACCTTTGAATAACAAAAGCCTAATTCTTCTCCCTCACTTAATATTGTTCCAGGAGATTATGTTTCTTGGAAAAAACACCAATTAAATGATTCATTAAAACCTCTATGGAAAGGACCATATTTAGTTCTTTAACTAACCTCTGTGCAGTGAAACTAGAAGGAATTAACCCTTGGATTAATTCATCACAGTTGAAGAAAGCTAAAGCACCTATTTGGACTTGTCAACTGACAGTTTAGAAGGTTGGAAGTCTGGATTCAGGGCTCCAGTTCTAAGCGAATGCTGTCTGTCAGCCCTGGAGGAAGATCCACTTCTCAGCTTCTGTAGCCCCTTCTTCCTTGGTTCCTTGGCAATCTTCATGTGACATCTGTCTCCCCCCAATTTGTGCTTGATTCCATGTCTAATCTGCTCTTTTACAGCTCAAAAGTGGTTATGTTTAGGGCACACCTGACACTGGTATGACCTCTTTAACACAATAAAAAAACCCTATTCCCAAACAGAATTACATCCACAAGTACAGAGGGGGTTAGGATTCCAACTCATATTTCGGGTGGACACAATTCAATGCAAAACAAACTATTACTACTAATTGATTCTTAGTGGAATTTTGTACAGATTTCCAAATAAGCAATCAACACTGACTAAATTAATTGGGAAAGTGTTAAATTTAACAAAACTTACTTTTTTCTACTTTTTGATTAGTGAACATAAAATTTTTATTTTAATCAGAGATTTCAATTTTAGACCAGTATAATAAAATGAGTTAATATAAGGACTGTTTACTGACATATATCAATTCAAATGAATTAAGTTAGTTTAGAATGTCAATTTTAATACTTACCAAATTTGCCAGAATTTTTTAGGAAAAAAGTATATAATTTTAGGTAAGCTAACACAAGCTTAATTGAATCATGTTTATAATCTTGTACTTCTATTTTCATTCTGATCCAGCATGCTGCATGAATTTTTAAAAATGTTTCTTGTGGATTGGGGTCATTTCTCTTATAAATCTTATTTGATTGTTCCTCCACAAACAATTTTAAGGTTTGTAGAGTTGCATCTGGATCAAGCAGTTTAATTAGAGGAATTTGAACCTTTAGATCATGGAAGAGTTTACTTTGAATAGTCATAGCTGATATTGAGTTGATGCCTAATGAGGTAAGTGATGTGGACACTGTGATGTCTTTGAAATTTGTGTCATTGAATGCACTAACTAAAGAAGCGATATACTCATCTGTTGATATCTTAGTTAAAGAATGAGTAACAGTCGTACATGGGTCTTCCAGAGAATTGAATTCCTCTTGGGAAATTCTGAAGAAACGAATTCTGAGAGAAGGAACTTGGGGAAAGTTTTTCTGTAATCTCCTGAAGTTGAGTTTGACTACAGCTTGTTGAGAATTACTCAGAACTAAGCATTTTTCAAGGTACTCATGGATTTCAGGTATTTGAAGTGAAAGTGTTCCTTTGGTGGCTAAAACTTTTTGAAGGTGGTATTTATTTAGCAGTAATCCAAGATTCAAGGCCCCCATGTTAATTGATTGGCCGGCAAGACCACAGCTCCTCCAACAGTGACAGCAGATGTCCAGGAAAGAGTTAGCAGCAGCATAGTTGGCTTGTGTTGCATTCCCAAGAAAGGAAGAAGCAGACAAATAGCACACAGAGTAATCAAGTTCCTGCCCTCTGGCCACAAGGTGAAGATTTACTGCTCCAGCTACTTTGGGGCTTAACACTTTTTCAAATCGAGAGATGCTGAGAGCTTCAAGGGGCCCATCATCCAAGACTGCAGCACCATGAAAAACACCTTTTATTTCACTCTTAGGAAAGGTCTTTCCTATTGAATTTATTGCCTTTTCCACCTCGGAATGAAAACCAGCATGACACTGCAGGCTGATAATCCTGCATCCGTCATTCTGATTTTTCAGTAATTGCATCTCTTTCAACTGCTCAAGGTTGGATTTCACGGTGAAAGTATCACAACAGAACCACCTCCCTTCTGTACAATGAACATCACGGTTTCCAACGCAAGGCCAGAGAGCCCCCTGACACAACATATACTCCATTTGCCTTGAAGAGTTTTCTCCTTGCTCTACACATAGGTATTTGTGAAAGTTGACATTCTGGAACATTGCCTTTCAACACAGCCAGAGGGATGGCCATGCATGTGAAATACGAAGACAGGGCAGGATTGGCCAATGCAATTTGTTGAAAAAGAGAGTGAGCCAAATTTTAATTATTTATCAAATTCATTGATTTCAACCACTGGCAGACAGATCTACTAGATGCTATCAGACAGGATTTCTGCAAAACCTGGCTAAGATTTAGAATGTGGGCCTGGATATGACTGTGACCATTATACAATAATTGCTGTAAAAATTCAGGCTGGTGTTGGCCACATAAAAATACCACAGCTCAGAGGTGGGGAAGGTTATACAGTGTTTCTTTGGAGAGTTCCTCTAGTGGTGGCACTAAAATGAGTGCCTGGCACTGTCCCACTCTTTGCCATAGACCAGCAGAGTGTGAGACAAATGTGGCTCCCCAGCCCACTTCCTCAGCAGCTAGGGTTAGCACCTCACCTAGAGCTGATCCTGGCTGTGAGGAGATGACAGCAAGTGTGGCGAGATGCTCAGCACTTAGTAAAATCTTGGTGAGAGTTTTCCAAGCTATTATGAAGTATGACACACAGGGTACATTTCTAAATACTGGAAACGTCTTGCTGTGAAAGCATACAGTCTCAGAAAGTAAGACCTTTGATGATGCCACAAGAGGAAAACAGGTGGCAATGTGATCACCAACCATCACTTCTTTAACATCCTTGCCTATGACTGTTACAGTATCGCTGAAGTCCAGGGCCAGTAATTTATGTTTCTCCATTGTGTCACCAGCCCAATACAATGTATTACCAAAATTACAGCTAGAGGTGCTAACGGGAAAATAATCTTCTGAGTGGATGCAGATTTTATCCATCTCAACTTCCACAGATCAGTCATCAAGCAGTGTGGGTTTGTATCTTCCTATCACAGCTGTCACCTCTATGACATTGTAGGGATCTGAACTACATAGAGTGAACCTCTCAGAGTTCTGGTGGCCCTTGTGAGGTTGGCTTTCATAAAGCCTTTCAAAGGAAGTATGCCTGATCTCAGGAATGAATATTCTCCCCTGATCAATACAGAGTTCTGGATAGTCCTTCCCTTCATGTTTAATAGCTTTTGCTAAACTTGCTATATCCTGTGGGCTTGTATCGCTAATATCTATCATCCAAAATGTAATATCTGGCACTTCAAGCAAAGAGGCTCTTGTCATGCCAGAGAGAACAAATCCTGGATTAATGTGATCCACATTTCTCATTGTTCTATAAGTGATTACTGTCACAGAACAATCAACATTTTTGTCTTTTAAGGGCAAAATAAGTTGACAAAATGCTTCACAGCACTCTGTTAGGTATTGAAGAAGTGTTCCTGGGATCTCTTCATTTACTTTTTAAATTCCCCACATAAATAAAATGTGATGGAAGTTCCTGATTTCAGTTTTCATCATATCACCTACTGTCATCTCAGAATCTTGACTTGTTTCCCATTCCTGAAACCCAATATACTTGGAGTCACAAGGCAAATATTTTTTAAGCTGTTGAGCTATTCCAGATGTATCCATTAGAACTAGGCATGGATGTATTTCACCAGAGTTCCCAGGCATCTGAATGAGTGGTATTTGCTTCCATGTTTTCTAGAAGGAAGTTATCATTAGATTGCCTTTTTTAACTATACATGAAACCAATCTCTTCCGGTCTTGCTAAAATGGAACCATATTTGTCTATAAAGAACTCACACACTTCAAAGTAGTTTTCTGTACATTTAGTTACTCTTATGTATATATTCATTTCCTCTTCCAAAGTTTTTAAAACTGTCAACTTGCCTATCTTTGATGGAAAGCTAGTTTTTGCCCGAATTTTTCTGTCTCTTGTGGCCACGACAAAAGCCATTTGCAAGAAACAATCTAATAGCACTGGATGGATATGATATTCATACATTTCTCTTTGGAGATCTTCATTAACTTTGATAGTTGCTATGCCTTCCTTCGGCTCATGACAAAATGAAATGGCGTTTAACTGTTTGACGATAGCACCATATTGAAAACCAACATGGAAGAGTCTGTCATAAACTTCATCACTGGTTAGAATCAACTTACACCTTTGAAAGATGCTTCTGAGAGAAATATGCTTTTTTTCACTCAGAGTTCTTTTGATTTTTGTAACTTCCCCTGTTGCATAAACTGCAGATGAGGAAGAGGTTATTTCAAATTTTGTTTTTGTTTCTTCTGTTTCCAACTGCACCTTTATATTTAAGAAATTTTGGCTCATCACACAGGGAGCTAAGAAGCTCACTCTTACCTGATATGTACTCAGAAGTACTCTGGGCCTTAAGCTGTAGATCATACAAACCAAACCAAGTTCCACAAATCAGGAGCCAGGAACCAAAGGAGTCCCATTGTGTTTGTGCTCAAAAACATAGCATGCTCTATCCTGAGTTTTGAAGTGGGTGAAATTTAAGTTGTCATTGGCACTATTAATCAGCGGGTGATAGGAGTATGCAATTTTGTCCTGCAACTGAAAACTCTTCAGATACGTTCTCAGATTCTTGTGATCAAACTGCTATCTCGGGCTATCTGTTGGAGTTGTTTTCAAACCTTCATAAAAGCATGGCCAATTTAGATTGTGTTCAAATTCAAATAGAGATTTTACCAAATCAAAAACAGTTTTATACCCTTTACTTGGCTGTAAAGAAGGAAAAATGATGGTTTCTTCACCTAAGTTTTCCCTGATATGTCTTTGGAAAGCTCTCCTAGGGCTGATTTCAATAAATACAGCATTCTCCCTTCCTTTGGCTGCAGTTGTGATAGCCCGGGTCATAGTAACAGGCTCTCTAACATTCCTGGACCCGTGTTTGCCTGTAGTAAAACCTTCTTCAGAAGCTCTTTTTCCTATCACCGTTGAAATCAGTTCCACTTTTGGCTCCCTCCTCTCCAAATTTCCAATACTCTCTTCAACGTCCTTGAGTACTGGATCCATCATATAACTGTGATATGCAGCTGGAACGGATGTCATGTACAGAAATACATCCCTTTTCTCAAACTGCTGAGCCAGCTCCTCCTGACACTGGGTTATAGCATCTGCTTCTCCTGATGGAAGACAGGAACAAGGACCGTTAAAGGCTGCAAAGGACACCTTTCTGGAGAACGAGACTAGAACATTTAAGATTTCCTCCACAGGAATGTTTCCAACCACCAAAATTTTCCCTCCAAGCACCTTGGCCTGTAACCTGCTCCGGCAGTGGATCACTTTCACTGCAACTTCCAGGGAAATGACTCCTGCACAATGGGCAGCTGCAACTTCTCCTGCTGAGAAACGCAATATGGCATTAGGCTCAATGCCCCAGAATTTCAGGAGAGTCACCAAAGCTACCTGAAGCATGAAGAGGAGAGACTGGGCTATTTCGGGATTTGAAAAATTCGCAGAGTCATTTTCTATTAACTCCAGGAGACTTGTGGGTTTATACTGGAGAAACAAATTGGCAATTTCATGGCACTTTTCTCTGAACACTGGTCCACACTTAAGCAGGGTCTTGCCCATTCCTTGGTAGTGGAATCCTACTCCACAGAACATGAATACCAGCTGAGGGCACCTCCGAGTCTGAGACGTTTCCTCCTTGGCAGCTGATTGCAGCTGTTGCCTTAGTTGCTCCGTGGAAGTGGTCACAAATGCTTTCCTATACAGGTAGTTCATGTGGCTCCCTCTGCAGGCTGATGTGTAAGCCAGATTTTGCAGTGATATGTGGACACTTCCGTCCAGATGATGAGCTGTGTCTTCCATGGTGAGCTGGAGGGATTTCCTGGAGGCTGCAGATAGTAAAACTATTTTATATAGCCTCCTCAAAGGGAGATTCTCACGTTGCTGCTTCAACAGTCTAATGAAAACATGAACATTGGCTCCCCCCAATCCAAAACTGGTAACCCCAGCTCCTCTTCCAAATTCTCTGGGATCTTCCCAAGCCTCTAAACTTGTTGGAACTCTTAGTGTCTATGTTGCCTTTGTCCACCGAATAGTGCAAAGATGGGACAACTTTTTCATGGTGCCTCATCAGAAGCACTTTAACGAGGCCAGCTATTCCCGCTGCAGATTCACTGTGGCCAATGTTGCCTTTCACTGACCCGATCTTCAGAGCAGAGGCCCCCTCTGGCCTGTTCCTTCCAATGGCTTTCCCCAAACTCTCAGCTTCAATGGGATCCCCAGCAGATGTTCCTGTGCCATGAGCCTCGATGTAGTGCGCACTCAGTGGGTCAACGTGATCTGAATAGATGCTCTGGAAGAGCCTCTCCTGCTGTCCCTGAGATGATCTGGTCACAGAAGTAGCCGATCGTCCATCCTGATTGACAGCAATGGCATTGATGGCTCCCCAGATTCTGTTATGGTCTTCTAGGGCCTGACAAACAAAATAAGAGTATTTAAGCTTTCTTTTTAAAAATGCTTTGCAAGAATCATAATGATAATTAGTGAATCGTGTAATGCTATTTAATGGCTGTTAATACAGGGTATGTTGCTAGTTCAGGATCAACAAAATATGGTTCTTGACCTCTCCTTCCTTAGATCGGTTGATAGATAGGAACACAGATAGACAGCTGCTGTCAAGTGGACCCTGACTCACAGGAACCTTGTGTACAAAAGAACGTCCGGTCCTGCATCAACCTCATAATTGCCAGCATATTTGAGTCCATTGTTGCAGCTACTGCGCCAGTTCTTATCACTCAGTGTCTGCCTCACCCTCCCTGGCCCTCTACTTCACCAAACATGATGTCCTCCTCCAGAGATTGATCCTTCCTGATGATATGTCCAAAACAAGTGAGTTGGACAATGTTCTGTTTTCATTGGCTTATTTTTGGATATAGGATTCCAGGCTTCTTTTCCTAGTCTTAGTCTAGAAGTTCCACTGAAACTGTTCACCATGGGTGATTCTGCTGGTATTTGAAATACCAGTGGCCTAGCTTCCAGTGGCACAGCAACATGAAAGCCACCACAGTAAGACAAACTGACTGATGGGGTTTTTCCTCCTTACTCTCTAGTATAATGACTCAAGAAGTTGGAAGTGTATAAAAAAAATCAGGTGAGGAACTTGCTACATCTCTGTACTCTTAACCTCACTTAGAGAAATTCTAATTCAGTGCATCTTCAAGGGTAGGGGCTAGGGAGAACCACAAACATGCAATAATTCTGATGGAAGTGTTCCTCAGGCACTACTTTGAGAGGCATGGTTGTAGTGAAAACATATTATATACACAAAAATTACAATATCAAAAAGAATTATTTATATACCAAAATAGGCCATATAAAAAATTATTTATGTACCCAGGCACAGGAGAGCTCATCTCTGGCTGAGGAGATGGCAGACTAGAAGTGCTTGACTTAGGGGAAGGTTTTATGAATTTAATCATACAGCACAGACCAAATATCAACTGGTAGAGACAGGACAATGGCCTCGTAGACCAAGAGAATGGGCTATAACATGGAAGAGAGAAAGCCATGGAAATTATTTGTTTGGAACACTTCCATCTTATGGACTGTTGGCAACCACATCACTTGAATGCTATTTGTGGTCCTCCTGATAAATATTTGTGGAACTCAAAGGAAGTTGCCATTCCTATCCATGCAACTTAATACGAATTTATAATTTAGTAAAGATTTATTTTATGTATTTATGGTTTGTGGTGAATTAAAGATCGCCACAAATGCTCTAACATATCTGTCACCAAGATATGGTACCTGTGACTACCCTGTAGTACCTGTGGGCTACCTTGTGACTGCTTTAACCAACAGAGTTTGGCAAAAGTGACACTATGCCAGTTTTGGGGGCTTAGCTCTTAAATGGCAGCTTTCGCCACCATGGAAGAAGTCAGTCTACCATGCTGTAGAGACCACATGGAGAGGCCCTGATGCCACATGGAAAAACAGAAGGGTCTCAGCTGAGCTCAGGTTCCCTGCTATTCTGCCAAGACATCAGGCACATAGGGGAAGCAGCGTAGCTGCCAGATGAATACCACCCAGCAATTCAGTCAATATTACCACAAAGCAGAAGAATCACCCAGCCAGATACTGCCAGACTTTGATTCACTTATCCTGGCATATAATAAAGTGGTGCCTTGTTTGGAGCTACTAAGTTTGGAGCAGAGCATGCCTCATGACTCTTTTGATAATCATCTTGGAACAAGTGGAATGTGGTTCTTTTTCCTCTTTCCATAATGTAAATACTATTCACAGGGTTTTGGAAATTCAAGAACACTCTAATTCTTTTCATTAGACAATTAACAAAGATAAAATATCATATTTTCCTTGAAATCTCAAATATCCAGAGATAACATTCACTTGAATTATACTTGGAGAATTCTGTGAATAAAAGTCTTGCAAGATTCCACAGTGAAAGGAAATTCTGAAGTTAGCTTCTCTACAGACAAAAAAAAGAAAAAGGTCGGGACTCAATCCTAGGACTTTCATATTCCATGCTCGTGACTTTAAATTAAGCATAACATTCCTAAGAAAACTTTTGATATGCAGGATTTTCAGACAAAAAGAGATATGTAATTAAAAATCTCATTCCTGAACTTTGAATCAAGGGGAACTTTACAAAAAAAAAAAAAAAATCAGCGTGGCTTTAAGAGAACAAAGTGAAATATGAGTGTGGACTATGGAGCTGGACTCCCTGGGTTTGAATCCGTTTACCCACTTACTGAAAGGGTTCTGGATGGCACAAACGATTGGCTCTTGTCTTCTAAAGTTTGGTGGTTTGTGTCATGGAAGAGCAGCCTCGCAATCTGCTTCCGTAAAGATTACAGCCCAGAAAACCCTATATGGCTCAATTCTACCTTGTAATACATGGGGTCACCATCAGTCAGAATTTACTCGACGGCAACGGGTTGGGGTTTGTTTTGTTTTGTTTGTTTGTTTCAGCCACTTGCTGGGTGTGGCAATCCTGGGCAAGACATTGAATTGCTCTGGGTCTCATTTTGTTTGTCTATAAAATTAAAGTGCCTATCTCAGAAGTTATGGGGAGTAAATTGGTCAATGGCACTATGCAAAATGCTTCAAACAGCACATGACATACAGGATGAACTCAATAAACGTTATCACTAGATAAGAACATAACACTTAAGTGCAGTCTCTGGAGTTAGACAGCTGTGTTGAATTACAGGCTGGGGAAGAACTGCTTATATGTATTAACCTAACAATAAAGAAAGGCATTAACAGGTGCCACAGGAGTTTCAAAGAAGCAAAAACCATTTGGTAGAGGGGAGGAGTTGGGAAGCCTTCATTAAAGAGCTGAGAACTAGCTTGGGTCCTGACAGAAGATTAGGGCAGGTATAATGGAGACTAGACAAGGGCACCCCAGGCAGAGGCAATGGCTCGATCAAAAGCCCAGACACTGGAATTCAGGGGCGTGTTTGGAGCAAAAACACATAAATCAGTTTGGCTGGAGCAGAGTTTACATAAGGAAGACATGAGAGAAGAAGTTAGGAATGAGGATAGAGTGTATGTTCCATGCACCTTGTTGCTGTTGTTGTTGTTAGGCGCTGTCGAGTCAGTTCCGACTCATAGTAACCCTGTGCACAACAGAACAAAACACTGCCCGGTCCTGTACCATCCTCACAATTGTTGCTATGCTTGAACCCACTGTTGCAGCCGCTGTGTCAATCTGTCTCATTGATGCTCTTCCTTTTTTTCACTGACTCTCTACTTTACCAAGCATGATGTTCTTCTCCAGGGACTGATCCTTCCTGGTAACATGTCCAAAGTATGTGAATCATATCTTGCCATCCTTGCTTCCAAGGAACATTCTTGTACTTCTTCCAAGACAGATTCATTCATTCTTTTGGCAGTCCATGGTATATTCAATATTCTTCTCCAATACCACAATTCAAAGGCGTCAAGTCTTCCTTACTCACTGTCCTGCTTTTGCTTGCATATGAGGCTATTGAAAACACCATGGCTTGGGTCAGGAGCACCTTAGTCCTCAAGGTGACGTCTTTGCTTTTCAATACTTTAAAGAGGTCTTTTGCAGCCGATTTGCCCAATGCAATGCATCTTTTGATTTCTTGACTGCTGCTTCCATGGGTGTTGTTGATTGTGGATCCAAGTAAAATAAAATTCTTGACAACGTCAATCTCCTCTCCATTTATCATGATGTTGCTTACTGGTCTAGTTGTGACGATTTTTGTTTTCTTTATGTTGAGGTATAATCCATACTGAAGGCTGTGGTCTTTGATCTTCATCAGTAAGTGCTTCAAGTCCTCTTCACTTTCAGCAAGGTTTGTGTCATCTGCATAACGCAGGTTGTTAATGAGTCTTCCTCCCATCCTGATGCCATTCTTCTTCATATAGTCCAGTTCATTGAATTATTTGCTCCGCATACAGATTGAATAGGTTTGCTAAAAGGATACAACCCTGACCCACACCTTTCCTGACTTTAAACCATCCAGAATACCCTTGTTCTGTTCGAAAACCTGCCTTTTGATCCATGTACAGATTCCTCATGAGCACAATAAGTGTTCTGGAATGTCCATTATCTGCAATGTTATCCATAGTTTGGTATGATCTACACAGTAGAATGCCTTAGTACAGTCAATAAAACACGCACCTAGTCTTGAATAATAACAATAATAATAACAACAGCAGCAGCTAACATATAATGCCTACTACACTCTGGACACTTCTCTAAGCACTTTAAATATTAACACTTAATTCTCATTGGCTGCTAACTGAAAGGTCAGCAGTTCAAGCCCACCAGCTGCTCCACGAAGAAAGATGTGGCAGTCTTCTTCTATAAAATATTTTGCAGTACCCTATGGGGCAGTTCTACTCTGTCCTACAGGGTCAATATGAGTCGGAGTCAACTCAATGACAATGGGTTTGGTTTTCTGGGTTTGGGTTATTTTCATTCCCATTTTATTGTACACAAAACTGAGGCATAGAAAAATTGAGTGACTTGCCTAAGGCCACACAGTCAGAAAGTAGGAAGTGACAAAGCCTAGAATAACTATAGTAATCAACTTCTCATTTCAAGAAATTTCTTCCTTAAGACGACAGTCACCCACCTCCACGCTTCGTGTCATTCCTTCTCAGTCTTGCCTGGCTTTGAGCATGTTGTTCCATTTGCTTGAAAAACTCTTATTCTCCTCAACAGTCACCCACAAATCGCTTCTCCAAATTTTACTAAACTGTTAAAAAATCAATTTCCCCCAAATGGATTTAGGCAATGCTCCATGTCTGACATTGCATTTGCCACACTGTACTGTAACCACTTATTTCCTTGACTGTCCTCCCAACCAGATCTGTGACCTTCAATATGCAGAGGAATTGTATTGTTATAATGAGACTTCCAACTCAGCATGTCTGAGATATTGCACTGGAATGTTACATCCGAACGAGCGTCAGGTGATGCTGATGATGCCGCCATGTTGCTGGTCCCTAGACAGCACTTTGAGTAGCAAGGGTCTAGACGGCAGTAACGGGATCTTGCTCAAGGTAGTATGTTGCCCTGCACTCAGTAGTTGCTCAATGAACCACTCTACAAATGAGCTTTAAATTGACTGGCCTTCCTTAGAGGTTTCAACAGGACAACACCTCAACCTTCTCCTCATCCATATCCATCTGCCTTTTTGGAAAAGGGCTTACTCATCCCTTCTGGAGATATTATTTTTGCTTTACTCAATATGACATAAACTGCAGGGTCTAACATGCAGCTCACTCCACCACAGAGAGCTGTTTCACAATCTCCTGTAACAAAGCAACAAGTAGCAAGCCAGTTAGTTAGAAGACACAACATTTGACTTACATGCACAGTGGCTTCCTACCTTACCATGCAACCAACCAACGAGTTGCCATCGATGACTCTGATTCATGGTGACCCCAAGTGTGTCAGAATAGAACTGTGCTCCACAGGATTTTCAATGGCTGATTTTTCAGAAGTAGATCACCAGGCCTTTCTTCCGGGGCATCTCTGGATGAACTCAAACCTCCAACCTTTCATTTAATAGCCAAAAGCATTAACCCATTTGTATCACCCAGAAACTACCCACATTATCATGGTGAGCATAAAACTATCTCTTTAAAGAGATAATGAGCTGACTCCTGAATTCCCTTGGCAAGTTCCTTTTACTCTGCTGAGTAGCTTTACTTGGAGTTTTCTTGGCACGTAAGACTTGCCATGGAGTCACTCAAGTTTTGGAGCTTTTGCACCGTGGTGTGCACTGTACATCTGGGTCTCTTCTCATTCCTGTCCGGACAGTCAGTGGCCTTGTGAATCTGTGACCCCAGGCTTTGCAAGTCTGTATTTTACTCCCTAATGCTTTATTTGGAGCCCTTGTGGAGCAGGGGTTAAGAGCTAGGGCTGTTAAACAAAAGGTTGGCAGTTCGAATTCACCAGCCACTCCTTGGAAACCCTATGGGGCAGTTCTGCTCTGTCCTATAGGGTCGCTATGAGTAATACTTTTAAGATTACTGCCTCACAACTGAAGAATAGGAAATAATTTTCTCTTTCGTGTCCTTTGTCCATGTTATGCTGCTTTCTTAAAAAATAAATTTGGGTACTTTCTCCATGTGGAGGAAATCAGTTTCTCTCCTATAAGTTATTGCTTCCTTAAATTTTTGATAGAATCACTTGTGAAATTATCTACATACAGTGCCAAGACAATTCTCTTAATTTCTTCCCTGTCAATTTGACTCTTTACATTTTCTGTCTTTTCTTGCATCAGTTTGGGTTATTAACATGTTCTCTAGAAAATCATCTATTTTGCTCAGTTTTCAAATGTCCTTTTGTATTTACGATTTTTCTCCTATTTTTGTTTCTGTTTTTGGCTTTCTCCCCCTTTTCCTCTATGCTACCCAGGAATTTATCTTTCTGTTAATTTTTAAAAGAGGAAGGCTTCCTTAGGTGTCCTTGTTTGATTTTGTTCTGTTATTTTGATCTTCAGTCTTTATTAATGAACCCCATCTGCTGTTGTTACTTTCCTAATTTTTGTATTGAATGTATTGAATGCTTAGTTCTTTTATTTCTCCTTACTTAACTAAAGGTTTTGAGTTGTAAATTTTCCTTTGAGTGCAGCTATATAAATTGTATTTTCTTAATTATCATAACTTTCAAGATATTCTGTAACTTTAGATTTGATTTCCCAGTTTGACTTACGAGTTGTTAAAAAGAATAAAGTTTCAAACGTTTCTACTATAAATTGGTTTGGTTTTTTATTTGTAAGCATTTGTAAATTCATAAGTGTAACTAGAGAATGTGGGCTGTATTAGTTCTATTATATTTCACTTATTAAGGCTTTGACTTAACATATGTGTTTAATTTGTTAAATGGTCATAGGTGCTTGAAAAGAAGGTATATTCTCAGCTAATGCTATAGAATATAATAAACTGTTTTACCTGCCTTATTTGTTATATTATTTTTATCTTTGCACCAACATATTTTTTGGTCTCTGATATGACATGGTTGGGCAGAGAAAACATATTTAAAATCCTCTATTATTACATTTTTCTAATTTCTTTTGATTTCTTGTAGGTTTTGCTTTATAAAATTTGATCATATTTTATTTGATTCACAATAAAATATATATATATATATTCATGGGAATTGTATTCTCTATCATCATAAAATGCTCCCTACCTTTGTCTTGAATACAACTTTACATCACGGTATTAACCCAATACCCACTCTATTTGCTGTTGTTAGTTTACATTTGCCTGGTATGTCTTTGCTCACCCTTTTGCTTTCAACCTTTCTGTATCATTTTATTTTCAATGTGTCTTTTTTTGTTTTATAATTGGTCCAATCCACCTGAATACTTAAGAAAATAGGTAAGTTTAACTCATAATTTTAGTTGAAATGAAAATGATTTGAGGCCTCGGCTATATAATTTATAATGCTTCTTTCTTAAAAATGTTTTTCCATTGAATGATCTATGTTTTAATTCATTATTTTCTTTGTGTATTTTCCTGCCGTAATTTTGCAAGGATTAAAGACCTTTTTTTCGTTCTTTTTGGGATATCTCATAATTTTATATAATATATTTAAGCCTCTATTTCTAAAAGACTTTATGTAATGCATACATCTGATTCTAAAAATCAATCTATTCTGACTGACATCCAGTATAAATCTCTACTTATGGATCCAATAATTCTCCATCAGTAAATGCTACTTATGTACAATGGTACTTGAATGACTGCCAAGTCCTAATCCAGAACATGATTTTTTGCAGGTACTATTTTGAGGGAAAAAACACATAGAGAATATTATGAGGCGCTAGCAGGCCGGCACCTTCTACACTGTTAGTGAACACCATTCACTTGTCTTGAGGGCTATATGAAAGGTACAATTCATATACCTCTAGGGAGGTAAGCACTAAGGAAGCCCTTCTCAAGGACTACAGTGTAAATGGTGCCTCCTGGGATTGTTTAATGCAATATAGGCTTAAAAGCTTTGGGTTCCGGTCCTAGTTCTGTCATCATCTAGGGCACCTATTAATTAAGACATTTAATTTTGTTGTTCCTCATTTTGAGAGACTGTAACATGAATGAGTTAAACCAAAGACCTCTGATATTATTACTACCTCTAATATACTAAAATGGAAACCCTGGTGGCATAGGGGTTAAGAGCTATGGCTGCTAACCAAAAGGTCAGCAATTTGAATCTACCAGGTGCTCCTTGGAGACTCTATGGGGCAGCTCTACTCTGTCCTATAGGGTTGCTATGAGTCAGAGTCAACTTGACAGCAGTGGGTTTGGTTTTTCGGTGTTTTTTAATATACCAAAATAGCTAAACTTTTACAATTGGCTTTTCCATTGAATTTAAAGGATCCTGCAAGAGACATCGGGAGACCTAACTTCAGCTCCGATGCTCCCACAGTTTTGTCATTTTGAATCCCCAAGAATTTATTGGATTGACATCAGGCGAGCCAACTGTATAAGTCATGATAGTGAGTGTTTACTATGTTCACTATGAAAAATATTCACTTTGTTTTTACTCTTTTGCCTTATTTCTTGGTTACTTGACTTATAGAATACCTTGTTTAATTGCAAGGAAAGCATAGTATAGTGCAACAAGAGATGATGAACATGCAGTATCTATAGCCAGAGAGGGTCCATTTAAGTTAAAAACGTAAGAAATCCTGTTAGCAGCTCTGCTCATTGCAAATCCAGTGGCATTATAATGGTTTGCAGTTGCTGGACTTCTAAGGGACATAAATTCGTAGTCTCGATTCATAAGTCCTATAGGAATCAAAAGGAAAAAAAACAGCATAATAAATATATTCTACTTACTATGTAGATTTTAAAACATGTCAAGATATCTACACGTTTTATTTACCTTTTGCCATGACAACTAATCACAGTAAGAGAATGTAAAATCCAATGGCATACTTAACAACAAAAAGACAAACAATCCAATATATAATATTACTAAATACAATCAATAAGTAAATATAGTAAATAACATAGATAGTATGTAATGTTTTTTATTATAAAACAAATGTTACTATACTACATTATTAAATTTATTAACAGAAAATAAAACTGAAGGCGGGCATTATTTGGGCCTTAGAAAAACAGGCTGAGAACAAGATAGGTCTGGGAATTCTAAGTGACAACTACCTAGAGGTACCTGCTCTGGATCTGAAATAAATTTCAAGAGAAGTCTGGAAGGGAGAAATCTCAGGTTTCAACTGACTCCAAGAAACATCTTGAGGGTCCAGACTCTGTTTAGATCCTGGAACTCAGAAGCTCAAAGTTGGCCAAACATATACTCCTTGAGTCTTTTTGGTCCATTCTATTCCACTAGGGTCAATGAAGACTAGAGTCTCTGACATCGACAGGGGCATCTGGTATGTGGTTCCTGCGTTCCTACAGCCTAGTCATGGATGTGATCCTCATTCCAGACTGCATCGGGAAATGTCTCTCTCCTCCTGCCACTTACCACCACAGAGAGGTTTTACTAGCCTTACAGTAAATACTAAGAATACTGAAAACAGAAATAGGGGTGACAACCACACCTTTTTAGAAAGGAACACTTTTTGTGGCAGAACTGGAACAGGGAATGCTTGGTGGTCATAGTTGAAATCACTCACACTTCTACTTTGATCTAGCAGGTTAGGCCTGGAAAGTTTGTATCAGTTGCATTGTTTTCTCACCAATAAAGACACCCATCCTGGAACCAGCCACCTCCTCAGCAGGGATCCCGGCGCTCTCCAGGGCCCTGTAGGTGCATTTCAACAGCAACTTCTGCTGAGGGTCCATGCGCTTGGCTTCTGAGGTGCTGATTCCAAACAATTTCTTGTCAAATTCATTCAATCTACAAAGAACAAAATGGCATTCAACAGCCTTTGAAGAATGAGTGCTCAGAATGTTATCTAGGCATTTACCCGGCTGCAAAATATGGCTGCCGAACTTTCAGGCTTTGCTGGTGCATCTTGTGCAACTGTGGTTTCTGTTACTTTTTGTTTTGGTTAGCTTTGATATCGTTAACGTATAATAGAAACCTGTAATCTTGGAATCGGCAGGTTTGGTGTTAGCTGTTGTTGTGGGCCTCTTTCTTTTCCTGGCTGCCTCACCAACAATACCAGGAATAGTCTGGTTGGAATTACTGGGTAACGTATTACATGGAAAGGAATTTATGTACACACTCACCTTTTTAGATCCGTTTCCATGGTATATGGAGCCAACTGAATTTTTCTTCTGAGAAGGAAAATAAAGTCTGAAGCACAGGAGATGCAGATTCAGAAAGAAGGAAGTAAGGGGAAACAATGATTCAGATTTTAGGTTTGGATGACCATGAAAAATCTGGGCAAGAGAGGAACAAGAGATACTTCTTTAAAATGGAGATTATAAGATAACACAAGGTCAGCATGATGATTAGATACAGGACAGGACAACAGATTTAGGTATATGAAGTAAAGAAGCAGACAGAAAGTTAAGCAGAAACAAAAAAGTTAGATACACCTACTAATTCATTAGTGAAGAATTTGGCTAATATGATTTGAAGGAAAAAAAATGCCTAGATGATACGTTTTTGGAAATTGCAGCAAAGATCTTACCCGTGAATAAAAGCAGCTCTTCTTGTCCAGCTTTTACCTGGTGCATTTTTACCCGCATCATACCATTCTTCAATATTAAACCTGTCTGGTAAAATCTCTGCAGTGCAGCTTCTGCCTTCCACAAGCACTTGCCCAAAATTCTCAACTCCCTCTCTTCTTGAAAAATTGTAGTTAAAAAATTCTTTCACTCTGGTGGTAAAATGAATACACAGAAATAAAAGCTTTTCCTATATACTGTCAATAATAAGTTAGAAATTAAAATTGAGAAGTATACTAGCACAATTAAAAAATGACAACCTAGAAATAAATCCTTCAAGAAATGCACAGGATTTATACGAAAATTAAAAAAAAATACCAAACCTAAAAAAAAGGGACATAAAATAAGCCTTGAAGAAATAAAGCAATAGAACCACTTCCTTGCTAGACCCATTCAAGATACTGATTCTTACTTAGTAAGACCATTAGAATCAATAGTTCACTGAGGATTCTCTTTTACTTGACAAAGTGATTTTGAAGTTCATCTGAAATAATACACAGTTGAACATCACCAAGAAAATGTTTGACAAAGATGAATAAGAGGCAGACTGGTCACAGATGTTGAAACATACACTACAGATAAAATAGTTAAAACAGGGGGTTAGTAGAGCAAGACCAGGATTTTACTGGTGTGATCCCCCATGTGCCAGAGTAAAACTATGCTTCATAGGGTTTTCAATGACTGAATTTTCAGAAGTAGATCGCCAGGTCTTTCTTCTGAGGTGCCTCTGGGTAGACTCAAAAGCAGACCAATCAATGGAACAGAATAGAAAACCCAGAAATAGGGAAGAAAAAACATATATAATATATGACTACATAGAGAAAGAAGGTGTGTTTGAGACTAGTGGATAAGCAGTTGAAGCTAAAGTTCTTAAATGTTACACATGCACCAAAAGAAACCTTGAATTTATTACAATTTAAATTAGAAAATTAAAAGCATTGAAATGTAGAATATAAATTATTTTTACAATTTTGGAATAGGATATGCCTTTATAAGCAGGAAAAAAAGAACAAAAATCCAATTTTTACTTATTACATAAACTTTCAATGCATATAAAATGCCATAAACAAAAGATAGATGGCAAAATTGGTAGAAAACACGTAACTGACAAATGTCCTCTTTATGGAAGAGCTCTTTAAAATCACCAAATGAAAACATCCTTCTAGGAAAATAGCAAATAACACAAATAAGTAATTCAACACACAAAATAAAAAGAAATTCAAATATAAATAATCTCACTTGTAATAAAGTGCAAACTGAGATAAAAACAGAAACAATGATGGCACGTCTTTTTTTTTTAATATTAGGGTTACACAGATTCAAGTAATCACAAATGTTTTTGAAGAGTAGGGGGAAAAGGAACTTTCCTGAAAATTCGGTAGATGTATAAAATATAAATTTGTGTGACCAGTCACTGCAGAATTATTTGTAATACTGAAAAATTATCACAATAGAGTTTGTGGCATTGATATAATCAAATATTATACAACAACAAAAATGATCTAACGGTAAATTATCTTCAAGTAGAAAAATGTTCATTGCGGGTTAAGTAAACAAAAGCAAAGAATCAAACAGTATGTATTGCCTAGAGCAGCTTTGGTACTAGCATAATTACCTAAGGCTGTATTAACACAAATACCACAAGTGAGTGGCTTTAAAGAAAAGAATTTTATTTTCTCAGAGTTCTGGAGGCTAAAAGTCCAAATCAGGGTCTCAGCTGTGTTGATTCTTTCTTTGTTGGTAACCACAGACATTCCTTGGCTCATTGAGTTCCTTGGCTTATGGAAGATTCTCACATGGCATCTGTCTTCCCCCACTGGGTATTTGTTTTTGTGTCTATACTTCTCTTTTTATAACTCAGAAGTCATTAGAGTTAGGATCTACCCTATACTGGTATGACCTCAGTAACATAACAAAAAAAGAACCCTACTTCTAAACAAGATCACATTCACAGGTGCAAGGGCCAGGAACTCCATACATATTTTAGGGGGACACAACTCAGTCCATAACAGCTATATTGATATATATGACACAAATAAAGTTTTAAAACTTAGAAAAATGTAAGCCTCAATGCTAAAAATAGTATCCCTGTATGGATTGTGGTAAATTTTAATTGTTTCTTTTTGCTTACCTGTAGTTTCTAATTATAGTACATAAACTCATTTTGTAAATACATTTCCGGACCAGGGAACCATTGGAAAGCTAGAGTTACAACAAATAATTACCCAACCAGTTTATCTCTAAGAGGAATTTTCCTAAATTAAACCAAGATGGCTTCTAGTTACCTCTTGTTCACTACTATGGATTCACTAAAATAACTTCAGGTATTTAAAAGAGGCTCTTTGAGGAGGCAGAGCCGAGGAGGCAGAGCCAAGTCGGCGGAATAGACAGATGCTTCCAGCAAGCCCTCTTTACAACAAAGACCTGAAAAAACTAGTGAAAAGAGTATATTTATGACAAGATAGGAGCTCTGAGCATCAAAGGCAAGCATAGAAAACTAACAGAGGGGCAGAGGGAGGAAGAGACAGTTCAGAAGTGGAGGGGAGTTACCAGACCTGAATCGTGGGGAGCCCTCAGGCACCATTCTGGGAGTGGCGGCAGTGGGAAGATACTAGCGTTCAGCGACAGTTTCCTCAGAAAGAAGCAGCCAGCCACACAGCTGACTCATACCTCAGGAACCAGAGAAGAACGGCGCTCTCGGCAAAAGCTAAGTACCTGCATATATTTTACCACACTCCCCCACCCCCGAGCCGGCTTTAGTGGCTGAATTCCCTGGGGCTGAGATAGGAGCTTTTGAGCACCTAGAGCCATTCTCCTGGCCTTGGAGAAGAAAAAAATTTGCAATTGGGGGAAAAGATAATTTGCCAGCTCCACTAACTGGGGGAGATCAGGACAGAAGGAGCTCCTGTACAGGCATAAACGGTCCATGGACTTTGAGCACCTTGCCCTTCTGCACGGACCTGTGTGGGCCTATTTCAGGAGAATAGGCCTTTGCTGGCAGACTCCAACCGTTTCGGCTGTGCAGTGGAGAGGTGGGTGTTTGATGTCTGACATTGCTTTGCCTATTAAACAGCGTCCTCACCTACCCACATCAAGGGCCTAAGGACTGGTAGCTCCACTCAGGTTACCCAGCCAGCTGTGAGAGGAGTCCAAGGATAAATGGTACTTACCAGTCCTTACAACCAAAAAAAATTGGTTGCCCATGGTCCATTTGCAGAACCCGCCCAACTGCATGCTCTAAGGAACAGGGATGTGCTTTCCTTAGAGACATTGAGGGTTGATTCTCAGCCCCCTGCCTTGTTTAGAGTGTGACCCCCTGCTGCAGTCAGACACTGGTACATACACCAATCACCCCTGCCCCTCTAAGACTGTAGGACAGAGCCTGTACCACACACTTGATGATCAGCTACCTGGATACCTGAGCTGAATTCATACAAGAAAAGTGAATGGACTCCTTGACTGATATACCTGATAACAGCTGTAGCCATCTGGGGACAGGATGTCAGAGCTCCAACGGTGAAAATAATCAAGCTAGTTCACTCCATTTGGGCATATCAAAACAAAACAAAGCAAGAAGCTACAACACAGTAAGCAAGCATAAACTAAAACAATAACTTATAGATGGCTCAGACACAACAGTCAGTATCAAGTCACATAAAGAAACAGACCATGATCACCTCAACAAGCTCTCAAAACAAAGAATCCAGGGATCTTCTAGAAGAAAGTGCTTTCCTGGAATCACCAGAGGCAGAATACAAAAGTTTAATATACAGAACCCTTCAAGACATCAGGAAGGAAATGAGGCAATGCACAGAACAAGCCAAGGAACACACAGATAAAGCAATTGAAGAAATTAGAAAGATTATTCAGGAACACAATGAAACATTTAATAAGCTGGAAAAAATCCATAGACAGACAGCAATCAGAAACTCAGAAGATTAACATAAAATTACAGAAGTAGAAAACTCAATAGAAAGTCAGAGGAGGAGAATTGAGCAAGTAGAAGCCAGGATTTCTGAACTTGAAGATAAATCATTTGGCACTAATATATTTGAAGAAAAATCAGATAAAAGAATTTTAAAAAATGAAGAAAACTTAAGAATCATGTGGGACTCTATAAAGAGAAATAACCTAAGAGTGATTGGAGTGCCAGAACAGGGAGGGATAACAGAAAATACAGAGAGAATTGTTGGCAGAAAACTTCCCTGATGTCATGAAAGATGAGAAGAAATCTATCCAAGATGCTCATCAAACTCCACATAAGGTACATGTTAAAAGAAAGTCACCAAGACATATTATAATCAAACTTGCCAAAACCAAAGATAAAGACAGAATTTTAAGAGCAGCTAAGGATAAACGAAAAGTCACCTACAAAGGAGAGCCAAGAAGAATAAGCTCGGACTACTCGGCAGAAACCAGGCAGGCAAGAAGGCAATGGGATGACATATTTAAATAATTGAAGGAAAAAAATTGACTGCCAAGAATCATATATCCAGGAAAATTCTCTCTGAAATATGAAGGTGAAATTAGGACATTTCCAGATAAACAGAAGTTTAGGCAATTCATAAAAAAACAAACCAAAACTACAAGAAATACTAAAGGGAGTTCTTTGGTTAGAAAATCAATAATATCAGGTATCACCCCAAGACTAGAACACTGGGCAGAGCAATCAGAAGTCAACCCAGACAGGGAAATCAAAAAAACGAAGCAAGATTGAAAAAAAAATGAAAAGCTCAAAACAGGATAACAACGATGTTATTATACACGAGAAGACAACATTAAAACTATAAAGAGGGACTAAGAAATGTAATCATAGACCTTCCATATGGAGAGGAAGATATGGCAATACAAAGAAATACAAGTTAGGTTTAAATTTAGAAAAATAGGGGTAAATAATAAGGTAACCACAAAGGAGACAAACTATCCCAATCATCAAAATAAAATACAAGAAAAAAATAGAGACTCAGCGGAAACAAAATCAACAACGAATATAAGGAATGGACAATATACAAAGATAATCTACTCGGCACATAAAATTAAGTGAGAAAAAGAAACTGTCAACAACACACAAAAAAAACACATCAAAACGATACCACTAAATTCGTACCTATCCATAATTGCGCTGAATGTAAATGGACTAAATGCACCAAAAAAGACACAGAGAGTGAAAAAATGGATTAAAAAACACGGTCCGTCTATATGCTGCCTACAAGAGACACACCTTAGACTTAGAAACACAAACAAACTAAAACTCAAAGGATGGAAAAAAATACATCAAGCAAAAAGCAGGAGTGGCAATATTAATTTCTGATGAAAGACTTTAAAGTTAAATCCAAGGAAGGACACTATATAATGATTAAAGGGACAATACACCAAGAAGATATAACCACATTAAATATTTATGCACCCAATGACAGGGCTGCAAAATACATAAAACAAACTCTAACAGCATTGAAAAGTGAGACAGACAGCTCCACAAAAATAGTAGGAGACTTCAACACACCACTTTCAGTGAAGGGCAGGACATCCAGAAAGAAGCTCAATAAAGACACGGAAGATCTAAATGCCACAATCAACCAACTTGACCTCATAGATATATACAGAACACTCCACCTAACAGCAGCCAAGTGTACTTTCTTTTCCAATGAACGTGGAACATTCTCTAGAATAGACCACATATTAGGTCATAAAGCAAGCCTTAGCTGAATCCAAAACGTTGAAATATTACCAAGCATCTTCTCTGACTATAAGGCCATAGAAGTGGAAATCGATAACAGAAAAAGCAGGGAAAAGAAACCAAACACTTGGAGACTAAACAATACCCTGCTCAAAAAAAAACTGGATTATAGAAGACATTAAGGATGGAATAAAGAAATTCAGAGAATCCAATGAGAATGAAAACATTTCCTATCAGAACCTTTGAGACACAGCAAAAGCGGTGCTCAGAGACCAATTTATATCAATAAATGCACATATACAAAAAGAAGAAAGGGACAAAATCAAAGAATTATTCCTACAACTTGAATAAATAGAATGAGAGCAAC
The DNA here is from genome assembly GCF_030014295.1 of Loxodonta africana. Classification (NCBI taxonomy): domain Eukaryota; kingdom Metazoa; phylum Chordata; class Mammalia; order Proboscidea; family Elephantidae; genus Loxodonta; species Loxodonta africana. The sequence goes on along the minus strand of NC_087345.1, from coordinate 169,188,370 downwards.
AAAAGAAACCCTCAGGTATCAGAAGGAAATAAATAATAAAACTTACAGCAGAACTAAACTAAATAGAAAACAGAAAAACAATTGAAAGAATTAACAAGACCAAAAGCCGGTTCTTTGAAAAAATCAACAAAATTGAAAAACTATTGGCCAAACTGGCAAAAGAAAACCAGGAGAGGAAGCAAATAACCCAGATAAGAAATGAGATGGGTGATATTACAACAGAAATGAAATTAAAAGAATCATATCAGATTACTATGAAAAATTGTACTCTAACAAATTTGAAAACCTAGAAGAAATGGATGATTTCCTAGAAACACACTACCTACCTAAACTAACACAGAGGTAGAACAACTAAATAGACCCGAAACAAAAGAAGAGATTGAAAAGGTAATCAAAAACTCCCAACAAAAAAAAAGCCCTGGTCCCAATGGCTTCACTGCAGAGTTCTACCAAACTTTCAGAGAAGAGTTAACACCACTACTACTAAAGGTATTTCAGAGCATAGAAAATGATGGAATACTACAAAACTCATTCTATGAAGCGATTATATCCCTGATACCAAAACCAGGTAAAGACACCACAAAAATAGAAAATTACAGACCTATATCCCTCAGGAACTTAGATGCAAAAATCCTCAACAAAGTTCTAGCCAATAGAATTCAACAACATATGAAAAAAATAATTCACCATGACCAAGTGGGATTCATACCAGGTATGCAGGGATGGTTCAACATTAGAAAAACAATTAATGTAATCCATCACATAAATAAAAAAGACAAGAATCACATGATTTTATCAATTGATGTAGGATAGGCATTTGACAAAGTTCAACACCCATTCATGACAAAAATTCTTGGCAAAATAGGAATAGAAGGAAAATTCCTCAGCGTAATAAAGGGCATTTATACAAAGCCAACAGCCAACATCATCCTAAATTGAAAGAGCCTGAAAGCATTCCTCATGAGAATGAAAACCAGACAAGGATGCCCTTTATCACCGCTCTTATTCAACATTGTGCTGGATGTACTAGCCAGAGCAATTAGGCTAGACAAAGAAATAATGGGCATCCAAATCGGCAAGGAAGAAGTAAAATTATCTCTATTTGCAGATGACATGATCTTATACACAGAAAACCCTAAGGAATCCTCAAGAAAACTATTGAAACTAATAGAAGTGTTCAGCAGAGTATTGGGGTACAAGATAAACATACAAAAATCAGTTGGATTCCTCTACACCAACAAAAAGAGCTTTGAAGAGGAAATCACCAAATCAATTCCATTTACAGTAGCCCCCAAGAAGATAAAATACTTAGGAATAAATCTTACCAGAGATGTAAAAGACTTATGCAAAGAAAACTACAATACACTTCTGCAACAAACCAAAAGAGACCTACATAAGTGGAAAAACATACCTTGCTCATGGATAGGAAAACTTAACATTACAAAAATGTCTATTCTACCAAAAGTGATCTATACATTTAATGCAATTCTTATCCAAATTCCAATGACATTCTTTAATGAGATAGAGAAACAACTCACCAACTTCATATAGAAGGGAAAGAGGCCCTGGATAAGTAAGGCATTACTGAAAAATAAGAACAAAGTGGGAAACCTTACTCTACCTGATTTTAGAACCTATTATACCTCCACAGTAGTCAGAACACCCTTCTACTGGTACAACAGATACATGGACCAATGGAACAGAATTGAGAACCCAGATATAAATCCTTCCACATATGAGCAGTTGATATTTGACAAAGGACCCAAAACAGTTAAATGGGGAAAAGACAGTCTTTTTAACAAATGGTGCTGGCATAACTGGATATCCATCTGCAAAAAAAAGAAACAAGATCCATACCTCACTCCATGCACAAAAACGAGCTCAAAATGGATCAAAGGCCTAAACATAAAATCTAAAATGGTAAAGATCATGGAAGAAAAAAAAGGGGACAACGTTAGGAACCCTACTACATGGCATAAACAGTATACAAAACATTATTAAGAATGCAGAAGAAAAACTAGATAACTGGGAGCTCCTGAAAATCAAACACCTATGCTCATCCAAAGACTTCACCAAAAGAGTAAAAAGATTACCTATAGACTGGGAGAAAGTTTTTAGCTATGACATTTCCGGATGGTGCCTGATCTCTAAAATCTATGTGATACTGCAAAAACTCAACTGCGAAAAGACAAATAACCCAATTAAAAAATGGGCAAAGGATATGAACAGACACTTCACTAAAGAAGACATTCAGGTAGCTAACAGATACATGAGGAAATGCTCATGATCATTAGCCATTAGAGAAATGCAAATCAAAACTACAATGAGATTCCATCTCACGGCAACAAAAAAAAATTTAAAAATCTGGCATTAATCCAAAAAACACAAAACAATAAATGTTGCAGAGGCTGTGGAGAGATTGGAACACTTATACACTGCTGGTGGGAATGTGAAATGGTACAACCACTTTGGAAATCGATTTGGTGCTTCCTTAAAAAGCTAGAAACAGAACTACCATACGATCCAGCAATCCCACTCCCTGGAATATATCCTAGAGAAATAAGAGCCTTTACACGAACAGATATATGTACACCCATGTTCACTGCAGCACTGTTCACGGTAGCAAAAAGATGGAAGCAACCAAGGTGCCCGTCAATGGATGAATGGATAAATAAATTATGGCATATTCACACAATGGAATACTCCGCATCGATAAAGAACAGTGATGAATCTGAAACATTTCACAACATGGAGGAACCTGGAAGGCATTATGCTGAGTGAAATTAGTCAGTTTCAGGAGGACAAACATTATATAAGACCACTATTATAAGAATTTAAGAAATAGTTTAAACAGAGAAGAAAATATTCTTTGATGGTTATGAGGGGGGGAAGGAGGGAGGGAGGGTGGGTGGGAGAAGGGTATTCACTAAATAGGTAGTAGATAAGAACTACTTTAGGTGAAGGGAAAGGGAACACACAATACAGGGGAGGTCAGCACAACTGGACTAAACCTAAAGCAGTTTCCTGAATAAACTGAATGCTTTGAAGGCCAGCGTAGCCAGAGCAGGGGTCTGGAGACCATGGTTTCGGGGGACATCTAAGTCAATTGGCATAATGAAATCTATTAAGAAAACATTCTGCATCCCACCTGGGAGAGGGGCATATGGAGTGTTTAATCTTGTAAGTGGCCATCTCAGATGCATCAATTGGTCTCAACCTACCTGGATCAAAGGAGAATGAAGAACACCAAGGATGCAAGGTAATTACCAGCCCAAGAGACAGAAAGGGCCGCATTAAACTAGAGACTATATCAGAATGAGACCAGAAGAGCTAGATGGTGCCCGGCTACAACTGATGACTGCCCTGACAGGGAACACTACAAAGAACCCCTGAGGGAGCAGGAGAGCAGTGGGATGCAGACCCCAAATTCTCATAAAAAGACCAGACTTAATGGTCTGACTGAGGCTAGAAGGACCCTGGTGGTCATGGCCCCCAGAGCTTCGGTTGGCCCAGGACAGGAACCATTCCCAAAGCCAACTCTTTAGACATGGATTGGACTGGACAATGGGTTGGAGAGGGATGTTGGTGAGGAGTGAGCTTCTTGGATCAGGTGGACACTTGTGACTATGTTGGTATCTCCTCCCTGGAGGGGAGATGAGAGTGTAGAGGGGGTTAGAAGCTGGTGAAATGGACACGAAAAGAGAGAGTGGAGGGAGGGAGCAGGTTGTCTCACTAGGGGGAGAGTAATCGGGAGTATGTAGCAAAGTGTATATAAGTTTTTGTGTGAGAGACTGACTTGATTTGTAAACTTTCACTTAAAGCACAATAAAAATTAAAGAAAAAAAGTTTACAAGCAAAAGAAAAAGACGCTCTTTGAGATACAAGTATAGATATGCAAAAGAAAAATGTCTGAATTCACCACCCAAAGCCTGTTTTGAGGACTGCCTTCTATCTTTTGCTCTAATTCCAAAAACCCAAAACCTCTTCCTGTCCAGTCGATTCCGACTCATGGTGACCCTATAGGACAGAGTAGAACTGCCCCATAGGGTTACCAAGGAGCACCTGGTGGATTGGAACTGCCGACGTTTTGGTTTGCACCCGTAGCTCTTAATCACTATGCTACCAGGGTTTCCTTGCTCTAATTAAAAAAAAAAAAAAATTAGGCATTGTTTATTCATTTATTCATATTAATAATAATAATGCTGCTTAAATAGGTAATGTTTACAGAACACTTGTTACATTCTTGGCACTAGGATCCTACCATACCGTCCTCAAATGAAGTATCATTATTTTACAGGTGGTGAAACCGAAACTGATAGAGCTGAAATGTTTTGCAAGAGGTCTCATCTCAACACGGGTAAGTAGTGGAACTGGAATTCAAACACAAAGTCTGGCTTCTGATTCCATGCTCTTAATGACTCATTACCTCATTTAAAAAATTTTCTCTTCGTACATGTTCTCTGCATCTTTTTTCTACTTCCTGAATATGTCTTTTAAAAATTACTTTTGTCTGTTGGTAGCAAACACTCTAACATTTGTTTATCTGAAAAGGTCTTTAGCTTATCTGCATTCAGAGAAGATAGATTTTCTGGAACACTTCTGTTGTGCTTAGGTGCCATTGAGTCAGTTCTGATTCATAGTGGTCCTATGTACAAGAGAACGAAACACTGCCTGGTCCTGCACCATCTTCACAATCAGAGTTATGCTTGAGCCCATTGTTGCAGCCATGGTGTCAACCCATCTCATTGAGGGTCTTCTTTTTCGCTGATCCTCTACTTTACCAAACATGACGTCCTTCTTCAGGGACTGGTCCCTCCTGATAACATGTCCAAAGTATGTGAGACCAAGTCTCACTATCTTTGCTTCCAAGGAGCATCCTGGCTGAACTTCTTCCTAGACAGATTGTTCATTCTTCTGGAAGTTCATGGTATATTCAATATTCTTCGCCAACACCATAATTCAAAGGTCTTAATTCTTCTTCGGTCTTCCTTAGTCCAGCTTTCACATGCATATGAAGTGATTGAAAATACCATGTCTTCGGTCAAGCATACCTGAGTCCTCAAAGTGACATGTTTGCTTTTTAACACTTCAAAGAAGTCTTTTGCAGCAGATTTGCCCAATGCAATATTGTCGTTTGATTTGTTGACTGCTTCTTCCATAGGCATTGATTGTGGATTCAAGTAAAATGAAATCCTTGACGACTTCATTCTTTTCTCCATTTATCATAAAGTTGAACTCATGATGATGAACATTTCAAGGTTGAGACTTATTTTCTTTCAGCATTTTAAAGGCATTTATTCCAACTTCTTCTGGATTCTCTTGTTGCATTTAGAAAAGTGCTGGCAGATGATTGTTGTGCCTTTGTTAGTGATCAGTCTTTTCTTTCTGACTACTTATTAGAATCTCTTTGTCTTTGGTATCTGCGGTTTCATTGCAATATGTCTGGATTTGGATTTCTTCTTATTTATGTTTTTTGGTAATCAGTATGCTTTTGTATCACTAGATTCCAGGTGAAATAAAAGGGGGCCCAGGAAACTTGTCTTTAAAATGTTTCCTTAGCTAGGACATGGCTTCCTCTTAAACTGGAACTCAGATTAGGGAAACTGCTTGGCCCTATAGCCAAAATGATTTCTCCAAATGATGGCAGAAATTTAGTAAGTTTTTGATAAATTGTATTTCTACTCACAGTTTCTAAAGATGACAACTACAGATATTTTGAATATTATCCTTGGAATAAGAAGTTAGTGTCCCAGAGTATTTTGAGTATTGAGAAGTTTGAAAGAAAGACTTGTCCTTGCATAAATACTTTCCAGAACTTTTTTTCTTTTCAAAATTACTCATATACCTTAACTGAAAGGCAGTATTTCATAGGGAGCATAACTTGGCAGACTGCTTGTTTCTGATTACTGGCTCTTAAGGCACTGGACAGGTGAAAAAGTGTGCGGCAGAGGCATCTGACCTCCTCTAACTTCAGAAGGAGGAGAGAGAATCAAGATCAACAGCCTAAGGTTGATTCCTATGAGGTGGAGGTCAGACATGCCTCTTGTCTCTGTCTTTACCAATTCTGACACCAGCTGTCCCTCCCATGGTACTCCCTACTTCTCTACTGAATTCAATAATTCATTGCAATGGCCACACGGAACTCACAGATAATAATCACTATTATGGGGTTTATTAAGGAAGTAACAGGTTACAGTTCAGGTTCAGGAACACTTAGGATACAGTTCTTCAATCAGGACAGCGTCTTCTCAGCTGTGCCCACAGGCACACCTCTCTCTGTTCCCTCAGCCTCTGCCCTGCTGGTTTAGCTCTATCAATGAGTGCCCCAAGGCACCCCGCTCTACTGGTAAGCCTTGGCCCAAAGGCGCTCCGCTCTAGCTCTGTGGGTCAGCAAACCCAGATCCATCAAGTGCCCTGAGGAACCCTACTCCTCCAGCAAGCCTCCTGCCCAAAGGCGCTCAGCTTTCTCATTCTGTGGGCTACTCTGTCTCCTGCTGGTCTCCTGGTTCTGCGGCTGCCATTCCTCTGCCACAGCTTCTCGGAGTCTTCAGTGTTACAGCCCTCTCTCTCATTCTCCTGATTCCAGGAGCTCCTCAGTACAGGGATCCTGGATTCAAAGGACGCACTCCGCTCCTGGCTCCTCTTCCTTGGTGGTGGTAAGATCTCTCCTGCCACCTCTCGGCTCATTTTAAGCCTAGTGGGATGGCAAAGCTGACCAATCCCTTCCTTAGGGCTCCAAAGACCTTATTTGCATGGTGTCACTCCCGCAGAGGTGTCATGAACTTTATTTGCATTATTAGCAAGCTATCCGATCCCCTTGGTGCACCACAATTATCTTATTTGTATAGTCCCACCCAACCACTTGGATGGGAGTTACAAGACTTCGGCAAGAAAGCCCATATAAAAGTGATCCATCCCACCATGGCAAGAAACTCTGGTGGTACAAATAATTAAGCCCTTGGCTACCAACTGAAGGTTGGTGGTTCAAAGCCACCTAGTGGCTCTGAGGGAGAAAGACCTGACGATCTGCTCCCATAAACATTAAAAAATCTTATGGTCGCAGTTCTCTACTCTTTCACATGGGGTTGCCATGAGTCAGAATTGACTCAATGTCACCAAACAACAACAACACCATGACGTTGGACAACTTACTCATCCTCTGCACTTCAGTGCCTTCCATCTAAAATGGAGACATGATAGTTGTTACTGCTGGGGTTCAATGCAAAGGGTTCAGTTCAAAGCATGGCCCTGACATAGAGTAGGTCCACAAATGTGAATTCTTCCTCCTTTTATGATAAGTGGTATAACTTACCTATAACAAGGGTTACTTTAGTTATTGAGGCATTATATAGGTTCAAGTTTTAGGTATTAAGCTTTAATAGGTCATCATCATTATTATTATTATCATTATTGTTTTATTATTATCGTTCTTACCTCCTGAAAAATTGCATCCTGTTCCCACAATTGCAACCTCATAATTTTTTTCCATTGTTTTATCCATTTGATTGGCAACTTAAACAAACAATTAAAAATCAGGAAAACAAAATGAAATCATTTTTCTCAGATTAAAAACTCAGTGGAGGCCTGGGTAAATTACTCAATTTACACATCACATTCCTCTTGGAACTAACAATTCTCTGTGGGTCTCATAACTTCATACATGTTGTATCAGCACATCTTGTATCAGCATGTTGTTTATCAGCACATTGGGTGTCTTTCCAAGGATGTTTGTTTACCAAAGGAGCTCTGGTGGCACAGTGGGTAAGTACTCAGCTGCTAACCGAAAAAGTCATTGGTTCAAACACACCAGCAGCTCCATGGAAGAAAGATGTGGGAGTCTGCTTCTGTGAAGATTTACAACCTTGGAAATTCTATGGGCGGTTTTACTCTGTCCTATAGGGTTGCTATGAGTCAGAATCGACTTGACAGCAATGGGTTTTTTTTTTTTTTTTTTTTTGGTGGATAGCAGATAGGAATACTGTCTACGCATAGGGCAGAGGGTAGATTTGTTTGCTATTCAGAGTAATAAAGATAATGGCTTCCTCTGGGGAAAAGTTGGGCAGGCTTATTAGCAGCTCCGTTTAAATACTGGTTTCTGGTTTGATATGGGACTCCCTTCATTCAGAGACAGGACATTACTTTCTTCTCCTGGTTAAAGAAAGATCTTGGCAAAGTAGGGTGGGTGGACCATTAGGACAAAGGCACAAAGCTAGCCGTGCAACACAGGAAAACGTTCACGTGCCCACTTCTGAATACTCTAACACTAATCCCATGTTGCATAAGTAGATATTCTGACTAAATGAGAAGAGAAAAAAAAAAGAAACTGCACAAAAATTCCCCAAGAACAAGGCTTGTAAATGCTTCCTTTGGCTTTGCAAAGCTATCTCTGCAGCTCTGTGTACTTTGGAATACCGTTAATCAGTACCCATTGCTCTCAAGTCAATTCTGACTCACAGCAACCCTATAGGACAGAGCAGAGCTGTTATTTAATTAGCCATCCCTTTTCTACACTGCTATTCTCTACAAACTCTTCCAAAAACTAAACCCAGAATAGTTTGGGTAAGGTAAGGAAGAGTTCGAAATGTTTGACTTGTAGACATTTGTTGTGATCCATGTTTCGGGTTTCTATATCTGGTCATTTACCTTCTGGGGTTTACAAACATTGGCCAGGACATGTATCTCAACTTCCTACCTGAGTGATCTGAAAACCATTGCCTGTTCCATCCTCTGCCAGACTGCTCTCTGCCTTCCTTGACATCCACACCCTGATGGAAATGTAACGTTCTGGACCCCTGGCCCTGGCCACATGCACGTGGATTCTGCTTATCATCACCAATGGAGTTTGCAATCCAGTAATCATCCCTGGACAGTGATAAACATTTTACATCTCTTTCTCAGAGGTGCAGATCCTGTTAAAAGGTATTCATGGGTGCTGGAGTTCTAGGGGTATGAATTGATGACACACCTCTCCCCTTGAGTTCTAAACCAATTTAGAAATAAACAAAGAAGTCTGATCCATATCCAAAGATCAGCTTTGTTGCAGATACAGCTGATTTGGAAAATATGGCTGAACCCTTTGGCCAAAATACTTTTTAAATATTTTCTCCTCATCTTAACTCTGGAACCTGAACATAAAGAAAGTTGGTCCACAGAATAGACACCTAACCAGCTGATGTATAGAGGCTCTTCACTTGCCTTATATCTCTCCAGTGCAGAGTCCAAGAGAAAAAGTGGTATCATGCTTATTTATATATTTACCTCACTGACAGGGAAACGTGGACAAATGGATGTAAGGCTCTTACCATCCACCAAATAATGTCCCCCTCCTCTCGGCTCCTGGAAAGGTCAGCAGTTCGAAACCACCAATGGTTCTGCAGGAGAAAGATGTGGCAGTCTGCTTCCATAGAGATTTATAGCCTTGGAAAACCTGTGGGGTTGTGATGAGTCAGAACTGACTCCACAGCAGTGGGTGAGACAAAAGGATTGGTCCCCGTCAGTGCGAGTTTCATTTCAGCCGGTTACAGTGGCTGGTGGCGTGGCATACCTTCAGTAAAATTCCCCAGGGGCTAAACCTTTTTTTGGAACAAGGAGAGGAATTATGAGGAAATAAAACTTTCCTGGATTTCTCAGTGGTCCTGGAAAAAGCCCTAGTCTTCTAAAACTCTTTACATAGTATGATATTAGATCTTTAGTCATTTGTCTAGTTAATTGCTCTGATCTGAAAGAATAAAAGCTTTTGTTATCTCCAGATGACCAAAGAGTTAAGAACAAGTAGGTTCCAAAGTTAAGTTCCCAAGGTGCCAGGATGACGGGACTGTTCTGTCCCTAGATGTTTACATCTCAAGGAGGCATGAGGCCCTAGTATTTGGGAGGTCTCAAGGTTGTAAAAGCCAAAACACTAGGAACCATATGGCTCCTGGAAAAATGTTATTTACATACCAAATGGTTGGAGTAAGGAGAAGACCCTTTTTGAGAGGACAGCTGCCTTCTGTCCCTTTATAAGCAACAAGAGAAAATCATTTTTTCCTCGTCCCTTGCCCACTTGTGTAGGACAATTGACCTGGCTATCATTACATCATCCTAGAATTAAGACTGGGCTAGCAGGGGGTGACGCACTCAGTATTTACTGTGAGGTATTTAATAAGAGATCTCTCACTCATCAGAACACCTCATATGTGCAGTCAGGATACAATTAATAGAGATGAACGTTAAAAACCCAACACAGGCCAAATGGAGAGAGCGTTTCAAGAAGGTCAGTTGTATTGAATGCCATGAGGAATGAGAAGTTACATAAATATTGAAATGTGGGACTTCAATTTGGCACCACAGAAGTCATCGCGGACCTGGAGTAGTTTTGGGGAGCTGTGGATGTGGACGGACTGGAGTGGGTTAGAGAATAAACTGTTGATGAGAGAAACAGGCAAATCTTTCAAGAAGTTTATTATAAGAAATAAGATCACCTGATGCAAATGAGAGGGAAGAAATAGGGGTGAGAGGTTTATAGAGAGAGATTTGAACTCACTGTTGAGAAGAAAGGGAGTGTAAATTAACTAAAGAACCTTAGTAGAATTGTTGGGCACTGTGTGATTTCCTTCAGCAGTGTTTAGATGCCTGGGTGAAGGGAAGGAGAAGGGTGATATTAGTCCTGTGTATAGCTGGGGTTTTGCCATGTAAGTACACTGGAAGTGTTACCGGCCAAGGCTGAACAGGTAAGGCATGCACGGATTTCCACGAGCAAAGCTCTATGGAAGAGGCTTGCAAGCAGAGATGAGGAGGGCCTAAAGCAATGCTTACCCCAGTCTCACAGAACAAAAGACCCACCCGGGCTTTTAAAAGTTCTTGGGCTGGAAAAGATTCATGGATTTATTCACAGACATAGGTGGGGTTTTCGGGCAACTAGCCCATTTTGGGCAGGGATAGGTTAACTAAGGTGCACGTGCAGCAGCTTCCTAAGATGGCTCCTGTCCCGGAGGCCTCTGGGATTCATAGCAGGACTTATTATGGGGTGTCGCGCCTGCTCAGTCTCTCACTCCCCAAGTTCGATTCCCGGCTGCTGCTGCTGCCCCTCACTGCCCCTGGCAGAAGGTCACACAGCGTCACAGGTGGATGTCCTGCGCACGTCCCTGTCACTGGTTTTATCCAGCTGCTTCTGTAAGACAACTTTAAAGAAGTTTGCGGGCTATTTTCTGATACCCTGCCCCACTGTTCCAGGGAATGGCTTTGTTTCTGTGTTCTGGCCCATTTCCTATATTTTTGTTACTTTGTCTATGTGAATTGCAGATTTGGGGGGGCCTCTGTTCCCTGTCTTAAAAGGACAAAAAGAAAAGGGAATATAGGGCATAAGCAGGAGAATTAAAATCTCAGACCTTGGAATCTAAGCAGAAAGAAGATGAAAATAAAGACAGAAAGCAAAAAGGACATGGGCACTTCTTCTGGACCCGGCATTGCCTCTGACTGTGTGAAAATACATAGTCTCCATTCGTTAAGACTCTGGGGGAAATGCTGTCTTTAAGGTTTATTTCCAGTTTCTGCTAAGAGATGAATGCTCAGAGAACTATATGGTAAAGACATGCAGGTATCAAAAATTCTGTAAACAGAAAAATATTTTACCATTTTTACAAAGTAATCATTAGATTCATAACTTTGAGTTAGGTCTACTACTTTCAACTGGGACTTGAAAAAAACTTATTTGAAATGTAACTACATGTTTTTTACATATAAAGTTTTCTATCCTTCCAGACTTTGGGACATGATACATATAGAGGTCTCCATTTTTTTCATGTAGGCTATGAACCCTACATTTGTGTTTTGTTGCATCTTTGTTTCCATTAATCACATAAATGTTTTGTTTTAAATATGGCTCGTGAATATTGACTGAAGCTAGTAAATATTGAAGCTAGTATGCCGCTAATTGACAACCTTAGTGTATATGGTTGGTATCAAAGAGAAAAACCAAACAAGGAAGGAAATAGATTTTATTCAGTCTATTGCAATAGTCAGAGCACCCCAGATCTAAAGATCACAGTGACTCAGCCAGGTGGTTTTCCTTATGCTTTTGTAGGGAGGAGTAGACAAGTTATAGGGAGGTGATGCAGGTAGAATTGTTTTGTAATTAAGTCTCAGTCAGCTCAGAGAAAATGTTTATCTCTAGCTCATTTCTGGGGCACAAAAACTAATCATCATATCTGCAGTCGTTTTTCTAGTTACTTGCTTTGATCTGAAAGAATAAACATCTGCCTGGGCTGAGGGCCGGGGACCATGGTGCCCATGAGGCAGAGAACAAGGAGTTGGAGGGTCTGTGTCTGGCCTTGTCATCAGATTTCAGACAAAAAGAGAAAAACCTATGTTTGACCTTGTCACAGGTAAACAAGGGAGTCATCCACAAGTCTCATGGGTGTCAGGAAAAAGAGTCACATTTAAGTCTTTCTCTATGTAAGCAGTCTTATTTGAGTCGTATGGGAAAGGGTGGTTCTTTGCTGTAAATCATTTCCCAGAGTACAAAAGAGTGTAGGGATTTCTTACCATTGCTGTTTTCTAGAAGCACAAGGTTCAGGTAAAGTTTCACATTGTATGGAGAAGGGGAAGGATGGTTTTTTCCTAAGGCAAAGTTCATTTATTTACTTGGACACTAGATTCCAAGTAGAATAAGAAATAAAATATTTTGCAACAACAGAATGAAATAAATCTAGGACATCCTTTTCTGGAAATGGTAAACTAGATTATTAGGGCCAATGTTTCCCTGAATATAGCTAAAAAATCTGAGTAAGAATATATTTTCTAATCATGATAAAACAAGAAGCTAATAAGACAGTGGGAAATTGCCAATTGAAATTTCAGAGTAAAGTCAAAGAGATAAACAGAACGCATGCACATCAAAGCAGCTTTGTTTCTGAGGACGTTTGTTGAAAGTAACAAACGTGAGTTTTGGCTTTATAAGCTGGTGTAATAGGAGGACCTAAGTCAAGACCCTGGGCCCAACCAAGGTGTGAAGTATTATTGAAAGCCTTCCCTCACACTAAAGTGGAACATCAAAGGGCTACATCCTCAGAGCAAAGGTTAATGAAAACAAAATCTGCCCCACCCCAACCCCTAGGTTATTAGAGAAGGTAGTCTTGGCACTGAGTTGAGCAGAAGACAGAAAGGGGGGAACAAAAAGATCAGTCCGCACCCTGCTTTGCAGCCTGGGAGGGGGTAAACCAACCCCAAAACAAAACCTGTTGCTGTCAAATACATTTTGACTTATAGTGACCCTATAGGAGAGAGTAGAACTGCCCCATAGGGTTTCCAAGGAGCAGTTGGTGGATTAAAACTGCCCACCTTTTGGTTAGCAGCTGAGCTCTTAACCACTGTGCCACCAGGACAAAGGGGAATGGGTAAGTGGCCCATTGAACCTCAAGTTCTGCATTTGGCTTAAGTCACCTGGCAGAAGTAAATGCAAATCCTCTCTAAAGGAAGGTATCTTTGTTCCAGGACTTGCACATGACCAGAAAGAATGTTTAAGGACAATAAGCAGTACACAGTTAAAACTAACCAAATACACTAGGAAACAATGCACTAACAGAATCAAGAGAAACAATACACCATCAAAATAGACCCAAACATACTTCAGATAATAGACCCAAACATACTTCAGATAATAGAATTCTCAGATTTTGAAATAACTGTGCCTACTGCTTAAAATTGAAACCCTGTTGACATAGTGGTTAAGAAATACGGCTGCTAACCAAAAAGGTCGGCAGTTCAAATCCACCAGGCACTCCGTGGAAACCCTATGGGGCAGTTCTACTCTGTCGTATATGGGTCGCTATGAGTGGGAATCAACTCAGTGGCAACAGTTTTGGTTTGGTTTTTTAACTGTTTAAACATAAACAATACGCTTGAAAATTTCCAAGTAACCACTTAAACCTAAAGCATAGAAAACTTGATTTCAGAACCCTGGAGCACCCACAGCCTAAAGGATAAAGGCAGTGACCCGGTGGCATCTATGATTAACTGAGGAAAACCACAATGAAGCTCCAAGTCACCGCATGGAAAAAGTACAGTTTAACCACCTGAGAAACCTCTGGGCTAATATCAGCTGCAGGGTTCCTAAACCATGGTTTTAATTCCCTGCAGACTGCCAGTGAAGTCCTCCTTTCCCATCAATCATTAAGTCCACCTCTTTCAAGTATTTCTTATAGTGGTGGAGACTAACGTCAACCCTTGGAAAAGTGATACCTGTAGCCTAATGAATGCATGAGAATAAATGTGTGGATTTCCGTAACTACAGAGAGATCATAAGGAGTAACTTAAAACCCACTGCCGTAGAGTCAATTCCAACTCATAGCGACTATATAGGATAGAGTAGAATTGCTCTATAGGGTTTCCAAGGCTGTAATCATTAGGGAAGCAAAATGTCACATCTTTCTCCTGCAAAGCTCTCCAACCTCTGGACCTTCAAGTTAGCAGCTGAGCACTTAACCACTGTGCCACAAGGGCTCCTTTTAAGAAGTAACTTAGCCCTGCCATAATCAAAAGAATCTATGTCATATATTCAGTTTGAAAAAGAGCCCTGGTGACACATTGGATAAGCACTTGCCTGCTAACCAAAATGGCAGAGGTTCAAACCCACCAGCCTCTGCAGGCCAGAGATGTACCAGTCAGCTTCCATAGATTACACCCTTAGAAACCCTGTGGGGCAGGTCTACTTTGTCCTGTAGGATTGCTATGAGTCAGAATCGACTGGACCTCAACTAGTTTGTTTTACTCAGTTAAAAACTCAAAGAAAAGGATACTTAATGTCCCATTCTGTCAACCACAATGAGTTTGGTTTATTGTTAAAAACTCAAAATAATGAAAGATTTAATGTCATGACCTTTTAAAGATCGGTCATTTTACCTTTGGATCTACTGAACAAATACTATGACTTTATTTTCAAATTCATATTTGACATCTTTTTAAAGTATGTATCTCTTCTCAAATGCATACTATTCATTTTCCCTTTCAAATAACCTTTTTGCCCTTAGAAACTTGAGATGATTTATAACAAAAAAAGTCACCCATTGTTAAGAGTACAGTTGAATGATTTTGAGTAAGTTTATAGAACTGTACAACCATCACCACAATTCTGTTTTAAAACATTCCCTTCACCCCAAAAAGTTTCCATATGCAAGCTGGTGATCAAATTCCACTGAAATCCCACAACTCTCGTGATCTACTTTGTCTTTATAGATTTCCTTTTTTGGAAATTTCATGTAAATGAAATCACATACGTTGTCTTGTATGTCTGGCTTCTTTCACTCAGCATAATGTCTCCAAAGGTCATCTGTGTTGTGGCATGTACTGCATTATATACCATATTCTGTACTTCACTGTATACTGTATTTTGTTTATCCAATTACTAGTTGTAGATTTCGGTTGTTTCCACTTTTTTACTATTATGAATAATTCCACTACAACATGCACGTACGAGCCTTTCAAAGTCCTCCCTTCCTTGTGGATTACTTAATTATTCCTGGAAGAGGGTAGAATCTTTTACTTTACCCAAAAAAGAGAAAACATATAAAGTTCACGTATTAAGAACTTAAGTGTAGTAGTTTCCGTTTTCTGATTAACGGTCACTACACCCTTATTTGGAAACCCTGGTGGCGTAGTGGTTAAGTGCTATGGCTGCTAACCAAAGGGTCGGCAGTTCAAATCCACCAGGCGCTCCTTGGAAACTCTATGGGGCAGTTCTACTCTGTCCTATAGAGTCGCTACGAGTTGGAATCGACTCAACGGCACTGGGTTCTGGGTTACACCCTTATTTCTTCCTATAAGCATGTTCTCAGTAAATATTATATCCTAAAAGGAATCAGGGCTTCTAGGAAAAACGGCTGATTCTAGGGCTGGAGCAGAGAAAATATACAAGATGAGCCTGGAGCATCTTCTCGTGCCACAAAGTAAGGAAAAGCTCAGAGAATAATGTGAACAGGTCAAAAAGACATGGAAGCAGATTAAAATGCACAGCATTGGCCTAATCTGGGCCAATTTGAACACCAAAATAAAAAGCTTTCTCTTCTCCCTCATTTGTTTGCTTGTCTTTTCTTTTATTTATCTATCAATGTAGAAGGAATGATGGAGTAAGAAGATCACTACTTGGCAATCAATATAATAATCATTCAAGCAAGAATCAACGGATGCTAAACCTAGTGGGTGAAAATTTGAGGAATAAGCAGATATCGATGTCCCTACATGGCACAGTTAAGCTCTGGACTACTAGCCATAAGGGTGGCAGTTCAAACTCACCTAGAGGTACACTGGAAGACAGGCCTGTGCATTTCTACTTTGCACACATGAGGTTGCCACCGAGTCTGAATCGACTCAAAGGCAACTAACAATAAGCAGATACTGAGTTTCAAAGTATCTCCACACACAAGATGCTTATGAAATACAAAGGGTAAATAGTAACTTTACAGTGGACAAACCTATAAGATACTCCTTAACCAAGTGACCAACGTTGGCATTGCCAGTAATGATACTAATGACAATATGTGAGTCCAGATACGAAGCGTGAGAAGAACTCAGCATCACTTCTGTGGTATTCCTGCCCAAATGGCATAATGTGAATCTAGTCAGAGGAAGCATCATATGAACCCAAACTACAAGAGAGCCTACAAAATGACTGACGTATATACTCTTCAAAAGTATACAGGTCATCCGGACAGAGTGGGAGAAAAATATAGAAAATTCAAATTCACAAAAAAAAGTCCAGACTTATTGCTCTCATGGTGACTGGAGGAACCTCTGAGACTATGGCCACCTGACACCCTGCTAACTCAGAAGTGAAGCTACTCCCGAAGTCTACCTTCTAGCCAAAGATTAGACAGGCCTCTAAAACAATAACACATGAGGAACATGCTTCTTAGTTCAATCAAGTATACAAGACCAAATGGGCAACACCTGCCAAGATGAGGTAAGGTGGACAGGAAAATTGGATGGACACTGAGCACCCAGAGTAGAAAGGGAAAGGGAGACAGTGCTGACACACTGCAGGGATTGCAACCAATGTCACAAAACAATTTGTGTATAAATTTTTGAATGAGAAACTAATTTGTGCTGTAAACTTTCAATAAAGCACAAAAAAAAAGTACCAGTCATGAAAATCAAATGACTCAGAAACTGTCCCAAATTAAATAAAAGTGAAGAAACAGGACAACTGAATACATTATTGAGGTAATAATGAACCAATTTTAATTTCCTGATTTTGATAATTATACTGTAGTTATATAAGATATTCCTTGTTTAGGAAATACACATTGAAGTATTTAGTAGTAAAGAGGCTTTATGTCTGTAACTTACAAACAGTTCAGAAAAAAACATCTATATTATATATCTGTATTTATATTTATCTAGAAAGAGAAGGGGAGAAGGAGGAGAAAGGATAAAGCAAATGTAAAATGCTCACATTTGGGAAATGGTATCCAGGAATTCTTTGTACTATTCATGCAACTTTTCTTTAAGTCTGAAATTTTCAAAACTGACCAGTTATAAAAGAAAAGTTTATCTTAAAGTTATAAACCACTGAATAAACTAAACCACGAATCCATATTGCTAGAACTAAACAAACAAATGGCAAGTTTGAGGAGGAACAGAGATATCCGCATTGTGTCACATGAGCTCCCACAAAACGCTTACTAATTACAAAGTGAAAAAGTAACATTAGGGAGAAGCTAGGCAGATACCACCTGAAGTGATCAATGTTAATATCACCAGTAACAGGACAAATTAAAATTGTGGGTTGAATGAATGACAGGATGCGATGAGAAGATTACAGAATCATTTCTGCAATTATTCTTACCAAAAACATATAATCTGAATCAAATCAGAAGGAAATATCAGAAAAATAAACATTGAGGAACAGTCTACATTACCGGCTTTAATTTAAGATTGAAGTCAAGGAAAGTCTTGGCAAAGTCAAGGACATTCTGGAAAGTCAAGGAAAGACTGAGGGCCTATTCCAGATTGAAGAAAACTAAAGAGACCGATAACTAAATACAATCCATGATTCTGAACTGAATCCTTCTCCTATAAATGGCACGGTAGACAAGTGGCAAAACTTAAAAAGAATCCAAGAATTAAATGATAGGTTGAATTAATGGTAATTTTCTGGTTGTATTGTAGTCATGCAGGCTATCCCTATTGGTAGGAAATACATACTAAAGTAACCACGGGTGATGGGAAACGTCAGCAATTTACTCTCAAAAAATGGTTCAGGGGGAAACAGCTCTTTGTACTAAAACTTGCAACTTTTCTCTAATTTTACAAATTTTTTCAAAGAGGTAATAAAAAAAATTATAACTTGAAAAGGTGAAAATTCTGGGCAAACCTTAATTCTCCATAAGAACCCAAAAACCAAACCCGTTGCCATCTAGTCGATTCCGACTCAGCAATCCTACAGGACAGAGACCTACAAATCAGTGTTTAAAATTAAAATTAGACATAAGTTTGATAGCACTACAACAACTCTAATACCTCCAAGCATTGAAATGGACATAGCTGCAATATATCAAAATGTTGTCTGTCTAAATCTTTAGGTCCAGATATAGCGGTCAAAATTGGAAAATACAAAGAAGTGATCAGCTAACTTCACTGAAGAATTAATGACAATTTCGTCGTTTGAGTGCTATATAAACAGCTGGCATTTTGGGCAGCTTGAGCACGTAAAGTCCCTGGATGATGCTAACAGTTAATGTGCTTGGCTACTAACTGAAAGGCTGGAGGTTCTGGTCCATGCAGAGATGCCTCAGAAGAAAGTATTGGCAATCCACATCCAGAAAGCCAGCTACTGAAAGCCCTGTGGACACAGCTCTGCGCTGACACATGGGGCTGCCCTGAGTCAAAACTGACTCAACGGCCAACTGACTTTTGATAATTGATTTTCAGTACATAAAACTCAATAATGCTGGTTTTCATTTGCATAATCATTTTTGAAGTTACAGATGCCAAGAAATACAGTTTAAAATACGACATAAATTTTTATAACCACACGTGGTACAAAAATAGTTTCCTTTAATAAAGATTTACAACATGTCATATATTGAATGGCAAACCATTAAAATGTTATGTAAACAGCCCAATAAATAAATTTTTATTATTTATCTTTCAGATCATATAATTTTTCTTCAAAATTTGTACATATTCTTGTGACGTTTTCAAAACTAGATCTTGATTTAGATTTGACTCATCGGTAGATCCTAGAGGAGAAGCTCTACAGGATCCAGATTCAAATTCAGCAGCAGCTAGAAAGAAAAAGAAAGATTATATTTTCTAAAATACTTCATAGTTAACTAAGTATGAGCCAGTGAAGAAAAAGTTGAGAACTTTATCAGTGTTAGTAAAACTGAAAAATATGTACACATGACTACAGTACAAAAGATGAGATTACTATTAAATATAATTATCCATATTTGCACACTGAATTGTCATTGTGGTTAAGTATCAGGACTTCTAGTTTTCTTAATCTTCATTCATTTATTCAATAACCATGTGCTAAGGTACTCTGTATGACAAGTGCCGGAATTACATGATAAAAATGACACAACTGTATACTATAACCTGAAAAAAAATACAGATGAACAGGCAATTTGCAGAAAGGGTCATATATGTTATGGAAAACCAAAAACCAAACTTCATTGCCATGGAGTCAATTCTGACTTAAGATAGGTAAAAAAAAAAAAGGGGGGGGGTACTACTGGAACACACAGCAGGGACATCTATCCCAGGTTTATGTCAATAATACAGAGGTGATATGTAAGTTGACACCTGAAAGACAAGTAAAAGTTATGCCAGATAGAGGGAAGAGGCATACGCAGAGCTAGAGGTGAGAAGAACACTGTGGAACTATAAAGAGTCTAGTTTGGCTAGATGCTAGACCAAAGTGGGAGAGTAAGGGTAAGTGGCAAGAGATAAGCCTGAATAACTTGACAAGAACCAAACTGATCTGAGTGTCTTTAATCCACGATAAGGAATCTGCAATTTATTCTGAGGGCAAAAGGAAACCAACGACAAAGCGAATGATCAGATTTTAAATGTCACCTGTCAAGTGAGGCCTGTTTGAATTGTAATTGCGTGACTAGTACTAAATTAGTCTATCTTTTGGGCCTTTTATTGCTACCAGAAACGTCAGAGCTTGCTGGTGCCTATATTCCCTGAGAGGAATTTCAGTGTGCAGGCAGACAGGTCTCAGGAAGGGCAGGCTGACAGGTCACAGGAAGGGCACAAGACAAGGAAGGGTGGGGCAAGAAATAAAAAGGGACTCAGGCTTTTTAAGGTTTTTTAAAGATATGGAACATGATGAACGTATTGGGAATAATTCTTCATTACGAGTGATTATGCTTTATTGTCTTTCATTAGATGCGTATAAAGAAATATTTAACATAGTTTCTATTATCCAAACAATGAAAGGATGCTATTACTATCTACAGTTTATTTCAGAAATCAGTATCTAAATTCATAAATTTTGTCAACATACCTTCTTCTAGTTCTCTAGTTATATTTTTTTCCAACTCCTGCTGCATCTGAAATAAGTCAAAGATTATTTATAACGTTTACATTAAATAAGAGACAATATGGTAGGGATAACACCAAAAAACCAAACCTGTTGCCGTTGAGTCTATTCCGACTCACAGAGACCCTACAGACCAGAGCAGGACTGCCCTACGGGGTTTCCAAGGAGCGGCTGGTAGATTCAAAACTGCAGACCTTTTGGTCAGCAGACAAGCTCTTAACGAAGGAGCCACTAGGGCTTTGTAATTTAAATAACGGATCCCTGACGGTATAGCAGTTAAGGGTTTGGCTGCTAATCAAAAGGTCAGCAGCTTGAATCCACCAGCCACTCCTTGGAAACCCTATGGGGCAGTCTTATTCTGTCCTATAGGGTCGCAGGAAACCCTGGTGGTGTAGTGATTAAGTACTATGGCTGCTAACCAAGAGGTCTGCTGCTAACCAAGAGGTTGGCAGTTCAAATCCGCCAGGCACTCCTTGAAAACTCTATGGGGCAGTTCTACTTTGTCCTATAGGGTTGCTATGAGTCGGAATCAACTCGACGGCAGTGGGTTTGGTTTTTTTGGTTTATAGGGTCGCATTGAGTCAGAATCAACTGAATGACAATTTTTTTTTTTTATTTAAAAAATACTTGAGAGAATAGAACTTGAGAATTGATAGAACAATAAAAACATGTTGCTGCCGAGACGATTCCAACTAAGAGTATTAATCACAAATTAAATAAATTTCCTGCTTATTTTAATTTTAGGTAACAGAGAAAAATATATAAAATGTTGCTTAAATTAATCTAACAAAAATGCAAATATTGGCCTAATGATTGTACATCATTTCAGAAGAGCGGTGTTTGAGCTTACTGGTACAAAGATTAATTCAAGTCACATTTTACACTGAATGTATTACTTTGCAATTCTTAGCAAAACATTAGCTTTTATAAAAGTTAAATCAGTTTTTATTTTAACAGATTTTTCTTTAAAAATGAAATGAACTTTCCATTTGGTACCTTTAGAAATTAAAATCTTAAACTACGTTCTGTAATATTAATATTTCAGCACAGGGTCTTAAGTACATAAGATGAAGAAAGCGGTACTGTTTTAATGTCAAGTGAAAATTCTACTGGCAAAAGATAGAGCAAAAATATTATGACATCTGTATTATGGCCGTAACACTTAATTCATCTGAACACAAAGATACAGAAAATCAGTTTTCAAATTTAGTTTCTTTGATTCATGACTTTCTAGAATTAGGAACAAAAAATACATACAACTCTTTAATTGTAACTTTTCCTTTTCAGAAATTAGGGCCAGTTTTCTTTTTAAACATTTATATTTATATAGTTATATTTATCTACTTAATTATGAAATGTGTGGGACTATTTCAAACTATCATGCAAGCATCTCCATCTAGAGTGTTCTTATTTGAGGCAGAGCCCACATGGGACTACAGGCAAAAGCATTACGCCATTCCTCCACAGCAAAGACTCGAAAACCGAAGTAAACGGAGACAAACGTCAATTCTGGAACCCTCTGCGTCAAATGAAGGGACAAAGAGCTCCACCAAGCACCAAATGGAATAAGAAACTGACAGAGAACAGAGAGCGAAGAGGGATACATGCAGAGGTCCCCTATCAGCTAACGCAGCACAGATTCGCCATCTTGGAATCCTGTCGGAAACTGGCGGACAGGGAGTTTGGGAGAGCAGATTCACGGAGTTCCCAGCAGGAGACAGAGCACTCGGTAACCAGTGATACATGCTTTCCCATTCCCTAGCCCTCCTCCCCCTGCTCAACCTCCACCACTTCTCTGCAGGGCTACTAACCACTGCCTGGGAGGCGCTGGCTCTGTGCCATGCAGATTCAACCCACCCACACCAGTCAGCTACTTCAGTGCCATTTCTTTGTTGCTGGTGTTGCTTTTTTTTTTTTACTTCTTTTGGTTTCTTCCCAGCCCCTCACTTCTTCCCCCTCCTTTCTCTTTAACACCTGACTCCGTGTGCCAGCTTTGCTTTTTCTTGACAGGCTGTGAAGCACCACTTGGCTGGGGAACTGCCTTCCCAGTCCACGGTCCACACTGCCACACTGGTGGGATCCTTGCGGGCTTTTTTTTTTTTTGCTTGTTTTCTTTCTTTTTTCCCTTTTATTTTTCTTCATTTCTCAGTTTCTCGTCTCTTTATACTTACCTTCTTCTATCTCCTGAATACCTGGTGCTATGTGCCTTCTCCACCCCTTCTAGCCGGGCCGTACTGCGCAGCTTGGAAGCCGCTTCCCCAGTCTGAGCAGCCACAACGGTGGAATCTCTGTGGGCATTTTTTAATTTTTACTTTTATTTATTTTCTTTTTTTCTTCATTTCTTGGTTTCTCATCTCTCCACTCCAACGGCAGGCTCCCTCAGTGCTTCTTATTTTATTTTTTGCTCCTGTTTCTCTCTCCTCTCTCTCTTCTTTCCCATAACAAACCCAGCTCCACACATCACAACTTCCCTCCTCCCCCTCCCTAGTGCCCATCTGCAACACGTACTGAGCACGGCATCCCCAAGCAGCACAGGCACTACCCTGCAATGACCCCCAGCTCACCCTGTCAGCCCCAGTATGTACCACAAACAACCCATCCCAGCCTCTCCCCTTCAGCTGGACCTGCCCTGTCGCACGATTGCTGAGCGACTGGCCCTGCCCATTGGACATGGAGGTGAAAAGTATCATGACCACAGATGAGCAAACAACAAAGAATGCACAGCCCACCTGCTCAGACATAACCAAATAAAAAAATCAGGATGAAACAAACAGATCTACCATCAATAAATGAAAATAACTACTGAATGTCCCAAAGACAGCAAACAATATCAAAACATATTTTAAAAAAGACAGGACAGTTCTAGTAGGCATCCAAAATAAAACACCAAATGATTTTCCAGAAGAAAAGGCATCAGAACTACCTGACAGGAAATTCAAATCTCTAATATTCAGAGCCATCCAAGAGTTGATACAAAAAGCAGACAAAAATAAGGAAAAAATAGACAAATTCATGGAAAAGGCAGACAAATTCATAGAAAATATACATTGTTCTTATTTAAATTTTTCTTATAAATGATATGCTTTCACTAACTGCCCAAAACAATATCTAAAATACTATAGTGAATATAATAAACACTTTGCAGTGATAATGATAGTGTGATATCCAATGCCCTTAGAAATTTTAGGTGTGAAGACAGGCAAGTTTTTTGGCTAACATGTTTCCCAATATTTTGAGAGAGTATTTTCCATAACATTTTTGTGACAACAGCACAAAATACAACATGAAAGACAGCTATGAATAATTGTCTTTGGGTAAGGGAGGTCAGGTATATTTTCAAAAATATAAGATGACAAAATTATAACACAGCAGAATACTGTATCAATGAATTTTAGCTAACTGGAAGGATTCTCTGATACCTAGTTTTCAAACTATGTCCCACAGAAATCTAAGGTTCTATAGGAGTCACCGCAGGATTATGGAATAAGGAAGTTATCGCTTCAGAGCCTCCATCCCTGCTTCAGCCAGAACAGATCTACTTTTATCTGTTTTATTTAATATGGTTTCATGAAATTTCCTTTAAAAAAAAAAAGTTCTATTTTTTTTTTTAAGTATGAAAACCACCGATTTAGTCAAAGTCCTTAATTTTACATAAGAGGATATATAGCCTCAGAGAGATTATAGTTTGTCTGAGGTCATAAAGCCAATTAGCTGTAGGCCAGGAATGGGTTTTACGTCTTATAACTGAGCCCCGAGTTCTACTACGCTAGCTATTTCCTCATATTCAGGAAAAATACATAGTTAAATATAACTTAGAGAAATAAACACGTAAAACTTTGTCATGTAGCTCAATAACATACAAGCATGAGACATAAAAGAGCAGCTCTAAATTGTAAATTCTAAAGCTATGAATAAAAATAAATGAACAAAGACCAACAACACAACCTCTGCTAGTCGCAATCAATATACTCTTTTTATCAAGTACATGTTTTTTAAACCACAGGATGGGAACCTGAATAAGAAAATCTTCAGTTGAAAAAAGAGAGCTAAAAAACTGAGAAGATTCTTTCTTAAAACAACTAACATTCTCCAAATAAAACCTGATTTACCAAAATCCATTGACAAGTGAATTGTCCAAGTTGTGGGTCTTTATAGCAAAATTTAAAACACAAAGCAAATTTTCCTTTACCAGCTACCGTATTTCTGTCCAACCTGTCATCATTAGCTATGTACAAAAAAAAAAAAAAAAAAAAAATGGGCTTAATCTCAATTACAATTTATATCCAGTCAGGAATGTTACAGGACAACCTTCATTTCTCTGCCCTCAAGTTCCCCCTAACTTCCCCATGAGCTGGCTGCTGTAGAGTCAATTACAACTCATGGAGACCCCATGTGTTTCAGAATAGAACTATGCTCCATAGGGTTTCCTTCCTTTTTTTTTCATAGGATTTTCAGTGGCTGATTTTTCAGAAATAGATCACCAGGTCTTTCTTCCAAGGCACCTCTGGGTGGACTTGAACCTCCAGGCTTGGTTAGCATCTGAGAGCATTAATCATCTCCTCACGAGAGATGGAGAGACTTACTTAATGGGTGAGTTTGGAGGAAGGAACTGAGACTGCTTGCTTGGCTTTGCATTTTCTGAATTCTCTTCTTTAAAAAGATGAGCCTGCCCACAGTAACATAAATTCAGGTCTGCTCTCATCTGTGTAGTAACCAATCTGTCTTTGGTGGAGGTGTCAAGCAGTTGTTTCCTCTGCTCACAATTCTGTAAGTGTCTAATTCAGTATGAGGTATTTGGAAGCCTACCATGGCTGCTCATCTAAGCCATACCCTCCACTCAGTTATTGTATGTTAGTGATAAAGCTAATATATTGCTCTCCATCTGTCTGATTCCTCTGTTCTGAACTCAGAAGGGGAAGATGAGTGCCATCTGCTGCCTACTCTGACAAGAAAGATGACTACGCAACCCTTATAGAAATGCTTTCTTCTTCCCTGACTCTATAATCTTAAATGCACACTCTTCAAAACAACCCTCACTTTAAAGAGGGGGAGTTGAAAGGGATGTTTTATAAAGGGAAATATAGTGAAATCAATAAGAATGGCAAGACACAATGAATACACATATATGTTCATTCATTCAACAATAATTTATTCACAGGCTAACATTAAAGTTGAGATTACAGGCTGGAAAACAATGTTGCATTCTTTTTTCGGGACCAGTTTGATAAAGACATACATACATTCCCCCAACACACACACATACACACACACACTTTCAGTTAATACATTTCCCATAACAAATTTTTAAATATTGATACTTTTAAATTAAAATTTGGTATCCTTCTCTAACTTAAGGAAGTACTCAAAAGTTATAAAAATAAATATGATTCACTCAAACATAATGAAACCAAGGTAATTTTATCCATTTAGGCCATCACAATTTGCTGTTGTTTTTAGGTGCCATCGAGTCGGCTCCAACTCATAGCGACCCTATGTACCACAGAATGAAACACTGCCAGGTTCTGCACCATGCTCACAATCATTGTTATGCTTGAGCCCATTTCTGCAGCCACTCTACCAATCCCTCTTATTGAGGGACTTCCTTTTTTCCGCTAACCCTGTACTTTACCAAGCGTGAAGTCCTTCTCCAGGGACTGATTCCTCCTGACATGTTCAAAGTACGAAAAACGCTGTCTCACCATCCTTGCTTCTAAGAAGCATTCTGGTTGTACTTCTTCCAAGACAGATTTGTTCATTCTTTTGGCAGCCCCCAGTATATTCAATATTCTTTGACAACACCATAAGTCAAAAGTGTCAATTCTTCTTTGATCTTTCTTATCCATCGTCCAGCTTTCACATGCGTATGACGTGATTGAAAATACCATGGCTTGGGTCAGGCACGCCTTAGTCTTCAAGGTGAAATCTTTGCTTTTCAACATTTTAAACAGGTTCTTTGCAGCGGATGCGCCCAATGCAATGTATCTTTTGATTTCTTGACTGCTGCTTCCATGGCTGTTGATTATGGATCCAAATAAAAGGAAATCCTTGACAACTTCAATCTTTTCTCTGTTTATCATGATGTTGCTTATTGGTCCAGTTGTGAGAACTTTTGTTTTTTTTTGTTGAGGTGTAATCCATACTGAAGGCTGTGGTCTTTGATCTTCACCAGTAAGTGCTTTAAGTCCTCTTCACTTTCAGAAAGTAAGGTTGTGTCATCTGCATATCAAAGGCTGTTAATGAGTCTTCCTCCAATCCTGATGCCTGGTTCTTCTTCATATAGTCCAGCTTCTGGGATTATTTGCTCAGCCTACAGACTGAATAGGTATGGTGAAAGGATACAACCCTGATGCACACCATTCCTGACTTTAAACTACGCAGTATCCCCTTGTTCTGTCCGAACAATTGCCTCTTGATCTACGTACAGGTTCCTCCTGAATACAATTAAGTGTTTGGGAATTCCCATTCTTCACAAATGAATATCCAACAGCAAATAAATTAATAAGTAAAATTATACTTTCAGTTTGTAAATATTAAACACACATATCTAATATATGTATTTTGCTACAGAGAAACTAACTGAGGGTTTTTTTTTTTGTTTTTTTTTTTTTGATCAAGGAGCTGCAGAATTAAGTACACAGCCATACAGACATTTAAAAACCTTGTAATGAAGTGAAAAAATGAAGGAAACAAAAAGAAGTGGAAGAAAATGAGAAATTATCTGAATCTTTCATAAAAAAACTACTGGGTATCTAAGTAGGTAAAATGAAGTGGAGACATGAGGAATTACACACAGCATATAACTGATATTACAAAATATTTTATTATAAGTCTGCCATTGCCTTATGAGTAATTAGCACGACTATTATAGTAGTTTGATTAGAGTTAAAATTCAGACATGCAAAAGAATGAATCAGGAATCATACCTCACTCCATATACAAAAACCAATTCAAAATGGATCATGTACCTAATCATTAAAATTAAACCCATAAAATTCTTAGAAGAAAATATAGGGGCATGGCTACTGGACCTAGTTTTTAATGATACATTATCTGATATGTCAACAAAACCAGGAGTAGCAAAAGACAAAACAGACCAATGGGACCTCATAAATTACTATTAAATACTTTTGTTCATCAAAGGACTTTACTAACAAAGTGAAAAGACAACCTATAGATTGGGAGAAGATTTTTGAAATCATATATCTGGGTCTAATATCCAAAACACGTAAGAAAAACTTCTACAACTTAACAACAAAAAAGACAAACAACCCAATTTAAAAAATGGGCATAAGACGTGAATAGACATTTCACCAAAGAGGATGTTCAAATGGCCAACAAGTACGTGAATAGATGCTCAATGTCATTTGCCACTAGAGATATGGAAATCAAAACCACAATGAGATACCAACTTCACCTCCATTAGAATGATCAAAAAAATAGGAAACTACAGATGTTGACAAAGCTGTGGAGAAACTGGAACCCTCATTCATTGCTGGTGGGAATGTAAAATGATACAG
Source organism: Loxodonta africana (assembly GCF_030014295.1). Classification (NCBI taxonomy): domain Eukaryota; kingdom Metazoa; phylum Chordata; class Mammalia; order Proboscidea; family Elephantidae; genus Loxodonta; species Loxodonta africana. The sequence continues at coordinate 169,160,326 of NC_087345.1, read as the reverse complement.
CTGCTGTGGAAAACACTTTTGCAGTTCCTCTAAAAGCTGAACACAGAACTACCATATTGTCATGGACTGAACTGTGTCCCCCAAAAACATGCGTCAATTTGGTTAGCCCATGGTTCCCAGTAGTGTGTGGTTGTCCTCCACTTCGTGATTGTGATGTTATGTTAAAGAGGATTAGGGTGGGATTTTAACAAACACCGTTACCCAGGTCATATCCCCGATCCAATGTCAGAGGAGTCTCCCTGGGCTATGGCCTGCACCACCTTTTATCTCTCAAAAGATAAAAGGGAAAGGGAAGCGAGCAGAAAAGGGGGGACCCTGATACCACCAAGAAAGCAGTACCAGGAGCAGAGTGCATCCTTTGGACCTGAGGTCCCTGTGCAGAGAAGCTCCTAGTCCGGGAGAAGATTGACGAGAAGGATGCCAGAGACAGAAAGCCTTCCCCTGGAGTTGACACCCTGAATTTGGACTTTTAGCCTACTATACTGTTAGGAAATAAATTTCTCTTTGTTAAAGCCATCCACTTGTGGTATTTCTGTTATAACAGCACTATATGACGCAGCAATCCCAATCTTATCTACATACTCAGAAGAAGCTAAAGCAAGAACGCAAACAGAAACCTGCACACCACTGTCCACTGCAGCACTTATCACAACGGCTAAAGATGGAAACAACCAAAATGTCCATCAACACATGAATGGATAAACAAAATGTGGTACATACATACAATGGAATATTACTCAGCCATAAAGAGAGATAAAGTCCTGATACATGCCACAATGTGGGTGAACCCTGAAAGCATTATGCTGAGCAAAATACGTCAGCTGCAAAAGGACAAATACCGTATGATCTCATTTATATGAAATAAGCAAATATATAGAAGCCAGAGTTCAAATTCAGAATAGAGAGGCTTTGCCTTGGTGATGTAAACAGAGAGTCTGTTTTTAGTTAGGAAGAAATGTGACTCAATATTCTGTCAGGACACAATGTTCTGTCATATAAAAAGTTAAAGTCTTATGAATATTGTTTTAGTTTTGACATATGCATATAACAACATTTAGGAAAAGAGTTTTATTGCTAAATTAAATGGACATCTGAGAAATGGAAACATTTCTTAAATAAATCATTAAAAAGTTTTAAAAGTGTCAGTAATGTAGCAAAAATCCAAAATCCATGTAAAATGAATCTTCCTATTTGGCACAGATTTAAAAGCATTTACTGAGGAGTACTCACCATGCATGCTGTCAGGCATTGGGTATGAACACAAGTACTAGGAAAGCCTTGAACATAAACATTTTTTAAACCAGTGACATCACAGCTTTTATAAAATTGGAATGAATTTTTAAGTTTGACTTATTAGAAAAGAATTCTTCTGAGAAAAGAGTTCTATGTGCTATAAAATCTACCAGTGATCTATCTGTTCAGGCTAATGTTAACTTCTATATTTTATAATAATATATCACTGAATTAGAAACCAATAAAACTGTAAAATTACTTCTGATATATAGGGCAAAACTTCCCACTAGAACATGAAATCTGAAACTAAAAATTAGCAAACCATCGTAACCATCAAAGATTGTTTCTTAAGCTGGCAAAATGGACACGAAAAGAGAGAGTGGTAGGAGGGAGCGGGCTGTCTCACTGTGGGGAGAGTAACTGGGAGTATGTAGTAAGGTGTATGTAAGTTTATGTTTGAGAGACTGACTTGATTTGTAAACTTTCACTTAAAGCACAATAACAATTATTAAAAAAAAAGATTGTTTTTGTATGTAAACATTTTCATGAGTTTTTATAACAGTGGTCTCATACAGTATTTGTCCTTTTGTGACTGACTGATTTCATTCAGCACAATGCCCCCCAGATTCATCCATGTTCTGAGATGCTTCACAGATTAACAGCATATAGCTAACGGCACTACACATCAGCACTACAACGGTGGCAAGTGGCAAGGTTAAACTCCATGAAATGGTGGAAGATGTGATAAATGCTAAATGTTATGAATGTGGAGAAAGCTCACTTCAACAACCAATACAACTGAATCAGACACTGGAGAAATAATTTATTATAACTGGTTTCCTTAAAGTAAGAGAAATCCAGGAACTTAGAAAAAAAAAAAAGAAAAAAGTGAAATTTCAGTCTCCTTCTTGCACAGGTAATTATGACCTTTACTTAAAATGCATAAATCAATTAAACAGCTCAGTACTTCACCAAATCAAAAAACGTAAGAAAAAATATAACGTAACAAACCTTAGTCAAGTAGGTCTCCATGCTGTTATTTGAAGGCCGTGGGCTTGAGGTAGGAATCGCTAAATTTTCTCTGGGAATAAGATTTCTATTGAGCACTAAACTACTGTTAACATTTCCAACACAAGGTGGCTCCAGGACGGGTCTGGTCGTAAGAGTGCTAAGTAAAGATCTGTTCTGTTGTTTCTCCACAAGAAGTTTGGTACTGATCTCTGCTAGCCTCTCATTAGTCCTGTGACAATTACAAAAGACAAATTAGTATTTCATTGTTCCCTGAGTGGTTCCTAAATGACATACAGTATTTTTAAATGTTGCCATAATAATAAATGGAATTTCCCGTTAAACAGCGTTTTAACACTGAAAATGTGTCAGAACGTATCTCGTGCATACAATTACAGGTTTAAAATTGGTCTAGAGACGTATGTACATTTATTTCCAAGAGGATTCCTAACTAACAAGTAATTCAAACTAAGTAGGAAAGGGAAAGAAACAGCTTGTAGTGTCACACATGGTTTAAAAGGTAACACTTGCTATCTTCTGGAATGGCTTTACTTACAAGATTTTTTAAGATGCCATTAGAAATATTTGTACTTAGTAAGCCAGTTTAGAAATCAGGAAAATCACCCCTTGAATACACATTTTCAAGCATTTGCTTGCATCACGCTTGTACATTTCTCCATTAACTCAAGAGAAATTAAGCACTCTACGTTGAAGAATAATTCAGAGAAACAACCGCTAAGGGAGAGTAAGATAACGTAAACTGGTAATCAAAAAGAACTCAAAGAGCTCCAAAAAGGCAATTAGCTCAAAACACTGCTACCAAGGCATCTGAGATGGGACCTGCCCTTTCTGTCTTCCACACATCCCCTCAGACAGATCAAGGTATCATTTTACCCACTTTGTGAATTATACTTCCCTTTCCACGTCTATGTTGGAAACCCCGGTGGCCTAGTGGTTAAGAGCTGCTAAACAAAAGGTCAGCAGTCCAAATCCACCAGGGGCCCCCTGGAAACTCTATGGGACAGTTCTACTCTGTTCTGTAGGGTCGCTATGAGTCGGAATCAACTTGACGGCAACGGGTTTGGTTGTTATTTGATTTCGTGTTTATGTTAATCTGTCACGTGTATGCCTTTACATAATGTAGACTGGAAAAACAATAAAGGATGCTTTGTCTCAAAGGGCCCTCTAGTGATGATATCAAAGATCAAAAAGCTCATTTACAAAGTGCCAGAAAGTGCTGAGAGTTGTAGTACTTTACCTTTTGGATTTACATCACATTATTTTTAGGAAGGAGCCCTGGTGGCACAGTGGTTGAGTGCTTGGCTGCTAACTGGAAGGTTGGCAGTTTGAACCCACTAGCCACTCTGCGGGAGAAAGATGTAGCAATCTGCTTCCACAAAGATTACAGCCTCAGAACCCCTATTCGGTGGTTCTCCTCTGTCCTATAGGCTGGCTTGACAGCAATGAGTTTGGTTTCTGGTTTGGTTGTTATTAGGTGCCTCCGAGTCAATTCAGACTCACAGCAACCCTATCCGACACAGTAGAACTGCCCCCCTAGAGTTTTCTTGGCTGTAATCTTTATGGAAGAAGACTGCCAGATCTTTCCTCTGTGGAGCTGTTGGGTGGGTTCGAACCGCCAACCTTTCGGTTAGTATCCAAGCTGTGTTTGCACCACCAGGGCTCATCTTTCCAAAAAACAGTTCAATTCATTAATATTTTTATTTACAGGAATGGTGACAAGCAATTTTATAATAATATAAAGCTTGTTTAAATTATAAAGGTTCAAAAACAATTAGCTTTGAACTAGCAGATCAGGTTTACTATATGAGATTAAGGAAAAAATAATGATAAAGTCACATTAAGTAAAAAAGAGGAGAGATGCAAACTGTCCTGGACTAACATTTTAAAACTAAGTTCATTTACTAACATTATTTTCCAAAATTACATTGTCTTTTTTAGTTAGCTTTCTGGGGCCCTGGTGGTGCAGAGGTTAAGCATTTGGCTGCTAATCAAAAAGTCCGCAGTTAGAATCTACCAGCCACTCCTTGGAAACCCCACAGGACGGTTCTACTCTGTCCTGTGGGGTCGCTATAGGTTGGAATCCACTCAACAGCAACGGGTTTTTTTGCTTGTTTAGTTAGCTTTCACTTCTTACTAAACTGTTGAAGCCGGCTCACTAAAAGTTATGCCTTAGAGGCATATGAATGAGCTAAATTTATTTCCTATGATTCTTTGTTTTGACTTACTTGTTTAGTTTATTTGATAATGCTTTTCTAACTTTTAATTCTTCTAGATAGAGTTGCTTGTATTTTTCCAATTCTGTTTTATTAGAGTCTTCTTGGGAAGTTTTCATTTTAGAGATTTCAGATTCTAGATCTTTAATTCTGAGTTCCATTTGACTTCTTATTGAAGCATTATTATTCTCTCTTAACTGCTCTAAGTTTTCTTGAGAAGCTGCTTGAGTCTAAAACAAATTAAAAGGATACATTTTTTTAAATAATTATATAACTTGAAATTATAATGTATTTGTTTCCTTTAGTTCTTAGTGATTCAGAGAAAAGTCTAAATAGGTTAAAAAAAGCTGAAGTTTAAAATATTTATCATCAGTGTCAACTGAGTTATATCTGAATTATAAAAAACGCTGAATAGTTCTTAAGCTATTACTCATGCAGTCTGGTAACTCAAAGAACAACAGAATCAATTCAAATTTTTTTAAATGGGACAATATAATTTAAGAATAATCCAAGAGTATGGTACATTTTTTAAATCTTTTTTCTTTTCCTCCTAATAGTCTTGTTTTACACCAACTACTCTTAATAATCAAGTTGATTCCCTAATAAGAATCATTATTCTCAAAGATCAATAGTGATGGAAGCTGACATATTTAAAGGGAAAGAAAATGCCACCTTCCTTCTAAAAATCTACAAAACAAATTGCTGACAGGGAAGTAAGGGAAACATACAACGTATATGTCCAACATACAATATGCAATACAATGAATTAAAACACATTACAGATAAATAAATTAACCTGTAAAAACAGATTGACTTCTTTTAGTTTTTCTACTACGTCCTGCCTTGCTCTTTCTTCAATCTCCCATTTATACTGTTCTATTTGACCATGGTCTATCATATTTATTTCTAGATGACTTCTGAGGTTTACTACTTCTTGTTCCAACTTCTTTTTATTCTTCTCTAGTTTTTCACATTTCTTTTGTACTGCTTTCATAGCTAATAACTCCTGTCGAAGAGCTTGATTTTTTGCATCCAGATGTAGACATTTTGAAGACGAAGTTTCTAGTTTTGCTGTAAGATCATCAATCTGCATGAATAAAACAATACGGTTTGGTAGTAAAGGAAGTAGGCTGAGAACTGCCTAACTCAAAGCCAGTATCAAATTTTAAAATAAATTAATCACAATAAAATGTACTCTGTATTATAGTAGAGTCTTAGAACATGAACACTTGAATTAATCAGAAAATCAAGAAAAAAATTAAAACCACAAGAAGTCACAAAAAATATTTACTGCCACCATCTTTGCTACACAACTTTTGCACCTGATTTTATACTTTCATTTTTCTATGATCGTCTCATATGTCGTCTTTCCTCCTTAAAATGTCTGTAAGTTACCTTAAGCAGAAAGTCTTCCTCTTTCCTCCCACCCTGATTTTAATGTAGGAAAAGAAATGGGCTGGGCCCACCGAGCCTTGCTTAAACTGCAGCTTCATGAGCCAAACAAATATTGTTTTGAGATACTAAGTTTTGTGGTGGCTTATTATGTAGCAATAAATAACTGGCAAAGGGTAGTATGCTGCCATTAAAATGAAAAAATAGAACAAAATCCTAAAACATGTAGGAATAGCTTTAGGACCAGAAAACAAAACCCTAAAACAATGTAGAAACAGCTTTAGGACCAGGAGGCAGACAGAAGCTGAGAGGACCTAGAAAAGAATATGACTGAAAGCCAAAAGAGCCTCAAAGAGGCTGCTAGTGGAAGCCCTTGAAGAGGCTGACAGGAAGGGCTTAAAGGCAAGTTAAAAAAAAAAAATTAAAATCTGGAAGAAAGCAGGCTCTTGCTAAGTAGCAGCTGAAAATAAAGTATCAGAGGAGAGAAATAAGCTAAAGAAAGATTGTTAAATATAAAGGAACCAGGACTTACTGAGTTCAAATTATCTGTTTCTCATTCATAGCTTCTCTACATGTCAAATCATGTTAAAATGAAGAAATGGCTTCTGGCTAAGATCAAAACCAGGGTGCTGTCAGGAAAACATGGTGAAGCCCAAATTCTTTAGAGATCTTAAGGGCATTCTCTTACAGCAGCATAGGAAGCCCAAGGTAGAGAAGAATTTATCTCAAAAAATATGGGAGGGTGGCTTTCCTAATGGAGTGAACTCCAATAAAATTCATAGGAAAATTCACAAAGTTTTAAAGGGAACTGTTATAGCAGAAACACTACTTTCTAGCTTGGACTAAAAGAGATCAATCAAGACAGTACAAATTAGAAAGAGGCCTTAGACTTTACAAGTTCTACAGGGGAGAAAGCAAGCTGAGAAAACTATTCAGGTGCAGACAGGTCATTTCTTCTGAAAAGGAGCGTAGAACAAACAGCATATAGATCAAATAGCAAAGAGCCATGAAGATTCATGCTCATGATTTGGGGTAAGTAACAGTTAAAGAATTGGCACACGCACCTGTATTTCGGAATTTCTACGGTGCTACAATTGTTAATCTTCTCGGTAATAAGGCCAATACTAATGTCCTCTGAATGTTAAGAAATTATATACAATTTCTCATTCACAGTGCTTCAGCCTTGTTTGTATGAAGAGGTAAGACCATTTCGTCTTTATGTTGTATCACAATACTTCTACATATCATACAGATTGGCTTTGAAATTCTGAAATTCAAATTACTAATTTGTCTCAAATAAATTGCTTGCATACTATCTGATTTTTAAGCGTCGCGCTCTTGAAAATTTTCTTTGAATGGACTAAAATATCTCTCCCATGAATTCTATACTGAGATATATAGTTAGGTATTTCTTTCTACTTGTTTAAGTAAAGACGGATATAGGGAAGTGTGATATTCGAGAATGTTGGGTCTGTACCAAGAGGATTGGTACCAGTGTTACACACAAGAACCAGGTCAAAAAAGCAACTAACTGTGAACTGCGAGATGATGGATTAGCTACATTTCCAAAGAGGAAAGCTGACAGCCCAGATTTAATTTTCTCCTTCATCAATGGTGAAATCTGTGGATTCTATAAATTATAATGACTTAATAATAAACATAATGAAGTAATTAGCAGATGAGTCAGCAGATCCTGTGACCAAGATGTGACGGAAATGAAAGTGAAGAGGAAGGCCCAGAGGGAAACACTAAAGGTTTGAATGGGGAAAAGAAAGGGAACGGGTTCTATCCTTGTATTGTACATAAATGTGACTTTCCATCAACAGAGAGTCAACAGGGCTTATGCTGGCGATAGGCTCCTTCAAAAAGCAAAAATTTCCACAGGAGTAAAGTTAAAGACGTTCCACCACACTAACTTTTTATTATTACATCAGAGAACTGGTAATATGCAGGATGACTGGGAAAGAGTTCTCATAAAATTTGATGTGAACTAGCATAAGAACAGGCATAAAGGTCAATGGAAAAGAATTAACAGTCCAGAAATAAGTCTTCATATTTATGGACAACTGATTGCCAACAAGGGTGTCAAAATAATTAAATGTGAAAAGAATAGTGTTTTCAACAAATAGTGCTGGGAGAACTGTATATCCACATATAGAAGAATTAATGTTCTAATGTTCTAGAAGTGATTGTGGTAATGACTGTACAACTGTACAACTTTGTTAGTATACCAAAAGCCACTGAATTGTACACTTTAAATTGGTGAATTGTATGATATGTTAACTACATCTTGATAAACCTGTTACCAAAAAAAAAAAAAAACTGATTTGGTGCTAGTGATCTGGAGTCTTGTATTGCTTGACTTTAGATTACTAGCCACAGTCAAGACATAAAAGAATCAACATTATGTACGCCCTTTTTATAAAAAAATGATATATCAAAAAGCTGTTGTTTCCATTGGTATTGAGTACATAAAATTGGTAGAAAAAACTTTATTACACTGCTCAAACTATTGAGAGATTTATATTTCCCAAAATTAAGTGATTTTGATCCCAAAACAGATTAAAGATTACCTTATGTTTTAGCATAGCCATCTGAATATCCATTTCAATTTGATTAGTTTTCAAATCTCCATGGAAACTAAGCTCTCCATTTTCATATTCATTTAACTTCTTTCGTGTCATTTTTAACAGTTTCTTAAATCTGCAGGAATGTACATAACGAATAAGTCAAGTTCTTTAAGAGTTAATATTTAGAGTGTGCTGTCTCATTAGAGGGAGAGCAACCAGGAGTATACAGCTAGGTGTATATAAGTTTTTGAATGAGAGACTGACTTGCTTTGTAAACTTTCACTTAAACCGCAATAAAATTTTTTTTTAAAGTTAATACTTAATAATTATTTAAACAGATTCTGTTCTATCATATAAGAAAAACAATCTATAAATTATGGCCTCTCATTTGTTTTGAGCTAACATTATTTGAAAGCATACTAACTAAACTAAAAACCAAAACCCAAACCCACTGCCGTTGAGTCGACTCTGACTCACAGCGACTCTATAGAACAGAGTAGAACTCCTCCATAGAGTTTCCAAGGAGCAGCTGACGCATCTGAACTGCTGATCTTTTGGTTGGCAGGCAAGTTCTTAACCACTGCACCACCAGGGGTCCAACTAAATTAAACTCATGATAAATAAAACTATGAAGATAACTTTTATGACATATATGGCAGATAAAGGGTTAATAACATAACTTACAAAGAGCTTCTATAAATAAATTATGAATACCCATTTTAGTATGTTAATATAAAACATTAAGCTATTATTAAATAGGAGCTATTACACAGAGAGGAGCTCTGATGGAGCAGTGGTTAAGAGCTCGGCTGCTAACCAAAAGTTTGGCAGTTCGAATCTACCAGCTGTTCCTTGGAAAACCTATGGGGCAGTTCTACTCTGTCCTATAGGGTCACTATAAGTCGGAATCAACTTAAAGGCAATGGGTTTGGTTTTGTTTGGTTTTATTTATTATACAGAGATCAGTATCCAAGTTTAAGAAGAAAAGCATATATGTTTTGAAAAAACATAAAAATACAATTAACATGTTAACCACAGCCTACAAGAAGAGGAGAACATCCATGCAAAAAAATGTCAAAATTATTGAGATTAGAAAATGAAAAAAGAAAGAAAAATCATTGAAGACTGAGTGAGGAGAAAAGGAAATAGCTTTAGAAGAAAGGAAATCAGCAGAGAGGTAATGTGTGACAGTTTCTTCAAAACTGTCTTAAGAGGTCTAGGGATCTTTGCTAGTACAATGTTAACAAAATGAAAGAGTTGCAAAGCAATGAAGAGAATGAATGAAATGAGAGAAAAATATTGTTCAGATCTGAGAACAAATTTAAGGACTCAAGAAATAAACAGAGAGGAAGAATGGTATGATGAATTACTTAGTATGGCCATTCTTGCTGTGGTCTTGTAACTCCCACCCAGATGATCGCGCAAGGCTGTGCACAAAAGGTAATGTGGTCCACCAAGGGGACTGATCAGTTTTGCCTTAAAAGATAGCCAATTCCAGAGCAAAGCCAAGAGCCCACCACACCAAGGAAAGAGAAACTGGCAGGAGACACCTGAAGGAGACAGTGCAGTGGGCTTCCTGGTCCACAGAGCAAGAAAGCTGAGTGCCTTTGGGCAGAGACTGAGGGCCAGGGAGAAGTCTATGCCTGACCTACAAACATGGGACTTGCCTGCCTCCACAACTGCGTGAGCCATTTCTTTTACACAGTTCACGAGTTCTGCAAAACACTGCTGTGAATCGGGAGTGAGAGGACCGAGGGGAGAGAGAGTAGTCGATGTGAGAGACGATGGAGTGGTACAGAAGCTTGGAAAAGTTGGACATTTGGGACATCTTTAACCTCTTGCCTCATAAGAACCAGTTCTGTGCTGATTCTTATAAAAGAAGGAAGCCATGTTGGATGCTTCAAAGACATTAAGAATATTCCATTTGTTTTATCTGGGTGGTAGAAACGTGATTGTTCATTTTTCTCTTCTTCTGTAGGTCATACTTAAATTTTTGTATGACTGATGTATTTTGTAGATTAAAAAAAAGAAGCAGAAAGGAAATACAAGTCAAATCAAGGTATCTTTGATGCTGTTACTGAATGACACAGATGAGTTTTTAGATAGTAAAGTATCTGAATGCTGAAGGGCAGAGCACTACTAAAAGAAAGAAAGATTACCAAGGAGAGCAAAGATATCTTGCAGGAATAAAAATTCAAAGTTGATGATAAAGAGTGCAGTTGACATTATATGCAAAAGGCATTCAAAAAAAAGTTTGATTGTGATGTGAGTTTCTGAAGTATATTTTAAAAGAGAATAACTGGTTTAATTATAAAAATGTAGATATAAAACAAATTTCATATTTTTTAATAAAGTAGTATCAGAGCTAAATAAGTAATTTAATATATATAACAGAAATGATCTGAAGTATTAAAATCTTTACCCAGTAATCTCTTTTTCTAATTCACTATTTTTCTTCATTTCTTGGTCCAAACGATATTCCAGAGATTGTTTTAACTCAATAAGTTTCTTTAATTGTCCCTTTTCATCTTCAGACTTAAAAAAAAAAATAAAAACAAATATTTTTAAAAATATATAAACACACTCTTATTTTTTTTAACAAAAGTATTTTTCACAAATCCATAAGTCATATATGTTTAGACAGGAGTTCCTGGGTAGTTCAAATGGTTACAAGCTCAACTACTAGCTGAAAGGTTGATGATTCAAACCCGCCCAGAGACACCTTGGAAGACAGTCCTGGCGATCTGCTTCCGAAGTTCAGGGTCTTCAAAATCCTATGGAGCAGTTGTACTCTGCACACATGCGGCTGCCATGAGTAGGAATCAATTTGATGGCAACTAACCATAACAAGCTAAAACTTCTTAAATACCACTAATAGACAAAAATGTATTTTTAGTATGACAGAAATCAAGAGATTGACTCACCGAACTTGTACATAACAGGTTTTTCTGAAGGTGTTCAATTTTCCCCGTTTGCTTTTTGATTGTAACTTTTAACTTGGTATTTTCAATTTCAATCCTAAAATGTATATTTTAAAACAGTTATTCCCACACATAGATTTTAAAATACCATGTAATTTCTGAGCAGGCATCTAAAGGTATAATTACATAAATTAAAAATTTGAAAAGTAGTCATTTTTCTAGATGTATTTTGTATAATAAGGATAATATGCAAAAGTAATACATTTCAAAATAGTTTAAAGTTGAAATTTTCCCCTGGCTTACACATGTGCTTATTATCGTAACTGTTATGATTCTCATACTACATTGCTTATTTGTTTTATAAACACACAAGTTATTTTCTGTACAGCTTTAAATTATACTTTTCCAAGTGCTCCTGTGTCTTCTCAGCACATCGTACTGCCTCTGCGTGTCGATCCTGTACTTCTTCCAACTAAAACAAAGAATAAAGAAAATACTTTACTGATAGAAAACTTTCCTGATAGTCCGCTACAAATCCACTCAACACCTGTTTTTGTAAGTAAAATTTTATTGGAACATGGTCATGTCCACTCCTTTCCATACTGTTTATGGTTACTTTCGTGTTCTAATGGCAGACTTTCGTGTTCAACAGGGATCTTATGGCCTGCAAAGCCTAAAATAATCACTATCCCGGTCTTTTCAAAAAAGTTCACCAACCCCTGTGCTAGTCCTAAAACATGGTATTATTCTTGCTTTTAAATTATATTTAAAAGATGAATACTCAAATTTACAGAATTGGTGAAATTGGGAGAGACAGGAAATTACCTTATCTTAAACATTTATATTTTTGTATTCCAAGTACCACCACATGAACTATAATTTAAAATTTTCACATATGTGAATGACCATGACTATGTCAGTGATTATTAAAGCTAACATGCTGCTGTAGGTGACCAGATGTTCCATAGTACAGTTTGAGAAGCAGTATCAATACAGGTGCTAGAATGCCTGGGTCTGAAATCCCAGCTCCACCAGTTACTAGCTATGTGACCTTCACCAGATTCTTAAACATTCTGTTTCTACATCTGTACAATGGAGATAAAAATAATATCTATTTCATTGGGATGTTGGCAAGATTAAATTAGGATATTTTTGTAAAGTACTTAGAAAAGTACCTGGCTGTCATATATTGTTGTTGTTGTCATGTGCTGTCAAGTCGGTTCCAACTCATAGTGACCCTATGGGACACAGTAAAACTGCCCCCATAAGGTTTCCAAGGAGCAGCTGGTGGATTCGAACTGCCAACCTTTTGGTTAAAAGTAAGTTCTTAACCACTGCACCACCAGGGCTCCAAAGTGAGCTAGTGGTAGCAACTAGAATTATTACTTTTACCATATTTTATATTCTAATAAAATTTGGTGTTTTATTCCAGGAGTCTGCTAATACAAATGGTCTCCTATGTAAGTTATACTGCATCATTGTTGATACAACTGAAAAGTGACAACAAATGAGGACTGTGAGGCCCAGAATATGCTCATAAAGAATATGCTCAAAAGAATATGAAGTAAACCCTTTTGAGCAAAGAATATTCTCATAAGGGTTTACTTCATAAACCCTTCACCAATCCCACGAGCTAACAGCTCTTTGTCCTTATATAATTGATAACTTATTTTCTCTTTGTACTACTCAGTGGGAATGGTCATAGACTAAATGCAAACAGCACTGCCAGAGCTGAGCAGTATACAACATACATGACCACTGGAGACATGCTAAAGCCATTAACCTAAAAATATAGAAGTCTATTGCTAAATCCAGGTTCCCAAATCAATTCATTCCCAGCAAGTGTTTATGTTGGGTAAGTATGCTGGTGAGTACATTAAGGTAATGTGCTATGGCATTCTCAGAAAAGCTAGTTCCCAGAGCTTTACAGTTGGTAAAGTGCTTCGAATCTCTAAGTCCCAGTTCTGGCTGCATGATGAAGGCAGGCAAACTTAGATTTTTTTAATAGTGAGAAAAAACAATGAGCATTTGACTAAACAATTCTCTATTAGATTAACTGCTTTGAATTTTATATTTAATTGCTTAAGAAAAGTTAGAATAAAAACTTAATTAGGTCAATCTTTTAAAGAAATTATTGGTATGGTGTAAAGTACTTAAAATTATCCTAACATCTGTTAAGCTAAAATATTTTCAACTACACAAGGACAGGGGACATGCATATTAGATATTATTCCCTCTTTAGACAAAGTCATAGTTAAAAAGACAAGATTATCTCTCATGAAAAAAAAATAAAAGCAATAGAAAATTAAGGGCCAAATTGTTCTGCAGAGACTAGCTGACAGGTGCTGAAAAGAAGGGAGATTGTGAGGTACGTGTGAATAAATGCAGGGTTACCCACCCACTGCCGTCAAGGGTTAGGCTACCTGAAAACAAGCTGAAAGGACTGGAGACAACAGCATGTGTAAAGGCACCAAGAAACCAAACCCAACCCATTGCCGTCAAGTCGATTCCGACTCATAGCGACCCTATAGGACAGAGGAGAACCGCCCCATACGGTTTCCAAGGGGCGCCTGGTGGATTCGAACTGCCGACCTTTTGGTTAGCAGCCGTAGCTCTTAACCACTATGCTACCAGCGTTTCCGAGTAAAGGCACAGAGATGGTGAAATAAGCCCCGACAATTTAGGATAAAATCCAATGGCAAGAAAACACATCCACACAAAGCCTATACGCAAATGTTCACAGCAGCACTTTCATTAACAGGTAAAAAGTGAAAACAATCCAAACGTTCATCTACTGATGAATCATACACAAATGTGCTATGTTCATACAGTGTAATATTATCCAGCGATAGAAAGAAATGAAGTATGCGTACACGCTGTAACACTGACGAACCTTGAAAACACTGTGCTAAGTCAAAGAAGCCAGTCGTAAAAGACCACATATTGTATGATTTCATTCATACGACATGTCTAGAACAGGTAGACTCGTGGTTGCCTAGAGGCATGGGGAGGTGGGGGTGGGGTGACAGCTAAGGGATGTGGGGTGATGAAAATATTCTAAAATTGACTGATAATGGTTGCACAACTCTATGAATATACTAAAAGCCATTACATCATACACTTTAAATGGGTGAATTATATGGTATGTGAATTATATCTCAATTAAGTTGTTCAAAAAATCCAATGGTGGGATCTAGATAATTTTCCTAATTCTCTATTTTGGGTATACGTACTATACGTAATCTGAATATTTCTATGCTTTTACAATATATCAAAAATGAAAGGAATGCATAAATTTCCAAATGGTTTTATAAAATTTTGCGTTTGGGGGAATAGTATAATAGACTTTCTATGACAAATTAGCCAGAAATCCATGAAGTGTACATAGACTCTGTATTCACAAAGGTGACACTGAGGAACACACCGATTTTCTGGAACACTTCATTAAACAGTATTCTGTAATTTAACCTGGCTTGCCTCACCATCACAATAGAGGTATCACCAAAAAATACTATTTACCAGCAAAAAAAACAAACAAAAAAAAACCTCTCAACTTCTATGAAGAATTATGTATAATTTTCAATCTTCCTAAGGCTAAATATTACAAGAAAAATTGACAAATGGCAGAATGAAGGCCAGAGTTCAAGATATAAATGTATTATGAAGACAGTAAAATTGTAATAAAATTAATTATAATGAAAATACAAAAGAAAGCTGTCTAATGAAATTTATATTATAGAACACTTTAGATTACTTAACCAGCTACAGATTAACTGTTGACATGTTAAATTTCATACATACCTGACATCTGATTTGACCTAATTTCTTCTTTAAATCCTGTGTCTCCTCTTCTAAATTAATGCGATAACGTGATGTAACCTCCAGCGAAGCCTCTGACATAGATTGCTTTTTTAGGGTATCAGCCAGTTCTTGTTGAAGTTGTCTCACAACTGTCTGATAAGATACTTCTGTTACTGATTTTATAAATCAGTTTATTAATAAATTATGTGTAACTCTAATATACATACTTTGAAACATATCACAACATACATCATTCGTCTTCTTTCCCTCACAGGTACATATATTCCTGTTTATCACTGAATTCAGTTCAGGATATCGAAGGTGTTATCTCCCTGCCTAAATAGAATTATATTTAGTAGACCACAGACTCAGCCCATTATCCATTCCCCTTGATGAATTTGCAAACCTTAACAACAAAACTACTGAAGGCTCAAAAAAAAAGGGGGGTTGTGTGGGTGGGACTGGTGGTAGTAAATTCTACACTGTGGGATGTTTTCCCTCTTTTTTATTAGAAGCTCAAATTAACTTCAGAGTTCCTCACATATTTAATCCTCTGCTCAAATCCTTCTAATGGGTTCCAATCTCATGCAGAATAAAAGTCATTACAATAGGCTTCAGGGCCCTACATTACCCTGCCTCCACCTTACTTCCTGACCTCATCTCCTGCAACTCTCTCCCCTACTCGTTCCATTTTGCTACACTGTAAACCCCGCCACCAACATTAGTCTGAAAAGAGGGATCCAATGACAATATAATAAATCACTATAATAAATCACAGAGAGTTACAATTATCTTGGCATTGGGCAAATTTATGTCCAAAGGATAGTAATTGAGCCTTGATATGAGTAGTGATTATTAGCAAGTTACAGTCAATCCTTATTAGTCATGGATTCTGTATCTGAAAACTCACCTACTTGTTGAAATTTATTTGTAATTTCTAAAATCAATACTCCCAGTGCTTTGGCAGGCATCACATGCACTGAACAGCAAAACACCTGAGTCAAAGGTACAAGGCTGGTTCTGAACTACAGGAACTTTATAGAACAGAACTGTTGCAAATAACAAGAATTGACTGTATTTTTAAGAATATTCAAAGTAAACTATAAATAGCAATGGGAAGATTAAATCAAATATGGTTTTGTTAAACTCTGCCACATTTGTCCCCCATTATGATCTAATAAAAAGTATATACTTTCAAGAGTTGAGAGGTCATCAGAATATATGATTTGGAACTAAACGATTTCCAGATTTAATTCAAATTGACATAAATAAAAATAAAACCACATTAATTAAAAATGCATAAAAAGCTACTGAAGGAAAACTATTACGAGAAACAGCATCTAAACTCGAGCTCATCTGGGAAATCTAGAACTGACTGTTGACAAAGGCGACCCACTCAACTGAATCCTAGTTTCAAAATACTCATTTTAGGTATGAACATTTGCATTATCTACTTCGTCACGGTCTAAAAGTGTTGTGATATAAACAAACATTAAAACTATTATTTCGTCTACATAAGACTAAATTATTAATACCAGTCTCTACCCGTTAACAATTTAGAACTTAATCTCTTAGAATTTCATAGGTAACAAAATGTCCTTACTCACAATAAAGTACCTCTCAAGTCTAATTTTTATTTGCTGGATACAAGGTATGTATCTAAGGTGCCATAGCAAATACATTTACAGTCTATACAGTTTCATAATCAATTAGATTCAACATTTAGCCATAATCAAGTATTATTTTGAATTTTCTTTCATGAAATTTGAACATTTGTTTCTCAATACTTACTTCTCTTTCTGCTTTCTCATTTTCATACTGATACATCTGCTCTTTTAAATGGTTACATTCATTGATTAGCTCCTTATTTCTCTCTCCAAGCATAAGACTTTGTTTTTCACTTTCCACTTGAAGTTTCTTTACAATATCATGAAATTGGTCTTGGATATTAATTACCGTCTTTTCTTTATTGTCCACTTTGTTGTGGGCATCATCCAGCTGCTGTCGAAGCAGCATATTTTCACTTTGCAGTTGGGATAATCTTTCCTCCATCGACTCCTGTTTTCCGATGTATTTGTTCACTTTACCTTGTTCGTTTTGATACATGTGTTCAATTTCCTTCAACTGACACCGTGTTTGGCTTAGGTCTCTTTGTACACGTTCTAAAACCAAAGTCTTTTCTCTGAGAGCATCTTTTGTGTGATGGAGCTCAATTTCTAGACTATTGAATTTACTTTCAGCTTTAGAAAGTTGTTGGGAAAGAGTCTCATTGTTATCTTTTAGGTTAGACAAATCAAAATTCATTTTGTCCTGTAAACGAAACCACTCGTCTCTTGCTCTCTGGAAGGCAAGTTCTAAGTCTCTTTTTGATGTCTGGCTTTGATCATGATCATGTATAGCAGCAGCCAGTCTAGAACGATATGATTCAACTTCTGTTTCCAGTCTCTCCTTGTTTTGTTTTTCGTTCTCCCATTTAGAATTTAACATTGTGTTCTCAGCTGTCAGAACATTAAGCTGTCCACTATACTGAAATATTGTTTTTGTTAGTGTTTCCTCATTTTGCTTTAATGTCTTTTGAAGATCATCATTTTTTTCTTTTACAATTTCAATGTCATCAGAATATTTCTTTTCTTTTTCTTGGTTCTGATTTTTTAATGTGTCTATTTCCAGTGTTAGCATAGCAATTTCATCCTGCAACATGTGGTTTTTATGCAATAGATCTTTTTCTTTTTCGTGACTATTAGAAACCTAAGTAAAACAAAGGAGCCTTTTAGTTGGCACTCAATAAAATGACATATCATAATTTCCTTTGAAAATAAAGAATAAGCTAAATGTATTTACAATAAAAAGGTTATAATAAGTAGATATTCAACTGGAAAAGCTGAACCCAAACCTCACACCTTACAAAAGCATAAATTCCCAAAAGTTCAAAAACTTAATTGGAAAAAAGAATCCAAGAAAGTAAAAAAGAAACAAGACAATTTTTTTAAAAGAATCTCAGTCTTAGAAAGATCTTTCTCTGAATTACAACAAACCCAGGAGATAAAAAAGATTAATATATTTGAGTACATTAAAAAATCAGTGTGACAGCTAAGTTACACAGCTACCCTACATTAAGAGCCTTCACTCTGCATATATTTGTTCAGATTAAAAATATTAAGTATATTCCCCTCTCAAACACACATGCAATCATTAAAATATAAAATACATTTCACAAATCCTATAATTTTAAGCAATCTGTCTGAACTTCCCAAAATAATACCACATTCTTCCTAATCTAAATTATTTCCAGATGGGTTTATGGTTTGCTATGTAATCTATACAGCTGCTCCACATTAAGAGCCTTAGCTTTGCATATATTGCACAGGTTAAATTTCCTAAAGTTCTTTAAGTTTCTTTTTCTTGAAAATATTCCACAGGTATTCTACTTCTCAAACACTTTTACAGTCAGTTATAAAATTACATTCATTGATAACTGATAAAACTAGGCACTGTATTAACCACTTAAACACATCAATTAACTCATTTAACTATCACAACTCTGTAAAGCAGCGGTTCAAAAATATAAGAACGTTGCAGGATTTTCCTCAGGTGTTCTGGCCTTATTACTAGTGTTCTTCCACTAAACCAGTTATTTGCTAGAGCAAATACATAAATACAAAAGAAACACCATATTTTAAAAGACTAAAAAGGTAAAATCTAAAGACCTCTTCTTAGAAAATCACGAGCTTATTTGTTGCTGCAATAATTTTTATTTCATTTTTATAATACTTGCAACAATATATGTGAAATGGGAGGAAATACACTGAATTCTTTTACCAAGAATAAAATATTTATCAATAAATTATCACTCAGTATATGTTATGGCATATCGTCATCTTCAAAGCTCCTCGTATTGAAATAGGACACCACTTGGAGCAAACTGTTACTCTTCTCCAGGGTGAGAAGAATGACACCCAAAACATGGCTTCTGAACTGGCTATACTTTTCCTCTCCTTACCTATGGGTGGAATTGATAAACTAAGCTCTCCATTAATACATCAAGGGAATGAAGTCACTGCCAAAAAAGTAGAATATCTGTTATTAGTAGCCACAGTTTTGAGATTCTGGGAGGATCATCAATTCCTACGGAAAATATTAAAAGCCTCTCCATTGGATGAGACCATTGTGAATGTCACTACTTGACTGTTGCAGATGGATTTGAATTAAGAATGTCACTTTATCCAATGGGCCAAAAATGCCCCACCCCTATCAAAAAAAAAAAAGGGTATATATATATATATATACATATGTATATATGTGTGTGTGTGTGTATATATATATATGTGTGTATATATATGTGTATATATATATGTGTATATATATATGTGTATATATATATATAAAATATATATATATATAAAATATATATATATGACCTAAAAACCCTCTATACTTTCATGATGTATATAGTTGGGTTTTTTAAAATACAGACATATATTTGAAAATAATTAAAGACAATACCTCAGAATTCTGCATCGTTTTCTTTTGAGCCATTTCTATCTCCTTCTGTTTGCAAAGGTGATTGGTCAGAATTCCATCTTGTAGTATTCTGGCATTCTGTTCTCGAGAAAGTTGCCTCTGTGTATCATTTCGTTCTTCTATAACCTAAAGATACACACGTTTCGTTAAATTTTGGTCTCACATCATTAACAAAAAAGTCTAAAAACTTAATTAAGAGCAGAACCTTAATAAAATCTATTAAAAGGAAAAGGAAGAAACCTATTAAATCACAAGACTCTTTATGCCACGTAAATTATTCAACTTTTAATGCATAAATGACAGCTAAACTTGTCATAGAGCTAAAAGCAGTTCCTAAATACAGGCAGATGTAGTATTGTAAGAGAAATTTCTTTACAAAACCCTGAACTACTTTTATCACAGTCTCATAGCTATTTAACCTGTATTTTAACATAAAAATGCCAAAATTAACAGTTATGTTAATGATTACACTCAATTTACCTTCAATTCTTTCATTCAGAAAACATATACTGAGCACTAACTATATGCCAAGAACTGGCATAAATTAAGGGTTTTAGCTACAAATGTCATAGTTCATATTTAGGACGAGAAGACATTTTTGGTTTATCTTAAACCTAAACAATTCACATTAACTCAAAAGGCCATCATAAATAATACTGAGGAAATAAAGCTGGAAATAAGAAATTTTTACCAAAGATTAATTCACCTGATTCAAATTATTTCTTACAGCCCTCAATTCCACATCTAGTGTCCTAAGACTGAGTTCAAGTTGCTGTTTCATTTCAACTTCTTTACTATATTGCTCTTCTTTTCTTCTTAATTGATCCCTGATTTTTTCATACAACATATCAGCGTTTCTTCTCTTCTCTTCTTCTTGTTTTAAGGTAAATCTGCATTCAGACATGATTATCTTAAAATTCATCTTGTTAGAAAACAAAAAGGTCATTTTGTGCTCTGGCTCTTTATATATTGGTTTATTGACCAGTTTATGAAATTTCTGTTTTTGAATTTTTTTCCTTCCTAGTTCTCCTATTTTTAATTTCTCATTTTGATCTCTTCCAAAAGGGATATATATTTAAAAGGTTACAATGAAAGGATATTCTGTTAACTGGTAAGTTTTGTTACAAATAACTCTGGTAAATATAATGGGAAAAGAATTTTGAAATTATTCAGGAAAGTTAGGATTAAAATTTATCTTTTTTTACCACATAGGTATAATTACTCCTCCGTTAGGAGAGATAATTTAAGAGTTAACGAGTTAACAACAGATGTTGTTTAAAATTTACAAATTCACTAGAAACAAAAACTTAAGGATTTCATAAAGATGAAATATAATAGCTATCCCTAAAAATGATTTACAATGTAAGCACCTTTAGGTGCCTCTTACACAACATATGTCTGCTTATTATAAAATAATCCAACATTAGGCTAGGTGGTCTAAAAAAAAAAAAAAAAAAAATACCTATTACCCCATACTTTTTTATTTCTTCTTTCATAACACCTTCAACTTATTCTATATCTTACTGATTAGCATCTATTTTATTAATCATCTCTAAATCTCCTTTTGAGATTTATTATTAGTTAATTAAACTATAGAGATCAATATGTGCTTACAACATAGAACTCTGAATTAATTTTACTTACGTAAAAAAAAAAAAAAAATTTTTTTTTTTTTTTTTTTTTTATGAGAGAAGCTTATAGGGCAGTTCTACTCTGTCCTATAGGGTCCCTCTCAGTCAGAATCGACTTGACAGCAAAGGGTTTAGTTTACGGATGCAAAAGATGTTGAATAAGCTAATCAGTAATCATTTTCCATTTTACTTTTCTTTGCATATGTTAAGAAGAAAACTGCATACACTTTTAGAACATGATTCTGGTTTGAAGAAAACGGCCATTCTGAACTCTGCTCGTGGAACTGCAAGTTAATAGAAACTTTCTCAAAAACAATTTAGAAGTATAGACGAAAGACCTTTTTAAAAAGTTCCTATACATTAACCAAATAATTTTGTATTGAAGGATTTCTTCAAAGTAAATAATCAGAAATGTAGAAAAAGATTTATATAAAAGATGTTCCTAATAGGACTAATTATAGTAGAGAAAAATGAAAAAAATCCATAATTTGGTGTGTTGAAAAATGAGATTTACCTATGGTGAGGTTCTATATAGCCATTAAAATTATGATTTGGAAAAAGAAATTATGATTTGAAAGAATATATATTTAGTTATTCATAGAAATATTCACTATTAACCACTTGCTGTATTATTTCCAAGAATTTCCTACTCCATAGGACTAAGAATTTTTCTGCCCTATAAAATCCCAGAAGGTAAGTTAGCAATTACAAAAATTCTACTACATGTCTATAGCATAAAATAATTCAAACATTTCTGTAAAACCAAGATTTTATACCTCAAACTGCAGAGTTCTCGTTCCCATTCCACTTTTTGATGCTCTAACTGTGATTTTATTTCTTTTGTTTCCGATAGCTCCTTTTGTAGTCCACTAACCTTATTTTCCATTTTTTTAATTTTTCCTGTAAGTAGTTCACAGTGTTTTTTTTTAAGTTCTACTAATCTTTCGTATGAAAGAATTGCATCCTGGATTTTCAACAGACTAACAGAATCTATATCAGGGAGAAAATAAAGATGAAGATAATATATATGAGTACTTTTTGCATACAAAGAACCATTCATTTTCACATTCTCTCATTCATACACTGAACAAATATATACTGAGTGCCTACAATGTGGAAGACATTATACTAAGCTCTGCAGTTAAAACAGACAAGACCCCTGCTCTTGTTTAGCTCAAAGTCTACTAGAGCAGAAAGACGAATAAAATGATAACTATAAATTCAGACGGATACTCTTAGAAAACAGAGTGCTATGATCACGTAAGAAAACTTGATTTAGAATCAGCACAGGCAAGATTCCCTGAGCAAGAGATGACTACACTGAGAACTGGACGATGTGCAGGAAGTAGATAATCAAAGGGGGAAAAGAACATTCTAGACACTCTACACAGCATGTGCCAAAGCTCTATTGCAATCCACCTTCAGCTGAGACATGTAACAGGTACTGATTTACCTTCCTACCTGAAAGGACCAAAAACAAAACACAAAATACACTGTTGTCGTTGGGTGCCGTCCAGTCAGTTCTGACTCATAGTGACCCTATGTACAGAACACTGCCCAGTCTAGCACCATCCTCACAATCGTTGTATGCTTGAGCCCACTGTTGCAGCCACTGTATCAATCTATTTCATCGAGAGTCTTCCTCTTTTTTGCTGACCCTCTACCAAGAATGACGTCCTTCTCCAGGGACTGATCCCTTCTGATAGCATGTCCAAAGTATGTGAGACATAGTCTCGCCATCCACTTCTGAGGAGCATTCTGGTTGTACTTCTTCCAAGACAGATTTGTTTGTTGTTTTGGCAGTCCAGGGTATATTCAATATTCTTCACTAATACCACAATTCAAAGGCATCAATTCTTTGGTCCTCCTTATTCATTGTCAGCTTTCACATGCACATGAGGCAACTGAAAACACCATGGCTTGGGTGAGGGACACCTCAGTCTTCAAGGTGACATCTTTGCATTTTAACACTTTAAAGAGGTTTTTTGTAGCAGATTCTCCCAATGCAATGCGTCTTTTGATTTCTTGACTGCTGCTTCCATGAGTGTTGACTGTGGATCCAAGTAAAATGAAAACCTTGACAACTTCAATCTTTTCTTTGTTTATCATTATGTTGCTTATTGGTCCAGTTATGAGGATTTTTGTCTTCCTTATGTTGAGGTGTAATC
Source organism: Loxodonta africana (assembly GCF_030014295.1). Classification (NCBI taxonomy): domain Eukaryota; kingdom Metazoa; phylum Chordata; class Mammalia; order Proboscidea; family Elephantidae; genus Loxodonta; species Loxodonta africana. The sequence goes on along the minus strand of NC_087345.1, from coordinate 169,136,847 downwards.
CATACCGAAGGCTGTAGTCTTTGATTTTCATCACTGACTGCTTCAAGTCATCTTTACTTTCAGTAAGCAAGGTTGTGTCATCTGCATTAGTAACAGTGAGTCTTCCTCTAATTCTGATGCCTCAGTCTTCTTCATATAATTCAGCTTCTCAGATAATCTGCTACAGACTGAATAAGCATGGTGAAAAGATACAACCCCAATGTGTGCCTTTCCTGACTTTAAACCACGCAGTAACCACCCCTTGTTCTGTTCGAATGACTGCCTTTTCGTCTGTGTACAGGTTCCTCATGAGCACAATTAAGTGTTTTGCAATTCCCATTCTTTGCAATGTCATCTGTAATTTGTTATGATCCACACGGTCAAATGCCTTTGCATAGTCAATAAAACACAGGTAAACATCTTTCTGGTATTCTCTGCTTTCAACCAGGATCCATCTGACATCAGCAAAGACATCCCTTGTTCCATATCCTCTTCTGAATCCGGCATGAATTTCTAAAAGTTCCCTGTCAATGTATTGCTGCAGTTGCTTCTGAACGATTTTCAGCAAAATTTTGCTTGCATGTGATATTACTGATATTGTTTGATAATTTCTGCATTGTATTGGATCACCTTTCTTGGGAATAGGCATAAATATGGATCTCTTCCAGTCAGTTGGCCAGGTAACTGTCTTCCAAATTTCTTGACATATACAACTGAGCACTTACAGCGCTACATTCGTTTGTTGAAACATCTCAATTGGTATTCCGTGAATTCCTGGGGCCTTGTTTTTTGCAAATGCCTTCAGTGCCCCTTGGACCTCTTCCTTCAGTACCATCAGTCCCTGAGGGAAGATAGGCTACCTCTTAAAATGGCTGAACATCAATCAATTCTGTTTGGTATAGTAACTCTGTGCATTCCATTCATCTTCTTTTGATGCTTCCTACATTGCTTAATATTTTCCCTGTAGAATCCTTCAGTATTTTAACTCAAGGCTTGAATGTTTTCTCTTCAAAATATATTAAACAATGATTTTCAAGACAATGAACTTCAGGCAATGAAGGACAATGATCCCTGAAAGATAGGAAACAAAGTAAGCCTTACAAATGCCCAGCTCACTGCCTTGAGAGTGTTTCCAGGCCACGACACAGGAAGAAGGAACTGCAGTGGAGTCCAATAGACTCCCTGGGTTTGAGGTTATGAAGCTGAGCATCTGTAGAAACCAGGGCAGACAGAGATCATAGGTCAGAACACTGGAGACGAGAAACCACTAGAGAAAGAAAACCCTAGAGGGGCCTTCTTGGGTATTAAGTAGAATAATGGACAGTGCATGAGCATGAAGAAACTATCCAAGGTTGGAAAACAAAAATATTTTTAAAAATGAGAGAAAATGGTTTCTGGTGTTCATAAAGGGCCAGAAATAGTGTCTATTCCACTAGCCAGACTAGAAAACCTCTCATACCTCATAGTGCATTAAGTAGATACTCAGAAAGATCTTGCCTCAGTAGTGGGGAATAATTAGCCTTAGGCTGAGCACTGCCTGGATCCACCCGCCAAACCACAAAAGCGAAACCTAAACCCAACTGTTTACGGGTTTACTCATAAACCCAACTGTTTATGAGTAACTGTATCCTAACGCAAAGCTTATTTATAGGAATACAAAAATATCCAGCACCTAACAAGGCAAAATCCACAAGGGCTGGCACCCAATCAAAGATTATCAGGCATGCCAACGGGCAGAAGAAAAGAAAAGGGGAAAAAACCCAACCCATAAGGAGGAGAATAATCAATCAGTTGAAACTGACCCAGAACTATCACAGATGTTAGAACTAGCAGAGAAGGCTATTGAAAGTTATTATAACTACCTTCCATCTGTACAAAAAGTTAAGTAGAGGCATAAAACATATTTTTAAAAGACCAAAGGCAAGCTAGTAGAGATGCAAATTACAATGTCAGAGATGAAAAATACACTGGATGGGAATAAAAACAGGTTAGACTTTACAAAAGAAAACATTACTAAATTTGAGATATCGCTGAACTGTGGGAGAATTTGAAGTGGCTAATTTTTTTAATATACAAGTTCTCAATGAGGTGGGGAGGGAGACAGAAAAAAATTTGAAAAAAGTATGGGCAAAAACTTCCTAAACTTTATGAAAACTATCATCATATAGATCCAGGAAGCTCAACAAACCCAAACACAAAAAAAAACTGAAGAAAATAGCAAGGTACATCACAATCAAATTGCTAAACCAGCAATAAAAAAAAAATCTTAAAAGCAGACAGAAAAGGTCATTTTACATACTGAGGAATAAAGATAAGGATGATTGAGATTTCTTGTCAGAAACACGCAGTTCATCATGTCAACTATACCTCACTAAAGGTGTTAAAAAATCCTCACAACTGGACCAATAAGCAACACTATGATAAACGGAAACAAGACTGAAGTTGTCAAGGACCTCGTTTTATTTGGATCCACTATTAATGCCCATGGAAGCAGCAGTCAAGAAATCAAATGATGCACTGCAGTGGACAAATCTGCTGCAAAAAGACCTCTTTAAAGTGTTATAAAGCAAAGATATCACTTTGAGGACTAAGGTGCACCTGATCCAAGCCATGGTAATTTCAACTGCCTCACATGCATGCGAAAGATGGACAATGAGTAAGGAGGACTGAAGAAGAATTGATGCATTTGAATTATGGTGTTGGCAAAGAATACTGAATATACCATGGAGTGCCAGAAGAATGAACAAATCTGTCTTGGAAGAAGTTCAGCCAGAATGCTCCTTAGAAGCAAGTATGGCGAGACTTCGTCTCACGTACTTTGGGCATGTTATCAGGAGGGACCAGTCCCTGGAGAAGGACATCACGCTTGGTAAAGCAGAGGGTCAGTGAAGAAGAGGGAGGCCCTCCATGAGATGAATTGACACAGTAGCTGCAACGATGGGCTCAAATGTAACAGTGACTCTGAGGATGGCACAAGGCCAGGCAGTGCTTCATTCTGTTGTGCATAGGGTCACTGTGAGTCGGAACTGACTCCACAGCACCTTACACAACAACAACAACGCTGTTGAAAACAAAAAGCTCTATTGCAGGAACAAACATCTAAGGAAGTGGCTAGGACAGAGACAGAAAAAAGGATATGAAATGATAAAAGTAGAGGATTGTGGTCTTTAACCTTACAGCAAAAGTGACTGCTGGGTTTTTAAGGAAAAAATTCAGATATGAATTTAAAAAAATATGTAATAATCATGATTGCAGCAAAGACCATGATTTAGGGAGATGGGGAAAACCGTTCTGAGGTTGTTGCAGTATATCAGGCAAAGAAGAAAAGCAAAGTCAACAAAAGGACTGGGAATGCCATTCACACCGAAAAAAATACAGTGGAAATTATTACAGCTCTTTAGCAGAGAGTATACAATAGCTCTCATTCCATTTTAATATAAAACATATTTCTGAGATGAACAGCACTGTAACACATCACTGCTCTATGGTGCAGTACTAAGCCAGGTGTTCCTACGTTACTATAGCAGACATGAAAGGCTTTATATCTATACAGCGGTCCTACCTTTACAATCCATTCCAAGTTGTTCAATCAGCAACATAGAATTCTTATAATTAGAGTTAGGCAACGCACAATCCTCTGAAGCTGTTTCAGATGACTGAGATAAGTCATCAAGGTCATCCGCAGAATTAATTTGCTTTTTAATCTATAAAATAAATAATACTAAGTCCCCAAAATATAACATATACTAATTTTACAGACATAATAAATGTCCATCTCTTTATACAAGGAAAATCAAGCTTCTTTTACTTTTTAAAATATTTTTTGTCAAAAGATATCTTTATCAATGGTTACTGGCTCTACATCACTTTCTCAAATTACATGTCTTATAACAAAAGATTTTCTATTTTTTCACTTTACCTTTTATAAATGTATTTTTTTAACTACAGACTATTTTTAAGAATTTCTTTTTTACAGTACCTTGCTTTTTTCATCAGATGTTTTCTTTGTAGGCCTATAAAACAAACAATTACTTCTAGGCAAACGTTTAATATGTAAAACACAAAGAATATCTAAAACTTATTTTTTATATAAAATTTCTGCATTTACAGTTTATTTCTCCTATTCATAAGAAAGTTTACAGGTAATTTAAAATACAATCATTTTCTACAACAGAAATTAATCTATAAATAGAGCGGTATTAAAGGACAAAGAAAATATATTAATATCATGAAGTACAGTCATGTGCTATATACCATCCATTCAGACAATATCTACCCATACATGTCTGTGCTCCCAACCCCTGTAAACTCTATTATATTAAAAATTCGAGGTACATACAAGGATTCATAATAACAAACGGCCGCTACTTTGCGACTAGCATCAAAATATTATTATTATGTTAAAGATGTTTTAGTGTATTTGTGTCTCTTTACTGTTTTTTATGCATATAAAGGTACATTATACACTAAGACAACCATTTGACCAACTGACGTTAGACACAAACCATGCCTAACTGTTCTGAGTTGCCTAAAAATCTGACTTAAAGAAAGACTTAGGGACAGAACTCATTCGTAACCCAGGGCTGCCTGTATATAAAATATGGTGTATAAAACCAAAACCAAACCCAGTGCCGTCGAGTCGATTTCGACTCATAGCGACTCTGTAGGACAGAGTAGAATTGCCCCATAGAGTTTCCAAGGAGCTCCTGGCAGATTCAAACCGCCGACCCTTTGGTTAGCAGGTGTATACAAAGTCCAAATCATATAACTTCCTATTTCACAGAATGCATTGTGGATGTTAAGTGACCCACGACTGTATTAAATTTAGATCAAGCTTTCTGACAGTCAAAGCAAAAGGAAAAACATAATGTAACTTGCATTATTTTATAGGAAGAAATATATCAGGTTGTTTTCTTGTTGTTTTCAACAAACACAAGCTTTTACTGGCACTAAATATTTGGAAATTATAACGTAAGTCGTTACATGAGGGAAATCTTTACTTAATAACGATGACATTAGTTAGCTTTTTTAGGACTTACTATATTCTAAGCACTTTACATGTCTTAACTCATTCATTCCTCACAACAATTCTATGAGGCAGGTAATATATTAGATATTTTACAAAAGAGAGGCTAAATAACTTGCCCAAGGCCATATGACTGGTCAGCAGAAAAGCCAGAATTAAAATCCAGGAATTCTAGCTCCAAAGTATGCATTTCACAATATGCTGTTACGGTAATATTTATTTTTAAGTAACAGGATAGCAAAAGCCAGAATTAAAATCCCGGAATTCTAGCTCCAAAGTATGCATTTCACAATATGCTGTTACAGTAATATTTATTTTTAAGTTACAGGATAGCAAATGAAACCATATTATCATTCCATTTCTGGTTATACTTGCAGATAATAATTTCTGAATCTTTCAAATATTTTTTTAATAAAAAGACTTCATAATTAGGGAAAACTGAAAAACTATTTTCTATAATCCTTTCTTTTTTCAAAAGAAACTCATTAACAGACATTCATTCATTCAGTTATTTATTTGTGCATTCAACAAATATTTACTGAGCACACAATATGTGTCAAAATCTTGGTTTTTGTACTTTGGAATGTTATAATCGAAAAGTATTAATTTATAATAGATTGTCAATAGTTTATTTTTCTATTGTACATACAATAAAATCTTCCCCTCGCCCCCAGAATCTAAATAGTTACAAGAATTTATAATCTTAATAGTTATAATTATTATGTTGATATAACCTGATATTTTAGAGTACCTGACAAAATCATAGTCATTCATGAAACTGTCAAAGCACTGCAATATCTAAGAATCATCAAGGAATGAAAAAATCCTATTCACTATGGCCTAAGTGGTTTTATGTTTAATATTACATAATTTTAAAAAATCTATGTATGACTGTATAATTTTAAGCCATCATGTGCATATGCAATTATATGAGAATATCCCACTCTGAAGCACTCTGAATGAATCTCTTACCAAAAAACCATATACATAAAATGAAAACAAAACAAAACAAAAAAAAATGGGGAAGTGTTAAAAAAGACTATAAGCATTAAAAAAATTAAAAAACTCAACTGTACATGAACAGAAATAGTAAGGACTGTTACTACACATCCTTAAAAGATAATGCAATACAATCAGAAAGCTTTCTAATAGTTAGAAATGCAAACAAAATTAAATTTAACAAACATGTCCTCCTCTACTGGATCACTTTCATCAACACACAAACATATTCTAAAATCTCCCATCTTAAAAAGGAAAGAAAACTTTTAAATCCTGCCGCCTTCTTCAATTACCCCAATTCTCTATTGCCTTTCTTAGCAAAAATGCCGACAATTACCCGCTGCAGCTGGCTTCCATATCCACCATTTATTGAACATGCTTCTTGTCAAAGTCACTTGTCCTCCTCTTAATCAGCCTTTCAGCAGCATCATTATTTTCTTGCCTTAGGCCTGGACACTACATTCTCCTGTTTTATTTCCAGAGAAGTAATCCCACTAACATTCCTTCACAGGGAAATAAAGAACTTAAACAGTTTACCTTCCTTCATCCTGGTCTACTTCGCTCAAACTGCTGTCATCATTCACGTGTAAAACTCCAGTTAGCAAAGCAGCCTTCTGCAACGCTGGTGCAGTCACAGATTCTTTTGAGCTCCAGTTTCTACTTTCGTATTTCTTTACCTCCTTCATAAGCAAGGCAGGACCACTACTTTGAAAAATCCATTAAAAAGCCAATGTTTTCTAATAACTCTACTAACAAAGAATAACAAAACATTTTTTTTGTAAAATTCCCACTCTTCCCCACCTCGATTCATTCATTAACGCAAAAAAACCGTTATGAAGTACAAACTATATACAAACAAATACACATTCCCTGCTCCAAAAGACAGGTAAATATACAATAATGATACAATGTGGTAAGAGAGGCTATATGAGAGCTTATATTTGAGCACAATGAAGGCTTTACAGAAGAGGTAAAATGTAACAGAGGAGCTTACCAAGCAAAACAGTTTGAGAAAACCATTCAACTGAGAGATTAGAATATAAACACAAACATTAGGGACAGGGTGTGTACAAGATTTCCAAAAACTTGAAAGGAAAAGTGTAAAACACTTGGAAGCAAGCAGTGAGAGATAAGTCAGGAAAGAAATCTTGAAAAATTCTGATTGCTACACTAAGAGTCGGGAGCTCACTGTCTATAAGCAATGGATTCAGATAGAGGGGTAATAATTAGATTTGTGCTGTATTTTTGGTTTTGATTTTTAAATATGATAATGCTTAACCTAAATGACATTTTTAAAATAGGATGAGCCACATACAATATGAAAGAAGGAATCAGGGAATACCTTGGGAGAAAAAATGCCTTAGTTTAAAAATAACAATATGTCATAATACATAGATTAAAATAGCAACACCTGATCAGTAATGATTTTGTTTGAAAACAAAATGATTCAATAACTTTTCTGAACTTTTATCTTAGAATCTAAACCTAATATAAAATGCTGGATTCACCAACAGAAAATTGTAATCACTTTTTTACTGGGTAAATGCATGCATAAGAATATTATCATATACCTACATAAATTTAAAAAGAAAACTGAAAATTCTCACGGGAGATAATAATTTTAGGAGTTGAACATAAGCCCATAATACCAAAAAAGGAAAGGCAAAACAAAAAAAATCCAACAATCATAAAAAAACAAGTTATGTAGACAATTCTACTAGTTTAAGCATCTAAAACAGGAAGGGATCTTCTGAAAGAAATTATTAAACAATTCCTCTTCATCCAAATTTCAAAAATAAGTTCACAAGTATAGACTTAGAAATAGTTTTCATTTTGAACATAGCTGATGGTTCTTCAGAAGAATCTTAACCAGAAAACATCTGGTTATGAGAGTTAAAAATTCATCTCCATTTAGGAAGACTGACTGTCCTGTAGCCATGGTAACAAGTAGCCACCAGGACCAGTTTTAAATCTCTTCTATCAATCAACAACCACTGGCCTCACCAACCAATCAATGTCAGCCCTTTGATTCTCAAAGACAGACAATCAGGGACAAACTCACTCCAACAAACATGACCTGGAGTCCCCAGGAATCAACATCAATCTCACCCGAATAACCACGAATAACCGTGCAGTTACCTAGGATGTCAACCTACTTATGCCTCTGAAAATCTGCCAGTCCTTGAACTCCACTCTTCCCAAAACCACACATAAGATCAGCAGTCCACTCTGTTAGAAGAGACTGTTCCTGACTAGCACTGTTCTCTGCTCCTAATCGATGAATTTAACCTTGTTTATTTCAGATACTGAGGGGTAGTTATCCTTTGGCAAAAATTATGGCAAGTCCTAAGATAATTTACTACCATTGTATTTTATTTTTCTTAATAAAATACAAAGTTTGCTATTCCTCTGATGCATTTTACCATATTTAAAATTATCATAAATACCAGTAAAAGAATAGCCACAGCGAACATCACACTCAATGGTGAATGACTAAAAGTTTTCCCCCTAAGACAACCGCTTTCCAATTTCACCACTGCTTTTTTTTATTCAACATTGTACTGAAAATCCTAACCAAAGCAATGATGCAAGAAAACGAAACTAAAAAAACACCCAAATCAAAACAGAAGTAAAACTATTTCCATTTGCAGATGATATGATCCTATGTACAGAATAGCTCAAAGATTCCACAAGAAAGCTACCAGTGCTGATAAATGAATTCAGCAAAGCTGCAAATTCGCAACATGCAAAAATCATCTGTGTTTCTATACACCAACAATGAATAGTATGAAAACAAAATTAAGAAAACAATTCCATTTACGATAGCATCGAAAAGAATAAAATATCTAGGTACAAATTTAACCAAGGAGGTAAAATGCTTGTACACTGAACACTATAAAACATTGCTGAAAGAAATTAAAGGAAACCAAAATAAATGAAAAGGATACCCTGTATTCATATATTGTTAGACTTAATATTGTAAAGGCAACAGTATTACTCAAAGCAATCAGCGCAATTGCTATCAAAATTCCAACAGCCTGTTTTGCAGAAATGGAAAAGCTGATCCATAAACTTAAAGGGAATTTCAAGGAGTCCCAAATAGTCAAAAATAATCTTGAAAAAGAAGAAACAAGCAGGATTCACTCCATGTGTTTCAGAGTACAAATGTGCTCCACACGGTTTTTAATGGTTGATTTTTTGGAAATAGATTGCCAAGTCTTTCTTCCAAGGTGCCTCCAACCTTTCATCCAGAGACTCCACTATAAAACTACAGTGTCCAAAATAGTGTAGTACCGGTATAAAGACAGATACACGGCAAATAGAATACAGCGTCCAGAAATAAACCCACATGTCCATGGCCAATTAATTTTCGACAAGGGTGCCAAATACATATTACGATCAAAGAATAGTCTTTTCAACAATGGCGCTGGGACAACTGGATTTCCACATGCAGAGAAGAATGAAGCTGGACCCCTACTTCACACCATATATGAAAATTAACTAAAAATGGCTAATGACCTAAATGTAACAACTAAAATCATAAAACTCCTAGAAGAAAACATTGGGGTAAAGCTTCAGAGCCTTGTATTCTGCAATGGATTCTTAGCCATGACTTCAGAACCACGAGCAAAAGGAAAAATAGATACATTTGGCTTCATCAAAATAAAAAGGAGATTATCAAGAAAGTAACAAGACAAATTATATAGTAAAAATATCTGTAAACCATTTATAAGTGTTTAATATCCAGAAGATATAAAGAACTCCGACAACTCAGTAACACAAAAAAAGCCCAGTCAAAAAATGGGCAAAGCACTTGTACAGACATTTCTCCAGATATACAAATGGCCAATAAGCACATAAAAAGATGCTCAAAGTCATTATCAGAGAAATGCATTTCAAAACCACAATGAGATACTACTTCACACCTACTAGGCTGACTATTATCAGAAAAATGGAAAATAACAAGTGTTGACGAGGATGTGGAAAACCTGGAAACTGTGAATTGCTAGTGGAAGGTAAAACAGTGCAGTCGCTGCAGAGAACTGTTTGGTGGTTCCTCAGAAATAAACAGAATTATTCCACAATTCCCCAGAAAGCAGAGACAGATACTTGTACATCAATGTTCACTGCAGCATTATTCACAATAGCCAAAAGGTGGAAACAACCTACAAGTTCAGCAACAGAAAAATGAATAAACAACATGTGTTATATCCATACAATGAAATGTATTCAGTGATTAGAAGGAATGAGGTTCTAACACATGCTATGAAATGGGCCTTGAAGATATGCCGAGTGAAATGCACTAGACACGAAAGGATAAACACTGTATGATCCCACTTTATGAATTACTTAGAATAGGCAAAGGCCTAATAATAGAAAATAGATTAGTGGTTACCAGGGGCGAGGAAGGAAGGGGAGAGTTAGTGCAGAATGGGAACAGAGTTTTTTCTTTTGGGTGATGAAAAAGTTTTAGAAGCAAATATGGGTTACATGACACTGTGAACATAATTAAAAATCTGTTGCCACTGAGTCAATTCTGACTCATAGCAGCCCTATAGGACAGAGAAGAACTGCCCCATAGAGCTTCCAAGGAGCAGCTGGTAGGTTTGAACTGCCAGCCTTTCAGTTAGCAGCTGAGTGCTTAATGGCTGTACTGCCACGGCTCCTTATATATTGTATATACAATAAATAGCCCTAACATATATGCTTATGTGTGTTTATACATATACATGTTTATACGAGTGCATATTTTTCTGTAGAATCTAGTCCCAGGAGTAAAGCTCTTGGCCTAAAGAAATGACACACTTAAATTTTTTATTTACTACTACGTTATCTGCCAAAAAAGACTTACCAATGTATAAGAGAATGTTTTTTTCCTCACATTTGCCAATGTGAGGTTATTAATCACTTATTACTTTAATAAAATGATTGCAAAAAACATTTCACTGTTATGTTATTTTACATTTTCCTGAACATCTCCAGTCAAGCAGAACCCTAACAAGGCTGAGCATCTCCAGTAAACGTAGAAATTTATTTATCATAAATATTAACCCAAATTAGAATGTTTTATAGGAAAATACCAGTATTTACTGTTAAATATTTCCACAGGCTTACCTATCAGAATCTTCATTCTCCTTAACAGAAAATTGCTGATGACCAGTCTCTCCACTCTTCTCTTGTCGAATTAATCCATCGGCACCACTAGCAGCAGCAGCCGTATCATCCAAGTTTTCTGAGACTTCCAATTCATTACTTCTGAACTTCTTCCTTTCTTCTTCAACCTTAAATGAAAATTTGATACTGAGGATAATTGTCATTACTCTATTCAATAAAAAGAACTTTTATGTTTTCATTAATGTTATCCTTAGTTTAACTGTCATGATTTTAGTCAATAAAAATATTTTTGCGCTTACTTTATCATTACAGGCCATTGAAATTTCTGTAAATTCTTCATTTTAGTTTGAATTGAAAAAGCAGAATTTCCCAAAATTTCAAAAAGAACTTTCTTAATTTTGTGCTTTTATTCAGATACAATCTTTATCACCTAACGTTTTCACCCCCATCTGCCTGGCAGAGATAAAAAAATGAAAAAGACAAAGACAGAAACTTTGTCCGCTTCTGCCTTTACCACTTAAACATTAAGAAGCTTGATCCAGAAGGTATGACATGAGTTTCAGTTACAGAAATGAAGCTTTCCCCTTCTGCACTAAGCTATTCCTTCCCCTCAAAGCCTTTTCACAATTCTTTTTTTCATTTGGATCCTGGGAATATTAAAAAAGTGAACATGCTCACTGAAACATACAAACCAAAGTTTACCACAAGGAGCAGAGTGTGAAACTATGGAATTGTTAGTGAAGAATTCTGGAAAATGAGTAATGGTTCCCAAGTTTCACATTCAATAACCATAAAACTTTGTAGCTGGGGGTGTAAAAGTAATAATCTACTTCCACTATCTACTAATAATGGGAGTAATACCCAGAAAGCTTCAATGATCCGTCCAATGTGCCTAAAGTGCCATTATCTACCATTTTATGGCACCAAAACAGAGGATACAATTCTATAATGCTGACTTAGATAAATCAGTCGGATAAATTATCTGATAAATTCATCAAATTAATGAATCTGATTAATTTAAAGTATGACTTTGGCAAAGTAATTTAATGCCTTAATGGGAGCCTCATCTTCCTTTTATTTTAAAAGAGAATGGTTCTAGGTTTTCTTCTAGCTTTAAAAGTCAATGCGCCAGGGGTTTGGGGACCATGGTTTAAGGGGACTTCTAAGCCAATTGGCAAAATAATTCTATTATGAAAACATTCTGCATCCCACTTTGAAATGTGGCATCTGGGGTCTTAAATGCTAACAAGCAGCCATCTAAGATGCATCAATTGGTCTCAACCCACCTGGAGCAAAGGAAAATGAAGAACACCAAGGCCACACGACAACTAAGAGCCCAAGAGACAGAAAAGGCCCCATGAACCAGAGACCTACATCATCCTGAGACCAGAAGAACTAGTTGGTGCCCGGCCACAATCGATGACTGCCCTGACAGGGAGCACAACAGAGAACCCCAGAGGGAGCAGGAGATCAGTGGGATGCAGACCCCAAATTCTCATAAAAAGACCATACTTAATGGTCTGACTGAGACTAGAGGAATCCCGGCGACCATGGTCCCCAAACCTTCTGTTGCCACAGGACGGGAACCATCCCCGAAGACAATTCATCAGACATGAAAGGGACTGGACAGTGGGTGGGAGAGAGATGCTGATCAAGAGTGAGCTAATTGTTATCAGGTGGACACTTGAGACTGTGTTGGCATCTCCTGTCTGGAGGGGGGGTGGGAGGATAGAGAGAGTGGGAAGCTGGCAAAATTGTCACCAAAGGAGAGACTGGAAGGGCTGACTCATTAGGAGGAGAGCAAGTGGGAGTACGGAGTAAGATGTATGTAAACTTATATGTGACAGACTGACTTGAATTGTAAACGTTCACTTGAAGCTCAATAAAAGTTAATAAAAAAAAAAAAAAAAGTCAATGCGCCTTAGAGCTCAGCTTTCTACTTTGGAGCTATGTACTGAACTTTTTGCTGAGTGTTTATGTTACCTATAAAATTAAACATGTCAAAAATTTACCATACTTTATTCAACAACATAACGTAAAGGTGTGACTCAATAGAAACATTTGAGAATGGCGATTAAAAATATATGTGGAAGGATACATGTTCATTGTCAAAAATTTGTCAGTGTGATCATTTTGGAATCCTAAGTTTCAAGGGTTAGGGTAAGGGAGATTAACTTGAACAAACACTAAATAACAGTTTACCTGGGAATGTATGTTACTTCTCAAGCTTAGATACATTTTTACACATCCCTTCTCTCAGTTATTGCTTCCTTCACATTTTATTTTTAAGAAAATGCAATTTTCTTTAAGCCAATAGGAAAAAAAACCCAGAAGTTTCTACATTTTTTATCAATTTCCTTTATGCTTATTCTGGTTCAGAAGGCCATATGGTATATGGCTAAATTAGTTTGCCTGTTCATACGCCACTTGGAAGACTGACAGACTTAGTTTGATTAAGAAACAAATTATGAGAATGTTTTACTGAACCCCTTTTATTTAGGTGGCAGAAATAATCTATCACAATTACATATTTAGCCAACACCGCTTTCTACACAATCTCTTCGTAAGTGGAAAATCAGAATGGATCAGATAGATAATTGATAAAGAGAGAAAACAAAGGGTAGCAGCAAATGAATGTCTACCTCTTTTTGAAGTTGAACTTTCTCTTTTTCCAGAGCCAGGAATTCTACTTGTAACATGCCTATATCATTCTTAAACCTTTGCATATCTTGCTGTAATTCTTCACTTAGATATACTTTTGATGTTTTGTCACTACATGGTGCAGTAGAACTCACATTTTCTAATTCAGGTTCCATGTTTTTATACTTATTAGCACTGCAATTACCATAAAATGGCTTCTGGAGCAAGTCTTGTATTGGTTTTGTTTTCTCGTGAGTGTTTGTGACAGCAGAAAGATTGTGGCTTTTTATTTGAATCATATGCTTCATTTCATTGGAGCGAGTAAGCCACAAATCAAAAAGGCTTTCTGGGTCACTGTGCTGAGGCATATGTTTGACGTCTAATTTCCATTTAGTAGCATTTTGGTTCATATTTTTTGTCATTTGCATGTCAAACTCTTGGTCTTCTTTCACTTCAACTGTAACTACTTCACTTTCTGCATCATTACAGAGACTCTCCTTGTTTTTGTTAAAAACCTGTTCAGTGTCTGGTTTATTATCATTTTCAAAGTCTAATTTATTATTATTTAAATAAAGCTTAGAAGATGACTGGCAAGCATGCTCTTGGGACCCAGAGTGTAAATGAGATGAAAAGGCATTTTCAAGACTAGGTTCTCTTTGTTCAGGAAATGCTTGGAATACTACAGAGACAGACACTCCAAACGCATCTTTTTCCTCATAATCAAGTATATTATCTGTCAGATGAGAGGGTATTTCCTTTAAGTTTGCTCCTTCTTTAGAGTTGTCGTGTGGTGGCTCTTCCTCGGGACAAGCAGTAATTTTGTATTTTGCACAAATTTCACCAAACTTCTGCTTTAACTCATTTGTGATGAGTTTTAAATTATTTTTCAACTCTACTTTGCCTTGTTTGATCCACATTTCCTCATACTTTTGCACACAGGGAAGTCCTGAATACACAGGCACGTCCTCTCTATCACACTCTTTACTCATTTCTGGTTCTGGAGGCATTTTTGGCAGATGCAAAAGTGGAAGTGGAAGATTAATCTGCTTGATTTGATTTTCAGATGTCTTTTCTGCCGGGGTGCATGTTTTTAAAATAACTCTATCCTTAAGTAATCAAGTATGGACAAAGAAAAATTAAAGAAGATAATTAAAATTTAACTGTTAAAACTTTTTAATCTATGTTTAGCTACTCTAAAACCGCTGACTTAACCACTACACCACCAGGGTTTCCAATTTGTAATTAAGAAGTGAAAAATAACTTGCCTTAAACTAAAATATGAGAAAAACCATGAGCCAGCAAACCTAATTTTGTCACTGTTTGGACTAAACTTAATTCATTATATAGTAAATGTACCAAAAATGAATTTGGAGATGATTTTTAATGTTACAAAGGCTTCCTCACTTAAAAAGGTTTGACCTCATCAGACCTTAAACAGTGAGCCTCTACGTGCATTAAAGGGTTTTTTCTTTTTTTACAGATTAACTAGAGAGTAGGTATAATTTAAATTATTAGGACCCACATTCAATTAACATCAATCAGGAAGAAAAGCAAATTCCTAAATTTTGGCTCAAATCATACACTAAGATAGTGTTATGTACCTATACAGATTATCTACTTGAGGCCAGTTCCAATACATTCTAATATCCATTAATGAGAGTAGATAAATTTTTTTTAAATAGTAGTCACTGAATTCATATAAAAAATCAAACCCACTGCCGTCCAGGCATAGCAATCCTATCAGACAGAGTAGAACTGTCCCATAGGGTTTCCGAGGAGCAGGTGGTGAATTCGAGCTGCCAACCTTTTGTCTAGCAGCCAAACTCTTAACCACTGCACCACCAGGGCTCCCAGTTCAAGTACACCAGCTGTTCCTTGGAAACCCGATGAAGCAGTTCTACTCTGTCCTATATAGGGTCACCATGAGTCAGAAATGGCTCCATGGCAGCAGGTTTGGTTTTTTTCGTTTGTTTTGATTTCATATACTAAAATGAAATCTAAGGAAAGCACTGTGGTGAATAAGTTAGAAAGTCATTGTTTGTACCCTAACATGAAATGTCCCATTCTGAAAAATACGATTCTCTTAAAAGGCAGTTGAGTTGATTTTATGATCCCATTCTCTTTCTGAACGTAGAGTTTTAAGTCAATTACATAGAAAACACGGGCAGACTAACTCTCTAGCCTTGGCATTAGTGGCTGGCAATATGAAACTGTAAAATCTGAACCACCGATAACGACCAATTACTCCTTCTACACAAATCCAACTGAGTGGCTACCACTGCTATAAAATCCATTGCCGTCGAGTCGATTCCAACTCATAGCAACTCTATAGGACGGAGAAGAACTGCCCTACAGGGTTTCCAAGGATCAGCTGGTGGATTCGAACTGCTGACCTTTTGGTTAGCAGCTGAGCTCTTAACCACTATGACACCAGAACTCCATCACTGCTATAGTGTTCATAATTTCAGCTTCTTCATCATCTGATTCAATATTTGAACTTACATTCTTTATCATTAAAGGGTTATAAAAGATGAATCAAACAATATTCAAGAAAATTTTTTTATTTTTGCCTCATTTACAAGGATAAACTTCAAGTAAAGCTATAAGCTACTAAAGATTCTAGAATATTTTAAGTTTTATAGCATTAAGCTTTTTTAATGTTTTTAAAAATTAAATATTAAATTTTATGATCTATAGACTCCAAAAGGCTAGTCCAAAAGGTAATTTCATTTAGACTATAGCATAGAAAATAATATTAAACCAGAAATTTAAATTAAAAGTTTTACATACCTGTAACTGGTTATTCTCACTTTCATCAAGCCTTTCTTGCTCTTCCTCTGATGTCATTTTTAAGTCTACTTCTGCTGACAAATCTATATATTTAGTTAAAATATATACTTAGAATGGTTAGATAAAAGCTTAATCTTTATAAAAATAGATCAAAAATAACATTTTACCACATGGGAATTTAAATTAAGCTTAAGCTTAAGTTGAAAGTTTAATTCTTTAAGTGGTAACTATAATTAACCAAAACCTCAACAAATCTTTTAGGGAGACACTAGATGTTACCAGGGTCAAGAGACACAAACATCTCAAAGATTCATTCACAAATTCATCCACCCAACATAAGCAAAACAATGAAAAACAAAATTAAAAATACAGTAAGAACATACAAAGCCACACTGTACACTATCCTTTACCTCACAACAGAACTTTTTTAACACACTAAGCCTCAACTGCAACATTATTCATAACTTCCAAAATTACCGTTACTTTTTACACCTCATTAGTGTACACCCTGTTCTTTTTATATGAAATGTTTTCCTCTACCATTCTGTCTGACAAATTTCTGTTCACCTTTTAATACTCAGTCAGCTATGTGAAGTCTTCTTGGCCATGGCTATCTTTCCCCAGGTAAATTAAGTGTTCCTTTCCTTGGTGCTGCGTTAATACTTTACAGGTTTTTCTACTGTATCTTTACCTCCCTGAACTGTAATTATTTCTTTACATGTCTGTCCCTTTTACTCCTAGATTGTAGGGGACAATCTTTTAAATCATCTTTGTATAAAACGGTCTTTATTTATTTCACTCAGTAATTATTTACTGAGTTCCTGCTAAGTGCAAGGCACCAGGGTTTATGAAAGAATAAGGAACCACCTAGTGGAAAATGTGGGCGAAGGGTGTCAGCGGTGGCTTTTCTAGAGATAATACCTGAGCTGAGACAGTGAGGTTAGCCAGATTATAAGGGGTAGAGGGCAGGGAAGGGTGACAGCATGCAAGGCAGCAGCAACTCAGGGAAAGAAACATGAAACAGGCCATGTACACGTGTAAAATGTACACGTAGGTGACAAGGGCATCACCAGGAGTTCAGTAACGTCAGAGATCACTCTAAAAGCTGCGGGAAGAGTAAATTTGAAGGGCATAAGAATAAATGGAGGGAGTCTAATTAGAAGGCAATAATCCAAAATAAAGATGATACAGGACTGAACTGAAGGGATGTTTCCAAAAACATTTAGGATATAACGTTATTAGTGGCCAGCACAGAACAAATCTTTATTAAATGAATAAATGTACAAATTAAGGGTCCCTGGAGAATTAGACTGTGCTCATTACTTTACAAAAGGTATCAGTCTGAGAACTGAAGACCTGATCTACATGAACTGTTATAAGCTGCATGTGTTTAGTTGGCAGCTTCTCTTTCACATCTCCCTGTGCTAAAGGAGGCCATTTTGGCGTTTTGGGTTTAAAGTCCTGCTTTTTGTTTCTAATAAGTTTACAAAGAAATAAGAGTAAATAAGTCACTTGTATAGGTAAATCACTGGATTTATGGCATGTAGCCACTACTCTAGGAGACAGTCTTCAGTAAAATACTATGCTAATCTACAGTTAAGGAAAGAAAAGATGATTAAACTACAGAGGTGAAAAAACTGCATGATTACTATAGACTTAACTGTATGAGTAGTTAAATTAAGGTAATTCACCTAAGGTAAAACACATTTGATGCAGTAAATCAATAAACTAGATGTACTAGTAGAATTAAAATTGATTTTCCATATTTCATTTTTAAATGTCATAGCACTCCTTAAAATTAATAATCCTTGTGAACTATTTATTCATTGTTGTTGCTATTATGTGCCATCAAGTCAAGTTCAACTCATAGCAACCCTGTAGGACAGAGCAGAGCTGCTCCATAGAGTTTCTAAAGCTTTAATTTTTCTCCCATGGAGTGGCTGGTAGGTTCAAACCGCCGACCTTTCAGTTAGGAGCTGAGCACTTTTAACCTTTGCACCATCAGGGCTTCTTTATTCATTAGACACAATAACAAAACAAGGTGATAAACTACGAGGGCACAGCTGAGAAGGAGGTGCTATACAGCAAATTCTCAATGATTCCCATTAATGCTTGGAAACTTGTTGCCATTGAGTCAATTCTGATTCATAGTGGCCCTACAGGACAGAGTAGAACTGTCCCATAGGGTTTCCAAGAAGCAGCTGGTGGACTCGAACCTCCAACCTTTTGGTTACCAGCCGAGCTCTTAACCACTGCGCCACCAGGGCTCCAAAGCTGGAAAAAATACTTCTAAAATATATAAAATGATAGCAAATAATTTAGTATTTGTTTTTGGGAGGTGCTGTTTAAGTTACATTTGAACACAGTTCTATTTATAACCAGTACTTAGAAATTCAGACCTATAAAAATAAAGTTAAAAAAACCACATTGGGTTTGAGTGGGCAATCTCTGGATCTCTGCCGAGTTTGCCCACCTAGTACCAAAGTGCCACAATTAATCCTGTTACTCACTCTCAAGTATATGCTAAATACTAGCCTAAAGGCAATTACTCCTCCTCCAAATTCTCTTCGCTATTTATTTGCTGCTTTGGTTAGAAGAAGAAAGCAAATGCCTTGTTAAAAAGTACTATTTGGTTGTAGGTTGCATAAGGGGAGTGAACAGAAAGTAAATTTTGCAGAAAATGATTTTTGAAAGTCAGAACTAGAGTGAAGACATGCAGAAGTACTCTACGATTGAATTCTCTATACTACTTATTTACCTTCTTTGCTCTCTTTGGTTTCTGATAGCTGTGATTCACACAGGTCATGGAGAGGATAATTCCCTAACAGAAACACAGCTCCAATATTAATCTTTTCTTTATCTATTAAGGTCATCGGTCCAAATTCTGTGGATGCTGACTGACTTTTGGTCATGGATTGGGATACAAGTGGACATTTATCATCAACTTTCAAATTCCCAGAAAGACTGTGGGTTAAATTAGTAGAATCCCAATCTGAAAAATCTGAAAATGAAGTGTTCATTTATTAGAAAGTAAACAATAATACAAATTTGGCTAACTTGCACAAAGTCTTTCTTCAGAGAAGCAGTCCCATGTCCTCCTCTCCCCTGCAAACACTACTCCTTTACGGCTTATTGTATTTTATACGTCCTGCACTTGCCATGGCAATTCCGTGTGGTTGCCATAAGTCATATCAACTCAATGGCAACTAACAACATACTTGCCATTAACTTAGATAAGCTTAATTAACAATTGTCTTTCATTTTTTTCTACTTTTTTTATTTTTTAGTATTACTTTAATCTACCCAGCAATGTCTTATTATTTATTTTGTATCCCATGAGAACTTTGTTTATTAATACTTAAGATTCTTCAGGAATATAAACATTTTCTCATTAACAACAAAATTTATGTCTAACCCATTTTAATCTTAAATATATATGACAGCATGTTGCGTGTGTTCTAGAAACATGAGTTTTTAAAAAAAACTTTTAGTAAATGTTCTGCTTTAAATAAAAAACTACTGTCATTACAACAAGATGTTCTCTCTTCCATATACCAATATCTTCAGAATCCATGTTTTAAGCCTTGGATAAACACCATAAATTTATATAAGAAATGATAGCCTTAAGTGACCTAAACATTTCCATGTAAACGTAGGATAAGTCCAGGTCAACACTAAACCCAAAGAGTTCAGCGTGCCATGAAATTACTATACAACAAAAATATTTTTTCCTTTTTTTTTTTTAAACCAAATTGTCAGATTTAAGCAAGAAAAAACAAGAAATGTAGGAGGGAAACTTTAAAGGCCGTTTCCAAGGGCACCTTTATCTCTTTACATTCACGAACCCTACATATAATTTACGAAAACAAAACCAGTTGCCTTTGAGTTGATTCCAACTCATGGAGACCCCACATGTGTCAGAGTAGAGCTGTGCTCCGGGGTTTTCAATGGCTGTGATCTCACGGAATTAGATCATCAGGCCATTCTTCTGTGTCACCGGGTAGATTCGAACCACGAACCTTTCAGTTAGTAGAAAAGCAAAAACCATTTGTGCCACCCAGGGACCTTTAGGTTTTATTTTCTTATTTTTGTTGGGGGGGGGGGGATCTTTAGGTTTTAAAAGGTGACTCTAAAATGTGATCTGACAATCTCTGGAGTCCCAAGATCCATTAGTGGGTCTAAGAGATCAAAACAATTTTCATAACAGTGCTAAGCTGTTATTTGTCATTTTCACTCTCATTCTCTTAAAAGTGAACTATGGAGTTTTCCAGAAACATCATATGTGACAATATCATACTCTAGTAGCTAATGGAATGTGTGATTGTATAAGCTTACATTTAAAATTTTTCAATTTTAATTTCTAATATGGTAAATGCCAATAGATATAACTCAAACAAAAGCTCTCCAGAATCCTCAGTAACATTTAGTAGCATAAAGGAATCCTAAGGCTGGAAAGGTTCAGAATCACTGTTTTAAAAGATTGTATCTACTAAATATTAAGGAATGACTAACGATTTTCCCATTTTAATAAACATACCAGACACCACACACACACACACAGTCTGCTAATCAAACATCTTAAGATCATCAATGTAACAACACTAAGATGAAATAATTAAAGTTAAAACACAACTGACACATGAGCAAATGAGGCTCTGCTTTTGGTAAAGGTCAGAATTCTAATAAGCATTTTAAAACATCAGAAAAAATCTTAAGAGAGTCCCATTGTTAACCTGTGTGAATTCCTAAGGAGTATAGGCATTCCAAACTGGGAACTTGAGGGTATACAAGGCACAAAAAATGGAAACATCTCAGTTAAAGCTTACAGATTTAGAATCTTTTTCTTATGCTTCTAAATATTTCGTTTTTCAAACATGGGTAACAACAATGATATCTGCATTATTTATGCCAAATCCTTCAGCTAAATTTGCAAAAGAATGAAATGAATTAGAAACAAAACTACTGTGACCATTTCAAATAGCTTAGTGTACTTTTGTCCAGAGTTAAGTTTGTATTGCAGAATTTACCTGATTTGGGTGTTTGCACATCCTTCGTTCCTGCTGCTTTATCAGGAGCAGAATCTCTCATTTCAGTGGTAGGCTGAATGGGCTTTGAACAAGATGATTAACAAATAAGGTATATTTCATACCATCTGTGGTTAATAACTAAAGATAAAAACGTGGAAGTTATATAGAAGTTATTACCTTCAAGTGGGGATATTTCTCAGGAGAATCTAAAAAGCAAAAGGGACATATAATCAATTGCACATAAATATGACAAAAGCCAACCATACACAATCGTGCAGAATTAGTACAGAGCTGAATCTCCATGCTTGGCTTCAGAAATGTTTAGTTTATACGGGTTTTTTTGTTTCTATGATTACTACAGCAACATGAAAGAAATATGAATGCATTTAAAAATACTGAAGAAACAAGAGGAATACAGGTATTGCAAGGCATGCAGTTAAGATTTCAAAAGTGAGATTATGTTTCCAGTGACTGTAAGTAAAATAAAAAGTGTGCATATACCAATGTGAACATGCTGACTGATGGGGAAAAAAGTAAACTTCAATCAGAGGAGCAAATCATGGCCCTGAGAGGATAGAAGTCGAAGCTGATGGTAGAATGCAATGGCGTATCTTTAGTGCAATACATCAGAATCATTTATGCCATTATCCTACAAGTATTTATCATGTTCTTCAATCTGTCCTGCAATTTAGGAAGCACATGCTTGTGATGGCAGTTCAGTTGAATGTATAATTCATTTCTCATCCAAGAAATAAAATGTTCTGAATTGATCGGCTTGGATATATACTTGTAGAATAATAGTTAATAAAAATTCATTATTTTTCCATACCCATGTGGGCTACTGGTATGCCTACATTTCTTGTATCCTCTAGTTTAGCCATCTTAACGTTTCTTGATTCACTCATGCAAGAAGGTATGTAAAACACATCTAAGAAATAATGTATAATAAACTTTTAATATTGAAATATCAAAAATTGAATTATCAAATATTGAAATTATCAAAAAAGAAAAAAGAAATTTAAGTACAGAATTATTAGGTATTAATAATCATTTACATTTCAAAATCAGTGCAACATTTACTGAAAATTACCATTGTGATATTCAGGGAATGAATTCATTTGTTTTGTTCCCAAAACCAGTTTGGCTTGGTATATCACACCAGTTTCTAAAAGAATTTTTATGAAAAAGCTATCTTAAAAAAAATCAGCTATCTTACCAAAGAAAAAACAGCCAATGCTTCAATATTCAAATTAATCTCATCTGAATAATTAACACCAATGCAACACATGTCTCTGAAGCCCAACAGTTATGGGGAAAAGATATGCGTGGCTGCAGTTTACTCCAATTGCAGCATGCCCTCCCACTTGCACTATTCTCTCCAGCAGCAGTGATCTAATCTTCTGTTTCAGGGAGAACCCACTGGTCATCTAAAATGAGTTCTCTGAATTTTCTTTATCATTAACTCCAAAATATCTAGCTAACTTCTTTCTTTCCTTCCTCCCTCCCCCCACTCACTATTCTTGCTCTTCTAAAGTACTCTCTAGATCTGGGGTCTTGATTCCTCCTTTTTTCCATTCTTGTTATGAATTATCCCTACCACTTCTTTCATCTTTGTTTAGCAATAGTATCCTTCATATATAACTTCTACCCCTTTTGCTCCTTCCTCTCTGCCCATAAACATGCTCAGAAACAAAGCCTTTCCTTGATCCTGTTGTCTTGAACTATTATCCCATGACTCTACTTCCAGATTTCTCTAGAGGGACATCTACACCCTTGCTACCCAAAGTGTGGTCTGGGGACCAGCAGCATCAGCATCACCTTGGAGTTCGTTAGACATAAAGAATTTCAGACTTACTGGATCAGGATCTAAATTTTTAACAAGGTCCCAGGTGATTCATTAATGTTTGACAAGCTCTGGTCTATACTGAATCAGCATCCACATTCCTTTACCTTAACTTATCCTTTTCAAATGTAGCCTCAAGATTCCTCCCAATCACTTCCCCAAAACTAAAAGTGCATTAAACATCATAAAATTTCTAATGGGCATTTTAATCAGGCTTTAGCTTCCTTTCTCTCTCCAAAACTGGACCCTGCATTCTTCTTACAATTCACTTCTTTTGGCCTATATGATGCTGTGCTATGAAGCAGCAAGATTTAATATGGAATTATACATATTTTTTTTTTTATAGCTGACCACATATGCTTGTATTTTTCCACAGTAGATAGCTCCACATGATCAGTGCCTCAACCCTTAATGCCTCTTCCAAGGAGCAGCTGATGGACTCCAACTGCCAACCTTTTGGTTAGCAGTTGGGCTCTTAACCACTGAACCACCAGGGCTCCAGAGGAAGATAGGAAGAGTAGAAACTTATCACTCTACTTCTCTGATAAGTTTTAAAACTGGAGTTTCACTTTATATTCTTTCCACATTTCTAATATCCTGTTCTGTCTTTTTCTGAAGAATCATTTTACCACCTTCCACTACGTACCCCTGGCTTCTTTCACCTTCATTTTCTCCCTGTGCTGTCTGTCTCATTCCTCATTCCCTCTACTTTTACTCCTTTTTTCTTCCTGATTTACTGACTTCCCTTTGGTTATAATGTGTTTTGAAATTACTAATTTAGCTCCTTTAGTGGCACCTCTCTAATCTTCTACAACTTATCTCCGCTTTGCTTTTCTTTCACCTTACTATAAGCCTTCTTTTGGCTATTGGAATACATGAGTACTCATGTTTAAATATACATTCCATCGAATGACTTTCTATAAAATACAGTTTTACCTTCTATTTGTCCATTTAATATATTTTCTCCTTTTTCATCTGTAGCTCCAGATAAATGACTAACATACTTCTGTGGAAGACTCTCAGAGACACTCTGTTAAAATTAATGTCAACAATGAGCTGCACGATACTAACTTTCTCAGAGTTCCTATTTTAAGAACAATTAGACTTAAAAATAAGAGAAGCATGTATTGAAAACATTTAAATGGAGAACCTCATCTATGCTGTCTAGATCAAGTCTTCATTTAGCTATTGACCCTGTAAACTAAGCACATACACAAAATACTGATGTATCTATTTCAACAACGAACTGACTTCAAAACAGCTAACTATATTTTGCATTTCTCACCAAAAATAAAAGGCCATTTAAAAAAACATTTAAACAAATTCTTTAATAAGTACACTTAAAATACTTCTAGATGACAGAATTGTTTAAAATAAGATTTCTGGGATGATAAGAACTTTATAGTGTGTCACACTGGATGTAAACAGAACATCTTAGAAGCTTCTTAATTTAGGTAAACAAGGGCCTGTAGGAACCTATTTTCTGTAACAAATAAGGGCTAACACTTCATGACAAAATTTTTGATGGAATTTTTACTGATAGAAAAAATTGTTGAGTAAAATAATAAAGAAATTTTTTTCTTCAAGTTATATTTAAATAACAGCAAACAAATATTAGATATTATATGCAACTCCTTCCAAATTAAGAAACATTTGAAAAAAGAGCAGTAAGTGTTCATAAGAAGGGGAGAATAACCAAAAAAAAACCAAACCCGTTGCCGTCGAGTCCATTCCAACTCATACCAACCCTATAGGACAGAATAGAATTGCTCCATAGAGTTTCCAAGGAGCGCGTGTAGGATTTGAACTGCCAACCTTTTTGGTTAGCAGCCATAACACTTAACCACTAAGCCACCAAGAAGGGGAGAATAAGAACATTAATTAAGCATAATGAAATGTGCCAGGCACTAAGTACGCACAGTTTCTTTTCTATACACAACAACAAGAAGAGTGGTTATGATGATGGTTACCCCACTTCCTGCTTCCTGGTTATTCCAAATATTAGAGTAAAATGGTGAACACGACAGACATGACAGGTGTGATCCACTGTTCTCTCTACCCACACTATTCTTTCTCCCAAACCTTCACATGACCGGCTCCTTCTTATCCTTTAGTTAGCAGCTTAATTGTTATACTCAGATCTTCTCTACCTACCTAAATCCCACTGTCACTGCCATCCCCACCCCAACCTAACATTCTCCATTTTCTTTATATGAATACTTATAGTGACATGTAATTGTTTGTTGTTTACTTGTATTTCTGTTCCTACTACTGCAGCATAAGCTCTCCTCTCTATATTCAGTGTCTCACTGCCTGGCACGTAGCTGATATTCAGTAACAGAAACTTATCCAAGGTCATAGCATTCCAAATCTCATCAGGAGGGCCTCAAGTGTCAAATCATTATATACCTATAGGATATCTCCAGTAGTAGTCTACTGAAAGTTAACACACCCCAATTTATAAATCCACATGCTCATTCTAACTTCTTCATTCTTTTCTCAACAGTACTGCCATTTTATTGTCCCTCAGGTTTTAAAGTGTCCTCAATATTTAATAAGTCAGTACAGTAAATACCACCATGATCATTGCGTCTCACATCTGTATAGCATCCTTTATGATTTATAAAATGTTTTCACATTTGTTACCATATTTATTCATTGCACATACCTGAGAGGTAGGTATTAGTACCATTTTTATGAATAAGGTGACTGACATTCAAACAGGTTAAATAATTTTTTTTCCAAGATCCCATGGCTAGTGACAGGATGATAACATGTCTTTTAACTTCAAATATAATGCTTGTACCACTACATAGCATCTGTCTATATCTAGGAGATCAGACCCTTCCTATCTCCTTCCATAGTAGTCACCTTAGTATAGGTAATCATTACACTACACTTATGTTACTGAGCATAGCTGCCATAGGCGCTCAATGCATTCTATTTTAACTACCCAAAACAGTTATTAAAATACCACCAAACCTAATTATTTTTATTACAGTCCAAGTTATTACTATTCTCATGTTTTTCCTTCTCCTGAAATGTTCCTTGCAGATCTACGTGACAATCCAAATATAATAATACTTTCAACTCCGAAACATTACCTTTTCAGGCAGCTTAAAAAAAAAAAAAAAAAAAAAAACTTAACTACAGTACAAGCTGTTTTCCTCTGAATCTCACTACGTCTTTTACACATAAAAGCATGTATTGGTTACAGGCTGATCTGGAGTAATTCTCTAATTTTTAGGTAAACTTAACTCTAGAACCCAAATTGGTCCCTTGTAGCTTCTAAGCCGTGTTTTTTTAATTTACTTTGTATTATACTACATTGGTTTCAGTAAGTGAATCCTGCAAATTAGCAGAATTGTACTATGCAGCAGTATTATTGTACCCAGCACGTAACTTAATAAATTATAGGTTGAAAACTACAAGGAAATATTTCTTATGGGCATATAAAGTAAAGTCAAAGCATCCCCTCTTATCTTTTAACATCACTCTATGTTTAATTTTTAAAAAAGTAAGACAGTACCTCAGAATCCCAAGGTGATTCCACACCTTCCTCTTCTCCTAATCCTAACGCTGACATCATATCTATAAAATGTAGTTATAGACACATTAGTAAGAACATTTATTGCTGTGAATATTAAATTATATATACAAATCTATCTCCATTCATCAACATTTCACTGACATAAAAGTGATGGAAAATCATTTCAGCAGGTTGAAACGGTTTTAGGAAAAAGTTGTTGCTAATAGCTGGGATACTTGTGAAAAGAGCTAGCTGAAGAAAAATATTTAAATGAAATAGATATATCTGCATCAACACGCTTTCACTTAAGCTCTTTACAGCAGCATTTAAGCACAGAAAAATTTTCAGATATTCACTAACTTACCGCTTCTATTATTTTTGTGTGCTCCATCAACGTAAGTCAGGTTGTCATTATTTGTTTCGTCTCTTGGAGCACTTTCAATAATATCAATACTATTTTCTCTTTTTCCAATTGCTGGCTTTGTTGCTCCTTCCTACAATTGGAAAAAAAGGAAAAAAAACTTTAGAAAACCATTATATTCGTTCACTCACTCACTCAATCAGTAAGGCAACAAACACTGAAACATAAATAAGATACCCAAAAACAAATAAGGACAGAAAAGTATCATTCACTAACCCTACAAATTAAGTGAATAAAGTATAGTTAGGGCACAAACGAGTCAACAGTCAATTCTACCTGGAAAGCTCAGGAAATGCTGCAAAGATGGGGCTATATCTCGCAAGATGAACAGAAGTGCAGAGGGGGCTTGAAAGGTCATTCTAGGCAAAGGCATGAGGCACGAAACAACATCGTAAATGACCACAGTAATGTGGTAAAACTGGAACACAGGTATTAGGAGTAAACTTTCCCCTTTATTGAACAGGAAGCTACTGAAAGTTTTTATGCAGAGGAGTTACACTGTCCCAAATATATTTCAGAAAGGTCATTTTAGCAGCAATGTAAAGATAAAAATAAGGGACAATGTCTTCAGTTTGGGACATAACAATTTTGAGGCACCCAGGGGATTTAGAAGGAAAATTTAGATAAACATATTGGGAACACGAGTAGACGGAATTACTCAGGAAAAGCCTATGCTGGAAGAAGATAAATATTTGTAAAATATACTAAACTGATATAATTAAATAATGCAAAGCGAAAAACAACTCTGAAATTGTGAAAATTAAAACAAGAGCAGGGAGCCTATGAAGTGAATTTGAGGAATGTACTCTCCAGAACCAGAACGATCAACCATACAAGGCCAAAAGGGCGGTATTTGCCCAAAAGCAAAGTTTAGAAGGCAGGAAAGCTGGACGAGTAGCAACAGGAATCCAGGTAAGAAGTGGGGAGAGTACTGACACATGGAGGAGACTGCAACCTATGTCATGGAACAAGCTGTGTATAAATTGTTGAATGGGAAACTAATCTGCTCTGTAAACTATTACCTAAAACACAATGTTAAAAAAAAAAAAAAAGAGAGAGATGCAATTTTTTAACTCTACAGTTTTGGGTTCAACATTTGGATCAAGGATATAAAATACACTCCTTTATGAGTTTATGCAAATATTCAATTCTAGAATATCATGGTAACATGCATTCTTAAGTTTAATGAAAAGATTTAATTCTAAAACACTAATTCTCATTTAACTGATATAAATTTAGAAACTCATCAATATAATTAGAAATTTTATTTTTGAACCGTTAGGGAGAAGACTACGAACATTTATTTCTTTATTCTAAAAAAAAAATCTAAAACAGCTACCAAGGATATATCAAACAATAATTTAGAAATTATAAACAAAATGGTCAAAAATTCATAATTTATAATAAATCTGATAAGGCCTAAAACAGATTTCACTTTGCTTGATCTATGAACACAACTTTTGCTAGATTAAAAGAAATCATTACCAAACTTAAAAGTGAGAATTAAATTTTCTTTCAGTGCTCATAAAAATCACGCTGTAAGCCACTCAGACGAATCTGAGTATTTTTTCATTACCTGGTTTTCTTAGTTTCCATTTAAAAGAATTTCTATTATATTTTATAATATATAGAGTTCCTGCTCTCGTTCAACCCTACTATTTCTTCTGTGTTTTACACTAATCTGTCTCATCTTGATTCTCTTATTCAACTTCCACATTCATCTTGGTCTTCTCGAATGAATCTTCCCCTTCACCTCCTTGTCATATTTATCTAGCTGTTTCCTGGGAGGAGAGGGGCGGGTTGCTTTCTAATTCTGTCCTTCCACAATGGCATACCTAAGAATTGTTTAGTTCCACCAACTTTTTTATAAATCTCAATCCTATAAATTTATCTCCACGAGTTATTACACTTGTTTTCTGTTAATGATCTTCAGGACTCCCCGTTCTTTCTAGGGTCCCTGTCATCTTTAAGCTGATGTACAATTATGAGGATGGGAGTACTGTATGTGCAAAAGCATGGTAAAAAACAAAAAACGACTTACCTTTGTGACACCAGGGATTGCTGAAAAATTCAAGGAAGGTTTTAAAGGAGGGTCAGGTGATGGAAAGGCAGGATGAGAAAAGCCCTGGACTTTGAATGATGGCTTAGGGAGAGTTTCCACTACATCCGCAACTTCACTGTCAGAATTGCTGTCCTCAAACAAGGTTCTCTTTTCTGGTCTCACAATGTTAGGTTTTTCTTCCACTACAGTAAAAGAGAAGTAAAGAGTACATGCAAATAGCTGTAATTTCAAATCAATGAATAATGCAAGAATGAGAAATCTTCAAATAGCTTACTAGTCTTCCTGGATTGCTGAGAGGCAGTGATTAGCTTTGTTAAATTCGGCCTTGGGACATTCTAGGGGGAAAAAAAAAAGTTTTAAAAAATAACAGGTATCAAAATTGATAAAATAACTATAATATTCACCATTATCATTAGTATATGATCTAACACAAAGAACACAGGCTTTGGAGTCATTCAGATGTGGATTCAAATCCCATTTCTGCCATTTTATAAACCTACATCTTCTCATGGGGTAAGGATTATGAGAGCTACCATGGGCTTCACCAAAATGTTACTCCTCTTCCATCTAGTTTATTATATAAATACCAGGGTAGCCATTAGATTATTTTCTTCATCAAAATAACATAAAACAAAAATTTACCCCGGGGTCTGGGGACCATGGTTTCTGGGGGACATCTAGGTTAACTGGCATAACAAAATGTATTAAGAAAACATTCCGCATCCCATTTTGGTCAGTGGCATCTGGGGTCTTAAAAGCTAGCCAAGTGGCCATCTAAAATGCATCAATTGGTCTCAACCCACCTGCAGCAAAGGAGAATGAAGAACACCAAAGACACAAGGTAAATATGACCCCAGGAGACAGAAATGGCCACATAAACCAGAGACTACATCAGCCTGAAATCAGAAGAACTAGATGGTGCCCGGCTACCACTGATGACTGCCCCGACAGGGAACACAACAGAGAATCCTTGAGGGAGCAGGAGAATAGTGGGATGCAGACCTCAAATTCTCGTCATAAGACCAGATTTAATGATCTAACTGAGGCTAGAGGGACCCCAGAGGTCATGGTCCTAGACACTCTGTTAGCCCAAGACTGGAACCATTCCCGAAGCCAACTCTTCAGACAGGGATTAGACTGGACTATTAAGACAGAAAATGATACTGGTGAGGAAAGAGCATCTCGGCTCAAGTAGACGCATGAGACTATGTGGGAAGCTCCTGTCTGGAGGCAAGATGAGAAGGCAGAGGGGGATAGGGAGCTGGCTGAATAGACACAGGTAATACAGGGTGGAGAGGAGGCATGTGCTGTCTCCTTAGGGGGAGAGCAGCTAAGAGTACATAGCAAGGCGTGTAGAAGTTTTTGTATGAGAGACTGACTTCATTTGTAAACTTTTACCTAAAGCACAATAAATTAAAAATAAATACATAAATAAAATTTACCCAAGTAGCTTAGAGTATTATTTTAAAATACTAGCAATAGGAAATTAAGTTAATTA
Organism: Loxodonta africana; assembly: GCF_030014295.1. Taxonomy (NCBI): domain Eukaryota; kingdom Metazoa; phylum Chordata; class Mammalia; order Proboscidea; family Elephantidae; genus Loxodonta; species Loxodonta africana. The sequence continues at coordinate 169,105,918 of NC_087345.1, read as the reverse complement.
CTTTTTATATTTTGAGATGTGTTTAGCTTCATGTTTGCATGGTTTATATGGTGATCCAAATTATCTTTTGTGGGGGAAAATGTGAGAGTTCAATTGTTAGTAGTATCTTATCTAGATGGACTGGAATTGCAAACAGTGTATGTTGCTTCTGTTTGTCAAAAGCTAAGACAAGTGATTGTATAAACTCAGCTCCTTTCAAAAAAGAATAAACCTTCTGGAGCAATGATGATAAATGAGATCGTACAAGCACACACCAACACACACACACACAGAGCTACTGAACAGAAAGTTGTAAATAAATATGGTGACAATGAAGACAGAGATGGGCAGAGAGAACAGATACTGAAGAAATGTTTTCTGCAAGGGAAAAATCAGGTTTGGGGTAAATAATTTTTTAAAAGGTCGGGGAAGGGAGGAAGGAAGGAAAAAATGAGACATGACAAGCCAATCAAAGTATGAGTTTAAGTTCAGGAAGAAAGGGAAAAACATAAGTACAATAAGATACTGTAGAAATGTACACACATACGTGTGTGTGTGTGTCACAGAGCTATATATATAAGTTTTTGTTCACAGTATGTTTCTAATAACATTGATTTGTACTACTATACAGTTTATAACTACAACTGTAATAAAGTCTAATTTTATCCCTACAGAGTAAGTCATTCAATTAGTTGAATCTGGTCATCTACCGCTAACTGAAAGCTGTAAATTATTACTAGAGAAAAAAATGGAAAAGGAACGTTCCTAACACATCAACTCTCCACTTTTTACTTAGTCATCAGAACTTCTAAGGAGTAATGTACGGCTTGAAAAGATACATTTAATAGAACATGGGCTGGGGCTTAAAACAGGTTGAAAAATTTAAGCTCACAATCTAAACTTAATCTAAGCTCACGATTAGAGAATAACACAATATATACTGTGATCTTCTTTCTTATTTATGATGTATTTCTTATTTCTTTCTTATTTATGACATATTTTCTTAATATAACTCAACTGAACTTACACATCCCAAACATTAAAAGGGAACATTAATTTAAGCCATATTTTTAGAAATCCAAATAGATGTAATTATTAGATATATTATTCATATTATATTACTTATAAAGCTCCAGTATGTAGAAGTCCATTTGTTCGTTCATTTATTCACATTCAAAATATATTAAAATGCATCTTACACGTAAGACCTTATTCTAGGTGCTCCAAGATATAAATAAATATGTTTCCTAACCTCCAGTAGCTTACAGCGATGTGCATGGCCTTAAAATGAGTTATTTCAATTCACTGCTATGTTAATTAAATTGTAACTATAACAACTTCTTTAATTTGGAAATTTGGAAATTTAGGGCCTTAAGTAGCTATTTTAAAAAACATAATACAAAAAATTTCTGAAATTGGAAGCTTTTAGCATATGGTCTCTGCTTTTAGAGATTATTATTATTTTAGGCAAAACATGCATTCTGCAATCAGGTTAAGACTTTTAAATACACTCTTAATGGAATGATCTAGAATGCACAATGGAATCCCCTTCTAATAGGAATTTTGATAACAAAAATATAAATTTCTAAATTTCCACAAGTTCTAATATTGCATTAGTCTAAGTGAAGAACCAAGGATGGAAACAGAGAAAAAGCTCTCTCCTAAAAAATATGAGCTATCAAATAAAAAGCATCCAAGTGAAAAAAAAAATATATACATATACGTAACAAAAACCCACCAGTGCCATCATATACATATATTTATGATATATGCTGTACAGCTTTGGAACTGGAAGACACCAAGGAGATTTCAGGCTTATTACAATAAGTGAGGCATGAGTATTATAAAAGTCATATCAGGATGACTTAAGAGTCACAGAAAGAATCCTTATCCTTGACCATTTTTCATATTTCCTGCGTTGTGGAGAAGTTTTTCTCAATATCATTTTCTTGTCACTATGTATTTTCCTGTCCATTCTTTTTTCAGCCCCCGCTTCCCCTTTCTCAGTTTTTACCAAAGTGAAAAAAAAATTCAACTAGTCGTGTTTCTACCAAATGGTTTTCTGTGAACAACCTTCCATTAAAAATATAAAATAATGGGCAGACCACTGCTAAATTCTAAAACTATATACCACACAAAACTAAATTCAGAGCAGGAAAATTAATTTCACGATAGAGCACTTTACCTTGATACCCAAATCCAAGTCGTCATCATCTGAGGTAGGCCATGAATCATCAATGCCAGGTTTGTTGGAAAGCCTTTAGAGCAAAACAAAAATATATAACAAAAATGAGTGAGTTCATTTCTTAAAAAAAAATTCATGGTGAAATGTCAGCTATCTACCATATTTTTACACAAATAATGCACATGCTTTTTGCCAACCTCGCACTCCCCTACCCCAGGAATTTCCATAAGCACACTATGCTAATTTCTTTACATGCTGCTATATAAAAGAATTAGCACAGTGTGCTTACGAAAATACCTGGTGAGGGGTGTTGGCAAAAATTGTAGAACCTAAAGGGTTGTCTAAAAATACACGTATACATTCAATGACTTTTTTTGGCAAAATTTTACTTCTCTTTTAAAAAAACACTAAAAAAGACCATACTTAATGGTCTGACTGAGACTAGAAGAATCCCGGCAGTCATGGTCCCCAAACCTTCTGTCGGCCCAGGACAGGAACCATTCCCGAAGACAACTCAGCAGACATGAAAGGGACTGGACAGTGGGTAGGAGAGAGATCCTGACAAAGAGTGAGCTAATGATATCAGGTGGACACTTGAGACTGTGTTGGCATCTCCTGTCTGGAGGGGGGATGGGAGGATAGAGAGAGTTGGAAGCTGGCAAAGTTGTCACGAAAGGAGAGACTGGAAGGGCTGACTCATTAGGGGGAGAGCAAGTGGGAGAACGGAGTAAGGTGTATATAAACTTATATGTGACAGTCTGACTTGATTTGTAAACGTTCACTTGAAGTTCAATAAAAGTTAATAAAAAAAAAAACACTAAGTTATCTACTTCTGACTGAAACCTCTCCCAATGTATAAAACAGTCAATGACAACTCACTCTTAGTCCCCATAATAAAGAGTGACTACCAATATATTGGCAGAGCCTGAGAATATAATGTTTTCACCAAAAGTCCTGAACTGAAAATCAACAACTGATGGCTGATTTAAGTTTTGCTATCTAAATTGAAACAAAACTGATGGCCTAAAACAAGGAAGATACACTGTCCCTTGTCTATTGTCTGTAGTTCAAACAGTAATCTATGTCCATCAAAATGGCAGTCTTGGCTCTCCAACATAAAAACCACTTATTATAAAAGCCAAAACACTGCTCCCATTTTTACCCTTTACTCGAAAACAGTACAGGTAGCCCCTAAAAAACATATGAAGTACTTGAAAACTAATGTACAAAAGCCAAAGAACAAATCTACATGTTGTTACTGGGAATACTATCCCCAGGAAGACTAAAACATTAAAAAGCATAAAATCCAATTTTTTTTCCTATACAGGTCCTGCCTTATTCAAGCCTACGTAAACTAGCAAGCCCATAAAAACCTTCACAGGAACTGAGATATCCAAGAAAAGAGACTATTGTTAAAACAGGGCCCTCGTAGTTGTACCTCTATTTCCTAAGTACTGTCTAGATATCCTCCTTCCTATGGACTCCCGCTCCCAGATCCCTCTTCCCAGGAATCGGTGGCAGTCTCTAATCTTTATATCTTCAAACTATGAAGGCACAGATTCCTGGAACAAGGATGTGCTCAAATGACCAAGAGTAGGAGCTCTACTTCCCTGCTCCTGAGAAACAAGCTAAATGGAATCCCAGTCATCCATCCAAACTGAAGCTTCATGACTGACTTGACAGCTAAACTTACCTCTTCCCTACCCTTACAAATATATGGGAAGGACATCAGCAAATTGGGAAAAGAGATGAAGGTGAGAGGCACCTGCCCTGGGCCACAGACCTGTGTAGCCCAGCAACCTTCAGGCTCCTAGTACTCTAGGAGATCTAAGTCACCCTCTGTACGTTGGGATGGTAGTAAATGATACCATATTCCTATCTGCTGTACAGATACTACATTCTTATCAACTGTAAAGTGGCTCAAGTTATTTTAACATCTTTCAATAGAAACTCTGAAGCTGGTTAGCTCTTCCAATTAAAAGCAAAACAAAACAAAACAAACAGCACCTATTCAGGACTCCCTTGAGCCCCCTATTTTAATATGCCTTTCTAGGTAACTCCCAACATCCTATGTCTTTCACTCCTATAACTTACCTTTATCAAACCTGTCATAAACCCAATATTCTGATATCTTTTCTAAAACTCTAATTCCTATCCAACCCAGTGTTGTTCCTCTTCAAATTCACCCTCCCCTGCTAACTCCATTCTTTTCCTCTTCTCTTATGTCACTAGATCCACTCCCCATCTTTGTATTATTAAAACACTTACCTATAGGATGATAAAGAAGAAAAGCACTGGGCTTAGACCTAATAAACTGAGTTCAAATCTCATTTCTGCCACTTACTAAATGATTCAGATAAGTCGCTTTTATCTCTTTTGAATTTCAGGTTTTCCATCTAAACAACTACTTGGCAAGGCTGTTGAACAGAGGCTAAAGTACTAAAGGGTGTTTTGATTAATTAAGCTCTAAGAGTCCCTGAAGCCCTGAAAGTCTATGTGCCTATTATTTTGTCTATAGAAAAATGGGGAATAATACTTAGCTGTCAGAAATGGAAAAAATACCAAAAGAAAAGAAATACCTAGAAAAGCAGTGAAGTAAAAAAATCAAGAAAAGTCGCGGGAGAAAAAAAAAAAAAACACTCTAGGAAAAAGAAAAAAACTTCACAAAACTAGGCAAGGGACAAGCTGAAAGGAAAACCAGGTAGGGAAGTCAGTAAGGCCCTAATTAGAGAAATCAATTAGAAATAAATATCCCCTAAACAGATGCTGATAATGATTAACCTGGTTCATATATATGGTTCATATTTATACATTCTTCACTGTATAAAGTAATTAATCTCTAGAGGAGTAGATCCCACTATACTTAAGACTTGTCTGAAGTCTTACCAGAATAAAGTACTACTTATGTAAAACCTATGGTCCTGTGGTCATAGCTAAATTAGACCTGTACCTTTGGTTGTAAAAACAAGGTACTGATTACCACTTTAATTGTCAAAAATAAATTAGCACAAACTCTTGGGGACTAACAAGGCTTTTTAGGAAAACCCTAAATCAAAGTTAACACATAACTAAATTTTACATTCTGAATTGTTCCCATTTTGACCTTGTATCTTAATCACAGTGCTGCACAGGTACCTATCAACCAGCCTATGCTGAGTGACAAGAGAGTTGATCTAGGAGCCAGGCAGACTGAAAGTTCATTGTTCAGCTACATGTTAACCACGTGATTTGGGCCAAATGATTAACCTCTCTGAACCACAGCCATCTAGTTATTAAAAAGTAGGTAACAATATAAAATGGTACAGCCACTATGCAAAACACTTCGGGGGTTCCTCAAAAAGTTAAACAGAATTACCATGTGACCCAGCAGTTCCACTCCTGGGTACATGCCCAAAAGAACTGAAAGCAGGTAATCAAATACTTGTATACCAAATTTCACTGCAGCATTATTCACAGCAGCCAAAAGTAGAAATAACCCAAGTGTCCCTCAATACATGAATGGATAAACAAAATGTGGTATTACCCATACAATGAAACATGATTCCTCTATAAAAAGAAATGATGTTCTGACACACGCCATGACAGAAATGAACCCTGCAAACATTCTGCTAAGTAAAATAAACCATACACAAAGGACAAATATTATATGATCCCACTCATATGAAATAACTAGAATAGGCAAACGCACAGAGAACAAAGTAGATTAGTGGCTACCAGGGGCTAAGTGAAGCTACTGCTTACTGAGTACTGAGTTTCTGTTTGGGATGATCTGAAAGTTTTGGAAATATACAGCAGTGATGATTATATAATTATATAACTAACGTCACTAAATTATACACTTAAAAATAGTTAAAAGGGCAAGTTTTATGTCATGTACATTTTACAGAAATAAAAAAAATTTTTTTGTTAAAGTAATAGCACAGCTACTTTGCAGAGTTGTTGGGCCAACTATATGAAATAACAAATGTTAAGCACATACTATAGTGTCTGGCCCAGAGTAAAATACTCAACAAATGTCAGCTTCTTCTCTCTGCATTCCCCAAGTCAACAGATGATTTAAAAATCTGTAAAATCCTACCTGCTTAAGGAGTCCTCGTCAGAACTCTCATCCACTATTAAAGAAAAAAGTAAAATAATTTTAAATCAACAATAGAAAAATACAGACTATTGCAAGTATAATATTCTGATGCTCCAATACGAAGTATTCCCTTGGGAGCACTCCTAGAGCCTATACTAAATAGGAATTATACTGCTGGGAGCCAACTGATGCATTTGGAACTCTTGTTGTCCTTTGTGTCCATCAAATGCAGGGAAATGAGAATGTAACTTATCAAAATTTCATACCTACAAGTCAACTGCTATCAGACTGACAAAAAATGGTGTCATTAGCAGAATCAGTATCTTAAAACTGACAGTGTTAAACAGCATGATTTTTCTAGATACTGCGACTAGCGGCAGTTGAAAGAGACTACACCTATTTTGTTGTGACATAACACAGCTTCTCCAGCTCTTCCGTCAAGATATTCAATTTAGGATGAAACATCCTATTATCAGGAAGATGAACCTACTATTACCATACAATACAGCTAGCCTTAGCCACCGTGAAAACTGAAGATAAAGGTCAAGTAACAAAATATGGTTTTCATCCCCAAAACTAAAGCATATGGAAATATACAGAGCAAGTAATTTCAATTGAATATTTAAGAAAGATAAAAATGACTGAATGCCTTATCTTGCTTTATATATATAAACGGATTTAGCATAATATAAATCAAGTCTGGACCATCCATATAATTAAAAGATACTTTTTAATCTCATTTTAAATCATAAATCATTATGCTTATTTTATCTAAGAATTTTACCAAAAGATTAATCAAATAGGATAGATTATAATTATTTAATATAATATGGTCATAGCAATTTATCTACAAACACTTGTTAAATATTCACCAAAAGTCAAAAAAGTAACCAACACTGCTATTCAACATGGATGATACAACTGAAACATTACCATGTTAGGTTATATCACCATATTATTTGCTATTGAAGCAAAATTTTAGGACAACATTAAAATTTAAGTGTGGGCTATAACTGCTGTGCAGAAACATGATCACCTAGCAGGCCTGAGACTGCTATTCTGGGAAAGGTTTGCTTGCCAGGTTGGCCTTTGGCTGGTATTTGGAAACTTGCATTTGAGAAGGGTTCCCGCCATTCCCAAATTGATGATAATATTTCACTGTGCCCAAACTGTTTGTACAATGTGGTTTATGCTTTCCTTGTGAGAATCTGGAATTTTGGCAAAGGGTGCCTACACAGCCAGCCTCCAGCCAAAGCCCTGGGCATCAAGTGTCTGGTGAGACTCTCGTATCGGCAGACAACACTGCACGTGTATTTTCGTAATCTGGCGCTGGAGAAATTAAGCACATCTTGTGTGACCCCACAGGAGGACTCTTGGAAGTCTGTGTCTGTTTTCCTCCAGACGTGTGACCCCACAGGAGGACTCTTGGAAGTCTGTGTCTGGTTTCCTCCAGACTTTACCCATGCACCTTTTTCCTTTGCTTCTTTTGCTTTGTATTCTTTCACTGTAAAAAGCACAGCCATGAATACAACTATATTCTGAGCCCTGCGAGCCCCCTAATCAATCACTGACCTCGGGGGCAGTCTTGGGAAACTCTGACATAACTGTGTTATATGAAATTTTTATTACTTGCGTTGATGTGTTATATTACATGTGGTTACAATCAGAACGTTATTTCACAGGATACCTTTCACTGAGTCTGTTTTTCTTGATATCTGCCTTGGAGATTCCTGTATTTCTATATCTATTTGAACAAAGGCATAAAAGGAATAAATGAAACAATGATGTTCAAAAATTATGCAAAACAAGCAACAATCCTATTCTAACCAAAATGAAAATACAGAATCCTGCGAATTGCTAATATGTTCTACGGTACGAAAGTTTCTACAAAGAAAATGGAATAATTACACAATTTTCTCCAACTAAGCAGGGTTTAAATCCTTTTTCTAACAGTTATTATCAATCAGGTAACTGGAATAATTGTAGAAAAACACATACAACCATCATATATAATAATGTACTACTGATCATAGAGTTCCTTTTGTTTCTAATATTTTTGTTTATTTCTTATAAAACTAAAAACATTGCTTACCTATTAAAGGCAGTTGTTGACAGAGCAAGTCAAAAAGAAAAGGAAAAAAAGTTATTATTTTTTAAATAATAATAAAGATTTTAAGCAAGACAAATGAGAAAGACAAAATACCAAGAAAAAGACCAGTATTTTAAAATGAGTAAATTGAGCATCCAAATTTTACTCATTTGATATGGATATGTGAAAACTTCACAGTGGACTGATACTAGTCCAAGGATTGGCGCTGAGGAAGCTATGGATTTTTGACTACTGCAAATGCCTCCTTTGTCTACCAGTCTCTTGACTTGGTTTCCTTCAATCCATATCTTACGTATGTAAATTGCAAATATATTATAATAAATAAATAATAATGATACTTATAAACTCCTAGAGGGCATCTGGCACATAGTAAGCACTTAATAAAGTAGAATAAATATGACAAATGATAACAAGAAGAACCTGAGGTCAGTGCCTGTGTTTTTAAAATGTTTGTATTCTACGACATTAGAAAAATGCTTAGTACCTAACAGTTATTTGCTAAGCGAACACAAAGATATCATATGGGGTTTCAGGGCCATGACTAAATAAATGAATTTCATTTGAGACAATACAGTTTCAGAATATAAACTGCCTACAATTAACTTCTTCAATAATTCTAAATTCTAGACTATTAAAAAAAAAAGTATACATGCAATTTACACACTAATTTTTCTTAACTGGTGTTTCATTATCAAAACTTCCTTACTCTTACTTTCTTTAGCTACAATAGGAGCACCAAAGTAACAGCACTACCAGAAGTCTTACCTAGGTTGTTATTTTGAGAAGAATTTTTAGGTCTCTTTTCTTCTTTATACTCAGAAATTAGTTTGCGATTGCTACATATAAAGAATGAGATAAATATTACTATTTTAATATTGATGCGAGGAACATCTACCAAGTATATTAAATAATCTTAGAGTACTTTAGAGTACTTCAGAGTACTTCATACAATATCAGCACTAACTCAGAACTTTATCCCATATACTTCAAAGCTGCAATCTCTACAAACTTCTTATGAGGTATTTAATTAAAGAAAAAAAAAAAAGTACGGTCCTGAATTGAGGGCAGTACAGCTCAGTAAATGAACTAGAGTTAGCGTGACATAATGGAAAGTATCCTGAACTCAGAAGCAGTCCTAGCTCTGTAACAAACTGCTATTTGTTTTTGGACACATCACTGCTCTAGGGCTCAATGTCCTGTTCTGTAAAACAGTGAACTTACTGCCCTGTTTCATAAGGTTGTTATGAAGATTTAATGAGATATTATTTTTTTAAATGCTCAGAGAAATAGTGAATAGGGAATAAGAATTTGTTCTTGAACTTCATTGCTGAAACTATTTTGGAATCCCAAACAAAATCCATGTGTGTATGTAGATTTTTTTATAGGCTCTCTCTATATATTTTTTTTATATTTAACTGCTGCATCTTTCAGAAAATATTACTAAATCCTAATTTTGGTTATTAGCTGTTGTCTGTGTTTGTAATTTCACGGCATCTCAGCAACTACATAACTTGTAACTAAATTTATTTACAATATAAATATATTACCTCATGTAATTAGATAATATAATTATCCACTATTGTTGCAGCTAATTATGCCAAAGGCAGAAAATTAATAGAGGTCAAGACCTAGCTCAGACTACTGTTCTTTCATAGCCCACTCTAACTTTGAACTAGCAGATCTTTATTAGAATGATGCTTAATCTCCATGTTCATCTCCAAATGACTTAGAAGATGTAACCCTATTTTTATACATGAATACCAATAAACCATAAATGCGACTTAGCTTTTCTAAGTCCAACTAACCTAATTTAGACTCCAAGAATTCTACTGAATGGCTGTCTTGTGAGTCAGAATTTAAAAATTATGCCAGCCTCTCTGAAAACCTGAGGTGGTGATATAGGTCACTTGGGAGATTTTCAGTAGTAGGGGACAGACCACTTGAGGGGCCAACCTTAATTATGAAATCTAAGGCAAGTTGGTACCCACTACTCTGGAGAAAGACAATGTGAGACCTTTCCTACTGAGGAAAGACAAGGTATTCCACAGAATATAAAGGGGCTTTGGCATACAGATTTGGTAGCAAAGAAGAAAACTGTGATCTTTTCCTACAACATTATTTGAACCTCTTCGACAGCTAGGAATGGTCTCTACTAACAACTGCTGGCAAAAAGACAAACAAGTGCCTCAAAGGGTAATTCACCATGAAGGTCTGGCCTAAAATGTGGGCTCCACACAAGGTTTTGAGTTTGGGGTAATAGATTAGTTTGCTCACTATGTATGTGGCAAAAGCTAGTAGGTCCAGCTGCCTGAGCAGGATGCTGGTGCTTTGGGAACAATGGCTGAACATATAAGCATATGTGAACTAAAAACAAAAAGAAAACATAACTCTGACATCTAAGCATGGGTTAGTGCTAAAGACTGTAAGAAATCTAGGTCAGCAAGGGCATTCTTGTAAGCAAAGGTCAATCACAACTAGATGTCAGGGTCAGTTTTCAATAGCAATGTTACAACAAGAGAAGCTCAGAAAACAACAAAATGATTAAAATACCTTCCCCTCATCACCCCCATCTGACTTGTAGAAAAGGATTGTCCCCTTTAGACTTAACAAGCCCCTGAGGTTCTTGGAAAATTCAATTGGGAGGGTGCAGGAGATAGTCCCCAGGGAAAATACAGGATTTTCTCCTAAGTACAGTTCAAGAATCAAACAATTCATTAGAAAAATCAAATATATGACCCTTTTGTACCACATGCATACAGGTAATACTTCGAATGAAACTGATGTTAGCATTCCTAAGGTTAAAGGTCTCAAAAGTCTTAACACCCACTTCTTCCCGTTAAGAACCCTGCATTAATTGCTACTTCTGAGTAATCTAGCCTTACAGTGGACTTTGCCTTTTGCTTGGTTTCTGGCTGATGATGTAGAATAACTCATAGAGAATAACTCATGGCCATTCTAAAACTATCTGAACCAAATTATGAATCTACAGCATTTGTTGTATAAGAAATAAGTTATAATTTTAAATCTCACTGTTTAGTAATAACTACCATTTTATTGTAAACACTTACATATTAAAACCACTAATAAGAGCATATTCTTCTGCAGTCCATCCATAGACATCTTCAGAGAAGACATCAATACCTTGTTGAAGAAGAAGCCTGACTATATTTGTTGAGTCATAATTTACAGCAAGCATGAGAGCTGTTCTAAAATAACAGAGAGATAACTTCATCCTTAGGAACTTAAGTTACTTACACAGCTAAAGTGATATATTTTACCTAGCTAATATCTTGCCTGTCTGTGTAAAATTCACTGTTTACAAGTACTAAGAGACATAAGCATCTTGGGTGCCTTGGATGCTTATGTGTTATCTTCATAATTTACTACAAGGCTAAAAAAAAAAAAAAAAAAAATTTTTTTTTTTTTTTTTTTTTTAAAGGAAGGGACAAAAAGAAAGCCTCCTCTCCCACTCACTGGTGTATTATACAGCAGAAGCTGCTAATTTAAAATCCTTTGGTGGACAACAAACTCTGCTGAGGTCACTTATCTGAAGTAGGTAAAGATTTTAATGAAGAATTCTTTATTTCTTCCCTACTCTGATGTAACATTGTAATTCAAAGTCAGCTAGGGGCCAGAGAAGTCAAAGTTTACACAGTAAAAGTTTACACAGCAAATGAGGTTCCTATTTGACGATTTCCACACAAATTATTCAGTGACATTAGTTACCTTTTTCACAACGTGTCAACATTCTCTTTAATTGCATACTCTAGTTTCCCTGCCCCCATATCTTGACATCTTTGCTTTAGAGCGATGGTTGACCTTTTGGTCTCATAAAGATGGTTTTTTACTGGAGCACCATACTCACGGCTAGTATCTTTTATTTTGTGTGCCAATGTGTTATTTCACTAAAACGTGACCTCAGGGGATAGTTTGGGCTCAAGGTTTAAAGGGTATCTCAGGGCAATAGTCTCAGGTAGTCCTCCAGTAAAAACTGGTCCAAAAAGTCTGGACTTTATTGGTATTTGAGTTCTGTTCTACATTCTTCTCCCATTCTATCAGGGTCCATCTATTGTGACCCTGGTCAAAACAGTCTGTAGTAGTAGCCAGGCACCATCTAGTTCTTCTGGCCTCAGGGTAGATGAGGCTGTGACACCCAATCACCTCTGCAGGATATATTATTACTCTCTTTTTCATATTAGGGAGCCCTGGTGGCACAGTGGTTAAAAGCTACGGTGTGCTACAGCTACTAAACAAAAGGTTGGCAGTTTGAATCTACCAGCTGCTCCTTGGAAATCCTATGGAGCAGTTCTACTCTGTCCTATAGGGTCACTGAGTCAGAATCGACTGAATGGCAATGGGTTTTTTTTTGGTTTTCACATCAGGAAACATAGTTGGCCATTTTATATATCCAAAGTCACACACCTAGCAAATGCGAAAGCTAGGAATTAAGCCAGACTTCTGTAAATCTAAAGCCCATCTCTTTTCATTACCCACCTACAACTTGTCTTCATTAAAGGTTATCTTTCTTTCCTCTGCTCAATTAAAAATAAAAACATCAAAATATACTAGAAATAGAAAAAGATAAAAACTGACAAGTCCACAGTGTCTGGTAACAGTAATAGTCACAAAAGAACAATGTAATGTCAACATTAGTCAAAGTAAGCAATTTTAAGCAGAGTCATCCAAAAGATAAACTGATATTCAACTCCTATTTATGTTTAATATAGCATCTTTTAAGGAAAAGTATATAAGAAGCAGAGGTTAAAAAATACTACTAAGGGTTAAGAAGTTCAATACTGCATCATAAACTAAAACTGAGAGTCTGTCCTTTATGAAACTAATATGAAACCCTTTTAGCTAATATAAGATCATAAGACAAAAAAAATCAGTAAATATAAAGGAACAGGAATTCCACTATATCCTGTTCTTCATGTTATGCAGTCAGAATAATTGCTTTTCTACCTAACTGGTGATTAGTGCTGACATTTTCACTATATGCAAATAATTATAAATTAATCCTCTTCATATAATTTAATCTTTCTGACTTGACGATTGTTACCCCAGAACACTAAGATTTTAAAATTACCAAAAAAAAAAACTACTGCACCTTTTTGCCTTATCAACTGCATGTATATTTGCTTCTTTCTTTACTAAAAATTCCACCATTTGCTGTTTGTTTTCACTTACAGCAAGTAAAAGTGGGGTGAGGTCATTCTGCAAAATAGGAAAAACAATTTATGACTTACAAAATTTACATATTTCTCAACTTGTTTAAAACCTTAAACAAGATACTATAAACTAAAGCATATAATATGGGAAGATAAAGTAGTCCCTTCCTCTCACCCCCCCTCTTTCCCATGTGCTGTTCCTTTTCTTTGAAATGTCCCCGTCACCCTTACCTCTTCACCAGATTAACTCCACATTCATTCTCCAAAACTCACTTTAAACATTTACCGGTTCCAAGAATCTCTGCTTCCATCACAGCATTTGTAATTACAATAATTACATCACAAATATTGTAATTATTTTATCAGTCCCTACCTCAACCAAGAACTTCTTGAAAGCAGGGACTGTATCTTTTACCTCTTTATCCCCAAACCCTAGAATATACAGGGAAACCTGTGAGAGCTAGAACTCAATGGGACTGCCTTGTTTTTCCAGGTCCCACAAGTTTCTACCTTTGACAGGGTACTGTTTATTTTTCTATTGCTCTCTATTAGTGGAAAATATTTGTATTTTCCTTCTCTGACAGGTTTCCATCTTACACAGCGTCATGGATTGAACTGTGTCCCCCCAAAATATCTATCAACTTGGCGAGGTCATGATTCCCCAGTATTGTATGATTGTCTACAGTTTTGTCATCTGATGTGATTTCCCTCTGTGTTGTAAATTCTATCACTATGATGTAATGAGATGAATTAGTGGCTGTTATATTGATGATATCTACAAGATTAGATAGTGTCTTAAGGCAATCTCTTTTGAGATATAAAAGAGAGAAGTGAGCAGAGAGACATGGGAACCCCATACCACCAAGAAAGCTGCGCCAGGAGCAGACCCCGTCCTTTGGACCTGAGGTTCCTGTGCTGAGATGCTCCCTGACTAAGAGAAGACTGATGACAAGGACCTTCCTCCGGAGCTGACAGAGAGAGAAAACCTTCCCCTGGAGCTGGCACCCTAAATTCTGACTTCTAGCCTCCCGGACTGAGAGAGAATAAACTTCTCTTTGTTAAAGCCATCCACTTATGGTATTTGTTATAGCAGCACTAGATGACTATGACACATGGGGTCTGGCTTTCAGGTTTTACTGTAGTAGTAAATGTTTAAAGTATTCTTATTGAATCAATGATCTAAATGGTTATCTTTAGAGCAGTGTTTCTTAGACTATATTCCAAAGAACACTTATTTTACCAGAAGGTAAGTTCTATGGCTCAATAACAGATTCCATGGTCATCTATGTTTGATAATCTGAGTACTAAAGACGTCTGTTGAACTTTGCTTGATCCATATTTGATAATACTTTCTGTGATAACCTTATTAATATTTCAGGAATTAAGAATTCCAAGGATATAGTTTTCAGAGGCTTCATGTTATGCAAACTCGTTAGAGTCTCTTCTGTCAATAGTGTCAGGATCCCAGGCGCCAACGTCAGGCACTTATGCTCCAAACAGGTCACTGAATAAATGAGCTCAGAATCAAGAGACAGGCTCCTAACAAACTTACACTGCTTATTACTGTTTCATGGGTTTTCTCCTACTACAAGATGGAAGATTTTTTATTTTAGCTGCTGGAAAGCTCAGTGCAAATTTTTTTTCTTCTATTATAATAAGTTCCTGGGGTCCTAACGCATCATTTTCTACTTTCTTTTTAAGTTCATTTTTATTTTGCTTTCCACTTTAATTGCTACTTTATATTATTTTTTATTTTAGGCAAAATATACATCAGAATTTAAAATATAATGGCTAACCAATAAAAATTCCAATAATGATCTACACAGATCATTTTTAGCATAATGCAAGCCACTGCATTTTTAGGGGGCAATGCTGAGGAGAAAGATATTGTCCGTAATATCCACAACCCATCCAACTATAACCATGATTAATCTAATAACACTTACAGACATTCCAATGACAATATAACTATTAATAGTATATAGAGTCTTAAAAATCAACTTCAAAATTCTAACTTGAAAAATTAAATCTCATTTTTAAAGAATTAATATAAAATATAAACTATATATTATAAGTTAAAATAAGCTCTCTTGAAAACTTTAACCTTTATCAAAGTATCCTATAAAACAGGAGTTGTAAACTTGAATGTTTACTAAGATGGGCTAGGTAATCTGAGTAAGTGAAGTGTCTGGATGGTAAGAGTAGCAAACTGGAGAACACATACCCTGTATAAAGGGAGCAGTCTCTAGATTTCTACGTGAGTTTCCTAAATTTTAAAAGTTGGCTTAGTCTATGGAGGCAAATCACCTATGGGCCACATTTAGTCTGCAGGCCACTTATGTTTTCATCTTTGCTGTGGATGTGTTTCCAAATGGTTGCATATTAAGCAAATATTTGGATGTAAAATCCTTCCTTTCTTTAATGACATTTTGCCAAAAAGTCAGGCTCCAAAGTGTAATAAAAATTGCTATTAAGACTCATAATACCCCCTTCAAGAACATTTCCAACGCTTATTAATTTACAGCCTATTTGAATTTGACTCTCCCAAATTGTTAATCAAATGGATAATTAATTCGGAGAACTGCTGAAAACTAAAGTATTAAAAAAATTCCCCTCTGTGTTATTTCTTATGAAATTTATGGTTTTAAATGTTTAAAACTGTCATCCTGATTATACAAGGGTTCTATGAATTTAGCAGACATACTGAGATATTCTATAAAACTGTTTCAACTAAAAAAAAAAAAAAGGTCCACGATTTGCCACTATTCTAATAGGGATAACCCCATTAGTAATAAGCATTTGTTGACCTGAGTGATAACAAAGAGATGAAAACTTCTTAAAGGGTCAGCCTCTTACTTATTAAAAGATTATCAATAAGCAAATTTCTAAAGCGTGCCTCAACAACGAGAAGGAAAAAAAGATGTGATTCTACAAGCCAATAGATATTGCCAATATTATTCCTTTTAACTTCCCAGCCATCAAGGTAGAGAAAGATAAATGTGGTGAAATGAGTTCCTCTATGTGGCCTTTTGCCTTGGTTCTTTGGAAAAACCATTTGAGAGTTTTTTTCTCCTAAACCTTGAGGATTTGTTACAATTGTCCAGGTTGACTGACACTTCCTGGGTAAGCTGTAAACAACCTGTGGTTTGTTACTTTTTGTCTGGTCCTGGGCTGCAGCCTGTCCTGTGACTGGTATCCACCTTGCAGGAATTAGTCAATGAACTATGCAAATGAGGTGATATAGCCTACTATGTAAATGAAGTATCTGCAGCCTACCAAGAGGGGAATGGTCAGTTTGTGGACCTGGTGGGAGGGGCCATGCCTTGACACTGACAAGTAGTTATTTATATATGCAGCCAACCCCACAGAGATTTTTAAGACAGAAAGAAGCCACGGGAAGCAGCAGAAGAAGCAGAGAGGAGACAAGAAACCTCCTAAAAGCTTTAACACAGGTCAAGGTCTGTAACACTGAAGGCGGCGACAGGCCCTGATGGGGCCCAGTGGCAGAGTATGCAGCAACAGGCCCAGAAGGGGCCCTGTGGGAGAGCTGGTGGTGACAAACAGCAGGGCCAAGAGAAGCCTGTTCTGAGGAGGCCTACAGGACCCTGTCTTCAGGGGACTGAGAAGAGGCCTGCATGACTGAGAGAAGCTGAGAGACCTGTCCTGCACTGAAGAAGGGAAATTTTGCCCACATGCTTTCTGATTCTGATCCTGAGTTGTAGCCTGTTACTTCCTTTATTAACCACCTAATTGTAAGCATGGTCTGTGAGTTCTACTTGGCCACTGCAATGGATTATCAAACCCAGAAGAGTACAGAGTGCCGTGGGAGGGACGGCTGGTGTCAGAATCGGTAAAAAGGTTAGAGGGTGAAGGTATGTCTGACCTCCACCTCATGAGAATCAGCTTTGGGCTGGTCTTCATCATTATCTACCCTGAAGTTAGACAGGTTCTGACACTATTACTCCCACCTAGATTACAGTAACTCAGGCTAATATTGGAAAGGAAAGAATTGAAGGAAGTAACTCCTATTAACACCAAATCTTCTAGGAACTTCTTAAGCTTTTGAGATCTGGGAGTTTATATATTACACTCATCTATTAAGTGGTTGTTAACCAGGAGTTGCATCAGAATCTCTAGGAAGTATTTACTGAAATTTACATTTACTGAATCAAAATCTTCAGGGGTACAACCTAGGCTTGAAAATTTTTTTAAATTCCCCAGGTGGCTGTGATGCACAAATCTAGCTGAAAACGAATATAGCAGACAATCATTTCAATCTCATCTGTAACTGAAATCCCTTTATCATTTGGGAATTTGGCCGAAAAAGGGAAGAGAGATAGACTCACTTGCTGAGAACTGTATTTAATTTTGCTGAACTGAGGTCAAACGGACTAGGAAAATTCAAGCTACAACTTGATTTCATTATTCATAAGCTCCTTACCTCCCACCTTCCCAAAGAGATATTCTAGATTTAAGAACAGAGTTTAGTCTCTTATCTAAGTGGCTGTTTCTGCCAGAACAGGACAATATGTCAGTTAATTATCCATTCTTCCCTCTTGTTTCTCACTTAATCACCACTGCTCACTGACAATCTGGTTCCCTCAGTCCTCCTTAAATTGATCTCTAGGTAACTTTACAACTTACTCACTCTTTCCCAAAATGAGAATTATTATCCCCCAAATTGAAGAGTACCTTGCCTAAACATAAAATGGGGGGGAAAAAAATCTTAGTGTTTATTTTTGCTTTAATTATCAAATTTCAAAACTGGCCACAAATTGTTGACTGCTTTCTTCTTTTTAGTTTTCTTTTTTCCTTTTAAGCTTTGGCCATTGAGATAAATCACTTTTATATGAAATCACATTTTTAATAAAATAGGAACTCATTAGCAGCAGCACTAATTCTATTTATTGTAAAATGCTTATGTTTTAATTTGTAATAAGCCTATTTCCAAAGTAAATTCTGTTTTCCTATGTTGTTTTATACTAATTAGGAAAAAAAAAAGCTTTGGTAGAAAGAGATACTTCAAAAAAGCTTTATCTTTAACAATTAAATTCACTGTTCTCACAAATATTTGCCACAAATGCATAAAAGATGACTATACCCTCTAGTGTTTCCTTTAGAAAGTATCATTTAAAGTGAAGTCTTAAACAATTAAGCTATTCCAAAATATTTTCATTCAGAGAATGCTTGAACTTCAAATATGTAAAACTGACCCTACTTACATCGATGTTAAAAAATATATATATTTCAAATATTTTGTAAATAAAGTTGTTTAATCCATACCTTGTTTCTTGCTTCAATATTTGCACCGTGTGAAAGCAGTTTTGCTGCTATTGATATATTCTGACCACAGGCAGCATAGTGGAGAGCAGTGTTGCCACTGACGTCCGTAAGATTTGGGTCGGCACCATGTTCTAGCAGAATAGTTGCACATTCCTCTTCCTGGCACTGTACAGCCTGTCAGTATTATAAGGAGAAACTGAGTATAAATTCTAGGAATTAGCAGTAAACATTCCATGCACCCAACAGAATAGCTATTATCAAAAAAAGAAAAGAAAAAGTATTGGCAAGAATGTAGAGAAACTGGAACCCTCGTGCACTGCTGGTGGGAATGTAAAATGCTGCAGCCACTGTTGGAAAACAGTTCAATGATTCCCCAAAAAGTTAAACATATGACCCAGATATTCCACTCTTAGATATGTATATACCCAAAAGACTTGAAAGCAGGGACTCAAATAGATACTTGTACGCCAGTGTTCGTTACAGCATTATTCACAATAGCTGCCAGGTAGAAACCACCCAAGTGACTATCCACAGATGGATGGATAAATAAAATATTCCATACAATGGAATATTATTCAGCCATAAACTGAAATAAAGGGCGGGGGTTTGAGCACCATGGTTTCAGGGGACATGTAAGTCAACTGGCATAATAAAATCCGTTAAGGAAACATTCTGCATCCTACTTTGGAGAGTGGCGTCTGGGGTCTTAAACGCTAGCAAGCAGCCATCTAAGATGCATCAATTGCTCTCAACCCTCCTGGCGCAAGGAAGAATGAAGAACACCAAAGACACAAAGTAATTACAAGCCTAAGAGACAGAAAGGACCACATAAACCAGAGACTACATCAGGCTAAGACCAGAAGAATTAGATGGTGCCCAGCCACAACCGATGACTGCCCTGACAGGGAACACAACAAAGAACCCCTGAGGGAGCTGGAGAGCAGTGGGATGCAGACCCCAAATTCTCGTAAAAAGACCAGACTTAATGGTCAGACTGGGACTAGAAGGACCCCGGAGGCCAGAGTCCCCAGACCTTTTGTTAGCCGAAGACAGGAATCATTCCCAAAGCCAACTCTTCAGACAGGGATTGGACTGGAATACAGGATGGTAAATGATACTGGTGAAGAACAAGTTTCTTGGATCAAGTAGACACATGAGACTATATTGGCATCTCCTGTCTGGAGGGGAGATGAGAGGGCAGAGAGGGCCAGAAGCTACCCGAATGAACATGAGGAAAGAGGGTAGAGAGAAGAACTGTGCTAAATCTCATTAGAGGGAGAGCAATTAGGAGTGTACAGCAAGGTGTATGTAAATTTTTCTATGAGAGACTGACCTGATTTGTAAATTTTCACTTAAAGCACAACAAAAGTTAATTTAAAAAAAAGGTGAAATAAAGCTCTGCTACATGCTGTAACATCGATGAACCTTGAAAACATTTTACTATGTGAAATAAGTCAGACACAAAAGGACCTTATATGAAATACCTAGAAAAAGCAAATTCATAGATACAGAAAGTAGATTAGAGTTTAGAAAGGGATAGGGGAAAGCGAATGGGGAATTATTGCTTAATGGGTGCAGAATTTCTCTTTGGGGTGACCAGAAAGTTTTGGATATAGGTAATGGCAATGGTTAAAAAAAAAAAAGATAATGGCAATGGTTGTACAGCATTGTGAATACGATTAATGCCTCTAAAATGTACACTTAAAAACTGCAAGTTTTATTTAAATTCCATTACAAATTTACAATAAATGTTTTAAAAGTAAACATTTCAAATACTTTACCAATTAGTTATATTTAAATGAGATAAATTCATTTCATTCTAAGTATTTAAATCAAATCCATTTCATACTGAAATAGCTGGCTACTACATACCTTAATCAGAGCTGTCCTGTTTTCACTGTCACAGAGGTTAAGCTGGCATTTTCTCTCTACTAGGAGAGTTACCACTTCTGGATGGCCATTGGCACAGGCCAAATGTAGAGCAGTCCTATGAAAGTAAAAAGACATTTTAGAAAATTACAGTACACTATCTCAGAATACACAATTATTCATGTAATAGTGAACATTCAACAGCATGTTATTCCTGTAACTTCAGAACAAGTGCTTGATTTTCTCCCATAGGAAGTTAAACATTTGTTAGCTCTAATTACTCACTACATTAATGAAACCGCAGCCTATTTAAAAAGAAAGGGCATAATCCTTGGATTCAGCCCACTTTAGGTTTGAATCCTACCTAACTGTCGCTTATTAGCTATCATTTAGTTTTTGTGTTCCTCAATATCCTCATCAATAAACTGAAGGTTAAAAAAGTAGCTACCTCACAGAACATCACTGTGATGCATAAATAAGAACCTATGCAAAGTGTTTAGAACAATTCCTAGCACAAACATCGCTCAGTAATTGTTAACCAATAATATTTTTATTATTATTACATACTAAACAAAGACATTTCAATTCAGTAACATTTTGTTTCTAGTTTATAGATATGTATCAAGAATTTGGGCAGTTCTACTCTGTCCTATAGGGTCGCTATGAGTTGGAATCGACTAGACGGCAGTGGGTTGTGTTTTTATCAAGAATTAGAGTTAATACTATATTTCTATTATTCTAAGGTGCTCATTTTCTCACATTTTAACAACTTTGACACTGGAATGCTACTTATAACTGATCTTACAATTATAACTGGTGGCAGTTTTTAAAATTTCTTATTGATACATAAAATAGGACATCTTACTATCCATGATGCCTCACATTAAGTGAAATATGGTATACACAATAGGTCTATTGCAGTTCTAATCATACAGTGGACACTGAAATCAATTCTTCTTAAAAGCGTTATGGGAAAAGAGGGCTGAAATTTAAAAAAAGGAAATTAGAAAGATAAAGTAATTCTTACTTTGATTTTCAAGAAACTTTAACACAGCCAAAGGACACTCAGGAATTATATGCATAGGTATGGCTCATTTTATTCAATATTTAGAAATATATAATCTATGTAAATCAGATATTTCCAATGAATAGTATTAGTATTTAATACTGTTGTAAATTTTTCAAGGGCAGTTAAAAGTCATCTTTTACAATTTCCTGCCTTCAGAAATGCTTTTGTTTGAAAGCAGAGAAGAAAAGCTTCACCTGACATTAAGTCCTAATACTTCAATTCTAACCTTCTCAACTTGTTCAGACTGAGCAGGTAAACATATCATTTTTAGGATGAAAAGAATCTAAGATATAGTAGAATATTTCTGCTAACAGGTGTTCAGGTTGTTTGATGAATAAATAGATTCAAGGATGACTGAAGGAACAGATATTTTCAGTTGAGGGGTTCAATATTTTTCAAGAAGACTGATAAAATACAATTCTCATTTTCTATCATTGTTCCTATGTGAATATGTACTTTAGTACCCAGAGTAATAAAACGATTAACCTATAATCATTTATATATAACATACACAAACCCATACATAATAAAAATATATGTATATAATAAAAAACATGCATAATAATATATATAAACACAGAGTAATAAAAAGATTTCCTTTTGAAGAAGCTAAACATTGTCAGAAGATACCAATCCTCAAAGAAAAATTGATAGATTATTTTCACCTGTGCAAGATTCATATTCCTACTTCCCAAGGATGATTTCATTCTTAATAAACTTTAAATAAAAAAATTTTATGCAAGTATATTCATTGTAGAAATTACAGATAAGAAAAACTCACTTATAAACACCTGGAAATAATAAGTTTTATCACATCTTAGACATACTTTGGAGCCCTGGTGGTGTAGCGGTTAAGCGTTTGGCTGCTAACCAAATGGTCGGCAGTTCTAATCCACCACCTAAACCACCAGCAGCTCCTTGGAAACCCTATGAGGCAGTTCTACGCTGTCCTACAGTGTCGCTGAGTCTGAATCGGCTCGACAAAAACAGGTTTGGTTTTTTTAATAAGAACTTTTGGCTAACATAAGATCATAGTCAATGTATATGTATTGTCAGACTGATTTTATTCTCACTTAAGGATGTACCAATTTTTGTAGGTCAACATACATTGTATCTATGCCACCTTCAATGAGCACATAATGTTCCGTCCTATGGGTACACTGCAATTTATTTATGAAGTCTATTATACGGGTTCCCCTTAATATATTGCTATTTTAAGCAGCCCTTTGAAAAATAGTGTATATTACATTTCCCTATTTATTTTCTAAAGATATTTTAATATAAATAGAATTGATGGCTAGAAGGGTATAAACATTTTTAAGATGCGATACTTATCACCAAATAGCCTATTTGAACAGTCATAAGCAAATTAAACTTCCAGCAGTGTAAATTTTCATTACACCTCATCCTCACAAGCTTTGTGGGTAGAAAATTGTATTTCATTTCTCTTATAACTTCAATTTCTTCTCTTACCAGGGACACTATGTATTTTTTCCTATGTTGGTCACTTGTAGATTTTCTGCAAAAACTACTTTGCCTAATTTCAATTAAGAGGGTAGCTTTTTTCTTGTGGATTTGAAAAAATTTGCATTTCTCAATTAACCTTCAAAATACTTGCTTTTAACTAAGAGCAGTGGAAACTGACAGAATGCAATAAGAGAGAATGTTGACTCATTGTGAAAAATGTACCTAATGTCACTGACCTATCTGTATAGAAACTGTCAAACGGGAACTTAATTTGCTGTGTAAACTTTCACTGAAAGCATGTTATTTTAAAAAAAGAATAATTGCTTTTGAGGTGACAAGAAAGCTCTCCGTTACCATAAAAATGTATAAATAGGCCCGATCTGCCTTCTGGTACTTCTCTCATTTTTCATATTTAAAAAATCTTAATCTACATTCCATCTGGAACTGCTCGTTTTCTCCAAATAGCAGGCATTTATCCACCATTTATGAATAATTTATCTTTTCCGTACTAATATGAAATGTCACCAGTATCAAGTCCTAACTCCTTACATACATTTGAATGTTTCTGGCTTTTCTATTCTGTTGCACTCATTTATCTGTCTATTTGGTTGCTAGTAAACAATTTGTGAAAATATATAGCATATCTGATATGCAGAAGGGCCAGTCTTTGTTTACCTCTTTACAAAACCTTATTATCACAACAGTAAAAGACAGACATCATATGTAATTCAATTTTTTTAAAACCCTGATATTTTTATTTGGTTTACGTAAAATTGATAAATATAGAAGGGGCTCCTATTCTGAGAAAAGCTAGTCTTCTTCTTCAAGAGCATGAACCATCGTCCCACCTCGAAGTTTCCTTCTAAGGTCCCTTGGTAAAGAGTACATAGCTACACAGGTAGATAATGATAATATCCAAACGGAAACTGGATTTTATCAAAAGAATTTTTAGCCCATAAATTGATATATTACGGCAATTATGTCTCTCATTATGCACTTTCTATAACGTATAGCATTATGGTTTTAAATGTGCACATCAAAAATAAAATTTGTACATACTACATCTTATTTCTTTCCCTTATTATTAAC
This sequence comes from Loxodonta africana, assembly GCF_030014295.1. Lineage (NCBI taxonomy): Eukaryota > Metazoa > Chordata > Mammalia > Proboscidea > Elephantidae > Loxodonta > Loxodonta africana. Next base: position 169,081,621 of record NC_087345.1, on the reverse strand, counting down.
ATTCAGTTAAATCACTTTAAAACTCAATAAAGTGCTCTATAAGGGATATTATAAATAGACTGGAAAACACCTAAAATTTTGTTTTTGCTCTCGCTGCTCATAAAGACCTCCTGGGCCCTAGACCCCACGTAGTTTCCATGCCCTAGGTGCTGAGGAACCTTACTGAACACCCACTGCCTTCCAGTGCAATTCCGACCCAGCAACCCTATAGCACAGAGCACAGCTGCCCATAGAGTTTCCAAGGCTGTAAATCTTTAGGAAGCAGACTGCCACATCTTTCTCCCTGGAGCAGCTGGTGGGTTCCAACCTCTGACCTTTCAGTTGGTAGCAGTACGCTTAACCACTGCGCCACCAGGAGGGAAGACAGCCGAGCACCCTTGGGTGACAGGAGCGTTCACCGTCGGCTGAGCCGGGACGTGGGCGCTTCCAGCAGAACCCCCTGCGTCCTCCCGCTGGCCCCATCGCCAGCCTGCCACGCAGTCCCTATTACCTGTTCGTTTTATCTCTATCATTCAAGCCATTTTTCCCGAGCAAAAGAATCTGCTGCACCTTCGCTACGTTACCCACGCTGGCAGCTTTGTGGATCTTTCCGAGATCTTTGTCTCGGATGTGGTACCCGGGCTGTGAGTTAACGCTTTTACTATTCTCTTGCCGGACGCCCGCGCTGTCCCTCCTCGGGCTGATGGAGGAGCCCAAGGGCGACTCGCCCTTCTTACTCCCGAAGCCAAAAATCTTCTTCATCGCAAAGGCGACAAGTTTCAAAGACGCTTCACCTCACCCTCGGCTTTTTGTCGCCAACTGAGCCCAAAAGCAGCACTAAAGATAACCCAACCCGATCTCGCCACAACATCCCAACAGGAAAACTCGGCGGTTTCGAATCTTGCAGTCCAGGATAACCGTAGCCAAGCAATGCCGCTAAACACAAGTGCGCGTGCGCACCTCGGAGGACGGCGTTCCGCACGCATGCGCTTAGAGGTCCGGCGGGCTACGGTGCCCAGTGCGCATGCGCAAAGTCAAGCGTCTCAGGTCTGGTTGATCTTCTGGTAGCGGTCTCTTCCAAGTCGTCGATGGAATTTGTTCGAATATTCGGAGAGAACTGTGAGAGGAAGACTCGTGCTTGTGGAAAGCAGTCTTTGCACATTGGGGCTACAGTGGCGTGGAGCTTTAGGATTCTGGAGACCTCGTCCCTAAAAAACTCCACTAAGAATCTCTAAATCTTATTCCTCTTTCACGTCGTTCTGGGCCCCAGCTAGAGTTTCCAAGGGAATTTAGCAGATGGAGTAACAGCAGGCGGTTTCGTGGTTTCATAGATTGTGGCAATATGTGTTACTGGGTGCAAATTTATGAGGAAAAAGCAATGCACATTCTCCAGATGAAAACTCATGTCCAAGACATGCCTTCTACCCCTCCCTGTCGGCGCAAATTTACGTTTACGTTTTGATTACTTTTTTTCTTTTCACTGCTTAAATCTTTAGACACTCAAGGATTTATGTTGGAGAATTACCTAACGTGTAAGTAGTTTAAAAAGAAAAAAAAAAAGGTCCATTCTGCCAAGCAGCTTAGCATTTCTCACCTCCTTTAGCTTGAACTTAGAGTAGCTAAAGCACATGGAATAAATAATGAAGTAAAAGGGCTGTACAGAAGATTTCAAAGGGCAGTCTGAGAAGATAAAGTATTATAATGAAATATGCAAAGACCTGAGTTAGAAAACAAAAAGGAAAGGTCGTGCTTGGCATTTTCAAGAATTTCTCTGAAGAAAAAAATTCAAGCCTCAAATTGCAATTCTGAAGGATTCTATGGGCAAAATATTGAACAACACAGGAAGCATCAAAAGAAGATGGAAGGAATACACATAGAGTCTGTATCAAAAACAAATGGTCCATGTCCAACCATTTCAGCAGGTAGCATATGATCAAGAACCGATGATACTGAAGGAAGAGGTCCAAGCTGCACTGATACAACTAAGATGTTTCAGCAAATAGATGCAGTGCTGGAAGTGTTTACTTGTCTTTGGCAAGAAATTTGGAAGAGAGCTACCTGGCCAACCAACTGGAAGAGATCCATATTTGTGCCCATTCCAAAGAAAGGTGATACAACAGAACTCAGATGTTGTATCACACATAAGTAAAATTTTTCTGAGGATTATTCAAAAGCAGTTGCACCAGTACTTCGACAGGGAACTGCCGAAGATTCAAGCCAGAATCAGAAGAAAATCTGGAATGAGGGATATCATTGCTGATGTCAGGTGGATCTTGGCTGAAAGCAGAGAATACCAGAAAGATGTTTACCTGTGTTTTATTGACTATGCAAAGGCATTCGACTGTGTGGACCATAACAAATTATGGATAACATTGCAAAGAACAGGAATTCCAGAACACTCCATTGTGCTCATGAGGAACCTGTACATAGACCAAGAGGAAGTCATTCAAACAGAACAAGGGGATACTGAGTGGTTTAAAGTCAAGAAAGGTGTACGTCAGGGTTGTATTGTTTCACTAATTCAATCTGTACGCTAAGCAAATACTCCAAGAAGCTGGACTGTATGAGAAAAATGAGGCATCAAGATTGCAGGAAGACTGATTAACAGCCTGTGATATGCAGGTGACTTAACTTTGCTTGCTAAAAGTGAAGAGGACTTGAAACACATACTGATGAAAATCAAAGACTACACCTTTCAGCATGGATTGCACCTTAACGTAAAGAAACAAAAAAGCCTCACAACTGGACCAGTAAGCAACATCGTGTTAAACAGAGAAAAGATTGAAGTTGTCAAGGATTTCATTTTACTTGAATCCACAATCAACACCCATGGAAGCAGCAGTCAAGAAATCAATGTATTGCGTTGGGCAGATCTGCTGCAAAAGACCTCTTTAAAGCATTAAAAAGCAAAGATCTCACTTGGAGGACTAAGGCGTGCCTGTCCCAAGCCATGGTATTTTCAGTCATCTCATGTGCACGCAAAAGTCGGACAATGAATGAGGAAGACTTAAGAATAACTGACACCTTTGAATTATGGTGTTGGTGAAGAATATGGAATATACAGTGGACTGCCAGAAGAATGGACAAATCTTTTTTGGAAGAAGTACAACCAGAAAGCAGCTTAGAAGCAAGGATGGCAAGACTTTGTCTCACATATTTCGGACATGTTATCAGGAGGGACCAGTCCCTGGAGAAAGACATCATGCTGGAAAGTAGAGGGCAGCAAAAAAGAGGAAAACACTCAGTGAGATGGATTTACACAGCGGCTGCAACAATGGGCTCAAGCATACCAGTGATTGTGAGGATGGTGCAGGACTAGGCAATGTTGCATTCAGTTGTACAAAGGGTCGCTCGCTATGAGTGGAAACTCACTGGATGGTACCTAACGACAACAACAACAATGGTAAATACTATAACATATACAATTCTGCAGCTACAATAATAACAATAATTTTTGAGTAGATGCATAGGTAGATATGTGTGCTAAATAGGTGTGGGAGGTTGTACAGGAGCACACCAGGGTGCATGGATAAGTATAAAACAAACCTTCTACCATCAAGTCGATTCCAACTCATAGCAACCCTATAGGACAGGGTAGAACTGCCCGATGCGGTTATATATAGGTATGGTTGTGGATGTTTCTACATACCTATTTATATGTGCTGTATGTGTATCCATATATATAATAGTGTACACGAGGGGAACAGGTACGGAAACTTCTTGGACATGCCCAAACACTTTGTGGGGCTGAGCTACTGTGCATGAAGGCTGAGGACCATAGTTTCAGGGGACTTCTAGGTCAAGTGGCATAACATAGTTCATAAAGATAATGTTCTACACCCTAGCCTGGTGAGTAGTGTCTAGGGTATTGAAAGCTTGTAAATGGATGTCTCAGAAACAGCTGTTGTTCTCTTCCCATCTGGAGCAAAGGAGAGTGAAGAAAACCAAACACTCAAGAAAACAATTAGTCCACACAACTAATGGCCGACATGAACCACAGCCTCCTCTAGCCTAAGACCAGAAGGAATAGATGGTGCCCAGCTACCACTACTGACCACTCTAATCAGGAACACAATAGAAGTTCTCAGTTAAAATGGGTGAAAAATGTAGAACAAGATTAAAATTCATAAAAAAGACCAAACTTACTGGTGTGATAGAGACTGGAGGAACCCCCGAGACTATTGTGCAGAGACACCCTTCAAACTTGTAACTGAAGCCACTCCCGGAGCCCACCTTTCAGCCAAATAATAGACTGGCCTGTAAAGTAAACAGTAACACTGTGAGGAATGTGCTCCATAGAACAATCAACTATATGAGACCAAAATAGCAACATTTGCCCAAAAGCAAAGACAGAAGGCAAGGAGGGGCAGGGAAACTGGATTGAAGAGAAATGGGGAACCCAGGGTGGAAATGGAAAAAGTGCTGACACAGTGTGAGGATTGCAGCCAATGTCACGGAACAATTTGTGTATGAACTATTGAATGGAAAACTAATTTGACGTGTAAACTTTCCCATAAAGCACAACAAAATGTTTTTTAAAAAATGCTGCAGAAACCATCTTTAACAATTACCTTTATGGATATGTTTAAGAATTTAGTAGAGTCCTAGTTGTGGAAATGCAGAGGTCATGTACCTTTCAAATTTTGTAGGATGCTGCAAAGTTGCTCTCCAAACCCAAAAACCCAAAATCCACTGCCATCAAGCTGATTCTGACTCACGACCCTATCATAGGGTTTCAAAGTCTGTAAATTTTTAAGGAAGCTGACTACCACATCGTTCTCCTGCAGTTGCCATCTGGAAAGGCTAAAGTAATTTACATTATTATCGCAATGTATGAGAGTGTCATATGCCCTCATGTCATAGTTATCTAGTGCTGCTATAACAGAAATATCACAAGTGGTTGACTTTAACGAACAAATTTATTTCCTCACTTCTAACCTTAGGAGGCTAGAAGTCTGAATTCTGGCTGCCAGCTCTAGAGGAAGTCTTTCTCTCTCTCTGTCGGCTCTGGGGGATGGTCCTTGTTACTTCAGCTTCTATTTCTTGGCTCCTTGTTGATCTTCATGTGGCATGGCATTTTTCTTCCCCCCCCCCATCTCTGCTTCTCTGGCTCGTTTGTTTAATTATCTTTTATTTCTCAAAAGAGATTGATTTAAGACACATCCTACACTAATTCTGTTCGTTAACAGAGACATCCCATTCCCAAATGGGATTATAACCACAGGCATAGAGGTTGGAATTTATAGGACATAATTTTGGGGGACATGATTCAATTCATAACACCATACCATAGCCAAATCTACCTGTTACTAATTATATCTGTCTTGTTTTAGGAGACATTTCCTTGATTAATAGTGAGGTGAAGTCCCTTGAATGTATTTATCAGTGTTTTATTTCTTCTTTGTAGGTTCGCCTTTCTCTGTCCTTTGCTCATTTTTATATTTTTTTCTTGATTTTTTTTTAACCCCTAAATACTGTCTTAGTCATCTAGTGCTGCTATAACAGAAATACCACAAGTGGATGGCTTTAACAAAGCGAAATTTATTTTCTCACAGCCTATTAGGTTACCAGTCTAAATATAGGGTGTCACCTTCGGGGGAAGGCTTTCTGTCTCTGTCGGCTGTGGAGGAAGATTCCTTGTCATTAGCCTTCCTCCGGTCAAGGAGCTCTTCAGGTGCAGGGACCCCAGGTCCAAAGGACACGTTCTGGTCCTGGTGCTGCTTTCTTGGTGGTAGGAGGTCCCCAACTTTCTGCTTGCTTCCCTTTCCTTTCATCTCTTGTAACATAAAAGGTGGTGCAGGCCACACCCCAGGGAAGCTCCCTTTACATTGGATCAGGGATGTGGCTTGAGCCAGAGTATTACATCCCACCCTAATCCTCTAACCACAGACAGACATTATGATTTCTTAAAAAAAACAAATAGCACATAGTAAAATCAGAAAATGGACAACCACACAATACTGGGAATCATGGCCTAACCAAGCTGACACATATTTTGGGGGGACACAATTCAATCCATGACTCTATCGATATTATAACCTTATGTCATTTATGTAATTAGATACTTTCTTTTTGTACACTGCTTTCTGTTTAGGGCAACTTTCACCGTATAAAATGTGATTTACTTAAAAAAATTATATAACTAAATCTGTCTATTTTTTTTATATGTCTGGGTTTTATGTCTTCTTTAAAAGACCTTCTTCCCTAAAGCCAAAAAAGCTCTTAGAACGAAACATACGGGTAATGCTTCAGAACCTGATTTTTGGCAATGGATTCTTAGATATGGCACCAAAAGCATGAGCTACAGAATACAAAATAGATAAACTGGACTTCATCAAAATTAAAAACTTTTGCTCATCAAAGGACTTTATCATTAAAGGGAAGAGAAAACGTACAGACTGGGAGCAACTTTTGGGAGCTCTGGTGGCACAGTGATTAAGAGATGCAGCTGCTAACAACACAGCCTGGAAAACCCTATGAGGCAGCTCTACTTTGTTATATAGGGTTATTATGAATAGCAATCAACTTGATGGCAAACAACAACAACATATATGTGATAAAGGTGTAATATCCAAAGTATATAAAGAACACCTACAGCTTAACAAAAACAAAACAAACTATCCAATTAAAAAGTGGGCAAAGGATTTGAATAGACATTTCACCAAAGAAAATATACTGACGGCCCACAAGCACATGAAAAGATGCTTGATGTTATTAGCCGTTAAAAACCAGTTGCTGTCAACTCGAAACAATGGCAACCTCATGCCTGTCGGAGTAGAACTGTGCTTCTTAGGGTTCTCAATGGCTGAGTTTTGAAAAATAGATCTCTAGGCCTTTCTTCCAATGTGCCCCTGGGTAGACTCAAACTGCCAATCTTTTGCTTACCAATAAAGTGCTTAACCACTTGTACCTCCCAAGGACTACATTATCCATTGTTGCTCTGTGCCATCAAGTCGATCCCCCCTTATGGTGGCCATATGTGACAGAGTAGAACTGCCCCATAGGAGCCCTGGTGGCACAGCGTTTAAGCCCTCGGCTGCTAACCAAAAGTTCAGTGGTTTGAACCCACCAGCCACTCAGTGGGAGGAAGATGAGACAATTTGCTCCTGTGAAGATTTACAGCCTGGGCAACCCTACCGGGAAGTTCTACTCTGTCCCACAGGGTTGCTATGAGTCAAAATCAACTCGATGGCAATGGGTTTTTGGTTTTCTTAATCTTTACTGGAGCACATCGCCAGGTCTTTCTTCCCATGAAGCCACTGGTGTATTAGAACCGCAGACTTTTCAGTTAGCAGCCAAGTGCTTAACTGTTTCACCACCAGGGCTCCTTCCACTAGCCATTAAACAAAAAAAAACAATCAAAAACAAAGCAGGTTTTTTGCTGTCAGGTAGGCTCTGGCTCACAGTGACCCTATAAGACAGACTAGAACTGCCCCCATAGGGTTTCTAGGGCTATAATCTTTAGGGACGTTGACTGCCATATCTTTCCCCCACAGAGCGGCTGGTGGGTTCCATCCGCCAATCTTTCAGTTTGCAGCTGAGTGCTTAACCACTGCACCACTAGGGCACTTCATTAGCCATTAAACCCAAACTCATTGCTGTTGAGTCCATTCCTCTTCACCCCCAGTAGGATGATCAAGATTAAAAAAAAAAACAACTAAACAGAAAAAGGCAAATGTTGACAAGGATGTGGCGATATTGGAACCCTCATCTACTGCTGGTGGGAAAGCGAAATGGTACAGTTGCTATGGAAACCAGCTTGGCAGTTCCTCAAAACATTACACATAGAACTACCATATCTCCCAGCAATTCTGCTCCTAGGTATGTACCCAAGGAACTTGAAAGCAGCAACACGAACAGAAACGATGTACACCAATGTTCATTTCACAATATCCAAAAGGTTGAAACAACATAAATGTCCATCAACAGATGAATGGATAAACAAAATGTGGTACAGGTTGTCTCCAACTTACATTGCATTTGAGTTGCAACAAACAGCATTTGTGACTTTTTTTTGTACATCTTATCATTAGTAATATTTGCTGATGTTATCATTCTCAGATATTCACTTGCAGATGTTCAAAGATTGGATTTATAAAGACACTGACAATAAAAGGCAATCAAAATGAAAATTAAAAACAAAAAAAGAAGTATTCGACATACATCAGAATCAACTTACAAGGGAGTCCTGGGAAGGTAACCCCGTCATAAGTCGGGGATGAACCAAGTGGACGGAACAGAAAAACAACAACAACCTGTATATACATATGATGGAATATCACTCAGCCATAAAGAGAAATTAAGTACGGATACATGCGACAACATGGATGAAACTTGAAGATATATACTGAGTGAACTAAGTCAGTCACAAAAGGACAAATACTGTATGATCTCACTTAAATGAAATATCTAGAATAGGCAAACGCATGGAAACCAAAGTTTATCAGTGGTTACCAGGGGCAGAGAATCAACTTGGCAGCACACAACAACAACCAGGGGCCGGAGGCAGGGGCAACAGGAGAGTCACTGTTTAGGAAACCCTGATTATCAGTTTATGGTGATGGAAAACTTGGAAACCCATACTGGTGATGATGTACAACATAATTAATGTAATCAGTGTCACTGAGTGATACATGGAAAAAATACCGTATTCTATATATTTTTGGGAGCTCTGGCTGCGCAGTGATTAAGCACCTGGCTGCTAATCACAAAGTCGGTGATTCAACACACCCGCCGCTCTGTGGAAAGAAGATGTGGCGGTCTGTTTCCATACAGATTACAACCTTGAAAACCCTATGGGGCCATTCTACTCTGTCCTATAGGGTTGCTATGAGTTATAATTGACTTGAAGGCAACTGGTTTTTAAAATATATTTTTACCACAATAAAATTTTTTTTAAAGACCTTCACCCAAACCCAGTGCCGTCGAGTCGATCCCGACTCATAGCGACCCTATAGGACAGAGTAGAACTGCCCCATAGAGTTTCCAAGGAATGCCTGGCGGATTCCAACTGCTAACCGCTACACCACTGGGGTTTCCCTTCTTCACCTGAAGATTAAAAGAATTGTCTTTTATTATATCTTATAATATTTGTATAGTTTGATTCTTATATTTAGATCTTTAAATAATCTGGCATTTATTTTTGTGTATGGTGTGAGATTTTTTTTTTTTCAAATAAAGCATCGTTTGTACCAGACTGATTTACTGAATAATCCATACTTTCTTCACATATTTCAAATGTTCTATAATAAACTCTTAAATTACATGGGTCTTTGAGGGAAACTCAGTTGTCTGTTTCTGTTTAAATACATGTACTGTTTAAATTTTAGAGGTTATGGGAGTGCACAGCAGGGTGTGTATGGCTTTTTGTATGAGCGTCTGACTTGATTTGTAAACTTTCACCTAAAGCACAATAAATAAATAAATAAATAAACTGTAGAGGTTATTGAACTTATTTCTTTTCATTGATTTGGATAATCCTGGAGAATAATACTGGAAAACAATGGTGAAAGTCAGTGTCTTTTACTTTGCCAGACTTAGTAGGTCTGCTTTAATGTTTTACTAATAAATATTAAGCATGATTTTTAGCTACAAAATTACAGCCAAGCACTTAACCTTCGGGTTACTGGGGCTCCTCATGGGAGAAAATCTTCATCAAGTTAAGTATGTATCTTTATGTTCCTGGCTTACTAAAGCTATTAAAAAAAAAAAAAACAGTAATAGTATAAAATCTACCATATACTTTTTAATTAATTGAGGTTATACAATTAATAAATCAATTTCACTAATAGCTTTCCTGATAATGAACTATCTTTGTATTTTGGAATAAATTCTACTTACCTATGAAAAGTTATCCTTGTAATTCTCTGATATCTAATTTTTAGATAGGATTTTGTATCTGTAATTATGATGGAGATTGGCCTTAAGTATTGAATGTATGCTCTTGTCTGGTTTTGGTATCAAGCTAATGCCATTGGTAGTAACTGCCTTCTTTTATCTTTATCTTTCATTTTATTTTTAATCATTTTCTCATTTTAAGGATAGCTTTTGTAAACAGCATATAATTGGATTGTTTTTTATTATGCAATCTTAGTTAGAGTCACTGATTTTACCTCAACTTACATATGTTACGACTTGTTAGATTTATGTCTATCTTGTATTACAGACACAGCGTCTTCTAGATTTCTCTGTAAATTCTAATTAGAATTTAAAAAAAATTCTTTTATATGCCTTATCTGAATCTGCAGGAAACTTGTTCTGTATATGCATCTTTGTCCTTGCCTTTTATACATGTAGCTTCTCTGAATCTGAAGACTCTTGAACATGCTCACCCCCGCCCCCGCCACTTTCATGGTTTAAATTCCCAGTAAGTGACTCTAATGATATTGTATTTCAAGCAAGGTAGGCGAGAAAAGAGAAAGGCTTGTGAGCCACTTAGTCTTAGGATCCCTTTCAATTGTGCCAGTTAGATTGTTGCATAATTCTGAATAACCAAGCTTTAGGTTCAGGACCAAGTAAGCTTTGTATTGAAGAAAGAGCCTTTAAAACTCTGCCTATATGGTTCATAGTCTCATTTCCTATCATGTTAAATTCTTTGTTTCTTGAATTATGAGTTAATACTTTATCAGCTAAGAAGACCTATTTGAACTTAAGTCCAATAAAAAGCTATGTAGAGCAAAATATGGATGTGTTTTTTGAGAACTTACTCAGGACTATTTTCTATAACTAAAATGCTAAGTTATCTTAAGTTTTGATTCCTTGGTTTGGAAGTTTGGGGTCATATTTTCATGTAACATCCCAGTTGGTTAGCCTCATACTGTGTTTGGGGCTTCTGTTCTACCTCTTAGTTCCTTGCACAGTGCCTGGGGTTTTGGAAACTTGCAGGCAGCCATCCAAGGCACAACAATGGGTTTCTATTTGCCTGGAGCAACAGAAGAAGAAGGATAATCAGCCATAGGAGGAGGATGTGGAATACATGGCTGATTGCCTCCACAAACAACTGCCTCCTTTGTCAAGAGACCTAGAAGAGCTGGCTGGTGCCCGGCTGCCGTTACTGAACATTTTGATTAGAGATTCTATAGAAGAATCCTGATTGGACACGGGGAAATGCAGAACAGAATTTCAAATTTTCATGGACTTTCTGGAGCCATGAAGGCTTGATGAACCCCTGACACTATTCTTCTGAGATGGACTTTAAATCTTGAGCCCAAAATATTCTCTGAAGTCCTCTTTAAAAAACAAACACAAACAAAAAACCAATAGTTTAACCTAACTAGTAAAGACTGGGAAACCCTGGTGGTGTAGTAGTTAAGTGCTACCGCTGCTAACCAAGAGGTCAGCAGTTCAAATCCACCAGGCACTCCTTGGAAACTCTTTGGGGCAGTTCTATTCTGTCCCATAGGGTCGCTATGAGTCGGAATCGACTCGACGGCACTGGGTTTAGTAAAGAACGACTGCCTTGAGCGTTGTGCTCTTACAAGATCTATGTATATGGGACCAATCGGACAACAGCAAGTCAAAGATAGAAACCTTAGAGGGCAGTGAGTTTATGATAACGGAGGAGGAACAACTCAGAAAAGGAGAGAAAGAATGGTTGCACAGCTTGAGGAATGTAGTCAGTGTCACTTAATTGTACATACAGAAGCTGTTGGGTTGGTATATGTTTTGCTGTGTATATTTGCAACAACAATGAAATAGATAAGATTTTAAAAATGAAGCAAAATGCTGAGTTATCTCTCTGGGAAATTCTCAAGACTCTTTAAATACTTGACAGCTACAGCACAATAATTGTGAATATTGTGTAATCTATATTCATTGGTCATTCCTATGTAAGTGAACAGTGAGGTGTATTCCAATACTTAACATCTCTTCCAAAGAGAATAATTATTTCAAAAGGTAAGACTGAAGCCGACAACTAATAGGTTCTTGCCCAGCAGACCAGTGAATTGAAGTCAGGCAGACACAGGGTTGGAAGAACAAAAAGGTTTATTCACAGCTTGCAAACTGAGAGGCAGGCAGGGTCTCCCGACCTAAGGCTGCCAGCTCTCCAAACTAAGACAGATTTGCTCCTTATTTAGGCAGTGACATACATATTATTTATTTATACATATTCATGGACAGTGAGGGGAGGCTCTTCAGTCCTGTGATGGTGCACAGCCCACATAACTTTTGTGAATGAGTTTTTGCCCAGGGCTCTAAAAATACTGCACACAGCCCTAAAAAAATGGTTACAGCTGGCTACTGCCACCCCAGAGAGGTCATATAGTGGGTAAATTTGGAGTTGGTGCCCTGCACCTGGGCCTCCTGCCAGGAGAAGAGAGGAAACCCAGTGAATCAACCAATCATGGTGAGGTGTTATAAAAGTTGTAACAAAAATGTAACAAGAGTAGACTTTTCTGAAAAACAACTATTATGGGATGGTCAATAACCCTCCGCCCACTTCAAGATCAACTGATTTTAGGGTTGACAATTAAATGAAAATAATGTATTATAGCACTGTCTGAAGATTTTTTTATTTTTTTTGTGTGTTTTAAATGAAAGTTTACAGATCAAGTCAGTCTCTCATACAAAAATTTATACACACCTGGCTATATACTCCTAGCTGCTCTCCCCCTAATGAGACAGCACACTCCTTCTCTCCACCCTGTATTTCCATGTCCATTCAGCCAGCTTCTGCCCCGCTCTGCCTTCTCATCTCCCATCCAGACAGGAGCTGCCCACATAGTCTCATGTGTCTAATTGACCCAAGAGGCTCAATCCTCACCAGTATCATTTTCTATCCCATAGTCCAGTCCAATCCCTGTCTGAAGAGTTGGTTTTGGGAATGGTTCCTGTCTTGGGCTAACAGAAGTTCTGGGGACCATGACCTCTGGGGTCCTTCTACTCTCAGTCAGACCATTAAGTCTGGGTTTTTTTTAGGAGAATTTGAGGTCTGCATCCCACGGCTCTCCTGCTCCCTCAGGGGTTCTCTGTTGTGTTCCCAGTCAGGGCAGACATCAGTTGTAGCTGGGCACCATCTAGTTCTTCTGGTCTCAGGCTGATGTAGTCTCTGGTTTATGAGGCCCTTTCTGTTTCCTGGGCTCATAATTACCTTATATCTTTGGTGTTCTTCATTCTCCTTTGCTCCAGATTGGTTGAGACCAATTGATGCATCTTAGATATGGAAGCTTTATTTTATAGGACAGACGATTTTGCAATAAGGGTTCTTCCTGGACTGACAATAACTAAGCTCTAGTGAATGGGTTTAGAACAATATCATTAATATCACACGCAAGCAAAATTTTGCTAAAGATCATTCAAAAACGGCTGCAGCAGTATATCGACAAGGAACTGCCAGAAATTCAGGCTGAAAGCAAAGAATATCAGAAGGATGTTTACCTGTGTTTTATTGACTATGCAAAGGCATTCGACTGTGTGGATCATAACAAACTATGGATAACACTGCGAAGAATGGGAATTCCAGAACGCTTAATTGTGCTCATGAGGAACCTTTACATAGATCAAGAGGCAGTTGTTCGGACAGAACAAGGGGATACTGATTGGTTTAAAGTCAGGAAAAGTGCGCGGCAGGGTTGTATTCTTTCACCATACCTATTTAATCTGTATGCTGAACAAATAATACGAGAAGCTGGACTATATGAAGAAGAACGGGGCATCAGGATTGGAGGAAGACTCATTAACAACCTGCGTTATGCAGATGACACAACCTTGCTTGCTGAAAGTGAAGAGGGCTTGAAGCACTCACCAATGAAGATCAAAGACCACAGCCTTCAGTATGGATTACACCTCAACATAAAGAAAACAAAAATCCTCACACCTGGACCAGTGAGCAACATCATGATAAATGGAGAAAAGATTGAAGTTGTCAAGGATTTCATTTTACTTGGATCCACAATCAACAGCCATGGAAGCAGCAGTCAAGAAATCCAAAGACGCATTGCATTGGGTAAATCTGCTGCAAAGTACCGCTTCAAAGTGTTGAAGAGCAAAGATGTCACCTTGAAGACTAAGGTGCACCTGACCCAAGCCATGGTATTTTCAATCACATCATATGCATGTGAAAGCTGGACAATGAATAAAGAAGACCGAAGAGTTGATGCCTTTGAATTGTGGTGTTGGCGAAGAATATTGAATATACCATGGACTGCCAAAAGAACCAACAAATCTGTCTTGGAAGAAGTGGGGCCAGAATGCTCCTTAGAGGCAAGGATGGCGAGACTGTGTTACATACTTTGGACATGTTGTCAGGAGGGATCAGTCCCTGGAGAAGGACATCATGCTTGGCAGAGTACAGGGTCAGTGGAAAAGAGGAAGACCCTCAACAAGGTGGATTGACACAGTGGCCGCAACAATGAGTTCAAGCATAACAATGATTTTAAGGATGGCGCACGACCGGGCAGTGTTTCGTTGTTGTGCACAGGGTCGCTGTGAGTCAGAACCAACTCGACGGCACCTAACAACAACAAGTGAATGGGTTCTAATAATTATCAGAACATATTTAATAAATTATATTTTATAGCAAAATTGTTATGTTTACAAATAAAATTTTTACTTAATTTCAAAAAATGGCCTAGAGTATATGCCCTGAACTACATCGAAAGTCAGAAAATAATGTACACACTCTAAGTTGTCTCAGTCAATAGCAATTAGAAGATATGCATTCAGAGGAAGGAAATGTAGAAGTTATGTGCCTACTAAAAAATACAAAAGGAACATGTTCGAATAGCTAGGAAGAAAGGGCTTCAGCTGAAAGGATACCATTTTGACCTGTTACTTACATTTTATGGAGAAACTTGTTCTGCATAAGGAATCATCAGAGGGCCAACCAGAGCCTCATCTATTGCACTTACCTAACAGATATGATGCCCCTAAATGAAGGTATGTGTGCACATGTGTTTTTATGATCATTGAAGAAGTTATGGAAGTGGTAACACCAGACTAACATTGGTTAACTTAGGTGACTAAGATTGAAGGAGGGAGAAGTCAGTAGTTTTTTATATACTTCTGTTTAAATTATTATAATCAGCATGTGTGGTGAAATGAGTTCCTTTATGCTGCCTTTTCCCTTAGTTCTTTGGAAAAACAGCTTGAGAGATTTTTTTCCCTAAGCAATGAGGAGTTAACTGTGCCCTAGTTTTCTACCCCATAAGGTTTGTTACATTTCCTGAGTAAACTATCAACAACTTGGTTTGATACTTTTTGTCTGGTTCTGGGCTGCAGCCTGCCCTGTGATTTGTATGCACTTTGCGGGGATTGGTCAATATACTAAGCAAATGAAGTGGCTATGGTCTATGCAAACGAGGTAACTATAGCATACTATGCACATGAAGTGTCTGTAGCCTACCTAGAGATGATTGGTCAGTTTGTGGCCCATCCTGGCAAGGGCCATGCCATGAAATTGATAAGCATCTTAGTCATCTAGTGCTGCCACAACAGAAATACCACAATTTGATGGGTTTAACAAAGAGAAATTTATTTTCTAACAGTCTAGTAGGTTACAAGTCCAAATTCAGAGCGTTGGCTCCAGGGGAAGGCTTTCTTTCTCTGTCGGCTCTGGAGGAAGATCCTTGTCCTCAATCTTCCCCTGGTCAAGGAGCTTCTCAGGCACAGGTCCAAAGGACGCGCTCTGCTCCCGGCACTGCTTTCTTGGTGGTATGAGGTCCCCAATTCTCTGCTAGCTTCCCTTTCATCTCTTTAGAGATAACAGGTGGCACAGGCTGTGCCCCAGGGAAACTCCCTGTATGTTGGATCAGGGAGGTGAACTGGGTAAGGGTGGTGTTACAATCCCACCCTAATCCTTTTAACCACAGGCAAAGATTATGACTTACAACACATAGGAAAATTACAAAATGGAAGACAACCACACACGGCCTAACCAAGCTGATACATTTTTGGGGGGACATAATTCAATCCGTGACAACAAGGAGTTGTATATACATGCAGCCAATCCCACAGTGGTTTTTGAGATGGAAAGCAGCATAAAGAGAAGCAGAGGAAGAAAGAAGTAGAGAGAGGGGAGGCAAGGAACCTTCTAAAAGCTTAACACAGGTCGAGGGCTGTAACGCTGAAGACAGGGAGAGTTTCAGAAGGTGCCCAGCGACAGAGCTGGTGGGAACAGGCTTGGAAGAGGCTCTGCAGCAGAGTTGGTGGTGAGGGACCCTGACGGGGCTGAGAGGAGGCCTGCACTGAAGGGAGACTTTGTCTATATACTTAACTATCCTGATCCCAAGTTGTATCCTGTTGATTCTGATCTCGAGTTGTACCCTGTTACTTCTTTAATAAACCACTTAACTAAGTATGGTCTGTGAGTTCTGTGTGGCTCTGCAATGGATTATTGAACACAGAAGATATGGACAGAGTGTCATGGGAGGGGTGGCTGGCGTAGGAATTGGTAAAAAGGTTGGAGGGTGGAGGTATGTCTGACCTCCACCTCATAGGGATCAGCGTTGGGCTGATCTTGATTCGCATTGTTCCCCTTTAAGTTAGCCAGGTTCTGACGCTACTACTACTACCATTTTATGCTACATATTGTTTGTGGAGCCCTGGTGGCACAAAAGGTCGGCAGTTGGAATCCACCAGCTGCTCCTTGGAAACCCTATAGGGGAGGTTCTACTCTGCCCTACAGCCCTCAAAACCAAACCCCTTGCTGTCGAGTCGATTCTGACTCATAGTGACCCTACAGGACAGAGTAGAACTGCCCCATATTGTTTCCAAGGAGCGCATGGTGGATTTTAACTGCCAGCCTTTTGATTAGCAGCCGTAGCTCTTAACCACTACGCCACCAGGGTTTCCACTCTGTCCTATAGTTACTAAACACTGTGAGTTGGAATAGACTCGAGGGCAACATGTTTTTGGTTTGGTTTTATTGCTTGTAATTCTTAGAAAAAAATTTTTTAAAGGAAAATGGCATTCGAGTTTGAATCCTAAGAAAAAATACTTAGATTATTTCATTTTTTACAATTCTTTTTTCATCTACTGTTTGCATTAATAAAAATGCCCATATTGATTCTTGGAAACTAAGAATGTGTCATCAAACCTGTAGCCTAAAAGCAAAGACTTTCTCAGGGCATGTAACACCCCCACTTGACACGGGCTCAGGAATCTTAATGTGCCTTCAAATCTTAAGCTTTCCATTTGGGGTTTATGCAGAAAAGAAAAGGAACATAGGCTCTGTAGGCAATTACTTCAGCCACGTATTAGATGCCCTGGTTCACCTCATTAGCTTTTCAATGGCTTCTGGTTTCCTGGAAGAATGATGCTCATGCAGATCTGAGTAGAGTTAAAAATACAATGCATGTACCTTTTAAAGCATTTTTTTAAACACATTTTAAAGTTGCCTGACCATTATAAAATCCCCAGCAATTAAGAAATTGAAACTTAGGAGGATATGTAGTTATAGAAGATTCAGACTGGAATCCAGGTTTCTAAAATTATAATAATATTGAACCAAGCTCTAGCTAGATTTGCAGAAGTTGCCTCCCAACAGACTCCTCTCTTAGGGTGACCCATGTTATTACAAGTTCTGATCCAAGGACAGTTTGGTGTTCCCAACGAGCCATGGATTCATCCCACTGAAATTCCTTAACAGATCGAGAATCTGAAAACACGTGTCAAAGAAGGGAAGAAAGTACCTAAACACAGTCTGAAAGGATGCCAGTTGGAGAACAAGGATAAAATACATCCAACTCTACTAACAATCGTCAATGATCTTAGAGAAATTTTCCTTATAGTCATAATCACAAAAATTCTCTCAATGAATTATTTCAACCATGAGTTATTAGTTGGAACTCTGAAAACATTAATTATACATATCTCTAATAATTTTTTAAAAATTAAAAGAAATTTTATTCCCATTCCAGCCTCACTCCTTTTTGTTTGTAATGCTATTTACAACATCATCGTCATCGTCATCATCACCGGTAGCCCTTAAATTTCCTTTCCCTCAGATAACTGTATTTTTTAACCTAGAATTTGGATTTTACCTCAAATATGAGTGGAGTTAATCCATTATTTATTTATTTTAAACAAATATTCATTCATTATTTCCTAGGTGCCAGTAGTAACCAGTAGGAATGAACAAAATAAAGTGTATTTATCAGAGAACATCCTTTACACATGTGAGGTGATTCCTTTCATGAACTCCACAGAGAGGACACCAGATACATCTGTTTCCAAGTGAGACACTCATCTAGATGTCTTTTAAAGGTTAGGGGAAATAACACTGTATAGGATCCAGCTTATTATAAAACTATCAGTTCCACTGCTATCCACATTAATCACAAACATCAAAGGAAACTTTCACATTTATATGTCAGCATCACTTATTGTTAAGTTGGCAACAGGTTAAGTCTGCAATATCTAGGCCCTGCCAACCCAAACTAAAAATAGGTCCAGAATCCTTGTATTTCCTATTCCATTGTTCCTTTAGTCCATAATATCTCAATTTTTACACATATCAAACCCTAGTAATCACTGAAACACAGAATGAGTGTTGGAAAAGATATCAGAGGTGAGCTAGCTAGTCCAAATGTCTTTTATTAAAATCTTGAAATATCAATATAAAATGAATATATAAAAATGTTTAATATACATGCAGAAAAGGGCACATAAGTGTTCAGCTTGATGAATTTTCATGAATTTATCACACCTCTGTAACCAGCACCCGGGTTAAGAATAAAGACCTTACGAGTTCCCCACTTTGTGGTCTTCCTGTCCCTACTCCATCTCCCAGGAGTAATACTCTACTGACTTCTAACAAGTATATATTAGTTTTCTATTTATGTACCTTTATAAATAGAATCAGTGTGTACACTTTTGCCTTTGGGGTCTTTCACTGTCTTAGTTATCCAGTGCTGCTATAATATAAATACCACAAGTGGATGACTTCAACAAAGAGAAGTTTATTCTCTTACAGTCTAGGAAACTTGAAGTTCGAATTCAGGGCACCAACTCAAGGGGAAGGCTTTCTCTGTAGGCTCTAGGGGAAGGTCCTTTTCATCAATCTTCCCCTGGTCTAGGAGCTTCTCAGTGCAGTGACCCTGGGTCCAAAGGACATGCTGTTCTCCTGGCTGTTTCTTGGTGGCATGAGGTCCCCCTGTCTCTCTGCTCACTTCTCTTTTATAAAGACTGACTCAAGACACAGCCTGATTTGGTAGATTGAATTCTGCCTCATTAACATAACTGCTTTTCATCTTGCCTCATCAACATCATAGAGGTACGATTTACAACACACAGAAAAATCACATCATATGACAAAATAGTGGCCAGTCATGAAGTGCTGGGAATCATGGCCCAGCCAAGTTGACACACATTTTTTGGGGACACAATTCAATCCATAACAATATTGTTCTTGTGAGATTTATCCATGTTGTTGTATATTGTGATAGAATTTGTTTTCACTGCTATATAGAATTTTGTATGTGGATATACCACAATTTATTCAATCTACTCATCTCAGAATGTTAAATGGCATACAATAAAACGCATGGAGTTTTAGGGTAAATCATTATGTTGAAAGTTAACAAAATATTGCAAATAAAAATCTGTGACAGTGATATACATGGTTCTTTATTAATGTATTAAATATAAATAGTAAGATGCAGTGATGATTCTAATAATTATCACATTTTCAAAGTAGTGATGAATGTAAACAACATTTAAAGATATTTGCTATGTATTTTACCATATAAAAATATCTATGATTTCTATTGGTGATGTCATCACAGGCAGTGCTAATACCACTGTGATTTGCTGTCTATAATTCATACTTGAAGGAAATTCTAAATGGTTAGTGAAGGTGAAGATATTATTACTGTTATTATTTTCTATTCCAATTTAGACCCAGGTTAAGACTGCTGAATTAGGCTATCTCTTTGCTCATTTCTCACTTATGTAGTCTATGATTTGAATATTTAGAGAACATTAAAGAAAAATCACATTTGAAGTGATGAAAAATAATTTTAAATATTCAGATATCATTGTAATTAAAGATGACATAGGATTACAAAATGTAAATCCAAAAATATCAATAGGAATTAAACAAACTGATATCAACCAATTGTCTGCCAATGGATCACAGATCTGGTACTTAATTTCCTTACATAATCTCATTTAGTTCTCACAAAACCTTGTGAGGGAATTTTTCCTAACGTAATTTCCTAAGAAAATTTCAGTCACTCAGGGTTTACACTTGACACAAAAAACCACGGCCAGTGAGAGATGTAATCTGAAATCTGAGCTGTAACCACATCTGATTCCAATTCCAAAATGCTTACAGCTGTGTTACACTTACACACTCTTCCAGATCTTATTTGCACTTTAAAATTCTACGCGTGTGTGCTTAGCAAATGGAGCAAAATTAGTAACTAGTTTAACAAAAAGTCTGTTAAGAAACAAAATCACAAATGGAAATTACTGGTTTTTTCCCTAATTTTCACCTAAACTATAGTGGTATAGGAAGCCTTGGTGTCGTAGTGGTTAAGAACTACAGCTACTAACCAAAAGGTCAGCAGTTCGAATCGAGTAGGTGCTCCTTGGAAATCCTATGGGGCAGTTTTACTCTGTCCTATAGGGTCGCTATGAGTTGGAACTGACTCGATGACAGTGAGTTTGGTTTTTTGGTATGGTGGGTATATAACACCATGCTGATTAATATGCAAAAATTTTAAATCCTTGTATTAACATTATTAATTTTTTATTGTACTTTAGATGAAGATTTACAAAGCAAATTAGTTTCTCATTAAAGAATTAATACACATATTTTTTTGTGACACTGATTGCCAACCCCACGCCATGTCGACACTCTCCCCTTCTCAACCTTGGGTTCCCCAATACCAGCTTTCATGTCCCCTCCTGTCTTCTCGTCTTTGCCTCCGGGCTGGTGTGCCCATTTAGTTTCGTTTTGTTTAACGGGCCTGTCTAATCTCTGGCTGAAAGATGAACCGCAGTACTTTGTTAAAAGGGTGTCCGTGTGCCACAGCTTCAGTGTTAACACTATTAATTTTGATAATGATTATTGAAAAATAAAATAACTAAATTACAATGGCAATACTGCCTAGAATTTTAAGGGAAAGACTACTAAACGGTATCCTGTTAGTTGCCCTTGAGTTGGCTCCAGCTCATGGCGACCTTCTGCATATTGCAGAATGAAACATTGCCTGGTCCGAAGCCATTTTCATGATCTTTGATATGTTTGAGTCCATTGTTGTGGCTACTGTGCCAGTCCATCTCATTGAGGTTTCATTCATTTTTGCTAATCTACTTTACCAAATAAGATTGCCTTTTCTAGAGATTGCTCTTTCCTAATGACGTGTCCAAAGTAAGCAAGATGAAGATTCAACATCCTCACTTTTAAGGAGCATTTCAGTTTTATTTCTTCTAAGACTGATACTAAACCATACAGTACAATAAAAAATCACGCGAAAAATACATACAGATCAAGATAATGGAAGTTTTGTTTAAAATAATTAAGGTGACATTCACACACATACAAATACGACAGAAATTACAGGATCAAATATTTCAGATTTTGAAAAACTTATGAATGGAATTATGAACGTAATCAGAATGTAACATCACCTCCTACGATCTCTTTTAAATATTCCTGCCCCAGGCAGGCATGGTCTTTTCTTTCTTCCTGCCTCTAATTCTATCTGTCCTCCCTCAGCTGGCTAATCATGGTTTCTGATCCTGCCAAGGTCAAAATGGTAGAGGCGGTCAAGTCATTATCTGACTGACTCTAACGTAAGACAATTTTGAGCAATATGGACCTACAGGTATTTTACAGCTTTCTCTCATGAGTACTTCTGTGCATATAGCTATTCTCACCTGCAGTTTCCTTGATCTGAGTCAGTGCACTTCATTTTGGTGGTCGCGTTCTTAGCTCCTAAAGAATCCAGAGAGCCACATTGGATTATGCTCTTCTGGGGCCTATTCATTCCTCTAGGAGGCTCTTTTGTATGGAATCTAAAATAGATGCCCTCCCCTCACCCCGCCCGCCCTACCAACAATGGCTGACTCACCCTTTTGTGCTTGAACAACATCATCTGGCCCTCTGTAAACTAATTCAAGCATTCTTTGCCAAAACAAATGATCAAAGTGCACACCGGTCCCAACAAAGCAGCAATTCTTCTCCTGTCCTCAGCAGGACTTCTCTATCAGGCTCCAGATTTCCTGGGTATAAGTCAATCACCTGATTCCAAAACCTACAGGAGACTCATATCAAGCTCTCCAAACTAGGTTTTATATGAGAAGTAAGTACCCTCCTACCTTCCCTCTTTGGCAGCTTGAAATTTTCCTTTTTCTCCCTCCATGAAATGATTCCCACTACTCACAAATTCGTAACAGATTAGCTACCCATTATATCACCACGTTGATGAATGACTGAGATTGTTCAGAAAACAACAAAGGACTTACATATAGGCTGTTTCTGTTGTGAGGAAGGTGAGAAAAATTTGTATAAAAATAAAACTCTCATTTCAAATCCATCAATTATCCAAATTTTCAAGTCCACTACTGGGTGTTATTTTTTTTCAAGATCAGGCTTATATTCCAACATGTTTTATTAACATATTATTTACTTGCATTAAGAAATACACTCATAACTAGCTGGAATGAAAATAAGTATTTACTTTTAAACGGATGTGAAAATATAAAGAATATCTAAAAATAGAACATGTTATCAGTTACCGAAAGTAATCAACTTAACAGGTATATATTACATGTGAAACTGACATTTTGATAGCTTTGAATGCAAACACAGTATTTAAATAAAGTCTAAAAGTCTACTTTAAGACCATTCTCTATTAAACTGCTTTGGCTGGGAGTGTGGTTTAAAAGTAAGCCAGGATAGGGAACCTGACTAAAACCCAATAAAATATTTTTAAAAAGTAAGTCAAGATAAATTCACTTTCAGTGAAGTGGAGATTGACAAATCCTTTCACTTTTTAAAAAAGCAACCATAAAGCTGAACTGAAATGTCAAAAACAACAATTTCAGCACTCTGGAAATCAACCGAAGATATACAACAAACTAAGAAGCGTTGATTCATGAAAACCACTGAAGTCTGGGTTTACTCGTGAGAAGCACTAAGTATGTTCTGTTTTTGCCTGGGGATGCTCTTGTATCTCACCTAGCTGTCAGTGCAGTGTCAACCAGGGAAAGGAAACACCATGAAAACAAGCAGCTTTGTTGCCACTTCCAGAAGAGACTCACTTGGTTTAATGCGCTGTAAGTTAAAGCAGTGATCTTAGTGATAAGCACAGAGAGTCCACTAGTCTCCAGGTTGCAGACCTGGAAGGTGGGACAACCATAGGAGACTTGATAGCACTCCGCATATTTTGGGTTCACAAGAGGCTGGGTATGTGAGACATAGTCTCAGCATTCTTGCTTCCAATGAACATTCTGGTTGTACTTCTTCCAAGGCAGATTTGTTTGCTCTTTTGGCAGTCCATGGCATATTCGATATTCTTCGCGAACACCACAATTCAAAGGTGTCAATTCTTCTTTGGTCTCCCTTATTCATTGTCCAGCTTTCACATGCATATGAGTCGACAGGAAACAACATGGCTTGGGTCGAGTGTACCTCAGTCCTCAGGGTGACATCCTTGCTTTCCAACGCTTTGATTTCTTGACTGCTACTTCCATGGGTGTTGATTATGGATCCAAGTAAAATGAAATCCTTGACAACCTCAACCTCCTTTCCATTTATCATGATGTTGCTTACTGATCCAGTTGTCAGGATTTTTGTTTTCTTTATGTTGAGGTGAAATCCATACTGAAGGCTGTGGTCTTTGATTTTCATCAGTAAATGCTTCAAGTCCTCTTCACTTTCAGCAAGCAAGGTTGTGTCATCTGCATAATACAGGTTGTTAGTGAGTCCTCCTCCAATCCTGATGCTCCAATCTTCTTCATACAGTCCAGCTTCTTGGATTATTTGCTTAGCACACAGATTGCATATGGATAGTGAAAGGATACAACCCTGACACACATCTTTCCTAACTTTAAACCATGCAGTATCCCCTGTTCGAACACCTGCCTCTTGATCCACGTACAGATCCCTCATGAGCACAATTAAGTGTTCTGGAATTCCCATTCTATATAATGTTATCCATAATTTGTTATGATCCACAGTCAAATGCCTTAGCAGAGTCAATAAAACACAGGTAAACATCTTTCTGGTATTCTCCGCTTTCAGCCGAGATCTATCTGATATCTGCAATGATATGCCTGGTTCCACGTCCTCGTCTAAATCTGGCTTGAATTTCTGACAGTTCCCCATCAATATACTGCTGCAGCCACTTTTGAATGGTCTTCAGCAAAATTTTGCTTGCATGTGATATTAATAATAATAGTTTGATAATTTCTGCATTCAGTTGGATCACCTTTCTTGGGAATAGGCATAAATATGGGTTTCTTCCAGTTGGTTGGCCACGTGACCTCCAAATTTCTTGGCATAGACGTGCGAGCACTTCCAGCACTGCATCAGTCTGTCTCACATACTTTGAACACATTAACAGAAGGGGTCGGTCCCTGGAGAAGGACATCACACTTGGTAAAGTAGAGGGTCAGCGAAAAAGAGGAAGGCCCTCAATGAGAAAGACTGACATGGTGGCTGCAACAATGGGCTCAAGCATAGCAGCAGTTATGAAGATGGCACAGGACCGGGCATTGTTTCGTTCTGTTGTGCACAGAGTCGGTATGAGTCGGAACTGACCTGACGAGACCTAACAACAAGAGACCAGGTGCATGCAGAGCAGAAACTGCAGATGGCCCAAGCCCCCCACACATCCCTAGTTTACAGAGTTCGTACATGTGCACAAGGAAGAACCATAAAGCCCAGCAGAAACCAAAAACCCAAAGCAGACTTGAAAAACAACCTGAACTTTGAATGTGCTTGCCAACTCATACACAGATCCATCAGGAGATCCACCAGTGGAGGCCTTACTGACTAGAAGGGTTTGAGCAAAACCTCTGACCAATCTTTGGCTCAACACTAAGCTATGCACACTCAGCGGTGACCCCTTTGGAAGCCATACTTAAAAACAAGAAAACAAAACAAAGAAACCCAAAAGCTGAGCAGAGATACAAGTGGTTACACAATACAATGGAGACAGTCATCACGGATTCGGTCCAGGCAAGGTGCCAAACAAACAAAAACAATAATGAGCCTCTGGTGGAAAGATCAGAATCTGTAGTTGCTACTTATATTATCTAAAATTCAACACAAAAATTACCAGGCATGCAAAGATACAAGAAATTGTGACCCTTCCTTAGTAAGTAAAGCATGCAATTGAAACTATTTCCGAGTGTCCCCAGGTGCTGGATATAGCAGAACAAGTACTTCAAAGCAACTATTACGAACATGTTCAAAGAACTAATGGAAATCATATTTAAAGAAAACTATAATGACAAGAGTCAATGAATAAAGAATCTCAATAAAGAGACACAATCATAAGACTCATATAAGGTATACTATAATGTATTATGGAAACCGTGGTGGCATAGTGATGTTAAGAGCTACAGCTGCTAACCAAAAGTTCAGCAGTTCAAATCTACCAGATGTTCCTTGGAAACTCTATCAGGCAGTTCTACTCTGTCTTATAGGGTTGCTGTCAGTCAGAATCAACTCGACTGCAGTGGGTTTGGTTTTTCTGGTATAATGTATTATATAAGATATATATTGTAAAAAAAGAACCAAATGGAAATTCTGAAGCTGAAAGTACAATATCTGAAATAAACTTTAATAGATTTGAGATGCAGAAGAATCACTCAACATGATGAATCAACAAATATTAACCAATGTAAAGAACAGGGAGAAAAAAAAGATTGATGAAAAATGAATAGAGACTCAAGAGACCAGAATAACATCAAATGTTCCAAACGCATGTGTAATAGAACTTCCAGAAGAACAGTGCAAGGTGGGCAGGGGAGAACTGAAGAAATAATGTCCCAAATTTGATGAAAAACATTACATCTATAGCTCAAAGAAACTCAAAAAACCTCAAGTAGGGAAAACAGAGCAAGCCACACCTAAACACATCATAGTCAAACTGCTAAAAGGCAAGGCTGAGAAAAATACAGAAGACAATGGGATGACACATTCAAAGTGATGAAGGAAAAAAAAAAACCACCCATCAACCAGGAATAATACACCCAGCAAAACTATTCTTTAAAAACAAAGGCAAAATAAAGACATCCCCAAATAAACAAAGACTGAGAGAGAAGACGGTATAAAGCAATAATTATACCACTGTATGCTTACAATCACACAGATGATGCAGGACCAGGCAACATTCTGACCTATATGTACAACAGACCTATTTCTGTTGTACATAGGTCGCCATGAATCAGAGTCAACTAGATGGAATCTATCTTTCTATCCATCCATCCACACACCCTTCAGCTTATAGCATGTGTGGGTGTAAATATATGAAAGTAACACAAAGAGAGGAAAAGAAATACGTAAGAATGAAGTCCTACATTTTACCAGAATTAAGTCTGTAATTTTTAAGTAGATTGTGATAAAATGCGTATTATCATTCCTTGAGAAACCACTAAGACATAAAAAAAAAGAAAAATAATAGAGGGATTAAAATGGTATCCAATAAAGTATTTAACAAAAAAGGCAGCAAAGGAGGAACAAAGGAATAAAAAAAAAAAAGATGTGAGACAAACAGAAAATAGCAAAATGGCAGATATAAATTCAATTATACCAATAAATATGAATGAACTAAACACCCACCCAAATGTCAGAGATTGTCAGACTGGATTAAAAAGCAAGACCCATCTGACAAAAACTTGTATCCAGAATAGACAATCTTTTACAAATTAATAAGAAAAAAACAAAAATCTCAAGTTAAAAAATGGGCAAAAGATTTGAATAGACATTTCTCCAAAGCAGATATACAAATGGCCAATAAGCACAAGAAAAGATGCTCAACATCATTAGTCACCAGGGAAATGCAAATGAAACCCACAATGAGAGATCATTTCACCCTCACTAGAATGGACATAATCAAGGAGACAGACTGTAATACGTATCGTGCAGGATGTGATGAAGCTGGAACCCTCATACATTGCTAGTGAGAATGTAAAATGGTATGGATGTTTTGAAAACAGTTCGCTGGTTTCTTAAAAAGTTAAACATAAACTTACCATATAACTCAGCATTTCATGCCTAGAAATCCACCCAAGAGAAATGACTTGTACACCAATGTTTATAGCAGCATTATTCTTAACAGCCTAAATCTGAAAACAATTCAAATGTCCATCAACGAGTGACTGGATAAACAGATGTGGTATGTACAAACGATGGAATACTTATTCAGCAATAAGAAAAATGAAATAATGATACATGCTACAACATATGAACCTCGAAATCATTTCGTTAACTGAAAAGAAGCCAGATGCAAAAGAGAACACATCGTTTGATTCTATTTACATGAAATATCCTGAAAAGGCAAATTTACAGAGAAGGAAATCAGATCCGTGTTGCCTGGGGTTTGGGGTGGGAGCAGGAATGGACTGCAAACTAACATAAGAGAACCTTTTAGAGCAATGTTAATGTTCTAAAGATGGACTGATTGCACAAAAATCTCTGAATTGTGCATTAACAATAAATTTTATAATATGTAAATTATACTTAAATCTGTAAAAAAAATTTTGAAAAAGTCCATTAGATAAGATAGAGAAGACTCAATGTCAAATCCATATGTATATGTGTGTCTATGTGCATAGAGAGACAGGCGAGAGGAAGAAATGAGGCACATGTAAATAATTGGTGAATATAATGTAATAAGCTCCTTCCAACTAGTCTAAATTCTTCAATGAAAACCATATACAGCTTAAAAGTTATTAGAAAATTGTAGGCAGTTTTAATAAAACCACTTCAAGAATATAATTTGGCTGTAAAGCCAATACAATATGCTCTAAAATAATATTTCTATTGAGTTAAATAAAAATTCACCTGTAAATCCTGTAAGAGCACACTCATATTCACAACACTTGAACTAAAAAACAAACAGGCCTTTCCATTTCAAACACAGGGTAACTCAAAAGTTCACTTTGAAGGGGACTGGGTTTTTCACTTAATTTTGCTTTTGATACCAAGCATAATTATAGTTACACAGAATTTGAGGTTTGTTATTTGCTTATTTAACAAAATACTGCTGTTCTAAAATGTTTCATTAGTCATAGTGATAGTAATATTTAAAAAAGAATATGAAAATGCATGGCACATTTTTAAAGGTTATAATCATTTAAATTTTGATTTGTATCTGTATGTCTACAATTCTCTACTCTTAGTTTTAAAAAAGACCATTTTATGTGAGGTCAATCTGGAGCATAATTAAGGGCATCTTAATGAAGTTTCAACTCACGTAGGCAATAATATGGTTTACCAACAGCCAAACTGCATTTCTTTATCGAAGACAAATGATACTATCAAGAGATAAAGATAATCCTTCAATTATCTTCGATTTTAGCTTGCAAATTAAAGTACGTCCCGGGAGCTAAAGGCACAGAGTTACTCACATCTAACAGAACAACCAACCATTGACTCATTACTTATTTTCAACTTAATAACTGATTGGCAACTCTCAAATGAGCTGTTTTCAATCCTGATAGTTCTTTATTTTCTTTAAAACATTTGCTATGTGTTGCTAATTTGCACTAGGTGTCATCATGAGAATAACCAAAATCAGATAAACGTGACAAAAGATCGACAAAGTGTTTCACATCCTTGAATTATACCAAGTCAAGGAGGAAAAAGTGTTGCATAAAGAGACTACTAAAATGCTACTTAGACTCTTGCAATAAAAAGAGCTATGCATTCATATCAAGACAGCTATCATCTCACTTCCAACTTCTTCCCCTCAAGAACAATTTGAATCTCTTTGGCATCCAAAGTCTCATAGGTTAGTAAAGCTTCTGCTAGATTCTTATGCTCTTTTGCATGAGTTTTCAAGATATGTTTTGCTCGCTCGTACGAGTCCTGAAAGAGAAAAGCAGATACGTAAGCAGCAGAAAAGTTAGGGGAAATAAAAATCATAGTCAATAGGAAAAGAAGTAAAACTTTTATGTACCCTAAAAAATGTGTAATCTGTTATTTATTAAAGATAAAGGCATTTAAAAGCTTGGTACCAAAGATAAAGCTTTCATACTTTCAAATGTTCTATTTTTAACCTTACATCGATCACATTCACAGGTAACAATTGAGACCTCTTAGACAAAAAAGCTACTTTTAGAAATAGAAGCATATATTGTACTTACCTGCTTTTTAATGTAAGACCTACAAAAATAGAAATCTATTTCTCTACTCAATATATATGGTAAAAAAGACAGGTAGCAAGGCTCCTTTGACTACTTGAGATTTCATCAATTTACTCCATTTAAAACCGCCAGAAGAGACTTACCTTTCCATCCTTTTACTTGGTAACCCGCTCATTGACCCATTTCTGACAACTTTAACAGCATTATTATAGATGATCCTCGTTTCTATATACCTGATTTTTTCACAACCCACCTTAAATTAGTCAAACACTTCAACTGCCTTTCAAAAAATGAGTCTGGATTACTTATCAGCCCATGAGTAACAGTACTACTAACGGTTCATTTCTGACAACGTCTCAACCTTTCTCTAAACAATGTCTACGCCACCATCTAACCTGCACTTCCACCTTTATAAAACTGGGTGGAATTGGCAAAATAATTCTATTATGAAAACATTCTGCATCCCACTTTGAAATGTGGCGTCTGGGGTCTTAAATGCTAACAAGCGGCCATCTAAGATGCATCAATTGGTCTCAACTCACCTGGAACAAAGGAAAATGAAGAACACCGAGGCCACACGACAACTAAGAGCCCAAGAGACAGAAAGGGCCACATGAACCAGAGACCTACATCATCCTGAGACCAGAAGAACTAGTTGGTGCCTGGCCACAATCGATGATTGCCCTGACAGGGAGCACAACAGAGGACCCCTGAGAGAGCAGGAGATCAGTGGGATACAGACCCCAAATTCTCATAAAAAGACCAAACTTAATGGTCTGACTGAGACTAGAGCAATCCCGGCGGCCATGGTCCCCAGACCTTCTGTTGGCACAGGACAGGAACCATCCCCGAAGACAACTCATCAGGCATGAAAGGGACTGGACAGTGGGTAGGAGAGAGATGCTGATGAAGAGAGGGCTAATTATATCAGGTGGACACTGGAGATTGTGCTGGCAACTCTTGTCTGGAGGGGCGATGGGAGGATAGAGAGAGAGAGAAGCCGGCAAAATTGTCACGAAAGGAGAGACTGAAAGGGCTGACTCAAGAGGGGGAGAGCAAGTGGGAGTAGGGAGTGAGATGTATATAAACTTATATGTGACAGACTGATTGGATTTGTAAACGTTCACTTGAAGCTTAATAAAAGTTAATAAAAAAAAAAAAAAACTGGGTGGAAAAGGTAAAAACAAATTTACCAACAGCAAGAAGCATATGTCAAATAAATATAATTATTAAAACCAGAATTAGATATTCTGAATATGTCCTTATGTTAAACTGTGAAATAATGAAGAAAATATATAAACTACATCATGGAATATTAACATTATAGCTAAAACTCAAGGTAAATTAGGAATCTAAAAACCTTTTTTACTCCCCTTGAATGAAAACTGTGTTTTACAATATACTTGTTTTATAGACTACTATTAAGTTTTTATTCTTTTGAATTTCATATACATTTGAACCTAAGATGTTACTAACTGGTAATCAACTCTCCTTAGTAACAATGAAGTTTGCCACCTAGTGGGAAAAACAGCACCTACTGCCTTTCCAATCTATCCTTGCAAAGGGAAAGGATCCAATTTTTGCTATTATTTTTGAGTTTTCAGAATCTGTATTCTAGCCAAGAATAAGTACTTCCTGTGCTGGAGTTCTAGAGTATCTACGATCGTTTACATATAATGACATAAACAGTGAGGGAAAGAAAATGAAGATTCTGGGGAGGCAAACAGACCTCTTCTTCTGAAACACCTTCTTAACTTTTCCATTACACAAACTTTCTATATCCCTAACTACTCCAAGCATTCCTTCTACCTCCTTGAGTTAATAAAATCCTGCTCTCTTGTGTGGGGACTGCTTTCCATAAACCCTCTCAAAACCAAACAAAAAACCCATTGTCATCAAGTTAACTTTGACTTGTGGAGACCCCATGTGTTACAGAGTAGAACAGCTCTATAGGGTTTTCTTGGCTCAAATCTTTATGGAAAGGTGTACTGGTGGTGCAACAGTTAAGCACTCAGCTGCTAACAGAAAGGCTGGTGGTTCAAATTTACCCAGTGATCTGCTCCTATAAAGACTACAGTCAAGAAAATGCTATGGGGCCAGTTCTGCTCTGTCACATGGGGTTGCTGTGAGTCAAAATCAATTCATGGCAACTAACAACGATCTTTATGGAAACAGGTTGCCAGGCCTTTCTTCCGTGGTGCCACTGGGTGGGTTTGAACCACCAATTTTTTGGTTAGTAGGCAAAATTTTTTTTTTAGGCAAAGGCAAACTACTTGCATTTGCCAACAGTGGTTATTTGTCCCCTCTTATCCCAGATACTTCATGGTAAACAGGTGAGTTCTTTGTTCCCATCTCCACTTCCAGACCATTTCTAGGAGGCGGGGCCAAGATGGCTGACTAGGTAGAAGCTACCTCGGATCACTCTTGCAACAAAGACTCAGAAAAACAAGTGAATCGATCACATACATGACAATCTATGAACCCTGACCATCAAATACAGACTGAGAACGAACAACCACAGGGAAGCAGCGACTGTTTTCGGAGCCTGGAGCCAGCGTCCCAGTCAGAAAACCTTGGCGCTGGGCTTTGGACTGGGCACAGGAGAGCTCAGCATGGCATCCTGAGATGGCGCAAACACGGGGCACAGCCCTAGCTCCCTGAAGTGACCCCAGGGGAAGCCCAGCCAGTGCACGCAGGCAGCGCAGTGATGCGGCTGACAGGAGAAGTCACTGGGAGGCAGCGACTGGTTTTGGAGCCGGGAGTGTGGCATCCCAGCCGGGGAACCTTGGTGCTGGGTTTTGGACTGGGAGAAGAGGAACTAACCATGGCTTCTGAGACAGCGCAAGCACGGGACGGGATGTGGGCCTGACCCTCAGGGGCAATGTCTACCCAGCCAGCGCACACAGTCGACACGCCCTCCTCGGGAATCTCAGATAAAACAGTCATCCCAAGCAGGATAAGTAACTTTGTCTATATTCCGGGGTGCTACTCTCTCCTATTTATCTGAACCCTCCCCTCCCCTTCCCAGGCGGCTTCATTAACATTGGAATTTCCTGAACCAGAGAGTGAACTGCGCTTTTTCTTTCTTTTTTTTTTTTGGTCTTTTCCTAACCCATTCTCCTGGCCTGAGAGAAGCAGCTACAAAAAACCCAGGGACCAAAAATCCTTCCCTAATTGGACTAAAAATACAGAACCAGCTCCAGCCAAGCATATGTGATCCAGAGTCTTGGGCTTTCATCCCTACAGGGAACAAGGTGGTTATTATAATGCAAAGGCATTTCTGATAGGGATCTGACTGTAATTGTTTTAGTGGATTACTGGAAAGACAAGTTTGCCAGGTCTGATATCTCTGCTTATTCAACAGGGCTCTCACTGACCCACAACAGGGAACTGAGGGCTGAAGCTCCCCCCAGACCACCTAGCCTCCTGCCTTAGGGGTCTAAGGAGGGTGACACCTACCAATCTGTAGAGGTACATGCATTGGGTGCCTAAGGTACAGCTGCAGAGCCCACCCACCAAAGTGCTTTAAGAATAGAGTCACACCTACCTCACTGGTACTTGGGGGAAGCCTGTCAACATCCTGCCCGCTCCCCGCCCCGCCGGAGTGTGAACCCCTGCTGCGACTAGAATCTGGTGCACACAACTATCACCACCACTCCTCTAGGTGGATAGGTGACAGTCTGCACCACACACTTGATGACCCAAAATCAGATTCTACTCAAGAATAGAGAATGGACTCTTAGGCTTATATATCTGGTAACAGCCCAAACCAGCTGGTAATAGGACATAAGTGATTCAAGGGCTACAACAATCAAGACAGCACAACCTAGTAGCCCATTTACATATATTGAAAGAAAGCAAAACAAGACTCAGTGAGCAAATATAGAATAAATCACTACAATATCTTAGTGATGGCTCGGAGACAGCAGTCGATATCAAACCACATAAAGAAGCAGACCATGATTGCTTCTACAACTCCCCAAACTAAAGAATCAAAATCTTTCCCAAATGAAGATACAATCCTGGAATTGCCAGATGCAGAATATAAAAAACTAATTTACAGAATGCTTCAAGGCATCAGACCATTTCTACCCTATCCTCTTGTATAAAGCACTAGTCCTTTGAGATCCATACCAGTTAACTATATCCCTACCCACCCTCCTTCATTGTGTCATCTAACAAATACTCTAACACACTCCTCATTCACTAAAGGTTTCTGGCACTCAACTCGGTCTTCCTTTTCCATCCTGAGTCTGCCTTCATGGATGTATAACTTCAACATCCACACAGAACATACATCTAACCTCTCCACTAAGCTCCAGAATCCACTATCTCCCAACTTGAAATATTCAAAGGCACCTCAAATTCAACATGTAAAAAAATGAACTCATGATCTACTTACTTCTCAGTCTTAGCTTCCAGTGTTCTCTCTCTCAATGAATGGTACAACCAACTATATAGTTGCATGAGGCAGAAATCTAGAAATCAGCATTAACTGCTCTCTCATTCCACACACCCAAACCATCACAAAGACACTGATTCTACTACCTCAGGCTCTTGAACCCTTTCAAGTTTCCTCATTTCTACTTTCACTACCTCAATCCAAGCATCCATAACGTCATGCTTGTATTACTCAAGTAGCCTACTGATCTCAACGAAGCTACTCTTACACATTCCTTTATGCTCTTTTGGACACTGCAACCAAAGGGGCCTTTGTATTCTGTATTCCCAAAATATACACACTGCTGGGCATAATGCAAATAATCAATATTTGCTGAATAAATAAATGACAGAATGGGAAAACAAGAGACAGAGAGACTCAAGAAACAACATTCCCCATTCTAAAACCTCTTATGGTTTTGCAGCGAAAGCAGAATGGAATTCTTTTAGTCACAGAGATAAACTGGTCTTAGCCATGGACAGCATTAAAATTCGCTCCACAACCAGGGGTTCTCTAATAAAAAAACATACTTAAATCATGTTTGAAATGGTGTACCTATTATCTTTATCATATATAGTGGCATTTCTTATGAACAGAAAGCCTACATTTATTATCATTTTATAAATATCCAATTATTTAGTCACATTCTATCTAAATGAATTAAAAAAACATACAAAATATTATCATTACCCTTAGAAGGATTCTTATTTCTTGTTCAATAGCAGATTGAGTTTCTGGACTCAGTTTTCCTGTATCATTGTAGGTCATAACTCCAAGCTAAAAACAAAGGGAAGAAAGTATTCAACAGAAAACCCCAAAAGCACTAATAAGGGTAACAGAAAGTACTATCCTACATATTAAAAAAAGACCTGTTGCCTTCAAGTTGATTCCGACTCATAGCGACCCTATAGGACAGAGTAGAACTGCCTCATAGGGTTTCCAAGGACCACCTCGTGGATTCAAACTGCCAACCTTTTGGTTAGCTGCCATAGCACTTAACCACTATGCCACCAGGGTTTCCATTGTACATATAAGGAAACAAATACCATGAGCGGGAAGATGAAATTCAATATAAAAAGAATTTTCATCATTCTTCTAAAAATATAAAGACTAAGATTAAAATAGTTAAAGTATGAGCAAGACAGAAAATTACAGTCACTTAGAGTCAGGTTCTGAGTAGCTTCTTAGACAGTCTTGAAAGGTCTTCCAAGTCCAGAAGACCACAATTCAGATACAGAATTGGTGCATGGAGTCACAGTGATAATGTGGGAACAGGAAACATACGGAAAGGGGAAGCAGAGCTCAGCAAGTAGGCACTTTTATGCCATATGAAAAGGCTAAAGAATGTATTTTCTTTTATCAGTTTGGTTGGCTCATGAGGTAATAACTGTTACTTTCTGGGCAGCTAGAATCCAAAAAGAAAGCCACCTTTCTCTTCCTCAGAGAATAAAACTTAGAACAATGCTTATAATAAACTTTTCAAATCCATTTGAAATGAGACAAAGGAAAAAGGTTTATATTGAGAAACCTCTCTGACAAAGAGGCAACTGGCAGAGCATCATAGCACAAACATCTGATATATAAGAAGAATTAAAATTAGCTATTTACCTTTTCACTCATTCCAAATTTGGTAACCATTCGCTTTGCTATTTTAGTTGCATTATCAAAATCACTGGAAGCCCCTAAGATAAAAGAATATACATAGAATTCAATTAAAAAAAATACACTTAAATCAGCAAACACAATCTGAACTAAAGCCATTCTGTACAGTCAACCTGTTGTAATATGGTCAGTTCCAAATATGAGCTCCTCTGCCACTCTTCCTCCCATACTGACATCCATTTGCGCAAGTAGCTGGGCTCTCGTTTCATTCCATCTGTCATTTTCAGGCAGCAGAGACACCTAGACAATCGAAAAATAATCAGATAAAAACCAAAAAAAAGAAATTAGAGTTCTGAAATAGGTTACAAAACATAATTATTTAGCTCTCACTACAGTACTGAATACCATGGTGCTAAAACCCCAAAGACATTTAATGGAGATGGTCATCAGGTAACGGATGATAAAACCAGCAATTCATAAAGAAAAATTCTTTATAAAGCAAAAGTGTATTTCACAAATAACAGGTGGATAATGCTGCAATACAACTGCTTTATTCCCAGTTGCCCAAAAATGTTAAGCAGGTCTATAAGTAGAAAGACACAGTATGAGAACAGAACATGTACTAAATATGAACGACCTTAGAAAACCTACTGAACTACTCATTATGACACATAATTTTTTCGTCTAGGGGAGAATAGGAATTAGATATTTAAGAATTTCAGTTTCTATCATTGCTGAATTAAATTTTGCAATACAAATATCCAAGCACTAACCAGGCCCGACCCTGCTTAGCTTCTGAGAT
Source organism: Loxodonta africana (assembly GCF_030014295.1). NCBI lineage: Eukaryota > Metazoa > Chordata > Mammalia > Proboscidea > Elephantidae > Loxodonta > Loxodonta africana. Next base: position 169,045,529 of record NC_087345.1, on the reverse strand, counting down.
CAGATGAGATCGGGAGTGTTCAGGGTGGTATGGCTGTAGACAACCCTGGTGGCATAGTAGTTAAGTGCTAGAGCTGCTAACCGAGAGGTCGGCAGTTCGAATCCACCAGGTGCTCCTTGGAAACTCTATGGGGCAGTTCTGCTCTGTTCTATAGGGTCACTATGAGTTGGAATCGACTTGACGGCAATGGGTTTGGTTTGTTTTGGAAACCCTGCTGGCGTAGCGGTTAAGTGCTACGGCTGCTAACCAAAGGGTCGGCAGTTTGAATCCGCCAGGCGCTCCTTGGAAACTCCGTGGGGGCAGTTCTACTCTGTCCTGTAGGGTCACTATGAGTCAGAACTGACTCGACAGCACTGGGTTTTTGGGTTTTAATGCAAATATATGATAACAGAATTATAATAAAAAAATTCCTTTTGAGCACATAAATTTCACAAGTGTCTCTGATTTCAAGAAATAGAGGAAATATCAAAAACTTAAGTTGATGAGTTTTCTTTAACAATGTTTTAATCAGTAATTCCCAACATAAACTACACTTGCTACACTTCCTACATTTGTTCTTTTCAGAAAGCGAAGAAAAAACTACAAAACTCTTACGTGTCCAAGTGTTGGGCCTCGTGGCATGATCGTGGCTTTGTTGATAGGCATTGCGTCCTTAGTGTAATACGCAATGATAGCATGGCCAGATTCATGATATGCAGTGATGGTTTTGTTCTTGTTATCAATTTCCACACTTCTACGTTCAGGGCCTGAAGATAAACATTTGAGTAAAATAATGCATTAGAAAGGATTTAAATGAAAGAAGCCCATTTCCCTTAAAAATCAATGTTAGAGTAACATGACTTAATCTTATTAATAAATATCCTGACAACAACATTTTCTTTAAAAAAAAAAAAAAAAAAAAGAGAATTCACTCTACAACACAAGCAAACCCTAATGTTTTTTTCAATAAAAAACCAAAATTGTCAAAAATCGTCATCCTCGTCCTTATGTCAAAAGGGAAAGCTTAATTCTAATACTAAAAAATAAACTTCCAATTTAATATGAATGTCATAATTAACCTGTTGTGAAGTCAATCCAAAATTAAATGCTGAGAAGAAATAAAATTCACTCTCCTTTTATTGGCAATACAGGACAAGAGGAAATGCATGGATCTTTCCATACTCTCTGTAATCACATAAGCTACTGGAATATATTTGCTCTGTAAGAGGCCAAATTGTACTGATATCTTCAAGTTTCCACGCCTTCCTTTTTTATTGTTCTCTCTCTTCAGGAGGAAGAAAGGTCTTCTAAGACAAATCTAACGAATGTGCTATAAAACTGAGTTCTACATGGCTGACAAGATGGGCTATTGTGAATAAAATAAGTGTTAATGCTTATTGGTGTTTGACTTTCAAATTGGGAATTTGTAAAAGTATTCAGTACAAACTTTGAATACCCAGAGACTGAAGTTTTAGAGTAAGATTATATTCAACAAAGTCACAGGTTTCAACTGCCTGAATCTGCATAATGACATTATTAAGGCAGACAAACAAAAAAAACCTACCCATTAGAATTTTATCTTTGGAAAACTCTAGTTCCTTCATGGTAACCATTTCTTTTCCATCAACAGCTGCTTTTAATGCAGCTTGGTTCACAAGATTCTCCAATTCCGCTCCAGAAAAGCCAACAGTACCTCGAGCTATGATTTCTGGATCAACAGCTATGTAAAAAGAGAACACACAGTCTAAAACAGAACCCAAGGGTGGTAGTTTTTTTTGCTTAATAAAGACAGTTAAATAATTAATACTTGATTCTGAAGGATGTTAACAGAAAGTGCTTCACCATGTAAAGAACTCACAATCCCAAGGAAAAAAGAAAAGAGCTATTCTGAACTATAATTCAAAATATTTATTTTAATAAAAGGTCAACAATAAACTTTTACTAAAATTCTCAGAGGAGGTGAAAGCCAATTAAATAGTTTTGTAAAAAAACAAAGAAACATGGAGTTGCCCAAATATGAAACATAAGCCTTTAAATACGGCTTTATTGTTTTTTATTTTATGAGCCTAACCACAAACTGAAAAAGCAAACTCACAGACAAGAATCTGCTCTATGAATTCCATCTTGAAATGTTTTGAACATAAAAGCTTCTCTCAAGATTAGCGTTAGAGAAAATATATATGGTTTTCTGAACTCATTCAGCTATCTTTGAAAATACTGCAGCTTTAATAGTTTTGTTTATTATCAAAGGTTTTGTTTACTACCAAAGTGGGTCCATAATATTTCCAATATATAATGTTTTTATAATTTGCTTTTCCCACCTTTAGGTCCAAACTGGCTATATCAAGAACTACTATTTCTGGAGTATTTTCTGTTATTTTACATTATTCTTCAAAAACATTCTTATGCATATTCATCTTGAAATCTACGACCTTTCTGAATAAAGAAAGCTTTCGTTGGAATTAAGGTTCAAAATGATAGAATTTCCTGGGTACAAAATAATTAAGGAATGAACTTTTTTTTTTTTTTAATGGACATATAAACCAACTGGTATTTTAAACATTTATTAAGTAAGGAACACAAACAGGGTGGATGGATATTTTATAATGTTTGCACTATAAAATTAGACTTACACTGATCAAACTTTATTTTGTTGAGATACCATTTCAAAATTTCTGTCCGACCTTTTACATCTGGCCTTGGAACTGTAACTTGCATGTCAAAACGACCAGGACGTATTAAGGCACTAAACGAAGAACACACACACAAAATATAAATAAATAAGCTATGTATGGTGAAGTTCAAGTTCAACAGGACTGACTCTATAAAGAGATGATGGTAAGACATTAGCTCGAAGCCAGAAAGTAGACAGCCAACCATCTGTCAGTGGAGGCTTGTGTGTTGCTATGCTGTGGAAGAGGTTTCAAAAGAGCTTTTGACTAAAGCAAACTAAAAAGAAAACCCTGGCAATTTACTTCTGAAAATCTGCCAATGAAAACTTTATGGGTCACAACGGTCCAGTCCTGTTGTGTATGGGAGCTATCGTGAATCAGGAGATCCCTGACTCCATGGCAGCTAACAACAGAGGCCAGAAGTTTTGAACACAAATGTTCAGAGAGTTTCCTTTAAAACATGGCTCAAATAACAGCCATAATAACCTGAAGGTAAAATAAACATTCACGTGGATCTATGTTTGCATCTACGTAACAAACACCCTCAGAAACAAAAGCATGTGAGGAGGTCCACCAAGGAACAAACAAGTTAATAGTAGTCTATTATGAGAGCTACAAGGAGCCCTGGTGGTGCAGCCGGTAACTGTTTGGCTGCTAACCAAAGGTGAGTATAAGAATCTACCAGCCACCCTGGGGGAGAAAGATGTGGCAGTCTGCTTCCATAAAGACTATACAGCCTTGGAAACCCTATGGGGCAGTTCTACCTGTAATACGGGGTCGTTATAATGCAGGATCAACTTGATGGCAACGTGTTTGTTTTTACGAGCATTACATGCCCATCTCAACCGTTAAGTGCAAAATGTTATACTAGAATCTTAGGCAAAGACAACTACTAGATTAAATAAAAATACGAGTAACTTATTAGTCTATAATAAAAACAATAGCACTTTAATACAAATTTTAATTTAAAGATAATTTTAACACTGCAGCAAATTTTATTTAAAAAATGCTCTCCACCAAAAATAAATTTTTGAAATATTTAAGAAAAGTTATCAAAGTCTTTTTTAGTTTTATTGAGATATAATTAACATGTCAAAGAGTCACTCATTTAAAGTGTACAATTCAGAGGTTTTCATTATGTTCAGAGTTGTACACTCTACTCAGTTGTTTATCATTAACCTTCTTAACAGCCAAGAACAGGAATTGATATTTTTATGTCCAAAAGAATAAGGCATTTCTAATTGTTTTTAAAAAGTAACAAAATGCTAGGCTAGTACAGTTCAATAAACTGCTAACAATGAATCACCAAAACATCTGTGATTACAGGCCTTCGCAATACTTATTCTACTTTAGAAGAGATGAATTAACATAAAAGGCTTGGGCATAAACGAATATAAAATATACCTGACTCATTTTAGAATACTTTCATCGCCCCAAAAATATCCATTAGCAGTCACGCTCCATTCTCCCCAGATCCTGGCAACCACTAATCTATATTCTGTCTCCATGAATTTGTCTATTGTGGACATTCCATATAAATGGAATCATAAAATATGTGATCTTTTGTGACTGGCTCTTTCTCTTGGTATAGTATTTTCAAAATTCATCCACACTGTAGCATATTTCAGTACTTCACAAAAATCTTTTACTACTTACTTATCTAATGCTTCTGGGAAGTTTGTGGCTCCTATGATGATAACACCTTCATTGGGTTTAAAACTATTAAAAAATTAAAAAGAGAACTTTAAAAAAAATTGCTCATTAAAGCACAGCACACAAACACTCTACTTGAAGTTGTTTATCATCATTAACCTTCATAATAGCCAAGAACAGGATATGTCCAAGAGAATAAGACATCTCTAATTGTTTTTAAAAAGTAACAAAATGCTAGGCTAGTGCAGTTCAATAAAACTGCTAACAATGAATCACCAAAACATCTGTGATTACAGGCCTTCACAATACTTATTCTACTTTAGAAGAGATGAATTAGCACAAAAAGCTTGGGCATAAATGAATATAAAATAAACCCGACTCGTTTTTGGAAAACTAATTTTAAGTCTACCAATTCCAATTTTTTTGCTCCTATACTTTTAATTTGGTTCTATAATGTCTTCTAGGACTTCATGATACATTTCTGATCCATTCGAATTAACCCCACCATTTGCTTTTTGTATTATGAAAACTCATGCAAGCCTTAAATCTATTGCAGTAGTCACAAATTATGTAGGAACCAGTATCCTCCTGTTACTTCTTCAAATAGACTACTAGCCTCAGCTTGAATCACTGCTTCCTGGTGATATGTATAATAAACGAGACAAGAGGTGCTATGGATTGAATCCTGTCCCCCAAAAACATGTTGTAAATCCTAAGTCCTATGCCTCTAGTTATAATCCCATTTGGGAATGGGTTGTCTTTGTTATGTTAATGAAGCAGGATTAGTGTAGGATGTATCTTGAGTCCATCTCTTTTGAGATATAAGGGAGATTAAACAAGCGAGCAGTGCAGAGATGAGGGAGGACAGAGACCATTTCACATGAAGATCGACCGGGGGCAGAAATTCAGAGACACAGACCTTCCTCCACAGCCAGCAGAGAGAGAAAGCCTTCTCCTAGAGCTGGCACCCTGAATTTGGGCTTTTAGCCTCCTAACTGTGAGAAAATAAACTTGTTTGTTAAAGCCACCCACTTGTGGTATTTCTGTTATAGCAGCACTGGATAACTAAGACAATAGGTAAATGGCACAAATTAAATAAAGGAGCTAATACATCAAATACCCAAAGTCATGGCAACAACGGAGTACTGAGAGAAAAGCTCGCCTTGATTTCTCGGCTGATGTACTTACTCTGTTACCTATATAACACTTTTCATATATGTAGAATGTTTTCAAATGCTTTTGGAAGCAATTGCTTACATATACCAAATGCTGGGAGGTATCTGTTACTAATTCTAAACAATTGTTCAAATAAGATAAATTTTAACTTAAAAAAAAAAAAATTCAGAAGACGCAGGGCCAAGATGGTGAACTAGTCAGAGGCTTCCATTGATCCCTCTTACAACAAAGACCCAAAAAAACAAGTGAATTGATTATATATATGACAAGCTAGGAACCTTGAGCCAAAAAAAGGCAAAATCAAGGAATCGGTCTGAGTGACAGAGAGAGAGACAGTGCAGAAGGAGCGACATGTTGCCACGCCCACACAGCGGCTCAGCTCTGATTCCTTGGTGCGTTCCTTGGTGTGAAGACAGTGGGGCTCATGGTAGTTTCCTGAGACATGGCAGCTTCAGAGAAAGAAGGCAAGCAGAGTGCCATACCCATGACCCTGTGGCATGTACACAGCAGAGCTGGCTGTGGTGTTTAGGGAAAGAAGGCAAGTGTAGGACACAGCCCTAACCCTTTGGGGCAATCTCGGCAGGGACCCAGCCAGTACACACAGGCTACACACGCCCTCCGCACAAGATAAGTGATTTTGTCTCATTTACTGCAGATCTCCTTTTTTGAAAGAATTCGCTCCTATCTATCTGATCCCTCCTCCCTCTGCCCCAGCCAGCTTCATTAGCAGTTGATTTTCCTGGGCTTGAGATATGACCTGCTGCACTCCCTGAGCCACTCCCCTGTCCTTGGAAAAGGAACAAATTAATAAACGGGAAAAATACTCTGCCGACTCCCCTAATCTGGAAGCTCAGAGCAGAAGTGATCCAGTGCAGGCACAAGTGATCCACAGACTTTGTCTTTCACCCCTGCATGGATCTAGGTGGCTATTATATTGCAAGGGTGAATCTACTTGAGGTCTAACTGTAAATGTTTTAGCTGTACGGGGGAAAGGCAGGTTTTCGAGGTCTGGTACCGTTCTGCCTATTAAACAGGGCCTTTTTTTTTTACCTACCCACAGCAGGGGCCTGAGGACTGGAGGCTCCATCCACGCTACCTAGCCACCTGGGAAAGGGGTCCAAGGATAGTGGTACCTACCAGTCCTTCCATGTGTAAGCATTGGGTGCCTAAGGTACAGCTGCAGAACCCATCCACCAGAGCGCTCTACAGAACAGAGACACTCCTTCCTCACAGACACTTGGGGGAAGGCTGTCACCCTCCTGCCTTCCTCAGAGTGTGACCCCCTGCTGCTACCAAAAACCAGTGCATACACCCATCACTACTGCTCCTCTAAGATAGTAGGAGAGAGCCTACACCACACACTAGGTGACCGACTATCAGGACACCTGAGCTGAATCTATACAAGAATAGTGAATGGACTCACAGACTCACAGGCTCATATACCTGGCAACGGGTTTGGCAATCTGGTAACAGGACATTACTGCTTCAAAGGCTCCAATAATCAAGTTAGTTCACTCTAGTAGCCTATCTGGGTATATGGAAACAAAACAAAGCAAGACTCTAGGACATAGTGAGCAAACATAAAATAAATGCAGTAACTTATAGGTGACTCAGAGACAACAGTCTATATCAAACCACATAAAGAAGCAGACCATGATTGCTTCAACAAACTCCCAAAACAGAGAATCAAGGACTTTCCTGGATGAAGATGTTCTTGGAATTACCAGATATACAATACAAAAGACTAACATACAGAACTATTCAAGACATCAGGAATGAGATCAGGCAACACACACAAAAACCAAGGAACACACAGATAAAGCTGTTGAAGAAATTTAAAAAATTATTCAAGAACATAATGAAAAATTTAATAAACCGCAAGAATGCACAGAGAGATAACAATCAGAAATTCAGAAGATTAACAATAAAATTATAGAATTAGATCACTCAATAGAAAGTCCGAGGAGCAGAATTGAGGAAGTGGAATGCAGAATTTGAAAGAATGAAAACACTTGGCAACATTATATTTGAAGAAAAATCAAATTAAACAATTAAAAAAAATGAAGAAACCCTAAGAATCATGTGGGACTCTATCAAGAAGCATAACTTGTGAGTAACTGGATACCAGAACAGGGAAGGATGACAGAAAAGAGAGAGAGAATTGTTGAAGGTTTTTGGCAGAAGACTTCCGACATCGTGAAAAGGATATCTACCCAAGATGCTCATCGAACACTATACAAGGTAGATTCCAAAAGAAAGTTATCAAGACATATTATAATGAAACTTGCCAAAACCAAAGATAAAGAGAAAATTTTAAGAGCAGCCAGGGATAAGTGAAAAGCCACCTACAAAGGAGACTCAGTAAATTCGGACTACTTGGTAGAAACCATGCAGGCAAGAAGGCAGTGGGATGACTTATACAAACTGTTGAAGGAGATAAAGTGCTAGCCAAGAATCATATATCTGGCAAAACTGTCTCTCAAATATGAAGGGGAAATTAAGACATTTACAGATAAACAGAAGCTTAAAGAATTTGCAAAAACCAAACCAAAACTATAAAAAATACTACAAGGAATTCTCTGGTTAGAAAATGAATAATATGAAATATGAACTCAACACTAGAACACAGAACAGAGCAACTAGATATCAACTCAGAAAGGGAAATCACAAAAATAAATCAGGATAAAAAAACGTTCAAAACAGGGAATCAGTGATGTCATTATGTAAAAATGACATTAAATTAATAAAAAGGGACTAAATAAAGTAGGCATAGATCTTCCATATAGAGAGGAGATCAAGGCGATATAGGTAGATACAAGTTAGGTTTAAACTTAGAAAAATAGGGGTAAGTATTAAGGTAACCGCAAAGAAGACTAACAATCCTACACTTCAAAATAAAAAACAAGATGAACATAAAGACTCAGCAAAAACAAATTTGACCACAATGAAAAAGAGGAACACACAATTTACAAAGAAAAACTTCTCAGCACAAAAAAGTGGAAGACAGAAACTATCAACAACACACACAAAAAAAGGCATCAAAATGACAGCGCTAAACTCATACCTATCTATAATCACACTGAATGTAAATGGACTAAATGCACCAATAAAGAGAAAGAGAGTTGCAGAACTGATAAAAAACATGATCCGGCCATATGCGGCCTACAAGAGACATACCTTAAAGACACAAGCTAAAATTCAAAGGATGGAAAGAAATATATCAAGCAAACAACAATAAAAAAAAGAGGAGGAGTAGCAATGTTAACTTCTGACTATAGACTTTAAAGTTAAATCACCACAACGGATAAGGAAGGAGACTATACAATGATTAAAGGGACAATATACCAAGAGGATATTACCATATTAAATATTTATGCACCCGATGACAGGGCTTCAAGATACCTAAAACAAACTCTAACAGCATTGAAAAGTGAGACACATAGCTCCACAATAATAGCAGGAGCCTTCAACACACCACTTTCAGTGAAGGACAGAAAATCCGGAAAGAAGCTCAGCAAAGACTCGGAAGAGCTAAACGTCACAATTAAACAACTTCATCTCACAGACATACACAGAGCACTCCACCCAACAGCATCCAAGTATACTTTCTTTTCCAATGCACATGGAACATTCTCCAAAACAGACCACATATTAGGCCATAAAGCAAGCCTCAAAAGAATCCAAAACATCGAAATAGTACAGAGCATCTGACCATAAAGCCATAAAACTAGAAGTCAATAACAAATATCAAGGAAAAGAAATCAAACACATGGAAACTGAACAGCACTTTGCTCAAAAACGATTGGATTACAGAACAAACTAAGGATGGAATAAAGAAATTCATAGAATCCAATGAGAATGAAAACACTTCCTGTTAGAGCCTTTGGGACACAGCGAAGGCAGTGCTCAGAGGTCAATTTATATCAATAAATATACATATACAAAAAGAATAAAGGGCCAAAATCAAAGAATTATCCCTACAACTTGAACAAATAGAAAGAGTAGCACAAGAAACCCTCCGACACCACAAGAAAGCAAATAATAAAAATTAGATCAAAATTAAATGAAATAGGAAACAAAAATAATTGAAAGAGCGAAGACCAAAAGCTAATTCTTTGAGCAGATTAAGAAAATTGATAAACCACTGGCCAGACTGACAAAAGAAAAAGAGGACAGGAAGTAAATAACCCAAATAAGAAATGAGATGGGCGATATCAAAACAGACCCAAGTGAAATTAAAACAATCATAACACAGTACTATGAAAAATTGTACTCAAATTTGAAAACCTAGAGGAAATGCACAAATTTCTAGAAGCACACCACCTACCTAAACTAACACAAACAGAGACAGAACAACTAAATAAACCTATAACAAAAGAAGAGATGGAAAAAGCAATCAAAAAACTCCCAACAAAGAAAAGCCCTGGCCCTGGCGGCTTCACTGGAGAATTCTTCCAAACATTCAGAGAAGAGTTAACACCACTACTACTAAAGGTATTTCAGAGCACAGAAAACGAAGGAAAGCTCCCAAACTCATTCTGTGATGCCAGCATAACCCTGATACCAAAACCAGGTAAAGAGTCCACAAAAAAAGAAAATTACAGACCAATATCCCTCATGAACTTAGGCAAAAAAAATCCTCAACAAAATTCTAGCCAATAGAATTCAACAACGTATCAAAAAAATAATTCACCATGACCAAGAAGGATTCATACCAGGTATGCAGGGATGATGTAACATTATAAAAACAATCAATGTAATCCATCACACAAAACAAAAGAACCACATGATCTCATCAACTGATGCAGAAAAGGCATTTGACAAAGTGCAACACCCATTCATGATAAAAACTAGGAATAAAATAACAGGAATAGAAGGAAATTCCGAAACATTATAAAGGGCACTTATACAAAGCCAACAGCCAACATCATCCTAATTGGAGACAGACTGAAACCATTCCCATTGAGAACAGGAACTAGACAGGGATGCCCTTTATCACTACTCTTATTCAACACTGTGCTGGAAGTCCTAGCCAGAGCTATTAGGCTAGATAAAGAAATAAAAGGCATCCCAATTGGCAAAAAACCAAAAACCAAACCCAGTGCCGTCGAGTCTATTCTGACTCATGGTGACCCTACAGGACAGAGTAGAACTGCTCCATAGAGTTTCCAAGGAACGCCTGGTGGATTCGAACTGCCGACCCTTTGGTTAGCAGCCATAGCACTTAACCACTACACCACCAGGGTTTCCCCCAATGGGCAAAGAAGTAAAAATATTTCTGTTTGCGGATGACATGATCTTATACACAGAAAAACCCTGAAGAATCCTTAAGAAAACTACTGAAACTAATAGAAGAGTTCAGCAGAGTATCAGGATACATGACAAACATACATAAATCAGTTCCATTCCTCTATATCAACAAAGAGAGTGACGAAAAGGAAATCACAAAATCAGTACCATTTATAATAGCCCCTAAGAAGATAAACTACTTAGGAATAAATCTAACCAGAGAAGTAAAAGACTTATACAAAGAAAACTACAAGACACTACTGCAAGAAACCAAAAGAGACCTACACAAGTGGAAAAACATACCTTGCTCATGGATAGGAAGACTCAACATTGTAAAAATGTCTATTTTGCCCAAAGCGATCTATAGATACAATGCAATCCCATTTCAAATACCAGTGACATTTTTTAACGAGATGGAGAAACAAATCTCCAACTTCAAATGGAAGAGAAAGAGGCCCCGGGTAAGTAAAGTATTACTGAAAAAGAACAACAAAGTGGGAGGCCTCATTCTACCTGATTTTAGAAGCTATCATACCGCCACAGTAGTCAAAACAGCCTGGAACTGGTACAACAACAGACACATAGACCAATGGAACAGAATTGAGAATCCAGACATAAATCCATCCACATATGAGCAGCTGATATTTGACAAAGACTCCAAGTCTGTTAAATGAGGAAAAGACAGTCTCTTTAACAAATGATGCTGCCATAACCGGATATCCATCTGCAAAAAATGAAACAAGACCCATACCTCACACCACTCACAAAAACCAACTCAAAATGGATCAAAGGCTAATTATAAAATCTAGAACGATAAAGTTCATGGAAGAAAAAATAGGAACAACATTAGGATCCCTAATACATGGCATAAAAAGTATACAAAACATTATTAGAACTGCACAAACAGCAAAACAGGAATTAGATAACTGGGAGCTCCTAAAAGTCAAACACCTATGCTCATCTAAAAACTTCACCAAAAGAGTAAAAAGATTACCTACAGATTGGGAAAAAGTTTTAAGCTATGACATTTCCAATTAGCAGCTGATCTCTAAAATCTACATGTTAGTGAAAAAACTCAACAACAAAAAGACAAATAACCCAATTAAAAAATAGGCAAAGGATATGAACAGACACTTCACTAAAGAGGACATTCAGGTGGCTAACAGATACATGAGGAACCATTCCAACAAGGTTGGCATTAATCCAAAAAACATAAAATAATAAATGATGGAGAGGTTGTGGAGAGACTGGAACACTTATACACTGCTGGTGGGAATGTCAAATGGTACAACCGCTTTGGAAATCGATTTGGTGCTTCCTTAAAAAGCTAGAAATAGAAGTACCATACAGTCCAGCAATCCCACTCCTTGGAATATATCCTAGAGAAGTAAGAGCCTTTACACGAACAGATATATGCACACCCATGTTCACTGCAGTACTGTTTACAATAGCAAAAAGATGGAAACAATCAAGGTGTCCATCAGCAGCTGAATGAATAAATAAATAATGGTGTATTCACACAATGGAATATTATGCATCGATAAAGAACAACGATGAATCTGTGAAACATTTCATAACATGGAACAATCTGGAAGGCATTATGCTGAGTGAAATTAGTCAGTTGCAAAAGGATAAATATTGTATGAGACCACTATTATAAGAACTCAAGAAACAGTTTAAATAAAGAAGAAAATATTCTTTGATGGTTAAGAAAGGGGCGAGGGAGAGAGGGAGGGAGAGGGGGATTTACTAATTAGATAGTAGACAAGAACTAATTTAGGTGAAGGGAAGGACAACAGACAATATAGGAGAGGTCAGCGCAACTGGACCAAACCAAAAGCAAAGAAGTTTCCTGAATAAACCAAATGCTTCGAAGGTCAGCGTAGCCGGGACAGGGGTTCAGGGACCATGGTTTCACGGGACATCTAGGTCAACTGGCATAATAAAAACTATTAAGAAAACATTCTGCATCCCATTTTGGAGAGTGGCATCTGGGGTCTTAAATGGCAGTAAGCGGCCATCTAAGATGCAACAACTGGCCTCAACCACATACAGCAAAGGAGAATGAAGAACACCAAAGACACAAGGTAAGTGTAAGCCCAAGAGTCAGAATAGGCCACGTTAATCACAGACTACATCAGCCTGAGACCTGAAGAACTAGATGGTGCCTGGCTACAAGTGACGACTGCCATGACGGAGAACAACAGAGAATCCATGAAGGAGCAGAAGAACAGTAGGATGCAGACCCCAAATTCTCGTAAAAAGACCAGACTTAACGGTCTAACTGAGAATCGAGGGACCCTGGAGGTCATGGTCCCCAGACCTTCTGTTCGCCCAAGACAGGAACCATTTCCAAAGGCAACTTTTCAGACAGGGGTTGGACCAGACTATAAGACAGAAAATGATACTGGTGAAGAGTGGGCTTCTTAGACTAAGCAGATACACGAGACTATGTGGGCAGGTCCTGTCTGGAGGGGAGATGTGAAGGCTGAGGGGGATAGAAGCTGGCTGAATGGACAAGGAAACACAGGGTGGAGAGAAGGAATGTGCTGTCTCATTAGGGCGAGAGCAACTAGGAGTATACAGCAAGGTGTATATAAGGTTTGTATGAGAGACTGACTTGATTTGTAAACTTTCACTTAAAGCACAATAAAAATTTTAAAAAATCACCAAAATCTACAGATAAAAGAAGGCTGTCAATTACCCATCCATTTCAGCAAGAAGTTGATTTATAGTCTGCCTTGAATATGGATGCATTGGAGATTCAATTCTCTTCCCGCCAACAGAATCTAACTCATCAATAAATATAACACAAGGAGCATTTGCTTTTGCTTCCCCTAAGAAAACAGAAAAGATTCAAATAAGAAAGAAATCAACACTTTATGAACAAAAAACACAATATGGACAATTATCAAAAGCCAACAAAAAATTATAAAAGAGAAAACACATAAGAGAGATCATTTTTTAGAAGTGATTTAAGGGCATACAACAACAAAACAAATCCTAAAAAGAATAATATAAAATAAAAACAATTGAGTATTCATTCTTCTTAGTTATGCAAATTCCATATACAGTCAGATTTGAGGCTAATTATTCCTTAATTACATACTGTAGAACTGATGAATAAAATGAAAAACACTAAGAGCTTTTCAGCAACTCCCAACCTCATACAGCACTTCCCTAGCTCCACTGAGTGTTCTATTTAGAGAAACAGTACAGGTCTGTTTCAGCACACACAATAAGGTATCTTAAAACAAAACCCCATAATGGCTATATTTCAACCAACTACTAAGTATAAGTAATTAACAAAGAAAGGGTAAAGAACCCTCTTCCCCTAAAAATTAACAAAATTTAGCGTTTTTAAAAAGGTACACTAAGACATACTAAAAAGATTTCTGATCCGGCTGGCTCCCACACCCACAAACATCTCATCAAATTCTGATCCAGAAGCATAATAGAAAGGAACATCAGCTTCTCCAGCCACAGCTCGGGCAAGAAGTGTCTTTCCAGTCCCTGGTGGTCCAACTAAAAGAATTCCTAAAATAAAAAGCAAACAAGAACACTTCAAATTTTTAAAGAATCCCTTCATATCAACCTATAAAACAAATAACTATTAACTTATATAATATTTGAGCATAAAGGCACATCAAGGACAAATATTTAGAAACAACAGAACATATTTATCTCTGCTAATGATTCACTTCAGGGACTTCTAATAACCAATTTTCCCATGTCATTTCAGTACTACTTATGTTAACAACAGATAAGACAGAGAATCTTGAGGCAAAGGAATACTAACCCATTTATCACCAAACAACTAAGATTAAATTCAGATAAAAAGAGATTAAAAGACTAAACAACCAACCAAATGTAACGCACAAATCTAGACTGGATCCTTTTTTATAAAAAACAGGAATAAAAAAATTCTAAGAACATTTGGTGAAAAATTAAAAAAAAGACTGGATGGGTAGATTAAATTAAGGAATTCATGTTAATTTTCTTTGATTGGATAAGAAGATTGCGTTTATTTAGGACAATGTGCTTATTCTTAGATACATACATTATTTAGGTGTAAAGCAAGTTGATGTCACACACACACACACCCCAAAACCAGTTGCCGTTGAGTCAATTCCAACTCATGGCAACCCCATGTGTGTCAGGGCAGAACTGTGCTTCCCAGGGTTTTTAATGGCTGATATTTTGGAAGTAGAAAGCCAGGCCTTTCTTCTGAGGCATCTTTGGGGAGACTCGAACTTCCAATCTTTCAGTTAGCAGTAAAGCGTGTGAACCGTTTGCACCACCCAGAGATTCAACATACACATATAGTGAAAGCAAATATGACAAAATGCTGAATTTAAGTGGGTAGCATATGGCCGTTAATTACATTATTCTTTCAAGCTTTTACATGTTTCAAATTGTTCATAATAATAAAATTTAGGAAATCTGAAATACAGAATTTCTTATTTACATATAATCTTTTTGTAAATGTACAGACTATATTAAAAAGGGATCAAAACTATATTAATAACGCATTTTAACATAAAAAATCTTAATGGAGAACTCAAAAGTAGCCTTAAGACTATCCTAATACTATTTTAGTGAGGCCTAACTGATTTAAATCATCATTCTATCAATCTTTGTACATTTTATCTTGATTTCTCAGGATTTTTCCACAAATTTATAAAATATCCCTTGTGATGAGAAACGGGAAGCACGTATTTCTTTTATTTTTAACCCTAACTCTATACAATATTTTATTGCTGATTTATAAATGTACCCTAAACTTGTATAGGTTTAGGCAAACAAACACTGCCAATCACTGTCGAACTCTTATTAAAGATACTTGGCAACATAACATAAAAATGAGCCCTCCCCCTTTAGCTCAGCAAGTCCATTTCTAGAAATTTATTCTAATGAAATAATTTAAGCATGTGGGCAAAGTCTTGAGTTATTAAGATAATCATCATTGTGCTATTTTTGATAAGGAAACATTACAGACAATATAAATGTTAACTATTAAGAGGTCTGGCTAGGTAAATTATACTATAATCTTAAATTGTAAGGATATCATAAAGCTTTCAAAAATCATGTTGAGTAACTGATGAAACATCAAACCTAAATTTGGGTAACACTCTAGAAATAATTAGCCTGTATTCTTCAAAATGGATAAGACAATGAACCACAACTCTCCTTCCCCCCTGCCCCAAAAGAAAGCTCAGGAATTGGTTTAAATTAAAGGAAAAACTAAATGCAATGTGACATCCTGGAGAGGGAGGCCAGGACCACTGAAATTTGAATAAAACCAAAAAACCAAACATGTTGCCGTGGGGCGGTTTCCGACTCACAGCGATCCTATAGGACAGAGTAGAACTGCCCCACAGGGTTTCTAAGGAGAGGCTGGTGGATCTGAACTACCAACCTTCTGATTTGCAGCTGTAGCTGTTAATCACTGCACCACCAGGGCTATGAAATTTGCATATGAACTGTAAATTTGATAATAGTTTTATATTGATATTAAATTTCATTTTAATAATTGTTCTGTGCAGTGCCATGGATCACTTTTGTGTGGCCTTTCTAGCTTTGCTCTTGTAACTCTCACCAAAGTGATTCTCTCACCGAATCTCGGTAGAACTGTGTAGATATGGTAATTGTGGCCCACCAAAGGGAATGGTTTGTCTTGCCATCCTGCTGGGCCTGAAGTGAGTCACCCCAGAGGCAGGAAAGAAGAGAATCCCACTACCACCAAAGAAACTCAGACAGGAGCCAGCACGTCCCTTGGACCTGGCATCCCTGCACTGAGAAGCTCCTGGAAGCAGAAGACCAGAGAGACGGAGTGAGCTATAACACTGAAGACAGTGAAAAGCAGTGGCAAGAGTGATCCATCAGCAGGAGACAGTACGGTGGGCTTCCTGGTCCACAGAGAGAGAAAACTGGGTGCCTTCAGGCAGAGGCCTTAGGTATATGAGTTCTGTGTGGCAACTGCAATGACTTATTAAACCCAGCGGAGAACTAGAGAGTGCCGTGGGAGAGAGAGTTGGCGTCAGAATTGGTAAAGATGGCAGAGAAAGAACACGTTTGACCTCTGCCTCCTGGGAATAAGCCTTGGGCTACTGGTCTTGATTCTCCTTTCCCCTATGAAATTAGAAGGGGTCAGACACTGCTGCCGAGCCATTTCTACAAACTGGAATTTACATTTTAAAAAAGTCCTTATTTGTCAAGAAGGGAAAGTGTTGACATCTTGTGGGGTTGGTAACCAATGTCACAAAAGGGTATGTGCACTAATTGTTTAAAGAGAAGCTAGTTTGTTCTGTAAACCTTCATCTAAAGTACCATAACAAAAGAAAAAAAAAATGTCCTTATTCTCAGGAAATACACATTGAAGTTTTTCGGGGTAGAGGCATACAATGTTTACAACAACTTACTCTCAAATGGTTAAAAAAAAATACATGTATATAAACAGATAAAGTGAATGATAAAGCAAATGGGGCAAAAAATCCTAACAACTGTTGAGTCTGGGTTAATGGTATTCAGGAGGGGGATTCTTTGTACTATTCTTCCAACTTAAAGTTTGAAATAAAAAATAAAATTTTAAATTACACAAAAAGGTTAGAGTGTATGTTCAGAATATTTTTTAAAAAATAGCAAATACAGAACTAAATTTTAATCAGTTAAATCTGATATAAGTTAAAGTAGTAATATATTACAGTATTATTTTTTAGATGAAATCATGGTAAAGGGAAGATACCTTCCTTACCTTTTGGAAGTTTACCTCCAAGCACAGTAAATTTTTGTGGATTTTTCAAGAATTCAACAACTTCCTGTAATTCTTGTTTAGCTTCTTCCACCTAAATTGATACAATTTACCAAATAATTTTAAAGAATAGATCAGGTTATCAGAGTTTCTATCAAGCTCCTAAATATAATGTGGATTTTGAATTAGACTTTCCAAGTATATATGTTTTAAACACTCACACAAACAGTTCTCTCCTGACTCTTACTTCAAATCATGCAGTCTCTTTACTATCCCAAAAAACCATTTCGAGCTGCTTACAGTTTCTCATGACATAGTGCTTCCTCCAGTTAACAAGGAGTGTTTTATTCAAAACTCTAGTTAAATATGTCAGTAGCATTTGATATGAGCGAAAAAGACTCACCAAGCAAGTTCCAAATCCAGAATTATTTTGACTTGGTTATGAGACCTCCAAGGCAAATGTGGTTTGTGTACTTACTACGTGTTCACAATAGGTAACTCCGTGTCTTAAGTTATAACACTAATTTGTGATTATAAGGTTATTTCATCATAAGGGATTACTACGAGGTAATAAATGATTCAGCTCCTAACAAATATCATGAGACAGTGTCTAAAATTAACTCATAGTGTGCTGATAAAAAGTTTGTAAAAAGTTGTAGCAAAAAAAAAAGGGGATTAGAAGTCAGAAAAATAACCATTTAATCCCCATAATATGAAATTTTTCAGACTTGAAATCCCCAGCAAGAATAAAGTCAAAACTGACCAACATGGATGGCAGGTGAAACAACGGGGCAACTTAAAAAACTCTGGTATAAGATAAAGAAAGATGCCTATCTGACTTGATTTGTAAACTTTCACTTAAAGCACACACACACACACAAAAAGATGCCTATCAAAAAAGGTAAGCAATTTTTCTGTTGTCACAAATGCAAACATCTATGGAGTTTGAAAGATAACAAAAATGAACATGGAAGGCCAGACGTATAACAACAGTGGTCACAATACAATGACTTGGAGAGCAAATGTCTATTAAAGAAGGCAACAACAATGACTTGGCTCTACCAGGCTGCTGTTACGTAGGACTATAGGACCAGTGGTCCAGGCATTTGTTTTTTAAGAAGGAAGGGGGAAAGAGACCCCAGAAATCTTCCAATTTAAAAATGTTAGCTACCAATTTAAATTTTAAAATGAATGTGTGTGTGTTACATGTATATTTTAAACTACACTGGCCAAATAATACATCTGTTAACCCAATTCAGCTCACTGGCAACCAATTTGTAACCTTATGTTAGACAACAACTTTAAGTAGCTCTCAGTGAGAGAAAAGAACTCATGTTTATTGGGCAGGGTTAAAAAGAAACGACTTGAGAAAGTGCCTGCTAAAACATAAAACGGTTTTGGACCAAAGAGCACTCTGAAAATCTAAAACTGAAGTCCAATTATCTTATAGGAAATTTCCCAGAAATATTTCCAGAAAATATCACAATCGTTAAAGAGTAAGCACGGTTTTCATTAGACTTCTAATGGTCTTTGAAAGTTATTCTGATTAAATTATTTTTAATTTATGAAAATTTTATAAAGCTAATGGTTAAATGCAATTTGTCCACCCTAACACCTGAGAAAAATACATACATATAGTCACCAAGTGACATGTAAAAGAATATTAACAGCAGCACTACTTAAGCCAAAAACTAGAAACAACCCAAATGTCCACCTGAAGTGGAAAGAATACAGTATTGTGGTATTCATATACTGGGATACTACACAGTAGTGAAGCAGCCCTGGTAGTACTGTGGTTAAGTGCTTGGCTATTAAACAAAAGGCCGACAATTCAAACTCACCACCTGCTCTGCAGGAGAAAGATGTGGCAGTCTGCTTCCATAAAGATTTACAAGCTTGGAAACCCTATGGGGTAGCTCTACTCTGTCCTATAGGGTTGCTATGAGTTGGAACTGACTTGAAGGCAATGGGCTTGGTATACAGCAATGAGAATGAATGAACCACAACCCTACATAACAGTATGGATGGCTCTCACAAATATAATGATGAGTGAAAAAAGGCAGACGCAAAAGAGGGCATACCACACATATTAAATTTATATAAAATTCAGTAACAGGCAAAATTAATGCATGATATTAGACAGGATATCATTATTCCTGTCATGTTGGGAGACAGTGTCTAAAAAGAGGCACTAGAGTCGCTATGAGTCGGAATTCGTGAGCAACGGGTTTGTTTTTTTAGGAAGGTTCTGGTAATGTCCTACTTCTTGAGCTGGGTACTGATAACATAGATGTGCTCACTTTGTGAATTTACTGAGCTATTATACATTTATGATTTGTGCACTTTCCTGTAAATATGTTAAGATTCAATATAATTTTTTTAATTTATAATAAAGAGCATTTTTTTTAAAGTTTTCAAAGAAATCTATATATTAAAATAAGATCAATGTGTTTGTTCACAATAATGGACGTAATGCCAACTCTGAATTGTAGGAATAAAAAAAAAAAGAGATTAAACATCATCTACTACTCAAATAAACTACATATTCTCTCCCTAACTTATATGCCAAGAGAATTCTTAGTTAATATAAGATCTGTGAGGGAAAGCAGGGTTTGGGGATGAAAGCAACGAATATAAAAAGCCCTTATTAATATTGTTAATGCCCCCAAAACCCACTGCTGTCTAGCTGATTCTGACTCATAGAGACCCTGTATGACAGAGGAGAATTGCCCCATAGGGTTTCCAAGGCTGTGGTCTTTAGGGAAGCAGACTGCCACATCTTTCTCCAGTGGAGCACGCTGGTAGGTTCAAACCACTGACCTTCTGGTTAGCAGCTGAGCACTTAACCACTGTGCCACCAAGACACCTTATTTTTAAGGCAGCTATATGGGGTCACTATGAGTCGGAATCGACTTGACGGCACTGGGTTTGGTTTTTTTGTCTCATATATCACGTGGAAACCCTGGTGGCGTAGTTGTTAAGTGCTATGGCTGCTAACCAACAGGTCGGCAGTTCGAATCCGCCAGGTGCTCTCTGGCAACTCTATGGGGGCAGTTCTACTCTGTCCTATAGGGTCGCTATGAGTTGGAATCGACTCGACAGCAGTGGGTTTGGGCTTTTTTGGTTATATATAATATGTCTATATATTCAGAAATCCTGGGCAAGGGATGAGATTCCTAAACATGTCCTTTAAGATGTGTTAGATTCATGGGAGCCCCATGCGCAACTAAATGAAATGCCGTTCCAGCATCACACCAACCTCCACTGTGCGTGATGTACATTAGCCAGGAATGGAACTGGTCTCCCATGAGGAACGTGGGAATTCTTACCACTGAACCAATACCCTTATAAGACTTGTTAGGATTGATCACAGGTACTACCTAGTAGTAAAAATGGCAAAACTGTTCTGGTAAATGCCGGTAAACTGAATTACTTTGCTCTATAAAAATTTAGATTTTGTAGCAATTATAATACTGATTTGTTTTAGCATGGAAAACTTTGCGAGGACCTATCTTAATTGTGATGAACTCAATTCCTTCTATAAGGTTCAGTCATCAGCAGGCCTTTTTTAGCTTTGGATTCAGAAATCCCTTCATCCCAAAAGAAATGTGATATAATCAGTGACTAAGTATATACATTGCAGGCAGAAAGAATCAAAGAATGCCCTAGCTGACTACAGCCTCAATACTGGCTTCAGTTTAGAGTAGGTGCTGATTGCTGACCTCATACAGAATAAGAAAGGTCCTCTGCACTCACTCATGTTTTCAAATACACTTAAACTTCATTGGGATATCTCACTTATAATATAATAACATGCTTGAAACAGAATTCACAATCTTCCTCCTCAAAATCTGTTCTACCCATAGTCTTTTTCATCTCAATAAATGACAACTCCATCATTCTAAGTGTTCAATCTAAAAATCTTGTGGTCATTCTTGACTCTTCTTTCTCTTATACCCCACATCCTAATCCATCATGAAATCTTGTTGAACCTACCTTTAAAATATATATTCAGAATCTAACTACTTCTCACCGATTCTTCTGCTACCACATTGGTCTATGCCACCATCATCTCTTGCCTTGACTATTGTCAGACAATAACCTGAACACCTCATTTAAAACTGCCACTGCTCTTCCAGAACTTCCAATCTCCTTTACCCTGCTCAGTTTTTCCCCATAACACTTATCACCTCTTAAAATACTTCATTATTTCATTTAGCATATTATTGTTCAATTCCCAACACTAGAATTTAAGCTCCATGAAGGCAGAGTTTTCTTTTTTTGTTCTATCCCAGCACCTAAAAAGGGCCTGACACTTAACAGACACTAATAAATATTTGTTACACAAATGAATTAGTTAATTATTTGTCTATAAACTAGCATTCATTTATTCTATTTATTTAAGAAATATATATTGTCTAATATGTTTTGGATATTGGTGTTACAAATAAGAGGAATAGGTGAGAGAAATACCATTATTATCTACTATGTGCCAGGCACATACATTATCTGTGAGAGTCCAAAGTATCTTGCTCAAGGTCACAAGGCCAGTAAGTGGCAAAACTAAATTTAAAACCTTAGTCTGTCTCTAAAGTTCACATTCATTCCACTACATTCAGCTGTTACTTCACAAATCAATACCAAGGCCTATCATGCTACTGTCATTTACCCAAAAATTAAAGTTTCTAAGACTTCCGGATGCAATTTTACCTGTTCTAGAATAACCTTTACAATCAAATGTTAACCTTACGCAGAATAACAATTAGATAACTGTTTAAAAAGTGGCAAGGAAAACTTTCGAACTTACTCCTTTAACATGTTCAAAGGTGACGTTTTTCATTTGGACAGGATCTACTGCAGAATCAAGCCCTGTTGTCGTCCGGAAGCGGACTAAAGGGAAGACGAGAATACTTCATATTGACAGATTCACAATACTATAAACAACTTATTTTATAGGTGCAAGAAAGCAAAGTCCAGAAAACTTAAATGTCTAAGCAAACTAAGGTCACAAAAAGTAAGTCAGAGAACTAGAAGCTACATTTTCTGGGTCTCTCAAGTATGTTTAAGGACTAAACAATTTTCATTAAAACAATACCTTTGTACTTTTCCAATAAAAACCAAAAATTATTCGCCTCTTCTCCTTATGACATCTAATTGATAGGAATCTTAAACAGTGGTTCTCAAACTTCAGTGTACATAAGAATCACTTGGAAAACATGTTAAAATGCAGGTTCCCAGGTCACGACCCAGAACTTCTAGTTTGCAGGTCTGAGACAGAATCCAGGAAAGCTTGCATTTTTAACAAGTATCCTTAGTTATTCTGGTACAAGTGGTCATGGATCTACACTTTAAAGTGCACTGCCTTAAACACGGCACAAAAAATTGGCACAGATGTTAAAAGAAAAAAAAAAAGGTGAGGCTTAACGTATTATTTTACTTTTCATGTAGCCTTCTTCCTCTGACAACTAGTATTAGTTGCTGTCAGATGATATATCAATAATGACCTCATTAAGTATAAGAAGGGTCATAAAAAGTTCAGTACAATTAAACATATGAGATCGACTTTGGGGAACTATTACAAAGCTTTCCTAAATCTCTCCTCAAGTAAAAACTTCCAAACTACAGCAACTACAAAAGAGTAATGAGAGCAATTTCTAATTTCCTCAGAAGAGGCCAAAAATATTATCTTTATGATGGATTGAAACTGAGAAGCAAAACAAACATTTAAAACATTAAAAATATGTAAGTTGGGACAACAAATTTAAAACATTAGTTCTAGAATGGACACTAATGGTTTTAGTCTATCAAGTTACTTTTAAGGATCTATATAGTCTTAATAAACGATGCAAATAAATTTGTGTGAGAACCATCTGGACCTAATAGAATATAATAATTACACAAAGGCAATGCCTTTCATAGTTTAATAATGCTTTCCTTGATAGTACACACGAATTAAAAAACATACAAAAATAATCAGAGCTCATTCCGTGCCTTCCTTCCCTGCTGATATCACTCCTATTGTCCCTAAAATGGTTCTTCTTTGGAAAAAAAAAAAAAATAGGCAGGAGAAGGTGAATCTAGAAATAAAAAGCCATTTCTGGATGTTAAAAAGTCATTCCAGGTTTAATGCCTCAAAAAACATAAAAAATATCTGGGGCTACATGCAAATTCTGGGATGAATTCCTGATCCAGGTCAATTAACATTCTCCATTGTACATTTTTTTTTTTCTCTCATAGTAGCCAATCATAAAGCGAGTATGAAACGTAGGGTGAAAACCAAATGGTAGTTAAAAAATTACCTGAAACCATTTCAACCTGGCATTATCACTTTGTTTTAGATGGGTGAACTGAAAAATACTAATTGGGAGTTAAATACTAATTAAGAAAAAAATTCAATATATTAATTTTTCTTTGAAATAGAAGACTTTCACTTTGTAATGCTATTGTAAAATTCTATAGAATTTTTAAATTTTATAACTGGACAGCAATCTAAAAATCTGGGAGATTAATATATTAAAGTTGAACTAACGTCTTTTATTCTAATACAATCCCTGGAATAGCAACAAAATAATAATTTTTCTCAAAAGCCCTAAAAATAAGGAAGAATTTTTCATTTTTATTTTCAATGGGAAGTTAGAATTTTTACACTGTCCAAAAGAACTGTTTTTGGAATCCAGCAAGCGATGTAAATACAGTAAGTCCTCTGATACTGGAGACTGTATGAATCATAACAGATTGAAACTCTTCTACCTCATTGCAAAAACAAATCTCAAAGTAACCCAAACTGAGAAATCTTGACTTAGGAATGAAAAGTCTACATCCTAGAACTGATTTTTCCCTCTAATTTGTAGGTAGACTAACCATGAAAAGGAAATGAGTATTTAAAAAATATATAAAAAAATAACAAATCCAATAAATAAAGAGACTTTACCAGACAAAAATGGGTTTTTTAAGAGTCCATAAATGCCAAGCAACAGTAGAACAAGGAGAAACAGCCGAGTTCGCCTTAGGGAATCTGAAGGGGGAAGCAAAAGCCTTAAATCAAATGACAATGAAACATGATAGCTCAATGAAATGCAAATATTAGGTTGTTGTGGTAATCATGTTTCTTTACATGGAACTTTGGAACTTGGTATTCTTTTGCACAACTGCCATGATTTTCTTTCAGCATCCTACTGTCAAAAAGCTCACAAAGCTACTGGGGTTAGACGCACACTCATACTTCTGTCCCTGACTCTGATTTCTCTCTTGAGAAAGTGAATGTGCCGGCAGACATTTTCTCTTCCACACCGCTTAAGTTGTGAATACAGTGGCGGACAATCAATGCAAAGACAGACTATAGTATCAAATTAACCTACCATTGGTTTTTTGTGTCAGCGCTTGAGCTTTCAGAAAACCCTCTGCAAAACCAGTTTTAAATGCATCTTGGTGAGCTTCAGGTATATTTTTGGTTTTCATGAGTTTGTCCAAACTTTCAACATCTGATCCTCTGTCCCGCAAAAGAAACCCCTAAGTACAGAAACAATGTATTAGTATTCGTTGGTTATATAGATAGTAAAACTCTTCAGCAATATTGGGAACACCCTAAAAAATTCACTAAAATTCCAGAATCTTTAATTTTTACTGTCAGAGGGAAAAATTAGATTTAAGACTCAAACAAAGAAACACTGAATCATTGAGCAGGAAACTAACACTAGACTCATGCCTACATCAACCAGCTAATATAAAGAAAGTGACAACACTCTCTGCAAGAACACTACACCGAAACAGTTAACAGGGCAGCTGTTGACTTGAGATTCCAATGGCGTGATGCTCACAACCTTTATCTCTGCTGAAGTTAATGCCTCATCAATTTATTAAATAAATGTTTACTGAGAGCCTTTCATATGCTCAGCCCTATGTAAGTTCTGAAGATATAAAGACAAACAGATCACTGGTTTGAAAGTTTTCAGTCTACTAGGCAGAAAAATTTAAACAAGTGTTTTAAATTACATAGATATTATGCTAGAATTAAGTGTGAGGTATGGTGGTAAAAGAAATGCTTCTGGGCAGTCCTACTCTGTCCAATATGGTTGTTATGAGTCGAAATCAACTCGATGGCATTGGGTAATATAGCCCCAAAATATATAAAGTAGAAACTGACAGAACTACACAGATAGAGACAAATGCACAAACATAAAGTTTAACATACCTCTTATTGCTAAAACTGCTAAAAACGAGCAGACAAAATTATCTGGAGGGATACAGAAGCTTGGAAGCCGGTTAGTGACCCTGACCAAGGACACTGCACTCAACAGGTACAGAATCCACATTCTCTGCAAGCACAGAGGGAACATTTCCAAAACAACCCGACCACTGAAGGGACCACTTACAAGTTTTCACAGACTCCAGGGGACTGAAACCAGAGTTTGTTCCTTGACCATGACACACTTAAGCTTGACATAAATTTAAAGAAAGATAACGAGAAAAGCCCTCATATATTTGAAAATTTAAAAAGAAAAAAAGAAATGCTTCCTATGAAAGTCAAGGAAAGGCCTTGCAGAGAATAAGACATGTAAGCCACAGGGAACAAACGTGAAAATCTGACACAGGAATGAAACAACAACCTCTGGTGCTCAAGAACTGCAAGCAATTTTATATGACAGAAATTCAAAATGCCAAGAGGAAAAGTCAGGGTAGAGAGTGGACGGCATATTGAAAGAGGAGGACAGAAAAATGGTAGGCAGAGATCAGTTGATGAAATGCCCTATATCCCATGTCAGAAGTTTTTCAATAAAGCAGAGCAATGCAAGTAGATCACCATTTTAGAAAGGCTAGTTGGTGGCTAGACTGGAGGCAGCAAACCTAGAGGCAAAGAGACTAAAAGAGTGCTTATTAGAGTAAATGAGGCAAAAAATGGCTACAGCTTATTTATGGCAGTGGAACTGCAGATGAGGAGAAAAAAAGATTTAAGAAATATTTAGGATATTAGATCAACAGAACTTTAGTGATCAATGGATGTGGGAGTGAGGGAAGATGGCTATCATGGATTAAATAGTGTCCCCCCAAAACATGTGTCAACTTCGCTAGCCTGTGAGTCCCAGTATTGTGTGGTTGTCCAGCATTTGTGATCTGATGTAATTTCCCTATGTGTTGTAAATCCTAATCTCTGCCTGTGGTTAATGAGACAAAATCAGGTTATGTTAAAGAGGATTAGGGTGGGATACAACACCCTTATGCAGGTAAGGGGATCCCTGATCCAATGTAAGGGGAAAGTCCCTGGGGTGTGGTCTGCATCACCTTTTATCTTATAAGAGATAAAAGGAGAAAGAAAGAAGCAAGCAGATAGGGACCTCATCCCACCAAGAAAGAAGCGCTGGGAGTGGGGCCTGTCCTTTGGACCCAGGGTCCCTGCACTGAAAAGCTGGCACCCTGAATTTGGACTTCTAGCCTCCTAGACTGTGACAGAACAAATTTGTTTGTTAAAGCCATGTACTTGTGGTATTTGTTATAGTAGCACTAGATAACTAAGACAATGGACAAATCTATGTTGATCACCAGATTTTGGGCTTGGGTGAACGGGTAGATGCCACTCATTAATATAGAGAACACATAAGAAGGTGCAGCTTGGTGGGGAAAAATCTGAGGGATTTTTGTGAAACAGGCAAGTTGACAGGAAAGTCCTACACCCAGATGAGCTGTAGCTATAATGATTACACAGGTTATTAATACCTTATCATAGGTGGAAAGCCAACAACACAAAGCAAGTATTAAAGGTCCTCGTTTTAATAATTTGAAAATTACTGCTTTCTGGACACCCCTCTCCCCCCAAAGATCTAATTACCTTCACAAATGATGGTGCTATATGCTGTGCATCCGCTAATCTTTCAGAGGTGGACTGTAGACGTCGTGTTCGTGATTTCAAAGTTTTAAAACCCCGAGACTGTATAAGAACTGAATAAAACAGTATCATTTACTTTTCATTATACATTTTACAAGGAAAAAAGTACCTAAGATTCAAAGCTCTGACACCATACACGTATAACCTACTTTATAAACTTATTTTTTGACAGTTCTTTTACCTGACTCTTAAACACGCTTTACAGTTTTCTTCCATCCTTTTTATAAAAAGAATCTCAAACATCCAATTTATTCATGATTAAAGGGGGAAAAAGAAAATATAGAAGAGGATTTTACAACATAATTTGGGGGGGAAAAAGAGGTAGCAACTCTGATAAAATCATCACCAAACCCACTGCCAACGAGTCAATTCCAACTCATAGCGACCCTATAAGACAGAGTAGAACTGCCCTATAGGGTTTTCAAGGAGCAGCTGAACTCTTCACCACTGTGCCAGCAGGACTCTGAAAATTCTGACAGTTTCCCAAGAAAGCCAAGTCACTAAAATCAGTTGAATCTATACAATTAATTTTACATTTTTCTCGATAATTACAAAATCTAAAAAAAAAGGTAAAAGAGTATTAAGTTAATACTCAACTTTTCCTAATTCCCCAAACTCCAATCCCACTTGCCAAAAGTAACCACGGTTAACAATTTCATGACTATCTTCTATGCTTGCAAACACACGTTTTATACAAAAACTACTCTGGAAACTGTACATAATTTTCTGCAATTACCTTATTTCACTTAACAATATATTGCAGTCAATTTCAAAGCAGCACAAATACTGCATTTAGTTTAATGGGTGTTTATAGTTTCCCAGTTTATGAGATTTCTATAATTTATTTGACAATTTCCTTAAAATGGGCCTTAGATGTTTCCTGTATTTCATTGCTAGAATACAGCAATAAACATCATTGTACAAACATCCTTGAGAGCACATGTAGATTAAATTCCTAAAAGTGAAACTATAAGGTGCAAATTTTGTTAGACGCTAAGAAATTGCCCTGCACAAAGGCTTTTATCAATTTATGCTACCACCAATAAATGGGTGTCCTTGCCAACAATGAATAATATAAATCTTTTAAATTTGAAAGGCAAAAATCTGATGTGCAAAAAAAAAAAAGTTATTTTCAATCGCACTTCCCTGATTATGAGTGAGGGAAATTTTTGAAAACTTTTTTTGTACTTTTACTGAACTACTTTTATTTCTTTAGTGAGCTGACCATTCATGTGTTTTGCTTATTTTTTCCTATTTTTATTTATTTGTATAAGACTATGGATGTTGTGGACAGTAACCTTTAGTTATATATATTGCAAATAATTAATCTTATTAAGGAAGACAAATCAGAATAACATAATAAATCTATTATTTTTTTCAAAATAAGACATACAGTTGTTGCTTCATACCTGGCCAGTACTGAAGATCTGAACAAATGCTTTGAAGAGTTCTTGGATGTCGTCTGTACAAGCAAGATGAACGTAAAGTACTGAATATGTCAAAGTAACCTGGAAGGAAATTGAAAAAAAAAAAAAACTAATTGCCAAACAAAAAATAATTATATAGGAAAGATCACAATTTTATCAAATATTACAAAAATCAAAATTTAATGAGTTTCACCTAGTATTTGCCCATGACATGACTCTCCTTCTATAACACTATCTAAAGTGTTGCTATTTAGTATCCAATCATGAACTCTCACAGTTCTTCAGTTTACTATGTCACTTGTCCGTTAGACTATGTATTTTATCTGGTATACAAATATAACTATCAAAGAAACTAAACCCAAATCAATAGAGGTAAAAGATACATATGTTTAAAGTTACTTTCAGTTAAGAGCATAGAGAGATAGAAACAATTCCAAAAGCTCCAGTGTAAAATGTGATAGAGCACTGCAAACCAGAGCTACTGTTATCCTTCTCTCTTAAAGTTTCCAAAAGAGTCATTTGGTATGAAAAAAGTTCTTTCTACAGCTGTAAACCACAAATACTTCGGTGATCCTTCCTAACTCCTATTCTTGACTGATAGGCCCCATTCCACTTTACATCACTGATCCTAGAATATTAACAATAGAAAGAAACAGCAGTCAAGTGCCTAAACGTTTGCACCACCCAGGGACTCCTTTACTATCCTACAGCCCTTATGTGAAATGAAGGCAAATAAAGAGTGAAGAGTTAGTAAATGAACTAAGCTTCCACAAAATACAGCTCTGATTCAAACCTCTGTCAGAAAACTGATCAAACCTGCTCTTTTGTTCCTAGGCTTTTATAACTTGTATTGACTTTGTTTCTTAATGTTCTTACATTTCTATAAAACACATTTCGATAATCTCTAACATTCCTTGTTTTTAGTACCAGCCAAAAAGAAACTCATGAAATTGACACCCCTTTCAACAGACTGTAGTACAACCCCACTGGAGAAAGGTATCATGTTTGGTAAGGTAGAGGGTCACAGAAAGAGAGGAAGACCCTTGATGAGATGGATTGACAGAGCGGCTATAACAATGGGCTCAAACATAGCAACAATTTTAAGGATGGCATAGGAGCAGGCAGTGTTTTGTTCTGTTGTATATACGGTCGCTATGTTATTATAATACTAGATTGTTCTAAGACTCAACAAATTTGTAGACATTCCATAAAAGAAGGGTCCGTGACTGTCTCTTCATCAATGAACTCTTGGTGATTACTATATTACCTGGAATCCAATAAATGTCACCTAAATTAAAACAGAACAAAAAAAAAACACTCATCTAAATGCAGTGTGGTGTGCTAGATTGGATTGGATCCTGGAACAAAAAAAGGACACTAGTGGAAAAACTTCATTTGGTGAAATTCAAATAAAGTCTTTAGTTAAACGTATTGTACCAACGCTAACTTCTTAGTTTTGACAAATGAACCATGGCAATATAAGGTGAACATCAGGCAACATTAGGCAAAGGGTATACTGAGAACTCTCTGTATTATCTTTACAACTTTTCTGTAAATCTAGATTATCTCAAAACAAAAAATAACAAGAATAAAACAAAAAAACCCACTTCAGTAAAGAATCTGGCCCATAGCAAATGCTAATAAATGTACTACAACTATTACTATAAAAAAAAAAAAAAAATTTTTTTTTTTAGCACTAAAATAGTTTGTTTTAATTGGAACCCAAAAAATGCATTAACGTACCATACTTATTTTCAAAGAAGGACTGTGCAGAGACGTGAGATGTATGCCAATGGGAAGGAATTTTTTTGCCTTTAAAAAATCCAGGAAGTAGATTGTCCACAAGTTGATCAAGCTGTCCAATTTTTAATTCAGATAATCCAAGGTCCCGTAAGTTAAGTACAGGCTGTAATATATGAAGTCAACATGTAATCATTAGTATTATTATCATATTTAAAGAGAAGTCATTATCAAATGAAATAATACAAGTTTAAAAAATCTAACAAATGCACTGATTTCCTTTCTTTTTTAAAAAAAATTAATTCATGCAAATATTTTTATGGTTCCAGTTTTACTGAAGTCAGTCACATGACAAAAGTAAAAAATGTATTGCCAATGACATCCTTAAAATAAAGAGATGATGCACGAGGAGAAAAAAGTCACTTTTTTCCATGCAAACAAAAACCACTGAATCTAAGTAAGCATTAAGGAGCCCTGGTGACTGCAGTGGTTAAGCACTCAGCTGCTAACAGAAAGGTCAGTGGTTAAGCATTATCATTCATAAAATCAAGAGAAATGCCTCATTTTTTTTCCTTCTTTTTATGTAAGGAACTCTGATCTACAGCTAGTCTACCAATTGTCAGTGAAAACATTTATAATGGTACAGTATGAGAGTACTTGCTGAGTTAAAGGGTATGTGAGGGGGCTTTTCCTAACACTGTGGAAATGATATGAGGTCAAAGGCAAGGCTCCTGAGTTGGGAAAACTCCAATCAAGTGATAATCCTCACTAGTCCACAGATGTTTAAAGCTTCCCCTTGCTCCTGATATACAAACGAAAGCCCACTTGATAAAGAAAGGGTACGCTCTGTTACTGCAGGACATCTCACTCCTCCAGCCTCTCTGTTAAGTTCTTCCTTGAATGAAGAGGTTCTAAAATTACCCATATCTAACTTCTAACAAGGATAGAAATTGAACAAAGTAAAAAATGTGTGAAAACCAGGCAAGGAAATGTAGTTACATTTAAACAGTTCTAAAGTAACTACAAACATGGGAGCTATTTTCTTATCCACATGAGTTGACAGGGAGATACTAAAGACCAATTACATGTTACTCAAGCCCCAAATGGCTAAAGCTTCAAGTACATACAGCAGAAATAAACAGAACAAGAAAAGTATCAACTTCTTATAAATGATATAAAGAAAGATCCATGAATTATGTAAGTATGGAGTTAAATCTGAGGGTCTGTTACTTATTAGCTATGCGACAAGTCACTCATATTCTTAGAATTCATTTCCTTATTAATAAAATGTCTATGAAATATGCCCTGCCTATTTCACAGGGTGATAGTAAGGACCAAAGGCATAGACTGTGTTTTACTCATCCACATATCCTAACATATGATATGGTGGTACTCAGCAAAAGATACCTGAATGTATCATAGGAAGATACTAGAGGATAGAGAAGATCGAATGAGTGAGAGAGAAGGCTGATGGACAAGTGATGGACGGTAAGAGCCTGAACTAAGCCTTGGTCAAGAAGGACAGAAGTAACAAATCACAGGCCACAGATATCTGAAGAAACAGTGTATAGGGACTGAGAGGGAGAAGGGTTCTGGATGGCTATCAGTTATCACTATATTGCCTCTCAGTTCCTCTTCACCATTTTTGTCAGCTCCCTGAAAATGTATCTAAACCCTGTAAATATTTTCCCTTTGTCAGCTAGAACAACACTAAACTTTGTCTGTAGAGAGCACTGGAGAGACACTGTAGGAGAAGGGGTTTTGGTTGTGCTCACTCAGAAGGCTCTTGCCTACAGTGTCTAGGGTTTCTCCAGCATCTGGCTCCTGCCTTTAGTGCAGTTTCTCTAAAGCCTGGCTCCTGCAGCGAAGTGGCCAGAAGCAGCCACCAGCTTCCCCAGGCACCACTCTGCAGTGGGTAGTCCTGCAGTAGAGTTTCTTTGGCAAGACGCAGTCACATAAACAGCTTTCCTGGCTACTCTAGAGGAGAGAGTAAATGGAATACTCTGAAATTACTAAAAGTTACTAAAAACATAGAAAATGTATGGCATAACAAGTTGTTCGTAATAGACTATTTATTGAAAAAAGTGTGATCTAAATCAGTATGTACAGAGAGCATAAAAGAAAAAAAGACCTGAAATACAAATACCAAAATGTTAACGGCATTGAATGGGATCGCAGGCATTTTTATTTCTTCCATCTACATTAATATTTACCAGAATTTCTAAAATGAGCATAATTTTCCCACAGGTAGCAATTTTGGTACATGTAGTGTCTGCAGTAAGAAGGCTCACTTGGATTATAATTTGGAAGAAGTGTGTCAGGAAAGAAGAAAGAATAGATTGCCTACAGAAAGAGGCAATAGGGACAGGGCAAACAGTATAAAAGGAAGGTGTAAAGAAGACAAAGACAAATCTTTCATCCAACTAAAATTTGAGCCTAAGATTAACACCCCCCCGAAAAAAAGTGAACTCCTTTTCAACTCCTCCTGTATTGTCCTTTGCCCTAGCCTCCTGATATGAAGATTAAGAACATAGCTATTTATGAGTTAAACAGCCTTTTGAAAAACTTAACTACAGATTATTTTCTATGAAAAATGTATTCTGAGATACAACCAACTACCTTTTTATAAACCTTTTAAACACAAAGGTTCCTAGCTTTGGAATTCCCTAAATCCTAATTAACACTGATTTTATAATTCTATGAATACTCAAAGTACAGTTCACAATCAGGTACCTGTATCGTAATCGCTTAACTACATTGAAAGTTCCTCTGAGGCAGTAGATAATACTTACTATTCTATCTTCTGAGTTCACTGCTACTGTTGGAGGAACACAAAAAAATACCTTGCTGGTATCACACAAGTAGTAATCTAGGAGGTGAATACCAACTATGTCATACAGTTTTTTAAAAAATTAAATGATTAAAAAATAAAACAAAGTAATTGTTCTATATGCACAATGAAGTGGGGATTACATATCTTTAGTTGCTAAGGACATTAAGCAAAAAGTAGAAATTACCTTGTTACAAATGCCTATAGAAAGATATTATAATGAAACACGATTAAAAACTAAATAAGCCTTCTCATGCAACCAGGGTAAAAACTCTTACCTCACTGCTGGGAGGCTCATGCTCAGTCGCTACATCTCGATGCTGGTTTTGAGCAGCTGATGCACTAACAGAAATAGATATGGTTTTTGGAGAATGGAAGGCATTGATGAGATGACTCAGAGGAACTGTAACCTAGAAAAAGATAAAGGTTGAAACTAAATAGTGTGTTCTTAAAACAAAAAGAGAAACAATCTTATTTTTCTAGTCAGGATTTGGGATTTAAAAGTTAAATATATGCTATATATCAAAACTAATAAGCTCTCTGATTTACTGCTGGTACAAAAAAAAACTGGTACTCTCTGGATAATATTAAGGCTATACAAATGAAAAGTATTAAAATTACATATTTTATTGTCCCAGCAATCTAACTTCTAGAAATTTATTCTAAGAAAACAATCTGACAAATGCTTACATATGTACAATGATTTCCATCAAAGCATTTTTATAATAGTGAAAAGGTGGAAATTAGGAAAGTGGCTAAATAAATTATGATACCACCACAAAAACGAAATACTCTAAATATTTATATAAAAAAAAAATAGTAAGAAAATATCCAGAATTTTACTACTTCCCAGTTTCTCCACTGCCACCATCCTGTTCTAAGTCACCATCCATGTATCTAGCCTGCATTTTGGCAATAGTCTCCTAACATCTGCTCTTGTCCGGCTGCAGTATTCTCAGCATTGAATAAAAGTGACTGTGTTAACGCCGAAGTCAAGCCCTGTCACTTCTCTGATCCAAACCCTCCAACGGCTTTCCTTTTCACCTAGAGTACAAATCAAAGTCCTAACAACTGTGACACATAAAGCCATGTAAGATTTTCCTGGTGGTATAGTGGTTAAGCATTCGTCTGCTAACCAAAAGGTCAGCGATCCACCAGTCGCTCCTTGGAAACCCTGTGGGACAGTTCTACTCTGTCCTGTAGGGTCACTATGAGTCAGAATCAACTCGATGGCAATGGGTATGCTTCCCTTCATCCTCTCTCCTCCAGTTCCACTGGGCTTCCTTGCTGTTCCCAGAACACACTGTCAGACTCTCACTGCAAGGCCTATTACAGCATTTGCTATTATCCCCTCTAGTCCAGTTAGCAACATAGCTTGCTCTTCCTTCAGTTTGTTACTCAAAAGTCATCTTCTAATGACTTTCAACAATCCTTTCCTAAAAAACATTTCTTATTCCATTCTCTGCTCTATTTTTTTTTCTTGACACATTTCACTATCTCACATTTTATATATTTACTTATCAGTATGTGCTTGTTATCTGTTTTTTGAATCTCCATAAAGCAAGGGATTTTTTTCTCTATTTTATTCAATACCGTATGTCAGCCTAGTAATTAGAAAAAAAAAAAAAAATCCATTGCCGACGAGTCGATTCTGACTCACAGTGACCCTACAGGACAGAGTAGAACTGTCCCACAGGATTTCCAAGGAGCTGTCGGTGGACTTGAACTGCCAACCTCTTGGTTAGCAGCTAAGCTCTTAACCACTGTGCCACCAGGGCTCCGCCTGGCATATGGTGGGTTCTAAATAAATATGTTCCAAATAAATGAATAAATTAAATGGGTTCTTACCATACGCCAGTTTGGTATTATGTACTTTACTTATATCACCACATTTAATCCTCATAACAACCATATAAGTTATTATTATACTCCCTATTTAACAGATGAAAATGGTGAGGGTTTAGTTCAGCGGCATGCCAAAGGGTCACATCACCAAGTATAGAAGGATTCTTACCCAGAGCATCTAACTCTAGATTCCACATGGTTAGATTTCTCATCCCACAGTTACCGATACAGAAATAAACTCAGAGTACGTTGTAAAATGAAAAGCAGGCAGTTAAAGAATATATATACTTAAATATGCATACACATATGCACTGTTTGTATAGAGAAAAAGGATTATCCCTGAGTGACCTTTAGTTTGTTTATATTTTTCTTTATTTTCAGCATTTTTAGGAAAGAACATGTATTATTTTTAGAATTAGAATGAAATAAGAAGCTCTTCTGAAACTACAGGAATCAAAAATTATTTTAAAATATGTATTTTCTATTTTTTGAAAAAGTTTCATTTATTTTAATTAATTACAGCTCTCATTCAAAAAAGGATTCAAATTGCTAAAAGACGATTTGATCTCTTCCCAGTGAAAAAGTTCATCATCTGTTTCTTCCCAAATTTAACAATTTAGAGTATTCAACCAAATAAAGCAATCAGGAACTCCAAATGTGCCTCCCATACGTTACAGGTTGATCTGTATCCCCCCAAAAATATGTTGATGTTCTAACCCT
Organism: Loxodonta africana; assembly: GCF_030014295.1. Classification (NCBI taxonomy): domain Eukaryota; kingdom Metazoa; phylum Chordata; class Mammalia; order Proboscidea; family Elephantidae; genus Loxodonta; species Loxodonta africana. The sequence continues at coordinate 169,009,567 of NC_087345.1, read as the reverse complement.
CTCCCCCACTATGAATGGGACCTTATTTGGAAATATATAAGGACATACTGGAATAGGGTGGGTCCTATTCCCCCCTATGACTGGTGTCCTTATAAAAAGAGAGAAGACACAGAGCCAGAGAGACACACATGGAAGAATGCCATGTGACGAGACAGGGGCCGAGATTGGGGCGATGCATGTACAAGCCAAGGAATGCCCAGGACGACCATAACCTAAAACAGGCAAGGATTAAAAGCTTTCCCTAGAGTCTTCAGTGAGCAGATCCCTGCCAACATCTTGATTTCAGATTTCTAGCCCCCAAAACTGTGAGACAATAAATTAATTTTTTTGAACCCCCAGTTATGGTACTTTGTTACAGCAGCCCTAAGAAACTAATACACCATCCTTCATAGTGTAAAATGTGTACAAACCAAAAAACCCACTGCCATGGAGTTGGTTCTGGCTTATAGTGATGCTACAGGACAGGGCAGAACTATCCCAAGGCTGTAATCTTTATGGAAGCAGACTGTCACATCTTTCTCCCGCTGAGCACTGTTAAGTTCGAACTGCCAACCTTTTCATTAGCAGCTGAGCATTTTAACCATTGTGCCACCAGGGCTCCTACAAAATGTGTAAGGGTTCTATATTTAAACCCAGTTACACTACCTTTGGTATACAAAGTCTCTTCATCTCATTAACATACTACTAATTCTCCGTTCAGGTGACCGTAAGTTCTAAAATCAGGCCTTCTTGATGTGAACTTAGTAGTTTAGTTCCAAGAAGCTTAATACTGTATTCAACAGACTGAGTTAGACGTTTTCAAAAAATTGCCGCGACTCCTCTAGATACTGTTATCTTGGTAAATAGCACCTGCATGCATCTACCTGATCAAACCAGAAACACCTCTCCTCTTCATCCCTCATATCTAACCCTTCATGGAATTCTATTCTTTCTTTAAAACAAATCTCATCGCTTTTTCACATAACAACTGCCACCACTTTAGTCAGGACATCATCCCTCTCCTGGGTTACTGTATTTTTATGCAAATAATGTACGGTTATATGTTTTTTGCAAACCGTGCAACCCCCCATGCGTTGTTTTCATAAGTGTGCTATACTAGTATTTGTCTACATGTTGCTGACTTCGATTTCCATTTTTTTCATTCCAACAGATTTAATGTTACTGAGACAAAACCGATCTCATGGAAATGTTATTTAAGGTAGGTATTTTCCTAAATCAAGTGCAATCAGTGGTGAACTGAACTGCCTCATGATAGAAATGGGATGCCATGTTGAAACCAAATAGTATGGCTGCATGAAGAGCTAGAAATTAATAAGAAATGATCCTGGGTTTAAAACTATAAGAACAAGATGTTGTTTATATTCTACTGTTTTATAAATCTTAAACTGAAACATAATTTTTTATAATCAATGTCTTTGAAATCAACAAATAAAAGTCACCAGAAGAAATTCTGTTTTCATCTTAAAATAGGTCATTTTAGTTTATTCAGTATCATCGGTGGTTCTCATTCTCATGGAAAGGTCATTCCTTTTCATGAATTTCGAAATCCAGGTGAAACCTGCCTTGAAATCTCAGGTTCCCCTTTCATTTGCCAGAAGTTTCGCTTTGATCTGAACTGCGACAGTAGAGACAGCTTGATTTTGTTCCCTTTGAGAAATAATCCGCTATTTCAAGTCATTCTCCAACTCAGGCCATTTCATCGTGGGCTCATGACGCATGCATTTTCCCAGATTCATTTTCTCCAACTCCTTTTTCTCCTCTTTCCATTCATGAATGGATGACTCCTCAACTTCGAACTCTCTGTTGCTTGTTTCTTCCACCCTCACAACAACTTTCAGTTTGAAGTCAGTGGTGTAGGACCTGTGTTTAATTCCTGCCGTGGCCCTAACAGGTTCTAAGATTTAGATTTATAAACTAAAAAATTAAGTGCAATATAATCGGTAACTGGCTGGTTCTAGTAAAAAGATCATGAAATTCAAATGTGAGGCGTACAAGAAGGGTCTTTTCACATGCTTGCAGGCATATGACTAAGGTGACTTGAGATAGTGATCTTAAAGACGTTGGCACTAACAAGACAGAATTAGACCATGAAATGAGCAGACCTAGCACAGTGGTTAATAAGAGTTCGGCTGCTCTCCCACTTTGGTGAACAGCATCAGGGGTCTTAAAAGCTAGCAGGCAGCCATCTAAGTGCATCAATTGATCCCAACCCACTTGGAGCAACAGAGAATGAAGAACACCCAAAGACATAAGGAAAATATAAACCCAAGAGACAGAAAGGGCCACATAAACCAGAGACCCCATCAGCCTGAGAACAGAAGAACTAGATGGTGCCCGGCTACCACCAGTGACTGCCCTGACAGGGAACACAACAGAGAGTCCCTGATGGAGTGGGAGAAAAGTGGGGTGCAGAACTTAAATTCTAGTAAAGAGACCAGACTTGATGGTCTGACTGAGACTGGAAGGACCCCAAAAGATATGGCCCCCAGCCTCTCTGTTAGCCCAGAACTAAAATCATTCCCAAAGCCAACTCTTCAGACAAAGGCAAGACTGGACTATAAGACAAAATGATACTGGTGAAGAGTGCGCTTCTTGGCTCAAACAGATACATGAGACTAAACAGGCAGCTCCTGTCTGGAGGCAAGATGAGAAGGCAGAAGGAGACAGAAGCTGGTTAAATGGACACAGGAAAAACAGGGTGGAGAGAAGGAGTATGCTGTCACATTGTAGGAAGAGCAACTAGGGTCACATAATAATGTGTGTATAAGTTTTTGTATAAGAAACTGATGTGAACTGTAAACTTTCGCTTAAAGCAATAAAAAAGAGTCCAGCTACTAACCAAAAGGTTGGCAGTTCAAATCCACCAGCCACTCCTTAGAAACCCTATGGTGCAGTTTTACTCTGTCCTATGGGGTCACTATGAGTCAAAATCAACAACAGGTTTTTTTTTTTAAAAAAAAACACAGCTTAATGGTTTCACTGTCAGATCACTAAGACGATCTGATAAGGATTTTTAATTCAACTGTTGAGTCAATAGTGATCCTGTTTATCAGTTTTGCTTTGTCTACTCCCCCAATTAACCACCAGACTCAGAAGACAACTGTGATAATTAGGTCAATGCAGACTGAATTGAGATTCCTACTGATAGCTACTCCACGCCATTTAAGCCAGCGCAGGCTTTGCTTTGTTTATGCTTCCCTTCGATATAACGTGACTTATTAACAGCCTTCAGTAAATTCAAGGTTCCAACTGATGACTCAAAAGCAACACGGATATAATTATCAACTCACATTAATAGAAACAAAAGCACAGTTCCAATTGTTTATATTCCAAGTACCAGAAGACTACCAAACTCGATCCATGACTTTTTGACCATGGCTTATATTTTTATCATACAAATATGACCAAAAGTAACACTTCTGGACTATTGAATGTGAGTGAACGAGCCCAAAATTCACTTCTGGAAATGTTAGGAGACATGTGCGGTATATGCATGGATGTGCTATGCCAGAACTTTTTACATAATTTCGACATTTTTGCGAGTTACGTGTGTGCACATTATTTACATCGGCGCACTATTTGTGAAAAAATATTGTACTACAATTGCTGTTGTTGTTGTTAAACCAAAAAAAAAAAACCCATTGCCATTGAGTCGATTCCAGCTCACAGCAGAGCAGAACTGCCCGATAAGGTTTCCAAGGAGAGGCTGGTGGGTTTGAACTGCTGATATTTCAGTTAGCAGCTGTAACTCTTGACCACTGTGTTGCTGTTGTTAAGTTGCCATCAAATCAATAACTGATAAGATTTCCACTCTTGCTCTCCCCACCCCACCAACATTCTCCACACAGCAAGCTGCCAGAGCGACCTATTAAAAGTGTAAAACTCCTGTTTAAAAGCCTTCAATGGCTTCAAAAATTTGAGATGAAACCCAAACTTCCTTAACATAGCCCGCAACGGACTCCTATAATCTGCCTCAAAGCTTTTTCTCCAACCTCATCTGTCCCTGCTCCGTTTAATCACCATGCTCTAGTCACTCTGGTCTTATTTTTGTTCCTCCAATCTGCTAAACTCTTTTCTATCTCAGAGCCTCCACAAATATTCTTTCCCTTCTGCATGTATGCCTATTAACTTCCTCTCGCTCTTCATCTGGTTAACTTCTACTCATCTTTTTCTTCATATCTCCATTAAGACAAGATCCTACATTTGCTTTATTCGCCTGGCACATAACTGATGCACAATAAATGATTAATCACTTCATTTTCTATTACTCAGCCATTACTAGCAAACAAAAAAGAGCGGGATGGGGGGGAGCGCTACATGAAGGAACACAACCATATAGTTAAACAAAGAAACCAAGAGTGTCAATTAAAAAAAATTTTTTTTAATTAGAATGCTCTTGAAAAACCATTTACTTGCAAAACTGAGGACCCTCAAAAATGAATCAATTATATACTGTAATCTTTTAAATAAACCAAGAACAAAACATTGTCACAATTGATCACCTCAAAAAGAGGATAATAATCAAAACCTTTGAATTAATTTTTCTCTGCCCTATCTTTTTTTTACAAAAGGACGGGAAGGAGGCTGAATCCAAAATTTTAACTGCAAGCAGCCAACGGCTTGAAAATGTCAGTCATTTCTAATCAAAAAGATAAAAGCATTTGTAGTAGGCTATTCAAATTATTAGGAAATTATTATAAACTAAAAAACCAAACCCGTTGCTGTCGAGTCGATTCCGACTCCCAGCGACCCTATAGGACAGAGTAGAACTGCCCCACAGAGTTTCCAAGGAGCCCCTGGTGGTTTCCAACTGCCGACCTTTTGGTTAGCAGCCGTAGCACTTAACCACTACGCCACCAGGGTTTCCTCGAATTATTATAACATGTTAGAATTAAATTCCATTTAAAGGGAAAGAAAGAGTAGAGAATTGGGGGTGTAAATACTAAGGCCTCTGTTAGAGAGAGGCGGAATGATGGAAAGGAAACATTATCTGTTTCCTTTACATTTATGACAAAGACATCTTCCCCACCCCCATCCCTAGAATGCCCAGAGTGAACAATGCCTGACAGATTCTCATGCAGAAATTCCACGCAATCAACTCGATCACCCAAGGTCTCTATCACACTCACATCTCGCCTCTTCCCCCAAGAGCCTCATCTTCGGACTCTTATTAATAAGTCTCAGGCCCGGCTCCCAGCGTTGTCCCCTGACCCACTTTTCAGCCCAGGGACTCGCACTGAGTGAACCGCTTCCCTCCTACTGTCCCTTCTGAGAAACCTCTTGACGAAAACACAACTGGCACACAGCCGTGTGCGGGGACGGAGAAAAATGGACCGGATGACGTACTCACCTGGGGCTGCACCGTGCTCGACAGGGAAAACATCTCCTCAGGGCCCTCAGCGACCTCACCCGCCTGCCGAAAAGGCCCTTCTGTCCACGGCCCGGCGGGGAGGCGCTGAGCCCTTTTCTTCTCCCTCTTTTCTCCTTCCTTCTTTTCCTTCCTCTTCCCGGAACGGAAAATGGCCACCCCTTCCTACAGCTGCTGCAACGACAGTCAAATCTGTCCCGGAAGACAGGGCCTAGCGCAAAGTACTTCCGGGACAGGTGAGCGCCACCACCTTGGGGGTGTGCGTCAGAGCTCCGCCTTCTGGAGCCTCTGACGTGTCTGCTGTCCATTGGCTTTCTCGGGAAACCTCGGGCCACCACAGTAGTTGTTGTTCACATTTATTATACCTGTGCTGCGTCCCTCCCATGCTCTTGGCTGTGGAAGGTTTGTTTTTAGGGGAGAACAGCATTCACCCTGATAAACCTCTCACAGATCTTCTACAGTGTCCTTAACGTATCTTCCAATACGAAGCCCTATTTCCGACTGGGCCTTGAGGTGTAAGGTCTTGCTACAATTTAGTCCTCTTTATCTTCCCCATAATAGATTGAAAATAAATTCTTTCTGCTGGTCCTAATCATTTCAGTCAGGCAAGTTAAACGTCGGATTACAGTATCAGCCCCCGCTTCCTACTCATCCACATTCCCACGACTTCACTAGCTTCCAAACCTCGTTCCTGTCTAACCACTTTACAGAACAGTCAAAACCAGTTTATATTACTCTCGAGTGTGGAAGGTCGCGAGGGGGGAAAAAAGCCGATCTTGACCGGAATGAGCGCAGGGTCCCACCTGCCTCATTTGGAGACCTGAGAAAATCTCTTCCAACGCCCGCGACTCAGATTAAGTAGCCAATGTCCCTTATCAAGTATGTCAACAACTATTTGTCCCTCCCCCTTATTACAAATGAAAGAAGGGGCCCGTGTCACCGCCCTAGAAGGGCCAAAAAAAAAAAAGGCCCCTTAAGACATTTATATCAGCCCCGCCCACACGCCCTTCGATTCCTTCCGCGTCTACAAAGAGTAGTGGGAAGGGAGCGGGATTACGTTTGGCTGACGCAACGAGCGTGGCGACGCGGTGACGTCACGACAGGCTTGCGTGACGGGGGCGGAGTCTCACTTTGAACCTGTTTGGCGGGAGCTGCGGCTTGGAAAGGAGTGGTGGCTGCTGCTGCGGGGTCCCAGCCGACCCTACCTGGGATGGAACCCACCGCAGGGAGTGAGGAGAGCGGAGGAGGCTCCGCGACAGAGGAATGCCTGAATCGGGTCCTGGTGCCAAGACCGCCCTCTATTGAGGAATTCACCATTGTGAAGCCCATTAGCCGTGGCGCCTTCGGGAAAGTGTACCTGGGGCAGAAAGGCGGCAAGTTGTACGCAGTAAAGGTAGGAAATCAGTAAGGAGTAAAGGGAAAGAGACTGGCCCTTTGGCCCTCTGCTGGAGCCACTAGTCGGGGTGGTTGGGCTTCCTGAAACCTTCTGAGTCCTGCGTGCTCCCTCCACTTGGAGTGTTGGAGTGACATAAAAGCCGGGGCAAGTCGGTGTCTCCCCTCTGCCCCGCACTGTTCTCCATGCCTCGGGTGCTTAGGAGTCACCAGAACTGCTAGTGAGAATAGCGAAGTTAGCGAATGAGGAAGCTGAGGCCAAAGACAAAAGTACAAGATACACCTTATTCCAAGGACTTTGACGTCAAAACTCTGATACATAGTCTAACCCAGACAGACTTCTATAGGGTCGCTGTAAGTCGGAATCAACTCGATGGAAACGGTTTTTTTGTTGTTGTTTTTTAAACCCAAAAAAGTTTATAAAGAAGTTGGGGGTTTTGTTTCCAGTTGTTTGTTTGCTTTGATATACATAATTGCTGAACTTCTCATACCATAGAAGAGGAATAAGTTTGTAAGTACTCACTTTTAAGTTTGGCATCCTGGTGAAGAATAATAGGATAGCAGCTTATTTGGCTCTAACCAGGAGAAAGCTGCAGTATTTTGTGTTAAATCTGTTATGAAACTTTTAGATGCTATTATTACCTACTCATTTTATGTATCTTCTTAAACTTTTTTATGATTTGGCCTTTACCAGGATTAAGTTTGAAATAGTCACTACATTTTTTTCTCATCAAACCTTCCATTATTATGAAATCTGGAATGTACTTTTATTTAAAGACTAAGCAGAAATATGTCCTTTATCCTACAGTAGTATACATCATTCTAAAAACATTTACGATCTTTTAATGTATTTAAGCAATACTGCCTACTCTTGGTTCTCATCCACTCCGATGGCTTCAGATTGCTCATATTTCAGCATTTCACTGAGTGAAGGTGATAAAGGAAAGGAAAAGCTAGCAGTCTGAATGCTAGATGCAGTTTCAACCTCCTGTTGGACATTGCCATGTACATGTCTAGCAAACACCTTCAAATTGTTCTTGCTTAAACTTGAACTTGATCTGCGGTTGGAAAATATGGCCTTGGTGATAGAAACGACGCTGGAGATCACATGATAAAATTTTGGAAGACCAACTACTTATTCATTGCAAATACTGCTTTTCAACAACATGAACTGCAGCTATACACATGAACCTCACTGGATGGAAAACAAAAGAATCAAATCAATCACATCTGCGGAGAGAGATGATGGAAAATCTCAATATCATCAGTCAGAACAAGGCTGGGGCCAACTTCAGAACAAACCATCAACTGCTTATATACAAGTTTAAGTTGAAGCTGAAGAAAATTAAAACAAGTCCATAAGATCCAAAATATAACCTTGAGCATATCCCACCTGAATTTGGAGACCATCTTGAATAGATCTGATGCATTGAGTACTAATGACCACAGACCAGATGACTCGTGGGATGACATCAAAGACATCATACGTAAGAAAGCAAAAGGTCATTAAAAAGACAGGAAAGAAAGAAAAGACCAAAATGGATGTCAGAAGAGACTCTGAAACTTGCTCTTGAATGCACAGTAGCTAAAGCAAATGGAAGAATGATGAAGTAAAAGAGCTGAACAGAAAATTTCAAAGGGCAGCTCGAGAAGACACAGTAATGTATTACACTGAAATGTTAAAGACTTGGAGTTAGAAAACCCAAAGGGAAGAACACCTTTGGCATTTCTCAAGCTGAAAGAACTGAAGGAAAAATTCAAGCCTCGAGTTGCAATTTTGAAGGATTCTATGCTCCAAATATTGAATGACACAGGAAACATTGAAAAAAAATGGAAGGAATACACAGTCACTATACCAAAAAGAAGTGGTTGAGGTTCAACCATTTCAGGAGGTAGCATATGATCAAGAACTGATGGTATTAAAAGAAGAAGTCCAAGCTGCACTGAAAGCATTGGTGAAAAACCAGGCTCCAGGAATTGACGGAATACCAGTTGAGATGTTTCAACAAATGGATGCAACGCAGGAGGTGCTCACTCGTCTATGCCAAGAAATTTGGAAGACAATTACCTGGCTAACTGACTGGAAGAGATCCATATTTGTGCCCATTCCAAAGAAAAGTGATCCAACAGTGTGCAGAAATTATCGAACAGTATCATTAATATCACACATAAGTAAAATTTTGCTGAAAATTCGCAAACGGTTACAGTAGTATGTCGACAGGGAACTGTCAGAAATTCAAGCTGGATTCAGAAGAGGTCGAGGACTGAGGGATATCGTTGCTGATGTCAGATGGATCTTGGCAGAAGGCAGAGGATACCAGAAGGATATTTACCTGTGTTTTGTTGACTATGCAACAAAAGACATTTGACTGGATCATAACAAGTTATGGATAATATTGCAAAGGAAGGGAATTCCAGAATACTTAATTGTGCTCATGCAGGACCTGTACATAGACCAAGAGGCAGTCATTCAAACAGAACAAGGGGATACTATGGTTTAAAATCAGGAAACGTGTGCATCAAGATTGTATCCTTTCACCATACTTATTCGGTCTGTATGCTGAGCAAATAATCTGAGAAACTGGACTACGTGGCATCAGGATTGGTGGCAGACTTATTAACAACATTAGATGACACAACCTTGCTTGCTGAAAGTGAAGAGGACTTGAAGCACTTACTAATGAAGATCAAAGACCACAGCCTTCAGTATGGATTATACCTCAACATAAAGAAAACACAAATCCTCACACCTGGACCAATGAGCAACGGAAAAAATATTTGAAGTTGTCAAGGATTTCATTTTACTTGGATCCACAATCAGTACCCATGGAAACAGCAGTCAGGAAACTAAATGGTGTATTGCATTGGGCAAATCTGCTAGAAAAGACCTCTTTAAAGTGTTAAAAAGCAAAGCTATCACTTTGAGGACTAAGGTGTGCCTTATGCAAGTCATGATATTTTCAATTACCTCATGTGCATGCAAAATCTGGACAATGAATAAGGAAGACGGAAGAAGAATTGATGCCTTTGAATTATGGCGTTGGCAAAGAATATTGAATATACCGTGGACTGCCAGAAGAACAAACAAATCTATCTTGGAAGAATTACAGCCAGAATATTCCTTAGAAGCAAGGAATGGTGAGACTTCGTCTCACACACTTTGGACGTGTCATCAGGAGAGACCAGTTCCTGGAGAAAGATATCATGCTTGGTAAGGTAGAGGGTCAGGGAAAAAGAGAGAGACCCTTTTTCAATTAGATGGATTGACACTGACTGCAACAATGGGTTCAAACAACAACGATTGTGAGGATGGTGCGGGGTGGGGCAACGTTTTGTTCTGTTTTACATAGGGTCACTATGGGTCGGAACCAACTCAATGGCACCTAACAACAACAAACTTAAACGATCCTCTCTACCTAACCGCCTAAATTCTGAACCTACTGTGTTCTCTCTCTCCTCCACCACCATCCCTGTCATTCAGGCTAGAAACTTAGTTATTTTAACTTTTATTTCATCCTTATGTCCAATCTCAACTACTCCTGCCAATTCTGTCTCTGTGATATCTCTTTTATTCATTCCTTTTACCCTCTCCTTTCCATTCCCAAGTACAGACCTTCCTTTCTTCATTAAAGAGTTGTGTAACCATCAACACAAGCCAATTTAAAACATTCCTGTCACCCTCAAAATCTCTCCCCTGCCCCTCTGCAGCATCTCCTCCCTTGCCACACCCAACCCCAGGTAACCACTAATCTGCTCTCTATCTCTGTGTTGCTGTGGCGTTGACTCGACTCCTAGGGACCTTATGTATAACAGAACAAAACATTGCCCTGTCTACCATCCTCAGAATTTTTGGTGTGTTTGAGCCTATTGTTGTAGCCACTGTGTCAAACCATCTCATCGAGGGTCTCCTTCTTTTTCGCTGACCCTTTTCTTTACCAGGCATGATGTCCTTCTCAAGTGATTTGTTCCTTTTGATGACATATTCAAAGTAAGCGAGATAAATTCTCGGCGTCCTCACTGGTAAGGAGCATTCCGGCTGTACATCCTTGGAGACTGATTCTAACTCTATAGGTTTGTATTTTCTAGACATTTCCTATAAATGGAATCATACAGTATTTGGTCTTTTACACCTGGCTTTTTTCACTTAACATAATTTTTTGAGGTTTATCAGGCCTTCATTTTCGTACCTAGTCTACTGAAATAGCCCCCTAATTAGAATCACTATCTTTATTTTTCAGTCCATTCTGTAGGCTGTGATATGCATGCTAAAGTCCAAACTCCTTAAAAAAGCAGTCATGCTCCAAGATCAGGTTCTAGACTTCCACTGTACCCTTATATGTACTCTACATTCTAGCCATACCAGACATTTGACCAGTGTCTGCCATGTATTTTTTCTTGCCTCTAAGGTTACATTTATGCTCATTCCTCCTTAAGTATTTTTCTTCCACCCTTCTCTGCTCTTCTCCTATCTTATTTATGTTCATCTTAGCTCCTCTTCATACCTTCCCTATCTTTTAGGGAGTTAATTGTCCCCGGCTTCATATGCTCCTAAGATTTTTTGCTTTTCCACCTACTAAACTTAGTGTGTTGTTAGCTGCCGTCGAGTCAGCCCTGACTCACGGCAACCCCGTGCAAAATGGGATTGGATTGTTGTGATCCATAGGATTTTCATTGCCTGATTTTTGGAAGTTGATTGCCAGGCCTTTCTTCCTAGTCTGTCTTAGTCTGTAAGCTCCACTGAAACCTGTTCAGCATCACAGCAACATGCCAGCCTCCACTGGCAGATGGGTGGTGGCTGCGCCTGAGGTGCATTGGCTGGATATCAAACCTGGGTCTCACATTGTATGGAAGGTGACATTTCTACCACTCCCTTTACTAAACTTATTAATCAGTCTATATTAATTGTTGAAATGAAAACACAAATTCATCCGTTCGATCAATATTTGTTGAGCATCCCCTTTTCGTGTAGGATCTGGAGTACAGTGGTAAACAAGACAAACTTGTCCTCATAGAGCTGCCAGTCCAATGAATGATAGATAAAATCATGTTACAGCCTTACTTTGTTCATTTCCCTCAGTTTTCTTATGGAAAGGAGGTAAGGCTGGGATTGACATTATACCAATGATTTTATTAAATACGCAAATGAATCTTCAGAAGAAATATGCGTGTTTTTTTTTTTCTTGTAGTGGTCCGGAGAATTGGTCCCATTGTTACTGACTGTTCAGTGAAGTACTCCAGCTTTAATGTAGATTATAGTTTTGCTTCTATTGCGATTATCCTAAACTTGAAAAGAGTAACATTTTCTGTAGGACAGCATTTGGAACTGATAGATTTCAGCTCTTCTAACTATTCTTGCTTAAGATTATTTTTCCCTAGGCAAACAAACTTCTTACGTTCTTCTACTTTCTAATTCTGTTCGCTTCTGTCTTAGTTATCCAGTGTTGCTATAAGCAGGTGGCTTTAACAAACAGATATTTATTTTCTCACAGTTAGGAGGCTAGAAGTCCAAATTCGGGGTGCCAGCTCTAGGGGAAGGCATTCTCTCTCTGCTGGCTCTGGGGGAAGATCCTTGTCTCTCTCTCTGAGCTTCTGCTCCTGGGCGATCTTCCCTCATCACTACTCTGCTGGCTTGATTAATCCGTTTTATCTCTGGAAAGAGATTGTCTAAAGATACACCTTACACTAATCCTGACTCATTAGCATAACAAAGACAGCCCTGTTTCCAGATCAGATTATAACCACAGGCATAGAAGTTAGGATTTACAACATTGTCCTAGTTACCTAGTGCTGCTATAACAGAAATATCTCAAGTGAATAGCTTCAACAAACTGAAGGTTACTCTCTCATAGTCTACAAAAAAAAACCTGTTGCCATGAAGTTGATTCCTGCTCATAGTCTAGTAGGCTAGAAGCCCAAATTCAGGGCATCAGCTCCAGGGGAAGACTTTCTCTGTCAGCTCTGGGGGAAGGTCCTTGGCATCAACCTTCCCTGGTCAAGGGAAGTCTCAGTTCAGGGACCCCAGTCCAAAGGACTTGCTGTTCTCCTGGCTCTTGTTTCTTGGTGGTGTGAGGTCCCCATGTCTCTCTGCTCGCTTCTCCTTTTATACCTCCAAAGAGATTGGTTTAAAACACGACCTAATCTTGTAGATTGAGTCCTGCCTCATTAACATAACTGCTGCTAATCCCACCTCATTAACATCATAGAGACAGGATTTGCAACGAATAGGATAATCACATCAGATAGCAATACTGGGTATCATGGCCTAACCAAGTTGACAGATATTTTGGGGGGACATGATTCAATCCATAACAAACACATATTTTGGGGAGACAGTTCAATCCACATCACCCTCTCTCAAAGAATCAGAAGTAATAAAGAAATACATTAGCTTCTATTAATCTGTGCCTAGGCTCCTGATTATCTTGAGGCTTGCTAAGAACATTAGTATATTTTTTACTTTATTATAGGAAGAGCAGAACAGAATTTTCTACTACTAACATGTAGGGAGGATACCCTGGTGGCATAGTGATTGAACGCTACAGCTGCTAACCAAAAGGTCAGCAGTTCGAACCCACCAGGCGCTCCCTGGAAACCCTATGGGGCAGTTCTGCTCTGTCCTATAGGGTCGCTATGAGTCGGAATCAACTCGAAGACAGTGGGTTTTAACATGTAAGGAGGATACCCTGGTAGCGTACTGGTTAAGTGCTACAGCTACTAACCAAAAGGTTGGCAGTACGAATCCACCAGCCACTCTCTGGAAACTCCATGAGGCAGTTCAACTCTGTCCTCTAGGGTCGCTATGAGTTGGAATCGACTTGACTGCAATGAGTACGAACGTAGGGCAATAAGGGAGCATTTGTTTACTTCTTCTTTCCCAAAAGGGATATGATATTTTGCCACTGACCCATGCCGAGGTAATCAGTTCTATCTTGAAGATATCTTTACCATCTTAGCTATTTTTCTGGCAGAGTCTTATGGTGGCAATGTGATCTGTATATTTCTTCTGGTATTTCTATGATGGCAACTTTGAAAGCTGAGAACAGTTTGTAATAAAGAAAAAAATGAAAGTGTCTGTTGTCATGTTCTCTATTATAGGTTGTCAAAAAGGCTGACATGATCAACAAAAATATGACTCATCAGGTACAAGCCGAGAGAGATGCGCTGGCACTAAGCAAAAGTCCTTTTATCGTCCATTTGTACTACTCGCTGCAATCAGCAAACAACGTCTACTTGGTGAGTCAATAACTTTACTTTTTTCTTCATTCAACAGTCAATGAGGCCTGTTATTTTAGAGGATAATCCCTGGGTTCAAGTGCCAACTCTGGCACTTACTTAACCTTGGCCAGCTTACCTTGTCTGTCATATCTCAGTTCCTCATCTGTCAAATAGAAAGAAGAGTCGTACCTACTTCAGAGGTTGTTCTAGAGTTTCAATAGGTCATTATAAAGCACTTAAAACAGACTCTAGCACACAGCACTCAAAATATTTGTTTAAAAAAAGGACACATAGTAGAAATACTTTTTAAAGTTTGGTGAATCATGAGGAAGTTACTAGGAAGTGGTGAGTTTTCAGTGTGTGGGCACTGAGAGTTTTTTGATTTTCATGTAAAGCAGCAGCTTACACTCTTAACTCTAATGAGGAATTTGAGGTGGTTAGGGAATGGCGAGGTTGATAGGTGTTTTGACTACAAATTCCAGAGGTTCTTCTGACTTCTGAGATGGCCCGTGGGCTAAACGTTTGATAACTAAGTGGTTTTCCATGTATGACCTGGCACTTATCCTTCTTTTCAGCAAAAGGATCATTCCTTTCATAATTTGATTGCCTCCAAGAATGAAAGCCCTTTTTCCCCCAATACGTAAAAGCTCTCCTACAGCTACCTCTGTGGAACGTAATTGTACCACACTGGAACTTTTTGTTCTACCACATTTTGAGACTGAACAGAACTCTAATATGGAAAAACTTCATATCGAGCTTCAAGCTATAGACCTGAAAATTTAGGGTAGGTTGTAAAAATAGTCTAATTCAAAACTCTTTTGATACCTGGTAGTTCAATCCATTTCTTATCTTTCAATAATCCTGTGAGTATATTTGGACTGAGGTTAAATATGGTCGCAAAGATTTAATGGGAAGACCAGAAAACTTTGGAGAGTAAAAGTTTTTTTAGATAGCGGTGAGCACCTTTTTTTTTTCATCAGGGCTCACGCAGGAAAAATAGAAGTTTTTTTAAATAAATGGTAGTTGTTTTAATGAACGGATAAAATGTGACCATATTATAAACACTATTCGTCTATGGATTTTTTTTTGTTTTTCACTTAATGATGACCTCATCCTTTTTAATCACTGTACAGAATTCCATTGCTTTATTTATGAATTCCATAATTTCTTTACAGAATGTCCAACTGATAAATTGTTTGGAGGGTTTATAATTATTGTTAGGCTTTTTTTTTTTTTTTACTGTTCTAAATAGTTATACATACCTTTGCATGGATTGCAATACTGAGTTGTAGTGAACTCCTTCTGTGGAAGATGAGACCTGGTGATGCTGGAGGAAAGGATTTTCAAGTAAGGATATGAATTTGCATTGGAATTCACCCTCAGAGCAAGGTTAAAGACAGCCTATCAGGAGACCCCAGGTTCTGAAAAAGCTGGGGGTCTACTTTTTAGGGTGATATACTGGGTGAGTAAAAAAGTAATACAGTGGCAGTGAAAAAGATAAATAGCAAATACTATGAGAATAATTGACTCCCCATTTTCTAAGCCAGGGGTAAACTACAGCCCAGGGCCCAAATCTGGCCCACTGTTTATTTCTGTGTAGCCTGTGAGCTAAGGATAGTTTTTACACTTCTAAAAAGTTTGGGAAAATTTTTAAAAAAGAATGTTTTGTGATACATGGAAATTATATGAAATTTAAATTTCAGTGAGTAAATAAAGTTTTATTAGAACATTTTTTTACATATTATTTATGGCTGCTTTCTTGTTACAATGGCAGAGTTGATTAGTTGAAACAGAGACCATATGGCTTGCAAAGCCTCAAATATTTACTGTCTGGTCCCTTACAAAAAAAGCTTGCTGGTCCCTACTCTGAGCTATAAATCAGTAACTAGAAGGGAACATTCTCATATGCCATTTCCCAAAGAAAGTAGGGTGCTATTTAGTCATTTAATTCTTCCTAGAGCTCTCTAATGCCTTCACCATATACTGTTCTTATTTGTTTGTTTTTATTGTGGTGAAAATACACACAACAAACATATGCCAATTCAACAGTTTCTACAGATACAGGTCAGTGATACTGATTACATTCTTCATGTTATGCAAACATTCATTCTCCCCATCCTTTTCCAGATTATTCCACCACCACATAAACTCAGTGCCCCCCAAGCATAGTTTCTCATTTCCCCCTCCTGCTTCTGGTAACCACTAATAATCTTTTGTTTCTGTATATTAGCTTACTTCATGTAAGTGAGATCATACAGTATTTGTCCTCTTGTGACAGACTTACTTCACTCAGCATAATGTTTTCAAGGTTCATCCATGCTGTGGCAGACTCTCAAGCCCTACGCCAAATCCGCTGAATTGGAATACACGGTTTAACAAGATCCCCAGGCACATTAAAGTTTGAGCAGCACTGTTTAGACAAAAAGTTTCTTAGGAATGGGAAGCTACTTTAAGGTGAAGAAATAAGGTATAAATGAACATACCTATAATAAACCAAAACCAAACCTGTTGCTGTCACGTCAGTTCCAACTCCTGGCAACCCCACGTGTGTCAGAGTGGAACTATGATCCGTAGGGTTTTCAGTGGCTGATTTTTTTGGGAAGTAGATCCCCATACCTTTCTTATGTGGACTCCTACCTTTGAGTTAGTAGCCCAGAGCGTTAACCGTTTACACTCACATTAACAACAAATAATTGACCACTATATGCCAGGTATTATGCTAGATATTCTTGTCGTATATGTGGAATGTAAAGATGAAGAGGCCTTCTTATTATAGAAACTTTCACACTTACGTAAAAGTAGAAGGATTAATGGACCCTCATGTACTTATCACCCAACTTCAACAATTATCAACAATTTGCCACATTTGTACCATCAACATTTCATTGAATAGTTTTCCCATCCTTTGATTTATTGCCTAGGCTGGTAATTTTATTAACATCTGCAAGATGATCATGTTCTAATTCTTTTATTCCTTCCCCTTGTATCACCTGAAAATCTTCTATAAAGACTTTTCCTTTAGCATCAAATTCATTACTCTCGTATAGCTTGTATAAGGAAAGCAGAATAAGTGCTTGATTCTTTCCTCTTACTTACCAATTTTCTGACTAGGAACTTCCAAAACTTCCAGATGAGTATACTTTTCCGTGTACCTTTATAAATGAATGGATTATCACAGATTTGATGTATTTTAATCTACTGCAGTTGTAATTCTTTTTTATGCTCAAATTGCTCCATCTTCAGCCAGTGGGAGCCCCTTCAGTTAGCTTCTGTGTCCTTTTGTACTATCCTAGTATTCTGACAGAGCCCTGGTGGTGCACTGGTTAAGAGCTTGGCTGCTAATGAAAAGGTCAGCAGTTTGAATCCACCAGCTGCTCCTTGGAAACCCTATGGGACAGTTCTACCCTGTCCTATACGGTTCCGGTGAGTCAGATTCGACCCGACGGCGATGGGTTTCAGGTTTTGTAGTTACATAAGAATGTCCTTGTAAGGAGATGTATTTACTGGTGACAGTTCACGATCTCTTCAACTTTATTCTCAAATTGGTCAGTGGAAAAAAAAAAAAAAAACCTGAATAGTAATAAAAAAAAAATTTTTTTTTTAAGTTATTATTTAATTATACACATACTATGTATAGAGGGAGAAAGCAAATGTAGCCAAATGTCAATAATGCGTGAATTCAGATGAAGGGGAGATGGGAAATTATTCTAATGTTTTTCAATTTTTCTGTTAGACTTTTTGTTCAGACTAAACAGCTTAATTAAAAAACCTATGTGACAACTTTGAGGAAAACTGGTATTAATGTGTAATGAGTGATACCAAGAAAACCTTTGTTATAGAACCATGCTAAAAATTACATAATGCCACAATAGTTTACTTTTTAAAGCAATCATATTGTTTTTATTGTATAACACTTACATTCCTTTTTGATAGGTAATGGAATATCTTATTGGTGGAGATGCCAAATCTCTCCTACATATATATGGTTATTTTGATGAAGAAATGGCTGTGAAATATATTTCTGAAGTAGCTTTGGCTCTAGATTACCTTCACAGACATGGGATCATCCACAGGTAATAACTGACTTTTCTCCAAACTATTACTAAAAAATACAAGTAATCAAATTATGTATTTTCATCTCAGATATTTGCACTTACCCATATATCCAGATTATCTAAAGTTAAGTACTAACTTGTATGGGTGTAGAAGTGTCATCAGCTCTTCTTTTGTCTCCCTCTGCTTTTTGAATATGTTGCTTTGGTGTTGAGTATAGCATTTTATTTGCTAACCATTTATTTTATGTTGTTGTTGAGAATATACACAGCAAAAACATACACCAATTCAAGCTTCTACATTGTCTTAGTCATCTAGTGCTGCTATAACAGAAATACCACAACTGGATGGCTTTAACAAAGAGAGGTTTATTTCCTCGCAGTAAAGTAGGGTGGAAGTCCAAATTCAGGGCATCGGCTCCAGGGAAAGGCTTTCTCCCTCTTTCGTCCTCCTCATCAATCTTCCCCCAGACTAGCAGCTTCTCTGCGCAAGGACCCCAGGTCCAAAGGACACGTTCTGCTCCTGACACTGCTTTCTTGGTGGTTTGAGGTCCCCAACTCCCTGCTAGATTCCCTTTCCTTTTTATCTCTTGAGAGATAAAAGGTAATGCAGGCCACACCCCAGGGAAACTCCCTTTACATTGGATCAGGGATGTGACCTGGGTAAGGGTATAACAATCCCACCCTAGTCCTCTTTAACATAAAATTACAATCACAAAATGGAGGACAACCACAGAATACTGGGAATCATGGCCTAACCAAGTTGACACGTTTTTGGGGACATAATTCAATCCATGACATACATATACAATTCAATAACATTGATTACATTCTTTGAGTTGTGCTGCCATTTTCACCCTCCTTTTCTGAGTTGTTCCTGCCCAGTTAACATAAACTCACTGCTGCCCCCTAAGGTTCCTATCTAATCTTTCTAGTTGCTGTCATTAATTTGACCCTGTATAGATATATATTTTTTTAGATAGATCTTAAAACAGCACAATGTGCCAGGCTGACATTCTTTACTAGTTAAGCTACACTATTATTTGCTTTTAAGAAGACTTCAGGGAATATTTTTGATTATCTTAGGGCAGTAATTCTAGGTGTTGAGTATACCATTTTAATGTGAAATATGTTGCATCCTTTTCTACTCCTCTACGAGGAGCCCTGCTGGTGCAGTGGTTAAGAGCTCAGCTGCTAACCAAAAAGGTTGGCAGTTTGAGTCCACCAGCTACTCCCCGGAAACCCTATGGGGCAGTTCTCCTCTGTCCTGTAAGATCGCTATAAGTCAAATCAACTTGACAGCAACCGATTTTACCATCATACGAAAGTGCTATGTTTTGTAGTCCCAGATGATTTACAAAGTTTTGCTCTGTGCAAAGCAAGTCAGATTAAGTGGCTGTGCTCTATTAAGGCTAATCTTATCTTCTTTAAAGAGATAAATGTGATTTTTTACTTGACTTGAGGCTTATTTTATCTAATGAGGTTTATTTATTTTAATGGAATTGCTGATGAGTAATGTCACAGACAAGCTGGGGTTCAACAGTTTTTTTTTCTTAAAGTAAATTCAGGTATACAAGATATTTTGCTTTGAGGTTTATTTTCTGTACTTTTCAAAGCCACCAGTAAGTACCACATTTTAGAGAAAATAAATAGAGCCTGTAACTTTTCTTTCTTTTTCTTGGTGATTCTAGTATTAACATTAGCCCTTTATTAGTTATCTGCTATTTGTCTTTTTTATGTACAGGGACTTGAAACCGGACAATATGCTTATTTCTAATGAAGGTCATATTAAACTGACAGATTTTGGTCTTTCCAAAGTTACTTTGAATAGAGGTAAGAAAAATAGCCTTTATAAAATCCAACAAATTTAAATACTATATTTCATTAGATTATACTATTTGTTAGTTTATATTGAATATTATTTGATGATTATTTGTTCCAAAATAGGCTAGAGTGGCATAATGGTATTTTTTTCAATTAAAGAGGAAAAATGGGAATAATTATTCTTGGATCTTCAAAGATTCTTGAAGATCCTTGGATGCTTAGAGAATAACTCTGTTCTACTGGTTTCTTTATCTCTACTGAAACTGGTTCTTGCCAATAAAACCTCAGTAAAATGACTGTCCTTAACCACTGCACACCAGGGCTCCAGTAGAATGACTAAAATAGCTATAATGTGGTAAAGGGTCAGTAACTAAAGAACTTATTCAAACATACATTACCACCACCAAGACTTTGATAAACAAAAAAATCAGAAAAATGGACATACAATTCATTTTATATATATATAAATATATGTTTATGTTGGTTACTGAGTACTCCCTAGAAAACTAAGAATTTGGGTCATTTCACTGTTCTTTCTTTTCAGAACAAGACTCTGTTCTATGAAACTTTTTAATGATTTCAATCAGTTGAATAGTTATATATGTTTCCCCCATGGTATGATAGCTTCCCTGGGTATATTTATCTTACATTAGTCAGTTGTAGGGTTGTAGGTTAATAATATGGAAAGAGGAGCAAAGTTTAGAACGTGTTATTATTGACTTAGCTGATGACAGCTGAGTTTTTAAAGAATTTCATATGTTTTTCTTTGCGTATAGATATCAATATGATGGATATCCTTACAACACCATCCATGGCTAAACCTAGACAAGACTACTCAAGAACTCCAGGACAAGTATTGTCTCTCATCAGCTCTTTGGGATTTGTAAGTACTTGATAAAAAGAAACTTAAATAACATGCCCTTTGTATGATTGCCACTTAAAATTTTAAATCCCAATGTTTTCTTTCATGTATTCTGAACTGTCTTTTTTTTAATAAATGATCAAAAAAGATTTAAATACCAAGCATGTTGAGTTACTTTTAGCTTAATAGTCTGTCTCCTTAGGTGGTATAATGGTCTGTCTACTTTGGACATATTTTTGTGAAGGTAAATCTTTAGCATTTTTTTTTTTTTGTCTTTCTCTTTTAATAGTACACACCAGTTGCAGAAAAAATTCAAGATTGTACAGATAGTCTTTCAGCCCATGTATCTGAAACATCACAGTTTTCTCAAGGACTAATTTGTCCTATGTCTGTAGATCAGAAGGATACTACTCCTTATTCTAGCAAACTACTAAAATCATGTAAGTATAAATGAAAAGGTAGCTTTTACCATTAAGTGTTTCCTTTGAAAAACAAAATTATTTAGAATTCTAAATTTTTTAATATCAATTTTGTTGATATTAGAAATTGAATTGTGGAAACCCTGGTGGCATAGTGGTTAAGAGCTATGGCTGCAAACCAAAAGGCTGGCAGCTCAAATCCACCAAGTACTCCTTGGAAAACCTGTGGGGCAGTACTACTGTGTCCTATAGGGTTGCTATGAATTGGAATCGAGTCAACGGCAATGAGTTTAATATCAATTTTAGTAATTAAAGTATGCATATATTTGAAGTTTCTGGCAGGGGTATACATGACCATAAAACCTCCACCCTCAACCTAATGAGATGACTAAAAAGAAGAAAAGAAAAATCAAGGCATATGGTAACAGAGGAGCCGTGGGGGTACAGTTGTTAAGTGCTAAGCTGCTAACCCAAAGGTTGGCTATTAGAACCCACCAGCCACTCCTCAGGACACAGATGTGGCAGTCTGCTTCTGTAAAGATTACAGCCTTGGAAACCCTATGGGGGGTAGTTTTACCCTGTCCTATAGGGCCACTATGAGTCAGAATCAACTCAACAGCTATGGGTTCTGGTAGTCCTGAATTTCATTATTAGAATGGTTCTGTTGTGCATGGGGTCACCATGAGTTGGAACCAGTTTGGCAGCACCTAACAAATAATGATATAGCCACAGCCAAGCTGAACCCAGAAAGACGAGCAGGTCGTTAATACTGGCAATATAGCGGAAAGAATAGTGGAAAAAGACACTTCAGGTAGAGATACTAACATGAGCAGAGGCATAGGTGCACGAAAGTATATTCCACATTCAGGCAAACCAAAAAACCAAACCCACTGCCGTCGAGTCGATTCCGACTCATAATGACCCTATAGGGCAGAGTAGAACTGCCCCATAGAGTTTCCAAGGAGAGCCTGGCAGATTCAAACTGCTGACCTTTCGATTAGCAGCCTTAGCACTTAACCACTACGCCACCAGGGTTTCCCACATTCAGGCAATAGGGATTAAATATAATGTGGGGGAATGGAAAGCATGTGCAATGGGAAAGGAAGCTTGATAGGTAGATGGAGAAGAAGCAAGTATTATTACAGGGAGCCTTAGATTTAAACTGTAGGAAATAGGGAGCCATCCAAGATTCCTAAATAGGGAATGGGCTGATCATATCAGTGGTTCAGAAAGAACTCATAGCGAATACACAGCATGCACATGTTGCCACAATACTGGGGGAATGCAGCTGAGCAGTTTAGCCGGATAGCAAGGTCAGCGCTCAGTGAGTTTCAAGAATTCCACTGCAAAGACACGTGTACCAAAATTGATTTCCTCCTAATTATAAATTGTTTCCCCTTGTCCTACTTTTAATTTTACTAACGTTGAGGGAGTTTTATTTTGTTTTAACTTTCAGAGCAGTGCTGGTATTTATAAAAATTTGTATACCTAAACATTATGGGAAGCATGCCAGAAAGACCTGCAGCCATCCATGTAGACTGAATAGTGTTTATGTAGAAATAGTTATGATATGCAATACTTTGTTCTTTGGCTAATTATCTGTAAAGATTCAGCTTAAGAACTAAGAAAGATATGACATAAGCTGCAATTTTTTCTTTCCCCCAGGTCTTGAAAAAGTTGCCTCTAACCCAGGAATGCCTGTGAACTGTCTAACTTCTAATCTACTCCAGTCTAGGAAAAGGCTGGCTACCTCAAGTGCCAGTAGTCAGTCCCACACCTTTCTATCCAGTATGGAATCAGAATACCACAGCAGCCCCAGATGGGAAAAGGATTGCCAGGTTAGAGTGAATTTTATCTTACCTAGGTAATTATGTATGTCAGACTGATACAAACACTTTTATACCTTTTCATATAAATTCTATAAGGAAAGGAAATTGTTACATGAATTTCTCGT
Organism: Loxodonta africana; assembly: GCF_030014295.1. NCBI lineage: Eukaryota > Metazoa > Chordata > Mammalia > Proboscidea > Elephantidae > Loxodonta > Loxodonta africana. The sequence goes on along the minus strand of NC_087345.1, from coordinate 168,986,481 downwards.
ACATTCTGTCAAATTCTTTTGAAATATTTCATTTCTCATTTAGACATGAAATTGTTCTTGCTTGACTATATAAAAGATTCCAGTTTTTTTAAATTCTTGCGATAAATTGATAAATGTTTGACTCCTAGACGTCTAAATGTTGCTGCTGATTTTTTTTTTTAATCCTCTACCCAGCTAGCTATGTTACTAGTTTTTATTTTTTAAAACCTGTTTTCTACTTAAAACTCATACTACCTCCATCTTTACTGTTTCTTCCCCCCGTTTCTAATTTAGTGGGATGGTAACTTCTGGATCAGAAATAACTTTTAGACCACAATGGTAATGTAGGTGCACCCTTAAAGTCTTCTGAGGAGATCACTTACCAAGTGAATAGATTTAAAGTTATTTTACTTAATTTGTATACTGTATTTTTGCCCTTAGTTATTCAAGCTAATATTTACTGACAGGAACTAAAATTTAAAGTTATAGTAATAAGGCCTCCTTCATGGAATACTGATAAAATAATATAACGTTAAAAAAAACCCAAGGTTAGAATAATGATAATACAAAAGAATAAACCTCCTATTTGATAACTTGGATCATATAAGAAGCTCCTTATCCTCGGTAATATGATTTTCTTCATTATGGTTGGATAGTTGTATTTTAGGAGTAAAGTTCAATTATTTTTTAGTTAAGGCAGAATTTTCAACCTTTTTCTTCTCTCTTTTAGACTGCTGTGTAGATAGAATACGCTGCCGGATAAACAGATTTCCATTCTTAGCACCATTATTCCATCTCTTTCCTATTCAAGAAGGTGTATTCTGTACTACTTCAAGCTATACACACCTCTACCCTCCTCCTCTCCCTTCTTCGACACTCCCGAGGAATGCAGTGATAGGATTATAGCAGTAGTCTCAAGTCGTGACCAGAGGGGTGGCAGTGAGCCCTGTGGGATCCCCTGATGAACCTTGTATTGATCCCAAAATGCATCATTTTCTGTGCTTGCGGACCAGTAACTTATAATTGTGGGAATTTTCTCTATGATCGTAACTAAGTGCTCCTTGTTATTACTAGGTAATTTAACAGTAGTTACTAAAGCTTACTATTCACCCATCAAAATTAGGCATTATTAGAGTTTACTGAAGAACCACTTTAATTGAGTAACCTTTTTAAAATCCTAGTTACTTGTACTAGTTTACAGTATTATGTATGAAGCTATGACTATGTATGAGCACCCACAGATGGTTGGAATTCAAACACTTTTCAAGAAAAGTATTTTGTTATCAATGCATCATCAGTTCATCTTATTGACAATGGATTTTAATTCCTCTGTTGTTTTTATTTTTTAATTATAAAATACTATTAGTTTAGCTAAACCTTATCAGCTTGCTTTTACTGTACCTGTGTGAAATGGTATATATTTACAGTTTTGGTCTGTAATTTTCCAATAACTAGGCTTCAAACACCATCCTTTTTGCGACTTAAAACAGAATCATCCATACCCCTATCGTAAAACAGATGTGTGCATAGTGTAGCCTTATCCCTAAATTTGCCTGAATATGTTGCCTATTAGCATGTCCTATTTAAATAACATGTAATAACTCTATCAAAATAAATATTATAGAATAATTCATTTAAATTTTAGATCAATGTTTCGCTCAAAATAATATGTATAAACTAATACTCTAATTGTTTATTTTGATTTTAATTCTCTGTTATCACTGTTCTTTTCCACTGGAAAGTGGGACTGCCTGTCATAGTAGTTAATGAGGACATTTACTTCACCTAAGTATAAGGGAGCCCTGTTGGCGCAATGGTTAAGAGCTTGGCTGCTAACCAGAAGATTGGCAGTTCAAATCCACCAGCCACTCCTTGGAAAGCCCCATAGGGCAGTTATGCTCTGTCCTATAGGTTCGGCTGTGAGTCAGAATCAACTCAACGGCAGTGTGTTTGTTTTGGTTTAAGTATTCGAAGGCCAACAAAGTTAAAGAATTTCAGCTTTACAAAACTAAAAAAAAGTGTTTTTTCTCCTCTCAGGAAAATGATGAAGCATTGGGCTCTACAATGATGAGTTCAAATACAATTGAAGGACCTTTTTGTACAAAATCTACAAATGCCATTGAGACCAGAAATTTCAATAAAAAAGATCTTGAGTTAGCTCTTTCTCCCATTCACTCCAGCGGTGGCATTCCTGACACTGGAAGCTCTGGGAAAGTTTCTTGGGAAGCAAGAGAACTGGACGTAAATAACATTAATATGCCCACTGACGCAAGACTGTCTGGTTTTCATCAGTTGCATCAGTGGAGTGTGGATTCTGGTAATATGACTGAAGAGCACCTTAGAAGAAAAGGTCTAAAAAGAAGCTTCGAGTTAGTTGAATCTAGTCCTTGTCAGGAAACTGTACAGAATAAAAAAAATTGTGTGGAGTATGATTGTACCAATGAAGTGATGGATTGTTACGCAAATCAAAGTACAGGCTTAACAACTGAAGTCCAGGACCTTAAGATATCGGCATACAGAAGTCAGCAAAATGACTGTGATAATAAGGAGAACATTGTCAATTCTTTTACTGATAAACAACAAACACCAGAAAAATCACCTGTCCCAATGATAGCAAAAAACCTTCTGTGTGAACTAGATGAAGATTGTGAAAAGAACTGTAAGAAGGACTACTTAAGTTCTAGTTTCCTGGGTTCTGATGATGACAGAGCTTCTAAAAGTATGTGTGTGGATTCTGATTCATCTTTTCCTGGGATTTCTATAATGGAAAGCTCATTAGAAAAGCAGTCCTTAGATCCAGAGAAAAGCATCAAAGAATCCTCTTTTGAAGAGTCGCATATTGCAGACCTACTGAGTATATCACCAAACCATCAAGAAAATGCCTTACCAAAAGGTGATGAGAATCCTGCTGTCCAAGACAATGAAAAAATGTTAGCTCCTTCTTCAGATGCGCTGAAAACATTAACCGTCTCTAAGAGAAATGCCGTAGCTTTTCGAAGTTTCAACAGCCATATCAATGCATCCAATAACTCAGAACCATGCAAAATGAGCATTACTTCTCTAGATGCAATGGATATTTCATGTGCTTATAGTGGTTCATATCCCATGGCTGTAACCCCTACTCAAAGAAGAAGATCCTACATGCCATATCAGGTATGTGATAACTTTTCTAACACTGTGTTCTTTGAATTTTGAAAAAATAAACTATGAAGGCCTGCCTCTCAACTGGACTGTGCCTAAAATCATATATTTTTGTTCCCTTTGTTGAGAATCTATGGGTTTGGGGAGTTTTAATGCAGAAGGATAAAGCTGGGAGAAATAACATTTATTATTATTACTAAGTACAATGCCTTCTATTGTCTAGCTCTATATCCTTGTCTAAGAAAATACAATTACATATTTTCACTTGATCCCAGCAACACTGTGATAAAAAATTTAAGTCCACTTTACCTTACTGGCTTCTAAGGACTTATTCAGGTGATCTCTTTTCTTTATCCAAAAAAAATTTAAAACTATATACTTCAAATCTTACTTTGTTTTTATTTTCTACACTTTTACCTTTATAAACACATAGTTTCTTTTTTTATTTTTCCTTTGGAGAAACATCATAATATAAAAAATGTAAAACCCTGAAGTTAAGGTTACAAGACTTGGGTTTTCGACCCAAAACTTGCTGAGTGACTTAGAAGGAGTCCCTTAACCTAAGAGCCGCTGTTTTTCCATCTGTCAGGGATAATGGTACCTGTCCTGTAGATTCCACAGGGTTGGTGTGAGACAACAAAGTATCATGAAAACTCTTAAATGCCATTTAGTACAAGAGGTTGTTTAGATTTAGTTCTATCTTGTGTAATGTCCTAATAACTTGATCATTTGTTAGCCACAACTTCCCTTAGGCTTATATTAATCCATGCTATCAAGAAATTCTTTCTTGTGAATTTTATTCATTGTTTCTTGTATATACAGATCTCATTGAAATGGCTGGCATTATGTAAGCTATTGAACTTCATTAGCAATTAGGACTTTTCATAATTATAAATAGTTATGAGTTCATATTCAAAACTGACCAAGGAAGGATTTGAGTATGTATTTTATACTGGCAGCCCTTTCCCTATGTTTTGTTTCAGCATTTATATTCCCTGTCAAAGGAATTAAGATATTTGTTGTCTTTCAAACTCTTTGTGAATTAGCAGATCCCAAGTCAGAACAAGTCAGGAACTCCATATCGAACTCCAAAGAGTGTGAGAAGAGGGGCAGCCCCAGTGGATGATGGGCGAATCCTAGGAACGCCGGACTACCTCGCACCTGAGTTGTTATTAGGCAGGGCCCACGGTAAGAGACGTATGCATGACTTGAGTTTTTGAAGTGTTATCTATGGCTACATTTCCTTTTGAGGTAAAACTGTTTTCAATTTCTTTGATATTTAGATTGCCCAAGTGAAATAAACTCACGCAATACTCTTTTCCTATATATATGACATTTATCACAGGAAAGGAAAAAAGAAATGGCCATGGCTGTCTTGTTCTCTGAATGTGAAAGATCAAACATTGAAGAATATGCAACCATTCGTCCTTTGCCGTCTGAGTCAGTCTCAGGGATCCAGAGAAGCCCCACCTCCTACTGCCTTTAGTCCTTTCTATATTTCCTTCGTTCTTATGTTTCCTCAGGTCTGTTCTAATCAGCATTCAGGAATACATAGTGGATCTAAACTTCTGTTCAATCTTCTGAAGCCTGTTCCTGTCTAGAGTTTACTGTCATTTATATTCACACCAGAAGGGTCAAACCAGAAATGAACCATCCTTAAAAATGGAACATAAAAGAATAGAAGGATGACATTTTACCTGTCTTCCCTTCCTACATTCTGAAAGGAACCCCTTCTCCTACATCTTGGTATTCATTACTTCCCCTTTCTTGGGCTCCTTTCGTGATCATCTATCTCATCCTCCCCACTCCACACACACTCCTTCTTCCGTTTTTACTTCTTTGCTGGCTTTTTTCCTCAGCCTGAAAATGTTACCAACCTTGTTTTCCCCTCTTTGCCTAACTTTTCAAAGGTTTCTTATTTTCTTTGCCTGATCGTTTTTGCTCTGACAATCTTTTTGTTACCATTAGTATGTAACTAAAACTGTTTTCTTTAATGTCACCAATGATGTCCTTATTATCCAGTCTACCAGTCTCTTCTCAATCTCATTCCTCTTACCTCTATTGCTTCTCCTGAGTTTCCTTACTAAATACAGAAGTTCTTCAAGATTCTGCTCCTTACCCTTTTTTTTCCTTACAGATAAACCCATTGCTGTAGAGTCGATTTCAGACTCATATTGACTCTATAGGACAGAGTAGAACTGCCCCATAGGGTTTCCAAGGAGTGGCTGGTGAATTCGAACTGCTGACCTTTTGGGTACCAGCTGAGGTCTTAACCACTGCGCCACCAGGGCTCCACATGCACCCTGTTAATCTCACCACTCTCATGACTTCAGTCGTCACCTCTATGTTGTTGATTCCCAAACCTCTCTCTCTAATCCTGACTTTTTCTAGGTGGCAGACTCATGCCCAAACTGCCTACTTGATATTCTATTGGTCTTTCAAATGTTGCATCTCAAAGCTGAGCTTATCAAGCTTGCTCAGCCTCTGTTCCCAATCTCAGTTTCACTATCTTCATAGTGACAGTCACCCTCCCCACATGCAGGCATATAAATCCAGTTCATTTCTATGTTAAGAATTTCATCTTTCACTCTAATTACTTTAACAGCCTTCTAACTAGTCTCTTCAGTTTCAGCTCATTGTCTATCATAACTGTCATCAGATTTCTCTTTCTGAAACAAAGTGGTTCCTGCCACTTCCCTCCTCAGAAAGCTATGCTGGCTCCCTCTTACCTGCAAAATAAAATCCAAATTACTGAGCATGGCATTCTAGGCTCTAAGCTCTCATAGTAACCTCATCTCTCGAAAAGTCCCTTTACATGCCTTGTTTCCCCATTCTGTTTCTTAAACACACTTATTCCCAGGTCTTCCTTATTTTGCACATGGATTTTGCCTTAGTTTAGAAAACTCAATCCCCAATAATTTTCAGTTAAATTTCTTCTCATCTTCTCATCATCAGCTTAAATACCACCTCTTCCATAAAGCATCCCTTGGCCAGCTATGGACAATTTGTTATTCATTCCTATATCACTTTTTTAGAAACTGCTTAAAACATGTGTCATTCTTCCTGTGTTGCAATTAGTAATAAATATCCGTCTCCTCTACAAAAGTTTAAGAAATTTCCTTAAGAGCAGAATCTGGGTTTTCTGCCTTCTATGTAGCACTCCAGGAAAATTCCTTAGAAGTACTCAATAACTGTTCTTAACAATCTTTGTAATTTTAGAAATGAATTGACTTATTTAATATTCCCCTTTCTTTATTAGCCAAAGCAACTAAGTTCATGTGGGCACTTAACTGTTTTTTATACAGCGCCTCTTTGCTAAGTCACGGAGTTGCCAGTTCAGAGCTCAATTCTACTAAAATCCTGCCTCCTTCCTGTATTTTAATTTGTATCCCATCTAACTTAGGATACAATATGAAAAACATAGCAATCATTGTGAGTATGTGCAGGACTGGGCAGTGTTTCCTTCTGTTTGCATAGGGCCACTGTAAGTCAGAACTGACTCAACAGGACCTAACAACAACATGAAAGTCAGCTTCAAATGTAAGCATTTACTTTCTAGAACCTTGTCGCTATTTTAGTGGACATCTAGTTACCTCAGATATTTAGTGATATTTTTAAATTTTTATTTTCTATAAAAGTAATATGATATATCATTTTTAAGACAACAAACAGTATAACACAATTTATAATAAAAAAATAGCAATTCCCTGTTCTCTACTTTTTTCCCCAGATCCTACGCCCCAGGGACAGTCATTTTCAACTCCTATGCATTTCTTCTGTATTTCTAAATAGCATGCTGTACTGCTATATCTTGATTTTTTTATGTTAGATACTAACTTTTGACCTCCAACTATGGAAGATGCATGTGTAGTCTGTCTCTCAACTCCTTTGCCCATATATATCACACTTAGGTCTACCATCTTAAAAAAATACTGAATCAAGTATACCTCCATAGCCTGTCATACTCGCTGACTTGACTTCTCAGCCTTTTTTGATCCGGCCCTATCTGCCTTTCCAACTCAGCTCTTCTTGTCCGCTATGTGCAACCAAAACTCTAACCATGAGAACCTACGTGCATGTCCTCCAATGCACCTTGTTCTGTCTTACCTCTGTGCCTCTGCTTCTGCTTCCCTCCTGTCTGATATGCTTTTCCCTACTTTATTTGCATAACCAACTCCTAATTCTCCTTCAAGCTGAGACTCAGATATAACTTACTCTGTAATGCTCCCCATGGTCTGTCCCCCTCAGCCAAGCTGACTTAGGTACTCAGTCCTGACTTCCCACAGCTTCTTGTGCCTATTTTTGTTTCAGTTCTTAACATTGGGTTATAATGATCTGTTTGTATCTCCCAGCACAGGCTGTTTTCTCCCTAGGAAAAGATCTTTTTATTATTCATTTTGGTACCCCTGAGTACCTAGTTCAATGAATAATGTAAGAATAAATTCCTAATATTAATATAATACCCCTAACAAATTTTTTCTTATATGCAGGATTTCTGACTTCGGGTGAGTGAGCTTCTCAATAAAGTAATATGGCAAAGCATGTGACACTGAACAGTCAAAGTATAACTAGATCACATTGCAGAAAAAAAAAATTCTTTTTCCTTTTCAGCTTACTTATGAAATACGGAAATAAGCTGTCTTCTGGGAAGGAAGACAATCCAGAAAGGTCGATCTTCTCTGTGAGAAGAAATGTAGGCATGTGATGTTTTTTATAACTTTTAAGGGTATCGGAGTAAATATACAGCTTCTTTATTGCGACAGAGTTAATTAGGCTTGATAAAATTATTAAAATTAGTAGTTAAAAAAGATCTAGAATTTTCTAAACCATAATTCCATTAAGAAGATGTAAAGGTATAACAATATTACTCTATCCGTACAGATTGTAGACGTAGGTTTAAATTAGCAAATAGTGTAAAATATGTTTGTGTGAGTTCTCTGGCTAATATTATTATATTACAATTACTAAGATTCTTCAGATTATGTGATCTTATTAGACTTTGACTCAAATATATGGGTATGTGTGACATATCCATGGAGAAATTACGTATATTTTGGGCATGAGTACATATTGGCTGAGCTGGGGAAAAGGTCCTAATTTCTAACTTAAGTAAAACACATAAAAATAAAAGTTTTCTTCTGATTTGTCTCCACTTCCTCTGTTATTTGGCTAAAGTCTTTTCGTTTTATCTCATTGATTGGAACAATTCTCTCTCAGTGCTCCTTAAAAGGTCTACTAACCGAGGTGGCTTGTATGTTTTTGTAGTGGTTACTATGTACAGAAGCCTATGGTCTGGTTGCATCTTATATTCGTTAAAGGGAAGATGGGATTATGTGGCTTGCAGGTAAAGGGATGCTTAATGCATGCACTCAGTTTTTCTATGGGCAGATTTCACAATGTTTGCCGACTTGTTTTAAAATGGGATGGTAGCAATTGCTGAATCACAATAATGAACTTTTTGAAATTATAACTTTTAAGACACTTTTAACATTAGACTAGAATTCCTATTCTAAATTTGCAGTGAACTTAACCATTCTGTGATTGAAATTAATCTTTGCTTAGGAAACACTTTTATATAGACAGAACTAATCAAAAGTATAAGCCAGATCATACAGTCAGGTTTAAAATAACCACTTAAACATCTTTGTATATAAGTGACGTTTCCAATAAAGATGTCGTTTAGAAATCAGTTTTCTCTATTTATTAAAACTTATCTCCTAATTACTTCTTCAAGCCATGGTTTAAGTGCATATTTATTAATTTGTACTCTGTTCTTAAAAGGAATAAAATTACATTAAAACACTCTGTAATTAAGGCTTACATGGTTGTCAGGATACCCTCCCGTTAGTATAAATATTGCTACATCATCTCATACGTTGTAAGGAATAGGTAGAACAACGTGTTACTATCTCCTGATTTTAAGTTGAGAAGTAGGCAGGTATTTTAGAGAATAACGTATAGGATAAATTTATCCTTTGGTTGTGTTTTAGGGTAGAGAACACATAAGAGTATCCAGACTATCAGAAATTATTAATAAACGACAAAAGATGGCTTTAACTTTTCATTAACTAGCAGTGGTAGTTGCTAATCCAAACTTCTTGGAAAATAGAGAAGGAAGGTAATGACAACATTGCTAAATGAAGATTATTTGGGCTTTTGTACCTTATGGGCACCAGAGAGGAGGCCTGGTGGTACAGTGGTTAAGTGCTCAGCCGCTAACCAAACGGTTGGCAGTTCAAACCCACCACCTGCTCTGCAGGAGAGAGATGTGGCAGCCTGCTTCCATAAAGATTATAGCTTTGGAAACCCTATGGGGCAGCTCTACCCTGTGCTATAGGATCGCTGTGAGTTGGAACTGATTTGATGGCAGTAGGTATAACACCAGAAGAAAGCCTTAAGAAATGAATGCCTAGACTACGCACAAATATCCGTGTGTTAATGTTTCCGCTGATGAAACATTTATAGAAAATGTCTGCAAGCTCTTCAACTTCCTCTTAAATTCTAGGTCCTGCGGTAGATTGGTGGGCACTTGGAGTTTGCTTGTTTGAGTTTCTGACAGGAATTCCCCCCTTCAATGATGAAACACCACAACAAGTATTCCAGAATATTCTGAAAAGAGGTGATTCTTTCTATCCTATCAAGATAGATTCATTTATCACTTATTTATTTATCACATATTATTATTTTGAGCAATGATTAACAAGCTTATTTCTGTATGTTTGTAGATATCCCTTGGCCAGAGGGTGAAGAAAAGCTATCTGATAATGCTCAAAGTGCAGTAGATATACTTTTAACCATTGATGATACAAAGAGGGCTGGAATTAAAGGTAAGGTATTGTATTAATGAACTCCTTTGCCCCTGATTTGTTCCAAGCAATGGTTTTTAATAACAATATCAAGTTCTAATATAACACTGCAGGTAATCTGACTGGTAAAGTGGTAAAAAGATAATTCAGTTTATTTCTGTCTTCTAGGTATGCATTGAAATATTTGTTCTCATTTTACATTAAAAATTCAGGGCAATCTTGTCAGTCTTAGGCTTTTCAAAGTCTGATAAAGTTAGCCACCAACAAATACAGGAAATCTTTATCAAAACCTTCCATTCTGTAACTTCTTGCTCATTCTGATACTGTATACAGAGTACCTATTGTATGTCAGATACGGCCTTACAGATATTCTCACTTAATCACTCTCAAACTGAGCAAAAACTGTTATGAATAGGACTTGAGACATCAGTGATTTACCTTATGACTCTCTTGGTTAAAGAAAGTATTATATCAGCATGAAGCATATTTGAAGCAAAAATAAGTTTCAACTTAAAGGAGAGAAAATTAAGGATACTATCTAAAACTTAATTCATGGTATCAATAGTTTTAAGAACTAAAAGTTTCAGCCTATAGTCATATTGTAATGGGCTATGATATGTGTTGGAATAATTTTCATTTTTTTCTGCTGGCAGGTACATTTGATGAGGCAAAAAACTTACAACATTAACTCTTAAACTATGATATTTAGATATGATGGAGAACTTAATGTTGCTCTTGTCATAACTTCCTTAATTTCTATTTAAATGCATCCACAAAGGAATTCTAATTTAGTTTGAATGTTGAAGTAACTGTTTTTTAAGTGAAAAATACCCCCTCATCTGCTTCACTGTGTAAATTGTTCATCAAACAAAGTGTTTTTGAGATGTCATTTGTCATGGACTGAATTATGTCCCCCAAAAAGTATGTGTCTATTTGGCTGGGCCATGATTTCCCTTATTGTGTTGGTTGTCCTCTATTTTGTGATTGTAATTTTATGTTAGAGAGGATTAGAGTGGGATACTAACACCCTTACAAGCTTACATCCCTGATCCAACGTAAAGGGAGCTTCCCTGGGGTGTGGCCTGCACCACCTTTTATCTCTCAAGAGATAAAAAAGAAAGGGAAGCAAGCAGAGAGTTGGGGACCTCGTACCACCACGAAAGCAGCACCAGGAGCAGAGTGCGTCCTTTGGACACAGGGTTCCTGTGCCTGAGAGGCTCCTCGACCGGGGGAAGATTGAGGACAAGGACCTTCCTCCAGAGCCCACAGAGAAAGAAAGCCTTCCCTTGGAGCCAGTGCCCTGAATTTAGACTTCTAGTCTACTGGGCTGTGAGAGAATAAACTTCTCTTTGTTAAAGCCACCCACTTGTGGTATTTCTTTTATAGCAGCACTAGATGACTAAAAAAAAATCATTAATAAGAATTTTTTCATCTGGAACTAATAGAAGGATTCAGCAAAGTGCAGGATACAAGATAAACATAAAAATCAGTTGGATTCCTATACACCAACAAAGAGAACTTCAAAAAGAAAATCAGAAAAACAATACCATTTATAATAGCCCCCCAAAAGATAAAATACTTTGGAATAAATCTAACTAGGGACATATAAAACCTATACAAAGAAAACACTACTACAAGAAACCAAAAGAGACCTACATAAATGGAAAAACATACCATGCTCATGGATGGGAAGACTGAACATTGTGAAAATGTCAATACTACCCAAAGCGATCTACAGTTATAATGCAATCCCTATCCAGATTCCAGCAGCATTCTTTAACAAGATCAGAAACTAATCACCAACATTGTATGGAAAGGAAAGAGGTCCTGGATAAGCAGAGCATTACTGAAGAAGAAGAAAGTTGGAGGCCTCACACTACCTGATCTCAGAACTTACCATACAGCCATGATAGTCAAAATACCCTGGTACTGGAACAACAACAGACACACAGACCAATGGAACAGAATTGTGAACCCAGATATAAATCCATCCACCTACGGGCAGCTGATCTATGACAAAAGGCCAAAGTCCATTAAATGGGGGAAGAGACAGTCTTTTTAACAAATAGTGCTGGCAAAATTGGATATCGGTCTGTTAAAAAATGAAATAGGACCCATACCTCACACCATATGCAAAAACTAACTCAAATTGGATCAGAGATCTAAATATAAAACCTAAAACTATAAAGATCATGGAAGAAAAAATAGGGACAATGGTAGGGGCCCTAATATATGGCATAAATGGAATACCAAACATAACTAAAAATGCAGAAACAGCAGAATATGAACTAGATAAAATGGGACCTCCTAAAAATTAAACACTTATGCTTATCAAAAGACTTCTCTGAAAGAGTAAAAAGAGAACCTATACACTGGGAAAAAATTTTTGACTACAACATACCTGACAAGGGTCTAATCTCTAAAATTTATAGAAAACTTCAATACCTCAACAAGAAAAAGACAATCCAGTTAAAAAATGGGCAAAGGATATGAACAGACACTTCCACAAAGAAGATACTCAGGTGGCTAACAGACACATGAGGGCATGCTTGCAATAATTAGCCATTAAACCCAAACCCATTAAAAAAAAAAAAAAAACCCCATTAGAGAGATGCAAATTGAAACTACAATAAGATACCATCTCACCCCAACATTAGCAGCACTAATCAGAGAAAGAGAAAATAACAAATGTTGGAGAGGTTGTGGGGAGATTGAAACTCTTATATACTGCTAGTGGGAATGTAAAATGGTACAACCAGTGTGGAAGATGGTATGGTGCTTCCTTAAAAACCTAGAAATAGAAATACCATATGCTCAGCAATCTCACAGCTAGGTATATGCCCTGAAGATATAAGAGGCTCTGACATGAATAGACATGCACAGCCATGTTCATTGCAGCATTACTCACAATAGCAAAAAGATGGAAACAACCCAAGTTCCCATCAACAGATGAATGGATTAACAAGCTGTGGTACATACACACAATGGAATACTACACAACACAACAATAAAGAATAATGACTGATTTGCGAAACATCTCAAAACAAGGATGAATTTGGAGGACATTATGCTGAGTGAGATAAGTCAATCACAAAAGGGCAAATATTGTATGAGACTGCTATTATAAAGACATAAGGTTTTCTGTGTGTAAACAGAAAAAAAAAATTATTTGATGATCATCAGGGATGGGAAGGGGAATGTAGGAAAATTACCAAATAGATAAAAGACACGTTAATATTGTTGAAGGGAAAAGCAATACACAATGTGGGGAAAATCAGCAAAACATAAGAAAAAAATGTTTCTCTTCTGTCCTCACTTACATTGTATAAGCGGGGGGCCATCCTGTGCATTATAAGATGTTCAGCAGCATCCCTGGCCTCTGCCCCATAGACACCAGTAGCACCTTCCCCCAGTTGTGACAACCAAAAGTGTCTATAGACATTGGCAAATGTCTTTGGGGGCAAAATTATGCCAATTGAGAACCTCCGTCCTAAAGTAATTTTTAAATTAATTCATGCTGAGTTACTACAACAATTAATAGAGAAATGAATTCTCTGAATGTGAGTTATTTTTGCTATTTTATCCCTTTTCCTATCAGTCTCTTAGTTCAGTGAAAAAACAATTCAGCGACATATTAATCTCCTAACCCATCTCCCCCAGTACAGACACACACAAACACATAATTCTTTCCTGTCTGTGTAGTCTTCTCCCAGTATTTTTCTTAAATTTGCTTACTTCTTTTTGAGCTATTTATTGCCTTAATTGTCCCTTCATTGTTTGATGATTCTGAAGTTTAGTTTGCCTCTCAAGAACCGTTATTGTTTCTTTATGAAGTGAAGGGTTAAGGATAGGGGAAGTTATGCCTAGCAACTAAATAGCAGGGTGTGGTCAAAGAGCATACTTCCATTTTAGTAGGATCAGAGAGGGAAGATGACAGGTAACAATAAATGTTAAATAGGAGGGCAAAGTTTGAGATCTTTTAAGTGTAGCAATACCGTGATAACAAGATCCAGGATGTAGTCATACCGCTACATAGTCAATGTGTTGTGGAGATTTAAGCCAATGAAATCAAGGAAGTCAAAGAACCATGAAGAGAATGTGTCAGAAGTATCATCAGTCTATATGCATGAAAGATAAGCATCAAGCACAGGGAGGAAAACGAAGGAGTAGAAAATGAGCTTCATGCTAAAGTTATCTAGGATTGCAGTGATATAAACAGGTGGCAAGAACTGGAGGAAAAATGCAGCCGTAATTATGGAAGATTAGTGATAAGGAAGCTGCCTTGGAGAGCAAACAGTAAGCCAAACTTCTTTCATTGAGTCAGGAATTGTGTGAGAAAATGCAGGCAGTGAGAAAGCCAGGCTTCTATTAAGGAGAATCATTCACAAATTTAACAAATACAAATCCAAGCACATTTCACGTTCAAGGTGATATACAAAACAACCCAGTGTGCGCCTTTGTGAAGCATGTGGTCTAGTAGACATTCAACAAATGCCTGAAACATAATAAAGTAGGTTGAGATATATGTGTACATGAAACACTGTCTTCAATCCCTATGAAGCAATACTTGGGTAACGGTGTCATGACATTCTGTTTCTTTTTTCCCGAAGAGCTGAAACATCACCCTCTCTTCGGCGATGTAGACTGGGAAAATCTGCAGCATCAGACTATGCCTTTCATACCCCAACCAGCCGATGAAACAGATACATCCTACTTTGAAGCCCGAAACAACGCTCAGCACCTGACTGTATCTGGGTTTAGTCTATAGCACATACATTTTCTTCTTAGCCTACCCTTATGTTGTAGGATAAGTCTGCGTAGGTCCATACTCCTCAATGCTGGACTGACCTAAGGAAAATAAATTATTTTACCCGGGTCAGTGAGCTTTCAATGTGTTAAATCTACCACCAACTTCAGAAGCTATAAAGAATGTCATCAGTAATTTGTCTTAATCTCAGAACTGTATATAGATCTTCAAAGCTTTTTACATCTTATTTATTTTCTGTTGCACTTTATGAAAATGAATGCATCATTAAACTAGAATGACACTATCGCTTTAGAGAGCGAGCGAGCATGAGTGCACTTCATTTTCTTTCTCCTTGTCCACTGATTTCTGTCCATTTCTAGATTTGTCTGGTGTTAAAATAACAAATACTATACAGTTTCTCTTGATTGTGATTTATTTGCACACGATTGTCTGCAAAAGCTATACTCTCAAGGGCAGTCACTTAAGGCTGCATTTGTGGTAAAACTAAGGTCTCAAAAATGTTGCCAGAAAATTCCTTCACTCAGTTGTGTAACTCCTCTGGGAATGAAGAATAAACAAAAGGTCTAAGTGTGTTTTAACTTACTTTACTATGAATACGGTTGAATATGAAATTTTGCTACCATGACAGTTTCTGGCCTTTCTCTATAATAGTATTTGTTTAAAATGTTACTGGAAAGCTTAATTATAGCACTCTTAATAGCTTGTTCAATATTAGTAGAAAAATGTGATGTTTTAAACATACGTGACATTATCAGAGATGGCCTAATCCTTAAAAAACAAAAAATAATTTACTGTGCTTAATAAATACAGTTGTAACATATTTCAGGTAGATCATCTGTCAGCATCATTCAGAGAATTCTGAGCTACTGATTGTTCACCTGTATAATGGAAATAATAAAGGTAACTTTGGAAAGTTGGAATAAGTATAGCCAGATTAAGGAACAAGCAGAGTGGCTTCCCAGAATACCAATCGTATCAGGGACTTGAAACATTACTGATTAAACAGAGAAAATGTACGAGACTATTCCCAATGCAGGAGACAGTGCTCCTGAGTGGAGGTCAAAAAACAGTTTGCTGTTATACATCTAGCATGTGAAGAAGCTACAGTCCCCTGAAATTCTGCAGCCAGGTAAAGCATACCATAATGATGTTGATTGCAAACAAGTGATTTATTATCCAAATTTAAATAACCTAATACACCTCTCAGGATGATGTGGATTCAGGTATTGGTAAGGAAAACCTAAAGGGGACAAGAATAATGGGAAAATGGGAATGGTTTTGACAGTTTGTGTGTATGTGTGTGTACACGTCTTTAAAGAACACTGACTGCCTCTGCCAGTAGAAATTAAAGTGCATCTGTTGCTATATATAATTTTTATTAATAGGAAATAATTTTCATCCCTACTAAATGTTAATACAGAAAACGTTTGAAGAGGTATCCATATGCCTTGGTCTGTTAGAATTAAATAAGGTGAAGCGCATAGCAAACAAAAAGGTGTTTAATAAATGATAATTGGACCCTAAGTGGCCTGCAACTTCTTGGAACACGTGTCTTAATTTTGGGTTTGGGAAATGGTCACTATAGAAAACTTTGCCATTATGCTCCAAAACATCTTGAAAAGCATTCAGATGCAATTGGTCTACTTACCAGAAAGAACCCTCTTACTTTTAGCCAATAATAAACATGCTCAGAATCCAGGAGAGAGTGCAAACATTTACTGTTTTCATAGGGCTCCTTTCAGTTAATACCAAGTCAGTGATTGTTCAGATATGGGCCAGTAATTGTGAAACTTGTCTCCAAAAATGGAGGGTGCCAAGAGACCCCAAAGAAAGAGGTAGGCAACTCCAGTGTGGTAGCAAAGGAGTATTAGGAGACTTATATACAAGGCCAAGTCCTGGGTGGCAGCAGAATCAGAACAGATCTCTGCATCCCACAGTGGGAGGGCAGAGGTTTTACAGTGGTGGTGGGCAATTGTGGCTCCATGCCAGGGGCTTCCACAAGAATGCAAACTGTAGTGAACTAACGGCCACATGAGGGCGCTCATGTTCGGCCTCGCAAAGTGTGTCCTCTTCAGCCATGGATGAGTTATTCTTAAAACTGGAAGATGGGTTGGATTGGGCAATATTTAAAGGAGGGAGCACAAATGGACTCAAGGTATATTGTAGAGGTAGAATCAGTGGGATTTACTGATGGATTGACATGGAGGTTGAGAGTAAGGAGGAACCAAGTTTGATACATAATTTCTGGCTTAGGCATCTAGGTCAATTGTGGTGGTATATCCAGAAGTGGAGGGTTGGGGGACATAATGGGTAGACATACTCAGTTTTAGATGTCAGTTAAGACATCCGAATAAACAATCAAGAAGCCAGTTGGAGACTTCTAGGTGAAAATCGTAGATATTTTCCTTCATGAAACCCCTCAAAAAAGAAGATATGAATTCCTACTATTTATTCTCATTTAATTCTTAGTACATAATCAAAACATACTTCTAAGAGCAACAAATAATAAAAACCATATCATTTCTCATTAATCTTTTATTTTTGTTAGTTTTACATTAAAGAAACAAAAAAGAAGTAGATCATTAAAAAAATACCATAGCTGTCAATTTAAAATTTAAAATGTACTTGTTAACCAAAGCAGTAACACTATTCCCTATAATTATATCTTTATTTTTATATACAAGAACTGTGTGCAAAGTGCTTTTCAAACTATAAATAAGACTTTGGAACAGATACAAACAGTTATCCCTAGAGTTTGTTACCCCGAACTGCTTTTAATGAATTACAACTGCTTACATCCCGAATCTGTACTTTATTTATATACTAAGAGAAGAGCCACCATCTTCTGATACCAGATAGATAGCTAATTTTTGAAAATAATGCCTGATCCACAGGAATAAACGTTATTTTTTACGTACAATTCAGTTACTTGCTTAATTTTTTTTCTTAATAAGTAGAGGACAGTTTTTAAAAAGCAAGTATCAGTAGATCCCTTTAGACAGAAATTTTAATCAAATGGTATTAAAAAATAAAAATCAAGTTACATTAAAGAAAAAATGAGAAAAAAAGAGCCTTGGGAAAAGCATGTATTCTCACACTTTTTTCCTCAGGCAAAGAACCTCCCTATATACTAGGGATTGGTTACTTATTTTACTCTTATTTAAAATACCCTGAACACATGATGCTAAACCCAACACTGTACATTATCAAGAATGCTTGAAAATTATTTGCTATAAAGCCTTTGGATCAGAGAAATCTTTAAAGCACAAGATACATCTAAGTGAGCAGGGAGTTTTATAAGGTATACAGGAAGAATAATTTTCTAAACAAGGTCTTCAAGGATCTAAATCAAAGTCGTCTTAATCTAAATGTGGGGGTGGAGAGGGAAGGGACTTAAATTTCCATTAGTTGGGTATGCTTTATTCATATGGAAGCTTCTGGCCTGCTAGCTTGGCAAATCCTTCCAGTACCCCTGTGAAGTAGGTATATCTCAAATATTATATCCCGAAGGAAAAACTGAGGCACTAAGAGGTTAGAAGTCTAGTCTGTGTAGTTTTCCAGTTGCAGAAAAGTGATCTTCATGTATATTCTTTTTGACTTTTGTAAAAACAGTATAAATAAGTTTTTATTGTATATTTCAAAGCACCCTATGAAGCAGATACTGATATCCTCAGTTAAAGAAAAATGATTACTAAGAAATAAATGCGTATCACTGAATAAAAACCTTATTAATGGTTTGCAAGCTCAGAATACACTTTTACACCTACATTAACTCCATTCTCCATTTCCATCAGCAGGTTATGTCTGTAGTGGTGACTCATCTATAAAACCTAAGCCTAGTACATAGGGCTCTGCTTTCTAGTAGTGATGCCTGCATGCCAGAGTCAGAGTTGTGAATGTCCAAGAAGGATTATGGAAATGAAGTACTCTGGGCAGCCCACAAAGTGAACTATGGAGAAGATTCTTCCAGCAGTTTTCTATTCCTTGGCATGGCAATTCAGTGACTAAGATATAAAGTCAATTTAATCTCATTTGAAATTCACTCCTGGTTTGCATCCTTTCTCATATTTAATTTAGGAAATTAAAATAATACCCACTTATAAATCTGATCTCATTATTACCTTGGAAAGTAGCTAATATTTCCATATAGGAGATAATCAGGTAAATGTATTACCAAACAATAATAATGTCCTTCAAGTTTAAGGGTAGGGTAAATCTATGTATGCTACTTATAACATACTTAAGATTGATTATTCAAGTATCAGCAAAATTAGTCCTTAAAATATTATTTGCGTAGTGTGAAATATATATATATGTACACAAACTACTGGACAACAGAAAAGATGTAATAATCATCACAAACTAAGCCTTTCTTGTGAATTCACAATCCATTTCATTCCCAGATCATCCAGGCCCAGTAGCCCTCTTGAGTTAAACACCATTTTCTTCAGTTCAGTTTTCTTTAAAAAGGAAATAAAAAACAAACTTCTATGAGTATAAATGCAACCTAAATATAAAACAAATTCATACCAAAGAATTCTCTGAATGATAATATAGTTAACAATACTGATATTCAAAATAACACCTTAGAAATTGTCATTACGAAATTACTTCATGTGACTTATAGTCCAATAGGAAAGATCAAGCTTCAAGTGCTGAAATTAACAAATAGCTTTAATAAATAATTTAAATGAATATTCTTCCACTCATATCTTCTAGATTTTTTTGTTTTTTGGCTTTACAAAACTTATTTATTGATGAGCTACCTTAATATAAACAAAGAACAAGAATGACTGAAATGATCCACCCAAAATATCAGATATGTTTAGTTTATCTACTAATAGTTGATCTATTAGTAGTATAGGTTCCTGGGTGGTACAAATTGTTCATGCTGAGTATTCATCTAAAGGTTGGTGGTTCAAACCCATCCAACACATGGCAGAAGAAAGGCCTGGCAATCTGCTTCTGTAAAGGATACAGCCAAGAAAAGCCTACGGACCAGTTCTACTGTGTAACGCATGGGGTTGTCCTGAGTTGGAATCGACTCAATGGCTCCAGGTTACTAACAGAATACTTGGGGCACTTATACTAGAGTGCCACTTATCCCTTTTACATACAGAAGGATAAAATGTTCAGTTTCTGCTTTTGTTATCCAGCTTAGGTATTAGTAACTTGGGTTCTCTGGTACAGGAAAAACATACTCGTAAATATCTAAACTTGTAGATTTTTAAAAATGTGTTTCTATTGCACATATTTAAGAGAGCAGTTAAAAGCTTAGTAGCAAGTGCCCTGTATCTTCTCCCCATCTGTCGTTACTTAATGGAAAATGGTATGAAACACTGAGAAAGTGAGATCAACAGATAGGTAAACAATGATAAAAAATCTGCCCATGCACGGAAAGCGTTTCAGTGTACATAGTGTCCATAAAGAACGCTGTATGGATTTTTTTGAACCCATGAGTTTTGGCCTCAGATTAATTCTAATCCAGACAGTCTCCAGGCACCTTGAGGGATCACAGTCTATTGTCAGACCTATCTGAGGTTATTTCCTGGCATCCCAAACAGGACCTCAATTAGAGTAATCCCTAATTACTGGACTGAAAATTTTCTGAAATGTCAATGTCTATATTTCAAAGGTACAGAAAAGCATGCAGACATTCTTAGATTGATTCTATGTTTTCTTTTAATATTAGCAAAAGGCCTAAAAATAAACATCATACTTTTAGAACATTTTTTCCTCATAAGTCATAAAATATAAGAAATGCAGTCATTTTCTTGTTCAGTCAGATGTTCTCAGGTAAAAGTTGTTCAAGTCTAACAAGTCCCTACTAATCCAGGAGATATCACTTCCGAGGTAGTTTCAGCCTCAGGGTCAGCACAGAATGCTCAGTTATGACAATGTATCTATAAAACAAACCTACCCGCTAACTGCTGCTGAAAGCTGTAGCTACTGTGTATAGATTATAAGCCTTTAGATACCATTCTGAATTGTACAACTTGGCAAATAGTATTACCTTCTCCTTCTTTGATAATATATATGCACCAACCACTGGGCAATAAAAGGCCATATAATAGCAAAAGTTAATGTACCCGGAGACATCTCAAATGGCCACCAACATGGTCTCTGCGAAAATAAAATAAGCTGGTTACCAATCTAGCCTATATTGTATGTCTAAGCACAAAAACATATCTGATTCATAATTATAAAAACATATAAATAATAACAAATCTCACTCCTACTAAAGGGAGGGAGATATTCTGCATTGGAAAGCATAATTCAGTAAGTAGACTTTCTGGAGTACTTCAGACTTCAATAAACACAAAAATTATTTTTTAACCTCTAAGCTCTAAAGGGTGGATTCATTAGGAATGCTTTAAGGGTCACATATAATCTGAATTAGCTGTAACTTATCCGAAACCCCGGCATTTAGAAAAAATCTCTTACCGGTGAGGAGGGCTGACTACTAGTCTGTAATGCTGATGATTTTGCCTATAAATACAAATGAAAGAAATAAAAATTAAAAAACATTAATTTTTCTATTTCTAAATATTACTTTATTCTCTCTTTTTCTGAAAATTCTGCTTCAATTATTCTGAAATCCATACCAACCAAAAGACAAGATCCCTAAAATGGCTAGTCCAATAAATACTTTTGCCACTTTATATTTTATAGTTCAAATTATACAAAGTTATCTAAATAAGGCCTCAAATTAATCTAAACTCTTACTGCTTTCATATTCTTATTAAATTTCTCACTCAACTTTTCTTAATTCCTTTGTTTCCATAGAAATTACCCATTTACAAACACATTTGAGGACTGCAGTCTTGATTATTAAATAAAGCTATAAAAATTATGTGCCATAATCTGGGAAATTCATGATAAGTTATAGCAGAGGAGGTATAAGATACAGAAAGGAATGATTAGTGTAGGTTTTTAAATGAGAAGTAGCATAAACTAAGCAGAATATTTTCAGAATAATTTAGGAAACTCTGGCTTCCAATTTGGCTCATTCCAAACACAAGTTTTTGGTTTGTTATTAGAAATGTATTACTCCAGTTTTTTCATACATTATAATCTCAGAGAAATGCTATGAAGATTAATGAGATCTTTCATTCAATCATTCAACAAATATTTTCTGAATGCCTATTATGTACAAGTCACTATTTCTGGGCACCAGGGATACAGCAGGAAGCAAAATGACAAAAACTCCTGGCCCGATGGAGCTTATATTCTAGTAGAAGGATAAAAAACCAAACCAAACCTGTTGCTTTCAATTCTGACTCATAGAGACCCTATCAAACCAAACCAAACCCACTCCTGTCGAGTCAATTCTGACTCATAGCGACTCTACAGTACACAGTAGAACTGCCCCATAAGGTTTCCAAGGAGCTCCTGATGGATTCAAACTGCCGACCTTTTGGCTAGGAGCCGTAGCACTTAACCACTACGCCACCAGGGTTTCCAGAGACCCTACAGGAAAGAATAAAACTGCCCCATAGGGTCTCTAAGGCTGTAATGTTTACAGAAACAGATTGCCATAGGTTTCTCCCCCGGAGGTGCTAGTAGATTTGAACTGCCGACCTTTCGGTTAGCAGCCGAGTGCTTAACAACTACACCACCAGGGCTCCTTAGTGGAGCAGTACAGGTAATAACAAATCAGTAAAACCTACAGTATGTCAGGTGATGATAAATGCTACAAAGAAAAATAAAATAGGGAAGAGGGATGAGGTATGCCAGCGAGGGGGGAGCTTGAGATTTTAAATAGGGTGGTCAGGAAGGCTTCACTGACACTTAGGCAAAAACCTCAACAATGAAAAACTGTTAAACTGTGTGACTAACCGGGGGTATAGCCTTCTGCACAGAGAGAATAGCAATCCCAAGAGACTGGGGTGGTAGGGGCCCTACTGGCAAGTTTAAGGAAGAGCAAGGAGCTGGTGTGCTGAAGTAGAGTGAGAACAACAGGAAAGGAGGAGCAAGGGCTTTTCAATATCTATTTAAAATTATTTGGCAGTCAAGAGGATTTCAGGGACACCAATATAACTACAGGTTATAGGTAAAAATAAATTAGTCACCTCTGGATATTGCATTAGTCCTTAGATTCACTTAAGGTATTAATAGACACGTTACAGTTCTAGTATACTGAAGCTGTGTACTCCCAACTGCCCAAGGAATCAATACGTGGTAATTATTCTTATGCTACACGTTGTAATAGTGCCTTGTAGGCATAATAATATTCAACCAAGAGATTTACCTTGTGGCATTTTTCCAGACTAAATGGAATAAAGAATTCATTTACAAAATTGGGCTCCCTGGTATCTAATGACTTATCCAGGTCACATTAGTCAGTGTACTTTTGAATGGAACTCAAGGTGACCAAACCCAAATGTGAAAGACGCTACTTCTCCCCAGCAGCTACTAACAAATGCTAAGGTCAAATCAAGCTATTACATGGAACTATAAATGGATTTTACAAAGTAACAAATGGTCTGAAAGGGCAAATAAAGAACCCAAAAGACTCCTGCTTACAGCTAAGAAGTAACTAATACTACCTGTATAAATAGCATGATAGTTTTTTTGCTTAAAAGATATTTATTCATATATGCCAAACAGCTCTTACTATTGTAATGTGAACACATATGCATGCAGACGTGTATATACACACATACATAACCCAAATCCAATCATTTTGTTATTCTGTGGCCAGAGAAATATAGTCACTAAATTTTAAAAAATTCGATTTGAGAGAAAAAAATCTCATACAATGGTAACCATTGCAAAAGAATATAAAAAACAGAGACTTACTTAAATTAGGCCCTCTCCAAGGCAGTGAGCCTCCTGAGGGAAGGAACCAAGCTGTCTTACCCTCACCAACATCATCGTTGTTATCATCTCATCTATTACTTCAGGCCTACTGTGTTGTAGGCGCTGTACTAAACACTATTTAATCCACTGAATAGCTCCAGAGGCAGGCACTATTAATATTTTCATCTTGTAGATAAGGAAACTGAGGGACAGAGAAGTGAAGAGTCTAATCGCAATGTTAGTGAGAGGCGGAGCCCAGATTTGAACCTGCAGTTTACTCCCAGGTTTGCTACACTATACTAGCTGCCTTTTCACATTTGTATCTTTTGCCTAGAAAAGTACCTGGGACATAGCTGTTCAACAAATATTTACTGAATGAGTAAATCTAAGGAACCATTTTATAAGATATCTCAGGTGCCTTACTGTGGTAGAAAGCGTATTATTTTAGAAATCAGGAGACCTTAGTTATAGTCCTGGCTGTGCTGCCAGATTAATGTTCCCTCTCAGAATCTCAGTTTTTTCATCTGTAAAGGTGTTGAACCAAGTTTCCTTCGGTTCTATGTCATTACTGTTCTACTATCAATTTATTTCTTTTATGAGTCACCCGAATGAATTATGCAAGCCTTAAGGAAAAAAAGTCTTTAACACATCAGAATTTTTTTTAATTTCTTTTACATGAGACAAGAGGGAAAAAGTAAACTTTAAAAAAATCAAAGGAATTTTAGCAGACTTCTAGTGCCATCAAAGACAGTGAATATATACAAAGTACTCTTTAAAAAAAATACAGAACAAAAAAAATAGACTGCCAGCAATAACAATGTTTAATACTCAACTAACAAATGAGGTTTCCTACACATTAGCTCTGTTTTGCTTTCTTTAAGATAATTCTGTATTACTTATTTTATTTTATTTTTTTTAGGGATAGTCCTGATGGGATCATGGACCTTAAATACTTTTCATTTCTTAAACAGAAAATAGTAGAATTTTATTATTAAAAGATACAAGTGAAATTGTTTATTTCATATCAACAACCTACATTTACCTGTATAAACAAGTTAATGTCATTTAAGACACTGTTCTTAACCTCTTTTGCAACCTCTTTGTTGAGGATTTGATAAAGGCAATAAACCCTTTCCCTTCAAAGATGCAACATCATGTGAAAGTTTACATATTATTTTAGGGTTTTCATAGACTCCCTAAAGCCTAAGAATTCACATTCTAATTGATCCTAAAATGTAATGGAGAAGCTTTGAGATAACTTGAGTAAGTTACTGTTTAGAAAGCCTACATTATCACTTTCTTTATGTGAGTCTATATTTAATGACAGGAGCCCTGTGGCGTACTGGTTAACAGCTTGGCTGCTAACCAAAAGGTCGGCAGTTCAAACCCACCATCAGCTCGGCAGAGAAAGATGTGGTAATCTGACTTGGAAACCCTTTGGGGCAGTTCTACTCTGTCTTTTAGGGTCGCTATGAGTTGGAATGGACCCAGTGGCATTGGGTTTGTTTTTTAGGGGTTATATTTAATGTGTTCATCTTGCAATGGAAGCACACTGAGGATGGGACATATTTTCTTTGATTAATCCCTACAAATCCTTTATATCTGTTATGGCACGGTAATGAGATGTTGTGACATGTTTGAGCCTATGTCACAGTCAATGTCACTCAAGGAGAGACAAGTCAGGGGACAAATGGGGAAGATCACTAGTAGCCTTGGAAGCCTCTGCAAATAACTCCAAACATTGTCACAGCCCAGACCAAACTGTGAACCTACCTGATTTTTCTTTTCCTTTGAATGCTTTTCCCTTCTTTTAGTATCTCCTCCACAGCCAACTGCCTAGCTTTTGTCAACACACGAAAGCAGTCTAACATAGTACAAGGAGCGCTAGACCAGGACACAAGCATCTGGGTTCTGCTCAAGTTTCTGCAACTAACTAGCTGTACTGCCTTTTCAAAAAGTTGAATACTCTTGGATCTTTCAGGAAAATGGAGGCCAAACTATAACTTTAGATTCCTTTCTGGTTATACTAAAGAATTAGTTGCTGTTGTTGCTAGGTGCCGTTGAGTGGATTCCTACTCATAGCCACTGTATTTATGTATAATTAATGGTCTGTTCCAAAAGTCGTCCCTGGTCGTGTTCTGACTGATAATATTGAGCTTCTCCATTGTCTCTTTCCACAGATGTAGTTGATTTGACTTCTGTGTATTCCATCTGGCAAAGTCCATACATATATAGTCACCGTTTATGTTGTTGAAAAATGGTATTTGCAATGAATAAATCATTGATCTTACAAAACTCTACCATGTGATCTCTGGCATCGTTTCTACTATGAAGGCCATATTTTCCAACCTCCAATCATTCTTCGTTTCCAACTTTTGCATTCCAATCATCAGTGCATCTTGACTGCATGTTTGATCAATTTCAGACTGTGGAAGTTGGTACAAATCTTCAATTTCTTCATCTTTGGCATTAGTGTTTGGTGCATAAATTTGAATAATAGTTGTATCATCTGGTCTTTAAAGAATTAGTAACAAAGTATTCCCTCTACCAGCATTTTAAAAGGAAGAAAATGCTTACTACAAAAGAATGACTAATTATGAACTCTAGGCCATTAATTCCTCAAATTGCACTATTTAACCGCTCTTCCGCTAATAGCAAGCACCCTACACCCATCTCCAAAATAGCAGAGCCAATTTTATACTCTGAAAAATATACATTATCTTAAATGCTAGGTATTTGGCTTTTAAGGCAATCTTAAAAAATAACAGTTTAAAAAACGGGTCCTTTTTATTTAAAAAAAAGAATCATTAAAATACACTGACTTGTGAAAATCTGATTGATAAGATCATACACTAATTTACAGGATCAACAACTGGGAGAAGATAAGGCAAATGAAGAAGCTTACTTGCGAAGCAGCCAGTGTTTCCAGTTTATGAAGTCTCTGGAGGACGTGCTGCATGTCTTCCTGCAGTCTCATGAGCACCAGAGCAATCTGCTCGTTGAGGCCGCCTCTCGACCCTCTGTCGGAGCCCCAGCGTTCTCCGTCACCTCCACTTCCCACTTGCCGACCTTTGGCTCCTTCACCCAAATGTTGCATCCTGTGCCCTATTTACAGGGACCAAAATAAGTTAGTCTTAAATAATTTTTGGAAAGTAGAAACAATGTACTTTATTCATTTATCTCTTCCTGCTATTTCTTTGAGATCTTGAGATCTAGATCTCCAAAACAAAGTGTAAGCAATCAAGGAGTACACAAAATAATGTACTGGATAAATGAAGTAAATACATAAATGTCTGTTTATATTGATATATTTAAATTTTTTTATTGATAAGGTTTTATATTTTTTACCATACTAGTACCTCACTATATACATATAATTCAGTAATAATACACTTGTTAGGGGTACATGCTTAGAAATTCTTTACTAATATGGTAATAAAATTTTAAAAAATTGAAGGTTGTTTCGTTACAGTATTAAGGCTGCTAAATAGCTATGTTTTCCTTTTTGGTCATTTTTGGTTTCATTACAGTGTAATTTTATGTTACGTATGCTCTCTGTATGCTCGCAAATCACATCTGATTCTGTAATGTTCTTAAAACACATAGTGGAAGTCACTATTATGTATGCCTCTATAATGCTTTTACACTGTTATGAAGTTTTTACAATTCTTTTAAACATCTAAGTCTAAGTCACTTATAATGTGAAATTCTAAATAGAGAATACCTGAACTTAGAAACATATATATTTCTATAATGCTCTCTAACCGTTACCTATAAGTTGTTGAAAGTTGTCCTAACCTTGAGAACAGATGATAAAAGTATGTGAAGTGGGTTGTAAACACCTTTCTGAAATTGGGCTGTGCACCTGCATTCTATGATAACGAGATAAAACATCAAATCTCTATAAAGTAAAAAAAATAAATAAAGATGTCACTAAACAATTCCTGTAACTTTAATTAATTACTTTGGCCTTGAAACTTCATGTAGTGACAAGAACATAAATATGTCATGTCCTAATTGGCAATAATTCAAATCTTTATAAATTAGCAAAACGTAAGTATGTCATAGAACAATGCTCTGAGCTGGCAAAAAAGCATCCGATTATAGTTGAACATGACAGCACACAGGGTATATAAACTTATGGATTTCTGCTCATTTGGGGGGAATTAGAGAGAAGTAAAAGATCTGAGTCTCCATCTGAAGACTGAGACGGCTGGTGAGACACTGTGCGCCACAACCAACCTTGAACCCTAGGGACAGGGGACCTCCTGAGTTTGAGGGGTGGTCAAGTCTCCTCCTCGAGACCACTCATTAAAGGTAAAGCCTAAAGTCTACAGATTTGGACTGTAACATAAACTAACATGATAATTGTTAATTCAGGTTCTCCAATGGTAAAATGAATATCTTGAGGTCATACCTGCGTGCCTTGTCATGACTACCTTGCAATAAACTAAACGAGTTTGTGCATGACAAGCCTGAGCACCTTTTAAATTATTCTTAAAGTAAAATCTTCCAGGACAGTTTACTAAAAAGTTTCTTAAATACACTTTTCTTATCATAAATTCTATGTTATTTAGAGAGATATTGAAATCTCAGTACTACTAATTTTTTGTTATATAGCCATCCATTTTTTCCTACATGTATATTTTTGCTGTTGTACACTGACGAGTGCATTTTCAACTCATAACGACCCCATGCGACAGAGCAGAACTACCCTATAGGGTTTTCTAGGTTGTAATCTTTTAATCTTTGCAAGAGCAGATCACCAGGTCTTTCTCCCACAGAGGTGCTGGGTAGGTCTGAGCCGCCAACCTTTTGGTTAGCATCCTAGCAGCCTAGGGCTTAACCATTGTACCACCAGTGCTTACAGAACTGGTATGACACTTTATATATGATTTTCTGTCCTGCTTTTTAAATCATTTTATGAATATTTATCTGCATCAATTTTTATCCCTCAAACAGATAAATGGCTATATAAATTCCTTAATATGGCCATAAGGTAAATTACTCAACTATTTTCTACTTTTTGGATAGTTAGGATGGTTCCAAATCTTTGCTATTTCAAGTAACCTCACAATGAATGTCTCTGTACATCAACCTGTAACCAAATTTCTGCTGATTTCACTAGGACAGATTCCAAGATAAAAGCTTTGTCGGGTTCCTACTGAGTGTTGCCATGTTAATTTCCAGAAAGGCTGAAATATTTTTATATTGTTTATAAAAGGTGCCACCATGTTACCCTACCTACCGTTGTGGGAAAAAAGTAGGGAGTCCAGCTTGAACTTTAGTTCTTTCCCACATCCTTACGAGTTTGAGCTATTATGTAATGGACTGTCAGTGGGTACTGATGGCTTGAGAGAACCACTCCTGCTTCTGCTCATTTTACTACATACATATAATAAACAGCTTTCAAACCAACCTTCACAAAGAAGAGGATTAATCAGACTATTCCCACCTTATGGTAATCCCCTTCCTCTAGCCACTCTATCCAATTGCCTACCCTGTTTTATTTTCTTCAGAGCGCTTACCACTATTTGAAACAGATCCGGTTTGTTTATTCATTGTCAGTTCCCTTTTACTAGAATGCAAGCTCCACGGGAGGGACTTTATCTTGTTTACTACTGCATCCCCAGCACCCACAAAACCCGCTGCTGTCGAGTCCATTCCGATTAATAAAAAAAAAAAAAAAATTTTTCTTTTTTTTTTTGTGACCCTAAAAAAGGACAGAGGAGAACTGCCCCATAGGGTTTTCAAGGCTGTAATCTTTATGGAAACAGACTGCCACATCTCTCTCCCATGGAGCAACTGATGGGTTCGAATGACCGACCTTTTGGTTAGCAGCCATAGCACTTAGCCATTACACCACCAGGGTTTCCAATGTATCTATAAGTTTTGTAAATAATATTACTTATGCCCCCAATTTTTCCCTTACCTATGCAATTTCCTTTTTTCAGGTCAATTTGATGCCTTATCATCTCTACTTTGATCTCTTATTTGTAAGGGTTTATATTCTTTTTCTTTGAATGTGAAGTATTAGTTATCTAAAATGTTCTGTTTTCTGGGATGTATGTTCTTCCAAAACAGACCATTCACTTTTTGTTTGTATACTATGCTCACAGGAGATGTAAGGAAAAATAGAGAAAATCACATTAGTCATAGGAAATGTAAACGTACAGTTAATAGGATTTTCTCTATTTCTTTTATCTCCTGTTACTTTGGGATGTTGATGTTATGTTCTTTGTTGTAAAGATACTAATCTTTTTTGCATCTTTACTGTACAGTTTAGTATTATAAATGGCTCTTTGTCTTAATTCTTCTTGCCTTGAAATTAATCTTACCTAATATCAAGTTTACAAACTTTTGTAAAAAATTTGCGTTTGCCTGATATACTTTTGTCTATCCTTTCATTTTCCCCTTTCTGAATCACATATGTATGTGATATATATATAAATATATATGTATTTTATATGTTATACCATGAAATGCTTTGTAAACCAACATGAACACTTTTTTGTTTAAAGAGCTGAGTACAGTTTGCTTAGTTTTACTGCTATCAGAAATATATTTGGTCTAAGGTCTTTTATATTAAGCTTTTTGTTTTATGAGTTTTAAAAAATATTTTACTATGTGGTTTGTCTGCATAACTTTTTTTTTTTAATTTTACTGTGTTTTAGGTGAAAGTTTACAGCGCAAATTAGTTCCTTGCTCAAAAATTTATACACAAATGGTTTGTGACATTGGTTGCAATCCCCGCAATGTGTCAGCACTCTCCCCCCTTCCCTTTCCACCCTGGGTTCCTCATGTCCATTCACCCAGTGTCCCTGTTCCTTCCTGCCTTCTTGTCTTTGCTTTTGGGCATGTATTGCCCATTTGGTCTCATACACTTGACTGAACTAAGAAGCAGTTCCTCACTGTGTTATTGTTTGTTTTATAGGCCTGTCTAATCTTTAGCTGAAAGGTAGACTTCGGGAGTGGCTTCAGTTCTGAGTTAGCAGGGTGGAGCTACTGGGGACCTTGCATAGCTTTTTTAAAAAATGTGTCATATGTGTATTTTCTGATAAATGAGGAAGGTATGCATTTTGTTTACATGGTTATTGTCAAAACCATAATTTCCTCTAATACCATTCTCTTTTTTTTAGATAGTATCTATTCATTCCCTACACTAAGTCGAAATTAATATATTTCCTTTACTTTTGCACTCCATTCTCTCTATTACCTAATCAAATTACTATTCTTAATGTTTACCTTTCTATTATTAAATGTTCTTATATCTTTACTGGAAACCCGCGTGGCGTAGTGGTTAACAGTTCGGCTGCTAACCAAAAGGTCAGCAGTTCGAATCCACCAGGTGTTCCTTGGAAACCCTACGGGGCAGTTCTACTCTGTCCTGTAGGGTTGCTATCAGTCAGAATCGACTCAATGGCAATGGGTTTGGTATATCGGTATATCTCTACTACTTGATTTGTCACCTTGAAATGGCATCTTTTGACTGAAGCAGGGAAATGTAAAAGAGATAAAGAATTCAGATTTTTACTTATATGGGGGAAAAAAACAGCAGCACAGTTGGAGCACTCGGTAAGCGAATGTTCAGAGGAGTGACAGAATATAAATTTGATGACCTCAAAAAATTGCATAAAAGATGTAGGACTAGAAATGTTTTCCTCTATTGTTTTAGAGAATACACTACTATGCCCAGTGGACTCAAAGGAGAGAACCTGACATAAAGAAAAACTATTAGATGTTATATAAGGATAATTTTTAACATTCCCTTTGCAAATTCACAGTCCTAGTGCTTCCCTATCTAGAATACCTCGTTTCGCCAATTAACTTATAAAGATACCCAGAGAGAGCAAAAACAAAAAGTAATACACACCTCTCCCTCTTCTGACATTAGAGAGTTCCTCATTTTCTCCACCCCGTTTCTCATGGGGTGGCGCTCCACTATTGCTTCTGCCGTCTTCTCCTCCACGCTTTACTTCACCTTTTCCTTCGACTGCTACCACCTGCATGTCCCCAGTGTTGCCATTTGCAGGAGACACCTGAACATCTTCGGGAAAACCAGAACTTTCCAAGCGCTGATTGGGATCAGCATTCAAGTGACATCGAAATGGCCCACTGTTTGACGAAAAGTTGTCTAAAGACTACAAATTTAAAACAAAATTTAGTTAAGAACTATAAAAATAAACAAAGTTTTCATGTTAACAGAAGAAATACTGGTTTTCTAAAACGGTTTCTATTGTTATTATAGGAAATAATTTTTTTTGAAAATTTCTCCAATTCATATTCTGCTTTCTATATTCAGGGAAGAAATGGGATAGGAATGATTTGACCATGTGCAAAGAATTAAAAAGTTTTGGTACTAAATTGTTTTCAGTGAGTTAGTCATACATCTAGTAAACATTTACTGTGCTAACACACTAGAGAGTAAAGATAAAATCCTGGTCTGCCAGAACCTCACAGGCCTAGCAAGGGAGTCTGATAAGTAAGATTATTATAGGGTAGTTTGGTAAATGTTATGAAAAAGATGTGCATAGGATGCTGTAGGAGCTCATTGAAGGGTTATCTAACCCATACTGGGGTTAGCTGAGGCTTCATCAGGACAGGCAGGCTTCCTTGAGGAAATGATATGAACTAAGACTTAAAGAATAAAAGAGTGTAACCTAATTCAAAGATGTGGAAATAATGACGGCATGTACCAATAATGTACTAGTGGAACAAAGGAGAAGGAATGATTTGAGAACTATTGAGATAATAGAATCAACAGGACTTGAAAGCTGAATGTGGGGAATAAAAGAATGGAAAGACTCTGGGTTTCTGGACTGGATGGTTTTGGGATACTCACCAAGATAAGAAATATGGAAGGGAGGTTTCAGGGGAATAGAAAGAGATAATGGTATATTTACAAATAAGTAAAAATAGATGTTTAGTAGGACAATTAAAATTTAGAAGAGAGAGATAGTTTGGAGATAACACATTGAGAGTCATCAGCATATAAGTTATGGTTGAAACCAAGGAAGTAGTAATTAGGGCTGTACGCCAAATTTAAGGAGCGAGAGAGGAAGAGAAACTCATAATGGAAGCTTGTAAGGGGTCCAAGAGGTAAAGAAGAAACCATTAAAAGGATGGTGTAATGGAAGCTAAAGGAATATTTTCAAGGGCAGAGTGGCCAATATTATTTAATGATGTAGAGAAGTCAAGTGAGATAGAAAATGTAAAGCATCCACTTAAATTAGCAACCAGGGCATGTTGGCATGTATGGCAGAAACCTGACTAATGTGAATTAATTCAAACAACAGGAAGCCTGGCCACAAAGTGAACAAGGACGGTAAGGCAATAGAGCGTTTCATAAGATTAAGGAAATGATTTTTTAAAAAAAATAGAAATGATATGCACATGTTTATTGCTTGAGAAGAACCAGGAGATAACAGTTGGGAATAGGATCTACAGGGTATAAAAGAAGTTCCCTAAAGAGTAGGAGGGGATATGATACAGAGCAAAGGTACAGAAATGGCCCTTAGATGGCAAGAAGAACGTGTTTTCCACTGAGGTGAGAAGAAAGGTGTGAGATGTAGATGGGTGGAGCTTATAGTCAGTAAGTTAAAGCAAGTGCCAAGATAAGAATTTGGAGTAACGATGTAATGGCTTCTATTAGAAGACAAAATTATCTGACAAAAAACAAGGGGAAACGCGAAATGGGACTAGTATCAGCCCCTTCCCACAGCACGAATTCTGGTAGAACTCTAGCTTCTTCAGGCAGGTGTGGCTCTGAGTGTGGACTGCAGGTGAGGGGCATAAGCATCAACCTGGAGCTTGTCAGAAATGCAAATTTTGCAGGTCCTACCCCAGACTAAGGGATGGAATCGACTCAATGGCAATGGGTTACTCCAGACCTACTAACTCAGAAACTCTGGGGTTGAGGACAAGGAATCTATAATATAACAAACTACTCAGAGGATTCTTATGTACATTAAAGTTTGAAGAGCACTGCTTAAGAGATAAGAAGGATGTGAAAGAAAAAGAAAGGAAAAAAGAAAAAAACTAAAACTTTTATCTCCCTTATCCCTTTACCTTGAAAATCTCACCCACCAGGCAAAGTTCTAGGTCTAGCAGTCTGCATTGGTATACTAGTTTGAAATGATACCAGAAGCAACATATAGGCCTTACGGCCAATAAAATAATACAGATTTTATAGGTATCTAAAACACTATGTATATATATAACATTTCTTATCTCCCAGTCTCTATTTCAGTAGTCAGAATGATACTTCCAAACCATCATCTATTCCACTAAATGGTTATTCTAGAACATGACTCATTTTTAGCTTCTGCAAAGCAATGTTGTTGTTGTGCTATCAAGTCAGTTCTGACTCAGAAAATGCTCCATAGAGTTTTCTAGGGAGCCCTGGTTGCTCAGTGGTTAAGAGCTCAGCTACTAGCCAAAAGGTCAGCAGTTTGAATCCACCAGCCACACCTTGGAAACCCTAAGGGGAAGTTCTACTCTGTCCTATAGGGTCACTGTGAGTTGGTATTTATTTGATGGCAATGAATTTTTTCAGTCTTTATGGGAGCAGATCACCAGTCTTTCTCCCATGGAGCTGCTGAGTGGGTTCGAACTGCCAGTCTTTCCAGCTAGCAGCCCAGCACTTAACCGTTATGCCACCAGGGCTCCTTCTACAAAGCCATAATTACTAACTATTCAATCTTTTAAAACCTCAACCTTTCGAAAAAGGATCTATAAAGTACTCAACTTATTTAAACTGGACTAAAAACAAAAACTGTGAATTAAGAAAAAAGATGACTTTCTTTCGAACAGTATTTGTTGAGGGACATGAAGTCCCCTATCATCTGAGAGCTTTAGTAAAACCTAGGGATGCCATCCCTTTGTCCATAGAAATGACAGAAGCCAGGTAATACAAAGAGCAACAAGGTAAAAACATTATTGTGTTTAAAATGCATTACAAAAATCCTAAAAATAAAATTCTCATATTTACATGGTTTTTAAAATATGATTTATTATAGGTCATCTGTCATGAAGAAGTTGAGAGTGACATTACTGAGGATTGAGTGTAGATAAAAAATAATTACACCACGTAATAATGAAACAAAGTGCTAAGATTGCTTAAGTTTAGAAACAAAATACCTTAGAACAGGTAAAACTAGAAGTCTTAAAGTACAGCAGGGAAGAACTTTTTATAGAATGATAACTGAGCCACATGGCAAATAGGATGATGACACAATTGTACACATAACATAACTAAACATTCTGATAGAGGGAAAAAAAGTAAAAAAAAAAAAAAATACCACATAGACAATATTAGTTAGAAAAAAATACAAGGAAAAAGTATTCCACAGAAAGCTACAAAGCTCACTTTTAAATGTTTAACTATAGAAAATTTTAAACATACATAAAGTTTTTTGGGTTTTTTTGATACAAGTAGAGTACTAATCACCCAGTTTCAACAATTATCACTTCAGGACCACTCTAATTTCACTTGTTATCCTTATTCGCACTCCCAGTGAATTATTCTGAAGCAAATCCCAAGCACCACATCATAAGGCTTTTTTAAAACACTTTACTGGAACAAAATAAATATATACCAAGGATTAAAAATTACTGCTTGCTTGTGGAGTGTGTGGGGGTATGCTTAAATGACAAATTCAAGAGGCTATTATAGACTTTTAAAAATACTTTCACAGATAGAAAACAATGAGAAAAGGAAAATGTTCAAATCATTGCAGGTGAACTACAAATGTGCTATTAGCAGCCCACAAAAAGGACTTGAAAAGCACCTTGATTCTCAGGGACTTCAGAATTGATAATGGAAGACTATTTACATACATTTTAGAAAGAACCTACGTAGCAAATTAGTGGACGCCAGCCTATAATTAATCTAGACCTGGTGATGGTGGTGATTAGGTGGGGCTGTATCTTATCTGAAAAGATTTCCTTCAGGATAAGTTAGCGTTTAAGGGCTGTGCAGGAGTTAACTCAGTATATGGGGAGGAGGTACGTTCCAGGCACAATAAATGTTAAGATTCTGGGGTTAGGAGATGGGGAGGGGGAGGGACATGACATATTAGCGGAACAGAGAGAAGGCTAGGGTGGCTGATGAACAAAGAGCAAAGAGAAGAAGGTTGTAAAAAAGAGGCCAAAGAGGTGAACCAAGGAAGTTTTCAAAGGCTACTGGGTTTGTATCAAAAGGATTCAAAAGCCAACTTGAATAGACTTCTACAGGCCAAATATGGGACAATTTGAGCATCATAAGGACAATAACTGAAGCACATTAGAACAAATGAAACAAATTTAATTCACAACTTCATAATGATTGCCCTAAAATATTCACGAGGCCCAAATTGAAGGATGCCAGAAAACTCACTCATTACTTTGAAAACAATAAATAAAAGAAAAGAATTAAACACACACACACAAAGCCAGAAAGGTAGGCAGGAAGTCAGATCAGGGCAGAGCCCTATGAGGGATTTTAGTCTACTAATCAACGATTGATTAATAGAGAACACAGGAACAAACCAAGAGTTTAGCAGCCAGACACCTACTGAGATTAATTCCTAAACTGTCCTTTCTCAGCAATCTTCTCTAAACAAATCTTTTTAAAAAGAAAAAACAAAAGGGGATCTGGGCTTTCATCGTTTTTCATTAATTTCAGCTCATTCTCAGTTTGGCCTCCTCATTATTTTTCCCCTCTACACTGTTCATTTGTGTCTGATCTTAGCTTTAAAATATTTTTTCATGCCATTTATAATAGCCCCTTAAAAAAATAAAATACTTGGGAATAAATCTAACCAGGGATATAAAACACCTCTACAAAGAAAACTACAAAACACTACTGCAAGAAATCAAAAGAGACCTAAATAAATGAAAAAACATATGCTCATGGATAGGTAGACTCAACATTGTGAATTTGTCAATTTTACACAAAGCAATCTACAAATACATGCAATCCCAATCCAAATACCAACACATTCTTTAACGAGCGGGAAAAACTAATCGTTAACTTTACACAGAAAAGAAAGAGACCCTGGATAAATAAAGCATTATTGAAGAAGAAAAAAGTAGGAGGCCTTACACTACTAGGCCTCAGAACCTACTATACAGCCACGGTAGTCAAAACAGCCTGGTTCACCTGATCTTTGACAAAGGTCCAAAGTATATTAAATGGGGAAAAGACAGTCTCTTTAACAAATGGTGCTGGCAAAACTAGATATCCACCTGTAAAAAAATGAAACAGGGCCCATACCTCACACCATACACAAAAACTAATTCAAAATGGATCGAAGACCAAATATAACACCCAAAACTATAAAGATCATGGAAGACAAAATAGGGTCAACACTATCAAAAAAAAACAAAACCAAATCAGTTGCGGTCAAGTCGATTTCAACTCATAGTGACCCTACAAGACAGAGCAGAACTGCCTCATTAGGATTCCAAGGAGGGCCTGCTGGATTAGCAGTTGAACTCTTAACCACTATGCCACCAAGGTTTCCAGTTAACTTGAGAGGCCCTAATATAAGGCATAAATAAGATATAAACCATAACTAACAATACACAAACACAAGATAAGCTAGATAACTGGGACCTTCTAAAAATTACGTATGCTAATCAAAATACTTCACAAAAAGAGTAAAAAGAGAACCTAAAGTCTGGGCAAAACTTCTTGGCTATGACATATCCAACAAACATATAATCTCTAAAATCTGTAGGAAAACCCGACACCTCTACAACAAAAAGACAAAAAATCCAGTTCAAAAATGGGCAAAGGATATGAACAGACACTTCACCAAAGAAGACATTCAGGTGGCTAACAGACACATGAGGAAATGCTCGAGATCACTAGCCATTAAACAAGACTACAATGAGATACCATCTTACCCCGACATTATTGCCACAAATAAAAAAAACAGGAAATAAAGAACGTTGGAGAGGCGGCAGGGAGATTAAATTCTTATGCACTGCTTGAGGGAAAGCAACATGGTTCAACCATTTTGGACAACAATATGGCACTTCCTTAGAAAGCTAGAAATAGAAATACCATATGATCCAGCATTCCCACTCCTAGGGATACATTCTGGAGGAATAAGAGGCGTCGCACAAATAAATATATCCACGCCCATGTTCACCTCAGCATTATTCATAATAGCAAAAAGATGGAAACAACCTAAGTGCCCATCAACAGATGAATGGATAAATAAACTGTGGTACATACACACAATGGAACACTATGCAACAATAAAAAACAATGGTGAGAGGGGCCAAGATGGCTAACTAGATAGAAGCTAACTCGGATCACTCTTGCAACAAAGACTTGGAAAAACAAGTGAATCAATCACATACATGACAATCTACAAACCCTGACCATCAAACACAGATCTAAAGACTTGACCTGAGTGACAGGGACTGAGAACGAGCAATCACGGGGAAGCAACGACTGTTTTTGGAGCCTGGAGCCAGCGTCCCAGTCAGAAAACCTTGGCGCCAGGCTTTGGACTGGGCACAAGGAAGCTGAGCACAGCATCCTGAGACAGCGCAAACACGGGACGCAGCCCTAGCCCCCAGAAGTGACCTTGGGGAAAGCCCAGCCAGTGCACGCAGGCAGCGCAGTGACGCAGCTGACAGGAGGAGAAGTCACCGGGAGGCAGCGACTGGTTTTGGAGCCTGGAATGCGGCGTCCCAGCCGGGGAAACTTGGTGCTGGGCTTTGGACTGGGAGTGGAGGAACTAACCACCGCTTCTGAGACAGCACAAGCACAGGAAGCGGGCCTGACCCTTGGGGGAAATCTCGACCTAGCCAACGCGCACAGACTACACACCCCTCAGGAATCTCAGATAAAACCGTCATCTCCAAGCAAAATAAGTAACTTTGCCTATATTCTGGGGTGCTACTCTGTCCTATCTATCTGATCCCTCCCCTCCCCTTCCCAGGCGGCTTCATTAACATTGGAATTTCCTGAGCCATAGAGTGAAGTGCTCTGTGGGTTTTTTTTTTTTTTTTTTGGTCTTTTCCTAACCCATTCTCCTGGCCTGAGAGGAGCAGCTACAAAAAACCCAGGAACCAAAAATACTTCCCCGACTTCCTGAAATTGGACTAAAAATATAGAACCAGCTCCAGCCAAGCATATGAGACCCACAGTCTTGGGCTTTCATCCCTACAGGGAACAAGGTGGCTATTATAATACAAAGGCAATTCTGATAGGGATCTGATTGTAATTGTTTTAGCGGATTACTGGAAAGACAAGTTTCCCAGGTCTGATATCTGTACCATTAATCAGAGCCCTCACTGACCCACAAAGGGGAACTGAGGGCTGAAGCTCCCCCCAGACCACCTAGCCTCCTGCCTTAGGGGTCTGAGGATGGTGACACCTACCAATCTGCAAAGGTACATGCATTGGGTGCCTAAGGTACAGCTGCAGAGCCCACCCACCAAAGTGCTTTAGGAATAGAGACACACCTACCTCACTGGTACTTGGGGGAACCCTGTAAGCATCCTGCTGCCCCTGGAGTGTGACCCCCTGCTGCTAGTAGAATCTGGTGTACACAACTATCACCACTACTCCTCTAGGTGGATAGGTGACAGTCTGCACCACACACTTGGTGACCCAAAATCAGATTCTACTCAAGAATAGTGAATGGACTCTTAGGCTTATATATCTGGTAACAGCCCAAACCAGCTGAGATTCCTGAGGGGTGTGTAGTCTGTGCGCGTTGACTAGGTCGAGATTTCCCCCAAGGGTCAGGCCCGCTTCCTGTAGGACA
The DNA here is from genome assembly GCF_030014295.1 of Loxodonta africana. NCBI lineage: Eukaryota > Metazoa > Chordata > Mammalia > Proboscidea > Elephantidae > Loxodonta > Loxodonta africana. The sequence continues at coordinate 168,947,215 of NC_087345.1, read as the reverse complement.
TAAGTGATTCAAGGGCTACAACAATCAAGACAGCGCAATCTAGTAGCCCATCTACGTATATTGAAAGAAAACAAAACAAGATAAAACTCAGTGAGCAAATATAAAATAAATCATTACACTATCTTACAGACGGCTCGGAGACAGCAGTTGATATCAAACCACATAAAGAAGCAGACCATGATTGCTTCTACAACTCCCCAAATTAAAGAATCAAAATCTTTCCCAAATGTAGATACAATCCTGGAATTGCCAGATGCAGAATATAAAAAACTAATTTACAGAATGCTTCAAGACATCAGAGATGAACTCAGAAATGAAATAAAGCACTTTACAGAAAAAGCCAAGGAACACACTGATAAAGCAGTTGAAGAAATCAAAAAGATTATTCAAGAACATACTGGAAAAATTAATAAGTTGCAAGAATCCATAGAGAGACAGCATTCAGAAATCCAAAAGATTAACAGTAAAATTACAGAATTAGACAACTCAATAGGAAGTCAGAGGAGCAGAATCGAGCACTTGGAATGCAGAGTGGCGGACCTGGAGGATAAAGGAATTGACACAAATATAGCTGAAAAAAATCAGATAAAAGAATTAAAAAAAATGAAGAAACCCTAAGAATCATGTGGGACTCTATCAAGAAGAATAACTTGCATGTGATTGGAGTCCCAGAACATGGAGGGGTAACAGAAAATACAGAGAGAATAGTTGAAGATCTATTGGCAGAAAACTTCCCTGAAATCATGAAAGACGAAAGGATATCTATCCAAGATGCTCATCGAACTCCATATAAGATTGATCCAAAAAGAAAATCACCAAGACATATTATCATCAAACTTGCCAAAACCAAAGATAAAGAGAAAATTTTAAAAGTAGCCAGGGATAAAAGAAAGGTCTCCTACAAAGGAGAATCAATAAGAATAAGTTCAGACTACTCAGCAGAAACCATGCAGGCAAGAAGGCAATGGGACAACATATATAGAGCACTGAAGGAGAAAAACTGCCAGCCAAGGATCATATATCCAGCAAAACTCTCTCTCAAATATGAAGGTGAAATTACAACATTTACAGATAAACACAAGCTTAGAGAATTTGCAAAAACCAGACCAAAGCAACAAGAAATACTAAAAAAGGAAACTGTTTGGTCAGAAAATCAATAATATCAGATACCAGTACAACACAATGTCACAGAACAGAACATCCTGATATCAACTCAAATAGAGAAATCACAAAAACAAATTAAGATTAATTTTAAAAAGAAAAAAATGCTCAAAACAGGGGAACATTGAAGTCAATATGTAAAAGATCACAATAATCAAAAAGAGGGACTAAATACAGGAGGCACAGAACTGCCATATGGAGAGAAAAGCAGGGCGATATAGGACAATACAACTTAGGTTTTTATTTAGAAAAATAGGGATAAATATTAAGGTAACCCCAAAGAGGTCTAACAATTCCATAACTCACAATAAAAACCAAGAAAAACATAACGACTCAGCAAACATAAATTCAACTACTATGAAAATGAGGAACACAGAATTTACAAAGAAAAACATCTCAGCACAAAAAAGTAAGAGGAAAAATGAAATTGTCAACAGCACACACAAAAAGGCATCAAAATGACAGCACTAAACACATACTTATCTATAATTACGCTGAATGTAAATGGACTAAATGCACCAATAAAGAGACAGAGAGTCTCAGACTGAATAAAGAAACACGATCCATCTATATGCTGCCTACAAGAGACACACCTTAGACTTAGAGACACAAACAAACTAAAATTCAAAGGATGGAAAAATACATATCAAGCAAACAACAAGCAAAAAAGAGCAAGAGTAGCAATATTAATTTCTGACAAAAGAGACGTAAAAGTTAAATTCACCACAAAGGATAAAGAAGGACACTACATAATGACTAAAGGGACAGTTGAGCAGGAAGATATAACCATATTAAATATTTATGCACCCGATGACAGGGCTACAAGATACATAAAACAAACTTTAACAGAACTGAAAAGTGGGATAGACACATCCACAATTATAGTAGGAGACTTCAACACACCACTTTCGGAGAAGGACAGGACATCCAGTAAGAAGCTCAATAGAGACACGGAAGACCTAATTGCTACAATCAACAAACTTGACCTCATTGACTTATACAGAACACTCCACCCAACAGCTGCAAAGTATACTTTTTTTTTCTAGCGCACACGGAACATTCTCTAGAATAGACCACATATTAGGTCATAAAACAAACCTTTGCAGAATCCAAAACATCGAAATATTACAAAGCATCTTCTCAGACCATAAGGCCATAAAAGTGGAAATCAATAACAGAAAAATCACAGAAAAGAAATCAAATAATTGGAAACTGAACAATACCCTGCTCAAAAAAGACTGGGTTATAGAAGACGTTAAGGAGGCAATAAAGAAATTCATAGAATGCAATGAGAATGAAAACACTTCCTATTAAAACCTCTGGGACACAGCAAAAGCACTGCTCCGAGGTCAATTTATATCAATAAATGCACACATACCTAAAGAAGAAAAAGCCAAAATCGGAGAACGGTCCCTACAACTTGAACAAAAAGAAAGCAGGCAACAAAAGAATCCATCAGGCACCAGAGGAAAACAAATAATAAAAATTAGAGCTGAACTAAATGAATTAGAGAACAGAAAAACAATTGGAAGAATTAAAGCCAAAAGCGGGTTCTTTGAAAAAAATTAACAAAATTGATAAACCATTGGCTAGACTGACTAAAGAAATACAGGAAAGGAAACAAATAACTCGAATAAGAGACGAGATGGGCCATATCACAACAGACCCAGCTGAAATTAAAAGAATCATATCAGGTTATTATGAAAAATTATACTCTAACAAATTTGAAAACCTAGAAGAAATGGATGAATTCCTAGAAAAACACTACCTACCTAAACTAACACAATCAGAAGTAGAACAACTAAATAGACCCATAACAAAAAAAGAGATTGAAAAGGTAATCAAACAACTCCCAACAAAAAAAAGCCCTGGCCCGGACGGCTTCACTGCAGAGTTCTACCAAACTTTCAGAGAAGAGTTAACACCACTACTACTAAAGGTATTTCAAAGCATAGAAAATGATGGAATACTACCTAACTCATTCTATGAAGCCACCATATCCCTGATACCAAAACCAGGTAAAGACACCACAAAAAAAGAAAATTACACACCTGTATCCCTCATGAACATAGGTGCAAAAATCCTCAACAAAATTCCAGCCAAAAGAATTGAACAAAATATCAAATGAATAATCCACCACGACCAAGTGGGATTTATACCGGGTATGAAAAACCATTAATGTAATCCACCATATAAATAAAACAAAAGACAAAAACCACATGATCTTATCAATTGATGCAGAAAAGGCATTTCACAAAGTCCAACACCCATTCGTGATAAAAAGTCTCAGCAAAATAGGAATGGAAGGAAAACTCCTCAACATAATAAAGGAAGCCAGCAGCCAACATCACTCTAAATGGAGAGAGCCTGAAAGCATTTTCCTTGAGAACGGGAACCAGACAAGGATGCCCTTTATCACCACTCTTATTCAACATTGTGCTAGAGGTCTTAGCCAGAGCAAATAGGCTAGACAAAGAAATAAAGGGCATTCGGATTGGCAAGGAGGAAGTAAAATTATCTCTATTTGCAGATGACATGATCTTATGCACAGAAAACCCTAAGGAATCCTCCAGAAAACTACTGAAACTAATAGAAGAGTTTGGCAGAGTCTCAGGTTATAAGATAAACATACAAAAATCACTTGGAGAGAACACATACTTTTGTGGTTACGAGGAGGGGAGGGAGGGAGGGTGGGAGAGGGTTTTTTATTGATTAATCAGTAGATAAGAACTGCTTTAGGTGAAGGGAAAGACAACACTCAATACATGGAAGGTCAGCTCAACTGGACTGGACCAAAAGCAAAGAAGTTTCCGGGATAAAATGAATGCTTCAAAGGTCAGCGGAGCAAGGGCGGGGGTCTGGGGAACATGGTTTGCGGGGACTTCTAAGTCAATTGGCAAAATAATTCTATTATGAAATCATTCTGCATCTCACTTTGAAATGTGCCGTCTGGGGTCTTAAATGCTAACAAGCAGCCATCTAAGATACATCAATTGGTCTCAACCCACCTGGAGCAAAGGAAAATGAAGAACACCAAGGCCACACGACAACTAAGAGCCCAAGAGACAGAAAGGGCCACATAAACCAGAGACCTACATCATCCTGAGACCAGAAGAACTAGTTGGTGCCCGGCCACAATCGATGACTGCCCTGACAGGGAGCACAGCAGAGGACCCCTGAGGGAGCAGGAGATCAGTGGGATACAGACCCCAAATTCTCAGAAAAAGACCAAACTTAATAGTCTGACTGAGACTAGAGGAATCCCGGCAGCCATGGTCCCCAGACCTTCTGTTAGCACAGGACAGGAACCATCCCCGAAGACAACTCATCAGACTTGAAAGGGACTGGTCATCGGGTGGGAGAGAGACGCTGATGAAGATTGAGCTAATTATCTCAGATGGACACTTGAGATTGTGTTGGCAACTCTTGTCAGGAGGGGGAATGGGAGGATAGAGAGAGAGGGAAGCCGGCAAAATTGTCAAGAAAGGAGAGACTGAAAGGGCTGACTCAAGAGGGGGAGAGCAAGTGGGAGTATGGAGTAAGATGTATGTAAACTTATATGTGACAGACTGATTGGATTTGTAAACGTTCACTTGAAGTTTAATAAAAGTTATTAAAAAAAAAAATCACTTAGATTTCTCTACATCAACAAAAAGAACATCGAAGAGGAAATCGCCAAACCAATACCATTCACAGTAGCCCCCAAGAAGATAAAATACTTAGGAATAAATCTTACCAAAGATGTAAAAGACCTATACAAGGGAAACTACAAAGTACTACTGCAAGAAACTAAAAAGGACCTACATAAGTGGAAAAACATACCTTGCTCATGGATAGGAAGACTTAACATAGTAAAAATGTCTATTCTACCAAAAGCCATCTATACATACAATGCACTTCCGATCTAAATTCCAATGACATTTTTTAATGTGATGGAGAAACAAATCACCAACTTCATATGGAAGGGAAAGAAGCCCCGGATAAGTAAAGCATTACTGAAAAAGAAGAAGAAAGTGGGAGGCCTCACTCTACCTGATTTCAGAACCTATTATACAGCCACAGTAGTCAAAACAGCCTGGTACTGGTACAACAACAGACACATAGACCAACGAAGAGAATTGAGAACCCAGATATAAATCCATCCACATATGAGCAGCTGATATTTGACAAAGGCCCTGTGTCAGTTAATTGGGGAAAAGACAGTCTTTTTAACAAATGGTGGGGGCATAACTGGATATCCATTTGCAAAAAAATGAAACAGGACCCATACTTCACATCATGCACAAAAACTAACTCCAAGTGGATCAAAGACCTAAACAGAAAGACTAAAGCGATAAAGATCATGGAAGAAAAGATAGGGACAACCTTAGGAGCCCTAATACAAGGCATAAACAGAATACACAACATTACCAAAACTGACGAAGAGAAACCAGACAACTGGGAGCTCCTAAAAATCAAACACCTATGGTCATCTAAAGACTTCACCAAAAGAGTAAAAAGACCACCTACAGATTGGGAAAAAATTTTCAGCTATGACATCTCCGACTAGCGCCTGATCTCTAAAATCTATATGATCCCGTTAAAACTCAACCACAAAAAGACAAACAACCCAGTCAAGAAGTGGGCAAAGGATATGAACACGCACTTCACTAAAGAAGATATTCAGGCAGCTAACAGATACATGAGGAAATGCTCATGATCATTAGCCACTAGAGAAATGCAAATCAAAACCACGACGAGATTCCATCTCACTCCAACAACAGAAAAAAAGGCTGGCATTAATCCAAAAAACACAAAATAATAAATGTTGGAGAGGCTGCAGAGAGATTGGAACTCTTATACACTGCTGTTGGGAATGTAAAATGGTACAACCACTTTGGAAGTCTATCTGGCATTTTCTTAAAAAGTTAGAAATAGAACTACCATACAACCCAGAAATCCCACTCCTCGGAATATACCCTAGAGAAACAAGAGCCTTCACACAAACAGATATATGCACACCCATGTTTATTGCAGCTCTGTTTACAATAGCAAAAAGCTGGAAGCAACCAAGGTGTTCATCAGTGGATGAATGGTTAAATAAATTATGGTATATTCACACAATGGAATACTATGCATCGATAAAGAACAGTGACAAATCTGTGAAACATTTCATAACATGAAGGAACCTGGAAGGCATTATGCTGAGTGAAATTAGTCAGAGGCAAAAGGACAAATATTGTGCAAGACCACTATTATAAGATCTTGAGAAATAGTATAAACTGAGAAGAACACATACTTTTGTGGTTACGAGGCGGGGAGGAAGGGAGGGTGGAAGAGGGTTATTTACGGATTAGTTAGTAGATAAGAACTTCTTTAGGTGAAGGGAAGGACAATACTCAATACATGGAAGGTCAGCTCAACTGGACTGGACCATAAGCAAAGAAGTTTCCGGGATAAACTGAATGCTTCGACGGTAAGCGGAGCAAGGGCGGGGGTTTGGGGGCTATGGCTTAAGGGGACTTCTAAGTCAATTGGCAAAATAACTCTATTATGAAAACATTCTGCATCCCACTTTGAAGTGTGGCGTCTGGGGTCTTAAATGCTAACAAGCGGCCATCTAAGATGCATCAATCGGTCTCAACCCACCTGGATCAAAGGAGAATGAAGAACACCAAGGACACAAGGTGATTACGAGCCCAAGAGAGAGAAAGGGCCATATGAACCAGAGACTTACATCATCCTGAGACCAGAAGAACTAGATGGTGCCCGGCCACGACCGATGACTGCCCTGACAGGGAGCACAACAGAGAACCCCTGAGGGAGCAGGAGATCAGTGGGATGCAGACCCCAAATTCTCATAAAAAGACCAGGCTTAATGGTCTGACTGAGACTAGAAGAATCCCGGCAGTCATGGTCCCCAAACCTTCTGTTGGCCTAGGACAGGAACCATTCCTGAAGACAACTCGTCAGACATGGAAGAGACTGGACAATGGATTGGAGACAGACGGTGATGAAGAGTGAGCTACTTGTATCAGGTGGACACTTCAGACTGTGCTGGCGTCTCCTGTCTGGAGGGGAGATGGGAGGGTAGAGAGGGTTAGAAACCGTCACGAAAGGAGAGACTGGAAGGAGGGAGCGGGCTGACTCATTAGGGGCAGAGTAAGTGGGAGTATGGAGTAAGGAGTATATAAGCTTGTATGTGTCAGACTGACTTGACTTGTAACTTTCATGTAAAGCACAATAAAAATTATTAAAAAAAAAAGATGAAAAAGTTAGACATAGAAGTACCATATGATCTAGCAATCCCACTCCTTGGAATATATCCTAGAGAAATAAGAGCCTTTACACGAACAGATGTATGCACACCCATGTTCACTGCAACACTGTTTACAATAGCAAAAAGACAGAAGCAATCAAGGTACCCATCGATGGATGAATGGATAAATAAATTATGGTATAGTCACACAATGGAATACTATGTTATCGATAAAGGACAGTAATGAATCTGTGAAACATTTCATAACATGGAGGAATCTGGAAGGCATTATGCTGAGTGAAATTAGTTGCAAAAGGACAAATATTGTATAAGACCACTATTATAAGAACTCAAGAAATAGTTTCAACAGGGAAGAAAATATTCTTTGATGGTTATGAGAGGGGGTAGGGGGTATTCACTAATTAGATAGTAGATAAGAACTACTTTAGGTGACAGAAAGATAACACACAATACAGGTGAGGTCAGCACAACTGGACTAAACCAAAAGCAAATAAGTTTCTGGAATAAACTGAATGCTTGGAAGGCCAGTGTTGCAAGGGCAGGGGTTTGGGGACCATGGTCTCAGGGGACATCTAAGTCAATTGGCATAATAAAATCTATTAAGGAAACATTCTGCTTCCCACCTTGGAGAGAGGCGCCTGGGGTCTTAAATGCTAGCAAGTGGCCATCTAAGATGCACCAATTGGTCTCAACCCACCTGGATCAAAGGAGAATGAAGAACACCAAGGACACAAGGTAATTATGAGCCCAAGAGACAGAAAGGGCCACATAAACCAGAGGCTACATCGACTTGAGACCAGAAGAGCTAGATGGTGCCCAGCTACAACCGAATGCCCTGAGCTGGAACACAACAGAGAGCCCCTGAGGGAGCAGGACAGCAGTGGGATGCAGACTCCAAATTCTCAGAAAAAGTCCAGACTTAATGGTCTGACTGAGACTGGAAGGACCCCAGTGGTCATGGCCCCCAGACCTTCTGTTGGCCCAGGACAGGAACCATTCCCAAAGCCAACTCTTCAGACAGGGGTTGGACTGGACAATAGGTTGGAGAGGGATGCTGGTGAGGAGTGAGCTTCTTGGATCAGATGGGTACTTAAGACTATGTTGGCCTCTCCTCCCTGGAGGGGAGATGAGAGGGTAGAGGGGGTTAGAAGCTGGTGAAATGGACATGAAAAGAGAGAGTGGGGGGAGGGAGCAGGTTGTCTCATTAGGGGGAGAGCAAGTGGGAGTATGTAGCAAGGTGTATATAAGTTTTTGTGTGAGAGACTGACTTGATTTGTAAACTTTCACTTAAAGCACAATAAAAACTAAAAAAAAAACAAACAAACAATGGTGAATCTGTGAAGCATCTCACAACATGGATGAATCTGGAGGGTATTATGCTGAGTGAAAACAGTCAATCACAAAAGGACAAATACTGTATGAGACCACTACTATAAAAGCTTATGAAAAAGTTTGGAAACTCTGGTGGCGTAGTGGTTAAGTGCTACAGCTGCTAACCAAGAGGCCGCAGTTCAAATCTGCCAGGCGCTCCTTGGAAACTCTATGGGGCAGTTCTACTCTGTCCTATAGGGTCACTATGGGTCGGAATCGACTCGACTCGACGGCAGTGGTTTTTTTTGGGTTTTATGAAAAAGCTTATACACAGAAACAATCTTTGACAGTTACCAGGGAGAGGTAAAGCGGGAAGAAACAGCACTAACTGGGCAACAGACAAGTGTTAACTTTGGTGAAGGGTAAGACAGTACATAATACTGGGGAAGCCAGCAAAACTTGACCAACGCAAAGTCATACAAGCTTCATAGACACATTGGAACTTCCTGAGGGACTGAGTTACTGGGTTGAGGGCTAGGGACCATGGTCTCAGGGGACATGTAGTATAACTGTCATAACATCATTTATAAAGAAAATATTCTACATCCTACTTTAGTGAGAAGCACCTGGGGTCTTAAAAGCTTGTGAGCAGCTGTCTAAAATACTTATACTGGTCCCACCCCATCTGGAGTGAGGGAGAATGAAGAAAACCAAAGACACAAGGAAAATATTAGTCCAAAAGACCAATGGACCACGACTACCACAGCCTCCACCAGACTGAGTCCAGCATAGCTACATGGTGCCCAGTTACTACCACTGACTGCTCTGATAGAGATCACAACAGAGGGTCCCAGACAGAGCTGGAGAAAAATGCAGAACAAAATTCTAACTTACAAAAAATGACCAGTCTTACTGGTCTGACAGAAACTATAAAAACCCTGAGAGTATGGTCCCCGGACACCCTTTTAACTCAGTACTGAAGTCACTCCTGAAGTTCACGCTTCAGCCAAAGATTAGACAGGCTTATAAAACACACAATAACAAAAGTAGTTCAACCATGTATACAAGACTAAATGGGCACACCAGCCCAGATGGCAGGAAGGGACAGGAAAGCCAGACAAACAGAAATGGGGAACCCGAGGTCAAGAAGGGAAGAGTGTTGACACATCACGGGGTTGGCAACCAAGGTCACAAAACAATATGTATAATAACTGTTTAATGAGAAACTAATTTGTTCTGTAAACTTTCTCCTAAAGCTCATTTTATACATGTATATATATATATATACTTATATATACACATATTCATGTGTTTTTAAAATTTGAGAAAACAAAGGGATAGATTTAATTGCATTATGAGAAGAATACCCGGGAAAAACACAAAAAGAAAACATTTCAACCATTCTTTTAGGAAGGCAAAAGGTAAATGATTTTCTTTATGACACCCCTAAACTGTGTTAGAATAGGGAAAATGTAGAAAAATCATGCATAAATACAGCTGTCAAGGCTATCCTAGTCATTTATTAGAAAAACCTGTCAAACAGGAAAAGAATTATGTATTTTTTATTAAAAAAATTTTTAATGTTAGCTTCTAATACTGAATCTTACTTAACTGAGATTTGAATATTATTTCCACTCAAGCTTTCAGTTCAATGTATTAAAGTCAATGTAAAGAAGAGATTTGTTTGAAAAAATTATTCAATTTTCTTGAAGGTTAATGTTTCAAACACAGAGACTAGCATAAAGAATTTCCCATCTCCTTTCCCATTCCACATCTCCCAGAATATTTATAAATACAAACATATATATATTATGCTATAACATATTTAAATATCATTAAAATTTCTTACAATATTCAGGGGTTTTTTTAATTCGCAAAAAATAATTAAAAGTACAAACGTTTAAAGATTTTAAAGATGTTTTCAAAGAGATGGACAGCATGTATACCTATTAACAGAGTTGTATATTAATTCTGATATACCACTTTGAAAACTTGCCAATTAGAAAATGTAATTTCTTTTTTTTTTTTTACCTCTTCTTGTCCAAATTGCTCCATAGAATCACAGTAAACTTCACTGTCTGAATCACTGGTCAAATGCTGAATTCCTGAAACATCTTCAACATGATCATCAGTTGTATCTAAATATAATTTAAAAAGTGTCCAGGTAGAATATGCTCTAATACAAGTAGCATGCATTTATTCCATTTTCAAAATTCGTCAGTTCTAAAATGTTTTCATATTGGGAGACAAATATGATTTATGCTAAGTCAAACTTTTTAAAATTTACCAATACTTTAAGTTTAGCTGGTAATTTTTCCTTGAAAAGATTACAAACTATTTTATCATTGAATTATAGGAAAATACTGTCCAGATCAAAAATTACAAAACCTAATATCCTTGTAACAGAAAACTATCAAGATAGGAAACCTAAATCTGGGATTCAAGTACTCAAGTTTGGTTGTTAAATTAAGAAATGATATTCCTGACTGAATTACAGCAAAGGCATCATATTGTCAGAGGTTTAGCTTAAATAAATGTAAAAATTTCAAACATTTTATTTTGTAATGTCATATAGTAACACAATAAAAAATGTCCCCCCAAAAAATATAACCCTGACCCTAATTCACTGTCCTTCTAAGCTAAAGCCCTCACACTATTAATAAGCCCTAAGATACTACTTGATGAGAGTACTTTATCCTAAATTGCTCCTAAATATCCTAAAACTTAGTAAAAGAATATTATTGCATTCATAGGAAAAGGACTGGATGAAGAATTATTATGGGACAGTACCTTGGTGAATGCAGATGGTAGTTTTTACAGTTTCTTCGAAGTTTTGCTCTACGGGTTTTACTTCTTCAGTGCTTTTGCCATTCAGGGAAGAACTAGCATGAAGGTCATTCTGTACATCCTGAACAAAGCTGTCTTTATCGTAGCCATTAGTGACAATAATTTCCAAATTGTTATGGTCTGCTGATTTCTTCATCATTTTCTTATCTTTTACGAGAAAAATTGAGAGATTCATGAAAGTTCACAATGGTCAACTTCTGCATCTTCTACAGCTTCTGTGTTTTCTAACATCCATGAGTCATTTCCTCAACCTATCAAAATCCCTTTGCAGCATTTCCTACTTGGATCTGATATAGCGTGCTCTGTGAAAAGGGGTTTATCATTTGCTGCAAACTCACCCAAACTTTGTTGACTTCAAAACTGCTTCAGTTCCCTATGAATCTTCTAGAGCCCTTTAAGAGAGAAACTCTCAAGGTCTTTAAACTCTCTCAAGCATAGGCAAGTTGCTCTATAAAACCTAGCAGTGCAATTGGATCCCCGTAATTATAAGAAGATCCATCAAAGAAGGTATCATTCATCATATCTTACTGAAAATTGAAGGCGAAACTAAGTTAACATTTGCTTTAGTGTCTTCCTGCCTCCTCTTTCTAAAAAAGTCTTCCCATTAATCACTGGTACTCTTGACCTTGGTTAACAACCCCACGACAAGTTAACACTCTCCCTTCTCCACCCTGACTTCCCTATTACCAGCTTTCCTGTCCCCTCCTGCCTTTAGTCCTTGGCCCTGGGCTAGTGTGCCCCTTTAGTCTCGTTTTGTTTTATGGGCCTGTCTCATCTTTGGGTGAGTACCCTTAATACAGTACCCTATGATTCCAATCTCTCCTCTTCATCAAAACATCTGCCTTTATCCTATTCTCTTTTTCCATTCTATTCTTGATAAGATATTGAGAGTTTAGCTTGTCTCCCCTCTTTGGCTGCACATGCATATTCATAATGAAACGATACCTCAGACTAATAAATTTCTTGACTCCCTGTGTGGTATAAACAGTTAACAAACTCAGAGCTAACTGAAAGGTTGGCAGATTGAGTTCACTCAGAGAAGCCTTGGACGAAAGGCCTGGAGATCTACTGAAAATCAGCCATTGAAAACGCTATGAAACACAGTTCTACTCTGACACACATGGGGTTGCCATGAGTAAGAATCAACATCAATGACAACTGGTGAATAAAATGCTAATGTAACATCTCAGGCACCACACATGGCACAGTAGCCTATTCTTCTCAGCCTTCAATTAACACTTATTTTCCACCTGTGCATAAGGCTGACTGTCCCTGTATCAGCAAATCTGGCTATAGGATCAACAGCTAACATCTCATCACATGCAGTAATCTCCTTCAATCCCAGAACAACCCAAACCCTTCCATATCCTTTTATCTTAATGTAAAATTATTAGCCCATTGTCCAAGTATTACCATTATCACTTTGTTCTGCTCCTTTCACTTCTTCTCGGGCCTCTTCTTCCTCTGACTCAGCTCCACTATCACTGCTCTCAGCTTTACCATTCATGGTTTTGGCATTTGTAGTAGTTAGAACATTACCAAGATCTGAAACACAAAATGACTACTTAATCTCTAATGCTGCAATATATACTCAGTAATACTGTAACAAACAATGCTATAATCTATAAATAACTAATAAAGTCATTTTGAAAGATACTAAAATGTTAAAAGTTTGATATATAATAATGTACTTTTCTTTAACTATAAATATACATGTATTACACAAATACATAAATTCCTTCAACTATTGGTTTACAACAAAAATGACAAAGCTATCCTAAATTCTTTTTGAACAAGGCAAAGAATAAGTTATTTTTAAGGTAACAGCAATCAAAATCGTAAAGTTAGAGAGAGATGAGTGCTCCTTGGCATAAATGGTAAATGAAGAGCCAGTTGCTATATGCTACCATAATGAAAACATAAATTTTTATGGCCTGAATAACAATCTCATCCAACAAAAAAATTTTTTGGACTACATTTTGAAATTTTTAACTTTTGATTATCTTTAGGACTTCTTTGAGTCCGTTCAAGTGCACAATTTATTACATTTTTTGATACATTAAGTTTTTTTTTTAAGCATCAGTTATTATTATTAATCACTTAAAGAGGCAAACTGTCCTATTTCCCAAAGTTATACCCTGAGAATAAATACATCAGAGATTCTCAAACTAAAATGTGCATGTGAATCACCTGAGATCTAGTTAAAAATGGAGATTCTGTATGAGTAGGTCTGAGGTAATCTGAGATTCAGCATTTCCTTAAAGTTCCAATGTGATACCAGTGCTGCAGCTCATATGACCACATTTTTAAAAACAGAGAATTATATTCCCATTAACTCTTTTTAAGATTCTATAAGCCCCCTAAGTAGTTAGTGCCCCAAAAGAGTGGCCTTCCCCCATAAACTTTTGGCCTATACTTTCACTGATACAAATGCATTTTGGATGATTTCATGTATTCCAAATATTAAATTCCAAAATCGCCATACATCTTGAACAGTCAGGCCTATATTCTTTTTTTTTTTTTAATAATTTTTATATTGCTTTAAGTGAAAGTTTACAAATCAAGTCAGTCTCTCACATATAAACTTATATACACCTTACTACATACTCCCACTGACTCTCCCCCTAATGAGTCAGCCCACTCCCTCCTTCCAGTCTCTCCTTTCGTGACGGTTTTGCCAGTTTCTAACCCCCTCTGCCCTCCCATCTCCCCTCTAGACAGATGACAACATAGTCTCAAGTGTCCACCTGATACAAGTAGCTCACTCTTCATCAGCATCTCTCTCCAACCTATTGTCCAGTCCAATCCATGTCTGATGAGTTGTCTTTGGGAATGATTCCTGTCCTGGAAGGCCTGTATTCTTACTTAAGACCACCTAATTAAGGAGCACTGGTGGTGCAGTGGCTAAAGCACTCGGCTGCTAACTGAAAGGTCAGTGGTTCGAACCCAACAGCCACTATGTAAGAGGAAGATATAGCAGTCTGCCCCCATAAAGATTACAGCCTAGAAAATCCCATAGGACAGTTCCACTATGCCCTATAGGGATGCTATGAGTTGGATCAACTCAACAGCAAGGGTGATCAACTCTTTGATGTATGCTATAGGATAAAGGAATAAGTAAATATTGTTATTAAGAACCATGATTTCCAGTGTAAGAGAAAAAAGTATACAGTAATTCCCCCTTATCCGCAAGGGATACGTTCCAAGACTGCCATGGGTGTCTGGAACCGTGAACAGTACCAAACTCTGTATACAAGTCAACCGTCTTTATCCATGGGTTCCAAAATGCAAAACTTGAATTTGCTGCACACCCAGCACTCATGTGAATGAAGTGGTGTACATGCACACCGTGCTGTAGCCTCCTGCCACTTCACAGATCCTCAGCTCTCTCCAGCACTAGTTGTTTGAGCATTGTTTACCTCACGTGTTATTATTATTCCCAAAACAATACAGTACTGTGTAACAACTGTTTACATGGCATTTACATCATATTAGGTATTATAAGTAATCTAGAGATGATTTAAAGTATACAGGAGGATACACATAGGTTATATGCAAATACTATGCCATTTTATATAAGGGACTTGATTATCCTTGGATTTCAGTGTTCGCAGGCATCCTGGAACAAATCATCTGGAGGTACCAAGGGACAACTGTATATTATGCTTTGTCCTATACATACGTATCTATGTAAAGTTTAATTTATAAACTAGGGACAGTAAGAGATTAACAATAATAACTAATACAGTAATTATAACACTTTACTGTAATAAAAGTTATGTGAATGACGGAGCAGGACAGCAAGATTTCATCATGCTATGTACTCATTTAACGTTTTCAGACCTCATTTGGCTGCAGGTAACTGAAACCATGAAAAGCAAAACTGTGGGTAAAGGGGAATTACTGTAAATATTAAATTAAATTAATTTAAATGCAAATGTCATTTTAAATGCAAATATCAGCATGACCCTCTTGCTTTTTCTAAAGTAACAAAACACATATTTCCTAGCTCAGGTTCCTAAAAATGGCCTAGAAGCAATAAATGTCTAATAGCAGTGAGCATAAATGGTGTCCAGATTATCCTTCTAAATACCATTTACCATTAGGAAAACAAAAATTGGCCTGCTTGGAAAAATGTCCGATTCCAAGACAGGCATGAAAAGAATAAGATATACCTGAGACGAGGCGGGGCCTAGATGGCAGAGTAGTCAGACGCTTCTGGTGTGTCTCTCTTACAACAAAGATCCGAAAAAACAAGTAAGTCAATTATATATGACAATCTAGGGGCCCTGAACATCAAAGGCAGAGTTGAGGAACTGGACTGAGTGACAGGGGAGGGAGAGATGGTTAAAAAGCAGCAAGGCGTTGCCACACCTGACCAGGTGGGAACCGGCACCCTGAAGGCTGGAATGGCTGGCATCCACAGTGAGGCAACCAGTGGCGTGCGGGATGCATTTTCCACATTGGGAGAGGCCGAGCCGGCGGAGAGTCTACTCAAGCCTCCAGAACCAGTGAAAAGCAGCGCTTGATCAGCAAAAGATAAGTACATGTATCTAACCCACCACATGGATCAAAAACACCCCGTTTGGGAAGGATCCGCCTCCCATTTACCCGCTCCTTCCCTACCCTGTACCAGGTCTGGACCGGCTTCAGTGACTGCCACTTCGCCTGGGCCAGAAGTAGGACTCGTCAAGCATTCTGAGTCATTCTCCTGGCCTTGGAGAGGGGATAAATTAACAAGCAGGAAAAAATAATCTGCCAGCTCCCCTAAGCTGGGAACTCAGAGCAGGCACAGCTCCTTTACGTAGCCACAGGGATAAGAGGATCACAGAGTTAAACGCCTTTCGCCCCTCCACAAAACTGTGTGGGCCCATTTCAATAGCACAGGAGCTCACAACAGGGTATATACGTGTGGGGTATATACCTCACAACAGGGTATATACGTGAAGCCTAACTTCACTGCCTCAGCTATATGGTGAAGTGGCAGTTACATGACAGCTGACACCACTCTGCCCATTATGCAGAGTCCTCACCTACCCACATCAGGGGCCTGAAGACTGGTGGTTCCACCCATGCCACCTAGCCACCAGCAACAGGGGTCCAAAAAAAAGTAGGGCCTCCCAGTCCTTACAGCCAACAGCACTGGGTGCCCACAGCCTGGCTCGAAAACCCACCGACCTACACACTCTAGGGAACAGCGATACGCTTTCCGCCCAGACACTGAGGGGCAGTCATCAGCCCCCTGACTTGCTCAGCGTGTGACCCCTACTGCAGCCAGATACCTGTGCCTACTCCAACCACCCCTGTCCATCTAGGACCGTAGGCAAGAGCCTGCACCACACACTTGGTGACCAACAACCTGGACACCTGAGCTTAATCCATACAAGAAAACTAAATGGACTGCTGGGCTCACATACCTAGTAACAGATCTAACCACCTGGTGACAGGATATTAGAGCTTCAAAAGCGCCAATAATCAAACTACCTCACACAACCAGCCTATTTGGGCATATCAAAATAAAACAAAACTAGAAGCTGGGACACAGTAAACAAACATAAATAAATATAATAACTTATTGATGGTTCGGAGTCAACAATCAATATCAAATCACATAAAGAGTCCGACCATGATGGCTTCAGCAAGCTCCCAAAACAAAGACTCAAGAAATCTTCCTGAGGAAGATAATTTCTTGGAATTACCAGAGGTAGAATACAAAAGATTAACATACAGAACTCTAAAAGAAATCAGAAAGGAGATCATCCAAAATGCAGAACAAGCCAAGGAACACACAGACAAAGCAACAGAGGAACTTAAGAAGATTACAGAAGAGCACAGTGACAAATTTAACAGGCTGCAAGAATCCACAGAGAGACAGTAAACAGAAATTCAGAAGACTAACAATAAAATTTCAGAATTAGACAACTCAGTAGAAAATCATAAGGGTAGAACTGAGGCAATGGAAGTCAGAATTAGTGAGACTGAAGATAAAGCACTTGACACCAACTTATGTGAGGAAACATCAGATAAAAGAATTAAAAAAAATGAAGAAACCCTAAGGATTATATGGGACTCTATCAAGAGGAATAATGTACGAGTGCTTGCGGTACCAGAAGCGGGGGCGGGGGGGACAGAAAATACAGAGAGAATTGTTGAAGATTTCTTGGCAGAAAACTTCCCTGATATTGTGAAAGGTAAGCAGATATCTATTCAAGAAGCTCATTGTAACCCATACAAGGTAGATCCCAAAAGAAAGTCACCAAAACATATTATAATCAAACTTGCCAAAACCAAAGATAAAGAGAGAATTTTAAGAGCGGCCAGGGCTAAACAAAAAGTCACCTACAAAGGAGAGTCAATAAGCTTGGACTACTCAGAAGAAACTATGCAGGCAAAGGGGGAATGGAATGATATATATAAAGACTTGAAGGAAAAAAAACAGCCAGCCGAGAATTATATACCCAGCAAAACTGTCTCTCAAAATCATGGCAAAATTAGGACACTTCCAGAAAAACAGAAGTTTAGGGAATTTGTAAAAAACAACCCCAAAATACAAGAAATGCTAAAGGGAGTCTTCCAGTTAGAAAATCAATACCATCAGATAACAACCAAGACTAGAACACAGGACAGAGCAACCAGATATAAACCCTGCTAAAGAAGTCGCAAAAATAAATCAAAGCTAAAACACCGAAAATAGGGAAACAGAGACATCAATACGTAAAGGATGACAACATTAAAACAAAAAAGAGGGACTAAAAAATGTAGTAATATATTTTTCGTATGGAGAGGAAGTCAAGGCAACATAAAGAAATAAAAAGATTGGTTTAAACTTAGAAAAACAGGGGTAAATATTAAAAGGTAACCACAAAGGAAACTGGCAATCCTACACATCGACATAAGAAACAGGAAAAACATAAAGACTCAGCAAGTACAAAGTCAACAACAATGAAAAAGATGAAAAGGAAACACATAAAGAAAAACAGCTCAACACAGAAAATTAAGTGGAACAAAGAAACTGTAAACAATACACACACAAAAAAGATGTCAAAAATGACAGCACTAAACTCATACTTACCAGTAGTTATGCTGAATGTAAACAGACTAAAGCACCAATAAAGAGACAGAGAGTGGCAGAACAGATTAAAAAAACACAATCCGTCTATATGTTGCCTACAAGAGACACACCATAGGCTTAAAAACACAAACAAACTAAAACTCAAAGGATGGAAAAAATATATCAAGCAAACAACAATCAAAAAAGAGCAGGAGTGGCAATATTAATCTCTGACAAACTAGACTTTAAAATCTGCCACAAAGGATAAGGAAGGACATTCTATATTGATTAAAGGGTCAACACAACAGGAGGACATAACCATAATAAATATTTATACACCCAACAGCAGGGCTCCAAGATACATAAAACAAACTCTAACAGCACTGAAAAGAGAGAGAGCTCCGCAATAATGGTAGTAGACTTCAACATACCACTTTCGGTGAAGGACAGAACATCCAGAAAGCAGCTCAATAAAGACATGGAAGATCTAAACACCATAATCAACCAACTTGATCTCACAGACAAATACAGGAACTCTCCTCCCAACAGCAGCCACGTATACTTTCTTTTCCAATGTACATTGAACATTCTCCAGAGCAGACCACATATTAGGCCATAAGGCAAGCCTTAACGGAATCAAAAGAATCAAAATATTACAAAGCATCTTATCTGACCAACAACAAAAAAAAAGCCCTGGCCTTCACGGTTTCACTGGAGAATTCTATCAAACTTTCAGAGAAGAGTTAACACTAAAGGTATTTCAGAGCATAGAAAAGGATGGAATACTCCCAAACTCATTCTATGAAGCCAGCATAACCCTGATACCAAAACCAGTAAAGATACTGCAAAAAAAACAAAATTACAGACCAATATCCCTCATGAGGATGCAAAAATCCTCAACAAAATTCTAGTCAAAAAAATTCAACAACATATCAAAAAAATAATCCACCATGACCAAGTGGGATTCATACCAGGTCTGCAGGATGGTTCAACATCAGAAAAACAACCAAGAATTATCTTAGGTGAAAGGAAGGACAACACACAATACGGCAGAAGTTAGCACAACTGGACTAAACCAAAAGCTAAGAAGTTTTCACAACCAAACACTTCAAGGGAAGAGTAGCAGGGACGGCGGTCTGGGGGCCATGGTTTCAGGGAAGATCTAGGTCAATAAGCATAACAAACCTTATTAATAAAATATTCTGCATCCCATTTTGGTGAGTGGCATCTCGGATCTTAAAAGCTAATGAGTGGCCATCTAAGATACATCAATTAGTCCCAACCCACCTTGAGCAAAGGAGAATGAAGAACACCAAAGACACAAGGAAAATATTAGCCCGAGAGACAGAAAGGGCCACATAAACCAGAGGCTCCACCAGCCTGAGATCAGAAGAACTAAATGGTACCCGGCTCCCACCAATGACCGCCCTGACAGGGAACACAACAGAGAGTCCCTGACGGAGCAGGAGAAAAGTGGGGTGCAGAACTCAAATTCATGTAAAAAGACCAGACTTAATAATCTGACTGAGGCTAGAGGGACCCCGGAAGACATGGCCCCCAAACTCTGTTAGCCCACAACTAAAACCATTCCTGAAAGCAAATCTTCAGACAAAGATTAGACTGCACCATAAGACATAAAATGATACTCATGAAGAGAATTCTTCTTAGCTCAAGCAGATACGTAAGACTAAATGGGCAGCTCCTGTCCAAAGGTGAGATGAGAACGCAAAAGGGGGCAGGTGAGAAGGACACATGGGGCCGCCATTCAGGTGTGCCAAGGCGATGGGGCCTCCACCCAAAACTGAGGGGATGGGGTTGCCATGAAAAATAGGCAGAAAAACAGGGCCTGCTGGGGCCAAGGGGTCACCCCTCAGACTAGGAGAATAGGGTTGCTCAAACCTGAAGGAGAATTGCTACCCCAGCGGGCCTGGAAGTTGGAGCTGAAGCCCAGGGTCAAGGGGTCACTACTCATAATCTAGAGGGCAGTGCCAACACCCTGAGTCTGGAGGACACAGGGCCATTGTCCAGATGGTCCAGGAAAGCAGAGGATTATTTTCAGGGCTTGAGAGCTAATGTAATTTGTTCTGCTGCATTTCGGACCCGTTTGGTGGCTGTTATTCCTTTTTTCCCCCTAAATTCTCCCATTTGTAATGGAAACATCTAAGTTGTTCCTGTTCTACCACTGTTCTTTGGAAGCAGATGGTTTGCCTTTCTAGATTTCACAGGTTCATGAAAGAAAAGAAATTTTGCCTCAGGCTGGAATATGCCTAAAGTCTCACCCATATGTTATTTATATGATTCAGAAGATGAGATTTGGGGTTTGGAGTTGATTAAAGACTTTTGGGATGATGTGATGGGGTAGATGTGCTTTGCATATGAGAAGGACATAAATGTGGGGGGACCAAGGAGTGGAATGTTTATGGATTGATGTGCGTCCCCCCAAAATATGTGTTGTAAATCCTAACCCCTATATCTGTGGTTATAATCCCATTTGGGATTATAATGGAATTGTTATGTTAATGAGGCAGTATTAGTATTACAGTGTGTCTTAAATCAATTTCTTTTAGATATAAAAGGCCAGATTAAGTAAGCAGAGATGGAGGAAGATAAATTCCATGCCACATGATTGCCAAGGAATAGAAGCTGAAGAGACAATGGTCTTCCTCCAGACCCCACAGAGACAGAAAGCCTTCACCTAGAGCCCGCACCCTGAAATCAGACTTCTAGCTCCTAACTAAGAGAAAACATATTTCTGTTAAAGCCAAAAGATAAGAATTAATATAGAAATAAGCCAACTGACTAAAGCAACTTGAATATATAAAAATGAAGGCATTAATAATATTTAAGAAAACATCACAAAACAAAACTAAATAAATCATTGGCTGCTCTTGGAGATAACTTGGCCATCAATCCATTTATGGGAAGAATGTAAGTACTGGACAAGAATTAAGCACGTATCTTGCCTGTCCTGTATAGATAGTATTTCAGAGTAATTGAGTGGCTCTGGTTGATGAGGGAAAGTTCTTCATTACAGAATTCCAGCTAATAAATGTGGCAGTAACAGATTTTTTAAAAATCACCATTTTGCAACCATTAATGAAATAACTGATTCAGACAACAGTCATTTAATGAATGCTAAAATCATTAGGAGAAATGGTGGTGGAGAATTTTATAATGGCTCAATCTTAGCATTCCTGAAAAAAGAGACCACAAGACATTACAAGCCGCCTGATATGACGCAATATGAAATGGACAGGAACCATCTAGGAAATATTCATGCCAAAAAAATTCATTTTAAATTTAATCAAGCTTTTGGACTTAACTTTGTTGTTGTTAGTTGCTGCTGAGTCAATTTCAATTCATGGCAACCCCATGTGTACAGAGTAGAACTGCTCCACAGGATTTTAAACGCCGTGACCTTTTAAAGGCAGAACACCAGGTTGTCTTCCGAGGAGACTCTGGGTGGCTTCGAACTACTGACCTTCCAGCTTGTAGTCTAGCACTTAACCATCTGTGCCACTCAGGGAGTCCTACTGGACCTAACTTTGTTGTTGTTGTTCTTAGGTGCCATCAAGTTGGTTCTGACTCATAGCAACCCTGTATACAACAGAACGAAACACTGCCCCATCCTGCACCATCCTCATAATCCTTTTTATGCTTGAGCCCATTGTTGCAACCACTGTGTCAATTCATCCCGTTGAGGGTCTTCCTCTTTTTCACTGACCCTCTACTCTACCAAGCCCAATGTCTTTCTCCAGGGATTAGTCCCTCCTGATAACATGTCGAAAGTATGTGAGACGAAGTCTCATCATCCTTGCTTTTGAGGAATATTCTGGCTGTACTTCCTCCAAGAGAGATCTGTTCGTTCTTCTGGCAGTCCAAGGTAAACACGAAACATGGGTGAAGGGAACAGTTCCCAATACATTTTATGAGACCAGTATTTTTCTGATACTACAGCCAGATAAAGACATCCTAAAAAAAGAAAACTACAGACCAATATCTTAAAAACAGACACAAAAATCCTCAGGAAAATACTAACAAAAACAGTCCAGTAAAGTATAAAAAGAATTATATGTCATGACCAAGTGTGATTTATACCAGAAATGCAATATTGGTTCATCTGAAAATCAAATAATATAATACACCATATTAATAGACTAAAAGACAAAGGTCATATGAATAGACTAAAAGACAAAGGTCACATGATTATCTCGATAGACACAGAAAAAAAGCACTTGAAAAAATCCAATGCCCTTTCACGAAAAAACACTGAAGAAATTAAGACTAGAAAAAAAACTCCTCAAACTGGTAACAGTCATTTACAAAAAAACTCACAACTAACATCATATTTAATGGTAAAAGTCTGAATAATTTTCCCCTAAAATAAGGAATAAGGCAAGATCATCTGCTCTTGCTAATTCTATTCAATATTGTAGTAGAGGATCTAGCCAGGCAAATTAGGCAAGACAAAGAAATAAAGGGGTTCAGATTGGGGGAAAAAAGAAGTAAAATCATCTCTGTTTAGAGATCACATTGTCTTGTATACATAAAACCATAAAGAATCTTCTTGATATAGTCCAGCTTCTTGGATTATTTGCTCAGCATACAGGCTGAATAAGTATGGTGAGAGGATACAACCCTGATGCACACCTTTCCTGATTTTAAACTACACAGTATCCTCTTGTTCTATTCACACTACTGCCTCTTGGTCTATATACAGGTTCCCCATGAGCACAATTAAGTGTTCTTGCAGTCTTCTTCGTGATGTTATCCAAAATTTGTTATGATCCACACAGTTGAATGCCTTTGCATAGTCAATAAAATACAGGTAAACATCTTTCTGGTATTCTCTGCTTTCAGCCAGGATCCATCTGACATCAGCAATGTCATGCCTCGTTCCCCATCTGCTTCTGAATATGGCTCAATTTTCTGGCAGTTCCCTGTTGATGGACTGCTGCAACCATTTTTGAATTATCTTTAGCAATATTGTACTTCCGTGTGATATTAATGATATTGTTTGATAATTTCTACATTCTGTTGGATCACCTTTCTTTGGAATGGGCACAAATATGGATCACTTCCAGTCAGTTGACCAGGTATAGGTGCCTTTCAAATTTCTTGGTATACGCAGGTGAGCACTCAAGTGTTACATCCATTTGATGAAACATCTCAATTGGTATTCTGTCAATTCCTGGAGCCTTGTTCTTCATCAATGCCTTCAGTGCAGCTTGGATTTCTTTCTTCAGTACTATCTGTTCTTAATTATACGCTACCTCATAAATGGCAGAATGACAACCAATTCTTTTTGGTACAGTGACTCTGGGCATTCCTTCCATCTTCTTTTAATGCTTCCTGTGTCATTCAATATTTTGCCCGTAGAATCCTTCAGTATGGCAACTCGAGGATTGAACTTTTTCTTCAGTTCTTTTCAGCCTGAGAAATGCTGAGCATAGAATGTTCTTCCTTTTTGGCTTTCTAACTCCAGGTCTTTCCATGTTTCATTGTAATACTTTGATTCATCTTATCGAGCTGCCCCTTGAAATCTTTTGTTCAGCTCTTTTACTTCATCATTTCTTCCATTCACTTTAGCTACTCTATGTTTAAGAGCAAGTTTCAGAGTCTCTTCTGACACTCATTTTGGTCTTTTCTTTCTTTTCCATCTTTTTAATGACTTTTTACTTTATTCATGTATTATGTTCTTGATGTCATCCCACAACTCATCTGTTGTTTGGTCATTAGTTTTCAATGTGTCAAATCTGTTCTTGAGATGGTCTCTAAATTCAGGCAGGATATACTCAAGGTCGTACTTTGGCTCTCATGGTATGCTTTTAATTTTCTTCAGCTTCAACTTGAACTTGCACATGAGCAATTGATAGTTTGTTCTGCAGTCAGCCCCTAGCCTTGTTTTGACTGATAATATTGAGCTTCTCCATCATTTCTTTCCACAGATGTAGCAGATTTGATTCCCATGCATTCTATCCATTGAGCTCCAAGTGTACAGTTGCTGTTTATGTTACTGTAAAATGTTATTTACACTAAGTAAGTTGTCAGTCTTGCAAAATTCTATCATGCAATCTTGGGCATCGTTTCTATCACCAAGGCCATACTTTCCAACTACCGATCCTTCTTTGTTTCCAACCATCACATTTCAATCATCAATAATTATCAATGTATCTTGATTGTATGTGTGATTGATTTCAGACTGCAGAAGTTGGCAAAAATTTTCAATTTCTTCATTTTGGCATTAGTGGTTGGTGCATAAATATGAATAGCTGATTTCCAATTTTCCTAGATTCATACTTCATACATTTCATGTTCTAATTATTAGCAGATGTTTCCAGCTGCTGCTTCTCATTCTGAGTCATGCCACATCAGCGAATGAAGGTCCTGAAGGCTTCACTCCATCCATATCATTAAGTCAACTCTACTTCGAGGAGGCAGCTGTTTCCCAGTAGTATTTTGAGTGCCTTTCAACCTGAAGGGTTCACCTTCTGGCACTGTATCAGACAATGTTCCCCTGCTATTCATAAGGTTTTCACTATCGAGTTTTTTTAGAAGTAGATTACCAGGTCCTTCCTCCTAATCTGTCTTAGTCTGGAAGCTCCACTGAAACCTGCCACCATGGGTAATCCTGCTGGTATTTGAAATATTGGTGGCATAGCTTCCAATATCACAACAATACACAAGCCACCACAGCGTGACAAACTGACAGATGAGTGGTAGTCTAGCCTCCTAAACTCTGAGAAAATAAACTTCTGTTTGTTAAAGCTACCCACTTGTGGTGTTCCTGTTCAAGCAGCACTAGATAACTAAGACATAAGGGATCCAGAATAGCCAAAACAATCCTTAAAAAGAACAAAGTCAGAAAAGTCAAACTTTCCGATTTCAAACCTCACTACTCATGTATATTCTAGAAAAGTCCACGTGACACTGATGCATCTATTCTACTGGACCTAAATGGCTACTTTTAATAAGACGCTTTGTTTAAAACAAACAAAAAAATCAAGATTGAAACTGTCTTGCAATTTGGCAATATTTTACATAATCACAAATGCCCATGTCCTTTGATCCAGTAATTGTATTTCTAATATTATTTCTCACAGCAAAACCCTATGGAACAACTCTACTCTGCACACCTGGGGTCACCTGAATTAGAATCAACTCGATGGCAACTGACAATAACATACTTCTACATATGTAAAATGACACGTACAGGATAACTCTCAGAAGCATTTTTCGAAGATCAAAAGAAGAAATAATCGAAATGTCATTATAATGGTCCACAATCCCTTACTTACAATCTTCGGATCCAGAAACACTTTGAAATTCAGAGTTTTCTAATTTTGCAAAGGTCATACAGTACGTATAATGTATATTATGTTAACGCTTTTATCAAAGTCAACAGCTGCTTATTCTTTAAAAAAAAAAAACCCAAGATTTTAACAACGAAAGATATTAATATTCACACTAAGTAGGATAAATAAAGACTTACAATAGCCTTATGTTATTTCAGGTCAGGTTTTGCTTCTAAATTTGTACATGCCAGGACAGGTTTTACTGCCAAGTGACTTCCAAAAAACCTTTGGTTTTCAAAGCTTTTTAGATTTGTGAATTATGGCTTAAGAGACTGTTGACCTGAGCTTTTACTAGTATTCATTCTTCCTTGTTTTACCACTACTTGTTTAAACATCTGCCTCTGGCCAATAGGCTGTACACTACTAAAGCAGGTCAAGAGAAAACATGCAATGTCTTTTCTGGTTGAAGAAACATAAATTATAGGGAGGATTATTTGTTAATATTTGACTCCTCTAACCAAGTCAGATACAGACTGGCGTGGCACGAACTTATGCCGACACAGCAATCACTATCAGTACATGGGAACAGGAAGATTCTTGGTCTGAAATGGTGCAATATCCATCTGTTATTAAAAGATGCCTTGTAAAAAAGAACGGTGGGGGGAAAAAGGGATCCATGCTGTTTTTTATTTAAAGATTATACAATTTTCACTTAAATTGCCTCTTGTGGGCTTGTTTCACTCTGCTTTCTAAAAAGTTTTAAAGAACAAATGTTTACAGTTAATACCAGGAAATCTTACGTATTATTCAACTCTCGCTAGTATAAAAAACATAAGCCTTTCAATCTTTTACTGAGAACATGAAAACAGAATTAAAAAAAAAAAAAAATCAAGCTAACTGAATTCACGGTCTTGTTTTAGCTTGCTAGACTACAGTTAAACCATACTGAAAATACATGCATTGCAAAAGCAGCTGGAAATTATTTCAGCTACAATACTGCTAATATAACCCCTAAAACAAAACAGAAAATATGATACATCAAAATAAAACCATGAATTCTGTCACAATTTTACATTACTAAGTGAATCATCTGTAATGTTTTCATAACTTAATATTAAGGTTTAAACACTTAAAAGTTTATGGTATTTGCACAGATGCCCTGGTAGCGCAATGGCTAAGCGCTCGGCTGCTAACTAAAAGGTCAGCGGTTTAAATCCACTGGCCGCTCTGCAAGAGAAAAGACCTGGCAATATGCTCCTGTAAAGATTATTGCCTAGGAGACCCTACGTGGCAGTTCTAGTCTGTCCTATTAGGGTCACTATGAGTCGGAATTGACTCAACGGTACACAACAACAACAACGTTTTGGAGTGTCATAAAATGGGTTTGTTTTGAAAAAAAACTCTTCGGTGATAAGCTTATAGGTTACATAAATTGATGTAGAATTCTTTCGGCATGCAAACCAATACAAAGAAAAATTTCCATGGATTTCATTATTCCTACCTTCTAAATATTTAGAGATTTTCTCCAGTCGGACTGGCATGAGAAAAAAAAAAAAAACAGATACATAAATATTAATTCAGAATAAAATCAATTGCTGAATTAAAAAATTAGGTAAAAGTCCTACCTGAGGTTAAATCAGAACTCCTGCCACTCTTTTTGTCCTCGACAATTTCATAAAATGGACCTATGACATGCAGCAATTCCTCAACTTTCTCAGTCATCGGCATAGTCTCAAGAATCTGTAATCAAAACAGAAAAATCTTGTGAAATCACAAAATATTAATCTGATCTAAACTAGTATCAAATAATCTAACATTTCCAATTTATAAATAAATTTTGAGATCTGAAGTGCATTTACAGATTCCTTAAAATACCTGTATCAATTACATGCTTAATATATATACTCTCCTAGAAAAGTTTCAAGCATATTAAAGATTTAACTGTGTCTTCATTTTGAAAACTATTTTACACATGCTGCATGTAAATTTTACATAATCCTCCATAAACCGTGCATCAAAAACTAGGAGAGTTAATGTTAATGTTAGAGTCAAGTTATTACATCTGTTTTTTCACACTAAGGTAGTGTTTCTAAAATGGCACACAAGTAAAGTAGGAAATGGTAACCACTTTCAGCCCTCTTTATAACTGCTGGCTAATTTAGGATCATCAAATTTAAAGAGTGCCATCAATTGGTGACCAATAAAAGATAATTCTGAGGATGATAAACTGAGAACTCTGAGAATTAGATGCAAGCAAAAAATTGAAACTGTATGATAATACTCTGAAGTAACCAGTCAGTTAATAAGTGGCAGAGAGAATTCAAACATCAGCCAGCACGCTTTACACTATGCCACACTGACATGATATAAAAACTTGACTTAACAGAATCTGGTGACCTAATCACATGTCCCAACATGATGCCCACTCAACATGTCCCAACATGATGCCCACTCAACATGTCCCAACATGATGCCCACTCAACATGTCCCAACATGATGCCCACTCAACATTTCCTTTAACCCTCCTGCAAGCCAGATCCCTTTCAGTTATCACTCAATTACAGCTCAGAAAAAATAAAAAACTTTTTTAAGTGTTTGGGTTTCTCATATCCCACTGAATTATGGACTTTCAATGTCAGAATAACTAACTAAACGTAGTATGTGCTGGCACTAAACAAATATAAACAGAGTGTTATAGTTCTTTCAATAAGCTAGAATTTCAGTAATCAACATACGCAGAACACAAATTAAGAGTATATACTCTGCAGAAGAAATTCTCAAAATACAACAACCAAGAATACTTTACAGGTTCCACCCCATCTAGAGTAAGGGAGAATGAAGAAAACCAGACACAAGGGAATGATTAGACCAAAGGACTAATGGTCCACAACTACCACAGCCTCCACCAGACTGAGTCCAGTAAAACTAGATGGTGCCAGACTACCATGACCACTGACTGCTCTGACAGGGATCACAACGGAGGGTCCCTGGCAGTACTGGAGAAAAATATAGAACAAAATTGTAACTCACACACACACACACAAAAATGGCCAGACTTACTGGTCTGACAGAGACTGGAGAAACCCCGAGAGTAGGGCCCCTGGACACCCTTTTAGCTCAGTAATGAAGTCAGTCCTGAGGTTCATCCTTCAGCCAAAGATCAGACAGGTCCATAAAACAAAACAAGACTAAATGGGCACACCAGCCCAGGGGCAAAGACAAGAAGGCAGAAGGGGACAGGAAAGCTGGTAATGGGGAGCCCAAGGTCAACAAGAGGAGAGTATTGACATGTGGGGTTGACAACCAATATCACAAAACAATGTATATTAATTATTTAATGAGAAACTAATTTGCTCTGTAAACCTTCATCTAAAGCACAATTAAAAAAAAAATCAAAGGCATTGCATAAAATAAATAAATTCTATTGTTTCTTTGAGAAAAGTATATAAATATAAAGAATGATCTTAACCATTTGCAAAATTCCATCCCCTACCTCCAGTGCTAAAATAATACAAGAAATAGAGCATGCATGAATGCGCACAAACACATACACATTGTAGATACAGAGAAACACACACAGAGAGATACAGGGAAATCCCAGTCTCCCTAAAAACTAATCTTCAGAGAAGATTTTATCTAAAGTTATAAGTTATGCAAATGGTTAAGCCCTGGACTACTAAACAAAGCGTTGGTGATTCAAACCCACCCAGAGGTGTCTTACAAGACAGACCTGGCGATCTGCTTCTGAAAGGTCATAGTCTTGAAAATCCTATGGAGCAATTCTACTCAGAACACATGGGGTCACCATGAGTCAGAATCAACTTCATGGCAACTAACAACATAAATTAAGTTAATTCAATGTATTATGACCCTAGTGTCATGGATTGAATTACGTCCCCCCAAAAATGTGTGTATCAACTTGGTTAGGCCATGATTCCCAGTATTGTGTGGTTGTCCTCCATTTTGTGATTATAATTTTATGTTGAGAGGATTAGGGTGGGATTGTAACACCACCCTTACTCAGGTCACCTCCCTGATCCAAGGTAAAGGGAGTTTCCCTGGGGTGTGGCGTGCACCACCTTTTATCTCTCAAGAGATAAAAGGGAAGCAAGCAGAGAGCTGGGGACCTTGTACCACCAAGAAAGCAGCACCAGGAGCAGAGCGTGTCCTTTGGATACGGGGTCCCTGCACCTGAGAAGCTCCTCGGCTAGGAGGAGATTGAGGACAAGGATCTTCCTCCAGAGCTGACAGAAACAGAAAGCCTTCCCCTAAAGCCAGAGCCCTGAATTTGGACTTGTAACCTACTAGACCGTGAGAAAATTAATTTCTTTTTGTTAAAGCCATCCACTTCTAGTATTTCTGTTAGGGCAGCACTAGATGACTAAGACACCTAGCCAAATGGAAAACGTATTAACAGAAATATATTGATAAGCTACATGGACTCTACTCTGTCACATGGGGTTGCTATGAGTTGGACTCTAGAAAAGGAATATTTAAAGCATAATAATTTTTCTATGTTTTTCAGCACTTTTCCTGGCTGAGGGACACCTTTTATGAATGACAAAAATGTCATATAATCCTAAGAAGCAATGGTACAGAGATCTGTGAACTATATCTAAGAATATAACAACTGTTTCAATTAGTAAAGCATTATGGCAATTAGAAACAATCCCAAAACCAGTAATCAAATCTTTGGTACAAAGAATTATAAGACACGCTTACTTACAAACATACAGTTTTATCTACCAATATTCATAAAGCTAAACTCTGGAAATAATTCAAGACAGTAATCAAACTTTGAATTTATGAATATCCTACTACTTTTAGATTTACCTCTAAAAATTTACCGTAAACTTTGTTACATTCACATATAAAATGAAGTTTTAAAAGTCTGAATGAAAATAGTATATTAAAATTAGAGAAGTAGAGAAATCCACAGGCACAGCGGGAATATTTTAAGACAGCTAAAAGGCAGCAGTAGTTTTAATCTCTCTTCTGGGTTAGGAAAAAAAATAGAATACACATTGTTCCATCCCACTCCCACTTTAAGCTGTGGCTACACCATCAATAAATAACACTGGATAGGAAAAAATACATAAATTTTACTTAATGTGTCAATTCAACTTTATATTATAAATGTGTGTCCCAAAAATAATAGTGATATTTACCATAAAGGAATAGTTATCAAACCAAAAAGGCTTTAGATTATCTTTCTCTCTCCACTTCTGAAAGGGCTCTTTGTTGTTGTGTTACTGATACAGTTAACAGCCAAAAGAACTAAACTCTGCCCTCTATTACAGATAAACAAAGTCCACTAAATAAAAATTATGAAAAGGTAACAAAGGGCACAACTTTAAGGGTACAGAAGAGATTTAAAAAACAAAGAAATAAAACAAAACAAAGAAAGTGAATCTACCAAATAAAA
Source organism: Loxodonta africana (assembly GCF_030014295.1). Classification (NCBI taxonomy): domain Eukaryota; kingdom Metazoa; phylum Chordata; class Mammalia; order Proboscidea; family Elephantidae; genus Loxodonta; species Loxodonta africana. The sequence continues at coordinate 168,915,866 of NC_087345.1, read as the reverse complement.
ATTATAACAGAGACCCCGAGGGACTGAATTACTGGGCTGAGGGCTGTGGGGACCACAGTCTCGGGCAACATCTAGCTCAACTGGCATAACAGTGTATAAAGAAAATGTTGTACATTCTACTTTGGTGAGTAGCAGCTGGGGTCTTAAAAGCTTATGAGCAGGCATCTACACTACTCTACTGGTCTTACCCCATCTGGATAAGGGAGAATGAAGAAAATCAAAGACACAAGGGAAAGATCAGTTCAAAGGACTAATGGACCACAACTACCAGAGCCTCCACCAGGCTGAGTCCAGCACAACCAGGTGGTGGTCGGATACTACTACCGACTGCTCTGACAGGGATCATAACAGAGGGTCCCGGACAGACATGGAGAAAAATGTAGCACAAAATTCTAACTCACAAAAAAAAAAAAAAAAAAGGGACCAGATTTACTGGTCTGACAGAGACTGGAGGAAGCCTGAAAGTATGGGCCCCAGACACCCTTTCAGCTCACTCCTGAGGTTCACCTTTCAGCCAAAGATTAGACAAGCCCATAGAGCAAAATGATACTAAAGGGGCACACCAGCCCAGGGGCCAAGACTAGAAGGCAAGAGGGGACAGGAAAGCTGGTGATAGGGAACCTAAAGTCAAGAAGGGAAGTGTTGACATGTCATGGGGTTGGTACCCAATGTCACAAAACAATATGTGTCCTAACTATTTAATGAGAAGCTACTTTGTTCTGTAAGCCTCCATCTAAAGAACAAAAAAAGAAAAAAAGAAAGAGAAATTATAATAGATTAATAATGTTATACCATCTGGCAAAACAACTATTTCTTTTTACAGGTTTTTCTTTTTGTTTAAAGAAAATCTACTTAAGACCAGATTATATTTCACAACTTCTCATCCATCCTCAACATAAAAATGGTCTTTTATAAAAAGCCTATAAGGTCATCTTCATAAATTTGTCCCTCCAGAATATAGCAAAGTTGCAGCGTACAAGGTCAACACACTAAAATCAGCTGGATTTCTATACTAGCAATGAGAAATCTGAAAAGGTTATTTAAAAAGTAATTCCATTTACTATAGCACCTAAAAGAATAAAATACCTAGGAATAAACTCAACCAGGGATGTGAAATACTTATACAAAGAAAATTATAAAACACTATTGAAAGAGATTAAAGAAGACTTAAATAAATGGAAAGACATTCCATGTTCATGTATCGGCAAATTTAATAGCGTTAAGATGTCAATTCTACTGTCATGGATTGAATTGTGTCCCCCCCCAGAACAAACACTGTAAATCCTAACCTTGATGCCTATGTGGTTATAATTCCACTTGGGAATGGGTTGTCTTTGTTATGTTAATGAAGAAGGATTAATGTAAGGTGTATTTTGAGTCAATCTCTTTTGCAATATAAAAGAGATTAAACAAGCAAGCAGAGATGGGGAAGACAGACACCAAGCCACTGGAAGATCTCCAAGGAAACAGAAGTTGAAGTTATAAGGATCTTCCTCCAGAGCCGACAGAAAGAGAGAGCCTTCCCCTAGAGCTGGCACCCTGAATTCAGACTTCTAGCTTTCCAAACTGTGAGGAAATAAATTTCTGTTTGTTAAAGCCATCCACTTGTGATATTTCTGTTATAGCAGCACTAGGTGACTAGGATAACTACCTAAAGCAATCTATAGATTTAACACAATTCTGATCAAAATTCCAAAATCCTTCTTTACATAAATAGAAAAATCAAGTCCCAATTTTACATGGAAAGGCAAGAGATTCTGGAATAGCCAAAGCAATTTTGAAGAACAAAGTAGGAGGACTCCCACTTCCTGATTTCAAAGCATACTATATAGCTAGGTAATCAAAACAGTCTGGTATTAGTGCTACAACAGATACACAGACCTAGGAACAGAATTCAGAGTCCAGAAATAAACCAGTACGTCTATGGTCAACTGACTTTTGACAAGGGTGTTAAGTCTATTTAATGGGAAGTAGGAAGCCCTAGTGGCATAGTGGTTAAGTGCTACGGCTGCCAGCCAAAGGGTCGGCAGTTCAAATCCGCCAGGCGCTCCTTAGAAACTCCATGGAGCAGTTCTACTCTGTCCTGTAGAGTCGCTATGAGTCGGAATCGACTCACCGGCACTGGGTCTGGGTTCCTGGGTAGTGAAACGAGCTCTTTACATAGCTTTTGCTTTGGTTCTTTGGAAAAACAGCTTGACAGGCTTTTTCCCCTAAACACTGAGGAGTTACCTGTGTCCTGGTTTTCCACCAGATAGGGTTTGTTACTTTTGTCCAGGTTGATTGACATTTCCTGGGCAAGCTGTAAACAACTTGACTTTTTGTCTGGCCCTCCCGATGCAGCCTGCCCTGTGATTGGTATGCACCTTGCAAGGATTGGTCAATATGCTCATACAAATGAAAGGACTATGGACTATGCAAATGAGATAACTATAGCCTACTATGCAAATGAAGCCTGTGGCCTAACAGGAGGGGATTGCTCAGTTTGTGGCCCCCTGCTAGGAGGGGCCATGCCTTGAAATTGACAAGAAGCTGTGTATACATGCAGCCAACCCCACAGAGGTTTTTCAGGCAGAAAGAAGCAGAAAGAGAAGCAGAAGGAAGAAAGAAGAGAGAAGAAGCAGAGAAAGAAAGGAGGCAAGGAACCTCCTAAAAGAGCTGTAACATGGATCAAAGACTATAACATCGAAGAGAGAAAGAGTCTCAGAAGGGGCTCAGCGGCAGAGTTGGTGACAACAGGCCCACAAAGGGCCCTGCAGCAGTCAGTGGTAACAGACAGGAGTCAATGGTGACAGACAGCAGAGCAAAGAGGAACCTGTCCTGAGGGGGCTGAGAGGAGGTCGTGCTGGGGGGATCTGAAAAGAGCCTATCCTGAGGGGGCCAGGAGAAGCCTATCTTTAGGAAGCTGAGACGAAGCTTGTACTGAGGGGGCTGAAAGGAGGCCTACAAGGCCAAGAGAAGCTGAGAGAGCGGTCCTGCACTGAAGAAGGGAGACTTTGCCTGTATGCTCCCTTATCCTGATTCTGAGTTGTAGCCTATTGATCCTAATCCTGAGCTGTGCCCTGTTACTTCTGTGAGTTCTGTGTGGCTACTGCAGAGGATTATCAAACCTAGAAGAGAAGTAGAGAGTGCCATGGGAGGGGCGGCTGGTGTCAGAACTGGTGAAAAGGTTAGAGAGTGGAGGTATCAGCCTTGGGCTAATCTTAATTCACATTATCTCCTCTGAGGTTGAACAGGTTCTGACACTACTACTACTCTCATTTTACAGGTAGCAAGAGCCTCTTTAATAAATAGTGCTGGGAAAATTAGATTCCATGTGCAGAAATTATGAATCAGGATTCATACCTCACACCATACATAAAAACCAATTCAAAATAGATCAAGGACCTTAGTGTGAAAACTAAAATCATAAATTTCATAGAAGAAAACATAGCGATATGGCTCTGGGATCTGGTTTTTAATAACAATTTATTAGATATTATAACAAAAGCCACAGGAGCAAAAGACAAAATAGATAAATGGGACCTCATAGAAATTAAATACTCTTGTTCATCAAAGAACTTCATCCAAAAATTGAAGAGACAACCTAAAGATTGGGAAAATATCATCAGGTACCATATATCTGAAAAAGGTTTAATATCCAAAATATGCATAAACTTTTACAACAACAAAAAGATAAACAACCCAATCAAAAAACAGGCAAAAGACTTGAATAGACATTTCCACAAAGAGGATATTTGAATTGCAAACAAGCATATGAAAAAACGCTCAACTTCATGAGCATTAAAACCAAAACTCATTGCTGTCAAGTTGATTCTGATGCATAGTGACCCTACAGGACAGAGCAGAACTGCCTCTTAAGGTTGCCAAAGGGCAGCTCACGGATTTGAACTGCAGACCTTTTGGTTAGCAGCCAAGCTCTTAACCACTGCGCCACCAGGGCTCCTCACTGGCCACTAGACAGATACAAATCAAAATCACGACAGGTATCGCTTCACTCCCACTAGGATAGCTAAAATTAAAAAATAAAAAATAAAACGTCAACGAGGATATGGAGAAATTTGAACCCTTATCCATTGCTGGCAGGAATGCAAAATGGTACAGGCGCTGTGGAAAACAGTTTGGTGGTTCCTCCAAAAGTTAAACATAGAACTACTCTATGATTCAGCAATTCCACTTCTGGGTTACCCAAAGGCCTGATAGCACCAGTGCGAACCAGCACATGCACACTGATACTTACTGTAGCACTATTCACAACAGCCAAAAGGTGGAAACAATCTAACTGTCCATCAACAGATGAACAGATTAACAAAACATGGTACATACATACAATGGAATACTACTCAGCCAAACAGACAAATGAAGTCCTGATACATGCCACAACGTGGATGAAACTCTAAAACCTTAAAAAAAAAATTACACTCAGTGAAACAGATCAATCACAACATGACAAATATTATATTATCTCACTTATATGAAATAACAAGAACAGACAAATGTATACAGACCAAAGTTTTTAGTGGTTACCGGGGTGGGAGGGAGGGGAAAGGAGAAGTTTTTGTTTGGTGATTGTTTGTTTATGGTGATGGGAAATGTGGCGACAATTACAGATGATTGTTGCACAACAAAATTAATGTAAATAACATCATTAAATCGCACATCTGAAAAATGCTGAATTGGCAAATGTTGTGTTATGCATATATTTTTAAAAATCCCTATGAAAACAATCCCTTGGACAGACTTAAAAGAGCTTGTTAATACGAAAGAAATGCCCCTCTTTAGTAGTTGGCAAAGAGCTAAAACATATCCTCCTTATCTTATTCTCCTGAAAGAGCTACACATTCACAGAAAAATGCTTGCTACTGAGAAGTCAAGTAATGGAATATCTCTATTTATGAGTTAAATCTTACACGAGAAGATTGTTGAGCAGTCTTGTTAACTATTTCTCCTAAGTAAAAAGTTTCAAAGCAGAAATACTTCTAAGACAGTGCAGTACTTCCCAGACTTCTCAGGAAGGGGCATTAGTATTTTAAAGGATTTCTATTCCTACACTTTCTCTAGAAGTCAACTACAGAGAAAAAAAAAAAAAAGATAGGGAAAATGGAAAAAGAAACAAAAACTCGTATCACCAGAATATAGCAAATCTTAAGGAAAAGACACCTTCAGATGTACTTTAACAAAACAGCTAAAGCCCTAAATAAATTCAAAAATCTGGATTCTACATTATAACATACTATAATCTCCCTTGGTCCTTAAAACAAAGCAGCTAATCTATCTGATAACAAAATCATATTAGAGCTTCTTTGGTAATTTTTATTTTCTACTGTGAATTATTTTCCTTACCTTTTTCATTTCTTCGACATATGCAATCATGGCTTCCTCTTTCGTCATATCACCCAGTGAACTCCAAGCATCCCTAGAAATGAAAATATCAATATAATGATGAAGTGATTCTTGATTTTCAATTGCTCATAATAAATTTATACCTCGTCATTCATTTAAAACAGGCTCTACTTAAAGCTATCATGATTTCAAACCCAATGCCATTGAGTTGATTCCCACTCATAGAGACCCAACAGGACAGAGTAGACCTGCCCCACAGGGTTTCCAAGGCTATAATATTTACAGAAGCAGACTGCCACATCTTTCTCCCACAGAGCGGCTGGTGGGTTCGAACACACAACCTCTCAGTTAACAGCTGAGCTCTTAACCACTGCACCACCAGGGCTCTTTTATGCTTTCAAAGCATCTCTTTAAACGCGCCATTCTGAAGAAAAATATCACAAAGAGTAAGTTAAATATTATTTAAAACAAGTAAGTACGTACCATCTACATATTAATAGACCACAGAGACAATATAGACTATCACAGACTAGGGATTAGAGATGAAATAGACTACAGACTATTCATAGGAACAGCAACAGAAATGAACACTTTAGAAGACTACATGAACTGTCACAGCTATGTTTTAAATGAACAGAAGTTTTGGTTAAAAGTTTCCATTAATTTATATAATTCATACACTCAAAATTAAAATAGTTTCTTACTTCTAAAAAAAGGGAAGTGTGAGGGACAGGAAATTTTTAAACCCCTAGATAATGGCAATAAAACACCCGTTGCCACTGAGTTGATCCAGCTTATGGGAAGCCCAGGTGTGTCAGAGTAGAACTGTGCTCCACAGGGTTCTCAGGGGCTGACTTTTCAGAAGTAGGACACCAAGCTTTCTGCTTCTGAACCACCAACATTTAGGTTAGCAGCTAAGTACGTTAACTGTTTGCACCACCCAGGGAATCTGGAAAATGATATCAGTCCTTTGACATTTTTGCCTAATATGAAAATCTCTCTTTTTATACATTTATCACAGAGGCAGTTTAACTTCACCAAAGGTCAATTGTGAGGGAAAAAAAGCAAGTAAATTCTCTAAAAAAGGGCAGATTAAATAATATGTTGTTATTTCATTTAACCTATTACTTTATGACTATTCATAAAGGTCTTAGAGGAGAGTACTGAGAAATCTTCCAACAACTGATGGCACATCCAGTTCAAGGATAAAGAAATTTAGCATCAGAATGGACAAGTTTCAGCAATTAGCATACTCTGCTCATAAAGTATAGTCTAAAATTGACTTTTGTCAAACATTTGTAAAGTCTGCAGCAGTACTTAGGCACTGTATGTTAATCAACTGTAAAGGAACCCTGGTGGCACAATGGTTAAGTGGTCAGCTACTGACTATTCAAACTGGTTAGTAGTTTGAACCCACCCAGAGGCTCAGCAGGAAAAAGGCCTGGTAATCTGCTCCCATAATTACAGCCTAGAAAACCCTACGGGGTGGTTCTACTCTGTCCTATACGGCTGCTGTGAGTCAGAATCCACTCGACAGCAAGTAATAACACTCAATTAGAAAAACGAGAGAGATGTTTCCAGATATTTTGTAATTCTTTTAAGTATACAGAAATCAAATTGGTTTTTCTATTCAAGAACACTTGGTCAGAAGTAAAAGCTTACCTAAAAAGTTAGTATGGTAGTACCTCGATCATGTTGCTAGTTACTTATTATTTAAAGCCTCAAAACAAACAATGCCACCTGACAAGAAAAAATCAATTTTTCTTGGCAGATACAAGAGGCAGGTGAGTCTGTCTGTTTGATTCAATTTGGGGGTTGCTCTTGACATTAAAAAATAAAATAAAAAAGAAAGAAACTCCATAAAGGGAAAGACTAAAAATGCTTTTTATCTTTGATACATCTACCCCTTTTGTTTTCCACTGCTTTCTTCTCTTCCCCAAGATTTTCCTATCTGTGTGAAATTGTATTCAGAGCACCTAAATGATAAAAACTGTATCTAGGACTTAGGACACTTTGTGCACAGAATAATAAAAAACCACAGAATAGCAGCCATATAATAGTGATGTTATCAAAATAAAAATTCTTAAATAGCTCACTATATAAAATTACCATTTATATCTTCCAATAGGATCCCAGAATCCGGGCCGTGACATTTTACAGGGTCCTTCAGTTGCCTGCTTATAGAAGCTATAGAACTTGAGCATCATTTCATTTGTTGGCTGGAATGAACCTATTAGAAACATACATTAAATACAGATCACTTGAATATAATTGGTAATCTAAATTTATAAGTTGGCTTAGCGACACTAGTAGTGATTTTATATTTCATAAATAGCTCAAATTATCCTTAATTTATTTCTACCTTATAAAAACAGAAGTTATGCTGTTTTGGCCCTTTGCTTTAAAAAAAAAAAAAAAACTCTGTGGTATTTTAGACTTTAACAGCAATGCCTACCACAGCTCAATAAATAAAAGAACAAATGAGGCTTAACTAGTAAAAAATGTCAGCCTTGAGTACTATGCTCTTTTAAGAACAATCTATATGGGATCAAAGTAACAACAGCAACTCAAAAGATTAGATAAGAACCTTTGGGGGCAGTAAGTTTATGTTAATAGCGAAGGAACAACTCAGAAAGGGAGGGTAAGAATGGTTGCGCAATTTGAAGAATGTAATCAATGTCACTGAATTGTACATGTAAAAACGGTTAAATTGGTATACCTTATACATTTCGCTGTGCATATTCTCAAAAATAATTTAAGAAAAAGATGAAATAAATAAACAGGCTACAGGTATAACCAAATTGGCAAACCTACTTTAAAAATATATTAAAATGTTGAATAACTATATTATGCAACTGTAACTGGTCTTGGAAGAAGTACTGCGAGAATGTTCCTTAGCAGTTAGGATGGCAAGACTTCGTCTCACTTACTTTGGACGTGTTTGTTATCAGGAGGAACCAGTCCCTGGAGAAAGACATCATGCTTGGTAAAGTAGAGGGTCAGCATAAAAGTGGAAGACCCTCAATGAGATGGACTGACACAGTGGCTGCAACGATGGGCTCAAACGTAGCAACAATTGTGAGGGTGGTATGAGACTGGGAAATGTTTCATTATGTTGTGTATGGGGTTGCTATGAGTTGGAACTGACTCAACAGCACCTAACAACAACAAGAAACTGGTATTTTTATTTCAAAGTTTGTGACAAACCAAAACTGGCTAGCATAAATGAAAAAGGAAATGAATACTCTGGTTAATTGAACTGCAACAGAAAGAAGAGATTCAACTCTTCCTGGCCAGATTTCAATTTCTCATTGGATAAGATGCTTTGGCTAATCAATATAATCCATCACATTAATAAAACAAAAGATAAGAACCACACAATCTCATCAATAGATGCAGAAAAGGCATTTGACAAAGTCCAGCACCCATTCATGATAAAAACTCTCAGCAAAATAGGAATAGAAGAGAAATTCCTCAACATAATAAAGGGCATTTCTACAAAACCAACAGTAACATCAATCTAAATGGAGGGAGTCTGAAAGTATTCCCCTTGAGAATGGGAACCAGACATGGATGCCCTTTACCACTACTCATACTCAACATTGTGCTGGAGGTCCTAGCCAGACCTATGAGGCAAGAAAAAGAAATAAAGGGCATCCAAATTGGTAAGGAAGAAGTAAAAGTATCCCTATTCACAGATGATATGATCTTATATACACAAAACCCAAAAAAATCCACAAGAAAACTACTGGAACTAATAGAAGATTTCAACAAAGTATCAAGATACAATATAAACGTACAAAAATCAGTTGGATTCCTCTACACCAACAAAGAGCACTTCGAAAAGGAAATCACCAAATCAATACCATTTATAATAGCCTCCAAGAAGATAAAAGACAGGAATAAGCCTAACCAGAGATGTAAAAGATCTATACAAAGGAAACTACAAGACTTTACTGCAAGAAACCAAAAGACACCCACTTAAGTGGAAAAACATACCATGCTCATGGACAGGAAGACTCAACATTGCGAAAATGTCAATTCTACCCAAAGCAATCCACAAATACAATGCAACCCCGATCTAAATTCCAACACCAATTTTTAACAAAATGGAGAAACAAACTACTAACTTCATATGGAAAAGGAAGAGGCCCCAGATAAGTAAAGCATTACTGAAGCAGAAGAACAAAGTGGGAGGCCTCACACCATCTGATTTTAGAATCTATTATACTGCCATGGTAGTCAAAACAGCCTGGTACTGGTACAACAACAGACACACAGACCAATGGAACAGAACTAAGAATCCAGATGTAAATTCATCCACCTATAAGCATCTGATATTTGACAAAGGCTCAAAGTCCATTATTGGGGAAAAGACAGTCTCTTTAAAAATAGTGTTGGCATAACTGGATATCCATCTGCAAAAAAATGAAAAAAGACTCATAGCTCATACCATGTACAAAACCTAACTCAAAATGGATCAAAGACCAAAATATAAAATCTAAAACGATAAAAATCATGGAAGAAAAAATAGAGACAACACTAAGAACCCTAATACATGGCATAAACAGAATACAAACCATAAAAAACAATGCACAAACACCAGAAAAGTAACTAAATAACTGCAAGCTTCTAAAAATCAAACGCTTATGCTCATCAAAGGACTTTGCCAAAACAGTTGAAAAAAAAAAAAGAACCTACAGACTGGGAAAAAAATTTTGGCTACAACATATCTGACAAAGGTCTAATCTCTAAAATCTATAAAATTATTGCATAACCTCAAGAACAAAAAGACAAATAACCCAATTAAAAAATGGGCAAAGGATATGAACAGATGCTTCACCAAAGAAGACATTCAGGGAGCTAACAGATACATAAGGAAATGCTGATGATCATTAGCCATTAAAAAAACCAAACCCAGTGCCGTCAAGTCGATTCCGACTCATAGCGACCCTACTGGACAGAGGAGAACTGCCCCATAGAGTTTCCAAGGAGTGCCTGGCGGATTCGAACTGCCAACCCATTGGTTAGCAGCCGTAGCACTTAACCACTAAGCCACCAGGGTTTCCGTTAGCCATTAGAGAAATGCAAATCAAAACTACAATGAAATATCATCCCACTCCAACGAGGCTCGCACTAATCCAAAATACAAAAAATAATAAATGTTGGAGGGGTTGTAAAGAGACTGGAACACCTATACACTGCTGATGGGAATGTAAAATGGTACAACCATTTTGGAAATCGATTTGGCGCTTTCTTAAAAAGCTAGAAATAGAAGTACCACATGATACAGCAATCCCACTCCGTAGAATATATCCTAGAGAAATAAGAGCTGTCACACGAATAGATACATGCACACCTATGTTCACTGCAGTACTGTCCATAATTGCAAAAAGATGGAAAAAATACAGGTGTTCACCAACAAATGAATGGATAAACAAAGTATGGTACATACATACAATGGAATACTACTCAACAATAAGGGACGATGAAAAATCATGAAACATCTCACAACACAGATAAATCTGGAAGGCATTATGCTGAATGAAATTATTCAGTCGCAAAAGGACAATTATTTTATGAGACCATTACATAAGAACTCAAGAAAAGGTTTAAACACAGAAGAAAATATTCTTTGATGTTACAGGGGTACGGAGGGAGGGAGAGGGGTATTCACTAACTAGATAGCAGACAAGAATTATCTTAGGTGAAGGGAAGGACAACACACAATTCAGAGATGTCAGGACAATTGAACTAAACCAAAAGCTAAGAAGTTTCCTAAATACAACCAAACACTTCGAGGGACAGGGTAGCTGGGGCAGGAGTCTAGGGACCATGGTTTTGGGGGACGTCTAGGTCAACTGGCATAACAAAGTTTATTAAGAAAATGTTCAGCATCCCACTTTGGTGAGTGGCGTCTGGAGTCTTAAAAGCTAGTAAGCGGCCATCTAAGATGCATCAATTGGTCCCAACCCACTTGGAGCAAAGAACGAAGAACACCAAAGACACAAGGAAAACATTAGCTCAAGAGACAGAAAGGGCCACATAAACCAGAGGCTCCATCAGCCTGAGACCAGATGAACTAGATGGTGCCCAGCTACCACCAATGACTGCCCTGACAGGGAATGCAACAGAAAATCCCTGATGGATCCGGAGAAAAACATGAAGCAGAACTCAAATTCACATAAAAGACCAGACTTAATTGTCTGACTGAGACCAGAGGAACCACTGAAGCCATGGCCACTGATGCTCTGTTCACGCAGAACTAAAACCATTCTCAAAGGCCACTCTTCAGACAAAGATTAGACTAGACTATAAAACATAAAATTAATACTCGTGAAGAGTGTACTTCTTAGTTCAATCATATATGGGAGACCAAATGGGTGGCTCCTGTCGGGAGGCAGGATAAGAAGGCAAGAAGGGACAGGAACTGATTGAATGGGCAGAAGAAATTCAGGGTGGAAAGGGTGAGTGTGCTGACATATTATAGGGATAGCAACTAGGGTCACATAACAATGTGTGTACAAATTTTTGTATGAGAAACTAACTTGTGCTGTAAACTTTCACTTAAAGCACAATTAAAAAAAAGAGAGAAAATGGTTGCTATGTGAATAACACAAATTTAAATATAAAATGGAGCCCTGGTAGCGCAGTTGTTAAGAGCTAAGCCTGATAACCAAAACGACGACAGCTTGATTCCACCAGCCACTCCTTGGAAACCCTATGGAACAGATCTACTCCGTCAAAAGCCTTATTTCATCATATCTTCAATAAGTCAACCAAATAAGATTAAAAAGTTTACTGGTTTAGGTGACTTACAACATGTTGCAACAAAAACTGAGAATACTTATTGAATGCATGTTATGTGTCTGGCACTGGATAAAGTATGGCCTCTGTCCTCAAAGTGCTCACACATAAGACATTTAATATCTATATGTGTTTGAAATACTATCTCAGAATTTAAATTTCTAATTGCCAAGGGCATACCAAACAAAGATGCTACAGGACTCAGCACTACTGTAGGCCTCATACAAGGATTAAACAAATAGTGTCGGGGAACAAATTTAGTCAATTGGCATAAGATAATGTTCTTATGGTGAGTAGCGTCTGGAGTCTTAAAAGCTTGCCAACAGCCATCTAAGATACAGCTATTGGTTTCTACTCATACCGGGCAAAAGAGAATAAATGAAATCAAAAGCTCAAAGAAGAAACGAGTCCATGGGACTAACAGCCCACATGATCCACAACCTATTCAAACCTGAGACTGGAAGAACTAGATGGTCTCTGACTACTACTACCAACCACTTTCACCAAGGACACAATAGAAGGTTCCGGATAGAATGGGAGAAAAATATAGAACAAAACTCAAATTCCTAAAAAGAGCCAGACCTACTGGACCAATAGAGACTAGAGGAACTCCAAGACTATCACCCTAAGATACCTTTTGAACTTGGAGTTGAAACTATTTCTGCAGGTCACCTTTCAGCAAAATAATAGATTGGCTTGTAAAGTAATCAATATCATCCATAAGTAATGTGCTCCCTTAAACAATTAACTATATGAGACCAAATGGTCAACAGTTACCCAAAAGCAAAGATGAGATGGCAAGGAGGGGAAGGGAAGCTAGATGAATGGAAATAGAGCAAATAATATGGAAATAATGAGAATGCTGACACATTGTAAATATTATAACCAATGGTATGGAATAATTTGTATAAAAATTGTTAAGGGAGAATCTAATTTGCTGTGTAAACTTTCACCTAAAACACAATAAAATATTATTTAAAAAAAAAAAAGGATTAAGCAACAAGGAACAAAAAACTACAAGATATTATCCTTTGCAAAATAGCTCAATGCAGGCCAAACAATACAAACATGTTCTTTTTAAAATATTTAATATTCATTAGAACAGTACTCCTGCTTTAATATCAATTTAGTATGAGGAACAATATCTGAGGAATAACGGCATACTGAATGTTGTCCAACACGGGTGCATTTGGCAGAGGAAACCTTAGCCTGGCAATATCTTCTTAAATGTTACGCAAATAAAAACGGTATTTCCATGTATCATGTATTTCTTAATAAGTGGTTTATAATGCCAAGATAGTAGGCTAAAAACATAAGTCTACCTTTTTCAATTAAAAAAATAAAAAACATGTGGTTTGGGGGAAAGGGTAAATTTACTATATTACTAAAAAAAAAAAACAAAACTATATTACTACTTATAGATAATTCTTAGAATCAGGCCTTTCTAAAAACCCTCTTAATTTGGTGCTTTTTAAATCAATACTTAAATAGGTTCCTATCTTCTTTCTTTACATTTATTCATTCTTTCTTATCTTTCAATCCTTCACATGTCTTCCTCCAGTGCTACTTTTGCTGTTCTGTTATTTAACAGAGAGAAAAGAGTAAAGGTGGCTTTGAGGTTACAAGGCGAACACTATTTCTTGTATATTTGTTTTCAAAACCTTCCAATGGATATATATTAAATAAATTGTGCTGAATAAATATTCATTACTTAGCTAAACAATAATTAATGAAAACAAAGAACATATTAAAAACTATGGTAATATATTAATGTTGTATTCTGTTGGTTTTGCAACTGTGGCATAGTAAGAGTACTTAAAAGCATTTTTAAAAAGATATATTTATTGTGAAAGATAATTCAAATAATACAGAAGGACTTGAAGTGAAAAGTAAAGGTTCCCCTCCCCAAGCCTCTCCGCTACCATGTTGTTAGGTACCATCAAGTCGGTTTAGACTTGTAGGGACCCTATGTACTACAGAATAAAACAGTGCCCAGTCCCATGCCATCCTCACAATCGTTGTTACGCTTAAGGGCATTGTTGCAGGCACTGTGTCAATCCATCTCATTGAAGGTCTTCTTCTTTTCCTCTAACCCTCTACTTTACCAAGCATGAAGTCCTTCTCCAGGGACTGATCCCTCCTGACAACATGTCCAAAGTATGTGAGACGTAGTCTCACCATCCTTGCTTCTAAGGGGCATTCTGGTTGTACTTCTTGTAAGACTCCACTACCACAGAGCAGAAAAAAGGATCTGAATAATGACTGAAAACCTCTCAACATTGGTCAAAGATATAAAATTACACATTCAAACCCCAAAGAAAATAAACATGAAGAAAACCATACGTAGGCACATGCAGTGCGATGGATCACTTTTATATGGCCTTTCTAGCCATGGTCTTATAACTCCCACCAGATGATTGGGTGGTATTATGAAATAAGGTTCTTGTGCCCCACCAAGGGGACTGGACAGTTTGCTAATAATGCAAATAAGGTACATGGCACCTTTGTGGGGGTGGAACCATGCAAATAAGCTGCATGGGACCCTATTGAGGGGATTCGTTAGCTTTGCCATCTGCTAGGCTTAAAAGAGAGCCAATCCCAGAGCAGAGCGGGGACCTCACTAACACTAGGAAAAAGAGATGGGAACAGAGCACATCCTTCGGACATGGGGTCCCTGTGCTGAGAACCTCCTAGACCCAGTAGAGAGAGAGACAACTGTAACACCAGAGAGGGCACAAGATGGCAGGAAGCAGCGGCAGAGAAACAGCCGCAGCAGATCCAGGAGACCTGCATGAGAAGGCGCAGTGGGCTTCCCAGCCAACCCAGGGAACAAGAGAGCTGTATGCCTTCGGGCAGAAGCTTGTTCAAGGAGTGGAGTGTCTCTGGGCACTTATTGGTGGAGCTAAAGAGCCTTGTAACATTTGCTCAAGCAAGGCAGGGGGGAATGGGCAGAGGGCCAGAGATAGACCTGCCTGCATGCATGGCTGAGAAGAAGTTGTCTTGATTGGAGAACTGTATCTTGAGGCATTCCTGATCCTGAACTGTAACCTGTCACTTCCCTAAAAAACTGATGATAATCAGGAGTATTGTCTGTGAGTTCTGTGTGGCCATTGTAACAAGTCTTTAATCCAGTAGAGAAGTAGAGAATGCAGTGGGAGGGACAGCTGGTATCAGAATTGGTAAAAAGAGTGGAGGTATGTTTGACCTTCACCTCACAGGGATCAGCCTTGGGCTGGTGTTGATTCTCTCTCCTCTCCTTTGTGAAGTTGGATGAGGGGGTCAGGCTACACCTACCACCACCATTTTTATGTGAAATTGCTCAAAACCAAAGATAAACAGAAGTCTTGACATCAGCCAGAGGAATGACACATAAAATACAAACGAACAACTCGAATGACTTTTCTTCAAAATTGCAACGGTGGTCCAATATGAACACACAAAAAAGAGAACACTAATAAACAGAAGAACAGCAAAAAACAAACAAATGAAAACAAAAGATTGAATAGTCAATACATATATTTATTAAAATGAAATCGTTTCACAAATGACTATAGTTGTTCTTTCCTTTCTCTCTTTCCCATCCAAAGTTTTCAAAGGGCTTAAATTGCGGAGTTAATGAGTATGCACCACCAGGCATCCCATCCCAGATTTTTTTTGTTAATGTACCCAAATCCGCAGTCAGTTTAAGGTTGATTACTTTTGTTTTCAACAACATAAACTACTTAAAGCCTAGATAATCTATTTGGTTTGAAAGATTCACCAAAACCAAAGCAACCCCTTTGCCCTCCTGTCGATTCCGACTCATAGAGACCCTATAGGACAGAGTAGAACTGCCCCGTAGAGTTTCCAAGGAGCACCTGGTGGATTTGAACTGCTGACCTTTTGATTAGCAGCCATAGCTCTTAACCACTAGCCACCAAGGTTTCCCTTGAAAGATCAGAAGGTAATTAATTCACATTCGATGTCTCCCCTGCAATTACATTCCTTTTAAATGCAAGGAAAAAAATAAGTTAAATAAGCAAGACTAGAAACAGGAAGAAGGTTAACGGGCGCAAGGTTTAAGAACTAGGGCCTCTGCAGGAGGCTTCTTCAACGGGGGCCCAATGTGCTCACCATTTTTCGGCAAACTCTGGATCACCTTCACGGCGGCCTCAAACCTGGTTTCATGTACAGATCTCGTGTCCGCCATCTCCAGCCCCCAGCGCCGGCCCCGGCTCCAAGATCTGTCGGATGGAATCAGGCAGCAGCAGCACCAGCTTTCCCAGGAGCCTGCATGAAACTGGAACATGGAGCGCAGCCGCGGATCAACATGCCCCAAAGTGGGAGGCCAAGGAGCGCAGCTGGTCTGTACCCTTTGCCCTGCCCTAGGGCAGGGCAAAGGGTACAGACCAGCTGCGCTCAGGGCACACAGACCTAGGTTGTCGGGCTCCTTCCTCCACCCCGGGGCGTGACCAAGGCTGAGAACTCGGTCAGCCACGGCAGAAAAACAACTCACCGAGAGGAAGAGCATCTCTAGCAGAAGGCGGAGGGAGTTATGCCACCGGTGGTCGCGGAGCCGCTCTCCCACCCGGAGGACCCTGGCGGAGCAGCCACACCTCCCATCCCTGCCGGGTTGGTTCGTCTGTGCCCACCCCGCGGCCCCGCCCCAGAGTCACCAGAGGACGCACGAGCTGCCACCAACACAGCTGCCTCTCTGCAAACTCCACCCACCCACCCTGCGGCCTCTGGGAAGATGCGTCCCGGTCCGTGCGTCCACCGAAAAGGGCCTGGGAAAGGGAAAACGAGAAGAGAGAGCACTGTCCAAGGGGCGATCTCTCTGGTTCAGCCCACGGAGAGCCCTAGATTCTTGCTTTTTGAACAACGTAGGAGAAGCCGAGGCCGGACCCATGCGTCCAAGCTAGCAAGGCCCGACAGGCGGAGCGCCCAAGGGAGGTGGGGTTGGGTTCTGTGCCCGGGCCAAAAGCAAAGCGTGTCGATGCACTAGGCTCGGTGAGAACCTTAAGTTCTGCCATTTAATTTCTGTGACCTAAGGCAAGGTACTTAAACTCCCATATGGCAATAATTATACCATCCTATAGGAGCCCTGGTGGCGAAGTGGTTAAAGAGCTTGGCTGTTAACCAAAAGGTTGGCAGTTCTAACCCACCAGCCACTCCACGGGAGAAAGCTGTGGCTCTGCATGCTTCCCTAGATTACAGACTTGAGAACCCTATGGGCAGTTCTACTCTGTCCTGTAGGGTCGGTAGGAGTCGGAAACGACTTGGTAGTGGGTATGTTTTTTTTTTTTGTTTTTTAATGGTAGATGAAAGGAATGGGGGTTATTGGTGAAGGTACTTAGCAGTGCTTGGCCCACAAATCTTCGACAGCTTTCGCCGCTAAGTCAAGGAAGTCCCAGTAGCAAGCAAAGGATCGGGGAGCTCACTCGCTTGGAGACAGGGCCACGACACAGCGCCAGGGGAGGGTGGGCACTTTCCCCTTAAGAACCCATAACGTGGAGCCCCAGACAGCCAGGCACAACCCAGATCCTGCCCGATTTAATAGGAGATGGGGGGGGGCGGAGTTGGGAGGCGAACAAGAAACCATTATGTATCTTCAGCTCCAGAAAGGGGTGCCTTGGGCTTTCACCCTTCTAGCCTATTTACTACCCAGGCATCTGGGAAGCGCCCGAGGCCCATCACAGTGAGAGTGATGTGGGTTTGCGGGGAGGGGGGTATTCGGAGGCCCGGAATCCCGAAGTCGCCAGGTTGGAGGAGTAGTTTTTGTCATGTCAGGATGGATTAAGAGGGTTACTACTACAAATCTAGGCAAGAAAGAGGACCAAACCATTAACTATTCTTCCCTCGGAGCCGCGGTGCCGGCATTTACCTTGATATTGCCGGGAAAGGCCTGTCCGGTAACGTTCCCGACGCCCTCCCCTTGTCCTGCCCTGCGGGCTTCTGGGAAATGTAGTCCCCCTCCGAGGAGCTTCCGGGAGCCACCCTCTGCCGGCTCGTCGTTCCTCCCACCTCTTCCGGTCCGCTTCCTCCGTCTGGATGACGCTGAAGAGGCGCCACGGAAACCCCGCCTACCTGCTGGGTACCCACCCTCAGTGCTGGCTCAAAATAATAGCCTGTTCTCGTAGAGGGGCTGTCGAGTGTAGTCCTGAGAGGTGTCCTGGTGTCGCTGGACTTGAATCAGGGAGCTGGATTCTAATTTGTTGCTCCTAATGCTTACTAACTTTGAGGTCATGTATATGAAAGTGTAGGAGCCCTGGCGGTGCAGTGGTTAAGAGCTCAGCTGTTAACCAAAAAGGTCAGCAGTTGGAATCCACCAGCCGCCACTTGGAAACCCTATGGAGCAGTTCTACTCTGTCCTGTAGGGTTGCTATGAGTCGCAATCCGCTCAACGGCAGCGGGATTGGTTTTGTTTTATTTAGGTATATGAAAGTGTAAGTAAGGTACTGTCAGCTTTTCTGATTTACTCAAACTAGGAAGACTTTATTTGTTCAATTTATACTGCTTCCTCTACCCTTTTTTGCCCTTTTATTATGTACTTCTCCGGTCCAATCTACTCAATATGTACTTAATTATACATATTTATAAAAGGGTTTGGACGTTTATTTCTAATTTAGGACTTCATTTTGACAACTGTTCGCTAAGCTTATGTCTTAAGCTAATTTACAGTGCGTTGATCTAAGTGACGATGAGTAAGAATTTTCTGCCGGTGATTGCTTTTGAATTTTCATTTGCTGGTTGTATGGATTTCCAGCTAAGGAGACTAGCACAAAGAGAAAGGAAATTAAAGGTATTTCATATAAAGTTGTTTAAAATAGCTCTAAATGAATAATTTTTAAGGATCAGCACAAAGCTGGTTCCTATGAGGCAGAGAGGTTAAAGATGTCTCAAATGTCCAACTTCTCCAAACTGCTCTCCCACTCCATCATCTCTAATGTCACCTACTTCTCCCCTCAGTACACTGCCTCCTGTCTTTGGGTTCCACAATTCACTCTGATGTCGCACAGAACTCACTAACCATGTCAAGGAAATCGCTCATGCCGTTGTGAGGCTGACAAGTCCCAAATCTGTGGGTCAGGTGTAGGCACCTCCTGACTCATGTGGCCACAGGAGCCAATGAACCCAAATCAGCAGGCCAGGTGACAGGCTGCTGGCTCACAAGACTGCAGAAACTGGGGAGTCAGGTCAGACAATAGGCTGCTGGCTCACAGGGCTGCAGAAGCTGGCAAATCCCAGAATCAGCAGGTCGGACAGCAGACCACTGGCTCAAGTCCCAACAACCAAAGGTCAAACAATGACAAGCATGGATGCAGGATCCATATGCAGAGAAAGAGAGGGCCCCGCCAGAGCACCCACATGCATACATTGCATGCAGGCTACACCCAAGGACTTGAGTAAGGGTGGAACGTGAGTTAACAGCCTCCTTCAAGGCTGTGACTCCAAGATATACCCCACACTAATCCTGCCTCATTAGCATATAGAGGTTAGGATTTACAACACATAAAACGGGGGGTAATTACATAAGATCACAAATGGAGGACAGCAGCACAATATTGGGAATCATGGCCTCGCCAAGCCACCACACATCATTAGAGTTCTATGCACCTTATTTGCAGGATCCCACCCAACAATTGTATGGGAGTCACAAAGGATAGCTAGAGGGCCGTATTAAGTAATTCACTGCACCACAAGCTCTGCTGGTTTTAGATGTGGTAATTCTTGCTGAAATGTAATAATGGATATGATAGATTATTAGTTCCCAAGGTGCCTTCCAAGTGTGTGAACCTGTAATAAGTTAATTAGGAACACTAGTTAATGTCTTTCAGTACAGTGCCTAATATGAAGCATTCTTGATTCTTCATTAATAATCATGTATTTCAAGAGATGTGTTAATTAAGAATAGGCCCACTTCTCGTCTGGGGTCTTAAATGCTAGCAAGCAGCCATCTAAGATGCATCAATTGGCCTCAACCCACCTGGATCAAAGGAGAATGAAGAACATCAAGGACACAAGGCAATTACGAGCCCAAGAGACAGGAAAAAAAAAAAAAAACCAGTGCCATGGAGTCGATTCTGACTCATAGCAACCCTATAGCAACCCGAAGGGCCACATGAACCAGTGACTACATCATCCTGAGACCAGAAGAACTAAATGGTTCCCGGCTACAACCGATGAGTGCCCTGACAGGGAATACAACAGAGATCCCCTGAGGGAGCAGGAGAGCAGTGGGATGCAGACCCCAAATTCTCATAAAAAGACCAGACTTAACGGTCTGACTGAGACTAGAAGGACCCCAGTGGTCATGGCCCCCAGACCTGTTGGCCCAGGACAGGAACCATTCCCGAAGCCAACTCTTCAGACATGGATTGGACTGGACAATGGGTTGGAGAGGGATGCTGGTGAGGAGTGAGCTTCTTGAATCAGGTGGACACTTGAGACTATGTTGACATCTCCTGCCTGGAGGGGAGATGAGAGAGTGGAGGGGGTTAGAAGCTGGTGAAAATTACACAAAAAGAGAGAGTGGACGGAGAGAGCGGGCTGTCTCATTAGGGGGAGAGTAATTGGGAGTGTGTAGCAAGGTGTATATAAGTTTTTGTGCGAGAGACTGACTTGATTTGTAAACTTTCACTTAAAGCACAATAAAAATCATAAAAAAAGAAAGAATAGGCCCACTTCTTATATATGAAAGGTAAGCATAAAAAAGATAAAATAATGCATTTATGGATTAGATACTGGTTACATGAGTGTGTTCGCTTTGTGAAACTGTTGCGCTATATAATTAAGATTTGTTTTCTTTGTGCTATACTTCAACAAAAATTTAGAGTTATTTATTAAGTGATACAGTTGTTCACAGTAACCAAAAGGTAGAAACAACCCACATCCATAAACAGATGAATGGATAAACAAAATGTGGTCTACCCATAAAGTGGGTTATTATTTTGCCATAAAGAGAAATAAGGTTTTGATACATGCTATGACACAGATCAACCTGGAAAACATTAGACTGAGTGAAATAAGCCAGACAAAAAAGCCCAACCATTGTATGACCCCACTTATATGAAATATCTAGAACAGACAGATACATATAGACCAAAGTTAATTACTGGTTACCAGGAGCTGGGGCTGGGGGAGACAGGAGTTAATGATTAAAGGATACTGAATTTTTGTTTGAGATGATAAAAAAAAAAAAAAAAAACTTCTGGTAGTAGATAGTGGCGATGGTTGTACAACATGGTGAATGTAATTAATGTCACTGAATTGTACACTTAAAAATGGTTAAAATGGCAATTTTTGCTATATATATATTTTGCCACAATAAAATATGAAAAAGAAGATTGAAATTACCTTTCCACATTAAGAAACTAAAAAAAAAAAAAATCAAAAATAAGGAAAAGGAGGTAATAAAGATTAAAAATTAGAGTGAAAATAAATACAGCAGAGAATAGAAAAATAATAAAGAAAATCAACAAAACCAAAACTTAGTTTTTTGAAAAGATCGATAAAATTGACAAACCTTTAGCTAGACTGGCCAAAAAAAAAAAGGGGGTGAACACTCAAATTAGTGAATCAGGAATCAAAGGGGGACACTACTACTGAACTTATTGAAATAGCAGTAATTGTAAGGGAATTCTATGAAAAATTGGGGGTCACCAAATTTGATAATCTAGATGCAATGGATAAATTTCCATGAGGACCCAAACTACCAAAATGGCCTCAAAAGAGACAGAAAATCTGAACAGATCTATAACATGTAAAGAAATTGAGGTAATAGTCAAAAACCTTTGTACCTCTATCAAGCTGTCATCTTCCTTTGAGAATGCCTCCCTTGCTAATCCTCAAATCCAAACTCCTATCATTTTGTCTTTCTTAGAAAATGCCTCCCCTCCCAATTCTCCTTCCCTAGATGGCATTGATCCAGGGGAGGTTTATGAACCACAGAGCATGGGTGGGATTGAAGTTTTCTTTTTTATACCGTCCACTGTGTCAAGGAAAAGACGTAGCACCATGTGGCTCTGCTCCTCTGCTCTTCTGGAGCCAGGCATCAGTGGTGAGGGCACAGGTGTGTGGCTGGCCCTGTTTGGTTGTTTTGGGCACTGCAGCAGCACCAGCTGTTGAAATCCATTGTTCCTACCTTGGTAACTGATTGTAGCATCCTCATAACCTGCAACTTTTATGTTCTGACCCCAGGTCACTTTTGGACATCAGTTCTCTTAGCATTTCCACATGTCCCACTGCGGTGTGTGTGAAAGCTTGAGTTTTCACAAAGATCTGCAGTCTTTAGGAAATGCAAGCACTAGCTGGGGCCCATTTGCCTAGAAACCTCATCAGCCATTCTAAACTACCACTTGGGTGCAGCCATGTTGCTCTGGCCTTTACTGAATACAGAGTCTTTCTAAGGGGTTTTCAATTTCCTGGATCGTACACCAAGAAGCCAGGAGGAAGCCTCCCTTGACTAAGAGTCCCATAAGCTTATTTGGGTTTTCTTCCCAGAGTGGTGTTCCTAAACCCTCAAGCCTGCTCTTTTTTCTCTCTTGCTTTTCACCTCCTTCCCTGAGTCCTGGGATTGCTCTCTAGTTTCTCTTCAAGACTTGAATCCTCTCTCTACTCTCGCTTATAGAAAAACTTGATTTTCTAACCCTGCTTTTTATATATGAAAAGGAGGTTTTTAAGGTTTTGAAATTCTTTTCTCACAACAAAGTCTGTTTTTTCTATTTTCTTACTATAGGCTTTAAAATCCTATTTTGCTATATAAAATCTGAAAACTGGCTTTTTCTTCCTCTTTTCATTCTTGACATAACAGTCTACTACTCCTCAGAGCAAAGTGATGCTTCAGAATAAAAAATTAAAAAAAAAAAAAAAAAGATTACATACCAGGCAGGAGGAAAAAAAAAGAAAAAAGCATTCGAATATATATTTTTTAATTATTGCTAGTGCTGCTTATTGAAAGGCACTTTTGTGTTAATCTAAAAAAGGCACCCCTTCCTCTGGATTTCAGCTTGGGGCACCAAGCACAGGTTGGATTTCATTTCCTACTTAACCCTCAGCCAGTAAGCTGCCTTTGTGTGTGAGTAACCTGAGTGATTATATATTGTGACCCGGGAAAGCAGCCAGGTTACAGGTACATGTACTGTAAATTTTTCCCAGTTGTAGAAGACACCTGATACTACTATTTTCTTTGGTTATTTACTCTCTCTGGAGACTTACCACTCCAACCTCATGTGGTTCTAGCAGCTATGTTATTGTTTGAATATGTCTCCATTGCCAAAATCTACGATTGGAGGGAAGACAGCAATTCGAGTTGAATCAATCAGATTTTTCTTTTTGAGTGATCTGCATTTGGGACAGAGGGATTTCATTTTCAAGTTGGATTTCTTGAATGGAGGGAATGAAAAACTTGGGTGTTAAAGTTATACTGTCTTAGTTATCTAGTGCTGCTGTAACAGAAATACCACAAGTGGATGGCTTTAACAAACAAATTTATTCTCTCACAGTCTGGTAGGCTAGACGTCCAAATTCAGGGTGTCGGCTTCAGAGGAAGGCTTTCTCTTTTCGTTGGCTCTGGGGGAAGGTCCTTGTCATCAAGCTTTCCTTGGTCTGGGAGCTCTTCTGTGCAGGAACACCAGGTCCAAAGGACACACTCTGCTCCCGGCACTGCTTTCTTAGTGGTATGAGGTCCTCCTGCCTCTCTGCTCACTTCTCTCTTTTATATCTCAAAAAAGATTGGCTCATCAACATAACTGGTACTAATCCCATCTCATCAACATCAGAGAGATAGAATTTACAGCATGTTGAAAAATCACATCAGGTGACAAAAATGGTAGACAATCACACAATACTGGGAATCATGGCCTAGCCAAGTTGATACATGTATTTTTGGGGGACACAGTTCAATCCATGACAATCCATCCTTTGCCTCCAAAAATTCATGTCCTGCCACATGTAAAACACATTCACCCCATCATGTCATAGCAAAAGTCTTCAATCAACCCCAAGTCCAAAATCCAAAAATTCTTCCTCACCTGTGAAACCTAGAATGCAAATTATCTGCTTCCAAAGTACAATGGCATAACAGGCACAAGCTGGACATTTCAGTTACAAATGGAAGAAATTGGAGGAAAAGAATGGATAACAGGCACCAAGCAAGTCTGCAGAACACATTACATTAGCCCTCAAGGCTTGAAAATAATCTTCTGTTCTCTGAGACCACTTAGGCAAAGGCCCTGCCCTCCAGAGTCTGGGTGTTGGCTACACTCTCAGCCTTAGGCACACCATTCTTTTAGTCCATCTGAGTGGCCACCCCACCCTTAGATACCCCAGAGGCCATGCTCTTACACTTTGAGACTGAGACAACTTTGCCTCCTTTGTTCCTTGTCTCTTCAATTTCTGCTTCCTGGTTTCTTGGTCTCTCGGCCCCTCACTGCTCATGTCTGCCTTGCTGGGGTAAGTTTCCAAAGCTCCGTAGCTCCACTGATAAATTCCTGGAGGCACCCCATCCCATCAGTAAACTTCACCTGGAAGACACTCAGCTCTCTTGTTCCATGGGTCGGCTAGCCTAGCTCCACCAATAAGTACTCAGAGGTACCTCACCGTACCAGGAAGTGTCCTGTGCAAAGGTACCTCACCGTACCAGGAACTGTCCTGTGCAAAGGCATTCAGCTCTCTCACCCCATGGGTTAGTTCCAGTGCTGTCTTGGTTCTGCTGCTGGTGGTCCTCTGCTGCTGCCGTTTTTCTGCTGCTGCTTCTCGCTATCTGTGCAGCCTCCAGTGTAACAGCTCTCTTCACTTCTTTCTGAGTCCTCTGTCCAGTCACAATTTCAAAACCACTTCCACATTTTAGGTATCTGTTAGAGCAGTACCCCAGTCCTGGTACCAGATAACAAAATGGTGGACAATCACACAATACTGGAAATCATGGACTAGCCAAGTTGATACACATATTTGGGGGGACACAATTCAGACTATGACACATGCTTTCTACCATTTGGACTGGGTAAAAAAAAAAAAACTGTTGCCATTGAGCCAATTCCAACTGATAGCAACCCTATAGGACAGAGTAGAACTGCCCCACAGGGTTTCCAAGGATCACCTGGTGGATTTGAACTGCTGACCTTTTGGTTAGCAGCTGTAGCTCCTAACTGCTACGCTACAAGGGTTTCCTTTGGACTGAGTAGGAAAGAAAAGCTTTTGGCAAAGAAACAAGAAGCTAAATGAGAATACTGCCTGGGTTTCTGCTGGCCTTCCGAGTAATTTGTTCAAATACTTTCTAAGGACTGATTACATTTCTATTTTCAGGTTCTGTGAGCTTTGAATTTTCAGAATAAATTTTTTTTTTCCTTAGGCTAGATTGAATTGCTTTCTATAACTTGCAACTAAAGAAAAAGTAACATTATATGGGTTATTATTTATCCTTAGTGTTTTAAAATGTTGTTTTGTTCAATTGTGTTAGAGTTCAGCGAGGAAAAGAGAAATTACTCAAGGTGTAAGGGATTTATAAAACTGTTGGACTGGTTTGAGGAACAAAGTTCAGGGGAGGCTATCACTAGCTCCCAGTACAGACTGTGCTTCTTACTGCTAGCCAGGTCAGTTGCTCCAGATACTGCTCTGATTGTGATAGATGCCTGGAGCATCTTCCTGAAGTTGAGAAAGGGAGGTGGAGGAGGATGTGTGGATTCAGCAGCTTCCAAAATTAACAAGAGATTAATTTTTCCAAACTATGCCGCAAACGTTGCAGCTTCTGGAAAAGAAGAAGGGAGGAAAAAAAGAGAGAGAGAAAAAGATTTCACTTGAAAGCTACATTTTTAGCCCTTTGCAAATTTTTAATAATTTCATGATAATGGCTTGTTCTGCATTAAAATAACGGTTCGAATCCACCCAGAGGCACCTTGGAAGAAAGACCTAAAGATCTACTTCCAAAAGTCATAGCCATTGAAAACCCTGTGGAGCACAATTTTACTCCTGCAACACATGGGGGTTGACCATGAGCCTGAGTAGACTCATGGCAACTGCATTTCTTTCTTTCTTTTTTTTGTAGAACCCTAGAAGGTTAGTTAATCCCTTTCCAGCTCCTTTTTTTGTAGAAGAGAACTCGATTAGGTCACATGGTGGCAGGGGAGGGCAAGAACCCTGGTTACCTGACCCCTTGGTCTTTTCCACCATATCATGCTGCTACTCCACATTCTGGTCTGTTGACCATCCAACTCCAATTCAGTGTCCTGGGATGCTATATTTGAACTAATTTTGCAGAGGTTCTGAGGTTCTCTGAGAATGCACTCTGACTCTTTGTGTGCCAGATAACAAGATCAGCAATTATGTGCTAAAATAGTCCAAATTATGATTTTGCCTGGCATATTATCTCTTAGTCCTTCTGAAAAAAGGACTTTTTTATAATTGTCAATAATCTATCATTTCCAAGTAGAGTATATAGGATGTCAATTTTTCTTCATGCACGTGGACAGAATTTGCAAAGCTACAAACATTTTTTCATGACAAAATTGATTAGCCTGACATACCATTCATGGTATGAAATGTAAAAGCTCTAATTTTCAGTTTGAGCCCAAGAAATACATCATTAAGTCAAATACATACACTGTTATTCTATGTTCTGTTGGGATTCTCATTATAACATGATTCTAACAAAATCCAAGAAAAATACTGAATTAATAAATAGTATAAAAGTGCAAATAATGGAAGACAGTTGGACTCTGAAAATTTCAGTTAGCATAATGTTCCAAACTTAAGACTTGTCACAATGTCTAACTGCAACTCTTAATGCTAACTCTTTGATCATTTAGTCACCTTTCTTTTATATTTTGGTAACTTATTTGCTTGCATCTTAATCTCTGAAAAACCCATTGCCGTTGAGTCAATTCCGACTCATAGTGACCGTATAGGACAGAGTAGAACTGCCCCATAGGGTTTCCAAGAAGTGGCTGGTGGATTCGAACTGCAGACCTTTTGGTTAGCAGCCAAACACTTAACCATCAGGACTTCAATGTTGTTGTTATTTGCTGTCAAGTAGCTTCTGACTCCTGGCAACCCCATGTGTGCAGAGTAGGACTGCTCCATAGGGTTTTCAAGACTGACCTTTTCGAAGCAGATCACCAGGCCTGTCTTCCAGGGCGCCTGTGGGTAGATTCAAGCTGCCAAGTTTTCAGCTGTTAGTTCAGCGCTTAACTTTTCGTTCCACCTGGGTTACCCTTTTAGTTTCTGATAGGGATGTGTTAAAATCTCCCGTTTATGATTATTGATCTCCATTTCTTTTGAAAAGATTTTGCTTTATGTATTAATAGGCTGTTATGTTGGCAAGCAGCCTGGGTAGTGCAAAATTTTTGCAACTGGCTGCTAACATTCTATAAAGATTATAGCCAAGAAAGCCCTATGGAACAGTTCTCTCTGTAAAACATGGGGTCACCATGAGTCAAAGCCACCTTGATGGCACAGGGTTTGTTTTGTTTTGTTTGTGATGTTGGGTGCTAAGAAGTTATCATTACTGTATAGTCTTCATGAATTTTTTCTGTTATTGTGTAATAGCCCTCTTTATCCTTTGCAGTATTTTTCTTTTTTCCTTGATTCTATTTAGTCTCATACTATTATTGCTATATCAGTTTTCATTTGGTTAATATTTGCCTGGCAAGTATTTTTCCATCCTTTTATTTTGGTCTGGTTTTGTATTATAAGCAGCTCTTAAAAACATTATATGGTTGGGTTTTTCTCTTAAAACACCATCTGAAAAAATCTCAGATGTTTTTCTTAACAAGAAATATATTGTTTTCTTAGTCTATAGGTAATTTAAATCACCAGTGTATATCATTTTCATTGTTTGTATATTTCACACCCCACTCTACTTTTTCTTTTTAACCGAAGATTTGTGGATGTTAAACTTTCCTGTACGTCTGAACCATCATCACTCTTAGAATGACATTCAGGGAGGTTAAAATTCTAGGTTCAGAGTTATTTTTCTTCAGGATTCTCAGGATATAACTCCCTGATCTTTTGCATCTATTAATGTTCATAAAAGTTCTACAAATTATTCCTTTGTAGAAATCTACAAAATTCTACTCTGAGCTGCCTCCTCAAAGTACAGTCAAACTTAATGATGTTGATGGAGTTAAGCTTTCAGAATCTTCATTTGTGGATGTGGCACAACTCAAAAATAAGAAGGAAAAGCTGAAAATATCCATTAATAATCAGAACCTGGAATGTATGAAGTATGAATCTAGGAAATTGGAAATCATCAAAAACGAAAAGGGATGCATAAAGGTCAATATCCTAGGTATTAATAAGCTGAAATTAACTGGTATTGGCCATTTTGAATTGAACAATCATATGGCTTACTATGCTGGGAATGACAAATTGAAGAGAAATGGCTTTGCATTCACTGTCAAAAAGAACATTTCAAGATCTATTCTGAAGTACAACGCTGTCAGTGATAGGATAATATCTATACGCCTACAAGGAAGACCAGTTAATACAGCTATTATTCAAATTTAGCCACCCACCACTAAAGCCAAAGATGGAGAAATTGAAAATTTTTACCAACTTCTGCAGTCTGAAATTGATCAAACATACAATCAGGATGCAGTGCTAATTACTGTTGATTGGAATGAGAAAGCTGGAAAAAAAGAAGAATGATCAATAGTTGGAAAATATGGCCTTGGTGATAGAAATGATGCCGGAAATCGCATGATTGAATTTTGCAAGACAACAACTTCTTCACTGCAAATATGTTTTTTCACCAACATAAATGCAACTATACAGATGGACCTCACCACATGGAATACACAGGCAACAAATTGACTACATCTGTAGAAAGAGATGGTGAAAAATCTCAATATCATCAGTCAGAACAAGGCCAGGGGCCAACTGTGGAACAGACCATCAATTGCTCCTATGCAAGTTCAAGTTGAAACTGAAGAAAATTAGAACAAACCCGTGAGAGCCAAAGTATGACCTTGAGTATGTCCCACCAGAATTGAGAGACCATCTCACGAATAGATTTGACACACTTAACACTAATGACCGAAGACCACATGAGTTGTGGAATGACATCAAGGGCATCATCCATGAAGAAAGCAAGAGGTCACTGAGAATACAGGAAAGAAAGAAAAGACCAAGGTGGATGTCAGAGGAGACTCTGAAACTTGCTCTTGAACGTCGACCAGCTAAAGCAAAAAGAAGAAATGATGAAGTAAAAAAACTACATAGAGGATTTCAAGGGGCTGATCGAGAAGACAAAGTAAAATATTATAATGACATGTGCAAAAAGCTAGAGATAGAAAACCAAAAGGGAAGAACACGCTTAGCATTTCTCAAGCTGAAAGAACTGAAGAAAAAATTCAAGCCTCAAGTTGAAATAGTGAAGGATTCTATGCGGAGAATATTAAAGAACGCAGGAAGCATCAACAGAAGATGGAAGGAATACACAGAGTCACTATACCAAAAAGAATTGGTCAGTGTTCAACCATTTCGGGAGGTGACATTGATCAGGAACCAATGGTACTAAAGGAAGAAGTTCAAGCTGCGCTAGAGGCGTTGGTGAAAAACAAGGCTTCAAGAATCGACAGAATATCAATTGAGATGTTTCAACAGATGGATGCAGCACTGGAAGTGCTCACTCGTCTATGCCAAGAAATTTGGAAGACAGCTACCTGGCCAATTGACTGGAAGAGACCCATATTTATGCCTATTTCCAAGAAAGGTGATCAAACCAAATGTGGAAATTATTGAACAATATCATTAACATCACACGCAAGCAAAATTTTGCTGAAGGTCATTCAAAATTGGCTGCAGCAGTACATCAACAAGAAACTGTCAGAAATTCAAGTTGGATTCAGAAGAGGATGGAACCAGGGATATCACTGCTGGCATCAGACGGATCCTGGCTGAAAGCAGAGAATACCAGAAGGATGTTTACCTGTGTATTATTGACTATGTGACTGTGTGGATCATAACATATTATGGATAACGTTATGAAGAACGGGAATTCCAGAACACTTAATTGAGTTCATAAGGAATCTGTACGTAGATCAAGAGACAGTTGTTCAGACAGACCAAGGGGATACTGCATGGTTTAAAGTCAGGAAACGTGTGTTTCAGAGTTGTATCCTTTCACCATACCTATTCTATCTGTATGGTGAGCAAATAATCCAAGAAGCTGGACTATATGAAGGAGAAAGGGGAATCGGGATTGGTGGAAGACTCATTAACAACCTGCATTATGTAGATGACACAACCTTGCCTGCTGAAAGTGAAGAGGACTTGACGCACTTACTGAGGAAGATCAAAGACCACAGTCTTCACTGTGGATTACACCTCAACATAAAGAAAACAAAAATCCTCATAACTGGACCAATAAGCAACATCGTGATAAATGGAGAAACAAGGATTGAGGTTGTGAAGGATTTCATTTTACTTGGATTCACAATCAACACCCATGGAAGCAGCAATCAAGAAATCAAAAGATGCACTTCATTGGGCAAATCTTTAAAGTGTTGAAAAGCAAAGATGTTATGTTGAAGACTAAGGTGCACCTGGCTGAAGCCATGGTATTTTCAACCGCAGCACAGGCATGCAAAAGCTGATCAATGAATAAGGAAGATCGAAGAAGAATTGACACCTTAGGATTGTGGTGTTGGTGAAGAATATCAAGTATATCATGGACTGGCAGAAGAACTAGCAAATCTGTCTTGGAAGAAATACAGCCAGAATGTTCCTCAGAAGCAAGGATGGGAAGACTATGTCTCATATACTTTGGACATGTTGTCAGGAGGGATCAATCCCTGGAAGAGGACATCATGCTTGGTAAAGTCAGGGTCAGCGAAAAAGAAGAAGACCCTCAATGAGATGGAATGACACAGTGGCTGCAATGAGGTGGAATGACACAGTGGCTGCAACGAGATGGAATGACACAGTGGCTGCAACAATGGGCTCAAGCATTACGACAATTGTGAGCATGGCGCAGGACTGGGCAGTGTTTTGTTCTGTGGTACATGGTATCTCTGTGAGTTGGAATGGACTCGACAGCACCTAAAAACAACAACAACAAGATCTATTCTCTCTTTCTGGTAGTTTTCAAGCTTTTCCACTCTATCCTTGATAGTCTGGAACAAGTTATCTATACTTAACTCATTTTAGGTCACTTCTAAATTTGACTTATTTAACGGTATTTTTAAGATATGGAAGGATTCAATATATAGTAGTACTGAAGATATGGAAGATTTCAAGAAATACACAGAAATAAAGATTCAAGAATTTGCAGGTCACCCTTATCTTCATGAGCAATTTTGGCACATGTATTTGCTTATGCAACAAACTACCAGTCATTTTACCATGTAGACTGCATTTCTATGCACTCAGCTTTAATTCCTCTTTGGAGTGCTTGGAGTACACCTTTGATTAGATTTTTTTTTCCCCCGGGAAGGTTTTGTGAATGCCCTAATTTATAAGTTCTTATGTTTTTTAGAAATTTTTTTTTTTTTAACATGTAATACATCCCCATCCTCCATACTTGGTAAAGAATTGTTGAATCACATTCTTTACCCTTTAGTATTCTATAGACTTCATTTCCAGAGGAAAAGATAAGCATGATATTTTTCCCACCGAAGTTAACCTGCTTTTTCTATAGAAGATTCCTTCATTCTTTTTCTTTAAAGTTCAATAAATTTGCTAAGATGTATAATTTTGTCCTTAATATTGGCTAACTGTTTTTCCTTTTTACAGTGAGAGCTAAGAAAATATTTTTCTTTATTTTAAATTGAGGCATAACTTAAATATAATATAAATGTAGCATTGTCTTAGTCATCTAGTACTGCTACAACAGAAAAATTGCAAGTGTATGGCTTTAGCCCAGAGAAGTTTATTCTCTTCAGTAGGTTAGAAGTCCAAATTCAGGCTGTCATCTCTGGAGGAAGGTCCGTGTCACCAATCTTCCCTTGGCCTAGGAGCATCTCAGCACAGGAACCTCAGGTCCAAAGGACATGCTTTGCTCCTGGCACTGCTTTCTTGGTGGTATGAGTCCCCCATGTCTTTCTGCTCACTCCTCTCTTTTATACCTCAAAAGAGATTGGCTTAAGACACTGTCTAATCTTGCAGATCTCATCAATATAACTGCCACTAACTCACTGCATTACATCGAAGGTATAGGATTTACAACGCATAGGAAATCTCATCAGATGATGAAATTGTAGACAATCATACAATACTGGGAATCATGATCTAGTCTAGTGGACAGATATTTTGCTGGGACACAATTCAATCCATGATGAACATAAATGTAGTAAATTGCATAAAGCCACATCACATTTTGATTATTTGTCATTTATGTATATACCATGTCATCACCACCCAGGCAAAGCTGCAGAATATTCCTCCTGCCGCAGAAGATTCTGTCATGTCCCTTCCCAATTTATTCCCTACATGAGGTAACCATTATTCTGAATTTTGTCATCAGTGATTACTTTAGCCAATTTTTGAATGTCATAGAAATGGAATTATACAGTATATGCTTTTTTTCATGTTTGACTAATTTCACTCAATAATACATCTTTGAAAGTCATCATTATCATTTCATTTATCAGTAGTTTGTGTTCTTTATTTTTATTGCTATGTAGTATTCTATTTTATGAATATACTGCAATTTATTTGTCTTCTCTTTTGCTGATAAACTTTTGCAAATTCACATTGGCTAGAGTATGGCACTGACAGACTTTTGGGTTGTTTCCATTGTCTGGCTGTTATGAATAAAGATGCTATTAACATTCTTATACGTATCCTTATGTGGATATATATACTTACCTCTCTTGGATAAATACCTAGGGGTGAATTGTTGGGCCTTACTCTGTTAAAACTCATTGCCGCCAAGTTGATTCTTACTCATAGTGACCCTATAAGACAGAGTAGGTTTGCCTTGTAGGGTTTCCAAAGAGTGGCTGATGGATTCACACTGCCGACCTTTCTGGTTAGCAGCCTATCTCTTAGCTACTGTGCCACCAAGATAGGTACTGCCAAACATTTTTCCAAAGTGATTGTGTCCTTTATATTCATATAGATACCGTTGTATATATGTGTGTGTGTGTATCACTACATTCTTGCCAACTTTTTAAATTAATATTATTTACCCTGGGTGATGGGAAGTGTTCGTCCATTATGGTTTTAATTTACATTTCCTTGATAAGTAATGATGTTGAGTGACTTGTCATATGATTATTGGCCATTTGGATATTTTTGTGACTTCTTTTGTCTTTTTTTTTTTCTTATTAACCTGGAGGAGTTTTTATATATTCTGAATATGAGTTCTCCGTCAAATAGATGTGTTGTGGCTTTTCACTTTCTTAATAGTGTCTTTTGATGAACAGAGTATTTTAATTTTGATTATGGCTGTGGTGGTCTGAATAATGCCCTTCCCTCTCCCTGCAAAAGTCCCTGCCTCATTCCTGGGAACTGTGAATATTTAACCTTGCATGGTAAAAGGGGCTTTGAAGATGTCATTAAGTATCTTGAGATGGGGGAATTAGCCTGCATTATCCAGGTGAGCCCAGTGTAATCACAAGGGTTCTGACAAGAAGGAGTCAGGAGAGAGAGACTCAGAGTCACAGAGAAGGAGATGTGACAAAGAAGCAGAGTCAGAGAGGAGATTTGAAGATGCCCTGCTGTTGGCTTGAAGATGAAGAAAAGACCATGAACCAAGGAATGCAGGTGGCTTCTAAATCTGGAAAAGACAGGGAAAGGAATTCTCCTCTAGAGTCTCCAGAAGGAACAAAGCCCTGCCAAAAATCTTGATTTTAGCCTAGTGAGACTTCTGACCTCCAAAACTCTTAAGACAATAATAAATTACGTTTTAAGCCACTAAGTATGTGATAATTTGTTACAACATCGATACCCAAACCAAATTCATTGCTGTCAAGTCGATTCCAATTCATAGCAATCCTGTGAAACACAGTAGAACTGCCCCATAGGGTTTCCAAGAAGCAGCTGGTGGATTCAAACTGCTGACCTTCTGGTTAGCAGCCACGCTTTCATTGACTGTCCCACCAGGGCTCCACCACAATAGCAACAGTAAACTAATATGATGGCTTATCTTTTCTTTTTTAAAAAAAGGCAATTTATCAATTTTTTTCCTTTATCGTTAGAGTTCATTGTATCCTGTGTAAGAAATCTTTGCCTACCTCAAGCTTGTGAAGCTATTCTCCTATGTTTCCTTTTAGAGGCTTTATTGTTTTACCATAAATATTTATTGGGGAAAAAATCGTTCCCCATTGAATTGTGTTGGCACGTTCATCACTCTATCTTAATACTATAGCTTTATATTAAGTCTTGAAATTTGGTAGCATATGTCCTCCAACTTTGTTCTTCTACTTCTAGGTTGTCTTGGCTATATTAGGACCTTTTTATTTTCGAACAAATTTTAGAATCAGCTTGTCAATTTGTACAAAAAACCTGTTAGGATTTTGATTGGAATTGTGTTGGGAGCCAACCAGTTGGTTCCAACTCATAGAAACCCTATGCACAGTAGAACGAAACACTGCCTGGTCTTGTGCAATCCTCACAATTGTTGCTGTGCTTGAGCCCATTGTTGCAGCCACTGTGTCAATCCATCTCATTGAGGGTCTTCTTCTTTTTCAATGACCCTTTACCAAGCATGATGTCCTTCTCCAGGGACTGATTCTTCCTGACATGTCCAAAGTATGTGATTCTCGCCATCCTTGCTTCCAAGGAGCATTCTGGTTATGCTTCCTCCAAGACAGAGTTGTTTGTTTTTTGGCAGTCCGTGGTACGTTCAGTATTCTTCAGCAACGCCACAATTCAAAGGTGTCAATTCTTCTTCGGTCTTCCTTATTCATCATCCAGCTTTCACATGCATATGATGCAATTGAAAATACCATGGCTTGGGTCAGGCGCACCTTAGTCTTCAAGGTGACATCTTTGTGTTTCAACACTTTAAAGAGGTCCTTTGCAGCAGCATTGCCCAATGCAATGCATCTTTTGATTTCTTGACTGATGCTTCCATGGGTGTTGATTGTGGATCCAAGTAAAATGAAATCCTTCACAACTTCAGTCTTTTCTCCGTTTATCATGATGTGGCTTATTGGTCTAGTAGTGAGAATTTTTGATCTCTTTATGTTGAGGTATAATCCATGTCGAAGGCTGTGGTCTTTGATCTTCATCAGTAAGTGCTTCAAGTTCTCTTCACTTTCAGCAGGCAAGGTTGTGTCATCTGCATAACGCAGGTTGTTAATGAATCTCCCTCCAATCCTGATGTCCTGTTCTTCTTCATGTAGTCCAGCTACTTGGATTATTTGCTCAGCATATAGATCGAATAGGTATGGTGAAAGGATACAACCCTGACACAAACCTTTCCTGACTTTAAATCATGTAGCATCCCCTTGTTCTGTTCGAATGACTTCCTGTTGATTCACGTACAGATTCCTCATGAGCACAATTAAATGTTCCAGAATTCTCATTCTCTACAATGTTATCCATTATTTGTTATGATTCACACAATCAAATGCCTTAGCATAGTCAATAAAACACAGGTAAACATCCTTCTGGTATTTTTTGCTTTCAGCCAGGATTCATCTGCTATCAGCAATGATATCCCTGGTTCCATGTCTGCTTCTAAATCCAGCTTGAATTTCTGGCGGTTCCCTACTGATATACTGCTACAGCCACTTTTGAATGATTTCAGCAAAATCTTGCTTGTGTGTGATATTAATGATATTGGTCAACAATTTTTGCATTCAGTTGGATCACCTTTCTTGGGAAAAGGCATAAATATGGATCTCTTCCAGTCAGTTGCCAGGTAGCTGTCTTTGTAATTTCTAGGCAAAGACAAGTGAGCATTTCCAGCATTGCATCTGTTTGTTGAAACATCTCAATTGGTGTTCCATCCATTCCCGGAGCCTTGTTTTTTGCCAATGCCTTCAGTGCTGCTTGGACTTCTTCCTTCAGTACTATCAGTTCCTGATCAATGTCACCTCCCGAAATGGTTGAACATTGACCAATTCTTTTTGGTATAGTGACTCTGTGTATTCCTTCCATCTTCTTTTGATGCTTCTTGCGTCGTTTAATATTTTCCCTATAGAATCCTTCAGTATTGCAACTCTTGACTTGAATTTTTTCTTCATTTCTTTCAGCTTGAGAAATGCTGAGCATGCTTTTCCCTTTTGGTTTTCTATCTCCAAGTCTTTGCACATGTCATCATAATACTTTGTCTTCTAGAGCCACCCTTTGAAATTTCTGTCCGGCTCTTTTACTTCGTTTTTTCCTTTTGCTTTAGCACTAGACATTGAAGAGCAAGTTTCAGAGTCTCTTCTGACATCCATTTTGGTCTTTTCTTTCTTTCCTGTCTTTTTAATGACCTCTTGCTTTCTTTGTGTATGATGTCCTTCGATAACTCATCTGGTCTTTGGTCACTACTGTTCAATGGGTCAAATCTATTCTTCAAGTGGTCTCTAAATTCAGGGGAGATACACTTAAGGTTGTGCTTTGGCTCTTGTGAACTTGTTCTAATTTTCTTCAGTTTCAGCTTGAACTTGCATATGAGCAATTGATGGTCTGCTCCACAGTTGGCCCCTGGCCTTATTCTGACTGATGATATTGAGCTTTCCCATCATCTCTTTCCACAGATGTAGCCAGTTTGATCCCTGTGTACTCCACCTGGCAAAGTCCATGTGCATAGTTGCTGTTCATGTTGGTGAAAGAAGGTATTTGCAATGAAGAAGTCGTTGGTCTTACAAAATTCAACCATGCGATCTCCGGCATCGTTTCTAACACTGAGGCCATGTTTTCCAACTACCAATCCTTTTTTTCCAACTTTCACATTCCAATCACCGGTAATTATGACTGCACCCTGATTGCATTTTTGATCAATTTCAGACTGCATAAGTTGGTAAAAATATTCCATTTCTTCATCTTTGACCTTAATGGTTCGTGCATAAATCTGAATAATAGTCGTATTAAATTGTTTTCCTTGTAGGCGCATGGATATTATCCTATCACTGACATCATTGTCTTGGCTATACTAGGACATTTGTATTTTCAAACAAATTTTAGGATCAGCTCAACAATTTCTGCAAGAAATCTGTTAGAATTCTGATGGAAATAGTACAGGTGAACTATTTCGATATACAAATTCAGGTCCTTTACTTTAGCTATTTTTTTCCTATTAAGTGTTTGAATACATTTTTCTGGTCTATTAATAACTGTTTTTTTTGAGTTTATGGCTAACATAAATTTATGACTGTTGCATACATTTATGGTTTGAAGTCATATTTGCATAATTAGTGAAAGAGAAAAACGGTTTTCAAACTGTAGGTTTAACCCATTATTAGGTCATTAAGCACCTTGAAATTAGCTTTAATGGGCCCTTATCCAATGTTATTGGAAACCCTGGTGGCATAGTGCTTAAAAGCTATGGCTACTAACCAAAAGGTTGGTGGTTCGAGTCCACCAGGCACTTCTTGGGAACCTTGTGGGGCAGTTCTACTTTGTCCTATATGTTTGCTGTGAGTTAGAATCGATTGGATGGCAGTGGGTTTGATTTTGGTTTTTCTTGGTTATCCAATGTTATGGATTGAATTGTGTCCCCTCCAAAATGTATATCAACTTGACTAGCCCATGATTCCCAGTACTGTGTGGTTGTCTACTACTTTGTGATCTGATGTCATTATCCTATGTGTTTGTAAATCCTAACCTCTATGATGTTAATGAGGCAGGACTGGATCTACAGGGTTAAATTTTATCTTGAGTCAATCTCTTTTGAGACATAAAAGAGAGAATCAAGCAGAGAGGAGAGGGACCTCATGCCACCAAGAAAGAAAAGCTGAGAGTAGAGCTCGTCCTTTGGAGTTGGGCTCCCTGCACTGAGAAGCTTCTAGGCCAGGGCAGGATTGATGACTAGCACCTTTTCCCAGAGCTGACAGAGATGAAAGCTGCAGCGTGAGAAAGAGATTGTAGGGGCCTAGCATCCTAGGTATTGTAGCATTGTTTCTGCATGGTTTGCATAGTTAGCTTTTATATGCCCTGGTGATTTTGTGATTTGCGGTTTGTTTCCTCCCTTCCTTCTTCCTTTCTCCATGAGTCTATGAAGTTTAAAACTAACCTATGTTCCTCTTGGAGAAGCAGAACAGCAATCAATAAGATCTGGGACGAGACAACTAGACAATGTGGGCCCATCTTGTGACTGAAACCAGGATGGCATTAGAGGACTTCTAAGAATACACACAGAAGGTCAACATGCCCTCTCAAAGAAGAACTGCCAATCTCCAGATTCTTCAAGCCTAAGCCCTAACCCTATAAAACCCTCCAGTTGGTCTCTGAGAGACAGACAGATTTTGAAGGAGCCCATTCCCCTCTGTCTCTCGTATACTGATATACAATAAAGGCTTCTTGCTGCTTACCTCACCCCTGTCTCCGTATTGGCTTTGTGGTAGGCAGCTCAAATCCGTGTTTTGTGGTAACAGAGAGAGTAACCACTCCCCTGGAGCTGCTACCCTGAATTTGGACTTCTAGCCATCCAGATTGTGAGGGAATAAATTTCTATTTGTTAAAGGCACCCACTTGTGATATTTCTATCATAGCAGCACTAGATATGTAAGACACCCACATTACAAAAGTGAAATACGATAGAACAGGAAATGTTAGACAGCATCATATTTAGAAAGGGTATTGTTTTGTGAAACTTTTATATAAGTTATATATATGTAAGTGTGTCCAGTATCATGCCGTATACTGATATTTCTTGTGAACTGTGTCAAAAAAAGCTGAAAGCCTTGATCAAAAGAGTCTATAGAAGAATCCTGATTGAAATGGGGAAAATGTGGAGGCGAATTTGAATTCTTATGGAATCCAGATTTCTGGAGCCATTGAGGCTAGATGAACCCTTGAAACTATCATCCTGAGATGTTCTTTAAACCTTATATCAAAAATATCCCCTGAAATCTTCTTTAAATCAAACAATAGTTCAGGTTAATAAGTAAAGAATGCCTGTCCGTCTTGAGCATTGTGGTCTCTTAAGGAACTGTATATGGGATCAAACTGACAACAGCAACTCAAAAGGGTAGAGAAGAGTCTTAGGGGGCAGTGAGTTCATGTTAATTGAGGAGGAACCATTTGGAAAGGGAAGGTGAGAATGGTTGCACAACTTGAAGAATGTAATCAATGTCACTGAGCTGTACATGTATAAATTGTTGAATTGGTGTATATTCTGCTGGTATACGTATTCTCAACAACAAAATTATTTTTTTAAAATGTGAAAGCTTAGAGTATGGTGCTGTGTTTCCATGAAGCCCATTTGGTTTTAAAGATGTCATCCTAATTACAGACCCTAATTATCAGAGATATAAGTCTTTTTTTTTTAAATAAAATAAAAATGCAAAGGGTAGTCCACGCGCTCATCCTAAAAGTTTGAGGGATAACTTCTTTGGTTGGACCTTCTGAGTCACAAATATTTTTACAGAGAGTTGCACTGTCCGCTGGATAGCGGAAAGACCATTTATCTAGAAGTCAGAGAATTTGAGTTCTATTTTCAGTGTTGTTGTCGTTAGGTGTGATCCAGTCGGTTCTGACTCATAGCGACCCTATGTGCAGCAGAAGGAAACACCGCTATCCTCACAGTTGTTGCTATGTTTGAGCCCATTGTTGTAGCTGCTGTGTCAATCCATGTCATTAAGGGTCTCTCTCTTTTTTGCTGACCTTCTACTAGCTCTGTTAGCGGTGGGCTGCTAACCCAAAGGTGAGCAGTTTGAACCCACCCCTCGCTCTGTGGGACAAAGACGTGGCAGCCTACTTCTGCAAAGATTTACAGGCTTGGAAGCCTTATGAGGCGGTTCTATTCTGTCCTGTAGGGTGGCTATGAGTCGGAATTGACTCCACGGCAGTGAGTTTTCTACTAAGCATGAAGTCCTTCTCCAGGGAATGGTCCCTCCTGATAACATGTCCGAAGTACGTGAGACAAAGTCTTGGCATCCTCACTTCCGAGGAGCATTCTGGCTGTACTTCCAAGACTGATTTGTTTGTTCTTCTGGCAGTCCATAGTATATTCAATATTCTTTGCCAACATTATAATTCAAAGGCATCAGTTCATCTTCCATCTTCCTTATTCATTGTCCAGTTTTTGCATGCATATAAGGTCATTGAAAATACTATGGCTAGGCTTAGTTACACCTTAGTTGTCTTAGTTATCTAGTGTTGGTATAACTGAAACACCACAAGTGGATGGCTTTAGCAAAGAGTAATTTATTCTCTCACAGTCTAGTAGGTTACAAGTCCAAATTCAGGGTGTCAGCTCCAGGGGAAGGTTTGTCTCTTTTTTGGCTCTGGAGGAAGGTCCTTGTCCTCAATCATCCCATGGTTGAGGAGCTTCTCAGGCACAGGGATCCCGGGTCCAAAGGACATGATCTGCTCCTGGTGCTGCTTTCTTGGTAGTATAAAGTCCCCAGCTCTCTGATGCTTCCCTTTCCTTTTATCTCTTGATAGATAAAAGGTGGTGCAGGCCACACCCCAGGGGAACTCTCTTTACCTTGGATCAGGGAGGTGACTGAGCAAAGGTGGTGTTACAATCCCACCCTAATCCTCTCAACCTAAGGTTATAATCACAAACCGGAGGACAACCACACAGTACTGGGAATCATGGCCTAACCAAGTTGATACACACATTTTTGGGGGGACATAATTCAATCCATGACATTCGTTCTCGAAGTGACATTTTTGCTTTTTAACACTTTAAAGAAGTCTTTTGCAGCAGATTTGCCCAATGCAATAAAAAAAAAAAAATGCAATACATCATTTAATTTCTTGACTGCTGCTTACTATTTCTATTTTCAGCGCCCTTAGCTAAATCTCTAAGCTTAAGTTTCCTTACCTGGTAAAGAAATAAAATAATATTTACCTTGTTTATCTCTCAGAGTTGTTGTGAGCATTAAACAAGTCTGACAGTACTTTGAGTAATAGTAATTCAGTATCATCTCCTTAATCATTCCCCCAATGTTGTTGAAATGTATAAATATATGGATATATGTAGGCTCACGTAGAGACCAAGATCAAGAATATAACACATTTCCACTACTTGAATTAAATCCTGTTGAATATAATTGGATTAATGATAAAACTTGAAGCAAGACTGTTGTGCCTATTCCAGACAATTAGTAAAAGTAACCCATTCATTGATTGATGGACCTTAGAATCCTTGACAGGGACTATGGTGTTTTTCTCAGTTTAATATAATGGTAGTGGCTAGGGGCAGTTATTTCTTTTACGTAGGAGACTTAAGTTCCTCCTTGGGAAGGTTGAATATGTTATGGCCCCTAGTATAAGTAATAAGGAGCCCTGGCTGTGCAATGGTTAAGCACTCAGCAACTAACTGAAAGGTTCGTGATTTGAACCTACCCCGCATCTCCGTGGGAGAAAGACCTGGTGATTTGCACCCCTAAAGATTACAGCCAAGAAAACTCTGTGGGGCAGTTCTCTGTCACACAGGGTCACCATGAGTTGGAATCGATTCAATGGCACCCAACAACAACAAGTAGAGGTAATATTCAATAAATACTTTTGACGGATTGATCTTTTTATTTGATTGTGTGGTGTTACCATTTCTATCCTTGTGATTCTAAATGGCTACGTGGAGAGCTATGAAAATGGATTTTGAAACAATCTTTAAGTTAACTTCCTTTTTGGCCTTTGGACAACACTTTTCATAACCCATTATACCAGAAGCATTTCATATTTTTAGTGAAACTAAAAGGTTAAAATATAGGGCTTTTTGAAACTCTTCCAAAGCAGCTGATAATCAGGAAAAAAAAAAATGATTTTACACAACCTAGAGAAACAAAAACAGTAGGGTGAGACATGCAAAGGAGTCAGAGAAAAGAAATTAGGATGGGACAGCATTAAAAACCATGCATGTTTTGTTTTTGAGGTTCTATAATTTTGACATTCGGTTGGATCACCTTTCTTGGGAATAGGCATAAATATGGATCTCTTCCAGTCAGTTGGCCAGGAAGCTGCCTTCCATATTTCTTGGCACAGATGAGTGAGCACCTCCAGAGCTACAACCGTTTGTTGAAACATCTCAGTTGATATTCCCTCAATTCCTGGAGCCTTGTTTTTTGCCGATGCCTTCAGAGCAGCTTGGACTTCTTCCTTCAGTATCATTGGTTCCTGATCATATGCCACCTCTTGAAGTAGTTGAACATCAACTAATTCTTTTTGGTATAATGACTCTGTGTATTCCTTCCATCTTCTTTTGATCCTTCCTGCATTGTTTAATATTTTCCCCACAGAATCCTTCACTATTGCAACTCGAGGCTTGAATTTTTCCTTCAGTTCTTTCAGCTTGAGAAACGCCGAGCGTGTTCTCTCCTTTTGGTTTTCCATCTCCAGCTCTTTGCACATGTCATCATAATACTTTACTTTGTCTTCTCAAGACATGCTTTGAAATCTTCTGTTCAGTTCTTTTACTTCATCGATTCTTCCTTTTGCTTTAGCTGGTCGACGTTCGAGAGCAAGTTTCAGAATCTCCTCTGACATCCATCTTGGTCTTTTCTTTCTTTCCTGTCTTTTCAGTGACCTCTTGCTTTCTTCATGTATGTCCTTGATGTCATTCCACAACTTGTCTGGTCTTCAGTCACTAGTGTTCAGTTCATCAAATCTATTCTTGAGATGGTCTCTAAACTCAGGTGGGATGTACATAATGTCATATTTTGGCTCTCGTGGACTTGCTCTGATTTTCTTCAGTTTCAGCTTGAACTTGCATATGAGCAGTTGATAATCTGTTCCACAGTTGGCCCCTGGCCTTGTTCTGACTGATGATATTGAGCTTTTTCCATCATCTCTTTCCACAGATGTAGTCAATTTGATTCCTGTGTACTCCATCTGGTGAGGTCCATGTGTATAGTCGCTGTTTATGTTGGTGAAAGAAGGTATATGCAATGAAGAAGTTGTTGGTCTTGCAAAATTCTATTATTCAATCTCCGGCATTGTTTCTGTCACTAAGGCCATATTTTCCAACTACTGAGCCTTCTTCTTTGTTTCCAACTTTCGTATTCCAATCGCCAGTAATAATCAATGCATCTTGATTGCATGTTCAATCAATTTTAGACTGCAGCAGCTGATAAAAATCTTTTGTTTCTTCATCTTTGACCCTAGTGGTTGGTGCGTAAATTTGAATAATAGTCGCATTAACTGGTCTTCCTTGTAGGCGTATGGATATTATCCTATCACTGACAGCGTTGTGCTTCAGGATCTTGAAACGTTTCTTTTGACAATGAATGCA
The DNA here is from genome assembly GCF_030014295.1 of Loxodonta africana. Classification (NCBI taxonomy): domain Eukaryota; kingdom Metazoa; phylum Chordata; class Mammalia; order Proboscidea; family Elephantidae; genus Loxodonta; species Loxodonta africana. The sequence continues at coordinate 168,872,461 of NC_087345.1, read as the reverse complement.
ACACCATTCCTCGTCAAGCTGTCATTCCCAGCATAGTAGAGTATATGATTGTCCGATTCAAAATGGCCAATACCAGTCCATTTCAGCTCACTAATGCCTAGGATATTGATGTTTAGCCATTCCATTTCTGTTTTAAAGATTTCCAATTTTCCACGTCTGTCCGCTTGTCCTACTGTGGGGACTTGAGTGTTCCTGTGATGCTGGAAGCTATGCCACCGGTATTCAGGTACCAGCAGGGTCACCCATGGAGGACAGGTTTCAGCTGAGCTTCCACACTAAGACTAGGAAGAAGGACCCGGCAGTCTACTTCTGAAAAGCATTAGCCAGTGAAAACCTTAGGAATAGCAGCTTTTTACTAATGATAAGATGTACAAAAAAAAAAAAAAAGGTGGTGATAAGTGCTGTTCGTTGTAACTCAAATACATCTTAAGTCGAGGATTACCTATAAATATTTGGAGTTTTCCATATTCTATCCATTTTTTAGGAGCCCTGGTGGTGCAGTATCTAAGCGTTAAGGCTGCAGGCGAAAAGATCATAGTGTGAATCCACCAACAGCTCCTTGGAAACCCTATAGGGCAGTTCTACTCTGTCCTATAGGGTCGCTATGAGATGGAATCTACTTGATGGCAACGGGTTAGGTTTTGGTTTTATCCCTTTTTAATACTAACCAGAATCCATGGCTCTTATTTATCCACATTCGGTTGCTAAAGCTCTGTAGCTCCACAGCCTTGGGGGAGGTGGGACGGTTTTCTTCTCCAGCATCACCCTATTGCGCCATCTACCGGAGCTGTCAGGAAATTCCAGACCTAAAATCACCGCCTCTGGTCAAGATTCCCTAGTTACACTCCTCCCCGACGCCTGCGCTTCAGATGAGAAGTCTAGCCTATCCGAGACTACAATTCCCAGAAGACCGTGCAAAAAAAAAAAAAATCCCTCGCTCTAGGAGTTAGGAACGATCGCGAGAGAACGAGGTTAAGGCGGCTGCGCGAAGTGGGTAGAAGGGGGTGGAGAGAGCGAGGAGGAAGAGGAGGAGGTACCGTCCCACAATACCAGGCGGGAGGGCGGTAGGCGGTTTGTATCCGGGCTGTGAGGTGCTCGGAGCCTCCGCGGACCTCGCTGCCGCTGTCTCTTTAACGCGAGAGGAAGCGATGCGGAGGGGTGGAAAATGGCAGAGCTGCAGATGTTACTAGAGGAGGAGATCCCGTCTGGCAAGAGGGCGCTGATAGAGAGTTACCAGAACCTGACCCGGGTGGCGGACTACTGTGAGAACAACTACATACAGGTGAGGAGCGCGGGCGGGCGGGCAGACGCTGCCTGGGCCGAGGACGCGCCGCTGGCCGCCGGAGTGACCAGCCCCCTGGGCGGGGTGGGGAACTGCCTAACCTCAGCCTCTGCCTCAGCTCCAACCCCAACCCCAAGCCCAGCCGCCAGAGAGCAAGTGGCAGGGTTGAGTGAGTCGGGCTGTGATACAGGAAGTGGCTCTGGTGGTTGAAACCGATAGAAGGAGAGAGAGAAAATGGGCGAGGGACCCGGGAGCCCGCCGCCACCGCAGCCGGGCGGCCCCCTGACGCCCGCCTCCCCGCAGGCTCGACCCCACGGGTCTCGCTGCCCCTCGGCAGCCCTCCCTTCTCCGTGCTTCTGTCCCGGGGACCCAGCTGCTGCCCCGCTGCCTCTCCGCCGGGGAGGGGGGGTCTGGAACCGGGAGAAGGGAGAGGAAAGGGCAGGGAAGAGGCTAAGGGAGAAGCAGCAGAAGGGACAGGAAAAGCGGGGTGTGCTTCGGGGAGGGTGGGGTGGGGGCAGTTATGTCAGTTCAACCCAGAGGGTGTGTCGTTTACTTATTTATTTTTTAAAAAAATTTGTCATGAGTCACATTACACAGACCTCCCTAAGGAGAGGAGAAGCGGGTGTGGAGTAAGGGAGGGCCTTTGAGAGAACTTAATCTTAAAATTCCTTTAATTGACGGTTTGTAAATCTGCCTGCCTGTCCGTTTTCAAGTCGGGTTTTTCGCTCTCATCATTTTCACTTCCGCTCCACTGCAATGTAGTCTAGAGGTTGTTAAGGAGTATCGTTATTATAAAACGTAAATTATTCTTAACTACTTGGAAAAATGTCTTACTCTCTCTTCCGCCTAAAGTTCTTGAACCCTTGGCTTCACAAGTAACTTAGAATGGTGTAACCGCCGTTTTCTGAAGTTTCCCTGTTTCCAACCTATGTGCACGTGTAGAATATGAATCCAAATAGATTACCGAACCTTTGAACCAGAACGTAAAATAGCTGTTATTGTAAATTTATTGGAAAATTCTTGGGCCCTTATCTGTGATATAAGCTTGTTTTTATTTTAATGCTTGAAAGTGAATTATATGTGTAGTAGTTTGCTTTGCGGTTCATTAACTGTGTAAACCAACAGTTTGCTGTAGAAGCAAATGAAGTAGCAGACTTTTGTATCAGTATAATGACACCCAAAAATTGCTTGTTATTGGTAAGGCATGACAGAACGTGCTTTGAAAGGTTAGAGGTATTGCAATTCAGAACTGAAGTATTTTTAGAAATGCCTCCGATGTGATTATCATTTTTAAGAACCAATGACTTCTGTATTGGCAAATGCATTTCCTCTTACTTTATAGGCAGAGGTGCTGTTTTCAAAATATTTTAATTATTTCTCAGTTTTTTTATTAGTAACATTGTCTCTTCAGTAGCATTACTAGGACTTTATCTTCACAAATTTTTTCAAGCATTTACTTAGGAATTTTACTGATAAGTAAAGTTGTTGAATGCCTGTCACATCTACTGTATTACTACTTGTTTTTTCAAACTGTATTTAGCGTTTAAAAAAATCATTTTAAACTCTAGTAGAAATGTGGATATAGTTTACAAATAGAAAAGTGGTTTTGTAGTAGTTTGTCAGTATTAAAAATATGCAATTTTTATTCAACCCAGCATGAAAAGCTTTAAAATTGAGGTGAACCTTATTTGCTGAAGATCTTGAAGATTTTGAAACTCAGACAGCTTAGAAAGTTAAATTGCCCCCATCCCAGAAAAGCCATTTCTTTACAGAAGTCAGTAGATAAGTACTTCATAAAGGGGAGATTCCTTTTTGTTTTGCATGTTGGGAAATCTGACAAGTATATGGTGTGGTAACTGCTACACGTTGGCAACAGTTGGTAACTGCAAACATGTTTTAACCCGTCTGTTGGCTATTTCTTTTTCAGATGGTTGTATGCTGTAAAGGTGTTTCTTGATTTTCTTTTTTCTCTCTGACCCCTTTTCCTTCTCCCTCATACCACCGTCATGTAATTTTGAAGCACTTTTAAACTTCACCGGTAATTTCCCTAATTAAGATGTCATGTTATTTCTCATAGTCTTTCACTTTCTAAAATATTAGTACCATGGTATCGAGTCATCGCCAGTGGCCTCAAGGTTTTTTTTTTTTTGGTGGTCCTAAACTTGACTTCAGGTCCCTGGGTGGTGCATACAGATTGCATTTGACCACTAACCAAAAGGTTGGCAGTTCAAACCCATCCAGTAGTGCTGTGGAAGAAAGGCCTGGTGACCTTGCATTTACACTCAAGAAAACCCTGTGAAACTCAGTTGTAACATATGGGGGTTGCCATGAGTCGGAATCAACTAGATGAGAGTGGGTTTGTTTTTTAAACTTGACTCCAGTGAGGTATTCTGATCTCGTCCTTACCTGCTGTTGACTCAGCCTCCCACTCATGGTGACCCCACGCACAACAGAATGAATGCGGTTCAGGCCTGTGTCATCCCCATGATTGGTTATGGGTGGGACCGTTGCGATTCATAGGGTTTCCATTGACTGATTTTTAGAAGTATGTCACCTGACCTTTCTTCTTGGTGGTCCCTGTCGGTCTGGAGGCTCTGATGAAACCTGTCCAGCATCATACCAGCGTGCAGTCCACCACTGACAGATGGATGATAGCTGGGCATGAGGTGCTGTGGCCAGAATCAGACCCAGGTCTCGCTCATGGAATGGGGGAATTCTACCACTGAACTGGGGGTGACGGGTGGGGGAGATGAAATTCTCACACAGCAGTGATTATCTTAATACCTCAGTAGCCCTTTAAGCTTTGGGCTGCATGATTCAGGTCACTAGCTGCCATCCTTAGGGGCACAGACAGGCTGAAGATGATGAAGACTGATTACCTTTGCAGAACTTGATGTATCTTTAGGGTGGCAGGTGATGCTGCTGACTTTGGTGCCCATGCATAGGGAACAGATAATACCAGAAATACCTATTTGGTTATCTGTTGAGATCATTCTATATCCTTTCTGTGACCCTGATTTGGGTTATAAACAACACACTGGATAAACATTCCTTCTGTCAGGGAAAGTATACAACCCGAACCCAGTGCCGTTGAGTTGATTCCGACCATAGCAACCCTATGGGACAGAGTAGAACTGCCCCATTAAAGTTTCCAAGGAACGCCTGGCAGATTCGAACTGCCCACCCTTTGGTTAGAAGCTGTAGAACTTAACCACTACGCCACCAGGGTTTCCAGGGAAAGTATAATCAAAAACAAAAAAACAAAACCTGTTGTCTTCGAGTAGATTCCAACTCATAGAGACCCTATAGGACGGAGTAGAACTGCTCCATAGAATTTCTAAGGAGTGCCTGGTGGACTCGAACTGCTGACCTTTTGGTTAGCAGCTGTAGCACTTAACTGCTATGCCACCAGGGAAAGTATGCAGCTACTTATATTCTGAGAATTTCTTATGCCCAAGGGGAGTTAAGTTATTGCCTGGATGATTTTTATCCTGAGAATTAAAATTTTATTTTGGTGTTTTCTCAGTGTTGAAGTATAGTCTAGTTTAGCTAAGTTCTTTGGGTTGTAGTGCAATTGAGTCCTTGAAGCAGTTTATTAGCTCTTTGGGTTCTGTTGACTTTAACTATTAAATTGTATTTTTAATAGCAAAACTTCTCAAAGGATTGCATTATCTTAAAAAGGACAGGATTTTTGAAGTTGATATGGGGGAATGATGTTCAAAATAGAAAGTGCTTTTCATACAAACCAAAACCAAACCCGTTGCTGTCGAGTGGAGTGGATTCCGACTCATAGGGACCGTATCGTTCAGGGTAGAACTGCCCCATAGAGTTTCCATGGAGCGCCTGGTGGACTTGAATTGCCGACCTTTTGGTTAGCAGCCGCAGCACTTGACCACTACGCCACCAGAGTTTCTGTTTTTCATATAGATGTTGAAAAACTCTTTGCCTTTTCTACCTTATGTTTAATGTGACCAGTTTGAGTTTTTCTGACAGTCACTGTATAACTTGAACACACTTATTCATGGGACCAATTTCCTTTGCTTTACCTCAGGGTTCATACTGCCTTTGTTGTGTTGCTATTTTGGGGAATAGGAAGGGAAGCTAAGTGAAAAAGAGTAGAAACTGCTTAAACAAGGTTTCTCAGGATGCATATTGCTAGCTTGGGCAAGGGCAGCAAGTCTTTCCATACAGCTTAACTTTTCAACTTAATTTATTTTTTCTTATTCTATTGCCTGAAATTCCACCAACCAGAGTTTCATATGAGTTAACAAGTATGTTCAAAGGCCTGGGAGTATAAAGGGGATGTCATCAGTAGTATCTCACTGTGAGTTACTTAGTTTAGCTCACTTTTCTCATTTGCTCACTAAGCACATTTGATCTTAGAAGACAGGTGATTTTTGAACAGGAGGACTTGGAGTAGGTAAAAAGCTAACATTTCTTGTACTGCACAGTTTATGCCAGCTCGTAAATTGTCACTTAATTATTACAGTAGTCCTATAATTTTTTTTGAAGCAGATGAACAACAGCTCAAGATTCAGAGAAGTTTACATGGCCTTAAGTTCCAAAGCTTGTGTGGGATAATGACCAGAGTGAAACCCAGATCTTTGATTCTACATCCTAAATTCTTGTCAAGAAGGCCTGAATGGGGTGCATAGCGCAATGTAAGGGATACAAAGAACATGCAAACAGGGTAGTAAAGAATAGAGTTGATATAATTTCTTCTTTTTGTTGAGTGTCTACTTTGTTACAACCTCTACTGGTTGTTTTGTGTTATCTTTAATCTTTACAAAACGTCTCCATGATAGGCAGTACCCTCTTACAGATAAGGAAATTAGGACTCAGAAAAGTTAAAGAAATTTTCTTAGTTCGTGCAGTTACTAATTTCTGCCTAATTCTGACAAGCTGAACAGACTATGCTGTTTTCATATCCTCCTAGTCTTTGGACACAAACGTATCTGTACAGCCTAGAACTCAGACTCAGTTCAGGAATGTCATAGAATAAGTTGACTCTTTTTGGGCAAGTGTGGGAGCCTAACAAACTATTCTATCATTGTTTTTTTGAAAATGGGCTCTGAGTTCCGAGTTGCAAATACAAGAAGAGGTATGTTTGTAATTTGGGGACTGCTTTATTTCCTTTTTTTAAATTGTGCTTTAGGTGAAAGTTTAGAGCTCAAGTTAACTTCTCATACAAAAATTTGTATACATATTGTTATGTGACCCTAGTTGCAATCCCTATCACGTGACAGCACACTCCCCCTTTCTACCCCATTCAACCAGCTCCTATCCCTTTCTGCCTTCTCATCCTGCCTCCGGACAGAAGCTGCCCTTTACTCTTGTGTATCTACTTGAACTATGAAGCACATGCTTCTCAAGTATTATTTTATGTTTTATAGTTCAGTCTAATCTTTGTCTGAAGAGTTGGCTTCGGGAGTGGTTTTAGTTCTGGGTTAACAGAGTCCAGAGGCCATGTCGTCTGGGGTTCCTCTAGTCTCAGACCCTTAAGTCTGGTCTTTTTACATGAATTTGACTTCCTGCTCCGTCAGGAACTCTCTGTTGTGTTCCCTGTCAGGGCGGTCATTGGTGGTAGCTTGGTGCCATCTCGTTTTTAAGGTCTCAGGCTGATGGAGTCTGTGGTTTATGTGGCCCTTTTGTCTCTTGGGCTAATATTTTCCTTCTGTTTTTGGTGTTCTTCATTATCCTTTGCTCCAGTAAGTTGGGACCAATTGATGCATCTTAGATGGCCACTTGCTTTATTTTTTGAAGTGTTGAACTATAGGAAGTATAGGCTAGTTTTTCACTGAGCTCCATGGGTCCATTCTATGCATCCTTGCCTGCTTTTTCTACTATGATTCAGCTTTGCAATTGTGGTAAGAAAATTTGTATAAGAATTAGCAGAATTTGACAAAAAATGTCTTGTAACATTTCAGGTAGTTCTGATAATACAAAGTAGGCTCAACTAAGACAATCAAAATGATTGAGGAGATAAGGGTACCACTATATAAGAATACCAAAAGCAAAACAAAAAACCGAAACCCATTACCATCAAGTTGATTCCGATAAGTGGCGACCCTGATAGAACAGAGTAGAACTGCCCCATAGGAATTCCAAGGAGTGTGTGGTGGATTTGAACTGCTGACCTTTTATTTAGCAGCCAAATGCTTAACCACTGCACCGCCTGGGCAGGGTGGTGCAAATGGTTAAGTGTGCTGAACTACTACTAGCTGAAAGGTTGGCAGTTCACACCTACCCAGAGGTACCTTGGAAGACGGGCCTGGCCATCTCCTTCTGAAGGTTACACAGCCTTGGAAACCCTTTGGAGCAGTTTTACACTCTACACGTGGGGTTGCTGTGAGTTGGAGTGACTCGAAGGCAACCAACAACAACACATTAAGAACATACTAGAAAGACTAGAATTCTTAGAATTGCTCTTTGAATTTTTTAGTAAAACTGGTTAAAGTTAGAGATATAGGGTAGAAATGTAAGTAAGTCAAACAAGACGAGATAATTTTACAGATGAAGTTAATTGATAAGTTGATGTATACCATGTTACAACTTTATTAATACTGCTGTCACGCGTGATACTGGGGTGGGTAGATCAGGATTTGACAGTGTATGAATTCTTAGGAATAAGAATGGAATATTGTATCAGTTCTTACTAATATACTGTCAAGGAGAAAACTGAATTTTTTTAGGGACATATACTATTTGAAAATTTGTATTAAAACTAATGTCCTCTGTCTCTTTTTCTTTTGAAACTTTAATATTCAGAAGAGCTTTATGTGTGATAATTCAGTCTAGTCCTAGCCTACATAGATCCTTAGTTTTAGTATGTTTCTTTAGAGAGAGTTTTAAGAACATTTTTGAATTAATCCCTTAGGATGAAGAGATTTTTCTGCTTCCTCCTGTGTGCTTCTGTTTTCTCCAGTTGATTTTGATAGTTGAAGCTCGCTCATGTGCCTTTTAGTGGAAGAGAAGTACTTGGGCAATTGGGGGTCTGATCTATGGCCATTTACAGTAACCCTATTGTCAGTGAAATTATGTCCTAAGAACCAGACATGGGTAAGTTAACAGACAATATATTAGCCAGAAAGGAACAGTGCTAGTACTGGGACAAGAGGTTGAAGCAAACCTTGGGAGATGATGCAGATGTAATTTGATAAAATCCATTAACAAGTGGTATTATGAAAGTAAGGTATAAATAATAGTTAAACGTGAATTTTAGCGGGACTGTGTATTTTCTAAGGAGCCCTAGTGGTGCAGTGGTTAAGTGCTCGGCTGCTAACTGAAAGGTCAGCGGTTCAAACCCACCAGCTGCTCCATGGGAGAAAGATTTGGCAGTATGCTTCCGTAAAGATTTACAGTCTTGGAAACCCTAAGGGCCAGTTTTACTCTGTCCTGTAAGGTCGTTATGAGTCGGAATCAACTCCATGGCAACTGGTGTGTATTTTTCTAACATCTTTTTGTGTTGATTATAATTTTTATTGAAGATATCATTTGTGTTTAGAAGAAATAATAGCCAAACTCCAGAACTACAGACTGTTTAATGACCTTAATATTTAAGACAGTGTTCCAAAAAGTAAGGGATTTTTTTTTTTTTTTATGTACAGTATTGAGAAGGAAAGATACTAGGGAAAAGGGCAATTAGCTGACCTAGTCATTTTAGCAGTGAACATCCTTTCCTTAGAAAGGAGACAAGGCTTGTATTTTAGTTCTACCGCTCTGCGTCAACCCAAAGAAGTGTGCTTAATCATGTATTTACTAACTTTCTCCATTGACAAAATGAAACTTTCTTAAATAGTTGGTAGTTAGTGATCCAGGGTTTGCAAAGAAAATCCCAAAGCAGAACAAACAAAAAGCCCAATTTTAGTTAATTTATTGGAGGAAGATAATATGTGTATTTTCTACCAAGAGGGTTCCAGTTTTGATATGCTTTTCCACCTAACCATTTCCTTACACACAACACATAGATGTTCAGCAGATGTTTGTAGCATTGAGTTTTATGTTGATTAAAGCATATTTGTGGGACCATCTTAAGAGCCCTGATGGTGCAGTGGTTGAGTGCTTGGCTGCTAACTGAATGGTAGGGAGTTCAAACCCACCTAGCACTTGAGAAAGACCTGATGATGATCTGCTCCTGTAAAGATTACAGCCTACAAAACCTTATTGGACAGTTCTACTCTGTCACATGGGGTTGCTATGAGTTAAAAATCCACTCGACAGTACCTACCAACAACAGGACCATCTCAAGTATAGTTTAAAGTACAAAGAAACTAATTTTAAATCTTATTTTACTAATTATTAGCATGATAATTAAAAACTCATTGTAGTATACCAGTGTTCATTGTAGCATAGCACTTTTCACAATAGCCAAAATATGGTAACAACAGAAATGTCCATCAACAGATGAATGGATAAACAAAATGGTATTTACATACAGTGGGAATATTACTCAGCCATAAAGAGAAATGAAGTCCTGATGCATGCTACAACATGGATGAACCTTGGAAACATCACACTGAGTAAGATAAGTCAGTCACAACAGTACGAAAACTGTATGATCTCAATTATATGAAATAAGCAAGTACATAGAAACCAAAGATGATTAATGGTTACTGGGTGGGAGGAGGGGAGAAAGGGGGAGTTTTTGCTGGGGGGGGGGCGTTCTGTTTATGTTAATGGTGGTAGAATAACTTGGAAAAGGATAGCAATAGCGGTGGTATAACATGAAGAATGTATCCATGTATGTATGTGCCACATTTTGTTTGGGCTTTTGTGAATGGTGATGCCATGAAAATTTCTGTAGACGTATTTGAGTGCCTGTTTTCAATTCTTTTAAGTATATACCTTAGAGAGGCTCATAAAGAAATATTGTCATGAAATACATGAAAAGGAACATTATTGAATTTGCACTTACATAATTCTGAATTTCTACTTCAAACTGTTAAGTGCTTGTTTACCAAGCCAAAGGCTGGAGGTTTAAATCCACCCAGAAACACTTTGGAAGAATGTTCTGGCAATCTACTTTCCAAAAATCAGCCATTGAAAGCACTTTGGAGCATGGTTCTATTCTAACACAAATGGGATCGCCAGAAGTCTGAATCGACTACATGGCAACTGGTTTTTACACTTTTTATATCTTTTCAAAAAATAATAGTGTGTTTTCAGTAAAAGTTTACATAGCAAGTTAGGTTCCCATTTAACGGTTTCTACACAAATTGTTCATTGACATTGGTTGTATTCTTCACAATGTGTCAGCTTTCTTGTTATTTCTGTTCTGGTTGTTCTGTTTCCAGTAATCTAGTTTCCCTGTCCCCTTGACCTTCACATCTTTGTTTTAAAGTAATTGCTGACAATTTGGTCTCATAAAAATATGAAATGCTTCACAAATTTGCATGTTATCTTTATGCAGGGGCCATGCTAATCATCTCTGTCTCATTCCAATTTTAGTATATGTGCTGCCAAAGCGAGCACCAGTTTTTTTTTATCTTTATCCCTTATCTCCTTACTGAATTTGTCTACCCAGAATTTATACATCTAGTCTTCTGTATTAGAAAATGGCCCTCTGACTTTATATCCTACCCTAGTAACTGACCTATCTCTCCTTTATTACTTAGCTTGTTTTCTTAAAACTATTGTCTGCGTCTTCCTCCGTCCCTCATCTTGCATTCACTCTTGAACCTGTTCTGTCTATACATGTGGATACACATGGAGGTGGTTGGATGATTTGGTGATGTGGGGACCACGTAGTGCTTGTCTGCACCTATTTTTTCTCACTGAAGTATAATATGGGATCATCCCAGGAGGATGAGGGAGAGGTAGATGTTTTGAAGTTTGAGCATAAAGTGTGAAATAGACCTTTCAGAGATAATTTATTAGAAAGGGTAGTGGGAACAGTGAGCAGTTTTGTATGTCCATTTGAGGTTTTTTTCCCCCAACACCTGCCATCCATTTATTTAATTATTCAGTTCAAATATGTACGCACAGTGGTTTCGAAGTTTTTAACCTGTGCCCCTATGGGAACAACTTCATCAACTGGAGTACAGTTTTTATGCACAGTGTCTTTGGCCGTTAGCCATTCAGATACCATTCATTTCCAAAGTTATTTAAGTGAGGTTGTTTGGTATGTTTGTAATACAGTTAGATTATTTTGTCAAATTATGCATTCCACCCTGAAATCCCCTGACCTCCTAAATTATTTTTTAATTTGCGTACATTAAAGTTCACTCTTTGTACTGCAAAATTCTATGTATGGATTTTGCCCAATGGGCATCATGTATCCAGCATCACAGACCCAGGGGAATAGTTTCACCTCGCTAAAGAATTTACTGTGCTTTAACTATTCAGCCCTCCACCCCTTCCCCCAAACCCCGGGCTTTACTGATTTTTTACTGCTCTTTATTTTTGCCTTTTCTAAAATGTCATATAAATGAAATTATACCGTATGTAGCCGTTTCAAACTGGGTTCTTAGAAATATTCATTTAAGATTCATCCATGTGTTTTTGTGGTTTGTTAGCTTATTTTTATAGCTGAATAACATACATGTATGTGTGTGAATTAACAGACTGTGGTATGTATGTATAATACCTATTGAAAGACATCTTGGTTGCTCCCATTTTAAGATTATGAATAAAACTGTTATAAACATTCACACGCAGGTGGTTTTTTCCAGGTAACTTTTCACCTCAGTTGAGTAAATACCTAGGCACGAAATACCTGCGTCATTCTGTTATACATAAGGTCACTGTGAGTGAGATCGGACTTGTTGGCAACTAAAAACAACAAATAGTGGGTTTAGTTTTGTAAGAAAATGACAAATTGTCTCCCAAAGTGACTGTAACATTTTGCATTACCATCACTGATGAATGAGACTTCCTGTTGCTCCACACTCTCATCAGCATGTGGTATTATCCGTTTTTTTTTGGTTTGGGCCATTCTTTTTTATTGTACTTTAGATGAAGGTTTACAGAACAGACTAGCTTCTCATTAAACAATTAGTACACGCATTGTTTTGTGACATTGGTTGCCAACCCCACAACATGTCAACATTCTCCCCTTCTTGACCTTGGGTCCCCTGTTACCAGGTTTCCTGTCCCCTCCTGCCTCCTCATCGTTGTCCCTGGGCTGATGTGTCCCTTTATTCTCGTTTTGTATTATGGGCCTGTCTAATCTTTGGCTGAAGTGACTTCATTACTGAGCTGAAAGGGTGTCTGGGGCTATACTCTCAGAGTTTCTCCAGTCTCTGTCAGACCAGTAAGTCTGGTATTTTTTTATGAGTTAGAATTTTGTTCTACATTTTTCTCCAGCTCTGTCCAGGATCCTCTATTGTGATCCCTGTCAGAGCAGTCGGTGGTGGTAGCTGGGTACCATCTGATTGTGCTGGACTCAGTCTGGTGGAGGCTGTAGTACTTGTGTCCGTTTGAGTTTTGTGGTTATAAACTTAAAGTGACTAGTTAGCATTGAAGGGGCCCTGGTGACGCACTTGGTTAAAGCATTTGGCTGCTAACCAGAAGGTCAGCAGTTTTCAACCTACCAGCTGCTGCACGAGAGAAAAGACCTGGTGATCTGCTGCCATAAAGATTAACCAAACCAAAACCAAACCTAGTGCCGTCGAGTCGATTCCGACTCACAGCGACCCTATGGGACAGAGGAGAACTGCATAGAGTTTCCAAGGAGCGCCTGGCAGATTAACCACTATGCTACCAGGGTTTCCCCGTAAAGATTACAACCTAGGAAATCATGCCTGGCAGTTTTACTGTGAATCAGAATTGACTTGATGGCACACAGCAACAACAGTCAGCATTGTGTTTCTCCAGCAGATTTGATGCCGAAGCGTGAGCTCATAGTAGGAAGTTAAATAGGTTTAAAGTGGGTTGGGGTTTTGTTAGACTAGAACAATGGAAGGAGAGAGAAGCAAAGGAATTAACAGTGGTAGTGTAGTAGTTAAGCATTTGGCTGCTAACCAAAAGGTTGGCAGTTCATATCCACCAGCCACCCCTCGGAAACCCTTTGGAGCAGTTTTACTCTGTCCTGTAGGGTTGCTAGAGTTGGAATCAACTTGATGGCAATGGGTTTGGCTTTTTTTTTTTTTTTCCAGTTAGGGACTGGTTATGTACTGAACTATAAAATCTAACTCTGGTCAAAAGGGAAGACATGACTAGTGAACAACTGTTAGTATTAATAGGTGGAAAGTTCTGTGGTATCAAAGGATAGTTGGACTAAGTAAACTGTAAAGATAGAATTTGGGTGTTCAGAATGTGGGATTTTTGGAAATGATGTAAATCATAGGTAATGTCCATAGGAGTTTTGAGTGTGGTAAAGAAAAAAATTATTGGCGTTAAGGAGGTTAAGCAACAAGGGTTTTGGATGGAGTAATGACAGAAAGAGTGGTGGATCAGTAGCTAGATGCTAAAATCCTTAGAGAAGGAGGAGTGTGATGAGAATGTTGGTAGATGACAGTAATAAGGAGGTTACTTCCTTTGCCATTCCTTCCCTGTCCCACAGGTCAGTTTATACCCTATCAGATGCTCCTGCTGAATCCTATATAATTCCTCTGTAGCCCTCATTACACTTATTTGGTGTAGGTTACCAAGAAGGCAGGGCCAGGTTTGTCTTGTTGATTACCCTATCTCCAGTGCCTGTTGAAAGCCTCACATATAAGCTTTTAGAAGTTTACATGAGTAAATGGCCATCTAAGATACTCCAATGGTCCCACACCATCTGGAGCAAGGGAGAATGAAGAAAACCGAAGGTAGAAGAGAAAGATTAGCCCAAAGGCCCAATGGGCCGTAACTACCATAGCTTCCACCAGACTGAGTCCAGCACAGCTAGATGGTGCCCGGCTACCACGACCAAATGCTGTGATAGGGATCACAGTAAAGGCTCCTGGACAGAGCTGGAGAAAAATGTGGAACAAAATTCTAAATGACATAAAAAGACCAGACTTACTGGTCTGACAGAGACTAGAAAAACACTGAGAATATGGCCCCTGGCTCCCTTTATTCTCAGTACTGAAGTCACTCCTTAGGTTCACCCTTCATCCAAAGATTAGGCAGGCCCACAAAACAGACAATAATACACATAGCTCAACCATGTATACTAGACTAAATGGGCACAGCAGCCCAGGGGCAAGGATGAGAAGGCAGGAGGAGAATGAAAGCTGGACAAATGGAAATGGGTGACCCAAGGTCAGGAAGGGGAGAGTGTTGACTTGTTGTCGGGTTTGGTAACCAGTGTCACAATACAATATGTATGTTAATTGCTTAATGAGAAACTAATTTGCCATGTAAACCTTCATCTAAACCACACACACATATACACACACTCTCACACACACACAGAGTTTATGTGAACCGTAGAGGAGTCTAGAAGCTTGGTTCTAGCCTCATTCTGTCACTAGCCTTTAACTCTCTTTTTTCTTCTATGAAAGGACAAATTTGAACTACATTGCGTCCAAGGTGACTTCTAACTGTATAATTCTGGTATTTTTCAGTAGTGTTTGTTTCTGACTTAGTTCTTTAGTTTCCTCCAAAAAATAGCTCTGATTTACTTATACTCATTTGTTCTATTTTGTTGTTAGCACAATGTTCCCAGACCCACTGCCATTGAGTTGATTCCAACTCACAGTGACCCTATAAAACAGAGTAAAACTGCACCATAGGGTTTCCAAGGCTGTAATCTTTATGGAAGCAGACTGCCGTGGCTTTCTCCTGAGGATTGGTTAGTGGGTTTGAATTGCTGACCTTTCGGTTAGCAGCTGAGCGCTTAACCGCTTTGCCTCCAGGGCTGCTTTGTAATTAAGATATCAAGACACTGAATAAACAGGTTTTTCAGGAAATGATTGAATTAAAAATTGTTCATGAACTGATTCCTTCTAAACATTTATAAAATATTTTTATTAAGATCAATTTTAGTAAGTCTTACTGAAGAGGGAAGACACAGGTGAGGATAAGTTAAATTAAAATATCTTTGTCCTTATATTTTGCGTATGTATCTACAGTATAGATCAGCAGTACTCAAACTTATGATCTCACTCTTGAAAATTGAGGACCCAGAGAATTTTTTTTTTTAGGTGGGTTATAGCTGTTGATATTCACTGTATTAGAAACTAAAACTGAGAAGCTTAAAACATTTATTAATTCATTTAAAAATAAGATGTAAGGGGTTTATTATTGTTAATGTAACATATTTTATGAAAAAAATTAGTTTTCCAAAACAAAGTTTTATGAGAAGAGTGACATTGCTTTATGTTACTGTTCGGTGATGGCTAATAGAAGGCAGCTAAATTCTTATATGAGCTTCTGCATTCAGCCTGTTGCAAAATTTTATTTTGGTTGAAGTGTCTGAAGAAAATCTGACCTCACACAGATATGTACATAGTTGGAAAAGGGAAGAACATAAAAAGAATTTAATAGCCTGTACACATAATTATGGATAATTCTCTTAGATACTACATCAAAACTGGGCAAGTGGTTGTTTCTCTTGTCTTTTTTTTTTAATACTGAGTTTTAGGTGAAAGTTTACACAGCAAACTAGGTTCCCATTTAACAATTTTTGTATAAATGTTTCCTGATGTTAGTTACATTTTTCTCAATGTGTCAACAGTCTCATTACTTCCAGGGTGGTAGTTTCTTTTCTTTTTTAAAATTTTAATGTACTTTAAGTGAACATTTACATCTCAAGTTAGTTTCTCATTCAAAAATTTATACACATATCGTTTTGTGACATTGGTTACAATCCCCGCAATGTGACAGCATTCTCTGCCTTTCCATCCCAGGTTCCCAGTCAGGGTTGTAGTTTCTTTCTTTTTTTTTTTTTAAGTTGTGCTTTAGGTGAAAGTTCACAGCTCAAGTTTACTTCTCATTCAGAAATTTGTACACATATTGTTTTGTGCCATTGGTTGCAGTCCCCGCAGTGTGACAGCACACTCGCCCTTTCCACTTCGGGCTCCCAGTGTCCATTCAAGGAGGAGTTCCTGTCCCTTTCTGCCTTCTCACCCTGCTTTTGGACAGGAGCTCTGCCCTGTTGAACTAAGAAGCACAATCCTCACATATACTATTTTTTGTTTTATAGTCCTGTCTAATGTTTGTCTGAAGAGTGGACTTCAGGAATGGTTTCATTTCTGGGTTAACAGTATGCCTGGGGGCCATAGTTTTTGGGGCTTCCTCCAGTCTCTGTCAGACCATTAAGCCTGGTCTTTTTATGTGAATTTGAGTTCTGTTCTGCATTTTTCTCCTGCTCTGCCTGGGACTCTCTGTTGTGCTCCCTGTCAAGGAGGTCATTGGTGGTAGCCAAGCACCATCTAGTTCTGGTCCGGTTAGTGGGGTCTCTGGTTCATTTGGTCCTTTAGTCCTTTGGGCTAGTGTTTTCCTTGTGTCTTCATTCTTCTTTTCTCTGAATGGGATGGACCAATTGATGTATCTTAAATGGCTCCTTGTGAGCTTTTAAGACCCCAGATGCCACTCCCCAAAGTGGGCTGTAGAACATTTTCATAATACACTATGTTAGTTGACCTAGATGTCCCCAGAAACTATGGCTCCCAGGTCCTAGCCCCAGCTACTCTGTCCTTCAAAGTGTTTGGATGTGTCTGGGAAACGTCTTTGCTTTTGCTTTGGTCTCCTTGTGCTGACTTCCCTTGTATTGTATACTGTCCTTCCCTTCATCAAAGTTGATCTCTGTCTACTATCTAGTTAGCGATTCCGCTCCCATTCCCTCCCCACTCAGGGTGGTAGTTTCTTAAGGGTTAGTTACAGTGTGGACTCTGAAGTCGGTAAAAATAGTGAACATTTTATACTTCATTACATTAAAATTCATTGCATGGGTCATTTGGAAAATATTTACTGAGATATGAATTTTCTGAATGTTGACATAATTATACAGTATTAAAAAACATTAATATCATCACAGAACTCATCAGAAGTCAAGTACTGAAAAGCTTCTAAACTCATGTTGATGCATGCAAGTTTTTCAAAATTCTAATTTTTGCTTGAAAGCTCATTTTATTATTGGCAACAAATACCGTCATTTGTTTTCTTTGAAGTGACAGGCTCACTTTGTTTATTTTCAGGAAAGTATCTGCCACGCACCCAGCTTTGAATAACCATAGTTTGCTCAGCAGTCGGTTTTGGAAGTACAAATGATGTTCCATGAAAAAAGTGGCCTAGTTAGCTTGCAAATCAGTGGCACAAGTGCTTTTTTGCTAAAGACAACTGTATTACTTAACTCTGCAGCATAAGTGCTTTATGTATACTTCCCATTTTGTTCCACAGAATATTAAAAGACATCTTCTCAAGGGTCAAGACAATAAAATTAATGATTTTCCCTGTTTTATCAAGAACATTTTAAAGTGAAGCTGGCCCTTTTGTTTTCTGTGAGTGCTTGACAGTGAGGAATAAAATAATTACTAGGTGACACTGCTTGATTTTTATTCACCTTTTGAGTTTTACTCTTCTTTGCTTTTGTACTGTTAATGGAAATGTCGACACGGAGAGGAAGACAGTAGCATCTTAGCATTATTACGCATGTAGTTTTGACTGTGTAAATCCCCTGGTAGGGCATTAGGGATCCCCAGGGGTCCACAGACGACACTTTGAAAACCTCTGGTATAGATGATTGGTCCAGTAGACTTAATGTCTTCCTTTTATGGTAATGAGTGTCTGAATTTTTAATATCATTGTTTATTCCTTAGTGTATATTCAGCGTTTCTGATTAAAGTAGCTTGAATGAATACCTCATAAAAACATAAATTTCCTTTGTTAGGAATCCTCTTGGCATTGTATATACTCTGCTAATTATTTTGAATAGTTTTTACTATTAGGGGCCATATTAATACTCTGTATATTTCATATATCAGTAGCACTAATTTTGAAATTAATGTGTTTTTAAAATTTCATATATTTGTTTCCTCTGAATTTCATCCACACCACAAATTTAATAGTTTGAATAAATTTATTTGAGTCATAGACTGTCATTAAAATCCTATGGTTTTTAGGAAGCAGTAAGAAATACTAATTTTAATTTTAAAATGACATTGTAATCATTCATGTCTGATTTAAGTTTGAAATTAGGTTTGAAGAAATCTATTATTGCTATTTTATCCATGGGACATGTCTTCCTTTTTTGTACTAATGTGTTTATATCTTAAAAAATAAAAGCCCAGCTAGAGTGGGAAGAAAACACCCTTTTGTCTTAACGGTTCTCTGGCATTTTTCCTTCCATTATATTATTTTTATGTTTTTCATGAAAAAAGGCTTCAAATTAATTCATTTCCCTTTCAAACTATTTCTCTTTCAAAAGATTGAGAAACCTTTTATTTTTCAGCTCCATGTTCCATTAGGATTAATAATATTCAGATTTTGCTTTGAATAGTGGGAAGACAAACTGGTGAAGCTCTCATTCTTTCTGAACAATCAGAGAATGCCTTAGAGATCCCAAAGATTACTGGCAAAATTTTACAGGATCCCAAGTTGGAACAGTAGTAGTTGTAAGAAATGCTCAGTAAAATATGTGTAAACTGTGTATAGCACACTTCACAGTATGACAGAATATATTATTTAGTCTGTCACCTATTCAGTTATTCAACAACTTATTACCTATTATGTGCCAGGCTGTTTTGTCAGTCAGATATAATGGCTGCTCTCAAGGGACTTATAGTCAATCTCCCCCACTAATCAAATAAATCAGAAATTATGATAAATTTTATCTAAGGAAGATACATATTGACGTGAGAGTATATATCAGGGGCCTCAGCCTAGCTTGGCATGTCAAAGAAGTAAGGCTGGAGTTGAGATCTGCATGGTGAATATATGTTAATCCAGAAACTGGAGGGGGGGGTTGAGGGGTGGGTAGGGAGAAAGAAAAGCATCCCTCCTACCAGGGAGCAAAACTTGGTGGCACAGTGGTTAATAGCTATGGCTGCTAACCAAAAGATCAGCAGCTGGACTCCTTGGAATCCCTATGGTGGGGCAGTTCTCCTCCGCCCTACAGGGTCGCTTTGAGTCAGAATTGCCTCGATGGCAGTGGATTTTCTTTTTTTTTTTTGGTACCAGGGAACATCATTTGCACAGGTCCAAAGTGGTTTTGAACAAGTTATAGACCAGAGTACTTTAGGGCATAGAGAGCAAAAGAAGGGAGAGTGATCAGAGAAGGAGAAGGGTAGGAATCAGATCATAGCCAGGCTTCATAGGTTTTGTTAGGAATTACTGTTGTTTTCCTGAGGCTGATGAGAAGACATCGAAAGTTTAAAGCAATCGGATGACATTTTTACTTGTTAAAAAGATGTCTTTTGTTATAGAGTGGAGAGCAGATTGGAAGGAGCTCGAGAAAAGACTGGGGGGAGTCCAGGAGAATGGCGTGGTCTAGAGGTGATGATAGCTTAGACTACAGTGGTAGTGGGTTGCCTGAAATCTCTGCCTTGAGTCTTGGTGGTTAGGCTGTGACTCTCCCTATTTTTGGTCTAGAAAGAGCAGTATTTGAGGCTATAGCGATATGTTAAAATGAAGTAGTGAGGGAGTGATTCATTCAACAAATAGTTATTAGTTGCCTACTCTATGGAGGGGAGTCTATGCTAGGTACTGTGATGTGGTGGTGTAACGTCTATGTATTACACATAAAGTAGTTATGTAGGGATTAATGAATGATACGTTATAAAGCATTAAATCTAGAGCAAATTGGCCTATGTTATTTATATTTAAATGAGGAAACGTTCTGTTGTAGAAGAAAAATAATTGTTGTTTTTGAAGGGTTTTTAATTTTGGTTTGGGCAGAATTTGTTTATGGAAAGAGAAAATGTCAAGTGGTATTTTTTTTTAAGAGCATCAAAGTAATTAATAAATGAAGACATTCTTGTAAAAGATTCAGGTAAGTGTATTTAAAGTAAAATCTAAACCACCTCTTTCCTCTCTACATATTCTTTTTCATTCCCCTCCCCTCTAACTGTTAAGTTTGCTTTGTATTCTTCCCGTTTTTGTACAAAGGATGTGAGGTGGTTTAGGAAGATTCGCCTGGCAGTGGTGCAGGATGGGCTGGAGAAGGCAGAGACTAGCTGCAGAGTGACCAGTTAGAGGGCTGTTAGGCTTGTCCAGATGTGAAGAGTATTTCTTCAATTAGGCTAGCTACAGTAAGATTGAAAAGGAAGGAATAGATGCAAAGAAAGAACCAGGAAGCCTTGCTGAAGGAAATATGGGTGGTGAGGGAAAGGGCCAAGTCAAAGATGGCTAATACGCCTACAGAAGTTACTTTGCAGTTGCAGAAGTCAATCTGTAGACCTTCTCTTTTTCAGCGGTTAGTACACCGTTGCTTCCTGACACTTTCCAGCTTTTACTCCTCCACAATTGAACTGATTGGCAGAGGAGTGGGTTGGAGACTAGGAATAATGTTTGATTGTTAGCTGGCTGTGTGAGCAGAAGGGGAGAGAGGGAGGAGGGAGCAAAGGGACTCCGAGGTCTCAGGCTGTACTATTGTAGCAGGAGGTTGAAGTGCAAGTATCTCTTTCTAATGTTAATTTTGCTAGTCTGTTACAATTGTTTGCATTATAGGTTGTTGGCATTTTTATATATTTAGAGTCATTTTTATAACTAATCTCAGAATATATATTACTTATATTTGGATCAAAAACTTTGTCCCTCTTTGGAAGGAACTTTTAGAGAGAATTTTAAGAAACAGTGCAGTTGCAGTATTTGGGAACTCAGGGAAGGTGTCCCCGAAAGAGTGAGTTTAGCTGAACCATGAGTTCAGGGTTGAGGGGAAGGGAAGTTTGGGAGGCCAGGGATACAGGTAGTAGGAATGGCATCTACAGCCAGGCATATTTGGGAGAGCTACAGGTAGTTTTTTTTTCGGGGGGCTTTTTCTGGATACAGGTAGTTTGCTGTTGATAGTGTCAGATATGCTATCTGCATCTCAGGATATAAGGAGACGTTGTCCCAGTCAAAAACATACCTGAACTGCTGTCACTAAAATGTTCAGCGTTTGCCACGTTTTAATACACAGAGAAGCCATGTTTTAACACTGGTAAGATGTAATTGTGCTTTTGCTGTGTCCTCATGTATATCCTGTTCCTTTGTCTGGACACATTTAGCTGCATAAATGCAGGAAAAAAGAGTTACAGGCCTGAACGAATCACTTTTATATGAACCAAGTGTTATAACTTGGGGCCTGCTTGCATTAATGGATTTATTATTAGCGTTTATTAATATCTCATGGCCTATAGGGCAACTTATCTCCAATTCAGTTGTGCATTTCTTCTGCCCCCCCCCCCCAAAAAAAAAAGGCAGCATGGTACTGTATATAGGCAAACTCTGCCACTTTAGATTTTTTGTGGGGGGGGAGGTGGAGGAGGTGTAGTGTTGTACGAAGGGAAAGGTGGGAGGAGCAAGTATATCATGTATTTATGTCACTGGGAAGAAGCAATAAAACATTCCTTTACAGTCATACAGAAGTCTTAGGGAGCAGTTTGCTTCCACCAAGATGTTTTGACCTGATGGACACTATAAATCGTATAACGATCTTGTTTCCCTTTATCTTTCTGACTTCATGGAGATCAGAGCCCAACTTATGGCTCCAATTTATTATGCAGTACTCTGTGGGCTGCGTATTAACCTCCCACCTTTGTCTTTTATGTTATTGAATATCCTGATTTTTGTCTTGTGTATTTTTGTGTTTTGTTGTACACATTTTTGTACTGTTATAATAATAACCCTGCTCTAGACCAAAGCAGTGAGGACCTTTTTGGGGGAAGGGACAGTTGGGTCTGGCTGGGGCTTTGGAATTGTTTTTTAAAAGTGCACCAGGTGGTGCTGATGCTCACCTAGGGTTGGGAATCACTGTGCTAGAGCAGTAGTGGCCAAACATTTTACGTAAAGAGCCAGGTGGCACATAGTTTAGGCTTTGGAAGCCCTGGTGGCGTAGTGGTTAAGTGCTACGGCTGGTAACCAAAAAAGGTCAGCAGTTCGAATCCACCAGGCACTCCTTGGAAACTCTGTGGGGCAGTTCTACTCTGTCCTGTAGGGTTGCTGTGAGTTGGAATCAACTTGATGGCAGTGAGTTTGGTTTTTTTTGTTTGCAGGCCATATATGGTCTCTGTCACAAATACTCAAATCTGCCATTGTAGCAAAAAAGCCATAGACAGTATGTAAATGAATGAGTGTGGTTATGTTCCAATAAAACCTTATATACAAAAACAGAGGGGGGCAGTATTTGGCCCAAGGGTCATAGTTTGTTGACCAACCCCTGTTCTAGAGTCTGAACTTTTAATTACTATGCTGTAGTACCTCTCATGGTAGTAGCTGCTGGTGGACCAAAACTGTACTTGAGGTAACACACTGAAATGAATGATTTTCTTTTTAATGCTGTTGTACCCCTCTAACTGATATTTAGATTTCTAGGTGGTTAAATTATTTATTTACCTTGGATTTAGTGTGATAATTTTTTTTTTTTTTTTGGCTTTAACAGAGAAACTTACTTTCTCATAGTTTAGGAGGTTAGAAGTCCGAATTCAGGGTGCCAGCTTCAAGGGAAGGCTTTCTCTCTCTGTCGACTCTGCGGAAGGTCCTTGTCATTCATCTTCCCCTGACCTAGGAGCTTCTCAGTATAGGGACCCTGGGTCCAAAGCGTTCACGTGCTTCTGGCTCTTCGTGATTGGTGGTAATGAGGTCTCCTTCCTTTCTGCTTGAATCTTTCTTTTTTTTTTTTTGCTTGTACTTTAGATGAAGGTTTACAGAGCAAACTAGCTTCTCATTAAATAATTAATGTATGTATTGTTTTGTGACATTGGTTGCTGACCCCACGACATGTCAACACTCTACCCTTCTCAACCTTAGATTCCCCATTACCAACTTTCCTGTCCTCTGCTGCCTTCTCATCCTTGACCTTGAGCTGGTGTGTCTATTTAGTCTTGCTTTGTTCTATGGTCCTGTCTAATCTTTGGCTGAAGGGTGAACCTCAGGAGTGGCTTCATTACTGAGCTAAAAGGGGGCCATACTCTCAGGGTTTATCCAGTCTCTGTCGGCCTAGTAAGTCTGTTTTTTTTTTTTTTTCGTGTGTGTGTGAGTTAGAATTTTGTTCTACGTTTTTCTCCAGCCCTGTCCAAGACCCTCTGTTGTGAAATCTGTCAGAGCAGTCGGTGGTGGTAGCCGAGCACCATCTAGCTGTGCTGGACTTAGTCTAGTGGAGGCTGTGGTAGCTGTGATCCACTAGTCCTTTGGACTAATCTCTCCCTGTGTCTTTGGTTTTCTTCATTCTCCCTTGCTCCAGATGGTGTGAGACCAGTGGAGTATGTGATAATTTATTAATAAAATATTTTTCCCTCTTTGGTGTCTTTCTTTTTTCAATTTTATAACCTATTTGTGTGAACAGAATGTCCCTCTGTTCACATTCCAGATTTTTGGAATAGCTAAAGAATGACTGCATCTCAAATTTTTTAGAATTGCTGTAATTTAGAAAATTCAGTTGATTTCAATAGATTTGTTAATTGATTCTTAAACTTTTATAATTCCTGTACTTAGTACATAACAGTCTAAGAAATTAGGAAAAAAGTAATTCATCAGGTAGTCTCAGACTGGTCCTGATTTTTGGTTTGGAAAATGTGATTATTGAATCACTGGGCTGGGATAGCCAAGACTGATTCTGTGAGGCTGTATTGTGAGCTGATATAATCGAGGAAATAGGCAGAATCAGTGGTAGGACAAGGTACTTTTGCTGGTATTTATAGAAAGTTTTTTTTTTTTTTTTTAAGTGGAAGTATTTTGTTTTCCCCACGTCAACTAATTAAGGATGGTACTGAATGTGAGAGTATTAACTATCACTCTATCTAGTGGTTTTAAAAAGAAGCTTTATATTGCTTAAGTAATATTCTAACAAAGTCACATTTATTTGGGTCTGAATTAAAGGTGTGAATTTGTTACTTTAATGAGTAATAACTGTGAAAAGTGTTAGTGTTTAATTTTTGTTTCTTTCATTCGTAGAACCCCTATATGGAAAATAAATTGTTTCATAGATCAAAAAGATTTTTAACTGTCTTGAAAAAGTCACCTTCCTCACTCTCCTCTCTCTTCCCTTCCAGTAAATTAAAATTCATGTGGTACATAAATTAGTTATTAAGGACTTGGAGTAGTTCATGATAGAGGAAATTACATACTTTAGTAATTCCAGTCGCCCACATTAGAACTATAGTGTACCTTGTTCACTCTTAGAATTATAAACTGGGAGCCAATGTGCCATAGTGGAAAGACCGTGGCCTTTGGAGATACAATGGCTCTATTCCTCCCTAACAGTGTCTAAAGATTTCTTGCTTGTATATGGTACAGACTACCTATTGCAGCAGAATCCTTGTCTTTATTCTTGTGTCCTCTCCCCATTTCCTCAATACAGTTTACAACTGCAGCTGATGTGATATTTCTAAAACCAGCCATGCCTCTTTCTTCCTGAAAACCCTTCAGGGGCTCCCCATTAACCTCAGGATGAAATCCAAATTCTTTAATATGGCTCTGGAAAGGCTGGGAGTTCTCCAGCCTTTGTTGTATATTCTCCCATTGGGCCTGCTGGACTAATTAGGCTCACTTACTCAAAGCTAGTGTTCTTGTTGTTCATTTCATTCTGCTTGGAACCCTATCTTCTGCTCCTTGCCCTTTACCTTCCCTCCTCCTCTCATACCCCAAGCAGTTTCTGTTGTTCAGAAAATTAGGTAAAATGAAGTCTCCATAACTCAAGTTAACGTTACAAGGTGAAGAGCTGTTTAAAGACCACTGGACTAGGATTCAGACCTGGGTTCTAGTCCTAGCTCTTACGTTTACCAGCTAGTGGTATCTTTGGTCATATTAGTATCTCTGAATTTTATTTTGTGCCTTCATCTGTGAAACCAGGATATCCGCTTAGTTAATGGTATGAAAGTGCTTTGAAAACGAAATTATTATGCATAACTGTAGGGTCGCTATGAGTTAGAATCAATTCGGTGACAATGGGTGTGGTACTCTTAGAAGTGTTACTATCAAGTGTATATTTGGAATATTTGTAAGAAGGCAGTATTTCCTGACTGTTTGAGGAGAAAGGTTAAAATATAATTGTCTTTCGGAAAGGACAAACTAGACTGATTACTTAGGTAGCATTTTAATGAATAACACAATCAGCTGTAAATTAGTGGACTAGTTCAGAAAAGTGGATCAGTAATTTGGAAGTTGTCTCAATAGATTTTTGGTTTTTATGTCTAGGGATATTATTATAAATTATTACTTTCAAATACAGCGAAGATATGTTTTGAGCCACTCACCCCCTCATGTGAAAGTTCAATCATTTAGGGTGCATTTGGCTATAAGTAACAAAACCCAACTCAGTTAGGCTTAAACGATAAGGCACATTTATTAGTATTCCACATGATGAGAAATTCCAAGGTAGAGTTGCCCGAGGATTGGCTAATTCTTCAGTTTCATCAGAGATTCAAGTTCTTTCCCTTTTCCCCTAACTTCACCCTCGTTGGAAGCCCTGGTGGTGCAGTAGTTAAAATGCTTGCCTGCTAACCAAAAGGTTAGTGATTTGAACCCACCAGTAGCTCTGTGGGAGAAAGATATGGCAGTTTGCTTCTGTAAAGACTGTTGTTGTTGTTGTTAGGTGCCATCGAGTTGGTTCTGACTCATAGCAACAACAGAACGAAACACTGCCCTGTCCTGCGCCATCCTTAAAATCGTTATGCTGGAGCTCATTGTTGCAGCTACTGTGTCAGTCCACCTTGTTGAGGGTCTTCCTCTTTTCCGCTGACCCTATAGTTTGCCAAGCATGATGCCCTTTTCCAGGGACTGAACCCTCCTGACAACATTTCCAAAGTATGTAAGATGCAGTCTTGCCATCCTTGCTTCTAAAGAGCATTCTGGTTGTACTTCTTCTAAGACAGATTTGTTTGTTCTTTTGGCAGTCCGTGGTATATTCAGTGGAAACGCTGGTGGTGTAGTGGTTAAGTGCTATGGCTGCTAACCAAAGGGTTGGCAGTTCGAATCTGCCAGGCGCTCCTTGGAAACTCTATGGGGCAGTTCTACTCTGTCGTATAGGGTCGCTATGAGTCAGAATGGACTCGACGGCACTGGGTTTGGTTTTTTTGGTAACACCACAATTCAAAGGCGTCAGTTCTTTGGTCTTCCTTATTCATTGTCCAGCTTTCACGTGCACATGATGGGATTGAAAATACCATGGCTTGGGTCAGGCGCACCTTAGTATTCAAGGTGACATCTTTGCTTTTAAACACTTTAAAGAGGTCCTTTGCAGCAGATTTACCCAGTGCAATGCGTCCTTTGATTTCTTGACTGCTGCTTCCATAGGTGTTGATTGTGGATCCAAGTAAAATGAAATCCTTGACAACTTCAATCTTTTCTCTGTTTATCATGATGTTGCTCATTGGTCCAGGTGTGAGGATTTTTGTTTTCTTTATGTTGAGGTGCAATCCACACTGAAGGCTGTGCTGTATGATCTTCATTAGTGAGTGCTTCAAGCCCTCTTCACTTTCAGCAAGCACAGTTGTGTCATTTGCACAATGCAGGTTGTTAATGAGTCTTCCTCCAATCCTGATGTCCCGTTCTTCTTAATGTAGTCCAGCTTCTTCATCATTTGCTCTGCATACAGATTGATTAGGTATGGTGAAAGGATACAATCCTGGTGCACACCTTTCCTGATTTTAAATCACTCAGTATCGCCTTGTTCTATCCGAACAACTGCCTCTTGATCTCTGTAGAGGTTCCTCATAAGCACAGTTAAGTGTTCTGGAATTCCCATTCTTCGCAATGTTATCCATAATTTGTTATGATCCACAATGTTGAATGCTTTTGTGTGGTCAGTAAAACACAGGTAAACGTCCTTCTGGTATTCTCTGCTTTCAGCCAAGATCCATCTGACATCAGCAATGATATCCCTGGTTCCACATCCTCTTCTGAGACAGGCCTGAATTTCTGGCAGTTCCTTGTCGATATACTGCTGCAGCTGTTTTTGAATGATCTTCAACAAAATTTTGCTTGCATGTGATGTTAATGATATTGCTCTATAATTTCTGCATTCAGTTGGATCACCTTTCTTGGGAATAGGTATAAATATGGATCGCTTCAAGTCAGTTGGCCAGGAAGCTGTCTTCCATATTTCTTGGCATAGGTGAGTAAGTACCTCCAGTGCTGCATCTGTTTGTTGAAACATCTCAGTGTATATTCCGTCAGTTCCTGGAGCCTTGTTTTTTGCCAGTGCCTTCAGAGCAGCTTGGACTTCTTCCTTCACTACCATCGGTTCCTGATTGTATGCTACCTTTTGAAATGGTTGAACATCGACTAACTCTTTTTGGTATAATGACTCTGTGTATTCCTTTCATCTTCCTGCATTGTTTAATGTTTTCCCTGTAGAATACTTCACTATTGCAACTTGAGGCTTGTAGAGATTACAGCCTTGGAAACCTTATGGGGCAGCTCTGCTCTGTCCTACAGGGTTGCTATGAGTCGGAATTGACTCCATGGCAATGGGTTTGGTTTTTTTTTCCCACCCTTATTGGGGTGATAGTGAAGTAGTATTAGCCTTATCTTTAGTCCATTGATATCTGCAAGATTGTTGCAATAAAAATGTTACGTGATCATTGTAGAACATTTGGAAATGTCACGAAAGGATAAGGATGAAAACACAAATTAGCCATAATCCAACTGTTAGCATGCTATTGTATGTCACTGAATTATTTATCTGGTGCATTGATTTGTACAGGTATTAATTATACCAAACAAAAGTAGGTTGTGCTATATATGCAGTTGGAAACCCTGGTGGCGTAATGGTTAAGAGCTACAGCTACTAACCAAAAGGTTGGCAGTTCGAATTCATCAGGTACTCCTTGGAAACTCTATGGGGCAGTTCTGCTCTGTCCTGGAGGGTTGCCATGAGTCAGAATCGACTCAACGGCAGTGGGTTGTTTTTTTTTTTTTTTGCATATGCAGTTACATATTCTGTTTTTTCCTCTGTTAAGATTATAGCAAGAGAATCCCCAATATTCTTAGTAAAAATAGTCATGATTATTGAAGTAATAGTCACTGAAAATACTGGATACATAAAAATGTAATGATATATTTGCTTTTATATTTTTTCTGTTTGTGTGTATGTATACATATTTCTTTTTACAAAACCAGATACGTAGTATAATAATTTTAACTTGTTTTTGTCACCAAATGTTTTATACAGCTTTTATCACTCATACTCCTTCTACTTTGCTTCTTTACTTTCAGAAGCCCACATCTATGACCTCATGAAGAGTTCTGCTTCACTGAAGAAGAAAAAACTTAGGTCTAGTCTAGAGGTAGTTCTACATGATATGGTGATAACCACCTGAAAATGGACGTTTATAGCACTATAGCCACACTCATGGTGACCCTGAAGGGTAGTGGTGAAGGGAAATTCCCCCAGTGAGCAGAACTTTGAGCAGTGCATGTAGTTATTCATTTTGCCTGGAAGGAGAGAGGCTAGAGATGTGTATCTTCTCTGATTCATAGCAATGGCTAATGGTTGGGCTGAATCATTATGGACTTGGAAGCAACATGATGGAAAGTGGGGGAATAGGTATGTGGATATACTTCTGAATGGTCACAGAGTGATATTTGTATCCCCTGTGAATACCCATCAAAGAGCAACCTCAGCAGAGGAGGATCTTAATAATCAGGTGGACAAGATATCATCTCTCTAGATTTCACTCCCTTTCCCCAGCCACTCCTATCTTTGTGCAGTGGGCTTATTAAAAACAGGCCATGGTGGCAGGCATGGGAGTTACACATGTTCTCAGCAGTATGTACTTCCACTCACCAAGACTGACCTGGCCACTGCTACTGCAGATTGAACAGCTTGCCCATAGCAGAGAGCCAACATTGAGCCCCTAATATAGCACCATTCCTCTGGAGGGACCACCAGCCAAACATCTAGTGGCAGATTACTTACACTGGACCATTCCATCATGGAAATGGAAAGGACAGCACTTTGTTCTCACTGGAATAGTTACTTACTGTGGATATGGATTTACCTTTTCTGCCTGCATTGATTCAGCCAAAACTATTATTCGTGACTTTCAGAATGCCTTGTTTATGTCGTGGTATTCCATACCTTACTGCTTTTGACCAGGGAAATCATTTTACAGCAAGTGAAATTTGGCAGTGGGCTCATACTTGTGGAATTCCTGGTCCTATCATGTTCCCTATCACCCTTAAGTAGCTGAACTTATAAAACAGTGGAATGGCCTTTTGAAGACTCAGTTATTGTACCAGCTGGGTGATAACTCTGCAGTGCTGGAATGGTGTCCTCTGAGATGTGATTTATACTGTTCTGAATCAGCAACCAGTGTGTGGTGGTGTTCCACTTGTAGCCAGGACTCACAGGTCAGGGAATCAAGGGGTGGAAATGGAGTGACTCCTCTCACTATTACCCCTAATGATCCACTATAAAGATTATTGTTCCCTTCTTCCACAACTCTGAGCTATGCTAGTTTAGACTTCACAACTCCAAAGAGAGGAATCTTTTATTGGGGAACCCAGCATTGGTTCTGTTAAACTGGAAGTTGAGCACCTGACTACTTTAGCCTCCTCATGCCAGTGAAGTAACAGGTAAAGAAGGCGATTATTATATTAGGGTGATTGGTCTTGACTCTCAAATAAAAATTGGGTTGATACTACACAGTGGGAGTAAAAAGAAATATGTGTAGAATACAAAAGATCCTCTAGAGTATCTCTTAGCACTCTTAAGTGCTATGATAAAAATTAATGGAAAACTACAATTATGCAGTATAGGCAGGGCTGCTTACGGCAGAGGAGGTTTGGGTCACCCTACGAGGCAAGGAACATGAACCAGCTGAGGTACTTGCTGAGTACAAAGGGAATAAGTAATGAATAGTGTTTTTGTTAGGTGCTGATGAGTTGATTCTGACTCATAGCAACCCTGTGTACAACAGAATGAAACTGGATTCTGCACCATTCTCATGATCATTGCTATGCTTGAGCCTATCATTGCAGCCACTGTGTCAGTATATCTTATTGAGGGTCTCCCTCTCTTTCGTTTACCCTCTCCTTTACCAAGCATGATGTCCTTCTCCAGGGACTGGCTCCTCTTGATAATATGTCCAAAGTATGTGTGATGAAGTCTCGCCATCTTTACCTCCACGGACATTTTAGCTGTACTTCCTCCAAGACAGATTTGTTCATTCTTTTGGCAGTCCATGGTATAGTCAATACTCTTCGCCAGCACCATAATTCAAAGGCATCATTCTTTGATCTTCCTTATTCCTTGACCAGCTTTCACATGCATATGAGGCAATTGAAAATACCATGGCTTGGGTCAGGTGCACCTTAGTCCTCAAAGTGACATCTTTGCTTTTTAACACTTTAAAGAGGTCTTTTGCAGCAGGTTTGCCCAATGCAAATACATCATTTGATTTCTCGACTGCAGCTTCCATAGGTGTTGATTGTAGATGCAAATAAAGTGAAATCTTGACAACTTCAATCTTTTCTCTGTTTATCATGATATTACTATTGGTCCGGTTGTCAGAATTTTTGTGTGCTTCATTTTCTTCTTTTCTTCAGTAACCCATACTGAAGGCTGCAGTCTTTGGTCTTTGTCAGTAAGTACTTCAAGTCCACTTTGCTTTCAGCAAGCATGGTTGTGTTATCTGCATATTGCAGGTTGTTAATGAGTCTTCCTCCAATCCTGATGCTATGTTCTTCTTCGTATTACCCAGCTCCTCGGATTATTTGCTTGGTGTACAGATTGAATAAGTATGGTGAAAGGATTCAACCCTTATACATACCTTTCCTGACTTTTAACCATGTAGTATCTGCTTGTTCTATTCAAACGACTGCTTCTTGGTCTATGTACAGGTTTCTCATGAGCACAAGTAAGTGTTCTGGAATTCCCGTTCTTTACAATGTTATCCATAATTTATTATCATCCACACAGTTGAATGCCTCTGCATAGTCAATAAAACACAGGTAAACATCCTTCTGGTATTCTCTGCTTTCAGCCAAGATCCGTCTGATATCAGCAGTGATATCCCTCACCCTCTTCTGAATCCAGCTTGAATTTCTGGCTGTTCCCTTTCAGTGTACTGCTGCAACCACTTTTGAATTATCTTCAGCAAAATTTTACTTGCCTATGATTTAAAAAAAAAAAATTAATGATATTAATGATAAATGTCCGATAATTTCCGCATTCTGTTGGATCACCTTTCCTTGGAATGGGTACAAATATGGATCTTTTCCAGTCAGTTGGCAAGGTAGCTGTCTTCCAAATTTCTTGGCATAGATGAGTGAACAAACACTTCCAGTGCTAGATAGTAGGAGAAAAAAAATTTTTAAATACCGGCTTTGACCTCATGACCATTTACAGAATGAAGCCTCTAGTAGTTATTTCTTCCATACTTTATTTTTTGTATATGTATTAATCAATTTTTCTCCCTCCCACCCCTGCTCAGTTCTCCTATATCTAACATAGAGATGTGTTAATAGTGGTTAACCTTATATTTAACCTTACGTGGTTAACCTTAAGTTACCGGATATCAAAGGGGAAGTATGATTCAGCTAGAAAAGGAATGAACATTACGCAAAGAGAGAAAGTAAACTTTGTACCTTATTTTGGGGAGTTAGCATGTTTTTGGAACCCTAGAAGCATAGTGGTTAAGAGCTATGGCTGCTAACCGAAAGGTCGGCAGTTTGAATGCACCAGGTGCTTCTTGGGAACTCTATGGGGTAGTTCTACTCTGTCCTATAGGGTCGCTATGAGTTGTAATATACTCGATGGCAATGGGTATAGCATGTTTTTGTTCCTATCAAGGATAGTTGTATCATGTTAAACTGAAGCATGATCTTGCTGTTGTCCTTATTCAGGAGTTATTATGGTTGTAAAGTTAAATCTGATATGTGTATATATACCATATTATCAGAGTGTACTGTGGTGGTTTGTACTATGTCAGTTTACATAAGCTGGAGTTATGTGTCCCAGAATCCTCTTTCCTTTATGGTCGCAGGTTAGAATTAGCCAAAACAGAAATTTATGTAAACAAATACTCGTTATCCTCTGAAGGTTTTTATGGTTAGATGCAGTGAGAGATGAAAAGATGCTGGTGAGTTCCAGCTTGACCTTGCTTTCTTGTGCTCTGTGTTTTAGTTATCTAGTGCTGCAATAACAGAAATACCACAAGTGGATGGCTTTAACAAAGAGAAATTTATTTCTTAACAGTAAAGTAGGCTAAAAGTCCAAATTGAGGGTGTCAGCTCCAGGGAAAGGCCTTCTCTCTGTGTTGGTCTTCTCACCAGTCTTCCCCTGGACTAGCAGGGACCCTGGGTCCAAAGGACTCGCTCTGCTCCTGGCACTGCTTTCTTGGTCGTATGAGGTACCCCCTCTCTGCTTGCTTCCCTTTCCTTATATCTTCAGAGATAAAAAAGTGGTGCAGGCTATACCCCAGGGAAACTCCGTTTACATTGGATCAGGGATGTGACCTTAGTAAGGGTGTTACAGCCCCACCCTAATCCTCTTTAACATAAAATTATAATCATAAAATGGAGGACAACCATACAATATTGGGAATCATGGCCTAAGCAAGTTGACACATATTTTTGGGGGACACAATTCAATCCATGACATTCCATCCATTGGTCCCCCAAAAATCACATCCTTGCAACATGCAAAACATACTCAGCCCATCATATCATGGCAAAAGTCTTAACTTCAAGTCCAAAATCCAAAAATTCCACTTCATCTGTGAAATCTGGAGTACAAACATACAGTGACAGAATAGGCACAAACTAGACATTTACATTACAAATGGGAGAAACTGGAGGAAAAGAAGGGATAACAGGCACCAAGCAAGTTAGCAGAACACAATACATTAGCTCTCAATGCTTTGAAAATAATCCTCTGTTCTCTGGGACAATTTACGCAATGGCCCTGCCTTCCAGACTGTAGGTATTGGCCACACTCTCCTGATTCTGAGTGGAGGCCCTTGGCCCTGGGCTTCACCTCCGCCATCCAAGCTCACCGGGACAGCAAGTCTGCTCCCTCGGCTTTAGACACACCATTCTGCTAGTCCCTCTGTGTGGTGACTCCATCCCTAGAAACATGAGAAGCCAAGGCTCCACCCTTTGAAACCCCTGAGGTCATGGCTGTACCTTCTGAGACTGAGGCAACTCGGCATCTTGTGTTCCTTGTCTCTTCAGCTTCTGCTTCCTGGTTTCTTGGCCTCTTGGCTCTTTGGGCCTCATATCTGCATCTGCCCTGCTGGGGCAAATGTTCCAAAGCTCTGTAGCTCCACCAATAAGTGCCTGGAGACACCCCACTCTGCCAGGAAGCCTCTTGCGCACAGGCACTCAGCTCTCTTGCTCCGTGGGTTGGCAAGCCTAGCTCTACTGATAAGTGCCCAGAGGCACCCCACTCCACCCTGAAGCCTCTTGTGCACAGGCACTCAGCTCTCTTGCTCTGTGGGTCGGCTCCAGCATAATGTTGCCCTGGTCTCCTGGTTCTGCTGCTGGTCCTCTGCCACTGCCGCTCCTCTATCCATTCACAGTTTCAAAACTACCTCCACATTTTAGGTATCTATTAGAGCAGCACCCCACTCTCGGTACCAAATCTTGTCTTAATTATCTGTGTTCCTGACTTTTTCATGATTACAGACATTTTAATTAACAGCGGCTTTAGAAAAAAAAAAAAAATTTTTTTTTTTTTTTTTTTCAGGCTACCCATCATGGTGGCAGACCTACAGAGGCACAGCTTACCAGATCTCTCCATGAGGCTTTCTTTTGCAGTCCCATTTCTGCTGATAGACATGATTGGCTTCTCAGTTTGACTAGTGGATGACTCTTGGATCCTCTGACTTCCCTTTTGGACTCTACTACTTCCCCTGCTATTCCCCTAATTGTGTAGGGTAAAATTCTATAATAAATTCCTTATTCTGTAACTTACAGTAGTTCTTCCCTATTTGAATTTTGACTTGATTTTTATTGGCTACATGGTATTCCGATATATGAATATTTTTTTATCCTCTGTCACTGGCCATTTAGATTTAGATTATATTCTGTTTTCTTTTGCTGTTATAAACAAACGTGGCATGGATACCCTGGAACATACAGTTTTTTTGCACTTGAGCATTTATTTCTTTAGGGTAGATTCCTAGAAGTGAAGAGTATCTACTTTTTTAAAGAACTGTGATGCATATTATCTAATTGCCCTCTCCAGCAGTATGTGAGAATGGAATGCTTGCCTAGCTACACTCTTGATCATCATGACTCTTCCAGCTTAATTTCCTTTAAGAAGAAATAAAATTACATGAGAAGATAGTTAACATGGAGGGAGTAGTAGAAGGAAGTTAAGTGCCTTGGACTAAAAATATATTCTGTCAGTAATATTTAAATATGTAACTAATTTTATGTTTAAATGTGGTTCCCCCTTTTGGAACTAGGTTTTTCCAGGTTTTGCATTATGCCTGTTTTTTAAATATGTCTTCTCATGTAGTAGAGTTGATGATAAAGGAGCTAGCCTGAGGAAAGTGTCATTGACTTAGGCTACAATTATGATAAAACTTAAAATTGTAGTGGCTAATTATCTAGTTGTTGGAAATGCCCTGGGGTTGTAAATTGACTTGTGACGGTTTAAACACCTATTCTACGTTGGTGTTGAATTTGGAATTTTGTGTGCTAACTATAATAGCAGTTGACTGTTTTGTGTTAAAGAAGAGAGTGTGCCACGAGTCCCATTCCTGCCCACCAAAGCTGTGTGTCATACCAGGAAGCACAGGCTTCCCCTAGATTTTGCTGGGAATGAAAGGGAACTCGGAGGGCTCATAGGCCTGTTAGCAGTTGTTTAAGCTGGAGGAGGTAGGGAGGAGCTGTGCTAAAGTTTACAGAGACCAGGTCTCAATCTGAATTGTTATGTAAAAAATTATTCTTTTTGCTGGATACTTGCCATAACCTGGTAGGGTTTCTTTTTATTTAGTTTTCACTTTTATTGCAATGGAAATTCTGTTGGAGAAAATTGGATCCTTTCGGTGTTAGCTAGGTATTGAGAATACATGCATACCCTAATCCCCATGACTCCCTGCTTATTAATAAGTTTATTTGTCAGTAGTAAACTAGCATTTGGCCTGTGTGCTATTTTTTTCTTTAATACTCTTACCCCTCTCCACAAAGTGATTGTGGTTTCTTCTGGAAAGTTTCTCAGGTGTCAAGCCCTTAGATTCACTTCCAGCAAAGTAGATGTTTTATCTTGTGTATTTTATGATGTATAAAATTCTTTTCCAGTTACAGGTATTAAAAATTGAAATTTGAATCCTTCCTATTAGTATTAACATGCTTCCTTTTTAAAAAGGCCTTTAAACTAAGAAATGTTCCTTATATATTTCATCACCTCTAAGAGCCCTGCCATCCCCCACCCTCCCATTTTAACATCTCTGAAATTGGGATGGATTTTACAGTTGATGATGTTTTTGAAAATCTGTCAGGCAGGAAGCAGTCATAGCATAGTTATTGTCTGCACATATTGAACTTGGATGTTTTTCCTGGTTGCTTAACCAAATAACTGCAACCTTGAACTTTTGGTTAACAAATCATTTAAGGATGACTTGAGGAAGGAATAGAGTACTGGTTTTTGTCTTAAAGTCTTTTTTGACACTTTCTGGTAAGATAAAGAAAGTGTCAGCATCAAAACTTGCAAAATTATTGTTGGCAGCCTGGAAAAAAGTCCTGGGAATAAGGGTGGAGTGTTCTTTGGAAAGATGTGGTATCACTTGCAGTGGGACGTTCACGGCATCACCAACATAGTTTTCTTGCCACTGTGTTTAATCTGAATCTAACCATGTGGAGACAGTTAGACAAATCTAGGTTGTAGGACTTCCTACAAGAAAACTGGCCTGAACAAACAAACAAAACAAAAAAAACTATGTCGCGAAAGACAAAAAAATGGTCAGGATTGAGGGATGGTGTTCTAGATTTAGGAAGACTAAATAGGCGTGTTACCAGCTACAGTGAACAACCTTTGATTGGATGCTGGATTATACAAAATAAAATAATACAGATCTAAAGATTTTTTTTTTGAAAGTTGGATATATTTGGATATAAACTCTGTTGTTGTTAATTGCCACTGAGTCCAATTCATGATGACCTGATGTATATAACAAACTCTATTTTGTTGTTTTTGTGTGCCGCTCAGTTGATCCCAATTCTTAGTGACCCTGTGTTACAGAGTAGAACTGCCCCATAGGGTTTTCTTGGCTGTAATCTTTATGGAAGCAGATCGCCGGGTCTTTCTTCCATAGAGCAGCTGGTAGGTTCAAACCGCCAACCTGTTGGTTAGCAGCCAAGCACTTAACCATTGGGCTACCAGGGCTCCTTAACAAACTCTATAAACCAAATCAGACCCTCTACTGTCGAGTTGATTCCGACTCGTAGTGACCCTATAGGATAGGATAGAACTGCCCCATAGAGTTTCAAGACTATAAATCTTTACGGAAGCAGATTGCCACACGTTTCTCTTGTGGAGCCACTGGTGGTTTCAAACTACAGACCATTAGGTTAGCAGCCAAGTGCTTTAATCACTGCACCACCAGGCTCCACAAACTATACTAGGTAATTATGAAATGGTCTTAAGTTTTTAGCTGTGTAATATTGTGGCATTGTAGGGGAGAATGTCTTTGTTCTCAGGAATTACATGCTAAAGTATTTAGGAGTGAAGTTTCATGATACCCACAACTTTGCAATAATTGAAGAAAAAGAGTGCGCATATATCTGAACGGAAGTAAAATATTTAGTGTCTTAAAAAAAAAAGGCAAAAGAGCTGCTGTATTTCCAACTCTTGATGCTAAAGGGGTTTAACATGGGTTTGACAAAGAACTTTAACTACTTTGAGTTGAAAAGAGGTTCTGGAAATTTAAACTCAGTGATAAAGTTTTAGGTGTACCATAACCAATTTATTTCACTACTATCTTATATATGCACGAGTGACCTGTAAAGTTAAACATCTGATTAAATCTAAAAGAACTTTTTCTGTAAGTATAAAATAAATTTTCCTGATAAAAAAGGATTCTGACATAGTCGAAATGACAGGGTTTTTTTCTTTCTAAGTGAGACATAAAAACGGTGCATCTAGCAGTAGTTTGCATGCTGGAGTCATTGAAATTTAGTATATTCTTTGGACTACATTATTATTTAATTTTTATTGTGCTTTAAGTGAGAGTTTACAAACCAAGTCAGTCTCTCATACAAAAACTTACATACACCTGCTATATGCTCCTAGTTAATCTCCCTCTAACTGAGACAGCAAACTCCTTTCCTCGACTCTTTATTTTTGTGTCCATTCGGCAAGCTTCTGCCCCCCTCTGCCCTCTTATCTCTTCTCCAGACAGGAGATGCCAACATAGTCATGCGTCTACTCGATCCAAGGTGCTTACTCATTTTCTGTCCCATAGTCCAGTCCAATCCCTGTCTGAAGAGTTGGCTTTGGGAATGGTTCCTGTCTTGGGCTAACAGAAGATCTGGGGACCACAACCTCTGGGGTCCTTCTGGTCTCAGTCGGACTGGACTACATTATTTCTTAATGGGCTATGAAATTACTTGTATTATGTAATTGGGAAATCTTCTTTAAACATTTGAAGTGTTCTGTGGGAAAAATAAGGACTTCGAAAAAGTTTCTGGGAGATTTGGATTAGAGATAAAAGTTATAAAAGGCAGATATGATGTGGTGAGATTTCTAGAAAGAGTGGGAGGAAAGGTGGACACTTGGAAGCAAGATGGCAGAAAACTTTTTTTTTTTTCCTTTTTAATGCACATGGGACTCTATTTTACCTAAGCAAGTCTTTAGACCAGTTGTGGTTGGGACAGAGTGATATTACCATTTCCCAAAGACAGCAAATTATTTTCAAGCCCCTAGGTAGACTTTAAGGAAGGGTTCAAGTGAGTAAGAAGAGGAGAACATTTTAATTTGTCATAGTTTACACTATGAGTCTGAAATGTTATTACACAAGCCAATGATATGTGCTAGATATTGGCTTTGTTTTCTGTGTAGGACATCTTTCAATATAGTAGCATCCTAATTTAGAAACGGTACCCTAAAAGCTACAGTACCGTTTGGTGTTGGTGTGTGGAACCTAATTATGCAGCTAAAGTACTGCAGTGAAGAGTTTGAAGAAAATAGTTAGGCTTATTAAATATAAACATGTAAAACGAATAAATAAGTAGTTTCAATAGATCAACAGTACAAGGTATTTGGGAAAAACAAATATAAGGTGGAGCTGGTGTTTTGGTATTTATTTCATATGATATCAAAGTATCTGTTAAGATACGTATTTTATCTTTAACATGTTTTTTAAGAAAAGAGTTTTGAGTTCATTAAAAATCAGTGAAACTAAATTTTTAATATATTTAAAATATAAAGCTTTACATGCAATATGAAACCAAGTAAAACGTGCATTTATAAAACTAAATATGATAATTATTGAAGCAGAATGACAAGTACATGGCAGTTATTATATTATTCTTTCTACTTTTATGTGTATTTGATTGTATACTAATCGGAGGAACAATAGAAGATGCTTGTAATTAAATCTTCATGTTTTCCTCTGAACTCCTACAACTTGAAATAATGCCATCTTCTGTTTGATAATTTAGAGGAGATTGGATATGAATTTATTTTTTAACAGGGCCCAATACATTGATGTCCTGATTAAAATCAGGGTCTTGATGTTAAGGAGGAATTAAAATGAGGAGAATAGGCAACTAACAGTCACTGCCATAATCTACTTAAATATAATTAAGGAGAGAGAGAAAGATTTTTTCCCCCGTGGTAATAGGTGAAGGTTGAGTGGGTGAGGGAGAGGAAAGGCGGTTAAAAGTAAATGTATTGGTTGAGAGAGAGATTGTTAATAGCTAGTAATTTTCACTCTAACCCACCCACTGCCATTGAGTTCCAACTCATAGCGACCCTAGACGACAAGGTAGAACTGCCCCATGGGGTTTCCAAGGCTGTAAATCTTTACGGAACCAGACTGCCACATCTTTCTCCCACGGAGTGGACTTTCGGTTAGCAACTGAGCACTTAACCACCGCACCGCCAGGGCTTCCAATTTTCAATTTAGGCAGTGAAAAAGAAGTCAGGTTGAGGGGCAAGAAAAAGACTCATTGAAGTAGATATTACATAAATAGGTTCTTTACTTCAGCTAGCAGATCCTGACTCCCTAAAGCTTGGTTTCTGCAGGTAGATAAGGGAGGAAGAAGAGAACTAGTTTTATGTATGGGATGTTTATGAGGTTCAGTTATCTGAGGAATTTCCTGTTTAATTCTTGGCAACATTGTTTGCTTTGAGTTTACTCTTTTAAATAATTAACTTTTTCTCTTAAAGCTGAATTTATTTCCATTTTAAGCAAACTATCAATTGCATGGGGCAGGGATGGCAAATGGGTTTCATATCATGTCTCAACTTCTAGAGACATCATTGAAGAATATTTAGACTTTGCAGGGAAGACTGCTGTGATTATGTCTGTTTTAGCTCCTTGGAAAAATGCGAGGAATTTGTCTTCTAGCTTCTCCATTTTGTGCGACCCTTGGAACATACTAAGGCTGCTTGCTGGTAATACAGTAAAAGCATCTAAGGATGAAGGGGACCAATTCTTGGACATTACACTTAAAAGCTAAAAATAAGTGACAATAGCAATTATTGTGAAGATTTAACTTTTAAATTCAGTGTCTGGAGGAAATTAGCTATGACTATATCTGTGCTCTTTGATCAGGTAGCCACAAGCCACATGTGGTTACTAAGCACTTGAAATGTGACTAGTATGACTGAGAAAATGAATTTTAAAATTTTAATTATTTTAAATTTAAATTAAAAAATGGAGGCAATGTAAAAAAAAGAAAATTGTTATTTTCCTGTTAACTTTATTGTTATGATAGAATTGCATTTCACTCCAAGGAGTCCCTGGGTGGCGCAGACGGTTTAATGCATTTGACTATTAGTTGAAAGGTTGGCAGTTTGAACCCACCTAGAGGCGCCTTGGAGGACAGTCCTGGTCATCTCATCCAAAATGGTCACGGCCTTGAAAACTCTGAAGCAATTCTACTTTCCACACATGGGGTCACTGTGAGTTGAAATCAACTCCATGGCAGCTAACAATAACATATTTGACTCTATGCTTGTATAGAAGGAAAAACCCTGGTGGTGTAGTGGTTAAGAGTTTGGCTGCTAACCAAAAGATCGGCATTTTGAATCCACCAGGCACTCCTTGGGAAACCTACGGGGCAGTTCTACTCTGCCCTGTAGGGTTGCTATGAGTCAGAATCAACTCGACAGCAGTGGGTTTGGTTTTGGTTTTGGTCACATGGGAAATTTTAGTGTCTAGACTTACAACCAGCTATTTTTCTAAAGAGTTCTAGTTCCTGTTCATGGAGAGTGATATTAAAGACTATATTCTGGGTGATAGGGGCTGCTTCATGGCTTCCAGTTATTATTTTTCGGCCTTTTCAGTATGACGGAGCTACGATATGATAAAATACAACTTGAGTTAAAACTGATGCTTTCAGTTTAAATTCACAACAGGGGTTTTTTTAACCTCGTTTATCTTATTACTGTATTTCTCTTTTTAAATAATATTTTATTGTGTTTTTGATAAAGGTTTACACAGCAGTTTGGTTCCCATTCAACAATTTCTACACAAATCGTTAAGAAACATTGGTTACATTTTTTACAGAATGTGAGCATTCTCATTATTTCTGTTATAGTTATCCCATTTCCATTAATCTAGTTTCCCTATCCCCTTACATTTTTATCTTTATTTTAAAGTAATTGTTGACTGTTTGGTCTTGTATACATGATTTTTTGAAAGGAGCACAGTACTCACTGGTAATATTCTTTATTTTGTGAACCAGTCTTATTTATCTAAAAGGTGACCTCAGGGACTAGTTTCAGTTTAAGGTTTAAAGGCTATCTCAGGGTGATAGTCTTGGAGAATCCTCCAGTCTCAACCAGTCCAGTAAGTCTGTTTTGTTCTTTATAGAATTTGAGGCTCTGTTCCGTATTTGTCTCTCATTATATCAGGATCCATCTATTGTGGCTCTGATTAGATTGGTTAGTAGTGGTAGTTGGCACCATCTAGTTCTTCTGGTATCAGGGTAGATAGGCCATTTGTAGACTATTATTCCTGTAGATTAGTTTTTTCTTTGACTTTTTGGTTTCCTTCTTTCTCTTTTGCTCCAGGCGAGTGGAGACCAACAGTTGTATCTTAGAGGGCCGTTCGCAAGTTTTTAAGACCCCAGACACTACTCACCAAACTAGGATATAGAACATAAACCTATAAACATGAACTATATTATGCTGATTGACTGAAATGTCCCACGAGACTATGGTCCTAATCCTTCAAACCCAGAAAACCAATCCCATGAGGTGTTTGGTACCAATCTAAGAAGTATCCATAACTGTGCCCTCTGTGTACTTTATTATGTATGTGAGTATTTGTGTATACAGTCACATACGTACACATACTTGTGGTTTAAAATCAAGAAAGATGTGCGTCAGGGTTGTATCCTTTCAGCATACTTATTCAATCTGTATGCTGAGCAAATAATCTGAAAAGCTGGACTATATGAAGAAGAACGTGACATCAGGATTGGAGGAAGACTCATTAACAACCTGTGTTATACAGATGACACAACCTTGCTTGCTGTCTTAAACTGAGTTCTCTAGAGAAGCAAAACTGAGAATATATATATATATATTTACACATACACACACATACATACACATATACACAGGGGCTGGCGAACCCAAGATTGGCAGGTCAGAGAGCAGGGCTTGGCGAGCCCAAGATTGGCAGGTCAGAGAACAAGGCTCTTGCAAACAGGCTGTGAAGGTTGACAAATCCCAAGATCGGTAGGCAAGACTGCAAGGCTTCTCCTCATTCATGTAGCTGCAGGGGGTGGCAAACCCAAGATCGGCAGGTCGGAGAGCAGGACTCTTGCTCACAGGCTGTGAAGATCGACAGATCCCAAGATCGGCAGGTAAGCTGCTGGCTCAAGTCCCAAGAACCAGAGGTCAGATGAACAAGAGGCAGCTGCAGGATCCAGAACAAGCCAAAAACCTTGGCAAGGCGAGCAGGAAGGAAGTAGGTGGCAGAGGGCAGAGAGATGAAGGCTGAGGGGGCGGTGGGCTGCCATAGGCCCCGCCCCTGCTGGTACCACTCAGCAGATTCCATTTGGGGTTGATCACATACCAGATTTCAGCGGGGAACTGATCACAACGTAATACAACTGCTAAACCACTGAGTGTCATGGCCCAGCCAAGTTGACACACAGTCTTAACCATCCCACTTGCTGAAAGTGAAGAGGACTTGAAGCACTTACTAATGAAGATCAAAGACCAGAACCTTCAGTGTGGATTACACCTCAGCATAAAGAAAACAAAAATCGTCAGAACTGGACCAGTAAGTAATAACATGATAAATGGAAAAGATTGAAATTGTCAAAGATTTCATTATACTTGCATCCACAATCAACACCCACGGGAGCAGGAGTCAAGAATCAAAAGACACATTGCACTGGGCAACTCTGCTGTAAAAGACCTTTTTAAAGTTTTGAAAAGCAAAGGTGTCAATTTGAGGACTAAGGAGTGCCTGACCCAAGCCATGGTATTTTCAGTTACCTCATATGCGTGCAAAAGCTGGACAGTGAATAAGGAAGACTGAAAAAGAATTGACGCCTTTGAATTGTGGTGTTGGTGAAGAATATTGAGTATACCATGGACTGCCAAAAGAACCAACAAATTCGTCTTGGAAGAAGTACAACCAGAGTGCTCCTTGGAAGCAAGTATTGCGAGACTGTGTTTCACATACTTTGGACATGTTATCAGGAGGGATCAGTTGCTGGAGAAGGACATCATGCTTGGTAGAGTAGAGGGTCAGTGAAAATGAGGAAAACCCTTGGCGAGGTGAATTGACAATGGGCTCAAGCATAACAATGATTGTGAGGATGGTTCAGGACTGGGCAGTGTTTTGTTCTGTTGTACATTGGGTCGCTATGAGTCCAGACGGACTTGACGGCATTGAATAACAACATGTATACACACATATTTTTTTTTATACACATACATGCCTACATACATGCAGGCATATATGCCACCTATGTATTTTTGGGTCATTGTTTCTAAATTATGCATGCAAAGCAATTACCAGAAGGTCTTTTTTTCTTGTATAAGTCTTAGTGACACCTACCTTCATCAAGCTGTGGACACTTCACCCTCATTTGGTGTTACCTTTCCCATCACCAAAAATAACAAGTGTTTACTATCCAGAGAGTGAACTCCCTCCTCCCACCCCGTAACCACTGATGAGTGTTCGTTTCTGTATATTTATCTGTTCATGTCATTTCATAAAAGTGAGAACATACAATATTTGTTTTTTTTGTGATTGGCTTATTTTGCTCAACTTAATGTCCTCCAGGTTCATTCATGTTCGAAGATGTTTTGGGAACTCATTTTTCTTTATCGCTGAGTAGTAGTCCATTGTATATATGTACCACATTTTACTTATCCCATCATCCTTTGTTGGGCATTTAGGTTGTTTCTGTCTTTTTTGCTGTTGTGAATAGTGCTGCAGTAAACATAGGTGTGCATATCTCTGTTTGTGTCACTTCTATTAGATCCTTAGGGTATAGAACTAGGCGTGGAATTGCTGGGAGACATGGCAGCCCTACCTCTGTTTTTTTGAGGACCCACCACGGTGTTTTCCACAGTGGCTGTACCGTTTTGCATTCCCACCAGCAATGGGAGAGGGTTCCAATTTCTCCATATCCCCTCCAACACTTGTTATTTTCCGTTTTATTTTTTAATCTTAGCCATCCTAGTGGGGGTGAAATGTATCTCTTTCAAACCATGTCAGAAATCTCAGTTTTTAGTGATATAAACAAGTTGATGATTTGCTTTATCTCACAGTATTACACACAACAATCTCAAGATAAAAATAATTCCAGTACTACCACCAGCAATAAAGAGACAAAACAGTTTGTTTTTTTTCCTTTCAATTATTACTGTCCTAAGGATAAATCCCAATAAGAATGTACAATCAAGTCACTAATTTATGCATTTATTGAACGCACATTAGGCTCGTTTGATTAAGTTTACATTTAATTTTGGGAAATTCGTTTTTAAATTTAATTTTGTTTCCTAATTGTATGTATTG
Source organism: Loxodonta africana (assembly GCF_030014295.1). Lineage (NCBI taxonomy): Eukaryota > Metazoa > Chordata > Mammalia > Proboscidea > Elephantidae > Loxodonta > Loxodonta africana. The sequence continues at coordinate 168,828,007 of NC_087345.1, read as the reverse complement.
TTTATATAGTTACAAAAACAAATCTATAAAACAAGTTATATTTAAAGAAGTCTAGCTTTTATCCATGTTCCTCTCTTCCCTGTAGGTGATTATTATTAATTATTATTTTTTAATGTTACAGTTTATCCCTCGTTTTAAAATATTATATGCATGTATTTTCGTATCTCCTCCTTTCTTAGTTAAATAGCATATGATACACATTATTTTCCATCTTAGCAGTGTTCTATAATCTTTGCAGAAGCCGATCGCCAGGTTTTTCTCCCATGGAACCTCTGGGTAGGGGTTCGAACCACCTGTGTTTCAGTTAGCAGCTGAATGCTTAACTTTTGTGCCACCAGGGCTCTGTGGTACAGTTTTACTCTGTCACATGGGGTTGCTGTGAGTCGGAATTGACTTCACAGCATCCAACAGCAACTGCAGCAGAAGTGTTCTGGAAATAATGGAATAGTGATAATAAAGATATTCATCAAATATTCCTTATCACAACAGTGTAATACTCCATGATTTATTCACCTAGTCACCTACTGATACTTGTATGGGTGTTTTAGTCTCCTGCTATTAAAAACAGTGCAACAGTGAATAACTTTGTGTCTATATCATTTTGTATTTTTGGTAGTGATTCTTTGAGATGGATTTCTGAAAGTGAGATTGCTGGGTCAGAAGATAAACCCATATGTAATTTTGCTGCATGTCACTAACAATGTAACAGAGCATCTTTCCCATTAACTTTGATGAGTACCTTGTCAGACTTTTGGACAGTTGCCAGTTGGATAGGTGAGAAATGATATCTCATATTAGTTTGCATTTGCATTTCTTCGATGAGCCAAGTTGAACATCTTTCCAAGTGGTTAAGAGTGGCTGCATTGCTTTTTCTGTGAACCGCCTGTTAGATCTCTTATCTCATTTTTTCCTATGGATTCTTGGCCGTTTTCTTCATTTTTTAAATTATATATTAGTGATTTTACCCTTTTGTGATATAAGTTGTGGTGTTCCCTCCTCCTCCAATTTATCACTTGTCTTTTAACTTTGCTTCTCTTCTAGGAGTTCTCACCACCTGACTCTGAGGCATGTACAGAAGTTTGGGAAAAAGGGGTGGGCAAGGGATTGAGTTATAATATTGACAGTAGTTTTTGTGGAGATGAGAGGCTTGGTTGTAATGGATAACAAGAAGGTTGGCTTTCTAATGGATATTAAGATAAACAGGAATATATAAAGTGGAATGAGCTTAGTCCATATCATCATTAGTAGATTAGGAGCTTGGGGCTGACAATACAGTCCTAAAGGTATAATACAATGAGTTGTTGGTTGAGCGGGGTCAGTGAAAAAGAGGAAGACCCTCTGTGAGATGGGTTGACACAGTGGCTACAACAGTGGGCTCAAGCATAACAACTATTATGAGAATGGCTCAGGACTGGGCAGTGTTTTGTTCTGTTGTACGTAGGGTTGCTGTAAGTCGGAATGGACTCGATGGCTCCTAACAACAACAGGCAACTAAAACAAGCTGTTACAGTGTGCCTCTGATACTGTGATGACAGTCACCTGGTAACCCTTTTAGTGGTCCTCACTGGATGGGCTGTTTGGGAGGAAGTAGTTGCGTTGAGCAGATTAGGAATTTCTGTCATGGCTTATTCCAGTGTCTCGAGACTGTTTTCATCTACTATTGTCAGATAAATCCAGTAAATTTTTTGATTGAATTGAGTTTTTGTGTTAAAACATTGTGATAACTGCCTTTCTATAGAATATGTGCTTAATGAATGTTAACCTAAATGACTATAAATTGTTTTGTTCTTATTTCAGGCAACAGACAAGAGAAAAGCTTTAGAAGAGACCAAAGCCTATACAACCCAGTCCCTAGCTAGTGTTGCTTATCAAATAAATGCATTGGCTAACAATGTACTCCAGTTGCTGGACATCCAAGCCTCTCAGCTTCGGAGAATGGAGTCTTCCATCAATCATATCTCACAGGTAACAGCTTGTTAAAAACTTTAAATTCACATTTAATCAACTGACAGCATATGTCAAAGAAGTAGATAACCTGAAAAGATAGATTCCTTACTTATCTTCCTACTGACTGGCTGACTATAGTCATTATCACTTTCAGCTTCAGTTTTGAGTTCAGTAAATCTACTCTCTTTTTAAAAGGTATTGAGGTAACAAAAATTGCACATAAATGAAGTATATAATTTTATAAGTTTTGAGATGTATATGTCCATTTTCCTTGTGATTAATGATATTGAGCATCTTTTCTGTGGTTTTCAGTGTTTTAAATCTTGTACTTCTTTTGTCAGGCTTCTTTTAAAGTATATAATGTTTTTGATGCTATTGTAAATGTTATTTTTATAATTTCAATTTTCATTATTGGTGCTTGCATATATAGAAATACAATTGATTTTTATGTACTCACTTTGTTTCCTTGTTAAAGTCACTTACTAGTTGTAGAGCTATTTTGTAGATTCTTTTGGATTTTCTCCATAGAGGATCATGTCATCTGTGAATGTAGACAGTTTTACTTCTGCTCTTTTGTATCTCCTCTCCTCTTCTTTTTGTTTCTTCTTGCGTTATTGCACTGGTTAGAAGATGCAGGTCAATGCTAAATATGAGTGGTGTGATTGGACATTGTTGCCTTGTTCCTATCTTAACAAAAGCATTTAGTCTTTCACTTTTAGGTATGATGTAGTCTGTAGATTTTTCATAAATGTACTTCGTGAGGTTTAGGAAATTACCTTCTAGTCCTAGCTTACTGAGAGTTCTCATTAGGAATAGTTGTTGGATTTTGTCAGATGCTTTCTGTGCGTCTATTGAAATTACCATGCCTTTGTTTTTTTAGTTTACTAATATGGTAAATTATATCAGTGTTTGTGGAATGTTCAACCAACCCTACTTTCTTGAGATAAACCCCACTTGACCATGAGGTATTATCCCTTGCTAAAATTTTCTTAATTTTTGCATCTATTTTTATGCGGGCTATTGGCCTTTAGCTTTCTTCTCTTGTAATGCATTTTTCTGCTTTTGGTGTCACAGGAATGCTTGCTTCATAGAATGAATTGGGCAGTATTCATTCCTCTTCAATTTTTTGGAAGAGTTTCTGTAGACTTGATATTAGTTCTTTTTTAATGTTTGGTAGAATTCACCAGTGAAGCCATCTGGTACTGGGCTTTTCTCTGTGGGAAGTTTTTGATCACTAATTCAATCTCTTGTTATTGGTGTACCCTATGGCTTAATGAGTTTTTGCCCCTTACCCTGAATGTGGGGAACAGAGACTGTTCCCGGCGCTATGTGAGTTCTGAGGATTGTTCCCTCCTTTTCTTTTGGGAGGTTTTTCTCTAGCTTCAGGTACTTTCATAGCTCCCTCTTTGGTCAGCTTTCTCTTCTCTGGTACTCTTCCCTGTAACTCTTGCCCCTTGGTGTCTCTGAACTCTCAGCTTCATCTTCTGAATACAGTCAGCTAGGCTACACCTGGGCAATCATGATGCTCATCTCATTTGTTTCCCTTCTCTCAGGAATCACTTTCCTTCATTGGATGGTACCCATGTCTTGAAAAGCTATATCTTTGTGTATTTTATCTAGCTCTTTACTTGTTTTAGGCAGGAGGTTAAATGTGGTCCCTGTTAATACACCTCGGTTTGAACAGAAGTCAGTAAACCTACGGTTTTTTAAAAATAACTTTATTGAGATACAATTCACATAATACATACTTCATCATTTAAAATGTACAATTCAGTAGTTTATAGTATATTCACAGAGTCGTGTAATCAGCACTAGATTTTTTTTTTTTTTAATTTTATTGTGCTTTAAGTGAAAGTTTACAAATCAAGTCAGTCTCTTACACAAAAACCCATATACACCTTGGTACACACCCCCAATTACTCTCTCCCTAATAAGACAGTCTGCTCTCTCCCTCCACTCTCTCTTTTCGTTTCCATTTCTCCAGCTTCTAACCCCCTCTGCCCTCTCATCTCCCCTCCAGGCAGGAGATGCCAACATAGTCTCAAGTGTCCACCTGATCCAAGAAGCTCACTCCTCACCAACATCCCTCTCCAACCCATTGTCCAGTCCAATCCCTGTCTGAAGAGTTGGCTTTGCGAATGGTTCCTGTCCTGGGGCAACAGAAGGTCTGGGGGCCATGACCACCAGGGTCCTTCCAGTCTCAGTCAGACCATTAAGTCTGGTCTTATGAGAATTTGGGGTCTACATCCCACTGCTCTTCTGCTCCCTCAGGGGTTCTCTGTTGTGTTCCCTGTCAGGGCAGTCATCAGTTGTAGCCAGGCACCATCTAGTTCTTCTGGTCTCAGGATGATGTAGTCTTTGGTTCATGTGGCCCTTTCTGTCTCTTGGGCTCGTAATCGCCTTGTATCCTTGGTGTTCTTCATTCTCCTTTGATCCAGATGGGTTGAGACCAATTGATGCATCTTAGATGGCTGCTTGCTAGCGTTTAAGACCCCAGACGCCACTCTTCAAAGTGGGATGCAGAATGTTTTCTTAATAGATTTTATTATCAGCACCAGAATTTTTTTAGAACATTTCATCACCCTAAAAGAAAACCCTGTAATGATTAGCAGTAACTCTCCATTTCCCGCAAATTCCCATCCCTAGGTGACCACAACCTACTTTCTGTCTCGTGTGGATTCATCTCTTGTGGACCTTCTGTATATATGGGATCATACTGTATGTGGTTCTTTGTAACTGGTTTCTATACTTAGCATGAAGTTTTTAAGGTTCATCCATGTTGTGGCATGTATCAGTACTTCATTCCTTATTATGACTGAATAATATTCCATTGTATGGGTATACTGCATTTATCTTTTCATCATTTGGTGGCATTTGTGTTGGTTTCACTTTTTGACTGTTATGAATAATGCTGCTTTGAACATTTGTGTACAGGTTTTTGTGTTGCTGTTGTTACGTGCTGTTGAGTTAATTCTGACTGAAAGCGACCCCACGTGACAGAAGTAGAACTGCCCCATAGGGTTTCCTAGGCTGTAGTCTTTATAGGAGCAGATGGCCAGGTCGTTTCTGGGTCATATGGTAACACTGTGTTTAACCATTTCAGGAACTGCCAGACTGTTTTCCAAAGCACCTGCACCATTTTACATTTCTACCAGCAGTGTATGAGGGTTCCAATTTCTCTACATTCTTGCCAACACTTACTATTATCCGTCTTTTTGATTATAGCCATCCTACTGGGTGTGAAGTGATAACCTAACTGGGATTTTGATTTTCATTACCCTGGTGTCTAATGATGTTGATCATCTTTTTATGTGCTTATTGCACGTAAAATTGTATATTTAGATTCTTTGCCCATTTTAAAACTGTACTGTTTTTCTTTTTATTATTGAGTTGTAATAGTTCTTTATGTATTCTAGACACAGATTCCTTCTCAAATATGTCATTTACCCAACTTTTTCCTGTTCTTTGAGTTGTCTTTCACTTTCTTGATGGTGTCCTTTGAAGCACAGAAATTTTTAATTTCGATGATAATGTCTAATTTATCTGTTGTTTCTTTTGTTGCTTGTGCTTTTGGTGTCACAGCTAAGAAACTTTTGCCTAATCCAAGGTAGTAAACCAACTTTTAAAGGTTACTGTGAGGGTAAAATATTGATGACTACAAGATAGTTGGTGCCATTATAACTCTTAGCATTTTATGTTTTATCAGGATAGTATATGATTTCTGCTTATTCTTGCCTTTTGATACAAAGCTCAGAATTTCCAGTTTAGTGGTATTCTTTTGCTATTTTGGATTTTAGACAAAATCTGTACAGATTGGAACTTTGTTAAAGTAATTTTGATGTTGAACAGAATCTAGTATAAAATGATTGATTCTGGACTTGGGGCCATGCACATGCCTGATGCCTGGCAAATGATTGGTTTGCAATAAGTATTCGCTGAATCCAAAGATATCTCTTCTGCAAGAGATACTTAGGAAGTGTATAAAAAAGTATCTAGTTTTTAGTTGTTCCTGTACATAGATGATAACCAAAGTATTATTGTATAAAACCCGTTGCTGTCAAGCTGATCTGACGCGTGGAGACCCCATGTGTTACAGAATAGAATGGCTCCTTAGGGTTTTCTTGGCTGTAATCTTTATGGAAACAGATCTCCATGCCCTTCTTCCATGGCACCTCTGGGTGAGTTCGAACCGCCAATCTTTAGGTTAGTCAAGCACAAGCTGTTTGAGCCACCCAGGGACCTTGAAAAACAAATATATGGTGACCAGTTACCAATGGACTTTGAAGCAGTGTAATTCATCACCAGTCATGATGCCCGTCCGTTATTTATGTAGTAATTTGTGGACCAAAGAGCTAGCAGTGAAGTTTGTACTTCATGTGATTACTCAAAGTTCTTATGGTAACTGAAATTTGAATCATGTTGTTGGGGAACTAGTGTTATTTAACTGAACTATGGTAACTGAAATTCATGCAGATCAGTACTGGGCAAAGTAAGAACTGCCTGTATTTTTAGTCTCTCCAATAACAAAACCCTTTTGGATTATTTTCCCCCTTAATTTAAATATGAGTGTTCCCAATGTTCTAAGCCTATTAAAGTTTATAAGATTCACCTCCCATTTTATGGAAGATATTTTAAGTCGTATGGACATAGAATTATTTCAGTAGATTTTAATAGTGACTTACTGAGAATCATGAAATCATTAAAAAAATTTAAAATGACTAAATAAAATGATCTGAAATGTAGCTTTTAAACACAGGTTAAACAAGTATAAGTGGCAAAATTCACTGGATACAGGCCTTTTTTTTTTTTTAATTTTTATTGTGCTTTAAGTGAAAGTTTACAAATCAAGTCAGCCTCTCACACAAAAACTTACATACCTTGCTACATACTCCCAATTGCTCTCCCCCTTGCTGCCTTTCTCCACTCTATCTTTCCGTGTCCATTTCGCCAGCTTCTAACCCCCTCTGCCCTCTCATCTCCCTTCCGGGGCGGAGTTGCCAACATAGTCTCAAGTGTCCACCTGATCCAAGAAGCTCACTCCTCACCAGCATCCCTTTCCATCCCATTGTCCAGCCTAGTCCCTGTCTGAAGAGTTGGCTTTGCGAATGGTTCCTGTCCTGGGGCAACAGAAGGTCTGGGGGCCATGACCACCAGGGTCCTTCTATTCTCAGTCAGACTATTAAGTCTGGTCTTTTTACGAGAATATGGGGTCTGCACCCCACTGCTCTCCTGCTCCCTCAGGGGTTCTCTGTTGTGTTCCCTGTCAGAGCAGTCATTGGTTGTGGGCGGGCACCATCTACTTCTTCTGGTCTCAGGCTGATGTAGTCTCTGGTTTATGTGGCCCCTTTTGTCTCTTGGGCTCGTGATCGCCTTGTGTCCTTGGTGCTCTTCATTCTCCTTTGATCCAGGTGGGTTGAGACCAATTGATGCATCTTAGATGGCTACTTGCTAGTGTTTAAGACCCCAGGCGCCTCTCTCCAAGGTGGGATGCAGAATGTCTTCTTAATAGATTTGATTATGCCAATTGACTTAGATGTCCCCTGAAACCATGGTCCCCAAACCCTTGTCCCTGCTACGCTGGCCTTCAAAGCATTCAGTTTATTCTAGAAACGTCTTTGCTTTTGGTTTAGTCCAGTTGTGCTGACCTCACCTGTATTGTGTGTTATCTTTCCCATCACCTAAAGTAGTTCTTATCTACTATCTAATTAGTGAAAACCAGTCTCCCCCGCTCCCTCCCCGTCTTGTAACCATCAAAGAATATTTGCTTCTCGATACAGGCTTTTTTTGGGTGTGTATTCTTAATTGGGGAAGTAAACGTATTTCCCTACTACTTGAAATTGTTGTTCTTCAGCCATTACTTGAGTAAATTCAGTGTAGTGAAAGAAATTTCTTCTGAATTTATCAGAGCTTTCTAGGGAACTCACTTCTATTTTACCTTGCTTGCCGAATAGTCTGATTTCAGTTAAAATTCTGCCTTATAACCTCTTAATATAGTATAAACCCAGTGCCGTCGATAGGTCATATGCCAATAAAGGCATAATCTCATAATTTAAAATTCAGAACTTCTGAGTTTTAAGTTTCAAAAATATTTAGACTTAATAAATTATCTCCAATTCTGTCACAACTTGTGTGGAAGAGCCCTTTTCCTTTCAGTGTTGAGCTATTTTGTGTGTGTGTGTTTGGCATATTTTATATTTATGAAGTTTTCTACTTTAACACTTTTACCTTTTCTTTTATTGTTACAAATTAATAGTTATAGAATTGTAATAGCCTTCTTTGATATAGCATTTACTGGCAAGTCATTGTGTAACTGATATTTATTATGTCAGGGTTGTTTTTTCCTCTTTTATGGTTTCTTATAGTGATGCGTCTTGTGACTTGTTAATCTGTTAAAGGTGCTAATTACATTTCCTGAAAATGTAGATAGTAGCATTAGGAGAAAGCCTGCAACTGTTAAAACCTTCCAGATCACCCACTTCATGCACATTTTCTTGAGATTATCAATTTTCATTATGATTTCCTTTTCCTTTGGCAGTTTTAGACTTTCCTCAAGTCATAGAATTTAGAACTAGAAGGGACATTAGGTTATTTTAGATATAAACTGTTCACCAGAACCTGAAATAATGACAGGATGATATAACACAGATTGATTAGTGTCACTCAAAAATGAGAAAAGCATGGTATAGGGTTTTAGTGCCCAGAGGCTAGGAGTATTCGGCAACACTCACTTGATTGGCTGACCTGCTGTGAGAAAAATATATTAACAGCACTCTTCAGTATTCTGATTTTATATATATATCTAATATTTCTAAGATGAACCACTCAGTGGTAGCCTGAATAATGTCCCCCAAACATATCCAGGTTTTAATTCCTGGAACCTTGAATGTTTACTTATATGGAACGGGGCTTTGTGGTTGTGATTAAGTTAAAGGTTTTGAGATGGAGAGATTACCCTGCATTATCCAAATGGGCCCTAAATGTAACCACAAGTGTCCATATAAAGGAGGCAGAAGGAGATTTGACATAGAACAGGAAAAAATGATGTGACAACAGGAGCAGAGAATGGAATGACATGGTGAAAAGCTAAGGAATGCTGGAAGAGCCAAAGAAACGGATTCTCCCCTGGAGTTACCCAAGGGAGTGTAGCCCTGCCAAAACCTTCATTTAGCTCCATATGATTCAGTTTGGATTTTTGGGCTCCATAACTATAAGAGAATGAATTTCTGTTGTGTTAGGCTACTAAGCTTGTGGTAGTTTTTATAGCAGTAGTAGAAACTAATACACATACTATAACAAATTAGTTATAATGAGATATGCCTTTATATTTGTTTAAACCTCTGATAGTGTTGGTTTTTGTCATCTTCATGATATGAATTAAAACAGTATTTTTTTTTAAAGGGTATAGTATAATACCCTTATGATCGTGAGGAAAACATGAAAAATTCCTCAAGTTTCCCAACAAGGTCCTATTATAAAGTAGTAATTTTTTGTCTTTAACTTTACTATTTTAAGTCTGATATCTGAACTCTAAACAGTTGCTAACTTTCCTCTCTTTTTCTTGGAAATATTAAGGACTAGCAATCAAATGATTTAAAGCAAATTCCCTTACCCATTTTTTGGAGTGAGTGGACACTTTTTATTCAGATTAATGAAATATTCTTGCTTTAACTATAGTTGTTGACAAGGTAGTTTTTTAAATTGTTATGAAAATATAGCTAACATGGCATTTGCCAGTTCAACATTTTTTCAATGTACAGTTCAGTGAGACCAATTACATTTATTATGTTGTGCAACCTTCACATTGACAAGGTAAATTTATAGAGGAGCAAGTTATAGTAGAGGTATATCAATGTAGAATATACATTCTGTGTTGGAGGGCGTGGAGGGACCAAACCTTGTTAGGCACTAAACTTTCGCTCAGTACTATCTAAAATAAAATTCTCTTAGTGTGTGGATAAATGTTTGTTTCAAAATTAGTTATTCTTCCAGGGACTCGTATAGCACCTAGCACAGTGCCTGGTACATAGTATATGCTTTCATGTTAGTTGAGGAAAATTATGAATTTTAAGATATTTTAGATATTATCTGCAATTTTTGAAGTTAAATAAAAATGCTGTAATATGTAACAGGTTTTTGTTATAGCTTTGATTTTTTTTTTTCTCTCAACATTTCCTGCCAAGGAAGCATATTTTTTGGTGAACATAAAATTTGTACCATTAAAAAATACCCTTTTAAAAAAACTTTAAGTTCAGTTTTTTTTATTTTTTACGAGGAAAGGTATATTGATCTTGTCTGTTAGGCTATTAGTTATTAGTATGATATTAGAGCTTCATATTTACATACTTTACGTTTATCTGAATAAATAATTTAGTGTAGGGGTCAGTAAACTCTGACCCATGGGCTAAATCCATTCCCATGCACCCCTTGTTTTTTTTTAAATGAAGTTTTATTGGAACACAGCAGCTTTCTTTTGTTCACGTATTGCCTATGGCTACATTCTCTGCTACAGTGGCAAAGTTGCATAGCTATGACAGAGATCATATGGCCTGCAAAGCCTAATATGTTTACTCTCTGGCTCTTCTTAGAAAAAATTTGCTAACCCCTGTTGTAGTGTTACACAAACATTTATTTCAAAAATTAAAAAATGATCTTGGGGTTTTACACCAATTTCTTCAACTACTTTACATGTAATTTTTTAAACATTATGTTTCTGGAAGTTCATTTGCTAAAATTTCTGAAGAAGCCACAAATTGTGAGGAATAGGGCTTGTGCAGGTTGCATGATAATACAGATTTTATGTTTATGGCTTCATTCCTACTTTTTCCTCAGCTTATAGGGGTTAGCATGTGTAAGAAATTGTGGAAGAAGTTTCTTTAGAAGTTTGGTATCTAATTCAAGGTTTTATGGTCTGAAATAAATAAGAAGAAAGGTATATAGTAGTAATACATTTGTTTTGTGGTTGAGTATGTGATTGGATTTGGTCCTCACTGAAGTTTGTATAAAAGTCATGTTGGAGAGCTGCCTTGTTAGTTTGTTTTATAAGCAGTTTTTGCTGCCATAGAACAGACGATCAAGGGATAATAGTTCATTTGCAGGAAGCGTCTCAAAACTATTGCCCATATACTGATACTCGAAGTCTAGTGTATTTATGTAAGTAGATTGCTCACATTTATAATTCTGTAAAAGAATGGTTATTCAGCATTTTAAGTAACTGAAATTTCCTACTTTAATCATGTTAATGCAAGTCTTTTTAATATATATGCCTTGTTTTTGTATTTACAAGTAGACTGTCTCTGACAGAATTTGCATGTTTTCTATGCATAAAAGAGCCCCTGGTAACTGCATATCTGGATGAATAACCCGAAAGCACTTTCTCTTTTCCTGGCTCTATTATTTTTTCCTCTGGGGCAGATGAGATTAGGGTCTACAATAACAAAATTGATTTGGGAAACATGAGTGTAAAATTTTTGAGGTTTGTACATTCCCTTTTCCTTCTTTGTACATTCCCTTTTCCTTCTTTCTGCATCTGTATTCAGCACTGCAGCTACTTGTAGATTATTTGTGCCTAGGCATAGTTCAAGGATTAGTGCTATTTTCTCAGTTTTTTTTTGATTTGTGAAAAAAAAGAGATAAAGCTAGTGTTCATATATATTATAAGTTAGTGAAATGCGAAATGTTGTCAAGGCTTCTATGTATTCTAAGATTGTCATTTCAATTATTTTTTTTGGTGTTAAAATGATAATTCATTGTAGTTTTTTTTTTCTAATGTCCTTATTGGCCAATAAATTGGCAGAAATACTTTTGACTTCTTTCTTTACCTGTCTTTTTAAAACAATTTACTGATTTGTGAAATCCAAACTTACTGTAACCCAAGCTGTTTCATCTCCCAGTTCCTTCTTCTGACACGTGAATGTACACCAACCCACCAGCCTACCTCTGAATGAACAAAGAGTGAAAGAGACTTGGACCAGCAACCTTAGAGGATGAGAAGACTATTTTATTTTAGGATAAATAAGGGCAAAGCCATGAGTTTACTTTGTATTCCAGAATAAACTATCTGAGGACTGTGCCTCTGGTAATGATGGAGTTGTCCCTACCAAACCAGCCTTCCCACCCACAGGTAACTTAAACTCTGATCAAAATATTAAAAAAAAACTATCTAAAAAGCAACTAACAGCAGCCAGAGGGCATTAGTCTACACTTAGAAGAAGGAAATAGCCTTGGTGAATTTGCGCTTTTACAGCCAGTTGGCATCATGCTAGGCAGCTAAAACATAGGTAGAAAATTGCATCTTGCTTGATGAACCAGAGGGCAGAGTTAAAGTGACCACAACGGCTGGAAAATGTGGGGAAAAAGAGACCTGGAGAGAGGGAGCGCCAAATTTTGCATTATGATTTCCCATATCACTGGCTGACCCCTCAACTATGCATGTGTGGAGCTAACTCTAGCAGCCCAGCTAAGGCTAAAAGAACTGAGCAAAGATTTGAGCTGCTACCCATCTTAGAGGAGACAGTTTGGAGTTTAAGTCCAGCCAACTCTACTATAAACATTTTTCAGAGGAATATAACAGGATTTAGAGTTTCTACATGGTATCACTTACCGTAATAAGATATAATCCAAAATTACTAGACCTGTGAAGAAAACACGGGAAAACATGACCCATACTCAAGAGAAATGGCAGTCAACAGAGATCAGCCTTGGGGTGATACACATGTTGAACAAATAGCTATCTCTTTCTTTGACCAATCCTGAACTTGGGTTGGGGCCTTGAAACTTTTTATAGTCAAAGAGAATTTCAAGATACTGATTCTAGTCTCATTCCTCAGTATTTTTTCCTCACGCATCCCAAGCTTTCACTGGCATTTAACAGTTTGCTAGTCTCTTCCATTAGTACTACTCACTTTCCCTCCTTCTTTGTGTGCTTCTTCTCCTGTAAAGCATTACTTGTTTAGTCAGTGTATGAGTCAAGGTCCAGGAAACAGAAACCACTGTAGGCATTTCAAGCAAAAATTAGGTCTCCCCATCTAACTCCCAGAACACAAAGAACTGACCCCCTAGGGAGGCTATAACATATAACTTCTGAGGATGACACTGGAATTACTGAGTTTAAGAACTTGGTTCAGGGATTTCAGACCAAGGATAAAAAGCTTCTGTCACTGTTGCTACCTCATCTTCCTCTTGACACCCACAAAACTGGTAACTGGGCAGTGGAGCTTGGAGTCTAGCCATTGCATCCACTGCAAGTGCCGAATGGACACCGGGGTACCACTTTGAAGAAAATCTCTTATGTCAACTTGTTTGCCAGTAGAAAGTAATGTAAAGCGGTAGTAAGAGATCTCCACCCAACTTTCGGTTTCTGTATCCATGAAAGTGTATTTCGTTGTATTCCAGAAGCCTAGCTATGAAAATGACTGGAGAGTGTTGTTCTTAGCTTTTTAGTTTCTGCAGGGCAAGTAGGTCCTCTTGGGAGGCTGGGTTGGGGAAGGTAGAATGAAGATTGGGTGGGCTAGTGTTACAGCCTACATTGAAGTTGTCTGTGCTCCCTTGGCACTTTAAGCACATACCAAATGTTACTTTTACTGTGTGGCATCGTGTTTTTTTCTTGTAGTTGGGGAACAGGTTGTCTTACTACTCAGTTTTTAAAATCTTTAGACTCTAGCTCTATACTAGGCATAGACTTAAGCATTCAATAAATATTAAAATTTCTTCGGGAGAGGCTGGTATGTATAGTGTTAAATACAGTAGAGGAAAGTATATAATAAACACTGTAATAGAAGAAAAAGTCCCATGGGCATACAATTTGGATGGCATTAAAGGAGTGACATTTGAGTTGGGCCTTGACATGGAGTACAAATGCTTTTCAGTCTTAGGTAATATCAGACAAAGACATGGATGGCTTCCTTGTTCAGAGTGACTGGGATGTAGAGTGTAATGTTTGGAATGAGGAATATAGCTGGAGGTTAGTTTGGAAAAATACATCCAAAGTTCTAAATTACAATTTATTTCCCTTGGGTTGGATTTCGTTGATGAGGCTGAATGATGATGGCTTGTGCTGTGTTAGGGGAGTAGGCGGTATCCTTTTGCTTCTTCTGTGCCTCCAGCTTGGTCCTGGAACTGTACAGCTGCTGAATCAGAGCAGCAGGCTTAGCAGAAATAAAGAGAAGAGTATTAGTCCTTCTGAGCCATCACATGGCAGGCTGACATGATTAAGCCCTGAATCAAAGGAAAGACAGTATCTTTTGGAAATTGGGAGACTTCGTTCTTTGTGTTCGAAGTAAATAGCAGGCTATCCTGCTTCTGTTCAGTATGCTTTTTGGAGAAATCAATCACCCATGCCCACATTCTGCTTCAAATAGTCCATTTGTAAGGTTGAAGAAGCAAGCCTCCAATCCCCTCCCTCTTGATCACAAAGTTTGGACCAATCCATTTCTTAGTTCAGCCCTAATAATAGTGTAACAATGGACTGTTTTCGTCTCACTTAGAACGAGGACTGTCTTTTTCAGAAAGGGATTTTAGAACCAGCCTTCTTACAGTCTGATTATAACAGCTGGTTTGGGAGTCACCGTTCTAGATCTCATATTCTTTTTGTCTGTAAACCTTTCACCAGGCTACAGCTTGAACCTTCTAATTATTTTCTGAGGCTTTATAATAGCCTGATCTTATTTCAAAGCCTGGAAATGGTTTTTCATTTTTTAAAGTTTGAAGTTCAGATTCCTTAGCATGGCATAGAAGGCTCATTGTGATCTGGTCTCTGCCAGCTCTTGTACTCCTGCCATGCTGAACTTGTTGAAGTGTTTCAAACACAGGATGTAAATTTGTTCTACCTGGAATTCACTTTGTCCAGTCTGTTCTACTTAACACAAGCACCACCTCTTCTATGAAGTCTTTGCTGATTAGCTCATGGTAGAGTTAGTACTGGCTTTCTCTTTGTCCTGTGCCATCTGATTTGTTCCTACTTTCATCACTGACTTTGGGTATATGTCTTTTTCTCCTACCTCACTCCTTAAAGGTAAAGACTGTGTTTTATTTCTCTCTGTACCCTCAGTACGTAGTAACTGGCACTTAATAAGCATCTGGATAAATAGAAGTTAAATGAGTAAGTCAGTGTGGTATGGTGTGCTTTGGAGTTGTACAGACCTGGCTTTGAATCTTAGTTTTGTCACTGTGATTTGTTCAAATTAACTAACGTCTTTTAGTTTTCTTATACCCCAAATTGGGACAATAGTACTGACCTTAGAGATTGTTAAGTTTAAATGAGGAATTGCACATAGAGCATTTAGCCTAGCACCTGGGTATAAAATGTTGGCATTGTTAATCATATTTTTCATCGCTTCTTTCTTCTACAGTCAACCCCCCTCATCCTCCCCCCTCCAATTAATATTTAAGCATGTTCATATTTTCCCATCTTAAAAAACGCTTTCCGTACCAAACTCTGAGGTACTGCCTTTCTCCCCTGACAGTTCATAATCCAAGTTCTTGAATTCACTGTCTCATGGCATCTGCCTCCTCCAAACAGTATATGCCTCAGTGCATTGTCATCTGTCTTTGTCTCCCACTACTCCATGGAAGGTGTTTTTGCACAAGATCAGCAATGGTATCTTTGTTCTAAATCTAATAAGTTTTTTTTTTTTTTTTTAGTTTTATTGAACCCGTCAGCCGATCCTTGGGAGAAAGTCATGGCAGAGTCCATGTAAAGATTATAGCCTTGGAAACCTTGTAGGGCAGCTCTACTCTGTCCAATAGGGTCACTATGAGTTGAAATTGATGACAACAGATACCTTCCATGGGGCCTGGCTTGGAGTAGATCCTTGAGCCTTTGAATTATCAGTATAGCACTTCAGAAAATCTGTAGACCTTTGCAAATAGGGCAGAGGTGTCAATTTTGTTTGAATGGAGAAGGTTCTCTGTTCCAAAGCAAAACGAATGTACTCTAGTATAATCCTGAATTGCCACTGATTTGGTTCAGAATCTTCAATAGATCACTTCCTATGGCCACTAAAGGTATTTTTGCTTGCCTGTTCCCTGAAGTTGAAGCGTGAGGAATCAAAAACAACAAAAATATTGAAGTGGATTAGAACCTGTGGTTAGATATTGTCCATGTTTGGATTCCTCTCTGTACTACCACTCTGCTTGGCAATTCTTGTGAAATGGCCATGCAGAATCTATTCAGCCAAGACATAGGAGAGAGGATTGATTTTGGCTATATATTTTTCACCTTTGTACTCATTACTTTTCTTTAAAACCCACACCTATCTCTATCAGATGATGTCATGTCTATCCTTAAACTTTGCCTTCAGGATAAAGGCTAGGTTGTTGGCATAGTATTGATGCAAGCATGATCTTGTCTCCTCTTGCCTCACTAGCTTCATTCCTTTCCCTTTCTTGCCTCATACTCTGTGCTTCAAATATCCTAATTCATTTACTGTTCCAGCAGTGTGCCTTTGTAATAGCTACTCCCCTTTGTTTGGAACATCTGTCTATTCTATTTCCTTTGCCTGGCTAATACCTGCTCATTCTTGAGGCTTCAGCTTAATTATCTCTGGCTCATGGAAACCTTTTTCTTGGTTCCAAAAGTCTAGGCTTGCTCTTTGCTAGTACTTCTGTGCATATCCCTATGTGACAGATAACTTCTAATTGATCTTCCTGATCCATTCTTCATCCTTCTCCCCACTGCAGCTTTGCCCTGAGAGGCTTCCCTGTATGGTTTATGTCAGCGGGTGTATGTGACTTTTGGCTTCAGGCTGAGTTCCGCCAATGTAGAACACAGGCTGGTTTCTTCCCTGTGAGTTCAGTCTGGGCTCCCTGTAGTTAGATATTGCCTGTGTTTGCGTTTCTCTCTGGTGACCTTCTCTGTGGGACTGTCTTTTCCAATTTCCATTAGTCTTTCCTACCCCTGATCCCTGTGGATTTAGGGGTTCTACTCCTGCTACTAGAGCTCCAGTTTCTGTATCTTCCCTTGTTCTACTCCTTGCCCCTGCTTCGTGTTTAGTTCCTTTTAAATAAATGCTCCTTGATTATCCTAATTGGAAGATCTTGTCAGTTGCCGATTGGGTGTCTGGCTAGCATATGTTACCATGCATTATTTGAAGTATTTCTTTCTCTTCAACAATTGCCTGTTTTTGCCTTTGCCTCTACTTAGGTAAATAGGAGGCTCAGCTGGTGAAGTTCTAAGGCTCCCTCTTCCCGCAGTATGAGTTGCCATGGAGTCGATTCTGACTCATAGCAAGCCCATATGTGATCTTTTGGAAGTAGATCACCAGGCATTTCAGGTGCCTCTGAGTGGACTCAGTCTTCAACTTCTCAGTTACCAGCTGAGCATGTTAACTGTTTGCACTAACCAGGGCTGTTGCTTTTGTTTGTATTATAAAAAAAGCCTTTCCAATCAGTGACTACAAGGAAGAAAATCTTAAACTTTTTTTCATGGCATTTAAAGCTCTTTAATGGTCTGGTACCTGCCTATGCTGACAGTATGCGCATATGCAGACATATTATTGGGGTTCTGTGTTAACTGTTTCCATAGCATCTGTCTTCAGCTTAGTTCTCTAGAGGAGCTGAACCAGTGAAATATGTATATATATATATATAACAAAATCCAGAAACCAACCAGTTGCCGTTCAGTCAATTCTGACTCCTAGCGACCTTATAGGACAGAGTAGAACTGCCCCATAGGGTTTCCAGGGAGTGGTTAGTGGATTCGAACTGCTGTCCTTTTGGTTAACAGCCGTAGTTCGTAACCCCTGTGCTACCAGGGCTCCATAAATATATGTATATATAAAAAAAATAGAGAGATTTAATTCAAGGAAATGGCTTACATAGTTGTGGAGGCTGGTAATTCCCAAAATCTGTTGGTCAGGCATCAGGCTGGAGGCATCTCTTGACTCACGTGGTTGCAGAGGCTGACAAACCCAAAGTCAGTAGGTTAGGTAGCAGCCTGCTGGCTCATATCTCAAGAGCTGGAGGTCAGATGATGACGAGTTGAGTACAGGATTCAGAGTGTGGGCTTTGCTGGAACATCTATTTTACACACTGGAGGCAGGCCACACCCCTGAGGAAACTCCCTTTTCAACTGATTGGCCGCTCATAGCAGATCTCATCACAGAGGTGACTACATTACATTACACTGTAGAAGACCAATCAGCCCAATGTCTGCCAAAGCACTGAGAATCATAGCCTAGCCAACTTGACACATAACGTTAACCATCACAGCCCATACCTTGTTAACTTGGCACCTGTACACATCTCCTTAAACCATACATAATCTCTGAATAAAGATAATTATAAAGTCATACTCGTGCCTAACATGATACAACTAATATGTTTACAACCAAAATGCACTGGCCCCGTTTACATCTTATATTTTATAAGTAATGAGATAAGGGAGGGAAGAAAACAAAAATATTTTATTTATAATGTAATGTCTATTTGGCCAGTGTCTGATCACATACATGTCCATGGTCTGGCACGTGCCCTCTGGGGGATGCCCACCTGCCCTTCATGGTGCTTAGCAGCTTTGTCCCCCATGGCATACATGTGGTGAAGCTCATGGCCACCGTGTTCCAGAATCTGTTCCCCTCCATCAGTGCGCACAAGGTAAACCTGAACAATGTCAAGTGCTGCCTCCTCCTCATCCAACTCTCACGAGCTGAATTTCTGCCATTATAGCATCAAAGTTGTTCCTGTGGGTGCAAGTTGCAGGGTGAAGAAGCTTCTCCAGGAGAAGTTCCCCAACATGAGCTGTCTGCAGGACATCAGCGAGCTTCTGGCCATGGGTGCAGAGCTGTCACAGAGCAAGGGGGAGCCCGAATTGAGCACAACATTACGGAGCTGCCCTAGGCCACTGTTGGGTGCGGCAACATGCAGACCCAGTAGAGTGCTGTGCAGGTCACAGGGTCAGTCCTGGCATGATGTTGCAGCTCATCAAGATCCAGGAGGGTGTTGGGGAGGGGAACGTCCTGTTCCACAGTTTTGTGCAAAAGATGAAGGAGCTACAGGCCATCCTGGTGGCCAAGGGGGAGAGGCTGTGGCTGAAGGCCCAGAGGCAGCATCAGCAGGCCCACAATGCACAGCACAAGTGGGAGTAGGGAGGACCCACAGAAGAGGAGCCTAGTGGGCATGAAGAGAGCACAGGCAGAGGCCAATGGGGACAGTGATGCCGCGGACCCAGGGGCCCCACTGGAGGCTGAGGGGGCTGGCTGACCTGAGGAGGAGGGTGAAGCTGAGTGTTTCTGCCAGGGGGTGGGTGAGGAACCTGATGAGGACATGTTCCCTGGGCTGATTAAACGGAGGAATCTGGCTGGGCCTCCATGGAACAAGCAGTGGGGTAAAGGATCGGAGGCCAGACTGAGTCGGTTACTGGAAGCCTCCGAAGCCTGAGGGCAGGTCCCTTGCAGCCCAGGCCACGCTGGAGCCTAAAGGGGCTGCCCAGCACTGTGTGCAGGGCCAGGTATGGCCGTCTAAGAGAGAGGCCTGAGCCTCACAGCAAGGCCGATAGAATGCCCCCAAATGGGGCTGAGAGACACTGCCCTGGGGCTCCGGCCAGGCTCCAGGTGCAGCCTTCGGTTTTCTTTATTATAAAGGAGCTGTTTCCCTAACTCCACCTTCGCCCCCACAACATATGACTGACATTCCCAAAAAGAGATAACAAAATCAAACAAACCTTTCCCTTCCTTTCTCTGGGGAGTGCCCACAGCCCTACTCAGCAGTGAGCTGGTCCTGCAGCCCCCCACCCTTGGGAACAGGCGCTTCTGCTGCTGGGAGGAGTAGGCACCTTATCTTGTTCCTGAGTGCCCAAGGTTGGCAGACACTGCGGGGCTTGGCCTAGGTGGGGGTACTAGGTCACTGAGACCACTCCTCTGCTGCCTGGGCCTGCGCCTAGAACCTCTTTGCAGTCCCCTCTATGGGGCTGCAAGTTGCAGGCTGGGCCAACCTGCCAAGCGCTCACCTGAGGGCTCTGCAGAGGGAGGTGCCCTGCCACATACCACAATAGCAGACCCTGGGCCTGTGGACTCAGGTGTTCATACAACGTCCAAATCGCATAATGCCCTCTTTCACAGAATGTATCATGGACGTTAAGCCACACATACCTGTATATATATGGTCAACACACTTATAATAGAACAAGGAAGAAATATAACAATCACACTCTTTGTTTCTACAACTAGCATGTGGTTGTAACTGGTGTTTAGAGCTACCTTCTTCCACCACTCATTCCATATTCCCTTTGGCCTCAGCAAACACCTCAGCAGGTTGTGATTCTTTGCCCAGTGGGATGACCCAAACCTTCATTCCTGAAGGGTCTCAGCCATTAGTAGTCATGTTGAAATTGGGTTGCTGTAGTTTTCCATTGACTTTAATCACAGGACATGGTAGTACTAAAACACACCCTAACGGATCCCCTGTATTCCAGACATACTCTTCTTTACCTCCATTATGAAATATCAATCCAATTTCCTTTCGGTAATCAGGATCAATCACACCATCCAGTATGGTAACTCCCTTCTGTGCCTGTTGATCCAGAGCCATAAAGAGCCCAAAGTGGCCAGAAGGCATTCTTACATTCCAGATCAATGGAATCAGTGATGTGTCTCCAGGTGGGAGCATTCTTCCCTTTGAAACTAAGACTTCTAGACCTGCAGAGCATAAGATTACTGGGACAGGAAGCAAAAATCTTGCAAGTCGGTCACTAGTGGTAATAGTGAGTGATGCCACTCCCATTTCTACTCCTTGATTATTGGACCTGTGAATCCTGGCTATGGGAGAAACAGCACCATATATTAGGTGCTGGTTTAGAGCATATACAGCCTCCTGGAGAACATTGCCCCAACCCTGCAAAGTGTTGCCACCTACCTGCCACTGTAATTGTGCCTTTAGAAGGCCATTCTATTCTTCTTTCAAGCCAGTTACTTTGGGATGATGGGGAACATGGTAAGACCAGTGAATTCCATGAGCACGGGCCCATTGCTGCAGTTTAGTTGCTATGACGTGAGCAAATAAAGGCAATGCTATGTGGAATACCGTGACGGTGGATGAGGCATTCTCTTAGTCCATGGATGATAGTTTTGGCAGAAACATTGCATGCAGGAAAAGCAAATCTGTATCCAGAACAAGTA
Source organism: Loxodonta africana (assembly GCF_030014295.1). Taxonomy (NCBI): domain Eukaryota; kingdom Metazoa; phylum Chordata; class Mammalia; order Proboscidea; family Elephantidae; genus Loxodonta; species Loxodonta africana. Next base: position 168,806,951 of record NC_087345.1, on the reverse strand, counting down.
TATATCCCAGTAAGAACAAAATACTGCTCTTTCCATGATGGAAGCAGTCCAGTGTTTGCCAAAGCACTGAGAATCATAGCCTAGCCAAGGTGCCACATAACATTAACCATCACAGCATCTTATGCTTTCCCTTCATAAATTTATTGTTTGAATTACGTAGCTATTTGTCCAATTATTCGGTAACTGTCTTCCATGGGTATCTGTCACGGTCATTGCCATATTCCCAGTGCCTGGCATGCATGCATCCATCCATTTATTCAACCAATAAAAGGGAAAAAAGTTAGAGTGGTAGGTAACAGAATCTTCTTTGGAGGAGCATGATACAGAAGTTAAGGCCATTAGAATTTGTTATGGATTGAATTGTGTCCCCCCAAAATGTAGGTCAACTTGGCTAGGCTGTGATTCCCAGTTTTGTGTGGTTACCCTCCATTTTGTGATATGATGTTATTATACTATGTGTTGTAAATCCTACCATCCATGATGTTAATGAGGCAGGATTAGAGGCAGTTATGTTAATGAGACAGGGTACAATCTTACAGGATTAGGTTGTATTTTGAGTGAATCTCTTTTGAAATATAGAAGATAGAAGTGAACATAGAGGAGAGAGAACTCAGTACCACCACCAAGCAAGAGGAGCCAGGAGTGGAGTGCGTCCTTTGGACCCAAGGTGCCTGCACTGAGAAGCTCCTAGACCAGGGGAATATTGATGACAAGAACCTTCCCCCATAGCCAAAAGAGAGAGAAAGCCGTCCCGTGGCGTTGGCACCCTGAATTTGGACTCTTAGCCACCTAAATTTTGAGAGAATAAATTTCTCTTAAAGCCATCCTCTTGTGGTATTTCTGTTATAGCAGCGTTAGATAACTAAGACAAAATTCTTCCTGGTTTTGTGTGGGCTATCCCTTTTAATAGCAATTGGTGAAAAATCAGCGTATCTCCCTTTATAGAGAAGTCTTACTTGGTTGTGTTCCTCTGCACGTTATATGGAATATTGATCACTAAATGTCTCTGAATCAGTGTACTCAAAAAAATGTCATATACTCACTTTTATGACTAAATAATAAAGATGACTTTAAACAGTTTTTTTAGGAACAATTTTAAACTTACAGAAAAGTTGTAAGTACAGAACAGAGAACTTTTTGTTGTGAGCCGTGTGAGAATAACTTGCTGTTGAGAGCCCATCACCCCTAAATACTTTAGTATACATTTTCCAGAAACGAGTACATTCTGTTGCATAACCACAACACAGTCATCAAAATCAGGTAATTAACACTGATACATTGCTGCCATCTAATCCTCAATTCTATTCAGGTTTACCAATTGTTTCAATACCTTTCAATAGGAAAATGATCCGGTTCAGAAACATGCATTACACTTAGTTATCAGGTCTCCTTTCTTTTCTTCAATCTGGAACAATTCCTCAGTCTCCCCTTGATTCATCTGACCGTGACACTATTGAAAATTACAGGGTAGTTATTTTGTAGAATGTCTCTCGATGTGGGAATGTTTGATGTTTCCTCATGATTAGATTCAGATGATAACATTAAAGGTGACTTTTTGAAAGCAGGCAGCTTTCTATTTAAAAACAACTCCCATTATCTTAATTAAAAATGAAAGCAGAACCTTATTTTTTGGTTTAAATTTTAATTCTTTATGTATGTGTTTGTAGTTTTGGGGCTTGTGAACCAACCCCATGATAATCTTGAAAGAGAGAGGAAACCTTTAAAGAACCTGGTGTACAAATTGAGGCATAACATCCCTGGAGATATTTTGTAAAAGACCCAGTAAATTTGCCATTATAGGTATTTTTATTTAACTAATCAGGAATAATTTATTTTGTTATATTTTGTCTTTAAGATTGTTCCAATTTAAAATTTCTTTAGCTTCTGAATTGGAGGTGGTACTTGAGAACTTCTAAGGTGTAAATAAATATATTTAATTATGGCAGAACTTCTAAAACAATCCTGCTGATAAAAAAACATTGTGCACATTTCAGCTCTGAAATAATTGGAAAATTCAGACGAAAGCAGTGAGAATCACTGTTCTCAGCTTATTCTTAGGTTTTTGGTTTCCTTTCTAGCCACCTGCAGTTTTATGTGTAATTGCAAGTGTTTGTTTTTTCCAAAACGTTTTCCCCCGATTCTTGGCATGTGAGTAGCTTCTCTAATGCTTTTTTTTGATTTGTTCCTCTTGAAGAGCATTGTGCTAGTTAGCCCAAATTTATAATCAGTACACGTTACAAAGCCTTCATCAAGTATTTAATTTTATTTTTAAAATATTTATAAAAATACAGTGTTATGACAGAATAAAGCACTCTCTTCTGCTAGTAATTCTTTTTGTTATGGCTTATTTTGTCTACATTGTTATATTAACATGTTGCAAGTTAATACATAGAATGTGTCTTTTCCATTTTCTTATTTTCAGCCATTTCTGATCCTTTTAGATTTGTCTCTTATAAGCATACAACTGGATTTAAAAAAAACAAAAACAAAAACACACAGTGTGTGTTTTCTTTTAACTTGGAGTATTTATTGCATTTAATTTGATACAGTTATTAATATATTTGGGCTTAAATTAACTATCATTATGTTGTGCTTTCTATTCATGTCTTCTGTTTCTTTTCTCTCATTTCTTACCTTCTGTCATGGGTTGAATTGTGTCCCCCCACAAATATGTGTCAACTTGGCTAGGCCATGATTCCCAGTAGTGTGTGGTTGTCCTCCATTTTGTGATCTGATGTAATTCTCCTCCATTTTTAATGTGTTGTAAATCCTGACCTTTATATGTTAGTGAGGCAGGATCAGTGTGTGGTGTATCTTGAATCATAGCCTTATAAGATGGTATGACTTCACACCCTTAAGTCATACCCTTGCTTGAGTCACACCTTTTTTTTAAATTGTGCTTTAAGTGAAAGTTTACAGCTCAAGCTAGTTTCTCATACAAAAGTTTATACACACATTGTTATGTGACCCTAGTTATTCTCTCCAGAATGTGACAGCACACTTCTCCTTTCCACTCTGGATTTCCCCGTGTCGATTCAGCCAGCTCCTATCCTTTTCTGCCTTCTTATCTCACCTCTGGACAGGAGCTGCCCATTTAGTCTCATGTATCTACTTGAACTAAGAAGTACACTCTTCACGAGTATCATTTTATGACTTATACTCCAGTCTAATCTTTGAAGAGTTGGATTTGGGAACGGTTTTAGTTCTGGGCCGTGTCTTCTGGGGTTCCTTCAGCCTCAGTCAGACCATTAAGTCTGGTCTTTTTACTAGAATTTGAGTTCTGCAGCCCACTTTTCTCCTGCTCTGTCAGGGGCTCTGTGTTGTGTTCCCTGTCAGGGTGGTCATTGGTGGTAGCTGGGCACCATCTAGTTCTTCTGGTCTCAGGCTGATGGATTCTCTGGTTTATGTGGCCCTTTCTCTTTGAGTCACACCTTTTATCTTATATGAGATAAAAGGAGAGAGAAGTGAGTAAAGGTGGGAGGGACTTCACTCCACCAAGAAACAGGTAGTGGGAGTGGAGTGCGTCCTTTGGACCCGGAGTCCCTGTGTTGAGAACCTCCTAGACCCAGGGAAAGATTGATGCCCAGATGCATGGGATCGCCAAGGAATGTTGGGCCTACAGATGTTGAAAGGAGATAAGTACTTTCCCCCAGAGCCAACAGAGAAAGCCTTGCCCAAGAGCTGGTGCTCTGAATTTGGACTTCTAGCCTCCTAACGATGAGAGAAGAAATTTCTGTTTGTTAAAGCCATTCACTTGTATTTCTGTTACAGCAGCCGAAGATAACTATGGCATCTTCTTTGGAATTAACATTCTTTGGAGACCTTATTATGTGTATGTGTGCATGCATATGTATGCACATGTGTATGTATGTTGACTCTGGCTTATTGTGAATTATTTCCTTACGTTTTATAAATTTTGGTTGGGAACTCATCTCAAGATTTTAAGAGCTCATATTTGAGATCTCTGTGTAGCCTAAGAGATACACATTGCAAAACTAAACTGAAGGTATAGTCCCAGTTTTATTCTCTAAGGTATTTAGGAACACACTCAGTCCAAGATTATAGTTTTTGAACCTGAAAACTTAATGGGAGCATGTTATACTTTCTAGGACAACACCCCGCCCCCCATGTGTTTATTTCCAGTTGCTGCTGTAACAAGTTAATACGAATTTAATGGATTAAAATGTTTTTAATTGGAACTGATCCAAATTTACAGTCTTACAGTTCCAGAGGTCAAAAATCTCAAATGCATTTCATGTTGCGAAAATTAAGGTATCAGCAGGACTGCATTCCTTCTGGAAGTTCTAAGGGAAAATTTATTTTCTTGCCCTTTTTTCAGTTTCTAGAGGATGCCTGCATTCCTTGGCTCACGGCCCCCTTTCTCCACCTTCAAGCCAGCAATAGCCAGCTGAGACTTTCTCACATCGCATCACTCTAACTCTGACTCTCCTGCCTCCAACTTTCAGTTATAAAAGACACTTGTGATTACATTGGGCCTACCTTGATAAATTAGGGTAATTTTCCCACCTTAAGATCCTTAACTTAGTCACATCTGCAGAATTCTTTTTGCCATGTAAGGTGACATATTCACAGGTGGAACATAGTGTCAGGAGTTATCTAAATGCATGAGGGATGAGAATGAGGATCAGCACAAAGCTGGTTCCTATGAGGCAGAGATCAGGTACATGTCCACTTTCCCATTGCTTCATTGTTTCTGACTCCAGTCATTCCCCCATGGCACTCTCTCCTTTTCTGCAGAAGTTCAATAGTTTGTTGCAGTGGGCACAGAGAACTCACAGACCATACTCAACAGATACATGGCTTATTAGGGAAGTAACAGGCTACAACTTGGACTCAGGATCAACTTGGAAATAATAGCAACAATTTGGGATAGTGCCAGGAAGCACAGAGGCAAGGTCTGGAAGGGTCCCCAAAGTGGAGAGCACATCTCTCCCTTCATCAGTGCAGGACAGCTTCTGACCAGGACAGCTCTCTCAGCTGCTGTCTGCTGTCAGGCCTCTCCACCGCTAAATGACCCTACTAATAGTGTAGCAGCTTGCTCAGCTCTGTCAGCTGGCACGTTCAGCTCATAGCCAGTTAGCAGCTTCAGGACCGCTTGGCTCCCTCATGGCTTCTTTGCCAGCTGAGCTTTTAGCCAGCATCTGTCTTTCAACCAGGAGGCCTTGAGAACCTCTGCGTTTCAGCCCTTTATATATCCCAATTCTATTGGAAATCCTGGTGGTGTAGTCGTTAAGTGCTATAGCTGCTAACCAAAAGGTTGACAGTTCACATCCACCAGGTGCTCCTTGGAAACTATGTGGCAGTTCTGCTCTGTCCCATAGGGTTGCTATGAGTCGGAATCTACTTGATGGCAGTGGGTTTTATTAGTTATAAAGTGGGGCCTCCCTCACCAGACCAGAGTTCAACCAATCCTCAATTACCCATGAGCCTTCAGTCAACTCCGTTACTGTTAATTACCAGGCCCGACCAAAGTATCAAACCATCAAGTTGTTTACAGTTTACCCAGGAAATCTCAGTCAACTCAGGGAATCCCCTGAGCAAAAAGTGACAAACCCTCTGGGGTAGAAAACAATGTGGGAGCCTCCACCCCCCACCCCCAAGTTGCTTCTCCAAAGAACTATGGCAAAGTTAAAAGTCCTCAAGGTTTAGGGGGGAAAAAATCTCCCAAGCTGATTTTCCGAAGTACCCAGGCAAAAGGCTATGTAAAGAACTCATTGCACTACAGAAGGTTTTGGGGATTGGGATTGGGAGGGGCATTATCCTGTCCAGTATTGTGTGTGTGTGTGTGTGTGTGTGTGTTTGACACAGACTTAACTTTTGTCATCTCCCAGTGCTTGTGAGTGCATTTTTTTTTCCTAGCCCGATATTTTACCTGGGATGCAGCTTTTCTTGACTCCCAGCTTTTTATGGTGTTTTCAGTGCCATCTTCCCACCTTTAGCAAGCCTGAGGCCTTATGTTTTGTCCCCATATGGACTAAAAGTCCAAGCCCCTTTTTTAGTGGCTGATAAACTGCTACAGAGTAGCTGCAGCCTCTTTCATCTTTTCTGCTCTAGGTTTTAACCCTCCCTTCTTCCTAACCTCCCTGGATTTTCTTTACGCTCTTCAGCATTGGACTACTCATTTAAAAAAGATGTTGTCACAGTCCGCCAAGCGTTTTTAGGTAGTTCATAGTGGGAGAGTTTTCAGGTTACCTAATCTGCCGTATTGCCCTAGTTGTCATTCTTTATATTAGCAAAGTGTTAAGGAGTTTAATAAGACATAAAGTTTATCTTTGCTTTCTTATTATCTTTCAATTTAAAATGCTTTTAATTTAACCTCAATCAAAAAGTCTCAATGAATCTCATCTATAAAAGACCAGCATTGCTTAAAACTCAGTGTCTCTGGTCGAACACCCTCTTTTACTTTTATCAACAAAGTGTACCTGTTTTCTTTAATCTGACCCAGCCTGTCCTGGTTTACTCTGACCCTGCTACTCAGCTAGACCAAGAATATCTCTTACCACACCATTTCTCCCTTACTGACTGTCTCCCGAGGTTCCCTCTTGGTTTTTCTGTTTTCTATTTTTCTGTCTCAACTGAGCCAAAGGCATACTACTTTGCACCCAGCTTCAATCACTGGCCTTCATCCCCCCTCCTTTCTTTTTTCTGATCGAGATGATATATCAATGTATTTAAAAGCCAGTCAAATACTACTTAAGGACTTATAATGAAAAACCAAGTTTCTGCCCCACCTCTTTCTATCCCCAGCCTCATATAGTACCAAGGTGTAAAAGGGCATGGCGGTGGCAGAGTCTGACCTACTCTAATTTCACAAGGGGGAAGGAGAATCAAGATCAGCAGCCCAAGGCTGATGATTCCTGTGAGGCAGAGGTCAGACATGCGTCCGCCCTCTAGCCCTTTTTACTGATTATGACACCGTCTCTCCCATAAAAAAAAAAAAATCTCCCATAGTGCGGTCTATTTCTCTGCCGAGTTCTCTGCCGAGTTCGATAATTTATTGTAGTGGCCACACAGAACTCACAGACAATATAATTGTGGAGTTGATTAGGGAAGTAACAGATTACAGTTAAGTTTCAGGAACACTCAGGATACAGTTCTTCCATTAGGACAGTCTCTTCTCAGCCATGCCTGCAGGCACACTTCTCTCTGGCCCTGGGCCTCTACCCAGCTGGCAAGTGTTACAAAGCACTTTTAGCCCTGCAGATAAGTGCCCAGAGGCATCCCATTCTGCAAGGAGGCCTCCACCCGAAGGCACTCAGCTCTAGCTCTAGCTCCATGAGTCAGCAAACCTAACTCCACCAAGTATCCAGAGGCACCCGACTCCACCAGTAAGCCTCGGCCTGACGATGCTCAGCTCTAGCTCCATGGGTCAGCAAACCCAGCTCCACCAAGTACCCAGAGGCACCCTACTTTGCCAGCAAGCCTCCTGCCCAAAGGCACTCAGCTTTCTTGCTCTGTGGGCCCGAGAAGCCCACTGCACTGTCCCCTGCTGGTCTCTTTTGCTGCCTTTTTTCTGCCACCTTCTCACCATCTTTAGTGTTAACAGCTCTCTCTCACTCTCCTGGTTCCAGGAGCTTCACAGCACAGAGCTTTTTACGCATAGGAACACATATGAATTCATTCATCCTCACAAATACCCTGTTTTACAAATGAAGAAACTGATACACAGAGAGGGCCATGTGACTGCTCGAGATCATACAGCTATTAAATAGCATTATTTGAGCCGTGCAGTCTGACTCTAGAAGCTGTTTCTTGTTACTCTTCTGTACTTAGCTTTAGATTGCTTTTCTGAAGGGGTGCTGGCATTCTGTTCTATATGTGGGCACTCACTTCATCCTTTTTGTTTTGTTTTTTAAGCTATTTTCTTCACTTAAAAAAATAGTTTTAATAGAAGAGTTTGGCAGAGTCTCAGGTTATAAAATAAACATACAAAAATCACTTGGATTCCTCTACATCAACAAAAAGAACATCGAAGAGGAAATAACCAAATCAATACCATTCACAGTAGCCCCCAAGAAGATAAAACACTTAGGAATAAATCTTACCAAAGATGTAAAAGACCTATACAAAGAAAACTACAGAGTACTACTACAAGAAACTAAAAAGGACCTACTAAAGTGGAAAAACATACCTTGCTCATGGATAGGAAGACTTAACATAGTAAAAATGTCTATTCTACCAAAAGCCATCTATACATACAATGCACTCCCGATCCAAATTCCAATGTCATTTTTTAAAGTGATGGAGAAACAAATCACCAACTTCATAAGGAAGGGAAAGAAGCCTCGGATAAGCAAAGCATTACTGAAAAAGAAGAAGAAAGTGGGAGGCCTCACTCTACCTGATTTCAGAAGCTATTATACAGCCACAATAGTCAAAACAGCCTGGTACTGGTACAACAACAGACACATAGACCAATGGAACAGAATTGAGAACCCAGATATAAATCCATCCACATATGAGCAGCTGATATTTGACAAAGGCCCAGTGTCAGTTAATTGGGGAAAACATAGTCTTTTTAACAAATGGTGCTGGCATAACTGGATATCCATTTGCAAAAAACTGAAACAGGACCCATACCTCACACCATGCACAAAAACTAACTCCAAGTGGATCAAAGACCTAAACATAAAGACTAAAACGATAAAGATCATGGAAGAAAATAACTGGAAGCTCCTAAAAATCAAACACCTATGCTCATCTAAAGACTTCACTAAAAGAGTGAAAAGACCACCTACAGACTGGGAAAGAATTTTCAGCTATGACATCTCTGACCAGCACCTGATCTCTGAAATCTATATGATTCTGTCAAAACTCAACCACAAAAAGACAAACAACCCAATCAAGAAGTGGGCAAAGGATATGAACACACACTTCACTAAAGAAGATATTCAGGCAGCTAACAGATACATGAGAAAATGCTCTCAATCATTAGCCATTAGAGAAATGCAAATTAAAACTACGATGAGATTCCATCTCACTCCAACAAGGCTGGCATTAATCCAAAAAACACAAAATAATAAATGTTGGAGAGGCTGCAGAGAGATTGGAACTCTTATACACTGCTGGTGGGAATGTAAAATGGCACAACCACTTTGGAAATCTATCTGGCGTTATGTTAAACAGTTAGAAATAGAACTGCCATACAACCCAGAAATCCCACTCCTCGGAGTATACCCTAGAGAAACAAGAGCCTTCACACAAACAGATATATGCACACCCATGTTTATTGCAGCTCTGTTTACAAGAGCAAAAAGCTGGAAGCAACCAAGGTGTCCATGAACGGATGAATGGGTAAATAAATTGTGGTATATTCACACAATGGAATACTATGCATCGATAAAGAACAGTGACGAATCTCTGAAACATTTCATAACATGGAGGAACCTGGAAGGCATTATGCTGAGCGAAATTAGTCAGAGGCAAAAGGACAAATATTGTATAAGACCACTATTATAAGATTTTGAGAAATAGTATAAACTGAGAAGAACACATACTTTTGTGGTTACGAGGTGGGGAGGGTGGGAGAGGGTTTTTCACTGATTAGTTAGTAGATAAGAATTTCTTTAGGTGAAGGGAAGGACAATACTCAGTACACGGAAGGTCAACTCAACTGGACGGGACCAAAAGCAAAGGAAGGTTCCGGGATAAACTGAATGCTTCGACGGTCAGCGGAGCAAGGGCGGGGGTTTGGGGACCATGGTTTAAGGGGACTTCTAAGTCAATTGGCAAAATAATTCTATTATGAAAAAATTCTGCATCCCACTTTGAAATGTGGCGTCTGGGGTCTTAAATGCTAACAAGCGGCCATCTAAGATGCATCAATTCGTCTCAACCCACCTGGATCAAAGGAGAATGAGGAACACCAAGGTCACAGGATAACTAAGAGCCCAAGAGACAGAAAGGGCCACATGAACCAGAGACCTACATCATCCTGAGACCAGAAGAACTAGTTGGTGCCCGGCCACAACCGATGACTGCCCTGACAGGGAGCAGAACAGAGAACCCCTGAGGGAGCAGGAGATCAGTGGGATGCAGACCCCAAATTCTCACAAAAAGACCATACTTAATGGTCTGACTGAGACTAGAGAAATCCCGGCGGTCATGGTCCCCAAACCTTCTGTTGGCCCAGGACAGGAACCATTCCTGAAGACAACTCATCAGACATGAAAGTGAGTGGACAGTGGGTAGGAGAGAGATGCTGATGAAGAGTGAGCTATTTGTATCAGGTGGACACTTGAGACTGTGTTGGCATCTCCTGTCTGGAGGGGGGATGGGAGAATAGAGAGAGTTGGAAGCTGGCAAAATTGTCACGAGAGACTGGAAGGGCTGACTCATTAGGGGGAGAGCAAGTGGGAGTAAGGTGTATATAAACTTATATGTGACAGTTTGACTTGATTTGTAAACGTTCACTTGAAGCTCAATAAAAGTTAATTAAAAAAATAGTTTTATTGAGATATAATTTGCATACCATAAGGTTCACTCATTTAAAGTATACAGTTCAGTGACTTTTACTATATTCACAGACTTGTATATTAGAACCTTTTCATTAGTTCAGAAAGAAACTCTGCACTCCTATGCAATCACCAACCAACCCCCAACCCTTACCTCCACTGTAGGCAACCACTGATCTGCTTTTGTCTCTGTAGGTTAACTGATTCTGAACATTTCATATAAATGGAACCATACAATATATGGTCCTTTGTGACTAGCTTCTTTCAGTTAGCATGATTTCAAGTTTCATCCATGTTGCAGCATCTATCAATACTTGATTCCTTTTTATTGCCAAATAATATTCTGTTATATAGATAAGCCGATTGCTGTCGAGTTGATTCCAACTCATAGCGACCCTATAGGACAGAGTAGAACTGCCTGATAGAGTTTCCAAGGAGCACCTTGTGGATACAAACTGCCGACCTTTTGGTTAGCAAGCATAGTTCTTACCCACTACACCACAAGGGTTTCCGTTGTATAGATACACCACATTTTATTTATCCATTTTCAGTTGATAGACATTTTTTTGGCTGTTATTAATATGCTGCCATGAATGTGTTCGTGTGGACATGTGTTTTCATTTCTTTTGGATATATACTGGGAAGTTGAATTGTTGGATCATATGATAATTCCATGTTTCACCTTTTGAGGAACTGCTAGACTGTTTTCCAAAGTGGCTGTACCATTTTACATTCCCACCAACAGTGTTTGAGGGTTCCAATTCTCCACATCCTGGAAACACTTATTTTTTATTTTTAACCAACAACAAACATTTTATTTATTGGGAAAGACGGCCTTATCTCCCAACTTAGGGAAACTTAAGGGTGTTCATTTTTACCATAGTCAGTACTTTATTGATGATCTTAAACATTGTATTAAGGGAAGAAAGAGAAATAAAAGTCGTAATATTTGGAAAGACATAGTAATTCTGTTTTTATTTGGAGATGATGTGATGTATGCTTGGAAAGTCAATTTAGAAGACATAGCAATCCTAAATGTGTGCATACCAAACAACCCACGTACAAAATATCTGGTGCAAAAACTTATAGAACTGGAAGGAGAAAAAAACAAACTCACAATTATAGTTGGACATATCAACACCCATCTCTTAGCAATTGTGGACAGAATATTAGCAAGCAGTCACAAATGTGGTCAGAATATTAGCAAGGACATAGATGAGCTCAAAAACAGTATGATAAACAAAATTGATTAAACATTTATATACTACTTAACCAAACAACAAAGAAAATACATTCTTTTCGTGTTTCCACAGAACATATACCAAGAAAGATCATATTGTGTGCCATAAAACTAACCTCAACAAAGTTAAAAGAATCAAAATCATATACTGCGTATTTTCCACAATGATAGGATAAAAGTAATTGAAAGGTGACAGGAAAATTCCCAAACACTTGGATTAAATAAACTATACACTTCTAAATAACCCATGTGTCAAAGAGGGAAATTGAGACAAGGGGGGAAAAAAAAAACCATTGAACTGAATGAAAATGAAAAATAAAACCAAACCCAAACCCACTGCCGTCAAGTCAATTCCAAGTAATAAAGACCGTATAAGGACAAAGTAGAACTGCCCCGTAAGGTTGAAAACATTTATTTCCTGTGTTTTTTATTACAGCCATCCCAGTAGGTATGAAGTGGTATCTCACTGTGGTTTTGATCCTGTTCCTCACTTTTGCAGCCTTTGGTGGTACCTGGTACTTCTATACGCTAAGCCTCTCAGAGGTTATTTTTTTCTTTTAGGACAAATTGCCTTACTGTCTGCAGGCATTTTAGGTTCTGGTTTCTTCTGATCAGTACTTGCCTCCGTTTGCTTTCTGGTATCCAAAGGTTTTTTGGAAGTTCTTGTCCACTCGTTTTTCTCCTTCTGTTCCCATTATCCTTTTGAATGAGTGTGTGGTTGGTTTGTGTGTGTGTGTGTGTGTGTGTGTGTGTGCAAGTTCTGTGGCAGTCATTTTGGTGAAATCTAAGAAATAAGAGAACGTAAGTATGTAATCAGTCCTCTAAAATTAATCTGACTTCCCAAATTGTACTTTTGAATACCCTATCTGTGTAAATAGTCCAAAATGTGGCTATTGCTTGTAGGAAGAATTATAAGGACCAGAAATACTCCTACAATGAATAGAAAAAGAAAAAAAGTAGGCTTGGAAAGGACTACTATTAGTTTCATCCAAATCCTTTCAAAGTGTTGAATTTGAATCTTTTTTGGTAAAACTGATTTGCACAGCTTGGTATGTGTGTAATCTAGCTAGAATATCTTAAATGAGCTAACAATTTTTAGTTTCCAAGTTTGCTAATAGCAGTTGTATTTACTATTGGCTATAAATTTTTTTTTTTTAAGTAAACTTTTATTGTTTAATGTCCAGTAAACTCAAGAGTTAAGTCATGCGAGTACATTGGGGAATAGAGTAGTAATAATAAAAGGTACCATTTATTGAGCTCTGTCTACATGTCAAAGATTGTTGAAAGCCCTTTGTATATATTATCTCATTTAGTCCTCACAATAACTGTGTGAGGTTGATATGGCTTTTTGTTTGTTTGCTTTTTAATCTCACCTGTAAGTTAAGGAAACTGAGGCATAGAGTGGTGAAGTAACTTGCGCAAGGACACACAATTAGTAAATGGTAGAGCCTCCTTTTAAGTTCACAGTCTGGTCCCTGAGCGTGTAGTCATTACTCTACTGCCTGACATTGTTACGGGAACTTAAATATATTATCTTACATGTTAAGAAGGGAAGTACTCATGAAATAGCAAAGCAAATGTTAACTTAATCCTTTTTTTTTAAGGAGTAGTAGTAGGTCGAAGAATAAGTACAAATTCGTGATCTGATGTTTAGAAGATAAACTATTACCTAATGTTCTCTTCAACATTCATATTTAGCTTACATTGTAGTTTGGATCAAAAATGGTTATCACTTGATTTAGTGATGAAATTTACTTTTAGAGGTGGGAGTATAATTACCATGTGGAGTGTTCTGTATTGCACCTTATATTCTTAAGGAGAGAGGAGACATAAAAATGTCATTGGGTGGTACTGAAAAATTGGGCATTGGCAAAAGGATTAGTGACAGATCCGTTTTCTACCAATATTTCAGAATAATTTTGGTCCAATGTTTTATATTGTGCGTTTCCACCAGAGTCTGATTTTGTGGCTCATCTTTTCTAAATAGTTCTGTTTTATAGTGTGTATATATAGGTCATTCTGAATCAAGTTAACTTCACAGTTGATTGGGACCTTGTTTCAAGCTTATTGAACAAAGCTCTGTAACACAGAATTTTGGGCATAGGGCCATTTCCAGAGTCTGGTCCAAACAAGCAGTAACAAAGATTGCCTCTTTTCTTGGCTGAAGGCTTTCTCTGTGTAGCTTGACTCAGAACTCTTACTCTTTTCTACCCTTTTCATACCCCTCTCCTTTTTCTATTTAGGGCAGAAGTGTTTGGATTTTCATTCTGTAGTTACTCTTTCAGCAAACATTTATTGTGCGTTTACTTAAATATAAGATTCTTTGCATGAAACCCATAGTGCCCTCACTATATTGGAAATGGCAGCTCTGAGGCTAGTGGGCCTTCTAATATAATATTGTACAAAATATATGCAATATTAAGTAGTGTTACTATGTCATGTCTGCCATTCTATCTTTTGCTAATTGGAAAGGATTTTTCTGGTGTATCTCTAAAAAAATCATATGTATTTTTTTTTTCCCCAAAGTGGAAAGGGAAAGGAGGAACACAATTAAACCAATAAATTCCTGTACAATAGTTTTAAATCATTGTATCTTAAAAGGTAATTAAAAAAATCTCTTTCTACTTAAAAATTTCTCATTTCTGTATCCCTTTTAGAAAATAATGTTTTCCTCTCTACATAGATTTGCTTTTGGAATATTTAAAAAAAAATTTTTTTTTAAAAATTGCGTTTAGGTGAAAATTTAGAGTAGATTAGTTTCCAGTTTGATAGTTTGTATGTAACGTGTTCCCTGACGTTGGCTGCATTCTCCACAGTGTGTCAGCACACTCCCCATTTCTGTCCTGGCTTCCCCGTTTCCTTTCGTCAGGTTGCCTTCTTGTCTTTGCTTTTGGGCAAATGTCTTTTTGATCTCGTATAATTGACTGTTCTATGGAACACGTTCCTCTCGGGTGTTGTTTATTTTATGGGCCTATCTATTGCTTGGCTGAAAGGTGGCCTCGGGGAATGGCTTAAATTCCAGTTCAGAAGGGTATCTTCGGGCCGTAGTCTCAGAGGTTCCTTTAGTCTGTGTCAGACCACTAAATCTGGTCTTTTTTCTGAACTTGGTTTTTTTGTTTTACATTTTTCTCCCACCCTGTCTGGGACCCTCTCTTGTGATCCCAGTCAGAGTGGTCAGTAGTGGTAGCCGGGCACCATCTAATTCTTCTGCTCTTGGGGTTATGTAGGCTGCGGTTCACGTGGTCCATTAGTCCTTTGGACTAATTGCTTCTTTGAATCTTTGGTTTTCTTCACTGTCCATTACTCCAGATGGTAAGAGACCAATAGTTGTATTTTAGATGGCCGCTCGCAAATTTTAAGACCCTAGATGTTACTCATCAAAGTATGGTGTAGAACATTGTCCTTATGAACTGTGTTGTGCCAGTTGACACGGATGTCCCCCGAGTCTATGTTTCTTTGCCTTTAAGCCTAGGAACTTTGTTCCACGAGGTGTTGTTTACGTCTAAGAAGTTTCCGTGACTGTGCCCCTTGTGCTGTTGTCTATGTTAATATTCATATAGCACCTACAATTATGTATGTGTATATCCACAACCAAATCTGTATCTGCAGGTGAGTGTGCTCCCTTACACCCTTCCATACCTCTTTAGCATACCTGTCTTATCTGTGTATCCATTGATAAATTATTATTTATTAATACATTGTGGCAGGATTGTCTGTATTATAGTAATTACCATAGTTGCTATTGCCTTTTATTCTTGAGTTCTCTCAGTGTCTGAAGTGTTTCTCTTGTAGACAGCATATTAATGGGTTATGGTTTTTTAATCCATGCTGACACTTTTCGTCTCTTTACTGGTGCATTTAAGCCATTACTTTCAGTGTGATTATCAGTAGGTATGAGTTTACTGTTCTCATTTTGTTGTGCTTATTTTTGTGGTGTTGATGGTTTCTTTGTTCTGCTTAATTTTTTGTGCTGAGTTCTTTTTGTTTGGATTTTCTTTTCATTTTTATCATTGTTGATTTTGTGTTTATTGAGTTTTTATGTTTTTTTCTTTTGATAAGTAGGTTTGTGAACTTTATCTGTGGTTACCTTGAAATTTACCTTTATCTTCCTAAGTTTAAAGCAGTCTTTTATTTCTTGGTATTGCCTTGACTTTCCATTTGGAAGTTCTATAACTATACCACTTATTCCCCCTTTTTGTTTTGATGTTGTCATCGTTTACAGATGGACATTTCTAGTTCCCTGTTTTCAGTCTTTTAAGTTTGTTTTATCTTTTAGAATTCTTTATCGGGGATAGTATCTGGGTGATGTTGTCCTGTGTCGTCATTTTAGGTTGTTGTCCCATGTTGTTGGTTTTCTGTCCGAAGGACTCCCTTTAATATTTCTGGTAAGATTGGTCTGGTTTTTACCAATTCCCTTAATGTCTGTTTATCTGGAAATGTTCTACTTTCATGATTCTATTTGAGAGACAGTTTTGCTGGGTATGTAATTCTTGGTTGGCAGTTTTTTTCTTTTACATATCTCTTCCCATTGCCTTCTTGTCTGTGTGGTTTCTGCCAAGTAATCAGAGCTTAGCCTTACTGATTCCCCTTTGTAGGTGACTTTTCGTTTTTCCTGAGCTGCTCTCAGGATTCTTTTTGGGTCTTTGGTTTTGGCAAGTTTGATTGTGATATGTCTTGGTGACTTTCTTTTCGGGCCTGTTCAGTATGGGGTCGATTGAGGTTCTTGGATAGATATCGTCTTGTCTTTCTTGATATTAGGGAAGTTTTCTGCCAGCAAACTTTGACAGTTCTCTGTGTGTGTGTGTTTTGCGTCCTCCCATTCTGGAATTTTGGTCACGTGTAAATTTTTCCTCTTGAGTGTGTCCCACACAATTCTTTGGCTTTCTTCATTTTCCTTCATTCTTTTTTTCTGATTTTTCCTCAAACAAACTGGCATCAAGGGATTTGGCCTCTGTTTCACTGGGTCTGTCTTCCACTGATTCATCTCTGCTGCTATGTCCTCTTCAGTTTTCTGTTTCTGAAATTTTATTGTTAATATCTTGGGTATGGGGTTGCTGTTTTTGTGTGGTTTCTAATTGTCTATTTTTTCATTTTGTTCTTGTGTTGTTTTCATGAATTATTCTATTGCTTTGTGTTTTCCTTGATTTTTGTTTCTGTTTTTTCTTGGTTTTTGTGTGTTTTCTTTGATCTCTTGGCGAATCCTATATATTAGTCTTTTGAATTCCTTATCAGGTAGTTGCATAGCTTTCTCTGGAAGGTTTTTTGATTCTTTATTTTGGTCACTTGCTGGAGCCATCTTGTCCCACTTCATTATGTGATTTGATATTGTCTGTTGTCTTTGAGGCATTAAGGTGTTATATTTATTTATTTGCTACATTTTGATTTTTTGTTTTTGTTTTATTTTGATTTATTCAAGTAGGCACGGCGTGTATGTTACTTTGGTCACTAGTTTGGCTACACTGGAGCTCTCCCCACCTGTCTCTAGGCGGGAGGAGGAGCAGCTGGGTTTGTGAACGCAGGTCTGTGTTTGCTGGTCTTGCCAGGGCAGCTGAGGATGTAGCTGGTGTTGCTGGTAAGGTGATAATATCTGTTTGGCCAGTCACCTGGGCGTGGGTGCAGGAAACGTTCTCACTGGTCACTGGGATATGTGTTGTGTTTGCGCACTGCTGGTTGGTGGGTGGCCAGGGCTAGGGTGCCTGGGTTATTGGTCACTAGGTGGGTGGTATGGAAACTCTCACCGATGGTCCTGGGCAGGCAGTGCCATGCAGGGGTGGTCGGAGCGGGCACAACCCTCCAATTGTAGGTGGTGGTAGGTGGTGCAGGGGAGAGGCAGGGGGGAATGTCACCAGTCCATGGGTGCCCCCTAAGAGATTGTGCCCCTGTCCACGAGAGCGTGACACAGGGGAGGATGCGCCACCAGTCCTTGGGCCCCCGGCTCAGGTGGCTGGAGAGAGTAGGAGGTGCTGCTGGTCTGTGGGCCCCCAGCGTGGGTTGCTAGGTGTGGGAGGAGGTGCCTCTGGTTCACAGGCTCCCGGTACCAGTGGCTGGGGGCAGCTGTGGGCGTTGTCAGTCATGGTCCTCTGGCTCAGGTGGCTAGGCTTAGGAGCGGACACCGCTGGTCTGCAGGTCCTTGACATGGGTAGGTGGGCACAAGAGGGGGTGCCTCTGGACCATAGGGTCCCAGTTTGGGTGGCTGGGTGGAGAAGCAGGTGCTGCTGGTCCGTGGGCCCCCAGTGTGGGCGGCTGGATGTAGGAGTAGTTGCCGCTGTGGTCCCAGTGCCGGTGGCCAAGCAGAAAAGTGGACACCACTCATCTGTGGGCCCCAGCTTGGTTAGATGGGCTTAGGAGCTGGCGCTGCTGGTTCACAGGCGTGGGTGGCTGGACAGAAGAGGGGGCACTGTTTCACCATGGGCTCCTAGCACAGGTGGCTGTTCAGAGAAGTGGGTACTGCTTTTCTACAACTCCCAGCTCTGGTAATTGGAAAGAGAGGTAGGTGCTGCCAGTCTGTGGATCCCTGGTGCGAGTGGCTAAACGAAGGGGCAGGTGTTGCCAGTCCATGGGCCTCTGGCTCAGGGGACAGGGCAGTGGTGGATGCCACCAGACTGTGATTGTGTGCAGGGTAGATATATGAGGGGACTGGAGGGGGGCCCCGCAGGTGTGTGGGACTCTGGCATGGGTGAATGGGGAGGTGCAGTGGGTGAGGTGAGTGCAGTTAACTTTTCAGGGCTGGAGCACTCCTGCCTGTTTCTGGATATGGGTGCAGAATCCCTCTTGCTTGGCTGTACCAGAAGATGGGGGCTCTGATGGAGAATGCTACTTGGTTTGTCTCAACATGGCTGCGCTGTGCAGGTTCAGCTGGCAGGGCACTGGCAATCCGTAATCCTTTGTGCCTGCTGTTTTTGTAGAGTCTCTCCTTCCACTTGGCACTCGGTCTGATTCTTCAGCCTTGCATTTTATGCTCAGGGTTCCAAGTTGTCTTCTATATCTGTTTCACTTACTTTCTCAGGTCTTTGTTGTAAGAGGAATGTTATGAGGCGTCTGACTACACTGCCATCTTGAACCGTCCCTTTTTGAAATATTGTAATTATTCCTTTACAGCTTTTCCTTTGCACAGAATTTATTTTAGTTATTCAGTTCCCAATCTGCTCATGTTTGGGGCCTGCTTTGCTCTTTAATAAGAAATTGTTAAGTTTGATTTCCTAATTTCCTTAGTCTTTCTTTAACTCTTAATAAGAGTAGAGTTCAACTTTTTATTGTTTTTATTTTTAGTTCAACTTATTTTTGTCCACGGTGTTTTAAAATTTCTCATCTCTGAGCAGGTGTTTTATTTTCATGTCTCTTTGCCTGTCAGATATGGCTGACTAAAATGAGGCTGCTTCTCTGGGGTCATTTGATGCTGCTCCAGGAATACTTAGTCATTCTTCTCTGCGCTGTATTTGAAATTTGTGTATAATCGAAGACTTTCAAAAATTAGCTTATACTTAATACTCTCAAAGGAATACGTGTAATATATATTATAACCAAACAAACAAACAAACAAAAAAACCCCTCAAACCCATTGCTGTAGAGTTGGTCCCAACTCATAGCGACCCTATAGGACAGAGTAGAACTGCTCCACAGGGTTTCTAAGGAGTACCCGGTGGATTCGAATTGCCGACCTTTTGGTAGGCAGTGGTAGCTCTTAACCACTGCTGCACCAGGTTTTCCATATGTTATATGTTATTAAAACAAACATCTGTGCATCCATCACCTAAGTTAAGAACTAGACAGTGATCAATTCTGTTGCATCTACCTGTGTACTTCTCTCCATATTCTCAAGGGAATGTGTATCATTTAAAGTTTTTATCAATGTAAATATATATACCTAGACAATTTTGGGTGGGTTAGCCAATTATTGTTTAATTTTGCTTGTGTTTGAGTTTTATAAAAATTAATTCATGCTGTATGTCGTCTATAGTGTGATGTGCTTTTTTTTTTTTTAATCCAGCATTATGTTTCTGAGATTTATTTATATAGTAAAACCTGTGAAAGTCAGAACCTCTTTAAGGCAGAAACCTATCAGAGAGGAAAACTCAAATATTTTCCACTAAAATGAATGATAAAAAAGTCAGATTGCGCCCTGTCAAAGGTAGAAAACGTGCAAGACCTGGAAAAACAATGCAGTCCATCAAGTTCCGGCTCTCACTGGTTTCACTGTATTTCATGTAGCTGTAGTTCATTCATTCTCATTAATACATAATATTTCAAGTATAAAAATGGCACATTTTTGCATTTACATTTAATGGGCTTTTTTCCTATGGTGTGAGGTGGGGATCCAATTTCGGGTGTTTTTCCCTATATGACAAACTGGTGCATTATTTGATTAATGCACCCTTCCCACTGTGCCATCACCATATGATAACAAGTTTCCCTTTAAGCATGGATTTGTTTCTGAGTTCTCTCTTCTGTTGAATTGGTCCATATATTTAACTGTATAAGAACCCTACTGAGCCTGGTGGCACAGTGGTTAAATTGCCTGGCTGCTAACTGAGAGACTGGTGGTTCGAACCCACCAGCCTCTGTACAGGAGAAAGATGCAGCAGTCTGCTTGTGTAAAGATTTACAGCTGTGGAAACTCTATGGGACCATTCTGCTCTGTCCTGTAGGGTTGCTACGAGTCAGAATTGACTCAATGGCAGTGGGGTAGGTCTTATTTACTATGGCTTTAATAATAAATCTATAGGCAAGTCCTTCCTACTTCTAAATTTTTTTTTTTCACCATATCTTGGCCATTCTTTCCACCTTCCCCTTACATACCCATTTTGAAACTACGAAAAATCCTGTTGAGAGATTTTTATTGGGATGTGTCGATGCTGTAGGTCAATTTGGAAAGACTTGGCATCATTCCTTCACTTGGTGGAGCTGGGGGATGGAGGTGTATGCTAGGTTTGAGTAGGTGGAGGTGTGCTGTTCCAGCTTTGAAGGCAATAATTTTTGCATTTTCAGGTTAATCTGCTGAATTCCTATTTCACTGTTATCTTCTTTCATTATTTGTGACTGGAAGTAATACATAGAATTGGGTGGGGAGATTTTATTCAGGTGTTCTGATAATTTTTTTCTATCGATTATGTTATGTTTTCCATTGCTTTTATTCTCTCTCACAACTCCTAATTATTTTTAATTATCATTTGAAACTGTCAAAAGAGGTTTTCTTAATTATATTAGCTCTAGATTATGCCTCTGAAAACCAATAAGGCAGTTGCTATCCAGTCAATTTTGACTCATGGCAGCCCCATGTCTGTCAAAGTAGAACTGTGCTTCATAGAGTTTTTTTTCTTGAACATTTTATTGTGTTTTAGGTGAAAGTTTACACAGCAAGTTAGTTTCCGATTCAACAATTTATATACAGTTGCTATTCCTGCAATGTGTTAGCTCTCTTCCCATTTTCACCCTGCCTTCCCCGTTTCCATCCCTCCCATTTCTGTGCCCCTCCTTGCCTTTTCATTTTTACTTTTGAGCAAATGTTGCCTGTTTGGTCTTGTATAGGTGATTGTTCTAAGGAGCATATTTCTCATGGGTGTTGTTGTTTATTTTATATGCCAGTCTGTTATTTGGCTGAAAGGTGACCACCGGGATTGACTTCAGTTCTAGGTTAAAAAGGTGTCTTAGGGTAATCTTGGGGGTTCCTACATTTTCTATTAGTCTAGTAAGTCTGGTCTTCTTTATGAATTTGTGTTTTGTTCTACCTTTTTCTCCCATTCTAACAGGAACCTTCTATAGTATCCCTGGTCAGAGTGGTCAGTAGTGGTATGGTAGCTGGACACCGTCTAGTTCTTCTGATCTCAGGCTAGAGGAGGCGCTGGTTTGTGTGGGCCATTAGTTGTGTAGACTAATTATTTCCTTGAGTCTTTGGTTTACTTCACTCTCCTTTGCTCCAGACAGGAAGAGACCTGTTGTTGTGTCTTAGATGGTCACTCACAAGCTCTTAAGACCCCAGATGCTACTCACCAAAGCAGGATGTAGAACATTTTCTTTATGAACTATTTTATGCTAATTGGCCTAGATATTCCCCGAGACTGTGGTCCTTAGTAACTCAGTAACTCAGTGCCTCAGGGTGTTTGGATATGTCTAAGAAGTTTCCATCAGTGTGCCCCCTATCTGTAGGATTTTCAGTGGCTGGTTTTTTGAAAGTAGATTGCCAGGGCTTTCTTCCTAGGATCCTCTGGGTGAACTTGAACCTCCAGCCTTTTGTTCAGCAGCCAAGCTTGTTAACTGCACCTTACATTACCCAAATTCAAAGAGCTTTGTGTTAGACTGTGTTAAGACTGATGCTGCTCTGTCTTTGTTACTAGCCCGTTGCAGAGCAGCTTTTTTTAATGTGCTGAAGGTACATTCAGAAAATTATTTTTAAATTGCGAAGATTCCCTCCACATTAAAAACTTTTGTGAGCCATTGCATAATTTCAAAACTGAACAAGGGAGTTGTTAAACTGTTCATTTTATTGTCATTTGATGTTTCACCAGTAAATGGAAACACCATTCTTTGTTACATTTAGTTCTTGAATTTTGTGAGCTTTGAATTATAAAAGGTCTTTAGGAATATATTCATGACTTAAAAGATGATTCCCTCCCCATTTGGTCTATCTGTTACTTCCAAATTTATCTCATAATGCATTCTATCTTGACTTCATCACTTCTCCTTCAGTAGCCAGATCATCAGGCGTGGTCTTCATTTATTAAAACTTGTCTTTGGATTTCTATCTTTTCTCCAGTCTGTCCTACTGATATCCACACCTGTAAGACCCTGCCTTTTTTCTTTCAAATGAATTTTAGTCTTTAGGACTTGTTTATCTTGTAATCATAGAATTTTCAAGCTAGGACCTTAATACTTAACTACGCTCATTCTGAAATTCTTTTACTAGTAGGAGAACTGGAGATTTGAACTATAATTCACATTCATTATCTTTCTAATACGAAACACAGTATGTCCATGTTTTATATTGATATTTTAGAAATACTTTACCTTGATTGCAGGTTGTAGACTGGATAGTTTGGTAAATAAGATTCAGTTTTGGCTAATATCTTTTGGTACTTTCTTGTGTCAAGCAATGTTTTGAGTTTTAAAATATATAAGCAAAATGCAGTTTTAGTTAATTAAGCTTATGTAATATTTTACAACCAGTAAGTGAAAAAGCCAGTATTCACACCTAGGTTTTCTGGTTTCAAGTTTGTGTGCTTTTTTTAAACCGGTGATTTTTCGTTGTGCTGTATGGGTGTAGGCATTGCTTCTGAGTGGTTACCTGAACTTTCTAATCTCTCTCAACTAGAGTAACTCTTAATTTTATCTGCAGTATGTTATGTTAAAAACTAGATTTCTTTATGCCAAACTGCTTCTTTGGTATTAAAAATGAAGAAAACTCTGTGAATATAAGGAAATTCAAGTATGAAAAAGGAGTAGTCTCACTAAAAAAGCTAACTTTGGCTTGGTGAACATATGCATGCTGTTGTTATACAAATGTTCCAAGTCGGTTCCCCTCCTCCTGCTTACTTTACTTGCTCATCCTGCCACATGCAAGATTGTGCATTGCTGGACCGATTGTGATTTGGACTTCGTGATTCAGAATTGGGAGAATGAGGAAGGCTACACCTGGAGAAGAGTTTTTCAAGGAATTTGAAATAGTGTCCTATGTCAGTTCTGCAATGTGTAAGGGAAGTAGGAAGGATGAGAAAAGACGACATTAAGAAAAAGAATTGTGGACTCCATGATGTTTGATAAAAATAGGAAAAGAACTTGAGACATTTTGAATTTATTTTTCCCTTGAAGACTGTTTTACTAGTTTACTGTTTACTAATTGTCTTAGTCATCTACCTAACCCAACCCACTGCCATCGAGTCGATTCCGACTCATAGCGACCCAGTAAGACAGAGTAGTCATCTAGGACTGCTATAACAGAAATACCACAAGTAGATGACTTTAACAAAGAGAAATTTATTTTCTCACAATCTAGTAGGCTTGAAGTCCAAATTCAGGGCATCAGCTCCAAGGGAAGCCTTTCTCTCTCTGTTGGCTCTGGAGGAAGCTCCTTCTTGTCAGTCTTCCCCTGGACTAGGAGCTTCTCCATGCAGAACTCCAGGTCCAGAGGACACACTCTGCTCCTGGTGCTTCTTTCTTGGTGGTATGAGGTTCCTCCCTTTCTGCTTGCTTCCCTTTCTTTTTATCTCTCGCAAGATAAAAGGTGGTGCAGGGCCACACCCCAGGGAAACTCTCTTTACATTGGATCAGGGATGTGACCTAGGTAAGGGTGTTACAATCCCACCCTAATCTTCTTTAATGTAAAATTACAATCACAAAATGGAGGGCCACCACACAATACTGGGAATAATGGCCTAGCCAAGTTGACATATATTT
The DNA here is from genome assembly GCF_030014295.1 of Loxodonta africana. Taxonomy (NCBI): domain Eukaryota; kingdom Metazoa; phylum Chordata; class Mammalia; order Proboscidea; family Elephantidae; genus Loxodonta; species Loxodonta africana. The sequence continues at coordinate 168,782,849 of NC_087345.1, read as the reverse complement.
TTTGGGGACAATGTTCAATCCATGACTAGTGTTTAAACGGGTGAGATAGCCTTAATTTTTTTATTTTGTTTTCTCAGATCTACTTTTTTGGTAAAGATTGCCATGGTTGCTCCATAGAGAACAGAGTGGGAGGAGGCCAGGTTAGATATAAGTGGACTAGCTAGAAAGCTATTACAATAGCCAAGGTGAGAGATGATGGTAGATTGACTAGGATTAAAGTAGTGAGAACAGAACGAAACATTTTTCTGGTAAATGTGACAAGATTTTGTGATACTGGGTTTGAAGCTAACGCTAGATATCTGACTTACACAGCTTGATAAATAATTGAAGTAGAAACATTGAAATAGGGTCAAGTAGACTATGTGTTTGATTTGGGGCACATTCATTTTGAGGTACCCTTGAAATATCTGACTGGAATGTTAAACAGTTTTGTATATGAGTCTACAGCTCAGAGAAGAGGTTTAGAATAGATATAGAAAAGCTTATCTGTGTGAATGATAATTTAAGCCTGAGTGTGGATGAGCTTGCTAAAGAGAACGTATGAAGAGGAAAGATCCTAGGAGTAAACCGGGAGAGTCTGCATCTGTGGAGGAAGATGACCCAGTTCAGAGAGGTAGGAACAAACTCAGCTGTGTTTCGGTCCATAGTTTCTGCCTTCCAGTGAAATCTCAGTGTTTTCCATCCTCTGGAGTTATGAATTCTCAAACTTAATTCCATGTCCTGCAGAGTTTACCTAAGATCTATACTAGTTAAACTTGTGCTAGACCTGTTAGAAAAGAAAGTCATTTAGACATATGTAGAGGCATTCCGAAACAAAATGTAGCTCTTAACTACAATGTATAACATCAGTGACCTTGTATCAGATAATACTTAAAATTATTGAGAGAGCAGGGTGGTCAGAGATGTCAATTGTTTTGTTATAAAAACAGATCTGCTTTGTTACAAGAGCTATAAAGGGCTTGAGATTTTGCCCTACATGCACACTAACAAGTTAGCCTGCCAAAGTTTTATCCATACTGGTGGCACAGAGGCAAAAAGCTTAGCTGCTAACCAAGAGGTCTGCAGTTCGAATCCACTAGCTGCTCCTTGGAAACCCTGAGGGTCAATTCTGCTATGTCCTGTGTCACTAGGAGTTATAATTGACTCAGTGGCAATGGGTTTTTTTGGGTAGAAGACATAAGACTCTGGGTCAGAGACATAGGACGTTATGACTCATGGCAGTAGCAGGAGCCGGAGTGTTAACATTTGTGCCAGTTTTCCAAGCCTCAGGGTCCGTAGAACAATGTGAAGAAGGACAAGTAATGACTGTGGCGATGCCTCTCCTGTAATGCTGTATAGTGCTTTACAGGAGGTTACAGAACCCAAGCTTTTATAATGGGCAAGTAAGCCTACCTGGCCTTGCCCTGGAGGGAGGTGGCATCTTTATTATACTGGACAGAACACAAACCTGCCCTTTCTTCTGAGGAAGATACTATTTTTATCTTCTGAGGCTGTTCATTATATAAACATACTTGAAAAGATAGTCTGGATCAAAGGTAGTCAATGCCTCTACTCACAAAATCTATAGAAATTTGAGGGGTCCAAAGATAATTCTTTTCCAACAGCATTCACCTCTTGTTTCTATTCCTGCTTGGCTTCTGGTAAGTTTTTCCTGTGATTATGCCACTTCATTGGTCACTCTGGTTATCTGTGGGTAGAGACTGGGACCAGATCCATTCAGTTTGTTTAAAAAAACATTTAATTAAGGTTACTGTCAACTGTAAGGAAACCCTGGTGGCATAGTGGTTAAGTGCTATGGCTGCTAACCAAAAGGCCTTCAGTTTGAATCCATCAGGCACTCCTTGAAAACTCTGTGGGGCAGTTCTGCTCTGTCCTATAGAGTCACTATGAGTCAGAATTGAAACAATGGGTTTTAATCAACTGTAAAGGAGCCCTGGTAGTGCAGTGGTTAAATGCTTGACTGTTAACCAGAAGTTGGCAGTTTGAACCAACCTATTGGGTCTGCGAGAGAAAGACCTAATGATCTGCCCACATAATGATCACAGCCTAGAAAATCCTGTGGGGCAGTATTTTCTGTCACATGGGTTCTCTGTAAGTCAAAATTGACTTGATGGCACCAAACAGCAACAATAACATCAACAGGATAACAGGATGAGGCCAATTGCTATATTGACCTCAATCAAGTGTGCTCCCTGGGGTCTTGGACATAGTCAGCTAAACAGCTACTGTAAACCATCAGGATCTACCTTAGAAAGCCAGGTGACTTTCTCCTTAAGTTTCTGTATTGACTTTCTGCTTGATTTGAGGCATTAATCCAGCTACTGCAGGATGTATTAGCAGTTGCACAGACTCGTCCTTGGCCTGCAAGCAGGAAGTCTAGGACAATTCTGTCATCTATAACAGTCTTGACCAATGAGTTGAGATTAACTTGAATGCCTCCAGGGGCAAGGTGATGTCATTGATCTTCTTAGCCAACCTCAGTGACAATTTTCAACCACTTTTTCTTTTTGGATTACTCCCATTGTGGGGATGACTACCTCAGAGTATGCATAATCAGTAAGTCAGTTATCCTTCTGGGAGCCCTCCACCCCAAAATAATCAAGAGTAGCCTCCTTTGGGGGAGATTGTGGTTGTCTGTGTACTACTATATGATCTACTGATGGTGATTCTTTAAACACTTAAAGGTCTCTTAGGACTACCCCTAAGGTGCAAGTTTCCACATTTTTAGGAGGGGGGCAAGTTAATGCTGGCTTAGACACAAGAAGTACTCCCAAGGGTTCATATGGTGGTCTGGAAAGACTGTATCATTTACAGTTGTTGTTATCCCTTCTTGTCCCCTAGGTGGGACCTGCATCAGTTAGGGAGCACAGGTTGGTAATTTTCTCCAGTGGGGCCTCCCTGATGTCTGGTAAGCCTTAGAGTTTCAGTTCACTATGAATAATTGTGTCTAACACTTACTTTTGGAGAGACTGCCTGAAGGCAATCAGTCCAGTCTGTCTTGTTTGTCTATGACACTGGCCAAGTGGTACTCATCTGCTCCCTTGGAATGAATGAATGATGGCTACAGGAATGGGGATAGGAAAGACCTTTGAAAGTACTGACAGGTGTTTTGGCTGGAAGGTATAGGAGCTGGTGCCATCTTCTGTTTCAGAAGACTTCTCTGTGAGGTTAAGGTGAGTAAGGAATAAGGAATGGTAACTAAGTTGTGATCAGAGGTATCTGGCAGGATATGGCCGACCCAGCAACCAGTTAAATTGAAGGTGCTTTCAACAGTTTGGGATAGCTGCACCAGGGCATTTTCCTTTGTGAGGAAGCCTTCAGGGATAATTCTGGAAAACAGAGATCATTAATGTTTCTCTTTCTTCCTTATCTCCTAAGTTCTAAGGTGTTTCTTTCATGGATACCAAGGTTGTTGTTCTCCTTCCACTGCCACAAAATCAGTGTGTCCTGTGCCAGTAGCTAACTTTGCCTTTTTTCCCAGTCCATGACTTGCACCAGAGCTTTTGTCTGGAAAGGTCACGTGCAAGAGGGACAAGGGCGTTTTTACCAAACTTACAGAAACCTATTATGTCTTCAACTTTGGTCCACATGGGCCAGAAACCCCTTACATATCACAAAGACTTGTACTCACAGAGACTTGTACTTAAAGAGGGACTTGGTGAGCAATATATTTAACCAAGTGATCGTTATCCTTATTATCTAAGACCATGGAAATTCAACAGGGGAATCTGTGTGGCTGGACCAGAATTAAGTTATAGTTCTGAAGGCCCCCTTTTGGCTGAGCTGCCACCCAGAGGGCGTACCAACTAGACCAGCCTGGGGTTTCCATTAGGGGAAAGAAAGAAGCATCATGCTCAGTAATGGTCAGAGTAGAATCTCAAGGTTTAAAAATAGGTTTATATAACTCTACCCACCCATTTCATCCTGATTATTACCCAAGAAGTGGCCAAAAAGTGATAATCCCTCCCTAGGTCCAGCCACATTCAGTGACCAAACTGCTTTACTAATAATGTGTGAACTGGGAGATGGTGATTTTTTCAGTTCCGTGTAGCTGGCACTGAGCTTGAGTAGCTACAGCAACCCACTGGGCACGACAGGGTTTCAACTTAGTTGAACCATCAGCGAATCAGGCCCAGGCATTTAGAGGAACCTCTGTGAATCAAGAGCCCAGTTGAGCTAATGGCTTTGCTTCAGGTGCAGAATGGGAGATACAGTTTCCCGAAATGCATAGATCCTGCTTTTTCTGAGATACTGTAGTCATTAAGGCTGGCTACATTCTTGAATACATCATTTCTATATGACAAGGGAGGCTTGTTGGGCCTTGTCTGACCTTGCTAACTATTGAGCTCGAGTTGACCTATTCCAAAACGGGAATTTTCAGGAGGGGTATACCTGCTACACGGTACACCTGTCAGAGAGGCGTTGAGTCCAAAGAGGGTACCTCCAGTGGAGACTCTCTCCCCTTGCTAGAGGCTCTAGTCAATAAAATTATTCATTTATTGTAAGAGACTTGTACTTAAAGGAGTCATAAGAATTGTGGGGCCTAAAGTATTAGTGCTTTTTACATTTCCCAATTATGATAATCCCCTCTGGCACTTATGAGGAGTCACAGTAGATGCATGTAAAATATCAAAACCAATTACACATTGACCAGTTGAAGCCTCAGCAGTAGTATATTGAATCAGTCCAAAGAGCCCCACCCAAAAGGTCACATTAGCTTCCCTTCCCCGCTGTGAATCTTTCCCAACCCTTAGTACCAAAACCAAAACCAAACCAAACCCATTGTTGTCAAGTTGATTTCGACTCATAGTGAACCTGAAGGACAGAGTAGAACTGCTGCATAGGGTTTCCAAGGAGCGCCTGGTGGATTTGAACTGTTGACTTTTCGGTTAGCAGCAGTAGCTCTTAACCACTACGCCACCAGAGTTTCCTTAATCCTCAGTAGCTGAATCTAAGTACCCTTTTCTTCCATATGAGGGTATGAAGTGACTTGGGTTCCTGTATCCAACAGAGCCTTGAAAGTTCGAATCCCTCCTCTCCCCAAAGTTACCTCCTCAGACGTACCCAAGTATCTGTGGTCTTCAGTCTCCCTTGGAAACCTGGGGACGTCTAAAGCAGCTGAAGTTGGGACGTCGGGGGAGGTTGAGGGAAGAGAGCAGCTCCGCACCAGTAGGCAAGGTGCATTCACTTTCAGTTTTGAGAGTGCTGTAGCTGTACAATTATCAACAGATGTTTTTGATCTGCTCAAAACCCTATATTTTGTGGCAGGATCATCATTAGTGACATCGTCCATTTCTGTATGGGGCTGTCTTGATTCAACAGCTATAGCCGCGTTGTTTTCTGGTTGGGGCCGTGGGTTTGCACTCTTTGGCTGACTTGTGCTTGGACAACACAGTGACAACTTGTTTTAGTAAGTCCGATCTTAATGTGGTGACTTGTTTTAGGAGACCACCTTAATACAGAACACATCCTGCTCCATTGTCAAATTAATACCTTGAATTCTTGCTTGATTTCAAAGTAAGGGCTAAGGGAGTTTTTAAGGCCTTGGTGCTGACAGCAGGAATTTCTGTAGATTTCTTTGAATCAGTTTCACGTTCTTCGATGAATCACCTTCCTGAATGTTTTAAACCCAATTCAGTACAGTCAGAGTAGGGAGGTAAGTCAGTGCCCGCAGGAGTTTGTCTCAGGGAAATTTCCCCGAGAGGGCCAAAGTTCCCTTATATCAGATAGGGCCCACTGCAAAAAACACTGAGGCTTTTACTGTCAGTTGTGAGTTGGATTTGACTCGATGACAATGGGTTTGGCTTTTGGTTTTTGTTTAGAATGAATTTAATGTTGACATGATAGACTACAACAGGGAAGCGCCCTAAGATGGCCAGCTGTTGCCATTCTTCTTTAACAAGCATTATGTACTCTGCCCTCTGATGTCCTAAGCAAACTAGCCAAAATTCTAAAGATTCACCTGGTTCTGCCCATGGCGATTGTGAATTTCCCTTGTTTCATGCTCAGTGTAGGAGTTATGTGTCTCTCTGTTGTCCGAACTGTTGTCTGAAAGTCCTAACTGTTGTCTGAAAGGAGACAGACTTTTCTGCCACCTCCCTTCCCTCCCCTCCCCGCCCCCAGGCAAATCCTAGTACTAATTGTTCACTGAGGTTGACTATCAGCTCCATGAGGAAGTCTTCTGCTCTGAAGGAGGTGTGGCAATAACCAGGACATCATTTAGGCAGTTGTCTTTGAGCCTGTTTTCTGGTACTTAGCCTGAAACTACTGCCTTAATCCAGCCTTATTAACGGGCAGTAAAGAGAAAGGTTATTTGTTGACTGTACAATTTGGTCAGCATATTTACTGATGATTCCCATGGACTTCTCTCAAGCCCTGTTAACCAGCCTTTCTTGCTTTTCCAGAAAGTCTTGGTACTGTCAGCATTCCATCCTCATTGCCAAAACTGTCAAAAATTGTAAATGGCCTAAGATTTTACCCTTCTTTTCAGCTAACAGGTTAGCCTGCCACAATATCACAGATGCTGTCAGAAGACATGAGACTCCTTGGTCAGAGGGCAAAGGACTTTATTACTCGTGGCAACAGCATTAACCAGAGTGTCAGCATTTGTGGCAATTAACCAAGCCCCAATTTCTACAGGGTGCTGTACAGAGAGCCAGGTGATACCTGCACACACAGTGAGGTGCCTTACAGGAGAGAGACTCTGAGCTTAGGGTGCCAAAACATTTTATAACCGGCAGCAAGCATCCCTGACCTTCGCCCTGCAGAAAGACTTTATTATTCTGAACAGTAAACAAACCTGTCTTTTGCTCTCCAGGGAGACTCTCTCTCTCTTCTTAGGCTGTTTACTATACTAACATCTAGAACAAAGAGGGTCAGTGTCTCTTTTTGCAAGAAGTGCAGAAATTCTAGACACCCAAAGAGGGCTATCTCCCTATACCTCATTTTGGAGCTGGGAGAACATTTGTGATTCCAGGTTCTCTTCCAATCAGTTGTTAAAATTCTGATGAAATAAGGCAGAATCTTAACAGATCTGTTTCGTACATAACAGTAAGCTCGATTTTGTTCTGATGCTGTCTTCTTATTTTTCCTGCTTCAGTTCAGATCCTGGGTTTCTCTCACCTAGGCTACCACTGTTGCCTCCTGATTGGTCTCATTGCATGTAATCTTGTTCCGTGTCTTCTCAACATTTGTTCACTCTGTTCTCAACATGTCACTCACTCAATTTAAATTTGTTATTGGTTACCCATTAATATTAGGATAGAGTTTAAATTGTAAAACAATTGATGTATAATTCTCTTGTGCTATTGTTGTTGGGTGCCACTGTGTCAATTTTGACTCATAGCGATGCATGTGACAGAGTAGAACTGCCCTATAGGGTTTTCTTGATTGTAATCTTTATGGAAGTAAATCACCAGGTCTTTATCCTGCGGAGGCAGTGGGTGGGTTTGAACCGCCAGTCTTTCTAGGGGTAACCAAGTGCTTAGCTGTTGCGCCATATCCAATTTGTAAATGTTGACCTCCAAACAAGACATACATATGCACACAGAAAACACTGCATAGGCCAGTACTAAGTAGGCTGTGCAAAACAGGTTTGTAGGCTGCATGTTGACAGTTAGTAGCCTCTGCTCATACTTACCATTTTCTCTCTTATTCCTTTGTCTGCCAGTGCGGTTTTTTCTGCCTTGAATAACCACCATATTTGCCTCTTACACTACTACTTATACTTTTAAACCTATCTACTCTGTAAAGCTTTTAAGTGAACCCTCCTCAACCAAGTTAGGTATTTTGCTTTGAACATGTTTATGTTGTGGTTGTTAGGTGTCGTCCAGTCAGTTCCGACTCATAGCGACCCTGTGTACCACAGAATGAAATACTGCCTGGTCCTGTGCCATCCTCTCAGTTGTTGCTATGTTTGAGCCCATTGTTGCAGCCGCTGTGTCAGTCCATCTCATTGAGGGTCTTCCTCTTTTTCACTGACCCTCTACTTTACCAAGCATGTTGTTCTTCACCAGGGACTGGTCCCTCCTGATGACGTGTCCAAAGCACATGAGAAGAAATCTGTCCACCCTCGCTTCTCAGGAACACTCTGGCTGTACTTCTTCTAAGACAGATTTGTTTATTCTTCTGGCAGTCTATGGTATATTCAATATTCTTCACCAACACCATAATTCAAAGACATCAATTCTTCTTTGCTCGTCCTTATTAGTTGTCCAGCTTTTGTACACACGTAAGGTGATTGAAAAACCATGGCTTGGGTCAGTCACACTTTATTCCTCAAGGTGACATTTTTGCTTTTTAACACTTTTGAAGAGGTCTTTTGCAGTACGTATGCCCAATGCATTATGTTTTTTGACTTCTTGACTGCTACTTCCATGGGCGTTGATTGTGGATCCAAGTAGGATGAAATCCTTGACAGCTTCAGTCTTTTCTCTGTTTATCATGATATTGCTTATTGGTTCAGTTGTGAGGATTTTTATTTTCTTTATGTTGAGGTGCAATCCATTTTGAAGGCCACAGTCTTTAATCTTCATCAGTAAGTGCTTCAAGTCCTCTTCACTTTCAGCAAGCAAGGTTGTATCATCTGCATAATGCAGGTTGTTGATTAGTCTCCCTCCAATCCTGATGCCATGTTCTTCTTTGTATGGTCCAGCTTCTCAGATTACTTGCTCAGCATACAGTTTGAATAAGTAGTGGTGAGATACACACCTGATACACACCTTTGCTGATTTTAAACCACACAGTATCTCCTTGTTCTGTTTGAACAACTGTACAGGTTCCTCATGAGCAGAATTGTGTGTTCTGGAATTCTTATTCTTCAGAATGTTAGCCATAATTTGTTATGATCCACACAGTTTTACAGTACTTTCAAATAAGCTGTGCATGGTGTGACTATAGCACTTAACTCATTGTGTTGCAATTACTGATTTTTTTCTGATCTGCATCCCCACTAAATAAAATGTAAGCTCCTCAGTAGGGTAGGACTGTCTTACTTAAGCTGCATCCCTCCCAAAGTCTTTAGGAAAGAAAATTGCTTTCCTGAGAATTGTTTTAGAATCACATTCATTAAATTAGTTGGTGCTTTTAATCACCTTTAGATATTCTCTGATTTGAGCCTCCAGGATAATTTGCTTAATTTTGAAGGGAAGGACGAAGTATTCACTGGAAAATAGACGTGTGGTATAGCCCCATAGTCCAGCCTAACTGTGACATCATATATATTATATACTATGCCAAATAATATTTTCTTACATTGTTCAAATTTAAAATACAGACTGTGGACATTCATAAAGAGAAAGTGGCTCGAAGAGAGATTGGTATTTTGACAACAAATAAGAATACATCAAGAACTCACAAAATAATAGCACCTGCAAATATGGAACGCCCCGTAAGGTATATTCGGAAACCTATTGACTACACAGTTCTGGATGATGTGGGCCATGGTGTCAAGGTAAGTATTTCTGTATCACATTAACTTGAATTAATTTGCATCTCAAATAATAATTTTGCATAGGAGATATGGCAATAATTTTCTTGAATTAATAGAGTCTCATTAGCAAGCAACTAGCATTATAATTTTCATAGAACATTTTTTTATTAGTTATGTTTTATACTGAGCTTGGGGCAGAACTTTACCTGTGAAATGGGCTATATTCAAGAACATACTAAAACTTGAAATGGATATTCATTAAATAAGCTATTTGAATCCTAAACAAGCCTTATAAATTTGTGTCCTGATGCCATCTCTTACTTTCACTGTTGAATAATATTTAAAGTAAAAGAATGTAGGTGCATTTCAGAATTGGTTTAAAAAATGGTTTATAGATATTTTTATACTTTTTTTCTGAAATATGTGTGTATGCGTACCTCTTTGTGTGTGTGGATGTAATTCTAGTTATTTACGAGAAATGAAAATTGGATGTAGCTTTGTTTTGTGCGCGCCCCACCTCAACAGACTTTTAGGAAGAAAGAGTATTTGTTCCCCATTCCTTAGAATGGTACAACTAGGTGATGTTGAAGGATGCCTGCAGTCTTTCAACTTTTAGGTATTAATGGGTCATTTTGCAAGCACGTGGAATGACCTGAATTCTTCAGCTATCTCTGCTCAGGAAAAAGTAGTTCACTGAAATTTGGCACTTTCTTTTCTACAGGACTGCTACTTGATTTTATTTTTGGTCTGCAGAATATTTTTTAATAATTTTTAAGGGATCGGCTAGAATCTTGAAGTATTTCCAAGCTGGCTGATCTAACTGGCACGATTGCTGGATCTGTTGCATTCTGAGTTTTCTGGGGTTCCTGATTGAGAGGGGAGGTTAGCTGATAGCATTGACCTTTATTCTACTTTTCTCTGAAACGATTGGTTTCTCCCCTTCACTTTCATGCTGGGAAGTTATATGTGAAGTTTTTCATAGTCCAAGGTTAATATTCCATCATATTTTCTTCCTTTGTGATGTAATTTTTATTATATTTGTATCTGATATATCTGAATTTCATTTAAATAGTATTTTCTGTGCTAATATATTTCATGCTACAAAATAGATGATATGCATAAGTCTAATAGGAATTGAGAATATGGAAAAAACATCCTAAGGAAATTTGGTTTGATTTTTGGAAATAATGTAAGATAGGGACAAGAGAATTTCAGGATAAAGAAATTATCAGAACGTAGGCATAAGGGAGAATGGAAAGATGAATCTTATAAGAGATTTTACACAAGATTTCAGAATAAGCTAGAGTAGAAAAGACTCAAATACGTACCAGGGAAGTTTAAATTTAATTTTGATAATTAGTAATGATAATTAACAACTTTATGGCCTGGTTCATAATTTACAGAGAACTTTCCGTTATATGTTCGTGTTTGTTTTTAATCCTCAATAAGACCATGAGATCTAGGAGTTGTTACATTTTATTAGTGGAGACAGTAAAGCTTTATAATACGTACATAGGAAAAGAAATGATGTTTTTAAAAAACTTTCCATTTTATTCATCAGAGGAGTGAGTTAATATTTCAAAGAATTGGCCTTGAATAATGCAACAAACATTCAGTACTTATGGTGTGCAAAGCTTATGGTCTACTTGAGGATAGAAAATAGGGAGGAATTAAAGAGAATTCTATTGTTTTCAATCTAAGATTGCAGGGGAATGGTAAAATTACTCATCCATAAACATAAATGTTAAGGAAATAAAGTGAGACCTTAGGGAAATAAAAACATCTAATTTTGGATATGTTTTGGGGACATGTAAATGAAAAACCTTGTAAATTGCTAAAAATTGTAATAATTTGTTCTTTCCTACCAATATACCCCCACCTGAGCACATATCCACACATGAACACACACTTAATAGAGGAAGAAACTGAGCTCCGTAAGAGGTTAAAGGCTACACCACTGCATAGTGGCAGAGTTGAGTTAGAATTTTCATTCCTAATTTGGCTCTCCTTTCATATGGGACCAGTTCATACTTGAATGCTAGTTTTTTTTGTTTGTTTCTTGTTCATGTTAAACAACAAATGAGGGAAGATGTTTGGTAGTATTTAGAATATTTTCTATTTTGTAAGTTATTGTGAAATAGTATTTAAAGTATTATAATGCTTTTTTTTTTTTTTAATGCTTATCACATTAGTATATTCTGTCTTCAAGATTCCTAATAATTGTTATTCAAATTTAGTTTTCTAAATTCAGCTGTGAAGTGTAGAGGCTAGGCAGGGCCTCATACATTGTTTTCAGACAAAAATGGGCAATATTGTTCTAAACGAAAATTAAAGAATGTAAAATTCTGGTACAGTTTCCATAAATGAAAATATGGCTAAGACAAAATAAATTCCTCCTTTGGATCATTTACTTAATGTTGCTTTTATGGTCACCCAAAACGTGATAGATACATATTTAGAATGGCAGATGTTGTGTGTAAAGAATCTGAAATTTAAAAAAATCTGTAAAAAGATGTGACGGTCATTTTTCTTGAGTGGTATAGTACAAGCCCTTGAGTGATACAAACAGTTAAGCATTTGACTACTAAATGAAAGGTTGGCAGCTCAAATCCACCCAGAGGTGCCTTGGAAGAAAGGCCTGGCGATCAGCTTCTGAAAGATCACAGCCTTGCAAGTTCTTTGGAGGGCAGCTCTAGTCTACACTTAAAGGACCACCATGAGTTGAAATCAAGTTGACGGCAGTGGGATAGCACAAGAGATGCTCTAGGATTATATGCATCGTTTCATGTGTGTAAAACCAAAAAAACCCCAAACCTGTTGCCGTTGAGTCAATTCTGACTCATAACAACCCTATACGACAGAGTAGAACTGCACCATAGGGTTTCCAAGGAGCAGCTGGTGGATTTGAACTGCTGACCTTTTGGTTAGCAGCCGAGCTCTTAACCACTGTGACACCAGGGCTTCTTCATATATCATAGACGTAACACCTTTCCAGTCGAAGCAGCTTTTCTTCAGTTTTGAATCTTGACTAAACTGGTTCAGGACAGAACTGAAAACTAAAGCAACCTATAACCTTGAGTTGGCCTGCTCAGGATTTGGGTTTGGGTTTATAAGCTAGAAGTTAGTTTTCAAGATCCTGCTTATTTATTCCTTAGTTAAATCTGGCTAAGCTAACACTGTGCACGATGATTTTGTTTTTAAACACTGAGGTGCTAGATCTCTTTCTGAATTTGGAAGCATATGGTTTTGAATTTTAACATTTACAATTTATCACTTTAAAAAAGTAACTTCCTACCATTCAAGTTGTGAATACTCATGCTTAGGCATTTATTATCCAGTAAAGCCCTGGGTCTTATATACTGATGTGTTGAAATAACCTTACATCTAAAGTGTTATGATGGTGTTTCTGTGTAAATCAAAGCATGTATGTATTTTTAATCATCCATGATTCAGTGGAATTAGTTCCATAGAATAAATTATTGGGCCTGCATTCAGTTAGCATAGTTAACTGGTAGGTTCCTTATGAATGTATTCTTTTGAAAAATATGTGAAACACATGAATACTTTTTCACTGCTTATGAATATCTTTTTCCTTATATTTGAAATATGGCTAGGTAAAAACTTATTAACATGAATTGAATAATTATAAATGTAAACCTGTCCTACCAGATATAATTTATTTAGAATTAATTTCTACTTTTTCCCCCCTTTTGTTGCCAACGTAAAGTGGCTAAAAGCCAAGGTAAGAACCATCATTTATCCTTTGATCCACGGTGTTTCCTCTATATTGATAGAGGCTGCAGAGCCACTAAAATTGAAAACTCTTCGTATGTCTGTCTGCTTTTTCCCCATAGGATTTACGTAGATTAAATAAACTTAGTTCAAATCACAAACATTCAGCCTTGGATGTGTTAATATATCAAAGATATATTGACATCTGCATTTATATAGGAATATTAATTTTGCTAACATTTATTGCTTCACTTATTTTTTGATAGTTGCCTCGCTTCTGTTGACTTACAACTAGGAGGTTTCCCAGACATAATATGTGACTTTGTTACTCACTTGTTAGAATAAGGAGCCCTGGTGGCGCAGAGGTTAAGACCAGTAGCTCCTAAGCACAAGGCTGGCAGTTGGAATCCACCAGGCTCTCCTTGGAAACCCTATAGAGCAGTTCTGCTCTGTCCTATACGGTTGCTGAGTCGGAATCGACTTGAGGGCAACGGGTTTTTGGTTTGTTAGAGTAAAGGTAGATATTTAAACGCATCATCAATAAGATCTGGTTTACATTTGTGCACATCTTTCAAAAATTTTTTTAGGCCCCTGGGTAGCATAAACGGTTTGTGCTCAGCTACTAACCTTAAGGTTGGCGGTTCAAACCCACCAGTGGCACTGCAGAAGAAAGGCCTGGTGATCTGCTTCCATAAAAATTCCAGCCAAGGAAACCCTGTGGGGCAGTTCTGCACTGTAACACATGGAGTCACCTTAGGTCAGAATCAACTCAATGGCAGAGTCTCCCCCGCCGCCGCCCCGCCAACGTTTGAGGAGTCTCTGCATTTGAGTGCAGATAATTTTGATCTCATTGAACATGCTTAACAGTAAAATAATATATGAAACCCAAGCGTCTCACCCGTGTTTTGCCATAAATTGGTATGAACAGCACAAAACAATGGGAAAGGTGAAATGCAGACGGTTTCTTGACTTTTTAAAATGTAATAAAGTCTGCATGAAAACTGTCTGGGAATCCTCACTTCACATTCTGATATTAAAAAAATAATACATGGTGTCAAAACACCAGGAGAACAATTTGATATAAAAATAAAAGCTTTTCTTTCCTCATTTTAGCATGGAAATAACCAGCCTGCAAGAGCTGGCACGTTGTCGAGAACAAATCCTCCTACTCAGAAACCACCAAGTCCTCCCATGTCAGGCCGGGGAACGTTGGGGTAAGAATTCAGTGACATTTTTACACCACAGTTCGTATGTTAAAGGTATATTTGCAGCTTCAGTAAAGTGTGAATCCTTGCCTTGGGGCCCTCTCCGTGTGATACTACCTTTTATAGATTCATTTTGCTTTCTATTTCCTGAACAGAATCCATAATGAGTCTGCCTGTTTTAGTGTTCTCTATAGAAGTCTGTGCCAGAAAAGCCCTTTTGTTAATTTATAAATAAACATTCTTTATTTTTTGTCTTCTAATTCGTCTTTTAAAGTATATTGACTGAAGCTTATTTCAGGTGGTATGACCATAGAATTCATGTGTGCCTTCATATGTGTTTACAGTATTTTATGCTATAGAGCTTTGAATAAGTGGTCTACTTTATGTAGTTTGGCTTGGTAGCCTGCAGCTCTTCTGTCTTCGCTATTACTTGGCACCTGAGATTTCAGGACCCTTAGTTACCTGGAGTGCTTCTCACCGTGCTTCTGCTGGTAGGCTTAGGCCCCTTCGTGCTAGAGTTCCTTTGTGGGAAGGCTTATTGGAGAAGTAGTAAAGGTCACAGTTGATGGCTTCTGCCTTCGCAGTTCCTAAGATAATAAAAGTACTGAGTACTTGGCCAGACATTTCTGAAAGCTTGTTCACTTTATCACAGAAAATATTAGGTTTCTTGTTTTTGGCGGAGGGGCCCACCAAAAAACCCACTGCCGTTGAGTCGATTACGACTCATAGCAACCCTGTGGAGGGGCACGGGGTCATTATTCTGTAGTAACAAGGATCGACAATAAGTTTTTATTGGAGAATCTTAGTTGTAATTTTCATTCTGTAAATTCCCCCACCCCTAAAAAGCATGTGAAGTTATTAAATAGAAAAGTAAAAATCATTTGTTGAGAATTTAATGGTATCACACCTACGATCTGAACATACTTCTCCACATATTTTCATACTGAGGTAGGACTAAATTGCAGAGGAGGCACTTTGCTTCCATAATGTAAAGGATAGTATTTTATGAGTGACTGAGCTGGGAATAATGTGCATCTGAAAAGTTTTATATTTTCAAGCATGTTAAAATTATAACCATTATTTTTGGAAATAAGGTTGGAACTTTAAATTACCCTAAGGCAACAAGTTTTAGCTTTTGTCTTTAAGTAACAAAATTCATATATCCCAATTAAAACTGCATTTTAACTTTTATTATTATTTTAATTCATTATTGTTATTATTATTTTACTGTATTGTATTGGTCACAAAGAAAAAATTACAGATTTGGCAAACAATACCATTTTATCTCTCTTACCCATTATTCCTTTCTCTGTTACGTTCCTTTAGACGGACTACTCCTTACAAAACCTTGGAGCCTGTTAAACCCCCAACAGTTCCTAATGACTACATGACGAGTCCTGCTAGGCTTGGAAGTCAGCATAGTCCAGGCAGGACAGCGTCTTTAAATCAGAGACCGAGGACACACAGGTAAACCTTGGGGGTGAGCATTTGAACATCTGAGGGGAGAGGTTATTTGCTCTCACAAACTGGTGCTGAGTAAAGGTTAAGTACTACTCTATTGTTGATACAGAATGTAAAAGGGAGGGAAGGAATATACATGTTCCTGTAAATTTCTGTCATAACTTCTGTGTTTTAGATTTTTTACATCTGTGTATGCTATTAGCAGATCATTAGTATTTCTCCTTTTGATAGAGGTATGGGTATATATTTGGATGAAGGCTAATAAATTTTTAACTGTCTTTTTAAAAAAGAGCAAGGCAACCGTTCTTAAGTATTTTTAGATAAAGGTTAAATGTCACAGAAATTATGCAGTGTGAGAGATTAGAGGAAAGAACACTTAGATGAGTTCTGGGGAAGAATTAAGAGAGTTGTTAGAATATATTATTTTATAAATTGTTAAAAAAAATTCTAGAACTCAACTACCTACTAGATAATTTTTAAAAGTTGGTTATGGAGCATAACATACATTTAGAAGGGTATGTACTTTATTAAGTGTATAGCTTTATGGAATAATACAAATCGAACATACCCATGTAACCATCACCCAGATCAGAAAATGGAATGTTACCAGTAACCCTGGAGTCTTTCTCCATGCCCTTTCCCAGTTATTGCCTCTGTCTTCCCTCAAAAAGTAACCATTTCAATTTTTGAGTACTTTTATAAACCAGACAAATTTTATAAAACCAGACAGACTTAATTTGTTTTACTATTCAGTTTTATTCTTCACTTAATATCTTGACGAAATTGCCTTTCTTAGCCTTGATTTTTAGGTTAGTAAATTGGAGATAGTAACTTACCAGAATTATTTTTGGGGGTTCAATTAAATAAGGTACAATCAAGCTCTTAGCGGTATTTGTTGCTCGTGTTACTGTTAGTAAATAAATTGTTATATTGATATCTTCAGGTACTATATTGGGGCAAGTTCAGTGAGGATCAAAATTGTTCTCTAACTTTGCTACTATTGAGTTATTGGATCAAAAGGGTGATTTTTCTCTACAGTGGAAATAGTAGTAGTTTCATCATATTAAATAACCAGTTACTAAGAGCTAATTCATTAAATACTAGGCATATGCTAATAAGTAAGATATAGTTCATTTTTTAAGGAGCGCAATCTGTTATAATAGGGATCAACAAACTCTTCCTATAAAGGGCCAGATTGTAAATAATTTAGGATTTGTAGGCCATATGGCCTCTTTTATAATTTCTCAATTCTGTCATAGCACAAAAGGAGTCATAGGCAATATGTAAGTGGATAAGCACAGCTATGTTCCAATAAAATTTTATTTATGGATAATGGAGTTTGAATTTCATATAATTTTAGTATGTCACAAAATTGGTTTTTTTCCCCCAAACATTTAAAAATGTAAACAATCAAAAAAAAAAAAAAAAAAACCCCAAAACAAAATAAAAACATTCTTAATTCACAGGCTGTACAAATCAGGCAGTGGACCAGATTTGGCCCATGGGCTGTAGTTTGCCACCTCCTGTGCTAGAAGAAAATCATGTAAGCCAATTTGCCATAGAGCATAGTAAATGCAAAAAATATTCATATCTCTGTGATGCCATAGTGGCACAGAACAGAGTATTGAAAAATCTTTGCCCTGTTGAATTTCTGGACTTACTGAACAAACGATGTTGATTTTAAAACATAGTATGGAGCATATATACATGGATACACACATTACTTAAGACAGCTGGATAGTGAGAAGTCTCATAGCTAAAGGGGGAGAAGAAGAGTAGGGAGTTGGTTAGAGTTTAACAGTAGTGACTCTTCCAGAATGCCCTATCGTGAAAGTGTACTTCTATCTTTTATGTTATATTCATGTCCCAAAAATTTACCCTCTTTTTCCTTTCTTAGTCGTGAGTTGAAGTTTTCATGTTAATTCCAGACTAGCATTGTTTCCCTTTTTTATTTACTTCTGTAGCATCTTGTACGTTTTCTTTTGTATCATCTATCACACTTTTAGTATCTGTTTTCCCACGTTCATGTCAATGTGGATCATGTCTGCTTTGTACACTGTTGTTCATAGTAGGTTCTAAGTAGACGTTTGTTGACGCGCTATACTATAAAGTTTTATTGTTAATACATTTCTCAGTAATATTTTAGTGGTAATACTTTTTAAATACATTTCTCAAGGATGATCTCTTCTGACAGTTCTGAGTATTATGTTATGATTACATCGGTTTCATATAGGCTGAGAAGTAGAGTGAAACACAAAAACTACTTCAGATGTATTAGGGTTAAGATTTGTAATGAACACTTTATAAATTTCTTATTTTGTTCATGTACACACATCGTAAAAGGAGCGTTTATTGGCCTTCACCCACCCACTGCTGTTGAGTTGATTCTGACTCATAGCGACCTTATAGGATAGAGTAGAACTGCCCCATAGAGCTTCCAAGGATTCGAACTGCCAACCTCTTGGTTAGCAGTTGTAGCACTTAACCACTATGCCACCAGGGTTTCTTTTATTGACCTTAGGTTGATTGTTCTGAATTTTTTTATATAACTCTTGAAAATTGCTTTTATCCGTGTTTTCTTTTCTTTGCAGTGGCAGTAGTGGGGGAAGTGGAAGCCGAGAGAACAGTGGAAGCAGCAGTATTGGCATTCCCATTGCCGTGCCTACACCTTCACCACCCACTATTGGACCAGGTACATTATTTAGTAATCCATTTTTAATATGTAGTAATATTTATGAGCTTTATGATGAACTAGTTTAAAGTTGTGTTGGATAAAATTATTAAATTTATGTGATTGTTGCTAGAATAAAGGCTAATAACAAATTTCAAGCTCTTTTTAGATTAATTTTCACAAAGGCTTTTACCAGTCGTTTCTCCATACGTATAAAGCATATTAAATAATTTCAGTAAATAACTTTTTGGCTATTTCACTTTAGAAATACTTGCCTTGGGCACTGGTTAGGAATGATTTTTATTATTTCCAGAGCAAACCAATATTCTGTGATGCGTCAGCGAAAGGGTCAGTGTCTGTAAATGTGAATTATGTTTCAGAGAGTTTTAATGTTGCCTTTTAGGCTAGTATATCACTACTGCTGTTACCTTGTTGTGACTTTACTACTTATATGTATGATATTCAATGTATATATTAGTGAAATGTCACGAGTATAAAATGAGATTAAAGTGGGAAAAGTTTTTTACTCTTTAGAAAGTACAAAAATTGAAGAAATCATCACAGAACATTAAATTAGCCCCTTGATTTTCAGTAAATGAAATGGAGACTTCTGGCAGTATTAAAAAATAGCAATTTTAAAAGTAAGTATGATAATCAGAACTGTTAGGGAAAAAATCCTTGGCTTCTGCAGGATATTGAAAAAGGAGAAAAAGCTACTCATAAAGAGAAGGCATATTTTCTATGCAGCTGTATGCTTGCTCAATAGCCTTTTTACCTAGTAAAATTCTTACTCATCTGAACATGCTTTACATATGTGTGTCTCTTTTTCCTTTTTCTTTTCTTTTGAATACATTGTTCTTTCGTACTGTTTCAGAACGTTCAGTTCTCTTTCTTACACTCTGACCTGAATTATAAACTATTTTATTAGAAAACATTTCTGTCCCTCCTCCTTCTGGAGCTCCACCAGCACCACCGCTTCCACCACCTCTCCCAGTGAGCACTGTGATAGGTGAGATTGCATAACCACCGGAGTGATTGAGCTTCCTTTTGCGTAATTCATAATTAACTCCTCTGTGTGTAATAGACTGTTAGCTTTTATAGTTAGTAAGTTGTAGGTGGTAATACAAAAGTTAACGTATTTATACTAATTGGTTCTGGTGAAAAAGGCCTCTGAAGTTACACAGCAAACAAATATAAAATAACTTTCTTTATAACGTGCACTGTTTCCAGGCTTGGTTTATTACCAACTTAATGCGTTTTTTTGATTTGTTTAGATTTTCCTAGGAAAATTATAGCAGTGATTGTTCAAAAATTTTTTAAAAATTAGCAGTGTAATCTTATTTTTTGTTGTTTTCAAGTGCAACTTGATTTGGAACTCCCTGGTGTATACTACAGTCAAGGAATTGGGGTAAAAATGGGGACAGGAGGACAGGAAAGGAAAATAATATGTGGTATTCTGTCCTCTGAGGCTTTTCCATGGATCACAGTGTGCAAAGCTCTGATACAGCTCAATTTTTATGACACCTGAGGATGCCATGAAACAGTTTTCTGAATAAAGTGCATTTAAATTACAGGCATTCCCCGGGTTATGGACGTCCACTTACTTACAGCCAATAGTTATGAGTCAACCCCCGAAAAACCTGTTATATTAAAAATTCAAGGTACATGCAGTGGTTTTTAATAACAAACAGGCATTACTTTGTGACATGCATCAAAACATTATTATTATTATGTTAGGAGCCCTGCTGGCACAGTGGTTAAAGCGCTCAGCTGCCAACCAGAAGGTCAGTGGTTTGAACGCATACACCAGAGGCTCTGTGGGGGAAAGGTGTGACAGTCTGCTTCGGTGAAGATTTACAGCCTTGGAAACCCTCTGGGGCAGTTCTGACACATCCTGTAGGGTCAATATGAGTTGGAATCAACTCGAGGGCAGTGGGTTTGGGTTGGGTATTATTATGTTAAAGATACTTTAGTGTTTCTGGAAGTGTTTCTTTAATGTTTTTTATGCATAGAAAGGTACACTATGTACTAAGACAAACATTTGACTAACATTAGATACTAACCGTACCTAACTGTTCCTATATATGTGCAAATTCAACTTAAAGACATTTAGGAACAGAACTTGTTTGTAGTCTGGGGACTGCCTGTATTCTCATATTGGGAGTGACTGGATTGAATGAATAAGGAATTCCAAATACAGACTCAGTATAAAAACTCTTCAGCCTAGAAATTTACAGTAATAGTAATCTGGGTAAAGACGAATAATGAGGTGTTTCAAATAATGAGAGCTGAGTTTCAAGCTTAGGTGAAATCAAGCTGTACGGCAACATCTTTTCAAAACAGCACATGCCTATATACAAAAAGGAAAAGGAGGAAAATATATTTTAAAAAAGACCCTAATAATAGAAATTGTTGGTAGAAAGTCCATGTGAAAAAAAAAGTCTTCAGCCTAACTAATAATCAGGAAAATGAGCATTAATTCCACCATGAGATACTATTTCATACCCACCAGGTAGGTAAAAATATAAAAATCCACTAGTATTAAATGTTGGTGAGGATATGCAGTAATAGAGAAGTACACTGCTGGTGGGAGTTTAGTAGTTGATACGCTCACTTTGGAAAGTAATTTTTCATTATTTAGTCAGTTTGAACATGTACCTATTGTAGGTTTATCAGTTTAATTTCTAGTTATTTATCTTAGAGCACTGGTTCTCAGAATATGGCCAGTGGACCCCTGGGGTTGCCAAGATTCTTTCACGGAGTCTGTGAGTTCAGACTATATTCATAATAATACTAAGACATGAAATGCCTTTTTCATTCTCATTCTGTCACCAGTATACAGTGGAATTTTCCGGAGGATACATGGTGTGTGATAGATAATCGCTGCTGTGATGGCTGATGAAATGTGTGCTTGTGTATTCATATGTTTTAAAGATTTATCAGTTTTAATTTCTAATGTGGTAATTATTGATCAGTATAATTCACATCAACAAAAGCTTTTTGGGGTTCTCTAATTTTTAAGAGTGTGTCCTAAGACTAAAAAGTTTCAAAGCCATTGCTCTAGAACAGTGGCTTTCAGAGTGCAATCCCTAGACCGACAGCATCACCATCATCTGGGAACTAGTTAGAAATGTCAATTCTCAGGTCCCAGTCCAGACCTACTAAATCAGAAACTCTGGAAATGGGGCCCAACTTATTTATTACTATGAGCCCTTGAGGTGAAATTCTGATCAACACTGAACCATTGTCCTAGAGAAATTCAGGAACCATGTTTAAGAATGTTCATAATAGTAGTAGTAATAATAATAAAAATATGGGTATAACTCAGGTGTCTCATAACAGTAGATGGATAAATAAATTGTAGTATATTCATATACAAATAAAGCAATAAAAATGAATGATCTATTGATCTATTAATCAACATGGATGAATCTTAATACTAAGGGAAAAGAGCAAGTCACCAGAATACATACAAAATCTTTCCATTTTAAAGTTCATAAATTTGAAAACTCTGTGAATTGTCTGGGGCTATGTATATCTGTGGTAAAGCTATATAGAAAAGAAAATTTTAAGACATAACTTTGCAGGGTTTGAGATGGAGGAGGGCACATAGGAAGCTTCAGTGACATTGATGATACTCTATTTCTTGAGCTGGTATTTTCCTTTAAATTATTTACATATATATTTCACACACCCTTTGGTATTATGGTTTATTCCCTAATAAAACATTAAGATAAAATTTAAAATAGACATTGTTTAAAACTGGTAAGCAATTGATTTTCGACTTGGAATCACTAAGAAAAATAACTTACATTTTATGTATTTTATACAAGTCCAAGAAATAGAAAAAGCATTTTACAGAGATTTCTATTCAGTATGGTTAAAGGCTAGCTTATCTCTCTGGAAAACATAGTTGTCCAAAATTACTCATTCATGAAGGGCTTTGTTTAAAAAAAAAAAAACAAAAAAACTTGGCTTTGTTTAGACTATTAAAAGTCTGTTTCTATTTAGGAAGTGAGCACGCGGATGATTCGAATAATTAGTGACTGGCTATGGCTTGGGAGCTCCAGAATGTTAAATATTACCAGTGCTTATTAATGAACAACCTCTGCTGTACACTTTTATCTAATAATTTGTGTGACCTCTAGGAGAGGTTAGACAACTAATTGAAGGATAAACTAGGATACTGTCATTTTACTTTGTCATGGTTTGATATCTTCGGGCGGGCAGAGAAGATAATAATTGAGAAGTGAACTTTGATAAATATAGCTAACTTTAGAGGCTTTACTCTATTACCCTTTTAAACATTAAATTCTGAAATGTTGATAAAGATGACACTGAATAAAATTTAAAGCACTGTTGGTACTTTGGTTAGTTTTGATGTTGTTAGATGCATGAAGATGATAATTTAAAAGAAAAAACAAAACAAACAGATGGCATTGTGTGTACTATGGAAGAGAAGCCCTGTAAGTATGGAGAAAGATAATGGGTTTTCTAAAACAAGTTGCCTTAAAATGTCCATATTTGACACAGTCTAAAAATTTCCCCGGTTCTGTCAGTTACCAAAAAAAGAAAAAAAAAAAAGTAATAGGAACAATATATTCATTAAAAAAAATTTGTAGATACACAACAAATATGACAACATTACATCTAAGTGCTTTGAAACTAGAAATTGTTTCCAGATGATTCTGCTTAGTACGTATTGATAATAATAACTGATATTAACATTAAAAATTCAAATAAGAATAGTAATAGATGTGGGAAATATACTTACTAACAGCTTAAATTTTATAACTTAACCTAGATTTGGCTAGATAGATTCTTCTACTTCTGAAGATTTTTACAGTGTAAAGGAAGAAGTATGTAAACCAGAGATCATTAATACTTTCACATCTAAAAGCTGATGCTTTCCCCCGTAGGCTCTCTTTTGGTACTTATTTTGTTGGCAAGACATAGTTTTACATATATAGGTAGTCCCCAACTTACGACTTGGAGTTGTGATGCATTTAGGACCGTCTTTTTTTTTGTTGTATATCTTATTGTTAGTAATATGTACTACATACAAAGTTAAAATAATCTGTAAGTTTATATGTAATGTTTCCCCAAAGACAAATAAAGATAGGAATTATAAAGATTTACTGATAATAAAAGGCAGTAATATTGAAAAAAAAAAAAAAAAGAGGCATTCCACTTACCTCAGAACTGAGTCGCTGGAACAGAACCCCCATCTTAAGTCAGGGACTACCTGTAAAAGCTTATATATTTTCAAATGACACAGAAAAAAATTTCATATGTAATATTAGCAGAATAACATTTGAGATTATGTGTATTTAAAAGGTTTAAGAATGTTACTTTTGTAGCTTTCCATACGGTATCTGTTTTTCCTTCTGTTTTAACTTCAGTGGTAGAGCTATTTGATTTTTTTTCTTTACTTTTCTCTGTATTGTGTGCTGTGGGCTTTAAAAAATAATAAATATGTTTTACTGAGAGTCTCCTTTCTTGTTCTGCTGTCTGAGGTGATCTGTGATGCTGAAGTCACTTTGTTGGTTGCCTTTGGCTAATGCTTTTCAGTAGCCCCGGGCTCAGCTCCTGGCTCGCAGTATGGCACAATGACCAGGCAGATTTCTCGGCACAACTCTACCACTTCTTCGACATCTTCTGGTGGATACAGACGAGCTCCCTCTGTGACTGCTCAGTTCTCTGCTCAGCCTCATGTTAATGGAGGTCCACTTTATTCTCAAAATTCAAGTAAGCTTGTGCTTTGCAGGCGTACAGCAACAGTAGAGCTCCTTTTGAAGGAAATTATTCGAAACTGTTAATCTTGCCTGTGATAGACAACAATTGAAACCAGACTGTTTCATGATTTTGCTTCAGAAAGTTAGTCCTTGAATTATATACCATTTTAAGAATAATTGCTTATTAATTTCTCCTCCAAAATTCAGATTTATCAAGTATATTTAATCTAATAAAATTTTAAGTGATGCTTTACTTGGTATTTTTATTACTATTAATAGAACTAGAGAACAAAAAAATCACTGAAATAAATCAGTTTTTATTGGCATGTTTCAGATAGTTCAATAATGGTAAAATTAAAGACACAAAGATTGTGAAAATGTTTCTTGAAAATAATATAACAGAATTGCTGGCTATCACTTATAAGGTTGATGACCTATAGTTAAAGGAGTTCAAAACCATTAAAGTACATTCTTGATGCCTGCTTACTCTATCGGAATAATTGTAACAGTGGGGTTTTCTTTTGATTTCTCTTCTATTCACTTAAACTGCACATCTCAGCACTAACTGCAATAAGTGTTTAAAAGCTGGTAAGATTAAAAAATTAGTTTCAGCATATAACGTCAGGACGTTTGAATTGCTTAGGGAGTCATTAATTTCAGTTTCCATACTAAAACGCTTAATCCAGAAAAAGAAAAAATAAAAAAAAAAGAAATGAAACCTGAAGCGAGCCTGTTGTCTGGTATTTGTTCTTGGCTTACAGCAGTGATCACTGGGCATAGCCTGAAACACACTTTGCGTGTAACTTTTGTAGCAACTTTCTAGAGCTGCACTTAGTATTCATATTAGTTCACTTAAAAACACTGAGTAGTCCTAGAATTACGCACGTTGACACATGAAGTTTTTCTTTTTATTTATAAACGCATGTTCTGAACATGTATCATATTTTAAAGCAAAAGTACTGTGAAGCTATTTTTCATTTAAACTTTAGAATTAAAGATCAGTTGTGTTATAGATTTTTTTTTTTTTAGGAATTGAAAACAACTTTAGCAGAAATGTCAAAATTCACAGATAATCCCAAAAGTTAAAAGACCCTTTTCTAGACTGTAGTTTTCATCCAAGCTACTATGAAGTATCAGACTTTACCAATTAGAATTTTATTTGACATTTTTCCCGATCTCCTTTTGGTGAGGAAGGGTGGACAGCATCTCAGTATTCCAGTGATTATCTGATTATTAGCCTCACTGGTTTTATGAAGTTAATTTTTTTTTATAATCTGATGCATTTTTAGATCCTTTATCTTTTCATTGCTTTTCTTTTCCCCACTTAGACATTTAATTTATTTTGTAAACAGGATTTTTAGTGACTCTTAACCTAACACGTTTGTTTATTTTAGTAATTTTGGTGGTTTGTTTATTCTCAAACAAGACAATTTCATTACTGAATGTCTAAATTCTTTGGATGTTGTAAAAAGCAAATTTGGCCTCAAATTTTACATCTCATTATGCTTTGTCAAATTAATTTTCCTTCAATCTGAGTTACTGTTGGTGTTGTAGTATTAGTGGTAAAATGTTGTTAGTGTTTTGATGTGCATATTTTCCCTCTGTCTAAATGTGGTGGTAATGATTAGTATCTGCACAGCGTAGCTTTTCTTTTTCTTTGTGTACTAACCAGCATGGCTAGTTACTGAGGCTGTTTCCAAAGAATCCTGTTAGGTTGGTGGGAATTAGAAAAAAAAATCTAAACCTCTAATCTTTTATTTATCTAAAAGCCTTCTTCTATTCTATATACAGAGTGTCAGAATGAATGAGGACCAGTTTCATAGTGAATTGAATGTCATTTTTAGCCATAATATGAATATTAATGCACATTTTTTTGTTACTAAGTTATTGCTTCTTTGCACATTGAACCTCTTTCAGATTTTTGTGATTACCAAATCTTTAATTGAAATATTCTTTTGATTAAATGTTCCTTAGGAACCAATAAACTTTTTCTCTGTCAATTTAATGTCACTGCTTGGTGTCACTACCAATAACTAGCTAGCCAGTCTCACTGACTTTTTCTGAGCAGTCTTTAACAATTACTGTCTTGTTAATGAGACAGAATGGTGAAGGTATGAGTATGCCCTCTAATTTGTTCCAATTGTTAATGATTTGCTGCCCACAATGAGTATGTGGTGTCACTTTCCTCCAAATTGTATCTTCTCCAGAAAGAAGTTGGAATATGTTTCCAGCTACCCAGTGACTCTCTGGAAATAACTACAAGTGCAAATACTTGCATATTTTAACTTATTGGCGACCAGGTCTCCTTTTTCTAAACAGTGATAAAAGTCCACTTTTGAGATATGCTAACCCATAAAACTCAGTGAATAATTAATGTGGTATATGGAGCACTCTTATTCCCTAGTAAATTCAGAAGTGATGTCTTTAAAATAGTCAATTTAAAATATAATAATAACCTGGTTTTACAAACAAGGGCTCCTTACCAGAAGCTGTATGTAAATCTAGATATATAATAAGAACTGTTTTTAAAGGAAACCTATGACTAATACATTTATTTATAGAAACAGCTATTTCATAATGTATTTATTTTGGTTTATTCACAACATTACCTTAAAGCTGGACAAACCTGTTAGGATATAGAGATATGGTAAAGATACAATATCACTGAAACCTGTATAGGTATTGTTATCTAATTTTTAGAAGTCTTCCCTTAGAATTTGAAAATTACACTTTTTTGCTTGAAAGTAAATGTGATGGTAAAATTAAAACTTCCCCAAACAATATAACATTAGGATTAAACTGTATTCGTTCTTTTATGGACTTAACCAATTGGCTGAGCACAATTCAGCCTTAGGTTTGCTCTTGGGAAATGAAGAAAGTTCTGCAGGTTTTTGTTTTGTTTTTTGTTTTGTTTTGTTTCATTTGCAAACTGTTCTTTGCATACTTATGTTTGTGGTCCTTGTAACTGACTTCTGCTTTTTGTTTGTTTCCTTTCTTTCCTTTATCTGTTGTACTTCCCCCATACCATGTTGTTGCTACCAGTTTCTATTGCTCCACCCCCTCCCCCTATGCCTCAGTTGACTCCACAGATACCTCTCACAGGCTTCGTGGCCAGGGTGCAGGAAAACAGTAAGTTTGGAAAAACTGAGCTGTCAAAGAGTAGAGGCTGTCTCCTTATAGCATGCATGGCTGATGAGTCATCATTTTCCTTACCTTTATTGAGAAGCTAATCTTACCTTGAAAATAGGTACAGATATGTTATTGAAACTGAAGAGCACGGCCTTCAGTTTTTTCTCTTGTGTGCATGATTACTGACCTATATAAATTTCAAACTGCAACTTTCTTATGTATTTAAATGACCTAGAACATGAAATCTGTTCTTTGCAGATTCTTTAGGAAAACTTAATCAAACACAAAAATTCAAGTTATATAAAAACTACTAGTTTCTTATAGTTGTTAGGGCAATTAGAAAACATTTTGTAGTTTGTTTCCAACAAATTTATTAAGATAGATTAGTTATACTGTGAGATTAAATTTATTATGCAGTTGGGACAGATTTTTTTTTCCCTTTAATTACAAAAAATTTTAGGAAAAGCCACAGATTTTTTTACATAAATGATTTTGGAACTAAATAAAGGTTTCTTACTAGGATAAGAATGAATCTGCAAGAATGAGTAAATTATATCCATGTAATCTGTTTAATGGTGAATGATCATCATTTAGAGCCCTATTGATGTTTTGCCTGTATGCAGGCTCATGAAGATTATTTCTGAATAAGCAAATCTGTAGACTTTGCTAGGTTTTCTCTAAATGAAGGTCAGGGTTAAAGATTTTTGGAAAGGATTTTGAGTATATGGGTTTAATCAGGATAAATTAGGTTATCTTACTGTTTGATTACTTTGAGGTGCCAGAAACTACATGATTGTAGTGGATGTTGTAAGGCAAAATGAAAAATACCACCAGGACTGAGTTATATTATGCCAAATAGTTGAGATTAAGATGGTAAGATAGTCTCATTTACTTCATTTGAGACCGTGACTATGAAAATAAATCACAGAATGATTTGACCAAGTGTTTAATTCGCTTGACCAGCCCAACTTTGAGGAGACTGTATTGTGGGAAATTCTTTTCCTCAGCTTTGCTGACCCTGTTGTGTTATTCTCCCCATTCCCTCCCTTCCCTGAGTCAAATATTTGTTTATTGGTGTTATGTGCAAGGCTCTGGAAAGAACAAAAATAATGTAAGACAAAGTCCCTATCTTTAAGAAATGTATGACCTAATGGACTTTTTATTAATACTGTAGTTTCAAAATGTTGAACTTACTGAGTGTAAACTAATCTTATTGTTAAAATCTGCTAGAAGACTTTACTGTGTTTAAGCATTTAAAAATAAGAGTCTTTTCCTAAAATAAGTGAATAAGGATAAATTGCCAGTCCTTAATGCTATAAGAGTTTAAAAGCTAAGCCTGTGAATTTTTTGGTAAATATTTTAAAATAACTAGAATGAAACTCAGTTTTTTGGGTCCAAAGCTCGTTGACTAGCTTTTTGGCAACTCTTTTAATAGAAATCTAGTATTAATGCACATTATTCTAGGTATATATGGTTTTTGCTAAAGAGGCCCTCACTGCTTTAGTTGATTTACCAACCACATGAACTTGAGTTGGTCAGTTATTCTTGTGCTGCAGATTTCTTATCACTATTTGGTATCTGGTTTTTTTAAAGACATATTAGAAGGGTTGATGATAAACTATATATCACTACTTTAAAAGTATAAAGTGTACATTTTATATGTTCTTTCATTTCTTAAATATCTGGTTTCTTATGGCGCTCAGAGTTGGTGATTATGAATGCATGTAGCAGTTAACCTATTAATAAATGTGTTTCAGTTTGAAGGAATGAGCCACTAAAAAAGTCAGCAGTGTGCTTACATCTGTATATGATTAACATCAGAAAGCACTGTTAAACTATCTAATTACACTGCTAGACAGAGTATTACATACAGAGAATGAGATTGACCAGACTCCTGCCACTGTGTACATAATTTGAAGATAAACCAGTGTAGAGTCACAACAGCTAGACATACAGACAGTTGGAACAAATTCATAAGTTATGCATAAATCAAGAGTAAGTGCAGTTTAAGGATTCAGACAAGCATATATAATGTACACATTAAGCCATATTAAGGATATGACCTGTGGCTAGTTGTTGTCAAAATAGGGTCATACCTATTTCCTTTCCTCTTACTAGAAAGCTTTGTGGAGGAGGTATGGGCAAGAATAAAACGGATACAGGCATTTGGTGGAAAAATAAATTTTAGACCTGTTTGATAGCTATTGGAGTGAGCATCACCACACAGAGTTTGTCTTTGAATAGCCTTTTTCATATCCCCCAAGAGAATAAAACAGAAATCACAGAGCTGAAGGGCAGGTATCCCCAAATGTTTTAAATCTGGTTCCCTTGCTTATATTTTCAGCACATTAGTCCAGGTAGGGTAGAGTAAAGTTGAAAAACCTGTATTACAAATAGATCATGTTTGCTCTTTTTGGGCTCACATAAATAGGCCTTGAAATTGGCATGGAATTAGTATGTTTGTAGTCTGAACGTCTCCCCTGCATCTATTACAGAATTGCTGTTATCAATTTGTATCAAATCATTTTCATATGTCTTCTGCACTTGTAAAGATATTTGTGGATCAGAAATTTAAATTAAGCACTTGCTGTGTTCCAGCTTTAAATTTCTTAAAATTGGGTTCATTTGTTACTTGGTAATACTTCCGAAAAACCAGCCACTGAAAACCCTATGGAGATCAGTTCTACTGTGAAACATATGGGTTGCGTGAGTTGGAATCGACTCAAAGGCAGGTTTGGTTTCTGATAATAATTCAGTGAAAATAGTTCTAGATTTACATTTTCCCCTTTACTGTTTACTCCATTGATTATTTGAAGCATACACATACACATACTGCAACCATCTAAAATTTGAGGTATGAATCATTTATTGTTTTGCATGATATGTTTTTATTTTATTTTATTTTAGATTAAATCTTCCCTCAACACTATCATTTTAATCTTAATTGTGGGCATATTCTTATAAAACTTGGACCCTTATGATCTAGTCTTCCCCTCATCCATGCCTGATTTCCTAGCAATAATGTAAAGTCTTAGCTTGATTTCTACATTAAAAAATTCATTATAAATATAAACATTTTAGAAGATATTTAACGAGATTATCTACTAGCTGGAGATTATTTAATTTTTAAATTTAGTTTTATCTTGTTAAATTTAAATTAAAAGAATAGAAAAGGTACACACAGGAGCAGATCTAATACCGTTGACTTCTTTTCACTCTATTAAAGCTAACAATAATAAATAAGCAAAAATCCACCCACTAAGACTTATTTCTGGTTTTCCTAACTAACACAAAAATCAGGGACATGAATGAGCACGATGAAAGGTTATCAAACCATCAATGTTATGTTATATGTGACACTACTGCAGTGCGATGACAAATGTGACATGAGGCTTATTTTAGACAGCTAATCTAAATGAGCCAAATAATCTCAGTGTCATCAAAGAGTCCTGACATGAGCCTTGGAATAGGAAAATGACTCCTATAAAAAATATGAAAAGAGACATTGTCTCCTAACCTTCTGCATTGATTAATATGTAGTACTTCCTGATACTTTTATTTTTAGCTCATTTTATTGCACAGTTGTTCTTAAATGCTACTAGGAATAAGCTTTAACAGACCAAGCTTTTATTTCTAATCATTGCATGTTTTTATTATAGTGCATGCTATATATGAGTTAGAGCTTTCTTAAATTCTATTAACTGATGAATTTCCATTTAGTCTAATTTCTGATTCACATTAATTATCTGAATCCTTTTAGTTGCCGATAGTCCAACCCCACCACCGCCACCCCCACCAGATGACATTCCCATGTTTGATGATTCTCCACCTCCGCCACCACCTCCTCCAGTGGATTATGAAGACGAGGAGGCTGCAGTCGTTCAGTATAATGATCCATACGCAGATGGGGATCCTGCCTGGGCCCCCAAGAATTATATTGAGAAAGGTAAGTTACAGTCATTGGTTGATATGGAGGAAAGTAACCTAGTGATAGAATTTTAGAAGTATAGAGACCATCTAGTCCAATGTTTCTCAACCTCTGGAACTGCCCTAACAGTTAAGATAATTTATTTGAGCCTTATTTCCTATTTGTTGTTTTAGATACCTCAGAGTCACTTCTGACTCGTAGGAACCCTGTGTACAACAGAGCTAACGCTGCCTGGCCCTGTGCCGCCCTCACAGTTGTTATGCCTGAGCCCATTGTTGCACCCACTGCAATACTATCACACACAGATAATATACTGTATTTTGTATTATTCTCCAATGAAAAGGGTCAGGAGTCTTTCCTCACTTTTTAAATTAAAGTTACAAAGTTGGATATGCTTTTTCAAATTACATATGCCCCCAGCTGGAGATTAACTTGCCTGTTTTGTCTATTTCATTGTATGAGTGAAACAGCTAAGGTACTCTCTCCAAAAAAAGGGAGCTAAGTGACTTACTGAAGTCATATAATTAGTAAAAATTTAAAAATCTTTTTCAGGCTCTTATGATAAAAACAGAAACCTCCTGTATCTAAATATTTTAAAATACATTGACGAATATCATGGAAAAAGAGCCTCAATTAGGTTTTCGGTTAGGTGATTTTGTATATGAGAAGATAAAACTAGGATTTTACTTCACAAAACTAATTCTAAAGTCCAAAGGGTTATAATTACCTGACATTCACTTTAATTATGTATTAAGAAGTGGTAGGTGGGGAAGAAACAATCCTTGTTTCTAGAGAGTTTATTTGCTTTTTTAAGCCAATTCTGTGCTATTTTTAAATCTGTATCTGTATAGAGTTCTGAAAAAATGCTTGTAATTTAGTTGATCCCATTTGATTGCCTTTGAAACATACCGCCTTGGATTGACTTTATTGGGTTAACAAACTTTAAGCAAGTAGCTGTAGCTGTTGCCACCTGAGGCATTGTCTCCTGCCTGTTTTGAATATGTAGCTAGAGTAGATACGCTGCTTGCTTTCTTTATATTTAAAACAGTAAGTATTTTATACATTGTTCAGGAAGCCTTAAATTTTCTGCTTTACATTTAGATTCCCATATGCCTTTGTATCTATAAATCAGCACTATGACATGGCTGTTCCAAAATCAGATTCTTAGGATACTTTAACTTAACTTTAGCCTAATATGAACCAATCTGATCACACTTATGATGGAATAATTTTATGTCTAATTCTGAGTACCACATTTCAGAATCTTGCAAACAGGAATGCCTTCAGAGGAGAGCAATTGCGAGGCTGAAGTATCTAGAAAGTGCATCTATAATGAGGATCAGTTGAAAGCATTGTTGGGGAAAAGATTTCAGAGGGACTAGGTAGTTATCTAGGTCCCTGAGGGGTGCACATGGTGTGTGCTCAATTACTGATCTAAAGGCTGCTAGTTTGAACCTACCCAGCAACACTGTGGAACAAAGCCCTGGTGATTTGCTTCTGTAAAGATCACAGCCAAAAAGTCCCTGTGCAGCTTAGCTCTACTCTGTAACGCCTGGGTCACCAGAATTCAGAGCTGATGCAACAGCGGCAGGTTTGCTTTTTAGTTTGGTAGGTACTGATCTACAAATGTTTATCACGTGCAAGTAGGATTAGAGTATTAGACTTCTAGAGTCCAAGAGCCCTACAGTACATGCATGAAGGGAGACTTTGGGTCCTTATCCTGGATTAGGATCCTCACAAGTACAGAGGACATTGAATTGTTAATGGTTATCAAGGTTTAATAATAATAATAAATTAATAATTGATAGATAATTTATTACACTTTTAAAAAATTTTTTTACTAAATAGCTTATCTCTAGCAATTACTTGATCCTCTTGGATGACTATTTAGCCAAAAACAATACCAGGATAATTATTTATTCTGTATGTTTTTGGGCTTTTTTGAAAACTTAATATGCCAGTGAGCTCACAATCACAATACTGTGATTCTGTTGCAGGATTAAAGTAGAGAGGAATGAATTTGTCTATTTAATATGGTATTTTGTAAAGGAAAAGTGATTGTCTGCCTTAA
This sequence comes from Loxodonta africana, assembly GCF_030014295.1. Taxonomy (NCBI): domain Eukaryota; kingdom Metazoa; phylum Chordata; class Mammalia; order Proboscidea; family Elephantidae; genus Loxodonta; species Loxodonta africana. The sequence continues at coordinate 168,749,487 of NC_087345.1, read as the reverse complement.
CCTAGCAAATGACGCCGTGGATCAGTATTGCAGGTATCTCCCTCGTTTTAAATCACCGATGCGGAATAATTATGGGAAGAGAGGCCATCTTAATAGAAAGTAAATTCCAGAATATGTTAAATATCTTTAAAACTCAGTTTTAAGGAAAAAAAAAAAAAAGGCTACCAAGAATACCTGGTAAATCAATGAAAAAACATGTCATGTACCATTTCACATATACTAGAAAGTTATTTATTAATTTCAGAATTATTATGCTATAAAAAAAGCCCACTGCTGTCGAGTCTATTCTGATTCATAGTGACCCTATAGCCACAGAGTAGAACCGCCCCATAGGGTTTCCAAGGAGCCGCTGGTAGATTTGAACCACCAGCCTTTTGGTTAGCAGCCGAGTTCTTTTTTTTTTGCTTCACATGATTTATCTACTTTTATTGCACGTTAAGTGAAGTTTATGGTTCAAGTTAGTTTTTCATACAAAACTTTATACACACGTGGTTATGTGACCCTAGTTGATCTCTCTATAATGTGACAGCACACTCCTCCATTTCACTCTGGATATTCCATGTTCATTCAACCAGCTTCTGTCTCTTTTTGCCTTCTCATCCTGCTTATGGACAGGAGCTGCCAATTTAGTCTCTTGTATCTACTTGAGCTAAGAAGCACTCTCTTCATGAATATCATCTTCTGTCTTATAATCCAGCCTAATCTTTGTCTGAAGAGTTGGCTTCAGGAATGGTTTCAGTGCTGGGCTAACAGAGAGTCTGGGGGCTATGTCTTCTGGGATTCTTCCAGTCTCAGTCAGACCATTAAGTGTGGTCTTTTTACGTGAATTTGAGTTCTGCACCCCTTTCTCCTCCTCTGTGAGGGACTCTCTGTTGTGTTCCCTGTCAGGGCGGGCATTGATGGTAGCTGGGCACCGTCTAGTTCTTCTGGTCTCAGGCTGATGGATTCTCTGGTTTATGTGGCCCTTTTTGTCTCTTGGGCTAATACTATTGTTGTGTCTTTGATGTTCTTCGGTCTCCTTTGCTCCAGGTGGGTTGGGACTGATTGATGCTTCTTAGATTGCTGCTTGTTAGCTTTTAGGACCCTAGATGCCACTCACCAAAGTGGGATACAGAATATTAATAAACTTTGTTATGCCGGTTGACCTAGATGTCCCCTGAAACCATGGTCCCCCGACCCCTGCCCCTGCTACTCTGTCCCTGGAAGTGTTTGGTTATATTCAGGAAACTTCTTAGCTTTTAGTTTAGTCCAGTTGTAGCAGCGGAGTTCATAACCACTGCGCCACCAGGGCTCCTTTATGCTATAAGGGCAGAGTAAAATAATTGCTTTTTTTTTTTTTTTTGAACACAACACAGTTTTATTTTCTTACAGTTCTGGACATCATGAATCCACAATTAAGGTGTCAACAAGGCTGCATTCTTTCTTGAGACACTAAGGGCTAATCTGTTTTCTTCCCATCTTCAGCTTCTAGAGGCCATCTGTATTCTTGGCTCATGGCCCCTTCCTCGAATCACTCCAACATCTGCCTCTGTTCTAACATTTCCACTCTTTCTCTTTCTTCTCTTATAAGGACCCTCATGGTCACATTGAGCCCACACAGATAATCCAGGATAATCATCCACCTCAACTTCTGTAACTTAATCAAAATGTCCCTTTTGCCATGTAAGGTAACATTCACAAATTCCAGGGATTGGGACATAGATATCCCTGGGAGGGGACACTATTTCATCCACCAGAGAGGCCCAGGCTACCTGGACATTATTTTCTCAGGAATAATCACCCAAGGGCAAGAAGTAAACCAAGTAAGATGAGTTGACGCCCCTGTCCATATCTCAAAGGAAGCCATGTGGCCAAGCATGACACCAGTGGGGTGGGTGTCATTGGTCCAGAGTGTGAAGTCACCATGTAAAGAGTTGCACACATTGTGCAGTTTGAGTATAATTTTAGCACGGGACATAAGCTCCTCGTTGTATAAATATAAGAAAACTAGCACTATGCCACAAAGCATTTAAATTATGTTCAAGTTTCTGCTTTAAGTACATATTCATTTCTATGTCTGTAATCTTTGTGAGTAAACGAAATTCTCTTTTCTGGCTTTCTTTTAAACTAGGATGTGTCTTTGTTTCAGAGCACGAAGGCTAAAATAATTCCTAAATTCATAAACCAGTGGTTTGGAAAATTATCAGGTTATCTTCCCTTTCTACAATACTGTTTGCAAAGAATCACAGATACCAGAGACTTGAAAACTATTTTGTAAATCTTAATTAATAGGACTTTACTCACCTATTTCCCCCTTTAAACGGACAAACTGGGTATATCCTCATAAATTACATGAATATTTTACTTGAATTTGAGTAGGATGATAGTTATTTCCCAATATATGTGTCTTTTCAGATCAGAGCTTCGGTTGTCTGGTTTATTGGTTATGCAGCTTTGCCCAGTAGTTATTTTGAAAAATGGTGCTTTGCTTATGGTAGGCACTTAGTAGATACTTGAATGAATTGAAACAGCTAATAAATCCCAAAATTCAGAGATCTTTTCTAAAGAGGTTTGTAGAAGCTGTTAAATTTAATCTTACTGAATTGCTAATTTGGCCCTAAGATCAAGCCAGTGACAGGCACGTGGTTGGCCACTGACCCACCTACATTTACAGATACAGGAATGAAGAATCTTCATAAAAATGGTTTTACTGTACTTATGGGTTTAATTGCCATTAAATCATAAAATTCAGGTAAATTTTGGATATCATGCACTGATGTATTTCAACTCTTTTCTCCATAGTTGTTGCAATATATGATTATACAAAAGACAAGGATGACGAGTTATCGTTTATGGAGGGTGCAATCATTTATGTCATAAAGAAGAATGATGATGGCTGGTATGAAGGAGTCTGCAATCGAGTGACTGGTCTGTTCCCTGGGAACTATGTTGAATCAATCATGCACTATACTGATTAAAGTTTTTGCTTTTAAAGTAGATTCTCATTATTACTCAGTCATACTGTGGGACTATTGCGGTTAACAGAATTGTCTTAATTATGTTTTAAAATGTGCCCCTGTTTTCAGGTCATGCTGTTTTATCGGTATAATTGAATGTCTACCTGTAAGCATAAATCTTTGCGACAGTTTGTGTATTGCTGAACAGCAGTTTATATACAGGAAGCTGTCCGTAACTGGTTATGCCTACGTATTTACTCAGACATTGTTAACTTTATGACCAGCCTAATCGTCTGGGGAAGTGGGGTATAATATTTAAATCATGATTCAGATTGTACCGTTATATCTTTCAGTGCAGCATGGTTACTAACACTGTCAGACTAATATTAAAAATCAGAAAATTTAAATGCTGGTGCTGGTCATATTTTTTGTTTAAATTCTCTCATTCTTGAGCTATACTGTTTGTTTAAAGCATGCATACAAATTTATGTACTGAAATATACTTTTAAAAAATCTAAGATGCTTCCAATTTGTGTACTGTTTACCTGGAGCATTCATACTTTAAGGCTCTTGAAACGAATTGAGTCTCTAAGGTCTCCATGTGAAACAAAACAGACAAAAAGGGTGATCTGTAATGGTGTAATTTGTACCTGAGTTTTTTAATGAGTGAATTTGCATTATCAATTTTTTTTATTCATAAATACATAAGTGAACCAAAGGTCTTTGTCCTTTCCTTCATTGGTTTGCTTTAAAAAAAAAAAAAAAAAAGATGCTGATTTATTGGAGAATTACGGTTATATTTTCTCAATATATTGACTTAAGAAAAAATTTAGCCTTATCTCAATCTGTCCCGACAGCAATGTGACTGATCATTGCAGATTTGAAATCAGAGATGGTTATTTACAAGTCAGTTTACTGAATTCCTTTTCTAAAGTAACTTTTTCAAAGCTAAGAAAATGTGTCATAATGTGCACATTTATTCTTTAGGTAAAATTCTTAAGGATTGTTAAGATCAATCCTTTAGTTTTACAGCAGACTCTTGTATATTGGTTCAATGAAAGGAAATTATAAGTATCTTTTACATATTACTTTTGTAAAAGTGGATGCAATTAATTTTTGAATAGGCACTATCGAACCCTTTATCTGGCAGTAGCAATATAAAGATTTTAAAATAAAATAGTTGGCAAAGAAGGTGAGTCATTAATCAGTGAACAGGAATATACTTAACCAACAGATTAGTATTGTCTCTTGACATAATTGAAATGCAACACATGCACTTCGTGTGTCTCCTCTTAATTTACGGGAGGGTTAGAGGGTATTTTCTCTTACCTTGTGTATGATTCTATATTGCTTTAGGGCATTAGAGCACTCAAGTCTGGGTTTCTGTGTATTGACGGTTTGTTTGGATTTCAAACTACGGTTATGTACTGGGCAATACAGACTTCTAACAGCACAGTGAATGGTTAAGAATAGTGGAAAACATTTATTTCTGAAAATTAAAGACCATGATTGCTACCAAACCAATGTGACTGTTTCATATGCATTGTACTTTTGTTAATTTTAAACACGATTTCAGTATCTTTAGCTATCAGCTAGTTACCTTCTGCTTTTCATTTTTCAAGTGGAATGTTTTCTTAATTTGTATATAACTGTTGTCTAAATTTTATACACAGTCTTTTGTAATAAACCATTCTCCTATATAAATTTTGGATACTGTTAAAAATCTAACTAATGTGGACTTAACTGTAGACTTCACAATTCCCTGACCTTCACTCCTGGGCTCCCTTTACCTTGTCAGTAAAGGTGAAACAAGACAAACCATCCGAATTTCAACATTGATTGTTTATTTGTGTAATGGCTTGACATGTGGATATCAACACTGTAAACAATACCACATATAACCACCATGATACCTCGATTAGAATTTACGGGATGAGAATGACAGATTCAGACAGTTTAATTACATAGTTATGGCTTTCTTCAATATAATTTAGTTTAAAAAGTTTTCTGAAAAACTTTGCCAATTTAAAAAAAAAAAACAAAACTGCCAACCAGTACGGTTGAAACGATTTTTTAAAATGATTTTTGGTTATCTGCACGTGAAGCAAACAAAGTGTATTTGACAAAATTCTTTAGGCACAGTCTGGTAAAATAGCTGCCAGAAAGAACAGAAAGAGTTGTCATTTATCTCTTGTGAGTACAATTTCTGAAAGTTGAATGAGGGCATCTCTTTCTGGGGATGGTCGAAGTTTACTGATCTCTCTTACTGCTTCATGGCAGTAGCGCTGGGCGAGGTAGGTTGTCTGTTGCACACCATCACTCTGCGGGTAAGAACGAAACAGACGCATGTCATTGACTGGAGCAGCTTTTACGTTCCGCTATAATAAATTACAACGTACTTGTGAGATCAGATGAGATGAGTGGGAAACAGAAAGGGAAGAGCCCAACTATGTTTCTAATGTTTGCTCTCTAATTCATGATTCCAGCCTCCTCTGCTTATTTCTTTTAGGCCCTTTTCTCAGATAGAAGCAAATTTTGTTCTATTAGCATGCAAAACAACTAATTTGTTAATTTTGAGTAGCCATCTATTTTCTCTTAGTTTTTACTGAAGTATTAGTTTTTAAAAAGTTCCACATACATAAAATAGCTGTACACAATTTTTAAATGAAAATATCTAAAGCGAAAATTTCACTTTAAAAAAATAAAGAGTATACACAATAAAATGAAAATAAGCGTTGATGACAGAAATCAACAGTTCATCCCTCTTCCAAAGCTTTACCCGTAGGTTTTGGTTCTTCACCTAGCTTATATAATATACTATTTCTTTTTTATTTATTGTACTTTGGATGAAGGCTTACAGAGTAAACTAGCTTCTCATGAAACAATTAATATACATATTATAACATTGGTTGCCAAACCCATGACGTCAACACTCTCCCCTTCTCGATCTTAGGTTCCCCATTACCAGTTCTCCTGTCCTCTCCTGCCTTCTAGTCTTTGCCCCTGGGCTGGCATGCCCATTTAGTCTCGTTTTATGGGGCTGTCTAATCTTTGGCTGAAGGGTGAACCTCAGGAGTGATTTCATTACTGAGCTAAAAGGGTGTCCGGGGACCATAGTCGCAGGGTTTCTCCAGTCTCTCTCAAGCCAGTATGTCTGGTCTTTTTTTGTAAGTTATAATTTTATTCTACATTCTTCTCTAGTTCTGTCCGGGACCCTCTATTGTGATCCCTGTCAGAGCAGTCAGTGGTGGTAGCCGGGTACCAACTAGTTGTGCTGGACTCGGTCTGGTGGAGACTGTGGTAGTTGTGGTCCATTAGTCCTTTGGACTCATCTTTCCCTTGTGCCTTTGGGTTTCTTCATTCTCCCTTGCTCTAGACAGGGTGAGACCAATGGAGTATCTCAGTTGGCGGCTCACAGGCTTTTAAGACCCCAGATGCTGCTCGCCAAAGTAGATTGTAGAACATTTTCTTTACAAACTATGTTGTACCAGTTGAGTTCCCTGCCCTACCCCCTTCCCTCCCTCGTAACCATCAAAGATTGTTTCTTTTTGTATGTAAATGTTTTCATGGATTTTTTATAGTAGTGGTCTCATACAGTATTCTTCATTTTGTGATTGACTTATTTGCAGATTCATCATTGTTGTTTACTCTTGCATAGTGTTCCACTGTATGTATATATCAGTTTATCATTCATCTGTTGATAGGCATCTAGGTTGTTTCCATCTTTTTGCTACTGTGAACAGTGCTGCAGTGAACCTAAGCGCGCACATGTCTATTCATGTGACGGCTTTTATTTCTGTAGGATATAGTCCTAGGAGTGGGATTGCTGGATCATATGGTATTTCTATTTCTAGCTTTTCAAGGAAGTGCCATATTTTCCAAAATGGTTGTATCGTTTTGCTTTCCCACCATCAGTGCATAAGAGTTCCAGTCTCCCTGCAAGCCTCTCCAGCATTTGTTAGTTTGTGTTTTTTTGATTCTGCCAGTCATGTTGGGGCGAGACGGTATCTCATTGTGGTTTTGATTTTCATTGCTCTAATGGTTAGTGATAGTGAGCATTTCCTCATGTGTCTGTTAGCCGCTCGAATGTCATCTTTGGTCAAGTGTCTGTTCATATCCTTTGCTCGTTTTTTAAATTGAATTGTCTTTTTGTTGTTCATATACTATTTCTTGATTATCAGTTTTAGTTATTATCTATTGCCTTTCTGCTAAGATGAGGATTTAGTCCACTCATACTGTGCCTGCTAATTTGATCATTACATCACTGTCTTTAGTTCCTTTCTTGATTACCTTTGTCATCTTGTAGCATCAGTTTTATGAGGGGACCAGTGCTCATGTCTCCTTCCTCTTTCTACATATACTTTTACGCTATACATAGGGATTGGTAATATTTGCATTCTATTCTGTAATTATGTTTTTATGTTGGTTGTTTCTAAAAGCTGAATACTAATAAGGTATTTATTATTTCCATGATGTAAAAAATTTCTATTGCAGAAACAAATCAAGTCTATGATTTTATTTCCTTTATTTCCATGGTTACAACGTGGCCGCTCTGCCATTTAGAGTCGAATATTCCTAACATCATGCTCCAAAGGCTCGGATGGTCTACAATCTACCGGTCACTCAAGCTGGGACACACTTTAGCTTGCTCTGCCTCACTGTACAGATCCACCTCTGTAACTGCCTCTTCTTTTTCCTTTTTCGGAAAGGTGCTCCACATTTTTATTACTTCCTGTGTCTTAATCATTCTATCTGTTACGTGGACTGACTACTTTCTAGGTCTGTTGTACAACTGCCACCCTAGGATGTTTTTTCATTGGACTCTGGCTCATTCCACTGGTTTTGGTTCCCTATGTTTTTGTCTTTCTTGGTGTTTGGGGTTTGGGAAGTCAACTTTTTAGCTCTTATGTGTGACAACAGGAGACCTGGTGGTGCAGTGGTTTTAAAAGCTATGGCCGCTAACCAAAAGGTCGGCAGTTCAAATCCACTGAGCTGCTCCTTGGAAACCCCATGGGGCAGTTTTACTCTGCCCTGTAAGGTCACTACATGCGTCAGAATTGACATGATGGCAGCAGGTTTGGGTATTTTTTTTTTTGTGTGAGTTATCTTCTTTTGCCTTCAGACTTAATGGATGGTTTGACTAAGTATAGAATTCTAGCTTTAAAGTGTTCCTTCATCATTTGGAAGGCCTTACTCCACTGCCTTCTAACATTTAGTGTGCTTGCTATACACTGAACCACTTCGATTTTTTTCCTTTTATAGATCACCACTTTTTTCTTTGACTTAGGTTTTCTCTCATTTTTCATCTTCTTGCTTGTCTGTTTACATTTTGGAATCTTTCTATGGAGTCAGTTGTTCATAGTCACTTAAAATTTCCTGGTCATTGTTTTTCATATTATTATCTGTATTTCATATTATTCTTGTTTTATACAGTATCTTTCTGAATCCACCTATTTATATTTGATTATTTCAGTTTATCTTGTCTTTCTTACTCTTTTATGCAGCAAGCTTTCATCAACTGTGTAGTAACTGAGGTTGTCCACTCACATTTAATGAGGGTCTAGGTTTTTTTTTTAGGGGAGATGTGTGGGAACAGGGTGCTAGATTTTAGAGGCCTTCGTAGCATGTTTAGAGAACATCCCTGTGGATTTTTTTCTAAGTATATTTCTGCCTAAGCTTGGTGAAACTTCACTATTTTATCTGAGAGCTACAGTTAATTCCTCTCTTTTCAGTCCCATTTCTCACTGCAGCATTCAGTAATACTGTTATTTCCTAAGCCAAAACCTCTCTGTGACCTCCCAGCCATATGGATTTCTTTATCAGCTGCAGCCCCCTCTCCTGCTGAGTTTTTATATTACTGCCAAACCACCCTCCAAAGAGGTGGTAGCCTGTAGCAAATTATGATGCTCAACAGTACAGTCAAACAGAAATACATAACTTTTGAGGGGTTTTGCTTTTAGAAATACTAAAAATCTGAGGTAATTATTTAGAATTCTTTCAAGTAGACTAATTATATATTCAAACCATACTTGATGACTAGAAAACTTTTATTCATTCCATTTCATTCATTAAATCTGTTGGCTCCAGCTCACTGTGGATTTGAATTGTGGAAAGAGCTCATTCTCAAAAGATGAAAAAAAAAAAAAAAAACCTGTTGCAGTCGAGTTGAATCCGACTCATAGCCAGGCAGAGAACTGCCCCATAGGGTTTCAGAGGAGCGCCTGATGGATTTGAACTGCCAACGTTCTGGTTAGTGCCATAGCTCTCAACCACTACACCACCAGGGTTTCCTTTCCAAAGATAAAGACTCACCAAAACTGTAAATATGCAAAAAAGTATCTGGCTTCTACAGAAAAGTTGAGGATGTTTTAAACACTGACGTTGTATCTGAAGCAAGTTTACATCCCCTGAAGGTTAAACAGTTCTCCCTGTAAAGAAAAACTTTAATGTGAATGTACGCTTTCGTTTGCCTGTGTTGGTTTTAAAAAAAAAATTACCATTTGTTTAGTCATACCTTGACAGCAGTTAGGTGTCCTGGGTGGTGCAGACGGTTAAGTGTTTGACTAGTAACCAAATAAAAGGTTGGCAGTTTGAATCTACCCAGAGGTGCCTCTGGTGGCGCAGTGGTTAAGAGTTTGAGTGCTAACCAAAAGGTCGGCAGTTCGAATACACCAGGCGACTTCTTGGAAACCCTATGGGGCAGTTCTACTCTGTCCTGTAGGGTCGCTGTGAGTTGGAATTGACTCGACGGCAATGGGTTTTAGAGGTGTCTCAGAATTAAAGGCCTGGGGATCTGCTTCTGAAAGGTCACAGCTTTGACAACCCTATGGAATGCAGTCTATCAGACATGTATTGGATGCCGTACGTGGTTTTGTTGTTGTTGTTGTTACAGCAGTTATATAGGATGAACTAAGAAAGACCAGTAGTCCAGCCGTGGCAAGGATGAGCGCGTGGATTAGGTTGGAGGCACGTCTGGGAGACTGGGGGAATAGGAGCGCCAAAGCAGCAGGTCTCAACCCTGGCTGCACAGCAGAATCACTTAGTGTCTTTTAAAATCTAAATTAAAAAAATTAATTTTTAAAACTATTAATCCCTGAGCTGTACACAAGACCCGTTAAATTAGAATCTTCCGGATATATTCTAGAAGAAAAATGAGGTTATATGAATTTTTCCTTCTCAGTTTTTGTCAAATCAAGAGTTGACCAAATTTGGTTCCTTCTTGGTTTATCATTTAATTTTCAGTTAACGTTACCTTATTTGTTTGGTTAAAGGACTTTGCCATCTTGTCCTTGCTGCCTTTTTTCCCTTGTTTTTAATAATCTTACCTGTAATACATATTGTCGAGCTCTGTCCACATCTCCTGGCAAACTGAACCGTCTCATTATCATAGCATTCATTTCTGGGAACTAACCATAGAGAAAGAAAATTTACTAACTATTGGCATGATCAAATGTTCTCAAGCTACTTTGTAGTTTACCATAACACTTGGGGGTAAAAACCAAAAAGTGGCTTAAATGTCTAGATGATTTGGGGAGCAGTAAATTATGGCAGTTAAGGAAGCTGAACTTAGACATCCATTTTCTCCGCCTTGGGATTGGGATGGTTCACAGAGAGGGCACAGGCAGCTGTTGCCGCTTGGGCTGATGTTCTCTTCTATCCTAGTCAACTACAGGGTAAGAATGGAAGGGAGCAAAGAGTATCGCTAGCATGAGCTTTCAGAGCAAGGGTTTGGTATATCAAGTAACTCCATTTTTAGGTAACGTGTAGCATTTCTGAAGTGCCAGGTACTGTTCAAAACACTTTTTTAATCTCACAACAGTGTCCATTTTACAGATGTGGAAACATGCATAGAAAAGTTAAATAATTTGCCCAAAGTCTTAAGCTAGAAAGCGGTAAGGCTAGGGATTTAAACGCAGGCAATTTTGCTTCAGAGTTGTTCTCTTAACCTAAATTCATGTGTTCTGACCCCCAAATAACCTGTTTCACTCTGAGGAAGAACCTGAGGGTGGCCCTAAATCTTGCTCAGTATGTTTTTTACTGCAGTTAGTAATTATTACTGATTTCCACCTAGTCACAAAGCTATTACAAGTTCTATAATCAGCAAATGCATTGGCATATTTTTCCCTTATGTGAAAATATTTACCTTTCAAAATCAGAAACAGACTTTAGACAGTTTAAAGAAAGCATAACAGAGTTTAGGTCTTAATCGAACCTTAAAAGTAGTTAACTATTTTCACACAGGTAATGAAGAAAATCAAATTGGATTTTCCTATCAGTATCCCTAAGAAAGGAAGGTTGTTTTATTCAAAGCTAAAAAAGCAGTTTGCATGGCCAATACTGAGGAAGCTATCAGGAGTAAAAACTGAATGTAGGCCGAATGTTAAATTAGGACTAAATGATGGAAGAATTATGGTTTCTTAAACTGGCTGTGCCATAAAGTAGCTAACGACCTTGGCCAAGATTCTCTAAACTTTTTGACTTCAGTTTCTACTTTAAAAAAAGGAAACTGACAGGACCGTGCTCTTTAAGCTACTGTAATGTCTCAGCATTCTATTAATATATGATCTAGCAGTGCTACTGAATATTATAAATGCTGTGATAGTGGCTTGTCTGAAACCAGTCTGTCATGGTAACTTCCCAGCTGTTTAGGTAATAAACTTGGAATCTGATGTCCTGACTGTATAAATTTAATTAAAATATTTGAGTCCTTGCTAACTTTAAGGCCCAGCTTTGGCAGTGGCTCACAGAACCAAGGTGTTCTTTCATGTGTCACTGCCTTAAAGCAGTGTGCATTTCTAACAAGTTCCCAGGTGATGCTGATACTATGGGTTTCTGAGGACATTTTGAGAACCACTGGCCTAGGATGAAGGAGCCCTGGTGGTGCAATGGCTAAGAGCTTGGCTGCTAACCAAAAGATCGCGGTTCGAACCCACCAGCTGCTCCACGGAAGAAAGATGTGGCAGTCTGTCTCTGTGAAGATTTACAGCCTTGAAAACCCTGTGGGGCAGTTCTACTCTGTCGTATAGGGTCGCTAGGAGTCAGAGTCAACTCGATGGCAATGAGTTGGCCTAGGGATAAAGGTAGAAATGAGGCACTGAGTGGCATTTGAAATCTATTGAACTCTCTTAGCAGAGGGTAAACACATAGTAAGGATTAGGGCAGTAGCTCTCAACACTGGCTGCAAACTGGAATCACCTAGGGAGGTTTAAAAAATGACAGTCTGGGTCCTGCTCCCAAAGATTCTGATTGGCTTAGTGTCTGGCCAGGACATCAGGATTTTAAAAGCTCCCAGGTGTTTCTAGGAGACCCTGGTGGTATAGTGGTTAAGTGCTACAGCTGCTAACACCAAGAGGTTGGCAGTTTGAATCCACCAGGTGCTCCCTGGAAACTCTGTGGGGCAGTTCTACCCTGTCCCATAGGGTTGCCGTGAGTCAAAATCGACTCGACGGCAGTGGGGTTGGTTTTTAGGTGCTTCTAATGTGGTTTTTTTTTTTTTTTTTTAATGTGTAGTCGGGGAAACCCTGGTGGTGTAGTGGTTAAGTGCTGGCTGCTAACCAAAGGGTCGGCAGTTCGAATCCGCCAGGTGCTCCTTAGAAACTATGGGGCAGTTCTACTCTGTCCTATAGGGTCGCTACGAGTCGGAATCGACTCGATGGCACTGGGTTTGGTTTGGTTTTTGTTAACGTCTAGTCAGAGTTGAGAACCATCGAGTTAGAGGAGCTAGAGGTAGAGATACCAGTTAGGTTACTGTAGTTAAGTTACAAGGAAGACCAGAATTAAGCTGAAGTCAATAATAGAAAAAAGAAAACAGGTACAAAGGCATTAGGAAGATAAAACGCATATTCTGCAATACTTCGCAACCATTAAGGAGAACTGTCACCATGAACGGAAATAAGGAAGCCAGGATACCAAATGAGTTACTTTCCTAGATCTGAGTTCTAGTGTTGGTTTTGTTACCAGCTGCCAGAGCTGAGTGAGTGCCTTTACTGCTCGAGTCCTAGCTGCCTCATCCGTATGAGGGAGTGAACTACATGATCTGGAATCCTTTAGATGGAACAGCCTATGGTTCTGTGGAATAAGAGAGGTAAGATGATGTGTTTGGTTTTGGATACGTCAGAGCTTCCGAGAGTTGCCAGTTTTTCCCTGGCAGTGAGCCTGAAGGCTGAAATCAGTTGTTGTCCGGTAACCATCTCCACTATACTAGTAATCCTGGCAGAAAAAAGAGGGCACACACAGACAAACCTCACCGAATGATGGTAGGTGAGGAATCAAGAATGTTCCTTTCAGAGCAAAATGATGTGTCAGAACAAAGTTTTAAACATGTAGAGGCTGCTAATAACATGCTTACAGAATTTGAAGAGCCAGCAGCTGGTTAGTTCTCAAATGAAAACCAATAATTTGCTTTATAGGAAATACAACAGGAAAGCCCCAATCAATCAATTTTAGTGGTAAAAAGTCAAATCAATTAGGCATTTGTTTTAGTTTCTTAAGGCCACATTCTAAAATTGGATTTCTAGAAGGCTGTATCCTCAAAGTTAATACAATACTATGCTGCTGGGTGGCTGGTAAAATTACCTTGTTTATAGTGTATGAGCCTTTTCTGCAGTACCACCAAGTGTGGTAAATGCTGACTGTGTGGTTTCTCTGATGCTTTTTACTATAAAAAGTACTGAGAAACCAGTTTGAAAAAAAATATTTGCATTGAGTATAACTATCTCCTCGTCTGAAACATGTAATGCATGCGATTTTCACATGCAAATATCCAGCGCTTCCCCTAGGCACTCCCCCAGCCCGTGTGCATATGTGGCAGAAGAAAGGGGAGACATAACAGGATGAACAGATGATGCCTGCCTGCACATTTAGTGAGAAATGGTCAGAAAAGTTGTGTTTGTCTGGACTCTGGTTTTAAGAGCATGAAAACCACCTGTGATGCAATCAGGTTCTAACTCTTTGAAACCTGTCCATAAGCAAAACGAAAAAGGTAGCCAGGAAATTGGAGTTGGCTTACCCAGCAAAAACTTGGTAACTGTAAGGCACCAATTAGTCACAAGGCACAGCTTGTGCAGCTGGTGCAGGGGCTGGTGATGGCAGTTGGAAACACAGCTACAGGATGATATTTAGGTCTCTTGACTTATCAATTAAGAGAAGCAGAAGATGAAAGGAAAAGAATTTTTAAGGAATATTTGAACACTAATATAGTGTCATCAAAGAGGAAAACACTTCCATTTTGTTTCTGAAGGTTTCAAAATCCAAACAATTTACTCTTTAAAGATTTAACACAAGGTTTTTGGTCTTAAAGAAAATAGGTATATTGTCATCACCAGAACCTCTCCAGAAATTCTGAAGCTTTTCTTAAGTTCCCCATACCAATTGTCATCAAGGAAACCCCTTCAAACTATTTCAAAACAGTGAGATTCCAAAGTGAGCTACACAGTGAAGGACTAGCTAGAAGGCACAGGGAGCTGTTGTCAAGTGCTGATCCAACAAATTCTAATTTCAAGACAACCAACTGTGCCAAGATGAAAAGAAAAGTGGTTTCCCAAGGTTGCTTGTCCTGGTCCAGTGAGGCTCATCATCAGTGCTTATAAATGGGGAAGTTCAAAGACTGTTCACCTAATCTGCAAACCAAACTCACCTACCTATGGAAAAGGATTATCAGTATCTTACAACTACTCCACTGCTCCACTAAATGGGTTATTCACAGTACTGAAGGGGTGACACACAGACTTTCCTTTGAGTGTCACCAATGTAATTTCAGTGCCAGGGCATACTGGTTATCTGTTCTGTGAGAAGACCTAGTGAGTAATCATAAAAGCTCAACAGGTACTCCCTTTCACTAACATCAGGGGGAAGAGCATTACATGGGGAAGTAAAAGGAGTATCGGTCTTAGAAGACTTGAGGTGTTCAGTTGCCTGCATGCCATTTACTGATGTTTAATTTTGGTTGGGTTTGACCATCAGTTCTTTACTTGTGAAATGGATGTGACATAATGATAAGCACCACAAAGAGTGGTCGTGAGATCAGAAATAATGTATAAAAGAATCCTTTGTAAATCATAAAGGTAATGCATTTTCATTAAATATTATTTTTGGAACTTGTTTTACCCCCTTAAATCTTTTGACAAATTTCGTGCTAAGAATCCCTTTCTTGACAGTATAATGCATAACTGAGCTTAAACTTGTTGTTTTATTTGAAAAAGAAAAAACAAAAACAAAAACCCGAAAACTAATAAATACATATTTGACTGACTTCTGGCTCAAGCACCACAAGACAGAAAAACCAGTCTGCTTATGAAGCAAGTCATGTCCAGTGTCAAGAGTCACTTCCTGCTCAGTCTCATTCTGTGTTCCCTTTTCTGAGGCTGCAGTGTGCCTTTTTAACTCCTTTTCCCACTGTCTCATGGGCAGATGAGAAAAGTGCTGTCTGGTAGAAGTGAGTATGGTGCCTCGTGACTCTGGGATTTCCCGGTAAGACAAACAACAGTGGTTTGGGGCTCTGTAGCCTCTGACTTCCTTTTCCTTGTTTTTTTTCCTCCCCTTTACCAGCATTTTCGAGTCTCCTGTAGATTACTGACAAATCAGTACATTTCGGCATGCTCAGTCCATCACTCTGATGTGTTACTTTCATGTATTAACCAGGGCCTGAGTAGGAGATTAATGTTTGTAGTTGCAGAGATGGTAGCAGTGACTAATTTCTCTAATCTCAAACATGCCTTTACCTTTACGTGGCTCATGAATGCTTTGCATTTTTGTGGGTAATGATAAAATAGGCAAAGGTTTCTCACTTGTGTCTTAATGTATGAAAGGGGATTTTATTAGTTTTTGTCAGCACGGGCACACTTACTAATATGAGTTTTGGGTTGGTGAGCCAGCCCTACAAAACCAGTTTCCCAGTCAGTCTCAGTGTGAGAAAGGACCCACCTATAGCATACATTTCACCTCTCACCTCTGCCTCAAAATTTTGAGAGGTTGGAGCCCAGTAATATTGAAGACTGATGTTTCCACGGTGTTCCAGAATCCTCACCCACAGCCTTTATTCCGCACCTGACTGCCGTGCCCTAGCCTGTTGCCTAAGGTAACCCCCCCCGCCCCCTCAACAATCAGCCTCACCGAGGAAGAATCATCCTGGCTCTGGGTCTCCTAGAAAACAAAGGATGATCTCTCCTCTCTGGAATCAGAAACTATACTGCTTTCTATAATGTCAAAATGGAATCACTGATTATAAAAGTTCTATGGAAGACAAGACTTAATGTCTGTAAATTCTGAGAAAGAACAGAGGCGGCATCTCTGAAAGAGTAAAAGTAAAATTTTCGAACAAACAGCTTGTTTTTAATTTCATGGCGTGGTGATGAACATCTTCTATAGCTCTGCTAAATAACAAATTAAATACTATTAAGATGAAAATCTACTAAAAAGGTGTCCCAGGTGCCAGCCGATGTCCGTGTATTTCACCTAACATTTGGCACAGCCAAGAACAGTGCGGCCGTGGTCCAGGGCAGGCTGTGAAAATGTCTGCTCTGTAAGTCACTGCGGTCTATAAAGCTTCCCAGGCCTTCCATCCGTACTAGGGAGAATATGAAGCTGGAGACAGAAGGAACTATGTGATTGTAGTAGTGCATTCCACTGACTTTTTGCCATTTTGAGGAGATGGGGCTCTCTGAGGCCTCTCTCAGAGCAGCAGATAGTCTAGAACAGAGAATTGCTGAGAATCTCTTATGCTCAAATGCCCCTGATGCTTCCCGTGCCTTTCTAAGGGGCTCTGAGGCATACCCAAAAGCCTCTGCCTACACTCAAAATGTAGAAACCACTCACCTTGCCAGTGTCAAAAGTATATGGAAATAATCACAGGACTTCAAATGCATACAATTTACAAAGTATTTCTTGCATATTATCTCAGTATATCCTCACAATAGTCCTGGGAGGAAGGTTCTTATTTTACAGATAAGGAAACAGGCTTAGAAAGGTGAAATGACTTCCCCTAACATCTTGGTCACAGAGCCAGGATCAAACCCAGGTCTGCAGTCTCTTCTTTGACTGCTTTTACCTTCCCATCATGCTGTGCCTTGGAGACTTAGGTTCTGTAGGGCTACATGACAGTGTATCAGGTGAGTTTGTAAAACCTACCTGCTGACAAGCAAATAAGACAGGGCCAGTGGCTAACCCGAGCTTCAGGTCAGTTGATGTTGGTTTGCCCATCTGGTGAGAACACGAGGTGAAGTCTAATACGTCATCTATTAGCTAGCAAAAGGTAAAAAAGGAATGTAAAAAGCAGCACCATCCCAGCATCACTGCCACCCTTCCCCCGCCCTGAGGATTTCAG
Source organism: Loxodonta africana (assembly GCF_030014295.1). NCBI lineage: Eukaryota > Metazoa > Chordata > Mammalia > Proboscidea > Elephantidae > Loxodonta > Loxodonta africana. The sequence goes on along the minus strand of NC_087345.1, from coordinate 168,732,231 downwards.
TCCAGGGGACAATGCTGGCTGTGCTGACAACGTTCTTATAAATAAGCATACCAACCTGAAAAGCTATTCCTACATTCTTTCCGTATTGATAGGCAATCTCATGCACCACTGGGTCAGGGCATCCTAAAACAGAGACCTGAAACAGAGAATTCTGATATAAACTGCTGGAAGGCAGAAACAAGGTCATAAGCCCCAGGATGGAAGGATTCACACAGCAGGAATCCCTTAAGTAAGAGGTAGGGAAGCTAGATGGTGTATAATCAGATATTACTATCAGAAGATCAAACATGAATGAAACAAATCATTCTTAGATGGTTTTCTTAAATTCTAAGAACACCCCCTCAAGATAGTAAGCAGTCTTTCCCATGCTTAGGAAAAACTAAACTACAGCTAGACTAGTTCTACAGGTAATATGCTAAGCAAATCTCTTTGAGGTGCAAAAGATTCGGACCCTGATATGTAAAATACTGGCTTCTGGCACTCAGCAGACCAGCCCAATTGTTGACTTCAATAACTTCTATTGATTTATCCTCATTTTAGGGATGGATATGTAATCTACTCTAACCGTACACATGTTGCCGTATCTACATTTCCCCCATTGTAGTCCTCTCTCAATAATTTTTGGTGATTTCATGTGTTTCTAAAATGCAGTTATTTCTTGGTATGACTGTAATAGCCTCAAACCTCATGCTTCAGACATAGTTATTATTCTTTCATTATCAGAAGGATCTTCACTGGCTCTACTGTTTCCATATTTTTTCTCACAAGAAATAATTGTATAAAAACTTCCGTGGGGGAGAAACAGTACTTCTAAAAGTCTCTTTTTAAAACTCCAAAAAACCAGCTGGCACTGGCCACTTGATTGCATTTCCCACTGCTCTGGTAGGCATGCTAAGCAGGCCCACCCAGCACATTTACAGAAAACAAAGACTATTAAACCACAGGGGGAGGGCAGATAGACACACTGTTCTACTGAAGAGGAAATGTTTATATTGACTCTCAATGAGAAAGCCAGATGGAGCTCTTCACTGTCTCCTTTTAGTAATGGATCATCGATGATAAAGAACCCTGTTCCCTGACCCTGGATCCTACCTCACTAGTTCTCTGGTCAGCGGCCATACTTTACTCAGGCAGTATGGTAAAGTGGTTAGCCCCTAGTGTTGGACTTTGTCCCTTATAAATACCATTTGACCTTGGCTTGTTATTTAATCTTTCTATGCTTCAGTTTCCTCATCTGTAAAAGAAGTAATCAATAGTTTGTAGCTCATGGGGTTGTGGGGAATAAGCGTGATGATGCCTTTAAGCCCTCAGCAGAGCGCCTGGCATCTGGTTAGAACTCAATGTCTGTTTGCTATTATTCTTAGTAATCCTCCTCCTCAGCCCCTGGGGCCCAGGGCAGCGTCCCTCCGCCTCTGAAAGCCAGATCACAGAATTTCTTCAGCCAGGAGAAACCCTTTGACGACTTAATGAAGTCTGTGACTGTGAAATGCTTGGCCTTAAAGTCCAGGATAAAAAGGTCAAGTGACCCCTTTCTTAACTGAAAAATAACTCATAACTGCTTTGAACAGCAAAGACCTTAGCACCAGCAGCACTCACCCATGGGGCTGTAACAAGGTAGTCCTCTTCTCCTACACTAAAGACGCTGTGGGACCACATGGGAGACAATTTAGAAACTCTGAAAGAAGCTATCAACTTGGCTAAAAAAAAAAAGTGAGTATGGCAAGATTTGGGCAGTCTGGAATGAACTGAGTTCAGAAGAGAAGGATATTCCTTTCATAGGCAACATAATTGATAATTGAAGCAATTCTCTGAAGCCAGATGAATGCTGTTTCCTCAACGCAAGGCCACACAAATAGAAACTTTCTTCCTGAGAAGTAGAAAATTAAAAAAAAAAAAAAAAAAAAACTAAGCTAAATGAATAGGAATTAAAATTTACAGAGCACGTGATTGGCACTTTACATGACTTTAGCTAAACATTGAAACATCCTATAAATATTTATTTTGTGGATGATGATGATAATAACTAAGAATAATTTAATACTTAGTATGTGCCAGGCACAATTCTGAGGATTGTCACATATTAACTCATGAAATAGGAACTGAGGCATAGAGGGTACCAACTGTTGTTACACAGCCAGGAAATGTTGCAATCAGAATTTTGACCCTAACATCTTGGCTCCAGAGACTGCTCTCTCAATCACTTTGCTATCCTGCTCCTAATAGCAACAAAATGGAAGCGGAGAGAGGTCAGGTAACATGGCCATGTAACTGTAAAGCTGGTCTGTTCACAATGTCCACTTCTTGCTCACATATGTTTCACAGACTTCAACTACTGCAGTATAAAGACCACCCCAGAGGATCCTGCTCCCCCAGCCGAGGTAAGGAATGTTTGGATCTCTGGCAAGGAAACATAAAACAACTATCGAAACCAGAAAAATCAGATGCAACACAACATTAAAAAATGGAAAGGAGGTGTACTGACAGCAGACGAGCCCAGCCTGTTCTCAGCTTCAGAGAAGGGCTGCCTTACATACATCCTTTCTGGAAGGGCATGGAGTACAAAGTGATTTGTAAAAGAAAGTGGAGATTGTCTAGCTGCTTTGTTTGAATAGATGCCGCCGCCAGGCCATGTTGTGCGTCTGTGCCGCCTTCTGGGGAATGTCTCTATCTTTAATCAGATTCTCAAGAGTCATGTCTCAAAAAGCTTAGGGACTACTGCCAAGGGCAAAGCACTTGATATTTTTCAAATATTTCTGGCCTCAAAGTGTGTGCTTGTGCCACTATAAGAGATACATTCTGATGTGTGTGCGTATATGTATGGCAGTCTCATTTATGAAGAGAGATTATTGGAGTATCAACATTATGTAAAATAATATAAAAGAAGTTGTTGTCAAAAACCAGCTGAAAATGTTGGGATAGTATATGCAACATAATATTACAGATAAAGAGCTAATGTTCTTACTATATAAGAAACTCTTAAAAACTGAAGGAGAAAAGACCAAACATCCAATAGAAAAATGGGCAAAGACATGAACAGAAAATTCACAAAAAATATATAAAAATGGCCGTAAACGTATGAAAAGATGTTCATCTTCATGAAAAGAGATGCAAAGTAAAAGTCCCTTGCAATACCATTCTCAACTATCAAACTGACAGAAAAGGAAGTCTGTGGGGAAACCTTCTCATCAACTGCTGGTGGAAAAGCATGTTGACACAATCCTCATGGAAGGAAAATCGGTAATGTCTAAGAAAACCACCTTTCACGTTTACCCTGAGGGTATACCCCGACAAATATAAAAATACATTTGCACAAGGTTAGTCACTGTAGCACTGTTTGTAATTGTAAAATATCGGAAACCTAAATGTCCATGCCTAAATGCTGAATAAACTCATGGCCTGTTCACATAGTGGAATATAATGCAACTGTTTAAAAAGTAAGGAAGAGTCTATAAGCCAAAATGGAGTGATTTCTGTAACATATTGTTAAGAAAACAAGGTACAAAGGAAAAAAAAAAAGTAGTATGGTATACTACTTTTTGTTTTAAGAAAGAAGGTGGGGGGAAAATTCCTCACAAAACTCTGAAACCAAGTAAAAAAAATCAGTTAAGAATGCAAGGGAACCCCTGAGAGAGAATAAAAATGAACCTCGTATTTCATCATAAATCAAATTTTAACAACTGAAAAGTGAGATAGACACCTCCACAATTATAATAGGAGACTTCAACACACCACTTTCGGAGAAGGACAGGACATCCAATAAGAAGCTCAATAGAGACACGGAAGACCTAATTACAACAATCAACCAACTTGACCTCACTGACTTATACAGAACTCTCCACCCAACTGCTGCAAGGTATACTTTTTTTTCTAGCGCACATGGAACATTCTCTAGAATAGACCACATACTAGGTCATAAAACAAACCTTTGCAGAATCCAAAACATCGAAATGTTACAAAGCATCTTCTCAGACCACAAGGCAATAAAACTAGAAATCAATAACAGAAAAACTAGGGAAAAGAAATCAAATACTTGGAAACTGAACAATACCCTCCTGAAAAAAGACTGGGTGATAGAAAACATCAAAGAGGGAATAAGGAAATTCATAGAATGCAACAAGAATGAAAATACTTCCTATCAAAACCTCTGGGACACAGCAAAAGCAGTGCTCAGAGGCCAATTTATATCGATAAATGCACACATACAAAAAGAAGAAAGAGCCAAAATCGGAGAACTGTCCTTACAACTTGAACAAATAGAAAGTGAGCAACAAAAGAATCCATCAGGCACCAGAAGAAAACAAATAATAAAAATTAGAGCTGAACTAAATGAATTAGAGAACAGAAAAACAATTGAAAGAATTAACAAAGCCAAAAGCTGGTTCTTTGAAAAAATTAACAAAATTGATAAACCATTGGCTAGACTGACTAAAGAAATACAGGAAAGGAAACAAATAACCCGAATAAGAAACGAGAAGGACCACATCACAACAGAACCAACTGAAATTAAAAGAATCATATCAGATTATTACGAAAAATTGTACTCTAACAAATTTGCAAACCTAGAAGAAATGGATGAATTCCTGGAAAAACACTACCTACCTAAACTAACACATTCAGAAGTAGAACAACTAAATAGACCCATAACAAAAAAAGAGATTGAAACGGTAATCAAAAAACTCCCAACAAAAAAAAGCCCTGGCCCGGATGGCTTCACTGCAGAGTTCTACCAAACTTTCAGAAAAGAGTTAACCCCACTACTACTAAAGGTATTTCAAAGCATAGAAAAGGACGGAATACTACCCAACTCATTCTATGAAGCCACCATCTCCCTGATACCAAAACCAAGTAAAGACATCACAAAAAAAGAAAATTACAGACCTATATCCCTCATGGACATAGATGCAAAAATCCTCAACAAAATTCTAGCCAATAGAATTCAACAACATATCAAAAAAATAATTCACCACGATCAAGTGGGATTTATACCAGGTATGCAAGGCTGGTTTAATATCAGAAAAACCATTAATGTAATCCACCACATAAATAAAACAAAAGACAAAAACCACATGACCTTATCAATTGATGCAGAAAAGGCATTTGACAAAGTCCAACACCCATTTATGATAAAAACTCTCACCAAAATAGGAATTGAAGGAAAATTCCTCAACATAATAAAGGGCATCTATGCAAAGCCAACAGCCAACATTATTCTAAATGGAGAGAACCTGAAAGCATTTCCCTTGAGAACGGGAACCAGACAAGGATGCCCTTTATCACCGCTCTTATTCAACATCGTGCTAGAAGTCCTAGCCAGGGCAATTAAGCTAGACAAAGAAATAAAAGGCATCCGGATTGGCAAGGAGGAAGTAAAATTATCTCTACTTGCAGATGACATGATCTTATACACAGAAAACCCTAAGGAATCCTCCAGAAAACTACTGAAACTAATAGAAGAGTTTGGCAGAGTCTCAGGTTATAAAATAAACGTACAAAAATCACTTGGATTCCTCTACATCAACAAAAAGAACATCGAAGAGGAAATAACCAAATCAATACCATTCACAGTAGCCCCCAAGAAGATAAAATACTTAGGAATAAATCTTACCAAGGATGTAAAAGACCTGTACAAAGAAAACTACAAAGCTCTACGACAAGAAATTAACAAGGACATAGTAAGTGGAAAAACATACCTTGCTCATGGATAGGAAGACTTAACATAGTAAAAATGTCTATTCTACCAAAAGCCATCTATACATACAATGCACTTCCGATCCAAATTCCAATGTCATTTTTTAAGGTGATAGAGAAGCAAATCACCAATTTCATATGGAAGGGAAAGAAGCCTCGGATAAGCAAAGCATTACTGAAAAAGAAGAAGAAAGTGGGAGGCCTCACTCTACCTGATTTCAGAAGCTATTATACAGCCACAGTAGTCAAAACAGCCTGGTACTGGTACAACAACAGGGACATAGACGAATGGAACAGAATTGAGAACCCAGATATAAATCCATCCACATATGAGCAGCTGATATTTGACAAAGGCCCAGCGTCAATAATTGGGGAAAAGATAGTCTTTTTAACAAATGGTGCTGGCATAACTGGATATCCATTTGCAAAAAAATGAAGCAGGACCCATACCTCACACCAAGCACAAAAACTAACTCCAAGTGGATCAAAGACCTAAACATAAAGACTAAAACGATAAAGATCATGGAAGAAAAAATTGGGACAACCTTAGGAGCCCTAATACAAGGCATAAACAGAATACAAAACATTACCAAAAACGACGAAGAGAAACCAGATAACTGGGAGCTCCTAAAAATCAAATACCTATGCTCATCTAAAGACTTCACCAAAAGAGTAAAAAGACCACCTACAGACTGGGAAAGAATTTTCAGCTATGACATCTCCGACCAGCGCCTGATCTCTAAAATCTATATGATTCTGTCAAAAGTCAACCACAAAAAGACAAACAACCCAATCAAGAAGTGGGCAAAGGATATGAACACGCACTTCACTAAAGAAGATATTCAGGCAGCTAACAGATACATGAGAAAATCCTCTCGATCATTAGCCATTAGAGAAATGCAGATTAAAACTACGATGAGATTCCATCTCACTCCAACAAGGCTGGCATTAATCCAAAAAATACAAAATAATAAATGTTGGAGAGGCTGCGGAGAGATTGGAACTGTTATACACTGCTGGTGGGAATGTAAAATGGTACAACCACTTTTGAAATCCATCTGGCGTTATCTTAAACAGTTCGAAATAGAACTACCATAAAATCTATCTGGCGTTATCTTAAACAGTTCGAAATAGAAGTACCATACAACCCAGAAATCCCACTCCTCGGAATATACCCTAGAGAAATAAGAGCCTTCACACGAACAGATATATGCACACCCATGTTTATTGCAGCTCTGTTTAAAATAGCAAAAAGCTGGAAGCAACCAAGGTGTCCATCAACGGATGAATGGGTAAATAAATTGTGGTATATTCACACAATGGAATACTACGCATCGATAAAGAACAGTGACGAATCTGTGAAACATTTCATAACATGGAGGAACCTGGAAGGCATTATGCTGAGTGAAATTAGTCAGAGGCAAAAGGACAAATATTGTATAAGACCACTATTATAAGATCTTGAGAAACAGTATAAACTGAGAAGAACACATACTTTTGTGATTACGAGGGGGGGGAGGGAGGGAGGGAGAGAGAGGGTTTTTTACTGATTAATTCGCTGAAAAGAACTGCTTTAGGTGAAGTGAAGGACAACACTCAATACATGGAAGGTCAGCTCAACTGGACTGGACCAAAAGCAAAGAAGTTTCCGGGATAAACTGAATACTTCAAAGGTCAGCGGAGCAAGGGCGGGGGTTTGGGAACCATGGTTTAAGGGGACTTCTAAGTCAATTGGCAAAATAATTCTATTATGAAAACATTCTGCATCCCACTTTGAAATGTGGCATCTGGGGTCTTAAAAGCTAACAAGCAGCCATCTAAGATGCATCAATTGGTCTCAGCCCACCGGGAGCAAAGGAGAATGAAGAACACCAAGGTCACACGACAACTAAGAGCTCAAGAGACAGAGAGGGCCACATGAACCAGAGACCTACATTATCCTGAGAGCAGAAGAACTAGTTGGTGCCCGGCCACAATCGATGACTGCCCTGACAGGGAGCACAACAGAGAACCCCTGAGGGAGCAGGAGATCAGTGGGATGCAGACCCCAAACTCTCATAAAAAGACCATACTTAATGGTCTGGATGTGACTAGAGGAATCCCGGCGGTCATGGTCCCCAAACCTTCTGTTGGCACAGGACGGGAACCATCCCCGAAGACAATTCATCAGACATGAAAGGGACTGGACAGTGGGTAGGAGAGAGATGCTGATGAAGAGAGGGCTAATTATATCAGGTGGACACTTGAGACTGTGTTGGCATCTCCTGTCTGGAGTGGGGATGGGAGGATAGAGAGAGTTGGAGGCTGCCAAAGTTTTCATGAAAGGAGAGACTGGAAGGGCTGACTCATTAGGGGGAGAGCAAGTGGGAGTAAGGAGTAAGATGTATGTTAACTTATATATGACAAACTGACTTGATTTGTAAACGTTCACTTGAAGCTCAATAAAAGTTAATAAAAAAAAAATGAACCTCGTATTTCAAATAATAACATAACCACACTAAAAGAGGTAGAAAGGTAACTTTTGAACACAGTATCTTGACTATATTCAGGCTAAAGACAAAAGCAACTCTAAACAAGTATTTATAAATATAAAAGTTTGTTTTTCACAGAAATGAGTTTGCAATGTTGAATACTCCTATGTGTATTCTAAAAGTTCTGGTGGTGCGGTGTTTAAGCGCTTGGCTGCTAATCAAAAGGTTAGTGGTTCGAACCCACCAGCAGCTCCACAGGAAAAAGATGTGGCAGTCTGCTTCTGTAAAGATTACAGCCTTGGAAACCTGATGGGGCAGTTCTGTCGTCCTATAGGCTTGCTATAAGTTAGAACTGACTCGATGGCAATGGGGCTTTTTTTAAAATGTGTATTCTGGATTTGAGCAAATAAATATATTGTGAAGAATGGGAGTCAGGTTTCTCACTGTTGGGGAAGGGAGTTACAAATACAGAAAGACAGAATGCTAGAATAAAACATGAATCCTACGGGATTAGATTGGATTTGGAGCTATCAGATGATACCTCATGGTTTTTAATAAAGATGTATACAGAAAGAAATACATACATGTAGAGAAATTATAAACATATAGCTCTGTCCTTTAAGGAGGTCTAGAAGTGATGACAAGCAGTGTGCAGATCTTGGTTTTTAAATACCACTCTCCACTAAAAGGAACCAGGGCTCATTGGAGAAATAGTGGATTCTAGGACTGGGAAGGACAAAAGAAGCCTGGAACATCTCACGCTAGAAATTAAGGAAGTACTGATGGAATGACAGGGATATGTCAAAAGGATGCAGAGGCCAGGTTAAAGGGCCCACTCGAACGGCCAAATGTAGGACAGCCAAACATTAAAATAAATGGTAACAAAGGATTATAACTCACTGAATAAGAATCCAAAAGTCTGTACAGATGAGAACGTTTTTACAATAGTGTACCAACTCTGTTGTAGAAGAAGACGCAGAAGGAATGAGAGAATTAGAAAACACTGTCATTTTGCTACCACCATAGTAATAACTGGCTGAGGAAAGAACAAATGATAAATGATGAGAATTTAATGAGACACCGGATATTTACATAATCTCAAAATATCTCACCCCCAAATACTTATTTCAAAAGGAAAAACAGTAAACTTTAAAGTGGAGAAACCTGGCAGACACCACCGTCAGGTGCTCAAAGTGAACGTTACCGGTAGCGGGATCAACAGACATCATGCGTCCTAATGTGCTGCACTAAGAAGACAGCATCACTTCTGTTCTGGCCAAAAATTCACAACCCGAATCTAATCTTGAGAAACATCACACAAACCCAGCTCGAGAGACTCAACAGCAGAACTGGCCTGTACTCTTCAAAATATCAAGGTAATATAAGACAGACTGAGAAACTATTGCAGATTAAAGGAGACTTAACAATTCATGACAACTAAATGCAACATGAGATCCTGGATTGGATCCTGGACCAGAAAAAATTTTTTCTTTTGTTCTAACAGACCAAAATATGATTAAGGTCTGCAGATTAAACTATTGTAACAACAACAAATAAGAATGCTCTGCTAATATTTACCCGAAAAACAAAATTTTGTGCTATTGTTGTGGTAAGAAAAGTTGTGGGACTATGTAGCTTTGAGAATAATGTAACAGGAAGACAACGCAGACCACATTCAGCCCTCGAGAGACCAGAAATACAGAAAAAAAATCAAGGGAAAAGCAACTGACCGCTGGATGACCATACCCAGTTTTGGGTTCAAGTCCTAGTTCAGCCACTGTCTGGAGGAATAACATTGGACAGGCTACTTGACCACTTGGGCCCTATTCCCATCACATTTTCTGGGGATCGAGTCACAGCTTTCATTGGTAAGCTACAGCATGAATTTTGCATGACTATTATTTTTTTATTATGTGTATAAGTAGTCAATCATCTTTTGATAAAATTAATTATATTTTAATATCAACCACAGTCACAAAATAATCCCCCTAGGCAATACTTTAGATTTTAATGTTATCTCTACTGAAAACACAACGTGTACTACGCTTAGTGGACACTGAGCTTCTATTAAGCGTGATGGAAAAATTCAGGAATGGTGATTGCTGAACATGAGGCACACATTTAATGTCACTGAACTGCAATGTGAAGATGGCTGAAATGGCAAATGTTTTGTCCCCTATATATTTACTACGATAAAAGAAAAAATAAAATGGGTGGTTAAAAAAAGGGGGGAGGCTTTAGAAATGGCATCTTTTAATAAGAACTAAGATTAACAATTTATGCTGTCACCAGAAACAACAGTAGAATGAAAAATAGGCTACTAAATTTCCTTCAAATTCCTGTAACATCTTAGAATCCCATTAGTTCTTCTATAATAATTCTGATGTTTAAATTAAATTTTATCACTCCCCTTTTTGGTGTCTCTAATTTGCTTTGTGATGTGTTCTTCTGCAGCCCACATGTCTTTGCATTTTAAATACCAAGAGTACATAAAAATAGCAAATTTGAAAATATAACATCTCTGGAATATTTCCACCCATAGGGACTTATAAATATAGAAACTTATTCTGAGAGCTCATGCTATAACTTTATTATTCTAACCGCCCTGGAGTTTAGGAATAAATCACCCACATGAAAGCACGTAGCTCTGAGACAATGCCAGCATGCCTCCTAGTGGATGGCATAAAACACTTCATTTTTAATAAGGGCAGAGCCATGTTAATATACGTGCCTGTCATGGATTGAATCATGTCCCCTAAAAATATGTGTATCAATTTGGCTAGTTGTCTTCCCTTTTGTGATTGTAATTTTATGTTAAAGAGGATTAGGGTGGGATTGTAACACCCTTTACTAGAGTCACATGTAAATGGAGTTTCCCTGGGGTGTGGCCTGCACCACCTTTTACCTCACAAGAGATAAAAGGAAAGGGAAGCAAGCAGAGAGTTGGAGACCTCATACCACCAAGAAAGCAGTGCCAGGAGCAGAGCGTGTCCTTTGGACCTGAGGTCCCTGTGCAGAGAAGCTCCTAGTCTAGGGGAAGGCTGACAGAGAGAGAAAGCCTTCCCCTGGAGCTGACGCCCTGAATTTGGACTTTTAGCCTACTTTACTATGAGAAAGTAAATTTCTCTTTGTTAAAGCCATCTGCTTGTCGTATTTCTGTTATAGCAGCACTAGGTGACTAAGACAGTGCCCTTTGTTTACTTGCTCTTCTTGGAAGAATGAAGTGCTCTTCACAAAAGAATATTTCTCTGGCTTCTCAAGGATTCTGACCACAATTAAGCCTTTCCTTGATGACTTCGGTCTACTACAGACCCTTCCAGGGGAACAGTATACTTCTAACACTGAGTGCATCAGTCCCTCCTGTGTTCCAGTATGGTGCTGCTCTCCTGTACCCGTGGCCCTGTGCGATGTCCACCCCGTGTGGACAGCAACTCTTGGCGTTTCCAATTCCAACAACTCCACTACTCGTTAGTGCTTCTGAACTGCAGTCTGAAGTTAGTAAGCTTCACTTAACACACTAGTCTGCCTTGTGAGGGTAGATATCTTGATTTTTGTGGAGTTTCTGACAATGGTATGATTATCAACGTGTAATTAATGTAACAGGCTTTATGGTACCCATTTTAAATAGGTCATTATTTTATTTAGCATTCCAGTGTCTATCATATTTTTATTTGTCTCTTTTAAGAAAATCCCACTTGTAACTTCTTGGAAATAAAAAATTAGTCCTTTCAATAAGACGATAAAATTGACCTCAACTGTGGCCAGCATGTTCTACATAATTCACATTCCTTAGGGTTTCAACTGAGTCTTTCTGGCCCCCAATTATATATTTTTTGATACTTTTCAAAACAGACACACTACAGGGAAGGGGCTATTTCGTCTGAGAGGTGTGAGAAAAGGCTCTGTTTAACTGTAATTCTCTAAAGAGTGTGTCATGACAACAATTTACCTTATAGGTCTTCCTTTTTTGTTGCATTACAAGAAACTGAAAAGCAAACCTAAGTTTTGCCTCTGTTATGTTTGTTACCGAGAGACAGTCAGATGAACAATTCTACAGACAGAATTGTCTCTCATCCAAGGGCTAACACTGAATACCACACATTTAACCTACAGATTAAAGATAATAGTACAGATTTTTTAAAAGACAAGTATGTGGAGAGTAAAGGAGGGGCCAGGGAGAGAGCAAGGGAAAACAAAATCATGGTTTGCACGCGGTTTAAACCCTGAAGAAAAATGGCTTGTTTATATTTCATATAAAAGTCTTGGGAGAATCTACCACTCAGAGTATATACAACTGAAGTACAATCTAATAGATATTTTCTCCTGGATAATTTAAACCAAAAAAAAAAAAACTAATCCGTTGCCATTGAGTCAATTCTGACTCATAGCGACCCTACAGGACAGAGTAGAACTGTCCCATAGAGGTTCCAAGGCTGTAATCTTTACGGAAGCAGACTGCCACATCTTTCTTCCATGGAGCAGCTGGTGGATTTGAACTGTCGATCTTTTGGTTAGCAGCTGAGTGCTTTAACCACTGCACCAGCAGGGCTCCTTCCTGGGTAAATTAGAAACACAAAAAGATTTTATTTACTGTGAAACAAAAACAACTTATTTATGGTGTTCTGTTTCAACTAAGGACTTCCTCATTTCCTAGTATGGCAATGACTGTCACTTCTCCTTTATAACTGCTGAAATTCCCTTGATGTCATTCCAATTTTTTAAAAAGTTTTCCTACCTTTTTTAAATTTGTACATAAAACGGTACATCTTGCAAATGATGGTTTCTTACATTGCATGAAATAAGATCTTTTTAACTCTGTTTCTCAGCCTGTGTTTTACTAGGAAGAAAGCAGAATCAATTCAGATGAGGCACTGGGTTTTGGTATTAAGAATCCTCTCAATTCCTAGAACACAGTATGCAGTAACCTACAGCCCCGGCCTCTGCCACACTCTTTTCTTTGGACCCTTGTGTGTCTCTCTTCAGTCCAGTTTCCCCAGCCTACTACACGTGCTTGATGACTGATTCCTGCCCAGCCGACACGCCAAGGATTTGCCAGAGATTACTCCTTCACTCTGTTCTCGTTTGGGGCCACGATTTTAGGTGTGTGGAGGTGCACAGGTCTCACTGCAGATTTTGACTGAGAAACCTGTCATATCTAAGGGCACAAAACGTAATCACGTTTTAAAAGATAAAAACTCAGAAAATAGCGTGTATTTGACAGCATTCAAGTTACTTATAATGAATTGTTCAAAATGTTACACAGTTTAGAAGTTAGATTGGGGAATATATTATCAAGCTTATTTTGATTCAATTCTTAGAGGAAAAGTTTAAAAGTTAATGTCTGCGTACCAAAAGAAGATAGGAAAAAAGGAAAATCATAGCAGAAGTTGTCTGTTGTTTGGGGATGTTAATTGTTTCCTCACTGACCTCTTGGGATTTTGGATACTATTTTAAGGTTCTCCAGTGAAATTTTTTTCCTAGGAAAATTAGCTCCCAAGAAAGAGCTATGAGGCGTTTGTTAACTTGAAAAGACAGAACGTACATACTGCTTTACAACTGTTGGCTATCAGACTTGCAGTCTTCTTGAAGGTCTTTTCAAGGTAGTGGGCAAATCTTTCATTCTCATTTTCTTTTGACCCTAGCTGAAGAAATTCACCTATAAATAAAGAAGGGGTCATAAAAAAGGTTTTATTGCCTTGACTAAACACCAAGCCAAACCAAACCAAACCAAACCCAGTGCTGTCGAGTCAGTTCCGACTCATACCAACCCTGTAGGACAGAGTAGAACTGCCCCAAGGAGCGCCTGGCGGACTCAAACTGCTGACCCTTTGGTTAGGAGCTGTAGCACTTAACCATTATGCCACCAGGGTTTCTGACTAAACACCAAGATGAAATATAAAAGAAAAGTCAGAATCAACTTACCACGCACCAAATCTTCAATAACTTGGGTTAAAATAGATATAACTGTTGTATTTCCAATTCGTGCCAAAGCTATAGATGCTGCAGAAAGAATTAAATCTCCAGCAAGAACAGCCTAGAAAAGAAAAAAAAAAAAAAAAAAAGAAGGGGGGAAAAAAAGTTCACAAAGTATCAGAGTAATGGAGCCAACAATGAAGTTGGCTTATCAGAAGATAAATAAAGAATGGGAAGGAGAGGCCATTTCAGATTTAAGTTTTTCTTCCTCTCCCTCTTCCTCAGCAGGATTATGTAATAATCAGTTACAAATTAGGGACATCTTCGGAGCTGGATGGGATCTCAGAGATTAGTCTGTCTCCCCAGTTCGAAGGTGAAGAAACAAATGCCCAGAGGGGCAAAACAGCTTATCATCTACCTCCAACCCCCAGCCTCTATCAAAATGCAGGCAGCTGCCTTCATTTTAGTAATGCTGAACAATTCCCTCTTCCCCCAAACCCTGTTGCTGGGCTGTTGCTGGGTCTCTTCTGCCCAGAAAGTCCTTCCCCTTCTTCATTTAGCAGAGTCATTTGCATAATTAGCTCAGATGGTGTCTCTAGGAATCCTCATCTCATCCCCCAGTCCGACCAGGTGCCTCTGTTCTGTGCAGCACAACACCCTGCACACTGCTGTGTGTACTGTACTTTCTGTCCCAGTCAGTGATTTCCTTGTTTGTTTTTCTGTTTACTCGACACCTGAGTGCACAGGCTGGGAGCGATTTCAGGTAGCACTTGGCACGCCCTAGCACATGGCATGTTTTTTTCAATGAAAACTAAACCAAGCAATCTTGGCTCCAAGTTCAGTGTTCTTTGTACTATATTACACTGTCCCTCACTCCTAGACAAAATCCTTTTTGTCAACTTCGCTGAGCAGTAGATATTTTTCTAATCTACTCCGGATTGTGAACAGATGTCTACAACATATTAGCAACTAATTATAAATTACAGATAATAGAATTACATGCTGTATTCAAACATACTATATATATATTAATTTGCATAAAAATAGGCATAAGTGTCATACTATAATAGTCATGAATGCTAGAGTTCATAGAACTTTTAATTCATAAACTTTTCAACATAATCACATTTTAAGTTTTTATTGTGACAGTTCTCTAGTACCTAAAATTAGTGTTCATTCAGTATAAAAAAATTTTTTTTTATGTTTACCATTAAATCTTCATTTTATAATCTCATTATATATCCCTATGTATATCTCCATATAAGCATGCATTTGTAAAATCATTTCACACCTATGTGTATAAACACATATATCCATCCATCCACTCCTTACATCATTACCAGTTCAGGGCTTGGGATCATTAGGCTTTTGCCACTTTGCTCTCCTGGCCCTGGATATCCTAAAGGCCAAAAGCTACCAGGAGTATGACACTGAGCCACAAGACTGTGGATGGTTAGGGATGAAGCATTAAAAAAAGGAAGGGCTGGGAAACTCAGGCCAGTGGTAACAAAGGATGTGAGAAGGGATTTTGTGAATAGATTTTATGTAACAGTAGATACAGTGGTTAAGCACTCAGCTGCTAACCAAAAGGCTGGCGATTGGAAACCACCAGCCGCTCCATGGGAGAAAGATGTGGTAGTCTGCTTCCGAAAAGACTTAAAAAAAAAAAAAAGGCCAAACCCATTGCCGTCGAGTCGATTCTGACTCATAGCGACCCTACAGGACAGAGTAGAGCTGCCCCATAGAGTTTCCAAGAAGTGCCTGGTGGATTTGAACTGCCAACCCTTTGGTTAGCAGCCATAGCACTTAACCACTAGCATACAGGGTTACAGCCTTGGAAACTCTATGGGGCAGTTCTACTCTGTCCTATAGGGTTGCTATGAGTCGGAATCGACTACAATGGATTTTTTTTTTTAAACAGTTAATTTTGGCAGGCATGGGGAGGAGACTGGCAGGCAGTCTGACAGCAGAAAGAAGCAGGTGATATGCTAAGACATAAAGGCTTTTCATCTAAATTTTGAAATAAAAGGCTTACAAATGAAATTGTAGGACCCAATTACACAACAAAGTCATTTGCATTAAAGCAAAATCAGCAAGTGAAGATAACATACATTGAGAGATTGGTGGGGGGAATTAAAAACCAGAAGTGAGTCAGGTACTCTATGTGAGGAAGGGGAAGGCGGGCAGAGGGCCACCTTGTTCACTGAGTCCTTCAACGGGGCAGGACCGCTAACGGAGGGCATGTGGAGTG
The DNA here is from genome assembly GCF_030014295.1 of Loxodonta africana. Taxonomy (NCBI): domain Eukaryota; kingdom Metazoa; phylum Chordata; class Mammalia; order Proboscidea; family Elephantidae; genus Loxodonta; species Loxodonta africana. The sequence goes on along the minus strand of NC_087345.1, from coordinate 168,715,908 downwards.
GGAGGCCAGCTCCAAAACAGCCTCACACCTTCAACTCTATTTCTTCAACTTGACTCCCATTCTGGAAACCATGATTTAAACATCCTCAAACTAAAGTCTTGATTTCAAATACCCCTCTTCAAGAAATACTAATAAAATAATGTGAAAAGATGCTTAAAAATATATACATATGCATCAAAACCAACTATAGGACCACTACTTAAAAAGGTAAAATTTTCATGATAGAGCTGTATCTCTTTCAGATTTAAAAATTTTTTTAAATTTATTTCCTTGCCTTGACACTCTTGCAAATAGTAGTCAGTCAATGAATATTTAAAGAATTAACCTGAATCTGGGTTAATGTGAGCCCAAAAGTAAAATGTATGATTCCCCATGAAATATGCTTTTTGGATACCTATGAAAAATCCTCTTCCTTATAACCAAAAGGAATCCTCTGAAACCGTGAATAACCAGAAATACTAAGTTTATTTTTCTGTAGTACTTTCTGTGACCTATCAAATATCTATATATACTGAAAAGTATACTTTTTTTAAAATTGGAAGACCACATTTGAGCAAGCATATTTTACTTTAAATGAGACAAATTCGAAAAATAAATGCAATCCAAAGAACACATGCTTTTGTAAGAAAGATTAGAAAATAAAACAAAGCCATACCTTCTTCTCCCCCCAGATCTTATTAACTGTGTGCTTTCCTCTTCGAGAGCTTGCATCATCAATAACATCATCATGAACCAGACTAGCAGTGTGGATCATTTCTGCAATTAAGGCTACGGAGCGCTGGCTTGCTCGCACATCTCTAATTAACAGAAAGCAAGGCTTTTTAACAGAGACGCCGCCTATAACCTCCTCAGCAATCATCTTGTGAACACTGGACATCGGATCTAGGACAAAGAATTTTATTTCTCTAAGAGAAACTGCACAAATGTTGGCTTCCCTATACAGCCACTTCTTTCATTTGGACAACATCTTAAAAATGTATGAGTTACCCTGCCAAGATTATGTTTTATGGATACCATAGTAGGAAGCAGAATTTGCATAACTGACAATAAAAAAGGTAAAAATAGCTTAGAAGTCTGACCACTGAGTTCCCTGAATATTCATCTTTATATCCTATTGTGGTCCTCTTGGTTGGCTGATTAAGTTCACAGTTACGTTACCACGAAATTTCAGAGGCGAAGGGGAGGATAGCATAAGGAACATTATTTTAAGAACCAAGTGTGGACAAATATCGAATGATTTCACTTATATGAAATATTTAAACAAACATACAAAAAAAAAAAAAGCCCGTTGCCATTGAGTCGATTCCAACTCCTAGTGACCCTACAAGACAGAGCAGAACTCCCCTATAGGGCTTCCAAGGCTGTAATCTTTATGGAAGCAGAATGCCACATCTTTCTCCTGTGAAATGGCTGGTGTGTTTGAACCTCCGACCTTTGGGTTAGCAGCTGAGCACTTAACCAATGTGCCACCAGCGCCTCTCTGAAATATTTAGAATATGCACATTCACAGAGATAGAAAATAGATTAGAGGTTATGAGAGGTTCGCAGGAGGGAGTATGTGACATTATTACTAGACGGGTACAGAGTTTCTGTCTGGGGTAATGAAAAGGCTTTGGAAATAGTGGTGAAGGCCGCCCAACATTATGAATGTAACTAATGCCACTGAATCACACATTTAAAAATGGTCAAAATGTCAAATTTTGTTTTTACCACAATAAAAAAAGACTAAAAAATATTAATATGCTATAGCTACTTAACACAAATGCGCACGCACGGGCAAATCTAAGCATCACTATGTTCAAAGCATTTAATACAGCCTTCAATTAAATGTTTAGTATGAAGACCTCAATAACCAAGACAGAATTTTATAAATAATTTTCCCAAATTCACACTTAACCTTTGCATTAGAAATTTTAAGCTTTTATTTCCCAGGTTTAATACAAACTATAAGACAAACACTCTCAAGAACATAATGCATGTGAATTTTATCATTAAAAGGACTGTCTCCTATACGACATTTTAAAAAATTATCGGCAGTACTGTCACCATTAGCATCTATGGGGAGTTTAAAAACTAAATTTCAGGGAAGTCAAATTTGAGCAGTAACGAACTATTCTGGACCCAAAACAGATGCCTGACTTAAACACACATTAACCAAATGCTTCACTTATTCTGTATCTTACTTTTAAAATACCATCAAATTATATCTTAGAGGGAAGATATATGACTTCCCTGAAAATCTAATTTAAACATCTGCAAAAGACAGTGCTCATTCTGGTTCTTCAGGCACAGCAGAATATGGTGAAAGATGAAGTATAACTACATAAAAGTTGCTGAAATTTTACAAATACAAAATCAGCTTGAGAGTATCTTCTGATCTTGCTTTAAATATAATTTTAAAACATGATGCCTTGCTGGCTCATTTCATCTAAACCTCAGAATCTTCCAACGGCTTTCCGCCAGGAAATCAATTGTAAAGTGCTGCTCATTATTTATTAATATTTCAAAATTATACCCATTCTTAATACTTCCAGATATCAATACGTTCATCCAAAGGGGAAGAAGTAAGATCCTGTAAGGCTACTTTAATAATTGAGAAAATGGAGGTTCAGATGGCTTTCTCTGAATCCCTCACAGACCCTATATTAGGAAGCTGGGATCTTAGGCATTTTTCAGATAAATTTAGGGGACCTACTTCGATACTTGTCTGTTAGTTTGTCATACTGTGGTGGCTTGCATATGGCTGTGATGCTGGAAGCTATGCCACTGGTATTCCATGGTCATCCATGGTGGACAGGTTTCAGTGGAGCCTCTACACTAAACCAGACTAAGAAGAAGGATCTGGAGATCTACTTCTGAAACCAAAAAAAAAAAAAAAAAAGGCCAGTGAAAACCTTATGAACAGCAGTGGAACACTGTCTGATACAGTGCTGGAAGATGAGCCCCTCAGGTTGGAAGGCACTCAAAGTACGACTGGGGAAGAGCTGCCTATTCAAAGTAGAGTCATCCTCAATGAAGTGGATGGAGTAAGGCTTTCAGGACCTTCATTTGCTGATATGGCATGATTCAAAATGAGAAAAAACAGCTGCAAACGTCCATTAATAACTGGAATGTGGAACAAACGAAGTATGAATCTAGGAAAATCCAAAGTTGTCAAAATGAAAGGGAACATGTAAAGATCTATATCCTAGGCACTAGTGAGCTGAAATGGACTGGTATTGGCCATTCTGAATTGGATAATCATATGGCCTACTATTCCAGGAATGACAAATTGAAGAGAAATGGCATTGCATTCATTGTCAAAAAGAACAAGATCTATCTTGAAGTACAACACTGTTAGTAATAGGATAATATCCAGACACTTATAAGGAAGACCAGTTAATACAACTATTATTCAAATTTACGCACAAACCACTAATGCCAAAGTGAAGTGGAAGAAATGAAGTAAAAAAGCTGAACAGAAGATTTCAAAGGGTGGCTGGAGAAGACACAGCAAAGTATTATAATGAAATGTGCAAAGACCTGGAATAAAAAAACCAAAAGGAAGGAACACGCTGGGCATTTCTCAAACGGAAAGAAGTGAAGGAAAAATTCAAGCCTCTACAATATCGAAGTATTCTATAGGCAAAATATTGAATGATGCATTAAGCATCAAAAGAAGATGGAAGGAATACACAGAGTCACTGTGCTAAAATGATTTGGTCGATGATTAACTATTTCAGAAGGAAGTCTGATCAGGAACTGATGGCACTGAAGGTAGAATTTCAAGCTGCACTGGAGGCACTGGCAAAAAACAAAGCTCCAGGAATTGACAGAATACCAACTGACATGTTTCAACAAATGGATGCAGCACTGGAGGTGCTCATTTGTCTATTCCAAGAAATCTGGAAGACAGCTACCTAGCCAACTGACTGGAACAGATCCATATTTGTGCCCATTCCAAAGAAAAGGTGATCCAAAAGAATTAGAAAATTATTGAACAGTATCACTAATACCACATGCAAGTAAAATTTTGCTGAAGATAACTGAAAAATGGCTGTAGCAGTATATTGACAGGGAACTGCTAGAGATTCAAACTGGATTTAGAAGAGGAAAGGAACAAGGGATATCACTGCTGATGTCAGATGGATCCTGGCCGAAAGCAGAGAATACCAGAAGGATGTTTACCTGTGTTTTATTGACTATGCAAAGGTATTTGAGTGTGTGGATCATAGCAAATTATGGGTAACATTGCGACGAATGGGAATTCCAGACACTGGGATTTGTGCTCATGAGGAACCTGTACATAGACCATAAGGCAGTCATTCAAACAGAGCAAGGGGATACTCCGTGGTTTAAAATTAGGAAAAGATGTGCATCAGGGTTGTATCCTTTCACCATGCTTATTCAATCTGTATGCTGAGCAAATAATCCAAGAAGCTGAACTATATGAAGAGTGCAGCATCAGGACTGGAGGAAGACTCATTAACAACCTAGGATATGCACGTAACACAACTCTGCTTGTTGAAAGTGAAGATGACTTGAAGCACTTCAACAGATGAAGATCAAAGACTACAGCCTTCAGTTTGGATTATACCTCAACATAAAGAAAGCAAAAATCATCACAACTGGACCAATAAGCACCATCCTGATAAAGAGAGAAAATACTGTAATTGTCAAGGATTTCATTTTACTTGGATTCATAATCAATGGCCCACAGGAGCAGCAGTCAGGAAATCAAACAACGTGTTGCAGGGGCCAAATCTGCTGCAAAAGACCTTCAAGTGTTAAAAAGCAAAGATGTCACTTTGAGGGTTAAAGGGCACCTGACCCAAGCCATGGTATTTTTAACTGCCTCGTATGCATGCAAAAACTGGACAATGAATTAGGAAGAACAAAGATGAATTGACACCTTTGAATTATGGTGCTGGCAAACAACATGGCCAGCAATACTGACTATACCATGGACTGCCAGAAGAACAAACAAAACTGTCTTCGAAGATGTACAGCCAGAATGCTCTTTAGAAGCGAGGATGGCGACACCTTGTCTCCTGTACTGTGGACAAGTTATCAGGAGGGCTAAGTCCCTGGAGAAGGACAACATATTTGGTAGAGGGTCAGTGAAAAAGAGGAAGACGCTGGATGAGACAGACTGACACAGTGGCTACAACAATGCACTCAGACACAACAACGATTGTGAGGATGGCACAGGACTGGGCAGTGTTTCATTCTGTTGTATGCTGAGATGCTATGAGTTGGAACCAACTTGATGGTACTAACAACATCTTCTCTGAGATGAATGCACAGGAAAAGATGGGGACTTGTACAGTTTTTTTTGTTTGTTTGTTTTCTTTAAATATAAACAGTATTTTTAAGAATACTTTGTCAACTGAATTTCAGTCTAATAAAATATACACTTCCTACTAGTTAGTAGCAGAGCTTACCTTAAAACAACTGTTAAGGCCGCTACCCTTTTTCATGCTTTCGCTAGGTGGGCACCACTTCCGTTATCACAAACTATGTCAGCAGACACGGTTTCCTGCTGGGAAGTTACAGTAAAATGGCAGCACTCACTGAGACACTAGAGTGTTTTTAACTTGAAGATATTAAAACAAAGACAAAGACTTCTTCAAATGTTTTGAAATTTCATATGTAAGTATACAGTGATGCTATTTTGCATGGCTACATTATCGACTGATGAAATCATGACTCTTGTTTAGAATGTCATTTGGCGCTGTGACATAGCCCCAATGAGAAAACAAATTGTATTTTAGATGCCTTATAATTTTTTCTGACGCCCCTTTCCTATACAATTAGGCTTTAATGTGTATCAGTTATATCTGGAAAATACTCCCACTGCTAGGTATTCACAACACAGGATAGTGGTGGGCCAAATAACCAACATTTAGAGGTGGCAGAAAAGTCTCACTATCTTTAAGATGAAATCTCCAAAGTGCCAAACTGAGTCATACTTTCAAAACGCTGGGCACCATTTCTACTTCATACTATGAAATAGCTGCTACAGTTTCCCAACTTCTGGGAGAGGTGTTAAGAAAAGCCAGACAGGCAGGACACCAGGAGAGAAGAAGCTCTTACTCTTGAAAGCAGGCTGTGTTGCCAATACTTCACACCCAGAGAAGTTTGCTACCGTTCAGCTAGCCCTCACTACACCTGTTTGCTTAGCTCTTTCCTCTCATTAGATTTTTAAAAACGTTTTTACAATGAAGAATTCCAAACATACACAAGTAAATGGAATAATATAATGAACACCCACACACCCTTCACTCGGCTTACACTCAGTTACATACTAACACGTAAGGTGAAGTCTTAATCAAGTTACAAGTAAGCTCCCTGTGTGGGAAAGTAGTCTCTAAAAAGAAATTCAAACTGTGTCCTTGGATTGCCTTGGTTTGGGCCAAATGAGGGAAGCAAATAAATGAAAATAGTAAATGTGGTCTTACTTCAACAACAGAGACAAAGAGAAACTTCTATTCCCAAATCTATACTGAAAAGGTTGTAGAGAGTTGTTCTCAAGTGGGACATAGAAGGCCCTATTTCTATTTTAAAACATGCTTCTGTTTGTCTCTTCTGACAATTTTGAAAATAAGTAATTCACTTTGCTTGTTAGAACTGTGACAAGCGCTATCAGTGTTTCTGAAAATACATCCCTTGTCCACCATTTCAGAATCAACTAGGGTACTCTTTAAACTACACACTGAAACACAGTCTTTAATGGTGGGTTCTAGCATCTGCACTGCCTATAAGCCATGGCCAAGTGGAACAAGAGTCCAGTGTCCTATGACAAAGGTGAGCTGAAAGGTGGGGGGTAGTTAGCAGAAGACCCTTGAACTGCGTCTCTTCACAGCTGAAGGACTAACCTGCTCTCAGCAGCACAATCAAGAGCAACCCTTTTTTCTTTATCTCTGCATCATTATGAGTTTCAAAGGATATGAACAGATACTTTATCAGAGCTCTACACTGAAGAAATTCACTGTTAAAAATGCAGATGAAGTCTCTCTCTCTATACACACACACACTTTACTTTTCAGCATGTGAACTACATTTCCAACTGTTACCTGTACTGATAAAAGTACACATAACCGAGTTGTCAGTATCCCTGCCAATATATCCATATAGAATCTCAAGATTTTTTTTTAAAACTGCCATTGAATCGACATGCCACAAATCTGGGTCCTTCAACTAGTGAGACTGTACAATGTGCCCTGCTTTCCACTCTGGTCTGCTCTGTCAGCCTCTTCATTGGTGGATCCAGAAGAAGCACCTCCAGAGGGAGGGAGAAGTCCCCAGGAGCATATTCCTGGCATTCTGATGTAATACAATGTAATGATGGGCTCTACATTAGTCTCCTGTGGCCGCTGTAACAAATCTCCACAAACTTCGTGGCTAAAAACAACAAAAATTTCTTCTCTCACAGTACTGGAGGCCAGAAGTCTGGAATCAGTATTACTAAGATGAAATCAAGGAGTAGTTAGGGCCATGCTCCCTCTGGAGGCTCAAATGGAGAATCTGTTCCTTGTCTCGTCTAGTTTTTGATGGCTGCTGGCATTCCTTGGCTTGTGGCTGCGTCACTCCAATCCCCAAGGCCAATGTTTTCAAATCTCTCTGCTCTGTCTTCACATTGCTTCTCGTCTGTGTGTGTCAAGTCTCCCTCTGCCTCTCTCTTATAAGAATACATGTAATTGCACTCAGATAATCCAGGACAATATCCCCATCTCAAGATTCTTAATTTTAATCATACCTGCAAAGACCTTTTTTTGCCAGATATGGTGACATTCACCGGTTCCAGGGATTAGGAGGCCTGGTGGTACAGTGGTTAAGTGCTATGGCTGCTAACGAAAAGGTTGGCAGTTCAAATTCACCAGCAGTTCTTTGGAAACCCTATGAGGCAGTCCTACTCTGTCCTATAGGGTCACTATGAGTCAGAGTCAACTCAGTGGCAATGGGTTGGGTTGGGTAAGGATTAGGACATGGATTTTTTGGGGGGCCATTTTTTAGCCTACCACAGGGTTTCTAATCTTTGTCAGCCTCCTGTGTTGATGCTCAAATGTTTCTTTTCAATAAAATTAGCTGATTTGCCTAAAATTTTCTGTGTGTTCTCATTATTGATGCTACCTTGAGAAGTGTCTTGCCTTCCACAGTGGCATTCAGGTTTAATGGGTGGGATCTGAAGGAGTTCCTGAACATCTCTTGCTGTCAGATCCTCATCTTCGACCTCCTACTTTTGCTTCCTGGCTTTTGTTTCTGGTCACTGCCATCTTATTCCCTTTGCCTGTTTTGTTTACAGACACTTGGGGATGCCGCTGGCATCAATATCAAGGTGCCTTCAATCTAAGGAATGCCATGGAATGCAGGAGGGATGCCTGGGAGCTCAAACTTGCTTAGCAGGTCATTATCCTTGGTCATTGTTTGTTCACCTTGGTGTGCTCAGAATGAAGTCTATTTGGTGGGAAAGGCAATTCTAAACTTGATAACAACAGTCGTGAATTCATCTGCAGATTCAATAACAACAGGAAAGGACTGACACCCAAGAGCAGCAACTTCTAAATATTTTCAAATTTATCTCCAGATAAAATAGATGCCTGCAAACCTCCATCATAAATGATGCAGGTTTCATGCTATTGTTTACCTTCTTGCCATTAAACAAGTAGAACAGAACTTTCTAAATCTTGGGATATGTGGGAAGCAACCCACCATGACAATATCTTGGATCTGCAACTTATCTAGGTTAGCATTATGCAGGGCTTCCTGCACAGGATACAGGGTGCGACAGAATAATTCAGCAGTTTTTCGAATTGGGCACAGCTAATGGAAGTGTTGGCTTATCCATAGATGGAATCAACCTCACACTGGCATGGGTGCTGGAAGAGAATGCACATTGCACATTCACAAACGCTACAGAGGTAGTGGACAACCCTCTTTCTCTCACTGTGTTCTCCTTACACTTGAGCTTGAACTGACCAATGAAATGAATGACCATGTGCTCATCAAAATCTTTTTTTTCTTAATGGGTATGTCTTATTACAGACTGTTCTTGGAAAAAAAAAAAAAAAGATCCATTTTAATAGCGAGTATGGACACACTGAAAGTGCCATCTCGTAGGTTAAACAAGAACATTCCTTTTGGCACCAGCCTTCTTGCCTGTTCCATAAGCAACAGCAGCAATAGTTGGCTCAGTGATTTGGAACATATATAGCTTGACGCTGGGAGACATTCAAGTAAGGTGGTGTTGTAGTGACAGTGAATAGCCTTCCTAAGGGTATACTTTGACAATTCCGTTTTTCTTTATGAGAACCATAAAAAACAACTCCTTTGAATATAAGGTTTTATCACATTATATTTGATGGGACAACTGAGACAATTTACATTACCTAATCAAACATGTCAAGATCTACCCTGAAGTACAAAGCTCTCAGTGATAATATCTACACACTTACAAGGAAGACTGGTTAATACGACTATTATTCAAATTTACGTACAAACACTAAGGCCAAAGATGAAGAAATTGAAGATTTTAACCAGCTTCTGTAGTCTGAAATTGATCAAACATGCAGTCAGGAAGCAGTGATAATTACTGGTGATGGGAATGTGAAAGTTGGAAACAAAGAAGGATCGGTAGTTGGAAAATATGGCCTTGGTGATAGAAATAATGTCGGACAGTGCATAATAGAATTTTGCAAGATCAACGATTTTCTCATTGCAAATACCTTTTTCCACCAACATAAATGGCAACTATACACATGGACCCAGCCAGATGGAATACACAGGAATCAGATTGACTACATCTGTGGAAAGAAATGATGGAAAAGCTCAACATCATCAGTTAAAACAAGGCTAGGGACTGACTGTTGAACAGACCATCAACTGCTCATATGCAAGTTCAAGCTGAAGCTGAACGAAACTAGAGCTAGACCATGGGAGCCAAAGTACGACCTTGTATATATCCCACCTGAATTTAGAAACCATATCAAGAATAGATTGGATGCGCTGAACACTAATGACCGAAGACCAGAAAAGCTGTGGAATGACATCAAGGACATCATACATGAAGAAAACAAGAGGTCATTAAAAAAGAAAGAAAGAGAAAACCAAAATGGATGTCAGAAAAGACTCTGAAACTTGCTCTTGAACTCTGACCACCTAAAGCAAAGGGAAGAAACGATGAAGTTAAAGAACTGAACAGAAGATCTCAAAGGGCGGATGGAGAAGACAGTATTATAATGATATGTGTAAAGAGCTGGAGATAGAAAACCAAAAGGGAAGAAGGTGCTCAGCATTTCTCAAGCTGAAAGAACTGAAGAAAAAATTTAAGCCTTGAGTTGCAATAGTGAAGAATTCTATGGGGAAAATACTAAACGATGATGAGGAAGCACCAAAAGAAGACTGAAGGAATACACAGTCCTTATACCAAAAAGAACTGCTTAACGTTCAACCATTTCAAGAGGTAGCATATGATCAGGAACCGTTCATACTTAAGGAAGAGGTCCAAGCTGCAATGAAGGCACTGTGGAGAAAAAAGGCCCCAGGAATTGACAGAATATCATTTGAGATGTTTCAACAAAAGGATGCAGCACTGGAAGTACTCACTCACCTATGCCTAGAAATTTGGAAGACAGCTACCTGGCCAGCTGACTGGAAGGGATCCATAATTGCCTATTTCCAAGAAAAGTGATCCAACAGAATGCAAAAATTATCAAAGAACATGAATATCACATGCAACCAAAATTTTGCTGAAGATGATCCAAAAGTGGCTGCAAAAGTATATTGAGGGGGCGGAGCCAAGATGGCGGACTAGGCAGACGCTACCTCGGATCCCTCTTACAACAAAGACACGGAAAAACAAGTGAATCGATCACATACATAACAATCTACGAACCCTGAACAACAAACACAGATTTAGAGACGGAGAACGAACTAATACGGGGAAGCAGCGATTGTTTCCAGAGCCTGGAGCCAGCGTACCAGTCAGGTACGGCACAAGCACAGAGAGCGGCTCCACCCCCCTGAACTAACCCCGGGAGGGGGACCAGCCGGTTCACGGGCGGCGTGGGACGCAGCCAGTAGGAGAAGTCCCTGGGAGGCAGTGACTGGTCTTGGAGCAGAAAGAGCAGCGTCCGAGCCGGGGAACCGTCCCGCAGGGATTTGGACTGGACGCAGGTACGGCATAAACACGGAGAGTTGCTCCACCCCCCTGAACTAACCCCGGGAAGGGGACCAGCCGGGTCGCGCGGGCGGGGTGGGACGCAGCCGGTAGGAGAAGTCCCTGGGAGGCAGCGGCTGGTATTGGAGCGCGGAGAACAGCGTCCCAGCCGGGACACTCGGTCACGGCACAAGCACGGGGACCTGCTCCACCCATCTGAACTAACCCCGGGAGGAGGCCCAACTGGTTCTCGGGGGCGGCAGGGCCACGTGGCTGGAGGGACGAGAAGTCCCCGGGAGGCAGCGACTGATTTTGGAGTCAAGAGTGCACCATCCCAGTAGGGGAGCCTCGACGCTGGGCGTGGGGCTGGAAGCAGAGGATCTAACCGTGACTCCAGCGGGCCAGACCCCCCGGGGGCAATCTCCACACAGCCAGCACACATAGGCGACGCGCCCGCGGGAATCTCAGATATAATAGTCATTCCAAGCAAGACAAGCAACTCTGGCTATATTCTGAGGTGCTACTCTCCTATCTCTCTGTTCCCTCCCCCACCCTCCCCAGGCGGCTTCATTAACATCTGAATAGCCTGAGCCAGAGGGAGAACTCTGATAGGGATCTGACTGCATTTTTTTTTAGCGGATTTTCTGGAAAAACTAGTTTCCCAGTGATGGCTCGGAGACAACAATCCATATCAAACCACTTAAAGAAGCAGACCATGACAGCTTCTCCAACCCCCCAAACAAAAGAATCAAAATCTTTCCCAAATGAAGATACAATCTTGGAATTATCAGATACAGAATATAAAAAACTAATTTACAGAATGCTTAATGATATCACAAATGAAATTAGGATAACTGCAGAAAAAGCCAAGGAACACACCGATAAAACTGTTGAAGAACTCAAAAAGATTATTCAAGAACATACTGGAAAAATTAATAAGTTGCAAGAATCCATAGAGAGACAACATGTAGAAATCCAAAAGATTAACAATAAAATAACAGAATTAGACAACGCACTAGGAAGTCAGAGGAGCAGACTCGAGCAATTAGAATGCAGACTGGGACATCTGGAGGACCAGGGAATCGACACCAACATAGCTGAAAAAAAATCAGATAAAAGAATTAAAAAAAAATGAAGAAACCCTAAGAATTATGTGGGACTCTATCAAGAAGGATAACCTGTGGGTGATTGGAGTCCCAGAACAGGGAGGGGGGACAGAAAACACAGAGAAAATAGTTGAAGAACTCCTGACAGAAAACTTCCCTGACATCATGAAAGACAAAAGGATATCTATCCAAGATGCTCATCGCACCCCATTTATGACTGATCCAAAAAGAAAAACACCAAGACATATTATCATCAAACTCACCAAAACCAAAGATAAACAGAAAATTTTAAAAGCAGCCAGGCAGAAAAGAAAGGTTTCCTTCAAGGGAGAATCAGTAAGAATATGTTCTGACTACTCAGCAGAAACCATGCAGGCAAGAAGGGAATGGGACGACATATACAGAACACTGAAGGAGAAAAACTGCCAGCCAAGGATCATATATCCAGCAAAACTCTCTCTGAAATATGAAGGCGAAATTAAGATATTTACAGACAAATACAAGTTTAGAGAATTTGCAAAAACCAAACCAAAGCTACAAGAAATACTAAAGGACATTGTTTGGTCAGAAAACCAATAATATCAGATATCAGCACAACACAAGGTCACAAAACAGAACGTCCTGATATCAACTCAAATAGGGAAATTACAAAAACAAATTAAGATTAATTAAAAAAAAAAATACACATAACAGGGAATCATGGAAGTCAATAGGTAAAAGATCACAATAATCAAAAAGAGGGACTAAATACAGGAGGCATTGAACTGCCATATGGAGAGTGATACAAGGCGATATAGAACAATACAAGTTAGGTTTTTACTTAGAAAAATAGGGGTAAACAATAAGGTAACCACAAAAAGGTATAACAACTGTATAACTCAAGATAAAAACCAAGAAAAACGTTAACGACTCAACTAACATAAAGTCAAGCACTATGAAAATGAGGATCTCACAATTTACTAAGAAAAACACCTCAGCACAAAAAAGTATGTGGAAAAATGAAATTGTCAACAACACACATAGAAAGGCATCAAAATGACAGCACTAAAAACTTATTTATCTATAATTACCCTGAATGTAAATGGACTAAATGCACCAATAAAGAGACAGAGAGTCACAGACTGGATAAAGAAACATGATCCATCTATATGCTGCCTACAAGAGACACACCTTAGACTTAGAGACACAAACAAACTAAAACTCCAAGGATGGAAAAAAGTATATCAAGCAAACAATAAGCAAAAAAGAAGAGGAGTAGCAATATTAATTTCTGACAAAATAGACTTTAGACTTAAATCCACCACAAAGGATAAAGAAGGACACTATATAATGATAAAAGGGACAATTGATCAGGAAGACATAACCATATTAAATATTTATGCACCCAATGACAGGGCTGCAAGATACATAAATCAAATTTTAACAGAATTGAAAAGCGAGATAGATACCTCCACAATTATAGTAGGAGACTTCAACACACCACTTTCGGAGAAGGACAGGACATCCAGTAAGAAGCTCAATAGAGACACGGAAGATCTAATTACAACAATCAACCAACTTGACCTCATTGACTTATACAGAAGTCTCCACCCAACTGCTGCAAAATATACTTTTTTTTCTAGCGCACATGGAACATTCTCTAGAATAGACCACATATTAGGTCATAAAACAAACCTTTGCAGAGTCCAAAACATCGAAATATTACAAAGCATCTTCTCAGACCACAAGGCAATAAAACTAGAGATCAATAACAGAAAAACTAGGGAAAAGAAATCAAATACTTGGAAAATGAACAACACCCTTCTGAAAAAAGACTGGGTTATAGAAGACATTAAGGAGGGAATAAGGAAATTCATAGAAAGCAATGAGAATGAAAATACTTCCTATCAAAACCTCTGGGACACAGCAAAAGCAGTGCTCAGAGGCCAATTTATATCGATAAATGCACACATACAAAAAGAAGAAAGAGCCAAAATCAGAGAACTGTCCCTACAGCTTGAACAAATAGAAACTGAGCAACAAAAGAATCCATCAGGCACCAGAAGAAAACAAATAATAAAAATTAGAGCTGAACTAAATGAATTAGAGAACAGAAAAACAATTGAAAGAATTAACAAAGCCAAAAGCTGGTTCTTTGAAAAAATTAACAAAATTGATAAACCATTGGCTAGACTGACTAAAGAAATACAGGAAAGGAAACAAATAACCCGAATAAGAAACGAGATGGGCCACATCACAACAGAACCAAATGAAATTAAAAGAATCATTTCAGATTATTATGAAAAATTATACTCTAACAAATTTGAAAACCTAGAAGAAATGGACGAATTCCTGGAAAAACACTACCTACCTAAACTAACACAATCAGAAGTAGAACAACTAAATAGACCCATAACAAAAAAAGAGATTGAAACGGTAATCAAAAAACTCCCAACAAAAAAAAGCCCTGGCCCGGATGGCTTCACTGCAGAGTTCTACCAAACTTTCAGAGAAGAGTTAACACCACTACTACTAAAGGTATTCCAAAGCATAGAAAATGACGGAATACTACCCAACTCATTCTATGAAGCCACCATCTCCCTGATACCAAAACCAGGTAAAGACATTACAAAAAAAGAAAATTATAGACCTATATCCCTCATGAACATTGATGCAAAAATCCTCAACAAAATTCTAGCCAATAGAATCCAACAACACATCAAAAAAATAATTCACCCTGATCAAGTGGGATTTATACCAGGTATGCAAGGCTGGTTTAATATCAGAAAAACCATTAATGTAATCCATCACATAAATAAAACAAAAGACAAAAACCACATGATCTTATCAATTGATGCAGAAAAGGCATTTGACAAAGTCCAACACCCATTTATGATAAAAACTCTTAACCAAAATAGGAATTGAAGGAAAATTCCTCAACATAATAAAGGGCATCTATGCAAAGCCAACAGCCAACATCACTCTAAATGGAGAGAACCTGAAAGCATTTCCCTTGAGAACGGGAACCAGACAAGGATGCCCTTTATCACCGCTCTTATTCAACATCGTGTTGGAAGTCTTAGCCAGGGCAATTAGGCTAGACAAAGAAATAAAAGGTATCCGGATTGGCAAGGAAGAAGTAAAGTTATCACTATTTGCAGATGACATGATTATATACACAGAAAACCCTAAGGAATCCTCCAGAAAACTACTGAAACTAATAGAAGAGTTTGGCAGAGTCTCAGGTTATAAAATAAACATACAAAAATCACTTGGATTCCTCTACATCAACAAAAAGAACACCGAAGAGGAAATAACCAAATCAATACCATTCACAGTAGCCCCCAAGAAGATAAGATACTTAGGAATAAATCTTACCAAGGATGTAAAAGACCTATACAAAGAAAACTACAAAGCTCTACTACAAGAAATTCAAAAGGACATACTTAAGTGGAAAAACATACCCTGCTCATGGATAGGAAGACTTAACATAGTAAAAATGTCTATTCTACCAAAAGCCATCTATACATTTAACGCACTTCCGATCCAAATTCCAATGTCATATTTTAAGGGGATAGAGAAACAAATCACCAATTTCATACGGAAGGGAAAAAAGCCCCGGATAAGCAAAGCACTACTGAAAAAGAAGAAGAAAGTGGGAGGTCTCACCTTACCCGACTTCAGAACCTATTATACAGCCACAGTAGTCAAAACAGCCGGGTATTGGTACAACAACAGACACATAGACCAACGGAACAGAATTGAGAACCCAGACATAGATCCATCCACGTATGAGCAGCTGATATTTGACAAAGGACCAGTGTCAATTAACTGGGGAAAAGAGAGCCTTTTTAACAAATGGTGCTGGCATAACTGGATATCCATTTGCAAAAAAATGAAACAGGACCCATACCTCACACCATGCACAAAAACTAACTCCAAGTGGATCAAAGACCTAAACAGAAAGACTAAAACGATAAAGATCATGGAAGAAAAAATTGGGACAACCCTAGGAGCCCTAATACAAGGTATAAACAGAATACAAAACATTACCAAAAATGATGAAGAGAAACCCGATAACTGGGAGCTCCTAAAAATCAAACACCTACGCTCATCTAAAGACTTCACCAAAAGAGTAAAAAGACCACCTACAGACTGGGAAAGAATTTTCAGCTATGACATCTCCGACCAGCGCCTGATCTCTAAAATATACATGATTCTGTCAAAACTCAACCACAAAAAGACAAACAACCCAATCAAGAAGTGGGCAAAGGATATGAACACACATTTCACTAAAGAAGATATTCAGGCAGCCAACAGACACATGAGAAAATGCTCTCGATCATTAGCCATTAGAGAAATGCAAATTAAAACTACGATGAGATTCCATCTCACACCAGCAAGGCTGGCATTAATCCAAAAAACACAAAATAATGAATGTTGGAGAGGCTGTGGAGAGATTGGAACTCTCATACACTGCTGGTGGGAATGTAAAATGGTACAACCACTTTGGAAATCTATCTGGCGTTATCTTAAACAGTTAGAAATAGAACTACCATACAACCCAGAAATCCCACTCCTAGGAATATACCCTAGAGATACAAGAGCCTTCATACAAACAGATATATGCACACCCATGTTTATTGCAGCTCTGTTTACAATAGCAAAAAGTTGGAAGCAACCAAGGTGTCCATCAAGGGATGAATGGGTAAATAAATTGTGGTATATTCACACAATGGAATACTACACATCGATAAAGAACAGTGACGAATCTCTGAAACATTTCATAACATGGAGGAACCTGGAAGGCATTATGCTGAGCGAAATTAGTCAGAGGCAAAAGGACAAATATTGTATAAGATCACTATTATAAGATCTTGAAAAATAGTATAAACTGAGAAGAACACATACTTTTGTGGTTACGAGGTGGGGAGGGAGGGAGGGTGGGAGAGGGTTTTTTATTGATTAATCAGTAGATAAGAACGGCTTTAGGTGAAGGGAAAGACAACACTCAATACATGGAAGGTCAGCTCAATTGGACTGGACCAAAAGCAAAGAAGTTTCCGGGATAAAATGAATGCTTCAGAGGTCAGCGGAGCAAGCGCGGGGGTCTGGGGAACATGGTTTGCGGGGACTTCTAAGTCAATTGGCAAAATAATTCTATTATGAAAACATTCTGCATCCCACTTTGAAATGTGGCGTCTGGGGTCTTAAATGCTAACAAGCGGCCATCTAAGATGCATCAATTGGTCTCAACCCACCTGGAGCAAAGGAAAATGAAGAACACCAAGGTCACATGACAACTAAGAGCCCAAGAGACAGAAAGGGCCACATGAACCAGAGACCTACATCATCCTGAGACCAGAAGAACTAGTTGGTGCCTGGCCACAATCGATGACTGCCCTGACAGGGAGCACAGCAGAGGACCCCTGAGGGAGCAGGAGATCAGTGGGATACAGACCCCAAATTCTCATAAAAAGACCAAACTTAATGGTCTGACTGAGACTGGAGGAATCCCGGCGGCCATGCTCCCCAGACCTTCAGTTGACACAGGACAGGAACCATCCCCGAAGACAACTCATCAGACATTAAAGGGACTGGTCATCGGGTGGGAGAGAGACGCTGATGAAGAGTGAGCTAATTATATCAGGTGGACACTTGAGATTGTGTTGGCAACTCTTGTCTGGAGGGGGGATGGGAGGATAGAGAGAGAGGGAAGCCAGCAAAATTGTCAAGAAAGGAGAGACTGAAAGGGCTGACTCAAGAGGGGGAGAGCAAGTGGGAGTAGGGAGTGAGATGTATGTAAACTTATATGTGACAGACTGATTGGATTTGTAAACGTTCACTTGAAGCTTAATAAAAGTTATTTAAAAAAAAAAAAAAAGTATATTGATAGTGAACTGCCAGAAATTCAAGCAGGATTCAGAAGAGGACGGGATCGAGAGATATCATTGCTGATGTCAGACAGATCCTGGCTGAAAGCAGAGAATACCAAAAGGATGCTTACCTGTGTTTTATTGACTACAAAAAGGCATTTGACTGTGTGGATCATAACAAATTATGGATAACACTGTAATGAATGGAAATTCCAGAACACTTAATTGTGCTCATGAAGAACCTGTACATAGGTCAGGAGGCAGCTGTTCAGACAGAACAAGGGGATGCTGACTGGTTTAAAGTCAGCAAAGGCGTGTCAGGGTTGTATCCTCTCACCATACTCATTCAATCTGTATGCTGAGCAAATAATACCAGAAGCTGGACTATACGAAGAATGGGACATCAGGATTGGAGGAAGACTCGTTAACAACCTGCGTTATGCAGATGACACAACCTTGCTTGCTGAAAGTGAAGAGGATTTGAAGCACTTACTGATGAAGATCAAAGACCACGACCTTCAGTATGGATTCCACCTCAACATAAAAATTCTCACAACTGTACCAATAAGCAACATCATGATACACGGAGAGAAGACTGAAGTTTTCAAGGATTTCATTTTACTTGGATCCACAATCAACACCCATGGAAGCAGGAAAAAATCAAAAGACGCATTGCACTGGGCAATTCTGCTGCAATGGACCTCCTTAAAGTGTTGAAAGGCAGAGATGTCACCTTGAAGACTATGGTGCGCCTGACCCAGGCCAAGGTATTTTCAATTGTGTCATATGCATTTGAACGCTGGACAATGAATAAGGAAGACCGAAGAAGAATTGTTGCCTTTGAATTGTGGTGTTGGCAAAAAATACTGAATATACTATGGATCGTCAAAAGAACGAACACATCTGTCTTAGAAGAAGTACAACCAGGATGCCCCTTAGAAGCAAGGATGGAGAGACTGCGATTCACATACTTTGGATATGTTGTCAGGAAGGATCAGTTCCTGGAGAAAGACAAAATGCTTGGTAAAGTACAGGGTCAGCAGAAAAGAGGAAGACCCTTAATGAGATGGATTGACACAGTGGCTGCAACAATGAGCTCAAGCATAACAATGATTGTGAGTATGGTGCAGGACCAGGCAGTGTTTCATTCTGTGGTACACAGGGTAACTATGAGTCGGAGCTGACTCAACGGCACCTAACAACACCAACAGTCAAAGACTTGGTTTTGGAAACTATATTAGTGGGATTTGCTGCCACTTGATTATTTTAAGAATCAAGACTAATAGATCTGTGCAATAAGGGCAACATAACTTGGGGCAGTCCTTTCTGCTCATCATTGGCAATCATATCCACACTCCAGAACTAGAAGAGTTTTACTAAGGAATGGTTAAGAATAGGTTTCTTCAATGAAGCTGCTGAGCAGAATAGGTTTGGCTTGATTGAGAAAGGTATAGACACTAAAGCTGCACTGTATTCAATGAGTATAGCTTTAAAAATTTTTTTTTTATTGTGCTTTAGGTGAATGTTTACAGCTCAAGTTAATTTCTCATACAAAAATTTATACACATATTGTTATGTGACACTAGGTGCAGTCTCTATAATGTGACAGCACACTCCACCTTTCCACCCCAGGTTTCCTGTGCTCCTGTCCCTTTCTGTCTTCATCCTGCCTCTGGATAGGAGCCATCCATTTGGTCTCCTGTATCTGACTAAACTAAGAAGCACACTCTTCACGAGTATTATTTTATGTTTTATAGTCCAATTTAATCTTTGTCTTCAGAGTCGACTTTGGGAAAGGTTTTAGTTCTGGGTTAACAAAGCATCTGGAATCATCGTTTCCAAGGTTCCTCCAGTCTCAGTCAGACCATTAAGTCTGGTCTTTCTACATAAGTTTGAGTTCTGCACTTCACTTTTCTCTTGCTCCATCAGGGAATCTGTGTTGCATGCCCTGTCAGGGCGCCCACTGGTGGTAGCCGGGTACCATCTAGTTCTTCTGGTCTCAGGCTGATGGTTGTTGTTAGGTGCCGTCGAGTCAGTTCCGACTCATAGCGACCCTATGCACAACAGAACGAAACATTGCCTGGTCCTGAGCCATCCTTACAACTGTTGTTAAATGCTTGAGCTCATTGTTGCAGCTGTGTCAGTCCACCTCTGTACTCTGCCAAGCATGATGTCCTTCTCCAGGGACTCATCCCTCCTGACAACATGTCCAAAGTATGTAAGACACAGTCTCGCCATCCTTGCTTCTAAGGAGCATTCTGGTTGTATTTCTTCCAAGACACACTTGTTCGTTCTTCTGGCAGTCCATGGTATACTCAGTATTCTTCGCCAACACCACAATTCAAAGGCGTCAATTCTTCTTTGGTCTTCCTTATTCATTGCCCAGCTTTCACATGCATATGATGCAATTGAATAAATCATGGCTTGGGTCAGGTGCACCTTAGTCTTCAAGGTGAAATCTTTGCTCTTCAACACTTTAAAGAGGTCCTTTGTAGCAGATTTATCCAATGCAATGTGTCTTTTGATTTCCTGACTGCTGCTTCCATGGGTGTTGATTGTGGATCCAAGTAAAATGAAATCCTTGACAACTTCAATCTTTTCTCCATTTATCATAATGTTGCTCATTGGTCCAGGTGTGAGGATTTGTGTTTTCTTTATGTTGAGGTGCAATCCATACTGAAGGCTGTGGTCTTTGATCTTTATCAGCAAGTGCTTCAAGTCCTCTTCACTTTCAGCAAGCAAGGTTGTGTCATCTGTATAACATAGGTTGTTAATGAGTCTCCCTCCAATCCTGATGCCCCATTCTTCATATAGTCCAGCTTCTTGTATTATTTGCTCAGCATACAGATTGAATAGGTATGGTGAAAGAATACAACCCTGACGCACACCCTTCCTGACTTTAAACCATTCAGTGTCCCCTTGTTCTGTCCGAACAACTGCCTCTTGATCTATGTAAAGGTTCCTTATTAGCACAATTAAGTGTTATGGAATTTCTGATGGAGTGTCTGGTTTATGTGGGCCTGTCTCTTGGGCTAATATTTTCCTTGTGTCTTTGGTGTTCTTCATTCTCCTTTGTACCAAGTGGGTTGGAACAAATTGATGTATGTTAGATGGCTGTTCACAAGTTTTTAAGACCCCAGATGCCACTCACCAAAGTGGGATGCAGATCATTTTCTCAATAAACTTTGTTATGCTGACTGAGGTAGATGTCCCCCGAAACCAAAGTCCCTAGGCCCCAGCCCCTGCTACTCTGTCCCTGGAAGTGTTTGGTTGTGTTCAGTAAACTTGTTAGCTTTTGGTTTAGTCCAGTTGTGCTGACTTCCCCTGTATTGTGTGTTGTCCTTCCCTTCACCTAAGATTATCCTTGTCTATCGTTTTTATCGTCTAGTTAGTGAATTCCCCTCTCCCTCCCTCTGCACTGTCATAACCATCAAAGAATGTTTTCCTCTGTTTAACCTTTTGAGTTCTTATAATAGCGGTCTCATACAGTATTTGTTATTTTGTGACTGACAAATTTCACTCAGCATAATGCCTTGCAGATTCATCCCTGTTGTGAGATGTTTCACGGATTCATCATTGTTCTTTATCATTTCATAGTATTCCATTCTGTGTATGTGCCATAATTTGTTTATCCATTCATCTGTTGATGGGCACCTAGGTTGTTTCCATCTTTTTGCTACTGTAAACAGTACTGCAAGGAACATGGGTGTGCATATATCTATTCGTGTGATGGTTCTTATTTCTCTAGGATATATTCCAAGGAGTGGGATAGCTGGATCATATGGAATTTCTATTTCTAGCTTCCCCCCTCCACCTGTGGAATTGTGTTCTTTTTTTTTTTTTTAATTTTTATTGTGCTTTAAGTGAAAGTTTACAAATCAAGTCAGTCTCGTATAAAAATTTATGTATACCTTGGTATATACTCCTAGTTGCTCTCCCCCTAATAAGACAGCACCCTCCTTCTCTCCACCCTCTGTTTCTGTGTCCATTTAGCCAGCTTCTGTCCTCCTCTGCCTTCTCAACTCCTTTCCAGAGAGGAGCTGCCCACATAGTCTCATGTGTCTACTTGATCCAAGAAGCTCACTCTTCACCAGTATCATTTTCTACCTAATAGTCCAGTCTAATCCCTGTCTGAAGAGTTGGCTTTGGGAATGGTTCCTGTCCTGGGCTAAGAGAAGGTCTGGGGATCATGACCTCTGGGGTCCTTCCAGTCTCAGTCAGACCATTAAGTCTGGTCTTTTTATGAGAATTTGAGGTGCGCAACCCACTGCTTTCCTGCTCCTTCAGGGATTCTCAGTTGTGTTCCCTGTCAGGGTAGTCATTGGTTGAAGCTAGGCACCATCTAGTTCTTCTGGTCTCAGGCTGATGTAGTCTCTGGTTTATGTGGCCCTTTCTGTCTCTTAGGCTCATAATTACCTTGTGTCTTTCGTGTTCTTCATTCTCCTTTGTTCTAGGTGGGTTTAGACCTTGATGTATCTTAGATGGCCGCTTGCTAGCGTTTAAGACCCCAGATGCCACTCTCCGAAGTGGGATGCAGAATGTTTTCTTAAAGGATTTTATTATGCCAACTGACCTAGATGTCCCCTGAAACCATGGTCCCCAAACCCCTGCCCCTGCTACGCTGGCCTTCAGATGGTTTGGTTTATTAAGGAAACTTCTTTGCTTTTAGTTTAATCCAGTTGTGCTGACCTCTCCTGTACTGTGTGTTGTCTTTCCCTTTACCTAAAATAGTTCTTTTCTACTACCTAATTAGTGAATACTCCTGTCCCTCCCTCTGCATTCTCGTAACCATCCAAGAATATTTTCTTCTCTGTTTAAACTATTTCTTGAGTTCTTATAATAGTGATCTCACAATATTTGACCTTTTGCAACTGAGTAATTTCACTCAGCATAATGCCTTCCAGATTCATCCACGTTATGAAATGTTTCACAGATTCATCATTGTTCTTAATTGATGCACAGTATTCCATTGTGTGAATATACCATAATTTATCCATTCATCCGTTGATGGGCACCTTGGCTGCTTCCATCATTTTGCTACTGTAAAGAGTGCTGCAATCAACATAAGTATGCATATATCTGTTCTTGTAAAGGCTCTTATTTCTCTAGGATATATTCCAAGGAGTCAGGTTACTGAACCGTATGGTAGTTCTATTTCTAGGTTTTGATGGAAGCGCCAAATTGATTTTCGAAGTGGTTGTACCGTTTTATGTTTCCACCAGCAGCGTTTAAGTGTTCCAGTCTCTGTACAACCTTTCCAACATTTATTATTTTGTGTTTTTTGGATTAGTGCTAGCCTTGTTGGGGTGAGATGGTATCTTATTGTAGTTTTGATTTGTATTTCTGTAATGGCTAACGATCGGGAACATTTTCTTATGTATCTGTTAGCCACCTGAAAGTCTTTGGTGAAGTTTCTGTGCATATCCTTTGCCCATTTCTTAAATTGTGTTATCAGTCTTTTTGTTGTTGACGTTTTACAGTACCTTGCGGATTTTAGAGATTAGACCCCGATCAGGGAAGTCAGGGCCAAAAACTTTTTCCTAGTCTGTAGATTGTCTTTTTATTCTTTTGATGATTTCTTTTGATAAGCATAAGTGTTTGATTTTTAGGAGCTCCCAGTTAATTAGTTTCTCTTCTGGTGTTTGTGTATTGTTAGTTATGATCTGTATTCTTTTTATACCATGTATTAGGGCTCCTAGCATTGTCCCTGTTTTTTCTTTCATGACCTTTATCATTTTAGATTTTATATTTAGGCCTTTGTTCCATTTTGATTTAGTTTTTGTATATGGTGTGAAGTATGGGTCTTGTTTCATTTTTTTTGCAGATGGATATCCAGTTATGCCAGCATCATTTGTTAAAGAGATGGTCTTTTCCTCATTTAACAGACTTTGGGTCTTTGTCAAATATCAGCTGCTCACAGGTGGATGAATTTACCTCTGTATTCTCGATTCTGTTCAATTGATCTATGTATCTGTTTTTGTACCAGTACCAGGCTACTGTTCTACTGTGGCGGTATAAGAGGTTCTAAAAACAGGTAGTGTGAAGCCTCCTGTTTTGTTCTTCCTCTTCAGTAATGCTTTACTTATTTGGGGCCTCTTCCCTTTCTATATGAAGTTGGTGTTTTGTTTCTCCATCTCGTTGAAACATGGCACTGGAATTTGGATCAGGATTGCATTGTAAGTGTAGATTGCTTTGGGTAGAAATGACATTTTCACAATGTTGCGTCTTCCTATCCATGAGCATGGTATGTTTCCCCACTTATGTAGGTCTCTTTTGGTTTCCTGCAGTAGTGTCTGGTTTTCTTTGTCTAGGTCTTTTACATCTCTGGGTAGGTTTATTCCTAAGGATTTTATCTTTTTGTGGGCTACTGTAAATGGTATTGATTTGGTGGTTTCCTCTTCAAAATTCTCTTTGTTGGTGTAGAGGAATACATGTTTGTATGTTTATCTTGTATCCTGATACTTTGCTGAACTCTCCTATTAGTTCCAGTAGTTTTTTGGTGGATTATTTGGTGGTTTTATATAGAAGAAGATCATATCATTTTCAAATAGGGATACTCTTACTTCTTCCTTACCAATTTGGATGCCGTTTGTTTTCTTGCCTTATTGCTCAGGCTAGGACCTCCACCACAATGCTGAATAAGAGTGGTGATAAAGGGCATCCTTGTATGGCTCCCCTTCTCAAGGGGAATGCTTTCAGACTTTCTCCATTTAGGATGTGTTAGCTTCGTATAAATGCCCTTTTTTATGTTGAGGAATTTCCCTTCTATTCCTATTTTGCTGAGAGTTTTTATCCCAAATGGGTGTTGGACTTTGTCAAATACCTTTTTTGCATCAATTGATAAGATCAGGTGTTTCTTACCTTTTGTTTTATTCCTGTGATGGATTACATTGATTGTTTTTCTAATGCTGAACCTCTGCTGCATAGCTGGTATGAATTGTACTTGGTCATGGTGAATTATTTTTTGATGTGTTGTTGAATTTTATTGAGGATTTTTGCTTCTATGTCCATGAGGGATATTGGTCTGTAATTTTCTTTTTTTTTTTAAATTTTTTTGTAGTGTGTCTATGTGGTTTTGGTATCAGGGTTATGCTGGCTTCACAGAATGAGTTCAGGAGTATTCCATCCTTTTCTATGCTTTAGTAACACTGATGTTAACTCTTCCCTGAAAGTTTGATAGAATTCTCCAGTAAAGATGTCAGGGCCAGGGCTTTTTTTTATTGGGAGTTTTTTAATTAACTCTTCAATCTCTTCTTTTGTTATGGGTTTATTAGTTGTTCTACCTTGGTTTGTGTTAATTTAGGTAAGTAGTGTGTTCCTAGAAAGTTGTCTGTTTCCTCTAGATTTTCAGATTTGTTGGAGTACAGTTTTTCATAGTATTCTGTCATGATTCTTTTAATTTCAGTTGGGTCTGTTGTGGTATCGCCCATTTCATTTCTTATTCAGGTAGTTTACTTCCCCTCCCGTTTTTCTTTTGTCAGTTTGGCCCATGGTTTATCAACTTTGTTGATCTTTGCACAAAATCCGCTTTTGGTCTTGTAGTATAGCATTTAAAAAAAAATCTATTTATTGCAAAGCACATTTTTGATCTGGAATCTGTGATAAGTCCTTAGAGTTAAATGTCTTGACCTTCAGTTAGTTTGGGTTTTGCTGAAATCTATTGCAGGTTGAGTTCCCCAGGAAGCAGACTCTGAGATGGAGTGCCCTTGGGATCAATGCCTAAGGGAGGAAGTAGGTTTGGGTAGAGGTAAAAGCTGATCTAAAATGCAGGCCCATGACAGCCTTGGCTGCCCATAGGGCTCTCTGAAGCTAGAATGACCCTTCATAATTAACCCAAGATGACCAGGTGTTTACATTCCTTCATCTACCAGTTCCTGGATGTGAGTACCTGGGGAAAGGGCATGGCAGTAGATGAGCAGATTCTTTGCAGCTGAGGCAATCCTTGAAAAATTTGACAGGTGAAGGCTCTCTGCCAACAGTACTCTCAGGAGCTGGGGCAACAAGTCCTTCACTGAAGGGGGATTTGGGCTGTGTATCTCGTGATCTACCACAACTGCTTTTCTGGACACTAAAGTCTGAATCATTCCTACTTTACCCACACAGGTACTGTGGCTATCAGGATACAGAAAAGAAAAATGAAGATTGAGTCTCAAGCTTTTCAGGGTCATTTTACCCTTTGAATACGCATGGTAAAACCCAAATCCACTGCTGTCGAGTTGATTCTGACTCATAGGGACCTTATAGGACACAGCAGAACTGCCCCATAGTTTCCAAAGAGCTCCTGGTGGATTCGAACTGCCAACCTCTTGGTTAGCAGCCATAGCACTTAACCACTACTCCACCAAGGTTTCCGTATGCATGATAAGCTATGGGAAACTACCATTCACTGATTTTTTTTTAAATTTAATTTTTCAGTTGTGCATTAAATGCTCCTTGCTAGGTTGCTGTACCAGGAGCTCCTAACCAGAGGTCCATAGGAAGTATGAGGATCTCTGAACCTCTTGAAATTATAAGTAAATTTTGTGTGTGTGTATATGCATTTTTTTCTAGGGGGAATATCCATAGTATGCATGGTAATCTATGGATATCCATAGTATGCTTGGTAAACTATGGCTATTCCCCCCAGAAAAAAGGAGCCCTGGCAGTGCAATGGTTAAAGCACTCAGCTGCCATCTAAAAGGTCAGTGGTTTGAATCCACCAGCTGCTCCACAGAGAAAAATGTGGCAGTCTGTGTCTATAAAGATTTACAGCCTTGGAAACCCTATATTGGCAGTTCTACTTTGTCCCATAGGTTTGCTATGAGTCAGAATTGACTTTATGGCAATGGTTTTTTGGTTTTGGTTTATCTAACGCACACCTTGAAAGCAAGATATGTAATAAGCCTCATGTCATTGTTGTTGGGTACCCTCGAGTTGTTTCTGACTCATAACGACCCCATGTGACAGAGTAGAAATGCTCATATTGTTTTCTTGGCTGCAATCTTTACGGAAGCAGATTGCCAGGTCTTTCTCCCACAGAGTGGCTGGGTGGATTCAAATCACCAGCTTTTTGGTTATCAGTTAAGTGTTTAACCATTGCACCACCAGGGTTCCTTCAATGAGTCTCATAAAAGCTGTTAAACTTAAGATTCTCAAATGAATAAAGAGGGTTTCTCTTAATCCTGCCATCACTATCAAAAAACAGCAGGAAATATAGTAACAGGGTCTGTGTGCCACTGGGGCTTAAGGATCCTTCTGATGGCACTGGCTAAAAACAGAGGCTGTGCCTGGTCCTGCTCCTTCATCCTTAGCTACCTATTTTCCACCCTGTGCTAAGCCTTTCTCAGCAACCAAAATCACAAATGACCCAGCTCTCCAGAAGCACCCTCCCCTCCAACTTTTCTTGCTTTAAGTGTTATATAAGTAACAGCCCATTTAAAGCCTCAAAAGGGTCCTAAGGAAGCAAGTATTTTCAAGAAGTTGGGTCTTGGAGAGTAATATTACTATGGTACTGTATTACCCAAACGCACACTGCAATTGCTACTCATGACATGTCAGACACTGCCTCTGCACGGGACTTTAAAAAGCCCTGGTCCGGATTGCTTACTGATGAGAATGAAGCTGCAGCTGAAATGTTCCCTGAAGACCGCAGTACTGAACTTAGCTTTTAAACTAGCAATGCCTTTTCTGTATTATAATTTCCCATATCTTCTTCAACCAGCAGTTCATATAGATAGCTCCAAGAAGACAAAATGAAAAAACCACAGAAATAACAGATAACAAGATTTAAGGCAGTGAAGGATGTTTTCCTTCCCATGGTATCTCTGAGGGTAATGAACTATATTACATATTAATCTGAGAAATTAAAAAATATATATACAGTCTCTCTCAAGCAGTGGTTCTAAACCAGGGGAAATTTTGTCCTTCAGGGGACATTTGGCAATGTCTGGAGACACACTTTTGGTTGTCACTGACTTGGGAGGGTACTACTGGAATCTAGAGGGTAAAGGCCAGGAATGCTACTCAACATCCTACAATGCAGAGGGCAGTCCTCATAACAAAAAATTATTTTCCCTGAAATGTCGACAGTGCCAAGGCTGAGACACCCTGATACAGACCACACGAGATGAACTTCCAGTTGGATTCACTGGGAGCATTTGTGCTGTTCTGCCTTCTAGGAAAAGTGGAAGTGGTGCTGATAGTGGTTTAAAAAAATCACTGCCAGGGATTTCACTGCTAGATGAAATTACAGTTTTGAGGTCTTGTAAAGTCTCAGGCTCACTGGATGCCAACCCCGAGAACATGGTGTCAGGTACTGCAGGAAGAGGTCCGCAATACAGGGCACCAAAGGCAGCTGGGAGGGGTGAGCGTCTGTGAAGAAACTATCTGACGTTCATCAGTTCTTACTGACGGCATCCTTAAACTTAGTGCTGAGAAATATCTTACTGATTCTTAAAATACTGCCTATTAAGAAAATGAAATATAAACGTTCAACAATAGGAAGATGTGTTAGTACATTCTAGTCTATTAGAGCTTCAATCACTAGATTATATGATGTTAAAATAACTACGAAGACACAAACAACAGGGGAAAGAGTTTAAGAAATAACGATAAGTAAACGAAGCAGAACATAGAATTATATACATTGACTGACTGAATGCAAAGAGTGAGAGGAGAGCATGATGAAAACAGGTACGTGAAATGATGGATAGATAAATCCTTTATCTTCTTAAGATGTCCTTTTAATATTAAAAGGTTGCAGTGGTATTAATATTTTAAAATTTTACATACATTCAAAACATAAAAGTTGAGGATCAAGTCAAAATCTCCCTTTTTAAGAGTGATTTCCCTTTTGCCCATTTCAGAAGGTCACAGGAAAGTAGGCAGTACTGGGTGCATTGTACAGATAACAGCGCAGCTATTCACTTTACAACAATCAACCTTTGGACTAACTGCCCCGTGTGTATAATGATTAAATGTATGCAAACTTCCTTGACTTTACTTCTTAATGAGAAAACTATTTAGAATAAATTCTTTCTTAGATGTTTATTTTCAGCTGAAGTTGTTCTTCAATGGATGTTAAAAAATCTAGAGAACGATGCTGCCTAGGTTAGATTGAGGAGTGACTCAAAGTCAGAATCTACTAATAAAGACGTGAATTCTTACCCATATGCTACTTATTAAAGGGGAAAGTAAATAGTAACCCTGGGAAAGAAGAATACCCAAATGTAGAAATGACAGAGGAGTGAAAGGAAGTAACTCACCGGGAGTTATTATGATGAATATTACACGCTCGAGCCATTAGCACCACAATAACTGGTCGAAAGGCTTTTCCTTTTCCATCAAAGTAGTACTCAGTCATTTCCTTAAGTTCTGCTGTAGATATGAGTAATTCCTGAAACAAAGTTTCTGTGTCAATGTGGCATCACCAACTGCACAGAAAGTCAACAGGATGGAAGAATTCTGTTTCTTCTTCAAAATTTTGATTTGATTATAATATATGCATCTCAATTGAGAAATACAACTCAGTTGGAAAAGATTCCAACACTGCATGCCCACAAACCTGGCTGTCCTGAAGGCCAGGCCGTGAGCAATGACTGGCTTGGCCCTGAGTGACAGAAGTGCTAGAAGCAGGTCCTGCCACTGCCCCAGTGACAGCTTTGAACACCAGATGAGTCCAACAGTGAGCATGAGTGGGGAGGCAGCACTAGGTGGCCAGGGACTCTGGGCATGACAGCTATATAGAGGAAGGAACAGGGGCTGGTTAGCAGCCTGAAGCATGGAGGCGAGAGGAGAAAGAAGTGGGGGTGAGGGCCAGTGCCTGCTGGGAGCCTACGAAGTGGGAGGCTGGGGGTGCCCCGGGTGGGAGGCAAAGCTGTGTATAAGGGGCAGATAAGATTGCGGTAGGGGAGAAGTGGGGTCAGTAAGTCTGGCTCAGCCTTTATTTACCTAAAGACATTCAAAGGTTCTTAGAGGAAGTATAAGATATGCTTGGCCTGATTGTGAGGACCTTACAATTAAGTTGTACAGACAAAATTTTAAAACATAAAATATTCAGCGAATAATATACTGCTAACCTGAACAATGTCGCACATTAAATACATTAAATGTCCAGAGAAATGACAGATCAGCGTGGGCTAGAAAAACTGAACATTTCATGGTGGAGATAGGCTTGAACCCAGGATCAGAAGAAACGGGATTCTGATTCATGAAGAGGAAGGTGAACCTTCCAGGTGATGGTGTGTGGGTATGTTTTTGTTGTATCTGCTGCTCAAGGGCTTGCTTGATTGAATGAGACTTATCCCCAGAAGCAGTAGGAGCTAAGAACAGGCCCACCTTAGCCAGGCACAGGTGAACGTGACCCAGCAGGCCAGTCGTTAACTCACTCAACTATCAACTCAGTGCCAAACACTGTAATAAACACAGAGGTTACAAAAATAGGTCAGCCCCTTGCTTGCCGGGAGCTCAGAATCTAGATGGGGAGAAGTAAAACAATAACTGCAATTTAACACTATACAACGTGACAGGTGCTCTCACTGAGGTTAGCAGTCACTCCAGGAGCACAAAGGAGGGACTTCTGGCTCAGGCTGAGACAGGGAGGAGGAGAGGAAGAATTTTCATTCTTGACAACAGAAATGAGGGTGGCCTGACCAAGATGGTAAGGACTAAAGGAAAAAGGCTAGAAGGATGTGGAGAGGGAGGAGGAGGGAGAAGTCAAGGATCCTTCCCAGGTTCCTGGGTGGTACCTTCAGTGAACTGGGAAAACAGGAGAAAAAACAATTCATAGGGGAAAACTATGGTTTCAGGTATGTTAAGCTTGAGACAGTCATGGGCACTCCTTGGGGCTGCCCAGTAAGCACTTAAGTATACGGGTTTAGGAGAGAAGATTTAATGATCAGTGGCCAGTTATTGAGTTGACTCTGACACATGTACCACCCTGGGGTGCAAATGGTTAATTCCCTCAGCTGTTAACTGTAAGGTTAGAGGTTCCAGTCTACCCAGAGGTACCTCAGAAGAAGACCTGGAGAGCTACTTTTTTTTTTAAATTGTGCTTTAGGTGAAAGTTTATAAACCAAGTCAGTCTCTCATCCAAAAAGCCATATACACCCCGTTGTGCACTCCCAGCTGCTCTCCCCCTGCACATTCCTCTCCACCCTGTATTCCCTGTGTCCATTCAACCAGCTCCTGTACCCCTCTTCCTTTTCATCTCACCACCAGACAGGAGTCGCTTGCATAGTCTCATGTGTCTACTTGACCCATGAAGTTCACTCCTCACCAACATCATTGTCTATCTTATAGACAGACAGGCCAATCCCTGTTTGTACACTTGGTTTTGGGAATGGTTCCAATGAAGATCTACTTTTAAAAAAGCAGCCATTCAAAACCCTATGGAGCACAGTTCTATTCTCACACATATCAGGTTGGCATGAGTCAGAGTCAACTGGATGGCAACTGATTTCAGGGACATTATTTAGGAGCTCTGAGTATAGAAGGCAGTCCCTGGGTGGTGCAAAAGGTTGGTGTACTCGGCTGCTAACCAATAGGTTAGAGGTTTGAGTCTACCCAGAGATGCCTGGTGACCTACTTCCGAAAAAAACTGAAAACCCTACAAGGCACAGTTGTACTCTGACACACATGGGGTTGCCATGAGTTGGAGTCAACTCCATGGCAACTAATTGCCACTGGGGTGGGGTGGAGGTGATAAAAGAGGAACTCAAGAAGCAAAATGAGGAATGGCCTGAGGGTAAGGAAAACCAGGAAAGCGGGGAAGCGGGGAGGGGGGGAACAGAGTTTTAAGGAGGAGGGAATTGTCAACAGTGTCAAATGTTCAAAACAATCAAGAGAGATACAAACCAGAAAGTGTCACTGCACTTAGTAAAAGGAAATTATGGATGACCTTGGCAAAAGCAGTCACAGAGGACAAGCTGGAGAGGAAGCCACAGTGCAATGGTGAAGAAAACACAGAGGCGCTGAAGAGAAACAGAGGTAGAGAATTCTAAGAAATTTGACCGTAAAGGAAGGGAAGGAGTGATATAGATTCAAGGGATGGTCCTTTTAAAAATGCACATGAAGAAACTGGAGCACCTGAAGTAGATATGAAAGAGACAATAAAACAGAGTTTGCAGATACAGGAGAGGCAGCAGGCCACTGCTGGTGCACTCTAAGGAACTGAAGAGGAGGCAAAGGGGCTGCCCTAGGAGGGAAGGGGAGACACACTTCTCTGAGATGGGAGGAAAGGAGGTAAGCACATAGGTGGGGGCAGACAGCTTGTCCATGGAGACAGAACAGGAGTGGAGAGAGCTCCTGCCTTAGGGGCTCTATTCTGTCTATTAAATAGGAGGTGATGCTGCTGTGAGATTCTGAGAGTCATTGGGATGGGGGCTTGAAGAAACTGGAGAAATCTGAAAGCTGACAAGGGGGATGTAAACATTTCTGGGCAGCATTTTAGAATCCACATGAGGCTGGGGGCCACTGAAAGTTTTTGGGAAAAAGAGCAGAACTTGGGGCAGTCTGGCACTGATACTGAGAGTTAGATGAGGAAGACAGTAGCAGGAAGCTTCATGTTTCAAGAAGCTTGCAGTAGGTGATGTAAATGATGGCAAGAGTGAGGTAATTCATTGCAAAATTATGTACCGCTGGTAGCATTTTTTCAGTTCCCCAACCCTGCAAGAATCTCTTCCCGGACAGTAACATGCCTGACATCCTCAAAGCTGCCCAGCACTGGGTTGTACATAGTTGTTGCTCAAGAAACATTTGAAACTTGACGTGCACAAATTGAGTTGGTAATGGCATCGTGCTTATCTGAAAAGCTGCATGGGCTTTTCATAACTCTAAACATCAACGTGACCTGACAGCACAGTCAAAGGTCTTACCTTTCTAATGTCCTCATAAAGACCTTTCAAGTCTCTCCAGCCAAGTTTAAATGGATCGGTGTACTTCTCACCACTCCGTGTTTTACTGCGACAGCACACTGCTGGTGTTGTATGATGAAACCTGGGACCAGCAAAAACGTACACAATGTAAGACTGGGTGCTGTTCTATTGAGATGACTTCATTTTTAAGTAACAATGATATAGATGCATGTATATACATATACATGTACAGAGTCAGATGATAAAAAATTAAGCCCAAATACTTAGGGAAATTAAGCATGAATCCAAAAGAGCATTATGATTTAGAAAAACATACAGAATTTTGTTCTTGCTAAACAGTGCATCAATAGTTCATTTTTAGAGCCAGGACTTAAAAAAAAACAACAACAACCCGTTGCTGCTGCATTGATTCCGACTCATGGAGACCCTAAAGGACAGAGGAGAACTGCCCCGTAGGGTTTCCAAGGAGCACCTAGTAGATTCAAACTGCCGACCTTCTGGTTAGCAGCCGTAGCTCTTAACCACTGCACCACCAGGGTTTCCAACCAGGACTTGGAGAACCTACAAATTCAAAGAAAGACTAAACTATGTTCAGTGTGGGGCTGGGTTAAGTTTAAATTTTATTGCCAGTTTTTGAAAAGGCAGAGACCACACACAACAGATGCATGGCACTTAGTTAACCAACATATTACATTTATTGGACTAGCCCACTACAGTTTAGAATAGAAACTTACTAGCAACTTGATTAATAATTTTAGTAGTTGAATATGGATCATAAACTTACTGTGATATCCTATACACATTTGGAAAGGCAGATGTTAAACTCTTCACAAGATTAAAATAGGGCATCTATAAAAAAAATCAAAAAATTCATAAGAAAAATATTCCTGACAACTTCAGTTTACAACACTGGATAATAAAAACTCCCATAATTCATAATAAATATAATCTTTATCTTTTAATTGCCCATTTATAGGTGGATTGTAAACTTTAGAAAAAGGATAGTTTCAAAAAACCAGTTTCCTTTTCAAGTTACAAAAGCAAAGAAGTCAATGGGTTTGTATTTATTTTTTATTAACTTTTATTGAGCTTCAAGTGAACATTTACAAATCAAGTCAAACTGTCACATATAAGTTTATATACACCTTACTCCGTACTTCCACTTGCTCTCCCCCAATGAGTCAGCCCTTCCAGTCTCTCCTTTCGTGACAATTTTGCCAGCTTCCAACTCTCTCTATCCTCCCATCCCCCCTCCAGACAGGAGATGCCAACACAGTCTCAAGTGTCCACCTGATACAAATAGCTCACTCTTCATCAGCATCTCTCTCCTACCCACTGTCCAGTCCCTTCCATGTCTGATGAGTTGTCTTTGGGAATGGTTCCTGTCCTGGGCCAACAGAAGGTTTGGGGACCATGACCGCCGGGATTCCTCTAGTCTCAGTCAGACCATAAAGTATGGTCTTTTTGTGAGAATTTGGGGTCTGCATCCCACTGATCTCCTGCTCCCTCAGGGGTTCTCTGTTGTGCTCCCTGTCAGGGCAGTCATCGGTTGTGGCTGGGCACCAACTAGTTCTTCTGGTCTCAGGATGATGTAGGTCTCTGGTTCATGTGGCCCTTTCTGTCTCTTGGGCTCATAGTTATCGTGTGACCTTGGTGCTCTTCATTCTCCTTTGATTCAGGTGGGTTGAGACCAATTGATGCATCTTAGATGGCCGCTTATTAGCATTTAAGACCCCAGACGCCTCATTTCAAAGTGGGATGCAGAATGTTTTCATAATAGAATTATCTTGCCAATTGACTTAGAAGTCCCCTTAAACCATGGTCCCCAAACCCCCGCCCTTGCTCCACTGACCTCTGAAGCATTCATTTTATCCCGGAAACTTCTTTGTTTTTGGTCCAGTCCAGTTGAGCTGACCTTCCATGTATTGAGTATTGTCCTTCTCTTCACCTAAAGCAGTTCTTATCTACTAATCAGTAAAAAAGCCTCTCCCACCCTCCCTCCCTCGTAACCACAAAAGTATGTGTTCTTCTCAGTTTATACTATTTCTCAAGATCTTATAATAGTGGTCTTATACAATATTTGTCCTTTTGCCTCTGACTCATTTCGCTCAGCATGATGCCTTCCAGGTTCCTCCATGTTATGAAATGGTTCACAGATTCGTCACTGTTCTTTATCAACGTGTAGTATTCCATTCTGTGAATATACCACAATTTATTTAACCATTCCTCCGTTGATGGACACCTTGGTTGCTTCCAGCTTTTTGCTATTGTAAACAGAGCTGCAATAAACATGGGTGTGCATATATCTGTTCGTGTGAAGGCTCTTATTTCTCTAGGGTATATTCCGAGGAGTGGGATTTCTGGGTTGTATGGTAGTTCTATTTCGAACTGTTTAAGATAACGCCAGATAGATTTTATGGTAGTTCTATTTCGAACTGTTTAGATAACGCCAGATGGATTTCAAAAGTGGTTGTACCATTTTACATTCCCACCAGCAGTGTATAAGAGTTCCAATCTCTCCGCAGCCTCTCCAACATTTATTATTTTGTGTTTTTTGGATTAATGCCAGCCTTGTTGGAGTGAGATGGAATCTCACCGTAGTTTTAATCTGCATTTCTCTAATGGCTAATGATCGAGAGCATTTTCTCATATATCTGTTAGCTGCCTGAATACCTTCTTTAGTGAAGTGCGTGTTCATATCCTTTGCCCACTTCTTGATTGGGTTGTTTGTCTTTTTGTGGTTGAGTTTTGACAGAATCATATAGATTTTAGAGATCAGGCACTGGTCGGAGATGTCATAGCTGAAAATTCTTTCCCAGTCTGTAGGTGGTCTTTTTACTCTTTTGGTGAAGTCTTTAGATGAGCATAGGTGTTTGATTTTTAGGAGCTTCCAGTTATCTGGTTTCTCTTCGTCATTTTTGGTAATGTTTTGTATTCTGTTTATGCCTCGTATTAGGGCTCCTAAAGTTGTCCCTATTTTTTCTTCCATAATCTTCATCGTTTTAGTCTTTCTGTTTAGGTCTTTGATCCACTTGGAGTTAGTTTTTGTGCATGGTGTGAGGTATGGGTCCTGTTTCAGTTTTTTGCAAATGGATATCCAGTTATGCCAGCACCATTTGTTAAAAAGACTATCTTTTCCCCAATTAACTGACACTGGGCCTTTGTCAAATACCAGCTGCTCATATGTGGATGGATTTATATCTGGGTTCTCAATTCTGTTCCATTGGTCTATGTGTCTGTTGTTGTACCAGTACCAGGCTGTTTTGACTATTGTGGCTGT
Source organism: Loxodonta africana (assembly GCF_030014295.1). Taxonomy (NCBI): domain Eukaryota; kingdom Metazoa; phylum Chordata; class Mammalia; order Proboscidea; family Elephantidae; genus Loxodonta; species Loxodonta africana. The sequence goes on along the minus strand of NC_087345.1, from coordinate 168,679,678 downwards.
ATAATAGGTTCTGAAATCAGGTAGAGTGAGGCCTCCCACTTTCTTCTTCTTTTTCAGTAATGCTTTGCTTATCCAAGGCTTCTTTCCCTTCCATGTGAAGTTGGTGATTTGTTTCTCTAATCACATTAAAAAATGACATTGGAATTTGGATCGGAAGTGCATTGTATGTATAGATGGCTTTTCGTAGAATAGACATTTTTACTATGTTAAGTCTTCCTGTCCATGAGCAAAGTTATGTTTTTCCACTTAAGTATGTCCTTTCTAATTTCTTGTAGTAGTACTTTGTAGTTTTCTTTGTACAGGTCTTTTACATCTTTGGTAAGATTTATTCCTAAGTATTTTATCTTCTTGGGGGCTACCGTGAATGGTATTGATTTGGTGATTTCCTCTTCGATGCTCTTTTTGTTGATGTAGAAGAATCCAAGTGATTTTTGTATGTTTATCTTATAACCTGAGACTCTGCCAAACTCTTCAATTAGTTTCAGAAGTTTTCTGGAGGATTCCTTAGGGTTTTCTGTGTATAAGATCATGTCATCTGCAAATAGAGATAATTTTACTTTCTCCTTGCTAATCCGGATGCCCTTTATTTCTTTGTCTAGCCTAATTGCTCTGGCTAGGACCTCTAGCACAATGTTGAATAAGAGCGGTGATAAAGGGCATCCTTGTCTGGTTCCCGTTCTCAAGGGAAATACTTTCAGGCTCTCTCCATTTAGAGTGATGTTGGCTGTTGGCTTTGTATAGATGCCCTTCATTATGTTGAGGAATTTTCCTTCAATTCCTATTTTGGTGAGAGCTTTTATCATAAATGGGTGTTGGACTTTGTCAAATGCCTTTTCTGCATCAATTGATAAGGTCATGTGGTTTTTGTCTTTTGTTTTATTTATATGGTGGATTACATTAATGGTTTTTCTAATATGAAACCAGCCTTGCATAAAAATACTGGTATAAATCCCACTTGGTCATGGTGGGTTAATTTTTTGATATGTTGTTGAATTCTATTGGCTAGAATTTTGTTGAGGATTTTTGCATCTATGTTCATGAGGGATATAGGTCTGTAATTTTCTTTTTTTGTGGTGTCTTTACCTGGTTTTGGTATCAGGGAGATGGTGGCTTCATAGAACGAGTTAGGTAGTATTCCGTCATTTTCTGTGCTTTGAAATACCTTTAGTAGTAGTGGGGTTAAGTCTTCTCTGAAAGTTTGGTAGAACTCTGCAGTAAAGCCATCCAGGCCCAGGCTTTTTTTTGTTGGGAGTTTTTTGATTACCGTTTCAATCTCTTTTTTTGTTATGGGTCTATTTAGTTGTTCTACTTCTGATTGTGGTAGTTTAGGTAGGTAGTGTTTTTCCAGGAATTCATCCATTTCTTCTAGGTTTGCAAATTTGTTAGAGTACAATTTTTCGTAATAATCTGATATGACTCTTTTAATTTCAGTTGGGTCTGTTGTGATGTGGCCCATCTCGTTTCTTATTCGGGTTATTTGTTCCCTTTCCTGTATTTCTTTTGTCAGTTTGGCCAATGGTTTATCAATTTTGTTAATTTTTTCAAAGAACCAGCTTTTGGCTTTGTTAATTCTTTCAATTGTTTTTCTGTTCTCTAATTCATTTAGTTCAGCTCTAATTTTTATTATTTGTTTTCTTCTGGTGCCTGATGGATTCTTTTGTTGCTCAGTTTCTATTTGTTCAAGCTGTAGGGACAGTTCTCTGATTTTGGCTTTCTTCTTTTTGTATGTGTGCATTTATCCATATAAATTGGCCTCTGAGCACTGCTTTTGCTGTGTCCCAGAGGTTTTGATAGGAAGTATTTTCATTCTCGTTGCATTGTATGAATTTCCTTATTCCCTCCTTAATGTCTTCTATAACCCAGTCTTTTTTCAGGAGGGTATTGTTCAGTTTCCAAGTATTTGATTTCTTTTCCCTAGTTTTTCTGTTATTGATTTCTAGTTTTATTGCCTTGTGGTCTGAGAAGATGCTTTGTAATATTTCGATGTTTTGGATTCTGCAAAGGTTTGTTTTATGACCTAATATGTGGTCTCTTCTGGAGAATGTCCCATGTGTGCTGGAAAAAAAAGTATACTTTGCAGCAGTTGGGTGGAGAGTTCTGTATAAGTCAGTGAGGTCAAGTTGGTTGATTGTTGTAATTAGGTCTTCCGTGTCTCTATTGAGCTTCTTACTGGATGTCCTGTCCTTCTCCGAAAGTGGTGTGTTGAAGTCTCCTACTATAATTGTGGAGGTGTCTATCTCACTTTTCAGGTCTGTTAAAATTTGATTTATGTATCTTGCAGCCCTGTCATTGGGTGCATAAATATTGAATATGGTTATATCTTCCTGGTGAATTGTCCCTTTTATCATTATGTAGTGTCCTTCTTTATCCTTTGTGGTGGATTTAAGTTTAAAGTCTATTTTTTCAGAAATTAATATTGCTACTCCTCTTCTTTTTTGCTTATTGTTTGCTTGATATATTTTTTTCCGTCCTTTGAGTTTTAGTTTGTTTGCGTCTCTAAGTCTAAGGTGTGTCTCTTGTAGGCAGCATATAGACGGATCGTGTTTCCTTATCCAGTCTGAGACTCTCTGTCTCTTTATTGGTGCATTTAGTCCATTTACATTCAGCGTAATTATAGATCAGTATTTTAGTGCTGTCATTTTGATGCCTTTTTGTGTGTGTTGTTGACAATTTCATTTTTCCACTTACTTTTTTGTGCTGAGACGTTTTTCTTTGTAAATTGTGTGTTCCTCATTTTCACAGTATTTGACTTTGTTTGCTGAGTCGTTACGTTTTTCTTGGTTTTTATTTTGAGTTATGGAGTTGTTATACCTCTTCGTGGTTACCTTAGTATTCACCCCTATTTTTCTAAGTAAAAACCTAACTTGTATTGTCCTATATCGCCTTGTATCCCTCTCCATATGGCAGTTCTATGCCTCCTGTATTTAGTCCCTCTTTTTGATTATTGTGATCTTTTACATATTGACTTCAATGATTCCCTGTTTTGAGCATTTTTTTTTAATTAATCTTAAGTTGTTTTTGCGATTTCCCTATTTGAGTTGATATCAGGATGTTCTTTTCTGTGACCTTGTGCTGTGCTGGTATCTGATATTATTGGTTTTCTGACCAATTTCGTTTAGTATTTCTTGTAGCTTTGGTTTTGTTTTTGCAAATTCTCTAAGCTTGTGTTTATCTGTAAATATCTTAAATTCGCCTTCATATTTCAGAGAGAGTTTTGCTGGATATATGCTCCTTGGCTGGCAGTTTTTCTCCTTCAGTGCTCTGTATATGTCATCCCATTGCCTTCTTGCCTGCATGATTTCTGCTCAGTAGTCTGAACTTATTCTTATTGATTCTTCCTTGCAGGAGACCTTTCTCTTATCTCTGGCTGCTTTTAAAATTTTCTCTTTATCTTTGCTTTTGGCAAGTTTGATGATAATATGTCTTGGTGTTTTTCTTTTTGGATCAATCTTAAATGGGGTTCGATGAGCATCTTGGATAGATATCGTCCTTCATGATGTCAGGGAAGTTTTCTGTCAGCAGATCTTCAAGTATTCTCTCTGTGTTTTCTGTCCTCCCTCCCTGTTCTGGGACTCCATTCACATGCAAGTTATCCTTCTTGATAGAGTCCCACATGATTCTTAGGGTTTCTTCATTTTTTTAAATTCTTTTACCTGATTTTTTTTCAGCTATGTTGGTGTTAATTCCCTGGTCCTCCAGATTCCCCACTCTGCATTCTAATTGCTCGATTCTGCTCCTCTGACTTCCTATTGCATTGTCTAATTCTGTAATTCTATTGTTAATCTTTTGGATTTCTGAATGCTGTCTCTCTATGGATTCTTGCAACTTATTAATTTTTCCACTATGTTCTTGAATAATCTTTTTGAGTTCTTCAACTGCTTTATCAGTGTGTTCCTTGGCTTTTTCTGCAGTTTGCCTCATTTCATTTCTGAGGTCATCCTTGATGTCTTGAAGCATTCTGTAAATTAGTTTTTTATATTCTGTATCTGATAATTCCAGGATTGTATCTTCATTTGGGAAAGATTTTGATTCTTTTGTTTGCGGGGTCGTAGAAGCTGTCATGGTCTGCTTCTTTATGTGGTTTGATATCGACTGCTGTCTCTGAGCCATCACTAAAATATCGTAGTGATTTATTCTATATTTGCTTACTGAGTCTTATCTTGTTTTGTTTTCTTTCAATATACGTGGATGGGCTACTAGATTGTACTGTCTTGATTGTTGTAGCCCTTGACTTACTTATGACCTATTACCAGCTGCCTTGGGCTGTTACCAGATATATATGCCTGAGTCCATTCACTATTCTTGAGTGGAATCTGATTTTGGGTCATCAAGTGTGTGATGCACCGTAACACCTACCCACCTTGAGAAGTAGTGGTGATAGTTGTGTGCACCAGATTCTAGTAGCAGCAGGGGTTCACACTCCAGGGGGGCAGGATGCTGACAGGCTTCCCCCAAGTGTCAGTGAGGTAGGTGTGTCTCTATTCCTAAAGCACCTTGGTGGGAGGGCTCTGCAGCTGTATTTTAGGCCCGCAATGCAAGTACCTCTACAGATTGGTAGGTGTCACCCTCCTTAGACCCCTAAAGCAGGAGGCCAGGTGGTCTGGGGGGAGCTTCAGCCCTCAGTTCTCTGTTGTGGGTCAGTGAGGGCTCTGTTGAATATGCAGAGATATCAGACCTGGGAAACTTGTTTTTCCAGTAAATCCGCTAAAAAAAAATGTAGTCAGATCTCTATCAGAAATGCCTTTGCATTATAATAGCCAACTTGTTCCCTGTAGGGATGAAAGCCCGAGATATGGATCACATATGCTTGGCTGGAACTGGTTCTGTGTTTTTAGTCCAATTAGGGAAGGATTTTTGGTCCCTGGGTTTTTTGTGGTGGCTTCTCTCAGGCTGGAAGAACGGGTTAGGAAAAGACCAAAAAAAAAAAAAAAAAAAAAAAAGCGCAGTTCACTCTCTGGCTCAGGAAATTCCAATGTTAATGAAGCTGCCTGGGAAGGGGAGAGGAGGGTTCAGAAAAACAGGAGAGAGTAGCACCCCGGAATATAGACAAAGTTACTTATCTTGCTTGGGAAGACTATTTTATCTGAGAGTCCCGAGGGGCATGTCGCCTATGTGTGCTGGCTGGGTAGAGATTGCCCCCGAGGGTCAGGTCCGCAGAAGCCGCAGTCAGTTCCTCCACTGTCAGTCCAAAGCCCAGCGTCAAGGTTCCCTGGCTGGGACGCTGCATTCCCGGCTCCAAACCAGTCACTGCCTCCTGGGGACTTCTCCTCCTGCCAGCCGTGTCGCCGCACCGCCCACGCGGACTGGCTGGGCCCCCTGCCAGGATCAGTTCAGGGGGGTAGGGCTGCGCCCTGTGCGCTGTGACAGGATGCCGTGCTCAGCTCCGCCGCGCCCAGTCCAAAGCCCCGCGTCAAGGTTCCCTGGCTGGGACGCTGCACTCCCGGCTCCAAAACCAGTCGCTGCCTCTCGGCGACTTCTCCTCCCGCCAGCCGTGTCGCCGCGCCACTCACGCTGACCGGCTGGGCCCCCTCCCGAGGTCAGTTCAGTGGGGTAGGGCTGTGCCCCGCGTTTGTGCAATCACAGGATGTTGTGTTCAGCTCCCCTGGGCCCAGTCCTAAGCCCGGCGCCAAGGTTACCTGACTGGGACGCTGGTTTCAGGCTCCGAAAACCGTCTCTGCTTCCCCGTGGTTGTTCGTTCTCCTTCTCTGTCACTCAGGTCAACTCTTTAAATCTGTTTGTTGTTCAGGGTTCGTAGATTGTCATGTATGTGATCGATTCACTTGTTTTTCCGAGTCTTTGTTGCACGAGGGATCCGAGGTAGCGTCTACCTAGTCAGGCATCTTGGCCCCCCTCCTGGTTTTGCACCTCCTGGTTTTGTATAATGTATTCCTTATCTCAGAGTGAGCTTCTGTATTCCTTCCTGTCACGGACTGAATTGTGTCCCCCCAAAATATGTGTCAACTTGGCTAGGCCATGATTCCCAGTATTACGTGACTGTCCACCATTTTGCCATCTGATATGATTTTCCTATGTGTTGTACATCCTATCTCTATGTTGTTAATGAGGTGTGATTAGTGGCAGTTATGTTAATGAGACAGGACTCAATTTATAAGATTAGGTTGTGTCTTAAGTCAATCTCTTTAACGGTTTCGGGTTTTTTAGAAATCTAAGAGAAAAGAAAGGGGAAGGGGTGGGCAGCTTATACCACCAAGAAACAAGGGCTGGGAGAACAGCCCATCCTTTGGACCCAGGGTCCCTGAGCTGAGAAGCTCCTCAGCCAAGGAAGATTGATGACAAAGACCTTCCCCCAGAGCCAATACAGAGAGAAAGCCTTTGCCTGAAGCTGGCACCCTGCATTTGGACTCCTAGCCTCCTAGACTGCGAAAGAATACATTTCTCTTTGTTAATGCCATCCTCTTGTGGTATTTCTGTTAGAGCAGCACTAAATAACTATCCTTTCAGATCTGAAAAGTATGTAGTTTTCAAACAAATTCTTTCCATGTAAATAAGACTGACCATAGAAAAGTAAAGATTAGTATTATTCACATTTTTAAAAATTCTTAAGTTGGTTTAAAACAAAGTATAATCAAAGTCCAAAAGAACACCAGCTCAGAGAGTAAAAAGATTTCAATACTAAATAATTTACATTACTATTAAAAAAAAAAAAAAAAACCCACTGCCGTCGAGTCAATTCTGACTCATAGCAACCCTATAGGACAGATTAGAACTGCCCCAGTATAAACACTGCCTGTTTTAAGTTATTGTTCCCAAAACATACTTAAGAAATAATGTTAAAAAAAAAAAACAAAAAAAACCCAGCAGCACATTTTGATATTAACTTAATCAAAGAACAACTGATCACTCCTAAAAGATTCAGAGGTAGTGACAACAAATATTAATTCCAACAATTATGGGCCAGGAATTATGACAGGCACAGGGGATCCAAAGATACAGATCGCCAGTCTCAAAGAATTCAGGGGACACAGGCATTTTAAAAATTATGAATTTACTAATCTAATGTGTAAGGGCTCTTAGGAAGAACATTTTGAAAAGCACTTCTACAAAAAGGACTAATTTAGCACAACAATAAAAATAAAACTAATCTACTCTATTCATAATAAAGCCTTAAAATGCTTTTACATGTTATCTCATTTGATTCTAACAGTTACTTGCTTTAATAAACCTGGGAAACCTGAAGTTCAGAAAAGTCAAGTCTGAAAAATTCAAACGCAAATATGTTTACAATACATCAAACAAAAATGGCTGTCTACAGAACTGTGTGCATATGATTCTGCTTAAAATTAGAAACACTAAAAAATTCTACACACATGCATACGTGAAAATAAAATACACTCAGAGACAATAGGATTTGTGAGCATATAAATCAGAGTGATAAAATTAGTTATTTTGGAGTAAATAAGATCGTGGGTGTTCTTTGTTTTGCTCCTTTTTCTTGTATATATTTTCTGATTTTTCTGTAACGAAAATGAATTGATTTAGAAATAATAAAATAACAATAAAGGTTGACTTTGTCAGGCAGTGGTGAAATAGGACAGTCTGAGTTTCAGTCTTTCTGCCATGTAGTTGTTGTTATTATTGGTTGCTACTGAGTCCAACTAACGGTGACCCCAAATGTTACAGAATAGAACTGCTCCGTAAGGTCGTCTTGGCTGTAATCTTAATGGAAGTAGATCACCAGGCTTTTTCTTCCATGGTACCACTGGGGTGGGTTCAAACTGCCAACCTTTAGGTTGCCAAACACTGTTTACGTCATTAAGCCAATAAGAACACTTACACCATCCCAGGGAATTACAATGTCTGTCCCTGGGTGGCGCAAATGGTTCAGCTTGACTTGGAAGACAGGCCTGGAGATCTGCTTCCAAAAGGTCACAGCCTTGAAAACCCTATGGAGTAGTTCTACTCTGCACACGTGGGATTGCCATGAGATGGAGCTGACTTGACGGCAACAAACAAGAGAACAAAGTGATAATCCTCCCTTTGGATTTTACAATCATATGACATTTAACCTACTACTTTTCGTTTTTATGGGTAATAAATTCATAGGAATTCATTATACTACTCACAAATAAGGATATGCTAATGGCTTGCTACGAGTCAGAATCGACTTGTCAGCAATGGGTTTGGTTTTGGTTTAATGGAGGAGTGCCAACTATTCAGTCTGAGGGCTAATTATATTCCTTTAACCTGTGCGGAAGGGTTAAAATTACATAGTTAATACAGAGTGCTCTTAACCACTAGGCCGTATAGGAGTTAAAAGCAGGGTCTTAGGAACACAGATTTTGACTCAAATCCCAACATTTCCTAGTTGTGTTACCTTGTGCTATCTTTCTGATAGAGAGATGTTGAGTTTAATTCAGAGTATATAAATAAAGCCCTTAGCTCAGAACCTAGTACACAGTATATATTTAATACAATATCTATTATATTTTCTCCTTCAGGAATACCTTAGGGCAAGCTTTTCCAAAGTGGGGTTACAGGCACTCAGATGAGCAGTTAAGTATTAAAAGGAAGTTGTGGAAACTAGAGCTGTGACACTTAGGTATGCCACTATTAGCAGAAGCAACAACCATTTTTCCAAGAACAAATGTTCTTTTACCTTTCCATCACATAATCTCCCTGGCAGTCCACCTTGCCTCCCATGGATCTTCTTTTTAAAATAAGAGAAAATGCTGGGTAAGAAGCAAAAGCGCAGTATTGACAAGTGATTCGGCACAATCAGATGCCCACTGGTTTTTGCCTATTACAAGGTTTGTTACACTATTAATGGAGAAGTCAGAAGAGTATATAAACACCAGGAAGTGGTAGAGATGAGCTGGAAAGCCAAAGCTGGCTTTATTATGGTTGCTCTTCGCCTCCGAGGATTATCAGGCCCTGAGAGACTCAAAGCAACCAAAACAATGTGCTAGAGGCAGACGCCAGAATGTTAATTGCACTAATTTATAATGAAAAATATCACTGACACATGAATCAGAAGTATGTTATGTTGGTATTGTCAATGCAGTCCCTCGTGGTCACCAAGTAGACATGGAAGTCATCAAGTATATTCTTGTGTCTGAGAAAGATGCTTTGTACACATGGAATCCGGAAAAGGAGTGTCAAAGGAAAGTATCCAGTGGCATTAGATGGTGGATGCATCCATCTCCTCAAATAATGCTCACATCTGTGGTCCTGGAAATATTCGAAGTCTGACTAGGACCATACTGAAATGGATTCCAGTAAAGCCTATCTTTCTGATACCTTTTCCACCTTCTCCCACTTCTACAGGCAGTCCCCAGGTCATGAGCATTCGACTTATGTACAACCTACAATTATGAACCACTCCCCGTAAAACCTATTATTTTAAAAATTCAAGATACGTATACTGGTTCATAACAACAAATGAGCGTTACTTTGCAATATGCACCAAAACATTATTACGTATTATTATGGTAAAGGTGCTTCAGTGTATCTGGAAGTGTTTCTTTAACGTTTTTCATGCATAGAAAGGTAACTATATATTATATACGAAGACAAACACTTGACTAAGGTTAGATGTGAACCGTACCTAACTATCCCCACTTACGTACAAATTCGACTTAAAGACAGACTTAGGACCAGAACTCATCCATAATCTGGGGTCTGCCTGTATGTTCTTTCTTTAGGAATGTAACGTATTCCAAAGAAGTTACTGTCTAGACTGTTCACTAGCCAGCTGCCATTCTCTCTCTAAATGTCCATTTTGGATAATATGCATCAACTTTGGTACAAAGTAGACATTTATACATGTGATAAAACATTACAATTTCATATTGGTGAATGGTGTCTGACAGGTACATGGACATATGAAGTGTACCAAATCTCACTGAAACCAAAGAGTCTTAAATTCCAATAAACTAACAAACAAAAAAGGGGGGCGGGGGTGTGGGGAGGGAGGGCTTTTCAAATGGGAACCCAACACTAATCAATTACTATGTGACTTAAGAAATCTCCAAAGGGCCCCGTGGGACCATAGATTTTGTGCAATTATGCATAACAAAACGGGTCTACCCCATAGCATGCTGAGAATTAACCACCACAAAGTGCAGAACTCACAAAACCATAAAATCACGTCAACTTACAGGTGTTAAATGGACTGGAAGGGGAGAAAAGAGATTGAGTCCAGAGTGTGGGAGGTAGAAGGGAAGAGCCTCAAGGTGTCAAAGTTATTGCTGAGATTCTGACTTGACTTCAGTCAAATTAAAGATAATCCCAAATTCCTGTTTCCGACATCCTCATACCTTTTCTTCTTTTACTGCCCTTGCACCCCCATCCAGGTATGCTCCCCCTCTTAAGCAAGTGCTCCAAACCCCCCCAAAGTGTTGTATGAGTAAAATCTCGTCCACCCTCAGCATCGGACCTGCATTCTCCGCAAGACCTTTTCCTACTAGTCCGAGGCCAATTTGATCCTCTGTATCTCTGAACTCTCGAAGTACCTTTTCCCTAATGTTCCTGGTAAGTTCTGTTCTCCAACGCCCGCTGCAACTTTACCTTTGTCCATACCCTAAGGAGACAATGTGACCACTCCTTTGTTTCCTCTGGCACTTTGCTCCTCGCCGCTCCCTCCTCAAGTTCCAAGTTCTCCCTCTCTCTCCAGGATACCGCTCTGCTCCCCTATGTGGGGCGCCCCTCCCTCAGGCAAACGCTCGGCGGCGACCCCATTCCGTTCCACCACGCGGCTTCGTCCCATCCCAGGCAACCCGTGCCCCACCCCAAGCCAACCCCATGGCCCTCGGCCCACAGGCCCCTGGACGCGCCGACCCCGGCGCACGTGCTCGCTCGCTCCCATTCATTCCGCGGCGCAGCTGTCATTGGCGCCGTGACCTCTGTGCCCCGGCCTCGGCGCGCGCTTGCCGGCCTCACCTTCGTGCCGGCACCCGCCGAGGGGCGCGTCCAAGACGACCCCGCACGGCCCGGGGCGCCGGGCCCTGGGCTCCGCGGGGGCGGCCTCCAGGAGCAGCAGCGCCGCCACCGCCCCCAGCATGAAGCCATGGTTCGAGTCTGAAAGTCGCGGCAGCGGCTGCGGCTCCGCCTATGGCCCCCGACGGTCCTCCTTCCGGGACCCGGAGCCGGAAACCTGGCACAGGAAGAGCTTCGGCTCCGCCCGGACTGGGGCCTCCTGTTCTCCCTCCTCCGCGGGGCTGGGCCGCCGGCCTCACGGAACCTCGGGCGCCTCCTAGGCACGGGAGCCTGCGGGGGCGGCGGGACGCCCGGGACGTTCCGGGAAAGTGGCGGCGGGGCGGCGGCTGGGCCCTTCGCCTCCCCGCCGGCCTGACGCGGGAGAAGCCAAGAGTGACCCCCGAGCCCCTCCCTGCCGCTTGGAGGGTCTGTGAACTAAACCAGAAACAGCAAAGAGGTACCTTTTGAGGACCGACTCTTAGCAAGAAATATCGCAGAGCGCCAAACGTCCAGCGACTGACACTTTTGATCTGCGTGTTTAGGCAGAAACATGACTCAAAAAATCGGGTTCCCGCTCTCCTGCTCAGTCTGGAGGCGACAGTTCGTCTGTCTGTTTCTCTTGGGTGTGACCGAGCACGCTGTTGTCTGCTGCCTGTTGCAGTCTGTCCTTGAAGGAAGTGTCAACTTTACACACCTTACCTGTAACCAGTCAAAGCAGCATCAGGGCTCTTGTGAAAGAGAAGCCAAGTTAGCCTCATCTTTCGACTTCTGGACTCTTTCCTGTGAAAACACTATAGGTATATCGTGTGGTAGTTTGGCAGTCTTGCTCACATCTGGGTATGTGAGTCCCGCTGTTAGGTGTATTGAGCTGTGTCAAATTTTTAATACCTGACAATGTTGAACCTGCTTGTATCCAGCCCAGGAGGTACTGGAGAATGTACAAGATTGGTACACCATGTGGGTTAGAAAGACCTTTCTTAGTTCTATGCCGCGTCTCCTCTTCTCTTGGTAATGAGAGACAGAGAAACAGAACCTGTGATAAAGAAAGAGCAAGTATCTTGCCCAGGGATATACAGTTAGTAAGTGTAGTACTGAACAATTTTTAGACCATTTTCATTTAGAGATTGTTTTAGCCAAATTTAAAACAAAAAACCCTGCATCTTAGTAAGATACTATGGCATGCCTAAGTAGGGGAAGCAGAAAAAATTGATAAGGCTTCCAGTACCACAGTGTTAAGTAAACTCTTGGTGAATAAAAATATCCCACCAATAGGGCATGCAGAAATCAAAAGTAGTTCTTTTGACCCAGCTAGGCCAAGAATGAGTCTAGGAAGTTAAGAACGTTGTCCACGCTGTGCAGGTAGCTACCAAAGAGGAGACTCCTCTTGTGCACAGTCTAGAAACGACTTTGGTCTTTTTTTTTTTATTGCACTTACACTAATGAAACAACTAGAAACAACCAGTTGTTGTGTGCTGTCCAGCTAATTCTGACTCATAGCAATTCTATAAGACAGAGTAGAACTGAGCCATAGGGTTTCCTAGGCTGTTATCTTTATGGGTATGTTCCCAGATTTTTTTCTCCTGCAGAACCGAGGGTGGGTTCCAACCGCTGTACTTACTGATAAAAATGGAATAGCTATGTAATTGAAAGCATTTGCAAATTTGTCATTTCAGTGTTGGAAGGTCAGCTGTACTCTAAGACATTTTCTTGCCACGTTGATGTTACTGTTAGAAACGTGCTATCTATGGGAGCATGTTTTACAGCTAAGAGAAGATGTTAAATTTAATACTTAATGTATTACTATGTCTTGGTTCACAGTACTTCATAAAACATCTCATCCTGATGTTGTTAGGTCATAATGAATTATCAAGGTATTACTGGTAAAAACGAGGTTCAAACATAGTTTCATTGAAAGGTTAGATATTTTTGTAGATTTCATATTCTTATGCAAAGTTGTGAATCCTAAAAAATTGATTTGTGGAATAACTATAAAGGGTTAATATGTTTTTGGCATTTTTGCTGGGGTTTTTAGCCTATGACCGATTAGTAAATTGTAAGAAGGGTGAGAGCTGCATACCTTTAAAGCAGTTAGCCTTTTTTGGTCCATGGCTAGTGATGGCAGGTATTAATTAATCAGCTGCTTTGTCATATATGAATCAATTAGTACAAAATCGTAATTACTAATGGAACATTTTATGCTGTCTATGCTCTGTCAAACTGTTAGAGCATCATAAAGGAGAGTGTATTAATTATATAATTTAGTCCATTTTCACAGAGAGGCTCTCCTGTAAAAGAAAATACACTGTTGATCTGCTTCTCTGAATCATATTGTCAGGTTTTCTGTGTTTCTGTGTTTTCTGTGGCAGATGCTGAAATCATGGGTTTTTTTGTTGACTGCCCATTCATTCTCCCATGGTACTGCCTCTTTTGCCATGTACTTAAGGGAAAGTTTAAAGGGTTAATTCTGGCCCACATTTGCCTGTTTTTATTACTTGTATAACTTCCTTTATAAGGAAGCTACAAGGTAGCTCTTATTGCTATTATAACTGACTTTTAGTTCACCTGGGCTTGAGTGGAATAAATAGGAATTATTCCAAACCCTTGAGCAAATTGTTTAATGCCACCTGTCTCCACTGATTTGAAATATTTTCATTATAGAAGAAATTCTTATATGTACTTTGGACTGTTCCTGTATCGAGTCCACTGATCTTTCCATCTATTCTCGGGCTAAAAATATTTTTAGTTATTGTATTTTAATAATTTCTAGTATGATCAGCAAACTCTCCCATTTGTTTTTCTTCTTTGTTATTTAAGAAATTTCATGCATTTATTTTTTCCATATTTGCACTTTTGTCTGTTACTTCAAAAATATTTAAAAAATCCTATTGGATTTTATTAGATTTCCATTATCCTTATTAAATAATTTGGGAACACTTACATCTTGACAGTATTATCGCTATCTGGAAACATGATGTTTCAGTGTTCCCTAACATTGTCTTGTACTTTTACTAATACACCTACCCTCTTCTAATTGTTGTTGTTTTAATTGCTTTGGATTAGGAAAGTGGATTAAAATTTTAAGAATTCTACTTAAAATATAAGTCAGTACCTTCTGATTATTTAAAGGATGCTTAATGGTCTCGCTCTTTTTTTTTTCCCCTTTCTACAGCTTTTAAAATAAAGTACACGTGCTATTTAGTTCAAGGACCTTATGAGACATACCGTGTCCCTTCAGAGTTAATTTTTAAACTTCTAGCCTTGCACACAGGCAGGCATGTTGTGAAGTTTCTGGTGTGATGCCAGTCATTTGGACATCTAGTAAAACATCTGCCTGGTGTTAGAGTTCTTTATGCCTGTGTCTGTTTCCCTCAGTGAATTGTCAGTTTCTGAAGGGAAGAGAGCATTTGGTTAAGTACCTGGTACCGTATAGTTTGGTTGAATTCCACTGAATTAAATATCGCTATAATTCTTTTTTATAATTCTAATGGAAACCCCGGGTGGTCTAGTGGTTAAGAGCTAAGGCTGCTAACCAAAAGGTCAGCAGTTCAAATCCACCAGGCACTCCTTGGAAAGCCTAAGAGGCAGCTCTACTCTGTCCAGTAGGGTCGCTAGGAGTCGGAATTGACTCCACCGCAATGTTTTTTTTTTTTTTAATTCTAATACATTAATGCAGCTCACTTTCATTTTATTTTTATATTCTTATTTACTCCTATGTTGTACATTCTGTTCGTATCCTTGGAGTGAAAAATTTTTGAGGACAGGGTATGTACCTTACTGCTTTAAGCTTTTTCCACCCTCCATCCTCTTGGGCAGTTCCATATACTGTACTATATGAATATTGACTAGATATTGCAGATTATTAAGTAGCCTTAAAGAACAAATTATAAAAGAACGGTTTTCTTGAGGAACTATAACCTTTTTAAGAAATATTAATGCTATACATGCAATAAATGAGGACTTTAAGAAGGATATATTTGTTTGTTTTTTATCAGCTATGTTGCCAGTTGATCCTGTAAAAGAAAATTATGTTCGTAAAGTGAAAAACTGTATTTTTTCAGTTGCCTTCCCTACTCCTTTCAAATCAAGAGTACGTCTTGTAGCAGTTTCAAAGGTTAGGCTTAATTTTTTCACAGTACAAATATTTGACTGAACTTACCATAGTATTTGCCTAAAAAATATTAATACATTTTTTTCAGAGTTATTGTGGCCAGTCTATCGATAAATGATGTGTGTACAAAATTCAGATTCTTGGAAAATGTCATTTTCACAAATCACTTTTTGATACTTATATCTGGAGTGTAGTACTCAGTTTCATCTTAAAGTTATAAAGAGAGCACACTTTTGTGAAAAAAAGGAAAAAATGAGTTAAATTCTCATCTTAGAGAACCTGTAGATATGGTTTCTTCTAACGAATACTGAGTTGTTCTCTCATGATAGAAATGATTTTCAGATAAAAATGATTTTCCTTAAAAAAGTATGTGCTAGGAAAAATATAATTTTACTGTGAGTCACAAGAAATTCGTAAAAATTTTGAGCCATCTAATAGAACTATTTTTCCACACTATCAAATAATAATAGAAAGTATGGTATATCTCTTATGAAGAAAATATTTATAACATAATTTTGGAAGAGGTATATTCATTTAATTTTCTTTCATTAATTCACTTTGCTTGAAAATTATTAAAGAATTACTTATGTTTGTAAAAAGACTTTTCTTTTCCTGCCTCAGGAAGTTCTAGAAGGTATTTTGGACCTTGATTTATCTGTCTCAGAAACAGATGATTTTATCCAGCTTGTAAGTGGTGAAAAGATAGTATTTGGATCCATTCCATTGGCTCACAGATACGGTGGCCACCAGGTAAGAGTTGCATCACTTCCCTTAAGCAATTATAACTACTTGGTGGAATTGCTATCCTATTAAAGAAGTTATTTTGAGTTAACTTCTCTAATACTAGCGTATTGAGATTTCAACAAGATGTTACTGTTTGTAGATTTACTAACGTGCTTTCTTGCTGTGATAAAGCTAGAGCCTGAGTTTTTTTTTTTTATGGAGTTGAAAAAACTGGAGCAGCACAAATAAAAAATTCCTCAGTTATTGCTAGATAACTCCTTCAGTGAAGGTTTAGGCAAGTGCATCAGGCAGAACCAAATAGCACGATATGACAGTATAAAAGCTGTGAAGGACAAATGGATTATGATTTTGCCAGGGTAGCTGTAGGACAAAGTTGTAATACTGCTTACAAAGGCGGTAAATGAAGATCCATTGGGTGTATTCTATGTGTTGTAGCAATTAAAGAGGCACCTTCTAGAAATAAAGCAAGATGTTGAAGCAAGTTCAGAGTATTGTGTCTGACTAATTAAAAAAAAGAACAAAATGGGAGCACAGGATCAATTGTTGAAATCCCTTTGACTTTCCTGTGAGCTAGGTAAGATTAATTTAGCACTTCCTGGTTGTTTCCAGGTTGTTGTGGTAATGCTGATTTATTCAGGAATAATTTTTAGAAGGGTAAGTAGTAAAGTATTGAAGTGTAAGGATTAAATTAGGAAATATATGAAAAGTTGGCATTAGTGATTATAAAAATTGTTATCAACATCAGACTCTGGTTTCTTGGGTTAGTTCATTGCTTTCAGATTTTATTACTTTGTTCTTCAAAGTCCTTGGGTTAAGAAGCAAATTGTATTGTCATACACACTAATATATTTGAAAAGGCCCTTTGGGATCTTCTAGGACAAACTTAAACCTCAGTTTCATGAGCTGTAATGTGACGTTGACCAAGATCATTCCAGGAGTTCTAAAAGTGCTATGGCAAAGAAAATTGCTTGACTTTATTTAGCATACCATTTTCCAAACATTCGGGCACAGATTTAAAAAGAAAAAAATTAGTTTTATTTTAGGAATAACTTTAAATGTTTTGCTGAACCACGGGACAGTTTAGAAACTTCTGGACTACATGATCCTTATGGCCTTTCTAGCTCTCAAATGCAAGGATTCCGTGGTTCAAAAAATCATCACCCATATGGGTTAAATTTAGTACAGAGCACTTTATGCCACAGTTCACATTTACTGTTAAAGTACAAACATAATCCTTAGGCCTGCAAAAAAAACTTTAAATTCTTCCTTTTTTAGTAGCATTGTTTTGTGGTGGTGTTGTTAGGTACTGTCAGGTCGGTTCCGACTCATACTGACCCTGTGTACCACAGAATGAAACGTTGCCCGGTCTTGCACCATTCTCGCAATCATTATGTTGACCCCATTTTTGCAGTTACTGTGTTAGTCCATCTTGTTGAGGGTCTTCCCCTTTTTTGTTGACCTTCTACTTTACCAAACGTGATGTCCTCTTCCAGAAACTGGATAGATAACATGTCCAAAGTACGTGAGAAAAAGTCTCGCCATCCTTGCTTTTAATGAGCATTCTGTCTGTACGTTTTCCAAGACAGATCTGTTCGTTCTTCTGGCAGTCCATGCTATATTCAATATTCTTTGCCAACACCATAATTCAAAGGCATCAATTCTTCTTCTGCCTTTCTTATTCATTGTCCAGCTTTCAGATGCATATGATGCGATTGAAAACACCATGGCTTGGGTCAGGAACACTTTAGTCCTTAAAGTGACGTCTTTGCTTTTTAACACTTTGAAAAGGTCTTTTTTTTAGCAGATTTGCCCAATGCAATACTTCATTTGATTTCTTGACTGCTGCTTGCATGGCATTGATTGTGCATCCAAGTAAAATGAAATCCTTGACAACGTCAATATTTCCTCTGTTTATCATGATGATGCTTATTGGTCCAGTTGTGAGGATGTTTGTTTTCTTTATTTTGAAGTGTAATCCCTAGTGAAGGCTGTAGTCTTTGATCTTCATCAGTAAATGCTTCAAGTCCTCTTCGCTTTCAGCAAGCAAGGTTGTATTATCCGCATAATTGGAGTCTTCCTCCAATGCTGATGCCATGTTCTTCTTCATATAGTCCAGATTCCTGTATTATTTGCTCAGCATACAGATTGAATAAGTATGGTGAAAGGATACAACCCTGATGCACGCATTTCTTGACTTTAAACCACACAGCATCCCCTCGTTCTGTTTGATTGACAGCCTCTTGGTCTATGTACAGGTTCCTCAGGAGCACAATTCAATGTTCTGGAATTCCCATTCTTCGCAGCGTTATCCATAATTTGTTATGATCCGTACAGTTGAATGCCTTTGCATCATCAATAAAACAGGCAAACATCTTCCTGGTATTCTCTGCTTTCAGCCAGGATCCATCTGACATCAGCAATGTTTCACATCCTCTTCTGTCTGAATCTGGCTTGAATTTCTGGCAGTTCCCTATCTGTATACTGCTGTAACTGCTTTTGAGTGATCTTCAACAAAATTTTACTTGTGCGTGATATTAATCATATTGTTTGATAATTTCCACATTCTGTTGGATTCCCTTTCTTTGGAGTGGGTACAAGTACAGATCTCTTCCCCTTGGTTGGCCAGGTAGCTGTCTTCCAAATTTCTTGGCATAGATGAGCGAGCACCTCCAGCGCTGCATCCATTTGTTGATTCATCTCAATTGGTATTCTGTCAGTTCCTGGAGACTTGTTTTGTGCCAGTGCCTTCAGTACAGCTCGGACCTCTTCCTTCAGCACTGCTCGTGCTTGATCCTATGCTACCTCCTGAAATGGTTGACCATGGACCAAAACTTCTTGGTGCAGTGACTCTGTATTCCTTCCATCTTCTTTCGATGTGTCTGTGTCATTTAATATTTTCCTCATAGAATCTTTCAGTGTTAAAACTCGAGGCCCGAAGTTTTTCTTCAGTTTGTTCAGCTTGAGAAGTACTGTGCATATTCTTTTCTTTTGGATTTCTGTCTTCAGGTCTTTGGACATTTTATTATAATACTTTGTCTTCTCAAGCTGCCCTTTGAAATATTCTGTTTAGCTCTTTTACTTCATCATTTCTTCCTTTCACTTTAGCTACTCTATACTCAAGAGTGACTTTCAGAGTCTTTTCTGACATCCATTTTTGTCTTTCCTTTCTTTTTAATGACGTCTTGCTTTCTTCATGTGTGATGTCCTTGATGTCATCCCACAACTTGTCTGGTCTTTGGTCATTAGTGTTTAGTGCATCAAATCTCTTCTTGAGATGGCCTCTAAATTCAGGTGAGATATACTCAAGGTTGTACTTTGGCTCTTATGGATTTGTTCTAATTTTCTTCAGCTTCAACTTGAACTTGGATATGAGCAGCGATGGTCTGTTCCAGAGTTGGCCCCTGGCCTTGTTGTGCCTGAGGATACTGAGCTTTTCCGTTGTCTCTTTCCACAGATGTAGTCAGTTTGATTCCTGTGTATTCCATCTGGAGCGGTCCACGCGTATCGTTACCGTTTGTGTTATTGAAAAAAGGTATTTGCAATGAAGAAGTCATTGGTCTTGCAAAATTCTGTCATGGGGTGTCCCACATTGTTTCTATCACCAAGGCCGTATTTTTCAACTACAAATCCTTCTTCTTTGTTTCCAATTTTTGCATTCCAATTGCCAGTAATTATCAATGCGTCTTATTGCATGTTTGATCAATTTCAGACTGCAGAAGTTGGTAAAAATCTTCAATTTCTTCATTTTTGGCCTTAGTGGTTGCTGCGTAAATTTGAATAATAGTCACAGCAACTGGTCCTCCTTGTAGGCATATGGATATTATCCTATCACTGATAGTGTGGTACCTCAGAATAGATCTTGAAATGTCCTTTTTGACGATGAACATGACACCATCCCTCTTCATTTTGTCATTCCCAGCATAGTAGACCATGTGATTATCTGATTCAAAGTAGCCAGTACCAGTCCATTTCTGCTCACTGATGCCTAGGGTATCAGTCTTTATGCTTTCCATTTCACTTTTGGTGACTTCCAATTTTCCTAGATTCACACTTCGTACATTCCACATTCTGATTATTAATGGATGTTTACAGCTGTTTCTTTTCAATTTGGGTCGTGCCACATGAGCATATATGAAGGAATCGAAAGCTTAACTCCATCCACATCATTAAGGTCGACTCTACTTTGAGGAGGCAGCTCTTCCCCAGTCATATTTTGAGCACCTTTCAACCTGAGGGGCTCGTCTTCTGGCACTGTGTCAGATGGTGTATCTGCTGCTCTTCATAAGGTTTTTGCTGGTAATTTTTTCAGAAGTAGACTGCTGGGTCCTTCTTCCTTATCTGTCTTAGTGTGGAAGCTCCGCTGAAACCTGTCCAAGGCTGACCCTGCTGGTATTTGAAATACTGGTGGCAAAGCTTCCAGTATCACAGCAACATGCAAGCCACGAGAGTACAGTAAACTGACAGACATGTGATGGTTGTTTTGTAGTATAGTGAATTAGATTAAAACTTTTATCAGTTTTCTACTTCATCTCTTGCTTCTTTTCCCGGATGTGAAATTATGCTTTAAATATTTAGTCATGAGAATGGCTTTGCTATTTTGAATTTACAGCGAAGTAAATGATTTCTCTTCTATTGATGGAAAGCGAGCTCCCTGATTCCCCCTGATTTCACTCCTGGCTCTGGATTCATCGTTCTTTCTACTGCCCTCTCATGGTGTGGGATGTACCGAATGTATTGTCGACTTTACCGACATTCCAAATCTGCTGAGAGCACCTCTCAGACTTGCGCTCTTAGAAGTATTCCATTGCAAAAATTAAATCATGGTGAGTTTGAAAAATGAAAACACTGGATAGATTTTACTTAATTACATGCTTTTCTTCCGAAAGTTTAAACATAGCTGTTACAGAACTCCTTTTTTATGCCAGGAGCTATATTGGTGAACGAGTCCTATCCCCTTACCTCAGATTGCTAATACCCTAATGAACCAGTTGCCAGTATGTCAATTCTGACTCATGGCAACCCCACGTATGTCAGAGTAGAACCGTGCTCCAGAGGGTTTTCAGTGACTGATTTTCTTTTTGCAAGTAGGTCGCCAGGCCTTTCTTCCAAGGTGCCTCTGTGTGGATTCAACTGTCAACCTTTCTGGTTAGCAGCTAAGTGCATTAATCATTTGTACTACCCAGGGACTCCCAGACCCTAGTGAAGGATATAGGTAAATAAACAAGTTCCATTACCATCATGGTTGTGATAGGAATAAGTATAGGAGCTATGGGAACTCGTAGGACCACGCTTCCTAGCCCCAGGAAATCAGGAGACCTTCTTTTGGAAGTAACATCTGTGTTGACAATGGAGCAACATCCAGGTTGGCAAAGAATTGTTGAAAATAATGATAATAACCATCTATTGTACACTTGCGTAAATCAGGCGTAGAATCAAGCATATTGCATATATTAACATTTATTGTTACCACACCTGGCAAGGGTTATCCCATTTTACAGAAATGAAAACTCAGTGAGATTAAGTTACTCAAACAAATTCCACAGCTAGTAAGTGGCATAGCTGGGAGTTGAACAATAGCAAACGAATATTATCAGAAGAGTTTGAAAACAGTTAATTTAGCAAAGTCAAAAGCAATTTTTTTAGGTACAAGTATATTCATGATTTTATATTGTATATGTACAGAAGCACAGCCAGAATGCTCCTTAGAAGTGAAGGTGACGGCACTTACCTCATGTACTTTGGACATATAAACAGGAGGGACCAGTCCGTGAGAAGGACGTCATCCTTGGTAAAACAGAGGGTCAGCGAAAAAGAGGAAGACCCTCAGTGAGATAGATTGACACAATGACTGCATGAATGGGCTCAAACACAGCAGCAATTGTGAGAGTGATGCAGGACCAGGCAGTGCTTTGTTCGGTTGTACACAGGGCCGCTAGAAGTCGGCAGTGACTCGACGGCATCTGCTAATGACACGTATAGGCAAATTTTCTGCTACTAAATTATTCCTGGTTCATATTCTGGAATTATATTGATCAGTTCTAGCTTTCCTAATACCTAACAAATTTGAGCTCAGCTATAAGATGAGGAGAAGGAGTCAATTATATGTCTTAAAATTATATTAAATGAATTTCACTCATATTTTACTGATGGAATTTTATTTTTACCTTTATCCAGGTTGGTATTATAGCCCTAAAAATGCAATACCTTATTGTCAATTTTGACAAGATTATCTTTGCTATGAAAATTATGATAAAAACTATAAAGACAAACGTATATTAATAATTTTCTCTTTTAGTTTGGAATATGGGCAGATCAGCTTGGGGATGGAAGAGCCCAGCTTATTGGGGTTTATATGAACAGGTACCACATGTTTTCTTGCATAGCAGCTTTTCTGTTAAATATTAACATGAATTTTCTAATACTTAATTTTTTTTTTGAAGGCAGGGTGAAAAATGGGAACTTCAATTAAAAGGCTCAGGAAAGACCCCATATTCCCGGTACAGTTTGGTGTTTTTTATTTCAGTGATCTAATTAAAAATTGATACTGCCTTAATTATAAATGAAAATCTTTTTAAATTTTCTTTCTACAGAAATGGTGATGGTAGAGCTGTACTTCGTTCTTCAGTGAGAGAATTTCTGTGTAGTGAGGCCATGCACTATCTGGGAATTCCAACCAGCAGGGCTGCAAGGTAGTTGCTCTTTTCTTCAGGCTAACTAAATGGGTCATATTATCTCCAGAAATGGGTCACTGAATTCAGTAGATAAATCTCTGATGGCATTGTTCTTTTTCTTTTTTTTTAAGTTTGTTATAGTTTCAGGTAGTTCTTGATAGCTAATGTACTATAATAGAATAGATACTTTATTCTCCTAGAATGGTGGCTGTGGTTTATGAAAAACTGAGAGTAACCTATGCTAGAGTGATTTTGTCATGTTGGTTAATGTCTCTATTTGATTTCATTTTTCTTACATATTTCAATGAGGAATTAAAGGGGAAATCGTGATTTTTTTTTTTTAAGCTCATGAGGACCAGGCTTTAGTGTCAGACAGACCTGAGTTTAAAGACCAGGCTCTACCACTTACTAATTGTATGTCTTCTGGTATCTCCCTTTACAACAAACTACAACAAACGTCCTTTGCTGTGAAGGATAAATGAGATATAAAGTGCTCAGCATAGTGTCTGGTTCAGAGTAATGTTCCTTAAATAGTGGTTATTCTTATATTAGTAACTTCATGAAGATGGTGTTCTTGATATTGTGTGTATGTATGTGTAGATGTGCATAGCTTTTGACACACACACGTCTGTAATTATGAATATTCTGAAAAGGCTAACGTGTGTTGTGTTACCTTATCTTTATAATTACACAAATAGTGGACATTAAGTAGATACTACTGAAAGAGTAGAACTCTTTTTGAACAGGGAACATAACTTTGATTCTCTTGTTTTTAGTGTGGTTGTAAGTGATGATGATGCATGGAGAGATCAGTTTTACAATGGAAACGTTGAGAAAGAGCGAGGTAATACTGTTTTGAATACTTACGTAAGTTCATATACTTGGGCTGAGTTCTTAAAGAGTAATAGGTATTGGACATCTTTGCAGTCTTAAAAATTAACCTGTGGTTATTCAATATGTAATTTCAACATTACAGTATTAGAACAGAATATACTTTCCCACGTTCTATATATGTCATAGTTCCTGGTCTTAAGGAACATGCAGTCTTCACAGAGAGAAGACAAACAGACAGATGAACAATAAAATATCAGAGGTCAGTAAAGGGAAAATCATTTCAGCTGCATGTAGGACGTGGGAATAGATCTTGAGCATAAGGTTGGGTGGGATTTTAGTGGGCAGGAAGAGGAAGTGGGGCGTGTAGAGCAGGAGACAATAGCACAAACAAAGGCCCAGAAGTAGATGTGAGTATGGTGGTCTGTTGAGGGACAGGGCCAACAGAGCAGAAGCTTCTGCTTTGGTACACATAAGATGTGTCATTCTGATACAAACTTTATCTTGACATCCTGCACAGTGTTTCTTAAAAGAATGAAACATGGTTTGTATTTACTAATTGTATTAGGAATGTCTATAACCAAGAGTGAAGAAGGCAATAGAAGGTTAAAAACAAAATTTTGGGTTCGTTTTATTTCTTCAGTACAGGCATAAGTTAGAGCATATTCAAATGTTTATTTTTTGAAGTTAATTTTGAATCAGCTACACTAGTGGAAGGCAGTTACAATGTAATTTATGCAGAAAAGGTAATTCACGGATTCCCTATTTTAGTATGAGGTACAGGGGAAAAGTCACAATTAATGAGGCAGTGGGGATCTGATAGTGGAAGCCTGACAACCTAGCAACTTTTCACTAGGCTGGAGCCTTGGTATTTCTAAAAGGGTTGTGGTTCCTAACATTCTAACCAATTCAGGCTTAACCCAAAAAACCCCTTAGAGCAACAGAAAAAAGTCCTTGATCCTTTATAGAGTGTAAATTAGTTGTCTTTCCAATAAATTCCAATTACTAAATTTCCTTTTATTAAAATAGTTTCACTTTTAAGAAAAACATGTTGTGCTACTTTCATAGAGCTTAAAATAGTTTTATGCTGAAATAAATGTTTCTTTTTAAGGTGCAGTAGTGCTGCGTATTGCAAAATCATGGTTCAGAATTGGATCATTAGAAATTTTGACTCATTATGGTGAACTGGATTTACTAAGGTTAGAAAATTACATTTTTTGTAAATGGGAAGAGACAGTTGGGAAAATATTCTTACTTATGTGCTGTAAAGTTGAGTGTTTTCTGTTATGAGTAAAACTAAGAATTTCAATTAATAAATATTTTAAAGATATTTTGCTATGCTTAACAAGGAGCCCTGGTGGTGCAGTGGTGAGTGCTTGGCTGCTAACCAAAGGTCAGCGGTTCAAACCCACCAGCTGCTCCTCAAGAGGAAGATGTGGCAGTCTGCTTCTACTCTGTCCTGTAGGGTGGCTGTGAGTCGGAATTGACTTGATGGCGGTGTATTTGGTCTTTGGTGTTATGTGCTTAACACTGTGTGAGTTTCCTAGGAGATAGAGAGGAAAAAAAAAAAAGTGTAAGGCCCAGCGGTCCTTTTCTCAGGAAATATTATCTAGTATGCAACCCCATCCCAGCTGACGGCCTCCATACTACTCAGAGACCTAGGTGGAAGTAACTCGAACTTCCCAGTTCTGCAGCCTCAAGAGGCCCAAAGGAGTCCTCTGAATTTCTGAGATTTCTTGGGTGTTTCTTATGTCTAATGTCTCTTCTTGACCTGGACTCGTTTTGGCATGTGTGATGGTGCCCGTCTCACACTGTGTTGACGCAGATGTGAAGCTCAGCCCTTTCTGCAACAGGAAAACAAAATGAACAAAAGACCAAATTTACAAACAGAATAAATACATCTTACTGAAGATTTCTGAAAGGAAGACAGAGAAGGGGCTGTTTTAAAGGAGCAAAAACAATACATGCTTCCTCTTGTGCGGTGCAGTTCGGCTCCCACCATTCTCTGGCGTCTTGGTGCCTGCCGGCATCTGTGCTCACAAAATTCCGTCTTCCTCAAGCCGACTTGGCAAGCTGTTTCTTTAAACAACGCATCTCTCCTTTTAAGAAGAATTCTGTTTCTATTTGTTAAGGTGATATAGTTTTAAAAGTCTTTAGAAGTATATAAGAAAAATTATGTGAAATATGGATCCTGTATTGTAGTTACTGGTTTTGTAAATCTAGATAACTGGTCCTAGAAAAGTATGGGGAAGAAAACAATGAGAGAAATTAATAAGCAAAGCAGAGCAGTTATCACGTTGGTCTTTAGCTGTCTGAGTCTGTTCAGCCAACATTTACTGAGCTCATAGTTATCCAGGATTAAGAAAGTTCTGTACTGTCTTGCAGTAGTATTTCTAACTTCCCATTTGCGTTTTGAGTCACTTTTCCATGTATTCATTATGCCACTAAAATTGTTCTGTTTGGTGGTCTTATTTCAGCTATGTTTCATTTATCTCTCTGGCATTTGATGCATACTGTTGACCATTTTACCCTTGAAATGCCTCCACTGGCTAACATGACATTGTTCTCTCATATAAATATATTTAAACCTTTCTTTCCTACTCTGTTTTTACCAATCAACTTCCTTTACCAGTGCCTTACTTGTTGATGTTCTCTACAGGATTCCCTCCAGACAAAAACTTATCTACTCTTATTGTTGTGATTTCAGTAATTCCCAAAGCATATCTACAGCTCCAGTTTTCTTATGGATGCCCTCTTATCCAAAGTAATCTACATGAGTGGTTAGTCAGTTAACTAGAATAGTTGATTAAAATATGGAATAAAAATACGGTAAATACATGATGCATATAGTACTTTAAATATTTTAACTTTAAACATTTGCCAATTTTTTGTCACTTCTTTTGTGAACCCTTACATGACCCTCCACACATAAATAATCATTCTCTATACTTTTTTATATTTCTATTACTGTACTTATTACTGTGATGTTGTTACCTGTTCATATGTTCTTCTCCCTTAATAGACTTTGTGCTCTTTGAGGTCTGAGTCTGTGTCTTGTCATTATTTCCCTCGCAGTTGCACAGGGCTTTGCATATAGTAGGTGCTCAGTGAATGTTTATTGAACTAATCTGCTTTTGTAACATAATAAGGTAGAATCTACTATGATCTTTAGGACACATTTCCATTTTTAATTCATATTGAGGAAATATCTCTTTTTGGCTGTTGTGGGAGTAAAATCTTGTTGCTTTAATTTTTAAATTAAAAATTTTTAAACGTCAGGGGTGGATTTAGGTGATTGGATATTTGATACAGTATTCTGAAGAACGCTGATTGCTCTCCTTTTTATCCCCAGGACATTATTGGACTTCATCATACAGGAACATTTTCCCTCAATAGATGTCAGAGAACCTGATAGATACGTGGTACGTTTTAAAGAGAAAGGCGAATACTCTGTTTTCTCTCATTGGCCACCATCATCAGAGGTTGCAACTTTAAACTTATAAAACAAAGTTAGGAAAAGAAGTGTTTTGAACATTTTGTTCAGTAGATGATGATATGAAACATTCTATAAGTAAGACATAGATAAGAAAGTTGTTTTATTTGAAAGATACTGAAAAAAAAAGAACAAGTACTATGTTCTGACAGTACACATTATTTTTATAATTTTATTATGATGAAAATGTAAATAGCAAACATGCTATCTCAGCAGTTTCTACATGTGCAATTCAGTGACACTGATTACATTCTTCAAATCATGTGACCGTTCTTGCTAGCCTTTTCTAAATCATTCCACCACCATTAATTTAAACACAATACCCCTTAAGCAAAGACTCCTCCTTCCCCCTCCCTTCCCATCCCTGGAAACCACTCATAATCTTTGGTTTCTATATAATTGCTTATTTCATATAACTGAGATCATACAATATTTGTCCTTTTGTGACTTACTTATTTTACTCAGCATGATGTTTTCATGCTTCGTCCGTGTTGTGGCATGCATCAGAATTTTGTTTCTCTTCATGGCTATGTAATATTCTATCATATGTATATACTACATTTTGTTTATTCATTCGTTGATGGACATTTAGGTTGTTTCCACCTTCTGGCTATTGTAAAAAGTGCCACAGTGGACATTGGTGTACAGGCTTCTGTTTGCGTTCCTGCCTTCACTTCTGGGTATATACTTAAGAGCTGGGATTGTTGGGTCTTATGGTAGTTTGGTGTTCAACTTTTGAGGAACTGCCAAATGGCTGTACCATTTTACATTCCCACCAACAGTGGATGAGGGTTCCAGTTTCTTCACAACCTTGACAGCTGTCGTTTCCCATTGTTTTGATCTTTGATATTCTGATGGGGGTAAGGTGATATCTCATTGTGGTTTTGATTTGTATCTACCTGATAACTAATGATGTTGAGCATCTTTTTATGTGCTTGTTGGCCATTTGAGTATCTTTTTTGGTGAAATGTGTGTTTAAGTCTTTTGCCCATTTTTTGATTGGGTTGATTGTCTTTTTGTTAAGTTGAAGAAGTTTTATATATATTTTGGATACTAGGCCCTTATCTCATATATGGTTCCTGCAAATTTTTGCCCAATCTAACGTTATCTTTTCACATTGTTTATAAAGTCCTTTGATGCACAAAGGTATTTCATTTTTATGAGGTCCAGTCTGCCTTTTACTTTTCTTATGATAGATGAGAAAATTTGGTCGTAATACTATGTGTGATCCTTTTCTATATTATGAATAATTCTTCCACTTTTCTTACGTGTGTTATTTTCCATTCCTTTAGTCATCTTTTGACCCGCCTTTGAACTCTTCTCATGTGATGAGTTGGAGGAGCCTAAATCTGAAAATTTTCCAAATTTTATTTTAGGAATTTTTGTCTGTTGTGGTATCTGAGACTGCAGGACTTATTGCCTTGTGGATGTCTGTTGGTTTTGCTCATGGTAAGTTATTTGTTGATACTTTATTCTGATGATAAAGTAGAATTAAATTGTTATAGTAGAGGACTTCTTTTGTGTATTTTAAAATATTCCTGCTTATGAGCTTCTTAGTATTTTTAATATAAAAATTTGTACTTAGCAACAGAGAAATATATTTCTCATCTTTAAAATTGTTTCAAATGAACAGTATACAAAAAATAGAGTAAGTATCTTCACTCTGTTGATGATGTTACCTGTAAAGCTTGTAGGATTGTATGTGTACGTATATATTGTGTTTAGATCTCCTTAAAGCTATTTTTAAAATTTTAATTATAAAAGTACTACATTGCTTATGGTAAAGAGTTTAAAATGCAGAGTGAGTGGGAGTCCCACTCCCTAAGGTAATCACTGTCTACCAATTTCTTTCAATTCTTCTAAACTTTTTCTCTGATACACATTATATCTCCTGCAGAAAAGCAGAACTGGCTTGTGTGTTTGAAGCCAGGCACTACATGAGGTTGCATTAAAAGGAGTATTTGCCTGAGCTAAGAATAACTGAAACAGGAGTCATATATGTACTAGAGTCTCTGGATAAATACCAAATGGGAAACTTCTGGAAATCTGCTTTAATTATCACACATATACTCTCTTTCTCTCACTTAAGGTGGGAGTAGGAAGCAGAGTTGGTGTTTGTAAGTTTCTGCTATTATTAACAGTGCTGCAGGGACCAGCCATGTAACTGTATCTTTGCATTCTTGAAGGTGAGTTTTTGAGGATAAATTCCCAGAAATCTAGTGGCTGGGTTAGAGAGTCTGTACATTTAGTATTTTGATAAACAGGGCCAGCTTGATCTCAAAAGGTTGAAATAGTAGACACTATTGCTACCCTACCCAGATATCCTATACAGGCTAGTATATCCATTCTGTGACTTCTTTCCACCGCTCCCTCTGCACCCATCTGGGAGTCCCTCGTCTAAGAGGTCACACCCCCTGCCCACACAGTGGCCCACAGCCAGTGACTGTTATGGAAGTACATATCCATATTGTTACCTTTTCCCCTTTTCACAATTTTTGAAAATTAATGCATTTTATTCCTTTGCTAGTCTCAATTCCATTCCAAATAATATATATAGATATAGATATGTATCTCTGTATAAAACAAATACCGGAAATCGAGGCTAAATAAAAGAGGAAATTCCTTTTCTTGAGCCTTTCTTTCCCTATAGTATTTGAAATCCTTGGGGAAAGCAGTTACAAAACGAAAGGCTAAATTTAATTTTAAAAAATAGTTTAAACTATATTTAACTATCTAACTATATTTACCTGTATTTGGTTTCACCAATTAAACTTTCAGTTGATGATCTAATTTTGTCTTATCTCTAAAATAAATGCATTTCCATGACCTTTTCTATTCTGGAAGGTTTTATAGTATTAAAAGAAAAATGTGTTATTTGATTTTGATGTTTTTGAAATATTTCGTGTTGTTTTAGGTGTTTGTAATACTGATAACTTTAGTTTGTTATCTATTACAATTGACTATGGTCCATATGGTTTTATGGAGGCCTATAATCCAGGTATGTATAATTCCTTTGTGTGTGTGTATATGTGTATATATATCCATATGTAGGTGTGTGTATATATATGTATATATATGGATGTATATGGATCTATAAGCGGTTATAGATAGTACAGAATGTTGTTGCTATTGTTGCTCTTAGGTGCCGTCCAATCAGTTCTGACTCATATGTGCGACAGAATGAAACACTGCCTGGTCCTGCACCATACTTACGGTGGTTGCTATGTTTGAGCACATTGTTGCAACCACTGTGTCAGTCCATCTCTTTGAGGGTCTTCCCCCTTTTCACTGACTCTGTACTTTACCAAGCATGCTGTCTTTCTCCAGGAACTGGTACCTCCTAATGACATGTCTAAATACATGAAATGAAGTCTCGCCATCATTGTTTCTAAGGAGCATTCTGGTTGTACTTCTTCCAAGACAGATTTGTTCATTCTTCTGGCAGTGCCTGGTATGTTCAGTATTCTTTGCCAACACAACAATTCAAAGGCATCAGTTTTTCAGTGTTTTTAATTCATCGTTCAGCTTTTGGATGCATATGAGACGATTGAAAATACCGTGGCTTGAGTCAGGTGCACCTTAATCCTCAAAGTACCATCTTTGCTTTTTAGCACTTGAAAAAGATCTTTTGCAGATTTGCCCAACGCAATAGGTCATTTGATTTCTTGACTGCTGCTTCCATGGGTGTAGATTGTAGAGCTGAGTAGAATGAAATCCCTGACAATTTCAATCTTATCTCCATTTATCATGATGTTGCGTATTGGTCCAGTTGTGAGGATTTTTGTTTTCTTTATGTTGTGGTATAATCCATACTGAAGGCTGTGGTCGTTGATCTTCATTAGTAAGTGCTTCAAGTCCTCTTCACTTTCAGCAAGCAAGGTTTTATCGTCTGCATATCACAGGTTGTTAATAAGACTTCCTTCAATCCTGATGCTACCTTTTTCTTCATATAGTCTAACTTCTCAGATTATTTGCTCAGCATACAGATTGAATAAGTATGGTGAAAGGATACAATCTTGATGCCCACCTTTCCTGATTTTAAACCATGAAGTTATTCCCTGATTCTGTTTGAATGACTGCCTCTTGGTCCTACAGGTTCCTCAAGAGCACACGTAAGTGTTCTGGAATTGCCATTCTCTGCAATATTATCCATAATTTGTTATGATCCACATAATCGAATGCCTTTTTATAGTCTATAGAACACAGGTAAACATCTTCCTGGTCTCTGATTTCGGTCAGTGATGTCCCTTGTTCCCCGTCTTTGAATCAGGCTTGAATTTCCAGCAGTTCCCTGTCAGTGTACTGCTGCAGCTGCTTTTGAATGATCTTCAGCAAAACTTTACTTGAGCGTGATATTAATGATATTGTTTGATAATTTCCACATTTGGTTGGATCACGTTTCTTTGGAATGGGCACAAATATGGATGTCTTGCAGTTGGTGGGCCAGGTAGCTGTTTTCCAGATTTCTTGATATAGACAAGTAAGTGCTTCCAGTGTCACATCCATTTGTTGAAACATCTCAGTTGGTATTCTGTCAAGTTCTGAAGCCTTGTTTTTCGCCAGTGCCTTCAATGCAGCTTGGACTTCTTCCTTTAATACCTTGGTTCTTGAAAATATGCTTTGTTTTGAAATGGCTGAACATGAACCAAATCTTTTTGGTGCAGTTACTCTGTGTATTCCTCCCACCTTCTTTTGGTGCTTCCTGTGTCATTCAGTATTTTACCCATAGAATAATATTGCACCTGGAGGCTTCAATTTTTTCTTCATTTCTTTCAGCTTGAGAAATGCAGAGCATGCTCTTCCCTTTTGGTTTTCTATCTCCGGTCTTTGCACATGTCATCATAACACTTTACTTTTTAAGTTCATTATAATACTTCTAGATCCACCCTTTGAAATCTTCTGTTCAGCTCTTTCATGTCATCATTTCTTCCTTTTGCTTTAGCTATTCTGCGTTCAAAAGCCACTTTCAGAGTCTCTTCTAGCATCTGTTTTGGCCTTTTCTTTCTTTCTTGTCTTTTAAATGACCTTTTGTTTTCTTCACATATGATGTCTTTGATGTCATCCCACAAGTTATCTGGTCTTCAGTCATTAGCATTCAGTGCATCAAATCTGCCCTTGAGATGGTCTCTAAATTCAGGTGGGATATACTCAAAGTCATATGTTTTCGCTTGTGGACTTGATTTAATTTTCTTCAGCTTCAACTTGAACTTGCATATGAATAACTGATGGTCCGCTTTGCAATCAGCCCCTGGCCTTGTTCTGACTGATGATATTGAGCTTCCCCATTGTCTCTTTCCACAGATGTAGTGAATTTGATTCCGGTATATTCTTTCCGGTGAGGTCACCATGTTTAGTTGCTGTTCTGGTTCTTGAAAAAAGATTTTTGCAATGAATAAGTTGTTGGTCTTGTAAAATTTTATCATAGAACCTCTGGCGTCATTTCTATCACCAAGACCGTATTTTACAACTACTGATGTGTTTTGCTTCCAACGTTCGCATTTCAATCACCAGTAATTACCAATGCAAATTGATTGTGTGTTTGATCAGTTTTAGGCTGCATAAGTTGGTAAAAATATTCAATTTCTAATCTTTGGCATTAGTAGTAGAAAGAATTGTGTTCATTCATAAAACGGGCATTTTTATGTGTCCAGCCAATCTTCCAAGTGCCATAAGTTATAAAAAAATGAGTCCTTTATGGTCTTTGCCTTCAAGGAACTTACATATTACAAAAGATGACATGAAGTACACTTGTCTTCACTTATTGACTATTTCATTATCCGACCTTTCTCATTTTGACACTAGTAGGAAATCGACTAAGCAACTATTTTGTGCACTAAGAAAGAACATACATCTGGCAGCAACAAATGCTGAGGTACAAGGCAAGAGTAATGCTGGATGTGATGGTTAAAGTTATGTGCAACTTGGCTGGGCCATGATTCTCAGTGGTTTGGCAGTTATGTAATGATGTTGTCATCCTCTATTTTTTGATCTGACATGGACATTCTTTATTTTCGCATAACGCGAATTTTGCATAACCACCTGGTCGTTGGAACCTAACCATGTCAATAAGTGAGGAGAGGGTGTATGGTGTTGTAGTTAAGAGCATAGAATATGTTGTCAGACAGACATGTGTTTGAGCTCAGGTATCTTGACTCTTAATAGTTCTGTGCCCTTGGACAAGTCACTTAACCTATTACTTTACTTTTCTATAAAATGGAGGTAATAATAATATAATACCACCGGAGGGATCAGAGAAAGCTTTGTGGAGGACATGCTACTTGAGTTTGAGTTTGAAGTATGTGTAGGATCTGGAAGAAGAATAATGTGAGAAAAGGCTCCTGTGTGGTTAGCATTTTCCTGATTGGTTTTCCATCTATTAACAAAATGACTGATTAGGATTAAAAGTGTGGTCTTTGTTCATGTAACAGAGCAGAGTTAACTGGTCCTCAGAGATCTTCTCCCTTACTGCCAAGTCGTAAGTTGTCTATGGCACTTTTTCATTATTCTTTCTTAAGCAGAATGAGAAAAGACCAGAGATGGATGGATGGATAGATGGGCAGTCAGACGGACGAACGGATGGGCAGACAGACAGTTGAGATGGAAGGGAACCCATCAGCTTTTTAGTATTTAGTAAACTGTAGCCAGTGGAATTAGCTGTTGCCTTTCTCATTTGAGAAAGTTTCATAATACTTTGCTTCTCATCTTGACCTTCCCACAAGGATCTTCAGGGACATAAAATTTCCATCCGGAGATAGTTTATTGCTCCAATTTTCGCCTTGCTCATTCTTTACCTGTCCAGGGAATGGGAGAGTAGACCTGTAGTATAGTTTTGGCACTTTGTTTTTTTTTTTTGTATTCTCAAATGGTGCCATCAGCTTAGGCATTATATAATTATGATTAGAACCAAGCTTGTTGATTATTTTTTAATTCTAATTGCCACCAATATTTCACTTGCTTTGCCCCTCATTTTTTAACCTTACACCATTGGATTCCCAATGGATGTTGTATTTATTACTTGAAAGGTTATATATGTATTTCTTATAGTAAAATAATATATTTAAATTATCACAAGAATATTTGCAAATAATAAGACTTATGCATCTGGGATTTTTAGTTCTGAAGAAGGAAAATAGCGGCTCAGATAACCTGGAAATTCCTTTTTTTTAGTTTAAAACATTTTATTTCATATTATACATGCTTTTTAAAAAAAGGTAGGAACATTTACGGTAACACCACTTGACACTGAAGAACCTTACGCTGAGTTCCTGAAGGACCTTGAAAATCAGTTAAAAATGTTTTGCTTTCACATAGTCTTTTTCATGGCTGCTTGTGTCATGCTGAAGAGATAAGCTTCATAGATTATTTTTAAAAAGTAATAATTGTTCTGGAAAACAAAACCAATAGATGCAAGGAATGTGAATTGGTTGGGGGAAACAAAAGGCTTCCTTCATCTTGGAGCGGAACTGGCGTTTTGATACTAAGACGCTAATCTCTGCCTGTTGGCTCCCAAAACTGGTAGTTTTTAATTCCATATGTGAGTGTTAAGTAGAGCTGAAAGAAAGGCTGAGCAGTCTGCTGCTGGTGTTCCGTGGTCGGTATGTGAAGTAGCAAGTGCTCACTGTGTTCAGCACAGATGGGAACCCCAGCCATGTGGCAGAATAAAACTAAGTTTACTCACGAAAAGGCTGGGTCTGTTGCATGAAGAACATATTAGTCCTCAGCAGATGGATGGACTGGGGGAAATGTTCCAAGTTGGTGGTTCTCAAAGTTTAATTAAGAGATTGCTGGTAGTTCTTAAGGTCCCCCACATATACCACAATGTTTATACTCTGTTTTTCATATAAATCAATAATTTACTTGCAGTATGCTTCGTTGGTATCTCACCAAAGCTAGTATAATTCTTCCCGTTAGTTAGGGAAAGTTTTTTGGCTTTGCCACATGCGCAGCAGTTACACTGGTAGTCTCCGGGCTCTTCTGCCTGGCTAAGGGGGAAGAGAGAACCACTGGCCTAATCAATGGATTCATGGTTTATAAATTCTAGTGATTTCTTCCTCCCACCCAAATCTTTACAGCTTTAACAGTTCACCCACATTTCACATTTCCCCTTCATCCCTCTTGGCACTCCACGCAAAGTTGGCATTATTCTTATGCAGTGGAAAAGAGTGATGTTTTGTTCACAAGTAGCCACTAAGTCCCTGTGCATGAGACTCTGAAAGTCTAGATTAGTTCCCATACATTGCTGGTTAGAAGTTACATTTATGTTCCCTCCATTCCCTGTGTGCCTTTGACTTTTTGCCATGTTCTAGACAACATCTTCCTAATTAACTGTTAGAAAGCATTCTAGCAGTCTGTTTTTAGTCTTCACCTGTTGTTAGGATAAAATCTCAGAGTCTTTGGAACAAAATGATCTTAATGGAATGAGTCACAAAAAATATGGATCCTTTAAATTCAAACTTAAGTTTTTTTTCTTCAGTGCTTATGGAAAAGAAATTTACAGATGTCCTTTCTTAGTCTTCTTGAATTTATCATGAGTAGCTTTTCTTAAAAGGCGGAAATTTTTTTATCCTGATTTTTTTTTATGAATTAGTAAGGCTCAGTCATTTGTCTATCTTATATCAGATTGGTATTATGCTTTCACACTCAGATGCTCTGATTTCTTTAATTTTTTAGTTGTATTTTAGATGAAGGTTTACAGAGCAAACAAGCTTCTCATTAAACAATTAATACACATACTGTTTTGTGACA
The DNA here is from genome assembly GCF_030014295.1 of Loxodonta africana. NCBI lineage: Eukaryota > Metazoa > Chordata > Mammalia > Proboscidea > Elephantidae > Loxodonta > Loxodonta africana. Next base: position 168,644,151 of record NC_087345.1, on the reverse strand, counting down.
TTGGTTGCCAACCCCACGATATGTAAACACTCTCCCCTTCTCAACCTTGGGTTCCCCATTACCAGCTTTCCTGTTCCCTCCTGCCTTCTCATCCTTGTCCCTGGGCTGGTGTGCCCATTTAGTCTTGTTTTATGGGCCTGTCTAATCTTTGGCTGACGGGTGAACCTCAGGAGTGACTTCATTATTGAGTTAAAAGGGTATCTGGAGGCCATATTCTCAGGGTTTCTCCAGTCTCTGTCAGGAAGGGGGGGAAGCAGTGGAGGGCCTAGGTAGGAGGGAGAAGGAAAAAGAGAAGGGAAGAGATAAAGAAAAATATAAAATATGGCACTGAGGGAGCTGGCCTGTGGGAGTGGCATAGACCTGGGGAGGCTATATGCCAGAGGCTTACCAGACAAGTGATACAGCACAGGCCACCAAGAAGTTGAGGGTGGTACATGGGGCTGGGTGGATGGGAGAGAGAAAAGGTAGAAAGGAGGAGAGAGAGGAGAAACAATAACAACAACACCAAAAAGACCAAAAAACAAACAGACAATAAATAAATAAAATGGTGCCAAGGGAGCTTGTCGATAATGGTAGTGCAGACCTGGGGAGGCCGCATGCAGTGACTCTCCACCTGAGCTGTGCAGCACAGCCCCTCCAGAAGGAGCTGGGGTGGTGCACAAGGCTGGGTGAGTGGGAGAAAGGAAAGGAGAGAGAGAAAAAAAAAATACAGAAGAAAAGAAAAAAACAAACCAAAAAATCACAGCCCATCAAGAAGGGGAGGGGATGGTATGCAGGGCTATCTGGGAGGGAAAAAGGAAAGGAGAGAGAGTGAAGCAACATAAAAGGCCAAGAAAGAATATTTATTTAAGAAAAGCAAACAAATAAACAAAAACAAAAGAACAAAACAACTGAATCAAAAAATTACAGCCTGTCAAGAAGAGGAGGGGATGGTACACAGGGCTAGCTGGATGGGAGAAAGAAAAGGAAGGAAGGGAGAGAGAGAAAAACAACAAAAAAGCCCCCCCTCAAAAAAACAAAGCAAACAAACCAAACAATCACAGCCTGTCAAGAAGGGGAGGGGATGGCATATGGGGCTAGCTGGGCGGGAGAAAGAGAATGAAGAAAGGGAGAGAAAGTGAAAAGTAACAATAACAAAATCTTATAAAACAAAAATACAAACAAAAAAAAACAAACAAGCAAACAAGGAGGGGGCCGAGATGGCTGACTAGGTAGATGCTACCTCGGATCCCTCTTGCAACAAAGACTCTGAAAAACAAGTGAATCAATCACATACGTGACAATCTACGAACCCTGACCATCAAACACAGATGTAAAGAGTTGACCTAAGTGACAGAGACTCAGCCAGTGCCAGCAGGGTGCACACTGATGTAGCTAATGAGAGAAAGAGCAACCACGGGGAAGCAGCAACTGTTCTCGGAGCCTGGAGCCAGCGTCCCAGTCAGAAAAACTTGGCCCCGGGCTTTGGACTGGGTGCAGGGGAGCTGAGCATGGCATCCTGAGATGGTGCAAACACGAGATGCAGCCCTACCCAACAGAAGTGACCTCGGGGGAAGCCCAGCCAGTGAACGCAGGCAGCGCGGTGACGCGGCTGACAGGAAGAGAAGTAACCGGGAGGTAGCGACTGGTTTTGGAGCCTGGAGCGTGGCGTCCCAGCCAGGGAACCTTGGTGCTGTGCTTTGGACGGGCTGCGGAGGAACTGACCATGGCTTCTGAGACAGCATAAACACAGGACGTGGGCCTGACCCTCGGGGGCAGTCTCGACCCAGCCAACGCACGCAGGCTACACACCTTTCGGGAATCTCAGATAAAACAGTTATCACCAAGCAAAATAAGTAACTTTGTCTATATTCCTGGGTGCTGCTCTCTCCTATCTATCTGATCCCTCCCCTCCCCTTCCCAGGTGGCTTCATTAACATTGGAATTTCCTGGGCCAGAGAGTGAAGTGCTCTGCGTTTTTTTTTTTTTTTTTTTTTGTCTTTTGCTAACCCATTCTCCTGGCCTGAGAGAAGCAGCTACAAAAAACCCAGGGACCAAAAATCCTTCCCCGACTTCCCGAAATTGGACTAAAAATACAGAACTGGCTCTAGCCAAGCATATGAGATCCAAAGTCTTGGGCTTTCATCCGTGCAGGGAACAAGGTGGCTATCGTAATGCAAAGGCAATGCTGATAGTGATCTGACTGTAATTGTTTTAGCGGATTACTGGAAAGACAAGTTTCCCAGGTCTGATATCTCTACCTATTAAACAGAGCCCTCACTGACCCACAATGGGGAACTGAGGGCTGAAGCTCCAGCCAAACCACCTAGCCTCCTGCCATAGGGGTCTGAGGATAGTTACACCTACCAATCTGTAGAGGTACTTGCATTGGGTGCCTAAGGTACAGCTGCAGAGCCCACCCACCAAAGTGCTTTAGGAATAGAGACACACCTACCTCACTGGCACTTGGGGGAAGCCTGTCAGCATCCTGCCCCCCCCGGAGTGTGACCCCCTGCTGCTACCAGAATCAGGTGCACACAACTATCACCACTGCTCCTCTAAGTGAATAGGTGACAGTCTGCACCACACACTTGGTGACCCAAAATCAGATTCTACTCAAGAATAGTGAATGGACTCTTAGGCTTATATATCTGGTAACAGCCCAAACCAGCTGGTAATAGGACATAAGTGATTCAAAGGCTACAGCAATCAAGACAGCACAATCTAGTAGCCCATCTACGTATATTGAAAGAAAACAAAACAAGATCAGACTCAGTGAGCAAATACAGAATAAATCACTACGATATCTTAGTGATGGCTCAGAGACAGCAGTCGATATCAAACCACATACAGAAGCAGACCATGATTGCTTCTGTAAACAACTCCCCAAATTAAAGAATGAAAATTTTTCCCAAATGAAGATACAATCCTGGAATTGCCAGATGCAGAATATAAAAAACTAATTTGCAGAATGCTTCAAGACATCAGGGATGACCTCATAAATGAAATAAGGCAATCTACAGAAAAAGCCAAATAACACAGTGATAAAGCAGTTGAAGAACTCAAAAAGATTATTCAAGAACATAGTGGAAAAATTAATAAGCTGCAAGAATCCATAGAGAGACAGCATTCAGAAATCCAAAAGATTAACAGTAAAATTACAGAATTAAGCAATAGGAAGTCAGAGGAGCAGAATCGAGCAATTGGAATGCAGAGTGGGGGAGTGGGAGGATAAAGCAATTGACACCAATATAAAAAAAAATTTATAGTTGAAGAAAAATCAGATAAAAGAATTAAAAAAAATGAAGAAAGCCTAAGAATCATGTGGGACTCTATCAAGAAGAATAACTTGTGTGTGATTGGAGTTCCAGAACAGGGAGGGATAACAGAAAATACAGAGAGAATAGTTGAAGATCTGTTGGCAGAAAACTTCTTGACGTCATGAAGGACGAAAGGATATCTATCCAAGATGCTCATCAAACCCCATATAAGATTGATCCGAAAAGAAAATCACCAAGACATATTGTCATCAAAGTTGCCAAAACCAAAGATGAAGAGAAAATTTTAAAAGCAACCAGGGATAAAAGAAAGGTCTCCTACAAAGGGGAATCAATAAGAACAAGTTGAGACTGCTCAGCAGAAACCATGCAGTCAAGAAGGCAATGGGATGACATATATAGAGCACTGGAGGAGAAAAACTGCCAGCCAAGGATCATTCATCCAGCGAAACTGTCTCTCAAATATGAAGGTGAAATTAAAACATTTACAGATAAACAGAAGCTTAGAGAATTTGCAAAAACCAAACCAAAGCTACAAGAAATACTAAAGGAAATTGTTTGGTCAGAAAATCAGTAATATCAGATAACAACACAAGGTCACAGACCAGAACATCCTGATATCAACTCATATAGGGAAATCACAAAAACAAGTTAAGATTAATTTTAAAAAGAAAAGAATGCTCAAAACAGGGAATCATTGAAGTCATTATGTAAAAGATCACAATAATCAAAAAAAGGGACTAAATACAGGAGGCATAGAACTGCCATACGGAGAAGGAAACAAGGCGATATAGGACGATACAAGCTAGGTTTTTACTTAGAAAAATAGGGGTAGATATTAAAAAAAAAAATTTTTTTTTATTAAGGTAACCACAAAGAGGTCTAACAATTCCATAACTCAAAATAAAAACCAAGAAAACATAACCACTCAGCAAGCATAAATTCAATTACTATGAAAATGAGGATCTCACAATTTATACAGAAAAACGTCTCAGCACAAAAAAGTAAGAGGAAAAATGAAATTGTCAACAACACACACAAAAAGGCATCAAAATGACAGCACCAAACACTTACTTATCTATAATTACGCTGAATGTAAATGGACTAAATGCACCAATAATGAGACAAAGAGTCTCAGACTGGATGAAGAAACACGATCCATCTATAAACTGCGTATAAGAGACACACCTTAGACTTAGAGACAAAAAGAAACTAAAACTGAAAGGATGGAAAAAAATATATCAAGCAAACAACAATCAAAAAAGAGCAGGAGTAGCAATATTAATTTCTGACAAAATAGACTTCAAAGTTAAATCCACCACAAAGGATAAAGAAGGACACTACGTAATGATTAAAGGGACAATTGATCAGGAAGATATAACCATATTAAATATTTATGCACCCAATGACAGGGCTGGAAGATACATAAAACAAATTTTAACGGAACTGAAAAGTGAGATAGACACCTCCACAATTATAGTAGGAGACTTCAACACACCACTTTTGGAGAAAGACAGGACTTCCAGTAAGAAGCTCAATAGAGGTATGCAAGACCTAATTGCTACAATCAACCAACTGATCTCATAGACTTATACAGAACACTCCGCCCAATAGCTTCAAAGTATACTTTTTTTTCTAGTGCACATGGAACATTCTCTAGAATAGATCACATATTCGGTCATAAAACAAACCTTTGCAGAATCCAAAACATCGAAATATTACAAGGCATCTTCTCAGACCACAAGGCCATAAAAGTGGAAATCAATAACAGAAAAATCACAGAAAAGAAATCAAATACTTGGAAACTGAACAATACCCTGCTCAAAAAAGACTGGGTTATAGAAGACATTAAGGAGGGAATAAAGAAATTCATAGAATGCAATGAGAATGAAAACACTTCCTATTAGAACCTCTGGGACACAGCAAAAGCAGTGCTCAGAGGTCAATTTATATCAATAAATGCACACATACATAAAGAACAAAGAGGCAAAATCAGAGAACTGTCCCTACAACTTGAACAAATAGAAAGTGAGCAAAAAAAGAATCCATCAGGCACCAGAAGAAAACGAATAATAAAAATTAGAGCTGAACTAAATGAATTAGAGAACAGAAAAACAATTGAAAGAATTAACAAAGTCAAAAGCTGGTTCTTTGAAAAAAATCAACAAAATTGATAAACCATTGGCCAGACTGACTAAAGAAATACAGGAAAGGAAACAAATAACCCGAATAAGAAACGAGATGGGCCATAGCACAAGAGACCTAACTGAAATTTAAAAGAATCATATCAGATTACTACGAAAAATTATACTCTAACAAACTGGCAAACCTAGAAGAAATGGATGAATTCCTAGAAAAACACTACCTACCTAAACTACCACAATCAGAAGTAGAACAACTAAATAGACCCATAACAAAAAAAAGAGATTGAAAACGTCATCAAACAACTCCCAACAAAAAAAAGCCCTGGCCCGGATGGCTTCACTGCAGAGTTCTACCAAACTTTTAGAGAAGAGTTAACACCACTACTACTAAAGATATTTTAAAGCATAGAAAATGATGGAATACTACCTAACTCATTCTATGAAGCCACCATATCCCTGATACCAAAAGCAGGTAAAGACACCACAAAAAAAAATTACAGACCTATATCCCTCATGAACATAGATGCAAAAATCCTCAACAAAATTCTAGCCAATAGAATTCAACAACATATCAAAAAAATAATCCACCACGACCAAGTGGGATTTATACCAAGTGTGCAAGGCTGGTTTAATATTAGAAAAACCATTAATGTAATCCACCATATAAATAAAAACAAAAGACAAAAACCACATGATTTTATCAATTGATGCAGAAAAGGCATTTGACAAAGTACAACACCCATTCATGACAAAAACTCTCAGCAAAATAGGAATTGAAGGAAAATTGCTCAACATAATAAAGGGCATCTATACAAAGCCAACAGCCAACATCATTCTAAATGGAGAGAGCCTGAAAGCATTTCCCTTGAGAACGGGAACCAGACAAGGATGCCCTTTATCACCGCTCTTATTCAACATTGTGCTAGTGGGCCTAGTCAGAGCAATTAGGCTAGACAAAGAAATAAAGGGCATTCGGATTGGCAAGGAAGAAGTAAAATTATCTCTATTTGCAGATGACGTGATCTTATACACAGAAAACCCTAAGGAATCCTCCAGAAAACTACTGAAACTAATAGAAGAGATCGGCAGAGTCTCAAGTTATAAAATAAACATACAAAAATCACTTGGATTCTTCTACATCAACAAAAAGAGCATCGAAGAGGAAATCACCAAATCAATACCATTCACAGTAGCTCCCAAGAAGATAAAATACTTAGGAATAAATCTTATCAAAGATGTAAAAGACCTATACAAAGAAAACTGCAAAGTACTAGTGCAAGAAACTAAAAGGGACCTACATGAGTGGAGAAACATACCTTGCTCATGGATAGGAAGACTGAACATAGTAAAAATGTCTATTCCACGAAAAGTCATCTATACATACAATGCACTTTCGATCCAAATTCCAATGACATTTTTTAATGTGATGGAGAAACAAATCACCAACTTCATATGGAAGGGAAAGAAGCCCCAGATAAGTAAAGCATTACTGAAAAAGAAGAAAGTGGGAGACCTCACTCTACCTGATTTTAGAACCTATTATACAGCCACAGTAGTCAAAACAGCCTGGTACTGGTACAACAACAGGCACATAGACCAATTGTAGAGAATTGAGAACCCAGATATAAATCCATCCACATATGAGCAGCTGATATTTGACAAAGGCCCAGTGTCAGTTAATTGGGGAAAAGACAGTCTTTTTAACAAATGGTGCTGGCATAACTGGATATCCATTTGCAAAAAAATGAAACAGGACCCATACCTCACACCATGCACAAAAATTAACTCCAAGTGGATCAAAGACCTAAACATAAAGACTAAAACGATAAAGATCATGGAAGAAAAAATAGGGACAACGTTAGGAGCCCTAATACAAGGCATAAACAGAATACAAAACATTACTAAAAATGACGAAGAGAAACCAGATAAGTGGGAGCTCCTAAAAATCAAACACCTATGGTCATCTAAAGACTTCACCAAAAGAGTAAAAAGACCACCTACAGACTGGGAAAGAATTATCAGCTATGATATCTCCAACCAGCGCCTGATCTCTGAAATCTGTATGATTCTGTTAAAACTCAACTACAAAAAGACAACCCAATCAAAAAGTGGGCAAAGGAGATGAACATGCACTTCACTAAAGAAGATATTCAGGCAGCTAACAGATAGATGAGAAAATGCTCTCGATCATTAGCCATTAGAGAAATGCAAATTAAGACTACGATGAGATTCCATCTCACTCCAACAAGGCTGGCATTAATCCAAAAAACACAAAATAATAAATGTTGGAGAGGCTGCGGAGAGATTGGAACTCTTACACACTGCTGGTGGGAATGTAAAATGGTACAACCACTTTGGAAATCTATCTGGCGTTATCTTAAACAGTTAGAAATAGAACTACCATACAACCCAGAAATCCCACTCCTCAGAATATACCCTAGAGAAACAAGAGCCTTCACAGAAACAGATATATGCACACCCATGTTTATTGCAGCACTGTTTACAATAGCAAAAAGCTGGAAGCAACCAAGGTGTCCATCTATGGATGAATGGGTAAATAAATTGTGGTATATTCACACAATGGAATACTACGCATCGATAAAGAACAGTGACGAATCTGTGAAACATTTCATAACATGGAGGAACCTGGAAGGCATTATGCTGAGTGAAATTGGTCAGATGGAAAAGGAGAAATATTGTACATGATCACTATTATAAGATCTTGAGAAATAGTATAAACTGAGAAGAACACATTCTTTTGTGGTTACGAGCGGGGGGGAGGGAGGGAGGGTGGGAGAGGGTTATTTACTGATTAGTTAGTAGATAAGAACTACTTTAGGTGAAGGGAAGGACAAAATACGGGGAAGGTCAGCTTGACTGGACCAAAAGCAAAGAAGCTTCCAGGATAAACTGAAGCTTCGAAGGTCAGCGGAGCAAGGGCGGTTTGGGGTTTGGGGACTATGGCTTAAGGGGACTTCTAAGTCAATTGGCAAAATAAATTCTATTATGAAAACATTCTGCATCCCACTTTGAAGTGTGGCATCTGGGTCTTAAATGCTAACAAGCGCCCATCTAAGATGCATGAATTGGTCTCAACCCACCTGGATCAAAGGGGAATGAAGAACTCCAAGGTCACACGATAACTATGAGCCCAAGAGATAGAAAAGGCCACATGAGCTAGAGACTTACATCATCCTGAGACCAGAAGAACTAGATGGTGCCCGGCCACAACCGATGACTGCCCTGACAGGGAGCACAACAGAAAACCCCTGAGGGAGAAGGAGATCAGTGGGATGCAGACCCCAAATTCTCAGAAAAAGAGCAGACTTAATGGTCTGACTGAGACTGGAAGAATCCCAGCGGTCATGGTCCCCAAACCTTCTGTTGGCCCAGGACAGGAACCATTCCTGAAGACAATTCATCAGACATGGAAGGGACTGGACAATGGGTTGGAGAGAGTTGCTGATGGAGAGTGAGCTACTTGTATGAGGCGGACACTTGAGACTGTGTTGGCATCTTCTGTCTGGAGGGTAGAGAGGGTTAGAAACTGGCAAAGCGGTCGTGAAAGGAGAAACCAGAAGGGGGGATAGGGCTGACTCATTAGGGGAGAGTAAATGGGAGCATGTAGTAAGGTGTATATAAGCTTATATGTGACAGACTGACTTGACTTGTAAATTTTTACTTAAAGCACAATAAGAATTATTTTTAAAAAAACAAAAACAAGCATACAAAACAAATTGTTCTGAAGGGGCTGGACAGTGGGGGCAGGGTGGACTAAGGCAGCAGTGAGCTAGTGTCTTTCAGGCTGAGCAACTGTGGCCTGTTGGCAAGCAGCGAAGGCCTTGCAGAGGTAAGAAGATGAGGGGTGAGAGTGCGTGTATCCCTAGTTACTGGGTGCTCTGTCTCCTGCTTGGTGATCCATGAATTTGCCTTCCTTTACTCCCTCTCTGGAGTTCTTTGGCGGCTGTAGCCCAAGATGGTGAATCCAGTCACGTTATGGGACCTCCACTCCGTAGCTCTCCTTGTTTTCTGTTCTCTGTCAGTTTCTTATTCCATTTGGTGCTTGATCGAGTTCTTTATTCCTTCGTTTGTTCTTTAGGGTTCCAGGATTGTCGTTTGTATCTGTTTTACTTGGTTTTTTGGGTCTTTGCTGCAGAGGGAAGGCATGGTGTTTCTGTCTGTAGTGTCGTGTTGGTTCCACCTCCAGATAACCTGGAAATTATTGTAGCTTAAAAAGGTATTCCTCTATTAGGCAAATACTCATATTTTAAAAGTTTTTAGTGTGTATAAATATTAGTGTTTGGACTGCTTTTAAGTTAAATATTTAATGTCAGGGAGATTTTTATCTAATAAATGTAAATTTATTAACTTTAAGTATAAACTTAAAAATGAACACTCTATTTATTACAGTTATCCCCACTGTAAAACTATAGTATTTTGTTTTAAACAGATTTTGTGCCAAACACATCTGATGATGAGAAAAGATATAAAATAGGAAATCAAGCCAATATTGGGATGTTTAATTTGCACAAGTTGTTGCATGCTCTAAACCCATTACTGGATCCTAGGCAAAAGCAGTTGTAAGTAAATTTTAAATCTACTAATTAAATCTGTATAAAAATATATTTTATAACTATCAGGTTTTGAAAAGCATTGTTATATTTTTGTCTTTTTAATAAGGAAGGCGTTTCAGGGTATATCTTTTTCTCTAATACAATTTTGGCTTTTTTCCATAGTTATTTGAATAGTGTTTTCCTATTTATTCTTTTTAGATATTATGAAATTTTAGTTTATTTCCTCTTTGATCCAAGGGTTATTTAGGACTTTGTTTCTTAATTTCTGAATAATTATTTTGTCCACATTTTTACAATCGAAAGGATGTATTTGGTAAAATCTCTACTTTTCAAAACATGTTAAGGTTTCTTTGTGGTAAAACATGATACATTTTTTATGACCATACCAAAAAAATGTATATTCACTCAGCAAAGGTTTTAATACATATCAAATTGAGTGTATTGATTTTATTATTCAAGCTCTTTATAACCCCATTTTTAATGTATTCGCTAAGTTTGATTCTTAAGAGATATGTGTCAAAATCTCCCACTTTAATTGTATTTTTATTGTTATTTTTTCTAATTGTTTTAAATTTACGTGTTTTGCTGCCAAATTATTGGCACATAAGGTTTTTTTACTTATATTTTCTAAAAAAAACTGTGCCTTTTATCCAAACATAATGGCCCCCTTTATCCTGTTTAATGGTTTTAACACTTAGTTTCAGCATATCTGATATTAATATTGCCATTCGTGCTTGCTTTTTGCTGAGTTTGTCTTAAATCTCATTTTATTTTTTTACCTTTCTTTGTCATTTTTTAAAGTTTGTTTCCTTTACAAACAAACATATAGCCAAGTTTTAATCCAATCTTAAATGTTTTCGTTTATTATAACAATGAGTATACTTGATTGTATTTCTTCTAGCTTACATTGTACATTATTTTACTTGGTTTGTTTGCTACTTCTGTTTTTCCAATTTGAGCTGTTCATCCATTTCAACACTGTTATTTGGAAACTACTGCATTTTTTTAAATTCTAGTTTTGTACCATTCTCTGTACTATTACATGAAACCAGTTTCTAAATATTTTTGCTCACTAAGATTCTATTTGCCCATTGCTTTCTCTTCTAAAGCTGAGACCTTTAGAATGTTTTTGTGTTTTTACCTGTAATTACCCAGCTGCTCGAGTTTGGTAAGACAGCTGAGTATTTTGAATTTCAGACTGTTGTTGGGTTTTCCCTTGAAGCATATCTCATCTGTTTTAAGAATCTTTGCTTTCAACATGTCCCCTCCCCCTACACATCCTCATTTTGAGTCATTTCACTGCCTACCACCATTTCTTCTCATGGCCCCATATCTTGAAGTGTCTGACCTGATTACTTCCTTTTGTATTCCACTCACATGGGGTATATAGGTATTGTCCAAGTCCTTGCACAACCATTAATATTTTTATTTTACTCTTACAGATGAGTGGTATCTAGTATATTAGAATATGAATTCAGCTGTATATGACAGAAACCCAAAATATAGTATCTTGAACAAGATGTACTTTTGTCTCACATAAAATTTTGGTGGTAGATAATTCAGGGTTGGTATGGAGGCTTAGCATTTGTCTGGGTCCCACGCTGCTTCTAGCTTTCCGTTCCACCATCCATGGATGTGGTCCTCATGGTCTGAGATGGGCTGCATCTCTCTCGTCCCTAGTCCATGTAGCAGCATGCGGAAAGAAGAGGTTAGTCCCCACTATTGAAGGATGCATTTCACAATTTATACACATCACTACTCTAATTTCACTTTACCCATTCCAGTGTGTTCGAGTTGATTCTGACTCATAGAGACCTTATGAGTAGAACTGCCCCATAGGGTTTCCAAGGCTGTAAATCTTTACAGAAGCTGACTTCCACATCTTTCTCCTGCAGAGTGGCTGGTAGGTTCGAACTGTGAACCTTTTGATTAGAAGCTGAGTGTTTTAACCACTGCACCACCAGGGCTCTTTCATTTCACATTACCTGTTGCCGTAGAGTCGATTCCAACTCATAGCGACCCTATATGACAGAGTAGAACTGCCCCATAGGGTTTCACAGGAGTGCCTGGTGGATTCTAACCACCGATCTTTTGGTTAGCAGCTGTAGCTCTTAGCCACTATGCCACCAGGTCATTTCATATTAAAAAATATTAGTCAGTATTTAATTTTACGACCATATCTAATGTGGTGGCCTTATATGGTATCTATTTAGCTCAACTGGAAGTATATTTCCAAGAGTACCCTTCCCTGCATAGTTACTGATTAGGTTGGCCACAGAGGAATTTGTGAGTTCTGGAAGGAAGAAGTAAAGCAGCAGTATGTTTACACTCAGAAGGCTGGTGCAGGGACAGATAGTGGTACAGCTCAGGTTGTTGTTAATCTGCTGGCTCATCTTGTTGACGTGGGGAGGCAACCAGGGCCACAGCTCCTGCAGCTCCCTCTGGATCGCTTCCTTCAGCTTCTCTGAATCCTGACCCAGGAGCATGTCCAGCTTGGCAGTGAAGGGCACGAGCTTATCTTGTAGGTTACCTGCATCATTGAGCTTGGAAGCCTGAGAAATAGCCATGGTTTTAGTTTGTCTTCGTGGGCTCTGGTTTGTCCTTGGTCTCTCCCACTTCATGTTTAATTTCTTTTATGACTGTGGCATCTTCTCTGCTGACTTTGGGCCCATTCAGGCCCAATACCAGATGCAGAGCAATAATATTATGTATATTGCCTAACCATCTCTAACAGTTACATAAGTTCAGGTTCCTAAAGTAAATCCCTTTTTCTGTAATGCTCATAGTGGTTCTGTTTCTCTGATTGAACTGTAACTGATACACCCTGTCCGGAAAGTTGTCTTCTCTTATTTGTTTAAGTATCGCATTTCCCCTATCAATTTCTTTTTGTGCTTCTGCTTGGGTTTTATGAATCTTCAGTCGGTTTTCCAAGTGACATTTCCTCTACTTGATTTTTTAGGCCACTATGAGTCGGAATCGACTTGATGGCAGTGGGTTTTTTTTTTTTTTAATTCGAGACTCAAGAGTAAACATCTCTCCCAATTCACCTACTGACTTTCCACCCATTAACTGGGTGGATAAAAAAAAAAACCAAACCCATTGCCGTTGAGTTGATTCCTTCACATAGCAACCCTATAGGACAGAGTAGAACTGCCCCTTAGGATTTCCCAGGAGCACCTGGTGGATTCCAACTGCCGACCTTTTGGTTAGCTGCTGAACTCTTAGCTGCTGTGCCACCAGGGTTTCCAACTGGGTGGATAAGTCTTTCTAATTTAGGCACAAAATATTACAAAACCTATGTACCTGCAGACTTAATCCATACTCTCCAGATTAGCTTTTACCTGTAATAAAGTTGAAATTTTTCTGACATCATTGTGTGATGTCGGATATATTCTGAACTTAGGTTGAGGAAAAAACAGTACCTGGTTGCCTTTTGTAAACAATAGAGTAAATAATAGACAACGTTGTAATGTTTATATTTAGTTACTGAAAATTAAATATCTTACGTATGTATATAAAAAAGCATGAATGACAAGCTGAGTGCATTTATAGTTACATAGAATGTTAAGATATTGATTGAACCACCAGACTCTGGCACCTTGAGGCACTGACCACATTTCATTTATTTTTGTCTCTAGTGTATTTGCTGGAAGATATAACATATTTCTCCTTCCATTCACCACCAAAATAAAAAATTTTACTGTGTCCAGTAGAACAAGAACCCAGCTGGAAAGCAAGTCATATAGTGATTTTATTATCCCCAGTCAGTAATAAAAAAAACTACCAAAATAACGGTAAAAATTTTACATCCCGTTTGTGGTTTCCTTAATTAGTTTAATTTTAAAAATATATTGATAATACAGCCATTATAGTTCAAAATGAAAGTGTTGTGAAAAGGTATTTATTAAGCAGCGTTGCTCCCATCCTTGTCTCTACCAATTTTGTACCCCTTTACCTTGTAGAGCTCATTCTTTTTTTTTTTTCCTTGCGCTTTAGGTGCAAGTTTACAGCCCAAGTTAGTTTCTCATACAAAAATTTATACATGTGACTCTACTTGCTCTCCCTGTAATGTGACAGCACACTCCTCCTTTCCACCCTGGATTTCCCATGTCCGTTCCACCAGCTCCTGTCCCTTTTTGCCTTCTCATCTCACTTTCAGACAAGAGCTGCCTATTTAGTTTCGTGTATTTTTTTTTTTTTTTTATCTACTTGAACTAAGAAGCACACTCTCATTTTTTAACAAATATTTATTGGGTATCTAGGTGTTCAGTATGTGCCAGGCACTGTTCTAAGTGCACTGAATAAAACAGCCAAAAATGTGTGCCCTCGTGGAGCTTGCTTCTGATGGGAGAGACAATCAATAAACAGTTATATAATGTATTAGGAGATAAGTACTATGGAGAAAGAGAATATGGGATAGGGAATACAGGAAAGGGGGCGTTTGCAGTTTTTAAAAGGGTGGTTAGTGAAGACCTTACTTAATTAAGCAAAGGCTTGAAGGAGTTGCAGGAGCAAGCCATACGGATATCTGGGGGAGGAGCACTACAGGCAAAGGGACAGCCTGTGCAGAGGCCCTGAGGTGGGGGCGTGCCTTGTATGTTGAAGAAATAGCAGAAAAGGCCAGTGTGGCTGCAACAGAGTGAGCAAGGGGAAGAGTGTAGGAGATGAGGTCAGAAAGGTAAAAGGCACGAGGCTTCAGACTGTTAGACTTTTGTGTAATTTAAAATACATGTAATAATGTTAATAAATATAAATTCAGTCTGTTTCAAGATAGGTTTAAGGTTAAAACTCTTTAATTTTTATGCTTTTAAGAGTCCATTATTGTATTGAATAAGGTATTTGTAATGCATTATTTTGGGTTTAAGATATTTTTTAAAAATATATCCCAAAACCAGTTACATAATAATGAAACTCTTTTGGTATTATGAAGACAGATAGATATTTATCCTATAAGCTGATTGTATGTAGTGATGTTTCCAAAGTGATGTGGTTACATCTGCACTTTAATACATTTATATTGACAGTTTTCTTGAAGATATGATATCTAATTAAGCCACTAAGCCAGAATCAGTAGCATGTAATCTCCATGCTCTTTAACACATGAGAGGGTTCCCTTTGTTCTCATAAAATGTAAGTCAAGAATGCTAATTTTAAATCAAGGTTTAACTCACCTTCATTTTTTTTTCCCTCATAGAGCTGCTCAGATACTTGGCAGGTACCCTGCTCTTTATTATACAAGGTTTGTCATTTTTGAATACAGATATTAAAGCATCCTGGTTATTTTGAGGACAAAATTTTTAGAAGAGTAAGAATTTTAATAATGAATTGAATTGACATTTCTCCTTTTAGGTTTAGAGAACTGTTCAAAGCCAAGTTGGGATTCCTGGGAGAACAGGAGGGCGATGATGATTTAATTGCGTTTCTCTTACATGTGAGTTTATCATTTTGTGGATTTTTTTCTGATTAACATTTGAATTACTATTCAGTGCATTTTTAAAAATATGTTTAATGGTTGTTATTTAATCATAATTAAAACTATTAAAAAAGAGATTATTTAGATTCAGTTTTTGTTATGTTTGTGTAAGTAGAATTGATAACTTTGATATTTTCTTACTAGGTTTCCTGCTAGAATTGAGTCCTCAGCACATTTTTGAATAATTTATGTATACATATGTAATTATTTTCATTAGCTCATGGAAAAAACAGAAGCTGATTTTACAATGACGTTTCGGCAGCTCAGTGAGATTACTCAAAGCCAGTTATTGGAGCTCAACATTCCTCAGGTATTAATGTATGACATTTGGCTTTTTTTTTAACTCAGTTTTTTAATAGCTTCATTGAGGTGTAATGTATATTCTGTGAAATTAACTTAAGTGTACTATTCAGATTTTAGTTATTACAGAGTTGCTCAATTATGACTCCAATCCAATTTTAGAACATTTCCATCCCACTGAAAAGATCCCAGGTGTCCATTTGCTGCCAATCCCTGTTTCCACTCCCAGCCCCAAGCAACTTCTAATTTACTTTCTGTCTTTCAAGATTTTTGTTTTCTGGTTATGTCACACAAATGGAATCATACCATATGTGGTCTTTGGTGTCTGACTTCCTCACTTAGGGTATTTCTGAGGTTCATCCATGTTGTGTCAGTAGTTCTTTATACTGCAGAGTAGTATTCCATTGTATGGGTATACCACGTATTGCTTGTTCACTTACCAGCTGATGAACATCTGGCTGGTTTCTGCTTTTTGGCTATTATGAATAATGGTGCTTTGAACATTCATGAATAAGTTTTTTTGTAGATACCGTTTTGTTTCTCTTGGCTAGGTACCTAGGAATGGAATTTCTGAATTAGTTGGTAAATTTCTGTTTCACCTTTTAAGAGACTGCAAAACTGTTTCCCAAGTGACTGCACTTAATTATGTGTTGGATTTTTATTTCAATGCTAATACTTTACATTTATGGAATAATACAGGAATTACCAGAAGACTCTTACTTCTTATTTAGTGTAGATTTTCTAAAAGTTAGGTCTGTTTATAAGGTCTAAATCTTTTATGTTGCAGTCATTATTTTTGAGATTAAAACCCAGCCTAATTTTTTAAAATTTCAACTTCATTATAATTCATGACATTCTTTGTACAATTAATATTATCTCTTTATCTCTTTTTGATTTGAATTCAACCTCACTTAGGCAGTTAGGCACTTATTCAACAAGTATTTGTTGAGAGCTCACTGTTATTGAAAACTTATTCTGGGTCAAGGCGCTACACTAAATGCTTTACAAAATAATGAAAGTGATAGTAATAATATTGAGAGTTAGTATTTATTGAGGGCTTACTATATGCCAGGCACTATTTTAAGCATTTTATATGTATACACTGTGCCATGATATATAAGGTAGGTACCATTGTTATCTCTGTTTTATTGATAAAGAAACAGGCATAGAGAGGTTAAGTAACTTGCTCCAGGTCACAAACTAGTGAGTAGTATTCAGACACTGGCAGCCTTCTTCAGAGCCCATGCTCTTAACCCCTGTGCTATACTGCATCTTTCTCATGTAATCCATCAACTACCCTGTGAGACAGGTGTTATAATTCCTGTCTTACAGATGGGAAAATCATGGCTCCAAGAGGTGAAGTAATTTGCCCAGAGACACACAGCTAGTAAGTGACTGTCCAGGTCTTTCTGATGCAGAGCCCATAGATATTCTAGTTAATATCTATTAACATTAATAATGTAGTTAATAGTTGGCTAAGCTGCCTATTTTGTGGCAGGCATTCCGCTAGATATTTGAGATCTGGGGCTGAATACGACATGGTCCCTGCCTTCAAGGAATTCATAGTCTAGAAGCAAAGTCTGACATGCATACACATGATTATACCATACTGATAACTGATAGCGTATGAACAGAGTTGAGAATGCTGACTAATTCTGCTGAAAGAGTTAGGGAGACAATGACAAAGGAGGTGACAGTTGAAGGAGTCATGAACATAAACATGAGTAAGACATTATAAGACAGAAAAAAGGGGAAAGACATTCCTGGAAAAGGAAGCAGCACCCGCAATGCATGAAAATGTTAATAGAGAATGGAGAGTAGTTTGGGTTGAATCTTGAAGGCAATGAGCAACTGTTTGCTTTCATGTCCGGGGAGTAGCATGATCAGAATTACATTTTAGCAAAGATAACCCTGTTAACTTTTTTTTTGTCAGGGGTGAAACTGAAAGTAGGGAGGACAGCCATGAAGCCAGTGCTATGGCTCCAGCCAAACATTAAAAAAAAAAAAAGATGAAAAGAAATTGGGACAAGAAGAAAAATTACGTAAGATAGAGCCAATAGGACTTGAAGTGAGAATTATAAATCATAGTCTTTTGTCAGGGTTGGCTCTCCTAGTCTGGCTTTAAGGAATTCCATTCATTCAAATGATTGAATTCTATTGGAGAATTGAATCTCTGGCCCAATGTAGTTTCTCTTAGAGCTTTGGTAGCTCTGACCTAATCTGTCACAATCTCCTAAAGGGAGGTAAGATACGTTGTCACAAATAAAGATATAAGTACCTGACCTACGACTCTATGCCACTGAGCTAGCTCAAACAGCAGCTTGTCCTTGTCCTCTCTAAAAAAAAAGGGCTCTAAATATGTTTATTTTTAAGACGTAAAAAGTTTATTAAAGAAGAAGGTAAAATCAAATGCTTAGGATGAAAATATTGTAAACTGAAGGTTTAAGTTCCTTAACATTGTTGACCCATTGTTAATCTCAGGCTTAGAATCACAGAATTTTACATTGGGAAGGAAACTCAACGATTGTAATAGTTTCCTGGGGCTGCCCTAACAAAATATCACAAATTGGTGGCCTATAACAACAGAATTTTTTTGTCTCACAGTTCTGCAACCTAGTAGTTCAAATTCAGAGTGTTGGCAGGGCCAAGTTCTCTTAGAAGGCTCTAGAGGAAGAATCTTTCTTGTCTCAGCGTCTGGTAGCGCCAGGTGTTCCATGGCTTGCAGATAGGTTTTCACGTGGCTATTGTCCCTCCCCATGTGTCTCTCTTCTCTCTTTTATAAGGAGTTACTCAGATTGGTTTAAGATGCACCCTATTCCAGTATAATCTCATGTTAACTTAATTGATAACATCTTTAGAGACCCTATTTCCAAACAAGTCATGTTCATTGGTACTAGGGATTAGGACTTCAACATAAATTTTTGGGGGATACAATTCAGGCTATAACAATGATTAACACATTTTATAGATATGGAGATTGCAGCCAAGAAAGGTTAAGTGACTTGTCCAAATTCACATTGTAGGTTATTGCAAGATCAGAACTAGAACCAAACTGCCTGCTGTCCAGTGCTATTTTCATATACTCCATCTGCCAATTGTCCCTTTGTTAGTTCTGTCTTACTTCTTTGATATTTCGGAGCCCTGGTGTCCCAGTGATGGAGCCCTGGTGGCGTAGTGGTTAAGAGCTCGGCTAGTAACTAAAAGGTCAGCATTTCAAACCCACCAGCTGCTCTATGGGAGAAAGATATGACAGTCTGCTTCCATAAAGGTTACAGCCTTGGAAACCCTACGGGGCAGTTCTGCTCTACCCTATAATAGCTGTGAGTTAGTAGCAACTTGACGACGATGAGTTTGGTGGTGGTTTTACAAAAAATAAGTCCTTGTTTTCGCACATAGCAAAGCTGAGGCAAGACAAGGTTGATTTTTCAGTCATGTCAAGAAGAAGAGTAGTGTGGTGATTGAAGAGAGCAGGCTCTGGAGTCTGATTACCAAAAACCAAACCAAACAGGTTACTGTCGAGTTGATTCCAACTCATGGAGACCCCACGTGGGCAGAGTAGAACTATTCCGTAGGGTTTTCATGGCTATGACCTTTTAGAAGCAGATGGCCAGCTTTTCTTCCGAGCTGTCTCCCGGTAGGTTTGAACTGCTAACCTTTCAGTTAGTAGGCAAGTATTTAATCATTTGCGTCAACCACGATCCAGTATCAGATTAAAAAAAAATTAGGTAGCTTCAAATCCTGGTTTCCCCTTTTACTGGCTATGTAATCTTACACAAGTTCCTTAATTTCTCTAGCCCTCACTTGCTTTATCTGTAAAATGAGATGGTCAATAATGGCATCTACCTCACAGGTGCTCAATAATAGTAATATCAGTAGTTTAATAGTAATATCAGTAAAATACCAGTAAATAAGTAAATAGTAATATCAGTAAAATAAGTACTGTAGTAGTAATTCTTTTAATTTCAGACCTGTTTTTTCAGCATGGTCTGTCCAGCATAGAGGGTCCATGTAGGGTTTTAAGGAGCGGCGTCGCGATTGAAGCTGTATATCAGCTAGAGGTTTCAGCTCTTACAACTTCACTAATTTCAAACAGAAATGATTATCATCAGGGTAGGAAATGGACGTGTGAGTTAAGCTAGTGTTTGAAAATGAAAGATTGTAATTGTCACTGCTGAGATAGGTATGAGTCATGCTAATTATAAGGATAATTATTCTCACAAGTATGGAATAGCTATGAATTGTATTCTTAGGCGTGATTTGAATAAAAGAATGTCTACCTGTGTGGTAGGAAATACAGAAAAATGTTAACAAAAAGCATCTTTGATGTAATCTTTTAAAAGTATCATCGATTCATCTGTTGGAACTAATTATCGGTTAAGGTGTGGAAAACTAAGACAAAGGAATGTTAGAGTGACTTGTTCAAGTTCCTGACAGTTACAAATATTTAAATTACCAAGAGTTGGGAAAATTTAAGTGAGAAGGGATAATTACACATTTAATCATTTCAGTGGTCCATTTCCGTGTCTCTTGAATGTGAAATTTTCTCAGCCCTCTAAAAATTGCTGTCAAGTCCATTCTGACTCGTGGTGACCCCACGTGTTACAGAGAACTACTCCATAGGGTTTTCTTGGGTATGATCTTATGGAAGTAGTCCTCCAGGCCTTTCTTCCATGGCGCTGCTGGGTAGCTTCAAACCAAATCATTTGAACCTACCTCCCTAGGTAGAGCGAATTGCTTATTCCTTTGTGTTCTCTGATCTTTTATATATATTCCTGTAATAACATTTCTCAAATGGTATTGAATTACTTGTTTCCATACTTTCCTTCTTAAAGGCAGGGACCATGTTTTATTAATTTTTATATTCTCCAATGTAATTGATATTCCAGCACATAGTTGACATTCCACGAGTGTTTGTTAAATAAATTAATAGACGAATAAATAAATGCAGTTGCAAACTAAGTTTTTTAAATTATACATTTAGAGAGTTCCTTATTTAAAGGAAGGCTTTTGATACTATAAGTGTTCATTATCTAATCTCATTTATAAGAATTTTATATATTTTAATTTTTCTTGAATCTTGTCATTCCATGGATTTCCATCAATTAGAACTTTAGGGTTGAATGATATGTGAGGAAAAGGAAAATACCCTTTTTTTGGTGTTACTTCTACTTGAAATAGCATACTTTTAAAAACATCCAGGTATTAAGATGTTATTAAAGAACAAACAGTTAAAAGGAACATGAAGTTCCAGTAAACAGAATAATTATTAATATAATGAACAGTTGATTACTGTATTTTCATTTAGCATTTCTGGGCGCTGAAGAAGGTTTCAGAGCATGAACTCTTTCCTGCCTGGGTGTCCCAGTACCTTCTGAGACTGAAGAGGTGAGATAACCTAATCACTTCCAAAAAACACATAATGTACAGTGAAACCTGTGAGGGCCAGAACTCAGCAGGCCTGTGTCGTTTCTCTGGGCCTCACAAGTTCTCTGCCTTTGACAGGTGCAGTCTTACCACTTTTCTATCGCTTGTTTTAGTGGAAAATTTTTGAGTTTTCCTTTTCTGACAGATTTCCGCCTTACACAGGTTCTGGTTTTCGCAGGTTTTACCATATTATTTTAGCATTTTCAACGTACCAGATCCCTCTCTTCCTCTCCATTTTTCAACATTTCCTTTTTACTTTCAGGTACCTGTGCACTGATTGAGGCATCTATAGTAACACCTCGTTCATCCGCTTGCCTCAGCTCTCTAATACCACGCCCCAGGTTGCTTAAGCCCAGGCGCTGAAGCTCTGGAGAAGAGCTCCTCAGGCATTCGTCCAGTGTCTGTTTATTTTCATATCTTATACAGTTGTAAGAAGTCATTTTGCTTCATAACTTACAAGGAATTAGAAGCAGCAAACATGAAAGTGTAAATAAGTTGTAGGTAGTGGCCATGAAGGGAGAAGAAGAGACAGGAGCAAATATCCCTTCACAGTTCAATAGCCACTAAGTGTTTATAATGGTGCCTTAGTCATCTAGTGCTGCTATAACAGAAATACCACAAGTGGATGCCTTTAACAAAGAGAAATTTATTTCTTCATAGTAAAGTAGGCTAAAAGTCCAAATTCAGGGCATCAGCTCCAGGGGAAGCCTTTCTCTCTCTGTCGGCCTTCTCATCAATCTTCCCCCAGACTAGGAGCTTCTCTGCGCAGGGACCCCAAGTCCAGAGGACATGCCCTGCTCCTGACACTGCTTTCTTGGTGGTATGAGGGCCACCTGTCTCTCTGCTTGCTTCTTTCTTTTATATCTCAAGAGATTGCCCAAGACACAATCCAGTCTTGTAGATTGAGCCCTGCCTCACTAACACAACAGCCATCCATCCTCCCTCATTAACATCATAGAAGCAGGATTTACAACTTACAGGAAAATCACACAGTACTGGGAATCATGGCCCAGCCAAATCGATATACACTTTTTTGGGGGGACATAGTTCAAACCCTGGTGCCGTAGTGGTTAAGTGCTACGGCTGCTAACCAAAGGGTTGGCAGTTTGAATCCTCCAGGCGCTCCTTGGAAACTCTATGGGGGCAGTTCTACTCTTTCCCATAGGGTCGCTATAAGTCGGATTCGACTTGACAGCACTGGGTTTGGTTTTTTTTTTTTAGTTTAATCCATGACAAATGGTGACCTTGACTAATCAAGAAAAAGTTGGATTATTTTCAGAAAGCTATGTTTAAGACAAGGAAGTGTATCGTACTTTTCAGAAAGATTTTTTTTTTAATTGGCAATAATAAAATAAGGTTTAGTATTGTCTAAAATAACTAAAGAAGGTGGTATTTCATATATTGTTTAGTCAAACTCGGTATTTTCTATCTTCTTTTTTTTTTTTTTTTCCTATCCATTGCCTCCGTCTGATTTTTGAATTTTTTTCTCAATATTTGTCTTGTGAAACAATTCCTTCCCTTTTGAATAAAGGATATAATTTGAGGAGATCGTGGTTAATTTTGTCTTTTGTTTTATTCATTTTTAGTAACATGAATGACTCAGATTCTAAAAGAAGAAAAAGAATGACAAGTAAGTACTCTTTTGATTTGCTCAGCTTTAAGGATTATCAAAAGCAACATTTTTTTGTAAACTGGAAGGCAATTACTTAAGGGAACTGAGTTTTTTCTTTTTAAACTGGAATAAGTCTAGGTGAGTCTTAGTTGAGCTGAAGTGTCAAGTATGGACTTTTCAGCAGATGACTTAACTTACCGTACTGTATGATAGCTCTGCTTTCATGTTAAAATAAAACAGTGCCCAAAGCTGGTAGAGAGATTGGAAGGTGGATTTGTGGTATGCTAGAAAGAACATGGGTTTTGAAATCTGGCAAATGAGTCCCATCTCTGCCAGTATTAGCTGAGTTGTCTTGGAAAAGATTTTTAACTCTCTACGTTGCAAGGCCCTTAGCTGTAGTAAAATGAAAATATTTTGCAGGTATGTTGTAGCGATGAACAATAATATATGTAAAGTATCTTGTTACAGTGCCTGGACCTTAATACACATCCAGTTAGTGGTAGTTAGAATAATTCACATTTATGTGTTGTTTTCACTTTACCAAGTAATTCCACACTTGGGCTAGAGAAGAAAAAAATGGAATTTAGTTCTTTTTGCAGTGTGATTTCTAGCAAGATCAAAGAAGTTAAGACAAAGGTGGTTAGATACCCCTGCTTTAGGACTTCTGTAAGAGCGCTGGTGTGTGTCATCAGGATGGCTGACTCACGGGGATGAAATAAGGGTGTGCTAACTTTTCCTGGTGGTGTAGTGGTTAAGTGCTACGGCTGCTAACCAAGCGGTCAGCAGTTTGAATCTGCCAGGCACTCTTTTTTAGCTCTATGGGGCAGTTCTACTCTGTTCTATAGGGTCACTATGAGTCGGAATCGGCTCGAAGGCAGTGGATTGGTAACTTTCCTTGCTAGTTTAGGGATTGGGATTGCTCTTTGAACTGAAGACATTGTTGCAGAAATAAAAGCAAGTTGAGTTTTTACAATTAAGTGAGTAATCTATTTGGGGTTCAGGATGCATTTAGTTGTGCCAGCCACTTATGTTCATTTGAGCAATTATAGAGAATTTATAGGGCAGCTCAGAATATGAACAATCTAAGCAGCCAAGGGAAGGAAGAACATGTGGTGGCAGTTTTTAGTATTTGGGTTGGTTTGGTTATGACAGGATGGATGAGATGTTAAAATGAAAGAGGGTTAGTGACCTCAAGGCCGCAGGTTGGGATCTGTTATTTTAGAGAATAAATAATGCTAAACAGTATGCTCTCAAGGAAGGCAAAAATCCTTTTCCACAAAGGGCAGTGGAATTTTTTTTATATTGGCTGGCTTCATAATAAGAATTCATTTAATTTTTAAAGTTACACTTCCATATATTATTACATATTTAATTGATATGTAAATGGACATGAAAATGGATTATACAAATTTAAGTTAACTGTGTGTGTACCAGGGATGTGGAATTAAAAATTAGACAGGCATAAAGAAATAAGTATGCAAGAAGAAGAACATAGAGTTTACTGACGTCTTTGAATAAGACGGAAAAATTGCTCTGCTCCTGACAAGAGTTTTCTGTCCTTAGAGAGGCAGAGTACCATGGGCTCTAAAATGAGGCTAGCTGTGCATGAGCTCTGCACCTGCCATTTATTTCCCAGATGATACGAAGCATGCCACTTAGTATCTATTTCTTTCTCTCCCTCTCTCTTTTGGTGTGTACATATTTTTAGGTTTTTATAGAATTTATATACCATAAAATTCACTCATTTTAACTGTTTAATTCAGTGATTTTTTTTTATTAAACTTAAAAAATTGTGCAACCATCACACACAATCCAGTTTTAGAACATTTCTGTCCACTTGACCTTTCATAACTTGTGTTTCCTCATCTATAAAATGTGTTTACATCATGGGTTCTTGCACGAATTCAATGAGATAATGACTAGCACATAAAAAGTACTACTCAATAAGTATTAGCTCAGTTCAGTAAAAATGGAAGTTAATATTTTTTGCAGTCTAGCAAGATCAAAGAAGTTAAAAGGTTGTTGGGTACTCTAATATTAATAGGGTAGTTTGATAATCCTTGTCACAGGAATGTTGGGACGATTGGGATGAATATAATGTTTTTTGGAAACTAGAAAAGCTAAAAATATATTGCCACTATATATCCTTTCAAAAGATTAAAAAAAAACAGATTAGGGGAAGATGTGTTATTGAAAAAAAATTTTTAGAAATATTCCATGGTACAAGCAATGGAAACATCAAAAAATGAGTGTCATAGAGGTTCTTAAGAAATATTTAAAAAAAATATTCAATGTTTATTATTTTTAGGCCTCCAAATGACTCTAAGATCCTGAGGCACCAAATGGCATTGCTCATTTCTGTTTTGTGCCACACAGTGCCCAGCCCAGGATCACATTAAAACTGTGTTTAATGAATGCTTTTGATGACTGTGATGCTTAGGACAACCATTGTTGTTTTTATGTTCAAAGAGAATGGTGTTTCTGCTGGTGTTTACTCTATAACTGTAAAGACTGATTGGGGAAATAGTCCTTTGTGTACAATTTCTAATGGAAAGATCATCAGGATCCCAAGAGAAACCAATTGATGTCCCAAAGTGAAATACCTTCATTTATTTAAAGCATGTTACCCTAACTAACTCCAACATTATATGATTGGGTTGATATTGCTGGAGAGAAAAAAATAAAGTCCTAAAATATCTGCATCTTCAATAAAACTGGGTTGTTCCCCATCAGTATAATTTTCCTGCTTTTCTTTGCACCTCTTAGTGAATTTGTGGCAGGTGCTTGGATGAAAGGGAAAGAAGCGAACAAGAGAGAGGGGAGGAAAGAAAAAGTAAAGAGGGAAGAAAATTAAAAATTGTGATGGTAGCCAGATGTATATGAGAAGATTGCTTTTGATAAACTTTGTTCTCATCTTGGGATTGTGTGTCCCTGTGATAGAAAGAAATCCCTGCTTTTGAAAATTTTCATTATAGAGGAATATGTGGGTATGCTTATACTTATGAGCCACATTTAACAAGAGTTTTTCAGCTTGAGTTGGTTGTGCCTAATTTATACACATGAACAAAACTATGTGTATGAATGTACTCTATTTTGTGATTTTTGTAAGTATTTAAAATTTATGCATGTGACGTACTATGACAGCCTATCTGGTGAAGATATTCAAGTATCTTGCTATTGTAACTTTCTGAAAGTCAAAGTAGACCACATTATTCTACCTTATACAGTAAAACCTGTGAAAGCTGGAACCTGCGTAAGACAAAACATGTCAGAGAAGGAAAACTCAAATATTTTCCACTAATGGAGAGTGATAGAAAAGTGGTAAGCTGCATCCTGTCAAAGGTGGAAGACTTGTGTGACCGGGAAGAACAAGGCAATCCCATCAAGTTCTGGCTGTCACAGTTTTCACTGTTAACAGTTGATGACAGCCAAGCATTGTTTTTGAGTTGGCCCTCTCAGCCAATTGGGGTCTTTTAATGGATTTTACTTTTTTTTTTTAAATAGATGTTAGAATCTGTTTTAAATTGCTTTTGATTGTTAAAAATTTTCAAAGCAATAATTTCTTGTACCAAGATGTACTTTTTTCACCCTTGTTTAAGGTGTCAACCCTAGATATGTGCTGAAAAACTGGATGGCAGAATCCGCAGTGCAAAAAGCAGAAAGGAATGATTTTTCAGAGGTAAGGTGGTTGACTTTTCTATATTTATTTTTATTAATTTTAAATGCACCATGTTTGAAACACACTTAATACGTCTGTAGACATGCAAAACTATATACTATTGCCAATACCATTTCCCAGAGTCCCCTCTGCCTAATTGTTCTCTTTTTTTAAACAGACAATAATTTTGTCATATTTTCTATTTATTCTTTATTTAAACATTAAAATGTTCATTTAATAAATGTATTTACATTATTTGAACTTCTGAGGGTCTGATTCTGTTCTTTATGGTTTGCGTTTTGGAATTTTGATTTCAATCTCATGTTTGACATCCAGTAAAGCCTGATTTGAAGGTGCATCTCTCCAGAGGGAGTTAGCATTTGCTTCCACCAGGTATCCATGGTGTCACCAGCCTGGGCCCATTTTAAATTACTTTCTTGACGGCAGTGAAGAGGAATGAACTAGAGCTGCATGCATCGGCATGGAAGAATGTCACATGTCTTGTTGAGCAAAACGAGCGAGTTGCAAAGGAATACGTACAAGGTGTTATCACTTACGTAAAACTGTGCCGTGTGTTATTTAGGGATACGTGCATATATAACAAGAGTACAGCAAGATGGGGAACCCTGGTGGCATAGTGGTTAAGAGCTGTGGGTGCTAACCAAAAGGCTGGCAGTTCAAATCCACCAGGCGCTCCTTGGAAACTCTATGGGGCAGTTCTACCCTATCCAGGTTTATGTGGGGCGTTGGAAACTTAAGTCTACAGAGCTGTTACAGGAAATACTGGTTTCTGTGCAGCATGACTATGAGTTGCTATGAGTCAGAATCTACTCAATGGCAATGGGTTTTTTTTTTTTTTGGTTTTATAGCAAAATGCATGAGGACGATGAACATCCACTTTAGGACAGTGATTACTTTGCAGTAAGGAAGAAATTAGAGTTAGGGAAGGATATTCAGGGCTTCAACCATTTTGGAAGTATTTCATTTCCAATAAAATGACTGGAGGATACTTAGGTGTTTATTATATTATTTTACATACCATCTTCTGTGTATGTTTCATAATTAATTGATTAAAAATGTACAGAATTATTATTTGCTAGGGCAGAGGTGGCCCTGGCACTTGTGCTGCCATTTTCCTGTCCTGCACTCAGAGTAGACACTGTTGATAATCATGGTGCTCTTTCTCTCTCAAACTGGCCACAGCCTCAGAACCATTCTCATCCCAGCATGCCATGTGCTCACTATCAATTAGTCAGGGTTGGCGTAGGAAAAAAATGTTTTTTGTTTCTAATTTGGAATGTGACATTGACCTTTTATTTCAAAAATTTATAACTTCTGACAATTCGGGGTTTTCATTTTAGAAAATAAAATATTTTAAAATTTAACCTTTTATGGTATTAAGGAAAACAAAAGGAAAGGAGAAAATTCAGCATTTTTGTTTAGATAAATTTGTCTAACCTGGGGTCACTAAGCAATGTTTTCTTGGCCTGCTTCTCCTTCTTTCTCTTTCTTTTATTCCTTCCCGTTTTCTTCCTTTTCTCAAAATTATATCTGAATACAGATGCAGGGCCCACGATGGGGTCTTCCTAGGTTTAAGTAAACATTTAGATTCATAGGATGGGCCACACTTGGCCTCAGTCTTCTCAGAAAGATCTGACAGGAGCCATAGTTTACCAATAGGGCAACATCAGGTGTTCCTCGTTTGCAGATGTCCTCGCAGCAGTCCACACCAGCGGTAAAGCTCAGGTGCGAGGCCGTGAGATCCACGTCAGCACATGTAGGGGCTTAGTCATGCTGCACAGAAACCAGTATTTCCTGTAACAGCTCTGTAGACTTAAGTTTCCAACGCCCCACATAAACCTGCCTTAGCAGCGAGTCATCACACGTAGAAAAAATTGGTGAATTTGAAAGATTGCAAATCATTGCCACCCTCCCTTTTTTTGGTAAATATTTTAGAAAATTACAATTCTCTCCTAGTGCTATGAAGGAATCTTAAAATTACTGGGATGTATTTGTAGTCTTCATGACATTTAACTATTCGCTTTCCTGTTTTAGTTCAAAAGTAGTACTTAAGGAATCATAGAAAATTTAAGTAACGGCACTAGTTGAGGTTTTAGTAAAATATAAAATGTACGAACATCTTTAAACAAATTTAAAATTAATTTGCCATTTTAGAAACTAACTAGAACTCCTAATTTTTCAAAACTGGTGTATTTTAGGAAATTAATAAGGGTCCTAAGGAAATCTATAACTTGTTTTATAGGTCCGTCTTCTACAGCAAGTTCTTCAGCGTCCTTTCCAGATGCATTCTGCAGCCGAGAAGGCAGGCTATTCCTCACCTACTCCTTCTTGGGCAAAAGATCTCCGAGTTAGCTGCTCATCTTAATTTGGGAAAAATAAATTAAATACCTCTAGTCGGAATCGACTTGATGAGAGTGGTTTTGGTTTGGTTATCATTGAATTGAACACAGAATAATTTATTTGATAAATCCTGAATGACTGTCCACATTTTGTTAATAATTCCACATTTAATTATAATGATTATATATAAAAATACATTTTAGCCAAATAAACTGATTCTTTAGAACATCTTTGTGACCTTCTTTGCTCTGATGAGTAACTTTAATAGAGTGACAGGGTGTTTTTGGTCAACCACATGGGTTATCCTCAATGACTAGGAGCTCTTAAAATAATTTTTTTTTCTTTTTTTTTTAATTGTGCTTTAAGTTTACAATTCAAGTCAATTTCTCATACAAAAACTTACAACACATTGTTATGTGACCTAGTTGCACTCCGTGCAATGTGACAGCACACCCTGTATTTCCTGTGTCCGTGCAACCAGCTCCTGTCCCCTTCTGCCTTCTCATCTCACCTCCAGACAGGAGCTGCCCACAGGGTCTCACATGTCTACTTGAGCTAAGGAGCACACTCCTCACCAGTATCATTTTATGTCTTACAGTCCAGTCTAATCTTTGCTAAGACAGTCTTTTAATTGAATTTGTAAGTATTCATCTAGTGCTTATTACGTAGCCATGGCTTTGGGGCACATCAAATAAGTGTGTAGTTTAATTGTACTCCTAGAGTTTTGTTTTTTTCTTATAGCAATTTTTAACCATTTACTTAAGTAGAGAGAATAGTTTAATGAACATGATTTTCCATTTGGCCAGTTTATTAATTATCAATGCATGGCCGGTCTTGTTTAATCTACATCCCTACACAGTTTTCCTGTTTAGCTAGTTATTGTTTTAAGTGAAAAGCAAGCCTGTAGCCATTGAGTTCATTCTGACTCATAGCAACCCCTTAGGACAGAGTAGAATTGCCTTATATTGTTTCCAAGGCTGTAATCTTTACAGAAGCAGACTGCCACATCTTTGTTCCAGGGTGCGATTGGTGGATTTGAACCACCGACCTTTCAGTTAGCAACTGAGGGCTTAATCACTACACCACTAGGGCTCCTTAGTTATTGTTTTAATTGAGGTATAATTTATATATCTCCGGTTATTTTTAAGAAAGTCCAAGACATTGTTTCATTTCATCCACATATATTTCTGTGGTGTATCTCCAAATTTTAATGACTAAAAAAAGCAGACACACAATACCATCATTTGTTGTTTTTAGTTGCTTTCGAGTGGGCGCCGACTCAAGGTGACCCCACATACAGCAGAACAAAATGTTGCCCTCTCCCGTGTCATCTTCACAACCGTTGGTATGGTGGAGTCTGTTGTTGCGGCTGCTATGTATTTTGAGTGTCTTCCAACCTAGGGGCCTTATGTTCTACTACTACATTGGCCAATATTCTGTTATAATCTGTACGGTTTTTGTTGGCTAATTTTCAGAAGTAGATCACCATGCCTTTATTTCTAGTCTGTCTTAGTCTGGAAGCTCTGCTAAAAACTGTCATCCTGCTGGTATTTGCTTCTAGCATCACGGCAACACTCAGGCCATCACAGTACTGACAAACTGACAGATGGGTGGTTGATACCATTATTACCTAAGAGAAATGAGCAACAATTCCCTAATGCATTAAATCAAATATCTGGTCATTTTTTTACATTTTCTTATTATTTATAAATTATTATAATCATCATCTTGTAGTTTATTTGAATTGGGATGTAAATAAGGAATTTACATTGAGATTAAATGGTATTATCTCCTAAGCCTCTTTTGATATCTTTGGGTTGTTGTTGTTAGGTGCTACTGAGTCCGTTCTGACTCATAGCGACCCCTGTGTACAACAGAATGAAACACCGCCCAGTCCTGTCCCATCCTCACAGTTGTTACGCTTAAGCCTGTTGTTGCAGCCACTGTGTCGATCTGTCTCATTGAGGGTCTTCTTCTTTTTCGCTGACCCTCTGATTTACCCAGCATGATGTCCTTCTCCAGGTACTGATCCCTCCTGACAACATGGCCAAAGTATCTTTGGGTACAGACACCTAAATCTTTTTCTTGTAATTTTTTGTTTCGTTTTGGTTGAAACCAACAGCCTACATTTTGCTGATTGCATTCCTGTGGTATTGTTTAACATGTGGCTCTTTCCCCTGTGTTGCTGTAAATCTAGAGCTGAAATCAGATTTAGGTTTGATTTATTTGGCAAAACTGCTTGCCATCAGAAGGTAACTATTGTATAAATACTTGTCTCTCTTTTGTGATACCAAAAGCCATTGACAATCATTGCCTTGACCCATTGATTGAATAAAGTTTGCAAAATGATGATATTCTAATCCTGTCATTCATTTATTAGCTGGAATCCATATAAATAAATAAATGGACAGGCTCCCAAGCATCCTTCAAAGATGACCAGTGCATTTGGTTTTGCTTATTTGTGTTAGTACCATTATGAACTCTTGAATTTAAAGTATTTGTTGTGTTTTAGCCTATACAGAAAAAAAACAAAAAATTTTTTTTTCTTATTACAGCTAGTATCCTTAATGATGTGCAAATTGTTACATCTTTGGCCATTTAGATTTTACTCAAATTTGCTGATTTTAAGCACAATCAAAGAAGCTTTCGATAACTTACTTTCTGGTATAATAGTCCTGGAATCAGCCATTCCTCCAAAGAAGCCATTTCCTTTTGTTGCTGTTGTTAGGTGCCATCAAGTCGATTCCGACTCATAGCAATTCTACGTACAACAGAATGAAACACTGCCCGGTCCTGCGCCATCCTCACAATCGTTGCTACGCTTAAGCCTATTGTTGCAGCAACTGTGTCAATCCATCTCTTTGAGGGTTGTCATGGATTGAATTGTGTCCCCCCAAAATATCTGTCAACTTGGCTAGGTCATGATTCCCAGTATTGTATGATTGTCTACCATTTTGTCATCTGATGTGATTTCCCTTTGTGTTGTAAATCCTATCACTGTGATGTAATGAGATGGATTAGTGGCAGTTATACTGATGAGATCTACAAGATTAGATAGTGTCTTAAGCCAACCTCTTTTGAGATATAAAAGAGAAGTGAGCAGAAAGACATGGGGACCTCATACCACCAAGGAAGCAGTGCCGGGAGCAGAGTGCATCCTTTGGACCTGGGGTTCCTGGGTTGAGAAGCTTCTAGATCAGCAGAAGGTTGATGACAAGGATCTTCCTCAGAGCCAACGGAGAGAGAGCCTTCCTCTGGAGTCAGCGCCCTGAATTTGGACTTCTAGCCTACTGGACTGTGAGAGAATAAACTTCTCTTTGTTAAAGCCATCCCCTTGTGGTATTTCTGTTATAGCAGCACTAGATGACTGGGACAAGGGTCTTCCTCTTTTTCACTGACCCTCTACCCAGCATGATGTCCTTCTCCAGGCACTGATCCCTCCTGACAACATGTCCAGAGTATGTGAGAAGTAGTTTCATTTCCTTTTAGGGAAATGGTATTTAGAGACCACAGTCTGGATGTCTAAAGCTTTGTGACTGTTAGAACTCTTAACAAAGAAATGTTAAATTAAATGAACAAATAACAGACAATTTAAAATAGCTAAAAGAGATTATCATTAGAATTAGAGAAGGTCCTAATTTCACAATTTTTTTAGGCAGCCTTGTATTAATTTTTTTGAATTACTAAAGTAATACATGAATACTTGCTAATGTAAAAAAAAATGAAAAAATCAAAATAAAATAATAGGTATGTTAAATAAATTGTAGAAGTCTTCCTTCACACCCCTACCTTCTCCTCTCCCCTCTACCAATTCTGTATCCCAGAGGATATTTCTTATATTCTTTCAAATTTTTGCTATACGTTTACATACCTACATATGCATATACATATATAAATGCATGTTTATATGTCTAGGGACATACTCTACATGTTGTTTTATAAATTACTTATGTTTTGAAGATCTTTCTATATCAATATGTATAGATCTCATTCATTTGCTCTAATAGTTTCCAAATATTTCATAGTATGGATATACCATATTTTGTGAAATCATCTACATGTTGGTGAACATTTGGGTTGTTGCCAGAGGGTTCTTCTACCCATTTTACATATAACATCCTTGTATATTTTTGTATATAGAGTTCTAGAAATAGAATTAATTGGGTCAAAAGGCATATGCATTGAAAAATTTATATATACTGACAAACTGAACCCCTAAAAAGGCTTCCCCAGTTAATATTTTCAATAATGTATCATAATACCAGTTTCCCATACCTTCACCAGCACTGGAAATTGATTTTTCCAATCAGATCCAGGAAAAATTGATTTACTATTTTAATATCAAATTTTTCAGATAATTAGTGACATCGATTTGTTTTTCATGTAGCAAATACTTCTCTCTCTTTCTACCACTTGCATTTTATTATTTAATGGTGTCTTGCTGCACAGAAATTTTCAATTTTTATATAGTTAAATCTGGCACTTAAAAACAAAAAATTGGGTTTTGTCTTATTTAGTTTCATTTAAAATTTATAAAAAATACTTTCTCATATTTTTTTTTCCAGTGCTTTAATAGTTTTTGTTTTTAATCCCCTGTGGGATATGTTGACTCTTCTTTCCAAATGGCTAGTTTATCCTTTTCACACATGTTGGAAAAGCAACTTTTGTCATATATTAAGCTCTCATATATTTGAGCTCATTGCTAGACTTTTATTCTATTTATATTTTTCTCCTAAAATCTTCTGGCAATACCACACGTTTTAATTATTTGACTTCATAGTGTAATATATTTATTTCAGCACTTGGTCTGCTATCATTGCTCTTTTAAAATATTTTCTTGGCTATTTAATTATTTTAGATGAACGTTCATGTCTGCTTATAAAGTGTCAGAAAATTTTTGTTGGGATTTTGATTGGGTTTATACTGAAATGAATAGATTGATTGGGAAAGGATAATAATGTTGATTCTGCCCATTCGGGAATATGGTCAGGAGTTCCTTGTTTGCATGCTGCTTCAGGACTGTAAAAATGATCGTGCAAGCTGAAACTACGCAAAATGACCTTAATAGTCAGTGGGAAAAATTACAGTTGTTCCATGATGTTTAAAAATTTTGGCCAAAACTTTTTACTATTGTCTGTAAATGTGTAGATGAACTGAAAAATAGTGGAACTAATATTTATTTACCATACAATTTGTTATAATTTGAAACCTTAGAAACATTGAGAATTAAAATGTTTTTTATTTCTTGTAAAAATTTATCGAGTAGTTTGAATAGAGCTTGCCTTCTCGTCATAGAACTTACGATCCACAGCAGGCATTTTTCTACGCTTGGTGGATTGCTGCTGTTTCTTCTGTAACTCCATTTATGTTCTATTTGAATTCCACTTACAGTGTTACTGCTTTTAATTTTTTGTTGCAGTTTCATCTTTACTGGTTAATTCCCTCTTTCAATTATCCATTTTTGTGAAATGTCATGTGCATTTATCACTGGTAGGCAAGGAGACGGCCAAACTACACACTTCGCTGTCTGGGCACAAACTGAATAGCAAATACACAGTGGCCAATCCTGACAGACTTGGAAACGAGTGATGCGATTGGTCACCTATCATGACACGCATCTGTTATTTATGTAGTGATTTGTGTACTGAAGAGCTAACGGCGAAGTCTGTACTTTATGCGGTTATTCACAGTTACTATGTATACCATGGTAACTGAAATTTGAACCCCGTTGTTGGGGGATTAGCGTGATTTAACTGAACTGTGGTAATTGAGATTTGTACATACCAGAACCATGCAAAGCAAGGATTATCTATACCTATTTTTTTTTATGTTTGTTTTTACATCCTGCAGGAAAGATTTATAGTTTTCTTTATATAGACTTTGAAAATTTCTTATGTTAATTCTTAGATATATTGTAGTTTTTGTTACTGTTGTGAACGAGATCACCAGGAAAATTGAACGTTTCTAATCTTGTCAGTGTCAGAACATATATGTCAAAATACATAGTGTCAGAATATACATGTCAAAATA
Source organism: Loxodonta africana (assembly GCF_030014295.1). NCBI lineage: Eukaryota > Metazoa > Chordata > Mammalia > Proboscidea > Elephantidae > Loxodonta > Loxodonta africana. The sequence continues at coordinate 168,609,318 of NC_087345.1, read as the reverse complement.
TATAGTCAGAACATACAGTGTCAGAATATACAAAGCACAATTTGCCAGAACAATGAAACGCATACCCATTGCTGTCGAGTCGATTCCAACTCATAGCGACCCTATAGGACAGAGTAGAACTGCCCCATAGAGTTTCCAAGGAGCACCTGGTGGGTTTGAACTGCCTACCTTTTGGTCAGCAGACAGCTCTTAATCACTACACCAGGGTTTCCAGAACAATGAAAAGATATTGACAATTCCACCTTCAAAAAAGAAGATTTTAACACATTCCTCTTAGTAATTGATGGATCAAACTGACCAAAAATTAGGCTATAAAAATTTGAGCAACATGTATAACAAGCTTGTTCTAAAGAGTAGCTATAGAACTTCCAAGGCTCAATTATCCGTCATTGAATTTGTTAATATCAGTATCATACCAGCCATGATTTCTATGATTAAATAAAATATGTAAAACAAATAGTAGAGCCTTAAAAAATGTTCATTCCACCCTTCAAGGACCTACTGTAAAATCTTGTTATTTCAGATTCTAACATGTGGCAGGTGAAATCACATTTCCTATAAACTCTAACAAATGTTGTGGTGTTAGTGAAGTTGGTCTTTGACATGGGTCTTTGCCTGATGGCAACATTATACAAGAACTTTCTGTAGCTATTTTGAGTCATGATACGGGATTACTGTCTTAATTCCTGCATTCTCTTCCCTCCCTCCACTCCACCCCAGCTTTTCCGCTTCCCCTACACTCAAACACCTCCCTAAACTTTTCATAAAAGGAGAGCCAATTTTGCTGTACTTTTAGACTGGTCTAAACAGTCTCACACAGGTATAGGTAGCGTTTGTGAAGAACTGTCAGCAAAACACCAAAGATTCTGTTTCACATTAGTAAAATCTCGTGGAGCTCCTGATCTGGTGGTTGGACCTGTTGAAAGCAAGCTTCTGCCCTGAGATGAGCCAGAATGAGCCCAGATTTCTAAGGTTCCTGACTGAAAGGACCCCAACTGAGGGAGAATCGGACCCAACTCAGAGGCAACAGAGGCATGGAAAGCACAAGGCATTCCACTTGTCCACTAAAATTGTACCAAATATTTTGACCATGAAATCAATTTATCCTCTTCAGTAGCTTTCCTAATATGCTTATCATCAAATGTTAAAACACAAATATTTTGATCATTTTGAACTTTTATTGTTTTTCCTCTATAAAGGTACAGTATGACTAGAAGCTATGAGACCCGTGATTCAATTCAGCTCTGTATGACCTGGGTTTAGAAAATCTTCAGGTCTGTTTCCTTCGCTGTAAAGTTGGGAATATGGTTGAAGTGATACTTTCTGGGGATTTTGTGATACCCATAACAACCACAACTCTCCCTCCTTCCTCCCCAGTGCCCCAGGTCTTTCTCTCTGATCCCCCTTGATCCACAGTGATGGGTAACCTAAAAAAAAAAAAAAAGTTGCCACTGACTGACTCATGGCAACCTGTGTGTCACAGTAGAACCTTGCTCCATAGGGTTTTCAGTGCCTGATTTTTCAGAAGTAGATCTCCAGACCTTTCTTCCAAGGAGCCTATGGGTAGATTTGAACCTTCAACCTTTCATTTAGTAGCTGAGCGTATTAACCACTTGCATCATCGAGGGACTCCAACGGGCCCTTCCAAAAACCAAAGCAAACCTGTTGCCGTCAAGTTGATTCCACTCACAGTGACCCTATAGATAGAACTGCCCCTCCCGGTTACCAAGGCTGTAATCTTTAAGGAAGCGTACTGCCACATCTTTCTCCCATGGAGCGGCTGATGGGTTGGAACCGCTGACCTTTAAGTTATCAGCTGAGTGCTTAACCACTGTGCCACCAGGCCTCCTCAAGGAGCACTTCCTTTATCACGTACTGGCTGTACGTACTTGAAGAGTGATGACACTTTACTCACCCTGGTCAATAAGATTTTCTTTTTGAAAGTTTTCCTTGTTAGGCCAGTCTGTCCTGGCCTCTAGACATAAAAACAGACATAGATGATAGAAATTTGGGAGTTGTGGAGTGACTGTCATCATAGGAACTGAAAAGTAAAGCGACAATGCAGAATGACAATGTTTGTAAAGAGAGAAAAAATGAAGCACATGTACAAAGAGGAAGAGAGACGAGAAATGAGCAGAGAACTGAGTTTCCAGACACCGGTTCTAGGCCCAGCCTCAGAGTCCACGTGCATGTTTAGCCTTGGGTTACTAAGACGCTGCCTCTGAATTGTGTAATGAATCCCTACATTTTGTTTGAGCTTGTGCCAGTTGGTTTTGTTACATAAAGTCAGAATCATAACTAATATAGTGGGTTAGTCATTTCCAAGGTCCCTTCATCTTTAAGATTCTGTGACTCTAAGATGGAGACAGCACTTTTGTTCTCTTCTGTAGATAGTCATAAAGCACCTTCGAAGTTTCCTGCTAAGCAAACCAGGCGGTGATTTTGATCAAGGTAATTAAGATCCAGACAACAGTCCTTATTAAGGATCTTTTGACCTGAGCCTGAAGTGATTGGTTCATTAACCTACGTCAAGAGCAACCTCGACAAGTCTGAATGGCCGCCACATTCTTTTTTTTTTTTTTAACCTCTCCTCAACAACGTTATGCCATTAACATCTTTTCTGTAATGTTCCAGAGGTCTGCATAATTACCAGGTTTTAGTCTGGCTCAGAGGCCCCTGGATGGTCCAAATGGTTTGCACTTGGCTACTAACAGAAAGGTTGATGGTTCGAACTCACTCATTGGCTCCAAGGAAGAAAGGGTGGGTGATATGCTTCCATAGAAATTATAGCCAAGAAATTCCCATGGAACTCAGTTCTACTCTAACACATGGGGATGCCATGAGTCACAATCCACTCAATGGCAATGGTTTTTTTTTTTTAAGCCAGGCTTAGGAGTTCCTGGGTGGTACAAACGGGTAATGCTCAGCTGCTAACTGAAAGGATGGAGGATCATGTCAGAGCTACCTTGGAAGAAAGGCCTGGTGATCTACTTGCAAAAACCAGCTGTTGAAAATCCTATGGAACACAGCTCCACTCTGACACATGGTCGCCATGAGCTGGAATCAACTTGATAACAACTGGCCTTAGTCAAGCTCAGAAAAGCTGTGCTTTCATTGGTTCTGAAGTCAATGGAACATCATAAAACAAAGACACACAGGAAAGAGTTACTGTACATGAGGAAAGATTTAACGTCAAACTTACCTTCAACCCTATTTCCAGCATGTTCTTAAGAAAAATTTAAGAGCACTTTACCGGTTTTAAGTACTAAATACTTGGGTTTGAAAACTGAATGTGTATTCTTGTTTTAAATATAACTGAAACTTGTTTGTCAGTTTAGAGCTTATATGTTCCAACTATCAAAACATAAGATTAATCATCTTCTTTAATTATAAAAATAATGCATTATTTATTTACTTTCTACCTAAAGAAGATTTTGAAGCATTTCACAATAAATAAAATATAAAACAGAATCATGGAAATAAAACTAAAATAAAGATATAAAGGCCTATCAGAAGCCAATTAGAAAAAGATAAGGATACCCAGAATAAATTGGTTATTAAAATTGGTCATTAAATTTATCTCTGAGGTAAAAACATTCCAAATTGAAGAATATATATGATTACCTTTTCCCGTCCCTAAATTTTTATTTAGAAGATTTTTGTAGCATTCTAGTAATCCCACTAAAACCCACTGCCATTGAGTGGATTCCAATTCATAGTGACCCTATAGGACAGAGTAGAACTGCCCTGTAGAATTTCCAAGGACCGCCTGGCGAATCTGAACTGCTGACCTCTTGGTTGACAGCCGTAGCACTTAACCATTATGCCACCAGGGTTCCATTCTAGTAAAAAAAAAAGAAACTCGTAATAGAGAATCCAAATATCTAAATTAAGTATTTTTCCAATTATCACAGTATTCAACCATATATCACAAAAACAGTATATATACAGGACCCCAATCAATCAAGGGCTGAGTCTCAAAGAAACTCAATATACTTGTCCGCTCTCGTTTTCTTCTTTTTCCTCTTCTGAAAATTCTGAAGGTCATTGAGGTGGAGGTGGGAAATATATCTAAGGTCAAGAAGACTTTAGAAGGCATAGTGATTTTGAAAGCGATTGAAAAAAAAGTACATTATAAAATTTTAGTGTTGATAGCTCACTAAATTTATACAATGTTTCTAGAAATACCATTTTCAGGAAGAAAACATTTAACTTTTTATTAACTTGATGCTTCAGAACATGATAAAATAAGTGAACACAAAACATCATTTTACTTGGAAGGGAAGAGAAATTGCATTTAAGTGAAAATATAGAAAAGATATGTACATTTAGACAGATATTATAATTCTGTTAGCTTAAGAATTATGAATGTACTTTGGCGATACTGAAAATTTTTACACCATTTCTAGTCTGAATACGTCAACAGTTTATCTGAAATGAAGAAGGTGTCACAAAAATAAAGTAGCAAAAACGAACCTGTTAGAAATATCTAGCACACACAAATATTTAGATACTGCCCTTAGGACACGTTGCCTCTCTTCTTTTGCAAAGCTTTCATGAGATCTGACATAAAATCTTGCTCCCCACTTTGTCCCCTGATGGGTGCACCCGGGTTCTCTTGCCTCTTTGGGGGAACGGGAAGCTTTCTGGCGACAGTGGGGGGCGGCTGCCTGGATTCTGGGGCCAGGGCGGGTGGCGGCGGGGGAGGAGGCGGTAAAGGCCCCATGTCCGCCGCAGTCGCAGGTGGTGGGGGAGGCACGAAGTCTGGGGGTGCTTCCTGAAAATCCGGGGGCGGTGGCGGGGGCGGGAGCTCGTCCTCCTCCAGGGGCGGCGGCGGCGGCGGGGGCGGCGGCAGAAAATCGTCGGGCGGGGCTGGGAAGGCGCCGGTGGTGCTCTTGGGCTTGGAGGGCAACACCGGGCTGCAGCTGGTGTCTGACAGTCGTCGCACGGGTGGGGGCGGCGGCTGGCTGGACTTGGGAAGGTGACTGGCTCTGGACGCTTTCGGGTCCTGGTTGCTAAGGGCTGGCACGTTCTTCTTAAAACAAAGCAACAACAGCGTTATTCCTACTTCCACAGAGAAGATAAAACAGCCACCGTCTGATGGCACCCACTGACATGTGAAAACAGGAGCCCTGGTGGCCCAGTGGTTGAGCACTTGGCTGCTAGCTGAAGGGTCGGTTGGAACCCACCAACCCACCAGCCGCTCTGAAGGAGAAAGATGTGGCAGTCTGCTTCTGTAAAGCCTAGAAAACCCTAGGGGGCAGCTCTACTCTGTCCTACAGGGTGGCTGTGAGTGGAATCGTGATCTGGGTGATTTAGGTGATGTCAGCCCGTGCAGGACCCTCAGTCATAGTCTCTGAGACTATATAGGTGTTAATGAGCTCATCTTTGGGATAAGGAGGATGACTCCAAATAGTCTTTATATATTACTATGCGTGGGCGCTAATCCCATGTCTTCCATAAATCAAAGACTCTGCCTTACTCTATGAGGTATTTATATTTAGATTGGACATGCATCTTCTTGGAACCCACCATTTGTCTCTAAAAGGGCATTAGCACATAGATCTCAGCTAGCTGCGGTGACCTCAGTCTTTTCCTACCAGCTACGGTTCAGCCTATGGTCCTTGGGTGGCAGCAAATGGTTTGCACTCCTCTACTAATCTAAAAGTTGGCAGGTAGAACCCACCCAGTGGCACCTTGGAAGAAAGGCCCGGTGATCTGCTTCAGTAAAGACTCCTGCCAAGAAAAACCTTATGAAGAAGTTCTACTCTGTAACACATGGGGTTGCCATGAGTTGGAATGGACTCAACAGCAGTGGGTTTGGTTTTTTTGGTTATGGTTCAGACTAAGGCAACTCAAAATGGAAGCAAAATGGCTTTCCTGGACTTCTCACTCACTCCTTAGTTCCAAAGATATGCCACCAGGGTCTTAAGCATATGCAAAAGATAGAAGTTCTTCTTGGTATGGGTTGAGCTGGCTGTGAAGATCAGTTGTCAGATGTAGGTATCTGTAAAATTATTTTGTTCTTGTGCTACATCCTCAATGGCAGACGTGGTTAAACCAAAACCAAACTAAAACAGTTGCCATCAAGTTGACTTTAACTCACAGTGACTCCATGTTTGTCAGAGTAGAACTGTGCTCCACAGGGTTTTCAATGGTTGATTTTTTGGAAACAGACTGAACCTCTGGGTGACTCAAATCTCCAACCTTTAACTGTTTGCACCATCCAGGGACCAGAAGTGGTTAAGGGACCTCCTAAATCTTGTTTGCAAAACCTCCTGGTTTAAGTGTCCTACTTCATTGGGACAAAGAAGATGGAAGGAAAGAAGTGAACTGAAAGAATTCTTTCTGGGCTACAGGCAACCTTTGGGCAAACCTGAGCACAAAGGGTATCTTCCCTGGCAAAATAGTTGTGTTCTCAACCCTTGCTGGGAAATACAAAGTCTCTCCTTGAGTTAGCATTCTGAGAAGAAAGGTCCAGGACTTGGGCCTCTAGACCAAAACCAGTTGCCTTCAAGTCGATTCTGACTAATAGCAGCCCTACAGGATGGAGGAGAACTGCCCCATAGGATTTCCAAGGAGTGGCTGGTGGATTCGAACTGCTGACCTTTTGGTTAGCGACCGAGCTCTTAACCACTGCACCACCAGGGCTCCTGGACCTCTAAGGAGGAGCCAATTATAACCTTTACTCCTTCTGGCACAACAGCTTCGGGAAAGGCAGTGGGGTAGACCAGGAATCAGGAGACATGGTCTTGGATTTTCCTTAACTGTGTGAAAGTCCTGGCTGGTTAATCAAGTATAAAATGAGCATCACGATACCTGTTACTATCTATGTCTCAAGGTTAGGGTGAGAACAAGCGAGATAAATATTTGAGTTAGTTCTGGAAAGTAATGTCTTAATGTATGTGCTGTTGGAAGGAACCAGGACATGAAACTTGGCTAAAGGTTAACAGAGGCATACCCCTGGGGGGCACAAATGGTTAAGTGCTTGACTACTAGCTGCAATGCTGGCGGTTAGAACCCACCTGGAAGCACCTCAGAAGAAGGGCTTGGCGATCTGCTTCTGAAAGGCCGTAGCCTTGAAAACCCTAATGGAGCAGCTCTACTCTGCACACATGGGGTCCCCGTGAGTCGGAGCTGATCCCATGGCAACTACCAACAACATCGTTTACAGAAGACATGAGATTAGCACCTACGTGGAGTAATGTTAAAGATCATTTGAAATCATCCTACACCTGATGACTGTAAAACTAACTGAGCTTCAAAACCAGCCCAACTCATACCAAGGAGAATGTTTATCTTTTGCATTTGCTTATTAGGACCCTGGTGGCATATCTTTGGGAACTAAGCAGTGAGGGGGAAGTTGTTGTTAGGTGTCGTTAAGTCAGTTTTTCAATTCACAGCGACCCATGAGACATAGTAGTGGAACTGGCCCTTAGGGTTTTCTCGGCTGTACTCTTTATGGGAGCAGATTGCCAGGTCTTTCTCCCACGGATTGGTTGAATAGATAATAATAATTTAGATTTATATAATCCAACTTCCCCAAGAATTTTAGGCAGCTAAATTGAATCCTCCTCTGTTTTAGTGATGACTATCATTCAATTTACATTTTATCAGGCTGCCATTTTCTTTCTTTCTTTGCTTAATAACCTCTTACTGCTGAAGATTAAATTTAGAAGATTTTTTTTCCCAACAAAGTACCGTATATGATTTTCTATTTCATTTAGTTTATTTACTTAGCATGAAAAGCTAATTATTTGGTGATGTATTTTTGTCTTTTTTTGATTTCAGAACAGGCAGCTTGGGAATTGATGTTCATACACAGTTCAGTGATGTCTATTCTGGGGTTCTTTTGTTGCTTCCAGCGTTTTTAAATGTTTCTCTTCAATTATCGTTATAGAAATCATTAAAATAATAACAGCTGAAATTACATTGCATGATGAGGTTATCAGACCGGAGAAGACAAGAAAATTAGAGAAACACAACTTTCAAAGATCTACAATAGTTTTCAAAATTGTAAGAAGTTCAATAAAGACCAAGACAGGATTGTTTCTACCACCGGCTAATGGACAAAATACAGGAGAGAAGGAAGCTAACCATACTAACTGCATGGCTGGGTAGTAGGCTATTGTCAGAATTATTTAGGCTTGTTTTGAATCACACATGCGAAATATTAAATGGGACTTTGATGTTGTAAGTGTGATTAGTAACTAGTTTACAATTACTAGTTACAATTATTAGATTTAAATCGATCATCATTAACCTACTTAAAAAAAAAAGCTATGGAAGATGTTATACCCATTTGGCTTTTTTTTTTTTTCTTTCTCCTCACTGTTTGCTATTCTAAAAAATTGTGGGAAAATACACATAACATAAAATTCACAGTTTTAATCATTTTAAAGTGTGAAGTGTAATGGTACTTAGTATATTGACAATTTCATGCAACCATTGCCACTATCTGGCTCCAGAATGCCCCAAAAGGAAGCCCAGTGTACATGAAGCAGTCACTCCCTGTCCACCCTCCCCCAACCCCTGGCAGCCACTAATCTGCTTTCTGTTTCTATGGATTTGCCTATTCTGGATATTTCCTCTAAAGAGAATGATACAGTATTTGGCCTTCTGTGTCCAGCTTCTTTTACTTAGGGTAATGTTTTTAAGGTTCATCCATGTTGTAGCATGTACCAGTGTTTCATTCATTTTTACGGCTGAATAATATTCTGTTATATGGCTATGGAAACCCTGGTGGCGTAGTGGTTAAGTGTGACGGCTGCTAACCAAAAGGTCATCGGTTCAAATCCACCAGGCACTCCTTGGAAACCCTGTGGGGCAGTTCCACTCTGTCCTATAGGGTCACTGTGATTTGGAATCGACTCTATGACAACGGGTTTCAGGTTTTATATGGATATATCACATTTTGTTTGTTCATTCATCAGCTGATGGACACATCTGGGTTGTTTCCACCTTTTGGGCATTGTGAGTATTGCTGGCTACGAACATTTGTGTGCAAGTTTTTTGTATGAATACCTGTTTTCAGTTATTTTGGACACATGGCACTTTGTGGTTAAGTGCTACAGCTGCTACCCAAGAGGTCAGCAGTTCAAATCCACCAGGTGCTCCTTGGAAACTCTATGGGACAGTTCTACTCTGTCCTACAGGGTTGCTATGAGTCGGAATCGACTCGATGGCAGTAGGTTTAGGTTTACCTAGGAATGGCATTACTGGGTCATATGATAATTTGTTTAACTTACTGAGGAACCGTCAAAGTGTTTTCCACAGCAGATGCACCATTTTATATTCCCTCCACAATGAATGAGGGTTTCAATTTCTCCACACCCTCACCAACACCTATTATTTTCCTCTTTTTTTAAAAACTTCTAGCCATTCTAGTGGGTGTGACATGGTATCTCATTGTGGTTTTGACTTACATTTCCCTGGTGGCATAGTGGTTAAGTGCTATAGCTGCTAACCAAAGGGTTGGCAGTTTGAATCCACCAGGCGCTCCTTGGAAACTCAATGGGGCAGTTCTACTCTGTCCTATAGGATCGCTATGAGTCGAAATCAACTGGATGGCACTGGGTAGTAGGTAGTGTAATGACTAATGGCTGTGAACATCTTTTCATGTGTCACTGTTTGCTTTTAAAGCTTCTGATCAGCTGAAGCTTCCAACTCTTCCACACATTAACTGCTGATAAATGAAATCTCCACCATACTCAATAAGAATAAAAAAAAATTAGGTGCAGTTTATTTCTGAAATTGTGAAAATACTTAATATTTGACTTTATATTTATTTAAACTTTTTCTTATTAGGTTGAGAAGAGCATTCCAGACTATTTGGGTCATTTAAAAAATCTTGATTCTCTTACCTATGATATTAGTCGGCCTCCTTACATATTTGATGAACATTCTTTGTATGTTTTAATCCACTGCACTAATAAAAGTGTTAACTGGACTAAACTTGGTAGCATTAGAGACCTTTTTCCAGTCTGGTTGTCTTCAAAAAGCTTCAATTTTATCTTATGTGCTATATTTTACAACATTATTTATAGTGACAGCCTTGAAGATTTATTAAATACTCTATTTAAATGACGAAACACTGTGATGGGCATTTCCCCCCATTTGAATCAATGAACGTGTACTGTTGACTTCCTCTCTGCTAGATTTTGTGTTAGATGCTGAGAACACAACAATGACCAAGATATTATTCTTGTCCTAAAGGGCTCACAGTCTAGCAGGGAGACAGACACTAACTACACTAACTACAAATCAACGTATGTATAATTAAACGTCCATCATCCCTAATTTGTATTGGGGGTGTGCATGTATATTTAATATATAATAGATTGTATAATATACATTATATTATATCTTAAAGAGCCCTGGTGGCACAATGGCTAAGCGCTTGGCTGTTAATCGAAAGGTTGACGGTTCAAACCCACCCAGTGACTCCGTGGGACAAAGGTCTGGTGACCCACTCCCGTAAGGACCGCAGCCAAGGAAACCCTGTGGGGCAGTTCTGCTCTGTCACATGGGGTTGCTATGAGTTGAAATAGACTTGATGGAACCAAGTAACAACACATTATGTATTACAGGTATTAATGAAGTATAGTGGAACCCTGGTGGCACAGCGGTTAAGAGCTTAGCTGCTAACCAAAGGGTCCGCAGTTTGAATCCACCAGTTGCTCCTTGAAAACCCTATATCCTATAGGGTTGCTATGAGTTGGCATCGACTCAATGGCAAGGTTTTTTTTTTTTTTTTTAATTGAGACTCCAGAGAAGAACAATAACAAAGATCCGTTGCTGACGAGTCGATTCAGACTCCCGGTGACCATGTGTGTCAGAGTAGAACTGTGCCCCACGGCATTTTCAATGGCTGGTTTTTCAGAAGTAGATTATCAGGACTTTCTTCCAAGGCACCTGTGGGTGGACTCAAACCTCCCATCTTTTGGTTAACAGCCAAGCATGTTAACGATTTGCACGATCCAGGGACTCCAAAGTAGGAACGAACGATCTTCAGAGTCTAGAGAAAGGGATTTATTAATTCTTCATGGGGAAAAAGAGAAAGGAGAGCGACACAAAAGAAATATTTGATGTGGGCCTTGAAAGACATGTAGGATTTTTGTTAGATAAGTGGGTGGTGGAGATGGGAAGACATTCTAGTGTGGAGAAACAGTAAGAGCAAACCACAGACAAGTGAATGTCTCTGGAGTGGTTCAGGAATAGCCATTAGTCTAGTTTGGGCGGTGTGCCAGGTTCAGGGCAAGAGACAAGGCAGTGTATGGAGGGTCTCTACTGCCAAGTTGAGAAATTTGGGCTTTATCATGAGGCGAAGGGTAATGATAAGTCTTTAAGCAAGAGAGTAAGTAACATGATCAGATTTATCAACTTTGTAACCTGTTATGGATTCAATTGTGTCCTCCAAAAATATGTATCAACTTGGCTAGGCCATGGTTCCCAGTATCGTGTGGATATCCACCATTTTGTCATCTGACGTGATTTTCCTATGTGTTGTAAATGATAACCTTTATGATGTTAATGAGGCAGGATTAGAAACAGTTATGTTAATCAGTATCAGTCTATAGGTTGTATCTTGAGTCAATATCTTTTGAGATATAAAAAATTGAGTAGAGAGGAGAGGGATCTCATACCACCAAGAAAGCAGAGCCAGAAGCAGGTGTGATCTTTGGACCTGGGGTCCCAGTGCTGAGAGACTCCTAGACTAGGGAAAAACAGATGACAAGCACCTTCGCCCAGAGCTTAGAGAGAAAGAAAGCCTTCCCCTAGAGCTGGTACCCTGAATTTGGACTTCAAGCCTACTGGACTGTGAGAGAATAAATTTCTGTTTGTTAAAGCCACACACGTGTGGTATTTTTGTTAAAGCAGCACTAGATAACTAAGACATAACCCTACTACAAAGGAAATGAATTCAACTTAGCAAAATTTATCCTTAGTGAACCCACGTTGGTTCTAGTATTAACTGAACATTAATCATCTGCTTAATAAGCATTTTAATCTTTTTTGTGTGTTTGTTTTACCTTGCTTCTTCAGGTCTATGTAGTTCCTGACTGTTGCTTTGAACTTTTGACCACTTACCTTTCTTTTTCTTAGGCGCGTGTGTTCTGCTTTCTTTTGGACTCTTTGTTGACCTAGAGCTTGCTCTGACCTTTACTATTTAATGTAGACTCTGACTCTGCCTTGATTGCCTGATTCTCAGCCATGGTGATACCCTGACCCTCAGTCCTGGACACACCTCCACTCTGCACTGCCCATCTATTTCAGTTCTCCAAGTCTGCGGTGACCACTGGGTTTCCTGTTCTGCCTTGGATCTAGCCTGGCCTCTTCTTTCGTGCTGCCATCTTTACTTCAGCACTTCTAGCCTAGCTCCCTGACCCACAAGTTGTACCTGTTTGCATATTTTGGTTCCAGTTCTGGCAATAAAATGTATCTCTCCTTTCTAGAAGCGACAGTGTAGTTGAGGAGATAGGACTAACACATTTATTTAAGTTATAATTGATTGACAAATTGGATGTCGTTCTGTTATTGTTTTAAGATGTGGTTTCTGCTCCATCACTCTGAGGGTGTATGTAGACATTAATGAAAAATATAATTAACAAAAATGCTTATTTTATAGTGTAACCCTTTTAGTAATTATCTAATCTGGTTCTGGGGCCCAGTTAACACTCACTGAAGAGCTTCTGACTAACTGGTTGCCCCAATTTATTCAGGAAAAAAATGTGGAAAATCCCAAGAGCTTAAAACTCATGTGCCACTTTCAGAGGATGCTAAAAACACTTGATTAAACCCAGAAAAATTCACTTCCGTCAAAATAAATGTAACTAGATAAAAAATACGTATCAACTTCCATCATTAAAAAAAAAATTGTTGTACTTTCTCAAAGCGGTGTTACCTTTCAATTCTGGCCTATATTACTTGAAGATAAAAAATATAAGCATTTACCTAAATGAAATTATGGTGACTTCTTAGTTGTTAGAACTCTACTTTCTCATGTTAAAAGTTATGAGAACACTGCTTGTTGATAGTTGCTGTTGAGTCAGTTCTGACTCATGCTAACCCCACGTGCTGCAGAGTAAAACGGTGTTCCACAGGGTTTTTCAGGCCGCAAACTTTTGGAAAAGCCTGTCTTCTGAGGCGCCTCTAGGTCCAACTGCCAACCTTTTGGCCATTCACACCACCCCAGAATGCTGCTAGTGATTTAGAACACGGACTCCTAGGGGACAGCTGGGTAGGGTGTATGTAAATCACTCTTTGGCCTTACCTTGGTCGGTTCCACCTGTCTCTTGGCCTCAGCAAGAACAGCACTAACAGAATGTGCAGCCTGGGGAATCTGACCATTGGGCTGAGCAGCGTCGGGTTTAAGTCCTGGGAAGGAAGAACAGAAAAAGAAGACTGGGCAAGGCATTTTTAACATTCTTGAAAGTTAATCTGAAAACAGAAAGTAGTTTATATCTCCAAAGCTAAAGAAAAAATATCTCGGGTTCTATGGCAAAACTTTACATGGGATTCAGCAAAAGGTTCAGGGAAGTGAATACTTTATAAAGGCTATATAGTAAGATCTGGATTAACTGGGGGCCTGGAAAATAGCATGTCCTGCTATTTAAAACTTCCTGGTGACTGAAGAATAAACCCTGAAAATCTCTTTGTTTTTAATTCTTGTGGTTGATGATTTTTTCTGAAATGTATTTTTCCAGTTTCATACCATACTGAGTACAGGAACAACTTTTGAACATTATCCTCAACAAAAAGTACTGAGGACACAGAAAGTAGGCACAGGGGTTGGGCAAAATGTGTAAACTCCCAGATATACCCTGGAATTAGATTTTTTCCCCTAAAAGTCCTGATATTCACTCATTTTGTTTCCCTTTGCCTCCTCCCCACCCAAAGGTGAGGTTTCACAGTGAGAATCAGATAGAAGATGTATGTTCATTTGTGTGGCTCCAAGGAGAGAGTCCTGAAGGAAAATGGAGGTGGGCAAAATGTCCACACGCCAAGGCCATCTCTCCCATGACTGAACCACAGAGCTCCCATCCCCGGCCCACATTATTAGGTTTTTTATTCCTTATCTAGTGAACACAAAACATTGCTTTAGCTATTATTCCAGCAAATATTTACAAACTGTTTACTTACCTTTTCAAATATTTTTCTAATAATTTGATACACACATTGACCTATGTAACAACTATTAAGAAGGCTGTTAATGATTTTCAGGAGATTGGAAAGAGGAAGGGAAAGTTTGATGAGGAGTGGGATACTTATGTAGTTTAAGTATCTCTCCACAAATTAAATACAAAAGTGAAAATCTATACAGTAGAGATTGGACAACACCTTAAGCAGGTGATCAAAATTCCTGTTTCCAATAAGGGGCAAATAGACAATGTATGCTTCTTCTTATGATACCCTGAAGAGGACCCAAAAGCACTGACGTAGTATTCCAGCCAAAAATGCCAAAGTGTATATATGAATTCTGAGGAAGCATCAGACAAAAACAAATCGAGAGATATCCTATTGAAGAGTCCCTGAGTTGGAGCAAAGAGTTAATGAATGCGCTTGGCTGCTAAAAAAAGGTTGGAAGTTCAATTCCACTCAGAGGCACCTCAGAAGAAACGCATGACGATCTACTTCTGAAATATCAGCCATTGAAAACCCTGTACACTTCTAATCTGACACTCATGGGGTTGCCATGAGTTGGAATTGACTCCATGGCAACTGGTATTCTTAAAAAATGCTAGTAACTTGATAAACAAGGGCAGGCTGAGGAACTACTCCAGATTAAAGGAGTCTAAAGAGACCTGATGACTAAATGCTGAATCTTGTATCAGGAAAAAATACTGTTATAAAGGACGCTATCAAAACAACTGGCAAGAGTGGACTATGGACTTTAGTTTAGATGAAATTACTCTACTGATAACGTATCTCCTGCATTTGATAACTGTAGTTGTTATCCTAAAAAGGAAATACAAGCTGAAGATTTAAGGGGTTGTCTTAGTTATCTAGTGCTGCTATAACAGAAATACCACAAGTGGGTGGCTTTAACAAACATAGATTTATTTTCTTATAGCTCAGGAGACTAGAAGTCAAAATTCAGGGCGCCAGCTCTAGGGGAAGGTTTCCTCTCTGTGGGCTCAAGGGGAACGTCCTTTTCTCTTTTCAGTTTCTATTCCTTGGTGATCATGTGGCATGTCCTCTGTCTTCCCCCATTTCTACTGTGTACAAAGTAAACAGAAATTAAAGTTGAGTATTGAAGACTATTGGGGGAAATTCCTTTAAAGGGCAAAAATACTTTCGTTTTCCTTCTTTTGCCCAAATATATACACAGGCTGATTTCTCGGCAACATACTGCACATTTTTATGCAACTACAATGTCCTGGTCATTACCAGTCTGGGAGAACAAATGAATCACCTTTATAGTAATATCCCAAATGCTCTAAGCTTCCATTCCATGTACCAGGAAGCCGAATATTTTCCATGGGTTCTCTGTCCCATCTTGAGACAACTCAGGGTACTTATTTGTATATGTTACATATATATTCTGTAGGTGCCATCGATTTGGGATCTAGTTTGTCCTGGGCTCACTCAGTGTATTAGTAACCCCAGTGGACAAGTGGCAAGAAACCAGTCTCTCCCATTCTCTCTAGGGGTCCTCAAAGGAATTAGGGGTTGGAATTTAGCAAACATGCATGAGCCCCAGGAGTTTTACAGTGCAATTCAAGTGCATTTCAAGGCAGGGACTGATCCCTCCTCCCATTTTTAACCCATGTGGTTTGTGAAGGGCTGGTCCCACCATCCACCTTGCCAAGGGCACATAACTCAGGCCTGGCAAATTGGAGGAATGGGCAGGAAACAGCCCTCCTGGGACTTTTTCAGGAAAAGGGCAGTCTCTTTCTACCATGATTTTTCGCTATGTGGAAAACATAAGCCTAGAGCTGTTAGTGGCAATCCTCGCCACCCCATGGGATGGTCTGCCTAAGAATAAAACAGTGTCCTGATGACAGCTTTTAAATCCCTGGATCTCACTGTGCCTGAATCAGTCTATCCTTGAACTTCCTACTTTTGTGAGTTAATAACCTGCAATCCCCAATTTCTTTTTTTGCTTAAACTGGATTGAATTGGATTTCTGTCAGTCACCATATAAAGAATCCTGACTTAAATTGGTTCCTAAAGTCATAATTTTATAAGTATTGAAAAAGCTTCCAAGGCTATTCCCTAAATATGAAATTAAAAGCTGCAATTTATCTGGGATAAATTGTTGTCGTTAGCCGCCAACGAGTCAGCCCTTGATTCAGGGCGACCCCATGTGCAATGGAAAGAATTGCTACCCAGTCCTGTGCCATCCCTGTGCTTGGTTGGGGATCAGACCGTTGTGATCCTTAGGGTTTTGCATTGGCTGATTTTTGGGAAATAGATCACCAGGCCTTTCCTGCTAGTCCATCCGAGTCTGGATGCTCGTGGAAACCTGGTCAGCATCATAGCAACACACGAGCCACTGCTGACAGCTAAGTGGTGGCTGCACATGAGGTACATTGATCAGGGATAGACCGGGGCTCCTGCGTGGAAGGCAAGAAGACTACCACTGAACCACTGCTGCCCCATCAGGATGAAGTACTTGCTGTTATACACTTTGATATTGAACAATGCCTGTTTTTTTTTTTTCAGCTGGGTAATCATAGCCAGAAATGCGCTGATCACACATGGTGTATGACTCCCAGCCACAGCCCTTGCTCTACTTCTGTTTCTCCAGGACTCTGGTTCAATGGCATGGAGAATGAAAGGGCGGGAGAAGGAAAGGGTGGGAGAAGAGGGAGGAGTTGGGCAGAATGGGGTTCTAGATTCCCAGCCCAAAACTGCTAAGTAAAGCTGAGGAGGCGTTAGACAGCATGGGACCAGGGCTGATGGCCACCAGTCCCAGTGGAATGATTTCACAGCAAGGCCTCTCCACGAGAGCACAGGAAGGGGCAAGGTGCGAGCGTGGCAGCACACCTCAGCGTGGTCTTGTTCCTATCCTGAGTGGTTCCATGGGTCTGGGAAATCACTACTCTCCTGAGCAAGGGCTCGGGGTAGAGTTGCAGGGGTGGACAAAGGGGGCTCCCCAACCAGTGCCCAAAACAGCCTGAATAAATACAGTCGGCCAGTAACTCCTCTCACTCCAAGGAATAGTTTTTTTTCAAGAGTATCACTGAGGTTCACCTTACCTGTTTTTTTTTATTTTTGGGGGGGCATGTTGGAGGAAACATGTAATGTGATTTTTGTCCTGGGTTGCTAAAATGGACATGCTATTTTGTGAGAGCCCTTCTGATTTTGTGCAGTCAGTTCAGGCGGACAGGAGGCTTTAATGGTATTAAACAAGAACAGGATTTTAAAAGATGGCATTGTTTCAGGCACACATTAGGATGCTAAGACTAGTGATTATGTATGTGTGTGTGTACGTCTACACACACACACACGCACATACATATAAAAATGGGGTCGCCATGAGTCAGAATTGACTTGACAGCAATTAACAACAACAACATGTAAGTGAGAAAGTCCTTGGGTGGTGCAAACAATTAGCACACTGGGCTGCTAACTGAAAGGTTGGAGGTTCAAGTCCCCCCAGCAGCACCTTGAAAGAAAGGCCTGGTGATCTACTTCCAGAAACCCTATGGAGCACAGTTCTATCCTGACACATATAGGTTTGCCATGAGTTGGAATCGAATTGACTGGTTTTTGTGGCTACAACTCAGAAGAATAAACTTCACCTTCTATTTGAAAGTTGCTCCGTTCCGTTGCTCCGTTCCTTCCAAGTTAGTCACTAATGTACCTCTTTAGATCTTAAAATCCCACACAGCAGCTGCTCACAGCAACAAATTCTAAGGCGTAAAGTGAAAGTTTAGACTGAGGGTTTTCCCTCCAGGTGCTCACAGAAGCACTTTATTAATAAGCAGTGGTAGCTCCCATGATGGTTTATAAGAATGTCACAGTACATTTGTTCTCTGTAGGGCCCGTGGCTATGACAGAGGCGAAGGATTCATGATAACCAAGGCTCTACAACAGCACCAATGTGGCTTAATTTACCATCTAGGAAGGGACGTTTCACTGGGTGCAAAATCCCTTTTTAATCAATGGAAATCTCATCTGGCTGCTACAGTGGTGTTCTTCAAATATTGGTTCTATGCAATTAAGAGGAATGGATCTAACATTTATTGAGCCCTTGTTTTTTTAGGTACTAAGGTCATTCACATACACTATTTTATTTCATCTGCAGAGAAACCTTGAAAGGTACTAATTTATTTTTTGATTTGCTGTCCCAACCATCTTCTGACCATCCATCCATCCGTCCAACTAATTTTAACTGCGCACCTATTATCAGCCAGGCATTGTGCTGGGTGCTGGGGATACCACGATTAACAGGACAGAAACAGTCCTGGACCTCGTGATTTCCTGAGAGTATAAAGGGGAGGAGAGACGCTGAACTAATAATCATATAGATTATGAATTAGAGCTACTTTGCTAAGGCAATTCGTCTGAAACCTGAAGGATGGGTAGGAGTTAGACATGTGAAGCATGAAACATCATAAGCAGAGGGAACAGCATCTGTGAACCTGAGGGAGGGTGGTGCTTGGGGCTTTGAAGAACTGGGGCAAACGAAAGGCCATGATGGCAGGAGCAGGAAGACAGAGGGGAGGAAAGAGGCAGGAGAGGTGAGTAAGGCTCACATGCTGCATGTCTGGTCAGCCAGGATAGGATTGGGCTTTATCTGGGAGCAAGAAGAAGCCTCTGAAGGGCTTTAGGGAGGGGAGAAGTCAAATTCACATTTTAAAAGGTGTCTCTGGCTGCAGAACATTGTCCGACTTGCTTGTTTTGGACACATCATCAGGAAGGTCCAATCACTGGGGGAGGACATCATGTTTGGTGAAGTAGAAAGCCAGTGAGGGCGTGGCAGACCCGTCATGAGATGGATTGGCACAAGAGCTACAACGATGGTCTCGAACATGCTGGTGATTGTGAGAGCGATGCAGGAACGTTCCGCGGTACATAAGTCACCGTGGGTCAGAGTCGACTTGAGGGCAACTAACAACAACTGGCTGCAGAAAGGAGAATAGAGGAAGAGATGCCTACAATGGCAGGGTCCAGCTGGATGTCACTGCATCAGGCCAAATGGAAGATCATGGTGGCTTAGGTGGCAATGGAGATGGGCAGAAGTGGACAGACCTGACAGAGATTTAGAAACTAGAATCAGCAGGGTTTAGGACTGAATGGATTTGGGGGCAACTGGACAGGTATCATTTACAGAGACAGAGAACAACAATAAAGAGCAAATTTAGAGGGCAGATGGGGAGTTCATGCTTGCAGACGTTGAGTTTGAGGTGTCTGTGATACATCCAAGTGAAGATACTGAGAAGACCATTAGATATATGGGTTGGGATATGTGGTACAGATGTCTGGGTTGGGATTTATATATTTAGGGTTGGTCAGCACGTAGGTGGTAACGAAACCGTGGGAGTATACAAATCACTTAGGGAGATAACGTCAGATAAGGAAAGAAAAGAGTCAGTACTGACTGAACTTTGGGAAATGCCAGCATTTAAAGCGGCGTAGTGGTACAAATGGTTAATGCACTTGGCTGTTAACCAAAAGGTTGGGGGTTCAAGTCTACTCAGAGACACCTTGGAAGAAAGGCCTGGTGATCTACTTCTGAAACATCTGCCATCGAACCCCTATGGTTCTACTCTGACAGACACGGGGTCGCCATGAGTCAGAATGGACTTGATGGAACAAGAGAACAGCAATAAGAGAAGAACAGTTAGCAGAGGAGGCTGGGAAAGAACAGCCAGAGTGTGTGTGGGGGGGCAATCTGGAGTATGTGGTATCTCGAAAGCCAGTAGAGGGGATTATTTTAAGGAGGAAGAGGTCAATTGTGTTGATGTTGTTGACAGGTCATATAAAAAGAGGAGTTTATAATAACTGGATTTAGCAATGTAGAGGCTGTATAATAAGCACTTTAGTGCTGGTGGTGCAGTGGTTAAGAGCTCAGCTGCTAACCAAAAGCTTGCCAGTTCAAATCCACCAGCTGCTCCTTGGAAACCCTATGAGGCAGTTCTACTCTGTCCTATAAGGTCACTATGTGTCAGAATCAACTTGACGGCAATGGATTTATGGTTTTTGGTAGTAAGAGCATTTTTTGTGGGGGAGCAGAGGCAGAAGCCTGACTGAAATGGGATGGAGAGTGAATAGCAAGTAGAAAAGCGGAGAAGGCAAGCGTGGTACACCCTTTAGAATGGTCTGGTTGTGAGAAGGGGCAGTAGCTGGAGGAGGGCATAGGGTCCTTGGAGGGTTTTTTAAGTTAGTTTGAAGAGGGGAGCGATGCTGAGGAGCAGGGTCTGGTAAAGTAGGAGAGACAAGGTCCTTGTAAAGGCAGGAGAGAATGGGAAGCAGAGCACGAACGGAGAACTGGCCTTGTGAGAAGGCTACAAGGAAAGCAGGTCAGGATGGGGGGATGTGCAGGTAAGTCACTGGGTTTGGTGGTGGGAACGTAAGGGGGTTCTCCTTTGATGGTTCCATTTTTCTCTGCTGAGAGTAAAGGAGTCAGGGGTTGGAAGTCTGAGGAGAGTGATAAAGGTCAGAAACTATCAGGGAAGGTAGGAGGTTATATTACCTGGAGTAGGGTTTCTCAACTCCAGCACTACTGACATTTTGGGTCAGAAAATTCCATGTTGTGGGGGCCGTCCAGTGCACTGTAGGATGTCTACTTGTAGCCCTGGCCTCTACCTGCCAGATGCTAGTAGCACCTTCTCCTACTCGAGTTGTGACAACCATCTCAGGCCGGGAGTTTAAGCCACATGCTCTAACTTGCTCTCCCAGAATGCCCTGAATTGGGAGTTAGGACATTAGCCCAGCAAATCAGAATGTAGAATTCTACTTCCCACAATTCCTGGGTATAGATCTCTTTCCCTCGGGAACTTCACAGGAGCGATACCGGTGGCTTGGGTTGATGTGGGATTCCTGGGTGCCTTATCATAACAGCATCTAACAGCATCCACAGTGGCCTTTAACATACATACATAATTGGTAAAGCCAATGCCCCGGAGGGCACTGGGTCTGGGGTAATGCCCTGGAATGGAGGGAGTTTATGATTTGAATTAATACAACTCTGATTATAATTCTTCCTACTTGCTAACCATAGACTCAAACACTTCCTACTACAGATCAATCACCCAGCCATTGCCAGGCTATGACACCTGTCTAGGTGACAGTCTGTGCAAGATACTAGTTTCTTAATTCTGGGAAATGGCTGATATTCTCAAGATGTCCCAATTATTCTAAAACAGTTCAGCTCATAATAAAATAGCTGGTACATCAGCTCAGTGGGAGGTAGGGTGCTCCTTAGAAAGAATAACTAGAAAAATTACAAGATATATGGATTGAATTGTGTTCCCCCAAAAGGTATGTTGAGCCCCATGTACCTGTGAATGTGACCTTGTTTGGAAATAGGGTCTTTGAAGAAGTTATCAGCTAAATTAACATAAGCTCATAATGGAGTAGAAAACCAGTTGCTATTGAGTCCATTCTGACTCATGGTGACCCCATGTATGTCAAAGAAGAACCATGCTCCGTAGTTTTCAATGGCTGATTTTTTGGAAGTAGACTGCCAAGCCTTTCTTCTGAGGCTCCTCTGGCAGGACTTGAACCTCCAACCTTTTGGTTAGCAGCTCAGCACTGCCCACTTCCACCACTTAAGGACTCCTATTGGAGTAGGGTGGGTCCTAATCCAATCTGAGCACGTCCTTCTAAAAGAGAAGAGACACAGAGAGATAGAGGAAAAGACAGCCATGTGAAGACACAGACAGACCGAGAAAAGACAAGCCAAGGAATGCCTGGGGCTACAAGAAGCTGGGCAAGAAAAGAACGGATCTTTCCCTAGAGCATTCTAAGAGAACACAGCCATGCCAACACCCAAATCTGGACTACGAGCCTCCAGAACTGTGAGACAATAAATTTCTGTTCCTTAAAGCTACCCAGTTTGTAGTATTTTGTAATGGCAGCTCTACAAAACTAAGACAAAAAACTTGGTAAGAAATAAAAAATATTTACTAAAGCAAAAAAAAAAAAAAAAAAGAAGCAAGCGATCCCAATTTCAGAGAAAAATGCTCAGAGGTGAAAAAATTTCTTTGGGTCTCTGGACAGGAAAGGGATCCGGGAATTCTTAAAAGCCAATGAATTCAGAACCCTACGTGCCTTGCCTGGGTCGAATCTTGTCAGTCAATGCTAATTTAGAGTTAAAGAAGATACCAAACCCAAACCCATTGCCACTGAGTTGATTCCAACTTACAGCAACCCTCTGGACAGAGGAGAACTGCCCCATAGGGTTTCCAAGGAGCAGATGGTAGATTCGAACTACTGGCCTTTTGGTCAGCAGCCGAGCTCTGAACCATTATGCCACCAGGGCCCCGAGTTTTAAGTATGTGTCAGAATTTCTTCTCCACTTAGTACCTGTAGAAGGTTGAGCTGGTGTAGCTGTGTTGACGGTTCCCAGGTTTGTCCACCGAGAGGCAAGCCCAGCTCTTGCCACAGCCCGCTGATAGTTATCATAAAGAGTCTTTCCATACTAAGGAGGGAAATAAAAAAGGAGAACGTAACCCATTATCCTGAACTCTGGCGGTCAATTGTAATATACGCATTAAGGGAAAAAAAAATTCCATGACAGCTCTTTTCACTCCTTGCTGAGTTTTTGTTAGTAGATCACTCTTTCAATAAAAAACTTACAAATTGTTTATTCTTTATTAATTGTTTATTAGATAATTTTTCAGACTTACCTCAGTCAGTTAATACTTTTACCTATACACCTACTTCTCACTTACACTATCTCATTATCCAACATGTCTCATTCATGACAATACTGAAAAATCTACTATCTAACTATTTTGCACATTAACGACATATGTCTGGCAGTAATGAATGCCAAGGTGTGAGGCAAGAGTAACACTGGCTGTGATGGTTAAAGTTATATGTCACCTTGGCTGGGCCATGATTCTCAGTGGTCTGGCAGTTATGTAATGATGTAGGTTGGCTGTTATATAATGATGTAGTCATCCTCCATTTTGTGATCTGATGTGGTCATCCTCCATTTTGCATAATGCTGATTTTTGCATAAACGATCTAGTCTTTGGAACCTAACCATGTCGATGAGTGAGGAGTGGGCGTATGTGAAAGGAGAGCTTTAGCCAAGCAATTCTGATTAGCTACATCTCTATGTAGCTCTACTGTAGATAACATCCTGTGTTTCTTAACTGCACACTAAGCTTGCAAAACTCTCCATGAGCTCTGCACTATTTACAATAACTCTCCATGCATTATCTGAAAAGTGCCATGTGAAGGTAAACTGTTGGATCTCAGGTCACTGGAGAGGTCCATGTTTTTACCACAACTACCTATTTTAAAAACCCATCAGGGAAATAAGCAAGATAATGTCTGTGGCTGCAGTGAAGAACGAATCAACTATTTCACAGGAGGACAAAGACTGGACACAAGGTAGGCAGTGGTTAGCAAATTCAAGATAGGGTGAAGTCCAAAAGCTTTCTCACCTTGGCAATCCTGATTCCTGTGACCCATTGGTTTAGAGTCCTTGCATCATCACAGCAGAGATACTTGATATACTGGGACTCCTTCTGTATTTGGGGGTGCTAGAAAGAAGTAGTATTAAAAACAACTTATAAATTCTTAATTTCTTAGGAGTGCAGGATTAAGAAGTTATTTTAAAGCTAACAGTAGGTGTGTGTAAAAATGGTGTGGCGGCAGCGTTGTCTGACCTCGTCTACCTTCACAAGGGGGTAGGAGAATCAAAATCAACAGCCTGAGGCTGATTCCTACGAGGCAGAGTCAGAAACACCTTCCTTCTCCAACCTTTTTGCCAATTTTGGCACCAGCCGCCCCTCCCCCAGCACTCTCTACTTCTCTGCGGGGTTTAGTAATCCATTGTAATGGCCACACAGAACTCACAGACCACAATAACAGGCAGGCTTCTCTCTGGCCTTTAGCCCTTTGGGATGGCCTCTGCTCTACTGAAGTGTTCCAAAGCTCTTTAGCTCTGCCAATAAGTGTCTGGGGGCACCCCACTCCACCAAGAAGCCTCCTGCCTGAAGGTACTCAGCTCCCTTGCTCCTTTTGGGTTGGCCAGCCTAGCTCCATCAACAAGTGCCCGGAGGCACCGCATTTCTCCAGGAAGCCTCCTGCCCGAAGGCACTCAGCTGTCTTGCTCTGTGGGTGGGAACTCCCACTGTAACTGCCATCTTGTGTTGGTCTCCTTGTTCTGCTGCTGTTTCTCTGCTGCTGCTTTTCACCATCTTGTGCCATCTCTGGGGTTACAGCTCTGTCTGTCTCCTGGGTGTAGGAGGTTCTCAGTGAAGGGTCCCTGGGCTCAGAGGACACACTCCACTTCCAGATCTTCTTCTTGGTTGTGGTGATGCCCCCCTGTCTTTCTCTGGGATGGCTGATTTTAAGCCTAGGAGGATGGCAAAACTGACCAATCCCCTCATTAGGGTTCCATACACCTTTTTTGCATGGCTCCACCCCCATAAGGGTGCCATGCACCTTATTTGCATCATTAACAAGCTGTTCAATCCCCTTGGTGGGCCACAAACACCTGATCTGCATAGTCCCACCCAGTCTGGTGGGAGTTAGAAGACCATGGTGAGAAGGACCACATAAAAGTGATCCATCACACTGCGGTGTGATTTACAGAGATGGTGGCAAAAACTATTGTTAACATGTTTAGTATTTAAAAAAAAAAACCCAAACAAACAAAAAGCCAAATCCATTGCCATAGAGTCAATTCTGACTCACAGCAACCCTACAGACATGATAGAACTGCCCCTACGAGGTTTGCGAAGCTGTAATCTTTACGGAAGCAGACTGCCACATCTTCCTCCCACAGAGCAGCTGGTGGGTTTGAACCACCGTCCTCTTGGTTCGCAGCTGAGCGCTTAACCACTGTGTCACAAGGACTCCTTGGTGTTACAAGGGGTATTTTTTTTTAATGACTAGATTTTGAAAGGATTTAAGAAATCTGTTATCTGACTTATTAGAAGTACTTCTTGCTATATTACCAATAATAATTTTCATTTCTGCTTCTTAAACTTTATAAAGCCTTCATATCCACCATGTCTCTATCTGTAAATGAAATCTGAGTCGTGCCCCCAACTCTCAGATAAGGGGACTTACTTGACATAATTGAAAAAAAAAACACACACAGAAACTCCAACTCATGGTGACCTCGGTGTGTCAGAGTAGAACTGGACTCCCTAAAGTTCTCAATGGCTGATATTTCAGACGTAGATTGCCAGGTTTTTCTTCTGAAGTGTCTCTGGGTGGGCTTAAACCTTCAACCAAGTGTGTTAACTGTGTGCACCATCCAGGGACTCCCTAGCATAATTCTTATGTCATAGAATTAATGCCTGTAAGAATTGTGGTTTTGTCACTCTCAGTCAGTCCCGGGGTTATTCTGTGACCAAGAATTCGGGGTTTCCCGATACTCTCCCTTTCTTAACTACCATCTCGTACCCAAACGGTCCATTTTAATCTCTGGATTGGCCTGGAGAAGGGCTATTATTGTCTGTCCTCAAGTGGCAGGAAAGAACGGCTTGGGTGCTGAACTGGAGGTTATCCAGGCCTTCTGCAAACTTACAAAGAGGACAATGATATGGGCAGACAGGAAGGAGAAAGAGTTACACTGGGCCCAGGGCATACGTAACGCCTCTGCCTCAGTCTCCTCTGTCTTAAAGCTCATCACCCTTACAACTACTGTTTCATGTCTCTTCTCCAGTAGACTGCGTGCTCCATGAGACTAGGAGCCATGTCTGTCTAATTCCTTGCTAAAAAGCCCCAGTGCTTAGCACGTGGCCTAGGGTGCAGTAGGTATTCCAATCGAGAGGCAATAACTGAAGGAAATAAACAAGTGCAGGACTTCCTGCTCACTCACAAGTGATGCAGCCAGAAAGTGAGGGGCAGGCGACCAAATTTGGTTCTAGGCTGTATGTCATGTGGATTTTCAGGGGTCATTATACTTTCTAATAAGCTTTTTTATACAGAAAAATAATGATCAACCATGACCATAGTGTGTGTGCGTGTGCGTGTGCGTGTGTGTGTGTGTGTGTGGTGTACTACCCCTTTCTTCCTGTTCCTCCATTCCTGAGAGGAATTAGGATCCTGCTAGGATAAGCATAAATGTCTAGTGGTCCTGCAAATGAATGACATGTCAAGAGAGCTGGCAGCCATCCATCTACTTGTCAGTGGACAGGAAAGGGGTGAGGCTGTCCGGTCCCTTTCTTAAGGTACCGCACATACCCCTCCATTTCACTTTTGCTTTCAACTTAATCACTGGGCTCCAAGGAAATGGTTATTTGCAGAGCTGATCTAAGCAAGGAAACCCCGGTGGTGTAGTGGTTAAAAGCTACGTCTGCTAACCAAAATGTCAGCAGTTCAAATCCACCAGGTGCTCCTTGGAAACCCTACGGGGCAGTTCTACTCTGTCCTATAGGGTAGCTGTGAGTCAGAATCGACTCGATGCTAACAGGTTTGGTTTTTGGTTGGATCTAAACAAGGGGCATTGTTCCTTTAAACTTCAGTTTAAACCTGGGGCTTTCTGAATCTGAGAGGCCATATCTGGACTAGTTACCCTGCTTCTTAGAGAGCCAGTGGAGCTGACATCTTTACCCAGAAAGGAATACTAACAGACATGCAGACTCTAAGAGCCTGAGGAATGTTTAGTAATGATTTATTTTATAAATGAGAAAACTGAGTGAGGCTTATAGAGGTTACTACACATTTTACCCCATGACCCACTAGATCTTTGGGGTCTCTTGACCTGCCACATAAAATTCCTTTATTTATAGTATGTCATTAAGCCAAAATTCTAGATTTTAATGATACCAACGAAAAATTCGAAAATGATATTATAAAAAAAAGAATTCTTCCTTTTGGCCTTTTAAGCCAACCAAGGAAAGACTACTTTGGAGTCCCTGGGTGGTGCCAATGTTAACATGCTCAGCTGCTGACAGAAATGTGGGAAGTTCGAGTCCACCCAGAGGAGCCTCGGAAGAACGGCCTGGTGATCTCCTTACTGAAAAATCAGTCATTGAAAACTGTGGAGCACAGCTGTACTCTGACACACATGGGTTGCCATGAGTTGGAATCATTCGACAACAACTGGTTTTCTAAATAAGATTGTTTCCTTTATTTAGGTCCTTCGGCCCTCAGAATTTTCATCAGCATCATTTGAAGGACAGTAAAGTCATAAACTGCTTAATTACCACAAGTCCCCTTCTCTCCTTAGGGCAACTCCCCAGTGGGCTCTTTTCAGTTTTCCCTTCAGACCAGCAGGTGGCAGCAAACACTTTTCAACGGCGGCTACACATTTCATTTGTTATTGAGGGCCAAAGCTTACTCATTAATTCTGAACGTTAGATTTTATTTTTGCAAATGTCATCCCAATAATCTTCTTCTTTGGAGGCCTTTAAAACTGGAAGTTTCTACCAACTCAGATAATGTGGCCCTGCAGTAAAAGGCATTTGTTACATTAATTAACTGAAAGGCGGTATCGATGAAAAATATACTAAGCAGAGCCTGTATTCTCTAGATCGAATGTGGCGTTCCACAAACGCCTGCGACATTCCCTTCAGCAATAAGCTCTGCAGAGCCAAACCAAAGTCCTTGTCTTTCAGCACCAGAAACTCAGCTCTCTAGCTTAAAATACCTTTCTTATTCTGTCATATAAGAGAAAAGCAAACGTTGGTCTCTTCAGCATTTCAACGTTTCTAGTTCTTCCAAGAAATCAGCCCTTTTATTTTCCTGAGCCACTTAGAAAGTCGATATTGTTACTTTGGGCCTGATATGTTAAAAAAAAGAAATTTTTGTTTTTGTTTTTTGGTGCACATTATGTGAGAAGCAAGTCCCCAGGAACAAAGACTCTAAATCTCATTGTACTCATTGCAAGGAAATGCACAGATCAGCTGCCTGTATAGACGTACCCACTTAAACTGCACAGCAAACAACTGCCTAAGTATGGTGTTCATCCAAGTATAGTAAAACGTGGTCATCCCCTTAAATATAATGACTACCGAGCACAAAGCAGAGATGGGAACTCTTGACCTTGAATTCTAACAATGGATCCCCCTGTGACTCTGAGGTAGATGTAACCAACCTTGGCTCATTGTTTCGCACGTGAGTGGGCTCAGTCTCACCGATTTCCCTACACGGCCTGTGTGCTATGAATGGACAGAGAATTATGCCTCAGGTGACTCTAAGGTCTCTTCCAACTCGCAGGCTTTATGGGTCTAAGATGAGCTACCTAGTGGGCACGAGGCTCCTTTCCGACTCCTTGGCAATGCAGCGTGTGGGGAAGGAAGGAGGAATGGCACAAATGGACCAGGGCAGGTGGGTAAAGAGGGGTCCAGGCTGAAGACTGTAAAATGAGGACGTTGTCACCAATGCATATGCTGCCATGAGGACTGGAAAAAGCCACTGTTCAATGGAAACTTTACTAACAGTTTCGGCAGAGGTCACGGGAGAAGCTGCTGGTAAACAAGCTCCACAAAGCCAGAGACCTTCGGTTGTTCACTTGGTCTCCAGTAATGCCTTGGGGCCTGGCCAAGGGGCTTACTTCCTTAGACTCTTGCTGAAAAATATATTTGCAAAAGAGTTTAAGGGGAAATGCTGCTTCAGTGCTGCCAGCCAGGCTCTTCTGCAATCAATTTGGTTATTTCCAACCTTAAAAAGGGAGAAGCTCTCTTAGGAGATGCAGCACAGGACACAAAGGTCAGGGCAATCACAGGATGCTCCTGCTAAAAGGGGTCCTAATAGATCCTCTAAACTTAACAATGTGCAAATTGAGTGCCAGAGGAATTAAGGAATTTGCTCAAGGCCAGAGGTAGTGGCAGAACTAGAGCTAGAACCCAGGTTCCATGTAGGTCCCTGGGTGGTGTACATGGTTAACATGCTCTGCTGCTAACTGAAAGGTTGGAGGTTCAAGTCCATCTAGAGGTGCCTGGGAAGAAAAGTCTTGCAATTTACTTCCGAAAAGTCAGCCACTGAAAACCCCGTGGAGCTCAGTTCTACTCGGACACTTGTGGGCTCACATTTTCAGCAACTGGAAAATGTGGAAGATGGGCCTGAAGTGACAGGAAGATCAGATGGACATAGGGCTAAAGAATAGTCATTTCAGATGGAAAATCAGAAGAAATTGCTGGTGGGCTGGACGAGAAGAGTAAGTAGGGGAGGAATTCAAGGATGATTTCTCTGCTTCTAGCTTTGAAGCATAGATGGGCGATGGTACAATCAATCTTGAGAGGAACTGCAGGAAGAAGGGGGTCTGTGAGAGTGGTGAGGAGGCTGAGCTTCCTATCTCACATGTTACAGCTGAGGTGCCTCTGGGACGAGTAGGTACTGCACCTGTGGGGCTGGGAGAGGTGACGATTAGCTATGGATTGGGAATTGCTAGCACACAGATGATAGTTGCAGCTGTAAATACAATCTCTCAGGGAGAGCAGGAGGAGTCTGGTGAGAACCAAATACAGAACTCTGGAGAACATTCCAGCGTTTAGTGGACGGAGGAGGAACAGCACAAATGGACCAGGGCAGATGGGTAAAGAGGGGTCCAGGCTGAAGATTATAAAATGAAGATGTTGTCACCAAGGCAAATGCTGCCAAGGAGATTGGGAAAAGCCACTGTTCACTGGAAACCTTACTAATGGCAGTTACAGTAGGGGTCATGGGAGAAGCCACTGGTAGGCAGGCTCCACAAAGCCAGGGACCTTTGGTTCACTGATACATCCCCATTCCTTGAATAGTAGTAGGTGCTCAATAACAGCTTTTTAAAAAAAATTTTTATCGTGCTTTAAGTGAAAGTTTACAAATCAAGTCAGTCTCTCATACAAAAATTTATATATATACCTTGCTATATACTCCTAGTTGCTCTCCCCGATGAGACAGCATACTCCTCTCCACCCTGTATTCCCCATGTCCATTCAGCCAGGTTTTGTCCCCCTCTGCCTTCTCATCTCCCCTCCAGACAGGAGCTGCCCACATAGTCTCATGTGTCTATTTGATCCAAGAAGCTCACTCCTCACCAGTATCATTTTCTGTCCCATAGTCTGGTCCAATCCCTGTCTGAAGAGTTGGCTTTGGGAATGGTTCCTGTCTTGGGCTAACGATAAAAGTTTTTAAATAAATGAATTATGCTGGATAATGTCTGACAGACTGAAATAATGAGGACATACTTCTTAAGAAGTCTGAGATAAAGGGAAGATTGAGGCCATGGTTGTTGCTTGGAGGGGTGGGACATACAGATCTGAGGGAAGGGATTAGGGACCTCAAACCCAAGTAACATATGAACATGTGTGAAGCCCAAGGGGAAAAATTCCACGGGAAGAGATGGAAGATACTGAAGTGAAGGAGAGTGGCTGAAGGCAGGGTTCCAGGTCAAGTCGGAGGAGGGTTTGCCTGGAGGAAGCACCTTATCTTCTGAGATAGAAAGTCAGGAGGCAGAACAATTTGTTAGGTAAGCTTACAGGTAAACAGGAAGAGAACTAGGGCAGGTCAATCTTCTTCACCTCTATTTTCTTTACAGTAGAAGGCAGGTTGTGCTGAGCGAGGGGTCTGTAGGTGAAAAGCAGCATGAGAGGAGTGCTGAAAATGTTTGGGGTTGAGGGAGAAGGTTGGGTTGCAGGGAAACCAGGGGAAAAGCTGCTGAACTCTGCTTGGAGGTCAGCAGAAAAAAAAAAAAAAAAAGGACTTAAAAAACAAGAAATGAATGATTCAGCTCAACTGCATGAGCTCAGAATGTGACATGGTTCTTTTCTCCTGCAGGCTAGGAAAAGAAAGGTCCAGGACTCTCTTGACCCTGAATCCCAGTCCTAAGAAATCAGTAGTCCATTTAAGGTATGAAAGTGGCATTATATAAGGCAAAAAACATAAAGGACGCCAAGTGAAGAAAGTTTGTTTGCAAGAGAATAATCTTATGTAACTACAGTAATGAGCACACGTACTTCCGGGCAAGATCATGAACCTTTGTGAGTTTCCGTTACAGAGCTGTGGAATTATAACATATGGATAATCACATCTCCCTTGAAGGGCTGTTGAAAAGATTAAATGAAAAAATGTATGAAAAGCACCCAATAGGTGCTCACCTGCACGGGGCAGTTATTACTATTAACATTATTAATGATAGAACCAGGTTTCCAACAGAAGAACAGAGCAGGTGCATTTCTACTCATTCATTCATTCATTCAACAGATACACGTTAAGCATTTATAATGTGTAAAACATTGATCAAGGCTCTGGAATACGATGGTGAAGACAAAGAAAACGTCCCTGCCCTCAGGGTGCATCCATTCTACGAGGGCAGAGAGCCAATTTTTTTTTTTTAATGGAAAACCACTAAATAATATAGCTTCACATTGTCAAAAATACTATGAAGAAAATACAGCAGAGTAAGGGGTAGGTAAATGATGGTGCAGAATCCCATTGCTCTTTCCAGGATACTCCACTACCTCTTGACACTCCTGATAAAAACATCATTTTTCCTGGAAGACGTTTACTTCCATGGCCCCATCACATCCAGCCACAGAATGAAGCAAGAAAGAATCACAAAGGAACAACTTCGACAAGCTCAGAATGGAAATGCGCATTAAAGAAAGAGAGTAAGCGAAAGAAGTTATCTTTGAGAGCTAAGTTCTTTCTGCGGATTCTCCTGTCTGTTCCAGTGAGAGGCACAACCTCCTTAAGGGCAGTAATGCCTACACGGCCTTCTCAAAATGTGCTCCTGGACCTGCAGCATCAGCATCACCTGCCAACATGTTAGGAAAGCAAATTCCCAGGTCTGATGGAGACCTGCTGTTGTTAGTTGGCGTGGAGCTGATTCTGATTCATGGTGACTCCATGCTGTGGAGCAGAACTGCTACACAGGGTTTTCAAGGCTGTGGCCTTTCGGAAGCAGATCGCCAGGCCTATCTTCTGAGGTACCTCTGGGTGGGTTCGAACACTAAGCTTTGGCTAGTAGTTGAACGCTTAACCATTTGTGCCACCCAGGGAGTCTGATCCCAGACCTACTGGGTCACAATCTGGGCCCTAGCGGTTTGTGTTTTAACAAGCTTTCAGAGGATTCTGATGCACGCTGAAGTTTGAGAACCACTGGCCAATAAAAACATTTACCTAGTACTAGAATACAGTAATAATGTTGTTGTTGTGTGCTGTCGAGTCGATTTTGACTCACAGTGACCCAGCAGGACCGAAGAAACTTGCCCCATAGGGTTTTCTAGGCTGTAATCTTTACAGGATCAGATTGTCCGGTCTTTCTCCTGAGGAGTGGCTGGTGGGTTCAAACCACCAAATTTTCGGTTATCGGCCGAACACTCAACCATGGCGCCACCAGGGCTCTAGTAATAACTACCACTTACTGTGTGCTATGTTTCTAGACATAGTACTAGTGGTTCTATGGACATATATTATTTAACGCATCCAAGAGGAGCTGGGCGCTATTAACTCCATTTTGCAGATGAAGACAATGAGGTGGAGAGGGTCTCCGTTGTGTGCCTAAGGCCACAGTTAGTAAGTGACCAGGCCAGGGCTCAGACTCCAGTCTTCCTGTCAGCAAACCCCATGGAGTCACCATCACTAAGGTCATGCTGACTAAGAAAATTCTGGGCTGGCCTCATCACTCAGTGCATGTCCATGGGATCACCCAATCTGAACATGCGTCCATATGTCCTGAACTCCTGCAATTTATGTACATATTCTTGGCATTTTGTAAATCTCTACACCCTAAAGAAATATTTGAATACTAACAGGTTTTTTTTGTTTTGTTTTTAAAATAGTGGACAGAGAGGGAAAGAAACGACCAAAATGTTCATAAACAAATTAGGTTCTCTAAACTGTAAGGGACCCTTTTACTCAGCAAATTAATAAAAATTCCTAAAATATTGCAGAAGGAACTGAGAAGCATGGTTAAGAGCAAAGCGAGTGTGGTGACTGCACATAAAGAAATGAGCTTGAGAACAGAGCCAACTGTCATCCTGAGAAACAAGGAAGTGCGGATTCTGCCAGACTTGCTCATGACTCCTGTTCCTAAGTCCATCAGGTCCTGGGGTGTCTCCACCTTTGAGCTCTCTCTCCCCAAAGAAGAGGCCTCGACTCTCTCCTGAAGACTTGGGCCTTAGATATGAGGGGTTTAGAAGCTCCTAGTCCAACACCCTGGGACTCACATTACCAACCTTGGTGTAGCTCAGGTGTAACCTTGCATCTCTCGTCAAATAATCCAACTCCTGCTATGATTCCTGGACTCAGTCCCAAACTTGTGACTCAGTGCAAAAAACAGAGTTCCTGCCTTGTTTCACTGTTTCTAAATTCCTGTCCTAAGGAACCTCAAGGTCTGAGATCCTGTCCTTCTCTTCCCAGAAATACCTGTCCTTCTCTTCCCAGAAATCCCTGTTCTAGCCTCTGGACCCTGAGGCTTGGGCCTTAGCTACTTACTGATAGACTTCCATCCTATTTGCCCACTCTAAAGGGTATTTTACCACCACCTGAGCCCTGCTGTTGTTTAGTTAGGTCTTTTTCTATTACTGTGAGTAAAAAACCAGGCAGTGCTTAGGGAAAATAAAGATTGCTAGGCTCCACCCTTAAATATTTTTGATCAGTGGGTCCAGGGACCCTGGAACCTACATTTTTAACAAGCCTCCTGTGACTCTGACATGTCCAGGTTACTCAGCAGCATTCAGAACCTCTCTCAAAGACCTTGTTTCTCCCTGTTTAGGAAATGTGGAAAACATTCTCTTTGTTAAAGCCATCCACCTGTGGTATTTCTGTTATGGCAGCACTAGATGACTAAGACAGCCTTTAAACAAATTGAGAGCAAAGAATGGATTTTGTTCATGTGCCATTATAATGGCTTCTCCTTTCTTCAACACTTGGTAAACAGTAGCACCATTATTCTTATCATCCTTCAGATATGCGAGGAACAAAGAGGTACAGGAACTAAAGTGGGCAGGGTGTGCTCCCTTCTGATCCTGTCAAGCAGGTGTCCACCTGAAAACCTTTGCACTTACTGTTTTCTTCCTGGACTGCTCTTCCCCTAGGTAATTCTTGCTCCCTCACTTCACTCATATCTTTTATTAAACGTCCCTCCCAAGACCACCCCATCCCAAGAAGCCCGGGCCAGCCCTGGTCTTCTGTCTCCTCTCTGCTTCATACGTATCCACAATGCTATTACTATCTGAAATCACATTACACATCTTTTTGCTTATTGCCATTTCCTGCACACTGAGCCCAGGTGGTGCAGTGGTTAACAGCTTGGTTGCTAACCAAAAGGTTGGCAGTTCGAGTCCACCAGGCGCTCCCTGGACACCCTATGAGGTAGTTCTACTCTGTCCTATAAGGTCACTATGAGTTGGAATCAACTCGATGGCAATAGGTTTTACAGGAATATAAGTTCCACAAGGGCAGGGATTATTGTATGTCTTGTTTACTTTTGTATTCCCAGCACCTGGGATAGTGCCTAGCAGATAGTTGGCATTCAATAAATACTGGATGAATAAATGAATGAATGAAGGAAGGAACAAGTCAGTGAATGAATGGATCCAGCCCTCTTTCCTCTTTCAGTCCATTCACAGCCATTATTCTGGGGCTATTCTGTCCAAGGCACGGTTTCTCAACTGCAGCATTACTGACATTTTGGGACAGATAATTCTTTGTTGGGAGGGAGCTGTCCCGCGCCTTGTAGAATCCTCAGCGGCATCCCTGGCCTTCACCCACTAGATGCCAAAAGCTTCCCCTGCCTGCCCCAAGTTGTGACAATCAAAAATGTCTCCAGACAATGCCAGATGTCCTCTGGGGGGCAAAATGGCCACCACTGAGAACCACTTGGGGAGTGTCAGGCTGACTGCGCTAGTGTAAACAGAAAACCCAAACCAGTTGCCGTGCTGTTGATTCTGACTCTTGGCAATCCCACGTGTTTCACAGAAATGTGCTCTGTAGGGTTTTCAAGGCTGTGACCATGAGGAAGCAGATCGCCAGGCCTTTGCTCTGAGGCATCTCTGGGTGGGTTTGAGCCACCAATCTTTCATTTAGTAGTCAAGCCCTTAACTGTTTGCATCACCCAGGGACTCCTGGGCTAGTATAGTGGTTATTATTTTTAATAACTAAAAGAGGATGCTCAGTAATGAAAAAGAGGAGTATGGATGTCCCAATGAAAACCACATGTTATCCTGAAGCCTTGCTGAAGCCAATAATTTTAACCAACTGTTACTTGATGATCACAATAGCAATAATAAGTGGGCAGGGAGGGGTCACCTGGAAGTCAAAATTATTAAATATGATAATTGGGCACAGTTACTGTACTTGACTAAAAGAAACAGACAAAAACTTACCACAGTCTTAAACCCAGAATTCTGCAGACACAGAAAGAGCCTCAACACACCAGGTCTGTGATTATAACAATAACCCATCTACTGAGAATGATCCGCAATTCTAATTTTAAAAATACAGTAATAATTACATATATATATAAATTATTTCTTAGTTACTTTTGGGGAGCCATATCAAACATTTCTCCTGTACCTTTTGTTCTTCATTAGGAAAAGTTATTAGAGTGCCATTTCCTTTGAACTGCTGTGTATTTAGAAGACAACTGGGAGCAACAGAGATGAATGGGCAGGCTGCCTGTGTTCAATCAGGGCTTTGGGAATATGTTTGGGCCCAGGGAATAACCAACTCCTGTAGTAACAGGGGTCTGACAGGAGCTCACTAGTGTAGTTATCTCTGAAACAACATGGCAGGTCATGATAATCTTCAAGAATGTGGTCCTTGCCCAAGAATGTGTTTGCTACCAACTTAAACGTTAAGTGTTGTCCTTCATTTGTAAAAATGATGTAAATCTGTACTATAGACTTGGAGCCATATCCTCAGGAGAAGGGATGACTTTGTCAAGGAACATATGTGTGGGCATGTTTGTGTGTGTGTGTGTGCACGTGTGTCTGCTCGGTAACTGGGCATCGATGCTCCCAAATCCTCTTAGTGGAAAGAGCTAGGGAATACACACACACACACAGTCTCACAGCAGACATTTATAGAAACCTGGGAAAATGGGCTTCTCCCTAGGCTAGTGCCCAACCTACAGGGAAACCTCACCCAGGAACCTGGTCTCATTATCACCATGTTCCACAAACTTCCATTCAGATGGAAAACGATAAACCCTGACTCTCTGAAAGGGGAAATTCTGTACACAGCCTCACACTGCACCATAAATAAATAGACAATCAGCACTTTTGGATGTGAGATATGCTTGAAGGGGCCGAGATAGGGAAGGAATTTTATTGTTTTTGAGGTGACGGAATGGCCAAAAGAGCCGAGCTGTATAAATTCCTTGAATCCCTTTATAGGAGTCAGGTGTTACATTTGGCAGATAAAAGTCACTATTGGCCTTCCTCTTGGTGAGGCAGTGGTTAAGAGTTTGGCTGCTAACCAAAAGGTTGGCAGTTCGGATCTACCAGGTGCTCCTTGGAAGCCCTATGGGATAGTTCTACACTGGCCTACAGGGTCACTATGAGTTGGAATCAACTTGACGGCAATGTGTTTGTTTTTTTTTTTAAATCAGCCTTTCAAGATACGGTGCTAATGCAAACCTCACCAAACATCTAATAACACACATTGCCTTTTGACAATACCATCTTAAAAAGTGACAAGACCCAGTAAGGCTATTTTAAAAAATCTATTTTTCTAGGAAATCTTGGCAAGTTCCTAATTTCTGAATACTTCTTATAGTGGAATGAGAGTCCAATGAAAAAAAAAAGAACTGAAAATTTTTCTTGGTCTTCTCAATAAAACTGTAAATAAAATTTGTTCAAAATGGAGCACTTTTATCTTCAGAAATGACCAAGAGCCCCAAAGTCTTCAGGTCAGATAGCAGGCATTAGGGGAAACAATCCAAACTGGTAGACATGTTTCCCCTTTCACAATTTTGGTTTAAAAACAAAAATTGTATTATCTTATAGTTGTGGCTAACTATATACTATTTAACATTTTTTCCTTAAGAGAAAACACTAATTCAAATTGCTTACAAGTCTAAATTAAGGACGTCTTAAAACATACCTTCAGAACAAAGCAGTAGTCAGTGGGAGCTTTGTATTTCATTTTACACTGAGTCCCATAGTAAATGTTGACATTTTCAAACTGTATAAAACATGCCAGATCTCGCGATGTCTGAAAGAGAAGGAAAAAAATCACCTCAGCTGAGATGACAGCTAGTACTTTTCCAAGGGTGTTCTTGCTGGCACAACTGAGCATTACATTTTAGTCAAAAAAATATTGAATTTTATGTAATTTATTTTAAACTTCTACCACACACAGTTTTCTAAAAGCCAAACCTATATATGAAGAGGTGAAAGAATGCAACCAAGACAGCATGCCACAGGCCCAGAAACGGGGTGAAAAATGACACTGCACACTGACTCCCAGAGTTGGAGCTAACTGACCTTGAGAAACGGTTATTGATGCAGCCAAGGCAAGGTGACCACCTAGTGAGAAATTTCATTTGGGCTTTTGCCATGTGAAGTCAGTGACGGATTTCGTGATTGAGCATTTACAAAAAAAAGAAAAAAAAGCCCCTCTCAGAACAAACAATGAAAGGTAAATTTGATTCTTAGTAAATCAGCACACACTTCATGCTCTGCTTACTGACAGGAAAGATTTCTTTCCTGCTTTCTATTTAGTGCTGGTTGTGTTGCTATGGCAACAGAAACCTCTCCTCTGCGTATAATCTGCATTGTGAAGACTGCAGCCTCAGATCTACATATTCGGTGACACTTCAACTACAAACTTGTTCTTACTCTTGTTCTTGGCATTCTGTAATTTCTTACATAGTTAGTGCATAAACAAAAAGGGCAGAATTGCTATACCCTGGTTCACAATTATTACTTTACATGTGGTTGTACTTTTTTTCCTTTTAAAATATTTTCTCCTGCATTTTCAAGGCATTAAACTTTTTAAATTATAAAAATAACACATATTTGTTATATATGTAAAATGTGTTATATTTATTATATACACACATACACACACATACACACACATATATATACACATCTCCTGTGGGTTCCATTGCTGGCAAGCCAATTCCCACTCAAAGAACCCTACAGGACTGGGTAGAACTGCCCCATAGGGTTGCCAAGGAGCGCCAGGTGGATTCGAACAGCTGACCTTTTGGTTAGCAGCCATGCTCTTAACCACTATGCCACCAGGCTCCATACATATATATATGCTTTATGCAGACGACATAACCTCGCTTGTTGAAAGAGAAGAACATTTGAAGCACTTACTGATGAGGATCGAAGACCGCAGCCTTCGGTATGGATTACACCTCAACATAAAGAAGACAAAAATCCTCACAACTGGACCAATAAGCAACATCATGATAAATGGAGAAAAGATCGAGGTTGTCCAGGATTTCATTTTACTTGGATCCGTAATCAACACCCATGGAAGCAGAAGTGAAGAAATCAAAAGACGTATTGCAACGGGCCAATAGGCTGCTAAAGACCTCTTTAAAGTGTGGAAAAGCAAAGATGTCACCTTGAGGACTAAGGTGCGCCTGACCCAAGCCATAGTGTTTTCAATTGCCTCACACGCATGCGAAAGCTGGACAATGAATAAGGAAGACCGAAGAAGAATTGACGCCTTTGAATTGTGGTGTTGATGAAGAATATTGAATATACCATGGACTGCCAAAAGAATGAACAAATCTGTCTTGGAAGAAGTACAACCAGGATGCTCCTCAGAAGCAAGAATGGCCAGACTATGTCTCACATACTTTAGACATATTATTAGGAGGGATCAGTCCCTGGAGAAGGACATCATGCCTGGTAAAGTAGACGGTCAGCAAAAAAGAGCAAGCCCCTTGTCATGGATTGAATTATATCCCCCCAAAAATGTGTGTATCAACTGGGCTGGGCCATGATTCCCCATATTGTGTGATTTTCCTATACAGTATAAATCCTGCTTATATGATGTTAATGAGAGAGAATGGGTTGCAGTTGTGTTAGTGAGGCAGGACTCAACCTACAAGACTGGATTGTGTCTTGCAGCAATCTCTTGAGATAGAAAAGAGAGGAGAGAAGCAAGCAGAGAGACAGGAGGACCTCATACCACCAAGAAAGCAGCACCAGGAGCAGAGGGTGTCCTTTGGACCTGGGGTCGCTGCACCTGAGAAGCTCCTCGTCTAGGGCAACATTGATGAGAAAGCCATTCCCTGGAGCTGACACCCTGAATTTGGATTTGTAACCTACTAGACTATGAGAGAATAAATTTCTCTTTGTTAATGCCTTCCACTGGTGGTATTTCTGTTATCGCAACACTAGATGACTAAGACAACCCTCAACAAGATGGACTGGCACAGTGGCCGCAACAACAGACTCAAGCATAGCAACAATTGTAAGGATGGCACAGGACTGGGCACTGTTTTGTTCTGTCGTGCACAGGGTCGATATGAGTCAGAACCAACTCAATGGCATGTAAAAACATATACATACACACACACACGCACACACACACAAAAACCGAAACCACTGCTGTCGAGTCATTTCCAACTCATAGCAACCCTACAGGACAGAGTAGAACTGCCCCATAGAGTTTCCAAGGAATGCCTGGTAGATTTGAACTACCAACCTTTTGGTTAGCAGACGTAGCTCTTAACCACTACACTACTAGGGTTTCCTTATATATGTATACACAGACACACACATGCATATATAAAATAAAGTTCTATTATGTTTTGGGTGAAGGTTTACCCTGCAGTTAGGTTCCTGTTCAACACTTTTAACACAAATTGTTAGTGTAACCAGCGTCACGCTGGTTACATTCTTCACAATGCATAAACATTCTCAATACTTCTGTTCTGGTTGTTCCATTTTACCATATATTTTTTAATAAAACAGTATAGATACATATATGATAAAAGGGAACACTTTCCTTCACCACTCTTTTTCCTAATTCTACTTTTTTCACACATATGCATATATTTAAATGTACACAATTTTCTAAAACACAAATGAGATTTTATGTTATGTTCCAAGCTTTGATCTTTTTTGCTTAACAATATCTTGAGGTCTTTCTATGTCAGGACATATGAATGGGCATATGACATTCACTTAATGCCTGCATAGCATTCCACTGTACAGGAGTGACGATTTTACCATTCTTCTACAGATGACTTTAGAGTTTTTTTTTTCCATCTTTTGGTATTATTTTCAAATATCTGCAATGTTGTTTTTAATATTTGCAATTATTTACACAAAAAATATGGTGCATCTGAGCAATTATTTCTGTGGGCTAGCCTGCCAAATATGGAACTGCCACTTCAAGGAGCATTCGCTTTTACTTTTGTATAGATCTTGCTAACTTGTCCTCCAATTTGGCTGCACCAGTTCACATCCACACCTTTTGTGAATGACGGTACCCGTTCTTCTTACTCACCTCCACCAAATTTTGGAGAGTATCAATATTGTTAATTTTACCAATCTCAAGGGAGGAAATATCTTACTATTTAGTTTATATTTCCTTGATGGCTACTAAGATAGAGCAACTATTAAATCAGTGGGTACTATTATTTTTTTTCTTGTGAATTCTCCATTAATAAGCTTTGCCTGTTTTTCTATAAGTGTGTATACATTTTTTCTTATTTATTTGTTGAAGTCTTTATTTTATGGGTATTCCTACTTTGTTATACATGCTGCAAATATACCCTCTGACTCTGAAGCTAGTCTTCTTGTTGGTATTTATCATAAGAATTAAAACGGGGTGGGACTAAGATGGCAGAATACCCAGATGCTTCCGGCGATCCCTCTTACAACCAAAAAAACCAAACCAAACCCACTGCTGTCGAGTTGATTCTGACTCATAGTGACCCTACAGGATGGAGTAGAACTGCCCGATAGAGTTTCCAAGGAGTGCCTGGTAGATTTGAACTGCCAGTCTCTTGGTTAGCAGCCATAGTACTTAACCACTATGCAACCAGGGTTCAAAGACCTGAAAAACAAGTGAAATGATTATCTTTACGACAAGCTAGCAGCTCTGAACATCAAAGGCAAAGTTAGGAAATGGATTGAGCGGCAGGGGGAGGGGGAGTCGATTCAGAAGCGGAGAGGAGTTGCTGGACCTGAATCATCGGGATCCCTCAGGCACCATTCCTTGGAGCAGCTGCAGGGGGCTGGTAGTAGCGTTCAGCTGCAGTTTCCGCAGGGAGAAGCAGCCAGCAGCACACCCTACTCACACCTCTGGAACCAGAGAAGAATGGCACTCTCGGCAAAAGCTAGGTACTTGTGTATATTTTACCATGCCCCCTGCCCCTAAGCCGGTTTCAGAGGCTGTTGATTTCCCTGGGCCTGAGATAGGCTCTGTTGAGAGCCTGGAGCCATTCTCCCAGCCTTGGAGAAGGAATAAATTCACATTGGGGGAAAAGATAATTTGCCAGCTCCACTAACCTGGGGAGCTCGGAACAGAAGTGGGTCCTGTCCAGGCATAAACTGTCCATGGACTTTGAGTACCTTTCCCCCCTGCATGGACTTGTGTGGGCCTATTTCAGGAGAATAGGCCCTTGTTGGCAGACTGCAACTGTTTCAGCTGTGTGTTGGAAAGGT
The DNA here is from genome assembly GCF_030014295.1 of Loxodonta africana. Classification (NCBI taxonomy): domain Eukaryota; kingdom Metazoa; phylum Chordata; class Mammalia; order Proboscidea; family Elephantidae; genus Loxodonta; species Loxodonta africana. The sequence continues at coordinate 168,567,655 of NC_087345.1, read as the reverse complement.
GGGTGTTGGATGATTGACACCACTTTGCCTATTAAACAGGGTCCTCACCTACCCACATCAGGGGCCTAAGGACTGGTGGCTCCACTCAGGTCACCCAGCCACCCATGACTGGGGTCCAAGGATAACTAGTACCTTCCACTCCTTACAACCTAAAGCATTGGGTGCCCATGGTCCGTCTGCAGAACCCAACCACCCGTACGCTCTAGGAAAGAGGGATGCACTTTCCTCAGAGTCACTTGGGGAATGATTTTCAGCCCCGCCTTGTTCAGAGTGTGACCCCCTGCTGCAGATACCAGTACCTACACAAATCACCCCTTCCCCTTAAGACTGTAGGACAGAACTTGTATAACACGTTTGATGACCAGCTACCCGGACATCTGAGCTGAATTCATACAAGAAAATTGAATGGACTCCTACACTGATATACCTGATAACAGATCTAACCATTTGATGACAGGACATCAGAGCTTCAAAGGTGAAAATAATCAAGTTAGCTCACTCAAGCAACCCATTTGGGCCTATCAAAACGAAACAAGATGCTAGGATACAGTAAACAAACATAAAATAAACTAATACAATAAGTTGACTTATAGATGGCTTGGAGACAACAGTCAATATCAAATCACATAAAGAAACACCATGATCGCTTCAACAGGCTCTCAAAACAAAGAATCAAGGGATCTTCTAGATGAAAGTGCATTCCTGGAATTACCAGGTGCAGAATACAAAAGATTAATACACAGAACCCTTCAAGACATCAGGAAGGAGATCAGGCAATATGCAGAACAAGCCAAGGAACACATAGATAAAGTAGTTGAAGAAATTACAAAAGTTATTCAAGAACACAATGAAAAATTTAATAAGCTGCAAGAATCCACAGAGAGACAGCAATCAGAAATTCAGAAGATTAACAATAAAATTACAGAAGTAGACAACTCAATAGAAAGTCAAAGGAGCAGAACTGAGCAAGTGGAAGGCAGAATTGGTGAGCTTGAAGATAAAGCACTTGGTACCAATATATTTGAAGAAAAATCAGATAAAAGAATCTAAAAAAATGAAGAAACACTAAGAATCATGTGGGACTCTATCAAGAGAATAACCTACGAGTGACTGGAGTACCAGAACAGGGAGGGATAACAGAAAATACAGAAAGAATTGCTGAAAATTTGTTGGTAGAAAACTTCCCTGATATCATGAAAAATGAGAAGATATCTATCCAAGATGCTCATCAAAATCCACATAAGGTAGATCTCAAAAGAAAGTCACCAACACATATTATAATCAAACTTGCCAAAACCAAAGATAAAGAGAGAATTTAAAGAGCAGCTAGGAATAAACGAAATGTCACCTACAAAGGAGAGTCAGTAAGAAAATCTCGGACTACTCGGCAGAAACCATGCAGGCAAGAAGGCAATGGGATGACTTATATAAAGCATTGAAGGAAAGAAACTGCCAGCCAAGAATTATATATCTTGCAAAACTGTCTCTTAAATACGAAGGTGAAATTAGGACATTTCCAGATAAACAGAAGTTTAGGGAATTCGTAAAAACCAAACCCAAACTACAAAAAACACTAAAGGGAGTTCTTTGGTTGGAAAATCGATACTATCAGGTATCAACCCAAGACTTGAACACTGGACAGAGCAACCAGATTTTCACCCAGACAGGGAAATCACAAAAATAAATCAAGATTAAAAAAATGCTCAAAACAGGGAAACAGCGATGTTATTATGTAAAAGAAGACAACATTAAAACAAGAAAAAAGGACTAAGAAATGTAGTCACAGCTCTTTCAAATGGAGAGGAAGACAAGGCGATATAAAGAAATAAAAGTTAGGTTTAAACTTAGAAAAATAGCGGTAAATATTAAGAAACCACAAAGGAGACTATCCTACTCATCAAAATAAAACACAAGGAAAAAATAGAGACTCAGCAGAAACAAAATCAACAGCAACGAAGAAGAGGAAAAGACAATATATAAACTAAACTACTCGGTACAAAAAATTAAGTGGGAAAAAGAAACTGTCAACAACACACACAAAAAGACATCAAAATGACAGCACTAAAAAAAAAAAAAAAAAAAAAACTCATACCTATCCATAATTACATTGAATGTAAAATGGACTAAATGCACTAATAAAGAGACAGAGAGTGGCAGAATGGATAAAAAAACACGATCCACCTATATGCTGCCTACAAGAGACACACCTTAGACTTAGACACACAAAGTAAAACTCGAAGGATGGAAAAAAAATATATCAAGCAAACAACAATCAAAAAAGAGCAGGAGTGGCAGTATTAATTTCTGACAAAAAAGACTTTAAAGGTAAATCTACCACAAAGGATAAGGAAGGACACTATATAATGATTAAAGGGACAATATACCAAGAAGATATAACCATATTAAATATTTCTGCACCCAATGACAGGGCTGCAGTATACATAAAACAAACTCTAACAGCATTGAAAAATGAGATAGACAGCTCCAGAATTATAGTAGGTGACTTTAACACATCACTTTCGGTGAAGGATAGGACACCCATGAAGAAGCTCAATAAAGACATGGGAGATCTAAATGCCACAATCAACAAACTTGACCTATAGACATATACAGAACACTCCACCCAACAGCAGCCAAGTATACTTTCTTTTCTAGTGCACATGGAACATTCTCTAGAATAGACCACATATTAGGTCATAAAGCAAGCCTTAGCAGAATACAAAACATCAAAATATTACAAAGCATCTTCTCTGACCATAAGGCCATAAAAGTAGAAATCAGTAACAGAAAAAGCAGGGAATAGAAATCAAACACTTGGAAACTGAACACTACCCTGCTCAAAAAAAACTGGGTTATAGAAGACATTAAGGATGGAATAAAGAAATTCATAGAATCCAATGAAAATGAAAACACTTCCTATCAGAACCTTTGGGGCACAGCAAAAGCAGTGTTCAGAGGTCAATTTATAGCAATAAATGCACACATACAAAAAGAAGGGCCAAAATCAAAGAATTATCCCTACAACTTGAACAAATAGAAAGAGAGCAACAAAAGAAACCCTCAGGCACCAGAAGAAACCAAATAATAAAAATTAGAGCAGAATTAAATGAAATAGAAAACAGAAAAACAATCAAAAGAATTAACAAGACTGAAAGCTGGTTCTTTGAAAAAATTAATAAAATAGATAAACCACTGGCCAAACTGACAAAAGAAAAACAGGAGAGGAAGCAAATAACCCAAATAAGAAAGGAGATGGGCGATATTACAACAGGCCCAACTGAAATTAAAAGAATCAAGTCAGATTACTATGAAAATTTGTACTCTAACAAATTTGAAAACCTAGAAGAAATGGAAAAATTTCTAGAAACACACTACCAACCTCACCTAACACAAACAGAGGTAAAACAAGTAAGTGGACCATAACAAAAGAAGAGATTGAAAAGGTAATCAAAAAACTCCCAACAAAAAAAAGCCCTGGCCCGGGACGGCTTCACTTCAGAGTTCTACCAAACTTTCAGAGAAGAGTTAACACCACTACTACTAAAGGTATTTCAAAGCATAGAAAAGGATGGAATACTCCCAAACTCATTCTATTAAGCCAGCATACCCCGATACCAAAACCAGGTAAAGACACCAAAAAAAAAAAAAAGAAACAAAATTACTGACCTATATCCCTCATGAACTTAGATGCAAAAATCCTCAACAAAATTCTAGCCAATAGAAATTCAACAATATACCAAAAAAATAATTCACCATGACCAAGTGGGATTCATACCAGGTATGCAGGGATAGTTCAACATTAGAAAAAAATTAATGTAATCCAATCATACAAATTAAAACAAAAGACAAGAATCACATGATCTTATCAATTCATCCAGAAAAGACATTTGACAAAGTTCAGCACCCATTCATGATAAAAACTCTCAACAAAATAGAAGGAAAATTCCTCAACGTAATAAAGGGCATTTATGCAAAGCCAACAGCCAACATCATCCTAAATGGACAGAGTCTGAAAGCATTCCCCTTGAGATTAGAAACCAGACAAGGGATACCCTTTATCACCACTCTTATTCAACATTGTGCTGTAGGTCCTAGCCAGAACAATTAGGCTACATAAAGAAATAAAGGGCATCCAGATTGGTACGGAAGGAGTGAAAGTATCTTTATTTGCAGATGACATGATCTTATACACAGAAAACCCTAAGGAATCCTCAAGAAAACTACTGAAACTAATAGAAGAGTTCAGCAGATATCAGGATACAAGATAAACATACAAAAATCAGTTGGATTTCTCTACATCAACAAAAAGAACATCGAAGAGGAAATCATCAAATCAATACCATTTACAGTAGCCCCCAAGAAGATAAAATACTTAGGAATAAATCTTACCAGAGATGTAAAAGACATATAGAAAGAAAAGTACAAGACACTACCGCAAGAAACCAAAAGAGACCTACGTAAGTGGAAAAACATACCTTGCTCATGGATAGGAAGATTTAACATTGTAAAAATGTCTATTCTAGCAAAAGCCATCTATAGATACAATGCAATTCCTATCCAACTTCCAACGACTTTTTTTTAATGAGATGGAGAAACAAATCACCAACTTCATATAGAAGGGAAAGAGGCTACGGATAAGAAAAGCATTCCTGAAAAAGAAAAACAAAGTGGGAGGTCTCACTCTACCTGATTTTAGAACCTACTATACAGCCACAGTAGTCAAAACAGCCTGGTACTGGTACAAAACAGATACATAGACCAATGGAACAAAATTGAGAATCCAGACATAAATCACTCACATATGAACAGCTGATACCTGACAGAGGGGCAAAATCAGTTAAATGGGGAAAAGACAGTCCTTTTAACAAATGGTGCTGGCATAATTGGATATCCATCTGTAAAAAAATGTAACAAGACCCATATGTCACACCATGCACAAAAAGTACCTCGAAATAAATCAAAGACCTAAATATAAAATCTAAAACAATAAAGATCATGGAAAAAAAAAATAGGGACAATGTTGGGAGCCCTAATACATGGCATAAATAGTATAGAAAACATTACTAACAATGCAGAAGAGAAACTAGATAACTGGTAGCTCCTAAAAATCAAACAGCTATGCTCATCCAAAGACTTCACCAAAAGAGTAAAAAGACTACCTACAGACTGGGAAAAAGTTTTTAGCTATGACATTTCCGATCAGCACCTGATCTCTAAAGTCTACATGATACTGCAAAAACTACAAAAAGACAAATAATGCAATTAAAAAACGGGCAAAGGATATGAACAGACACTTCACTAAAGAAGACATTCAGGCGGTGAACAGATACTTGAGGAAATGCTCACGATCATTAGCCATTAGAGAAATGCAGATCAAAACTACGAGATTCCATCTCACTCTAACAAAAAAAAAAAAAAAAACTGGGATTAATCCAAAAAAAACACAAAATAATAAATGTTGGAGAGGTTGTTGAGAGACTGGAACACTTATACATTAAAAAAAAAAAAAAATTTTTTTTTTTTTACACTGCTGGTAGGAATATAAAATGGTACAACCACTTTGGAAATCAATTTGGCACTTCCTTAAAAAGCTAGCAATAGAACTACCATACAGTCCAGCAATCCTACTCCTTGGAATATATCCTAGAGAAATACGAACCTTTACAAGAACAGATATATGCACACCCATGTCCACTGCAGCACTGTTTACAATAGCAAAAAGATGGAAGCAACCAAGGTGCCCATCAACAGATGAATGGATAAATAAATTATGGTATATTCACACAATGGAATATTACACATAGATGAAGAACAGTGATGAATCCATGAAACATTTCATAACATGGAGGAATCTGGAAGGCATTATGCTGAGTGAAAATAGTCAGTTGCAAAAGGACAAATATTGCCTAAGACCACTACTATAAGAACTTGAGAAATAGTTTAAACAGAGAAGAAAATATTCTTTAATGGTTATGGGTGGGGGAGAAGGGAGGGAAAGGGGTTTTCACTAATTAAAAAAAAAAACTATTTTAGGTGAAGGGAAAGACAACACACAGTACAGGGGAGGTCAGCACAACTGGATTAAACCAAAAGGAAAGAAGTCTTCTGAATAAACTGAATGCTTTGAAGGCCAGCAACCAAGGACCATGGTTTCAGGGGACATCTAAGCCAATTGGCGTAATAAAAGCTATTAAGATAACATTCTGCAACCCACTTTGGAGAGTGGTGTCTGGGGTCTTAAATGTTAGCAAGCGGCCATCTAAGATGCATCAATAGGTCTCAACCCACCTGGAGCAAAGGCGAATGAAGAACACCAAAGGCACAAGGTAATTATAAGCCCAAGAGACAGCAAGGGCCACATAAACCAGAGTCTACAACAGCCTGAGACCAGAAGAACTAGATGGTGCCCGGCTACAACGGATGACTGCTATGACAGGTAACAAAACAAAGAACACCTGAGGGAGCAGGAGAGCAGCGGGATGCAGACCCCAAATTCTAGTAAAAAGACCAGACTTAATGGTCTGACTGAGATTAGAAGGACCCCTGTGGTCATGGTCCCAGACCTTCTGTTACGCCAAGACAGGAAGCGTTCCCAAAGCCAACTATTCAGACGGGAATTGGACTGGACAATGGGAGAGAAAATGAGACTGATGAAGAGTGAGCTTCTTGGATCAAGTAGACGCACAAGACTATGTTGGCATCTCCTGTCTGGAGGGAAGATGGAAGGGTGGAGGGGGTCAGAAGCTGGCCGAATGGAGACAAAAAGAGACAGTGGAGGGAAGGAGTGTGCTGTCTCATGGGGGGGAGCAATTAGGAATATATAGCAAGGTGTGTATAAATTTTTGTATGAGAGACTGACTTGATTTGTAAACTTTCACTTAGAACACAAAAATTAAAAAAAGAAAACTTTAGTCAAATCTATTAATCTTCCTTTTTATATTTTTGAGTTTTTAGTCTTGTTTAAGAAGGCTTTCCCCACCCCCAAATTAAAAAATATTAACCTGTATCTTCTTCTAAGATTTCCTTATTATTTTTTTTTATTAACTTTTATTGAGCTTCAAGTGAACGTTTACAAATCAAGTCAGACTGTCACATATAAGTTTACATACATCTTACTCCGTACTCCCACTTGCTCTCCCCCTAATGAGTCAGCCCTTCCAGTCTCTCCTTTCGTGACAATTTTGCCAGCTTCCCACTCTCTCTATCCTCCCATCCCCCCTCCAGACAGGAGATGCCAACACAATCTCAAGTGTCCACCTGATATAATTAGCTCACTCTTCATCAGCATCTCTCTCCCACTCACTGTCCAGTCCCTTTCATGTCTGATGAGTTATCTTCGGGGATGGTTCCTGTCCTGTGCCAACAGAAGGTCTGGGGACCATGGCCGCCCGGATTCCTCTAGTCTCAGTCAGACCATTAAGTATGGTCTTTTTATGAGAATTTGAGGTCTGCATCCCACTGATCTCCTGCTCCCTCAGGGGTTCCCTGTTGTGCTCCCTGTCAGGGCAGTCATCGATTGTGGCCGGGCACCAACTAGTTCTTCTGGTCTCAGGATGATGTAGGTCTCTGGTTCATGTGGCCCTTTCTGTCTCTTGGGCTCTTAGTTGTCCTGTGACCTTGGTGTTCTTCATTCTCCTTTGCTCCAGGTGGGTTGAGACCAATTGATGCATCTTAGATGGCCGCTTGTTGGCATTTAAGACCCCAGATGCCACATTTCAAAGTGGGATGCAGAATGTTTTCATAATAGATTTTGCCAATTGACTTAGATGTCACCTTAAACCATGGTCCCCAAACCCCCGCCCTTGCTCCGCTGACCTTTGAAGCATTCATTTTATCCCGGAAACTTCTTTGCTTTTGGTCCAGTCCAATTGAGCTGACCTTCCATGTATTGACTGTTGTCCTTCCCTTCACCTAAAGCAGTTCTTATCTACTAATTAATCAATAAAAAACCCTCTCCCTCCCTCCCTCCCTCCCCCCCTCGTAACCACAAAAGTATGTGTCCTTCTCAGTTTTTACTATTTCTCAAGATCTTATAATAGTGGTCTTATACAATATTTGTCCTTTTGCCTCTGACTAATTTCGCTCAGCATAATGCCTTCCAGGTTCCTCCATGTTATGAAATGTTTCAGAGATTCATCACTGTTCTTTATCAACCTGCAGTATTCCACTGTGTGAATATACCACAATTTATTTGCCCATTCATCCGTTGATGGACACCTTGGTTGCTTCCAGCTTTTTGCTATTGTAAACAGAGCTGCAATAAACATGGGTGTGCATATATCCGTTTCTGTGAAGGCTCTTGTTTCTCTAGGGTATATTCCGAGGAGTGGGATTTCTGGGTTGTATGGTAGTTCTATTTCGAACTTTTTAAGAAAACGCCAGATAGATTTCCAAAGTAGTTGTACCATTTTACATTCCCACCAGCAGTGTATAAGAGTTCCAATCTCTCCGCAGCCTCTCCAACATTTATTATTTTGTGTTTTTTGGATTAATGCCAGCCTTGTTGGAGTGAGATAGAATCTCATCGTAGTTTTAATTTGCATTTCTTAATGGCTAATGATCGAGAGCATTTTCTCATGTATCTGTTGGCTGCCTGAATATCTTCTTTAGTGAAGTGTGTGTTCATATCCTTTGCCCACTTCTTGATTGGGTTGTTTGTCTTTTTGTGGTTGAGTTTTGACAGAATCATGTAGATTTTAGAGGTCAGGCGCTGGTCGGAGATGTCATAGCTGAAAATTCTTTCCCAGTCTGTAGGTGGTCTTTTTACTCTTTTGGTGAAGTCTTTAGATGAGCATAGGTGTTTGATTTTTAGGAGCTCCCAGTTATCGGGTTTCTCTTCGTCATTTTTGGTAATGTTTTGTATTCTGTTTATGCCTTGTATTAGGGCTCCTAACGTTGTCCCTATTTTTTCTTCCATGATCTTTATCGTTTTAGTCTTTCTGTTTAGGTCTTTGATCCACCTGGAGTTAGTTTTTGTGCATGGTGTGAGGTATGGGTCCTGTTTCATTTTTTTGCAAATGGATATCCAGTTATGCCAGCACCATTTGTTAAAAAGGCTCTCTTTTCCCCAGTTAATTGACACTGGTCCTTTGTCAAATATCAGCTGCTCATACGTGGATGGATCTATGTCTGGGTTCTCAATTCTGTTCCATTGGTCTATGTGTCTGTTGTTGTACCAATACCAGGCTGTTTTGACTACTGTGGCTGTATAATAGGTTCTGAAGTCGGGTAAGGTGAGGCCTCCCACTTTCTTCTTCTTTTTCAGTAGTGCTTTGCTTATCCGGGGCTTCTTTCCCTTCCATATGAAATTGGTGATTTGTTTCTCTATCGCCTTAAAATATGACATTGGAATTTGGATCGGAAGTGCGTTAAATGCATAGATGGCTTTTGGTAGAATAGACATTTTTACTATGTTAAGTCTTCCTATCCATGAGCAGGGTATGTTTTTCCACTTAAGTATGTCCTTTTGAATTTCTTGTAGTAGAGCTTTGTAGTTTTCTTTGTATAGGTCTTTTACATCCTTGGTAAGATTTATTCCTAAGTATCTTATCTTCTTGGGGGCTACTGTGAATGGTATCGATTTGGTTATTTCCTCTTCGGTGTTCTTTTTGTTGATGTAGAGGAATCCAAGTGATTTTTGTATGTTTATTTTATAACCTGAGACTCTGCCAAACTCTTCGATTAGTTTCAGTAGTTTTCTGGAGGATTCCTTAGGGTTTTCTGTGTATATAATCATGTCATCTGCAAATAGAGATAATTTTACTTCCTCCTTGCCAATCTGGATGCCCTTTATTTCTTTGTCTAGCCTAATTGCCCTGGCTAGGACTTCTAGCACGATGTTGAATAAGAGCGGTGATAAAGGGCATCCTTGTCTGGTCCCCGTTCTCAAGGGAAATGCTTTCAGGTTCTCTCCATTTAGAGTGATATTGGCTGTTGGCTTTGCATAAAAAAAAAAAAAAACAAACTTTTTTTTTTTTTTGCATAGGTGCCCTTTATTATGTTGAGGAATTTTCCTTCAATTCCTATTTTGGTGAGAGTTTTTATCATAAATGGGTGTTGGACTTTGTCAAATGCCTTTTCTGCAGATTTCCTTATTTTTATAAACGATATTTAACCACTCTAGGATTTAATTTGGAACATGGTGTGAAGTAGGAAAAGATTTTTTCCAAATAGATACACAATTATTTTGATGCTATTTACTGAACAGCACATTCTTTCCCCATTGCTGTAAAATAGTCTCTTCTATTAGATGATGTTATGGATTGAATTTTGTCCAAAAATATGTGTTGTAAATTCTAACCCCTATGTTGTTGAAAGGAACCTTGGTGGTGCAATGGTTAAGCACTTGTCTACCATCTGAATGGTCAATGGTTCCAACCCAGCAGCCCCTCCACAGGAGAAAGATGTGGTAGCTTGCTTCTGTAAATGTTTACAGCCTTGGAAATCTATGGGGCAGTTCTACTCTGTCCTATAGGGTCATTCCTGCTATGAATGGGATCAGAGTTCAGCTGCCAACCAAAAGGTTGGCAGTTGGAATCCACCAGTCACTCCTTGGAAACCCTACGGGGCAGTTCTACTCTTTCCTAGAGGGTTGTTATGAGTCGGAATCGACTCAACGGCAATGGGTAGGTAGTAGTACTATGAATGGAATCTTTTGCACTGCATTTTAATTTGCGTATTATTCGTGTATAGGAAAACCATTTCTTTTTGGTACATTTATTTGGTCCTAATAGCTTTTCAGTTGAGTGTTTTCTACTGTTCGGTAGGTGATCATATGAGCTGTGAACAATGAAAATTTCTTTCTCTTCTTTTCCAACAGTTATACCTCTTATTGTTTTTCTTGACTTGCTGTCTAGTTTCTCCTCTCAACATTAATGACAGCAGTGAGGGAAAGTATGCTTGTCCAACTCCAATGTGAGCATCTCCAATTTGTAACTATGCGTGTTGGCTGCTATATAGGTTGCTTTTTATACCTCACCTCTGTTTAAATGCCAAAGATATACAAACATTTCTGAAATAAAAAAAAGAATTACTTGTGGTAAACTGTTATGTCCCCATTGAGACTAGAATGAAGACAGCATAGTTGGGAATATATCAGTTCTAAGACTGATATAAGACTGATAAAAGAGGCTAAATGGAAGCAGTAGGTGTCCTGGACCAGAAACTACCCATAACGCCCCCTCTGCATTCCAACAGAGGATAAAAGAGCCTTACTTCTAGTGCAGGGAGTCCTGGTGGCACAGCAGTTAAGTGCTTGGCAGCTAAACAAAAGGTTGGCGGTTCAAACCCACCAGCCACTCCACGGGAGAAAGATACAGCAGTCTGCTTCCATAAAGATTTACAGCCTTGGAAAACCTATGGGAGAGTTCTACTCTGTGCTATGGGGCCCTATGAGTCAAAATCGACTTGATGGTATGGGTGCTCCTAGTGGGAGCAGAACTGGCATTCACCATGACTTCACCTGCACAGAAATGTGAGTCAAGTCCTATTAGAGAAAGCCGGCAATTCACGAATGTGCTGTTGGTGATACCCTGGATTCAGCAGTGAAGGCAAAATGCTTCAGCTCACCCCAGACGTAGAAAAGGGACATCTCCTGTTGTCGGTTGCCATGGAGTTGATTCTGACTCATGTTGACCCCATTTGCGCAGAGTAGAACTGCTCCACGGGGTTTCTAAGGCTGTGATCTTTCAGAAGCAGATGAACAGGCCTGTTCTCTGAGGTGCCTCTGGGTGGGTTCAAACCGCCACCTTTTTGGCTAGTAGTGGAGCGCTTAACCATTTGTTCTACCCAGAGACTCAGAAAGCTTTACGGAGGTGAACATAGGATGGAAATGCCCCAAATCTAAGAAAGGTCTTAGAAAAAGCTAATGGTAAGACAGAGAGTTAAAATTACATTTCAAAGAAGAATTTAAGATGTGCTCAGAAATTTGAAGAATAATCCCAAATCATCAAGTAAAAGAAAATGTCCGAGATGCTCTATTGAATTAGGCAGGGAAATGCATACAGGATACCTCAGGGAACAATTTAAATGTTCAGAGTATAAGGGCTAAAATCTCAGTGAAGATCTTATCAAGAACCTCTAGGATTCCAGATGAAAGAAGGGTTTTTACTACAATGGCTACAGGATGAAAGTGTGAAGCCACTGGACGAGATATGAAAAGTAACAAAATAATCGCCAGAAAAACACTTCCGCCATAATTTTTGAAACCAGATTTTAAAACAGAAAAAATTCTTCTATCTGCAAGAGAGAACTATGGAAAAATTCAAAAGGATTTCAGTAATTTTTTACAAACTTTGTAATACAATGAACCCCACAGGGAGAGAGGGTATTTAAATTGCCACCTGAGGACTTCTTAGTTGCGCTTTCATGAAATGCCTTTTTTGCCAAAATGTTTTGTTGTTGTTTTCTAAATTCCCTCTCACCTTAGTCTTTCCTTTGGGTACATAATAAATCCCAGAAGCCCGAAGAAGAAAATAACGCCTTTTCCAGGATTTCTTTCCATCTTCTTTCAAATAAAGCGCTCCTTCAAGTTCTGGCACAATGACAGAGGTTCCACAGAAACTTTCCTGCAATTGAGATTCTGGTTACATAAAATACACAAAAGGTAAAACACATATTTTTGTTGATATTTAAACAAACTGTGGAAAACCAGCCTTTAAACTAAAAGTCATTTTTATCCACAACTCTGACTGAATGCTTATGTTTAAGGTGACATGCCATTTGCAGTAAAGGGGAAAGAATCGCACAGTGGCTAGGACTCCAGCTCCTGAGTTGACTTCAAGGCTTCCTGACCACTTATCTCTGTGACCGTGGGCAAGTCACTAAGTGTCAGTTCCCTTATTTGCAAAACAGGAATAATAAAAACCCCGACTTTATTAGGAAGGTTGTGAGACAATCTTGGTATATTGTAAAAGTATTTCAAAAAGGCTATTACCATTACAGAAACCCTGGTGGTGCAGTGGTTAAGAGCTATGGCTGCTAACCAAAAGGTCTGCAGTTTGAACCCATCAGCCTCTCCTTGGAAACCCTATGGGGTGGTTCTACTCTGTCCTATATGGTCACTATGAGTCAGAATCAACTCGATGGCAGTGGGTTTTTTTGGTATTATGATTATAGAGTCCTTGGGTAGTGCGAACTGTTGACGCACTCCTTCAGGTATTATCTGGAAGGTTAACGCAGTTAACACAGTTCTGCTCTGACACATGTGGGGTTGCTATGAGTCAGAATCAACTCAATGGCACCTGTTTTTGTTTTTAACTGTTAGAACTGTTAGATAAGTTGGCAAATTGGAAAATTATTACTTTTCTGGTAATTCCAAAAAACCTGGCACTCGTCTCATCTGCAGGATGGACTGGGAACAGAGCCACGTTTTCAGCCTAGTTACTATGTGAAAACTCATTTGGAGTTTCAAAAAATCAACTGTCAAATTAACTGCTGGAACATGCCCCCCAAATGGCAATAAGAGACATCTGTACAGTAACCAAAACCCTGGTGGCATAATGTTTAAGCACTATGGCTGCTAACCAAAAAGTCAACACTTTGAGTCTACCAGGAGCTCCTTGGACACCATATGGGGCAGTTCTACTCTGTCCTATAGGGTCGCTATGAGTTGGAATCAACTCGATGGCAATGGGTTGTTTTTTTTTTTGTTTTTATGTAGTAACCAACACACTACGTTCCTGTTAAATCACTGGAGGCCTGTAATAATCCAATGTTGTTGTTGTTGGGTGTCGCTGAGTTGATTTCGACTCATGATGACCCCATGTGACATAGTAGAACTGTTCCATAGGGTTTTCTAGGCTGTAATACTGACAAAAGCGGATCACCAGGTCTTTCGCCCGCGGAGCCACTAGGTGGATTCGAACTATCAACCTTTAGGTTTGCAGCCAAGTGCTTAACTATTTGCTCCACTAGGGCTCTTAATAATTCAATATGATTGGTAACTCTATTGTCACCATCGTGTGTTAGGAAACTGAGGCTCACAGAAGGGACTTGCCTCATAGCTCAGGAACCACAACGGGCAGAGTCACACCTCCTATCAGGGTTCTTCCTACCACAACTGGCTGCTGGGAAAGCAATTTAAATTCACTTTAAGGAAGATTTGAAAACCCTTAAGTCTAACTGCAGCGGAGCACTTAGGTAATAAAATATGCAGACTGTTAGGAGATGAGTTACATGAGGATTTATAAGTCTTTTAGTCATGAACCACTATCCCACTTCACGAAAAAAGCAAAATAGATAAAGCCATAACTTTTACAACTGACTCAGAGAAACAGCTTAGTTATTTAAATAGCTAAATTTTGTGAGAATCTGATTTCAACTTAAAATTTCATTGTGTGTCTCAGAATTTCTTATTGTTCGCAGAAGCAAATAATCTTAAAATGGATACAGTTAATGTCCTTTTCTTCCAGTCTGCAAAATTAAGCTTACCTCGAGTAAGGATTCCTTGTTCTTCGCATTCATTTTCTCATTTGTTTCCTTGCCTTCTTTTTTGCCTTTGTTATCCAAGTAAAAATTCTAAATGAAATGTTAGATGATCAGCTCAGTAAGTGTTTATTACCGTGTGAGACACAGCAAGGAATTCACAATCTTGCTGGACAGAGGACTTACCTGTAGGAATCAAACAGGAAACCCATGGTGTACAGTATCAACCAGCCTTACTGAATGCTTACTGTGTGGCATCATAGAGGTAGAAGCAAAACATTCCTTCCCTCCGACAGTTCGCCATCAATTAGAAGATATGAGCAAATAATAGCAAAGGATATGATGGCATTTAATTGTTAAATTCATGGTATAAAATATGCATGCCAAGTGATGCGATCGGGGAGAGTGCCATGCACTGGGAAGGGGCTAAGAGTGGAGGGCAAGTCAAATCCAGCTCCCACCTCCAAGAGCAGAATTACATGGTGGATACTACATAGGAGCCCAAAGTCCTCTGCAGCAGATATTCTGTCTTATCAAGAGAAGCTTGAAACCTGGATTTTTGTAAATATAAGAAACTAATTTTTTAAAAAAATAGGTTATATATTTTAGAGCAATTTTAGGTCACAGAAAAATTGTGCAGAAAGTGTAGAGGGTTCTCATATACTGCCCCAACCCCCCTACTGTTTCCCTGATTATTACATGTTGCATTTCTATGGTACATTTGTTACAACTGATGAGCCAATATTGATGCGTGATTATTAACTAAAGTCCACAGCTCTCATGAGGGTTCATTCCTTGTGTTGTACAGTCCTATGGGTGTTGACAAATGCATAATGCCATGTGTCCACCATCATAGTATCCTGCAGAATAGTTTCACTGCCCTAAGAATGCCCTGTGCTTCACCCATTTATCCCTGGCCCTTCTCACTCCACTCCTGGCAACCACTGATCTTTTCACTATCTCTATAGTCTTGCCTCTTCTAGAATGTCACATAGCTGGAATCATACAGTGTGTAGCTTTTTCACTTTGTGATAGGCATTTAAGGTTCCTCCATGTCTTTTCATAGCTTGATAGCTCACTTCTTTTCACTGCTGAACAATACTCCATTGTGCATCTGTACAGTTTATCCATTCACCCGCAGAAAGACATTTTGGTTGCTTCCTATTTTTTGCAATTATGAACAAAGCTGCTATAAACATTCATTCATGTGCCAGGTTTTTGTGTCGACATCTGTTTTCATGGCAACTAATTTTATTTTTTATAAAACACTGTGAGGGTCAATCACAACATAGAGTTTGCTACTTGGCAATTCTAAGGATAGAGAGAAATAGAAAGGGCATTTCTGGAAAGAGAGCCAGTCTAAATAAAGGTAAGAAAGACCATTATTTCAATGCACTCTTCAATGGGTTCATGCTCTTTAAGCTAGGTTTATATTATGTATCAGTATCTTATTAATACTGAATATCAATAAAATGGCTAAAAGTACATATTAAATACATAAGTTACCTAAAAATCATGAGTACTCAGGGGCTAATTTTTATATAATTAGTACAGCTGAGGGATCCATACTGGTGTGAATATTATGAGTGACCACTGCCACACCCTAGCTTTGAGGACTTTCATATGAAAATTTAAGAGTTTTATAAAATAATACATTAAAAATGTGTTAAATGTAGAAAACAGACCTCAGGAGCACATTCTTTTAACTTAAGGCACCCACTGAATCTAGGCACAAATGTTTATTTAGACCATAGAAGTGTTTTTCAAAGTGTGATGTTCAGACTATCTTGATGCTTGATAAGATGCATATCCCTGGGCTCCCAACGTACTGAACTGGAATCTTTGGGGCAGGGCCTGGAAATCTGCACTCTAGCAAGCTCCCTGGATGATATTCATACACACTGAAGTTTGAGAACTGAGCATACTAGATACAAAGTTAGGAAGCACAGAAAACAACAAATGCTGGTGAGGCTGTGGGGAGATTGGAACCCTTATCCATTGCTAGGGGGACTGATAATGGTACGAACACTGTGGAAAACGACATGGTACTTCCTCAAAAAGCTAGAAATAGAAATACCTTATGATCCAGCAATCCCACTCCTAGGTATATATCCTAGAGATCTAATAAAAGAGACACGGACAGACATATGCACACCTCTGTTCACTGCAGCATTACAATAGCAAAAAGATGGAAACCACTTAAGTGCCCATCAATGGATGAATGGATAAACAAAAGGTGGTACATACATACAATGGAACTACAGAGCTATAAAGAATACTGATGAGTCCTGGAAACATCTTATAATGTATGTGAAATTGGAGGACATTATGCTGAGTGAAATAAATCACAAAAGGACGAATACTGTATGACTGCAATTTTATAAGACGACAAGAATAGACATATATACAGAGACCAATGCTCAATGGTGGTTACCAGGAATGGGGGAGGGGGGCGGTGTAGAGGGGCAAGCACTCTTGACATAGTAGACACTTGTTATTTTTGGTGATGGGAAAGGTAGTATCGGATGTGGGTGAAGTGCTCACAGGCTGACCAAGATAAATGGTATTATTAAGAAGTACACGAGAGAGGGACATTTTTGGTAAAGGATGACAAATAATATAATTTTGTAACAACAACCAAAACATATGTGTATGTTTACACAAATATGTACGTAGGTATATATATATGTATATGGGTATGAATATGTGGCAGAGCTGTGATAGCAAAGCGGTTAAGAGCTCAGGCTGCTAACCAAAATGTTGGCAGTTCAAATCCATCAGCCGCCCCTTGGAAGCTCTATGGGTCAGTTCTAGTCTGTCCTATAAGGTCACTGTGAGTTGGAATTGATTTGACAGCATACAGCAAAAACAATGACTATGCGGGTACATATGTGTGCACAAACAGATGTATCTATAAGCATATATACATACAGGTATGTGTGTGCATGCATGTATATCCATATATATAGTAAACACAATTACAGATACTTCTTAGACATAGCCAAACACCTCACAAGATTGGTTTTCTGAGTTTGAAGGTTTAGGATCATAGTCTCATGGGACAACTCAGGTAACTGGCATAATATAGTTCCTAAAGTGTGTGTTTTATATCCCAATGTGGTTAAGTAGTGTCTGGGTTCTTAAAACCTCACGAGTGGCCACCTAAGATACAACTATTGAACAAAAGAGAAAGGTGCAAACTAAAGACTCAGAGAAGAAAGTCTACAGGACTAACAGCCTACATGAATTAGATGGTGCCTGGCTACCACTCTGAATGGTTCTGATCAGGGCCACAATAGATGGATCCTGATAAAATGGGAGAAAAATGTGGAACAGAACTCAAATTTTTAAGAAGCCCAGACTTACTGGACCAGTTGAGACTACAGGAGTCCCCAAGACTATCATGCTAAGATATTCTTTAAACTTTAAACTGAAATTATCCCTTGAGGTCACCTTTTAGCTAAATAACAGATTGGCTCATAAAATAAAGAATATCATCCGTGTGTAAAGAGCTCCTTTAAGAATCATCTATATGAGACCAATGGTCAAAAAACTGCTCTAAAGCAAAGATGAGAAGGTAAGGGGGCTGGGAAACTAGAGTACTGGAAATGGTACAACCAGAACAGAATGAATGAGACTGACTTCATATCGTAAAAAATGTAACCAATATCCGTTAATAATCTGTATAGAAATTGTTAAATGGGAACCTAACTTGCTGCATGAAATTTCACCTTAAACACAATATTCTAAAAAAGAGAAAGAAAAAAAAAAAGTTAGGAAGCAAATTGAAGGCAAGTAATATTTACAGAATTAGAATATCTCTTAGAAAGAAAGTGCATAGAAATGGCAATTTGTTAAAATAAGTAAGGAAAATAAGTCAAGAATAATTCCTTCTACAATTTTTATTGAAAATGATCTTTTTAAAATACATTTTTAATATGTTTTTATTTGCTTCTGACAGAACAGTATAGTCTGAATTAGTGTAATTATAATACATAAGGAGCCATGGTGGTGCAATGGTTAAGCATTCAACAGCTGATCCAACCCCCCCAGCAGCTCTGTGGAAGAACGACCTGGCATCTGCTCCTGTAAAGTTTACAGTCTAGAAAACCCTATGGTGCAGTTCTACTCTGTCACATGTGGTCATTATGAGTTGAAATTGACTGGATGGCACCTAAAGACAATTATATAGGATTGAGAAAATTATTTTAATTTTACATGTTTGGCTTGAAGACTACTACTTAGAATACCACCTTTGAGAACTCTGTACAAAGGTTTTCAATGCATGCTTTTCATTTAATCCTTATAAAACCAAACCAAACCCATTGCTGTCAAGTCAATTTCGACTCATAGTGACCATATAGGACAGAGTAGACTCGACGGCAATGGGTTTAGTAAAGGGCAAACCATTTGCATCATCCAGGGACCACTACAAAGGCACAGAGGTCCTTAAATATTGGGTGTCTTTGGGCCTCCAGTGAACAGTGAACAGGCTAGGGTTGGGGATCAATGCAGCACACCTGAATGAATTAGTGGCCCACACTGAGGAAGATCAGACAAGACCATTGCTCCCAATTCTTCTCTTCCTCTCTGGGTCAGAATACATCTATGCCCACTCTCAAGTGACTTGAAGTATCTCCCCCTAGAATGGGCAGAGTTCATTTCCTTGCCCCTTTATGTTAAGTTTGGCCACATGACTCGCTTGGGCCAAAAGAATGTGGGTGGAAGAGATGGTGCGCTAGTTCTGAGCAAAAGACATGAGGGGCATCATGTGTTTCCATTCATTCTTCTGTACTCTTGCCATTCAGCATGAGAGGAATATGTCATGTGTAGCTGCCAGTCCAAGGACAACAGAAGACATGTGGAGCTGCCTGAATCTGACTCACATTCTGGAGCTAAGGATAGATGATTTGCAGACCAAGGAGAGAGGAAATGCCTGTTGTTGTAAGCCTCCAAGATTCTTAGGGTCTATTTCATGCACCAAGGAGCTGCGGTGGCTCAACGATTAAGCTCTTAGCTGCTTAAGGCTGGCAGTTCGAACCCACCTAGCAGCTTCACAGGAGAAAGACCTGGTGATCTGCTTATATAAAGATTATAGTCTAGGAAACCCTATGGAGCAGTTCTACTAGACATGGGATCGCTATGAGTCAGAACTGACTCGATGGCACCCATCAACAACATTTCATGCATAAGGAACTGACAAATATACATGACCACACTGGCTGGGGAGAGGATCCACGGCACGTAAGCCAAGGGGGACTTTCCTTTAACATAGTAGTCCATAGTGGGGTACCACAAAGGTGCTTACTGTATGGCTTTCCCTCCAGTGGGCCTGTCTCTGGATGGTCAAAGCTGACCTTGGCCAATAAAGGGAGACTGGAAGGAAATGGAGGAAAGGCCCACAGTGGTTCATGCCTGGAACCTTTCTGCACCTGAGGGGAAGAATGAAGTTGTGTTTCTCTTTCTGCTCCTCATTCATGCAACCACAACCACCACCAAATTTCAGTTAAGGAACAGAACAATCTACGGAACAAAAATTGCTGAAAGTATTAACAGTGATTCTTGTTGAAGAGTGAGATTGTGGGCAATTTAATTTCCTTTCTTATATTTTTCTGTATTTTCTAATTTTTTAAAAGATAATAAATTGGTATTTCCGAAGTCAGAAAAAAAGATGTAATTTAAAAAAGCACTAATGAGTAGCAATTGTAAGGTTAATTGAGATATGTTTTTTAAGACCCTCACTGAAAAACAAATTCTGAAGGCTCCTCCAAAACCATACCAAACCCTCTGCCATCAAGTTGATTCTGACTCATAGCGACCCTTAGGACAGCACAGAACTGCCCCATAGGGTTTCCAATGAATGGCTGGTGGATTCAAACTGCCAACATTTTGGTTAGCAGCCAAGTTCTTAACCACTGCATCACCGGAGCTCCTAGCATAATATTAATACTGCAATAATTTTCTGT
Organism: Loxodonta africana; assembly: GCF_030014295.1. Classification (NCBI taxonomy): domain Eukaryota; kingdom Metazoa; phylum Chordata; class Mammalia; order Proboscidea; family Elephantidae; genus Loxodonta; species Loxodonta africana. The sequence continues at coordinate 168,547,265 of NC_087345.1, read as the reverse complement.
CTCTAGATACAGTCACAGTTCTTTTGGTTGCAGCAATGTCTCTGGTCTTGTACAGTGGGACTACATGTCAGTATAACTGGGAAAAAGAAAGCTTTCAGGTTCCAGCTGGCTTTCATTTGAACATCTGCTGGTTACTTAGGTAAAGCAGATCACCCTGTGACTACAACTGACTAGACAAGATTTTTCTTAATGACAACCAGGCTGGCAAACCAGGGTTTCAAACCAGTTCAGACAGGTTCAGTCACAGCCAGGAAGTGAAACTGGAACAGACCTGAAGTTTTAAAAAAATTGGGTTATCCAGAACAACAAATTAAATGGGAAAAATCATGGGTCAAAGCCCTAGAGTGGGAGCTTCAGAAGAGGCACAGTGAGCCCTTTCAGGAGCCTGATGCATGAGACTGAATTACCGGCAGAACTGTGGAGAGCAACACGCATTCAAAGTGGTGCTGTCTCAGCCACCATCTTTGAGCGAGACATTGCTGTTGCTATGCAATGCGTATGCTGCCCTTGTTTTCTGAGAGGGACATTAAGTTTCTAGCAGTGCTTCGACCTGTAAGTTTTCCTGTTCCAGTTATCACTCTGGTTCACCCAAATTTAAAAAATTCAGGTCTGTTCTGGTTTTGCTTCCTTGGTCATGACTGAACTGGGAAGAACCAGTTTGAAGCCTGGCTTTGATCTCTGTTTTCTTAGCTGTAAACTAGGAATAATAATACATTGTTCTTAACTATCTTAGTTGTGGAGATTAAAGATAATATATGCAAAGCCTCCAGCCTAGCACATGTATTAAGTAAACAGAAGTAGTTTATTATTATTTTTAGTAATTTTTCTCTTCCTCTGGATCATCTGTATTTTATAAAAAAATAAGCTTTGTTACAAGCTTTGGTGAAAATAAGTTCTTAGGCTTGACACTTTAACAAAGATATCAATAATATTCAATAGAAGTTGGTTCTTATAAGTATCCTTATCTCTGGAAGTTTCTCTTTGCAATCACAGAGGAAAGCCCATTAACACAAAGAAAGCTTTGAGGGATAATAAGCAGAGCGACAAAAATTCAGTCAATTACTTTTTCCCTTTGTAAATGCCCAGGGTTCTGAGAATAGGTGAGATGGGAGTATCTGCACTATGGAAAGATTTCCACTATCTCTTGAGAAAGGAAAACAACTCAAAGAAAAATTTAAGGAGCGTATCTCAAATGACTTAAATACAATGTATAAATTTTATGCTAAATTTTAGATAAAATGAAAAAAGTTTTTTGAAGGTGAGAGGACTCAACATGTTTAAAGCCAAGTTCATCATCTTCTGCTCTCAATCTATGTCTTTCCTTGTGCTTCCCACCTCAGTGAACGGCACCAGATTCCACCCCATTCCCTAGCCTGAAACCAGGATATCATCCTTGTCTCTTACTTCTATGCCTTCCCACCACCACTGCAACCAGTTGGTCACCATATTCTGAAAAATTCTACCTCCTAAATGTCTCCCAACCCCTTCCAGTCCATCACCGTCTCCTCTTTCTGGGCTTCTGTAGCAACCTTCCCATCACACAGCAGCTTATACTTTGTTTCTCAGAATCTATTCTCTTATTGTATACTCTTTCCTCCCATTTAGAATTCTTAAATTGCTCCCTGAAATCCTCAGCATAAAGTCCAACCTCCTTAAAAAAGTTTATAATGTCATTTATGATCTTGTTCCTACTTCTCTCCAGTTAAATAGAGTTTTGCTAGGAGCATATGATTTGGTTAAAAACAACTGAATCAGAACAAAATCATAGCAGAAAACAACAAATTGGTTAAAAGCTTCCCCAGGTACTTATTTCTCAGATCTTAGTAATCCTGATGCACTGTAGAAACAATATGATGTATCTTTAAGCCTTCTGGACCATGTGTCAGAATCTTCCAAGTTTTTTTTTTTTTATTAATATTTGACTTTTAGCCGATTTTGTTTGTTTGGCATATCCTTGTAAAGTTTAAGCTCTGCATTAAGATATCAGAGAGTGGGCATGTATAAACCAACAACCTGATGCCATTGGCCTTTGCTACTCCTTGACCTTACCTCACCCATGCATGGTCCAGCCATACAAACTATTTGCCCCTTCTCTAAATGCATCTTTGGCTCACTTACTTTGGACACATCACCAGGAAAAACCAACCCCTAGGTAAGGACATCATGTTTGGTAAAGTAGAGGGTCACCAAAAAGGAGGTAAACCCTCTATGAAATGGACTGACGTAACAGCCGCAACAATAGGCTCAAGCATACTAACAATCATGAAGACGGCAAAAGACCAGGCAATGTTTCGTTCTGTTATACATACGGTCACCACGAATCTGAGCTGATTCGACAGCAACTAACACCACCATCAAATGTGCCTCCTTCTTGTTTCTTAGATTTTGTACATGTTCTCTGCCTAGAACGCTTGCTTCTACTTTCCTCTTCACCTGGCTAATTCCCACTTCTTTTTCAGGTTAGACATAATTTTCTCTTGAGTAACCTTCCCTAACCTCCCTCCTATGTGCTCCCACAGCACTTGGCACTTTATTCCATCACAGCACTTAACCACAGTGAATTCTATTTCCCACTTCCCTTCTGCCTCCTGTTTTCTTTTGTTTCCTCTTCTTGAGTTTCAGCCTATTTCTATTTCATGTGCCCAAATTTATTGTCCTCTACCAGTGATATTCTTTTAAAATTGATGATATGGAAACCCTGGTGGTGTAGTGGTTAAGTGCCATGGCTGTTAACCAAATGTTGGCGGTTCAAATTCAGCAGGTGCTCCTCGGAAACTCCATGGGGCAGTTCTGCTCTGTCCTATAGGGTTGCTGTGAGTCAGAATCGACTCAACGGCAATTTTTTTTTTTTAACTGATGATACCAACTTCCTAAAACTTTCTTTTTAATTCTGTTCATTAATTTCATAGATATGTTGTCCTAAGTCTTTTAGATACTGTTTCCCTTCGGGTCCTGTAGTATTTCTCATAAATACTATATTGGCTTTTCCTCTTTACTCATCTTCTATGAAGATAAGATTGTTCTATAGTCAGTATTTGTCAACAGACAAAGTAAATAGTTAATTCCACTCTCCATGCATCTATGTAGTAGATTCCTCCCTGTTATGGATTGAATTGTGTCCCTCAAAAATGTGTTTCAACTTGACTAGGCCATGATTCCCAGTATTGTGTGATCGTCCACCATTTTGTCATCCGATGTGATTTTCCTACGTGTTGTAAATCCTACTTCTATGATGTTAATGAGGCAGGACTAGAGGCAGTTATGTTAACGAGACAGGACTCAATCTACAAGATTAGTCTTAAGCCAATCTATTTTGAGGTATAAAAGAGAGAAGTGGTGGCAGAGAGATGTGCGGACCTCATACCACTAAGAAACAAGACCCAGGATAATAGCGCATCCTTTGGACCCAGGGTCCCTGTGCTTAGAAGCTCCTTGACTAGGGGAAGATTGATGACAAGGACCTTCCGCCAGAGCCAACAGAGGGAGAAAGCTTCCCCTGGAGCTGGCACCCTGAATGTGGACTTCTAGCCTCCTAAACTGTGAGAGAATAAATTCCTGTTTGTTAAAGCCATCTTCTTGTAGTATTTCTGTTACAGCAGCACTAGATAACTAAGACACACACCCCCCACCCTCAATCAGGATTAGGGCTGAGGGGTTGAACTGATTGCCCAACTCCTAGCTTTACTACTCTACTGAGCTGACATCTTCCTCAAACCCAAGTGCCTGACCTTGGTTATGAGAAAAAAAAATATAGTAATTGAAAAACTAAAATCCTCAGCATATAGCATTACTAGAGCTCTTCTGTTCTATCAATAGCATTTTGTGCATGGGGGCTTAACCTCAAGAATGCACTATGCCATAATCTCTGTCCTACACTTCTCCCATTTTAAGCCTGGAACTTACGCTTTAATTATTTTTGCACGTCTTTATCTCTAGCTGGGTTATAAATTTCTTGAGGGCAAAAATTATCTTAATATTTGCATACTCCATAGATAGCACAAGGCTACTACTCATGTAATAGATACTCCATGGTTTAGTGGTAGGATTCTCACCCTCCATGTGGGAGACTCAAGTTCAATTCCGGCCAGTGCAACTCATACACAGCCAGCACCAGTCTGTCAGTGGAAGCTTGTGTGTTCTAAGATGCTGAACAGGTTTCAGCGGAGGTTCCCAACTAAGATGGACTAGAAGGAAGCTCATGGTGATCTACTTCTGAAAATCAGCCAATGAAAACCCTATGGATCACAATGGTCCGATCCACAATCAATCACAGGGATGGTGCAGGACTGGGTAGCATTTTGTTCCATGCATGGGGTCACCACAAGGCGGGGACCAACTCAATGACAGCTAACAACAACAAGAAACACAAGTTAACGTTTGTTGGAGCGCATTCCATTACAGACTCCTCATACATGTCAACACTGGAAAGACATTCAGTATTTTTGAAACCTTTTATGGAGATTCTACTGAATACGTTCTTCAGAATCTCAGCCTTTGCCCTTTATGATTTTTGGTTTAATCCAGTTTTTCATGCACAGCCAGTTTCTAACCAACTCTTCAAATACTTCCTAGGCTGCACCATGATTTGGGCCAGATCTAGCCTGCAGGCTCACAGATGTAATAAGCACGAGTAGTGAGTAGAAGCAGGATCTCAGTTCTGCTCTACCTTATTCTGGAAATCATCACTTCATGTAAGTGATGTCATTACATTTTAAAAAGAATAACAGCTCAAATGAAATATAAGATGTATCTGGATTTTTGAACTAATTGCCTGAGGCATTGCTTGAGGAAAAAAAACTAAGGCAACTAAACAAAACAATTTCTGGGTTAGGTTTGTGTAAGAAACTCCTTCAGGAAATAGTCTCTAGGACTTTTATTCTCTTGCTGTAAACCTAGCATAAAACAATAAAAAAAAAAAATAGGCTTTATTTATTTATTTTTAAACCATCGAAGTGTCTCAGTATCTTAGTTATCTTGCACTGCTGTAACAGAAATACCTCAATGGATGGCTGTAACAACCAGCAATTTATTCTCTCACAGTTTAGGAGGCTTGAAGTCCGAATTCAGGGTGCCAGCACCAGGGGAAACTTTCTTTCTCTGTTGGCTCTGGGGGACGGTCCCTGTCATCAGTCTTCCCCACCCGAGGAATTCCTCAGCACAGGGACCTTGGGACCAAAAGACGTGCATTTCTCCTGCCTCTTATTTCCTGGTGGTACGAGGTCCGCACATCTCTCTGCTTACTTCTCTCTTTTATATCTCAAAACAGATTGGCTTAAGACACAACCTAATCTTGCAGATTCAGTTCTACCTCATTAACATAACTGCCTCTAGTTCTGCCTCATTAACATCATAGGATTTACAGCATGTAGGAAAATCACATCAGATGACAAAATGGCGGACAATCATACAATATTGGGAATCATGGCCTAGTCAAGTTGACACACATTTTGGGGGGACATAATTCAATCCATAATTGAATTCAATCAACATAAGGCTTTTGCAAAGATTTTTCAGGTATTCCAAAATTACTTAAGTCTCTCTTTTAGGAGCCATGATGTTGCAAATGGTGGTAGCTCAGCTGGTAACTGAAAGGTTGGCCGTTTGATTCTACCCGCGGGACTGGAAAAAAAGGCCTGTCAATCTACTTCCAAAATCAGCCACTGAAGCAGCTAGGAAGCACTGTTCTACTCTGACTCATATGGGGTCACCATGAGTCAGAGCTGACTCGATGGGGAATGATTTGATTTTTTGGTTGGATATCAGTACGAGGATGGCCACAGTCACTTCTCTCATCCTAAGGGCAGCAGGCTGACGCTGCTACCCATGCAGAAGCACTGATCAGAAAGATAGACAATTCAACCCAAAACTGAGAAAACCGAAATACTTAAAATCAGCCACTTCTAGGACCATCCACTGAAGTTTTGGCTCTTAAATCTGATCGGAGATTAGGAGAATCTGCTTCCTTGGTGTATTACTGGCCAAAAGAATTCATTAGGGGGGACTTCTGTTTCCCTCTATAATGGAGTAGCCTAGCCTGCAGCATCAACAAATAGCTGGAAAAGCCACATTTAAAAAGAAAACTGTTTGATGGTGTTAGAGAGCTGCCAAGGCAACCAGAACACCAGGACCCAAGAATCAAGAGAGAAAAGAACCACAAGAAGGTATCCAGACAATCTGAATTGTGTTTCCCTTCAAGGCATTTGTCAGCTCTTAGCCTGAGGTGAAAGATTGAGAATCAGGGCAAAGGAGTTGAAAAGTGGATATTGTAATGGCCAATAGACATTTGACAATGTGCTGGAGCCACTGACATCAGGTAAATTAAACTTAAAACCACAATTCAACCATACTCACAAGTACTACACAGCCACAGAATGGCCAAAAAATAACCCCCAAAAACAATGCTGAGTGCTGGTGAGAATCTGAAACAGGAATTCTCATACGACATTAATATAGGAGGGTAAATCAAATCACGGAATCATTCTGGAAAACTACTTAGCAATAAAAGTATCTACAAAAGCTAAATGTATAATAGCCTAAGAAATGTCTACAGATGGTCAACAAAGACATGTACAAGGATGTTCCCAACAACAGTACCTGCTAAAACCCCAAGCTAGAAACAAGTCAAATGTCCATCAACAATAGAACGGATAACTACATTCTGATATAGTGATACAAGGGAATAACAAGCGGCAATGAAAAAGAAGAAACTACTGACATATGCAACAAACTGAATGAATGATGAGTGAAAAAAATGCTAAACATAAAGACTACAGTGATATGATCCCATTTCATATGAAGTTCAAAATTGGTAAGATTCATCTAAGGCAACAGAGGTCAGGAGAGTGGTTGCCTTTGTAATGGGGAGTAATGGCCAGCAAGGGGCACGAGAGAGGCTTCCGGCGCACTGATAATGTACTCTATCTTGGTATGGGTGGTAGCTACATGGGAACATTCACTTTGTAAAACTTCACAGAACTGCAGACTTAGCATTTATGCACTAATTCATTAGACACTGTAGCAAACTGCAGATGTCCACTGATAACCATTCTCCCCTTCCTCCTCTTAGTTACACAATAGTATAGCTGTGTTGCAAAACTCTGGGAATTTTTTTTTTTTTTTTGTACTTTAGATGAAAGTTTACAGAATAAACTAGTTTCTCATCAAACAGTTAGTACACACACTGTTCCATGATATTGGTTAACAACCCCACGACATGTCAACACTCTCCTTTCTTAACCCTGGGTTCCCTATTACCAGCTTTCCTGTTCCCTCCTGCCTTCTAGTCCTTGCCCCTGGGCTGGTGTGCTCCTTTAGTCTTGTTTGTTCCATGGGCTGAAGGGTGAACCTCAGGAATGACCTCATTACTGAGCTGAAAGGGTGCCGGGGGCCATACTCTCAGGGTTTCTCCAGTCTTTGTCAGGCCAGCAAGTCTGGTCTTTCTTTTCGAGTTAGAATTTTGTTCCGCATTTTTCTCCAGCTCTGTCTGGGACCCTCTATTGCAATCCCTGTCAGAGCAGTCAGTGGTGGTAGTCAGGCACCATCTCATTGTACTGGACTCAGTCTGGTGGAGGCGGTGATAGATGTGGTCCGTTAGTTCTTCGGACTGATCTTTTCCCTTGTGTCTTTAGTTTTCCTCATTCTTCCTTGCTCCCAAAGGGGTGAGACCACTGAAGTATCCTAGACAGCCACTCAGAGGCTTTTAAGACCCCAGACGCTACTCACCAAAGTAGAATATAGAACACATTCTTTATAATCTATGTTATGCCAATTGAACTAGATGTTCCCCAAGATCATGGTCCCCACAGCCCTCAGCCCAGCAATTCATTCCCTCAGGGAGTGTGGATGTGTCTATGGAACTACCATGACCTTGCCTTGTACAAGTTGTGCTGGCTTCCCCAGTATTATGCACCGTCTTACCCTTCATTCAAAGTTCCACTTATCTATCGTCTATTAACTATTTTTCCATCCCCACCCCTCCCCTCCCTCGTAGCCACCAAAGATTGTTTCTTTATATATGTAAACCTTTTCATGAGTATGTATAGTAGTGGTCTTATGCAATATTTGTCCTTTTGTGGTTGACTTATTGCACTCAGCATAATGTTCTCCAGATTCATCCACGTTACGACATGCTTCACAGATTCATCGTTGTTCTTTATCATTGGGTAATACTCCATTGTGTGTATGGACCACAGTTTGTTTATCCATTCATCTGCTGAAGGGCATCTAGGTTGTTTCCATCTTTTTGCTATTGTGAACGCTGCAATGAATATGGGTATGCATATGTCTGTCTGTGTGATGACTTTTATTTCTCTAGGATATATTCCTAGGAGTGGCAATGCTGGATCATATGGTATTTCTATTTCTAGCTTTCTAAAGAAGCAGCCTATCATTTTTCCAAAATGATTGTATCTTTGCGCATTCCCACCAGCAGTGCATAAGAGTTCCGATCTCCTCACAGCCTCTCCAACATTTGTTATTTCCTGTTTTATTGATTCGTGCCAGTAATGCTGGGGTGAGATGGTATCTCATCGTGGGATTGATTTGCATTTCTCTTGGCTAGAGATCACGAGCATTTCCTCCTGTATGTTGGCCACTTGAATGTCTTCTTTGGTGAAGTGTCTGTCATTTCTTTTGCCCATTCATAATTGGATTACTTCTCTTTTTGTTGTAGGGGTGTTGGATTTTCTTGTAGATTTTAGAGATTAGACCTTTGTCTGATTTGAAATAGCCAAAATTTTTTTCCTGGAAACTATTTTTATAGATTCCATATGAAAGGTGTTTCCTGGTATTGTGCAAAGTAGTGACCTTACTATAAACCCCAGCTTTCACTGTGCATATGGTGGTTCAGGTACAGACTGCATTTCTCAGCTTCTCTTGTAGCTCAGTGTGACCATAATCTAAGTTCTGGCCAGTGTGGTGTGAATGAAAGTGCCATTTCCAGGTCTTTCCAGTAAGAAGGCTGGATGTGCACCCTCCTGCTGTGTCTTTCCTTTTCGTGGACTGCAAGATGGCCAGCTGGAGAGCTTGCCTTGGGACCAGAGATGGAAGCAGTGTGTTGAGGATGCCACAGACATCCTACCCCTTTATGTCTGGACTGGCACATGAGAGAGAAATAAGCTTTGCCTTGTTTTAGCCACTGACTTAGGGGGTCTCTTTGTTACAGCAGAGTCCCTGGGTGTTACAAATGGTTTAGGACTCAGCTAACCTAAAGGTTGGTGCTTGAATCTAGCCAGAGAAAGCCCTCAGAAGAAAGCCCTGGCGATCTACTTCCAAAGGATCACAGCCCTTGAAACCCTACGGAGCACAGTTCTACTCTGACACACGCAGGGCCTCCATGAGTTGAAACTGCCTGGATGTCAACTGGTTTGGTTTTTTGGTTTTGTTATAGCAGCTTAGATGGTACTCTAAGTGATACAGACCGTAAAGGATGGTACCGAAGGCAGTTTTGGGTTGAAAATTCTGTGCTTTTGTTATTTGATTTTATGACAAACAATAGTGTTTAACTGGTCATTGTGAATATGGCACCATACAACCTAGAGAAAATTCTAGAAAAAAGCACAGTAGAGGAAAGAATATTTTACTACAAGGAAGCTGCTCCAGAGTCTCCTAATTCTGCCTCCAGTGATATAGGACTTGGTTTCTTACTTGTAAAAGGGAAAGGTAGTCTGGGTGATCCTGAGAGTCTCTTCTACCTCTAACATTCCATGTTTTTCTTAGAAAGACTTAAGGGCCCTCATGCAATTACAGCTGGCTTGAAGCCACGATGTGAAAAGACCTATGTTCTCAGGCGCATCCTTGTACACATGACTTGAAGAAAACCATTTTCCAATATGAAGAACAAGGTTTTTTACATGTAGATTGTTTGCAGATCTAAATCACAACACACTGTATGTTTGCAAGGGGCTCCCTTTGGTGATTCCAGGATTAATCAGCACTAGGTATGGACAACAACAAAAAGAGCATCTCTAAAATAATGAAGCATCACCAGCCAACAGTGCAGCAAGGCACATTGGGCTAACGGGGCCAGACATAAACAAGGGCAGAAGAGGAGGATCAGACAATAGGAAGGTATGTTCTGGATAGTGACTAAAAAGAAACAAAATGGATTCTTTTCTTTCTGGGTCCTTCAAAGGGCTCTTAGTTTCCACATGGCCTATTTTTTTTTATGAGCTGAATTTGTTTTTATTTGAAAGGAATGCATTTATGATATTTTGTGAGACAATGAACGATGTGGTTAGCACACAGGCGACGTTAAAAAAATCCTTTATACTTTATATGGTTTAACAATATACAAGGTAACTCACCTGCGGGTTTTTAAATACAGCATATTTCTCCTCTTTCTGCAAAAACAGCAATTTATTCTCTGTGTCTCTTGTCCAATCTGATAAGACTTCAACAACATTTTCGTGGTCTTCAAAAAGCCTCTCTGATGAAACAAGAAAAGGCATTCTTTCAGACCCAACACATCAGCATGTCCAACCAAGAAACACACTCTCATTGAGTTAAACACAATGCTTCATACTTCTCATAGGCTTTTAAAAATTCTTTATTCTCACATGACGTCGCACCAAAACATCCCTATTATGTTTACTCTTTGGTGTCAAGGCTTTTATTTATTTTCATAAAAAGCATGGTGGAAGAACCTACAGTATAACGACAACGGCCAGGTATCACACTTTTTTCATATGAGCATTTTTGACTTAAATGAGGCCCAGGCAGAGGCAAGCACCCTTACCTGTAAGAAGAACAATTAAGGCACAGATTGGTAGGACAACTTGAAATGGAATTGTGCACTATATGATGAATGCCGTGAAAACACTCCTAAAACTTGAAAAACAGCTTAGGAATACCTGAACCAAAGTTAAATTTAGTTAACAAAGTTAAATTTAGTGACATCAATTACGTCAATCGTTTTGTGCAGTCATTGCCAATATCCGCTGCCGAATTTCCATCACCATAAACAGAAACTCAATGCTTCCTAAACAATGACCCCTTTTTCACCCATTCCTCCTGTCCCTGGTAACAACTAATTAAGTTTTTTGTTTTAACTACACCAATTTCTCCCAACTGTTCTTTGCTCTCTGGGGCTGAACCTCCTCGACTAGTCAAAGTGTCAGAGAAGAAGTGAGAGCGGATGAGGGAAGGAGGAATGAGCACTGATGTGAGCCTGTGGCAGAGTCATGCTATAGTTGAAAGCAGCTAACTCTAAAGAGACATTAGCTGACAGATATCCAGGCCTTACCACATCTGCTCAGCTTACTAAGCATGCAGTAAGAAGTATCATCCCATCACTTTCTTTCCCTTAGGGAACCACTAGAGAAGTGGCAATAATAACGTTCACATCCCCCAAGGTCTGGCCACCTGCTACTATCTGAGGCTCTTCACCACAAACAAGTGAAGAGGCACACGCCTCATCTGGCATAAGGGAAGTGATATACGGGACGTCTTGATAGCCTTGAACAAACTCTTCTTAATAAGAAACCAAAGCCCATAACAAAGTAAAGCCACAAGGTTTTGGATGACAGCCCATTGCTGGGGCTGGGACTTACCAATTTGTAGTTCGGGGTATATTTCATAAAGACACCAGTCTACATGGTAGTCACAGTGAGTTTTCTCAAAGAGGTTGTCTAAAACATCTCGGGCCAACTGCCTCTCATCCACCATCAACGACTTTGTGCTGTTATCATTCATGTGCACCTTGACCACGAGCTGAGGAGAAAGCCACAAGCAGCCAGTTTACTTTAGCAACTGGAGAAGGCCGCTAAGACCAAGGTTTCAAGGTCGCTCCTGGAATTTAAGTAAGAACTGTGTCCTGTGAACTCAATATAAAGTCACCCAAATGCAGAGCACTGTTTTAGGCGCCAGGAATATAGTGGTGGTGGTGGTGGCGGGTGTGGGGAGGATCTACAAACCCCATACAAACTATCAGCTGCATAAGCAGCAGGGAATTTCTGAGAACATGCTCACCAGCCAGAACCACGTGATACTCTTGCTTTAATTTCTATACGAATTTTAAAAGAGAAATGCGAGATGGGTAAAGACAAATTCTGACTCCTCTCCTGTCTCCCTTGGGTCGGTTCTTCTAATTTACAAGTAAGACTGACATTATTTTAAAAAGTGATTAGATGGGCCGAAAAGGAGAGACACTATAAAATCGGTAACAGTTCTTCCTCTCCAAAGTGTGGATCAGCTAGTGAGCAGAAGTCCCTGGGTGGTGCAGACGGTTAAGTGCTTGACTCCTAGTCCAAAGATTGATGGTTCAAACCTACCCAGAGGCGCCTTGGAAGACAGGCCTGGCAGTTTGCTTCTGAAAGGCTACGGCCTTGACAACCCTATGGAGCAGCTCTACTCTGCACACGTGGGGTTGCCATGAGCTGGAATTGACTTGACAGCGACTATCAGCAGCAAGAAGGTTGTGATCACATGGGTAGATGCTCCTTCCAGCCCAAGCCCATTTAATCTGAACTTGAGAACAGTTTTTCAGTTTGATGTGTGGCTTCTGTAGTTTGTTACGAAGAGTTACTGATAAGGCCACCGAGCTGAAAGGAGTTAAAGCACTCACGTAGTGCCTCTCTTCCCAATGCATGCAAACCTTGACACTCAAAGTGTAGATATCAGCGCAGTAAAAGGGCCTTCCCTTCCAGGACCGTTCAAATCAGACCGTTATCCAGGCTTGCCTGAAGAATGCCTTTCCATGCCCTTGAAAACCTGTAGCCTAGACACCTGTAGTTAGATAGTTGCTTCTTTCCTACTTTTGTCTTTTGGTGTATTTAAAATGAAAGACCAGGAACCACTGTGTCAAAGATCCATGTGTCTGATCTTAGAAATGAGGCATGGAGGGTTGTATGGAAAACCGTAGAAATTCCTCAAAGAGTGGTCTTTACTATGGTTTATCTTCAGTGGAAGGCATACTTGCTGCTTTCTGCTCAGAGTTATTGCAATAAATTAGCTACCTGTCCTAAGAAACATTACCAACGCTGGGGCTTTGAAAACTTAACCTTCTTGATGACAAAATTAATGATGTTTGACCACATTTCTTTCCTGCTTAGAAATTCTTGAGAAAATAAAGGACATGTTGGTGTTTTCTTTTGTTTTTATAGGGAGAAAAAACTAAACCATGTAATTTAACAATGATGGAAGGGTTTTTTTTGGGGGGGGCAGTAATTGCAAACTAGATTTAATCCATATGTTTTAATGAATGTCCACAATTACAGCATTTAGAAAATAAAGTCCAAGAGGACACTGGTAATTTGTAGGGAGAATAAATCGTATTTATTATTCTTCACAGTTTCTCTTGCATTTGCAAGCTGAAGTGTAGCTCTATGCCAACATATAACTGTGATTTAGCAAGCTCAGTACTTTTCACATATATAATGATTCACGAATTAAAAAAAGTTCAACTTTCTAATTCATGCAATGTTTGATGAAGGTGATCAAAGGAGCTAACAGAGTGAACCTACCCAGAATCTGGGGAAGAGTTCTCGAGGCAAGGGCATGCCTGGAATGCTGGAAAAGCAGCAATGAGACCAGGTGGCTAGAATGGGGGGATCAGAAAATGGTGGGAAATGAGGCCAGAGAGGTAACGGAGTAGCCAGATCCTCTAGGGGCTTTGGCCCTTGTCAGAATTTTTGCTTTAACTGTAAGACGGGGACCCAGGGGAGGCATGTGAGCAGAGAAGAAATGAGAAGGGAGCAGGAGAACTGGAGCACAAGCGGAGAGGCTGGTCTTAGACAGAAACATGGACAGTTCACTTACAGTAAGAGGAAACAATGTGGAATATACGTGTATGGGTGCAGCTAGGTAGGACGGTAAATGTATCAGTGGGAGCGTGTAGAATTTTTCTCACTGAAATAGGAAGAAAAATCATTAGCTGAGAGAATGTGGATGAGGAAAGTAGTATTGGAAGTGTTAAGCGAGAAGACAAGGTATAAGCCATTTTCTAGGTGAGTGGGAGAGTGACTGGACTAGGGAAGCAGAGTGTGATTCCCAGGCAGCACTAGGGGCTCACTTGACGAGAGTTGTACTTTTTGCTCCAACTTGTTTCGTGCTGCAGGCAAGCAGCAGGCAGAGAGCTAGATTTAACCGGGTTTTTTTTTCTATGAGTTGGAATCGACTCAACGGCAACTTTTTTTTTTTTAAACAAAGTAAGGGCAACAACGGGAGAGACGGGCAAGGGAACTGAGGATGTATTGTTGAAATGACTGACCACTGAATTTAACTGTATGTACAGAAGAGGGAAGAATAATGGTAAAGAAGTTCATTCATGTTTTTTCATGTTTGGACTGAATGGAGCCAGACTGATCTGGAAAGCCTCTCACAGCACTGCCGAACCCTGGAAGTCCGGACCCACAAATACTCAAAGAATATTTATTAAATATCAGTCAGCATGCACTGAACACCTTCATTCAAGGAACTGTGGGAACAGAAAATGCAATGCCCTATAGGAAATGGACAATTCACCCAACTATAAGTGTTATGGGTTGAACTGTGACCCCCAAAAATGTGTGCCAACTTAGCTAGGCCATGATTCCCAGTATTGTGTGATTGTCCACCATTTTGTCATCTGATATGATTTTCCAATGTGTTGTAACTCTTACCTCTATGATGTTAATGAGGCAGTTATATTAATAAGACAGGACTCAATCTACAAGATTAGGTTGTGTCTTAAGTCAATCTCTTTTGAGATATCAAAAAGAGAAGTGAGCAGTGAGGGGGATCTCATACCACCTAGAAAGAAGCACCGGGAGCGTAGTGTGTCCTTTGGACTCAGGGTCCCCATGCTGAGAAGCTCCTCAACTGGGGAAGATTGATGACAAGGACCTTCCCGCAGAGCTGACAGGGAAAGAAAGCCTTCCCTTGGAGCTGGCACCCTGAATTCAGACTTCTACCCTCCTAGACTGTGAAAAAATAAATTTCTCTTTGTTAAAGCCATCCACTTGTGGTACTTCTGTTATAGCAGCAGTAGGTGACCAAGACAGTAAGTAAAAAGTACTGAACGAATTTCAGAGATGATATATGCTTTGGGAGTTGAAACAAGGCGAAAGGAAAGGGAGCCCTGGGTGTAAACACTAATTTCCTGCCTGCTTAGCAGCCAAGCCAAGCTCCTAAAACAATCATGTGCCAACCAACAAAAAAGCACATATAAGCCAATGAAATTTCCACACTTATACTAACGTATGTTCCCTAGCTATCCATCGTCAATGAACTAACTGGTATTATAGAGAAAGAATATGTAATTTATCTTTCTCTTTAAAACTTGTTTTAATTACAATTATTTGGAAAGCATCACTCAAAATTTTCATTTTTTTATCATTATAATAAAATGTCATTAATTTAACTTCTCCATGCGAAAGTATTTCATGGTTTACCTTCTTAACCTTAGCCTCCTTCAGTTTTTCCAGCGCCAACTTAATTTTATCGGCCTTGGCTTGGGTTTCTTCTTCTTCCTGTAAAAAGGCAAAACACTCAACAGAGTCCATTAAATAACACCAGAGAGTAATCACCCATGCCTTTGGTGGTGCCTTAGTTACTTTCCTTTAACAAAAGGCTGAATTCAGAGGCACCAAATTTCACACCATCGATTTTTAGAATGGAAACGGATTATAATAGAAGTCTTCAGCCCAAAGATATAGAAGGCAGTCAGCCTTTACATCTTAGGAATAGTGACTGAGAAGATGAACTGATGGCTTTATCTGTGCTTCACATTTTAGAACACAAAAAATCTCTGCTTCGTTCACAAACCGGGGTCTAACTGAAGCAATCTATGGATGGATCTCAAGTGATTTGAGAACTCCCCTGAAGTTATATGCACATTTTTGGGTCATTATGCATTTTCTGAAGGAGCCCTGGTGGTGCAATGTTTAAGCGCTCAGCTGCTAACCAAAAAGTTGATGGTTCAAACTCATTAGTGGCTCTGCTGGAGAAAAGACCTGGAGATCTGTCCACTCCCATGAAGATACAGCCTAGGAAAACCTGTGAGGCAGTTCTGCTCTGTCACATGGGGTCACGGTCAGTTGGAATCAACTCGATGGCGCACAACAACGTACTTTCTGGGATTTCTAGTTTTTATTAGATTCTTAAAGGGGCACTTAATTCCCCCAAAGTTGACTTAGACTCAAACTGATAATTCATGGAAAAAGCTCCGACAAACTCACATAAGCATGCAGGAAAGAATGAAATATTTTATGAGTCCAAAGTCCTTTAATTTCTACAGATTAACATACCCAGAATAGGATTATTATGGCTCTCCCTATATCTATTTATAATGACCAGGAAAGGAACTGCTCGGTTAAGTTCTAATTACTTAAAAGTAGACAGTATTTTCTAAAACCAGTGGTTTTTAAAGTGTTTTGTTTGTTTGTCTGCTTGTTTTCTTTGAGTCACAAACCCCTTCGGGACTATGTTGGAAGCTATGAAGCCCATAAAAATTCACACATGCATTGAACTTTGCATACACTTTCAGGGAATTCAGGGACCCCTGGAAATCCTCATAAACCCAATATTAAGGGACTCTTCTCTATGTGGATCACCGTTTTCAAATAATTAGTCTATAATAAACACACAAGAGAGCAATGCTGAGTATGATTTAATATTTGTTCACTCAAAAGGCATTTTAGGAACTTTCAGGGTACAGAGCTGAATGGTGGCCCCTCAAAAGGCAAGTCCATGTCCTAACCTCCAGGACTGTGAATGTGACCTCACCTGGAAAAAAGGTCTTTGAAAATGTAATTAAGTTAAGGGTTTTGAGATAAGGAAATCATTCTGGGTTATCTGGATGGGTCCTCAACCCAATGACAGGTGTTCTTATAAGAGACACCCAGAGGAGAAGACAGAAGAACAGAGGGCAGTGTGAATACAGAAGCAGAAATTGAAGGGATGCTGCCACACGCCAAGGAATGCTAGGAGCCACCAGACGCTCAAAGATGTAAAGAATGGTTTCTCCCTTAAAGCCTACAGAGGGAGTGCAGCCCTTAATTTTGTACTCCTAGCCTCCAGAACTGTGAGAGAACAGATTTAAGTTGTCTTAAGCCACCCAATTTGTGGTAATTTGTTATAGCAGCCACAGGAAACTAATACACATGGTCAATACGGTCATATTTATGAAGACTGATAAGCATCCCATGGTAAAACAAAGGTGACAGCCACAGGAAATTGAGCTAGTTCTTAACTCCAAAATATTTTTAAGTGGCTTACTCTAAGAGGAATCCTTAAAAGTGGTCTTTTCGCTTTTATGAGAGACATATTATGAGTTAGCGTCCAAAATAATGATTATACATACTCCTAGTTTTCGTACTCCGTTATTCAGAAATTTACTAATATCAAGCACTCATCACCTGCCTGCCCCATAACCCTCCCCCTCACTAAAACATCACAGGTGATACATAGCTATGTCTTTTCCTGTTGAACACGGCTGCCAAAATCAAGAACATTCAATTTACAGGCATGTAGGAAACAGAGCTCCTCTGAAAGAGTTAACAGTGCACAGGGAGCCAACAATGTAAATCAACAAATGCCATTTAAGGACAGATCCTATTCATTCCTAGATTTAACACTTATTTATTGAGTACCTGAGGAGCCCTGCTGGCAGAGTAGTTAAGAGCTATGGCTGCTAACCAAAAGGCTGGCAGTTCGAATCCACCAGCCGCTCCTTGGAAATCCTGTGGGGCAGTTCTGCTCTGTCCTATAGAGTCGCTCGAGTCTGAATCGACTAGATGGCAACAGGTTTGGTTTGGAAGGAGCCCCGGTGGTATAACAGTTAAGAGCTTGGCTACTAACTGAAAGGTTGATGGTTTCAACCTACCCAGCGGCTCCGTGGAAGAAAAGACCTGGCAATCTGTTCCCATAAAGATTACAGCTTAGAAAACCCTATGGGGCAGTTACACGCTATCCTATAGGGTCGCTATGAGTCGTAATTGACTCGATGGCACCTAGTAGCAGCAGCAGCATTGAGTACCTACTACATGCCAGACGCTGTTCTACATGTGCATACAAAAATAGAAGGAGCGGACAAGGTCTGTTGTTGCTGTTGCTGGGTGTTGTCGAATTATTTCAACTCAAAGTGACCCCATCTGACAGAGTAGAACCTCCTCATAGGGTTTTCTTGGCTGTAATCTTTGCAGAAGCAGATCACCAGGTCTTTTCTCTGGTGGAGCTGCTAGTGGGTTCAAATCAAGGCTTTGAATCAGTTCATTTGGGTTCAAACCCCTGCTGATAATTTGCATTTCCACCCCATAAATATATATATTGAATCAGAATCTAGAGTTTAACAAGATGCCTAGATGTTTCTTATGTAGAATACATTTTGAGAACCACTGCTCTACTAGTGCTTCTCAGAATGGTTCCTAAAGGACTAACCAGCAATATTAGCATCGCCTGGGAACTTGTTAGAAATGCAAATTATCAGCAGAGGTTCAAACCAGAAACAACCAGTTCGAAGCCCTGGTTCGAACATCTAACCTTTCAGTTAGCAGCCAAGCACTTAATAATTGTGCCACCAGGGCTCCTTTATGCAAGGTCTATTGGGGCACAAATTGGGGAGCAGGTACTGTTACTGTTCCCATTTTAGAGAGGTTTTTTTTTTTAAGGCATAGTGGTTAAGTGCTATGGCTGCTAACCAAAGGGTTGGCAGTTCAAATTCACCACGTGCTCCTTGGAAACTCTATGGGGCAGTTCCACTCTGGCCTATAGGGTCGCTATGAGTCGGAATCAACTCGACGGCACTGGGCACTGGGCTAAGGGATCAAGTAACTAGCCTGAAGTCACACAGCTGAGCAGAGTTCCCATTCTTCCTTCATTCTTTCCCTACATCATTCTTTGTAAAGGGTGTTATTCACTAACTTACACAGCAAGATTGCTGTAAATTATGTCCAATGGCATTTGGTGAGAATTGAAATACTGAACTTTCTGAGGGAAGACTTCAAACAATTCACTGGTGTTGTGTCAGCCTTTTGGAGAGGTAGCTTTTGTAGGGGTCATTGTCAGAAGGAATTCAGGTGATGGAGGTGTAGAACCTCCATATACTGGTGACACTTCCCTCTTACAGAAGCCTTGGTTTTCTAAATGTCGACCACATTAAATCAGGGTGTCTGAAGCTTCTGTCATTGCTTTTGTGTTTGTATCTGTTTGTATTACCATAAGTCTTGGGACAGTTATGTGAGGTGTTACTTTCTTACTGACTCTTGGGATAATATATTAAACTACATTCTGTAGGTTGGAACTATTGGAGATGCCAGCATGCTATTTTCACTATAAAAAGGTTAAGATACTTTGTAATTATTTGAGTATTAAACTCCTGAAAACTGAGATAAAATCTGCGGTAACTTTTTTTAAGTAGAATAATCTGAGAAACTTTAAATGGCTCTACCCAGAAGAATTTGGGACAATGATTTCTGCACACTGTTGCCTTCTGATTTAAATCTACTGTATCAGGAGTATAGATCTGACTCTCTTCATCGGCAATATCTGAACAACATTCTCAGATTACCTGCCTAGCAAATCAGCAACGTTTTTCTCACTGTCCAAAGCTTAACTACTTTATTATTAACCAAACTTATCATTTTCTTAAGCTATAAAAGAGACTATAATTAAGCAATAAATATTTGTTTCCAAGGGGCGGCTGGTGAATTTGAACTGCTGACCTTTTTGGTTAGCAGCCGTAGCTTGCTGTAGCTCTTAACCACTGCGCCACCAGGGCTCCAATAAGTACTCAGTATAGAAAGATTCTGGGTACTTAGATATCAGTCCCACAGTTCATACAAAGTTAATAAAACATTTCCCCCAAATGCTGAGTATCATCAGCGAATGCCTGCATACGGATACAGTTTTAAACAATTAATAATTCTTGAATATGGCCCTAAAATATTCTTTATATCTATCTATGTGTCTTCTTAAGAAACGGTGGTGACACAGTAGTTAAAGCGTTCTGCTGCTAACTAAAAGATCGGTGTTTCGAACCCACCAGCTGCTCTACGGGAGAAAAGACCTGGCGATCTGCTCCCATTGAGATTACAGCCTAGGAAACCCTATGGGGCAGTTCTATTCTATCCTATCCTATAGGGTCGCCATGAGTCAGAGTCGACTTCACAGCACACGCTCAAACATGTGTCTTGTTTATGGAAGATTCTGACTTTGCAGTGAACATACCCAGTATCCTTGTTTTTCAGTATCTCAGAGTTTCAGGTGGCCGTGACTTTACAGAAAGCCCAAATTGATGGGTATCGGAGGTCAATGGTCCTGCCACCCCTGGCCCCACTCACTTACCTGAGACAGAGGCATGGGAGGCGGTGGTGGAAGAGGAAGCTCTAAGATGGGATCGGCTGGTGGAGGTGGTAAATCCTCTTCGCAGGAGCTGATACCAGTTGCAGCAACATGTGCCTCATAACCCAGAGAGGCTGTACCACTGAAATTGGATGATGCCTCAAGAGATGCTGAAGGATGTTGATTCTGAGAAGAGGCTTTCTGTGCCTGGATTGTCCTCTGTTCAGCTTCACTAATGTCTGCTACCAGGTCAGCCATGAGGGCATCTAAATCTTTATCCTCCAAGGCATTTAAGGACTCTGGTGGGGAAAATCACATTAAGGATAAAAGCTATTTTGTACCTGTAGAAACTGCAAAAAGATAATTTTTAAGAGTAATATTTGAATGCAGCCCTGGTGGGGCAGTGGTTAAAGTGCTAGGCTGCTAACCAGAAGTTTGGCAGTTCAAATCCACCAGCCAATCCTTGGAAACTCTACAGGGCTGAAATCCTGATTTTGCTAAGACTTAATGAGAAAGATTGAAAATATTTTTATTCAATAGCATACATGCAAATTATGAATTCCTAAAATAATTATTGCTACATTTACTGAGTGCTTAATGTGAGAGGGAAACCCTGGTGGCACAGTGGTTAAGTGCTACAGCTGTTAACCAAAAGGTCAGCAGTTTGAACCCACCAGGTGCTCCCTGGAAACTCTATGGGGCAGTTCTACTCTGTCCTATAGGGTCGCTATGAGTCAGAATTGCCTCAACAGCATTTTTTTTTTTTTTAATGTGAGAGAGCTTGCTAACACCGAATAAAGAAAATCAGAGGAGGAAACGTGACCCCTACACAAGGAAGCTCACAGACCAGCTATAAGATCAAATTCATGCACACTAAAAGCTGCCTAAGCAGGGAATTCTTTTTTTTTTTTTTTTAATTTTTACTGTGTTATTTGTAAGTGAAAGTTTACAAACCAAGTCAGTCTCCCATACAAAAATTTATATTCACCTTGCTATATACTCCTAGTTGCTCTTCCCCTAATGAGACAGCACACTCCTCCTCTCCACCCTGTATTTCCCATGTCCATTCAGCCAGCTTCACCCCCCTCTGCCTTCTCATTTCCCCTCCAGACAGGAGCTGCCCACTTAGTCTCATGTGTCTACTTGAGCCAAGAAGCTCACTCCTCACCAGTATCATTTTCTATCTTATAGTCCAGTCCCATCCCTGTCTGAAGAGTTGGCTTTGGGAATGTTTCCTGTCTTGGGTTAAAAGAAGGTTTGGGGACCATGACCTCCAGGGTCCTTCTAGTCTCAGTCAGAGCATTAAGTCTGGTCTTTTTACAAAATTTGAGGTCTGCGTCCCACTGCTCTCATGTTTCATCAGGGTAAGCAGGGAATTCTTGTATATTCTGGTGTGACATTTTAGAGTTTTAGGAAAGTAGGGGAGGAGAACATTGGAAAGGGATGGACGCAGAATTCTCCTAAGCGTTTGGAGGGCAGGCAGAGTCCAACTGGTAAAAAAAAATCTGGAAGAGAGTGAGTCTCAATCAACTGGGGTTTCATATGCCTTGAGACTTTGTGGTGAGGATGGTGCTTCGGAAGGCATGCAGCCAGAGGCGTAACAAAGGTATGGCAGGTAGGGCAGCACCCTGGGCGTGCTTGAGGAGGGGCGCTAATGAGCAGTTTCAATTGGTCATCGCAGTTTCTATTGCCAGCTGTGAGATATCATTCAGCAATTTAAAACTAATTGCCATGGCCGCTATTTTCTGTGGATAGGCCCCTGGTACACCACACAACGATAGGACCTCTCACATTAGAGAAAGAGCAATTAATGATAAATGGCAGCAATCAAAGCAGTAAGGGGGCTTAAGAATAATAATAATTAAAAAAGAATAGGTAGTTTTATTAAATGATTAAATGGTAATTTTCTGGAGACAGTAACTGGGAGCTGATGTTTAAAGGAAAGAACAGACACAGATTTTCAGTGAGGGGTAGGGAAGCCAGGTCACTTTAGATTCCTTCCATGTGTGAGGTTACTGCGCCAGATGTGTGATCCAGACGGTTGATTAGACTGTGTGGAACAGTGTTGCTGAGTAATGCTGGTACAGAGTTTTGATGAGAAGGTATACGTCAGACGGCTAATGTAATGAACACAGGATTGGCAGGATAAATGATCTATGAGGAAGACAATTCTGGCTGCTATGTGGAGGATGAACTGGAATGAGGAAATGGGAGCAGTGTAAATGAAGCCTACTCAGGAACAAATAAGCAGAAAACTTTGTGAAATAATTTATTGCCAAACATCATCATAATAAACTCCATGTTTTGTTTTTAACATATTAAAACAAAACCGAACCAGCTGGTGTTCAGTCGATTCCGACTCATGGTGACCCCATGTGTGTCAGAGCAGAGCTGCTCCATAGGGTTTTCATGGTTATGACCTTTAGGAAGCAGATCACCAGGCCTATCTTCTGAGATGCCTCTATGTGGGTTCAAACCGTCAACCTTTGGTTAGTAGCCTAGCACTTAATGGTTTGTGCTACTCAGGGACTCCTATGTAATATATGTAATATACTACTTTAATGTTAATAGTTCTAGGCTACAGTACTCTGACTAAAGTTTGGATTTCCTACATGTGTACAAACACTTTATTTTCTTCTAAGCCATTTTTACATATAATTTCTTTATAAAATCAAGTTAAATTAACTATAATATTTTCAAAGAAAATTACGTAGAACAAATGGAACATATTATAATTTCCTAATGTTATCAATTACACTGTCACTCTGCTGCCATATAAACAAATGCCTTTTAATCATTTATAAAAATTTTAGGGACTAAATTCCCATAATGACCCCAGACACCCTTTTAACTCTGTACTGAAGTTGCTCCTGAGGTTCACCCTTCAGCCAAAGATTAGACAGGTCTATAGGGTCAACAAAAACATATGTGAGGGACTCGCTTTGTAGTTCAATCATGTATATGAGACTAATGGGCACACCAGCCCCAAAGCAAAGGTGAGAAAGCAGGAAGGGACAGGAAAACTGGACAAACGGAAACAGGGAACCCAAGACGGCGAAGAGGAGAGTGCCGACATATCTCGACGTCACAAAACAATTTATGTATTAACTGTTTAATGAGAAATCAATTTGCTCTGTAAATTTCCACCTAAATCACAATAAAAAAATTCCCATAATGATACTCACATTAATAATTTACAAAGCAAATTATAATCTTAAATTTGTTAATATGGAACTGAGTAATATGAAATTAGGGAATAAGACAGAAATGGACTCCATTCTGAAGTTTGTCATAAAATCTCATGATGGCTTTGGGCAATATATATATATATATTTTTTTAATTGTACTTGGGATGAAGGTTTACAGAACAAACTAGTTTCTCATTAGTCAGCATACATATTGTTTTATGACATTGGTTAACAACCCCACGACATGTCAACACTCCCCCTTCTCGATCTTGGATTCTCTATTACCAGCTTTCCTGTCCTCTCCTGTCTTCTAGTCCTTGCCCCTGGGCTGGTGTGCCCTTTTAGTCTCATTTTGTTTAGGGGCCTGTTTAATCTTTGGTTGAAGTGTGAACCTTGGGAGTGACTTTGTTACTGAGCTATAAGGTTGTCTGGGGCCATACTTTCGGAGTTTCTCCAGTCTCTGTCAGACCAGTAAGTCTGGTCTTTTTTTGTGAGTTAGAATTTTGTTCTACATTTTCCTCCAGCTCTGTCTGGGACCCTTCATTGTGATCCCTGTCAGAGCAGTTGATGGTGTTAGCCAGGCACCATTTCACTGCACTGGACTCAGCCTGGTGGAGGATGTGGTAGATGTGGTTAGGGCAAAATATTTTTAACTCACTTTAGTAATGTCTTTAAAGTGAAGGCAGTAACAATTCTATTCCTATTCTAATTCTCTACAAGTTTAATTTTTTGTACACCTCAGTGCTTTTTGTAGTCTTGTCCTACGCTTGGATTGTGCCACAAGTATTTGTCTCATCTCCTTAATGAGTTTTTTGTTATTGTACTTTTTACATTATGTATGCTTATTTATTGCTGGGTTTCTTAGTATCTAACATTTGGTAATTTTTTGGATACTGAGTACTGAGCTTAGGAAGCATTAGTTGAATTGACTTCAAATGAACTAAACTCAAGTATTGATTAAATTTCAATTGAAATGACAAAAGCTTTTAGCTGTTATGGGTGTAGTGAGACTAAATTTGCACTGTCCATATGCACAAGCATATGTTACCTATTACTGACATGATTTTACAAAGTGTATTACTTTTGTGAAACGTCATTATCGTTACCATCTTTATGGAAAGAACTGACAGGAATAAGTTCCTCTGGCGAAGTGAAGAGGGAAATGGGGTAGGAAAAGGAGAAAACCGGAAGGGACATATTGCAATTTACCAAGATACGGACACTGGGACCTCACGGTTTATCAAAAACCTACTGAAAATGGTGAAGAAGAAACCCAGCGAGTGACAGAAATAAAACTTGGAACTCCGGCATCTGTGATTGGCTTTCTGTTTTACTTTGCTTTTCACACTTTGGTTGGCACAGCAACCCTGTGGCAAATCTTTTTCAAGAGTTGCAGTGAATTCTCATTAATTTGGAAGCCATTCCTTAAAGATTTATTGTAGCTTAAATAGCACATGAGCTAAAGATGGTCTCTGTACTAAAAAAGAAAGGAGATTTATATTAAGAAAATAAAGTGACGAACTCAAGGGTAAAAAAAAATGTCCAAAAGAGCAAATACGTTATACAGAAATTAAAATGTATTTTGAAGCATCCAATCATATATTATCAATTATTATGAAATGGACAGTTCATTATCCTTGAAGGGACATTTCCTTATTAATATTTTCTTCTATGACTCCTTATTACTCTATAGGGTTATTAAGAAAAAAAATTTGAAATCCAGTACTTAAAAAATGATACTTACAATGTCCAGGTTCCTTTAAATTTGTTTTCAAATTATAGCTCCATACAGATTTTAGTCAAAGCTATGATTACAAATTACTTAAGAGAAGAAATTATTATGCTTACCATTTAAATCTTTAAAACCCACACTGTAGTTAAATTCAGCTCTGGTAGGTTCTGGGTCAGGCGGAGGAAGAGTGTCAACTCCTAAACTCTGTGGAAACAGATACCCATTGCACCCCCCCCAAAAAAAAGTTATTCATGATACAAACATTTTTGCAGCATATTTTAACCATTAAGTAAAAAAAAAAAAAAATTATCGTTCACACATTTTATCTCTACATAGATATATCAAGAATCATATCCTTACTTGAAAAGGTTTTATGTCAAGTTTATTTCCCTAATGAAACTTCCAACTTGTTATTCTAGAAGGAACACCTCAAAACAGGGTACCCGAGAATGATGAGAATAAGTTATATTACATTCGCAATTTAAATTTCAAGCATATTTTTATGTCTATAATCTCAGAAGTGATTTCACCTGCTCTTAAACATGAATGCTTTTATGATAGTGAATGAATCTTTAGATGTTAATTTGCTTCGGTGAATACTTTTGTTCATCTTCTAAATTTCAAAAGAAAACCCATCCATATATATATGAGAAAAAAAATTAACAAAATATAATCACTTGTGAGTAGGAAAAAAAAAAAAAGATCCTGAATCAAGAAGGTAAAAACAAAATTAGCTCAAGCAAGTTAGAATCAAGGATAAAATGTAGGAAAAAATTACTGCAGTCTCGGAATTGATTTCAGAAAATGGAAGGAATGGGCCGAAACTGACTAGAAAGAGAGGAGCTTCACGGATGAACTATCTATGGGAGAAAAATTAGAACAAAAAAATTGTGAAAGAAAGTACAAGAATTCATTAACTGTGTTTTTAAAGTTGTAATTAAGAAGCTCACAATCACAACTAATTTTTTTCCCTCAAGAATATAATTTGCTCTAGTATTTAATAACATTAGAAGTAGTTCTCTAACAAAATATTAATATAAAAAATATTAATACAGAAATGTGCAAAACACACACACACACACACACCAAAATGAAATAAACAAAAAAGGATTCTAGAAACATGAAGAGCAAAGGCAAACAGACAGGAAACGGGTTTTCGGAAGGAAGTGCTTTAATCACAGGAAGCAATCCAAAGCCCAAAATGCAGTATTTCTGTCTAAATGGTGTGACCTGTGAAACAATTTTAGGTGGTACACAAAAACACAAACATTTAAAATTTAAATCATTGTGTATCTATTTGGATGTTTATTAAAAAAAAATAAATTCGAAGGTCTAACCTGTTTGAGATGAAGTTTAATTCTAAAAAAATTAATGAAAGACAAATCAAATAAAGAAAATAAAAAGGCAGGCATGGCAAAAATCGTGAAGGTGGCTGGTGAGTGAAGTTTGAGAACGCTGCTCTATGCTGACCTCCTTAAAAACCATACGCTCCGAATTTTATTTCATTAGAAGTTGCATAATGGTGATCTTCTATTTCTTCATTTCTTACAAACCTATTAGCTGGACTTCTTCTCTAAAGAACTTTCATCAATTATTTGTTTACTCCAAAACACAGTTTGACCAGGACTGTAAAAGGCTAAGACAAATGCTTGATTCTCTCCTTTTATTTATCAATTTTCAGAGTAACAAGTTAATGCCCCAGCAACTTCCAGTGGTGACCATCCCTTTATGTGTTTTTGTTTTGTTTATTTTAGGGACCATTATGAGCTCACAGTTTATTTACTTTTTGCCATGTTGAAATTTTAAATTTTCATATATTTAAATATATCACTTTTTCTTTTATGGGTTCTAGATGTTGTGTCTTGCTTAGGAAAGCTATCTGCATTTTAAGATTATATAAAAGTTTCTCCCATGTTTTCTTGTATATGCATTTCACATACTTAGATCTATGATTCATGGAACTCATTTGGGTGTAGGGTATGAGGTAGAAATGCCACGTTTCATTTTCCAGGTGGGTTATTCCAACTCAATGTATTACATTCAGTGACTAATCCTCCTTTTCCCGGGTATTTAAGATGCCAACTCTATCAGATTTTAAATTTCTAGATATATATTTTGATCTAATTCTATTTCGCTAATCTGGTTTAATATATCGTTACTCTTCTTTTTCAAATTTTCCTGGCTATTTACGCATTGCATTTCCTATATAAAACAGCAGAATTGACTTGGTTCCCTTTCCCCACAAAACATTCAGTTAATCAGTTAATACATGTGCTGGTTTCCTGTGTGTGTGTGTGTGTGTGTGTGTGTGTGTGCGCGCATGTATGCATGTATTTATAAAAGGCACTAGTTTCCTACCATATATATATGGTAGGAAACTACTGCCTTTTCTAATTAATTGTGAACAAAAAGCCTTACAATGTAATTGTTTTTAGTTGATTGTTTGTGTTTTCTGGGACAGTAGAGTCCACACTGTATTGACTTCCAAATTGTTTCACAATAAATTTCAAACTGTTGACTCCTGAAAGTCCTTTTCTGAGACTACGTGGGTATGAACGCTTGTAACTTGTCTAAAGTGGAAAAAGGGGAGGAGGAGAGGGAACATGATGAAGATTTTCTGTTGTTTTGGCAGCTTTACTATTGCTCCCAGATTCTGGGTGGCTGTAAACCAATCTGGGGGACGTCTCCTGGCACCACAGATATGTTCCTTCCTTCCTCTTTCTCCCCAGAGTTGAGAAGACTTGAGGGCCAAGGCACGATGCATGGCAGCAGGTGGAGAAGTGCATGACCAGGGTGGACGACTCGGTCACAGTGAAGTGTTGAAAGAGGAAGAAATCTTGTTCCTTTTCTTTCATTTCCTCAAACTTTGAGCTTGCCTTTATCTGAAGCCTTCTAACTGAAATATACACTTTTGAAACTGTGGTATTTAGGAGCTGTGCTTCAGAGTTTGTTTTTTATAATTGTTGCCACACTAGTGCTGCGTGTAGAAGATACGGGGTCCCTGGGTGGTGCAAATGGTTAACACCCTCAGCTGCTAACTAAAGGGTTGGAGGTTGAGTCCACCCAGAGGCACCTCAGAAGAAAGGCCTGACATTCTTCTTCCCAGACATCAGCCACTGAAAACCCTGCGGAGTACAGTTCTACTTTGACACACATAGGGTCTCCATGAGTCGGAATCAACTCCATGGCAACTGGTACTGGTTGTTGTTGTTAGTTGCCATCAAGTCGATTCCCAATCAAGGTGACCCCATTTGTGCAGAGTAGAGCTATTTCATAGGGTTTTAAGGCCACGATCTTTCAGAAGCAGATCACCAGCACTGTCTTCCAAGGTGCTTCTAGATGGGTTCAAATTGCCAACCTTTTGGCTAGCTGTCGACTGCTTAACCGTTTGAAGGCACTCTCCACTGGTACTGGTAGAAAATATAATTTAGAAAAAGATATATTGTGTACCTGTTCCAATAATTATTTTATGTGGGTTTTCTAAGTTATGAAGCTAATATTTATTTTAAATAAAAATATTAATCATTATAGAAACTTAGAAATACCAGAAAAACGAAAGGAAGAAAAATATAACCAAATACAAATTCACCAGGTTAACTGTATTATTTAGAAAGTTTATATCTTCATTTCTCAAGTCAATCTATCAAAAACCAAGAGATATGTTAAAAGTTCCCACAACTTCTGTTTTTCTGTCCTTCTATCTTTGGATTTCTCATGTTGTTTTACATGCTGCTATATTTTTCAACATGTAAAGGTCCACAACTGGTAAAACTTGAATCTAATCTGCAGTTTTTTTCTTGATGAAAATAACTCTTTTCCAAGTTAGTGGTTTTTTGTCATGAATCTTCCTTTGTCTGATATTATTATTGTGATTTTATCCCCCACTTACTTTTTGCTGTATTTCTCGATGTTTCTCGATAGATCACGCCCAACGCTCAACTTTTAACTCCTCTGACTCATTTTGATGTAAGTGTGCCCCTTTTAAATGGCTTATCATTGGATTGTGGCTTCTCATCCATTGGAAATTTTGCTTTTCAGGAGGGGACTTTAGGCCCAAATTTATGTTTACTGCCCTATATGATAGTTGGTCTTCCATTATCTTGTTTCAAATGCTTACAGTTTTTTTTTTTTTTTAGGTCAGCAGTTTGAATCTAGCCACTCCTTGGAAACCCTATGGGGTAGTTGTACTCAGACCTATAGGGTTGCTATGAGTTGGAATCGACTTGACGGCCACAGGCTTTTTTCCCCCCATGTTTTATTGTTGCTTTCTTTGTTTTCTATCTTTTGCTATTTGGTCTGTTTGCTTTCCATGATCTAGAGGGCATATATTAAATTTTTAATTCTACTAGTAGCTACATTAATTTAAGAAAATATCTGAATTATTATTTTAATTATCATTCTCTAAAGAAACTATTATCTATCTCCCCTCTATATATTAGTACATTATCAAACTTTATCCAATTTTTTTTTAGTAAAACACAGAAATCAGACCTAGTTCATTATTATTATAGGAATTACTGATGTGATGTTTTCTTTTAAGAATTACTTATGATAGTTACCTCTTGATTTATGACAATCTTAATAATTTAGACTTATTTCTGTGTTTAAATTATTTCAAAGCTGACTTACAATCATTTTATACCCAAACTTCCTATTTTTTATTTATTGGTCAGTTTGCTAGCAATTTTTCAGGACATACATCTATAGGGTATACAAACACACACACACACACACGCATACATATTTTTTTTTACAATTTTTCAGGACATGCATCTACAGGGTGTATGCATACACATATTTTTATCTCTAGGAAAAAAAATATATATGAGAGAGAATGATAAAACAAATGGGGTAAAATGCTAACAAATGAGAAATCTGGAAGAAAAGTAAACAGGATTTTTTTTAATACTTTTCTTTCAACTTTTCTATAACCTTGAAGTTATTTCAAAACAAAAAAGCTAAAATCACATTGTTACATTTTAGTTCCCTTTAATTTTTACTTATATAGGAAGGTTAGAAAGCCATTCCACCCAAACACACCCCCAAAGAAGAACAGACTAGGTACAAAATTCACAAATAGGAATCAAAGTATCATCAGCTTTTCTAATGACTAGGAAATTACCTAACAATCTCAAAGTGCAGTTGCTAATGGCCAAGTGGAAGGATAGATTTTAGACTCAATAACAAAGCAGGACAAATTCCTTGCCCTGAAATCTTGAGACCTACCTGTTAGGAGAGCTGTATTAACCAAAAAACCTCTATGACTATGCCAACTTAAGCACAACAAAGAGCAAACACTGGATGGGCCTTGAGTGAAGGCAGGTCCAAGAGTCTTGGAGGGGACCCTTTCCTACTTCTGAGTTATAATAAGAATACTCAACTGTGGTCCTCCAAAAATTTCAGACTCTGGACTATCAAAACTCTCACCCCTTCCACCAGCAGCGGAAGTGAAGAAATGGGCAGAGAATGACCATAAATGTTTGCTCAAACAAACCTTTCTCCTCATGGAGGTAAAAGGAAAAGTCCTTTCATCTATGGAAACTTGGTTACCATTCTAACATTCACCTTTTAACCAGCACCCTTTCCATCTAAGCCTACTGTCTCACATTTTGTCTCTTCTTTCATAGAATCCAAACTTTCTTGAATTTTATTGGTACTAGCTAACTAGACTTGGTTTATTTCTCCTATAATACATATTTTTCAAAACAGAGACTATTCTCCATGTATTTTATAGAAAACTTTAAAAGGTCTCTTATCTGATTTAGGAATATTGAGGTATTCTTATTTTGGTATTTTATGCAGAAATTGATGAGCTCTACTTTCTGAATCAAAGAAGCATTTAAGAGAAGACTGTAAGACATGCTGAAGCTCACATGACTTTGTAAAGCAGGTGCTGTTATCCTGGGTCAGTGGTCTTTGGGCTGACAGTCGCTGGGCTCCAGTCTGCCTGACAACGGGTGTGATCCCTGAGTCAGCAGCCTTCATGCTACTTTGAGGGGACTAAATTCTTACAGTCTAATCAGGAGGCCACAATAACTCCCACTTGGTCCTTTAAAATACCACTGTTTGTCAAAGATTGGTAAAGAATCTTTACTAAAAGTCATGTAAATTTCTTAGCTAGTCTTTATATGGGTAACCACAGGGGAAACTGTTCAGTGATGGTGGTGGTGGTAGTGGTGGGGATATACTTGAGGAAACTCCCTCCACTGGCCAAATACTTGACCATGATGAGCATGAGCACTGCTATAACAGAATGTAGGTGTGACCAATGTATTGAATTAACTGGACTCAGGAGCGTATAATCAGGAAAAGGCTTAATTTTTTTCCCTACCATGGCCACGGTTACATCATAAATATATAATATTGTCAATCTCCAGTTATTTCTTATTAAAGACAGCTCATTCAGATCATTCATCATATTAAA
The DNA here is from genome assembly GCF_030014295.1 of Loxodonta africana. Taxonomy (NCBI): domain Eukaryota; kingdom Metazoa; phylum Chordata; class Mammalia; order Proboscidea; family Elephantidae; genus Loxodonta; species Loxodonta africana. The sequence continues at coordinate 168,515,665 of NC_087345.1, read as the reverse complement.
ATCAAATGCTGTAACCGCATTTTTTTTCTAATTTGAAAGTTAAGCAGGGGCGTTTACCTGGGTTAGGAGGTCCATCTCTCCTAGCAAATTGCTGAACATTTGGTCTATATCATCACTTGACTCATCCATCTGAAAAAGAAAGAAATCAGACATCAACGCTGAATAAAAGCCTGATCGCTGGAGAAATGTTACATCTCCTTTTTCTTCAAGCATCCCATCGACAGGCAGGAAGTCCAGAATAGAAAGAGAGACAGAGGGACTTCATACCACCAAGAAACAAGAGCCAGGAGAACAGCACATCCTTTGGACCTGGGGTCCCTGTGCTGAGAAACTCCTAGAACGCGGGCAGATTGATGACAAGGACCTTCCCCTAGAGCTGACACAGAGAGAAAGCCTTCCCCTGGAGCTGACGTCCTGGATTTGTACTTCTAGCCTCCTAAACCGTGAGAGAATAAATTTCTCTTTGTTAAAGCCATCCACTCGTGGTATTTCTGTTATAGCAGCACTAGATAACTAAGATAATGTGTGTGTTTTAACCTTTTTATATGGAGACTTTTACATACATACAAAAATAGAGAAAATAATATAATGAATTTCTTATATTTTTTTTGTTGTCCAGCTTTAACAGTTATCAACTCGCGGCTTATCTTTTTAATTTAAATAGATATACATCTTCCCGTCAACAGACCATTTTGAAGCAAATATCATTTTCCATAAATATTTCAGTATGCAGCTCTATAAAACTTTTTCATTTTTTAGTCATCTCTTATGTATGTGTGTTTAAAATAAATTAGTTGGTTAAGATAAGTGTTTCAGTCACCTAACCCTATTATAACAGAAATACCACAAGTGGATGGCTTCAACAAACAGAAGTTTATTCTCTCACAGTCCAGTAGGCTAGAAGTCCAAATTCAAGGCATCAGCTCCAGGGGAAGGCTTTCTCTGTTGGCTCTGGAGGAAGATCCTTGTCATCAATCTGCCCGTGTCCTAGGAACTTCTCCACACAGGAATTCCAGGTCCAAAGGATGCACTCTGCTCCCGGTGCTTCTTTCTTGGTATATGAGGTCCCCATCTCTCTGCTCACTTCTCTCTTTTATATCTCAAAAGAGATAGGCTCAAGACACAATCCAATCTTGTAGATTAAGTCCTGCCTCATTAACGTAACTGCCACTAAACCATCTCATTAACATCATAGTGATAAGATTTACAACACGTACGAAAATCACATCAGATGACAAAATGGTAGACAATCACACAATACTGAGATCGTGGCCTAGCCAAGTTGATACACATATTTTTGGAGGGCAGAATTCAATCCATGACAATAGGCTAAGTCAAGGCAGATCTATCTTTCCTTAAATAAATTACCTTCAAAACTTAGAGTTCCCCCTTTAACTCGACTTCAAACTATACTGTAGAGGTAACATGATGTCATCTTTAATAGCTATAGCTAATCAGGGTTTCTGTCTCCTTATAAAATATGTATATAGGAAATACTTTTGTCACATTGACTCTGCTTACTTAAAAATGACCCAAATGATTTCTAAAAAAATCCCAATCATTGAAAGGGAAGGGATGTGATGTGATGATGATAAAAAGTAATACTTATGTAGTAGTTATCATGTTTCAAGGACTGTTTTACAAGCCAGAATTGATATTAAATCAGTTAGTACTCCGTATGGCATGGGCACTGACCAATAAGAAGGGATGCTGGGTGAAAACCATTTTGGGTAAATTGGTGGATATCCTCCAAATACCTGCCCTGCAGAGCTAGTGCTTAATCTTCCCAATTTATCTTCAACCATTATCTTGGGCTTATCACTTGGGAATTCTGCCATAATGAAATTTTCTTGCTAAATTTCTCCCATCATGTATTTTCCCCTCTCCCAATTTTAAGAAGAAAAATTATTCTGTTTTCCCCGCACAATTTTACCATCTTCACTGAACTTCCATCTGTATGTCCTGCTCCCCAAAATAATTCTTTCTTTGCCCTCTTTCTAGGCTGTCCCTCTAGTGCAACCCAAAAGCTACTCTGGACTAGAGTTAGTGAGTACATTCAACAGTTGTTGCAAGCTTCCAGTTTTGCAAATTTTATATAAAAGGAGTTCTTAGGTGGTGCAAATGGTGAATATGCTCAATTAACTGAAAGTTTGGAGGCTCAAGTCCACCAAGAGGCACCTCAGAAGAAAGGTCTGGAGATCTACTTCTGAAATATCAGCCATTGAAAACCCTATGGAGCACACAGTTCGTCTCTGACACACATGGGGTTGCCATGAGCCAGAATCGACTTGACGGCAACTGGTATATTGGAGAAAAGACGTTTGAATTGTTATGAAAGGACATGTTAAACTTTCCAGAACACTCTACCTGGGTCCCAGTAGAGGAGATGCCACACGGGAGCATGGGTAGCTATAAAACTGGACTGGCCAGGAAGGACCAGGTAGGGCACTTCAGTTAAAACAAGAGAGGTCTATGATACCATGAGACAAGCACATTCCTAAGCAGCAGACAACACATCTGAAAGAATCAGGTATATGTACACCATGGGACGGGAAGGCCAGAGCTTGAATACAAGGAAGCCATTCAGTGGATGTTCAGGGTCAGATCACACAAGGTAGACAAGGGGAACACTCAGGTACACAAATAACATCTAAGGCAAACACCACAGGTCTAGGTCTAGGTCTAGGTCCATGCGGGCAGATCTAGGAGGTCAGAGGGGAATCATATAGCATCAGTGAAGAAAGACGAAGAGTACTTATTCTGTTTTATGTGACCTGTTGAACCTGAAGTGTTTACTGATGCCAGAAGAAGAAAAGATATGGGTGGACCTCGGCTCAGTTTGAGAGGGAGAGGGAGAGGGAGAGGGAGAGGGAGAGGGAGAGGGAGAGGGAGAGGGAGAGGGAGAGGGAGAGTCAGTGCTGGGGTTCGTTCACGTGTGGTCTTATCCCCTCTGACAAAGTAGCTGAGTCAGACCTTCCCTTCCAATTACCTACAAAATGTAAGAAAGTATTTAAGTAAACAAACTGTCCCTTCAATTAATTTGATACTCAGAATCTTATAACTATCTTTAATAAGGGAAAATAAGCCAAATAAACAATAAAATTCCAAAACTATCCATGTCACTTTTATTATACAATATAAAGGCATCCTTGAGATGGAAGAAAGGCCTGGCGACCTACTTTTGAATGAGCATAGCCACTGAAAACCCTGTGGAACTCAGAGTGTCGCCATGAGTCAAAGTCAACTCAACAACAACTGGTTTGGTTTGGTTTTTTAAGACGAATAATTATTAACAGGGATATTTAAGAGTAAGGTTAGTGTTAACCTATTTCAAATTTTTAATAAAAGCAATCCATTCAGAGGGAAAAAAAAGGTTTGTTTGCTGACATTAAAACTTAACCAATGTTAAGACTAAACTTCCAGGAACCAAAGATGGCACTGGGAATAAGAATCCTGCCATTGACGCTTACTCTTTTGAATTATTCGATTTGGAAAAGCACTAAAATGATGAAGAATAAAGTCCTGAAGGAAATGTGACATCAATGAGTCAGAAAAACCCACTGAACCCAAAGGTTGCAGTTTCTCAATCTGTAACACAACCGATACACAACAGGTAGAGGATATGCCAAAGTGAATCACCCACCTACAAAGAAAATTATTCAAAACAGCAGGACATTCTGGTGGCCTCCTCCGAAACTCTCCCTAAGTCCATCTGGTAAACATCTCCCCCTGCCCTTTCATTCCTTTCCCCTGGAGCCTGTGGATACTGAATTGTTAAAAGGAGTCAACATCAAAATGGGGCTGCAAATCTCCACTCATAAGTAAATAGGCTACTGGATGAACCACAATTTAAAAGACTTTCACCTGTATGAAAAATAGTAAGACATCTGAGTTAAGAGCTATTATTAACATAAAATTTTTATTAAGCTTACATGTACACTCTCCCTGCAAGTAAACCTTACTTTTGGAATGAATAGTGAATTACATAGACATATACAAAAAACCAGTTGCTCCCTGAGTCACAGCCACTCATACATTAGAGTAGAACTCTGCTCCACGGGGTTTTCAATGGATGATTTTTTGCAAGTAGATCTTCTGAGAGGGGTCTCTGGGTGGACTCCAACCTCCAACCTGTCAGTTAGCAGCTAAGCACATAAACTGTTTACACCACCTGGGGAGAGTGTATACAAAGTAAGCATGAGAAAATAGGGCTCTGTCTATTTATGTGTGGCAATTTCCACTGGTCAAAACAAAAATTAAAAAAAGGAAAGAAAGAAAACACCCAGCCCCAAGAGCTAAAAGTGTTATCTGGGTTAGCAGCCCAAAACAGCTAGGGTGGAGGAGTCACAGTGAGGCCAACTTGCTGCAAAACAAGCCATGTTCACATCATGACTGGGTGGAGTTAAAATCTATTAGGAGTACCTCACTTCTGAGTTCATTTTGTGTTACACATTATAGATTAAAAGGAACAGTACTTTACCAGATAGATATTGTTGGGTTTTAGGGGGTGCATAGGTAAGGGGTGAGGTGGCGGAGGCTGTATACACAGGTCAAAACCCTACCTTAAATTCTCTGAATGACAATGGGAATTTTTTCCCAAAGCTCAGTATTTCTCTAAGGCTCAAATTCCAAGTCTGTTTTTATCCTCAGATAGTTTTTCTTCTCTCTCTCTCTCTCTCTCTGTGTATATATATATTTCCTATATGAACTTCAAATATATATATTTTTTAAATCTACCCTAAGTACTCTGATATATATGCTTAACAGGTCATATATTTATATCTACAGCAAAGTTATCTTCACATATTTAACTCAGTTTGGATGCAGGGTTCATTGCCTTTTCAACTACCACTTCTAGCCATGATCTTGGACCTGGACCAGGACCTCCTCAGTGGAGACGGATCTTATCATATCTATCAGAGCAGCCAGGCCAAGGCTCCTTTTTTCTAAGGAATAACCCACATTGAGGCAAGGTTGGTGCAGGTCTTCACGGATCGGAAGACCCACCTTGGACTTATCATTGATGCTAAAATAAGAAAGTACCATTTTATGTTTCAGGCAGACAAAAAGGCAAGAGATCACTGGGCCCTATACTGCTGTTTTCTTCCAAGATGATGACAGGACTAACTTCAGCTCAGAGGGCAGAAAGCTTTAACTGGGAAGGACTCTGTAATGGATTGGATTGTGTCCACCCCCAAAATTTATGCTGGAATCCCATACCTGTGGATGTAACCTAACCTAAGGTAATGCAATCACCTTCCATAATACAGTCTAATGAAATGTAATCAGTCAATCAGTGGAGGTCATTCCAGTGTAGGGTGGATCCTAAACCTAACCATTCTGAGTTACATAAAGAGCAGCAGACACAGAAACTCCGGGGGAAGAGGATGAAGGACGGCAGAGACAAATACCTCTACAAGCCCAGGAACTCCAAAGATAGATGGCAGCTACCCGAAGCTGAAACAGACAAGGAGGGACCTTCCCCTAGAGCTATACCCTGAATTCGGACTTCTAGCTTTCTGAACTGTGAGAAAATACATTTCTGTTCTTTAAAACCACCACTTGTGGTATTTCTGTTACAACAACACTAGGTTACTAAGACAGCCTGTTTGCCTACAGCTTTCTGATTTGCCTCTGTTTCTTCTCTGGCTTTAGTGCTGATCTGAACTCGTGAGCCAGTAAATGCATCTGCTGGCTCGGCAGTCTGATACCGGAGGAGCCGATAAGTAATGTCCTTTTAGGTTAGATGCTCTGCAATATGCCAAGGTCCTTGTACCCCTTCTCAGCCAGGTGATTTTCTATTTGGCTCCTTGGTTCTTTAACCATCTGTGTGATGGAGTAGAGGTGTACCCTTTTTTCATAATTGACAAATAATTTCTGTCTACTGAAAAACAAAGTGTCTTAATTCTAAAAACAATAGCGGTCAATGTAGAAAATTCAGAAAGTATAATGAAGAGAAAAAAAAATCACAAGATGGGTGCTATTTGATAATCAAGTATTCTTAGTGTGAAGCTTAGCAGGCAAAGACCATTTAACTCCAGGGCAGAGTTAGGCTCTGCTTTTGAAATGGAATGTCACCCAGCTGCTGAACTATACTTGAACTACCTGCACTATAAAATGTGTGTACTTCAGAAACTCACTGTGGAACTCGAGCTCAGTACTTGCTTATGCCAAAACAGAGATTTGGCCAACTGATAAAGACAATTTAAAAAAAGAAAGAAACATGCCAAGTATCCATCCTTCTCAGCTTTCTATGTTCTATTTCTGTGTCAAGTTAGATAATCATAAAGTCACACAGGCTTCATTTACTCCTTAGCCCGACTATCTATTTCCGTGGGCTTTCCATCTTTCCCTTGATTCTAGTCTATATTCCCATTTTTCCAATGACTCTGAAATCTCTATCTCTAGCCCCAGCACTCTCCTGAGTTCTGGACTCCTAATTTCAATTGAAGGAGCCCTGGTGGTGCAGTGGTTAAGCACTTGGCTGCTAACTGAAAGGTTAGTGGTTTGAACCCACCAGCTGCTCTGCAGAAGGATGTGACAGTCAGCTTCTGTAAAGATTACAGCATTGGAAACCTATGGGACAGCTCTGCTCTGTCCTATAGGGCCACTATCAGTTGCAATCAACTCAAGAGCCATGGGTTTGGTTTTTAATTTCGATTGACTAAAAAAATCCAAATCAATATTCTGCATGCGTTTCCATCTAAACAGGTCCAACTCATTTTCTGCATCTTCTTTATCCCTCCCCCCACGCCTTCTCTTGGCCATTATTCACTTATAAGTCCAATTTAGAAACCCTGGCATAGTCCTTGGCTCCTGCCATTTTTCCATCCACCAAGTTTTTTTTTTTTTAAGTCAAAGAAGACCTGTTGGTTTTCCCTTTGGAGTGCTCCTCCTTCCTTCATTCTTACTGTCAAGTCATAGTTGAGCCCTCATCAGCTCACCCAGCTGCCAGTCTATCTTCTACCCCATTAATCCTAAACATCACCCCTACAGATTTGTTGTTTTAGGCGCCAACAAGTCAATTTTAACTCACAGTGACCCCATGTGACAGAGTACGACTGCCCCACAGGGTTTTCTAGGCTGTAATCTTTACCAGAGCAGAACACAAGTCTTTCCCCTGCATAGTGCTGGGTGGGTTCAAACCGCCAACCTCTCAGTTAGCAGCCAAGCTCTTAACCATTGCACCACCAGGGCTCTTTACCTCTATGAACGTGAAATATAAAGTTGAACACACCCAGACCCAGTGCCATCGAGTCGATTCCGACTCTTCTACTTAAAAGCCTTTCATAGCTGACCATGATGAAGTGGAGAGGGTTCAGGTCCTCAGCATGTCTTTCAAAGTCTTAAAATTTGCTCCATCCTACTTTTCAGGACTCAGCTATTGCCACTCAGGGCTCTTGACGTTCTCTGAACAGGTTTTTAAAATTTTTCTTTGTCCTTGTATATTCTATTTCTTTTAAATAATATCACCCTCTGTCTACTTCTCTATAAAATCCTATATATTATCCAAAATCTAGCTTTCTTGTCGACACTTCAGTGGTGTCTTTATACCCAGTATAGAGATTTCTGGTTTGTTGCACTTTGTAACAATATCAGTAAATCCTGGCCCCCAACAAAAGCCCTGATAAGGTATTTAAGCTCCCTGGGCTTCACTTTCCTTGTCTGTAAAACAGGGATGATAATAATACCTAATTCATAGGACTGTTGTCACATTAAACAAAACAGCATACGGTACTTGGCATAAGCACTCGATAACTGCATTTACTATACTGAATCATGCTCTTTTTGTTACCATGTAAGAATTTCTTGCCAGACTGCAAGCCATTATTAAGGACCAGATCTTGCTCATCTTTGTGTTCCATAACAGTTTTTCGAAAGACCAAAGAGATAAGTTAATGGGAAGAACTGGGCTACAGCCCAGGTCTCAAGCTGCCAAGAAAGCTCTCTATCGTTCCACCTGCTGTAATGTAGATACGGTTCCTGCTGCACTGTGCCAGAGACGTATCATTTTAGGGCTGAACATTTGAGGACTTTGAGGTCATGAAGCTCTACATTTCTTATAAATATCAGGGCAATTAAAAAGAAAATCCATTTCTCAACCATTTTCACAGCTGTAGGTTTATGGGACGTCACTATTTGTTGCTGTTAGCCTGCCATCAAGTTGGCTCCAATTCATGGAGATCCCATGTACAATAGAACCAAATACTGCCCAGTCCTGTGCCACCTTCATGATCACTGGTACACTCGAGCCCACTGTTGAAGTCACTGTATATTTTGAGTACCCTCCAACCTAGGGAGCTTCTCTTCCAGCACTGTATTAAACAACACTCTGTTGTGATCCATTGGCTAATTTTTAGAGGCAGATCACCAGGCCCTTCTTCCTAGTCTGTCTTGGTCTGGAAGCTCTGCTGAAGCCTGTTCACCATGGGTGACCCTGCTGGTATTTGAAACACAGGTGGCATAGCTTCCAGCATCACAGCAACATGGAAGCCACCACAGTATGACAACTGACTGACAGATGGTGGTCACTCACTATAGGCAATGCTATTTCTAATTCTCTTATTATAGCTTTCCTTTTTTCTTGTGCTTTTCTAGTGAGTAAATACTGGTATTTATACAGCTAAATTTTGATGGCAAACAGAAAGGTTTCACTGGGCCACACATATCTTTAGGCCTGAATCACTTTTCAAACCAAAAATTTTGCAACTTGAGTGACACCATCAATGGTTTTCTTTCTTTTCTAATTCAATCTCATGTCAGTAAATATTTTGAGTAAGAGTTTAACTAACCATTATTAATAAACAAAAACAAGTTATATTTTCTATCTTTACTCCTTTATTTACATCATATATCTAATTAATTTTAATCCCACAAACCTAGAGTTATCTTACTGTAGAAAATATAACAGCTGAACTATATAGTAATAGAAAAAAATGAACTATATAGTAATATGTCAGATTATCTCTACCACTTTAATATATTCATGTATTTTTCGATTTACGTAAAGTTATATACCACTGGCTTGTGATGGGTTTCAAAATAAAAGATAAATTATATGTGTGTGTTTGCTGATACCACATCTTTGGTTTTTCATGTGTTTATATTTAAATTTGCTAATCTGTAAGAACAAGACTAAATACACACATGAACATGTTCAAGTACTCCTTTGTTATACATGTATGTTGTAACTTCTTGCTATGAATTAAATTTGAGTGTAATTATATTAGATTAAGGAGTTATTTGATACACTTAAAACTAAAAGACTCATTCAAAAAAAGATACAATTTTACATATGTCATGAATTGAATTATGTCCCCCCAAAAATATGTGTATTGATTTGGCAGGGCCATGATTCCAAGTATTGTGTGATTTTCCTATATGTTGTAAATCCTGCCTCTATGATGTTAATGAGGGAGGATGGGCGGCAGTTGTGTTACTGAGGCAGGACTCAATCTACAAGATTGGATTGCATTTTGAGGCAATCTCTTGAGATTATAAAAGAAAGAAGCAAGCAGAGAGACAGGGGGACCTCATACCACCAAGAAGGCAGTGCCGGGAGCAGAGTGTGTCCTTTGGACCTAGGGTCCCTGCACAGAGAGGCTCCTAGTCTGGGGGAAGATTGATGAGAAGGCCGACAGAGAGAGAAAGCCTTTCCCTGGAGCTGACACCCTGAGTTTGGACTTTTAGCCTACTTTACTGTGAGAAAATAAACTTCTCTTCGTTAAAGCCATCACTTGTGGTATTTGTTACAGCAGCACTAGATAACTAAGATAACATATTAATTAAAATGTGTAATAACAGATTTACTTATAAGAAGAATTTTTCATAAAACAGAAAACAATTAAGAACACAGAGTACTTTTCATACAGGTTTAAAAAGTGGTCCTAATATCTTCTGCATAAAATTAAAAAGATTTTTAAGATTCTTCTTGTGATGATCAGTTCTTGCCTTTACAGAAATGATGTATTTAGTGGCAGTACACACCAATACAATGATGAAACACTCAGTTTAAATATTCATAAAAAGCTTATCTGTCAAAAGCCTGCTTTCTTCTGGCACTAAAAGAAGTCATTACAGACTCATGGAGGATCTAAGCTAATTCGAATGGCTGCAAAGCTTATCTTCATCTGTGCCCTTAGTTATACACAGTCTTTACTTACATTGAGGTACTGATACCAACAGCAGAATGAAAATTTTAGGGCAATAAGAATTAAAAGACAGAATACTTGTGAGTAAACATTTCAAAAATGAAACAACAAAGAATGTATAAAAATGACTTTCCAATCATTAAAGAGAATCACAGTAAATTAAGTTCAGACAGGTTAGCTTTGATCTTCGATGTTCCACCAGAGCAGCTGCTACGCATCCACCAAAGAGAAAAACCTGTGCTCTGTTGCTTCTGTGGACGGTTGTGGGTTGAGGGAGACCAATCTCCCCATTCCCTCTACCTGCTTGATAATAATAAAAAATTTGTTCTTACTACCTACCTAAACTAACACAAGCTGAGGTAGAAAAGTTTAACAGACCCATAACAAAAGAGGAAATTGAAGAGGCCATAAAGAACTACCAACAACAACAAAAAAGCCCTAGCCCAGATGGCTTTACTGGAGAATTCTACCAAACATTCGGGGAAGAGCTGACACCAATTCTACTCAAACTATTCCAGAACATTAACACAATGGAATACTCCCTAACCATTCAATGAAACCAGCATACGCCTGATACCCAAACCAGGCAAAGACACCATTGATAAAGAAAATCGTAGACCAACATCCCTCATGAATATAAAACCAAAACCAAACCAGGTGCTGTCGAGTTGATTCCGACTTATAGCACCCCTATAGGACAGAGTAGAACTGCCCCATAGAGTTTCCAAGGAGTGCTTGGCAAATTTGAACTGCCGACCCTTTGGTTAGCAGCCGTAGCACTTAACCACTGTGCCACCATGAATATAGACGCAAAAATTCTCAACAAAATCCTGGCCAATAGAATTCAACAGTCTATCAAAAAAATTATACAACATGACCAAGTGAGATTCATACCAGGTATGCAAAGATGATTCAACATTAGAAAATCAATGTAATACACCACATAAATATAACAAAGAAGAACCACATGATCTTATCAATTGTGCAGAAAAAAAAGCATTTGATAAAGTCCAACACCCGTTCCTGATTAAAAAAAAAAAAAATCTCAGCAAAATAGGAATAGAAGGGAAGTTCCTTGACATAATTAAGAGTATATATACAAAAACAACAGTCAACATTATTCTCCATGGAATGAGACTGAAAGCATTCTCCTTGAGAACTGGAATGAGATAAAACCAAACTCGTTGCCATCAAGTCGATTCTGATTCACTGCGACCCTAAATGACAGAGTAGGACTGCCTCATAGGGTTTCCAAGGAGTGCCTGGTGAATTTGAACTGCTGAACTTTATTGGTTAGCTTTTTTTTTAGCTGTAGCTCTTGACTACTATGCCACCAGGGTTTCCGGAACTAGACAAGGATGCTATTTATCATCACTTTTATTCAATATTGTAGCGGAAGTTCTAGCTAAAATAAAGCAAGAAAAAGAAATAAAGGACATCCAAATTGGAAAGGAAGAAGTAAAGCTATCCCTATTTGCAGATAATATGATCCTAGATATAGAAAATCCCCGGGGTTCTACAAGAAAGCTACTGAAACTAATAGAAGGATTTGGCAAGGTGACAAGGTACAATATCAACATACAAATATCAGTTGTATAAAATACTTGGGAATAAATCTAACTGAGGACATAAAAGACTTAACACAAAAAAAGGATAAAACACTTCTGCAAGAAACCAAAAGAGACCTACATAAATGGAAAAACATACCATGTTCATGGGTAGGAAGACTTAACATTATAAAAATATACTACCCAAAGTGATCTATAGACATAGTGTAATCCTGATTCAAACTGAACAACATTCTTCAATGAGATGGAAAAACTACCATAGACTTTATGTGGACAGGAAAGAGGCCCCGGATAAGCAAAGTATTACTTAAGAAGAAAAAAGTAGGAGGCCTCACACTTCTCAATCTCAGAACCTACTATACAGCCGCAGCAGTCAAAACAGCCTAGTACTGGTACAACAAAAGACACACATACCAATGGAATAGAACTGAGAACCCAGAAGTAAATCCACCCACTTAAGGACAGCTGATCTTTGACAAAGGGTTGAAGTCCATTAAATGGGGAAGAAAAAGTTTCTTCAACAAACTGGATATCCATTTGCAGAAAAATTAAACAACAATATCCATACCTCATACCATACACAAAAACTAACTCAAAATGGATCAAACACCTAAAACTATAAAGATCATAGAAGAAAAAATAGGAACAATGCTAGAGACCCTAACACATGGCATAAAAAAAATACCAAACATAACTAACAATGCATAAATAGCAGAAGAAAAACTAGATAACAGGGATAGCCCAAAAATAAAACACTTAAAAAAAAAAAAAAAAACACGCTCACCAAAAGACTTGGCCAAAAGACTAAAAAGAAAATCTAAAGACTGGGAAAAAATTTTTGCCTACAACATATCCAACAAGGGTCTAATGTGTAAAATTTATAGAAAACTTCAACACCTCAGTAACAAAAACACAAACAATCCATCTCACTCTGGCAATAATGGCACTGATTGAAACAAAACAAAACAAAACCAGAAAACAACAAAAGCTGGCAAGGTTGTGGAGACAGTAGAAGTCTTATACACTGTGGTGGGGTTGTAAAATGGTACAACCACTATGAAAAATGGTATGGTGCTTCTTTTAAAAGCCAGAAATAGAAATATGATCCAGCAATCCCACTCCTAGGTATATATCTTAGAGAAATAAGAGCCATAACATGAATAGACATTTGCACACTCACGTTCATTGCAGCATTATTTACAATAGCAAAAAGATGGAAACAGCCTAGATGACCATCAACAGATGAATGGATAAACAAACTATTGTACACACACACAATGATAAAGAACAATGATGAATCTGCGAAACACCTCACAACATGGATAAATCTGGAGGGCATTATGCACAGTGAAAGCCAATCACAAACTGCAAATACTGTATGAGACCACTATTAGAAAAAGTCATGAAAAGGTTTACACACATAAAGAAACAATCTTTGATGGTTACTGGAGAGGGGAGGGCTGGAGAGGGACAAACGCTAAATAGACAATAGATAAGCGTTAACTTTGGTGAAGGGTAAAACAGTACACAATACTGGGGAAGCCAGCACAACTTGACCAAGGCAAGGTCATGGAAGCTTCATAGATACATACAAACTCCCTGAGACCAAATTACTGGGCTGAGGGCTGGGGACCATGGTCTTGGGGGACATCTAGCTCAACTGGCCTAACATAGTTCATAAAGTAAACGCTCTACATCCTACTTTGGTGAGTAGTATCTGGGATCTTAATAGCTTGTGAGCAGCTATCTAAGATACTCCACTGGTCTCATCCCATCTGGAGAAAGTGAGAATAAAGAAAACCAAACACACAAGGGAAAGATTAGTCCAAAAGACTACCACCACCAACTGCTCTGACAGGGATCATAATCGAGGGTCTGGGACAGAGCTGGAGAAAAATGTAGAACAAAATTCTAACTCAAATAAAACAAAAACAGAATTACTAGTCTGGCAGAGGCTGGAGAAGCCCCAAGAGTATGGCTCCTGGACACCCTTTTAGCTCAGTACTGAGGTCTCTCCTGAGGTTCACCCTTCAGCCAAAGATTAGACAGGCCCATAAAACTAAACAAGACTAAATGGGCACACCAGCCCAGAGGCAAGGATGAGAAGGCAGGAGGGGACCAGAAAACTGGTAATGGGGAACCCAAAGTCAAAAAGGGGACAGTGTTGACATGTCATGGGGTTGGCAACCAATGTCACAAAACATGTATATTAATTGTTCAATGAGAAACTAATTTGCTCTGTAAACCTTCATCTAAGATACAATAATAATAATAAAAAAGAATAATCATGAATCTGTAAAACATCTCACAACACGGACGGATCTGGAGGACATTATGCTGAGTGAGATAAGTCAATCACAAAAGGACAAATATTATATGAGACCACTATTATAAAAAGTCATGAAAAGGTTTACACACAGAAAGAAACATTCTCTAAGGGTTACCAGGGAGAGGAGGGGGAGGGACGGAAAATCACTAAGTAGATCGTAGGCGCATGCTAACTTTGGTTTAGGAAAAGGCACTAACGATATGATATGGGGCAAGTCAGCACAACATAACCAAGGCAAAGAAAGACACTGAGAGGTACAGTGAATGGAAATGGGGAGCTCAGGGAGGCAATGGGAGGGTGCTGACTGCCACATTTCAAGAACTGCAACCGGTGTCAAGGAAGAATTAGTGTATAAATTATTGAATGGGAAACTAATCTGCTCTATAAACCTTCACCTAAAGCATAACAATAATAAAAAATAGTTTAGATTCTAAATAAAAAAAAAAGTCGTTGTTGGTTGCTGTTCAGTTACTTCTGACTGATGGCAACCCCATGTGCACAGAGTACAGTGCTCCACAGGGCTTCACAGCCATGACCTTTCAGAAGCAGATTGCCTGCCCTGTCTTCCTAGGTGCCTCTGGGTGTGTTTGAATAGCCAACCTTTCGGCTAGTAGTTGAGTGCTTAACTGTTTGCACTACCAGGGACTCCAATAGTAAAAATAACAGCTAGTAACTAACAGATGTTCTCAATCTCTGCTATGCACTGTCCTGGTGCTTTATATGTACTAACTGATTAAATTCGTCCTCACACCAGTCGAGGTAACCCAGAACCCAGTGCCGTCGAGTCGATTCAGGTAGGGCACCTTTATTTCCCCCACTTTACAGATGAGGAAACTGAGGCACAAGAGATGAAGTAATATGCCCAAGGTTACACATTCAGTCAGTCAGAACTACTTACTGATCCAAGACACTGCTGTAGGCTTAAAGAAATCTCTGGGAGATCTGTTTGAGTCTTCTACAAGTGTATTTCTCTTTGTCACTGGACCAAGGAGTACATATCTGGAGTTTATCTACATACTTTATGTTTTTCCATTTTGGAGACTGTTAAGGAAAAACGTTTGCATCCTTGCATTGAGACTGTTATTTTCTTTACCCCATATCATATTATGGTGTAAAGATACAGTAAAGATATTATGTATTTCTTAGTACAGGTTGGAGTCCACGGGTGGTGCATATGGTTACGTGCTCAACTACTAACAGAAAGGTTGGTGGTTCAAAGGCTTGGTGATCCACCTCTGATCTGTCACAGCCCTCAAAATGCTACAGAGCAGTTCTATTCTGCACACATGGGGTCACCGAGAGTTGGAATCACCTTGTTGGCAACTAACAACAGCAGTACAGGTTACCAACCTTTTGAGTCTACAGTTAGTTGTCAGAGCTAAAATATAACTAGAATTAATGATAACAAAGGTTAAAAAATCTGAGGCAATATCAATATGCTTTGATTTTTTTTTATCATTTTCAAATTCACAAAAGAGCTGGCCATCTTTATTTTTTTCAGGGAAAAAAACAACTGAAACATTACAACTACAGATACAAAATAGAAGAACAACTTTAAAAATCTATTCATGATAAGGCTCACCCTCTGGATGGAATATGGAATGTAGAATCCAAGCACAAAGGCCGGTACTGGTAAAAACCATGTGGTAGCTAGTGTACATGTGATTAAAAAATAATTTAAAATATGATTGTACCTGATCCTTTCAATATAATATTTTTTCAAAATGCAAAGCAGTTGTCAAGAGGAAGTGGTTCACTGAATAACACGGCGCATGGTTAAATGTTCTTGCAATGTTTGGGGCGGGAAAAGCTAAAGCTTCTGTGTAACAGGAAACAGAAGTATCTCTAAAATTACACATAACATCAAATACTTTACTCAACAAAGAACTAAGATGAAGAAATCTCTTGGGCCAACGTAGCCAGCTTTGCACCATTCACATGAGATGAGTGAAAAATTTCAGAGCCAGGTTAAGAACTAGTCATTAAATTAATAGGGTGATCACTATGGTCATATAAACAAGAAGGACTAACAGAACCACAACAACAACCAAAAAAGCAATAAAAGAAATTTGTAGGGAGAGCTGCTAGTGCAATGGTTAAGTGCTCGGCTGCTAACTGAAAGGTCAGTGATTAGAACCCAGAAGCCTCTTTGCAGGAGAAAAGACCTGGTGATCTGCTGTCATAAAGATTACAGCCTTGGAAACACTATAGGGCAGTTCTACACTGTCCTACAGGGTCACTATGAGTCAGAATCAACGTGACAGCACACAACAACAACATGGTCACATAAAAGGCAGGCAGAAGACAACACGACTCTTTTGTAAGCAACAATGTGATGGCAACAGTTACATGGAAATAACACTTGCAAATGAAAAGTAATCATGAAATGACATGATTTATTGCAATAATTTGAAAAATACTACAGAGGGACTTTGAAAAGCCTTAAAATTTGGCCCAGTGGGTAGAAATCGACTTGATGGTGATGGGTTTGGTTTTATTGTAAACACTAAAAAGGCTGGAGGTTCACGTCACCCCAGAGGTACCTCAGAAGAAAGGCCTAGTGATCCACTTCTGAAAAACCAGCCACTGAGAATCCACAGGACACAGTTCTACTCTGACACACACGGGGTCGCCATGAGTCGGGGCTGACGTGACAGCAACGGGTTTCTTTTAAACACTAAAAAAAGGACAATACAATGGGCTATCACATTTTTTTAAAGTACGATTTTTTAATGTACTGGTTACTATGCGTCGAAATCAACCCGATGGCAACAGGTTTGGTTTGGTTTTGGTTATCTCCAAACTGGTTTGTTGTGAGCAAACATGGAGTGAGTGTGGGCAGCGTAATACACTTTGCTGAGTCAAGCTCCAGGAAAGGTGAAAAGTGAGATGGCTGAATAAGACCTCAAAATGATCAACAGGACTCAGGAGTAAACCAGGACATGATACTGGAAGCTGAGGTCAGCACATGTGAACACAAGACGCTGACTTCCATTCATTTACAGGGCTTTTCAACGTCTCTGGGAGACAGGCTGTAAACGAGTTTCACTTGCATACGCATGGGACGTGTGGCAGGAGAGTTTCTTGAGTTCCCTTTTTATTCTAATTTGAGCATCTATATGAGGATTGAGAAGCTGTCTTTGTGTTGAGGATCTACTGTGACATAAACCAAAGTGACAACATAATTTAAAGCTTTCTGAAGAGACGAAAATAGAAAATATCCTCTTTGCTTCGTAAATAAAAACCGTGGACATTAACTTTCATGAACAAAACAAGAAAGTTATCTGTATTCATCATCTCCTATTCACCTCTATTCTCTCGTGAATCTACCCCTCAGATTTTTTCCCCCACAATGTCATCAAAATGTTTTTGTCAAGACTACTGATGACCTTCCTGTTGTGAAACCCAATGATTAATTCTTAGTCATCTCTGCAGAGCAATGAACATCGCTGATCACTCCCTCCCTGGACTGCTTTCTTCACTTCACTTCCAAGACAGCTCCTTTTCCTGCCTGTCCTCAGTTGTCATCGAGTCGATCTGGCTTATAATGACCCTACGTGTGTCAGAGTAGAACTGTGCTCCATAGGGTTTTCAACGGCTGATTTTTCAGAAGTAGATCACCAGGCCTTTCTTCCAGGGTGCCTCTGGGTAGACTTGAACCTCCGACCTTTCAGTTAGTATCCAAGAGCATTAAGCATTTGCACCACCCAGGGACTCCTCCTTTCTTCTTAACAGAGGCCTGTTTGCCTTGAAGTGAATAAAGCTTAAGCTTCGGGGTTCCTCACTTGCAGGTCCCTTCTAAGACTGTGGTAGCACCCCAGCAGTGTCATAGAACATTGTCTCCTACTTGGAGATGACGGAGTGGTGATTCTGGTGCTAGGAGGAGGACAAGCCGTCTGCCAGCACTACTTCTCCTTCGTCCGGGCCCTGACTTCATCAACATCAGAACCCACCTTGTATATCAAGGAGAAGATCTGAAGGAGACACTGCTCTGGGCAGCTCTACTCCTTGCATGGAGTCACCTTGACCCCAGCTTCATGGCCATCTTATCATCCCCAGGACTAAGCTAGCAGTTGGCAAGGAGCGGGGCCTGATTGCTGTGTGGTTCTGGCCAAGCTGGATCAGCTGTTGCTTGGGCCAGCAAGACCAAAAAGGACCCATGCCACGTCCAGTGAGAGCGAAGGGCTGCTTGCTTGTGGGCAAGAAGCACTGCTAGAGTAAGAAACCACAGAGGAAGTTACAGATGAGGCCATGCTACACAGAGCTGTGAGGTTAAAATAAATGTGTCTTTAAACCATCAGTAACGAAAAAAATTAATTTTGATCAACCATGCTGGAGGAATGGCTGAATTATTTATGACCTCTACAGAAAACTGAATTTCAAATTGTCATATTGAGGGAATAAAAGAATATGCAGTCAAAAATGTAGGGCAAATATGATACAGGTGTATCTAGCAATTCATCAGCAATATAATAAAAAGAACACTGCTGTTTACATTTTGTGATTTTTTCTATATTTCTCAGGGTTTTTTTAATTAGTAATTTGTTTTGATTTCCTTTCTCACTCTAAATACTCATTTTCATTCTTATTTTTTTTTCCTTGAGATCCCCAAACCTGTATAAGCTCCAGGCTCCAATGACCCTGGATCCACCCTGCCCACTTCACTGGGTCTCCTTTTATTGAACCTCCGTTGGTTCCTCCTCAGCTCTCTGATCTACTTTCTCTTCCATCCTCTATCTACTCTCACTCCCGGGTGATCGCACGCTGTCTCATGGCTGAAAAAGCCATGCGCGTGCTGCCAAATCCCCAAAGAGTATCTCTAGCCCAAACTTCTCTCATTATTTCATGTCTTCAACTACTTACTGAGCCCCACCCTGCCCCATCTATCTCTGATTTTCTCTGCTTTAACTCTCTGCCCTCACGGTCTCCAGTTCTTCCCTGATCACAGTAAGCTTGCGTGTACACATGCTTCTCTCTGCCTACAACACCTGTTCGCCACTTCCCCATGTGGCTTGCTCCCTCACTGCTTTCAGATCTTTGTGAAAATAGCCCCTTATTAGTGAGGTCTTCTCTGATCACCCTATTTAAAAATCAACTCTTTTCTACCAATCTCACTTTCCCTCTTTATATTCTCTTCCTGCTCACCAACTTGAACGTAGGCTCCATGGGAGCAGGCATTTGACTGTTCTGTTCACTCCTGTATCTTTGCCAAGTAGCACAATAAGGCACATGGTACACACGAAAGAGGAGTCCCTGGGTGGTGCAAATGGTTAATGTGCTCGGCTGCTAACTGAAAGGTTGGAGGTTCAGTCCATCCAGAGGCACCTTGGAAGAAAGGCTTGATGATCTACTTCTGAAAAATCATCTACTGAAAACCCTACGGAGCCCAGTTCTACTCTGACACACATGGGGTTGCCATGAGTTAGAATCAACTCAACAGCAACTGATAAGTCATTCAATAAATAATTGTTCAAAATGCAATGTGTCCATTTAAGCTCCCTGAGGGCAGAGAATTCAGGCTGTCTTATTCACCCTGTATCCCTACTGCTAAGCATAATGCCTGCCTGGGTCATGGTAAGATCTTCCACAGTATTTTGAGCTCAAGAGAGAGCAATGGAGGAGAGGTGAAGAGAGGGGGAGGTTGATAAAAATGGAAAACAATTTTACAACCACCACAGGGACATTTAATACAGGTGAGAATAAACAATGGATGCTAACACCACTGGGTGAAATACTGTTGGGAAAGAGGATATTCATTCAAACTATCACCCCACATAAAGGGAATATGTTTACAATGGAAAATTTGGTACACACAACTTTAACCAAATAATCAAATTTACCATCAGCAGTGATGGGACAATCTAACACCACGTGCCCCCTGGTGTGAGCACTGAGGGCACAGCACTGTCTCTGTCATAGTGCTGCCAAAATGTTTAACCTGAGTCTAATCAAGGGGAATCAATCAGACAAATCCAAAATTAGGGATATTCTGCAAAACAAATAAACAAATTTGGTCTGGACTCTTCAAATTACAAATGATATTATTGAGATAATTTGGAAAATCTAAATAAAGACCATATATCTGAAGACAGTATTACATCAATTAAATTTTCTGAGTGTGATACTTGCCTTATAGTTGTGTGAGAGAATGTCTTTGTTCTTAAGAGACAAATGATGAAAAAAATATAAAGCATATAAATGTGGTAAAATGTAAACTATTAGTGAATCTGGGGGAAGGGTATATGGATTTACATTGCACTATTCTTAGAACAATTTTGTTTTGAAGGTATGAAATGTTTTAAAATAAAAAGTTTTGGGGAAAAAGAACCAATCTTTTGAGTCAGACAAACCTGAGTTTAAGGAAAAAAAAAAAAAAAAGAAAAAACAGGAGGAGGGGAGAATGAAAAATAAAGGCAGGAAAAGGACTAAGAAAAAATTTACAGTCCATCCTGTTATCTAATTCTCAAACACACACACACACGCACACACACAAATCCAAAAAAACTAATGTGGGGGTAAATAGTATTAGTCCCCATTTTCATAGATGAGGAGCTTGTGTTCAGGAGTTTCAGAGACATGCCTCGCATCACACAGCTAATTCATGGTAGGGTGGGATTCAAACCCAAATCCGTCTCTTTCACTACACTCTTCCTGCCTTACCCAGAACATGTCATGCAGACAGGCATCACGACAGGAGAGGTCTGAGAAAGCAAAAGACAGGTAGGGAATACACACTCAGACATACACAACACATCTGCCCAGAGATCACATGTACTCAAACACACACAAGAAAAAGTAAAGGGAGAAGAAGACACACATGAGCACAAAAAGTCAAAGAGAAACAGGCTTTCACGGAGTTACATCCCCAAGTCAAAGGAGGGCTTGACTTCCACATGACTGCCTTTAAAGTCCTCCGACACTGGGTTGTGTTTTCATAGACATGACTGTGGGTGCTACGTCATGGTCCTCCTCCTAAGCTGAAGTCCACATCTGGTCATGGCCTTGAGACCCATCACTAGTCTAGGTGGAAAAGAAGCGGCCAACATACCCCTGGGTCTGGATGTCTTGCTTAAAAAATATTTCGAAGCAGTAATTTTCTGCTAATCACAAGATTTTGACTGATGATGTAAAAATTAACCTTCTCTACTCTTCCAACCCTGTTGGAGGTACTTCTCATAGACGGTAGAGAAGGAAGAAGAGGTAAGAGGTCAAAACACTTTGGCCTCAAGTTTTACTTTGCTTTGGCATAGAAGACTAGTGTTTTTCTAGTACAAGGAAGATTTCCCTGTTACATAAGTTCTTAAACATCCAAGAATGAAAATATTAATGTCAAATGGCTTCTTAACTTCCGGGGGTACAGAGGTTCCTGAGAATCAAGCATCATGATCTCATCCATTACTGAAGTAATGAAAACCAGACATATCAACTGAGGCTTGCGAATCTGCATGAGGCAGAGCAAATATTCCAGGCTTTGCGTGGAAAACAATATACAGCTACAGAAGGGCTGAATCTACCACAAGACTATTCCAGAACCGATGATCAGTTTTGTGAGTTTTTTTTTTTCCTAATTGCAGAATAAATCAATAGATAGCTGCAGAAAGTAACAACAACAACTGAAATCAAAAGGAAAATATAGACAACCTATTTCCTCAAGTCAAAAATGTATACTTTTGCATTTTAACGCTTCTGCAATCATGAGAATTCATACAGTAGAATATGAAAATTGGCTACCACCAGCAGGAGTCTAGGAAACCCTGGTGGTGTAGTGGTTAACAGCTATGGCTGCTAACCAAAAGGTCAGCAGTTCGAATCCACCAGGCACTCCTTGGAAACCCTGTGGGGCAATTCTACTCTGTCCTATACGGGTGCTATGAGTTGGAATCAACTCAATGGCAGTGGTTTTGGGTTTTTTTTAGTTTAGCAAGAGTCAGCTATGTGCTGTGAAATGAACCGCAGTGAGTCCTGGGATGCTCTGCCAGCCTTAGAATCTTTAGATTCTCAACTTGAAGAAGTGACAACTCATTCTTTATTTGTAATATCGAATTACAATGCTTAGGGGACATTGAGCTTCTGTTAAGGGTGATGGGAAAACTTGGGAACAATTAATCGTGATGGTTGAAAAACATGATGAAAGTAATTACTTTTACTGAACTGTCCATGTGAAGATGGTAGAAGTGGCAACTGTTCTGTAACCTATAACAA
The DNA here is from genome assembly GCF_030014295.1 of Loxodonta africana. Classification (NCBI taxonomy): domain Eukaryota; kingdom Metazoa; phylum Chordata; class Mammalia; order Proboscidea; family Elephantidae; genus Loxodonta; species Loxodonta africana. The sequence continues at coordinate 168,493,415 of NC_087345.1, read as the reverse complement.
AAAAATCCAAGAGAAAAGAAATGATATTTAACTCTAAGAACAACTGTATGCTGTTATCTCTTAAAATGTTTCTGAGCACTTAACGCAGTGTCCCCCACCTCCAAAATAAGAATCTTATTGAATTCTTAAATGAAATATGATAAGAATGCTGAATGTTCTCAAGATGAGAACTTAAAATGACCTTTGGTCTTAGCCACACAGAGGTCACTGGTTATCTCCAGAGGAATCATGAGAGTGGATGCTAAACTAAGCGCCTTTAGGAGTGAAATAGAGATAAGGACATCAAAAACTTCTCTGAGAAGCTGGCATCCATATGTCAGTTGCAATATGTAAAATGCTTTCTTCTCTATCATTCAGAATTCTTCCGAAGTCACTGTCATGGCTCCAAGCATCTTTTAGGCACACGCACTTTCACCATAATTTAATCAGTTCTCTGTTGTTGGCAATTTATACCGTTGGCTTTTCTTCTCAAGGTACAACAATATGAGCCAGGTTTGTTTTCACTTGCATAAAAGTTATATGCAACAGCTGCCACACAAGGCACAATTGGTCTCTATTTGCCTAGAGAAGCAGAGGAAGAAGAAGAGTCAAGAATAGGAGAAGGATATGGAATGTGGCTAATTGCCTCCATGAACAACTGCCTCCTTTGCTGTGAGGCCAGAAGAACTAGATGGTGCCCAGCTATCATAACTAAACATTTTGATCAAAGAGTCTACAGAAGAATCTTGATTAAAAGGGGGAAAATGCAGAACAGAATTTCAAATTTTCAGGGAATTCAGCCTCTCTGAAGCCATGGAGGCTGGATGAACCCCTAAAATTACTGCCCTCAGATAATCTTTAAACCTTAAACCAAAATATCCTTTAAAGTCCTCTTAAAACCAAATAGCTTAACTTAACTAGTAAAAAATGTCTGCCTTGAACATTATGCTCTTTTAAGAACTATATATATTGGATCAAATTGCATCAACTCAAAAAGTTAGATAGGAACCTTAGGGGGCAGTGAGTTTATGTTAATGGGGGAGGAACAGCCCAGAGAAGGAGGCTGAGAATGGTTGCACAATCAGTGTCACTGAACTGTACATGTAGAAACTGTTGAATTAGTGTATGTTTTGCTGTGTATATTCTCAACAGCAACAACAAAACAAAATTTTAAAAACATTATATGCAGCATGACTTAAGGACAAAACTGGAAATATTGACCAGTTCCTACCTTTCTGTGAGGTGAGGGATTTTCTGTTTTCGCAAATACTCTGCATGCGGTATTGAGAACCCCCGAGCTGTTCGTCAAGCTAACCATCAGAAAATTAAGTGTAGAAATTGCATGAATGAGTCAAGCAGTACCTGTCCCCCTGTGATATTTATTTCTCTCTGTTTGACTGCTTGTGTGTCCAAAATATGTTATTAAGGTGATATATGCCATGAAAAAAAATTATGTCAGAAAAATCTGAAGGTACTGTACCACTTAAGATTTTTCAACAGCAGCTCAGTTTTAATTCTTTCCTGATTCTCTTAATAAATTTTCCTTCTTCCTCCTCAAAGATGCTACTGACAATATTTTTCATGACCAGTTGCAGCTGAGTCAACTCCAACCCATGGTGACCCCACGTGTGTCAAAGCACAACTATGCTCCACAGGGTTTTCAATGGTTGAATTTTTGGTGCCTTTCTTCCGAGGCACCTCTGGATGGACTTGAACCTCCAACCTTTCAATTAGCAGCCAAGTACATTAACCATTTATATCACCCAGGGAATCGACAATACTTCACACTAACGTGAAGCAAGGAGGCTGGTGGCACAGACAGTTTGCAATGGGCTGTTGACATAAAAGTGCTCAGGTCCAAAACTCAGCGCTGCCACTTCTTGGCTGTGTAACCTTGGGCAGGTACTCAACAACCCAGGGTGTCAGTTTTCTCATCTTTAAAAAAGGTGTGAGAGTGTTAAACTACTTCATGCTGTCAAAGTGAGAATTCTATAAATTAATGTATATAAAGTGTTTAGAATAAGAGCCGGCTTAGATTTGAGAGTTCAGTAAGTGTAGCTCTTAATACTACAAAGCATGGGAGCTGCAGTCGTCTTCCAGCCTCACTGGAAGCCTGGCAGGCTGATGAGCTAGGGCACAGGCTGAGGTCAGTAAGCCAACTGATCATGGCTTTGGAGAAAATGATGGGGGCTTATAGCATGGCATATCGTTAGATTCAATCGTCTTCTGACCATCCTACCTCCCTATTGCCCCATCCCTTCCCCACTTTTCCCCCATCTGGCCCCAGGGATGTTCTTGGCTGCAGTTGGTAAGAGGGGTGGGGGGGGGTCCTGAGGTGAAAAAAAGAAGGGGAGAGGGTTAAAGAAAAAAAGAGCCTATCTTTTGAGATCCTAAAGGAAACCAAGAACACAAGGTCTCTGTCTTGTGGTTTATGTTGGAATTGCCTAGAATAAGAGCTGGGACCACTAAGTTGCACAGAGATCAAAAGAGGAAGATTAAGCTGCCACTTCCACCCACCACCCAACCACTGCCATTGAATCAATCCTGACTCACAGTGGCCCTATAAGACACAGTACAACTGCCCCATGGGGTTTCCGAGGCTGTAATCTTTGGGGAAGCAGATTGCCAGATTTTTCTCCTGTGGAGGAGCTGGTAGGTTTGAACTGCCAGCCTTTTGGTTAGCAGCCGAGTGCTTTAACCACTGCACCACCAGGGCTCCTTACCTTAGGAAGACTAACAACAAAGCAGTTACAGGAACAAAGTATACAGCCTGCAGGACAGCACCAGTGTTGTGGCTGGGTGGTTACAGAAGGAGCACTAGGGACGATAACAACTCTTTGCCCAGGAATTAGTACAGCTTTCAGTCACATCTGAGCACTCACGTAAGACACTCCTGGGACCCCTGAATGAGCCAGGGAGAGCCTATGACCTGGGGTTGCAGAGATGCCATTAAGGGGGCTACAGCTGGAGCTATTTCTTAATTACTGCCATAATAGCCATATTCACCAACTGTACCTTTAGGTTGGTGTAACACATAGAAATAGGTGACACACACAAACACACACATAATGATCACCTGTTTATTTTCACAACACTCATTTACCTACGCAGTGGTGGGTTGGGGTTTTATACGATGACTTTTCACTCCTGAATTCATTCGTTTATTAAGTCAAGAAACATTTACGGAATGTAAACTCTGTCACACCCTATAGTAATTGCTGGGGTTCACAAGTCGAATATTTATTAAACACATGAATGAAATTCAAAGTCTACAGAGAATGGCAGGCATAAAAATATTTAGCATTATATACAAAAATAAAGGATCAGAGAAACTGTTGGTGCTAATTGCCATTGAGTCAATTCCTACTCACGGTGAACCCATGTGTGTAAGGTAGAATTGGGTTTTCAGAGCTGTGACCTTTTGGAAGCAGGTCACCAATCCTGTCTTCTGAGGGTTCAAACTGCCAACCCTCCAGGTAGTAGTCAAGTGCATAACTGTTTGCCTCATCTGGGGACTTCTGATCAGAGAAGAAAGACTATTAATTTTCTTGGGGTGAGGTAGGATATATAGCAGTTAAAAGCACGATCATGAATTTTGGATTCTCTAAGACCTGGGCTTAGCTGTACACTTAACTGTGGTGTGAAAATGAGGAACTTACTTAGCTTTAATAGCCTCGGTTTCTTCATCTATAAAATGGGAATGTTTCACAGGGTTTTTTCTTGTAAGGAATAAATAAGATACTGCACACAAAGTGCTTACCAAATGCGTGATACATATTAAATGCTCAATGAACAACAACAGCAGTTGTAGTTTTTGTTATAGTTAGTACATAAATATTATGAGGAGATGCCAGCGGCTTGAAAGCACATGATGACTTCATATAGCTAAGTATCTTCTGAGGCCAAAGTTAATCTTCGGATTTGGTTCTGCATTTTCTCTACAACAGTGATTCTCAAAGTGTAGCTCCCCAGAACAGTGTCAGCGTCATCACTTGGAAACCTGTTGAAAATGTAAATTCCTGGGCCCTAGTCCAAAATTACTGCATAGAAAACTCTGGGGGTGACAAACAACAACCTGTGCTTTAACAAGACTTCCAAGTGTTCCTGTGGCACACTAAGGTTTGAGAACCACTGCTCTACAAGTAGATGGCAAAGCTGAATGCAAAACGAAACCAAAAAAAGCACAGGCAAGTGAAAAAATGAAAAGGGTTATAAGAACAACCAAAAAATTTAGCAAGACAACAATGATTTCTGTTTTATCTCACGTACAGGCAAAGTAGGCAGTCCTCCTCCCTGTCCCATACTGCCAATATCTCAATGTTAAAAATGCATTAGAAATTATCATCTTTTTTAGTTGTTTAAGGGTACCAAATGAAAAAGAATCTGGTGTTTAACCTATGCATTAGGGGGCTGAGCTCATTCTTACCATATGTTACTGCTCTAGGCAACTACATGACCTCTTGAGGAAAAATCTACTCAATTCCCATAGGATTAGAAAGCAATTCCTACTCTTACTCATATACATAGAGAGCTTATTCACAGTATAATGATGATGAGGATGACACGTCACTTTTAAACATGACTTCAATTCTTTGAAACTTCTATCAAGGAATGGGGTGGGAGAGATTACAACTCACCTGACAGAAATAAAGCGAATTTTGACAGAGTATTATGAACAACAGTATAACAACAAACTGATAACCTAGAAAAAATGGACAAATTCTTAGAAGCACACAACCTACGCAAGCTGACTCAAGACGAAATAGAAAGTCTCAACACATACATAACAAGTGAAGAGATCGAATCAGTGATCAAAAACCTCCCAACAAAAAAAAAGTCCTGGACCAGATGGCTTCACTGTGGGATTCTACCAAACATGCAGAGAAGACTTTATACCAATACTGTTTAAACTCTTCCAAAAGATAGAGAAGGAAGGAATACTCCCTAATTCATTCTATGAAACAAACATAACCCTGAGGCCTAAACCAGATGAAGATACCACGGGCGGGGCCGGGGGGGCGGTGGGGAACAAAAACTACAGGCCAAGGTCTCTTATGACTATAGATGCAAAACTCCTCAATAAAATACTAGTCGAGAGAATCCAACAGCATATTAAGAGAGTCATACGTCATGACCAGATGTAATTTATTCTACTAATGCAGGGGTCATCCAACATTAGAAAATCAATCGGTGTAATACACCACATCAATAGAACAAAGGAAAAGAAGCACATGATCATTTCTATGGATGCAGAAAAAGCATATGGTAATATCCACCCCCCCTTTTTTTTATTAACTTTTATTGAGCTTCAAGTGAACGTTTACAAATCAAGTCAGACTGTCACATATAAGTTTATATACACCTTACTCCATTCTCCCACTTGCTCTCCCCCTAATAAGTCAGCCCTTCCAGTCTCTCCTTTCGTGACAATTTTGCCAGCTTCCAACTCTCTCTATCCTCCCATCCCCCCTCCAGACAGGAGATGCCAACACAGTCTCAAGTGTCCACCTGATATCATTAGCTCACTCTTCATCAGCATCTCTCTCCTACCCACTGTCCAGTCCCTTTCATGTCTGCTGAGTTGTCTTCGGGAATGGTTCCTGACCTGGGCCAACAGAAGGTTTGGGGACCATGACCGCCGGGATTCCTCTAGTCTCAGTCAGAACATTAAGTATGGTCACCCCCCCCTTTTTTTAAATTGTGCTTTAAGTGAAAGTTTACAGTTCGTTTCTCATACAAAAATTCATACACACATTGTTATGTGACCCTAGTTGCTCTCCCTATAATGTGACAGCACACTCCTTGTTTCTACCCTGGATTTCCCGGGTCCATTCCACCAGCTCCTATTCCTTTCTGCCTTCTCATCTCACCTCCGGACAGGAGCTGCCCATTTAGTCTCATTTATCTACTTGACTAAAGCCCATTTAGTCTCATTTATCTACTTGACTAAAGCACACTCTTCACGAGTATCATTTTATGTCTTATAGCCCAGTCTAATTTTTTTTTTTTTAATCTTTGTCTGAAGAGTTGGCTTCGGGAACGGTTTTAGTTTGGGCTAACAGAGTCTGGGGGCATGTCTTCTGGGGTTTCTCCAGTCTCAGTCAGACCATTAAGTCTGGTCTTTTTACGTGAATTGGAGTTCTGCACCCCACTATTCTCCTGCACCATCAGGGACTCTCTGTTGTGTTCCCTGTAAGGGCAATCACTGGTGGTAGCTGGGCACCACCTAGTTCTTCTGGTCTCAGGCTAATGGAGTCTCTGGTTTATGTGGCCCTTTCTGTCTCTTGGGCTCATATTTTCCTTGTGTCTTTGGTGTTCTTCATTCTCCTTTGCTCCAGGTGGACTGGGATCAATTGATGCATCTTAGATAGCTGCTTGCTAGCTTTTAAGACCCCAGATGCCACTCACCAAAGTGGGATGCAGAACATTTTCTTAATAAACTTTGTTATGCCAGTTGATCTAGGTGTCCCCCATAATCATGGTTGCCAGACCCCCACCCCTGCTACTCTGTCCATCGAGGTGTTCGGTTATATTCAGGAAACTTCTTAGCTTTTGGTTTAGTCCAGTTGTGCTGACTTTCCCTGTATTGTGTGTTGTCCTTCCCTTCACCTAAGATAATTCTTGTCTACTATCTATATACCATGGACTGACAAAAGAACAGTCAAATTTGTCTTGGACAAAGTGCAACCAGAATGCTCCTTAGAAGCCAGGATGGCGAGACTGCGTCTTACATACTTTGCACATGTTGTCAGGAGGGATCAGTCCCTGGAAAAGGACATCATGCTGGCAAAGTACAGGGTCAGCGGAAAAGAAGAAGACCCTCAACGAGGTGGACTGACACAGTGGCTGCAACAATGAGCTGAAGCATAAGAACGATTGTAAGGATGGCGCAGGACCGGGCAGTGTTTCATTCTGTTGTGTGTAGGGTCACTATGAGTCGGAACCGACTCGACGGCACCTAACAACAACAAATCTAGTTAGTGAATACCCCTGTCCCTCCCTGGTAACCATCAAAGAATGTTTTCTTCTGTGTTTAAATCTTTTCTTGACTTCTTAAAATAACGGTCTCATACAATATTTGTCCTTTTCCAACTGATGAATTTAACTCAGCATGTTGTTGCTGTTGTTGTTAGGTGCCATCGAGTCCATTCTGACTCATAGCGACCCTATGTACTACAGAATGAAACACTGCCTGGTCCTGAGCCCTGCTCACAATCATTGTTATGCTTAAGCCCACTGTTGCAGCCACCGTGTCAATCTACCTCCCCCACGTGTCTGTCAGTTTGTCCTATAGTAGGGGCTTGCATGTTGCTGTGATGCTGAAAACTATGCCACTGGCATTCAGATACCAGCAGGGTCACCCACAAAGGATAGGTTTCAGCTGAGTTTCCAGACAAAAACTAGGAAGAAGGACTCGGCAGTCTACTTCTGAAAATAATTAGCCAGTGAAAACCTTAAATCACTCAGCATAACGCCTTCCAGATTCACCCACGCTATGAGATGTTCCGAGGATTCATCATTGTTCTTTATGGTTGTATAGTATTCCATTGTGTGAATATACCATAATTTGTTTATCCATTTGTCCATTGATGGGGCACCTAGGTTGTTTCTATCTTTTTGCTATTGTGAACAATGCTGCAATGAACATGGGTGTGATATATCTACTCATGTGACAGTTCTTATTCCTCTAGGATACATTCCAAGGAGTGGGATTGCTGGGTCGTATGGATTTTTTTTTTTTTATGGTAGTTCCATTTCTAGTGCCAAATCAATTTCTGAAGTGGTCGTACCATTTTTCATTCCCACTAGCAGTGTATAAGTGTTCCAGTCTCTCCACAACCTCTCCAACATTTATTATTTTGTATTTTCTTGATTAATTCTAGCCTTGTCAGGGTGAGATGGTATCTCATTGCAGTTTTGATTTGCACTTCTCCAATGGCTAATGATCATGAGCATTTCCTCAAGTATCTGGTAGCCACCTGAATGTCTTCTTTAGTGAAGTGCTTGTTCATATCCTTTGCCCAATTTTTAATTGGGTTGTCTTTTTGTTGTTGAGGTTTTGCAGTATCATGTAGCTTTTAGAGATTAGACCCTGATCTGATTTGTCATAACCCCAAAATTTTTTCCAAGTCTGCAGGTTGTCTTTTTACTCTTTTTGGTGAAGTCTTTCGATGAGCACAAGTGTTTGATTTTTAGGAGCTCCCAGTTTCTAGTTTCTCTTCTGGTGCTTGTGCACTGTTAGTAATGTTTTATATTCTGTTTACACCACGTATTAGGGTTCCTAGCATTGCCCCTATTTTTTCTTCCAAGATCTTTATCGTTTTAGATTTTATATTTAGGTCTTTGATCCATTTTGAGTTAGTTTTTGTACATAGTATGAGGTATGGGTCTTCATTTTTTTGCAGATGGATATCCAGTTATGCCACCAGCACTGTTTGTTAAAGAGACTTTTTTCCATTTGATGGACTTTGGGCCTTTATCAAATATCAGCTGCTCATAGGTGGATGAATTTACATCTGGATTCTCAATTCTGTTCCACTGGTCCACCTATCTGTTTTTGTACCAGTACTAGGCTGTTTTGACTACCATGGCGGTATAATAGGTTCTAAAATCAGGTAGTGCGAGGTGTCCCACTTTGTTCTTCTCCTTCAGTAATGTTTTTCTTATCCCGGCCCTCTTCCCTTTCCATATGAAGTTGGTGATTTTTTTTCTCCGTCTCCTTAAAAAATGCTGATGGAATTTGGATCAGGATTACATTGTATCTGTAGATTGCTTTGGGTAGAACTGTGATATTTTCATGATGTGAGTCTTCCTATCCATGAGCAAGGTATGTTTTTCCACTTATGTAGGTCATTTTGGTTTCTTGCAGTAGCAAATACCCTTTCTTTTTATGCTTGTTGTGCTTTAAGTGAAAGTTTACAAATTAAGTCAGTCTCCCATACAAAAATTTATATGCACCTTGCTTTATACTCCTAGTTGCTGTCCCCCTATGAGACAGCATACTCCTTCTCTTCACCCTGTATTTCCGTGTCCATTCAGCCAGCTTCTGTCCCCCTCTGCCTTCTCATCTCTTCTCCAAACAGAAGCTTCCCACATAGTCTCAGGTGTCTACTTGATCCAAGAAGCTCACTCCTCACTAGTATCACTTCCTGTCGTATAGTCCAGTCCAATCCCTGTCTGAAGAGTTGGCTTTGGGAATGGTTCCAGTCTTGGGCTAACAGAAGGTCTGGGGACCATGACCTCTGGGGTCCTTCTAGTCTGAGTCAGACCATTAAGTCTGGTTTTTTAAACGAGAATTTGAGGTCTGCATCCCACTGTTCTCCTGCTCCATCAGGGATTGTCTATTGTGTTCCCTGTCAGAGCAGTCATTGCCAACACCCTTTCTTGACGAAAACCCTAAAGAAGATTGGAATAGATGGGAAAAACCCTTAATATGATTCAGGGCATATATGAAAAGGCAATAGCTGACATTACACTTAATGGAGAATAACTGACAGTTTTCCTCTTGAAATCAGGAACAAGACAAGAGTGCCTGCTCTCACCACTTCCATTCAATATTGTATTAGAAGTCTTAGCCACAGAATAAGACAAGAAAAATAAATAAAAGATATCCACATTAGAAAAGAAGAATTAAAATTACCTCTATCTGTAGATAATAAAATCCTATATATAGCAAATCCCAAAGAGTCCTCAATAAACTTCCAGAGCTAATAGAGGATTTTAGAAAAGCTGCAGGGTACAATACCAACAAACAAAAATCAGCTGAGTTTCTGTACACTAGCAATGAGAAATCTAAAAGGGAAACTAGGTAAACAATTTCATTTACAATAGCATCTAAGAGAATAAAATGCCTAGGAATAAATTTAATCAGGGATGTGAAGGACTTACACATTGAACATTATAAAACACTGCTGAAAGAGATTAAAGAAGACTTAAATAAATGGGCAAAATACTGAGTGATGCAAGAAGCATCAAGGGAAGGTGGAAGGAATACAGTCACTGTACCAAAAAGATTTGGCTGATGTTCAACCATTTCAAGGGGCAGCACATGATCAAGAGCCGACAGTATTGAAGGAAGAAGTCTAATTTGCGCTGAAGACACTGGCAAAAAACAACGCTCCAGGAATTGATGAAATACCAATTGAGATGTTTCAAAAAACAGATGCAGTGCTGGAAGCGCTCACTTGTTTATGCCAAGAAATTTAGAAGACAGCTACCTGGCCAGCTGACTGGAAGAGATCCATATCTGTGATGATTCCAAAGAAGGGTGATCCAACAGAATGTGATATCATTGAACAGTATCATTAACATCACACGCAAGTAAAATTTTGCTGAAGATCATTCAAAACCAGTTGTAGCAGTATATCAACAAGGAACTGCTGAAGAGGAAGTAGGATGAGGGACATCATTGCTGATGTCAGATAGAGCTTGGCTGAAAGCGGAGAATACCAGAAAGATGTTTACCTGTGTTTTATTGACTATGCAAAGGCATTCAACTGTGTGGATCATAACAAATTATGAATAACAATGCAAAGAATGGGAATTCCAGAACACATGATTGTGCTCATGAGGAACCTGTATATAGATCAAGAGGCAGTCGTTCGAACAGAACAAGGGGATACTGTGTGGTTTAAGATTAGGAAAGGTGTGGATCAGGGTTGTATCTTTTCAACATATTTATTCAATCTGTATGCTGAGTAAATAATCCAAGAAGCTGGACTATATGAAGAAGAACGTGGCATCAGGATTGGAGGAAGACTCAATAACAGCCTGTGATATGCAGATGACACATCTTGCTTGCTGCAAGTGAAGAGGACTTGAAGCACTTCCTGACGAAGATCAAAGACTACAGCCTTCAGTATGGATGACACCTCAACATAAAAAAAAAAAAAAAAAAGCCTCACACTGGACCAATAAGTAACATCCTGATAGATGGAGAAAAGACTGACTTTGTCAAAGATTTCACTTTACTTGGATCAACATTCAACACTCATGGAAACACCAGTCAAGAAAGTGAATAATATATTGCATTGGGCAAATCTGCTTCAAAAGACCTCTTTAAAGTGTTAAAAAGCAAAGATGCCACCTTGAGGACTAAAGTGCGCCAGACCCAAGTCATGGTATTTTCAATCACCTCAGATGCATGTGAAAGCTGGAATAAGGAGTGAATAAGGAAGACCAGAGAACAATTGATGCATTTGAGCTATGGAACTGGCTCAGAATAATGACTATACCATGGACTTCCAGAAGAACGAATAAGTCTGTCTTGGAAGAAATACAGCCAGAATGCTCCTTAGAAGCAAGAATGGTGAGACTATGTCTCACATACTTTGAACATAGTATCAGGAGGAATCAGTCCCTGCAGAAGGATGTCATGCTTGGTAAGGCAGAGGGTCAGCAAAAAAAGAGGAAGATCCTCAATGAGAAGGACTGACACAGTGGCCATAACAATGATTGTTAAGGATAGCGTAGGACCGGGCAGTGTTTTCTTCTGTTGTACACAGAGTCACTATTAGTTGGAACTGACTCCATGGCACCTAACAACAACAGGATGGCTAACATAAAAGAAAAACAAAATAACAAATGTTAGCAAGGAGGTGGGGAAACTGGAACCCTAATCCATTGCTGGTGGGAATGCAACATGGTACAGCCATGTTGCATGTGGAAAACAGTGTGGCAGTTTCTCAAAAAACTAAAAATAGAACTACCATATATACATATACAGACTCATTGCCATCAAGTCAACTGCGACTCACAGTGACCCTACAGGACAGAGTATAACTGCCCTATAGGGTTTCGAAGGAGCAGCTGGTGGAATCAAACTACCAACCTTTTGGTTAACAGCCAAGCTCTTAACCACTGTGCCGCCAAGGCTCCAGAACTACCATACGGACCCAGCAATTTCATTCTTAGGTATATACACAAAAGGCCTGAAAGCAGAGACTCAAACAGAGACTTGTAGACCAAAGTTCATTGCAGCACTTTTCACAATAGCCAAAAGGTGGAAACAACCTAAATGCGGATCAATAGATGAATGGATAAACAAAGTGTGGTACATACAAACAATGGAATACTACTCAGCTGGCAGGAGAAACAAAGTCTTGATACATGCTACAATATGGATGGAGCTTGATTACATTATGCTGAGTGAGATAACTTCATCACAAAAGGAAAAATATTGTATGGCCTCACTTATATAAAGAGATATGAAAAGGCAAATAAGACCAAAGTGTATTAGTTGTAACCAGGGCGGGAGGGAGAGTGGGGAAGAGAGGGTTTACAGTGATAGAAAAAATTGCATTGATTAAGGATAAGGTTGTACAGCCAATTATTTTAATTGCTATCAATAAGTTGTACACCTGTAAAAAGTTGAATTGGCAAAAGTCGTGTGATAGGTATATTTACAACGACAAAAAAAAAGTACCCGTTGAGGCTGTGTATGTACAACCAAATATCTCATTTGATTTGGTTCCTTGATTTGGACATTTAGAGTCATGGTTTCATGGGACATCTCAGTTAATTGGTCTAATAACATGTTTGATGCTTCTGTTCTACCTCCTAGTTCATTGTGTAGTGCCTGGAGTCTTAAAAGCTTGCAAGGGGCCATCTAATGGATAATGATTGGTCTCTGTTCTCCTGGGGCAACAGAGGAAAAAGGAGTCAGGAATAGGGAGAGGATATGGGATGTGTGGAAACCCTGGAGGCGTAGTGGTTAAATGCTACCGCTGCTAACCAAAAGGTCGGCAGTTCGAATCCGCCAGGCGCTCCTTGGAAACTCTACCAGGCAGTTCTACTCTGTCCTATAGGATTGTTATGAGTCGGAATCGACTCGACGGCAGTAGATTTGGTTTCGGTTTGGGTATGGGATGTGTGGCTAATTGCCTCTATGAACAAATGTAACCTTTGTCATGAGATAAGAACTGGATGGTGCCGAGCTACCATTACTGAACATTTTGATCAAGGATTCTATATAGGAATTCTCATCAATTGGGGGATATGCAGAACAGAATTCCAAATTCTCATGGAATCCAGCTTTTCTGGAGCCATGGAGAGTGGATGAACCCCTGAACCTATTGCCCTGAGATAATCTTTAAACCTTAAACCAAAAAGAAATCTTAAAACCAAACAATAGTTTAGCTTAACTAGTAAAAAATGTCTGCCTTGATGTAAAAATGGCATGGTGGAGGCATCTGACTTTCTCCAATTTCACAAGGGGGAAGGAGACTCAAGATTAACAGCCCAACGCTGCCGGCTATGAGGCAGAAGTCAGACTACCTCATCTCTAGCCTCTTTTTTCTACCAATTGTGACACCAACCATCCCTCCCAGGACACTCTGCTTCTCTGCTGAGTTTGATAATTTGTTGCAATGGCCATACAGAATTCACAGACAATAGTCACAATTATGGCTTTTTTTTGTTTTGTTTTGTTTAGGGAACTAACAGGTTCAGAAAAACTCAGCATATGGTTCTTCCATCAGGACAGGCTCTTCTCAGCCATGCCTGCAGGCTCGCCCTTCTCTGGCCTCTGCCCTGTTGTGGCAAGCGTATAAGGCTCTTTTAGTGTTATCAAAATGCCCTGAGGCACCTCACTCTGCCAGTAATCCTTGGCCCAAAGGCTCTCAGCTCTAGCTCCATGGGTCAGCAAACCTAGCTCCACCAAATGCCCGGAGGCACCCTACTCTGCCAGTAAGCCTCCTGCCTACAAAGACTCAGCTTTCTCACTGCAGGCCAGGAAGCCCACAACGCCATTTCCTGCCCCAGATGCCATCGTTTATCACTGCTTCCCAACGTCTTTGGTGTTACAGCTCTCTCTCTCTTGGGCTCCTGGTTCCATGAGTTTCTCAGTGCAGAGATCCCGAGTCCAAAGGATGTACTCCTCTCCTGGCTCTTCTTTTGTGGTGGTGGTGAGATCCTCACTTCCTGCCTCTGGGAAGGCTCATTTTAAGCCTGGCAGGACAGGAAAACTGACCAATTCCTCGTCAAGGTTCCATATACCTTATTTGTCTGGTCCCATCCCCACAAGGGTGCGTGCACCTTATTTACATTATGAGCAAGCTATTCAATCCTCTTGGTGGGCCATAAGCACTTCATTTGCACCCAGTCATTTGGTGGGAGTTACAAAAACTACGGCTGGAAAGGTCATATTAAGTAATTAACTGAACCGCACTTGAGCATTATGCCCTTTTAAGAACTATCTATATGGGATCAAACAAGGGCAACTTGAAAGATTAGGTAGGAACCTTAGGGGGCAGTGAGTTTATGTTAATGAGGGAGGGACAACTCAGAAAATGGAGGGTGAGGATGGCTACATAACTCAAAGAATGTAATCACTGTCCGTGATTTGTACATGTAGAAGCTGTTGAATGGGTGTATGTTTTGCTGTGCAGATTCTCAATGACAATAAAATAACATTAAAAAAAAGGGAGAGTAGGGTGAATGTCCCCCCTCCATGAATCTGAGCAAGTGACTGCTTGATGATAAGTGCAATATGGCAGAAGTGACTGTATGTGACTTTGGTGGGTAGCCCACTAAAGGCCATCCACCTGGGTCTCTTAGAACACTCAGTTCCCAGACTTTCCTTCTAGGGACTCAGCTGCCACGCTGTGAGAAGCCCAGGCTACATGCAGGGGTGACAGGCGGTCTCCACTCACCAGTCCCAGCCCAGCCCAGGCTTATGTGTGAAAACCCGCCCGGTGATTCTGTCCCCAGCTGCATAGGTCACCCCCAGCTGTTCATGTCTCCCCAGCTGAGGTAACAGACATGATGCATCTAAGACAAGCTAGCTCTGATGTCTGGGTCAGTAGAATCAGCCATAATAAAATGGTTTGTTTTACACCCCTAAGTTTGTGTGGTTTGTTATTCAGCAATAGGTTACACGTAATCATAACCCCTACCATTTCTTGAGATGCTTCTAGGATTTCTGTTCTATCTCTCATCATTTCAACTGGTATGCAAAATATATCTTCCCTGTTTCGCAAGTGAAGAAATAGAGACTCTGAGAAGAGAAGCATCACATCAGGGCACACATCCACTAAAAGGCTAGTTTCTGTCAAAATTTAGTGTGTAAAAAAATGCCAAGATGTCATTTGGTCACCTACAGATGAGAATTAGGAAATGCCAAACATTACAAACTAATAATGACATGATTATACTTATTTCCTTTTTTCTTTAAAAAGGTTAGTGCTTTTTCTCTGGAGAATTTAAAGCCCTGTGTCAATCTATCAGGAAATACAAAAATCATTATTAATTAATTATTAGTAGTAATCATTATGTAATTATAATATATAGATAATAGTGTCATTATTAGTTACTAATCTCATTTAATTTCTTTTGTCATAATTATGTTTGTCATGAAAAACACAGAAATTTGTGTCCTTGAATAAGCTAACTAGGTAGAAATCTCCCCGCCCACCAAGCAGCGGCAGCAGCAAGCTCGTTAAGATCTGAGCACATTCATGAAGCAAAGAAGGGCACCTATCAGTTCAGTGGACATCTGATGATATTTAACAGGTCTATGTGAGTTTCTGTGTGTCTAAGGGTACTTCATATGTGTGTGTGTGTATATATATATAAGGGTACTTTTTATATATGGCATATGAGAGCCTTTTCAATAATTATAATTTTCTCCACACAGTCTACATGGGATCACATCTGGTCTGCAATGGCTGCACTTTTCATTTCTCTCTTGCAGCTGTGAGAGAGCACAAGTGTAGACTGGAAACAAGTGTAGACCCCAGAGTTCTCTTCTTCTCAGTTTTGGTTAGACCACTAAAACCAATTCTCTATTTAATTTATACATCAACAAAACAAAAACCGTAACTAAGGAGTTTGGAATTACCCTCGATTATTATTCAAAAGGTACGTGTTGGAGCCTTGCTCTATCATCAGAAAACATTAGGCATGAATTTGATAACTTGATGAATCAGGCATGGGTTCAAATGCCAACCTTGAGCAACTGATTTAACCTTGTTGAGCCTCAGTTTCCTCATCTATAAAATGAGGATAATAAAACCTAATTAATAAAATTGTTGTGAGGACTAACTTAGCATAGTTAGGCACTAGCAGTAACTGGCACATAGTGGTGCTCGGGTATAAAACAAGTTGCTATTGAATCGATTCTGACTCATGGCAACCCCATATGTGTCAGGATAGAATTGTGCTCCATAGGCTTTCAACAGCTAAATTTTTAGAAGCACCCTTTCAACAGTGAATTTTTTGGATTGCCAGACCCTTCTTCCAAGGTGTCCCTGGGTGGACTCAAACCTCCAACATTGCAGTTAGCAACTGAGTGCGCATACATGGTGACCTATAGGGTCACTACGAGTCACAGTCGATTAGAAGGCAACAGGTTATATTTAAAATGTATTGAAAACTTCTGGTCCCGAACAGTAGGTGGTGAATATACACTCTCTCCTAAAATTCCAATGAAATGACTCTAACAGTCTGGAGAGCAAGAAGGGATGGCATCGCTAGACCAAAATTTTTGAAAAATTTCTGGAAGATGTTAAGCAGAGGCGACTGTGTAGACAGAGCAGCTAGAGCTGAAGAAGCAGCAGTCCAATATGAGTCTAGCAGAGAGCTACTGAAGACAGACTTAAGGAATACACCTAAGATCTGCATCAGCGGTGACTGGAATGCAGGCACACCCAGTTAAAGAACTGACTGCTATGGGCCATCTGACTTCTCTGTCACAAAGAACAGTCTGCTACCATATTTGTCCTCGGTTAAAAATTAGACAGAACCCTTGTCTAATGTGGGTAAAGTGTCTCACTGGTTCCTAAAGTGGGTCTTGAGCACAATAAAATAACTAGACCAGTGCCCAGAAAGTTTGGGACCCCATAACCAACAGTCAGACTCCAATCCAACCAACCAATCAGAAGGAGGTAGGAAGAGAAACTTCCCCATACCAGTGAAACGCATGAAAAAGTCTAAGGTGCTCCACTTCTAGCACATAGCTTTTCTGGTCTCAGCAAACAGCATTCAAGGAGAGCTGAAGCTTACATGCCTAATCCTTACCTAAACCAAAGTGGAGAGCTGCATGTCTATAAATCACTACACTCACAGAAACCTACAGTTAGCATCCTAGTCAAGAAAAGAGCTTACTCCAGGCAAAGATTTCCACAGCTGATGAGTAGACCCATACCATCTTCTTATGTTAATTATTTTAGCCCTTAAATTAAAATTATAAATCAATAATCACAGGTTATCAATATTTGAGGAAAAACAAAAGAGCACAGAATCAAGACTGAAAACTCAGAATACTGACTCCCGATGAAACAGAGTTAATAAAAGAAACAGAAAAGAAATGCTTAAAAATTCAAATGATTGCCTTCAGAGAGATTTAAGATGACAAGGTATAGCAACAAGAATAAGTTGCTATTTAAGAAGCAACCTAAAAAATAAGAAAGCAACAAATCAATATTATTTAAAAATATAGATGCAAAAATCTCACATAAAATATTAGAAAACTGATTTCAGATATATATTAAAAGAATAATACATGATGACCAGGAACGCAAAGGCAGCTCAACACTGGGAGTTACATTAACTAACCAAATTAAAAAATTAAATGATAGGCCATATGATCATTGGGACAGATGGTGAACAGTTGGTAAAATCTAACACCCGTTCCTGATAACATCTTTTAGTAAGGTTCAAATGTTGGTACTTTCCTAGACTTGATAAAGGATAGCTACCAGAAACCAATGGCAAACATTATTTTAATTGTGAAAAACCAAAACTGCTCCTATTAAAGTCAGACACTTATCAAAGGGTCTCACCATTGTTATTATTTAATTTTGTTTTGGTAGTCTTACCCAATATGATAAGTTCAGAAAAAGATCTCAAATTTATAGATGTTCTAAGGCAGGACTCAGCAAACTTTTTCTATAAAGATCCATAGTTACTACACATATTGTTTTATGACACTGGTTAACAACTCCATGACATGTCAACACTCTCCCTTCTTGACCTTGGGTTCTCTATTACCAGCTCTCCCATCCCCACCTGCCTTCTAGTCCTTGTTCCTGGGCTGGCGTGCCTCTTTAGTCCGCTTTGTTTCATGGGCCTGCCCAATCTTTGGCTGAAGGGTTAACCTTAGGAGTGACTTTATTATTGAGCTAAAAGGGTCTCCAGGGGCCATAGTCTTGGGGTTTCTCCAGTCTCTGACAGACTGGCAAGTCCCCCCTCCCCCTCGCCTTTTTTGTGTGTGTGAATTTGAATTTGAAAGCGTGTATCGCTGGTTACTGGGTGTTCAGTCTCCCGCTGGGAGCTCTGTGAAGCTGCTTTCCTGTACTCCCTGTCTGTCAATCACCGACAGGAGTCCAGGATGGCGAATCTGTGCTGCATTTAGGTAATACGGGCCCTCCGCACGTATCTCTCCTCGCTCTCTGTTCTCCGTCAGTTTCTTACCCCACTCGATGCTTGGCTGAGTTCTTTATCTCTTCATTTGACGTGGAGGGTCCCAGGATTGACGTTTGTCTGTCTCACTTAGTTTTTCGGGTTTTTGCCGTGGAGGGACGGCGTGGAGCTTCTGTCTATAGTGCCATGTTGGCCAGAAATCTCCGTACCTTCTTAGGAGAAATGTCCATTCAGGTCCTTTGCCCACTTTTTAACTGCGTTATATGTCCTTTTTTATTACTGAGTTGTAAGAGTTCCTTAAATATTCTGGATACAAGTCCTTTATCAGATATATGAAGATGGTGCAACTGTTAAGAGCACCAAGAGGTTGGGAGTTTGAATCCACCCAGTGCTCCACAGGAGAAAGACCTGGCAAACTGTTCCTGTAAAGATTATAGCCTAGAAAACCCCACGAGGCAGTTGTACTTTGTCACATCAGGTCACTATGAGTCCAAAATCAACTTGACGGCACCTGACAACAACAATCAGATATATAATTTGCAGATGTTTTCTTCCATTCTCTGCATTGCCTTTTTACTTTCTTGATGGTCTCCAGCACCAAAGTCTTTAATTTTAATAAAGTAATTTCAATTTATCTATTTTGTCTTTTGTTGACTATTCTTTTGGTGTTTTTCTTTATCTAAGAGTTCTATAATTTTAGCTCTTACATTTAGGTCTATAACCCATTTTGAGTTAACTTTAGTGTATGATGTGAGTTATTATATTAATAGATGCTCCTGAGAGCTGAGTTTTTCAATGTGTAAAGAAAAAACAAAGTTCTTTCTTTCTGTGTTGTGATAACTGACAGTTCTCTGTACACTCAAAGAATGCTTATTGAGCTTGAGGAAGTGAAGCCTTGGCTTAAAAATACACACATTAAAAAACAACAACAAAAAGATAAACCATCAAATCAGCAAATACAGGGTGAAATTCAACGTCCATATGTTGCATTTCCATATGTATGTATTTTATGTGTTTTATGTAACAGTTACTGTGTAACTTTATCAAGTTTAACTGCAAACCACAAAGCAATTTTTGTTTTGATGATACAATAACTCCATGGCCCATACCTACATATTTATGTAAGTGATATATTGCTTTTCTCAGCATCTCTATCGTTTGGCTCTGGGGAAAGAATCTGACCCACGAGACACCATTCAGTTCATTGTCCCCGCAGGGTCCTGACCAGCACAAATAAAGTTCTATTGCACAACTTGCCAGTAAAAAATGAAACTAGTCTCTCGTCACTTCAGAGTGCAGCAGTAAATTGTGGAGGGCCATCTGAGGCCCTCCATGGTCACTATCCACCAGAGGCCACTGCCCCCTGGGGCCTTTTTCAGGAGTGACCAGAGTGTGTATGTAATCCAAAGGAACTCTAGCAGTGGCCAGGTCAATGGGCTATCTGGCCAATAGGTACAGACACCAAATCTGGCAAGTCCACGTCAAAAAGAAAGGCAAGCAGAAAGTGAAGGAGTGGGGCATGGATAGGGCTTTGAATAAAGGGGCAGGAGCTAGACAGTTGACCCCACATGCTTGGAAGGAAAGTCCTGTCTCAGCCCTCCTTCTTCTCACCAGTGTGCACAGGCTACACTCACATTTCTCTAGCTGTTAGAACAGCTGCTCAGAGCGAACATCTTGTAGGATGGGTTCATCCACAACCCACACCCCAACACACCACTCTGAATTAATTGCCATCTTCTGCTCCTCAGTGAACCTTTGCTTAAAGCAAAAGCAGTTTGTCTTTTTCCCTACGTTTGTATGTTCTCTCACATGTTTCCTTCACTCACATAAGTCCTACCTACACTACATGAGGTCAGTTGAAGGTCTACCGCTCAATCCTGGCCATCTATCCTAATCTCAAATCCTGTAGCAGCAGAGTTGGGGTCACTAATTTAACAGTTAATGAGCCACCCTCTGGTTTACCTGTCTCTTTATATGTATTTTTAGCTCTTATGTTGTAGGGGCAAAATTTATGCCTCAACTTTCCTAATACCTGGCACCATGCCATGGCTGGCACTCAGAGTTCACGGTGTGCTAGCTATCATCAGTACGGCAGAAGTCTTGCCTTCCATGCCAGAGACCCAAGTTCAATTCCCAGCCAATGAACCTCATGCACAGCCCCCTCCCAAGACTTGCATGTTGCTATGGTGCTGAACAGGTTTCAGCAGAGCTTCCAGACTAAGACAAAGAACAAAGTCCTGCTGATCTACTTCCCAAAATCAGCCAATGAAAGCCTGCAACCGATCTGCAGCCAATCATGCGGATGGTGCAGGACCTGGCAGCATTTTGTTCCATTGCGTATCGCGTCACCAAGTGAGTCAGGGGCTGACTGGAAGGCAGCTAACGACAACAACAACATTCACGATTAACATGTATCAGTACCTACTTTAACATAAGAATAGTAGCATTATATATCTATAAAATAATAACTATAGATCAGATACCTATTTAATTCTTAAAGCAATCCTATGACATAATGACACTATTCTAGTTTATAGATTACAAAACTAAGGCCTAGAGAAAGTAAGGAATTTGTATGAGGTCACGCAGCTAGCAAGCGGTGAAGCTGGGCTGTGCCCAAGGCTAACTCTAAAGCTTATGTTCACAATCATAACCATGCCAACCTGCCTTCTCAAAACACACACACTGTGGTTATTAAGAGGTGGAAATACGTGGCCGCCTTGCTCATACTTCCATCAGAGTGTCTGTACGTTCAGTTCTTTTAGAACTCATTGCGTGTCTGGCTTTTATGGCACACCGTGAGCTTGGTTACAGCAATCTTGTATTTTCATCATTGATACACACTCAATCACATACTCAGTAAACACACTTAGATGCTGGGTGATCTTGGGCAAGTTATTTAACCTCTCTGTTAGCTTCATTTCCTCATCTAGAAAATGGCATGAAAACAGTCTCCACCTCATACAGATGAGCTAGTGCCTTTTTAAAGTGCTTATTATAGTGTCTGACACATAGAAAGTGCTTAGAATCAGCTGTTATTGCTGTCATCTTCATTTTTATTACTACCTTCTTCCTATAAAACTACCAGTGGAAGTAGTCAGTCACTTATTTTCTCTTTCTATCTCTCTCTCTCACACACGCAGAGTTCCTGAGTCCACAGCTGCATGGCTATGTCTGTTGTCTGGCGCATTGCTCTGTACGTGGAGGCTGAGGCCAACTGCCCTTTATTACCTCTTATGTTGTAGGGGCATGTTGGTTAGCAGCCGAGCACATTAATGCTTGCACCACCCAGGTACTTCAAACATTTGAAAAGACTAAGCCATTGCGGAGGACACCTGTAGGCACAATTTCTAGGACAGAGATTCTCAGCCATTCTCAACAGGAGAGAAACTGCATCAGAACCTCCCTGGGTCTTTTAAACACACCCTAGGCGCCTCCAACTGCATAGTCCAAGTCTCACTAAAAAAAAAAAATCCACTGCCATCGAGTCAATTCCAACTCATAGAAACCTGGAGTTAAGAACCACTAACCACAAAGAGGGTCATCGATGATACTGTGTTACACTTGTGAACTAGAAGGTGGAAGAGGAAAAAAAATAAAAATAAAAAAAAGAGTTGAAAACCACAGTTGCCTAGGGCAACAGATCACATTTCCTGGATGTGGGTTGGAGCAGCCTGCTCCCCCATTTATTTCCAGTTCTTTTTCAGTCTCTTTTTACTTTTAGGCCAAAAATAAACAAACAAAAAAGCCAAACCCATTGTCATCGAGTCAATTCCAACTCATAGTGACTCTATAGGACAAAACAGAACTGCCCCATAGGGTTTCCAAGGAGCACCTGGTAGATGCTTTTAGGCAGAATCCATACATATCAGGAGAGAAAGGGAGAAAAGAGAAAAAAGAAAAGCAAGCAATGACAATTTGAGGTTGACTGCTTTCGTTGATAGAGAGCTAATAAAATATTCTGGTACAGTTAATAGATTTAATTATGAATGAAAAGATTTAACTACAAATTCCAGAAACAGGCCTCATACTATAGAAAATGCTGTACCCTTTGTTTTTCCTTCAGCTTACTTCCGAATTCATCTGAGATCCTCCATTCGGCTGTTGACTTCCAGTCAACACATAGTATGAACGTAACCAGTTGCTACAGCCACGTGCGTCAGAGTAGAACTGTGCACCACAGAGTTTCAGTGGCAGATTTTTCAGCAGTAGGTCACCAGGCCTCTCTTCTGAGGCACCTCTGGGTAGACACGAACCTCTAACTTTTCAATTACCAGCCGAGTGCACTAACTGCTTGCATCATCCAGGTACTTCACACATAGTATAAGATACAATATTTGTGTACTTATCTAGCGCTCTGCTGTCTAGCTGAATAACCACTAGACACGTGAAGCTCTTCAGCGCTTGACTTGTGGCTAATCTGAATTGAGATGTGCTGTGAGTATAGTTCTGAAGACTTAGTATAAAAAAGGAATAAAATAGTTCATTAGTTTTAATATTACTTTTTTTTTAATGTAATTACTATTAAGTAAACAATAATATTCTGGATCTATAATGTTACATAAAGTACATTATTAATATTCATTTCACTTATTTCTTTTTATTGTTCTTAATGTGGCTTCCAGAAAATTGTAAATTACATATGTGTTTCAGATTATATTTCTATTGAACGGTACTGGTCTAGAGTGCTACAGTTCTGTTATAAAAAGTGCCTCAGCATTTGACACGAAAATAACAGGTCATCTGAATATTACTCACCAAGTATTAAATTAGAGTCACCCCACTTCCTTTTCCACTGTACTTTATGCTCCAGCACTGCCAGGCTGTTTAACACCACATCTGGTACCTGGGACGGCCTTCCTCCCCCTGGCTGGCCACCTGGAAACATCTTTATCTTTCAAAATGCCTCTTGGTCACCCCATATAATGTCTCTTCCATAACCACTCACTTCATCACATTATTGCTATACTTATTAAAAAAAAAAATACTTATTACTGCACATTATATACTGCAATGCATTTATTCACATGCTGTCGCTTCCAAAAGACTGGAGGCTTCTTGAGGGTAGGGGCCATATCCTATTTTGTATCCCCACACAGAGCTTCATTCGACTGAAGTGCATGTTTAAGTCCTCAATTAAACCCAGCTCTTTTTTTTTCTGAGGGATGCTTCTCTGCTCTGACAGCATCGTGAACTACCTTGGAGTCTCGGCTTCTTTTTTTAATAGTTAGTGTCATGATTCATCTTCTCACTTCATTTACCCACACTCATCACCCAAGTAACTTCATTTTTGTGTGTTGGTTTGATCTAAGGAATTTTTATAACAGGAAAAAAGTTTTCCACAGAACTAGTAAACACACTAAAAAACAGCCTTGGTCTGCTAAGCCACATCATTTATGGAGTTCAATAGGAAAGAAGTCACTATCCTAAAAAGAAAACATACTATCTCCCAAACCTAATCAGTTCATTGCTTAACTATCAGCTGTGAATTATTTTCAGAGAAGAAGGAGCCTGTTAATACAATAAATAGCTTTTGGTAAGTTTACCTTATCAATAACTTAATTGAGATAATATACTGGACACAAAAAATATGGTGTGAAGTCACCTGAAAATAAATTTGAGGGATTGTTTTCTCCATATAACTAATTTGTTCTTTTCTTTTTGAGATGCAATCCTAACAGTGCACTTAATTAAGGACTAGACTTTTTCACTGTGAAAAACAGCCCATTCAAGGGTAACTAGAGGAGCCCAGTGGTGCAACAGTTAAGTGCTTGGCTGTGATCCAAAAGGTTGGGGGTTCAAACTCACCCAGCGGCTCTGCGGGAGAAAGACCTGGCGGCCTGCTCCCGTAAAGATTACAGCCTAGGAAACCCTATGGAGTAGTTCTACTCTGTTATATGGGGTCGCTATGCTATAGGGTTGCTGTGAGTCGGGATCGGCTCGATGGTACTGGGTTTGGTTTTTTTTTTTATAAGTCAGAATCGACACGATGGCACCCAACAACAACAAGGAGCAGTATTCTACTAGATACTATTTCATAATTAGACTGCCTTGGCACCTATTAATAACTAAAACAAATGAAATGTCAGTTATCTCAGCCCGTCAGTAGCTACTTCCTAACCACAATCAGATTTCCAAATATTTTTTAAACAATGTCATCTAAGATTTTTCAACAGTTGCTAGTGAATCTTCAGCCCTGCTCTAATACCTGAATCTGTCTGAAATCCAGCTGTGCAACAAGGAAGCTTCCTCTCTTCCAAATCTGGTCTTAGATTTTGAAAGTATAAACATCTTCAACCGCTGGGCGCTCTTTTGCCCTCACTTAGAATCCAGTTTCTAAACTACACATTCAGATAAAAAAAAAAAAAAAAACCCCAGTGCCGTCGAGTCGATTCCGACTCATAGCGACCCTATAGGGCAGGGTAGAACTGCCCCACAGAGTTTCCAAGGAGCGCCTGGCAGATTCGAATTGCCCATCCTTTGCTTAGCAGCGTAGCACTTAACCACTACACCACCAGGGTTTCCCTTACACATTCAGAGACGCCTTCTATTGCATAATATCCAGGTCACTAGGGCTTTTTAGTAGTCGCTTCTTACTCTCCCATTTATTAAAAAATATTTTCTATCGTCTTAATGCCCATGGAGCTAGAATATTAGGCTTAACTGATTAGCTGGCTAAATTCTTATTGTATCTAAATAATAAAGATTACTGGTCAATCCTTTCACCAAGCTTTAAAAGAATAGTTAAAGGCATTAGGACCCCAAAGATCTGGTTTTATATCCCCATTCTTTTTAATAATTTTTTTATTGTGCTTTAGATGAAGGTTTACAGAGCAAATTAGTCTCTCATTAAACTATTAATATATACATTGTTTTGTGACATTGACTGCCAACCCTATGACACATCAACACTCTCCCCTTCTTGACCTTGGGTTCCCCATTACCAACTTTCCTGTCCCCTCCTGCCTTCTCGTCCTTGTCCCTGGATTGGTGTGCCCACTTAGTCTCATTTTGTTTCATGGGCCTGTCTAATCTTTGGCTGAAGGGTGAGCCTCAGGAGAGACTTCAGTACTCAGTTAAAAGGGAGTCTGAGCCATATTCTCAGGGTTTCTCCAGTCTCTGTCAGACCAGTAAGTCTGGTCTTTTTTTGTGAGTTACAATTTTGTTCTACATTTTTCTCCAGCTCTGTCCAGGGCCCTCTATTCCCTCTTAGTGTCATTTCTCTATGCTGCCATTTCTAATCTGTAAAACGGAAATAATAACAATACGTTTTCCAGAAGTTACTAGAATGAACTTAGCCTAACATATAAAAAAGAGTCCTGGATGGCGCAAATGGTTACGCATTTAGCTACTAACCAAAAGGTTGGTGGTTCGAATCCCCAGGCATCTCAGAAGAAAGCCCTGCTGATCTGCTTCCATAAGGTTACAGCCATGAAAACCCTATGAAGCGTAAGTTGGAACTGACTCAACAGCCACTGATTTTAATATATAATAAGCCCACAGTATTTATCAATTCATACTTCGTGTCTGCATCCAAAACTGAACTTCTGATCCCTTCCCCTCCAACTTCCCCCTCTCAGTTGATGGCAATTCCATTCTTCTAGTTGTTTAGGCCAAAAACTTGGGAGTCAAAGTCTTCCTCTCACACCCCACATCCACTCTCAGGAAATTCTATTGGCTCTATCTTCAAACTACATGCAGAATCCAAAAGCTTCCTAGTGGGCTCCTTGTTTCCATCCCTGCTCCTTTCAGTTTAGTCTCAAGAGCAGTCAGAGTGAGTCACTTAAATGTAAGTCAGGGCGGGAGCAGCGGGCGCTGGGCGGGTCCGGGCCTCAGTCACTTGGCGCCTGGTCTTCTTCCCGTCGGCCGGTTGAGGAAATTTCGCTCAAGATGTCTAAGCAGCCAGCTCAGTTCATAAATCCAGAAACACCTGGCTATGTTGGATTTGCCAATCTTCCTAATCAAGTTCACCGAAAATCAGTGAAAAAAGGTTTCGAGTTCACACTGATGGTTGTTGGTGAATCTGGACTGGGAAAGTCGACACTCATAAACAGCCTGTTCCTGACCGACCTCTACCCAGAAAGAGTCATACCTGGAGCTGCAGAAAAAATTGAGAGAACTGTCCAAATCGAGGCCTCCACCGTGGAGATTGAAGAGCGAGGGGTCAAGCTGCGACTGACAGTAGTGGACACATCTGGCTACGGCGATGCCATCAACTGCCGAGACTGTTTTAAGACCATCATCTCCTACATCGACGAGCAGTTTGAACGGTACCTGCACGATGAGAGCGGCTTGAACAGGCGGCATATCATCGACAACAGGGTTCACTGCTGCTTCTACTTCATCTCCCCTTTCGGACACGGACTGAAGCCCTTGGATGTTGCATTCATGAAGGCGATTCACAATAAGGTGAACATCGTGCCTGTCATCGCCAAGGCTGACACCCTCACGCTGAAGGAATGGGAGCGCTTAAAGAAAAGGATTCTGGATGAAATTGAAGAACATAGCATCAAAATCTATCACTTACCTGACGCAGAGTCAGATGAAGATGAAGATTTTAAAGAGCAGACCAGGCTTCTCAAGGCCAGCATCCCATTTTCGGTGGTCGGATCCAACCAGCTGACTGAAGCCAAAGGCAAGAAGGTCCGAGGCCGCCTCTACCCGTGGGGGGTGGTGGAGGTGGAGAACCCAGAGCACAACGACTTCCTGAAGCTGAGGACCATGCTCGTAACTCATATGCAGGACCTCCAGGAGGTGACCCAGGACCTCCACTACGAGAACTTCCGCTCTGAGAGGCTCAAGAGAGGCGGCAGAAAAGTAGAGAATGAGGACATGAACAAAGACCAGATCTTGCTGGAAAAGGAAGCTGAACTTCGCCACATGCAGGAGATGATCGCAAGGATGCAAGCTCAGATGCAAATACAGATGCAGGCGGGGGACGGCGACGGCGGTGTGCACGGGCAGCACGTGTGAGAAAACGGTCTCCAAGATAAAAAAGAAAACATTCCAGACGAGTCGCATAGTGGTGTCTTCCATGAGACCGACGGCGGAGTCTGTCAGTGTGTTACGGCATCTGCGCCTGAGAATTCAGTTTCTTTTTAAACTTTCGATGTTTTTTTTCCTTTGGTATGAAGTACTTTTAACATTGTATTTCATTGCTATGTTATGCTTTCTATTTTGTATTTCGTTTTCATTTTTTTCCCCTCCTTAACTAACCACTAAGTTAGAATCGGTTTCCCAGATGGTCCTGGGTGGTAGAGACACCTGCCTGGTGCCAGGCCCTTTATGACGAAGGGTGCTGTGTGGAGACTCCAGCCTGCCTTTCTTCCGTGTTTGTGCACATCACCTGAAACCAGTTTTGCTGCTATAGTTCAATACTTTTAATCCATCTGCCCACGTACGTGTTTACCAAATAACACGATTAGAACTGTCTGATGAGGTACCCGTTTATACTTACATAGCTGTTTTCAAAGCAGACTTTTAGAGGTGAATTTACAAAGACTCTGGATCCCGGCACTAGATAACTTTTAAAGCCACTATGGCAGAGAGCTTGTCACCAGTCTTTCTGCAGTGTTCTCCACTAGGGCTGGTTATACCACGCTGCAGAGAAAATCATGAGCCATGAGCCCCACTTTTCTTTTGCAGCTAAGACTCATACACGCAGTGAGAATCACTGAAACTGTTTTTACTCAACTAATTTTAAAAATAACTTTTTAAGAAAAATTAACATTTGACCTGTTGAAAACAACCTTTTGTACTTTTATACTGCACTTTAATATATTTTTCTGTAACGTGTGTGAGAAGGTCCTCTTCAGCAGTGGAAATTGGGGTCCTATTTTTTATGGTAGGCGCGCCTCTGAACCCAGACCTGTCCCCCGGCACCGTCCTGCCCCAAGGCCATGGCCCTGGAGGCCTCTCTGAACCCAGACCTGGCCGCAGACATAGTCCTGCCCCAAGGCCATGGCTCTGGAGGCGTTTCTGAGCCCAGACCTGTCACCAGCCCTCTGCTAGGCTTTGGAGATCCAAACCCCCTTCCACTGCTTTCTTTTTAATGGTTTTACAGTGGGAGGCAAAGAGCAGTGATCATTTTGTTACGGGCAGACCGTCTCATCAATTTTTGCTGATTATTTTCTTCATTCTGTGAAATACCCATTTCTGTGTCTTATGAGAATAAGACATTTCACATCTGTGCTGACAGGCTGGAGCAGGCGCCAGCCACCGAAGCTGCGCAGGCTCTGTCCTCTGTGCCGAGGTCTTGGCCGTCTCCTGTCCTAATGTGCCTCCTGTGGGGCATGCCCAGGGATGCCAACGCTCCGAGGCTGGCTTCTTCAACACATCTGCTGATGCAGGCAAATGTGTTCCTAGAAAGTGGTCCTTTAAAGCAGGCAGACCTGAGTGGAAGGAGCAGAGGTGCTGGTTCAGGGTTTTCATCTTCTGTTTAGTGGGAGGAGTTAAGAAAATGATTAACCTGAGGGAGTGAGGAGGCTGGTTTTGTTTCTGTCTTTTGTTTTGGCCAGACAAGAAATGAGATGGTCAAAATACATTAGCTATGAAGCTGTACTACCACAAAAACTCACGTGCCCCACTAACTTTGCCCCTGTACTGTCCAGCCGTTGTGAGTGGTGGGAGCTGTGCAGCACATCGTGCAGTTTTACCAAGAAAAGTATCGTGTGACTTCAGGGTACCTCCAGTCAAAGTCTGTTATTTGGGCTATTTTGGCATTTATTAACTAACCGTGCTAGAGAAAAACTGTAAAAAGAAAAGTCAAAAAGCTTTTGCAAATAGTATAAACCCTGTGCATATTTAAGCAGAAGTACTGCTCAGGGCAAGCTGCCACTCAGTATTGGTTACGTGGGGCTGGGAGGGCCTGTGCTGTTACGCTTTTAAATGCTTTTTGTTTGCTGCCCAAATCTCAGTTTATACTTTTGCTCACAGATAACGGCTCTTTTACTAAAAAGTTAATCTCTACCTATAGAAACGTATTTTGAAAACACTTATTTTACACAGCAATTTTGTATTAAAACTAACCTTTTATCAATAAAGCACTATTGTTTAGGTATTAAAAAAAAAAGATGTAAGTCAGATTACGATACTCCTCTTTCCATAACCCTGCAGTGGCCCTTCAATTTCACTCAGAGTAAAAGGCAAAGTTTTTACAATGGCTTACAAGACTCTCCGTGATTTACCCCTCCCCTGCCCTCTGACCTGTCCAACCATGTCTCTTTTACTCTCTCCCTTGCTCATTACTTCTAGCCACACAGGCCTTCTTCCTGTTGCTTGAACACACCAGGCATGCCCCTGCCTCACAGCCTGGGCACTGGCTAGTCCCTCTGCCTGGAACACTGTCCCCCTGATAACTTCTGGGAGATGCAAATGTTTAACATGCTCAGCTGGTCACTAAAAGCCTGGAGGTTCAAGTCTACCCAGGGGCACCTTGGAAGAAAGGCCTGGAGATCTATTTCTGAAAAACTAGCCACTGAAAATCCTATGCAGCACAATTCTACTCTGACACACATGGGTCACCATGAAGTCAGAATCCACTCTGTGGCAACTGGTTAACCCCACCTTCTCCTTCAAATGTTTGCTTAAATCTTCCCAATGTGCCCGAGTCAAACCAACTTATTTAATACTGTAACTTTACTTTGTTCAACTTTTTCTTTTTTATAGCACTTTTCACTTACTAATACCTACATTTACTGATTATGCTTACTATTATCTGTATCTTTCCCACTAGAATGTAAGCTCCACAAACGCAGAGCTCTTTGTCTTTTTTGCTCATTGACTAATCCTAAGCACCTAGGACAGTGCTTGGGAAATATTTTTTGAATGAATGATTGAAATGTATTTAAAATGGATATCTAAACATGGAATAATTGTTGTTGTTAGGTGCTGTTAAGTCGATTTTGACTCATAGCGACCCCATGTGACAGATTATAACTGCGCCATAAGGTTTTCTTGACTGTAATCTTCACAGGAGCAAATTGCCAGGTCTTTTTCCCATGGAGCTGCTGGGTGGGCTCGAACCGCCAGCCTTAAGGTTAGCAGGTAAGTGCTTCACCATTGTGCCACCAGAGCGTAATTCCTTAATTATATATTCTTTATTACACTTAAAAAATTACAGTACCCCACCGACAAATCTTGGTCACTTCATTAATTACTAAAATACCACAAACTAGTTCTGTGTTACTTACTCAACCATTTCTAAACTACTCTTTTTATGCTATTTAAATCAATGTAAGTTATCTTTAATTAAGGACACATTTTCTACTATTGATTACCATCCCTAGGTCAGGGATTGAATTCTAATTCCCATTCCCCAAGTGCTAATGCATTTTAATTCCCAGTCTGAGATCTTGCTTTGCAAATGCGTGTACATACTAAGCGCTTAAAAAAAAAAAAAAAAAAGCACATTCAGAATAGTGACTACCTCCAGGGCAGAAACAGGGGGATGGTATGATTGGGAAGCCAGGGGATGTATTGGGAATATTCTATTAAGCTGAGTGATAGGTACTCAGATGTTGGCTTTATTATTATTTGTTGTAATTTATAGATATATATCATATATCATCTTGTATGTACAAAATATTTCATAAAAAAAGGAAGGAAAAAGTCTGGAAAACACAAAAATAAATCTAATCTAGTGTCTACTTTTTCTAATACCGCTTTTTATTTCTCTCCAGGCTGACGTGATATAAATCTTCCAGCCAGTTGTGTGGGAACATAACTGCTAGATGATACAGCATTTATTCCCCCTCCCAGCCCCAGCCGTCTCACTGATGGGTCCGTGATATGGGACCATATCAGAAAGATCCCCAGCAGAATTAGGAAAAAAGTGTCATACTCACTGCTTTGATGGTTTAATCAATTTAGCAGGCAGTCATGAAGGATCAGAAGGTAATAAAGATAAAAATGAAAACACATGATTGCCACCAAATCCGATTATATATACAAAGATAGTAACTTCAAAATTGATTATAATATCTTGTTTGCCCACTATCATAAGCCAAGTTCTTTGATTGGTTACCTTCTATCCATTTTCCCTTCCCCGACCCCTGGCCTGGTATTTGTTGTTGTTACTGTGAGCTGTGGTCGAGTTGCCCCAATTCATGACGGCCCCAACTCATGGTGACCCCATGCACAACGGGACCAAACACTGCCCAGTCCTGCACTATCCCCATGATGGGCTGCGGATCTGAGTGTTGTGATCTATGGCATAGGAACCCTGATATGTGTTCCCACAGCACACGACTCTATTCCCACCCAGCACTGGTCGCAAAGAATGTGACTGCTTCTTTACATCTCCCCAGCTAAACTATACACCCAATGAGGAAAGGCCCTGTGTTTTATCACCATTACAGCCCCATCACCTGCTATAGACCATGGGCACTGGTATCAGACTGCCTTAGTTCAAACATCAGCTCGGCTTCTTATTCACTGTATGAGTTTAACTTCTCTGTGTTTTCATTTCCTCAGTGAAAAAAATTTCTACTCCTAGTGACCACAAAGGGCTGAAGAGAACTGCCCCATAGGTTTTTCAAGGCTGTAATCTTTACAGAAGCAAACTGTCACATCTTTCTCCTATGGAGTGGCTGGTGGGTTTGAACCGCCAACCTTTCCAGTGCTTTAACCACTGTGCCACCAGGGTTCCTTTCAATGAAAAGTAGGGTGGGGGGGAAATTCATATTAGTACTAACAATAGTATCAGGATGTAAGGGTTAATGAAATGACACGTCTAAACTGGTTAGCACAGGGTCTGGTACACAATTTAAACTAAATATCATAATTATTATGGTGGCATAGTGGTTAAGAGCTCAGCTGCTAACCAAAAGGTCGGCAGTTCGAATCCACCAGCTACTCCTTGGAAACCCTATGGGATAGTTCTACTCTGTTGTATAGGGTCGCTATGAGTTGGAATCAGCTCGACGGCGACGGGTTCGGCTTTTGGTTTTGGATTACTATGTGGTGATCAAGGAAGAAACGGAATTGACAGAGAAGAAATGAAAATAGCTCTTATGATTTTTTTTTTAAACATTTTATTGTTGCTTAGGTGAAAGTTTACAGAGCAAATTAGTTTCCCATCCAGCACTTTATATACAGTTGTTTCACTGACATTGGTTGCAAACGTCTGAAAGAGTCAGCATTCTCCCCCTTCCTCCCTGGGTTCCCTGCATCCATTCACCTAGCTTTCCTGCTCCTACCGTCCTTCCGAACTTTGCTTTTGGGCAGATGTTGCCTTTAGGTCTTGTATAGTTGATAGTTTTGAGGTGTACATTCCTCACTGGTGGTGGTGTTCATTTTAGGACTGTCTACTGTGTGCATATACTGTGCTCTCCGGGAGTGATTTCAGTTCCAAGTCTGAAGGGTGTCTAAGGGCCACAGTCTCAGGGGTTCTACCAGTCCCTATTGATCAATAATGAGTATAATTATTTATGAGTGTGAATTTTGTTGTTCTACATTTCTCTTCCACTCTGTCCATGATCTACTATTGTGGTCCCAGTCAGAGCAGTGCGTAGCGGTAGCCAGGTATCACCTAGTTCTTCCGGTCTCAGGCTAGTGGAGGCTGTGGTTCATGTGGTCCATTAGTCCTTTGGACTAATTGTTTCCTTGAGTCTTTGGTTTTCTTCACTCTTCTTTCCTCCAAATGGGAAGAGACCAATTGTTATATCTTAGATGGCCACTCTCAAGCTTTCAAGGCTCTAGTCACTACTCACCAAAGAAGGATATAGAACATTGTCTGTATGGATTCTGATATGCCAATTCACCTAGACGTTCCCTGAGACTATGGTCTCTAGCCTATAAGATTATTTTTAAAGATTAAAGTTCACAGTCACGTTTGGAAACTGAGTCATGAATTCAAGCTTCAGAATATGTACTGAGAAGATGCGGTACCTTGGAACAGTGCTACATCTCTGCTTACTCGTATCACAGTTGGTACCAAGGGGCGAACTGCATCTCAGAGGCTTATAACATTCTGATGGCACAACACAGAAGTGAAGCTGACATATTCTGCCTATTTAGCAAACATTTTCAGAGTCCTAACTATGGTGCCAGGAATTTGGCTAGGCCTCGGAGATGCAATGGTGGTAGCTCACATCCTAGTCCCCGGAAGTCATCCTCAGCGCTTTCCTCCACCCCCCGCTGCCATGCTGCATGTACAACTTGGGCCCTTAAACTGGGTATAAACAGTTCAGTGTTCTCCTTCATGCTGCTATTCTCTCTTCTCAAGAAAACTGGAATTGCTGCTTTTCCAGAAACATAGCAGTTTCCTCTAAAAGTCTTATTTCTCATGATAATTATACCTATAATAGTCACGAATAAACATCACTATACAATCTACTGTATCAGTCTAATACCTTAGAACTTGACTTTTACTTTGTACTTGAATTTATAATAAATGCTTAAACATTAAGTCATTTTTTATTTAGGATGATAGAACTGACATAAAACACACATATTTTCATACTGAAAATATTGTTTTTAATAAGGATTTTTCTATTTGAAGGTGAGAATTCCTAAGATTACTTTACTGCCTATAAAACAGACCCACCAGCTTCTATAAAATTGTAAAGATTGGGATCTGATAGACTATGAAATGCAAAATTAATTTATTATAAGATTTGGTGACTCACTAAAGGGTTCTAGGTGCAAAAATAATTAAAATGAAATGGAACAAAATTAGAAATAATGGTTTTTGAATGCAGCAAAAAAGTGGCACCTCAAACAGATATTTATGGCAATGAACTTTATAAACAGTCCATTCTAATAATAATATGAAAATATCTAGAACTTTCTAACTATAATTGAAAAATTCAATTTAATTATAAACAAAAAAGGCAAAAAAAGTTTGTAATTTACATTCTTATGACATAAAAATACAAAAAATTTAATGGATGCTATATTTTTTTTTTATACAACCTAGTAAGTATAATAAGTATATAAAGTAAGTGTTTAAGATTTAAAATAAGTACCATAAAGTAATCTACATTACAAAGTTATGCTTCTGAGGGATAGCAAACGAGGAATTTTGAAATCTAATATTGATCTGCTCAAGTGGGGCACATGAATTCCCTATGTCAGTTTTTCAATAGAATAGGAATTTGCTGCTTTTACTTACAGGCCAGAAATTGACTCTGTTTTGAGGAGGACTTCTCAGAAACCAAAGGACTTAAAAGTGTTGATATTTCAGAATTTAACAAAATATGTTACTATTATTTCTCCATTCTTTTTTTATTAGTGATCTGCAATTCTCACTCTCCAGGATTTCAGACAGGACAAGTTCAAAGAATTATAGCACTTCTTCAATTGCCATTTTAATGACAGAAATAATCTAACCCAGTAATCTCACTTTACTGAGAAATTATCTAAGACCCAAAGAGGTTAAGAAGCTGAATCAAGGTTATCCATGTCTAGTTAGTGGCAGATATCGAACCAGAACCCAAGCCTCTCCAATACCCAGGAAAGACATAAGTATTACTTGTTGTTGTTGTCGTGTCCCATCAAGTTGATTCCGACTCACAGCCACCCTATATGACAGAGTAGAACTGCCCCACAGGGTTTCCAATGAGCAGCTGATGGGTTTGAACCCCTGACCTCTTGGTTGGCAGCTGGAGTTCTTAACCACTACACCACCAGGGTATTATTAGTAGTGTGAAAATGACAAAGTATTAATAATTTGAAGACGACATTAAATTTCTTGGGTCTTTCACAGCAGACTGAGCAGACAAGGAAGCACCATCTGGAAGACATTACAGAGGATTTCTTGGTAAACCTGCTAACTTGGCTTGCCAGCATTATTGTAATACTGCCCAGGCGCCATTCCAGTGTTCCAGTGAGGACGCGGGGAGAATTGCCACCGGAAGTTTATTCAAAAGGACAGAGGTTTCCTTTCTGAAATTTTGATTCAGAGACCTAGAATTTATAATTAGTAGTGCTCTTGCCAGAAACCCTGGTGGCGTTTTAGTGCTCTTGCCAGAAACCCTGGTGGCGTAGTGGTTAAGCGCTACGGCTGCTAATTAAAGGATTGGCAGTTCAAATCCGCCAGGCGCTCCTTGGAAACTCTATGGGGCAGTTCTACTTTGTTCTGTAGGGTCGCTATGAGTCGGAATTGACTCAACGGCACTGAGTTTGGTTTTTGGTAGTGCTCTTGCCTTTGAATCACACTGAATCCTTTCATGCTCACGGGTACCTCTAGGTACCATGTAGTTTTTCTGCGTCTGAAGGCTTACTGGGAAGCTGCTGCACTGTGACAGTGCGAGTGCTGCAAGGCAGGAGCCCTTATGACAGTTTGAAACTGAAGAAACAGGCATGTGCTGCAAATTACTGCTTTTACAGGGTACCGTGTGAAGTGTTTGAATTTTTATTTGTTACCCATATGTAGCAATAGACCACGGTGGGGACTCGGGGGTATAATTAGTGGTACTTCATATGGACCACTAAACACTTAGGGTAGGCTTGTGGGAGACAGCAAGTAAAAAAAAAAATCCATGCTACCTGCCGAAAATTCAGACACTCAATGGTTCAGCACGCTTCCACTAATGAAAACACATGGTATCAACACAAAAACTCAAAGCAGAAAATAAATGGTTCAGGAAAGGGTTATACCACCAGAAACACTGTCCTGCGGAGTAACAAACCCATGCGCCTTTTCCCACGTATCTTTCTTTTGTTGCTGCTGTGTGCCTTCCAGTAGATTCTGACTCACAGCAACCCAATATGACAGAGAACTGCCCCACAGGGTTTCCTAGGCTGTAATCTTTATGGCAGCAGATCACCAGGTCTTTTCTCTTTTCTCCCCAGGAGGGGCTGCTGGATTCCAACCAACACCTTTCAGTTAGGCCAAGCCTGCTTAACTACTGCACTACCAGGGCTCCTATGTATCTTTCTAGAATAGTGAATTTCTTTCTCTAATGATCACTCTAAAACTTCTTTTTGAACCGCTTGGCTGAGTGGCGCTAGGACACATCAACACATTTAGAGTTCCACAATAGCACAAATTCTAAGAATTATCTTCCCAGAAAGAAAATAAGAGGTACAGGTCTTCAGCAGCACCCAGTCCTTCCGGAAACAAGGGCATTCTTGCTAGTTCTCTTCATGCTATAAAGCGGCACTCTTCGTATTCACGCCATTCTAAATTCGAAACTTGAGCCTGGTGCCCACAGCTTTCCTCTGTCTTATTTTTAAATGAAAAGAAGAATACCAAGTGGGAAAAGTTATTTCTGAAAACAAGAAACAGCTGTCTGAAAGTTTTAAAGGAAGGAAACACTGTAAGATTCGCCAGACTGCGATCGACACTCTCAAATTCTCACACCATTTATATATAATCTACGATGCCCTAAAATGTCCGAGAAATCCCTCCAGATTCCGTCAGGTTGGGGTTCCTGGACGTGCTGGACAGGCACGGGTTCACGCCGGTACGACCTTGTAGCAATTTCCTCGGCAGGAAATTTGTCAAATCTGATGAAACAGATCGCAGGGAAGGCGAGCCCGATCCCCAACCCCCGCGCGGGCTGAGTCAAGTACTGAGAACGCCAGAAAGGCCCCGGGAGACCCGCATCCCTCGAGGACCAAGAGAGGGACGCGCGTCCACGGCGGCCAGCGCTGGGCGCTGAGCCGGCCTTGGTCCGACGGGCTGGACACATGGTGCGGTTAGAGTCGGAGGCCCAGGGCTGCAGCGCCCCTAGTGCTCCCGCACAGGCGGGCGTCGCTTACCTTGACGGCTGTACGGGGACGCGGGCGGGTGCGGGGTGCGCGGGCGGGCGCGGGGTGCGCGGGCGGGCGCGGGGTGGCGTCCGGCACCAGCAGGCAAGGGAGACGCGGTGCGCTGGGCGCCACCGGAGCTCGAGGTCTGCTTCCTCCGGGAGGAAGTGGTGTCAGCCCTGCCCTTCACACGTAGCGCGCAGACGTAAGGCACTCAGGAGCTCCGCTGCGTCGAGGTGCAAGTCAGGACCCTGGGTAGAAGGGGGAAAAAAAAACCTGGATAAAAGACTCTGAAAATTCAGGGGCTCTTTTTTCCTAACTCTTTGAGTCTGTGCCTTGTTTTCTCTCATTTTTCCTCTACAGCACAACCTTGAAGAAAAAAAAAATTTTTTTTTTTAAATTCTGGCGAAAGTACAGCCATCCTCTGTCATCCCTCCCCTACCTACGCTATGCCGATCCTTTTCGGATGCCAGGAGAATTGACCCATCTTTGTAGCCTCGATATATTTGGGGTAAGGGACTTGGGGCCAAATGATGAGTCCACGAAACCGGATTTATCTTGCAACGGCCTTCCTAAGTGTTTACTTCAGCCCTTCTGTGCTTCCTCTTTCGGGCAAGTTGCGCAACGATGCCCAGCCCCCAGCAGCCCGCGCGAAGGTAACACAGCGGGGCCGAGAGGAGCGGAAGAGGAGCGCCCTCAGCGCGGGCCCGCTCGCTCCCGGCTCTGGGCCTGTGCGCAAGTAACGCGCGCCCCAGACCCTGGAGATAAACTCTCTCTTTTGGGTGTGGGGCCGGGAAAGGAAGGGTGCTGTCAGGAGGGGCCATTTGTCAACTATCAGATTGGCAGAAACCCCAAAGCTTCACAACTTTCCCTTGGTGGGCGAGGCTGTGGAGAAACAGGCATTCTCACGAATTGCTGGTGGAAATCCAAAATGGTGTGAACCGCTTGGAGATGCATTAACACTTTGATCCAGCAATTCCACTTCTAGAAATGTATTCCAAAGATTCACTGATGAAAATAAGTACAGGCGTGTGCACGAGTCCATTTAAGGCTGCACAATTGGTAAGAGCAAATGACTGGAAATAACCCTTAACTGTTGCAAGTGGAGTCTTTTTAGAGAAAGTGACAGGGAAGCTTTAAACACAGAAGTTAAGATCAGTTATGATTTGTAAATGTTGCTGAATTAACCTCCTCTTTCCCTAAACAGCTGTGTCTTCGAGGAGCTTAAATGTGGGGAAGGTGGTGGCAACAAAGACTTAACGTAGACACGTAAATTAATAAGTTCAGATAGTTCATTTATTTTAGAAGAAACTATTCATTCCCCGGGTGGTGCAAATAGTAAATGAGTGCAGCTGCTAACCTAAAGGTTGGAGGTTCATGTCCACCTAGAGGTACCTCGGAAGAAAGGACTAGTGATCTACTTCAGGAAAATCAGTCATTGTAAACCCTACGGAGCACAGTTCTACTCTGACACACATGGAGTTGCTACAAGTTGGAGTCTACTCCATGCCAACTGGTTTGGTTTGGTTTACTTTTCTAAGAACAATGAAAACAGCAGTGAAGAATACAATTCCTACTCTCCTACTTTGGAGAAAATAGACAATTTAGAAATAAATATTTAACATGTTAAGTAGTAAGTGTTTTGAGGGACATTAAAAGGTGAGCGATAGAGAGTGATGGGGTGGGAGTGGAGTGCTATTTCTATTAGGGTCCCCAAGGAAGATCTATGTGATAAGTGACACTTGAGTTGAGACTGAAACAATTTTAGAGAGATTACTCCATGTGGGTTTATGGATGAGACTGTTCAGGCAGAAGGGACAGCACATTCAAAGTTCCTGAGTTAAGCAAGGGCTTGGGATATTGGAGAAGCAGCAAGGAAGCTAGCACAGCTAGAGCAGAGTGAGGCGAAGACAGGTAGGAAGTGAGATCGAAGAGGAAAAAGTGGCCAGATCGTGTGTGGCCTTGTGGGCTATGGTGGGGACTCTGAGTGAGATGGGAAGCCGCTGGAAAATTCTGAGCAGTCAATAAATGCTGTATAGAAAATAAAGTCAAGCAATGAAATAGAGAGAGACTTGTTAAGAGAAGGAAGATGGTCAGTCATTGTTGTCAAGTTCTGTAGAGTCAGATCTGACCCATAGCGACCCCATGTATAACAGAATGAAACACTGCCGGGTTCTGCATGAGCTTCAAAATCATTGCTATGTTTGAACCCATTTTCGCAGCCAGTGTGTCAATACATCTCATAGAAGGTCTCTTCTTTTTCATTGACCTTCTACTTTACCAAGCAGGATGTCCAGCAGTTAGTCCCTCCTGATGACATGTGCAAAGTGAGTGAGATGAAATCTCACCACATTCGCTTCTAAGGTGCATTCTGGCTGTACCTCCTCCAAGGCTGATTTGTTTGTTCTTCTGGAAGTCCACAGTATATTCAGTATTCTTTGCCAACACCACAATTAGAATGTGTCAATTCTTTGATCTTCCTTTTTTTATTGTACAGCTTTTGCAGAGATGAACCATTTAGAGACTTAGAAAAGAATTCCAACAGAAGGACGAGCAAGAAAAAGCCTTGAGAGAGAAATACAGAAGGTTACAAAGAAGGTCAGTGTTATCAGAACAGAGTGCAAGAGGAGGGCAGTGGTAGAAGATGGAGACAGAGAGGCAGGCAAGGAGCAAATCAATCAGGACCTTGTGGTCAGTGGGGAAGACTTTGCATTTTATTCTAATTACAACGGGGACCTGTTGGAAGGTTGTTACCAGGTGAGTAGTGTGATTAGATTTATGCTGTAAGACTTCTTGCTGGCTGGTGATTGTTTGGAAAATGGATTTAATGGAGTAAGAGAAGAAGTAGAGAGACCACCCAGTAGGCTGTTGTAATACTCCTGAGAAAGATGATAGTAGATTTGATTAGGATTCTTAAAAAATGAATGGTGAGAAGCGTTTGGATTCAAGATATATTTTGCAAAGCAGAAGCAGCAGCATTTGCTGCTGGGCTGTGGTGGGGGTTGTGGCAGAGGCATGAGGAATTGAATGTAAACCAGCGTGATTGGAGTCATGGGGAGCAGTATGTGAGCTACATAGGAAGGTCTGTAGGGACCAAATTGTATAGGACTATGTAGGCTATGTCAGGGATTATCCTAATATTAATGAGAAGATGCTAAAATATTGTAAGCTGGCAGGTGGTGGAGTTTATGTTTTTGGAAAAAAAAAACTCACTCTGGGTGTATCTTTAGAATTTGATCAAATGAGGAAACGAATGGGTGTAGGAAGACTTTTGAGTAGGTTTGGGTGAGAATTACAATGTCTTGGACCAGGTTAGTGACAGTGGAATTGGAAAGAGATGGATGGACCTGAGAGATATTTAGAAGTCAGTTGCAAGGAGATTGTGATGATTAGATATGGGCAGAGTGAAGAAGAAGTCATCCAGGCTTGTGTAAATGATGGACGATGATGTCACTCATTGAGATGAGGAAACCTGGAAGAGGACTATTTGGGGACAGAGAGGCAGGCAAGGAGCAAATCAATCAGGACCTTGGGGAGGGGGAGATAATGAATTTTATGTTGAGCAAGTTGACTTTGATAGATGCCTTTGATAAATGCTTTTGAGACATCCACATGGAGAAGTCAGGTAGTGAGTTGTACATCATAAAGGCCTGTTGCTCAGAGGAGAGGTGTGGTTTAGAGATATTGCTGTTGTGTGCCATTGAGTTGATTCTGACTCACAGCGACCCCATGTGACAGAGTAGAATGGCCCCATAGGGTTTTTTAGGCTGTAATCTTTACAAGAGCAAATTGCCAAGTAGTTTGCCGCATGGAGAGGCAGTTGGTGGGTTTGAATTGTGGACCTTTCAGTTTGTAGCTGAGCACTCAACCACTGCACAATGAGGGCTCCTTGGTTTAGAGATGTTGTTGCTGTTAGGTGCTGTCAAGTTGGTTCTGACTCATAGTGACCCCAAGTACAACAGAGTGAAATGCTGCCCAGTTGTGCACCATCCTAAAAATCAAGGCCATGCTTGGGCCCATTGTTGCAGCCAATGTGTCAGTCCATCTTGTTGAGGGTCTTGCTCTTTTTCACTGACCCTCTACTTTACTAAACATGATGTCCTTCTCCAGGGACGGGTCCCTCCTGATAACATGTCCATGTTACATGAGACAAAGTCTTGCTATCTTTGTTTCTAAGGAACATTCTGGCTGAACTTCTTCCAAGACAGATTTGTTCATTCTTCTAGCGTCCATGGTATATTCAATATTCTTCGCTAACACTGTAATTCAAAGGCATCAATTCTTCTTCGGTCTTCCTTATTCATTGTTCAGCTTTCATACGCATATGAGGTGACTGTAAAACCATGGCTTGAGTCAGGCACACCTTAGTTCTCAAAGTTATATCTTTGCTTTTTAACACTTTAGTGAGGTGTTTTGCAGCAGATTTGCCCAATGCAATACATCATTTGATTTCTTAACTGCTGCTTCCATGGGCGTTGATGGTGGATCCAAGTAAAATGAAATCCTTGACAACTTCAATATTTTCTCCCTTTGGTGCAGTTATGAGGATTTTTGTTTTCTTTATGTTGACTTGTAATCCATACTGAAGGCTGTAGTCTTTGATTTTCATCAGTGTTTCAAGTCTTCTTCACTTTCAGTAAACAAGGTTGTTAATGAGCCTTCTTCTGTCTTATTTATCTAGTGCTGCTATATCAGAAATACCACAAGTGGATGGCCCCAACAAAGAAAAATTTATTCTCTCATGGTCTAGATGGCTAGAAGTCTGAATTCAGTGTGCCAGCTCCAGGGGAAGGCTTTCTGTCTCTGTTGGCTCTGGGGAAAGGTCTTTGTCATCAATCTTCCCCTGGTCTAGGAGCTTCTCACCACAGGGACTGTGAGTCAAAAGACATGCTCCCCTCCTTGTTCTACATTCTTGGTGTTAAGAGATCCCCCTCTTCTCTGCTGGCTTCTCTTTTTTATATTTCAAAACAGATTGACTCAACAAATTGGCAAAATAAAATCTATTAAGAAAACATTCTGCATCCCACTTTGAAGTGTGGCGTCTGGGGTCTTAAATGCTAGCAAGCGGCCATCTAAGATGCATCAATTGGTCTCAACCCACCTGGATCAAAGGAGAATGAAGAACACCAAGGACACAAGGTGATTATGAGCCCAAGAGACAGAAAGGGCCACATGAACTAGAGACTACATCATCCTGAGACCAGAAGAACTAGATGGTGCCTGGCCACAACCGATGACTGCCCTGACAGGGAACACAACAGAGAACCCCTGAGGGAGCAGGAGAACAGTGGGATGCAGACCTCAAATTCTCATAAAAAGACCAGACTTAATGGTCTGACTGAGACTAGAAGGACCCGGGTAGTCATGGTCCCCAGACCTTCTATTAGCACAAGACAGAAACCTTTCCCAAAGCCAGCTCTTCAGACAGGGATTGGACTGGACAACGGGTTGGAGAGAGATGCTGATGAAAAGTGAGCTACTTGGATCAGGTGGACACTTGAGACTATGTTGGCATCTCCTGTCTGGAGAGGAGATGGGAGGGTAGAGGGGGTTAGAAACTGGCAAAATGGTCATGAAAGGAGAGACTGGAAGGAGGGAGCAGGCTGACTCATTGGGGGGAGAGTAAATGGGAATATGTAGTAAGATTTATATAAGTTTATATGTGAGAGACTGACTTGATTTGTAAACTTTCACTTAAAGCACAATAAAAATTATTTTTTAAAGAAAACAGATTGACTCAAGATACAACCTCATCCTGTTGATTGTGTCCTGCCTCATTAACATAACTGCCTTTAATCCAGCCTCACTATCATCATAGAGGTTAGGATTTATAATACACAGGATGATCACACCAGATTGCAAAATAGTGGACAACCACACAATACTGGGAATCATGGCCTAGCCAAGTTGGCAAATATTTTGGGGGGACACAATTCAATCTGTAACATCCTTCAATCTTGATACCGTGTTTTTCTTCATATAGTCCAGTTTCTCAGATTATTTGCTCAGATACAGATTGAGTAAGTATAGTAAAAGGATACAACCCTGACACATGCCTTTCCTGATTTTAGACCACGAAGTATCCCCTTGTTCTGTTTGAATGACTGCCTCTTGGCCTATGTATAGGTTCCTCATGAGTATGATTAAGTGTTCTGGAATTCCCATTCTTTGCAATGTTATCCATAATTTGTTATGATCCACACAGTCGAAGGCCTTTGCATAGTCAATAAAACACAGGTAAACATCTTTCTGGTATTTTCTGCTTTCAACCAAGATCCATCTGACATCAACAGTTATATCCTTCATTCCACATCCTCTTTTGAATCCAGCTTGAATTTCTGGCAGTTCCCATTTGATGTACTGCTGCAATTGTTTTTGAAATTATCTTTAGCAAAATTTTGCTTACGTGTGATAATGATATTGCTCAATAACTTCTGTATTCTGTTGGATCACTTTTCTTTGGAATGGCACATATATGGATATCTTCCAGTTGGTTGGACAGGTAGCAGTTTTCTAAATTTCTTGGCATAGACGAGTGAGTGCTTTCAGCGCTGCATCCGTTTGTTGAAACATCTCAATTGTTATTCCATCCATTCCTGGAGCTTTGTTTTTTTTTGCCACTGCCTACATGCTACCTCCTGAAATGCTTGTCAACGAATTCTTTTTGGTACAGTGACTCTATGTATCCCCTTCCATCTACTTTTGATTCT
The DNA here is from genome assembly GCF_030014295.1 of Loxodonta africana. Taxonomy (NCBI): domain Eukaryota; kingdom Metazoa; phylum Chordata; class Mammalia; order Proboscidea; family Elephantidae; genus Loxodonta; species Loxodonta africana. Next base: position 168,449,670 of record NC_087345.1, on the reverse strand, counting down.
TCCTGCATCACTCAACATTTTACCCAATGAATCCTTCAATATTGCAGGTAGAGTCTTGATTTTTTTTTTTTTTTGGTTTTTTCAGCTTGAGAAATGCCAAGCATGTTCTTCCGTTTTGGTTTTCTAACTCCTGGACTTTGCACATTTCATTATAATACTTTACTTTGTCTTCTCGAGCCTCGCCTTAAAATATTCTTTCAGCTGTTTCACTTTATCATTTGTCTGGAACCACTTTTACTCCTTTACTTCGTCACTTGTCTGTCAGTTTGTCATACTGTGGTAGTTTGTGTGTTGCTGTGATGCTGGAATCTATGCCACAGATATTTAAAATACCAGCAGGGTAACCGATGGTAGACAGGTTTCAGCAGACCTTCCAGACTAAAAGAGACTAGCAAGAAAGACCTGATATCTAATTCCAAAAAAACATTGGCCAGTGAAAACCCGGATAGCAGTGGAACATTGTCTGATATAGTGCATCTATATGGAGTATATGAAGAAGAACAGGGCATCAGGATTGGAGGAAGACTCATTAACAACCTGCGTTATGTGGATGACACAACCTTGCTTGCTGAAAGTGAAGACGACTTGAAGCACTTACTGATGAAGATCAAAGACCACAGCCTTCGGTATGAATTACACTGCAACATAAAAAAAAAAAAAAAAGTCCTCACAACTGGACCAATAAGCAACATCATGGTAAATAGAGAAAAGATTGAGGTTGTTAATGATATCATTTTACTTGAATCCACAATCAACACTCATGGAAGCAGCAGTCAAGAAATCAAAAGACACACTGCATTGAGAAAATTGCTTTTTAAAGTGATAAAAAGCAAAGATATCACGCTGAGGACTAAGGTGCGCCTGACCCAAGCCATGGTATTTTCAATCACCTCCTATGCATGCAAAAGCTGAGCAATGAATAAGGAAGACTGAAGAAGAATTGACACCTTTGAATTGTGGTGTTGATGAAGAATATTGAATATACCAGAGACTGCCAAAAAAATGAACAAATCTGTCCTGGAAGAAGTACAACCAGAATGCTCCTTAGAAGCAAAGATGGTGAGACTGCATCTTATATACCTTGGACATGCTGTCAAGGGGCATCAGTCACTGGAGAAGGACATCATGCGTGGAAAAGTAGAGAGTCAGCAAAAAAGAGGAAGACCCTCAATGAGATGGATTGACACAATGGCTGCAATGATGCGCTCAAGCACAGCAATTGTGAGGATGGCGCAGGACTGGGCAGTGTTTCACTCTGTTGTGCATAGGGTCGCTATGAGTCGGAACTGACTTGATGGCACCTAACAACAACAACTAACAACATATAAGACCAGTTAATAGGACTAATTATTCAAATTTATGTACCAATCAGTAATGCCAAAGATGAAGAAATTAAAGATTTTTACCAACTTCTGCAGTCTGAAATTGATCAAACATTCAACCAAGATGCATTGATAATTACTGGTGATTGGAATGCAAAAGTTGGAAACAAAGAAGGTAGTCCTAGACTTACGATGGGATTCCATTCCAATGGCTCCTTTATATGTCCGAAAGATACCTTTTTTTTTAGTTTTCATAGCTTGCTATATGGCAGTGTTTTGAACAGTAAATGATAACATTGAACATCTGTGAGTGAACATTTGATAATTATAACATTAGGAAATTACATGCTGCAACTTTGTAAAAAAAAAAAAAAGTACATATTACTAACAATAAGACGTACCAAAAAAAACCTCAGATAGTTGTAAGTGCTGTTGATCATAACTCCAGTGCATCTTAAGCAGAGGACCAGCTGTAGTTTGAATATGGCCTTGGTGACAGCAATGTTGCTGGAGAGCTCATGATAGCATTTTGTAAGATCGATGACATATTCACTGGAAATACCTTTTTTCAACAACATAAACGGCGACTATACTCATGGACCTCACTGCATGGAAAACACAGGAATCAGGTCAACTACATCTGCAGAAAGAGACACTTAATATCGTCAGTCAGAACAAGGCCAGGGGCCAACTGCAGAACAGACTATCAATTGCTCATGTGCAATTTCAAGTTGAAGCAGAAGAAAATTAAAACAAGTCCACAAGAGCCAAAGTATGACCTTGAGTACATCCCACCTGAATTTAGAGACCACCTCAAGAATACATTTGACACATTGAACAGTAATGACCGAACACCAGACAAGTTGTGGGATGACATGAAGTCATCGTACATGAAGGAAGCAAAAGGCCGTTGAAAAGGCAGGAAAGAAGGAAAAGACCAAAGGGGATGTCAGAAGAGACTGTAATTTGCTCTTGAATGTAGAGTAGCTAAAGCAAACAGAAGGAATGGTGAAGTAAAAGAGGATTAGAGATAGAGATACAAATTATGAGTAATCTGCTTGCCAATGGAGAACTGGTAAGAGTGCCTTAAAGAGAACTGGGAGTGAGATGAGAAACGGGCCAAAGGGTAAGCCTTAAGAAATGCAATTATTTATTGTAGTGGAAGATAAAACTGGAGAGGAGACAGAGAAGGAGCTTTAAAGGGGTAGGAGGAAAACCAGGAGAAGGGAGTGTCATGGAAGTTGGAGGAACACGGTATTTCAGGAGCGTGTGGTCAGCAATGTCAAAATATGTAAGATGAAGACTGAGATGTGCCCACTGGCTTTTGCAACCTTAATGACTTTAGGCAGAACTGTTTTAGCAGCAAAACAGGGTTGGAAACCAGAATGTCTCGAAGAGTGAGTGGGATGTGAGGAAACAAAGACGGTGAACAAAGCAACCCTTTTGAGTAGTTTGCATGTGAGAAGGAGGAGAGGAAAAAGGAGATAAAGGCACAGGGATATGGAATCGAGGAAGATTTTTTTTTTAATGGTTTTCAAATAGGAAGAAACCGGATGAGAGTGAATTGTTGAGTATTAAAGAGGGGAGAGATAATTGATGGTGAAAAGTTCTTGAGACTGAGGAAGTGGGTAAGGCCCAAAGGACAGGTAAATGAATGGACCCTTGGATAAGGGAAAGGAAAGTGCTTCTGTTTTACCAGAAAGGAAGGAAGGTAGGGTGAGTTTAGGGCAAATAAGGATTTCCCTCTTTTAGGTAGCTGCAAGATAAGGAAGTTCTAATTTGATAACTTTTCTCAAATTAAAGTGAGAAGTACAGTCACATGCTGAGAGTGAGATAGGAAGTAGCAGGTCATAGGTTTTGGGGAGCCAGCTTTGATAAGGTCATTGCAGAAAATGGGAGAGTAAGTGGACCAGAGAAATGTAGTGGGGTTTCCAGGCAGCCTGAGGGTCTTTTTGAAAGGGTGATGAAGAGTAATGATAGAAGCAATCTGCTCTGTTGTGTTATTCTATCCCAGCAGGGCTAGATTACCTAGGTTTGGAGAAAGTTTGGCCATAATGGGAGTGGCTGAACAAGCCAGCTGGAAGGGTGCGCTGTTGTGGTCAGAAGCTAAACCGGAAAAACCAAACCCCTTGCCATTGAGTAGATTCTGACTCAAGGCAACCCCATGTGTTACAGAGTAGAACTACTCCATAGGATTTTCTTGGCCATAATCTTTACGGAAGCAGATCACTAGGCCTTTCTTCCATGGAGCTGCTGGGTGGGTTCAAAGCACCAACTTTTAAGTTAGCAGCTGATGGAAAACCACTTGTGCCACCTGGGCTACTGGTCAAAAGGTAAGTGGCTAGTATTATGCTCCAGGAGGTAGTGAGATTGTGGGTACTAATAACAGCCAGAGTGTGACCATGGACCTGAGTGGATGAGGTGATCAAAGAAATTAGAGGCCGGAGGGTTATGTGTGTCTTCTCAGGCAATGGTTGTAGTCACCCAAAATTAGGGTGATCATATAACTTATTGTCAAGAATGGGACACTTTTGAGAGTACCAAAATGCCCAAATTCAGTGGGCGGGGAGGCAGCAAATAGATGTAATTTGTGACTTTTCCCAGGCAAACAGAATGATGATAGGACTTTGGGTCATCCTAAACGAAGACAGGGAGTCAAGTGCCAAGGATTTTAAATGGGAGAGTAAAAGTGTTTGGGAGTAGTTTAGCCAAACTGTGTGGGTCTCAAGAGAGGAAGTTTTTTTTTCAATAAAAAGATGGGCCACTAATGGTCTCCCGGTAGCACTGGGGAGCAAAGAGAGCAACAAACTCACCATTGAACCAAGGTACATGGGTGTGAGAGAATAAACTGCTTTCCCTTGATAGAGCTGCAATGGAAGTGGTAAAGTTAAAGCCCAAGGGTAGAGGGAACATTCTAGAAATAGCTTCAAGATACAGGTGTGGCAGTGAAAGGGTTTGGGAGGTGAGGAAGAGACGGCAGATTGAGACACAGGTAAGGAAGAACACAATAGCAGTCTTCCCCAAGTAGCTCTGAGTGGAGTTGGATTTTAACTGTGCTTTACTATCTTATTCTTTTGGCATGGTCACCACCAACTCCAACATGTATCATGGCCTATCTCCTCCTGACAAAAGAGCACTTTCACCTTCTGTCAAGGGAGTTGGGTTGACATGAAGTAAGAAACCTGCTAACTTTTTGGACGGGGATATTCTTTCCTTTGGGTTAGCATTTTTGTAAAGTTTTGCCCACTTATCCTATTTGACTTGTCCTTAATTGTAGGGAATACTTGTTTCTGATTTAGATATCTAAATTTATGTTACCTGTAGCTGACCGTACTTTCCAAGATGGCCATAGCCATATCTCCTTTCCCACTTAAAGGGCTTCTCTCTATCCCTATGAATCTGGGTGAGCTCTGTGACCACTTTTGACCAAGAAAATACAGAAGACGTGATGATGGATTTAGCAGCTATCTGGCTGGCAGCATCTATTCCCTGACTCAGCCCTTGTCAGTCATGTAAGAAGTCCAAACTACCCTGTGGGAGAGAGAGGCCACAAAGAGGAGAGCTGAGGCAAAAACATGAAGTGAAGTCGCTATCTTGGACATCTAGCCTAGTCAAACCTTCACATAACTTTAGACCCAGCTCTTACCTAAATGCACAAGAGATTCCAGGCGAGAACCACCTAGCTGAGCCTACTCAAACCACAAATCCCTGAAAGATAAGATAAATACTTGTTTTAAGACTCTAAATTTTGGCTGGTTATGCAACAGAAGATAGATAACCAAGAAACCATTTGGGGTATCTCTGCTTCCTGCTTTTAGGTAGCAGTAAAGCTCTCTGTGCTTTTACTTTTAAAATATTATACACCGACAATGGAAAATAATTCTGTTCATGATTTTTATTTGAATCATAACATGTATGTTGTTGTTAGGTGCCGTCGAGTTAGTTCCAACTCATAGTGACACTATGCACAACAGAACGAAACACTGCCCGGTCCTGTGCCCTCCTTACAATCGTTCCTATCCTTGAGCTCTTTGTTGCAGCCAGTGTCAGTCTACCCTGTTGAGGGTCTTCCTCTTTTCCGCTGACCCTGTACTTTGCCAAGCGTGATGCCCTTCTCCAGGGACTGATCCCTCCTGACAACATGTCCAAAGTATATGAGATGCAGTCTCGCCATCTTTGCTTCTAAGGAGCATTCTGGTTGTACTTCTTCCAAGACAGACTTGTTCGTTCTTTTGGCAGTCCATGATATATTCAATATTCTTCGTCAACACCACAATGCAAAGGTGTCAATTCTTCTTTGGTCTTCCTTATTTATTGTCCAGCTTTCACACGCATATGATGTGATTGAAAACACCATGGCTTGGGTCAGGTGCACCTTAGTCTCCAAGGTGACATCCCTGTTTTTCAACACTTTAAAAAGGTCCTCTGCAGCAGATTTACCGAATGCAATGCGTTATTTGATTTCTTGACTGCTGCTTCCATGGCTGTTGATTGTGGATCCAAGTAAAATGAAATCCTTGACAACTTCAATCTTTTCTCCATTTATCATGATGTTGCTCATTGGTCCATTTGTGAGGATTTTTGTTTTCTTTATGTTGAGGCGCAAGCCATACTGAAAGCTGTGGTCTTTGATCTTTGTTAGTAAGTGCTTCAAGTCCTTTTCACTTTCAGCAAGCAAGGTTGTATCATTTGTATAATGCAGGTTGTTAATGAGTCTTCCTCCAATCCTCATGCCCTTTCTTCTTCTTATAGTCCAGCTTCTTGGATTATTTGCTCAGCGTACAGATTGCATCACAACCCTGGCGCACACCTTTCCTGACTTTAAACCAATCGGTATCCACTTGTTCTGTCTAAACAACTGCCTCGTGATCTATGTGCAGGTTCCTCATGAGCACAATTAAGTGTTCTGGAATTCCCATTCTTCGAAATGGTATCTCTAGTTTGTTACGAGCCACACAGTTGAATGCCTTTGTGTAGTCAATATAACACAGGTAAACATCCTTCTGGTATTCTCTGCTTTTAGCCAGGATCCATCTGACATCAGCAATGATACCCCTGGTTCCACGTCCTCTTCTGAAACCGGCCTGAATTTCTGGCAGTTCCCTGTTGATATACTGCTGCAGCCATTTTTGAATGATCTTTAGCAAAATTTTGCTTGCGTGTTTTTATATTAATGGTATTGTTCTATAACTTCCCCATTCGGTTGGATCACCTTTCTTGGGAATAGACATAAATTATGTATATATTTCCTCTTGCCTGTCAACAAAGATTCTCTTTTCTTATGCTTTCACCCTCTACTTGTCCCCTGACCTTTGTTCTCAGCCAACTCCTTCCTGCACCACACCCAGTGATAGTTGGGAGGGAAGAATAGCAGCACAAGAAAATAGAGAACCCAAGCAAGCAGAGCTAGAGAGACATTGGTGAGGAACTAAGAGCAAAGTAAAGAGGAAAAGGTTTTGGGAATATTGCAGGATATAAAAGAGGTAGAGGGTGAGAAGAAAGGGAGGAAGGAAATTTTAAGAAATGTTGTGGATTTGGTTTAAAATTATATTTGACTGATGGGTTTTTTTTTTTCTTTGCATTGACACTCCACAGTTTAGGTTTCTCAATGAGCATTAACCTGTGCGACACTGAGTTATATATGCATGCATAGGATCTCCCCGACCATGTGGCTGTAAACTAGTTACCACTGTGACCTTAGATAACTGACTAGAAACACGAAACAACTGGAGATCATTTGATTTGCAAGGGACTTAAACTGGCTCAAGCCAAAAGGTGAAGTTATTGAGGAGAAACTCTGACAGCTCATTGAACACGGTCATTTATTTAGCTCAGTATGGGCTTGTGGATATTTATTTTGTACTTTGGGCTATAATACTGTGTTATTTATTTTGTTGCTTAAATTATCCCAGTTTTGGCCCTGGGAGCTCTTTCAGCTGGCTTGGGTATCCCTCTGACATATCCCCATTGTGTGAGAGCACTTCCTTTCTTTTTGGCTTTACAAGATGCTTCAGGCTCATGTTGCATATTTTCTGCCACAGCCTTAGAATCAGCTATTTCTTCGTAAAGCCCTGGTTTCATTTATTGGAGAATTGTTTTAGAAACTAAGATCTGGGTGTGAGTGTGGTCTTTGCTACCATGGTATCTTTGCTTCTAAGTTCTTAGCTGACATAGCAAGGAAATATTTGTGTGTATACTAACCTGTATATATACAGAAATAAAATAAATATTTCTATATCTATCCATCTGTATGTATATTAAGATAGGTATGATTTAACACTGACATTTCCAACTACAAGGTAGCTATGAATCAGAATTGATTTGAGGCAATGGGTTTGTTTTGTTTTTTTTAACCCCAACTCTAATCTATTACCACATGCCATCATTCTAGCTAGACTTATTCACCTGTAAATTCCCACTCCAACAGTGAGAAACCTGGCTCCCATCAACTGCCATCCATTAACTCAATTGTTCAACATAATATACACGTATAGTGGTTGCAAAATTATTAACCCATTACTCCCTCCCCTCAACTGCCGGAAACAACTTTACCAACTAGAGTACAATGCGTGTGTACAGTTTCTTTTGCCTTTATTCTTACAGTTTCCACTCATTTCCAAAGTTACTGAGGTCAGCACCTTTTCCCTCCCACTCCTTCTATTAAGGCTGTTTCATACATTTGTAATGCAGTTAGATTCTTGCATCACAGTCTGCGTTCCATTCTGGGATTCCTCAACCTCCTGAATGATTTTTTCAAAAATTTCCATGTACTAAGGTTCACTCTAACTGTGGTAAAGTTTTATGGGTTTTGACAAATGCACATTGTCATGTATCCATTACAAGCACCGTACAGAATAGCTGCACTACCCTGAAAAATATCCCCTGTCCTTTTCCTGTTTACACCTTCCTGGAGTTCAGCTGCTAACCAAAAGGCAAGCAGTTCGAATCCACCAGGTGCTCCTTGGAAAACTTATGGGGCAGTTCTACTCTGTCCTATAGGGTCGCTATGAGTCTGAATGGACTTGATGGCAATGGGTTTTGTTTTTGTTTTTTTGGATCTCCCCAAAGGAGCCCAGGTGTTACAGTGGTTAAGAGCTTGGCTGCTAAACAAGAGGTTGGCGGTTCAAATCTACCAGTTGCTCCTTGGAAACCCTATAGGGGAGTTCTATGCTGCCCTGTAGAGTCGCTATCAGTCAGAATCGAATCTGTGGCAACAGGGTTTTATCTCCCCAAAATCCCTGGCAACCTCTCATCTATTTACCACCTCTATAGTTTTACCTTCTCAAGAATGCTATATAAATGGAATTATACAGTACATAGCATTTCAGACTGCTTCATTCACTTAGCAAAGTGCATTAAAATTCACCCATACATTTCTGTGACGTGATAGCTCATTCCTTTTTATGTCTGAATAGCAGTTTGTTTATTCATTCCCCTATTGAAGGACATCTTGGTTGTTTCCAGTTTGGGGCCATATATATAAAGCTGCTGTAAACTTTGGTGTGCAGAATTTTTTGTGGACATACATTTCAACTTAGCTGGGCAACTACTAGGTGCATGATTGCTAGATCACATGATAACAGTATGTTTAACTTTGTGAGAAACTGCCAAACAGTCTTCCAAACTGGTTGTACCATTTTGTGTCCCCACCAGTGATGAATGAGAGTTCCGGTTGCTCTGCATCCACACCCGCAATTGGTTTTTTTTTTTTGACAATTTCTTTTTCCCACTTAATTTTTAGTGCTGAGTAGTTTATCTTTATATATTGTCTTTTCCTTATATTCATTGTTGTTGATTTTGCTTCTGCTGAGTCTCTATTTTCTTCTTGTATTTTGTTTTGATGTGTAGGATAGTTTGTCTCCTTTGCGGTTACCTTAATATTTACCCCTATTTTGCTAAATTTAAACCTAACTTTTGTTTCTTTGTGTCACCTTGTTTCCTCTCCATATGAAAGATCTATGACTATATTTTTTATTCCCTCTTTAATGTTTTAATGTTGTCTTCTTTTACTTAATAACATCGCTGTTTCCCTGTTCTGATTGTTTTTTTAATCTTGATTTATTTCTGTGATTTCCCTATCTGTGTTGACATCTGATTGCTCTGCATAGTGTCCTAATCTTGGGTAGATACCTGATATTATCGATTTTCTAACCAAAGAACTCCCTTTAGTATTTCTTGTAGTTTTGGTTTGGTTTTTACAAATTCCCTAAACTTCTGTTTATCTGGAAATGTCCTAATTTCACCTTCATATATGAGAGACAGTTTTGCCAGATATATGATTCTTGGCTGACAATTTTTTTCCATCAATGCTTTTTGTAAGTCATCCCATTGCTTTCTTGCCTGCATGGTTTCTGCCATGTAGTCCAAGCTTATTCTTACTGACTCTCCTTTGTAGGTGATTTTTCATTTATCCCTAGCTGCTCTTAAAATTTTCTCTTTATCTTTGGTTTTGGTAAGTTTGATTATAATATGTCGTGGTGACTTTCTTTTAAAATCTACCTTATGTGGAGTTCGGTGAGCATCTTGGATAGATATCGTCTCATCTTTCATGGTATCAGGGAAGTTTTCTGCCAACGAATCTTCAACAATTCTCTGTATTTTCTGTTATCCTTCCCTCTTATAGTACTCCAATCACTTATAGATTATTTCTCTTGATAGAGTCCCACATGATTCTTAAGCTTTCTTCATTTTTTTAAATTCTTTTATCTGATTTTTTTTCCAAATATATTGGTGTCAAGTGCTTTATCTTCAAGTTCACAAATTCTGCCTTCCACTTGCTCAATTCTGCTCCTCTGACTTTCTACTGAGTTGTCTAATTCTGTGATTTTATTGTTAATCTTCTGAATTTCTGATTGGTGTCTGTCTATGGATTTTTCCAGCTTATTAAATTTTTCATTATGTTCCTGAATAACCTTTTTAATTTCTTAACTGCTTTATCTGTGTGTTGCTTGACTTGTTCCGTGTATTTCCTGATTTCCTTCCTGATGTCTTGAAGGGTTTTGTATATTAATCTTTTGTATTCTGCATCTGGTAATTCCAGGAAGGCTCTTTCATCTAGAAGATCCCTTGATTCTTTGTTTTGAGAGTTTGTTGAGGTGATCATGGTCTGTTTCTCTATGTGACTTGATATTGACTGTTGTCTCCGAGCCATCTATACATTATTGTATTAGTTTATTTTGTGTTTGCTTACTGTGTCGTAGTTTCTTGCTTTGTTTTGTTTTGATATGCCCAAATGGGTTGCTTGAGTGAGCTAGCTTGATTATTTTCACCTGTGGAGCTCTGACTCCTGTCCCCAGATGGCTAGAGTTGTTATCAGGTATATCAGGTAGGAGTCCATTCACTTTTCTTGTATGAATTCAGCTCAGGTGTCCTGGTAGCTGATCATCAAGTGTGTGGTACAGGCTCTGTCCTCCAGTCTTAGAGGGGCATGGGCGATTGGTGTAGGTACCGGTGTCTGGTTGCAGTAGGGGGTCACACTCTGAACAAGGCAGGGGCCTGAGAATTATCCCTCAAGTGTCTCTAAGGAAAGCATGTCCTTCTTCCCTAGAGTGTACAGGTGGGTGGGTTCTGCAGACAGACCATGGGCACCCTGATGTTTTTGGTTTAAGGACTGGCATGGGTGGCTTGGTGACCTAAGTGGAGCCAGCAGTCCTTAGGCCCCTGATGTGGGTAGGTAAGGACCCTGTTCTATAGGCAAAGCAGGGTCAAACATCAAACACCCACCAGCCCACCACACAGCCGAAACAGTTGTAGTCTGCCAACAAGGACCTATTCTCCTGAAACAGGCCGACACAGGTCCATGCCGGGGGGAAAGGTACTCAAAGTCCATGGACCTTTCATGCCTAGACAGCAGACACTTCTGTCCTGAACTCCACAGGTTGATGGAGCTGGCAAATTATCTTTTCCCCCAACTGCAAATTTATTCCTTTTCTAGGGCCTGGAGGATGGCTCTAGGCACTCAACAGGGCCTATCTTAGGCCCAGGGAAACCAACAGCTGTTGAAGCCAGCTTGCGGGGAGGGGGCTTGGTAAAATATCCGGAAGTACTTAGCTTTTGCTGAGAGCGCCATTCTTCTCTGCTTCTGGACGTGTAAGTAGGCTGTGTGGCTGGCTGCTTCTCCCTTAGGAAACTGCAGCTGAAAGCTAGTACCAGCCTGCTGCCGCCACTCCCAGGAATGGTGCCTGAGGGCTCCCCGTGATTCAGGTCCAGTAACTCCTCTCTGCTTCTGAACCCATCTCTTCCTCTCATTGCCCCTCAGTTTGTTTTCTGACCTTGCCTTTGAGGTTCACGGCTCCTAGGTTGTCACAAATATACTCATTTCACTTGTTTTTCCAGGTCTTTGTTTTAAGAGGGCTCCCCGGAACATCTGTCTATTCCACCATCAGTCAGACCATTAAGTCTGGTCTTTTTATGAGAATTTGGGGTCTGCACCCCACCGCTCTCCTGCTCCCCCAGCGGTTCTTTGTTGTGTTCCCTGTTGGAGCAGTCATTGGTTATAGCTGAGCACCATCTAGTTCTTCTGGTCTCAGGCTGTTGTAGTCTCTGATTTATGTGGCCCTTTCTGTCTCTTGGGGTCATAATTACCTTGTGCCTTTGGTGTTCTTCATTCTCCTTTGTTCCAGGTGGGTTGAGACCAATTGATGCATCTTAGATGGCCGCTTGCTAGCGTTTAAGACCCCAGACACCACTCTCCAAAGTGGGATGCAGATTGTTATCTTCATAGATTTTATTATGCCAATTGACTTAGATGTCCCCTGAAACCATGGTCCCCAAACCCCCACCCTGGCTACTCTGGCCTTCAAAGTATTCAGTTTATTTGGGAAACTTCTTTGCTTTTGGTGTAGTCCAGCTGTGCTGACCTCTCCTGTATTGTGTGTTATCTTTCCCTTCACCTAAAATAGTTCCTATCTACATCTAAATAGTGAGTACCCCCTCCCTCCCTCCCCCCTCTCGTAACCATCAAAGAATATTTTCTTCTCAGTTTAAACTATTTCTTAAATTCTTATAATAGTGGTCTTATTTGTACTTTTGTGACTGACTAATTTCACTTAGCATAATGCATTCCAGATGCCTCCATGTTATGAAATGTTTCACAGATTCATCACTGTTCTTTATCGATGTGTAGTATTCCATTGTGTGGATATACTATAATTTATTTATCCATTCATCTGTTGATGGGCACCTTGGTTGCTTCCAAGTTTTTGCTATTGTAAACAGTGCTGCAGTCAACATGGGTGTGCATATACCTGTTCATGTAAAGGCTCTTATTTCTCTAGGATATATTCCAAGGAGTGGGATTCCTGGATCTTAAGGTAGTTCTATTTCTAGCTTTTTAAGGAAGCGCAAAATTGATTTCCAAAGTGGTTGTACCATTTTACGTTCCCACCAGCAGTGTATAAGTGTTCCAGTCCCTCCACAACCTCTCCAACATTTATTATTTTGTGTTTTTTTGATTTATGGCAGCCTTGTTGGAGTGAGATGGAATCTCATTGTAGTTTTGATTTGCATTTCTCTAATGGCTAATGCCCCCACGTGTCTGTCAGTTTGTCATACTGTGGGGGCTTGTGTGTTGCTGTGATGCTGGAAGCTATGCCACCAGTATTCAGATACCACCAGGGTCACCCATGGAGGACAGGTTTCAGCTGAGCTTCCAGACTAAGACGGACTAGGAAGAAGGACCCGGCAGTCTACTTCTGAAGAAGCATTAGCCAGTGAAAACCTTTTGAATAGCAGTGGAACATTGTCTGATATAGTGCTGGAAGATAAGCCCTCCAGGTTGGAAGGCACTCAAAAGATGACTGGGGAAGAGCTGCCTCCTCAAAGTAGAGCCGACCTTAATGATGTGGATGGAGTAAAGCTTTCAGGACCTTCATTTGCTGATGTGGCATGACTCAAAAAGAGAAGAAACAGCTGCAAACATCCATTAATAACTGGAACCTGGAATGTACGAAGTATGAATCTAGGAAAATTGGAAACTGTCAAAAATGAAAAGGAACGCATAAACATTGATATCCTAGGCATTAGTGAGCTGAAATGGACGGGTATTGGCCATTTTGAATCGGACAATCGTATAGTCTACTATGCTGGGAATGACAACTTGAAGAGGAATGGTGTTGCATTCATCGTCAAAAAGAATGTTTCAAGATCTATCCTGAAGTACAATGCTGTTAGTGATAGGATAATATCCATACGCCTACAAGGAAGGTCAGTTAATATGACTATTATTCAAATTTACCCACCAACCACTAGGGCCAAAGATGAAGAAATTGAAGATTTTTATCAGCTGCTGCAGTCTGAAATTGATCGAACATGCAATCAAGATGTATTGATAATTACTGGTGATTGGAATGCGAAGGTTGGAAACAAAGAAGAAGGCTCAGTGGTTGGAAAATATGGCCTTGGTAATAGAAACAATGCCAGAGATCGAATGATAGAATCTTGCAAGACCAACGACTTCTTCATTGCAAATACCTTCTTTCACCAACATAAACGGTGACTATACACCTGGACCTCACCAGATGGAACACACTGAAATCAAATTGACTACATCTGTGGAAAGAGACAATGGAAAAGCTCAATATCATCAGTCAGAACAAGGCCAGGGCCTGACTGTGGAACAGACCACCAATTGCTCATATGCAAGTTCAAACTGAACCTGAAGAAAATCAGAGCAAGTCCACGAGAGCCAAAATATGACCTTGAGTATATCCCACCTGAATTTAGAGACCATGTCAAGAATAGATTTGACGCATTGAACACTAATGACTGCAGACCAGATGAGTTGTGGAATGACATCAAGGATATCATCCATGAAGAAATCAAGAGGCCACTGAAAAGACAGGAAAGAAAAAAAAGACCAAGGTGGATGTCAGAGGAGACTCTGAAACTTGCTTTTGAGCGTTGAGCAGTTAAAGCAAAAGGAAGAATTGATGAAGTAAAAGAACTGAACAGAAGATTTCAAGGGGCCTCTCGAGAAGACAAAATCAAGTATTATAATGACATGTGCAAAGAGATGGAGATGGAAAACCAAAAGGGAAGAACATGCTTGGCATTTCTCAAGCTGAAAGAACTGAAGAAAAAATTCAAGTCACGAGTTGCAATAGTGAAGGATTCCAAGGGGAAAATATTCAGTGATGCAGGAAGCATCAAAAGAAGATGGAAGGAATACACAGAGTCATTATACCAAAAAGAATTAGTCGATATTCAACCATTTCAAGAGGTGGCATATGATTAGGAACCAATGGTACTGAAGGAAGAAGTCCAAGCTGCTCTGAAGGCATTGGCGAAAAACAAGGCTCCAGGAATTGATGGAATATCAATTGAGATGTTTCAACAAACAGATGTGGCGCTGGAGGTGCTCACTCATCTATGCCAAGAAACATGGAAGACGGCTTCCTGGCCAACTGATTGGAAGAGATCCATATTTATGCCTATTCCCAAGAAAGGTGATCCAACACAATGTGGAAATTATAGAACAATATCATTAATATCACACGCAAGCAAAATTCTGCTGAAGATCATTCAAAGCAGCTGCAGCAGTATATCGACAGGGAACTGCCAGAAATTCAGGCCAGTTTCAGAAGAGGATGTGGAACCAGGGGTATCATTGCTGATGTCAGATGGATCCTGGCTGAAAGCAGAGAATACCAGAAGGATGTTTACCTGTGTTTTATTGACTACACAAAGGCATTTGACTGTGTGGATCATAACAAACTATGGATAACACTGCGAAGAATGGGAATTCCAAAACACTTAATTGTGTTCATAAGGAACATTTATATAGATCAAGAGGCAGTTGTTGGGACAGAACAGGGGGATACTGATTGGTTTAAAGTCAGGAAAGGTGTGCGTCAGGGTTGTATTCTTTCACCATACCTATTTAATCTCTATGATGAACAAATAATCCGAGAAGCTGGACTATATGAAGAAGAACAGGGCATCAGGATTGGAGGAAGACTAATTAATAATCTGCATTATGCAGATGACACAACCTTGCTTGCTGAAAGTGAAGAGGACCTGAAGCACTTACTAATGAAGATCAAAGACCACAGCCTTCAGTATGGATTACACCTCAACATAAAGAAAACAAAAATCCTCACAACTGGACCAATGAGCAACATCACGATAAACAGAGAAAAGATTGAAGTTGTTAAGGATTTCATTTTACTTGGATCCACAATCAACAGCCATGGAAGCAGCAGTCAAGAATCAAAATACACATTGCATTGGGCAAATCTGCTGCAGAGGACCTCTTCAAACCATTGAAGAGCAAAGATGTCACCCTGAAGACTAAGGTGCACCTGACCCAAGCCATGGTATTTTCAATCACATCATATGCATGTGAAAGCTGGACAATGAATAAGGAAGACGGAAGAAGAGTTGACGCCTTTGAATTGTGGTGTTGGCAAAGAATATTGAATATACCATGGACTGCCAAAAGAATGAACAAATCTGTCTTGGAAGAAGTACAACCAGAATGCTCCTTAGAAGCAAGGATGGTGAGGCTGCGTCTTACGTACTTTGGACATGTTGTCAGGAGGGATCAGTCCCTGGAGAAGGACATCATTCTTGGTAGAGTACAGGGTCAGCGGAAAAGAGGAAGACCCTCAACGAGGTAGATTGACACAGTGGCTGCAACAATAAACTCAAGCATAACAACAATTGTAAGGATGGCGCAGGACCGGGCAGTGTTTCGGTCTGTTGTGCATAGGGTCGCTATGAGTCGGTACCAACTGGATGGCACCTAACAACAACAACGACAATGGCTAATGATCATGAGAGCATTTCCTCATGTATCTGTTAGCTACCTGAATGTCTTCTTTGGTGAAGTGCCTGTTCATATTTTTGCCCGTTTTTTAATTGGGTTATTTGTCTTTTTGTAGTTGAGTTTTTGCAGTGTCATGTGGATTTTAGAGATCAGGAGCTGATTGGAAATGTCATAGCTAAAAACTTCCTCCCAATCTGTAGGTAATCTTTTTACTCTTTTGGTGAAGTCTTTGGATGAGCATAGGTGTTTGATTTTTAGGAGCTCCCAGTTACCTAGTTTTTCTTGTACATTCTCTATGTTTTGTATACTGTTTATGTCATGTATTAGGGCTCCTAATGTCTCTATTATTTCTTCCAAGATCTTTATTGTTTTAGATTGTATATTTAGGTCTTTGATCCATTTTGAATTAGTTTTTGTGTGTGATGTGAGGTATGGGTCTTCTTTCATTTTTTTTTACAGATGGATATCCAGTTATGCCAGCACCATTTGTTAGGAAGACTGTCTTTTCCCCATTTAACTGACTTTGGGCTTTTGTCAAATATCAGCTGCTTATATGTGGATGGATTTATGTCTGGATTCTCAATTCTGTTCCACTGGTCTATGTATCTGTTGTTGTAGCAATACCCGGCTGTTTTGACTACTGTGGCAGTATAATAGGTTCTAAAATCAGGTAGAGTGAGGCCTCCTGCTTTGCTCTTCTTTTTCAGTAATGCTTTGCTTATCTGGGGCCTCTTTCCCTTCCATATGAAGTTGGTGATTTGTTTTTCCATCTCATGAAAAAATGCCTTTGGAATTTGGATCGGAATTGCATTAAATTTATAGATCGCTTTTGGTAGAATAGACATTTTTACAATGTTAAGTCTTCCTATCTATGAGCAAGGTATGTTTTTCCAATTATGTAGGTCTCTTTTGGTTTCTTGCAGTAGTGTTTTGTAGTTTTTGTGTAAGTCTTTTACATCTCTGGTAAGACTTATTCCTAAGTATTTTATCTTCCTGGGGGCTACAGTAAATGGTATTGATTTGGTGATTTCCTCCTCCTCGATGTTCTTTTTGTTGGTGAAGAGTAATCCAAGTGATTTTTATATGTTTATCTTGTATGCTGGTGCTCTGCTGAACTCTCCTATTAGTTTCAGTAGTTGTCTTGAGGATTCCTTAGGGTTTTCTGTGTATAAGATTATGTCCTCTGCATATAGAGGTTCTTTTACTTCTTTCTTGCCAATCTGGATTCCCTTTATTTCTTTATCTAGCCTAATTGCTCTAGCTAGGACCTCCAGCACAATGTTGAATAAGAACGGTAAAAAAGGGCGTCCTTGTCTCTTTCCCCATCTCAAGGGGAATGCTTTCAGACTCTCTCCATTTAGGATGATGTTGCCTATTGGCTTTGTGTAAACGCCCTTTATTATGTTGAGGAATTTTCCTACTATTCCTATTTGCTGAGAATTTTTATCATGAATGAGTGTTTAACTTTGTCAAATGCCTTTTCTACATCAATTGATAAAATCATGTGATTCTTGTCTTCTGTTTAATTTTTATGATGGATTACATTACTTGTTTTTCTGATGTTGAACCATCCCTGCCTGCCTGGTATAAATCCCACTTGGTCATGGTGAATTATTTTTTTGATATGTTGGCTAGGATTTTGTTGAGGATTTTTGCATCTAGTTCATGAGGGATATAGGTCTGTAATTTTCTTTTTTTGCAGTGTCTTTACCTGGTTTTGGTATCAGGAATATGGTGGCTTCATAGAATGAGTTTGGGAGTATTCCATCCTTTTCTATGCTTTGAAATACCTACGGTAGTAGTGGTGTTAACTCTTCTCTGAAAGTTTGGTAGAACGCTGCAGTGAAGCCATCTAGGCCAGGGATTTTTTTTTTGTTGGGAGTTTTTTTATTTTGTTTTCAATCCCTTCTTTTGTTGTGGGTCTATTTAGTTGTTCTACTTCTGTTTGTGTTAGTTTAGGTAGCAGTGTGTTTCTAGGAATCCATCCATTTCCTCTCGGTTTTCAAATTTGTTAGAGTACAATTTTTCATAGTAATCTGATATGATTCTTTAACTTCAGTTGGGCCTGTTGTAATATTGCCCATCTCATTTCTTATTCAGGTTATTTGCTTCTCCTGTTTATCTTTTGTCAGTTTGGTCAATGGTTTATCAATTTTGTTAATTTTTTTTCAAAGAACCAGCTTCTGGTCTTGTTAATTCTTTCAGTTGTTTTTCTATTTCATTTAATTCTGCTCTAATATTATTTGCTTTCTTCTGGCCCCTGAGGGCTTCTTTTGTTGCTCTCTTTCTATTTGTTCAAGTTGTAAGGAAAATTCTTTGATTTTGGCCGTTTCTTCTTTTTGTTCGTGTGCATGTATTGATGTAAATTTACTGCTGAGCACGCTTTCGCTGTGTCCCAAAGGTTCTGATAGGAAGTGTTTTCATTCTCATTGGATTCTGTGAAATTCCTTATTCCATCCTTTATGTCTTCTATAATCTAGTCTTTTTAGAGCAGTGTATTGTTCAGTTCCCAAGTGATTGATTTCTTTTCCCTGCTTTTTCTGTTACTGATTTCTACTTTTTTGGCCTTATGGCCAGAGAAAATGCTTTGTAATATTTCTGTTTTAGATTCTGCTCAGGCTTGCTTTATGCCCTAATATGTGGTCTCTTCTAGAGAATGTTCCATGTGCACTAGAAAAGAAAGTATACTTGACTGCTGTTGGGTGGAGTGTTTATGTCTCTGAGGTGAAGTTGGTTGATTATGGCATTTAGATCTTCCGTGTCTTTGTTGAGCTTCTTTCTGGATGTCCTGTCCTTCACCGAAAGTGGTGTGTTCAAGTCTCCTACTATAATTGTGGAGCTGTCTATCTCACTTTCTAATGCTGATAGAGTTTGTTTTATGTATGTTGCAGCCCTGTCATTGGGTGCAGAAATATTTAATATGGCTACATATTCTTGGTGTATTGTCCCTTTAATCATTATATAGAGTCCTTCTTTATCCTTTCTGATGGATTTAACTTTAAAGTCTATTTTGTCAGAAATTAGTATTGCCACTGCTGCTCTTTTTTGATTGTTGTTTGCTTGATATATATTTTTTCCATCCTTTGAGTTTTAGTTTGTTTGTGTCTCTGAGTCTAAGGCGTGTCTCTTATAGGCAGCATATAGCCGGATCATTTTTTTTTTTAATCCATTACGCCATTCACTGTCTCTTTATTGGTGCGTTTAGTCCATTTACATTCAGTGTAATTTCAGGTAGGTATGAATTTAGTGCTATCATTTTGATGTCTTTTTTTGTGTTTTCTTGACAGTTTCTTTTTCCCACTTAATTTTTCATGCTGAGTAGTTTGTATATTGTGTTTTCTTCTTCTCTGTTGTTGTTGATTTTATTTCTGCTGAGTCTCTATTTTTTTTTTTTGTATTTTGTTTTGATGTGTAGAATAGTTTGTCTCCTTTATGATTACCTTAATATTTACCACATTTTTCTAAATTTAGACCTAATTTTTGTTTCTTATATCGCCTTGTCTTCCTCTCCATATGAAAGATCTATGACTACATTTTGTAGTCCCTTTTTATTGTTTTCATCACTGTTTCCCTGTTTTGAGCATTTTTTTTTTTTTTTAAATCATGGCTTATTTTTGTGATTTCCCAGTCTAGGTTGACATGTGATTGCTCTGTTCAGTGTTCTAGTCTTGGGTAGATACCTGATATTATTGATTGTCTAACCAAAGAACTCCCTTTAGTATTTCTTGTAGTTTTGGTTTGGTTTTTACAAATTCCCTACACTTCTGTTTATCTGGAAATGTCCTAATTTCACCTTCATATTTGAGAGACAGTTTTGCCAGATATATGATTCTTGGCTGACAATTTTTTTTCCATCAATGCTTTTTGTAAGTCATCCCATTGCTTTCTTGCCTGCATGGTTTCTGCCATGTAGTCCGAGCTTATTCTTATTGACTCTCCTTTGTAGGTGATTTTTCATTTATCCCTAGCTGCTCTTAAAATTCTCTCTTTATCTTTGGTTTTGGCAAGTTTGATTATATGTTGTGGTGACTTTCTTTTAAAATTTACCTTATGTGGAGTTCGAAGGGCATTTTGGATGGATATCTTCTCATATTTCATGATATCAGGAGAGTTTTCTGCCAACAAATCTTCAACAATTCTCTCTGTATTTTCTGTTATCCCTCTGTGTTATGGTACTCCAATCACTCGTAGGTTAATTCTCTTGATAGAGTCCCACATGATTCTTAAGGTTTCTTCATTTTTTTAAATTCTTTTATCTGATTTTTTTTCAAAGATATTGGTGTCAAGTGCTTTATCTTCAAGCTCACAAATTCTGCCTTCTACTTGTTCAATTCTGCTCCTCTGACTTTCTATTGAATTGTCTACTTCTGTAATTTTATTGTTAATCTTCTGAATTTCTGATTGGTGTCTGTCTATGGATTTTTCCAGCTTATTAAATTTTTCATTATGTTCCTGAATAACCATTTTAATTTCTTAACTGCTTTATCTGTGTGTTCTTTGGCTTGCTCTGCGCATTGCCTCATTTCCTTCCTGATGTCTCAAAGGGTTCTATATATTAATCTTTTGTTTTCTGCATCCAGTAATTCCAGGAAGGCACTTTCATTTTTGTTTTGAGAGCTTGTTGAAGCTATTGTGGTCTGTTTTTTTATGTGATTTGATATTGACTGTTGTCCCTGAGCCATCTATAAGTTATTAGTTTATTTTATGATTGCTTACTGTATCATAACTTCTTGCTTTGTTTTGATATACCCAGATGGGTTGCTTGAGTGAGCTAGCATGATAATTTTTACCTTTGAAGGTCTAACATCCTGTCCCTCGACGGCTAGAGCTGTTATCAGGTATATCGGTCTAGGAGTCCATTCACTTTTCTTGTATGGATTCAGCTTAGGTGTCCAGATAGC
Source organism: Loxodonta africana (assembly GCF_030014295.1). Taxonomy (NCBI): domain Eukaryota; kingdom Metazoa; phylum Chordata; class Mammalia; order Proboscidea; family Elephantidae; genus Loxodonta; species Loxodonta africana. The sequence goes on along the minus strand of NC_087345.1, from coordinate 168,428,680 downwards.
TGATCACCATGTATGTGCTACAGGCTCTGTCCTACAGTCTTTGAGGGGAAGAGGTGATTGGTGTAGGTACCCCATCTGGTTGCAGGAGGGGATCACGCTCTGAACAAGACAGGTGGCTAAGAATTGTCCTCCAAGTGGCTGTGAGGAAAGCGTGTCCCTCTTCCCTAGAGTGTACAGGTGGGTGGATTCTGCAGAGAGACCATGGGCACCCAAAGTTTTCGGTTGTAAGGACTGGGAGGTACCAGTTATCCTTGGATCCCTGTTGTGCGTGGCTGGGTGACCTGGGTGGAGTCAGCAGTCCTTAGGCCCCTGATGTGGGTAGGTGAGGACCCTGTTTAATAGGCAAAGCGGTGTCAAACATCAAACACCCACCAGTCCACCACACAGCTGAAACAGTTGTAGTCTGCCAACAGGGGCCTATTCTCCTGATATAGGCCCACACAAGTTCATGCCGGGGGGAAAGGTACTCAAAGTCCATGGACTATTAATGCCTGTACAGGAGCTGCTTCTGTCCTGAGCTCCCCAGGTTAGTGGAGCTGGCATATTATCTTTTCTCCCAACTGCAAATTTATTCCTTCTCCAAGGCCAGAAGGATGGCTCTAGGCTCTCAACAGGGCCTATCTCAGGGTCAAAGAAATCAACAGCTGCTGAAGTCGGCTTGGGGGCTGGAGGCACGGTAAAATATACACAAGTACTTAGTTTTGCTCAGAGCACCATTCTTCTCTGGTTCCGGAGGTGTGAGTAGCTGTGTGGCTGGTTTCTTCTCCCTGCGGAAACTGCAGCTGAACACTACTACCAGCCGGCTGTATCCAGTTTTGGGAATGGTGCCCGTGGGCTCCTGGCGATTCATGTCCGGCAACTCCTCTCCCCTCTGAACTGTCTCTTCCTCCCCCTGCTGTTCTGTTCTTTTTCTGACTTTGCCTTTGGTGTTCAGGGCTTCTAGCTTGTCATAAATATACTTATTTCACTTGTTTTAGGGTCTTTGTGGTAAGAGGGCTCGTCGGAAGACTGTGTCTATTTCACCATCTTGGCCCCGCCTCCCAGTCTAATTTAATTATTACCGATTTTTCATCATTACAGATTTGAAAAATTGCTCAAAGACATTGAAAGACAGACTAGTAATGTTATTAGAGGGTGCTGGTGTAAACAAATGACAAAAGCTAACTCAAATACATCCAATTTGCTTTACTCAGCTTTATATCTTATGATCTCAGGTAAAAGTATAAAATATTTCAGTACTGAAAATTTTAATTTCTAATTAGAGCCATCCCAAAAATACCGCTCTACTTTTTTATTGTAATTTATTCTCAATGTTGTTGTTAGTTGCTGTGGAGTAGTCTCAATAGGTGACAAAAACCATATTTTCTTTCTTTCCTGGAGCCAGGCTTACAACCAGCCGTGAGATGGTGTTTGGTAAAATCACCGTTGCTGTCAAAGGTTCCTGGTGCTTACCTCAACTGATTCTAAGTTATTTTTATCATTATTTTGAAAGGAATCCTATTCAAATTTTTTTCCAAAATGTCTTTCGTGATGGTATAATTCTGTTTCATTTGAATCTTGTGAAGATAACCCCAGCAAACCCCTGTGGGCAGCATCACAGGTCTGTGTCCTCTGCCCCTCTCCCACTTCAGTCTACGAAACTTCTGTGTTAAAGCACTCAGTTCCCCACATCTTCATGTCTCTGGGCAGGAGAAACATCTGGCTACTCCCCACATCACACTGGGGCTCAGAGCTGAGACATGTTTTCTGGATCACATGGCTCAACTTGTCATGACGCAATCTTTACCCTCCCATGCTGTGGGGGGCTGGGAACAGTGGCTCCCTCCAAGGGTAGCCAGATGGGAATCAGCTCATGAGTCCACCTGACTCAGAACTCTCACTATAGCAGACATGGCCAAAAGGCTTGGAAATCATACCAACTCCCTTCTCTATTCCTATTACCGTGGGGTTGATTCTAACTCGTAGCGACCTTACAGGACAGAGTAGAACTGCCCCACATGGTTTCCAAGGAGTGCCTAGTAGGTTCAAACTGCCAACCTTTTGATTGGCAGCCGCAGCTCTTAACCACTACGTCACCAGGGTTTCCATGATAAGTACAGTAGCCAATAAATAGTAGCTATTTTTATTATTATTAGCTACATCATAGGGTGCAGTCTGACTTAAAGGAAACCTATGTAAAATACTTGGCCGTAATTGGTGTTTAATAAATGGTAGTTATTACAGTAACTATAATCCAAATGAGGAGAAAATATTGACTCTTTGGTAATGTTTAACTTCAAGTGAGACACAAAAGGTGCTTCCAGCTTGGGTACTACTGATTGTACAATACTGGTGGTTAGGAAAAAAGTTTTATGAGATTCATTGACTGTGTTTCTGACACACACTAGCTCAGCCATGATCACAAAAGTTGTAAACTTTTAACAGGTAAAAGTGTTTTAAAAAGTGATTGGCTTGTTGTTGCCTGGTATTTGAGAAAGCACACTTCCTACAAATTATTCTGTGTTTATGAAACACAATGTATAAAAATGTTGTGTTTTAGATGATCCACAAATTTAGTGCCACAGATTCAGCAGTTAGAAAGCATACATTTAGTCCTTTTGATATAAGTATTGCCCAGAGGGCAGACTGTTACTGTTTTGGACAGCAATAGCATAACTTAATTAAATCATTTTTATATAACAGAGTTGAATAAAGAGAAACAATGGGGGCAAGAGAAGCACCATTTATAGGTATACTACTTGGTCCGAGTGCTTTTCATCTTGACCAAAGAATAATAGCTTGCTCTCACCCACACCTCAGCCCTCAAATTCAAACTGGGCAAAACAGCCCAGCCCTGGTTTTGCCATTCATCATGGCATTGCCCTCTGTGGGGTTTTTTTGCAAACCTTCTACTGGGCTTGGGCTTTATAGGGCTAAAGGGAGGTGCTTTGGAAATATGATACCAAATAAGTCTCAGGAATGTTACACCAGTTACACACTCCCCAAACCCTCAAAGCTTTCTAAGAATGTCAGTCACTGAGGCTGCCCTCAGGCAGGCAGGAACTTGGATTTCCACCTCAGAGACCTTCTCTCAGTACTTAAGACATGTTATCAGGGGGCTCAGCCCCTAGAGAAAGGCATCGTGTTTGGTAAAGCAGAGGGTCATTGAAAAAGAGGAAGACCCTCAAGGAGATGGATTGACACAGTGGCTACGACACGGGCTCAAGCATAGCAACTATTGTGAGGATGGCGCAGGACTGGATAGTGTTTTGTTATGTTGTACATGGGGTGCTATGAGTCCAAACCGACTAAGGACACCTAACAACGACAACCACCTCCAAAGTAGACCAGTTACAGGTGAGGAACTTGCACCGCTGGGAACAGTTTCCTTCCCCAGGGGAAAGCCAGCCAAGAGAGGCTCTGATTCAGGAAAGTTACGGGAAAACAGAGACGTTTCTAGACTATGGTTGCGCGGGCAGGAAGGGGAGGAAGGTGTGGTCGGGGGAGGATGACCATAGGAGATGGCGCCCCTGGGAGGGGCGTGTCCGGCTGGAAGGACGTCTCCAGGTATCTGGAACTCAATTTCTCTGGCCAGTTCCCTACGGCGTGACCCAAGAGCTGCTGCCCTAGAGTAACACAGTTTTGTCTTGTTTCTTGGCAGAACCAAAGTGCTCAAAGGGATCCACCGGTGGGCGTTTGGAGGCGGGTGTGCGGCTGAAGGCTGACTGTTGCTCACCTCTTTCAGGTGACTGCGATACCGGGCTGAAGGTGAAGTGGGGCTGGGCCATGGGCGGCTGTGGCTTTGCTTACCTTGGCCTCTGCTTCCTGCTGCTCGGAGACCCTGGTGTGGCCAGGAGCACAAGCGACCCTGAGTTTCCCCAACCGAAAGGAGGGGGGTCGCGGCGCCACTGCACCGGTGGAAACGTTGCCAGGTGAAAGCCCCAGGTTTTGTTCTGCTGACTTGTTATAGCCAATAAACACGAGGCCTACATGGCAGATCAGATCAACCAAAAAACCAAACCCATTGCTGTCCAGGCGATTCCGACTCATAGCGATCCTATAGGATAGAGTGGAACCACCCCATTGAGTTTCCAAAGAGCACCTGGTGGATTCCAACTGCCGACCTTTTGGTTAGCAGCTATAGCACCTAATCACTAGCCACCAAGGTTTCCGGGAGATCAGAAGGACACCCTTATTTCATTGTATCAGGAAAGGAGTAATGCGGCTGCTGTCTCCAAGACTGCTCACAGGCAGCTTGGGGATGTAAACTTTTACAGAGAGCAGACAAGGAAATGCAAATTCATTATGAACATTCAGGATTGACCTTCGGGAAGGCGCTCGCTGGGAGCTTAGGGATGACTATGCATTTTCTTTAGACAAGGGTTTGATCCCCTAGGATGGAGAAAGGGATGAATTTTTCTTCATTAGGAATGTTAAGTTTCCACGCAGAGGTGGGTTGAGGCCACCTATGGCCGGTTGGGTGGTTATCTTGTCAAGGACAATTTCAGAAGAAAGGGCAGCTTATTTCTGCTCTCTGTAGGAGGATAAGCCAGAGGAAGTGTCTCATAGAAGGGTTGGGCTCTGTGGCTGTCTGCCTCAGAGCAGGCCGGCCGTTCCTTGCTCCACTCCAGCAGACGACACGCAGACCCCAGCCCAGAGCCAGGCCTCCGGGGCTCCCTAGAAGTGAGGGCGCCGTGCGCATGCGCTCTAGGGGGCATGGCACCACCAGGGCCTCCAAAGCTGCCGCGTCCTGGGACCGTAAGGGCTGACGCGTGGACCGCCGCCGCCCAGGCCTCTTCATCCTAAGCCCCTGCCCTGCAGTAGAGCTTGCCGGCAGCACCCATGGCGCTGGAGCCCCGCTGGTCCTGATGTGGAGCCCACAGTGGGCCGTCCAGTTCCCAGGGGAGGCGCCTGCTGAGCTGCCTCCAGCTGCTTCGGAGCCGGGAGGCTTGGCCCTCCACTCGGATTCACCTGCGATGCTAGGCTGGTGGCTTGAGATAAGGGAAGTCTACGTGGCTCCCAAACCCAGGTGTGCAGCACAGTCTACCGTGGACATGTTTAAAATACGACTTTCTGAATGCCTTCTGCTGGGCTGAGTGCTTCCTGGGGACCTGCATTTGAGCCAGGAATTCTAGTTCATTTGAGACTTCTGGGGAGTTAACTCCCTTTTGGTGAAGAGTCAGTTATTTTTTCTGTGCAATGGAGAATTTTTTCATGCCTCTAATAAATAAAATGATAGTGGGGAAAGCTACAAATATGACATTGAACTACTTAAAGTTAGGTGATTTGAGTCAAAAAATGAAGGGCATGCCCAGGGTAGACCATTTTTCAGGAACTGAAAGTGTTTTAAGTGATTAATTTCTGGAACGGTGGATTTATTGATGGTTTTTTATCTAAGCATTTTCAGATATATTCTAAATTGCATTTAAATTTAAATAATTCTTATACATTCATAATGTACCTTGCTGCCTTTAAAATATTATTCAATTATTATTTTTTTAATCTTTATTTCTTTGAAATACAGTTTTCAATGGAGTTAGAAAGGAACAAGAGGCCTACTTTAAACCTGGCCAATCCCCAATTTCTTCCACTGCTCCAGTCAGTGCTTTTTGTTGTGTCCTTGCTCATATTTAATTCCTTCTCCACTCATTGTGTGTAGCCCTCCTGCTCAGGCTTTTACATGTTTATATAATTCAGTTAATTTTTATGTATCAAAACCTCTGAGTCCTAGAATTTCTATATTCTCTAAGAAAGTCCCTAGAAGGTAAACATGAGCAAGACACAGTTTAAAAAAAAAGAAAGAAAGAAAGTAAAACGGTTTCATTCGATTGGGTCAAAACAAATTGTCATGATGCTGGGACAAGATGATAGAACCCAGAGCTCCAGTTTATAGTCTTTTTATTATGTGATGTGAGCTTGGTCAGGAAAAGGTGTGTCTCTTTGTCATGGTTTAAGTACATAATATTTTCTGAGCCTTGTTCCCTCATCCAGGCTGAACACAACAACTTAACTGTTTCAGTTACCTCTGGTGTCATCTCAGTGACCAAAGTATTTGGAAAGTTTAGGACCACTAATCAGGAATTAAGGAGCCCTGGAAACCCTGTTGGTATAGTGGTTAAGTGCTACAGCTGCTAACCAAGAGGCTGGCAGTTCGAATCCACCAGGCGCTCCTTGGAAACTCTATGGGGCAGTTCTACTCTGTCCTACAGGGTCACTGATGAGTCGGAATCAACTCGACAGCAGAGGGTGGTGGGTGGTGCAGTGGTTAAAGTACTTGGCTGCTAACTGAAAAGTCAGCGGTTCAAAGCCATCGGCCACTCCATGGGAGAAAGATGAAATCTACTGCTGTAATGATTTTTTTAAGGATTAGTCTTGGAAGCCCTAAGGGGTAGTTCTAGCTCTGGCTGGACTATTCTCTTCTCCCATTGGGCCTTAGTTTTCTCACCTGTCAAATGAGAGAATTGGACTAGGAGAACCTTAAAGCCTTTTGTACTCCTTGGCTTCAGGTGCCTGTGGTGGAGAGCCCGGGCAAATTCAATCACATTTAACACTGAACCCCAGAAGTAATGGATCAAGATTCCTTAGTACACTGGACTACCAAAGCCACAAAAAAATAATTTGCACAGGTATGAGCACTTGTTATTTGTGTTGTTGTGTTAGTGTACGAATTAGAACAGGGTACAGATATATATATCTCAACTGCTAACCAAAAGGTCAGTGGCTCAGAAACCACCATATGTATATATGGGCCCTGGTGGCGCAGTGGTTGAGTGTTTGGCTGCTAACCAAAAGGTCAGCATTTCAAATCCACCAGCCACTCCTTGGAAACCCTGTGGGGCAGTTCTGCTCTGTCCTATAGGGTTGCTATAAGTCGGAATTGACTTGATGGCAAAGGGTGTGTGTGTATATATATATATGTATATATATATATACATATATATATATATACACACAGAGAGAGAGAATACTGCTGACACTAAGAGGGCCTATAATTATAATTCTGTTTAAAAGACATTTTTCCCTCTAAAGCTCTATTTCCATTCAACTGGGATTAGGGTGTGGGTAAATAGCAGCTCTCATACTGAGTGGAGGTGATTTAGGCTGGTGGGTCCACTAGGTCAGAAAATAATTATTTAGTAGGCCCTGCTTTGAAAAGTAGAGCTTTGGGTATGAAGCGAGTGTTACAGTGTGAAGAGCCCTCCCTGAAGGAGAATCTGCTCTTGTCACGTTCTTAATCCATTTCTTCTGATTCTATAAAAAGTACCAACCAACTCTTTGCAGCTTCCCAGGATGCGGACACTCTGTAGAATAGCTGTTTTTGTCTAGTCTCAGTTAAGTTTTTCTTGTGTGCAAATAATCATTGAGTTCTAGCAGAAAACAACCACCTCCTTAGTGTGAAGGAAAAAAAAAAAAAGCCTTTCAAGAAGTTTTCCTCCGGAAAGCCTCAAAGTATTGCTGGTAAGGGCTTTGGTATATTTGATTGTTTCATACTATCTAAAAGCATGAATACTTTTTGTACGCTGTCAGCGTGAACCTTTGAGGGTGGAGATTTGGTACCTCAGATGTTATCACATGATTTCTTTGAGGATCTCAGGGCTGGCTAAGTGCTTTCATGAAGTGATTTGTAGAAACCCATGTGCAGAACTCCTCAAGTAGCCTTTTCATTTTTAAAAAGCGTCTGGTGTGGGATAATGAGATTTTTCTTGGGAAGACACATAGTAGGAACCTACATTACTTTTTCTCTGCCCCCTAAAATCTATTTAAAATAACAAACATTAGATCAGCTGTTAGGCCCACTTACTGTTTTTTTTTTTTTTTGAAGAATTGGTTAGTGAGTGCAGTTAATACTCGCTTTTCATCGCTAGGCATTACATAAAACTCACTTTCTTTTTTGAAATAGGGTGATTTCTTTTGATCAGAATTGTCTGAAGCATTAGCCATTAAATGTCCAATAATATAGTTATACAAACAAATTTTATGACTGTCGGTAGGGAGGAAATATTAGTATGTTAGTTTATTATGGTTATTACACTAAATTGGTCTTCCTAATTTGACTTATTAATTCTTTCCTAAGGAGCTCTGGTGGTGCAACAGTTAAGCCCTCAGCAGCTCACTGAAAAGTTGGCGGTTTGAACCCACCCAGTGGCTCTGTGGGAGAAAAACCTGGCAATCAGCTTCTGTAAAGATTACAGCCAATCCGAGAAACATCTCATAACAAGGATGAATCTGGAGGGCATTATGTTGAGTAAAATAATTCAAACACAAAAGGACAAATATTGTATGAGGTCACTATTATAAAAGCTGAAGAAAAAGTTTACACATGTTAAAAACAATCTTTGATGGCTATGAGGAAGGGGAGGAAAAGGGAGAGAAAGTCACTAACTAGATAGTAGACAAGTGTCAACTTTGGTGAGGAGAAAGACAACACGCAATGTAGGGGAAGTCAGTACAACTTGACCAAAGCAAAGTTATAGAAGCCTCCTAGACGTACCCAAACACCTTGAGGGGCTGAGTTAGTAGGGTTGAAGGCTGGGGACCATAGTCTTGGGGACATCTACGTCAATTGGCATAACACAGTACATAAAGAAAATGTTCTACATCCTACTTTGGTGAGTATCAGCTGGGGTCTTAAAAGGCTTCGAGCAGCCATCTCAGATACATCTACTGGTCTACAGGGATCGCAATAGAGAGTCCTGGACAGAGCCGGAGAAAAACGTAGAACAGAATTCAAATTCACAAAAAAGACTGGACTTACTGGTCTGACAGACTGGAGGAACCCCCAAGACTATGGCCCTCAGACATCCTGCTAACTCAGAACTGAAGCCATTCCTGAAGCCCACTTTTCAGACAAAGATTAGACAGGCCTGTAAAACAAACAGAGCCCTGGTGGCACAGTGATTAAGGTCTCGGCTGCTAATCAAAAGGTGGGCAGTTCAAATCCACCAGCTGCTCCTTAGAAACTCTATGGGGCAGTTCTACCCCGCCCTATAGGGTCGCTACGAGTTGGAATCGGCTCAACGCCAATGGGATAAGACAAACAGTAACACACATGAAGAATGTGATTCTTAGTTCAATCAAATATACAAGACCAAATGGGCAACTGCTGCCCAAAAGCAAGACAGGAACGCAGGAAGGGACAGGAAAATTGGACAAGAGGACATGGGGAACCCCCTGGTGGAAAGTACTGTCACATTGTGGGGATTGCAATCAATGTCACAAAACAATTCCTGTATAAATTTTGAATAAGAAACTAACTTGCACTGTAAACTTTCACTCCCCCCCACCCCAAAAGAAAGCAAAACCAAACCTGTTGATTCCAACTCATAGTGACCCTATAGGACAGAGAAGCACTGCCCCATAGGGTTTCCAAGGAGTGGCTGGTGGATTTGAACTGCTGACCTTTCAGTTAGCAGCTGTGCTCTTAACCACAGCACTGTCAGAGCTCCAAGCACAATAAAATTATATGTATTTAAAAAAAAAAAAAAGATTACAGCCAAGAAAACCTTATGGAGCAGTTCTAGTCTCACATAGTCACCACGAATTGAAATCAACTCCATGGCACCTACCAAAAATAAACTCCTTTCTAAGTTTATTTTTAACATCCAGTAGCTGGGTGTGTTCTTCATTTTTTTTTTTTTTTTGTTCCAAAAACAAGCCATTAATTTACAAATGAAAAATGAGCAGAGCCTATGTCTCACCATATTGGTCACTCTCTTGAGAAGAGTCTAAGTGGAAAAACAAGTGTGCCCATGTGCGTACCCCTGTCCACACATGGACATACAGCAAACACATTTAAAAAAGCTATGGTCGCACTATCTTTGGCTTCTAATGGCCATGATTAACTGCAAAGTCAGCATTTCTGCACGATATTCTCTCCTGTAGTTAATTTGATCCTGTGGATAGCTTTGGATAATCACAGGCTTGGTGACATTTGCTTTCAGCTATGGTTGTGTGTGATGTCCTATGGTTGCCATGAGTTGGAACTGACTCAACGGCAACAGGTTTGTCTTTTTTTTTTTTTTTATGGTTATGCGTGGAATTAAAAAGAACACTTTTACTCTAATAACTACATAGCTTTTATATCTAAGTCTATTACTTTTCATTTTAAGATGTGTCTATTAAATTTTGATGCCGTAAAGCCTCACATAATCTAAGATTTTTGTACATGCAAATAAGTGAAGAGCCTAAGGCTTCATGTTGGTGCAAAGATAGAATGTTTGGGATATTCAGAATTTATGTTAAGTTTAAAGTTTCTGAAACAGGAAGTCATATTATGAAAATTGCCAGTTTTCAACTCAATCTATAGCCTTTTCACAGTGCTTAAGCTAGAAGGAAAAGACAAGGAGCAGTTATGTGGGAGACATTCTGGCTCTTCCTACTGTGATACAGGAGGAAATGAGATCTCACCTGAGGATGCACTGGTCCTACAACTGGAGCTTGCAAAGGGACAAGGAAAATTTGTTGACATGCTGATTTTCAGCAAAAACTCCTAGAACCGTAGCAAGTATTAGCCAACAGTGAGATACCTTAGACCAGCAAAAGAAAATCCATGAGCAAATGAACCTGATGACACTCCAGGACTGCGTGCTCTTTGCCATTTTGAACCCAATGTGTTTTCATAGCTTGCAGGAGGACAGCCAGTGTTATTCTGAAACTCACCTACAGGGTCTACAGAACCAGGTCAGAAACCATCTCCAGAAGTTATACTCTGTGCATAGGGTTGAAGCTAATGCAAAAGTGATTGATGTTGAGAAAAGAGCACTAGACTGTGGTCTCTGTGAAAGTGATGAATTTTGCAGTTTCCCAGAGAGACCACCACAGTGTGAAAAACACCTGCTGGTTTTCTCCAAGTTTCTGAATGTTCCACAATCACAGATCAGATTTTTCAGGTGAAATATTATAATTTTATCCATTATAATTAGTGATCTGAAGATATGTCCGTAAGGCAGAGGGCTGTATTCCCTAAAGTTGTTGAAGTAATTATGACTTATAAGTTCAATTTTATTTGGGTAAAAAAAAAAAAAGTTACTGTAAAATATTTCAAATTAATTTTTAAATGATAAAAGATGAGCAGCCTGGTAATTTTTATTTACCAAAAATACGCTGGTTGAAAAATAGTGTAACCTCAACAACCTTTGGAAGTTCCTGAGTGGCGCAGATGCTTAAGCGCTCAGCTACTAGCTGAAAGGTTGGCGGTTGAACCCACCGACAAGCACCTCAGAAGATGGGCCTGGCAATTTGTTTCTGAAAACTCGCAGCTTTGAAAACCCTATGGAGCAGTTCTACTCTGCACATGCGGGGTGGGGTCCCATGAGTCGGAATCTACTTGAGGAATCAACAACAACAACAACTACGAATAACCTCCTAGGTGCAGATTTGCAAACAGAGTGCTTCTAAACTCAGTTGGTATTTCCAGTTCTAAATTTCTTTCTCTTTCTATAATTTAAAGAGAACGGTACATAATTTCCTCAAAATGAACGAACAGACTCAACATTAAACTGCCCTTATGTCATCTATATTTTGGTGACTTACAATGTGATGATTGTACTTTTCAGGATAGAGAAGAATGCATTGAATCTCCAGATATACGTGGGGGAGGGATAAAATTGTCTCAGCACTCAGGTAATCTATGAAGTGTCTGTTTTTCATAACAATGTAAGAAAGGGTAATAATAACAGGCATGAATCGGATCACTGGAGACTTTTTCAAACATGCATGTGTGCACACACACACGAAGGAGCTCCAGCACTCAGGCCCTTAATTCTTAGCTGTACAAGGATTAGTAATTTCTCAATTTCCTGGGGGAAAATGCTAGTTCCACGTTGCCTTCCTCTTACTTCTCGGTACTCTTTTGGGAATTCCCCTATCATCTTGCCTGTGAGTTCTCAGCAAACACAAAGATATTTTAATAATGATCAAGACAGAACGTAATTTAGAAGGTAAATTGGATGCAAAAGCGTCATACAATGCATTTGAAAGCCGAAAAGACTTGAGTTCGGTTGTTTGGGTTTCCTTGATGCTTCTTCTAATTAATACAGGTAACTGACCCAGCTTTAAAAAAAAAAAAAAATAGGACTAGTTTGCCATTAAGAAGGAACTCCATCATAGTTGATGGCAGAAAATTCATTATCGTGGTTAAATTCTATACTGTTTTCTCCCTCGGGCAGAGTCCATTTCCAGGCGATAGAAAAGGGGAGTGGAAGGGTGTGGTCAGCCCGGAGTGCCTTATTCTGTGGGATGGGCTCACGGAAGAGAATCAGGGGGCTCCTGCTTCCGCTTCTCACTTCAAGGCCTTAGCTTTTCATCATCCCTCTCCATCGTTAGTTGGTAGGAAGAACGGAGATGATTCGGGATGGGAAACTGCAAATGTGAGGGAGAAGTTCATTTCCATTAGAGAAGAGAAGGCTAATAGATGACTTGGTTACCATCTTTAAGTTTATGAGAATTTTTATTGAGATTTGTATTGGAAAAGTTGTTGATTGAAAACTCACCAAAACCAAACTCGTTGCTGTCCAGTAGATTCTTACTCATAGCTACCCTATAGGACAGAGTAGAACTGCTCCATAGGGTTTCCAAGGAGTAGCTGGTGGATTTGAACTGCCAACCTTTTGGTTAGCAGCTGAGCTCTTAACCACTGTGGCACCAGGGCTCCTGACTGGAGATAAAAACCTGAAAATGTGAGCTGAGATAATTGACGCATTGAGGATCCTATGATTCTTTTTCTATTTTATCAACCAAAGACCTGGGAGTCATCTGACTACTAGTCCTTTTTGAGAGTGAACCCCTATTATCATTTCAGCCTGTTGCCTGATTCGGTTAGGTTGTTCAGCAGGCTGTGTCTGCAGCTTTTGGAGTCCTGCCTGAACTTGGAAGTGTACTTCATTTGAATCGAGATACATTTAGAGGAGTTCATTGGAATTTACACTATGGTTCGTGCACAAATTTTTGCATAAAAAAAGATCGGTGTTTGTGGTTCAGAAATTATTCTTGCTTTTGTTTTTTTCTTCCTTCCCTCTGGCTAGTCTTCTTTCAGACTAGTTAATAATGTTAGAATCTGTTGGTTAAAAAGACAATAAGAAACAAAAAAAGCTATGGATCTTCATAATTCAGCCATTGTACTTGCTAGAAATATTTGAAAAGGGATTGAGTTTGAGGAGAAAAAAACTTAATCTGCTCAAAATGACACTTAAAAAATTTTTTTTCATCGCGTATTTATTTTTGTTGTGGTACAAATACATATAACAACATATTTGACATTTCAACAGTTTTTTACATAACAATTGAATAACAATTACGTTCATCATGTTGTAAAACCATCACACTATCCTTTTCTAAAATTTTCCATCACTATTAACAGAAACTCAGTGCCCCCCAAGCCATGACTCCGCTTGTCCCATCCCTTCTGCTCCTGAAAACCACTAATAAACTTTGGTCTCAATACATTTGCCAATTCTAGATATTTCATATAAGTTGAATCATACAATATTTGTCCTTTTGTGACTGACATTTCACTTAGCATAGTGTTTTCAAGGTTCGTCCCTATTGTAACATGTATTAGGACTTCATTTCTCTTAAGACTGAGTGATATTCCATTGCAGGTACATACCACATTTTGCTTATCCATTCATCTCTTGATAGACATTTAGGTTTTTTCCACCTTTTGGCTATTGTGAATAGCGCTGCATGAATATTGGTGTACAAGTATCTGTTCGCATTGGAGTAGAATGACTGGATCATATAGTAATTCTATGTTTAACTTTTTGAGGAACTGCCAGTTTTCCATAGCGGTTGCACCATTATACATTCACACTTCACATCCTTGCCAACAATTTTTATTTCCCATTTTTCTGATCATAGCCATCCTAGTGGGGACGAAGTGTTCTCTCACTGTGGTTTTGATTTGCATTTCCCTAACGACTAATGAGAGTCCCTGGGTGGCGCAAACAGTAAAGTGCACTTGGCTCCTAGCTGAAAGGTTGGCAGTTCGAACCTACCCAAAGGTGCCTTGGAAGACAGGCCTGGCAATCTGCTTGCAAAAGCTCACAGCCTTGAAAACCCTATGGAGCAGTTCTTCTCTGCACAGATGATGTCATAAGTCAGAACAACAATGACTAATGATGTTGAGCATTTTCCATTTGCTTGCAGGCCATTCATATATCTTCTTTGATGAAACGTCTATTCAAGTCCTTTGCCAATTTATTTATTTATCTGTACTTTAGATGAAGATTTACGAACAAACTAGTTTCTCATTAAACAGTCAGTACACATATTGTTTTATGACATTGGTTAACAACCCCACGACATGTGAACACTCTCCCTTTTAAACCTTGGGTTCCCTATCACCAGCTTTCCTGTTCTCCCCTGCCTTCTAGTCCTTGTCCCGGGGCTGGTGTGCCCCTTCAGTCTCGTTTTGTTTTACGGGCCTGTCAACTTTTTGGCTGAAGGTTGAACCTCAGGAGTGACTTCCTTACTGAGCTGAAAGGATGTCAGGGACCATACTCTTAGGGTTTCTCCATTCTCTGTCAGGCCAGCAAGACTGGTCTTTCTTTTTGACTTAAAATTTTGTTCTATAGTTTTCTCCAGGTCTGTCCAGGACCCTCTGTTGTGATCCTTGTGAGAGCAGTCAGTGGTGGTTGGTAGTAGCCAGGCACCATCTAGTTGTACTGGACTCAGTCTTCTGGAGGCTATGGTAGATGTGGTCCATTAGTCCTTTGGACTAATCTTTCCCTTGTATCTTCAGTTTTCTTCATTCTTCCTTGTTCTCGAAGGTGGGAGATCAGTGGAGTATCCTAGATGTCTGCTCATAGGCTTTTAAGACTCCAGATGCTACTCACCAAAGCAAAACATAGAATATTTTCTTATTGATTCTCCTTTGTAGGAGACCTTTCTTTTATCCCTGGCTGCTTTTAAAATTTTCTCTTTATCTTTGGTTTTGGCAAGATTGATGATAATATGTCTTGGTGATTATCTTTTTGGATCAATCTTAAATGGGGTTCGATGAGCATCTTGGATAGATATCCTTTCGTCTTTCATGATGTCAGGGAAGTTTTCTGCCAACAGAGCTTCAACTATTCTCTCTGTGTTTTCTGTTATCCCTCCCTGTTCTGGGACTCCAATCACATGCAAGTTATTCTTCTTGATAGAGTCCCACATGATTCTTAGGGTTTCTTCCTTTATTTAAATTCTTTTATCTGATTTTTTTTCCGGCTATATTGGTGTCAATTCCCTGGTCCTCCAGATCTCCCACTCTGCATTCCAATTGCTCAAGTCTGCTCCTCTGACTTCCTACTGCATTGTCTAATTCTGTAATTTTATTGTTAATCTTTTGGATTTCTGAATGCTCTCTATGGATTCTTGCAGCTTATTAATTTTTCCACTATGTTCTTGAATAATCTTTTTGAGTTCTTCAACTGCTTTATCAGTGTGTTCCTTGGCTTTTTCTGTAGATTGCCTTTTTTCATTTCTGAGGTCATCCCTGATGTCTTGAAGCATTCTGCAAACTAGTTTTGTATATTCTGTATCTGGCAATTCCAGGATTGTATCTTCATTTGGGAAAAATTTTCGTTCTTTAATTTGGGGAGTTGTAGAAGCAACCATGGTCTGCTTCTTTATGTGGTTTGATATCGACTGCTGTCTCTGAGCCATCACTAAGATATTGTAGTGATTTATTCTATATTTGCTCACTGAGTCTTATCTTGTTTTGTTTTCTTTCAATATACGTAGATGGACTACTAGATTGAGCTGTCTTAATTGTTATAACCCTTGACTCACTTATGTCCTATTACCCGCTGGTTTGGGCTGTTAACCAGAT
Source organism: Loxodonta africana (assembly GCF_030014295.1). Lineage (NCBI taxonomy): Eukaryota > Metazoa > Chordata > Mammalia > Proboscidea > Elephantidae > Loxodonta > Loxodonta africana. The sequence goes on along the minus strand of NC_087345.1, from coordinate 168,412,890 downwards.
ATATAAGCCTAAGAGTCCATTCACTATTCTTGAGTAGAATCTGATTTTGTGTCACCAAGTGTGTGGTGCAGACTGTCACCTATCCACCTTGAGAAGTAGTGGTGATAGTTGTGTGTACCAGATTCTAGTAGCAGTAGGGGTTCACACTCCAGGGGGTGCAGAATGCTGACAGGCTTCTCCCAAGTGCCAGTGAGATAGGTGTGTCTCTATTGCTAAAGCACTTTGGTGGGTGGGCTTTGCAGCTGTACCCTAGGCACCCAATGCAAGTACCTCTACAGATTGGTAGGTGTCACCCTCCTTAGATCCCTAAGGCAGGAGGCTAGGTAGTCTGGGGGGAGCTTCAACCCTCAGTTCCCTGTTGTGGGTCAGTGAGGGCTCTGTTGAATATGCAGAGATATCAGACCTGGGAAACTTGTCTTTCCAGTAATCTGCTAAAACAATTACAGTCAGATCCCTATCAGAATTGCCTTTGCATTATAATAGCCACCTTGTTCCGTGTAGAGATGAAAGCCCAAGACTGTGGATCACATATGCTTGGCTGGAGCTGGTTCTGTGTTTTTAGTCCAATTAGGGAAGGATTTTTGGTCCCTGGGTTTTTTGTAGCTGCTTCTCTCTGACCAGGAGAATGGGTTAGGAAAAGACCAAAAAAAAAGAAAGAAAGAAAGAAAAACTGCAGCGCAGTTCACTCTCTGGCTCAGGAAATTCCAATATTAATGAAGCCGCCTGGGAAGGGGAAGGGAGGGTTCAGATAAATAGGAGAGAGTAGCACCCCGGAATATAGACAAAGTTACTTATCTTGCTTGGGATGACTGTTTTATCTGAGATTCCCGAAGGGCACGTCGACTGTGTGCGCTGGCTGGGTAGAGATTGCTCCCGAGGGCCAAGTCCGCCTCCCCTCCCGTGCTTGCACTGTCTCAGAAGCCATGGTTAGTTCCTCCGTTCCCAGTCCAAAGCCCAGCACCAAGGTTCCCCAGCTGGGACGCCACACTCCCAGCTCCAAAACCAGTCGCTGCCTCCCAGTGACTTCTCCTCCTGTCAGCCACATTGCTGCGCTGCCTGCGTGCACTGGCTGGGCTTCCCCTGAGGTCAATTCTGTGGGCTAGGGCTGCGTCCGGTCTTTGTGCTGTCACAGGATGCCGTGCTTAGCTCCCCTGTGCCCAGTCCAAAGCCCGGCGCCAAGGTTTCCTGGCTGGAACGCTGGCTCCAGGCTCCGAAAACAGTCGCTGCTTCCCTGTGGTTGTTCGTTCTCAGTCTCTGTCACTCAGGTCAACTCTTTAGATCTGTGTTTGATGGTCAGGGTTCGTAGATTGTCATGTATGTGATTGGTTCACTTGTTTTTCCAAGTCTTTGTTGCAAGAGGGATCCGAGGTAGCTCCTACCTAGTCAGCCATCTTGGCCCCGCCCTCAAATATTTCCTTTATATACTATGTTATGCCAATTGAGCTAGATGTTACCCGAGACCATGGTCCCCGCAGCCCTCAGCCCATCAATTCATTCTCTCAGGGAGTTTGGATGTGTCTACGGAGCATCCATGACCTTGCCTTGTACAAGCTGTGCTAGCTTTCCCAGTATTGTATACTGTCTCACCCTTCACCAAAGTTACCTCTTATCTATTGCCTAGTGTTTTCGAATCCCTAACCCTGCCCTCCCTCATAACCATCAAAGATTGTTTCTTATTGTGTGTAAACCTTCTCATGAGTTTTTATAGTAATGGTCTCATACAATATTTGTCCTTTTGTGATTGACTTATCTCACTCAGCATAATGTCCTCCAGATTCATCCATGTTATGAGATACTTCACAGCTTCATCGTTGTTCTTCATTGTGTGTATGTACTACAGTTCGATTATCCATTCATCTGTTGATGGGCAACTAGGTTGTTTCCATCCTTTTGCTATTGTGAACAATGCTGCAGTGAACATGGGTATGCATATGTCTATTCCTGTGATGACTCTTATTTCTCTAGGATATATACCTAGGAGTGAGAATGCTGAATCATATGGCATTTCTATTTCTAGCTTTCTAAGGAAGTGCCATATCGTATTCCAAAATGATTATATCGTTTTGCATTTCCACCAGCAGTGCATAAGAGTTTCAATCTCCCCACAGCCTCTCCAACATTATTTCCTGTTTTTTTCGATTCCTGCCAGTAATGCTGGGGTGAGAGATGAGATGGTATCTTCTTGTGGTTTTGATTTGCATTTCTCTGATGGCTAGTGATAGTGAGCATTTCCTCATGTGTCTGTTGGCCACTTGAATGTCTTCTTTGGTAAAGTGTCTGTTCATATTCTTTGCCTGTTTTTTAAATTGGATTATTTGTCTTTTTGTTGTAGAGGTGTTGGATTTTTTGTAGGTTTATAGTTTTTTTTTTTATAGAGATTAGACCTTTGTCTGATTTGTAATAGCCAAAATTTTTTTCCAGTCTATAAATTTTCTTTTTATTCTTTTGGTGAAGTCTTTTGATGAGAGTGTTTAATTTTTAGAAGATCACAGTTATCTAGCTTATCTTCTGGAGTTTGTGTGTTGTTAGTTGTGTTTTGTATTTTGTTAATGCCGTGTATTGGGGCCTCTAGCATTTATCCTATTTTTTTTTCTTCTATGAACGTCATAGTTTTTGGCTTTATATTTAGGTCTTTGATCCATTTTGAATTAGTTTTTGTATTTGGTGTGAGGTATGGGTCCTCTTTTTTTTGTGTGTGGATGGACATCCAGTTTTGCCAGCACTGTTTGTTAAAAATGGTCTTTTCCCCATTTGATGGACTTTGGACCCTTGTCAAAGATCAGGTGACCATAGGTGGATGGATTTACATCTGGGTTCTCAATTCTGTTCCTTTGGTCAATGTATCTGTCATTGTACCAGTACCTGGGTATTTCGACTGCTGTAGCTGCATAGTAGGTTCTGAGGTCAGGTAGTGTGAGTCCTCCTATTTTATTCTTCTTCTTCAATACTGCTTTACTTATCTGGGGCTCCTTCCCTTTCCATATAAGTTCATGATAAGTTTTTCCATCTCTTTAAAGAATGTTGTTGGTATTTGGATCGGGATTGCATTGTATTTGTAAATTGTTTTGGGTAGAATTGTCATTTTCACAATGTTGAGTCGACCTATTCATGAGCATGATATGTATTTCCGTTTACGTAGATCTCTTTTGGTTTCTTGCAGTAGTGTTTTGTAGTTTTCTTTGTATATGTCCTTTACATCCCTGGTTAGATTTATTCCTAATTATTTTATTTTTTTAGGGTCTTTTTTAAAAATGGTATTGTTTTCCTGATTTCCTTTTCATAGTTTTCTTTCTTGATATATAGATATCCAGCTGATTTTTGTATGTTTATCTTGTATCCTGCTCTTCTGCTGAATCTTTGTATTAGTTCCAGTAGTTTTCTCGTGGAATCTTTTGGGTTTTCTATGTATAGTATCATATCACCCACAAATAGGGACAGTTTAACTTCTGCATTACCATTTTGGGTGCACTTTATTTCTTTTTCTTGCCTTATTGCTCTAGCTAGAATGTCCAACACAATGTTAAATAGGAGTGGTGATAAAGGGCATCCTTGTCTTGTTTCTGTTCTCAGGAGGAATGTTTCAGCCCCTCTCCATTAGCAATGATGTTGGCTGTTGGTTTTGCATAGATACCTTTTATTACGTTTAGAAATTTCCCTCCTATATCTATTTTATTGAGAGTGTTTATCAGGAATGGATTTTGGACTTTGTCGAGTGCCTTTTCTGCATCAATTGAGATGATCATGTGATTCTTTTCTTTCCTTTTATTTATGTGGTGGATTATGTTGATCAATTTTCTAATGTTGAACCATACTTGCATACCTGGTATGAATCCTACTTGGTTGTGGTGTATTATTTTTTTGATACGATGCTGAATTCTATTGGCTAGAATTTTGTTGAGAATTTTTGCATCATATTCATGAGAGATATTGGTCTGTAATTTTCTTTCTTCGTGATGCCTTTGTCTGGTTTTGGTATCAGAATTATACTGGCTTCACAGAATGATTTTGGCAGTATCACTTCCTTTTCTATGTTCTGCAATAGTTTGAGTAGTACTGGTGTAAGCTCTTCTCTGAACATTTGGTAGAATTCTCCAGTAAATCCATCTGCCTTTGCCCATTTTTTGATTGGATTGTTTGTCCTTTATTGTTGAGTTATAGGAGTTCTTTATATATTCTAGATATTAAACTCTTATCAGATATATGGTTCCCCAAAATTTTCACCCAATCTGTAGGTTGTCTCTTCACTTTATTGATAGAATGATACTTTTTAACTATTTATTTAAAGAAGAGTACACATGGGGTCATCACAAGTTAGAATTGACTCAGTGGCAACTAGCAACAACAATCTTAAGGTTTAATAAGACTCGTTTCTCACTCATATGCTAAACCCAGGCCTACTTCACATCGATTGTGAAAGGAACCAAGAGGGAGATCACAAGTAGTAAATGAAATGTAAAAAGGGATGTAGAGGTTAAGCACACTAATTTATTAGGGTTAGCACAAGGTAAGAAACATCTGGTGTCTCTCCTGCTAAGCTGTACTTTTCAATATTTTGTTTTCTCTTCTTTAATGAGACAGGAGTATTAAACTATTTGCAGTGGTCTGCCCTCATGGTTGTCAGCCATACTCAGCCTTGTGCTTGCTGGCTATTTTACAGACACACCCAAGGCTTTATACTGGATCAAGAATCTTAACCTCTCACTTGGGGTACAGTAAACATTAAACATGAGACTCTAACTGATATGACTTGCCCAGGAGAATAATGGGTTGCAGACATGGAGTTCATCTCAGCCAAGTCTTCTTCTGTTCATCCTATCCTGGGTTAAACCTCAAAATAAAAGGACAGGCACCATGTCCAATAGCATCCATGGAAGATGGACTGATATTTAAGCAACATGGTTTACTATGGATTGACCTCAATTTTACTTTAAAACACAACTGCAGAAACTTTCTCCTCTACTAAAAGTTAACTAACACTGAAGAGGGGTCTGAACTCAGTGGAATTCGAATCGAACAGCTTGAAGGGAGGCACTTCCAGAGCACTGGTATCAGTAGTGCAGTGGAAGTAGATCCCCACCAAGCCCTCAGATTATACCCCAGGAGTCCCAATCAGTTTTGCAACCAAAGCAGAGACTTGCATCTGTGTGATCTTCTCACCCCACTCTCTTTTGGTTGCCTCATGACACAGGGCAGTGACCAGGAATGTAGAAGTGTCAACAGTAATACACTACCAAAATAACTACTGTTCTCCATTTAAGATTAACTCTGTGTCTGACCCTTACCTGCCCAGCTGATCCCACAAGAGGTAGGGCATAGGGTCACCAAAGCTGGTATCATCAAGTTTATTTTCCACCAAGCCATGTAGTCCAAGGGTCCCACTTGTGTCCATGAAGGGCTTTCCTTGGTTTCTGACATTAGTGGGAATGGTATCAATGTAGAACTAATGAACATAATTAAATCTGGTGTAAATTACCGAGACACAGCACTCTCTCTCTGGAGCAGCCAGGGCCCAGGCTGAAGATCTGAAGAACTTTGGGGTTCTTTCCTTTTCTCAATGCACCCCTTGCTATTTTGGAGACAGCCCTAGTGTGAGTATCTTGAGTCTCATCTGGACATCATCAGCAATTTCCACTGCTCTTTCAGCAACCATTTCCATGACAGAATAGTCCATTGGAGTTGTCAGGAACAAATTTTTGTGTTTCAACCTACTTAAATCCAATCAGAAATAAATACAGCTGGTATATTCCAGATTGTTTGCTCAGAAGTATTTTAGATTAACTATGAAAGACATTGCTAACATTGCCTTTGATCTCAAATTGATCCACTCATGTAATAGAGTTAAAATTACTTTAAATCTGTTGGCTCTTGATGAGATGAAGCCATGGGCTGGTGTAAGTCTCCATTCTTCCTTTGAGGCCCATAATGGCACCATGATCTCTGTGTATCTTGATTGTGTATGCAGGAGGATCAATCAGATTTCTCCAGAACATGGGACCAGCATATCTATTTTATGGATTGCCTCCTAACTTTCTTGGAGAATAGAAAAACTCAACTAACTGCAATTGAATTGTTATAGAAGAGCATTGTCTTAGGTTGAGTTCTCTAGAGAAACAAAACCAGTAAAGTGTATAAGTATATATAGAGAGAGCTTTACATCAAGGAAATGGCTCATGTGGTTGCAGGGGCTGGAATGTCCCAAGTTGGTGGGTCAGGCTGGAGGCATCTCCTGATTCACATAGAAGCAGGGGCTAGCAAACCCAAGATCGGCAGGTCAGACAGCAGGGCTCTTGCTCACAGGCTATGAAAACCTACAAATCCCAAGACTGGCAGGCAAGACCACAGGTAAGCTGATAGCTCAAGTCCCAAGAACTGGAGGTCAGATGAACAGGAGCCAGCTGCAGTATCCAGAGCAAGCAACAGCCAGCGAGCCTTGCTGGAGAATCCACCTATATTGGTGCAGGCTACACCCCCAAGGAAAGTCCTTTTCAACTGATTGGCTGCTCACAGCAGATTCCATCACAGAGGTGATCATATTATGTCAGATCTCATCATGGCAGTGATCACATCGTTATATGACTGCCAAACTACGCCATAACTGCCAAATCACAGAGAATCATGGCCCAGCCAAGTTGAAACACAACCTTAAAGATCACAAGCATTATCCAGTGTTTACATATTATGAAATCACCATCTAATAGAACTGTAGTTTTGAAATATATTTGAGCCCTGAATCAATTCCATAAAGCAAAACACATCACTAAATTAGTGTCACAAAAACTATATGCATTTAACTTTAGGTTAAGTCAACATGTAGTGTAGTGGTGTACCACTACCCATTTCAATTTAAATAAAACTCAGGAACACCTTAGCTATGACAAATTGGTACCTCTCATTTGTTATATTAACTAAGGTAATAAAAGGCTTTTATGCACTGAAGTTGGATATAAAAATGAAGTTCAATATCTAAATGCCAAAACTATCCATAATATTGGTTATGCTGATGTTTATTTTTATTCCCATTTATTTACACTTTTGACTTTTTTTTCTTTTTAGAAATATTTTGGACTTTCAAACATTCGGCTATGCTTTTGTTATTTCCTTGTTCTTAGCACCCTCAAGAATTCTTGCCTTTGCTATTGGCTTTTACATATACTTCATTTCCTTTGCATCTTGCCCTCCCTGTAAGTCAGTCTCTAGAAGCTAGTATATATAAAAAAAGGTAGTTATAATTGCCATGATTTTTTTCTTTCTACTGACTCTTCCCTATAAAATTGCACTGCTTCTTTAAAAATTTATAAAAATCACAAGTTTGTCATAAGGGTAGGACTTTGGAAAAAGTTAAAAAGCAAATATGTCACTTTGACGACTAAGATGCTCCTGACCCAAGCTGTGGTCTTTTTGATCACCTCCTATGTATGCGAGGGCTAAGTAATGAAAAAAAAAGAAGACGAGAGGAATTGATGCATTCAAACTGTGGTGTTGGTGAAGAATATCGAATATACCACGGACTGCCAGAAAAATTAACAAATCCGTCTTAGAAAAAATACAACCAGAATGCTTCTTAGCAAGAAAGAGACTTCATCTTTCTTACTTTGGACACATCATCAGGAAAGACCAATTGATAGAAAAGGAAATTATTTTTCTAACATTTATTTTGTTGTAGTTGTTATGTTGAGAATATACATAGCAAAACATATACCAATTCAAGTTTCTATTTGTACAATTCAATGAAATTAATTACATTTTTCTAGTCGTGCAGCCATTCTCACCCTCCTTTTCTGAATTGTTCCTCCCCCATTAAATAAATTTACTGCTCACTAAGGTTTCTATCTAATCTTTTGAGTTGCAGGTTATCAGTTTGAGCCCATATAAAAAAACAATTTTTTTTTTCCCATATAGATAGTTCTTAAAAGAGCATAATGCTCAAGGCAGGCATTTTTTTTTTACTAGTTTAAGCTAAACTATTGTTAGGTTTTATGAAGATTTCAGGAGGTATTTTTAGTATAAGGTTTAAAGATTATTTCAGGACAATAGTTTCAGGGGTTCATCCAGCCTCTATTGCTCCAGAAAATCTGAAGTCCGTGATAATTTGAAATTCTGTTCTGTATATTCTATAGAATCTTTGATCAAAATGTTCAGTAATGGTAGCAGGGCACCATCCAGTTCTGGTCTCACAGCAAAGGAGGCAGTTGTTCATTGAGGCAATTAGCCACATATTTCAAATTCTCCTATTCCTGACTGTCCTTCTTCTGTTGCTCCATGCAAATAGAGACCAATCATTGTGCCTTGGATGGCCACTTGTAAAGCTTTTAAGACCCCAGGCACTTGTAACATACTAGGAGGTAGAAGAAAAGTACTAAACACATTATTAGGCCAATTAACGGGAATGTCCCATGAAACCACGACCCTAAACCTCCAAACGGAGGAACCAAATCCCGTGAGGTTTATTGTTGCACATAAGCAGCCTCAGCAGCTACTCATGGTCAGGAACTGGAAGGAACATGATTGGAAAATTGGAGACAAGCAAGTATGGGGAAGAAGTATGTGGATAGATCTCTCTGAATGGGCCAAAGAAATGAAGATATTTGTGTCCCATGTGAATGCTCACCAAAAAGTAACCTCTGCAGAGGAGGATTTTAAAAATCAAATGAATAGGATGACACATTCTGTGGAAATTTGTCATCCTCTTTCCCCAGCCACTCCTGTCATTCTTCAATGGGCACATGATAAAATTGGCCATGGTGGCAGGGATGGAAGTTATGCATGGGCTCAGCAACGTGGATTTCCACTCACCAAAGCTGACTTGGCTACAGCCACTGCTGAGTGCCCAATCTGCCAGCAGCAAAGACCAACACTGAGTCCCCAATATGGCACCATGCCTTAAGCCAATCAGCCAGCAATCTGGTGGCAAGCTGATTACATTGAACCACTTCCATCATGGAAATGGCAGTGTTTTTTTCTTACTGGAATAGACACTCTGGATATGGATTTGCCTCTCCTGCATGCAATGCTTCTGCCAAAACTACCATCTGTGGACTTACAGAATGCTTTATCCACCATCATGGTATCCCACACAGCATTGCCTCGGATCAAGGGACTCGCTTCACAGCAACTGAGGTGCAGCAATGGGCCCATGCTCATGGAATTCACTGGTCTTACCATGTTCTCCATCATCCTGAAGTAGCTGGTTTGATAGAACGATGGAATGGCCTTCCAAGCACGCAGTTAGGGTGCTAGATGGCAATACCTTGTGTGGTTGGGTCAATGCTCTTCAGGAAGCTGTATATGCTCTAAACCAGCATCCAATATATGGTGCTGTTTCTCCCATAGCCAGGATTCATGGGTCCAGGAATCAAAGGGTAGAAATGGGAGTGGCACCACTCACTATTAACCCTAGTGACCCACTCTCAAAAAAGTTTTGCTTCCTGTTCCCAAGACCTTATGCTCTGTAGGTCTAGAGGTCTTAGTTCCAGAGGGAGGAATATTCCCACCTGGAGACACATCACTGATTCCATTGAACTGAAAGCTAAGAATGCCACCCGGTCTTTTGGGCTCCTTACGCCTCTGGATCAACAGGCAAAGAAGGGAGTTACCATATTGGCTGGTGTGATTGATCCTGATTATTAAAAAAAAAAAAAAATTTTTTTTCCAGCCTCTACCATCATTGAGCATTTCCTTGATTTAAATCTCTCTCTATGTATATTTATATGCTTTACTGGTTTTGCTTCTCTAGAGAACACAGGATAAGACATCCTGGATGATTTCATCTCAAGATTCTTAACTAATTATATCTGCAAATAAGATACTATTAGTTTTCAAATAAAGTCACAATCTGAGGTTCCAGTGAACATGAAATTTTGGGGGACAGTATTCAACCCATTATAAATATTGATGCCATTCTTTTATTTTGTGTGGGCTAATAAACTTCAAAAACACTGCTAGTCCATTCCTTCTGCTCACACTTCAATAATCATTTTTTGAACACTTATTATGTGTCAGGCACTGGCTATAAGCTTTATATTTATTATTTCTAATCTTCATGTTAACTCTGCTGTTTGGTGCTGTTGAGTTGATTTTGACTCACAATGACCCTGTGACAGAATAGAACTGTCCTATAGGGTTTCCTAGGCTGTAATCTTTACAAAGGGAACCCTGGTGATGTAGTGGTTAAGAGCTATGGCTGATAACCAAAAGGTTGGCAGTTCAAATCCACCAGGCTGTCCTTGGAAACCTTATAGAGAAGTTCTACTCTGTCCTATAGAGTTGCTATGAGTTGGAATCGACTCGAAGGCAACAGGTTTTTTTTTTTTTTGGAATATTTGCAAAAGCAGATTGCCAGGTCTGTTCTCCCACAGAGCCACTGGGTAGTTTTGAACAGCCAACCTTTTGGTTAGCAGCCAAGTGCTTAACCATTGGACCACCAGGGCTCCTTTTAACTCTGTTAGGTGCATAGTCTTTTACTCTTTTACAGTGGTCTGCAGAAGCTAAAGAGCCTTGGTGGTGTAGTAGTTAAGAGCTACGGCTGCTAACCAAAAGGTTGGCGGTTTCCATCCACCAGCTGCTCCTTGGAAACCCTATGAGGCAGTTCTAGTCTGTCCTATAGGGTTGCTATGAGTTGGAATTGACTCGACGGCAATGGGTTTGGCTTTTTGGTTTAGGAAGTTAAATGACTTGCCAAGCTCAGAGCTTGTTCTGACAGAGAGGCTTGATTTGAACCCTGTTTGGCGGTCTCAAAACTTGTGCCCTTTACTTGTATCACTGTATCTCATATGAGAATGTTAAGTGTTCAGAGGTATAAGAGAGCAAAAGGAGGTACTACATTGGGATATCCCTACCTTGGGATTCTAGGGTCTCTGGTCTTGTTCCTATTAACCATGATATGATAACCATGACATGGACATGATAACTGTAAGACTGTTTAAGCCCACTACTTGAAATCCTTCCAGTAGAAACTCAAAAGATATTTAAAAATAAAACATTATAGAAGAACCACCTTGAAAGCTGTAGACTGTGTACAACTTAAAGAATATTGTCAAAGTAATTCAGTTTAGGATATATTTCTGCAGGGCAATCTGGAGCTTGATCTGAACTCCTTCATAGCCAAATGTGAGTAGACCTGATTATAAAATTCCAATGCTTTCTTTATTTATATTTACTACTTGTACAGTTAGGAGTCGATGGCTCCTTAAAATTCTAAGGCAGTTCTTTCTGGGATCTGGTGGTGTGTCAGGGCTACATGGTCATAATATAGGGATTCACATCAAAATTTACCAGCAAAAATCTGTTGAGCAAGAAATCCCAAGTGAACTTTATAAAAGCATGAGGAAAGCAAATGCTGTGCACATGGCATGGATGTGGACTTCTGACATGATTTAGGACATCTTTAAGGAAGTGGCAAGATAAAAATACGGAAGGACTAATTGAGCTCTGCGTACTTCTTGACCATGCCTGATCAGATTGGCGGTCTGTAAACTTGCCAGTACTATGACTGTGCAGTGCCACTTCCTTGGTTTCCATTAGAAATCATCTTGATTTTCTTTGGTATCAGTACCGTTTTCTTTGGTATCAGTACCTAGTAATTTCACCTCACCTGCACTTTAAAGACAGATCACAACCTTAAGGCTAAATTTGATAGAAAGTAGTTGCTAAAGGGACACACATATTATAAATGCCCGAAGCATTATTCCAACTTTATTTTCACGCTGAGGTAGACACATGCTTCGCATTTATTCCAAATGAGAGTTAATTAAATTTTGGAAATACTTAAGGTGCCCCATCAAGTTAGAGTTCTTCTACTGAAGTGATAGAGATTCAGTGGTTTTAGAAGTTCCCTTTATAGCTTTCATTTTTCAAATGTTCACTAGAGATTTTGACATCGTATTACCCAGGCAAACTTGCAGAGGTGAATTTAGATAGCACCGCAATTACAGTTTAACACACTTAAGTTGTAAAAATAATTGAAATTTATTTTAGGGGTGCATTAATATGACTAATTCAATAAGAAAGTGTAAAAATAATTGAACTTTATTTTAAAAGTATGTTAATATGACTAATTCCATAAGAGTACCCCCCCCCAAAAAAACCCCCAGTGCCGTGGAGTCGATTCCAACTCATAGCAACCCTATAGGACAGAGTAGAACTGCCCCATAGAGTTTCCAAGGAGTGCCTGGCAGATTCAAACTGCTGACCCTTTGATTAGCAGCTGTAGCACTTAACCACTAAGCCACCAGGGTTTCCCTCCATAAGAGTATACTATCCATATCTAACTACATTAGAAGAAGGAGAATCTTCAGGATCTAGTCAAGAGATAGAAACCACATCAGTAACATAATGTTATTGTTAGCTGCCTTTGAATCAGCAATGACTCATAGCAACCCCATGTATAACAAAACGAACATTGCCCAGTCCTATGTCATCCTCACAACAGTAGGTATGTTTGAGCCCATTGTTGGGCTCAACCATCTCTTTGAGGGTCTTCCTCTTTTTCGTTGACCCTCTACTTTACCAAGCATGATGTCCTTCCTGATAACACGTCCAAAGCATGCGAGACAAAGTCTTGCCATCCTCACTTCTAAGGAGCATTCTGGTTGTACTTCTTTTAAGACAGATGTGTTTGTTTTTCTAGCAGTCCAGGGTATATTCAATATTTTTCAGCAACACCACAATTCAAATTCAATAAGAAAGTGTAAAAATAATTGAACTTTATTTTAGAGGTGTGTTAATATGACTAATTCAATAAGAGAATACTATCTATATCTAACTGCATTAAAGGAAGGAGAATCTTCACAATTCAAATGCATCAATTCTTCAGTCCTTTTTCACTGTCCAGCTTTTGCATGCATATGAGGCTATTGAAAATACCAAGGCTTGGGTCAGGCACACCTTAGTTATCAAAGTGACATCTTTGCTTTTTAAGATTTTAAAGAGGTCTTTTATAGCAGGTTTGCCCAATGTAATGCGTCATTTGTTTTCTTGGCGGCTGCTTCCATGAGTGTTGATTGTTGATTCAAGTAAAATGAAATCCTCAACAATTTAAGCATTTTCTCCATATAACATGATAATAAAGATAATAGGGAAAGGTGGTTAATTACTAAAAGAGGTAAAGGAAAAGTCTAAACAAGATAGCAGTAACAAAGGTAGAATCTAGGGCAAAGGGAGGAATACAAGAAAAGAACAAACTTGGAAGAGGGCCGCCTTCATTGGAGAGGACGTGGCTGTCACCTGCCAGATGATAAAGAAGTTCATTGAAGTGCCTCAGGCCAGAGCTGGTCCCAGCTGGTGGCCCTGGGCTAGTGAGAAGGAAGTCGCCTGCCAAGGTGCTGACCACAGTTGTTGGAGGGTGAGTGCCACTGGGTCTCTCACATGCCGCTGGCAGCCACGCCATAGGAATAAGAATAAAAGCATACCAGAATCAGGAAGAGAAGCTCCTTCCTCTTGCAATGTCCTTTTCACGCCCTCTACAGAAAAGTTTAAACTTGTGCTAGCAGGCAGAAAATAAATGTTCGTAAGGCCTAGCTCCATGATCAAAAAGCGGGGCAAGGAAGAGTGGATTGCACAATTAGATACCACTTTACACCACTAAGATGGCTATGATAAAAAAGATACAATAAGTGCTGGCAAGTATATGGAGCAATTGGAACCCTCATACACTGCTGGTGGAAATGTAAAATGGAGCAACTGCTTTGGAAAACAGCCTGGAAGTTTCTCAAAAGGTGAAGCATAGAATGACCATGTTGTTTGTTGCCATCGAGTGGAGTCCAACTCATGGCAACCCCACATGTGCAGGGTAGAATTGTTCCACAGGGTTTTCAAGGGGGTGACCTTTCAGAAGCAGATTGCCATGCCTGTCTTCTGAGGCACCTCTGGGTGAGTTCAAACTGACAACCTTTCGGCTAGTAGTCGAGCACTTAACCATTTACATCACCCAGGGACTCCTAGAATTACCATATGACCCAGCAATTCCACCTCTAGGTATAAACCCCTCCCAAATGAAACACATGTCCACACAAAAATTTATACACAAATGTTCATAGCAACATTATTCATAACAGCCAAAAAGTGGAAAGAACCAATTGTCCATCGACTCACTGATAAATGGATAAATAAAATGTAATATATTCATACAGTGGAATATTATTTGGTGATAAAAAGGAAAGAAGCGCTGATACATGCTACAACGTGGATGAACCTTGGAAACATGCTAAGTAAAAGAAGCTCATCACAAAAGACCATATATTGCGTGAAATATACATGAAATGTCCAGAACCGGCAAATCTGTACAGACAGAAAGTAGATTAGTGGTTGCCTAGGGCCAAGGATAAGGGGATAGGTGGACTGGCAGGGTTTCTTTTGGGAGGCATAAAAACCTTTGAATTACACATTTTAAGTAGGTGAATTATGTGGCATGTAAATTATATCTCAATGAAGTGGTTATACAAATTTTTTAAATTAAAAACAGAAGGATGGGCTTGAAGAGGCAATAAATCGAAAGCTCACGCATCTCAAAAGACTTTGGACAATAATGTAGCCATTTTACTATGTTAAATCTCAAAACGTTTTAATGATAAACTGAGAAAAGAATTTGACTCCCAGACTATCGTTTGTTCTACAACACAGTGCTACTTCAAGAGAGTCTGTATCAAAGGATTATCACAACTTCTGTCCAGTCTTTCTAAGAAATGTGCAAAATAAAAATTATTTATCTCTGACTTAGACATGTTAAAGGGGCAAAGTATCAAACGATTTATTAAGGTGAAAAATACAAGTCTGGGTGTGAACACAGCCTCAGGGCTGACTACAAAAACAGTTGATTGGAAAATGTTACCAGTCTGAAGGTGGAAGGGCTGTTTGATGATATGACGGCAGCATTTTGGATTAAGCTACCTAAAAGTTATTTAAGTTTTGATAAATACAGACTTTTTTCCTAATTCAAGAAAAACTCCATTTCTTTTATGCTTTACTCTGGTAGTGCCCCCAAGACACAAATCAACACAGACAACATTCTGGATTTTAATTAGCTTCCCTCTCTGTGAAAATTCACATCCAAGATTGTTTAGTTATAGATTTAATGATCATCCGTAGATTATTTGTAATGGTTTTCTGATTTTCATCTTACCTTCAACACTGTCACTTTCTTCTTTGACAAACCGGGAAATGGAAGCCGTATGGCACGTACTGTAGTAAGATTACTCTTAGCACATGGTTTCTAGTTGTATTTAAAAGGTGCATTTCCTTCCTGGAACAACTGAAGTATAATAACGTATCAGCATTTCTGATTACAGAAAAATTTATTTTTACTTTTTATTTGTAAATAACTTCAAGCTTACAGAAAAGTTGCAAGCATAAGAATCTTACAAAAAAAGTTCACACGCCCTTTACCCAGATTCACTTAACGTTTTACCCCATTTTCTTTATTATTCTCTCTTTTCCCTGAACCATTCGAAGGTAAGTTGCATACGTCATGGCCTTTACCCCTAAGCTTTTCAGTGAGCATTTCCAAAGAATAGTGATAGTCCCTTACTTAACCACAGTACCATTACCAACTTTGGGAAACTTAACATTGATATAATACTTTCATCTAATCTATTGTCTGTATTCCAATTTTGTTAATTGATCCAATAATGCCCCTTATCGCATTTTCCTTTTTTTTCCTCCTCCAGTACGTGGAACCAATCTAGGGTCAGATATTGCATTCAGCTGCCACGTCTCTTTAGCTTCCTTTAACCTGGAATATTTCCATAGATTCTCTTTGTCTTTTATAACACTGATATTTGGCACCTTTGAAGAATACAGTCATGCCTCTTTTTGATACATTTGTCACTTTGGGTTTGTCTGAGATTTCCTCATTATTAGATTCAGGTTATGCATTTGCAGCTGGGATGCTACATAGGTGGTGTTATTCTTCTCTGCATACTTCATCTAGAGACACAAGATACCTCATTGGTGGTATTAATTTTGTTCACCTGGTCAAGGTATAGAAACCCTGGCGGCATAGTGGTTAAGAGCTACGGCTGCTAGCCAAAAGGTAGGCAGTTTGAATCCACCAGGCGCTCCTTGGAAACCCTATGGGGCAGTTCTACTCTGTCCTACAGGATTGCTATGAGTCAGAATTGACTCGATGGCAATGGGTTTGGTTTTTTGTTTGTTGTTGTTGTTTGGTCAAGGTATTGTCCAATATCTCCACTGTATGGTTACTATTTTTTTTTTTTTTCCTTTCAAACTAGTAAGCAATCTGTGAGGAGACACTTGAAATCCATGGAAATGTCCTGCTCCTCATCAAAATTTCCCCCTGGATGTAGCCTTCATTGATGAATCTTGCCGTGACGGTTGGAAAATGCTGACTAGCCAACACTCCATGCCCATTTTCCTGTCAGCACTGGGCTTCTGCCCATGTGCTTCTTTATTTTCTATCAATATGGCTCATGAACTATTCTTTTCAATGGTTTATAATTTATTACTGCACTTAATTATGTCAAGCAAACTTCTAATAGTGGTTATCTCTGGTGAGTGAGATATGGAGAAAAGGGTTACACAAGGAAGATTTTAAATTTTTACTCTACATGTTTTCCTGTGTATACTTTTTTTTTTTTTTAACAGAATGAGGGGTGTGTATCCTTCCCCCCACCTTCTTTTAAACCAAATGAAAAAATAAAAAAGTAAGTTGTGAAAGAAAGAAAATTTCCTCGGAGCACTCCAGAGGCACAGGAAGTATTAATAACACTGCCTTGAGACAGTGACCATTCCTGATGCTCTGCTTTTTGTATAAGACTCTAATATGAGAAAGGCTCATTTTGGACATATAAGAATTGTACATGTAGAAACTGTCGAAATGGCATATCTTTGGCTGTGTATACTTTCACCAAAATTAAAAAAAAAAAAAAAAAGAAATTGGGGGAAAAAATTTTTTTCCACGTATAATTCCAGTGTTGTTAGGTGCGGTCCAGTCTTGCCTGGACCCACAGAGACCCAAGAACAGAACAGTGCCCGGTCCTGCGCCATTCCCACAACCTCCACCGTGCTTGAGCCCATCACTGCGGCCACTGTGTCAGTCCATCTCATTGAGGGCTCTCCTTCCCCTCTCCTACCCTCCACCACACCAAGCATGATGCCGCTCTCCAGGGACCGCCCCCCACCCCCACCAATAGTCCAAAGTAGGAGAGATGAAGCCCCACTATCCCAGCCCCTACGGAGCACCCCAGCTCCACCTCCTCCAAAACAGACCCTCTCGCTCCCCTGGCAGTCCACGACACACCCTACACTCTTTGTCAACACCACAAATCAAAGGCGTCAAATCTTCCTCAGTCCTCTCCACCCACCATCCAGCCTTCCTATGCACTGGAGGCGACTAGAAATGCCATGGCCTAGGTCAGGTGCACCCCAAATATAGGGCCACTTCCCTTTCCATTAAAGTTAATGGTTAGTTTTTCCAGCTCTAAAGAATGCTGTTGGTATCTGGATTGGAATTGCATTGAAATTGTAGATTGCTTTGATAGAACGGAAACCCTGGTGGCAGTAGTGGCTAAGTGCTATGGCTGCTAACCAGAAGGTTGGCAGTTTGAATCCACCAGGCACTCCTTGGAAACTCTATGGGGCAGTTCTGCTCTGTCCTATAGGGTCGCTGTGAGTGGAAATGGACTGGATGGCAACGGTTTTTTTTTTTTTTGGTTTGGGTAGAAGTGACATTTTCACAGTGTTGAGTCTACCTATTCATGAGCATGGCATGTTTTTCTATTTAAGTAGGTCTGTTTTGGTTTCTTGCAGTAGCATTTTGTAGTTTTCTTTGTATAGGTCTTTTACATCCCTGATTAGATTTAGTCCTAAGTATTTTATTTTTTTAGGGACTATTATACATGGTATTGTTTTCCTGATTTGCTTTTTGTCATTCCCTTTATTTTGGGGGGGGGGTTTATTGGTATATAGGAATCCAACTGATTTTTGTATTTTATCTTGTATCCTGCTCCTCTGCTGAATCTTTCTATTAGTGCCAGTAGTTTTCTTGTGTAGTCTTTTGGGCTTCCCTATGTATAGTATCATATCTACCTGAAATAGAGACAGTTTTACTTCTTCCTTACCAATTTGGAAGCCCTTTCTTTCTTTCTTTTTTTTTTTTTGCCTTATTGCTCTAGCTAGGACTTCCAGCACAATGTTAAACAGGATTGGTGATAAAGGGCATGCTTGTCTTGTTCCTGCTCTCAAGGGGAATGTTTATAGCGCCTCTCCGTTAAGAACAATGTTGCCTATTGGTTTTGTATAGATGCCCTTTATTATGGTGGGAAATTTCCCTTCTATACCTATTTTATTGAGAGTTTTTATCAGGAATGGATGTTGGACTTTGTTGAGTGCCTTTTCTGCATCCACTGAGATGATTATTTGACTCTTCTTTTTTACTTATGTGGTGTATTAGGTCGATTGATTTTCTAATGTTGAAGCATCCTTGCGCATTCCTGGTATGAATCCCACTTGGTCATGGGTGTATTCTTTTTTTGAATTCTATTGGTTAGAATGTTGTTGAGAATTTGTACATCTGTATTCATGAGAGATATTGGTCTGGAATTTTTCCCCCTCTGTGGTGTCTTTGCCTGGTTTTGGTATCAGGGTTATGCTGGCTTCATAAAATGAATTCGGAAGTATCCCTTCCATTTCTATGTTCTGAAATAGTTTGAGTAGTAGTGGTGTAAGCTCTTTGAGTGTTTGGTAGAATTCTCTAGTGAAGCAATCTGGGCCACAGCCAGTTTTTTTTGGTTGGGAGTTTTTAAAAGTATGTTTTCAGTCTCTTCTCTTGTTATGGGTCTATTCAGGTTTTCAGCTCCAGTTTGTGTTAGTTTGGGTAGGTAGTGTGATTCTAGAAATTTGTCCATTTCCTCGAGGTTTTGAAATTTGTTGGAATATAGTTTTCCATAGTACTCTGTTAAGATCCTTTTTTTAATATCATTTGGGCCTGTTGTAACGTCCAACTTTGCGTTCCTAATTTGGGTTATTTGTAGCCTCTCCTGTTTTTCTTTTTTCAGTTTGGCCAGTGGTTTGTGGATTTTGTTGATTCTTTCAAAGAACCAAATTTGGTTTTGTTGATTCCTTCTGCTGTTGTTCTATTCTCTATTTCATTTATCTGTGCTCTGATCTTTATTATTTCCTTTGTTCTGGTGGCTGTGGACTTCTTTTGCTGTTCTCTTTCTGTTTGTTTGGGTTGTGTAGCTAAAGTTTTGATTTTGTCCCTTTCTTCTTTTTTGATGTGTGCATTTATTGCTATAAATTGTCCTCTGAGCACTGCCTGTGTTGTGTCCCAAAGGTTTTGGTATGATTTTTTTTCATTCTTTTTATTTCTAGGATTTTTTTGATTCCATCGTTGATTTCTTCTATTACCCAGTGGTTTTTAAGCAGGGTGTTATTCGGTTTCCAAGTATTTGATTTTTTTTTTTTAATTGCAGTATTGATGGCATTGCGATCAGAGAAGATACTTTGTATTATCTCAGAGTTTTGGATTTTGTTGTGGGTTGCTTTTTGGCCTAAGATGTGGTCTATTCTGGTGAACATTCCATGCACGTTGGAAAATAATGTTTACTTTGCTGCTGTTGGGTGGAGTGTTCTTTATGTGTCTATGAGGTCAGGTTGGTTGATTGTGGCCTTTAGATATTCTGTATCTTTGTTGAGTTTCTTTCTAGATGTTCGGTCCTTTACTGAGAGTGGTGCGTTAAAGTCTTCTACTGTTATTGTGGAACTATCGCTCTCTCTTTTCAGTGTCGTTAGAGTTTGTTTTATGTTTTTCGGAGCCCTATCAGCTGTTTATTATGGTTATGTCTTCATGGTGGATTGTCCCTTTAATCAATATCTAATGCCCTTCCTTGTCTTTTATGGTGGATTTTGTTTTATAGTCTATTTTATTTGAGATTAGTATTGCCACTCCTGCTTTTTTTTGGTAGCAGCTTGCTTGGTATATTTTTTCCCGTCCTTTGATTTTTAATAAATTTATGTCTTTGTTTCTAAGGTGTGTCTTTTGAGAGCAGCATATTGATGGGTCTTGTTTTTTTATCTGTCTGTCATTCTTTGTCTCTTTATGGGTGCGTTTAAGCCATTTACATTCAGTGTAATTATGGATAAGTGTGAATTTATTGCTGTCATTTTACAGTCCTTTTTTTTTTGTGTGTGTGTGATTCCGATATTTTGTTTCTCTTAGTTTTATGTGCTGAATTCCTTTTGTTTGTGTATTTTTTTTGTTTCTTTCATTTTTGTAGATTTTGTATTTACTGAGGCTTTGTTTTTCTTCTTTATTTTGATGAGTAGGTTTGTTAACTTTCTCTGTGGTTACCTTGAAATTTACCCCTATCTTCTTAAGTTTAAACCTGTATTTCATTACTTGATAATGCCTTGACTTCCTCTCCTTTTGGAAATTCTATATCTACCCTGTTTATTCCCTCTTTTATTGTTTTGACATTGTTGTAATTTAGAGATTGACATCTCTTTTTTCCTGTTGTAAATTTTTAGTTTTGTTTTGCCCTTGAGAGTTCATTGTCTAGGTTGGTACCTGGCTGATGCTGTCTTACGTGCTAGATTCGGGTGGTTGTCTGATGTTGTTAGTTTCTAACCGAGGGAGTCCCTGTAATAATTCATGTAAGTTTGGTTTAGTTTTTATGTATTCCCCTATTTTCTGTTTATCTGGAAATGTCCTAATTTCACCATCATATTTGAATGAGAGTTTTGCAGGCTGTATTATTCTTGGTTGGCAGTTTTTTCTTTCTTTTTTTTCTTTCAAGATTTTATATATGTTATCCCATTGCCTTCTTGCCTGCATGGTTTCTACCAAGTAATCAGAGTTTAGTCTTATTGTTTCCCCTCTGTATGTGGCTTTTCATTTTTCTCTAAATGCTCTCAGGATTCTTTGTTTGTCTTCAATTTTATCAAGTGTGATTATGATATGCCTTGGTGTTTTTCTATTGGGGTCTATCCTTGTCTTAGTCATCTAGTGCTGCCACAAGTGGATGACTTTAACAAGGAGAAATTAATTTTCTCACAGTCTACACAGTCTAGTAGGCTAGAAGTCCAAATTCAGGGCATCATCTCCAGGAGAAGGCTTTTTTTCTCTGTCAGCTCTAGAGGAAGGTCCTTCTTGTCAATCTTCCCCTGGACTACTAGCTTCTCTGTGCAGGTAGCCTGGCTCCAAAGGATGTGCTATGCTCCCGGTGTTTCCTTCTTGGTGGTATGGTGTTCCCAACACTCTTCTTGCTTCTCTTTCCTTTAATCTTGTAAGATAAAAGATGGTACAGACCCCACACCCCAGGGAAACTCCCTTTACATTGGATCAGGGATGTGACCTTAGCCAGGGTGTTACGTCCACCCTAATCCTCTTTAACCACAGGCAGAGATTATCACAGGAAAATCACAAAATGGAGGAAAACCACACATGGCCTAACCAAGTTGACACATATTTTTTGGGGAACACAATTCAATCCATTACAATCCTATATGGGATTTACTGAGCTTCTTGGATAGTCAGCTTTTTATCTTTCATGATATTAGGGAAGTTTTCTTCAGCAAATCTTCAATGATCCTCTCTGTGTTTTCCATTTTCTCCCCCTATTCTGGAACTCCAATCACACACAAGTTTTTGATTTTGATTGTATGCCACATTGTTCTCAGTGTTTCTTCATTTTTCTTCATTGTTTTCTCTGATTTTTCCTTAAACAAAATGGTATCCAGGGATTTGTCTTCAGTCTTGCTGATCCTGTCTTCCATTGTTTCAGATTTGCTCCTAAAACCTTTCATTGCACTGTCCATTTCTGAATTCCTGTTGTTTTCTTTTGGATTTCTAACGGTGGTTTTTATATGACTTCTAGTTTTTTATTTATTTTTGACATTTTGTTCCTCTATTATTTTCATGATTTTTTTCCATTGTTTTGTCTGTCTTTTCCATGATTTTGTCTGTTTTTGGACAAAATCTGAATTTTGTCTGCATTTTCCTTTATCTGTTGGAGAATCCTGAATATTAGAGTTCTGAATTCCCTATCAGGTACTTCTAGTGCCTTTTCTCCTAGCAGAAGACCATCTGGTGTTTTATTTTGGTCACTTTCTGGAGCCATCCTCTTCTTTTTTTTTATGTTTTGATATTGTCTGCTGTCTCTGGGATATTCAGGAATTATTTTCTTCATTTATTTAATGTAGATTTGATTATTTCATCCTGCTTTTTTTTTTTAATTTGCTTATGTCTGGGCAAGCGGTCTGGGTGTGTTTTGTTGCTTGCGTGCCTCTGGGCACAATATTTCTCACCACCTTGTCCAGATAGGCAGGGCCAGTCACTCAGCTGTGGAGCAGCAGGGTGGGTCCAGTGGGGATGGAGGGGCAGAGATGGTCAGTTTACAGCAACAGGGTGGGGCCTTGGGGAAGTGTAGTATAGGGTCTGATACCACTCAAGAATGTGGCACTGGCATACAGTGCAGGTAGGCAGGAGGGAAAGGAGAACATGTGATGTGCAGAGCTAAGTGGGTGGGTGAAAGAAGAGAAAGAAGAGGGAGAAACAGGCAAAAAATGCCAAAAAATAAAGAAAAAAGTAAATAAAATGTGGCATTGTAAGATTTGGCAGGTGGGGGCAGGGAAGAGTCAGTGAGGCCATGTGCTGGTGGCTCTCTAGCCAAGTGGAGCCTGTGGAGAAGCAGCATGGTGGCACAAGGGGCTAGGTGGGCAGGAGAAAGGAATGAGGGGACAGAGAGGGAAGAAGCCAACAAGCGCACAAATAAAAATAAAAAAATAAAAACAACAACAAAAAATGTGGGGGCACTGGCCTTTGGGGTGGGGTGGAATTGGGGTGGTGGTTAGTTGATGTCTGTCACAAGGTGGCATGACAGGGCCCATCAGTAAGGGACAGAAGGCAGCACGGGGCCTAGGTGGGAAAGAGAAGGAAAAAGGAGAAGGGAAAAGGTAAAGAAAAATAAAAAATATGGCACTGAGGGAGCTGGGCTGTGGGGGCGGTGAGAACCTGGAGAGGCCATGCAGAGGCTGTCCAGCCAAGAGGTACAGCACAACCCACCAAGAACTTGGAGGTGGCACACGGGGTTGGTTGAATGAGAACGGAAAGGAAGGAAGGGAGAGAGATAGAAGAAACAAAAAAACAAACAATAAATTAATAAAGTGGTGTTGAGGGAACCAGTTGGTGACAGCGATGCAGACCTGGGAAGACCACACACAGTGGCTGTTCAACCAAACTGTGTGGCATGGCTCCTCTAAAAGGGACAGGGGCAGAGCATGGGTATGAGAGGGTGGGAGAAAGGAAAGGAAGGAAAGGAGAGAGAGAGAAGAAACAGAAAAAGAGAGGAAAAGAAAGAACAAAGCAAACAAACCAAAAAAATGATAGCACATCAAGCAGGAGAGGGGATGGCACATGGGGCCAGCTGGGTAGGAGAAAGGAAAGGAAGGACGGGAGAGAGAGAGAAGAAACAGAAAAGGCCAAAAATTAAAAAACAATCAAGTAAACAAACAAAAACACACACACACAAGAAGAACAAAGCAAACAAACCCAAAAAATCACATCTCTTCAAGAAAGGGAGGGGATGGCACATGGCGATAGCTGGGTAGGAGAAAGGGAAGGAAGGAAGGGGGAGAAAGAGAAGCAACAACAAAAAAGCCTATATATATATATGTATGTATGTATGTATGTATCAGAAACAATCAAAAATTACAAACCAAAAACAAACAAAAAAGTGACCCCGAAGGGGCTGGCTGGTGGGGGGGGGGGTGGACCCTGGTGGCAGTAAGTCAGTATATCTCCAGCTGAGCAACCACAGCCCCTTGGCAAACAGTGGAGGCCTCACAGAGGGAAGAAGGATGGGGGGGGGAAGCGAGTATCCCTGGTTACCAAGTGCTCTGTGTCCTGCTGGGAGCTCCCTGGAGTTGTCTTCCCTATGCCCTGTCTGAGTTCTTTAGTGGCTGTAGCCCCAGATGGTGAATCCAATCACGTCAGCTAGTAGGGGACCTCTGGTCTGTAGCTCTCCTTGTTCTCTGTCAGTTTCTTATTCCATTCAGTGCTTGATCGAGTTCTTTATTCCTTCACTTGGTACTTAGGGTTTCAGGATTGATGTTTGTATCTGTTTTACTTAGTTTTTCAAGTCTTTGCTGCAGAGGGACAGCATGGTGCTTCTTTCTACAGCACCGCGTTGGCTTCTTTTTTTTTTGGGGATCTGGTTTGGTTTTGGTTTTCCCTCATTTAATGGAGTTTGGTCCTTTGTTAAAGATCAGCTGACCATAGGTGGATGGATTTACATCTGGGTTCTTGATTCTGTTCCATTGGTCTATGTGTCTGTTGTTGTACCAGTACCACGCTGTTTTGACTATCATGGCTCTGTAGTAGCTTCTGAGATAAGGTAATGTGAGGCTTCCTACTTTGTTCTTTTTCTTCAGTAATGCTTTGCTTATTCTGAGCCATTTTTCTTTCCATATACAGTTGGTGATTAGTTTTTCCATCTCGTTAAAGAATGCTGTTGGTATATGGTTCAAGATTGCATTATATCTGTAGATCGCCTTGGGTAAAATTGACATTTTCACAATGCTGAATCTTCCTATCCATGAACGTGGTGTGTTTTTCCATTAATGTAGGTCTCTTGGTTTCCTGCAATAGTGTTTTGTAGTTTTATTTGTATAAGTCTTTTACATCCCTGTTTAGATTTATTCCTAAGTATTTTATCTATTTAGTGGCTATTACTGTTTTCCTGATTTCCTTCTCAAAGTTCTGTTTGTTGGTGAAGAGGAATTCAACTGATTTTTGTATTTTTATCTTGTATCCTGCTACTCTGCTGGTTCTTCTACTGGTACCAGTAGTTTTCTTGTGGAATCTTTGGGGTTCTGTAGGTATAAGATTATATCCTCTGCAAATAGAAATAGTTTTACTTGTTCCTCTCCAATTTGGATGCCTTTTTTTTTTTTTTTTTTGCCTTATTGCTGTAGCTAGGATCTCCAGCACAATGTTAAATAGGAGTGGTGATAAAGGGCATCCTTATGTTGTTCCCATTCTGAGAGGGAATGCTTTCAGCCTCTCTCCATTAAGAATGATGTTAATTGTTGGTTTTGTGTAGATGCCCTTTATTATTCTGAGGAATTTCCCTTCTATCCCTATTTTTTTCGAGAGTTTTTAATCAGGAATGAGTGTTGGACTTTATCAAATGACTTCTCTGTCAACTGAGATAGTCATGTGATTCTTTTCTTTTGTTCTGTTATGTGGTGGATTACATTCATTGATTTTTAATGTTGAACCATCCTTGCTTACCTGGTATGAATCCAGCTTGCTCATGGTGTATTATTTCTTTGATATGATGTTGAATTCTACTGGCTAGAGTTTTGTCAAGAATTTGTATATCTATATTCATGAGTGATATTGGTTTCTACTGAGACCGGTGTTTGAAGTCTCCTACTATTATTGTGGAACTATTTCTCTTTTCAGTGCTGTTAGAGTTTATGTATTTTGGAACCCTGTCATATGCATGTAGACATTTATTAAGGTTATGCCTTTTGGCAGATTGTCCCTTTAATCATTACATAGTGTCTTTCCTTGTCTTTTATGACTGATTTTTACCTTAAAATCTATTTTATTCAAGATTAGTATTGCCACTCCTACGCTTTTGGCTACAGTTTCCTTGATATATATATTTTTTCTATCCTTTGATTTTTAATATAATTATGTCTTTATGTCTATGGTGTGTCTCTTATAGAAAGTATATTGATGAGTCTTTTTTTTTTTTTTAATCCATTCTGCCACTGTCTGTCTATGGTTGCATTTAAGCCGTTTATATTCGGTGTGATTATAGGTATGAGTTTATTGCTGTCATATTGTTGTGCCTTTTTTTTTTCTTGCACTGCTGACATTTTGTTCACTCCTCTTACCTGTGCTGAGTTCCTTTTGTGTGTGGATTTTCTTTTCATTTCTTTCATTATTATAGATTTTGTGTTTACTGAGTGTTTATGCTTTTCTTTTTTATTCTGGAGTAGGTTTGTTAATCTTCTTTGTGGTTGTCTTGAAATTTCCCTTATCTTCTTATGTTTGAACCAATCTTTTATTACTTGTTATCATCTTGATTTCCTCTCCATGTTAAAGCTCTATACCTACATCATTTATTCCCTCTTTTGTTTTGATTTTGTCATCAATTACAGATTGATGTCCCTGTTTCCCTGTTTTATGTGTTTTAGCTTTGTTTTATTATTGAGATTTATTTGCCTAGGTTGGTCTCTGGTTGATGCTACTCTGTGTTCTAGGCTCCGGTTGTTGTCTGATGTTGCTGGTCTAACTGAAGGACTCCTTTAATAATTCTTGTAAGTTTGGTTTGGTTTTTACAAATTCCCTTAACTTCTGTTTACCTGGAAGTGTCCTAATTTTGCCATCTTGTTTGAGATAGACTTTTGCAGGATATATTATTCTCGGTTGGCAGTTTTTTCTTTCAAAGTTTTATATGTCTTCCCATTGCCTTCTTGCTTGCATATTTTCTTCCGAGTAATCAGACTTTCATCTTATTGTTTCCACTTTGTAAGTGGCTTTTCATTTTTCTTGAATCGTTCTCAGGATTCTTTTTCTTTGGTTTTGGAAAGTGTGATTCTGATGTTTTGTTTACTTTTTTTTGAAGTCTAACCTATATGGGGTTTGTTGAGCTTCTTGGATGGTCAGCTTTTCATCTTTCAAGATATTTGGGAAGTTTTCTGCCAGCAAATTTCCAACAATCTTCTCTGTGTTTTCTGTTTTCTCCCCCTGTTCTGGAACTCCGATCATGTGTAAATTTTTGCTCTTGATTTTGTCCCACATAATTAGGTTTTCTTCATTTTTCTTTATTCTTTTCACTTATTTTTTCTCAAAGTGGTGCCCATGGGTTTTTTCTCAATCTCATTGGTTCTGTCTTCCATGGTTTCAAATTTGCTCCTAAAACCTTCTATTGAGTTATCCATTGCTGAAATTTTGTTGTTTATCTTTGGATTTCTAGTCACTGTTTTTGTATGATTTCTGTTTGTTTATTTTGACAATTTTGTTCTTTTATTATTTTCCTGAATTCTGTATTGCTTTTTCTGTGTTTTCCTTGGTTTGGGCTATGTTTTTGTTGTTGTTTTTTGATGTTTTTCATGATTTTGACTATTTTTTCCTTGGTTTTGTCTGTTTTCCTTGACCTCTTTCCTAATCTCTTGGAAAGCCCTATATATTAGTCTTTTGAATTCCGTATCAGGTAGTACCACTGCCTTTTCTTATACCCAGAGGTCATTTGATTCTTTATTTTGGCCACTTACTGGAACCATCTTGTCCTGCTCTGTTATGTTTCGATGTTGTCTGTTGCCTCCAAGACATTAAGGTATTATTTTCTTTATTTATTGATTGCATGCTCATTTGTTTTGCCCTGTTTTTTGTTTTGTGTCGGGGCTGGTGGGCCACGTGTGCTTTGCGCTTTGCTTGTCTGTGGGCACAATAGCTCTCACCACCTTGTCTGGGTGAGCAGGGCAGCAGCAAGTGGGGCAAGCCTTCTTTGCTGTACACTGGTTTGGTGAGGTGGTTGATGGCAGACTGGGTGGGTTCTGTCCGCCTCCTGATTTTGGTCCAGTGGTGTGGGATCATTCACAGCCCCTTGCCAGGTGGGCGGGGGTTATCTAATGGGGTGTGATATAGGCTTGCTTCTCACTGTTCAGCAGCTGGTTGAGTGGCTGGAGGGGAGGGAGAGTGAAGGTCTGGTTTGGTGGTGGGCCTGAGTGCTGGGGTTGCTCTAGCCACCCTGGCTTTGCAGGGGCCAGTGGGAAGAGGGGTGGTGAATGGAGCTAGGTGGGTGGACAAAGAAAAGAGAAGAAAAAGAAAGGAGGAAAAAGAGGTAGCCAGTGAGTGGCTGTGGGGCGAAACTAGGGCAACATCTGGACAGTGTGCCGGTGGCACTCTGTCCACGGTGGCATGGTGGAGGCTGGAGGGAAGAGGGGAGGTGGCCTAGAGGGCTAGGTGGGAGGGAGAAAGAAAAGTAAGAAAAAAAGAGAAATGGCACCACAGTGGGATATGGCAGTAGGGGCAGAGAGGACCTGGGGTCTGGTGGGAAGAAACGGGAGGTGGCTTATGGGGCTAGGTGGGAGGGTGAAGAAAAAGAAATAAAATAAAGAGTAAATAAAATGGTGGTGCTGTGGTAGCTGGCAGATGGTGGTGGGGCAGACTGAGGGCTGGTTGGACAGGAAGGGAGATGATGTAATGGGCTAGGTGGGAGGGAGAAATAAAAGTAAGAAAGGCAAAATAAATGGCATGGCAGGTGCCAGTGGGTGGGGGTAGGGTGGACTTGGAGTGGTGGCTGGCCAGTGGCTCTCCAGCTGTGGTGATGAGGCATGGCCCATTGGGAAGTGGTGAAGGTGGCATACTGGGCAGAAGGGTGAGGCATGGGAAAGCATGTTTCTCTGTTTACTGGATGTTCTGTCTCCTGTTGGGAGTTCCAGGAAGTTGCCTGCTTGTACTTCTTGTCTGGGGTCATTACTGGCTATCTTCCAAGATGGCGGCACTGTGTTGTGTTAGTTGGCGGGGAACCTCTACTTTGTATCTCTTCTCATTCTTTGTTTTATGCCAGTTTCTTCTTCCATTCAGTTTTTGATACACTTCTTTATCCCTTCATTTGATGCTTAGGGTTCCAGGATGGACATTTGTATCTGCTTTACTTAGTTTTCTTGTCTCTGCTGCAGAAGGACAACATTGTATGCCTGTCTACAGTGCTATGTTGGTTCTGCTTCCTACAAATTATTTTAATTAAAAAAAGAAGGATAAATATGGAGAGGAAATAAATTGACAACTGTCACAAATCTCAAAAGACTTTGCACAATAATGTATCCATTTTTACTGTGTTAAATTTCAAAGTATTTTTCAAAGCATTATAATTGAAGAAGGGAAATATTTTTAAAACAATTTCTTTTTTTTACAAACATTATCAAATGCACTTAAAATTTTAGTGTATCATCTAGTGCTATATTTTTAAACTGATTATAAATTTTAGGCTTTGACTATCCTCCTGCAATGGAAAACTGTCATGCCATAATGATAAGGGATTCAGAAATATTAATAAAATTCAAGTTTTGTATGACACTGTATCTAATAAATCAAGAAGTTTTTTCATTCAGTAAAAATATCAGGCTGCCTTGTAGTCTTATGATGTAAATTGTTTTTCTGAACAGGAGAGTTATTAAAGGCAGGAAGTTTCTAGGTTTGGGAGAGGGGTGATAAATTGGATGGCCAAAGTCTTCATTCTCATCATTTGAGATTAGCATTTCATCCTTTAACCAGAGCATAAGCTCCTTGAGAGCAGCACTAGCTCAAAAACTGTATTGCTGGATCCAGGGACGACTTTTTTTCCCTGAATTGATTTGACTAGTTAACTCTTGTTAATGCTTCCAGAGCTTTGGAATTTATGGCAGAAAGTCCTCTACATAAGTGTTTAAAATTCAAATAGTATGTTTCTGAACAAAAAGAATACAACTAAATGACCTTAATTGAAATAACATAAACATGCCTGGCAATCCAAGTTACTTATAAGTGTGGTAGTTTTCAAGTTTCAAGGAAACATATTAGCCCTCACATTTTGATGAGAAGTTTTTGCAAGCTAGTACAACAAAGGTACCCTGAAAGGTGAAGTTCACTAAAAGAAAGGAAAAGCTAAAACAGATTCTCTTCTGTGTCCACTGTGCTGTTGCTGGTATTTCTTTGCTTCCCTAGTTGAGGAAGAGTGGAATTGTCCTATGCCACTGGAACGAAGTAAGTAGTGAAATGGTTCTGAGGACCTGATTGTAGGTTGCAGATGGGAAGGGGAGGATCTGAAAGAATAGCTTTGCCTGCACTATTACACCATGAGTGGGAGACCAGCAGATGTCAGAATAAAGACACAATTCCTGCTGATTTTCATTTCTTCTATGAGAAAATATTTGGATCCCATTGCTCATATCAACTAAAGCAGCTGGAGCTTTCCTCCCAAATGCTTAATTCTCCCCCTAGGAATATTGCAGACACTTACAGCTATCTGTACAAAAATTATTTCATGCCCTTGGAAGTTGTCTCCCATTCTTATACACATGCTAAATCTCCACTCTCAGGATTCTGATTCTACATTTCTGGGATAGAATTTTGGAGTTTGCATTTTAAATTATCTCTGTTCATCATTCTGATGTGCAGCCAGGGCTGAGAACTGAGGTCTGGTGGAATAATAACAATTCCTTACTGTTGCTCCTTTGCATACTTTGTTTTATCTGTTTCATTGGATTTCACTCATTTTTTTCTAAAATTCAGTTTTGATTTAGTCTATCATCTATTCATTCATTTATAATTGATTGCACTGACTATGCTCCAAGAATTATGCTAAGAGAGGTTAAGGAGGTGTAATAGGGGAGACAAGAGACAAGTAATTTCAATATAAGGTGATAACTATGATAGAGTTAGACCCAGCAATGAGGAGGTGCTCTTAACCTAAGGAACTTGGTGATGGCATGACTAAAATATTGACGGAGTGGAGAGGGCAGGGAGGGAAGCCTGGACAGGCGTGGGTGCTGCTGTCCTTGGTACTGAGCCATTTCTTCACATGCTAGGTAGGTTAGGAGAGTTTTTACTAGTATCTAGGTTCTGTACTACCTCCTCAATTAATTCTGAACCAGATGAGGAAAGGGCTAGAAACAATAGAAGAACATAGATATAGGAATATTAAAGAGATTGTTGGAGAGATAGCCACTGAATTAATTACTCAGTGAAGATGGGTGTTTGGGGGAGTAGGAAGTAGAGATTTCAAATAATTCCTGAGAAGAAAGTTTTCTTCTATGGAAAGTTAAACTGTCCAGTACTTTCTACAATGGTACGCTATGATAACAGAGATTTCCCAGAGGTGCTAACAATATCTGAATTGAGTCCCAAAATACACCTCTAGTTGAAGGGGGTGGGGGAGACATTCCAGAAGTAGAGAGCTGAATTAACAAAAAAGGAATAGGATTTGTAAGGAATATGGCAAGAACATACAGTGAGATGGGGAAATGCAAGATTATGAGGATGAAGAGGTAGCTAGGAGTTATATCATGGAGGACTTTGTTCTTAGACCTTTTAAGAAGGGGTTGACAAGGCCATTTTAATGGGACTTCAAACTCAAGGGAGTCTCAAATTATGGGCAGTAAGTTTGGGTAGAGGAGGAGAATGAGTTTCTGTTATGTATGTTGATTTTTGCCTTCATCTCTATCATGTTCTTGTTGTTGTTCTTAGGTGCCACCGAGTCGGTTCTGACTCATAGTGACTCTACGTGCAACAGAACGGAACACTGCTCAGTCCTGTGCCATCCCCACAACTGTTGCTATCCTCGATCCTTTTGTTCCAGCCACCATGTCAATCCATCTTGTTGAAGGTCTTCCTCTTTTTCACTGACCCTCTGCTTTATCAAATATGATGTCCTTTTTCTAGGGACTGGTCCCTCCTGACAACATGTCCAAAGTATGTGAGGCATAATCTCACCATTCTTACTTCTAAGGAGCATTCTGGTTTTACTTCTTCCAAGACAGATTTGTTTGTTCTTTTGGCAGTCCATAGTATATTCAATATTCTTCGCCAACACCGCCATTCAAAGCGTCAATTCTTTTTCAGTCTCCCTAATTCATTGTCCAGCTTTCACGTGCATATGAGGCAACTGAAAACACCGTGGCTTGGGTCAGGCCCACCTTAGTCCTCAAGATGACATCTTTGCTTTTCAACACTTCAGAGGGATCTTTTGCAGCCTGTTTGCCCAATGCAATGCATCTTTTGACCTCTTGACTGCTGCTTCAATGGGTGTTGGTTGTGGATCTAAGTAAAATGAAATCCTTGACAATCTCAGTCTCCTCTCCGTTTATCGTGATGTTGCTTATCGGACCAGTTGTGAGGATTTTTGTTTTCTTTATGTTGAGTGTAATCTATAATGAAGGCTATGGTCTTTGATCTTCATCAGTAAGTGCTTTAAGTCCTCTTTACTTCAGCAAGCAAGGTTATATCATCTGCATGATGAATGTAATTAATGAGTCTTCCTCCAAACCTGATGTCTTATTCTTCTTCATATAGTCCAGCTTCTCAGATTATTTGTTCAGCATACAGATGAACAAATAATCTGAGGTATGATGAAAGGATACAACCTTGACATGCACCTTTCCTGACTTTAAACCATGCAGTATCTCCTTGTTCTGTTTAAACAACCGCCTCTTGATCCACATACACATTCCTCATGAGCACAATTAAGTGTTCCAGAATTCCCATTCTCTGCAATGTTATTCATAATTTCTTATGATCCGCACAGCCAAATGCCTTGGGATAGTCAATAAAACACAGGTAAACATCTTTCTGGAAACACTGGTGGCGTAGCGGTTAAGTGCTATGGCTGCTAACCAAAGGGTCAGCAGTTCAAATCCGCCAGGTGCTCCTTGGAAACTCTATGGGGCAGTTCTACTCTGTTGTATAGGGTCACTATGAGTCGGAATCGACTTGACGGCACTGGATTTGGTTTTCTGGTTTTTAAACATCTTTCTGGTAGTCTCTGCTTTCAGCCAGGATCCATCTGACATCAGCAATGATATCCCTGGTTCCACATCCTCTTCGAAATCCAGCTTGAATTTCTGGCAGTTCCCTGTCAATGTATTGCTGCAGCCACTTTTGAATGATCTTCAGCAAAATTTTACTTGCATGTGATATTAATGATATTGTTTGATAATTTCTGCATTCAGCTGGATCACCTTTCTTGGGAATAGGCATAAATATGGATCTCTTCCAGTCAGTTGACCAGGTAGCTGTCTTCCAAATTTCTTGACACAGATGAGTGAGCACTTCCAGTGCTGCATCCATTTGTTGAAACATCTCAGTTGGTATTCCGTCAATTCCTGGAGCCTTGTTTTTTGCCAATGCCTTCAAGTGCAGCTTGAACTTCTTCCTTTAGTACCATTGGTTCCTAATCATATGTTGCCTCCTGAAATGTCTGGATATCAACCAATTATTTTTGGTATAGTGACTCTGTGTATTCCTTCCATGTTCTTTTGATGCTTCCTGCGTCATGTAATATTTTCCCTGTAGAATCCTTCAGTATTGCAACTCAAAGCTTGAATTTTTTCTTCAGTTCTTTCAGCTTGAGAAATGCTCTGCATGTTCTTCCCTTATGGTTTTCTATCTTGAGGACTTTGTGCATGTCATCATAATATTTTACTTCGTCTTCTCAACCTGCCCTTTGAAATCTTCTGTTCAGCTCTTTTACTTCATCTTTTTTTCCTTTTGCTTTAGCTACTTGACATTCGAGAGTAAGTTTCAGAGTCTCTTATGACATCCATTTAGGTCTTTTCTTCCTCTCCTATCTTTTTAACTACCCCTTGCTTTCTTCATGTATGATGTCCTTGATGTCATTCCAGAACTCATCTGGTCTTTGGTCATTAGTGTTCAACACGTCAAATCTATTCTTGAGATGGTCTCTAAATGCAGATGGGATATACTCATAGTCATATTTTGGGTTCTGGTGAACTTGTTCTAATTTTCTTCAGTTTCAACGTGAATTTGCTTATGAGTAACTGATGGTCTGATCCTCAGTTGGCCTCTGGCCTTCTTCTGGCTGATGATATTGAGCTTTTCTATAGTCTCTTTTTACAGATGTAGTCGATTTGATTCCTGTGTATTCCATCTGGGGAGGTCCATGTGTATAATCACCTTTTTTGTTGCTGAAAAAAGGGATTTGCAATGAAGAAGTCTTTGGTCTTGCAAAATTCAATCATGCAATCTCTGGCGTCATTTCTATCACCAAGGCCATATTTTCCAACTACCAATCCTTCTTCGTTTCTAACTTTTGCATTGCAATCATCAGTAATTATCAGTGCATCCTGACTGCATATTTGATCAATTTCAGACTGCAGAAGTTGGTAAAAATCTTCAATTTCTTCATCTTTGGCATTAGTTGCTGGTGTGTAAATTTGAATAATAGTCATATTAACTGGTCTTTCTTGTAGGCGTTTGGGTATTATCCTATCATCGACAGCATTGTACTTAGGATAGATCTTGAAATATTCTTTTTGATGATGAATGTAACACCATTCCTCTTCAGCTTGTTATTCCTGGCATAGTAGACCATACAATTGTTCAGTTCGAAATGACTAGTACCAGTCCGTTTCAGCTCACTAATGTCTAGGATATCGATGTTTATGCATTCCATTTAATTTTTGACAACTTCCAATTTTCCTGGATTCATACTTTGTACATTTCACGTTCTGATTATTGATGGATGTTTGCAGCTGTTTCTTCTCATTTTGAGTCATCCCACATCAGCAAATGAAGGTCCCGAATCCTTAACTCCATGCACTTCATTAAGGTCGGCTTTACTTTGAGGAGGCAGCTCTTCCCCAGTCGCATTTTGAGTGCCTTCCAACCTGACGGGCTCATCTTCTGGCACGTATCAGACAATGTTCTGCTGCTATTCATAAAGTTTTCACTAGTTGATGCATTTCAGAAGTCGACTGCCAGATCCTTCTTCCTAGTCTGTCATAGTCTGGAAGCTTGCTTATCCTCTCTATCATATATATGAATGATCTATATGTATACATAGATAAATTTATTTATGAGTAATAAGACTGCTAAGGAGCCTTGGTAGTGCAACGGTTAAGCACTCGGCTGCCAGCCTAAAGATTGGCAGTTTGAAGCCATGCAGCAGCTCCACGGGAAAAAGACCTGGAGATCTGCTTCTGTAGATTACATCCTGGAAAACTCTATGGAACAGTTCTGCTTTGTCACATGGGGTTTTTTGAGTCAAAAATTAGCCTTATGGCACCTAACAACAACAATATGACTCCTAGCTACTGGTGTTGTTAATAGCTACTCATAGTTACACAAAGGAAGTGAATTAGCATTGTGAGTGAGAAATGATGTTACCTAGTCCTTACTTTAAGGATATTTGGTATGACCATGTTATAAATGTTTCTACTCACAAGGATGTTACTTATCCAGTGCAAACAAACTGGGCTGTTCTAGTTATTAAAATGTCAAAATAAGTCTGTACTGGTTCCATTAACAGCTGTTACCATAAGATTCCTGCTGGCATTTGCTGCCCTTACCCCACTACAGGAAGTCCTCTAGTTCAGTGAATAAAGGGATCATGCCAGGACAATTAGGATCCTCCTGAACCAGCTCCTACACATATCCTTCTCATTGATTGGTTATCATGCCATTGCTAATACTTTTGAACACCACCCCTGCCTACTCATTCCAGAGAGCAGAGTGAGATATTCTTTTGGAAGGTCATCCATACTACTATGTTTATTCGAAAAAGATTGTTTATTAGTTTCTGGGACATGTATATTCTAAGGACATTACCTGATGAGTCACCACTTAAATAATTTCTTCACGATTACTTTGCATTTCTTCATTTCAACCTCTTTCATAAATTGTCCTGGCCATTTTGATATTTTTATGTTCTTCATGTTCATAAGTTTCACCAATCTCATGTAAAATACACGTTGTTTACACTCAGGTATTCAGAACATCTCTCTCTTTTTTTCTTTCATTTTTTAATCAGATCTAATGCTAGTATTTTAAAGATTCATTTGTATTTTTAATGGCCACATTAGTTTTTGGATATTGAGTTTCCTGAAATTAGGCCTTGTTTGGAAAATGGTTTAGATAACATCATAACATTCAATTCATAAATATTTTAATATGTATCTCTAAAAAACAACATACTATAATACTCTTATCACACCTGAAAATAACAATATTTAAAAAAAAAATACAGTCACCTATACAGTCAATGCTCACCTTTCTCCTGATTGTCTCTTAAATGTTTTGTTAAGTTTGATTGCTGGTTTAGCTTGATTAAATTATTTTAGTATCATTATGAACAAATGAATTCTTAATATAGTTTACATGTTAGTATTTTTATTGTTGGTCAAATTGCTCCATCTCTGACCAATGGGAGCCTCTTCAAGTTCTCTTATAAGTGATTTGATATATGGTCAAATTAACTGTATTTTAAAGTCTCTTGAAATAATTTCTCTCTTTGTAAGTCACCAATTTGAAACATACCAAAAACAAACCAGTTGCTCTCAAGTTGCTTTCAACTCATAGAGACCCTGTAGGATAGAGTAGAACTGCCCCACAGGGTTTCCAAGGAGTGGCAGGTAGACTCGAATTGCCGGCCTTTTGGTTAACAGCGGAGCTCTTAAACACTGTGCCACTGGGGCTCCATTTGATACATAAATAAAAAATACATAGCTGGCTTAATTTGTTTCATTTTGCTTTTGATATTTAGAAATGATTGAAATATCTTTATTTGTTTTTAAATTAAGTCAAATATTTACATGATTCCAAAGTCAAGACTGTAACACACGTTATGTTCAGAAAAGTCTAGTTTCTGTCTTTGGTGCTTCCCTCCCCCATATGTAATCCTTTAATTTATAATTGATCTTTAAAAATATAAGTGTGTATGTGAGTGAGTGTGTGTGCACTTACTTATCTATTTTTGTATTCTCTGTTCAATAAATAGTATCAGGCTATACATACTTTATCTTGCTTTTTTCACTTAATGTTATATATGGATGATCACTTCATAGTGAAAACAACGGAAACCCTCAGTGAGATGAACTGGCACAATAGCTGTAACAATGGACTCAAACATACCAACAATCAAGAAGGCAGCACAAGACAGGGCGATATTCTGTTTTTGTACATAGATTGCCATGAGTCGGAGCCAACTCTCAGGCAACTAGCAAAAACAACAATATTCCATTCCGTATAAATGTCAGTCATCTCCTGATGCACATTTGGATAGTTTCCAGTTTTTTGCTATTACTGACGTGCTGCAATAACTAGCCTTATACAGACATATTTTCATGTTTTTGCTAGTGTATCTTTGAGACATATTCCTAAAAGGGGATTCTATACAACAGGCAAAAAAGAAAAGACCAAAATGGATGTCAGAAGAGACTCTGACAGTTGCTCTTGAATGTTGAGTAACTAAGGCAAATGGAAGGAATGATGAGGTAAAAGAGCTGAACAGAAGATTTCAAAGGGCAGCTTGAGAAGACAAAGTAAAGTATTATAATGACATGAGCAAAGACCTGGAGTTAGAAAACCAAAAGGGAAGAACACACTTGGCATTTCTCAAGTGAAGGAACTGCAGGAAAAAAACTCAAGCCTCCAGTTGCAATATTGAAGGATTCTATGGGGAAAAATATTAAACAACACAGGAAGCATCAAAAGAAGATGAAAGGAATATACAGAGTCACTGTACCAAAAAGAATTGGTTGACGTTCAGCCATTTCAGGAGTTAGCATATGATCAAGCACCAATGGTACTGAAGGAGGAGGTCCAAGCTGCACTGAAAGCATTGGTGAAAAACAAGTCCCCAGGAATTGACAGAATACCAACTGAGATGTTTCAATAAAAGGATGCAGTGCTGGAAGTGCTCATTCATCTATGCCAAGGAATTTGGAAGACAGCTACCTGGCCAACCGACTGGAAGAGGTTCATATTTATCCCTATTCCGAAGAAAGGCATTACAACTGAGTGCAGAAATTACTGAATAATATCACACACAAGTAAAATTTTGCTGAAGATCATTCAAAAGTGGCAGCAGCAGTACATTGACAGGGAACTGTCAGAAATTCAAGCTGAATTCAGAAGAGGATGTGGAACCAGAGATATCATTGCTGATATCAGATGGATCCTGCCTGAAAGCAGAGAATATCAGAAAGATGTTTACCTGTGTTTTATTGACTATGCAAAAGCATTCTACTGCGTGAATCATAACAAATTGTGGATAACATTTCGAAGAATGGGAATTCTAGAACACTTAATTGTGCTCATGAGGAAACTGTACATAGATCAAGAGGCAGTTGTTGGAACAGAACAAGGGAATACTGTGTGGTTTAAAGTCAGGAAATGTGTGCATCAGGGTTGTACCCTTTCACTATACTTATTCAATCTGTGTGCTGAGTAAATAATCCCAGAAGCTGGACTGTATGAAGAAGAACACAGAATCAGGGCTGGAGGAGGAATCATTAGGTACCTGTGATATTCAAATGACACAACCTTGCTTGCTGAAAGTGAGGAAGACTTGATGTACTTACTGATGAACTTCAAAGACCACACCCTTCAGTATGGATTACATCTCAACATAAAGAAAGTGGAAATCCTCACAACTGGATCAACAAGCAACATCATGATAAATGGAGAAAAGATTGAAGTTGTCAAAGATTTCCTTTTTGCTTGGATCCACAGTCAGCACCCATGGAAGAAGCAGTCAAAAAATCAAGCAATGCATTGCATTGGGCAGATCTGCTACAAAAGACCTTTTTAAAGTGTTAAAAAGCAAAGATATCACCTTGAAGACTAAGGTGCATCTGACCCAAGCCATGGTGTTTTCAATTGACTCATATGCATGTGAAACCTTGGACAGTGAATAAGGAAGACCGAAGAAGAATTGATGCCTTTGAATTGCGGTTTTGGCAAAGAATCTTGAATATACCATGTGGTGCCAAAAGAATGAAAAAAATCTGTCTTGGAAGAAGTACAGCCAGAATGCTCCTTAGAAGCAAGGATGGTGAGACTATGTCTCACATACTTTGGACATGTTATCAGGAGGGATCAGTCAGTCCCTGGAGAAGGACATCATGCTTGGTAGAGGGTCAGCAAAAAAGGGGAAAACCCCCAGCAAGATGGATTGACACGGTGGCTGCAACAATGGGCTCAAGCATAAAAGGACCAGGTAGTGTTTTGTTCTGTTGTACATATGGTCGCTATGAGTTGGAATCGACTCAATGGCACCTAACAACAGCAGCAATATAGGACATTTTTGAAGAAGAACAAAGTGAAGGTATCTGCTCTACGAGGTATCATGCCCTATAAAGCTATAATAATATAGTATGGATCTGAGAGAGAAATGGACAAGTGGCCCAGTTGAACATCAAGGAATCTAGAAACAGACCCATAAACATATGGAAAAGTGATATATGACCCTTAGCATTGAGAATCTGAGGGAAAAAGATGGCCCCTTTAACAAAAGAAAGCTAGATCCGCAATTGACACCATAAAAATCCGTTTTAGGTAGAAGCAAAGCTTATACATGGAAAAACAAAACAAAACTCTAAACCTTTTAGAAGGCAATAAAGCCAATATTGTGGGTTGACTTGCTCAATATTTATTCTAATCTTCTTCTATGGGGCCTTCCTGTACTGCAGAGTTCGGAATGCTAAAAACATTTCCAGACTTCTCTGCAGGTAGGTTTCCAAATGTAATTCAGAATCTGTTAATGGGACGTACTTTCCCAAAGCTTCCATTTGAAACTGAGTAGAGTAGGAGGAGAGTCAAGGTGCAGGACATCACTTTTGCTGATGGGGATCAGAGCAAAGGCAATCTGGTTCTGGGTCTGGCAGCTCTGATTTACCAGAGGTGACTTTTATCATACAGAAGGCAATGTGGTCCTGGAGTCAGAAACTGCATGAATCGTTTCCAAGTGAGACAGCTAGTTCCCTGATCCTGGAAGCAGCTGTAGCTTCCTTAGGGGCTCACTGCTGGAGCGTGTCTTTGCAAGCTGTAGGAGAAGCTTAACTTGTAATCAGCTTCTTATGTTGTAATAAATCCCTTTATATTTAAATTATATAGTATGGATTCTGTTCTTTTTAACTGAAGCCAAACCAGTAAAAGACCCTAGAACAACTCTTTTTCATATGTGCAACAAAAGACATTAAAAGAATATTCAAAGAACTACTGTTTGTAATGGCAAAACCAAAAACAACCTAAAAATCCATCAGTAGTAGAAACAATAAATACATGCTGGTACAGTCATATGATAGAATACTGCACACCAGTGAAAATCAATGAACTATAGTTATGTGCATTCACGTGAATGACTCTCATAAATATTATGTCAAACCAAAAATGCGAGTTACAGGACACACATGATTCCATTTATGAAGAGATAAAAATATGCAAGATGAAACCATATGTTGTATAGAAATATGACCATATGTGCTAAAATTGTAACTAAAAGTAAGGGAATGAGAAACACAAACTTTAAATGGTGATTACCTATGAGAGTGAAGTGAGGGAGAAACAGAAGCAATGAGATTAGGGAGGGACCTACAGAGGGCTCAGAAGTACAGGTAATGTTTCATTTCTTAAGCTAGGGGTGGGGGGCATGACTCTTTTTTTTTTTTTTAAACTTGTGAGTTTTTATAACTCACTTTGTTGTTGTTGCTTGCTGTTGAGTCCATTCTGACTCATAGTGACCCTATATGACAGAGTAGAGCTGCTTCGTAGAGTTTCCTAGGCTGTCATCTTTACAAAAGCAGATTGCCAGGTCTTTTCTCCTGGGAGCAGCTGGTGTGTTCGAATCATCGACCTTTTGGTTAGCAGCCAAATGCTTAACCATTGAACCACAAGGGCTCCTTTATAACTCATACATATGTTATAAATACTCTATATTTACTCATTATTTAATATATTTTTCTAAAGAATCATATATCAAGTGGTAGTGTTTAGAGATAAGAATATGAACCTATAAGATAAATGAAAAAACTGACAATGTTCTGCAAATGATTATTTGTAGTTTGGAATAAAGATTCCAGAGACAGAACAATATACATAAATATGAGTAACAATAATGTGCTCTGGAAAACTGTGTTAAATGACTCCAGATGTGACTCCAGTGATGATGAAGACAATGATGCCAAAGATAGATGTGAATAATTTGAATACAATTTGTTTATGGAATGCCAGAGTGGGAAAAAGCGAATATTGCTAAATTAAAAGACTTTAAAATAATATATGACACAAATATGTATTTGTAACTAAGTGAAAAATGAATTATTATCAGCTGGTAGACATTTGACTCTTTCATATACGTCCCTAGATGTTTCTGGATTCAAGTTGACAAAAAAGTCTTTGTTAAAAAACCTCTGATGATGTAAGCATGGCATAGGGTTGCACTTATGAGAGAAATCATAACTTCCCTCTTCTTCCTTCCTTTCCTACAAAGCAAAACTTTGTTTCAGGGTGTATTGGTTATTTAGTGCTGCTATAACAGAAACATCACAAGTGGATGGCTTTAACAAAGAGAAATTTATTTTCTCACAGTCTAGCAGGCTTGAAGTCCAAATTCAGGGCTTCAGCTCCAGGGGAACGCTTTCTCTCTTTGTCAGCTCTGGAGGAAGGTCCTTCTCATCAATCTTCCCCTGGGCTAGGAGCTTCTCTGCTCAGGAACCCCGGGTCCAAAAGATGCACATTGCTCCTGGCACTGTTTTCTTGGTGGTTTGAGGTCCCCCGTCTCCCTGGTCGCTTCTCTCTTTTATATCTTAAAAGAGATTGGCTCAAGACACAACCCAATCTTTAGACTGAGTTGTGCCTCATTAAGATAACTGCCACCTATCCCACCTCATTAATGTCATAGAAGTAGGATTTACAACACATACGAAAATCAAACCAGATGATGGGGATCATGGCCTAGCAGAATTGATGCACCTCTTTTGGGGGGACACAATTCAATTCATGACATTCCACCCTTTGGGTCCCCAAATTTATGTCCTTGCAACATGTAAAACATATTCCCCCATCATATTATAGCAAAAGTCTTAATTCCAAGTCCAAAAATCCAAAAATTCTTCTTCATCTGTGAAATCTAGAATACAAGTTACATGCTTCCAGAGGTACAATGCCACAGCAGGCACAAACTAGACATTTCCATTACAAATGGGAGAAACGGGAGGAAAACAAGGGATAACAGGCACCAAGCAAGTCAGCAGAACAAATTACATTAGCCCTCAAGGCTTTGAAAATAATCCTCTGTTCTCTGAGACAATTTACACAATGGCCCTGCCCTCTAGACTCTAGGTATCGGGCACACTCTCTAGATGCTGAGTAGTGGCCCTTGGCTTCAGCTCCACCTTCCAGGCCCACTGGGATGGCAACTCTGCTCCCTTGGCTTTAGACACACCATTCTCCTAGTCCATCTGAGTGGTGACTTCACCCTTAGAAACACCAGAGGCCGTGGCCCCACCCTTTGAAACCTCAGAGGTCCTGACTATACTCTCTGAGACTAAGGCAGCTTGGCTTCCTTTGTTCCTTGTCTCTTCAGCTTCTGCTTCCTGGTTTCTTGTCCTCTCAGCCCTCAGGCCTTCATTGCCTGTGTCAGCCCTGCTGGGGCAAGTGTTCCAAAACTCTGTAGTTCTACTGATAAGTGCCTGGAGGCACCCCACTTTGCCAGTAAACTTTGACTAGAAGACATTCAGTTCTCTTGCTCTGTGGGCCAGCAAGCCTAGCTCCACTAATAAGTATCCAAAGGCACCCCACTCCACCAGGAAGCCTCCTGTGCACAGGAACTCAGCTTTCTTGCTCCGTGGGTCGGCTCCAGTGCTGTGTTGTGCTAGTCTTTTGGTTCTTCTGTGGCTGGTCCTCTGCTTCTGTTTCTCACCATCTGTGCCTTCTGTGGTGTTAACAGTTCTCACTTACTTCTGAGTCTTCTATCCATTCACAGTTTCAAAACTGCTTCCACATTTTCAG
This sequence comes from Loxodonta africana, assembly GCF_030014295.1. Taxonomy (NCBI): domain Eukaryota; kingdom Metazoa; phylum Chordata; class Mammalia; order Proboscidea; family Elephantidae; genus Loxodonta; species Loxodonta africana. Next base: position 168,370,415 of record NC_087345.1, on the reverse strand, counting down.
TATCTGTTAGAGCGGCACCCTACTCTCTTGGTACCAAATTCTGTCTTGGTTATCTAGTGCTGCTATAATAGAAATACCACAAGTGGATGGCATTAATAAAGAAAAATTTGTTTTCTCACTGTCTAGTAGGCTAGGAGTGCAAATTCAGAGCGTTAGCTCCAGGGGGAATGCTTTCTCCTTCTGCTGACTCTGGAGGAAGATCCTTGTCATCAATTTTCCCCTGGGCTAGGAGCTTCTCTGCTCAGGAACCCCAGGTCCAAAGGATGCACTCTGCTCCTGGCTCTGTTTTCTTGGTAATATGAGGTCCCTCTATCTCTCTGCCCACTTCTCTATTTTATATCTGAGAAGAGATTGGCTCAAGATAAAATTTAATCTTGTAGATTGAATCATGCTTCATTAACATAACTACCACCAATTCCACCTCATTAACATCATAGAGGTAGGATTTACAACATACAGGAAAATCACATCAGATGACAAAATGGTGACCAATCACGCAATACTGGGAATCATGGCCTAGCCAAATTGATGCACGTATTTTTGGAGGACATAATTCAATCCACGACACAGAATAACTGTAATTATTTTTAATTGGTGTCTCTTGTTTTATCACATTATTGTTTGTCATCTGATGCTAACTAAAGATCATAGACTTCTGATACAAGCTAAATCTGAGGATTGGAGTTTGGATATGAGAAGTGGAGAAGGGGCCTCACGATCTGCACACTTCTTAGGCCTACTAAGGCTCTTGGAGGATGTGTCTGCATAGCTTCCTAAAGGGGTACCCCACCCTGAACAATATGGGAAGACACTCAAGGGTCTTCTGAACACTAGTACAAATAATCAATGTCACCAGAGTTTTGTTTCATGTTCCCAAACTATTGGCTACCTTCCCATCCTAGTGCTATGAATTTGCGTAAGATTTATTTTTTAGGCTTCTTAATTTTCCAAGCCACCACTCATCTATGAGTTTGTCATACTATGGTGGCTTGTGTGTTGCTGTGATGCTGGAAGCTATGCCACCAGTATTTCAAATACCAGCAGGATAACTCATGGTGGACAAGTTTCAGCAGTGCTTCCAGACTAAGACAAACTAGGAAAAAGGATGTGGCAGTCTACTTCTTAAAAAATTGTCCAGTGAAAACTTTATGAATAGCAGTGGAACATTGTCTGATATAGGGCTAGAAGATGAGCACCTCAGGTCGGAAGGCACTTCAGATATGACTGGGGAAAAGCTGCCCCCTCAAAGTAAAGTTGATCTTGATGTGGATGGAGTAAAGCTTTCGGGGTCTTCTTTTGCTGATGTGGCATGACTGAAAATGAGAAGAAACAGCTGCAAACATCAATTAATAATTGAAACGTGGAATGTATAAACATGAATCTTGGAAAATTGGACGTTTTCAAAAATGAAATGGAATGCTGAAGATCGGTATCCTAGGCATTAGTGAGCTGAAATGGACTGGTATTGGCCATTTTGAATCAGACAATCATATGGTCTACTATGGAATGACATCTTGAAGTGGAATGGTGTTGCATTCATCGTCAAAAGAACATTTCAAGATCTATCCTGAAGTACAACACTGTCAGTGATAGGATAATATCCATAGGCCTACGATGAACACCAGTTAATGTGATTATTAGTCAAATGTCTCACCAACCATTAATGCCAAAGATGAAGAAATTGAAGATTTTTACCAACTTCTGCAGTCTGAAATTGGTCAAACATGTAATCAAGATAATTACTGATGGAATATGAAAGCTGGAAATGGTGAAGGATCAGTAGTTAGAAAATACGGCCTTGATGATAGAAACAATGCCAGAGATACTGTGATGGAATTATGCAAGACCAATGACCTATTCATTACAAATGCCTTTTTTCAACAACATAGGTGGAAAGTAAACACAATGAACCTCACCAGATGGATCACACAGGAATCAAATTAACTACATCTGTTGAAAGAGACAATGGAGAGCTCAATATCATCAGTCAGAACAAGGCCAAAGGCTGACTGCGGAACAGACCATCAATTACTCATATACAAGTTCAAGTTGAAGCTGAAGAAAATTAAAGCAAGTCCACAAGAGTCAAAGTATGACTGAGTATATCCTGCCTGAATTTAGAGACCATCTCAAGAATAGATTTGAGGCATTGAATTCTAATGACCAAAGACCAGACAAGTTGTGGGATGACATCATACATGAAAAAACAAAAGGTCATTCAAAAGACAGAAAAAAAAAAAAAGACCAAAATGGGTGTCAGAAGAGATTCTGAAGATTGCTAAACCAAATGGAAGAAATGATGAAGTAGAAGAGCCGAACAGAAGATTTCAAAGGGCAGGTCGAGAAGACGAGATAAAATATTATAAAGCAGTGTTCAAAGACCTGGACTTAGAAAACCAAAAGAGGAGAACACTCTTGACATTTCTCAACCTGAAAGAACTGAAGGAAAAATCAAAGCCTCAATTGGCAATTTTGAATGATTCTATGGGCAAAATATTGAATGATGCAGGAAGCATCAAAAGAAGATGGAAGGAATACATAAGTCATTATACCAAAAAGAATTGGTCAACGTTCAACCATTTCAGGAGGTAGCATATGATCAAGAGATGATGGTGTTGAAGGAAGAAGTCCAAGCTGCACTGAAGGCATTGGAGAAAAAAAGTCTCCAGGAACTGACAGAATACCCATTGAGATGTTTTACCAAAGTGATGTAACGCTGGAAACACTCACTCATCCTATGCTAAGAAATTTGGAAGACAGCTACCTGGCCAACTGACAGGAAGAGATCCATATTTGTGCCCATTCCAAAAAAAGGTGATCTACGGAATGCAGAAATTATTGAATAATATCGTTACTATCACACCGAAGTAAAAATCGTGCGAAGATCATTCAAAAGCGGTTGCAGCAGTATGTCTACAGGGAACTGTCAGAAATTCAAGCTGGATTCAGAAGAGAACATGCAAAGAGGGGTATCATTGCTGATGTCAGATGGATCTTGGCTTAAAGCAGAGCATACTAGAAAGATGTTTACCTGTGTTTTATTGACTATGCAAAGGCATTTGACTGTGTGGATCATAACAAATTATGGGTAAGATTTCAAAGGATGGGAATTCCAGAACACTTAATTGTGCTCATGCAGAACCTGTACATAGACCAAGAGGTAGTCGTTCAAACAGAAAAAGGGGATACTGAGTGGTTTAAAATCAGGAAAGGTGTGCATCAGAGTTGCATCCTTTCGTGATATTTATTCAATCTCTACACTGAGTAAATAACCCGAGAAGCTGGACTATATATAGAAGAATGTGGCATCAGGATTGGAGGAAGACTCATTAACAGCCTGTGATATGCAGATGACACAACCTTCCTTGCTGAAAATGAAGGGGACTCGAAGAACTTACCGATGAAGTTCAAAGACTACAGCTTTCAATAAGGATTACACTTCAACATAAAGAAAGCAAAAATCCCCACAACTAGACCAATAAGCAACGTCATGATAAATGGAGAAAAGATTGAAGTTGTCAAGGATTTAATTCACTTGGATCCATAATCAACACCCAAGTAGCAGTCAAGAAATCAAACGAAGTATTGCATTAGGCAAATCTGCTGTAAAAGACCTCTTTAAAATGTTAAAAAGCAAAAATGTCACCCTGAAGACTAAGTTGCACCTGACCCAAGCCATGGTATTTTCAATTGCCTCATATGACTGCGAAAGGTGGACAATGAATAAGGAAGACTGAAGAAGATTTGATGCCTTTGAATTCCCGTGTTGGCGAAGAATACTGAATATACTGTACCATGGACTGCCAGAAGAATGAACAAGTCTTTCTTGGAAGAAGTACAGCCAGAGTGCTTCTTGGAAGCAAGGATGGCGAGACTTTGTCTCATGTACTTTGGACTTGTTATGAAGGAGGACCAGTCCGTGGAGAAGGACATCATGCTTGGTGGAGATAAAGGGTCAGCAAAAAAGAGGAAGATCCTCAATGAGATGATTGACACAGTGGCTGCAACAATGGGCTCAAACATAGCAAGGATTTTTGGGATGGTGCAGGACCAGACAATGTTTCATTCTGTTGTGCATGGGGTCCCTATGTGTTGGAACCAACTCAAGGGCACCTAACAACAACAATTTTCTGAGAACCTTCTTTTTTACTTCCTCTTCTATTTCAGTATGTCTGCTTCCTTTTTCTTGGTCTCATATCTGCTCGTGTCTTCTGCTTTATAGACTCATCAACTTCATTTTCCTTATTGTCATTTTCTGGGAGTGCTCAATGGAATTTTCTTTTTGGTTTCCCAAGGCTGATGTTCCTCCTATTTATTGTTTTAGCAAGGAGGCAGACTCTAAAGGTCAACAGAAGCAGATCAGGAAGTTGGGTCAAAGGAGAGCCAAGTCATAGTTGCAGGAAGAACAGAGGCCAAATAGAAAAGTGTGTTAATATCAAGCAAATACTCAGAGGCATTAGCTAAATGAGGGGCCTGGTACAAGATGAGCAGTTGGGTGGTAAGAAAATGCAGAAACAAAATCCTGCCCCAGCCAAGGAGCCTCTTGTATACTCCTATCTGGTCAGGAACTAATCCCTAGACATGGCTTCTGAGGCCTGTATGCAGAAGAAGCTAACTGGGTGGGAAATATGAGGCTGATATCAGAACATATTGAGAAGTCTTTCACTGAGTGCTATCCCTCTCAGAAACTGGGTATTGATCCCAGGTAAAATGAGTTTTCATTGGAAACTTTCTGATGAACACTACAATGAGATTTGAAAATAGTTGTCTCTGACCATGTAAGTGTAGTAGTAGTTAAAGGTAATTAAACTATTGACTTAGTTATACAACTTAAAAATCCATATTATAAGAAATTTAGGACCAACCACAGCAATAAATTTAAGATGAATATTTTAAATTGTGTAAAATTCTGTGTAGAATTCACATTCCTTTGAACCCACGTCTTAAGGAAACATGGGTTATATTTAAAACTCAGGTGGGTGTAAGACTGAAGGTGCACGTTTAACTGAGCAAGTTTTAAATCAGATCAACAACCATATTTTAGGAGAGGCTGTGCTAGTGTAATTTGAAGTTTTAAAGGAAGCAGAAACAGATGACTATCTTTAAAGACCTTGGATACAAATTGAACCAGGGGTTTAAGTCTTCAGAAATCCCATATAAATGTTTACAAGTGTTTTAAAAGGCAAGAGGAAGAGAAAGTGTGGAGAATTTTTTTTATGACATTTTCATCTCTGAAATTCTCTGTGAAATATTTCTCACGGATAGCTCTGTCTCACAGAAGGCTCGTAAAAATACAGAATGATAAGGAATGTTTATCATCTCTCAAATTTTCAGTGTTGGTTATGGTGAGATAGACCATTTTTGGTCCAATTTTGGAGTACTTTTTTGTTTCATCATACAAAATAGTTTACATAATAGAGACTTCTTCTTAGTCAAGGTCTCCGCAAAAGACAGACTTGGTGTTTATTGCTTTTCTGTTTCCAGAAGAGTGAATGCTGGCAAAGGGAAGGGGATGAGGCATGTAGACTCCCATCTGAAGAAGGGAGAGAGCTGGGAGAGAGATTCCAAGAACTAGAAAAATAGAGACAAGAGACAGGAGAAATTCTAAGTCACAGGATACTTTCCCCCAAAGAACCTTGCTGAAGGACATGTGATACTTAGTCTCTCAAAGCTCTTGACTCACTTGTTTTCCACTGACTACTTGAGAATCCCCAATTTTTTCCATTTTCCATTATCTTGAACACAGAACTCCCCCCCACCCCGCCCCACCTGACATTATCTCTCTCAGTCCTTACCCTTTTGAAAGAGACTTTCACATAGAACCCACACTGATTGCTGGTTGGTCAGTTCCAACTCATAGCAACCCTGTCTGAGGGAGTAGAGCTGCTCCATAGGGTTTTCTTGGCTGTAATCTTCTTTGTTGTTGTTGTTTGTTTAGGTGAAAGTTATTGTTGTTGTTCAGGTGTTTAGGTGAAAGTTTACGCAGCAAATTTGTTTCTCATTCAACAGTTTATACATAGATTGTTTCATGACATTTGTTCCAAACCCCTGAATGTGTCAGCATTCTCCCCCCTTCCTCCCTGGCTTCTCTGTTTCCGTTAGCCCAGCTTTCCTGTCCCTACCGTCCTTTTGAACTTTGCTTTTGGCAAATTCTGCCCTTTAGATCACCTATAGTTGATTCTTCTGAGGTGTATATTCCTTACTGGTGTTATTGTTCATTTTATAGGCCTGTCTATTATATGGCTATAATGTGATATTCGGAAGTGATTTCAGTTCCAAGTCTGAAGGGAGTCTAAGGGCCATAGTCTTGGGGGTTCCACAGTTTCTTCCATGACCTACTATTATGGTCACAGTGAGAGCAGCTGGTGGTGGTAGCTGGGCACCACATACTTCTGGTCCCAGGCTAGTGGAGGGCATGATTCATGTGATCCATTAGTCCTTTGAGCTAATTGTTTCCTTGAGTCTTTGGCTTTTTTCACTCTTCTTTGCTCCAGACAGGAAGAGACCAAGTGTTGTATCCTAGATGGTTGGTTGTAAGCTTTTCAAACTCCAGTTGCTATTCATCAAGGTAGGATGTAGAACGTTGTCTACATGGATTCTGATATGGTCCCTAGCCCTCAAGACCAGCATCTCAGTCCTAGGAGGTGTATGATTATGGCTAAGAAGTTTTCATGACTGTGTCCCCTGGGTGCACTATTGCATACAAGGGTGGGTGTATTTGCAGCATGTACACATATATATGTACGTGGGTGCACTTTTATATTGGCTGTAATTTTTATAGAAGCAGATCACCAAGCCATTCTTCTGTGGTGCTGCTTAGTGGTTCGAACTGCCGGCCTTTAGGTAAGTAGTCAAGTGCAAACTATTTGTGCCACCTAGGGACCTTTCACACATAATAGAACTCTTGATTTAGGACACCCCGTTCCCCTCCAAAAAACAGAATATATCCAAGAGCATAAATAATAACTTTTTTTTTTTCTTAAGGGCCCCTTTCCTTTTCCAATAAGACACGTTACTCCATTGCTGGGACAGTTTAGCCTCATCTGTATGATTTTAACACTGACCGCTCATGCCATTCACTTAGGGACACTCTACTTCTTTCTAAATATTGTTAAAGGTTAGAGAGACCATAGCTATAGGATCACTCCGTATAGGAATGCTCCAAGTGTATTTTTTCTCGGAAGAATATAAAATAGTAAGGTGAACTAAATAATCTTTCATGAAATGAGAAGAATGCAGAAATTTTATCCATACCAGATGTACATTCACAAGCTAGAGGCACAGAATTATACATATAAGACTTCTGACTGACAGCTCAATGAAGAGTAACTGGGAAAGAGAGAAGCAGATGTGCCTGTCTTGGTTGGGTTTTTCCTCACATTTCTCTCCCTTGTCTTGCTCTGCTCTTAATCACTGGCTGAGTTCAATTGATGGGAGGCATTGATGGAAGGGCGGGAAGGAGAGGGAAAAGCCAGGATGTTTCTTCTGCATCCTCTCTTCCTCCTGTCATGGCTGCGGTAGAGGCAGCCTCTCCTATATATCTCCTGTTCCTGTATGGTTATAGTTTCCTGCCAGGGATCCCAACCCCTGGATTCCTCCCATTGTCTCTCCAGCCTAGGGGTGACTTCCTGCTGTTTATAATGGGTTACTCCATTGTCATGGATTGAATTTTGTCCCCCCAAAATATGTGTCAACTTGGTTAGGCCATGATTCCCAGTATTGCATGGTTGTCCTCCATTTTGTGATTGTAATTTCTTGTTAAAGAGGATTAGGGTGGGATTGTAACACCCTTACTAAGATCACATCCTTGATCCAATGTAAAGGGAGTTTCCCTGGGGTGTGGCCTGCACCATCTTTTACAAGAGATTAAAGGAAAGGGAAGTGAGCAGAATGGGGGGACTTCATACCACCAAGAAAGCAGTGGGATCTGCTTTGGATGTGGGGCTCCGGTGCAGAGAAACTCCTAGTCCAGGGAAAGATTGATGACAAGCACCTTCCTCCAGAGCTGACAGAGAAAGAAAGATTTCCCCTGGAGCTAATGCCCTGAATTTGGATTCCTAGTCTACTAGACTGTGAGAAAATAAATTTATTTGTTAAAGCCATCCACTTTCAGTATTTCTGTTACAGCAGCACTAGATGATTAAGACACCCACCATCCCCTGCTTAGCCGTTAGCTTCTCCATCACTCCAGTAACCAGTTCCCTGCATTGACCTCTCTGTTGTAAATGCTTGAAGTGGTTTCTGTTTTCCAAGTTAGACTCTGTCATGGATTGAATTATGTCCCTCCAAAAAATGTGTGTATCAACTTGGTTAGGCCATGATTCCCAGTATTATATGGTTGTCCTCCATTTTGTGATTGTAATTTTATGTTGAGAGGAATTGGGTAGGATTGTAAATACCACCCTCACTCAGGTCACCTCCCTGATCCAAGGTAAAGGGAGTTTCTCTGGGGTGTGGCCTGCACCACCTTTTATCTCTCAAGAGATAAAAGGAAAGGGAAGAAAGCAGAGAGTTGGGGGCCTCATACCAAGAAAGCAGCACTGGGAGCAGAGCGCGCCATTTTTACCTAGGGTTCCTGCGCCTGAGAAGCTCCTTGACCAGGGGAAGATTGAGGACAAGGACCTTCCTCCAGAGATGATAGAGAGAGAAAGCCAAGACAGATTTGTTCATTCTTCTGGCAATCCATGGTATATTCAATCCATGGTGTATTCAATATTCTTTGCCAACACTGTAATTTGAAGGCACGAATTCTTTTAATAGTTGGTGTATTTATCCTTAAGCCAGTAGTTCTCAAACATTTTGCTCTCAGATGCCTTTGCACTCTTAGAAATTATTGAAGGCCCCAAAGAGCTTTTATTTTATGTGGGTGGGTGACAGCTATCAATATTTATCATATTCGAAATTAAAATTTTAAATATTATTTAAATAAAATTCTAGGTAAGTATATATTAGTTTATTTTAAAAATAACAATAATAAACTAATTACATGCTAATGTAAACAACTTTTTTATGTAAAAAACTATATTTTCTAAAATAAAAAAATTAGTGTTAAGAGTGGCATTATTTTAGGGAGGCGAAGCCAAGATGGCGGAATAGACAGACGCTTCCGTGGAGCCCTCTTTACAACAAAGACCCCAAAAAACAAGTAAAACGAGTATATTTGTGACAAGTTGGGAGCCCTGAGCATCAAAGGCAAGCTTAGACAACGAACTGAGGGGCAGGGGAAGGAAGAGGCCATTCGGAAGCAGAGAGGAGTTGCCGGACCCGAACCACGGGGAGCCCTCAGGCACCATTCCTGGAGTGGCGGTGGCGGTGGCAGCGGCGGGCTGGTACTAGCGTTCGGCCGCAGTTTCCTCAGGGAGAAGCAGCCAGCCACACAGCCCACTCACACCTCTGGAACCTGAGGAGAAGGGTGCTCTCAGCAAAAGCTAAGTACTTGCGTATATTTTACCGCACCACCCCACCCCCAAGTCGGCTTCAGTGGCTGAATCCCTGGGCCCGAGATAGACCCTGGTAGCACCTGGAGCCGTTCTCCCGGCCTTGGGGAAGGAAAAAATTTTGAACTGGGGGGAAAAGATAATTTGCTAGCTCCATTAACTGGGAGAGCTTAGGACAGAAGCTGCTCCTGTCCAGGCATAAGCTGTCCGTGGACCTTGAGCACCTTTCCCTTCTGCATGGTCCTGTGTGGGCCTATTTCGGGAGAATAGGCCCTTGATGGCAAACTCCAACCATTTCAGCGGTGCGGTGGAGAGGTGGGTTTTTGACGTTTGACATTGCTTTGCCTATTAAAGTCCTCACCTACCCACAACAGGGACCTAAGGACTGGTGGCTCCACTTGGGTCGCCCAGCCATCCGCGACAGGGGCCCAGGGATAACTGGTACCTCCCAGTCCTTACAACAAAATCTTTGGGTGCCCATGGTCCCTCTGCAGAGCCCACCCACCAGCATGCTGTAGGGAACAGAGATGCGTTTTCCTCAGAGACACTTGGGGGTCGATTCTCAGCCCCCTGCCTTGTTCAGAGCGTGACCCCCTGCTGCAATCAGATACGGGTATATACACTAATCACCCTTGCCCCTCTAAGACTGTAGTACAGAGCCTGTACCACACACTTGATATCAGCTACCTGGAAACCTGAGCTAAATTCATACAAGAAAACTGAATGGACTCCTAGACTGATAGACCTGATAACAGCTCTAGCCAGCTGGGGACAGGACACCAGAGCTCCAAAGGCGAAAATAATCAAGCTAGCTCACTCAAGCAACCCATGGGGGTATACCAAAACAAACAAAGCGAGCAGCTACGACACAGTAAGCAAGCATAAACTAATACAATAACTTATAGATGGGTCAGAGACAACAGTCAATATCCGGTCATATAAAGAAACAGACCATGATCACCTCAACAGGCTCTCAAAACAAAGAATCCAGGGATCTTTTAGACGAAAGTGCATTCCTGGAATTACCAGATGCAGAATACAAAAGTTTAATATATAGAACCCTTCAAGACATCAGGAAGGAAATGAGGCAATACGCAGAACAAGCCAAGGAACACACAGATAAAGCAACTGAAGAACTCAGAAAGATTATTCAGGAACATAATGAAAAGTTTAATAAGCTGGAAAAATCCATAGACAGACATCAATCAGAAATCCAGAAGATTAACAATAAAATTACAGAATTAAATAACTCAATAGAAAGTCAGAGGAGCAGAATTGAGCAAGTAGAAGCTAGAATATCTGAACTCAAAGATAAATCACTTGGCACTAATATATTTGAAGAAAAATCAGATAAAACAATTTTTTAAAAATAAAGAAACCTTAAGAATCATGTGGGACTTTATCAAGAGAAATAACCTACGAGTGATTGGAGTACCAGAACAGGGAGGGATAACAGAAAAAACAGAGAAAATTGTTGAGAATTTGTTGGCAGAAAACTTCCCTGATATTGTGAAAGATGAGAAGATATCTATCCAAGATGCTCATCAAACTCCACATAAGGTAGATCTTAAAAGAAAGTCACCAAGACATATTATAATCAAGCTTGCCAAAACCAAAGATAAGGAGACAATTATAAGAGCAGTGAGGGATAAAAGAAAAGTTACCTACAAGGAGAGCCAATAAGAATAAGCAGGCAAGAAGGCAATGGGATAACATATTTAAAAAATTGAAGGAAAAAAATTACCTGCCAAGAATCATATATTCATCAAAACTGTCTCTTAAATATGAAGGTGAAATTAAGACATTTCCAGATAAACACAAGTTGAGCGAATTCGTAAAAACCAAACCAAAACTACAAGAAATACTAAAGGGAGTCCTTTGGTTAGAAAATCAATAATATCAGGTATCGACCCAAGACTAGAACACTGGGCAGAGCAACCAGAAGTCAACCCAGACAGGGAAATCCAAAAAGAAAAAAAAATAAAAAAAACAAAGCAAGATTAAAAAAAAAAAAAAGCCCAACACAGGGTAATGGTGATGTTTTTACATAAAAGAAGAGAACATTAAAATAATAAAGAAGGACTAAGAAATGTAGTCATACACCTTCCATATGGAGAGGAAGATATGGGGATACAAAGAAATAAAAGTTAGTTATAAATTTAGAAAAATAGGGGTAAATAATAAGGTAACCACAAAGGAGACAAACCATCCTACTCATCAAAATAAAATACAAGGGAAAAATACAGACTCAGCAGAAACAAAATCAACAACAACAAATTATGAGGAAAGGACAATATATAAAGAAAAGCTACTCAACACATAAAATCAAGTGGGAAAAAGAAGCTGTCAACACACGAAAAAAGACATCAAAATGATAACACTAAATTCATAAAAAAAAAAATTACCCTGAATGTAAATGGACTAAATGCACCAATAAAGAGACAGAGAGTGGCAGAATGGATTAAAAAACAAGATCCGTCTATATGCTGCCTACAAGAGACACACCTTAGACTTAGAGACACAAACAAACTAAAACTCAAAGGATGGAAAAAATATATCAAGCAAACAACGATCAAAAAAGAGCAGGAGTAGCAATACTAATTTCTGACAAAATAGACTTTAAAGTTAAATCCATCAGAAAGGACAGGAAGGATACTATATAATGATTAAAGGGACAATACACCAAGAAAATATAGCCATATTACATATTTCTGCACCCAATGACAGGGCTGCAACATACATAAAACAAACTCTATCAGCATTGAAAAGTGAGATAGACAGCTCCACAATAATAGTAGGAGACTTCAACACACCACTTTTGGTGAAGGACAGGACATCCAGAAAGAAGCTCAATAAAGACACAGAAGATCTAAATGCCACAATCAACCAACTTGACCTCATAGACATATACAGAACACTCCACCCAACAGCAACCAAGTATGCTAACTTTTCTAGTGCACATGGAACATTCTCTAGGATAGACCACATATTAGGTCATAAAGCAAGCTTTAGCAGAATCCAAAACATTGAAATATTACAAAGCATCTTCTCTGACCATAAGGCCATAAAAGTGGAAATCAATAACAGGGAAAGCAGGGAAAAGAAATCAGACACTTGGAAACTGAATAATACCCTGCTCAAAAAAGACTGAATTATAAAAGATATTAAGGATGGAATAAAGAAATTCAGAGAATCCAATGAGAATGAAAACACTTCCTATCAGAACATTTGGGACACAGCAAAAGCGGTACTCAGAGGCCAATTTATATCAATAAATGCACACATCCAAAAAGAAGAAAGGGCCAAAATCAAAGAACTATCCCTACAACTTGAACAAATAGAAAGAGAGCAACAAAAGAAACCCACAGGCACCAGAAGAAAACAAATAATAAAAATTCGAGCTGAACTAAATGAAATAGCAAACAGAAAAACAATTGAAAGAATTAACAAGACCAAAAGCTGGTTTTTTGAAAAACTCAACAAAATTGATAAACCATTGGCCAAACTGACAAAAGAAAAACAGGAGAGGAAGCAAATAACCCGAATAAGAAATGAGATGGGCAATATTACAATAGACCCAACTGAAATTAAAAGAATCTCAAACAAATTTGAAAACCTACAAGACGTGGATGAATTCCTAGAAACACACTACCTACCTAAACTAACACAAACAGAGGTAGAACAACTAAATAGACCCAACAAAAGAACAGATTGAAAAGGTAATCAAAAAACTCCCCCCCCCCAAAAAAAAAGCACTGGTCCGGATGGCTTCACTACAGAGTTCTACCAAACTTTCAGAGAAGAGTTAACACCACTACTACTAAAGGTATTTCAGAGCATAGAAAAGGATGGAATACTACCAAATTCATTCTATGAAACCACCATATCCCTGATACCAAAACCAGGCAAAGACACCACGAGAAAAGGAAATTATAGACCTATATCCCTTATGAATGTAGATGCAAAAATCCTCAACAAAATTCTAGCCAATAGAATTCAACAACATATCAAAAAAATAATTCACCATGATCAAGTGGGATTTATACCAGGTATGCAGGGATGGTTCAACATTAGAAAAACAATTAATGTAATCCACCACATAAATAAAACAAAAGACAAGAATCACATGATTTTATCAATTGATGCAGAAAAGGCATTTGACAAAGTTCAACACTCATTCATGATAAAAAATCTCAGCAAAATAGGAATAGAAGGAAAATTTCTCAACATAAAAAAGGGCATTTATACAAAGCGAACAGCCAACATCACCCTAAATGGAGAGAGTCTGAAAACATACCCATTGAGATCGGGAACCAGACAAGGATGTTCTTTATCACCACTCTTATTCAACATTGTGCTGGAAGGCCTAGCCAGAGCAATTAGGCTAGATAAAGAAATAAAGGGCATCCAGATCGGTAAGGAAGAAGTAAAAGTACCTTTATTTGCAGATGACATGATCTTATACACAGAAAACCCTAAGGAATCCTCCAGAAAACTAATAGTTCAGCAGAGTATCGGGATACAAGATAAACATACAAAAATCAGTTGGATTCCTCTACACCAACAAAAAGAACATCGAAGAGGAAATCACCAAATCAGTGCCATTTACAATAGCCCCCAAGAAGATAAAATACTTAGGAATAAATCTTACCAGAGACGTAAAAGACTTAGACAAAGAAAACTACAATACGCTTCTGCAAGAAACCAAAAGAGACTTACATAAGTGGAAGAACATACCTTGCTCGTGGATAGGAAGACTTAACATTATAAAAATGTCTATTCTACCAATAGCGACCTACAGATTTAATGCAATTCCGATCCAAATCCCAATGACATTTGTAATGAGATGGAGAAACAAATCACCAATTTCATATGGAAGGGAAAGAGGCCCCGGATAAATAAGGCATTACTGAAAAAGAAGAACAAAGTAGGAGGCCTGACTTTACCTGATTTTAGAACCTATTATACTGCCACAGTAGTCAAAACAGCCGGGTACTGGTACAACAGATACATAGACCAACGGAACAGAATTGAGAATCCAGACATAAGTCCATCCACACATGAGCAGCTGATATTTGACAAAGGCCCCAAAACTGTTAAATGGGGAAAAGACAGTCTTTTTAACAAATGGTGCTGGCATAATTGGATATCCATCTGTAAAAAAATGAAACAAGACCCATACCTCACTCCATGCACAAAAACTAACTCAAAATGGATCAAAGACCTAAATATGAAATCTAAAATGATAAAGATCATGGAAGAAAAAATAGGGACAACGTTAGGAGCCCTAATACATGGCATAAACAGTAAAGAAAACATTATAAAGGACGTAGAAGAAAAACTAGATAACTGGGAGCTCCTAAAAACCAAACACTTATTTATGCTCATGCAAAGACTTCACCAAAAGAGTAAAAAGACTACCTACAGACTGGGATAAGGTTTTTAGCTATGACATTTCTGATCAGCACCTGATCTCTAAAATCTACATAATACTGCAAAAACTCAACCGCAAAAAGACAAATAACCCAATTAAAAAATGGGCAGAAGATATGAATAGACACTTCACTAAAGAAGGCATTCAGGTAGCTAACAGATATATGGGAAAATGTTCATGATCATTAGCCATTAGAGAAATGCGGATCAAAACTACAATGAGATTTCATCTCACCCCGACAAGGCTGGCATTAATCCAGAAAACACAAAATAATAAATCTTGGAGAGGCTGTGGAGAGATTGGAACACTTCTACACTGCTGGTGGGAATGTCAAATGGTACAACCACTTTGGAAATCGATTTGGCGCTTCCTTAAAAAGCTAGAAATAGAAGTACCATACGATCCAGCAATCCCACTCCTTGGAATATATCCTAGAGAAATAAGAGCCTTTACATGAACAGATATATGCACACCCATATTTATTGCAGCACTGTTTACAATAGCAAAAAGATAGAAGCAACCAAGGTGCCCATCAATGGATGAATGGATAAATAAATTATGGTATATTCACACAATGGAATACTACACATTGATAAAGAACAGTGAGGAATCTGTGAAACATTTCATAACATGGAGGAACCTGGAAGGCATTATGCGAGCGAAATTAGTTGCAAAACGACAAATATTGTATAAGACCACTACTATAAGAACTTGAGAAATAGTTTAAACTGAGAAGAAAACATTCTTTTGTGGTTACGAGAGCGGGGAGGGAGGGATGGTGGGAGAGGGGTACTCACTAATTAGATAATAGATAAGAACTACTTTAGGTGAAGGGAAAGACAGCACACAGTACAGGGGAGGTCAGCACAATTGGACTAAACCAAAAGCAAAGAAGTTTCCTGAATAAACTGAAAGCTTCGAAGGCCAGCGTAGCAGGGGCAGGGGTCTGGGGACCATGGTTTCAGGGGACATCTAAGTCAATTGGCATAATAAGATCTATTAAGAAAACATTCTGCATCCCACTTTGAAGAGTGGCGTCTGGGATCTTAAACGCTAGCAAGCAGCCATCTAAGATGCATCAATTGGTTTCAACCCACCTGGATCAAAGGAGAATGAAGAACACCAAGGATACAAGGCAATTATGAGCCCAAGAGACAGAAAGGGCCACATGAACCAGAGACTGCATCATCCTGAGACCAGAAGAGCTAGATGGTGCCTGGCTGCAACCGATGACTGCCCTGACAGGGAACACAACAGAGAACCCCTGAGGAAGCAGGAGAGCAGTGGGATGCAGACCCCGAATTCTCAAAAGACTAGACTTAATGGTCTGACTGAGACTGGAAGGACCCCAGTGGTCATGGCCCCCAGACCTTCTGTTGCCCCAGGACAGGAACCCTTCCCGAAGCCAACTCTTCAGCCATGGATTGGACTGGACAATGGGTTGGGGAGGGATGCTGGTGAGGAGTGAGCTTCTTGGATCAGGTGGACACTTGAGACTATGTTGGTATCTCCCAAGTGGAGGGAAGATGAGAGGGTGGAGGGGGTTAGAAGCTGGCAAAAAGGACATGAAAAGAGAGAGTGGAGGGAAAGAGCAGGGTGTCTCATTAGGGGGAGAGTAATTGGGAGTGTGTAACAAGGTGAATATGGGTTTTTGTGTGAGAGACTGACTTGATTTGTAAACTTTCACTTAAAGCACAATAAAAATTATTTTTAAAAAAGTGGCATTATTTTCTGTTTTTGCAAAACTATTTAATGTCTGGCTTAGAGGACAGCTGGATTTACTTATTGTCATAAATAGAATTGTGTCCCCCCCAAAATATCTGTTGACTTGGCTAGGTCATGATTCCCTTGTATGACTGTATGTTTGCCTACCGTTTTATCATCTGATGTGATTTCCCTATGTGTTATAAATCCTATCACTATGATGTAATAAAATGGATTAGCAGCAGTTATACCGATGAAATCTACAAGATTAGGTAGTGTCTTAAGCCAATTTCTTCTAAGATATAAAAGAGAGACGTGAGCAGAGAGACACGGGGATCTCATACCAGCAAGAATGCAGCAATGGAAGCAGAGCGCGTCCTTTGGACCCGAGGTTCCTGCACTGGGATGCTCCCAGACCAAGGGTAGACTGATGACCGGCACCTTCCTCCAGAGCTGACAGAGAGATAAAGCCTTCTCCTGGAGCTGGCACCCTGAATGCGGACTTCCAGCCTCCTGGACTGTGAGAGAATAAACTTCTCTTTGCTAAAGCAGTGTTTTTTTTTTTTTTTTTTGTTGTTGTTAAAGCCATCCCCTTGTGGTATTTCTGTTATAGCAGTACTAGATGTCTAGGGCACTTATCCACTTCTGTATTCACTCTGCTATGGTATGTTGTCTTTATTAAAGTTTATGAACAAACTCAGCCTCACATAGATATGCAGATGGAAGAGAAAGGAGCATTTTAATAGCCTTTTAAGGTAGTTGTGGACATTCTTATTTGATACTACACCAAAAGTTGACAAGTGGTAGTTCCTTAAGAATTAGTTGGAGTGGTGAATCTGAAAATATATGAGTAAAGCTTCAGTACTCTGTTTTCTTAAAAGTCATTCATCTAGCTTCCACTCTGAATTAGTCTTTTAGCTGTGCCTGATTTTGTAACATCATGCATTGGTCATGTGGAAATATTAATTCATTGAATAATGCAGATATTCCAGATATTGACATTACATTACATAAAGTATTTTAAAAAATTGCATTCATTAAAATCATCACTGATTTTATCAGAAAAACCGTCAAGTTCATAGTAATAAGATACAAATTTTCCAAGATTCTAATTTTTGCTGGAAAGCTCAAATTTTACCTCTGGCAACAAATACTGTCAGTGGTTTTCCTAGAAGAGACAGACACCTTTACCCAATTAGGAAAAAAAGTCTGCTACGTATCCTCGGTTTGTCTGTGAATCATTCCTTGAAGTAAAAATAGTGTTCCATGAAGAAAAAAAAAAAAAGTGGCTAATTCAGCTTGCAACAATAAATTGTACAAATATTTTTCCTGAGACAACTATTGTTGTCAGCTGCAGTTGAGTTGAACCCCTACTCATGTGGCCCCTTCCATGATGGGCCTAGACTGTTACGATTCGTAGGTTTTTCCCTGGGTGATTTGTCAGAAGATCACCAGGCTTTTCTTCCTACTCTGTCTTCTGACACTATGGTATACAGAAGAAGTGTTTTACGTGTACTTCCTGTTTCATTACCTTGTACTCAAGGATAGAAATTATTTAATAAAATTAATCATGCTCACGCTTCATCAAGGACAATCTTCAGTGAAATTGGATTTTTTTTTTTAAACCATGAGGATAAAATGATGACCAGTATAGATTGGTGTCACTGCATCCATTCATGCTAAAGCATCTACAGTGGAACTTACCATTATTTTTGCACCAAAATGTCAACACGGTGGGAGAAAAGGCAGACAACATTTTGGACAATAAAGAAAACAGTTTTGACCCTGGGGTCCCCAGGAAACAGGCTTGGAGGTCCCCGTGGTTCAGAGGACCACCCTTTGAGAAGCACTGTCCTAATTAGCATGTCACACAGTTTTTCATGGTTTCAAACCTGCACTTTGCCACCCATGTTTCCACTACTGTCCTCTTTGCCATAAATGCAGGGCTTGCTCCCTGACTTCATTCAGGTCCTTCCCTGCTTTGTGTGTTCTCCTTAGTATTATTACTATCATGCTGTATAGTTTACCTGTGTATTATCTACCTTGTTTATTATCTGTCTCCCTCACTAGAATGGAAGTTATACAAGGGCAAGGGTTTTATCTGTTTTGTTCACTGGTATATTTCCAGCATCTAGAATTGTGCATAACCCATAGTAGGTGCTCAATAAATATTTGTTGAATGAATGAATGTTACATAGCTGGTCTCTTTCTTCAAGTATGTTTTTGCAACTAGCAAAACAAGATTCAAGCAAAAACCCTGTTTCTGAGATTTCACAATGTGATGGGTAGAGCTGTAGTTCATTCATTTGCACCATTACATAGTATTCTAGTTTATGAATGTAACAAAATGTATCTAACCATGCCCCTGGTTGTCCACATTTAGGTTGTTCCCAGCTCTTTTATATTCATTTCTTTTATATTAAAAACACTGCTGCTGTGAAAAATCTTATGCATGTCTGCTCTGTCCGTGTGTGAGAGATTTTTTAGGATTGAAAGCCGAGTGCTTAACCATTGCACCACCTGGGCTCCTTATACCTAAGAGTAGAAGTGCTAGTTGTAAGGCACGGGCGTTTTCACTGTAGTAGGCAGCGTGCTAAAATAACCCCCATGATCTCTACCCCTTAGTGTTATACCTGCGATTAGGTTACATTAGATGGCAAAGGTGATGAATGTCACCATTAAGAGTGTTACAAGTAAAAAGATTGCCTACTTAGTAATATCTATGTATTAGTTGTCTATTACAGAAAAATAAATTACCACACACTTTGTGGTTTAAAAGGGAGCCCTGGTGGCTCAGTGGTTAACTGCTTGGCTGCTAACCAAAAGGTCAGCAGTTTGAACCCACCAGTGACTCCACTGGAGAAAGATGTGGCAGTCTGCTTCTGTAAAGATTTTCAGCCTTGGAAACTCTATGGGACAGTTCTACTCTGTCCTATAGGGTCGTTGTGAGTTGGCATCTACTTGGCGGCAATGGGTTTGGTTTTGATTTAGCAAATTAAAACAACACGCGTTTATTACCTCACAGTTTTCTTGGGTCAGAAGTCTAAACGTGGCTTAGCTGGGTCTCACAAGGCTGCAGTCAAGGAGTATTCATCCAGGACATTCTCACCTGGAGCTCAGGGTTCTCTCCCAAGCCCATTCAGGTTGTTGGCAGAATTCAGTCTCTGGTAGTTGTGGGACAGAGGCCCTCAGCTATCAGATGCCACCCCTCCCCACAGGAAGTCACATCATGGCTAGTTTCTTCTTCAAGGCCATCAGGAGAGCATGTCTTCTGAGTTCAGTCTCTGACTTCCAGATTCTGTTTTAAAGACCTTGCCTGATTAGGTCAGTCTCACCCAGAAGAATCTCCTTTTTGGTAAACTTAAAGTCAACCTAATGATAACCTAACCACGGGAGTGTTACTCCATCATTTTTACAGGTTCTGCCCACACGGCGTGTATGCCAAGGGAAGCAGTCTTAGGGGCCATCGTAGAATTCCACCTACCACAACATTGCTGCTCTTGCATGCCATTGAGTCAATTCTGGCTCATAGCAACTCACATGACAGGGTAGAACTGCCCCATAGGGTTTTGTTGGCTGTAATTTTTACGGAAGCAGATTGACAGGTCTTTTTCCCACAGAGCTGCTGGGTGGATTTGAGCTGTCGACCTTTCAGCCAAGTGCATAACCGTTGCACCACCAGGGCTCTTTACCACAACGTTATTCCTCACTAATTCTCTCCAAAGCTTTGTCTTTTCTGGTGTTTAAAGTGCCTGCAGGGTTTCTAATTATATTATTTTTGAATTCTAGAGATTCTGTTTAGCTTAACTGTTGCTTCCTTAGTCATTCTTTGAAATTCCCTTAAAGATATCACACACAGTTCTCTTGCTTTCTGTACACAATAGTTCTAACGTGTATGGGGTGTGTAGGTTCGATCCTGCTGCCTTGTTGTTTCAGCTGACCCTCACTCACAGAGCCTGTTTTCTCATGAGCTTTATGATGTTTTGATTGAGAGATCATATTTTTTGGGAACTTTAAATGTGGGAATTATTTAAGGTCTTAGTTAAAAATGCATTCTTTGAGACAGGATTTGGCTTTACATCTGCCAGGCATCCTGGATGCTATTAACCTGAGAATAATTCAATGGAAAGTCTCAGCTTGCTATTTTAAACTCATTTCTGTCAAGTTGATTCTAACTCATAGTGACCCTATAGGAAGAGCAGAACTGTCCCATAGGTTATCCAAGGTTGTAAATCTTTACTGAAGCAGACTGCCACATCTTTTTCCTGTGTTGTGGCTGGTGAGTTCAAACCACCAACCTTTCGCTTAACAGCCAAGCGCTTAACAAGTGGGGCCACCAGGGCTTCTTTCAAGTTGCACAGGTAATGTTAATTCCAGCCCCCAAACCGTCTCTCAGGCTGTGTTCGGACTGTGAAATTCTCAGGGCAGGCTTATTTTCCTTCCATGTAAATTTTATTACTTCCTCTGTGTTGGCAGTTCAGCCCTTTATCACTGCCGCTCACGTTTGGGGCCACATGGCTTTATGCAGAGGTTTGAATTCAGCTTCCTGCCTTGCACCAGTCCTGCCTTTGTCACATGACCCAGCAGGTGGCCTACAGGGTTCTCCATGAGCCCCAGGACAGCTGCTGGCCTCAGAACTTGATTATTGTTTTGGATTTGTGGGAGTTGTTTTGGTCACTATTGGCCTCTGAGGATTACTTTCTTCACAGCTCAGCTATTCATTTCCAAAGATTATTTTAAAAGAAACCTACTTTCTGTTTTTAATTTAAAATTTGTTATTGTTGAAAAAATACGTATAACACAACATTTGTCGATTCAACATTTTTCAGGTGTACTATTTAGTGATATAAATTACCTTAATCGTGTGCAACCAAGGAACTTTACTTTCTATAGTTTCCTGTGTCATTGACAATCTAAGTCATTTCTTTCAACTCTCAGACCCAAAGACCCACCTCCTTTAAATATGGGTTTTGTAATATTCCGTCTGTATCTTATAATTAAACATAGAACACAGTTTATAGAAAAACTTCTGAAAGAATCAACAATGCATTCTAACTGAAATATAAAGGAAAAATAAAAGTAATATTGTAATAAAGAGTCTGACTCCATTTTTTGATGTTGATGGCTGACAGTTTTTTAACTTCACCCCACCCTCTTCCTCTTTTACCCCGCATCTGGATAAGCTGGTGAGAAAGCCAAGGTTCCTTCCTTTGGCACCCCTGGGAAGTTCAAACCAAGTTCAAACCCCAGCCCTAACCCCTAATCACCATAAAAATCCCAGCCAGTCTCCTTGCCCGGCTCTCTCAAGCCATTTTCAGACCAGCTTGCACTGATCTTCCCCAGAAAGCCTCCTTATGTGAGTAATAAACCTTTTCATACCCTCTTGGGGTATGTAAGGTGTCAGCAGTCTTAACACCTGAACCAAGTTTTGGGTAGAGAGTCCATGCCGTACATGCAGAATGACTATGAACCAACATATAACTGTATTTATTTGAATATATAAATCCTTGGAAACTGTTACAGGTCCCTGGGTGGTGCAAGCAGTTTGCCTTCGGCTGGTAACCTAAAGGATGGTGGTTTGGAGCTTCCCATTTGTTCTGCAGAAGAAAGGCCTGGAGGTCTGCCTCCTAAAGATTAGAACTGAGACAGCTCAATGGAGCTCATTTCTACTCCTTCACACGTGGGGTCACCTCGAGTTGGAATCGACTTGAGAGCAACGAGTTGGGTTTGGTTTGGTTCGGGAACTATGGTACAAGAAGATGTCATGAAGTAGTCAGATGTTTGTCCCTGTGTGTAGAATTACCATGTCAGTGACAGCTACAAATTCAGACTGAGACAGATGAAAGGTTTTGACGACTTCCTTCGCTTCCAAGAGCTGCCGTAACAGACTATCACAACATGGGTAGCCTTAAGGAAAATAAACTTATTTTCT
This sequence comes from Loxodonta africana, assembly GCF_030014295.1. NCBI lineage: Eukaryota > Metazoa > Chordata > Mammalia > Proboscidea > Elephantidae > Loxodonta > Loxodonta africana. The sequence continues at coordinate 168,347,908 of NC_087345.1, read as the reverse complement.
CACAGTTTTGGAGGTGAAAAGTCCAAGTTCAGGGCATCAGCAGGGCTATGTGCTCTCTGTTGGCTCTAGGGGAAGATTTTTCCTTGTCTCTTTCAGCGTCTAGTTGCAGTCAGCAGTCCTTGGTGTTCCTTTCTGCTTGTGGATGGATCCTCACTTGCTGTCTTTCCCCTGCATGTGACTCTGCTTCTGTGTCTGTCCTTTTCTTTGTTAAAACACCACTTAGAAGGGATTAGGACTAGGACCCACCCTATTCCAGTATGATTTTTTAAATTTGACTGATAACATTGCAACGAAAAACCCTATTTCACCAATTTCATATAATCATATTCACCAGCGGAGAGATTAGGACTTCAATACACCTTTTGGGGGGACAAAATTCAATCCATAACAGTGACACAAATGCCATTAGCAGCGTTGCTGTTGGGTGACATACTTTTCTGAAATACTGAACACTTTGATAAATTTCCATGTAAAGGAACACTATTTACACAGAATGGTATTCCTGGAAAATTCAGTGTATGTTAAAATAAAAAATGATGAAAAATTACTTGTGTTTATATGTACAATTGAAGTTGACTTTAATTTCATATAATTATTTGCAGGTGTTTTACCCACATGCATGTCCAGAGATTCAAGTAAAAGTTGCACAGTACTCTGTTGTCCAGGAGGGTACCATGTATTTGAGGATGTCTAGAGATGGCGGAGCCCTGTTGGTTAAGTGTTCAGCTGCTGAGCAATAGGTCAGCAGTTCGAATCCACCAGCTGCTCCTTGGAAACCTTATGGGGCAGTTCTACTCTATCCTATAGGGTCACTATGAGTTGGAATACACTTGAGAGCAACAGGTTTTTGGTTTAGAAATGGTACTGCTCCCTTTAAGAACAATGGTGTAATCTTATTTGATGTAGTGTGGTGCTAGGGAATCCAACTTTCATTGAAGAACTGCTAAGGAGGGCTTCTCTCTAGCACTGTGGTGGTAGCTATGGTGGTGAACCAGTTGTCACCAATATCTTCTGGGCTGTTCTTAGGGACAGCTTGGATGTGAACAATCTCTCTCCTTGAAGTTAATGTTGGCTTCCTCGAGACCCCACCACACTAGCATTCCCAGTATGGGCTGTGCCCTGTGAGCAATGCCAAAATCCAGAAGCTGAAAACTCAGTGTTCAAAGCAATCTAGGGTTTTCTGTCATGCTCCTTGAAATTCTTCCAGCCCCTACCCACTGCCCAATTTCAAAGCCACTTCCACACTTTTAAGCAATACTTCACTCTTGGTACCATAATCAGAATTAATTTCCCATTGCTGCTATAACAAATTTCCACAAACTTGATGGCTTAAAACAACAAATTAATTATCTTACAGTTCTCTATGTCAAAAGTCCAAAATGGGTCTCGCTTGTCTCAAATCAAGGTGTTGGCAGAACTATGTTCCTTCTAGAAGCTCTAAGGGAGAAGATATTTCCCTGCCTTTTCCAGCTTTTAGAGATTGCCCACATTTTTTGACCCATGGGCCTTTCCTTCATTTTCAAAGCCTGTGGTTCAGCATCTTCACATCTCTCAGACTCTGGCCCCTCTTCTACTTCTCTCTTCCCCTTTTAAGGACCCTTGTGATTACACTAGACCCATTCAGATAAGGCAGGATGATCTCCCCAATTAGCAGTCAACTGATTAAAACATCTCTCTGCTCCTGAGTTGACCCCATGTATATCAGAGTAGAACTAAACTCCACTGGGTTCTCAATGGCTGATTTTTCAGAAGTAGATCACCAGGTCTTTCTTCCAAAATACCTCTGGGTGGACTCGAACCCCCAACCTTTCGGTTAGCAGGTGGGTGTGTTAACTGTTTGTACCACCCAGGGACTCCGTCAGCTAATCTGTAACCTTAATTCCTCTTTGCCATGTAACCTAACGTATTCACATGTTCTAGGGATTAAGATTTAGACATCTTTGGGGCCATTATTCTGCTTACCGTACTCTGCTACATTATAGTCATGAGATGCTAGGGAAAGTAGAAATTTTAATTCTAAATTCCCTGGCCAGTTTGGTGGAGTGACCCCTCTGAGCACAGCCTGCGTGGGATGTGGGGGAAGGGGAGGCCCAGTGGTAAGCTGTTGCAGAGGCCCCGCACTGCCACCATGACAGAAGCTGGGGGCCAGCCCCAGATTCCCCAGTTCAGATAGGACTCCCCAAGGCAGCTTCCTGTACATCATCAGGGGTCCTCTCCTGCAGTCAGCACACTGGGGTATGACTGAGCCAGCTGTACTCCCTGTGCCCCTCCCCTCAAGATTCTCAGAAATCCTAAAGGGCCCCCGATCCTGTAATGAGGAAGGGGTCAGGATCCTTGGAGGAGCAATGGAGTGGGTTTCTAGATTCCTGGTTAATGGTAGTTGGAGGCAGAAAAAGTACAATTTGTATTTTTCTAAGTTATCAGGACCAACCAATTCCCCACTCTAACTGACACGGTCTTTCTTCAGATATTAATTAGTCAGTATATTCAATCCTTTTATAATCAATTTTTTGGCATAGGGACCATGTTGATTTTTAAAAAATGATTCTTTGGCATATATCTACGTATTCAGATTCACCGTATGTTGATTTTATGTTTTATGTCTTCAGAGGGAAATCCTAGTTCTCTTATTTTCACGTTCTTGGTATACCGATGACAGAACTAAACCCTGAACGGAGTGGTCGCTGCTCAACCTTCTGGTTAACATGCGTGCCATTCTTCTGAAATACATCTTGGCTCTTAATTAGAACAAGGCAATCCCTTTTTAGGGGCCATTGGTGGTTCAGTGGTAGAATTCTCGCCTTCAGTGCAGGAGACCTGGGTTCAATTCTCAGCCACTGCACCTTATGCACAGCTACCACCTGTCTGTCAGTGGGGGCTTGTGTGTTGCTATGACACTGACCAGGTTTCAGCAGAGCTCCCATATTAAAAAGGACTAGGAAGAAAGCCCTGGCAATCTAATTCTGAAAATTAGTCGATGAAAATCCTATGGACTACAAAGATATGATCTGCAACTGATCACGGGGATAGCCCAGGACCAGGCAGCATTTTGTTCCATTGTGCACAAGATCCCCAAGAGTCAGGGGCCGACTTGAAGCAGATAACAACGATAACAACAATCTCCTTTGGAAGCCGTATCTGAAATTCTCCTCTCTGATATCTTAGTGGAGCCTACATTTACAGAGCAGGGTGTTCTGTACAACCATCCCAAGCACAGTACTTGTTTCAACTGAGTTTGCAAGCAACAGAGTTCAATGCAGACTGGTTGAAAGTAAAACTAAAAGGCAGTGGTGGGGAATTTATATATGGACACAGGGGTGTCTCATGGACCCCAGCAGCAGAAACGCACCTGGGCTCAGTATGGAACTGGAGCTAGTACTCAACTCAGTGAACTATTTACATGTCCGTACACACCCTCCATATCACACCCTTTTAACACATTATTTTATTTTTATTTTTAGCTGTGTGTACTGAGAATGACACCACCGGCATGGGTGGAAGGATATGCTTTATCTTTTGATTATTATTAAAACCCTATATATACGCTCAAGAAGACCATAACGGAGGACTGAATTCTGAGTTTCCTTGAATTGTGAGAAATGTAGAACTACTTCATCACAGTTAATTGCGATGAAAAATTGAGTCAAGTCTCTGAATAATACTGGAAGCAGAGTGCTGATTTTATCAAAATGAGCAGAAATAGCAACGCATTCACATGCAAATATACAATTTAATTTCAAACTCGTTTTTCTAACGTAATTTTTTTGGGCACCTTCTAAAGATTTGTTTCTCTTTAAAAAGGGGTCATACATATCCTTTCAAAAAAATTGTTTAAAGAGAGTCACATAATTTGCAAAGCTCATGCTGTGACTCTAGAAATAGAATATTAAAAACCTGTGCACGCCTGCTTTCATATTTTACCCTAGAGAAAGTTAAAACAATATGTAACTCCTGAACAACAATTAGTGTTACCATCTGTTACTACAGAGAGGTGTAGTCAATAACGTTGTGCTTTTGGCTTCCTGATTTTTGGAAGTGTTTTTCTCCTTAAACCCACATTTCTTTTTTGGAAGGGCCACTGAGCCTTCTGTGATGCGTTGTTAGGAAGCCAAATTTCTGCTTAAAATGTTTTTATAAGTGATCTGGATAAAGGAAAACAAGAACATACCTCTCAGATTCACATATAATCCTGAATTGGCTGAACTTGCAAAAGTACACTGGTTAATTATACTGGTATTTCGTAATGTTAGGGCTAATTTTAAATAGGAATGGAAAAATTAGAAAATAGTCTCACGACAAAAGGGTAGAATTTGGGATAGAGAGGCCAGTCACTTCCTTCACATCCACACCTCCTTCTCAGAAAGCCCCCTTGTTCCCATAGCTGTCCTACCTCGTATATGACCTTGACACTTGCCCACAGTTATGGACTGAAGGTGGTCACCGAACCCTCATAATGAGCCAACCAGAGTGTTTCTTTCATGGGAATCTGGAATTTCAACACAGAGACTGAGGGGATTTTGCTTCATACTGTTAAAAAAATATTTCTGGGACATGATGTCATCATCAAAGATGAGTTCCATGATAAGTCAGAACCACATGCAAGACATTTAAAGGGAAAGAGCAGGAATGGGGAGTCTCACAGAGGAAGTAGGTGTGGAGTGGAACCAATGTGTAGAGAGAAAAATATGAGAGATCATTTCTCCATCTACTCATCCACCTATTCCTTTATTTCATCAGTTTTCCTTTAGTAAACCATTTATTCCTCAGTGGTGAGGAACAAGGTTGAGTGAGATGAGGTAGGTGGGTATCTAGGGATTGACTATCAACGTGCTCAAAAACCAAGTTAAGAGTTCTGAAACTGTATTGGGAGTGGCTTTACTCAATTTGCTCTGAGACAACCTATCTGGCTGCATTGTAGAAGGTATTGCAGTAAGCAGAGTAGACACATATGGCCTACAGAAATACTGTGAGAGTTGAGGAGATGAATAACAAGGAGAGTAATTTTCTGACGGTTTTCATTTCCTGTGGGTCAGCTTCTGGTATCCTTAAAATAACCCTCCCTCGCCCTTTTCCTTGAGATTCTTCTTTTCTTTTTTGTTCACACAACTAAATAATCCAAATTTCCAAGCCGAACTGCCAGCTAAACATCTCCAAGTATACATCCCACAGTCATCTCAAATGTAAGATGTCCAAAGTGGGACTTCAAGTAGACTTGCTCCTTGCCCTTATTTCAATGATCCTTCAATCTCATAAAACTGGAATTTATTGTTGGCTCCTTTGTTTCCTTCAATTCCTTGCATCTAGTCAATCACTAGGAGCCCTGAGTGGCACAAAGTGCTTAGCCACTAGCTGAAAGGTTGATGGTTTGAATCCACTCAAAGGTTCTTTGGAAGACAGGCCTGGTGATCTGCTTCCAAAAGGTCACAGCCTTGAAAATCCTCTGAAGTAGTTCTGCTTTGCGCACATGGGGTCACCATGAGTTGGAACTGACTCAATGGCAACCAACAACCACCACAGTTAGTCACTAAGTCCTAACACTTCTTCCTTCTAACCTATCTTGTCTGTGCTCCCTCCACTCCCTCTATTCCCATTACCATTACTCTATCCAGGGCCCTCACATCTCTTTTCTGAGCTGTTATCTCTGGTCTCCTGATCTCATCTCTTCCACCTTTACAACACTTTCCTCACGGATGCCAGAGGAGTTTTTCAAAACAGAAATCTGTCGGCGTCACTTCCCTGCTAAAAACAAACAAAAAAATGAAATAAAATCATCATGGTTTTTCAAGCTCTGCACACTTATTATCCAGCTTTACATTCCTTCATTCTCCACACCAAACCTTAAGAAAAAAAAACCTTACAAACCCATCAATTTATACTATTAACTTTTCATTGAACTTGCTTTCTATTTTCCTGTCTCTCTCCCTTTATTCATTCTATCTCCTTTGTCATGAAATACTTTTCCTTTCCAACCTCTGTCTTCCCTTCAAGCTCAGGAAGGAGGATGTTTTTCTGAGTAACACCAGAGCATAGAGCAGGGGTGTCCTAATTATTTAGGGCTGCTATAAGAGAAATATCACAAGTGTGTCACTTTAACAAACAAAAATTTTTTTTCTCACAGTTTAACTCCTTGCCGTTGAGTTGATTCTGACTCATAGCGACCCTAAAGGACAGAGTAGAACTGCCCCACAGGGCTTCCAAGGAGCAGCAGGTGGATTTAAACAGCCAACCTTTTTAGTTAGCAGCCAAGCCCTTAACCACTGCACCACCATGGCTCCACAGTTTAGGAGGCTGAAAGTTTGAATTCAGAGTGCCAGCTCTAGGGGAAGGTCTTCTCTCTCTGTTGGTTCTGGGGGAAGGTCCTTGTCTCTTTTCAGCTTCTGTTTCTTGGTTCCTTGGAGATTTTATGTGGCATGGCACCTATTTTCCCCCATCTGTGCTTGCTTGGTTGACTGCCCAGTTTGCTCTTTTTATATCTCAAAAGAGATTGATTTAAAACACACCCTACGCTAATATTGCCTATTAATATAACAAAGAAAACCCATTCTCATATGGGATTTTAGTCACCTGCATAGGCGTTAGGATTTACAACACATATTTTTTGGGGACATAATTCAATCCATAACAAGGGGTGATTCAGATATAATGTGAAAACGTTTTTATTAATGGCTAACATGTATCACTGAGATTTGAAAGGGCAGACAAAAGCCTAAAGAAAATTAGAAAATTACTTTTGGGGTTATCAGGTGCTCTATAGAGCTTTTAGAATTACATGAGACCTGGAGACCTCAAGAAGATTATCATCTGGCAAGTAGATAATTTTCTAATACAGGGAACATTTTTGGAACTACTACATTTTTAAGAGCTAAGTGAATTCAGGACACACCCCAGACTGGTTTAAAGGTTTCTGGCATGACCCAGTAGATCCTGGAAAATTGGCCATTGTTCTGGTTCCCAGAATTTACCAGAAGCAATAGGCTGCCATTGCAGACTGGGACACCGGGGAGTAATGTAACACTTCGTATAGAGCACTTAGAGATTGTAGGCCATTTCACTTTAAAACATGTATTATTAATTATTATTTGCTAGACTTACCCTTAGCATTAATCAGCATGCAGACACTGTGGCTCAGAACACTTTCTCTTGATTTAAATGTGTTCAGTTCCTCTCTCTGCTTGTGAAAGGAAATTGAGGGTTCTAATTATATATGAAGAAAATATAAATGGCAAAAGACAAGACTTGTCCTCTAACAACCACAACAGAGAATTGGAAATGGCAGATGAAAACATGGCAAGAATACCAAATAGTTACTTTCTACATGTCCTTAGAAATCGAGGGGACTGACTTGCAGAAGTCAGAAGTCTATACCAATGATGAGAGACCTCACAGAAGCTGCCAGTTATTGAGGGAAGAGTATCTGTTCTAAGGAAAAATATTGTTGGGCTCTGTATTTCCTTCAGTGGGTAAGGAGCAGAAGAAAATAAAAGTGGGGTCCCAGAAAACAGCTTTCCTTAAACACACTTATTTCTGAAGCAGCTATGGTAAGAGAGTCCATTCTTTTTAAAAGAACTTTGGAGGGAAATAATGTAAATAATGTCTGAATTAAAAACAAAACAAAACAAAACAAAACCTGTTGCTTTCCAGTTTATTCCGACTCATAGTGACCCTATAGGACAGAGTAGAACTGCCCCATAGGGTTTCCAAGGCTGTAATCTTTATGGAAGCTGGCTGCCACATGTTTTTCCCATGGAGCGGCCAGTGAATTTGAACTGCTGACATTTTGGTTAGCAGCAGAGCGCTTAACCACTGAGCTACCAGGGCTTCTTTCTGAATTAAAAAGCACATGCAAAACTGAGAAAAAAAAAAAACACACAAATTCTTTAGGAAGATACTGCCACTGCCTGGCATTGCCGTTTTAAGAGTTGGAACTATAGAGGTGGCAGAGAGATACTAGATTCTAGAACATGTTCCTTGAGATAATAATATTGGTACTACTTTCTGACCATCAGTTAGGTGTCAGACGTGAGCCATAAAGATGCTGATGAAAAAGAGACGACTTTAGGTGGCTTCATCCCACATTGAAGGGGGAGCATGAGTTGAGTGACTGAGACTATTGCATGTGGATATAGAAATTTTACAAGCTGATTATGGGGTGGAGGAAAGGTAAGAGGTGAAATGATTGGGAAGGAACACCCAGATTTTTAGCTTTCAGTTCAGTGTTGAATTCCTGCATCTTCTTCAAATATCTGTTGTTCAAGTACATAATAGTTCAAGTACGGTACTTCATAAGTGTTCTGTTTTTTCTTTTTTTACCTTCTGTTACATTGTTCACTAAAGCAAGTAAGTTCATGGAGCTGGACTGAGTAATAAAAATCCAGCTCTATCAGTATATTTTTATCCTCCTATCTTTAATTTCTGAGTAAATGAAGCCATGTATTGTAGGTGATTTTGAATCGATGCATTAGAATTACGGTGTTGGCAAAGAATATTGAAAATACCACGATCTGTCAGAAGAATGAACAAACCTGTCTTGGAAGAAGTATAGCCAGAATGCTCCTTAGAAGTGAGGACAGGGAGACTTCATCTCGTGTACTTTGGACATGTTATCAGGAGGGACCAGTCCCTGAGAAGGACATCATGCTTTACAGGAACATCTTGAGTACTTGGGCCTTGCTTCAAAGAGAGTAACCCCATGTTTCCAGTGTAAGTCTCTGGTGTCATCCTCAGGCACACAATCTTGGGAAAAATCAGGGGCCAGTTTTTGTTCCAGTCAATATGTGTGATAGTTTCTCCATGGTTCTAAATCCATGTAGTGTCTAACAGTGCACATTTGGCAAAGCTGAGGTCATGAGAGGGTGAGGAAAGGGATGAAAGAGATGGCAGGAAGAGGGTTGGAAAGGAAATATGTTACCATTACTTTCTTACTGTGAATTCCTTTGCACATTTGGTGGAACTGACATAAACTGAGAGGTATCTATGGAAATATAGATACTTGACTAAGATTTTTCTTGGAAGCCAGGAAAGAATTTTAACTACCAGCTGCTCCATGGGAGAAAGATGTGGCAGTTTGCATTCGCAGAGATTTACAGCCTTGGAAATGCTGTGGGGTCACTATGAGTTGGAATTGACTCAATGGCTGTGGGTCTGGTTTGTTGTTGTTAGGTGCTGTCGAGTTGGTTTTGACTCACAGTGACCCTGTGTACAATGGAATGAAACAGTGCCTAGTCCTGCACCATCCTCACAATTGTTGCTATGCTTGAGTCCAGTGTTGCAGCCACTGTGTCAATCCGTCTCGTTGAGGGTCTTCCACTTTTTTGGTGACCCTCTACTTTACCAAGCATGATGTCTGTCTTAGTCATCTAGTATTGCTATAACAGAAATATCACTTTAAGAAAGTGGCTTTAACAAAGAGAAAGTTATTCTCTCACTGTCTAGTACGCTACAAGCCCAAATGCAGGGTGTCAGCTCCAGGAGAAGGCTTCCTCTCTCTGTTGGCTCTGGAGGGAGGTGCTTGTCATCAGTCTTCCCTTGGTCTGGGAGCATCTCAGTACAGGAACCTCAGGTCCAAAGGATGAGCTCTGCTCCCAGCGCTGCTTTCTTGGTGGTACGAAGTTCCCATGTCTCTCTGCTCACTTCTCTCTTTTATATCTCAAAAGAGGTTGGTTTAAGACACTACCTAATCTTGTACACCTCATCAATATAACTGCTGCTAATCCATCTTATTACATCATAGTGAGAGGATTTACAACATATAGGGAAATCACATCAGAAGATAAAATGGAAGACAATCATACAACCATACAAGGGAATCATGACCTAGCCAACTTGACAGATATTTTGGGGGGACATAATTCAATTCATGACATTGTCCTTCTCCAGGGACTGGTCCCTCCTGATGACATGTCCAAAGTATGCGAGATAAAGTCTCACTATCTTTTTATCCTCACTTCTAAGAGCATTCTGGCTGTACTTCTTCAAAGACAGATTTTTTCTTCTGGCAATCCAGGGTGTAATCAATATTCTTTGCCAACACCATAATCTAAGGGCATCAGTTCTTCAGTCTTTATTCATTGTCCAGGTTTCACATGCGTATGAAGCAATGGAAAATGCCATGGCTTGGGTCAGGTGTACCTTAGTTCTTAAAGTAGTATCTTTGTTTTTTTAACACTTTAAAGAGGTCTTTTGCAGCAAATTTGCTCAATGCAATAACGTCATTCGATTTCTTCACTGCTGCTTCCATGAGCATTGCTTGTGGATTCAAGTGAAATGAAATCCTTGACAACTTCAATCTTTTCTCTGTTTATCATCATGCTGCTTATTGGTCCAGTTGTGGGGATTTTTGTTTTCTTGATGAGGTATAATCCACACTGAAGGCTGTAGTCTGTGATCTTCATCAATAAGTGCTTCAAGTCCTTCACTTTAAGCAAGCACGATTGTGTCATCTGCATATCATAGGTTGTTAATGAGTCTTGCTCCAACCTTGATGTTGCATTATTCTTCATATGGTCCAGATTCTCAAATTATTTGCTCAGCATACAGATTAAATAAGTATGGTGAAACGATACAACCTTTCCTGATTTTAAATCATACAGTATTCCCTTGATCTGTTTGAATGACTGCCTCTTAGTCTATGGACAGATTCATCATGAGCACAATTAAATGTTTGGGAATTCTCATTCTTCATAATGTTATCCATATTTGTTGTGATCCACACAGTCAAATGCCATTGCATAGTCAATAAAACGCAGGTAAACATCTTTCTGGTATTCTCTGCTTTCAGCCAGGATCCATCTGACATCAGCAATGATATCCCTCATTCTATGTCCTCTTCTGAATCTGGCTTGAATTTCTGGCAGTTTCCTGTCGATGCAATGCTAAAACTGCTTTTGAATGATCTTCAACAACATTTTACTTGTGTGTGATATTAATGATGTTATTCAATAATTTCCACATTCTTTTAGATCACCTTTCTTTGGAAAGGGCACAAATATGGATCTCTTCTAGTCGGTTGGCCAGATGGCTGTCTTCCAAATTTGTTCGCATAAACAAGTGAGCACTTCCAGTACTGCATCCGTTTGTTGAAACATTTTAATTGATACTCTGTCTTTTTTTCACCAGTGCCTTCAGTGCAGCTTGGACTTAATGGATGTTTGCAGCTGTTTTTTCTCATTTTGAGTCATGCCACATCAGCAAGTGAAGGTCCTGAAAGCTTGGCTCCACCCACGTCATTAGGATGGCTCTACTTTGAGGAGGCAGCTCTTCCCCAATTGCTATTTTGAGTGCCTTCCCACATGAAGGTCTCATCTTCTGGCACTATATCAGACACTGTTTCGCTGCTATTCATGACGTTTTCACTGGCTGATTTTTTCAGAAGTAGACCACCAGGTCCTTTTTCCTAGTGTGCTTAGTCTGGAAGCTCAGCCAAAACCTGTCCACCAGGGGTGATCCTCCTGGTATTTGAAATTCTGGTGGCATAGCTTCCAGCACCACAGCAACATGCAAGCTACCACAGTACAACAAATTGACAGACACGTGGGGTTTTAGTAGGTGGCACCAGAGAATTTGTGAGAGTCCCATTGAGCAAGCAAAGGTCTGGAGCAGGGATCCTGGATTCCACATGAGCCTGGTTTCTCTACTCCTTATTTTTATTTTTGAAAAACATTTTTTTCTTCTTAATTCCCATTCATTTTTTTTCTTTGCTCAACTTTATTGACCAATTTCCTCATTTAACAGAATTCTGAATTCTTATAGCTTGCTGGCCAGTCTCTCAACTTTCATTTTGGTTTCTATTGTAAACTACTCACCATGGTTTCAATTTTTAAGCTGAGATTATTGGTAAATATATTAAAGGACTCTCTGCTTAGGAAATGCTGCTGACTGTGGATTTCTCTTACTATACTCAGGGTTGACAATGCTAACATACTTAAATGTCAAAAAATACTTCTTGAATACACATTTGCTAGATATTTCTAGAAGCCACAGGATTAATTCTATGTTCTGAGGGCTAACTGGACTGAGACCATAGTCACAGAAGTTGCAGAATGGGGCTACAAAATTTATCAACCTGAGTGATGGTCTGCTGAGATTTTTAATGTACTTTAAAATTTTTTTTTATCATTTTAATCTTTATAATAACTCTAGGAATCAAGCACTACTTACTATCCCCATCTTATACATGAGGAAATTAAGGTATATAAAGGTTAGTTTACTTGTCTAAAATCATGGTTTTAATAACTGAAGTAGTTGGGATTTGAATTCGGGCAGCCTGACTCCCCAATTCATGTTCTTACATTACTCTCAACTGCTGTGTGAAAGTGCTTGGTGTAGTGGAGGAACTCTAAAATTTTCAGTGTTGCTAGAGCATAGGATACTTGGGAGGCTGATGATCTGCTCCTATAAAGATTATAGCCTAGAAAATCCTATGGGGCAGTTCTATCCCGTCACATGGGATTGCTATGAGTAAAAATCGACTCAATGGCACCTAGAAACAATGACAACAAAGATGTCCATCTTCTAATTCCCTGAACCTGTGATTTTTACCTTATATGGCAAAAAAGTACTTCACAGATGTGATAAAATTAAGGATCTTGACTTGAGATTATCCTAGATTATCCAGTGGGCCCAAGATAAGCACAAGGACCCCTATACAAGAGAGGCAGGAGGGCCAGAGTTAGAGACAGAAAGATTGAAAGATGCTACATGACTGGCTTTGAAGATGGAGGATAGAGTCAGAAGCAAAGTAAAGTGGGAAGCCTCAAGAAGTTAAAAAAGTAAGGACATGGATTCTCCCCTAGAGCTTCCAGAAGCACTGCGGCTCTGTAGACATCTCGATTTACCTGGTGAGACTGATTTTGGACTTTTAACCTCCAGGACTTTAACATAATAAATTTTGTTGTTTTAAGCCACCAAGTTTGTGGTAATTTGTTGCAGCGGCAATGGGGAACTAAGGCAGGATACATATATGAGTTGAAAGGTAGGTTGTGGAGGGGCAGCTAAAAGAAAGCTGGAACGGCAAGTTGGGTTAAATTGTGGAAAAGCCTTATAGGTTCTTCTAAAAAAAGTTCATTTTACTCTGGGGCAATGGAAAAACAGGGAAGATTTTCAAGCAAGCAAGTGACATGACCAGATCTTTATTTTTTCTCAGATAATAGCTCTGAGACCAGTGTGGAATCTTAATTGAAGGGGCATGCAGAGTAGAGGTGGGGAGATGAGCCTTGAGTTAGAAGCCCAGAGGAAAATGGCTGCATGGGGCCTGGTTCCTTACTAGCTGGAGATGAGTGTTCAGAGTGTGAACTATTTGGAGGGATGAGGGGTAGAATCTCCTGACTGTTCTGCAGTGTGGACTAAGGGTTCCCAACCTGGACAAGAGGGTAGATGTTATTACTCATGATTTGAGGCAGGAGGTGGGAGAGATAATGATGTTGAGTTTTTAAGTGCCAGCAGGTTTTAGGAGTGGAGATGACCAGAAAGAATTTGAAAATATGGATTTAGAGGTGAAGTTTTTAATTCCTCAGATTTTGAAATTAAATCATTGGTAGTTAAATCCTCAGAAGTCCAAGTCTCCAGGGATAGTGAAGAGTGAAAAGGAAAGGAGGCAAAGAACCCTAGAGAACATTTAAGTGTTGAGTGAAGGAAGAGACACTGGGGAGTCAGTGTGTTACAAGTGTGAGCTCTGGCATTAACTATACTGAATTCAAATTCCAATATCACTAATTAGGAATTGTGGGTGACCTTGGGACAAATTAGTTAAGCCTCTATGCCTCAGCTTCTATATTTTCTTATAATAATAGTACTTATCTCCTAGGGTGGTTGGAGAGTTAAATGCATGCAAGGAAAATGCTAAATAGGTCTAGCACGTGGTACACACTATAAAAATGTTAGTTATTATTAGTATTGGTAAAAAATATTGAGAGGGTTAGGAAGAGAATCAAGATAATCAAGTTTTAGGGAAACCAGAGGAAGAAAGTGTTTTAGGACATAAGATAATCAGGATTGGTTGTAAGATTCTCCATAAGTCTGAAAGATACAAGCCCAAGCCCGTTGCAGGGGAGTTGCTTCTGACTTAGGATAATCCCATGTGTTACAGAGTAGACTGCCCCACAGGGTCTTCTTGGCTGTAATGTTAACAGAAGCAGATCACCAGGCCTTTTTTCTACAGAGCTACTGGATTGGTTCAAATCACCAACCATTCAGTTGACCATAATTTCTAACACAACCTGGCAGAGCAAGCATATTTGACCAGGTCTCATTCAGGCAACAGTCTGTCCACGAAATCCTTCCTTATTTTGGTTCCAATTTTTACCTTTCCAATTTGTATATGACCCTCCAGTGCTCTATTTGTTTTTCTTCAATAAAGAGAAGCAAATATCAAATGCTTCTGTTTTTTGATGCCACCTATTGTTCTGCCTCACCTAGTTAAGAGGCAATAATTTTCTTTGTTAATGCCTCAGATATCGATGTTTATACTTTCTGTTTCAATGTGTATGCTGAGCAAATAATCTGAGAATCTGGACTATATGAAGAAGAACTCGGAATCAGGATGGGAGGAAGACTCATTAACAACCTGTGGTATGCAGATGATACAACCTTGCTTGCTGAAAGCAAAGAGGACTTGAAGCACTTACTGATGAAGATCAAAGACCACAGCCTTCAGTATGGATTGCACCTCAACATAAAGAAAACAAAAGCCTCACATCTGGACAATATGCAACATGATGATAAACAGAGAAAAGATTGAAGTTGTCAAGGATTTCATTTTACTTGGCTCCACAATCAACACCCATGAAAGTAGCAGTCAAGAAATCAAAAGACACGTTGCATTGGGAAAATCTGCTGTAAAAGACCTCTTTAAAGTGTTAAAAAGCAAAGATGTCACCTTGAAGACTAAGGTGCAACTGACCCCAGCCCTGGTGTTTTCAATCACTTCATATGCGTGCAAAAACTAGGTGATGAATAAGGAAGACTGAACAATTGATGCCTTTGAATTGCGGTTTTGGAAAAGAATATTGAACATACCATGGACTGTCAAAAGAACAAATAAGGAGGCAGGGCCAAGACAACGGAATAGACACACACTTCAGGCAATCCCTCTTACAACAAAAACCTGAAAAAACAAGTAAAATGATTATATTTATGACAACGTAGACAAAATTAGAAAATGGACTGAGAAGCAGGGGGTGGGAGAGTCGGTTCAGATGTAGAGAGGAGTTACAGGACGTGAATGGCTGGGATCCCTCAGGCACCATTCCCTGGAGTGGCTGCAGTGAGCTGGTGGTAGCGTTCAGCCATAGTTTCCTCAGGGAGAAGCAGCCAGCCACACAGCCTACTCACACCTCTAGACACAGACAAGAATGGTGCTCTCAGCAAAAACTAAGTCCTTGCATATACTTTAATGCACCCCCAGCCCCCAAGCCAGCTTCAGTGGCTGTTGATTTCCCTGGGCCTGAGATAGGCCCTATTGAGCACCTAGAGCCATCCTCCCAGCCTTGGAGTAGGAATAAATTCACATTTGGGGGAAAAGATAATTTGCCAGCTCTGCCAACCAGTGGAACTCAGGGCAGAAGAGGCTCCTGTCCAGGCATAAACTGTCTGTGGACTTTGAATACCTTTCCCCACTGCATGGACCTGTGTGGGCCTATTTCAGGAGAATAGGCCCTTGTTGGCAGACTGCAACTGTTTCAGAAGTGCAGCAAAGAGGTGGGTGTTTGATATTTGACATCAATTTGCCTATTAAACAGGGTCCTCACCTACCCACATCAGGGGAATAAGGACTGGTGGCTCCACGCATGTCACCAATCCATCCGTGACAGGGGCCCAAGGATAGCTGGTACCTCCCAGTCCTTACATCAACAGCATTAGGTGTCCATGGTCCATCTGCAGAACCCACCCACCTGTATACTCTAGGGAAGAGGGACACACTTTTCTCAGAGACACTCAGCCCCCTGCATTGTTCAGAACATGATCCCCTGCTGCAACCACATACCGGTACCTACACCAATCACCCCTACCCTTCTAAGACTGCGGGACAGAGCCTGTATCACACACTTGATGATCAGCTACCTGGACACCTGAGCTGAATTCATACAAGAAAAATGAATGGACTCCTAGACTGATATACCTGATAACAGCTCTAGCCCTCTGGTGATAGGATGTCAGGATTTCAAAGGTGAAAATAAGCTAGCTCACTCAAGCAACCCATTTGGGCATATCAAAACAAACCAAAGCAAGAAGCTAGGATACAGTAAACATAAAATGAACTAATACATTAACTTGTAGATGGCTTGGAGACAACAGCCAATATCAAGTCACATAAAGAAACAGACCATGATCACCTCAACAAGCTGTCAAAACAAAGAATCAACAGATCTTCTGGATGAAGGTGCCTTCCTGGAATTACCAGATGGAGAATTCTAAAGATTAATATACAGAACTCTTCGAGACATCAGGAATGAGATTAGAAGGAGATCAGGCAATATGCAGAACAAGCCAGGAACAGACAGATAAAGTAGTTGAAGAAATTTAAAAAGTTATTCAAGAAAATAATGAAAAATTAATAAGCTGCAAGAATACATAGAGAGACAACAATCAGAAATTCAGAAGATTAACAATAAAATTACAGAAGTAGACAACTCAACAGAAAGTCAGAGGAGCAGAATTGAGCAAGTGGAAGACAGAATTTGTGAACTTGAAGATAAAGCACTTGGCACCAATATATTTGAAGAAAAATCAGAAAAAAAGAATTAAAAAAAATGAAGAAACCTTAAGAATCATGTGGGACTCTATCAAGAGAAATAACCTATGAGTGATTGGCGTACCAGAACAGAGAGGGACAACAACAACAACAAAAAAACAGAGAGAATTGTTGAAGATTGGTTGGCAGAAAACTTCCCTAATATCGTGAAAGATGAGAAGCTAGTTATCCAAGATGCTCCCTGAATGCCATATAAGTTTAGATTTTAAAAGAAATCCACCAAGACATATAATCAAACTTGCCAAAATGAAAGACAGACAGAATTTTAAAAGCAGCTAGAGATAAACGAAAAGTCACCTACAAAGGGGAGTCAACAAGAATAAGCTTAGACTTCTCGGCAGAAATCATGCAGGCAAGAAGGCAATGGAATGACTTACATAAGGCATTGAGGAAAAAAATTGCCAGCCAAGAATCATATATCCAGCAAAACTGTCTCTCAAATATGAAGGTGAAATTAGGACATTTCCAGATAAACAAGAGTTTAGGGAATTCGTAAAAACCAAACCAAAACTACAAGAAATACTAAAGGGAGTTTTTTGGTTAGGAGATCAATAATATCAGGTATTAACCCAAGACAAGAACACTAGACAGACCAATCAGATGTCAGCCAAGAAAGGGAAATCACAAAAATAAATCAAGATAAAAAAATGCTCAAAACAGGGAAACAGCAATGTTATTATGTAAAAGAAGACAACATTAAAACAATAAAGAGGGACTAGGGATGTAGTCATAGATCTTTCATACAGAGAGGAAGACAAGGTGATATAAAGAAATAAATGTTGGATTTAAACTTATAAAAATTGGGGTAAATATTAAGGTAACCCCAAAGGAGACTAATTATTGTACTCATCAAAATAAAATACAAGAAAAAAATAGAGACTCAGCAGAAACAAAGTCAACAACAATAAATAAGCAGAAAAGACAATATATAAACTACTCAGCACAAAAAATTAAGCGGGAAAAAGAAACTGTAAACAACACACAAAAAAAGACATCAAAATGACAGCACTATACTCATAAAAAAATACTCATACCTATCTGTAATTATGCTGAAAGTAAATGGACTAAATGCACCAATAAAGAGACAGAGAGTGGCAGAATGGATTAAAAACCACGATCCGTCTATATGTTGCCTACAAGAGATACACCTTAGACTTAGAGACACAAACAAACAAAAACTGAAAGGCTGGAAAAAAAATATATCAAGCAAACAACAATCAAAAAAGAACAGGTGTGGCAGTATTAATTTCTGACAAAATAGGCTTTAAAGTTAAATCCACCACAAAGGACAAGGAAGGACACTATATAAATGATTAAAGGGACAATATTTTTTTTTTTATACCTGGAGGATATAGCCATATTAAACATTTATGCACCAGATGACAGGGCTGCAATATACATAAAACAAACTCTAACAGCACTGGAAAGTGAGATAGGCAGCTCCACAGTTATAGTAGGAAACTTTAACACATCACTTTCGATGAAGGACAGGACATCCAGAAAGAAGCTCAATAAAGACAAGGAAGATCTAAATGCCAGAATCAACCAACTTGACGTCATAGGCATGTACAGAACACTTCACCAAACTGTAGCCAAGTATACTTTCTATTTTAGTGCACATGGTACATTCTCTAGAATAGACCACATATCAGGTCATAAAGCAAGCCTTAGAATCCAAAACAGCAAAAATTTAAAAAGAATCTTCCCTGACCGAAACGCCATAAAAGTAGAAATCAGTAACAGAAAAAGCAGGGAAAAGAAATCAAACACTTGGAAACTGGACAATACCCTGCTCAAAAACGACTGGGTTATACAAGACATTAAGGATGGAATAAAGAAATTCATAGAATCCAATGAGAATGAAAACACTTCCTATCAGAACCTTTGGGACACAGTGAAAGCAGCGCTCAGATGTCAATTTATATCAATAAATATACACATCCAATAAGAAGAAAGGGCCAAAGTCAAGGAATTATCCCTACAACTTGAACAAATAGAAAGAGAGCAACAAAAGAAACCCTCAGGCACCAGAAGAAAACAAATAATAAAAATTAGAGCAGAATTAAATGAAATAGAAAACAGAAAAACAATTGAAAGAGTTATCAAGACCAAAAGCTGGTTCTTTGAAAAAAATAACAAAATTGATAAACTATTGGCCAAACGGACAAAAGATAAACAGGAGAGGAAGTAAATAACCTAAGAAATGAGATAGGCAATATTATAAGAGGCCCAACTGAAATTAAAAGAATCATGTCAGATTACTATGAAAAGAATCATGTACTTTTCATACATGATTCTTTTCATAGTAATGAAACAACTTTGAAAACCTAGAAGAAATGCATGGATTCCTAGAAACACACTACCTACCTAAACTAACACAGAAGTAGAACAACTAAACAGACCCATAACACAAGAAGAGTTTGAAAAGGTATTCAAAAAACTCCCAAGAAAAAAAAGCCCTGGCCCAGATGGCTTCATTGCAGAGTTCTACCAAACTTTCAGAGAAGAGTTAACACCACTACTACTAAAGGTATTTCAGAGCACAGAAAAGGAGGGAACACTACAAAACTCATTCTATGAAGCGAGCATATCCCTGATAACAAAACCAGGCAAAGACTCCACAAAAAAAGAAAATTAAAGACTTAGATCCCTCAAGAACTTAGATGCAAAAATCCTCAACAAAATTCTAGCCAATAGAATTCAACAACATACCAAAAAAATAATTCACCAAGTGGGATTTATACCAGGTATGCAGGGAAGGTTCAATATTAGAAAAACAATCAATGCAATCCATCATACAAATAAAACAAAAGACAAGAATCACATGATTTTATCAATTGATGCAGAAAAGTCATATGACAAAGTTCAACACCCATTCATGATAAAAACTTTCACCAAATAGGAATAGAAGGAAAATTCCTCAACATAATAAAGGGCATGTATAAAAAAAAAATTTTTTTTTTTTTATACAAAGCCAATAGCCAATATCATCCTAAATGGAGAGAGCCTGAAAGCACTCCCCTTGAGAACGGGAACCAGACAAGGATGCCCTTTATCACCGCTCTTATTCAACATTGTGCTGGAAGTCCTAGCCAGAGCAATTAGGCTAGATAAAGAAATAAAGGACATTCATATTGGTGAGGAAGAAGTAAAAGTATCTCTGTTGGCAGATGACATGATCTTATACACAGAAAACCCTAAGGAATCCTCCAGAAAACTACTGAAACTAATAGAAGAGTTCAGCAGATATCAGGATACAAGATAACCATACAAAAATCAGTTGGATTCCTCTACACCAAAAAAAAAGAACATCGAGGAGGAGGAAATCACTAAATCAATACCATTTCGGTAGCCCCCAAGAAGATAAAATACTTAGGAATAAATCTTACCAGAGATGCAAAAGACCTATACAAAAAAAACTACAAGACACTACTGCAAGAAACCAAAAGAGACCTACATAAGTAGACAAACATACCTTGCTCGTGCATAGGAGGACTTAACATTGTAAACATGTCTGTTCTGCTAAAAGCCATCTGTAGATACAATGCAATTCCGATTCAAATTCCAGTGACATTTTTTAATGAGATGGAGAAACAAATCACCAACTTCTTATGGAAGGGAAAGAGGCCCCGGATAAGTAAAGTGTTACTGAAAAAGAAGGACAAAGTGGGAGACCTCACTCTACCTGGTTTTAGAACCTATATACTGCCACAGAAGTCAAAACAGCCTGGTACTGGTACAATGACAGATACATGGACCAATGGAACGGAACTGAGAATTCAGACACAAATCCACTCACATGTGAGCAGCTGATATTTGACACAAGCCCAAAATCAGTTAAATGCGGAAAAGACAGTCTCTTTAACAAATGGTGCCGGCATAGCTGGATATCCATCTGCAAAAAAATGAAACAAGACCCATCCCTCACACCATGCACAAAAACTAACTCCAAGTGGATCAAAGACCTAAACATAAAGACTAAAGCGATAAAGATCATGGAAAAAAAAAACAGGGGCAATGTTAGGAGCACTAATACCTAGCATAAATAGTATACAAAACATTACTAACAATGTAGAAGACAAACTAGATAACTTGGAGCTCCTAAAAATCAAACACCTATGCTCATCCAAAGACTTCACAAAAAGAGTAAAAAGATTACCTACAGACTGGGAAAACATTTTTAGCTATGACATTTCTGATCAGCGTCTGATCTCTACAATCTACGTGATACTGCAAAAACTCAACTACAAAAAGACAAATAACCCTATTAAAAAAAAGGCAAAGAATTTGAACAGGCACTTCACTAAAGAAGACATTCAGGTAGCCAACAGATACACGAGGAAATGCTCACAATCATTAGCCATTAGAGAAATGCAAATCAAAACTACAATAAGATTCCATCTCACTGGCATTAATCCAAAAAACACAAAATAATAAATGTTGGAGAGGTTGTGGAGAGACTGGAACACTGCTGGTTGGAATGTAAAATGGTACAAACACCTTGGAAATCAATTTGGCGCTTCCTTAAAAAACTAGAAATAGAATTATCATATGACTCAGCAATCCTACTCCTTGGAATTTATCCTAGAGAATTAAGAGCCTTTACATGAAAAAAAAAAGTTTTTTTTCTTCTCCACATGAACAGATAAATGCACACCCATGTTCACTGCTGCACTGTTTAAATAGCAAAAAGATGAAAGCAACCAAGGTGCCCATCAATGGATGAATGTATAAATAAATTATGGTATATTCACACAATGAAATATTATGCATTGATAAAGAACTATGAGGAGTCTGTGAAACATTTCATAACATGGAGGAATCTGGAAGGCATTATGAGAGTGAAATTAGTCAGTTGCAAAAGGACAAATATTGTATAAGACCACTATTATAAGAACTAGAGAAATAGTTTAAACAAAGAAGAAAATATTCTTTAATGGTTACACTAGGTGGGAAGAAGGGACAGAGGGAGGGGGTTTTCACTAATTAGATAGTAGGTAACAATTATTTTAGGTGAAGGGAAAGACAATGCACAATACAGGAGAGGTCAGTACAACTGGACTAAACTAAAAGCAATGACGTTTCCTGAATAAACTGAATGCTTCAAAGGCCAGCGTAGCAGGGGTGGGGGTTTGGGGACAGTGGTTTCAGGGGACACCTGAGCCAATTGTCATAATAAAATCTATTAAGAAAACATTCTGCATCCCACTTTGGCGAGTGGCTTCTGGGGTCTTAAACACTGGCAAGTGGCCATCTAAGATGCATCAATGGGTCTCAACCCACCTAGAGCAAAGAAGAATGAAGATCACCAAAGACAAAAGGCAATTATGAGCCCAAGAGACATACAGATCACATAAACCAGACACTGCATCAGCCTGAGACAAGAAGAGCTAGATAGTGCCTGGCTACCACCAGTGACTGCCCTGACAGGGAGCACAAAGGAAAGCCCTTGAGGGAGCAGGAGAGCAGTGGGATAAAAAAAAATTGCAGATCCCAAATTCTTGTAAAGAGACCAGACTTAATGGTCTGACTGAGACTAGAAAGACCCCGGAGGTCATGGTCCCCAGACCTTCTGTCAGCCCAAGACAGGAACCATTCCCAAAGCCAACTGTTCAGACAGGGATTGGACTGGACTGTGGGATAGAAAATTATACTGGTGAAGAATGAGCTTCTTGGATTAAGTAGGCACATGAGACTATGTTGGAATCTCCTGTCTGGAGGGGAGATGAAAGGGCAGAGGGGGTCAGAAGCTGGCCGAATGCACACGAAAATAGAGAGTGGAGGGAAGGAGAGTGCAGTCTCATTAGGGGGAGAGAAATTAGGAGTATATAGCAATGTGTATATAAATTTTAGTATGAGAGACTGATTTGTAAACTTGCACTTAAAGCACAATAAAAATTAAAAAAAAAAAAAAAAAGAACAAACAAATCTGTCTTGGAAAAAGTACAACCAGAATGCTCCTTAGAAGCAAGAATGGCGAGACTAAGTCTCACATACCTTGGACATGTTATCAGGAGGAATCAGTCCCTGGAGAAAGACATCATGCTTGGTAAAGTAGAGGGTCATTGAAAAAAAGGAATACCCTCAATGATATGGATTGTTACAGTGGCTGCAACAATGGATTCAAGCATAACAATGATTGTGAAGATGGCACAGGACCAGGCAGTGTTTCTTTCTGTTGTGTATAGGGTTGCTATGAGTTGGAAGCAGCTCAATGGTACCTAACGACAACAATTTCCTATATAAGGAGCCCTGGTGGCGCAATGGTTAAAGTATTTGGCTGCCAACCAAAAGATCAGTGGTTGGAACTCACCAACCTCTCCGTGGGAGAAAGATGTGGCAGTCTACTTCTGTAAAGATGTACAGTCTTAGAAACCCTATGGGGCAGTTCTACTCTGTCCTATAGGGTCATTATGAGTCAGAATTGACTCAAGGGCAGTGGTTTCCCCCTGCCCCCCCCCCATTTCCTTTATAGTTCTCTCATTATCAACATACCATAGAAAGCTTACTTGCTTTTCCTTTTTCTTTCCTTGAAAGTTGCTTTTCATTCCTGTGCTAGAAGATTCAACCTTAACGTTATAGTCTTTATTCCCTTTGTACCTGTTTAGGATTTGATGAAATATGATGCAGCAGTAAAGGCAGCTGGTAATTATTGGCCACAGCTGGGAGTATGCATTAATCAGGTAAGACAGCAAATAGAAGCAAAAAAAAATCACATGAATATTATTTCAGAACGATAGAAGCTATTTGGGCAAAATAATATGTTTTAAGAATTTTTAAAAATCTTTTTAAAGAAGGGGATTGTAAGCTTGAAAGAATGTCTGCTGAGTTGTGCCAACTAAGCTTGCTCAGGGAAACCAGGGCTGTCAGTTCTCTGAGACTGAAACTGTAGGAGGAGAGGCTATTCAGGAAGACTGCTACAGGATTAAGTATTCCTAGCAGTTCCCAGACCAGGGAGAGTTGCAGACCCAGAGCTATGCTCCTGTCAAGAGAGTTTTCTGTCTGATATTTCCACCCCAGGGATACTTTTGAGACATGTGAAATGGAGTTGAAAGCAGCCAGCAGTCCAGAACCCAGGCCAGCCAATCCCAGCCAAGTCTGGCAAAGCCACAGTTGACTTGCAGGACTGTGGGCAAAAAATAAGTTTACATGCAACATCTAATTTCAATTTTTCCCCAGCCAATGAAAAAAAATTTTTTTTTTTTTTAATGACACCTTGATCACACTCCATGGTGTTGAAGTTTTAGGACTTCGTTACTCTTTAATTTATGCGCTGGCTTTGATCCAAAATCGTACAATAAAAGAAATTCCATTTTTGCCACAAGGTGTTCATAAGTCTGCCTCTGTGTAGAAGTAAGATGGTCAACAAGGTAAGAGTCTTGGTTCTCCTTAATGACTGAAAGAGGAAGTTAATCTAGCCATGCTTCCAAGTTAGGTTCTTTATCCTGGGCTTCACATCAGAATCACCCATGGAGCTTTTAAAAAATGCACTTGCCTGGTCTCTATCACCTGGTGGGTCCAGTGTTTGGAACTTCAATGACAAAAAAAGAGGTGCTGCTCGGGTGAAGATATCTTCCTAAAGCTGCTGTCACAGAAATAACACACCAAAAAACCCGTTGCCATCGAGTTGATAATGACTCGTAACGACCCTGCAGAACAGAGTAGAACTGTCCCATAAAAAAAAAATTGGGGTTACAAAAAGCAGCTGGTGGATTTGAACTGCAGGTGGATTTAACAAACAAAAATTTGTTTCTTCACAGTTCAGGAGGGTAGGAGTTGGAATTCAGGGCACCAGCTTTAGGGTAAGTCTTTCTGCTCTGGGGAAAAATTCTTCTCTCAGCTTCTCTAGGCCAGCACTCCTTGGTTCCTTGGTGATCTCCACATGGCATCTACCTTCCCCTTTTTGTGTTCATTTGTCTCTGTGTCTATGCTGCTCTTTATATCACTCAGCCGTGATTAGGTTTTAGACCTACCTTATACTGATACGTCTTCCTTAACATAACAAAGAAAACTGTATTCCCCAACACAGTACATCCACAGGTATAGAGGTCAGCACTCCAACACATATTTTGGGGGGACAATTCATAACAAGAAAAGAGGCAGGAAGGGGCCAGGGTTTGCTCTGGGACATGTAAGATATCTAGATGGAGATGTCAACCACAAATCTGGGGCTCAATAGAAGGTCAAGAGTAGGAATATTGGGTGAGAATTAACTTTGTAGAGCTAATCTTTGAAGCTGATAAAGTGGTGGAAGGAGCATGTTTGGAGAGATGAGAATAACTGGGATTTAAGTACCTACAAGAAGAGAAGTCAGCGAACAAGTGAGAGAAGCAGCAGTCAAGTGGGTGTGGTTTAATCAAAACGGTCTTGTGTCATGGGAGGCCAGAGAAAAGTGAGTTTGAAGGAAAGGCACATTTAGTGTGGTGGATTGAGCACCACACATTTCTCACCGCTCCTTTCTGAGACTCTATTAAAATGACAGTGAAGAAATAGAAAATGGGTAACTCCACAAGTGTAAAAGTAATAGGAGTGGAGACAAAAACAAACGAGAGATATCAACAAAAGTTGATAAGATGGAAAGTAGATAATGAATGATAACTGACTTGGCATACTGGAAAAAGCCAAAACCTAACTGCCTGAAGAGAGGAAAGCCAATAGGAAGTGAGAAGTTCTTGCTTTGGAACCCTGGAAAATCCCAGGAAATGGAGGCACTGCTGGTAGCTGGGGAACAGGGAGGCTGAAATCAGGAGGATAAGGTGTATGAGGTGCAGACAAATGCACAGATGCCCATCCCCAGTGCATGCAGCCGGTATGGTCATTATGTGCTCTGTCATCCATTATTATTCTCTCAGAAATTCCTTTCATCACCCCTTCCCTATCCTCCAGGGCCCATTCATTTCAGTTGGTCAAGTTTTACATGCCCACATATTTTATGTCTGAATCTAGGTATACTATTTTGGAAGCCCCCATGGGCCCACATCTCCTGTGTATAGAAATAGAACCCTCAGTTGCTGTAATTAAGAGGCAGCAGCAGAGCTGGAACACAGACCAGTAAGAGCCAAAGTCTGGCCCTACATAAACGGCTAGAGCATTGGTAGCCCAGAGTCCTGAACTCATTTCATGTCCAACATGAGTCAAAGTCACCTCAAATTAGTATGTGAACATCATTCTGGTGTTCCAGTGTTGAGTGATCCCATGAAAGGATATCACGGTGGTCAGCAGGAGCAATCTGCTCCTCAGACTGCCCTTTTGGAATTGTGACCTGGCCCTACGACCCTGGGATGAGCCCATAAACATGAGTCTTGGAGCTCCTTAGGGCATTTGGTTGACTCTACATGAGTCGTCGAGGGTCTGAGAGTGCCCTGAAAGAGGGAAGGGAAACTGAGGCCCATGTGGGTCCCAGTGGAAGCTTGGGGTATCCTTCCTGGGCTGTATTGCTGGCCTTGGCTGGTCCCAGCCACGAGGAGGAGGCTTAGAAAATGTTGATCAATGTTATCCAAAATGTGGGGACCCCCTAAAGGCAGGTCCTTGAGTTGGGGCCTTGTTTGCCCAAGTCTGAAGGAGGTACTGACCTCAGTAATACAGAACACTAGTAAGCCTATATTACCCATTCTATTTCATTCATTGATTCAAATATTTACTGAATTGTATTAAGAGGCAGTGCTGTGTTAGTCTACCAGAATAGTGATATAAATTTATTATAGCCCCTCCCCTACAGGATCTCAAGATCTAACTAATATTTTAGTACAATGTGTAGATGCTGGAGTAAAAGTATGTACAAAGGGCTGTGGAAAGCCAGTTCAGAAGACTTCACAGGAAAGGTAATATTTAACCTAAGTCTTGAGTTTATTAGGTAAGAAAGAAGATCTAAATAATCAGTTCTGTTCTGTCCTGACACTGACTGCAGTGCAGTTCTTTTTCTGGCCATAACTACGTGGACTTAGGTCAGATTTCAGAGGTTAAGACTGCTAAATCTGGCCAAGACTTTAGACACCAGCTGCAAGTTTGGAGGCACCCAGGGCCACCCAACTTCTCACCATCTGGCTACAAATTCAGGGGTTCTCACTATGCCTCAGGTTTGATAACTCACAGTAGAATGACTCATAGAACTCAGGAAAATGTTATACTTACAATTACAGTTTTAATATAAAGGATACAAATCAGGATGAACATAAAGAAGAGAAGCAGAGGGCGAGGTCTGGGAGGTCCCAAATGAAGATCTTCTGTGTCCACAAGGGTGTGTTACCCTCTTTGTGCATTGATGTCTACTACAGCCAGGAAGCTCAGATAAGCTTCAGTGTCCAGAGTTTTTACTGGGGTGTCATTATGTAGGAATGGCTGAATCATTGGCCATGTCATTCTCCATCTCCCCTCCCTTTCTTTCTCTGGTGGTCAGGCTGATATTACACATGGTTCTTTCTGGCATGACCAGCCTCCACCCTGACTCATCTGGTGAGCATAAACTGCCAGTCTAGTACCTCTATGAATAACAAAAACGTTCCAATCACTTGAGAAATTTCAAGGCTTTAGAGATTACCTCCCAGGAACCAGGACAAAGACTAAATTATCTGGGTAAAGAAATTCTTCACCCAACGGGAGAAAGGATGTTTATAGCAATAGCGTCTAAATTACAAGTTCCTTGATAACAGAAACTATCTTGCATTTCTCTTTTTCCCCAAAAAGCCTATTCCAGATTCATACAAATACTACACACTCAGAGTGTGAAGATGAGGAATTTTTCTTCTAGTTTATTTCCCTGGCTCCCTGGCTAGAGCAGAGCATTATAAGTGGGGAATTGTTACGCGAGATCATGGGGAAGAAGCATGGGAATAGAGTCAGGTAAATAAGGTTCTAGACTTTGTGACTTTGGGGGAGTTAATTTATCTTTCTGTGATTCAGTTTTTATAGCAGACATTTGTTCTTTGCCTTTCTAGCATCAAATCCCTACTTTTGGAAATGGTATCCTACACTGACTCTTACACACTCCCAGCCTCTGTACTTAGAAAACACTGACTTCACCCTCAGACTTTTGTGATGGATCACATAACCTACGCCAGTCCAGCCAACAAGCCAATTTAGTCACTCTGGTTCATGTGTGGACACGTAATCACATGAAAACCACCGAGGTCAAAACAGGCTTTCTCTGGGATTCCTGGAAAAACAATTCTAACTTTTCCCCACTGGGTTGCAAGAAAGAGGGTATTTGGCTTGGAACCGTTCTACCACCACATGGAGCCAAAATAGCAGAAAGCAGAGCTGAGAGCTGAGGCAACTGGTTCTAATGACATTATTTTAGTTCAAATATAGTTGAAACCAGGTGTTCTCCCTGGACTGTTAGGTTATGTGACTCAAAATACCTTTTATCGCATAAGCCCATTTGAAGTGCCTCTTCTATTCCTTGCAAATAAGAGTCTAACAGGGTTCGCTATGAGTTGGAATCAACTCAATGGCACACAACAGTAACAACAACAGATACATTGTTCTACCTCACCAAATGATTGTGAGAATCATATGAAATAATTTATGGAAAAGTATTTGAAAGTATAAAGCATTACGCAAATACAAGTTGGCACTATCAAGGAAGAACCCAGAATATCTCTTCTTCCTCTACCAGTTTTTGGGACATTCTATTTGCTGACTGCTTGAAATTTGACTCCTCTGTAGTAGCTGGAGCTATGGGCAATGCCCTGGCTTCTCTTTGTTTACCTCATGCACCAATGTAATCCTTATAAACGGTTATAGTCCTGTTTATTTTCTTTGCACGCTTTTAGCACAATCTAATTTATTTAGAAATTTTCTGTGATCTTCTTATGGGAAATACACTCTCAAAACTGGACAATTCCAGACACAAGGATAACATTAGCCCAAAGGACTAAAGGATCACATGAACTAGATTCTCCACCAGCCTGAGACCAGAACTAGATGGCTCAGCTATCACCAACGCCCACCCTGACAGGGATCACAACAGAAAGTCCCAGACGGAGCAGGAGAAAAACTTAGAATTCAAATTCATGTAAAAAGACCAGACTTACTGGTCTGATAGAGGTTGGAGGAACCCCTGAAACTGTGGCCCCTGGATGCTCTGCTAACCCAGAATGACAGTACTCCTGAAGCCCACTTTTCAGACAAAGAGTAGACAGGCCTACGAAACAAAAAATAACACATGTGAGGAACATGCTTCTTAGTTCAATCAAATGGGTGGCTCCTGTCCAAAAGGGAGACGAGAAGGCAAGAAGGAGGAGAAACTAGACGAAAGGACACAGGGAACCGGGGATGGAAAGGGGGAGCACGCTGTCACATTGTGGGGATTGCAACCAATGTCAAAAAACAATACGTGTATAAGTTTTTGAATGAGAAATTAACTTGAGCTGTAAACTTTCACCTAAATCACAATAAACAAAACAGAACAAAAAACTAGAGAACTCTGTTATAGATTTAATTGTGTCCCCACAAAATATGTATTAAAGTCTCGGTCCCTGTACCTGTGGATGTGATCCTGTTTGGAAAGAGGGTTTTCTTTTGTTGTGTTAATGAGGCCATATCAGTTCTGAGTTATAAAAAGACCAGAACAGACACAGGGACATAGGCATGGGGGAAGACAGACACCATGTGAGGATCGCCTACAAGCCAAGGAATCAAGGAACATCCAGGGCCACCAACAAGGGAGGAACCTTGGCTGAAACCCTGATTTGGACTTTTAGCCTCCAGAACTGTGAGAAAATTAATTTCTGTTCTTTGAAGTCACTGACTCGTGGTATTGTGTTACAGCAGCAAGGCCAAAGTCAGTATGTCCTTTAGACTTGGGCAAACAAGGCACTGCTCAAGCGCGCTGGGAGCACTAGGTAACTAAGGCACACTAAATGTTAAAGCCCTACCTTGTGAATGACAGTTGCAATATTGCTATTTTTTTCCTTCTCCTGAGATTGCCAACTTGTAGGGCCTTTGGGCAAACATTTAATGCAAGCCTGAGGAAGAGAGATCTGGTATACAGAAACTGAAGAAAAGTAACTCCTATTGAACAAAAAATTTTTTGAATGCTCTGCCTAAATATTATTCTCTATTTTCAAAAATTCTATGAAATGCACACACACACACACCCCACATGATTTTACTGTAAATTAATCTCTTATTTTTTAAAAATGTATTTTTTTGATAAAGAAACAAACCCATTGCTGTTGAGTAGATTCGGACTCATAGTGACCCTATAGGATGGAGTAGAACTGCCCCATAGGGTTTCCAAAGAGCAGCTGGTGGATTTGAACTGCCGACCTTTTGGTTAGCAGCCTGAGCTCTTAACCACTGCTCCACCAGAGTTCTTTTGCTTTTTTTTTGGAACATTTTATTGTGTTTTAGGTGCAAGTTTACACAGCAAATTGGTTTTCCATTCAACAATTTATACACAAATTGCTCTGTGATGTGGATTGGTTGCTATCCCCGCAATGTGTCAGCACTCTCTCCCTTTCCACTCTACCTTCCCCATTTCTTTCTTTTTTAATTGTGCTTTAAGTGAAAGTTTACAGCTCAAGTTAGTTTCTCATACAAAAATTTATGCACCCATTGTTATGTGGCCCTAGTTTCTCTCCCTACAATGTGACAGCACATTTCTCCTTTCCACCCCAGATTTCCCATGTCTGTTCAACCAGCTCCTGTCCCTTTCTGCCTTCTCATCTTACTTCTGGACAGGAGCTGCCCATTTAGTCTCATGTATCTACTTGAACTAAGAAGCACAGCCTTTGTGATGTCATTTTATGCCATATAGTCCAGTCTAATCTTTGAAGAGTTGGCTTCAGGAACGGTTTTTGTTCTGGGTTAACAGTCCCAGGGCCATGTCTTCCGGGATCCCTCCTGTCTCAGTCAGATCATTAAGTCTGGTCTTTTTACTAGAACTTGAGTTCTGCACCCCAATTTCTCCTGCTTTGCCAAGGACTCTCTTTTGTGTTCCCTGTCAGGGCAGTCATTGGTGGTAGGTGGGCACCATCTAGTTCTTCTGGTCTCAGGCTGATGGAGTCTCTGGTTTATGTGGCCCTTTTTCTTTCTCTTGGGTTCATATTTTCCTTGTGTCTTCGGTGTTCTTCATTCTGCTTTGCTCCAGGTGGGTCGGGACCGATTGCTGCATCTTAGATGGCTGCTCCATAGATTTTAAGACCCCAGATGCCACTCACCAAAGTGGGATGCAGAACATTTTCTTAATAAACTTTGTTATGCCAATGGACCTAGTTGTCCCCTGAAACCATGGTCCCCAGACCCCCACCGTTGCTACTCTGTCCTTTGAAATGTTTGGTTATATTCAGGAAGCTTCTTAGCTTTTGGTTTAGTCCAGTTGTGCTGACTTCCCCTGTATTGTGTGTTGCCCTTTGCTTCACCTAAGATAATTCTTGTCCATTATCTAGTTAGTGAATACTGTTCTCCCTCCCCTCAACCCTGGTAGCCATCAAACAATGTTTTCTTCTGTGTTTAAATCTTTTCTTGAGTTCTTATAATAGTGGTCTCATACAATATTTGTCCTTTTGCGACTGACTAATATCACTCACCAGGGCTCCTTTTTGATAAAAAGAAATATATATATTTTATAATAAATTTACAAAATGTAGAAAACTGTTAGGAGAAAAGAATATAAATTCTTTATCATCTAAAAATAAGTGCCACCACCAAATGTCAGTTTCTTAATATTACATGTTATTTTAGTGAAAAAGCTGTGGCCCATAGTATGAAGGTAACAATTTATTTAGCCCTAACCTTATTGTTAGACTGTTTATAAACCAAGTTTTGATGAACATCTATACCTATACCTCTGCCTCTACCTCTGCCTCTGCCTCTGCCTATACCTATCTGTATCTGTATCTATACCTTTGTGCTCATAACTGATTATTTTCCTAACATAATATTTCAGGAATTTATTCCCTTAAAAATGCTCACATTCACATTTTTAGTTGTATAAAACAAACTGAAAAAGTTTTTTTTTTTTTTAACTCACTTTCAATCTGGCCATAAATTTCTTATAGAATCCTGTAAAATGAGTACATGGCTTCTGGGTTTTATTGCAGAACCAATGAGCTGACAAAGGTTTAACAAAGGCATCCATTTTAGGAGGACTTCAGTAATAAAATATTTCGTTGTTTTTTATCGATTGTGCTCTAGTTATATGGGGGACTTTAACAACTTTTTATTCCATTATGCTATTTTCAAATAATCTTACATTTATGTATATTTACTTCATTGTTTTGAAGAGTAAGTGGTCTGAAAGCAATTTTCCTTAGAACAAAAACCAGATCATAGCATTACATTATAAAACATATCCATAATAACCCATGGGTGATAAAAAGAGTAGAAAATGGAACTTTGGTATTCATCTGCTGAAATAAGAACGAGGAATGAGATTTAAGAAATGTTCCTAAGATATTTGCACATTAGTTTTCTGAAGATATTTGTGTACAAATATAAAACTTAAATTTCTACGTGATCTGGATCGACTAAAATTTCAACACCTATGTTGGTCAGCATTAACTTATCCGAAGTGGTTCTGTCTGGAGCTGGACATTTGCTTCTAATTGCCTCTCCTACTCCCCTCTCCCCCTCAGCGTCTTCTGGGTTCCCTGGACTGGCTTGGCTGTTCTGAATCTATAAGTGGGTTTCAGGGACTTTCAGAGACCTTGTGAAAGTCTGCTGAGTCAAGGACTATAAAAAGAGATAAATAATAGAGCTATTTGATAGAACACTTCCACCATTAAAAAAACCACATTTTCAAATAACATTAAATAAATAAGGAACCTTGGTGGTGCAAATGGTTAAGTGCTTCACCGCTAATTGAAAGGTCGATGGTTCGAACTCACCCTGCAGCTCCGTGGGAGAAAGACTTGTTGATCTGCTTCTGTAAAGATTATTTAAAAAAAAAACCTTATGGGGACAGTTCTGCTGTGTAACATGGGGCCACTATGAGTCAAAATTGACTCGACTGCACCTAAGAACAACATCATTTAATAACATGGGTATGATTCATCCTCTCGTTTCCTCTTCCTAGACACACAGGAAGGTAAAATTTTCCAGCCTCCCTTCATGTTATATTAGAATCACGTGACTGGATTCTGGTCAACGGTATCTAGGAAGAAGCAGTTTTGCCCGTAGACCTAAACAAAAGGGACCTTTATCTGACCCTGAGCTTTAGAGGGCCCTGCATATTACAAACACAAAAAAACAAATGTATTAAAGAATACACAGGTGCTTCTGTCACTCAGGTACTGATGGAGCAGGGACTTCATCAGAGCAGAGCAGGGACTCTGACTGCTTGAACAAGAAAGAGAATATTACAAGTATCATACCCAGGTTCCAGGCTTAACCAGGAATAGTGAAATCTTCCAGAATAGAATCAAATGGTCATGGTATCAAAATATGTACAGACAGTCTTGGAAACCTTTGGTAACTTTTTTCTCTTCTACATTCTTCTAGAAAATTCCACATAAATCATTGATATCAACTTCATTCTGATAGCTGTCAAGCATAGCCATGGTTCTTTTGTAATTTCCAAGAAATCATTCACTTTGAAAATTCCTTAGAGAAATGGTTTAATTTTGTAGGGCTAGTTTCTGAGCAGGGTCAAGGAGCAATGATTGGGGTCAGTTTTCTAGCTATTGAATTACTCATTGGAGGTTCTTCCAAGGTCAGGTTTCCACAGAGCTATAGAAGTTTACTACTTATTGATCTGGAACACATTAAGGGATTGAACTCCCCTGACTTGTGACAGACAGTCCTATATAAGATTTGCACACAGAAGTTTTTCATTGCAGATGTGCGGGTTTTGGACTATTGTTGAAAGTACTGAGCTAAATAGCCCCTGGAAAGAAGAACTTTTGCTGCCAAAGCAAACCTGCCAACACGTTAAAGATCATTCATGGTTGTAATGATAAAGAGAGAGGTGTACCTGTGTGTGTATGTATGTATGTTTTTTGAGGAGGTGGGCAGGAGTGAGGGCAGGGGAATTTATGCCTTAAACATCATGATATATAGAATTGCTGGACCTCATAGTACAAGCCACTGGGCCACCAATAGGTCTGTTAAGCATCTTTGAGGGCAGGCATAGTCAGGGCTCTAGCAAATAGCTGTGTAGGAGTGCCCTGCATAACTCCAGGGGGCAACACTCGCATAGACTCTGATGTGAATGACATGATGTCTCATTCTTCTTGGTGCTGGGGATGCAGTAAGACAGGCCCGTTATAAGGTGATCATTGCAGTTCATGTGAAGGATGGTGGTGGCTTGGACTTGGGTGTTATCAGTGGAGGTGTGGAGAAATGCTGGAATATGGTAGGTAGAATGGATTTTTTTGGTAGGCAGAATGGGTGGAATTACTGACGTACTGGGAGAGTGGGTAAGGAAAAGAGGAAGAATCAATTACTGCTTGATGACATTTCCATGAAGCGAAAGCCAACCAATGTGATATTTAAATCAATCATTTGTGATTTACACGTTTTTCCCCTTTAACTGAAAAGAAAACCTGTTTCCAACTGAAGGAATTTCAGGCATCAGCAAGAAAATGAGTAAAAAATGAGTGGGGAAGGGTAGAAATAATATTACATTCATTTATAAGACCTATCCTGAAATAACAACCAAGAACCAACCAAGAACCACTTGCCATTGAGTCAACTCTGACTAATGGCAACCCCATGTGTGTCAGAGTAAAACCGTGCTCCAGAGGGTTTTCAATGGCTGATTTTTCAGAAATAGATCACCAGGTCTTTCTTCTGAGGTGCCTCCGGGTGGGCTCGAACCCCTAACCTTTTGGGTAACAGCTGAGTGTGTTAACTGTTTGTGCCCCTTAGGAACATCCTGAAATAAACCGGGCTTATTTTCATTTTTTCAGAATGTGATATAGTCTTAGTAGCCTGGGAGGTAGGAATTGGGTGGGAGGTGAGGGGTGGGTGTTGGCTGAGAAGGAAAGGAGGTGTCAGAAGAGCTGGTGCACCATCATGCCCCTTCTCCGTTCTCTGTACTGCTGATTTAGGGGTTTACCCAGCTGTGGCTGTCTAAGAAGAAGTAACTGTGAGCAGCTTCCTGTGTGGGGTCTTCTATGGGTTTTCCCTTGGTACGGAGCCCTTCTGGATGAGGGCTTACTTAAGGCAACTTCCCCCTGCCTGCTTTTTCTGCCTCTTGTCCTTGTTCTTTATCTGAACACTTACTAGCCACCTGTTCTTCCAGGCCTCTCTCCTCCTTCACTCCTTCCGCTTCTCAGATTCATACTCTGTTTTCTTGTAAACCCACATTATTTTAACTGGTATTAATAATTCTCTTCACTATAACCTCACTGAAAACTTTGCAAGAAATGACATGGGGTACTAGTTCAGATGTTCTCACCCACTGGCTTGGTGACGTTGTTTGTCTTCCTGTGCCTCAGTTTCTTCCTCTATTGATTATGAAGTTGAACTAGGTGACCTCTAAGATCTCTCCTAGCTCCATTGCTCGGATTCCCATACGATACCATACCTGGAATAGACCCTCTCAGTAAAACACACGTTACCTAAAATTGCAGAAATGTATATGTTTGTTTGTGGTTTCCTCTTTCCCTAAAGAAGGAATAACTGGGGGGTGCATTCTTGCCAAACTCTCACTGTGACTATAACACATCCTTATGTGTAAAGTGAAGTTGACTCTTAGGTGCTTTCCACTGAACAAGACAGGAACAACAGATTGTCCTCGGCTTCCAGGAGCTGCTGGAGAAAAAGAAATAAACTACAGCCTTTATTTACTTAGCAGTCCCTGGGTGGTGCAAACGATTACTAAACAAAAGGTTGGCAGTTTGAGTCCACCCAGAGGCACCTCCAAAGAAAGCTGTATCTACTTCCAAAAGGTCACAGCCATTGAAAGCGCTATGGAGCACAGTTCTACCCTGATACACATGGGCTCCCCATGAGTCAGAATCAATTCCGCAGCAGCTGGTTTTATTTATTTACTTAAGATATTAGTTGAAAGGATGGCTGGAAGTCACAGTGATAAAGAGAAGAAATGATACTTTAACTCAGCTTAAGAGTTCAAAAAGTGTCAATTTCTTAATCTTCTTAGATTCTTTGTTTTTCCAAAAGCACAAATAGGGAAAAATAGAAATATTTATTTTTACAAAGTATATCCTTTGTTAAAATTAGAAAATGTAATGTTTGTAGTGGCTCTTAATCATTCTTTTGTTATTTCACTGACATTAAAGAGTTTTAATTCTTTTTAGCTAAAATTTCACAATATAAATAGCATAAAATGCTGCATCTGGTTTTAATATATGGTTACATGAATTTGGTGTGTAATGAAAACTTTTGGCACCTCTTCAAATATAGGTTAGGGAAATGAACTGACACCAGAGTTTAGCTTGAAGGTAAAAAGAAAATTCAATTGGAGATTCCCAGATGCTGGGGAAAAATGAGAACGGGAGTTACCATTTGAGGAAGAAGTGGGAAGGGTGACTTCTAAGTGGGCATAGGTCCCACGTAGTGGTTGAACATGTGCTAAGCTCTCCATTTGTATTCTTTAGCCCCATCAGGATAGTGTGTGGAAAATGCAGCCAGGGAGGTAACCCAGGAGGGATGCCATCCATACACCAGAAACTCCAGGAGAATTATTATAGAAGCAACCAGATTGCAGGAGGTACTGACATACTTATGAAGGGCAAGAGTCCCCGAAAAGCAAGAGGATGCAATATTCAGAGGGTCATCATTAATGTTTCCAAGTTTGGATTTGAAGGGGTTTGAAGTGAGAATGAGACAAGCAGGAGCCGGCAAGTATCAATCTTCAGCATCTATTAAGAAGCACCGCTGCTGAGACATAAAATGGTGGGGTGCAACTGTAAGGGGAAGGGGGAGAGCTCAGAACACCGAGAGCATCAACATCAGTGCAGAGGAGCCAAGGGTCACCCTAGACATAGTGGGAAGGTCCATAACTTTTCTTTTGGACACAGGAGCCACCTTTTCTGTACTAACCTCCTATCGAAGACCCCTTTCTTCTAACAAAAGCACGGTTCAGGGGGTAGAAGAGAAACCCATGGTAAAATATTTTACTCCATCACTACACTGTCTGTGGGGTACAACAAGCTTCTTACAACAGTTTTTAATCCTACCAGAATGTCTTGTCCCACTTCTCGGGAGAGACATATTAAGTAAGGTAAAAACTCGAATTATCTTCTCAACAAAAGATCTAATTCTTTTATTTTTTTTTAATAATTTTTATTGAGCTTTAAGTGAACTTTTACAAATCAAGTCAGTCTGTCACATATAAGCTTATATACACCTTACTCCTTACTCCCACTTAATCTCTCCCTAATGAGTCAGCCCTTCCAGTCTCTCCTTTCGTGACAATTTTGCCAGTTTCTAACCCTCTCTACCCTCCTATCTCCCCTCCAGACAGGAGATGCCAAGACAGTCTCAAGTGTCCACCTGATACAAGTAGCTCACTCTTCATCAGCATCTCTCTCCCACCCATTGTCCAGTCCCTTCCCTGTCTGATGAGTTGTCTTCGGGAGTGGTTCCTGTCCTGGGCCAACAGAAGGTTTGGGGACCGTGACCGCTGGGATTCCTCTAGTCTCAGTCAGACCATTAAGTCTGGTCTTTTTATGAGAATTTGGGATCTGCATCCCACTGTTCTCCTGCTCCCTCAGGAGTTCTCCGTTGTGCTCCCTGTCAGGGCAGTCATCGGTTGTGGCCAGACACCATCTAGTTCTGGTCTCAAGATGATGTAAGTCTCTGGTTCATGTGGCCCTTTCTGTCTCTTGGGCTCATAGTTATCGTGTGACCTTGGTGTTCTTCATTCCCCTTTGATCCAGCTGGGTTGAGACCAATTGATGCATCTTAGATGGCCGCTTGTTAGCATTTAAGACCCCAGACGCCACATTTCAAAGTGGGATGCAGAATGCTTTCATAATACAATTATTTTGCCAATTGACTTAGAAGTCCCCTTAAGCCATAGTCCCCAAACCCCCGCCCTTGCTCCGCTGACCTTTGAAGCATTCAGTTTATCCCGGAAACTTCTTTGCTTTTGGTCCAGTCCAGCTGAGCTGACCTTCAGTGTATTGAGTATTATCCTTCCGTTCACCTAAAGTAGTTCTTATCTACTAACTAATCAGTAAAAAACCCTCTCCCACCCTCCCTCCCTCCCCACCTTGTAACCACAAAAGTATGTGTTCTTCTCAATTTATACTATTTCTGAAGATCTTATAATAGTGGTCTTATACAGTATTTGTCCTTTTGCCTCTGACTAATTTCACTCAGCATAATGCCTTCCAGGTTCCTCCATGTTATGAAATGTTTCACAGATTCATCACTGTTCTTTATCGATGCATAGTATTCCATTGTGTGAATATACCACAATTTATTTAACCACTCCTCTGTTGATGGACACCTTGGTTGCTTCCAGCTTTTTGCTATTGTAAACAGAGCTGCAATAAACATGGGTGTGCATATATCCATTCATGTAAAGGCTCTTATTTCTCTAGGGTATATTCCGAGGAGTGGGATTTCTGGGTTGTATGGTAGTTCTATTTCTAAGTTTTTAAGAAAACGCCAGGTAGATTTCCAAAGTGGTAGTACCATTTTACATTCCCACCAGCAGTGTATAAGAGTTCCAATCTCTCCGCAGTCTCTCCAACATTTATTATTTTGTGTTTTTTGGATTAATGCCAGCCTTGTTGGAGTGAGATGGAATCTCATCGTAGTTTTAATTTGCATTTTTCTAATGGCTAATGATCGAGAGCATTTTCTCAGGTATCTGTTAGCTGCCTGAATATCTTCTTTAGTGAAGTGCGTGTTCATATACTTTGCCCACTTCTTGACTGGGTTGTTTGTCTTTTTGTGGTTGAGTTTCAACAGAATCCTATAGATTTTAGAGATCAGGCACTGGTCGGAGATGTCATAGCTGAAAATTCTTTCCTAGTCTGTAGGTGGTCTTTTTACTCTTTTGGTGAAGTCTTTAGATGTTTGATTTTTTTAGGTGTTTGATTTTTAGGAGCTCCCAGTTATCTGGTTTCTCTTCGTCATTTTTGGTAATGTTTTGTGTTTTGCTTATGCCTTGTATTAGGGCTCCTAGGGTTGTCCCTATTTTTTCTTCCATGATCTTTATCGTTTTAGTCTTTATGTTTAGGTCTTTGATCCACTTGGAGTTAGTTTTTGTGCATGGTGTGAGATATGGGTCCTGTTTCATTTTTTTTCCAAATGGATATCCAGTTATGTCAGCACAATTTGTTAAAAAGACTATCTTTTCCCCAATTAACTGACGCTGGGCCTTTGTCAAATATCAGCTGCTCATATGTGGATGGATTTATATCTGGATTCTCAATTCTGTTCCACTGGTCTATGTGTCTGTTGTTGTACCAGTACCAGGCTGTTTTGACTACTGTCGCTGTATAATAGGTTCTAAAATCAGGTAGAGTGAGGCCTCCCACTTTCTTCTTCTTTGTCAGTAATGCTTTACTTATCTGAGGCTTCTTTCCCTTCCATATGAAGTTGGTGATTTGTTTCTCCAGCACATTAAAAAATGTCATTGGAATTTGGATTGGAAGTGCACTGTATGTATAGATGGCTTTTGGTAGAATAGACATTTTTACTATGTTAAGTCTTCCTATCCATGAGCAAGGTATGTTTTTCCACTTAAGTAGGTCCTTTTTAGTTTCTTGCAGTAGTACTTTGTAGTTTTCTTTATACAGGTCTTTCACATCTTTGGTAAGATTTATTCCTAAGTATTTTATCTTCTTGGGGGCTACTGTGAATGGTATTGATTTGGTGATTTCCTCTTTGATGTTCTTTTTGTTGATGTAGAGGAATCCAAGAGATTTTAGTATGTTTATCTTATAACCTGAGACTCTGCCAAACTCTTCTATTAGTTTCAGTAGTTTTCTGGAGGATTCCTTAGGGTTTTCTGTGTATAAGATCATGTCATCTGCAAATAGAGATAATTTTACTTCCTCCTTGCCAATCCGGATGCACTTTATTTCTTTGTCTAGCCTAATTTCTCTGGCTAGGACCTCTAGCACAATGTTGAATAAGAGTGGTGATAAAGGGCATCCTTGTCTGGTTCCCGTTCTCAAGGGAAATACTTTCAGGTTCTCTCCATTTAGAGTGATGTTGGCTGTTGGCTTTGTATAGACGCCCTTTATTATGTTGAAGAATTTTCCTTCAATTCCTATTTTGGTGAGAGTTTTATCATAAAAGGGTGTTGGACTTTGTCAAATGCCTTTTCTACATCAATTGATAAGATCATGTGGTTTTTGTCTTTTGTTTTATTTATATGGTGGATTACATTAGTGGTTTTTCTAATATTAAACCAGCCTTGCATCAAAAAACCTGGTATAAATCCCACTTGGTCATGGTGGATTATTTTTTTGATATGTTGTTGAATTCTATTGGCTAGAATTTTGTTGAGGATTTTTGCATCTATGTTCATGAGGGATATAGGTCTGTAATTTTCTTTTTTTGTGATGTCTTTACCTGGTTTTTGTATCAGGGATATGGTGGCTTCATAGAATGAGTTAGGTAGTATTCCGTCATTTTCTATGCTTTGAAATACCTTTAGTAGTAGTGGTGTTAACTGTTCTCTGAAAGTTTTGTAGAACTCTGCAGTAAAGCCATCTGGGCCAGGGCTTTTTTTGTTGGGAGTTGTTTGATTACCTTTTCAATCTCTTTTTTTGTTATGGGTCTATTTAGTTGTTCTTCTGATTGTGTTAGTTTAGGTAGGTAGTGTTTTTCCAGGAATTCATCCATTTCTTCTAAGTTTGCAAATTTGTTAGAGTACAATTTTCCGTAATAATCTGATATGATTCTTTTAATTTCAGTTGGGTCTGTTGTGATGTGGCCCGTCTCGTTTCTTGTTCGGGTTATTTGTTTCCTTTCCTGTATTTCTTTAGTCAGTCTGGCCAACGGTTTATCATTTTTGTTAATTTTTTCAAAGAACCAGCTTTTGGCTTTGTTAATTCTTTTCTCTAATTCATTTAGTTCAGCTCTAATTTTTATTATTTATTTTCTTGTCATGCCTGATGGTTTCTTTTGTTAATTGCTTTTCTGTTCTCTAATTCATTTAGTTCAGCTCTAATTTTTATTATTTGTTCTCTTGTCATGCCTGATGGTTTCTTTTGTTGCTCATTTTCTATTCGTTCAAGTTGTAGGGACAGTTCTCTGATTTTGGCTCTTTCTTCTTTTTGTATGGGTGCATTTATAGATACAAATTGACCTCTGAGCAATGCTTTTGCTGAGTCCCAGAGGTTTTGATAGGAAGTGCTTTCATTCTCGTTGCATTCTATGAACTTCTTTATTCCCTCCTTAATGTCTTCTATAACCCAGTCTTTTCTGAGCAGGGTATTGTTCAGTTTCCAAGTATTTGATTTGTTTTCCGTAATTTGTCTGTTATTGATTTCCACTTTTAAGGCCTTGTGGTCTGAGAAGATGCTTTGTAATATTTTGATGTTTTGGATTCTGCAAAGGTTTGTTTTATGACATAATATGTGGTCTATTCTAGAGAATGTTCCATGTGAGCTAGAAAAAAAAGTATACTT
Source organism: Loxodonta africana (assembly GCF_030014295.1). NCBI lineage: Eukaryota > Metazoa > Chordata > Mammalia > Proboscidea > Elephantidae > Loxodonta > Loxodonta africana. The sequence continues at coordinate 168,306,655 of NC_087345.1, read as the reverse complement.
TGCAGCAGTTTGGTGGAGTGTTCTGTATAAGTCAATGAGGTCAAGTTGGTTGATTGTAGCAATTAGGTCTTCCGTGTCTCTATCGAGCTTCTTAGTGGATGTCCTGTCCTTCTCCGAAAGTGGTGTGTTGAAGTCTCCTACTATAATTGTGGAGGTGTCTATCTCGCTTTTCAGTTCTGTTAAAGTTTGTTTCATGTATCTTGCAGCCCTGTCATTGGGTGCATAAATATTTAATATGGTTATATCTTCCTGGTCAATTGTCCCTTTAATCACTATGTAGTGTCCTTCTTTATCCTTTGTGGTGGACTTAACTTTAAAGTCTATTTTGTCACAAATTAATATTGCTACTCCTGCTCTTTTTTGCTTATTGTTTGCTTGATATATTTTTTTCCATCCTTTGAGTCTTAGTTTGTTTGTGTCTCTAAGTCTAAGGTGTGTCTCTTGTAGGCAGCATATAGACAGATTGTGTTTCTTTATCCAGTCTGAGACTCTCTGTCTCTTTATTGGTGCATTTAGTCCATTTACATTCAGCATAATTATAGATAAGTATGTGTTTAGTACTGTCATTTTGATGCCTTTTTATGTGTGTTGACAATTTCATTTTTCCACTTACTTTTTTGTGCTGAGGTGTTTTTCTTTGTCAATTGTGTGTTCCTCATTTTCATAGTATTTGACTTTATGTTTGCTGAGTCGTTATGTTTTTCTTGGTTTTTATTTTGAGTTATGGAGTTGTTATACCTCTTTGTGGTTACCTTAATATTTACCCCTATTTTTCTAAGTAAAAACCTAACTTGTATTGTCCTATATCGCCTTGTATCCCTCTCCATATGGCAGTTCTATGCCACCAGTATTTAGTCCCTCTTTTTGATTATTGTGATCTTTTACATATTCACTTCAATGATTCCCTGTCTTGAGCGTTTTTTTTTTTTAATTAGTCTTAATTTGTTTTTGTGATTTCCCTATTTGAGTTGATATCAGGGTGCTTTGTTCTGTGAGCTTGTGTTGTGTTGGTATCTGATATTATTGGTTTTCTGACCAAACAATTTCCTTTAGTATTTCTTGTAGCTTTGGTTTGGTTTTTGCAAATTCTCTAAGCTTCTGTTTATCTGTAAATGTTTTAATTTTGCCTTCATATGTGAGAGAGAGTTTTGCTGGATATATGATCCTTGGCTGGCAGTTTTTCTCCTTCAGTGCTCTGTATATGTCATCCCATTGCCTTCTTGCCTGCATGGTTTCTGCTGAGTAGTCTGAACTTATTCTTATTGATTCTCCTTTGTAGGAGACCTTTCTTTTATCCCTGGCTGCTTTTAAAATTTTCTCTTTATCTTTGGTTTTGGCAAGTTTGATGATAGTATGTCTTGGTGATTTTCCTTTTGGATCAATCTCAAATGGGGTTCGATGAGCATCTTGGATAGATATCCTTTCATCTTTCATGATATCAGGGAAGTTTTCTGCCAACAGATCTTCAACTATTCTCTCTGTATTTTCTGTTATCCCTCCCTGTTCTGGGACTCCAATCACACGCAAGTTATTTTTCTTGATGGAGTTCCACATGATTCTTAGGGTTTCTTCATTTTTTTTAATTCTTTTACCTGATTTTTTTTCAGCTATATTGGTGTCAATTCCCTGGTCTTCCAGATCTCCCACCCTGCATTCCAACTGCTCGAGTCTGCTCCTCTGACTTCCTATTTCGTTGTCTATTTCTGTAATTTTATTGTTAATCTTTTGGATTTCTGAATGCTGTCTCTCTATGGATTCTTGCAACTTATTAATTTTTCCACTATGTTCTTGAATAATCTTTTTGAGTTCTTCAACTGCTTTATCAGTGTGTTCCTTGGCTTTTTCTATAGATTGACTTATTTCATTTCTGAGGTCATCCCTGATGTCTTGAAGCATTCTGTAAGTTAGTTTTTTATATTCTGCATCTGGTAATTCCAGGATTGTATCTTCATTTGGGAAAGATTTTGATTCTTTAGTTTGCGGAGTTGTAGAAGCAGTCATGGTCTGCTTCTTTATGTGGTTTGATATCGACTGCTGTCTCTGAGCCATCACTAAGATATTGTAGTGATTTATTCTATATTTGCTCACTGAGTCTTATCTTGTTTTGTTTTCTTTCAATATACATAGATGGGCTACTAGATTGTGCTGTCTTGATTGTTGTAGCCCTTGACTCACTTATGTCCTATTACCAGCTGGTTTGGCCTGTTACCAGATATATAAGCCTAAGAGTCCATTCACTATTCTTGAGTAGAATCTGATTTTGGGTCATCAAGTGTGTGGTGCAGACTGTCACCTATCCACCTTGAGAAGTAGTGGTGATAGTTGTGTGCACCAGATTCTAGTAGCAGCAGGGGTTCACACTCCAGGGGGGCAGGATGCTGACAGGCTTCTCCCAAGTGCCAGTGAGGTAGGTGTGTTTCTATTCCTAAACCACTTTGGTGGGTGGGCTCTGCATCTGTACCTTAGGCCCCCAATGCAAGTACCTCTACAGATTGGTAGGTGTCACCCTCCTTAGACCCCTAAGGCAGGAGGCTAGGTGGTCTGGGAGGTGCTTCAGCCCTCAGTTCCCCATTGTGGGTCAGTGAGGGCTCTGTTGAATATGCAGAGATATCAGACCTGGGAAACTTGTCTTTCTAGGAATCCACTAAAACAATTACAGTCAGATCCCTATCAGAATTGCCTTTGCATTATAATAGCCACCTTGTTCCCTGTAGGGATGAAAGCCCAAGACTGTGGATCACATATGCTTGGCTGGAGCTGGTTCTGTGTTTTTAGTCCAATTAGGGAAGGATTTTTGGTGCCTGGGTTTTTTGTAGCTGCTTCTCTCAGGCCAGGAGAATGGGTTAGGAAAAGACCAAAAAAAAAAAAAAAAAAGAAAGAAAGAAAAACCGCAGCACACTTCACTCGCTGGCTCAGGAAATTCCAATATTAATGAAGCCGCCTGGGAAGGGGAAGGGAGGGTTCAGATAAATAGGACAGAGTAGCACCCCGGAATATAGACAAAGTTACTTATCTTGCTTGAGATGACTGTTTTATCTGAGATTCCCAAGGGGCGCGTCCCCTGTGCTCGCTGGCTGGGTAGAGATTGCCCCCGAGGGTAAGGCCCGAGTTCCGTGCTTGCACTGTCTTAGAAGCCGTGGTTAGTTCCTCCGCTCCCAGCACCAAGGTTTCCCGGCTGGGACACCACACTCCCAGCTCCAAAACCAGTTGCTGTCTCCTGGTGACTTCTCCTCCTGTCAGCCGCATTGCTGCACTGCCTGCGTGCACTGGCTGGGCTTCCCCCGAGGTCACTTCTGGGGGGTAGGGCCGCATCCCGTGTTTGCGCCATCACAGGATGCCATGCTCAGCTTCCCTGTGCCCAGTCCAAAGCCCGGCACCAAGGTTTTCTGACTGGGATGCTGGCTCCAGGCTCCGAAAACAGTTGCTGCTTCCCCATGGTTGTTCATTCTCAGTCTCTGTCACTCAGGTCAACTCTTTAGATCTGTGTTTGATGGTCAGGGTTCATAGATTGTCACGTATGTGATCAATTCACTTGTTTTTCCTAGTCTTTGTTGCAAGAGGGATCTGAGTTAGCTTCTACCTTGTCAGCCATCTCGGCCCCGCCCTCAAGATCTAATTCTTAACCAAACAATTAACTGAAATGGAACTTGCATAGATATAGATGAACAAGAAGAGTTAAACCACCAGGTATGGGCTACTGAGATACCAGGATGGGCTTGCACTCGGGAAGAGGAAGAGACAAGGGGTGGTGACATTCCTCGATAAAATAGTCCCTAGAGAGGAAGAGGTGGGGTTGGTGACATTCCTCAACAAGATGGTCCCTATGTAGTTCAACTTTAAGCCAAGGAAATGACCCCTGTAGGGGTCCCTAACTTGGTAAAGTCCCTAACTTGATAAGGTCCCTAACTTGGTAATAATTAAGCCTTAAGCCAAGGAAATGATCCCTGTAGGGGTCCCTGCCTTGGCTGTTAAACGTTAACAGGGAGAGATAAGAGACAACAGGGAGAGATAAGAGACAACAAGGGTATAAAACCCTAAGAAAACGACTATCAGGGCACTCAGATTCTTTCTCTACCTGAGTAGCCCGCTTGATGCTCCCTAGTCAAGTGTACTTTTGCTACTAACCCTCTGCTTGCTCGTAAACATCTGCTCCCTTGGAACTACTTGTCTCAGGGTTTGAATTCTTTCCTATACGGAAGACAAGAACTGAGGCTATTCTCCAGGAACAGAACCTGGTGTTGCTTCAAGTTTAGATTTTTACTGGATATGGCTAGGTATTGAGGGGGCTAGACACTTCTGATCAGCTTCATATAATTGTAGGACTTGAGGTGAGGCTGAAGTTCATGTGTGAGCTTGTTGACTTCTAATTCACTCTCACTTCCAAGATCTAGATTTTTGATAACCTTTCCCAAAGAAAAGGATAGTTCAACAGAGTCTTCAACTCTATTTCTTCCTCTAGTCCTATGAGGCTGTCAAAAAATGGAGCCTCACCTCTGAGCCACCTTTTCAGAACTGGCAAACATCTCCAGGGTGAAAGTGGCCCCACAAACTCCCAACCTCAATGATTTCTTAGTATTTCTCTTAGTTACTTAATGCCGCCATAACAGAAATACCACAAATGGGTGGCTTTAAAGGACAGAAATTTATTTTGTCCACAATTCAGCAGGCTAGAAGTCCAAATTCAGGTATGACTGGAAAGGAAAGTTCTTCTTTGTCAATTTCAGCTTGTTGTAACTGGCAATCCTTGGATTTCCCAGGCTTTTAGATTCACCTACTATGTGTGTTGTCTTCATATGGTATCTTTCCCCATGTGTGTGTCTGTGTCTCTTCTGCTCTTTTTATCACCCAGAAGTGACTAGGTTTAGGACTCACACTACTCTGGTATGGCCTCATTAACACAACAAAAGAAACAGCCTTCCTATTTCCAAACATATTTACAAATGCAGAAGTTAAGATTTCAACATATATTTTTGGGGGGACACAATTAAAACCATAATAGCATTTTACTAGCTTTCCGTGCTATTAGGAAGATATTTTATATTTTCATTTAGTTTTTTTAGTTTTCTTCTGTGGGCAGTTTGATTCAAACTAATCAATATTCCAATACCATAAGAGGAGGTCTTATTTCAATTTTGATGTTAGTAAGAAAGTACGATTTCAAATATGTTAAAAGTTTCAAGGCAACTACTAGTATGTCTTGTTGTTCTTAGATGCTGTCAAGACAGTTCCAACTCATAGCAACCCTACATACAACAGAACAAAACACCCACCTGGTCCTGCACCATCCCCACAATCACTGCTATATTTGAACCCATGTTGCAGTCACTGCATCAATCCATCTCCTTTAGGGCCTTTCTCTTTTTTCTCTAACTTTCTACCAAGCATGACTGGTCTCTCCCGATAACATGTCCAGAGTACGTGAGATGAGGTTTTGCCATCCTCGCTTCAAAGGAGCATTCTGACTACTTCTTCCAAGATGGATTTGTTCATTCTTCTGGCAGCCCGCGGTGTTCAATATTCTTTGCCAACACCAAAATTCAAATGCATCAATTCTTCTTCGGTCTTCCTTATTCATTGTCCAGCTTTCACATGCATATGAGGTGATTGAAAATACCATGGCTTGAGTCAGACCCACCTTAGCCCTCAAGGTGACATCTTTGCTTTTTAACACTTTAAAGAGGTCTTGTGCAGCAGATTTGCCCAAGGAAATACATCATTTGATTTCTTGATGGGTATTCCTTGAGCATTGATTGTGAATCCAAGAAAAATGAAATCCCTGACAACTTCAATCTTTTCTCTGTTTAATATCATGTTGTTTGTGGGTCCAGTTGTGAGGGTTTTTGTTTTCTTTATATTGAGGTGTAATTCATGCCGAAGGCTATAGTCTTTGACCTTTGTCAGTAAGTGCTTCAAGTCCTCTTCATTTTCAGCAAGCGAAGTTGTGTCATCAATGTATCACAGGTTGTTAATAATGAGTATTCCTTCAATTCTGATGCCCCATTCTTCTTCATATAGTCCAGCTTCTCAGGTTATTTGCTCAACATACAGCTTGAATAAGTATGGTAAAAGGATACAACCCTGACACACACTTTTCCTGATTTTAAACCATGCAGTACCCCTTGTTCTGCTCAAACAACTGCCCCTTGGTCTACGTACAGGCTCTTCAGGAGCGCAATTAAGTGTTCTGGAATTCACATTCATCACAGTGTTATCCATAATTTGTCATGATCCACACAGTCAAATGACTTTGCAGTCAATAAAACAAAGGTAAACATACTTCTGGTATTCTCTGCTTTCAGCCAGGATCCATCTGGCATCAGCAATGACATCCTTTGTTCCGTGTCCTCTTCTCAGCCTGGCTTGAATTTCTGGCAGTTCCCTGTTGATGCACTCCTGCAATCGCATTTGAATTATCTTCAGAATAATTTTACTCACATGTGATACTAATGATATTGTTCAATAATTTGCACATTCCATTGGATCACCTTGCTTTGGAATAGGCATGTTTATGGATCTCTTCCAGTCGGTTGACCAGGTAGTTGTCTTCCAAATTTCTTGGGACAGATGAGAGCGTTTCCAGCATTGTGTTTGTTTGTTGAAACATCTCAGCTGGTATTCTGTCAATTCCTCGAGCCCTTGTTTTCCACCAATGCCTTCAGTGCAGCTTGGACTCCTTCCTTCAGTACCATCAGTTCTTGATTATATGCTACCTCTTGAAATGGTTGGATGTCAACCAATTCTTTTTGGTACAGTGACTCTGTATTCCCTCCATTTTCTTTTGATGCTTCCTGTGTCCTTCAGTATTGCAAATTGAGGCTTGAATACTTTCTTCAGTTCTTTCAGCTTGAGAAATGCCAAGAGTATTCTTCCCTTTTGGTTTTCTAAACCCGGGTCTTTGCACATTTCGTTATAGTACTTTGTCTTCTTGAGCTGCCCTTAGAAATCTTCTGTTCAATTCTTTTATTTCATCATTTCTTCCGTCTGCTTGAGCTACTCTATGTTCAAGAAGAAGTTTCAGAGTCTCTTCTGACATCCATTTTGATCTTTTTTTTTTTCTGTCTTTTTAATGACCTTTTGCTTTCTTAATGTACGATGTCCTTGATGTCATTCCACAACAATTCTTCTGGTCTTTGGTCATTAGGGTTTAATGGGTCAAATCTATTTTGAGATGGTCTCCAAATACAGGTGGGATATACTCAATGTCATACTTCAGCACTTGTGGACTTGTTTTAGTTTTTTACAGCTTCGACTTGAACTTGCATATGAGCTGTTCTGCAGCCAGGCCCTGACTTTGCTCTGACTGATGATATTGAGCTTCTCCATTGTCTCTTTCTGCAAATGTAGTTGGTTTGATTCCTGTGTATTACATCTGGTGAGGTTCACTTGTATATTTGCCATTTATGTTGTTGGAAGAGGGTATTTCCAATGAATAAGTAATTGGCCTTGCAAAATTCTGTTATGTGATCTATGGCGTTGTTTCAATTACCAAGGCCATGCTTTCCAGCTACTAATCCTTTTTCTTCAGTTGAGTCTGTTGTGATATAACCTATATCATTTCCATTTCGGGTTATTTGCTTCCTCTCCTGTTTTTCCTTTGTCAGTTTGGTCAAGGGTTTATCTATTTTGTTAATTTTTTCAAAGAACCAGCTTTTGGTCTTGTTAACTCTAATCCTTTTTCTTTGTTTTCAACTTTTGCATTATAATCAACAGTAATTATTAATGGATCTTGGTTGCGTGTTTGATCAATTTCAGACTGCAGAAGTAGAAAAAATCTTCAATTTCCTCATCTTTGGCATTATTGGTTGGTGCATAAATTTGAATAATAGTCTTATTAACTGGTCTTCCTTGTAGACATGTGGGTATTATCCTGTCACCAACAGCATTGTATTTCAGGATAGATTTTGATATAGTCTTTTTGATGATGAATGTGATGCCATTCCTCTGCAATTTGTCACTCCTGTCTTAGTAGACCATATGATTATCTGAAACAAAATAGCAAATACCAATACGTTTCAGCTCACTAATGCCTAGGATATCTATCTTTAAATGATCCATTTCTTTTTTTACAACTTCCAATTTTCCTTGACTCACACTTCGTCCATTTCATATTTTTTCAGAAGTGGATTGCCAGGTCCTTCTTCCCAGGCTGTCTTAGTCTAGAAGCTCCACTGAAACCTGTCCACCTGGGGTGGCCCTGCTGCTATTTGAAATACTGGTGGCATAGCTTCCAGCTCCCCCCCACATCTGTCAGTTTGTTGTACGGTGGGGGCTTCAATATTACTGCGATGCTAGAAGCTATGTCACCTATATTCAAATAACAGCAAGGTTACCCATGGCAGAAAGGTTTCTGCTGAGTTTCCAGACTAAGACTAGGAAGAAGGACCCAGCGGTCTACTTCTGAAAAGAATTAGCAAGTGGAAACCTTATGAATAGCAGCGGAATGTTGTCTGATATAGGGCTGGAAGATGATGAACCCCTCAGGTTGGAACACACTCAAAAGACAACTGGGGAACAGCTGCCTCCTCGAAGTAGAAAAAGAGGAGTCGACCTTAATGATGTGGATGGAGTCAGGCTTTCGGAATCTTCATTTGCTGATGTGGCATGACTCAAAATGAGAAGAAACAGCTGCAAACATCCATTAATTATTGGAAACTGGAATGTACGAAGTATGGATCTAGGAAAATTGGAAATCATCAAAAATGAAATGGAACACATAGAGACTGATATCCTGGGCATTAGTGAGCTGAAATGGACTTGTATTGGTAGGATAATCATATGGTCTACTATGCTGGAAATGACAACTTGAAGAGGCATTGCATTCATCTTTCCCCTGTGCAGTCATCTGAATACTCTCACTCTCTTTTCTGAAAATGCAATTCACATTCGTCTACTAACAGAAAACTGGCTTTTCCTCAGGACTCTGCTTCTTCTGAAATTTTCCTAAACAGGTAGCTAGCCGGTGGCTGTTTCAACTCACACACCTTGACTCACGGGGTTGGGAAGTAGGGTAGCTTGCTTCCTTGCTTCTCCTTCTGCTTCTAATCCAACGATCTTTCTCCCTCCCTAAATCCATCTTTGACTGTCATGCCATTAGCGCTTGAAACTCACTATTATTGTTGTTAGTTGCTGTTGAGTCTATTCAACTCATAGCAATATCATGTGTGAAGAGTAGAGATGCTCCATAGGGTTTCCAAGGCTGTGACATTTTGGAAGCAGATCACCAGGGCTGTCTTCTGAGATGGGTTTTAACTGGCAACCATTCAGCTAGTAGTTGAACGCTTAATGATTTGTGCCACCGAGGAACTCCTTGACACCTACTAAAAAAAAAACTAGTCCTCCTTTTTTGGAGACATCTATAGATCCTTAGTTCTTTCTCCTCATAACTTGAAGATTATAACATCTGGTTCACCATCACTCTCCAACACTGTTCCTGCATTATTGTTGGTAATTTCAATAGCCATATTGTTGCTCCTTCAAAACCCAGCCTGAGGTTGTAGCTCTTTGAGGCCCCAGGTTTAAGGGGGGAGTGTCTCTTTTCACAGTCTCTTGGGCAGGTGCCCAGTGTGATCTCTTTTCTCCTATGAAGCCATGAAACCAAAGCTCAAATTCACCAATTTTGACAAATAAACTCAAAACAAAACCTGGTTTAGTGCTGTACTTACTTGTCTGGACTTATTTTTTAAAATTTTATTGCCAGATTATGATTATTATTATTGTACTTTAGATGAAGGTTTACAGAACAAACTAGCTTCTCATTGAAAAATTAGTACACGTACTGTTTTGTGACATTGGTTACCAACCCTACAACATATCAACACCCTCCCCTTCTGGACATTGCGTTCGCTATTACCAGCTTTCCTGTCTCCTCCTGCCTTCTAGTCCTTGCCCCTTAGCTGGTGTGCCGTTTAGTCTTGTTTTCTTTTATGGGCCTGTCTAATCTTTGTCCGAAGGGTGAACCTCAGGAGTGACTTCATTACTGCTCTAAATGGGTGCCCAGGAGCCATACTCTTGGGTTTCTCCTGTCTCTGTCAGGCCAGTAAGTCTGGCCTTTTTTTGTGAATTAGAATTTTTTTCTATATTTTTCTCCAGCTTTGTCTGGGACCCTCTCTTGTGATCCCTGTCAGAGCAGGGAGTGGTGATAGCTGGGCACCACCTAGAGGTACTGGACTCAGTCTGGTGGAGGCTGTGGTAGCTGCGGTCCATTAGTCATTTTGACTAATATTTCCCTTGTGTCTTTGGTTTTTTCATTATCCCTTGCTCCCAAAGGGGTGAGACCAGTGGAGTATCTTAGATGGCCACTCACAGGCTTTTTAAGACCCCAGATGCTGCTCAGTAGAGTAGAATGTAGAACATTTTCTTTACAAACTATATTATGTCAATTGAGCTAGATGCTCCCTGAGACTATGGTCCCCACAGCCCTCAGCCCAGTAATTTGGTCCCTCAGGTAGTTTGGATGTGTATGGAGCTTCCATGACCTTGCCTTGGACAAGTTGTGCTAGCTTCCCCAGCATTGTGTACTGTCACCAAAGTTACCACTTATCTATTGTCTATTTCATGTTTTTCCATCCCCACCTCTCCCTTCCCTTGTAACCATCAAAGAGTGTTTCTTTTTGTGCGTAAACCTTTTCATGAATTTTTAGAGCAGTGGTCTCATACGATATTTGTCCTTTTGTGATTGTATTGCCAGATTACTGATGTTTTAAATCTATTATCCAATAATTTTAATTGTTTTCATTGGGGGAGTAGGCCTGAGAGTCAATTCCGTTGTATTACTGAAAAGGTTTTCTTGTATCTTTGATTATGTTCTTACCTCCAGGTTCTCTGTTCTACTTTCTTGGAACTCTTGGCTTAATTCTATAATTCTCTTGGATTCTTTCTTGCATTTTCCATTTCTTTGTCTTTTGTCTCCTGCCCTCAGAGATTTCATCAACTTTTATTGTATCTATGAATTTGTTTATAAATTTCATCACTCATAATTATAATTTCCAAGGACGGTTGTCTTGGTTGCTCCTTTTCCATATTAGTTTTTATTTTATACATGAAATATAATCTTGTATATTGGTACAATGCCCTCTTGAATTTTTCTGATGATACTAATAAGAATTTTGTATGTTCTTTTTCTAGTTCCTGAGTTATCTTGTTTCCTTTAGGTTCTGTTCTATTTGTTCATCATACTCTTTTTTTTCTTGGTCAAGTGGTGCTCCTTTTTTGTTTGCTTGTTTTGTTCATACTATAAATGAAGTATGTTTAAGTAGCTGAAATGGGTTTCCTTTGATGTTGGGTATGAACTCTCCCTTAACTGATAGGTCTTTAGGTGGGATGTGTTGTCTATGGCCTCCTTTTAGTTTGTACAAGTAGGAAACAGGCCGGAAGCTGCCTTCACCATTGCAAAATGAAGACAGCTTTACTTAGCAGTGACAATAGAATGCTTATTTTTTTTTTTTAAAGGCCAGACCATTGGCTTTTTCCCCGGGTCAAAACTCCTTTAGTGACCAAGATGGCTGACTAGGTAGAAGCTTCTGCTGATCCCTCTTGCAATAAAGACTCAAAAAAACAAGTGAATCGATTACATACATGACAATCTACAAGCCCTGACCATCAAACACAGAACTAAGGAGCTGACCTGAGTGATGGGAATGAAAAGCTGCATGCTAAAGCAGTGACTACCTCCAGAGCCGGTGTGCCACGCCACAGCCTGGAGCTCTTGAGGTTCCCTGGTGCCAGAGTGGTGGGGCTGATCACACCTTACTAAGACAGGGCAAGCATGGGATGCAGCCCTAACCCCCTGGAGCAACCTTGGCGGGGACCCAGCCAGCACGCACAGGCTACAAACCCCTCTGGAATCTCAGATAAAAAAGTCCTCATCAAACAAGATAAGTGACTTTGTCTATTTTGCCATGCTACTCTCTTCTATCTATCTGATCCCTCCCCTCCCTGCCCCAGCTGGCTTCATTAACATTAGAATTCCCTGGGCCAGAGAGTGAAATGCTCTGGGGCGTGGGGGTGTTTCTTTTCTAACCTATTCAACTGGCATGAGAAAAGCAGCAATTAACAATCAGGGGAAAAATCCTTCCCTGACTTCCCTAAACTGGCATAACAAAACAGAATCAGCTCCATCCAGGCATAAGAGATCCACAGTCTTTGCTTTTCTGATAGGCAATTCTGATAGAGATCTGACTGTAATTGTTTTACCTGAGCAGTGGAAAGGCAAGTTCTGGAGGTCAGATACCTCTCTACCTATTAAACAGAGCCCTCACTGATCTACAACAGGGAACTGAGGGCTGAGGCTCCATCCATACCACCTAGCCACCTGCTAAAGGGGCCTGAGGATAGTGACACCTACCAATCTTTAGAGGTACAAGCATTGGGTGCCTAAGGTATAGCTGCAGAGCCCACCCACCAGAGTGCTGTAGAGAATAGAGACACTCCTACCTCACTGGCACTTGGGGGGAGGCTGTCAGCATCCTGCCCTCCTCGGAGTGTGACCCCTTGCTGCTACTAGAAACTAGCACATACAACCATCACTACTACTCCTCTAAGTTAATAGGTGAGCACCTACACCACACACTAGGTGACCCACTATCAGGACACCTGAGCTGATTGTATTCAAGAATAGTGAATGGACTCATAGGCTCATATACCTGGGAACAGCTCAAACCAGCTGGTAATAGGACATAAGTGATTCAAATGCTACAACAATCAAGTTAGCGCACTCTAGTAGCCCATCTGGGTGTACTGAAACAAAACAAAACAAGAAGACTCAGTGAGCAAATATAAAAGAAGTCATTACAATATCTTATAGATGGCTCAGAGACAGCAGTTGATATCAAATCACACAAAGAAGAAGACCATGATTGCATCTACAAGCCCCCAAATCAGCGAATCAAAATCTTTCCCAGATGAAGATACATTCCTGGAATTGCCAGATGTAGAATATAGAAAACTAATGTACAGAATGCTTCAAGACATCAGAGATGACCTCAAAAATGAAATAAGGCAATCTACAGAAAAAGCCAAGGAACACACATATAAAGCAGTTGAAGAAATCAAAAAGATTATTCAAGAACATAGTGAAAAATTTAATAAGCTGCAAGAATCCGTAGAGAGACAGCATTCAGAAATTCAAAAGATTAACAATAAAATTACAGAATTAGACAACTCAATAGGAAGTCAGAGGAGCAGAATTGAGGAATTGAAATGCACAGTTGGGGAGATGGAGGATAAGGCAATTGACACCAATACAGTTAAAGAAAAATCAGATAAAAGAATTAAAAAAAATGAAGAAAACCTAGGAATCATGTGGGACTCTATCAAGAATAACTTGCATGTGATTGGAGTTCCAGAACAAGGAGGGTAACAGGAAATACAGAGAGAATATTTGAAGATCTGTTGGCAGAAAACTTCCCTGGCATCATGCAAGATGAAAGGATATCTATCCAAGATGCTCACTGAACCCAATACAAGATAGATACCAAAAGAAAATCACCAAGACATATTATCATCAAACTTGCCAAAACCAAAGATAAAGAGAAAATTTTAAAAGCAGCAAGGGATAAACAAAAAGTCACATACAAAGGAGAATCAATAAGAATAAGCTCGGACTACTTGGCAGAAACCATGCAGGGAAGAAGGCAATGGGATGACATATGTAGAGCACTGAAGGAGAAAAACTGCCAGCCAAGAATCATATATCCAGCAAAACTCTCTCTCAAATATGAAGGTGAAATTAAGACATTTACAGATAAATACAAGCTTAGAGAATTTGCAAAAACCAAACCAAAGCTACAGGAATTACTAAAGGAAACTCTTTGCTCAGAAAATCAATAATATCAAATACCAACACCACACAAGGTCACAGAACAGAACATCCTGATAGCAACACAGATAGGGAAATCACAAAAACAAAATAAGATTAATTAAAAAAAAATGCTCAAAACAGGGAATCATTGATGTCATTATGTAAAAGACTACAATAATCAAAAAAGAAGGACTAAATACAGAAGGCATAGATCTTCTATATGGAGAGGAAAACAAGGCGATATAGGGTGATACAAGTTAGGTTTTTACTTAGAAAAATAGGGGTAAATATTAAGGTAACCACAAAGAGGTCTAACAATTCCATACTTCAAAATAAAAACCAAGATAAACATAATGACTCAGCAAACATAAAGTCAAATACTATGAAAACGAGGAACACGCTTTTTACAAAGAAAAACTTCTCAGCACAAAAAAGTAAGTGGAAAATTGAAATTGTCAATGACACACAAAAAAAGGGATCAAAATGACAGCACTAAACTCATACTTATCTATAATTATGCTGAATGTAAATGGACTAAATGCACCAATAAAGAGACAGAGAGTTGCAGATTGGATTAAAAAACACCATCCGTCTATATGCTGCCTACAAGAGACACACCTTAGGCTTAGAGACACAAATAAACTAAAACTCAATGGATGGAAAAAAATATATCAAGCAAACAACAATCAAAAAAGAGCAGGAGTGGCAATATTAATTTCTGACAAAATAGACTTTAAAGTTAAATCCACCACAAAGGAAAAAGAAGGACACTACATAATGATTAAAGGGATAATTTACCAGGAAGATATACCCATATTAAATATTTATGCACCCAATGACAGCGCTGCAATGCATAAAACAAACTCTAACAGAATTGAAAAGTGAGATAGATGCCTCCACAATTATAGTAGGAGATTTCAACACACCACTTTTGGTGAAGGATAAGACATCCAGAAAGAAGCTCAATAAAGACACGTAAGATAAATTGCTACAACCAAACAACTTGACCTCATAGACATGTAGAGAACACTCCACCCAAACAGCTGCAAAGTATACTTTCTTTTCTAGTGCACATGGAACATTCTCTATAATAGATCACATATTAAGTCATACAACAAGCCTTTGCAGAATCCAAAACATCAAAATATTACAAAGCATCTTCTCTGACCATAAGGCCATAAAAGTAGAAATCAATAACAGAAAAAGCAGGGGAAAGAAATCAAATACTTGGAAACTGAACAGTACTCTGCTCAAAAAAGACTGGGTTATAGAAGACATTAAGGAGGGAATAAAGAAATTCATAGAATGCAACGAGACTGAAAACACTTCCTATCAAAACCTTTGGGACGTAGTGAAAGCAGTGCTCGGAGGTCAATTTATATCAATAAATGCACACATACATAAAGAAGAAAGAGCCAAAATCAAAGAACTGTTCCTACAACTTGGACAAATAGAAAGAGAGCAACAAAAGAAACCGTCAGGTACCAGAAGAAAACAAATAATAAAAATTAGAGCAGAATTAAATGAATTAGACAAGAGAAAAACAATTGAAAGAGTTAACAAAGCCAAAAGCTGGTTCTTTGAAAAAATTAACAAAATTGATAAACCATTGGCCAGACTGACTAAAGAAATACAGGAAAGGAAACAAATAACCCAAATAAGAAATGAGAGGGTCCATATCACAACAGACTCAACTGAAATTAAAAGAATCGTATCAGAAAGAATAATTGTACTCTAACAAATTTGAAAACCAGAAGAAATGAATGAATTCCTAGAAACACACTACCTACCTGAACTAACACAAACAGAAACAGAACAACTAAATAGACCCATAACAAAAAAAAGAGATTGAAAAGGTAATAAAAAAAACTCCCAACAAAAAAATTCCTGGTCCAGATGGCTTCACTGTAGAGTTCTACCAAACTTTCAGAGAAGAGTTAACACCACTACTACTAAAGGTATTTCAAAGCATAGAAAAGGACGGAATACTCCCTAACTCATTCTATGAATCCAGCATATCCCTGATACCAAAACCAGCTAAAGACAGCACAAAAAAAAAAAAAAAAAAAAGAAAATTACAGACCTATATCCCTCATGAACATAGATGCAAAAATCCTCAACAAAATTCTAGCCAATAGAATTCAACAACATATCAAAAAAATAGTTCACCATGACCAAGTGGGATGCATACCAGGTACGCAAAGATGGTTCAATACTAGAAAAACAATTAATGTAACCCATCATATAAATAAAACAAAAGACAAGAATCACATGATTTTATCAATTGATGCAGAAAAGGCATTTGACAAAGTTCAACACCTGTTCATGATAAAAACTCTTGGCAAAATAGGAATAGAAGGAAAATTCCTCAACATAATAAAGGGCATTTATACAAAGCCAACAGCCAACACCATCCTTAATGGAGAGATTCTGAAAGCATTCCTCTTGAGAACGGGAACCAGACAAGGATGCCCCTTATCACCACTCTTATTCAACATTGCGCTGGAGGTCCTAGCCAGAGCAATTAGGCTAGATAAAGAAATAAATGGCATCCAGATTGGTAAGGAAGAAGTAAAAGTATCTCTATTGGCAGATGACATGATTTTATACACAAAAAACCCTAAAGAATCCTCAAGAAAACTACTGAAAACTTTTAGAAGAGTTCAGCAGAGTATCAGGTTACAAGATAAACATACAAAAATCAGCTGGATTCCTCTACATCAACAAAAAGAACATCGAAGAGGAAATCACCAAATCAATACCATTCACAGTACCCCCAAGAAGATAAAATACTTAGGAATAAATCTAACTAGAGACATAAAAGATCTGTACAAAGAAACCTACAAGGTACTACTGGAAGAAACCAAAAGGGACCTACATAAGTGGAAAAACATACCTTGCTCATGGCTAGGAAGACTTAACATTGTAAAAATGTCTATTCTACCAAAAAACAAATACACAGTGCAATTCCGATCCAAATTCCAATGACATTTTTTAAGGAGATGGAGAAACAAATCACCAACTTCATATGGAAGGGAAAGAAGCCCCAGGTAAGTAAAGCATTACTGAAAAAGAATAAAGTGGGAGGCCTCACTCTACCTGATTTTAGAACCTATTATACCTCCACAGTACTTAAAACAGCCTGGTACTGGTACAACAACAGACACATAGACCAATGGAACAGAATTGAGAATCCAGATATAAATTCATCCACATATGAGCAGCTGATATTTGACAAAGGCCCAGTGTCAGTTAATTGGGGAAAAGATAATCTTTTTAACAAATGGTGCTGGCATAACTGGATATCCATGTGCAGAAAAATGAAACAGGGCCCATACCTCACACCAGGCACAAAAACTAACTCAAAATGGATCATAGACCTAAACATAAAGTCTAAAATGATAAAGATCATGGAAGAAAAAATAGGGACAACATGAGGATCCCTAATACATAGCATAAACAGAATACAAAACATTACTCAAAATGCCAAGAGAAACCAGATAACTGGGAGCTCCTAAAAATCAAACACCTATGCTCATCTAGACTTCACCAAAAGAATAAAAAGACCATCTACAGACTGGGAAGAAATTTTCAGCTGCGACATCTCCGACTAGTGCCTGATCTCTAAAATGTACATGATTCTGCTAAAACTCAACCACAAAAAGACAAACAGCCCAATTAAAAAATGGGCAAAGGATATGAACAGGCACTTCACTAAAGAAGACATTCAGGCGGCCAACAGATACATGAGGAAATGTTCATGATCATTAGCCATTAGAGAAATGCAAATCAAAACTACAAGGAGATTCCATCTCACTCCGACAAGGCTGGCATTAATCCAAAAAACACAAAATAATAAATGTTGGAGAGGCTGTGGAGAGACTGGAACACTTACACATTGCTGGTGGAAATGTAAAATGGTACAACCACTTTGGAAATCGATTTGGCGCTTCCTTAAAAAGGTAGAAATAGAACTACCATACAATCCAGCAATCCCACTCCTTAGAATATATCCTGGGGAAATAAAAGCCTTTACACGAACATGCACACCCATGTTTATTGTAGCACTGTTTACAATAGCAAAAAGATGGACACAACCAAGGTGCCCATCGACGGATGAGTGGATAAATAAATTATGGTATACCGGAATACTACACATCGATAAAGAACAGTAATGAATCTGTGAAACATTTCATAACATGGAGGAACCTGGAAGGCATTATGCTGAGTGAAATTAGTCAGTTGCAAAAGGATAAATACTGCGTAAGCCCACTATTATAAGAACTTGAGAAATAGTTTAAACTGAAAAGAACACGTTCTTTTTTGGTTACGAGAGGAGGCGGGGGGGTGGGAGAGGGGTATTTACTAATTAGATAGTAGATAAGAACTACTTTAGGTGAAGGGAAGGACAACACTCAATACAGGGGAGGTCAGCACAACTGGACTAAACCAAAAGCAAAGAAGTTTCCTGAATACACTGAATGCTTCGAAGGTCAGTATAGCAGGGGTAGGGGTTTGGGGACCATGGTTTCAGGGGACATCTAAGTCAATTGGCATAATAAAATCTATTAAGAAAACATTCTGCATCCCACTGTGAAGAGTGGCGTCTGGGGTCTTAAGCACTAGCAAGCAGCCATCTAAGATGCATCAATTGGTCTCAACCTACCTGGATCAAAGGAGAATGAAGAACACCAAGGACACAAGGCGATTATGAGCCGAAGAGACAGAGAGGGCCACATGAACCCGAGACGACATCACCCTGAGACCAGAAGAACTAGATGGTGCCCGGCTACAACCGATGACTGCCCTGACAGGGAACACAACAGAGAACTCCTGAGGGAGCAGGAGAACAGTGGGATGCAGACCCCGATTGGCCCTGCTGTTGGTCCAGGACAGGAAACATTCCTGAAACCAACTTGTCAGACATGGATTGGACTGGACAATGGGTTGGATAGGGATGCTGGTGAGGAGTGAGCTACTTGGATCAGGTGGACACTTGAGACTATGTTGGCATCTCCTGCCTGGGGGGGAGATGGGAGGGTAGAGGGGGTTAGAAGCTGACAAAATGGACACTAAAAGAGAGAGTGGAAGGAGGGGGTGGGCTGTATTATTTGGGGGGCAGTAATTGGGAGTATGTAGCAAGGTGTTTATGAGTTTTTGTGTGAGAGACTGACTTGATTTGTAAACTTTCACTTAAAGCACACTAAAAATTATATATATAAAAAAAACTTCTTTAGCAAGTTATTAAGAAGGTACTCATGGGATAGTAAGTGGCAAGAGTCAACAGCACAGCTGTTTCTATGCCCTGAATTAACTACTGTGATTTCCGACCCTTTCTCACTTCTGCTCCCCTGACCTGCCAAGTATGAGTTTACATCTTGCTGGGGTTCTGCCATGAAGACCTGGTTCTTCCTCTACTATAGCTTCTCCTGAGTCAGTTCTGGGTTGCTGCTTTCTCTATGCTATTTTAGCCCCTCTCCTTTTCTTTTTCTTAGAAATATGTGAATTCTAGTCCATTGATGATACCCTTCTCTTGGTCTTAAGACTATAACGAGCTAAAATTCCTCATCTTTTTTTTTCTTTTCAATGGGATTTGAGTAAGAAAGAGCAGGAAGTGTTACCGTAATTTCGCAAGTTAGAGCCACCTGCTACAAATAGCCAATTTTTGAGACAGGGATGGAGGTGGGTAGCAAGAGCTTTATTAGATATACCGGTATGTGGAGACAGAGGGGAATGATCTCTTCCTAAAGTCGTCTGTCTCACCAGACTACTGATCAACTCGGGTTTTTAAGGGAAAAGGGCCATAAGTTTTAGGGACTTGTGGAATGTGCACTCTCTTTCTTCTGTTTGTTTGGGTGGTAGCATCTCAAACATGTTGATCTTTTCCTGCCATTATCCCATCAACTCAGGGGGTAGCTGGCGCCGTCCTTCTTCTTATTTGACAGGCTTAGATCAATATCACTTGCTTTCCACAGCCTTAGAGGGAACACTGGTTAACACTCAACCATTTGGGGAGTTAACATCAGGGTCTTACTTGGAGGCAGGGATGGGCTAGGGGAGGGAGAGGAGAGAAAGAAGAAAGAAGGAAAAAAAAAATTGGCTCAAGCTCTGTTCAAGATATGGCTGAGCAGCCTGTTTCAGAAGTACATGAGTTCGTTCTACTTTCTTGTACTAGAACTTGAATAAGAAAGTTCTTTTCCACTTTAGAAAAGGAATTATACAATTTTTCTTGTCTTCTTAATGCCTTCCTGTTTTGTAAAGAATGTACCCTGATGGCACAGCGGTTAAAGTGTTTGGATGCTCACTGAAAGGTCAGTAGTTTGAATCCACCAGCCGCTCCACAGGAGAAAGATGTGGCTGTCTGCTTCCATAAAAATTACAGTCTTGGAAGCCCTATGGGACTGCTCTACCCTGTTCTACAGGGTCACCATGAGTCAGAATTCACTCAATGCCAACGAGTTTGGTTTGGTTTGTGTTGGTGATGGTTAAGCATATAGTCCACAGACTGAAGAAGAGTGAGAGGGGAGCGTGGCAGAGTGGAGAAGAAACGGTCATTCTCTGGAAGTTAGACCCTAAGAGCAGTGGACCTGTGACATTTCCACATCTGCCATTGCCATCCCAGTCCAAGATGATGTCATGCTCTTCTGGACCATTGTCATGGTCCCCTAGCTGGTGCTGCTTCTACACTGGGCCTGCTCCAATCATTTCTCCATGTTGTAACAGTTGTCTTTTCACAATGCAAATCTGCTTCTCACTCTCCTTTCTTTCAGGACAAAGATAAAGCTCTTTAATATGCTCTTCAAGGTGCTACAGGGTCTGGCCCATCTCTCTTTCCAGCTTCACCTTGGCACAAACTCCTCCTGACTCTCCACTCCTTTATCAGGCCTGATGACCAGGTGCCGACCATGTTCTGGATGCTGGGGATACAGCCGTGAACAAGACAGGCAGGGGTCTTCCTCTCATGGAACTTGCTCTCTAGTGTGGTTAAATACCCCCAAAACCCATTGCTGTTGAGTTGATTCTGAGTGACAGTATAGTGATTGGAGCCCTGGTGGTTATAGTGGTTAGATACCATAAAAAATAAACATTTTTAAAAGCCTCTTCTGCCAGCCATGATCCTCTTCCCAACTCCCCCAGATGCTTACATATGCAGTTCCCTCTTCCTGGAACACTGGTCCCTCCCATTTTATCTGGGTTGTTCCTACTTATCCTTCAAATCTCAGCTCGTAAATTACTTTCTTAGGAAAAAAAAAAAAAAAAGAAACCAACCCTTTATTATCGGTTCTCACAACATCCTTTACAACTTCTTTCTGAAGTCGCACATTTACATTGGTTTGTTTTATTGTCTTCTTTCCACATAGAAGTATCCCCATATCAACAGGTACCATGCCTGTTTTTACTTGCCGTTATGTCTCCAGACTTACCATTATATTTCCACACTATGTTTTTACTTACTATTTTACATCCAGCACAGAATAAATACTTATTGGGTAGATAAATGACTGGATGAATGAATGACATAGCCTGCAGATAAAGAAGGTGTATGTGTGTGCATTGAGTAACCAAGAGTGCCTAGCAAGGTGCCTGGCAACTCATCCCCCTTTCCCTGATATTTTCCCTTGATTTATAGAGGTGAGCTCTTGCAGTTATATTTGTGTTACATGATACCACCATCTTGGGCATAGCCATCTTGACCATGGTGGATGCTTGACCCAAAACTCACGCAGTCATATTCTTCCTTAAGAATAAGAATAGGGGACAGAAAGAATGGGAATTGGGAGCTGGGTCAGGTTCATTAATGGCAGGACTCTAGAAGGAACAAATGTAAACTCTCGCAGCTTAGGCCGTTGTAGTGCTCTGGCCGCTGCTCTTCCCAAGTTTTGCATGCTCTGGGGTTAACTTGGATCCTATGAGCTATTCCAGTATTGTACCACTTTTTCCCCCAGCCAAGTTCAAGTTGGTTTTCACTACTTGCAACCAAAAGAACCCTAACTAACGCAGGAGGTAAATGCTATTGGAACATGCCAAATGAGAAATTAGAGCCAGAAGTAAGGTGAGTGGCAGTAGTAACAGAGAAGGAATGATGGATTCGATAACTGATTGAACTTGGTGATAAACTGGGTACGATTCACTGTAGCTCTGACTGAAATGGGAATAGATGATTTTTAATATGGTTTGTGGGAGAGGAACCTAGAAAGTTGTACATGTGCCTGAAAAGTCACTGTCTCTAAATTTAACAGATTTAAGCACAGAAAAGCTCTTTCCTTAGATCTTTAACTTCTCAGAGCACAGTGAGTTGAGCAAGAGTTTACCCCCTCAATTAAACATGGCTGAACATTTCTTAAAGCTTATGGCAGTGAAGGATTGATGAAACTATTGAAAACAAACAAAAACAAAAAACCGAGCCAGTTGCCATCCAGTTGATTCTGACTCACGATGACCCTAGGTGTTTGAGAGTAGAACTGTGCTCCCTAGGGTTTTCATGGCTGTGACCTTTTGGAAGCAGACTGCCAAGCCTTGTTCCAAGGTCTCTCTGGGTGGGTTCAAACCACCAAACTTTTGGCTAGTAGTTGAGTGCTTCATGCTACCCAGGGACTTCACTGAGCCTATTAAAAAAAAAAAAAAAACACTACCATGGAGTCGATTCCAACTCATAGCGACCCTGTATGGCAGAATAGAACAGCCCCATAGAGTTTCCATGTTGAAAATCATTACGGAAGCAGACTGCCATCTTTCTCCTGCAGAGTGGGTGGTGGGTTCAAACCGCTGACCTTTTGGTTAGTGGCCAAGTGCTTTAACTATTATGCCACCATGGCTCGCTTTCTATACATACATACATACCAATGTGTATATATGTATATATATAGCTACCCCTGAAACTGCACTTGTTCAAATATCTCTCTGTAGGAAACTGTGGTTTATAGAGAAGCAAACTCTTCCACTGAAGACTTCTTTTTTGTGTGGCACCCTTTGTACAGAATCCATGTTCCGGCCCTTAAAAGCAGAGGTCTGAGTGGAGGCGCTAGGGGTTCTGTCATGGGGATGGTCTGGGGGTCCTGCCTTGGCCCCCATGGACCTCACCTAGGCAGCTTCCACCCCCCAGTAAGTGTTTTTGCCACCTATCCTCCAGACCACTTGATTTCTCACCAGTGCTTCCAGGGCAATAACTACTTCAGTTTTTGTTTTTTTTTTTTAAATGCCTATTAGTCAACAATATGCATTTAGCACTCTTTATGACCATAGCACCCTATTAGGAGGAGTGGAGGGCTGGCCCAAAATGATCTGCGGGATTGTGAGCAGAGCCCTCTCCCAGAGCATTGCTCTTAGGAGGGACTTACATGCCTTTCTCGTGCTCTATATGAGACCTGGAATGGCCTTCTCTTTCTTGTCCTTTTCAAAGACATCCTCCAAGTCCGAGCCTTCTCTGTGTCCCTGCTGAGTCATCTTCACAGAACTATGGCAATTGCTACAATATTCTATGTTTATTTACCCAAGTGTCTCTCCTTCTACACTGTAAGCTCCTTGAAGATGGAGAGTATGATATCTCAACTTTGTATCCCCCTCAGTGAACACATCACAGATATTAAAAGTTAATTGCTGGCTTACTCTTTCAGTAGCTAGGCCATGACTCCTGGAAGGCTGGGGCCTGGGGAGAGGACAGGAGAGTGGTAGACATGGGAAGTCTATATGTACATATTCTGAGGTACCACTGTGTTTCCCCCATTCCTAAATCAAACTGGGTATTACCTAAACTCATAAAGAAGTAATGGCTTTCTGGAGCCATGGAGGGTGGATAAGCCCCTGAAACTATTGCTCTGAAATAGTCTTTAAACCTTAAACCAAAAATATCCCCTGAAGTCATCTTAAAAGTGAACAATAGTTTAGCTTAACTACTAAAAAAGTTCTGCCTTAAACATTATGCTTTTCTAAGGACTGTATTATGGTATCAAATTGACAACAGTAACTTGAAAGATTAGGTAGGAACCTTAGGGGACAATGAGTTTATGTTAATGAGGGAGGAACAACTCAGAAAAGCAGGGTGAGAATGGTTGCACAACTCAAAGAGTGTAACCAGTGTCACTGAACTATACATGTAGAAACTATTGAACTGGTTTATGATTTGCTGTGTATATTCTCAATAACAACAAAATAAATAAAACTCAGAAAAAAAAAAGAAGTTATGACTAACGACCTTTTCCATTTCCTTACTTTCCTCTATTTTTCCCTTGGTTGGTCACAAGGGTAATGAGATAATGACGATTCCGTGCCAGACAGAACTTGAGTGGGCATGGCTGTTTCTGGAGTTATTCTTAGCTGACAGGGAGTCCTTACGTGCTCATATTAAAGGTTCTGGGAGAGATGAGGAGAGAAGCTTCCTGTTTCTTGTGTGCGGAGTGAATGAAGATAGAATGAGATTTTTCCTCAGTGTCAGTCTCATGAGGTGGGTGATGGAACTCAGCCCAGTAGATTTTGTTCCTTCATGCTGAGGCCTCTATGGCTTATGTGGGCCATCTTTTGCAGCAAAGGCAGCTGTGGTGGTGTCTGTCAGTCTGGGGTCTTTTGTCTCAGGTGCCTGCTGCTCACCAGATAATAGGTGATTATCTGGTCTGGCACTCTTGGGGCCCTGTCTAAATAGAATCCAATAAAATCCTTACAAATGAGTTTACTGGAATAAAACCTGCTCCCAGTGTACTCAAGCCCATGACTCATTTTTTCTGGTCTCATTTGATATTTTATTTTATTTAAACAAAACAAAACAAGACACCCTTGCTTTAATGGAGGGATACCCTGAGTAGCAAATAATCGTGCTCATAGTGAACACGTTGACCTGGTTGACTCATCAGCAGGCATTCCATCCAGGAAGTGATTCTAATTCCATAGGAGCCTTCACAGGGAAGAAGAAGGGAAGGAAGGGAACAATAACTGGTAGCTGAATGTCGCCAAGGACTTACAGATATTATCTCGCTGAATTCTTGGAAAACCCTGTGCCATAAATATCACCAACTCAATTTCACAGGTGAAGAAAAGACACTCAGAATTTGTAAAGAGAAAGACTAGTGTTGTTGGGAAGTAGAGCATTTTGTCATTAGGCAAGTATTGAAGGGGCTTGAAGAATTTTGGAAGAGCTGCCATAGATTCAGGATAAGTGTAAGGCAAAAGAATTAGGCCATGCTCTTGCCCCTTCCCTCACCCTCCTCATCCCCTCATTGAATATTACTCTAATTACTAGATTCGCAGTGTCAATGAGTTAGGGTTCTTCATGCATTGAATTTACTCAGAGACTAAATCATCTCTTATAATAAATGATTATAGCTCATTATGACAAAAGCTGAGGTAATCACTCAATGTCAGAAATTAATTTCCCACCCATGTCAAATACAGATGGTCGATTCTGAATGTACATTTTCCCTGAAATTTCATCCACCCTTTTAAAAATGTGAAGCAAGGGGGTGATTTGTCTTTGCAACTTTAACAAGCACATTGGTAGAAAGGAGGAAAACCCTTTCTTTATATCTTGCTGCTAAGTAATCATTGGAACCATCTGCTCTTTCGTGAGCATAAATCAGCCCCAGCCCAGCCAGCTGTGCAGATGCACAACCAAGAATGGTTTTTCCAACCAGTATATGTCTCGATAGTACAGAGGGAATGTAAGTAAACCTTACACAACAATTTTAGTAGAAATTAGTAATAAAGAAAATCTCTATTCTTTACTATCTTAATCTCTACTATTCTAAAACCAGCTGTCATGGATTGAACTATGTCCCCTAAAAAGATACATTGCAGTCCTAGCCTCTGTACCTGTGAATGTGAGCTTGTTTGGAAATAGGGCTTTTCTTTTGTTATCATCAAGTTAGACAAGTTCATACCAGAGTAGGTTCAGTCCTAATCCCAATACCTTCTGTGTTGTTGCTGTTAGCTGCCATCAAGTTGGTCTCCAACTCCTGGCAACCCTATGCACAATGGCATTGAACCATTATGATCCATGGGATTTTCACTGGGTGATTTTTCAGAAGATCACCAGGCCTTTGCTCCTAGTCTATTTTAGTCTGGAAACTCTGCTGAAACCTATTCAGCATCCTAGCAACATGCAAGCCTCCACTAATAGACGGGTGGTGACTGCGCTTGAGGTGCATTGGCTAGGAATTGAACTCAGGTCTCCCGCATGGAAGGCAAGAATTCTACCACTGAATCATGACTGTCCCCTAATCCCTTCTAAGTGGTACTTTTATGAAAGGAGAGAACAGACACAGAAATGGGTCACAAGGAATGCCAAGAAATGCCCAGGGGCTAACAGAAGCTGAAAGAGACCAGGAAGATCTTCCCTAGAGCTGACAGAGGGAGAGAGAGAGAGAGCACAGGCCTGCCAATGCCCTAAATTCTGACTTCTAGCCTCCAGAACTGTGAGACAATACGTTTCTGTACTTTAAAGCCACCCACTTTGTGGTGGTTTGTTACAGAAGCCCTAGGAAACTAAGACACCAACATACAAGGATTAAAGAAAATCCAAAAGACTTCAGCGGCAAGATTTCATTTTGATTGACTAAAATCTGAATTGAAAGAAACTCCTGGAATCTCTCCTTTCTTTTCAAGTTTCTGTAATTGAGTTTTCTTGAAATTTACAAAGTTATTGTTGTTTAAATAAATTGGAGTTCCTCTTGGAAGGCATTTTCTTGCCAATTGTAACAGGCTTTTAATTACTTTTCCACAGCAAGAAGCTTCAGTTTAGTTTAATCAAGATCGCAAACATCTTTTCCAGAAGTGGAAAACAGGATTCCAAATAGTGAAGTAGCTGTTCAGCCCACTTGAGTCTGTAGTTTATGTGTTTATCCATCACATGCTATAAGGCAAGGATGAATCGCAGCAGCTCCAGGGCCGGGTTGCCCTTCAATTCAGAGCTTTTTAATGCTCTGTTGTTGTTGTGAGATGCCGCTGAGTCCATTTTGACTCACAGTGACCCCATGTGACACAGCAGAACTGCCTCATAGGATTTTCTAGGTTTTAATCTTTACGTGAGCAGATTGCCAGGCCTTTCTCAGGCGGAGCCACTGGGCTGGTTTAAACCACCAGCCTTTCAGTTAGTAGCCGAACGCTTAACTGTTGCGCCACCAGTGGTGAGACCAGGGCTCCTAATGATCCTTTACCATTTGGTTTTTGAGGTGTTGGAAACTCTTAAATGGCTAGGGGGAGAACACTTCACTCCTCCCTCTGGTGGAGTATCCCCCATGATGAATTCTCATTGCACAAATGGTAGCTGATAACCATTAGGAAAAGAGTCCCTCGGTGGTGCCTACAGTTAACATGCTCAGCTGCTAACCAAAATGTTGGAGGTTCAAGCCCATCCAGAGACACCTTGGAAGAAAGGCTTGGCAATCTATTTCCCCAAAATCACCCACTGAAAACCCTATGGAGTACAGTTTTACTGTGATACACAGGGGGTCACCATGGGTTGGAGCTGACTCCACAGACACTGGTTAATTATTAGGTAAACCGCCATATTAGCAGCCTATGTCATTTCCCTCCGACTCGTTGGTAGATGTATGTCTGAAAAAGAATGTGCCCTGGGAAAGGGGATTCAAAACAAGGACTAGACATTTCATTCCAAAGAAAATAACTATAGGTAGTCCCCAATTTACAACGTATTCAGTTTACAACGAACTGCGCTTAGGACCATTCTTTTTTCTTTTTGTGTATCTTATTGTTAGTAATCTGTTGCAGTGTGTAATTTGCTGATGTTATCATTCTCAGATGTTCACTGGCAGATGCTGAATTTTGATTTACTGTTCAAAACACTGCCAGATTTAGAAAGATACTGCTAATAAAAAGCATTAACAATGAAAACTAAAAAAAAAAAAAAAAGCTATTTGACTTACGTCAGAACCAACCTGTGAGGTAGTCATCAGAACGGAACCCCGTCCGTCCCAAGTCAGGGACTACCAGTATCTCCTCTTGCTCTCCTTTTTCCCTCATTTGTCCTGCCCAACCATTCTGGGTCTCTTCCCTATCACTATTAAAGCTAAGGCTGTGACACAGGCTGCCTCAGTGACCATCTTCTGTCCTTGGGGATGATTCGTATTTGTCAAATATAGGGAGATGCTGCTGGCCATGACGCTTTCTGTGTTTAGGACACAATTTTCTCTAGGTGAGTTTAAGTAGAATCCAAAGTCTTGCATCGAAAGCCTGATCCTTTTGGCAGCTGACACAGAAGGAAAATAAAAATAAAATTAACAGTATTGAATGTTCACTATGTTCCAGGCATTGTGTGTCTTCTTATTTGAATCTTCACTGTAACCTTAGGAGGTTAAGTGCTATTTTTGTTCTCCATTTTATAGTTGAGAGGACTGAGGTACAGTGAGGTTAAATGATTTGCTCAGGGCCACGAAGCTAATTAATGGCAGAGCTAGCGTCTGAGGCCAGGCAGTCCGGTTCCAGGGGCTGCTGCTTAGGCCAGCTGTCTCTTCAGAGGAATGAGAACCTGAGCAGGCAGTGCCTACCTCTCCTGGCAGGAGTATAGGTTTCCAAGGAAGCCACCACAAACCCAGCCCTTTCAGACACCTCCTTCCGTGAAATTATGGCACTTTTAAGAGATGTACTAAATCAGATTTTTATTTGCTTGTCTGTGGAAGCCCCTGGAAAAGAAGATAATAGGATGCGGTCCCTCAGGAGGACAAGAAGGGGGACTTCTGGGAACCCTCGGCTTCCATAATTAATGTCTCTTATTTGCTGTCTTATTCATAAACACTGGGCTGGTAAGTCAAGTGCTGGTTGGGTCAGTGTGGTAATTGGAATCACTTTTCTATTATACAAGAACAAAAACATCAGTGAGGGGGTGTGAATAAGGGTATCTTTAAAAATCCCGCCCAGACTGGGATAATATTGTTTTCACAATTAAAAGAAATCCTTTTAGTCACTCAATCTGAAAGTGCTCACATATACATGCAGTGCAGATATGTTTTGTAATTGCAATGCATCCAAGGCCAGAAAAACAAAAACAGTCTTCTCTAGCATCCTTTTGGGATGAAAAGGTTAAAATGACAAAAGCTGCCATTGCTTCTTTCATTCCATACTCACCTCTCTCCTTCTCCCTGCCCCCTCCCTGCAAACTTCTGGGAATTAACAGGCACAGAAAGCACTGAGGTTATAAAGTTATAAAGTTACTTCAAATCGGAGTTTCTTTTGCATAAACAAAGACAGATGCTAAACCAGGTGCTTTTTCTAAATAGACATTTTGATATATTTTGGTAAGACTCATCAGTTTCTATGGAGAGGCAAATGCTGCCAGATGTGTGAATTTGTTTGAATTTTGGACAAGGAAACTTTAGGAAATCCGAAGCAGACAAAGCATTGCCACTCCACTCCCGGAGCTTGGGAAGCGTCTACATCAGGAAATAGCCCTATAACTCACTGGTCCCAAGGAAACAGAGTGAAGCAAGGAGATGTGTTTGTCATTTCATAGTCACAGCTTCTCATCCATCTAAGACCAGTTTTGGAGGGTTTTTTTTTTTTTTTTTGAAACATTGCGAATGATCTTAGGCTCTGACTTCATGGCTGCTTGGGGTGGGGGCGGGGAGGGGGAGAAGAAGCCCTGGTGGAGTAGTGTTTAAGAGCTATGGCTGCTAACCAAAGGTCGGCAGTTTGATTCCACCAGCCACACCTTGGAAACTCTATGGGGCAGTTCTACTCTGTTCCACAGGGTCGCTGAGTTGGAATTGACTCCATGGCAATGGGTTTGGATTTTTTTGGTTGCAGGGGTTGGCGGGGGGAGATGAAAATGTCATTATTTTGCACAGCCAGACTAAAGCCAAAGCTAGCATTTACCTGGGTAAATTGCAAAAAAATGTAAGAATAAGGTAGGAGGAATCCAATGCTGGATGTTGGAATGTCTGTGAATTTAAAAACGAAAACATTGCTGGTAGAACAGTAGTTTCTACTAACATGTAGACTCTGCCACAATCCAGTTTTAGAGCTTTCAGTCTGACTTGTAAATACTCAAGTCAATTTAAGTGACATTTATTAAAGGCTCATTAAGTGCCCTGAAATGGATGTTAGGAGTGGAGAGAATGGAAAGCATTCGATGCAATTAATCGTTCTTGGATTTATGGATTACATAAACCAGAAACCAAACCCATTGCCATCTAGTGGATTCTGACTCTTGGAAACCCTGTAGGATAGAGTAGAACTAACTGCCCCATAGCATTTTCAAGGCTGTAATCTTTTTTTTTTTTTTTTTTTTTAATCTTAATGGGAGCAGATTGCCACATCTTTCTCCTGCAGAGCAGCTGGTAGGTTCAAACTGCTGATCTTTCAGTTAGCAGCTGAGTGCTCAACCATTGCGCCACCAGGGATTACAATTAAAAAATTCAGGGACTCAACATAGAATTGTTAATTCTTATTTTTCCCAAGTAAGATATCATCAGTACTATTTTACAAAAGAAAGGGCATTTTTTTATTGTTGTAAAAATGTATATAACACAACATCTGCCAATTCGACATTTTTCAGGTGTGCAATTTAGTGATGTTGATTACATTAATCATGTTGTGTAACTATCATCCATAAATTTCCAAACTTTCTATCACTGTAAACGGAAACTCATTGCTTCCTAAACAATAGCTCCCCCCATCCCTCTTGCTCCCACCTCTGATAATCACTAATAAACGTTGGCCAAAAGAAAGGGCATTTTAAGAACAAAAAATAAATGTAACAAGGATGTAATCTGAAACACAAGACTGCCCTTCAAACTGAATAGATTTAGCTCCGCAAAGACTTACTTTGGTGCCTTTAGTTTCTCTTTTTGCTCCAGAGACATATTCATTCTGCCTGAGTCCTCAGCACAGCGTTTGGGAAACCCTGGACAAGATGATCTTTCGGAGTTTTTCTAGGACGGTTTAACGTTGCTATGAGTCGGAACCAATTGGACGGCAATGGGTTTGGTTGTTTTGAGGTTGATGACTGTAGTCCCTGAATGGTGTTGTTAACGCATCTGGCTGCTAACCGAAAGGTTGGAGGTTTGAGTCCACCCAGAGGCAACTTTGAAGAAAGGCCGAGTTAGTCTACTTCTGAAAAACCAGTCACTGAAAACCCTATGGAGCACCGTTCTCCTCTGACACACATGGGGTCACCATGAGTCAGAACTGGTTAAGAATCTGACAAGAAGGTATGCCCCTGCCCTCTGAGAAAAATGTAATGACTAGATTTGCAGACCAGAAATATCTGGAGACCAATTCCAAGGCAATATGGATGCCAGTAAGTGACAGCACGACACAGACTAAACATTTAAAAGTGCAGAGTATTTAATTAAAAGCAAATGAGGAGGGGTGGGGCCAAGATGGCTGACTAGGTAGATGCTACCTCGGATCCCTCTTGCAACAAAGACTCGGAAAAACAAGTGAATCGATCACATACGTGACAATCTACGAACCCTGACCAACAAACACAGATTTAAAGAGTTGACCTGAGTGACAGAGACTGAGAACAAACAACCACGGGGAAGCAGTGACTGTTTTCACAGCCTGGAGCCAGCGTCCCAGTCAGGAAACCTTGGCGCCGGGCTTTGGACTGGGCGCAGGGGAGCTGAGCACGGCATCCTGAGATGGCACAATCATGGGGCACAGCCCTAACCCCCTGAACTGACCTCAGGGGAAGCCCAGCCAGTGCATGCAGGCAGCGCAGTGACGCGGCTGACAGGAGGAGAAGTCACCAGGAGGCAGTGACTGGTTTTGGAGCTGGGAGTGTGGCATCCCTGCCTGGGAACCTTGGCGCTGGGCTTTGGACCGGGAGCGGAGGAACTAACCATGGCTTCTGAGACAGCACAAGCAAGGGACGCGGGCCTTACCCTCGGGGGCAATCTCTACCCAGCCAGCACACACAGTCAACGACGCGTCCCTCGGGAATCTCAGATAAAACAGTCATCCCAAGCAAGATAAGTAATTTTGTCTATATTCCGGGGTGCCACTCTCCCTATTTATCGGAACCCTCCCCTTCCCTTCCCAGGAGGCTTCATTAACATTGGAATTTCCTGAGCCAGAAAGTAAACTGCTCTGTGGTTTTTCTTTCTTTTGTTTTGTTTTTGTCTTTTCTTAACCCATTCTCCTGGCCTGAGAGAAGCAGCTACAAAAAACCCAGGGACCAAAAATCCTTCCCTAATTGGACTAAAAACACAGAACCAGCTCCAGCCAAGCATATGTGATCCACAGTCTTGGGCTTTCATCCCTACAGGGAACAAGGTGGCTATTATAATGCAAAGGCGTTTCTGATGGGGTTCTGACTGCACTTGTTTTAGTGGATTACTGGAAAGACAAGTTTCCCAGGTCTGATATCTCTGCATATTCAACAGAGCCCTCACTGATCCACAACAGGGAACTGAGGGCTGAAGCTCTCCCCAGACCACCTAGCCTCCTGCCTTAGGGGTCTAAGGAGGGTGACACCTACCAATCTGTAGAGGTACTTGCATTGGGGGCCTAAGGTACAGCTGCAGAGCCCACCCACCAAGGTGCTTTAGGAATAGAGACACACCTACCTTACTGACACTTGGGAGAAGCCTGTCAGCATCCTGCCCCCCTGGAGTGTGAACCCCTGCTGCTACTAGAATCTGGTGCACACAACTATCACCACTACTTCTCAAGGTGGATAGGTGACAGTCTGTATCACACACTTGATGACCCAAAATCAGATTCTACTCAAGAATAGTGAATGGACTCTTAGGCTTCTATATCTGGTAACAGCCCAAACCAGCTGGTAATAGGACATAAGTGAGTCAAGGGCTACAACAATCAAGACAGCTCAATCTAGTAGCCCATCTACATATATTGAAAGAAAACAAAACAAGATAAGACTCAGTGAGCAAATATAGAATAAATCACTACAGTATCTTAGTGATGGCTCGGAGACAGCAGTTGATATCAAACCACATAAAGAAGCAGACCATGACTGCTTCTACAACTCCCCAAACTAAAGAATCAAAATCTTTCCCAAATGAAGATACAATCCTGGAATTGCCAGATATAGAATATAAAAAACTAATTTACAGAATGCTTCAAGACATCAGGGATGACCTCAGAAATGAAATAAGGCAATCTACAGAAAAAGCCAAGGAACACACTGATAAAGCAGTTGAAGAACTCAAAAAGATTGTTCAAGAACATAGTGGAAAAATTAATAAGTTGCAAGAATCCATAGAGAGACAGCATTCAGAAATCCAAAAGATTAACAATAAAATTACAGAATTAGACAACGCAATAGGAAGTCAGAGGAGCAGACTCGAGCAACTAGAATGCAGACTGGCAGAGCTGGAGGACCAGGGAATTAACACCAATATAGTTGGAAAAAAAAAAAAAACAGATGAAAGAATTAAAAAAAATGAAGAAACCCTAAGAATCATGTGGGACTTTATCAAGAAGAATAACTTACATGTGACTGGAGTCCCAGAACAGGGAGGGACAGCAGAAAACACAGAGAGAATAGTTGAAGATCTGTTGGCAGAAAACTTCCCTGACATCATGAAAGATGAAAGGATATCTATTCAAGATGTTCATTGAACCCCATTTAAGAATGACCCAAAAAGAAAATCACCAAGACATATTATCATCAAACTTGCCAAAAGCAAAGATAAAGAGAAAATTTTAAAAGCAGCCAGGGATAAAAGAAAGGTCTCCTACAAAGGAGAATCAATAAGAATAAGTTCAGACTACTCAGCAGAAACCATGCAGGCAAGAAGGCAATGGGATGACATATACAGAGCACTGAAGGAGAAAAACTGCCAGCCAAGGATCATATATCCAGCAAAACTCTCTCTCAAATATGAAGGCAAAATTAAAACATTTACAGATAAACAGAAGCTTAGAGAATTTGCAAAAACCAAACCAAAGCTACAAGAAATACTAAAGGAAATTGTTTGGTCAGAAAACCAGTAATATCAGATACCAGCACAACACAAGGTCACAGAACAGAACATCCTGATATCAACTCAAATAGGGAAATCACAAAAACAAATTAAGATTAATTAAAAAAAAAAGAAATGCTCAAAACGGAATCATTGAAGTCAATATGTAAAAGATCACAATAATCAAAAAGAGGGACTAAATACAGGTGGCATAGACCTGCCATATGGAGAGGGATACAAGGCGATATAGGACAATACAAGTTAGGTTTTTACTTAGAAAAATAGGGGTAAATATTAAGGTAACCACAAAGAGGTATAACAACTCCATAACTCAAAATAAAAACCAAGAAAAACATAACGACTCAGCAAACATAAAGTCAAATACTATGAAAATGAGGAACCCACAATCTACAAAGAAAAACATCTCAGCACAAAAAAGTAAGTGGAAAAATGAAATTGTCAACAACACACATAAAAAGGCATCAAAATGACAGCACTAAACACATACTTATCTATAATTACACTGAATGTAAATGGACTAAATGTTGTACCAGCCTGGTACTGGTACAACAACAGGCACATAGACCAATGGAACAGAATTGAGAACCCAGATATAAATCCATCCACATATGAGCAGCTGATATTTGACAAAGGCCCAGTGTCAGTTACTTGGGGAAAAGATAGTCTTTTTAACAAATGGTGCTGGCATAACTGGATATCCATTTGCAAAAAACTGAAACAGGACCCATACCTCACACCATGCACAAAAACTAACTCTGAAGTGGATCAAAGACCTAAACATAAAGACTAAAATGATAAAGATCATGGAAGAAAAAATAGGGACAACCTTAGGAGCCCTAATACAAGGCATAAACAGAATACAAAACATTACCAAAAACGACGAAGAGAAACCAGATAACTGGGAGCTCCTAAAAATCAAACACCTATGTTCATCTAAAGACTTCACCAAAAGAGTAAAAAGACCGCCTACAGATTGGGAAAGAATTTTCAGCTATGACATCTCCGACCAGCGCCTGATCTCTAAAATCTATATGATTCTGTTAAAACTCAACCACAAAAAGACAAACAACCCAATCAAGAAGTGGGCAAAGGATATGAACACACACTTCACTAAAGAAGATATTCAGGCAGCTAACAGATACATGAGAAAATGCTCTCGATCATTAGCCATTAGAGAAATGCAAATTAAAACTACGATGAGATTCCATCTCACTCCAACAAGGCTGGCATTAATCCAAAAAACACAAAATAATAAATGTTGGAGAGACTGCGGAGAGATTGGAACTCTTATACACTGCTGGTGGGAATGTAAAATGGTACAACCACTTTGGAAATCTATCTGGCGTTTTCTTAAGAAGTTCGAAATAGAACTACCATAGAACCCAGAAATCCCACTCCTTGGAATATACCCTAGAGAAATAAGAGCCTTCACACGAACAGATATATGCATACCCATGTTTATTGCAGCTCTGTTTACAATAGCAAAAAGCTGGAAGCAACCAAGGTGTCCATCTATGGATGAATGGGTAAATAAATTGTGGTATATTCACACAATGGAATACTACGCATCGATAAAGAACAGTGACGAATCTGTGAAACATTTCATAACATGGAGGAACCTAGAAGGCATTATGCTGAGTGAAATTAGTCAGAGGCAAAAGGACAAATATTGTATAAGACCACTATTGTAAGATCTTGAGAAATAGTATAAACTGAGAAGAACACATACTTTTGTGGTTACGAGGCGGGGAGGGAGGGAGGGTGGGAGAGGGTTATTTACTGATTAGTTAGTAGATAAGAACTACTTTAGGTGAAGGGAAGGACAATACTCAATACACGGAAGGTCAGCTCAACTGGACTGGACCAAAAGCAAAGAAGTTTCTGGGATAAAATGAATGCTTCCAAGGTCAGCGGAGCAAAGGCGGGGGTTTGGGGACTACGGCTTAAGGGGACTTCTAAGTCAATTGGCAAAATAATTCTATTATGAAAACATTCTGCATCCCACTTTGAAATGTGGCATCTGGGGTCTTAAATGCTAACAAGCGGCCATCTAAGATGCATCAACTGGTCTCAACCCACCTGGATCAAAGGGGAATGAAGAACACCAAGGTCACACAATAACTGTGAGCCCAAGAGACAGAAAGGGCCACATGAATCAGAGACTTACATCATCCTGAGACCAGAAGAACTAGATGGTGCCCAGCCACAACCGATGACTGCCCTGACAGGAAGCACAACAGAGAACCCCTGAGGGAGCACAACAGAGAACCCCTGAGGGAGCACAACAGAGAACCCCTGAGGGAGCAGGAGAACACTGGGATGCAGACCCCAAATTCTCATAAAAAGACCAGACTTAATGGTCTGACTGAGACTAGAGGAATCCCGGTGGTCATGGTCCCCAAACCTTCTGTTGGCCCAGGACAGGAACCACTCCCGAAGACAACTCATCAGACAGGGAAGGGACTGGACAATGGGTTGGAGAGAGATGCTGATGAAGAGTGAGCTACTTGTGTCAGGTGGACACTTGAGACTGTGTTGGCATCTCCTGTCTGGAGGGGAGATAGGAGGGTAGAGAGGGTTGAAAGCTGGCAAAATTGTCACGAAAGGAGAGACTGGAAGGGCTGACTCATTAG
Source organism: Loxodonta africana (assembly GCF_030014295.1). NCBI lineage: Eukaryota > Metazoa > Chordata > Mammalia > Proboscidea > Elephantidae > Loxodonta > Loxodonta africana. The sequence goes on along the minus strand of NC_087345.1, from coordinate 168,270,326 downwards.
GGGGAGAGTAAGTGGGAGTATGGAGTAAGGTGTATATAAGCTTATATGTGACAGACTGACTTGATTTGTAAATGTTCACTTAAAGCTCAATAAAAATTTAAAAAAAATGCAAATGAGGCAGGATTTGTGGTGAAAGTGAAGGGGAGACAGATATTTAATTAACGGTATTGTCTAGTGGGAGAGCAAATGGGAGCGGCTCCCTCAGACTGGGCTGCTGGGAGGTGACTCAGAGATCCCAGGGGTGGAGAAAGGGCTGTTGTCTCCCTCAGTTGACAAGAATGCCAGATCTGAGGTGAATATATTCACTTACTTGGTCTTTGCTCCATTTCTATCCACCCTCTCCACACCCCCACATCAAAAGTTTTATTTCTTCATTCTTTCCACACACAATCATTCTGCTCAATCTTTGACACAAGATTGTTCTTTTGTAACTACTTTAGTCTGTCAAAGCAATTTTCCTCAGCTCAGGAGAGACTAGGGCGAAGGTGGCACTGGCAGCAGCTATTCCCTGGCTTGCTGCTCTCCTCAGCTGCCGTGCTCCCAGCCTTTCATCTTTTCCAAGTCTCTCCATTTCACAGCTGTAAACAAACAGTTATGCCTATTAACCAGCCATCCCCCCACACTGTGCTTTCAGAGCACTACTGGTTATTTTAGGAGAAATCAATTCCTCCAGCTCTCATGAAACTGGAGCTCTGAGCTACTGACCATTCTGTGAGGGCTAGCTCATGTTTTGTGTCAATAAGTGAAATAAAAGGGCACAGGCGTACACACATCCTTTTTAATTTAATGGACTTAGTGAACTGACGGTGTAGTGGTTAAGTGGTACGGCTGCTAACCAAAAGGTCAGCAGTTTGAATCCACCAGGTTAAAAAAAAAAAAACAAAAAACCCAGGTGCTCCTTGGAAACTCTATGGTGCAGTTCTACTCTGTCCTATAGGGTCACTATGAGTCGGAATCGACTCGACGGCACTGGGTTTGGTCTTTTTTCTTTTTTGGTGAACTGAAATTCATCTCTATAGCTGTATGGAGTCCGTAGGTGGTGCAAATGGTTAACGTGCCCAACTGCTAACTGAAAGATTGGAGGTTTGAGTCTGAGTCCACTCAGAAGGACCTCAGAAGGAAGACCTGGCGATCTATTTCCTAAAATTCAGCCATTGAAAACCCTATGGAGAAAATGGTTACACTGAAGAATGTCACTGAGTCATACATAAATTGTTGAACTGGCATATGTTTTGTTGTGTATATTTTCACCACAATTTAAAAAAACAAAAACAAAGAAAACCCCACGGAACACAGTTCTACTCTGACACACATGGGTTTGCCATGAGTCAGAACTAACTTGATGGCAACCTTTTTTTTTTTTTTTTTTTAATATAGCTATATATGTGTAGGTATGTGTATGTGTGTTTTAGTAAGCAAATAATTTTAAAAGAACTAGGCTTCTCTGGCTCTGTTAATGGGAAACACAAACAGAACTTTAGTCAGAGTTGCCCAAGATGGTAAAAACAAAGTTAAGCTGAACATTACCTTGTGTTTAAATTTAGAGCCAGGTGTCTTCACCTAATTGGAGTAGGTAGCAGTTATATTAACCAGATAAAAAGTTAAATTTTTTTCATATTTTTTATTGTACTTTACATGAAGTTTTACAGAACAAACTTGTTTCTCATCAAACAGTACACACATTGTTCTGTGACACTGGTTAACAATCCCACGACATGTCAACACTCTCCCTTTTCAACCCTGGATTCCCTATTACCAGCTTTCCTGTTCCCTCCTGCCTTCCAGTCCCTGCCCCAGGGCTGGTGTGCCCCTTTAGTCTTGTTCCATGGGCCTGTTCAATCTTTGGCTGAAGGATGAACCTCAGGAGTGACCTCATTACTGAGCTGAAATGGTGTCCGGGGACCATACTCTCAGGATTTCTCCAGTCTCTGTCGGGCCGGCAAGTCTAGTCTTTCTTTCTTCCTTTTTTTAATAATTTTTATTGTGCTTTAAGTGAAAGCTTACAAATCAAGTCAGTTTCTCACACAAAAGCCCATATACACCTTGCTACACACTCCCAATTACTCTCCCCCTAATGAGACAGCCTGCTCTCTCCCTCCACTCTCTCTTTTCGTGTTCATTTCGCCAACTTGTAACCCCCTCCACCCTCCCATCTCCTCTCCAGGCAGGAGATGCCAACATGGTCTCAAGTGTCCACCTGATCCAAGTAGCTCACTCCTCACCAGCATCCCTATCCAATTCATTGTCCAGTCCAATCCATGTCTGAAGAGTTGGCTTCGGGAATGGTTCCTGTCCTGGGCCAACAGAAGGTCTGGGGCCCATGACCACTGGGGTCCTTCTACTCTCAGTCAGACCATTAAGTCTGCTCTTATGAGAATTTGGGGTCTACATCCCACTGCTCTCCTGCTCCCTCAGGGGTTCTCTGTTGTGTTCCCTGTCAGGGCAGTCATTGGTTGTAGCCAGGCACCATCTAGTTCTTCTGGTCTCAGGATGATGTAGACTCTGGTTCATGTGGCCCTTTCTGTCTCTTGGGCTCATAATTGCCTTGTGTCCTTGGTGTTCTTCATTCTCCTTTGATCCAGGTGGGTTGAGACCTATTGATGCATCTTAGATGGCTGCTTGCTAGTGTTTAAGGCCCCAGGTGCCACTCTTCAAAATAGGATGCAGAATGTTTTCTTAATAGATTTTATTATGCCAATTGACTTAGATGTCCCCTGAAACCATGGTCCCCAGACCCCTTCCCCTGCTACGCTGGCCTTCGAAGCATTCAGTTTATTCAGGAAACTTCTTTGCTTTTGGTTTAGTCCAATTGTGCTGACCTCCCCTGTACTGTGTGCTGTCTTTCCCTTCACCTAAAGTAGTTCTTATCTACTGTCTAATTAATGAATACCCCTCTCCCACCCTCCTTCCCTCCCCCTACCTCGTAACCACAAAAGAATGTTTTCTTCTCAGTTTAAACTATTTCTTAAGTTCTTATAATAGTGGTCTTATACAATATTTGTCCTTTTGCAACTAATTTCACTCAGCATAATGCCTTCCAGCTTCCTCCATGTTATGAAATGTTTCACAGATTCCTCACTGTTCTTTATCGATGCATAGTATTCCATTGTGTGAATATACCATAATTTATTTATCCATTTATCCACTGATGGGCACCTTGGTTGCTTCTGGTCTTTCTTTTTGAGTTAAAATTTTGTTCTACATTTTCTTCCAGCTCTGTCCAAGATCCTCTATTGTGATTCCTGTCAGAGCAGTCAGTGGCATAGCCAGGCACCATCTCATTGTACTGGACTCTAGTGGAGGCTGTGGTAGGTGTGGTCCATTAGTCCTTTGGATTAATCTTTCCCTTATATCTTTAGTTTTCTTCAACCTTCCTTGCTCCCGAAGGGCTGAGACCAAGGGAGTAGTCTAGATAGCCGCTCATAGGTTTTTAAGACCCCAGATGCTACTCACCAATGTAGAATGTAGAACATATTCTTTATAACAATGTTATGCCACTGAGATCATGGTCCCCACAACCCTTAGCCCAGCAATTCGCTCCCTCAGGGAGTTTGGATGTGTCTATGGAGCTACCATGACCTAAAACAGTTAAATTTAAAAAAAATCTAATTCACAGAAGCAATGTAGAAGAAACCCCAGTTAAAATATGGAGAATCATGAACTCACACTGAGGTGTGATGATCAGAAAAAGGGCACTATTAAAAAGCCTTGGTCATTGTTTAGTAGTAAGATGCTAGAAAGGGACAGGTTGCTCCTCTTGGGCCTGCAAACATGCATTTTCTCACTTTGACAATATGGAGTCTGAGACAATTCTGATTTTAATCACAAATTTATTTGACTAGGCATTTGTTTGGATTGTCATCTTTCGCTATAGCATTTGAAGATTGTGAAAGATAAAGGATGGAAAAAAATCACTACGAAGAAAACAAAACACAGTGACATGATTGGGAATGAAGAAATTCTGATTGGGTGGTCTGGGAAGGCTTCACGGAGGAGGTGGTATTGGAACTGAGCCCTATTGAGGAGGAGCCAGGTATGGAAACATCTGGGACAGTGTGTTCTAGACTGAGGCCAAAGCAAGGGCAAAGGCCCTGAGGCAGGTTTCAGAGAAGGCCCATGTGGCAGGAACATGGTGGTAACAGAGGAGGTGGGAGGTACAGGTAGGGAAGGTAGAATAGATGACCCCAGGCCATTCTGGTTAGGCATTGCGCAAAGGCTTTGTCATTTGTATTAACACAATAAAAAATGTTGTTTGTACTTTGGAAAAATCACTAAACTTCTCTGAGGCTTAATTTTCCTATGTATAAACCGATGGAGCTGGATTAATATACAAAAGCATCTGACATACGGTAAGCCCTCAATAAGGTTAGCGAAATTAATTACTGCACCTAAGGACTCTTCCAGATTTATAAATCTGTAACCTTAAACCATCTTCCACCTAAACTCTTCCCTAGAGATCAACTGGTCCCACCCACTCATTTCTCAACTGAGGAAACTGAGGCTGAGAGATGTTAGTTGACTTGACCAAGGTTGTACCATGGACCAGGGGAAGATACAGTAATGGGTATGGATGGTGTATCTTCTACTGGTAAGACATCATTGGAGATGACAGAGAATCTTGTTGGGGGGTATGTATTGTAGAAGGGAGGCTGGGAAGGAAGGGTGATAAGAAAGAAGCATACGAAAAGACTTTGCCTCTAATCTCCATTGTCAAGAGATGACATTTCCAGCCTGAACTTGCTAGGTAGGTGCCCAACGAGCACTACTAACCAACAGTCAGAAGTTGGGTAATTCGGAGGAGGGCGAGTGGTTAGGAAGGTGTTATAGAGAAGGTGACATGAGCTGATTTATAAAATTCGTATGTAATTACCATCATCATTATAAAGACAAGATTTGTTGAGCACTTATTGGGTACGAAACACCAGGCTAAGTGCTATACATGCATTTTTTTTTTTTTAATTTTAAATTTAATCCAGTCAAAAACCTTGTGAAGAAGGTTACTGCTGTAGGATGGGGTACAGAAACTCAGGGAGGTCAGATGGCATGTTCAAAGTCTTCTACCTGGTCAGTGATGGAGTTGGGATTTGAATCTAGGTAACCATCCGTCAGAATCAACTAACAACAACAACAAATCTGGCCCCAGAGCCTGCACACCCAACACCCATACGATATTGTTCCCTCTAGTGAGAAGGAATGGGAAATTCTTTCTAGGTTTATGGAATAATGTGAACAAGGGCGGGAATGGGCAAGGCATCCCCTCTTCATTCAGCTATTACCAATTGGGTCCCCTATAAACAATACTGAAATAGAAACCTTGGTTTCTTTCTCCCCCTTATCTGCCACCCTCTACACACACACTCACATCTGTTTGAAGTTAATATCCCTTTACTCCAGACTAGTACCTATAAAGGGATCTCAAGCCCTTAGGGGCAGCCTGAACCTGATCCTGCACAGATATATATTCTCTCGATTAAATTTCTGTGTCTTTTTAGCCTTTAATCTGCCCACATCATCCAACTCCCATTCCCAACAGCCTGGGAGAAAAGCCCCTGAACACAGGATTCCCCCAAAACTCACAGCCCACAGAGACCCAGAAATAAACACAATGGACAATACACAGCAGCATACACACAGCCAATGTGTGTACAGCATCGTGTTGTGTGTCTGCATATGTCCCAGCTGTCCTGAAAGGGATGCGGGGCCTATATTCGTTTCCTGGAGCTTCTCTAAAAAAATATCACAAACTGGGTGGCTTATAGAAACAGAAAATTTACTGTCTCTCAGTTCTAGAGGCCAGAAAGTCCAAATCAATGTATTGTTTGGGCCATGCTGCCTCAGAAGGCTCTAGGGGAAGATTCTTGTCTGGCTAGCTTCTTGTAGCCCCAGGCTTGCAAACTTATGTTCACAAGGCTGTCCTTCCTCTGCTTCTTCTTTGTTATAATGACACCACCCATATTGGATCAGGACCCACCCTACTCCACGAGTACCTCATGTTGACTGATAACATCTTCAAAGACCCTATTTCCAAACAAGGTCATGTTCACAGGTACCAGGGCTTAGGACTTCAACATATCTTTTGGGGGGACACACTTTAATCCATAATGGGGCCTCATTGGGTTTTCTGATTGTTGTGGGTTGTTGTAGAATTGACAGTTGGGGAAATGAGAACATTAACTGGTTATTTGATGATATTATTACGGCAATATTACTATTGTTGCTTCAGCTTGATGATGGTATTGAATGTTTTTTTAAAAAAAACATCTTTTAGAGATTCATATAAAAATAACTTGGGCTTGGGAAGAGAATGGGGGCAGGGGGATGTGGGCGACACAAAATGGGCCCTGAGTTAATAACCGTTGAAGCTGGGTGAAGGGTACACGAGTTTATTATACTACTTTTCAACATTTGTATGCATGTGAAAATTTCCCTAATAAAATATTAAAAACAAACAAACAAAAAGATGGGATCTGACTGAAGGAGAAACCACAGTGATCAGGAGGGGGCGGCTGCAGAAGCTTAAGGTATTTTTTTCCCCAACAAAGACCCAAAGACACTCTGAGGCTGGTGACAAGTTGAGGGAGTGGGAAAGGCCCTGAGCCACTTAGCAGGGCCAATCGCTAAATGGTATGTATCTCCACTACACTGCAAAGTTGGAAATGAGCACTGAACACCCAAGGCGTGTCCACATTTACACATTTATTCTGGCTTAGAGAGACAACACAGATAAAATACTTTGATTATACACAAGTTTATATTTGGTAAGAACAGGTTGCCACATATTTGCATTTTTATTATTATTATTTTTTCTGTCTTTTGTAATGAAGTAATGGTGGGGAAATGTCAACGTCTTACAGAAACACCAATTAGGAACAGTGTTTTGGCACACGTAACTAAATAAATACACACAGTGTTTGCACTTAGCATTTGACAACAGAAGAGCACGTGCAAGATGGTTCCCAGTTTTCAGGTCCTGGATTCCTTGTCCTGCTACTATATTTACACCCTGGCTTTCTTTGTCCATATTCCGAGGAATAGCAGCTACTCCCAGGCCCAGCAGGGTTAATATCTGCCGTTTTAGCAGTTTGTGACACTCTGTAATTGGTTTCTTCTATTCACAGAGACAAAGTTGTGTTTCCACCTTGCATTTTTGTTAAATTACACAATTTGGGGTAGCTATTTTTTTGAGGGCATGTCCCTATTAGAGCTGACGTGGAGGGCTCACAGCTTAGTAGCGAATACAGGGACAGATGGGAATGTGGTTCTCATAATATCAAAGTTCAATGCAGCTACCACACGGAAAAAGACATCTCAATAATATATTGCGCAAGCTTTTACAGCGACACATGTGGATTTGCAACACTGTACAGTTCAGACCTAAAGTGCACAACCCCGATCTGAGGTGACAAGACAGTACTATCAATATAATAAAGGCAACACAGTCACAGATACAGTTGAGTTCCTTTTCTTCCCTCACATCCTGTGACGATATGTGAAGTCAGTAACATGTATACGTCTCAGATAAAATAAAGACATACTGCACTTTTTTCAAGTATTTCAAAATAATAAACACAATATTGCTGTATAAATGCAAATGGCCATGTTAATTCTAGTTAAAGTTAAAACCAAAATTTTCTAAAATTTGTAAAGAATGGGCCCATACAAAGGCCTTTGGCACTGGGAATTTGGGGTAATGTTAAAAAAAAGTCTTTTCTTCCTTCCTTCCTTCCTTCCTTCCTTCCTTCCTCCCTCCCTCCCTCCCTCCCTCCCTCTCTCTCTTCCTCCCTTTCTCCTCCCTCCCTCTCTCCTTTCCTTCCTTCCTTCTGAGTGGATTACAGACCTTCTTAAAAGCATATTTATTAAACTCTTGGGACCTATTAGGCTATTATTTTGTCTCCATTCCTGGCTATAGTTGGCAGGTATTTCACTGCACAGGATTGAGCAAAGCTCCTAGTAAACTTGGGGAAGGACCTGAAAGGACAAAGTATAGGGGAAAACAACCTATTAGTGAAACATATTTTGTTGGAATTTTATATATAGGCTCAAGTGTTTCTCCTTTTAAATTCTATCTTGTTACCAAGTTATAAAGCAGCAGCTTCTGATATAGGACCTGTACCCCGAGGAGTAAGCATCCTGGAATAGAGAGGAGTTGGTCCAGATCAGGGGCATTCTCTTCTTCAAGCAAGGTAAGGGGTTTGATAAACTCCTGTCTCTGCCTCAGAAGTGGGATCACTGGCCTAAGGCTCAGGATAGATGGGCAACTTATTCTCAACAACAAATTTCTAGAAGTTTCTAGAAAGGGAAGAGATGCTTGGCCATTAGACAAAGCCTAGAATGTGAGGCTTGTTCCTTTATGAAATTCTTGGGCAAGAACAATTTTCTTCTCATCGTCATAGGGAATCTATTTGTTTTCTAGACAGAAAGGGTCCGAAGCCATGTTCACATCAAGTGGTGCTAAAAAGAAGTTTTTGTATATAATCTGGGAAAAATACTGTAGGAGCAAGCTCTTGAAGATTTCAGTTGGTTGGAGTCTATAGAATATGACGGGGTTTCTATCTGTTGAAGGACAAGGTCCTCTTCCTCTACTTGTACACCTGTAGTCTTTCTGATTAAAGAAGTGGTCCATTCAGAAAGAACGGATACTTCTACATTTGTATCTGAGGTCTGCATATATGAATCTGTAGTCCTACCACTCACAATTGGCATGTGACATTCGTGGCCCCATAAATATTTACGGGGGCTTTTGTTAGCTCACGTCTCACCACCAGGCTTGCAGGGGAAGAAGGATGTTTTAAAAATGTTATTTTGAGTTCTAGGGATCGGATTATCTCTGCATATTCTGGCCACTTTGGATCTTGATGGGGAACAGATAAAAAGAAGGTCTTAAGATGATGTCTTCAAACCAAGGGTGAGGAGCTCATTTCATGGGAGGAAAATAAACACTCAAGGAATAGAAGTTAATTATTTGGAAACCCAGTTATAAGAAGTCTAGCAGGAGAGACTTGTGAGTCGGAATGGGCAGGTGATGGACTAAGCAGGTACCCAGGGGATAAATCACCCCTTCCTGCACTGTGGCAATATGGCGTACAGGATAATGTCATCATTCTCACACAGAGATCTCTCCTCCCAAAGCCAAGTTTAATTTTCTTGCTCACCACATTCATGGACCGTGCTTCATTCCTTTTTACTCAGGCTGATTAGATTTTATTTTTATTTTCCCTAATTCAAACGACCAAATAATACTGTTCAGGAAGATGCCTCAAGAATCAGCATCAACCTTCTGTTCACAACAGACCGAATTGGAGAGCAGACTAGAGAAGATCACCCTAATTTAATCTAAGATGAAGCTTGGCTTGTAGCATTTACTGGTAGGTCAGCTAAGGGTCAACAAGGTGAAAATTTCAATGGGAAGAGAATCTTGTTGTTGACCGTAACTGATCTGATCTACCACTTTAAAGAGCTTGTAGTATTCTTTCGTTTGTTTGGAGATACTCACTTTAGAGATGTGATAAGCCATAACATGTACAGAAAGAAGGCATCATGCCTTTTAAGAATTTTGTGGGCCTAGGTTTCAAAATAACTTTGCTAAGTGTTTTATTGTGTTTCCATTAAAAGAAAGAAAATAAAATCTGGCTTAGTTTTTTATATCTGCCCCTGCAGTTTGTATAACCCATATAAAATAAAAATCTATATGTTACAAAATAGGATTTCTTTTTAATATATATATTTTCCTTTTGTAAAATTATATGTATTTAAATACATTTGAAATGTTGCTATAGGTAAATTAGAAATTTTTTTTCTAATACTATGAAAAAGGCAAGAGTTTTTATTTGTCAACATACATTTTATATTTACTTTATCCTTTTCACTGTACCCCAAAGAACCTTTTACGATTCAGGGGGCAATTTGGCACCATTCAATCTTACTACTTTGACATGAAAATAAAGTTTGATTTGCACACTATATTAAAAGGGAAATATTTATAACAATTTGAAGCTTTTCCTAATTGATTAGAACACAGCCTTTTATCACTAATTACTAGAGGGGTATTCTAAACTTAAGAAAGGATTTTTAAAAGGAGCAATGTTTTTTGATTTTTAAACTGTACTCTACTTTGACACCACAATATAGAAATAGATTTACTTTGGAACAAACTACAAATACATTCACACAGTTTGCGACAACTTAATTGTCTACCTTTAGAACTGAAACAGCTTAGTGAGCTTAAGTTATTATAAATCTTGTCCAAGGCGTTCTATTTCTTCAATCAGGAAGTCAATGTCTTGATGAGTTGCTGCGGGGTTTGAGATGACCATGCGGAAGAAGTTGACCTTGTCTCCCAAGGGCTGGTAGCTGACCATTGTGGTCCCGTATTCCATCATTCTGGCTTTAATCACTGGAGCCACCTGTGGGAGAGACCAGATCAACTTGGTGACTATTTCTCCCCAAGATTCTCCCCGTAGTCAAAGGACCCAATATCAAGTACACTTTCAGTTTTTAACAAAACAATTGGAGCCATATTTGTTTTTCCTTGAGGGAACTGCCTCCACTTCTTGAGGATCTTAAAGATGGTAAGAGGAATAACAAATGGTAGGATATTGGTCTCACACTTATTAGGTGCTTATAACCACATACCTTTACTTTCTAGTCAGTGTTTCGGGAGAATGGGAAGAATCTGATATTGATTACAAAGTTAAATGGTTTAGCGATACGACATTTTGCTAGAGTTTTGTTTTTGTATTCAAGAGTTTTAATGACCCAGTAAATGCAAAAACATTGGAAATAAAACAAATTTCAGAGAATTGTTACCAAAAAGTAACAATGATGTAGGAAGATATATAGACTTTTGGCAACTTTTCTGAGATCTTCAAGATTTCATTCTCCTTTTGTGTTACCCCAGTTTATATTTTGAAAGCTATTCCTTAAAAACGTTAGAGAATCAGCTAGGACAAAAAGCTAAGCCCACAAAGGATTTAACATACAGAAGTGTATCACAGACAGGTTTTCCACATTTATACCAGACTGATGGTTACAGCTTCAATAGTTCTCTCTCTTTTTTTTTTTCTTATTTTGTTAGGTGCCATTGATTTGGTTCCAACGCATAGCAACCCTATGTACCACAGAACGACGCACTGCCTTGTCCCGCACCATCCTCACAATCGTTGCTATCAGCTTCAATAGTTCTCTCTCTCTTTTTTTTTTCTTATTTTGTTAGGTGCCATTGATTTGGTTCCAACGCATAGTAACCCTATGTACAACAGAACGAGACACTGCCTTGTCCCGCACCATCCTCACAATCGTTGCTATCTTTGAACCCATTGTTGCAGCCACTGTGTCAGTCCATCTCGTTGAGAGGCTTCCTCTCTTTTGCTGACCCTCTACTTTACCAAGCATGATGTCCTTCTCCAGGGACTGTTCCCTCCTGATAACATGTCTGAAATATATGAGACAAAGTCTTCCCATCCTTGCTTCTAAGGAACATTATGGCTATACTTCTTCCAAGACAGATTTATTCGTTCTTTTGACAGTTCATGGTATATTTAATATTCTTCGCCACCATAATTCAAAGGCATCAATTCTTCTTTGGTCTTCCTTATTCATTGTCCAGCTTTTCCATGCATATGAGATGGTTGAAAATATCATGGCTTGGGTCAGGAGCACCTTAGTCCTCAAAGTGACATCTTTGCTTTTTAACACTTTAAAGAAGTTTTTTTTTTTTTTGCATAAGATTTGCCCAGTGCAGTATATCGTTTGATTTCTTGACTACTGCTTCCATGGGCGTTAATTGTGGATCCAAGTAAAATAAAATCCTTGACAATTTCAATCTTTTCTTCATTTATCACGATGTTGCTTACTGGTCCAGTTGTGAGGATTTTTGTTTTTTTTATGTTGAGGTGTAATCTATACTGAAGGCTGTAGTCTTTGATCTTCATCAGTAAATGTTTTAAGTCCTCTTCATTTTCAAATAAGCAAGTTTACAGCTCAAGTTAATTTCTCATTCAAAAATGTATACACATATTGTTTTGTGACATTGGTTGCAATCCCCACAATGTGTCAGCATGCTCCCCTTTTTCACCCTGGGTTCCCTGTGTCCATTCGTCTAGTTCCTGTTCCTTCCTGCCTTCCCATCCTGCTTTTGGACAGGAGCTGCCCATTTGGTCTCGTATATCTGATTGAACTGAGAAGCATGTTGGTTACGTGTATTACTTTTTGTTTTATAGGCTTGTCTAATCTTTGTCTGACAAGTGGGCTTTGGGACTAGTTTCAGTTCTGGGTTAACAGAGTGTCTAGGGGCCATAGTTTTGGGGGTTCCTCCAGCCTCTGTCAGACCATTAAGTCTGGTCTTTTTATGTGAGTTTGAATTCTGTTCTACATTTTTCTCCTGCTCTGTCCAGGACTCTGTTGTGTTCCCTGTCAGGGCAATCATTGGTGGTAGCTGAGTACCATCTAGTTCTTCTGGTGTCAAGCTGGTGTAGGCTCTGGTTCATTTGGTCCGTTAGTCCTTAGGGCTAGTATTTTCCTTTTGTCTTTGGTTTTCTTCATTCTCCCTTGCTCCAAGTGGGATGGGACCAACAGATGTATCTTAGATGGCTACCCTCAAGCTTTTAAGACCCCAGATGCTACTCACCAAAGTGGGACATAGAGCATTTTCTTTATAAGCTATGTTATGCCAATTGACTTAGATGTCCCCTGAAACTATGGTCCCCACATAACAAAGGTTTTTGAATGGCACAATTCACTCCATAACAGTGCCTGTGGCCCTTTGAGGGCTTCCTGAGGCCTATTGTGACTATAAAAAGTAATATAATAGGAACAGTCATCTAGGAAGAGGCATACATTTAAATTATGTCTAACTGTACATATGATCTTCCCAAACTGTATATATGATTTATCCACAGATATTCAGCATCAGAGATTATAAATCTAGCATTTGATCTTTTAAATTCATTGCTGTGGAAACATAACCAGGAATGGTAGATATCAGAGAAGATTCAGACTTTAGATACATGTCAAAGACTCAGTTCAAAATGGGGACCATGCCTTTTTATCATAGTTTGATTCATTTAAGTTAAGGATAATTAGATCCAAATAGAATATTTCTATGAATATGTGACTTCTGAATCTCAACCTTTAAATAATCATGGGTTTACAATGAGGTTTTCATCTTCTAAGTACAATGCATGCAATCAGCAATGTTCCCCATCAGGTCCAATCACTGGTTAGTTACTAAAGACAAAGGCAACAGGCAGGCTTCACATTCACTTCACCATACACTTCACATTCTGGACCTGGTTTCTTCATGTAAACATGGAGGTAGACGCGATGATGATTTCACTGAGATTTTCTCTTCTAGATTGACTAGTTCTTATGTCCCCTCCTATCCCTTCCTTAGTCTATGGGGAGGTAATGTAAAGAGGAATGTTTCTTTGGGGTTGAGCCTTCTTTCACCCAAGGATTAAGGGTGTATGCAGAGATTCAGGCTCATCCAAGGGAATAAATATAAAAAAGAATTTAAATCTCTCAAATCTGGAATTAAGTCCTGGGAATGTATCTACTAGAATATCCTAGCCTCAAAAACCAAACCAAACCCACTGCCGTCGAGTCGATTCCAACTCACAGTGGCCCTAAAGGACAGAGTAGAACTGCCCCATAGAGTTTCCAAGGAGCATCTGGTAGATTTGAACTGCAGTCCTTTTGGTTAGCAGCCGTAGCTCTTAACCACTACCCCACCAGGGTTTCCATCCTAGCCTCAGGACATGAAATTTATTCCTTTGTGCTGTAATGCAGAGCAAATCAATGTGTTCCTGGGAAGAAAAATTCCAAATTAGAAAAGGAATCTAAATCCCTGTGTCTGCAGAAATTTAAGAAAAAAAAAAATCACATAAATATTCTTTAGTTTTATTTGTGTATTAAAATATGCTTGCTCTTTAGACTTGATAAAATAATGACAATACTGCTTAACTCAGCGAATTAAACACTGATTTCATTTTCATGGGCAACCCAAAGAAAAGCACATAGTAATGGCACTAACTATTGAAGGGCAATCACTCCCAATTTTGCAGGTGAATGCAATCAAAGGTCAAAAGATTAACATTAACAGCCATCATCTCAAATACATTTTGGCATAAAGTGATATTGCATCCCCCCAGTTCCTGAAGCTAGTTGGGTTGGCAAAAATTACAGCTGTCTAAATACATACGACACTTGGCTGCTTCCAGAAAATGCTGATGAACTAAAATTAGCAGGAACATGGAACATCTATTTAATTGCATAATCTCAAATTGCAGGCTAAGAAAGAAAATAAGATTCTGACTATTCTGATGAATATATAGAGTTTTCACTTACTTCTAGACTTTTTTTTGGTCACATGTTTGTCCCAATTGGGATAGAGGGAGGCAGCCTGTTCCCTAAAGGCCTAATCAATAAGAGCTCCCTGGGGCTATCTTAAGGGTATCTTTTTCTTCCTTGTGCTGTTAGTTTTTTTCAACCTTTAAAAAAACAATAGCCACAAAATTCTTCCATAACTTGAATCTATCCATACTTGTTTCCTCCAAAGAGGGCTCAGACGAAAGCATTATAAGATAACCTTACAAGGTATCACAAATTGTATGTTCCCACTATGTATTAGAAAAATGTTTTTATATTTAAATCTTAGGAGTCTGAGAGAAATTTCTGAGAAAGGGAAAAGCTGGATAACCATAGGTAAGATGTTTTAAAATGTTAAAATTTCACTAAATAAACTCCTCCATTACATTTGAAAAACACAGACATTAGAAGAGTCGCTTTAAATATGAAGTCAAACTACTTACTACTCTCCCTGTTTACTTTTAAATTCATCGTTGATCTTTTGAATGGTCTTCTTACTTTCAGTTTCTTCTTGATTATAAAACCGAAAAAACCAAACCAGTTGCCCTGCAGTCAATTCCAACTCACGGTGACCGCATATGTTACAGAGAAAAAGTGCTCCATAGGGTTTTCTTGCCTATAATCTTTACAGAAACAGATTACCAGGCCTTTCTTCTGAAGTGCCTCTGGGTGGGTTCAAACTGCCAGCCTTTAGGTTAGTAATCTAGCACAAACCATCTGCACCACTCAGGGATAACAGACCTTTTTTTTTTTTTTTGGCCAACATTTATCATCTTCAGGTTCCATGGTGGTGTGGTGGTTAAGAGCTTGGCTGCTAACCAAAAGGTTGGCAGCTTGAATCCACCAGTCAGTCACCCCTTGAAAACCCTATGTGGCAATTCTACTCTGACTTATAGGGTCGCTATAAGTCGGAATCAACTCGAAGGCAATGGTATCATCTTTAACAATATTCACTCCCTCCTGCCTCTTGGGCTTGGCTTCCTGGAATGAACCACTTTTACTAAATTTCAAATATGACCACAACCTGCCCCTTCCCAACACGTATATCCCGTGAAGAACTTTTAGAACACTTTCCAGGCCCATCCAAAACCAAAAGAATTAAATTCTGTGGGTTAAGACCTGGTCACCAGTATTTTATAAAAAGCTCCCACATAAGCCTAATGTGTAGCAAGGGCCAGGAAGCACTAATTAAAACCCAAACCCGTTACTGTCCGGTCAATTCTGACTCACAGAGACCCTATAGGACAGGGTAGAACTGCCCCATAGGGTTTCAAAGTTGTAAATCTTTATGGAAGCAGCTGCCACATCTTTCTCTCACGGAGTGGCTAGTGGGTTCAAATGCTTAACTACTGCGCCACCAGGGCTTCTTAAACAGTAATTCCAGGCTTAATTTCAAGACCTGAACTAGACGTAAGCTTCCTCTTACACCTGAGGAGTCGGAGCATCAGGAGTCTGATGCTATGTTGCTTACGGGCAGGGGTTAACATTTGTGAGTGTTTCTGAAGGTTTTAAGTCCACATAAAATCCTCCCGCTACAAAAAAAAAAAAAAAAAAATTAGGCTGGGTAGTATTGTTCTTCCTTTTATAGAAAGGTCAGCCAGGTAGCCCAAGATCCTTAGCAGTGGGAAAAGGACCCTGAGACTCGCCTTGGAGAGGTGGTGACTGGAGAAGGGATTCCCTCACTTCCTCGGTCTATGGTAAATGCGGGGGGGAGGGGGGAATGGGAACCAAAGACAAATGAAAACCCTCAGGGTTTCAAATGCACACGACCACCCCTAGCTTCCCAGTCCTGCAGCACTGTGGGAGACGGGCTCCTGCGTTTATCTTCCTTTAAGACTATCTTCTGTGCAGGTTGTTAACCCAAGTTCACCCAAGTGTAAATGACGGAAGCAGGAGTGGATAAGAGAAAAAGCGTGTCTTACTGGCCACAAGGAGTCCCTGGGTGGGCCAAACGGTTAAGTGCTTGGCTATTAACCTAAAGGTTGGCAGTTTGAGTCCACCCAGAGGTGCCTTGGAAGAAAGGACTGGCGATCTGCTTCTGAAAGGTAACCACCATTGAAGACCCTATGGAGCAAAGTTTCACCCTGACACACTTGGGGTTGTCACAAGTTGGGAGTCAACTCAACAATAACTGGTTTAGTTTGGTTTACTAGCCACAGCATTATTTAAAGCTCAAGGTCTCAGGCTCTGGAGTTAGATTTTCCGTGGGATTTTGGAAAGTTACTTTTTCTTCCTGAGCTTCAATTTCCCCGTTAGCAAAATGGGGAAGCAACAGCACTGCCTACATTAGGGTGCTTTGAAAGGTAAGAGATCTAACACTGGATAGAAGTTGAGCCTAACCCGTTGCTGTTGAGTTGATTCTCATAGTGACCCTATAGGCCAGAGCAGAACTGCCCCATAGGGTTTCCAAAGCTGTAATCTTTTCTTTTCCCCTAGATTTTATTTATCTTATTGTTGAGAATATACACAGCAAAACATACACCAATTCAACAGTTTCTACATGTACAATTTGGTGGCATTGATTACATTCTTTGAGTTGAGTAACCATTCTCACTCTCCTTTTCTGAGTTGTTCCTCCCCCTTTAACATAAACTCACTGCCCCCTAAGAGTTCTATTTAATCTTTTGAGTTGCTGATGTCAGTTTGATCCCATATAGATAGTTCTTAAAAGAGCATAATGGTCAAGGCAGCTTTTCTACAAGTTAAGCTAAACTATTATTTGATTTTAAGATATTTCTGCAGATATTTTTCATTGAAGGTTTAAAGATTATCTTAGGGGTCCATCCTCCCTCCATGGCTCTGGCAAGTCTAGAATCCATGAGAATTTGATCCAAGACTGTAAATCTTTATGGAAGCAGGCTGTCACATCTTTCTCTGTGGAGCAGCTGATGGGTTCAAACGGATAGATTCAGACTTGTTACTTTCCAAAACTGAGAGGTTCAGACCTTTCAGTTAGCAGCCAAGTGCTTAACCACTGCTCCGCCAGGGCTCCTAGGATATAATAGGCACTCTACAAACATTTCTACAAACAGTGGGAGTTATTAACGCTCCTTGCCCTGTTACCTTCTGGAGTCACCACAGCTCCAAAGACCCCTCAGAGTAGCCTTAACCTTGACATCTCAAGAAGGTCAGCAGCAGCTTTGTTTTCTAACCATTTCTAGGGACAGAAGTTCATTGCTATCTTCTCTGCACTGGTAACGGAGGCCAGCTTTGCTTGGAAGATCCATCCGTTTCGACAACTGGTTTTGCTGCTTTGGGGATGCCAATCAAGGTTATCATTTAATTACTTAATTTAAGACAACACAGAAAGAAAACAGAGAAGCAAATGGAAGCGTTAAAAGTTCTGCTACACTGGTCCTGTGTATACTGGCTCTGCAGAAGCACACAGAGCAGAGTGTCTGAATTCACATAAAGACAGTATGAACACGAAAGGCCCAATATACATATCAACGTACACACTGAGGGCTCCCATATCACTTACCTTTGAGAGGCGACTCATTCTTTCTTCATTGTCTTCCAGAGTACGCAAGCTCGGAGGTACATACCAGAAGCAGACATTGGTGTGCTGAGGCTACAAAGGAGGAAAGTAAGATATCACATCCAGCCCAAACCGGCAATTGTGAAAATCCAAGGACACTTCAATTCTCTGTATTTGACAAGTTGAGAATACAATTCCCACCTTTAAATCAGTAATTGCCTTGGGAGAGCCTGAACTGCACATTATAAAAAAAAAACCCACATTATATGGAGCCCTTATTAAGTCTGACTTTTACTTCAGCTCAGAAGAGATACCCTAGCATCTACTGCTTCCCCTTTGTAGTGGCCTCGCTTACCTGCAAAGCACACCATTTACATTAAAAACATATCAGTGATAAACACTGGAATTGGCTAAACTCTTTTGGGATTGTAGACATCGGAATACACACCTTTCCATCAAACACCATTTCATATCCTTCTCGGTTTTTTATGATATTGTATAAATACTCCGCCAGCTCCAAACACTTGTCAATCTGTGCTTCAAACCCAGTAGTTCCCTGAGTAAGAGAAGAACAAAGTTCGTTAGACAGGCCGAGTCCTCAGAGGCCCACGAGGTTCGGGCAAAGTGATCCCTGTGGAGAATCAGGGTCATTCTGCCACTTCCATCTCTGCTCTCTCCTCACACCAGGGTGGGTTTTCAGAGGCTTTTCTGGCTGTTCTTTCCCTTAATGCTCTCCCCCTCAGGGGCTTTTGTCCTCTTCCACTGCATTACTGCTCTCCTGGGTGGGCCCCTTTTCTTCCTCCGCCTCCATTCCCGAAGTCATTATTTTGATCACTCACGGGGAAAATCTGCCTCTGCATTTCGCTGGAGTAGTTTTGAGGTCACTGACAACAGGAAGCTGAGCTAGTCTCATCCTGCAGAGAAGCAGCAGCAACACAGGCCCTCCCTCGCCCCCCAGGATACCCATTTAGTCCCCCTCATCCTGTAAATGGTCCATTCTCAGACCTCCCTCTTTGTTCACCAAAGTACCTCCCTTAGAACAAATATAGTAGGGGCTCAATGAATATTTGTTGAACAAATGAATGACTGAATCTTAGGGTGCACACAGACGCTTTTGTTGGGTTCGCCTGCCACTCTGCAAAGCTCATTAGATTTCTCCCTTGGGGATAAAGGTTTCCTGTGTCTGTAATGGCAAACATTATCGCAGAGGACTTTTAGTTGCCAGCTCTGGGAGCCTGGATCTGGACTTATGAACAACAGCAGCACAGCCTCGGATTGGAGTTGTTTAACAGAAGTCAGTACACACTAGGGAATTACTCCGCAAAATGACTTTCCTCCTACATCCTTCAGCGGTTATTGACTGCTAATGAAAAGCTTATAGAAACAGCTAATGTCCATCTCAAGAGCACTTTTAACTGGGTTACCAGTGACTAATCCAACATGGAAACCCGAAGGAGCCATTGTCATGGAGATAAAACGGGCCTGTCGTCTGTGTTCACAAGGTCTCATCATCCCAGGGAAAAGTGGGATGAACCTAGCGCAGTGACTTCGAACACCTGTAACATACTTAACAACAGACTACTTCTAAGAAAGCTAATAAAATCCGTAGCTGTTGAGTTGATTCTGACTCATAGCGACCCTAGAGGACAGAGAACTGCCCCACAGAGTTTCCAAGGAGTGCCTGGCGGATTCAAACTGCCTACATTTTGGTTAGCAGCTGTAGCACTTAACCAACCACTATGCACCAGGGTTTCCAAGAAATCTAATGGGATTAGAAATTAATTTTCTCTGGAGATTTCTGCCATAGCCCATCGTCGCAAAGGAGGCCAACTGGTTCCTGATGACTCCAAGAATGCGCTTGGGCTGATGCCTGAATGCTCAGACCAGCACCTGTGCCATGTGCTCCATGAGTCCATGAGTACCAAGGAAATTAGGATGAGTTTGGGCTGACCTTGGGTTGGACCCTCGGTAGGAGGGAGGGAAGCTAACTGTTCTTCAAACTGAATCCTTTGGACCAGTCTAAAGTTGGCTTTAAACTTTCATATACCGGATCCAGAATACGGTCAGAGCCAATATGACTGCTGCATTGCAAAGGCAGTGGGATTACCACAGCCCAGAGTAGGAGTCCTTTCACCTTCACTAGTCTAGGACTGTACTCTGGGGATGACCAAAAGCAGTCTGACTGCCTTTTTAGCTGGATGTTTAAGAGGTACATAGGAGTCCCTGAGTGGTGCAAATGGTTAACATACCAGCTACTAACTGAAAGGTAGGAGGTTTGAGTCCCCCCAGAGGTGCCTTGGAAGAAAGGCCTGGTGATCTACTTCAGAAAAACCAGCCATTGAAAACCCTATGGAGCACAGTTCTGCTCTGACACACATGGGGTCACCATGAGTTGGAGTTGACTCAACAGCAACTTTTTTTTTTTTTTTTAAAGAGGTACATGGGGAGCGACATAGGAAACTCTAGTGTGTCCTTAGCAGCTCAGGGCACCTGGTTTTCATGTTGTATATTTATGGGAATAGATCCATGTTTCATTTTCAAAGTTTTGAAGACGTTTAGGGGATTCTTCAAAATTCATCCCTTCATCAAACATTTCTTGAGGAGCTATTTTCTGCCACCAAGCTCTAATGTGAGAATGACAAAGGTATATTGTGAACTTCGTCAAACATTGTGTCACCGCGACCTGAATCACTAAGAAGGAAGCTAAAGGCTCAGATGGATACTCCTAAGTGAAAGGCTGGACACCCTGCTTGAGGGCTCTGGTGAAGGGGCTTCTGAAAAACATGGTTCTATTTACCCTCTCACTGCTCACACTCCGTCGGGAATGTATACTCCCACACTCTGCCCAGCTCAAGGGACCAGAATCCATCACACCACCCTTCCCAGGCAACACAGTGCAGCCTTAGGTAGCTACCCAATATTCAGTAACACTTAGAGAAAGTTCAGCTGGGGCAAATATTATTATGGAAGGTTGCCTGAAGGATATGTAGTCCAACCTCCCTGCAAACCATCTGAGAGTTATGTCTGCATTAAGCAACACCATCTTTTCATTTAAACTGCCTTTTCCTTTGATTCAATAGTTACAGATTGCATTGCTTCTCTCCCAAGCCCCCTTTTTTTCTTGTTAGCTGCCCCTCTCTCTGAACTGCTTTGGCAATTCAGTTTACTATGAAAAATTTTATGGAGAGCAGCATGTAGAATTTATTGCTATAGTTCATACCAGGTGGGCAGTCACTTATTTGTGACATTTAAGTTAGGAATCTGAAAAAAATTTTTTTTTTTTACCTTTCTAGCCTGTTTATGTTTAAACATAATATTTATGCCCTTTGAAGACAACAAGTAAGTCCCACCAATACTGCACACCGTTAGTCACAGAGATTACCTTTCTAAGAGAGTTGTGATCACATACAGTTAAACTCTAGAGGTAAACAGAGAAACTGTACAAAGGAGGTGAGTAGATATTTCTGGAGTTTTTTTTTTTTTTTTTAATTATCTCTTGAAAGGTCAAAAACAAGCTATCATGGTAGTTTTTTTTTTTATTTTTCCTTTGTATTCTCTGGATACATGTGTACAAATTTGCATTAACCTACCCAAGTGGTCAACCATTTGGTAAAAACCAAGAACTGGGGACAAAAAGGGGGAAAAAAAAAAGTACCTCTTAAGAATCGAGGAGTTTTGCCCTATAAAGCAAAATGGGTTTGTTTTCCAGATGAGTAAGCATTAGAAGCAATTTGTCTTAAAAGAACAAAAAAAGGATTTCATTATATTCTTACTCACGTAGGATGCAGATATTTGGAAATAGCAGTAAAGAAATTTAATCTTGGGTAATTTTCAATTTGGAAATCATTTTTGTAACATGTCATCATAGGCGCCACCAGAAATTGTTGTTGCTCCTAGCCACCAGTTAGCGGGTCTACACGTGCTTACCTTTGCCCTCCACATTAGCCACAACTTAAAAACATCGACATGGCGCCCGCACTGTAGGGCTTTGTCTCCAGTGTCATAGGACAGGTCGTAGTGTTTATCTTGCTGAAAGAGGTAGGAGGCATGCATCTGGTTGCACCTCTGCATCAATCCCTAAAAGAGAGAAGAGAAAACTTAGGAACCTCTATTGATTTTATCAAGTAGTCTATTCAATTTACATTGCAGTGGAAATTATTAAGAAAAAGAGAGAGAGAGAGAGACATTGTACATCCTGGAAAAAGGAAACCGTGAAAATCAAATGGAAAAAAAAAGAGGCCAATATCTGGATGGTATGGGCTTCCATGATAGGTCAGCTCTGTGGGATAAATGACTCAGGGTCAAGTGTCACCAGAAGTTAGCAACAAGGGTATACTTAACACTTTTACTCACCTTCTAGAGAGCAGGCATTTATTTAAAAGCAGTGTGTGTGTGCATGTGTGTGTGTGTGTGGTGGGGATGAAGACATAATCAGATTGTTCATTCCTTGGGAGAACAATCTGAAATTCTAGTTTCATTGTAATTAAAATATTTTGGCAACTCTTTGGTTCTGTAATACATTATCAGAGCAATTCTTCTAAAGTTTCATCCATGTTTATTTCAAGCCCTTTATCATTTAGTTGTTGCTAGTGTTCGAGCTCTCTGGAAATCACAGACTTCAGGACGGCTCATGGCTATCATATCTACATGTTAAAGTCTAAAAATGTAAAGGTATTGCTATTTTGAGATGATTTACATACGCAACCTTTCAAACGCCACGTTCTTCCCAGGAATGATCAGAGCTTCAGTACCGTGTTTTCCTACTGAGTTGCTTAAGGAAGTTACAGTGGAAATTTTTGTTGTTCTGCCAGGGAACAAGGACCACTGATTGGCCCTAGCACCATAACCCTACTATGGAAAATGGGTGGCAAAGTGATGGAACTATTCCAAAGAAAAAGGAATGAATCATGCTTTTTTAACTAAAATAGCACTGCCAGTCTCCTCATTAGAAACCCCACCACGTCTCCATTTGTCACGAACCTCAGGAAGCCTTTGACTCTTTATCTACAGTATAATGGCTATTTTACAAAAGCTTTGACGTTGTTTCTCTTCTGACTCATGACAAGAGGAGAAAAGACTAAAATGTAACCAATTAGTTGATGTTAGAAGTGAAAACCCTTTTTAAAAAATTACCCGAATTACCACAATGTAATGTGACTAAAATATTAACGTCCTGGGAAATCAGATGCCAGGTGTTAGACAAGTAGAACTGGGCTGTATTTTGTAGTGTACGCTTCATATTCACTGGAATCTATTAAATTATTTTTGAGACTAAGAAAAATTAAATACAATGTTTGTATAAGAGCAGTCAGAAGACACTGATTTTGAAAAAGAAAATTCACTTGAAGCTCATTATGAAGATGTGAAAATTGCAACAGGTATTTCTATGTTGTTCCATGGTCACAGAAACTTGGTTACCTCTCTTCCCCCGGCCACACAAGCTCACAATAGGTGCCACCAACCCAAAGGATGACCACTTCAGAGAGTGTGCAACTATGGACAGATCAAACCGGCTCCTACCGGGGTAGGAAAAACTGCTCAAAGCAAATGGCCCCCCAAATGACGACCAGCATCAATCTCATTGTTGTACAAAAACATAAGTAAAAGTGATGTGGTTTTGCATACGGAAGGCTTTGGTGAAATAATATCCTGGTTCAGAATCAGTGAAAAGTTATAGACCACCATGTTCCAAACTATTTGAAGCATGTTAATAGTTGCTGTGCAAAGAGAGATTCCCATGATCAAATAAACTTAGCAAGCTCCATACCATAATTCCCTCCTTTTTAGATACTTGCAACACATATATTATGGGCTCCCACAAGCTCCAGAGTAGTGAAACTTGTTTTAAACTCTTTAATTTGCTGATTCTCAAGCTTTTTTGAACCCAGAACCCTCTTACTGTGGAATACTTACTAAAATCATATGCAACAGTGTTATTCCTTGGACGCCAATAAGGAAAACACTGTCAGAGCTTCGTAGACTCTTGGATGTAGGAGGGACCTCAGAGCTGATTTATTCCCTGCCCATGAAGGAATCCTTCCTATACTGTCACTGGTAAGTGGTTGTTCAAACTGTTTGATCTCCTCCTCTGAGGATGAATTTATCCCTACATAATGCATTCATTACTATGTCGGACAGCTTAATTTTTAGAAATGTCTTCTCCTGATTGATTCCAACTCAGACCTAAAATCATTGTGTATGCTGATTTTGCTATCACATCTCTACCACCCAGTGTTACTAACTGTTACGGATTGAATTGCGTCTCCCTGAAAGATATGTTGAAGTCCTAACTTCTGTACCTGTGAATGTGATCTTGTTTGGAAATAGTTTTGTTTTGTTTCTTGCAGCCGTTATCAGTTAAGTTGAAGGAGGCCTGGTGGCACAAAAGGTTGGTGGTTTGAACCCACCAGCTGCTCCATGGGAGAACGATGTGGCAGTCTACTTCCATGAAAATTACAGCCTTGGAAACCCATGGAAACCCTGGTGGCGTAGTGGTTAAGTGCTATGGCTGCTAACCAAGAGGTCACAGTTCGAATCCACCAGGCGCTCCTTGGAAACTCTACGGGGCAGTTCTACTCTGACCTATAGGGTTGCTATGAGTCAATGGCAGTGTTTTTTTTTTTTTCTTAGGAAACCCTATGGGGCAGGTCTACTTTGTCCTGTAGGGTCACTATGAGTCAGAATCGACTCCGTGGCAGCTGGTTTGTTTTTTTTTTTTTAATCAGTTAATGAGGTTGTAATGAAGTAGGATGGCTCCTAAGCCCTTCTGAGTGGTATCTCATCAAAGGCGAGAACAGGCAAGGAGGCAGAGACACACAGAGCAAAGACACCATGTGAGGATCCGTCTATAAGTGAAGGAGAGTCAAGAAAGCTGAAAGAGACCAGGAAGGATCTTCTCCTAGAGCTGACCAGAGAGGGATCATAGCCCTGCTGATGCCCTGAATTCAAGCTTCTAGCCTTCAGAACTGTGAGAAAATTAATTTCCGTTCTTTAAAGCCATCCACTTTATGGCATTTTGTTATGGCACCCCTAAAAAATGAAGACATTAACCTAGTACCCCACAGTTAAAATAAAACAAAAAAGCTAATCTCCACTTGAGATCATTTAAACTGTGAGACCACTATCCTCCCCTCAGCTCTCTTTCTCTTTTTCCTCCCTAGGTTAAACATTCTTGCTTCTTCCAACTATTGCTTTTACATCTTTACCAGTTGTTCACCTCTGTTTGAGCTCTAGATTGATGGAGTCTCACATCGGGCACCGAGCTAAGTGAACCTTTCCAGGTGTGGCCTAACCAGAGTGGGAGACTACCACCTCCCTCAACACGAAACTCCATTTCTCTTATTACAGGCTAAAATCCCATTAAATTAGACCGAATTGTATTTTTCTCTTGACTCATTGTTGACCACGCAGTTCAACCTAAATATTAGGCCTTTTTCACAGTCAAAATATTACTATTCTATACTTGGACAGGAGCCCTGGTGGTGCAGTGGCTGCTAACCAAAGGGTCAGCAGTTCGAATCCTACTGCTGCCCCTTGGAAATCCCACAAAGTAGCTCTATTCTGTCCTATAGGGTCACTATGAGTCCGAATTAACTTGAAGGAATGAGTTCTGGGATACTTGGACATAAGAGCTGGTCCTTGCAATTGTCCCCACGAACAACTTCCCTTTTTCAGACGTGGTTCCCTGTCCCAGCCTGTAAAGATCAACCTGCATTTTAATTCTGTCATTTAAAAAAAAAATTGCTGTTGAGTCTGTTTCGACTCACAGCAACCCTATAGGACAGAGGAGAACTGCCCCATAGAGTTTCCAAGAAGTGCCTGGTGGATTTGAACTGCCGACGTTTTGGTTAGCAGCTGTAGCACTTAACCACTGCATCACCAGGGTTTCCATTTATTTTCCCTCCCAGTTTCCTGTCATCTGAAATGTTAATAAGCTTCTATGTTTATTCTCACCATTGATTAATATTTTGAATGGTACAGGGTTAGGTACCAGGCCACAAGGCTCTATCCTGGGTGACATTAAATTGTCAATCAGCAGGTCCTTATGACATAGTCTTTTGAGCAGTCCCGAATCTGCCTTCACTCTATTTTCATCCGGCCTGCATTTCCCTTCCTGTCTGTAAGAGCATGATGGGAGCATTTAGCTGAAATCTAAATAAAAAATCATAGCATTTCCAGTAATATAGCTGAAGTTTGTACGAGATTGTTGTTGTTAGGTGCTGTCAAGTCGATTCCAACTCATAGTGGCCCCATACGACAAAGCAGAACTGCCCCATAGGGTTTTCCAGAATGTAGCCTTTATGGGAGCCTTTCCTTAACCACCATCCTTTCCTATCTGCTTAACCACTGAGCCACCAAGTCTCCTTTGCATGAGATAGGGTATATGATAATATATTTATCATGGATTGAATTGTGTCCCTCCAAAATATGTGTATCAATGTGGCTAGGCCATGATTCCCAGTATTGTGTGATTGTCCACCATTTTCTCATCTGATGTGACTTTCCTATGTGTTGTAAATCCTATCTCTATGATGTTAATGAGGTGGGATTAGTGCCAGTTATGTTAATGAGGTGGGACTCAATCTACAAGATTAGATTGTGTTTTAAACCAATCTCTTTTGAGATATAAGAAACAAGGCCCAGGAGTTTAGTTCATCCTTTGGACCAGAGGTCCCTGAGCTGAGAAGTTCCTCAGCCGGGGAAAGATTGATGACAAAAACCTTCCCCTAGAGCTGACAGAAACAGAAAGTCTTCCCCTGGAGCTGGCACCTTGAATTGGGACTTCTAGTCTACTAGACTGTGAGAGAATAAACTTCTATTTGCTAAAGCCATCCACTTGTGGTATTTCTGTTATAGCAGCACTAGATAACTAAGACAATATTGAACTGAATTTTTAACTGATAGAAAACCAGTCTGAAAGAATATCTTTCAATGTATTCATCTCATTTTGGAAGGAGGTTCTGTCTTCAATCAGTATTTCTATTAATTACTTTCATGAAGACACAGAAGGCATACTATTTAAATTTACAGTTGACAACACACGGTATTAGGAACACAGAAATAATAATACCCTTTGACTCATCAATCCCACTTTGAAGAATCTATTTAAAAAAAAAAATCAGAAACCCAATCAAAGATATAAGTTCATGGATTTTTAGCAAGCCAGTATTTAAAATATTGGTTAATATCTTAACCATTGGGGTACAGTTAATTAAATTATACTGTAGAATATGTTGAGGCCATTAATCATGTTTTAGAAGCTCATGCTCACCATTTTTATGTTAAGTATAAAGAAGGACAAACATGTAGATATGATACATATGATAGGAATTTTATTCTTTAAAAAATGTATTCCTAGAAAAATTGTGGGAGAAAATACTAAAAAAAAAGTTAAAATATTTATCTTCAAGTGATAGAATTTAGGTGACCTCAAATTTATCTATGTTTTCTGTACTGCCTAAATTTTCTGAAATAATTATGTGTTAATTTTATAATTAGGAAAAAGCAAAATATTTTTAAAGTAAATAAAATAAAGATTTAAAAATCCCTGTAACTGGGCATGCTAAGGAGATAAAATTTAATGGGGATAAACTGAAACTCCTTATTTTGTGTCTCATAAACTAAATAAGTATAGGATTGAGGAGCTGGGACGTCCTCAGGATCCTGGAAGAGAGATGTAGGGGCGTCGACTGAGTGTGAGCAAGCTACAGAGAAGGGCCTTAGGATTTGTTAACAGAAGTACCTTGAAATCAAAGTGGTCTTTGCTGGCTAATACATATGCAGATGCCTTACTTTTTAAACACGGCAATAAATATTAAATATGTTATTGTTGTTGGCTGCCGTTGAGTCGATTTCAACTCATAGCAACCCCATGTCACAGAGTAGAACCGTCCCGTAGGGTTTTCTAGGCTGTAATCTTTACAGGAGCAGATCTCCAGGTCTTTCTCCCTCAGAGCTACTGGGTGGGTTTGAACTGCCAACCTTTTGGTTAGCAACAGAGTGTTTAACTGTTGTGCCACCAGGGCTCCTTACATATTAAACATAATTGAATATAATTAACAGAGAGACACACACCCCCCCAGCCCTAAATGCTAACAGTAACCCTAACCCGATGTTCATGTATATTTTTTCTTAAGGCAAAACTAACCCTTTTTACATTCCAGAAAAAATTGGAAATTTAATTTCTTGAGAGAGTAAAATAGGGGACCTCTGGCTTAGAGGACACAATTAAGAAAAGGGGCATCATACGGAAAACCTGGAGATTAGGTCAAAGTTTATATCTGGAAAA
This sequence comes from Loxodonta africana, assembly GCF_030014295.1. NCBI lineage: Eukaryota > Metazoa > Chordata > Mammalia > Proboscidea > Elephantidae > Loxodonta > Loxodonta africana. The sequence goes on along the minus strand of NC_087345.1, from coordinate 168,242,196 downwards.
TTGAGGTCCTCTAAGCCTGTTTTCCTCTCTAAGCATAGGCAGGCGTTAGAAGAGTACTCTCTGGAGAATCTGAGCAACTCTATACAAAAGACCTAAAGATACTGACATTGAGAGAGAAAGCCAATAGTACATAGACAGCCAAACCCATGGATGGACTAAAACAGGCAAAGTCGAGAAGGACATACCTCTTCTCTAACCAGGAGAGCTGAACACTGCAAAGGGACACCCATCATCTTGTGTGGATTCCATGTCACAGAGTTGGCCCTAAAATAAACCAAATCATGTGAGAAGTGGCATCCCATGACAGGCTCAAACTATAAGGCCCTGCGGATGGGCAGCAGAGCTTCTGGGGCCTATGGCTCTGTTTCTCAGGCTCCAGGACAACAGTAAATTCACAAAACCAAAAGTGGGCTTATAAAATGTTCAACATCTTCCTTGCCCACAGAGACAGTAAATAAAAGCAAAACAAAACAAAGAAAAAAACAAACGTTGCCATCAAGTCAGTTCTGACTCATGGCAACCTGGTGTGTCAGGGTAGAACTGCACTCCCTAGGGTGTTTGTGGCTGTGACTTTTCAGAAGCCGATTGCCAGGCCTTTCTTCTGAGGGCTTGAACTACCAACCTTTCAGTTAGTAGCTGAGTGAGTTAACCATTTGCACCACCTGCGGACTCACAGCTCAGTAATGTAACTTCACTGTTGCTTTTTAAGAAGCAAGATGGCCATATTCTCCAGAGCTCCCATGGAAGCCTTCATTCTGTCTCCATGGTGGGTCGAGAGCCCCTTAGATTCAGGGGAGCATCCTGCCCAGTGTCCTGACTTTAGCCAGTGCTGGAGCAGAGCAGTGGGCAGGTGCAGGGGGCTGCTGTGCACACACAGCACCCCCTCACCCATGGACCTCCATCGTCCCTGCTTCTAACACTAGTCAAAGAGCCTGGACTACATACACATCACACAGTCCGCTGCTTAATTCTGTTCTTCTCTTGGCTCGATTTCTCCTCTTCCTACTTAACTGATTACCAAATTTCTCAAACCTGTTTTTTTGTAATAGCTTTTAGCGAGTTTCCTGCTTCTATCTCTTCTCTAATTCAGAGTTATCTTTCTAAACCACAAAGGTTTTCAATCTTCTTTGTCCCAACACACCTGAGAAATATACTGCTCTCTCGTCAGTAATTGTGGCTTACACAGCAGCGATTCTCAGCTCAGGGATTTATGTTACTTGAAAAATCTGAACCACTGTCCTGGTCCAGACTCCTTTAACGATAATAATTGTTATTTTAGTCTGGATACAGCAATAGTGTCTTAATTGACTCTTGGGCTCCATTTCACCCTCCAACAGGTCACCAGAGGAATCGAACTCTGTTTATAGCCCTCTCTTCTTCCTGAATTGTTGACCACTCCCCTTTGCATACAGCCTAAATTCCAAACGGCGGAGTACGGCTCATGAAGCTGCACGGGCAAGCCCCAGTCTATGTGTTCAGTCTTGCGTTCCTTCACTTTCCATTACCCATTTTTGTCACACCAGATTATTTTTGTTGTCAGAAAATTCTGTTCTCTTGCTCCTAGAATAGCCTTTTTATGTCATTTCTTCTTCCTGGGATGTCACCTTTCTCAGCTTCACTTGGTTAAATCTTATTTATTCTTTAGAGCCCAGATCAAGTACTATCCCTGCAGCCTTCTTCAACTTCTCTCCCTGGCTCCACTGTGCTGTTTCTGCCTCCTCTTCCTCCCCCAACCCCAGCTCCCCCAGGGAAGTGACTGCTCTCACCATCAGTTCCCATGATTCATTTCACACTTTTTTTAGGTCAGGTGAGTCTCTGAGTATGTCTTCTGAGACTGGTGGATCCCTAAGGATGAGGATCGTGATTGTGAACGTGACCTTGGTGTACACCCACAGGAGGAAGGAAAGTAGAACAACACATGGCCGCTGCATCCAGACTGCCCCTGGGTTGCTGCTGCTCCTCTTGCTGAAACGAGCCCTGGTAGTGCAATGGTTAAAGCGATGGACTGCTAACCGAAAGCCTGTTGGTTCAAAACTACCAGTGGTTCCGCAGAAGAAAGGTGTGGCAATCTGCTTCTGTAGAGATCTGCAGCCCTGAAAACTCTATGGGGTCACTAAGAGTCGGAATCAACTCATCTCAGTGGGTTTGGTTTTTTTGTCCTCTTGCTGAACAATGGGCTTGGGCTGACCCTGCTCCCACTGCTTGGTGGTGCTAGAGCTTTGGAAAGAAATGAGAAGCTAGGAAAGATCCCATTCATCCATTTGACGGAGGGTGGATGTCAGCTAGCCAGGCAGACAGCAGTTAGTGGCCAGAGGATCTTATCTAAGTAAATGAATAGTCCCGCTCATCTTCTGGTCTTTCTTTGGCTCTGACATTGGCTGTCAGATATTTTAGGACTGGAATGGAGGACACAGAAGCAAAAGCAATTCATGTCCAGTGGCTACAACTCCTGGCAAGAGGACTAAATGGCTTCATGAATAATAATGGAACTGTGGCACTGGAAAGCTCCTTTCAAGAAAATATCTCCTTATTCTGTAGAATGACCCTAGAGTCAATAAACCTGGGCTCTAAGCAGTAGATTACAGTGATGAAGGGAGGGGAGTTCAGGAGCCAGACAGTCTCTGTTTCATCTAAGTTCCATCACTTTCTAGCTGTGTGACTTTTAACAAGTTACTTACTCTTTCTATGTCTACATTTCCTTGTGTGTGAAAGAACAGCAATAAACAGCTTGGGTAAAGTGCTTAGGACTTTGACACACAGTAAGCATTCAATAAAGCTGGCTCTTGCGATTGATTTCAGCTCTGTCACTCACTAGCTTTGTGACATTGGGCACATACTGCCTGCTATCCTACACATTCTACAGCGCTACGTCTCATCAGAAGCCCCAGCGGTGCAGTGATTGAGAGCTCAACTGCTAGCCAAAAGGTCTGCAGTTGGAATCCACCAGCGGCTCCGTGGAAACCCTATGGGGCAGTTCCACTCTGTCTTATAGGGCTGCTATATGAGCTGGAAAGTGACTTGACAGTAACAGGTTTTGTTTTTTGGTTTTAAGTCTAACTATGGTAAAACTCAGACTGGTCAGTAAGGAAGCCCGATGGGAGAAGAAAAGCTGTCCTCCATTTCCCTGACTGTGTGTGTCTGTTTCCATGCAGTGGTCTATTTGTTGTTTTAGAATGGAAGCCAAGGCCCACAACTACCTGTCACTGAATTCTCTGTCCCGCCTCTCTCTGGAGGGGCTGCCTCCTAAAGATGGCAAAAAGCTGCAGAGTGACTTGATGAGATGGCTTTAATTTTTTTGAGAAATGTTGGCAATTTGTCAAATACAGCCTCAGGTTCCTTTTCAAAATGTTTTCCCATGGGAGTCTAGCATGAGGCTTCTGTGGTTTTCAGTAAGCTGGAGAGAAGCAAGTCCCTCAGGGCTGTTTTGAAGACATACTCTTGTGCCCATATTCTCACCTCAAACTCACAGATCCCGAATGACACATTAGCCCTCCCACTCCTCATCCATCTAACTCTATTCTTCTCTATGTTCTGTGCCTTGGATCTTGGAGCCATTTTCCTTCAAGCATCCGGCCCCCAAACCTCAGTATCATCTTTTGTTCCATCTCTTCTTCCCACTCTCCTGATATCGTCCTTTCCAGTTCTGTTTCCCACGTCCCCTGGGTTCACCCACCCATTTCCCTGTCCATTGCTACCGTGCCAGGTCACACCTTCAGCATCTCCTAACCTCCTATACCTGGACTTCCGTAATAGCTTCTCATTACTCCCTGGTTTCTATCTCCTCTCAAATCCAGAGTTATCTTTCCAAAAAGCGGATAATATCACTTTTCTTCTCAAAACCCTGTGATGGCTCCTACAGTGGCGGTTTGCAATCTTTTTTTTCCAGACACATGAGTAATTTACTGCTTTCCCATCTGTGGAGCCCTGGTAGTGCAGTGGTTAACAGCTCGGCTGCTAACCGAAAGGTTGGCAGTTTGAATCCACCAGGCGCCCCTTGGAAACTCTATGGGGCAGCTCTACTCTGTCCTATAGGGTTGCTATGAGTGAGAATCCATTCGGCAACAACGGGTTCTCCCGTCTGTAAGTGGCTCACACAGCAGCCAGTCTTTGTGCAGGAATTCGTGTGACGTGAAATAGCACCCCCAGGTGATTCTGACTTGGCTCTGCAGGTAGGTCCTCTGCTGGACAGGACTTTGGGACTTTCCACTAATTTCCCAGCACCATCTGTCACGGCCACCATTGTCTCCTGTATCCATCTCACTCTCCAGTCCAACAGGTCTAAGCTTTCTCCAAGGACCTGTGCGCTTCCAAACCTCAGTGCCTCTGCTCAGGATGCAGCTTGAATGCCCTTCTTCCATTTTCTGCTGGATGAGGACTCCTCACCTGTTGATGCTACGCTCCAAGGCTCACCCTTCGGTGAGAGCCTTCTTTAATAGGCCTGTTTAGGAAGGGTCATTCCTTCCTCTGTGCCCTCCCATCAGCTTGCTTCTCTTCTCAGCCTTTACTTCTTCCTGCCTTGAATTCCGACCCATTGTTAATTGTCCACATCATTGTGTGGACTTCATATCTGGGTTAGCAGGTTTAATTATGATACAGGTTCAAGAACTGTGGCAATGAGAGGACTCTGTGTTCCAGGATGAATGTTCTGAGCTTTGCTCTCAGATAATAGTCTTTAGTACAAAAGCATGTGGGTGTTTATTTTTCTGAGGCTCAGGGTGGGTAATATGAGTTTTCAAGTAACCGTTGGTGGAGGGTGAGCTGTGGCTTTCAAAAGTTGGAGCCATAAATGGCATTAAAGGTAGAATAACAGACACTCATTTTTTTTTTTTTTTGTGCCAGTCAGAAGGAAATTCAAAGATGAGAACATGCTGTGTGCAGGGCCCTCTCTCAAAACACAGGAACTTAATTCTTATTCTGATGACCTGAGGCAGCACCACGTGATTCAAAGTGTCATTGTAATTGGATAATAATGACTGTAGCGCATTAGAAGGCTTGAAAGGTAAACTGGCATAGAGTTTTAGCCTTGTATTGATGGGGCCCTGGCAGTGCAGTGGTTAAGAGCTTGGCTGCCAATCAAAAGGTCTGCAGTTCATGTCCACCTGCTGCTCCTTGGAAACCCTATGGGGGAGCTCTACTCTGTAGTATAGGGTCGCTGTGAGTCGGAATGGACTCCACAGCAATAAGTTTGATTTTTTGGTTTAGATACATGTAAGCTGGGCTTATGAAAAATTTTGTTGTTGTAACTAAACTACAGGGATATTTTTACAAAAGATAGTAAATTTCTGATGAAACACCACACAAATATTTTATAGACAGTCATTTTGGTGTCACCCGACAGTGTCACCCAGTGTGGTTAGCACCCCCACCCTACCCTAGCGACACCACCACTGACAGATGCCTCCCAGCTTCCTCAGCCTCTCTCCGCGTCCTGGAACACATATTGTGCCAAGGCATCTCAGGGCAGAGCCCCGGGAAAACTTTTCCTGGGCGGCATCTGGCTATTTGGCAGGGCACGTTGGGTATTTGGCAGCCTCAGATGAATTCAGGGTTTCTCCGTGGCCTGGAGCGTCAGATCTCACCACTGTAGCTGACCTGCCACTGTGTGATGGGAAAACTGGGAACTCTAAGCTCGCCTTGCATATGGTCCACACCAAAGTCTGAGGTGGAGTTCATATTCTGTACTTTTTTTTTTCTTTGGACTTAAATATGCTTTGTGTGTAGTGTGTGGGGGTGTTTTGCAGCTTTTCTAACAGTGTACTGCGTGGGCTCTGACCAAAAGGAGCTCTGCAACATCAATCACAGTTATGTCAGAAAAAAATTATCACAAGAATGAAACCACGAGATCATGGTATTATCATGAGTATGCCTTGCTTTAAGTAAATCGGCCATATCAAACCCAAACTTTCCACTTTAGTAAGTTATAATGTGCTTATCTTCTTTGCAAAATTATTTGTTGGTTTATATAAAAGCAGTGGGTATTATCCTGTAATGGGACTTGAAAGCTATAGATCTTCTCCCTAGAAAAAGGCAGACTGTCTGCAAGTTTTAAACAATTCTGGTGGCTGGGTCAGAGGCCCCAGAAAGGTCGTTCCTGAATCCCCTGGTGAATCATAGGCCCCCAGTTAGGAACCTATATTTGAGAGCCATTTCACCTGGGTCACTTGATATGGGATTGGATTTCTTTTTATTGCTTAAAAATAAGAGTGTAATAATTTCACCAGGCAATGAACACAAGCACTGCACAAAGAAGGCTCACTTGTGTTCTAAGAGCCCCTGGAAATCAAGTGGAAATTTGCTTTCACATTTAGCTTTCACACTTTACATTGTTAACAGGAAAAATGTGTGTACCTCTCCACGCCGCTCAATTTCCATTTGTGTTTCCGGGATACCAGTAATCCTCCTCCCCAAGCTGCCTGAAAAAGGAAGATCATATAAGGAAAAAGGTTGACTAGGTTTCTATAGTTTGGTGTCTTCTAGAACACAGAGTATCTTGCAGAGTGAAAATTACTTTCTTGACCCTACCCCACCTTCTTCTAGCGTCAGACCTCCTAAGTTTATATTGGAGGGCTATCTTAAGGTCTCAGACTCCACCGCTCATTTATAGGAATGTAAGGAGCCAAATTTGAAGCACACTCCCTCAGTCTACAAGAGAAGGAGAAAATGTTCCCCCCCAACTCACCACTACCACCCTTAGTCCCAGTGAAGCTCATGTTCTCGGAATAAGGAACCATATGTTCTCCACACTTAAGAAAAAAAGAATTTTTTTTCTTTTTTTTAAGGGTAGAGAAGATGGGCTGGGGACCCATTAAACAGCTTCCAAGTTGTAAGGAAAAACCCTTTTGAGAAGTCTGGATGATTCCAGAGGGATAAAAAAAAAAAAAGAGGGATAGAACAGCTTAACAACCCTATTTTACTGATGTGTAATATTGGACAAGAGAATTCCTCTGTCCAAGAAAAGCAAACAGGAAAGATTCATCATACTAGTCAATTCGCTGCGGTATTAGAACAACAACAACAAAAAACCCAGTGCCCTCGAGTCGATAGAACATGCCCCTTAAAAGTCTACTCAAGTTTGAAGATCTGAATTGGTGTAGTAATCTTTGCAAAGAAGATGTCAAGATGGTGTCTAATTTGAAAATGTTGACATTCTTTACTGTGTGTGTGAAAATCATCCTGGGATATTTTTTAAAGAAAAAAAAAAAAACTGTTAAGGTTTAATTGTGTGTCTCTTTGTTGTCATTTCCATTTTTTTACACTTTGAAAAATGATCCAGTTTTCAAAATGTGTAATATTTTACGATTATTTTCTAATTTAATTATAGAGTGTATAAATATTAAACATTAAATCTAATAAGAATAAGTGGTAAATGTGATATATTTCAAACAAAAGTTAAACCAATCAGTTAAAAGGTTCCCCAGCTCTAATTTAAGTAGGAAGCCTTGGGGAGAGATCACAGCATCTGCTGGCATAGGACACGCAGACATTCTTATTTTTAACATTGTTAGAGTAATCAGCTCCCTGAAACAGCTAGCAAGATTTAGCAGGCTTCTCAGTTCTAAAACCTAGGTCACTGATGGTAGTTGAGGTATTCAACCTTTTGGGTCCTTCGTGTCTTCATGTGTAAAGTGAAGGGGTCTCTGGTAGCCTAATGAACAACTCACACTGTTAATCAGGGAAGGAAAAGAAGATAGGTAATTGCTATGTAGGATAACTCTGGAATAATGGAAACCTACCTAGGTTAGCCTGAAGAAGTTTTCTGCTTCTAAAAAAAAGCTAGAGAGGGGATTAATTTGGTCTGAGTACTTATTATAAAGCTGAAATGACCTATGCTGGTGCTACTCAAAGTGCTACCCGACAACAGCATGAGGATCTTGCACCAAAATGTCAATCAATTTATGGCTTCCTTCATTGAGAAAGTCTTGTAACGAAAAAAAGTCAGCTAAACCAAACACCGTGCTTAGTAATGGCCTGGCACAAGCTCCTTATTTCATCATAGATTAAAAGAGTTTACAGATGGCAGCTGATCTTTGAAACACACTTGGAGTAATACTGATCTAAACTTCAATCCATTCAATTCATTCTTCTAAAAATTGACATGTTTTTTCATATGAAAATGTTTTGAGGGGTACAATTCCATTATTTTTTGGTGTGACTAAGCCTGGAGTCAAAACATCTCAAATACAATTTATCGTCTCAGCTGATCAAGCTCATTGATGATTAGAAATGTGGTTCAGATTTCCTAGCAAGCTGTCAAGCCTGCTTTCGTCTTTAAACATATGAATACCTGACTTGAGTCTGAGACTTTTATCTTCTAGCTTTCCTGTATAAATGCATCATCTTTTTACTTTTTTGATCATTCTTGCAAGTGTGTGAATGTATGTTTATGTCAGCTGTATTCCTTCATGGATGTTTATGGCTCAATGAGTTGAGAACTAAGTGCACAGCTCATGTACTGGTCACAAAAATAAAAATATCAACATGTTGGGTACATTAAGGCATAATCAGCCTCCAACTGCTTCCTGTGAATGCTGTGTACTGTGTGAGTTGTGCACTACTTTGCCTCTGCAATCCTTAAAACTTAAATGTCACCATTCTGAAAATAAGCTCATAAAAGAAAAAAAATTCATTCTCTGATCCTCAGATGAAAAATGTGCAAGAATATTTTAATGGCCAGCCCCTAGTGGGATACTTACATCCACATGCATCCAGATGTTATATTTTTTGCAAATGTCAGCAATAGCTAAGAGGGGATCGAACGCTCCATACACGGTGGTTCCAGCAGTGGCGCTCACAAGGAAAGGAACAAATCCCTACACAAAGGAGAAAGCCCCCCAGAAGGTCAAACAGTGGCTCAAGGATTCTTTTAAAAATCTGATGAAAACAATGGAAATTCTTCTCCTACCATATGCATCTGCATTTTTGGAACAATCAGAAAGTTTATGGACACCCCGGAGCTTGGTAGGTCCCCACATGGTGCCAATGGTCTGTGTCCAAGTACAAACCTAAAGGTTGGCGGTTTGAACCCACCCAGAAGTATCACGGAAAAAAGCCTTGGGGGTCTGCTTCCTTAAGATTACAGCCAAGAAAACCCTATGTGGCAGCTCTACTTTGTAACCCACGGGGTTGCTATGAGTCGGAAGCAACTTGATGGCACAGTGGTCTGATTTTTGCGCTTGGAACCCATTGGAATCTGTGTGCACTCTCCAGGACCTGCATTCCCTGGTCCATTCTGGTGGCCTTGCCAGTTGGCTTATGAGAATAGACACTGGGGTTCTCGGGAGGGGCCTTCCCAAACATAAAGGTGAGCAAACTTTGTGGTACCCACCATCATTTATATATTCTAGGTAGATTTCCTGACCTTTTTTTTTTCCTTTGCAAACTTTCTAGTTCTCCTTATTCACAACAGAAAATCTGAGCCTAATAAACTGCCTAGAATGAACAGGCAAGAGAACAAAAAGAAAGACCTCTGATCAACCCATTATTCTTCTTTGGAAAATCCTCTGATAATTTATTTGCAGTCTTAGAGGGGAGGGTAGATATGGGGCCACATAATTAGCCATGGCTTTTATTCCAAGTAGTCCTCAGTCTGTCTTGTCAAGGCACAATGAAAATCGATTGAAATAACAGGCTGCTGCTGAAAGAAGGCAGAATTTCACAAACAGGATGAATCTGGTTACAGCCTGACTCGGAATGCGACATGATGAGGTTACAGCATGAGTCTTTAGGTGGCAGCAAAGGTTTAATCTTGTGGTTTATTTTTCTAGCAGCAGTTCTAGCACAAGAACCAGGGAAACTTTCCTATTGTCACTTTGCAGAAAAATGGCATATGAAAATAGGTAATTATTCCTGAGTTCATAATAATCAAATGCATGCATTATGCCAAGGAACTGTGGGTTATACTATCAAGAGTTAAACTAAGAGAGTTCTAAAAACAAACTCTGGTTTGTGAGACATCGGGGATGTAAACGAGTTCCTAGAGCTTTGTGGGAATCTTTGACAGGTCTTTAGAAGTTGTTACTTCCAAAAAGAGTTCTGTGCTTCCTGCAAACCAAGATATTTGGAGAGCCAATCATATCAGCCTGCATCTAGGCAGGAAAAGCTGGTCCCTTTAAAAAAACTATACATCAGAGACTCACAAACTGTATTAGCATTAGGATATTTGCCACTTGTGAAAATTATCTTTCAAATGCAGGTCTGTTTAATGCTAACCCTCAAAACATCAGGAAGACACATGCCTTGGAAACTCCTGTAGTATCTCTGTATATATTATTTATTTAGCAGCTTAGACCTTTCCAAAGCACAGCCTGTAACTCAGAGAAATAAATCATGATAGGATGCAAAACTCCATGCTCTCCTGAAAGGTGGGAGGTTGAGGTTTGGATGCTATTTTTAACATGAAACCAAAGTGTGTTTCTCTACTGGGTGGAAATAGAAGTATGTATTCCCAGCTTGTTAGGGCTGATAAAACCCCCTTCCTCCCCGTTCTCCCTCCCACGCACTTACTTTTTGTTTGGCTTCAAGGATCCTTCTTTCAAGATCAGATGGGATCATTTTCCCTCTAAAAGAAAAAATAAATATATTACAGGTTTGTTTGGAAGAATTTACTGTGCTGCCTTTGCAACGTAAGCAGTCACAGGGGAGTAAAAGTCCAGCCCTAAACAGTAGAGAATAATGGTCAGTTAAAGCAACTCCTTGGCTATTTCCAGCAAGAAATGTATTCACATCCCTGAATGATGCTTGGCTATAATATACACCACGTTTATGCAACTCCTAACCACGCTGTGCTGTTATCTTGTTGAACAGCCACAAGGTCCCTCTACTTTGCTCAGAGTCTGCTTTTTAAGTCATCCACGTAATTCCACTAAAATAAGCCTGATTTGGAGCGAGATCTTTGGCAACGAATGGGGGAGTACACATTTGTCTTCCAGGGCTTCTAATGAATGGAACTGCAATTTCACACACAGACACAAAGCCAAGAAGAGAGTAATCCATTCTGCCACCCTGATCTTGAAACCGTTGAATGAAAATATTAAGTCAAAAAGCTACCTAATTATATTCTAAGGGCTAAAAACATAAAGCAGGCCAAGAACTCATGGGCTCAAACTCAAACAGTTATATAGACAGGCATCCTAAAAAGAAATATCCCCAAATGTTTCTTTCTTAAGATAAAAACAAGATAATACTTGGCTTACAATAAAAACCTTGTTAGATGTTGTTAGTTGCCATCAAGTTGGCTCTAACTCACGGCAACCCTAGGCACAAGAGGATGAAATATTGCCTGGTCCTACCTTATTCTCACAATAGCCAGGATGCTCAAGTCCAGTTTTTGTTTCTGGCTTTGTCTGTATTTTGAGTGCCTTCCTACTTCGGGGGCTCACCTCCCAGCACTCTATCTGAGAATGTTCTATTGTAATCCACAGGGTTTTCATTTGCTGATTTTTGGAGTAGGTCACCAGGCTTTTCTTCCTAGACTGTCTTAGTCTGGAAGCTCTGCTGAAACCTGTCCACCATGGGCGACCCTGCTGGTATTTGAAATATCAGTGGCATAGCTTCCAGCATCATAGTAACATGAAAGCCACCACGGTATGGCAAACTGACAGACAGGTATTGGACAAAAACTCTACTTTTATAATAATCAGAAATACTAATTTCTACCAGAAACAATTGCTGTTTATAGAAGAGTAGGCCAATTAATATCAGTAGATACGTGATCTTGGTCAAGTTACTTAACTTCCCTGTAAAATAACTATACTAATGTCACTTATATAGTTATTATGAGGGTTAAATGCATTAATAAATGCAAAATGACTTAAAAAGTGCTTCGGATATGGTAAGCCAAATGTTGGGTTTCATTGTTGAGATTGTTATTAGACATTGTGACATTGTAATATTTTCATCCCAAGACTTTGGGGGAAAAAGAGGCAAAGGATAGACCAGGGTAGTTGCATGGTACTGGTCGCTGTTGTTAGCTGCTATTGAGTCAGTTTGGCCTCATGGTGACCCCACGTATGCAGAGCAGAACTGCTCCGTAGGGTTTTCAAGGCTGTGACCTTTCGGATGCAAATGACCAGGCCTGTCTTCCAGGTGACTCTGGGTGGGTTCTAACTGCCAACTTTTTAGCCAGTAGTCCAGTGTTTAACAATTTGTGCCACCTAGTGAGAAATTGTGTAAAGCAAAATAGCTCTCTGACAGTAAAAAGATCAGTGTTTGCCAGGGGTTCAGCGGAGAGGGGAAACGAGGACTAGGTGGAGGACAGGGCATTTTCAGGGCAGATTCTGTTAACGGTGGACACATGACATTTCTATCTAAGTTCTCAAAAGGCAATTTGGAAAAATAAATTATGGGGAAGGAAGCTGTCACAATGAGCTGTTGGGGGATGCTACTGGCTGGCATTTAGCGAGCAATGAGTGGGGTTCTGACATCCGAGTCACCCACCAGCACAACAGTATGTTTGACCCGGTGATTGCAGACACAGAGCAAGCACTGGGCGACCTCACTACATCTGCTAGGGCAGTCTTGCCTAAGCTTTTCATATTGAGATATGCTACTTTATTAAAAATTACTTTTCTAACTTTCCTCCATTTTTCTAGCTTGGACATTATGTAGTAAAAGCAGGTAAGTTACATTTTGTATGATTTTCATTTCAGGGTAATAAAGGCGGTATTACAAAACAGTTGTAATATAAAGCGGACGTGAGGTCTCCAAGCATCGAGAAAGCGAAGCTATTTTCCAAAGAAAGGCAGTTACAACGCCATTACCTGGGCACAGTAACTGACAAGTTACTAGTGATTAGTTTGTCAGGCTGAAATGCAACAAAGGACGCTAAAGTTACATTTACTGTGGAAGGGTATGGACTCAAATTCAGAGCAGCTCACTGCTTAAGAACTTCAGTTGAGATGTACCCCTCACAGGGGAGACTATGGGACCCTTCCAGGAGGTAGGGTGGTAGAGTTGGGAAAGTTGCCCCAGAGGGCATCTCACTCCCTACATTTTCCCAACACTTCACAGCTTTGCCTTGGGACATCCCCTAAAGCAATGATTTTAGGCTACGCTACAAAACTTTGAAGGAGCCCTGGTGGCGCAGTGGTTAATCACTTGGCTGCTAACTGAAAGAAAGGTCAGTGGTTTGAGCCCGCCAGCTGCTCTGTAGGAGAAAAGACCTGGTGATCTGCTCCTATAAAGATTACAGTCTTGGAAACCCTGTGGGGCAGTTCTGCCCTGTCCTGCAGGGTCACTATGAGTCTGAATTGACTTGATAGCAACTCGTTATAAAACCGGCTCTAGCCCTAATATAAACAAAATGTTCACATGTCAAAGAAAATTCGGGGTAGTATATTTATCTTTTAAATAAAGTTTCAAGCTCATTAAAATTGCCATAGTATTTTTTATAGGTAAACATGAAAACTGAGAAAGAGAATTCTTAGAACTTGTTCTGAGACCCCTGAATTTTAAAGAGAATGGTATAGACCAGGCCAGCTTTTCATTTTGTTATACATGACGTCACTACGAGTCGGAGTTGACTCGACGGCACCTAACGACAACAACCACAAGCTAAACACCTCTGCCTTGGAGAATTTTGGGAAGACTAGCTTGACAATCACTATTTGTTCATCTAAACATAAAAATATCTGGACATTTTGTGAAGCATAAAGCAATATGCTGTCACCAAGAAGGCACAGATCAGGGCACATAATTGTCAAGGACTCAAGATCTGATTCTAGTCTAACCCTCTCATTTTCTACATGAGGAAATGGGTCAAGAGAGGTGTAGTGACTGCTCAAGATCAAATGCTGGTAAAAGACCAGGCTGTAACTAAGTATAAAAATGTCAAGCTTCCAAAACAACTTCTAAGGGACCAAATACAGAGGAAACCTACCTTGAAAGGGTAGGCTCTTTTAAGATTAAAAAAAAAAAAAAAACCTGAAGCCAGTGCCACTGAGTCAATTCCGATCAATAGGAACGCAATAGGACAGAACAGAACTGCCCCACAGGGTTTCCAAGGCTGTAAATCTTTACGGAAGCTGTCTGTCACAACTTTCTCCTGCCAAGCAGCTGGTGGGTTTGAACCACTGACCTTTCTGTTAGCAGCTGAGCTCTCAACCACTGTGCTACCATATAATTATTTTAAGGCAATATCTGGCTTTCATGGATCAGAGGTATCATTCAAGCCCGGCTGGAAAACTAATATATGGTCTGTGCCATTTCCATACCAGTGAGTTTGGGGCAAGGAGAAGGGAGGAGGCTTGTCAAATAATCAACTCCAAATGTTCACTTCTCTTCCTGAGTGGAAAGAGATGGTTGTGGCTTTTGACAGGGAGGGCGTTCATCTTTCCTAGGGTGTTCTGTTTTCTCTAGATCCTATTTGTTTTGTTCACGTATGAACCCAGAGCTGAGCACACTGCAGGTGGCAGATAAATATTCCTTGGATATGTGCGGCTAAAAGGCAGACGTTTAACCCTAGGATGACGTAAATATATTTACCTTACTTTAACGTTTGGCCAGACAGCTAGTATGGGAGTTTCTGGGGACAAAAACTTTAATCTATGTTGGAATTGATTGAATTGCTTTAGAACAATGCTTCTTAAAATTTAGTCTGCTTGAGTTATCTGTGTACTTATTTAAAATACACTCTTTGAGCTTGCTCCTAGGGATTTGATTCAGTAGGTCAGATATCAAACCAAACCAAACCAAACCAGTTGCTGTTGAGTTGATTCCAACTCATTGTGACCCCGTGTGTGTCAGAGTAGAATTGTCCTCCATAGGGTTTCTAATGGCTGATTTTTTTGGAAAGTAGATCCCCAGGCCTTTCTTCCCAGGTGCCTCTGTTCAGATTTGAACTGCCAATCTTCCAATTAGCAGCCAAGCACTTAACTCTTGGCACCACCCAGGGACTCCTAGGTTGGTATGTTATTGTTGGTTGCTATTGAGTTGATTCTGACCATGGTGACCCCATGTATTACAGAGTAGAACTGCTCCCTAGGGTTTTCTTGGCTGTAATCACAATGGAAACCAATCAACAGGACTTTTCTTCCAGGTTTGAACCAACCTTTATGTTAGCAGTTGAGTGCAAACCACTTGCACCACCTACGGACCTACTTCTGTATAAACCAGAAACCAAACCCGTTGCCGTCAAGTCAATTCCAACTCATAGCCACCTTATAGGACAAAGCAGAATTGCCTAATAACGTTTCCAGGCTGCAATCTTTATGGAAGCAGTTGTGGAGCGGCTGGTGGGTTTGGACAATGACCTTTCGGTTGGCAGCTAAGTGAGCACTTCACTACTGTGCCACCAGGGCTCCTTTAGGCCTGTATAACCCCTTGGAAAAGCTCAGTCAGAGCAAGGACAGGGGCCTACTGAGGATCAAACCATCAATTACTCATATGCAAGTTCAAGTTGAAACTGAAGAAAATTTGAACAAGTCCACCAGGCCCAAAGTAAGACCTTGAGTATATCCCACCTGAATTTAGAAACCATCTCAACAATAGATCTGACATGCTGAACACTGATGACTGAAGATCAGATGAGTTGTGGAATGACATCAAGGACATCATGCATGAAGAAAGAAAGAGGCCATTAAAATCACAGGAGAGAAAGAGAAGACCTAACTAGATGTCAGAAGAGACTCTGAAACTTGCTCTTGAACATCGAGTAGCTAAAGCAAAAGGAAAAAATTCTGAAGTAAAAGTTCTGAACAGAATATTTCAAAGGGTGCCTTGAGAAGACAAAGTAAAGTATTACGATGACATGTGCAAAGACTTGGAAATAGAAAACCAAAAGGGAAGAGCATGCTCAGAATTTCTCAAGCTGAAAGAACTGAACAAAAAATTCAAGACTCGAGTTGTAATACTGAAGGATTCTACAGAGAAAATATTAAATGACACAGGAAATATCAAAAGAACATGGAAGGAATACACAGAGTCACTATACCAAAAATAATTGGTTGATGCTCAACCATTTCAGGAGGTAACATATGATCAGGAACCGATGGTACTGAAGGAAGAAGTCCAAGCTGCACTGAAGGCACTGGCAAAAAACAAGACGGAATACCAATTGAGATGTTTCAACAAACGGATGCAGCACTGGAAGTGCTCTCTCGTCTAATGCCAAGAAATTTAGAAGACAGCTACTTGGCCCACTGACTGTAAGAGATCCATATTTATGCCTATTCCCAAGCAAGGTGATCCAACCGAATGTGGAAATTATCGAACAATATCATTAATATCACAGCAAGCAAAATTTTGCTGAAGGTCAGTCAAAAATGGCTGCAGAAGTACATGGACAGGGAACTGTCAGAAATTCAAGCTGGATTTAGAAGAGGACATGGAACCAGGGATGTCATTCCTGATGTCAGATGGATCCTGGCTGAAAGCAGTGAATATCAGAAGGATGTTTACCTGTGTTTTATTGACTATGCTAAGGCATTTGACTTATGGATAACATTGCAGAGGATGGGAATACCAGAACATTTATTGTGCTCATGAGGAATCTGTACATGGATCAAGAGGCCGTCGTTTGAACAAAACAAGGAGATACTGCATGGTTTAAAGTCAGGAAAGGTGTATGTCAGGGCTATATCCTTTCACCATATCTATTCAATCTATATGCCGAGAAAAAATCAGAAAAGCTAGAATACATGAAGAAGAATGGGGCATCAGGATTAGAAGACTCATTAACAACCTGCAATATGCAGATGAAACAACCTTGCCCTTGCTGAAAACAAAGAAGACTTGAAGCACTTAGTAATGATCAAAGACCACAGCCTTCAGTATGGATTAGACCTTGAAATAAAGAAAACAAAAATCCTTGCAACTGGACCAATAAGCAACATCATGATAAATGGAGAAAAGATTGAAGTTGTCAAGGATTTCATTTTACTTGGATCCACAATCAACCCCATGGAAGCAGCAGGCAAGAAATCAAAAGACACATTGCCTTGGGCAAATCTGCTGTAAAAGACTTCTTTAAAGTGTTGAAAAGCAAAGATGTCACCTTGAGGACTAAGGTATGCCTGACCCAAGCCATGGTGTTTTCTATCACCTTCAGAAGACCAAAGAAGAATTGGTGCCTTTGAATTGTGATGTTGCCGAAGAATACTGAATATACCATGGACTGCCAAAAGAATGAACGAATCTGTCTTGGAAGAAGTACAACCAGAATGCTCCTTAGAAGCAAAGATGGCGAGACTACGTCTCACACACTTTGGAGATATTATCAGGAGGGATCAGTCCCTGCAGAAGGACATCATGCTTGGCAAAGTAGAGGGTCAATGAAAAAGAGGAAGACCCACTAAGAGACGGACTGACACAGTGGCTGCAACAATGGGCTCAAGCATAGTAACAACTGTGAGGATGGCGCAGGACCGGGCAATGTTTCATTCTGTTGTGCCTAGGGTCGGTATGAGTTGAAACTAACTCAATGGCACCTAACAACAACAACAACCCATTGCTGTTGAGTCGATTCCGATTTATAGCAACCCCATGTGTCCGAGTAGAACTGCTCCACAGGGTTTTCAAGGCTGTGACCTTTTGAAGCAGATTGCCAGGCCTGTCTTCCAAGGTGCCTCTATTAGTGGGTTCAAACTGCCAACATTTTGGCCAGTAGTGAAGTGCTTAGCTGTTTGGGCTACCCAGGGACTCCTTTATTGAGCCTTACTACGTGCCCAACACTGTTCTAGTGCAGCGGTGCCAGGGTCAACAAAACTGTCTCTGCTGTCCAGGGGTTACATGCAAGACAAACAATACAGCAAATAGACAATGATGCATAGGAATCAGCATTGCTAACAGGCACCCTCAAGAGATTCTGATGCAGGTAGACCCAGAGCCACACATTGAGAAACACTGCTTGAGAAATGGAAATTTTAGACTGGTAGGTATTTGAATAATTGTGTAAAATGCTAGCCAAGTACTTATTTTCAAATGACCCCTGGTTTTGAGCCAACGTGGCTCTACGGCAGCGAGCAGAAGGAGATGCAGATGTGCCTGCCTGCCCGTATGCTGCAGGGCGAGAGCACTGGTCGACAACAGTAGGCTCCTTTGAGAACTGGAAGCTGTCTGGCCAGGCCTGGCTTTCCAGGACCAGCATCTCTTGGCGCGTAGGAGGCATCCTCCATGTCTGGCCTGAAAGTATTTCTATAGCAATAGCATATATCTCTAATAATTCCTCATCCAGTTTTTAAGCTCACAATTAAGGAGTAAGTGATGCTTTGTAATGCTCCTCTCTGTTAATTGTTGGTGTTTAAGACTGCTACTAAAGTGAGGACTGTTGAATCTGACTGCTGCTTTTGATGCGGCTGTTTGGCACTGAAATTCCTGATCAGCAATAGCCTTTAAAAACTCATATGATGCTATGTTGTTGTTGTTGTTGTTGTTGTGAGTGCCTGCAAGTGGATGCCAACTCATAGTGACCCCATAGGAAGAGTAGAACTGCCCCATGGGTTTCAAAGGTTGTAATCTTTACGGAAGCAGACTGCCACATCTTTCTCCCACAGAGCAGCTGGTGGATTTGAACTGCTGACCTTTCAGTTAGCAGCCAAATGCTTTAACCACGGTATCACCAGGGCTCCTATATGATGCTACAGTGGCCAACAACTCCATTAAGTTGCCTGGGCAAAAATCCCACAAAGCCATGCAGAACTGCCGGAAGGAAAGAGGTTCTCTTTGTAGAAAGAAGGAAAAAGACACCATGGACCTTGGGCCCAGATTCGTAGCTATATTCCTATGACACTCAGGCATAACAGCCATTGTGGGGATGGCGCAGGACGGGGCAGTGTTTTGCTCCATTGTGCATAGGGTTGCTGAGTCGGAGCCAACCCGATGGCACCTAACAACAACAACCATTACTGTTAATAGCAACACCACCAGCAGCAATAATGAATCACCAGTTTTAGAAGCAGTAACTGCTCTATGCTTTACTACATGATTCCTGCTCTTCCCTCCCATCCCATAAGAGTTACTATTGTTCTTACTTTGTAGATAAGAAAACTGAAACTTGGAGGAGCCTCAGTCGAACGTGGTTAAAAGCCTGGAATGCAGAGACAGAATAGCTGCTTTCCTGCACTAGCTGTGCACACTTGAAGAATTAAGTTCCTCCTTTTACTCATTTTTAAAATGATAATAATAGTACCTGCTTCACAAAGTTTACATGAGGATTAAATGAGGTAGTTGGTATAACATACTAAGAATAAAAATTTGCCCAGCATATGGTAACCATTCAGTGCATGTTTTTTTTTTTTTTAAAAAAAGACCAGTTGGTGCCAAGTCAATTCTGGCTCATGACGACCCCATGTGTTTCAGAGTAGAACTGTGCTCCATAGGGTTTTCAAGATTATGACCTTTTGGAAGCAGATTGTCAGGCCTTTCTTCCGACGTGCCTCTGGGTTGGTTCTAATCACCACCATTTTGGTTAGCAGTGGAGCATGTAACCATTTACACCACCCAGGGACTCCCAGTACATGTTAGATACTCTTATTGTTGTTATTAGCTGTGTTGTTGCCTTAGTTGCCATCAAGTCAATTCCAGCTCATGGTGACCCAATGTGTGTAGAGTAGGATGGCTCCAAAGGGTTTTCAAGGCCGTGACCTGTCTTGCCAGACCTGTCTTCTGAGGTGCCTCTGAGTGGGTTTGACCAGCCAGGTTTTCAGACAGTAAAAACCAAACCTGTTGCCGTTGAGTCAATTTCAAATCATGGCAACCATACAGGACAAAGTAGAACGGCCCCAAAGAGTTTCCAAGGGGCGCCTGGTAGATTTGAACAGCTGACCTTTGGTTAGCAGCTGTAGCTCTTAACCACTACACCACCAGGGCTTCCTTTTAACTAGTAATGCTTTATGATTTGTGCCACCCAGGGACTCCTAACTGCAGTATTACGTGATTTGTAGGATGTCATACAGCTGGTAGAGGGCAGAGTCAAATTTCAAACCTAGAGCTGTGTGACATCAGAATTCAGGCTCTTAGCACTGTACAACAAATGCCTTCCTGAAGCATTTATGGGGCTTAAACAAAGTGCCTACTACTCTGACTTAACAAGGAGTTTTCCAGGTTGAGTTCTAAAATTGTAATGATACATGTGATATTTTCACTATGGTTTTCAGGAAACTCCCTGAACTGAGTAGTTCCTTGACCCCAATTTTTTTTTTTTTTTGCTATTAGCACTGGCTATTAAAATAAGAAAAACATCTAACCTCCTCTGTCTTGGGATGATATTGTTTTTCCTAGTATAACACCCGAATGCTACAGGAGTAACAGAAACTTGCTAGTTTTGGTATGCTTGACTAGTAGTGCTGAACAAAATTATGTCTCTAACATAGACTGCAATATAAAGATAGCAAGGGAGTTCATGGACTCAAGTGAATTTTCAAATTGCCCAGATACTATATGGTGACTTGAGAAATTACACAGACTGACTTGGGGAAAAAATTGTCAAAGGAACTGCAGAGCAGCAGTAAAAACTACCGAAGAGATGCCCCTGGGGAATAAGAGTTCTGTGTGTCATCATTGCTGCTGCAAATGTGGATAATCTTTCTTAGGAAAGGCCCCTAAGAAAATCTAACAAAAGTCAAAACAGATAATTTAGGAATTATCTGTATTACACAACCTCTTGGAAGCTCTTGAGCACCAGAAGAAAGCAAATAATAAAAATTAGAGCAGAATTAAATGAAATAGAGAATAGAAAAACAACTGCAAGAGTTAACAAGACCAAAAACTGGTTCTTTGAAAAGATCAACAAAATCAATAAACCACTGGTGAAAGTGACAGAAGAAAAATAGCAGAGGAAGCAAATAGCCCAAATAAGAAATGAGATGGGTGCTATCACAACAGACTCAACCAAAATTAAAAGAATCATAACAGAATACTATGAAAAATTGTACTACAACAAATTTGAAAACCTAGAGGAAATGGACAAATTTCTAGAAACATACTACCTACCTAAACTAACACAAATGAAGGTAGAACTAAATAAACCTATGACAAAAGAAGAGTTTGAAAAGGTAATTAACCCCCCCCGCCCCCGCCCCCCACACACAAACACACACACACAAAAGCCCTGGCCTTGACAGCTTCACTGGAGAACTCTGCCAGACTTTCAGAGGAGAGTTAACACCACTACTACTAAAGGTATTTCAGAGCATAGAAAAGTGTGGAACATTCCCAAACTCATTCTATGAAGCCAGCATATCCCTGATACCAAAACCAGGTAAAGACACCACAAAAAAGAAAACTGCAGACCAATATCCCTCATGAACTTAGACACAAAAATCCTCAACAAGACTGGAACACTTATACACTGCTGGTGGGAATGTAAAATGGTACAACCACTTTGGAAATTGATTTGGCACTTCCTTCAAAAGCTAGAAATAGAACTACCCTAGGATCCAGCAATCCCACTCCTTGGGATATATCCTAGAGAAATAAGAGCATTTACACCAAAAGATAATGCACACCCACATGTTCACTGCAGCACTGTTTACAATAGCAAAAAGATGGAAGCAACCAAGGTGCCTATCTACAGATGAATGGGTAAATAAATTATGGTATATTCACACAACGGAATACTATGCATCCATAAAGAACAATGATGAATCTGTGAAACGTTTCATAACATGGAGGAATCTGGAAGGCATTAGGGTGAGTGAAATTAGTCAGTTGCAAAAGTACAAATATTGTATAAGACTACTATTATAAGAACTCAAGGAATAGTTTAAACAGAGAAGAAAATATTCTTTGATGGTTAAGAGAGAGGGGAGGGAGGGAGGGAGAGGGGTATTCGCTAATTAGATAGTAGACAACTGTTTCAGGTAAAGGGAAAGATAACACACAATATAGGAGAGGTCAGCACAATTGGACTAAACCAAAAGCAAAGAAGTTTCCTGAATAAACTGAATGCTTCGAAGGCCAGAGTAGCAGGGGTGGGGATTTGGGGACCATAGTTTCAGGGAACATCTAGGTCAACTGGATAAAATCTATTAAGAAAACATTCTGCATCCCACTTTGGTGAGTGGCGTCTGGGGTCTTAAATGCTAGCAAGCGGCCAACTAAAATGCATCAATTGGTCTCAATTCACCTGGAGCAAAGGAGAATGAAAAACACCAAATACACAAGGTAATTATGAGCCCAAGAGACAGAAAACCAAAAAAAAAAAAGACCAAACCCGTTGCCATTGAGTCGATTCCGACTCATAGGGACCCTATAGGACAGAGTATAACTGTCCCACGGAGTTTCAAGGAGCACCTGGTGGATTCAAACTTTCGACCTTTTGGCTAGCAGCTGTAGCACTTAACCTCTATGCCACCAGGGTTTCCAAGAGACAGAAAGGGCCACATAAATCAGAGACTACATCAGTCTGAGACCAGAAGAACTAGAAGGTGCCCAGCTACAACCGATGACTGCCCTGACAGGGAACACAATAGAGAATCCCTGAGGTAGCAGGAAAGCAGTGGAATGCAGACCTCAAATTCTCATAAAAAGACCAGACTTAATGGTCTGATTGAAACTAGAAGGACCCTGGAGGTCATGGTCTCTCTCTGTTAGCCCATGACAGGAACCATTCCCAAAACCAACTCTCAAACAGGGATTGGACTGGACTATAAGGTAGAAAATGATACTGATGAGGAGTGAGCTTCCTGGTTCAAGCAGACATATGAGACTATGTGGGCTGCCCCTATCTGGAGGGAAGATGAGAAGGCACAGGGGGACAGAAGCTGGCTGAATGGATGTGGGAATAAAAGGTACAGAGAAGGAGAGTGGGGTCTCATTAGGGGGAGAGAAACGAGTAGTATATAGCAAGGGGTATATAAGGTTTTGTGTAAAGATTTGTAAACTTTCACTTAAGGCGCAATAAAAATTGAAAAAAAGAAAATGCTCTGCATTCCACTCTGGTGAGTGGTGTCTGGAGCCTTAAAAGCTTGTGAGCGGCCAGCTAAGATGCATCAATTGGTCCCAACCCACTTGAAGCAAAGGTGAATGAAGAACACCAGAGGCACAAGGAAAATATTAGCCCAAGAGACAAAACAGACACATAAACCACAGACTCCATCAGCCTGAGACCAGAACTAGATGGTGCCTGGCTATCACCGATGAATTCCCTGACAGGGAACATAACAGGTCCTTGACCACGGAGGAGGAAAACGTGGGGCAGAACTCAAAGTTACATAAAAAGACCAGACCTAATGATCGCACCAAAACTGGAGGAGCCCCCAAAGCCATGGCCCCCAGATGCTTTGTTAACCCAAAATTAAAACCATTCCCAAAGCCCACTCTTCAGACGAAGATTAGACTGGACTATAAAACATAAAATAATACTCGTGAAGAGCAGGCTTCTTAGTTAAAGCAGGTAACCCAGTGCCATAGAGTCAATTCCAAATGGGTAGCTCCTGTCTGGAGGCAGGATGAGAAGGCAGGAAGCGACAGGAGCTGGTTGGATGAACGTGGGAAACCTGGAGTGGAAAGGGGGGAGTGTGCTGTCACATTATAGGGATTGCAACTAGTGTCATGTAACAATATGTGTGTAAATGTTTGTATGAGATATTAACTTGAGCTGGAAACTTTCACCTAAAGCACAACAAAAAATTTTTTTTTAAAAAAGGAAATTAATAAAAAAAAAAAAAAAACCCTCAACAAAATTCTAGTCAACAGAATTCAATAACTTATCAAAATAATAATTCACCATGACCAAGTGGGATTCATACCAGGTATGCAGGAATGATTCAACATTAGAAAATCAATATAATCCATCACATAAATAAAACAAAAGACAAGAACCACATGATCTTGTCAATTGATGTAGAAAAGCCATTTGACAAAGTCCAACACCCATTCATGACAAAAACTGGCAGCAAAATAGGAATAGAAGGAAAATTTCTCAACATAAAAAAGGACATTTTTACAAAGCCAACAGCCAACATCATCCTAAATGGAGAGCCTGAAAGCATTCCCCGTGAAAACGGGAACCAGACGAGGATGCCCCTTATCACCGTTCTTATTCAACATTGTGTTGGAGGTCCTAGCCAGAGCAATTAGGCTAGAAAAAGAAATAAAGGGCATCCAGGTTGGTAAGGAAGAAGTAAAAGTATCTCTATTTACAGATGACATGATCCTATACACAGAAAACCCTAAGGAATCCTGCAGAAAACTACTGAAACTAATAGAAGAGTTCAGCAGATATGAGGATACAAGATAAATATACAAAAATCAGTTGGATTCCTCTACACCAACAAAAAGAACTTCGAGGAGGAAATCACCACATCAATACCATTTACAATAGACCACAAGAAGATAGAACACTTGGGAATGAATCTAACCAGAGACGTAAAAAACCTATACAAAGAAAACTACAAGATACTACTGCAAGAAACCAAAAGAGACTTACATAAGTGGAAAAACATACCTTGCTCGTAGATAGGAAGACTCAACATTGTGAAAATGTCTATTCTACCCAACGCAATCTACAGATACAATGCAATCCCGATCCACATTCCAATGGCATTTTTTAATGAGATGGAGAAACAAATCACCAACTTCATATGGAAAGGGAAGAGGCCCCGAATAAGAAAAGCATTACTGAAAAAGAAGAACAAAGTGGGAGGCTTCACACTACCTAATTTTAGAACCTATTATACCGCCACGTAGTCAAAACAGCCTGGTACTGGTACAACAGATACATAGACCAATGGAACAGAATTGAGAATACAGATGTAAATTCATCCACATATGAGCAGCTGATATTTGACAAAGGCCCAAAGTCCATTAAATGGGGAAAAGACAGCCTTTTTAACAAGTGGTGCTGGCATAACTGGATCTGCATCTGCAAAGCAATGAAACAAGACCCATACCTCACACCATGCAGAAAAACTAACTCAAAATAGATCAAAGACCTAAATATAAAATCTAAAACAATAAAGATCATTTAAGAAAAAATAGGGGTAATGCTAGGAGCCCTAATACATGGCATAAAGAGAATACAAAACATTACTAACAATGCACAAACACCAGAAGAGAAACTAGGTAACTGGGAGCTCCTAAAAATCAAATACTTATGCTCAACAAAAGACTTCACCAAGAGAGTAAAAACACAACATACAGACTGGGAGAAAGTTTTTGGCAATGACAAATCTGATCGGAGTCTCATCTCTAAAATCTACAAGATACTGCAAAACCTCAACAACAAAAAGATAAATAACCCAATTAAAAAATGGGCAAAGGATATGCACAGGCACTTCACCAAAGAAGATGTTCAGGTAGCTACCAGATACGTGAGGAAATGCTCACGATCATTAGCCATCAGAGAAATGCAAATTAAAACTACAATGAGATACCATCTCACCCCAACAAGGATGGCATCAATCCAAAAAACACAAAATAACCAATGTTGGAGAGGTTGTGGAAAGACTGGAACACTTACACACTGCTGGTGGAAATGTAAAACGGTACAACCACTTAGGAAATCAATTTGGCGCTTCCTTAAGAAACTAGAAATAGAACTACCATATGATCCAGCAATCCCACTCCTTGGAATATATTCTGGAGAAATAAGAGCCCTCACATGAATAGATATATGCACACCCATGTTCACGGCAGCACTGCTCACAATAGCAAAAACATGGAAACAACCTAGGTGTCTATCAATGGATGAGTGGATAAACAAATTATGGTATATTCACGCAACGGAATACTACGAAACAATAAAGAACAACGATGAATCTGCAAAACACCTCATAACATGGAGGAATCTGGAAGGCATTATGCTGAGTGAAATTAGTTGCAAAAGGACAAATATTGTATGAGAACAGTATTATAAGAACTCAAGAAAAGGTTTAAACACAGAAGAAAACATTCTTTGGTGGTCACTAGGGTGGGGAGGGAGGGAGAGGGGTATTCACCAACTAGATATTAGACAAGAATTATCTTAGGTGAAGGGAAGGACAACACACAATACAGGGGAAGTCAGCATAACTGGACTAATCCAAAAGTTAATAAGTTTCCTGAATACAACCAAACACTTCGAGGGACAGAGTAGCAGGGGTGGGGGTCTGGGGACCATGGTTTCAGGGACATTCAGGTCAGTTGGCGTAACAAAGTTCATTAAGAAAATGTTCTGCATCCCATTTTGGTGAGTGGCATCTTGGGTCCTAAAAGCTAGCAAGGGGCCATCTAAGATGCATTACTTGTTCCCAACACACCTGGAGCAAAAGAGAATGAAGACCACCAAAGACACAAGTAAAATGTGAGCCCAAGAGACAGAAAGGGCCACATAAACCAGAGTTCTCATCAGCCTGAGACCAGAAGAACTAGATTGTGTCTGGCTACCACCAATGACTGCCCTGACATGGAACACAATAGAGAGTCCCTGACAGAGCAGGAGAAAAGTGGGGTGCAGAACTCAAATTCTAGTAAAAAGACCAGACTTAATGGTCTGACTGAGACCAGGGGGACCCCAGAAGACATGGCCCCCGGACTCTCTGTTAACCCAGAACTAAAACCATTCCCAAAGCCAATTCTTCAGACAAAGATTAGACTGGACTGTAAGACATAAAATGATACTTGTGAAGAGTGTACTTCTTAGCTCAAGTAAATACATGAGACTAAATGGGTAGCTCCTGTCCAGAGGCAAGATGAGAAGGCAGAAAGGGGGAGGAGCTGGTCGAATGGATGCAGGAAATACAGGGTGGAAAGGAGGAGTGTGCTGTCACATTATAGGGAGAGCAATTAGGGCCACATAACGTGTGTATAAATTTTTGTGTGAGAAACTAACTTGAACTGTATACTTTCACTTAAAGCTCAATAAAGTAAAATAAATAAATAAAAATAAAGAAGTCTGCCACCAAACTTCCTATTAAACAAAGAATAAATATTCTTTAAAAAATATATACGGAGAAGAAAAATACAATCTTTACCAAACAACATAAAAAGATTTTGATAAATGGACATCATATACTTTCATGAGAAGACTCAGCATTGCAAATAGGTATATATAATTAATCTCTAAATTTAATGTAATTCCAATAGGATTCCCAGTGGGGATTATAGAGAAATGGGAAACTGGGAAATTAATTTTAAAGTATAAATGGATGAAAAATATTAGTAAGAATAAAAAAAAAAAAAAAGACTGGGTGTAGGACAGATTTTTCTGTACCAGGTAATAGACAATGGAATACATTATGAAGCTATAGTGATTAAAAAGTATGCCAATTGAGCCAAATAGGAAAATCAGTGGAACAAAACTAAAGGACAAGAAACAGGCCCAATATGAATTTAGTATATACAGATCAGTGATTAAAATACATATATATATATATATTTTACCTCAGATGCTATCGAAACAACACTGGGCAACAAAATAAAGTTGATTACCTGCTAACAGGGCCCTGGTGGCATAGTGGTTCAGCATTTGGCTGCTAACCAAAGGTTGGCAGTTCAAATCCACCAGCTGCTCCTTGGAAACCCTATGCAACTGTTCTACTTTGTCCTGTAGGTTTACTATGAGTCAGAATCAACTTAATGGCAACAGGTTTGGATTTGTTTGTTTGTTTGTGACCTCCCAAACATTTTGGAAAACATCTGCAATAACCAAAAAAACCAAACCAAACCCAGTGCTGTCAAGTCAATTCTGACTCATAGCAACCCTACAGGATAGAGTAGAACTGCCCCATAGAGTTTACATCTGCAATACACACGATAAAAGAGGGTTCTATTTTCTTTTTCTTTTTAAACTATAAAAACCGATAAATGTAAAATGCTTTTCTTGAGGGCAACATGCCAGCAAGTATCATAACTCTTAGGCTAGGTACAGCTTTGGCTCAGAAATTCTACTTCTAGCAAGTAATCCTAAGAAAATAACACACGGATGGATGCAAATATTTACCCACAATGATGTTTACATGAGCATTTTTTAAATAGTGAAAACTTAAAGCAACTTAAATGTCTAACAATAGGATATTTGTTAAATAATATAACTAAATGGAACACTAAGTAGTGTTTAAAAAGAATATTGGATAATTTCTAGTGACATGAAAGTAATATTTTGTTATCTTTAATTTTTATTTTGTTAAGAAAAAAATTTCTAATCAGTATGTATGTCTGAATAGTTCCTTTTATGGTAACAGATATATAAATATATTTGGAACTCTATATACCAAAGTATTATGAAAGATCATCTCTATGTCTTTTTCTTCCCCCCTACAGTAAACATTATCTTATTTTTCAAAAAGAGGCTGTGTGTAAGTAGTGAACACTGGGAGTTCTAGGTCCAAGCCCTGACTCTACCACTGACCAGCCATATGACCTTGGACATGCCACCCGCTCTCCCAGGGTGACTAGTCAAATGAGTCAGGGAAAATGTGCCATACTGTTTAGAATTGTTGTGAATGTGGAAACAATGCACAAAGCTAGGTCAGCACCAGGTAGATGTGAGGGAATATATTCTTTTGTGGGATTAATTAAATGAATTTATTAGATTAGTTATATAAAGTACTTAGAACTGTGTCTGGCACATAGTAAACAATTATTAAGTTTATCTGTATGTACCCGTTGCCATCAAGTTGATTCCAGCTCATAGGGACCCTATAGGAGAGAGTAGAACTGCCCCATAGGGTTTCTAAGGAAGAGGTGGTGGATCAAACTACCAGCCTCTTAGTTAGCACCCAAGCTCTTAACTACTGTACCACCAGGGCTCCCATTAAGTGTTAGCTACTATTATTTCTTATAACCCTTTGTATACAGGACATAAGGAAGCACACACACACCACTAGCATCACTGGGCTGTCTGTATCTAAGCCCATGGGAGCTATGACAGTCAGGGAGCTTGCCACAGCCCTGCTTGATCATAACAGATTCAGTGTCTCTGTGAAGTCTCTCCAGTTACAGTGCGTGCAACAGCCCCCCAATGACCTGAAAGAGTGAATTAGTACCTCCAACCACTTCCAAGCACTGGTTATAGTTCAGCTAATTTAATAGAAGAGTATAATGACCCTAGATTATTTGTACTTTCAATTATTTAAACTGCTTGTACAATAAAATGTGGTACTTAACTAAAAAAAAAACTAGACTTAACTAGCACAGGGAAATCTAACCTGTCATTTATATAGCTACAGTGATTTTTTTAAAATCAAAAATGTATACAAAAGCACTAGTGGTTAATTTTTATTGTGCTTTAAGTGAAAGTTTACAAATTAAGTCAGTCTCTCACCCAAAAACCCATATACACGTTGCTACACACTCCCAATTGCTCTCCCTCTAATAAGACAGCCTGCTCCCTCCCTCCACTCTCTCTTTTCGTGTCCATTTCGCCAGCTTCCAACCCCCTCCACCCTCTCATCTCCCCTCCAGGCAGGAGATGCCAACACCAGTGGTTAATTTTTGTAGTGTAGAAAGCATTAATGGGAATAGCATTCATCTTGGGTTACACAGGAGCTAGGAGAGTCAGTAACTATTTTAGTTCTGTGCCAAGCAGGTATCATGTATCTTGGTCAGATTTCTTTTCTGCAAGGTTTACAGCAATTTAGTAGTAATTTAGCTAATATAAAGGAAACTTGGAAGAGAAGGGATGGAGAAAGGAAGAGAGTGGGGGAGAAAATTGATTCCTAATAGAAAAAGAAAGGGTTGGATGAATCCTTGAGTCCACACAGATAATAAAGAGAGAGGGGGGGAAAAAAGGTAAGAAGGGAAAGCTCTTCCTTATAGTAGAATGAAAAAAAAAAAGGAACTAATAAATGTCGAAGGACGGATGGAGTAAGAAAATCACTATTTTGCACCATCATTCCCAGTACCCCAGGTGCCGTTAAGTCAGCTCTGACTCATGGCGACCCCGTGTGTGTCTGAGTAGAACTGTGTTCCATAGTGTTTTCAGTGGCTGAATTTTGTGAATTAGATTGCCAGGCATTTCTTCCAAGGAACCTTTGGGTAGACTCAAACCTCCAACCTTTTTGTTAGTAGGCAAGTGTGTTAATTCAGGCAAGAATCATCAATGGATGCTAAACTGGTGGGTGAATGCTTCAGTTAGAACAGGATACAGGTAGCCCCCAATTTACGATGGGGTTCCATTCCAACGACTATGTTTAAGTCGGTTCTGACGTATAGCGAAGATCTCTTTTTTTTTTAGTGTTCATTATTATTGCCTTTTATTATCAGCATCTTTATAAATCCCATCTTTGTCTTTGCGGGTTGGAAACATTACATATAAGCTTACAGATATATTTTAATATATATATATATATATATAAAAACCCATACCTAAAAAATACACAAATCAGAAAAAAAAAAAAAAGAACGGTTGTTAAGTGTGGTTCGATGTAACGGGAATACTACCTGTGTTTATATAGTCTCACACTGTTCCCTGCAAGATACTTATTAGTTACAAAGGAGGAAAAAGTCATTTTACGGAGGAGAAAGCTGGCAGTCACCACCTTAACCAGGTGGTTAAAGTTAACATTATTGATAATGGAACAAACCTCCATGAGATGTACTTCAGACAAACATCACCTGTCTGAAATCCCTGCCCAAAAATGCATCACCTGAATCTAATCATTAGGGCATAGCAGACAAACCCTGAGAAATATTCTAAAATAAATGGTTTATAGTCTTCAAAAACATCAGTGTCATGAAAGATAAAAGGAAGGCTGAGGAAAGGCTTCAGATTAAAGGAGACTGAAGAGACATGGTAGTGTAACCGTTTAAGCAATAGGTTGCTAACCAAAAGGTTGGTGGTTTGAACCCATCGGTGTCTCAGTGGGAGAAAAGACCTGGTCATCTGCTCCTGTAAAGATTACAGCCTAGGAAACCCTATGGGGCAGTTCTACTCCGTTCCCATGGGGCCACTATAATTTGGAATTGACTTGATGACATACAACAACAATAACAACAAAAAGACAAGATGACAAAATGCAATGTGTGATCCTGGGCTGGGAAATAAAGAGTTAGGAAGGACATCATTGGGACAATTGATGAAATTTGAATAGGGTCTGTATATTACTAGTACTGTATCAGTGTCAAATTTCCTAATTTTGATAATTGTACTATAATTATGCAAGTGAACATCCTTGTTATTAGGAAATACAAGTGAAGTATGAAGAAGGGGTATGATATCTGCAATGAACCCTCAAATCACTCATAAAAAAAATAAACACACATCTGTGCACACACACACATGCATACACCTATGGAGACAAATAGAATGGTAAAGAAAATATGTCAGAATGTTAACTTTTAGTGAATCTGGGTATAGGGTATATGGAAGTTCTTGTTACTATTTTTGCAATTTTTCTTTAAGTTTGAAATCATTTTAAAAATACAATGTGAAAAAAAAGTTGGAAATTAATGTCTAAGAACCATTCCAAGAGTTTCTTGTTGAAATCCATTAGCAGCTTGTCAATGCAGCATCAGCCCTGAGCTTGCCCCCTCCCCTCCTCGCCAGGCCTCCCAACACCTTTCCTCCTAGTCTTTCATCACTACCGCCTTTGTCTTTTCCCCCTTGCTTCTTTCCAGTGTTATAACGTGAGATAATTACAGCGTTTTTGTGAGCACCTCAGAGAAAGATCCTATGCAATTTTAACCAAAAGAATAAGGAGCTTGACAAGGGAAATAAAACTTCTGTTGTTTATTTAACCCTTATTTTTCTCATAGAATTTATATCACATGACATGCTTTAAATCCCTCTACTTAAAATAACAAAACCAAAAGCCACCCTGGATTCAACATGACTCTCCAGCTCTGGTCCGACCTCCTCCTCTTCATAGCTTAACGTCCTGGAAAAGCTGACTGTATTTGCTCTTTCCCTTTTCTCATCTTCTATGAAGTCCCTGGTGACGTAAACAATTAAGCGCCAAAAGAGTGACTGTTTGAACCCATCCAGAGGTGCCTCAGAAGACAGGCCTGGCAATCTGCTTCTGAAAAGTCACAGCTTTAAAAACTCTATGGAGCAGTTTTACTCTGCACACACGGGGTCACCAGGAGTCAGAATTGACTCTATGGCAACTAGTGACAAGGACTCACCCTTCAACCCCCTGCAGACTGCCTCCTGCCCTAACAACTCATAAGCCACCTCCTTATACGTAAAACCAACAGGCAGTTTTCAGCCCTCCTCTCATCTTGGTAACATCTGATACTGTTAACCACTCCTTCGTCTTGAAACCCTCTCTCCCTTGGGTCTCTCATGACCCCTGTTTCCTAGTTCTCCTCCTATACCTCTGCCTGTGCCTTCTGAGTCTCCTTTGCAAGCTCCTCTTACTCTGCCTGTCCCTGAAATGTGGATATTCCTCAGAGTTCTTTCCTAGGCCCACATCTATATGGCTTCAATTGTATATCTTCTAAGTTCCAGACTCATATTTCCAACCACCTACTTGAAATCTCATGTGGATGTCTCATAAGCTCTTCAAACTCAGTATGTCTAAATCTGCACATTCCACCTGCCTTTCCAACCAGTTCGCTAGCCAGGGGTCCTTATCTTAGAGCTAAGGTACCACATCAACTTAGCTGGCAAGCTAGACACTTGGCATTCATCCTTGACTCCTTGCTCAACCAGCACACCAGTCAATCAATAACTCCTATTAATTCCACCACTCCATCTCTACTGCTCACCTCCGGTCAGCCCACCATTCATCATCGCTCACTCATATTACTAGAACAGCCACCGACTTCCAGTCTTTAACCCATTATTTCTTCACCCTGTAGTTAAAATGACCTTCTAACAGAAAAACTCAAAACCCTTCACTGATATCCCATTGTCTTCAGTCTAAAGTCCAAACAGCTTAGCATGGCTCATTAGGCCCTTCATGACGAGGACGCTCTCACTACTTCCCCTAGAACTTGTAAGTTCCTTGAACAAGTCAAGTTCTCTCTCACAACCATGGCTTAGAATGTGCTGTGGCCTCTGCTGGGAACATTCTTTCCTTTCCTCTTCGCCTGACTAACTTCTATCATCCTTCCTCTGGAGGCATGATTAGATGTGTATCAATAGCAACCTATACTTCCCATATCATAGCTCTTACTTTCCTTAAGTGTTACTGCTTGTTTAAGGGTCCGCCTTCTACACTCTAGGCTAAGCTTTGTAGGATCTGTGACTATATCTGTCTTGTTTACCACTGTGTTCCCAATCACCTAAAACCAAAAGAAGCATCTCACGGGGTCCCCTCTTCCATATGGGAACTTTGTATTCTTCCAAATTATCATCCACATAAAAGAAATTTTCTCTCCTTCTCCCCTAATGGAACCATTGGGAAACATCTTTTTGCTCAGTGGCTGTTATGAATTAAATTGTGTCCCCCCAAAATATGTGTTGGAATCCTAACCCTTATACCTGTGGATGTAATGTAAGGTAGTGTAATGTAATATAATCACTTTCCACCATGCAATCTAATGGTATGTCAAGGACGCCATACCAGTGTAGGGTGTGTCCTAAACCTAATTGCTTCTGAGTTATAAAAAGAGTAGATTAGATACAGAGACAAGCACATACTGGGAAAGAGATGCCATGTAAGGGTTGTCTACAAGGCAAGGAATACCAAGGAACCAAGAAACACTCAGGGCTACCTACAAGGAAGGAATTTATATGGCTGAGATGCTGAGTTGGACTTTTAACCTCCAGAACTGTGAGAAAATGCATTTCTGTTCTTTAAAAACATCCACTTGTGGTATTTTTGTTACAGCATCAATAAGAAACTAAGTCAGTGGCCTAATCTAATTCTCAAATATCACTCAGTATTATTTGACAAATATTTATTTTCCATTAGATGTTAACTCAGGTTTTTATTTTCTATCCTTAGACACATCAACACATCATTAATTTGGATCCCACTAATTCAAAATTCTCAATAGCAGACCCAATGATACTTGAGTAAAAAATTCCATAATTTTGTCACTGTGAATATTTATTTTTTTGCTAACAAGAGAACTTTTAAGTTAGATCTTATGAAGTCATGGATTAATTTAGCATGTTTTCCCCTCTTGAAATTTAATAATTTTTACACAGTAGAAAACTATTTTTAGTTATGATATTTCACATTAAAATGGGTACTATGGTGAACTGAGGTTTTCCATTACCTTATTTTACTAATTAGAATATATACAATTAAAATCCTTTTGATTTTTAACTCTGAGAGAACCTACTCCAAACAAATGATGTTTCTCTTTATTCAGAGTCTCTGGGTGGTGCCAACGGTTAACATGCTTAGCTGCAAACCAAAATGCTGGAGGTTCAGGTTCACTCAGAGGTACCTCAGAAGAAAGGACTGGAGACCCATTTATAAAAAACGTCAGCCAGTGAAAACCCTGTGGAGCACAGTCTACTCTGAAACACATGAGATTGCCCTGAGCTGTAACCGGCTGGAGGGCAACGGGTTTGTTTTTGGTATCTTTGTTCGTTTTAACTGAGAACCATGCTTCAAATCCCCTGCGACTGATAATTAAGGGAGAGAATCTCACAGCATCTTCTTCCACCTGTGGCTTTGGGCATACTGCTGGAAAGGCACAGGCGGTTCTCTTTTGCTAGGACATTTACCTCCAAACTTGAGCTTTCTACTAAGGCAAGGTCTGCAGGACAAGATAAAACCTGTCACCCTGGTCACTGATAGGCTGTTGTGCAGAATCTGAAAGACTGACCACATGGAATGAAAGAACCGCTCTCTCAAGCAGTTCCATGTTCATGCCTTCGGAGGCCTGGATGAACTGTGCAAAAATACACTAGGAAAAACAAGTAGGTACCCACCTTATCACCTTAAATGATTCTGAACTGCACGTCGGACTTTCCCAATGACATGATGATAAAAACATAATGGCTGCCATGAATGTTTTAACTGATTCATATGGGAGTGGTGACTACAAACAACTGTCCAAGGCCTTCCCCTCGGCCCCTGACCCCAAACACTTCAGGTTCTCTCAAATCCATGAAGACCAGGTTCTCGGTCCTAAACTTATGCTCTATGGATAATCTGAATTATCAATGTAAAATTAAAGACTGCATGTAGTACCAACGTTGCTTTAAAAGTTTTTGAACATTCTCTCATACAATACTGTTTAAGGAGAATAATTTGGTGGAAACTTTTGAAAGGCGATTTGGCTTTACGTACCATGTTCCTTAAGAGTGTTCATATAGTTTAAGTTAGTAATTATACTGAGAAATAATCATAGATGGAGAAGCACTGAACACATAAAGATATTCACTGGAAGATGGAAAGGTTGTTTATAACAGTGATACCAGAAATAGCAACATGTACAATACCAAAAAAAAAAAAGCAAAAAACCCCAAACCCATTGCCATCGAGTCAATTCTTACTCACAGTGACCCTACAGAGTAGAACTGCCCCACAGGGTTTCCAAGACTGTAATCTTTACGAAGCAGACTACCATGTCTTTCTCCCGAGGAGAAGCTGGTGGTTTCGAAACTCTGACGTTTCAGTTAGCAGCTGAGCTGTTAACCACTGTACCACCAGGGCTCCTTGACATGTACGACGCCGTTGTTAGGTGCCGTTGAGTCACTTCCGACTCACAGTGACTCTATGTACAACAGAACGAAACACTGCCCACTCCTGTGCCATCCTCACAACTGTTGTTATGCTTGAGCCCACTGTTGCAGCAATTGTGTGAATCCATCTCTTTGGGGGTCTTCTTTTTTTTTGCTGACCTTCTACTTTACCAAGCGGGAGCAATATATTGTTCTTGTCTGTGCTAGGTATTATTTTTAGCATTTTATATTTGTCAACACATTTAATCTTCATAACAACCCTATGAAGCAGATGCTACTACTTTAAACATCTTTAAGATAAAGAAAGGGAGGCACAGAGAGGCATTTGTTCAAACTAGTGCTGGAGCGGAGATGTGACGTCAAGTGGTCCAGCTCCAGAGCCAGAACTCTAACATAAGCTCAACAGAGTCACACGATGGACATGATGGAGGTAAGTGTGTTCTTAAGTGTTTGAGAGAATGTGGAAATATGTTTATGTTATTGTGTCTAGTTAGAAATACGTAAGAAAAAAAAGAACAAACCCCTTCGTTAGAAAAAGAGATTCAAAAGTTTAGATACCAATGTGTAATTAGTGATGATCTTTGGGTGGTAGAACTATGATCTTTTTTTTAATGTTATTTTCCCTTTTTAAAAGTAAGCATATAGTTTTTTAGATAGTAAAAAATGTAATTTCTCTTACAGTTCTGTGTTTTCTGCTCCCACCCATATTTCCCTCGATTTCCCCCCACCTTGCTTCACTTTGAGGAGCCCTAGTGGCTCAGGGGTTAAAGCACTCGTCTGCTAACAAAAGCTCAGCGGTTCTAACCCCCCAGCCACTCTGCGGGAGAAAGATGTGGCCGTCTGCTTCCATGAAGATTACAGCCTTGGAAGCCCTATAGGGCAGCTCTACTCTGTCCTACACGGTGGCTATGAGGCGGAATTGACTCGACGAAACTGGGTTTGGTTTGGGTTTTGCTTCACTTCACACATCCAACGCATTTTTTTTCTCCTAGGCCTTGTTTCTTCCCCCTTTTATTTCTTTTAAGGTTCCTGGGTGGTGCAAGCGGTTTGTTTTCAGCTATGGGGCCCTGGTGGCACAGTGGTTAAGGGCTTGGCTGCTAACCAAAAGGTCAGCAGTCCGAATCCACCAGCAGCTCCTTGGAAACCCTATGGGGCAGTTCTGCTCTGTCCTACAGGGTCACTATGAGTCGGAATCCCAGTTGACAGCAGCAGAGGTTTAATAATCTAAAGGTTGGCTGTTCGCACACGCTCAGTAATGCCGTAGAAGAAAGGCCTGGCGATCTGCTTCTGTAAAGATTACAGCCAAGAAAACTCTACCGGGCAGCTCTACTCTGTAACCTATGGGGTCATCACGAATCAGAATCAACTGGACAACAAAAGGTTTTCTTTTTCCCTATCCTTTGTTCTCTTTCCTGTTTCCTGTACTGCTTCCTCCTCCCTCCACCCTCCTCATCCCCTAAGCTCAGGAGCAGAAAGAACAAAAGCCCCCTAGCTCCCTAATGGACTCTTTCTTCAGTTCCCACCAAGGAGTGTATGTGAGTATGTGTGTCTGGGGGTTGGGGCGGAGGGGGCAGCAGATAATGGGGATTTTCCAAAAAAATTTTTTAAAAATCTTGGGTTGTACTCTAGTTTTTCTAAAGGCTTCTAAAATTATTGAAATAAAATTCTTTGGTTTTAAGTTTTCAGGCCATTTGGCCAGACACTGGTTCTAGACCCCACTGGTTTTCCAGCAGCCCCTGCTGCCTACCTGCTTCTCTCTGCCTCCTGTTTGTGAATGGCAGCACCTTTTGTCCCTCTGTCCTGGCAGTGCTGTCAGTGTCCCTTTCCCTGAAACTCTGGTGCTTTTCCTTCTTGCTCTTCCTTCTTTGGGGCCTCCACATCTCTTTTGAACATGCTGCCACCTTCAGACAGTCAGCTGTCCTCAGGCCAGACTTTTGCTTCCAGGAGTGCCTGGCTGCCTGGCACAGTTGACTCATTCCAGGGCTACTTCCATTGCTACAACCTGATTTTCACAGGAGTAGACGCAGCCATGCTGATGCCTTCAGGAATGGAGTCAACGACAACCTCCAACTTTCCAGGTCCCCTCCCAGCCCATTGGGGGTTCAACCCAAGAACACCCGCTAACTAGGCTGCCGAGGAAGACTGACTAGCCAGAAAACCAGGGCCTGTCATGGTGACTTGTCCCTGAATTCCAAACCCCTTACCTATAACAGTTTGGCTATAGATAAAGAAAAAATTTAAAGTCATCTAAAGTTTTATTCCCAGTTAGCAATTTTTTTTTTTTTTTTTTTGCCTCAAATCACAGTTCTTAAGTAACTGATGGTGAGAAATGCTGGTAGCGTTACAAATTTAAGTCAATTCCTTTTAAAAAATGAGTTCACCTCCCTCCAATCCTTTATCATTTCATGTGTGTTCTATTACTAGAGTGTCTCACCTGGCCTACATTAGACCTTAGACACTTTTCTTCCTGGAATGTGGCTTCATTCAAGTCCTTCTTGGATAAAAATGCTTTCAAGTTGTCCTTGTTTCCAAACCCTGCAAGCTCAAACAGCAAATTTAGCTTTTTTTTTCCCCAAAAGGAAAACATACAAAGTAACGTGTGTTCATTGCAAACAAACAAAATCAGGCGGTATGTAAAGATGCAAACAAGAACGTGGTGGCTGTTCTTAGGTACCGTCTAACGTGGTAGTCCCCTATTATCTCACCACCCAGAGGTAAATTGGTTATTAACCAGGTTGGTTTTTAGAGCTTTCAAGATCCCACAGGTCCACTCCTCAAAGAATTAAACGGAATTACCACAGGACCCAGCAATTCCACTCCTAGGTATATGCCCAAAAGAACTGAAAGCAAGAACACCAACAGAAACCTGTACACCAATGTTCGCTGCAAGCACTTTTCGCAATAGCCAAAAGGTGTGTTCATCAGCAGATGGATGCGTAAATGTGTGATCACCCATACAATGGAATATTACCCTGCCATAAAGGGAAATGAAGTTCTGACACGTGCTAAAGCTTGAATGACTCTTGAAAACATGCTGAGTGAAATAAGTCAGACGCGAAAGGATAAATATGGGATGATCCCACTTAGAAGAAATATCTAGAATAGGTAAATACATAGAGACCAGAGTTGATGAGTGTTTACCAGGGGTGGATGGCAGGGGGAAACAGGGAAGTATTGCTTAAGGAATATGAGTTTCCTTTAAGGGGGATGAAAACATTTGGAAAAGGATAATGGTGATGGTGGCACAACATGGAGAATGTAATTAATGTCAATGAATTGTACACGTAAAAATGGTTGAAGTGGTAAATGTTTTGTTATGTATATTTTACTATGCACACATACATACAAATCCCACATGTCCACCCATATTTCCCATGGCTGCCTCCCCTAGCCCACCACCTCTGGTCAGTCCCTCGAGCCCCACAGCTTAGTGTTCGTTCCTATTCCTAGGGCTTTGTCCGTGATATTCAGTTATGTGTAATTGCTCCATCTTAACCTCCACCCATCCAACTCAACCCTAATTCTGAAAATCCAGCTTAAGCCCCACCTGCCCTGTGAAGCCCCCCAGGTTCTGCCAATATAAAAAAAAAAAATTTTTTTTTTAATACAGAACGTATAATGTGAGTCACGCAATTCAACTATATAACTATCTTCTCTTGATGCTACTGTATCTCTCCCCCACCAACCCCAGACCATACATTGTCAGGGAACTGGGATTATGCCTTATGTTTATCTGGAGCTGAGTGAGGTTCCTAACACACGGTGGACAGTCAGTAAAAGTTAATCGAGTGGCTTCTTTTTTAGTTTAGTGAAAGTTCTCACTTGATTCTTTTAAAGACTGAACCTAGTTTTTAATAGGTTATAGGCCTATCCAAAAACCAAACCCATTGTCATCGAGTTGTTTCTAACTCATGACAACCCCGTGTGTTACAAAGCAGAACTACGCCCCCTAGGGTTTTCTTGGCTATAATGTTAAAGGAACAGATCACCAGGCCTTTCTTCTGTGGTGCTGCTGGGTAAGTTTGTTTAGTAGTTGAGCACAAACTGTTTATGCCACCCACCCGGGGATCTTCTAGACCTGTAGGCCAGTGATAACTTACATGGAGCCCCTGAAAATGTTGTTAAATTCTCTCCCTCAAATAACCATATGTATTTCCAGAGTGCCTGTGTAGTTCAGGTGCCAGTGAAGACAGGGATCTTCCCCAAGAAAGCTCTTTGTCTCTAGTGAAAAGCTGGTGCTTTGCTGGGACATTATTTACTTCCTGCTCACTAAACTGTCCCTCCCCCCCATCAGGTTTACGAAACGCATGATGCTAACCCATAAACCGGTGACCAAATTGCGCGTTGTTGCTAAAGTGCCCAGGTGATGAATGTCCTTCCGCACCTTCTAGGTGCCGAATATTTTGATTGATTTAAGAACGGTTTGGATTCAGTCCAGGGGTGTGAAAGGCTCCCTGGCACTGAGGACTGACGTCTGAGGGCTGCGAACAAGAGCCCACGTTATAAAGAAACAGCTACCGGCAGCAGCAGGGCTACAAGCCTGCTCGCTGCCTCACGGTCGTCACCTCTTTTCTGACCAGAAGGTATTTGTGTAGAATTTGCAAAGGTCTAATTTTAATCAACAGTTGGGGATTTATGCTCACCTCTCATCACATTTAATCAGAATCACGCTGTCTGTTCCAATCCCCAAGGCTGCAGCTCCCTTCTTAAGCGAAAAATGACTCTGTAAAAAGCACATTTATAATTAGTTGCATATAAAGTCAAGGCCCATTCTCTTGGCTGTTTTGTTTTGTTTTGTTTTCCCTTTTCTCCTTTTATTTAACTGTCACTTGGTTGCTGAGAGAAGGTGGTATCCTTCACTTGGGCTTCTTGGGGGAAGATTACAAGGCACTGGGAACTGTAAAGGAGTCCCTGGGTGGTACAAATGGCTAAGCCTCAGCTACTAACTGAAAAGCGTGGTTCAAATCCACCTGAGGTGCCTCAGAAGAAAGGTCTGGCAAACTACTTCTGAAAAATCACAGCCATTGAAAACCCTACGGAGCCCAGTTCTACTCTGATACACAAGGGGTCACTATGAGCTGGAATTGAGTCAGTGGCAACTGGGTTGGTTTTTAGTTTCTGAGAATTCTAAGTGGACCTGATATGCCAACACTACCCAGTAACTCCAAGCCAATTTTACATCTAAGACACAAGAACATGTTAATGACCTCCAGCAGCTATGTATTGTATGTTTCCCAGGCCTACGTTTTGCTACCAGGAGTTTATACTCAGTTTCTGCCAAGTTCAGTGAAATTGTGCGCACTCAGCTAAGAGGGGAGGTTGGCCCCAAATTTAGCACCTTCATCCCAGAGTTGTTGGAGGGCCTATTTGTTGCGCAGATTATCCATCAGCAGAGGAGACCCTCCCCAGGGTGGAGGAAACTTCTGGAAGGAGGAGTCAGTCACTGACAGTGGCAAAATGGCTTGTCTGTGTGCTGAGAGCAGGCCCTGCAGACAAGCCACCAGTGGGAAAGACAGAATTTTGTTTGCGCTTTCGGTTATTGATTCAGGGTAGGATTTTGAATCTCAATGGCTGTAATCATGGTGCAATTTGGAGTGCTGAGAAAGGCTACCCTAAGCCCAGCTGTACTGCATCTGCCTGTCAGCCTCTTACTATTAACTACAGATCATTAAGCCGTCCAACAGGAGAGCCGCTTCCTCCATTTACATCTCCAAAGGGCTGCTGGCTGGGATTTTAAACTCTGATTTCAAAGCGTGCACCCTCAGTTCCACTGCGCCCTTTCAACTCATCTGAATCCTTGAATATGCAACAAAAGAAATGTCGACACATATTTTGGGGGTTATGAGTCAGAATCGACTCGAGGGCACTGGGGCTGGGATGTCTACTAAACAAGAAGAATTCACATTTGTAACAGCAGCAAATAAAGTACACCAGTACATGAGGCACTGAAGAGAGGAGTTTAAAAAGCCTGGTGTAACTTGAAAGAATGCAAAAAGGCTTTTAGTCTCGTTTTACAACGTCGGAAAGACCGAGCGGACAATCGTGCCAAGATATCTGGGAACTAGGAGAGAAAGCTCAGTTGGGTTAGGGCTTGAAAGATGCACAACTTCCCCCACCAAGAAAGAAACAAACAAAAATATGTTCTCCCTTGCCTATTTAGCAGAGCCTGGGCATCCTGGAAAAGAAGGCGCTCAGGGGAAAACAGCACTAAGTCTCTGATTGCCGGGAGGGCACAGAGCAGAAGAGCCAGCTGTCCCACTGAGCAAGCACAAGCCGTTCCCATCATGCCCCTCAGTGAATGGGCCCTTACGTACTAAACTGCAAAATGGCCACCTGGGGATAAGTAAGAGATCTGGTGCACCTGGTCAATGAGAGGACGTATTCTTGTCTGGTCTTTAATGAGGAAGAACGGAGATTCTCAAATGAGGTGCAATTACCCGAGATAATGGATCACTGTACGAAACACCACAAATGTAAAGAAAAATACATGCCCAGATAGGAAGTTTAAGCATGGGGAACAGAGATTATATGAGGCATGATAAAGAAGATTAGGTACTGAACACCGAGTCTGTTGATATTTTCAGGAAAGGGAGCAAAGAAACAGCTAAATGTTATCCACAAATAGCAGAAGACCCATGGAGAGTAAGAGCTTGAGAGAGAGAAAAAAAAAAAGACGCTACCTAATGAGGAAGAAACTGTGAAGACAGCTTAAATGGTGCTGGTGAGATGCCACGGGGAGGCTCATTTTTAATCCTTGGTACCATGCTTAACAGGACCACTTGTTGATGAACCTGAGAAAGCAGCCTCCAAAGAACAGCCTCCTGGATGCTGAGGAGCCTGGAAACCAGATGTCTAGAAAAAAAACTCAGGGGGTAGTTGTGGTTCAGCGGTAGAAATCTAGCCTTCTACATGAGAGACTCGGGTTCAAATCCTGGTGAAGGTACCTTATGCACAGCCGCCACCCGTCTGTCAGCGGAGGCTTGTGTGTTGCTATGATGCTGAACAGGTTTTGGTGGAGCCTCCAGACTAAGACAGACTTGGAAGAAAGGCCTGGTGATCTACTTCCAAAAATAAGCCAACGAAAGCCCTATGGCTCACAACAGTCTGATCCACAATGATCAAGGTGACGGCACAGAATCTGGCAGTATCTTGTTCTGCTGTGCATGGGGTTCCTAAGAGTCAGGGGGCTGGCTCAACGGAAGTTAACAGCAACAGAGAAAACTTAGAGGACACTCGGTCATGAGCGGAGGGCATTAGGGACATGTGACATGGGTGGCCCTCGTATCTGAAGTCAGGGGCAGGTAGGTGGGTAGTGGATAGACTGATCTGGGTGATGTCAGCAGGCAAAACTATGAACAAAATTTGGAAGTTTCAAGGATTCAAATTTGTCCCCAAATAATAAATACTCTTCTAATAATCAGTTGTCCATCAAGAGCATGGCTGAGGAAGGAGCTAATGGGCACCACAGCCCCCTTCTCCACCCTGATTTGGGTGGGGGGAAACAATAGACCCCTGATAGAATCTAATGCTTACTGCTGACTACTAAATCCTATTTCCATTTAAGGGTTGTTGTCATCTGGTACAACAGTCAACTGAGCGATTCCGACTCGTGGCGACCCCATGTGAGCTCCAGAGGGTTTTCTGGCTGTAATCTTTATGCAATTAGATTGCTAGTTC
Source organism: Loxodonta africana (assembly GCF_030014295.1). Taxonomy (NCBI): domain Eukaryota; kingdom Metazoa; phylum Chordata; class Mammalia; order Proboscidea; family Elephantidae; genus Loxodonta; species Loxodonta africana. The sequence continues at coordinate 168,199,073 of NC_087345.1, read as the reverse complement.
TTCTCTTCGGCGATGCCACTGGGTGGGACTGAACTGCCACCTTTTCCTTACCAGTCGAGTGTGAACTGTGCCATCCAGAATATACATATATATATATATTTTAAATGAGCCCTGGTGGCACAGTACTTAAGCTTTTGGCTGCTAACCGAAAGGTCAGCCGTTTGAACTCACCAGCCACTCTACAGAAGAAAGATGTGACAGTCTGCTTCCACAGAGATTTACAGCCTTGGACACCCTCTGGAGCAATTCTACTGTCCTATAGTTGGAACTGACTTAATGGCAACAGGTTTAGATACTAAAACCCGTATGATTTTCATTCTGTACTAAATTAAAAAAATCAAGGTTGACGAAGGATCAATTTTTCTGTGATTTGAAAAAAATGTCACAGGCAATCCAGCCATGGGCCATATGATTTGGCTTATATTTAGAACATGTGCAAATAAGTATGGGGTATTATAGTTATTAAATAATTGTGATACAAAAAATAATAAGCAAGACTTCTGGGTTTGGGTGGGACAAGATTATCAGAGTAAGAAGGAATGGAACTGAGACCCCGTGAAGCTGGGGTGAAGGGGGATGAGCTCTCCATTCCATCTAGCAGGATGGCATGGGGGTGCAGCATCAGTTCCTCATCTCTTTAATGGGACAATAAATCTTATTTCCGTTTAGGGATGGTGGGGGATGAAGGCAAATGATAGAAAACTCTGAGACAAACTATCTCAGTCTCCTGCCATGCCAGTTTCTCTTTGTCTATTAGAATTTAGATAAGCAGTTTGGAATTAATTCTTGGTTTCAATGGCTGCATTAATTAAAAAAAAAAAAAAATTTATTTATTTTTTATTAAGCCACCATTAAAACAGTAAAACCAGTTGGTGTCCAGTCAGTTCTGACTCACGGCAACCCCATGTGTGTCAGAGAAGAACTCTATTTCATAGAGTTTGCAGTGGCTGATTTTTTTCAGAAGTAGATCTCCAGGCCTTTCTTCTAAGATGCCTCTGGTTGGATTCAAACTTTCACCCCTTCAGTTAGCAGCCAAGCATGTCAACTATTTATACCACCCGGGGACTACAAGCCATTATTTAAAAAACAAAAAACCTCGTTGCCGTTGAGTTGGTTCTGACTCACACCGACCCTGTAGCACAGAGTAGAACTGCCCCACAGGGTTTCCAAGGCACGGCTGGTGGATTTGAACTGCCAACATTTTGGCTAGCAGCCAAGCTCTTAATCACTGTGCCACCAGGGCTTCACAAAGCCATTGTTAGTCACATCCAAATATTTAACCGAGACTCAGATTCAGCTGCCTAGTGGGCCACAGGGTTTCAGGGGAAAGCCTGTACTAGGCTCAGGGGACACAAAGATTATTAAGACAGCTCTCGGTTCCCAGCGACCTCTCCTACCTCATCTCCTTCCTCTCCTCTCCTGACTTACTCTTACTGGTGGTACTGGCCTTCTCAGTCTTTCTTGAGCTTGCTAAGCTTGTTCTCGCTTCTGAGCCTTTGTACTTGCTGTTCCATTTTCCTGGAAAATTTTCCCCTCAAATATTTATTTGGCTCCCTCCTTCATTTGACTAAGGCCTCTGCTCACATATCGTCTCCTCAGAAAGACCTTTGATGGCCATCTTGTAAACTAGCCCATTACCACTCCACTCTCTTGTCACTATATAATATTATAGTATATAAGTACAAGTTCATTCCCTACGAGAACACAAATAGTTGCATGAGGGCAAAGATTTTGCTTTAGTATATAGATAATAAATATTTGTTGAATTTGTTAACCATATGCTCAGAGGACAAGTCTAGGGAAATATCCAGTATTTGTTGCCATAAATTTTGGGCCCCAAATCCCAATGTTGACGCATGGCCTTGGTGATTGGGGTCAGATGATGTTGGGCTAAATGGACCCCAGTATATCTAGTCTCAGGCCTATTCTGAAAACAAGTTCAGAGGTTTTCTTGGCATCCACCCAAAAGGCCTAAGATGGAGCCTTTCCCAAGAGGAAAGCAGTTACATGCCTTCTAACCAGAACAGCTGCTTGAGGGAAGAAAGAAGTAACCCAGAGACTTCAGAGGGAGAAAGAGAAGGGCATATTCGTTTTGAAATCCCAGCTCTAAACTCTTTGACATTCTACCAAAAGCCTTACCTTCTAGCTCTAAGGTCTACCAATTGGCCTTGGACTGGATCCTTTTGTTCTAACACTTTCCTCTTTGCGGGCAGAGTGAATGGAGTATGTGTGGAGGGACACTGACCAGAGATGAACAAGGATCATTATACCCAGGGATCCCCAGCTAGTAGATCTTCCCCATGCCCTGGGCACTCATGCTTTCAGCGATCCTAGAACCAACGGTCTTCCCCTTGTCCTCCTCTTTCTCTACACCCCTCAAACACTCCCGCTGACTTGCCTCCTATACATCTTAAGATTTGAGGTTCTTGATAGCTACATCTGCCTTAGAAAGACACGTTGCCCTTGTTCTTGTTTCTGCCCATCGAATGGTCTAAAAGAACAAATTCGGCTTTCTGGAGCATCTGAGTTACAAAGAAGTGTATACTCTGTGAAGCTGTCTCATTGATTTCTAATTATTATGATCTGGAGGAGACGGGACCACCCAGCCATGGTCTTAGAGACTCTGTGTGATTCAGAGCTGATGTGGCTCTTTACACAAAGCATTTCCGTGAAGCTGCTACATTATTATTCTCACCCAATTCTAACTGGTAGTTTAAAGCCACCCCACTGTGAGCTTGTGCCCTAAATATGTGCTGAAAGAAAGGAATGCTAGTAGCAGGATTAAATTTCACATGAAAAGAGATCCAAAGGTGATATTTGGTGACAAATACAAACATCAGTGCTGAGTTTGTATTCAGATTAAGTGACCACTCTAATGGAAAGCACTTATTTGCATGACTTTAGGGTCCCAGAAGAGTGAAATAAAATTGTGCAATGGGGAAAGGTCATTTGAGACAAAATGACCTGGGTTGGATACCTGGCTCTGTTTGGGTAAGTTACTTTCTTGCTCTGAGCCATTGTCTGCTCAGCTGCAGTGACAAAGCCCATTTTAGCAGTGAGAAGTATAGATAATGTATGTAAAGTGCCTATAGATTGCTGGGCATTCACTAAGACCTGTTCCCATCGAGTTGATTCTGACTCACAGGACAGAGCAGAACTGCCTCACAGGTTTCCAGGGCTGTAATCTGTATGGGAGCAGACTACCACATCTTTCTCCCCCATAACAGCTGGTGGGTTTAAACCACTGACCTTTCAGTTAACAGCTGAGTGCTTAACCACTGCACCACCACGGCTCCTTGGGCACTCACTAGGTGCTCACAAAGCTGTGGCCCTTATTCTTCCCTGCTCCTGCCTACAGTGATACCATCCACAGGTCTCCCAAGCTATCTTAAGCAGAACTTTAAAATCTTCAAACAAAACGAATGTTAATACTCTATGTCTTAAACATATGCCATACGGAATACATAGGGAAATCTCAAAATTATACGAGTAAATAGAGGATCTGAACCTTCCTAAGGCTGAGAATCCTTGAGTGGTGCTCTGGCACTCTGGGAGAGGGAGCACATCCATCCTAAGGAAACAATTAGTCCCCAGACATATTCCCTGACTCACAGCTTCCCCTGCTGCCTCCACCTTGTCTCTTTCTTCATGAGGGACACTGGGGAGAACCAATAACTAAAACCAATTCTGACTCATGGCGGCCCCATGTGTTACAGAGTAGAGCTTCTCCGTAGGGATTTCTTGGCTGTAATCTTTACGGAAGCAGATCACTAGGCCTTTCTTCTACGTAGCCGCTGGGTAGGTTCAAACAGCCAACCTTTTGGTTAGTAGCTGAGCGCAAACCATTTGCACCACCAGGGACCCTTGGAAGAAGCAATAGGTAGCTGAAAACAATAGCAAGGTTACCTGCCATTTGTTGAGTGCCTACCAAGTGCCAGCACTCTGCTATACCATTATTATCTAGCTGCATCCTCTTAACACCCATATGAGCAAGGTGTCATAATCCCTACTTTGCTGATGGGGAAGAAATGAAGTAGCTAATCTGAGGTCACCCTGGAAGTTGGCAGAGCCAGGCCTATCATCATTTCTAGTTAATTCCAAACTTGTGGGCTTAACCACTAACCTGAAGAAAGCTGACTCTATCCAGTCCTTGCTGCTCTGACACTTGAAGCAAGGAAGAGTCAATCACAGGATGAGGAATGTGATCTCAGGGACACTGTGAAGGCCAGCTGTCCCCTGTAGACCACTCCTCCTTCCTTTTTCCCTTTAGTACAACATATGCTCCATGACAGCAGGCACCCATTTGTCCTGTTCTGTTCTCAGCTGTCTCCCTGGTGCCTAAGACAATGCCTGGCACATAGTAGCACTGAGGGGAGGGAGGGAGGGAGGGAGGGAGGGAGGGAGGGAGGGAGGAAGGAAGGAAGGAAGGAAGGAAGGAAGGAAGGAAGGAAGGAAGGAAGGAAGGAAGGAAGGAAGGGAGGAAGGGGAAGGGAAATGAGGGGAAAGGAAGGAAGGGAAAGAAGGAAAGAGGGAAGAAAGAAAGGATGGGAAGGGAAGGGGAAGGAAGGAAAGGGAGGGAGGGAAGAAAGAATGGGGAAGGGAAAGAATAAAGAAGGGAAGAAAGGAAGGAAAGGGAAGGGGAAGGAAGGAAGGGAAAGAGGAAAGGAAGAAAGGAGGGAAGGGAAGGAAGAAAGGAAAGGAAGGGAGGAAGGAAAGGGAGGGAGGGAAGGAAGAAAGGAAGGAAAGGAAGGGGAAGGAAGGAAGGGAAGGGAAAGGAAAGAAGGAAGAAAGGAAGAGAGGAAAGGAAGGGAAGGGAAGAAGGGAGGAAGGGAGGAAGGGAAGAAAGGAAGAGAGGGAAGGGAAGGGAAGGAAGGAAGGGAGGAAGGGAGCGAGAAAAGGGAGGAAGAGGGGAAGGGAGAAGGAAGGAGGGAAGGGTTGATTTTGTTCTCCAGTGGTTGGAATTGTGCTTCACTGCCTCATTCATTGGTCTCCTGTTGCAATGGAAACAGTCCCTGAGGAGGCAACACTTAAGTTTTACCGACTACTTACACTTCACCATGGCTTTCAGGCTCTTTCCTGAGAGTAGGCTTTGATGGGACTGAGTAGAGGATGAAATAACATGGAAGTGAAAGGAAGTGAAAAGGAGGCAGGAGTGCAGAAGCGGGGCCAGTAACCAGCTGCCGTGGAGTCCACTCCAACTCATGGTGACCCCATGTGTGTCAGAGTAGAACTGTGCTCCACAGGATTTTCAATGGCTGGTTTTTTTGGAAGTAGACAACCAGGCCTTTCTTCTGAGGAACCGTGGGGTGGACTCGAACATCCAACTTTTCAGTTAGCAGCTGATTGTATTAACCACTTGCACCACCCAGGGACTTCTGGAAATGGGGCATGGAGTGCTAAAGGTAAACTGAGTTCATGCCGCAATTTCACTTACTGTCATTTCTGTCAGCTCCTGCCTAATGGGTGCATTACATTGCGTGGGAGCTGCCTGTTTTCCAAGCTGCCCAGGTCACTGTGGTTCTTTTTTTTAACTTAAAAAAGATTTATTTTTTGAACTGAAACTCTCTCAAACAGTGCTGTTATCCAGAAATCATTTTTCTGAAGCACTTATGACAATTACTTCCCTAAGAGCAGGCTGGGGTCATGAGGGGCCTCTGTAGGACACTGGTGATTGGCTTCAAGGAGACGCGGCTGAGACGGGCTGGTGTGTGAAGAGTGGAGAGTGAGTTAGTTATGGATCTGCTGAAAAAATTCCAGTGTCTCTTATGATTATGAACATTTTTCCTAAATGAGATTATGCTGTTTCATTGAAGGTATTTCTGGAAGAGCTTGTGCCACACAAGGAAATACGATAAATTTGGAATTAAGCTCCCGGCTTGGGCTTTCAAAGGATTCAGACCTGGAGATGTGAATCACTGAGCTGGAATCTTAGCTTCTTTCAAAACTTACTCTCAAAAAAGGGTGAGAAACTCATCAGATTAAATTTGTGTCAAGCCTTTCCATCACTGACAATACAAGGAAGGTGATGAGATTCCAGCAAAGCATGGGTGTTGAATCAGACAGACTTTTAAGATCCCTTCCAATTCTGAGATTCTATGAATCTATACTTCTTTGGAAGAAAATAACTTCGCATGTCTTTACTCAGAGTTTAAATGCCAACTCTTGTTTCCACTCACTGATTTCTCCATTTCTAATGCAGTTCAAGCAATACCACTTGTTTAATGCAGTCCTTTTTTTCAAGTTTTGTAAGAAAACAGTTGATTTGAACAAAGAGGAAAATTCAGTAGCTTGCCCTCCTTATCAGCTAAGCAAAGTTCTAGTGTATGTTAGTGGCCAGAAAGGAGATGGGGAGCCAGAGTGGTGTGTGACAGAGAGAGCGTGAAGGGTCATTTAGAAAACAAAAGATGATACTTTCCTACCTGAATGTGCATAGTTTACAGCTGGATACCAGAGGACTAGAAGAGTCTTTCAATGTCATTTTCATCTCTAGGGCTCTGAACATGCCAAGTTATAAACTCAGTGTTCAGAACAGAAGAAAGGACAGTAAATTGGCCTTAGATCAGGAAACTGTATTAGTCCTAGAATAGTCAACATGCAAAATGGGATTTGAGAAAAGATGCTACAAATGAATTTGGAGCAGCCAGCTAGACAGCGGTGTTCAAGCCATCTGAACATGGTAGTTGAAAAAGCAGTGTTGGGATTGTTGGAGGCTGAGGCTGCAGATGTGGCTCTGCCATTGGTTGGCCATGAAATCTTGGGCTAAGCATCTTCCCTCTCTAGGGCTTGGTTTCCTCATCTATAAAATAAGGTTGTTGTTCTTTTTTGAAATTACCTAACATTTATGTAGAGCCAAGCCCACCCATCAGCACTGCGGAAGAAAGTCCTGATGATCTGTTTCTGTAATGATTACAGCCAAGAAAAAAAACTCTGTGGAGCAGTTCTGCTCTGTAACACAAAGGGTCACCATGAGTTGGAATCAACTCCATGGCAACGGGTTTGGTTTTTGGTTTCCTATGTGCTGGAGGTAAGTGTTTTAAAAAGTTATTTCATGGTCCCAAAGTCTTGGGTCTTGGAAACCTCTCAAAGAGATGAGGAGAAGCACCACCTGAAGCAGCTCTGCCTTCGCCATTGACCTTCCTTCTCCTCACGGGCTTCACACAGTAGTCCTTCCACTAAACTTTCTCCCTGCAGGCCAAGCAGTTCAGCAAAGAAATCTTGATACAAGGATTGAAATAGGTTAGTCTGCAGAAATGACATTTGAGAAATGACTTGGGAATTTTCCTCAGTCTGTATAGGTCTATTTCTGGGTCTGGGAAGACCAAGGGAATATGTGCTCTGGCCTGAAGCAGGAAGGACCCACACTAAATGATGAATAGAAGGCAATGGCTGGGCCCCAAGGTCTAGAGCCCAGAAGGAAGTAGAAATGAGGACTGTATTACCTCTTCATTTGGAGCCTCAAGGGCAGGGCACCGGTTTAAGAGCTCCTCTGGCCAGAATGGTTTCGATCAAGTCTTTAAAGAGACAGAGGAGAGCTTTAAAAGAGCTCTGAAAGCCCTCTCCCACTCAATCCTCAATGTTAATGAGGAAAACTGGAGAGGGGGTTGGGGCACTAACAGTTTAGCATCATCTTCACACTAAGGAGATCAAACAGTTGGAGCTCAACTACTAACCTAAAGGTTGGTAGTTACAAACCACCCAGTGGCTCCATGGAAAAAAGGGCTGGCAATCTGCTTCTTTAAAGATTACAGCCAAGAAAAACCCTCTGGAACACATGGAGTCGCCATGAATTAGAACTGACTCAGGTTTGGTTATTTTGTATTTACTTTTTTTTTTTTAGTTTACATTGAGGAAAGAGTTCACGGCAGGAATTTGATCCAGGAGGTATATAATTAATTGATGAGCTGTGGTTTACAAAACTTGATTGCTGGATCTTTTCATCTTATTTCTACAGTAGTCACTGGGGCCAGAAATGACCACTGGTTTGCGAGTCAGGAAACAACGTTTGAACCAGGCTCTGTTGGTGGTGGTGGTTGCTGCCAAGTCGATTCTGACTCATGGTGATCCCACGTGTGCAGAGCAGAATTGCTCCATGGGATGTTCAAGGCTGTGACCTTTTGGAAGCAGGTCACCAAGCTTGTCTCCCAGGGTCTCTGGGTGGGTTTTAAACCATCAGCCTTTCTGTTAGCAGTGCAGTGCTTAACCATTTGATCCACTCAGGGACTCCTTGAGCCTGGTTCTACCTTACCTGACTGTGAAACCTCTGGCAACCACTAAGCCCAGCTAGTGTCTGCTTCTTCACTTTCAAAATGCTGATAACAAACTCTGCTCTTCCTCCCCCACAATGCTGCTATGAGAATCCATGTGTGCTTACATATACTGGAAGCATTTTGGAAACTTAAATAGTAATCAGATATTACACACTAGAAAAATAATTCATTTGTCAAAAATGATAAGCCTTCAGTTAGAACCAATTGATATTTTTGGAAATGTTCATAATTTAAATGTTCTTCTATAATTATGTACACAGATAGAGATCCAGGAAGGAGGAGGGAGAATCGAATTGAAGGGTTGTTTCATAGCTGAATTGCCTTTCTTTCCTTTAGAAATAAAGAAGTAGACCCCAAGTTTGCAAAATCAAGAAAAGAAAAATATATATATTTATTATTATTATTTTTTTAGACCCCAAGTTTGCAAAATCAAGAAAAGAAGGCATAGCAAAACTATCCTCAGACTACACAGCCTGGACTTTCAGGGTAAGGCTAAGCCAATTTACAGCAAGCTTGAGCCTGAGAAATCAGAGTGATGGCCAGCAGAGAGCACAGGCAGCTTGCTGGGGGATCCATTTTGTTTCAAGTTGTGCAAACAGCATGGATGTCAAAAGGAAAACATGCCCAATACAAGATCATCTTGGTTTTTTGAGGCTGAGAATGTAGTAACTTTAACTACATAGAGGTCCAAATCCACTTCAGAGAAATAGTAATCAGAAAAAAAAAAAAAAAAGAAACTACATCTTGTGTTTATGCCCTTGGAGAAGCTGAGAGATGAATAAGACGGTAGGGGTACAAGGTATAGTAGGCACGATAATGCCCCACCACCCCCCAAGATATCTACATCCTAATCTCCAAGACCTGTGGATATGTTACTTTACATGGCAAACAGGACTTTGCAGGTGTGGTTAGGTTAAGATCTGGAGATTTTTCTGGATTATTTGAATGGACCCAATGTAATCGCCAGGGTCCTTATAAGAGAAAGAGAGGTGGGAGAGTCAGAAAAGAAGCTGTGACAATGGAGTCACAGATGAGAGGGAGAGGGAGAGAAATGAAAATGCTGTGCTACTGGCCTAGAAAATAGAGGAAGGGGCCACAAGCCAAGAGAAGCTTCCTCTAGAAGCTGAAAAGGCAAGGAAACAGATTCTCCCCTAGAGCCTCCAGAAGGAACCAAGGTCCTGCCTGACTATTTTCGACTTCTGACCTCCAGATTGTTCAGTGGTAGACCTGAGATCCACTATGGATCCCTGCTCCTCCTGACTGTGACCACCTTAGAGGAGGCCGGAGCCTCTCTATACGCCCCCTCTCTTCTCTCCCCTTCTCCAATTTCACCAGCAAACACAGGGCTTACTGATTTTCCATGAGGCAATTGGCTTACAGACCCTAGGCTACTTGCAGGCAGAGGCTCTGAATTACAGGCAGGCAATACTCATCTAGCACCTATCCAGGAACAGGTCTCTGGTTAGTCACAGGCACTACCGGGCAGGAGAGTTCTAAACTAAGATGCTGCTCAAACAGCTGCAGTGTGGCCTTGTGCGGTTGGCTGCTTTCCCCTGGCTTGTGAGAGAAAGCTGGTTTACCAGACCACCTGAAGTGGTTTAGCTCAATTTGCACGAACAGGGTGGGCCTGTTTTTTTTCAACGCCCAGGTGATAGTAAGGAGAAGTGCATGAATTTTCTGAAAGGCCACTGAAAGTAAGGACTATGCCATGGGGTTCAACAAGGAAGACCGGCGCTGTCAGCCTCCTGTCCAGCCAGTAGCCTGGAGTAGACTGGAGTCCATGTTCAGCTGGCCCAGGGACCAGACATGATAGACCCCAGTGCTATTTCTATACAAGGTAAAACTATGATCAAGTCAGCGAAAGCTTAACATTACATGTTTCAAGGCACCATGATCAGCTGACTGAATTTTCGAACAGAAAGATTACACCAAGAAAATACTCTGGAGTTTTGAGTTGTGCAGGCACAGAGTCAATGACTCAAAAAAGTTCAAGCCACTCTGTCCTCCCTCCTCCCCTCTCCCCAACACATATTATCACAGAGAAGTGAAGGGTAAACATTATGGATGTTGAAAAAATTCTGCTTTATCTTTCACTATCTTCCTAAATTTCAAAGAGACAAGGTAGATACCCCATCATACCAACCACTCAGCTGTTCTTCCCCCTCACTCTCTCCCAAGGTGTGTATTCCAGAAAGGGAATCTCTGGGGATAAAGCATGCCCAGATAGCTTTCCTTCATGGTGGGGATTAAAGAATACACTCTTAAATTTGGGAAGAATGGAAACACGTACATGTTCGGATGTGAAGGCAATGAGCCTGGGAACGGCGGCCATTCCTTTCTCCTTGACTTCTGGGAATGCCTTGAAGCGCGCAATCAGCATGGCGTACATGTTAGATATGGCTCCACCTAAAGTGCACAGCAATAGAGTTACCTTCCTGGTCATTATCCACATCATTTCACATGCAAGCAACATTCCTCATTTCTAGTGATCTCGAGCCCTCCTCAGACTCAAAGGCAAGAGCCAATAGAGTTCAGAGAAGGCAGATTGGGCCCAACCATAGCATGAATGCTGCCCCTCCAAACCCCGTTCCTTCACTAAGATAAATTGCAATAGATTCTGCTCCTTGCACTTGGATTGAGACAAATCAGTTGCCATTAATGGTGTGGGGTGTTACTCAACAGTCTTAGAGAAGGTAGGATAATGATCCAAACCCATCTCATCACACTCGCCTGTGAATTCCTCAAGAACATTCTTCCCTTTTGAAGACATCATTGAAATGTAACTGGAATGGTGAACAAAATCTTATTTTGCAATTATAGGGAAACACACAATTAAGGGAAATTTAAGCTTATATTGAATTAGGTTTTCTATGTCATCCTAAAATTGTCAGATTTCATACCATATGTTGAGTCTCACTTGACAAGCAAAAAGTGAGCTTTCCCCAGGGTTGTTGGGAAGCTGAGGATTTTTTTACCCAGGAAAAACACAGATTGTTATGAATACAAATGAATATGCTGGCATGGAAGGCATGAGACCAGGAAGCAAAACGATAGTCTATCTCCTCTTCCCATCCAAGGGGGACACCCCCAGGCCCTGCCATCATGTGGGTGCACTGAGCTTCCTTCCATTCTGGTGGCTGTGAACAGAAGGGTTCTCTGTGTCAAGGTCAGTGGGCCATGCAGAGCTGTGACCTTTGCCTCATTAGCCTGCCTGGTACAAAGCGGTAATCACCCAGGTCCTGAGCTCTGGCATTGGTTAGAACAAGGGCAATTCCTATCTCCTCTGGACCCCAAAGACATGGGACATGCAGAATCCAGGTCAGGACTGCTCTGAGCAGATGCCCTGCCTAAAGGCTGACTGTGTCAGAAATTGTTGGGCAAGGGATCAGCTTTTAAAGGAACTTTCACTCTAGCTCATGGCTAATCTTGGCACCACTGACATTTGGGGCTGGAAAATTCTTTGTTTTGGGGGGCTGTGCATGTCCTGTGCATTATAGGATATTTAGCAGCACCCCTGGGTTCTACCCACTAGGTGCCAGTGCCACCTCCCCCTGTCCCCCAAGTCCTGACAGTCAAAAATGTCTTTAGACATTGCTGAATTTCCCATGATTGAGAACCAATGCTCTAGCTGTTCTTCTCAGAAACGCTAGGGAAGAGGGGTGGGGGTGGGGTGGGGAAAGAAACAAGGGAAGACATACACAAAGAAAGTACACTGCACAGTGCAACTGCCCAAGAACCTTCCAGCCCACCTTTTCAAGCCAGCCCATCCTCTGTTTCAAGGCTCAGCAGCCCTGAGAGAAGCAAGCAGCTTCTGGGCCTCTAGATAAAGCATACTTGGCCGAGCTGAACTGCCAAAGAGGATTCTTTCTCCAGGCGTATGTTTTTCTGGGGCATGTGGGTCACCAGACAAAGCAGGTAACAGCCCTGTCAGCCCCCTTAGCCAAGGTTTCAGGGTCAGTGAGTGCACCTGTTTTCTCCCCACTCCTGGGAACCAGCAAAGGAGAGGCCAGGCTGCTCCCGGTTCCCTTAGAGGCAGCTCAGTCCCGCCACCAACCACATAAAAAGGAAGGAGAATAAAGGTAGCAATGATGTTGATCTCTGAACTCTACCTAATTCTTCATGAAAGCCACCTGAGAAGCCTCGGTTCTAGGCAACGATGACAAAGCCACCTTGACATGGGATGGTTGGTTCCCCAAAGGAAAACTAAATACTACATTCCCTACAAAATAAACCGGTTACTATTGAGTCATTTCTGACTCACGGTGACCCCATGTGTGTCAGAGTAGAACTGTGCTCCAGAAAGTTTTCAGTGGCTGATTTTTCGGAAGTAGATTGCCAGGCCTTTCTTCTGCTACAAAATAAAGGCTGGTTTAAATTCATCACAGCTGTGTTCAATGACTTAAAAAAAAAAAAAAAAAAAAGACTAACATTTCCATCCATTTAACTAACACTTTTCCCTTTAGCCCCTGAAAAATTATGCTATATCTTTAAAAACATAAAACAAAATAGTAGATCTGAGCTTGTAGGCAAACCTGCTTAATTGAAGCCCTGGCCTTGAGGCCACTGTTGCCTGTTCACCAGTTCTTCTTTCCCCCTTTTCCTTTATTCCCCTCGGTGTCCTCATCCTCTTTGTAGATTTGCTGAGAAGAGATCAAGACTTGGCTTTTGCTAAGGCTAGCATAGGTCCCTGGGTGATGCAAATATTTAAGTGCTGGACTACTAGCAGAAAGGTTGGTGGTTCCAACCCATCCAGAAGTGCCTTGGAAAAAAGGCTGGTGATCTCCACCTGAAAGATCACAGCCTTGAAAACCTTATGGAGCACATTTCTACTCTGATTGACATGCGGCTGCTGTGATTTGGAATCAACTCGCTGGCAACCAACAACAACAAGCCCGGCATAATGGCAGGCATGGCTCTGGCCTCTCCAGTGGGGTCAGTATCAGTGTTCTGAGCCCTGGGGGAACCTCCACTCCCTTCTGAGGGTCCCTCCCTCTTGCACTGCTTAGGTGATGGTCTGCAGACCAGGTTTCCTCGCCATGAGTCAGTGGCTTGCTCTTCCCATTCCCTTCCTAACTTCCATTTCCTCTCTGCATGAAACCCAGATGACACACAGACCCAGGATTCAAGGGCAGGGCTTTTTGTTTTGGGCTGGAAGAGATATAAACAATGGAGCTTAGAATGCAATGGTTAGTGACAAAAGGCAGCATGAAAAAGCTTAAATGGCATGATAAAGAAGAGAAGGAATGAGAAACCTCTTGAAGAAATCATTGCCCCCTTTTTTAGGTCTAGGAAATTCCCTCCTGAGACACCCTCTGGCCTCCTTGAAATCAGTGTAAATCAGCTTCTCTGCTTGTTATGTGAGAGTGGGAGATGGTGTCTGTGTTCTGTGAAATAGATCTGCTTTGTTATGCATCCTCGAACAGTGAACGCTTTATTAAATGATGACACCCTTTCCCTTTTGCTCATCCTGGGGAGAGCATCAGAGAGTGATGTTTCCCTTATTTGGAATCTTTATTGCTTTGTTCCACAGGATCCACACATCCTGCATACAGAACCACAGTAGAAGTCCCAGGGAAGTGTCATCTCTGATTACGCTCTTTATGAACATAAATTACTAAAGCACGGTGTGTTAGCTCGGAGGCGTGGCCAGTGGCCATACACACTTAATCACGCTCATTCTTTTGATTAACATAAAGCCTGTTTAACCTCAGCTGAAACGTTGACCAGATATTTAATCCTTCCTAGGTGCACGATGAGGCACTGCGTATCAGAAGAAAAACACGAAGAAAGGTTGAAATATCACATACCAGGAGAAAATATCCCGTCGCCGGAGCCCCCTGACCAGCCGATGATCTCTCTCATTTTCTTTAGTGTGACATATTCCAAAAGCACAAATACTGGAGCAATTTCATAGGTAAACCTGAAATGTAGTAATGGCCACATTTTATATATAAAAATCAAAGAAATAATCCACCATTTACAATATCTACAGAACCCTTTCAGCCGCTACATTCATAAACGTTACGATTGTAACATTCATCAGGCAGAAAATAATGTCTTCCAGAAGGCTTGCTTGATTTTCTGTATCCCTGCAGTCAAGAGCTTAAATTATTGGCAAACTGCACAAGGAGCGTTTATCATACTGAATAAATAAAGAACACCACAGAGTAATACCATTTAAAAATCTGGTCCCATTTCTCTTTCACATTATACACAGTTATAAATCCAAATGCCAAAAAAGGCCCTTTTGTGTTTTAAAATTTTTGGATAGATTTGATTGCCTGAAAGCTATTTCAAGACTATTTTCTATTAAGCTAGAACAAACACTCATATGCTTCTGAGGCTCATATTACTATTTTAGGGGCTACTTATAACAAGAGATTTTAACACAGGCGTTAAAGCCTACAGAATCACACTAATAACTATCCCGGATTACACAATAACACATTTAGCTACTTACATATTAGTATTTGCTGTTGATGTCAGCCAATCGGCTGCTAATCCAACCATATCCAATCCAGTGGAAAGTTGATTGAAATATCTGGGATGCCCTGAAAAAAATGGAACACCACATTCAGGATTGCATCCAGTGGAAAGAAATGCCTCTCAAACACATGATTTTTCTAGCTAAAAAGCTTTGACAGATCCTCCCAACACGGGAAATCCATATGCAGAAACACACACACACACACACGTGCATATATAAAAAAAGCATTTCCCTCTAACAAGAGACACTACTTTGGGTTTTGGTATCTCTTAAAGCACCATTTTCTTCAAACATACCCTATAAAAAATAACAAATGTGATTTGTAATTGGGACATCAGTTTATTTCCCACCATTCTTTCAATATATTTGCAAACTAAAAATGCTCCTGCAATCTAAAGCAACTCAGACAGGCCACTTTCTGTTTATACTCATGTTTCTAAAAACCCCTTTTTGTTGTAGTTGTTCTGATAATCAGTCCTACCATGACATCCGAGAGGCATGCCAACATTCATAACAATATCAGTGACAAATGGTTGATGATTACAAAAGACAGGGCAAAGATGAGAAAATAGGACACTCTGCTGAGTGACTTGCCCTGGATTCAGAAGGTGATGATTGTCTGAAGACGGCATGGATAAAGCCAATGCTTGTCAATTCCTCTCTGGGAGAACATCTGGATATAAACAAGAGAGCTCCCTCCTAGTCGCGATGTAAAATAAAGCTGAATACAGCCAACATCACTGTCTTGTCAGCATGATACATGAAGATATATTCAATGGACTCGTCGGTCCATTAGCAAAGCTTATCTAATTAACTTCTAGATTTTGCTAAAACTCTCTCAAGGGGGTTATCATCGGAATACTCTCAAGGCTATTATTTAAAATGTGATTACGAATATCTCATTAGAATTCTGTTTCCCTATTTTGTCTCATAAAAGCCTATCTATAATTTGGGGATTTGCTTAGCAACAAAAATTTGGGGGAGAGTAACAATTATGGAAATAGAATCTGATAAAAAAAAAATATCTGCCACTCACTGGACACCTGTCTAAAGCCTGGGGATGTGATAGTCCCTCATGGTCAGCATGGAAAAACAAGATAAAGGGAGGCAGTAGGGAAGCCAGGGACAAAAGTCAACACACAGTTATCTTCCAGACTGGAGTGTTCTCTTATCAGTCTCAGGCATGTGGCTAGAGAATCAGACACTGAGGAGAGATAGGAGCCGGGAGAGAGCACATTTTAAAAGGGCTTGGGATTGGTGCATCTCTTGTCCATTCTCCGTCACTGTTTTACCTCCCTATGGCCCTGCACAGTGCCCCTTCTATCCTTTTGCTCTTTTCCAGGCCCTCTGATGCTGACCCTGTCAGTTCACCCATCCTCCTCAAAAAGCAAAAAAGCCTTCCTGGCTGCTGCTGCCGCTGCCATCTGGAACAGCCCCCCACTCCTCTCTGCCTCATTGACTCCCCATTTCATTACAGCTCACTGCTGAAATCATAGCCACCTTCCCTCCCCATGCTCCTTCATTACTCTTTCCCTAAACCTTTTCTTAGAGTGGGGGAAATTAATAAGGATTAGCAGATCTATCCATTAATCTACTCTCCCAATCCATGTGAATTTCTGGATGAATCGCGTGTCTATTATCCCACGCTATTTAACTCTGTGGAAACTTTGGTATGAAAAACTTAAAATTGAGGGGGATTCCAAGGTGTGTGTTGTGACCCCAGAATATCCAAAGGCCAATCCACCCTATGACCACCTTTGGTACACTGTGCAGACAGTTGATGCTTCCGTTGCTTGCTCTCCCTTATTCCGTGTTTTTTATGACCTTGGTTGGCCATTTCACCTGACTCTTTCCTGCCTCAAAATTTTGGTTCACTGACAAGGATTTGTAAATATGGAAGATAGTCTGACGGGTTAGAGCAACATGCCCTCTTGATTTCCGCAGAAATATTCCTCTAATTACGTTTGCTCTCATTCTGTGACCCCTATAGGCTGTCTCATAGGGTTGCCCAGTGAATCCAGCCAAGGCTCAGTGAGAGAAAGGGCGTGAGAAACCTGCCTCAGAGTCTATGCAACCGAGTGTCCCAGCAGCCCTGGGCACTCAGCTACTGCCGCTGCTGCCCCCTGGGCCCCTGCGCTGAGAACACTGGCAGGCGGTGCTCAGGAACCTGGTGCCACACACACCCTCCCCAGCCAGCAGGACCTCAAGTCAGTCGTCAGATTGCAATGCAGGCAACTGCCCCGCCTCTGGAAAGCTCCCCACAGTTTAGCAAATGAGCCCTGAAGGATGCTCAGACTCTGCATATAACCGGTCCCAGGCAGGTGTGACCCTGGTGCCCACAGTTAGTTGGGGAGGGAGCAAAAGTTAGTCCAAAGTGCTCTTTATGTTCTGGCAAAACAGACACAAGAACGTCTGGTTCAATGGCACTCCAATTTCCTTTGTCTGATGGTTTGGTTTAAAGATTCAAGAAAACGTTAGCCCCTCTCTCCCCCTACCGAATCTGATATCCCCTGCAAATGCCAACTATTCCAGCATTCTATCCTCTCTGCTCGACAGCACTGGGTTATCCTCTCTGCAGTTTTTGGTTCCAACATTTCTTCCAGGGGTAATTTTAACAATACACAAAAACTTCATTTGAAGGCATTTTCCTGCTGCCTGCGCCTCACTCCCCTCTAAGCACGAAACCTAAGTGGAAATCAGGTTAAGGACTCTCAGCAGAAACCAAGAGATAACATGTATCTTATAAAAGAATCTCCGGAGAAACATTACATGCCTGAGGGTAGCAGCGATGGTAACTACTTTGACAGACTCTGAATAGCCCTGGTTGTCAAATGTAACAGTTATAGCATAAAAATCTATAAACGTCAGCTGAAAAGAGAAGGGGATTGCTGTTAATTCTCTGAAATGTCATTTTGGGGGAAAGGCCAGAAGTCTAAGCAAGGTATGAATAATATAGAAATATTGAATTCATATTGATATGCCTTGCTTAGAAAACCCAGCTTAATCAATCATATTTTTTATGTGAATTCAAATAAAATGCACTAAAGTTACACTTGACTAGCACTTAGTCTTACAAGCATTATGGCAAAATCTATGTATTGAATTGATACATCTTTTCCCGCCACTAAACGGAACATTGTTGGGCAGGACAATTACTTTCATTGACTTGTAATTCCCATTATCTTAACTCCTTAAATTGCATTTCAAACACCACCAGCTTTTAAAAATGGATACGTAAAACATGTCTGTAGATTCTTTTTAGTTTGGTAGCAATAAAAACAACAGGTAGCAATTTACTATTAGCATTTAAATATTCGGTTAGTGGAATGGGTCATGCAAAAATGAATTACCAGCGATGTTCAGGTTTGTACACACAGATACATGAAAAATTGGGGGAAAAATATTTTCATGCCTGGAATATACATCATGTTGGTTTCCCCGAGCATTAATAAAGGATATCTAATAAGCCTTCAAAAATCATACTCCACTGACTGAGTTTGATAAAAATCGCCTTGTTAAATGCCTTTTCCTATGTGTCTAGTTCTAAAACTATATAATCTCACAAAAGTGGATACGGATAATCAGGACACAGGCTTTCCAAGGCTTCTTCTATGTATACCTTTTGTCACTGTTGGCATAAAGGTGTAAAACAGCTCAAAGTTGCACGGTAAGCAGCCTTAAAACTTCTGTTATTGTTGATTAGAATGATACTAATTCATCAACAAAATTTTTACAATATAAACAGATCAAGTAACAATGGTAATTAAAGTTCATGGAATATTTTACATTTTTATTTGTCAGCAAATCTTTTAAAGGCTTCAAATCAATGTAAATCCACAAATTCTTTTTTTCTCCAGAA
Source organism: Loxodonta africana (assembly GCF_030014295.1). Taxonomy (NCBI): domain Eukaryota; kingdom Metazoa; phylum Chordata; class Mammalia; order Proboscidea; family Elephantidae; genus Loxodonta; species Loxodonta africana. Next base: position 168,180,460 of record NC_087345.1, on the reverse strand, counting down.
AGTCATTCATATTTATTTTTATTGCTCTGTGAATCACCATGCCAACATGTATTAGGATGATTAGAGACAACACAGAAGACAAGGGGAAAATCATGACTGGGGCAGAAATGAATAGCTGACTTTGTGTTGATGAAATGAAAGCAGAGAATGTGCCCAGACAAATGTTACACCAGGGGCTATAAAATGGATAGAGTATAAAGGATATTGTGAAAAACCAATATTCAGTCAACAAAATACATTTAAAAAATTGGCCCTAAGGAGATCCATTTTTTTTTCTTTTTGGTTTTATCTTACCTGCTCCGTGGCTGTAAAGGACACACAACATGTCTGAATCACTAAGCTAGTCTATGTGCGTCTTGTGTTTTCTTTTGGGTACACTTCTTTAAAAATAGAAGGCAACCAGGAATTCAAATTTGAAAGCTTGGGTTTTTGAGAAAATGTCAAAATATTATCCTTTTGTTTCAGTGATTACACAGGATAATTCGTCCTGTTTCTGACCTTTTCCAGGCCAAGGAAATCACCAGCGTGCACACGGTATTTGGGCTTTTGTTTGGGTCCTGCTTTTTGAGCTTTCATTTCCATACCTCCTTCCTGTCTTCATTTTGGGTCGTTTTTACTGGCCTCTGCTGAGAAACGGTCGCTTCTACACCAGTGGTTAATCTCCATAGCCAAATATGTGCAGTGTAAAACCTGACCATCTATACTTCATACTACAGCTAAAGTCTCTAATGTTACCAACTTCAGAAGCAGTCACACTATAGCAGAGGGCGCTTTTTGTTTTTAATCTTTCTAATGATGACTACTTTTTAAACAATGACTGAAAATAACTTTGCCATCCTGGCAAGTATCAGTAACTCCATAAAACACAAAACAGTTCTATAGAAAAAAATCCTAAATGAAAAAAGTTTTATTATTTCTGATTAGACAATACCTGTTTTAATTGCATATTTTAGAGTTGTTCGGCAATTCGTCAAAATTTCCTCCAAATTTTGTGGCTGGTCTGCTAATTCCCAATTATACTCTTGAAGAAGCTCATTAGGGTAATGGAAATCAATGACTTTGGTTGATCTATCGAAACTTTTCACCACATACTGAAGCAAAATGTCCATAACATCTTGCAGAAACGCCAAAGTGGGCCTTTCTCCATTGCAAGCTGGCAGCAAGTCTAAAGAATGGAATAAAAACACCGCATTTTAATTGCACTGTGGACATAATTCAGGCCCGATCTTGGTCTAGCAATTTGTCTCTGAACTAAGAAATTTCATGCACAAAAAAGCTTTGGAAATGCGGAGCATTTTCTTTAAAGCAAAGCATTTTTCAATGACAAAGGGCATAAATGAGAAAAATTACATCCCCCCAAATTAATTATTGCCTGTCAATTAATAACTTATTAAATTTTTTTTTTCTAAGACGACTGCCATTCATCTATTTCACAGGCGTTAGTCCTAAATGTCATTTCTCAGTAAATCATCCCGAAATGTTTCTGGGAATGTTTGAGGCATATCTTCGGCAAACCAGACAAAATGGAGCATGCAACATTAAGGTTCTCTGGCCCATTACGAAGACCGTTGTTTCCAAAGTCAATGTGTGTGTGCGCGCGCATGTTTGCGTGACTGATGGTTTAAGCACACAGGCGCAAAGCTTCGCGCGCAGGTCTCACACGAATGGAACTGTTCTGTGAAATAATTCTTGCCATCTAAAGACTCAGAAAATCCCAGCAATGCTGAATTCAGTGGCACGGGATCTGGAAACCGAGCCCCACAAGAGGCTTCAGCAACACTGGGGAGCCGACGTCCAGCACCGGCACGCATGGGCGCCTTGCTCAGCCGCAGCCCCTCGGGCCGCTTTTGGGGAAGAGCGCCGCGGCGCCACAGCCTCCTTGGAGCTCGGCGCCCAGGGCCGCGCAGGAGCCGGGGTCCGGGCTCGGAAGGATTTCAGCCTGAGATTTAAGCAGAGCCCGCCTGCGTCCGCCACCTCGCTCCTCGGGTCGAGTTTCCAGCGCCGGGTCCCACCGGGGCTGCGCCGGGCGGGGTAGCGGCGCGCCCCAGGCCCTGCCCGGCGCCTTTACCTGTTGCGTGCAGAAACGTATAGTTGACGTCCGCCTTGGGGCAGCTGCAGGGCTTCTGGTCACAGGCGCAGACTGCCTTCCGAGCGGCGGCCCGCGAGGGTTCGCTGCCACCGCTCTCCGCGGGCTTCTCTGCGTCTCCGTAGAGCAGGGCTGGGCAAGGACACCGAACGCGAGCTTTGGTTAGCCGCCCGCCCCGCACGGCTGCCTAGGCCCCTCCCGCCCCTAACAAAGAAACCCCGACTCCGCTGCGGAGGACACAGGAGGTGAGAAAGCAGCGTGGCCCCCGCAGGCTCCGCGGCGCCCGGCCTTGCTCGGCTCCCCCCTCCGCCTTTCCTGGGACTCGGGCACTCACCGCACAGCTTGTTTCCGATGCCGCCGGTGAACTTCTGGGCCACCTGGCACCAGGCTCTCGCTGGAGGCAGAGACAGGCAAGCAGACAGCGAGGCAGAAAGAGAATAGCAGACGGACGTGTGAAATTTTGTTCTATTTGAGCAACGTCAGTAAACCCTCGGTGGGGAAGGGACCGCCCGCCTCTAGCGTGACCGCCCGGGGCTCGGCTCGGCCGGCATGAGCCGAGTGTGCGCGGGGACCCTCGGTTCAGCGATTTGCGTTCTAAGGAGAAACCCACACCTTCCCTGTCTCGCTCGGGCGAGTTTCCTGGACACCGACGCTGTCCGCTTCCTCACAGACTCTCCTTTTAGACAAGCAGTCTCTCCCCTTCCCCATATTTCCTTTCTCCACCGCCACTATGTCCCTCCCTAGGGTTCACACACCAAGGTGGTAGTAGCGCCTTAAGCTCACGGAATTCGATGTCGGGGAGATACCGCCGTCTTTGGGTGGTTGTCACAGACTTCGGCATAAAGGACCCGAGTCTCTTTGGGTGTCTTCCCTGTGGACATGGGGCTGCGGGTGGGGTGGGGGCGTCAAGGACCAACCCCAAGAACAGGGATAAGCGTCCAAATAAGTTTCCAGCTGCAGGTGGAAAAACCTCCTTCGTCTTTTCTCTAGCCATGCAAACCTCAGTCCTCGCACAAAGCTCGCCTGCTGCACATCCCGGTTCTCCTACCTGTGCCAGGGTTCTCGGGATCCCCAGAGCCATCTTCGGACCCGAAGGACCAAAAGCCGGAGCCAGGAGATGCCATCGGCGCTGCGAGACTGGAGCAGGTCGCCTCTGAGTGCGAACTGCCTGCGAGCTGCCCTCGGCTCGGCCCCGCGCTTGCGCGCGTGCGTGTGGCTGGAGGAGGGCACCGAGCGGGTACTGGCACGATCGCGCAGCAGAGGGTGGGTGTCACACAGGGACAGGAAACGTGCGTGTCTGCGTGTGGTTGCGCGCGTGTGTGTGGTGGGGTTAGGGCTTAGAGACGTGGCAACGTTCTGGAAGCCGTGGAGGTGGGGGGTTAAATAGGGAAGGACATCGAGGGGTCCTTGCAGCCTGGAGGTGGGAAAGCGCTGAGCCACCAGAGAGAATTTGAGGAAAGGGAGCGCCGTAAAGCTGGGTGAGGGGGCGGCAGAGAAAAAACAAAAAAAGGGAGCGGGAGGGAGCTGAATCGTGAGATTGTGAGGCAAACGGTTTGCGCGAGTGGGTGGGAGGAGTACAGGCTGGCACGGGAAGCGAGTGTGAGGCCAGCCCCGGCAGGCCGGGGTGCGCTGTCCAGGGTGCTAACGTGGACGGCTGTTCGCCGGCCTCAGCGAGGGCCACAGTAGAGAGACCTTGGCAAGACTGGAAGGGTGGCCAAGACGAGCTTTATACGTGCATCGCTTGGCTTATTATTTGAGGTCTGGCTCTCGCTGCCGAGAAGGAGGCGCAAATGCGCCGGCTTCCTCCATGAGGGTGCTGAGGTCGCTGCGACCTGGAGAGCCTGGGTCACTGGGTTGGAATCAGCCGCCGTTCTGAGAGGGGACAGTGGGGGAAGGACATCTACGGCCCTGATAGGCTCATTTCAGCGACTAAGTAGAGCCTAATGCCTGCCTTCTGCGCCGCGCCATCCCTGGAGGCGCACCATTCGGGCATCAGCCGTCCAGCATCAGCCGTTTTGACTGACGGCTGGGGAGAAAGACTGCTGATTGAGGCAATTAAAATCCATGCTGGAGTCTATCATCGAGGACCCCGGGCTGGGGGAAAAAGAAAACGAATAGAAACTTATTGGAAGGGGTCGGGAGAGAGGCCAAAGGCAGCCGGGATGATGGCCCATGGAGGATGAATCCGGGTTATTTGGTGACCTCGGCCAAAGGAGGCGTGGAAGGGCCCACTGCTTATGTGTGACAGGAATCTGTGTGTGCGTGGGAGGCGTGCACAGGGTTCCCAGCTGAGCAAGCTGGGCTTTCCAGATCTGAGGCGCAAGGAAGGCACCGCCAGTTGGGCCCTCATTTTAGGGGGCCTCAAGCCAATCCTGCCTGCCCTTGCCCCCCTCCCCCCACTTACGGTATGCGGGAAGAAGGCAGATATTCACTATTTCTGGCTGCCTGGTGGAAAGGGGGAGAAAGTCAGAACCTCTCCTGACTCATGTCTGACAATTTCTTGTCTCTAAGAGCGGTTAAACAAAGGGAGGGTGCTTTCGGAATTTGGGGTCCAGTGGGTTCGCGTTGCTTCCTTGGCGTTCCAGACCAACGTCAAGCACACCTTGCAGCCCCTGGGCTCGCTGAGAGAGGACGAGGGTGACCCCGACGGGAAAGGGCTGCGACCAGCCTCCTGCGGCGCTGCCTGCCCGAGACTAGGACGAAAGCCTAGCACTTCCATTGTGTTCACAAGTCGTTCTTTCTCAGGCCTCCTGAACCACTCCCCTGAAGCTGCTGTCGAAGCACAGACCCGTGGATCCTCCAGTCTGTGCTCGACCCTCACTTAAAAGGGGCGTCATCCCGCCCGGCGTGACTGCTTGCCGGCGTAGGTCCTGTACCTCCGCGTATTTGGCAACCTGATCAGTTTTCTCCACAAAGCTTTGTCACCTTCCTACGCGCCGGAGCCAGGGGTAGGAGAGCTCGGAGGAGCCGTAGAAGCCGCGCGGAGTGAGCTCTGTCTAACACCCAGGCCAGCCTGCGGGCTCACGGTGGGCATACACTCCGGCCTCAGATCGGCTGCTCTTTTCAGCTCTCCCGGCTCCGAACCTCCACCCGACACAACTAACAACCCCAGGGGTGTGAAGACTTCCTGCTTCGGCCGTCTGCACCCTGGGCAGGGCAGTTGCACAGCTTTCGCCCTAGCAGCGCAGATCCAAGTCAGAGAGAGCTGTTCTTTGTTTAAATCCACACCAAACCCAGCAAGTGTTTCGCTTCAAGCCAGCAGCCTGGGTTTGCAGAGTCTTTCTGGCTATGGTTAAGCAGTCGAAAAGATAAAAGTTCTTAACAGCAAGAGTTTAAACACACACATACACAAAACCCCCAAGGAAGAAATGGATTAAAACATGAAGGTAGAAGTCCCAACACCCGAATATTATATATTTTTAATGCGGTGATGTAAAATGCTTCTGTTTAAACTCCATTAACTCCGGAGTTCTTTGAATCTAATCGTGGCATTTACATTTTTTATTTGAACACACCCTACTTCAGCCCCAGACAGATCTGATTTGTCTCTCCTTAACGCCGTCCCTCTTTCGACGGTAATTTGCTTTATAAAGACTTTCATTTCGCAAAAGAGCCCACTCCCCCCTCTCTACTGCTCGAGGTTGGAGATAACAAAAGAACTCTGGGAGGTAATAATTGCAGTCATTAGTTCACAAAGGAGGCAGCCACCAAAGGCGAAGAGGAGGCGGACCAGGGCTGGGGAAAAGCTTTCGAAGGCACTTCCTCGATTAAGGGGAGAGGGACCCAGGCTTCAGTGGCCGCCAGTCGAGACGGTTTCCTCGGATGCTCTTATTTCTTGTCGGTGGTTTGTTTACCTGGACATTGCGTCGCAGGCGAGATTAACAAAGAGCGCTTGCCACAATTATTCCCGTGTCCTTTCCGTGCTAAAATGTCGAACGGAGAGGAAAAGAGAGAGAAAGAAAAAGGAGAAAAACCAAAGAAATACAAAAGAAAAAAAAAAAAAGGAAAGCCAAGACACTGCACTCTTTCACTTCGCCTTTGCCACAGTTCATTCCTACTTTTTTTCAAAGCCGAGATTTTAGGGAAGATGCTTGTTGCCTCCCCATTCATAAATGAAGAGGCCGGGCTGCTAGGGCTCTGATCTGCGGCAACCACGCTGGACACCTGGATTGAAGGATGGTCCTGGCAGAGAAGGGGAGCTCGTTTTTTTTTTTTTTTTCCCCCGAGGGCCCCCGGGTGGTGGATGGACAGGTGGGTAGGGGCAGAGAAGGCCTGGCCAACCCCCCCCCCCACAGGCGCCTTCTCCCTCCCCTGTCTTAGATGACCCCTTGCTTCCATCAGTGCTTGGGTCAACCCCTGCCCCACGGCAGCCCTGCCATCAGTCTGCACCCCAGGGGTGATTCCTCCCTCCTGCTGCCAGGGGGCCACTGCACCAGTGGAGGGAAAGAGCCAGGTCCAGAGCGCACTTGGACTTGGGGCTCTGCCCCACCACAGAGGGAGATGTCCTTTTGGCTGAGCTGCCAGATGTCCACGTCCTCACTTGTAAAACAACGGGGTTCTATGAGTCACCTCTGGGGGCCTTTCAACCGCAACTTTGGGTCGGAGAGGTCACCTCCCATGGTCTGGCAGCAGCAAACATCATCGGCCGGCCGCTGTGCGTGCCCTCACTTGCTCCTCCAAGACTTGCCCAGAGTCTCCTGGTCCCAGCTGTGTGTGCAGGAGCTGAAGGCACCCACAGAATGGACAAGACTCTTTCCAGCCAGAACCCTTCTCCCACCGCATCACCATTCCTCACCAGCCCGCATAGACACGGAGGTTTTTAGTCCTTTCTAAGAGTTTAACCTGGGTTTTTAAAATAAGGTGCACTCAACTGAAGAATGTAGGCCCTCCCTCCCAATCTTAAATATACTTAAATTTGGAGCTGCGGCCCCAAATCTGCAGATTAGGCAAATCTAGAAACCTAACAGCTTAGTCCAGAATTTTGTACAGGAGGGGCCAATAGAAGCTAAACTGGCTGAGAAGGCAGAGCGTGTGTGTGAGAGGTTTGGGGCGTTTGGGGATTTGTCTGGGAGTCCCATTTGCACAGCAAGTACGTGTTTTCAGCTGGATTATATGTTTGTTTGGGGTGGCTGGGAGTGTTCAGTGATAGAGACCCCCTCCATCCCCTTCCTAGGCGCCACTAGCAGCACGGCCAGACACAAGGAGCCAGGCCACAAACCCCCCAAGCCACAGACTTTCCAAGGCACTTCTTTTATTTAGTAACTTTGATAACCAAGGAAGGGAAATGGAAGTTTGCATGACATTCGTCTTCAAGCCTCTCCCACCGGGCAATGTTCTTCCAGACACAATCCACCTGCGAGCATCCTGAGGGCCTGGGACAGCCCTTTCCAAGAAAGAAGAAGTCTTTGAGGTCAAATGAGAAGAGTGCTCAGCAAGAGCTCAGACACAGTCAGGCCCACGAAAGGATTCACAAACAAGTGAACAAAGGGATGCATTAGGGCATACAGGGAGGCCCCATCTTGCGGGCTGGTTAGAGTGCAGGGTGCGGGGGTGCAGGGAGGTGGGTTGGGGAGGTTTCCCAAGAGTTTCCAGTTCCCCTCTTTCAGGCCATGAAAGACCGGGCTGGGCACTCGGGGGTGAACGCAGCCAGGCAGTCCCGGCCTAGGTCAGGGCCCTGGCTTCAGTGCCTCATGGTGCCAGCACCTGAGGGAATCCACTTTGGCCTCTGCAGCCTGGCAGGCGTGGGGCACATTCGTGGGCAGTGGCCACCAAGCAGCCGTCCTACCACTGCTGGACGAGGTGCCTGCGCTGGGGGGTTTTGCGTAGGAGTCTTCTGTAGTCGTAGGGGTTGGCTCCCGGCCCGCTCCCCTCCTGCTCGGGGCACTCTGCAGCCCAGCACCTGCCAGGGAGACCCACGGCCTGAGCGTCAGCAGCGCCACCATGCGAGGCTCACCCCCACCTACCCTGAGTTAAAAACCAAAAAACCAAACCCAGTGCCGTCGAGTCGGTTCTGACTCATTTTCCCCACACCTTCCACCAACCCACCTGAGACATAAAAACAAGACATGATCAAAATGTCAGGATGACGGCCAAATGTATCTGGGATCATGTCTCATCAGGTTTTCAAAACTGAGAGGAGGAACAGAGAGGGCTTGGGCTTACATTTCTCCAGGTGACTTTGTGTAAGCTTTGGGAGTGCAGTTCAGAAAGGTAAGCTTCAGTTGGTTTCAGATAATTTACAATCAATAAACACTTATTTTTTAGCATCTCTATTTTTTTTTTTTTTTAACACATTCTGGTCAAAAAAGAAAACTCAAGATGGGTAAATACACATCCATCATTTTGCATTTTAGAAACTGCTCCAACATGTCTTAAAAACAAACAAACAAAAAGTTCCCTCTGTCCCCAATCTGACCAGCCATTCTATTGGAGAGGCAGGCACAGTTCATTCCTGAAAGCATGTTCAATGAGTTTGCTGGGCCAACCTTCCTCAACCCCAGTGCATAACAAACCCTGCTAGTGCTTACCTTTAGACCTTGCAGCTTGCCTGGGGGAGTAGGCTGCTCCTTTGAAATGCAGCTATATTGACTGATTTATTCATTCTTTCATTCATCGTGTAGCCCTAACTAAGTGCCAGCCACCAATTTAGGTGATAGGTGAGTAAAAGTAGCTTCTCTCATGGGCTTTAAAATCTAGTGTGGGAGAGGATTATAATGAGCTTTACAGGTGGTGGTAGGTGCTATACAGAAAAATACAGCAGGGTGATGGTGCCTGCAAGCTATTTCATAAAGGATGGTTGGGACAGGCCTCTTGGATAAGGTGAGACTTGAATGAAGGAAGGGGTGAGCCATGCAACTCTCTTGGGGGAAAGGTCCTGAGACTAGAGTGTGCATATTGTATTTAAGGAATGGCAGGGGAGCCAATGTGGCTGGACTGGAGTGAGCAAAGGGGAGAATAGCAGATAATTTAGATAATTTGAGATCATAGCAAGGATTTATATCTTACTTAGAGGAAACATTGTAGGGCTCTGAGCAGAACTCTCCTGTATAGAGCTTTGTAGTCAGACTAGAACATTTCTAAGCTCGAACATGTTGCAGTTCTTTATCACAAGATGGATGAATACATCTTTGTTATAGATTGAATTGTGTTCCCCCCCCAAATGTTATAAATCTTAACTCCTGATCCCACTGCGGAACAGAGGTGTATTTTGTTATGAATGAGGCATATTAGTGTACGGTGTGTCTTCAATCAATCACTACTGAGATATAAAAAGAGCAGATTAGGCACAGAAGAAGCAAGCAGGAATGGGGAAAAGATAGATGCCAGGTGGAGATCTCCAAGGAATGCCGAGAAGGAAGGATTTTCCCTAAAGTGGAGAGAGCCTTTCCCTAGAGTCAGCGCCCTGAACTTGGACTTCTGCCTCTCTAAACTGTGAGAGAACAAATTTCTGTTAGTTAAAACCACCCACTTTTGGTGTTTCTGTTACAGAAGCACTAAGAAACTAAAACAATCATTCGGGAGACAAGGGACAGAAATCATAGTTCAGGTAGATTCTGGTAAAGTAAATAAAGGTGATAATAACCACCATTTAAAGAACATCTTAAATGATGAAGATAAAAGACTACAGCCTTCAGTGTGGATTACACCTCAACACAAAACAAAAATCCTCACAACTGGACTAATAAACATCATGATTAATGGAGAAAAGATGGAAGTTGTCAAGGATTTCATTTTATGTTGGTGCCACAATCAAAGCCCATGGAAGCAGCAGTCAAGAAATCAAAGGAGCGTTAGGCAAATCTACGCAAAAGACCACTTTAAAATGTTAAAAAGCAAAGATGTCACTTTAAGGACTAAGGTGTGCCTGATCTAAGCCTTGGTGTTTTCAGTCTCCTCTTATGCATGCAAAAGCTGCATGAGGAATAAGAAAGACAGAAGAAGAATTGATGCCTTTGAATCATGATGTTGGCAAAGAATAACTGAATAAACCATGGACTGCCAGAAGAGCAAATAAATCTATCTTGCAAGAAGTACAGCCAGAATGCTCTCAAGAAGTGAGGATGACAAGATTTCATCTCACATACTTTGGACATGTTATCAGGAAGGACCAGTACCTGGAGAAGGACATCATGCTTGGTAAAGTAGAGGCTGAGCAAAAAAGGGGAAGACCCTCAACAAGATGGATTGGCTGCAACAATAGGCTCAAACATAGCAATGACTGTGAAGATGGCACAGGACTGGGCAGTATTTCATTCTGCTGTACAGAGGGTATAGGGTCACTATGAGTTGGAACTGACTCAACGGGACCTAACAAAACAATAACAAGGAATACTTCCTATATGCCCTTTCATGACCTAATTTTTTTTGCTTAAATTTTTTGTTGATAATTTTTTTTTCATTAATGGAATGCATGATGAAACATTGAGTGTGTCTGGAATGAGTGTGTCCATCTGGACTCCAGAGGTAGGAATGGTGAGATACGTATGTCCTTCTGAAATTTATGGCTGCATATGTTCTGCTGGACTCTGGGGCAGGGGGTAGGATTGGTGGAATCCATGTGTCCCATTGAACTCTGGGACACAAATGTCCCCATGGACTCATGTGCAGGCTGTTGGTCCACATATGCCCTACAGGATGCACCAACTCATACAATATCCTGTAAAAATAGTAATTTGTGGCACACGAACTTCTTCTGCTTCAAACTATTATACAGGTCCCCTCATGCATGATGGCTGCACATACTGTTAGTGGGAAAGCAGCTTCCCAATAAATCTGAGAGGCAGAAATTGTAGGTGGGACATATATGTCCTGCTGGTCATGAAAGGGTTTTAAGTGCCTCACATACATCATTTCATTTAATCTTTACGACCACATGGTAGTCAGTTATCATTAAATTCTTTTCCAGATGTGGAAACTGAGGCTTAGAGAGGTCAAGCAGCACAAACAAGATCACTCAACTGTCTGACTCTAAAACCTCTTTGTTAACCACCATGTCACACCGTACAAGAGGCCAGTGTGGAGGTACAAGGTGCCTTAGGCAGAGAGCATGTTTGCTTAGAATTTTTGATCAATAGGTTCATTGCCTGTCATTGCTCCCTTTTCTTGTATACCGTTTCTGTTTTACTATGTACCCTCAATCTCAAAACTTCACAAAGATTTGTTAGGGAAAGAAAAAAAAATCCCAAAGTAGTAAGTAAGCTACAAATGGTTTAAATTACTTACTGTCAAACAAAGTCTGTGGCAAGGTGAGAAATCAAATGCAAAACACTTATTTCTATGTGAACTTTTGTACAAATATTTTTTGGTCTGACATCACTGGTTCTGAAAAATTATATAGCATAAAAACCAATAAGGGATTAAAATTACATTGACTAGAGCTTGAATACAGATTTTGGATATGGTTTACTGCTTATAATTAAGATGACCATACCATTTTTCATCCAACTTGGGGTAAATAAAGGGGAATGCTATTAATCATTATGCCACGAAGTATAAACTGTGAGTGCCCTGGGCAATTCAGGATGTCCGATTACCCTATCATAATACTTATGATTTTACTTTCAAACAACATATCATTCATAAGATGAAACATTCAATACAAATTTGTCATCAATCCACACAGAAAATGAAATATCTTAAATAATGGAATTGCAAATATATTGAAAATGTTACACTTTAAAGCATAGTTTATTACCTTCCATCAGCCTTAAAACATTGATTCTGGAGTTCTCTTTGTGGTCTTTGTTCTTTAAAACTAGGGTTACATTCCTTTGGTCCAGAATGACTGGGTGAAAATTCCTTATAATAGAAATCTTCCAAATCTAATAATTTTCCCTCACTGTAAATAAAGACATAAACACACCATAACATCAATCTAATTTTTTACTTACTTAAAGTTATGCTTTTTTTCTTCTTTTAAAATAAAAAAAAAAAAAAAGATAACACATACATATTAGCACAAATGGAAGAAGTCTTGAAATGTGCAAAAAACAGTAGGTACTATAAATAAAAAGAAAAACAACACTCTCATTTCTTACCTTGAAGAGGGCATTAGCTGCTGGAGAAGGTTTGCCTGGTTCTTTGCCATTCAACTTGACACAAAACAAGTAGTCAGTGATTACAATGTTCCTGTTTAACCAGACTAGATCAGGGTTCACAATTAACCCCTGAGGCCAGAATCAGAAAATCTGAGCTTTATGCACAAATGCACAACATTTCCAAATTTTACTGGTCATCAGTACATTGATGCACACAAGGTTTATGACTTCAACTTACTTCCGTTGCAGCTAACCTTCTGTCCTCCCCCTATGTCTTGATCTTCAGGAGATTAATTTCCGTGCTAGAGTTTAATTCCTGTGCATGATGTACAAACAAGGGTGTGTCCTTCAGCCACTTCTAATTCTTGGATCTATTCAGGTTACAGTTCTAGTCTTTGTGGTGTTCAGTATGATGTGAACATTTAGGTCTGGAAAACCACCTTGATACACAGTGCTTCTAGGAGAAAATGTTTTTTTTTTTTTTGTTACAGGTACTAATTTATAAATGAACTGTCAGAATGCCACCAAATCACAAATTGGGAACTCTGTGTACACACATACTTAGTAGGACAACTCTTGTTTTTTATTAGCACTGTCTGGAAATTGGTTAACATGAGTATTAATTAAAATAGTGGCATAGTATTGAAATAGTAAAGTACTGATGAACTGAAATGTTCCAAGAAAAGGAAAATATTGTGAATTCACTTTGATCAACTGGAGAAAACTCTGATCTAAACCATGAAGAAGATGACGAGAGCTTCAGCAATAGCAGTAGCAGCAACCAAAGACAGAGCGGTGAACGTACTTCGCCCACATTGTCTCACTTATCTCAAAACAACTCCAAAAGGTAAATATTGCCAGTTCTCTTTCACAGATGCAGAAACTGAGGCTCAGAGAAATAGAACTTGCCAATAGTCATATTACCTGCAAGTGGAGGGCCCAGGCCTGTGAAGTTCAAAATTCGTGTTCTCTACTCAGCATACCAACTTTCTTAATTCAGACAGAAATGTAACCTTTGATACTCTATTACTTTTTTTTATTTTTCAGTTGCTTTATACTCATTTTTTTAAAATAATTTTTATTGTGCTTTAAGTGGAAGTTTACAAATCAAGTCAGTCTGTCACATACAAGCTTATATACACCTTACTACATACTCCCATTTACTCTCCCCCAATGTATACTCATATTTTTATTATAAAATAACATTTCAAAAATAAGCTGCCATTCTCAGTACAAATTTTTATAATAATTAAATCCTGGCACCAGAATTGTAGAAGGTACCGGAGGTTAGTTTTATTGTGTCCTGATCTGAGCCCAAGAAAGGCCTGAGATGCTGATTATTTGAATAAAGATGTGACATGAGAAGTTTTCTTGCAATTTAACCATTTTGTTAAAAAAAGGACATGTGTCATGCACAAAGCATTCTTGTACATGAAGGTTTTACTACCATACCATCAAAATGCTTCTTAAAAAGTTGCATAATCAAAATATTATTCAAATCCCACCCATCATTTCAGACGCTACCATAGCAGAATCTGAGGTGTGGGAATCGTTCTGCAGTTTTTTGTAAACTGAAGTATATTACACCCCAGGTACTGCGATTTACAGTGTGACGTGAGTTGACGCAAACATTATCTTCCCAACAAATCCATAAAAATGATACAAAGGAAGGCTTACCATGTGTTGAAAGACAAAAAGCAAAAAGGAGTTTTTTTTTTTTTTTTTAACAACAAAAATTATGGGAAAAGGAGTTTGAGGAAAGAAAGTTCACAAGCATGGGCATGTACACACTGCCCAAGCCAAACAGTATCTATGGACCAACGAGGGCAGATTCTATATTGACAGAGTCCAATTCACTCAACAAATATTTGAGTTCTCAGTATATGCTCAGCGCTGTGCTTAACAAGACCCAAACCAAACTCGTTGCCGTCGAGTTGATTCTGACTCATAGTGACCCTATAGGATAGAGTAGAACTGCCCCACAGCGCTTCCAAGGAGCACCTGGTGGATTTGAACTGCCAACCTTCTGGTAAGCAGCCATGGTTCTTAACCACTATGCCACCAGCACTGTGCTTAGGTCAATGTATTTCTAATAGGCAAGGTTCTTATGTTGTTGTTGTTGTTAGGTGCTGTCGACTCAGTTCCGACTCATAGCGACCCTATGCACAACAGAACGAAACACTGCCCAGTCCTGAGCCATCCTTAAAATCATTGTTATATTTGAGCTCACTGTTGCAGCCACTGTGTCAATCTACCTTGCTGAGGGTCTTCCTCTTTTCTACTGACCCTGTACTCTGCCAAGAATGATGTCCTTCTCCAGGAACTAATCCCTCCTGACAACATGCCCAAAGTATGTAAGACACAGTCTCGCTATCCTTGCCTCTAAGGAGCATTCTGGCTGTACTTCTAAGACAGATTTGTTTGTCCTTGTGGCAGTCCATGGTATGTTCAATATTCTTTGCCAACACCACAATTCAAAGGCGTCAACTCTTCTTCCGTCTTCCTTATTCATTGTCCAGCTTTCACATTCGTATGATGCGATTGAAAACACCATGGCTTGGGTCAGGCGCACCTTAGTCTTCAGGGTGACATCTTTGCTCTTCAATGCTTTGAAGAGGTCCTTTGCAGTAGATTTACCCAATGCAATGTGTCTTTTGATTTCTTGACTGCTGCTTCCATGGCTGTTGATTGTGGATCCAAGTAAAATGAAATCCTTGACAACTTCAATCTTTTCTCCGTTTACTGTGATGTTGCTCATTGGTCCTTTTGTGAGGATTTTTGTTTTCTTTATGTTGATGTGTAATCCATACTGAAGGCCGTGGTCTTTAATCTTCATTAGTAAGTGCTTCAAGTCCTCTTTACTTTCAGCAAGCAAGGTTGTGTCATCTGCATAACGCAGGTTGTTAATGAGTCTTCCTCCAATCCTGATGCCCCGTTCTTCTTCATATAGTCCAGCTTCTCGGATTATTTTGTTCAGCATACAGATTGAATAGGTATGGTGAAAGAATACAACTCTGACGCACACCTTTCCTGACTTTAAATCAATCAGTATTCCCTTGTTCTGTCTGAACAACTGCCTCTTGATCCATGTAAAGTTTCCTCAAGAGCACAATTAAGTGTTCCGGAATTCCCATTCTTCGCAGTGTTATCCATAGTTTGTTCTGATCCACACAGTCAAATGCCTTTGCATAGTCAATAAAACACAGGCAAACATCCTTCTGGTATTCTCTGCTTTCACCCAGGATCCATCTGACATCTGCAATGATATCCCTGGTACCACGTCCTCTTCTGAAACCAGCCTGAATTTCTGGCAATTCCCTGTTGATATACTGCTGCAGCCGTTTTTGAATGATCTTCAGCAAAATTTTGCTTGCGTATGATATTAATGATATTGTTCTATAATTTCCACAATTGGTTGGATCACCTTTCTTGGGAATAGGCATAAATATGGATCTCTTCCAGTCAGTTGGCCAGGAAGCCGTCTTCCGTATTTCTTGGCATAGATGAGTGAGCACCTCCAGCGCTGCATCTGTTTGTTGAAACATCTCAATTGATATTCCATCAATTCCTGGAGCCTTATTTTTCGCCAATGCCTTCAGAGCAGCTTGGATTTCTTCCTTCAGTACCATCGGCCCCTGATCATATGCCACCTCTTGAAATGGTTGAATATCGACTAATTCTTATAAATTACATAAAAAACCAAAACCAAACCCAGTGCCGTTGAGTCGATTTTGGCTCATAGTGACCCTATAGGACAGAGTAGAACTGCCCAACAGAGTTTCCC
Source organism: Loxodonta africana (assembly GCF_030014295.1). Taxonomy (NCBI): domain Eukaryota; kingdom Metazoa; phylum Chordata; class Mammalia; order Proboscidea; family Elephantidae; genus Loxodonta; species Loxodonta africana. The sequence goes on along the minus strand of NC_087345.1, from coordinate 168,164,553 downwards.
AGGAGCACCTGGCGGATTCGAACTGCTGAACCTTTGGTTAGCAGCCATAGCACTTAACCACTATGCCACCAGGGTTTTAAATTATATATAAACTATATACTTATAATATAAATGTATTGAGAGTACTTTACTTTCCAAGTCTATCCACATAAACTAGGTGATTTTTAAAGTCAGATTTTAAACACATAGTCTTATACTTTGGTTTGAACAAGGCAACTTACTGGAATCTAATAATAAGGATTACCTGTCTTTCCTTGGTTTTCGTCTTTCTTCTTGGATTGACTTCTAAAAGGAATAGAAGAATTTAAAAAATGTAATTGATATAGTATTATAATCTTAATATATAAAAACATGTATTCTTATAAAGAGCCATGTTATAGATAAGCAAGTGGGTACAGTATTTTAAAAATCTAAAGAAATATAACATTGTGAAGAATGGGAATTCCAGAACACTTACTGTGCTCATGAGGAACCTTTACATAGACCAAGAGGCAGTTGTTCGGACAGAACAGGGGGATACTGATTGGTTTAAAGTCAGGAAAGGTGTGTGTCAGGGTTGTATTCTTTCACTATACCTACTAAATCTGTATGCTGAGCAGATAATACGAGAAGTTGGACTATATGAAGAAGAACGGGGCATCAGGATTGGAGGAAGACTCATTAACAACCTGCATTATGCAGAGGACACAACCTTGCTTGCTGAAAGTAAAGAGGATTTGAAGCACTTACTAATGAAGATCAAAGACCACAGCCTTCGGTATGGATTGCACCTCATCATAAAGAAAACAAAAAATCCTCACAACTGGACCAATGAACAACATCATGACAAATAGAGAAAAGACTGAAGTTGTCAAGGATTTCATTTTACTTGGATCCACAATCAACAGCCATGGAAGCAGCAGTCAAGAAATCAAAAGGTGCATTGCATTGGGTAAATCTACTGCAAAGGACCTCTTTAAAGCGTTGAAGAGCAAAGATGTCACCCTGAAGACTAAGGTGCGCCTGACCCAAGCCATGGTATTTTCAATCACATCATGTGCATGTGAAAGCTGGACAATGAATAAGGAAGACGGAAGAAGAGTTGACGCCTTTGAATTGTGGTGTTGGCAAAGAATACTGAATATACCATGGACTGCCAAAAGAACAAACAAATCTGTCTTAGAAGTACAGCCAGAATGCTCCTTAAAGGCAAGGATGGCGAGACTGTGTCTTACATACTTTGGGCATGTTGTCAGGAGGGATCAGTCCCTGAAGAAGGACATCACGCTTGGCAGAGTACAGGGTCAGCAGAAGAGAGGAAGACCTTCAACAAGGTGGATTGACACAGTGGCTGCAACAGTGAGCTCAAGCATAGCAGCGATTTTAAGGATGGCCCAGGACCGGGTAGTGTTTGTTCTGTTGTGCATAGGGTCGCTGTGAGTCGGAACTGAATCAATGGCACCTAACAACAACAACAACAAAGACATATAACGTATTTTGTACTAATTTTGAATTTGTGATTATTTGTATTGGGTATAAAGAAAATTAATCTTTGTATTCCATATGAAAAAAGAGCTTACCACACAATGACCAGTATAAACAAGATTACATAAGGTCTATTTACTTACAAATGGGAACAAAATGTAAGAATTTCTGGGAAACTCATCTCCCTAGGACAAATGCAATTGTGATTTAAGCAGGTTAACTGCACTGTATGATTTCTTGTTTACACGTCATCCTTGTCTTTGGTTAAAAGCAGATGGGTGGCTACCGAGGGCAGGTGCAACAGTCCACAAAGAAAATGAAAATATGACTTCATAAACTTACAGGAGCTTATTCATAGCTTAAACGTAGAGTAGCAGGCAGAGGCAATATACATGTTCAATTGAAAACTGTTTTCACAGTTGAGAACTTTATCTATCAAGGCACAAATTACAACAAAGAAACAAATATATTTTAATTTGTACTTCAATTCAAACACCAACAAAATGGTACTTCATTTTATCTTACATGAAAAGCAATACTGCTTACAAGAGAAAATAAAACTGTCCTTTGTATTTTAGCATTAGCAATGTGCTTCACACTCTATTCATATATTTATGCACTGCAAGAGCACATATGTCTTTTAGGCTGAGAAAACACATACCCTGCTCAGCTAGGACAAGATGAATAAATTATAATTTTGCAAATCCTAATGCAGATATCAAGTTGGCTAACACTATAAAAGTGCAAGATAAATTAATAATGACAGCTAATAATAGTTTGTAAATATTGGAGTAGAATGGGAATTCCAGAACACTTAATTGTGTTCATGAGGAAACTTTACACAGATCAAGAGGCAGCTGTTCGGATAGAACAAGGGGATACTGATTGGTATAAAGTCAGGAAAGGTGTGCGCCAGGGTTGTATTCTTTCACCATACCTACTCAATCTGTATGCTGAGCAAATAATCCGAGAAGCTGGACTATATGAAGAAGAACGGGGCATCAGGATTGGAGGAAGACTCATTAACAACCTGCGTTATGCAGATGACACAACCTTGCTTGCTGAAAGTAAAGAGGACTTGAAGCACTTACTAATGAAGATCAAAGACCACGGCCTTCAGTATGGACTGCACCTCAACATAAAGAAAACAAAAATCCTCACAACTGGACCAATGAGCAACATCATGACAAATAGAGAAAAGATTGAAGTTGTCAAGGATTTCATTTTACTTGGATCCACAATCAACAGCCATGGAAACAGCAATCAAAAAATCAAACGACGGATTGCATTGGATAAATCTGCTGCAACGGGCCTCTTTAAAGCATTGAAGAGCAAAGATGTCACTTTGAAGACTAAGGTGCACCTGACCCAAGCCATGGTATTTTCAATCACATCATATGCACATGAAAGCTGGACAATGAATAAGGAAGACCGAAGAAGAATTGATGTGTTTGAATTATGGTGTTGGCAAAGAATACTGAATATACTATGGAGTGCCAGAAGAACGAACAAATCTGTCTTGGAAGAAGTACAACCAGAATACTCCTTAGAAGCAAGGATGGCAAGACTGTATCTTACATACTTTGGACATGTTGTCAGGACAGATCAGTCCCTGGAGAAGAGTATCATGCTTGGCAAAGTACAGGGTCAGCGGAAAAGAGGAAGACCCTCAACGACGTGGATTGACACAGTGGCTGCAACAATGGGCTCAAGCATAGCAGTGATTTTAAGGATGGCTCAGGACTGGGCAGTGTTTCGTTCTGTTGTGCACAGGGTCGCTATGAGTTGGAACCGATTCGATGGCACCTAACAACAACAACAAATACTGGGGTGACTTCTCAGCATTTTTAGGGACATGGTAAATAATTTTTTCTCACCATTTATCATTTTTAATACTCTAAGCTACTGAATGAGTCAAACACTGAATGAGTCAAACAGTTCATAGTTCCTTTTATTCGTATTGGGTGGCATTTTAGTGGATGGATGAGGTAGGAGTGAACCCATAAATGCATCAATTCTCTGAGTAGACCACTGAGGAAGTAACAATGTAAGAGCAGGACACCAATTACATTCCTGTCTCCTTTCCCACTTCCTATTACTTCACTTTCTTGATCCAATGCCCTAGGCTAGTAGGTGCTTGCAACTAATTATATTACCAGCATAGGTTCAGTGGCCATCAGCAGTCCAGTTATTGACCCCTAGGACCCCTGATGTTTGTTGTTATTTGAATATGTCATCAGTAGTTTCCTACAGGGGTCCTGCCTCCTCAATCCATTACCTGAAAAAAGTTCCTGTTGACCTTGGTAATGATTTTCTATAGTCCAAAGTCATGCTGAAATGATGGTACTACACTGAGTGACAGAAGCAGAGGTTCGCTTTATACAACTAAGAGTCAAACAACAGGCTGCTCTTGAATTCTCTAGCTGGTGAGAACCCCGTTTTATATAGATGTCAGCATTCCCTTCTGGGAGATGACATATATAAACTGATCCTCTGCTACAGGAATTTCTAGATGAGGAAATACAGTCCAGGCTTATTTCACTCTTCCCTGTGCTAGAATATTCGAATACAATTTAATTCAGTAGTATATTTTTCCAAACATTATTTAAGATGGTTTATAATAGAAGCAAATGTAAAACTGAGGTAATAAAATAGAAGTTGTAGACAAGGAGCAAAGGTGGCAACGTGGCAATTTGTTAAGACTGAGCCTTAAGTTTGCCTCTGAGTTTCTCAGCAGCTAAAGCTAAAATGGAAGCATGATGAGTTAAACAGCATTCGGCACCACGAAGAAGGAGGTATATTGGTTCCTGAAGACAGACAATTTAACAAGAATTTTATTACATGGGCATTATATTTGGGGGCATTTATTGCCAAGATCCACCATGTGTCTGTCAGTTTGTCATACTGTGGTGGCTTGAGTGTTGCTGTGATACTGGAAGATTTGCCACTGGTATTTCAAACACAAGCAGGGTCACCCATGGTGGACAGGTTTCAGCAGAGCTCCCAGACTAAGACACACTAGGAAGAAGAACCTGGCAGTCTACTTCTGAAAAAATTGGCCAGTGAAAACCTTATGAATAGCAGTGGAACACTGCCCGATATAGTGCTGGAAGATGAGCCCCTCAGGGTGGAAGGCACTCAAAATATAACTGGGGAAGAGCTGCCTCCTCGAAGTAGAGTTGACCTTAATGACGTGGATGGAGTCAAGCTTTCTGGACCCTCATCTGCTGATGTGGCACGACTCAAAATGAGAGGAAACAGCTGCAAACATCCATTAATAATCAGAACATGGAATATAAGAAGTACAAACCTAGGAAAAACTGGAAGTCATCAGAAATGAAATGGAATGCATAAAGATCAATATCCTAGGCATTAGTGAGCTGAAATGGATCTTATTGGCCATTTTGAATCAGACAATCATATGTTCTACTATGACAAGAATGACAAATTGAAGTGGAATGGTGTCCCGCTCATTGTCAAACAGAACATTTCAAAATCTATCCTGAAGTACAACGCTGTCTGTGATAGGATAATACCCATATGCCTACGAGGAAGACCAGTTAATACGACTAATATTTAAATTTACTCACCAACCACTAATGCCAAAGATGAGGAAACTGAAGATTTTTATGAACTTCTGCAATCTGAAACTGATCAAACATGAAATCAAGATGCACTGATAATTACTGGTGATTGGAATTTGAAAGTTGCAAACAAAGAAGGATTGATAGTTGGGAAATATGGTCTTGGTGATAGAAATGATGATGGAGATCACATAATAGAATTTTGCAAGGCCAGTGACTTCTTATTGCAAATACATTTTTTCAAGGACATAAACAGTGACTGTACATGTGGACCTCACTGAGGGAAAACACAGGAATCAAATCTACTACATCTGTGGAAAGAGATTATGGACAATCTCAATGTCATCAGTCAGAACAAGGCCAGGGGCTGACTGTGGAAGAGACCATCAATTCCTCATATGTACATTCAAATGGAAGATGAAAAAAATTAGAGCAAGTCCACAAGAGTTCAAATGCGACCTTGAATATATCCCAACCTGAATTTGGAGACCACCTCGAGAATAGATTTGATGCATTGAACACTAATGACTGAAGACCAGATGAGTTGTGAGAAGACATAAAAGACATCATACATGAAGAAAGCAAGAGGTCATTAAAAAGACAGGAAAGGACAAAAATGGATATCAGAAGAGACTCTGAAACTTGCTCTTGAACGTAGAGTAGCTGAAGCGAAAGAAAGAAATGATTAAGTAGAAGAGTTGAACGGAAGATTTCAAAGGGCAGCTAGAGAAGATGAAATAAAGTACTATAATGAAATGTGCAAAGACCTGGAGTTATAAAACCAAAAGGGAAGAACACCTGATATTTCTCAAGCTGAAAAAATTTGAAGAAAAAAGTCAAGCCTCAAGTTACACTATTGAAGTATTCTATGGAGAAAATATTAAATGACTAGGAAGCATCAAAAGGAGATGGAAGGAATACACAGATTCACTGTACCAAGAAGAATTGGTTGATGTTCACCCATTTCAGAAGGTAGCATATGATCAAGAACCAATGGTACTGAAGGAAGCAGTCCAAGCTGCACTGATGGCACCGGCAAAAAACAAGGTTCCAGAAATTGACAGACTACCAGTTGAGATGTTTCAACAAACGGATGCAGCATTGGAGGTGCTTACTTACCTATGCCAAGAAATTTAGAACGCAGCTAAGATATCCATGTTTATGGCTATTCAAAAGAAAGTTGATCCAATAGAATGCAGAAATTATTGAACAATATCATTAATATTACACACAAATAAAATTTTGCTGAAGATCATTCAAAAGCGGTTGCAGTAGTACATCAACGGGGAGCTGACAAAATTTCAAGCCAGATTCAGAAGAGGACATGGAATAAGGGAGACCATTGCTGATGTCAGATGGATCTTGGCTGAAAGCAGAAATTACCAGAAAGATGCTTACCTGTGTTTTATTGACTATGCAAAGGCATTCCTGTGTGGATCACAACAAATTATGGATGACATTGCAAAGAACGGGAATTCCAGAACACTTAATTGTGCTCATGTCCTGTATATAAATGAAGTGGCAGCTGTTGGAACAGAACAAGAGGATACTGCATGGTTTAAAGTGAAGAAAGGTGTGTGTTAGGGGGGCTGCAGCCTTTCACCATACTTATTCAATCTGTACGCTAAGCAAATAATCTGAGACACTGGACTATATGAAAAAGAATGCAGCATCAGGATTGGAGGAAGACTCATTAACTACCTGCATTGTGCAGATGACACAACCTTGCTTGCTAAAAGTGAAGAGGACCTGAAGCACTTACTTAAGAAGATCAAAGACTATAGCCTTCAGTATTGATTACACCTCAACATAAAAAAAAGAAAAACCCTCATAATTGGACCAAAAAGCAACATCATGATAAAGGGAGAAAAGATTGAAGTTGTCAAGGATTTCATTTTATTTGGATCCATAATCAACACTCATAGAAGCAGCAGGCAAGAAATCAAAGGATGGGTTACATTGGGCAAATCTGCTACAAAAGATCTCTTTAAAGATGTCAGTTTAAGGACTAAAGTGTGCCTGATCCAAGCCATGGTGTTTTCAATCACCTCACATGCATGCAAAAGCTGGAGAATGAATAAGGGAGACCAAAGAAGAACTGATGCCTTTGAATTATGGTGTTAGCAAAGAATACTGAATATACCAAGGACTGCCAGAAGAATGAACAAATATGTCTTGGAAGAAGTGCAGGCAGAACGCTCCTTAGAAGTGAGGATGGGAAGACTTCATCTCACCTACTTTGGACACGTTATCAGAAGGGACCAGTCCCTGGAGGACGTCATGCTTGGTAAACTAGAAGGTCAGTGAAAAATAGGAAGACCCTCAATGAGATGGATTGACACAATGGCTGCAACAATGGGCTCACAAGCATAATAATGATTGTGATGGTGATGATGCTGCAGGACTGGGCAGTGTTTCATTGTGTTTTTCATAGGGTCGTTATGAGTCGGACCCAACTTGACACCACCTAACAACAAGGTTGGAAAGGTAAGCAAGGCCCAAATTATGACAGGCCTTGTGCATCTTTGTTCTTAGGACAAAAGGAAGTTTGAAAGGTTTTCATCAGGGGAATAGCAAGATCAGGTGTTCATTTTAGAAACACAACTTGGTGGTGGGGAGATGCATTAATTGGAAGGGGCAAAACAGGAGACCAAGAGAAGAGTAAGAAGAGTAATGCAGAAATGTAGATAAGAAATGCTGGTCTGGAGGAAGGTGTTGGCAGTGGGTGTGGAGAGAAGCAAACAAACTCAAGAGACATTGAAGAGATAGGGTTTTAGATATGGAAGGTGAGAAAGAGGGAGAAGCCAAGGATAATAATCAAATTACCCATGTGTAAAACTAGATGGTCAGTTATAAAAGACCACATATGTATGATTCCATTTATATAAAATGTGCAGAATAGGTAAATCTATAGAGACAGAAAGTGGATTAGTAGTTGCCTAGGCTGGGAGGGGGGTTAAGGGGAAATGAGGAGTGACTACTAATGGGTAGAGAGTTTTTTTTGAGGTGATGAAAATGTTCTAAAGTTGACTGTGGTGATGGTTGCACAATTCTATGAATATACTGAAAACCATTTAATAGTATACTCTAAATGGATGAATTGTATAGTATATGACTTATCTCATATATGTCACATATATACGTGTATGTATAGTCTATGTGTGTGTATAAATATACATGCATTTATATTTATGTATATATCTATCTGTGTGTAAACTGTAGAATATGTAAAACAGACAGTAAGTAGTTTGGGTCTGGAGCTTGAGAGAGATCTAAACCAGAGATAAAGATTCAGGACTCAGTAGTAACTTAGGTCATGACTGCTAATGAGATTGTCCAAAGATCATGTATAAAGTGAGATGGGGAAAGAGCCTAGGGTTGAATCCCGGGCAACACCAAGAGGGAGAGGAGGTTTCTAAGGAAACTGAAGAGAAATCACCAGAGAGAAGGGGAAGGACTGGGAGACTGGCTGACTTGGAAGTCAAGTGGGAGCTTCATTTTCTGCCAGAAACATTTCAAACTTATTTCCAACTATTGGGAGGACAAATGAATTCGTGACAGATGCAGGACCTGTGAGCTGCCTCTAGGCCTGAAGCTGACCATGGTCCTGGTAAACACCTCATTCTTGGAAATGAGTAGGAGGCCAAGGAACATAACACCCTTGACTCAAGAAACATAACATCCTTAAAAGAAACTGGATCAAAATAATAACATTTGGACATTTTGGACTTGAGAGAAAGGGAGCTGTGTGACAAACCCATATTACAAACCAAACCTGTTGTCATTGAGTTGATTCCAACTCACAGCGAGCTTATGGGATGAAGTAGAACTGCCCCATAGGGTTTCCAAGGAGTGGCTGGTGGATTAGAACTGCTGACCTTTTGGTTGCAGCCAAGCTCTTAACCACTGCACAATCACTTTGGCTCCTCTACACAATCTCTGGAGCTTGGGGCAGTAGCTGGGAGATCTACCTGACTTGCTGCTGGCGCCCAGGACCTCATCTTATATGTAGGTTTCCCCATAATAAATCTTAGACCAGTTATTCAGCCTGGAGTGGTCAGCCCCTTTCTTTGGTCTAACCCTACCTTTTGCTGTCCCTACTTTCTGTGTATGGCGGCCGCTTTCGGATTCCCCTGGGGGCTCCCTTGCCCATTGCCTCTGCTTGATATCAACTAACGGGGAAAATTCTCTGGGTTTTATAGGGCTACAGAGAAATGTTGCTCTCTCACTGAGGAAGTGGAAAGTTAAGAGTGAATAAGTATTGCAAATGGAGGAATTAGCAAATGCAAAGGTCTTGAAGTATGAAAGAATGTCACTCACTTGCAGAGTTTCAAGTAGTTGACTATGGCTAGGAGTCCCTGGGCGGGACAAACTAACAAGCTCCACTGCTAACTGAAAGGCTGATGGTTTGAGTCCACACAAATGCACCTTGGAAGGAAGTCCTGATGATCTACTCCAAAAAATCAGTCACTGAAAACCTGATTGAGTGCAGTTATACTCTGACACATACAGGGTCACCGTGAGTCAGAATCGACTCGACGGCAACTGGTGTTTTTGGTTAAATGCAGTTAGGAAACCCTGGTGGCGTAGTGGTTAAGTGCTACAGCTGCTAACCCAAGGGTCTGCAGTTCGAGTCCACTAGGCGCACCTTGGAAACTCTAGGGGGCAGTTCTACTCTGTCCTATAGGGTCACTATGAGTAGGAATCGACTTGACGGCACTGGGTTTGGGTTTGGTTTGGTATGGTTAGTGGATGTGCGTGTCGGGGGGCAGGGGTGGGGAGGTCAGGAGATGAGGCTGAACAGTAGGCAGGGTCCGATGATAAAAGCCTTAGAAGGAGCTGGAACTTTATCCTGAATGAATGACTGAGCCATTAAAGGGGCTCTCGAAGGACCGTGATCACATTTATAGTTTAATGAAACGTTCTAAGAGGGACTGGAGAGGCTGAGATTGGGTGCAGTTAGAAGGGGCCTGAAGTAGGGTAATAGCCGTCAGATTAGAACAGGGAGATGAACTGGAGAGAGCTTTGGCAAGCAGAAGCCACAGGTTAGAGTGACTGATTAGATGCTGGGTATGAGAGAGACGGCAAGATCCAGGGCGGGTCCAGGCACTTCGTTTAGGTAACCAGGAGGATGACAGTGGTGTCCTTGGAGAACAGGAACATGACAGTAAGGGCAGGCTTAGTAGGAACGATGGCCATACTGCACACCGTGAGTGAGTAGGGGGCTGTGGAGTCAGAAGACCTCAGTACAATTAATGGACCTGACTGCTCGGAAGCACCTAATCTGTGTCTCAGACTCCTTCTCTGTGGTGGGGACACCACCTTAAGGGCTGTTTCTAGGATTAGATAACACAGTGTATGTGAGCATGCCTCACTCGAGGCCTAGAATATAACAGGTGCTCACTAATGTCCTTCTCCTCTCCTCTCCCTCCTTCTGCTTTTGCCATAGCTCAGCCATTGACATTAGGCCCCTTTCTAGAGAGCTCCTGCTTTGATGCCCTTGACTTTCTGGGTTCATATTTGCATATGTGCTCAGATTAATGGGCTGGCAAAGAAAATTTCTGGTAGGAAATGGGGGGTACAGGACCATAGGTGGGGCTTAGACCATGACAAAGAAGGGCTGCAGGAGAGCCAAGTGCCCAGTTATTCAGCCAGGGTGAGAGGAAGCCAAGGTGCCTCGCTGTGACAGGCCTGGTGTGGCCCCAGTTTTCACCATGGCCTTGAGTGAGTGCTCCGGGTCCTATCTGACAAGAAGAGTGAGCCACTTACATGTAGTAGATAATAGTATGTGGAGTCTTCAGGGTTATTTAATGTTTTCGGCTTCCGGGGTCGTCTTGAGGGTCTCAATATTTTTGGCTCTCCTCCTTTAGAGATACCTACGAGAAAGGTGACCACAAACAAGTATTCAGTTAAAAAGACTATTATCAACCAATGTGTTTCTTTTAGGGTAAATAGGAAATTATATACATATATCTGGGTCTAAAGCTGAGAGAAGAAGGAATACTTTTGTTCCCCTAATGAGTCCTTATCATGTTCCTCCCCACCTGCTTCCCTCCAGTGTCTGATGGTCTAGGACTTTGAGAGGTCAGAGGAAGGGAAGAAGGGGCAGAAGAAGACGGCAGAGTTTGGTGACATGGTATATGGTACAGCCGTTCAGAGGATGGATGAGGAGAGGAGTCAGAACCATCAGAAACATTTTAAAAAGGCCTATTATGCTTATCAAATCTTGCTGTCACCTTCCCTGACCCTTGCACCTGCCTCATTCTGCAAGTCATCCACTCAAGCCCTGCGTGATCTTCATTTTAAAGTGCTACCTCCTATGGCATGGCCCAAATCAGGGGACTGCCTAATCTACAAGCCTAATCTATTATTTCACCAACATTTAGAACCTCAGACCAGGAGGTTTCTCACATCTGACTTTAAAATCTTGATCAAGAAAGAATACATTTTGTCATCTTTTCCTGTCCCCCTCTTTTTTTTTTTTTTCTGCCAATATAGCCAAGTTCTCAAAGCTAAAGCATCTGATGACTTGCATGCTTGGTTTTTCTTGTCTGTTACAAGTGGCTTCGCATTTGCAGAGCTAATAGGCCTCTTACAAAGCATTTCTATCTATTTTTAATAATTCTTGTCCACCCCACACTCCAACTGCATTTGTTCAGGAATGTTTGCTCTACAGATACATTGGAATCAGGGGGATGATGGGTATAGGTACTTATTGGAGAATGGCCCACACTCAACAGATATCTGAGCATGCATATCTTGTTGTTGTTCTTAGGTGCCATCAAGTCTGTTCTGATTCATAGTGACCCCATATATATATATAAAGTAGCAGGTATATTCAGCCCATTGTGGCAGCCACAGTGTCAATCCATCTTGTTGAGGGTCTTCCTCTTTCTTACAGACCCTCTGCTTTACCAAGCAATGATGTTCTTCTCCAGGGACTGGTCCCTCCTGGTAACATGTCCAAAGTACATGAGATGAAGTCACTCCTAAGAAGCATTCTAGGAAGAAGGGCCTAGGGATCTACTTCTGGAAAAGTGGCCAGTGAAAACCCTATGAGTTACAAGGGCCTGATCCCATTGTGCATTGGGTTGCCAGGAGTCAGGGTGACTCGACAGCAGCTACCAACAACAAAAAGGGTATTAACTGATCATTACTGCATATAATGAAGGGGCCACCATGATTCCTAATCCACAGACGTGGAAATATAGAGAGAAATCAAATTGCCCCAAACCATATTAATCAAATCAAGTCAAATGTAATCAAATCAATGAATATTTAATACTTACAGTGTATAAACAACCGTGACTGGCAGTGTAAATCAGCATCAACCAGGATGGAAGACTCATAGCTGTCTACTTTTCAAGTTCCATGCCCAACCCTCTAGGTAAACATACTTTTCACAACACTTACATCTTAACACTGTTCAGCTCATTCCTTTCAAAATGTATGGGGAATCGCTGGATGACAAAAGAGATCAGCTAGTTGGGAGTACTTCATAGGGGTGTAACACATGGAACTATGGTAATAAGACAAAACCAAGACAACTGTAAATTACTGTCCTTTTTAAGTGAAACAAAAGAAAATGATATACCATGCAACCTGTGAGAGCCAGAATTTGATGGGACTGCCTTGGTTTTCTGTGTCTTGCAAGTTTTCTACCTTTGATAGGGTGCAGTCTTACCACTTTTCTACTGCTCCTTTTAGTGGAAAGTATTGGAGTTTTCCTTCTCTGACAGGTTTCTGCTTTACACAAGTTCTGGCTTTTGTAGGTTTTACTCATGAGACCATGTTGATAGTGATTAGCAATAGGAGAAGTGAAAGCAGTTTTCTAACCAATCCCTGGGAGTTCATCTCCCCTTCTCTCTCTCTCTCCCTTCTTCTCCACAGGAACAAGACAAAGGAGGTGGAAGGAGTCCAAATCTCTGAGCCATTTCTGGATCTCATTTTAGATTGTCACAGGCAGAGAAAAGATGGTAATGCCTGAATCCCTGCCACCACTATAAATAATGGTCTTTTATTTTTTTCCTTCTCCTCACTTGTCATCTCCCTCAGTGCTGATGATTATTAAATAGCTTTGATTGGCTCTGGTAAAGTTTTATAATCTTAAAATATATCAGTCATATCCGCTTATATAACTTGTTTGACTTTGAATGGTATGAAACAAAAATTCGGGATCAGATTAATATATGTTGTTACTGTTGTTAGGTGTTGTCGAGTTGGTTCCGACTCATAGCGACTTTATGTTCAACAGAACAAAACACTGCCTGGTCCTATGCCATCCTCATGATTGTTGTTGTATTTGAGCCCATTGTTGCAGCCACTGTATCAGTCCATCTCGTTGAGGGTCTTCCTCTTTTTCTCTGATCCTCTACTTTACCAAGCATGATGTCCTTTCGTCCCACCTCATAACATGTCCTAGGTTAATAACAATGATTGTGAGGATGGCACAGGATTGGGCAGTGTTCCGTTCTGTTGTACATAGGGTTGATATAAGTTGGAACTGACTCAACGGCACCTAACAATACCAATAGGTTAATATATATATATATATACTTGATATTTTTAGAAACATGAAAGTGCCCTGTGTCTAAATGTTAACTTGGTTTTAATATTATTTAGTTCATATTAAAATATTAGAACATTATTGTTGTTGTTCATTGTTGTCAAATAGGCTTTGACTCACGGCAACCTTGTGTATAACAGAACAAAACATTGCCCTGTCCTGCGCCATGTCTATGATCTTTGACATGTTTGAGCCCATTGTTGAGGCTATTTTGTCAATCCATCTCACTGAAGGTTTTACTTGTTTTCACTGAGTCTCTACTTTATCAAACATAATGTCTTTCTCTAGTAATCAGAACATTGCTATTGTAAAATAAATTAATTAGATTGAAGATGGCACAGAATCTGAATAAGCATGAGAAGAACCAAAAAAAAAAAAAAAAAGGGGGGGGGAATAAAAGAAGCCTTGATCTTGTCTTCATTTTCTCATGAGTTGTCTCCTGTTCAGTCTGATCTCTAGCCCCAAGATCTTACTGAACGTGTCCTCTGGTCAAGAGTAACCACTTTTTCTGTCCTTATTATCTCAGATTCTTCATTATTTAACATTATCAACCAACCCTTGCCTTCATGACTAAAGATGAGGCTTCTGAGGGCAGACAACTTACCTTTGTTTTCCTGGCACATATTAAGTGCTCAATAGAAGTTTACCGAATCCGTCAGTGATCTCCTCCTTGCCTCCTCAATGAGCACATCCCTCTCCCGGCTCCTTGCAGTTTCCACAGTGAACTCCATACTGAGGACTCCAAGTGCAGACCTCAGGTTTGAGCTCCCACCCCACCAGCGCTCCTGTCCACCTACCCATTACCTACTGGCCATTTCCGCTTCAAACTCTGGTGCCCAGTCAAGCTTTCTCCAGCTAAGATTCTGTACTCAACCATCTCAATGGCATCAGTATTTCTGTCCCTTGGGTTCAAAATACTGAAGTCACCTTTACCTCATTAATCCTCCTCATTTTCTATGAACAGACAATTATCAATTTCTGTCACTTTTTTGGATTCTTTGAAATGTCTAATATTCATTCATGTTTTTTCTTGTTTACCATTGCCACTACCCTGGGCTAAACTATTCATTTAATATTTTTGATGGAGGCTTACTCTGGTCTCCACACCACATCTTATAAATGAATACTGGATTTTCCTTCGATAAATACTGCTTTAATTATGAAATTTCATTTCTCAAAAATTTATGATGATGTCTCTTTTTCTTCTTCCTTATCAAGCCTTAACTTCTCCTAAGTCCAGGTTATTTACAGTCTCAGCAGTTCCAGTTTTCACTCCCACTTCTCCCCTAAATGAACTATCTCCTCTGGTCAGCTGATCCTGACGTGTGTGTGTGTACACCATGTTTATTGCCGTAACTTTGTTTATGCTCAGCTTCTCACAGAAAAGCTTTTCAGAGCCTCACTTAAGTCTTAAGCATCCTTCAATGCCTGTCTCCAGTTTTATCTCTTCCTTGAAGCTTTCTCTCACTGTTCGGTCATCTCCCTTTCCTTTGGGTGCCAATGGTACAGGCTGGCTGCATAAATACTTGAAAACTAATCTCACACTTCTTGTACTACCACTTACTGTTTCCACCTGTGATTTTTTTTTGAAATATATAGTGGGGGATCAGAAGTTTCTGGATGGTGGGGGTCATGACTTGAGTTAGATGTCTCCTGCCTTGTCACCAGTGGTCTGCATGTGGTAGTTGTATGGAAATGCTAAGAGGTTTGACTGATTCCATTTTAGCTTAGAGACAAATGTAAGGTGAACAGTAGATATTCAACACACTTTTGCTAACTGGGTCACTATTGTCACCAAATATAAAGGTAAATTCCCAATGTTTTAAAGACAAATGTAAGTAAAAAAACAAAACAAAACAAAACAAAAAAACCCAATCTAAGTCTTGGAAGAAAATCTAGGGGACTTCGTGAACAATTTAGGGGTAAAAATGTCTTAAAATTCAGAAGTCATAAAAAAAGGGTAGGCGTATTTGTCTACTAAAAAATAGATGAAAACCTTTATATGGCACAAAAGTAAAAAGACACACGACAGATTTAGAAAAATATATTTACAACACAGATGACAAACTACTAAATACTAAAATACTAAATACTAAAGGATTAGTATTTCTCTAATACAGGAAGAATGCCGAGAAATGACCACAAAAATATAGCCCAATGGAAAAATGGGCAAACAACATAAACAGGTAGTTTAAGATGGGCAAATCCAAAAGGCCAGTAAACATGGGAAGAGCTCACTAGCAGACAAGGAAATATAAATTAAAATAACAATGAGATATCATTTTATTCCAGTCAAATTGGCAAAAATTAAAAAGAAGGATAATAGTGCTAGATGGGGTGTCAAAAAAAGCATATTCTCCCAAATGCTGAAGGAAATGTCAATTGTTTCAACTGGTTGACAATATTTTTTGACTCAATAAGCCCATCCCTGGGGGCTTATCCCATAAAATTAAAATCCTAGCCTACAAGGACATTTTCAAAGAACGCTTACTGCAACCTCTTTCATAGTGGCAAAGACATTGAAAGAAAGTACATATCTAACCAAAGGAACAAGGTGTATAAATTATTGTGATCCACACATGGAATATTATGTAGCCATTAAAAAAAATGAATTACAGCTATACTAGTTGATATGCAGGGATCCCAACCAAGGTACCGAGTGAGAAAAGCAAGAGTCTTTACAGCACAGTCCTATTTATATAAAACAATGATAATATATGAATATATAGGTGTATGTATATACATCTGCAAAAAATAGGAAAGAATAAACATTTTATAATAAGGGTCCCCTTGAGGGAAGAGTCTGACTCACTATGACCCTATAGGACAGAGCAGAACTGAGGGTTTTGTAGCTGTGAGTCGGAACTGACTTGGTGGCAATGAGTTTTGGTTTGAAGGAAGAGTAATGTGGATTGGGATGGGGGAACAGAGGGAAGGAAACAGTAAAAAAAGAAAAACGGGTTACACTAAGAAAAATCCTGGAATTTATGGTATGGTCATACCTATATAACCTTAAAAATGTGCATCTAGGTATGTGTACATAAAAATAAAAATATTAATATGAATTGAATTTTAAGAATTTCTGTTTAATTATTGTATCTTGCAGAATCTACTTTAATGTTAGTTTATTGTCTTTTTTCTTCACTAGGATAATCTGATCTCTGGGTGCAGCCTTGGTGGCACAGTGGTTAAATGATACGGTTCCTAACCAAAAGGTAGACAGTTCAAATCCACCAGCCACTCCTTGGAAACCTTATGGGGTGGTTCTACTCTGTACTCTAGGACTATCGGTTGGAATCAGCTCGATGGCAATGGGTT
This sequence comes from Loxodonta africana, assembly GCF_030014295.1. Taxonomy (NCBI): domain Eukaryota; kingdom Metazoa; phylum Chordata; class Mammalia; order Proboscidea; family Elephantidae; genus Loxodonta; species Loxodonta africana. The sequence goes on along the minus strand of NC_087345.1, from coordinate 168,147,621 downwards.
TGGTTTTTTTTTTTTGGTGGCACAAATGGTTTGTGTTTGGCCAGTAACCAAAAGGTTGGTGGTTCTAACCCACCCAGTGGCATCATGGAAGAAAAGCCTGGTGATCTGCTTCCTTAAAGATTACAGCCAAGAAAACCCTATGGAGCACTTCTACTCTGTAACACATGGGGTCACTAGGAGCTGGAAGTGACTTGACAGTATGAGATAATAATAACAGGCTAATCTGAAGCAGAGGGTTGGGTGTCTCACTTAAGATATTGCCATGCAAAGTGGGCAGCCAGTAAGTGAGGGTTATTGATGAATATATTCAACAGGGTCTGACTGCTTAGATTAAATTTCCCCAGGCTCTTTTGTATTTTTGAAGAGCAAATTTCCCCTGAGCTTATTGGCCTAGAAATAGTTGAGAAAGGCAGAAGTTTATTTTGCCCTCTAATGGCTTTCTGAATTTTTGTTCCTTTGGGACGTACAGATGCTGTCTACCAGCGTTATCCTAACCCCTTAATTACAAAAGTGACATAAACATTTATAATCATAAATTATCAACAGCATATCAATGTTGGCACTAGCAAAATTAGGTTTGTGACTCTTTCGTGTGATGCGCATGATAAATAATAGCTTGCAAAGGTTATTGCTATATTAAATAGCCAGAAGGTAACATATTTATTTATATTGTAGTTCTGGCAATAATTTCCTTAAGTGTTTTCATTTATCAGGAATGTACACGTTTCTGATGATGAATTGACAAGGAGCTCAACATTTTGCATTCAGAAGAAAGATGATAGATTTAAAACTCATTGACAATATTTACCTCAGAAAATTAAATTTCAAGACATTATTCTCATTTTAATGGTAATTACACAATTTTATTTAAGTATCTTGTTGTTCCGTGCCATGGAGTCAGTTCCGACTCGTAGTGACCTTATGTACAACAGAACAAAACGTTGCCCAGTCCTGCACCATCCTCACAACGGTTGCCTTGTTTGAGCCCCTTGTTGCAGCCACTGTGTCAATCCACCTCTGAGGGTCTCCCTGATTGTAATTTGCATAAGTATCACGTATCTAAATCAGATATGGGCGGAACAGAACGCACTTCTGTGACTGTAATTTCTTTCTTAAGAAACCCGTTTTCAAGTGTTGGTAAATTTCCATTTACTTTTTTTTTTTTTTTTTAAATTTTTATTAAGCTTCAAGTGAACATTTACCATTCCAATCAGTCTGTCACATGTAGGTTTACATACATCTTACTCCCTTCTCCCACTTGCTCTCCCCCTATTGAGTCAGCCCTTACAGTCTCTCGTTTCGTGCCAATTTTACCTTCTTCCATCTCTCTCTATCTTCCCATCCCCCCTCCAGTCAAGAGTTGCCAACACACTCTCCCGTGTCCACTTGATTTAATTAGCTCGCTCTTCATCAGTATCTCTCTCCCCCCCACTGACCAGTCCTTTTCATGCCTGATGATTTGTCTTCGGGGTTGGTTCCTGTCCTGTGCCATCAGAAGTTCTGGGGAGCATTGTCTCTGGGATTCCTCTAGTCGCAATCATACCATTAGGTGTGGTCTTTTAATGAGAATTTGGGGTCTGTATCCCATTGGTCTCCTGCTCCCTCAGGAGTTGTCTCTTGTGCTCCCTGACAGGGCAGACATCGATTGTGGCCGGGCACCAACTTGTTCTTCTGGTCTCAGGATATTGTAGGTCTCTGGTTCAAGTGGCCCTTTCTGTCTCTTGGGTTCTTAGTTGTCGTGTGACCTTGGTGTTCTTCCTTTGCCTTTGCTCCCTCCATTTACTTTTGACAGCCTGTGAACTTCAAGCAAGATGGTGGCTCTGTCTTTTCTACCAAGTGAAGACGATGCCTCAGGGCCAGCTTATACCTGTACTTATCCTACAGATCTTGGACTTCAGGTTTTTGTCACTCTCTAAATTAGGTTCTTTGCACTAAACCCAGAGCCTTGAAAGTACAGCTTTTAGTTTTTTATATTCTTAGGTCGAGGTAAGTTGTTGCGCTTCTGGCCTGACTTCATGTCTCTTCTAGTTATGTTTTAGGAGAAACAGAGGAGGATAAAGTAGTTCTGTTTTGGGGGGGGGCGGTGAGAACAATAGACATAGCCTCTGGACTAACATCTGTCTCTTGAACATGATCACTATGTATCTGCCACCTAGTTCTGTCATCTGTTGGGTTGAGGTCATGGATTAGGCTCCTCAAAGGCTAGTTAGTCTTGTCCTAGTCCATGGGATTAGATTACACCCTGACTCACAGCCATCTTGCATATATTGTGCACAGACATCAAAAGAGGAAGCCATAATAGAAGCAGATGAGAACGCACTCAATGTTGATGGGGTGCTGAGAGTTCCACCTCTGTTGGGGATGTTGGCTGTCATGCTAAACACTGTGAGCATGTATAGTGTGTATGGCTATGGCTTTGATAAAGTCACGAAAGTACACGTTTACCTGTCCAAAGAACAAGGGAAACTCAGGGGTGGCATTTAAGGCCCCCTGTTTCTAGGTGGAGCAAATGGTTAAGTGTTTGGCTGCTAACAAGCTTGGTGGTTTGAATCCATCCAGAAGTGCCTGACCATCCACTTCAAAAAATTTAGCTATTGGAAACCCTCTGGAGCACAATTCTACTCTGACACACCTGGGGTCTCCATGAGTAGGAGGTGACTCAGTGGCAGCTGGTTTAATTACGTTTCAAAATAATATTGATCTTAATGCAGCTGAAAAAAACCTGGATACATCGCCTGAGGTGAAAACTTATATTAATTTTTCCCCAAAGAGCCAAATTCTAAAAAATTATTTATCGACTGTTAATAGTCATTCTCCCATACTGGCCTTTTTAAAAACAGAAGAGATGAACATCACCTGATTTTAAACAAGCACCATTTAATCTCTTCTTGCTCTCTGCACATACTTTATAACACGTAGATAAAAGACTTCCGGTTCACATCAAGGTGAGATATATACCAATACTTTGGAAAGCCATTATTCTGTATTAGTGCATGTCTGGTCATAAGCATGGCTGGAAGAGACGTCAGACAGCCTGGAAACAAAGACGACATATCTAGAGATAACACTCTAGTCTTTCACACATGGTAGTGGAGGCTTTACACGAGTTGCAGTGACATCATTCACATCCTTAATTTTAAACAGGGGTGGGCTCTGAAGGTCTACGTCAGAGAGGGATGGAAAGTACCCGCTTTACTGGAAAGTTAGTACCTTATTCTCAGTCAGCCCATCACCAGGCTTTTCTGGAGTGCAGTGGTGAAGTGCTTGACCACTAACTGAAAGGTTGGCAGTTTGAACCCACTCAGAGGCACCCTGGAAGAAAGGCCTGGTGATATGCTTCTGAAAAGTCACAGTGTTGAAATCCTACGGGGTGCAGTTTTACTCCACAACACATGGAGTTGTCTTGAGTTGGAATCGACTGGATGACAACTTTTCTTTTTTTTTTTTTTTTAAGATGTATACTTAGGTGTTCTTGTTAATGAACCACTGTCTTGAGTAGGTAGATTAAGCTTATTTACAGTATCCCAATGCCAATTCTGCAATATTTTACTCTGTAGCTGGATTTGCTAGCAGTTTGCCAAGGTTATTCCTCAAAATTTTTTTTTTTTTTAATATATGAGTTTTTTTTTTTTTTTAATATATGAGTGTGTCATTACTTCTTAATCCTTCTTTCATGGTCCAATTTTATTTCTTGCCATGTACATAATTTTTTCTTCTTCAGCTCTGATTATTTCCTTAGGCTATATTCCCATAAATGGGGCAATGATATAAAATATTTCAATTTTTTAAAAACATGTTGCCAGGTCACTTTACAAAATGTGGACTCTTTACAGTCTCATCATCAGTGTTTGAGAATCATTCATCGCAGTTAATTTTTTTTTCATTCTTGCCATTTTGACAAGTAAAAAATAATAATTAAATTTAATTTGTATTTTTTTTATTTCTGGGTCATATACATGCTTATTTGCCAACTGTATTTCTTCTTCTGTAAATAAATTAATATCTTTTGCCCATTTTTCTGTTGGGGGTGTTAATGTTTTTCCTAACGGCTTATAAGAGCTTTTTCTACATTACATATTACACCCTTTTCACATTTGTTCTAAATATTTTAACTAGCTTTTCACTAGCTCTTTAACTTTTAGTGATGCTTTCTAATCTCTAGAAGGTTTTAATGCGTATGCTGTCCAAATTTACCACAATTTCCCTTTGTAATTTCTTCAATTACTTCTTACCCTAAGCTGAGGCTGTTAAATAGTTCCTATCATCCAGTTTCTTTTGGTTTGTTTATTTCTTACATTTAAGCTGCTAATAATGCATTTGAAAAATATTTGGGTATGCAGCATAAGACTCTTATTTTTTATCTCCAAATCTGAAAAATTTTAAGCATTATTTGTTGAATAATCTATCCATTTCTTGTTAGTTTGTGATGCACCTTTTATTAAGTGACAGGTTTTTATATTGTTCCATTAATCTATGGCTGACTTTTATAACAGAGGCATATAGTTTTAATTATTTTAGTTGTTGTCTATTTTATTATCTAATAAGGAAAGTCCTCATTTATAAGTCCTTTTTTTTTCCTGAAATTTATAGATGATCTTTAGAGACATTTTCATAAGTTTCAAAGAAAATCTCATTGAGATGCTGAATGTAATTTGTTAAAACCTAAAACCATTTAGAATGGTCATGCTTATAATATCTTGTCTCCTGATACAGAAACACAAAATGTCATTTCATTATAAATCTCTTCTTTTTTGTATCTCTGTGGTTTTCTTGCTAGTTTTAATTCAAGGTATTAAAACTTTTTATTTTATTTTTTGCTGTTATTTCCAATAGGCTTTTATTCCATTATGAATTTTAATAGGAAAGGCTACAGATGCTATCGTTACCTAATTCTATTGGTAGTATTAACCATTAGCTTGGCTCTATTTTTCATTTTTAAGGTCAGAATTCATGTTGTTTACTAATAACCCTGACAATCCTGTTTCTCCTTTTGTTGTTTTTTATTTTGATGTGTAGGATTATTAGTTGCCTTTGTGGTTACCTTAATATTTACCCCTATTTTTCTAAGTTTAAACTGATCTTTTATTTCTTTATATTGCCTTGACATCCTCTCCATATGAAAGTTCTATGACTACATTTTTAAGTCCCTCTTTTTTACATATTGAAGTCTCAGTTTCCCTATTTCAGTGTTTTAGCTTTGATTTATTTTTGTGACTTCCCTATCTGGGTTGATATCTGATTGTTCTGTCCTGTGTTCTTAGTTTTTGGTTGTTATCTGATGTTTTTGATTTTCCAACCAGAGGACTCCATTTAGTATTTCTTGTAATTTTGGTTTGATTTTTGCAAATTCCCTAAACTTCTGTTTATTTGGAAATGCTCTAATTTGGCCATTATATTTGAGAGACAGTTTCGCTGGATATATAATGGCAATTTTTTTCCTTCAAGGCTTTATATATGTCATTCTACTGCCTTCTTGATTGTGTGATTTCTGCCGAGTGGTCCGAGCTTAGTCTTATTGATTCTTCTTTGTAGACGACTTTTTTGTTTATCCCTAGCCGCTCTTAAAATTTTCTCTTTATCTTCGGTTTTGGCAAGTTCGATTATAATGTGTCTTGGTGACTGTCTTTTGGGATCTGTCTTGTGTGGGGTTCGATGAGCATCTTCAATAGCTATCTTCTCATCTTTCACGATATCAGGGAAGTTTCTGCCAAGAAATCTCCAACAATTCTCTCCGTATTTTCTATTATCCCCCTGTGTTCTGGTACTCCAATCACTTGTAGGTTATTAATAGAGTCCCATATAATTCTTAGGCTTTCTTCATTTTTTAAAATTCTTTTATCTGATTTTTCCTCAAATAAGTGCTTTATCTTCGATCTCACTAATTCTGACTTCCACTGCCTCAATCCTATGACTTTCTATTGAGTTGTCCAATTCTCAAATTTTATGTTAATCTTCTGGATTTCTGTTTGCTGTCTCTCTATGGATTGTTGCAGCCTGTTAAATTTGTCATTGTGTTCTTCGATAATCTTAACTTCCACTACTCCTTTGTCTGTGTGTTCCTTGGCTTGTTCTGCGTTTTGCCTGATTTCCTTCCTGATCTCTTGAAGAGTTCTGTATACTAATCTTTTGTATAGTACTTCCAGTAATTCCAGGAAGTTATCTTCCTCTGGAAGATTTCTTGATTCTTTGTTTTGGGAGCTTGTGGAAGTCATCATGGTCTGCCTCTTTATGAGATTTGATATTGACTGTTGTCTCCAAGGAAATCCTGGGGCATAGTGGTTAAGTGCTATGGCTGCTAACCAAAATGTTGGCAGTTCGAATCCACCAGGCACTCCTCGGAAACTCTATGGGGCAGTTCTACTCTGTCCTATAGGGTCGCTATGAGTCAGGATCTACTCAACAGTAATGAGTTTTTTTTTTCTTTTGGTTGTCTCTGAACCATCAATAAGTTATTATATTTATGTTTACTTACATATCCTAGCTTCTTGCTTTGTTTTGTTTTGATATGCCCAAACACACTGCTCATTTGAGCTAGTTTGATTATTGGTGCCTTTGAACCTCTAATGTCCTGTCACCAGGTGGTTAGATTTGTTACTAGGTATGTAAGCCCAGGAGTCTGTTTACTTTTCTTGTATGGATTCAGCTCAGGAATCCAGATAGTCACCAAGTGTGTCGTACAGGCTCTTACTTACAATCCTAGATGGACAGGGGTGATTGGAATAGGCACAGGTATCTGACTGCAGTAGGGGGTCATGTGCTGAGCAAGGCAGGGGCTGACAGGTGCTCCTAAGTGTCTGGGAGGAAAGCATGTCCCTGCTCCCTAGATTGTGTAGGAGGGTAGGTTTTGCAGCTGGGACTATGGGTACCCATTGCTGTTGGCTGTAAGGACTGGAAGGCACCACTTATTCTTGGACCCCTGTCATGGGTGGCTAGGTGGTATTGTGAAGCCACCAGTCCTCAGGCCCCTGATGTGGGTAGGTGAGGACCCTGCTTAATGAGCAGAGCAGTATCAAAGTCAAAAACCTGCCACTCCACCATATAGCTGATACAATGAAGTTAAGCCTCAGGTATATACCCTTTTGTACTGTGCTAATGAGGGTCTACACTGCTGAAATGGGGCCATACAGGTCTATGCAGGGGTGAAAGGCATTCAAAGTCCGTGGACCCTTTATGCCTGTGCCGAGGCAAAGGAGCTGTACCTGCCCTGAGTTCCTGGCTTAGGCGAGCTGGCAGATTATTTTTTCCTGTTTGTTAATTTGTTCCCTCTCTCAGGCTGGGAGAATGGCTCAGGGCACGTGATGGGCCCTACTTCTGTCCCAGGGGAAGCAGCAACCCATAATTGCTGAAGCCTGCCTGGAACCCAGTGCAGAGTGGGGAGGGAGCAGGAAGAGAGGTTCTTCTGAAATGGTGTTTTTTGATCCGAGTGGTAGGTTAGACGCATGTACTTATCTTTTGCTGATTGAGGGCCACTTCTTGCTGGTTCTGGAGGGTTGAGCAGACACCCTGCTGCGTGGATGTGGAAAATGTATCCCGAACGCCAACGCTTGCCTCAACGTACTTGTCAGCTAATTTGGCCTGGAGGGTGTCAGTTTCCACTCGGTAAGGTCTGGCAACCCCTAGCTGCTTCTGAAGCATCTCTCCCTCCTCCTGCCACTCAGTCAGATTCCTCTTGCCTTTGATATTCAGGGCTCCTAGATTGTCATGTATAATTGATTCACTTGTTTTTTCGAGTCTTTGTTGTAAGAGGGATCACGGAAGTGTGTGGCTACTCTGCCATCTTGGCCTGTTTCTCCTTTTGAATAGTTACACTTTTTAGAAACTTCTGTTTGCTGTCTTATTGCATCAGCTAGAAATTCCGAAATAACACACACAAAAAAGTGTTATGTTACTGAACATCCTGATTTTAGCCCTGTTATTAAAAAAAAAAAAAAAAAAAAATTATTTATTTATTTTTTATTTTTATGGGACTTCTTCCAGTGTTTTACTGTTAATTATGATGTTGAGAGTTGGTTTAAGAATTTGATTCTTCATATTGCTAAAGAATATCCTCTTATTCCTAGTTTAGTAGGAATTCTACTTTTCATCAGGAACGGGTGTTGGATTTCATTGTAAACTGTTTTAGCATTTATCAGGATGACTTTTCTCTTCTGACCTTTTGATATGATGTTATATTAATACATTTTTTGCATAACGTACATATATATTAATATGTATAATTCAACTAGCTAGTATTATACATAGGAGATTGACTCATAGCTTTTTAAAAACGTTATTTCTCAGGCTTTGGTTCTAGGGTAGGTGACCTTCATAATATAGGTATTGTTTTACATTTTCCTTTTTTTTCCTCAAACAAAATACATAGTATGGGAATTATCCTTCCATGAAAGTTCGAATAAATTTGCCTAAGCCACTATGAGTTCTTTGAGCCTTTCTGTGGAGGTAATTCTTTGACATAGGTATGTTTACTATTTCCTCTTAGAAACTTACATTTCAGCCCCAAATTATATATATGAAGTTTATTGCATGTATAGTTTAGTATTCTGAACTATAGTTGTTATAATCTTATTCCTTCTTTTTTTTGGTGGCTTTCTTTTTAAATAATTAGTCAGGAATTTGTGTATTTTATTTTTTAAAAAACCATATCTTAGCTTTATTTAGCTAATTGGTATATAGCTGTCTTATTGTCATTATTTCTCTTTCCCATTTTTCCTGGGTCTGAGTATCTGTTTTCCTTTTTAAAGAAATTTCTTGGCTTACATGGTTTTTTCATTTATATTCTCTCTTGACTAGTAAGAAAAACATCTAATGATTTCAATTCTCCTCTGAGTATAGGTCTGGCTACATCCCATTCATAGTTTTCATATGCAGTTATTCTTACTTGTAATTTGCATATGTATTTTAAAATTTATATCTCAATTGCATCCTAGTCAGAAAATGTAACCTGGTTCAATTCTTATTTTTGGAATTTATGGACTGGACCCATCACCATATGTCTGGTTATAAGGATGATTTTTAAAAATGTACTAGGTGTTTAAAAAGGCATTTTTTTCCTGTAGGTTATAAAACTATAAACACACTGTTATGAATTTAACCTTATGGATTTATTATTAAGTAAACAAATAACAACAGAAAAACCAAACCTGTTGCCCATGAGTTGATTTTGACCCATAGCAACCCTATAGGGCAGAGTAGAACTGCCTCACAGGGTTTCCAAGGAGCACCTGGTAGATTTGAATTGCCGATCTTTTGGTTAGCAGCTGAGCTCTAACCACTGTGCAACCAGGGCTCCATACATCATGTAATTTCCCTTTGAAATGATCTTGTGTACCTAAGTAATGTGGTGTCAAAATACATAAAGCAAAAAGCTCAGTTTTTAGTGCTGTTGACATTATTGGTCTTTTTGTGTGTGTGTGTGTATTTATAAAAAAATAACTGGAAGTTGGGCAGAGGCATATTGTTCATCCTTCTCCTGTTTCCATCTTAACACCATGGCCTCTATGATTTAGAGTAGATAAAGATTATGGAACAAGGAGAAGTAATTTGCGTACAAAAATTTTAACTGTTTCCATCTAAGACTCCTAGGTAAAGTGTTTTGTCAGAATTAATTCAGTAAACTCATTGGAAATCCATACTTCAGAGTGCAAACTTATGTAAGGCAAAACTGCCTTTTATATAACTAGCATTTAATACAGTTAAAATACTAATATAAATGATTCTCACTGAACTGTAAGGTTGTAAATAAAATCTTTTTTGGGGGGGCACAAACGTTTATTGTTTTCTAAAAGAGTTTTGGGAAATTAGTATTATGCAGAAAGAGAAGTAGCAAATAAACTGAGGAAGATAAGCATTCTTCGGAGTATATTTGGTGGAAAATAATATAACTTCTGAAATCTTTTTCTACTCTTAATGAAAAGATATTCTTATAAGATATACATAACCTGACATTATTTAAGCTGCATAATTTTCACATGAATGTAAGTACATTTACAGATACATGTGAAGATGTATTCTTGAATAGTTGGCAAAATAAATTTCTAAGTGCCAGCATTACCATGGTAAAATGATATGCATAAAATAAAGCAGATAAAGCTGCACCCTAATAACTAAAAACATCAGGGTTATTGTATGAATCGAAATGCCATAAAAGTCTAAAAATAAACAGAAAATCACTATTTTTCCTGACATTTACATCAAAGGCATTCTAGTCATATCAAATGTGTGTATGCATGGTAAGGGACAGCTTTAACTTTAGTGTTAGACTTACTGATAATATTATGTAAATGAGGCATAGCAATGACAACAGCATCCTTATTTGTTAACCTTACCACCCATTAAAACAATTATAGCCTATTAGATTGTCATAGCTCATTTATAAAGGAGAAAGAGAACATGCTTCTGTGTTACAAGGGTTTATTTGTCCTAAAATTAATCTTTTTTTTCTCTTCACAATGGTCAACACAAATTGCCAGGTGTACCATAATGAAGAAGAAAAACACCCCTCAAAGGAGCACTCTGCACATCATTCAGGGAGAACTAGAGAAACACACGTGATGTCTTTGTAGACGGATGACTACAGTATTGTTTATTAGGATCTGAGATAAAATGGCCATGCTCTAGATATATATAGCCCATACCGCATTTCTCTCAATGAAAATGCAGGTGTAGTTAGCTCATATCTGTTTCAACTTATACCAGTTATCATCAAGATGAACAGATTAAGTAAGTAGGTCACTTGCTCACCTAATTTTATTCTTAAGCTTTATGAACTAGCTTCTCAGCTTTCCCCGGACATGATTTTACTTTTGACACCTTTGGACATTTATAAAATATGCTTCATAGGAAGATCCCCGTTATAAAATAAGGTCACAGTTGTTAAAAATAATTTGAAAAACTGAATTATCCTAACTTATTATAGAGTTGTCTAGGGATTTCTTTGGAATAGGTGAGATTTTCTAGGCCACTTAACCTTACAGGTCTACAGTTTTGCATGGGGTTTGCCTATCCTGAGGTAAAACAGCATATCCAAAGGTAAAATAATGGCTCTGGATCCACTGAAGGGATTCAAAACCCAAAATCTGTTGCTGTCAAGTTGATTCTGACTGATAGCTGTCCTATAGGACAGAGTAGAACTGCCCCACAGGGTTTCCAGGGCTGTAAATCTTTACAGAAGCAGACTGCTACATCTTTCTCCCTCGGAGCTGCTGGTGGGTTCAAACCACTGACCTTTCCATGAGCAGCCAAATGCTTAACAGCTGTGCTACCAGGATTCCTCCATTGAAAGGATTAAATATTATCAATCAAGCATTATCTGGTCCAATCCTGTGACCTCAGTTTGAATTCTTTGAACTACATTTTACTTACAATGAAATTTTATAAGCTCCTCAAGGAATTTTTTTAGACTTGCATACATAGCTAAAGTATATGAGCAAAAACTATATTCAGTGACAAAGCCTATCAAATATCGGGAATTAATCTCCCCCAAAATAGCACAAGGATTATTTGTATCCCTCTTTTCTGTGTCTATTTTAATATTTAAATAACTTCTGGGAATTCAGTAAGTAATTGTTAGTGAGTAGTCAATTCAATCCACCACCAGTCTGTGTTTGCCATACTGTGGTGACTGTGTGTTGCTATGATGCTGGAAGCTATGCCACTGGTATTTCAAATACCAGCAGGGTCACCCATCGTGGACAGGTTTCAAAGGAGCTTTCAGACTAAGACAGACTAGGAAGAATGGTCTGGTGATCTACTTCTGAAAATCAGTTAATGAAAGCCTTATGGATCACAACAGTGTTGGAAGCTGAGCCCCCTAAGTTAGAAGTCACTCAAAATATACAGCAGCCACAATAATAGACTTGAACATATCAACGATCCTGAAGATGGTACCGGACTAGGCAACATTTTCTTCTATTGTACATGGGGTTGCTATGAGTTGGAGCCAACTTGATGGAAACTAACAACGGTCAACCCAATGGATATTTTATAATTCTCTTCTCACCTGACGTCTCAGATTATTCTGCACAACATCCTCTTAAAAACCATCTTCCCTTGGCTTCTGAGGTACTAGCTCCTCTGGCTTTCCTCCCACCTCTCTGGTAGCTTCCCTTCGATGATACCTCTTTCTCTGACCTCCACATGGTGGTGCTCTCCTAGGTTTGCCCCAGGATCTCTTCTTTATCCTTTCACCACTCTTATTCAATGTGTATGGTGAGCAAATAATCCAAGAAGCTGGATTTATGAAGAAGAATGTGGCATCAAGATGGGTGAAAGACTCATTAACAACCTGCAATATGCAGATGACACAACCTTGCTTGCTGAAAGTGAAGAGGACTTGAAGCACTTATTGATGAAGATCAAAGACTACAGCTTTCACTATGGATTCCACCTCAATATAAAGAAAACAAAAATCCTCACAACTGGACCAATAAGCAACATCATGATAAACAGAAAAGTTTGAAGTTGTTAAGGATTTCATTTTACTTGGATCCACAATCAAAGCCCATGGAAGCTGCAATCAAGAAACCAAATGACATACTGCATTGGGTAAATGTGCTACAAAAGACTTCTTTAAAGTGTTGAAAAGCAAAGATGTCACTTTGAGGACTAAGGTGCACCTGACCCAAGCCATGATATTTTCAAATGCCCCATATGGATGCGAAAGCTGAGCTATGAATAAGAAAACCTGAAGAAGAATTGATGCCTTTGAATTATGATGTTGGTGAAGAATATTGAACACGCAGACTGTCAGAAAAAAGAACAAGTCTGTCTTGGAAGAAGTACAGCCAAAGTGCCCCTTGGAAGCAATGATGACAAGACTTCGTCTCACGCACTCTGGACATGTTATCAGGAGGGGCCAATCCCTGGAGAAGGGCATCATGCTTGGTAAGGTAGAGGGTCAGCGAAAAAGAGGAAGACCCTTGATTAGATGGATTGACACAATGGCTGTAATGGGCTCAAACATAACAACAATTGTGGCGCAGGACTGGGCAGTGTTTCCTTCTGTTATACAATGGGTCACTATGAGTTGGAACTGACTTGATGAAACAACTCCTCTTTTCTCCTGTAGGTTGCTTCCTGGATGATCTCATCTACTCTATGGCTTCAGTTACCACCCACATGTCCAACTGTCTACCTGACAGGCTGTCTGAATACATCAAGGGCTCTTCATGCTCAACATGCCCCCAACCAAACTCACTCTCCTGCCTTTTATCTAATGTTCTCTCAGGTAATGGACCACCATCCACCCAGCTGATCATGTTGGAGACCTGCACGATCAATTACCAAATGCTTTCTAAACTAATGACTAAACATCTCTTGAAACTGTGTACCTTCTCTGACACCCTCTCATCCAAATCACCGTTATCTCTTGCTGGGTTTCCACGCTTCCCGTTACACTATCAAACTTTGTTCTTACAATGCAATTAGAATGACCTTTAAAAAAAGCAATTGTCTCTGTTGTTGTTGTCATTGTTAGGTGCCATCCAGTCACTTCCAACTCATGCAGGGTTACATTTTCACAGGCTACAATTCAGATGTACAGAGAGGTAACTTGATTTTTCTAAAAGTAGACTTAATACATACAGCAAAAAACTCAGTTTTTAGTGCTGTTGTTAGACCCTTTTAGTGCTCATTTCTAGTTTCTAGCATTAAACTATTTTTAATGAATCCTAGTTAAATTCAGTTGTTTCCAATTTTCTCAGTGTCTTCTCAGTAAACTCAGTCACTTAGATTTCTGACCCTCCCCTTTGTCTCCCTGGGCCACATCTAAGTTGGCGGGGGGTACTTTCGCAGCTTCACAGCATTAATGGGGAGGAGCCACTCATCCCATAACCATTCTTGGCTTTTGAATGGCATCCTTTTGAGAGTAACTTGACCCCTCTTGCCTCTGGTCATTGGTGTCTATCTCTACTGTGGCTCCAACGTCCTCTCCTGCTCCTTGGTTCTTGGTTATTGGGTCTACCCAGATCCCTGTGTCTTTTTCTATTTCAGGCTCTCTCTCAGGCACTTTCTCTGCTAATCTCTGGGATGTGGGGCAAGTAAAAAAAAAAGGGTTAAAGAAATGTTAGAGCTATAATCCCCTCCATGTAAACTAAGCATTGATGTCTGATATTCTCCTTAAAAAAAAAAAAACCAAACCCGTTGCCGTCGAGCCATTTCTGATTCATAGAGACTATGTAAGACAGAGTAGAACTACCCTATAGGGTTTTAAAGGAGCTGCTGGTGGATTCAAACTACCGGCCTTTTGGTTAGCTGCCGAACTTTTAACCACTGCACCACCAGGGCTCTGATATTTTTCTTTGGGCCACAAAAAATAATGTCAGCTTGAAAAATAAAGTGAACTTATTTGACTTTCTAGTAAAATTCTCCTGCTTTTCAGGGCTATTCAAAGTCCCTGAGATGTTCAAAGGTGAAGTCATGGTGATACATCAGTAGCCTCCACACTCTCTCTAGGAAGCTGCCTCCCACCCACCTCTCCTTTCCCACTGTGGACTGGCATGAGCCACTTACTCATGGAATACAGCCTGGTTTCACTCTGCTTTCCCTATACCACTCTGTGTCTCACTGGCCCCACATTCACCAGGGCAGCTGTATAAGCAACCAAGGGAGAAAAAGAAGCCCCTGGGGGCCTTCCCTCCTTGCTCTGGCATATTCCCTTTATACTCTGGTTCACCCCAGCATGCCGTCTTGGCACATGCCCCTGGCAGCAGCAAAACTAATGGGCCTGCCTCTGGCTCTGACTTGCTCAGCTCTCTGCTTAACAGAAAGACATTCTGGAGCAGGGCCAAAGAGCTGCAGTGGGCAGAGAGGGCTGAAGAGGTGTTTTATGTGCAGCCTTTTTTTTTTTTTTTTTAAAGCTTCATCACCACTGATGACTTGAAATGATGTGGCAGAATAATTTATTGAAACATTAAGACATTTTCTCTTCTTCCCATATTAGGCAAAGAGGCAGGTGTACACCTTAGTATCTTCTTGCCTCAGGGATTTTTGCAGGGCAGAAATCAGAGGCTACGTGAACTCTGAAGCTCTTCCTGTTTTCTGCAAGAGCTAAACTCACTGTGGAGTACCCGGATGGTGCAAACGGTTAATTTGTTGGGCTGCTAAATGAAAGGCTGCAGGTTCCAGTTCACCCAGATGCCCCTTAGAAGAAAGGCCTGTTGATCTATTTCTGAAAAATCAGCTGCTGAAAACCCTGTGGAGCACAGTTCTCTGACACACGTGGGGTCGCCAGGAGTTGGAATCACCTGGATGGTAGCTGGTTTTAAACTCACTGCAGAGATAGTGACAGGAGTCTTGGAGCAGGTGGGGAGAGAGCGAAGGGCCTGCGAGAAAGCAAGGGAAAATAAACGAAGATTCCAGACAGAAGTCGGCAGGGCCCAGAGCAGTGAGATTCCTGAATGCCTCCGGTTGAGGTAATAAGGCTGAAGAGATAATGGACATTTGGAGTGTGTGTGGGGAAGGCGAGACTCCAGGCTGGCCAGTTTCTGGGTGCCTCCTGTATGGTATGAAAGCCTCCAAACTTGAAGGGAACACGAAGGCCTGCTAGCCCAAGGGGTTTCCTGGTAGTCACCTGCATGGGCAAGGTCTACCTGGTACTTTGGTCATGTATAAGGCCCTAGGACCTTTGCACAACCCTGGGGTGGGAGAGGTCCGATAATTACCGAATTCAAATTCCTGAGCAGTAGGGGAGAGAAATGGGGACAGAGTATGACTTAGGTTGATTAAAAAAATAATAATAACATGGTATTTCTTACACATCTGGTTTTGTACATCTGGACTGAGATTTGGACTTTTCACATTCTGTAGTCAAGGTTTCTGACATTGAACAAAGAAACAGAAATGTCTCACTTGTTTGCTACCTTTGTAAAACCTTCTCTACTCCACCTCTTCCTATTTCCTTCTGGTTTCATAGGCCAAGTTTTAGAAAAAATGTACATAAGGGGAAAAAAAAAGACATTGAAGGAAAGGGGTGAAGAAGAATGAAGTCAGAGAAGGAAGGAGGTATGTAGAACATTCTGGAGGCACATATATCTGTTTATCAGAAATGGCAAGAGATGAAAGTTCTCCCCAAGGTAGTCTGAACATAGTCACCTCAAATCTGCCATAGAATAAAAGTGGGAAACTAAACTAATGAACAAATAAAGCATCTGGCACTTCCATCCCCTTCAGGAAGTTCTAACTCTACTGAATTTTACCTGAGAGGCACTGATGATCACGGGGATAGACACCCAGACAAAGAGGCTTCAGTTGCTGGGACAAAATCGTTTCATTCAGTCTTTTTTGCAGAACGAAATGTTCTTCAGATAACTCTGATATCTAAAAAGAAGGTCATGCATCACATTAAATGAAGGAAAAGAATGCAGAGAACTCCACACGTGTACTGGGGTCTGATACATTCCTGATAATGGCCCCTGGGACTTTTATGCTCTTTTTCTCCAGAAGCCACCTTGGCCCTTATACCCAGGTCTAATAAAGTCCTCACTTGGCATAACTTCTCCCTTTGTGCTACTTGCCCATCTCATATTTACCATTAAAAACTGCCAAACATGGCATGCCACACACAGCCTTCTATCCTGATCAACTTCTTCCTGGGGTTTCTGAGATCTGACTTCTGTTCTCATCATTCTGTAACAATTACGTTTCTGCTTTTCTCCCAAGGCACCTCCCTGCTACCTCTGACTTGGTTAACCACCCCCTCCTCTCTGCCTTTCCAGACTACACAGCCTGGCTTCTGAGCTACTCCTCTTCTGGTCCATCCTTCCATCCCGTTTCTTCTGAGCCCCAGCTCTGTTAACACGGCTGTCCTGTTAGGTGGAGTGTGGGGCCCCTGCTCTTCTGCCTCTAGCATTGCGCCATGGTGCTCTTGGCCAGGTCTAGGATGCATGACATACCACTTCTGCGTTGCCTCACTGTCTCAGCTGTATGGCAGGTCAAGGTTCTAATCCCTGATTTGGTTGTTAGAGTGAGGAAACTTATGCACAGACGAAAAGAAGCATCCCTTTATTTAGGGGACTACATGTATCTTAAACCCGCTCTTTCCACGCATTTAAAAAAACAGAACAGGAAAGAACTCAATAAATTAATCAACGATGGAACTCTACTGGTATGTAGAAGTTGGAGATGTTTAGGCCACAGTCCTGACACCAAGGAACGTGTCCAAGGGCAAGTATTGAGCTTTCTTACATGCTCAGGTACCACCAGGGACAAAATAGAGTTTAGGGATCCTTCTTTGAACTAACCCATTATGATATTTCTTCTCTTACTTTATATACCATTGACTGCCCTGGTAGTTCATACTAATTTATAACACACATTTTAGAGCCATCTAGTGTTAGTTAAAACCCAGCACTTTAAAAAAGGAGAAAATAGAGGTGTCGACATACTAAGTGATTTTCTTAAGGTCAAGCTGCTAGTCAGAGAGAGCAGGAGCTGGAAGCAAGATTGCAGGACTCTGTTCCCCTGATTTTTCCATAGTACAGTATTAATTTACCGTATACTTGTGAGAAGCCCTAAAGTTGATTGCTTCCTGTTCTCCCTTCTAGAAATAGAGCTGAAACATGTCTACTGGTGGCATGAGATATTCTCTAAGAGGAAACTTTTACGGTTTTTCTTTATGATTCCTCATTGTTATAACATGGAAACTTTCAGTTTCAGCACATATATGCCTCAGTAAGGCCACATATCTACTACTGATATGTAATTATGTTTTTGCAAATAAAGTTTGGGGCAGGAAGAAAGCATAACCTTTAGCAGATTTAGAAAATGTTTTTTTTTTTTTTAAGCTGTAATGAAAGATCTCACAGATACATGAAAATTGGCACTGTCAAATATTAGCATTTTAGTAGCCGTACATTTTAGCAAACCAACCCTTAGTCTCCTTACTAAACAAGATCTCTATTGTATTTCATACTATTTTATCAAAGTGAGTTGGTTTAAGAAGTTAATGGTTATAAAAAGTCTTAGGGTCTCATAAAAAGTAGGGGAAATAATATATCAGTTATTAATGATTAATCCAGCTACTGTAGAGTTCCTAGAGATTTTTTACTATTAATTTATTAACATACCTGTTTTGAGAAAACTGCCAAATCACATGCTTCTTTTTCTGAAATTGCTTTTGAGTCTCTGCTGTCCCTCATCTTGGAATTACAGATTTCCTTGTGTTTTATGGGAGAAGAATACAAATTGGGAGTGTGTTCTGCTACTTCTGTTGTAGCTGCAACAATCTCTTGATCCTTAAAAGAAGAGGATATCCCATCCTTCCTTAATTGCTGCCTTCTCTCATAGCCTCGGTATTTGCTCTGAATGAACACCGCTGCTTTATCTTCTTCCAGGTTCTGTATCATCTGCTGGCCCTGCCTCTCTGTGACTGTCCCACGGCTCCGACAGCTTTTCTCCTGGCTGCATATCGGTCCATTCTGGGTAACCACAGATGTCTTCTTTTCCTTTTCTTTGCTATTTGTGTTTTGATAAATCGGCTTTTGGCTAAAGCTAGGTTCCAAACTGGTTTTAAAGGAAGGCTGCTTAACCCCATTTTTGGCTAACAGGAGTCCTGAGTAGCTGGGCCTTTCTGATGTACCCTTCCTTTCTAGATAGGCCATTTTCGAGTCTCTTTCCTCTGCATACCTATGATTGCAACTTTGGAGCACAGCATCCTCCTTCTCCACTTTCTTGATCTTAGTGCCCTCTTCCAGGTCTTTGACAGACTTCTGTTTGGGGCTCAGTTCTGTCCAAGGACCCCCCACCAGACACAATTCTTGCTTAGCCTCTTCCCCAGACACATTGTTCATTTTTTTCTGCGTTTGAAATCCTCTCTTGTTACTCTCCACAGCATCGGTGGCTTCTTCTTCAGCTTTGAAAGCAGAAGTCTTCACTACAGATGTACTACTCCTTTTATTATTTGGAGCAGGAATGGATGTTTCTTTAGGAGAGGCTGCATTTTCTGTTTGTTTCTTCAAAAAAGATTCCCTGTGTAGAACAGATTGTGTCTGAATATATGATACGAAACTAAAGCTTATTAACTCTTGGCAATAGCTACATATTGCATAATATTGGAAGACAAGCAAAAGGAACAAAAAAGCTCAAAATAAAAACTTATCAAGTCACATTGATCAAGCGCTTCCCCAAATGCTCTCTCTAGCAACAAGTGTGATGGCTACTCAAATCATGAGAAAACCAGTTTAAACTCAAAGCGGAAAATAGCTTAGCCTTTGAAAAACCATGCTGTCGTTTTAATGAGGTATCAAGATCCTAGAAATTTCATCCCTTCAAAATAGGCCCCTTTCAAAACAAAGTAACTATGGTGAAGAGACGTACTGAACAGTGCATCTAGATTTGAGCCCAGTAAGCAGGGTCTGTTGACGAGGCTGCCATTCTGTCCTTTAATATGCTCCAAGTCTACAGATTACAGGAAATATCTTAGAAAAATGAAAGGAAAACAGTGTCACTGCTACAGTTCATGATCATGTAATGTTGTGGCCCTGGATTTCACAGCTGGTACTTTATTAATATCCTACCAAAATGATTTCCCCTTAACTAGAATTTTTTTAGAAGATAATATATTCTCTCCACTTTTTTTTTACCCCCCAGTCAAGGGCAAAACCCTTGTAAGAGCAACCCAGCCATGAAAAGGATGTTAAGGTGGAGTTGAAAAGTCATAACCTGACACCCTGGCACACCAACACCTCACTGCCACCTGGGGGCTTTTTGCCAGAGACGTTTTATCGTGGACCAGGAAAGCCATGGGAAAGTTCTAGTCTTTTGCAATCTGTTTTCAAAGAAGGACTCTATGTCAGGCCCCTCCACCTCTCCCTTCCCCAGCCTTCCTCTCTCCTGCCTCTGAGCTTCCCTTGACTCTCTGCGTGTACTTTTTATGTCGATTTTGTGGTCCACCTTCTGTGACAGTCCAGTTAACATCAAATTCCCCATCCAAGACCAAACAGGAATGGTTTCTTATTAACACTTGTGTTCCCAGACATGTGTCCTGCACATGCTTTTGCTGTCTGCTGTCGAGTAGATTCCGACTCATAGCCACCCTGTAGGATGGAGTAGAACTACCCCAAAGGGTGTCCAAGGAGCAACTGGTAGATTCAAACTGCCGACCTTTTGGTTAGCAGCTGTAGTTCTTAGCCACTGCACCACCGGGCCTCCAGCTTTCAATTTAGCAGATATTTACTAAGCATCTAATAGGAGCCCTGGTGGTGAAGTCATCAAGAGCTTGGGCTGCTAACCAAAAACATCAGCAGTTCAAATCCATCAGCTGCTCCTTGGAAACACTATGGGGCAGTTCCACTCTGTCCCTGGTGTCCTCAAAAGAAAGGTGGTAGCAAATGACTTAACTGAGCATCATACCTCTTTATTAAATTTTTTCTTTACTAATTTTAATATCTATAAATAGCAATATAAATTCTACATGTAGTAATTTCTAGAAGTAGTAAAATCAGTCTGTTGATTATGACTTAAGCAGCAATGGCTTATGGGTTATTAGGGCCATGGGAATGAACCAGAGAGCCCAGGGACATTATTCAGGTGTGGAGGAGGATTTAGATGGGGGGAGAGGGGCAAGAATTAGCAAAGGACGTTCAGAACTAGGAGTAGAACTGTAGAGAACAATTTGGCAGAAGCCAAGTGTTATGGATTGGATTGTGTCTCCCAAAATTATGTACTGATCTTCTGGCCCCTATACCTACGGATGTGATCCTGTTTGGAAAGAGGATTTTCTTTGTTACTTAGATCATAACTGAGTAGTCTGGGTCCTAAACCTAATCACTTTTGAGTTATAAAAAGCAGAATAAACACAGAGACACACATGGGGGAGGCGGTGAGATAGATGACAAAGAACGCTGAGGAATGCCAAGGAAGTACTGGGAGCTCCCAGAGCTACTGACAAGGAAGGACCTCGCCCTACAGCCCTGATTCAGACTTGTAGCCTCCTTAACTATGAAACAGTAAATTAGTGTTCTTTAAAGTCAACCACTTGTGGTATGTCTGTTACAGTGGCACTAGATAACTAAGACACCAAGAAAGATAAAACTTTGAGAAGGAAAGTACGTTGTTCATCAGTGTGAAATGCCAAAGAACTCCCAAATGGGATAAAGAACACAAAAGTGGCCACTGGTGCTCACTGACATTTGATGCATCAGTCTGAGGAAGCTGGTTAGACCGTGAACATTATTCTGGACCCAACATACTTAAAAAATCTATATGGCAAAATGGTATAAGAATAAATATCACTATACCTTTTATTTTCAAAGTTTTTCTTGTAATCAAATTCCTGATCGTGAGTCTGAATGGTTGTTACTGCGGTGTTTTTCCTGTTAACAATTTCTTGCTTTTGTTTCCTGACTAGATGTCTTCTTGCAGCTGAAAAATATAAGAGTAGTGTTAATCACAAGAAATAAAAGGCCATTACGTAAATGAATAGAAAAAAGTGTGTGTGTGTGTGTGTTTTAATTATGTGGCCATCAATAAATGTCAAAGAGGAAAAATGAAAGTAAAACCCCAAATAGAACAGGTTCATAAAAAATACGGAAATCATACGAGACTCTTCTAGAGGACAAGTTGCAGCAATAAAAGAGCTAAAGTGCTTTTCATTCTAAGTAGAGTACTAAGACGAAACTGAAATAATAGATATGGACTAAGTTGATGACCAAGACAAAATGTACTCATTTGCTTAGAATTTGATAATAAATATTTTCATTTCATTTTTGCCATATTTAGCTCTTCATAGGAGAGAGCCCTTATTACCTAAGTATGTTTTGGTCAATCACTCTTGAAGTCAGATCCCAGTGCCCAGTGCCGTCGAGTCGATTCCGACTCATAGCGACCCTAAAGGACAGAGTAGAACTGCCCGGAAACTTGAAGTCAGATAGATTTCAGAATTCAGGTTCTTTTTTTTTTTAATTTTAGGAAGATAACACCAAAAAAAAAAAAAAAAAAAGCTGTTCCTGTCGAGTCAATTCCGACTCATAGCAACCCTACAGGACAGAGCAGAACTGCCCCATAGGGTTTCCAAGGAGTGGCTGGTAGATTCAAACTGCCAAACTTTTGGTTAGGAGCTTGAGCTGTTGACCACTGCACCACCAGGGCATACAGAGTAAATATCATGTATTCTGTAACACTCAGAATAACATAGTTTCTGTAGCATATATCCTGTAACGTAACAGGGATGATGCTGGCGCAGCATCCCCGAATTGACCGTGAATGTTTTCGCAGGATGAATAAAGGACTACAAATAGCCTCGCTTTATGTGAGATCATAATTCACTGCCAAGTGAGTTATGAAAAACCCTTTTTCAGAGCTTTATGAATTTTGAATTGTACATACAGTAATATTTTCCAAATCTAGACACCAACCACTATCAGGGTTTGCGTTTTGATATCTGATGGTAGTGAGAAGTTAAGGGCTTACAATTCAGAAAGAGATGGTGGTAGCTCATAAGAGATGGACAGAATTGAGACTGGAAGCTGAATTTCTTGAATATTAATCAGCTATTCTGTCCATCACGGGAGAAAGATGTGGCAGTCTGCTTCCATAAAGATCACAGCCTTGGAAACCCAATGGGGCAGTTCTGCTCTGTCCTATAGGGTCTCGAGGAGTCGAAATCAGCTCGACGGCAGTGGGGTGTTTTTTTTTTTTAAATTATGTCCAAACCATGTAACTGTTCTTTAGAATGCAGGTTATAAACCATCAGTGGATCATGAGATGGACTTAGTGGGTCAAATTTAGTACCTAAAACAGAAATGGAACAGAGGAGAACAGAAAACCTCAAGAGTTCATTGCTTGTAGTATCTATGGGCATCAGGTTATGAAGGAAAATATATTTTTTATTATGGGTGGCCAGTTAAAATTTTTTGAAGGACACTGTACCAAGCCATTCTAGGTTCTCAATTTAGCTTTTTACAGAAAAATGGAAAGTGGGATCCAAAGTCCATGAATAATCTTTAATAAAAATTTAAAGTAAAGCATGATTATAAATATTACTTCCCTGCAGTTAACAGAAGGAAATGGATGCCCTTTAACAACACAAGGTTTAATTAAATTGTCAAAAACCATGGCATGTGTAACCTTTCGAACAAAATAAGAAAAACCTTATTGTCCAATGAGTTATGATAATGATTCTTGACGTCTTTAATTAATTCGATCACTTGTTGTATCTTGCATACTAGGTAAATTGCATTTCATTAATACTTGGCAGAAAATTTTATAATTAAATTATTTTATTTAATGCAAACATTTCTTCAAATATTAAAAGTGTCAATCACTAAAATGATCTGATTAGATTTAGTTTAGAGACAGCATCTAGGCAACATAGTCTGGAATGACACACAAAAGCTACGTAAGAATGGGAGATTTGTACCTAAGAAGCACTCTAAGATTTGATTTCATACCCATATCTAAACGTAACATTGGAGGAGTCCTTGAGCGGCACTAAAGGTTAAGTGCTAGACTACTAGCTGAAAGGCTGGAGGTTCTAATTCACCCAGAAGGTGCCTTGGAATATAGGCCTGGCAATCTGCTTCTGAAAGGTCACAGCCTTGAAAGCCCTGTGGAGCAACGTGGGATTAACTGGACAGCAACCAACAACAACAAACATAACATGATGCTTTGTTACACTGTGAGATCGTAGGTGATTACCTGACTGTATTATTACGGCGCTTGTGTTCCTTTTCTCCTGTGTTTTATGGTATCTTCTTGAACCCAAGAATCCTCTGACACAGGCTTGAATCAAAATAAGCTTGTCAATGTTTTCTTTTCTCATTAAATTTAACTGCTCCACATGATAATATTTAAGAAACACCTTAAAAAAATTAAGATCAAATACAAATAAAGCTACAGCACCCAGAGAGGAGACAGTCATGAGCTCTGCTTTGAGGAAAAGCTTGTATTCTGGATCTTTTTAGATTTTGGCAATCACTATCTTTTACTTCTTTGGCCTGGATGTTGCTATGACAGTACAGATTTTTCTGCTTGAAGAAAACCTCTCTTTGAGAAGGACTACAGAAGGTGGCAGTCATACTGTTTAACAGGTCACTTTAGGTTTTGTTGGCTGGGTCAATGAGTGGAAGACGTTGAGTTCCTTAATCAAAATTTTATCATCAGAGACTCTGGGAAAAGCTAATTTTTATGACTATTTTTTTAAGACAGTAATATTTTCCAAATCTAGAGGGTGGTGATCATTTCACTCATTAATTCACTCATCAAACATCTATTAAGACCTATCAGCTGCCTGTATCTGCTGGGGCACTGATCGTCCCAAGGGGGCTCATTATGTTGTCAGTGGAGAGTACAAGGCAGAGGTGAGGCCACAGCTAGAATTAATTAACAACTTTCTCGCTAGACCCAGTGAATGCCATGGGTAAGGAGGGCTGCCTTTGAATAAGTCTAAAATCAAAATGAATCAGAGCAAGAGAGGAGCCTGAAAGCCTGGAGTTGTGTTGATTACAGAGCTTTCAGCCCCCAACAAAGAAATAGGAAGTTTTTTTTCTTTCCCCCTTTTTAAGGCTAAATTTACTAGTACAAGTCACCTCAAAGAGAGTTTATTAAATCCACTAAGAAAGTCACTCAAATTCAAATTTTACAGCTGAGTCATGAGACCTGGTAACGCTGATGGTAGAATTCTCTTAGCGTTCCAGTACTTGGAAGCTTGGCACCACGGGCAAACAGTTTAGCGTTATAGGCCTTGATTGAATTTAGTTTTAATTTCTACAGGGCTCTCGATGTTAATATATTTAGTCCGTTCTGCTGTTGACAATTCATTTAAAATTCAATCTGTTTAAAAAGGTCATCATTCTTTCTACACAGCATTAGAAATGTTTCTATATTAAATACGTTTATCCATCTTAA
Source organism: Loxodonta africana (assembly GCF_030014295.1). Classification (NCBI taxonomy): domain Eukaryota; kingdom Metazoa; phylum Chordata; class Mammalia; order Proboscidea; family Elephantidae; genus Loxodonta; species Loxodonta africana. The sequence goes on along the minus strand of NC_087345.1, from coordinate 168,122,781 downwards.
TGAGTTGGAAAAGGTGAAGTGGAAAAATACAAATAACTTTAAAATGCTACTTAAATACCAGGCAGAACAGGAAAGGCAAAGGACCTTTTTACAAGCTAAAACTCCATTTGAAGTTAGGCATGTGTTTCATATCATAAGATTCCAGCTTGATGAAATTCAGCTTCGTAAGCATCTAAAAGAAAATGGTGTGAACAAAATACACACCTTTTTTATGCACAGAATTTCCTCCTATTAAACATTAAAGTAAATATGGATTACCGAACATGTAAGCCACTCAGTCTATAAGATCAAACAAAAAAAAAACCACTGCCATGGAGTCGATTCCGACTCAGCGACTCCATGGGGCAGAGTAGAACTGCCCCTTAGAGTTTCCAAGAAGTACCTGGTAGATTTGAACTGCTGACCTCTTCGTTAGCAGCTGTAGCACTTAACCACTACACCACCGGGGTTTCTGGTCTATAAGATAGTCTCTTTTAAAAATTCATAGTCATTTTTTAAAATTCCTTAAATGGTTACGAGACCAACTCCTCATCTGAACATTCTGACAATTCTCTCCCACACCTCCTACCCCAAGGTACAAATGATGTCTGTGTATGAATTTCTTTGCAAATGGAATGTTTGTTTTCATCTACTACTGTGGACCGGCCAACAGTACTTATTCTTGAGTGGTCACTCTCTGAGTACTACTTTGCTTTTGCTTGGCTCTTTTCCCCAGCCTTCCCCCAGGGATGCATTAATGTACCCCTAAGACCTGGAATCCTGTTTATCTCCTTACGCCCATCTTGGAGTGGTATAAGGATATCTGAGAAACCCAATGCACCTTTCTCTAAGCATCCACCCATCTTACTTCCATGTTCAACACTGGTGATAATTTTTTTTACTTCATTCTCTAAGGGATTAAATAAACTAAGACCTCACAGCATCTCAAATCTAATACATAAACAGACTAATATTCAAATATCACAGATATTCAGTCAAATAATAATGGTGAATATTTTACTCAGATAAATTTCAAATTTACCACAGAAGCATATTTAAAAATTAAAGGAAAAAGAAAAACTGGAATTCTACTTTGATCACTATGATTGCCTAGGGATTTTTTTTTTTTTTTTTTTTACTGTATTTGGTGGACATATATATAATCAATATTATTTGAAATTAAATTTCATCCTTTTTAAAATGAATCTTCAAGATAAATATTCTTGGATTTCTTAAAAGAAACCTTTAGGAAGACTAAAGGTTTTTAATTTTGATGAAGAAGGAAACCTTTATGAATTTGTAAATTCGCATCCTCCTTTTTCAGCTAGATTCAGTAAAATATTCATTGAAAAATATTATAGTTCTCAGTAAACCCAAAATAGTTATTAAAATTTCATTCTGAAAAAATTTAATGAAAACATTACTTTTGTCTTTCCAAGAGCCCAGTGTTCAAGACCAACTTTTTCCAAAATGGTGGCACAAGTGTTCGGGCTCACTGGGGGCTCCTCATTCCACTTGTAGCAGAGAATATAGTACCTTAAAATGGGAAAAAGAGCTGATTAGTGTTGTACAAAGGTCCAGTGTCTAAGGGCCTGGTGGACACTGGGCATCTTTGTGTAGGGGAGAGAAAGGGACTCCTAAGGAATCCTATAGGCATTCTCAGAGTGCCTGTGGAAGAGAATAAATTCCAGACTGACGCAAATCTGGACCAGTCTATTTGTGTGAATTTGAGTACTGTTTTTCACTGTAGTAATTGCTTTTCAAGTCTTTACATTGAAGTCACTGACAAAAACTCCCTTACTCCAAAAACAAAAACGAAACACCCTCCCTCCCAAAATAAAAACAAAATGAACAAACAAACAACAACAACAACAAAAAACAGAACACATCTTAGCTGAGTTCTTAAAAAAAAAATCTTCCTCTGGGCACTGAAAGCCAAAGTGGCAGAAAGCTTTTATTCTTTTTTTCACCTGCATGAAAACACTGGAAGTTGACATTCGGCCTATCAATAATTGCTACACATATTATCTTATTTAATGTCTACACCATATATATGTTTGGGTTTACCATATACAGGTTAGATACCGTTTATCAGCCTCTAGAGCTCTGCTGCTAACCAAGAGGTCGGCAGTTTGAATACAGCAGCTGCTCCTTGGAAACCCTATGGGGCAGTTCTACTCTGTTCTATAGGGTCGCTATAAGTGGGAATTGATTTAACAGCAATGGGTTTGGTTTGGTTTTGGTTTATCTACAGATGAGGAAGTTGAAGCCTGAAACTTACGGAATGTAAGTAACTTTGAATAAGGCCACACATTCAGTAAGTGACAGAGATGGGATTCAAAACTGGGTGTTCTGATTTCAAAGCATGTATACTGACCTACTCTACTACACTACAGTACTGCCTTCAGTGAGTTCTGGTTGTATCAGAGCTTTGAGAACCCAACCATTATGTACAGGTGTCTAGTGGAAAAATGGAGCCAACTTAGGTGGCTCCTTAGTATAAGGGTTCATTTGAAATAACTACAATAATAACCCAGCCTCTTGTGCAAAGTAAGCTCAGGTTGTGTATCTTCCCTTAAGATTGTGTTTCTTTGTCACAAAACAGTAGAGTTTATCCACCACAGAATAGACAAAGGGTCTGATGAGCTATGCATCCTACTAGGAGGGTTGGTGAAAGGCCGATACAGGGCACAGGACGGTTATTTAGTCCTATTAACATCCCTACACGGCCTTTGCAAATCACCCTGCCTTCCTAAGATTCTGTGCCAATTTGGATGATAGCTTTCACATTACTGACAAAGAAAAGATTTAGCCTTTTATTTCCGGTGCTTCCTGTATTCAGAACACTTGTTCACATGTTCTCTATGTACTTAATTTTCCTCCCCCCTCTTCATGTACTGGGTAGTAATTTGTTATCTTACAGTAGCATAAACACCAAACCAAATCAGTTGCCACCGAGTGAACTCTGACTCATGGCAACCTCACGTGTGTTTCAGGGTAGAACCACACTTCTCGGGTTGTCAGTGGCTGTGATCACCAGGCCTGTCTTCCGAGGCATCTCTGGGTAGATTTGAACTGCCAACCTTTTGGTTAGCAGCTGAATCTTTGACCGTTTGTGCTACCTAGGGATCCTCTATATAGCACAAGACTTTGAAACGCATGTTGTAAAACCGTTAATACTTTAATTTGGCATTCGAAAGTCTCTTTTCAAAATTTTAACCCAACTGGTTTTCCCATCTTTTGTCACGTCACTGACACTCACTCTGCCAACGCAACCTGTGCCAAGTCCCTTCAATACAGACATAGATGGCTGCCTCTAGCTTTTGACACACAACCTGCACATTGAGAAAGGCCCTTCCTATCTTCCCCACAAACTGTTCCCACCAGCTCTCAGTCTGAGCCTCCCCTTTTGATAAACTCTCTTATAGCTCTCTTGGAAATAATCTCTCCCTTCCCTGAACTCTTACACTGTGTGTACCCCTCGTTTGGGCTTCGGCATTTATTATTGTGTTGCTTTTTATCTTTCCATAGTATGGTTTTTATAATTCTCACTATGTTGTCATCTTTTGAGGATCAAACTGTTCTAAAATTCTGTCTCTCACAGTGTTTAACACAGTGTTTTGTACATTTAAAAAAAATCACTAATATTTAAGGGTATTTACATTAATATTATATGCATACTATTTAAGCAATTAAAAAAATCAAACGTATGAAGTAAAGTCAAATTTTGATTTCCATTTGAAATTTGAAACTCCTTTGCATCAAGTCTTTTGGGTTACCTGCTTTCACGAACAGAATGGAGAATTTACCAATTGGCTAATAAGAAATTTCAAGATTGTCTACTTCTTAGTTCTGGATACAAAATTGAGTCTGTGGGAAGTGAAATCATGATTAAACGCTGGTTGTAGTTCTGAACTCTAAAATTTGAGGTTTTAAAGTCTATCTTATACTACCATAAGGGATTTGCCAATATAAAAGTCACCATATTTGCGTAATTTTGGTCTCCATCATGAAAAAGTGGAAGGGTTTTCAAGGTATTGCATATGAATACCTTTCTTTTTCCAGGTCCCTAAAGAAAACAAAAACAAAACCAAGAATTGCTGAAAATTTGAAAAATTGCTGAAAAAACTAGAATTTCCGTCACATTTTATAAGGGTCTTGGTTATTCCAAGAGAAAGAATGCTTGATATGAGACTTGACAATTTTAGGAGGTCGAGGTTAGAAATCTCATTTCGTGCGCAAGTGGTAGCATTTCAGCACTTTGGTTTATCCTTAGTACAGTACTACTTTAGATACTCTGCAAAAGGCCTGAGGACTTTATATATGGAGACTTCCGAAAAACTAGGTTTCACCTGAAAGCTGTAACAGGCTTCACCTTTGAAAATGGACACTGCTTTAAGTTTAATGACTAACGGAAATCCTAGAAATGATAAATACCAAAAACATGGGCATTTAAAATATTAAATATATAAGGTATTGAATATATATATCTCACCACTAATGTTTTACTTAATGAAATGTATTTAGGATATAGCTTAATTCATTTTACATTAATTTTAAATATTAAAAAGAATACCTTATATATAATTGATTCTTTTCAATCATCTTTTGAGGCTATATTTCATTTGACCCTTATAACAATCCTGTCAGGTAGTTATGGCATGTTTACTGTAAATAAATGAAGAAAACCATATGAGGAAAATGTGACTCTATATAGGCCAGGGTTTCCCAACCTTGGCACTACTGACATATTGGGCTGGATAATACTTTGTTGTGGGGGTTGTCCCGTGTACTGTAAAGATGTTAGCAGCATCCCTGGCCTCTAACCTCTAGATGACAGTAGCATCCCTCAATCGCAGTTGTGAAAACTGAGTAAGTCATTGAACGGAAAAATCTCTCCTAGTTGAGAATCACCGGTCCAGGTCCACGGACACATAGCAAGTGGCAGAGGTGGGACAAGAACCTAGATTATCCAACACCTTAGTACAGAAGCTTACTGCCAATGCTAATACATGGAATCACCAAGCTGATAACAGAAACTTCAGCCCCAGTTAATAGTTAACTTTTCTCTTAAGTACACAATAATTTGCATGAATAAAACGCCTCCCTCATTAAACACCTAAATAATTCTTTCCTACTTTGTTCCCTATATTCTTCAAAAAATTTTACATAAATCGAAACTGAAAATTAAAAATAAACACACATACCGCTTTATAAAGTCAGCAAAAAGTATCCGATGTGAATATCCTAGCCTTCGGATTCTTGCTGTTTCCAGGATTCCTGTACAGCGAAGCTGGAGCAAAACTTTCTCTTTGTCATACTTTCTCGCCTGACGGTCGTTATTGGGTTTGATGCAGCGAACAAAGTGAGGTTGGCCCACCACCATTTTAGATAATAAATCCATCAGGGAATACTGTAATGTGCAACAAAAGTAAATTTCCCAGTGTAGTATACAAAAAAGTATGAGTTTGCAGGGCTCTCTTTTTACTAAAAAGATAAAATTTTGAAAATTGAACATTATAAATGCTCACACTACTTCACAGTAACCGAAAGAAAATCTGTATTAATGCAAATTTTATTTAAAGGATATTAAAAAAATACAGATGTATGTATAAAAATATAGAGGCAATAACTAGAAACTTAGCTATTAAATGTTTGCCTATAAATTCTTAAGGCAACTTTAATCAATAGATATAGTTTTTAAAACATAGTTTGTCTGTAGTAATCACACCCTATCAGGGAAACTTGCTGAATTATAATATTTAGGCACACAACCTGGTTAATCCTACTTATATTATTAATTTCCTTGTCCAACTCTTACTTCATGCGAAGTATGAAAGTAAATACTTCAATCCCTGTCAGAATCATTTCCTAGTCTGGAATAAGGATGGAGAAGTTAATGCATTTTTAGTATGAAGGGCATACATATGAATTAAGCAAAGTGACATACATTCAAATACTCCAATCTGCTCCAGTTTGATAACTTTCTTATTTATTTTAGTACACATTTTTAATCACATAGATATGGAAACTGTGTTCTGCAGTAATAACTCAACAAAACAGCTGCCACTTATTGGACAACTAGAAAATATGATTTAACTAAAAGTGGAATCCCAGAAAACTAGTTTGTCAAAGACAAGAATCACGATTCATTGTCAAGATGATGTATGGACATAGATAACTATTGATGGCCACATCCTTTTAAAAAACCAAAACCAAACCCGTTGCCATCGAGTCGATTCTGACTCATAGTGACCCTGCAGGATAGGGTAGAACTGCCCCATAGGGTCCCCAAGGAGAGGCTGGTGGACTCGAACTGCCAATCTTTTGGTTAGCAACTGTAGTTCTTAACCACTGTGCCACATACCCTTTAGTGTTATAAAGCCCTGCAATCGCAAAGCCAGTGCAAACCAAATCCTGGAACTGGGCAACTGACAAAGCATGGATTTGCATTGCTTCCTTTTGGAGGCTGCTACTTAGATGTGCAGAAACCCTGGTGGCGTAGTGGCTAAGTGCTATGGCTGCTAACCAAAGGGTCGGCAGTTCAAATCCACCAGGCGCTCCTTGGAAACTCTATGGGGCAGTTCTGTCCGATAGGGTCGCTATGAGTCGGAATCGACTTGATGGCACTGGGTTTGGTTTTTACTTAGATGTGCCCTTCTTCAAGCAGCAGGGTCTGCCACTTTGCAGCCGTTTTTCATTACATTTATCTGTGAGTCGTCATTCCTTTAGTCAGGCAAACGTCTGTCAGGCACTGGAGATATCAAGGTGATACACGTGTCTGTATGCAAGCTGAGCAGGAGCTTACTGCAATTTGTTGTTGTTAGTTGCCATGGAGTCAATTCTAACTCCCAGAGACTCCATGTGCGGAGAGTAGAACTGCTCCACAGGGTTTTCGAGGCAGTGAGTGACCTTTTGGAAGCAGATCACCGCACTTGTCTTTGGAGACACCTCTGGGTGGGTTCCAGCCGCCAACCTCTTGACTCCTAATCAGACATTTAACTGTTTACACCACCCAGGGACTCCTACTGCAATTTAGGTATTGGCTTTTCTTAGAGAACCGGAGCTCTAGCGATGCAGTGATTAAAGAGCTCGCTGCTAACTGAAAGGTCGGTGGTTTGAACCCACTAGTCACTCAGTGGGAGAAGGATGTGGCAGTCTGCTTCTGTAAAGATTTACAGCCCTGGAAACCCTTTGGGGGCAGTTCTACTCTGTCCTATAGGGCCGCTAAGAGTTGGAATTGACTCCATGGCAACAGGTTTCTTCGTTTGTTTCTTAGAGACCAAGGCACAGGCACAGTGTTACACCAACTCTGTTCTGTAGAAGAGAAAAATGACTTTAAAAACACATTACATACTGTATAGAACTACCTTCTATGGCTTTTGACTTCAGCTACAGGATTAAAACTTATTGTATGAATTAATCTGGCTCAAACATACACAGTGATGTTCAGCAACAGCGGTATGATAATGGGCTGGGATAACTCACTGAAAGAAGGAAATCACCGGGCTGTAAATATTTTTGGTGATTCAGCTGCTTTGCGTTCCTGATGTAAGATGACTTTATCGGCAGCAAACGTGAGACACTGAGTACACAAAGGTAGGAGGCACTACTCAAAGATGATTAAGCACACAGTGTGCGCTGTGAGATTAGGACTTGAAGAACATTTAATAAAACGATCTAGCTATTTTAAAAAGTATTTTCACGATTCTTTCAGAGAACTAGATTTATTCAATGAATATTTGTAGTAAATTTAACTCAATTTCCTTCTCTCCCCTGCATTAAATTATACTATTAATAATTTCCATGTTTTAGGCTGTATTTTCTTCGGTTTCATTGGCTGGTGAATACGATTTATCAGAAGATATAAACAATAACTGGTGCCAATAATAACGGGAAGGTTATCAAGTGTTCCCCAAAGCACGGTGAAAATAAAGTGATTCTTGTCTTTCTTTTCTCCCATATTCTGCAAGGAAGAAAATTTCACACCTTGTTTCTCTGCTAAGGTAAGCACCGAATGATTCCCCTGGCATGTTACTGGGTCTTCCTGGTATCTCTTCTCTTTGCCTCAATAGAGCATGCAGTTCTATTTCCCTTTAGAGGTTTTTAGCTCATTTTTGTGAAGTCCCTGGGTGGAGTAAATGGTTAACATGCTTGGCTGCTAATCAAAAGGTTGGAGGTTTGTATCCACACAGAGGCACCTTGGGAAAAAGGCTTGGCTATTTGCTTCCAAAAAATCATAGCCATTGAAAACCCTCTGGAGCACAGTTCTACTCTGACACACTGAATTGGAATTGACTTGATTGCGACCTTTTTTGTCATTGTTGTTGTTTAATGTACAGGAAGATCTAGAATGGAGACGGATTCTCAACCATGCCCCATCTGTCTATCCAGGAGTGGGAAGGAGAGTTGGAAGTTACCATAGTATCGAATCAAAAACCATCTTAGGTTTTATTTTAGTAGAAATGCATTTGGTTCTATGGATAAATTTTAACCACATGATAGGTCTCCATTAAGGCTGACTGAGGATACAATAATTTCACAGATGAAATAGCAAAGTGAAACCAATACACAGATTTCTGACAGTGCCCTCTAATATATCCTCCATCTCACCAACAGTAAGTTCAATAAAATAAAATTTCTCTTTTGTTAATGGCACTCTGATATTTGGTACAAGTTTTTGATCAGTAATTCTCATTTAGAATGAATAACATGCCTAGGCAGTACAAAATATAACTTAATATCTTACTCTAAAATATGATGCAACTGTTTGTGTTTTCATGTTGGTCGTCTCTCTGGCATGGCGTGTGGCTTCTCCGTTTTCACCCTGAGAAGACCAAGGAAGACAGTGGTGTGTCAGTATCTACTGAACTTTATGATTTACAGGGAGTACATGGCATTTTCCTTCAGGTTATTTTTGCCTATGCTTTCAAATACATAAAACAACAAAAATGGTGGTACTTTTACCTTAAGGTCATTATTTTGTCAATCTCATTGGAATTTTAATTGGTCTTGCATGGAATGTGAATATATCTAACCCTGGATAATACATTTTTTGTGGATCTTAAATGTAACGTTAAAAAAAAGAGCTATAAAAAGAGAGCTGGGGTATATCAGAAATGCGCGATGATTTTAGCGACTAGGGATAATATAAAGGTAACATGATGGCATCTGTTTAAGCAGAAAAGAAAGATCAAAGCGAGAAAGAAAAACTGAGGAAAAGGCTGTTTATTTTTTGGAGCACACAAATATGGCCGTTGAAAAGGTGAGAGTCTTAGATTCACTGCCATGAAAAATGCATTTTCTTACCTTTGTCAGGTCGATTGATTTTTCTGAAGTCCTCATCTGATAGTTTATTATATTTTTAGTTTTAGAATGTGGCAGATTACCTGCAGGAATGTAGATAAAATGCATATGCCTCCTAGAATCCTTAATGGCTAGAAGATTCTTCTCATTTATTTAAATGTTAAAATTAGCACACTGTTGATCCCACAACATTAATATTTACATGCTTGGTTAACTATTTGCTAAGAAACATAGGGATAAAATGTTATGTGAACATTTACAACAAATTTTAAATTCAGAAGAAAACTCCAGTTTGGGGAAGAGAAAATGGTTGGATTATATATCATATTTGAAGTCATACATGCAAAGGATTTTAGAATCGTGAATACAATATAAGAACCAAAGAACTTGGGCTTTGGAGACTACTTCTAACACTTCTTAGTGGGTTAAACTTGGGAAAGCTGTTCAACAGTTCCAAGCCCCAATGTCTCATTTGTAAAAATAGAAATTTTTGGTAGAAATTGACAAGCTGATTCTAAAATTTATATAGAAAAGCAAAGGACCTATAATTGCTTAAACAACTCTAAAAAAAAAAAAAAAAGAAAAAAGTTGAATAAACTACCTAATGCTATGCCTTTTTAAAAAGCTACTATAATCAAGAAGTGTGCCCCATGGGCTGGCTCCTTCAGTGCCATTTCTTTGTTCCTGGTGTTGCTTTTTTCAGCCTCTTTTTGTTTCTTTTCTCTCTCTCATCTCCTCCCTTTTCTTTCTCTCAAACACCTGGCCTCTTGTGCCATCTCTGCTTCTTCTTGACAGGTTGTGAAGTGCCGCTGAACTGGGGAACTGCTTACCTGGTCTGTACCACCACACTGATGGGACCCCTGGGGCCTTTTCTTTCCTTTTTGTTTTTCTTCATTTCTCAGTTTCTCATCTTTCTCTACTTATCTTGTTTTCCTGTCTTCTGAATACCTGTGCTGTGTGCCATTTCCACCCCTTCTAGGCGGGTTGTACCATGTGGCATGGGAGCTACTCCCTGGTCTGTGCCACTGTACCTCTGGGATCTCTTGGGGCATTTTTTTCATTTATTTATTTTTTTCTTTTTTGTTTTCCTCCATTTCTCAGTTTCTTGTCTCTCTCTACTTTCCTCCTTTTCCTGTCTCCTGAATACCTGGCGCCATCTCTGCCTCTTCTAGACAGGCTGTGACCTGCAGTCTGGGAGCTACTTTCTAGGTTGCCGGTGGGATCCCTGGGGGCATTTTGTTTTTCTCTATTTTATTTATTTATTTATTTATCTCTTTTTTCCTTTTTGTTTTTCTTCATTTTTTGGTTTCTTGTCTCTCCACACCAATGGCAGGCTCCCTCAGGACTTTTTTTTTTGATTCTGTTTCTCTTTCCTCTTTCTCTTCTCTCCCATACCCACTTAGCTCCACACATCATAACCTCCCCTGTCCTTCCTGCCTATCTGTACCACGTGCTGAATATTGCACCCCCGAGCAGCACAGACATGGCCTACCAGAGCCTACCCTGGACTGACCCCTGGCTCCATCCTATCAGCCCCAGTACGTGCCCAAAACAACCCATCCCAGCCATTCCCTTCAGCTGGACCTGCCCTACTGCACCATAGCTGAGTAACTGGCCCTGTCCATTGAATAAGGTGGTGAGAAGTATCGTGCCCACAGGTGAGCAAATAACAAAGAATAAACAGCCCACCTGATCAAACGTAACCAAATTAAACAAAAAAGCAGGAAGAAACAAATCTACAATCAATAAATGAAGAAAACAACTAATGAATGTCCCAAAGACAGTAGATAATATCAAAACATATTAAAAAAAAAAAAAAAAAAAAAACAGGACAGGATGGTTCCAGCAGGCACCGAAACTAAAACACCAGATGACTTTCCAGTAGAAGAAAAGACACTGGAACTATGTGATAGTGCATTGAAATCTCTATTATTCAAAGCTATCCAAGAGTTAACGCAGCACTGGAACTGCTCACTCGTCTATGCCAAGAAATATGGAAGACAGATTCCCAACCAACCAACCAAAGAGATCCATATTTATGCCTATTCCAAAGAAAGGTGATCCAACTGAATTCTGAAATTAATAAACAATATCATTAATATCACACACAAGCAAAATTTTGCTGAAGATGATTCAAAAGTGGCTGCAGCAGTATATCGACAAGGAACTGCCAGAAATTCAGGCTGGGTTCAGAAGGAATGTGGAACAAGGTGTATCACTGCTGATGTCAGATGGATCCTGGCTGAAAGCAGAGGATACCAGAAGGATGTTTACCTGTGTTTTATTGGCTATGCAAAGGCATTCAAATGTATGGATCATAAAAATTATGGATAACTTTGTGAAGAATGGGAATTCCAGAACACTCAATTGTGCTCATGAGGAACCTGTATATAGCTCAAGAAGCAGTTGTTTGAACAGAACAAGAGGACTCTGTACGGTTCAAAGTCAGGAAAGGTGTGCATCAGGGTTGTATTCACCATACATATCCAATCTGTATGTTGAGCAAATAATCAGAGAAGCTGGACTATATGAAGAAGAACTCGGCAACAGGATTGGAGGAACTCATTAACAACCTGCAATACGCAGATGACACAACCTTGCTTGCTGAAAGTGAAGAGGACTTGAAATACTTACTAATGAAGATCAAAGACCACAGCCTTCAGTATGGATTGCACCTCAACATAAAGAAAACAAAAATCCTCACAACTGGACCAATGAGCAACATCGTGATAAATGGAGAAAAGATTGAAGATGTTGAGGATTTCATTTAACTTGGATCCACAATCAACACCCAGGAAAGCAGCAATCAAGAAATCAATTTGCACTGGGCAAATCTGCTGCAAAGGACCTCTTTAAAGTGTTGAAAAGCAAAGATGCCACCTTGAAGACTGAGGTGCACCTGACCCAAGCCACAGTATTTTCAATTGCATCATATGTATGTGAAAGCTGGACAATGAATAAGGAAGATCGAAAAATTGATGCCTTCGAATTGTGGTGCTGGTAAAGAATATTGAATATAACATGGACTACCAAAAGAATGAACAAATCTGTCTTGGAAGAAGTACAACCAGAATGTTCCTTAGAAGCAAGGGTGGCAAGACTGCATCTTACGTACTTTGGACATGTTGTCAGGAGGCAACAATCCCTGGAGAAGGACATTATACTTGGTAAAGTACAGCATCAGTGGAAAAGAGGAAGACCCTCAACAAGATGGGTTGACACAGTGGCTGCAACAATGAGCTCAAGCATAACAACAATTGTAAGGATGGTGCAGGACCAGGCAGTGTTTCATTCTGTTGTGCGTGGGGTCGCTATGAGTCAGAACTGACTCTGCAGCACCTAACAACAACAATAACAACAACATGCAACAGTTAAGCAAAAAGCAGAGAAAAATGAGGAAAAAATAGACAAATTCAAGGAAAAGGCAGACAAAATCATGGAAAAGAGAGGCAAAACAATGCAAGAATCCAGGAAAATAATACAGGAACAAAATGTCAACTAGAAGTCATACAAAAACAGCAATTAGAAATCCAAAAGATAAACAATAAGATTTCAGAAATGGACAGGGTCATAGAAGGGCTGAGGAGCAGGTTTGAAACAATGGAAGACAGGATCAGCAAAACTGAGGACAAACGCTTGGATACAACTTTGAGGAAAAATTAGAGAAAAGGAGGAAGAAAAATGAAGAAAGTCTGAGAATTATGTGGGATACAATCAAAAGAAAAAATCTGCCAGTGATCAGAGTTTCAGAACACAGGGAGAAAATGGAAAACAGAGAGGATCATTGAAGAATTGCTGGCAGAAAAATTCCCTAATATCTTGAAAGTTTAAAAGCCGACTATCTAAGAAGCTCAACAACCCCACATAGGACAGACCCCAAAAGAAAATCACCAAGACATATCATAATCAGACTCATTAAAACCAAGGACAAAGAAAGAATCCTGAAAGCAGCTTTAGAAAAATGAAAAGTCACATACAGAGGGGAAACAATAAGGCAAGCTCCTATTACTTAGCAGAAACCATGCAGGCAATAAAACAATGGGATGACATATATAAAACCTCAAAAGAAAAAAAAAAAATTGCCAACCAAGAATAACAAACAGAAATTAAGAGAATATGTCAAAACCAAACCAAACTTACCAGAATTAATACAGGGAGTCCTTCAGTATGAGAACAAACAACGCAAGATGACAGCCTGAATCTGGGACTCAAGATTGCACCAGTCAGATACTAACCTAGGAAATGAACTCTTCAGTATTATTCAAAATTAAAAGATTTACAACAGGTATCTAGAGAGGTTAATCTGTAATGTCAACAACATCAGAACAATAAAAGAGGGAATAAATGGTGTACATATAGAACTTTCTAATAGAGAGGAAGGCAAAGCAATACCAAGTAATAAAAGCATGGTTCAAACCAAGAAATTTCCAGGTATGTACAAAGATAGTTAACAAACTTACTAAAGAAAATAAAGAAAAACATGAAGTCTCAGTAAACACAAAATCTACAAAAAAAATAAGAAATGGACAGGCGGAGCCAAGATGGCAGAATAGGTAGATGCTTCCGTTAAGCCCTCTTTACAACAAAGACCCGAAAAAATAAGTGAAACGAGTATATTTGTGACAAGCTGGGACCTCTGAGCATAAAAGGCAAGCTTAGACAACGAACTGAGGGGCGAGGGAAGGAAGAGACTGTTCAGAAGCAGAGAGGAGTTGCCGGACCTGAATTGTGGGGAGCCCTCAGGCACCATTTCTGGAGCAGCTGCGGCAGAAGCAGCGGCAGTGGCAGGCTGGACCTAGCATTCGGCTGCAGTTTCCTCAGGGAGAAGCAGCCAGCCACACTGCCCACTCACACCTCCAGAACCTGAGCAGAAGGGCGCTCTCGGCAAAAGCTAAGTACTTGCGTATATTATACCACGCCCCCCCACCCCCAACCCAGCTTCAGCAGCTGAATCCCTAGGCCTGAGATAGACCCTGGTGAGCACCTGGAGCCGTCCTCCTGGCCTTGGGGAAGGAAAAAATTTCCAACTGGGGGGAAAAGATAATTTGCTAGCTCCATTAACTGGGGGAGCTCAGGACAGAAGCGGCTCCTGTCCATGCATAAACCGTCTGTGGACCTTGAGCACCTTTCCCTTTTGCATGGACCTGTGTGGGCCTATTTTGGGAGAATAGGCCCTTGTTGACAAACTCCAACCACTTCAGTGGTGCGGTGGAGAGGTGGGTGTTTGACGTTTGACATTGCTTTGCCTATTAAACAAGGTCCTCACCTACCCACAACAGGGACCTAAGGACTGGTGGCTCCACTTGGGTCACCCAGCCACCCATGACAGGTGCTCAGGGATAACTGGTACCTCCCAGTCCTTACAACAAAATTTTTGGGTGCCCATGGTCCCCCTGCAGAGCCCGCCCACTAGCATGCTCTAGGGAACAGAGACGCGTTTTCCTCAGAGGCACTTGGGGGTCGGTTCTCAGCCCCCTGCCTTGTTCAGAGCATGACCCCCTGCTGCAATCAGATACCAGTATATATGCCAATCACCCCTGCCCCTCTAAGACTGTAGGACAGAGCCTGTACCACACACTTGATGATCGGCTACCTGGAAACCTGAGCTGAATTCATACAAGAAAGCTGAATGGACTCCTAGACTGATATACCTGATAACAGCTCTAGCCAGCTGGGGACAGGACACCAGAGCTCCAAAGGAGAAAATAATCAAGCTAGCTCACTCAAGCAACCCATAGGGGTATACCAAAACAAAACAAAGCAAGCAGCTACGACACAGTAAGCAAGCATAAACTAATACAATAACTTATAGATGGCTTGGAGACAACAGTCAACATCAAGTCACATAAAGAAACAGGCCACGATCACCTCAACAGGCTCTCAAAACAAAGAATCTAGGGATCTTTTAGATGAAAGTGCATTCCTGGAATTACCAGATGCAGAATACAAAAGTTTAATATATAGAACCCTTCAAGACATCAGGAAGGAAATGAGGCAATATGCAGAACAAGCAAAGTAACACACAGATAAAACAACTGAAGAACTCAGAAAGATTATTCAGGAACATAATGAAAAGTTTAATAAGCTGGAAAAATCCATAGACAGACAGCAATCAGAAATTCAGAAGATTAACAAAAAAATTACAGAATTAGATAACTCAATAGAAAGTCAAGAGGAGCAGAATTGAGCAAGTAGAAGCTAGAATTTCTGAACTCGAAGATAAATCACTTGGCACTAATATATTTAAAGAAAAATCAAGATAAAGAATTAAAAAAAAATGAAGAAACCTTAAGAATCATGTGGGACTCTATCAAGAGAAATAACCTATGAGTGATTGGAGTACCAGAACAGGGAGGGATAACAGAAAATACAGAGAAAATTGTTGAGGATTTGTTGGCAGAAAACTTCCCTGATATTGTGAAAGATGAGAAGATATCTATCAAAGATGCTCATCAAACTCCACATAAGGTAGATCTTAAAAGAAAGTCACCAAGACATATTATAATCAAGCTTGCCAAAGCTAAAGATAAGGAGACAATTATAAGAGCAGCGAGGGATAAAAGAAAAGTCACCTACAAGGGAGAGCCAGTAAGAATAAGCTCGGACTATGCAGCAGAAACCATGCAGGCAAGAAGGCAATGGGATGAGATATTTTAAAAATTGAAGGAAAAAAATTGCTGGCCAAGAATCATATATCCAGCAAAACTGTCTCTTAAATATAAAGGTGAAATTAAGACATTTCCAGATAAACACAGGTTGAGGAAATTCGTAAAAACCAAACCAAAACTACAAGAAATATTAAAGGGAGTTCTTTGGTTAGAAAATCAATAATACCGGGTATCGACCCAAGACTAGAACACTGGGCAGAGCAACCAGAAGTCAAAAAGCCCAACACATGGTAATGACGATGTTATTATATAAAAGAAGACAACATTAAAATAATAAAGAGGGACTAAGAAATGTAATCATACACCTTCCATATGGAGAGGAAGATACGGTGATACAAGGAAATAAAAGCTGGTTACAAATTTAGAAAAATAAGGGTAAATAATAAAAAAAAAAATAAAAATAATAAGGTAACCAAAAAAGGAGATAAACTACCCTACTCATCAAAATAAAATACAAGGGAAAAATACAGACTCAGCAGAAACAAAACCAACAACAACAAATATGAGGAAAGGGCAATATATAAAGAAAATCTACTCAGCACATAAAATCAAGTGGGAAAAAGAAACTGTCAACACACAAAAAAAGACATCAGAATGATAGCACTAAATTCATACCTATCCATAATTACCCTGAATGTAAATGGACTAAATGCACCAATAAAGAGACAGAGAGTGGCAGAACGGGTTAAAAAACAAGATCCGTCCTTATGCTGCCTACAAGAGACACACCTTAGACTTAGAGACATAAACAAACTAAAACTCAAAGGATGGAAAAAAATATCTCAAGCGAACAACAATCAAAAAAGACCAAAGGTGGCAATATTAATTTCTGACAAAATAGACTTTAAAGTTAAATCCATCAGAAAGGATGAGGACAGTATATAATGATTAAAAGGACAATACACCAAGAAGATATAACCATATTAAATATTTATGCACCCAATGACAGGGCTGCAACATACATAAAACAAACTCTATCAGCATTGAAAAGTGAGATAGACAGCTCTGCAATAATAGTAGGAGACTTCAACACACCACTGTCGGTGAAGGACAGGGTATCCAGAAAGAAGCTCAATAAAGATACGGAAGATCTAAGTGCCACAATGAACCAACTTGACCTCGCAGGCATATACAGACCACGTCACCCACCAGCAACCAAGTATACTTTCTTTTCTAGTGCACATGGAACATTCTCTAGAACAGACCACATATTAGGTCATAAAGCAAGCCTTAGCAGAATCCAAAACATTGAAATATTACAAAGCATCTTCTCTGACCATAAGGCCATAAAAGTGGGAATCAATAACAGGAAAAGCAGGGAAAAGAAATCAAACACTTGGAAACTGAACAATACCCTGCTCTAAAAATCCTGGATTATAGAAGACATTAAGGATGGAATAAAGAAATTCATAGAATCCAATGAGAATGAAAACACTTCCTATCAGAACATTTGGGACACAGCAAAAGCAGTGCTCAGAGGCCAATTTATATTAATAAATGCACACATCCAAAAAGAAGAAAGGGCCAAAATCAAAGAACTATCCCTACAACTTGAACAAATAGAAAGAGAACAACGAAAGAAACCCACAGGCACTAGAAGAAAACAAATAATAAAAATTAGAGCTGAACTAAATGAAATAGAAAACAAAAACAATTGAAAGAATTAACAAGACCAAAAGCTGTTTTTTTTAAAAACTCAACAAAATTGATAAACCATTGCCCAAACTGACAAAAGAAAAGCAGGAGAGGAAGCAAATAACCCAAATAAGAAACGAGATGGGCAATATTACAAGAGACCCAACTGAAATTAAAAGAATCATATCAGATTACTATGAAAAAGTATACCCGAACAAATTTGAAAACCTAGAAGAAACGGATGCACTCCTAGAAACACATCACTTACCTAAACTAACACAAACAGAGGTAGAACAACTAAATAGACCCATAACAAAAGAAGAGATTGAAAAGGTAATCAAAAAACTCACAATCAAAAAAAGCCCTGGTCCGGACAGCTTCACTGCAGAGTTCTACCAAACTTTCAGAGCAGAGTTAACACCACTACTACTAAAGGTATTTCAGAGCATAGAAAAGGATGGAATACTACCAAACTCATTCTATGAAGCCACCATATCCCTGATACCAAAACCAGGTAAAGATGCCACAAGAAAAGAAAATTATAGACCTCTATGGATGAAAAAATCCTCAATAAAATTCTAGCCAATAGAATTCAACAACATATCAAAAAAATAATTCACCATGACCATGTGGGATTCATACCAGGTACGCAGGGATGGTTTAACATTAGAAAAATGATTAATATAATCTAGCACATAAATAAAACAAAAGACAAGAATCACATGATTTTATCAATTGATGCAGAAAAGGCATTTGACAAAGTTCAAGACCCACTCATGATAAAAACTCTCAGCAAAACAGGAACAGAAGGAAAATTTCTCAACATAATAAAGGGCATTTATACAAAGCCAACAGCCAACATCACCCTAAATGGAGAGAGCCTGAAAACATTCCCATTGAGACTGGGAGCCAGACAAGGATGTCCTTTATCACCACTCTTATTCAACATTGTGCTGGAAGTCCTAGCCAGAGCAATCAGGCTAGATAAAGAAATAGAGGGCATCCAGATTGGCACGGAAGAAGTAAAAGTATCTCTATTTGCAGATGACTTGATCTTATACACAGAAAACCCTAAGGAATCCTCCAGAAAACTACTGAAACTAGTAGAAGAGTTCAGCAGAGTATCGGGATACAAGATAAACATACAAAAATCAGTTGGATTCCTATACACCAACAAAAAGAACATCGAAGAGGAAATCACCAAATCAATTCCACTTAGAGTAGCCCCCAAGAAGATACAATACTTAAGAATAAATTTTACCAGAGATGTAAAAGACTTATACAAAGAAAACTACACTACACTTCTGCAAGAAACTAAAAGAGACTTACATAAGTGGAAGAACATACCTTGCTCATGGATAGGAAGACTTAACATTATAAAAATGTCTACTCTACCAAAAACAATCTATACATTTAATGCAATTCCAATCCAAATCCCAAGACATTCTTCGATGAGATGGAGAAACAAATCACCAATTTCATGTGGAAGCGAAAGAGGCCCCAGAAAAATAAGGCATTACTGAAAAAGAAGAACAAAGTAGGAGGCCTTACTTTACCTGATTTTAGAACCTATTATACCGCCACATTAGTCAAAACAGCCTGGTACTGGTACAACAACAGATACATGGACCAATGGAACAGAATTGAGAATCCAGACATAAATCCATCCACATATGAGCAGCTGATATTTGACAAAGGCCCCAAAACAGCGAAATGGGGAAAAGACAGTCTTTTTAACAAATGGTGCTGGCATAACTGGATATCCATCTGCAAAAAAAAATGAAACAAGACCCATACTTCACTCCATGCACAAAAACTAACTCAAAATGGACCAAAGACCTAAATATAAAATCTAAAATGATAAATATCATGGAAGAAAAAATAAGGACAACGTTAGGAGCCCTAATACATGGCATAAACAGTATAGAAAACATTATAAAGAACGTAGAAGAAAAACTAGATAACTGGGAGCTCCTAAAAGTCAAACACTTATGCTCATCCAAAGACTTCACCAAAAGAGTAAAAAGACTACCTACAGACTGGGAAAAAGTTTTTAGCTATGACATTTCTGATCGGCGCCTGATCTCTAAAATCTACATAATACTGCAAAAACTCAACTGCAAAGAGACAAATAACCCAATTAAAAAATGGGCAAAAGATATGAATAGACACTTCACTAAAGAAGACATTCAGGTAGCTAACAGATATATGAGGAAATGTTCATAATCATTAGCCATTAGAGAAATGCAGATCAAAACTACAATGAGATTTCATCTCACTCCAACAAGGCTGGTATTAATCCAAAAAACACAAAATAATAAATGTTGGAGAGGCTGTGGAGAGACTGGAACACTTATACACTGCTGGTGGGAATGTCAAATGGTACAACCACTTTGGAAATTGATTTGGCACTTCCTTAAAAAGCTAGAAATAGAACTAGAGTACAATCCAGCAATCCCACTCCTTGGAATATATCCTAGAGAAATAAGAGCCTTTACACGAACAGATATATGCACACCCATGTTTATTGCAGCACTGTTTACAATAATAAAAAGCTGGATGCAACCAAGGTGCCTATCAACACATGAATGGATAAATAAATTATGGTATATTCACACAACGGAATACTATTCATCGATAAGAACAGTGAGGAATCTGTGAAACATTTCATAACATGGAGGAACCTGGAAGGCATTATGCTGAGTGAAATTAGTCAGTTGCAAAAGGACAAATATTGTATAAGACCACTACTATAAGAACTTGAGAAACAGTTTAAACTGAGAAGAAAACATTCTTTTGTGGTTACGAGAGAGGGGAGGGAGGGAGGGTGGGAGAGGGGTATTCACTAATTTGATAGTAGATAAGAACTACTTTAGGTGAAGGGAAAGACAGCACACAATACAAGGGAGGTCAGCACAATTGGACTAAACCAAAAGCAAGGATGTTTCCTGAATAAACTGAATGCTTCGAAGGCTAGCGTAGCATGGGCAGGGGACTGGGGACCATGGTTTCAGGGGACATCTAAGTCCATTGGCATAATAAAATCTGTTAAAACCTTCTGCATCCCACTTTGAAGAGTGGTGTCTGGGGTCTTAAACGCTAGCAAGCAGCCATCTAAGATGCTAAGCAGCCATCTAAGACCATCAATTGGTCTCAACCCACCTGGATCAAAGCAGAATGAAGAACACCAAGGACACAAGGTGATTTTAAGCCCAAGAGACAGAAAGGGCCACATGAACCAGCAACTACATCATCCTGAGACTAGAAGAACTAGATGGTGTCTGGTATATCTGATGACTGCCCTGACTGGGAACACAACAGAGAACTCCGAGGGAGCAGGAGAGCAGTAGGATGCAGACCCCAAATTCTCATAAGACCAGACTTAATGGTCTGACTGAGACTTGAAGGACCCCGGTGGTCACGGCCCCCAGACCTTCTGTTGCCCCTGGACAGGAACCATTCCCGAAGCCAACTCTTCAGACCTGGATTGGACTAGACAATGGGTTGGAGAGGGATGCTGGTGAGGAGTGAGCTTCTTGGATGAGGTGGACACTTGAGACTATGTTGGCATCTCCTGCCTGGAGGGGAGATGAGAGGGTGGAGGGGGTTAGAAGCTGGTGAAAAGGACACGAATGGAGGGAGAGAGCAGGCTGTCTCATTAAAAAAAAAAAAAAAAAAATTGTGTCTCATTAAAAAAAAAAAAAACTTTTTTTTTGTCTCATTGGGGGAGAGTAATTGGGAGTGTGTAGCAAGGTGTATCTGGGTTTTTGTGTGAGAGACTGACTTGATTTGTAAACTTTCACTTAAAGCACAATAAAAATTATTTTTTTAAAAGAGAAGTGAAAATAAAAAAATCCACAAACGAAAGAATTCAGCATAGTAGAGTAACAGGAACAAAGAAAATGTCAGCACTACAAAAAAAAAAAAAAAAAAAAAAGCACTACAAAATGACAGCAATAAACTAACACGTATCAATAATTACACTGACTGCGAATGGCCTAAACGTACCCATAAAGAGACAGAGAGTGACAGAATGGACAAAAAACAACAACACCAACAACAACAAAAAACCAGAATCCATCAATATGCTGTCTACAGGAGACACACCTTAGAAACAAAGACATAAATTTATTAAAAATCAAAGGATGGAAAAAATGTATCAAGCAAACAGCTACTAAAAAAGAGCAGGAGTGGCAATACCAATCTCAGATAAAACAGACTTTAAACCAAAATTTACCATAGAAGTCAAAGAAGAGCATTATATAATGTTTAAAGGGATGATCCAACATGAAGATGTAACCATAATAAATATCCATGCACTCAATGACAGGGCTCCAAAGTACATAAAACGAACTCTAACAGCACTGAAAAGAGAAATTGACAGTTCCACAATAATAGTAGGAGGCTTCAACACACCACTTTCGGTAAAGGACAGAACACCTAGAAAGAAACTGAACAAAGATAAAGAAGATCTAAAGGCAACATTCAGCCAACTTGAACTCATAGACATATATAGAACACTCCACCTAACAGCTGCAAAGTACATATTCTTTTCCAACGTACATAAGATGTTCTCCAGAATAGACCATATCTTAGGCCACAAAGCAACCCTCAACAAAATCCAAAACATTGATATAATACAAAGTATCTTTTCTGATCACAACACCATCAAAGTAGAAATTAACAATAGGAAGGGCAAGGAAAAAAAAAATCAATTACATGGAAACTGAATAACACCCTGCTTAAAAACCACTGGGTAACAGAAGAAATCAGAAATGGAATAAAAAAATTCCTAGACTCAAACGAGAACGAAAACACATCATACCAAAACCTCTGAGACACAGCAAAGGCAGTGCTCAGAGGTCAATACATAGCAACAGATGTACACATCAAAAAAGAAAAGAACAATGTCAAAATATTAGCTATACAACTTGAACAAATAGAAAGAGAACAGTGAAAGAAGCCCACAGCCACCAGTAGAAAGGAAATAATAAAGATCAGAGAAGACACAAATGAAAGAGAATAGAAAAACAATAGAAAGAATCAACTAAACCTAAAGTTGGTTCTTTGAAAAGATCAACAAATCACTGGCCATATTGACAAAAGAAAAACAGGAAAGGATGCAAATAACTCAAATAAAAAATGAAATGGAGGACATTACAACAGTCCCAAGTGAAATACAAAGGATCATAAGATAATATTATGACAAACTGTACTCCAACAAATTTGAAAACCTAGAGGAAATGGACAATTTCTAGAAACACTCTACTTACCCAAACTAACACAAAATGATGTTGAAAATCTGAACAGATTCATAAGAAGAGATTGAAAAGGTAACAGTCATAATAAAAAAAAACCCAACAAAAAAAAGCCTTGGCCCAGATGGCTTCACTGGAGAGTTCTACTAAACATTCAGAGAAGAGCTTACATCAGCAGTGCCCAAATTATTTCAGAACAAAGAAAAGGAAGGTATATTTCCAAATTCATTCTATGAAGCCAGCATAACCCTGATACCAGAACCAGGCCAAGACACCACAAAAAAAGAATAGTACAGATCAATATCTCTCATGAATATAGATGCAAAAATTTTCAACAAAATTCTAGCCAATAGAATTCAGCACCATATCAAAAAAATAATACACCAGACCAAGTAGGATTCTTACTAGGTATGCAGAGGTGATTCAACATTAGAAAATCAATCAATATAATCCATCACATAAATCTAAGGAAATAAACACATCATCACCCCAACCAATGCAGAAAATGCATTTGACAAAGTCCAACACCCATTCCTGATAAAAATTCTCAATAAAATAGGCATAGAAGGCAAATTCCTCAACACGATAAAGGGCATCTATACAAAAGCAACAGCCAACATCATTCATTTGGCTGAGGTTCACTCTTCGGCCAAAGATTAGACAGGCCCATAAAACAAAACAAGAGTAAAGGAGCACACCAACCCAGGGACAAGGACCTGAAGATAGGAGGGGACAGGAAAGCTGGTAATAGGGAGCCCAAGGTCAAGGAGAGAAAATGTTGACATATCGTCGTGGGGCTGGGAAACAATGTCATAAAACAGTATGTGTAATAACCGTTTAATGAGAAGCTAGTTTGTTCTGTAAACTTTCATTTAAAGTACAATAAAAATAAAAAAGATATGTAAAAATTAACTCTACATGGATAACAGACCTACTTTTAAGAGCTAAAACTATTAAACTTCTAGAAGAAAACACAAGAGAAAATATTAGAGATTTGAGGTTGGCCAAGAATTCCTGACGATGACTCCAGAAGGTTGAACTAAAAGAAAAAGACTCTTCAAAAGATACTACTAAGGAATTCAAAAGGCACACCACAGACAGGGAGAAAGTATTTGCAAGACCTGTAATAAACAAAAGAGTTTTATCTAGAATATATAAGGAATGCTTACAAGTAAATAATAAAGCAGGAAAAATATTTACAGACACTTCAACTAAGAAGATAATTGGATGGCAAATAAACAGATGAAAAGATGCTGAACACCATTGGAGATTAGGGAAATAAAAATTAAAACCATAATGAAATACCACTACACACCAACTAGAATGGCTAAAATTAAAACCAAAATAAAACTGGTCATGCCAAGTGTAGGTGAGGATGGGGGCAGTGAGAACTCACATACACTACTAGTAAGAATGCAAAATGGAGCAATCACTTTAGAACACGGTTTGGTAGTGTCTTGACAAGTTAAACTATACCATGACCCAGTAATTGTAATCCCAGGAATTTACCCAAGAAAAATGAAAGCCTGTCTAAATACTTACACGTGAACGCTCTTAGATGCTGCATTTGTAATAGGCAAAAATTGGAAACAACTCAAATGTCCATTAATAGGTGAGTGGATAAACAAATTACGCTACAGGTAATTCCCAACTCAACAATGTATTCGAGTTACGACGAATCACTCTGAACAGCAGCGTATCTGGAACACTGCATCTTCCTGGGAGGAAGTTACAGGAAAATGCACGCAGGGGATATGGAAAAAATTGCTGAGTTATGGGAACATAATCCAAGCACTTGGTGAGGATAATATAGTGGAAGAGATCTGTGGAAAAATTGTCCATATGGCAAGAATGCTGAATTTAGAACGCGATACTGCCCATGATGGAACGGCACATAAATCATGGAGAAGGGGAACTGACAGATCAGGTCTTAATGGGTTTTGAAGAGGAAAAAAATGCTGGAGAAGAAAGAAAGGATGAGGAAACGGAAGGAGAGAAGTTGTCAAAAAATTTTACAGTGAAAGGATTAGCTGGAGTTTTTTTTCTAAACTAAATCAGGGGCTTGAACACATGGATCCAAACGCTGATCACTTGGCTAAAGTCAATAGGCAGATTCGAGAAGCAGTGACAGGTTACTGCAAAATACATGAAAAAAGGAAAGGACCACACAGACAACTCTCACTAATCTTCTGACTAGAACTGCCATTCCCATTCCCAGGGATAATCTGGATGATCCAGAACCTTCCACAAGAGGAGTTATTACAGCAACTGACAAAATGCCAACGTTGGCCAACTCTCCTTCATCGTCTGAATACATTTTTATGATTTGTGTATTTTTTATGTATGTATGTATTAAAATATACCTATAAGTTTATATGTAATGTTTTCCCCAAAGACAAATGAAGACAAAAAAAGATCAGGTTTATAAAGCTACTGATAATAAAAGGCAATAATAATAAAAACAAACAAAAAAGAAATGAAGCATTCAGCTTATGTCAAAACCAATTTAGGACAGACTCATTGAAATGTAACCCCATCATAAGTCAGGGACTACCTGTACCTCCATATTCGGCAATAAAAAGTAATCAACTATCGAGAGATACAACTATATGGATCAATCTTAAAATATTTTTGTTGATTGAATGAAGCCAGCCCCCCCTAAAAAAAACCCAGTATATATTATATGATTCCATGTACATAAAATTCGAGAAAATGCAAATTTAGCTGAGGAGGGAGGGAAGGGGTGAGGAAGGAGCAGGAGTGAAGGATTACACAGGATTACATGAGAAAACATTTGAGGGTGATGGCTATGTTCACTATTGAGTATGGTGATGGCTTTACAAGTGTTTATGTATGTCAAAATTCATCAAATTTTAATCCTTAAATATATGCAGTCTATTGCATGTAGCTCAGTAAAGTTATATATATATATATATATATATATATATTATATGAATGGAAAGAACAATTTTAAACTACTAAAGAAGCCAACCTGAACTACTTTCTTCCTACTTGAAAGAAAACGCAGGATATATACGGTTGGGTGGAACAAAGACATATGAGTTTCTAATCACTAAGGCAAAGCTCGCTGAACCTGCAGAATCTCAAAGGCTGCCCACCCCTGAAAAGAGCCAGTGATCTGAGCTCTTGGAGATGAGCGTACTTGTAGGCAGAAGTTAGAATACCATCATATTTTCTGGTGAGCGCTCCAGAAATTTTCCTTTAATGAAAGCCTAGTTTCTTTATATTCACCTTTACATTTTTTTCAGATGATCTAGAGCTGAGGATGTTAATAAACACATATTCAGTGAGCTGAAGACAAAACAACCTGAAAAATTGGGGAGTATACTCACAAAAATCATAAAGACAGAATTACTTGACTGGCCAGGGCCTGAGAAACCTTCTTGGTTAAAAGAAATTACCTTACCTGTTTTTGTCAGAGGGTGGTTGACTAGCTGCTGAATTACACTGTTTTCCGATGACCTCAAAAGTAGCACAATATCAGTTGGAAGAGTGTCTCTATTTTTAGCTAAAAACCCACTTGCATTATAGAGGACCTGTTGATAAAGTATGTTGTCATAATTATCACAAGCAACACTGTTGCTGATATCATCATCAATAGACGCTTACCTCGAGCTTCCTCTGCGCGGGGCAGCAGGGATACAAAGGTTTACAAAGGTAGCTCATACAACTTCAGGTTTACAGTATATCTTGTCAGAGAAAAACTTGTGTCTGACTGATTTTATCTGGGCTGAAATGACCAAAGAGTTTTCATTCCTGCCATTTATTATAATTTTGGTGTATTTCTTTTCTCTATTTGGAGGGTTGAGACAGGCTATAAAGGTGGAACACACTGAGGCTACCAAGGCATTCCCATTTCTATGATAACTGAGCCATCTGCAGAGAATTACCATTGTGTATTTTTATCCGAGTAGTAAACCCCAAATATGAAATCCATTGCTGTTGAGTCAATTCTGGCTCATAGCGATCCTATAGGTCAGAGTTAGAACTGCCCTGTAGGGTTTCCAAGGCCGTAATCTTTATGGAA
Organism: Loxodonta africana; assembly: GCF_030014295.1. Classification (NCBI taxonomy): domain Eukaryota; kingdom Metazoa; phylum Chordata; class Mammalia; order Proboscidea; family Elephantidae; genus Loxodonta; species Loxodonta africana. The sequence goes on along the minus strand of NC_087345.1, from coordinate 168,095,887 downwards.
GCAGATTGCCACATCTTTCTCCTATGGAGCAGGTGGTGGGTTTCAATTGCCAACCTTTCAGTTAGCAGTAGAGTGTTTAACCACTGTGCAACCAGGGCTCCTTATCTGAGTGGTAGTGTGGTCTAAATACACTGTGGGTGTTTGTGTTCCTGGCACTTCTAAATAATTTTAAAACTTTCTGAAGATCCATATAATCCAAAGACTTCTGTAAACACAAAACCCAGTGGTGACTTCTGTAGGATGATTAAATATGATCATTAAACAACTGGATAAAATGATCATAGCCAGTTGCCATCTAGCCAACCCCAACTCATGGAGATCCCATGTGTGTCAGAGTAGAACTGTTCTCTATATAGTTTTCAACAGCTCATATTTTAGAATTAGATTGCCAGATCTTTCTTCCAAGGCACCCCGGGTAGACTCAAACTTCCAGCAGCTGAGTGTGTAAACCTGTGTACCATGAAGGAACTCCAAAATGATCATGGGCAACTGTTATGAATGCTTTAAACGAGGTTTATTTGGAAAATCATGTGCTGAAAGTCATGAGGGAGTCTATACCAAAACCAACCAAACCCACTGCCATCAAGTCGATTCCAACTCATAATGACCCCATAGGACAGAATAGAACTGCCCCACACAGTTTCCAAGGAGCAGCTGGTGGATTCGGACTGTCAACATTTTGGTTGGCTATAACGGTAATGATTTAAGGTAGATTTCTTCAATGACAAATATCTGTGGAATATTGGCTGAAACATGGAGTTGCCAAGTAGGCTGGAATGCTTGGGATTCTGTTATTTTATTTTATGTATTTCTTGTTTTATATTTTTTTTTCCTTGAATATCTCCTTAGTCCTCCAATACTTATAACATCATTGTGGGAGAATAACCCATTATTCTCTGCAGAAGGGAGGGAAAGCATCTGAGATTTGCTCTGATGTGATGATGTGTATCTTTCAATGTGTACACATTTCTTTCTCCAACTGTATAATGGTCTATTAGCCAGTTCCATCTGTCTGGATTGCCTCAGTAACTGACCATAGCTCCAGCCTGGCACCTTCTCTTGTTGGGAGGGGAGAGGGACAAGGGCTGTAGTGGAGAGAGAAACATTTAAGGTCTGTATAAATGGTCTCCAGCTATCAGTAAACAAAAAAATAAAAAAAAACTTAACCAGTTGCTGTCAAGTCAGTTCTGCTCATGGCGACTCATGTGTGTCAGAGTAGAACTGCGCTTCACAGGGTTTTCAATGGCTGATTTTTTAGAAGTAGGTCACCAGGCTTTTCTTCCAAGGTACCTCTGGGTAGATCTGAACCTTTCAGTTAGTAGCTGAACCAGGTATTATTAAGAGAAGGGGAAAAAAAAGTATCCATTGCCAGCTAATCTCACCCAAAATCAGATCTTAGGATCAGAAAGATGGACTCTTTAAGACTGGTCTTTTTCTTTCTTGTTTTCTTTTAGTTTTTTAATAAAAATTCTTCTAGAAAAACTATGACTTTGTGTTTATTGAACTAAGAGAAGAAGGATTTTTTATAACTTTTCAGGACATCGCTAGACATAAGTGTCCCTAGAGACCTAGAGCAGTGGTCATCTCCATTGTGAGTGGCTGGCTAAGGGTAGGGACAGATTGCAGGAAGTTGGAGGACAGAGTGACAGCCAGATGGGGGATCACATGGCTATCTAATTACAACCATCTATAAATATTTCTGTCCATAATTTTTCATTTCTTTACTACTGGACAAAAACTAAGGAGAAACTCAGTCAAAATTCTACAGAGTTCCCACCTTTCCTGCATAGTGGTGAATTCCAAAACTAAGTTCCATTCTTTTGGGCTTCCAGAAGTACTGTGATTTCAGGTTGTTTTCAAATTTTTCTGTAGAAATAAAAATAGAATCATCTTTCACCATAAAAAGGGACAAAGACAGAAAATGCTAATATATGCAGGACTTGGAATATAACTACAAATGGTAAAGCAACACTCAAGGTCATGAATTTTCACCATTCCATTATGATTTAGAGCAGTGGCCCTCAAACTTAGGCGTGCATCAGGCTTGTTAATACATAGACCGCAGGGCCCCATCCCCGGTTTCTGATTCAGGAGCTCTGGAGTAAGACCCAAGAATTTATATTTCTAACAAATTCCTAGGTGATGCTGATGTTACTGGTCTGGAGACCGCATTTTGAGAACCACTGGTATAGAGGAAGGGAATTACCTGAGAATGACCAGTCAAAGAGTTTTATGAAACACAGTCTGATGCCAAGCCATGACCCTAGAAACTTGGTGTTTTGACTCCCCTTTTTATTTGAGAAAATTTTTATTTGAGAAGGCTTAGGTTATTGCTGATTACATACGAAGGATCAACCAAAAATACCGGTTGCCTTTGAGTTAATTCAGACTCATGGCGACCTCATGTGGTCACAGTAGAACTGTGCTTCGCAGGGTTTTCATGGCTGTGACATTTCTGAAGTAGATTGCCAGGCTTTTCTTCTGAGGTGCCCCAGGTAGGTTTGTACAGCTAACCCAAGGACTCCCATAAGAAAGATGATAGGGTCATATAGGCAGTTATATTTCTAGAACAATTTCACTAGCTTCAGGGAAACCTGCCATTCCATGTTCTAGAAGGAACATTTTAACATTAAAATCAAGTGACTGCCATGAAATGATTTCCCCCACAACCTCAGGGTTCTGAGCAGTAGAGGGCTATTTTCTTCTCCATCTAGGATTGTTTAAATAGAGAAGAGAATAAGCCGATCAGTGAATCAGGAGGAAGCAAAGCCATAGACTTAATGATAAGAAACAGGCTGTGTATATCACCAAACGTGAATGAGAGAAAAGTGTGAATCTCAATTTTGTGTAAGTGCTTGTTACACACAATTCACACCGCCTATCATCAGGGGATATGGTGCTCCACATTAGAAAACTTTTCAGATACCTGAAAATGCTGGTTGTTTTTTAATTTAAGGAGTAGGACGCTTTTATTTTAACCATGCTGAATGAGGATCTTCTTAAATATATTATACACCACTCTGCCTTCTCAAACAGAAAAAATGAGTAAGTTTAATCTTTCTTTGATGACTCAGGATTATTATCATGAACTTTTATTAATGTGCTGTAACTTCAAGGTTATTAAGGTGTTTGAGGCTAACTGCCTCTATTAGATAAACGATTACACAATCATAGATGAACTTCTTTCCTCTCTTTTAGCCATCTCTTTCCAAATTCTAGAGCCGTCCCTCTGCCCTGCCCACCAATTTCTAATTTGGTTCTGAATAATTTCTAAGGTCATTTCCAGCTTAAGAGTCTATAGTTAGGACTCTACCATAAAGTAAGGAGAATTCCAGTGTCCAAACTTGTTTAACAACAAACCAAACCCGTTGCCATCAAGTAGATTCCAACTCATAGCAAGCCTATAGGACAGAGCAGAATTTCACCAAAGGTTTTCCAAGGCTGTAATCTCTATAGAAGCAGTCTGTCACATCTTTCTCCTGCAGATGGTGGGTTCAAAATACGGGCCTTTTGGTTAGCAGCTGAGCAGTTTAACCACTGCACCAAATAAGTTTAAGGGCTCCTTAAACTTGTTTAATCATCCCTAAATACTTCACGTTATTATAAACGTTCTCTTGTAAAGTTACACACACAGGTTTTGTAACAGCCATTTTCTCCTAAAACCAAAAAACCATTGTCATTGAGTCAATTCAACTCATGGTGATCCCATGTGTGTCAGAGTAGAACTGTGTTGCACAGGGTTTTCAATGGCTGTTTTTTCAAAAGTAGAAGATGACCAGGCCTTTCTTCTGAGGAGCCTCCAACCTTTTGGTTAACTGAGCATATTAGCCATTTGCACCATCCAGGGCAGTGGGTTTTTTTTTAGGGCATATTATCTCCCAGATAATTAAAAAAAATGAAAAAATATCATCCAGAATTATATTAATTCATTTGTAAAACTATGCAGACATACTGGATTGAAAACTTACCTATAAGAGTTTGGTCAGTGGCCTTGGGAAATCTGCTTTCTTCATCAAGTAGGGACAGTAAACCCATTGGCTTCTGCAGGAACATGTCTAAGAGTGGCCGGTTATCTTCATATTCTATAACTCTGGCATCAACATCTTCATGCAGGTATTCATTCTATTACAGGTCACAATACATACAGAAAAACTTGCATAAATAATATTAGCTTGATAGTACTAAAAAAAAACCAAACCTGTTGGCATCAAGTCGAGTCCAACTGAGAGTGACCCTATAGGACAGAGTAGAACTGCCCCATAAAGTTTCCAAGGAGTAGCCGGTAGATTTGAACTGCTGACCTTTTGGTTAGCAGTCACGCTCTTAACCAGTGAGACACCAGAGTGTCAGCTTGATAATAGTTTCCTAAAAATTGACTTTACGTATGTTGACTTTCTATGACCTTGACCTTAAATTGAGGGTATCACTTAATTTTTCTCTCCATAGAACTGCTGGCTCATTAAAGTCAGCTCTGATTATACTCAGGGTAGTAATAAAAGAAAGTCTAGCTTCTCTGCTAGAACTACAGACATCTCAAGCTTTCAAGATGAGGGAGAATACAGTGTTGATGCATAGTCATAGCTTTATGCCCCAGAATTTATAGAATATTAATTAGGTATATTTTAGGGTTATACTTCCTGAATTGAAGAAATGCCACTGGATCTCTCAAGAACACTTATATCACTTATCAGTCATGGTGACACTTACATGGTTAGTTGGGTGGACCCAGGAATAACCTATAGATTTAGAGCCAGGACACATAGGTTCAAATCCGGGTTCTGCCACTTAATTAGCTATATTATCTTGTGAAATTTTCATAAAGTTCCATTTTCTCATCTATTAAATGGGAGTAACAATCCCCACCTCACAAAGTAAAAACATCTGGTACATTAATAATCATTTGCTATTGAGTATGTCATAATAAAAGATGTGTAATATAAAAACAATGCATAACAGACAATTACTGTAGGGTCCTGGTGCCCAGCACAACAGACATGCTGATGATTTATTTCACAAGAGACAAGAAGACTTGTATCACAGCTTTGTTTCTGTGACTTTGTCTTCACACTGCTTCTCCCACCCAAGGGCCCCAGTCTGCAAAAGACAGGTTATACACAACTTCTGAACTACACCTTGTAGCAATACTTGCACATAGAGGCCTAACTGCTTTCTCGGAAATGAGTAAATAGTCCCTGGGTTGTGCAAATAGTTAAGTGCTCAGCTGCTAACAGAAAGGTTGGAGGTTTGAGTCTATCCAGAGATGCCCCAGAAGAAAGGCCTGGTGATCTGCTTCTGAGAAATGAGCCACTGAAGAGCCTGTGGAGCACAGTTCTACTCCAACATACCTGGGGTTGCCGTGAGTCAGAATAAACTTGATGCCAACTTTATTTTGTTTTATATCAAATAGTCATGTCTTGGGGAGAACTTTCCACATGGTTCACATACAAAAATTACAGACTACTTCAATTATTATTTTATGTAGTCTTCAATTCATTAAATATATTAATTGAACACCTTATAAGGCACTGTACTGGGTGATAAAGAGATGCTTAAAAGAAGCTCCTTATCCTCAGGGAATTTAAACTATAATTCGGGTATAACATTAGTAAATGAATACTTACCATACAATGTAACTTATGACAGATAAATACTATGCACGAGAGTTCAGAGAAAGAAAACTTATTTCTGACAACTTCATGAAGGACTTTAGCCAGTGGCTGTTGGGAAATTTGATAAGCTGAAACTTTCAGTCACTATGGTAGGAACCTTATAAAGATGAAGTCTCATTTCAAGGGTGTCACCAGGAAACAAAATATGTATCTGTGCATACATATTTCCTAGGTGGTGCAAACAGTTATCATGCTGGGATACTAACTGAAAGGTTGGAGGCTCGAGCCTATCCAAAGGTGCCTCGAAAGGAAAGCCTAGCGATCTACTTCTGAAAAATAAGCCATCGAAAACCCTACTCTGACACACATGGGGTTGCCATGAGTCAGAATTGATTCAATGGCAACTGGTATATCTATATATTTAATTTCAAGTATTTATTTATTTTTATTTATTATTTTTCTCATTAATTTTACTCGTACTTTGAAAAGAAAGCCTAGCCTTGGTTTACATGAGTTTCACTGGACACATGTGCTCAGCAGGCAGACTAATGATAATGCTGCAGACTAGTAGAACTGTGTTCATAACCACATGTGAAATTAGGCAAAGGGACCACAGTGAGCTAAAGAACTGATAGTATCATATACCATCGTCCTTTCTTTCAGCACACTGTGAACGTGTGGAGGAGCTCTGGTGGTGCTGGTATTCAGAGCCATAGCTGACAATCAAAAATCAGCAGTTTGAATCCATCAGTTGCTCCTTGGAAACCCCATGGGGCAGTTCTACTCTGTCCTACAGGGTCGTTATGAGTAGGAATCGTTTTTTTTTTTTTAACGTGGCTATATATAGTGTTATATATATGTATACATATGTGTATATATATAGGTTTTTATATATATATACCCCCATGCTTTTGTCAATTTGTCATACTGTGGGGTCTTGTGTGTTACTGTGACTGGAAGCCATACCACTGGTATTCAAATACCAGCAGGGTCACCCACTGTGGACAGGTTTCAGCTGAGCTTCTAGAATAAGGCAGACTAGGAAGAAGGACCTAGAGGTCTACTTCTGAAAAAAAAGCTAGCCAGCAAAAACCTTATGAATAGCAACAGAACACTCTGATATAGTGCCAGGAGATGAGCCCCTTAGGTTGGAAAGCATTCAAAATATGACCGGGGAAGAGCTGCCTCCTCAAAGTAGAGTTGACCTTAAAGATGTGGATGAAGTCAAGCCTTCCGGACCTTCGTTTGCTGATGTGGGATGACTCAAAATGAGAAGAAATAGCTGCAAACATCCATTAATAATTGGAGTATGGAATGCAGGAAGTATGAATCTAGGAAAATTGGAAATCATTAAAAACGAAATGGACTGTATAAACATCGATATCCTAGGCATTGTTGTTAGGTGCCGTTGAGTTGGTTCTGACTCATAGTGACTCTATGCACCACAGAATGAAACACTGCCCAGTCCTGCGCCATCTTCACAATTGTTGCTATGCTCGAACCCATTGTTGCTGCCACTGTGTCAATCCATCTCACTGAGGGTCCTCCTCTTTTTCACTTTACCAAGCATGATGTCCTTCTCCAGGTATTGATCCCTCCTGACATAGTCTCACCATCCTTGCTTCTAAGGAACATTCTGGCTGTACTTCTTCCAAGACAGATTTGTTTGTTCTTTTGACAGTCCACGGTATATTCAATATTCTTCACCAACACAATTCAAAAGAGACAACTTTTTATACCCTTAGGCATTAGTGAGCTGAAATGGACTGGTATTGGCCATTTTGAATTGGACAATCATATGGTCTATAATGCCAGGAATGACAACTTGAAGAGGAATGGTCTTGCATTTGTCATCAAAAAGGACATTTCAAGATCTAACCTGAAGGAAAAAATGCTGTCAGTGGTAGGATAACATGCATATGTCTACAAGGAAGACCAGTTACTAAGACTACTATTCAAATTTACACACCAACCACTAAGGAAAAAAGATGTAGAAATTGAAGATTATGTGGTCTGAAATTGATGGAACATGCAATCAGGATGAATTGATAATTACTGGTGATTGGAATGTAAAAGTTGGAAACAAAGAAGAAGGGTCAGTAGTTGGAAAACATGGCCTAGGTGATAGAAATGATGCCGGAGATCTCATCATAGAATTTTGCAAGACCAATGACTTCTCCATTGCAAATACCTTTTTTCAACAACATAAACAGTGACTATACATGTGGACCTCACCAGGTGGAATACACAGGTATCAAATCAACTACATCTGTGGAAAGAGATGATGGAATAGTTCAATATCATCAGTCAAAACAAGGCCAGGGGCTGACTGTGGAACAGACCATCAATTGCTTATATGCAAGTTCAAGTTGAAGCTGAAGAAAATTAGAATACATCCACAAGAGTCAAAGTATGACCTTAGGTATATCTCACCTGAATTTAGAGACCACTTCAAGAATAGATTTGGCCCGTCGAACACTAATGATGGCGAGTTGTGGAAAGACATCAAGGGCATTATACATGAAGAAAGCAAGAGGCCATTAAAAGACAGGAAAGAAAGAAAAGACCAAAATGAAAGTCAGAAGAGATTGTGAATTTTGCTCCCAAACATCGAGTAGCTAGAGCAAACAGAAGAAATGATGAAGTAAAAGAGGTGAACAGAAGATTTCAAAGGGAAGCTTGAAAAGAGAAAATAAAGTATTATAACGACATGTGCAAAGACTTGAAGTTAGAAAACCAAAAGGAAAGAACACACTCGGCATTTCTCAAGCTGAAAAAAATAAGGAAAAAATTAAGCCTCAAGCTGCAATACGGAACGATTATGTGGGTAAAATACTGAACAGTACAGGAAGTGTCAAAACAAGATGGAAGGAATACACGGAGTCACTGTACCAAGAAGAATTAGTCTACATTCAACCATTTCAAGAGGTAACATGTGACTAAGAACTGATGGTACTGAAGGAAGAAGTCTAAGCTGTACTGAAGACACTGGCAAAAAACAAGCCTCCAGGAATTCATGGAATACCAAGTGAGATGTTTCAACAAATGGATGCAGTGCTGGAAGTGCTCACCTGTCTATGCCAAGAAGTTTGGAGGATAGCTACCTTGCCAACAGGCTGAAAGAGATCCCTATTTATGCCTATTCCAAAGAAAGGTGATCCAAAAGAATGTGGAAATTATTGAATAATATCATTAATATCACACGTAAGTAAAATCTTGCTGAAGATCATTCAAAAGCAGTTGCAACAGTACGTCCATAGGGAACTGCCAGAAATTCAAGGAGGATTCAGAAGAGGACGTGAAACCAGGGATATCACTTTTGATGTCAGATGGATCCTGGCTGAAAGCAGAAAATACCAGAAGGATGTTTACCTGTGTTTTATTGACTATGTAAAGCCATTCGACTGTGTGGATCATAACAAATTATTGATAACATTGAGAAGAATGGGAATTCCAGAACACTTAATTGTGCTCATGAGGAACCTTTACATAGATCAAGAGGCAGTCGTTTGAACAGAACAAGAGGACACCGTATGGTTTAAAGTCAGGAAAGGTTTTGCATCAGCATTGTATCCTTTCACCATACCTATTCAATCTGTATGCTGAGCAAATAATTTGAGAAGCTGGACTATATGAAGAAGAACTGGGCATCAGGATTGGAGGAAGACTCATTAACAACCTGCAATATGCAGATGACACAACCTTGCTTGCTGAAAGTGAAGAGGTCTTGAAGCACTTACCGATGAAGATCACAGACCACAGCCTCCGGTATGGATTACACCTCAACGTAATGAAAACAAAAATCCTCACAACTGGTCCAATAAGCAACATTGTGATAAACAGAGAAAAGATTGAAGTTGTCAAGGGTTTCTTTAACCTGGATCTATAATCAACACCCATGGCAGCAGCAGTCAAGAAATCAAATGACATATTGCATTGGGCAAATCTGCTGCAAAAGATCTCTTTAAAGTTTTAAAAAGCAAAGATGTCACTTTAAAGACTAAGGTGCGCCTAACCCAAGGCATGGTGTTTTCAATTGCCTCATGTGCATGGGAAAGCTGGACAGTTAATAAGGAAGACCAAAGAAGAACTGATGACTCTGAATTACGGTGGTGGTGAAGAATGTTAACTATACAATGGACTGCCAGAAGAACGAACACAAATCTGTCTTGGAAGAAGTACAGCCAGAATGCTCCTTAGAAGTAAGGATGGGGAGACTCCGTATCACATACTTCAGACATGTTATCAGGAGGGATCAGTCCCTGGAAAAGGACATCATGCTTGGTAAAGTGAAAAAGAGGAAGACCCTCAATGAGATGGATTGACACAGCGGCTTCGACAATGGGCTCAAGCATAGCAACAATTGTGAGGATGGCGCAGAACTGGGCAGTGTTTTGTTCTGTTGTATATAGGTTCTCTATGAGTCATAATTGACTTGACAGCATCTAACAACAACAAAATTTAAATATATATATAAATTTTAGTTTAAAAAAAAAAACCTAATACATAAAAACGAGGCAGAACCCATGGTCTCAAAGGTGGAGAACCTGAAAGACATTCCGTTTATATCCAGGGCAAGGAAACAGAAGCAAGGTCTTGAACTTTCAGAGCTCCTTCATTTGAAGGTAACCTTGGGAGAAGCGTGCAGACCTAGAATGATCTCACCGTTAGACGCATTATTCTGACAGCATATTATAGCTTAAGTGACAACTGCAAAGTTCAAAAGAGGTTTCGTGCGTTTTATATAGAAAGCACATGAGGTTAAGGTCTAAACTGATGCATCTGTCATTTCCATTTGCCCGTGTCAGAATCCCCTGAAACGCTTTTGTGGCAGGCTGTACAGAGCAGAGATGAGTACCTGGAAAAACAATGGGCTCCCCTTCAAGATACTTGTCATTATCATGGACTTCTGGCAAAGCAATGAAGAAAAAAAATGCTATTATTCAGGATTTATAAAGCACTTATGGTGAAGTGATCATGCCTAAAACAATACATTATGAATTTTATGACTTTTATGATCTCAAAATATTCAGTTTTTTAAAGCATATGTGGAGAAACTGAACCTGTTTAACTGTTCAGAAAGCCCTTTCCTATGCCCTCTACATTAAAAAAATTCCTTTAAAGCACAGGAAAACAGTTAGGAGCTGCAAAAGAGCTGAGCTATTTAGCATATATAATCCCTACTGTGTTCCTGTTGCCCCAGTTACCTTTTGAAAAGAGGCAGATGAATAATCATTTGAAATGCATACTAAGGAGGTAAGGGGAATCAGAACACTTAGATATGAGGAAACCCCCCCTCCACCACATGAGTCAAGATCTCGCTTTTTCATTTAATTTTGAGTGTGAGATGTGAAGGGACATAGTAACAAGAAAGTCCATAGAAGGTCACTTCTATAGCTAGGTTCTAAACAATAAGCTTAACTGTTTAGGTCCTATGTGTCACCCCAGGAGAGATTCAGCATGGCTACCTTGGGCCCTAATGGGGACATTGGTGGTTCAGTGGTAGAATTCTCCCCTTCTAAACAGGAGACCTGGGTTCAAATCCCAGCCAATGGACCTCATGGGCAGCTACTACCCATCTGTCCTGGTCATCTAGTGGTGCTATAACAGAAATACCACTAGTGGGTGGCTTTAACAAAGAGAAATTTATTTTCTCACAGTCTAGTAGGTTTTTTTTTTTTTTTAGTAGGTTACAAGTCCAAATTCAGCACCTTGGCTCCAGGGGAAGGCTTTTTCTCTCTGTCGGCTCTAGAGGAAGGTCTTTGTCCTCAATCTTCCCCTGGTCGAGGAGCTTCTCTGGCACAGGGGCCCCATGTCCAAAGGATGCACTCTGCTCCTGGTGCTGATCTCTTGGTGGTATGAGGTCCCCAACTCTCTGCTTGCTTCCCTTTCCTTTCATCTCCTGAGAGATAAATGTGGTGCAGGCCACACCCCTGGGAAACTCCCTTTACCTTGGATCAGGGAGGTGACCTGAGTAAGGGTGGTGTTACAATCCCACCCTAATCCTCTCAACATAAAATTATAATCACAAAATGGAGGACAACCACACAATACTGGGAATCATGGCCTGACCAAGCTGATACACACATTTTGGGGGAGAACTAACTCAATCCATGACACCGTCTGTCGGTGGAGGCTTATGTGTTGTTATGATGCTAAACAGGTTTCAGCTGAGCTTCCAGACTCAGACAGACTAGGAAGAAAAACCTTGAGATCTACTTCTGGAAGTCAGCCAGTAAAAACCCAATGGATCACAACAGTCTGATCTGCAATCAATCATGGGGATGGCGCAGGATCCGGCATGTTCCGTTCCATTGTGTATGAAGTCACCATGAGATGGGGCCGAAAAACAATATCGAGCTGTCAGACTCACAGCAGCATGGGGGTGGAAGGGTGTTTGCCACAGGCTGAGAGAAGCTGCAAGCTGAAAAGTGCCTTCCTACCCATTGCCATGGAGTCGATTTTGACTCATGGTGAGCCTACAGGACAGAGCAGAACTACCCCATAGGGTTTTCAAGGCTGCAGTCTTTATGGGGAGACCTGGTGGCTCAGTGGTTAAGAGACTGGCTGCTAACCAAAAGGTTGGCAGTTCAAATCCACCAGCCACTCCTTGGAAACTCTATGGGACAGTTTTACTCTGTCCTACAGGGTCACTACGAGTCAGAAGTTGGGTTTAATCTTTTACCCCATCCATGTCACTAAGGTCAACTCTACTTTGAGAATGCAGTTCTTTCCCAGTCATATTTTGAGTGCCTTCCAACCTGAGGGGCTCATTTTCCAGCACTGTATCAGACAGTGTTCTGCTGCTATTCTAAGGTTTTCACTGGACAATCTTTTTCAAAAGTAGACTGCCTGGTCTTTCTTCTTAGTCTGTCTTAGTCTGGAAGCGCCACTGAAACCATCCAACATGGGTGACCCTGCTGGTATTTGAAATATCGTCACACAGCTTCCAGCATCACAGCAACACAAAAGCGACCACAATAGGGCAAAGTGACAGAGAAGTGGTGGAGTGGCTTCTTAGGGAGGTGCAAGTTTAAATTCAGACTACTAAACAGAGATTCACAACACAATGCAGGTTCAGCTCTCATCATTCAGATCTCTGTTCAAATATCTCCTCCTCACAGAGACCTTTCTCCATCAACCCCCCTTCCTCCACTGCTCACTCTTTAGTCCTCTACGAAGCTTTAAATTTTTTCCTAGTATTTCTTACACTTTTGCTTGTTTATTATCTCTTTTTCTCTCCCATTAGAATGAAAATGTCACAAGAGTAGAAGTTTGTATTATTCATCTCTGTATCGAGAGAGACTTGGGGGTGTTACATAAATGATTGAACTTTCTGGATTCCCCCTGTACAAGTAGTTTTGTACAACAGTTTTTCAGATAGAGGAAGGTAGGGGTGAAAAAAATTAAATCATGTATGTCTTTGTATAGGTGTGTATTGTCCTTAATTTTCTGATTGTGAATGTTAATACATGTTCATTACAGAAAAATTTTAAAATATGGAAATATCATTAAGACATTAAAAATAAATTATAAATCCATGTCCTACAGGTAACGTCTGTTAACATTTTAGTGGGATCTTTTTAGTCTTTTCTAAAAAGACTAAGAATTTTTAGTAGATTTGAAATCATACTATTCAATTTTAATTTATTTTCTTTAACAAAAGAAAAATAATATAAGCATATTCTCATATACTTAACATATTTTCATAAACATTATTTGAATTGCATAGTTTTCCATTCTATTCTCTTATTTGGGAACATTCTAAAAACCAAAAAAACCAAACCCGTTGCTGTCGAGTTGATTCCGACTCATAGCGACCCTACAGGACAGAGTAGAACTGCCCCATACGGTTTCCAAGGAGCGCCTGGTGGATTTGAACTGCCAATCTTTTGGTTAGCAGCCATAGTTCTTAAATACTATGTTACCAGGGTTTCCGGGAACATTCTAGATTAGTTCTTTACCTATTTTAAACAGTGTTCTGATGTATATCTTTGTGCGCCAAGCTTTCCTTTATTTTGGATTGTATGTTTAGGATAGGTTCACTAATCAAGTGGTGTGAACATTTTTTACAGGCTCCTGATATGCACTTCAAAATTGATTTTTTTAAAAAGCTTGCAACAATATGCAATATGATCAACACTGCATAAAACACTCCTAATTGTCTGCATCCTCACAGCAATAAATATTGTCATTGCAATTTCTTCTGATATTTTGATAGGCAGACATGGTAGCCTAGTGTTATATTTACATTCCTTTGATTAGATCTTAAACTACCCAAGAGGATAGTTCGAGGGGAGGAATAAAGACAATATGCTTAATTCATATTATAATTTAATGCATGCCAGCTATTCTTAGGAGTATTATTCTGAGAGATGATAATAAATACAATTTAACTTTTTCTTGGACTCATAGAGACGCCATTACACCATCAATTATTGTAATGTTGCCGAAGACACAGATCAGACAGATGAGACATAAAGTTAAATGAAAGACAATGCTCAATGTTCTTGAAAACATCCTTGATGTCAGGTTGATTTTTGTTCCTCTGCTTCCTTCTCACTTACAGTTACATGTCCTCCTGGTCATGTGACTTCTGTCCTTAGGAATTCTTTCATGAAGCTGGCTGTCGAGTAAGTATCCCCGGCAATTACCTTCTTTAGTGTTGATCTCAGTGAACTAACCTGGCCGAACATTCACAGTAGCAGCTGTGATTCCTGTGGATCTCACCAGTGGATCTCAGGGCTCCTATTTCTCTCATGTAGTCTTTTTGGAGCATGTAAAGTGCTGCCTCACCTTTCAAGAATACGACTAATGCCATTTTGGAGAAAAATACATGCCCCAAACTTGCAAATTTTTCTTTGTATCATCATAATTAAAATATTATCATAACCAAAACTAAAACCAAACCCATTGCCATCGAGTCAATTCTGACTCATAGGGACTCTCTAGGACACAGTAGAACTGATCCATAGGGTTTCCAAGGAGTAGCTGGTAGATTCGAACTGCGAACCTTTGGTTAGCAGTCCTGGGTTTTAATCACCGTACTGCTGGGGCTCCATTATGGAGCATACTGTTGTTACTATCAGGAGCCCTGGTGGCACAGTAGTTAAGAGCTCTGCAGCTAACCAAAGGGTTGGCAGTTTGAATCCACCAGTCACTCCTTGGAAACCCTACGGGGCAGTTCTGCTCTGTCCTAGAGGGTCACTATGAGTCAGAATCGACTTGACGGCATGGGTTTGGTTTGGTTTTGGTTTTTTCTTTAATTTTTTTCAAGTGCCCCTTACAATTTGAATTTTATCAGAATTCTAGCACACTGCGAGAGATCAATCCTCTAATAATAAACCACAATTGGAAGGCCTACATGAGGTTGTGTTGGTTGGGCTAAAACAATGGTGAAACAGTTCTATGCCTTTTTGTTTCCTTGGCTGAAGCTCTAGAATTATCTAGATCTAGAATAATGTGGTTCTGAGGCAGACTTATGGTTCTATGTCACAGATAATTACAGCACACAAAATGAACATTTATTGCCCTTCCATGCACTATCTAGGAGCCCTGGTGGTGCAACAGTTAAGCGCTGGGCTGCTAACTAGAAGGCTGGGGGTTTGCACCCACCTAATGGCTCCAAGGGAAAAAGATCCGGTGATCCGTTCCTATAAACGTTACAGCTTAGAAAACCCTATTGGGCAATTCTACGCTGTCACACGGGGTAGCTATGAGTCCAAATCAACTCGATGGTATCTAACAACACAAAAATATGTACTATCTAAATCTTTAAGAAACAATGATTTTCTTTTTCACAGGCTGCACCTAAATTAGTACATACAAGACCAATCAATCTGTACTTAATTTGCTTTAATTCCTTTGCACCTCCCTGGTAAGCAGTCAATTAAGCGCTCCCAAAGCAGACAGACTGCATCATCATGTAAAGGATAGAGAGCTTCTGAACGCTACATCTGATAATCTTACGAAAGTCTGAAATTTCAAAAAGATTCTTCTGAAATCATTAAGGGTTCAGTAGAGGACTTTGGCTCATATAACATTCTTATTCATAAAAGGTGAGTATATGCAGTGATAGCGTGCACTTAGATTTTTCACTGAACTTATACCTGTGGAAAGAAGCCATATGCTGCTAACGTAGGTGAGTCTACCATTTGAAACTGTTTCAAAATTTTTGATATTTCAGAATCTGGAAAGATTTTAACAGCTGGTATAGATGAACCTCAGCACTTACTCATCTTGCCAAGAAATTTGGAAGACAGCTAGCTGACTGGAAGAGATCCATATTAGTACCCATTCCAAAGAAAGGTGATCAAACCAAATATGGGAATTACTGAACAATATCATTAATATCACATGCTAGCAAAATTTTGCTGAAGATAATTAAAAAATGACCATAGCCATACATGGACAAGGAACTGCCAGAAATCCAAGCCAGATTCACAAGAGGACATGGAATGAGGGATTATCACCACTGATCTTAGATGGATCTTAACTGAAAGAAGAGAACACCAGAAAGATGTTTATGTGTTTTATCAATGATGGGAAGATATTCGACTGGGTGGATCATAACAAATTTTGCATAACATTATGAAGGATGAAACCTCTAAGACTATGGCCCTAAGACACCCTTCTGAACTAGAACTGAAGCCATTTGCAGAGATCACCTTTCAGCTAGACCATAGACAGGCCCATAAATAAACAATAACACCTGAAAGGAACGTGCTCTTCAGAACAGTCAATTACTTGAGATCAAAAGGGCAACATTTGCCCAAAAGCAAAAATGAGAAAGGAGGAAGGGGCAGAAAATCAGGACAAAAAGAAACAGGAAACTTAGGACAGAAACGAGGAGAGTGCTGACACATTATGGGGAATGAAACTAATGTCATGGAATACTTTATGTACAAACTATCAAACGGGAAACTAATTTGCTCTTATACTTTCACCTAATACACAATAAAAAATTGTAAACAACTCAAAAGACAAAATAAAACAAAATATATTACAAAGAAGGGAAATTCCAGAACACTTACTTGTGCTTATGCAAAACTTGTATATGGATCAAGAGGCAGTCATTTGAACAGAATAAGGGGATACTATGTGGTTTAAAATTGGGAAAGCTGTGCAGCAGAGCTGTATCATTTCGCTTTACTCATTAAATCTGTATGCTGAACACATAATTCGAGAAGGTGGACAAATGAAGGATTAAATATCAGGATTAAAGGAAGACTCCTTAACAACCTATGACATGCAGAAGAAACAACTTTGCTTGTCAAAATGAAGATGACTCGAAGCACTTACTGATGAAGGTCAAAGACTACAGCCCTCAGTGTGGATTATGCTGCAATATGAAGAAAATGAAAATCCTTGCAACTAGACCGATAAACAACAGCATGATAAATGGAAGAAAAAGGCTGAAGTTGTCAACGATTTCATTCTGTATGGGTCAATGTCCATGAAAGCAGCAGTTAAAGAAATTAAATGACATATGCATTGGGTAATCTGCTGCAAAAGACCTCTTAAAAGTTTTTAAAAAACAAAGATATCGCTTTGATGACTAAGGTGAGCCTGACCTAAGCCATAGTCTTTTTAATGGCCTCATATGTATGTGGAAGCTGGACAATAAAAAAAGAAGACAGAGGAGGAATTGATGTATTCAAATTGTGATTCTGGCAAAGAATAATCAGTATATTGTGAACTGCCAGAAGAACAATCAAATCGGTCTAAGAAGAAACACAACCAGAATGTTCTTTAGAAGCAAGGATGGTGAGACTTTGGTTTGTTTATTTTGGACACGTCATCAGGAAAGACCAGTTGCTAGAAAAGGACATCATGCTTGGTAAAGCAGAAGGTCAGTGAAAATGAGGGAAACTATGTGGCATAGTGGTTAAGTACTACGGCTGCTAACCAAGAGGTCAGCAGTTCAAATCTGCCAGGTGCTCTTTGGAAACTCTATGGGGCAGTTCTACTCTGTCCTATAGGGTTGCTATGAGTCGGAATCAACTCGATGGCAGTGGGTTTGGTTTTGGTTTTATTAATGAAATAGGTTGACACAACAGCCCCACAACAATGGACTCAAACATGCCAACTATCATGAAGATGGCATAGGACCAGGCTATGTTTGTTGTGTTATACATAGGTTGCCATGAGTTGAAGCCAACTTGACAGCAACTAATAACAACAACATAGTTGATCTCAATATTTATTCTCCTGTGTTTGCTGTTTTCAAGTCATAAAAACCAGTATCTCTTTTACAAGTTTAGTCTATCTTTTTATTCTTCCTCCCATTTGAGGTCATGGGAGGAAGAATGGGCTTTCTATTAAGGATGGCATTTGCAATTTGCCTTATTCTGTGGCATTATCTCTGTACAAATCATTGTAGAGGATGCCATACTCAATCTCAAGAGACATCATGGAACATCTACTATGTGTAAGACACTGTATGTATAGAGGTGTGTGGGGCCGGGGAAGGTAGAAATAAAGATGAAAAAGGTAGAGTCCTGTTCTTTACGGCACAGCAAAAAGGCTCTCTCCTTTGTACTCTAATCTTGAAATCACATCCTAGAATTTCTTTGCTTTTGGTTATATTCTCCTTTTCAGTTGTTCCATATTCCAGTTCTATATCCTTACTGTTAAATGGTCCCCTGCTTCCTGCAGTTGTTTGAGTCTCTAGTTGTTGCCACTGTTGTTTTTATCAATGATACCTATTCTCTCCAGTTTCCTTCTTTCCTGCCTCATGTTGATTCTCAGGCTTTTCAATGTGAAAAGATTGCCTTTCTTTTTTTTAAATAGATATTGAACCTTTTCTTCTGCATGGGAAATTACTTTGTTAGTCTCCGGCTCTTCTCAACTTTGCTTATCTATATGTTCATGAGAAGAATACTGGATAGATAGAAGATTCTGGTCTGGGTTTTGTTTCTCTAGTTGTGTGACCTTAGGCAACTCACTGGAGTCATTTTTATCTGTGAAATGTAGACAATCTATTTAGGTTTCTTCTAGTTCTAGCATTTTAAAATGCCAAACTGCCTGGATGTGTTGTGAAACTTAGTGAATAAATGTGGTGAAACTTGTGGGCAGAAAGTTTGCAAGAGACAACAAGCTACAGAAACACATGTTTTTCTTGAAGTTTTTCTTTTAGTAAAAGAATTCCTACTAAACAACTGCTCAAATGAGTGTGCATACATATGAAAACACTGTCCACTATGGGAAGAAGTGGACAGTGAGAAGTTCCTCATTTTAACCATTGACAAAAGTCCTCCTGGCTGTAAGAAAAAAAAAACAACAAACCCATTGCTGTCAACTCGATTCTGACCCATAATGACCCTATAGGGCAGAGTAGAACTGCCCCATAGGGTTTCCAAGGAGCGGCTGGTGGATTTGACCAGCCAACCTTTCATTTGGCAGCTGAACTCTGAACCACTGTGCCACGAGGGCTGTAAGAAAAAGGATTTTAAAGATTGAAAATCTAGCATTTACTTAAGGCTGCGATGAGCACTCAAAGTGAATTGGCTATGTTTATTGTAGTGAGAAAAGAAACTTATTTTGCCACTTTTTGTTTTGAAATAATTACAAATGTACAGAAAGTTTCAAGAACAGTACAAAAAATTTCTGTATGTTGAGGTAGAGCCAATATGGCACTATAGACAGAAGCACCACGCTGTCCCACCACAGCAAAGACCTGAAAAACTAAGTAAAACAGACGCAAACATGAATTCTGAAACTCTAAGTGTCAAATGAAGAGATAAAGAACTCAATCAAGCACTGAATGGAATAAGAAACTCACAGAGAACAGAGGGTGAGGAGAGATACGAGTGGAGGTTCCCTATCAGCTAATGCAGCATGGATTCACCACCTTGGACTCCTGATGGAGATGACTGGACAGAGAGTACAGGAAAGCAGGTTCATGGAGCTCCCAACAGGAGATGGAACAGCCGGTAATCAGTGATATATATTTTCCCATGCCCCATCCTTCTCCCCCCGCTACTTGGCCTCTGCCTCTTCCTAGCTGGCTGCAGTTGCTTGGTCACCTGGGAAGAGCAGGGTCCATGCTTGGATTCACCCTGCCCACATCAGAGATTGGTGAATAGGAAGTAAGAGAAAGCAGCTTCATGGAGCTCCCAGCAAGAGACAGAGTACCAAGTAACCAGTGAAATATGCTTTCCCACCCCCTATCCTTCTCCCCACTGCTCTACCTCTGCCACTCCCTAGCTGGCTGTGGTCACTGGGCTGGCCAGGAAGTGCAGGGTCCGACCACTTGGATTCACTCTGCCCACAGGGAGTACAGGAAAGCAGCTTCATGGAGCTCCCAGCAGGAGACAGAGCATCTGGTAACCAGAAATATATGCTTTCCCACTTTCCAACCTTCTCCACGCCCCCACACCCGCTTGCTTCTGCCACTTCCCGCCAGCTGCAGACTCTTGGCCAGAAGGCACCGGCTCCAGTTCCATAATGCTTGGATTTGCCCCACCACACTGGCTGGCTCCCTCAGTGCCATCTGTTTTTTGCCGATGTTGCTTTTTTCCACTTCTTTTGGTTTCTTCTTTGCCTCTCCCTTCCTTTCTCTTGAACACCTGACTCCATGCGCCACCTTTGCTTCTTTTTGAAAGGCTGTGAAGCACCCTTCAGCTGGGGAACTGCCTCCCCAGACTGCGCCGCCATACTAGTGGGATCCCCGGGGCCTTTTTTGTTTTGTTTGTTTGTTTGTTTTCTTTTTCTTTTCACAGCTTGGGAGCCCTTCTAGCTGGGCTGTACTGGTTGGCTTGGGAGCCACTTTCTCGATCTGCACAGCCACATTGGTGGGATGCCTTGGTGCATTTTTTTCTCTTTTTTCCTTTCTGTCTTTCTTCATTTCTCAATTTCTCATCTCTCTATATTTACCTTCTTTTCCTGTCTCTTGAATACCTGGTGTTGTGTGACATCTCTGCCCCTTCTAGCCAGGCTACACTGAGTGGCCTGGGAACCACCTCCCTGGTCTTTGCAGCCACACCAATGGTACCTCTGGGGGCTTTTCTTTTCGTAAACTTAATTTATCTTATTTTTCTCCTTTTCTTTTTCACTTATTGTTTTTCCCTTTTTCTCGGTTTCTCGTTTCTCCACTCCAATGGTAAGCTCCCGTAGCACTCTCTTTTTTGTTTGTTTTTGGCTCCTGTTTCTCTCTCCTCTCTCTCGTTTCCCATACCCATCTTAGCTTCACATATCACAACGTCTCCCCTCCTTCCTGCCTACCTGCACTGTGCACTGAACATCACACCCCTAAGCAGCACAAGCATGGCCTACTGGGAAACTGCTCTGCACTGATTCCTGGCCCAGTCTGTCAGTCCTAGTATGTGCCACAAACAACTCATCCCAGTCCCTCCCCCTTAGCTGGATTTGCCCTGCTGCACCATAGCTGAGCAACTGGCCCTGCCCATTGGACAAAGAGGTGAAAAGTATCGTGCCCAAAGATGAGCAAACAACAAAGAATGAATAGTCCACCTGCTGGATATAACCAAATAAAACAAAAAAACAGGACTAAATAAGCAAATCTACAATCAATAAATGAAGAAAATAACTACTCAATGTCCCAAAGACAGTAGACAATATGAAACCATAAAAAAACAGAATAGGATGGTTTCGGTAGGCATCCAAAATAAAACACCACATGACTTTCCAGTAGAAGAAAAGGCACTAGAACTACCCGATAGGGAATTAAAAACTCTAATATTCAAGCTATCCAAAAGCTGAAACAAAAACCAGACAAGTATGAGGAAAAAATAGACAAATTCATGGAAAAGGCAGACAAATTCATGGAAAACAGAGACAAAAAAATGGAAGAATTCAGGAAAGTAATATAGGAACAAAATGCCAAAATGAATTTACAAGAGGAAACATACAAAAACAACACCTAGAAATCCAAAAGATAAACAACAAAATTTCATAAATGGCCAGTGTCATAGAAGGACTGAGGAGCAGGTTTGAAACAATGGAAGACAGGATCATCAAAGTTGAGGACAAACAGTTGGATACAACTTTGAGGAAAAATCAGAGAAAAGGAGGAAGAAAAATGAAGAAACTCTGAGAATTATGTGGGATACAATCAAAAGCAAAAATATGGCAGTGATCGGAGTTCCAGAACACAGGGTGAAAATGGAAAACACAGAGAGGGTCATTGAAGAAGTGCTGACGGAAAACTTCCTTAATATCATGAAAGATGAAAAGCTGACCATCCAAGAAGCTCAGTGAACCCCATATAGGATAGACCCAAAAAGGAAATCACCAAGGCATATTATAATCACACTTGCTAAAACCAAAGATGAAGAAAGAATCCTGAGAGCAGCTCAAGAAAAATGAAAAGTCACATACAGAGGGGAAACAATAAGACTAAGCTCTGATTATTCAGCAGAAACCATGCAGGGAAGAAAGCAATGAGATGACATGTATAAAACCTTGAAAGAAAAAAACTGCCAACCAAGAATAATATATCCTGCAAAACTCTTGCTCAAATAAGATGGTGAAATTAGAATATTTCCAGATAAACAGAAATTAAGGGAATATGTAAAAACTAAACCAAAATTACAAGAATTATTACAGGGAGTCCTTCAGTTTAAGAACAAACAACATCAGACCCCAGCCTGAATCTAGGATGCAAGATCATACCACCTAGATACTAACCTAGGAAATGAACTCTCAAGGACTATCCAGAACCAAAAGAATTACAACAGGGAACCAAAGAGGTTAATCTGTAAATGACAACAACATCAGAACAACAAAAGAGGGAATAAATGATGTAGGTATAGAACTTCCTAATGGAGAGGAAAAGGTGACACCAAGTAATAATACACTGGTTCAAACCAAGGAAGATGAGGGTAAATTTCAAGGTAACCATGAAGAAAGTTGACAAACCTGCTCATCAAAATAAAGAAGAAAAACATAAAGTCTCAGAAAAAATTTAAAATCTACAAAAACAAAAGAAATGAAAAAAAATCCACAAAAAAGGGAGTTCAGCACAGGAGAGTAAACAAAGGGAATTCAGCACAAACAAAACTTCAGCACCACAAAAAAAGATCTACAAAATGACAGCAGTAAACTCACACCTATCAATAATTATACTGAATAAAAATGGCCTAAATGCACCCATAAAGAGACAGGGAGTAACAGAATGGATTAAAAAAAAAAAAAAAAAAGGATGCATCAATATGTTGCCTACAAAAGACACACCTTAAAAACAAAGATGTCAATGTATTAAAAATCAAAGGATGGAAAAACATACATCAAGCAAACAGCTACCAAAAAAGAGCAGGAGTGGCAATACTAATTTCAGATAAAATAGACTTTAAAACTACACCCACCATAAAAGAGGGCACTGTACAGTGATTAAAGGGAGGATCCATCATAAAGACTTAACCATAATAAACATCTGTGCAACCCAAAACAGGGCTTCAAAATACATAAAACAAACTCTAACAGCACTGGACTGAAAACAGAAATTGACAGATCCACAATAATAGTAGGAGACTTCAACATACCACTCTTGGTAAAGAACAGAACATCTAGAAAGAAACACAACAAAGATAAAAAACTTTAAAGGGTGCAATCAGCCAACTTGAACTCATAGACATATATAGAACACTACACCCAACAGGTGCAAAGTACACATTCTTTTCCAACATACATGGAACGCTCTCCAGAATGGACCACGTCTTAGGCCACAGAGCAACCCTCAACAAAATCCAAAACACTGATTTAATACCAAGTATCTTCTCTGACCACAATGCCATCAAAGTAGAAATTAACAACAGGAACAGCAAGGAAAAATAAATCAATTACATGGACACTGAATAACACCCTCCTTAAAAACTGCTGAGTAATAGAAGAAATAAAAGATGGAATAAACAATTCCTAGATTAAAATGAGAATGAAAACACATCACACCGAAACCTTTGGGACATAGCAAAGGCAGTGTTCAGAGGTCAATTTGTAGCAACAGATGCACACATCAACAAAGAAGAAAGGGACAAAATCAAAACATTAGCTACACAACTCGAACAAATAGGAGAACAGCAAAAGAAGCTCACAGCCACCAGATGAAGGCAAATAATAAAATTCAGAACAGAAATAAATATAATAGAAAAAAAATATAGTGCTATTGAGAATAGAAAAACAATACAAAGAATCAATAAACCCAAAAGTTGGTTCTTTGAAAAGATCAACAAAATCAACAAACCACTGGCTAAACTGACAAAAGAAAAGCAGAAGAAGATGCAAATAATTCAAATAAAAAATGAAATGGGGGACATTACAACAGACCCAGCTAAAATAAAAAGCATTATAACAGAGTATTATGAAAAACCATAGTACAACACATTTGAAAATCTAAAGGAAATGGCCAAATTTCTAGAAACACACTTCCTACCCAAACTAACACAAAATGATGTTGAAAATCTGAACAGACCCATAACAAGAAAAGAGACTGAAAAGGTGGGGGGGGGGGTGGGGAAAACAAACTCCCAACAAAAAAAAAGCCCTGGCCTAGATGGCTTCACTGGAGAATTCTACCAAACATTCAGAGAAGAGCTTTCACCAGTACTCCTCAAACTATGACAGAACATAGACTAGGAAGTGATACTTCCAAATTGGTTCTATGAAACCAGCATAACCCTGATACCAAAACCAGGCAAAGACACCACAAAAAAAGAAAATTACAGACCAATACATCTCATGAATATGATGCAAAATTCTCAACACGATTCTAGCCAATAGAATTCAGCATCATATCAAAAAAATTATACACCACGACCAAGCAGGATTCATAACAGGTATGCAAGGACGGTTCGACATTGGAAAATCAATCAACGTAATCCACCACATAAATAAAAGGAACGAAAAGAATCACATGATCATCTTGATCAACGCACAAAAGGCATTTAACAAAGTCCAACACCCATTCCTGACAAAAACTCTCAATAAAATAGATATAGAAGGGAAATTTCTCAACATAATAAAGGGCATCTATGCAAAACCAACAGCCAACATCATTCTTAATAGATAGTGGCTGAAAACATTTTCCTTGGGAACAGGAACAAGACAAGGATGCCGTTTATCACCACTCCTATTTAACACTGTGCTGGAAGTCCTAGCTAGAGCAATTAGGCAAGAAAAAGAAATAAAGGGCATCCAAACTGGTAATGAAGAACTTAAACTGTCCCTATTTGCAGATAATATAATACTATATATAGAAAACCCAAAAGAATCCATGAGAAAACTACTGGCACTAATAGAAAGATTCAGCAAATTAGCAGGATATAAGATAAACATACAAAAATCAGTTGGATTCCTATACACCAATAAAGAGAATGATGAAAAGAAATCAGAAAAATAATACCATTTATAATAAAAAAAAAATAGCCCCTAAAAAAGTAAAATGCTTAGGAATAAATCTAACCAGGGATGTAAAAGACCTATACAAAGAAAACTACAAAACACTACTGCAAGAAACCAAAAGAGATCTACATAAACGGAAAAACATGCCCTCCTCATGGATATAGGTAGACTCGACACTGTGAATATGACAATCAAAGCGATCTACAAATACAATCAATCCCAATCCCAATCCCATTCCCAACAACATTCTTTAAAGAGATGGAAAAACTTATCATTAACTTTATATGGAAAGCGAAGAAGCCCCAGATAAGTAAAGCACTACTGAAGAAGAAGAACACAGTAGGAAGACTAGCACTACCTGACCTCAGAACCTGCTATACAGCTCCGGTAGTCAAAACAGCCTGGTAATGGTACAGTGACAGATACATTGACCAATGGAACAGAATTGAGAACCCAAATGTAAATCTATCCACCTATGGTCACCTAATCTTTGACAAGGGCCCAAAGTCCACCAGATGGGTTAAAGACAGTCTTTTTAACAAATGATGCTGGCAAAACTGGATGTCCTTCTTCTGAAAATATGAAACAGGACCCATACCTCATACCATACACAAAAACTAACTAAAAATGGATCACAGACCTAAATATAAAGCCAAAACTATAAAGTTCACAGAAGTAAAAATAGGATCAACCCTAGTGGCTCTAATACATGGCATTCACAGGATACAAACCATAACCAACAACACACTAGTTCCAGAGGATAAGCTAGATAACTGGGAACTTCTAAGAGTTAAACACTTATGCTCATCAAAAGACTTCACCAAAAGAGTAAAAAGAGAGCCTACAGACTGGGAAAAAAAATTTCGTTATTACAAATCCGACAAAGGTCTAATCTTTAAAATCTATAAGAAAATCCAACACCTCTACAACTAAAAGACAAATAACCCAGTTAAAAAATGGGCAAAGGAAATAAACAGACACTTCACCACAGAAGACATTCAAGTGGCCAACAGACACATGAGGAAATGCTCACTATCACCAGCCGTTAGAGAACTGCAAATCAAAACTACAACGAGATACCATCTCACCCTAGCATTACTGGCAGGAATAAAAAAAAACAGGAAATAACAAATGTCGGAGAGGCTGCGGGGAGATTGGAACTCTTATATACTGCTGGTAGGAATGCAAAATGATGCAACCATTTTGGAAAATGATATGGTATTTCCTTAGAAAGACAGAAATAGAAATACCACATGATCCAGCAATCCCCTTCCTAGGAATATATCCTAGAGAAATAAGAGTCGTCACACAAATAGACATATGAACACCCATGTTCATTGCAGCATTGTTCACAGTAACAAAATGATGGAAACAACCTGGATATGCATCAACAGATGAGTGGATAAACAAACTATGGTACATACATACAATGGAGTATTATGCAATGATAAAAAACAATGATGAATCTGCAAAGCATCTCATAACATAGATGAATCTGGAGGGTATTATACCCAGTGAAATAAGTCAAACACAAAAGGACAAATATTCCATGAGGCCGCTACTGTAAAAACTCAAGAAAAGGTTTACACGCACACAAAAATAATCTTTGATTCTTATGAAGGAGGGGAGGGATGGGGATGGAAAAACACTTAATAGACAAGTGGTAACTTTGGTAAAGGGTAAGACAGTACACAATACTGGGGAAGCCAGCACAACCTGTACGAGGCCAAGTCAGGGAAGCTGCATAGACACGTCAAAACTCCCTGAGGGACTGAATTGCTGGGCTGAGGGCTGTGAGGACCATGGTCTCGGGGAAAATCTAGCTCAATTGGCATAACACAGTTTATAAAGAAAATGTTCTATATTCTACTTTGGTGAATAGCATCTGGGGTCTTAAAAAGCCTGTGAGCAGCCATCTAAGATACTCCACTGGTCTCACCCCTTCAGGGAGCAAGGAATAACGAAGACAACTAAAGATACAAGAAGATAAGTTCAAAGGACTAATGGACCACAACTACTACAGCCTCCACCATACTGAGTCCAGTACAACTAGACGGTGCCTGGCTACCACCACTGCCTGCTCTGACAGGGATTACAATAGAGGGTCCTGGACAGAGCTGGAGAAAAATGTAGAACAAAAAATTAACTCACAAAAAAAGACCAGACTTACTAGCCTGACAGAGACAGGAGAAACCCTGAGAGTATGGCCCCGAATACCCTTTTAGCTCAGTAATGAAGTCACTCCCAAGGTTCACTTTTCAGCCAAAGATTAGACACGCCCATAAAACAAAATGAGACTAAAGGGGCACGCCAGCCCAGGGGCAAGGACTAGAAGGCAGGATGGGACAGGAAAGTTGGTAATAGGGAACCCAAGGTAGAGAAGGGAGAGTGTTGACATGTTGTGGGATTGTTAACCAATGTTGTGAAACAATATGTGTACTGTTTAGATGAAGGTTTACAGAACAAACTAGTTTCTCAGTAAAGTACAACTAAAAACAAAAACAAAAAATTCCTGTACGTCCTTTACCAAATCCCACCACTGCTAACATTTTACGACATTTGCTTTACCTTTCTTTCTCTCTATATATACATAGTTTTATTTTTAGTAACAAATGTTTTAATGAAATAAATATTATGAAAATAAAGAAAATAAAGTGCTGATAATAGACATGCAAAAATCTAAACTCTTGTTATAAAGTAAAATTTATGATTTGAAATCTATTTTTTCCTGTATTTTCTATTCAAAGTGGATATTGATGTCCCTGTTGGTTTTTATGTTAATGTTAACGGCAATTGGCCATCATTAACTTGAGAGGATACAGGTCATTAATTCAGAATTTGACAAGTAACCTAATAAGAAAGTATTTTGAGTAACTCCTAATACAATATCCGTGTTTTGATTTTATAAAAATCTTATTGTATTTTTTATAGGAAATAGTCTTAGAATGATGCTTCCTTGAGAAGCTTCCTTAATCAGAAAAGGTGGTATACTATGGATGTTGAAGACGAAAACTCTAATCTGTCAATATTTTGCACATGATACATATTCTCGAATGCACTTTAGAAGGCATAAAGACTTTTACAAATTTACATTTTATAGACAGGTAGGTTCCCGGGTGGCAAGAATGGTTTGTGCTCAACTACTAACCCAAATGTTGGCAGTATAAACCCACCCAGTGGGGCCTTGAAAAAAGGCCTGGAGATCTGCTTCCATAAAGATTACAGCCGAGCAAACCCTATGGAGCTCATTTCTACTCCGTAACACAGGGGGTCGCCATGAGTTGGAATCGGCTCTATGGCAACTGGGTTGGTTTTGGTTTGGTATCAGCTTAGGATAAGAAGGAAAATTGTATATTTCACTGGAATTATTTTTGAATCTAAATTATCAAGATAAGTACCACAAATACACACAGCACATGAAGAGTGCTGACCCAGCTTCTTCAATGAAGAAACAGACTGTGTCTGAAGTAGGTGCTGAGTAAAGGGTGAGGGAACATGAGAGCCAAGAGTCTTCTTGAGAAAGACAGAGGGAGCGAATGACCTGTCTACAGCTACGGGTGGCTGTGCCACTCTCCAGACATCCACAATGACTACTTAGGTATCAACTTCCATACTTATTTAGTGTGTGAGAAGTTTAAATATTTGTATGAGATCTCAAATGGTAACCCCAAACTTGGCCAAGCATTTAAAAAGGAAGATTTATTGTCTCAAGGGTTTCTTAAATATACTTGGCTATTTTAATGCTTGAAAAAAGGTGCCCAAAGTGGCCTTTATCACTTGGGGAGCTAAAGCAAGTGATACTACTATAGCACACATATGGCTTATTTCATAAGGAAGAAGGCTGGGTATAAAACAAAAAGTCATACTTAGTAAGCAAAACAATTTGAAGACATGTATAAGGGGTTTACTTTGAATTACCCACACATTTTTTTTTTTTTTAGTCAGATGACTAATTCCTTTTACTTTATAGTGCAAAGAAAATGTTGAAAATGTAGGTATTATATAATTGAATGTATTTTTATTCTTTGTAATTGCCACAAATTATGAGTTGGAGGTGCCATTAAAAATCTCCAAAGGTTTAAACTTTAGGATGTGAACAGCTGAGATGGAAGTCATTCACATGACTTTGTGCAAGAGCAGCAAGAGCAATAATTGCAGTTATCGTTTCTGTTATATGCTATAAATCATCTCTTGCTTATAAAATGACTTCTGACTTTTAGCTGTAAACCCATGGGCGCATTTATAAGTGATATATGCTCGTCCATGTACAGAAACAAACATGAATAGCTCACTTTAAAGAGGAACTTCACATTGCTTAAGGTGTTTCTGCTTGGAGCGATGACAAACTTTTGGAAATGGACAGTGGTGATGGCTGTATGACACGGTGAATGTCATTAATGTCACTGAGTTGTACACTTGAAATGGTTACAATGGCATTTTTTTGTTACATATATTTTATTACCATAAAATTATTTAAAAAAAATGTAATATATACCCTTAAAGAAAAAAAGAACTTTAGTTAACAGTCAGACACATAAGGACATAGAGTGATCTTCAGATTCTTGGGCAAACAATGCTTTGTAGCATCATATGTATTTTCTGGATGCCACAAAAGCATTTTTTTTCCCAATACCAACTTATGTCTCCCCACCAAAATCAAACCAGTTGTTGTTGAGTCAATTTCAACTCATGGCCATCCCACATGCATCAGAGTAGAATTGTGTTCCATAGGGTTTTCAATGGCTGATTTCTCAAAAGTAGATCACCAGGCCTTTCTTCCAAGGTGCCTCTGGGTGGGTCTGAACTACCAACCTTTCAATTAGTAGCTGAGTGCTTAGCTGTTGGTGCCGCCGAGAGACTCCAACCTATGCCCAGCGGTGACTAATCTATGTTTGGTGCGCATTCCTCTTGATTTGAAATGCAAACTTCTAGGGAGCTGAGATCATTTCTTTTGTATGTTCTATACCGTAGTGATTAAACCACAGTGCAAAATTAAAACAAAACAACAACAATAAAAACCCCACCACCACCAGTACGAGCATGAGACTAACCTCAGTAGGCCTGTGGCAAAGTATGTACTTTTCTAAAGGTCTGTGATCCAAGAGAACATCAAAATATCTATCTCAATTTGATCAATGTTGAGTTCTCTTTTATATAAAAGAAAACCAGAAAACAAACAAAAACAGCAAAACCCTGGCTCATGGAAAAAGATGCTTCCCTTACGAGAAATGGGATAATTTGTTTGGGGCCCTTTGAGCTGCTAACTGAAAGCCTTGTGGAATATATGGACATTGGTGGGGTGTGTCACAGTAATGCTACACAAACATAGTAAGCAAGGCTGAAATTGGTAAAATTTAGAGAAAACTGTACACTTTTTAACTGCAACTGATTTCGAAGAGTTTGATTGAGTCCAAAGTTTTAAGATGATTAAAACTATACTACTCAGCTGGCCATCTTCCATTTGCAGGGGTGGGGGCCTAGATTATAGTCTAATTTTCCAATGGTTATTTTCAGATACACATCATCCCTTTAAATGTTATTAAGTCAGTATATATAAAATTGTTTTTCTATTAAGTCGGTATATATAAAATTGTTCTTCTAGTGCTGGAAAAGTTTTGAAGCCTCAAATAATCTGAAACACTGAACTTCAGAAACTGTTCAGGAAATACATATCATATGCAATAAAAAACAATGCTATTTTAGGCAAGCACTCTCAGACATTGTAAATATCTAGAAAATAAGAAGGCAGGGATATAGGTTCTGGATACGCTAGGTTGAGTGTTAGAGAGATTCCAAGGCATATAATTAATGTCCACAGAAAGGTCAGTTCTAAAGAGAAAGGAGGCATTGCTGCCAGTGAGTGGTTAAGAGGAGTATCCGGATTTAGAAAAATGTTTCAAAAGCAACACAAAAACTTAGTTGGAGGCAACCATCCCAAGAAACATAAAATATCCACCCAGAAAAAACTAGAGGTTAGCTCACCATCACACACTCTTTCACTAAAACTGTTTTACTGTCCTCTATCAGGCATTTTTATAATGGAAGGCAGTGAGAAAATTACACTCAACAATTACCTTAGTAATCAACTTAGCTGGAGTCTCCCACTGTATATTACATCCAAACTGAATTTGGGCTAAGGTACTTAAATAAGGAAATCCTTTCAGTAAACCATTAATTATGTTCCAATTTTGCAGGACTGTCAATAAAGCTAGTGCTTTGTTGGTTTAAACAGAACCAGAAATGATGCTTGCATCTTGCTCAGATTTGGCCAGAATCATTTGTATGTCCCATGAACTTGAGAACATTATTTCTTACTGATAAGCTTGTTGTTGTTAGGTGTCATTGAGTCAGTTCTGACTCATAGCGACTCCATGTACGATAGAAGGAAACACTGCCTGGTCCTGTGCCATTCTCACAATCTTTGTTATGCTTGAGCCCACTGTTGCAGCCAGTGGGTCAATCCATCTCATTGACGGTCTTCTGTTTTTTTACTGACCCACTACTTTATCAAGCATGATGCCCTTCTCCAGCGATTGGTCTCTCCGGATAATATGTCCAAAGCATGTGAGACGAAGTCTCGCCATTATTGCTTCTAAAGAGCATTCTGGCTGTACTTCTTCCAAGACAGATTTGTTCATTCTTCTGGAAGTCCATGGTATATTCAATATTCTTTGCCAACACCATAATTCAAAGGCATCAATTCTTCTTTGGTCTTCCTTATTCACTGTCCAGCTTTCACATGCATATGGCTCATATAAGCAGTAGTGGCTTTATTAAACTAAGGAGCTCTCAGATAAGCCAAATCTATAAATTATATTTGATCAAAAGAAGTGTGACCATGTCTTTAATGAATTATTTGATTTAATAGCTGTTCCTCATTTATAGAAATTATAAGAGCTAGAATTTAGGGCTGTAGCTCTCAACCTTGGTTGCACAGTGGAATATCCTGGAGACCTTTAATAAATATCAATGCCTGGGTCCCACTTCAAGAGATCCTGATTTAATTGGTCTGGGTCTGGGCCTGGGAAGTGGGCCTTTACAAAGATGCCCTGTGAGCCTAATATGAATCCAGGGTTGACTGCCACTGATTTAGGGGATGGTGCAGGCAGAGTAAAGAAGGAACTCATCAAAGAGGAAGGAAGAAAACCAGAAAGACGGTGCCAGGAATGTCAAAGGTGGAGTTTTCCAGAAAGAAAAATTTGTCAACAGGGTTAAACACTGCAGAGGAATTATGTAGAGACTAAAAAGGTACTGAAATCCACTACTGGTGAAATTAGGAAGGGGCATTTTAGTGGAGTGGGGAGGTCAGAGCCAAATTCTAAGGATGCACTGTACCCAGGTGAGGAAGGAATGGATGCAACGAGTATTGAAGAGAGAAGAGAGAGGGTCATGGCTACAGTGATCAGCAGGGTGGGGAAGGGTTTTCTTGTTCTATTTGTTTTAATAACATATTTTATTTTTGTGGTTTTGAAGATACACAGCAGAACATACATCAATCCAACAATTTCTACATGTACAGTTCAGTGACATTGATTACATTCTGACAGTTGTGCAACCATTGTCACCCTCCCCTAAAGCTTCCTATCTAATCTGTCGAGTTGTCAGCTTGATCCCATGTAGGTAGATCTTAAAATAGCAGAAGGCTCAAGGTAGACATTCTTTACTAGTTAAGCTAAACTACTGTTTGGTTTTAAATCAGGGGATATTTCTGATTTAAGGCTTAATGATTTTCTGCCTGTTTTTAAGAAGTGAAAGGCTTAATAACGTATCTAAAGGACAGCACCAAGGGAGAGGCGGAGAGGATGACAAGAAGGGGGGAAGAGGGGAAAGAGAGAGATCCTGGGGTGGGAGGGGAGGTGGGCAAACACAAATAAAGTCTTAATTTTTTTTTTTTTGGTCTAAGAAAGGTGAAGATCTAAAAGTATTCTTCTTGTGACTGCTGTTTTCAAAACGCAACTTCGAAATGAATTTTCAATAAGCCTAAATATTTTGAATCAGAAGAAGTTCACGTATCTCTAACTGATCTCAGAGCTAATTAAAAACTTCAGTTCTATTCAGTAAACACACACACACATACACACAAAGCCACTTAACATTATCTGAGGGAGAAAAATGATGTTCTGAATAATATCAAATGTGATTATTTCCCTTAGACTTAGTAAAAGAATTTAAATTGCCTTAATACTACAATTTCCCAAATGCAATTCCTGTAAATTGCTGATTTTTCTCTAAAGGTTTTTGAAGCTGAATCATAAATGACACATTGTATTCTGACAAAACTGCCATTTCCCGGTCTTTTGCATCAAGCCCCTTATTATCCTGTTCTGTTGCTTAGCTACTGGAATTATGACATCTAATGCATTTTAGGTGGATATTTACATTTCAAACAGAATTTCAACTATGTCGTCTACAGAAAAACTTATGAACACCATGTGCTTACTTAAGTTTTCATAGGAAACTTGTTTATGAGGGTTCAGATTTGCTAAGTTTTGGAGAAGTGTGCAGTATTAACAATGGAGGACATTTAATACCATGTATCAGGTTTTTTTTTTTTTTTTTTTAATCAGGTTATACCGAATTCAGGCTAGTTTCTTCCTAGTGTTTATTTCTGTTTTTGCTATGACTTTATCAAATACTAAGGCTCTAAGTCCATGATCTAGGTCAGATTCATTAGTACAAACCTGCATATAACACACACATGCATGCAGCTTTATAACACCTCACTTACCTGTTCCCACGCAAACACATGCTGATTGAAATAATACTGAATTTGTTCATTTGCAATGTTAATGCACAGCTGCTCAAAGGAATTTTTCTTGAAATTTTCAAAGCCAAATATATCAAGAATGCCAATGCTCAGTTCATCTCCACTCCCACTGAAAGAATTAAACAGGCATTATTTGCGTTCTTCATTTTCCTTAAGAGGTAAACAGATGAATAAAAAATGTAAAGAGGATATTTCAGAGTACCCTTTTGTGATTTGGCCAAGATACTACTATGAGGACATAACCCTAAAGTGAACTCTTTCTTAACTGAAAAGGTTTCCTTTCACAGAACATGAAGATGAGGGAGGTAGCATCGATTTTAATATATAAATTGCACAATATTTTCCTTATACTACAAGAACCATTCCCATATGCTATCTTATATATTTAAACAAAAAAAGAGAAAGTGTTCTTCCCATGGATTTATAAGCACAAAGTCACAGTCTTGAGTGAGTCAAGAATCATAGGGAAAAACACTCAGAACACAGCAAAAATATATTCAGTAAAATCCATACTCCAAAACCCAAACCCACTGGTGTTGAGTTGATTCCAACTCATAGTGACCCTATAGGATAGAGTAGAATTACCCCATAGGGTTTCCAAGGCTGTAAATCTTTACAGAAGCAGACTGCCACATCTCTCTCCTGTGGCGCAGTTGCTGGGTCTGATCTTTCCCACCAGGGCTCCTAAAATCCATACTTAATTGTTACCCATTACCGTCGAGTAGATTCCAACTCATAGTGACCCTATAGGATACAGTAGAACTGCCCCATAGGGTTTCCAAGAAGCGGCTGGTGGATTCGAACTGCCAACTTTTTTGTTTAGCAGCTCTATCTCTTAACGACTATGCCACCAGGGCTCCATACTAAAAAAAAAAAAAATTTTTTTTTTTTTTAGAATCAAAATTTCTGTCAAAGAGTATACTTAGTCCTTCATTTTAGTACAACAATTAAAATATCTTGCTAAAAATATTTTGGTTAAAGAATTGTTTTGTCCTGTTCGATTATTTGCTTACATATATTTAAATATAGTACAAATGATGTCATGTGAGAAAGACATAAATCTATGTGGATTCATTTATAACTATTTTAAAAATACAATATTCTTTCCAGTTGCTGTTGTCAATTTGATCCCACATAGGTAGTTCTTAAAAGAGCATGACAGTCAAGGTGGACATTCTTTACTAGTAAGCTGAATTATCGGTTTAAGAAAACTTCAGGAGATATTTTTGGTTTAAAGATTATCTCAGAGAAATAGTTTTGGGGTTCAATCAGCCTCAATGGCTCCAGAAAGTCCGGATTCCATAAGAATTTGAAATTCTGTTCTGCGTTTTCTCCCTTTTGATAGGAGGAGGAAAAATTTGGAAAAGGTGAGTGAGAATGGCAGCACGACAAAAAGAACGCAATCGCTGTTACTAAACAGTACATGTAGAAATTGTTGCAGTAGTGTCTGTTCTGCTGCATATATTCTCAGTAACAATAAAAAAAATTAGAAAAAAACAAAAACCAAAGAATACAATATTTAAAGATACTACATTTAAAATGCATTTTTTCTCTATAACGCTTTACTTCTGTTCACTAAAGGTTTGATGTTTGGTCAAAAAGTTTGTATATCCCTCCCAAAAAATTTACACACTGCAGTTATTTTTGTGTGAATTTAAAAAGAGAACACGATGTTTCTTTTTAGTTTATCATGCTAGGTAGTCTAGGACACTGATTCGGAAATGACAGCTAGCAACTGCGTGCTGGGAGAGGGAGCGTGCTCCTTACATTTGGAGGAAGTGACCGAATTCAGAGCACAAAGTTACAGAACACTTTAAAAATGGGACAGATTCCACAAAAGGAAAGGTTATCTGAATATTTCTGAAAGTTCCTATTTTAAGCAGTAAGTGTAATTCTGTGCAATTGCAAGAGGCAAGATGGCAACTTAAAATTTAAGCTGGTAGTCAGAATTATTGCCCTATTATAATGTCTTTGTCCCACAGGATCTCACAGATATAAGTATTTAACCAATTGAATAATAATGTGTTAGAGCCAAGAGGGACCAAGAGATGATCTGGTTTAGGGATTCTTATACCGAGATCTGTTAAGGAGTTTGAGCAGTCTGAGATCATAACTGTGTATAATATTTTGCTGGGTATATGTACAGATATATCCATTGTGTG
Organism: Loxodonta africana; assembly: GCF_030014295.1. Lineage (NCBI taxonomy): Eukaryota > Metazoa > Chordata > Mammalia > Proboscidea > Elephantidae > Loxodonta > Loxodonta africana. The sequence goes on along the minus strand of NC_087345.1, from coordinate 168,059,990 downwards.
TGTGTGTGAAGAACACAGACAATTTTTAAGAGATTCTTAAAGGCTCCAAGATACCTACCAGTAAAATACTTAAAAAATGCAATTTCAAACTGAATCATCATTCAATGCCTCTTTTAACAGCTGAGGTGGAAGAGGCTCAGAGAAGTCAGTGACCTGCCAAATGTCACAGAGCATGTGAGTGGCAAAGCTTGGAATAGAACACAGGGTCTCCCAAATCTCAGGGTAAACCTTGACTAAATAGAACTAAAACCATTCCAATGGCCTTTTTCAGGTTTTTTTTCTTTTTAAACCTTCTGAAAAAAAATCTAAGATTTGAGTATTTTTCATTAGTGTATGTAAAGAAAAGTTACCATTTAGTGGACAGGAAGTAGCAGATTTTTTTCAGCAGATCAGCTGGAAAAAAAAAACCCAAAAAACCCTGTTTTGAAGTCATGTCCTCTGGGGAAGCCATTCAATGCCAAATATGTGTATGATAACTAACAAAATGAGGTCCAATTTCTGAACATCTTGCTTATATTATACAGAACACACAGATGCTGCAAATTCCATAGCTGAATTTTCCCATTTTCATCTGAAATTTTGGCATTGTGGAGAAGGCCATGTATGAAGGGACAAGCTATTTTGACAGTATCAAATCAGAACATGCAAGTTGGATTGTGATTTGCAGACCCAGCCATGATAGAAGACAATTCAGCAGGGAGGTACAGAAACAATTTGCAGGGACAGGAAGTTAAGAACTCTGAGGAATAATGGATGATCTTGCCAGACAGTCTGACTGGATAATACTATGGTGTACATTTTAACATAAAAATAACAACGAATTGCATGCCCCAAATGGTCTTTTATACTTAATTAGCAGGTGTAAAGAATGTGATGTTAAGGTAGGTATCTGGTTTTTCCATACACAAAGTTTCTAAAGATTGTAAAATTTCTAGCAGAACAAAGCTTTGATGTAAACATAAGGACTTCTATCTATGCCCCAGCCCTGTGGTATAGACAATCTCAGTCAATGATGGCTGCCATTATCTATATTTCTAAGATGAAATACTAAGAATGCCGTAGGCTTCATGGTCAGATAACATGAACGTTCATGCCCTGTCTTGACCATTCACTAGTTACCTACTTTCCTTCTGAGCCAAATTTCATTGAAAAGTGGAGGTCATAACATCTATCCTTCTAGGGTTATAACCAAAAACCAAACCCAGTGCCATTAAGTGGATTCCGACTCATAGCGACCCTATAGGATGGAGTAGAACTGCCCCACAGGGTTTCCAAGGAGTGCCTGGCGGAGTCAAACTGCCAACCCTTTAGTTAGCTGCCATAGCACTTAACCACTACACCACCAGGCTTTCCTCTAGGGTTATCCAAAAACCCCACTGCCGTCGAGTCGATTCCGACGCATAGTGGCCCTATAGGACAGATAAAAAAAAAAAAAAAAAAATTTTTTTTTTTTTTTTTTGGTAGTGAGAGTTAAAATAGGGGGGAAAAAAGTTCTCTTTCACCTTCAAGAATTAATCCAAACCCCTCAAAAAAAAAAAAAAGAACTACTGAACTAACATTAAAAAAAAAAATGAACTACTGAACTAACATTTTGTGCAAGTATAAAACGGTATATACTTCACGATACATCTTCCAATCAAAGGAACATAAAAATTGATACTGCAATGTCATATTTTAAGAAATCACCTTCTCTTGTGTTTATTCACATTACTACACTCTTTATGCTGCAGCAATTTTTAAAATTTTATAGATTTGTGGCATAGTGGAGTGGTACTATTAGGAAATAAAGCAGTTCTATTGAGACACAGGAAACACTGGTGGCGTAGTGGTTAAGAGCTGTGGCTGCTAACCAAAAGGTTGGCAGTTTGAGTCCATCAGGCATCCCTTGGAAACCCTATTGGGCCGTTCTACTCTGTCCTATAGGGTCACTTTGAGTTGGAATTGACTCGACGGTAATGGGTTTTGGTTTTTAGTATTGAAACATAACTTTGATAATTAAATGATAGCAATTAGAAACATTTCATCTGGTCTCGCGTATCTGATCGAACTAAGAGCACACTCTTCACGTGTATTATTTTTTGCTTTAGGGCCCTGTCTAATCTTTGTCTGAAGAGGAGGCTTCGGGATGGTTTCAGTTCTGGGTTAACAGTGCGTCCAGGGGCCATAGTTTCAGGAATTCTTCCAGTCTTTGTTCAGAGGCAGGATGAGAAGGCAGGAAGGGAAAGAACTGGTCGGATGGACACAAGGAGCCCGGGTGGAAAGGGAAAGTGTGCCGTCACATGGTGGGGATTGCACCTAATCACAACACAGTATCGTGTATAAATTTTTGTATGAAAAATTATCTTGAGCTGTAAACTTTCACCTAAAGCACACACACAAACACACACAAACCACTAACACATAAAAAAAAAGAAACATCTTCAAAGGGCTTAATATACAAATCAATAAATCTGAAAAGAGATTTCTATCACCTGAAACTTGGGGAGAAAGATGTCTATAATAAATTTTACCTTCGCAATGTGTCATGCCTCAACAAGCTGTTAATGCGATTGACTATCCAACTAAAGAGACGCCCATATAAAGCTTTAGCCATCGCATCTCTGACGTCAGTGGCTTTTTCTACCGTGTTGGGACGTATAATTGTTTCTCCTCTCGCCACCACACAGTGAGAGGTGAGAGCTTCTTGTAGCTCATCTGCCTGAATGCAAAGCAAAGAAGCAGCTGAAAAATAAACAGATGTATCGTTAGTAGACATTATGGTGATGAGGTCACTTCCTAAGGGATAAAAATATCTTACTTCACCTGAAAAAGATCAAGAATGGATCTTAGGGGGAAGTGAGTTTATGTTAATGGCGGAGGAACCTCTTTGGACAAGGAGGGCGAGAATGGTTGCACAACACGAAGAATGCAGTCAGTGTCACTGCCTTGTATATGTAGAAATTGTTGAATTGGTGTACGTTCTGCTATGCATATTCTCAACAACAAAAAATAAAATAAATTATAAAAAAAGAATGGATGTGGAGTGAACAACTGGAAGGTCACTGTCTTAGTTAGGTGAGGGGGGTGGCTTGCATGAGAATGGTGGTTGTGAAGATAAAGACAAGTGACCAGATTTGAGAAATACTGACAGGATAGAATTAGCAGAAATAGTGCCTGACTGAAACAATGCACCTGGAAAACCAGCTCACTGGGCAGCCCAGTTTTGGAGGCAATTCCTTCTAACTTCAATTATAAACAATTTTGATTTAACTTCTATTTTTCCACTAGTAGTTATTCCAGAAAGTGTTATAATTAATTTTATCTACATTCCTATTAATATTAACCATTTGCGGCCTAAATGACTGTCTTCTGCTGTATGGAAACAGTCTCTTAATCATTGCAATCATCTTTTAGTTTGCTTCTTTCTAAATACGTTCTTATCTACAGCATATCACTATTGCAACTCTTTCTGTTGGGTGCTGATAACTCTTCTAATCATGATCAGATGGTGAAATCTGAATTTTATCACTGGCATTGCCTTATTATTCCTTCCATTTCTGATAACCTAATATCTTGTGTGTCAATTAAGTTTTTTTTTTTTTTAATAAAAAACCAGACAGATTACCTTGAAGCTTCCAGGTCCATGCCAATCACTGGACGCCAACCTGAGACACCTGTTCTGCTGTATTACTGAGCAGGTTCTAGAGATACAGGGAGGATGGAGATGACAGCGATCTTGGGGACAGGTCTGAACCAGATAGTTTGGCATTTGGTCCCCTGAAATTTCCCTAAAACATCTCATTCTATTCCTGAGTAAGTATAAGTCAGAAAAACAACATATGAATAAAAACTTACCATGATTCCCTAGGTGTATGAATGAAACTTGTAACAAGTCTGGAATTATGGGGCATATTCTGATATTAAAAAAAAAAAGAACCGAGTATATTCTAAATTAAATCAAGTCACTGGAAGGTAACAGTGGAAAACCTTAAATTATTGGAATAATTCATCAAATGTTGCTATGAAGAGAAAATGTGATTTGAGGCAAAATACCACGATGAACACGGGAGAAAAGCCTTCGTGATCTGCTTCTGTTAAGATTACAGCCAAGAAAACCCTATGGAGTAGTTCTACTCTGTAACGTATGTGGTCACCATGAGCTGGAATCTATTTGATGGCAAATAACAATAACAATACCACCGTGATGTATTTCTCTTACGTAAAAAATGACTGCAAAATTAATCAATCCAGGATGAATGTGTGTAAGAAATCCATCCATTATGAAAATATGTATGTTGTTGTTGTTAGGTGCCGTCGAGTCAGTTCCAACTCATAGTGACACTGCCCGGTCCTGCGCCATCCTTACAATTGTTGTTATGCTTGAGTTCATTGTTGCAGCCACTCTGTCAATTCACCTCGTCGAGGGTCCTCCTCTTTTCCGCTGACCCTGTACTTTGCCAAGCATGATGTCATTCTCCAGAGACTGATCCCTCCTGACAACACGTCCAAAGTATGTAAGAGGAAGTCTTGCCATCCTCGCTTCTAAGGAACATTCTAGTTGTACTTCTTCTAAGATAGATTTATTCGTTCTTCTGGCAGTCCATGGTATATCCAATATTCTTCGCCAACACCACAATTCAAAGGCATCAATTCTTCTTTGATCTTCCTTATTCATTGTCTAGCTTTCACATGCATATGATGCGATTGTAAATACCATGGCTTGGGTCAGACGCACCTTAGTCTTCAAGGTGACATCCTTGCTCTTCAACACTTTAAAGAGGTCCTTTGCAGCAGATTTACCCAACGCACTGCATCTTCTGATTTCTTGACTGCTGCTTCCATGCCTGTTGATTGTGGATCCAAGTAAAATGAAATCCTTAACAACTTCAATCTTTTCTCCGTTTATCACGATGTTGCTCATTGGTCCAGTTGTGAGGATTTTTGCTTTCTTTATGTTGAGGTGCAATCCATACTGACGTCAGTGGTCTTTGATCTTTATTAATAAGTGCTTCAAGTCCTCTTTCAGCAAGCAAGATTGTATCATCTGCACAACGCAGGTTGTTAACGAGTCTTCTTCCAATCCTCATGCCCCATTCTTCTTCATATAGTCCATCTTATTGGATTATTTGCTCAGCATACAGATTGAATGGGTATGGTGAAAGAATACAACCCTGGCGCACACCTTTCCTGACTTTAAACCAATCAGTATCCCCTTGTTCTGTCTGAACAACTGCTTCTTCATCTATGTAAAGGTTCCTCATGAGCACAATTAAGTGTTCTGGAATTCCCATTCTTGTCAATGTTATCAATAATTTGTTACGATCCACACAGTTGAATGGCTTTGCATAGTCAATAAAACACAGGTAAACATCCTTTTGGTATTCTCTGCTTTCAGCCAGGATCCATCTGACATCAGTAATGATATCCCTGGTTCCACGTCCTCTTCTGAAACCAGCCTGCATTTGTGGCGCTTCCCTGTCGATGTACTGCTGCAGCCGTTTTTGAATGATCTTCAGCAAAATTTTGCTTGTGTGTGATATTAATGATATTGTTCTATGATTTCCACATTCGGTTGGATCACCTCTCTTGGGAATAGGCATAAATACGGATCTCTTCCAGTCAGTTGGCCAGGAAGCTGTCTTCCATATTTCTTGGCACAGACGAGTGAGCACCTCCAGTGCTGAATCTGTTTGTTGAAACATCTCAATTGATATTCCACCAATTCCTAGAGCCTTGTTTTTCGCCAATGCCTTCAGAGCAGCTTGGACTTCTTCCTTCATTACCATCAGTTCCTGATCATATGCCACCTTGTGAAATGGTAGAGCATCAACTAATTCTTTTTGGTATAATGACTCTGTGTATTCCTTCCATCTTCTTTCGACGCTTCCTGTGTCATTTAATATTTTCCCCATAGTATCCTTCATTATTGCAACTCGAGGCTTGAATTTTTTCTTCAGTTCTTTCAGCTTGAGAAACACTGAGCGTGTTCTCCCCTTTTGGTTTTCCATCTCCAGCTCTTTGCACATGTCATTATAAAACTTTATTTTGTCTTCTTGAGACACCCTTTAAAATCTTCTGTTCAGTTCTTTTACCTCATCAATTATTCCTTTTCCTTTAGCTGCTCGATGTTCGAGAGCAAGTTTTAGAGTCTCCTCCGACATCCATCTTGGTCTTTTCTTTCTTTCCTGTCTTTTCAATGACCTCTTGCCTTCTTCATGGATGATGTCCTTGATGTCATTCCACAACTTGTCTGGTTTCCGGTCACCAGTGTTCAACGTGTCATATCTATTCTTCAGATGGTCTCTAAATTCAGGTGGGATATACTCAAGGTCATGTTTTGGCTCTCGTGGACTTGCTCTGATTTTCTTCAGTTTCAGCTTGAACTTGCACATGAGCAGTTGATGGTCTGTTCCACAGCTGGCCCCCGGCCTTGTTCTGATTGATGACATTGAGCTTTTCCATTGTCTCTTTCCACAGATGTAGTCAATTTGATTTCTGTGTGCTCTATCTGGCAAGGTCCAGGTGTATAGTTATGTTGGTGAAAGAAAGTATTTGCAATGAAGAAGTCATTGGTCTTGCAAAATTCTATCATTCGATCTCCAGCATTGTTCCTATCACCAAGGCCATATTTTCCAACTATTGATGCTTCTTTGTTTCCAACTTTCATATTAAAATCACCAGTAATTATCAATGCACCTTGACTGCATGTTTGATCAATTTCAGACTGAAGCAGCTGATAAAAATCTTCTATTTCTTCATCTTTGGCCCTAGTGGTTGGTGGGTAAATTTGAATAATAGTCGTATTAACTGGTCTTCCTTGTAGGTGTATGGATATTATCCTATCACTGACAGCACTGTACTTCAGGATAGATCTTGAAATGTTCTTTTTCACGATAAATGCAATACCATTCCTCTTCGAGTTGTCATTCCCAGCATAGTAGACTATATGGTTGTCCAATTCAAAATGGCCAGTACCAGTCCATTTCAGTTCACTAATGCCTAGGATATTGATGTTATGTGTTCCATTTCATTTTTGATGATTTTTAATTTTCCTAGATTCATACTTCATACATTCCAGGTTCCAATTATTAATGGATGTTTGCAGCTGTTTCTTCTCATTTTCAGCTGTGCCACATCAGCAAATGAAGGTCCCAAAAGGTTTACTCCATCCACGTCATTAAGGTCAACTCTACTTTGAGGGGGGAACTCTTCCCCAATCATCTTCTGAGTGCCTTCCAACCTGGAGGGCTCATCTTCCAGCACTATATCAGAGAATGTTCCACTGCTATTCATAAGGTTTTCACTGGCTAATGCTTTTCAGAAGTAGACTGCCAGGTCCTTCTTCCCAGTCTGTCTTAGTTAGGAAGCTCAGCTGAAACCTGTCCTCCATGGGTGACCCTGCTGGTATCTGAATACCAGTGGCATAGCTTCCAGCAACACGCAAGCCCCCACAGTATGACAAACTGACAGACGCATGGGGGGAAAACATGCATACAGGTCTTTATTACTGATAAAACGACATGGATGCTAAATCTATAAGACAGTAACCAACTCAGATCAACTTACTAAATTTTATTTATATTTTCTATTTTTTTACATTGAAATGTAAATAGCTCCTAAAATAGTCATAAAAGCCTAGTCTTTATAAACATTTTCTAGAGTAATGAGTTAATTTTCAGGCATGAAGATTTGTTTTAAACAGTGGACTTTTAAAACTTCATTTTACACAAATTGAATCTGAGTACTTTTTTTAAGGATTCCATATGAGTACAATTGCTTGAAATTAGCCATATGTGACGCTTACAGTATGCCAAGACTTTGAAAGAGCTCAGTTTTGAATGGAAGGAAATAAAACTCACAGTTTTCCAAAGCTGCATGATGGGAAATGTGGCTCTTGTCAATCTGGTGTTCGGTTGCCACAGAAGAAAATTCAATGTTTCCGACATTTAAGATTGCAGCGAGTATACTATACACACTTCCAAGTTCCTAAAACACACCACACAAACATTAGCATCATTCCCCTCTTATATTGAGGATAGCAAGGCAGTCACTATGGCTAGGGACAGACTGGGGAAGAATCATTGGGCTCCAGCATAAGAAGGACATGCCCTAGGCTATGATGTCAGACGAGGAGATCCATGTAGGCGAGGGCTCGGCCTCAGTAGTTATTTTAATCTTAGAGGTAAGCAAAGTGCCTTTATCTAGTGAGTGCTTAAAAATATCTTACGGACGCAAATATGAACAGAAAACAGACATGTGGAGCTTCCCTCAGAAGAAGCAGAAATATTTCATTCATTAGGTCGTGGTTAAATCTGTCCACATTAAACTTAGCATCAAACTTAGTGTGGTCATTTTCATATGGACATATTCCTTGAGGCCTTCAAAGTGAGGTTATATGCGTGGATAAAGGAGAGTTAAGAAAGAAAAATCAAAAGATCCCAACACCAAAATCTGATCTAGGAGGCAGGAGGGAACAGGAAAGCTGGTAATAGGGAACCCAAGGTTAAAAAGAGAGAGTGTTGACATGACATAGGGTTGTTAACCAATGTCATAGAATAACGTGTGGCCCAGCTATTTAATGAGAAACTAGTTTGTTCTGTAAACCTTCATCTAAAGTACAATAAAACATTTTTTTAAAAATTCCATCACAAAAACCAAAGGTTATTTGTGATTTAAGTACAGGTGATAAGTACAGGCATGAGAATGTTGGATCATACCTTAGAGTCTGTATTATTAGTTATTAATTTTAAACATAAATTTCTAAATAAGGCACATCGAAAATATATTCAGAAACATATATTCACATATGTGTGAATCTTCTTGGAGGTAATGGAGGGATTTTTTCAAGGGGTCCATGGTAACTGGACTTCACCATGGTGAAGTGAGGTGTAGGAAAGGAGGTACAACAGACTCCTTTATTGTTTTCTTGTATTGCTGCATTTATTCTAGCCCAGCTCCTACAGTGAACACAGATTACTCCATCCCTTCCAATACTCCAAGTCAAGATAAAAGCTGGATATGAAAATTAATCTTTAGAAACATTCATTCTTTCATATATAATAAATACACGAAAAGATGTATTAAATGAATTATAATGTGGAAATAAATTTGTTGAATGAATCTATATGTATCTATATCATCTTTTTTTTATATATATGTGCCTATGTCTATATTTATCTATGTCTGTATTAATTCATCCAGTAGACGTATATTTTATGCCAGCTATTGTTCGAGCCACGGAGGATTCAGTAGCAGGCAGGACTTAAGCTGCTTGTTTCCTTGAGTTATTCAGGGAGTAAGGAGGCAAGCAATAAGCAAATAAGCAAATAGATAAACATGACACGTTCAGAAAACAATAAGGGCTATGAAGAAAATAACACAGAAAGGTACAATCAAGAGTGACTCTGGAAAGGAAAAAAGGCTGCCCTCTGAGAGGGTGACGTTGAAGCTGAGGCCTGGAAGACAAGAACTGGAGTCACTCTTCTAGGTGGAGCAAGGGCAAAGGCCCTGCTTGAGGAGAAAAGGAGGATCAGTGTGGGGCTGGGACACAGGCAGAAAGGGGAGTAATGACAGGTGGGCACCGGCAAGACCACTTCAGGCCCTCCGGGCCACCATAAAGAGTGCGGATTTTATTTTAATTGCAGTGGGAATCGACTAAAGATTTTAAAGCAGAGAGTGACATCATCTGTTGAATTTTAAACTGATGAGTCTGGCAACTGTGTGGAAGAGAATGGATTGGAGGCAAGACGGAGATGCGCAACATCTAGGAGGCTACTGTAGTCCTCTGGGGAGAGATGACGGCGGCTCAGACTAAGGTAGTAAATGGAAACAGAAAGGAGTAGATGAATTGGGGGTATATTATAGAGGTAGACCAATAAATTTGCTCATGGATTGGTTATGAATTGCTTTTCAAAGAAAATTCTCTGGGTAAGAACTAGCTATTTGTAATATGTATAACTCGCAAAGAAGCAACCGGCATGAGCTTTCATGGCAGGTGGAGAAATAAAGACAGCATCTGACAGTCTGGTATGTTTGAAGAAACTGTACATATTATTGATAGTTTACACCAGAAATATTCCTTTAAACTGGCTGTTACAAACTGTGCCGCTGTGCCTCTTCAAAAACTCTTGAATGCCCATCAATTAGAGACTAGAAAGTTCAGGTTTATAAGCTTCCAAAGTTGCATTTTTTTTCCTTTTTTATTGTTGTAAGTATATATATATAAAACACATCTGCCAACTTAACTTTTTTCATGTGTACAATTTAGTGACACCAATTACATTAATCATATTGTGTAGCCATCACCAATATCTGTTGCCAAAATTGCATTTCTATTTCTACAGCATTTAGAGATTCAGTGTAGAGAATCATGTTGAACTAGGGGACACTGACTGCTATTACAACTCCTGCTGTAGGTGTGTCTGTACTTGAGGAACCTGAACTGTGCTGCTTTAGCACCATCTGCAAGGACAAACACAGTTCCGGTTTGGCACAGAGTCAGATCTTCATTGTTAGGATGGAGAGGGCTCTGCCCTACCCTCCCTGCTGCCCTACTCTGCGCTTGCACACACTGCTGATCTGGCGTGCTGACGGCAACCCCTTACTCCGCGTACAGACCAATCCGAGTTAATCTGCCCAAGACAAAACGACTCTGTGAGGAAAACTCCTTCTCCTCCAAAATTCCACTGCACTCTATCTCTTATCCAGCCACGCACCCATTCATTTCTCCATCATCTGTCTACTATTTATTGAGTATTATTGAAGTATTGAGGATTTCTCAATAAATTAGAATAATCGTTGCTCTTCAGGACCTTACAGGCTCATGGAACCAAATGTATAAATCAGTTTCTGTATTGGATTTCTATACGGATCATTTCTATATATATATTTTTTGTTTTATTATAGTTTTTATTTTAAAAAATAACATCTCTGCTCTAGGACAAGGATATGTGGCTGGTTCATTTGGTATCTGGCCCACTGCTTTATCCACATGGTAGGCAATGACTAATTATGCTTTTTATGGCACACTGTGCTGCTAACCAAGAGATCGGTGGTTTGAGTCCACCCAGAGGCACCTAGAAAGAAAGGCTTGGCAATCTGTTTCAGAAAAACAAGCCACTGAAAACCCTGTGGAGCATAGTCCTACTCTGACACACAAGAGATCACCATGAGTCACGGTCGGCTCCGCAGCAACTGGTTTTCCTGGGTACCATAGGGGTGAGAAGGCCAGGGAAAGCGGAGTCAACACACAATACGGGCTGTATCTGATTTATACAACTTAGCATTTTGGGAAGGTATCTTCATAAGTGATTTTGTTTGGAACTTGGAACATAATGCTATGGCATCTTCCTCCTCAATGGATTTTTCAGCACTCAATGTATAACTCACTCAGGCAGTAAAAATGGGACGTTTCCCTAAGTGAATCGCCAAAACTCACCATTCAGCTGCACCTTGGTTATTAAAGAGAGAGAAAGTAACGCTATCAAACCACACTTCGTAAAAATGATAGACTGCAGAGAACATATCTTCAACATATAAAAAGATACACAACCTAAGGCTCGTAATTAGGGCCCAATATGTTACAACAGGAAACCCCAGTGGCATAGTGGTTAAGAGCTAAGGCTGCTAACCAAAAGGCTGGCAGTTCAAATCCACCAGGTGCTCCTTGGAAACCCTATGGGGCAGTTCTACTCTGTCCTATAGGGTTGCTATGAGTTGGAAGCAACTCGAAAGCAATGGGTTTGGTTTTTTTTTTTTTGATGTTACAATATCAGCCTGAAAACACCAATGAAAATAATAATACATTTCATTGGTCTTGAATTCTGGCACTTGAGGAAAAGCAGTTTGTTTTTGTTTTTCGAGAAGAAAATGAGAAAGATGGAGACTTGTATAGATTCTGAAATGAACTTCTGTGAACTTTCAAAAGCAATAGGTGTTGATAGCTCTGGTTCAACCTCATGTCTAATTTGATTGCGGAATACATGCTTTTTCTTGATACGGCTGTTACTATAAAACTATGGCCTGTGAGCCTAGAAATGTAAAAATAATACAGAATTCAATCATAAATTACAGGGATTGGTTGAATCCAATCAAATAGTGATGAACTCTGGTTGTGTCCTAGGTTGTGGTGCCAAATCCCACCTACCCAAATCTGCAGAAAAAAATATTCAAAGGGGTTATGATAAAAAAAAAAATAGGTAAGAGTAACGCCTGAAAGATGTCCAGGAGAGGTGAGATGTACCGGGTTACACAACTAAATGCCAGTTGAAAGGTCAGCTCACAGCGCCCACTGCGGTCTCTGGTGTTAGCTTCCTAACTTGTCTCCTTGCCTCTGGTCTTGGCTCTCTCCAATCCATCTTCCACATGGCTGTCACAGTGATCTTTCTAATAGGCAAATGAAATCATCCTATTTCTCCAATTAAAATCCTTCAGTGGCTTCCTATTCCCTTAAGGATAAAGGTCCAGCTCCTTCTCAAGGCACACCCAGAAACGTTCTCCATTTTTGGTGCCTTCCTGCCTTCCACCCACATTTCCAGCTTCCTTTTTCTCACATTTTTTTCAGCCATCCAAACTCCGTGTAGGTTCCCAAGAAGCCCACATTATTTTCATAGCTCAGTTACAGTGCCTACTCTTGTTTTCACCATTCTTTACACACAATCTCTTCTTTGAAGGTTTCTCTGACCAACACCCAGACTTCATGTTTCTGTAACATTCTCTGTCAGTTTGCTTGTTGACTATGCTTTATTGAAATTATGCTTAGTGTATGTCTCTTCTATAAGACCACAGACTCACTGAAGATAAAGACTGTGCCCAATTCACATCTCCAATTCCTAGCTCAGGTCCTGGTTGGTACACAGCTGGTACTCTATAAAGGCTTGTCAAACTGTTTTCTTTTACACCAATCAAGTGGCAGTAAAATTTCCTTCATTTTCAAAACAGAATCCTTCTCTTATTTCTTAAATCTTTTAATCTGTACTTCACAGCTTTTACTGATATTTCTCAGAATTTCTTCTTTATTAATTCTGAATGTCTCCTTTAGGTTTTAGGCTTTATGCATCTTGTTATGGGAACAATAGGGCTTTAATAAGCCCTAAACTGTTTCCTTCTAGAATCCAATCAATTCCTTTAAGTAGCAGGCATTGTGGTTGCTTTTCCAAGTGGTTGCTTTCCCTGCTTTTGTCCTGGGAATGGAAGCTACAGCCCAGGCTGCGTGGACTGAGTTTGGCACACAGTCCTTTTGTTGACATACATTAAGTCTGTTCTTAGAGTCTCAACCCATACTTGTTGCCTAATTGAAACCCATGAAAGAGAGGGGTAGGAGAATGGACAACGCCTGGAGCTCAAAGTAGGTGGAGGTAATCATGGACCCCACTGAGGCTGGGGATGTGGGATCATCCAGTATTGTACCAGGAGCAGGGGTGGATTACCCAACAGGCAAGGTAAACACGGTGCTTACCTTACTTACCAGGTTATCTGTAGGAAGGTACTGCGGGTTTGGGAAAGAGATGCCAGCCATACCTAGGAGCACAGTCTTTGATGTGGTGAAAAATGTGAAATTGTTCACTACAGATGATCTGGTAAGCAAAGTAAGCACTGTGCTTACCTTGCCTTTTGGATAATCTGCCCCTGACCAGGACAGCCAAAGTGCTGCTGCTACCACTGAGAAAGGGTAGAGGAGGCTGGATAGAGAGGAGCATCCTGTGCCATGGAATAAGCCAAATAGGAAGTGACAGGAGAAAAGGAGAATCGTTGCATTAAACGTTCGTGTCTCTGAGTCTACACAGGCCATTAATATGTCTCCTCTTTTTATGGTGAATCCTGCAAATACTTAAAGCGAGAAAAATGGTATGAGAGATACACAAAGAATGGAGTGAAATTAAATATCCCCCGATTTTAGTCATAAAATCATAAAAGTTAAGAGTTAGAAGTGACTCCGGAATTAACTGTCCTCCATTCCTCCTTCTACTAATGAAGAAATTTAGACCAGAGAGGTTTAGTTATTTGTCTAAGGACACACAGCCAGAGACAAGGAGTGCCAAGTACTTCCACGGATCCTGTCTCCCCAGCATAGCATTATTTTTATTTTACCTCCTATGTCCGCTGATCTGACCACTCAGTTTAATTCATCAATGTTGACTGAATCAAGACATCTAGAATTTGTAACTTGTTTTATGCTCTTTGAATGAAAACAACAATTAGGTATCAAATTATTATTTAAAAATTATCAAATGGTTGACTACAAGTGACTACCAAGCCTCTCCTATCTTTACCAAAAACACTTTTTAAAAATGAGGTGAGCATATTTCACAGAAATCTGGTGCTTTGTGTGATGTGTTAAAATACTTAAAAATTTCTTTCACAAATATTATTTGCTCATAACTAAAGTCATAACAGTGAATCGAAAAAACTGTACCAGACTGTGATTTTAGACTATGACAAGAAATGTATGCAAAATAAATGCAGAAAAAAGTTTTCTCATCTCAGACATGATAAGCCACAGGACTCTGTGCAAAGGAAAATAAAAATTCATGTCATCACACGGTTAAAATGGTCTCTAAAAAAGCTGGCTCATAATATCACTAATCATTTAAAACCGTGGCAGGAAAATGGCTTAGGAAATCATATGTTTAGAGTCTGCCAATTTGTGTTATTTTTAGAGAGTACCTGACTTTGCCTGTCATGTCTTTGGATTGTGCTGAATCACAAATGTACAGAGAATTATACACCCTGAAACATTTAAAGAGACACACACACTGTGGATGCTCTCAACCCCAAGGAGAGAAAGATTGGGGGGTGGTGGCGGTGAGAGAGGGAAATACAGAGAGACTCCCTACATTGGAGCCACCAAAATTGTGCTGTAGTAAACAGTGCAGAGAGCATGCTGTGCACAGGGGATATGAGAACAGTCCTACTCAACTAGATATTAAAAGTGTGTACAACCTGTCCCTGTCCAAAATGGGTTTGAAGCAGCTAATGACAAAGGATATGTCCAATGAATAGCATAAAAAACATAAAACCAGTTGCTGTCGAGTTGACTCCAACTCGTGGCAATCCCATGTGTGTCAGAGTAGAACTGTGCTTCATAAGGTTTTCAATGGCTGATTTTTCAGAAGCAGATCACCAGGCCTTTCTCCCAAGGCCTCTCTGGGTGAATGCAAACCGCTAACCTTTAGGTCAGCAGCCAAGCACATTAATCATTTGTACTACCCAGGGACTCCTCAGAAATAGCATAACATTAAAAAAAAAAATCATAACTGGGATAAAAAGGAAGAACCCACTTAGTTAAATTGTATAGTTTCCAATGTGGGACAGTCTGTCCTGTTAACTTTCAGAGCCTCGTTGCTTTTAGATGGGAGGCCACCACATCCTAGGATAGTCACCCTGAATGGGGCCAAAAATCTTTACAAAATATCTAGCTGTTTCTTCAGCTCCAGAAACAGATTTTCTATTTTCCCTTATCCAGGCCAATGAAAAGCAAGAACTAAGAAATCGCCAGCTTGCCCTGTCTTTCAACATGATCTTGTGTACAGGCAAGTTTTATTTATGATCCATACACCCTGAAATAAGAAAAAAATGGATAGTCACCCTGAAGCTGTATGTTTAGATGCTCAATAAACACTGAGTATGATTAACTGTGGGATGTACAATTTTAAATATATGAATTATATTTGTCAGCAGATGCTGACTGCAAGGTTAGTTTCATTTGAATGTTGCTCAACATTGCTCTACCAAGTACCACGAGAAAGTAGTTGAACCAAACCTAACAGAAACATTGCCTCTAATGAGTAGGACTTAAAAGTAAACCATGAGAAATAATTCCCTGCTTTAAAGATAGCAATCTCTGGGGGTGTGAATTGGTAAGAAGCAGATGAGTCTTTCTGATGACAAAAAAAAAAAAAAAAAAGGACAGGGAAAAGAGCTACAAAGAGGCCCAGCCCCTGGTCACAGCAGTGGCTGCTTTGGTTTACGTACAACATCCATCTCCAGTGTGGAGGATGCCCTGAGATCCAAATTAACCTCCCCTGGAGACCCTGAGTGGTACAAGTGGTTAACATGCTCACTGTTAACCGTAAGGTGGAGGTGCGAGTCCACTGAGAGCAGCCTCACAAGGAAGGCCTGACAAGCTACTTCAGAAAAACCAGCCACTGAAAATGCTACAGAGCACAGTTCTACCCTGACACACAGCGGGTCGCCATGCATCCAAACTGACTTGACAGCAATTGGTTTGGTTGGTTTTTGGTTTTCTCCTAACCAGGCAGCCAACACAGTCAGGCCACAGTCCAAAAGGAACATTACAACTAGCAACACTCATCTGTGACCAAGGATTGCAGAAAGGGGGAGATGCTAATTTTTTCTTTATTCACTGCACCCCTAATAATTGGCCTATGCTTTGAGAGTCTGGATATTTTGAGTGCTTATATCAGTTTGTCCCCACAGGTACATTAGGGATATGGAACAAATTTTAGTACTTCTACTCCTGGTGCTGCTAATCTAGTGTTATATCATGCTAAAAAACTCACGGGAGGACAAGATCTTGGTCCCTTGAACTAAAACCACAGCAAAAGACCCAGGTGGTCATCTGTGATGTTTGGGATACCAGTAGTCAGTATCAGAGCATAGCAGTGGGACTATGCCAGTGCAAGGCGGCAAGTGGAAATCTCCAGGAAGTGTCCCCTGTAGCTTGTCTGCAGTCTCTGGATGGTGGTTGTATGTCACCTGGAACATGGTTGAAACTCACGCTTTCTGAGCCAGAGATTGTCTTCTCCCAGAACAGAAGCCATTCTAAGCACACTTATTTCACTAGTGATACAAATATCTATTTTCTAGAAATGTCAGTAGGGTCATTTTTTAAAAAAATTATTATCATTGTATTTTAGAAGAAGTTTACAGAACAAGCTAGCTTCTCATTAAACAACTAGTACACATATTGTTTTGTGACCTTGGTTACCAACCCCATGAAATGTCAACACTCTCCCTGCTTGACCGTTGGTTCCAGGTTACCCACTTTTCTGTCCCCTCCTGCCTTCTAGTCCTTGTCCCTGGGCTCGTGTGCCCCTTTATTCTCATTTTGTTTTATGGGTCTGTCTAATCTTCAGTTGAAGGGTGAACCTCAGGAGTGATATTAGGGTTATCTTTGACTCCAAATGCTATAGTTCAGACCTTGTTCCCAAAAGGTAGTCAAGTAAGGTCAACAGCACAGTTTTCAGCATGATACCATGGCCACCACCTTGACTTCATGACATATGCAAGGGTCTACACCACTCTACCTTTCACATAAAATATCCACAATAAATTCTACAAATTTAGTGATCTCAATTGTTCAACTCCTATTCAGTCCTTATAGTTATTCTCCCAACTCTCAAGGAAAGATTGATCAAGCAAATTCTCCTGACCTTATACATCAATTCAATCACCTGCCATTCACTGCTCTTTTTTCTTGGATAAGATTCACATACTGGACACTTTAAGAACCAGGCATCTCCATCACCAGGAGAAAGTTCTTCACAGTAACACATTACAGCTAAGGGCAGAGTCTGTAAGCTTCTTGAAAAGCCTCAGCAAGATCTTCTTAAAAAGTGGATTCTAGGTTCTGTTTTACAGCCTAAAAGCTATTTAATGCATCAACAGAGAGAAGAGCCCCAATTCATCTCTTTTCTACCTAGAGACCATAGAACCAATGAGCTCCCAGGTTTACAACAGTGATTTAGTAGTTATAGAGCTAGCCGCCTGAGTTGCCAGCCTGCGGTTCCAGATGGGGTCCATGAATCAATGGGAGAATGTGTCATTTAGAAATGGAGATGATCAAGTTGGAACCTTGACTCCTAAAAACAAAAAGTTACTTAATTGGAGCTCAAGATGACCTCATGTCAGTAAAGTATTTGTCTAAGGATTCAAACTTGGCTTGTCATTGAGTCTAGGGTATAGATTTCCTCTTGTCCTTGTAATTCTGAATGTTCTGGCAAAAACTGAGAACTCATCAGGAGAAGCCGCCTTAATAATTCTCTTCTGGTCCCAAGAGGAATTATTTCTTCTTGGTTGGTCATGGAAACAGTATTCCAGGTCTCCTCTGTCTGCTTCCTCAATCTGTTTCCCATCCACCTCTACTCACAACCAGTTAATTCATTTAGAAACAGAGTAGAGAGCTGTGGCGGCTCAGTGGTAGGATTTTTGCCTCCTTTTTTTTTATGCAGTAGACCTTGGTTCAGTTCTCAGCCAATGCACCTCAAGTGCAGCCACTGCTCATCTGTCTGGGGCATTTTTGGATTGTAATGTTAGCTTTGGAAGGATGTTACTATAGATCTCTAGCATCCTGATGGATGAAGATTACCCTAGATTTAGCTAAACCTCTCTTGTAAGGTTGGGTCCCAATTTCAAATCAAAAGAGAAGCTATTTATCTGCCCTTCTTCTTCACTCTCACTTAGTTGACTGAGATGGCACTTCACTCCCTAGGGAAAGATCTTGAGAATATCCTCCCACAGGCCTGCAGCAGGAATACTCAAGGTGGAACTGAAAGCTTTAGAAGAGAAGGCACATACGGTTTAATTACCACATAAGGTTTTACTCTAAGAATGTAGAGTAAATATTAAGAAATCTATCAACGCAATATAAGACGAACGAACTGCTGCAGGTAAAAAACGTGATACTATGGTGCCTTTAAAAGGGATGACTTAGTACTAAACTTGGTGATTTGAAGGAGTTTTCATAAGGTATTGCTGAGTAAAAAAAAAGATATAAAAAGGTGTGTGGAGTATAATCCCATTTTAATGGAGAGTACCTGTCATCAGAACTGACAAAATCAGAAGTTTCTTACTTGGAGAAATTCTATTTAATTAGCAGCAAACTTTTCTCTATGTCAAGAACACTTAAATCTCTAGAAAGGTAAGTTTCTGGCAAGCAAATTGATCATCCATTCTAATTGTTGTTGACAACCTTCCATTTCACAAGGGAGTCGAAAGGGCCTTCAAAATCGACTGACTACAAAACAATTAGATTCAATAACTTCACTCACATGATGTGAATGATTTTTGTAAAAGCTGTGCTTCTCTCAGCATCTCTACATTTTATATCTTGCTGATCAGATTTTCTAAACTTATGAAGAAGAATTGTTCGTTTTTTTGTTTTTAACTTAAGCTCTTAGTAGAGATCTAAAAGCCCAAGGAACCTCAGTTAACATTTTAAGTAGACACATGAGCTGTTTAAAGCTGCAAAGTGTTATTCATGAAAAGGAAATAAGTTCAACAAATTGTACACTATTTTCCAGAAAAGGTTTACCTAAAAGCCTGATTCACATTCAGAGTGAAGTCTTCCTTTATCACAGGATCTGAATCACAGACCCAGCAAAGCAGTAAACTTTACTATGAGCAAAGACTGCAACCATCTGTAAAAAGAGACTAACCAAGTTGAAAGGAGTCCCTATGAAGCAACAGTTATAAAAATTTAAAAAAAAAAAAAGAGAAAGGTAGAGCCAACATGACACCCTAGACAGAGGCATCATGCTGCCCCTCTGCAGCAAAGACCTGAAAAACTAAGTAAATCAGATACAAATGTCAATCCTGGAGCCCTAAGCATCAAATGAAGTAGTCAAAACACCAAACGGAAGAAGAACCTGATGGAAAACAGAAAACTCTCCCACACTACTAGATCAACACCAGGAGGTGCACAGCAACTGCCCAGTCTACCCTCAGCCACCTTTCTGAACCAGTGAAGAGAAAAGAGTGCTCTCTCTGCCTGCTGCTGCCCTGCCCACTCAGATAAGGTGGTGAGAGCTATCATGCCAACAGATGAGCAAGCAGCAAAGACTGGTCTACCTACCCTGACATATCTGAACAAAACAAAAAGTCAGGATGAAACAAATGAACATAGAATAAATAAAGAAAATAATACCATAATGTCTCAGAGACAGCAGACAATAACAAAACATATAAATAAGCAAGATAAGATGGCTCCAGCAAGTGACCAAAACAAAGAATTAGACAACCTTCCAGTAGCAGAAAAGGCAGTGGAAATACCTGATATGGAATTCAAAAGACTAATATTTAGGGCTCTCCAAGAGATTAGAAAAGAGATCAAGGAGAGCACAGACAAAACAAAGGAAAAAATAGACAAAATCACGGAAGACATATCCAAAATCAAGGAAAACACAGACAAAGCAATAGAAGAATTCAGGAAAATAATACAAGAACAAAATATCAAAATAATTAGAAATCATACAAAAACAGCACTTAGAAATCCAGAGGTTAAACAACAAAATTCCAGGAATGGACAACTAAATAGAATGTCTTAGGACCAAATTTCAAGCACTGGAAGACAGAATCAGCAAGATTTAAGACAAATCCATGGATACCACTTTGAGGAAAAATCAGAGAAAAGAATGAAGGAAACCTAAGAATTACGTGGGACACAATCGAGCAAAAATTTGCACATGGTTGGAGTTCCAGAACAGGGGAGGAAAATGGAAAACACAGACAAAAGTGTTGAAGATGTGCTGGAATAAAACTTCCCAAATATTATGAAAGATGAAAAGCTGACCATCCAAAAAAATGAACGAACCCTACACAGGAGAGACCCCAAAAGAAAGTCACCAAGGCATATCATAATCATACTCACCAAAACCAAAGACAAAGAAAGAATCCTAAGAGCAGCTCAAGACAAATGAAAAGTCACATACAAAGGAGAAACAATAAGTCTAAACTCTGAGTACTCTACAGAAACTATGTAGGCAAGAAGAAAATGGGATGACATATGTAAAACATTGAAAGAAAAAAACTGCCAACCAAGAATAACATATTCTGCAGAACTCTCTCTCGAATACGATGGAGAAATCAGGTTATCTTCAGATAAACAGAAATTAAAGGAATTCATAAAAACCAAACCAAATTTATAAGAAATATTAAAGGGCGTCCTTTGGTTAGAGAACCAACAACATCAGACAACAACCTAAGTACAGGACATGGAACAGCATCGGCCAGATAACAACATAGGTGAAGAAATCTCAACAATAACACAAAGCTAAAAGACTTAAAACAGGGAAACAGAGGTGTCTATCTGTAAATGACAAAAATGTCAAAACAATAAAAGGAGGAATAAACGGCAAAGGTATAGAACTTTCAAATGGAGAGGAAGCCAAGGCAGTATCAAGTAATATAAGACTGGTTCAAACTTTGGAAGATAAGGGTAAACTTCAAGGTAACCACAAAGAAAATTAACAAACCTACTCATCAAAATTAAAAAGAAGAAAAAAACAAAGACTAACACAAAACCTACAACAAAAGAAAATTCACAAACAAAAGGAGCTCAGCACAGGAAAGTAACAGGAACAAAGGAAATGTCAGCATCACAAAAAAGCACAACAATACTATAGAAATAAACTCATACCTATCAATAATCACAGTTAATGTCAATGGCTTAAATGTACCTAAAAAGAGAATAGCATAACGGATAAAAAAGCATGACCCATCGATAAAAAATAAGCTGTCAAAAAGAGACATGCCTTAGACACAAAGACATAAATATATTAAAAATCAAAGGATGAAAAAAGATGTATCAAGCAAACAGTAGCCAAAAAAGAACAGGAGTGCCCATACTAATTTTAAATAAAATAGACTTTCAGGCAAAATCAACCATCAAAGAAAGGAAATAATAAATACTAGAGCAGAAATAAATGAAACACAGAAGAGAAAAAGAATACAAAGAATCAAGAAGACCCAAACTTGGTTGTTTTAGAAGATCAACAAAATTGACAAACCACTGGTGAAAGTAACAAAAGAAAAACAGGACAGGAAGCAAATAGTGCAAATAAGAAATGAGATGATGGGCATAACAACAGACCCAAGTAAAATAAAAGGTATCATAGAGGAATACTATGAAAAGCTGTACTCCAACAAATTTGAAAACCTACAGGAAATGCACAAATTTTTAGAAACACACTGCCTACCTGAACTAATGCAAACTGAGATAGAAAATCTGAACAGAATCATCACAAGAGAAGAGATTAAAGAGGTAATAAAAAAAGTCCCAACAACAAAAAAAGCCCTGGCCCAGTGGCTTCACTGGAGACTTCTAGCAAACATTCAGAGAAGAGCTCACCCCAGTACTACTCAAACTATTTCAGAACATAGAAAAGGAAGGAATAGTCCCAAATCCATTCTCTGAAGACAGCATGACCCTGATACCAAAGCCAGCCAAAGGCACTACAGAATAAGAAAATTACAAACCAATATCTCTCATGAATATAGATGCAAAAATTCTCAACAGATTCTAGTCAATAATTTAGTATCACATAAAAAAAAATACACTATGACCAAGTGAGATTCATACCATGTATGTAAGAATAGCTCAACTTTAGAAAATTAATATAAACCACCACATAAATAGAACAAAAGAAAAGAATCACAAACATTTCAACTGATGCAGAAAAGGCATTTCATAAAGTCCAACATCTACTCCTGATAAAAACTCTCAATAAAATAGGAATAGAAGGGAACTTCGTCAACATAATAAAGGCATCTACACAAAACAAACAGGCAGCATCATTTTCAATGGAGAGAGGCTGAAACCATTCCCCCTATGATCAGGAACAAGACAAGGATGCCCTTTATCACCAAGCCTATTTAACACTGTGCTGGAAGTCCTAGCAAGAACAATAAGTCAAAAAAAAAAAAAAAGAAAAGAAATAAAAAGCATCCAAATTGGAAAAGAAGAGGTAAAACTATCCCTATTTTCAGATACTAAGATCCTATACAAAAAGAACTCAAAAAAATTCCACGAGAAAACTACTGGAACTAATAGAAAGATTCAGCATAGTAGCAGGTTATAAAATAAACATACAAAAATCAGTTGGATTCCTATAAATCAACAAAAAGAACTTTAAAAAGGAAATCAGGAAAACAATACCATTTATAATAGCTCCTAAAAAGATAAAAGATAAAATAAATCTAACCAGGCTCGTAAAAGACATACACAAAGAAAACTACAAAACACTAGTGCAAGAAACCAAAAGAGATCTACATGAATAGAAAAACATACCATGCTCATGGATAGGAAGGCTCAACATTGTGAAAATGTCAATTCTATCCAAAGAAATGGACAGATATAATGCAATCCTGATCCAAATACCAACAGTATTCTTCAACAAGATGTAAAATTAAATCACCTATTTTATATGGAAAGTAAAGAGGCCCTGGATAATCAAGGCATTATTGAAGGGAGGGAGAAAAAAAAGTAGGAGGCCTCACACTATCTGATCTCAGCACCGACTATACAGCCACGGTTGTCAAAACAGCCTGGTACTGGTATAATAACAGACACATATACCAATGGAACAGAATGGAGAACCGAGATATAAATCCAACTACCTATGGTCAGCTAATCTTTGTCAAAGAACCAAAGTCCATTAAATGGGGAAAAGGTGGTCTTTTTAGCAAGTGGTGCCCAAAACTGGATGTTCATCTGTAAAAAAATGAAACAGGATCCATACCTCACACCATACACAAACACTAACTCACAATGGATCAAAGACCTAAAAATAAAACTTAAAGCAATAAAGACAATGGAAGAAAAAATAGGGACAATGCTAGGTGCCCTAATATATGGCGTAAATAGAATACCAAACATAACTAAAAATGCACACACAGCACAAGGTGAACTAGATAAACGTGACCTCCTAAAAATGAAACACTTATGTTCATCTAAAGACTTCGCCAAAAGAGTAAAAAGAGAACCTACAGACTGGCAAAATTTTTTGACTATGACATATTCAACAAGGGTCTAGTCTGTAAAATTTACAGAATACTTCAACACCTCAACAACAAAAATCCAGTTAAAAAACAGGCAAAGGATATGAACAGACACTTCACCAAAGAAGACATTTAGGCAGCTAACAGACACATGAGGAAATGCTCCCAGTCACTAGCCATTAGAGAAACGCAAAGCAAAACTACAATAAAATACCATTTCACTCCAACATTACTGGCACTAAAAAACAAACAAACAAACAAAAAAAACCCCCAGAAAATACCAAATATTGGATAGATTGTGGGGAGACTGGAACTTACTTATACAACACTGGTGGAAATGTAAAATGGTACAACCACTAAGGAAAACAATATGGCACCTCCTTTAAAAGCTAGTAATAGAAATAACATACTATTCAGCAATCCCATTCCGAGGAATAAATCCAAGAAAAATAAGAGCCATCTCATGAATAGACACATGCACACCCATGTTCACTGCGGAATTATTCAAAATAGAAAAAAAAGGAAACAACCTAAATGCCCATCAACAGATTAAAATAGATAAATTATGGTACACACACACAATAGACTATTATGCAATGACAAAGGACAATGATGAAGCTGTGAAATTATCTCACAGAATGGATGAATCTGGAAGGCATTATGCTAAATGAAATAATTCAATCACAAAAGGATAAATATTGTATGAGACTACTATTATAAAAACTCAAGAAAAGGTTTATGCACAGAAAAGAACAACCTTTGATCATTAGGAGTAGGGAGAGGGATGGAGAGGGGAAATCACTAACTAGGCAGTAGACAAGTGTTAACTTTGGTGAAGGGAAAAACAACACACAATACAGGGAAAGTCAGGACAACTTGACCAACGCAAAGTCATAGAAGCTTCCTGTTGTTGTTGTTAGGTGCTGTGGAGCCTGTTGCAACTCAAAATGACCCTGTGTTCAACAGAACGAAACATTGCCCAGTCCTGAGCCTTCCTCACAATTGTTGTTATGCTTGAGCCCACTGTGACAGCCACTGTGTCAATCCATCTCATTGAGGGTCTTCTTCTTTTTTGCTGACACTCCACTTTACCTAGCATGATGTCCTTCTCTAGGGACGGGTCACTCCTGATAACATGTCCAAAGTATGTGAGGTGTAGTCTCACCATCCTTGCTCCTAAGAAGCATTCTGGCTCTATTTCTTCCAAGGCAGATTTGTTCATTGTTTTGGCAGTGCATGGAATATTCAGTATTCTTTGCCAATGCCATAATTCAAAGTCATCAATTCTTCTTCGGTCTTCCTCATTCATTGTCCAGCTTTCGCATGCATATGAAGCAACTGAAAATACCATGGCTTGGGTTTTTTTTTTTGGGTTAAGCACAGCTTAGTCTTCAAGGTGACGTCTTTGCTTTTAACCACTTTAAAAAGGTCTTTTGCAGCAGATTTGCCCAATGTAATGTATCTTTTGATTTCTTGACTACTGCTTCCATGGGTATTGATTGTGAGTCCAAGCAAAATGAAATTCTTTACAACTCCAACCTTTTCTCCGTTTATCATAATGTTGCTTATTGGTCCAGTTGTAAGGGTTTTTGTTTTCTTTATGTTGAGATGTAATGCTGTGTTCTTCTTCATATAGTCCAGCTTCTCAGATTATCTGCTCAGCATACACATAGAATAAGTGTGGTGAAAGGATACACCCCTGACACATACTTCTCCTGACAGAAGCTTCCTAGACAAATCCAAACACCTTGAGGTACCGAGTTGTTGGGGCTGTGGGCTGAGGGCCATGGTCTCCGGGCACCAAGGTTAATTGGCATAACATAGTTCATGAAATGTCCTTTATCCTTCTTTGGTGAGTAGTGGCTGGGGTCTCAAAAGCTTGCGAGCAGCCACTGAAGATACATCTGTTGGTCCAATCCCCACTGGAGCAAAGTATAGGATCATATTTACAAATAGGCATAGTTTTATCTATTCCTTACCAATTTGGACGTCCTTTATTTATCTATTTTTTGCCTTATTATTCTAGCTGGACTTCCAGCACAATTTGAATAAGAGTGAAATAAAGGGCATCCTTGTCTGGTTCCCATTCTTTTTTTTATTGTGCTTTAAGTGAAAGTTTACAGATCAAGTCAGTCTCTCGTACAAAAATTTTATACACCTTGCTATATCTTGCTTGCTTGCTATATACTCCTAATTGCTCTCTCCCTAATGAGACAGCCCGCTCCCTCCCTCCACTCTCTCTTTTCGTGTCCATTCCGCCACCTTCTAAACTCCTCTGCCCTCTCATCCTCCCTCCAGATAGGAGATGCCAATATAGTCTCAAGTGTCTGGTTGATACAAGAAGCTCATTCTTCACCAGCATCTTTGGTTCGCATTCTTAAGGGAATGCTTTCAGTCTCTGCTGAGAATAATTTTGGCTGTTGATTTTGTGTAAATGCCTTTTATTACTATCAAGGAATTTCCCTTCTATTTCTATTTTACTGAGTTTTTATCAGGAAAGGCTTTTGGATTTGGTCATTTGCCTTTCTGCTTTGATTGCGATGATCATGTGATTCTTTTCTCTTGTTTTATTTATGTGGTGCATTACTTTGATTGATTTTTTAATGTTGAGCCATTCTTGCATACCTGGTATGAATCCCACTTGGTCATGATGTATTAATATTTTGATATGCTGTTGAATTCTATTGGCTAGGATTTTGTTGAGAATTTCTGCATCTATATTCATGAGGGATATTTGTCCATAATGTTTTTTTTTGTGGTGTCTTTGCCTGGCTTTGGTATCAGTGTTATGCTGGCTTCATAGAATGAATTGGAGAGTATTTCCTCCTTTTCTATGCGCTGAAAGAGTTTGAGTACTATTGGTGTGAGTGCTTCTCTGAATGTTTGATAGAATTCTCCAGTGAAGCCAATGGGGCCAGGTCTTTTTTGTTGTTGTTATCAAGAGTTTTTTAAATTACCTCTTCAATCTCTCCTTTTGTTATGGGTCTGTTTAGTTTTTCTACCTCAGTTTGTGTTAGTTTAGGTAGGTGGTGTGTTTCTAGAAATTTGTTCATTTCCTCTAGGTTTTCAAATTTGTTGGAGGACAATTTTTCATAGTATTCTGTTATGACCCTTTTTATATCAGTTGATTCTATCATGATATCAACCATCTCATTTCTTATTCAGGTTATTTGCTTCCTCTCTTGTTTTTCTATTGTCAGTTTGGCCAACAGTTTTTCCATTTTGTTTACCCTTTCAAAAAACCAAGCTTTGGTCTTGTGGATTCTTTCTATTGTTTTTCTGTTCTCTTTCATTTATTTCTGCTCTAATCTTTATATCCTTTCTTCTGGTCAAAAAGAACATTTCAAGTTATCACCAAAAAGAACATTTCAAGATCTATTCTAAAAATACAATGCTGTCAGTAATAGGACAGTATCCATATGCCTACAAGGAAGACCAGTTAATATGACTATTATGCAAATTTATGCACCAATCACTAAGGCCAAAGATGAAGAAATTGAAGATTTTTTTTACCAACTTCTGCAGTCTGAAACTGATCAAACATGCAGTCAGGATACACTGATAATTCCTGGTGATTGGAATGTGAAAGTAGGAAACAAAGAAGAAGCATCGGTAGTTAGAAAATATGTCCTTGGTCATAGATATGATGCTGGAGATTGCATGATAGAATTTTGCAAGATTGAGTTCTTTGTTGCAAATATCCTTTTTCAAAAACATGAATGGGAACTATACACACAGACCTCACCAGATGGAATACACAGGAATCAAACCAACTATATCAGTGGAAGGAGATGATGGCAAAGCTCAATATCATCAGTAAGAACAAGGGCAGAGGCCAGCTGTGGAACAGACCGTCCAATTGCTCACCTAACAATAACAACAAACTCAAAGCTATCCATTATCATAAAAAAAATACTTAATGCAAATGGCTTAAATGTGCCCATAAAGAATCAGAGAGTGGCAGAATGGATAAAAAACTCAACTTATCAATATGCTGTCTACAAGAGACACACCTTAGATGCAAAGATGCAAATATATTAAAAATCAAACGATGGAAAAATATATCCAGCAAACAGTACCAAAAAAAGCAGGAGGGGCAATATTAATTTCGGTAAAATAGGCTTTATGGCCCCTTGACACCCTTGTAACTCAGAACAGAAGTCACTCCCAAAGCTCACCCTTCAGCCAAAGATTACACAGGTCTATAAAACAAACAATAACACACATGAGGAACGTGCTTCTTAGTCTATCATGTAAATGAGACCATATGGACAACACCTGCCCAAAAGCAAGGATGAGAAGAAAAGGAGGGACAAGAAAATGGGATGAATGGAAACAGGGAACCCAGAGTGGAAAAGGGGAGAGTGTTAACATATTGCCACAATGTCACAAAACAATTTGTGTATAAACTGTTGAACAAGAAACTAATTTGCTCTGTAAGCTTTCACCTAAGGCACAATACAAACAAAAAGAAATCTATCCACATAATGAAAGACATAAACTGTTGCAGAAAAAACAGTGTGATATTATGGTACCTTTAAGAGGGCTGACTTAGTGTTAAACTAGGTAATTTGCAGGAGTTTTCATAAGGTATTGGTGAGTGAAAAAAAAAAAGATGAAAAATGTGTGTAATATGATCCCATTTTAATAAAACAATGACCAATGCATACAGATATATGTAATACTTGCTTGTGTGTGTGCGTGTGTGTGTGTCTACAAGCAGGGATATAGATACTTAATTTTGGATTATATACTGAGTTGTTAATATCCATTAGTTGAAGAAAGGGAAAAAGGAGCAAATACAGATGGAAGAGGGGTAAGATATGTAAGAGAGAGCTGAAAAAAAAGAAGTTTTAAAAAAAAGACTGCACTAGAAATTTACAAGCTGACCCTAAAACCCATATGGAAATTCAAGGGACCCGCAGTAGTGAAAACAATCTTGAAAAAGAAAAATAAAGTTGGGAGACTCACACTTCCAAATTTCAAACTTATTATAAAGTCACAGATATCAAGACAGTGTGGTACTGTCATGAGGGTAGACATAGATCAATGGAACACGTAGATCAATGGGATAGAACTGAAAAGTTCAGAAATAAACTCACTCACCTGTGCTCAATTAGTTTTTGACAAGAGTACCAAGACCATTAAATGAGAAAAGAATAACCTTTTCAACAAATGGTGCTGGGATGACTGAATATCTACATGTAAAAGAATGAAGTTGGAGCCCTATCTCATACCACATATAAAAACTAACTCAAAATGGCTCAATAACCTAAATATAATAGCTTAAGCTATAAAATTCTCAGGATAAAATTTTTTCAGGAGTAAATTTTCTTGACATTGGATTCGATAAAGGGTTCTTAGACATGACACCAAGAACATAAGCAACCAAAGAAAAAAGTAAATTGGACTTCCTAAAAATTAAAAACGTTTGTGCTTCAAAGAATACCATCAAGAAAGTGAAAACATAACACAAAGAATGGGAGAAAATATCTGCAAATCATGTATCTGGTAAGGGGCTTGTATTTAGAATATTTAAAGAAATCTTACAATTTAATAATAAAAAGACAAGTAACTCAATCAAAAAATACACAAAGAATTTGAATAGGCATTTCTTCAAACCAGGTATACAAACGGTCAATAAGCACATACAAAGATGTTCAGCATTGACAGTCTTCAGAGAAATGCAAATAAAATCGACAACGAGGTACCACTTCACACCTACTAGTGTGGCTAGTATCAAAAAGTCATATAACAAATGTCGATAAGCATGTGAAGAAACTGAAACCCTCATACACTGCTGATGGGAATGTAAAATGGTCCAGCCACTTTGGAAGCAGCAGTTCCTTACCTTACGACCCAGCAAGTCCATTGCTAGGTGTATAAAAAAAAAAAAAAAAATACTCGAGAGTAATGAAAACACATGTCCCCAGGGAACCTTGTAACAAATGCCTACGGCAGCATTATTCACACAAGCAAAAAGGTGGAAACAACCTAAATTTCCATCAATGGACAATTGGATAAATAAATGTGGTATATCCACACAATGGGATATAATTTAGCCATAAAAAGAATGAAGTACTGATAAAAGTTACTACATAAAAAAAAAAAAAAAATTTTTTTTTTTAGATGAACCTTAAGAATATTACACTAACTGAAACATGCCAGTCTCAAAGAACCACATTTTATATAATTTTATTTGTACGAAATGTCTAGAATAGATACATCTTTGGAGAGAGAACAGATTATTGATTAACTAGGCTGGGGTTTCCTTTTAGAGTGATGAAAATATTCTAAAATTGATTGTGGTGATGGCTGCATAGCTATGCGAATATACTGAAAGCCATGGAACTTTAAATGGGTGGCTTGTATGTTATGTGAATTATATCTTAATGAAGCTGTTACTAAAAAAGACCACACTAAAAAAGAACATGTTATATGATCATACTTATGCATTTATATAAAATTGTATATATGTGGGGGATGTAAGTATAAGTAAAAGATTAAGAAAAAAACCAAATCCTATTACACCTAAAAGCCACTGATTCCTCATCTATAAAGTAAATATTATAGTTCTAACTATTTCACAAAGTTGTTTCAATATTAAATGGGACAAGTCCTGTGCAGCTTTTAGCACAATGCCCAGCATATATTAATCACTCAATAAATGCCAACTCTTAAGATGTGTGATGACAAAACGATACTTCATAAAAGGAGCAAAGTATGTTTCATAGTTACCTCCATTGTAAAGCCTATGACTTTGAAACATTGCTCTGTTAATTCATACTGGGATTTATAGAAACTATTATTCATCATGTCCTGTACTGTTCTGAGGTGGTCATTTTGAAGGTACCTGAAAAAGAGTCATGAGAGAAAGCATAAAAATCTAAAATTAAGTGGAAACTATTACTTAGGAAAATACAACTTGCTGGCTTACCTGGGAGGTTTATTATTAGGCAATTTGTAATGGGCTAGTTTCTTCTTTTCAGCTAATCCAGCATAGATGTAGTAAAAAATGTGAAAATTTTTCTCTCCACTGAAAAAAATAAAGACATTTTCAGTAAGGTGGTTAGTAAGAATATTTACTGATTGTTAAAATTACTTGGCAATATAATTATTAAAAACAACAACAAAAACTGAGTGTCAACACGGGCTCCCCTGAATATTCAATTTTGACTTTCTATGGTTGTTATTGTCCTTATTGCCAAAAATCAAAGTCAGTAAATTCAAGGCTCTATGCTAAGCACTTCACATGAATCATTTAACCCATATTTGTATGCGACTACCAGGCATTGTTCTTGACACTGGCGACACTGGCAACAACAGCAGGAGCAAGAGAGTCAAAAATCCTGAACTTCCCGGAGGTTCCACGCCAGTGGGAGCAGACAGAAAAAGAAACAAACAAATAATATGTATAGTATGCCAGATGGTTCTTAAGTGCTACATTATCTCATCTACCTGCTGTAAGCCCTTGAGGTAGGCATGTACCATTTTATGTACAAGGAAACTGAGGCTTAGTAGAGCTACCCATCTTGCCCAAGGTCATAGTGTTGTGGCTGAATTGGATTCAAGCCAGGTCTTCTTGACCTCAAAGTCCAAGTCTTTAACCACAGTTTTACATTGCCTTTCTGCGACTCAGTTTTCTCACTTGTATGAGGAACGCTTCTTATAAGTCTCAAATTCCATGGTCCCATGGTTCTCCATATAAATAACATTTCCCAATCGAACACTCTGGAATAATACAGTAAAGGGAATATGGGTCACAACAAGATGAGTCTCTGACTCTGGAACGTCTTCTACAATATAACTGCTGGAACTTTTAACACCCCTTCCTCTCCCTTCTTCTGCTTACTGCCCAATCTTCTTTTTGCTATGGTGGGTTCTTGAGATGGATTGCAATTTCGCTCGGAGATCAGACATGTTCTCTTCTGAAACAGAGGAGGGTGATCTTCCTGCTTGCAGCTTCACTGTCTTCACTGCCCCTCTTCAGCCCTGCATTGCTTCCATTCTTGATGACGCTCGCGGCTCTTTGGGAGAACTGGGGTTTGTATCTGCCTGTGGCAGTCCCCTTCTCATCCTCCCCACTGGGCCCTCCTCTCATTTCAGGTGATCCTAAATACCCACTTGAATACTCACTCCATTATCATCAAGCTCACCAGGACTGGGGTTGGGGCAGGAGAATGTTTCTCCCACAGAGATAAAATCATCACTTGATGCCCTGTTCTCTTCATTCACTTTTATTTTACTCGTCTTTCAGTTAACACAAGACTCCCATTCCATCACAAAGCTTTGGATGTTACCATCTTGCTGTTGTTGTTAGCTGATGTGGGGTCTGTTCCGGACTCATGGTGGCCCCATGCACGACAGAATGAAATGCTGCCCAGTCCTGTGCCAACCTCATCAGTGGATCGGACCATTGTGATCCATAGGGTTTTCACTGGCTGATTTTCAGCCTTTCTTCCTAGTCTGTCTCAATCCAGAAGCTCCAATGAAACCTGTTCAGTGTCACACCAACACACAAGCCTCCGCTGACAGAGGGGTAGTGGCTGCACGTGAGGTGCATTGGCCAGAATTGAACTAGGTCTCCTGCGTGGAAGGCAAGGACTCTACCGCTGAACCACCAGTGCCCCGGATGTTAGCACAGGGCCTGGTTCAGAAGGTACTAGATCATTGCTATACAACTTTGCCTCCTGCCACCTTCACCAGCTGTGCTCAGGGTCCTCTCCCTTATCAGTTCTCCCAGGGAGACTTCAGGCAGCTTGTCTTCCCTCTTGTCCTTCCCCTTTCTCTCACTCCTTGCCAATCTTTATCAGCAAGATAAGGCAGCCAATGAAACACTTTCAGAAAAGGAATAATGCTATTAAGCAAGGATAGTTTTTGATAGCTAGGATAAAGTTATTCAGCGAGGACAGCGTTTTTTTTTTTTTTTGTCTTTTAAAAAATAAATTTTTTTGTTGTTGTTGAAAATATACACAGAACTTACACCAATTCAACAACTTCTACATGGCCAATTCTTCAAGTTGTGCAACCATTCTCACCTTCATTTTCCAAATTGTTCCTCCTCCATTAGTATAAAGTCAATGCCCCCTAAGCTTCCTATCTAACCTTTTGAGTTGCTGTTGTCAATTTGATCCCATACAGACAGTTCTTAAAATAGCACAGTGCCCAAGGCTGACATTCTTTACCAAATAAGCTAAACTCTTGTTTGGCTTAAAGAAGACTTCAGGGGATATTTTTGGTTTAGGGTTTAAAGATCATCTCAACACAATAGTTTCGGTGGTTCATCCAGCCTTAGTGACTCCAGAAAGTCTGGATTCCAGGAGAATTTGAAATGCTGTTCTTCATTTTCCCCCTTTTAATCAGGATTCTTCTACAGAATCTTTGGTCAAAACATTCAATAATGGTAGCTGGGCACCACCCAATTCTTCTGGTCTCATGGCAAAGGAGGCAGTTGTTCACAGAAGCAATTAGCCGTGTGTTTTGTTTAAGCAAGGGTAGCTTCTGATAGCTAGGATAACGTTATTCAGCAAGGCAGTTTTGAGCAAGGAAACCTCTGAGTGCTTTTCTACATGAAGCACATGGAACAGAAAGAAGCACATTTTATGACATGAATAAACCTACACAGATTACCTAAAAGGTAAGAAAGGATTTAAAACTTTCCTAGGTCTCTTCCTACTGGGCATTCTGCAGCATCATCTCAATTCAGGTGGAAATTTTACTTCTGCTATCTTTAGAAATTATTCTTTCAGTACACAGAAGTTTTCCTCAGACTCAAGGGTAACCCAAACATTCCTAAGAGACGCTCCATAGATTTACTTTTCCAATGATGCAGTAAAAGATGTCTGAAGGTTTAGGGGATCTGCAGCATGTTTTAAAATTTTTAGCACTGGTTCAAGGTTCTGCCAAAAACCATAACAAAATTGATTTTTACAGAAAATTATTAAGGGCTCCATCACACAAATCATGTAAGTTTAAAATAAAACAGCTAAGGTCTGATATTTGTGCCACAACCAACTATTCATTTTAGTCTTTCCTGAAGGTTATCAAATACAAATGCTTAATATGAAAGTATACAACCTGATAAAGTGATTAACACAGATAACTGCTCTTCTTTATATTGCAAAAAATAGGAACACATTTTTGAAACACAAAGTACTAGTGCTATTGATTACGCTGCATTCTGCATTGAGAGTCTTCCCTGAGTTTAGGGGGGTGGGTGGGGTAGGGCATAACGCTACTAGGCCTTGGAAGAGTTTAAATGTCCAGGAAATTCAACTCTTTCAAATGTCTAGATCACAGGTAACAATGGGTTGAGATAAAATAGCAGCAGAGGATAGGTGCAAAAGTTATTATGGACACCAACTCTGTACAACTTGACAACTTTTCCGACCTGGAGAGTCAAAGGAGAATCAGAGGTTTCTTTACAGAGAGGAGGATGGTTCCATTCATAAAAGAAAGGGACTGTGGGAAAAGAAACAGGTTTGGGACATTGTATACTTGGTTGAATATGAGACAGCAGCAGGATACCCACGTAGTTGGAGATGGGAAAACTGAACTTCGTGAAGAACTTGAGCCAGAAGTACATCTTTGGGTGTTAATCACAGAGCTGTACCAGTTGAGGACATGATATCCAAAGAAATTGCCAAGGGAGAGAGTATAGAGAGAAAAGCTCCAAAGAGAAATCTTTGGTAAATGCCCACTTTGGGAATGAGTGGAAGAGCCCAAGTCAGAGAAAAAAAATTCAGAGAGGTAGGAGAGGAATCAGAATCCAGTCCTGGAAGCAAAGAAAGGTGAGGGTATCAAGAAAAGGGATGGTCAATAGGGTGAGACGCTAGAAACACCCTCTAGACAAGGACAGGCCGTATTCACACCTTCCTCACCACCACCAATCACTTCTTGCAGTCACCACTCATACTTCAGTGAGACACTAACATTACATGCGAGCAAGGATAGGATAAAACTACAAGTTTAGTTCTTGTTTTTTCTCATGACAAAACAATAAAACTTCTCTCAGAGGAGCACAGCCAATAATTTAGTTTGCTTTGTTCTAATGAAATCACATTGATTGTGCCACATGTCACTCTTTTTTACTGCTAAATGATGCAATGTACAATTAGAGAGGTGACTCAGAAATGTAGACACACAACATTAGTTGGCTTCTCCTTAATTATCAGTTTACATCTAAGGAGAATTGTAATTGGACGAGACCTGGG
Organism: Loxodonta africana; assembly: GCF_030014295.1. Lineage (NCBI taxonomy): Eukaryota > Metazoa > Chordata > Mammalia > Proboscidea > Elephantidae > Loxodonta > Loxodonta africana. The sequence goes on along the minus strand of NC_087345.1, from coordinate 168,025,062 downwards.
GATGCTATAGGAAATATTGACCTTTGGTGGATCAACAATCACAGTTAAACAGGAAAAGAAGACACCTCCGAAGATTGCCCACCTCCTGTCCTGCTGTAACGACATTAAAGCTTCTTCACTTAAGAAGACAGAGAACTGTAACATGTCACACATGCTCATATGACCAGTGCTTCCGAGGTCAGAACACCTAGGGCCAAACGCAGGGTCTCAGAAAGTTAACCAAAAATCAGTTGTCGCTGATTCCAACTCATGACCATCCCATGAGTGTCAGAGTAGAATTGTGCTCCACTGAGTTTTCGATGGCTGATTTTCTGGAAATAGATGGCCAGGTCTTTCTTCCAAGGTACCTCTGGGTGGACTAGAACCTCCAACCTTTTGGTTAGCAGCCAAGAGCGTTAACACTTTGCACCACCCAAGGACTCCCTCAACAAGTTAACACATGGCATATCTCTGACCCTAGCCCTATCCCCAATTGTGGATCATCTAATACTTCTTCAGATATTTCTAATACTCCACTCACCCAATTGTAGAAAGGCCCTCAGGGCTCTCACAGATGTTCATCTGCCCTGGACCCTGGGGATCACCTGTGCAGCCAAGGTCTCCAACACCCTCACACCTGTGGCAAAGCCATCACAAAGGTGTGACTTAATCCACCTGTTAAACTTTTCAATAATAAACAATAATGCCTGGAAACCAGCTTTGTATTCTTATGGCCCCACTCTCCTTAGTTCCCCTCTCTTGCCACCTACTACTCCCTCTTAGCAGATGAACCAATTTCCTAATTGCCTGAGACACTAGAAACCAGCGGGGTGGTCAGCAAGCTTGGTATCAAGGTCTAGATGGCTCTGCAGTAGACCGTAAGCTGCTTGACCATAGGATCGTTTCTTACTCAGTTTTATAACTCCAGGACCTAGTACAGTTCCGGGCACAGGCTAGGAACTCAATAAACATTTGTCAGTTGAATAGATGGTTGGATGCATGAATATGTGGATAAATGTTGGGCTCTGGGGTCAGACAGAGAGATATGGGCAACTTCCTTGAATTCCCTTAGTCTTGGTTTCTTCATGTGTAAAATAGACAATAATACCCTTCTCAGTGGATCGCTATCAGAATTAAAAGAGACAATAGATGTAAAATGCTGAGCACAGTGCCTGACATACAGTAACTGCCTAATAAATAATATTTTCTCTTCTTTTACAATAGATAGCACCATGTCTGTCACTTTTTTCATATCTTGCTATGAAGTCTAATAAAGCGCTGGGCATGTGAGAGAAACTCAATAAATGCTTCCTGAACTAAACTGCAGTGGAAATAGCTATCCTTTATACTTATGAGAATTATCTAGCAATGACTTCAACATGCTCATTTTATTCTTGAAATTTAGTAACCTCTCTTTAAAATTTCTTCTTTAAAATCATCTGCATTTAGAAAGCGATTTGATTTAGCCACAAGTTATATGATAGTACCACCATGAATGAGAAAGGTAATATAGAAATAAATGTGTTCAGAGATTAGGTGGGATGACATGGGCAGGACCAGGAGAAAAGAGCTTATTCCTTTAAAAGAAAGAGTAACTGCATTAAAAAAAATGGTCTGCCCTGGTTCTTCTCTGCCCCCTCAGATTTCCCTGTGCCTTGCTCTGTGACCCCACTGGCTAACCCCTACAGACTGCAGTACTTGGGCTCCCTTGCTCTCTGGCTTCCGATTGGGTTCAGCCAATAGGAAGTACAGGTAGGAGATTGGAAGAAGGCAGAGGAAAGAGGCTGGGGTACTTACCCCTTTTTTCTCCTACACAGTGTTGCATTTCTTTAAGGCAACAGCTGTAGGCCTGCTTCCAAGTCCTGTAGTGCTGTTTCCTCCCTTTGTCCTCCAGGCCTACGAATAGTAATGGTTTCTCACTGTAGTTAGTCTGGCTGGGTGTTACCACCCACTCCTGCTTCTTCAATGTGCACTCTACCTCTGTAAATGGTCCTTTCAGGTAAATCCTTTTGAACTTGCTCTTTCTAGCCAGGACCCTGACTGATACAGCACACTTAAATTTATACTTAAAAAAAAAAGGAACCTACTAATAATTCTTCTACCACACTTTTAATATTTTTATTTTCAAGGACTACAAAATTAAAAAATTTAAACTTAATTTGAAAACATAAAAATTATGTTTCTTAGAATGTTAAAATTCAGTTGAAATAAAGCAAAAGAAAATAAAAAATAAGTGTAAAGAATGGAAAAATCATTTCATTGTAAGACATCTGTCCCCAAGTTGGAACCCTGGTAGTGCAGTGGTTAAAAGCTATGGATGCTAACCAAAAGTTCGGCAGTTCAAATCCACCAGCTATTCCTTGGAAACCCTATGGGGCAATTCTACTGTGTCTTACAGGGTCTTTATGAGTCAGAACTGACTCGACGGCAATGGGGTTGATCATCAAGTTATAACTGAGTTGTATTTCAACCTGATCATAAATTTGGAACTTGGAATGCTTTTTCCCAATAACTCTGTAAAATTAGAATAGTTCCTTAGACCAGCTAGAAAACACTTACTTAATTTGTAGTATGCCTTAAATATAACCATAATTGCCCCATTTTAATAAACATTAGTAAGATCATTTCTATAGTTACAAATCCAGGACCTCACTGTATAACTCCAGAGGGTACAGTCCACATGGTGCCCTCTGGAACATGACTCCACAGAACTCAATGTGAAAGGAGGCCCCCAGCATTGTGCAACATGGTGGTCCCATCTAAATCTTGATGATTTAGCCTCTCAGTAGTTCTCTCCCAAATGCTGAAGGACAGGCTTACACACTTATGAGAGTAGGACAAGTAGTTCTGAGAACCAGTTAACTCCCAACATCGGCATAAGACCCTGAGGTCCCTGTTGGTGTGCATGGCAACAGTACTGTCCACCAATGGTGGACACTGGACATATATAAGAAACAGGAGCTGCCATTTCCTGAACATCTTCAATGTCCCAGATATTTTTTAGCCATTATTTTTTAATCCTCACAACTATCAACACTAGTAGAGTCCCTAGGTGGGACAAATAGGTAATGCACTCAACTGCTAACCAAAAGGCTCAAAGTAGAAGTCTACCCAGAGGTGCCTCAGAAGAAAGGCCTGGCAATCTACTTCTGAAAAATCAGCCACTGAAAACCCTGTGGAGTCCAGTTCTCTTCTGACACACATGGGGTCACCATGAGTCAGAGTTGACTTGATGGCAACTTTTTTTTTTTTTTAACCAACACAACCACTGCTACCGATGGTTTAAACTTAGGGAGTTTTTACTATGTGCTTTTAAGGTATTATCTTAATTGGTATGAGGTAGGTACAATCACTATTTTCATTTTAAAGATGAGAAACTGAGGTGCAGAGAAGTTAAGTAAACTTGTTTCAAATCACACACCTAGTAAGTTGCAAAGCCAAGATCCTGTAAGGGTCTATAAGGTTTAAATGTCTTATCCAAGGTGGATGTCTTAGGGCAAGTTCTCCAGAGAAGCAAAACCAGTGAAGTATGTGTGCCTCCACATACATGGAGAGAGAGAGAGACAGTTTTATCTCAAGGAAACGGCTCACGTTGTTTGTAGAGGCAGCAAGACCCAAGTCCACGGGTCAGGTGTCAGGCTGGAGGCTTCTCCTGACTCATGTAGCTGAAGGGGCTGATGAATCCAAGTGTGTCAGGTCAGATGGCAGGATGCTGGCTCACAGGCTGTGGAGGCTGATGAATCCCAAGATCAGCAGGCAAAAACCAGGCAACTGGCTCAAGTCCCAAGAACTGGAGGTTAGATGATGATGAGCTGGATACAGGGTCCACAGCAAACAAGTAAGCTTTGCCAGAACATCCATATATATACATTGGATGCAGGCCACATCCCCATGGAAATTCCCCTTACAACTGTTTGGCTGATCATATCAGCTCACATCATGGAGGACGACTGTATCATTATATAACTGCCAAATTACATCATTACGTAACTGCCAAACTACATCGTTACATAACTGACAAACCACTGAGAATCACGACCCAGTCAAGCTGACATACAACTTAAACCATCAGAGTGGTCTAATATGTCATGGAACCAAGATTCAAAACCATATTTGTCTAATAATCATTTCTTACATATACAGAATTTAGGAACAAGGCGTAATTTTCACATTTAGGGCTGAACTCAGGAATTGTATTCCAGGTAACTTATATTCATAGTTTTCTCATGAATTGAATGATAGCAAATTTACGGCTGCTAACCAAAAGGCTGGCAGTTCGAATCTACCAGCCACACCTCGGAAACTCTATGGGGCAGTTCTACTCTGTCCTACAGGATCACTATGAGTTGGAATCGACTAGATGGCAGTGAGTTTGGTTTTTTGTTTTTATTTTAAATGATCATGTAGCAATAGATAACAAGAGCTTATGGTTCCATGCGTTTAATATATTACATGTTACTGCAACAATGTAGAGTTATGTTTAGCATATAAACAATATAAGAAAAATGAAAGATTCTAACTTGCCACACTTAAAAAAAAATATAACTACCAGGGTACAAATCCATGTTGGGACTACGGTTTCCTCATAGTCAAAAGAATAGCAAAGATGTTTTGGAACCATTAGGACAGGAGAAAAATTTTGTCGTTCAGCTACAAGCTGTTAAAAGGAACTCTTTCAAAGTACCTAACACCAAAAACATTATTGTCTCAGTTATCTAGTGCTGCTGTAACAGAAATACCACAAGTAGATAGCTTTAACAAACAGAAGTTTACTCTCTCACAGTCTAGGAGTCTAGAAGTCTGAATTCAGGGTGTCAGTTCCAGGGGTAGGCTCTCTCTCTCTGTCAGCTCTAGGGGAAGGTCCTTGTCATCAATTTTCCCCTGGTCTAGGAGCTTCTCAGCACAGGTACCCCAAGTCCAAAGGATGTGCTCACTTCTGGCTCTTGTTTCTTGGTGGTATGAGGTCCCCCTGTCTCTCTGCTTGCTTCTCTATTTTATATCTCAAAAGAGATTGACTCAAGACACAACCTAATCTTGTAGATTGAATCCTGCCTCATTAATATCATAGAGGTAGGATTTATAACACATAGGAAAATCACATCAGATGACAAAATGGTGGACAATCACACAAAACTGGGAATCATGGCCCAGCTAAGTCAGCACACATTTGTGTAGGACACAATTCAATCCATAACAATCATGAATGGTATTGATGGCTTAAGTCAGCCAGCAATAATTAAGACAATGCAATAAAGCCCATTCCTGAATCTTTTATTCCATACTTTGTATATAAACATAGGAAGAATAGAATTAATATGAAGGTCTATTTGTATACACCAGCATTCAAAAAAAAAAAAAAAAAAGGCTCAGTTATTTCTCATTAGTTTTATGTAGAGAAATACATTCTCTCCTACTTCTGAACTCACTCTAATTTACCCTGCTAACACCGTGATTATGGACTTAAGTTTTCTATCTGTTATCAGACTTTTAAAAGTTATTTAACTCCTCTGCTGGATGTGGAGTCCCTAGGTGGTGTGAATAGTTAACACACTCAGCTGCTATCTGAAAGGTTAGAGGTTCAAGTCCACCCACAGGTGCCTCAGAAGAAAGGGCCAATGATCTGCTTTCAAAAAATCAGCCACTGAAAACCCTATGGAGCACAGTTCCACTTTGACCCATGTGGGGTCACCATGAGTTGGAATCAACTCAATGGCAACTTTGAGAGTAAGAGAGAACTGAGGGATCTTTCGGATTCTAATACTTACTGCCTTACACACAGTAGGTGATCAACCAAATTTTATTGAATGAATAAGACATTTTATTGTTAAAGCAGAAGCCTTAGCTTTACGCATGTTTCCCAGAAAAGAGGAGATAGTTGACATAAACTTACACAGCTTGGTGGATAACTCGAGATTTTTCCAGAAGGTACTCAGAAATCTGTGCTCCCACCACAGCTCCAGAAGAAGTGAATTTCATTTCTAAGTATTTTCCAAATCTGCTGGAATTGTCATTTATAACAGTGCAGGCATTGCCAAAGGCTTCCACCAAATTGTTCACTTGTAAAATCTTCTCTTGGAGTGTTCTATTATTAGCCTAAAGAGAAAATGTCAAGTAATATAGGAAAGCACGTAAAAAATTAATTCTGTATATAATAAAACATCTCCCTTTTTCGTTAAGCATTTTATGTAGGCAAAAGCATAAGAGAGCATATTCCTGGTATATTGTCAAATGTTACAAAAGGGTCTGTTTTTTCCCTTTCCATATATGCATTTACCCACTTGCCTTCTTACAGAGGGGCAAAGAGATACTCTATACTTTTTCCAATCAAATATAGTTCTGTTCAGTATCTGATTTACAAGCATACAACTTAAAAGCAAGCTACACATACTGAGACATACCTCCAGTTTTATCATCACTTCCCTTGCTTGGCTCTCCCTCTGTTTTCTCCTACCCCATCTCATTAGTCCCTTCCTCTCAAAAAAGTGTGTGTTTGTTTTAATTAATTTCACCAAGTAGAAATTTATTTGGGCTACAATCAACCTTAGAGGTGTAGAGGGGTATCAGTCATTCACATCTTGGTAGAAATTAGCTCGAGCAGATGATTTTCAACGTAATACCTAGCTGAGATCAGCTGGATTAAAGATTTACAAAATTTACAGGTAAGGTGGAGGAACAGTAGGTATGTTTGGAATACAGGCTGCATTATAGCTTGGACAGGCCGGAGTGGGGACTCATAGTGGGGCTTTGAGTCAGTGTAGGAGATTTGGGTCTCTTCTAAAAGAAGCAATAAGGGGTGAGAGAAGAGTAAAAAGAACCAGGCCACATTTTGGCTCTTTCAAAATGTTGCTTTGGGTTGGCTTTGCATCCACTGTATTAAACAGCTGTGCCCCACTAAGTAAAGTTGGGAGGACTGCATATTGCAAAGGTAAACTCTATTCACCAAACATGCCATTTTTGCATCTGGTAGATATTAACTTCTTGGACTCACGTATCAAAAAATCAAGGAGATAACTAAAAACACAAAAACAATATCTGATACGGATTGGATTCTAACATATACACATATCCCCAATTAACATTAAATCACATTTTTAAGTCTAGAACAAGATAAAGAGATTAGATAAAGAAGTTTGTTGACATCTATAAAACAACATTCAGACATAGTTAATCCATTATTGATGAGAATGTCCCTCTGGCCCACAAATCAACAAAGAATAGCAATGGCCTTTGTGGAAGGCCCTTGAGTAAATTAATTCAAGTGCTCAACTCTTCTATGCCAAGAGAACATGCTGTGCCTCCCTCCTCCTCTTCCAAATTACATCTTATTTCACTGTCCTTCACTCGATGGCAGTAGGTAACAGCTTTGAGAATGATACTAGCCTACAAATAAGGAGAGGAGAGCTGATGAGCAAAGGGATGGGGAAGGGACTGAAGGGAGAGCCCTGAGGTGGGACCACCTTCTTAGTCTCTACTGACTCTCTAGTACTGAGGGGTCACTCGCAGGTGTAGTTAGTAGAGGTCATATTAATCCATTGAGCAAAGTCGATTTCTATTCCATACCAACACATCAGATAGAAAATATTAAAACCAGTCAATTGATTTTCTTTTTTGTCATCACATTTTTAACTCATCTTATTATGCATATTTTAGAGGACTCCTGGAGCACATTTGAGAACTATTCAGAGAGCAAGTTTCACTGAAGCCAGTCCTGTTGTTGTTATTGTTAGATGCCATGGTGCAGGTTTCAACCCTGTGTACAACAGAACGAAACACTGCCCAGTCCTGCACCATCCTCACAATGGTTGTTATGTTTGAGCCCATTGTTGCAGGCACCTGTGTTAATCCATCTTGTCGAGGGTCTTCCTCCTTTTTGCTGACCATCTACTTTACCAAGCATGATGTCCTTCTCCAAGGACTTGTCCCTCCTGACAATATGTCCAAGGTATGTGAGACAAAGTCTTGCCATATCGCTTATAATGAGCACTCTGGCTGTATTTCTTCCAAGACAGGCTTGTTCATTTTCCTGGCAGTTCATGGTGGATCCAATATTCTTCACCAACACCATAAGTCAGAGGCATCAATTCGTCTTTGGTCTTCCTTATTCATTGTCCAATTTTCGCATGCACATGAGGTGATTGAAAATATTGTTGCTTGGGTCAGGTGCACCTTAGGCCTCAAAGTGACATCTTTGCTTTTTAACATTTTAAAGAGATCTTTTGCAGCCCATTTGCGCAATGCAATATGCCCTTTGATTTCCTGACAACTGCTTCCATGGGTGTTGATTGTGGATCCAAGTAAAACGAAATCCTTGACAATGTCAATCTTTTCTCCATTTATCATTATGTTGTCTATTGGTCCAGTTGTGAAGATCTTTGTTTTCTTTACGTTGAGGTGTAATCCATGCTGAAAGACATAGTCTTTGATCTTCATAGTAAGTGCTTTAAGTCTTCTTCACTTTCAGCAAGCAAACTTCTATCATTTGCATATCACAGGTTGTTAATGAGTCTCCCACCAATCTTGATGCCCAGTTCATCTTCATATAGCCCAGCTTCTTGGATTATTTGCTCTGCATACAGATCGAACAAGTATGGTGAAAGTATACAACCGTGACACACACCTTTCTTGATTTTAAACCATGCAGTATCCCCTTGCTCTGTTCAAATGACTGCCTCTTGGTCTATGTACAGGTTCCACATGACCAAAATTAAATGTTCTGGAATTCCCATTATTCATAATGTTATCTGTAATTTTTCATAATCCACACAGATGAATGCCTTTGCATAGTCAATAAAACACATGTAAACATCTCTCTGGTATTCTCTGCTTTCAGCCAAGATCCATCTGACATCAGGAATGATATCTCTTGTTCCACATCCTCTTCTGAATCTGGCTTGAATTTCTGGCAGTTCCCTGTTGATGTACTGTTGCAACTGCTTTTGAATGATCTTCAGCAAAATTTTACTTCCATGAGATATTAGTGATATTGTTCAATAATTTCCATATTCGGTCGGATCACCTTTCTTTGGAATGGGCACAAATATGAATATCTTCCAGTTGGCTAACCAGGTAGCTGTCTTCCAAATTTCTTGGCATAGACAAGTGAGCATCTCCAGCGCTGCATCCCTTTGTTGAAACATCTCAATTGGTATTCCATCTGTTCCCAGAGCCTTGTTTTTTGTCAATGCCTCCTGTGCAGCTTGAACTTCTTCATTCAATACCATTGGTTCCTGATCATATGCTATTCCTGAAATGGTTGAACACTGACCAATTCTTTTTGTTACAGTGATTCTGTGTATTCCTTCCATCTGCTTTTGATTCTTCCTGCGTCATTCAATATTTTGCCTATAGAATCCTTCAAAATTGCAACTCAAGGCTGGAATTTTTTCATCAGTTCTTTTAGTTTAAGAAATGCTGAGCATGTTCTACCTTTTTGGTTTTCTAACTCCTGGTCTTTGCACATTTCATTATAATATTTTACTTTGTCTTCTCAAGCTGTCCTTTGAAATCTTCTGTTCAGCTCTTGTACTTATTTTTTCCTTTTGCTTTAGCTACTCTATGTTCAAGAGGAAGTTTCAGAGTCTCTTCTGACTTCCATTTTAGTCTTATTTAATGACTGTGCTTGAAGATAATACATAAGATATAGTGATTTATATTTGGAATTGCAAAAATAGTTATTTTCATTGTCTATAAATTCCCCCAAAGTATCCAGGATGCATATTTCAACAAAACTCAGTAAGTTGAATAAAAGGTATAGCTCTGTTAGAAATTTTAGGTATTATAACTTTTAAAGATTTTCAGCATATCCTTCATGGGATGATGGAATGGTTAGAAAGAGGGTTATTTCTCTCATTAGTGTGTATCCTTCAAAATGATTGTGGAGCCTATTTGGTTTATGCATTAAGATGCTTTTTCAAGGAAGACCTTTGCACGCTTTCTCATTACTAATACAATGGCTTGCACAACTCATTGCTGGCATCCTATGCCCACTGATGCACAACACGGAGATTTGTCATGGCAGCTTCAACCCTTTCCTCCTGATGCTGCTATTTTGCTGCTGAAACTTCAAAATGTGAAGCAAAAAGTTATAATATCTCGAAATGCCTCTCAAGTTCTTTTCTGGTGCTGTACCTATACTCATGCGATCTCAGGCTTAACCTCTCTGAATCTCAGTTTCCTTATGTAAATTGGTAATGGCACTGGATACCTCATAGAATGCTGATGTTAGTTGCTGTCGAGTCAGGTGTGACTCATGGTAGCCCCCTGTGTGCAGAGTAGAACAGTGCTCCATAGGGTTTTTAATGCTGTTATCTTCCAGAAGCAGATCACCAGGCCTGTCTTCCCAGGCACTTCTGGGTGGGCTTGAACTACCAACCTTCTAGCTGCTAGTCAAGTGCTTAACTGTTTGTGACACCCAGAATAATAAAAATAAAAAAAAAACCATCCCAGAATAAAAAAAAAAAATGAAATAGGTTGGTAAAAGAGCTCTGAAAATTACAAAGGGCCATAAGAATGAAGATGCCATCATCACCACCACCATCCTTCTTCTCATCAAGCTACCCATGTTGAATACTGTCAGACTTTAAAAATGCTTTTTTTAAGAAAATTTGCTTCCTTTCTTACTTTATTTCTCTCTCTCTCTTTTTATAGGTCATACAAATTGAATTTATTTAATGTTTTCTAAATAATTTTGCATCTTTTTTTTTTTTTTACTGTACTTTAGACAAAGGTTTACAGAACAAACTAGTTTCTCATTAAACAGCTAGTACACATACTGTTTTATGACATTGGTTAACAACACCATGACATGTCAACACTCTTCCTTCTCGACCTTGGTTCCCTATTACCAGCTTTCCTGTTCCCTCCTGCTTTCTAGTCCTTGCCCCAGGGCTGGTGCACCCCTTTACACTCGTTTTGTTTTATGGGCCTGTCCAATCTATGGCTGAAGGTTGAACCTCAGGAGCGACTTCATTACTGAGCTGACAGTGTGTCTGGGGACCATACTCTCTGGGTTTCTCCAGTCTCTGTCAGGCCAGCAAGTCTGGTCTTTCTTTTTTAAAAACACTTTTGATGTGAAACCTGCACATGTTTTTTTACAACCAGATGCTCCAAACCAGCTTTTTCCCTAAGCGAAGTCCTACTCTAACACTCCCAACTATGGAATCCTCAGTGATCCCGCTGTAGTCCAGAACTTGTTAGGTTTGGCACTGCATGAACTAGCCTCAGGATGATTTTTTAAAAGAGAAAGTATGTCTCAAAATTATAATAAATAAAAATTTAACCAAGCTGTGGATAGTAGAAAGTTCCAGAGTAAGCTCTGGCTTTTGCAGCAAAATCTCAAAGAGCAGTAACTGATAAGCTTTCCATCTGTCTGAGTCGATTGTTTTTTAATATGAAACCACGGAATTCTCTGCATTCATTATTTTGAAAATGAATTAGACTCAATTAAGCAGTTGCTTTGACACTATGTGGCCTTACTCTTTTATAGACACGTTAGGTCTAGCCTGGTACTTGGTATTTTTTAATGCAAGATTCTCATAATCACTGTGTTGGCAAAAATTTTCACATGATTCTAATTGTAATTAATTAGATAATAATAAAAAATTTCACAGAGGCATGTTAAACATGATGGCTTTTTTTTTTTTTTTTTAGCCATCAGCATAATCAGAACATGTAATCGTCATTTAAGCTCCTTTCAAGGACTATTCCTGCAAACTCAAACCAAGTCTCTATCTCCGGATTCCTTTTTTTTTTCATTAGGTGTAATAAAATTTTACATATAGTAAAATTCACCCTCTGTAGTATGCAGTTCTGTGAGTTCTGACAAACATATACAATTCTGTAACCCCCACTACAATCAACATATAGAACAATTCCACCATCCCTCAAAATTATCCTATGACCCTTTTCGTCAATCCTTCCCTACACCCCAGCTCCAAACAGTCAAGGATTTGTTTTCTGTCCCTACAGTTTTTAATTGGCAAGAATGCCATATGTAGTCTTTTGAATATGGCTTCTTTGACTTAGCATATTGCATTTGAGATTCATTGAAATATTATCCAATGAGATTCATTACATATATCAGTAGTTCATTCTTTTTACTGTTGAGTAGGATTCCACTGTACAGATGTACTGGAGTTTGTTTATCCATTTCCTAGTTTGGTTGTTTCCACTTTCTAGAGGTTATGAATAGAGTTGCTATCAGTACTTGTTTTTGTATGAACATGGGTATTCATTTCATGTATAAGTAACTAGGAGTAAAATTGCTGTGTTGTATGGTAAACCAAGTTTAATTTTATAAGAAACTTCAAGTTGTTTTCCTACATGGCTGTACAATTTTGCAGTCTCACCAGCAATGTATGAGAGTTCCAATTTCTCTGCATCCTTGGTATTGTCAGAATTTTTTTTTTTTTAGCTATTTTATTAGGTCTGTAATGATACCTTTGAGTTCTGGGGTGGTACAAATAGTTAATGCATTCAGCACCTAACCAAAAGGCTGGAGGTTCGAGTCCACCCAAAGGGGCCTTGGAAGAAAGGCCTGGTGATCTATTTCTGAAAAATCAGCCTTTGAAAACCCTGTGGAGCACAGTTCTACTCTAACACACATCGGGTTTCTATGGGTCCAAATTGACTGAAACTAGTCCTGATAATGGTTTCAATTTGCATTTCCCTAAAGACTAATGATGTTCAACATCTTTTCATGTGTTTAATTGCAGATCTTTTGTTTAGCAGCCAAGCTCCTAACCACTGTGCCAACAGAGCTCCAAAAGACTACAGCCTTGGGAAGCCTATGGGGCAGCTCTACTCTGTCCTGTAGTGCCACAGTGAGTTGGAATCAACTCGATGGCAGTAGGTTTATATATCATCTTTGGTGAAGTGACTGTTTAAATCTTTTACCCATTTTTTAATTAGCTATTTGTTTTTTATAGAGTTTTAAAAATATATTCTGATACAAGTTATTTATTAGATACGTGTTTTGCAAATAGTTTCTTGAGTCCGTGGCTTGTGTTTTCAGTTTCTTAGCAGTGTCATTTAGACAGCAGAAGTTCTTAAATTTTATAAAATCCAATTTTTTTTCCTTTTATGGATCATACTTTTTCTGCTATATCTAAGAACGCTTCGCCTAAGCCAAGATTGCAAAAAAAAATTTCCTATGTTTGGGTTGTTTCTAAAAGTTTTATAGTTTTTAGTATCACATTTAGATCTATGATCTATTTGGTGTTAATTTGCTACAGTGGGTGAAATCTGGATCAAAGTACATGTTTTGGTATAGGTATATTAATTATTCCAGCACCATTTGTTGAAATGATTATCTTTTCTTCGTTAATTGACCTTGCACCTTTGTTGAAAAATCAGTAGACCATATTAAAGGTTGGTGGCTTGAACCCACCCAATGGCTCCACAGAAGAAAGCCTTGGTGATCTACTTGTATAAAGATTATAGCCCAGAAAACTCCGTGGAGCAATTCTATTCTGTAACACATGGAGTTGCCATGAGCTGGAATCACCTCGATGACATAGGATTGGTTTGGTTTTGGTCTTGACTAATGCAACTTTATAGTAAGTCTGGAAACCAGGTAGTATGAGTCCTCCAACTTTATTCTTTTTTGGTCGAACTGTTTTAGCTATTCTAGTTCCTTTGGATTTGCATATAAATTTTAGGTTTAGTCTGTTAAATTCAACGACAACAAAAAAATTCCTGCTGAGATTTTTATTGTAATTGTATTAACTCTGTGTATCAATTTTTGAAGAATCAACATCTTAAATAATATTGAGTCTTTTAATTCATGAACATGATTTATCTCTCCATTTATCTAGGTCTTCAATTTCTTTTATCAACTTGTGATAGTTATCAATATATAAACACTGCACAGATTTTGTGAAGTTTAGATTTAAAATAGTTATTTTTATGTGTATGGCATTGTAAATGGTACTTTTAAGTTTCAATTTCCAATTGATCATTACCAGCATATAGCAACAGAATTAATTTTGCAAATTGACTCCTTTGCAACCTGCTAGCAACAAAAGGAGAGAAAGTAAAGAAAATATTCAGCAAATGCTTTGGGTTTCAAAACAGAGAAAAATCACATTTAGAAAGCCTTCCCCAATAAGACTGAGAAAATTTAGAATATCCTCAAAACAGTATTTTCAGATTGTCTGTGATATTTTAAACTCTCAAACGACAAGTGTGTTTTATAACTTCCGTGCATGATTAAATGTGGGAAACTTGGTGAATATTATTAATCAGTTATATTAAGTTCTAAGATACAGTAAATATTTCTGTGAGGATAGACGAAGAAAATAAATTATACCTTCCCGAGCACCGTCAGCTGCTGAACCAAAAGATGGGCACTTTCAGTCTTCCCAGCACCACTTTCTCCAGAAATAACGATGCACTGTACAGTAAGAGAAAGGAGCTGTGAGAAGACTCTATCCTTACAAGATTCAGCTGACACATGAGAAACTAAAAGGGAAATCTCTGAGAGTGTGAGACTCTCCTTACCTGATCTGAATTATATGTAACCATAGACTGGTACCCTAAGTCAGCCACTGCAAAAATGTGAGGAGGATTGGCAGTTCTCTTGGCTCCAGTATATACTTTGGAATGCTAAAAGTTAAAACAAACAAAAAACAACGTTTTGTAGGGCGCAGCTTTTTCTTTTTTAAAGACTTAAATCCCGGATTATTTATAGAGATAGCTCTAATTTTAAAACAAAACATAAATCAAAATACAGTTTCATACCACTAAAACATTATTATAAGCACGTTATATAATACACAAAAAAACATGCACAAATCTTGCCTAATTACGTAAAATAAAAGCCTCACATAAAACAACCTATAAATATGATATGACATAATAATGCAATAGGACTCTGACAGTGGTGTTTAAAAGATTCTGTAAATCAACTGTAAAGCAGAACATAAAATTTCAAAATATTAGTATTTCTTTAAATAAAGACACTCATAAATAAGATTATCAGATATCCTTTTGTTGACTACTCCTTAAATATAACAGTTTCTGACACACGACCATCACTTTTTTCCTTTCACATCATTTAATATAAATTCTCTCACTTGATTTGTCCAGAATCACACAGTTAATTGATAGAATTTGCACTATGCCCTATATCTTCTGTAACTTAAATCAACATTCATAAAATTATCATTATTCTTATAGAATTTAGGTTGGCAGAAGATAACAGCATTATTTTTCCATATAAAAATAACTATTAGGCACAGTATTAAATAATAATTTTCTAGAGTACACAAATTTCTATAAAAGAATGGGTTCAATTAAAAAGAAAAAAAACAACCTCATGTAATTTCAGAATACCATTCTATATTTAAATCATTGTTGTTGTTGTTAGGTGTCATTGAGTCAGTTCTGACTCATAGTGACCCTACTTAGAACAGAATGAAACACTGTCCGGTCCTGCGCCATCCTCACAATCATTGCTAGGCTTGAGCCCCTTGTTGGAGCCACTGTGTCAATCCATCTCATAGAGGGTCTTCCTCTTTTCGCTGGCCCTCTGCTTTACCAGGCGTGATGTCCTTCTTCAGGGACTGGTCCCTCCTGATAACATGTCCAAAGTATGTGGGAGGTAGTCCTGCCATCCTTGCTTCTAGGGAGCATTCTACCATATATTTACATCATTAGGGGATAAATAATGGATAACTATACATTCATAGGCACCCTGGTGGTGCAGTGGTTAAGAGCTTGGCTGCTAACCAAATGGTTGGCAGTTGGAATCCACCAGCCGCTACTTGGAAACCCTATGGGCAGTTCTACTCTGTCCTATAGGGTTGCTATGAGTTGGATCAACTCAATGGCAGTTGGTTTGGATACATTCATATTCATAAAATATACATTGCCTGATATTAATGAAGCTGGTCAATACGTCAAAGGAAGTTTTTTAACTCATAACAAATTTTACAGTCATAAGTATGTATTATGGTATTAGGACTGGAAGAAGATTAACAACCTGCAATGAGCAGATGACACAAACTTGCTTGCTGAACATGAAAAGGACTTGAAGCACTTATTGATGAAAATCAAAGACTATGCTTTCAGTATGGATTACATCTCAACACAAAGAAAACAGAAATTCTCACACTGGACCAACAAGCAACATCACGATAAATGGAGAAAATACTGAAGTTGTCAAGGATTTCATTTTACCTGGATCCACAATCAACGTCCATGGAAGCAGCAGTCAAAAAATCAAATGACATACTGCATTGGGCAAATGGGTTGCAAAAACCTCTTTAAAGTGTTACAAAGCAAAGATGTCACTTTGAGGGCCAAGGTGTGCCTAACCTAAGCCATGGTGTTTTCAACTGCCTCATATGCATGTGAAAGCTGGACAATGAATAAGGAAGATGGAAGAAGAATTGATGCCTTTGAATTATGGTGTTGGCAAAGAACACTGAATATACCAGGGACTGCCAAAAGAACAAACAAATCTGTCTTGGAAGAAGTACAACAAGAATGCTCCTTAGAAGCAAGAATGATGAGACTTCATCTCACATACTTTGGACATGTTATCAGGAGGGACCAATCCCTAGAGAAGGACATCATACTTGGTAAAGCAAAGGGTCAGCAAAAAAGAGGAAGACCCTCAATGAGATGGATTGACACAGTGGCTACAACAATGGGCTCAAGCATAACAACAATCATGAGGATGGCTCAGGACTGGGCAGTGTTGTGTTCTGTTCTAAGTAGGGTTGCTATGAGTCTGAACTCACTTGACAGCATCTAACAATAACAACCTACACACACACACACACACACAAACACACACACACACACATGCATGTTAAATATTAACTACAAATTAATGGCCAGTGTGCCAGGTGCAAAAACCTTTCCTAGAACAAATAAATCAAAATAACCATTGGTGCCAGGTACAAACCTGGATGGAACAATAAGGAGTTTTCAAAGTATTCTAATTTCAGGAATTTTCTCCAAAAGACAACATGACATGTTTCTGACTCATCATACCAGACATAACCAACTTTCATCAGGCAAGTATAAATATGGAACCAATAACCAATAAACTCTCCCATACTTGTTGAGAGGCAGACATTAAATATACACATATTTTAGGCATCTGTTTAGTGATATAATGGAGCCCTGGTAGTGCAGTGGTTAAGAGTTCGGCTGCTAACCAACAGGTGGACAGTTTGAATCCATCAGCTGCTCCTTGGAAACCTTATGGGGCAGTTCTGCTCTGTCCTATGGGGTGGCTATGAGAAGGACTAGACAACAGCAGGGGTTAGTGACAGGATATATAGCATAGTTAGCAGTCACTGGAGGTAAGCTGACATTCTGCCATATGCTTTTGGAAAATTAAAAAGATCACAAACTACCTCCAGATTGACTTCATCTTCTATTTCTTTCCTCTAAATTCTTTGTTAAATAATAAAATAAATGATAAAACTGAAAGTTATTATGCAATGTTTTAACAATAATTATACAACTGTTTCTTCAAAGTACTGGATGAAATTTTCATTGGCATCACTGAAATACATTTAAGTATCTGAATAATATAATTATTTGCACAAAGTAACAGAATGCAAGCCGCGTCACATACCTTTGTGGAATAAAGACCCAGACTCTGAAAGGGGTTGAGGGCAATCAGTATATCTCCCACATAGATATAGATTTGATCTCTGGCATAACACTTCTCAAGTTGCTCTGAGACTGTATTCTACAATACAATAAAAAGAATTTCTCTCTTAAAAATCATTTGTGATCAACTACAGTGAAAGAAGCAAACAATAATAAATAAAACATCTAGAGTCTGGACCAAAGATTAGAAAGAAATAGACATGTTGCTACAAAGAAGTGTAATATCGGGTCTATAACTCCCCTTTAACCTGACAGGCATTTTCTTTGGTTTCAAGAGCCATAGTAGATGTCATTCTTACTTGAGTTTTCTGAAGAAGACACTATATATTACGGGGATGATATATAATGCTTTCAAGGAAATACGTAAATGTAATAGATGAAGAGAGAAAACACTAGAAATCGGGAGGTAAACACAGTAACATAACTTTACTCCAAATGAAGGTTATTCAATGACACTGTGGAATGTCCCATCCCTTTGTTAAGACATTTGTCTTTCAGAGGCAGAGTGAAAAATTCAGAGAAGTAACTTTCCTACTTGGTAAATCATATGAGTACATGGACTCAATTTAAATAGTGTTAGAAATCATAAATGATGATCCTCATACATGATGATAGCATAGGACACAAGGAGAGGAGCAGAAAATCTCGGGCTAGAAAAGTGACAAAAAATAAAACACAGACAACAAAACACACTAGCCCAGTGTTTAATATATAGGTCTGCAACATAATTTGTGAAACCTTCCTTCACAGCCACCAGCTTAAGAATTCACATCATTGAAAAATTAAATACTTAAGGATTCAAAAAGGTGCTGGCAACCCCTGACTTGCAAATGCTATTCGATTTCAAGATGTTTGGTATTCTCAAGAGATACTCCTTTGAGGAAGTACTTCAGCTGTTTATGAAACCCTAAATTTACCGAACTACTTCTTTTCAGAACGTGTCTCCTGATTTGATGCCTTGCTCAGCAAAATGCTCAGGCCTGTATCAGAAGTATTAGCAAATAACAGGCTGTTGGTCAGGCAGGATAGAAGCCCCAGGCCTTTTAATAAAAAGGGGCTGCTTATTTCTCTAATGATATAATTACCTGGAATAAAGAGGAGTGGGGGTCACTATGGGCACGAATTGATGCCAATAGGCTTTGTTTTTGTTTTGGTTTGAGGGGTAATTCAATGTCTTGGATGTGCACCTTCACAAAGATGTTTGAAATGTTTCTGAGATAAGCACTATATTGAGATAAAATTTCTAAGCAGAATTCAATGCCCTAAAAGGTAAGCTCTGTGAGAGCAGCAGCTTTGTGATCCCATACAGGGCACCATGGGCCATGGTAACAGACGGGCTCTTCAGAGTTTCTTAGGGGCCCCTGGATATGAGTAATGGAAGCTGGGACAGGAGAGGAAAAATGAGGGAGCATGCCACAGTACAGGTGTAGGAGGCTGACTGGTTCTTGAATGCTGTAAATCACCCCTTTGAGATTCCCAGAAATAATTCAGGGGAAGAAGGGTCTCTGACCTAGCAACCCAAGCTAGTGGGAACTCACACTTTCGTAGTTTTGAGCATCAACAAATTAAGATAAGAAAAAAGGTAAAAACTGACACCAGGCTGGAGAGGTCTGGAAATTGGAGTTGTATGTATTAAACCTGAAGAGATGAGAGGTAATCAGGACAGTAAGGGACAAAGAAAGCAAGAGAATTACATTTGCTATCTGAAGACTATTTTCTACCTCAATCCCCTGCCCACACCACTTCTGTTAAAAAAAAAAAAAAAATCTAGAATGTCTACATTCAATTAATTAAATTTAATTAATTAAATTTCTTACCTCATCCAAAACTTCTAGAGTTGCTAAATCATCTACATCCTTCACACTGGAAATTAGAGATCTGTTGAAATTATTTTTCTTGGTATGAATACGTTCATGTCTGTGGAGCAAAACAAAAGGAAAAACCCTTTCTGATTTAAGAACTTATAAATGATCATAATGGAAGTGACTTTTAGATACATATGAGACTGAACGGGGTTTACTAAATTCAGTGATAAAATTTACCAGACAATACCCCAATATATTTCATCTTTGCTGTGTTTTCTCCTCTTTATTAGAAAGACTCAACATATCAAACAAACTTCCTGGATGCTTACACAAGGCTATAAAAAAAAAAAAAAAAAGCTCTACCAAAAACTGTCCAAAGTTGGACATATATAAAAATTACTTTAAGCTTCCCCTAAATTCCAATGTGCAATTTAATCTGTTATGTAGTGGTGACTCTTAAAGATTTGAGTTCAGTACATTTTCAATTTTGTTTTTTTTTTTTAGTGATAGACCATTGGTGGTCAACGATTGGTGACTTTTAAAACTATTACTCAACAAAATTTAACAGGAACACAAAATAAACACAGTGTGCATTTTCAGAGGGTTAAATGCATGCATAAAATTGATTTCAGGTGATAGGAAGTTTATTTTCAAAGTAAAACATTTCAGGAACTTTCAAAAACAGCACAAGGACCTTGATTTAACACGAAGATTGGAGAAGTTGCTGAGATAAATACAATGGTTTGTTTAAACTTCTCTGGGTATGAAATTATCATCTGCTCTATTTTGAGGTGAACTGCATGTTCAGCCTTTATTTTTGGATATACTTAAAAGCAATTGAATTTGTCCATTGGTGAAATGAGAAGGAATAAATAGGGTATGAGGGTTCATAAGGATCCTATCACTCCCTCAGAGAACTCTAACGGCTTCCCATTGCCTAGAGAATTAAGTCACTATTGATAAACTGTCCCTGCCCCTATGTAAGGCCAATCCCTTTTCTGTTCCCTAGATTCTGTCCCCTATCACTGACTCAAGGACATCACCTCTGCTGGTTCCTCTCTCACTCTTACATTATTCATTTTTCACTCTCAACTGTTATTATCACCATCTCAAACAACAACAATCTATTCTCCCTGACTTGCAGTTTTTTCCCACTTCCTATCTCATTTCTTTGCTTTATAGCAAAAATCCCCAAAAGAATTGTTTATACTCAATTTATTCCATTTTTCTCCATCCATTAAGAAAACCCATTCCAATCAGTCTGTCATTTTCACACTCCATGGAAACAGTTTTTGTTTGGGACACTAATGACCTTCGGATCGCTAAACCCAATGCTCGATTCTAACTCCTCCTTTTACTTAATTTACCAGCAGAATTTAACACAATCCTTCCTGAATATATTTGTCTTGGTTTCCTGTACACCTCTCTTGATTCTCTCCTACCTCACTCGCCTCTCTGAGTATTTTCCTTCTGGTTCCTCATCTGTTGTTGCTAGCTGGCATCAAGTTGGCCCCCAACTCATAGCGACCCCATGCACAATGGGATTGGACCCTTGTGATTTATACGGCTTTCATTGGCTGATTTTTTCAGACTACTAGGCCTTTCTTGCAAGTCTGCACTGAGATCTGTTCAGCATCACAGCAACATGCAAACCATCACTGACAGACAGGTAGTGGCTGTGTATGAGTTGCGCTGGCCAGGAATCAAACCCAGGTCTCCTGCATAGAAGTCAAGAATTCTACTACTGAATCACCAATGCCCCTTCCTATTCATCTAACACTCACAGTCTGCGGTGCCCCAAGCTTTAGTCCTTGGAGCTGTTTTCTTTACTGTCTGCGTTAACTTCCTGATTTCACAGCTTTAAATAACTGTTGTGCACTGACAGCTCTGCTGAACTCCAGACTTATGCATCCAACTGCTTACTTGACACTTGGGAGTCTAGTGGGCAGATTTAACACATCCCAAGCCATGCTCCTGAATATACCAGTCCCCAAATGCTCCTCCCCATGACTGCCTATCTCGGCAAACGATTTCTCCATTCTTTTGATTGTTTAGCACAAAATCCTTAGAGTCATCCTTGGCTTTTCTCTTTTTCTCACACCCTTTTTTTATTAATCTATCATCCAATCTATCAATAGCTCCCATCAGCTCTATCATCAAATTATCTCTAGAACCAAACATTTCTCACTACCACCACCTCCACCGCATCTCATCTGGCTTACTGCAATAGCCTCCCAAGTAGGTTCCCTGCTGCTGCCTTTGCCTTCTGACACTCTTCTCCACATAGCAGCCAGGAGGGTATTTTAAAAAACCGGTCAGATCATGTCACTACTCTGCTCAGGATTTCTGATCTCTTACCATTGTTACCCGGAGCAATATCTAAAGCCTTCCCATGGCCTACAGGCCCTATAATGATCTGTACTTCTGCCTGCACCCCTACCACCCTCATTAGTTTTCTGACATGATTCCTTTCTACCATCCCCTTCGGTCACTTCTTTACAACCACATTGGCTTCCTTACTGTTTCCTAAACATGTTAAGCAGACGCCTACCTCAAGGCCTTTGCACTTACTGTTCCGTCTCACTGAAAACGCCGTTTTCCCTGATGTCTGTAAAGCTCCTTCTCACTTCTTACAGGACTCTTTTCAAATTATACTGATCAGAGTTCTTTCCTAGTCAACCCACGTGAAATAGCACCTTCTTCTCTCTGGAACTTTCCATTGTCCTTTTCTGGCACTATTTTTATCCACTGCCCTTATTAATAACTAACTCTCCCTCTATACACACACATATACATATATACACATACCGCTCTACTGTCTGGCTCCTCCCACTAGATTTTAAGCTCTTTGAGACAGAGTACCTGTATTTCTGACTGTTGTATCCACAGCATCTATAACAGTGGACCTGGCATGTACTTGGCACTCAGTAAATGTCTGCTGAATGAATGGATAAAGGAAGCTTCTTGTTCTGACATTCAAGGCCTTCCACAATATTATTCCAGTTTGTCTTTCCAAAGTTATTTTCCACAAAATCTTTTCACATTTTAGTTTAATTGAACTTGTTCCTGCTTCCTATGTATTCTTTGTGCTTCTTCCAATTTGTCCTTCTGTTTTTCTTCTCTCCTCAGTCCCATCTGTGTGCTGAATCTTTATTCATTTCTCATAGTCTACCTCAAATGTCACATCTTTCAACCCCTACTGCACAATTCTATACACTTCTCAGGACAAAGCACTTAGTTACCTCACTTCAGGCATTCAGATGTGCACTGGTCTTATTCCCTTTACTAGACTGCAAAGTTCTCAAGTGCTATGCTCCCATTTGAAATCACTTCCTAATTAGATTCCTCCATAATAATTTTTGTACCATGTACAGAAATTTATAATTATACATTTATTTGTGTGGATAATTTACTCAGTATTTGAATCCCTTAGTAGAATGTAAGCTCCAAGAAGAGTGAGGTTATGTGCTTTAGATCACTAGTGTATCCCAGAAACAAGCAGATTATTGAGAACATAGTAGGTCCTCACTAAGTATTCGATGAATGAATGAGTGAATGCCTATCTCCCCCCAGTTCCTGGTACAGGACTTGCACATGTTTGGTCTCCACATTTGTTAGATTCAACAGATGCAGTTTTACTCATCCTCCTATTTCTAGAGAGATCCATCTAAACATAATCATTTTAATATATTCTTTTTATGAAAATACTGAAAGAAGCCCATTTAGCTTAAGTGAAGAGACCTGAATTTTTCATCTGTGTTTTATGGGCCTACTTGGCAAATAAGGACTGTTCCTGGACAACGACCAGAGTAGACGGTGGTTGAAGATTAGGGGGATCAATATTTGGTTGGCTAGTAACATCACTCTTCCACACCGATGATTCATCCTCCACCATGTGTTTGGTATTATCTTTCAAAAACTTAGACAAGATTTTGTCATTGTGCTACTTACAAACTCAGGTGGCTCCCCATTTTTCACAGGACAAATTAAACATTTATTGTCATGGTATCCATGGACCTTCACAATCTTGCCTCAAACAACCTTTCTAGCATCATCATCAACAATCCATTATCTGCGTACAGACCATTCCCCAATATGCCAATATTTTCAAGGCTCTGTACTTTGTTCATTGTGTTTTCTCTGTGCCACCAGGGTTTCCGAATATATATATATATATATATATATATACACTTTGTTGTTAGGTGCCGTCGAGTGGGTTCTGACTCATAGCGGCCCTATGCACAACAGAACAAAACACTGCCCAGTCCTGAGCCATTCTCACAATCGTTGTTATGCTTGAGCTCATTGTTGTAGCTTGTGTCAATCCACCTCCTTGAGGGTCTTCCTCTTTTCCACTGACCTTGTACTCTGCCAAGCATGATATCCTTCCCCAGGGACTGATCCCTCCGGACAACATGTCCAAAGTATGTAAGACGCAGTTTCGCCATCCTTGCCTCTACAGAGCATTCTGGCTGTACTTCTAAGACAGATGTGTTCATTCTTTTGGCAGTCCATAGTATATTCAATGTTCTTCACCAACACTGCAATTCAAAGGCGTCAATTCTTCTTTGGTCTTCCTTATTCATTGTCCAGCTGTCACATGCATATGATGCAACTGAAAATACCATGGCTTGGGTCAGGTGCACCTTAGTCTTCAAGGTGACATCCTTGCTCTTCAACACTTTGAAGAGGTCCTTTGCAGCACATTTACCCAATGCAATGCATCTTTTGATTTCTTGACTGCTGCTTCCATGGCTGTTGATTGTGGATCCAAGTAAAATGAAATCCTTGACAACTTCAATCTTTTCTCCATTTATCATGATGTTGCTCATTGGTTCAGTTGTGAGAATTTTTGTTTTCTTTATGTTGAGGTGTAATCCATACTGAAGGCTATGGTCTTTGATCTTCATTAGTAAGTCCTTCAAGTCCTCTTCACTTTCAGCAAGCAAGGTTGTGTCATCTGCATAACGCAGGTTGTTAATGAGTCCTCCTCCAATCCTGATGCCCTGTTCTTGTTCATATAGTCCAGCTTCTCGGATTATTTGTTCAGCATACAGATTGAATAGGTATGGTGAAAGAATACAACCCTGACACACACCTTTCCTGACTTTAAACCAATCAGTATCCCCTCGTTCTGTCCGAACAACCACCTCTTGATCTACGTAAAGGTTCCTCATGAGCACAATTAAGTGTTCTGGAATTCCCAATCTTCACAACATTATCCACAGTTTGTTATGATCCACACAGTTGAATGCCTTTGCATAGTCAATAAAACACAGGTAAACATCCTTCTGGTAGTCTCTGCTTTCAGCCAGGATCCATCTAACATCTGCAATGATATCCCCTGTTCCACGTCCTCTTCTGAAACCAGCCTGAATTTCTGGCAGTTCCCTGTCGATATACTGCTGCAGCCATTTTTGAATGATCTTCAGCAAATTTTGCTTGTGTGTGATATTAATGATATAATTTCCACATTTGGTTGGATCACCTTTCTTGGGGATAGGCATAAATATGAATCTGTTCCAGTCAGTTGGCCAGGAAGCTGTCTTCCATATTTCTTGACATAGATGAGTGAGCACCTCCAGTGCTGCATCTGTTTGTTGAAACATCTCAATTGATATTCCATCAATTCCTGGTGCCTTGTTTTTCACCAATGCCTTCAGAGCAGCTTGGACTTCTTCCTTCAGTACCATCAGTTCCTGATCATATGCCACCTCGTGAAATGGTTGAACATCAACTAATTTCTTCTGGTATAACAACTCTGTGTATTCCTTCCATCTTCTTTTGATGCTTCCTGTGTCGTTTAATATTTTCCCCATAGAATCCTTCACTATTGCAACTCAAGGCTTGAATTTTTTTTTTTTTTTCAGTTCTTTCAGCTTGAGAAAGGCCGAGTATGTTCTTCCCTTTTGGTTTTCCATCTCCAGCTCTTTGAACATGTCATTATAATACTTTATTTTGTCTTCTTGAGACGCCCTTTGAAATCTTCTGTTCAGTTCTTTTACTTCATCAATTCTTCCTTTTGCTTTAGCTGCTCGACGTTCTACAGCAAGTTTCAGAGTCTCCCCTGACATCCATCTTGGTCTTTTCTTTCTTTCCTGTCTTTTCAATGACCTCTTGCTTTCTTCATGGATGATGTCCTTGACGTCATTCCACAACTCACCTGGTCTTCAGTCACTGGTGTTCAATGCATCAAATCTATTTTTCAGATGGTCTCTAAATTCAGGTGGGATATACTCAAGGTCATATTTTGGCTCTCGTGGACTTGCTCTGATTTTCTTCAGTTACAGCTTGAACTCGCATATGAGCAATTGATGGTCTGTTCCACAGTTGGCCCCTGGCCTTGTTCTGACTGATGATATTGAGCTTTTCCATTGTCTCTTTCCACAGATGTAGTCAATTTGATTTCTGTGTGTTCCGTCTGGCGAGGTCCATGTGTATAGTCACCATTTATATTGGTGAAAGAAGGTATTTGCAATGAGGAAGTCATTGGTGTTGCAAAATTCTATCAATCTCTGGCACCGTTTCTATCACCAAGGCCATATTTTCCAACTACTGATTCCTCTTCTTTGTTTTCAATTTTTGTATTCCAATCGCCAGTAATTATCAATGCATTTTGATTCCATGTTCAATCAATTTCCGACTGCAGCAGCTGATAAAAATCTTCTATTTCTTCATCTTTGGCCCTAGTGGTTGGTGCGTAAATTTGAATAATAGTCGTATTAACTGGTCTTCCTTGTAGACATATGGATATTATCCTATCACTGACAGAGTTGTACTTCAGGATACATCTTGAAACATTCTTTTTGATGATGAATGCAACACCATTCCTCTTTGAGTTGTCATTCCCAGCATAGTAGGCTATATGATTGTCTGATTCAAAATGGCCAATACCAGTCCATTTCAGCTCACTAATGCCTAGGATATCGATGTTTATGTGTTCCATTTCATTTTTGAGGATTTCTAATTTTCCTAGATTCATACTTCGTACATTCCAGGTTCCGATTATTAATGGATGTTTGCAGCTATTTATTCTCATTTTGAGTTATGCCACATCAGCAAACGAAGGTCCTGAAATCTTGACTCCATCCACATCATTAAGGTCGACTCTACTTTGAAGAGGCAGCTCTTCTCCAGTCATCTTTTGAGTGCCTTCCAACCTGGGAGGCTCACCATCCAGCACTGTATCAGACAATGTTCCACTGCTATTCATAAGGTTTTCACTGGCTAATGCTTTTCAGAACTAGACTGCTCAGTCCTTCTTCCTAGTCTGTCTTAGTCAGGAAGCTCAGCTGAAACCTGTCCTCCATGGGTGACCCTGGTGGTATCTGAATACTGGTGGCATAGCTTCCAGCATCACAGCAACATGCAAGCCCCCACAGTACGACAAACTGACATGTGGGGAATATATAAATATATATCACAATACGTATAATTCCCAACTTTTTTTTTTACATGTACAATTCAGTGACACCAGTTACATAATTCCTATTGTGCAAAGGTCACCATATCTGCTGCCAAGTTTTTCATCATCATAAACAGACACTCTCTGCTTCTGAAACAATGACTCTGCCTTCCTCCCTCCCTCCTTCCCACCTCTGGTAACCACTGATAAACATTAGTCTCCATACATTTGTCTATTCTAGATGTTTCACGTAAGTGGAATCATACATTTGTCCTTTTGTGACTGATTTACTTCACTCATAATGTTTTCAAGGTTTATCCATGTTTGTTTCTTTTTTATGGCTGAGCAATACTCCATTGTTTAGATATACCACATTTTGCTTCTCCATTCATCTGTTGATGAATAATTTGGTTGTTTCCACTTTTTGGCTATTGTGAATAGTGCTGCAATGAACATAGGTGTACATGTGCCTGTTTGTATCACTGCTTTCAAGTGTCTTGGGTATACACCTAGGAGTGGAATTACTGGGTCACATGGTAGTTAGTTCTATGTTCAACTTTTTAAGGGACCACAAAACTCATTCTCAGTTGTACCATTTTGCATTCCCACCAGCAATGGATGAGGGTTTGGTTCCAATTTTTCCAAACCCTCATCAACATTTATTGCTTTCAATTTTTTCAGATCTCAGCCACCTGTGATGTGGTATCTCATTGTGGTTTTGATTTGCCTCTCAGTGGCTAATAATCTTGGGCATCTTTTTATGTGCTTGTTGGCCATCTGCATATCTTCTTTGGTGAAACATTTTTATTCAACTCTTTTGGCAATCTTTCTACTGATAAGCCAACTCAGGCTCTAAACCTGCCTGACTGCTCATCTTTCTCACTTCTTATCACAATAAACTTTCATATTCACAGAATTCTATGATTCAGATTCTTAATGGAAAATATGACGTCTAGTTTTTTATATGTACCCAACTCTGGAGAAGCTATCAAGTTGATATCTGATGGGGAAAAGAGTATGTGTGGAAGTCTAGAGGCATGAGACAGCACATTATAGCCGAGGACTCAGGCAGGGCCCTGCAGCTGAAATACCTAGAAGGAGAGTTGGACAAGGTGAGGCTGGAAGGTCAAGTAGAGCCAGGACATGCAGGGCCTTGTAAGCCATATTCAAGATTCTTCATTCTAAGTCCAATGCGAAGCCAAAGAAAGATTTTAATCAAGGGGTAGAATACGGTTAAAAATAAAGAGTGGAGCAGCATATTCTAATAAAGAAAAAATCATTTGCCTATACTCTAAAAATAAACATCATTACTAAGTGAAGACAGCTAAGAAAGACTAAAATTCTAGTAGTGAATGGTTTATAAATTAGGGTCATGTATTCTAAGAACATGTCATATGGTAAGTGTGGCATTTCAAATTAGTGGGGAAAGAAAAGCAATATACAAAAAATTGTGCTGGAACAGCTGGTTAAAAATTTAGGAATTGTGTACTTTATGTAAAAATGAATTGGGGATGGATAGAAGCATTTATAGAGTAAATATGTATTCATAAAATTTCTAGGAGAAAATGCAGACTACTCGTGTGATAAGAGGGTAGACACGGAATTTGTAAGTATGATAAGATAGAAAAGAAGGAAAAAATGAATTAATTTGCCTAGATAATATTTTTAATATTAGTACACCAAAAATACAAAAGACAAAGTAGGAATATTTGAAATATGTATGATGGACAATGGGTTAACATGTTTACTATATAAAGAACTCTTTAAACTCAATAAAAAGAACACTGAAAGTGAGATACATGGAATTAGGATGGCAATCTTATATTGAACAGAAATTCTAGGCTTGTTCTATTTTGATTTAGGGAGGTGAGTTTTTCCATGGGGGAAAATAAAAAACCTTTTCTTCTATCATTACCATCATTTTATAAAAGGACATTTTATCACCAAAAAATGTAGGAAGGTAATAATCTTTCCTAATCAATGACTTCCAAATTCTTGAATCACACCATCTCTATTCCTTCTTCCAATCTTCGAAGTCCTTAGTTGGCTGCCCTAATGGGTGTGATAACTTTGTGTTTTGATAGGGTATATTGCCAGGGAATGGATAAGTGCTTCATTCTAAAGAGAGATTCCAGACTTATTTTCCATGACTTTGAGAAACTACCTTTAACCTTTGATGAAGAATTTATCAGGGCAGCGGTGAAGATGCTCAGCGCTGCTCTAGAGTCTGGTACCACTATGGAGGTTTCTCTCTAACTAAAAGGTGTAGGAACTCAGGGAGAATGGGCATGGCCATGCAGGTAGCAATGGTGGCTATAAAGTCAGGGAGGGCTGTTGGATCAACTGGTAAACTATTAGTGAAGTATATTCCAAAGTGTTACATGGAAAATCAAAAGTTATTTCTGAAGCTTTATAAATCCTTTGCTTTGTTTAGATCACAGTTTTAATAATACCGAAGTATATAAAAAAAAAATTTTTTTTTATATAAAAAAACCTTTTTTTTTTATATAGCAGTTAAGACCACAAGCGTTAGAATCAGAATGCTCAGATCAAACAATAAGACAGATTTTGTAAGAATAAAATGAATCATTTCATGTAAAATGCTTAATTAGAACCAACCAACCAACCCATTGCTGTCAAGTCGATTTCGACTCATAGCAACCCTAAAGGACAGAGTAGAACTGCCTCATAGGGTTTCCAAGGAACGCCTGATGGATTCGAACTGCTGCCCTTTTCGTTAGTAGTCATAACTCATAACCAGTATGCCCCCAGGGTTTCCTTAATTAGAACAGGCACATGGAAGTGCCCACTAAAGCCAATATTGGCAGTTGTTATTGCAATTGTGGCATTGGGCAAGTAACTTCAGCTGCTTTTTCAGATACAAAATAGGAATAATAATAGCTGAGGTTGTTGTGAGGTTAAATTCTGCAATACACGTAAAATGATTCATTCAGGGCCTGCTATGCTTAATACATTTTAGCTATCACTGTTACTACTTTGATGGTCACGCGTTCGCTCCTCATTTAGTTTAGTTGCCTTCACTCTCTTCTTGTACCACAGTTGACCCCTCTAGCTTCAGCAAACCTGAACTGTAAATTTATGACACTGGCTTCAACATAAACACAGCAAGAAATAAGAGGAATCTGGACACATTCCTTCCCACTGTTTGAAAAACAAATCAAAGCCCAAGCCTTGCTGATGGAGGATTCACAAACATCTCTGTTTTTGGAGGGTATCATTTTACTGTTAAATCTATGTGCTCCGATAGCTATCTGTCAGCAGGAGTCATGCATTATATCAGGCACTAGCAAACAAGGCCAAGAACTCTTCTTTATTTCTTCCCCCATTCTTACTGCAAGGAGTCCTGGTAACACAATGGTTAAACACTGAAGGAGCCCTGGTAACACAATGGTTAAACACTAGGCTAAATGAAAGGGTGGTGGTTTAAACCCACCCAGAGGCTCTGCAGGAGAATGACTTAGCACTATGCTCCCATAAAGACTATAGCCAAGAAAACCCTATAGGGTAGTTCGACTCAGTCACAGGGGTTACTATGAGTTGAAATCGACCCAGTGGCAACAACACTCGTACTGCGGTTTTCAAGGCTGATTTTAAAGGTAACAGCTGACGCTTAGTTACATGCTGGAGGACGTGGTGTTAGGTACATCTTGGCCTGCGTGCACTTCCCTCCTTTTTCTTTCTGATTCAGGGGTGAGTTCTGCTGCCCAGCCAGTGTAGCTGGAGAAGCCCCCTGGGCACTGGAACTGTCTATTGTATTTCTCCTCACACCTGTATTCTATACCACCATTCACTGCTGAAGAGGAATATTAGCCGGTGGTTGCTCTGGGAAGCACAGTCAGCATTGCTGTCACTTGGTTTGGCCTTAAACATCATGGAGACTGAGAGGCAAAAGGTCAGATATAGCAGTCCCCAGAAACCAGCCCAAGTGGATGACTCCAGTTTATAGCCTTTCAAGTGGCATGGTTAGTTTCATCAATGATACTGTTGTTCAGCTTTAAAAGTAGCCTTGTATTTAAAGAGCGACACAATTGACAATATAGGAAATCACAGAGAGAATACTTAAATGTAATATAGTCCAATGAGGTCAGCAAGTTTGTGATTTCTCCCACCTTGTGGCAAAACTCGGGGTAAGACACCAGATGGTTAATACGACATCTCCATTCCTGATCTGATCTGTTATACTTTCACTTTCTCTCTCAAACATACACTCACAATGGATAGAGCCTTAAACTGTAGGTATTTCAATATGCACTGATGCATTACTTCATTTAACAGATATTTAATTTTTTGGAGCACCGAATATGTTTCAGGCACTGTTAAGAGCTGGGATAAATTTGTAAAGAAAACAGATCAGGGTCCTGCTCATATGGGGCATACACCCTGATGGAAGCGCTGTCAGTAACCATACAAATAAAATTAAGATAATGTGACAATAAACATATGAAAAAATAAAATGGATAATTTCAGCCAGGGCTTGTATGTCTGCACAGATTTATTTTGAAAGGATAAAAAAAGTTAAAATCAAGTCTGCAGCACTGCTTAGTGCTTCAGATACTATCCAATTAACTGACACACTATCCAGGGAAACCTGTGAGAGCCGGAATGCGACGGAACCGCCTTGCTTTTCTGGGTCCCACAAGTCTTCTGCCTTTGACAAGGTACAATCTTATCACTCTTCTATCACTTGTTTTAGTGGAAAATACTTGAGTTTTCCTTCTCTGACAGGTTTCCACCTTACACAGGTTCCAGTTTTTGCAGGTTTTACATGGGTTTGTTTACATGGGTTTTGAAAATACATAAATTGTATATAATTAATTCAGGTGCATAAAATTAGCTCATAAAACCTTTCCCTGTGAGTTAAACACTTTAAAAGCTAGTAAAGTTTTAATGAATAATTAGGAAAAACTATTTCTAAAAAGTGCATTCTGTGAATGAAAATAAAAAAGAGTCAGCAACTGTGAAAATATTTTACGTTTCTTACATGCGTCTTTAGGTCGTTTACGTATCCTAAGCACTTAGAATAGTAGCTGACACGTAGTAGGTACTCAATAAATATTTCTGGAATGAACAGATAAATGATTACTTGTCCAAGGAAGCTGTTCTGTCCAATTCTCATTATTACCTTAAGATGAAATCTATGTCTGCAACAAATAGAATGCTTTGCAATTCATTTTGGTAGATAATAGCTTTAAATAATTTTTTCTTAGTAGAATGTTGGCTTTTTCTTAAAAGAGTAAGTACTGCTAGATTTTCCCAAGAATGTCTAAATGTTTCCATAATTGTTATACACCAGGGCATATCTAATCGATCATGACTATTCTGGTCAATTTTCATGCTTCTAGTATCAAATAATTTTTAAATGTGCATGCCATTATTTGTTAGATTTAACTACATGGCAAGTATATAGTAGAATCGAAAGGCAAACAAACTTTGATTGTTAATTTTTTTAAAAATTCACATTTATAGAAAGTGATAGCTATAAAGATTTTGGAAAGGCATTTTCTTCAGAATTCTCTCAAATCTGTGTCAATTTAATACAAATTAATCTACTCAACCAATATTGATGGAGAACTGCTAAGTGCAAAGAACTGTCTTCAGTGTTGTAGGGTTATTTTGGTTGAACTAAGATACAGACTCTGCACTCAATGACTTCTGTCTAGTGGGAGATATGAACGCAAACATTTAAAACTCAACACAAGGCAAGTGGAGAGTGCCAAAGTGGAAATAATATTCAAAGTGCTGTGGAAATAACAAGGAGGCAATAATTAGTTCCATCCTGGTGAACTGGGACTGGCTTCTGTAGATTTAGTATTTAATCTTGGTCTTTAATCACTAGTGGGGTCTCAGTCAAGAGTATTTGTATGTGGGGTGGTGACTGCTGGGTGGTCAAATCTGAAAGAACCTCACTTGTATTTGCAGAGCCTCTGCCCCATGGACAGTAATGGTTTTCCATGGCCAGAAGGTAAATGCTAGAGTGTATGAAAGGGGCCCTGGGGGAGCAAAAGTTAAGCACTGAGCTCCTTACCAAAAGTTGGAGATTCGAACCCACCCAGCTGCTCCAGGGGAGAAAGGCCTAGAAATTTGCTCTCATAAAGATTACAGCTTAGAAAACTCTATGGAGCAGTTCTACTCTGTCACACAGAGTTGCTATGAGTCAAAAACGGACGTGAATGCACCTAACAACAACAAAGGAGTGTATGACACTGGAAGCTTAGGGGACTAGTTACAGGGAGAGCATGATCACTGAGGAATAAAGATGCTTTAAATGCATTCAAGTTTCAAATGTCCAAGCCAAGCATGATGTGCCCCTACAAAAGTTAGAACTCCTTCAGTGTTCCATAATTCACTGACACCATCATTCACTGAGTTGCACACACCAGATACCTCGGTCTCTCTCACCTCCTATATCCACTCCATCTTCAAATTATGTATGTTGTTTTCACCTCCTTAAAATTTCCCAAATCTGTTACTTTCTCTCCATCTTCACTGATGAATGATGGTGCCATTTATTGAGATGGAGATGACTGACGCAAGGAACAGTGAGAAAGACAGGAGGAAAAAGTCAGATGTCATGAAAACTATGGAGGAGAGAGTTTCAAGGAGAAAATGGATCAATAAAGTTAAAGGCCACATAAAAACCAAATAGGATAAACTTTAAAAAGAGCAGTTGAACAGGACAATAAAAAGGTCACCAGTTACTTTCAATAGTGTAACTTTCAATAGTGTGACAACAGTGGGGTAGAATTGGAAGCCAGAGATATAGTGGGTTAAGAAGTGAATGAAGAGTCCCTGCGTGGTGCAAATGGTTAACCCACTCAGCTGCTAACTGAAAGGTTGGAAGTTCAAGTCCACCCAGAGGTGCCTCAGAAAGAAAGTCCTGGTGATCTACTTCCAAAAAATCAGCCACTGAAAACTTAATGGGACACAAATCTCCTCTGACACACATGGGTCACGATGAGTTGGACTCAACTCAACGGCAACTGGTTGGTTCCTGTGAATTCAGATTGCCCTTTTGAGAGCTGACAATGAAAAGCAGAGAAGACTGTAGCATGAGGAGAAGGCAGCAAATTGAGGAATGGACAAGTCAGGATGGTTGAAGACTTCGGGATATGGATCCAGTGCAGAAGAAGACTCTAACGGTATGATGGAAAAAGTTCCATAGGAAAGAGAATCAAAAGACAAGTGGGAGGGTTAACCTTGGAAAAGAAAAAAGGCATTTCTTCCCTGGAAACAGGGAGGAGTATGGAGATGCGTGAACATACAGTGATATTTTGAGATAGAAGGGAAGAAAGTTGAGTGAGTTTATGTTAGTTTTCAGTTAAGAAAAAGGGAAATGACTATTGGAAGCTTGAAAAGCTGAAATATTTTGGACAACTTTTGTGGAAAATGAGCCTAGGAAATTATGTAGAGGTGCGTAAAATAATTATCAAGTAGGCTTCAGGTCCTTGGAGGGAACACTCAAATAGTTCATGTGACTCCATGACAAGAAAATCAGCAGCCTTCTGGCTGGAGTGAAGCCAATGGATGGCTGGGTGAATTAGTCATGGTCTTGGCAGAAAACAGAGAGCACACTTCAAAAGGTGACTGAAGAAGTTTTTTACTTTTTATAGGGGCTATTTTTTTTATTTTTTTATTTACAAGGGTAGGAGTTCCTAGCTGGTGCAAATGGTTAATGCGCTTGGCTGCTAAGCAAAAGGCTGGAGGTTCGAGTCCATTCAGAGACACTTGGAAGAAAGGCCTGGTGATTTATTTCCAAAAAATCAGCCAGTGAAAATCCTGTGGAGTGACTTCTACTCTGACACACACGGGGTTGCCATGAGTTGAAGTCCACGTGTCAACTTTTTTTTTTTTTTCAATTTACAAAGGTGTGGCATGGACAGAGTTCCCTGGTGGCACAAACAGTTTGCTCTTGACAAGTAACCTAAAGGTTGGTGATCTGAACCCATGCAGCGGCGCCGTGAAAGACAGTCCTGTTGATCTGCTTCTGTAAAGATTACAGCTAAGAAAGCCCTATGGAGCAATTCTACTCTGTCACATGGGGCCACCATGAGTCACAGGGGTGGATTAACCAGTAAACAAGGTACACATGGACTTACCTGTGTTTACTTACTAATCAGTAGTGAACAATTTCACAAGTTTCATCACATCTTTGATTTTCAGATTGTTCACTACAGATTAGCAAGTACGCACAGGTAAGCCTGTGCGTACCTTGCTTATTGGGTAATCCAGCCCTGATGAATGAGAATCAACTCAATGGCAATTGGTATTCGGGTGTGGGCAGGGATAAGGGAAATTAACAAGGGCTAGTGAACCCCCTCCCATAAGCAACAGCAAACTTTATCACCCCTAAACCTGAAGTGATGGCAAGACCACATCTCACACTTTGGACATATCATCAGGAGGGATCAGCCCCTGGAGAAGGACATCATGCTTGGTAAAGTTGAGGGTCATTAAAAAAGAGGAAGACCCTCAACAAGATGGATTGACACAGTGGCTGCAGCAATGGGCTCAAGCATATCAACGATTGTGAGGATGGCGCAGAACTGGGCAGTGTATCGTTGTGTTGTATATAAGGTTGCTATGAGTCAGAACTGACCTGATGGCTCCTAACAACAACAAACCTGAAGCTGTAAGGTCAAAGAGAGGTTGCCAGAAACTCAGAGAGAGCTGTAGCCCCAGCTCTTAGAACACAGTCACTGCCACCTCCGATCTGCTGGGGCCTAGCTGATGCAGTGGATCGGTGTCCCAGGGCACAGAGTAGAATGAAGAAGGGGGAAGTGAATCTTTATATTAGTTTGTTGTCGTTACTACAACAAACTACCACAAATTTAGTGGCTTAAAACAAAAACACACTTATTTTCTTACAGCTCTGGAGGCCAGATGACTACAACCAGTTTCACTGGGCTGAAATCAGTGTCAGCAGGGCAGGTTCCTCCTGGAGGCTCTAGGGGATAATCCCTTTCCTTGCCATTTCTAGGTTCTGGAAGCTTCCAGCATCCCTTGGTCATGGCCATATGACTCCAATCACTACTCCCATCATCATACAGCCTTATCCCTCACTGACCGTCTTGCCTCCCTCTTGGAAAGACCCTGGTGATTCATTTAGGGCCCATTCAACTGATCCAGGATAAGCTCTCCATCTCAAGAGCCTTGACTTAATCACATCTGCACAGTGCCCTCTGCCATATAAGGTAACAGTCAGAGGTTCCTAAGATTAGATGTGGATATAGTTGAGGACGATTAATCTGCCTACCACAATCTAGAAAGGCAAATGGAAAATAGGCTGCATGCAGGGATACTGGCAGGGGGGCTAGAGAACCCAGAACATATGTAAGAAGAGTTTAGAAAGTTTACCTTGGACTGCTGAATAGATAGATAGATTAAAGGGGGCAATTTCTTACAAGTGAACAATTCTCTCCTTCTAAGCCCTAAACACAGAGTATTTAATAAAAACCTTAAATGTCTATTTCTGAGACAAAATCTTCACTGCTACTACCTTGATCTTTAAGCCAACATTATCTCTTACCTGGATTACTAGGAATAGCGAGGATGATTTATGGTTTTAAAAACAAATGTCAGCTATGTCACCCCTCTGATCAGAACCCTCCAATGGCCCTATGGCCACTCTGGAGTAACATATAACCCAACTGCACCCCACCCCACCCCACCACCTCTAAGACAGTATCCCCTAACACTGTGCTCGCTGCTCACTCCTCTCTATCCTGTTGACTCTGGGCAGTGCCTTGCACACCCCGCACACTCCTGCCTCAGAGCCTCTGCCCCAGCCCTTCCCTCTGCCTGGATGGCTCTCCTCAGAGAGCCAAGCCAACTTCACTCCCTTCTTAGCGAGGTTTGAGCTGACCACCCTTTAGAGCATTGCAATTCCATTCCACTCCAAGACTCCCAATCCTCCTTACCTTGCTCTATTTTTCCTTTAGATGCACCCAGAGGTGCCTTAGAAGAAAAGCCTGGCAACCTGCTTTCAAAAGGTCACAGCCTTGAAAACCCTATGGAGCTGGTCTACTCTGCACACATGGGGTCACCATGAGTCAGAGCCAATTCCCTGGCAACTGCCAACAACAACATGTATCACCATCTAATATACAAGTAGTCTCCGAATTACAGGTGAGTTCCATTTCTAAATCTTCTTTAAGTCAAATTTGTACGTAAGTCCGAACAGTTAGTTACAGTTCATATCTAACCTCAGTTAGTCAAATGTTTGTCTTAGTATGTAGTATATAGTGTACCTTTCTATCCATAAAAAAATTAAAGAAACATTTCCAGATACACTAAAACATCTTTAAAATAATATAGTAATAATAGTGTTTTGATGCACATGGCAAAGTAGCACCTGTTTGTTACCGTGAGCCATTGTATGTGCCTTGAATTTTCAATATGAAAGTCTTTGGGGGGGCAGGGGTTGGTTCACGACTATGAGTTTTATGTAAGTCCATCATTTGTAACCTGGGGACTGCCATTACTACCAAATTTACTAATTTATTGTCTAGGTCTTCTATGAGAATAGAATTTTTTATCTGCTGACTGATATGCTCCATATACCTAGATCACAGTCTCATGAGTGGTGGTTGCTCAAAAAATATTTTCTGGATAAAGGAGTGAACATTTTGCTTTTACTAAATGGTCATCTACTGTGGGACCAATAAACGATTTTTTTTTCCACTCTGCTTGTAAACAATTGAAATTTCAAGGAAAAAAGAATACATAGGTTTCAAGATAACTTAACACTTTTAATATTTTCTGTTTGCTTTCATTTTACAGACTTGGGATCCATTCCTGACACTTTATTAAATGTTCAATTTCTGTAAGACTTGGAGAAAGCAAAGTTGGAATCCTTCTGTAAGTTTTTTTTTTTTTTTTTTTTGGTGTTCTTGTGAAAAGTACAGCTTGTTAACCAGATTATATTTTTCATTTACTCTGTAATTCTGGAGAGACATAGTTTCAGACTATAAGTGTTTTCTTTCTGTGTTGTCAAAGGTCATAAATGCCTTAGGGTACTTATTATAGCTTCTCTTGTATTTCAGTTCTACACACTGAGAATAGAAACAACTACTGTTGCCCTGATGTTAAGTTTTTATCCTTACTCTTCAGTTGTACTATTGTGATGGAACAGCTTTATTTGCTTTCACTTTAGTTAAAAATGCTCTTGTAAATATCAAGCTCTATCATTTAGGGCCATAATCAATTCAGGAGCCACTGGGACTGCCCCGCAATCCTTTGCTAAACAGAAGTTCAATCAATGGCTTTGTTTTAGTCTCCTTATCCATCTTTAAATTCCAGAAACAAAGTCACAACTGGTGGTACGATGGGAGTGCAGGCTCTGACTAGTGTGCCCTAGAAGGCTGCTGTTGTTAGCTGCTGTTTAGCTGTCCCCCGACTTATGGTGATCCCACACACAACAGAACAAAATGCTGCCTGGTTCTACGCCATCCCCACGATTGGTTGTGGATCGGACCATGGTGATCCATAGGATTTTCACTGGCTGGTTTTTGAAAAGCAGATCACTAGTCCTAGGCCATCTTGGTCTGGAAGCTCTACTGAAACCTGTTCAGCATCACAGCGGTACACAAGCCTCCACTGACAAACAGGCAGCGGCTGTGTATGAGACCCACTGGCCAGGAATCACGCCGTGTCTCCCAGATGGAAGGTGAGAATTCTACCACTGAACAACCACTGCCCTGAACGACCAGTTTTTATTTGGCCCTTTGGCCCAGCGTGTGGTTTTAAAAGGATGGTGGGGAAGGAGGCACACACCAACCTGGCCAACCAGATTGCGCAGATCACCAGAATCTACTCCAGTAATTACTGGAGTGACAGATGTCACAGCTACCCAGCCCCCATTCTCTACACTTTAATTGCCCTCTGCATTCATGGAGCCCTTCCTCTTTCAGGAAAGGATACTTCCTCAAGGACATGCTTTAATCTGCACTACACAGATAAACACATATTCATAAAACTGGTGGTAATATTGGCATAAAGGATGAGAGTGGAAAAGTGAAGGTATGGAAGCTGATGACAATTTGTATTTATTAGCGTCTTCTTTAATTTATTGTAAATCTCTATACTAGTAGTCTTCCTGTCTTCGCTGGGTGAGTACTGAGCCATATGAAATAGATGAACTCCAAAGGACTCTGGATATAATTTGCAGGTTCCTGTATGATAGTCTGTACCATGGTAATGTTGTTATTGTAACATTTGCAATCAGCACTTGATTTTTCTTTTTTCTGATGCCTTTTGTCCCTTCATTACCATGACCAATATTCCATACTTTTATGGCAGGAATTGGCAACCTTTTTTTTTTTTGAAAGGGCCAGATAAATATTCTCAGCTTTGCAGGCTACGTGGTCTGTGTTGCAGCTGCTAAACCTTAGTGTTGTAGCATGAAAACAGCCACAGACAGCACACAAGTGAAAAACTGTGATTGTGTTCTAATAAAACTTTATTAATGTACAAAAACAGGTGACAGTCCAAATTTGGGCTGTGAACCATAGTTTCCTGATCCCTGCTCTAGGGTTTTTGCTGTGATAGGCAAGAAATTTGTGGAAAAGACAAGGGTATTGAGGGAAGGGCTAGCAAGCACTATCAATGGTCAGTGCTTCACAAGGTAGAGAATCCTTTAGGAAAAAAAAAGGATATATATACATTTATGTATTAAAGATTAACAATCATGCTTTATGACTGAGAGAGTGAAATGATTTTGAAAACAGTAAGCCATGAAATGTCAGTTATTACATAAAAGCCACACAAGCTAGCTGCAGCAGAGGAGAGCTTTCTTCTGTGTGGTTACCCAACCATACGTCTCATTTTAACGCAGTTGATGTGCCAGTGGAAAAGCTCCAGGAATCACCTTTTTAAAAGTAGAATCTTCTCCCCAATCTCATTTTCATTTCAGAAGAATATTAAATTCCATCTGACCTCTAACTTTTAGTGGCTTCTAACATTACAGGCTCCTGTGGCTGCCATTCTTGATGTTTTTTGACAAAGTGATAAAGAATACGAAATGATGTTTGAGGCTTTGTTAAATTTTCTATTAATGCTCTAGTTATTTGCTTGTATGTAAAAAGAATCTCTAGAAATATTCACAAGAGACTGGGTACATTTTCTTGCCTCAGGAAAGAACATAGATGGAAAGGAGGCTATTTTTCACTGACTACCATTTTGCACTTTTTATTTGTTTATTTATTTATTTTATTGTACTTTAGGTGAAGGTTTACAGAACAAACAAGCTTCTCATTGAACAGTTAGTACATACACTGTTTTATGACACTGGTTAACAACCCCTCAACATGTCAACATTCTCCCTTCTCGGCCTTGGGTTCCCCATTACCAGCTTTCCCGTGCCCTCCTGCCTTCTTGTCCTTGCCCCTGGGCTGGTGTGCTCCTTTAGTCTCATTTTGTTTTATGGGTCTGTTTAATCTTTGGCTGAAGGGTGAACCTTGGGAGTGACTTTATTACTGAGCTAAAAAGGCATCCGGGGGCCACAGTCTTAGGGTCCCTCCAGACTCTGTCAGGCCGGTAAATTTGGTCTTTTTTTGTGAGTTAGAATTTTGTTCTACATTTTTCTCCAGCTCTGCCTGGGACCCTCTGTTGTGATCCCTGTGAGAGCAGTCAGTGGTGGTTGCCAGGCACCGTCTAGTTGTGCTGGACTCAGTCTGGTGGAGGCCATGATAGTTGTGGTCCATTAGTCCTTTGGACTAATCTTTCGCTTGTCCCTTTAGTTTCTGCACTCTCCCTTGCTCCTGAAGGGGTGAGACTAGTGGAGTATCTTAGATGGCTGCTCATAGGCTTTTTTTTTTTTTTGTGCTTTAAGTAAAAGTTTACAAATTAAGCCAGTCGCTCATACAAAAATTTATATACACCTTGCTATATACTCCTAATTGCTATCCCCCTAATGAGACAGTACACTGATTCCCTCTACTGTCTCTTTAAGATCCCAAATGCTACTCACCAAAGTAGAATGTAGCACATCTTCTTTAAAAATTGTGTTATGCCAATTAAGCTAGATGTTCCCTAAGACCATGGTCCCCACAGCCCTCAGCCCAGTAATTCAGTCCCTCAGGGAGTTTGGTTGTATCTATGGAGCTTTCATGACCTTGCCTTATATAAGTTGTGCTGGCTTCCCTAGTATTGTGTACTGTCTTATCCTTCACCAAAGTTACCACTTACCTATTGTCTATTTAGTGCCATTTGCACTATTTTAATATGCATGGATTACCTATTCCAAAACAGAATAAAACATATCTTATGCTCTGGTATAAATTTTAATTTATCACTAAAAGCAACCTGTATCAAAAAGCAGCTGCTGGATATGATCCTTTATTTATGAGGTGGATAACAGGTGCACCCTCACTTTTTAAGAAGAACAATTTTATTAAGTCTATTAGAAAATTTTAAGCAACATATACCATCCGGTCACCCCCTTTGGGATTTCCTGGGTGGTGCACATGGTTAATGTGCTCGGCTATTAATCAAAAGGTTGGAGGTTCAAGTCCACACAGAGGCACCTTGCAAGAGAGTCCTGGTGATCTACTTTTGAAAAATCAACCATTGAAAACCCTGTGGAGCCCAGTTCTCTGACACACATGGGGCTGCCACGAGTCGGGGTCGACTCCAGGGACAACTGGTATTTTAATCCTTTTTCGGTGGTCATGGGCAAAGTGACAATGTGTCTACGTGCTCTTGAAAAGGAATCAGATATATGAAGGTTGAAGAAGAATCTTTTCCCGGGAAATCTTGTCTGTTTATGCTGTAATGTAAATGTGACTTCTCTGTATTCTCTATTATTTTAGATAGAGTGACCTGTTTTCAGGTTTTGAAATAAAATGGACATCTGTCTTTGCAAGATTATTTGATGGTTGTTCTCCATCTGCCTAGAGTTCCTAACATCTTTCTTCTCCCCACTCTTAGCTTAGAGACAAGTAAAAGAGCAGAGAGGAGACATATTTTGTGTAAGTACAATTTTGCTGCAAAGATGGAACGGCAAGTCCCTTCAATACATAAAGCTATGTTAGCAGTGCCACTCTAAGTACCTGTAGGACAAACATCGTTACAGAAAAATCATCTGATTAAGAACAAAGACAGCTGGGGAGTTTCCTATAGTTGGACTCTTCAAGGAATGACTACATGGCGTAATGGGCCACTGGAAAGTGTGTGACTGTTTTTATTACATGTATCTTTTTTTCAGGTATAAAAATAATATACATTCATTATAAAAAAACAAAAAGGAAAAATCCCCAAAAGTATATAAAGAAAAAAAAAAAACACCTATAACTCCATCACTAAGAGAAATCACTATTAATATTTTGATGTTTCCTTTTACTCTTTTTTCTACGCACATATTTTTTAGAATTTTTGATTCTTTAGAAGTCTGGTATCATATTGACTATGTAGCTTTGAAGATTATGTTTATATTTAATGTAATAACTTGAGTCCTACCCATATCATTAAATATTCTCAAAAAATTTCATTTTAATGATTCCTAGTTTTCCATCTCAAGGTGAGTCCATAATTTACTGAATCATCTTCCTACTGTTGTATACTCCCCTTCGGTTGCTATTATGAATAACTCCATAATAAATACATTTGTGCATAAATCTTTGTTCTCTTCTTTGGGGTAGAGTTCTAGAAAGAGAACTATTAGGTCAAAGCATACAAATTTTTATAATCTTTTCTTTGGTTATAAAAGTAACGCATCTTCGTATGAGAAACTTAGGAAATATAGAAAAAAGTTTATACAAGAAATTTCGCCTACACCCCTTCTCTACTCCAACTCTGAGCTAATGACCATGACTCACACTTCATTGAGTAATTAAAAACAAG
The DNA here is from genome assembly GCF_030014295.1 of Loxodonta africana. Classification (NCBI taxonomy): domain Eukaryota; kingdom Metazoa; phylum Chordata; class Mammalia; order Proboscidea; family Elephantidae; genus Loxodonta; species Loxodonta africana. The sequence goes on along the minus strand of NC_087345.1, from coordinate 167,982,384 downwards.
AAGCCAGAATTTCATCTTTGCATCAATTTATTCCCTCTGTCTTCTCATTGGGTGTGATGGACAAGCTGTCCATGCTTTGGGTAAAGGCCAACTCCTCCCTGTACGCTTGCTTTCTCAAGGACTCTTTGCTGTAACGATCCCCTCTCACCTGCACTGCTGATCTCTCCATTCATCAACACACAGATGTGCTCTTATCCACCCTTCTTTAAAAACCTCTCCTTTGACCCTCTAACCCTTCCAGCGACTGCCCTATTTGTCCTCCCTTTACAGATGAACTTCTTGAAAGAGTAGTTCACGTTCCCCATCTCTTCTTCCTCCCCTCACCTCTCTTCTCAACCTAGCTCAAGTGGGATTACCTCCACTCACTTCTGCTGAGATGGCTCTTGTCAAGGTCATTAAGGAACTCCAAGTGGCCAAATTCAATATTACTCTACTTTTCTTGAATTTTCAGCACTATTTTACACAGGTGACTAACCTCTCCTTCTGGAACCACTTGGTTCATGTGGTTTGCTAGATCACATTTTTCTGCTCTTCTTCCAATCCCCGTGGCCACGGTCTCTTAATCTCCTATTCTGGCCCCCTGTCTGCTGGGTTTATATATATTGGTGCCCCCAGAGCTCTGCCTAGGCCCCCTTCACTTGTCTTTCTAAATACTCATATTAGATGAACTCATCCAGGGCCATGGCATTAAATACCTTTATAAGAAAATGACTCAAAAGCTGTATCTTCAATGTGGACTTCTCCCCTGAAGTCCAGGCTCCTGTATCTATCTACTTGATAATGCTACTGCTATGTTTAATTGGCATATCAAATTTAATATGCCCCAAACATAATGCATGACCACCCTCCACCCTATTTGAATAAATAGAGGAAACTATGCTATCCATTACCAGCTGCCCATGGTGGACAGGTGTCAGTCAGTAGAGATTCCAGACTAAGACTAGGAAGAAAAGCCTAGTGATCTACTTATGAAAATCAGCCAATGAAAACCCTGTGGATCACAACAGAATACTGTCCAATATAGTGCTGGAAGATGAGCCCTCTAGGTTGGAAAGCACGCAAAACACACAATGGCTGCAACAATGGACTTAAGCATACCAACAACCGTGACAGCTGCACAGAACTGGGCAATGTTTCATTCTGTTGTAGATGGGCTCTCCATGAGTCAGAGCTGACTCCATACCAACTAACAACAACAAGACTATCATCCACTGACAAGGAGCGGCACCCACATTTTAGGCTGAGCTGCCCATGCACTGCTAGGCTTTTTTTTTACTAGACATGACTGTTTTGAGAGCAACCTGTGGGGTACTGTCAAATCTATGCAAGAATCAACCATGAAATAACAGTGTTCTATTTCAACTTCTATTTCCAGCACCGGAATTGTCATGGTTAGGTATTTGCTTGGGTCTCTTAGTTTCTCTTGATAAAATGCTGGACATTTTGACTTCAGATTTCTCACTTATAAGAATCAAAAACCCAGCTGTATTCATCTAAATGTATAAAAATCTATTTCATGACTAACTGAAAAGTGAATCAGAATCTTCTGAAACTAAAAATTTTGTTAAATACAGCACATTATTTTTGCAGAGACTACAAAACTAAATGGAGAAGCAAACACGATTAGGGCAGCTGAGCAGCCGGAGATAAAGCTTTATGTGCCTGGCAGGAAGGAATGACAGGGATGTCATTTTAAATTCTACTCAAAGACTGAGATATTTTGCTCCAAATCATGACTATTATCCTTAAAACATACTTCTCTCCCCTTTCCAGGCAAAAGTTTTACCCTTTTTAAAGCACATTTTTTTCCCAAGTTTTCTCTCGATCGATTTATTATTGAGGCCTTTGACATGATGAGAAAAATTTATTTATAGGATTAAAAATGTGGCAGCAATCAGGGAAAGCAATTGCTCTGTACCCCACCCAACCCTTGTATCTTGCTTTGCTACAAAAAAAAAATTAGTGTCATCCACACTCAGTGTCCTACCTCCTGTGGAGCACTGCAAAATCCAATGGCAAAGGTAACTCTAAGCAAATGTGCCTTTTCTTTAATGGCAACAAAACCAAACATTGTTGCAGTCAAATCCTAGGTCATTGCTAAGTGGCAAAGAATAAATAAATAAAGAGGCAATATTGTAATATTGCAATATTTCTTGCAACCTTTATAATGTAAATCAAGATTCCTGATAATCATAAGAATCTTTGTTTTTTTCCTTCCCCCTTTGGATGGTGCAAATCACCAAGCACTTGACTACTAGATGAAAGGTTGATGGTTCGAGCCCACCCAGAGATGCCTCGGGAGACAGCCTTGAAAACACTATGGAGCAGTTCTGCTCTGTGTACATGGGGTCGCTATGAGTTGGAATCGACTTGATGGCAACTAACAACAACAACAAAAATGCATTTAGGAGAGAAAGCCAAAAGATGTACATCGAGAATTTTTCGGGGCATTTTGTTCCTTTTAGGAAATGTATCATACTTCTATTTAAGTACATATGAGATTCATGGTATTTTGATCTATAAAATGAAATGTGATAGTTTTCATGTGCCTCTTTAAATAAAATAATTATATATTTTTTAAATGTACGAATATTTTTAAAACAAGTAAAGAGCTTAGTGCAGTTTAATATGATTAACAATGGGTAATGCCATTCGTAAAATAACCAATGATTTCTAGATCACCGTTGGAAACATTAACATTCCAGGAATTCGGGAATCTGATATATACTTTCAGAATTTGTAAAGAGGTCCTAATATTGATAACTAGTTGAAGAGTTGAATTTCCCTTTAAGCAATTACCATGCTTTATACTAAATACTAGTGAAAAACAATCTTCCATTGAATGATCCTGAAAATACCAAGAGAATAATTAATAAATTATCCCACATGAACTTTAGGAAAACATCACAGTATTTCATCCTTTTATAGATTTACTGAATGTATTTTTATGTGAATGCAATTTTGTCCAAAAATATTTAGGAGAATAAAATTTTCAGGCTAAATTAAGATTCAGATCATAAACAATGAACCAAGGACAGCTTTCTACTCTGTCCAATTATGTGATTGTCCTAAAATTACATGTACCTACCTAATATCACAGATGGTAATCTATTTTCTAAGAAGCCCTGGTAGCGCAAGAGTTAACCACTTGCTCCTAATTAAAGCCTTGGTGATTCAAACCCACCCAGGGGCTCCACAAGAGGAAGACCGGGTAACCTGCTCCCGTAAAGATCACAGCCTGAAAAACTCTATAGGGGCAGTTCTGCTCTGTCACTTGGGGTCATTGTGAGTTGAAATCAATCCAACAGCACCTAACAAGGATCTATTTTATGTTGTAAAAGCAAATGTACTCAGAATTTTCCTGGGCTCCTGCGCATTAAATCCACCGCATAGCTCTAGAAGGCACCATTCATGTGCTCCGGGGTGAGGCCATTCACACAGAATACGATAGGAATGGGGCCTCCTGGAATTGTGCAATATGGGCCCTTCACTCTGTCCATGAGAGGTTACTGATGTCATAACGTTAGCAACCAAATTTTCCTTGCTTGCTGTCATCACATGCTAATGAAAGATTTCTGTGACCCATTTACGGGTTAGGATAGAGTATATACCCAGTTGGCTGGACTATTCTTGGGATGATGGCTTTAATTAACAGCCAATGATTTCTACTGAGAGTTTCAACTTCCTTATAATCACTAAGGTTTGGGTACCGAGTCAAACTTCTCTTCCCGTCAGAAGTCATCTCTCAGGAGACTATCCAAGCTCTGACAATAAGACTCTTATACGGTTAGCCCACTATCCACTAAAAATACCTGAGTCCCTGAAGTAGGCACAGCCTCAGTTCTTTTCCCAGGAGGCCCCTCAGTGCTCCCTCTTATGTGAACAGATTCACCCCGATGGTTGAACAGATATATCTATATCTTTCTTGGACTCAAGATGTGACTATCGCTATATAAGCCACCTGAGGTTTTAAGCCATATCGATACTATGAATTTTGGTGTTTTCAATGAGATTCATATCCTCTTGTAGTTATTCACTGTTGTATAACAAATTAACCAACATTAATCAACAACAATTAAACAACAACCACTTATATCTCATGATTTTGTGGGTCAGGAATTCAGGCAGGACTCACAGACGGGAAATTATTTTGCTTCGTGTGGCATCAACTAAGGTCACTCAGTGGTATTCAGCTGGTGAACAGGCTGGTGTGGAGGGTCAAAGATGGACAGAGATGGATGGCAGGCTGGGCGCTGTTGCGCCTATATGTGGTCTCCCCCGCACGCTGCTCTCACAGTTAGTCAGACTTTTTATGGCCGATTAGGGCTCTCAGACACAGTATTCCAAGAAACAAGAAGTGGAAGCTGCCACTTTTTAATGTCCAAACTCAAAACAAGCATAGCATTACTTCTGCTAAATTATATTATTTCAGGCAGTTCCAGAAAATGCCCAGGTTTAGGAACAGGCAACACAGACTTCAACTCTTGATGTAAGAAGTGTCAAAATTTTTGTGGCCGTCTCTAATCCACCATACGCTGTCCTTTTTGAATCAAGGAAATGAGCAAGAGTCCTTCCAGGTTAAAGGTTCTTTCTCTTGCAACTCATCAAAGAAAAAAAAAAAGGATGCGAAGTGGAGAAAAATTTTTTTTTATAATGAAAAACAAATGATCATAGTCTCAGACCACAGACTATAATGCATCCAAAACCAAACCCACTGTTGTTGATTCCAACTCACGGCAACCCCACATGTTCCAGAGTAGAACTGCTCCACAGTGTAGAGCTCCCCCATTTTAAACTTAGCTGTCACCAAGCTCTATCCTCTTAATAAAAAAATAAAAATAAAAAAGGTCTTAGGTGAAACATGGTCAAAGCTCTTGGACCCTTGAATATACTACTCAGTAGTGCAAACTCCAATTGCAGCATCTCAAAGAGACAGGCTGAAGTTTAAGTTCAAACACCCCTTGTGAGTAAACCATACAAAGGAGCCCAAATAAGTCAAACAGAAACCAAAATAAAATGCTCTCGACATCAGCAGCTTTGTGACTTCTATTAGTAGTGAAGAATATTGAAAAAAAAAACAAAAACCCATTGCCATTTAGCTGATCCCAACTCATAGTGACCCTATGGGACAGAGTAGAACTGCCTCATAAAGTTACTGAGGAGTGCCTGGTGGATACGACCTGCCAACCTTTTGGTTAGCAGCTGTAGCACTTAACCACTATGCCACCAGGGTTTACAAAAGCTCTGGTCTGAAAATCAGGGTACTGGGATTATGGCCCCAGGCTGGCCATTAACTAACTGGCTATTGTCTCAGAAGGCAGGAATCCATTTCTCTGGGCTTCAGTTTTCAGGTCTCTAAAATAAGGAGCTTGATTAAAAGTTCTCTCCCAGCAAGATGAAGCCCTGAACTACTAATGGAAGGGCTGTGGGTTTGAACCCCCCCTTTTTTTTAGAGGCACATTGTAAGAAAGGACTGGTGGTCTGTTTCCAAAAAATTAGCCATTGAAAACCATATGAAGCGCAGTTCTACTCTGACACCCACGAGGTTGCCATGAGTCAAAACCAACTTGAAGGCAACTAGTTTTTTGTTTTGTTTTATTCCAGCAATAGCATTCTATGATTTTATGACTTTTGTTTGGAAGAAAAAAAGAAGGAAGTATGATAACAATGGAAGCTGCTGAATTGGGCAACAGGACAAGTGGGTTCCTGCCCCAGCGTCACTTAGCCCTGGTCAAGTGTCTTCTCTTGGTCTCAGTTTAGTCAGGGAGTCGACACAGACAGAAGATTGTAGGAATGTGATGGGTCTTCACTCTGTTTTACAGCATCAAGGTAACTCCTAGAAATCATTTACCTTTAGCAGATTCTAGCCACAGCCTCTTCCTGTCTATTTGAATTGATTTGGTGCCAGAGACACTCAAAATGGCCATCACCAGAGAGTGTTTATTGATCGCTTCTTATTCCTTGTAAAATTCCTCAAGACCATATTTAAGAGCTACTTAGCTCTTATTCTGGAGAGGCATAATGAAATATTCCAGGTAGGGAAGGACAGGTTATCACTTAATATTCAACTTTCCATGTCCTAGATGGGATCTCACTAAATTCCCCCAGCTTCATCTGCCTCTTCCTGAGCTACCTGCCCTGGACAGATGCTGTCACCAGCATGTGCCTTTATGAGACCTTTCTTCTTGTGTTTTGACTGGCATTTGCATGAAAAATTCCTTTACCCTTAATTTTAGCCAAGATAAGATGGGAATTTTCCAAAACACAATTTTACTTAAAATAAAAATGCACACATGTACACACACACACACAAATAATAAAATATCCCCTAAAACAGAAATTAAAAAAGTATCAGTAGATTCCACATCCCAAAATATTCAAACTTTTTTTTTCCACCACTAATTGCCTTTCTTATCACAGCTTATCAGATACATACCTTGTCTGTAGCAAATTCATCAGACTTTGTTAATATTAGTATTATCTTTACGTGAACTATTGTACCTTGTCTATTTTTTTTTTCTAGACTTCTAGACGTGGTTATAGGAAGTGGCCATGTAGCTTGAAAACAGAGCTATCGTTCTGCGTTTTCTGCACTCATGATCATTTCTCATATGGTAAAAGCAAACTTTTCATCACCATGCTTCCAAAGCTATGCTCTCCTGTTTCTGTTTCTAATTTGAGTGCTGCCTACAGTTCTTAGCTTATTTGCAGAACCCTAAGACTCAAGACTCATGACTCATAGCGACCCTATAGGATAGAGTAGAACTGCCCTATAGAGTTTCCAAGGAGCACCTGGTGGATTCGAACTGCTGACCTTTTGGTTAGCAGCCATAGCACTTAACCACTATTCCACCAGGGTTTCTATGAGTCAGAATTGACTCGATGGCACTGGGTTTGGTTTCTGGGTTTAAGACTCAAGAGACACTGAGCTGGGTGAAGAGAAATATTTCTGTCTGGGTACCCACCTTCAGTGGGCTGCTGGAGAGGGTGGGGTTGCTACCCTGGTAGCCCACGCCAGTGGCTGGGATTCAAGTATTTAAAGAATGGTGCAACCTACCCAAGGCAGTCTGGAATGGGAAGTGGGAGGATGAATGAGTCCCAGCCAAAGACATTTAGAGAGAGATAATGATTAAACATATAGGCCAACTTCCCCTACCTCAAAAAAAAAAAAAAAAAAAAAAAAAAACAGCATAAGGTTAGCAAGAAATAGTCAGAAAAGCTCAGACTGGAAACAAGCAAAATGCATCCAAAATTATTGCTGTCATCTCTCTAGGTGTACCCATAGTTTACCTTTTAGAACTGATGACAGGATGGTACACAGTAGCATACAGGAAGGCGCTGGTGATGGGGTCCTCCCTGATGTGGGTTGTCAATAACACAGGTCACACCCCTCAGCCTGACTTTCAGTGCTCTCTGTGGTCCCATCTCTGTTTATCTTTCCAATCCTATTTCCGAGTTTTCCTCTTACAACTTAGATGAAATTCTTGTCTTTGTGTGAGCATATCTTCATGCTTTCGCGCTTTTGCTCAGGCTTTCTTTCCACCAATGCTCATCTAGTGGTAACTCCTTTTTCACATGATAAAACCCTGCTTATCCTTTGGAGTGTTAATTCAAAGGCAGCCTCCTAGATAAGCCCTCCTGTCCCTGCTACTGGAAATCCTCTACACTTCTGAGTTTTCACAGGGCATTATTTAGATCCCTTCTATGGGACCAAGATTTCCTACTTTGTGTAAAGGTTATTTACATGCTTGTCTTACCTCTTTTACTAAAGAGGGAGACCCAAAGCGCAGAATTGACAGCTGCTCAGCTGTCAGATCCATCTGTACCATTTTATCTAGAACTTTACTCAATGGCTTCAATAAATACTGAGATGTCATGAATGTTGTCTCAATCCATGATTTCTACGGTAGCAAGGATTATTTCACAACTAGTATTGCCAGTTCAGCGGACGCATAAGAAATTTTAGTCTTACTAGAAACTTACTCTGGCTAGAAAGTAGAAGAGAGTAATAAGTCAAGATAATCCCCAGATTTCTGGTTGGCATATTAGGACGAGCAGTGCTGTCATGAATCAGAAAGGGAACACACAAAGAGGACTAATTTTGGGTGGAGTAGCAGAAGTTCCAGTTTGGGTCTGTTGAGTTTGAAGTGCCTCTGACACATTCACGTGGAGATGGAAATTGAAAGTGCGGTTATTATAAGAGCAGCCGGGATAGCATTCAGGAAGTGGTATTCAGGAAGTGGGTAAATGTTCCAAAGGGTGAATAATTCTCATCAGGACATAGTCACAGCCATTAGAGAAAAATTATCTTGCAAAGAAAATAGCAAGAAAAAATGGAGTTAGGCATTGTGTCACACTGAAAGAACCCTATTATTACTTCCTATTGATTTTTCTGCTTTCTCTTTTCATTGTTCTGTTTTTATAAAATCAAAGTCCCTTTTGAGAGAATGTACATTGCACAAAGTCCCACAGCTAAATAAAGAATTGACAGCTTGAGCCAGGAATTTATAAAACCGAATGGCTGGACAATTTTTTAGTTTGTCTTTTATTTGCTAATCCTTTGAGATACATCTCAAAGTTGCCTTATATTCTGTTTTGAAAAGAATATATGCCAGCACAACTGGGTTCACTACAACAGAGACACAAAACATAGCCAGCATTTTTTGCCTAAGAAATAACTACATTTGATTTACTAAATTTTTCCAAGTGTTCCTCTGTGCTTCTATAAAAACTACATGTAAAATATAGCAATTTACACATATCAAGGTTAACCACCATAAGCATATTGAGGGTATCATGTAAAATATTAAGGTCATTTCACCTAGTATATACATACAAAAGAAATTTTAAAGGATAACATGTTCACATAAAAACCTGAAACCAAACCTGTTGCCATCAAGTCGATTCTGACTCATGGTAACCTCATGTATTACCAAGTAGAACTCCTCCATAGAGCTTTCTTGGCTGTAAACTTTAGGGAAGCAGATCTCCAGGCCTTTCTTCTTTGGCATTGCTGGGTGGGTTTGAACCACCAACCTTTAGGTTAGTGGTCAAGTGTATATTGTTTGTGCCAACCAGGGCCCTATGTTAATAACCTAACTACCACAAAATAAATTTTAAATAATTTGGAATTTGTTATCATTCAAACAGACACTGGGCTAGATTTTTCCTTTGGCATACAAGGAATGCCAATCATGGCTTAAATAATATTTTTAGGTAAATGTCCAAGATACGTGAAAGAATAAATTTTAGGAATCTGTTTGCATATCCACATTATGGACATGCAGTATGCCAGTTGCTCAAATGCCCTTCCTACGTGGGGGAAGTTCCAAGATAGCTGGGAGGTCGGACCCTGCTTCTCACATAGCGATGGGAAGTGAGGTGGGGCCACATGTTTCTCAGCACATGCATTCACCCAGAGTGTGTGCCTGTGACACACGGGGAATCAGAGAGTTCTGTATGGGACTCTGAAAATCACAGGAGTGGCACAAAGCTCAAGGTCAGTGTGTACATGTGGCATGCCAGAGCCCCTTTTCTTTTGCTAGACTATGTCCCACATCTTGGGACTAGTTTAAGAATGCTCACAGCAGGAAGATCTTCCCCTCCCTATGGCTTGAACCTAAGATCCTGTGGTCAAGAGGGTGCTGTGCTCTGCTCCCACCCCCTCCAAACAAACACACACCTATGAAAGATAAAATACTTTAAAAAATATTTTCAAGTAGAATTTTTTTTTAAAGGACATGCTCTAAAACAAGAATAGCAAGAACAGATCAGATTCACACTGGATAAGAGAGCAGAACCTACAGCCTAAGGGAAGTCCAGGGCCAGAATAGGCAGAAGAGGCCGGAGGATAAATGAACCAAAACACTCTGCTCACAATGAAGGCTGTGATCTAGCTCAGCTGAGAGAATAGGGCTGAAGTGGGAGTTCCCTTGCCTAGAAAGGAAGACTCAAAAAAATCTGCACCTTCTTCCTGGGGCTGCCTTACATACGAAGCCAGGTGTGCAAGATGGTAGGACAGCGCATCTCCAGTAGGACCAACTTCCTACTGGCTCAGTGACTAGGTGTGCACTATCCTCACAATCATGATGGCCAAAAGGTTTTCAACTGGGGATTCTTAAAGCCAGGTGGCAGCAATCACAAAGCCTTCAAACTAGGAGGGAATGAAGAAAGAAAAAGCTCAACTATTTTTTTAAACATGGGAACTTAGAATATCAGGCTGAGAAAGTAAATATTGTATAATTCAACCATCCTTATGATGCTTGATGTTGGAAGACAATTCTTACTTTTCTGCACGTCTTGTATTAGCACTTGACCCAGACTATATTGTCAAGGATGTCTGCGTGACAAATAGCCTTAGCAGACACGTGTCTCCCTCCAGGACAGAGGGAAGTTCTGTTTGCTGTCCAGGATAATAAAGATAATGTCTCCTCTGGAGCAAAGCTGTGGCAGGTTTTCCGGCAATGGCTTTAAAAGACTGGAGTTTCCCAAGCTCAGGTTTCCCAGCTGTGAGGCAAACCCATTGTGTATACGGCATACACCTGATTCGTTCCACATCACCCTTGGGACTTCGCGGGGGGAAAGGGGGCAACCAGTGTAAACATAAAACTCACACTGCTGGCTGTGCTGTGAGTAATAGAGTTCTTTGTCTCTAATCTGGGAGTCTCATGTTTTCTGCTAGCATTCATGAAATTGTGACAGGCTAATGTGTTAACTTGCACATAGAGTAAAATCTCAGATCCTTTATAGTCGTGATATGGAGCACTCTACGTATGTTGGTACACCTCATTTTGTTTATTTTTTTGGAAAGGGATGAAGTTGTGAGAGGTTGTGGCAGACTATGAATTGCATCTACACAAAGATAAAAAAAAAAAAGATAGGCATTTGTGAGCTCCATGACCACCTCCTCACTATAAACTACATGCTTGCACCATTCTTTTTTTGCATTTTAATTTATTCACCTCAAAAAAGTAATTTTTTCTCCAGCAAGGCTGTAAACTCATATAGGCAAGGATTATTATCTCCCAAGGACATTCACAGCCCTTAGGCCATTTACTCATGTGAATAAAGCATGGGCTTTGGGATCAGGATTTGATCTCTACTAAGTCCTTGGGCAGAACCCAAGTTCTGCAGTGGTTAAGCTCGGCTGCTAACCAAAAGGTTCGCAGTTTGAATCCACCAGCTGCTCCTTGGAAACCCTATGAGGCAGTTCTACTCTGTCCTATAGGGTTGCTATGAGTTGGAATCCACTTGATGGCAACAGGTTTGGTTTGGTTTTTGGTAAATCCTTGGGTGGTGCAAACGGTTAAGTGCTGGACTATTAGCCAAAAGGTTGGCGGGTCAAACTCACCCTGAGGCACCTTGGAAGATCAAAACAATTTGCCTCCAAAAGGTCACAGCCTTGAAAACCCTATGGAACAACTCTACTTGGCACACATGGGGTCCCCATGAGTTGGAATCAACAAGATGGCAACTGACAACAACATATTATTCATTACCTGTGCAGCCCTTCCTAAAACCTCAGTTCTTCTTAGCTGTCAAAATGTGTATCACAAAACCTTTCCCTCAGGGTTGCTGTGAAATTATACAAGGTAATAAAGTCCTAGTACAGTGTCTGGTACACACACTTGGACTTAAACAAATAGTAATTAAAAATAAAAACCCATTACAGAAATTCAAATATAATTGTATTTCTGGCTCTTGCCTTTTAAGTCACGTGGTATTTTCTACTCATATCTTCATGACACGAAACCAGAAAGAGTCTCAAGAATAATTGTAAATTACAAAGGACTACTCTTCAACTCAACAGTACCACTTACAGAAATTTATCTTGAGACAATAGGAGAGGCATGTACAACTCTGTTTACTACAGTGTTATTTACTAGAGTATAAACAACTAGTAACAACCTAAATGTCCAATAATAGGGGGTTCTTTCAATCAATCATTGGATAGTTATGCAAGAGAATACTGTGCAGCCATTTAAAAAATTAGTGGTAGAACAATATGGATATTCATTTTTAAGTGAAAGAAGGCAGGCTCCAGAAAACATACAAATACGATTCTAATTTTGTTTTAAAATGTATATCCCTTTAAAGGAAATATACTAGAAGTTTATTAAAAGTTTATACTTGATTAATTTTATGTTGTGAACTTCTCTGTATCCTCTAAATTTTCTAAAATAAACATCTATAAGGCTTATATTAAGTTAAAAACATATTAAATGCTATAAAAACCATGTAGAAGGGTATTTTAAAAATATAAATATAAAGTATGAAGAAAGATATTAAAGACAATTTTTGAACACACTCAACGAGGGAAAATGATTCCAGCAAACAGTCAAAAAAACTTTTTTCAAATCCCAAATCTAAGTTCTCTTAAATTTTAGAAGGACAGAAAACATAAGAAAGTACACACCAAAGCTAATTATCCACTGAAGTTTATATTCTTTGTTCTGAAGTGGTTTTAAAAATGTATAGTTGGTCTAAAATATTGCCAGTAGATCTACCAAAATCAGGATGCAACTCAACATTTCACATTCAATTTTCATGCAAATAGCCACCTCACCCCCAAACTACACCAGGAAACATCAATGAATTTGTTTTCATCTCACCCACTACTGCATTAAAAAATTGTCAAGTTAAACTCATACTGGAGTCAAGACATCATTTGATTACCTGGCTTTTTCTGTGCTTCCCGTGCGTTGGTGAATGTCAATGAATTCCATGAGTTGCTTCTGTAACATCACGTCTCTGCCCTCAATTTGCGTAATGAATTTATGCTGTAAAAGATCTGACACTGTCGGACGCTTTTCATAATCTTTAGTCAAGCACCTGCACTGGCAAAAAAGAACATGCAATTATTAGATAAGGTAGAGTTTTGAAACCATTATCCATACTCTTAAAAAAACAAAACTACTCTAACACTAGAGAGCTGTATTCCACACAAATGTACAGGCCAAAAAGCACACCTCGAAAAGTGTTCAAACTGCAATGCGATGAAATGAATGCTTGTGGAAGTGCACACATCTGTGAGCAATTACGCTGTAGTGAAACCAACTTTCAACTAAACGCCACTTCCCTGGTCTCGACGTGAGCATTACTGCACAGGGATAATTAAGCTGTCTCCACTGGAAGGTCTCTTCTGTAAGTCGGGAGCTAAAGATAAACGACCAGGAAATCATTACAGCTTTAATGCTTACCCAAAACTAAAGCAAACTTTGCAGTTTCCCTTCGTTAATGCTTTTAAAGGCTTCTCAATTGATCTAGTTCTTCCTACAGGATAAAACTGCTAACCCATTTGAGAAGGCGAAAGCATTCAGGATGTTTCAATTCTGAGCCAGTAGGTGTTTTTTGAGGTCACAAACGTGCCAAGGCACGTAACACCCCTTAACAGATTTAACCAGAGCATATTCCTGAGAAAGGATGAGGCCAGTGGGAGCACCAGACCCGTTACAGCAGGAAAAGAATTTGAACAACCTTAGGATGCTTAATCAGCCATGACCCACCGAACTCACTGCCATCGAGTGGATTCCAACTCATAGCGACCCTATAGGACAGAGTAGAACTGCCCCCTAGAGTTTCCAAGGAGTACCTGGTGGATTCGAACTGCCGATGTTTTGGTTAGCAGCCGTAGCACTTTACCACTACGCCACCAGGCTTTCCATCAGCCATGACAGCTACCTTCAAATATTTGGAGGAAGGATTAGACTATTTCTCAGGGGTCACAAAAACAAACAAACCAAAACCCCAAACCCTTTGCCACTGAGTCAATTCCCACCTGCAGCAACCCTAGGATCTGTTAGTAGAACCAGGAGAGAAACAGACTTCGAGTCAGTATAAGGAGGACCTTTTTAACAGTGAGGGTTACTCAAAGGTGAAATGGGCTGCACTGGGGGTATAACTGTTGCTATGGGGGATGTTTAAATATTGATTGGATGACAACTCAGTGAGCCTGTTTGAGATGTATTTAACCTCTGGATACGAGTTTGAGCTAAATCACTTTCAAATACCCTTCCAATCTCGAGATTGTGTAGTTCTGTGATTATGAGAAAACTGGTCAGAGTTGGGCTGTCATTTGTGGATATTAAAACAAAAGAAAACAAAAACATGCCTTGCTTGAGCAAAGATAAAAAGACCAAAGTTTTATTAGTGGTTTCCAGGGGCAGGAGGGAAGGGAAATCACTGTTTAAGAAGCAGGGAGGTTCTGTTTATGGTGACGGAAAAATGGTTGGACAGCATGACCAATATAATCGGTATCACTAAATTGCACACATGAAAAATGCTGAATTGGCAAATGCTGTGGTACACATAATTTTACATGAATTAAAAAATAAAATAAAAATACACGCCTTGGCTTGAGGAGTACATTTTCTAATCAGTGTTGCTAACCTCTAGGAATGATAATTCAGCAATTTACCTTACTGCGTTAAGCAGTAAGATGCTTTCTAGAGTGCTAAAATGTGCTAAGAAAATGAGGATGATGATGTCTGAAAATAACAAGTGCTCTTAGTTTTCATTTAATTTAACCGAATGTGTCCATTTCTGACATCTCTAGCACTTGTATCTAGGTAGTCAGTACAGTAAAACAAATTATTTCCTTTAAATAAAACTTTATCAAGCAGCTCCTGTGCATCAGACACCCTGCTAGAAATCAGAGTGACAGTGACAAGTAAGCTGTTTACTGACTAGGCAGGGAGAGAGACATCTAAACAGGTAAGTTACGTAAAAGTGGCAGCGTTACTAAAGGAAAAGGAACAGAATACAGTGACAGCAGTGAGGACAGAATACTGTCTGGAGGAGATCAGGAAACGTTCCGCAGAAGTGAAGCTGGACGGAAGATGTAAAAGTTCCCAAGTTGCACCGAGAATCTGCATGAAAGGATCTGCAGACTTGAGGCATAATTGTGAATTGTTGGGATCACTTCAAAGTTACTACTGATTATCCTAAAAGACCTGCAAAATTTGATTGAAGTTTATTAAATACTCTGTAGTGTATTGTGAGGCGCCCTGGTGGCACAACAGTTAAGGACTTGGCAGGCAACTGGAAGGCTGGCAGTTGGAGCCCACTCAGCAGCGTCTTGAGAGAAAGACCTGGCGATCTGCTCTCATAAAGATTACAGCTTAGAAAACGCTATGGGGCAGTTCTACTGTGACACAGGAGGTCGCTATTAGTCGAAAATCGTCTCAATGGCATCCAACAAGAACAGCAACATTACTAAATATGTGCTTAGTAATGTTTGTTGAATGATGATGAGGCAAAAACTAAAGACAGCAGGTTATCAATCCTTGTTAGATTTCCACAAACTCTTAAATTTAAGCCTCTTGTCTTGATATGAATAAGCAGATATTTTTGGTAGAAAACCAAAGATAGCAATATGTATAAGTATGGCTGTTTCCTCCCCTTCCTTTCCCTTCCTTTCTGCATCTTCTGAGTGGAGTTTGACATACCACATCTTAACTGTTTCCCATTTACAACCTGGGATCATCCCTTACCTTATTTGTTTAAGGTGAAGATACAGTAAAGATTGTCGGGAAAAGTTTTGTGGGACAGATATTTGTGCTAAATATCTGTCAAATTGAAAATGTTAACTAATTTCAAATATGTAAGCATTTCATAAATATGATCTGATTCACTGATTATAATTTATGGTAATGAAAATTTGTGATGTATATAAATGAAGGGTTAAACAACTGTCTAAATAGATCGTGGGTGATCAGTGAGACACGTTGAGTACGTAGCTGCAAAAGGCAGGTAGACAGAAGAACACGTTCATGGACACTGAAGGGTCTGCAGAAGTTTTTGCTTGTCTTCAGTTGTTGTGGAGTTGATTCCAGCTCATTGCAACCCCAAGTGTGTCAGAGTAGAACTGTGCTCCTTAGGGTTTTCAGAGGTTGATTATTTTGGAAGTAGATCGCCAGACCTTCCAAGGCACTTCTGAGTGGACACCAACCTCCAACCTTTCTGTTAGCAGTCAAGCATGTTAGCTGCTTGTACCATCCAGGGACTCTGCTCAGAAGTACAGCTATCAACAAATAAATAAACATAACCCTAAGATCATTATTTGAACAATGATGGATTCGCTGAACTTTTGGAAGATGATACAAATGCTTATTTTGAAGAAAATAATGGAAACCTTTGAGGTGATCTAACAGACGAGAAAATATGAGGAGATTCAAAAGCAAGAACGTATCGTAAAAGACACATTTCAAGGTAACAGCCACGTGATACCTTTTTTATTTTTATTTTTTAAGACTCTATTATTACTCACTTGCTAATGAAGTCATTGAATTCAGCTGACCATAGCTCAGGCTTCCTTAGTTTTGGCGGTGGATTCCTAGAAAAACAAAAAGCAAGTCTAGGTAGTACACGTTGGTCCAAAAAACCCGAACCCATTGCCATCGAGTCCATTCTGACTCATAGCGACCCTACAGGACAGAGTAGAATTGCTCCCATAGGGTGTCCAAGGAGCGGCTGGTAGATCTGAACTGCTGACCTTTTGGTTAGCAGCTGTAGCTCTTCACCAGGGCCCAAAGGGAGGCAGAGCCAGATAAGACTAATAATGCCTGGATGCAGTCACAGGTTCTAGAAGTATAATCAAGTATCACCATCATTTTTGAATTCAAAGATAGATAATTGGTTATTAATCATCCTTTGCATTAAATGACAAGCCCCTTGTTTCTCTGAAAGCACTGAACCAATTTTTCAAACTGTTAATTTTGTTTCCCAAAGAATTTTCTTGCTTTTACCTGAGAGCCCTAGGGAAAGACATCGATACTTAGCAGAACAGAAACAATGAATACCAGAGAAAAGATTTTTTTCCTCTAAGTTCTGCAAAAGTCTCTGAGGAGTATCTCTGGGTAAACAGAGGTGACCTGAAAGGAGAGTCGTTGGGAATGCGGAGGAAGCCGCCACAGAGAGGAGCCCAGCAGAACGAATGCCTTTATGAATTGTTGGCTTTTGTTGTTACTGGGCACATGGCAGGAAGCAGTGTTTCAAAAGTAAGGACTGGAAAATATTATTAGCAATAAAGCTCTGAATATCACTTAAAAGATTTTGTTATTAATTCCTTTCATTTTACACTGAACAAATCTTTTCTTTTTTTAGCACGTTCTTGAACACAAAAGAACATAGCTTGAAAATGAGGCCGTTCCAACTCTGTAATCAAGCAACATTGATCAACCATGATAGTTGAATTTGCTGAAGTGCTGCTTTATGTTAATTCTAACAGCTCTTGGTTTTCATTACTGGAATGGAAAGACTTTGCCTTCAGTTCTGCATTACTCCTTAAACAGCTTACAATGAAATTAATGTACAGTTTGCACAGCTCATTAAAGAAAACTGCAGCTCCTCACCTACCGTAGATCCCCCCTAACACTCATTTTACAATCCTTAGGACTACTGGAACATTGTTGATTTGCAGATTAAAAGAAGTAATTATTTTCACCAACATTTCTGTTTTGTTCCTTGTCCTCCTGAAAATTTCCTTTGTTAGAAATTTATTGGCTTGCTTGCAGTAAAACAAAGCTCTGATGATTTCAGACCACTTAGCGCTGGGTGGCTTTTCGTATACTTTTATTTCCAACTGTCTCTTCAACTAGTAGGCTCGAATTCCATTTGAGAGAGATACTGGTGGCAGAAATATTGAGAAATAACAAAGGCGATGCAGTTTCCAGAATCGCTTTGATCACAGGTACACTATGTATCAGTGGTGTCATCCCTCCTCCATCTGGCATCATCACCAAGAGTAATAATAACATTAGGCCAATGATGGGGGTCGAAGCTACAATTAAAATGGTGAAAGAAGTACAGCGTTCCTCTTACATAGTGAATAACAGTAGGGGTTAAGAAATACAGATTTTTTTTTTCTGTTTTCCTCAAATTTAATGCAATATCTTGGACTTGGTACAAAGCAGGTTTTCCTTTCTTCTGTAACCTTGGTTCCCCCACTTACAAAACAGCATATTTTATAGACAGTAAGACTAGAGCTACAGGCTGAAATTGTTATGCAAAGAATGATAAATACTAAAGCTATTATAATTTGGAGCCTATAGACAGGACAAGAAATTCAAAGGTAAAATTAAATCCTAGTTCAAATGCTTCAGCTCCGTATTAATTTAATTACATGCTAAGTATTAAAAATGGATCCATTCTAAAATGAATATAACATATTAACATTATTTCTTTAGGACCTGTGGGGCTTTCTACATAATGATTCTGTGTTCTCCAGCCCAAATCCTGAAGGTCTTCAAATTCAGATGTATTCCTACAAGGTGGATAGGAGTCTTCTCACATCAGCTT
Source organism: Loxodonta africana (assembly GCF_030014295.1). NCBI lineage: Eukaryota > Metazoa > Chordata > Mammalia > Proboscidea > Elephantidae > Loxodonta > Loxodonta africana. Next base: position 167,964,087 of record NC_087345.1, on the reverse strand, counting down.
TCTGAAATAAGGAGAAACTATCCAAAACATGCATGAAGTTCAAAGTACGGACAGTCCCCAACTTACAACATATTCAATCACGACCAACTGCACTTATGACTGTCCTTTTTTTTATCTTTCTGTACATCTTGTCTTTAGAAATATGGACTACATACAACATTGCAGTGCATAATTTGCTTTTGCTACAGAGTCAGAATTCGACTTGACAGCAGTGGGTTGGGTTGGTTAATCATTGTCGTGCCAACCCCCAAAGACAAACAAAGATCAGATTTATAAAGATACTGATAATAAAAGGCAATAATAATGAAAACTAAAAAAAAAAAGAAAAAAATGAAGTGTTCAACTTAGTGAGAACCAACTAACAATGGAGTCATTAGAACAGAACCTCATTGTAGGTCGGGGACTACCTGTAATCAGTGATAGGGTAAGTAGAGGAAAGTTTACTAAAGGGGAATGGTCTACATAAATAGTAAAGTGCTTTCATGCTCAAAGTGGTTATTCTTCTCAGTTTATTGTTTTATATTGATACACTTAACATATCAACAAATTTAAAATCATTTATTAATACATTTTTATTTAAAATCATTGAAATAATATTTTAATTTGAAAACTCAGAACAAAGTCTTAGCAAGTAGTAAAAAATGACTAGGCTGGTAGAGTGAAGAGAAGAAAATCATGGCTGCATTGAATGTGCACCAGTGCTTTGGCTGCCTCACTTAGAAGTGGATGAGGTGTGGGATGAGCTCCTATTTTCTGAGATCAAATCCTAGTAAAAGGGAGCAAGACACACCAATTATCAAGAGAAACCTCTTTTACTTTGACTTTTACTTTGACTAGGGAGATGAAATTACTGAACAAATACAGTGTCTTGGAAGAAGCAGAAAGATATACCAGGCCACTCTGCCCCCACTTTGTAGGAATGCTTCTGAATATTTCCACAATGAGCATGATGAGAACAGTGGCTGCAGGGAGAAAGACTGGGCTGCAAAGACTGTATCAACTAAATGCTAGTCCACTGACCTCGGTATTTTGAAGAGGGCTCTCATGGGATGCAGATCTGCAAGTGGGGGATCGCCATCCCCCAGCTCAATGGCCGTGATACCCAGGGACCACGTGTCACATCTGGCATCATACGTGGTATCCAATTGCTGTTCACATGCAATGACCTGGTGGGAGAAAATGGGGGGAGGGGGAAGCAAAGTTCTTGACTTCCATAAGAACATGCAAAATGTCTAGAAAAATGTGTATGTGTTTACAACAGAGAACCCCTGAGGGAGCAGGAGAGCAGTAGGATGCAGACCCCAAATTCTCATAAAAAGACTTAATGGTCTGACTGAGACTAGAAGGACCCTGGTGGTCATGGCCCCTAGACCTTCTGTTGCCCCAGGACAGGAACCATTCCCAAAGCCAACCCTTCAGACATGGATTGGACTGGACAATGGGTTGGAGAGGGATGCTGGTGAGGAGTGAGCTTCTTGGATCAGGTGGACACTTAAGACTATGTTGGCATCTCCTGCCTGGAGGGGAGATGAGAGGGTAGAGGGGCTTAGAAGCTGACAAAATGGACATGAAAAGAGAGAGTAGAGGGAGATAGTGGGCTGTCTCATTACGGGGAGAGTAATTGGGACTATGTAGTAAGGTGTATGTAAGTTTTTGTGAGAGAGACTGACTTGATTTGTAAACTTTCACTTAAAGCACAATAAAAATTATTTTAAAAATGTGTATCTGTTTAAAATGGTGAAGTCTGGTAGCTATAAGACAGTAACTTGGGAGAATAAAAGATCAAATCATTATTAGTATTACTACTTTGAGAACAGAGACTTTCTCAGCAGGATTGCAAATATAAGGGGAAAAGCCCATGGAAAAGATTTGGGAAATGCAAAAACAGAAACGGAGCAGAAACAGTGTCCCAAATGGAAAGGATTGGGCTCAAATGCATAGTTAAAGACTGTACAATGGTTGTCACTCAATAAACATTTGATGAGTGAACGGAGATGTTCCACCTTGGCAAGGATAAAGAATACATCTTTAAAGAATTAAAAGTGCAGGAGGTAAAGAAGAATAGGTTGAAGGCAGCCTAGTTAAATGGCTTTGATCTTTTCTGGCAAATAAAAGTCAAGGGTACCCAAGGGAGGAATCAGACAAGTTTGGAGGAATGCAAAACAAGTTCAAATCCCTAATAAAACAAAGTAAACTCAGGTGAGGAGTGAGCTTCTTGGATCAGCTGGACACTTGAGACTATGTTGGCATCTCCTGCCTGGAGGGGAGATGAGAGGGTGGAGGGGGTTAGAAGCTGGTGAAATGGACACGAAAAGAGAGAGTGGAGGGAGGGAGTGGGCTGTCTCATTAGGGAGAGAGTAATCGGGAGTGTGTAGCAAGGTGTATACGGGTTTTTGTGTGAGAGACTGACTTGTAAACTTTCACTTAAACCACAATAAAAATTATAAAAAAAACAAAAACAAAGTAAACTCAATAAAAATAAGGATTTACCAACAGTTCATCTGGGGCCTCCATAAACTGTAAAACTGCAATCAATTTTTTAAAAAATGCCGTGACTCAAAGGATGTAATTGAGAGACAAAAGGGGGGGGAGATTCTTTTTTGCAATATTATAAAATAGTATTACATAAAACAATTATTACATAGTTACTTCACAATCTGCTTCTAAATGTATAAATATAAATACAGATGGACTGAAACGCTAATTTCAAAATCAGTGACCGCACAAAGAAAATTCAATTTCACATTTTGAAAACCATTTACATTTTTTTAATTTTACATTTTGTGAATGTTAACCCACCAAGAAAATAAAATACAATTTTGGGAACGATGGTGGATTACAGTCTCATGATTTAACTATAGTACTGAGAAATAATACATAAGATAAAAGGAGTCAAAGGCCCTGTCTGAAACAGTATTTCATTTTTCTCACTCCAAATAACATCAGTGTTAACACATTAAAAAAATCACTGTGTTAGCACACTAGAGTTATTTGGTAACATTTACACATATATAATCCATGAATTTTTTTTTATCCATGAATAAATCATTTTTCATACCTCACACCAATAGCAATGGTGTCATACAGTTTAAGCATAAGCACACGAGTGTGATTGAAAAATAAAAGGAAGGCAAGGATAAACATGAAAGGATAAAGAGTCACCTCTAGGCATGAAGCAAGAAGATGGGATAGAGGAAGAGCACAGAGGTAGACATAAGTATTGGAAACTTTCTAGTTCTGGGTTGTGTAGCAAGTTCCTGGGCATATAAACAAGCAAGAAGGCCATGAACCAAACTAATTCTAGGCACCCAAAGGCCAATAATAAGTAAATACATAAACAAATTATATATATATATATATATATAAACCCAAACCCACCGCCGTCCAGTCAATTCCGACTCATAGCGACCTTATAGGTCTGAGTAGAACCGCCCTATGGAGTTTCCAAGGAGCACCTGGTAGATTCGAACTGCCAGCCTCTTGGTAAGCAGCTGTAGCACTTAACCACTACACCACCAGGGATTCCATATATATATATTTATATGCATATAAATAGATATACAACTACACATAGATGATAGATTAGATAGATAGATGATAGATAGATGATAGACAGATAGACAGATAGACAGACAGATAGACAGACAGATAGATAGATATAGATAGAGATGGACAGACAGATGGACAGACAGATGGATAGATTAGATAGATGGATAGATAGATGGATAGATTAGATGGACAGATTAGACGGGTGGACGGACGGATGGACGGACGGATGGATGGACGGATAGATAGATAATAGACAGACCGACAGGCAGGCAGGCAGGCAAGCAGACAGACAGACAGACAGATAGAGATAGAACATATTCTCCCAACTTGGAATTGGTATGTTGGAAGTATCATCTTATATGGTGCTTCCCGTCAGTGTTTCCTACCAAAATATTTTTAATGTCACAGGAGAGAGAACACTTTTTCTGGAATCAGAGATATAATGTAAAGTACCCAGAGCAAGCATAAGAGTCTCAAGTTTTATATTAAAAGTTTATGTGATAAAGTACCCAGAGCAAGCATAAGAGTCTCAAGTTTTATATTAAAAGTTTATGTGATGAATAGTCACTGAAAATCCTGTGAAACAGTTCTACTCTGCACACATGGTGTCGTCATGAGTCAGAAACGACTGGATGGCAACTAACAACAACAAGTTATTCATAATAGCCAGAAAGTAAAAACAACTCATATGTCTATCAACTGATGAATGGATAAATAAAATGAGGTCTATCCATATAATGCAATATTATTCATCTTAAAAAGGAATAAAGTGCTGATACATGGGACCACATGGATGAACTTTGAAAACATTACGCTGAGTCAAAGAAGCCAGTCACAAGTGATCACATATTGTATGATTCCATTTATATAAAATGACCACAATAGGCAAATCTATACAGACAAAAAGTAGATTAGTGGTTTCCTGGTGTGGGGGGGTGGCAGTTTGGATCCACCAGCCACTCCTTGGGAACCCTGTGGGGCAGTTCTACTTTGTCCTATAGGGTTGCTATTAGTCGGAACCCATTCCACGGCAACGGGTTGGGTTAGTGTGGGTGAAGGAGCCCTGGTGGCACAGCGGTTAAGCACTACACTTCTAACCAAAAAGTTAGCGGTTCAAGCCCACCAGCTGTTCTGTAGGTGAAAGATGTGGCAGTCGGCTTCCATAAAGATTCCAGCCTTGGAAGCCCTATGGGGCGGTTCTACTCCATCCTACTGGGTTGCTGTGAGTTGAAATCCACTCAACAGCAAAGGGTTTGGTTTCAGTGTAGGGGGAGATTTAGGTAGAATGAGGAGTGACTGCCAATGAGTACAGGGTTTCTTTTAGAGAGAACAAAAAATGTTTTAAAATTAGATTGTGGTTATGGCTGTATAACTCTGTGTATATGTACTGAAAATCATTAGATTGTACACTTTAAATGAGTGAATTTTATGGTACATATATCTCAATAATGTTACATCTCAATAATGTCCTATAGGGCCGCTATGAGTCGGAATCGACTCAACGGCAACGGGTTTGGTCTTTTTGGTTTATAACTCAATAAAACTTAAAAATAAAATCATATAAATTTTCTATTCTGTTGTATATCTTTGTCTGCCTCAGTATAAAAATAAGGTTTTTTGCCACACCATTTTTTTTCCTTGTTAAAATTATTGCTTCAGGATAATGCATCATTTTTATGGCTTCATACATGTAGTCCAGGAATACATACCCAGAGACAAGGGTGAATTTGTGTCTCTGCCTAGGACACTAGTTGTCCTAGAAAAAAACCAAAAACAAAAAAGCAAACCCGTTGCTGTCCAGCCAATTCCAACTCATAGCAGCCCTACAGGACAGAGGAGAACTGCCCCATAGGGTTTCCAAAAGCAGTTGGTGGATTTGAACTGCGGTCCTTTTGGTTAGAAGTCGAGCTCTTAACCACTGCGCCAGCTGTCCTAGTGTCACTATAGATAAATACCATCCCCTTTCACTCTCCAGAAGCCCTAGTGGCAGAGTGATTAAGAGCTGGGCTGCTAACCGAAAGGTCTGTAGTTCCAATCCACCAGCCACTTCCTGGAAACCCTATGGGGCAGTTCTACTCTGTCCTGTAGGGTCGCTATGAGTCGGAATAGACTCAAAGGCCAACAGGTTTGGTTTTCATTCTCTAGTGTCCTGGTTTGTATGATAAACTGTACGGTCACCTACCACAGTCACTATCTCTTGTCCTCTTCATCCTGGCACAGATGAACTCCAGTTCGGGAAGGATGGCTTTATGTAACCAACATAAACTACCTTTGATCTAGAATCAAATTAAAAATTTTCCAAATAAAGAATTTCATTTTTCAACTGATAATTGATTTGGAGAAGCTTGCCTCTAAGGCCTTGAATTATGGCAAGTATATATTTTTTACCTTACTGCTTTCTCATTTTCAGAAAATTTTCATTAATAACGTAGAGATGGTATATTAACTATCTCTTCATTAACTAGATAGCTGGTTATTCAAAATATACTTTTCTTCAACAATCATAGATGTTGGAAGTTTACTGAAATTTTGCTTACCATTCACAGGTTGGAAAACGCTTATTACAAGAGATGAAAGTAGCATGGAGAAAATCTAGAACAAATATTTACATGACAGCTTGAAAAGACTTCAGTGAATCTTTTTTCTCTTATATAATATCCATCATTTTGCTAAACAGCAAAGCACTTTCAAACCCTATTTGTGCTACAGTAGATTTATTAATAATAAATAATGACTTATCTGAAAAATGACTGGTAATTATATATGAAGGAATGTCAATTTTAATTATTAACTCATTTAACACTCTGGCAATCTTAGAGAAAAATATTTCCCTTTATTCATAGATTAAAGTGTTTCCAAGATCCACTAATCAAAATTGCTTTTACTAAATGGAAAACTTAAAAGATATAATAATGGTTTTCTGTTACTGCAAATTAATACATGCAAATATAAAGCTGGAATCTATAGCATTTATATATTTTTATTAATATATGCAAAGCAAATGCAAAAGTTCGGAACTATAAATACATTTTTATTAATTTCTCATTTATGAACATTTTTGATAAGCTTTTAGAAGACAAGCAATAGACAAGAATAAATTTTAAAGAAACTTGTTTGAGATTCCCTTATTAAATATCGTTGGTATATGACTATAATTTCTATTTTTATTCTAAGATGTCCTCCCTGTTAAAAGGTTTTTAATCCACGGAATTTTTAAAAACGTTATTTAAGATAATTTATTCTCGCTTTATGATTCATATGAAGTTTACATTTTAACTTTTTGTATAAGCAGTAATTGCATTAGTATTCAAACGGAAACAGTACATCAAGATTTAATCCTTAAATTTAATTCTGTGAGTTTGTAATACTAATATTGTACTTGATTTACTCCTTCTTCCTTCACTCCCTAGAAAATTGCAGATAAATAGCAGACCTTTTCCCAAAGGTTGCAAAGAGCATTTTCAAAAATAAATGTTCTGTACTAATAAACATAATTAAAAAGATTAAAGGCATTAATAGTGACTATGGAGAGAGAAGCTGTGACTCTAGAAAAATTTTTCCTTATTTATCTATAACTTCCCAAAGGTAGTGGTGAAAAGACTTCACTAAAGCTGAACATAGCCCCCATGCCTACTGACTCAATATGGGAACCTGCCATACAGCTTAATGAACCTGAAGGTTAAGGGAATCTCATATTTCTAATTTAAAAACAGACTATACCATTAACACAGATACACGCTAAATAATGAAAAGTAAATTTAATGAAAAATTAAGAATGCAAATAGTTTCTCTTTACCTCATGTGATTCACTCATTCAGTCTTTCATTTATTCATAAATTCATTCATAGCCTATTTATTGAACACAGCCTTTGTTACTCCTCACACACGCACAAAAATCTCATAATAACACATCTGACATTTTCTTCTCGTAGATCCCAAAACACATATAGAGACAGAGTAAGCATGTAAAGGAAAGTCAAAAAGGATCAAATTTTACATTTTTCTCTCTCGACACTCTTTCTGAGGTGGTTCAACATATGCAAATCTGTCAATGTTATATATATTACAGAAGGAAGTGAAAAAAACACATGGCAATCTCAATTGATGCAGAAAAAGCATGTGACAAAATTTAACACTCTTTCATGATTTAAAAAAACTCTCCAAAAACCAGAAATAGAAGGGAATTTCCCTAACATGCTAAAAAGCATTTATGAAAAACCCATAGCTAACATCTCACTCAATGAAGAAAGACTAAAAGCTTTCCCTCTACATCAGAAACAAGACAAGGATGCCAGCTCTCACCACTGCTATTCAACATAATACTGAAAGTCCTAGCCAGAGCAATTATGCAAGAAAAATAAATGAAAGGCATCCAAATCAGGGGAAGAGGTGAAACGATCTCTATTGCTTATGACATGATCTTATATAGAGAGAACCTCAAGGAATCCACAAGAAACTACTAGAGCTAATAAATGAATTCGGCAAAGTTGTAGTGTACAAGATCAACACAGAAAAATCAGTTGTGCTTCTATACACCAGCAATAAGCAATCTGAAAAGGAAATAAAGAAAACATTCCACTTAAAATGGCATTCAAAAGAATAAATTTAACCACGGAGGTAAAAGACTTATACACTGATAACTACAAAACACTGCTGAATGAAATTTGAAAAGACCTAAATAAATGCAAATATATCTTGTGTTTATGGATTGGAAGACATAACAGTGTTAAGATGTCAGTATCTCCCAATGCAATCTACAGGTTCAATGCAATCCCTATTAAAAATTCCAAAAGCTTTTTTCACAGAAATGGAAAAGGTGGTATTCAAATTCATATGGAATTATAAAGGGCGCCTAATAGCCAAAACAAACTTGAAAAAGAAGAACAAAATTGGTGGGCTTACATTACCTCATTTCAAAACTTACTACAAAGTTATAGTAGTCAAAACCATCTGGTACTGGCGTAAGGACAGACATAAAGACCGATGGAATAGAATTGAGAGTCTAGAAATAAATTCATACATCTATGATCAATTAATTTTCAACAAGGCTAACAAAACCACTCAATGAGGAAAGAATAGTCTCTTCAATGAATAGGTCTGGGACAACTGGATTTCCACATGGAAAAAGAACGAAGTTAGATCCCCACCTCATACTATATACAAAAACAACTCAAAATGGATCAATGACTTAAATATAAGAGCTAAAAGCATAAAACTCCTAGAAGAAAACATAGGGATAAATCTTTACGGCCTTGGATTTGGCAAGGATTCTTAAACATGACACCAAAAGCATGAGCAACAAAAGAAAAAAAAAAAAGATAAAATGGACTTTATCAAAATTAAAACTTCTATGCATCAAAGAACATTATAAAGAAAGTGAAAAGATAGTCCACAGAATGGGAGAAGATATTTGTGTATCATGTATCTGATAAGGGTCTCATGTCAAGAAAATACAAACAACTCTTAATACTTAGCAACAAAAATACAAATTAAAAAATTGGCAAAGGACTTGAATAGACATTTCTTCAAAGAGGATATATAAATGTCCAACAAGCACATAAAAAGATGTTTAATTCATTATTCGTTAAAGACCTACAAACCAAAACCATAATAAGTTACAACTTCACATCCACTACGATGGCTATGATAAAACAGAAAATAACAATTGTTGGATGTGGGGAAACTGGAACCCAAGTGCAGTGCTGGTGGGAATGTAAAATGGTTCAGCTGCTGTGGAAAACATTTTGGTGGTTCCTCAAAAAGTTTTTTCAAGAAGTTAAACATAGGATTACCGTATGACCCAGAAATTCCACTAATATGTATATAAGTGAAATAACTTTAAATAGGTGCTCAACTAAGTACATGTGTATTCTACCAGTTGCCCACTCACAACAGGCAACTGGTAGAAACAGCCCAAATGTCCATCAATGCATGAATGGATAAAGAAATTGTGATTTATACATAAAATGGAATATTATTCAGTCATAAAAAGGAATGAAATACTGATAAATGCCACAATGTGGATGAACCTCTTAAACATTATGCTAAGTGCCAGAAGCCACATACTGTATGATTCCATTTATATGAAATGTCCAGAATCCATAGAGACAGAATGCAACTTGGTGGTTGCCAGGGTCTGGGGGGATGGGAGAAACTGCTTAATGTGTAAGAGGTTGTACTGTGGAATGATGGAAATGTTTTAGAACTAGATTTTAGAGGTGGTGGTTGCCCAATACCATGAATGAGCTAAACATCACTGAATTGTACACTTCAAAACGGTTAACTTTATGTTATGTGACTTTCTCCTCAATAAATTATTAAAAAAATAAAAACTCCCTGTCTAACCTCAGGAGCCATCCAAAATGGTGTTCCTACAGACGTATTCCGATGGTGCCAGGTGCTGGTGAGCTGGGCAGACACACCTGAAAAGAAGAGACGAGATTTAACTTCTTGCATTGATCACTCATGTTAAGATATTCCAATTGCAATTTCTCACAAATTAATATCAAAATTAATTTTAAATAAAATTAAATATTAAAATTCCCTCAAAGCTGCCACCACACTTCAACTTGGCATTAAAGAATTTTAAATCCGGATTATCTGCATAGTCAAATTAGTAGAGAATGGTCCTCCTATTTTTTTTCTCTCCAAATCCTATCCATTAACAAAGCCCCACTCAGAGTCTTAGTTCCACCATGCTGACTTATGACCTTTTCCTGATCATGTTGGCTTTTGTTTCCTTTGATCTTCTGAATTTTCAACTATTTTTCTCTATTACATATTTTGGCATGCAATTGTTATCTGAATGGCATGTACCCCACTTACCCTAGTAACAAATTCCAGTGAGTCTGAGAATGTTTTATATAGTGTCATGTACATAATAGGTGACTTGTGAAAGTGAATAAAATGATTTCCATCTATCAACCTTGGACAAATCACATCTGATCGAAAGTTGTCAGTTAATTATATCTATTTACACCAATAAAGTGCTCATTTGCTAACTGAAAGGTTGGCAGTTCGAACCTACCCAGAGGCTCCACAAGAGAAAGACCTGGCATTCTGTTCCTATAAAGGTTCAGCAACAAACAACACCAACCCAGTGCCATTGAGTTGATTCCGATTCATAGCGACCCTATAGGACTGAGTAGAATTGCCCCATAGAGTTTCCAAGGAGTGCCTGGTGGATTCAAACTGCCGACCCTTTGGTTAGCAGCCATAGCACTTAACCACTACGCCCTGTGGAGCAGTTCTACTCTGTCACATGTGGTCTCTGTGATTAGGAATCAACTCAATGACACCCAACAACAGCAACATTTACACCATAAATGCCTGGTGATCTACTTCCATAAAACCAACCAAGGAAAACCCTATGAAGCACAGTTCTACCATGACATACGTGGGGTATCCATGAGTCAGAATCGACTCGAGGTCAACTGGTTTGATGTTTTGGTTTATTTAAACCAGGTCTAATAATAGAATTAGTTCTCTTCCTTTAGGAAGATTATGGACAGAGGGGTTATGATTAAAGTATGACCAAATATTTCAGTCATGTCATCCCATTAATTTCACCCGATTAGACACAACCGTCACTGACCCTGAAGAGAATCTGAAGCATGGTCTCCTTTCTCACTTTATACACCACTGTTCCTCATGCAGCAGGGGCCTGGCTCCCTCTGGTTGTGCAGAGCTCCTAGCCTTGACCTACTCTGTCCTCAGCGGGTTACAACCAAATCATGGGCTTTCATTCCCTGACTTCCCTGCCACAGAAGGTACCTCCCAGGTATCACATTTCTTTTAGGTTCTGGCTGCTGATCTTATAAACCAAGTAGACCAAAAGCACTAGTCGAGATTTAAAATGGGATATATTTGCTTCTTCCAAGATGGCATTTGACTTTTATCATGAAATTCAAAGTCCTGATTTTATCACATGGGTGTTTCACTGGTGGAAATATATTTAGGCAGAGGGGTGGACAGTATCTTTTGGTGCCACTTTAATTGTATCCCTCAGTGATCTACTCTACCTATGCATAAATTCTATCCTAAACAGAATCTTAACCTACGCCCTTCAAATTCTGACCTTTAAAAACATTCATTATTTGACAAGAATAAAAAAAAAACTCACTGAATCATTTTTCAAATCCAAAGATGATTATCTAATCTATGCTTGAAAACTGTGCCTTAAATATTTTCTAAAAAATATACGAAGGAATCACTTGATATCACTTTTCTCAAATATATATGCCCTACCTCTACCCTAACTATTCTACTTTTCAGAAAAATTAAGTTTAAATGTAAACATTTTATCTTGTCTTCCTATGAATTAAAGGCATACATGATTAAGCTTAGATTTTGTGATAGTATCAGAGGGTTATAATTTGTTTATATACATGAGAAAAGTAAATGGGCTTTAAAAGAAAATTAAAAATAAGATTAACTTATTCTAAGGATTTCCAATTATTTATGGAAAAATAATTAAATTATATCTGACCATTGGTGGATTTTTTTTTTCAATGTCATAGATAGCATAAGAATTCAAATGTCATTTAACCAAAACGTAAAGGGAAGAAAAAAACTTCAACCAAGTACAAAATCAAAAGTTTTATTCCAGGCCAGAATGTGACATTTGAAATTAATCATTTGACACTTTCTTTTTTTTGGAATGTCACTAGCATTGGCATTTTTCAGCAAGTAGTCCTGTTTTGGTGTCTGAACTTATAGACATGGATAGATGGAAAGGACCTTCCCTTCACTTTCCACAACAGAGGAAAAGAGGAAATATATGTAAAGTGCTGAACACGTGACCCAACGTAGACCATTCAGGTTCTCTTTCTTGGAAATGTAAATATTGCGTAGAGACACTCAGGGAGAAAGGGTAACTAGAGTTGAGTCAACCAATGGCAGGGGCTACAGGTTAGTTCAGGAGATGCTTCTCCTGAGATCAAGGGCTGTCATAGCTCTGTTCTGAGGGAGCCAAATTGCCCGCTTTCTTCCTTGATTATGTGAGCCAGCCAATGTCCTTTTCAGTATCCTCGCCTAAATTGGTCAGAGTTAGTTTCCATTGCTTATAACCAAGGAACCCTGACAAATATAAGAGCCCAATGATTTTTACATATGAAGGAGCAAACTGCAGTATTATAATGACATGTACAAAGACCTGGAGATAGAAAACCAAAAGGAAATTACACTCCCAGCATTTCTCAAGCTGAAAGAACTGAAGAAAAAATGTAAGCCTCAAGTTGCAATATTGAAGAATTCTACAGGGAAAATATTAAATGATGCAGGAAGCATCAAAAGAAGATGGAAGGGATACACAGAGTCACTACACCAAAAAATTGGTCGATGTCCAAGCATTTGAGCAGGTAGCATATGATCAGGAACCAATGATACTAAAGGAAGAAGTTCAAGCTGCATGTAGGCACTGGCGAAAAACAAGGCTCCAGGAATTGATGGAATACCAACTGAGATGTTTCAACAAACAGATGCAGCCCTGGAAGTGCTCACTCACCTATGCCAAGATCTGGGAGACAGCAACCTGGCCAACTGACTGGAAGAAATCCATATTTTTGCCTATTCCCAAGAAGGGTGATCCAGCTGAATGTGGAAATTATCAAACAATATCATTAACATCACATGCAAGTAAAATTTTGCTGAAGATCATTCGAAAGTGGCTGCAGCAGTATGTTGTCAGGGGACTGCCAGAAATTCAAGCCAGATTCAGAAGAGGATGTGGAACCAGGGATATCATTGCTGATGTCGGATGGATCCTGGCTGAAAGCAAAGAATACCAGTAAGATGTTTACCTGTGTTTTATTGACTATGCAAAGGCATTCGACTGTGAGGATCATAACAAATTATGGATAGCATTGCAAAGGATGGGAATTCCAGAACACTTAATTGTGCTCATCAGGAACCTGTACATAGATCAAGAGGCAGAAATTCCAACAGAACAAGGGGATACTGCCTGGTTTAAAGGCAGGAAAAGTGTGAATCAGTGTTGCATCCTTTCACCATACTTACTCTGTACGCTGAGCAAATAATACGAGAAGGGGGACTACGTGAAGAACAGGGTACCAGGATTGGAGGAAGACTCATTAACCTCCGTTATGCAGATGACACAACCTTGCATGCTGAAAAGTGAAGAGGACTTGAAGCACTTACTGATGAAGATCAAAGACCACAACTTTCAGCGCGGATTATACCTCAACATAAAACAAAAATCCTCACAACTGGACCAATAAGCAACAACATGATAAATAGAGAAAAGGTTGAAGTTGTAAAGGATTTTATTTTACTTGGATCCACAGTCAATACCAATGGAAGCAGCAGTCAAGAAATCAAACGATGCATGGCATTTGGCAAATCTGATGCAAAAGACCTCTTTCAAGTGTTAAAAAGAAGAGACGTCACCTTGAAAACTGAGATGCGCCTGTCCCAAGCCATGGTGTTCTCAATCACCTCACAGGCATGGGAAAGCTGGACAATGAATAAGGAAGACCGAAAAAGAATTGATACCTTTGAATTGTGGTGCTGATGAAGAATGTTGAATATACATGGACTGCCAGGAGAATGAACAAATCTGTCTTGGAAGAAGTACAACAAGAATGTTCCATAGAAGCAGGGAGGGCAAGACTAAGTCTCACATACTTTGGACATGTTATCAGGACAGATCGGTCCCTGCAGAAGGACATCATGTTTGGTAAAATGGTGAAAAAGAGGAAGACCCTCGATGACATGGGCTGACACAGTGGCTGCAACAATGGGCTCAAGAATAACAATTGTGAGAATGGTGCAGGACTAGGCAGTGTTTCATTCTGTTGTACACGGGGTCACTATGAGTCGGAACCAATTCAACAGCACCTAACAACAACAATAGTCAATAACAGGTTTACTAAGCCTAAGAGTCATTGAGGCTGCAGTGGTTCAGTGGTAGAATTCTCACCTTACATGTGGGGAACTAACGTTCGATTCCAGGCCAAGACACCTCATTCACAGCCACCATGTTGCTATGATGCTGAACAGGTTTCAGCAGAGCTTCCAGACTAAGACAGATTAGGAAGAAAGGCCTGGTGATCTACTTCTGAAAATCAGCCAATGAAACCCTATGGATCACAATGATCCGCAACTGATCCTGGGGATGACATGGTCAGTTTCGTTCTGTTGTCCATGTCATGAGTCAGGGGCCACTTCAACGGCAGCTAACAATAAGAGTCATTAAACTCTATATTAATTAGAGATTATATTAGATTTATCTGGGTATTAGATTTATATTAATATGAGATTAAGCATTTTCTAAGGCAAATGTTTTGCCTCCAAGCTTTTCAATCATATCTCCCAAGCAGTAAGAAATTTTCAAGCAAACGTACTGTATATGTCAATAGACTAGTCTCTTTACTAGTACATCAATACATACATTATAAAACATATCAATGTAGGTCATTTTAAATGATGCAATTTTAAAAATAATTGTAAAAGAGGTTATAAATATTTCTTCCTGCATTTGTACAATGTCTTGCACACATCCTGACACTGGCAGGTCCCATTTCAAGGACCACTGGCCTAAGGTGAGCTGAGATAATGAATTACACGCCTTTAGAGTTTCATAGATCATTTGGTGTCTGTTGGGATCCTGCAAAAACAACTTTTTCAACCTGGTTCTGGGAGGAATAATCTATATGGAAACCAGGAATATTCAGCCCAGAATGTGAAGAAGGAAAAACAAAATGTCCCAAAATAAATGAAAAGAGAAAAAAGTAACTAGGTAAAGTAAGAAACCCTTGAATTTGAGAACACTGGATGGTCTCCATGAGTCAGGATCGACTCGGTGGCAACACTTTTTTTGGCTCGATGAATATCACGTTAAATCACATTAAAAACACTACACATGCCCAATTATGAAAGAATGACAGAGGAAGGAATTTACTAAATTTCATGTTTTTTGAGTGCTTATACAATGTCTGTTCAAACCCGAGATAATTTTATCAACCCCAACCACTTGGCCTCCGAGCTAGAAGGCAATTTAAAGGTCCTGAAGCCCACCTTGTTCATTTTCGAGTTAGTAAAGTTAAGGTGGAGAGATCAACCCACTTTACTGAGGACAAATGGCATTCTTATTTACTATAAATTCTCAGAAGAAAGGCAAGTAAGAAGGTAGGAATACTAAAATGTAAAATACGATTAACATAAATTATAAAGCAATAGGGATCCAAAAAGTGGGTTCAGAGCCCTAGGAAGTAAAGAAGATTAGGAAAATCTTCTTGTGCAGACAGTAACTAACGGAATAAGTCACCAAAGTAAACAGTTACATAAGCACCTCAAGGGAGAAGCTACGGAAGCTGGAAAATTCCAGGCAGAAAGTCGGGATAGTGAGAGGATACCGAAAGGAACGGGAGGCCAAGACGAGATCAGACCTGCACAGAAAACAGGCTCGAAGGGAGGGCAATAATCCAAAAGGGAAGGCAGGAGAGCAGAGCTTTTTAAAAGTCAATGCCACAGGAACATGAAGGCGGTCTGCATTAGTGATCCTTCAGCTTTCTGCTTTGATTACAGTGCTGAGGAATTTTCACGCCATTTTAGGTTTTTACTAAGGCATCTAGGACTGCCTGGCAGCTGTATAGCAATCCTGTTCCCTACTGCACGCATCTTATTTCTAGGAGGGAACATGCAGACTTCATACTTTCAGTGGGGAGATCACCTAGGGCCTCAGGGACGCAGCAAGAGCATCAAACACAGTTGATCCTCATTGTTCAGATTCTGTAATTATGAATTCTCTTGCTTGCTAAAATTTATTCATAACCCCCAAAATCAATTAAACCAGAAAAACCAGTTGCAGTCCAGTGGATTCTGACTTGTGATGATCCCATGTGTGCGTTCGAACTGTGCTCTACAGGGTTTACGATGGCTCATTTTTCAGGAGTAGATCACCAAGCCTTTCTTCTGTAGCAGCTCTGGGTTGACTCTAACCCAACCTCCAAACTTTCAGTCAGTAGCTTGAGTGCATTAACTATTTGCACAACCCAGGGACTCCTCGAAGCCAATACTTGTGGCATTTCCATGGTCAGTTACAGACATAAGTGGAGCAATGAAAATTCTGAGTCCCACAACATGCACGCTCCCAGCTGTGGTTGAACAAGGCAACACTCTGCCTTCTTGTTTCAGCTCTCATACTGTAAACAAGTGTCCTTTTTAAGGTCTACTTAAACTACCACATTTTTTGCACATTTGTTGGTGATTTCACTGTTTAAAATGGCCCCCGAACCTAGTGCTGAAGTGCTGTCTAGTGTTCGTAAGCTCAAGAAGGCTGTGATGCGCCTTCCAGAGAAAGCATGTGTGTTAGACAAGCTTTGTTCAGGCATGAGTTATAGTGCTGTTGGCTGTGTGTTCATTGTCAATGAATCAACAATATATATTAAATAAGGCATCTTTAAATAGAAACACACTTAAAACAAGATTATATTTTGATTGGTTGATGAAAACATGACCAGAGGTTCACAGGTACCTAGTCCTCTATTTTCCCTAGGAGCAATGGTTCAGTTTAGGCTAATTCAGTGTTCATGGTGACTTTATAGAACACCAAACCAGCTGCCATCGCGTCGATTCTAACTGACAGTGATCCTACAGGACAGAGTACAACTGCCCCATTGGGTTTCCAAGGAACAACTAGTAGATTTGAACTGCTGACCTTTTGGTTAGCAGTGGAGCTCTTAACCACTGTGTCACCAAGGCTTGTTAGAACACAATTACTACAAATAACAAGAGTCAACTGTATGTGGTTTCCAGTGTGGTTCAAGCATACCAGATAATTTGGTTTGCTATAACCACACGGCAAAACCCAGGGCATCTCAAGAAAGCAAAGGGAAGATACGGATTTTATTGTTGTTGCTAACAAAATATTGCAGAAAAAGACTTGAAGTTATGATAATATAAAATTTTGTCAACAGGAAGTGGCCATATTTATACCATTTAATATCCTCATTTTGTTGATGAGGTTGACAATCAGGTTTGCAACACTTTTTGGGAGTCTTGGGGGCATGGTGGTTAAACACTTGGCTGGTAACCGAAGGGGTTGGTGGTTTGAACCCACCAGCCACTCCTCGGGATAAAGATGTGGCAGTCTGCTTCAATAAAGATTTACAGCCTTAGAAACCCTATAGGGCAGCTGAATTCTGTCTTACAAGGTTGCTATGAGTTAAAATCGACTTATCAGCCACAGGTTTGGAATGAAAGAGGGAGTATCTTATTAGACTGCCAGATATTTGAATTGCAAAATGTTCTCCTTAAAAAGATTTTGGCAACTTTAGAACATACTAGAATTGACATAGAAGAAAAAAAAAAATACTTTCTCATCAGATAGACAACTCTCGTCTTAAAATGAGCTTTTAAATAATGTACACTAAGTGTAAAAGTAACATCTTTAGTACATAAACAGAATGCTATAGTCTTGAGTTAATACCTGTTAAAACAGTTTTACATCTCTGGCAAAGGGAATATTAATGTGCACTTGCTCTTGGACAAGTCATTTCACCTCTCTGGGCTTTAATTTTCTCATTCGTAAATTTAGGGGGTTGGACTAAATCAATGATTCCCTATTATTTTTGAGTCACAAATTACTTAGTGAATCATGGAAGCTATATACTTTCTTACCTGGAAAGTCATATTCACATAACATTATGCTTTTAAGGGAAATAAAATACCTTCTGATGCCCTTGTACTTAATATACTAAATGATATTCAAGGTCCTCTTCAGCTTTAAGTCAATGAGTCTGTGAAGATCACACAAGGCTCACTCCAACCACCACACTGATCAACACTTATGTGATTTTCCTAGGAAATCGATCCTCTCACCTGTTTGCCTGGCTCTGGATTCTTCCCTTCTCTAATACTCAGCTCATATCTTATAATGGAGAAGGTGTCGGGCTTTCTCTGAAGATATCAAGACACTGCTGCTCTCTGTACTCTCCTTGGCTTTGGATCTATGCACTATGTACCTACAACCGTCAGCTGTCTGTGTCATTCAATTCCAACAGTGTACCTGTGTACATGTTCAGTGTTGGGCCTCAGCCCTGGAGGTATAGCAGTTAAGAGCTACAGCTGCTAACCAAAAGTCGGCAGTTCGAATCCACCGGGTGCTCCCTGGAAGCTCTACAGGGCAGTTCTACTGTGTCCTATAGGGTCGATATGAGTTGGAATCAACTCAACAGCAATGGGTTTTTTTGGTTTGGGACCTCAGTGGTGGAGCTGAGGATAGCATGCTCCTCATTCATGGCACACTATCATCACTGGCCACTTGCCTTATTTTTTCACTCCCTTTTTTCCCTCCCATTACCCTCTTGCTATAAACAATCTTCTGTTCACTTGAAGCTCTTCAGGAATTAATATTTTAGTTACTTAGTTCTACTCCAAAACATTTACAGTGAGAAAAACTGAGGGGCAAAGAAGTGACTCTTAAGAATGTAAGTAAAGTCCTCTTTGGTTCATCTAAATTTATCCCACCACGGAAAGGCAAACATGGGTGTAGCTATTCTTAAAATTTAATATATTTTATATAAGGAGATTGTTTTTGTGTTAGCACATCCCTAGATATAAACCTTTCTTTTATCTGCTGTTAAATAAAAAGCAATTCACTTCAACCATCTGAAATCCACTCTTAACTTCGTGCATATTCACGTACATTATAGAATTTTTCTGACATAATTTAATTTTTATGTAATTTAATTTCAACAATGAAAAACTAAAATCTCGAACATCTTCACTCAGGATACAGCGCAGTGCACGTCAGTCTAGAAAAACATTCTTTTGTGTATTTAGAGGATATCTTTGTCTTTTCTCTTCCATAACCAGAAACCAAAAAAGTTGCCATGGAGTCAGCTTCCACTTCTGGTGACCCCATGTGTGTCAGAGTAGAACTGTGATTTTTAATGGCTGATTTTTTAGAAGCTGACCCCCAGACCTTTCTTCTTAGGCCCCTCTGAGTGGACTTGAACCTCCAACCTTTCGGTTAGCAGCTGAGTGTATTAGTTTTTTGCACCACCCAAGGACTACCCTCCCTTCCATACCAAACCCACCCATTGCCGTCAAGTCAATTCCAGTTCATGGTGACCCTACAGGACAGACTAGAATTTCCTCAAAGGGTTTCCAAGGCTGTAATCTTTACGGGAGCAGATCGTCAGGTCTTTCTCCTGCAGAGCCGCTGAGTGGGTTCGAACTGCCAACCTTTGTGCTTAACCGTTGTCACCAGGACTCTTTCATAATAACTTACATAACCAAAATACAATCTTCAAATCAGGAAATTGATACTGATCTATTTCTATCATCTGATTCATAGACCCCATTCAAATTTCGTCAGTTGGCCCAAAAATGTCCTTCATAGCAAATGGATTCAATCCAGGTTCATGTGTTGTTTTTAGTTGTCACGTCTCTTTCGTCTCCAATATAGAAGAGTTCCTCGGTCTTTCCTTAATTTCATGACCTTGATATTTTTGAAGACTTCAGGCCAGGATATTTAGTATGATGTTCCTCAATATGGGTTTGCTATGATATTCCTTCATGATTATATTTTTGTCAGGAATATCACAGCAGTGATGCTGTGGCTTTCTCATTGCGTCTTATCAGGTGGTGAAAGGCTTTGATTTTTCCTGTCACTGGTGATGCTGATGTTGATCACCTGATGGAGGTGGTATCTGCCAGGCTTCTCCACTGCACAGCCTCACTTTTTCCTTTTGTAATTAATTAGTATTCTTGGAAAGGCACTTTGTAAATATCCTACTTCCCATCAAAATTTCACCCACTCATTTTAGCACCCACTGAAGTTTTTGGATGAATTAATTATTACTATGATGGTTGCCAAATGATGATTTTAAAATTTCATTATTCCTTCTATGTTTATTAGTTGTAATCCTTCTGTAGGGAAAAGCTTTCACTTCTTTCCGTTTATTTATTTACTTCCATATTTATGCCAGTATTGACTAATGGATTTCTACTTTATTCAATGGCTTGTAATTCATCCCAGACTTGGTCAGTGAAAACTGCTTCAAGTTGGCTTCTAGATCCTTTAAGCATTTCCTTACTTTTTGGATCATCTTGTACTTCACCTGCCCCAGACCAAACTTAGCTTTTCTCCAAGAATCCTTGGTTCCTTTTAGTTTAGACTGGTTTTAAAAACCAAGATCTGGGCACAAGTTGTGCTAGATAATTGGGCACCGATGCTCCCAAATCCTCTCACTGGGAAGAGCTAGGGAAAACGTACACACACAGCACATACATATTACAGTGTATTTATTTCTGTATTTTTTTTTACGTATGTGTGTATATATATATATACATAAAAGCATGAGTTCACATTGCTACCTCCAATATCAATCTAGTTTTCTCCTTTTTCATATTATTGTGACTATTTTTTCCAACAGTAAGAAACCTGACTCTCGTGGTCCTCAATGCGTTTTCTCATGGTATCAAACCCCCGTTATGTAACCAATTTTCTGTCTCCTTCCTGACCCCTATGCAGACTCCTTATCTTCCCCTAACTCGAACTTTGACAGCCCACCTGGGGCAACCATCGTCCCCCTACACAGATGCCTTTCTCATCCCACTCAGGGTTCCACCATGTCAGATCACCTCACTGCATGGACATCTTCCTTGCCCCTCTAAGGCTCCAAACCATGTGCTCAGCTGCACCCCCACTGCCATGCTTGCAGGGCCCCACCTAATGGCCTCTGCTCTGAATTATTCAGGAAGAAGGAAGAAACAGAGGATACTTGGTAGTTTTTCAATTCAGGTGTACCTCCCTCACTCGATGATAAAAAGTGGGTTATTAATAAATAAATCACAATTTCTCTTTGACCTACATGACACATTTGGGGATTTGGCCTAAAATTGGGCATGTGGGTAATAAGAGATTTAAAGCCATAAAATATTCTGTCTTAAGAATGATGTCTAAGTAAATCACAAAAAGTACATTCTGTACTTTTGTATTGAAATGTTAACTATCCTATCAGAAATGAAGTTCCCCAGAGAGAAATCCACAGGAATGAGAACTGAGCACTGCCCTTTAAATTTAGTCTCTCTTGCACTCTCTGCGCAGGATACGGGCTGCTTTTTAGACACTAAACTTTTAGCTGACCTGCCTAAAGAGGTCTGTCTCCTGGGAGGTCACAGTATTTATTGGTCGATCACACAGCAGTGACAGCTAATGCACTTCGTTAATAACGTTTACAAGCTCACTTGCCTTTTTTGCTCTCTGAAGCATCTATCTGGTGCTTTTCTGTAAACGCCTATCCCACTTAACAAACACACAAAATGTTTTCTTAAGGACTGTATTCATAACTAGTACTATCAGACCAAAGCTTACTTTTAGTATAATTAAACAGATTTTAAAGTAATACTGAATTTATTCTACGAAAGGACTGCTTTTTTTTGGAATATAAAGAAGCATTGGTTTTAGGAACTCAGATTTTCATTATTTAGCAGCTATTTTTTTTTTTTTTTATCAAGCATTTACTATGCATACAGCAGTGAGCTAGAGGCTAAGCCAAATCAAACCCTCCAGTCGATTCCAACTCACACCAGCCCTATAGAAGAGAGTAGAACTGCCCCACAGGGTTTCCAAGGAGTGGCTGGTGGATTCAAACTGCCGACTTTTTGGTTAGCAGCCGTAGCTCTTAGTAGGTAGAAAGTTATTCGTGACAATGGTAAGAGCCGGCTTGCAAAGTTCCAGCAATTACAATAAGTAGTTTACCTCTCTCATCCCATTTACTCTTCATCACAACCAGCCCCCTGAGGTGGGTGCTGTTCTTTGTCACACTTTGTAGATAAGCAGATTGATGCCCTTGGAGATTTTAAGTTAACTTCTTGTGGTCACACAATTGTATGAAAAATCCTGCCTCTCATTTATTCGTTCATTCAACAGTGCTTACTGAGCCATTTCAGTGTGCCAGCGACCATAATGGGATAGACCAGGCAGAGACCCCATCCTCCTGAAGCTTGCAGTTTAGCAGGAAGGCAGGCAAATTAAACATGTAATCACGGTAAAGTCTGATAACCGTTCCAATAAACAAGGAGGCACTCAGCCAGGCAAAGTCCGGCGCATAAAGGAGTGAGGGGAGGTTTTCATCCAGGGGGACATCATATTTGTAACTGGTCACAAAATCAACGACACTAGGATGGGGCAGTGGTGGCTCAGTGGTAGAATTCTCGCCTTCTAGGCGGAGGCCTGAGCTCGACTCCCAGCTGGTGCATCTCAAGCGCAGCCACCACGTCCGTCAGTGGAGGCTTTCGTGTTGCTATGATGCTGAAGCAGGTTTCAGCAGAGCTTTCAGACTAAGACACAGTAGGAAGACAGGCCTGCCGATCGACTTCTGAAAATCGGCCAGTGAAAACCCTATGGATCACAATGATCTGATCCCATTGTATATGGGGTCACCATGAGTCAGGGGCTGACTCGATGGCAGTGAACAATAACAACAAACACAGAGAACTTGTAATTTCTTCATTTTGCCTATAACAAATATGATCTCTCCCCATGCCCCTACCCACATGCTTGGGAGGAAAGAAAAACTCAACCAGATCTAAGAAATCCTTAAGTCCTTTTAGAAACAGTTCAGTTTCAGATAAAAGTGCTTGCTCCGTCTCTTAGATACGCATCCACCTCCCCCTCCGCCGCCCCCGGCCAAAGATGGTACTGTCTGTACAGGGTATGGCATGACTTAGAAGACCTTGTGGCAGGGGAACAGGTAGGATCCTCAGGCATAGTTGTCTTTGGAGCAACATGTCTTTGTCTGCTCACTGCTCGGTGCCCTAGCAACCTGCAAGCTGGAGTCTGCATCTGGTGAACTTGTGGTCTGTTCCCCTGGTGCAGGCAGGGCTTCCAGTAGTTCCTCCTCGCAGGTTAAAACTCAGGTTGGCTCCAGCTGCAGCTGAGGATGCTCTGAGGTCTGCTTGTGACTCCCATTCAGACCTGGTCCAGGTGATCCGTTCTGTGGCCTCATTACCCAGCCCCTCGACCCCTGAACAACCCCCTCTGGAAACTCCCCAGCCAAATTCTCAGTTCCTTCTGGGTTTATGGAAACTAAGGCTAACAGTTTGGGGAAGGTGAATTTGTTTTTTTCTCTACCTCATGCTACGGCTGCTAATAAAAAGGTTGGCAGTTTGAATCCGCCAGGTGCTCCTTGGAAACTCTACGGGGCAGTTCTACTCTGTCCTATAGGGTCGCTATGAGTCGGAATCGACTCAATGGCAATGGGCTTGTTTTTTTTTGTTTTCTCTACCTCATCACTCTATAGCTCCAAAGTAACTACAGTGTGGCTCACTCCAGTCTGCCCTGGGGCAGACTATGAAGTACTCTCTTCCTCCAACATGGGGAGAAACGGGAGGGTAAGAGAGCCTTTCTGCCCTCATGGTCATCTTCACCTATTTGAAGCTCATCTCCCTCTCCTGGCTTTCTCCATTTCTTCTTTCCACAATCCCTAGAATTGGAATGATATATGTTTCTGCTCTTCTTTTTTCTGTCTATTCTTTCTCACATGAAACCTTATGGTTTCACCCTGGAAATTCTCTCTCCATATGCTAAAGAGAAGGTAAAGTATTTCAGACAGACCTTTCTCGAGAGAGTTTTGGCTTTGCTACAAATTCCTATTTTAGAATGTTCAATCCTGAATACTACCTCAGTCTTTTCCCTGCACTTCTTTTTGAACAAATCTTAATCTCCTCCAAGACAGAGAGATCTGTATCCTTTTCTGGAAATTTGATTTAAGCATAAAGTGGGGACATTGATTTTCAGCTTGATTCTGGAGTCTGAGGTATACCACATTTTATTCCTTCTGCCCTTGAGAAGCTTCACTACACTTGTCAGGTTTTTATATGAATTAAACCCATATTAAATTCATATTAAGACCTACGAATCTTAATGGGTGAACTGAATTCATGTCCTCTTACCATGGAGAATAGGAATATAAGCATTATCTTATATGCAAATACTATCATTTTAATATCAGATACTTGGTACTCCTTTAATAGGAAAAAAAAAATTCAGTTGCCATCCGCTCATGGCGACCTCATGTGTGTCAGAGTAAAACTATGCTCCATAGGGTTTTCAATGGCTGATTTTCAGAAGTAGATTGCCAGGCCTTTATTCTGAGGCACCTCTGGGTGAACTCAGAACCCCCAACCTTTGAGCTAGCAGCCAAGTGTGTTAACTGTTTGCACTACTCAGGGACTGCTTTAATAGGTAACTGGCCCTCTTTTCTAATTATTACTATAAGGAAAATCTTCAAATCAATAAATCTAAAACGAAAGCTCTCATTTTGCTAGCTATCCAACCTATGACTAGTGTATAAAGATCATACAAAAGGTCATCTTATTTATTATCTAGGCATATGTTTTTAATCTAGTTTATTTTGGTGGATATCCCAGGAAGTTACTTTCTCAAAGCTGCTGGTTTACTTAGTTTTTCTTTAATGGCTAAAAATGATGTTTACTTATACTTGTTTTAACAGTATTCAGTCTGTGCTATACTTCTTTTAGCCATTTTTTAGAACAAAGGACTTATGATCTCAAGTTAAATGTCACATTCTCCATTTGGATCTATCTTAGAGTGAAGTTAAAGCTATCTTCTGGGAAGAATTATGGCCCTTCCTATGCAGCCGTGATGAGTGTTTTGCTGTTGTTTTTAATTTCAGGCAGTAGTATTCTAACCCAGCCAGATTGTTCACGCACAGAGCTCTGAACTCAACTGGCAACACAGACTAGTTGCACCCCAGAACTCACTGTCAAGCTCACTGCTGCTTAGTAGTTTTCAAGAGTTCAGCAGAGAAAAACAATGTGCACACGTGGCGCTTTAAGGATATGTTATTCATCCATCCCCCTTGAGATGCTCTGAAATTCATTCCTGAGTTAAGCCAGATCACTAGAGAACTACACACTTGGATATTAAGACAATTAATTTTTAAGATTTATCAAATAACTTCTCTGAACTTCAGTTTCCAAAATGCAAAATGAAGATTCATTCATTCAACTAGCACTCATTGGACAAAACACCAGGGATACAAAATAGAGTAAGATCATCGTCCCACCTCTCAAAGCCTCTGTTTATCTGTCCATCTTACTAAGCATTTTTATCTATCTCTACTTCTACATGTACCTAACTACCTACCTATCTCTGTCTGTCTGTCTACCAATCTACCTACCTACCTATCTAGACCAAAAAGGTAATAATACTTCTAGGTGACAAATGTAAAAACAGAGATATACATAGGGAACAGAAGCATAAGAAGGGAAACCTTATCCAATAGAGTGAAGGGGAAGGGAAGGGAAGGATGACAGAAGGATGCTGAGGCATCCTGGAATAATATCACCCATTCTTACAGCGTTAGTGTATTAGCAAGGGTCAAACAAGAGAAGGCACAGGAGAGCACTGTCAAAACTGAAGAATAACTACCCAAACAAATGGAAAATATATTAGTTATGGTGCCTTAGGCTGCAACATATAAAGTCCAAATTGGCTTAGTAAATATAAAAATTTATTATCTCACATAAAAAAAAGTTCCAGAGATAGGGCCAGCTCCAATGTTGGTTGATTTAGTGGCTCAATTATGTCACTGAGGACCTACATCCTTCCCGTCTTCCACCTCTGCCTTTCTCAGGGTTGACTTTCTACTCTGGAGGGAATGCTGCTTAGTCATAAAATGGCTGCAGCAATTTCAGGCATCACAGGAAGACACAGAGAATCCCAAAGAAGAAAGAGGCCATCTTTCCCTATGTCTCCTTCCTAAGGGGAAGAAGTTTCTCAGGAGACCCTTGAAGATTTCCTTTCTTGATTCTAAATCCTGGATCACATGCCCATTGGGAAACCAATCGCTAAGAAAGACAATGGGATTATCATTACAGGCTTAGAGTAGTCATCTGGGGTGACTCCTATTTTGGAGAATCGACCCACAAATTGCTACAGTGAAGTTATGGGCACAAGCTAGCTGGCTCATTTGTCAAATTAAAAAAATATCTCTGTACCTTCAGATACTGATTTTTCTCAACTTGCATTGTCTAGAAACAAAGCTGTTGGGAACTGATCAAATCGTATCACACTAGTTCATTATGCAGCATGAACACATGCATTTCACACTAAACTTACCAAAATCTACTAGTTTAACTCCACCTTCAGTGGTCAACAGGATGTTATTTCCTTTTACATCACGGTGGATAGTTTTGTTTTTATGCAAATGCAGAAGTCCCTAGAAGTTGGGAAATATATAATGACTTTTAAAGAAGGCATTAAAAAAGAAACATGATTTTTCAGATGGATACTTTTATGCAAAATCAATAGGAAACATGTTAAAGTTAACATTCAAATGTCTGAAAATATTTCATATTGAGTTAGTCAAGTCAAAGTATATCATCTCAAAATTCACAGTGCCAGAGCTTTTACCAAATACTTTATAAAACATTTATAAAAACATTCCCTTGGCACATAAAAACCTAATTATTAAATACACATTATCTAACTTCATCACTATCACAACCCCAGAAATACTCTTAAAAGTTCAGAGTTAGGATTCTGTTGATATGAGGGTAGATTTCTAATGGAAAAAGGAATTAGTTAAGCCAAACATGTCATATTTGCATATACTCTTGCACAATAAATATTAATGCAGTTGTATTTTTCTAAAAATATGATCCATCTTTTTAAAAAAAATTTCTTTGTATTTTAGGTGGAAGTTTACAACACAAATCAGTTTCTCATTGAAAAATTTATACACAAATTGTTTTGTGACATTGGCGCAATCCCTGCAATGTGTTGCCACTCTCCCCCTTTCCCTTTATACCCCAGGTTCCCTGTGTCCACTCCTCCAGGTTTCCTGCTCCTTCCTGCCTTCTCATCTTTGCTATTGGGCAGATGTTGCCCATTTGCTCTCGTATACTTAATTGAACTAGAAGCACGTTCTTCACGTGTTACTGTTTGTTTCATGTTGTTGTTGTTAGGTGCTGTCAAGTCGGTTCTGACTCACAACAACCCTATAGGACAGAGTAGCACTGCCCCATATGGATTCCCAGGGGCGGCTGGTGGATTTAAACTGCTGACCTTTTTGGTTAGCAACAGAGCTCTTAACTACTGTGCTGCCAGGGCCCGTTTTATAGGTCAGTCTAATCTTTGGCTGAAAGGTAGACTTGGGGAGTGACTTCAGTTCTGAGTTACCAGGGTGTCTGGGGGCCATAGTTTCAGAGGTTCCTTCAGTCTCTGTCAGACTAGTTAAGTCTGCTCTTTTTTTCGTGAATCTGAACTTTTTTTTTACATTTTTCTCCCACTCTGTTCAGAACCCTCTGTTGTGATTCTGGTCAGAGCGGTTGGTGATGGTAGCCAGGCACTATCTAGTTCTTCTGGACTCAGGCTGGTAGATGTTGTGGTTCATGCAGTCCATTAGCCCTTTGGACTGGTATTTTCCTTGAGTCTTTGGCTTTCTTCATTCTCCCTTACTCCAGACATGACGGGACCAATAGATGTATTTTACATGGCCACCAGCAAGCTTTTAAGACCCAAAAGCTACTCACCAAAGTAGCATGTAGAACATTCTCTTTACCAACTATGTTATGCCAATTGACCTAGATGGCCCCCAAGGCCATGGTCTCTAGTACTAGGCTTCAGTAACTAGGCCCCTCAAGGTGTTTGGATGTGTCTAAGAAGCTTCAGTGACTTTGCCTTGGTCATGCTGTGGTGACTTCTACTATACTGTGTGTGGTCTCTCCCTTCACCAAAGTTAACACTTGTCTGCTCTCTAGTTAGCGATTTCCCCTCCCCATCTTTCCCCTCCCTGGTAACCATTAAAGATTGTTTTCTTCTGTGTGTAAAACTTTTCTTGGGTTTTTATCATAGTTGTCTCATACAATATTTGTCATTTTATGATTGACTTATTTCACTCAGCATAATGCCCTCCAGATTGCTCCACGTTGTGAGATGTTTCAAGGATTCGTCATTGTTCTTTAACATTGTATAGTATTCCATCATGTGTATGTACCATAATTTACTTATCCATTCATCCGTTGATGGCACTTAGGTTGTTTCCATCTTTATTCTATTGTGAATAATGCTGCAATGAACATGAGTGTGTACATGTCTATTCATGTGACGGCTCTTATTTCTCTAGGATATATTCCTAGGAGTGGGATTGCTGGATCCTATGGTATGTCTATTTCTAGCTTTTTAAGGAGGTGCCATATTGTTTTCCATAGTACTTGTACCATTTTACATTCCCACCAGCAGCGGATCCACATTTTTTATTTAACTAGAACAGCCTTATAATTAATGTACAGACTATTTAAATTGCCTTACCATGAGTGCTTCATGTAAAATATAAGCAATTATGGGCTCACTCATTCTTTCACCCGTCTTCAGAAATCCCTTCACAAGATCAGTCACTGAGCCTCCATTGCACAGCTATAAAAGAATATTTCAAGATGAATGTTAAAATGGGTATGACATTTTAAGTTCTCCCTATAAAAGGTTTTCCCCAGAGCATTTTTGAAAAATTGCTCCAATTTGGTGTTTCGAATGATTACTCCCATCATCTTTATGGTTTCGTAAATGAAATGAACATATAAACTTGTACTTGAGTACAATCAATTATTGGAACACAGCTTTCATATCAATAAATTTTTAGAGTAGAATTTTGAGAAGCACTGGGCTTGATTTTAACATTCAAAGAAGAATTATGTTATTCCCAAATTTCAGGATCTAGGACTTAAAAACGTTATTGATTTCCTTTTTGTTGTTGTAAAAATACATATCATGCAACATTTACAATTCAATGTTTTTCATTTGTATGACTTTGTGACACCAATTACACAGACGTTCAACTGTGTGGATCATAACGAATTATGGATATTTGCAAAGAATGGGAATTCCAGAACACTTAATTGGGCTCATGAGGAACGTGTACATAGATCTGTTCAAATGTTAAAATGGGTATGACATTTTAACTTCTCGCTATAAAAGGTTTTCCCCAGAGCATTTAAAAAAAATTGTTTAATTGAACAGAAAAGGGGGATACTGGGTGGTTTAAAGTCAGGAAAGGTGTGCATCAGGGTTGTATCCTTTTACAACACCTATTCAATCTGTATGCTGAGCAAATAATCCAAGAAGCTGGACTATATGAAGAAGAATGGGGCATCAGGATTGGAGGAAGACTCATTAACAACCTGCATTATGCAAATGACACAACCTTGCTTGCTGAAAGTGAAGAGGGCTTGAAGGAAGCGCTTACTGATGAAGATCAAAGAGCACAGCCTTCAGAATGGATTACATCTCAACATAAAGAAAACAAAAATCCTCACAACTGGACCAATATGCAACACCAGGATAAATGGAGAAAAGATTGATATTGTCAAGGATTTCGTTTTATTTGGATCCACAATCAACCCCATGGAAGCAGCAGTCAAGAAATCAAACCATGCATTGTATTGGGCAAATCTGCTACAAAAGATCTCTTTAAAGAGTTAAAAAGCAAAGATGTCACCTTGAAGACTAAGGTGTGCCTGACCCAACCCATGATATTTTCTACTGCCCCATATGCATGAGAAAGCTGCACAATGAATAAAGTAGCGGGTCAGTGGAAAAGAGGAAGACTATCAACAAGATGGACTGACACAGTGGCTGCAACAATGGGCTCAAGCATAACAACCAGTGTGAAAATGGTGCAGGACCAGGCAGTGTTTCATTCTGTTGTACATAGATAGGGTTGCTATGAGTGGGAACCAACTCTACAGCACCTAACAACAATTACAATAATCATGCTGTGAAACCATTACTAATATTCATTGACTAATTTTTCATCACCGTAAACAGATTCTCAATGCTTCCTAAACAATGAATCTTCCTTTCTCCCTCCCTCTCACTCCTGGTAACCAGTGAAAAACTTTGTTCTCTATACCTTTGCCTATTCTAGATATTTCATATAAGTGAGATCATACAATATTTGTTCTTTTGTGATTAACTTACTTCACTCAGCATAATGTTTTCAAGATTCATTCATGTTGTTGTATGAATTAGGACTTGATTTCTCTTTATGACTGAGTAATACTGCATTATTGATTTCTGAAACTTTTATTAATAGTACAACAGATTCTTAATACTCAGCTATATATTATTTCATATGTGCATTAATTAAAAAACATGTGTCCTCTCTGGCAAAATTTCAGAGTGCAATGAAGTAAAGCTTACATACAATATTTTAGAAAACTATCTTAAAATCATGTTTCCTAGGCTCTTAACCTCCACCCACTGACCCTCTACTTTACCAAGCATGATGTCCTTCTCCAGGGACTGATCCCTCCTGACAATATGTCCAAAGTATGTGAGATGAAGTCTTGCCATCCTTGCTTCTAAGAAGGATTCTGGCTGTACTTCTTCCAAGACAGACTGGTTTGTTCTTTTGGCAATCCGTGATATATTCAGTATTCTTTGCCAATGCCATAATTCAAAGACATCAATTCTTTTTCAGTCTTCCTTATTCATTGTCCAGCTTTCTCATGCATATGGGGCAGTAGAAAATATCATGGCTTGGGTCAGGCACACCTTAGACTTCAAGGTGACATCTTTGCTTTTTAACTCTTTAAAGAGGTATTTTGCAGCAGATTTGCCCAATGCAATGCATCGTTTGATTTCTTGACTGCTGCTTCCATGGGGTTGATTGTGGATCCAAGTCAAATGAAATCCTCGACATCGATTTTTTCTCCATTTATCCTGATGTTGCTCATTGGTCCAGGTGTGAGGAGTTCTGTTTTCTTTATCTTGAGGTACAATCCATACTGAAGGCTGTGGCCTTTGATCTTCATCAGTAAGTGCTTCAAGTCCTCTTCACCGTCAGCAAGCAAGGTTGTGTCATCTGCATAATGCAGGTTGTTAATGAGTCTTCCTTCAATCCTGATGCTGCATTCTTCATACAGTCCAGCTTCTCGGATTATTTGCTCAGCATACGGATTGAATAAGTGTTGTGAAAGGATACAACCCTGAAGCACACCTTTCCTGACTTTAAGCCACCCAGTATCCCCTTGTTCTGTTGGAATAACTGCCTCTTGTTCTATGTACAGGTTCCTCATGAGCAAAATTAAGTGTTCCGGAATTCTCATTCTTCGCAATGTTATCCATAATTTGTTATGATCCACACAGTTGAATGCCTTTGCGTAGTCAATAAAAAAAAAATAAAACACAGGTAAACATCTTTCTGGTATTCTCTGCTTTCAGCCAGGATCCATCTGACATCAGCAATGACATCCCTGGTTCCACATTCTCTTCTGAATCCAGCTTGAATTTCTGGCAGTTCCTTGTTGATGTACTGCTGCAGCCACTTTCGAATGATCTTCAGCAAACTTTTACTTGCATGTGATATTAAGGATATTGTTCAATAATTTCCGCGTTTGATTGGATCACCTTTCTTTGGAATAGGTAGAAATATGGATCTCTTTCAGCTGGTTGGCCAGGTAGCTGTCTTCCAAATTTTCTGGCATAGGTGAGTGAGCACTTCTAGTGCCGCATCTGTTTGTTGAAACACTTCAATCGGTATTCCATCAATTCCTGGAGCTTTGTTTGTCACCAATGCCTTCAGTGCAGCTTAGAACTCTTCCTTCGGTACCATCAGCTCCTGATCATATGCTACCTCCTGAAGTGGATGAACGTCCACCAATTCCTTTTGGTACAATGACTCTGTGTATTCCTTCCATCTTCTTTTGACGCTTCCCGTGTCATTCAATATTTTGCCCAATCCTTTAACACTGCAAATCGAGGCTTGAATTTTTTCTTCAGTTCTTCCAGCTTGAGAAGCCGAGCATGTTCTTCCCTTTTGGTTTTCCATCTCCAACTCTTCGCACATGTCATTATAATACTTTACTTTTTCTTCTCGAGCCGCCCTTTGAAATCTTCTGTTCAGCTCTTTTAACTCATCATTTCTTCCTTTTGCTTTAGCTACTCGATATCGAAGAGCAAGTTTCAGAGTCTCTTCTGACATCCATTTTGGTCTTTCGTTTCTATTTTTTTAATGACCTTTTGCTTTCTTCATGTGTGATGTCCTTCACGTCATTCCACAACTCATCTGGTCATTAGTGTTCAGTGCATCAAATCTATTCTTGAGATGGTCTCTAAATTCAGTTGGGATATAGCCAAAGTCGTACTTTGGCTCTCGTGGACTTGTTCTAATTTTCTTCAGCTTCAACTTGAACTTTTATATATGAGTAATTGATGGTTTGTTCCACAGTCATCCCCGGCCTTATTCTGACTGATGATATTGAGCTTCTGTACCACCCCTTTCTACAGACACAATTTGATTCCTGTGTATTTCATCTGGCAAGGTCCACCTGTACAACTGCTATTTATGTTGTTGAAAAATGGTATTTGCAATGAAGAAGTCCTTGGTCTTGCAAAATTCTATCATGCCATCCCTGGCATCATTTCTACCACCGAGTCCATATTTTCCGACTACCGATCCTTCTTCTTTATTTCCAACTTTCACATTCCATCACCAGTAATTATCAATGTATCCTGATTGCATGTTCCATCAATTTTAGTCTGCAGAAGTTGGTAAAAATCTTCAATTTCTTTACCTTTGGCATTAGGTTGGTGCATAAATTTGAATAATAGTGGTAGTAACTGATCTTCCTTGTAGGCATATGGATATTATCCTATCATTGACAACACTGTACTTCAGGATAGATCTTGAAATGTTCTTTTTGATGATGCATGAAATGCCATTCCTCTTCAAGTTGTCATTCCCAGCATAGCAGACCACATGATTTCCCAATTCAAAATGGCTGATACCAGTCCATTTCAGCTCACTAATGCCTAGGATATAGATGTTTATGCATTCCATTTCATTTTTGACAATTTCCAATTTTCCTAGATTTATACTTCATGCATTCCAAACTCTGATTATTGATGGAGGTTTGCAGCTGTTTCTTCCCATTTTGAGTCATACCACATCAGCAAATGAAGGTCCCGAAAGCTTGATTCCATCCACATCATTAAGGTCATCTCTACTTAGAGGAGGCAGCTCTTCCCTTAGTCGTCTTTTGAGTGCCTTCCAAGCTGAGGGGCTCATCTTCAGCACAATCATCAGACAATGTTCTGCTGCTATTCATAAGAATTTCGCTGGCTAATTCCTTTCAGAAGTTGACTGTCATGTCCTTCTTCCTAGTCTGTTTTAGTTTGAAAGCTCAGCTGAAACCTCTCCGCCATGGGTGACCCTGCTGGTACTTGAATACCTCTCATAGCTTCCAGCATCACAGCAACACAAACGCCCCCACAGTACAACAAACTGACAGAGTGTGGCAGGGTGCAGGGGAAACTTCCTGTACTGAACACATTTTCTAACATGGTAATTAGATTTTTACCATGTGGAGGCCTGAACACTTCTGGTACATTACGGATTATGGAGCCCTGACTTTGTGTGAGGCATATTTCTAAGCCATTTACATGAATTATCTCTAATCCTCACCACTCTTTGAAGTAGGTAGTATTCCAAAACCAAACCCACTGCTCGAGACGATTCCAACTCATAGCGGCCTCACAGGACAGAACAGAAGTGCCCCAAAAGGCTTTCCAAGGACGTAAATCTTTACAGAAGCACACTGCCACATCTTTCTCTGCTGGAGTGGCTGGTTGGTTCGAACCGAAGACCCTTCAGCTAGCAGCCGAGCCCTTTAATATGGAGATAATAGTAATACCTAAGAAGCGCTAGTGGCACAGGGGTTATAGCACTTGTCTGCTAACTAAAACGTAGGCGATTCGAACCCACCAGTTGTTCTGCGGGAGAAAGATGTGGCAGTCTGCTTCTATAAAGATTACAAACTTGGAAGCCCTGTGGGGCAGTACTACTCCGTTTTACAGGGTTGCTATAAGTTGGAATCGACTTGATGGCAACAGGTTTGGTTTTTTGGTTTTCATATTAAAGATGGGAAGATTGCAGCACAAAATGGTTAAGTAACTTGCAAAGCATCACACGGTAGTGACAAAGCTAAAATACGAACTTGGACAGTCTGATTTGATCCCCCAGTAGGTTTTGGGGCTGGCTGGCCGATTTAACTACCATGTAAGATACTGTTTCTATAAAAGTCTATTTTAAGATCTAAACACGGACTTACAAATGAACACTTAGACACAACCCCACTTATAATTAGGGTCTTTCTACATTCAAAGAAAACTTTTTTCAGCTTCTATAGGAGTAACTGCAACGTTAGCATTGAAAGTGCTGCTTTTTCTTCTGTATCCGGAAAGGGAGGGCCCCTTTAGGTGGACAAACAGAGGAGTGTGGCTTCCCTGGCTGCAGAAAACATGGTCAGACTGCCTCCCACTATGGACCAGCATGACTGGTTCATAAAATTACTCACCATTGACTGAAAAGAAATCCAGAGTGCTTTAAACTGCAACACACTTATTTCAAAAAACCCAAGTTTTAGGACTATTTTTAAAATTCCTAAAGCTCACTGCAGGGAAGTAAACTTCTTTTCCTGTTTCTCCAAAGTGTGGCCTTTCTTCCTCTGCACCTTTCACCACAGCTGACTATGATGTAAACGGAAGAGTGAAAAACTGGAATGCTACAGGGAAATAAAAGACCACCAAAGAATGTGCAGGGAAGAAAAATGAGATAGGAGAACTAATGCAGCCAGAGAATTTGCACTAAGTAGTTCAAACATCACTTTCTGTTACCTATTTTTATCAGAAACATAGGTGTTTTTTTTTTTTTCCATCTAATAACATTTAGGATAAAGGATTCTTTGTAATACACCCTTTTTTTTTTTTAAGTAAGGTACGTTAAGGTAAAATTTGTATACAATAAAATTCACCAGTTTTAGTGTACAGTTCCAAGTTTTGACAAATGCATTCATTATCTAGCCTCTACCACAAGCAAGGTATCAAACAAATCCATCACACAAAAATCTTCCCTCCTGTCTCTCTGCAGGCAAACCTCTGCCCCAGTTCCTGGCAACCACGAATCTGTTTTCTGCCCCTACAGTTTTGCGTTTGCAACGTTGTCATATAATCTGAATCATAAGGTATGTAGCCCGCGGAGTCTGGCTTCTCTGACTTGGCATACTAAATTTGAGATGTGTCCATGTTGCCGCACGTATCGGTAGTTTATTTCTTCTTTAATCTGACTATTCAATCGAATGGATGAACCACTGGTTGTTGATTCATTAACAAAGTGAAAGACATTTGGGTTGTTTCCAGTTTTTGGCAATTATGAATAAAGCCATTATAAATATTCACATACAGACTTTTATGTGAACCTAAGTTTTCTTTCTTCTTGGGTAAATACCTAAGAGAGGAAATTGCTAGGTACTATTATAAGTTATATCTACCACCCGTCTGTCAGTTTGTCGTAGCGTGATGGCTTGCATGTTGCTATAATGCTGGAAGCTATGCCATCACTATTTCAAATAGCAGCAGGGTCACCCATGGTGGACAGGTTTCAGTGGAGTTTCCAGACTAAGATAGACTAGGAAGAAAGGCCTAGCAATCTCCTACCAAAACTTAGTCAATGAAAACCCTATAGATCACAAAAGAATACTGTCCAATATAGTGCTGGAAGATGAACCCTCTAGGCTGGAAGTCATTCAAAATACAAAATGGCCTCAACGACAGACTTGTACACACCAGTGAGCATGAAGATAGTGCAGGACTGAACAACTGTTACATTCTGTTGTACATAGGTTCATCATGAGTTGGAGCCAACTCAACAGCAACTAACAACAACAACAACATGGGTCATACATTTAACCTTCTAAGCACGTGCCAAACTGTTTTCCAAGGCGCTTGTACCATTTCCAGGAGCGGCGCACGGCAGTTCCAGTTGTTCCACTACTCATCAAGATTTAGTACTGTCACTTTTTTGTTTTTTGTTTTTTTACCATACGAAGAACTTAGCATCAAGACTAGAAACACGCATTAACAACCTGTGATATGTAGATGACACAACCTTGCTTGCCAAAAATTAAGACAACTTGAAGCACTTACTGATGAAGACCAGAGAATACGGCCTTCAGTATGGATTATGCCTGAATGTAAAGAAAACAAAAAGCCTCACAACTGGACCTATAAACGATATAATGATAAATGGGGAAAAAAAATGAAATTCTCAACAATTTCATTCTACTTGGATCAATAATCGGTGTCCATGGAAGCAGCAGTCAAGAAATCAAACGACATATTGCATTTGGGCAAATATGCTGGAAAAAGCTTCTGTAGTTTTAAAGAAGCAAAGATGTCACTTTGATGACTAAGGTGGGCCTTTTCAATCACCTCATATGCCTGTGAAAGCTGGACAATGAGAACAAAGGCAGAAGGAGAACTGATGCATTCAAACTGTGGTGTTGGCAAAGAGTATCGCCTATACCACAGACTTCCCAAAGAACAAATTAGTTGTAGAAGAAATTCTATTAGAATGCTTCTTAGAAGTGAACATGGCAAAACTTTGGCTTGCTTACTTTGGACACATCACCAGGAAGGACCAATCACTAGAAAAGAAACATCGTGTTTGGTAGAGGGTCAGTGAGAACAAAGGAAACCCTCAGTGAGATGGACCGACACAATAGCTACAACAATGGACTCAAACATATCAACAACCATGAAGATGGCGCAGGACAGGGCAACATTTCATCCTATTACACGTAAGGTCAGCATGAGTTGGAGCCGACTCAACAGCAACTAACACCCTGCTACGACAACAAATAAGGGGGTAGTGGTATCTCACTGTGGTTTTAATTTGCATTTTCCTGATGATTAATGATGTTGACCATTGTTATGGATTGAACTGTGTCACCTAAAAATGTGTGCCAACTTGGCTAGGCCATGATTCCCAGTATTGTGTGATTGTCCACCATTCTGTCATCTGATGTGATTTTCCTACGTGTTGTAAATCCGGTCTCTATGATGTTAATAAGGCAGGATTAGAGGCAGTTATGTTAAGGAGGCAGGACTCGATCTACAAGATTAGATTGTGTTTTAAGTCAATTTCTTTTGAGATACATAAATAGAAGCAAGCGAGAGACAGGGAGACTCAGACCATCAAGAAACAAGAGCCAGGAGAATAGCGTGTCCTTTGAACCTGGGGTCCATGTGCTGAGAAGCTCCTCCACCAGCAGAAGATGGATGACAAGAACCTTCCCCCAGAGCTAACAGAAAGAAACAGAGCCTTCCCCTGGATCTGGCACCCTGAATTCGGACTTCTAGCCTCCTAGACTATGAGAGAATACATTTCTCTTTCTTAAAACCATCCACTTGTGGTATTTCTATTATAGAAGCACTCGATAACTAAGACAACCATCTTTGCATGTACTTATTTGCCATACATATATTTTCACTAGTGAAGTATCCACATTTTTTGTCTATATTTTTATTGGTTGGTTGTTTTCTTATTACTAAATTTTGAGAATTCTTTATAGATTTTGGACACAAGTCCTTTATCAGGTGTTTTGCAAATATTTTCTTCCAATCTTTGGCTTGCCCTTTCATTTTAACAGTGCCTTTTGAAGGGCAGAAGTTCTAAATTTTTGAATTTTTAAAAATCTTTAAGGAATGTGCTTTTCGTGTCATATCTAAAAAAACGGCCTAATCCAAGGTCACAATAGCACCTCTATTTGCTTAGTGGCTATACTTCTTCATTGTTCTCTACTGTTGCTTTAGGGTTTATAATATACATTTTAACTTATCACAATCTACCTTAAAATAATACTATACCATTTCATATATAACATACAACCCTTAAAACTGTACACTAAGTATACAGAAAGGCCTGGCAATGTGCTTCCAAAAAGTCACAGCCACTGAAAACCTATAGAGCGCAGTTCTCTGAAATACATGTGGTTGCCATGAGTGGGAACTGACTAGAGAGCAATTCTTGTTTTTGTTTTTAATCAGCAAAAATATTTGTAAAAATCTACTGAATTTTTAATCAAATGGCAAGGCATCTTTGGATATCTCACATTTTTTCTCCTAAAGTAATATTATAAACTTGCACTCTTATTCAGAGAAGTAAATGCTTCTGCCAGCACTGAAGTACTATTAGGGAAGAAACACATACAGGTGTTATGCATATTATTTATATATTTCCTGGGTTAGAAGATTACCGAGGAACACTTTTAGACTGTTTTTGCATCTTACTCTTTAACCAAAAGTAAAAATAAAATGAAATGACCCTAGGTAACTGGCTGTCTGTTCTGTTGCAAGTACACTAACAGCTTTTTACGTGAGAGCTGGGAATGTTTGTTCTATCCTTTGAAACATGAAAGGAATCACCCTGCCAGCCTGCTACTCCACTGCAATTGTGCCTGCCAAAGGGAGAAGGCCAAGGCTGTGCATTCACAGCAACTCAGAAACCCAGCTCCACCTCCTCCGTGCACCCCCCGACCCCTCACACACATACAAGCCTGCAGGGGCTTCAAGTTCCCTTCCGTCCATATGCTATCTCCAGGGCAGTAACAGTAAAGGACTGATAGCTGAACAAACAGAAACCACTCATTCATTCTAACTCATCTTCTCTCTCTTACCCATGCTTTCTTTCTTCATGACAGCCGGATCTCACTTACTAGACATAAGTATAAAATCAAAATAACCAGAGCGGGGAAGAAGGAATGCACAACTTGACGAATGAAATCAATGTCACTGAATTGTACATGTAGATATTGTTGAATTGGTGCATGTTCTCCTGTGTATATTTTATACAACAACAAAAATTAAACTAAATTCATAAAAAAGAAATTATAATCTAAACATTAAACTGCTTTTGATATTAAAAAAACAACAACAGGATAACCAATAATGCATGTTACACAAATTTGAGAGGCTTTATGACTATTTATCAACCACTCGTCTGTCAGTTTGTTGTACTATGGTGGCTTGCATGTTGCTGTGATGTCGGAAGCTATGCTACCAGTATTCCATATACCAGCAGGGTCACCCATAGTGGACAGGTTTCAGCAGAGCTTCCAGACTAAGACAGTGAAAACCTTATGAATAGCAGCAGAACATTATCTGATATAGTATCAAAAGATAAGCCCCTCAAGTTGGAAGGCACTCAAAATATGACTGGGGAAAAGCTGCCTCCTCAAAGTCGAGGCGACCTTAATGATGTGGATGGAGCAAAGCTTTTGAAACCTTCATTTGTTGATACGGCATCACTCAAATCAGAAAAAAACAGTTGCAAACATCCATCAGTAATCAGAACATGAGATGTACAAAGCATGAATCTAGGAAAATTGGGAGCGGTAAAAAGTTAAATGGAACACATAAAGATTCATATCCTAGGCATTAGTGAGCTGAAATGGACTGGCATCGGCCATTTTGAATCAGACAATCATATGGTCTACTATGCCGGAAATGGCAATTTGAAGAGGAATGGCATCGCATTCATTATCAAAAATAACATTTCAAGATCTATCCTGAAGTATAATGCTGTCAGTGATAGGATAATATCAATATGCCTACAAGGAAGACTAGTTAATACAACTATTATTCAAATTTACATACCAACCACCAATGCCAAAGGTGAAGAAATCTAATATTTTTACCAACTTCTGCAGTCTAAAATTGATCAAACATGCAAGATGCTTTGAAAGTTACTGGTGATTGGAACGCAAACGTTGGAAATGAAGAAGGATCAGCAGTTGGAAAATACGGCCTTGGTGATAGAAATGACACCAGAAATGACATGATAGAATTTTGCAAAACCAATGACTTATTCGTTGCAAATACCTTTTTTCACAACATAAGCAGCAACTATACACATGGACCTTGCCTGAGGGAATACAGAGAAATCAAATCCATTACGTCTGTGGAAAAGAGACGATGGGGAAGCTCAGTATTATCAGCCAGAACAAGGCCAGGGGCCGACTGCAGAACAGACCATCAATTGCTCATATGCAAGTTCAAGACGAAGCTGCAAAAAAATCTAAAATGTCCATGAGAGCCAAAGTACAACCTTGAGTATATCCCACCTGGATTTAGAGACTATCTCAAGCATACTTTTGATGCATTGAACACTAACGACTGAAGACGAGGTGAGTTGTGGGATGCCATCAAGGACATCAAATATGAAAAAAGCAAAAGGTTATTAAAAAGATAGAAAAGACCAAAACAGATGTCAGAAGAGACTCTGTAACTTGCTCTTGAACATAGAGTAGCTAAAGCAAATGGAAGAGCTAATCATGTAAAAGAGTTGAACGGAAGATTTCAAAGGGCGGCCTGAGAATACAAAGTATTATAATGAAATGTGCAAAGACTTGAGGTTAGAAAACCAAAAGGGAAGAACACACTCGGCATTTCTCAAGCTGAAAGAATTAAAGAAAAAATTCAAGCCTTAAGTTGCAATATGCAAGGATGCTACGGGCAAGATATTGAACGACACAGGAAGCATTAAAAGAATGATTACACAGAGTCACTGTACCAAAAAGAACTGGTCAATGTTCAACCATTTCAGGAGGTAGCACATGATCAAGGACTGACAGTCCTGAAGGAAGAAGTCCAAGTTGCATTGAAGCACTGGCAAAAAGCAAGGCTCCAGGAATTGGTGGAATACCAATCGAAATGTTTCAACAAAGAGATGCAGTGCTGGAAGCGCTCACTCATGTATGCCAAGAAATTTGGAAGACAGTTACCTGGCCAACTGACTGGAAGATATCCATATTTGTGCCCATTCCAAAGAAAGGAGATCCAACAGAATATGTAAATTATCGAACAATGCCATTAATACCACCAGCAAGTAAAATTTTGCTGAAGATAATTGGAAAGCTGCTGCAGCAGTATATTGACAGGGAACTGCCAGAAATTCATGCCGAT
This sequence comes from Loxodonta africana, assembly GCF_030014295.1. NCBI lineage: Eukaryota > Metazoa > Chordata > Mammalia > Proboscidea > Elephantidae > Loxodonta > Loxodonta africana. The sequence continues at coordinate 167,922,740 of NC_087345.1, read as the reverse complement.
TTGAAAGAAGATGTAGAACATGGTATATCATTGCCAATGCCAGATGGATCATGGATGAAAGCATAGAATACCAGAAATATGTTTGCCTATGTTTATTGACTATGCAAAGGCATTCAACTATGTGGATCATAACAAATTATGAATAACATTGGGATGAGTGAGAACTGCAGAACACTTAATTGTGCTTACGAGGAACCTGTACATAAACCAAGAGGCAGTCATTTGAATAGAACAAGGGGATGCTGAGTGTTTTATAACCAGAAAAGTCGTGCATCTTGGTTATATCCTTTCGCCATACTTATTCAACCTGAGAAGCTGGACTATATGAAGAAGAACATGGCATCAGTATTAGAGGAAGACTGATTAACGACCTTCAATATGCAGATGACATAGCCTTGCTTGCTGAAAGCAAAGAAGACTTGTACAACTTACTGATGAAGATCAAAGACCACAGCCTTCAGTATGGATTACACATCAACATAAAGAAAACAAAAATCCTCACAACTGGACCAATAAGCAACATCACGCTAAATGCAGGAAATATTGAAGTTTTCAAGGGTTTCATTTTACTTGGATCCATAATCAAGCAGCAGTCAAGAAATCAAATGACACATTGCACTGGGCAAATGTGCTGCAAAGGACTTCTTTAAAGTGTTAAAAAGCAAAGACGTCACCTTGAGGACTAAGGTGCACCTGACCCAAGCCATGGTGTTTTCAATCACCTCGTACACATGTGAAAGCTGAAAATAGGGAAGACCAAAGATTCGATGACTTTGAATGATGGCATTGGCAAAGAATACTGAATATACCATGGGGACTGCCAGAAGAAACAAATATGTCTTGGAAGAAGTACAACCAGAATGCTCCTTAGTAGTGAGGATGGCAAGACTTCGTCTCATGTACTTTGGACATGTTATCAGGAGGGACCAGTCCCTGGAAAAGGACATCATACTCGGTAAAGTAAATGATCAGTGTAAAAGAGGAAGATGCTCCACGAGATGGATTGACACAGTGGCTGCAGCAATGGGCTCAAACACAGCACAGATTTTGAGGATGGTGCAGGACCAGGCAGTGTTTTGTTCTGTTGTACATGGGGTTGCTATGAGTTGGAGCCAATCGATGGCACCTAACAACAACAACCATGACTGTTTACTGAAGTTTTGTGCTTCCAAATGACACCTGTAATTTCAAGTCTTTGATCTCCTGAAAGGGCTATAATTTCAAAGAGAAAAATTGCTATAACTGGAAAGCAATGAGAGAAACCAGTATCACTAATAGCAATGAACAAATCAGAACCAGTTTAGGTGAAAAATAGAATGCAGCCTGTAGCACCACCCTGGAAGAGCAATTACAGCTAAGCTTGGATTATAAGGGAAAGGGTGTTTTAACGGAATGATGACCTAACTGAATTTTCCCTTCATTATGGCTGAAGGCACACTGTGCAAATAGCTCCTGAAAGAGAAGACTGGATTCCCTTCAAACTTAAAATGTGACTGTTCATCCAGCCAACAATGGGAAAATTAGTTATCTCTCAATTTTTTCCTTCATGTTCATCAGCAGCAAATGCTTAATTCCAGACTAATTTAACTCAATTTTAACTCTGTTTTTTGATCTCTAAGTTCAGTTGGCAAGCTGATTGTAGAAATCTAATGCAGCCCTCAAGGGGCCCTGGTGGTACAGTGGTTAAGAGCTTGGCTGCTAACGGAAAGGTTGGCGGTTCAAACCCACCAGCCATGTCTTAGGAAAAAGATGTGGCAGCCTGTTTCTGAAAAGACTACAGCTTTGGAAACCCTACGGGGCAGATCTAGTCTGTCTTATAGGGCCACTAGAACAGGTTTTAATGCAGCCCTCACTCTCCCAGCTCCTCCATCCCGACCTCTGGCGCCATAGCAGACACTAATCGTTAAAGGAAGCACAAAGGCAGAAGAAGTACCTGAATCTTACCAGAAAGCTCAGTCAAGAGATGTGGTGGCAATAGGCCAAAAGGAACATTAAGTATGGTATTTTAAAACAAAGCATAAGTTAAAAAAAAAAAAAAATGGTTCTCCCTTTATATTTGCACCATTAGAAAAATCTAAAATATTAAGGGCAATAAAAATCCCCAGAGTCATTCTGTAAAAAACCGAACCTGTTTCTACAACAGGAAACGTTCTACCCCTTCTCTTAAATAAGTTTCATTGTAAGAACATTGCTGGGATTTCAGGGAGCTAACAGCTAGTGCTATTTCAGTCAACCTGGGCAACATTTAGAGTCTGAAAATGAACATACAGAGAATTAAGAAAGAAATAATTCCTAAACAGAGTTCTATATATCAGACCTGCTCAAAAATTTGTGGAATGAAAAGAAAAACATGAAGAAAAGTTTAAATCAAAACCAAACCCACTGCCATTCAGTAGAGGAAGAGAAAAATTTTATGAAAACATGAAATAACTTAAAAATCTAAATAGCAGAATGAGAAAACAGGCTGCCCAGCAAGAATAGAGAAAATGTTGATCTTTTCAGGATGTCAATTCTGGGTTGAAATATAAATAAAATGATTACTCCTGGTGAAGAGTCGCAGTGAGTGGGTTTGTCCAGGGTGGTAGCGCCCCTCCCCACACGCCAGGCTGGTAATGAGGGGTGTACCTCATCCTTCAGATATTCCCTCCAGTACACACTTTTTTTTTTTAATGAGGGAAAAACAATAGAAGGTGATGTTGTTTCAAAGGTCTAAAATACAAGAATTTATAATATATAATGCCCTACCACCCAGAAAGACAGGGCACACCTCCTTTACGTTGATTTGCATTAGATGCCTGGCACTGTTAGCACAACTCTCTGTCTGGGTCACACAGGCAGCCCCTCTCTGACCACCCTTTTGGTATCCTTGTGGAAACTAATTTACTCGGGCCTTATTACGGTAAAAGCTGTAATTAGCAGTCATTTCATGGAACACAGTATTGATGCCACAAGCCCCTTTTCTGAAAAGTGCCTCTAAAGCAGCACCTGCACCATTCATGGTTATAAATCAGGTAATTGTACATCCAGTCACTTACGTGTATCTGTAATTAGTCTAATTTACATATGCAAGTCAATTATATACAGTTTGCCAATTCTCAGTTTTGTTACCCTTTTTTCATACTCTGTGGTTCAGATAGAGCAAATTTCTAAAATGCCATAATATACTATCACTTGTTCTCTTTTCAAGCCATTTAGGAATATTTCCAATACATCCTTCTGATAATATAAGGACAAAGCTTGAAAAAAAAAATTAAAAAAAACGCTTGAAGACGTCATTAATTCCCTACTGACTCATTTATAGCAGGACACTGCTTCACTTGTACTGCATGTTCTGAAACTATTTTAATCAATCTTTTCAGCTCTCTCAAAAGAACATAAAACTATGATCATAAGTCTCCAATGCTAACCTAATTCCAAGTGATAATACTGAGAAATGCCAGTATAAGATTGAGGATTTGGTGGGCATAAAAGAAAATGACTGATGTCATTCACTTTTTTTAACCTCTGGGCAAAGATTAATAACTCAATTCCTCGCCCATTTAGGCCTACAATAGGCAGAATACCTGAATTCTCATTTAATCTGTCAATGATTCTACACGGGAAAATGGATTGTTGAAAATGTTTTGAAAGATATAAAGATGCAATATTTTACTTAAGACTACATGAAACATTTGGTCAGCATTATACTTTAAATATATAAACACAGACATGAAAGTGGACTCTTTAAAATTCTCCAGTAACTTGAAGGCAAAATGATTTAAGTTCATAACTTACATTCTATTACTTGGGTAATTAAGTTTAAATCAACAAAATTTAAATTTTTTTAAATATATGATTTAAATTTTAAAATGTAAAGCTATTCTAAACTTAATTTTAGAATCTTTTAAGACTCTTGGTAGAAAAAAATCTGAATATAAGGTATGGAAACAATATAATTTACAAATGATTATTATGCCACTGCAGGAAAACCCATGGAACATTCAAAAAAGAAAAAAAAAAAAAGGCAAATGCTAATAAAATAATGAAAACCACAATAAATATATGTCATTATGTTTGTCTAATAAAAGTGTTTACTAGGACTGAATTTGATAAGGGGAACTTTACTAGAACAAACGGTTACCATATTTGAATAATAATGTCCAGTGAAAGCCAGAAAGAAAAACTACATTCTTCTAGGACTCAAAGTTACCTTAGTTACCTTCTAGAACCACTGGCTTAGAGAAAACTGTCCAAATGCAAGGAAATCTACTCTCAGGACTTGAAAAAAGAGACTCTATGGCTTCCTATTGGAAACTTATTCGATATTCAACACCATTTTTAGTAAGTCTTTTCCTCATATCTGTAAATACCTTGTTCTGTTATTTAAGCCATTAACAGCCAATGAAGTCAAAAAAAGAAAAATGGTTCACCATTTTTGTCTAAAAACCTCACTGACATCAATTTTATATTCTTTTTTTTTTTAGCACCTGGTGTAGAGTCTTAGTCACATGTTAGTTGAACAAATTATGGATGAATAAAGAAACATCATAATGAAGTCCTTTTATAGCATGTTCTTCTGCCAGAAAAAATAATCCCAGTTGCTTTAGTTTTTTATTGTGGAGTCATTTCCTTTTAATCTTTAATCATCTTTATGGCTTTTCTTTCATTTCCTGATGTTTATCTTAGGATGACAAGGCCAGAACCAGGCACGATGTTCTACTGAGTATATGGCAGGTCAGGAGCATACTAGAAGAATTGTTTTATGTGTCTATAAATTCTAGCAGAGTCCCTGGGTGTTACAAACAGTAACTGCGCTTGGTTGTAGCCGAAAAGTTGGAGGTCCAGCTCCATCCAGAGTCAGAATTGACTTGATGGCAACCAGTTATAAATTCTAACAGGAAAATGGTTGCTTCAGGAATTACATTACATAAATATTAAGACCACCCTGCAAATCTCCACCCGTACGAATAATGTTGAAACACTTACCTCAAGAACCAACCAGAGTTTATCCCCATTTACTTTATCCTTCTTAAAGTACATCCCATAGAACCTGACTACATTAGGGTGGTCCGAAAGTGTTTTTAAGATGTTATACTCTGCTTCAATCTCTTCAACAATATCCTAGATTTAAAAAGTCACAAAAATAGAACTGTGAGAAAAATGTGAGTAATGTCAAAGACACTTATAGACTACCAAGTATAAAATTTAAATTTTTCAAAGCAAGGTCATAATAGTTTTTACTGTGCTCAGTAGTTCGTATCAAAATTTCACATTACATTGCTTAAAGGGAGAGAGAGAGATTTTTGCACTAATCAAATGCATCTCAAATTATGTTAATTCCACCGAATTGAAAAAGGACAAATAAATGGTTAGTATAAAGGCCATTTCTGCATTCAATTAAGGAGAAACATATATGGAATGGAGAACTACCCCAGATGATTTTGATTTCTTTGTTGTCTTAACTTAGTTACAATCACCAAGCCATTGACTGGAAATGGAAACTTCTAGGATCAAGAAGCTGGTTCATTTTGTTTCTTTGAAATATTGAATATTTGGAAGCTATCAAGAATGAGTTGTATGTGCAATAAATTCTGACTTCTCGAAAGAAGTAAGATAGAGTTACATTATATAAAATGGCCATTAGTCAGCTAAAAGCTCATTCAGCAGAAGTAGAACAGACTGCTATCGCATCTTTAAAAACGCAACATAGCCACTTGGTCATGCCTCAGGAAAACCACATACACATGAAATGACTCACAAAACAATAAACTTAAAAAAGCCTTATTAATATTGCTCTTACAGTGACATTTAGAGTATAAGTTGTTTTATTACAGAATCATAGAATCACAAAGCTGGAAAGAATTTTAGTTCAGCACTTGAACTTTAAGGGAAGAAAGCCAAGCTCCGAGAAGTTAGAGTCATAGAGTTGGTTAGTGAAAGATACAGGGTTAGACACCAAACCCACTGACTTCTATCCCTCTCATTTCACCCCTCTCAAAGAGAAAATTACAGTTCAAAATTCCAAATAGTAAGAGTCCTTTAATAAAAAGCTACTCTTTGTGAAATGCTTGGATGCATTTAAATTTATTTTAGTAAGATTATAATCTCTTGTTATAAATCTTTTTTATTTGACTTGTGACATGATGAATGAACAGTAAATAAATAATCCTTAGAAAACCATATACATACTGTGACAAGAGTAAAAGCAGCAAAAGAACATATTTAACACTATAGTTATGAAATCAATGTCTTCCACTAATATAATACTATGAAACATGATTTTTAAGGTTTGTAGTATTCCATACAAGAGTAACTTATAAAAGAATAGTGGTTACATGTCTTCATAAACCATTTGTTTTTCTTCATCAAGAATTAGGAGAATGGGTAGGACATCTTGATTACGGGACCAGGCATTGCGATCAAACTGGAGTCCTTTCTCTTGTCTCTGTGAACTCGAATGCCTAAAAGGTACAGTCACTTTGGCAGACCTTAACTTGTGCCTCTCTTCCCTCATTCACAATGGTACGAAATTTCTAATAGCAGAATGTGGTAACATTCAGTATCAGTTATGCCTAAGCATAGCACTTCTCACTTTTCTTTTCCTCCACTGTACCTTATTTATTACTTTAAAATAAATCCCCCAAAATAATGTGGGACATTGTATATATGTTTTTATGAAAAAATAAACTATCAAAAAGAACAGACCAGCCATAAGGAAAATAAACCGAGGCCCAGAAACCTTTCTCAGGGTCCTCCAGTGTGTTTGTAGAAGAGCTGCGGCAAAGACTCAGGGCTTCCATGTGCTCCCCGCATGCAGTATTTCCATCAGGCTGGGCTTCCCCCACGTGTGCAAGAGGCAAGAGTCCAGAGAACTTGTTCTCAATGAAAGTTCTGCGATCACATGATCACATAGCTCATTCTGGCTCACCCAGTTCTGTGGGAAGGCTACAAATCTCCCATGAGTCTGAAGATATTCCAAAAGCTACCAGCTCTTATTCCCAGAAAACAGAATATCACCAGTCTCCTCATGCCCTTAAGGGAAAAGAAAAGGTTGGTAGGTTCCTTTATCACAACTGCTACCTAAAAAAAGCAAGAGTGAGACCCCAATGGGGTCTCACTTAAGCCGGGGCCAAGGGAACTGAACATGAAATTCAATTAATCGCAGCAAGGAATCTCACCCTGATTGTAAATTGACACCATTTCTGCTTTAGAAACATTTACACAAACCTGAAAACGGATTTTGCTTCTCTGAAAGAAATTTAAAATTTAAAAAAATCTTTCTGGTTTGGCTTAAGAGAAATTCTGCCAGATGCCTAAATAAATGCAGCAAGAAAGGAAATTGAGTCAAGATGACATTTTAGGGTTACTTCTAGACCCACGAATCTGCATTCTTACAATTTTATGAAATCTAAAATGATACTCAATCAACTATTGAGCTATTGAGAGATGTATTTTTTTATGTGTTCATGCATTTATTTACTCATTTATCAAGCACTTATTGGGCCCTATTATATATGTTAAATATATAAACCATGAAAATATAACAAACAGACATTCTTTACTTTTTTTTGAATTTTTTTTCAAATTATAAATTGTTTTAGAATGGCCCTTGAGTAATAAGTCAAGACAAGATATTACAGACTTTTTAACAGATAAAACAAAATCAGGGAAAAAAGTATAGAACTCACATGAATTGGATCCAGAATTTTGACTGCTGCTTTTTGGCCATTTTTCTTATTCAGCACTTTAAAAACTTTCCCATAAGTTCCTTTGCCAATTGTTTCAGTGATTTCCCATGTATCAGAGGGATCAGGAAAGTTATCGAAGATAATTGTTTTTCCAATTAATGGAAGCATCTCAAAGGCTTAAATCACTGGAGAGAAAAAATATAGAGAGTTTCAATCTGCATTTCATTGAGGATATTAGATGATGAATATATATTCACAAAAAGATTTCTTAATATTTATACTGATTTGATGGAATATATACCCCAGTAACCAAGAGTCATAGAAAATTTTAGATTCTTTTTTTGAAAAAACAAATTAATATGAGTTTGATAGTGTTTTGTAACTTATTTCTATGTTTAAAATAAACTTATTAGTATCTAATATTTTTTTTCAGATTAAAATAAGAAGCACATATTTAAATCATCCTGATTTACTTCTTTATACTCAGGTATTAGTGCACAGAATCAAAGAATTTTAGAATGAATCTTAGAGATGATAAAATTCAACTTCTCCATCAAAGCAGATCCCACAGTTTATAAGCGACCAAGTCCTCTGTCACTTCTCTATGTAAAACCCGGTGCTTTTCGGATGAGGTTTTCTTAACGTAACTCACCAGGTCCTTTAGAATATGGCCCTTCTTTACTTTCCTAGTTTTCTTCTTTCATATGCTGTAATCCAGCAACCCTGGATCTTTTAGTTCATATATTTCTTGTTTGAGGGTCTTAATACAGCTATCCACCCCCATCTCTGTCCCTGGATTCTTTGCTAAATTCTAACTTCTACTTATCTTTCAAGTCTCAGGTTAGATATTACTTCCTCCGAATATAATCACTCTCCACCTCATTTGGGTTGCATGCCCCATCTCAGTGCTCTGACAGAAAGCCATATCTACTGTTATCTGATGACATTACTGTATGCTCATTGCCTGGTACAGTGCTGAGTGAACTAATAGAATGTGGTCAAAGAGGTTAAGTGACTTTCTAAAGGAGAATAACTATCTATCTATCTATTGCAATAAGATCCCAGGTTTCCTGACTTCCAATTAGTGCTCTTATTCTTCGGTGTCCTTTCTATATGACATTTAACCATTTCTATAAAATTACCAGAAAAAAAAAAAAAAGCCAGTTAAAAGAAAAAGAAGGAAAGGAAAGCCACTGAACCATGGGCTCTGAGCACTTCTGGTGACCCTAGCAGTTTTTCAACTGTCTGTGTAAAAACATTGTTTTCAATGTTAAAAAGTTGATTGCAGTTGGGTGTGTAGGTGTATGCACACACATAGAAACAGATCTATTACTAGATATGTATTAATATCAGCCCCTGAAATTCGCCTATCTGACCACACTAACAACTTTCAGCTTCATCCACACCACCAATACACTGGTTTTCCCCCTTCCTTTATATTTATCAACCCTCTTCAGTCTTCATTCCCTCCTTCTCCAACATGGATTCTATGGCTTGTATTATTATAACTCCCTTGCACAAACCTTCAATACCCTTGTCCTCTTTCTCCACCACGTTCTCCTGGGGAAAAAGCAACAACACTGGTTAAACCCTTTGTCTTCTTCACACCTGTGACTATGGCTAGAAAAAAACCATGTCACATTGAATAGTTTTGCTCTAATTCAGGACAACAAACCTACAAGCAGATCCTCAACACTGCCTAGCAGTCCAACTGCACTTCCTGGTTTGTATATTCCCCTCTCTCTGGTGTGACTATTTCACAGACTTCTCTCTCCTCAAATTCTTCTGTTCGCTGTCTATGCGCTTCCCATAAAACTGCCTAGTTGATGCCCTCATTTCACAATTAATTGAGAAAATGGAAGCAATACTAAACTTAATCTTCTTACCTCCAAAACTACAAACCAATGCACATCAAACATAGCAAATTCATTCCTACCATCAGTGATTGCTGTTTGGCCTCAATTAGTCTTATTCTTTGATTGACGGGTTTCTTTTCATCCTTCCAATCTCAGCTCAAATAACACTTCCTCAGGAAGCCCTTTCCTGACCAAGCTATGTAAAGTTACCCTTCCCTACTTACTCTGTTACTCCTCCATTAGAATGTAAGATCCATGAGGATACACTGTTATTTTTGCTACTGTATCCACAATTCCCAGAACAATGCCTGGCACATAGTAGGCAATCAGAAAATGATTGTTAAATGGGCAAATGTTTATTTGTTTACCTGTTAGTTCTATTGGCAGAGACTTTCTTTATCTTGTTCACTTCTATATCTGACCAATGCCTAACTCTGTGCCTGACATAAAACCAAAAACCAAACCTGTTGCTTTCGAGTTGATTCCAACTCATACCAACCCTATACGACAGAGTGGAACTGCCTCAGAGGATTCCAAGGAGTGGCCGGTGGATCTGAACTACTGACCTTTTGGTTAGCAGCCATAGCTCTTAACCACTGTGCCTGGAAGGCTGCAGTGTTAAAGACATAGCTGTTGAATAAATGAATAAATACGGTTCTTTAAAAAAATTTTTTTTAAGGAGGGGAAACAAGAATTAGGAAAAACTGAAATGAATTTGAAAATTCAAAACAAAATGAAGATCATGCTCCACATCATTATACTTAAAGGCACATAATCTAGTAAATGGTTATGAATGCCTGCAAAAAATTACATGAGTGCATCAAAAATCACTAATGAATAGTTCTCAGAACACGTACCCTTTTACTCTTTAGGAAAATTTTGCCTTTCATGCAAAATGCAAAGGAACAAATAAGAGGTAATCAGTAATAATCACCCTCTTTAACAATTTCATAATCAGTGACAAGATAACTACTCTTTAGATCTATCCACTTGAGTCATGCAAATAAGCATTTATGCCATCCTTAAGATGTAAAGGTTAGACCAAAAGACCGAATTAAATCTTGTTAAATGCTTGAAATTGGAGTCTGAAACCAAAAGAAAAAAATTCATTATATGGAATAATGCCTTTCAAGTGGTAATGTAAGTGAACAAAAATTTAATTTCTGATACAGTAACTGTTAAGAATTAACTGTTGATCTTTAAATATACAGGCATAAAAATTTAATTAAAAATTATTGAACATCGAAGGTAGAGCCAACATGGCACTATAGACAGAAACCGCACTCAATCCCTCCACAGCAAAGACCAGAAAAACTAAGTAAAACAGAGACTAATGTCAATCCTGGAACTCTAAGCATAAAATGAAGAGATAAAGAAGTCAACCAAGCACCAAATGGAATAAGAAACTGAGAGAGAGAGCATGGAGAGTTATGGAGTAGAGGCCCTTATCAGCTAACGCATCACGGACTCACTATCTTGGACTCCTGTTGGATATCAGCAGACAGGGAGTATTGTAAAACAGCTTCACAGAGCTCCCAGCAGGACAGAGAGCACCTGCTGGACCTACCCTGTTGCATCACAGCTGAGCAAATGGCCCTGTCCATCGGACAAGGAGATGAAAAGTATCATGACCACAGACGAACAAACAACAATGAACACAAAGCCCACCTGCTCAGACATAACCAAATAAAACAAAAAAGCAGAAAAAACAAAGATCTATAACCAAAAAATGAAGAAAATAACTACTGAATACCCTGAAGACAGCAGACAATATCAAAACATATTACAAAACAGGACAGGATGGTTCCAGTAGGCATTCAAAAGAAAACACCAGATGACTTGCCAGTAGAAGAAAAGGCACTAGAACTACCTGACAGGGAATTCAAATCTCTAATATTCAGAGCCATCCAAGAGTGGAAGTAAAAAGCAGGGAAAAATGAGGAAGAAATAGACAAATTCATGAAAAAGGCAAAAAAAAAAAAAACCCATGGAAAATACAAACAAAACAATGGAAGAATTCAGGACAATAATACAGAAAAAAATGTCAAAATAAAATCACAACTAGAACTCATACAAAAACAACAATTAGAAATCCAAAAGATTAAAAAAAAAAGATTTCAGAATTGGACAGTGTCAGAGATGGGCTGGGGAGCAAATTTAAAACAATGGAAGACAGGATCAACAAAATTGAAGACAAATACTTGGATGGCAATTTCTTTGAGGAAAAATCAGAGAAAAGGATGAAAAATGAAGAAACCCTGAGAATAATGTGGGATACAATCAAAAGCAAAAATTTGTGAGTGATCAGAGTTCTAGAATAGGGGGAGAAAACAGAAAACACACAGAGGATCATTGAAGAATTGCTGACAGAAAACTTCCCTAATATCATGAAAGATGAAAAGCTGACCATGCAAGAAGTTCAACAAACCCCACACAGGACAGACCTCAAAAGAAAATCACCAAGGCATATCATAATCATACTCACTAAAACCAAAGACAAAGAAAGAATCCTGAGAGCAGCTCAAGAAAACTGAAAAGTCACATACAGAGGGGAAACAGTAAGCTCTGACCACTTGGCAGAAACTGTGTAGGAAGAAGGCAATGAGATGACATATATAAAACCTTGAAAGAAAAAATTGCTGAGCAAGAATAATATATCATGCGAAACTCTCATTCACATGTTGTTGTTGTTAGGTGGTGTTGAGTCGATTCTAACTCATACAGACCCTATGTACCACAGAACAAAACAGTGCCCAGTCCTGTGCCATCCTTACAATTGCTGTTATGCTTGAGCCCACTGTTGCAGCCACTGTGTCAATCCATCTCATTCAGAGTCTTCCTCTTTTCCACTGACCAATGCAACGCATCTTTTGATTTCTTGAATGCTGCGTCCAAGGCCATTCAAATATGATGGTGAAATTAGGACATTTCCAGATACATAGAAATTAAGGGAATGTGTAAAAACCAAACCAAGCTTTCAAGAATTATTAAAGAGATTCCTTTATTTGAAAACAAACAACATCAGAAAACAGCCTAAATCCATGATGCAAGATCGCATCAGCCAGACACCAACTGAGGAGATAAACTCTCAAGAATCATTCAAAACTAAAAGATTTACAACAGGGAACAACAATGTAGAGCAATAAAAGAGGGAATAAATGGTGTAGGTATAGAATTTTCTACTGGAGAAGAAGGCAAGGTGATATCAAACGATAAAAGACCAGTTCAAACCTGGGAAGATAAGGGTAAATTTCAAGGTAGCCACAAAGAAAGTTAACAAACTTACTCATCAAAATAAAGAAGAAAAACAAAGTCTCAGTAAAAACAATATCTACAAAAACAAAAGAAATGAAGATTTAAAAAAACTCCACAAACAAAAGGAAATCAGCACAGGAGACTAAGAGGAATAAAGAAAAATTAAGCACCACAAAAAAAAACAAAAAACAACAAAATGACAGCAACAAACTCATGCCTATCAATAATTACACTGAGTATAAATGGCCTAAATGCACAAATAAAGAGACAGAGTGACAGATGGATTTAAAAAAAAAAAAAAAGATTCCTCAATATGCTGTCTATAAGAGGCACACCTTAGAAACAAAGATGTAAATTTATTAAAAATAAAAGATGGAAAAAAATATGTCAAGCAAACAGCTATCAAAAAGGAACAGGAATGGCAATACTAATCCCAGGTAAATCAGGCTTTGAAACAAAATCTACCATAAAAGACAAAGAAAGGCATTATGTAATGATTAAGAGAGCAATCCATCATGAAGACATAACCATAATAAACATCTATCTGCCCAATGACAGGGCTCCAAAATACACAAAACAAACTCTAATAACAATGAAAAGAGAAATTGACAGTTTCACAATATTAGTAGGAGAACTTCAAAACACCACTCTTGGTAAAGGACAGAACATCAGAAAAAGACTCAACAAAGACACAGAAGATCTAAAGGCCACAATCAGCCAACTTGAACTCACAGACATACATAGAACACTACACCCAACAGCTATAAAAAAAACAATGTGCATGGAGCATTCTCCAGAATAGATCACATCATAAGCCACAGAGCAATCCTCAACAAATTCCAAACCACGGAGGTAATACAAAGTATCTTCTCTGATCACACCATCAAAGTAGCAATTAACAAGAGGAAGAGTAAGGAAAAAAAATCATTTACATGGAAACTGACTAACACCCTGCTTAAAAGCCATCGGGTAACAGAAGAAAAAACATGGAATAAAAAAATTCCTAGAATCAAATGAGGAGGAAAATGCATCATACCAAAACCTCTGGGACACAGCAAAGGCAGTGCTCAGAGGTCAGTTTATAGCAATAGATGCAAATATTAAAAAAGAAGGGACAAAATCAAAACATCAGCTACTCTAACGGATTAAATTTTGTCCACCAAAATATGTGTCAACTTGGTTAGACCATGTGTGGTTGTCCTCCATTTTGTGATTTTCCTATGTGTTATAAACCATAATCTCTGCCTCTGGTTAAACAGATTACGGTAGGATTGTAACAGCACCCTTACTCAGGTCACCTCCCTGATCCAAGGTAAAGGGAGTTTCCCTGGGGTGTGGCCTGCAGCACCTTTTATCTCTCAAAAAATAAAAGAAAAAGGAAGCAAGCAGAGAGTTGAGGACCTCATACCACCAAGAAAGCAGCACCAGAACAAAGCACATCCTTCGGACCTGGGGACCATGCACCTGAGAAGCTCCTTGACCAGGGGAAGATGGAGTACAAATACCTTCCCCCAGAGCTGACAAAGAGAGAAGGCCTTCCCCCTGGAGTTGACACCTTGAATTTGAACTTTTAGCCTACTTTACCGTGAGGAAATAAATTTCTCTTTGTTAAAGCCATCCCTTTGCTTTATTTCTGCTATAGCAGCACTAGATGGCTAAGGCAGCTACACAACTCAAACAGATGGAAAGAGAACAGCAAAAGAAGCCCACAGCCAACAGAAGAAAGGCAATAATAAAAATCAGAGCATAAACAAATCAAACAGAGAATAGAAAAACAACAAAACCAAAAGATGGCTCTTTGAAAGGATCAACAAAATCGACAAACCACTGACAAAACTGACAAAAGAAAAACAGGAGAGGACACAAATAACCCAAAAAATAAATGAAATGGTAGGCATTACAACAGAACCAACTGAAATTAAAAGGATCAAAACAGAGTACTAAGAAAAACTATATGCCAACAAATTCAAAAACCAAGAGGAAATGGAAAAATTTCTAGAAACACACTACCTACCCAAACTAACAAAAAACGATATTGAAAATCTGAACAGACCCATAACAAGAGAAAGGTTGAAAAGGTAATAAGAAAAAACGCCAAAAAAAAAGCCCCAAGGGAGGCAGGGCCAAGATGACAGAGTAGTCAAATGCTTCCAGTAATCCCTCTTACAGCATAGACCTGAAAAAACAAGTGAAACGATTGTATATACCACAAGGTAGGAGCCCGAACATCAAAGGCAAAGTTACAAAATGGACTGAGCAGCAGGGGGAGGCAGAGACAATTCAGAAGCGGGGATGAGTTGCCGGACCTGGCTCGGCAGAAACCAACATCCCTCAGGCACGTTCCCCTAGGGCTACCATGGCGGGGCTGGTGATACCATTCCGGATGCGATTTCCTCAGGGAGAGACAGCAAGCTGCACAGCCTACTCATACCTCTGGAGCCAGAGAAGAACGGTGCTCTCGGCAAAACCTAAGTACTTGCCTTCATTTTACTGCACCCCCAGCCCCCAAGTTGGCTTCAGTGTCTGTCAATTTCCCTGGGCCTGAGATAGGTCTGGCTGTGTGTCCTGAGCCATTCCCCCAGCTTTGGAGAAGGAATAAATTAACAGTTGGGAAAAGGATAATCTGCCAGCTCCACTAAGCTGGGTAGCTGAGGACAGAAGCAGCTCCTGTCCAGGCATAAACAGTCTGTGGACTTTGAATAACTTTCACCCCTGCACAGACTTGTGTGGGCTAATTTCAGGAGAATAGCCACTTGCAGGAAGACTGCAACTGTTTCAGCTGTGTGGTGGAGAGGTGAGTTTTTGATGTTTGACACCACTTCGCCTATTAAACAGCGCCCTCACCTACCCGCATCAGGGGCCTAAGGAATACTGGCTTCACCAACGTCACCTAGCCAACTGCAATAGGGTTCCAAGGATAAGTGGTACCTCTCAGTCCTTACAACCAAAAGCCTTGGATGCCCATGGTCTGGCTGCACACCCACCCACCTGCGTACTCTAGGGAACAGGGACACGTTTTCCTCAGAGACACTCAGGAGATGGTTGTCAGCCTCCTGCCATGTTCAGCCCATGACCCCCAGCTGCAACCAGATACCTGTGCCTACATCAATCACCCCTATACCTCTAAGGCTGTAGGACAGAGCGTGTACCACATGCTTGATTACCAACTACCTGGACACCTGAGCTGAAACCATACAAGAAAAGTAAATGGACCCCAACGCTCATATATCTGGTAACAGCTTAGCCATCTGGTGACAAGACGTTTGAGCTTCAAAGGCAAAATAATAAAGCTAGCTCACCAAAGCAGCCTATTTGGGCATATCAAAACAAAACAAAGCAAGAAGCTAGTATACAGTAAGCAAACAAAATAAATTAATACAATAATTTCTAGATGGCTTGGAGACAACAGTCAATATCAAGTCACATAAGCAGCAGACCACTTCAACAATGTCTCAAAACAAAGAATCAAGGAACCTTCTCGATGAAGGTGTCCTCCTGGAATTACCAGATGTCTCTTCAAGACATCAGAAATGAAATCAGGCAAAACACAGGACAAGCCAAAGAACCCACAGATCAAGCAGTTGAAGAAATTAAAAAGGTTATTCAGGAGCACAATGAAAAATTTAATAGGCTACAAGAATCAATAGAGAGATAACAATCAGAAATTCAGAAGACTAACAATAAAATTATAGAATTAGAGAACTCAGTAGAAAGTCAGAGGAGCAGAATTGAGGAAATGAAAGGCAGAATTAGTGAGCCTGGAGATAAAACACTTGGCACCAATATATTCAAAGAAAAATCAGATAAAAGAATTAAAAAAAATGAAGAAACCCTAAGAATCATGTCAGACTCTATCAAGAGAAACAACCAAGTACCAGAAGAGTGAGGGATAACAGAAAATGCAAAGAGAATTGTTGAAGATTTGCTGGCAGAAAGCCTCCCCGATATCACGAAAGATGGGAAGATATCTATCCAAGATGCTCATCAAACTCCACAGAACTTATATCTCAACAGAAATTCACTAAGACATTATAATCAAACATGCCAGAATAAAAAATAGAGAATTTTAAGAATGGACAGGGATAAATGAAAAGTCACCTACAAAGACAAAGAAGAGTCAACAAGAATAAGCTCAGACTACTTGGCAGAAACCATGCAGGCAAGAAGGCAATGGGATGACATATATAAAGCCTTGTAGGTAAAAAATTCCCAGCCAAAAATCATATATCCAGCAAAACTGTCTCTCAAATATGAAGGCGAAATTATGAAATTTCCAGAAAAACAGAAGTTTAGGGTATTTGTAAAAACCAAACCAAAACTACAAGAAATATTAAAGGGAGTTCTCTGGTTAGAGACATCATCCAAAGACTAGAACACAGGACAGAGCATCCAGATATCAACCCAGACAGGGAAATCACAAAAATAAACCAAGGTAAAAAAACACTCAAAACAGGGAAACAGTGATGTCATTATGTAAAAGATGACAACATTAAAACAATAAAGAGGGACTAAAAAATGTAGTCATAGATCTCTTGTATGGACAGGAAGGAAAGACAATATAAAAAAAATAAAAGTTTGGTTTAAACTTAGAAAAATAGGGGAAAGTATTAAGGTAACCCCAAAGGAGACTAATAATCCTACTCCTCAAATTAAAATGCAAGAAAAAAAGACTGAGCGAGAACAAAATCAACAACAATGAATAAAAGGAAAAAGAATATATATAAAGATAAACTAATCAGAACAAAAAATTAAGTGGCAAAAAGAAACTGTCAACAATACACAAAAAAAGACCTCAAAATGACAGCAGTAAACTCATAAAAAAAAACTCATACCTATCAATAATTATGCTGAATGTAAATGGACAAAATGCACCAATAGAGAATGGCAGAATGGATTAAAAAAAAAAAAAGGAAAGATCCCTCTATATGCTACCTATAAGAGAAACACATAGGCTTAAAGAAACAAACATACTAAAAGTCAAAGGATAGAAAATATATCAAGCAAACAACAATAAAAAAAGAGCAGGAGTGGCAATATTAATTTCTGACAAAACTGACAAAAGGATAAGGACACTATATACTGATTAAAGGGTAAATATACCAGGAAGATATAACCATAATAAATATTTAAGCACTGAATGACAGGACTCCAAAATACACGAAACAAACAATAACAGCATTGAAAAGGGAGATAACAGGTCCACAGTAATAGTAGGAAACGTCAACACACCACTTTCTGAAAAGGACAGAACATCCAGAAAGAAGTTCAATAAAGACACAGAAGTTCTCAATGCCACAATCAACCAACTTGACCTCACAAACATATACAGAACACTGCACCCAATAGCACTCTAGTACACTTTTTTCCAACGCACATGGAATATTCACCAGAATAGACCACGTATTAGGCCATGAAGCAAACCTTAACAGAATCCAAAAGGGCGAAATATTACAAAGCATCTTTTCTGACCATACAGCCATACAAGTAGAAATCAATAACAGAAAAGGCAGGGAAAAGAAATCAAACACTTGGCAAAAGAACAATACCCTGCTCTAAAATGGCTGGGTTATAGGAGAAATTAAGGATGCAACAAAGATATTCATGGAATCCAATGAGAATGAAAACACTTCCTATCAGAACCTTTAGGACATAGCTAAAGCAGTGCTGAGACGTCAATTTATGTCAATAAACGCACACATACAAAAAGAAGAAAGAGCCAAAATCAAGGAATTATCTTTGCAACTTGAAAAAACAGAGAGAGAACAAAAAAAGAAAACCTCAGGCACCAGAAGAAAGCAAATAATAAAAATTAGAGCAGAATTAAATGAAATAGAGAACAGAATAATAATTGAAAGAGTTAACAAGACCAAAAGCTGGTTCTTTGAAAAAATTAACAAAATTGATAAACCATTGGCCAAACTGCAAAAGATAAACAGGAGAGGAAGCAAATAATCCAAATAAGAAATGAGATGGGCAATATCACAACAGACCTAACTGAAATTAACAGAATCATATCAGATTACCATGAAAAACTGTACTCTAACAAATTCAAAAACCTAGAAGAAATGGATGAATTCCTACAAACACACTACGTACCTAAACTAAAACAAACAGAGGTAGAACAATGAAATAGACCATAACAAAAGAGGAGGTTGAAAAGGTAATTAAAAGACTCCCCGCACCGTGCAAAAAAACCCTGGCCCAGACAGCTTCATTGGAGAGTTCTACCAAACTTTCAGAGAAGAGGTGGCACCACCACTACTAAAGGTATTTCAGAGCATAGAAAACGATGGAATACTTCCAAACTCATTCTATGAAGCCACCATATCCCTGATAACAGAGCCAGGTAAAGACACCACAAAAAAAGGAAATTACAGACCTATATCCCTCATGAACTTCGATGCAAAAATCCTCCGCAAAATTCTAGCCAATAAAATTCAACAACATATCAAAAAAATAATTCAACATGGCCAAGTGGGATTCATACCAGGTATGCAGGGATGGTTCAACATTAGAAAAACAGTCAATGTAATCCATCATATAAATAAAACAAAAGCAAGAACCACATGATATTATCAATTGGTACACAAAAAGCATTTGAAAAACTCCAACACCCGCTCATAATAAAAACTGTCAGCAAAGCAGAGTATAGAAGGGAAATTCCTAAACATAATAAAGGGCATTTATACAAAGCCAACAGCCAACATCGTTCTAAATGGAGAGAGTCTGAAAGCATTCCCATTGAGATCGGGAACCAGACAAGGATGCCCTTTATCACCACTCTTATTCAACATTGTGCTGGAAGTCCTAGCCTGAGCAATTAGGCTAGACAAAGAAATAATGGGCATCCAGATTGGTAAAGAAGAAGTAAAAGTATCTCTATTTGCAGATGACATGATCCTATACACAGAAAACCCTAAAGAATCCTCAAGAAAACTACTGAAACTAATAGAAGAGTTCAGCAGAGTATCAGGATACACGATAAACATACAAAAATCAGTTGGATTCTTCTACACGAACAAAAACAACATCAAAGAAGAAATCACCAAATCAATACCATCTACAGTAGCCCCCAAGAAGATAAAATACTTAGGAATAAGTCTTACCAGAGACATAAAAGACCTATACAAAGAAAACTACAAGACACTACTGAAAGAAACCAAAGGAGACCTACATGAATGGAAAAACATACCTTGCTCATGGATAGGAAGACTTAACACTGTAAAAATGCCTATTCTGCCAAAAGCAATCTACAGATACGATGCAATTCTAATCCAAATTCCAACGACATTTTTAATGAGATGGAGAAACAAATCACCAATTTCATATGGAAGGGAAAGGGGCCACAGATAAGCAAAGCATTACTGAAAAAGAAGAACAAAGTGTGAAGCCTCACACTACCTAATTTTAGAACCTATTATACCGCCACAGTAGTCAAAACAGCCTGGTACTGGTACAACAACAGATACATGGACCAATGGAACAGAATTGAGAATCCAGACATAAATCCATCCATATAGGAGCAGCTGATATTTGACAAAGGACCACTTGGGGAAAAGACAGTCTCTTTAACAAATGGTGCTGGCAAAACCGGATATCCATCTTCAAAAAAAGGAAACACCCAAACCTCACACCATGCACAAAAACTAACTCAAAATGGATCAAAGACCTAAATATAAAATCTAAAGCAATAAAGATCATGTAAAAAAAATAGAGACAACGATAGGAGGCTTAATACATGGCATAAACAGTATACAAGACACTACTAAGAATGAACAAACACCAGAAGAGAAACTAGATTAACTGTGAACTCCTAAAAATCAAACACCGATGCTCATCCAAAGACTTCACCAAAAGACTAAAAAGATTACCCACAGACTGGGAAAAAGTTTTTAGCTATGACATTTCCAGTCAGCATCTGATCTCTAAAATCTACATGATACTGCAAAAACTCAACCACAAAAAGATAAATAACCCAATTAAAAAATGGACAAAGAATATGAACAGGCACTTCACTAAAGATGACATTCAGGTAGCTAACAGGTACATGAGGAAATGCTCATGATCATTAGCCATTAAAGAAATGCAAATCAAAACTACAATGAGATTCCATCTCACTCCAACAAGGCTGGCATTAATCCAAAAAACAAAATAATCAATGTTGGAGAGGCTGTGGAGAGACTGGAACACTTATACACTGCTGGTGGGAATGTAAAATGGTACAACCACTTTGGAAATCAATTTGATGCTTTCTTAAAAAGCTAAAAATAGAACTACCATATGATCCAGCAATCCCGCTCCTTGGAACACATCCTAGAGAAATAAGAGCCTTCATACAAACAGATATATACACATCCATGTTCACTGCAGCATTGTTTACAATAGCAAAAAGATGGAAGCAACCAAGGTGCCCTTCAATGGACGAATGGATAAATAAATTATGATATATTCACATTATGGAATGCTATGCATCGATAAAGAACAATGATGAATCTGAGAAACATTTCATAACCTGGAGGAATCTGGAAGGCATTATGCTGAGTGAAATTAGCCAGTTGCAAAGGGACAAATATTGTATGAGACCACTAGTATAAGAATGCAAGAAATAGTTGTAACAGAGAAGAAAATATTCTTTGATGGCTATGAGAGTGGGGAGAGAGGGAGGGAGAGGGGTATTCACTAATTAGACAGTAGACAAGAACTATTTAAGGTGAAGGGAAAGACAACACACAATACAGGAGAGGTCAGCACAACTGGACTAAACCAAAAAGAAAGAAGTTTCCTGAATGCACTGAATGCTTCGAAGACCAGCGTAGTAGGGGCAGGGGTTTGGGGCCCATGGTTCCAGGGGACATCTAGGTCAACTGGCATAATAAAATCTATTAAGAAAACATTCTACATCCTATTTTGTAGAGTAATGTCTGGGGTCTTAAACGCTAGCTAGTGGCCATCTAAGATGCATCAATTGGTCTCAACCCACCTGGAGCAAAGGAGAATGAAGAACAACAAAGACATAAGCAATTATGAGCCCAAGAGAGAGAAAGGGTCACAAAAACCAGAGACTACCTCAGCCTGAGACCAGAAGTAGATGATGTCTGGCTACACCTGATGACTGCCCTGACAGCGAACGCAACAGAGAATCCCTGAGGGAGCAGGAGAGCAGTGTGATGCCAACCTCAAATTCTCGCAAAAAGACCAGACTTAGTGGTCTGACTGAGACTAGAAGGACCCTGGAGGTTATGGTACCCAGGCCTTCTGTTAGCCCAAGATAGCATTCCCAAAGCCAACTCCTCTGATAGGGATTGGACTAGGCTATAGGATAGAAAATGATACTGTTGAGGAGTGAGCTTCTTCGATCTAGTAGACACATGAAACTATGTGGGATGCTCCTGTTTGGAGTAGAGATGAGAAGGCAGAGGGGACAGAAGCTGGCTGAATGGACATGGGAATACAGGGTGGAAAGAAGGAGTGTGCTGTCTCATTGGGAGGAGAGTAACTAGGAGTATATAGAAAGGTGTATGTAAATTTTTGTATGAGAGACTGACTTGACTTGTGAACTTTCACTTAAAAAAAAAAAGCATGATAAAAATTTTAAAAAGAAAAGGAAGCGATACTTCTGAATTGATTCTATGAAGCCAGCATAACCCTGATATCACAAAAAAAGAAAAGTACAGACCAATACCTCTCATGAATATAGAGGCAAAAATTCCCAACAAATTGTAGCCAACAGAATTCAGTATCATATCAAAAATAATACACCACGACCAATTAGGATTCATACCTGGTATACAAGGATGGTTCAACAGTGGAAAATGAATCAACTTAATTCACCACATAAATTAAGTAAAAGTACTGCATGATCATCTCAATTGATGCAGAAAAGGCATTCAACAAAATCCAACACCCATTCCTGATAAAAACTCTCAATAACATAATTATAGAAGGGAACTTCCTCAACATAATAAAGGTTATCTATACAAAACCAACAGTCAACATCATTCTTAATGGACAGGAGCTGAAAGCATTCCCCCTGACAACAGGAACAAGGCAAGGATGCCCTTTATCACCACTCCTTTTTGACACTGTGCTCGAAGTCCTAGCTAGAGCAATAAGACAAGAAAAATAAATAATGGGCATCCAAATTGGTAATGAAGAAGTAAAATTGTCCCTACTTGTAGACGATATGTTACTACTACACATGCTATAGTAATTAGTTACTACTATACAAAACACTCTCAAGAAAACTACTGGAACTAATAGAAGGATTCGGCAGAGTAATAGGGTACAATATAAACATACAAAAATCAGTTGGATTCCTATACACCAATAAAGAGAATGATGAATAGCAGATCTGGAAAAAAATGCCATTTTTAATAGCCCCTAAAAAAATGCTTGGGAATAAATCTAGTCAGGGATATAAAAGACCTACACAAAGAAAAGCACAAAACACTTCTGCAAGAAACCAAAAGAGATCTACATAAATAGAAAAACATACCATGCTCATGGATAGGTAGACTTAACATTGTGAAAATGACAATTCTACCCAAAACAATCTATAAACACAATGCAATCCCAATCCAAATACCAACAACATTCTTTAAAGAGATGGAAAAACTAATCATTAACTTTATATGGAAAGGAAAGAGGCCCCAGATAAGTACAGCACTACTGAAGAAGAAGAATAAAGTAGGGGGATTCCAACTACCCGACCTCAGAATCTACTATACAGCAACAGTAGTCAGAACAACCTGGTCCTGGTACAACGACAGATACATGGACCAATGGAACAGAATTGAGAACCCAGATGTAAATTCATCCACCTCTGATCAGCTGATCTTTGACAAAGGCCTAAAGTCCATCAAATGGGGAAAGGACAGTCTTTTTAACAAATGGTGCAAAACTGGATGTTCATCTGCAAAAAAGTGAAACATGACCCATACCTCACACCACACACAAAACTAATACAAAATGGATCAAATATAAAACCAAAAACTAGAAAGATCATAGAATAAAAAAATAGGATCAACACTAGAGGCCGTAATACACTGCATCAACAGGATACAGACCATAACCAACAACACACAAACTCCAGAAGATAAGCTAGATAAGCGGGATTTTCTAAAAATTAAACACTTATGCTCATCAAAAGACTTTACTGAAAGAGTAAAAAGAGAACCTACAGACTGGGAAAAAAATTTTGGCTATTACAAATCAGAAAAAGGTCTAATCTCTGAAATCTACAGGAAAACCCAACACCTCTGCAACAAAAAGACAAACAATCCAATTAAAAAATGGGCAAAGAACATGAACAGATGCTTCAGCAAAGAAGATATTCAAGTGGCCAACAGACACATAAGGAAATGCTCACAATCACTAGCCATTAGAGAAATGCAAATCTAAACCACATTTTGATATGAGATACCATGTCACCGTGGCACTACTGGCATGAATCAAAAAACAGAAAATAACAAATACTGGAGAGGCTGTGGGGAGATTGGAACTCTTATGCACTGCTGGTGGGAATGCAAAATGGTACAACCATTCTGGAAAACTATATAGTGCCTCCTTAGAAAGCTAGAAATAGAAATACCATATGATCCAGCAAAGAATTATTTTTGGCATATGTATTCACTGTTTTTTTTATTTACTATAATTCTGAAAAGGTGCTTAAAAAGCCACATTTTAAAGATGAAGAATCATCTTTTTATATTAATTTTATTATATATTGAGCAGGGTTTTGTTTTGTTTTGTTTTCTGGTAGAAAAAAGACCATAGCATAATGAAAAAGTATCTTACTTCAGGATCTTAACATTTATTTCAATAATTATTCTGCCTGTTTTTGTAAACCTGCACTTAATTCTTCTTTAATTAAAAAAAAAAAAAATTGCCTTTATGCTTCTTCTCCCACTGTAGAATATTCCTTCTGCCTAGAAAGTTCATTCTCCTTATAGTCAATCACATGGCTCATTCCCTCACTTCTTTCAAGTCTTACATCAGCTGTCACCTTCCCAAGAAGCCCTACCCTGACTATTCTACTTAAAATCACAATCTAGATTTTCTAGAAACAGAAATTCTGGAGTCAGACTGAAAGCCGTTTTCAGGAAAATGGCATCAGAAGTGGAACCTCAAAGACATCTTCCCACATCCCTGAATCACTGGAGGAAATCAGGAACTGGACCCATGCCATAGCTGCTCCCTGCTTCTCTCCAGTCAAGGTGCCCCGGTGATGCAGTGGTTAAGTGCTTGCCTGTTAACCAAAAGGTTGTCAGTTCAAACCCAACAACCCCTCCATGGGAGAAAAATGTGGCAGTCTGCTTCTGTAAAAATTTACAACCTTGAAAACCCTATGGGGGAGTTCTACTTTGTTCTATATGGTCGCTATGAGTCAGAATCAACTCGACAGCAGTGCGTTTGGTCTCTCCAGTCTTTTTGGGGCCATAATAGTTTCTACTTTGCTGACTCCCTGAAAGTGTTTGACTACAGTGTGTCAACAAATATGACTGTATTAGAAACTTAAGTAAAGGGCTGTGATATTTTGACATGGATACAAATGAACTGAATCAAGAGTTTCAGAACTCTTGTGTAGAAGCTGATAGATTCACAGACTGCTGCTGATCTAGAATCATGTAAAACAGAAATTAATTACAGAGGACTGAGTAGACTAAAAGATTATTATGAGTTTTATGTGGGAAATAGTGCTGATGTTTTAATGCTCTGTTTTCTAGATACAAGAAACCATTTTCTTCTCTATCCTAAACTATTTAACTAATGGGTTTGTGTTTGACCTGCAGACTGGACTAGTTATTCCTATATGTTTATATATAATCAACTAATCAAAGGGGAACAAAAGAAATATGAGAGGAACATGAAAGTTAAGACCAGAAAAGAAACTTTAAAAGGATTTTAAAAAATTATGAGATGAGAAAAATTCTTACCATTGGATACTCCATAGTCAGCATAGTGCTATCAATTACTGAAACAGCTGATTCTTGCATTAAAGGAAATAACTAGGCTTTAAATGAGTTTAGATTTTGTACCTCTCGAATTAGATGTTTCTGTTGATGAGAAACTTAGCAAAGTTGTAAAGACCATAACTAGAGAAGTATCCTAAGTTCAGACTATGACTTTGCAAAATAGAATAGCATTAGATTTCCTGTTAGTCTCCCAAGGAGGAATCTTGTGCCTAGGAGAATGTCGCTGTGCCTATTAATAATATGCAATTTGAGGTTTACCAGAATGTAGGTTATGCTGAGGACATGAAAAGCAGTTACTGATGCTGCTTATGTATAACCAAACACCTTATGTGATTTGTTTCCTTGGTTTAGAAACCTAGGGTTACTGTTTCATGGGTCATTTTAGTAAATTTGTCTAATGTTCTTAATGTTTCTGTTCTACCTCCTAGTTTACTGTGTAGTGTCTAGGGCCTTAAAAGGCGATCTAAGGTGTAAAAATTGGTCTCTGTTTGTTTGGAGCAGCAGAGAAAAAGGAGAGTCAGGCAAAGGAGGAAATAGACTCTGTATTTGATTGCCTCCATTAACAACCATCTACTTTGCATGGGGCCAGAAGAATCAGATGGTGCCTGACTACCATTAGTGAATGTTTTGATCAAAGGTTCTATAGAAGAATCCTGATTAAAAAGGAGGAGACTGAGAAACAGTTTTAATTCTCCTGGAATCCAGTTTTCTGGAGTGCATGGAGTTGGGGTGATCCACCCAGGCCATTACCTCAAGATCTTCTTGTGAACCTTGAGGCTTGAGAAAATTGGTTTCCTAAAGTCACCTTTAAGGCAAACAATAGCATGGCAAGCAGCTTAATGAAGACTGTTTTGCCTTAGGCATTGGGCTCTTTTGAAGAATTATCTTTGTGCAGTCAGTTACAAGAAAAAGAAACTCCAAGGTCGAACTAGAAGCTGTGTTTTAGGGTAAATTGTTATTAGGTAAATACTGTTCTCCGCCCTTTTCCATGGCAATGTCAATGAGATGGGGTATAAGAAGTGCTGAAAGTTCTTTCATCTTTGGAACTGTGTAAGAGTTCCAAAATTGAGGCACGTGACTCATATCAAAATGCCTGGCCCAGGTCTGAGCCAGGACTCCATTTTAGCTTTTGCTTACTTCTCCTGCAACCATCAAGTTCTTGGACACACTTAAGTACATAACAAAGGATTTCCCTGCGACCATCAAACCCTTAGACAGACTTAAGTACATAACAAAGGAAACATTTTTCTCTGTGGTTACCCTAAAGGTATGGAAAAAATGTTCCTAAGGGAGGATCTTGACACAAGACCCTTATCAGAAACCAACCCGGTATTCCTCAGGAAATGTTTTAAGATAATTACCTTGTGACCATCCTGTAAAACCTTCCTTAATTGTATATTTAAACCAATCAATCCAAACAGCCTACATTCGTGTTTCCAACCAAACACTGTAAAGTTTCTGCTCTGAGTTGTCCTGCCTCCTGTTTACCTAATCTTGCAACTTCCAATCAGAATGTTGTATTTTACCTCATAAAAATTCCTCTGTAACTCCATCATTTTGGAACATTTGGTTTCACTTTGTGAGATCAGATGTGTCCTCAGTTTGAACTGCCTTGAAGCTTCAATAAATCTCTCTGCTTTTATTTCAGCAGAGTACACATTCCTACTCATTGACATTTTCTAATGTCAAATAAGTGGAATTCGAAGGCACATTTCCTCCGGTAGCCCCTGGGATATCAAGGACACAGAGCTTTGCTACCAAGCACGAGCCTTTTGAAGCTCATTGTCTCCATGGATTCCCAGGAGTCATCCCACATAGAAGACATCTCAAACCATGCTCTGCTTTCTTGCATCGAGTTCTTCAAAATTTATTATTGGCTTTCTCTTCAGTTTTCATTGTCAGCTTTCTCTACGTGTTTTTAAGGGTTCATTACCAAGTTAAGCTTAGTCTGGGTGTTACCACGAGACTCGCAAGTCCAATAAGCACAGACTTTGAGAAGAACAAAGTCTCAGCTCATTAAATTTGAACTCACCTAATTTTCTTTAGTGCACATTCAGATTTTCTAGCATATGCAATTCACTGTTTTAGTAAGATGGGGAATGCCAGTTTTAGGGACACTGAGGGACCAGCCACTCATAGGAACAAATGTTTTGGCCCCGGTACCTATCTGTTGCTGGAGTGGTGGTATGACTTTACTAAGGACAGTTTAGAACATTAATGGCTCATTTGAGGTTCTTTTGACCTGCAAAAACCAGTTTTTCTGCGCAGTCAATTAGAAAAGAGGCTCCTGAATTTAGCAACTATAATGGATGCTCATTTCGGTTGGTACATAGAAGCCTCTAAAAGACACTAAGAAAGCAGGCTTACTTCCATGCAAGATACTATTCCTAAATTGACTAAACGACAAAAGGAGTTAGAATGCCGGTACCTACCATCATTCCCTCTGCTCCTCATCTGGCTGTATCACCCCTATATCCAACCCTACCTTCCTACTCCTTTAATAACTCCCTCTCAGAACTTCCTTTCTTTCCTAAGAAATCTGCTAAGGAAGAAAAACCTGTCCCTAAAATACTTTTTAAAATCTGACTTCCAGGTCCTGGAGTTGGTACTAGAGAAACTACCAAAGAACCAGGCAGGTGTCCTTTGTTCCTTGTACCCATACTGAATTACACAGCATTGCTAAAGATTTTCCAGATGTATGAAAGGACCCCTATAAAGTTTTTAAAGAATTTAAAATCTTTATTGAAGCTTACCAACCTGGGTTACCTGAATTGTATCAATTAATTCACATGTTCACAAGCCCTGAGGATGCTCAATTATGGTTGGTGTATGTTGACCGGAAATATTTTCAACTTAATCTAGCCTTAGACACGAGAAAGAAAGCTGATGATTTGTTCCAAGATGCCTGAAAAAAAGGGAGGGATTTACTTGAAGCCCTCGGTAAAGCCTTTTCCCCTATAAAAGACTGGACAAAAATCCACTCTTGCACACAGAATAAAGATGAAAGCATTTATGATTACCAAAATCAGTTCCTCCAGAGATTTACTGAATATTCTGGGCTTGACTCTTTGACCCCAGGGGCATCAGGAGCTTTTAATGCAGCCTTTGTGTCCAGCCTTAACCCTGAGCTTTCAGGCCTGGTTGCAAGGTCCCCCTGATGGCTGAGCTGACTAGTTTGGCTCATGAACTTGCTTAAACCTTAGAAACAAAAGAAACTGCCAAGACTCATAAATTGATGGATTTATAATTACAGTCTCCTAATCAAAACGGATTTTAGTCCTTTGGAGGCACTAAACATGGTATTTATTATTATTGTATAAAACCTGGGCATTTTAAGAAAGATTGTATAATGTTAAAGAACAAAATGGGCAACATACCATTAGACAAAACTCAATCTAAATCAGAAGGAAGGGGCTCTGGGGAAAAAACTGGGGCTTTTCCTGTGGAGGCTTTAAATCCTCAAGGAGAAACAATTATTCAAGTTGATAGGGAATATTGTAAATTTTTAATTGACACTCATCCTACTCTGTCTGCCATTGTCATGAATTGAATTGTGTTCCCCAAAAGTATCTGTCAACTTTGCTATGCCATGATTCCCAGTATTGTGTGATTGTCCACCATTTTGCCATCTGATGTGATTTTCCTATGTGTTATAAATCCTATCTCTATGACGATAATGAGATGGGATTAGTGGCAGTTAGGTTAATGGGGGAGGACACAATCTGCAAGCTTAGGTTGCATCTTAAGCCAATTTCTTTTGAGATATAAAAGAGAGAAGCGAGCAGAGAGACAAGGAGACCTGATACTACCAAGAAACAAGAGCTAGGAGAACAGCACATCCTTTGGACCCGGGGTTCCTGCTCTGAGAAGCTCCTCAACCAGTGAAGATTGATGAGAAGCACCTTCCTCCAGAGCCGACAGAGAGAAAGCCTTCCCCTGGAGCTGGTACCCTGAATTCAGATGTCTAGACTCCTAAACTGTGAGAGAATATATTTCTGTTTGTTCAGTCCATCCATTTGAGATATTTTTATTATAGCTGCACTAGATAACTAAGACAGCCATCAACTCCACATGTTTACAGATGCCTCTGCGCCAGAGTATCAAAACATCTAAAGTTGTGAGGGTCATTAATCAAGACCAAACTCTAACCAACTCTAAGCCCATTCCCATATATTTTGGTCTTGTGCTGAATCTACACCCTCTTCTAATTAGTCATGATACACCTGTTAATTAACAGGAAAAGACTTATTAGCTATATGGAATTCTCATACATAATTTAATGAAAGGGAAAAATATTATCAGAACTCCCTAAGAGTCACCATGAAAATGAGGGAACCTCACAGGAGGAAGCTTTTTGTTACTTACAAGCACTTACTTTGTCCCCACAGGAAGGCAGCTCCTCTGCTCTTTTCACCCCATTAGGCTGTCTCTTTTCAGTCCCAGTAACTTTGTGGGCCACAAGTTCCACAGATGGTGGCTGGGTGTTGTCTGTAGGCCCTTTTGTAATTGAAGGTAAAACCTCCAAAACTTTACCTAAAATCTCCCAGTACCATTTAAAAGAGAGGTAAAAGGACTTACTTCAATAATTCAGGATTTTCTTGTGGAAGGTTTAATTATTCACTGTACTATGCCCTGTACTGCTCCCGTTTGCCTTGTTCAGAAGCCAAATATTCGTGGCTAGAGGTTTGTACAGGATCTACATGCCATTAGCCTCATGTGGTTCCTAGATTTCCTGTGGTTCCTAATCCACATTTACTCTGTCCAAATACACTCCTGAAGCCTCTTGCTTTACAGCGGTTGGCCTTTGCAGCGTATTTTTCAGTATTCCCATACATCCCAATAGCCAATATTTGTTTGCTTTTACTTGAGAAAGGAAGAGATGAGCAATACACTAGGACTGTGACGCTTCAAGCTTTCACTAAGTTCCACACTTTTCTCAGATTTTACATGCAGACCTACAACCTTTACACTATTTGCCCATGGATCCACTTTATTACAGTATGTTGATGATTTATTGGTCTGCTCTAATTCTCGACAAGCTTGTCTTGAAGACACCATTCTTTTGTTAAACATTTGGCAGATGGTGGGCACAAAGCCTCTAAAGAGAAATTGCAACTGATACGGCCATCAGTTAAATATTTAGGACATACAATCTCAGCAAAGGGGATCACTATTGAGCCCAAAAGAAAATAAACCATCCTAGGTTTCCCTGTCCCCAGTACAGGTCCATCATAGTAGAATCAATACACACACGAAAACCAAACCTGCTGTCGTCGAGTAGATTTCAACTCATGGCCACTTCATATGTTACAGAGTAGAACTGCTCCATAGGGTTTTCTTGTTTGTAATCTTTAGGAAAGCACATCACCAGGCTTTCTTCCCTGGTGCCACTGGGTGGGTTTGAACCACCAAACCGTAAGTTAGTAGTTGAGTGTAAACCATTTGTGCCACCCAGAGACCTTTATTACCATTAAGAATAGACAAATCAATGAAAGGCAATAGAAAACTAAAAATAGATCTACATTTATATGGTCAGTTCTTTTACATTTCAGTGTGCAAGGAAAATCTTTTCCATAATTGGTGTTGAAGCAGGTGGATACCTTGGGGGATGGGGGAGGGACAGAGCATCCTCAAAAATTAATTTGACATGAGTGACAGACTTAATTAAATACAAGGGCTAAAATTGTAAATCTTCTATTGTAAAACTTTAGGATGGTATTTTTTTTTTTTTTTTTTTACCTTGGGTGGGTAAAGATGTCTTGGGTAAAAAGCATTAATAATTTAAAAAATGAATACATTTGACTTCATCAAAATAAAAAAAGAACTTCTCATTGCAAGACACACTTAAGGGAGTGAAAAGACTGGGAGACTAAAGAATTTCTACAAAAAAAAAAACAATGGTAAACCCAATTAAAGCATGAGCAAAAGACTTTGAATGGATACCACCAAAAGCAGGTATTTAATGGCCAATAAGCATATTAAAAGTTACTCAATGTCCCATTCAATGGGAAAGGAATAGTCTCTTCAACAAACAGTGCCTGCGAAATTGGATTTCCACATGCAGAAAAAATGAAACAAGGTCCATACCAAACACAAAAATTAATTCAAAATAAAGGACCTAAATGTAAAATCTAAAACCATAAAATTCTTGGAAGAAAATAGAGGAGCAAAGCTTTGGAACTTGATGTTTTCCAGTGATAGACTATCAAACACCACAACAAATGTATGAGCAGCAGAAAAGAAAACAGATAAATGGAACCTCATGAAAGTTAAATACTTACATTCATCAAAAGACTTTATCAAAAGAATAAAGAGACAACCTATACACTGGGAAAAAGTCTTCGGAAACAATATACTGACAAGGGTCTAATATCTAAAATATACAGGAAACTTCTACAACTTAACAACAAAAAGGAAATTAATCCAATCAAAAACTGGGCAAAGGACATGAAGCCACTTCACCAAAAAAGATATTCAAACGGTCAACAGACACATGAAAAGATGCTCAATGTCATTAGCCATCAGAGAAATGCAAATCAAAACCACAATGAGATACTATTTCACTCCCACTAGGATGGCCAAGATTAAAAAAAAGGAAAATAACAAGTGTTGGAGGGTATTATGGATTGAATTGTGTCCCCCAAAAACGTGTGTCAACTTGGCTAGGCCATGATTCCCAGTATTGTGTGTTTGGCTAACATTTTGTAATCTGATGTGATTTTCCTGTGTCATAAATTCTACCTCTACAATGTTAATAAGGCAAAGTTAAAGGCAGTTAAGCTAATGAGGCAGGAGACAGTCTACAAGATTAGGTTGCATCTTAAGCCAATTTCTTTTGAGATACAAAAGAGAGAAGCGAGCTGAGAGACAGGAGAACCTCATGACACTAACAATGGAGAACCAGGAGGGGAGCACGTCTTTTGGACCCAGGGTCTCTGTGCTGAGAAGATCCTAGACCAGGGGAAGATTGATGAGAAGGACCTTTCCCCAGAGCCGACAGAGACAAGGCATTCCCCTGGAGCTGGCACCCTGAATTTGGACTTCTAGCCTCCTAGACTGTGAGAGAATAAATTTCTCTTTGTTAAAGCCATCCACTTGTGGTACTTCTGTTATAACAGCACTAGATAACTAAGACAGAGGTGATGTGCAGAAACTAGAATCCTCATCCATTGCTGATGGAAAAGCACAATGGTACATCTTTTGTGGAAAACAGTCTGACAGTTCCTCAAAAAACTACAGGTAGAACTGTCACACGACCAGCAATTCCACTCCTATGTATATAGCCTAGGGATATAATACAATTGACACAAATAAACTTATGCACACCTATGTTCATCACAGCACTATTCACGATAGCAAAAAGATGGCTATATTCTAAATGCCTATCAACAGACGAATGGATAAGTAAAATACGGAACATACATACAATGGAACACTACTCATCTGTAAGGAAAAATGAGTTCCCAAAACATCTTAGAACACAGATGAACCTGGAAGACATTATGTTGAGCAAAATAAGTGAATCATAAAAAAACAAATATTATATGTTTTCACTTTTATGACACGACATGAACAAGTAAATATACAGAAACTAATGTTAGTTAATGGTTACCAGAGATGGGGGGACTGAGTTCACTCTCTAGATAGTGATGGGAAAGGTAACACCAAATGAGGGTGAAGTATACACAGCGTGATGAAGTTAAACAACGTCACTAAAAAGTACACAAGAAAACAGAACCTGCTGGTAACTGCTATAGCATATATAATTTTGAAACAACAGCAAAACAATAAAAAAATATGTGCAGTATATATATGTATGTAAGCATGTATGCGCACGTAGGTGTGTGTGTATATAGGTGTATGTATATGTATATGCATCTATGTGACTGTATGCACATATATTCACATACATAATAAAGCATATAGGGGCATAGTTAGGGATACTTCTTAGACATACCAAACACCTAGCAGACTGGATTTCTGGGTTTGAAGTCTTAGGAACATGGTCTCATGGGACATCTCAATCAACTGGCATAATATAGTTCATAAAGTTTTGCTCTTAAACGTAGTTCGGTGAGTAGTATTTGGGGTCTTAAAAGTATGCAAGCGGCCACCTAAGGTACAACTGTTGGTCTCTACTCATTATAGCAAAAGAGAAAGAAGGAAATTAAAGACTCAAAGAAGAAACTAGTCTACAGGACAGTCTGCATGAACCATGGCCTCATCTATCCTGAGACCAGGACTAGATGGTGCTAGCTACCACTACCAACAGTTTTAGTCAGGGCCACAACAGATGAACCCTGATAGAAAGGGACAAAAGCGTGGAACAGAACCCCAAATTACTAAAGAAAACAAACAAACAAACAAAAACAGACCTACTGGACTGGTTGAAATTGAAGAACTTCCAGAGACTATTGCCCTGAAATACTCTTCAAACCTTGAACCAAAAGTAACCACTGAGGTCACCTTGTAGCTAAATAATAAACTGGCTCAAAAAATAGTAACTATCACCCATAAGTACTGTGCTCTTTTTAAAAAAAAACCACCTATATGAGACCAAACAGTCAACAATTACTTTAAAACAAAGACAAGAATGTAAGGGGGCAGGGAAATTAGATTAGTGCAAAGGCGACAACCAGAATGGAAACACTGAGAATGTTCATGCATTATGAAGAATGCAATCAATGTCACTGAACAACTTACGCAGAGACTGCTGAATGGAAACCTAAACTGCTTGTGTAAACCGTCACCAAAAACACAATACTGTTTTTTTAAAAAAATCACTCAATGTCATTAATAATCAGGGATATGAAAAATAAAATCATAGTAATTTTAAAACAATAAAATAATCTCCCATCAGAATGTTTAAAATCAAAAGAGTGACATTACAAGTGTTTGCAGGGATTTGGAGCAAATGGAACTTACATACCGTATTTTTATGCAAATAATGCATGCTTTCTAGGTTTGTTTGCCAACCATACCCTTCATCTGTGAGGTATTTTTGTAAGTGTGCTATGCTAATTTTTTTAGAGCAACAAGTAAAAAAAATTGGCATAGCAGTGCTTACAAAAATACACCACAGGGGGAGGGTGCGGTTGGCAAAGAAACATAGAAGTTGTACATTATTTGCATAAAAACACAGTATATGCTTGTGGAAGTGAAAACTGCTATAATCCCTTTGAGAAATCGTGATGGTTAATGTTATGTGTCAGCTTGGCTAGGCTATGATTCTCAGTGGTTTTGCACACGCTATGTAATTACCTTCCACTTTGTGATCTGATATGAGCTGTCAATCTGTTGAAAAGGGAGTTTCCTCGGGGGTGCGGCCTGCCTCAAGTATATAAATGCATATTCTGGCAAAGCTTGCTCTCTTTCTCAACCCTGCACTCTTCTTATCACCTGACCTTTGGGTCTTGGGATGTAAGCCTGCAGAAGTCTCTGGCCTGCCACCTGACCTGCAGATTTTGGATTCACTAACCCCTGCAAGCACATGAGCCAGCAAATATCTTCAGCCTGTCACATAGCCCATAGGTTTGGGACTTGCCAGCTCCCACAGTTGTGTGAGCCATGTCCTTGAAGTAAATTTCTCTCTATATATATTTATATGCATCACTGGTTTTCCCCTTTAGAGAACCCAGACTAAGAAATTGTTTGGTGGATCCTTCTAAAGTTAAATTGACACCTACCCCATGACTTGGGAATACTACTTCTTGCATATGCAATATAAGCAAGATTTCATATGTCCACAAAAAAGATCTGTACAAGGCTTATGTTAATGGGGAAGGAACAACTCAGAAAAAAGGATGAGAATGGCTGAAGAACGTACTTGAAGAACGTAACTAATGTCACTGAAATGTACATGTAGAAACTTAAATTGGTGTGTTTTGCTGTACATATTCTCAAAAACAACAAAAAATAATAAAATAAATTATTTTCTTTTTAAAAAGACTTATACAAAGATCTTTAGGGGAGCTTTATTCATGATAATCAAAATGAAAACAGTCCAAACATCCTTCACAGTAGAATCAATACACACATCCAAAAAAATTCAAGCCACTGCTGTTGAGTTGATTCTGACTTAAGGCGACTCCATTGGGTTTTCTTGGCTGTAATCTTTACAAAAACAAATTGCCAGGGCTTTCTTCCATGGTGTCATTGGGTGGGTTCAAATTGCTAAGCTTTAGGTTAGTTGCATGCAAACCACTTGCAACACCCAGGGACTTCATCAATACACAAAAACCCAAACTAAACCTGTTGCCGACAAGTTGATTCCAATTCATAGTGACCCTACAAGACAGAGTAGAACTGCCCTAAAGCGTTTTCAAGGAGCGGCTGGTGGATTGGAACTGCCAACCTTTTGGTTAGCAGCTGGACGCTTAACCACTATGCCACCAAGGCTCCATCAATACACAAATAGTGGTATATTCATACAATCGAATACCGCACGGAAATAAAAAAAAAAAAGAACTATAAAGACATGAGCAACATGGATGAATCTCAAAAACATCATGTTGACAAGAGAGTATATACTGTATGCTTTCATCTACATGATGTTTAAGAATAGTCATACTAATCTCTGGTGACACAAGTCAGAAGAGAGGTTACCTCTGAGCAAGAAGTTGTGTATTGATGGGGAAGGAGAATGAAGTGACTTTCCAAGGGGATAGAAATATTCTGCATGTCAACCTCTTGGTGGGTACATGGATATATACATCTTTAACACTCACTAAAGTATACAGTGAGTAGTTGTGCAATTTATTATATGTAAAATATACCTCAGAAATCAACTGAGCACAACAGGGAGTAGAATATCTCCATCACTGCTTGCATATCATGTAGAGTCATTTCTTTGATTTGGGGCCATTTTCAGAAGTAATCTGGATGTGATTAAAAGTTAAAAGTAGGGCAGAAAATGTCCTAATTCAAAGAACAATAAAATAAATAACACTCAGTGGACTTTTTAAACAGATCACCAGGAACAGCATGAAAAAAGGACTGCACTAAAAGAAAGCTCAAAAATTACCCAGAGTGCAGTACAGAGTGACAAAGAAACAAAAACTATGAGAGAGAGCCTAAAAGGTAGGAAGGAGAGAATGGAATGGTCTAAGTAACCATCACCAGTGTGCTTAGTCCCAAATCCATGCATGACCTTTAAAGCCCTGCATCTTGGAGCTGATATCTGAAAATATATTTCCCACACTCCTTGTCCCACTGACTTCATGCTGGACTCTGCCAGTAAGAGTCACAGGCAGGAGACTGAATGGCAGAAAAAAGGGAGAGACCAGGATAATTCTGCCCTTCTTTCTCTGCTTTATGTGGTATCTCTATCAATGGTTGTGTCTCCTCCATGGTTCCTGCTCCTGCAAGGGCAGACTCTGCCATGGTTCTAGCTCCAGCCTGATGACCTCAGCTTCCAGGGTCTGATAGGCCTACCTCTTTACTATATCTTTACAGCTGTAGGAGTAATACAACTTTTTGCTATTGCTAATTTTTAGATTCCCTTATTATCCTCTGTTGGGCTTTCAGGTCTTCCAAAAATAATTAATTCCTCATATTAAATCGCCCTTTAAACTACCTGAATGAACTTCGTTTTCCTGACTGACCCTGACCGCTTCAGTCTGACATACGTCTAACCAGAGTTTCAGAAGGTGAGAATAGCAAGAACGAAGGAAAGGCAATAGCAAATGGCTGAGAATTGCCACCCAAATAGCTGAAAGACATGAACACTCAAATTTGGGAAGCATAAGGAGGATAAAAAAAGAAAAATTCACACTTAGATATATCACAATGAAATTACAGAATACCAAAAACAACGAGGAGATCTTAAAACCAACAAGATAGAAAAGATATTATTATTAATAGAGGTAAGCAATTGGAATGACTGTTGGTTTTTCAACAGTAATAAAATATATTTAAAAATCTGAAAGAAAATAATTATCAATCTAGAATTGGGTACCCCCAAAACTATCTTTCAAGATCATAGGCAAAAATAAATATATTTTTCATAAAAAAGTTTTTAGTTTTAACACTAATGACCCCCGAGAAAGAACACTTCCTAAGGATATACTTCAGGAATGACAAGGATCCCACGAGGAAAGTCGAAATTGCCAAAAAGAACAAAGAAATTATTAAGCAAGTATATTAAAAAGTGATACCAATGCCCCACAGCCTCTACCAGAAAACAGAAGGAACTCATTCTGTGAGGCCAGCATTATTCTAATCCCCAAATCAGATAGCGCATTACAAGAAAGTGAAACTACACGACAATATCTCTAGTGAACACAGGTGAAAAAAATTCTTCACAAAATATTAGCAAATTGAATCCAGCACTGTAGAAAAAGAATTACACGCCATGACCAAGGGGGATTTATTCTAGGTATGCAAGGCTGGTTTCACATTCAAAATCAATTAATGTAACCCGAAAAAGTGGTTAAGTGCTACGGCTGCTAACCAAAGGGTCTGCAGTTCGAATCCGCCAGGCGCTTCTCGGAAACTCTATGGGCCGGTTCTACTCTGTCCTATAGGGTTGCTATGAGTCGGAATCAACTCGACGGCACTGGGTTTGTTTTGTTTTGTTTTGTTTTAAATCATATCAACAGACTAAGGAGAAAAAAATCATATGATCATATCAATAGACCTGACAAAATCCAATGCCCTTTCATAATATAAATTCTCAGCAAGCTAGGAACAGAGGGGAGCTTCTTCCTCAACTTGGTAAAGAATGTCTATGAAAAACGTATCACTAACATCATACTTAATGGTGAGAAACTGGATGCCTGCCACCCCTAAGATCAGGAACAAAGTAAGTAAGGATGTCCCCTCTCTCCACTCCTATTCAACATCATACTAGAAATCCTAGCTAATGAAATAAGAAAAGAAAAGGAGACAAAAACTATACAGATTGGCAATGAAAAAACAAAATTGTCCTTGTTCTCAGATGACATAGTTGCCTATGTAGAGAATCACAAAGAATCAACAAAAAAACTACTAAAACTAATAAGCAATTATAGCAAGGGTGCAAGATACAAAAGTTAATTGCTTTCTTATGCACTAGCAAAAAGCAATTGAACTTTGAAATTAAAAACACAATACCATTAAAAAAAATACCATTACATTAGCATCAAAAGAAGGAAGTACTTAGGAATAAATCAACAAGATACGTACAAAATCTACGTGAGGAAAACTATAAAACTCTTATGAATAAAATCAAAGATCTAAATGAAGAGATATTTCATATTCATGAAGTATCTCAAAGACTTGATATTGATAAAATGTCAATTTTTCCCAACTTGATCTATACATTCAACACATTCCCAGTCAAAATCTTGTAGATATCAAGAAACTGATCTACAGCTTATATGGAAAGGCAAAAGACACAGAACACCCCATACAATATACAAAAAGAAAGACAAAGTCAGAAGGCCGACACTACACAAGTGCAAGACTTGCTATAAAGCTACAGTGATCAAGACAGTGTGATGCTGGCAAAAGTATAAACAAATAGATCAACAGATCAATGGAACGGAAGAGAGAGTCCAGAAACAGACCCACACACAAAGAAGCTAAGGCAACCCAAGGCATAAAGGATAATCTTTTCAGCAAATGGTGCTGGAACAACTAGACACCCACATGCAAAAAAAAAAAAAAAAAAAATGAATCTATACACTGACCTTACACCATTCACAGAAATTAACTCAAATGGATCGTAGACATAAATGTAAAACACAAACCTATACAACTTCTGGAAGATAACATAAAATCTAGGCGACCTTGTGTTTGGCGATGAGTTTTTAGATGCAACACTAAAAGCATGATCCATGGAAGAGAAAACTGATAAGGTGACTTCATTAAAATTAAAAACTTCTGCTCTGCCAAAATCACCAGTAGAAGAATGAAAACACAAGCCACAGGCTGGGAAAAATACTGCAAAACATGTATCTGATAAAGGATTTCTATCCAAAATATACAGACAGTCCTTAACCTTAATAAGAAAACAAAAAACTCAATTAAAAATTGGGTAAAAGATCTGAACAGACACTTCATCAAAGAAGATACACAGATGACAAATAAGCATAAGAAAAGATGCTCAACACCGTATATCATTAGGCAATTGCAAATTAGGACAATAACATATGATTACACACCTATTAAAAAAAATTTTTTTTTTTTTTACACCTATTAGAATGTTTAAAACCCAAAACACCGACAATGCCAAATGTTGCCAAGGATGTGGAGTAACAGGAATTCTCCTTCCCTGCCGGTGGGAATACAAAAACACAACCCCTTTGGAAGATAGTGTGGTAGTTTCTCACAAAGCTAAATACAGTCTTAGCATATGATTCAGCAATTTGCACTCTTAAGTATTTACCCAGATGAGTTGAAAACTTAAAGCCACATAAAAACCCACACACAAATGCTTATTTAACAGTTTTATTCATAAGTGCCAAAAACTGGAAGCAACCAAGATGTCCTTCAAAAGCTGAATGGAAAAACGAACACTGGTACATCCATACAAAAGAATATTAGTTAGTGATAAAAAGAAATCTGCTATTAAGCCACAAAAAGACATGGAAAAGCCTTAAATGCATATTGTTTAGTGAAAAAAGCCAGTCTGAAAAGGCTTCATACAATATGGTTCCAACTATATGACATTCTGGAAAAGGTAGAATATCCATAGAGAGTAAAAAGATGAATGCTTGTCAA
Source organism: Loxodonta africana (assembly GCF_030014295.1). Lineage (NCBI taxonomy): Eukaryota > Metazoa > Chordata > Mammalia > Proboscidea > Elephantidae > Loxodonta > Loxodonta africana. The sequence continues at coordinate 167,882,285 of NC_087345.1, read as the reverse complement.
GAGTTTGGCTGGAGGAGGGGAGAGGTGATTAGTGGGGCACAGAGAATTTTTAGGGTAATGAAACTATTCTGTATGATACTGTAATGGTGACTGTGATATTATGCTCTTTTTTTTTAATAACTTTTATTAAGCTTCAAGTGAACGTTTACAAATCCAATCAGTCTGTCACATATAAGTTTACATACATCTCACTCCCTACTCCCACTTGCTCTCCCCCTCTTGAGTCAGCCCTTTCAGTCTCTCCTTTCTTGACAATTTTGCCGGCTTCCCTCTCTCTCTATCCTCCCATCCCCCCTCCAGACAAGAGTTGCCAACACAATCTCAAGTGTCCACCTGATATAATTAGCTCACTCTTCATCAGCGTCTCTCTCCCACCCGCTGACCAGTCCCTTTCATGTCTGATGAGTTGTCTTCGGGGATGGTTCCTGTCCTGTGCCGACAGAAGGTCTGGGGAGCATGGCCGCCGGGATTCCTCTAGTCTCAGTCAGACCATTAAGTTTGGTCTTTTTATGAGAATTTGGGGTCTGTATCCCACTGATCTCCTGCTCCCTCAGGGGTCCTCTGCTGTGCTCCCTGTCAGGGCAGTCATCGATTGTGGCCGGGCACCAACTAGTTCTTCTGGTCTCAGGATGATGTAGGTCTCTGGTTCATGTGGCCCTTTCTGTCTCTTGGGCTCTTAGTTGTCGTGTGGCCTTGGTGTTCTTCATTTTCCTTTGCTCCAGGTGGGTTGAGACCAATTGCTGCATCTTAGATGGCTGCTTGTTAGCATTTAAGACCCCAGACGCCACATTTCAAAGTGGGATGCAGAATGATTTCATAATAGAATTATTTTGCCAATTGACTTAGAAGTCCCCGCAAACCATGTTCCCCAGACCCCCGCGCTTGCTCTGCTGACCTTTGAAGCATTCATTTTATCCCGGAAACTTCTCTGCTTTTGGTCCAGTCCAATTGAGCTGACCTTCCATGTATTGAGTGTTGTCTTTCCCTTCACCTAAAGCAGTTCTTATCGACTGATTAATCAATAAAAAAACCCTCTCCCACCCTCCCTCCCTCCCCCCCTCGTAACCACAAAAGTATGTGTTCTTCTCAGGTTTACTATTTCTCAAGATCTTATAATAGTGGTCTTATACAATATTTGTCCTTTTGCCTCTGACTAATTTCGCTCAGCATAATGCCTTCCAGGTTCCTCCATGTTATGAAATGTTTCAGAGATTCGTCACTGTTCTTTATCGATGCGTAGTATTCCATTGTGTGAATATACCACAATTTATTTACCCATTCATCCGTTGATGGACACCTTGGTTGCTTCCAACTTTTTGCTATTGTAAACAGAGCTGCAATAAACATGGGTGTGCATATATCTGTTTGTATGAAGGCTCTTGTATCTCTAGGGTATATTCCTAGGAGTGGGATTTCTGGCTTGTATGGTAGTTCTATTTCTAACTGTTTAAGATAACGCCAGATAGATTTCCAAAGTGGTTGTACCATTTTACATTCCCACCAGCAGTGTATGAGAGTTCCAATCTCTCCGCAGCCTCTCCAACATTTATTATTTTGTGTTTTTTGGATTAATGCCAGCCTTGCTGGTGTGAGATGGAATCTCATCGTAGTTTTAATTTGCATTTCTCTGATGGCTAATGATCGAGAGCATTTTCTCATGTATCTGTTGGCCGCCTGAATATCTTCTTTAGTGAAATGTGTGTTCATATCCTTTGCCCACTTCTTGATTGGGTTGTTTGTCTTTTTGTGGTTGAGTTTTGACAGAATCATGTAGATTTTAGAGATCAGGCGCTGGTCGGAGATGTCATAGCTGAAAATTCTTTCCCAATCTGTAGGTGGTCTTTTTACTCTTTTGGAGAAGTCTTTAGATGAGCATAGGTGTTTGATTTTTAGGAGCTCCCAGTTATCGGGTTTCTCTTCATCATTTTTGGTAATATTTTGTATTCTGTTTATACCTTGTATTAGGGCTCCTAGGGTTGTCCCAATTTTTTCTTCCATGATCTTTATCGTTTTAGTCTTTATGTTTAGGTCTTTGATCCACTTGGAGTTAGTTTTTGTGCATGGTGTGAGGTATGGGTCCTGTTTCAGTTTTTTGCAAGTGGATATCCAGTTATGCCAGCACCATTTGTTAAAAAGGCTATCTTTTCCCCAATTAATTGACACTGGTCCTTTGTCAAATATCAGCTGCTCATACGTGGATGGATCTATGTCTGGGTTCTCAATTCTGTTCCATTGGTCTACGTGCCTGTTGTTGTACCAGTACCAGGCTGTTTTGACTACTGTGGCTGTGTAATAGGTTCTGAAGTCAGGTAAAGTGAGGCCTCCCACTTTCTTCTTCTTTTTCAGTAGTGCTTTGCTTATCCGGGGCTTCTTCCCTTCCATATGAAATTGGTGATTTGTTTCTCTATCCCCTTAAAATATGACATTGGAATTTGGATCGGAAGTGCGTTAAATGTATAGATGGCTTTTGGTAGAATAGACATTTTTACTATGTTAAGTTTTCCTATCCATGAGCAAGGTATGTTTTTCCACTTAAGTATGTCCTTTTCAATTTCTTGTAGTAGAGCTTTGTAGTTTTCTTTGTATAGGTCTTTTACATCCTTGGTAAGATTTATTCCTAAGTATCTTATCTTCTTGGGGTCTACTGTGAATGGTATTGATTTGGTTATTTCCTCTTCGGTGTTCTTTTTGTTGATGTAGAGGAATCCAAGTGATTTTTGTATGTTTATTTTATAACCTGAGACTCTGCCAAACTCTTCTATTAGTTTCAGTAGTTTTCTGCAGGATTCCTTAGGGTTTTCTGTGTATATAATCATGTCATCTGCAAATAGTGATAACTTTACTTCTTCCTTGCCAATCCGGATACCTTTTATTTCTTTGTCTAGCCTAATTGCCCTGGCTAGGACTTCCAGGACGATGTTGAATAAGAGCGGTGATAAAGGGCATCCTTGTCTGGTTCCCGTTCTCAAGGGAAATGCTTTCAGGTTCTCTCCATTTAGAGTGATATTGGCTGTTGGCTTTGCATAGATGCCCTTTATTATGTTGAGGAATTTTCCTTCAATTCCTATTTTGGTAAGAGTTTTTATCATAAATGGGTGTTGGACTTTGTCAAATGCCTTTTCTGCATCAATTGATAAGATCATGTGGTTTTTGTCTTTTGTTTTATTTATGTGGTGGATTACATTAATGGTTTTTCTGATATTAAACCAGCCTTGCATACCTGGTATAAATCCCACTTGATCAGGGTGAATTATTTTTTCGATGTGTTGTTGGATTCTATTGGCTAGAATTTTGTTGAGGATTTTTGCATCAATGTTCATCAGGGATATAGGTCTATAATTTTCTTTTTTTGTAATGTCTTTACCTGGTTTTGGTATCAGGGAGATGGTGGCTTCATAGAATGAGTTGGGTAGTATTCCGTCATTTTCTATGCTTTGGAATACCTTCAGAAGTAGTGGTGTTAACTCTTCTCTGAAAGTTTCATAGAACTCTGCAGTGAAGCCGTCCGGGCCAGGGCTTTTTTTTTGGGGGAGTTTTTTGATTACCGTTTCAATCTCTTTTTTTGTTATGGGTCTATTTAGTTGTTCTAATTCTGAATGTGTTAGTTTAGGTAGGTAGTGTTTTTCCAGTAATTCATCCATTTCTTCTAGGTTTTCAAATTTGTTAGAGTACAATTTTTCATAATAATTTGAAATGATTCTTTTAATTTCATTTGGTTCTGTTGTGATGTGGTCCTTCTCATTTCTTATTCGGGTTATTTGTTTCCTTTCCTGTATTTCTTTAGTCAGTCTGGCCAATGGTTTATCAATTTTGTTAATTTTTTCAAAGAACCAGCTTTTGGCTTTGTTAATTCTTTCAATTGTTTTTCTGTTCTCTAATTCATTTAGTTCAGCTCTAATTTTTATTATTTGTTTTCTTCTGGTGCCTGATGGATTCTTTTGTTGCTCACTTTCTATTTGTTCAAGTTGTAAGGACAGTTCTCTGATTTTGGCTCTTTCTTCTTTTTGTATGTGTGCATTTATCGATATAAATTGGCCTCTGAGCACTGCTTTTGCTGTGTCCCAGAGGTTTTGATAGGAAGTATTTTCATTCTCGTTGCTTTCTATGAATTTCCTTATTCCCTCCTTGATGTCTTCTATAACCCAGTCTTTTTTCAGGAGGGTATTGTTCATTTTCCAAGTATTTGATTTCTTTTCCCTCGTTTTTCTGTTATTGATCTCTAGTTTTATTGCCTTGTGGTCTGAGAAGATGCTTTGTAATATTTCGATGTTTTGGACTCTGCAAAGGTTTGTTTTATGACCTAATATGTGGTCTATTCTAGAGAATGTTCCATGTGCACTAGAAAAAAAAGTATATTTTGCAGCAGTTGGGTGGAGAGTTCTGTATAAGTCAATGAGGTCAAGTTGGTTGATTGTTGTAATTAGATCTTCCGTGTCTCTGTTGAGCTTCTTACTGGATGTCCTGTCCTTCTCCGAAAGTGGTGTGTTGAAGTCTCCTACTATAATTGTGTAGGTATCTATCTCGCTTTTCAATTCTGTTAAAATTTGATTTATGTATCTTGCAGCCCTGTCATTGGGTGCATAAATATTTAATATGGTTATGTCTTCCTGATCAATTGTCCCTTTTATCATTATATAGTGTCCTTCTTTATCCTTTGTGGTAGATTTAAGTCTAAAGTCTATTTTGTCAGAAATTAATATTGCTACTCCTCTTCTTTTTTGCTTATTGTTTGCTTGATATACTTTTTTCCATCCTTTGAGTTTTAGTTTGTTTGTGTCTCTAAGTCTAAGGTGTGTCTCTTGTAGGCAGCATATAGATGGATCGTGTTTCTTTATCCAGTCTGTGACTCTCTGTCTCTTTATTGGTGCATTTAGTCCATTTACATTCAGGGTAATTATAGATAAATAAGTTTTTAGTGCTGTCATTTTGATGCCTTTTTATGTGTGTTGTTGACAATTTCATTTTTCCACATACTTTTTTGTGCTGAGGCGTTTTTCTTAGTAAATTGTGAGATCCTCATTTTCATAGTGTTTGACTTTATGTTAGTTGAGTCGTTACGTTTTTCTTGGCTTTTATCTTGAGTTATAGAGTTGTTATACCTTTTTGTGGTTACCTTATTATTTACCCCTATTTTTCTAAGTAAAAACCTAACTTGTATTGTTCTATATTGCCTTGTATCACCCTCCATAATGCAGTTCAATGCCTCCTGTATTTAGTCCCTCTTTTTGATTATTGTGATCTTTTACCTGTTGACTTCCATGATTCCCTGTTATGTGTATTTTTTTTTTAATTAATCTTAATTTGTTTGTTTTTGTGATTTCCCTATTTGAGTTGATATCAGGATGTTCTGTTTTGTGACCTTGTGTTGTGCTGATGTCTGATATTATTGGTTCTCTGACCAAACAATATCCTTTAGTATTTCTTGTAGCTTTGGTTTGGTTTTTGCAAATTCTCTAAACTTGTGTTTGTCTGTAAATATCTTAATTTCGCCTTCATATTTCAGAGAGAGTTTTGCTGGATATATGATCCTTGGCTGGCAGTTTTTCTCCTTCAGTGTTCTGTATATGTCGTCCCATTCCCTTCTTGCCTGCATGGTTTCTGCTGAGTAGTCTGAACTTATTCTTATTGATTCTCCCTTGAAGGAAACCTTTCTTTTCTCCCTGGCTGCTTTTAAAATTTTCTGTTTATCTTTGGTTTTGGTGAGTTTGATGATAATATGTCTTGGTGTTTTTCTTTTTGGATCAATCTTAAATGGGGTTCGATGAGCATCTTGGATAGATATCCTTTCGTCTTTCATGATGTCAGGGAAGTTTTCTGTCAGGAGTTCTTCAACTATTTTCTCTGTGTTTTCTGTCCCCCCTCCCTGTTCTGGGACTCCAATCACCCGCAGGTTATCCTTCTTGATAGAGTCCCACATAATTCTTAGGGTTTCTTCATTTTTTTTAATTCTTTTATCTGATTTTTTTTCAGCTATGTTGGTGTTGATTCCCTGGTCCTCCAGATGTCCCAGTCTGCATTCTAATTGCTCGAGTCTGCTCCTCTGACTTCCTATTGCATTGTCTAATTCTGTAATTTTATTGTTAATCTTTTGGATTTCTACATGTTGTCTCTCTATGGATTCTTGCAACTTATTAATTTTTCCACTATGTTCTTGAATAATCTTTTTGAGTTCTTCAACAGTCTTATCGGTGTGTTCCTTGGCTTTTTCTGCAGTTATCCTAATTTCATTTGTGATATCTTTAAGCATTCTGTAAATTAGTTTTTTATATTCTGTATCTGATAATTCCAGGATTGTATCTTCATTTGGGAAAGATTTTGATTCTTTTGTTTGGGGGGTTGGAGAAGCTGTCATGGTGTGCTTCTTTAAGTGGTTTGATATGGATTGTTGTCTCCGAGCCATCACTGGGAAACTAGTTTTTCCAGAAAATCCGCTAAAAAAAATGCAGTCAGACCCCTATCAGAGTTCTCCCTCTGGCTCAGGCTATTCGGATGTTAATGAAGCCGCCTGGGGAGGGTGGGGGAGGGAACAGAGAGATAGGAGAGTAGCACCTCAGAATATAGCCAGAGTTGCTTGTCTTGCTTGGAATGACTATTATATCTGAGATTCCCGCGGGCGCGTCGCCTATGTGTGCTGGCTGTGTGGAGATTGCCCGGGGGGTCTGGCCCGCTGGAGTCAAGGTCAGATCCTCCGCTTCCAGCCCCACGCCCAGCGTCAAGGCTCCCCTACTGGGATGGTGCACTCTCGACTCCAAAATCAGTCACTGCCTCCCAGGGACTTCTCGTCCCTCCAGCCGCGTGGCCGTGCCGCCCCCGCGAACCAGGTGGGCCCCCTCCCGGGGTTAGTTCAGATGGGTGGAGCAGCTTCCCGTGCTTGTGCTGTGACCGAGTGTCCCGGCTGGGACGCTGTTCTCCCCGCTCCAATACCAGTCACTGCCTCCCGGGGACTTCTCCTATCGGCTGCGTCCCACGCCGCCCACGCGACCCAGCTGGGCCCCTTCCCGGGGTTAGTTCAGGGGGGTGGAGCAGCTCTCCATGTTTATGCCATACCTGCGTCCAGTCCAAATCCCGACGAGACGGTTCCCCGGCTGGGACGCTGCTCTTCCTGCTCCAAGACCAGTCACTGCCTCCCGGGGACTTCTCCTACCGGCTGCGTCCCACGCCGCCCGCGTAACCAGCTGGTCTCCCTCCCGGGGTTCGTTCAGGGGGGTGGAGCAGCTCTCTGTGCTTGTGCCGTACCTGACTGGTACGCTGGCTCCAGGCTCTGGAAACAATCGCTGCTTCCCCGTATTAGTTCGTTCTCCGTCTCTAAATCTGTGTTTTTTGTTCAGGGTTCGTAGATTGTTAAGTATGTGATTGATTCACTTGTTTTTCCGTGTCTTTGTTGTAAGAGGGATCCGAGGTAGCGTCTGCCTAGTCTGCCATCTTGGCTCCGCCCTCTGATATTATGCTCTTATGGATGAACTGTGTCCCCCCAAAATATGTGTCAACTTGGCTAGGACATGATTTCCAGTATTGTGTGGTTGTCCACCATTTTGTGATCTGATAGGATTATCTCATGTGTTGTAAATCCTAACCTCTATGATATTAATGAAGCAGGATTAGAGGCAGTTATGTTAATGAGGCAGGACTCAATCTACAGGATTAGGCTGTGTTTTGAGTCAATCTCTTCTGAGATATAAAAGAGAAAGTTGAGCAGAGAAGAGGGGGTCATCATTACCATCAAGCAAGAAGAGTCAGGAGCAGAGTGTGTCCTTTGGACCCGGGAACCCTGCACTGAAAAGCTCCTAGACCCGGGGAAGATTGACAACAAGGACCTTCCTTCAGAGCTGACAGAGAGAGAAAGACTTCCCCTGCAGCTGGCACTCTGAATGCGTACTTCCAGCCTACTAGACTGTGAGAAAATAAATTTTTCTTTGTTAAGGCTATCCACTTGTGGTACTTCTGTGGTAGAAGCTCTAGATAACTAAGACCGTGGTTGAGCGCTTTAACCACTGTGCCACAAGGGCTCCTAAATACATCTAGAGAACACTATTTCTCAATGAAAATGCAATTTCCCTGTAGCAAATGGCTTTACTCAAAACCAAGCATTATGCAACTACTATAATTCTTAACTTTTAAAAGCATTCACTACATATATTCCATAAAATATTATTTGAAGGTACTTCGTTTCCTGTACCAGTTCTGCCAAGCTGCTTAAACTACATCATATAAAGTTTATGTGAGATACAGGAGAGGCTTCTGCCAATGATGGAAGAGACACTGGAATGTCAGCAGATCAAACACACAAACTTGTCTCTCCACATCGAAGCCAGAATGATCTCAACACAGAAATCGGACCGCGTCATTTTTCTGCTTTTACCATCACCCACTACCTGCTGCCTTTCAGTCGGCTGTGATTCATGGCAACCCTATGTGTTGCAGAGCCGGAACTGTGCTCCACAGGGTTTTCACGGCTGGGAGCTTTTGGAAGCAGGCTGTCAGGCCTTGCTTCTGCAGCACCCCTGGGTGGGTTCGCACTGCCAACCTACATTAGTAGTCAAGTGCAAACCATCTGCACCACCAACCTGCTCAAAATCTACATTCTTACTATTTTCTCCAGACTCTGAATGATCTGGCCATTCCCTACCTCCCTTACCTCATCCTGGTGACAAAGTGGTTAAACGCTGGGCTCCTAACTGAAAGGTCAGTGGTTGGAGCTCACCAGCCACTCCCTGGGAGAAAGACATGCTTTATGTGCTCCCGTAAAGATTACAGCCTTGGAAGCCCTATGGGGCAGTTCTATTCTGTCCTATAAGATCACTATGAGTCAGAATCAACTTGATGGCAATGGGTTTGGTTACTTTTTTTAACCTCATCCTATGTTTCCTCTTCACCATTCACAGAGACTTCGGTCCCAGCGGCCTTGTGACAGGTCTTATGACACTGTAACTTTTCTTCCTGCCTCAGGATCTGCTGTTGTCTTTGCCTCGTTGCTCCCTTCAACCCTCTTCATGGATGACGTGGATTCCTCTCCTACATAATCACATATCATCAGGATCACACAAAGTTACTACACCAGCAAATGCCTGATCCCTGATTTAATTTATCGTATAGATTATTTTCTTGGTAATATTATAAGAATAATAAAATAAAGCCTTCCTGGTTAAAAGGGGCCAACAAAAAAGAGTTTGCTATATACAACCATCTTCCAGAGACGCCAGGCTGAATCACCAAACAAGTTTAAGGTATCTCCTTTCTTACAGAACTTTAAAACACAGAATCAGAGAAATCTCTGGTCTAGCTTAACCACAGACCGGACGAACTGGATACAACATCCCTCCCAGCTTTCCAAAGAGATACAATCAAGTACAATTTGAAACAGTTGTTGTCCAGTTATATGTATGGTCTGTTTGGAACCAGCCATAGCCAATGTTTTGTTCCCTTCAATTTGCTGAAAAATGTTTTGTAGAGAGAAGGAAAAAAGTCTACGTATGTGCTTTTACACATGTATTCTGCTCTCTACCACTCATTTTTTTCTTTTGTAATTATAGGAATAAATGTACTTGCCTAAAATCAATGCTAAAACCAAGGAAAGGCTATCATTTCCTAGAAAATTTCTCCAGCTATAAAAAGTGGAAAGACAGTTTGTCAAATATAATCTTCCAAATTATTAACCAACAGGAAAAAGTAATGAAAGGATCTTTATTTACTAAAAAAAAAAAAAAAGTTAGAAGTTAATGGTTTAGAGCACTGACTCTTCAAAACATTAAAATTTAAACATTTCTACATCAGAACCCTGTATAATTTACATATAAGAACTTACCCACTCTAAAGTATATTTTCACTTTCCAGTACTTATTTGTTTATCAAAATTATTAGTAGCAACTAATGGACCTTCAAGTATTTTGGATTTGACAGATAATTCCTGTCTAAAGTTATTTTTGAAAGAATATCTGCACCAAAAATTAGGCTTTTAAAAAATAAAGTTAAAAAAAAAAAAAGGAAATGCAGTACCATGCCCTCCCGTTTACACGATGTGACCAAAATTTCTCCCAACAGATACACTAGGCTAGTACTAAAGATCTCCAAATGGAGACTTTCACTTTGCACTTTCTTTTTGCTCCCAACATCACTAATAAAAAAGGATTAAGACAAATGAGAATAATTTTTCACTTGCCAGACATCACGTCAACATATTCATAAAGAACAAGTTATCTTTGAAAGCTTATACATCTCTAAATGTTTCCATATCTCTTATAATGTAATAAAAATCAATATGGCCTGAATAACATGTGCCCTCATTTATCTGTCAAAACTCGGCATTTAGGCTTGGGCATGCCCAGAACACTTGTCAAGTTTATCACCTACCTTTAGTAAAGCCTGAAATTCATGCATAATAATGCCCAGATACCAAGACACAGAACAAGAGTCCAGCTGCAGCTGTGGTCCTGGGCCTGTACCACAACAAAAGAGTCAGTGTTACAAGGATAAACATCCAGGATCTGGGTAAAGAAATTAGGCGTTGAACTTAGAAACATTTAGGTAAAGCAGCTAGACTATAATTTATTCTTCCGTTTTTAAGACTTTCACACAAATAACACAGAACACAAAGTACCTCATTTCCTGTGGCAGCATAAAACAACTCTAAACCTACTAGATCAGTGTGAATTATAGTTTAAGAGGCCTTAGGAGCACCCATAAAATCAGAGGATTCTTTGGGCTTTCAAGTTAAAAAAAAAAAAAAAACTATAAAAAATTTAGTTATTACAACGCCTATTTTAATGGCTTACGGCCAATTCTCATCCTAATAATTGAAAAAAAAAAAAAAAAACCTTTTCTCGTAGGGGAATAGGACTGAGGGGACTGGAGGGGTTTGGTGAGCACGTTTAAATGACATCTTTGGGTAGGGTTTATTTATCAATAATGATGACATTTTTTGGAAGGGAAGATTTGCTCTATCTTCTTAAAAAACTCCTTTACAGATGTGTTTTGAGTTGCAGGAACACCAAGCTCAACTAATCTGCTCCTAGAGAATTTATCCCTGAACACAAGTTCTCTATGCTAAGGTCTTTCGATTGGGTTGGCTAAACTTGAACTCAGGTCCGCTGTGCAGACGCGGCGCGTGCTACAGGTTGTCCCCGACGCGGCTGAGACCCAGCAAGCTCTCCCAGCCGGGGGGGCGATAGCACTGCGCGCCGGCCTGCGCTCCCGGAGCCCCACGCGCCCACTGCGCCCAAGGAAGCGGCGTCCGCGGCAGCGCCGGGCGCTCCCCGCTCCCTCCCGCCGTTTCTCGCCGGTTCCTGGCGCTACCCGGGATCCCTACCTGGGCGAGAAGCTGGGCGCCTTCTTTCAGTCCTCCAGGGGACTAGAGGCAGGCGCACCCCAGCGCTGCAGGGCGGTGGGGCCCGAGAGCCCGATGGATGACCCCAGGGCAGAGAAGCGGTGGCCTCCCGGGGGCGGGCCAAAGGTCGGCAGGAGGAGCCGGGAGAGGCGGCCTGGGTCGCGGGCGTCCCAAGGGTCCCCGGCCCGCCGGCGGCCTCTCTCCCGAGTCTGGGAGAAAATTCTTACTCCCGCCCGCGCGCACCTCCGCCCTCCATGACAGCCGGGAGAGGAGCGCGCTCCATCCACGCCGCGTGTCCACGCCGGACCCCTGGCTGGCGGCCGAGACCACGAAGGCCTTCCCGGGAGTCCGGCCGCGCCTCCCTGGCCTGGCGCCCGGAAGGGAGCGAGGCGCGGCGGCCGCCCTGGGGCGCCCGCCAGATCCCGAGCCCTCTCGGACAGGCGCGGTTTCTTATAGTAAAATTTCTTCGGCGTAACGCGCGGTGTTTTCCCCCAAGAACTATCCCAAACTGTGTGAGGCCCATTCCACGAAGATGTGATCTCGTGGCTGGCAGGCTCCGACCTGAAAATAACATCAGTTTCTGACCCGAGAGGGAAAATGACTACTGAGATCACCCTAAGGACCAATTCACTTTGGCTGCCTGCTAAGGAAGCTGGGACTGAGGCTGAAGTTGAGGGCAGGAACTTCTGCCTTCAAGAGGACACCTGTTACCCACCCTCTTCCTGGTCGGCCGCGGTGCGAGTCTGAGTCCGGTCAGGCCTGCGGTTCATCCTGACCAGATTCCCTCAGAACAGCTTCAAGGGACATTTTGGGTATAGTTATGCCTTTGTTCCCTTCAAAAGGTGAGAACCACAATCAAAATGTCCTTAGATTCTGTTTATAATCCAAATGGGTCTGTCATTTATGATGTTATCTAAATGAGAATTATAGAAGCGACCAGAGGTCATCTAGTCCTAGTCAATCTGAAGAAAAAACGTGATTATTTGAATAGATGCCAAGAAGACAGTCAACATATTCAAGAATGTTTCCTTATAAAATATCTTTAAAATCTAAAAATTAAGCATGCATTTTTAACATGGAGACTATCAGATCAATAACAGACTCAAAATTTCAAGCTATTGCTTTAAAAACTAGATCATAACAAATATATTATTTAACATAATTCTGGCAACTTTGGACATACTTGGGAAAAATTAAGAATTACGTAAAAGGGCAACCAAGTAGCCACATACAAAATAAAGTTTTAGTATACAACAACAATAACCAACCAAAATACAATAGAAAAATGAGTACCAACCACGGTAAAAAAGAACATGAAATAACTAAGAAAGATAAAATTGAGATATGGGGGAGACCTGTAAAAAGAAAAATTGAGAAATCATTCATCAAATATTTTATTTATTGAAGAGACATACGATGTCCCTAAGTGGAAAGACAAGACATAATCAGTAAGTCCCACCACCTGTCTGTGGGTTTGTCTTGCTGTGGTGGCTTGTGTGTTGCTGTGATGCTGGAAACTGCCACCAGCATTTCAAATACCAGCAGGACCACGCATGATGAATAGGTTACAGCAGAGCTTCCAGACGAGGCAGACTGCGAAGGAAGTCCTGACCATCTACTTCAGAAGTTAGCCGGTGAAAACCTTATGGACCGCGGCAGAATATTGTTCCACATAGTGCTGGAAGGTGAGCCTTGTAGGTGGGAAGGCACTATTGAATAGCCACAACAACATCAACAATCATGAACATGGCAAAGGACTGAAGGTTTGGTTCTGTTAACCATGTCGCCATGAGTCGGAGCTGACTCCACGACAACTAACAATAACCACTTCCCAAATTAGCTAGAATAGCCAAGACAGTGGTTCTCGGAGTGTGGCCTGGAATCATCTGTGAGGGTCCCAGAAACCCTTACTGGGGCTTCACAGGGCCAAAATTATTTTCATCATAATAAAAAGACATTGTTTGCCTTTTTTGCTCTCTTTCATGAACATACAGTACGTTTTCCAGTGGCTATATAATGTAAGGCATCATAACAGATTGGATGTAGAAGCAAATAGAATCCAGCTGTCTTCTAGAAGATCAGACATTAAAGAGACTTCAAGAGTGTAAAACAATGCCACTCCTCCCACGACGTTTGTTTTGTTTTGGAGAATATAGTTATTTTTCTTAAAAATATTTTATTGATGCTAACATGCAAAGAGTTTACTAATGTTACTGGGTTTTTTTTGTTATTTAGTTTACTTTAAAATTAATTAAAATATATATTTTTTAATTTCTCCATTTTAGTTTCTCATGTGGCATATCAATCGATCTAACACATAAGCAAAAGTTCTTTGGAGTCCTCAATAATTTTTAGGACTGTAAAAGGGAGTCTTAAGATCCAAAAGTTTGAGGACTGTTTGATAAGACAAAAATAGAGACTTATTATCAAACTATAACTAAGAGTATGGCACTAACATAAAGTGACCCTAAAGGACATAGTAAAAGTACCCCATAGGGCTTCCTAGGCTACTGTAAGTTGGAATCAACTTGACAACACACAACAACATGGCACTAACAAAAATAGACCAATGTGTCCAATTCCATCAGCCTAAAGCCATCAAGGACAAAACCTGCAGTCCCAGAAAGTCAGAGTTATTGACACATTTTAACAATGGAGACTGCACACCGGAAGAATCAGGATGCTGAGATTTGGTAAGCTCAAAATAAAGCAGGGCTGTGAGGAAAGAAGTCAACATCAGGTCTGGACTGAGACTTGAGTCCAGGGTTCTGTTTCCTTGGAAATTGCAAAGTTAAGATATGTATGGAATGTTGTCTTCGGAAACGCCTTATCTGAAGCTTTCCGCCTGAATCGTAAAGCAAGGCCACTTTTCTGTGTCAATGTGAGTTGGATCCCACAACCAAGGATGGAATGTTTCGTTCCTACTGATAAAATTTCAAAAAGCAATTTTTCTAATAGTCTATAATTTTAGAGAACAAGATTTTCCTATGAGTAAGAAGGTGACTGTTGTGATATTTTACAACTTGTACCATGCCCTGGGAAGAAATAGGATTTCCTATTAATCTGCAACTGGCTTTCCCAGCCTGTTGAATAGCCAGGCAGATTTTTACTTTCTCAGTGTGAGCTAATTTTTTCTTTCTCAAAAGAAACTAAACAGCCCAGAAGCAGTTGCTAACAAATATAAGAATTAAACATATGATAAATGAGTCATAAAAATACATATACAGTATAGAAAACCTATCCAGTGGATGATTTTAGAAACAAGTGGTTTGAATATGGCTGGAGAGGCATGGGATAGCACTGGGAGATGAAGTTGCAAAATGGGTCAGCTTGGTTCAAAGGTCCCACATCCTAGGCCAAAGAGTATAGACGTCATTTGATCATGTCAGCAGCAGACCTCACCTTGTAAGCTTACAGCACGTGGTGAGTGAGCTCAATACAACTGATACAGTCATCCAGGAGAGCAGGAAGGGAAGGAACTGTGCTCCTTCCTGCTTTCTGCGCCTCAGAATCTCTATCCTGTGACATTTGTACAAGAACTGCTGCTGGATTAGATTAGTTCTCAAATTTCTCCTTATTTCTCTATTCTACCGCTTTGCCTTAATTTAGACCACATTTACCATCCTAGAGTACTTCAACTTTTTCCTGATTTTTTCCCCCTGCCTTGCCCTCCCAGGAAACCCTGGTGGCATAGTGGTTAAGAGCTACGGCTGCCAACCGAAAGGTCTGAAGTTCGAATCCACCAGGCGCTCTTTGGAAACCGTATGAGGCAGTTCTACTCTGTCCTACAGGGTCACTAGGAGTCGGAGTCAACTCAATGGCAACGGGTTTGGTTTTTTTGGTTTTGCCCTATCAATTTTACAGTAAATCAACTAATTGGATTAATTACTCAAACTCTTTAGCAGGAAGACTCCTTGCAATTACAGTGCACTTGTGTGGTGACCCTCTAGACATGAAAATATTAAATACCATGTATGTCTTAACTGTCCTTTCTTTTAAATATGCAAACTTTTTTCAAGTGCATTATCTTGTTTTATACTCATGACGTTCTTTTCTAATGGATATACCTGTAAGGTAGGTGTCTTTAATTTACTAATAAGATAACTGAAGCACAAAAGTAACTTTTCAAAAGCCACAATCTTATTGAAATTATTGCCCCTTTAAGATAATAAATTCCACAAGGTACTACTCTGGTAAATCCTTAAATTAGAATTTGATCTCCTTAGATTTCAGATATGAAATCTTCCTGCTCCAAATGATCTAAGCACTATTTAGTAGCTTTCCAACGATGGGTCAAGAATTGCCTTAGACCTTGCTGTGCTAATTCTTTCTTGGAACCTTTCTCTTTCTCCTCCATCCGTAATGAACCCTACACTTCTCTGTATTTACTGTTATCATCCCAGTTGTGATACACTTGATTATTCATTTCCTAGGGAATGCCATTTGCAATAATCAATATGTTGATTTCATAGACATTTTTAAAGAAATCCACCAACCTCTTCTTTATTCATGAACACTGGTTATTCAGTGGTTAAGCGCTTGGCTGCTAACAGAAAGGATGGCAGTTAGACCCCACCAGCCGCACCACGGGAGGAAGGTGTGGCAATCTGCTTCTATAAAGATTACAGCCTTGGAAACCCTGTGAGGCAGTTCTACTCTGTCCGATAGGGTTGCTATGGATCGGAATTGACTCAATGGCAATAGGTTTGCTTTTCTGGTTTATTCTTTATTCATTACTCAATAAATATTTACAGAGTGTTTCTATGAGCTAGAACTGCTGTAGGCATCAAATTTGAAATCCATCTTTGCCATTTGCATCTGTAAAATGTTTGCAGAATAGCCTGCTTGTATGTGAATAGATTAAGAGCCCTGGTGACACAACGGTTTAAGCAGTTAGCTGCCAACTGAGAGGTTGGCAGTTTGAACCCACCAGTGGCTCTGGGGGAAAAAAGACACGGCAATCTGTTCCTGTAAATATTACAGGCTAGGAAACCCTATGGGGCAGTTCTACTCTGTCGTATAGGGTCACTATAAGTCAGAATCAACTCAACGGCACACAACAACAACAGAATGTGAACAGATACCCCATGGCTAGGTGGAGACTTGCCTGTGTTAATGATATTCACACAGTTTAGACTAACAAATAGTTTCACCGGTAACAGTTGCTGTCAACACATGGTGATTCCATGTATGTCAGAGTAGAACTGTGTTCCACAGGGTTTTCAATAGCTGATTTTTCAGAAGTAGACTCCCAGGCCTTCCTTTTGAGACACATCTGAGTGGACGCGAACCACCAACATTTCTGTCTGGAGCACGTGAACAATTTGTACCACCCAGGGACTCCACTTTCACCAGTAACCTTATCTAAATCATCTATCTTATTTTCTGGATTCTTAACTTGTCAGGGAAGAGGCAGCCTGGGTGTTTTCTTGATCATTTTTTGGGCTAGTTAATCCCTTCTACTGTCAGTTTCCCAGCTCTAAGGATCAGTAACATTTATATATACATAGGATTAGTCTGAGTACGTCAAAACTATCATTTTAATCACATCTGGTTTCGTTCAGGCAGAAGGAATCCAAGATTTGACTTATATCAAAGTGAACTCTGCCACATTTAAGATCTCATTGGTGCCATCTTTGTGTTTCTCTATGAACGCCGAACCTCCGCCATTGTTTTGTATTATGTTGTGTGGGAGGGAGAAGCTATGTAATTTAATTGAAAGTTGTACTTCTGTAAAGGGCATGCAAGCTGTTTCTATTTGTACCTTCTGCGCAGGCTTTACTCTCATATTGCCCTTTATGTTTCAGGCAGTAATAGAATGAATAGAAAAGAAGAAAATGTCTCATTTGTTAAACGGTGATTTTTGCAAGGGGGGAGGGAGGGGCTACTAATTTTTTACCTTGATCTAAATTTATATATCAGATACTTCCACTGAACCTCATAAATTGGCAAAATACCATTTCAAATAATCGCTATCAGAATAAGCATGTTTGGATTGGATTCTTGATTAGAAGTAACAATATAGTAAAAAAAATTTTGGTTTCATTTTAAAAGGTGTGTTTTGCAAGAAAATTTAATGAAGATAGTCAACCAAGGTAAGCACAGTATAATCCAAACATTTAGGGGTGTGAAGAAGAGATGAGAATTGAGGACATGACATAGAGTGTAAAACCTCTTTAGGAAGTAGAAGAAGGCATTTTGACATCTTTCCTTCAAAATTTTTAAAGCTAACATGTTGGTTTATTATTATTATTGTAATTATTGTGATGGTTAAAGTTGTGTGTCAGCTGGGCGGGGCCGTGATTCTCAGTGGTTTGGCCGTTATGATGTAGTTCAGCAGCCAAGTAATGATGTAATCACCTCCATGATGAGATCTGATAGAATGTAATCGCCTCCGCAGTGAGATCCACTATGACTAGCCAATCAGTTGAAAGGGAGTTTCCTTGGTGTCATGGCCGGTATCCAATATAGGTGGACTTTCTGGCAAATCTTGCTAGCTTTTGTTGGCTCTGGATCCTCATCTGACCTCTGGTTCTTGGGATTTGAGCTAGCAGCTTACCTGCCAATTTTGGGATTCTTTGGCCTTTGCAGCCTGTGAGCCAGAGCCCTGCTGTCTGACCTGCCAGTCTTGGGTTTGCCAGTCCCTCCAGCTATGTAAGTCAGGAAAAGCCTCCAGCCTGATCCACAGATTTGGGGCTTTCCAACCTCGACAACTGCGTGGGCCATTTCCTTGATATAAACCTCTCTCTAGTGTGTATATAAATACATATGTATGTGTATGGAAACCCTGGTGGCATAGTGGTTAAGTGCTACGGCTCCTAACCAAAGGGTCGGCAGTTTGAATCTGCCAGGCGCTCCTTGGAAACTCTATGGGGCAGTATATAGAGTTGCTATGAGTCAGAATCGACTTGACGGCACTGGGTTTGGTTTTGGTTTGGTTTGGTGTGTGTGTGTATGTTTCACTGGTTTTGCTTCTCTAGAGAACCCTGCGTAAGACAATCATTACTTGAAATGTGTCGTGAAGGGTTTTTGTTTGTTTTTAAAGCTTGTCTGTATAGCACAAATTATAGGCTATGCTTACAATCATGCATTTTCCCTTGTGGCGTATACTGGGTTGGAGGATGGAGGGTTGTAGTAAGGCTGAAAGAGAATGTAAAGGTAATTTAGTTCAATTTCCTATTTTATAGATTAGGACGTTTGTGGTTAATTCACTTGCTTGAGGTCACATATCAAGTTAGTAACACAGTTAAGTGTAGGGCCTTGGCCTTCTTCTTTTTGTCCATGTTCTTGCCAGGACATTCCACTCCCTGCCAGAGTAGTTTGAGAGTAGCTTTTGGGATGCTGGGAACTCAGTTGGGTAGGCACCTGTGATGGCGATCCAAATAGATAAAAATTGTTGGCCTTTATTGTTAAGCTTATGCACATGGACCCAACATCACAGAAATGGAGTTTCTGTAGGAAACAGAGACATTTAAATATCCTTACGCCAAAGGCATGTAATCCTAGTTGAAAAGGATCAGTACATAGATAGAAATTTGAAATAAATCATTTCTTGTTTCATTCATTCAAAAAATATGGGCCAAGAGTTACTTATATGACAGGTGTTATTCTAAGTGTAGGGGATATGATAATCCAAGAAATAGCCCTAAATCCCTGCCCTTATGGAGATTGTAATAATTGTGGAGATTAAATACATAAGTAAAATGTATTTTATTTCAAATGGTCATAAACAAGGAAAGAAATAGAGCAGAGAAGAGTGGCGGAGGGAGAGCCACTTGAGCGCTGTGCGGTGGTCGCTGGAGCACAGGGAGTACTGAGGCTCCTTTGACACCCATGTGATTGTGTCCTCCCATGAGGGGCGTGTCTAATCTATAGCATCCACATCTCTGGGTGCTTCTACCTAGTTCTTGGAGAACATGGCATTCTGAGTCTCCCTCTTCAGTCTTGCCAGTGGAGATGTGGCTGGGAGAAAAAAAAAATTTTTTTTTGGAGAGGGGTGGCCTTATGTGAAAGCATTTACCTTCCATCCAGAACTGTCCCAAGCACTTAGCAATTTAAAATTTTCGGAGCCCTTGTAATAATGGAAGGAGCTCTGGTGGCACAGTGGTTAAGCACTCCATTGCTAACCAAAAGGTTGGTGGCTCGAACCCACCAACCACTCCACCAGAGAAAGATGTGACAGTCTGCTTCCGTAAAGATTACAGACTTGGAAATCCTATGGTGCAGTTCCACTCTGTCCTATAGGATCTCTATGTGTCAAGACTGACTTGACAGCATCGAGTTTTTTGTTTTTTTATGTAATAAATGGAAGCGGTACAGGACGAAGGAGCTGGAAACTCACTGACAGCAACTTGATCTTGTGTAAAACCATTAACATCAGTATTCAAGCAGGTCTACCTGAAGACTCCTTCCTACCACATCCCTTTGTAACTCCCTCAGGCTGTTTATGACATTTGCTCTGAGGACTACCTGTATTCCTCGAATGTTATTGCTACTGTTTACATCTTGAGTTCTGTAGATCAAAGTTTCTTTAGACGTTTGTTTTACCCAGGTTTCATTATATATGTATTATATATATATATATATCCTCTCCAACATCATTTTATATGTATATATATATATATATGTATATATACATGTGGTGGTGTTATGTGCCGTCTCAGTTCGAACCCAGAGTGACCCTATGTACAACAGAAGGAAACACTGACTGCCTGGTCCTACGTCACCCTCACAATTGTTGTTATGCTTGAGCCCATTTTTGCAGCCACTGTGTTAATCCATCTCATTGAGGGTCATCCTCTTTTTCACTGACCCTATACTTTACCGTGCATGATGTCCTTCTCCAGGGACTGGTCTCCCCTGATAACATGTCCAAGGTATGTGAGATGAAGTCTCGCCACCCTTGCTTCTAATGAGCAATTTGGCTGTACTTCTTCCAAGACAGATTTGTTTGTTCTTCCGGCAGTCCATGGTATATTCAATATTCTTCACCAACACCGTAATTCAAAGACATAAATTCTTCTTCAGTCTTTTTCATTTATTGCCCAGCTTTCACATGCATGTGAGGTGATTGAAAACACCATGGCTTAGGTCAGGCGCACCCATAGTCCTTAAAGTGACATATTTGCCCTTTAACAGATCTTTTACAGCAGATTTGCCCAATTGCAATTGCATCGTTTGATTTCTTAACTGTTGCTTCCATGGGTGTTGAGTGTGGATCCAGATAAAATGAAATCCTTGACAACGTCAATCATTTCTCCATTTATCATGATGTTGCTTATTGGTCCAGTTGTGAGGTTTTTGTTTTATGTCGAGGTGTAATAAGTGACAGCACCCCAGGGCTGGTGCCAATGGCTCCCCATATAGTATCCCAGCCCATTCGGGGTCAGTCGAGGGAAAGTACTGGAGTCTCTACCTTTTGTGCCCTACATAGAGACAGAAAGGAGGGAACAACAATCAAAGGAAGATTTAAAATGTGAAAGAAAAAAACAAAGAACTGAGGATGGCAAAACCTCATCTTGCTTACATTGGGCATGTCATGAGAAAAGACTAATCCCTAGAAAAGGACATGGTGTTTGGAAAAGCAGAGGGTCAGCAAAAATGAGGGAAACCCTCAACAAGATGGATTGACACAATAGCCAGAACAATGAGCTCAAACATACCAAAGATCACCGCAACACTTCATTCTGTTACACATAACGTCACCATGGTAGAAGCCAACTGGATGGCAACTAACAACAGCAGCTATAATTATTACTCTTGTTTTTATCAGTATTATCATTATCACCATCTTCTCACAGAAGGATTTCAGGGCTCTTATTACAAAACTCTTTCCCTTGTGTTCCAATATACCAACTATTTCAATCAAAAAAACTGGATAGATTAGCCTGCAAGATTTCCCACCTAGTGGATCACATGGCTGAACCAGCTAGTGCTTTCGTGACTCCTTCTGAATGGTTTCCACCCCTCGAGTTGACTCCCACATTGGGGCCTTTGAGTAACACTGCCCCAATGCCAGATAACTGATGCTGTAGGTAATGACATCTCCACTGCCACCTCCTTCATCGTCTCCTCCCACAGCCAGATCAGAGCCTCCTCAGAGATGCACCTCATCCCTCATCCTCACTCCTCCATGAGGTCCAGACCCTCCTGGGGCACTGCCTCCTTCACCATCCAGGCCCTTCTTGATTCTCAGCCTGAAGTCAGCCTAGCCTCCCTGGAATTACCAGGCTTCGACATAGTGGTACTGGAGACAGTCTCTAGTAACTTTTCCTCAGCATCAGAAGTCCCACAACACTCCTGTTAAACATTCTTTTTTTCTATGAAAATATGATGCAAACTTCAATGATTTCAACTTCTCTCCCAGTAGAAAAAAGAAAAAAAAAAAAAAGGAAAGAAACCAGTTTTTCACTATTTTTGTGACACCTGCCATTGTGGTTTTAAAAATCAAGAAAAGTATGATAAACACATGTCTGAATACACAAAAGGTCCTGAAGTAGATTGTTCTTTTACTGCACATGAGAAGATTGTCCATGTCCACTGGAAAAATATGCCTACTGCTTGTGTGAAGAAAGTCAAGTTAACCACTCCAGAGGAGACTGCACAAGGAGGGAAGAAAGAAGAAGGTGAGCAATGAGTTGGGTGAAACAACGCTCCTACTGTGGCAAGGCTGCGTGCTTCCAAATGCTGGTCTTTCTGGCCCTAATGAATAATTAAAAAGGGAAGTCTGTTCTTTTATGACTTCGCAACTATTCAACTGAATATGACTGATCCTAAATTTGTTGTTCTTCAGAATTGGTACGTAACGACTTTGAAAGTATTGTTACTTGGTGGCTTAAGAATATAATTTTTATTAATGTAAAACAAACAAACAAACTGAGTAGCCAATAGCCGTGTGGAAAAAGATTGACCTTTATCATCGGAGAGATTCATTCTATTACTAGCTGTAAGCATTTTGCACAATTTAATTTCTCTGAATTTTTATTTTTCTCACTGTTACTACAAGATAGAGATTATTAGTCTCTTCAAAAAGATGAGGGTCCTCAAGTTCAGAAATGTGAAGGACTATAGCCCTGGTGGTGCAGTGGTTAACTGCTAACGAAAAGACTGGCAGCTCAAATCTGCTACCAGCCGATCCTTGGAAACTGTATAGGGTGTTTGGTTCTACTCTGTCCTATAGGATTGCTATGAGTCCGAATTGACTCAATGGCAACGGGTTTGGGTTTTTTTGGTAGTGCAAAGGGTTAACTCACTTGGCTGCTAACTGAAAGGTTGGAGGTTGTAGTCTACCCAGAGACACCTTGGAAGGAAGGCCTGGCAATCTGCTTCTGGAAACTCAGCCACTGAAAACCCTATGGAGCACTATTTTACTCCAACATACATGGGCTCGCCATGAGTTGGAATTGACTTGATGGCAGCTGGTTTTAAACAAGATAATATATAAGGGCCTGGTACTTTGTTGACTCAATAAATTATAACTATATTGAGCTATCATTTCCCTTTCATGAAAATCCTACTACTAAAATGTATGTGCTTCCTTCCAACAGAAGCAGCCAAAACCAAGGCTAATAGAGAAAATTTCCCCAGCAATACCACTTAAAAATAGAATGTTTCCTGCTGTAATTACCGAGTATTAAGTATTCTACAGAAATCTGCATAAAGATGTGTCTATGGCCTGTGAAAACCTACTGCTTTATCATCGTTATATTCTTTCCTTGAATGAGGATCCTGAACTGTGTAAATGAACCCTATCTTCCTGGGATACATGATTAAATCTACCACAATGAAAAGCCTCACACCAGCAATTGCCCAGCTCCTTTTTGGCACTGGAGCCCTGGTGGTCCAGTGGTTAAGTGCTATGGCTGCTAACCAAAAGGTCAGCAGCTGGAATCCAGCAGCCACTCTTTGGAAACCCTATGGGGCAGTTCTACTGTGTCCTGTAGGGTTGCTGGAAGTCTGAATCCACTTGACTGCACCTTTTTTTTTTTTTGGCACGAACACATTTAGGGGTCTGATTCTGTCACTGGAGAGAGAACGTCAGTCTTGAGTTCTCTTGAGCAGGGCTGAGTACTCCTTACTGCACCTCTCAGGGAGGTCAGCTGAGCGTTGCATCACTTTTCCGTGACTGATCTCTTGAAAGCTAAGAAAGCAGCCTGGGGCCCAAGAAGAGCAACCCCAAATTCCCAATCAGACCCAGCTGTTCTCCAGTGAGGAATCATATGGGCGATTATAGGTGGATCATAGAACAAGTGAAAGCAAACCATTCTTATGGAGTAATTATGTTTTTTTCCCCTTGTTTACTGGTTAGTTCCTAATTGCTACATTATTTCTTCTTTGATAGGATTTTTCATAAATACTGTACCTTTGGGCGGTGGTGAGAGGGGGAGGAAGAGACAGAAAGAAGGAAGGTGGGGAAAATCCACAGAGAAAATCGTTTTGAATATTTCACTCCAAACAAGCCTCGCTCAACCTCATGGGAAAGGCGTGGAGAGATGACAAAAATGTCATTTTATGACCATGAAATAGAGTTTTTAGGCAAACATGGTTCAGGGTGAACTTCTAAGTAATGATAGATATAATTAGCTTTCAATCTATTGGGTATTGGGATGATTACAATAGTTAATTAATAGCCCAAGGGTTGAGAGCATGTACACCGAAGAAGAATTTTGTTGTTTTTGATTTAAGCAATAGCAGTAAACACCCCAAGTTATGTTCTTTTTAAGAGTTCATGGGGGCTGAAACGAAGGCATACCCTTGCTTTCTGCATTAGGAACTAATTCTGAATTTCAAAACTTTGCAAAATTTTTTGTCATGTGATTAATTCAAGGCTGAGAAGCATCAAACAATGGGGTGGTGAGAGCTGTCTTGGTGGTGTTGAATTATACATTTACCTAAAGCTGAGGTAAAGTAATCCCACAGAGCTCGATAAAATATTTACTTTGCCAATTAGTCTAATGGGATGGTAGATTCTGCACAAGATAGCTTTGAAAACCAGGAAAATCAGCAGAGGAAATGTTAAAAAACAAGCAAAAGATACCTTTGTAGATAAATTAAAAAGTGTTTGCAGGTCCATCAACATTTTTTTTTACCCCCAAACCCACCAAGGATGTGGTTTTTTACACCACCAAGCACTGGGTCTGTGATCCTTAAGAGCACGTTCTGGGCCATTATTCAGCAGAGCAAATCAGAGCAAATACGTCTAATCCCTTGCTCTGGGTGGTTCTACCTATTCTTGGCTCTGGGCAGAAAGTCCAGACTGGATGGGTGGGCAAGAGGAGAGAACAGGCTGGATGATTGTTTCACAAGGTGCCAAAAAGTGTTGATGCCTAAGTGTACATCTGTATGCTGCAAAGCCCCCATTGTCTTCAAGAAAAAGAGTGGAATCACTCTCCCCCCCCTTCCATACGTGTCTGTTTGACCTTTTTTGATCTTGACCTTCAAGGTACAATTGATTCGCATATCAACCGTTTTATCTGTAAAATGAAACACAGATATTGAGCATTGACTGTGTGCCATATGCCTATATAATTTAATTTAATCCTTATAAGAACTCTTCTAGGAAGAAATAGCATTTCCATTTCACAGATGAGTAAACTAAAGTCCTGAAAGGCTAAGTAACTAACCTTGGGTAGTAACTAACCCCAAGTTATGAACGGTGGAACCAGGCAGTGAAAAGCAAATTTAAATGCAGTTGGGTTTTTAAGAGAATGGGATATGTGGTGGGTTTACCTAATAAAAATTGCTTAAAATAGTAAATCCTAGGGGCATCTCTTTGTCTTTCAGATGCTTTGTTTAATGGACAATTATTCAGATGAAAATGCAGGATTTTGGTGTGCCAGATTGGTTGATTAACTTTTAATGCACAGGTTTGCTTCTGCGTAGAAAGGTAGGGTGCTTTGTAGATGTTTCAGAATATTTTCCTCTTTTATTTACTGCAGAATCTGAAATCCTCTGCAAAGCACTAGTCATTCAAGGTTTTCAGTGGGATTCGTATTCTTATTAATAATAAATAGCACTTACGTAACCCTTTTCATATTAATTCTGTTTAATTCTTACAGCGTCTCTATGAGGTGAATATTGTTCCCAGGTTACAAGTCGGGAAACAGGTCTGGGTTATTCAGACCTAAGAGATTCATGCCCAGATCACCTGGCTCTGAATCCTGGATCAACCCAGATCACTGGGAAGTGGAAGTATTTGGGAAGACTGATTAAAAAATCAAGCTGTTATCACTGATTAAAAATTGTTGTCTTGATTAGCAGACAGCAGAACCCTGAGAGAGTGGGGCATAGTACTGCTTAGTTTTGATGGTGGGGTTGGGAGTAAAAAGGGTTCAAAATGTGGATACTAGCAGTAAAGCCAAATTCGAGTGAACGAGTTGCTGTCGACTGTGACTCATGGCGATTCAAAGTAGACCTGTGCTCCACAGGGTTTTCAATGGCTGATTCTTTGGAAGTAGATCACCAGGCTTTCTTCCACAGGTCCCCCAGGTAGACTTGAACCTCCAACCTTTTGGTTAGCATCTGAGTGCATTAACTGTTGCACTACCTAGAGACCCCTAAGAATCAGGAAGTGGGGTGGGGGTGATTTTTTAAAGAGAAGGATATCAAAGTGGACATGGAGGAAAACTGAATACACGTATAACCTATTTCACTATTTTGCCAAGGGTTGACTTTGCTTTCTTGGGAATTTGCTACTGACAAATTTGGCTCTCACCATCTCAATTTTGCATGTGAACACTGGAGATCACTGTCTTCCTTACAGGAGAAATGGAAGTATTTGAATACAAAATGTTTTTCTAAGCTTCTCAGAGAAAATTGCTTACTGTATTTTATTTCCTTGATGAAGAGTATGCTATGAAAGTGGCAAGGGTGATCGAATATTCTTCCTATATTTGAATAACTTCAGAATAAATGGGAAGTGTTCAACAAAGAAACTGAATATTTAAAATGAAACTCTGTATAAACCCAGTGCCGTCGAGTCATTAAACTCCCTTTCAGAAATTGTTATATCATAGCTCTAGAATTACTACAGACATCGTTTGCTTAAAAAATAAATCTTTAATAGCTTTTGACATCCTAATAATGCAGTTATTAAGATTGCTTCAAAATCAGTGTTTTGAGATAAGCTAGACAGTAATCAATGGAAAGAAAGATCAGACATTATCACCCCATTCATTTGTTCATAATTTAATCAATTAACACTGAAACGACTTTTTTTTTGGTACTTTAAGTCAAAGTTTACCAGTCGAGTCAGTCTCTCATACAGAAATTTATATACACCTTGCTATATACTCCTAATTGCTCTCCCCCTAATGAGATAGCACACTCCTACCCTCCACTCTATTTTCATGTCCATTTGGCCAACTTCTGACCCCCCCATCCCCTCATTTCCCCTCCAGACAGGAGATGTGTCTACTTGATCCAAGAAGCTCACTCTTCACCAGTATTATTTTCTACCTCATAGTCTAGCCCAATCCCTGTCTCAGGAGTTGGCTTTGGGAATGGTTCCTGTCTTAGGCTAACGAAAGGTCTGGGGACCAAGTAGACACACCTCCAGGGTTCTTCTAGTCTCAGTCAAACGATTAAATCTTGTCTTTTTATGAGAATTGGGGATCCGTATCCCACTGCTGTTTTGCTCCCTCAGGGGTTCTCTATTGTGTTCCCTGTCAGGGCAGTCATCAGTTGTAGCCGGGCACTATCTAGTTCTTCTGGTCTCAGGATGATGTAGTCTCTGGTTTATGTGGTCCTTTCTGTCTCTTGGGCTCATAATTACCTTGTGTCTTTGGTGTTGTTCATTCTCCTTTGCTCCAGGTGGGTTGAGACCCATTGGTGCATCTTAGATGGCTGCTTGCTAGCGTTTAAGGCCTCAGATGCCACTCTCCAAAGTGGGGTGCAGAATGTTTTCTTAATAGATTTTATTATACCAATTGACTTAGATGTCCTCTGAAACCATGGTCCCCAAACCACCGCCCCTGCTATGCTGGCCTTTGAAGTGTTCAATTTCTTCAGGAAACTTCTTTGGTTTTAGTTTAGTCCAGTTGTGCTGACCTCACCTGTATTCTGTTGTCTTTCTCTTCACCTAAAATAATTCTTACCTACTATCTAATTAGGGAAAACCCCCTCTCTCTCCCTCCCTCCCTCCCCACTCTCGTAACCATCCAAGAATATTTTCTTCTCTGTTCAAACTATATCTATAGTTCTTATAATAGTGGTCTTAAACAATATTTGTCCTTTTGCAGCTGACTAATTTCACTCAGCATTAGGGAAAACCCCCTCTCTCTCCCTCCCTCCCTCCCCACTCTCGTAACCATCCAAGAATATTTTCTTCTCTGTTCAAACTATATCTATAGTTCTTATAATAGTGGTCTTAAACAATATTTGTCCTTTTGCAGCTGACTAATTTCACTCAGCATAATGCCTTCCAGATTCCTCCACGTTATGAAATGTTTCACGGATTCATCATTGTTCTTTATCGATGTGTGGTATTCTAGTTTGTGAATATACCATAATTTATCCATTCATCCATTGATGGGCACCTTGGCTGCTTCCATCTTTTTCGCTATTGTAAACAGTGCTGCAATGAACATGAGTGTGCATACATCTGTTCGTGTAAAGGCTCTTAATTCTCTAGGATATATTCCAAGGAGTGGGATTGCTGGATTGTATGGTAATTCTGTTTCTAGTTTTTTAAGGAAGTGCTCGATCGATTTCCAAAGCGGTTGTACAATTTTACATTCCCACCAGGAGTGTATAAGTGTTCCAGTTTCTCTACAACCTCTCCAAAATTTATTTTTTTGTGTTTTTTGTATTAATGCCAGCCTTGTTGGAGCTGTTTTTTTTTTTTTTAATGGCTAATGATTGTAAGCATTTCCTCATGTATCTGTTAGCTACCTGAATGTCTTCTTCAGTGAAGTGTCTGTTCATATCCTTTGACCATTTTTTAATTAGGTTATTTGTCTTTTTGTAGTTGAGTTTTTGCAGTATCATGTAGATTTTAGAGATCTGACGCTGATCAGAAATGTCATAGCTAAAAACGTTTTCCCAGTCTGTGGATAATCTTTTTAGTCTTTTGGTGAAGCCTTTGGATAGGCATAGGTGTTTGATTTTTAGGAGCTCCCAGTTATCTAGTTTCTTCTCTGCATTGTTAGTAACGTCTTGTATATGCCATGTATTAGAGCTCCTAACATTGTCCCTATTTTTTCTTCCATGATCTTTATTGTTCTAGATTTTATATTTAGGTCTTTGATCCATTTTGAGTTAGTTTTTGTGCTTGGTGTGAGGTGTGGGTCTTTTTTGTTTTTTTACAGATGGATATCCAGTTATGCCAGCACCATTTGTTAAAAAGACTGTCTTTTCCCCATTTAACTGACTTTAGGCTTTTGTCAAATATCAGCCGCTCATATGTGGATGGATTTATGTAAGACAGCTTCTAAATATGGCAACCATTTAGAAATGTACTGATTTGATTAACAAAAGTCAGTCTAAATTAGACATGAATAAACAGAAAGAATACAGGAAAGGGTTTGGAAATAAGCTTTAGAATGTTCTAATATAGCTAGGTGTCCATAATAAAAATCTTAACCTAATAGCACCTTACTCATTTCAAAGTATTTCTCAGTTGACATTGAAATGAGCAAGGGGTGATTGTAGTTCACACATCTGACATGAACTTTAAGTTTAAAACCAAACAAACCTGTAGAGTAGGAGTTTATCTGCATGGATAGCACAGCACCATTAGATTATATACATTTGTTATAAAAAAGAGTATTAATTGGGAAATATAAAACATTAAGAATGAACTCTAATTTTAAAGTCTTCAAATAAAAAAATTTTAAAAAAGTGCTGTTTTTCGTGAGAGAAGGTATGAAAGATTATTTCCATGGTTCATTATACCCATCTGGACAAGTGCCTCGGCAAATGTTACCTGACTCCCTGACTCATAAAGGGATATCCAATTCTAGGCCTGTCCTGGAAATTAAGATATAAGTTTTGATCTTTGCCAAAGAATCAGTTCTGGTTAATGGCAACCTTGGAGAGTTTGATATCTCTAAAAGTGATCCTTGATCAAGAAGACCCTAAAAAGACCAGGTTTGATTAAAGTATATCTGCACTGCAGGTCAGGATAAGTCCCATAATTCCAAACCAAGTTCCAGGAGTGCTTTGCCCCTAGTGTCCTCACCTAATATCTCTAAAATTGCATACACACACACATACAAATATAAAAGGAGCCCTGGTGGCACAATGGTTAAGCACTTGGCTGCTACCCAAAAGGTTGTTGGTTCAAACTCATCAGTGGCTCCGTGGGGGAAAAGACCTAGCAATCTGCTTCTATAAAGGTTGCAGCCAAGAAAACCCTAAGGGGCAGTTCTATTCTGTCACATCAGGTCACTATGAGTCAAAATTGACTCGACAGCACCTAAGAACAACAATACATACAAATATGGGTAATCCAAAAGGGTTTACAAAATAAATTTCGTTACGTGTGTGTACGCGCACGTGTGTGTTTGTGTGTATTTTGTACTTGTTGTTATTAGCTACCATCGAGTCAACTCTGACTCATGGTGACCTTACCTATAACAAAATGACACGTTGCCCTTCCTGCCCCATCTCCATGATTGTGGGTATGTTTCAGTTCATTGTTCTGGCTATTTTGTCAGTCCATCTCACTGAAGGCTTCCCTAGTTTTCACTGACCCCTACTTTGCACAACATGATGTCTATATATGTGTTTATACTGAGATGTTTCCATTTCATTCAAAGCCGCAAATATTTTTAGAACAAATGGATAGTAGACAGTCCCTGAGTGGCGCATATGGTCAAGTTCTCGA
This sequence comes from Loxodonta africana, assembly GCF_030014295.1. Lineage (NCBI taxonomy): Eukaryota > Metazoa > Chordata > Mammalia > Proboscidea > Elephantidae > Loxodonta > Loxodonta africana. Next base: position 167,852,139 of record NC_087345.1, on the reverse strand, counting down.
CAACAAACCAAAAGGTTGGCAGTTAGAACCCACTCAGAGGCACCTCTGAAGACGGGCCCGGCAATCTGCTTCCAAAAGGTCACACAGCCTTCAATACCCTATGGAGCAGTTCTACTGTGCACACATGGGGTCACATGAAGTCACTATGAGTCAGAAGCAACTCAATGGCAATGAACAGAGAAGAAAAATCAACCATTAGAGGCTCTTTTAAGAAGTCTGATGATAAAGGAAGGGAGAGAGAAGTAGCATTGTAGCAAAGCTTTTTTAGGTCAGTGGAGATCAGAACAAGGCGAAGCAGCCAATAGAGGAGGAAAAACTGACGATCATGTGCCATCTATCTTTGAAAAAAAAAAAAGAACACATCACCTACAATTTGGCCGTTCGTATCTGTGGGTTCTGCATCCGCAGATTCAATCAACTGTGGGTTGAAAATATTTGAGAAAAAAAAATGATTTGTAGGCATACCCTTCTGTAGCCTCCCACCATTTCACAGATCCTCGTTGCTGGAGCATTGTTCGCCTTGCATCTGATATATACCATGTAGTTAGGCCTACAATGGTTGTGTCTGTACTGAACATGAACAGGCTTTTTTTTCTCTGTCATTATTCCCTACACAATACAGGATAACAACTATTTATATAGCATTTACACTGTATTAATTATAAGTAATCTAGAGATGATTTAAAGTATACAGGACTATGTGCATAGGTTATATGAAAATACTACACCACTGTATAAAAGAGACTTGAGCATCTAGGGCTTTTGGTATCCAAAGGAGTGTCTTGGAACCAGTCTCCTGCAGTTACACAAGGATGGCTGTACATCTATCTATCTGTCTGTCCATCTGTCTATCGACATCATACGTTAAGCACAGAGTCATGCCCTGGTCTACTGGTTTTCCATAAATTTTCTCAGAGCAACCCAGGGAGGCACATGAACCTTCTCTTTGCTCCCATGGTACCTTTTCCAGCTCTGAGAACACTGAATTAGAATGTTTGCTTACACGTCTCCTTGAAGGCCAAGACCTTCGTTTATTCATTTTTGTGACCTCAGTGCCGTAGCACAGATGTATGCTCTATTTGGTGAATGAATAAATGACTAGATGAAAAGACAATAGAACAGTGGAGTGAGTGCAGAAGAAGGCAAGCTGCTGGGCACTGCTAGCCTGGGAAGCTAAAAGGCTAGTCTTCAGAGATGCTGGCAAAAAAAGGCTGAGAAAGAAATATGTAGACAGATTTTTAAATGGAGAGTTGAATGTAAATACAGACCAGTACAGTACAGTGCTGTTTAGCATAGTAAGTGGGCATATACTGAGAGTGTGTGTACATGTGCTTTGTGTGTGCATGTGTGTGTGTACCTGTGTCATTCTCCTGGAGAAGGGGAGGAGTTTATAAGACTCTTTATAACAGCAAGATACAAGGGGAGAATAAAGATGCTGCTGGGTACCATGAGAAAGTGTGATTGAGCCTAGGGGAGGAAAACTCAGTGTGGTTAAAAGCTTTTTTCCCATAATGTTTGACAATTCAAGAAGGGGAATAGAAACACCGCAAGAAGGGGATTATACACGGCTGAGAATTGGCAAGATGAAAAGAGCAAAAAGTCATGGAAGGAAGCAATTGTAGGGTAGTAACAGTTGTGTTGGTGAAATGTCTGGCTGTGGAAACCAGTCTAAGGAAATAGGTGGTTGTCATTGTTGTGTGCCATTGAGATGATTTTGACTCATAGTGACCCTGTATGACAGATTAGGACTGCCCCATAGGGTTTCTTTATAGGAGCAGATCACCAGGTCTTTCTCCCACAGAGCTGTAGGTGGGTTCAAACTGCTGACCTTTCCGTTAGTAGCTGAGCACTTAAGCATCACACCAGCAGGGCTCGTTAGGGAGACAGGAGACCAGAAAAATCAACTGAATTGGACCCAGATTTCCTTCCACCGTTTCTGACTGGTTCTTTTTTTTCCCTGAGAGGCCAAGGCTGGAGACTTCCAGCTGTGTGTCCTTTTCTAGAAGCAGCCGCCAGAGCCTTCTCAAATCCTCAGCTGATTAATTTTCAGGAGGTTTTGTATCCTAAAGAATCAGCTTTGATTGCAGAAACTGCTACCTGTAACCCACACCTCAGGCTACACAGAAGCAGAACAAATCTAGCAGCAAGAGGGAGACTGACCCGCAGGAAGTGCGTGGCCATGTGCTACCCCCGTCATCAAATCACTGTTGCCTGGATCTCATGATTAATCTGTGATCCCCAGGTTGCCTTTGGTGTGAATTAGAGAAAGCCTAGAGTCAGGAAATTTCTGGCTTCACTCAGGTGGGGGAAAAAACATAATGAATATAAAGTTCAAGTAAGGCTGCTCAGTTAAATCTATTATTGTTCCTACTGGAAAATGTACTGTCCATTTACTGCATTGGTACATCAAAGGAGATCACGAGAATCCAACATGGGTGCTTCACATGTACCGACATTAAATACACAACACGTTTGTCTAGGGGCAACACAACATTTCTGCACTTTGCACAGTTACTGTCAGATCATACAAGTATTTCTGAAAGTGAATATAAGAAACACCTCTATCTGACACTTTGGCCTAGGATACCACGGCCCACTTTTTTTCAAAATCTTTTTTTTTTTTTTTTCAGCCGGCGGTAACCTGACTTTAAGTCCCTTGATACCACTATTGGTACTTCACCAGTGTCTGAGAGGCAGAATGGATATGATCAGAGGCCAGACGTTTTTCATTAACAACCTTCAATGTCTTATTTCTTTTTTCCTCTTTAATTTTTATTCATATTTTTCTTTAAGTTTTTTTTGTCATATTAATATCAGGATTGTTCTCAATGAACAGGTATCTATTTAAACCAATAAAAACCAAAGCCAGTACCGTCGAGTCGATTCTGACTCATAGCGACCCTATAGGACAGAGTAGAACTGCCCCATGGAGTTTCCAAGGAGCGCCTGGTGGATTCAAACTACTGCCCCTTTGGTTAGCAGCTGTAGCACTTAACCACTATGCTACCAGGGTTTCCAAGTATCTATTTATCCTATATTAATTACCCACACATGGGATCATTGTGAGTTGGAGTCAACCTGATGCAAACTGGCTTTGGAGGCCTTGGATGGTACCAATGGCTAAAGTGCTCAGCTGCTAACCAAAAAGCTAGAGATTTGAATTCACCCAGAGACACCTCAGAAGAAAAGCTTGGTGATCAACTTCAGCAAAAGTCAGTCACTGAAAACCCTGTGGAGCCCGGTTCTACTCTGACACACATGGGGTGGCCATAAGTCAGAATCAACTCAAAGACAACTTTTTTCTTTCTTTCTTAATATTACCCATATGTGTTCAGTACTATTAGGTTCTGCAATGAACAGACAAGTAGATCAAATGGTTCTTGCCTTCAAGTGCGCAATATTTATCTGTCACATTGAACAACCTGAAAGAAAACTTAATAACTGACATTTATGCAGATTTACAGTTAAGTGCTTTCTCACACAGTCTCTTATTTCTTTCCTTCCAACAATCCAGTGGGGAGTTCATGATAGAGCCCGATTAAATGCAATTGTTTGTGTTCTGAATCCTTTAATCTTTTTAGTACCATAGGTATATTAAAAAAAAAAAAAGTTGATACAATTTTAAGAGGCTCTACTCTGGATTTATCACTTACTGCCTGTTAAACATGGGCACACAAGTCCTGCTTCCTTGTCTGTAAAACGAGAACAATAAGCCCAGCCCTAAGATTTGTTAGTTTTTTTGTAGGATATTTGTGAGGACTAAATAAAATAGCGTACAGAAAACCATTCTCAAAGTCACAGCAAAAACGTGAAATGTTATTTTACATTGTGGTTTTCTTGATTTATATGGAGGGGAAACTGAACATTTCTTTACAACTAAGAAATAAAATTGAAACTTGCCAAGTACTTTCCCCAGGAAATCTCTACACCATTTTCTCAGACCTGGAATAGAAGGGGACCAATTTTTCTTCTTTGTGATCTCATACTATACCAGAAATAGTAGACTTGCTTGGTGGCAGGTATGGTGACTTTCTGCTAAAATGCCACTGGCACAAAATACATTGCAGTATACATACTAAACACTTCTGACATTCAAGGGTCAGGGAATATTCAGGATTCTCCTCCTCCTCCTCTCCTTTTTCTTTTCCTCCTCCTCCAGTGGCTTTGCCAGCCATTATTCCTGAAGTATAATTGGCTCTCGTTTGTACCCCACTACTAAGGATTTTGTGAAATTGTTGATATAATTAGTTGATTTTACACAATAGTCCCTTTCTTAGCTAACTCTAAAGTAGTCACACAATGATTTTTATGCCTAAAAACCGGACAAAATGTTTCTTTCTGGTAATCTCAAATAGTTGAGAAGTGCCCACTTACCTATGAATCAGTCATAATTATTGTCAGAAAAATCCTCTATGGGTAGTAGATTTTTCTGGGCAACAATTTTGGATCCCTGTTATAATGAGGCTATTGACCATGATAATAATTAAAGTGTACATATCGGTGGGCTTTACTGTAGTTACATTCACACCATACAGTCTCTCACTGTGCGGATGGTGGTTCTAATGTCACCTCGGTTTTCAACTTTGCTGTGCTGCCTGCCAAAGAATGAGGATTACAAAGCCTTTAATTGTGCTCATTCAAAACCTGTACATAGACCAAGAGGCAGTTATTCCAACAGAATAACAAGGGGATACTGCGTGGTTTAAAGTCAGAAAAGGTGTGCGTCAGGGTTGCATCCTTTCACCACACTTAGTCTGTATGCTGAGCAAATAACCTGAGAAGCTGGACTATATGAAAAAGAATGCAGCATCAGGATTGGAGGAAGATTCACTAACAACCTGCAATATGCAGATGACACAACCTTACTTGCTGAAAGTGAAGAGGACTTGAAGCATTTACTGATGAAGATCAAAGACCACAGCCTTCAGTATGGATCACACCTCAACATAAAGAAAACAAAAATCTCATGACTGGACCAATAAGTAACATCATGATAAAAGGAGAAAAGACTGAGGTTGTCAAGGATTTCATTTTTCTTGGATCAACAATCAATGCCCATGGAAGCAGCAGTCGAGAAAGCAAAGGATGTGTATTACATTGGGCAAAAGACCTCTTTAAAGTATTTAAAAGCAAAGATGTCACCTTGAGGACTAAGATGTGCCTGATCCAAGCCATGAGATTTTCTATCACCTCATATGCATAGGAAGTTGAACAATGAATAAAGAAGACTCAAGAAGAATTGATGCCTTTGAATTATGGTGTTGGCAAAGAATATTAATTACACCATAGACTGCCAAAAGAATGAACACATTTGTCTTGGAAGGAGTACAACCAGAGTGCTCCCTGGAAGCAAGGATGGCAAGACTTTGTCTCATATACTTTGGACATGTTATCAGGAGGGATCAGTCCCTGGAGAGGGACATCATGCTTGGTAAGGTAGAAGGTCAATGAAAGAAGAGGAAGACCCTCGACGAGATGGATTGACACAGTGGTTGCAACAAAGGGCTCAAACATAGCAAAGATTATGAGGATGGCACAGGACCAGGCAGTGTTTTGTCCTATTGTACGTAGGGTCGCAATGAGGGGGAACCGACTTGATGCCACCTAAGAACAACAACAAACGTTGCCTGGGTCTGCCTGATGCAGGTGCTTTCAGTAGTTAGTCTAGGACTTGGATGGTAGTTGATATTCTAGTTCAGGACTTGAAGCCTTTGCTTTGATTCTTTGGGTGTTTCTGTACATGCTCAGTTCCGGAGTAAGTCTGGGACTTACTCAGTTCATGTAACGAATTGGAGATCCCTTCTCTGCTTTTGTTGTCTCCAGGGTTACTCAAGCACTCCCTGGCTTTTAGGGGCCCCTTTTCTTTGTCCATCTGGCCAGAGAGTTAGGTATCCTGTCTTCTTTCAAGTTTTTAAATGCCTTGGTAGCAGCTCCTCAGGTTGGCTTCAGGGCAGGGATGAGAGTAAAAAAGAAAGAAAAACGAAAACTTGGGGGATTTTTGTAACGAATGCTGGCATTCAAGGGCCCCTCCTTCCAGTCCTCTGGTTAGAACTAGAGGGTTTCTCCCTGGGTTTTTGCTGCACAGCTCTGCCATTTGTCCCACCTTCTGGCCAAAGCCAGAAGGAGACAAAGGAGTGAAACCAAACAGGGACACTCTTCTGCTATGGGTCATAACTCAAGTTTTGATTTCAGTCCCTAATCCACCTGATACTGTTTTCAGGTAGTTGCTTTTTGTAACCCGTCCAGAGTTTTTACTTAAAATCAGTGGGAGAGATAAATTGAAGTTGGCCTGCTCCATCCTGGTGGGCACCAGAAATTCAGAATCTCTAAGAACACACGCGGAGACTAGCCAAATAGAGTAGGAAGTTTAACTGAGGCTCAACAACCTAGGCCCCAGCCCAGCTGCTCTGGTAACAGCCTGCTTCTCAATGCTAATTACATAAAGTTAGAAAAGCCATGTGAAAAAGGAAGTGAGAAGTAACTGGGGAGCAGAGCCTGTGTAGTTTGTTTAGTACCATCTTGAGGGAAGGTCTGAGGAGGAATTTGGGACTGATCTGTGACAGAGACTGAGGTCACAGGGGAAAAATTTGAGGGAGCTTCTGTTGTTGTTGGGTACCATTGAGTCAATCCTGACTCAGAGTAGAACTGCCCCATAGGGTTTCCAAGGAGCGTCTGGTGGATTTGAACTGCCAACATTTTAGTTAGCAGACAAGCTTTTAACCACTGCACCACCAGGGCTTCTAGGATTCTAGGAATTGCCAAAGTGTTCCCTCTTCCAGTGGCCTGGGGATCATGCCCACATAAAGTGGTTATATTTCCATATCCTGTTCCATTTGTCAGCATTGCTGCTAGGAGTAACCCTGAACTGGAAAAAGGCAGAAGCCCATTTACCTGCTGCCTTAGGTCTTTTTTAGGTCAGTTTGCCTTGGATACAAGCACCAGGCAGTCTGCTGCTTGTATCTCTTCCTGCCTTCGGGGTTGGGTCATGTGCAGAGGGTACTGAAACGAGACTCACCAGCAATTATAATCTGAGTCTAATTACCTATAAATAAGATTATTTTTATATTTCAATATAAAGTCCCAGTGACAGTTTTTTTGTTGTTTATTGTTTGTTTGTTTTTTTTAATCATTTACCATGCATGAAGTTTTGCCCTAATTTTAAAAAAATTAAAGGTGAAAGTCTTTTTTTTGTGACTACCAGTTATCCTCTGGTAATTAGGGTTTAGGATGTAAGTGATTCAATTGAATTATTTAGGATTTTTCCACTGTTAATCTTACTGTTTTCAGTCTCAGTTTTTTATCTGCATTTGCATGTGAAGCCCCATTCATGGTATTTCTTGGGTGTAGATTTTAATGCCATGAAGTCAATGTTCTGCAAGGCTTATAGGAAGAGGAGCCTTTTCTTCCACTGTTTTTTCAAGTTTGCATCCCTCTCTGTTCTCGTCTCAGTCATCTAGTGTTGCTATAACAGAAATACCACAAGTGTATGGTTTAAACAAAGGGAAATTTATTCTCTCACAGTCCAGTAGGCTCAATGTCCTAATTCACGGAGCTGGCTCCAGGGGAAGGCTTTCTCTCTCTGTTGGCTCTGAAGGAAGGTCCTTGTCGTCAGTCTTCCCTTGGTCTGGGAGCATCTCAGTGCAGAAACCTCAGGTCCAAAGGATGTGCTCTGCTCCTGGTGCTGCTTTCTTGGTGGTATGAGGCTCCCATCCTCTGCATGCTTCCCTTTCTTTTTATCTCTTGTAAGATAAAAGGTGGTGCAGGCCACACACCAGGGAAACTCCTTTTACATTGGATCAGGGATGTGGCAATCATGGCCTAACCAAGTTGACACATAAATTTTTGAGGGGATATAATTTGATCCATGACAGTCTTCCAGCTCTACCTTTGGCTCTGGTGTTTAATTTATATCCCATACAGAGCTTAATATTCATGTTATTATTGCACTACAGAGAAAAAAGCCCCAGACAAAACCAGTATCTTAACAGGGTTCGGGCAGCAGCCTCTGACAGGTCCCCTGAGCAGTCTCCTTCACCCGGGCCACAAGCCCTACAGGGTGATGAAGACACAATGAATATGTAAAGACCCATTGCTTCTTAATCTATAGAAGAATTAATCTTTTCTACCTGTCATTTCGCTTTCTACTTTTCTGAAATCTTTATGAAATCCAAATTTACATATCCTTCCCTATATGGAAAAAAATAAACACACAAACCCCATCACACTTAACAACAACACTTCAGATTAATGTACAAGTAAAAATAGACAGTGTAGAAAGTATCATATCTTCCAAGGAAGGTTTTATTTAGCAAAATTATTTCTGGCAGGCAGAGAACCCAGGGTAACACATTTAAAGGATTCAGTGATGAGAAATTCTTGAATAACCAGACACAAGATCATTCTCTCTCTGTCCAAAGCTTAATGTCACCTTACATGTGCATATTTTTATTCAGCCAATTTGCACATCAAATCAAAACTGAAATGTTTAGACTAAAATATCCAAGAGTGTCCATTTTGATTTGCACTCCAGGCAGGAAGACACCATGTTTCTGAAGGAGTTCTGAAACCTCTCCATGACCCAAGGGCACCGAGAGAATTCAGAAGCCAGCCAGAACAGAATGGCACTGATTTTTCAAGGAAGACTCAGCTGACAGGCAACTTACAGGCTTAGAGCACAGAGGTGACAGAACTGGATTTATCATGACCGGTCTCTGGTAAGTCAGTAAAGGCAATAGGATCATCTATGATCAATATTAATGCAAAACTGTGACATCCTGAGTCAGAGCAGACTACAGGGACAAGTACAAGGTAGAATATTCAGAAGAGCGTATGGTCAGCATTTTCAGCTTCTCCCTAAAAGGAGCCACAAAGTGTTTTTTCATTTTTATTTTTTATTGCTTGCATGTAGCTCACTCTCTATAAACGTGTGTGAAGTGGGCTGTAGGTGGAGGTGCTGGGAGGCAGGAAGCCCCTGACTTGTCCTGAAGCCAGCAGTCAGCTCTATCAGGCATGTTTGAAGAGCCAGCAGGACAGCCTGTCAGGAGGCTGTTTGCATAAGGGACTGAGGAGTGTACTGGGAGCAAGCTTACCCTAAGGGAAAAAGGAGTCGTGACAAGCTTGACCTAGAAACAAAGCCTTAGCCATTGGAGGGGAGCACAGAGCAGAACCTGTCACTCAAATGTGTCCCTTGACCTTGACTGAGTCCAAGGGGAAGATAGGAAACTCTAAGTAAAAGCAACAAAATAGCTGTTACATCAGACGCTAAGAGTTCCTGTGTGGGCAGCATAAATTTGATGTCCTTTAACCATATTCAAGGAGCCCTGGTGGTACAATTGTTAAGCACTTGGCTGCTAACTGAAAGGTTGGTGGTTCATACCTACCTAGTGGCTCTATGGGAGAAAGGCCTGGTGATCTGCTCCCATAAGGACTACAGGCTAGAAAACCCCATGGGGCGGTTCTACCGTGTCACATAGGGTTACTATGAGTCAGAATCCACTGGATGGCAACTAAGCAACACAAGGAGACTGAGGTGCTTGGTCTGTCTTAGACCACTACACAGTTCAGGCCACTCAAGGACCCCTAGGCATCTGTGGTGGTCCAGCTGTGAGGTGGCACAAAAATGAGATGCCGGGAGGCAGAGATGCTAGCTCAGAGATGATCTGATCATCAGAGTGTCTGGAGAAGGCTGGATAGAGGTTCCAAAGGGATGCCACGAAGGGCTCCCTGGGACAATGGGGATTGCTACTGACGATGAGGCTCTCTTGGAATATATATTTATTTATTACTTTCTTCTCTTACTTACATACTTTTGACACATTATGGTCATATACCTTACATCTAGGAAGCATTAGGCTATCCAGTAGATCTATCTCCTAAGTTTCTAGGAGGGGAGTAAGGACAAGAACAATGTGACTGGTTCCCAGTTGGTAACTCAGGGCTCGCAAGCTCTAAGTCCCTCTGTGCTATCTGCTCTGTCTCCTCTTTGTGGAGGTCTGGCCAGGATAGTTTCCTGGGTCCTGTGGCTGGAGGTACAAGGGTGAGGAATCTACAAACAACAGGAAAAAAAAAAAAGGAAGAAAAAATGTGGATAGAGGAGGTAAGGTCGGGGCTGGAGTTAACACTCTAGAACAGAATGGTCAGTTCAAGGTACCCACACCAAGCAGAAATAGAGACATGGAAGCAAAAATGGGGCAGAGAAACCAGGGCAAGGGAGCCATCCTGGAGATGTCCCATTCTGGTCTTAGGTGGGCCCAGTGCATTTAAATGGCGTGAAACAAAATCAACAGATCGTAGGATGTTTTTAAAACATTATGTCAAAACACATATTTAAGGTTAGTTTCTTATTACTCAATTAGTAGGAAAGTGGTCCTTCTTATGTTTTCCACTCTACTGAGAAAACACCGTGGAGTGGGACAAAGAAGATGGGTGGCAGCTTACGGCTTGGGGCTGGGTCACCAGGAGATTGTGCCACCCCAACTTCCATTTCCTACTCCAGGTAACCCCATTTGTTGTCAGAATAGAACTGCTCCGTAGAGTTTTCAGTGGCTGATTTTTCAGAAGTAGATAGTCAGGCCTTTCTTCCAAGACACCTCTGGGTGGGCCCAAACCACCAACCTTTCAGTTAGCAGCTGAATGCTTAACTTTGTGCCACGCAGGGACTCCTCTGCCATCAGATACTACATATTATTAGGAGATACCTGGGGCAACAGATTCTACCTATCCCCCTTTTCAGAGAGAAGTCCTTTAAAGACAAAGAAAAGAAGAATGGTGGAAAAGGGGTGGCAGCAAATCAGCTAGGTTAGTGTCTTAAGAAGGAGATACTCTCTCCTTCTTGGGAGGGAGACTGGGTGCTGGCAGTTTATTGGGAGTGCTCTCAGGATCAACACCTATGGGAAAGTAAAGAAAGTCATAAAAAAAGTAAGAAAGGGAGGATCTGACCTCGATGCAGTCATGTAACCACTGTAACGTAATGGCAGCAAAGGTCTCAGCTGATCCCACAGAGAACTCTGGAGCTGGGATGACCCCTCAGAGTTGCCCTTCCATTAGGCAAGAGGGCTGGATTCTCCTCTTCCCCTCTGACCAGTTATTAGATGAGGACCATCGCCTGGGGTGGGGCGTGGTCTTAGGCCAGGCAGCTGTCTTCAACAACATTCCCAGCTCCTTAGTCCCAAAAGAGGCGTCTAGTGACACACCATAACATCCATTACATTCAGCATTAGACACTGACCAGGTTACCCACTAAACAACCAGCTGAGGACCCATGAGAAGATGACAAGCCCCCAGATGACAAATACTCAATTAAAAAGAAATTAGCCTGACCGTAAAAGAGTGAATCCTACGAAACACATGCATGGTGAGGGGTATGGGGTGGGGGGTGGTTAGTAAGGGAATTGAGAAATAGAATATGGCTCCAAAATACTTGGCTTGAGCAACTGCGTGAATGATAGTTTCATTCACTGAGAGGGGGAAGACTGGAAACAGAGAAAGTTTTGAGTGGCAGCTGTAGGTTGTGAATCAAGAACTTATTTTCTGATTCTTTCTCTTCCTCCTTTCTCTCACCGTTTCCATCTGCATGCCTACACATACTTCCACAGCAGGGAGATATCAAATAAATGTAGTACAACAAATATATTAATAATATAAAACCAATGATGATAATGATAATGATAATACTAACTTTTACCAAGAGGTTACCATATAGACCAGGGATTATGCTAGTTGTTCTATATACACTATCACATTTGATACCTCCTGTAATCCCAAGGAAGGCACCCTGGTGGTGCAGTGCTTAAGCCCTCAGCTGCTAGTTGAAAAGTCGGTGGTTCAAACCCACCAGCTGCTTCTTGGGAGAAAGATGTGGCAGTCTGCTTTCAGGAAGGACAGCCTTGGAAATGCTATGGGGCAGTTCTACTCTGTCCTGTAGGGTTGCTATAAGTTTGAATGACTTCACGGCAACAGGTTTGGTGTTTTGTTTTTGGTATAATCCCAAGAGGTTACGCCCATTTTTTATTTGAGGAAACTGAAGCCTACAGAGTAACTTTCTCCAAGTCCCATTCTCTATCTTTCTGGCTAGTATCTGTTGGGATTTAAACCCTGGCATCCTGACTCAAAACTGACACTTTATTTTTCCCACATTCTGGGAATTTAAGCTTTTTGATATGTTAAATTTCATCGCTGTCTGTTGTCATGACACATTCAAATATTTCTCTGAAGAGAAACTTAATTCCTTCACATTGTCATATGGTAGTTTCAGTTAATACTTCTTCACCATCTGCCATATGACTAATTTAGCACCAATGGATCAAAGTCTGAAAATATTTTGTATCAACAGAAGCCTCCTAGCTGATCAAACATGCTGAAACTGAGCCTAGAATACAGATCATGATAAATTGTCAAATCCGTAATGTTTGATGTTTTTTCAAGTGGATTTCTGCATGTGGTTTCTATTAATGTTAGAGGAGTTAGAGGCATCAATTTTCTCTGATAGCAAGCCTTGTAATTTGATAACAAGGCTGAGTCTATGTATGCCAAGAAACTGAATATTTGCATTTGTGGATTATCGGTAATGGTCATTACCCCTTCATTATTACAAGGAAAGTCCTGCAACCCATGAGTGGCCACCTGGGTGGGTGGGGACAGGGGTATCTTGTCTGCCTGAGTGTAGGCAGTGGGGACCAGCTTCTAGCAGAGCTTCTCTGTGCACAGTGGGCAGCCCAGGTCTCCCTGCACCACCAGAGTGTGGGCCCAGCAGAGCCCAAGTCAAGGAACGCCATGGCTAGGCACCAGGCACTGTGCTGGGGGATCTACACGCAGTGTCTCTGACTTTCACTCCAGACTCTGCAGAGGATGAAACCCAGACCACGTAGTCAGTGTCTCTCCTGACCACCCCTATCATTCTGGAGCTCACCTTTAGGGCACACAATGACTAAAGCGACACTTTGGCAAAGCCACAGAAACCAGTTTCAGAATCACAGCTGAGGGGCTCTTCTGTGGCCAAAATGGTTCATTTCTGGTTTTCCCCACTATAATTTCTGTAATATATACAGTTATGCCTTACTTCTTCAGAGCCTACCTCCTTAACTGACGTTTTCTTGTTCCTTTCCACATCACTTTATACAATTTACTATTATAATTTCTATTTTTTATTGTTAAAAATGAATGGTTCTTCTCCAGTACAAATGGATCATTTTACGTAAGAAAAAGACCATAAGTTAGGTCACAAAACAAGTCTCATTGCATTTGTAGTTACTGAAATCATACAAAATATGACCCTTTAACAACTTGAAATATGCAGGTGACAAAACCTTGCTGAAGGCCATGAGGACTTGAAACACTTACTGACGAAGATCAAAGACCACAGCGTTCAGTACAGATTACCACCTCAACATAAAGAAAACAAAAATCCTTGTCACTGAACCAATAAGCAACATCATGATAAAAGGAGGAAAGATTGAAGTTGTCAAGGATTTCATTTTACTTGCATCCACAATCTATGCCCATGGAAGCAGCAGTCAAGAAATCAAATGACGTATTGCATTGGGCAAATCTGTGGCAAAAGATCTCTTTAAAGTATTGAAAAGCAAAGATGTCACTTTGAGAACTAAAGTGCCCCTGACTCAAGTCATGGTATTTTCAATCATCTCATATGCATGCAACAGCTGAACAGTAAGGAAGACCAAAGAAGATTTGATGCCTTTGAATTATGATGTTGGCAAAGAATATTGAGTATACCATGGACCACCAGAAGAACAAACAAATATGTCTTAGAAAAAGTACAGCCAGAGTTCTCCTTAGAAGCGAGCATGGAGAGACTTAGTCTCATGTACTTTGGGCATGTATCGGGGGGACCATTCCCAGGAGAAGGACATCATACACTTGATAAAGCAGAGGGTCAGCAAAAACGAGGTAGACCTTCAGTGAGGTAGGTTGACACAGTGGCTCCAACAATGGGCTCAAGCATAACAATGATTGTGAGGGTGGTGCAGGACTGGGCAGTGTTTTGTTCTGTTGTACATGGGGTCACTAAGAGTCAGAAATGATTTGACAGCACCTAACAACAATGGAGCCCTGGTAGCACAGTGGTTAAGAACTCAACTGCTAACCAAAAAGTTGGCAGTTCAAATCCACCAGTCGCTCCTATAAGGGTGTCCATAGAGGACAGTTCTACTCTGTCTTATAGGGTGGCTATGAGTCGGAGTCAACTCAATGGCAATGGGTAACAACAACAACAATGATCCGTATCTCACATCATACACAAAAATCAATTCAAAATGGGTCAATGACCTAAATGTAAGACTAAAACCGTAGAAATCTTAGAGCAAAACATAGGGGTAACGCTTTGGGAGGTAGTTTTTGAAAATGGATTATTAGATATGACACCAAAAGCACAAGCAACAAAAGACAAAATAGATAAAATTGGCTTCATCAAAATTAAAAGCTTTTGTCTATCGAAGGATTTTACTAAGGAAGTCAAGAGGCAAACTACAGGACAGGAGAAAATATTTGTTAACTCTATACCTGATTAGGTTTTAATTTCTAGAATATATAAGGAACTTATATAGCTCGACAACAAAAAGAAAAACAGCCCAATGAATAAATAGGCAAATGACTTAAATAGACATTTCTCTAAAGAAGGTATGTGAATGGACCACAGACACATGAAAAGGTGCTCAATCTCACCGGTCATCAGGGAAATAAAAATCAAAACCACAATGAAATACTGCTTCACACCCACTAGCATGACTATTATTAGATAAACAGAAAATAAGTGTTGGCAATGATATGGAGTAATAGGAACGCTTGTCCATTGCTAGTGTTGTTGTTGCTGTTAAGTGCCGTCAAGTCCGTTCTGACTCGTCCTGATCCTGTGTACAACAGAACGAAACACTGCCTGGTCCTGTGCCATCCTCACAACTGGTGTTATGCTTGAGCCGGTTGTTGCAGCCACTGTGTCAGTCTATCTTGTTGAGGGTCTTCCTCTTTTTCTCTGACCTTCGACTTTACCTAGCATGATGTCCTTCTCTGGGGCCTGACCCCTACTGATAACATGTCTAAAATATGTGAGGTGTAGTCTCACCATCCTTGCTCCTAAGGAGCACTCTGGTTGTTCTTCTTGCTAGTAAGAATATAAAATAGGGCAGCCTCTGTGGAAAACAGTTTGGCGTACTTTAAAATGATAAACTCAAAATTGCCATATGACCCAACAATTCCATTCCTAGGTATACACCCAAAAGAGTGTAAAAAAAAAAAAAAAAGCAGGGACTAAATCAGATACTTGTATACTAACTTTCATTGCAGCATTATTTAAAATAGCTAAAAGGTATAAGCAACCCTAGTATTCGTCAACACATGAATGGATAAACAAAATGTTGTGCATACATAGAGTCTTAGTCATCTAGTTCTGCTATAACAGAAATACCACAAGTGGATGGCTTTAACAAAGAGAAATTTATTTTCTCATTTTAGTAGACTAGAAGTCCAAATTCAGGTGTCAGCTCCAGGGGAAGGCTTTCTGTCTCTGGAGGAAGGTCCTTCTTGTCAGTCTTCCCCTGGACTAGGAGCTTCTCTGCTCAGGAACCCGGGGTCCAAAGGACACGCTCTGCTTCTGTTACTTCTTTCTTGGTAGTGTGAGTTCCCCAGCTCTCTGCTTGCTTCCCTTTCCTTTCCTCTCTTATAGGGTCGCTATGAGTCGGAATTGACTCGACGGCAATGGGCTTTTTTTTTTTTTTCTTCTGAGATGAAAGGTGATGCAGGCCACACCCCAGGGAAACTTCCCTTACATTGGATCAGGGATGTGACCTGAACAAGGGTGTTACATCCCACCCTAATCCTCTTTAACCATAGGAAGAGATTATGATTTATAACACATAGGAAAATCACAAAATGGAGGACAACCATATAATACTGGGAATCATAGCCCAATCAAGTTGACACATATTTTGGGGGGACACAATTCAATCCACGACACATACAATGGGATATTATTCAGCCACAAAGAGAAATGATTTCTGATACATGGTATGATATGGATGAACCTTGAAAGCATCATGCAAGGTGAAATAAGTCAGACCCAGAAGGACACTGTATGATTACATTTATATGAAGCATCTAAAATGGGAAATGCATAGAGATAAAAGTTTATCAGTAGTTACCAGGAGAAGGGGAGGGGCAGGTGGGGAGTTATTGCTTAAGGGGCACTGGCTTTCTGTCTGGGATGCCAAAACAATTTTTTTTTTTTTTGAAAATAGGTAGTAGTAACAGTTGCACAGGATGGTAAATGTGACTAATGGAATTAATTGTGCACTTAAAACTTGCTGAAACAGCAACATTTTTGTGATGTATAAAAAAAATTTTTTTTTATATCTTACCATAATAATTAAAAAAATGGACATTGTAAGAAATCGAGGTACTATACCAAAATAAAAATAAATCATCTTAGTCACACTACTCAGAAATAATGATGGCTGAAGTTTTGTATTTCCTTCAAATTGCATATGCAGAATTAGATTAATTTGTAGTACTATTTTTA
Organism: Loxodonta africana; assembly: GCF_030014295.1. Taxonomy (NCBI): domain Eukaryota; kingdom Metazoa; phylum Chordata; class Mammalia; order Proboscidea; family Elephantidae; genus Loxodonta; species Loxodonta africana. Next base: position 167,835,611 of record NC_087345.1, on the reverse strand, counting down.
CCCTATTTTAAAACTTAATAGAAGACCATGAGAACTTTTCCATTTTGTTATCTATTTGTCAAAGCAAAAAATATTTATAATGTTCTAAGATATTGCTATATCATAATAATTCCTCTGATGTTTGACATCTAATTTGTACAAACCAAAAACCGAACCCATTGCTGTCGAGTCGATTCTGACTCAAAGCAACCTATAGGACAGCGTAGAACTGTCCCTTATGGTTTCCAAGCAGTACCTGGTAGATTCGAACTGCTGACCTTTTGGTTAGCAGCCACAGCCCTTAACCACTATGCCACCAGGGTTCCCTAAATTTGTACAAGGGGAGATTAGACTGTCGTAACAGTTATACCAAAAATAATTTTCATTCATCTCAAATCCAAAGTAGGCACCTCTCCTCCATTAGGTGATTCAGAGACTCAAGCTCCTTCCATAACTGTGTTTCCACCATGCTGTAGAACCTTGCCACCAGGTTTACCCACCCACCCACGGGCAGAAAGCAAAACAGAATTTGGAGGAAGTGCACTTGCTTCTTTGTTTGTAATGTTATTGTTACTTTGAAATCATCTCAAACTTGTAAAAAAAGTTGCAAGAAAAAAATTTTCTAATTCATGAAACATTTGAAACTAAGTTGTTTACATGATGCCCCCCCATGCTTTAGTGTATATTTCCGGCAAGCAAGGATATCCTGTTACATAATTGCAATATCACCATCAAATTCAGGAAATTAACATTGATGCATTTCTACCATCTATTCTTCAAACCCCATTCTAGTTTCACCAATTCCCAATAATGTCCTTTATATAAAAGGATGCAATCCAGGATATGTTGCATTTACTTATGCACTTTATTATGTCACTTTAGTCTCCTTGAGTCCAGGTGGCTTAGTGGTTAAAGCGCTTGGCTGCCACCTGAAATGTCATCGGTTTGAATCTACTAGGCGCTCCAAGGGACAAAGATGGGGCAGTCTGTTTCCCTTAAGACTTACAGCCTTGGAAACCCTTTGGGGCAACTCTACTGTGTCCTGTAGAGTCATTATGAGTTGGCATTGATTTGACAGCAGTGGGTTTGGGTTTTATTGTTTATTTATTTTAGTCTCCTTAAATCTAGAACAGTTTCTCAGTATTTCCTTGCCTTTTAAAACCTTAGCACTTTTGAAGATTGCAGGTCAGATCCGTTACTTTGTAGAGTGTTCCTCATGAATTTCTTTGATGTTCCCTTGCAATTAGATTCCGATTATGCAGGTTTTGTCAAGGATATCAGAGGTGACATTGTGTTCTTCTCATTACATCCTATCAGATGGAACTTTATTTGGATCTATCCCATTACTGATGACATTTACTTTGATCATTTGATTAAAATTGAGCCTGTCAGGATTCTCCACGATAGAAGTGAAGTTATTCTTTTACCTGCTGTCATTAGTAAATATTTTGTGGAGAAGGGCTTTGTGTTATCCCTTTCTTCCATCAAAATTTCAATTTACTTATCATTAATTTAAGTTAGTAGGAACTCATAGATTCCTATTCTATTCCACAGATTATAATCTATTCCTATCATTTATTTTAATGCTCAAATCATCCCATATTCGGCCAATGGGAGTCTCTTTAAGGTGGCTTCTGTGTCCTTTTGACTTATCCCCAATATTCTGTGAGCACTTTCTAACTTTCTGGTACAACAAGATATTCTAGGCCCATCTTATACTTTCTTGCCCCAGCTCTGGAATTAGCTGTTTCTCCAAAGAGTACTAGTTTCTTTCAGTGGAGATTGGTATTTAGAAACCAAGGTCTGGGTCCTAGGTGTGCTCATTGCCTTTGTGATATTAATGCTCCCAAGGCCTCACAGTAGGTCAAAGTAGTGGAAAGAAATTTTAAATGTACATATATGTGTGTGTGTGTGTGTAGTTCACATCAATATCTATATAACTATTTATATTGAAAACATCAAAAAAAATCAAAGATTTTATATATTTATTTGATCTATCATTGCTTTAGAATTTATAGTTTTCCATTATTTTCATGTCAGAAAGCCCTTGCCCATCAACCCAGTTATTCGTTTATATTTTCTTCTAGTTTTCTAGTGAGCTTCTCATCTAGAATTTATTCAGGGTATGAGGTAAAACTCTAGCTTGTTTAATTTTCAAATAAGTAGTCAATCTCCTATATTATTTCTGGACTAATACATCCCTTCCCCATTTATAATATCATGCTATGAAACATAGTCTCATTTATTACACACTAGGGTATTAGGGCTGTCCTTTCTGTCTGTTGATTCTTTTGCCATTGCCATCCAGTTTTCATTATTATAGCATTATGATATATTTTAATGTCTCTTAGGGTAATTTCTCTATACCAGAAATCTTATATGTCAATGGACCAATGTTTTGCTGCTTGCAGGACGTTTGGAAGCACTGTCAAATGACCGAGGAAGCTGTTTGGAGTTGAGGACTCTGGGTCATTCCCAATTTTGTTACACATATAGTTGTCTGCTTTGCTTGTCCTGGATTCTTGAGAGGGGAGAGTAAATGCCCTCTATAACAGGTTGAAAACAGGTATGTTGGTGGCACCTTATTAATTGGACAGCTCACCAGATCATCTGCAGGGGTGTATACAACAAGCAGGACAGGTAGGTTTTTGGCCCTTCCATCCAAGGAGAGACTCTAAACTCTCCATGCACAGACCCAGGTTTGATTCCAGCCGATGAATCTTAAGCGCGGCCACTACCAATCTGTCAGTGGAAACTTGTGTGTTGCTATGATGCTGAATAGGTTTCAGAAGAGCTGCCAAACTAAGGCTGACTAGGAAGAAAGGCCTGGTGATCTAGTTATGAATGTCAGCCAGTGAAAACCCTGTGGTTTTATAGCAGTCTAATCCACAACCAATCACGGAGATGGTGTGGGTCTGGGGCAGTGTTTCACACGGGGTTGCCATGAGTTAGGGCCAACTAGGTGGCAGCTAACAACCAGCTCACTCCTGTGTAATATTATTTAACAACTTTCTACCTCCTTCTTTTGTTTCCTAATTACTACATATCATTTGGGTAGAACAATTTGTACTTCGAAACAAACCTAGGAAGCAAAGACAGAAGTTTAAATTTAAATTAACATAGGAATTAATATGTGAAAACAATGCATTGAAAACAGATCTTCCTTTCTGATTATAAAATCCAGGAAACTTATTTCATTGTATCCTAATCTGGTTATTACCATGCCTCATTTATTCCTTGTGGTCATTAAGATAATTACGCTTATTTGGCAGAACAGGGTTTTAGTTGGATGTATGCTTGGCAGCAGCGATGCAGTGAGGAGATCCTATACCTTTATTGTTATTGGTATTCCACAGGCAAAGCTGCTAGTGTGGCCTTAATTTCTTGCTCCACTGATTTATAAGTGGTAACTGTAGAGCTGGGAATCAGCACAGTGGTAGGCTAAGGAAAAAAAAAAAGCTCCTAATCTCTTAAATGGCTGGCAGGCAAGTGTCCAGAAGGCATTGTTATCTGAAACAGCAGAGTGACAATGGAAACATTGATGTTGGAAGATAACAAGTTGCTAAGCTAGATGAAAATACTAGGTCATTGGTGCTTAAATGTTTCATATTGTTTTCAAAGGCACAAGTTTTATTATTCAATTCTGCAATGGTACATTTGCACAGAAAATACTAAGTGGCTTTTCCGTACTATTTTAGGCATGACCAAATAGAAAGGGCCTTAAAGATAAACAGTAATATCAATATTTCAGTTAGGAAAGAGTCTTGGGAGGAGCCTGCATATTCACAAGACACTATTGAGTCTATTTTCTCTTTTTCTGAATCTAAGAAATAGTCACATTTATATACTTTGTACTGATACAATGCTTTCATATATATTACCTCTTTTTCTTTAAGGCAAACATTTTATTGAGGTCTTGTTCTGCATCATACACTGTGCTGAGAGCATATAAACAAACTATCTCATCAAATCCTCACAAAGACAACAGAATGACTTTCGGATTAGCCCTATTGAATAGTTGGAGAAAAGAGGTTAAAGAAGTCAGGAGTTTTTCCCATGGTTGTTACTCTTCACTTGCAGCAAGCGCTAAGGAAACCGACGGCTTTTCCTTCTGTATTTGGTTTTCCTGGCACAGCACTTCCCATAGACTTCGGTGGCTGTTTTGGAAGTCTTTATATGATAAGCTGATTTTTCTGGTATTAGATATACTCTGATGTCTCCTAACCTCTTTCCTCCCCGTCTTCAAAATTCTGTGGAACCCGCCACAAAGAGGAGTTTAGTATGAACCCACAGGTGGAACACTCGTTATCTAGATCAGTTGGAAGGATCAGATATGAGAAGATGAAACAAAATCCAGAACGTCAAGGTCTGACAAAATGTATTTAAAACACTTTGGACTCTGAATGATGTGGAGTAATCTCAATTCCGCTGCAATAGCATTGGGTTATGGTTATATATTTTGTCTTTGCAAGATAAAATAAGGAACTTTTTCTCTCCCTGCACACTAGGCCTTAAAGGAAGAAAAAGGCTTCCACACACATCTCTTCATTACCTCTCAGTCTGTATCAGTGCCACTTGGTGGTGAGTTTACTCTGACTTTTGGAGACCCATGTGTGTCACGTGTTCCACAGGGTTTTCTTTTTTAAATAATTGATATATCTTTGTTCTTGTTGTTGAGAATATACAGAGCAGAACAACACCAATTCAACAATTTCTGCTTGTACAATTCAAAGACATCGATTAGATTCTTTGAGTCATGCAACCAATCTCACCCTCCTTTTCTGAGTTGTTCCTTCCCCATTAACTTAAACTCACTGCCACCTATGTTTCCTATATAATTTTTTAAGTTGTCAGTTTGATCCCATATCTCATAGGGTTTTCAATGGCTGATTTTTCAGAAGTAGATCACCGGGCCTCTGGATGGACTCCAACCTCCAGCCTTTCAGTTGGTAGCCAAGCGTGTTAACCACCCAGAGACTCCCCTTAATCTGTGACTGTGTGTGGCTAAACCACAGGTCCGAGTTTGAACCTTGAATATAGTCTTAATAGCGACAGGATTTAGGGAAGCTACTTAATCTCCCTGGGCCTGTTTTCTTGGTGTTGAAGTGGGGATAGTACAACAGTGCTTTCTTCATGGTGAAGGAAGATTAACCTAAGTAGCCTGCGGGCACAGAATAAACGCAAAGCGATGTGAGCAGATACCTGCTGCTTCCAACTGGGTTTACTGCCCCATGACCTCTCTTTGCCTCTGCTACCACAGGGACAGCCCCACACGTGGATAACATGGAAGCTTGTGCCCTGGAAGCCCCAGGCCCCACCCTTGGTTGTGCGTAGCTGGGTTGTGTATGGAGTGGCTCTCCAGGGCTCAGACACAGCCTCCTTCCCTTGAGTCTGGCTCCTGACCTGTATCTCTAGTTGTTTAACTCTTGGAAGTCTCAAACTCACCCTAAATACAAAATGTCTGTGATGGTTACTGTTATGTGTCAAGTTGGCTAGGCTGTGATTCTCGGTGGTTTGGCAGAACTGGACTGGTTGCTCTTCCGTAATGTAATATAATGTGATCACTTTCCATTTTGTGATCTGATGTGGGCAGCCAATCAGTTGAAAGAGGAGTTTCCTTGGGGGTGGGTGGCCTGCTTCCAGTACACAAATGGATGTTCTGGCAAAGCGCATTCTTTCTTGGCCCTGCACTCTGTTCATCGCTTGACCTCTGATTCCTGGGACATAAACCTGAAGAAGTCTCAAGCCTGGCTCCTGACCTGTAGATTTTGGATTTGCAAGTCCCCGCAATCCTGTGAGCCAACGGAGGCCTCCTGCCTGCCACCCGACCTATGGATTTGGGACTTTCCAGCCCCCACAACTGTATGAGTCATTTCCTTGAAGTAAATCTCCCTCTCTCTACGTATATATACCTTGCTGGTTTTGCTCTTCTAGAGAACCCAGACTAAAGCAATGTTGTCAGCCTATCTCAGCACAGTCTCTTCCCCAAACTGCTCTTCTCCATGATTTTGCCATCTCCATTATCTCTCTTGTTTAAATCATTTTTGATTCCCTCCTTTTGCTTAAATATGATAGTTACCAAAACAGGCTTTTTCTGTTGATTACAGCCTCCACCAGGCACCTTTACTTACTACTCTTGGTAAAGTTTACACTTATTCATAGTTACTTATCATTATTTGCTGAGTGTCTTTCATCTGCTAGGCTGTGAGCCCCAGAAGTCTGAAAGACGTCTGATTTTTCATGACAGTATCCCCAGCTCAGCCTCTGGTAAGGTTGGCATGCAGCAAATATTTGTTGACTACTGATCTGCTCTCCATGGTTTCTGCCCCATCTCCATCCCACCATTTTCAATGACAGCTCACTAATTAAACCATCACTGCCTCTTATTTGAACTTTCGAAACCCCTCCTATAAGAATATTTGGAGTCATCAGACATCGATGAGTTTGAATCCTGGCTCTACCACTTTCTAGCTGTGTACCCGTAACCTTCAGGAATTCTTTGAGCCTTGGCTTCCTTATTTTTAAAATGGGTATAATAGGGCTATGTGGAGAATTAAATAATATATTTAAAGAGCTTAGGAAGTGCCTAGTAGACACTGAATTCTCAGTGTAAGACGGCTAGAGGGAAATGCAAAATGAAGGGCACAGAAGACAAATTTCTCCCTAATTTGCAAGATGTGTGAGTTGTCTGCCTTGGACCTCTGTTTCTTTCAAGTCACCTTTAAGTCTTTTTGAATTTCAATCCCTCAGACTTTACTTTCTCTGCCTGAATCTAATGGCTAGTCTGACAGATTAAGATGTGCTGGTGGCTGGTCTCTTCTGGCCTTGATATTGTTGTTGTTGTTAGCTGCTGTTGCGAAAGCCCCCAACTAGTGGTGACCCCATCACAACAGCCGGACCACTGTGATCCATAGGATTTTCATTGGCTCCTTTTTGGAAGTAGGTCACCAGGCCTTTCTTCCAGGTCTATCTTAGTCTGGACTCTCTGCTGAAACGTGTTCGGCATCATAGAATCACACAAGCCTCCACTGACAGATGGGTGGTGGCTTCACTTGAGGTGCATTTGCTGGGAATCAAAATGGGATCTTCCACATGGAAGGTGAGAATTCTACCACTGAATCCTCACTGCCCCTTTTTCATTTCAATGTTCTTGGTGTTAGGTGCCTTTGAATTGATTTTGACTCACAACGACCCCATGTGACAGCGTAGAACTGTCCCATAGGGTTTTCTTGGCTGCAGTCTTTATGGAAGCATATCACTGGGTCTTTCTCCCACAGAGCTGCTGGGTGGGTTTGAACCATCAAGCCTTCAGTTAGCAGCCAAGCACTTAACCATGTGTGCCACCAGGACTCATTTTTTCATCTTAATAGATCCCCTACCTGACCCAAAAGAATGATTCTAAAGATGAAATATATAAGTAACGTGGCAGGTATATGCGAGCTGGTGGTTTTAGGTCTTGCCAGCATTCCCAGCAGGTGTCTTCTCTTTCTCTCCATAGCTCTGTCTCTTGACCCCCTCTGTCAAGCTCAGCTTCATAAAAACCTCCAAGATCAACCTATGTGTGAGAACGAAGCAGTCCCTGCCTGACTCTGAGCCTCTACACGGGTCCTTGTGCTACCCATTCAACTCTAACCTTAGATTTTCTGCCTCATCCCTTATCCTAGTACCCTTGCCTTCCTAGAAGTAAGTCCTTCCTCTTTCTAGTCTTCCTCCAAAAAGCTGGCATCCTTGCCCTGAATCCAAGAGACCCGTTGGGCTCCCACTGTGCCCTGACAGACTTCACTCAATGGTAGTTCCTGCTGCTTATTGATTCCAAATACTATGTGGAATGACTTGTGTTTGTTTTCTACTTGCCTGTGTAGAATCCCTCCCCACCCCTTCCCGCGCCAACATGTCAACTGCACGCAGAGTAGCTCATGCGTTTCCAGGTGCTCTGGATGCTGGGTTCTTCCTGTCTGAGTATCCTGTCTTCCAGAACCTGTTTCAGTAATGCTCAGCCAATCCAGAAAATCATGTCTAGAAGCAGTATCTTCCAACTTGCCTTCACTCAATTGAGTAAATGATCTCAAAATCAGAGAGGTGAAGGAGATATGTTGTGAGGGCTGACCTTTTTGCTACCAATTGAATCTTTCTATGAAGGGAGTTATTCACCTACCTGAAAGCTAACATCTTCAACTCCTTGAGTTAGTCATAACTAGAAGTTTTAAAATCACTCTGAATAGTAAACAAAAATAAAACCACCTGGAACTATAACTGGACATAAATTCCCATGATTTATTTATTATTAAAATATCTTTAATATAATTTAAAATTGGCTGCAATTTATGGGACCTCAATTGTTTTAATCATGATAAGATTTGAGTCCTAGTCACACGATATCCATCTTAAGGCATAATGTAAAATTTATCTGTAAAGCTTTCAAAAATAATAACCTGAGCATTCTTTAGTGTTGAAAATAAATATGCACCAGGACATTTATCATGAGGTGTCACACATTTATGTAAACAGAACTTTAAAGTGATAAGTAATCATAATTTCCAGTAGGTTGGGAATGACTGGATTCTGGCTGGTAAGCGTGGCCTCTGTATGTCTGAGGATTAATAGCATACATACCATGTAGAATATTTGGGAGTTATTTGGAATTCTTCAGTCACTTTCCTATCAACTCAGTATCATAAATTATGATTAAAATATCAGGTCATGGTAAGTTTGCTAATGTTTAATGAGTTGCCTCTGAAAAAAAAAAGTATCTAATTTTCCAAACAATTGATTTATGAAGGAACTCTAATAAACAACTCACAAATGGGAAAGTTCTTCATTTTATTGTCATACAGCATGACCTAAACAATGAAACCACCATCCTTTGTCAGTTTGTTGTACTGTGGTGGCTTGTGTGTTGCTGTAAGGCTGGTATTTCAAATGGGTTACCCATGGTGGACAGGTTTCAGCAGAGTTTCCAGAGTAAGACAGACTTGGAAGAAAGGCCTGGTGATCTACTTCCAAAAATTAGTCAATGTAAACCCTATGGATCATAACAGAATGTTGTCTGATATAGTGCTAGAAGATGACCCCCTCTTGGTTGGAAGGCACTATACGATGGCTGCCACAATGGACTCGAACATATCAGCAATCATGAAGAGGCACAAGACAGGCAATATTCAGTTCTATCACACATCAAGTTGCCATGAGTTGGAGCCAAATCTATGGCAACTGACAACGAAAAAACGAAAAGGATAGTCAGCGCGGACTTCTGCTTCTGTTACCTTCATGATGAACTCGCTGGCACTAGGCTTGCCCTCCCACTGCAAGCAAATGGAAAACTAGAAAAATATATAAAACAACTGTTTTAGACGTTGGTTAACAGGACCACAGGGCTGTGATCCCTGAAATGAGGAAAAAATTATATGAGCCCCCAATTGCCCCACATTTCTGTCAGGAAGTTCTTCAGTGTTATAGCATAAGACGAGGAAACCCACATAGACTCTGACAGCCCTCCGAGTTTGAGCTGACAGAGTTTGGAGTTCATAGAGGCTGATGTGAATAACATTTTCCAGGTAGAGCACTGGAGAGGAGGGAGGTATACAGGAAAAAAAGCCCTTGTTGGTTGTAACTCTGTGAAGTGAGCTGTAAACACTTCCAAACAGTTGAGTTCTGACTAGCCAGAGTGAAAAAAACCCATTGAACACCAAGTAAACAGTAAGAGTTACTCAGCAGTGGTGCTAAATTACCCCAAGAATAAAGGCTATTCTAACTTGATTACAGCCAAAAGGTTGGTAATTCGAACCCACGCAGAGGTGTCTTGGAGGACAGGCCTGGTGATCTGCTTCTGAGAGGTCACATCCTTGGAAACCCTATGGAGCAATTCTACTCTGCACATATGGGTTCTCCATGAGTCAAAATCCACTTGACGGCAACCAACAACAACAACAACAAAGATCTGCCCCAACATAGCACGAAATAAGCTTGGAGAGGTTCAGGCTGGTCCAAGAGTAGCTTAATAGTCTCTTGAACATTTTTTTTAAAGGAAAACAATAAAATCCAGACACTCAACAGTGTAACATCTACAGTATCAAGCATCTGATAAAAATTACTAGGCATGCAAAGAAACTAGAAAATGTATTTCATAACCAGGAAAAACCCCAGTAAATTGTAACAGACCTGGAAATGACAAAAAGTCTGAATGAGTAGATTTAAAACGTAAGTGTTTTAAATGAACATAATGAGGAGAGCTATTGAAGATATATCTGAAATGACAGGTGAGTTTAACAAGAAGTTAGACATTGCAGAAGAAGAGACCAGTAACTTCTAAAATCTGTTCATTTAACAAGGTCACAGAAGGCATAAATCAATTGTACTGATGCATGTAAAAAAAAAAAAGGAATAATCAGAAAATGAAATAAAAACACAATGTATAAAACCATCAAAATATGAAATACTTAGGGATAAATTTAACAAAACATTTGCAAACCTTTCCACTGAAAACTATAAAACATTGCTGAGGGAAATGAACGAACTAAATAAATGTTGAGATATTCCATGTTAATAGATTAAAAGATTCAATATTCTTAAAATGTTCACCCTAAATTGACTTATAGACTCAAAACAATTCACATAAATATCCCAGCAGACTGTTTGTGTGTGTTGACAACTGGATCCAAAATTTATGTGGAAATGCAAAGGAGATAGCATACCCAAAAGAATTTCAGAAAAAAAGGACAAAGTTGGATGATGTATACTAGACTTATTATAAAGCTACTGTAAACAAAACTATGTGGTATTGGTATACACATTTAGATCAATTCTCATTGAGATTAGAGTCCAGAAACAGACATGCACATATATTTTTAATTGATTTTCAAAATTGTGCCAAGGCAATTGAGTGAAGGAAAGGATAATATTTTCAATAAAAGATGCTGGAGCAAGAGGATATTTACTTCAAAAAAAATGAACCTTGACCCTGCCTCACATCATATACAAAATTAACTCTAAATGGATCATAGACCTAAATATAAAACTTAAAACTCTACAGCTTCTAAGAAGAAAACATAGGTAAAAAGTTTTTGTGAACTTGGGACAAATATTTTTTCGTTGATTTGCACTAGTGTTCTTATTGTTGAAAAGCATTCCATCATGCTTGTGACCTAATTAATCACTGTCATTTTACTATGGAGAAGGTAAAACCCATGTTTTATGACTTAATGTACCATAGAAATGTGTTCTTTCCCACACCTCAAGATTTCCAAAATGATTCCAACGTTTAGAAATTTACTAATGTAAGTTAAATGACTGTCTCTCATTTTAATACAAATGGTGATGGTCATTTTCAGTCACTTTTACTTTATCATGAATAAGTTTTTTAAGTCCTTATCTAATAGTAGGATGGGGAGAGGACAGAGAACAAAATGCTCTAGGGTCCCTGACTCATTAAGAAATGATGAGGTCGAGAGAGATGGGGTTTCAGGCAGGGGAAGCCTGAGAAATTGATTGTAAATTCATTTACATTTTACTTATGGCCAGACCAAAATTAAAGTACTTATGTGCTGGTTGTACTGAGAGCTAAGCTTTTCCAACTCTAGCAGAAATTAGGGTTAGGGCAATGTTTGTTCATCAGCATATGCTTAAGCAGGATCTACAGGAAAGTTTTCTATGAATGGTAGGTCAAAATTCATAGTTAACAAAAGAAACGTTGAGTTGATCTAAGCAGATTTCCTCTTTTTTCTCCCCCCTCAGGGGAGGTTCACCCCAGGAAGTACTCTAACAGCAAATGTCTAGATTGACTTGAACCCCTTCACAGAGCACCTGGTCCCTGGGTGGCGCAAATGGTTTGCACTTGACCAATAATCTAAACGTTGACAGTTCAAACCCACCCAGTAGTGCCACAGAAGAAAGGCCTGGCTATCCGCTTCCATAATGAATTACAGCCAAGAAAACTCTATGGAGCAGTTCTACTCTGCAACACATGGGTCTCCATGAATTGAAGCTGACTCTATGGCAATGCATTTGGTTTAGGTTAGAGCACATGGAGCTGAGTCTGCACATTTTTCTTGTGGAGGATTCTGTGTTTCTGGAGTTTCCCTCCATGTAGTGATGCTGGCATTGACAAGGCAATACTTCATAGTTCTAGATGGTTCTATACATGGATTTATATATTATTTTACTCTTTATCTGGCAGTGTACAGATTCATTCAATTTTGCATATAATTCAGAAAGATTTGTGAAAAATCTGAAACTTAGCTATATATCCCAAGGATCCAAGGGCCCAAGGTCTGGGGGATAAGAACTGCTATGGATTCTGGCCTTCTGGTTGTTTTTAGAAAAATGCATCTAACTCCAAAATTATATTTAATTTTTTCAGGTTTTCTTCTTTTTATGGTTCAGGTTATACACACACACACACACACACACACACACATTCCAGCTTTGGAATTTGTTTTATTGTAAGGAGTGAGGTAGGGATTCATCTTTATTTTTACAAAATGACCAGACTATTGTTCCAATACCATTTATTGAATAATCCATCTTTTCTCAACTTATTTGAAAGTTCATCCTTGTCATGACATTTCCATATATTCTGGATCTAATTCTAAATCTTGGTTGAGTTCCGTATTTTCTCCTATGGAACTGCCTATTTATATCTGAACTTGTAGCACACTGTTTAATTCCCATAGTGTGCAGTCACAGCTAGCTGCCTACCCACTATTCATTCTCATTCTTATCTTCACATGCTTTCTTACTAGTACCACACTGATTTTGATCAGAGTGGCAATGTATCCAAACACCTTTTTTTTTTTATTAGCCTTTCTTTTTTGCAGCTGGGGTTGGCCATGTGATTTGTTGTTGTTAGGTGCTGTCTGAGTCAATTTTCACTCATAGTGATGCTATGTACAACAGGACGAAACACTGCCCAGTCCTGTGCCATCCTCACAATCATTGTTATGCTTGAGTCCATTGTTGCAGCCACTGTGTCAATCCATATTGCTGAGGCTTTTCCACTTTTTTGTTGACCCTCTATTTTACCAAGCAAGATGTCCGTCTCCAGGGGCTGATCCCTCCTGATAACATGTCCAAAGTACGTGAGATGAAATCTCGCCATTCTTGCTTCTAATTGCATTACAAGTGAAGGGGCTTCTAAAAAAGCTCCTTAAAAGGGGTCAGCCTATCTGGTCTGTCTTTTTTTTTTTCTCTTGCCTATCCATTTCTTGCTCATTGGAACTCAGATGCAATGTTAGATATAGAGCAGCCATCTTGTGATCACAGAGTATCCAACTTGAGGATAAAGGCACCCAGTAAGCATGGCAAAGAAGCAACTTACAGGGAGCCTGCTTTCTCTTGAAGGTATTGTGGAACCCTTGTACTGATCCTCAACTGCTTACCACTAGATTTCTTGTCATGTGAGAAAAATAAAATCCATAACTTTTACAACTACTAACTAGTTTCTGTTAAAAAAAAAGTTTCTGTTACTTAATACTTAAATATCTGGTAAGGTATTACTCTTCTTTTTGTAGAATTTTAGAGCTACTCTCAGGTAAAATTTTATCTTCCTTCAGAGAAAACCTAAAATAATGTTATTTTTTCCAACTCTGAAAAAAAAATCTGTTTTGGATTTTGATTTCGATATCCTTAAATGTATAGAGTTAGAGGCAATCTAACATAGGATGTAGAACTGGATTGTCTCAGTTTGAATCCTGTTTATGCTACTGGGCAGCTGCAAAACCTTGGGCAAGTTATTAATGTCTCTGTGCATCAGTTTCTCATTTGTAAAATACAGATATTATAGCACCAACTTCTTAGGGTTCCTGTGAAGATTAAATCAGTTAATATGTATAAAGCATTTAGGATGGAATCTAGCACATGGGCTCTTTGATATTGTGTCTTATTATCCACAAACCACTATGTTCCTTATTCAAAATTCCTTTTGCAAGACCCTAGAGCATTAAACATTTTATTAAAGACCTAAGCTTCTCATTTTTAGACAATCTCGACTTTAGATGGACAATATGACATGATATGAGAACATATTTTTTCTATCTATAAATCAAATATCTTCTAGTTATTAAATATAATAATGTATGCTGACAAATTGAATACTTCAGTTATTCCATTTCAATTAAAATTCAAAATGTAATTATATTTTGAGGTAAAAGAGAACATTATAAAATAATCAACAATTTTTTTTGTTCTGTTAATTCAGATATTATGAGCAATCTCAGAGATTACATTTGACAATGAATTTTTTTTCCTACATAAGTATGAAGTATTATTTTCTGAAAGAAATGTAATGAGGGGAAAAAAAGTTGAATCTTATTAAAATTGATTGTATTGGCTGCTTTCATTTCTAATAAACACAATTCCAAACTGAAACATGTCTATACATGAAGAGGAAAATACTACTAATAAAGAGTGCATCCTGATGTCAAAATCATGCAGAATTTGTAGTTTTGGAAATACACTCCAAAATCCAAATGTCGAGCACATTCAGGTGACCTTTGTGTTCCAAAACAGTCACCAAATGGCCAAATCTGGTTTGTGTAACCATGGAGACACACTTTGATGGAAGAACCTCCAATAAGGTTGAGCAGTGTGAATGATTAGGGGGCAGTGTTGTGATAAATAAAGATATGTATCTGTGCAGCACTCTGCAAGAGATTAAAGGTGTATGTGCTGTAGAGATAACATTGTTTAACAAAATATCTAATATTAGCTCTTGTCTACCACTGATGAGCAAATCAGAGAATTAAAAAAAGTTTTTTTTCCTTGGGGTTCTTAATATAAAAATGTGAGCGTGAGAAAACATTTTCAATTTAAGGACAAGCGTTAATCACAAGTATAATTTATTATATTGTGATTCTCAACAAACGGGACTTTATGTTCTACGAAACACTATATAATTAAGCAGCAAGCAACTAGTATAAAACTGTCAGCCCAAGCACAACATACAGATGAACTTTCTCTTATTGATCAGAATTGGCCACAAATTCAAGTGGATTCAATTTCAGTCACAAATGTTTGTGCCTACTATGTGGAAGGCATTGTTATGTGTAATGGGGACACAAAGTTAAGAAAGATACTTATACCCCGCTCTGAAGGAGTAGTAAGTACACAGATAATAAATTCTGCTTTATGCTGTACCTTAGTCATAACAGAGATTCAAATTAAGGACTACAGTGGTTCGGTAGAAGAAAACACTACATTTAAACATGGGAATTAGAAAAGTCTTCAGGGAACAGAAAGACTGCAAGATGGTCAAAGAAGTTGTAAAAGAAATGTGTGGCAAGGGTCTTAGTAGAATAGGCAAAGCTCGAAGGTAGAAAAGCAAAGGGTATGTACAAATTGCAATTATTAGATAGATGGATGTGGTGGGTCCACAGGGCATGAAAGGAGATGAAGTTAGTGAGAAATGAGAGTGGGCCAAAATGGCAGACTGAGCACATGCCTTGCTTCCCTCCCAACAACTATCCTGTGAAAAAAAAGCACTCAGAAGAAAAAACATAACATCATGAGAAAACAGAAAGAGTCTAATCAGTGTATAGAACGTTTCGAGGAACACTTGATATAAATCAGCCAGGACCAGGTCTAGGGAGACATGTCACCTGGGGACAGCTCAGCTCACCAAACATGCTGTAGAGGTCGGATAGGTTTTAGGGAGCTCCAAGCCCAGGGAAAAAAAGCCCTAAGAGCAGGAGCCGTATGGCTGTTGTCAGGGAGATTACTGGAGACTGCATCTTGAGCTGCAAGATGAACTGGATCTTATGCCCTCCTGCTAAATAATGGACAACAGAGCCACTAGCCCACAACCTAAAGTAGCAATGTGGGAGCTGAGCTCAAGGTATAGACAGGATCTCAGGAAGATACCCATATACTGGAGTGAGGGGGACCTTAGCTCTCAGAAAAGAAGCTACTCTTGTTGGAGGGAGATAACAGTGTGAAAATGTCTTTGCCTTGTACGTGGGGATGACATGAATATTCTAAACTTAGAAAATAAGATAAATTGTTTTTGAATATGTATGTTAAAAATGTAAGGATTTAGGATAGACAACTTCCTAACAAAGGCAGAAAATTGGAGCAAATAATGATCCATCAATCTAACAAAAGATAGAAACCAAAAAGAAACAACCAGAAACCATAAAAAAGAAAATGTATAATAAAATGACATTAATAAGTTAAAGCATATTAGCAATAACATTATTAGTGGATCGAGTTTTCCTAATAAAAGACAAGTGTTCATGTACATAGTCAGACTCTAGATACAGGTTATTTTTAAGAGAGACACCTGAATGTGACAAAAAAGGTGTAAAGTAAAAGGGTAAATAAAATATACCAGACAAATGTTAACAAGAAGTAAAAGTAGAGTAGCAACAATAACACCAAATAAAACAGAAAATCAAGCCAAACCAACTGCTGGCGAGTCGATTCTGGCTCATAGCGACCATAGAGGACGCAGTAGAACTGCCTGATATGGTTTCCAAGGCTGTAAATCTTAGGGGAGGCAGGCTGCCACACCTTTCTCCCTTGGAGCTAGCAGCCAAACACTTTAACCACTGCACCACCAGGGCTCCTCACACAAAATATAATTCAATGTAAAATGTATCACGTGGAACAAAAATGGATTCCTTTAATGGGAGAAAAACAAATAAAAAAAAATATCTACTATAAATATGTAACTAACAACCCGTCTTTAAGATTAAAAAAAGCAAAAAATAATAGATTTTAAAAAGTGACATGTCCACGATAGGAAACATAAATCTTGGGAAATAACAGATAAAAGAGAGGAAAAATTAAGTCAGAATGTAGAGAATTTCAATAACAAAATTAACAAGCTTGATCTTTTAGCTTGAAATAGAATTTTAACCTAATACACAAGAAATATTCTTTGCAAACATACATAGAACTTTAAAAAAACAGACTATTAATAAGGCCTCAAATAAAATTGCAATAAATTCCTAAAAACTTAGGTCCAACAGACCAGTCATTGACTAAAGGCAATGCTACTAATAAAAAAAGATAATTGTTGGGCTAAATTAATTAGAGAGCAAATTAATAATCAGTACATTTAATTAACAAAAGAAATAGGTAATACTTTTGAAACCCTAATTAAATAGTCTACAGATCCACAAAAAGATAGTAAGCAATCTAGTTTATTGTAGTTTTGTAGAACTCCCCTAAGAGCTTTCTCATCCAAAAATACAGGAAACTTCCTAACTCATACTAACCCAGCTCATACTAGAGGTTACCAAAAGGCAGATACTAACACTGATCCATAACAGATCAACAATTTATTGGAAAGAAAGGAATAAAATTATAGGCCATTTAAACTATGAACATCATAAATAAAATATTAACAAATAAAACCAGCACTATATTAAAAGATTGATACAAAGCAGGGGTTACATCAGAAATTTAAGGATTCCATGGATTCAATGCAATCCTTACCCAAATACCAGCATCAGTATAGGCAACAGAAATGTCTACATATGTGCACCAAAAGATAAGTTAAAAAAATTTTATAGTATCTTTACAAAAATCAAAAAATGAAACAAGCAATGATACAAACAATGGAACTTTATAATCAAAGAGAATGAATGAACTCCTGAGATATGCAAGGATATGCATGAACCTATCAAGAATAATGTTGAGCAGAAAAGCCAAATACAAATGCATATGTACTTGATGATTCCATTTTATAAATGTAAAAAATAAGAAATGAATAGAAGCTGAATTCTGAAGAGATTGTGGAATGGGGGATATCATTGCTGACGTCAGATGCATCCTGGCTGAATGCAGGGAATACCAGGAAGATGTTTACCTGAGTTTTATTGACTATGCAAAGGCATTTGACTGTGTGGATCATAACAAATTATGGATAATATTGTGAAGAATATGAATTCCAGAACACTTAATTGTGCTCAGGAGGAACCTGTACCTAGACAAAGAGGCAGATGTTCGAACAGAACACTGCATGGTTTAAAGTCAGGAAAGGTGTGCGTCAGGGTTGCATCCTTTCACCATACCTATTCAATCTGTATGCTGAGCAAATTATCCAAGAAGCTGGACTACGTGAAGAAAAACAGGGCATCAGGATTGGAGGAAGGCTCATTAACAACATGCGTTATGCAGATGACACAATCCTGCTTGCTGAAAGTGAACAAGACTTAACTTGCACTTACTGGTGAAGTTCAAAGACCACAGCCTTCAGTATGGATTACACCTCAACATAAAGAAAAGAAAAATCCTCACCACTGGACCAGTAAACGACATCATGGTAAATGGAGAAAAGATTGAAGTTGTCAAGGATTTCATTTGACTTGGATCAGCAATCAACAGCCATGGGTGGACTCAAACCTCCAACCTTTCAGCTAGCAGCCAAGGGTGTTAACCATTCGCACCAATATGATACAGGTGTTGTATTAGGCACAAATGAAAACAAAACAGCTACAATCAACCCAACCTGTTTCACTCAGTCCTGATTTTAACCCCAGTTGGTCTTTCCTGAACATGCATCAGCACTTTTTTTAAATTGCACTTCTATACCACGCTGTCAGGATCATCCCCAGAGTCTCTCAGCCTGGTTAAATTGCCAAATAAATGTTTTCTTCTTTCTCTATGTTAGTGATGCATAAGGCCAGTATAAATTATAGGGTTGTTATTTAATTCTTATTTAAAATACTTTTCGATTTTAACTGATATACAATTATGAATCATAATTAGTCCACTCAGGCCCCGTTGCCTCTCACCCCTTATTCTCACAAGGTGACCTTACTATTTTCTTTACTGGAAAAAAAAAAAGAAAGAAAGAAAAAGAAAATGGATGCCATCAGTGGGAATTTTCTGCCTCCACCGCCCTCTCCACTGATTTCTCCTCCCCCTTCACCATTCCTTTCACTTTTGGCTCTGCTGACTAGACGCCCATCTCTGGACCAAGCTCAGCACCCCAGCCAATTAACACTGATGTCTCCTTCCTCTGTATCTCTCCTACAATGATATCTCCAAGGCAGAGTAGTAAATTCATTGTTCAGAGAGCCTGGCCCAACCTACTAAAATAGATCCAGATAAGCTTTGATACTGAAGAGGTTATAATGGGGCAAAATAGGTCCCTCTTAACCTGACCATCCTGAGGGTTTCCCCATATTTCAGATTCAGTCTCATCAGCCTAGATGGTTTTATTCTTGTCCATGACAACAAAAGTAATTGACATCCTGAAAATACCGGTAGCTCCTTCCTCTGGTTCACCCAAATCCTAGCACCGCACTGTGTCCCTGTCCTCAGCTCAGTGCCGGGGGATGTGAGCAGTCTGCTAGGCTTGCCCTCCCCCCAGCCCTAATTGAAGTTTGCTTTCCATCTCTATTTCCCCAGTGCATTATTTCTGCTTGCCCCTTCTCCTGGCCTGCACTGTTCTTCCTCTGTTCAAGACTTACCTGTCCCCCTCAGAACAGTAGATCTTTTGTCCAAGGTTCTCCCTCTCAGTCCTAATACAGTCATTTATTTCATTTGTTCAAAATAACTAAGGTTTTCATGCAATTTCTGCTGATCTTCCAAGGTGAAAAGGATAAAGTAGTAGTTTTTTTAGTACTAAGGAAGGAGATATCCAGAGGGATGCTGGGGAGAAGACACAGAGAGGGAGAGAGAGTGCAGAGAGAACTCAGAGCAACAGCCAAGAAGCTTGCGATTGGAATGGGGTGATTCATGCTCTGGTTTCTCAGTGAAAGTGAGAAGGATAGCACACAGAAAAAACAGAATGGATTCCACTTTTAATCTTTTAATTAAATCTTCTTTCATGTTATATACATGATTCAAAATAAGTTAACAAATGACTCAGAAAATTTAGTTATAAAAACTTAGCTAAGAAATTTGAAATGCATGAAATCATATTTTACAGTTAAAGACCAAAGAGTGCACGTTAATTGTTGAATGTAATCAGTTGTGATCACCATTCCTGGTTCAAACAGGATGTGGCAAAATGATAGCCATGGAAAGTAATACTCTGAGCAGAGCCGCTTGCTCCTCTGAAGAGAGGGTGCTAAAGACCATTCTGCCCTCAGAATGATTCTGAGACCTGCAACAGAAATGACAGAGAGAGTGTCACCCTCCCTCCATCTAGTCAGTGCAGGCGCCAAGAAAGGAATGAAAACATGAAAGATTTGTAGCAAAGAGCCACAAGGCTCAAGGCAAGCTTCAGTAACAATTAGATTTAGATAATCAGTGATTTCCTGGCATTTTATGTTTTCCTTTGTGTGCTGCAGATAAGATTGGTCTAGAATTGTTATTAAGAATCGATAACATTTCAGTAATAATTTTCTAAAATAATAATTTTTTAAAAAGCACATCCCATGACAGGTACTTAGAAACTTTTTCTATATATATATGAACAAACATTTATATATATGTGTGTATGTATGTATATGTATCTTTTTATTGGTTGTGCCTACATATTCCAACTGGAGCCCTGGTAGCCCAGTGGTTAAGAGCTCAGCTGCTAACCAAAAGATTGGCAGTTCAAATCCACCAGCTACTCCTCGGAAGTCCTGTGGGGCAGTTCTACCCTGTCCGATAGGGTCGCTATGAGTCAGAATTGTCTTGATGGTAATGGGCGCATATTCCAATTGGTTAAAAAATATGTTGAATTTAACTTGCTGTTTTGAAAATGACAGATTACAGTAATTGGATTTAGTCAGGTATGTGGTTATTTTGGTAGAAGCCAAAATGGTATATAATCTAGCAACGTCCTTAAAATTGAATATTTCTTTAGAGCAGCTTGTTATCTTATTGGAAAGACTAATTAAAAACTGAACCTAAGTTCATGTGTTAGCAACACAAGGATTTTAATTGTATTGTCTATTTTAGTCTAAAGTTCCATTTCTTTTTCATGTAGAATCAGGTGGGTAATAAGATAGCATTCAGAGAGAATGAAGGTGTGTGTGAGAAGCTGGAGGTTTTGAGACTAAGTGTTCACTGATATCTCCCTCCTGGGGGGCTGGGATGCCAGTCCTTTCATAGTGAACAGAAGTCACGAGTTTTGCAAGGGCATTGTGATGGTTCCCTAGGTTGTCAATACAAGACCTGGATCCTCTCTGCCAACCTTGGGCATCTCGTCACTGACGCTCCCCATCAGCTGCTGCACCCTACCAGTGTTAAATAAAAATGCCATGTTAACACTATATATTAGAAATGCAATTTAAATGAATTAATTATGTGCATGACAAGAGATTTGACGGAAAGATAAAATTAGCATTTTGATCAGAGGGCCCAAGCACCTTTTTTTTTTTTTTTTTTAATTAATATAGTTCATTTTTTAGAGCAGTTTTAGGCTCACAGAAAAACTGAGTATAAAGTACAGAGGGTTCCCATATACTCCCTTTTCCCTGTTCCTGTTTCCCCAATTACTAACATCTTGGATTCATGTGGTACATTTGTTATAATTGATGAACCATTATTGATATATTATTAGTAGTAACCAAAGTTCATAGTTTACACCAGGGTTTACACTTTGTGCTGCATAGTTCTTTGGGTTTTGACAAACGCATAATGTCATGTATCTAACATTACAGTAACATACGGGACAGTTTCATTGCCCTAAAAATGCCCTGTGCTTCACCTATTCATCCCACCACCTTTGTACTGCCCCCTTTCCCTGAAGTCCTAGAAACCACTGATACACTATGTGGCCTTTTCAGACCGGTTTCTTTCACTTAGCAATATGCACTTAAAGCACCTCCAGGCCTTCTCACGGCTTGATAACTCATGTCTTTTTCTCCTAAATAATATTCTTTCGTATGGGTGTACCAAAGTTTATTTATTCATTACCTATTGAAGGACATCTTGGTTGGCAATTATGAATAAGGCTGTTATAAAAATTCATATGCACGTTTTTGTGTAGAACTAAGTTTTCAACTCATTTGGGTAAATACCTAGGAATGTGATTGTAGGATAGTATGAAAGATTATACTCAACTTTGTAAGAAACTGCCAGACTGTCTTCCAAAGTGGTTGTACCGTTTTGCATTTCTACCGGCAATGAATGAGAGTTCCTGTTACTCCACATCCTTGGCAGCACTTGGTATTGTCGGTGTTTTGGATTTTAGCCATTGTAATAGGTGTGTAATGGTATCTCATTGTTGTCCTAATTTGCAATTCTCTAATGACATATGATGTTGAGCATATTTTTTATTTCTTCACTTGTCATCTGTGTTTTTTTTTTTTTTTGGTGAGAAGTACCTATTTTGTAACTATATATATAATATAATATATATATATATATATATATTTTCCCCCAATCTGTGGCTTGTCTTTTAGTTCTCTTAACATAGTCTTTGGCAAAGCATATGCTTTAATTTTAATGAAGTCCAACTTATAAATATTTTCTTTCATGGATCATGGTTTTGGTGTTGTATCTAAACACTCATTACCAAACCCTGTGTTATTTCTCCTATGCTATTTCCTAGAAGTTGCATAGTTTTGTGTTTTACGTTTAGGTCTATGATGCACTTTGAGTTAATTTTTGGGAAAGGTGTAAGGTCAGTGTCTACACCTATTATTTGCAGGTGGATATCCAGTTGTTCCAGCACATTTATTGAAAATGCAATTCTCCATTGGATTGTCTTTGCTCCTTTGTTAAAAATCAGTTAAGTATATTTGTGTGGGTCTATTTTTAGTCTCTCTATTCTGTTCCATTGATCTGTTTTTCTATTCTTTTGCCAATAGCACTGTGTCTTGATTACTATAGCCTCGTAATAAGTCTTGAAGATGAGTTTCCACACGTGTCTGTTAGTTTGTCGTACTGTGGTGGCTTGCGTGTTGCTGTGATGCTGAAAGTTATGCCACCGGTATTTCAAATTCCAGCAGGGTCACCCATGGAGAACAGATTTCAGCAGAACTTCCAGACTAATACAGACTAGGAAGAAGCACGTGAAGGTCTACTTCGGAAAAACTGGCTGGTGAAAACCTTATGAAAAGCAGTGGAGCATCATCTGGTATAATGCCAGAAGATGAGACCCTCAGGTTGGAAGGCACTCGAAATACAACTGGGGTAGAGTAGCCTCCTAACAGTAGAGTTGACCTTAATGACATGGATGGAGTAAGCTTTTGGAACCTTCATTTGCTGATGTGGCATGACTCAAAAGGAGAAGAAACAGCTGCAAACATTCACTAATCATCAGAACATGGAATGTATGAATTATGAATCCAGTAATATTGGAAGGCATCAAAACTGAAATGGACTGCCATAAAGATTGGTATCCTAGGGATCAGTGAGCTGAAATGGACTGGTATTGGCCATTTTGAATTGGACAATCTTATGGTCTACTACACCGGGAATGACAAATTGAAGAGGAATGGCACTGCATTCATCTTCGAAAAGAACATTTCAAGGTCTATCCTGAAGTATAATGTTGTCAGTGATAGGATATTATTCATATACCTACTAGGAAGACCAACTAACACTATTATTCAAATTTACACACCAACCACTAATGCCAAAGATGAGGAAATTGAAGATTTTTACGAAATTATGTAGTCTGAAATTGATCAAACGTGTAATCAACATGCATTGATAACTACTGGTGATTGGAATGAGAAAGTTAGAAATAAACAAGAAGGGACGGTAGTTAGAAAATATGGCCATGGTGATAGAAATGATGCTGGAATTCACATGATAGAATTTTGCAAGACCAACGACTTCTTCATTGCAAATGTCTTTTTTCAACAACATAAACAGTGACTATACACGTGGACCTTGACAGATTGAATACACAGGAGTCAAATCAACTACATTTGTAGGAAGAGACCATGGAGAATCTCAATATCAGCCAGAAAAAGGCCAAGGACTGCCAAACAGATCATCAATTGCTCATATATGAGTTCGAGTTCAAGTTGAAGAAAATTGAGCAAGTTCATGAGAGCCAAAGTAGGACCTTGAATGTACCCCACCTGAATTTAGAGACCATCTCAAGAACAGATTTTATGTATTGAACACTAGTAACTGAAGACCAAACGAGTTGTGGAAGGGCATCATACATGAAGAAAGCAAGAAGTCATTAAAAAGAGAGGAAAGAAAGAAAGGACAACAATGGATGTCAGAAGAAACTCTGAAACTTGCTGTTGAAGGTAGACTAGCTAAAGAGAAAGGAAGAAATGAAGTAAAAAAGCTGAACAGAAGATTTCAAAGGGTGGCTCAAAAAGACAAAGTAAAGTATTATAATGAAATGTGCAAAGGCTTGGAGTTAGAAAATCCAGAGGGAAGAACACGCTCTGCATTTCTCAAGCTGGAAAAACTGAAGAAAAATTCAAACCTTGAGTTGCAATATTGAAGGATTCTATGGGGAAAATATTGAAGAACACAGAAACAATCAAAAGAAGATGAAAGGAATTCACAGAGTCACTGTACCAAAAAGAATTGGTCGACGTTCATTTCAGGAGGTATCATATCATCAAGAACTGATAGTATTGAAGGAAGAAGTCCAAGCTGTACTAAAGGCATTGGTGAAAAACAAGGCTCAGGAATTGATCGAATACAAATTGAGTTGTTTCAACAAATGGATGCATCTGTTCACTCGTCTATGCCAAGAAATTTGGAAAACAGTTACCTGGCCAATCGACTTGAGGAGATCCATGTTTGTACCCATTCCAAAGAAAGGTGATCCAACAGAATGTGGAAATTATTGAATAATATCATTAATATCACACGTAAGTAAAATTTTGCTGAAGATCATTCAAAAGCTGTTATAGTAGTACATCGACAGAGAACTGCCAGAAATTCAAGCTGAATTCAGAAGAGGATGTGCAATGAGGGATATCATTGCTGATGTCAGATGGATCCTGGCTGAAAGCAGAGAATACCAGAAAGATGTTTACTTGTATTTTATTGACTATGCAAAGGCATTTGACTGTGTGGATTGTGACAAATTATGGATAAAATTGCGAATGGGGATTCCAGAACACTTAACTGCGCTCATGAGGAACCTATACATAGACCAAGAGGCAGTCATTCAAAGAGAACAAGGGGATGCTGCATGCTTTAAGTCAGGAAAGGTGTGTGTCAGGGTTGTATTCTTTCAACATACTCATACAACCTGATGGTGAGCAAATAATCCAGGAAGTTGGGCTATATGAAAAGAATGTGGCATCAGGATTGGAGGAAGACTCATTAACAACCTGCGATATACAGATGACACAGCCCTGTTTGCTGAAAGTAAAGAGCACTTGAAGCAGGTACTGTTAATATCAAAGACTACAGCCTTCAGTATGGATTGCAACTCAACATAAAGAAAACAAAAATCCTCACAACTGGAGGAGTGAGCTTCTCGGATCAGGTGGACACTTGAGACTATGTTGGCATCTCCTCCCTGGAGGGGAGATGAGAGGGTAGAGGGGATTAGAAGCTGGCGAAATGGACACGAAAAGAGAGAGTGGAGGGAGGGAGTGGGCTGTCTCATTAGGGGGAGAGTAATTGGGAGTATGAAAAAAATTTTTTTTTTTTTTTTTTTACCCAACAACCCACAATAAAAATTAAAAAAAAAATCCTCACAACTGGACCAAGAAGCAACATCATCATAAATGGACAAAATATTGAACTTGTCAAGGATTTCATTTTACTTGGATCCACAATCAGTACCCATGGAAGTAGCAGTCAAGAAATCAAGCAATGCACTGTATTGGGTAAGTCTGCTGCAAAAGACCTCTTTGAAGTGTTAATTAAAAAGCAAAGATGTCACTTTGAAGACTAAGGTGTGCCTGATCTAAGCCATGGTATTTTCAGTCTCCTCATATGAATGCAAAAGCTGGACAATGAATAAGGAAGATGGAAGAAGAATTGACACCTTTGAATTATGGTGTTGGTGAAGAATATTGAATTTATCACGGACTGCTAAAAGAATGAACAAATCTGTCTTGGAAGAAGTACAGCCAGAATGCTCCTTAGAAGTGAGAATGGCAAGACTTCATCCATCTCACATACTTTGGACATGTTATCAGGAGGGACCAGTCCCTGGAGAAGGATATCATGGTTGGTTAGGTAAAGGGTCATCGAAAAAGAGGAAGACCCTCAACAAGATGGATTGACATAGTGGTTGCAACAAAGGGCTCAAACATAGTAAGGATTGTAAGGATGGCACAGGACCAGTTCTGTGGTACATTATTAGTCTTTCTTAGTCGGAAGCAACTTTGTGGCACCTAACAACACAACAAAAGTTGGGTAGTGTCAGTCCTCCAACTTTGTTGTTCTTCACTGTTGTGCTGACTATCCTTTGTCTTCTGCCTTTCCATATAAATTTTAGAATCACTTTGTTGATATCTGCAAAGTAACTTGCTGGGATCTTGATAGGAATTATGTTGAATCTGTTGATCAAAATGGGAAGAAATGCCATCTTAATAATTAGTCTTCATACCCAGGATGTGGAATATCTTGCCATTTATTTAGATTGTCTTTGATTTCCTCCACAATTTTTAAAATACTATTTTATTGTGTTTTTGTTGAAAGTTTACACAGCAAATTAGGTTCCCCTTCAGCAATTTCTATACATGTTATTCAGTGACATTGGTTACATTTTCACAATGTGTTAACAGTCTCATTATTTCTACTCTGGTTGTTCTGTTTCCATTAATCTAGATTCCCGGCCCCCATACTTTCCATCTTTGTTTTAGGGTATCTTTCATGATTTTCGTAGTTTTCCTCGTGTGGATCTTGTACGTATTTTGTTAGATTTATACCTAAGGATTTCATCTTTTTAGTGCTAATGTAAATGGTGTTGTGTTTCTAATTTCAAATTCTAATTGTTGATGCTAGTATTTAGGAAAGCAACTGACTTTTGGATATTAATTTTGTATCCTGCAATCTTTCTATAATTGCTTGTTAGTTTCAGGAGTTTTTTTTTTTTTTTTTTTTTTTGGTGGTTGCTTTTGTTGATTGCTTGCAATTTTCTACATAGACCACCGTGTCATCTGGGAACAAAAATAGTTTTATTTCTTCCTTCCCAATCTGTATAACTTTAAAAAAAATTTTTAAAGTTGTGTTTTAGGTGAAAATTTACGGCACAAATTAGTTTCTCATTCGAAAACTTATACACAAATTGTTTTGTGATATGGGCTACAATCCCTGCAATCTGTCAGCACTCTCCCTCTCTCTCTTCCTACCCTGGGTTCTCCATGCCCATTTACCCAATTTTCCTATCCCTTCATGTCTTCTCATCTTTGCTTTTGGGCAGGTGTTCTGTATACTTGATCGAACTAAGTAGCACGTTCCTCACATGTGTTATTGTTTGTGTTATAGACCTGTCTAATCTTTGGCTGAAAGGTGGACTTTGGGAGTGGCTTCGGTTCTAAGTTGCCAGGGTTTCTAGGGGTCATATTTTTGGGGGTTCCTCCAATCTCTGTCAGACCAGTAAGTCTGTTTTTTCTTTTTGTAAATTTGTTTTTTGTTCTACATTTTTCTCCTGTGCTGTCGGGGACCTTCTATTTGATCCCTGTCAGAGTTCTTGGTGGTGGTAGCCGGGCACCATCTAGTTCTTTGAGCTCAGGCTGGTGGAGGCCGTGGTTCATGTGGTTCATTAGTTCTTTGGATTAATATTTTCCTTGTGTCTTTAGTTTTCTTCATTCTCCTTTGCTCTGAATGTGATAGAACCCATAGATATATCTTAGATGGCCACTTGCAAGTTTTTAAGGTGCCAGATGCTACTTACCAAAGTAGGATGTAGAACATTTTCTTTATGAACTATGTTATGCCAATTGACCTAGGTGTCCTCCAAGGCCGTGGTCCCCAGTCCTCAACCTCAGTATACTGGTCCCTCAAGGTGTTTGGATGTGTCTAGGAAGCTTCTACGACTTTGCTTTGATCAAGTTGGGTGGCTTCCCGTATACTGTGTGTTGTCTTTCCCTTCATGACAGTTAACTCTTGTCTACTATTTAGTTAGTGGTTTTCCCTCCCCCTTCCTTGTAACCATCAAAGATTGTTTTTTATTTCTGTGTGTAAACCTTTTCTTGAGTTTTTATAATAGTGGTCTCATACAATATTTGTCCTTCTGTGATTGACTTATTTCACTCAGCATAATGCCCTCCAGATTCATCCATGTTGTCAGATGTTTGGTGGATTCATCATTGTTCTTATCGTTGAATAGTATTCCATTTGCGTATGTACCATAATTTGTTTAGCCACTCATCTATTGATGGGCACTTAGGGTTTTTCCATCTTTTTGCTAATTTGAATAATGGTGCTATAAACATGGGTGTGCATGTGTCAATTCCAGTGAAGACTCTTATTTTTCTAAGATATATTCCTAGGAGTAGGATTGCTGGATTATGTGGTATTTCTATTTCTAACTTTTTAAAGAAGCAGCATATTGTTTTCCATAGTGATTGTAGCATATTCCATTCCCATTAGCAGTGCAGAAGAGTTCTAATCTCCCTGAATCCTCCCCAACATTTGTTTTCTGTTTTCTTGATTAGTGCCAGTAATGTTGAGGTGAGATGGTATCTCATCATAGTTTTGATTTGCATTTCTCTAGTGGCTGATGATCACGAGCATTTCGTCATGTGTCTGTTAGCCACCTGAATGTCTTCTTTGGTGAAGTGTCTGTTCATATCCTTTGCTCATTTTTTAAAATTGTATTGTCTTTTTGTCATTGAGGTGTTGTGTTGAAGCATTCTACAGATTTTAGAGATTAGACCCTTGTCAGATATGTCATAGCCAAAATTTTTTTTCCCCAGTCTGTGAGTTCCCTTTTTATACTTTTAGTGAGGTCTTTTGATGAGCATAAGTGTTTAATTTTTAGGAGTTCCCAGTTATTTAGTTTTTTTTTTTTTTTCCTGGTGTTTGTGCATTGTCAGTTATGGTTTGTATTGTACTTATGCCATGTATTAGGGCCCCTAGTGTTGTCCTTATTTTTTCTTCCATGATCTTTTTCATTTTATATTTAGGTCTATGATTCATTTGGAGTTAGTTTTTGAGTATGGTGTGAGGTATGGGGTTTTTTTTGTTTTTTTTTTTTTTTTTACAGATAGACATCCAGTTTTGCCAGCACCATTTGTTAAAAAGATTGTCTTTTTCCCATTTAATGGATTTTGGTCCTTTGTCAAAGATCAGCATGAAAAAAATGAAAGGGGAATAAACAATGTAGGTGTAGAACTCTCAAATGCAGAGGAAGTCAAGACAATACCTAGTAATAAAAGGCTGGTTCAGATTTAGGAAGAAAAGTGTAAATTTTACAGTAACCACAAAGAAAGTTATCAAACAACTCATCAGAGAAGAAAAACCATAAGTCTCAGTAAACACAAAATCTGTATTACTGAAAGAAAAGAAAATCCACAAATGAAAAGAACTCAGCACAAGAAACTAAGAGGAACAAAGAAAATGTCAGCTCCACAAAAAAAAAAAAAAGCACGTTATGACAGTGATAAACTCGTACCTATCGATAATCACGCTGAATGTAAATGGCTTAAATGCACCTGTAAAAAGACAGAGAGTGGTAGAATGGATAAAAAAGCACCACTCATCAATACGCTGTCTACAAGAGACACACCTTAGACACAAAGACATAAACATATTAAAAATCAAAAGATGGAAAAAAATATATATCAAGCAAACAGTAACCAAAAAAAGGGCAGGATTGGCAATACTAATCTAAGATAAAATACACTTTAAAACAAAATCCTCCATAAAAGACAAGGGTATTATATAATGATTAAAGGCACAATCCACCAAGAAGGTATAACCTTAATTAATATCTACGCACCCAACAACAAGGCTCCAAAATACATAAGACAAACTTTAACAGTGCTGAAAGGAGGAATAGTTCCACAGTAATAGCAGGAGACTTCAACACACCACTCACTGTCAGTGAAGGACAGGACATCTATAAAGAAACTCGGCAAAGACACAGAAGATCAAAGGCCAAAATCAACCAACCTGACTTCACAGAAATATGTAGGACATTTCATCCAATAGCAGCAAAGCGTACATTGTTTCTAATGCACATGCAACATTCTCCAGGATAGACCACATTTTAGGACACAAAGCAACCTTCAATAAAATTGAAAACGTTGAAATAATATAAAGCGTTCTCTCTGATCACAACATTATAAGAGTAGAAATCAATAATGAAAAGAGCAAGGAAAAAAGTCAAATACATGAAAACTAAAAAATACCTTGCTGAAAAATAACTGGGTAATAGAAAAAATTAAAAAGGGAATCAAAAAATTCCTAGAATTAAAAAAAAATTCCTAGAATGAGATGAGAATGAAAACACATCATACCAAAACCTTTGAGACACAGCAAAGGTCGTGCTCAGAGATCAATTTATAGCACTAAATACACACATCAAAAAAATAAAAACTTTAGCCCTAATAAACAAATAGAAAGAGAACAGCAAAAGAAGCCCACAGGCACCAGAAGAAAGGAAATAATAAAGATTAGAGCAGAAATAAATGAAATAGAGAACAGAAAAACAACAGAAAGAATCAACAAGACTAAAAGTTGTTTCTTTGAAAAGATCAACAAAATCAACAAACCATTGGGCAAACTGACAAAAAGAAAACAGGAGAAGGAGCATATAACCCAAATAAGACATGAGATGGGGGGCATTAGAACAGACTCAACTGAAATAAAAAGGATCATAACAGAATACTATGAAAAATTGTACTTCAACTAATTTGAGAACCTAGAGGAAATAGACAAATTTCTAGAAACACGTGACCTACCTAAACTAACACAAACCACGATAGCAAATCTGAACAGACCCATAACAGGAGAAGAGATTAAAGAGGTTTAAAAAAAAAAAAAAAAAACCTCCCAACAATAAAAGCCCTGACCTGGACGACTTTACTGGAGAATTCTACCAAACATTCAGAGACGAGCTCACACCAGTATTATTCAAAATATTTCAGAGCATAGAAAAGGAACGAATACTCTCTAATTCATTCTATGAAGCCAGCATAACTCTGATACCAAAGCCAGGCAAAGATACCACAAAAAGAGAAAATTACAAACCAATATCTCTAATGAGTATAGGTGTAAAAATTCTCAACAAATCTGCATAACTTTTGCATCACTTTCTTATTGTATTAGCTAGGTTTTCCGGTACAGTGTTGAATAGGAGTGATGAGCAGGTACGCCCTTGCTTTGTTTCCAGTCTTAGAGGGGAAAGCATATAGTTTCTCACCATTAAGTATGATGTTAGCTGTAGGTTTTTTGGTAGATGTTCTTTATCAAGTTCAGGAAGCTCCTCTTTATTCCCAGTTTGCTGAGAGTTTTTTTTTTTTTTTTAAATCATGAATAGGTGTTGGATTCTGTCAAATGCATCTTATTCATCTGTGAATAGGATCATATGATTTTTCTTCTTTAGCATGTTGACGTGATGGATTACATTAATTGATTTCCGAATGTTGAACCAGCCTTGCCTGGAATAAATCCCATTTGGTTGTGATGTGTAATTCTTTTACACGCATTAAAGAGCTCTGGTAGTGTAGTGGTTAAAGGTCGGTGGTTCAAACCCACCAGCCACTCCACTGGAGAAAGATGTGGCAGTCTGCTTCCATAAAGATTACAGCCTTGAAAACCCTATCAGGCAGTTCTACTCTGTCGTATATGGTCACTATGCGTGGGAATTGACTTGACTGTAAAGGTTTTTGCATTCAGTTTGCTAATATATTGTTTAGGATTTTTGTGTCAACGTAGTTTTCCTTTCTTGTGATGTGTGGTTTTGGTATTAGGGAACGATAGTTCAGTCTCTGTCATTAATTTAGGAAAATTCTGTCATTATTACTTCAAATATTTCTTCTCTTTCTTTTCCTCTTGGTATTCCCATTACAAGTATGTTAGACCTTTTGTAATTGTCCCACGCTTCTTAGATATTCTGTTCCATTTTTTTTTTCCATTCTATTTTCTCTTTTGTCTTCAGATTGGGAAGTTTCTATTGACACATCTTCGAGCTCATTACTTCTTTCCCTGGCCACTTCCAGTCTGCTTGTGGGATCATAAAACACATTCTTCATCTCTCTTAGCATCTTTTTGATTTGTACCATTTCCTTTGGATTATTTCTTAAAGTTTCAATCTCTCTGCTTAACTACACATTTGTTATTTCCTGTTGTCCACTCTTCTATTAGAGTCTTTAGCATACTAATCCTAGTTCTTTTAAATTCCCTGAATTATAGTTCCAAAATCTCTGCTATATCTGAGTCCGGTTCTGATACTTGCCCTGCCTCTTCACACTGTGCTTTTTGCCTTTCAGCATACCTTGTAATTGTGAAAGCCAGACATGATGTTTTGAGTAAAAGGAACTGAGCTAAACAGACCATTAGCATGAAGTTTTATGTTTATCTGGCTAGGAGTTAGGCTGTGTACTGTTTGATGTAGCTGTGTCGTCAGAGCGGTGCAGTGGTTAAGAGCTGGGCAGATAACCAAAAGATCAGCAGTTCAAATCCACCAGCGGCTCCTTGGAAACCCTATGAGTCCATCGTACTCTGTCCTATAGGGTCAGAATCGACTCGACAGCAATGGGTTTTGTTTTTATGTTGTCAGAGGAAAAATTTCCTCTACCATACTTTTTTTTTTTCCTCCTCTGTTGTCTTTGTGTTTCCTTAGAGGCTCCTTCTTAAATGAGGTCTGAGGCTTGCAGTTCTTTCAACTGTAATCCCCTGTTATGCCCATTGGTGTAGAGTTGATTCCGACTCATAGCGACCCTATAGGACAGAGTAGAACTGCCTCATAGGGTTTCCAAGGAGCACCTGGTGGATTGAACTGCTGACCTTTTGGTTAGCAGCTGTAGCTCTTAACCACTACGCCACCAGCCTCACTGATGTGGTGGTAAGATGTGAGGGGGAGAGGAAGCATTTTTAAGTCCTGTGATTAGGTCTCAGCCTTTTACTGAGCTGTGTCCCTGGGCTGTGACGTCACGAGTACTTCTTAGCTTCTTTCCTCCCCTTTAGATGAGCCAGAAAGGCAAGCGGGGTGGGCAGAATTGGGCATTTCTCTCCTTCCAGGTCATTTAGGCCCTGGTAAAATAGTTTCCTTTGAGAGCATTCCTTGTTAAGGAGAACAAAGAGCTCTAGGCATATTTTAAAAAGGTTACTTTTCCCCTCCTCCTGCTGGCAACATGAAGGGATTTTTGTCCTATCTTCTCAGCGAGAACCCAGAGAAACTTTTGGAGATAAAATGCAGAAAAGTGTGGGCATCTCCTAAGACTGATTTCTCTAAGGTTGGAATTTTTGACTCTTAAGATGAGCCTCCAGCAATTCATCAATTACAGTTTAAGGTGTTCCAACTAGTATTCGCTTCAGTCGCAGGTCTGCTCCTCAGCTTCTTGTTCCCAGTGATTCTCTGTATCTGCCTGTCTATCTCTCCAGTTTTTGTGACAGCGGTTTGCCTTGTGACGTCAAATCTCCAACAGATCTAAGAGGAGTTGTCGACTTTCAGTTTGTCAGCTTTCGTCTTGTCGTGTGGAAGGGAAGGAAAACTTCCAGGCTTTTTACATGTCAGATCAGAAACCAGAAGTCTCCAGTACTTTTCATAAGACATTGAGGCTTCCCCCAAATCTTTGAGATGAGAACTATTATACCCATTTTACAGATAAGGAATATGAAACTCAGGACAGTATGACGGCCTGGATCTAAATCCAGATTTATTTGACTCCCAAGTCTGTATTCTTTCCTTTATCCTATTTTTGTCCCCCCCAAAAGAGAAGATTAAAGCTATTGATTGATAGAATGTCTGGAGATTATGAAAGGCATTTTGCCCTGTATTCAATCCCTGTTGCTATTATCAAAGATTTAAATAACCACAAAAACAGCCTGTAACATATCAAAAACCTGGGTTCATTATCCTCAAACTGGGGATCAAATAAAATTCTACTGTAAAATATGTAATGGCATTTAACCCACAATTACTTTCTGAGCAAT
Source organism: Loxodonta africana (assembly GCF_030014295.1). Lineage (NCBI taxonomy): Eukaryota > Metazoa > Chordata > Mammalia > Proboscidea > Elephantidae > Loxodonta > Loxodonta africana. The sequence goes on along the minus strand of NC_087345.1, from coordinate 167,801,759 downwards.
CATTATACTGAGAGTGGAACTGTTGTGTTGGGTGACAGATAAGCTGCCATGAATTTACGCTTATAGGTATATCTGGGAAGCTGCTTATGGGACAGACACCCAGAAGCCCCTCTATCCTAAAGTAACTCCCACACTATCCCTGCAATCCCATCATAAGTCTATCTGGACAGGTAGGTGAGGTTAGTAAATAAGGTATTAGTCATTAAACTGGCCCCTCCCAGGAAGTGGGAATCAGGGCTTGTTAGTTTTTAGGAAAGAGGTCAGAAAAACCTAAGAACATTGAGCAAATTTGAGTGGAATTCACACTGAAAGAAAATGTGTGAACAGAGACTCCTTGAAGCCACAAGTTAGATGCCCTTCAATTCAGAAATTTTTAATAAAATATTACAGAGTAAAGCAAACTTCATTTTTTTTCCAATTTTGCCCAAGATCAATTTTACATAAAAAGAAAGCCAATAAATATGTTTTTCTGAAATTCCAAATATGAGCATCACGGAAACAAAAACTCTGGCAAAATCTTGGACACCATCCCTTCTCAGTGCACCCATACTGCAACAGTATCCTTACTGTACGTCAACCTCCATGCGCCCTCTAGTGCATCTCTCTGGAAATGCAGCTGTCCTTCCAATGCTTATGTAAGTGTTTTCTCACAGGAAGGGGCTCAATTGTCACAGCACCCCGTCCTTAAAAACTCAGTTTATCCTGTATAACCAACTTATACTGATGTGTTTCTCCTGGATTCATACAAATACATTGTTTTAGCTTATTTATTTTCCACCTTATTCTCAAAAGTGGCTTACAAGGATCCAAACAATAAGGCAAGATTGAATATGTTAAACTGTGTTGAATGATAAAAGAAAAACAAGTGTATGGCAAAGAAATTAAGAAATTAGATTAAAATACATAAAATATTGACTGATCTTCCTTCCAATGATGGGCTGTGCATATTTATATCAATATATATTAATTAGTATAAACTAGGTTATGCTGTGATAAAACAATTCCAAAATCTCACGAGCTTATAAAAACAATGTTTTAATTTCCCTTTCAGGTTACATGCCCACTGCAGGTCAGCTGGAGGTATGCTCCCCACTCCTCTTTGGCTCCTATACTAATGGGGCAGCCACCAGCAAGTATACTGCCAGTCCCCAGGGCAGAGGGAAAGAGCTTTGAAGGGTCTTGTATGAGCAATTAAATGCTCTAGTCCTGTCACTTGTACTCACATCTCGTTGGCCAGAACTACTCTCATGACTCTACCCACAAGGGAACTGGAAAGTCTAGTTTTCCATGAGGAAGAAGAAGAGATAGATATTGTGGGCAGCTGAGTGCCTACTATAGTTTTCTAGCTGTCAGTGTAAAATAAGAAATCATAACAGATCCAATTCATAGTGTTTATGAAATTAAAAAAAAAAAAGCTAGGAAACTTACATCTATTCTTGATTTTAGGGTCAGACAGGAATTTCTCCAGTATCCTTATAAAGACATTGCATTCAAAGCCTTTTATTAGTTTCTTGTATAGGTTTCTGACATCGAAACAATCCAACTTCAACCTATTAAAACCTATTGCAAATGCCTCGATCCTGACTTGTAGCAACCCTATGGGACAAATTAGAACTGCCCCCACAGTGTTTTCAAGGCTGTAAATCTTCATGGAAGCAGGCTGTCATATCTTTCTCCTTTGGAGTGGCTGGTGGGTTAGAACTGCCACCCTTTTGGTTAGCAGCCAAGCGCTTAACCACTGTGCCACTCAGCGTCCTAACTGAACGCCAGCGGGGTCAAATTATTGTGGTTTAGGTATGCACCACTATGCTGAACTCTCTCAGTTTAGGGACACATTAAAGCAACCCACCCTGCTTATTATGTTTTTTTCTAGACTTTAAAAAAAATTTTTTTATTGTGCTTTAGGTGAAAGTTTACAGCTCAAGTTAATTTCTCATAAAAAATTTATACACATATTGTTATCCCTGTAATGTGACATAGTTGGAATCCCTATAACGTGACAGCACACTCCCCTTTTCCACCCTGCATTTCCCGTGTCCATTCAACCAGCTCCTGTCCCTTTCTGCCTTCTCATCCAACCTCTGGACAAGAGCTGCCCATTTAGTCTCATATATCTACTTGAACTGAGAAGCACACTCTTTGTGAGTATTATTTTATGTTTTACAGTCCAGTCTAATCTTCGTCTGAAGAGTTGGCTTTGGGAATAATTTTAGTTCTGAGTTAACAGAGAGTTCAGGGGCCATGTCTTCTGAGGTTCCTCTAGTCTCCGTCAGACCATTAAGTCTGGTTTTTTACGTGAATTTATGTTCTGCACCCTACTTTTCTCCTGCTCCATCAGGGACTCTCTGTTGTTTTCCCTGTCAGGGTGGTCATTGGTGGTAGCCGGGCACCATCTAGTTCTTCTGATCTCAGATTGATGGATTCTCTGGTTTATGTGACCCTTTTTGTCTCTTGGGCTAATATTTTCATTGTGTCGTTGATGTTCTTCATTCTCCTTTGCTCCAGGTCGGTTAGCACCAATTCATGCATCTTAGATGGTCACTTGCAAGCTTTTAAGACCCCAGATGCCACTCACCAAAGTGGGATGCAGAACATTTTCTTAATAAACTTTATTATGCCAATTGACCTAGATGTCCCCTGAAACCATGGTCCCCAGACTCCTGTCCCTGCTACTCTGTCCCTCGAAGTGTTTGGTTGTGTTCAGGAAACTTCTTAGCTTTTGGCTAGTCCAGTTGTGCTGACTTTCCCTATATTGTGTGTTGTCCTTCCCTTCACTCAAGGTAATTCTTGGCTACTATATGGCACTGGGTTTTTTGGGTATGTAGTTAGTGAATTCCCCTCTCCCTCCCTCCCTACCATCGTAACCATTGAAGAATGTTTTCTTCTGTGTTTAAAACTTTTCTTGAGTTCTTATAATAGTGGTCTCATACAATATTTGTCCTTTTGTGACTGACTAAGGAGTGTGATTGCTAGATCTTATGCTTATTGTGTTTAATCAATTGAGGGGCAGTGAGCTCTAATTATGCTCTCTATGAAGATTCTGGAAAGCAGTTGTTCTTTGCTGTCGGGTGAGAACCAACTCACCTTCCTTAATAACTCTCAGCCATGATTGGTTGACATCTGAGTATGGAAACTGAGGAGCCAACAAGAGCTCTTGCCTAGCCACAAGTTCACACTACTGTTCCCTGAGTTGAGCTGAGGGAGAACCTGACGGCTGAACCAAAATTCTCCTCAGGTAGTTATTCTGAATTTTCCCAAGTGTGCAGATAAATGGTCAATTAACAGATCTCCCAAAGTTCTATTTCGTTACCATGGGCAAAATATTTTTAGCTGGAAATTTGTAAGACCTCTGTCACATAAAAATAAATTGCCCTCAGAAAGCCGAGCATTGAACAAGTCTATTTCTAGAAGAATCTTTCAAGATAAACCAAGTGAGGTAAATTGTATGGAATTCTATTTATAAGCAATTTAAAAGCTAGAGACTGTCTTCTAAACTAACAGATAATATTAATAATTTTAATTAGATGCTTGCTGTGGGCCAGGCACTTTGGTAAGCACTTTAAATGCATTATCCAATTTAATTTTCACAGCAATCCTAAAGGTAAAATCTGTGATTACAGTGAGGTCATGTAATTTGCGAAGGTCAAACAGGCTAACAAGGGGGCAGAGCTGGAGTTTAGCCCAGGCAGTCTAAATCTAGAGTCCATTTGAGAAGCACCCACACTCTCACCTTTCATAAATAATGCATTTATTTTTAGGTAAGTATACCTATACCTGTAGCTGTTAAGTCTAGAAATAATTTCCTAATAGGATTAGTGACCTGCTCGTTTTAGATACTAAAAACATCAACTACATACAGAGGAAAACTTGTCTTTGGTATGTGATTGATTTGATTAAAAAAAAAAACAAAACTGAATAAAGAAGGAGGGTTCAGCACAAACATGTTTTCTGAGCAGGAAACTTTCAACCACTGCTGGGTGGTTCCCACCTGAGTCGGTTGGGTTAATAAGATTTACTTCCCTAGTTCTCTTTGAACAACAAAACCCAGGGGTCTGTATTGCCCTCTTACAACTTAGTCCTAAATCGCATTCTGCTACGGAATTAAAGGCTAAAGAAAAGTCTATTTAGAGTTTCAGACTTTGACCCAGAGCCTTACAACATAAACTGTGGACTCTGCACTTTTTTGAGGCAACTAGCTTGAAAGTAGCTAACTTTAAATGTTTATCCTGAGCAAAGAGTGCAATGCCAGATTACAAGGCTGCTGGGCTGATAACATCATCATCATCACAGGCAGCCCCAAACTCCCTTTGTCTGTGATTCTCTGGTTCTCTTTAAAGAGATTGTTTCTAAGGTCACGAATTATTTGCCTCCTTTTGAAAGAGAAAAAATTTCTGGCACTCTTCCATGACAGTAGCTGTGTTTTGGTAACTATATCGATGGAGAAAGTGTGTAATGGCGAAAAGCTACTACAAATTCAGTCACGCTTTTAAATGCATGTTATTCAAGTAGTAATCACTATTGGGTATATATACCAAACACACTGCTTTGGAGTTGATTCCAACTCATAGCGACCCTATAGGATGGAGTACAACTGCCCCATAGGGTTTCCAAAGCTGTAAATCTTCACAGAAGCAGGCTGCCAGTCTTTCTCGTGAGGAGCAACAGGTGATCCAAAATGCCAACCTTTCAGTCAGCAGCCAAGCACTTTAGCCACTGTGCCACCAGGGCTTCTTTTATATATGTGTGTATATACATATGTATGTGTGTGTATATATGTGTGTGTGTATACATATATGTGTATATATATAACCAAACCCGTGCTGTTGAGTCAATTCCGACTCATAGTGACCCTATGGGACAGAGTAGAACTGCCTCATAGAGTTTCCAAGGAGTGCCTGGCAGATTTGAACTGCCAACTCTTTGGTTAGCAACCGTAGCACTTAACTACTATACCACCAGGGTTTCCACGTATGTATATATAGATATGTCATGTATATGATGATTATATAAATTTGACATATATTGGTACATTCAAATGAAGTTTTTTTCAGTATATATGCAATGTTCAGCTCACATATGATTTCACAAGCCCCTTTTAATAGCGCCAAGACTCCCAGGAGTTTATACAAGAGTTTAACACACCTATTCTATATTTTCTTAAACTCTATAAGGCTATAAACTTTTTCCTCACCACACGCACACCCCGTGGGAACCCTATGAGAGTGCAGAAAGTCAGTGTAGTTCTCAGGTCTTTATCTTGCTCATGTTGAAGGTATACTTCGATTATCCAAAATGAGAGTTGTAGAACTCTGAAGCTTAAAAGGAATCTACAGTTGTCAGAACCTATTTTAAAACTATATGCACACGTTGAAGTGTTTAGGGGTTAAGTGTACTGTTGTCTGCATCACAAAATGAAATGGATGGAGGAATGGAGAGGTGGAAATATGGGAAAGCAAATAATGCAAAGTGTTAACAATTGTAGAATCTAGTTGGTGGATATGTATGTACTTGTTGTATAATCTTTCCATTTTTCTGTATATTTGAATATTCACATAATGAAATGTTGAGAAAAATACATGCATACTTCTTACAATTATTTCCTTTACAGAGATACAAAATGTATATGTAAAATAATGTTCGAACGTCATTACCATACAAATTCACAAAATAAAATCCTGGTTAATTTTTAGTACAAAAATCAGCTCCTTAACTTTCAGCCTAGAATAATATTCTCCTTGAGTTTCTTGACCTTTTTCCCTCTTCTGACCCCGTTCCCCAATTGAAAAATCTTGTGGGACTTCTGCTTTAAGACTAAGGATGGAAAGAGGGTCAGAGTTGGTCAAGGCTGACTCTGAGCAGAGCTATAGGACTGGCCTGGAAAGAGGTAGCCAGGCATTCAAATCAAAAAGAAGAATGACATTCAGGTCTGATCCACGTTGCTGCTGGCATGCCACATAGCAAGAGCAATTCCAGATCTCATAAACTGGGGAGACTGGGGCTTCCAACAGACTATTAAACTTGATTTTAATTGGCTTAAGCAATGGGAGAGGTTGAACACCTGGGTTTAAGACCATTGATATCTGGAGCTGAGCAAAGATGACATATTCAGGGAGTGTCCCGGCACCCCAGGCAGGAAGCACTTCAGGGACCATCTGAAGGCCCTAGTGGGTACATGTCCTGGGATTCTAAGACAGTTAGGGGAAACCACCTTGGAGATGGCCTCGTTGGTCTACCAGCCCTCTCTCAGTATACCCTCTTGGAGCTTGTCTCCTTATTAGAAAGTGATTAGAATTTTCTTTAAACATTTTCTTGATTAGTTAGTGGGCTTTTGTAGCCCTAAATTTGAATTGAAATCTGAAGTTGAAAACCAGAACGCTAAACGTTTCTCATTTTGGACAATCGAAGTATACCTTCAGTATGAGCAAAATAAAGACCTGAGAATTACACTGACTTTCTGCAAAAGGGAGGGGAGCTATCTCCCCTCCTATAACATATTTATGCTAAAATATATTTAACTTCTTATTCACAGTAACTCATTAAAATTAAACCGTTTCTATATAACATATTTATATTAATGAGTTACTGTGTTTAAGGAGTTATACGAGGACAGTTCATGTAAAGATTTCTCTTCCTTTCCCTCTCTCTCAACTAGCCACACACTCAAAAAATCAGATAAATGTTATCTACATTAACATTATTAATTTATGACCAGTGACATTTTACCAACAAAATACTGATTATAAAGGAGGAAAAAAAACACAGCACTCAGTTTTCCCGAAGTAGTCACTCTTATGAATGGTTGTCTATGTTTAGTTAATTTTTGTTTACATAAGCCCTCAGCATGTATTCCCATCAGTAGACCCCCGAGGAGCAGGATTCACTGGGACTTGTAATTACATACATAAAAGGTTTTCTGGCATATAAAGAAGAAGGACTTTGTAGGCCCATTCCAGCACATGACTGGTTGTGCCCTGGAGTTAGAACATACCTAGAAAGTTCACATTTTTGTGGTTTTTAGGCACCTATATTTTGCCTCAGCATTTAGCCATCCATAAAAACAATTTGCTACCTTATAGACTGTTTGTTTCTGGTGGCAAACACACCAAATCTTTGATTTGATTCTGGAGGCAGTTGTTAAAGCGATTGACTGCTAACTGAAAGGCTGGCGGTTCAAAACCACCAGAGGTTTCAAGGGAGAAAGATGTGGTGATCTGCTTCCATAAAGATTGACAGCCTTGGAAATCCTATGGGGTTGCTATGAATCAGAATCGGCTGGATGGCAGTGGGTTTTTATACTGTTTGCTTATGAAGATTAGCACTTAAATAACTCCATAATGATATACTGGTATATGACAAATCACTTTATTTTTCAAGATGTCAGGATTTTCCAATGGAGCCATTTCCTGATATGTCAGGACAACTCATTAATTTGACAAATTCGATGGAATGATTTAATAATGATGATTTAGACAATGAACTGCTCATCCTTCAAATGAAAAGATTAAAACTTCACATTTGTAAAACTAAGCTGAAAATGATACTTCTACATATATTAAAGATTATTAAAGTATCAGAGCGACAAATTTACCTGGAAGTGTCTGCTTTTTGGCATAGCTACTTCAGATGGTATGTAATCAAAGCAATGGAGGTAGATGGCATTTACGGGCTATATACTGTGTTCCAGGCACCGTTATCTCATTTATTCCTCCACTAGCTCCCTGAGGTAGGTAATTTCATTCTATCCATTTAGTTGGGGAAATTGGAAGCCAGAGAGTTAAGCACTTGCCCAAGATTATACAACTTTGTGGTCCTTGTTGTGTGCCACAGAGTCGATTTTGACTCACGACAACCCCATGTGACAGAGTAGAATGGTTCCATAGGGTTTCCTAGGCTGTAATCTTAATGGAAGCAGATCACCAGGTCTTCGTCCTACAGAGCTGCTGAGTGCATTTGAACCACCAACCTTTTGGTTCACAGCTGAGCGCTTACTTACTTGTACCACACCAAATCTTTGATTATAAAACTAGTCAGTAGGGATTTAAACTCAGATAGTGACACCGTAGCCCATTCCTTAACAACTACATGGACAGTCTGTCAGTCAGGAGAGAATCTACTGTCTTAACAACAAACGAACAAACAAAAAACACTAATTTCCCCCATATCGTTCTGGGCATTATATTATAGTACAAAAAATATTATAGTAGATTAATATTATTAATAGTTAATAATAACAACAAGCCTTTACTAATTATTTAGCACAAAGTGTCAGATGTTGTGTTAAACTTTGTATGCATCATCTCATTTAATCCTCACAACGACTCTTTAAAATTGGTACTTTTATTATTTCCATTTTAAAGATGAGAAAGGTGAAGATTTAAAAGGTTCTTTAGTTCCAGTTGCTTTCAACGAGTTTTCAGCATTTTTTTTTTTTTTTTGGCATAAAATCATATCACTTGCATTTCAAATGTTATCACATATTTACCAATAAAAGGTTGCAAGATCCAAATGGTTTTATTGAGGAATTTGAGAGTCTTCAAGGAACAATAATTCCTATACTATTCAAATTATTTTAAAGCATATGTAATATGAAAAGGTTGCCAATTTACTTCGCTAATATTTCAACTTGATAAATAACAGAAAAAGTTATATACCAAGTTCACTCTTGGATATGGATGCAAAAATTCCAAAAAAAATACAAGCAAATTAAACATGTTGTTATTAGTTGCCATTGGGTTGATTGTGACTCATGATGACCTTATGTTTTACAGAGTAGAATTGCTCCATAGGGTTTTCTTGACTATAATCTTAATGGAAGATCACCAGGCTTTTTTTTTTTTTTTGCTATACTGCTGGATGGGTTTGAACTGCCGACCTTTAGGCTATAAGTTGAGTGCAAACCATTTGCATCACCTAGGGACCTTATATTAAATATAAAAACCAACCAACCAACCAAACAAAACCCCATTGCCGTCAAGTTGATTCTGACTCATAGCGACCCAATAGGATAGAGTAGAAATGCCCCATACGGTTTCCAATGCTGTAATCAGAGGAAACCCTGGTTGTATAGTGGTTAAGTGCTATAGCTGCTAACCACAAGGTCGGCAGTTCAAATCTACCAGGCGCTACTTGGAAACTCTGTGGGGCAGTTCTACCCTGTCCTTTAGGGTCACCATGAGTCAGAATCGACTAGATGGCAGAGGGGCTTTTTTTTTTAATCTTTATGGAAGCGGATTGGCACATCTTTCTCCCATGGAGTGACAGGTGGGTTTAAACCACCATATTATACATAGCAGTGTATTAAAAGAATAAAACGTGACAACTAAAAGGGTATTTCCAGGAATGTTATAAAGGTTCTATATTAGAAAATCTATCAAGGGGATACTGCATGGTTTGAAACCAAAAAAGGTATGCATCAGGTCGTATCCTTTCACCATACTTACTCAATTTGTATGCTGAGCAAGTAATCTGAGAAACTGGACTATATGAAGAAGGACGTGGCATCAGGGTTGAAGGAAGGCTCATTAACCACCTGCAATATGCAGATAACAACCTTTCTTGCTGAAAGTAAAGAAGACTTGAAGCACTTACTGATGAAGATCAAAGACTACAGCCCTCAGTATGGAATCAAAACCAAACCAAACCCGTTGCCGTGGAGTCGATTGCGACTCACAATGACCTTAAAGGACCGAGTAGAACTGTCCCATAGGATTTCCAATGAGTGCCTGGTGGATTGAACTGCCGACCTTTTCATTAGCAGCATAGCTCTTAACCACTGTGCCACCAGGTATTAAACATCAATATAAAGAAAACAAAAATCCTCACCACTGAACCAACAAGCAACATTATGATAAATGGAGAAAATATGGAAGTTGTCAAGGATTTCATTTTACTTGGATCCACAGTCAACTCCCATGGAAGCAGCAGTCAGGAAATCAAATGATGCATTGCTTTGGGCAAATCTGCTAGGAAAGACCTCATTAAAGTGTTTAGAAGCAAAGATATCACCTTGAGGACTAAGGGGAACCTGACTTAAGCCATGGTATTTTCAATTGTCTCATATGCATGTGAAAGCTGAAGAAGAATTCATGAATCTGAATTATGGTGTTGGCGAAGAATATTGAATATACCATGGACTGCCAGAAGAACAAACAAATCTGTCTTGGAACAAGTGCAGCCAGAATGCTCCTTAGAAGCAAGGATGGCGAGACTCCATCTCACAAACTTTGGACATGTTATCAGGAGGGACCAGTCCCTGGAGAAGGACATCTTGTTTGGTAAAGTAAAGGGTCAACAAAAAAGAGGAAGACCCTCAATGAGATGGACTGACACAGTAGCTGGAGCAATGGGCTCAAACAGCAAAGATTGTAGGGCTGGCATAAGACCAGGCAGTGTTTTATTCTGTTGTACATGGGGTCAGTATGAGTTGGAACTGACTCAACAGCACCTGACAAGAACATCAACATATTTTATAATATTAACAAAAAACAGAGATTTTTTTCAATTAACATTCTGCTAAAAATCATTCAGTTATATGAAGTAGCCAGCCCTAAGGAAATACTTGAAGAAAATAGAAATCAAAGGACTTAAAGTAGTTCCTAAACTTTACAATAGGTATTTATCAGAAACCAACTGCAGGCATTCTATTAAAATTATAAAATATCAAAAATAGTAAAAGCAAAGCCATCAAGAATTATTCAACATTGTTTTAGAAGTTCTAGTAAATGCACTAGAAAAGCGAAATGACATAAGTGGTATATATATATTTTATTTGGAAAATAAAATCCAGATCATAACTCCTTGCAGATGATTTTATTCCTAGTAAAATGCAAAAGATTTCCAGAGACTCCTGACCTACTCTGATCTATATGGATGCTTTCCAGGCTTTTCTACAAACGTCAACCTGACATCTCCCTTCACCACTGTCCTGCACATTTCCCTTGCCTCTCTTGTTTGTGGGTTTCCATTTCCTGAGTCCCATGTTTTTCTCTTTTTTGGCTTGATCTTTTGTTTGGGTGGAGTACTTCCTATAGCAGCTTCTAGAAAAAGTGTGCAGGAGTGGCATAATTTTTGAGATCTGATCTTGCACGTCTGAAACATATTTGTTGCACTTAAGAAAATTTTTATATACATATATGTAAAAACATATATAAGTAAAAAATTGCCATTTCAACGTTCCTTACGATTACAATTTAGTGACATTAATTGTGTTCATCCTGTTGTGCAACTCTGTTGAACTTTCGAACTTAATTCGTTAGGTGGGTATAGAATTTTAATTTCAAAATACTCCTTCCCTTCCTTTCCAAATCTTGAAGGCCTTGCTCTCTCTCTCTCTCTCTCTGTGTGTGTGTGTGTGTGTGTGTGTTTTATAGCTACCATCCAGTTCTTCATGTGTAATAATTTTTTTCTTCTCTGAAAGAAATTAAATTCTTCTTTTTGTCCCTAGTAATCAGAAATTTCATGCTGAAAGAGGCAGGCCAAGATGGCAGAGTAGTCTGGTGCTTTGTGTCATCCCTCTTACAGCAAAGGCCAGAAAAAACAATCAGATAATCTAGGAACCCTAAGCATCAAAGACAAGGCTGAAGAATTGAAATGACCGACATGTGGAAGGAGAAACAATTCAAAAACAGCAGAAATGGAGAGTTATGGGTCACCAGCATCCTGCCAGATGAACCTGCACAGCATGGACATATTGAGACAAGCAACAGTATCCTCAGCCAAAACCTACTCCACCTGGTGCACCTAAGCAGAAGCGACTTGGCAAGTACCTCCAGTGTCAGTCAGGAATGATTCCAGTCCTGCAAAAGTTAAGTGCACACACCCAACTCAGTCCAGCCTCCCACTCCATGCCAGAGCTCCACAGGCCAAGGAGCACTCCCTATCCCTTATCCAACTCCTCCTCGTTCCAACACCAGACCAGTGGCATTTGATACTACAATGCCCTCTAAACCAGGAACTCATGCCCCAGGTCTGGAGGTGCTCACCCCTTAGCCCAGCCACCAACACTAGGTGTTCACAGATTTGCAGCACCCTCCACCACCTCTGATCACTTTTGCCAGCACCTTGGGGGCCGAGCTGTCACAGCACGGCCCCACTGGGACAAGGTGAGTGGCATTCCCAGCTGAAGTCCACTTCATCTGCAGAAGTTAAATGGGAACTACAGACCTGTGGCATATGACACAGCCTGGCCCCTAAGCTGGTAGCTGTCGGCCAGGTCTGAGGTGCCTGCCCCTTTACCCAGCCACTGGTGCAGGAGGTACCCAGATTTTCAGGGCCCTCCACCCTCTGATCACCTGCACTTGCAACTTGCTGGCTGAGCTAGAACAGGGCAGCCATATTGGGACAAGGTGGGCAGCATTTCCAGCTGAAGCCCACTTCACCTGCAGCAGCCAAGCAGGAGCTGCGGACCTGGGGCATTCACCATCATCTCATCCCCTAAGATGGGAAGTCAACCACCCACTCTGGGGGCCTGAGAGTTGGTCGTACCACCCACTCCATCCAGCTGCCCACAATGGGGGATTGAGGAACAGTGACACCCACCAATCCCTCCAGCCAACAGCACTGGGCACCAGAGGACAAGCTGCACAACCTCCCCCATGACACATTCTAGTGGGCAGTGGAACACCCACCAACTGGGCATCTATGGGCAGCCAACAGCCCCTGCTTCACCCCCTGCATCATCCCCCACTGCAACCAGAGACTTGTGCCTGCTCCAAACACCTCCACACACCCCTGCCTGCCCAGAACTTTTTGTAAGAGTCTTTGCACCATCTACCCGGTGACCGATGACCTAGAAACTTTAGTCCCGACCATCTGGCAAGTGGCAGATCACACACACAACACTCAAGCCAATGACCACGGGAAAAAATACCCTATACCTAAGGTCAGGTGACCAGCAGGACAGATTCATCACCTCACCAAAAACACCACCTAAATCCCGAGCAGCCCTGCAAAAACAGTGAACAGGGACCTGTGCTCATATACCAGTTGCTGCTGTGCCCACCCAGAGACAGAAGGTGAGAGCTTCAATGCACCAGATTAGCAACCACAATAGCACATACACCCAGCCTGCTTGGATATATCAAAACAACAATGACAACAACAATTCAGGATACAATAAATAAATAAATAAAATAACTTAGATCCCTTGGAGACAACAGACAATATCACATAAAGAAGTAAGACAAGAAGCCTCCAGCAAGTGACCAAAATAAAGAACCAGAAAACCTTCTGGAAAAAAATAAGGCAATGGAACTATCTGATAAAGAATTTGGAAGACTAATATACAGAGCTCTCCAAGGCATGAAGAAAGAGACCAGGGAAAACACAGACAAAACCAAGGAAAACACAGACAAAGCAACAGTAGAATTCAGGAAAACAATGCAAGAACAAAATGACAGAATAAATAGGCTGCTAGCCAAATGATACAAAAGCAGCAACTAGAAATCCAAAAATTAGACAGCTCAGTAAAAGGATGTAGGAGCAGAATGAGACAATGCAAGATAGAATTAATGAGATCTAAGACAAATCCTTTGACACCAATTTGTTTTAGGAAAATTTCAGAAAAAGAATGAAGAAAGCCTAAGAATTAGGTGGGACACTATCAACAGGAAAAACTCATGTGTAATTGGAGTTCCAGAATTGGGGGGCAGGAAGGGGAATGGAAAACACAGGAGAATTGTTGAAAATTTGCTGGCAGAAAACTTCCCTACTATCATGAAAGATGAGAAGATATCTATCCAAGAAGTTTATCGAACCCCACACAGAATAGACCCGAAAAGAAAGTCACCAAGACATATAATAACCAAACTTGTCAAAACCAAAGACAAAGAAAGAATCTGGAGAGCAGTTAGTGCAAAATGAAAAGTCACCTACAAACCAGTAAGACTAAGTGCTGACTATTCAGCAAAATTTTGCAAGGAAGAAGGCCATGGGATGACATATATAAAGCCTTGAAGGAAAAATAAACTGCCAGCGGAGGATCATATATCCAGCAAAATTGTCTCTCAAGTATGATAACAAAAATTAGGACATTTTCAGACAAACAAAAATTAAGGGAATATGTAAAAACCAGACCAAAATCACAAGAAATATTAAAGAAAGTCCTCCAGTTAGAGAACAAACACTATCAGACAATTCAAGATTAGGACACAGGACAGCTCAAACAGACACCAACTCAGATGAAGAATTCTCAAAAATAAAACAAGTCTAAAAGCCTGAAAATAGGAAACCAGAAATGTCAATATGTAAACAGCAGCAACGTCATAACAAAAAGAGGGGATAAACGGTATAGTTATAGAACTTCTATATGGAGAGGAAGTCAAAGTGATATCAAGAAATAAAAGACAGGTTTAAACTTAAGAAAATAAAGGTAAATATCAAGGTAACCATAAAGGAAACTAACAAACCTACACATGAAAATAAAAAGAAGAAAAACATAAGGACTCAATAAACACAAAATCAACAATAAAGGAAGAGATGAAAATATACAAACAAAAAGAACTCAGCACAGAAAATTAAGCAGAACAAAGAAACTGTCAACACCACGTGCACACACACACAAAAAATCAAGATGACAGCCGTAAACTCATACCTATCAATAACGACACTGAATGTAAATGGACTAAATGCACCAGTAAAGAGATAGAGAGTGGCAGAATGGATAAAAAAGACAAGAAAAGAAAAAGATCCATCTGTATGCTGTCTACAAGAGACACTTTAGACACAAAGACATAAACAAGCTAAAACACAATGGATGGAAAAAAATGTATCAAGCAAACAAAAATAAAAAAAGAGCAGGAGTGACAATATTAATCTCTGAGAAAATAGACTTTAAAGCAAAATCCACCACAAATGATAAAGACAATATATAATGATTAAAATGTCAATACACCAGGAGACATAACCATAAAAAATACACAGGCACCCAATGACAGGGCTCCAAAATACATAAAACAAACTCTAACAGCATTGAAAAGATAGACAGTTCCACAATACTAGTAGAAGACCTTAACAGACCACTTTCAGTAAAGAATATCTAGAAAAAAACTCAGTAAGGATACAGAAGATCTAAATGCCACAGTCAACCAAATTGACCTCACAGACATATACAGAACACTCCACCCAACATCAGCAAAGTATACATTCTTTTCCGATGCACATGGAACATTCTCTAGAATAGACCATATTTTAGGCCACAAAGCAAGGCTCAACAAAATCCAAAACAACAAAATAATACAAAGCATCTTCTCTAATCACAAAACGATAAAAGTAGAAATCATTAACAGGAATAGCAAGTAAAAAAAAATCAAATACATGGAAACTCAAAAACATCTTGCTTAAAAACTACTGAGTAATAGAAAAAATCAAAGATGTAATAAAAAATTCATAAAATCAAATGATAATAAAAATCCATCTTACCAAAACCTTTGGGACACAGCAAAACTAGTGCTTAGAGGTCAATTTACAGCAATAAATGCACATATCAAAAAAGAAAAAAGGATGGAAATCAAAACATTAACCCTACACTTGAACAAATAGAAAGAGAGCAACGAAGGAAGCCCAGTCACCAGAAGAAAGGAAATAATAAAGATTAGATGAGAAAGAAATGAAATAGAGGACAGAAAAACAATAGAAAGTATCAACAAGACCAGAAGTTGGTTCTTTGAAAGGATCAACAAATATGATCTACCACTGGCCAAACTGACAAAAGAAAAACAGGAGAGGTAGCAAATGACCCGAATAAAAAATGAGATGGATGATATCGCAAGAGAGTCAACTGAAATAAAAAGCATCATAACAGAATACTACAAACAATTGTACTCCAACAAATTTGAAAAGCTAGAGGAAACGGACAAATTTCTAGAACCACACTACATACTTAAACTAACACAAACTGAAGTAGAAAAACTAAATAGACTCATTACAAGAGACTGAAAAGGTAATAAAGAACTCCCAGCAACAACAACAACAAAAACCCTGGCCCAGAGGGCTTCACTGGAGAATTCCACCAAATTTCAGAGAAGAGCTCACTCCAAAACTACTCAAACTATTTCAGAGCATGGCAAACAAAGAAATACTCTCAAATTCATTCTATGAAGCCAGCACAACCCTGATACCAAAGTCAGGCAAAGACACCACAAAAAAAAAAAAAAAAAAGAAAACTATAGGCCAATATTCTTTATTTAAAAAAAAAAAATTTCTTTATACAGGTGCAAAAATTCTAGCCAATAGAATTCAACAGCATATCAAAAAAATAATACATCAACACCAAGTGACTTTCATGCCAGTTATGCAAGGATGGTTCAAGATTAGAAAATCAATCAATAAAACAAAGAATTACATGATCATATCAATTGATGAGGAAAAGGCATTTGACAAAGTCCAACACCCATTCCTGATAAAAACTCTCAGCAAAATAGGAATAGAAGGGAAATTCCTCAACATAATAGAGGGCATTTATACAATAACCAAGAGCCAACACCATTCTAAATGGAAAGAGACTGAAAACATTTCACTTGAGAATGGGAACCAGACAAGGTTGCCTTTTATCACCACTCTTATTCAACATTGTGCTGAAAGACCTAGCTAGAGCAATAAGGCAAAAAAAGAAATACTGGGCATCCAAACTGGTAAGGAAGAGGTAAAACTATCACTATTTGCAGATGACATAATTCTATAGAGAGAAAACCCCAAAGAATCCACAAGAAGGCTACTGAACTAATAGAAGATCTCAACAAAGTATCAGGATACGAGATGCCCAGACTGCACAAAGGCAGTCAGCTCTCTTGCCCCATGGGGTGGCTCCAGCACTGTCTTGCACTGGTCTCCTGGTTCTGGTGCTGCTGGTTCTCTGCAGTTGCCGATTCTCTGCTGCTGCTGGTCTTCACCACCTGACCAATGTAATAGAATCAAGAACCCAGATGTAAATCCATCTACTTCCAGCCACCTGATCTTTGACAAAGGCCCAAAGTTCATTAAACAGGGAAAAGACAGTCTTTTTAACAAATGGTGCTGGCAAAACTGTATGTCCATCTGTAAAAAAATGAAACAGGACCCATACCTCACACCATACAAAAAAACTAACTCAAAATAGATCAAAGACCTAAATATAAAACCCAAAACTATAAAGATCATGGAAGAAAAAATAAGATCAACACTAGGGGCCCTAATACACAGCATAAATAGCATACAAACCGTAACTAACAATACACAAACACCAAAAGATAAGCTAGATAACTGCGATCTTCTAAAAATTAAACACTTAAGCTCATCAAAAGACTTCACCAAAACAGTAAAAAGAGAATCTACACACTGGAAAAAAATTTTTCGCTGTGACATATTCCACAAACATGTAGTCTCGAAAATCCAACACTTCTACAATAAAAAGACAAATAATCCAATTAAAAAAGTGGCAAAGGGTGTAAACAGACACTTCACCAAAGAAGACATTCATAGGCAGCTAACAGACACATGAGGAAATGCTCGTGATCACTAGCCATGAGACAAATACAAATCAAAACTACAGTGAGATACCATGTTACCCCAACATTACTGGCATGAATTAAAAAAAAAAAAACAAAAAACCAGAAAACAAATGTCGGAGAGGTTGCAGGAAGACTGGAACTCATGCACTGCTGGTGGGAATGTAAAATTGTATAGCCATTTTGGAAAACAACATGACTCTTCCTTAAAAAGCTAGAAATGGAAATATACAATCCAGCAATCCCACTCCTAGGTATATATCCTAAAGAAATAACAGCCATCACATGAAAAGCCATATGCACACCCATGTTCATTATAGCACTATTCACAATAACAAAAAGACGGAAACAAGTTAAGTGTCCATCAACAGATGAATGGGTAAACAAATTATGGTACATGCACACAATGGAATACTATTCAATGATAAAGAACAAGAATGAATCCACGAAACATCTCACAAGATGAATGAATCTGGAGGCCATTATGCTGAGTGAAATAAGTCAATCACAAAAGGACAAATATTTTATGAGACCACTATTATAAAAACCCAAGAAAAGGTTTACATACAGAAAAGAACAATCTTTGATGGTTAGGAGGGAGGGGAGAGGTGGAGAGGGGAAATCACTAACTACATAGTAGACAAGAGTTAACTTTCGTGAAGGGTAAGACAACATACAATATAGGGCAAGTCATAACAACTTGACCAAGACAAAATCACAGAAGCTTCCTAGACACATCTAAACACCTTGAAGTACCAAGGTGCTGGGGCTAAGAGCTGGAGACCATGGTCTTGGGGGAAATCTAGGTCAGTTGGCATAACATAGTTCATAACGAAAATGTTCTACAACCTATTTTGGTAAGTAATATCTGGGGTCTTAAAAGCTTGTGAGCAGCCATTTAAGATATATCCACTGGTCCCATCTGGCTGGAGCAAAGGAGAATGAAGAACAAAGACACAAGGGAAAAATTAGTCCAAAGGACTAATGGACTACAACTACCACAACCTCCACCAGCCTGAACCCAGAAAAACTAGGTGGTCCCTGGCTACCACCAACAACTGCTCTGGCAGAGATCACAATACAGGGTCCTGGACAAAGCAGGAAAAAGCATGTACAATAAAATTCGTATTCAGACACACAAAAGCATCAGACTTACTTGTCTGACAGAGACTGGAGGAACCCCCAAGACTATGGCCCCTGAACACCCCGCTAACTCAGAACTGAAGCCACTCCCGAAGACCACCTTTCAGCCAAAGATTAGACAGGCCTATAAAACAAACAATAACACACCTGAGGAATGTGCTTCTTAGTTCAGTCAAGTATATGAGACCAAATGAGCACCACCTGCCCTAAAGCAAAGATAAGAAGGCAGAAAGGAACAGGAAAACTGGATGAATGGACATGAGGAGCCCTGGGAGGAAAGGGAATGGGAGAGACAGCTGACACAATGCAGGGCTTGCAATCAATGTCACGTAACAATTTGTGTATACATTTTTGAATGAAAACCTAATTTGCTCTGTATACTTTCACCTAAAACACAATAAAAAATAAAAAAGGGTAATCTCTGTATATTCAGTATTATTTTTTACAACCTGGGACACATATCAGGTCCCAGTGAGATAAATGTATTTGTTTCTCAGGAATACTAATAACTACACAGAAATACTGTCAGAATCTCAGGGAAAATCGTTCTGTTTACACAAGATTCTTGTCAAGAAAAATAAGAATAACTGTCACTTTTAAATGATTGTTTTTTACTAGTTTCTCTCCTCAAAGTCTGGCATGATCTACTTTATCTAATACAATTGTCCTGCAAGGTAGGGACTGATGCTGTTAGGTGCCGTCAGCTGATTTCATCCCATAGAGACCCCATGTGACTAAGTAGAATTGCCCCATAGGGTTTCCTAAGCTGTAATCTTTACTGGACCTGATCACCAAGGCTTTCTCCCATGGAGCCACTGGATGGATTCGAACCACCAACTTTTTAGTTAGCAGCCAAACCCTTAACCACTGGGCCACCAGGTCTCCAGAAGGTAGATGATAGTAGCCTTATTTTACGGATATTGTCTCAGGCCTAGAGACGTAGAGGAACTCACCAATTTTAGTGATTTACAGCTAAATGTAATATCTTTCTACACCACCCTCTTATCCCCTTTTTAGGGGTCTGACACATACTAAGTCTGGGATAACAGAGGGGGCTTGTTGAAAATGGAAATCCAAGGTAGAGAAACAGGTTCGTCGGAATAGGGTAGATGAGTATTTCTCTACCGTGAGGGACTATTTTTCTCTACCGTCCTCAATCCTTGGGAGAAAGACCTGGTGATCTGTTCCCATAAAGATCACAGCCTAGACAGTTATCCTCTGTCACACAGGACCACTATGAGTCAGAACTGAGGCATCAGCACCTAACCACAACAAAGCAAACCTCAACCTGCATGGTCAGAAGACTCTTCACCCCCCTATTCCCAAAGAGAGGCTGAACTGAATGGAGCCGTTGTTGTTATTAGGTGCTGTCAAGTCAGTACATAGCGTACATAGTGACCCTGTGTACACCATAACGAAATAATGCCTGGTCCTGCACCATCCTCACAATCATTGTTATGCTCGAGCTCATTGTTGCAGCCACTGCATCAATCCATCTCACTGAGGATCTTTCTCTTTTTTGCTGACCCTCTACTATACCAAGCATGATGTCCTTCTCTGGGCACTGATCCCTCCTGATAACATGTCCAAAGTGTGTGAGACGTAGTTTTGCCATCCTTACTTCTAAGGAGCATTCTGGTTGTACCTCTTCCAAGACAGATTTTTTCATTATTTTGGCAGTCTATGGTATATTTAACATTCTTTGCCAACACCACAACTCAAAGGCGTCAAGTCTTCTTTGGTCTTCTTTATTCATCCTCCAGCTTTTGCATGCATATGAGGCGATTGAAAACACCATGACCTGGGTCAGGCGCACCTTAGTCTTCAAGGTGACATCTTTGCTTTTTAACACTAAAGAGGTGTTTTGCAGCAGATTTGTCCAATGATTTCCTGACTGCTGCTTCTATTGGCGTTGATTGTGAATCCAACTAAAATGAAATCCTTGACAACTTCAATCTTTTCTCTGTTTATCAGAGATCTTTGTTTTCTTTATTGAGGTGTAACCCATACTGAAGGCGGTGGTCTTTGATCTGAAACAGTAGGTACTTCAAGTCCTCTTCACTTTTAGCAAACAAGGTTGCGTCATCTGCATGATGCAGGTTGTTAATGAGTCTTCCTCCAATCCTGATGCCATGTTCTTTTTCATATAGTCCAGCTTCCTGGATTTTTTGCTTAGCATACAGATTGAATAATTATGGTGAAAGATGTGCATCAGGGTTGTATTTTTTCATCATACCTATTCAATCTGTATGAATGGAACTAAATGGCAGCAATTCATGTCACAGAGGACAAGGAGAGGCCGGTTCCTGGATGCAGCCAAGGAGTTCAAGGAACAAAAATGGCATCAAGGAAGAGAGGCTGGGTCCTAAGAAGAGACATCGCTCTACCAAATGAGAAAGAAATGGCCATAAGGGCATCCCGATAGGCAAAAATAGGAACCATACACTCTAATGTCCTCAGGCATCTGAGTTGGGAGATGCAATATAGTGGTTAGTATCAGGGAGTCTAGATCCCACTGCTGGGGTCTAAATCCCAGCTTCATCACTCACCAACTGTGTAAACCTGGGCAAGATACTTAACTTCTCCAAGCCTCTGTGCTTTCCAAGGTCACTTTTATCCCATTATTTGATTCCTTTTTTTTTTTTTTAGCTAAAGCTAATTGAGAGTAACATTTAAAAGTCACCAACATTTAATAATCTAATAGACACAAGAATTAATCCCAGTTCTTCTAACTCGTGTTTGGTTGTTTATTCCATACCACAAACACGGTCCTAACATGGACAGATTACTCATTGCTTCTATGGAAACTGGTGTGTGTGTGGGGGGGGGTGTGGTGGGGAGGGAGACAGGTAGGGGAGAGGTCTCACATAGAAAAAAATAAATGAAAAGTAACAGATTTAGAGAATGATGAGGAGAGAGGTGATACAATTAGAGAGGAAATGACGCAAAGAAGTAATAAAATGAGTGTCAAATATGGAAAGGAAGGGAATGTTTGGTATGTAAAATGCATTATATTTATACATCTTAGCAATGAGTGAAATGAGCTTTATGCATTACAGCGTTTCTAATTTAAACAACAATTTGTAAGCTATAAATGCTTATAATGAGTGTAATTTGTTCAACTTACATTAAAAGGATACAGTATGGAGTTAGCCATTCAGAGACACTTTGAAGATTTACAAGGGGGTAATTAATTGATTAATTGGAACACGATCAATTTGAACATAAACCATCTTATTAATTTTACAAATGAGAAAAATGTAAGTTTTAGGTAAGCCTAAGACAATCCTGTCTTCAGCTGCACTGGTATCAGGAATTGAAATGCAAAATCTGGGTGACTTCTAGATTGTTGTTGTTATTGTCAGGTGCCGTCAAGTTGGCTCTGACTCATAACTACTCTATGTATAGTAGAACAAAACCTTGCCCAGTCCTGCATCATCCTCACAATCATTGCTATATTTGAGCCTATTGTTGCATCCACAGTGTTAATCCATTTTGTTAAGGATCTTTCTCTTTTTTGACCACCCTCTACTTTTCCAAGCATGATGTCCTTCTCCAGGGACTGATCCCTCCTGATGACATGTCCAAAGTAAGCAAGACAAGACTCACCATCCTCATTTCCAAGAGGGAGCATTCTGACTGTGCTACTTGTAAGACAGGTTTGTTCCTTCTTCTGGCAGTACATGGTATACTCAATATTCTTTGCCAACACCATGATCCAAATACATACAATTCTTCTTCAGTCTTCTTTTTTCATTGTCCAGCTGTCACATTCAGATGAAAAAAAAAAAAAAGATGAGGTGACTGAAAATACCATGACTTGGGTCAGATGCACCTTAGTCATCAAACTGACATCTTAGCTTTTGGAGATTTTAAACAGATGTTTGGCATCAAATTTGCTCAATGCAAAATGTCATTTGATTTCTGGACTGCTGCTTCCATAGGATTTGATTGTGGATCCAAGCAAAATGAAATCCGTGACAACATCAATTTTTTCTCTGTTTATCACAATGTTGCTTATTGGTCCAGTTGTGAGAATCTTTGTTTTCTTTATTTTGAGATGTAATGCATACTGAAGGCTGTGGTTTTGATCTTCATCAGTAAGTGCTTCAGGTCCCCTTCACTTTGGGCAAGCAAGGTTCTGTCATTTGCATGACGCAGGATGTTAATGAGTCTTCCTCCAATCTTGATGGTGAGGTCTTCTTCATATAGTCCAGCTTCTCGTAATGTTTGCTCAGCATACAGATTGAATAAGTATGGTGAAAGGATACTATCCTGATGCACAACTTTTTTTTTAAGCCATGAAGTATCTCCTTGTTCTGTTTGAAAGGCTGCCTCTTGATCTATGTACAGGTTCTGCATGTCTTTTATTGACTATGCAAAGGTATTTGACTCTGTAGATCATAACATACTATGGATAACATTGCAAAAAATGGGAATTACAGAACAATTAATTGTGCTAATGCAGAACTTCTAGAATAATAGAGGCAAAGAGAAATGGCAACTAAATGCTATACTTGATCCTTGATTAGATCCTGGATTTTTAAAAAAATAGCAAAAAAGGATATCATTAGAACATATGGATAAATTTTATCATTGTTATGTTGTTTGTTGCCTTCAAATTGGTTCAGATCCATAACTACCCTATGTAAAAAACCACCCTATGTACAAAACACCATCCAGTCCTGCAACATCCTAACAATCATTGCTATGCTTCAGCCCATTGTTGCAGCCACTGTGTCAATCCATCTCAACAAGGGTCTTCCTCTTTTTTGATGATCCTTTACTTTGCCAGGCATGGTGTCCATCTCCAGCTACTTGTCCCTTCTGATAACATGTCCAAAGTATGTGAGACAAAGTATTGACATCCTAGCTTCCAAGGAGCATTCTGGCTGTACTTCCTCCAAGACAGATTTGTTCATTCTTCTGGTAGTGCATGGTGTATTCAGAATTCTTTGCCAACATCATAATTCAAAGAATGTCA
Organism: Loxodonta africana; assembly: GCF_030014295.1. Taxonomy (NCBI): domain Eukaryota; kingdom Metazoa; phylum Chordata; class Mammalia; order Proboscidea; family Elephantidae; genus Loxodonta; species Loxodonta africana. Next base: position 167,778,152 of record NC_087345.1, on the reverse strand, counting down.
ATTCTTCTATCTTCCTTATTTATTGTTCAGCTTTGTCATGCATATGAAGCAATAGAAAATACCATGGCTTGGATCAGGCACACCTTAGTCCTAAAAGTGACATCTTTGCTTTATGACACTTTAAAGAAGCGTTTGCAGTAGCTTTGCCCAGTGTAGTACGTCATTTGATTTCTTACCTGCTGCTTCCATGGGCGTTGATTGTGGATTCAATTAAAATGAAATCCTTGACGACTTCCATATTTTCTCCATTTTTCATGATTTTGCTTATTGGTCAAGTTGTGAGGATTTTTGTTTTCTTTATATTGAGGTGTAATCCACACTGAAGGCTGTAGACTATGATCTTCATCAGCAAGTGCTTTGAGTCCTCTTCACTTTCAGCAAGCAAGATTGTGTCATCTGCATATCATAGGTTGTTAAGGAGCCTTCCTCCAATCCTGATAACAGACTCTTCTTCATATAGATCAGCTTCTTGTATTATTTGCTCAGATACAGATTGAACAAGCATGGTGAAAGGATACAACTCTGACACACACCTTTTCTGAGTTTAAATCCCCTTGTTCTGTTCCAATGACTGCCTCTTGGGCTATGTACAGCTTTCATACGAGCACAATTAACTGTTCTGAAATTCCCATTCTTCGTAATGTTATCCATAATTACTTATGATCCACATAGTTGAGTGCCTTTGCATAGTCAGTAAAACACAGGTAAACATCTTTCTTGTATTCTGTGCTTTCCCCCAAGATCCATCTGACATCAGCAGTGATACTCCTGGATCCATTTACTCTTGTGACTACAGCTTGAAATTCTGGCAGTTCCCTGTCGATGTACTGCTGCAAAGGCTTTTGAATGATCTTCAGCAAAATTTTACTTGTGTATGATATTACTGGTATTATCTGATAGTTTTCCCATTCTGTTGGATCACCTTTCTTTGGAATGGGCAATCAAACCTGGGTCTCTCACATTGAAGGCGAGAACTCTACCACTGGACCGTCACTGCCAGTGATGTGGTATGGGCATAAAATTAGATTTTTAAAATGAAAAGCAAACGAGGAACTCAAGAAAAACAAAAGTTAAACAAGGAAGACATGAACCAAACTTGGGAAAATTAAAATATATATTGAACAACTGAGGTAGAGTCAGCAATGAAAATTAATGCTTAACTTGACACAGAGAATATTCTCCTTCGAGTGGCACAAGAACTGATAAATTCTTTTCTTTAAGAGTGAAATAATATTGTTTGTTTCTGCAGTAAATATTTTAACAATAACAATTACAACATTGCTTGAGGGGATTCAAGTTTGAGAGACATCTTAGTCAGACTGCTGTTATTCTGATTTGACATACCACAGAGTCAGGTACAAAAGGAGTATTTGGGCTACACAAGGACAAGGTGACAGGGTTATGAAAATAAAGGAAAGTGAATGAAATCCAAATCTATTTTGCCAAACAATTATATAGGATTTCATGGTGACTAAATAAAATCAGAAGATAAGAAGAATGAGTCAATGATGACTCAAAAAATTTAAGATTTAGCAATGCAGAAAATGATGGTGCTATTGACAGAGAGTGGGAAATTGAATATGTGGGTGGACTAGTGGGTGGCAGGTGATGGGGAATTTAGCTTTGATAATGCACGGAGGAGGCTTCAATAAGCATTTATAAATACTGCAAGACTACTGAGAAAATGGAAAAGGAAATTTTAGAAATCATTGCTTAGATGACAGTTCAAATTTTATCTTTTTTTTTGATCTTTAGTGTGCTATTGATGAATGATTCATATCCTGTTTTATTCCACAGAGGAACTGAGGCAGTTGAAATTAGAATGAACAAAATATTATTTTTAGTATATTAATTTTTTATATAACTAGATACATTTATTTATAACTTCATCTTGTCTTTTCCAAATAATATGATTTCATTTCTCTTAGGCCTTAATACTAGGTTTGACCTTTTACTGATCAAACGATATTCATTTTTAACCCAGTTTTTTATAGTTTTCTGAATTGAAGTGGTAACACTATTTACCAGCTGTGGTTTATTTCACATGGACTATTTTGCCTGGTCTCATTTTGCTTTATTTTTATATCTTACTAAATATTGGAAGTCCGAATGGTAAAAATCATAATAGCATTTTAAATTCATGACTGACGTGGTACATACACGTATATGTTTTTCCCACAATGTATTTAATTCCTTTGCTCTGCTCTGTTCCCTACACTTGTTAGCTCAAAGATAGCTAATTTTTTTTTTGCAAGTTTTTAGTGAAAGCTTTGATATTCAGTCTCCTTTCTCTAGGAGCTAAGACACTAAGTACACAGATGTGACTTAGACTTAGCTAGTAATAATTACGATAATAGACATGTCAGTTAAGAAGAACTAGTGGGTGGAATTAAGCAGGAATTTTGAGTTCTTTTCAATTAAATTTTAGTTTTAGCAGAAGTTTATGTCGAGATGGGTATATTAATTTTGTTGTTTAGAGGAATGAATATGGAGCTGGTCATAACAGTTTATTGGAACCATTCACTACTACCTCTTTATCTTTAGACAAGCCTATTTTTCATCTGTACAATGGAGGGTGTTGCATTTCAGCGGTGGGATTCGTAATGTATTCTGAGGAGTCCTTGAAGGTCCACTATCTTGATGGGAGTAGAGTGGAATCATGGGTGGCAGGGAGAGGTTGTGATGATGGTGAAAGGAGGAAGGACCAGGAACAGAATAGGCCCAGACATTTGTCATCCTTGATTCAAAGCAACAGTCATATTGGGCTTGAGTTTGTGGAAAGGTTCAGTGGCTAGCCAAAGTCTGAAATGCCTAAAACAAAGTGTCATTGAGACCTACTTTGAACACTGTTTAAGTCTCTGGCTTTTACCCTGGTGGCTCAGACTGCCTCTGAACTTCTAATCTCATTAGTAATAGAAACGAAATCATGGCGGACGGGAGCAAGGGAAGGAGGTGAGTAGGTAGGAGAAGCTACTCTATGGATAGCTTGCTCTCTAGTTAAGAGTATGTGAGAACACTGGTGCAGAAAGTATATATTATTTAAACATGTCTGGAGAGGATTTTGTAATGTGTCAAAGCTTTAAAAACATACATATATTCCAAGGAAATATTTCTAGTAACACATCCGCAGAAGTAAATAGAAATTCAGATAAAAGTTTATGAACAACAGTGTTCCTTGCAATTTAGTAATAAAAGAGAAAAAACAGTTTAACTCTCTAATCGCATAGAACTTATTAAATAAATTATAGTGCATCTAAATGATGAAGTATAGTGTTATACATTAAAATAATGATCATGTAGAAGTTTTAATAGTGTGGTAAAATGTTCATTGTATAATGTTATATTAAAAAAGCAAAGATCTCAAAGTGTTTGTATATTTAGGATTACTTGAAATATTAAAAACCATAAATGATGAGCATTTTCTGTGCAATTTTTCTGTAAACCTAAAATTGCTGTATTTAAGAAATACCAATTAATATATAAAGAATTTCCCTAAGCAAATAAGAAAATAACAGACAAGCCACTAGAAATGAGGACAGAATGCTTAAACAAATAATTCACAAAAGAAAATATCCAAATGGCCAGTAAACATGAAAAAGTGCTCTAATTCATTAGTATCAAGGAAATGCAAATTAAACTACAATAAGATGGCAGTATATATCTACCAAGGAGCCCTGGTGGCGCAGTGATTTAAGCACTGTTTCTAACCAAAAAAGGTGGGCGATTCAAACCCACCAGCTACTCCACGGGAGAAAGGTGTGGCTGGCAGTCTGCTTCGGTAAAGATTTATAGCTTTGGAAGCCTTATGGGGGCAGTTCTACTCTGTCCTATAGGGTCACTATGAGTCGGAATCGATTGGATGGCAGTAGGTTTGGGCGATATATCATCAGAATGGCTAAAAATGAAAAAGATGGAAAATACCGGATGTTGGCAAGGTCATAGAGCAATTAGAACTCTCATATGTGGATGACGGGAGTCGGGAGGTATAAACTGGTACAACTTCTTTGGAAAACTGGCCTTAAAACTGAACATATGCATACCTATGACTCAATAATTCCTCCCCTAAGTGTATACACACAAAGAAATGCAAAGGATGTTCATAGCTGCACAGTTCATTATAACCCCCAACTGTAAACCACCCAAAATGCCTATCAGAGATAAAACGGGTAAATAAATGTTGGTGTATTCACGGTGCAATATTATACTACTACATGCAGTAATATGAATAAAACTCACAAACATAATGTGAAGTGAAAAAATTCAGGTGCACAAAAAATACTGTATAATTCTATTTATATCAAGACCACAAAGAGGTAAAATTAGTCCATGTGGCGGAAGTCAGGATAGTGGTTATCCTTGGAGAAGGCTACTGACTGGCGCGGAGCAGAAGGAGGGGCATCTGGTGGTCTAGTTTTTGATCTGCAGGTTGGTTCTGTGAGTGTGTAAAGTTTATGATGACTCATCATGCTATAACTTATAATACATGCACTTAGAAAGTTTTAAAGAATATATGTAGATATATATATATATATATATGAAAAAACTAGAAGGAAAATACCAATAGGTTAACAATGGTAACATTTGAGTAGTAAGATTTGATTGTAGTTTTCATTTTCCAAATTTTTATAATGAGCATATATTACTTTTTATAATCAGTATAATATTATAAGAGGAGAAAAATGGGAAATTAAATTTACTTAATCATGATATTCCAAAAACTGCTTATAAGGAGGACCATCTTTGTAAACTTCTCCACTGAAAATATAAAAGAAGGCCAACATTTAAGAATTCAATTAAAAAAATTTTTAACATCTTTTTTTCTATATAATTTACAAATAATTATATTTCTGAGTATCCTCTTATCAGTCAAACCTGACAGTTCTAAATTTATAGGTTGAATTAGGCCGTACCTCTTACCGCTCCCCCCCTCCAACCAAAATCATCTCTTTTTTATCTAAAACCTTAAGTTTATCTTAACAACAACAACAAAAAACTTTCTTTGGGATTGTGAAAGAAAAAAGCATCTATTTAAGCAAGCTCAACTCACTTTTTTTGGCGTCTTTTGAAAATAAGCTAATCAACAAACTTTCACTGAACACCTACAGTTAGTAAAGCACTACAAATTTATAAAGACAGGGTTATAAGAACAAGCGAAGTTGTGTAACACAGCAGAGGAAAATAATTGTGGATGGCTAGTGATTGTTCAAGGGCCCTGGTGGCACCATAGTTGAGCGCTCAGCAGCTAAACACAAGGTTGGTGGTCTGAATCCATCAGTTGCTCTGCTGGAGAAAGATGTGGCATTCTGCTTCCATAAAGATATAGCCTTGGAAACCCTATGGGGCAGTTCTACTCTGTCCTATAGGGTTGCTATGGGTTGGAATCAACTCAACGACAATGTGTTTTAGCGATGGTTCTGTGGTAGAATTCTCACCATTCATGTAGGAGACCCAGGTTCAATTCCCAGCCAGTGTACCTCATGCACAGTAACCACCCATCTGACAGTAGAGGCTTATGTGTTGCTGTGATGCTAGCAGGTTTCAGCGGTGCTCTCTGATTAAGATGGACCAGAAAGAAAGGCCTGGTAACCTGCTGCCAAAAATCGGTCAATGATCTGCAAATGACCATCCCCACGAGATGGGGGCCTACTCAAAGGCAGCTAACAACATCCACAACGTTTGGGCAAAATTGAAGGCCTTGAGTGTAAAAGTAAGTAGTTTGTCCTTGATTCTGCAGACAAGGGGCAAGCATTAAATGTTTTTGAGCAGGCCAACTTGATTTGGGTAAGCAGTGACATGCAAGATAAGTTAGAGAAAGTAGAGATCCAAGGCAGCTGACAAAGTTCAGCTGTGAGGGAAAAAGGGCTCATTCTAGCCATAGGATCAGCAGCTCCTGGAATCTCCTCTACTAAAATGGTGTACTCACCCCTTTGAAAGAGTAGGCAAGTGGGGATTTCTTTTTGAGGTTCTAATTGGGATGTTGATCGATGGTGATAAGAGCTAGAGACTCTAGCATGGGTTTCCTGTCAATATTTATTTCCTGGCTGGTAGCCTATCTCTGAGCCTAGAATTGTCCTCCAAATACTGGTCTTTCAGAGACAGAACAGGGTGGATAGATTCAAATGTAAGGAAGAGGGATGGGCATGCAGAAAGAAATCACCAAAATCGTTGTTCATTGAGCTAGGGGGCAGTTCAGGACAAATCTGGAATACTCCTTTCTCAATTAGTTACTGTTTGTTTTATAGGCCTGTCTAATCTTCATCTGAAAGGTGGACTTCAGGTGTGGCTTCAGTTCTGAGTTAGCAGGGTGTCTGGGAGTCGTAGTCTCAGGACTTCCTCCCAGTCTCTGTCAGACCAGTAAGTCTGGTCTTCTTTTGTGAATTTGAATTTTGTTCTCCATTTTTCTCCCGCTCTGTCCAGGACTATCTATTGTGATCCCTGTCAAAGCAGTCAGTGGTGGTAGCCAGGCATCATTAGTTCTTCTGGGCTCAGGCTGGAGAAGGCTGTGGTTTATGTGGTCCTTTAGTCCTTTGGGCTAATATTTTCCTTGTATCTTTGGTTTTCTTCATTCTCCCTTGCTTTGGACAGGATGAGACCAATACATGTATTGTCTTAGATGGCTGCTCGCAAGCTTTTAAGACCCCAGATGCTACTGACTGATACAAGATGTAAAACATTTTCTTTATAAACTGTGTTATGCCAATTGACCTAGATGTCCCTTAAGATCGTGATCCCCAGCTCTCATCCCCGGCAACTCGGTCCTTCAAGGAGTTTGAATGTGTCTAGGAAACTTCTATGAATTTGCCTTGGTCAAATTGTGCTGACTTCCCCTATACTGTGTGTTGCCTTACTCTTCACCAAACTTTAACACTTAGTCTACTATCTACTTAGTGATTTGCCCTCCCCATTACTCCCCACCCTTGTAAACATCATAGAATGTTTTCTCTGTATGTAAACCTTTTCTTGACTTATAATATGGTCTCCTGCAATATTTGTCCTTTCGTTGTTGATGTATTTCACTCAGCATAGTGTCCTACAGGTTTATCCATGAGATGTTGCCTGGATTCATCGTTGTTCTTTATAGTTGCATAGTATTCCATAGTGTGTATGTACCATAATTTGTTTATCCATTCATCTGTTGATGGGCACTTAGGTTTGTCATAGAGTACACATCTGTGCTCTGATTAGGGTAAAATTCAGAGATTTATTGAAAGAAAAGACACAGCTCAAGCTGGGAGTAAACTAAACTCCACGTGGTAGAATACAGAAATTCAAAATGCCATCTCAGCAGTGATGTTTTATAGGAGAACAATGAATATGAAACACGTTACTTGATTGGCATTTACAAACTTAGATCATTGAAAGACATTACTTGATTGGTAATCACAGGCTTAGATCATAGAAAGACATTACTTTATTGGTAGTTGACCGTTTTAAGGCAGGTCTTCCTGTACCCAGTTCTGTAAGGCAATTGGCTTAAAAGGGTATACGTCTCTTTCTTATATTGACTACAATGCAGCAATTACATGGATGAGTGACAGGGAGGGGTTGCAGCATAGTCACATCATCATTACTGGGCATTCATTCCTCTCAGAAACAGTATGGAAGATGGCTGCCTCTAGGGTTTTCAGTCCCTCAACAGGGAATTGTATCCAATCCTCAAACGGCCAGTTCAGATCATACCAGGTACCTCAAGTTTTTCTTTAATTCCCTTACACGGGTTTTTTCCATCTTTTTGCTGTCGTGAGTAATGCTGCAATGAACATGGACATGCATATGTCTATTTGTGTGAGGGCCCTTATTTCCCTAGGATATATTCGTAGGAGTGGGATTGCTGGATTGTATGGTATTTCTATTTCCAACTTTTTAAGGATGCAACATATCATTTTCCATAGTGGTTGTATTATTTTACACTCCCACCAGCAGTACATGAGTTCCAGTTTCTCCACAACCTCTCCAACATTTGTTATTTTTGTTAGCGCCAGTAATGTCAGGGTGAGGTGGTATCTCATTGTAGGGGTTTTTGTGTATGTGTAGTTTAGGTGAAAGTTTACAGAGCAAATTCGTTTCTCATTAAACAGTTAATATACAAATCGTTCTGTGACATTGGTTGCCAACCCCACAATGTGTCAACATTCTCCCATTCTCCACCTGTTTCCCTGTTTCCATTCATCCAGTTTTCCTGTCCCTTCCTGTTTTCTCATCTTTGCTTTTGGTCTGGTGTGCACATTAGTCTCACGTACACGACTGAACTATGAAGCACGTCTCTCACTTGTGTTGTTGGCCCTATAGACCTGTCAAATCTTTGGCTGAAGATTAAACCTCAGGAGTGACTTCAGTACTAAGTCAAAGGGTGTCTGGGGCCATACTCTTGGGGTTTCTCCAGTATCTTTCAGACCAGCAAGCCTGGTCTGGTCTTCTCGTGTGTGTGTGTGAATTTGAATTTTGTTTTATATTTTGTCCCACTCTGTCCAGGACCCTCTATTGTGATCCCTGCCAGGCACCATCTAGTTTTTCTGGGCTCAGGCTGGTGGAGGTTGTGGTAGTTGTAGTCCATTAGTCCTTTGGACTAATCTTTCCCTTGTGTCTTTGTTCTTCATTCTCCTTTGCTCCAGCCAGATGAGACCAGTGGATATATCTTAAATGGCTGCTCACAAGCTTTTAAGACCCCAGATGTTACTTACCAAAATAGGTTGTAGAACATTTTCTTTATAAACTACGTTATGCCAACTGACCTAGATTTCCCCCAAGACTATGGTCTCCAGCTCTCAGCCCCAGCACCTTGGTACTTCAAGGTGTTTAGATGTGTCTGGGAAGCTTCTGTGATTTTGTTTTGGTCAAGTTGTTATGACTTGCTCTATATTGTATGCTGTCTTACCCTTCACGAAAGTTAACTCTTGTCTACTATGCGGTTAGTGATTTCCCTTCTCCACCTCTCCCCTCCCTCGTAACCATCAAAGATTGTTTTTTTCTGTGTGTAAACCTTTTCTTGGGTTTTTGTAACAGTGGTCTCATAAAATATTTGTCCTTTTGTGATTCATTCAGCTTGTGAGATGATTCGTGGATTCATCCTTGTTCTTTATCATTGAATAATATTCCATTGTGTGCATGTACCATAATTTATCCATTCATCTGTTGATGGACACTTAAGTTGTTTCCATCTTTTTGTTATTCTGAATAATGCTATAATGGGATTGCTGGATTGTATGTTATTTCTGTTTCTAGCTTTTTAAGGAAGAGCCATATCATTTTCCAAAGTGGTTGTACCATTTTACATTCCCACCAGCAGTACATAAGAGTTCCAATCTTTCTGCAAACTCTCCAAAATTTGTTATTTTCTGTTTTTTTTTTTTTTGTTAGTGTCAGTAATGTCAGGGGGAGATGGTATGTCATTGTAATTTTGATTGGCATTTCTCTAATGGCTAGTGATCAAGAGCATTCCCTCATATGTCTGTTAGCTGCCTCAATGTCTTCTTCGGTGAAGTGTCTATTCATATCTTATGCTCATTTTTTGATCAGATTGCTTTTTTGTTGTTGAGGTACTGAAATATTCTACAGATTTTAGAGATTAGGCCCTTGTAGAATATGTTGTAGTCAAAAAATTTTTTTCCCAGTCTGTAGGCTCTCTTTTTATTCTTTCAGTGAAGTCTTTTGATGAGCAAAAGTGTTTAATTTTTAGGAGCTTCCAGTTATCTAGTTTCTTTTCTGGTATTTGTGCATCATTAGTTATGGTTTGTATCCTATTTATGTCATGTATTAGGGCCCCTAGAGTGTCCCTATTTTTTCTTTCTGATCTTTATCATTTCAGGTGTTATATTTAGTTCTTTGATCCATTTTGAGTTAGTTTTTGTGTGAGGTATGGCTCTTGTTTCATTTTTTTTTTTTTTTTACAGATTCAGCTTTGCCAGCACCATTTGTTGAAAAGACTGTCTTTTCCCCATTTAATGGACTTTGGGCCTTTGTCAAAGATCAGTTGACCACAGATGGATGGAGTTACATCTGTGTTCTCGATTTTGTTCCATTGATCTATGTGTCTGTTGTTGTACCAGTGTTGTTGTTGTTAGGTGTCATTGAGTTGGTTCTGACTCATAGTGACCCTATGCACAACAGAACAAAACACTGTCCGTTCCTGAGCCATCCTCACAATCATTGTTACACTTGAGTCCATTGTTGAGCCACTGTGTCAATCCATCTCATTGAAGGTCTTCCTCTTTTTTGCTGACCTTATATCTACTCTACCAAACATGATGTCCTTCTCCAGGGGCTGGTTCCTTCTGATAACACGTCCAAAGTATGTGAGAGGAAGTCTTGTCATCTATGCTTCTAAGGGCATTCTGGTTGTACGTCTTCCAAAATAGATGGTTCTTTTGGCAGTGTGTGGTATCTTCAATATTCTTCACCAACACCATAATTCAAAGGCATCAATTCTTCTTTGGTCTTTCTTATTCTTTGTCAGCTTTCACATGCATCTGAGGTCACTGAAAACACCATGGCTTGGGTCAGGCGCACCGTAGTCCTTAAAGTGACATCTTTGCTTTTTAACACTTTCAAGAGGTTTTTTTGCAGCAGATTTGTCCAATGCAATGTGTCGTTTGACCAATACCAGGCTGTTTTGGCTACATGGCTATATAGTATGTTCTGAGATCAGGTAGTGTGAGGCCTCCAACTTTATTTTATTTTAAAAATAATGCTTTGCTTATCCAGGGCCTCTTTCCCTTCCATATAAAGTTGGTGCTTAGTTTTTCCATCTCTTTAAAGAATACTGCTGGTATTTGGTTTGAGATTGCATTTATTTTGGTCTCATTTGGTTTCTTGCAGTACTGTTTTGTAATTTTCTTTGAATAAGTCTTTTACATCCTTGGTTAGATTTATTCCTAAGTATTTTATCTTTTTAGGGGCTCTTATAAATGGTATTGTATTTTTTATTTCCTTTTTGAAGTTCTCTTTGTTGGCGAAGGAGTTTTTCTTGATTTATTGCTGTAGCTGGGACTTCCAGCTCAATGTTAAATAGGAGTGATGATACAAGGCATACTTGTCTTGTTTCTATTCTCCGGGGGAATGCTTTCAGCTCACTCCACTGAGAATGACGTTGGCTGTTGGTTTTGCATAGATGCCATAGATTATCCTTTTGATGTGTTTTTCGTTTTTTTTTTGGCTTTGCAGGGGGAATGATAGAAAACCGTATGATGTGTTATCATGATTTTGCTCACATGTTTCTCAGAAAATTGCATGAGACAAGAAGCAACAATGGTGCTGCATGTGACTTCTGATTTAGGGGAATGAATGTCTTTTCCATAAATTTTTCTGGTTTGGTCTTGGGATTCTTTACAAATATAACTCACCTGAACAAGTTAAAAAACAAAAAGCCAGAATTTATCTTAAACCAGGCTTTCTCAGTCTTAGCACCACTGACATTTTAGGTTAAAGTTGAGTGGATGATCCTGTGCATTATAGGACAACAGCAGCATGTTGACCGATATTTACTAGATGCTATTAACTTTCGGTTGTGACAACCAAAAATGCCTTCAGACTTGACCAGATGTCCCCCGGTATGTGTGGGTGTGTTCAAAATTGTCCTGGTTTGAAGCACAAAACATTCCCTTAAATTCACACTATATTTAATTTACCTGAGGCAGGTCATCAAAGAATTGAGAATACAGCAACGAAGATAAAAAGAAGAAAAAAGAAGAGTGTTAGAATGAACCATTTCTAGTGATTTTGCTTTCAGGACATTCTTATTGTCATGATGTTTTCACGAAAGTAAAAAGAATCCACCCACCATTCTCTCAAATGCACCTTACTTCTTGACAGATCATTCTCTCAGGCATAGCAGAGCTCCTGGCTGCTGTGATTTATTTCAGAATCAAATGCACCAATTTCCTCCTCACATCTTGAGCTATTGTTCTCATCTCAATATCACATGTACCCCACCACTTCACAGAGGCCACCTTTTCTCAGGCACTATAAACTTAAGAACTCAGTATTGTGCAATTAAATAGTCCTTTTTAAGACTCTAAAAAATGCCACAGACTCATTAAGTAGCAACTCATCACATTATCACTCTCAGGAGCAAAACTCACTTTCTTCTCTCCCATGTGTTGCTTTCCTACATAGTGTACTTGAGGTTTAAAATCTCAGGATCCTAGTAAGATACAAATTCAACATATCTGTAAACTAGGATAGTCTGAAATGCAAGGGGTCATGAAGGTATCATAGACTTCCAACAGTTCTTTGATGGTGGCCAATGGAACGAACGGCTGTCCAATCCTGGCCACCATTCCCTTGATTGGTTGTCAATCAAATTGTTGTGATCCATTGAGTTTTCATTGGTTGACTTTTTCAAGTAGACCGTCAGTCATTTCTTCCTAGTTATCAGCATGGAAATTCTGCTGAACACTGTTCAGCATTGGAACAACACTCAAGCCTCCACTGACAGAGGAGTGTTGGCTGTGCATTAGCTGGGAATCCAACCTCTGTCTCCCACATGGAGGGTGGGCATTCTACCACTGAACAACCTTTGCCTTTCCTTACCCCAACCTTTGATATCTGCTATCAAACCAAGACCAAGAGGGATGGTGAGGTGTGGAGTTTATTTATTCTGAAGAGGTAAAATGTGGAAGGAGGCTGTGCTCAGATTCAATAATTTGATGGCTGTTTCTGGCTGTGCTGGGGACATGGAGCAACTTTAGCAGAGAAGAGTTTTGAGATCATTTCCTTTACTTTCTACATAACCTATGACTCCAATTGTTCAACTAGGTGGGAGAGGAATCAGGTCAGTCCACCTGCTAATCTGTCTGCTTCAGGAAGGGCCAAGATACAGTATCTAACCTGTATAAACTGTGGTATTCCAAGGTCTGGTTCAAAAGCCTCATTTTCAGGGAACTTCCCTTCCTTGTGCCACCACTTAACCAACCACAGTCCACAGCCCTTTTACGGAAGCTTCTCCTAGGACTCTTGTCCCTTTGTACCTGTATCGCAGTTACTCATGTACAACCTTATAGCTCTTATTTGACTGTCAGATCTTCAAAGCAGGGCCTGTGTGATTGTCTGTCAATGGGCACTCTGCTCTGAGCCACAGCATTATTCTCACTGAACAAAAAGAACAGAGGACACCTATGCCTGATGTCCACTCAGCATGGCTTTCGCTTTAGACCGTCTCAAAGGTTTCAGTCCTCCCAGCCCTTAGCCCTAAACAGAAACACATGGACAGCAGTGATAGATACCCTAACCCCTTTGTTTTCCTTTATATACGTTGTATCAGCAAATGTTACTCAAGCAATAGTGTCATTATGCTGGTCAACCCAGGAAATACCAGTCTACTGATAGAATCTTCCCTCCTTCCTACTTTCCTCTCTCCTTCCTTTTTTCCTCTCTCTTTCCTTCTTTCCTTCACTCCCTCCCTCCTCTTCCTTCCTCCCTTTGCCAAATATTTAGTGTCTACTCTGTGCCAGGTAAGGTCCCCGGGTGGTACAAAAGGTTTGCTCTTGGCTAATAACTGAAAGATTGGTGGTTTGAATCCACCAGTGGCACCATGGAAGAAAGACCTGTCGATCTGCTTCTGTAAGATTACAGCCAAGAAACCCCTGTAGAGCACAGTTCTACTCTGTAACACGTGGAGTCGCCATGAATCGGAATGGATGCCATGGTACCGTGTTTGTTTTTTTTTCTGTGCCATATGCTTTTGTAGGCACTAAGAATTCAGTGGTGAATAGGACAAAGTCCTCATCTTCACGGAAGATTTAAACATATTAGTTGAAATCTCAGACCTATCCTGGAGATCTTCACATTGATGTTACCACCTTCCTCTGTCCAGGCAGGGTTTCTGAGGTCCTGAAAAGGGGGGAGCCCTGCAGGCCAGCAGACCCCCTTCAGCTGCTCAGTTCAAGGGATTCCTTTCAATACTGCATTCCTATCTTCTGCTCTGAGCCCTGATGGGGAAGTGGTTAAGTGCTCAGGCTGCTAAGCAAAAGGTTGGCAGTTCGATCCACCAGCCACTCCTTGGGAACCCTATGGGGCAGTTCTACTCTGTCCTATATGGTTGCTATGAGTTGAAATCGACTTGACGGCACACAACAACAACATCTTCTTCTCAGGGCTACTGTTCCTCGCTCTTCATGGCATTAGGTGTGGGGGACATAAAAACAGCTTCTCAAAATATGCCACCAGGAGTACCATATTTTGTTTTACAAAGTGATGTTTCTTTTTTTGCATTTCCTCTTTTCCTTCTCCCAGTAATAACAAAAAACTACGCATAGAATTGCCATTCCTGTTTGGAGAAAGAAACCCACCTGCCATCTAGTCGATTCTGACTCATAGTGACCCCATGGGGTTTCCCAGGGTGTAAATCTCTACAGAATCAGACTGCCACATCTTTCTCCCAAAGAGTGGCTAGTGGTTTCGAACCACTGGCCTTTTGTTTAGTAGTCAAGCACTTTAATCACTGCACCACCAGGGCTGCTTCTATTTGGAGAAAGTCCCTATCAACCCGGTGAGTGACAAAAACAGAATTTTTCAGGTCAAAAGGAAACAAGAGTCTTGATTTCACAAAATATTGGCTGATTTGTCATTTGATATATCACATTACTGTTATTATGAAAAAAACCTTTTTCTTTAGAAAAGATGACCAAGAAATCTAGTTACATCCAACATAGAAATAAAGCCTGTTGAGCCCTACAGGTTGAGTGACAGGAGTTTTTTCTTTTAAAGTATTTCCTAATATGAATTTCTATGGAGTCCCTGAGTGATGCAAACAATTAAGTGCTTGACTGCTAACCCAAAGGTTGGGAGGTTCAAGTCTACCCAGAGGCACCTCAAAAGAAAGCCCTGAAAATCTACTTCCAAAAAATCAGCTTTTCAAACCCCCATGGAGCACAGTTCTATTCTGACATGCATGGGTTCATCACGAGTTGGAGTCAACCTGACGGCAAGTGGTTTTTAATATGAATTTCTAGTCTATCAATAGAAATGTAAATTATTGCATATGTAATCTCTTGTGTTAGAACTTTCCACCAGGAGTAAATTTATTTCTACTTTTGTGAGAGGAAGGAAGAATACCAACCCAGTGCTATCGGAATAGACATTTGAAAATTGGCAACCTGGAAACCTGCAGAAGAGAAACTTGGCAAAATAAAGGCAGAATGATTATATGCCGTTAGAAGGAAAGACAATGAGTTCTTGCAAAGGCACATTTGATTTTCTGTTTGAGAAAAAATTTCCTCCAGACAAGCGGGTATTTTCTGAGATAGTCAAAAATGAATTTCAGTGGGATGCGTTTTCCCTTCTCAGTGACAGCATGTGCCTTTTAATGACGCTTTTTTGTGGTAAGCCTCTGGCAATGGAATTGATTTTCCGTGCCCCATCTGAACTACACTTTTCAGCCATATCTGAGAAACCAAATCAAGTTGCTGAATACAACCACATTGTCCATCATATTTTCTTAATGTTTTCCCAGGTGATTGTCCCTGTCGTCTTTCTGGGAAATGATGTGGTTGTTTGTTTGTGTTTACTTTTAAGTCCCAGAAGACTATTTCTAAGGAGAAATTCATTCCAGGAAACCGAGTGACCACCTTGATTTCAGACCTCGAGCTTCCAGAACTGTGAGAATAGCTTTCTCCTGTTTTAAGCCACCAGCTTGTGGTCCTTAGTTACAGTGGCACGAGGAAGGTACCTTTGTGGGTCTGTGTCCTGCCCCTCTCATCTTGCTTCTCCACCTACCCAGGTTAGTTCTTTCTCATAATATCCTGCTCTTTTCCTGTGTAGTATTTACCATAATATGTAGTTACATTATTGTTGGTTTGCTTGTTTATTTGTGTTATTATTACACTAGGCTGCAAACCACGTCTATGCACATAGATGCTTAGTATTTGTTGACTGTATGAAGGAGTGTCTCCTACAACCTCCATGTTACGGATTGAATATGTGTTGGAATCCTAACCCCTACGCCTGTGGTTGTAATCAAATATAATGTAATTACCCTACCTCTAAGGTAATGTGAGGAGCCCTGGTAGTGCAGTGGTTAGGCACTCGACTGCTAACCAAAAGATTGGCAATTCAAACCTACCAGCCACTTGCTCCACAAGAGAAAGATGTGGCAGTCTGCTTCCAAAAAGGTTTACAGCCCAGGAAACCCTATGGTGCAGTTCTGCTCTATCCTTTAGGGTTGCTAGGAGTCAGAATCAACTTGACAGCAGTGAGTGTTAATGTTTTAATGTAATGTAATGTAATGACCTTCCATAGTGCAATCTAATATAATGTAATCAATCAGTCAGTTGAGGTCGTACCAGCATACGAAGGATCCTAACTTGATCACTTCTCAGTTATCTAAAAAGCAACATAGACGCAGGAATCCCTGGGGGGCAGGGGTGGAGGAGTGCAAACAGTTAATGTGCTCAGCTACTAACAGAAAGGTTGGAGGTTGGAGTCCACCCAGAGGTGCCTTGAAAGAAAGGCTCAGTGAACGACTTTTGAAAAATCAGGCATTAAAAATCCTACTGAGCGCAGTTCTACCCTGGCACACAAGGGGTTGCCATGAATCAGAATCGACTTGATGACAACCAGCTTTAGAGACACAAAGGCACTCATGCACAGGGGAAGACAGATGCCTTGTGGGATCGCCTAAGCCAAGGAATGCCCAGGACTACCCACAAGAAGGAATCAATACAACTGAGATTCTGATTGGGACTTTTAGCCTCCAAAACTGTGAGAAGATAAATTTCTGTTCTTTAAAGACACCTACTTGTGGTATTTCTATCACAGCAGCACTAGGAAACTAAGACACCCCCTATGACTTAAAACAAACAGCCATATTCTTCCCAATTTAAGATGAAGAAACAGAGGCTTAGATAGTTTAAATGACTTCACCAATTTTCCTGTCAGTAAAAAAAAAAAAAATTTTTTTTTTTTTTTTTATGAAGTAGATCTGGGGCTTGAACTTGTGTCTGCCTGCTTCCCATCTTCATGTGCTTTCTACACGTGATTCTCCGAAGGGTTGAGAGATCACTCCAGAATCCACAGGAGGCACATTACAGTGCACAGTTTGAAAAAGCATGAAGATTTTTATAAAGTAGTTTTGTATTTGGAAAATAGAAAAATATTGTTTCCTAGTCTACACTGGAGAATATAAAGCTCTATGCTCTTTTGGCTGGTTGGGTATAAGTTAAAGAAAGGGTTGTAAAACCACCACGCTGCACCTCTGTTGAGTATGCATCAGCCATGCAGCTAGCTCTCACCAAAGAACCCTGGAAGTCACCCCTGATCCCTCCCTCTCCCTGATCTCTGTCGCCCCCTGTCAATCACCAGGTCCTATCCCTTTACCTCCTAAATATCTCTCCATACTCACCGGTATTATTAGTTTGGCCCAGTGGGAAGGCTCCCCAAGTTTCTGGGTAGGAGCTAGAACCGTTAGAATTGCATCACTCCTCAAATGTTAACCAAGCCTCCCTGCCACTAGGATCTCTAGCATCAAGTGTTCCAGAGAAAGAACATACCAATGCGTGTACTACAGTTATATGCTATAAATCACAATGATTTCCTGACATGCTGCATTAGGTCCTAAACACATTCCCAGGAAGGCCAAGAGGAGCAACATTTGCTAAGTTGAGGTTTGGCCAGTAAAACCAAAAGCTGGGAGTGAGGTGGGGGTGGAAGCGTTTGTTAGAAAAAGTGTATGAAGCACGTTTAGGGATAAACCAAAAAGCAACTGGAAAGATGGAGAAGATTCATAGATGGCCAAGAGATGAATGGCCAGTAATTTTTCCTTTGATAAGCCTTTATTGCTCAAGGCTATAGGACAGAGTAGACCTGCCCCATAGGGTTTCTAAGGCTGTAAATCTCTACAGAAGCAGACTGCCATGTATTTTTTCCATGGAGCAGCTAGAGGGTTTGAACTGTTGACCTTTTGGTTAGCCAGAGGGTTCAACAAACCATAATTATGTAGGGTAGGCTTTTTCAGTGATTGTTTCATATGGAAAGAAAGGATATAGTCTTAAAATTGCACAGCCTGTAGTTAAAATACTGCAACAGCTTGGTGAGCAGGGACAGGAGCAGGAACAGGCGCTGGCTTTGGTTTTAGGAGACCAGGTTCCAGGCTCCTTCAGTAACTGCCGTCCTGACCTCACTTGGGCAGGTCACCACACTTTCCCTTGTCTGAGTCCACTGCCTGATACATAGGAACAAAAATAATCTCCGCAATTTCAGGTTCACTAGGTTGCTGTAAGGATGAAATCAGATCATGTATGTAGAATCAGAAAAAGTAAAATGACTACCAGATGTATTAAAATCTGAGAACTATAACTAGACACACATGTATTATGTATGTGTCTATAATGTATGGCAGTCTGTACATAAAGATTTACAGCCTCGGAAACCCTGTGGGGCAGTTCTACTCCGTCCCACAGGGTCGCTATGAATCGGCATGGACTTGACAGCAACGGGTTTGGTTTTTTTTTTTTTTAATATTCCCCGGCATGTAGGATGGTATCTGCTCATGGAAGGCCTTCAAAAGGTTTGTTAGAGGCATTTTATTTTGCCCCAGTGCAAACTGCTTCACAAAAAATGGCTTGACTCTTTCTCAAATTCAGATGCCTTTTTAACTATCCATTTAAAATTTCTGGATGTATTTTTTCAGTTTGCTAAAAAATAAATACATGCATACTACAAATGATTGACTCGTGTGTGTGTGTGTATATACACATACATACATACACATACATATATACATATGTATATATGTACACACATATATAATATATATACACATGTATGTATGTATATGGCTTAACTTGATTTTGATTCATTTTAGATGAAGCAGCTCTATTTATATGATGTGAAATGTAAATTTATTTTATGTTTATCTATTTATAGCTTTACCTTTTTCCAAATAATATGGGCTGTATTAATTAAGTTCATGTTACTATGGTTTTTCCTTTTTTTTTTATTGTTGTAAAAATATATATTAAAAAGAAATCGCCAATTTGGCAATTTTTACACGTACAATTCAGTAGCATTGATTACGTTCATCGCGTTGTGCAGCCATTACCACTACTCTTTTCTAAATTATTCCACCACCATTATCATACTCATGTTTTATAGGATACGTATATATTTTTTCTCACAGAGCAACACCTAAAAACTAAAATGTGGAAGATTTTTTTTCCTTCTTATCCTCCTCCCCATCATCAAATATTTCTTAACGGAAGTGGGCTAGAATCAAATGATCAATCTGAGTATCAGTTCTTTCTCTGTCACTCGTTGTGTGGTGTTTTCCAATCAGTCCTTCTTGGCTCAGAGCAGAAAACTGACCCATGACTCCAGGTGGCTCTGCTGCCTTGGGGTCCCAGGAGTTTCTGAGGAGGAGGGTGGTCAGGTTGGCATCAGGTCATGGAGTCCAGAACGCCACAGTTCTGTTCCTTGTGGTGCTCTTCCAACTCAGGCTGAAACCCAGAGAGCTGTGAGAATAAGCTCAGGCACTCGGGGTCCATGTCTCTGGGTCCAGTTTGCTGGGCAGCAGCCAGTATAATTTTTCTGAGGCCTGCATATACGTAAATAAATGTCCACAACCAGCTAAGTAGGAGCAGATGCTAACCTCAAGTGCTTTAAATGCTGGAGCCCTATTTCCATTAGTATGCTGTCCTTTGTCCTTATCACTCCATTAATGGCATACAAATTAACACAACTTATTATGTGGGAAACCCTGTAATAGTGTCTACTGCACTTTAGCACTAAGCATCTCCCATAATGCCATTGTCCACATTCTAGAAGGAAGGAATAGCCTCCAGGGAGCATTTTGCATTTCCCAAAGAAACAGTTGATCTGATTTAAATCGATTTACGTTGCTTTTCACTGTGTAAAAGGGGAGAGGAGTAAAAAAAAACAAGCGTCTGAACTCCAAGCAGTTTCTGGTAAAAACGTTTAGTTTTAAACGTTGCTACTTCATCTCTGCATCTTTATTGGAGGAGGTCAGCAGACCCAAAGGCATCAACTGAGATTAATCTCTGGACAATGAACTTACAAAACTGAGGGCTGCAACCTTCTTTCATTCCTGTCTTGAAGCTTAACATCTTGATGCGCTGGAGGAGAGGCAGGAAGGCCCTCGCGATATGCAAACAAAATGGCAACTAAAACCTTCCACGGTGGATTTTCTTTAGTTCATTAGAGCAGTTCCTATGATCATCAGAGGCAAGGCCATCTAGTCATAAACGTCAAGTTTTGAAAGAGCAGTGGTGACATTTTCATCTCACGATTCTTTTTTAAGATCAGTATTTCTATTCATTTATTTTACATGACTCAATAAATACTTAGGTGAAAAGTATGTAATAACAGATAATTTCAGAATTGTGACCATTGGAAGATATTCACACACATCACACTAAATATTAAACAATATTAAATAAAGTATCGTAGTTCAGTGAAAAGTATGGAATGGATACAGGATGTTATGATTAAAAGTAAATTGCCTAACATTAAAAATAAATAGAAAAAAAAAAAAAAGCTACCATAAATTGGTAATGGTGAAACAACAGTATGTGGCAGGGTTGGGGGGGGGTTGTTTGAGAAGGTGTGTCTTCGTTCACATCGAGCTCTGCTACTTGGAAACTACCAGTATGTGACCTTGTGGACGTTACTTAAACTCTCCGTGTCTCAGTAAAATGGTGATGATAGTAGTACACACTTCACAGGGTTGCTGTGAGGGCCACAGGAGGTGATTATATACAAAGTGTTTCAGCAGTTCTTGCCCAGAGTAAGCACTCAGTGGAGGTTTACTGTTACTGCTCCTGCTACTACTGCCATCCTTACTACTCACTTTACTAGTTTTCATACATTTCCCAGTGAGAAGTATACATAAATTCCAAACTCCTAGGTCTTTCCCCTGAGAAGCATTTTTGAAGAACCTTCAAAGACAGAGTTTCCAGTTGTAGGGCTACGGACTCAGCTGTGGACTAATCACAAAAATATTAAAACCTGGAAAATATGGAGGCACTTCTGAAATCCTTTAGAAGTACCCCTATGCAATAGCTTTTGGAGAAGCACTTAAAAGTAAGAAGGAACAACAAATAAACTCTACCCCTGGTGAACTGCTGAATACTTGGTGAGTGGAGGCAGAGCCAATGGCCAAGCCATAGTAGGCAAGACCCAAATGACTGATGGATGGAACGCAGATGCTATGTCGACCTATCTGAGAGTGAAAGGCTTTCCTGGCCAAATCTTTACCCAGTTTCTTGTCGCTGCAATTTGAAAAATTCCATTTACCCAGATTCCTTCATATTCTTCTTTGCCCATATATTGATTTTAAGAGATTTAACACAGCTAGAAATGTGGTTAGCTCTACTCATAAAATATACTGGGTGGCCAACATTTGAGGATTTTTGCTGAGCTGAGTGTACAAGTAGGGCGATCACTTAACTGGAGTAAGTTATTGGTTTGATTTAGAGTCAATAGAAAGTAACTATTGCCCAATATTAAAAATTTCATTACTTTTACTACTTTTATATTTTCTGATGAGAGGCAAGCAGGTGAGGAAGACTGTGGGCAATTTACATTTCATGTCTGTCTGAGAGAATTAGTAAGATGAAAAATGTATAACCATGGGGAAATTTATAATGGAACACTTGCTGTTGCAGACCATAATTTGCACAAATTAAGCTGAAGTTAGCCTAAAATGCTGCTCGCCTCTTTGACTTCAGAACGTGTACTCACACAATAATCCTCAAAATAGAAAGTTAATTTGGGATTCCTGTGACGGTGGAGATACACCATTGTTGTTGTCATCAAGTGCCATTGAGTAGATTCTGACTCACAGTGACCATTTAAAAACTGTCTCTTCTCTCACCTGCTGGTAGGAAAACACTGGATCAAACTCATATCCACACTGAGGGGTCAAGATAATGGTCAACAGAGCAATTTGGCTTTAGCCTCAAGCTTGAGAGTCCTTACATTTTGGCCATTCTGTGGCCAGGTTGTGACAAGAGGAGCAAGATAAACACAAATTTTGATCCAAATTGAAATCCATCAATCCTTAGTCCTAGGAATGGAGAAAGTGTGGAAGATTCATTCCCCTCTCTACACTCAGAAATTCAGTTCATATATACAAGGGTGATATGTGTGAGTCCAGAAGCTAAAATCATGAATGTGAATAGTGCCTCGGTAGCCAAGCTTTTCTTCTCCCCAATTTATGCCACTGTATATTATACTGTCAGTTATTCTGTGTAAGTGAACCAAGTTCTGAATTAGTTGGAATAGCTAAACAGAAACTCTTGCCCCAACGACTGTGATATTATTTATACCACGTTTTTTATTTTAATATGAAATCGGAAAGTTTTATGATGTTAAATGGCTCATCAAACTATTCCTCCTTTATAAACCCTCTGATCCTAGACTGAGCTCTGTAGAGATAAATTTAATTTAATTAGATAACTTTAACAAATTTAATCAGATATAATTTTTGTTCTTTGGTAGTTAGCAGCATATAGTAGTTGATAGCTGGAATATTTACAACAAATCAACATACAGGTTTTCATGCAAAGACAGAATAAATCCTGCTTTATGAAGACCTGATCCCATGTTTGTTGTACTGTAAGTCGGTAGGAGTTGATCATTTAACCCACACTTCCTTCTTCATTGACTTGAAATCTTACCTTCAGCTATTCTCATACTTGCTACATAAAGCCCATTGCCATGGTGTTAATTCTGACTCATAGCAACCCCACTGGACAGTGTAAAATGGCCCCATATGGTTTCCAAGGCTGTAATCGCTACAGAAAGGAGTCCTGGTGGTGCAGTGGTTAAAGTGCTTGGCTGCTAACCAAAAGGTCGGCGGTTCAAACCCACCAGCTGCTCCTAGGGAGAAAAATGTGGCAGTCTGCTTCCATAAAGATTTACAGCCTTGGAAAACCTATGGGGTCACTAGGAGCCTGAATGAGTTGATGGCAGTGGGTTTAGGTTTTTTTTTTTTTTACTTTCTGCGGAAACAGATCACCGCATCTTTCTCCCACAGAGTGGCTGATGGGTTTGAACCACGCTCTTTTGGTTAGCAGCGGAGCACCTAGTAATTGTGCCACCAGAGCTCCTCACTTGTTATATACTCAGTTAATTTTTTTTTTTTTTTGTAAAACAAAGCTCAATGAAATCTTTTTCATCTCTGAAGATGACGATAAGCAGAGAGACTTATAGCTGAGTTCATTATATTAAAACCCCAATTGTGTTGATCAAATATGTGGTATGATATGCACCACCATAATCAGAGGCTATATAAATTTACATTCAAAATTCAGTCTGAAATGACTCTGTCCCTGGAGGCCTAGTGGCTAGTGTTTCCCCCACTCCTGTACTTTCCCAGAGTCTGAAGAGGGTTGAGGTTTGAGGTTTGAGGGAGCTGCTTCTTTGCTGCCCCACCAGCTGACTGGCCAAAGAATTATTAAGAAATCGTTGCTCTTCTTCCTGATCTTTGCTACAATCAGCCATTATAGAATAACTTTCCTTTTCTCCTACAATTTCAGTATTTTATTTGGGGGTGAAGGTTAAACTATCCCAGGGTAGACTTTAATCCTTGGTGACCCCCTTGTATGTCAGGGTAGAGTTGTGCTCCATGGGGTTTTCAATGGCTGGTTTGTTTTTGGAATTAGATCTCCAAGGCTTCCTTTCGAGGTGCCTCTGGGTGGACTCGAACCTTCAACCTTTCATTTTTAACAGCCAAGCGCTTTAACCGTTTGTACCACCCAGGGACTCCATCACATTTCTAGCCAGCTGCTATATAATCCCTTCATTGCACTTACATTCTTCTTCCACGCCCCATGAGTTACCAAATCTTTCAGATTCCGCCTTCAGGACATTTCTTGTATTCGTTGTCTTCTCTCCATTCCTGCTGGCCTAACCCTGGTGCAGACCTTCATTGCATAGATATTTCCTTTTGGATTGTAAGGTCTTTGGAAGCACAGATTGTATTTACACCTCTTTATATTCCCCTGATTGCGTAGCAGTTAAGTGTGGCTGCTAACCAGAAGGTTGGCAGTTCGAATCCACCAGGCACTCCTTGGAAACGCTATGGGGCATTTCTACTCTGTCCCATAGGGTCTCAATGAGTCGGTATCGACTCGATGGCAGCGGGTTTTATATTCCCCTGCACAGCCCTGCCTGATGAGTAGTGGTTAACAGCTCGGCTGCTAATCAAAAAGTTGGCAGTCCGAATCCACCAGCCACTCCTTGGAAACCCTATGGGGCAGTTCTACTCTGTCCCACAGGATCGCTATGAGTCGGCATGGACTTGACGGCAACGGGTTTGGTTTTTTTTTTTTAATATCCCCCAGCATGTAGGATGGTATCTGCTCATGGAAGGCCTTCAAAACTTTTGTTAGAGGTCTTTTATTTTGCCCCAGTGCAAACTGCTTCACAAAAAATGGCTTAACTCTTTCTCAAATTCAAACACCTTTTTAACTATCCTTTTAAAATTTCTGGATGTATTTTTTCAGTTGCTAAAAAATAAATACATGCATACTACAAATGATTGATTTGTTTCCCTATGAGTCAGAATCGACTCAACCGTAATGGTTTTTTGTTGTTTGTTGTTAATACTGAAATGTACATGACTAGAATATTAAGATGACTATATTTTAGAAAAATAGGAGCTGTTATTTTAAGCTAGTGAAATAGAGTGGCACATTTTGGTCTTGGTTAATAATGTCTCTAAATCTATCCCTCAGCTGTTCATATGCCACAAGCTAGCACCAGCCAAGCATAACAGTGCCAGATGTATGTACTTTTCAATCTGAAATGAGGGCATAAATGATTTGCCCTGGCCCTTCGGCTAGTTGACGTAGCATATCTGCAGGGAAGGCAGAGTCCCAGATTCGTGTGTGAGCAAGTTCCTTTTGTGCGTTCATGGGGAAGTCACAGCTGACCGGGATCAGCCTTTCTTTGGGAAAAGTCCCTTTGGTTTCACATGATCTTTGAAAAATTCAAACTGCTTATTGACGTAAATCAGTTTTAATCTCTTACTCATTGACAATGCTCACGTCAATCAAATAATAACCATCATTAGCATCGGCACACTGGATGTTTGGCTATAAGAGCTTTGAAGGAAACAGGGAAACAGATTTCACATAATAGGAACAGTTAAACAAAATTGAAATTAGAGGGAAAAAAATACAAGTGATCTATAACCTGTCTTCTAATCTGTATCTATTTTGGCCTTACTTTACAGACACTAATAAATTTTATATGTATGTATGTATCAGTTCCATTTACGATAGACATCACACACACACACACAGGCTCTCTGAACGCACTCCACAAGGCTTCAGGCCCAGCTTTTAATGAGATAACCAGATTCTATTGAAAAGGGTCCAAAGTTAAATAGCCGTATAATGACTTCTGCTACATGGTGAATAGTAATTTTTGGAGATGGGGTGGGCATGCTGGGTAATGTTCCACAAACATGGTAATATCTAAATGTTTTCTAAGGTATTGGTTGATATTAACTATTCAGTGTAAAGTAAATCAGAAGAAAACCCCTCACCTATTTTGTTATATTTGTCTCTCTTTCAAGTAATAGTTGAGTTTACCTAGTCTCTTATGAAACATTTTCTTATAAAATTAAAATTGTATTATTCACATTATCCACTATATTCATGAAATTTGGTTTATATTTCTTGTTAGTCATCGCTTTCATTTGATGTTTTATATGAATCTCTGTGGAACTGTGATTATTTACTGTTCTTCTACCTTAATTTTTAAAGCTGGTGATTCTTACGTCTGTGGGGAAGTGTGGCTGTGATCTTGTAACCAGCAACTTAATGATCTCTTTGCGGGCTGTCTGTTATCCCTACTTTGTATGTGATCACTTCTCTTGAGCTCATATGGGTAAAATGCCAGGGCATTTCTTAGAATTAACTGCACTTATTAGGAGAACTATATCTAATATAGGAAATTTCAACAATATCAGGATCTACCATGTTTTGAAATGGTCCCTCAAGCAGTGTGAAATCAAAGAGAAATAAGGAAGAAGAAATGATTCAAGGAAATTTCTGGAAAAAAAAATTTCTGTGGCTTTGGATTATCGTGATTAGGGCAGTGGTCTTACCGATCCCATTCATCTGAACTGAGGCTGAGCTCATATCACCAAGAGATTAAAAATGCATATGCACCAGAAAAAAATTTAAAAACTGTATTTGTGGGAATTTTAGGAAAGCATAAAATTAGGCTTCTAACTAGTTTGAGGCAAATCGAAACCCTGTCCTCAGGCTTCTCCTTCTAGGTCACCTCAGATAGAGGTAACCACATTCCAGGCATCATTGATTCCAAATGCATAGGGTGTGGTAATCAATTATTAAAGTATTAAGGAAGAAAATGAAAAAAAAAAATGAAGGAGTGGGGCTAAGCACGTTGTTTAAGGAATAAGATGTGATATTTGTGCTCGTTCAGGACTGGAGAATATTAGTGTGAAATCTGATGCCAAAGTGGCACGGAAGAGTCCAGGCAGCCTGCATGATGTGACTTAATGTTTCACTGCTAACTTGATCATTTTCATGATGAAAACTTAAACAACTTTAATTTGGTGAGCTCTAATTGCATGCATTTTAGTGAATTTCTCAGAGGAGACATAAGTGTATAATATCTGATAAACGGCTTAAATCTGATGTCACAGACACATTTTCTTTTAACTAAAAAATTAAAAAATATGAAATATACATACGAAGAATATGCGGACCTTACATGTAAATTATACAGTTTAAAAATAAATGAGCAGCCAAATAGCCTTCACCCAGCTAAGGAGCTGGAACGTCACCGATAACTTCGAAACTCCTCTGCGCTTCCCTCGTTCCTTTTGTTTCCCTCCTCCAGAGGTAAACATTGTCCTGAGTTGTGTGTTCATGACTCCCTTTCAATTCTCTATAGATTTACCACACAGGTATACATCCTGAGGGAATTTTGCATTTAAAACACTGAATGTATTTTTCTGTCATTTTTTTTTTTTTTTGGCTCACAAATTTTGTGTTTCTGAGGTTCACACGTGTTGGTGCTTATTCATTTCCACAGCTGTAGGCCGTACATGTATCTTTTTTTTTTTTTTTCAGTTTTCTATCAATAGATGTTTTGGTTGTTTCCAGGTGGGGTTTTTTTTTTTTTTTTTTTCCTCTACAGAAATGTACACATGTATTAGAGTTTAAAAACCCAAACCAAACCCAGTGCCGTCGAGTCGATTCCAACTCATAGCGAGGCCCGTAGAGTTTCCAAGGAGCGCCTACCGGATTCGAACTGCCGAACCTTTGGTTAGCAGCTGTAGCACTTGACCACTATGCCACCCGGGCTCCTAGGATTCAACTGTGGTATTTACTAGATAATGCCAAACGGTTTTGCCAAATAATGGCACTAATTGATTCTCCTGCCAGCAGCATATTAACACGCCCTCTTTGATGCCCTCTCTGATATTTTTATTGTGTAAATTTTAAATTTTACTTCTACTGATGGAAGTTTCATTAGAGTTTTAATTTGCATTGTCCTGATTGCCATTAAAGTTGAGAATCTTTTTACTGGTTTATCGACCAGTCATATGTCCCCTTTCAGGAACTTTTGTGCGTTTTTTTTCTATTGGTTGTTTTTTTTGTTTTCTGTTGCTGAGCCATAGGAATTCTTTAATATTCTGGACACCAATCCCTTATCGCACATACGTGTTCTCTCAGTTCGTGGCTCATCTTTGCACATTCTTAAGGTGTTATTTGATGAGCAGAAATTTTTTATTTTAATATAGTCATTTATTATTTTTTTCTTTTACTATGTATACTTTTCTATCTCATTTAAGAAATCATTCTCTACCCCAAAGTTTATTATGTATTCGAGTGGGTGAGTGTGTGTGTGCAAAATTTCTTGTTTTTAAAGTTTTAAATGTTTGCAGTTCACATTTAAGTCTTAATCAACACAGGATTATGTTTAGTGTTTGGTGTGAGGTACAGATCTAATTTCATTTTTTCTCATTATAGATAACCAATTGTCTTGGCATATATTGAACAGTTTTTATTTTCTTCCATTGATCATGCCACCTCTGTCATACATTAAGTGTCTATTTATGCCTTCTTCCGCTTGTGGACTCTCTAATTAGTCCATTGGTTGGTTATCTATTCATGGGACAAATTCACACGGTGTTTTTTACTGAATATTAGGCAAGTCACCCCAAGTGTTCTTTAGGAATATCTTGGCTATTCTTAGCTTTTACTTTTTTATGTAAAATTTAGAATTATCTTCTCAGGTTTCATAAAAAATCTGCTGGGCTTTGCATCCAATCTATAGATTAATTGGGAAGAAAAGGTATCTTTATGATATTGATGAACATGGCTTGTCTTTCTATTTATCTGCCTCCTTTAATGACTTTTAGAACCCTGGTGGCATAGTGGTTAAAGAGGTTGGCCACTAACCAGAAGGTCGGCAGTTCAAATTCACCAGTGGCTCCTTGGAAATCCTGTAGCGCAGTTTCTACTCTGTCCTATAGGGTCGCTATGAGTAGGGATGGACTCCATTGCAACAAGTTTGGTTTGGTTTTTTGGTTTAATGACTTTCAGCAAAATGTTCTAAATTTGTCCACAGGAGTCTTAGTTATCTTTGTCTCCCTGGCCCCAGTTAATTTATAACTTTTGTTTCTATTGAAAATTCTTTTAAAAAGTATTCTGTTGTTGTTGGCTTTCAGCAATGAGCCAAAAACTAAGCCAAACTTATTGCCATCGAGTCAATTCTGACTCATAGTGACCCTATACGACAGAGTAGAATTGCCCATAGGGTATCCAAGGCTGTCATCTTTACAGAAGCAGACTGCCACATCTTTTTCCCACAGAGCGGCTGGTGGTTTTGAACTGCTAAACTTTTGGTTAGCAGCCAAGCGCTAAACTCCCAAATGTGTGGCTTTGCTCTAATTACAATTTTGTTACCAAATTTTATTTTTAATTGCATTGTGTTTTTAAAACAAAGTCTGTATAATATCTACTCTATATTAAAACTTGCTTAATGGCCTAATACATGAGCAATGTTAGCAGGTGGGCACTCCAAATGTTTGGTGCAAGGTTCTAGATATATCTATTGGTCCAAGTCTGTTAATTATGTGCTTAAATATTCTATGTATTTATTGAATTTTAGATTGCTTAATTAATCACTCTTTAAGCAATACAAAGATTTCAGAATGCTTTAACATCTATCAACCTACTCCCAACTTATATAGTTGTTTTTAAGTATTTTAATTTTATCTTTTTTTAAAACAAATTAGACATTACTATTGTTTTATTGTCAATATTTACCCACTTGTTTATCATTTTCTTTTCTTCTGTCACTTCGGGCCTTCATCCTGGAATGATTCTTCTTCCTGATGTGCGTACGAAAGTTTCCTGAGGCACCTGCTGCTGTCACTGTTGCTGCTCTCGCCAGGAGCAAAACAGCTTCTTTCTTCCATCATCCCAATCTTCCCCTAGCACCTTCCATTAGCAAAGCCTCAAGGACAGCATTCTGAGCCCATCGAGCAGCTCCGCAGGAAGAAAGACCTGGCGACCAGCTCCCGTAAAGATTACAGCCAAGGAAACCCTATGGAGAAGTTCTACTCTATCATATAGAGTCGCTATGAGTTGGAATCGATCTGACAGCACAGAACGACAGCAACAGCCATAAATCAGAGTGTCCCTGGATAGCATGAACGGTTGAGTGCTCCACTATTAGCCAAAAAGTTGGCAGTTCAAACCCACTCAGAGGTGCCTCAGAATAGGCTTGGTGATCTGCTCTGAAAGATTACAGCCTTGAAAAGTCTGTAGAGAAGTTCTACTCTGCACATATGAGTCAAAATTAACTTGATGATGACTAACAACAACAACAATCATAAATCAACTGGCAAGAGAATCTTGAAAATGTAGTTTTCATTTCATTTGCACACAGGTGAAACAGAAGAGAGCAGGGTGAGGTAGAAATGGAGCTAAGTGCCATCAGAGAGTGTATGGCTCAGTGAGTGTGAATGCAAGCCATAAACCCACGTGAGGGCTGAGTTAGTGGGGATTCGCCGGTCCTTTTAACCACAGTAACTGTAAGACAGTTAAGTTTCTTTGTTTACTTCCTTGAGTTATACTTTTTACTCCTTATTTCATGCTGTTTTGATGGTCCTTTAATGCCCTAGATTTATTTTGTGAATTGCATTGCCCATGGCCTTTACTCTTGTTCCCCCATGCAGCCACATAGCTGTCAAATGTAAATCATAGGTCACTAGTTCTAAATTCAATATACGTATATACATAGAGAGAGAAAGAGAGAGCTTTCTTTCTCCCTCACAGTACATATCTATCTTTAGTGGGCTGGAATCTCTGCTAAGTGCTGTCATCACCAAGGAAGGATAAAGTGGAGGCTGAATACTCCACTCTTTGATGCATCTCTGGTCTGTTGCAGTGGGAAGGACACTTGGTGAGTCAGGCCTGGTTCTTAAAGGCTTTTGTCTTGAAATGACACACATTACTTTGGCTCAAATGTCATTAGCCAAAGAAAGTCACAAATCTATACCTAACTTCAAAGAGGTAAGAAAGTGCAATCCTACTATGTGCCAGAAAGAGGAGAACTAAAATATCATTGAACAATACTAATAACTACCACACCTAAATTTAAAAAAAAAAAACAAAAACCTTGGTGTCTGAAGGGCATTTCTGATAGGCCATTCTGTATGTGGGTGTGGAGCTCAGAAAAACTTTTTGGGCCTAAGACATAGATATGGGTGTAATGAATACATGTATCTACAGGGACAGGTGAGATCACCCAGAATGAGGTTATAGGCCTACACTGTTTAATACAGTAGCCATTAACCTCATGTGGCTATTTGGCCCTTGAAATAAGGGAGTCTATGTTGTGATGTGTTGTAAGTGTACAATACACACCAGGTTTCGAAGACTTAGTATAAAAAAAGGAATATAAAATATCTCAATAATTATATTGATTACATGCTGAAATGATAATATTTTGGATATATTGGTGTGATGTTTAAGGTTGTGTGTCAACTTGGCTGGGCCATGATTCTCAATAGTTTGGCAGTTATGTAATGTAGTTTGACAGTTACATAATGATGTAGTTTGGCAGTTACTAATGATGTAATTTGGTAGTTATGTAATGATGTAGTCATCCTCCATGATGTGATCTGATGTGACCAACCAATCAGTTGTAAGGGGAGTTTCCTCAGGGCTATGGCCTGTATCCAATATACACACGGATGTTCTGGCAAAGCTCACTTGCTTGCCCTGGATCCTGCATTCAGCTTGTCATCATCTGACCTCCAGTTCTTGGAACTTAAGCCAGCAGCCTACCATATTGCCTGCCAATTTTGGAATTGGTCAGGCTCTACAGCCTGTGAGCCAGATGCCTGCCATCTAACCTACCGATCTTGGGTTCGTCAGCCCCTGCAGCTATGTGAGTCAGAAGAAGCCTCCAGCCTGACACCTAACTCTTGTATTTGGGACTTGCCAGCCACTACAACTGCCATTTTCTTGAGAAAAATCTCTCTATGCATATATATGCTTCACTGGTTTTGCTTCTCTAGAGAAACCAGCCTAAGACAATTGGTTACCAAAATATATTATCAGAATTAATTTCACCTTTTTCTTGTTGCTTCTATTTATTTATTTATTTATTTTTACAAGCCCAAATTATTTATTAGGAGACTTGACACCCATAAAACTACTGTGTCAAATTGCAATAAAATATTCTAAATGATGCTCCCAGATTTTGATCTTAAAATAGTCATATATTGGTAACAGTTCACACTCTGAGCATCATGGCTATAGGACACGCGTGCATGCACACAAACACACACACACACACACACAGTATCTTGCTTTCTTCCTTCTTTATTCGTCATGTTCTTTACCCCAACTCCCACCACAAAGCTTAGCTAGTAATTTTACTAGGTAGCCATTTGCTTTTGCCCCCTCAATCTTTGATGTCATTTTATACAGGCTCTAACCCACTCCAGGTGGAGATGAAAGGTACACGATAAGAAATATGGCTTTCTTTGCTTTAACTTTCTCTTGCTTCATTTTCCAACCTAAAATATTATTTCTAATACGTCCTCATAATTTTGAGTTTTACCAGAGTACTGAGCAGATTTCTTTATAGCCATCAACAGCATATTTCTAAGAGGAGTATTTGGATCATATATTCTGATGTAAAAGAATTGTCTTTCATAATAAAGATAAAGGACATTTTTTCTTTGATTACATCCCTCCAGTAAGGGAGTTCATCCGCTAAATAGAGTGTCTGTACTCTGGTTCAAACTGATTTAAAAAGAAGAGGAAAATCTGAAAGATGCTATTTCTCATATAAAATATACAGATGAATCTGACGTTGGAGAAGGGCAGATTTTTTTTTTTTTTTTCTGTCATCATTGGTGATAACTTGTTTCTTTGCTTATTCCTTAGGATATTTTGCTCTAGTCCATGGTGTCACTCAACTTACAAAGGCATTCTACAGAATGTCACTGTCAACTTCTGAACCTTGGAGCTGGGATGGGTAGACTTAGTGGAAATTAAAGGTAAGTGAGGTCCCTCCTCCCCACTCACCCACTCTCATTGGTTTAAATTTAAGTTTTCAAGACGTTCACTTGATAAAAAATTAAAAAGAAAATCTTTATTGTGCTTTAAGTGAAAGTTTACAAATCAAGTCAGTCTCTCATACAAAACCTTATACACACCTTGCTGTATACTCCTAGTTGTCCTCCTAATGAGACAGCACACTCCTTCTTTCCACCGTGTATGTTCATATCCATTCAACCAGCTTCTCTCCCCCTCAGCCTTCACATCTCCTCTCCAGACAGGAGCTGCCCACATAGTCTCATAGGTCTACTTGATCCAAGATGCTCACTCCTCACTAGTATCATTTTTTTATCTTATAGTCCAGTCCAATCCCTGTCTGAAGAGTTGGCTTTGGGAATGGTTCCAGTCTTGGGCTAACAGACGGTCTGGGGACCATGACCTCCAGGGTCCTTCTAGTCCAGTCAGACCATTAAGTCTAGTCTTTTTATGAGAATTTCAGATCTGTATCCCACTGCTCTCTCCTGCTCCTTCAGGGATTCTCTGTTGTGTTCCCTGTCATGGCAGTCATTGGTTGTAGCTGGGCACCATCTAGTTCTTCTGGTCTCAGGCTGATGTAGTCTCTGATTTATGTGGCCCATTCTGACTCTTGACCTCATACTTACCTTGTGTCTTTGGTGTTCTTCATTCTCCTTTGCTCCGTGTGGGTTGAAACCAGTTGATGCATCTTAGGTGGCTGCTTGCTAGCATTTAAGACCCCAGATGCCACTCTCCAAAATGGGATGTAGAATGTTTTCTTAATAGTTTTTATTATGCCAAAATTCCTTTCTCCCTCCCTCCCTTCCCCCTCTCATAGCCATCAAAGAATATTTTCTTCTCTGTTTAAACTATTTCTCGAGTTCTTATAATAGTGGTTTTATACATATTTGTCTTTTTGCAACTGACTGATTTTACTGAGCATAATGCCCTCCAGACTCCTCCAGGTTATGAAATGTTTCACAGATTTATTATTATTCTTTATCGATGCATACTATTCCATTGTGTGACTATACCATAATTTATTTATCCATTCATCTGTGGTGGGAACCTTTGTTGCTTCCATCTTCTTGCTATTGTAAACAGTATTGCAATGAACATAGGTGCGCATATATCTGTTTGTGTGACGGCTCTTAAATCTCTAGGGTATATTCCAAAGAGTGGGACTGCTGGATCGTACAGTAGTTCTATTTCTAGCTTCATTAAAAGGAAGCACGAAGTTGATTACCAAAGTGGTTGTACCATTTTACATTCCCACTAGCAGTGTATAAGTGTTCTAGTCTCTCCACAATCTCTCCAACTTTTATTATTTTCTGTTTTTTGAATTAATGTCAGCCTTGTTGGAGTGAGATGGAATTGCATTGTAGTTTTGGTTAGCATTTCTTTAATGGCTAATGATTGTGAGCATTTCCTCAAGTATCTGTTAGCTGCCTCAATGTCTTCTTTAGTGAAATGCCTGTTCATATCCTTTGCCCATTTTTTAATTGGGTTATTTGTCTTTTTGTAGTTGAGTTTTTACAGTATCGTGTAGATTTTAGAGATCAGCCACTGTTTGGAATGTCATAGCTAAAAACTTTTTCCCAGTCTGTAGGTAATCTTTGTACTCTTTTGGTGAAGCCTTTGGATGAGCGTAGGTGTTTGACTTTTAAGGGCTCCCAGTTATTTAATTTCTTTTCTGATGTTTGTGCAGTTCTAGTAATGTTTTGGATACTCTTTATGCCATGTATTAGGGCTCCTAGCATTGTCCTTATTTTTTCTTCCGTGATTTTTATTGTTTTGGACTTTATATTTAGGTCTTTGATCCATTTTGAGTTAGTTTTTGTGCATGGTGTGAGGTATGGGTTGTTTCCATTTTTTTGCAGATGGACATCCAGTTAAGCCAGCACCATTTGTTAAAAACACTTTCTTTTCCCCATTTAACAGACTTTGGGACTTTGTCAAATATCTGCTGCTCATATGTGGATGGATTTGTGTTTGGATTCTCAATTCTGTTCCATTGGTCTATGTATTTGTTGTTGTACCAGTACCAGGGTGTTTTGACTACCGTGGTGGTATAATATGTTCTAAAATCAGGTAGGGCAAGGCCTCCCACTTTGTTCTTCTTTTTCAGAATGCTTTACTTATCTGCGGCCTCTTTCCCTTCCGTATGAAGTTGGTGATTTGTTTCTCCATCTCATTAAAAAATGTCACTGGTATTTGGATCCAGATTGCATTGTATCTATAGATCCCTTTCGCTTTGGGCAGAATAGACATTTTTACACTGTTGAGTCTTCCTGTCCATGAACCCACTTATGTAGGTCTCTTTTGGTTTCTCGCAGTAGTGTCTTATAGCTTTCTTTGTGTAGGTCTTTTATGTCTCTGGTTAGATTTATTCCTAAGTATTTTATCTTCTTAGAGGCTATATTATAAATGGTATTGATTTGGTGATTTCCTCTTCGTCGCTCTCTTTGTTGGTGTAGAGGAATCCAACTGATTTATGTATGTTTATCTTGTATCCTGATACTTTGCTTTACCCTTCTATTACTTTCAGTAGTTTTTTTGAGGATTCTTTAGGTTTTTCAGTGTATAAGATCATGCTATCTGCAGAGATACTTTTACTTCTTCTTTGACAATTTGGATGCCCTTTATTTCTTTATCTAGCCTAATTACTCTGGCTAGGACCTCCAGCATAATGTTGAATAAGAGTGGTGATAAAGGGAATTGTTCCCGATCTCAAGGGGAATGCTTTCAGGCTCTCTCCATTTAGGATGATGTTGGCTGTTGGCTTTGTATAGATGCCTTTTATAATGTTTAGGAATTTTCCTTCTGTTCCTATTTCCCTGAGATTTTTATCGTGAATGGGTGTTGGACTTTGTCAAATGCCTTTTCTGCATCAGTTGATCATGTGGTTCTCGTCTTTTATTTATGTGATGGATTACATTGATTGTTTTTCTAATGTCGAACCATCCCTGCATACCTGGTATCAATCCCACTTGGCTGTGGTGAATTATTTTTTGATAGGTTGTTGAATTCCATTGGCTAGAATTTTCTGGAGGATTTTTGTGTCTAAGTTCATGAGGGGTATAGGTCTGTAATTTTCTTTTTTTGTGGTGTCTTTACCTGGTTTTGGTATCAGGGTTACGCTGGCTTCATAGAATGAGTTTGGGAGTATTCCATCCTTTTCTATGCTCTGGAAAACCTTTAGTAGTAGTGGTGTTAACTCTTCTCTGAAAGTTTGGTAGAATTCTCCAGTGAAGCCATCACAGCCAGGGCTTTTCTTTGTTGGGAGTTTTTTGATTACTTTTTTCAATCTCTTCTTTTGTTAATAGGTTTATTTAGTTGATCTGCCTCTGTTTCTGTTAGTTTTGGTAGGTAATGTGTTTCCAGAAATTTGTCCATTTCCTCTAGGTTTTCAAATTCATTAGAGTACAACTTTTCATAGTACTCTGTTATGATTCTTTTAATTTCAGTTGGGTCTGTTGTGATATTGCCCATCTCGTTTCTTATTTGGGTTATTTGCTTCGCCTCTGTTTTTCTTTTGTCAGTCTGTCCAACGGTTTATCAATTTTGTTAATCTTTTCAAAGAACCAGCTTTTGGTCTTGTAAACTCTTTCAATTGTTTTTCTGTTTTATTTAATTCTGTTCTAATTTTTATTATTTGCTTTCTTCTGGTGCCTGAAGGTTTCTTTTGTTGCTTTCTTTGTATTTGTTCAAGTTGTATGGATAATTCTTTGGTTTTGGCCTTTTCTTCTTTTTGTATGTGTGCATTTGTTGATATAAATTGACCTCTGAGCACTGTTTTCGCTGTGTCTCAAAGGTTCTGGTAGGAAGTGTTTTCATTCTCATTGGATTCTATGAATTTCTTTATTCCATCCTTAATGTCTTCTATAACCCAGTCATTTTTGAGCAGGGTATTGTTCAGTTTCCATGTGTTTGATTTCTTTTCCCTGAGTTTTCTGTTATCGACTTCTAGTTTTATGGCTTTGTGGTCAGAAAAGATGCTTTGTAATATTTCCATGTTTTGAATTCTGTTAAGGCTTGCTTTATGGCCTAATGTATGGTCTAGTGTAGAGAATGTTCCATGTGCATTGGAAAAGAAAGTATATTTGGATGCTCTTGGGTGGAGTGTTCTGTATATGTCTATGAGGTCAAGTTGGTTAATTGTGGCATTTAGCTCTTCCATGTCTTTACTGAGTTTCTTTCTGGATGTTCTGTCCTTCAATGAAGGTGGTGTGTTGAAGTCTCTTGCTATTATTGTGGAGCTATCTATCTCACTTTTCAATGCTGTTAGAGTTTGTTTTATGTATCTTGAAGCCATGTCTTTGGGGGCATAAATATTGAATATGGTTGTATCCTCCTGGTATATTGTCCCTTTAATCATTATATAGTGTACTTCCTCATCCCTTGTAGTAATTTAAGTTTGAAGTCTGTGTTGTCAGAAATTAGGATAGCCACTCCTGCTCTTTTTTGATTGTTGTTTGGTTGATGTATTTTTTTCCATCCTTTGGGTTTTTGTTTGTTTGTGTCTTTAAGTCTAAGATGTGTCTCTTGTAGGCAGCATATAGATGGATCATGTTTTTTTTTATCCTTTCTGCCACTCTCTGTCTCTTTATTGGTGTGTTTAGTCCATTTACATCCAGCGTGGTTATAGATAGGTATGAATTTAGTGCTGTCATTCTGATGCCTTTTTTGTGTGTTGTTGACTGTTTCATTTTTCTACTTACTATTTTTTGCTGAGAAGTTTTTCTTTATAAATTGTATGTTCCTCTTTTTCATTGTAGTTGAATTTGATTTTGCTGAGTCTTTATGTTTTTCTTTTTTTTTATTTTGATGTGTAGGATTGTTTGTCTTCTTTGTGGTTAGCTTACATTTACCCTTATTTTTCTAAGTTTAATTCTATCTTGTATCTCCCTATATTGCTTTCATTTCCTCTCCATATGGAAGATCTATGCCTACTTTATTTAGTCTGTCTTCATTGATTTAATATTGTCATGTTTTACATAATGACATCACTGATTGCTTGTTTTGAGCATTTTTGTATCTTGATCTATTTTCGTGATTTCCCTATCTGGGTTATATCTAGTTGCTCTGTCCTGTGTTAGGTTGATATCTGATATTATTGATTTTCTAACCAGAGAATTTCCTTTAGTATTTCTTGTAGTTTTGGTTTGGTTTTTGCAAATTCCTTAAGCTTCTGTTTATCTGTAAATGTCTTAATTTCACCTTCATATTTGAGAGACAGTTTTGCTAGATATATGATTCTTGGCTGGCAATTTTTCTCCTTCAATGTTTTATATAAGTCATCCTATTGCATTCTTTCCTGCATGGTTTTTGCTGAGTAGGCCAAATTTATTCTTATTGATTCTTCTTTTGTAGGTGACTTTTTGCTTATCTCCGGGCACTCTTAAAATTTTCTCTTTACCTTTGGTTTTGGCAAGCTTGATTATAACACATCTTGATGATTTTCTTTTGGGATCTACCTTGTATGGGGTTCAATGAGCATCTTC
Organism: Loxodonta africana; assembly: GCF_030014295.1. Lineage (NCBI taxonomy): Eukaryota > Metazoa > Chordata > Mammalia > Proboscidea > Elephantidae > Loxodonta > Loxodonta africana. The sequence continues at coordinate 167,740,114 of NC_087345.1, read as the reverse complement.
AATAGCTATCCTTTCATCTTTCACGATGGCAGAGAAGTTTTCTGTCAACAAATCTTCAACAATTCTCTCTGTATTTTCTGTTATCCCTCCCTGTTCTGGTATTCTTGTCATTGGCAAGTTATTTTTCTTGACAGGGTCCCCAATGATTCTTAGGGTTTCTTCATTTTTTTAAATTCTTTTATCTGATTTTTCTTTGACTATATTGTTGCCAAGTGTTTTATCTTCATTCTCACTAATTTTGCCTTCCATGTTCTCAATGCTGCTTATCTTGTGCCGAGAGCACTGTTTTATCTCAGATTCCAGAGGCATGTGTAGCTGGGTCCCTGCCGAGATCGTCCTAGGGGGTTAGGGCTGCGTCCCACTCTTGCCTTCTTTCACTGAAGCAGCTGTGTCCTAAACTCCACCACCAGTCCTGCAGCTGTCACACCAGGGAGTCAGGGGTGCCAGCACATCAGTTGCCTTCTTTCGTTGAAGCAGCTGCTTCCTAAATGCCATGGCCAGCCCCGCTGTAGACACACCATAGGGTTAGGGGTACACCACTCTGATTGCCTTGTTTCACTGAAGATGCCATGTCCCAGAAAACTACCATCAGCCCTGCCACAGCCCCACCAAGGAACACACCAACGAATCTGAGCTGAGGCGCTGCTGTGGACTTGGCAACTACTCACTGCTTCTGCACCATCTCTCCCTCCCCCATCACTTAGTCTGATTCCTTAACTTTGCCTTTGATGCTCACGATTCCTAGCTTGTCATATATATAATCTATTCACTTGTTTTTTGGGGGTCTTTGTTGTAAGAGGGATTACCGGAAGTGTCTGACTACTTTGCCATCTTGGCCCCGCCTCTCTTGTTGCTTCTTTTTAATACAATTACTAGAAAGCATAAAATTACTTATGGATCTTGGATTATATTTCTACAGGACAACACTGTTAGAGAATGAGAAGAGACGAGGTCTAAGATAAAGTGTTTAGAAACGAAGCAGTGAGCCCTGAAGAAGCAGTAGCCAAAGAACTCAAATCAAAATAGGAGAGAGACTTATCATTAAAGGCAGGAGAGCGAATGCTTCAAAGAGAAGTGATCAGTGTTTCATACTGCCAGCCTAGTGACTTTGATGTTATTTTCTGTTAGGGCTGCAGGAATTGGTTTACCGTGTATTGCCTAAAACTATTCTATGGTTTAAGCAGTATGCCATTGACTTCATATTGACCAGATTTTTCAGGACTAGAAAGTAGGGAAATGTTGTGGGTATTAAAAAGCTAAAAAAAATTTTACTTTATTTTTTATAGATTGTAATGCTTATAACCTCTCTTAGTTAACAAGTTTCCTGCTTAGGACCAACACGCTAAATGTGGAAACCAAATTAAGCCCACAAATCAATAAACACTTTAAATAGCATTCGTCTTTGTTTTGCTTCATGGTAATTAGACATAAATGGATCATATCGTTTATATGGATGGTTGCAATTAATAATATTTTCTGGGATCTTAAGTAACTAGGAGGGAAGTAATTTAACAAACATTTAGCTATTTTTTCATTCTTCATTAATTAGTTAACACATTTATTATAAATATTGTGGCTATAAACATTTTTTATGTGAGCTAATTAGCAATACCATATCACCTTTAGTCAAATCATGATGAAAACATTGGGTTTTCTGTAGTCAGGTGTACTAGTGGGTGGGCTAAGGACAGGTTGTAGTCCTCTAGACACATCCCCTGCTGAAGGACTGGGGATGGTTCAAGGAATTGTTCTTAGTGGCTCTATAACCAAGTGCTTTTACTGGAAAATATGACAGCCCTGTCCCTTAAGTCGCTAGGATCTTGAAAAGAGTCTCAGACTAAAGATATTTCCTTTTCTTTTCAGATTTCTTGTTCATTGTTCTTCCCAGGTGGAGGAAAAGAGAAAAAAAACCACAAACATTTATTTTTGTTCTACCTAGAGTGGGCCGAATATTATCTTCTACTATCATTTAGTAATCAAAGGTGATAGAAGATGCTTCCTTCTGATAAAGAGGCGCTATGAAACAGGCAAACTGAAAGGTTTAAAACACACCAGAAAGGCAGTGGAGCAGACAGCTGGATGGAATGGCAGAGAGAAGTAGTAGACAAGAGGTCATCCGCCCATCAGCCAAGCCTACAAATTAGAAAACCAGTAACTGATTCCATTAGAGGCCATATGAATGTAAATGATGACATGAGCAATTTTACAGTGAGTGGAGCAGCATCACAGGGGTACAGTAACAAAACCCCATCCTGCCTTGTGAGCAGTGCACTATACATAGTCACAGACCCTGAATCCTGGGGGTTTCCTTTAGCTTAATGAGGTAGAGCTCCTAATGTCTTCCACCAGAAGAAACGCTGTTTGTTGGAAGAAAGTAGAGCACTGTCATGAGCCATCCTTGGGAGGACTGACAAATGCCAAAATGGGCATTCCAGCCTCCCGGGGCACCACAACCATGCTAACTTCCCCCAAAGGGTAGAAAGAAATGGAGCAGATTTCAAGGAAGGCACCCACAATATGGATCCCTGTGGATTCATCTCTTTCCAGACAAGGCTCCTGGTTTCTTTGCATGTATTTTTTCTGCCTGAACTTCTCAATGCCAAGTCTTTTCCTGGCTACTCTATTTTAAATCAAAATAACTTCCTACACACACAAACTTCCTAACCCTCTCCCTTGCTTTGTTTTTATTTTTTCTTATAGCACTCATCACTGTGTAATATAATACGTATTTTTAAAAAATAATTTTTATTCTGCTTTAAGTGAAAGTTTACAAGTCAAGTCAGTCTGTCACATATAAGCTTATATACACCTTACTCCATACTCCCACTTACTCTCCCCCTAATGAACCAGCCTGCTCCTTCCTTCCAGTCTCTCCTTTCATGACAATTTTGCCAGTTTCTACCTCTCTACCCTCCCATCTCCCCTCCAGACAGAAGATGCCAACACAGTCTCAAGTGTCCACCTGATACAAGCAGCTCACTCTTCATCAGCATCTCTCTCCAAGCCATTGTCCAGTCCCTTCCATGTCTGATGAGTTGTCTTTGGGAATGGTTCCTGTCCTGGGCCAACAGAAGGTTTGGGGACCATGACCACCAGGATTCCTCTAGTCTCAGTCAGACCATTAAGTCTGGTCTTTTCATGAGAATTTGGGGTCTGCATCCCACTGATCTCCTGCTCCCTCAGGGGTTCTCTGTTGTGCTCCCTGTCAGGGCAGTCATCGGTTCTGGCTGAGCACCATCTAGTTCTTCTGGTCTCAGGATGATGTAAGTCCCTGGTTCATGTGGCCCTTTCTGTCTCTTGGGCTCATAGTTATCATCTGACCTTGGTGTTCTTCATTCTCCTTTGCTCCAGGTGGGTTGAGACCAATTGATGCATCTTAGATGGCCACTTGTTAGCATTTAAGACCCCAGATGCCACACTTCAAAGTGCGATGCAGAATGTTTTCATAATAGAGTTTATTATGCCAATTGACTTAGAAGTCCCCTTAAGCCATAGTCCCCAAACCCCCGCCCTTGCTCCGCTGACCTTTGAAGCATTCAGTTTATCCCGGAAACTTCTTTGCTTTTGGTCCAGTCCAGTTGAGCTGACCTTCTGTGTATTGAGTATTGTCCTTCCCTTCACCTAAAGTAGTTCTTATCTACTAACTAATCAGTAAATAACCCTGTCCCACCCTCCCTTCCTCCCCGCCTCGTAACCACGAAAGTATGTGTTCTTCTCAGTTTATACTATTTCTCAAGATCTTACAATAGTGGTCTTATACAATATTTGTCCTTTTGCCTCTGCCTAATTTCACTCAGCATAATGCGTTCCAGGTTCCTCCATGTTGTGAAATGTTTCACAGATTCGTCACTGCTCTTTATCGATGCCTAGTATTCCATTGTGTGAATATACCACAATTTATTTAACCATTCATCTGTTGATGGACACCTTGGTTGCTTCCAGCTTTTTGCTATTGTAAACAGAGCTGCAATAAACACGGGTGTGCCTATATCTGTTCGTGTTAAGGCTCTCATTTCTCTAGGGTATATTCCGAGGAGTAGGATTTCTGGGTTGTATGGTAGTTCTATTTCGAACTGTTTAAGAAAACGCCAGATAGATTTCCGAAGTGGTTGTACCATTTTACATCCCCACCAGCAGTGTATAAGAATTCCAATCTCTCTGCAGCCTCTCCAACATTTATTATTTTGTGTTTTTTGGACTAATGCCAGCCTTGTTTTTTTGTTGGAGTGAGATGGAATCTCATCATAGTTTTAATTTGCATTTCTCTAACGGCTAATGATTGAGAGCATTTTCCCATGTATCTGTTAGCCGCCTGACTATCCTCTTTAGAGAAGTGCGTGTTCATATCCTTTGCCCAATTTTTAATTGGGTTCTTTGTCTTTTTGTGGTTGAGTTTTAACAGAATCATATAGATTTTAGAGATCAGGCGCTGGTTGGAGACGTCATAGCTGAAAATTCTTTCCCAGTCTGTAGGTGGTCTTTTTACTCTTTTGGTGAAGTCTTTTTTTTTTAGATGAGCATAGGTGTTTGATTTTTAGGAACTCCCAGTTATCTCGTTTCTCTTTGTCATTTTTGGTAATGTTTATGCCCTGTATTAGGGCTCCTAATGTTGGCCCTATTTTTTCTTCCATGACCTTTATCATTTAGGTCTTTGATCCACTTGGAGTTAGTTTTTGTGCATGGTGTGAGGTATGGGTCCTGTTTCATTTTTTTTGCAAATGGATATCCAGTTATGCCAGCACCATTTGTTAAAAAGACTATCTTTTCCCCAATTAACTGACACTGGGCCTTTGTCAAATATCAGCTGCTCATATGTGGATGGATCTATATCTGGGTTCTCAATTCTGTTCCATTGGTCTATGTGCCTGTTGTTGTACCAATACCAGGCTGTTTTGACTACTGTGGCTGTATAATATGTTCCAAAATCAGGTAGAGTGAGGCCTCCCACTTTCTTCTTCTTTTTCAGTAATGCTTTACTTATCTGGGGCTTCTTTCCCTTCTATATGAAGTTGGTGATTTGTTTCTCCATCACATTAAAAAATGTCATTGGAATTTGGATCAGAAGTGCATTGTATGTATAGATGGCTTTTGGTAGAATAGACATTTTTACTATATTAAGTCTTCGTATCCATGAGCAAGGTATGTTTTTCCACTTACGTAGGTCCTTTTTAGTTTCTTGCACTAGTACTTAGTAGTTTTCTTTGTATAGGTCTTTTACATCCTTGGTAAGATTTGTTCCTAAGTATTTTATCCTCATGGGGGCTACTGTGAATGGTATTGATTTGGTGATTTCTTCTTCAATGTTCTTTTTGTTGATGTAGAGGAATCCAAGTGATTTTTGTATGTTTATCTTATAACCTGAGACTCTGCCAAACTCTTCTATTAGTTTCAGTAGTTTTCTGGAGGATTCCTTAGGGTTTTCTGTGTATAAGATCATGTCATCTGCAAATAGAGATAATTTTACTTCCTCCTTGCCAATCCGGATGCCCTTTATTTCTTTGTCTAGCCTAATTGCACTGGCTACGACCTGTAGCACAATGTTGAATAAGAGCAGTGATAAAGGGCATCCTTGTCTGGTTCCCATTCTCAAGGGAAATGCTTTCAGGCTCTCTCCATTTAGAGTGATGTTGGCTGTTGGCTTTGCATGGACGCCCTTTATTATGTTGAAGAATTTTCCTTCAATTCCTATTTTGCTGAGAGTTTTTATCATGAATCGGTGTTGGACTTTGTCAACTGCCTTTTCTGCATCAATTGATAAGATCATGTGGTTTTTGTCTTTTGTTTTATTTATGTGGTGGATTACATTAATGGTTTTTCTGATATTAAACCAGCCTTGCATACCTGGTATAAATCCCACTTGGTTATGGTGGATTATTTTTTTGATATGTTGTTGAATTCTATTGGCGAGAATTTTGTTGAAGATTTTTGCATCTATGTTCATGAGGGATATAGGTCTGTAATTTTCTTTTTTTGTAATGTCTTTACCTGGTTTTGGTATCAGGGAAATGGTGGCTTCATAGAATGAGTTAGGTAGTATTCCATCATTTCCTATGCTTTGAAATACCTTTAGTAGTAGTGGTGTTAACTCTTCTCTGAAAGTTTCGTAGAAGTCTGCAGTAAAGCCATCCGGGCCAGGGCTTTTTTTTGTTAGGAGTTTTTCGATTACCGTTTCAATCTCTTTTTTTGTTATGGGTCTATTTAGTTGTTCTACTTCTTATTCTGTTAGTTTAGGTGGGTAGTGTTTTTCCAGGAATTCATCCATTTCTTCTAGGTTTGCAAATTTGTTAGAGTACAATTTATCGTAATAATCTGATATGATTCTTTTAATTTCAGTTGGGTCTGTTGTGATGTGGCCCATCTCGTTTCTTATTCAGGTTATTTGTTTCCTTTCCTGTATTTCTTTAGTCAGTCTAGCCAATGGTTTATCAATTTTGTTGATTTTTTCAAGAACCAGCTTTGGGCTTTGTTAATTCTTTCAATTGTTTTTCTGTTCTCTAATTCATTTAGTTCAGCTCTAATTTTTATTATTTGTTTTCTTCTGGTGCCTGATGGATTCTTTTGTTGCTCACTTTCTATTTGTTCAAGTTGTAGGGACAGTTCGCTGATTTTGGCTCTTTCTTCTTTTTGTATGTGTGCATTTATCGATATAAATTGGCCTCTGAGCACTGCTTTTGCTGTGTCCCAGAGGTTTTGATAGGAAGTGTTTTCATTCTCGTTGCATTCTATGGATTTCTTTATCCCCTCCTTAATGTCTTCTATAACCCAGTCTTTTTTGAGCAGGGTATTGTTCAGTTTCCAAGTATTTGATTTCTTTTCCCTAATTTTTCTGTTATTGATTTCCACTTTTATGGCCTTGTGGTCTGAGAAGATGCTTTGTTAATATTTCGATGTTTTGGATTCTCCAAAGGTTTGTTTTATGACCTAATATGTGGTCTATTCTAGAGAATGTTCCATGTGCGCTAGAAAAAAAAGTATATTTTGCAGCAGTTGGGTGGAGAGTTCTGTATAAGTCAATGAGGTCTAGTTGGTTGATTGTTGTAATTAGATCTTCCGTGTCTCTATTGAGCTTCTTACTGGATGTCCTGTCCTTCTCCAAAAGTGGTGTGTTGAAGTCTCCTACTATAAATGTGGAGGTGTCTATCTCACTTTTCAGTTCTGTTAAAGTTTGTTTTCTGTATCTTGCAGCCCTGTCCTTTGGTGCATAAATATGTAATATGGTTATATCTTCCTGGTCTATTGTCCCTTTAATCATTATGTAGTGTCCTTCTTTATCCTTTGTGGTGGATTTAACTTTAAAGTCTATTTTGTCAGAAATTAATATTGCTACTCCTGCTCTTTTTTTGTGTGTTGTTTGCTTGATATATTTTTTTCCATCCTTTGAGTTTTAGTTTGTTTGTGTCTCTAAGTCTAAGGTGTGTCTCTTGTAGGCAACATATAGACGGATCGTGTTTCTTTATCCAGTCTGAGACTCTCTGTCTTTTTATAGGTGCATTTAGTCCATTTACATTCAGTGTAATTATAGATAAGTATGTGTTTAGTGCTGTTATTTTGATGCCTTTTTATGCACGTTGTTGAGAATTTCATTTTTCCTCTTACTCTTTTGGGCAGAGACGTTTTTCTTTGTAAAATCTGTGTTTCTCATTTTCATAGTAGTTGACTTTATGTTTGCTGAGTTGTTATGTTTTTCTTGGTTTTTATTTTGAGTTATGGAGTTGTTATACCTCTTTGTGGTTACCTTAATATTTACCCCTATTTTTCTAAGTAAAACCTAACTTATATTGTCCTATATTGGCTTGTTTCCTTCTCCGTATGGCAGTTCTATGCCACCTGTATTTAGTCCCTCTTTTTGATTATTATGATCTTTTACATATTGACTTCAATGATTCCCTGTTTTGAGAATTTTTTTCTTCTTAAAATTAATCTTAATTTGTTTTTGTGCTATCCCTATTTGAGTTGATATCAGGATGTCCTGTTCTGTGACCTTGTGTTGTGCTGGTATCTGATATTATTGGCTTTCTGACCAATTTCCTTTAGTATTTCTTGTAGCTTTGGTTTGGTTTTTGCAAATTCTCTAAGCTTGTGTTTATCTGTAAATGTTTTAATTTCGCCTTCATATTTGAGAGAGAGTTTTGCTGAATATATGATCCTTGGCTGGCAGTTTTTCTCCTTCAGTGCTCTATGTATGTCATCCCATTACCTTCTTGACTGCATGGTTTCTGCTGAGTAGTCTGAACTTATTCTTATTGATTCTCCTTTGTAAGAGACCTTTCTTTTATCCCTGGCTGCTTTTAAAATTTTCTCTTTATCTTTGGTTTTGGCAAGTTTGATGATAATATGCCTTGGTGATTTTCTTTTGGGATCAATCTTATATGGGGTTTGATGAGCATCATGGATAGATATCCTTTCATCTTTCATGATGTCAGGGAAGTTTTCTGCCAACAGATCTTCAACTATTCTCTCTGTATTTTCTGTTATCCTCCCTGTTCTGGGACTCCAATCACATGCAAGTTATTCTTCTTGATAGAGTCCCACGTGATTCTTAGGGTTTCTTCATTTTTTAAAATTCTTTTATCTGATTTTTTTTCAGCTATATTGGTGTTAATTCCCTTGTCCTCCAGATCCCCCACCCTGCATTCCAATTGCTCGAGTCTGCTCCTCTGACTTCCTATTGAGTTGTCTAATTCTGTAATTTACTGTTAATGTTTTGGATTTCTGAATGCTGTCTCTCTATGGATTCTGGCAGCTTATTAATTTTTCCACTATATTCTTGAATAATCTTTTTGATTTCTTCAACTGCTCTCTCAGTGTGTTCCTTGGCTTTTTCTGTAGATTGCCTTATTTCACATCTGAGGTCATCCCCGATGTCTTAAAGCATTCTGTAAATTAGTTTTTTATATTCTGCATCTGGCAATTCCAGGATTGTATCTTCATTTGGGAAAGATTTTGATTCTTTAGTTTGGGGAGTTGTAAAAGCAATCATGGTCTGCTTCTTTATGTGGTTTGATATCGACTGCTGTCTCCGAGCCATCTCTAAAATATTGTAGTGATTTATTCTATATTTGCTCACTGAGTCTTATCTTGTTTTGTTTTCTTTCAATATATGTAGATGGCCTACTAGATTGCACTGTCTTGATTGTTGTAGCCCTTGACTCACTTATGTCCTATTACCAGCTGCTTTGGGCTGTTACCAGATATAGAAGCCTAAGAGTCCATTCACTATTCTTGAGTAGAATCTGATTTGGGGTCATCAAGTGTGAGGTGCAGACTGTCACCTATCCACCTCAAGAAGTAGTGGTGATAGTTGTGTGCACCAGATTCTAGTAGGAGCAGGGTTTCACACTCCAGGGGATGCTGGACAGGCTTCCCCCAAGTGCCAGTGAGGTAGGTGTGTCTCTATTCCTAAAGCACTTTGGTGGGTGGGCTCTGCAGCTGTACCTTAGGCTCCCAATGCAAGTACCTCTACAGATTGGTAGGTATCACCCTCCTTAGACCCCTAAGGCAGGAGGCTAGGTGGTCTGGGGGGGAGCTTCAGCCCTCAGTTCCCTGTTGTGTGTCAGTGAGGGCTCTGTTGAATATGCATTGATATCAGACCTGGGGAACTTGTCTTTCTAGTCATTCACTAAAACAATTACAGTCAGATCCCTATCAGAAATGCCTTTGCATTATAATAGCCACCTTGTTCCCTGTAGGGATGAAAGCCCAAGACTGTGGATCACATATGCTTGGCTGGAGCTGGTTCTGTGTTTTTAGTCCAATTAGGGAAGGATTTTTGGTCCCTGCATTTTTTTTTTGTAGCTGCTTCTCTCAGGCCAGGAGAATGGGTTAGGAAAAAACCAAAAAAAAAAAAGAAAGAAAGAAAAACTGCAGCGCACTTCTCTCTCTGGCTCAGGAAATTCCAATGTTAATGAAGCTGCCTGGGAAGGGGAGGGGAGGGTTCAGATAAATAGGAAAAAGTAGCACCCTGGAATATAGACAAAGTTACTTACCTTGCTTGGGATGACTTTTATCTGAGATTCCCAAGGGGCGTGTTGACTGTGTGCCCTGGTTGGGTAGAGATTGCCCCCGAGGGTCAGGCCCGCATCCTGTGCTTGTGCTGTCTCAGAAGCCGTGGTCAGTCCCTCCGCTCCGAGTCCAAAGCCCAGCGCCAAGGTTCCCCGGCTGGGTTGCCACACTCCAGGCTCCAAAACCAGTTGCTGCCTCCCAGTGACTTCTCCTCCTGTCAACCACGTCGTTGTGCTGCCTGCGTGCACTGGCTGGGCTTCTCCCGAGGTCACTTCTGGGCTGCGTCCGTGTTTGCGCCATCTCAGGATGCCGTGCTGAGCTCCCCTGCGCACAGTCCAAAGTCCGGCGCCAAGTTTTCCTGACTGGGATGCTGGCTCCAGGTTCCGAAAACAGTCGCTGCTTCCCCGTGGTTGTTCTTTCTCAGTCTCTGTCACTCAGGTCAACTCTTTACATCTGTGTTTGATGGTCAGAGTTCGTAGATTGTCCTGTATGGGATTGATTCACTTGATTTTCTGAGTCTTTGTTGCAAGAGGGATCCAAGGTAGCTTCTACCTAGTCAGCAATCTTGGCCCCTATAATACATATTTTACTTATTCTTCTTATATTTGTTAATCTCCTTCTCACCCCCATTTCCCCACAAGAATGCAAGTTTCACAAGGGAGAGATTTTTGTCTGTGTTATTTACTGCTTTATTCTGTTGCCTAAAAGAGTGCCTGGTTCATAGTGAAATCTCAGAAATAGTTTTTAAATGAATGAGTGACTAGGTAGAGTGACATCATGAGTGACATCAATGTTTAGCCCAGGTGGAAACCCAAGTATATAAACAATAACATGTGATAAAGGTGATGTCATAAATCAGTGAATAAGGATAGGAGTAGTCAATAAATTTTTAAGATAATTAGTAAACTAATTGACAATTGGTCAATAAATTAGATACTCTTGCCACATCTTACACTAAAACAAATCTAAATCAAGAGAGAAATGTAAAATGAAATAATACAAACTCAAACTTTTAAATATTGGTGTGTGGAATAGCTTTCTAAGCTTACAAGAAATTAAAGGAATCACAAAGGAAAACTTCATTAAAACCAACAACACAAAATGTGAAATACTGTATATCGATACTCTTAAAAAAAGGCAAATGTCAAATAAGAATAAAACAATTGCAATAATTATGACAGACCAAGATTTATATCCTTACAGTAAGAACAATACAATCAAATGGCAAAAAATAAATAGCTACAACCAAACAATTCCCCAAGAAAAAAATGTACAAATAATTTATAAAATTGCAAAGACTGTTTATGCCAAAATCCAAGAAATGGAATTTTAAATGCCAGTCAGAAATCATTTTAAAATATTAAGCTGGAAAAATGTTTCTATGCTATTACTAATCATTGCTGTTGAAGATGGGGAGAGGTGGGCACTCGAAAACTGTTGGTGGGAATGGCATTTATTACAACATCTCCAGAAATGAATTTAGCAAGAGTAACAATAGCCCCGGTGGTGCAGTGGTTAGGCACTGAGCTGCTAACCTAAAGGCTGGCGGTTCAAACCCCTCAGCCACTCTGTGGGAGAAAGATGTGGCAGTCTGCTTCTGTAAAGATTACAGCCTTGGAAATCCTGTGGGGCAGCTCTACTCTGTCCTGTAGGGTCGCCATGAATCGGCACCCACTCCACAGCAATGGTTTTGGTGTTTTAGTTAACAATAGTCTTCAAAATATTTTACTCTGGATTCTTTATTGTTGTTAGGTTCGTTGATTCCGACTCAGTGACATTATGAACAACAGAACTAAACACTGCCCTGACCTGCGGGATCCTTGCAATCCTTGCTGTATTTGACCCCATTGTTGCAGCCAATGTGTCACTCCATTTCGTTGTGCGTCTTCCTCTTTTGTGCTGACCCTTTACGTTACCAAGCATGACATTTGTCTGCTTCATGTCCCAGTTGCTGGACTGCCCCTGGTGCACTGTGTGCACCCGTATGTGGCCCAGAACGCAGATAAGCTGACGCTGGAGCTCGCCAACATCCTGAACATCCTGGGCAAGACCAAGGACCGGTGGATCTTCGGCGAGCCTCTGCACGACCAGGAGAGAGGCGAGCCTCTGCACCAGCAGGAGACAGCATCCGTGACCGAGGAGATCTTGAACCCCAAGATCCTGTCGCAGAACCTCAAGGAATGTTTCCGTGTCCGCAAAACGGACAACCCTCAGCGCAGCCAGAATAAGGGCAGCAGGAAGCTAGCAGCTGGAATTGGCAATGACCCCTCGGCCGGAGGACAGGCCCGGCTGGGGATAGGCAAGCGGAAGCAGGGCTGTCGTGGACACCTGAGATGGTGGAAGGGCTCCAGAGGGGGCAGGACACACCTCGCAGGCAGCGGGCGGCGGGGGGTGGGGGGTGACTCAAGTGTCTGTGAGGGAGTGGGACCCTTGTCCTGCCTGCACCGTGAGTGCTCAGGTCTTGGCCCCTCGCTCGCACCTGGAGGCAGGGCGCTGCGTCTCTCCTTGGTACATTGTAAACAAGAACATGTTTTTTTCAACAGTATTACAAAGCCTCTCTCTCCTGTCCCTTAGAAGGTCTGGAAGGGGACTGGCATGCTCTGGGAGCCCTCCCAGGAAGGTGGCAGTGGCCGAGGACAGGCAGAAGGTGACAGTTGTCTTGGTCCCCTGTAAGTGTCCCTTTCTGCCTCGGGAGCCATTAGAATCACCCAGGGGTGGTAATGGACTGACTGCCTCTGCCTGACAGAGCTCGGAGAGCGGCCCTTGGCCTGCAGTGCACAGCACTGAGAGACCAGTGCCTCTGTCTGCCCCTCTCAGGCCTCAGCCAGCCTCAGACTGCTCAGCCAGGCCCTCAGGTCAGGCTCCCTGCCCTGCCAGATGTACCATGTGTCTTCTGGCTTCTTCAGGACCCCAGGCATTTTAAGGAATGAATTGGTTGCTGCTTCTGGTGTTGATTATGGTTATGAGAGAAGCAAATCTCTGGTTTGGCTGCATTGAAAGAAGCATCATGTACAAAAGCGCAGCCGATTATAATTTTATTCATTTATTAAAATTTTACCACTTGTAATTTTTATTAAGGTATAAATTAAAGACATGACTAAATGTTCATATATAAAGATGTTCACCAATGTATTTGTTTATATTATTAAAAAACTTGAAATTTTAAAAATGTTTAAAAATGGGGAATACTTAAATTATGGCACAACTACATGATGGACTATTATGTAGATATTAAAAAGTATATCTTAGGAGAATATTTAATAACATGGTACATGCCCATACTATTAAATACTTGAGAAAAGGAGACACACGGTTGTATATATAATATTAGTTCATTGCACCTTTGTGTGTATGGGGTATGTCTATGTATGTCTGAGTGTATAATGTTTTTTAAAAATGCACCATATGTTAAAAAGATTGATTTCTGAGTAGTGAGCTTGTAGATACTTTTTAATGTTTGTTTTTTTACTTTTCTGTATTTTCCAAATAGCCTACAATAACAAGCTATTATCTTTGTAAGCAAACAGATGCAGTAAATATCAAAGAAAATAATCTCAAAGATATTATAAAGATATCTCAAGCTGCAGTGTGAAAAATATTCATTTTATATTTCTTGGGCAAAATCTCCTTGAATGCTCAGCATTTTCAAGGTGTATGCATTTGAGAGGAACATCTGTCAGCTGACTTAGAGAATAAAAATCTTAAATTTATATTTCACAAATGAACTTATGGTGCCTATTATGTACTTTCATCAAAAGTGCTAAAAAGAGTTGCGGTTTTAAAATGAACATGTTGCATGTTCTATTAAAGAACTCTCTGCAGTCTGAACAGCACTCTCAATTGGAAGAGTTGTGTGACTTTAGCATTCAAAGAAAGCCAGCCATTGTGAACAGGAAGTCACTTCTGCAAAACCTGAAGAGTCCTCAGCCTGCTTGGTGAGACAGGTGGGAGGAAATCTTATTTCTCCTATAAATCAGGCTCACATGAAAGGTATTGCATACTGTGTTGCTAAATCTAAAAGTAGTAGTGTGGTGGGCATTTGGATGTAATGATAACAGCTAAAGCCAAGCACAGGTTCTATATCTTACAGACTAATCTACTTTCCTGAAGTAATAATGTCTATCTTTTATTAAGCCTGTAATATATGCCAGATATCAAACAGACAGTTTTATATATGTTGTCTTGCTTAAAAGGAGTCCTGGTGACACAATGGTTAGGCACTGGGCTGCTAACCGAAAGGTTGACAGTTTGATCCCAACCAGAGGCTTCGAGGGAGAAAGACCTAGCGATCTGCTTCCGTAAAGATTATAAATATGTGGGTGTAGGCACGTATATTCATTGAAGACACAAATACGGATACGTCTCAGACATAGCCAAATACCTTTCAAGATTGGTTTTCTGGGTTAGAACGATAGTCTAGTGCGAGAACTCAGTCAACTGGCATAACGTAGTTCATAAAAACCATGATCTGCATCCTAGTGAAGTGAGTAGCATCTGAGGTCTTAAAAGCTTGTCAGCAGCCATCTAAGACACAACTATGGGTCTCAACTTTCCAGGAACAAAATAGTAAGAAGGTAAGCAAAAGCACAGAGAAGAATCAAGTCTACATGAGCCAAAATCTCACCTACCCTACCCTGCAACCAGAAGAACTAGATGATGCCTGGCTACCACCACTGACCCTGCCGACTGGGGTCACAATAGATGGTACTGGAAAGAATGGGAGAAAAATGTGGAGAACTCAAATTCTTAAAAAAAAAAAAAAAGCCAGACACACTGGAACAGTAGAGAACAGAGGACTCCCTGAGACTATTGCCCTGAGATACTCTTTAAACCTAGAACTGAGCCTATCCCCTGAGTTCATCTTTTATTGAAATAGCAGAGTGGCACACAGAATAAAAGATATTATCCATAAAATCAGTGCTGTACTTAAAAGCCATACGTATGAGACCAAAAGGTCAACAATCACTCAAAAGCAAAGATGACAAGATAAGGGGGCAGGGAGAATAGAGAACTGGAAAGGGAACAAACAGAGCACGATTAAAGAGAATGTCAACACATTGTGATATCATAAATGTAACTAATGTCACTGAACAATTTGTATGGAAATTGACAAATGGGGACCTAACTTGCTGTCTGAATTTTCAGCAAAAACTCAATAAAATATTATTTAAAAAAAAAAATAAGAGTACATCCAAGAAAATCCTATTGGGCAGTTCTACTCTGTCACATGGAATCCTTAGGAGTCCAAATCAATTCACAGCATCTGACAATAACAATAAAAAAAAAATAACAATAGGATATCTATTATCAAAAAAAAAAAAACCCCAGAAAACAACAAGTGTTGGAGAGGATGTGACAAAATTGAAACCTTCATCCATTACTGGTGGAATTGTAAAATGGTACCAAAAACCAAACCCACTGCCATCAATTCAGTTCCAACTCACAGAGACCCTATAGGGCTGAGCAGAACTGCCTTATAGGGTTTCTAAGGAGCAGCTGGTGGATTTGAACTGCTGGCCTTTTAGTTAGCAGCTATATCACTTAACAATTGTGCCACCAGAACTACCTTATGACCCAGCAATTCCTCTCTTAGGTATATGCCCAAAAGAATGTAAAGCAGGGACTCAAAAAGAGACTGTACACCAATGTTCACTGCAGCATTATTCATAATATCCCAAAGGTGGAAACAACTCAAGTGTCCCTCAACAGCTGAATGGATAAACAAGATGTGGTGAATACATACAATAGAATATTATTCAGTCATAAAGAGAAATAAAATTCTGACACATGCTACAACATGGGTGAACCTTAAAAACATGCTGAATGAAATAAATCAGACACAAAGAACAACTATTGTGTGACCCCACTTACATGAAATATTGAGGATAGGCAAAAACACAGAGACCAAAGTTTAACAGTGGTTACCTGGAGCTGCTGGGAGGGGAAAATGAGGGAGTAGTGCTTCAAAAGTATAGCCTTTTTGTTAAGGATGATGAAAAACTTGGAAATAGCTAGTGGTGATTGTTGCAGAACGTGGTGAACATAACTAACGTCACTAAATTGTACACATAAAAATGGTTGAAATGTTTTGTTATCTATATTTCACTGCAATAAATTTTTTTATATCCAACTATATTTATTTTTAAAATATTAAATGTTCAAAAATTATCTCTCTAATCAGTGCAGATATAGATCTCCAAATAACATTCCTGTAGAGGAATGCCTTGGGAATTTGAATATCAAAATTATTGTCTCTATTAATTGTACTTAAATATTAACCAAGATATAAACAGTAAAACTTGATTCTAATATGTTGCTGTTAAGTGCCATTGAGTCAGTTTTGACTCATAGAGGCCCCATGTGACAGAGTAGATGTGCCCCATAGGGTTTTCTTGTCTGTAATCTTCACGGAAGCAGATTGCCAGATCTCTCTCCCAAGGAGCTGCTGGGTGGGTTCAAACTGCCAACTTCTTGGTTAGCAGCTAAGCACTAAACCGTTTGCACCACCAGGTCTCCTTAGATCTAACAATACCAGTAATAACTTGAGAAGCTATAACCAATAAAACACTTCAGACATTAATGAGAAATCTCAAATTTCACAACTATCTCCATTTTTTTAAATTAAAAAAAAGAAATTAAATCAAGAAACAATATTTGTGCTAAATTCACACTGCCTCTTGAAACTGTGAGTCCATTATCTTTCCTACATACCAAGGCTCTGGATTTCTCATCACAAAAGAAACATAGCCCTTTAGGAAAGAGCCATGTCTATCTGAAAATGAGCTTGTTTTCAGAGATGAGCTGAAATCACACAGAATGAATGAAACACATCAGTCAAAATAGTTGGGATGATGTGGCTTGCCTACACAGAACTCTGGGCTTGGCTGCTCCCTGGAAAATTTTAAAAAGGAGATTGATTGAATTCTATGTTTTATGTTGCTCACAATTTAAAAGATTTTCTCAATCACTCAAGGACTATATTTTCTCTGTACAAAACATATTTCCTTAAAACACTAGCCTTGCCTTCCTTCTTTGTATTTACCACCACTCATTTCCTTCCATGTTGCCATCCAGAAATTCTGACCTTCTTCCTGAGAGACCCCTGTTTTATGGGACTTTGCATATCCTGTTGTTACTGTCTGATATGTGAGAGGAAGGAACGGGCTCTTGATGGGGGTGGCTCAAGTTTGGACCTTGCTGGTCCTCGTGCCAACATCTGCTAAAACTTATAAATTTATTAAACACAACAGAAATCTAATCAGTGTGACATACATAAATTATACCATATCAACTCTTGGGACAAGAAAGGAAAGCTGGTGCCAATTCATGAATAGTCAACTTTCTGAATGATCTTCTAAGTGTCTTTCGTGGTTTCACTTGTGGTAATTCTCTATTTTCCTGCTTTTCTTAATAGGTTTTTTGCCTAGGTTTTTTTGTTTGTACTTGAAACTCTGTGGAATAGAGGATTTCCTCTTAATAATACTCAATACACAACTCTGCAGAAACCTGAAATGGGGGCTGACTTTAGTTTGAGCGATAATAAGCCCTCACTTTGGCTTCTTGGCAATTCTCAGGCCTAGGGAATTTTAAGGTGAGAAGGAATCTTAACCTCAGACATCTTGTAGAAGTAATAAGAAAATTCCAGTGCTGTTTGTGGGCTATTTTTTCCTCATACTCTCCTGGATGGGCATCTTAATAAAAACATGTCCTAGGAGGAACATTTGAGGAGCCCTGGTGGCACAAACAATTAAGCAC
Organism: Loxodonta africana; assembly: GCF_030014295.1. Taxonomy (NCBI): domain Eukaryota; kingdom Metazoa; phylum Chordata; class Mammalia; order Proboscidea; family Elephantidae; genus Loxodonta; species Loxodonta africana. Next base: position 167,722,357 of record NC_087345.1, on the reverse strand, counting down.
CTGGCTGCTAATCAAAAGGCTGTCATTTGAACCCACCCAGCGGCTCCTCTGGAGAAAGACCTTTGCGATCTGCTTCTGTAAAGATTACAGCCAAGAAAACCCTATGGGGGAGTTCTACTCTGTCACATGGAGTCTCTATGAGTTGAAAATTGACTCATCGGCACTTAACAACAACAACAAGGAAAAGGAGCGGAGCGTTTGGGTGAAGAGTCTCTTTGATACTTCTTAAAAAGGCTAGCCTTCACATTGCGCTTTTTGCCTGGATTGCAATTTTCTCCCACCTTCCCTTCTCTGTTTTGCATTTAGAATAAGAACACGGCTTTCTTTTGTAGCCAAAAAGTAACTGTCAGTGGTGACGTTGTGCAAGAGACTCCAGGCTTGGTCTTTTTCCCGTGCTCTCTGAAGAGAAAGTGATTACACTGTGGCTTGCCACTGATTAACTAAAATCATCCAATTAGAGAGAGAGGGGAAAGTGCACCATGGAAACCATGGCAACCCCCAGGCAAATAATTCCCATAACGACACGCTTTCAGAATGTCCAGGCTTCCAGGTGGGCAATTGTGTGTCATTTTTGCCTGTGGTACTGGATCATCTACAGTGCAGTTGGCTGGGGTTTACTTGTGAGGGCCGTGCTGTTCACCTAAGGGGGGCTCACGCTGGCTGCTGAGACAAAGCAGCAGAAAAATTCACTTCTGACCCCACATTGCATGTATGAGGAGGGATTCTCTGTATTCATCGCACTGCGATGCGAATCTATACAGAGTTGCGACCATGAGCTGGTCTTTTAGTTCCACTTGATAAACTAGAAATTAGACTCATTTCAGGCCCTGAAAAGTCGCTCACCTCTTTTGTGGGGCACCAGGTAACTCTCTCACTAGTGACAACTGCTAATATTATTCAAACAGGAGAGTACTGAAATTTATCAGTGGTATTTCAACAATTTGTTTTATGAGGACATCTATTTAGCTGTTAGCCATAAAAACCAATAGATGAAAGATGGTAACTTTGAAATAAAAACTTCATTATCAGTGGGAAATCAAGGGGCAAGGCTAAAACAAATAACCTTTCTTCACTTAAATCAAGACTTTTTTTTTCACCATTTGAATGACCCTTACTGTGTGCAAAAATTTTTAATCCCATATTTACGCACTTCAAGTCAAAAGAATACTGCAGTCTTCAAAGTCATTGCTCTGATACTTAACAATTTGTTCATGTATATTGTAGCTACCTATCAGACATTGAAAATATCTTACAGATTCTTTAAAATGCAGCCTTTTGTTTAGAAGAATCAATAGACACCTTGTCCAAATTATACTGTGTGAATTAAACTTGTATTCTTAAAACTGTTATAAAGAAAATACTTATTCACATACTCAGTCATTTTTTATCAAACAGGAAATTTAGTGTGTGCTAAATAGTTTGATGGGCACTGCGACTACGAAGATAAAGATTATCTTCATTTTTTACCATCTAGAAATCCTCAGGTTCCTACTGGTTAAGAAATTCATGGATATTTAAAGATTTTAGGGTATTTGCAGAGGAAATTTTTTGCCAACTGAAATGGCTCCAGACACCTTTGTGGTTTTCTCTGAAGTTCTCCTTTTTTATAGGCTGCTTAAGGTTTATGTGCTAATCTTTTATTAGAAATACTCTCAGACTTCAGGATAATACTAATCTTGCCTTTGGTAAAGAAAACGTGTCTCAGTCTAAGGCTTCTGTAGGCTTCGGTTAGATGGGGAAGAACCAGGCTTGAGGCTTGATCAAGCCAGGGAGCAGAAGCAACAAATAACTGAAAGTAAGGGAACATCACAATTTTTAGAAAATATGAACTTTAAATCTTTTTGATATAATTTTTATATATCTATGATGGTTTCCACGTGTCTGAGTCTTTCATCCTCATCAAAATTTGACTCTTGAGCACACAGACTGTGTTGTACGCTCTTTTTTTATACCCTTTGGATATAAGAGTGCTTAATAAATACCTGCTGACTCAATTTAATTCTACTCCCATAATTTAAATTGTAATGTAAATGCATAAAACAGTCTGAAACATACTGAATGCAACCAATGAGTAAAGAAAATTGTGACAGCATATTCCTTTATGAGATTTTATTTCAGCTTCAAACCTGAAGTTGGGTTTCAGACATCATTTAAATCCACTTTGGGGTCATTAATTGTTAGGTGCCTTGGAGCTGGTCCCGACTCATAGTGACTCTGTGTACAACAGAAAGAAACACTGCCTGGTCCTGTGCCATCCTCACAACTGTTGCTATGTTTGAGCCATTGTTGCAGCCAGTGTGTCAATCCATCTCATTGAGGGTCTTCTTCTTTTGACTTGACCTTCTGCCTTACCAACCATGATGTCCTTCTCCAGGAACTTGTCCCTCCTGATAACATGTCCAAAATATGTGAGACGAAGTCTCCCCACCCTCACTTCTAAGGAGTATTCTGGTTGTACTTCTTCCAAGACAGGTGTGTTCATTCTTTTGACAGTCCATGGTATGTTCAATGTTCTTCACCAACACCATAATTCAAAGGCATCAATTCTTTTTTCAGTCTTCCTTCTTCATTGTCCACCTTTAGCATCCATATGAGGTGCTTGACAATACCATGGCTTGAGTCAGGCTCACCTTAGTCCGCAAAGTGGTATCTTTGCTTTTTAACACTTTAAAGAGGTCTTTTGCAGCAGATTTACCCAGTGCAATATGTCATCATTTGATTTCTTGCCTGCTGCTTCCATGGGTGTTAATTGTGGATCCAAGTAAAATGAATCCTTGACAACTTCAATATTTTCTCCATTCATCATGATGTTGCTTATTGGTCCAGTTGCGAGGATTTTTTTTTTTTTATAAATAATTTTTACTGTGCTTTAAGTGAGAGTTTACAAGTCAAGTCAGTCTGTCACATAGAAGCTTATATACACCTTACTACATACTCCCATTTACTCCCCCGCTAATGAGCCAGCCTGCTCCCTCCTTCCAGTCTCTCCTTTCGTGACGGTTTTGCCAGTTTCTAACCCTCTCTACCCTCCTATCTCCCCTCCAGACAGGAGACGCTAACACAGTCTCAAGTGTCCACCTATACAAGCAGCTCACTCTTCAACAGCATCTCTCTCCAACCCATTGTCCAGTCCCTTCCATGTCTGATGAGTTGTCTTCAGGAATGGTTCCTGTCCTGGGCCAACAGAAGGTTTGGGGACCATGACTGCCGTGATTCTTCTAGTCTCAGTCAGACCATTAAGTCTGGTCTTTTCATGAGAATTTGGGGTCTGCATCCCACTGTTCCCCTGCTCCCTCAGGGGTTCTCTGCTGTGCTCTCTGTCAGGGCAGTGATTGGCTGTGGCCAGGCACCATCTAGTTCTTCTGGTCTCAGAATGATGTAAGTCCCTGGTTCATGTGGCCCTTTCTGTCTCTTGGGCTCATAGTTATCATCTGACCTTGGTGTTCTTCATTCTCCTTCAATCCAGGTGGGTTGAGACCGATTGATGCATCTTAGATGGCCGCTTGTTAGCATTTAAGAAGACCCCAGACGCCACACTTCAAAGTGGGATGCAGAATGTTTTCATAATAGAATTATTTTACCAATTGACTTAGAAGTCCCCTTAAACCATGGTCCCCAAATCCCCGCCCTTGCTCCGCTGACCTTTGAAACATTCGGTTTATCCCGGAAACTTCTTTGCTTTTGGTTCAGTCCAGTTGAGCTGACCTTCCATGTATTGAGTATTGTCCTTCCCTTCACCTAAAGTAGTTCTTATCTACTAACTAATCAGTAAATAACCCTCTCCCGCCCTCCCTCCCTCCCCCTCTTGTAACCACAAAAGTATGTGTTCTTCTCAGTTTATATTATTTCTCAAGATCTTATAATAGTGGTCTTATACAATATTTGTCCTTTTACCTCTCACTAATTTCAGTCAGCATAATGCGTTCCAGGTTCCTCCATGTTATGAAATGTTTCACAGATTCCTCACTGTTCTTTATTGATGCATAGTATTCCATTGTGTGAATATACCATAATTTATTAACCATTCATCCATTGATGGACACCTTGGTTGCTTCCAGCTTTTTGCTATTGTAAACAGTGCTGCAATAAACATGGGTGTGCATATATCTGTTCGTGTAAAGGCTCTTATTTCTCTAGGGTATATTCTGAGGAGTGGGATGTCTGGGCTGAATGGTAGTTCTATTTCTAACTTTTTAAGAAAACTTGCCAGATAGATTTCCAAAGTGGTTGTGCCATTTTACATTCCCACCAACAGTGTATAAGAGTTCCAATCTCTCCGCAGCCTCTCCAACATTTATTATTTTGTGTTTTTTGGATTAATGCCGTCCTTGTTGGAGTGAGATGGAATCTCATTGTAGTTTTGATTTGCATTTCTCTAATGGCTAATGATCGAGAGCATTTTCTCATGTATCTGTTAGCTGCCTGAATATCTTCTTTAGTGAAGTGTGTGTTCATATCCTTTGCCCACTTTTTGATTGGGTTGTTTGTCTTTTTGTGGTTGAGCTTTAACAGAATCATATAGATTTTAGAGATCAGGCGCTGGTTGGAGATGTCATAGCTGAAAATTTTTTCCCAGTCTGTAGGTGGTCTTTTTACTCTTTTGGTGAAGTCTTTAGATGAGCATAGGTGTTTGATTTTTAGGAGCTCCCAGTTATCTCGTTTCTCTTCGTCATTTTTAGTAATGTTTTGTATTCTGTTTATGCCCTGTATTAGGGCTCCTAACATTGTCCCTATTTTTTCTTCCATGATCTTTATCATTTTAGTCTTTCTGTTTAGGTCTTTGATCCACTTGGAGTTAGTTTTTGTGCACGGTTTGAGGTATGGGTCCTGTTTCATTTTTTTGCAAATGGATATCCAGTTATGCCAGCACCATTTGTTAAAAAGACTATCTTTTCCCCAATTAACTGACACTGGGCCTTTGTCAAATATCAGCTGCTCATATGTGGATGGATTTATATCTGGGTTCTCAATTCTCTTCCATCGATCTATGTGCCTGTTGTTGTACCAGTACCAGGCTGTTTTGACTACTGTGGCTGTATAATAGGTTCTAAAATCAGGTAGAGTGAGGCCTCCCACTTTCTTCTTCTTTTTCAGTCATGCTTTACTTATCCGAGGCTTCTTTGCCTTCCATATGAAGTTGGTGATTTGTTTCTCCATCACATTAAAAAATGTCATTGGAATTTGGATCAGAAGTGCATTGTATGTATAGATGGCTTTTGGTAGAATAGACATTTTTACTATGTTAAGTCTTCCTATCTATGAGCAAGGTATATTTTTCCACTTAATAGGTCCTTTTGAATTTCTTGTAGTAGAGCTTTGTAGTTTTCTTCGTATAGGTCTTTTACATCTCTGGTAAGATTTATTCCTAAGTATTTTATCTTCTTGGGGGCTACTGTGAATGGTATTGATTTGGTGATTTATTCTTTGATGTTCTTTTTGTTGATGTAGAGGAATCCAAGTGATTTTTGTATGTTTATCTTATAACCTGAGACTCTGCCAAACTCTTCTATTAGTTTCAGTAGTTTTCTGGAAGATTCCTTAGGGTTTTCTGTGTATAAGATCATGTCATCTGCAAATAGAGATAATTTTACTTCTTCCTTGCCAATTCGGATGCCCTTTATTTCTTTGTCTAGCCTAATTTCTCTGGCTAGGACCTCTAGCACAATGTTGAATAAGAGCGGTGATAAAGGGCATCCTTGTCTGGTTCCCGTTCTCAAAGGAAATGCTTTCAGGCTCTCTCCATTTAAAGTGATGTTGGCTGTTGGCTTTGTATAGATGCTCTTTATTATGTTAAGCAATTTTCCTTCAATTCCTGTTTTGCTGAGAGTTTTTTTCATGAATCGGTGTTGGACTTTGTCAAATGCCTTTTCTGCATCAATTGATAAGATCATGTAGTTTTTGTCTTTTGTTTTATTTATATGGTGGATTACATTAATGGTTTTTCTAATATTAAACCAGCCTTGCATACCTGGTATAAATCCCACTTGGTCGTGGTGGATTATTTTTTCGATATGTTGTTGAATTCTATTGGCTAGAATTTTGTTGAGGATTTTTGCATCTATGTTCATGAGGGGTATAGGTCTGTAATTTTCTTTTTTTGTGAAGTCTTTACCTGGTTTTGGTATCAGGGATATGGTGGCTTCATATGATGAGTTAGGTAGTATTCCATCATTTCCTATGCTTTGAAATACCTTTAGTAGTAGTGGTGTTAACTCTTCTCTGAAAGTTTGGTAGAACTCTACAGTGAAGCCGTCCGGGCCAGGGCTTTTTTTTGTTTGGAGTTTTTTGATTACCTTTTCAATCTCTTTTTTTGTTATGGATCTATTTAGTTGTTCTACTTCTGATTGTGCTAGTTTAGGTAGGTAGTGTTTTTCTAGGAATTCATCCATTTATTCGGGGTTTGCAAATTTGTTAGAGTACAATTTTTCGTAGTAATCTGATATGATTCTTTTAATTTCCGTTGGGTCTGTTGTGATATGGCCCATCTCGTTTCTTATTCGGGTTATTTGTTTCCTTTCCTGTATTTCTTTAGTCAGTCTGGCCAATGGTTTATCAATTTTGTTGATTTTTTCAAGAACCAGCTTTGGGCTTTGTTAATTCTTTCAATTGTTTTTCTGTTCTCTAATTCATTTATTTCAGCTCTAATTTTTATTTTTGTTTTCTTCTGGTGCCTGATGGGTTCTTTTGTTGCTCGCTTTCTATTTGTTCAAGTTGTCGGGACAGTTCTCTGATTTTGGCTCTTTCTTCTTTTTGTATGTGTGCATTTATCGATATAAATTGACCTCTGAGCACTGCTTTTGCTGTGTCCCAGAGGTTTTGATAGGAAGTGTTTTCATTCTCGTTGCATTCTATGAATTTCTTTATTCCCTCCTTAATGTCTTTTATAACCCAGTCTTTTTTTCATCAGGGTATTGTTCAGTTTCCAAGTATTTGATTTCTTTTCCCTGATTTTTCTGTTATTGATTTCCACTTTTATGGCCTTGTGGTCTGGGAAGATGCTTTGTAACATTTCGATGTTTTGGATTCTGCAAAGGTTTGTTTTATGACCTAGTATGTGGTCTATTCTAGAGAATGTTCCATGTGCCCTAGAAAAAAAAGTATACTTTGCAGCAGTTGGGTGGGGTGTTCTGTATAAGTCTATGAGGTCAAGTTGGTTGATTGTAGCAATTAGGTCTTCTGTGTCTCTATTGAGCTTCTTACTGGAAGTCCTGTCCTTCTCCAAAAGTGGCATGTTGAAGTCTCCTACTATAATTGTGGAGGTGTCTATCTTACTTTTCAGTTCTGTTAAAGTTTGTTTTATGTATCTTGCAGCCCTGTCATTGGGTCCATAAATATTTAATATGGTTATATCTTCCTGGTCAATTGTCCCTTTAATCATTACGTAGTGTCCTTCTTTATCCTTTGTGGTGGATTTAAGTTTAAAGTCTATTTTGTCAGAAATTAATATTGCTACTCCTGCTCTTTTTTGCTTGTTGTTTGCTTGATATATTTTTTTCCATCCTTTGAGTTTTAGTTTGTTTGTGTCTCTAAACCTAGGTTGTGTCTCTTGTAGGCAGCATATAGACGGATCATGTTTCTTTATCCAGTCTGAGACTCTCTGTCTCTTTATTGGTGCATTTAGTCCATTTACATTCAGCGTAATTATAGATAAGTGTGTGTTTAGTGCTGTCATTTTGATGCCTCTTTGTGTGTGTTGTTGACAATTTCATTTTTCCACTTACTTTTTTGTGCTGAGATGTTTTTCTTTGTAAATTGTGTGCTCCTCGTTTTCGTAATAGTTGAATTTGTTTGCTGAGTCGTTATGTTTTTCTTGGTTTTTATTCTGAGTTATGGAGTTGTTATACCTCTTTGTGGTTACCTTAATATTTACTCCTATTTTTCTATGTAAAAACCTAACTTGTCCTATATCGCCTTGTTTTCCTCTCCATAAGGCAGTTCTATGCCTCCTATATTTAGTCCCTCTTTTTGATTATTGTGATCTTTTACATATTGACTTCAATGATTCCCTGTTTTGAGCATTTTTTCTTTTGAAAATGAATCTTAATTTGTTTTTGTGATTTCCCTATTTGACTTGATATCAGGATGTCCTGTTCTGTGACCTTGTGTTGTGCTGGTATCTGATATTATTGATTTTCTGACCAAACAATTTCCTTTTTATTTCTTGTAGCTTTAGTTTGGTTTTTGCAAATTCTCTAAGCTTGTGTTTATCTGTAAATGTTTTAATTTCACCTTCATATTTGAGAGAGAGTTTTGCTGGATATATGAATCTTGGCTGGCAGTTTTTCTCCTTCAGTGCTCTGTATATGGCATCCCATTGCCTTCTTGACTGCATGGTTTCTGCTGAGTAGTTTGAACTTATTCTTATTGATTCTCCTTTGTAGGAGACCTTTCTTTTATCCCTGGCTGCTTTTAAAATTTTCTCTTTATCTTTGGTTTTGGCAAGTTTGATGATAGTATGTCTTGGTGATTTTCCTTTTGGATCAATCTTAAATGGGGTTCGATGAGCATCTTGGATAGATATCCTTTCGTCTTTCATGATGTCAGAGAAGTTTTCTGCCAACAGAGCTTCAACTATTCTCTCTGTATTTTCTGTTATCCCTCCCTGTTCTGGGACTCCAATCACACGCAAGTTATTCTTCTTGATAGAGTCCCACATGATTTTTAGGGTTTCTTCATTTTTTTAAATTCTTTTATCTGATTTTTTTCCAGCTATATTGGTGTCAATTCTCTTATCCTCCAGCTCCCCCACTCTCCATTCCAATTGCTCGATTCTGCTCCCCTGACTTTCTATTGAGTTGTCTAATTCTGTAATTCACTGTTAATGTTTTGGATTTCTGAATGCTGTCTCTCTATGGATTCTGGCAGCTTATTAATTTTTCTACTATGTTCTTGAATAATCTTTTTGAGTTCTTCAACTGCTTTATCAGTGCGTCCCTTGGCTTTTTCTGTAGAGTGCCTTATTTCATTTCTGAGGTCATCCCTGATGTCTTGAAGCATTCTGTAAATTAGTTTTTTATATTCTGCATCTGGCAATTCCAGGATTGTATCTTCGTTTGGAAAAGATTTTGATTCTTTAATTTGGGGAGTTGTAGAAGCAATTATGGTCTGCTTCTTTATGTGGTTTGATATCGACTGCCGTCTTTGAGCCATCTCTAAGATATTGTAGTGATTTGTTCTATATTTGCTCACTGAGTCATATCTTGTTTTGTTTTCTTTCAATATATGTAGATGGGCTACTAGATTGTGCTGTCTTGATTGTTGTAGCCCTTGACTCACTTATGTCCTATTACCAGCTGCTTTGGGCTGTTACCAGATATAGAAGCCTAAGAGTCCATTCACTATTCTTGAGTAGAATCTGATTTGGGGTCATCAAGTGTGTGGTGCACACTGTCACCTATCCACCTAGAGAAGTAGTGGTGATAGTTGTGTGCACCAGATTCTAGTAGGAGCAGGGTTTCACACTCCAGGGGGGACAGGATGCTGACAGGGTTCCCCCAAGTGCCAGTGAGGTAGGTGTGTCTCTATTCCTAAAGCACTTTGGTGGGTGGGCTCTGCATCTGTACCTTAGGCTCCCAATGCAAGTACCTCTACAGATTGGTAGGTGTCACCCTCCTTAGACCCCTAAGGCAGGAGGCTAGGTGGTCTGGGGGGAGCTTCAGCCCTCAGTTCCCTGTTGTGGGTCAGTGAGGGCTCTGTTGAATATGCAGAGATGTCAGACCTGGGAAACTTGTCTTTCAAGTAATCTGCTAAAACAATTACAGTCAGATCCCGATCAGAATTGCCTTTGCATTATAATAGCCACCTTGTTCCCTGTAGGGATGAAAGCCCAAGACTGTGGATCACATGTTTGGCTGGAGCTGGTTCTGTGTTTTTAGTCCAATTAGGGAAGCATTTTTGGTCCCTATGTTTTTTGTAGCTGCTTCTCTCAGGCCAGGTGAATGTGTTAGGAAAAGACCAAAAACAAAAACAAAAACAAAACGCAGAGCACTTCACTCTGTGGCTCAGGAAATTCCAATGTTAATGAAGCCACCTGGGAAGGGGAGGGGAGGGATCAGATAGATAGGAGAGAGTAGCACCCTGGAATATAGACAAAGTTACTTATCTTGCTTGGTGATGAGTGTTTTATCTGAGATTCCCAAGGGGTGTGTAGCCTTTGCGCGTTGGCTGAGTTGAGATTGCCCCTGAGGGTCAGGCCTGTGTCTTGTACTTGCGCTGTCTCAGAAGCCGTGGTCATTTCCTCTGCTCCCAGTCCAAAGCCCAATGCCAAGGTTCCCCGGCTGGGATGCCGCACTCTAGGCTCCAAAACCAGTCACTACCTCCCGGTGTCTTCCGCTCCAGCCAGCCGTGTCACTGTGCTGCCTCCATGCACTGGCTGGGCTTTCCCTGAGGTCACTTCTGGGGGCTAGGGCTGTGTCCGTGTTTACGCCATCTCAGGATGCCATGCTCAGCTCCCCTGCGCCCAGGCGAAGCCTGGCGCCAAGGTTTTCTGACTGGGACACTGGCTCCAGGCTCTGAAAAAAGTTGTTGCTTCCCGTGGTTACTTGTTCTCAGCCTCTGTCACTCCGATCAACTCTTTAGATCTGTGTTTGATGGCCAGGATTCGTAGATTGTCATTAAAAAAAAAAAAAAAAAAAAAGATTGTCATATATGTGATCAATTCACTTGTTTTTCCGAGTCTCTGTTGCAAGAGGGATCCGAGGTAGCTTCTACCTAGTCAGCCACCTTGGCCTCGCCTTGTGAGGACTTTTGTTTTCTTTATGTTGAGGAGTAATCCGTACTGAAGGCTGTGGACTTTGATCTTCATCAGTAAGTACTTAAAGTCCTCTTCACTTTCAGCATGGAAAGTTGTGTCATCTGTGTAACACAGGTTGTTAATGAGTCTTCCTCCAATCCTGATGCTGCATTTTTCTTCATATAGTCTGGCTTTTCAGATTATTTGCTCAGCATACGGATTGAATAATATGGTGGAAGGATACTACCTTGATGCACACCTTTCCTTATTTTAAACCAGCTTTGGGGTTATGTAAGGCTATTTCCTGAAGCTAAATATAAAGATGAGTACATAAGTTTGCATTTCATGTTATTCTTTTAAAGAACTAGTTTAGTTTATCTCTCAGAAACAGATTTGATTAATATAAAATATGCCCTTGGATATTGACTTTTCAGAGTGAAAATCTGCAGTAGGCTTGGTGACCATGTAAACTGTACACTGATCAAGAAATGTAAAAACAAACCGTGGAGTCAGCCAAATCCACACCACTTTCTGAGAGTTTGACCTCTCAAGTCATGTAGTTAGTGTCTAATTCCTTATGACCACCAGTTATTTTTTAAGAACACAATTGGTAACATGTGTAAGATGTGCATCAGTGGGTACATTTATAAGCTGTTCTGTGAAAGGTGTTCTGCAGAAGCAAATACATCATGAGGCAAATATTGAAGTCCACCACTAATTATTCCCTTTGAAGTAAGCAGTATTTGAGGTGGGTGGGGGGAAAGAGTTTATTTAATATTCACTGGATGGCAGATTATGATAGCTGAAGTCAGAATGGAGATGATTTTGCTGCTATAAGTCAAATTTGTATTATCTGTACTACTAGAGGCAGATTAAGCACTCGGATGCTCACCAAAAGGTTGGCAGTTTGAACCCACCAGCTGCTCCATGGGAGAAAGATGTGGCAGTCTATTTCCCTAAAGATTTACAGCCTTAAAAACCCTATGGGGTGATTCTACTCTGTCCCACAGGGTCACTATGAGTCAGAATCAAGTTGATGGCAGTAGGGTTGTCTTTTTTTTTTTAGAGGCAGAGTGGTGTAGAAAATATAAAAACTGCAGTTAACTTATCCTGAAATGATACTTGATACAGAAAGAGTATTTTGAAAAAGATGATGAATCAAAAATTTTGAAAAATATCTGGCGTACATCCATTTTTATGATGATAACAATACATTTTTTTTTCCCACTCTGCAATGTGCTGATTGGGTAGCTGCTCTCTTCTAGATCTTATGTATGTTGTGGGAAGCCTGGATAATAAGTACGAACTACTTAGTTCAATTTACAGAACATTTATGTATCCATGACCAGGCATCTCACTAGCTGGATGTTGCACTTGAGGGAGCAAGCGTTGGAGTCTGAATCAAAGTCTATGGAGACTTCCAAGTAGACTGTTCAAAGCATTGATAAGAGTCAGCCCAATCTGGGTTTTAATCCTGGCTCTGCTATATGCTAGATTCGTGTTGTTATATTAAGTTACCCTATAAAATTAAGACTATGCACTCAGTAATGGTAGTCATTGTATGATTGTATGAATATGGTAGAAGGTTTTATTTTTAGTATGCTATGAAGGTATATTTTTTTTTTTTAATGAAGGTATAGAGAGATGGCATGGTGGGGAGATAAAAAAGAGAGAGTTTAATCTGTTGGTTTGCTAGCTAAGAGGTATTGTGGTTTAATACATGGTCCTCATATATCAGTCTGTGGTTTCATTACATCAGATCACTTGGAGATTTTTTTTAAATATAGATTTCTAAGTTTGTTTCTTAAGTCTTTCTGCAGGACTACTTTTTCCACTTATTCACCAGCTTACAAATAGATAAAATGACTGTCCCAACTTCAACTCTATGTCATGTCTCAGTCATAATTTTAATATAATTTGACCACTTGGGATAAAACAAACAAAAAAAATGCTTGCCTACCTAACTCAAAGGTAAAAAAACCAAACAACCAAACAACAACAACAAAAAAACTAAACATAATCATGAGGTATTTAAAAGATAACAATAAGAACACTACAAATAAAACCCAATCATGATGCTGAAGTTGTACTTGGAGGCAAATTCTTAGGATTAAAGTTTTACATTACTAAACTAGAAACAACTAAGTGAATGATGCATTTAAAAGAAGAGCTGGAGAAATAACACCAACAAAAGCATAAGAAAACCAGAAAAAAAATGATATAAAGGAGGAGATTGGTAAACAGGAAAATAGAAAAAGAACTTATAAATAAGTCAGAGTTTTTTGTTCTTAGTTGAGGGGGAGTGTGTGTGACAGATACATCTATGTCATTAAAGAAAGGAAGAACACCATTATAGCAAATATAGAGCCAAAATGATATAACATCAAATGGAATGGCTATTATAAAAAATATTATATAGAAATTCATGCTATATAATAAATTTAAAATATCAGCACTGAAAATTTCCTGAAAAATATAAACTTTCGGCATTAACTCAAGAAATAGCTACCCTGAACAGACTAATATAAAGGGAAAACATGCAAAATATGTCAAAAAATTATTTCCAAAAGGGCTCTGACTCCATGTAATTTTACCACTGCATTCTTATAATGTTTTAAAGAACAAATCACTATTTTGCTATATACAATAGTCCAGAGCATAGGAAGAGAGAGAGAGAAGAATCTTTTTAAAACATTTATGATTCTATCGTAACACTGAATTACAAATCTAATGTAGACAGTACAAACATGTTAAAATTCAATCATACATACTAACCTAAATGCAAAAGCATTAACACTTCCTGTCCAACCATATACTAAAATAACAGGATGCCAGAGCCAATTTCTCCTCAGGGTGCCACAAGGAAATATCTTAATATACTACCTTTCATAAACTGGTAAAAGAGTAAAATGATCAGAGAATGAAAAGGTGTTATAGATTAAATTGTGTCCACCAAAAATATGTTTTGAAGATTCTAAACTCTGTATCTATGGTTATAATCCCATTTAGGAATGTGTTTTCTTTGTTATATTAATGAGACAGGATTAGTGTAGCATGTGTCTTAGATCAATTTCTTTTGAATATGAAAGAGATTAAACAAGAAAGTGGGCAATTAGAGATGGGGGAAGAGAGATGCCAAGCCATGGGAAGATCTCCCATGAGCAGAAGCTCAAAAGAGTCAAGGGCATTCCCATAAAGCCAACAGAGAGGGAAAGCCTTCCTTTAGAGCCAGCACTCTGAATTCAGACTTCTAGCTTCCTAAACTGTGAGAAAATAAATTTCTGTTTGTTAAAGCTGCCCATTTGAGGTATTTTTGGGATAGCAGCAATAGATGACTAAGACAAAAGGATTTGGAAACTTAATCTCTTTACTTGATCTTTGAACTGCTTCATTAAGATAGATTTTGAAGAATATTTATATTATATTACATTACATTACATGGATCGTGTCCACCCAAAATGTGTGTCAACTTGGCTAGGCCATGATTCCCAGTATGGTGTGATTGTCCACCATTTTATCATCTGACGAGACTTTCCTATGTGTTGTAAATTCTACCTCTATGATGTTAATGAAGCAGAATTAGAGCCAGTTATGTTAATGAGGCAGGACTCAATCTATAAGATTTGGTAGTATCTTGGGTCCATCTCTTTTGAGATATAAAAAAGAGAAACTGGCAGAGAGACAGGGGGACCTCATACCAGGAAGAAACTGGTGCCAGGAGTAAAGCGCATCCTTTGAACCCAGAGACCCTGTGCTGAGAAGCTCCTAGACTGGAGAAGATCAGTTATAAGGATATTTCCCCAGAGCCTTTGCCTGGAGCTGGTACCCTGAATTTGGACGTCTAGCCTCCTAAATTGTGATAGAATAAACTTCTGTTTGTTAAAGGCATCCACTTGTGATATTTCTCTTATAGTAGCACTAGATAACTAAGACAGATAGTTTACCAAATATTTCTCAACTTATATTTAATATCTTTAATGGTGAATATTATAGGCACATAACATAAAATCAGGGGAAAGATACATCTGGTAGCATTACTATTATTTAACATTGTTCTATAAGTTATATCATTAAAAAAAACATTGTTCTATAAGTTCTAGCATAGGCTGGTTAAATAATATATAATAGTATATAAATAGTATAGAATAGTATATAAATCGAAATTCAGATGCCAAATATTCATTACTTGGGGATGATGTGATTTTTTTTTTTATTTAGAAAGCCCAAGAAATGAATTAAAGGGGGAAAAAGATGCTAGAATTAAGAAAAGAGATAACTACATATTTTTTAAAAATATATAACACTGATTAACAACTTCCCTACGTGTGAAAAATAACCAGTTAGAACATAATAGGGAGAAAATCTCGATATACAAAAATTGAAGACAAATCCATGGATGTCGTTTTGTTTGAGAAAAATTTCAGAGAAAAGAATGAAGAAAAGTAAATAAAACCTAAGAAATATGTGGGATACCTTCAAGAGCAAAAATTTGAGTGTGATTAATGTTCCAGAACAGGGGGAGAAAAGAAAACACAGAAAAGACTGGTGAAGATTTCCTGGCAGAAAACTTTCCAAATATCATGAAAGACGAAAAGCTGATTATTCAAGAAACACAACAAACCCCATATGTGAGAGACCCCAAAAGAAAGTCACCAAAACATATCACAATCACACCTGCCAAAAACCAAAGACAAAGAAAGAACCCCAAAAGCAGCTTGAGACAAATGAAAAGTCACTTACAAAGGGAAACAGTAGCACAAAAATCTGATTACTAGGCAGAAACTATGTAGGTAAGAAGGCAATGGGGTGATATATCCTGCAAAACACTCTCTCAAATACAATGGTGACATTAGGATATTTCCAGATAAACAGCAATTAAAGCCAAATCAAACTTAAAAGAAATATTAAAGGGAATCCTTTGGTTAGAGAACCAAAAACAACCAGAATCTAGCACAAAGGACAGCAACAGTCATTTACCAACCTAGGTAAAGCACTGTCAATAATAAAGCTAAAAGACTTAAATAATGACAAAACCAAAATGATAAAAAGGGGACTAAATGGTGTAGATATAAAACTTTCAAGTGGAGAGAAAGTCAAGTTGATATCAAATAATAAAAGACTGGTACAAACTTTTAGGAATATAAGTGTAAATTTCTCAAGGTAAGCACAAGGAAAGTTAACAAACCTACTAATCAAAATTTAAAAAAGGCAAACATAAAGACTCAGTAAGCACACACTCTATAATAATGAAAGATATGAAAAGAAAATCCACAAAAGGAACTTGGCACAGGAAAGTAAGAGTAACAAAGAAAATGTCAGTACCACAAAAAACAGCACGACAATATGACAGCAATAAACACATACTTCTCAATAATCATACTGAATGTAAATGGCTCAAATGCACTTGTAAAGAGACAGAAAGTGGAAGAAAGGATAAAAAAGCATGACCCATCAATACACTGTCTACAAGAGACACACCTTAGACACAAGGACAAAGATATGTTAAGAACCAAAGGATAGAAAAATATATCAAGTAAACGGTAATCATAAAAGGGCAGGAGTGTCAATACTAATCTCAGATAAAATAGGCTTTATGGCAAAATCCACCATAAAACACAAGGATGGACATTATATAATGATTAAAGGGACAATCCACTAAGAAGACATAACCCTAATATCTATGCACCCAACAACAGGACTCCAAAATACATAAAACAAATTCTAACAGCACTGAAAAGAGAAACAGTTCTACAATAATAGTAGGATATTAATAGTAGTGGGACACAGCACTCTGGCTAAAAGACAGAACATCCAGAAAGAAATTCAATGAAGATATAGAAGCTGTAAAGGCACAATCAAACAATTTGATCTCATAGACATATGCAGAGCCCTCCACCCAACGGTGGAATGGTATCCATTAATTTAATGGATAATGGTATCCATTAAATCCATTAATTCCAATGCACATGGAACATTTGCCAGAATAGACTACAATTCAGGCCACAAAGCAACCTTCAATAAAATGCAAAACATCAAAATAAAAGCATTCTTTTTGATCACACAGTCATAAAAGTAGAAATCAATAACAGGAAAAGCAAATAAAAAATAATAAATACACTGAAACCAAATGACAACTGGGTAATAAAAGAAATAAAAAAAGGAATAAAAAGCTAGAATCAAATGAGAATAAAAACACATCATACCAAAACATTTGGGACACAGCAAAAGCAGTGCTCAGAGGGCAATTTATAGCAATAAATGCACACATCAAAAAAAGGAGAGTGGGTCAAAATCAAAATATTAGCCTTACAACTTGAACAAATAGAAAGAGAAAAACAAAGAAGCCCACAGGCACCAGAAGGAAGGAAATAATGAAGATTAGAGCAGAAATAAATGAAACAAACAACAGAAAAACATAGAAAAAATCATCAAGATCAAAAGTTGATTCTTTGAAAAGATCAACAAAATCAACAAACCATTGGCCAAACTGATAAAAGAAAAACAGGAGAGGAATCAAATAACTCAAATAAGAAATGAGATGGGGGACATTACAACAGATCCAACCAAAATAACAAGAATCATGACAGAATACTATGAAAAGTTATACTCCAAAAAATTTGGGAACTTAGAGGAGATGGATAAAATTCTAGAAACACATTACCTACCTAAACTAACACAAACTGAGATAGAAAATATGAAACCTATAACAAGAGAAGAAATCAAATAGGTAATTAAAAAAAAAAAGCCCCAAAACAACAACAACATCAAAAAAAGCCCTGGCCTTTATGGCTTTACTGGAGAATTCTACTAAACATTCAGAGAAGAGCTCATACCAGTACTACTTGATCTATTTCAGAGCATAGAAAAGGGAGGAATACTCCTAAATTCATTCTATGAAGTCAGCATAACCCTGATAACAACGGCAAAAACACCACAAAAATAGAAAATTACAGATCAATAACTCTCATGAATATAGTTGCAAAAATTTGCAACAAAATTCAAGCAAACAGAATTCAGCATCATATAAAAAAAATAAAAATACACCACAACCAAGTGGGATTCATACCAAGCATACAAGGATGATTCAACATTAGAAAATCAACCATCGTAATCTACCACACAAATAAAAGAAATGAAAAGAATCACATGATCATTTCAATAGACTCATAAAAGGAGTTTGATAAAGTCCAATACCCATGCTTGGTAAAAACTCTCAATATAATAGAAATAGAAGGGAAATTCCTTAAACATAATAGAGGGCATCTATACAAAACCAGCAGTCAACATCATTCTCAGTGGAGAGAGTCTGAAAGCATTCCTCCTGAACAGTGAACATGACTAGGATGACCTTAATCATCAGTCCTATTTAACATTGTGTTGAAAGTCCTAGAGAACAATAAGGTAAGAAAAAGAAATAAGGGGCATCCAAATTGGAAAAGAAGAAGTAAAACTAGCCCTATTCACAGATGATATGATCGTATACATAGAGAACCCCAAAGATTCCACAAGAAAATTACTGGGAACTACTAGAAAGATTCAGTAGAGTAGCAGGGTACAAGTTCAGCATACAAAATTTGGATGGGAGCCTATATGCCAACAAAGAAATTTGAAAAGGAAAACAATACCATTTATGATAGCCCCTAAAAAGATAAAATACTTAGGAATAAATATAACCAGGAACTTAAAAGACCTGTACAAAAAAAACCCTACAAAACACTACAGCAAGTAACCAAAAGAGAGCTACATAAATGGAAAAATATATCATGCTCATAGATAGGAAGATTCAACATTGCAAAAATGTCAGTTCCACCCAAAGCAATGTACAGGTATAATGCAATCCCAATCCAAGTAACCGGCGACATTCTTTAACGAGATGCAAAAACTAATCACCAAATTTTTATGGAAAGAAGTCCCAGTTAAGCAAACCATTACTGAAAAAAAAGAACAAAGTAGATCTCACAGTACCTGATCTCAGAACCTACTATACAGCCACGATAGTCAAAACAGCCTGGTTCTGGTACAATGACAGACACACAGACCAATGCTGAAGCTGCTGCCCTGGAAGTCAGAGGGAGGGGGCCCTGTCAGGAGGCAGGCACGACCAGACTGTATTTAGAGGGAGGCATGGCTGACTCAACCACTGCTCGGGACTCCTGGGTGCTAATCAGAGGTCTGTTGGGAGGTGCTGTGGCTGAGCCTTCACTCTGGTGACTCTGCTTTACGTGCAAAATGATGCCTGTCCCAGGAGTGTTCTTTCTGAGAAACTATCCCTAGAATGTACACAAAAGTTCTCAAATGGGTCAAATTGCTGCCCAAAAAACTGGTTCTACAGACACAGCTATGATGCAAAAGGCACGAAAGGGTATGACCAGTCATATAATTGTAAGTCCGGAGAATTTATTACTAATCCATCCGTTTTACAGATGAGGAAACCAAGGCCAAAAAGTTGAAATAACTTACTTAAGATTACTCAGCTATTAGTGACTGAATAAAGTTTTGAAACCAGATTTCTTGCTTCCAAATACTTTCCTCTCCAACATTTTGTCTTTTAGTCCATTGGTGAGGAGAATCTAACATTCTAGACCAGGACCACTGCGTTTGGCTTGTGCACTTAAAACTCCACGTGGATGATGTTTACATAGACTAAGATATAGCGAATGGACTGTGCTATCTCCTACCAATGACCTTGAACTTGCACTAGTCTAGTGACACTCAAGAAACATGTGTTACCTGATATTTGGTCTTAAGTAAATTTTTATGTGAATACAGTTACCTCCCTAAGACTTATGTATGAAGACCTAGGAATGGAACTGAAAGATGTTTATTGACAGCAAAGTCACCTTTTGCCTTTGAACTTCAGGTAATCTTATCAGCTCTATTATGTGGTCTTAATTCACTCCTCCCTTAGGATGAGTAGTTTTGCAAGAACTTCTCGGTTTTTCATGCAAAGAAATCTCTGCCACTAGACTTTCAGACATTTTCAGATAAATCTGTTTCTCAGCAGTGAACAGGGCTCAGGCTCAAGCTGAGGGCTTTCCCATGCCAAAGATAATATAACTGATTCTCTAAAAGCATGCCTAATCCATTCTAAAAGTGGGCTGTCAGCATTCAGTGGAAAGAAATTAGAACAAAGAGTTCAGGGAATCTGAACTGATTCCAAGACACACTACCTGGTGGCTGGGAAAGTTATTTCATCTCTCCCAGCCTCATTTTTTTCAACTTTGAATCCAAAAATTGGAATTAGACATTCATCAAGCTTCCTTTCTACCGTAAATATTATATGACTTAAGCGTCTTTTTTTAATACGGTCTCTCATTCTCCAGAGACACTGAAGCTTCAAAGCATCTCCATCCTAAAGCTGTGATCAGCCAGAGGTGTCAGGGTTGTCAGAGCCCAAGGTCAATGTCATCGATTCGGATACCGGGGAGGTAACTGGAAGCACAGAGGCCCTGGGATAGCTTTGAAGAATGACGACAGGGAAACTTGTCTGGTGAGAGACTCCCCTGAAGATTTGTTCAGGGTGCCGGTTGTGAGAGTAAGAGGAGCCTGCCTCTGTGCTGTGTTTAGAGAGACCTTCTTTGCCTGCCTTGTCTCTCACTCTGCCCTGTACTGATATCATAAGGTATTGGCTCTTGAGAGGTGATTTCAACCGTCAGCCTGAAATCAGCCCTGAGAATGGCCAAGGTAGAAGGGGGAGTGTGAAACCTCAAAAAAAAAAAAAAAAAAAAGTTGCCATTAAACCAGTTTTGACTCATGGCAAATCCATGTGTGTCAGAGTAGAACTGCGCTCCGTAGGGTGTTAATGCCTATTTTTTTTGGCCAGTAGATCACCAGGCCTTTCTTCCAAGGCACCTCTGAGTGGACTTAAACCTCTAACCTTTTCCATCGCTTGCAGCCTATTAACCACTTGCACCATGCAAGGAATCTGTGAAACTTTTAGGACTTAATATTTTAAGTAGGGATCAATTCCAACATAATCAGGATCCTGAAAAGGGAAATCAGAAAGCACGAAGGACAAGCCTCCCCCCATTTCACAATTCCCCAGAATGGAAAGATTTGCAGACGCCATTCCCTGAATAGAAGAGCTGGCCCCAATTACCTCCTCCCATAGGAGAAGCTCTCCTGCCATCTGCACATATTAATTTACAGATTTCAGGTTCACTTGGCAGTCTGAATAGTCGTTTCCCTCCTCCCCGCCGCACACTGAAGGCAGCAGCTGAAGGCGCGCGTTGCTCCCTTCTATGCCCAAGCCTGAAAGACACACTCAGCCTGACCTCTGTGCCTACATTCTTACCGCCCACTCGGCTACTCTGAGCTAATCAGGACCCAGAACCTTTGAGGGGCTATTTTCCACATAATGCTAGCTCATCATCATTTTCCAGTTTCAGTGTTCATTGCCTTAATCACAAGAGTGTTTTCTCCCTTTTCACCCTTCCCCACCAGGCTCCAAATGGCCACTTTCAACAAATTAAGTGAAGGATAAAAGATAGGGGCAAATACAAATATATGGGGGGGGGGGACCCTACAGACTAAAAAGTTAATGCTTTGTGGCTGCACGTAATTTTCTTCTTTCTCCAGCTTTCCACAGACATGTAAGAGAGGGCCGCACAAAAGCTTTGTGTAATTCCACTAAAAGGTTACTCTAATGTGTCAGACCTGGGGGAGCAAAGTGAATATGTGTGCTCAGAGCCATTTACCCTTGACTGTGATTTTCCCCTCTATTACTCATATTGCTAAAGATGAGTTTGCATGACAGGTTTCCCCCCAAAAACCACATACTGAGGTTGGAAAACCCAGTAAGATCCAGTTAGAGTTTCCAAAATTGCTGTTTTCCCTCATGCTGATAGTGGAAAAAGGAAAAACAAAAAAAGGAAACCAAAACATTCAAATCAGACTTTATTTTTGTTCTCTGAGATGACCGATTTTTCTGGTTTGAAGCAGGGATTTCTATGGAGCAACTTTCTTGAGATGACTGAGGGTTAGAAGCAGGAGGTGAGCCTAGTAATTCAACATGATAGGAAAATTAGGAATAATGCTTAGATTTATCTATCTCACTAACATTTTTCACTGGCATTAAAATCAGGCTCAGTAATAAATCTTTGGAAACCCTGGTGGTGTAGTGGTTCAGATCCACCAGGCACTTGCTGGAAATTCTATGAGGCAGTTCTACCCTATCCTATAGGGTTGCTATAAGTTGGAATCAACCCAGCAACGGTTTTTGGGTTTTTAATAAATCTTTGGGTGGGAATTTTGCCCAGTGAATTGAGAACTGGAAATGATAAACATAGGCAATATCAAGTTATTAGTTCCATTTCCCCTATTAATAGTTAAAGGATTTCTATGTGAAGAAAGCTGCTTCCTCCCTCAAAATGTGAAATCCAAGGTATAAAACAGACTGTAATTCATCCACTGGACTATCACAGAATATCTTCAAATACTGTAGAGCTGACACTTTCCTTCTGTCGGGGGTAGTTGGGTTTAGTTTTCTTTATCTACATGGGTAATGGAATACCAAACAGAAATAGGGTGGCTATGGACAAGCATTCCTCTCTACCAGGCAGGCATAGACAATAGGCAGGTTTGGGGCTAGAAGTCAGAAGTCTGGAAGCCTGAAATAACCACAGGGCTGGCCGTGGGTCCTGTCCAGGGAAGGTTGGGTGAGACTTGAGTGCCAGAAGCCCAGGTGGGCATTATATTTATTCATTCAACAACTATTTATTGAGTGGCTATTAGGTACCAGGTTCCTTTCCAGAAAGTTGAACTGTATCAGTGGAACAAAGATCCTTTTTCTTTATGTATTGTACATTCTAGTAGTCTAGGAGACAAGACATAAACAATAAACTTGATAATAAATACATTGTATAGCGTGTTAACCAGTTGCCATCAAGTTGGTTCTGGTTCAAGGTGACCTCGTTTGTTTCAGAGTAGAACTGTGCTCTGTAGAGTTTTCTATGGCTGTGATCTTCTGGCATTAGGTCACTAGCTCTTTCTTCTGAGGCATCTGTGGGTGGATTCGAACAACCAACTGTTTGGATAGCTGTTGAGCACTTGGCCATTTGTGTCATCCAGGGACTCCATACAGTATGTTAGAAGCTGAGAAATGTTATGGGGGAAAAACAGAGTATGAGGAATCAGGAGTGCCACAGAAGTACATGGGGTGTGGGCTTCAAGTTTTAAGTAGGGCAGTCAGGAAAGATCTCACTAAAAATGTGTCTCTTGAAAAAAGACTGAAAGAACATGAAGGTCTTAGCCATGTGGATGTCTGGGGCAAAGCATTCCAATTGTTAGGAAGAGCTAATGCCAAGGTCACAGGGTAGAACACACCTAGAGGTTCAAGACAGAGTAAGGAGATAGGTTGGCTGGAGCAAGGGTGAGCAAGGCAGAGTAAGAGGAGATGACATCAGAGAGGTAAGGAGGAAGTATCTGAATGAGACAGGAGCCACTGAAGGTTTTGAGCCCTTTATATGTTGAATTAAGACTTTCATTCATCAGCTGAGAGAGGAACATTTTCGGTGATTATTGTGTAGGTCAAAGGTTCAGTTTCAACAGTGTGGCTATCCGTACAGAATGGATATGTAGTTATTTATTTTATTACATTTCGACTTCACTTTTTCATAACAATTAAGTTCTGGCCCTAATGAAACTGAGGCAAACTTGAAAATTACAACGTCTATGGGTCTCAGCCTGCAACTGTTAACCCGTCACCGTCAAGTCGATTCTGACTCATAGCAACCCTGTAAGACAGAGTAGAACTGCCCCATGGGGCTTCCAAGGAGCACCTGGTGGATTCTACCTGCTGACTTTTTGGTTAGCAGCCAAACACTTAACTACTGGTGCCACCAGGGCTCCCCTCAACCTGTAGTGAATTATAATCACCTGGGGAAATTTTGGAACCCCTGGTGGCATAGCAGTGAAGTGCTACAGCTGCTAACCAAAAAATCAGCAGTTCAAATGCACCAGGTGCTCCTTGGAAACCCTTTGGGGCAGTTCTACTCTGTCCTACAGGGTCAGTATGAGTAGGAATCGACTTGACACTCAAGGGTTTTTTTGGTTTAAATTCCACGCTCGATGCAGTTCCTGTAAATGCTTAATAAATAGAATATATGTCATGGCCATTTTTGCTCAATATTTTCTCAAGATAAAATATTCTTGGAATTTACCCATTCATCACCTGCTCTGAAAATGGGCATTGTTGCTCCTATTTTTCCCCTGGCGTTAGACAGACGTACGGCCACGCAGCGTGCACTAGGGTGTCAAAGATGCTATATTTTGCAAGCAACGCAAGGTGAATTTCCTTCCCTCCTTTGAAACCTGTTACCTGCCTATTCATTTTGACTTGATCGTTGCCCTCAAAATATAGCAGCTAAAATCCTACTGAAGTTAGGGTAGGGAAACGTCCGTTCTCGAAAAGCTGAATTGCCCAGATGGAACAGAGAAATCTGTTACCGGCCTCCAAATATCAACAGCGCATAATTAGCAGCTGCTAAAATAATAGAAGTCAATTGAACAAAAGTATGGTATGCTTGGCATTCATTTATTAAATACCTTATGTTTCCAAACACTGCTTTCCACAGTTTCTGAAAAAACTTCTCTGGGTGTGTTGGTACGTGTCCCCGGGCACCAAACATAAGGAATGACAGACTTTCTCTACAAACTTCTAAAAAGAGCTATTACTCCATCCAACAGGCATAACTGTTCTACATCTGCCTGATGAAAAAATACATTTGTCAAAAACAACCTTTAAGTAGGCTGCCATTATCCAAGATGTCAGCAGCCCGTCTCCCTGGGAGACAGCGAAAACCCGCATTTATCTAAATTATCTCAGTAATATGACAGAGTGATTGCTCACTAATGGTCAGTAACAGTTTTCTTTGTCATTTTCCTAGTCATTACCTCCTCAGAATGAACTCCAGAATAAACTGCTTGCAGTCCGTGACTAGAATGTTCATTTCCTCCTTACATTTGTAGCTGACTCTCCTAAACATATGTACTTGGCTGCCACATTCCTGACATTTTCATTCCGTGAAAAATAATACCCTGCCTTAGGAAGCCTGATGAATGCTGAGATGCTTCACGTGAAAACACAAAATGCCGCTAGCATTTTTCCCTGCCTGTGAATTCTGCCTTTCATCTGATAAAGCATGTCGTGACTGCGTGCTCAGAAAGGGCTGGCGGAGGTATTTGCAGGGATGGGCTCTGGGTCTGTGTCTTTATCAAGCTGCACCTTCAGGTTTTCATATCTTGGACCATTGTCCTTTGAAGATCTTGATGGTACAGTAGACCCAAACGCTCTGAGAACAGGTTCTGTGAAGATTTGCGGCAGCAGAGTGACTACCTGACTCGCTTGACCGTTCTGTAAAAAGGGGTGATGAACTCTGAAAGTCAGCTTGCTGTGGGCTTTTTCTACCCAATAAAAGGTAGACTGGACTTCAGAAAAATGAAAAGCCCAAGATGAAGGGAGAATGATAAGAAAGCAGGACATGTTTTTCATCCAATGAATAGAGCTGAGTAGGTTTAAAATTAAAAAAAAAAAAAAAAAAAAGATTTAAAAATGCGTCAGAACTGACTGTACGAGAGAAAGTAGGTTATGGGGGCTCAAAGGGAGCAGCTTGGCTCTGGCAATTCAAGCAACAGGAAACACAGTTAGCTGGGACTGAGAATGGCAGCCGTACTGGCTACTACAGGCAGTTCAAACTGTCTGCTCTGCTTCCATCCTGTGCAGAATTGCCTGCTTAAGAAAGATGAGATGAAGGCAGACGCTACAGAAATAAATGTCTACGAATGTGATTGCCCTGGCATTCACGTGCAAAGGGAGTGATGAGTGATTCTACAGCCGCCTTCACAGCCCCGGCAATCTCAGCCACATGGCTTCTTGGGTCGTTTTGTCCAATTGTTCACTTAGAAAGTAAACGTATGACCAATACTTTCTGGGACAGTCCTGACTTCAAGAGTTTTGTCCCATTCTCCTTGGAAGCACAGATATCCTTGTCAGAATAAGTATCCTGATTTGGGGTTGGGAAAATATGGTCACTAAATTTACCTATGCAATGTTCACCCACAGGCTTACTTCCTGTCATTCCATTGTCATCTTTGCCTGTCCTACCTGGTCTATGTGGTCAGCCATTTAACCTCATTCCCAAGAACATGCATATTTCCAACTGTCAATTAGAACTGACTGCCTACATGTCCCGTGGATGTCTCAAAAGGAAAATGCAGAACAGAATTTCAAATTCTCATGGATTCCAGACTTTCTGGAGCCATATGGAGGCTGGGTGAATCCCTGAAGCTATTGTTCTGAGATAATCTTTAAACCCTAAACCAAAAATATCTCCAGAAGTCTTCTTAAATCCAAACAATAGTTTAGCTTAACTAGTAAAAAAGGTCTGCCTTGAGCATTATGCACTTTTAAGCGGTATCTATAAGAAATCAAACTGAAAACAGCAACTTGAGAGACTAGACAGGAATCTTAGGGAGCAGTGAGTTTATGTTAATGAGGGAGGAACAACTCAGAAGAGGGTGAGAAGGGTCGCACTACCCATAGCATGTAATCAATATCACTGGATTGTATATGTAGAAACGGTAGAATTGGCGTATATTTTGCTGTGTATATCCTCAACAACAACAAAAGTCAAAAAAAAATTTTATCTAGAAAAATGAACTCAAGATTTTCCCTCTCAGATTTGTGTTAGAGACTGGTGTCAACCAGAAAACTAGTAGTTATCCTAAAATCTTCTTCCCCTTCACTTTCAAGCCAAATCCAGCCAATTCCACTTCTTTATTCTTTCTGGAATACATTCCCATCTCTGCATTCCCAATCCCTCTGCTGTATCAGGTCCTCTTCAACCCT
This sequence comes from Loxodonta africana, assembly GCF_030014295.1. NCBI lineage: Eukaryota > Metazoa > Chordata > Mammalia > Proboscidea > Elephantidae > Loxodonta > Loxodonta africana. Next base: position 167,695,778 of record NC_087345.1, on the reverse strand, counting down.
TGACAGAACTATTTCAACAAACTCTTATGTGGTCTCCCCATTTCCAGTTTCTTTCATTCCAGGTCTTTTCCCACACTGCTTTCCTTTTTTCTTCTAATGAAAAATGTAAAAATTACCTTGGTGGCACAGTGGTTAAGCAGTCAGCTGCTAATCGAAAGGTTGGCAGTTGGAATCCACCAGCTGCTCCTTGGAAACCCTATGAGACAGTTCTACTCTGTCCTACAGGGTCAGTATGAGTAGGAATCGACTTGACACTCAAGGGTTTTTTTGGTTTAATGACTCCCTGCGTTCCCCCAGTTCCTTATCATGGCATTCAGTTTAACCCCAATCCCTCTTTCCTGCCACTTAGTCTCTAAAGCCCACTCCAATACCTCATGCAGGCATCATATTTCTGGTTTCTAGATTCCATCATGCCTTGCTCCAGTTGCCTGTTTTGTCAAAATTGTCCTTCCCTCTTTCCTCTACTTCCATGCATCTTTTAAAAACCAACCTTAAATTCCATCTTCTTTCTTTAAATTCCATTCCCTCCCTTTAGTAAGTTAGCCTTGCTCTACACTTTCTCCATCTGATTATTCTGTTCTCTACCCTTTCCTAGCTCAATTTCCGTGCCTTTTATAGTACTTAATGCACTGAATTGTAGTTGTTGGTTTATATATATTTTTTCCTGTTCTAGAGTGTCAGCTCCTCTGTGTGCCTTAGTACCTGGTATCTACCAGGCTTTTAATGAAGACATGTTGAATTGAATGGTTATAGGTGGCCAGATGGATACTCTAACTTTCGTCTTATATTTTTCTTTTAAAACAAAGAATGAGTAAAAACAAACCAAAACACTCTTTTCCCCACGTGGTACTATTCTAATTCCTAATATATTTTCTGTTCAGGTGATGATAATTGATCTCTTGTTCACTGGTCAGACGTTGGCTGGTTCAATTATTCAGACCACTGGATATCCAGAGTAAAGGGTAAATGCTTCTGAATAGCAGAGTAATGGGTAAGGGAAGGGAAATAACCCTGTGTCTGTGGGGCTGTACTGCAAACCTGTGGGCCACAGTGAGTGTGCAGTAGGGGGAGGAGTATTGGAGCAATAAATCAGTACACAGGCATCATTCAGATTTCATATTGCCCTTTAAAAACATTTTTTTCCCCTAGCTGATATATTCTCCTGAATCTAGGCTACTCTGATGTTAGTTTTAATGTGGTATACAATTCTGGGATGATTTATCAATGGATATTCATTTTATGGAGTCCCTGGGTGGTACAAAAGTTTAAGGCACTCAGCAACTAACTGTAACTTTGGAGTTTTGAGTCCATCCAGAGGTGCCTTGGAAGAAAGGCCTAGCAATCTACTAAAAAATCAGCCATTGAAAACGCTACGGAGCACAGTTCTACTCTGACTGAGTCACAGTCAAATATGGGTTATTCATATTATGCCTCTCCTGATCAAGGTGAGTTCTCCACCATGACAAGGTCCATGAAGCTTGCTCTAAGGAGAGGCATGGGGCTACCTCATTTCAGAGGAATGGGCTGAGAACAGTTTACTCCATTAAACTGCACTGAATCAATAAACCTGGGGTTATAATACAAAGCCAAGAGCTGAACCCCTGAGGAGCATAAGCCCCAATTTTAATGGAGATGACTTTCTCTACAGCTATGATCTCCGACAACGTTGCTGTTTCATCACCCAGCACAAGGACTTATGTTCACGTCTTGAAAATGAAAGGTTAAATTGTGCTCGGCTCATCTGTTTAAGAAGCCAGCTGGGTATGAAATATGCTTTAGGAGGAATTTCCCCCAAATGTCTTTATTTTAAGAATCTTGCGCTTAAAGGGATGAATGATCATGGTCTGGAAATTTGCTTTTTGTCTATTACCTCTTCCCCCACCCGTGCAAAATCAGCTGAGGTGTTTATCATACCAATAGACTAGCTCTCTGCCAGCAATGTATCTGAAATTCATTTTTAGGCGTAAATGGTTTTACAGAGCATTTTTAAGCCTTGTGAGAGATGAATGGTAGACACGGACCATCGTATATATTCAAAAAACTAAAACTGAAAAAATACAAAACATTTGAGACAATTACAATAATACTGTTTGCACAATTCTAGATTTTCCCTCATTATTAATATGTACTCTGCTTATTCCTTTGCCTTCCTCATAGATGGTAAGTTATTGGAAGGCGAGACTATGTCTAATTCACCTCTGTGTCCTAGGCAGCCTGTAAAGGAAATAACCCAAAGCCGTCAAGTTGATTCTCATGTGTTACAGAATAGTACTGCTCCATGGGGTTTTCTTGGTCGTTATCTGTACGGAAGCAAATTTTCAGACATTTCTTCTGCAGCACCACCAGGTAGGTTCGAACTGCTAACTTTTCAGTCAGTAGCTGAGTCCAAACCATTTGCGCCACACAGGGACCTCCCTAAAGGAAATACCTAACACCACTAACACCCTCAATATTAGCGGCGATGAAGAGACCAGTAGCATGGAACTCAACTAGGCCAGGCTGGTCATCTGTATTATCCTATTAAAAAAAACCAAACCCAGTGCCGTCGAGTCGATTCTGACTCATAGCGACCCTATAGGACAGAGTAGAAATGCCCCACAGAGTTTCCAAGGAGCGCCTGGCAGATTCGAACTGATGACCCTTTGCTTAGCAGCCGTAGCACTTAACCACTACACCACATATGAATCCTAAATTTAAAAGCAAGATTGTATAACTATATCTGAAGTGCCCCATGCCACAAATGGGTGGCTGATTAATGCTTCCTGAGATGCAGGAAGAGGAACTTCTGTTAAAACATGGCCAAATACATACAGAATCTAACCAAACCAAAACCAAACTCATTGCCACTGAGTCGATTCCAACTCATAGCGACACTATAGGATCTAAGCTTGTATGTAATTTACAGTCTCTTTGTGTACCAATGTAATTTTTATTCTAAACCTTTAAAGATATTGAAAAACATCAACTTGAGAAAGTTTTTCTTTTCTTAGTAGAGTGTATCCAGAGCATTCTGACTGAGATGGAGAAGGAATGGAAACCAAGCTATAAAGGAATGTTTATTTAGCTCGAAAGGAGCCCTGTTGGCACAATGGTTAAGTGCTCAGCTGCTAACCAAAAGGTCTGTAGTTTGAACCCACCAGCCACTCTGTGGGAAAAAAGACCTGGAAATCTACTTCCATAAAGTTTACAGCCTAGGAAACCCTATGGGGTAGTTCTACTCTGTCCTATAGGGTTATTAGGAGCTGGAATCTACTGGACACAAAGGCACACAACAACAACGTTTAGCTCAAAGAAAGTAAATGCAAATGCCATGACATTTGAATAACTATCATGTAAAAAAAAGAGAGAGAGAAAACCTTCTGTTTATCATTACGTAGAGGCAGAGAGGAAACCCTGGTGGTGTAGTGGTTAAGTGCTATGGCTGCCAACCAAAAGGTCGGCAGTTCAAATCCACCAGGCGCTCCTTGGAAACTCTATGGGGCAGTTCTACTCTGTCCTATAGGGTCGCTATGAGTCAGAATCGACTCGATGGCACTGGGTTTAGAGGCAGAGAAACGTGTGTGTTTGTGTGTGTGTGCGTGTGTGTATGGGTGCATGTGCATACGTGTGTGTGAGTGTGTATGAGGATAAAGATAGAGGCTGAGGGACAGGAAAAAAATAGAGAGAAGAGAACTCTGTAGAGACTGTCTTATTTTCAGATTTATAGTGAGGGATGCTATAAAAGTGAGACTGGAACTAGAAGACATTTAAGAACCTTAACCAACTCCAGGTTCCATGATTCCATGTCTGGATGTTTATCTTACTCAGAAGAGAGTCAATGTTTGGTAGAAATAATGACTCAGCTTCAAATGGAATCTTAATCACAATTTCTTTTTTGTCATAGCTATTCAACCTTCAGCTTGGTAAAAAAAAATCCAATTAAAGCTCACAGAAAATAAGTCTCCTTGAGTGTCCTTCAGTCAGACAGCAGCAGCGTTCTACGCTACGCCACAGACATAAGTCTGATATTTATCTTCGGAAATCACCACAGAGAGATGTTGGCTGACTGCTGCACACACACACACAAACACACACACACACAAACACACACACACACAAGCTCATTCAAATTCAAATGACACAATCTGGATCTAGCACAAAGGCCAGATTCACATCACCTTCTGTGCTGTACATCTGAGCTTCCAGATTCCCCTGCAGTGCTGTCTCCTTCTGTTATTGGCAGGCTGCTTGTTTTAGATATCTGTTTGTTGCACAGAGAAATATGCTGTAGGATTTGAGCTGAGGGTGATTTTGCCACTTGGAGTATGAGAATTTTCAAGCAGGACAAATTATGGTTACTCTTGGGAGATAAATGATGGCTTGTAGATTGGAGACTTATTCAGTTTGGTATCAGCTATGAGTCTCCCTTGTGAGATAACCCTACCATCCCAGACACATCCAACCCACATGGTCAATGATAAAGCATTTCCATAAGGAGGCATGGGACACGTCACGGAGCGTTGTGTCTGTAACTGCCCACATACTTGCTCCTAGTCTGTTTGCTTATATGAAACATTGACACTATTTTCCTCTTTATTTTAAGGATTCAGAGGTCAGAAACATTAGATGGTAAGGTAGACTCAATGTATCTAAAGATGCAGGGCTTATTTATCAATTTACTGTTCAGAGCAGTGAGACAGTTTTCAAGAAGACTTTGCCATACCAGCGTTATGGAATGGCCTATAATCGAGACAGGACATAACAGTCAACACATTATCACGACTAGATCTTTCTGAGCCACCAGCCCTGTTCGTAATTATCCCATAAACCAATGCACTTGGTATTTCTTAAATAGGCCACTGTCAGTACTTTAAGCCTTTATCAGCCAGGCTAGATATTCTTCCTGGAGTCATTTTTCTTTAGGGATATGGGTTATAATGGGAATGTCCAGACTCTTTCCTCAACTGAGAACTCAGTGGGCTGTTAAAAGCCAAAACAAAACGAGAAAACCAAACCCATTGGCTTTGAGTCAATTCTGACTTATACTGACCCTATAGAACAGAGTAGAACATCCCCACGGGGTTTCCTATGCTGCAGTGTTTGCGGAAGCAGACTGTCACGTCTTTCTTCCACTGAGCTGCTGCTAGGTTCGAACTGATGACCTTTTGGTTAGCAGCCAAGTGCTTAACCATTGCACCACTGGAGCCCCTTAGTGGGTTGTTACGTGTATGTAATACACACATATCATATATGATCATGAATAGCCAGGAAGTGTTTGATGGTTTTATAGTGCAGCTATGATTGTGTCGATAATAAGTAATAGCAATATTTTTTCCTTCTTCGTCTAATGAAAAAATGTAGGTGAACCATATTGCATTGAATCTTCAGGTTAATATGGTGCTAATGGACTGGAAAATCAGAATATTAAAAACTACCTGAAAAGTTAGATACTTGGACCTCACAGAAAAACTGGGTCATTTTAAACTCTTCAACAATGAAAATTTTAGGGAATTAAACCAGAGGATGCAATTATAGGATTGCATGTGAGTCTTTCCTTTTTTTTTTTTTTTATTTTTATTATGATTTAAGTGAAAGTTTACAAATCAAGTCAGTCTCTCACACAAAAACTTATATACACCTTGCTACATACTCCCGATTGCTCTTCCCCTAATGAGACAACCCTCTCCCTCTCTCCATTCTCTCATTTTGTGTCCAGTTCTCCAGCTTCTAAGCCTCTCTACCCTCTCATCTCCCCTCTGGGGAGGAGATGCCAACATAGTCTCAAGTGTCCACCAGATCCAAGAAGCTCACTCCTCACCAGCATCCCTCTCCAACCCATTATCCAGTCTAATCCCTGTCTGAAGAGTTGGCTTTGGGAATGATTCATGTCCTTGGCCAACAGAAGGTCAGGGGGCCATGACCACCGGGGTCCTTCAAGTCTCAGTCAGACCATTAAGTCTGGTCTTTTTAGGAGAATTTGGGGTCTGCATCCCACTGCTCTCCTGCTCCCTCAGGGGTTCTCTGTTGTGTTCCCTGTCAGGGCAGTCATCAGTTATAGCCGGGCACCATCTAGTTCTTCTGGTCTCAGGCTGATGTAGTCTCTGGTTTATGTGGCCCTTTCTGTCTCTTGGGCTCGTAATTACCTTGTGTCCTTGGTGTTCTTCATTCTGCTTTGATCCAGGTGGGTTGAGACCAACTGATGCATCTTAGATGGCCACTTGCTAGCATTTAAGACTCTCTCCCAGGTGGGATGCAGGATGTCTTCTTAATAGATTTTATTATGCCAATTGAGTTAGATGTCCTCTGAAACCATGGTCCCCAAACCCCCGCCCCTGCTACGCTGGCCTTCGAAGCATTCAGTTTATTCAGGAGACTTCTTTGCTTTTCGATTAGCCCAGTTGTGCAGACCTCGCCTGTATTGTGTGTTTTTCTCATCACCTAAAGTAGTTCTTATCTATCTAATTAGTGAATACCCCTCCCCCACTCTTTTTCCCTCCCCTGTCTTATAACCATCGAAGAATATTTTCTTCTCTGTTTGAACTATTCTTGAGTTCTTATAATAGTGGTCTTATACAATATTTGTCCTTTTGCAACTGACTAATTTCACTCAACATAGTGCCTTCCAGATTCATCCATGTTATGAAATGTTTCACAGATTCATCACTGTTCTTTATCAATGCATAGCATTCCATTGTGTGAATATACCATAATTTATTCATCCATTCATCCCTTGGTGGGCACCTTGGTAGCTTCCATCTGTTCGCTATTGTAAACAGTGCTGCAATGAACATGGGTGTACATATATCTGTTCGTGTAAAGGCTCTTATTTCTCTAGCATATATTCCAAGGAGTGGGATTGCTGGATCCTTTGGTAGTTGTATTTCTAGCTTTTTAAGGAAGTGGTTGTACCCTTTTATATTCCCACCAGCAGTGTATAAGTGTTCCAATCTCTCCACAGCCTCTCCAACATTTATTATTTTGTATTTTTTGGATTAATGTCAGCCTTGTTAGAGTAAGACGGAATCTCGTTGTAGTTTTGATTTGCATTTCTCTAATGGCTAATGATCGCCAAGCATTTCCTCATGTATCTGTTAGCTACCTGAATGTCTTCTTTAGTGAAGTGTCTGTTCATATCTTTTGCCCATTTTTAAATTGGGTTATTTGTCTTTTTGCAGTTGAGTTTTTGCAGTATCATGTAGATTTTAGAGATGAGGTGCTGATCCGAAATGTCATAGCTAAAAACGTTTTTCCCAGTCTGTAGGTAGTCTTTTTACTCTTTTGGTGAAGTCTTTGGATGAGCACAGGTGTTTGATTTTTAGGAGCTCCCAGTCATCTCGTTTTTCTTCTACATTCTTTATAATGTTTTGTATACTGTTTATGCCATGTATTAGGGCTCCTAACGTTGTCCCTGTTTTTTCTTCCATGATCTTTATCGTTTTATATTTAGGTCTCTGATCCATTTTGAGCTCGTTTTTGTGCATGGAGTGAGGTATGGGTCTTGTTTCATTTTTTTACAGTTGGATATCCAGTTATGCCAGCACCATTTGTTAAAAAGACTGTCTTTTCCCCATTTAATTGTTTTGGAGTCTTTGTCAAATATCAACTGCTCATATGTGGATGGATTTATGTCTGGATTCTCAATTCTGATCCATTGGTCTATGTATCTGTTGTTGTACCAGTACCAGGCTGTTTTGACTACTGTGGCAGTGTAATAGGTTCTAAAATCATGTTCTTCTTTTTCAGTAATGGTGTATTTATCCAGGGCCTCTTTCCCTTCCGTATGAAGTTGGTGATTTGTTTCTCCATCGCATTAAAGAATGTCACTGGAACTTGAATCAGACTTGCATTAAAGGTATAGATCATTTCTGGTAGAATAGACGTTTTTATAATGTTAAGCCTTCCTATCCATGAGCAAGGCATGTTTTTCCAGTCAGGTAGGTCTCTTTTGGTTTCTTGCAGAAGTGTTTTGTAGTTTTCTTTGTATAAGTCTTTTACATCTCTGGTGAGATTTATTCCTAAGTATTTTATCTTTTGGGGGGCTATTGTAAATGGCATTGATTTGGTGATTTCCTCTTTGATGCTCTTTTTTTTGGCGTAGAGGAATCCAACTGGTTTTTGTATGTTTATCTTGTATCCCGATACTCTGCTGAACTCTTCTATTAGTTTCAGAAGTTTTCTTGAGGATTCCTTAGGGTTTTCTCTGTATAAGATCATGTCGTCTGCAAATAGAGATAATTTCACTTCTTCCTTGCCAATCTGGATGCCGTTTATTTCTTTGTCTAGCCTACTTGCTCTGGCTAGTACCTCCAGCACAATGTTGAATAAGAGCAGTGATAAAGGGCATCCTTGTCTGGTTCCCATTCTCAAGGGGAATGCTTTCAGGCTCTCCCCATTTAGGATGATGTTGGCTATTGGCTCTGTATAAATGCCCTTTATTATGCTGAGGAATTTTCCTTCTATTCCTATTTTGCTGAGAGTTTTTATCATGAATGAGTGTTGAACTTTGTCAAATGCCTTTTCTGCATCAATTGATAAAATCTTGTGATTCTTGTCTTTTATCTATGTGATGGATTACATTAATTGTTTTTCTAATATTGAACCATCCCTGCATACCTGGTGTAAATCCCACTTGGTCATGGTGAATTATTTTTTTGATAGGTTGTTGAATTCTATTGGCTAGAATTTTGTTGAGGATTTTTGCATCTGAGTTCATGAGAGATACAGGTCTGTAATTTCTTTTTTTGTGGTGTCTTTACCTGCTCTTGGTATCAGGGATATGGTGGCTTCATAGAATGAGTTTGGTAGTATTCTGTCCTTTTCTATGCTCTGAAATACCTTTACTAGTAGTGGTGTTAACTCTTTTCTGAAAGTTTGGTAGAACTCTGCAGTGAAGCCGTCCAAGACAGGGATTTTTTTGAATGGGAGTGTGTTGATTACCTTTTCAATCTCTTCTTTTGTTATGGGTCTATTTAGTTGTTCTACCTCTGTTTGTGTTAGTTTAGGTAGGTAGTGTGTTTCTAGGAAATTGTCCATTTCTTCTAGGTTTTCAAATTTGTTAGAGTACAGTTTTTCATAGTAATCTGATATGATTCTTTTAATTTTAGTTGCATCTGTTGTAATATCGCCCATCTCATTTCTTATTTGGGTTATTTGCTTCCTCTCCTGTTTTTCTTTTATCAGTTTGGCCAGTGGCTTATCAATTTTGTTGATTTTTTCAAAGAACCAGCTTTTGGTCTTGTTAATTCTTTCAGTTGTTTTTCTGTTTTCTATCTCATTTTGTTCTCCTCTAATTTTTATTATTTGTTTTCTTCTGGTCCCTCAGGGTTTCTTTTGTTGCTCTCTATTTCTGTTTTTTTTTTTTTTTCTATTCGTTCAGATTGTAGGGACAATTCTTTGATTTTAGCCCTTTCTTCTTCTTGGACATGTGCATTTATTGATATAAATCGACCCCTGAGCTCTGCTTCCCTGTGTCCCAAAAGTTCTGATAGGAAGTGTTTTCATTCTCATTGGATTCTATGAATTTCTTTATCCCATCCTGAATGTCTTCTATAATCCAGTCTTTTTTGAGCAGGGTATTGTTCAGTTTCCATGTGTTTGATTTCTTTTCCCTGATTTTTCTGTTATTGATTTCCACTTTTATGGCCTTATGGTCAGAGAAGATGCTTTGTAATATTTCAGTGTTTTGGATTCTCCTAAAGCTTGCTTTATGACCTAATATGTGGTCTATTCTAGAGAATGTTCCATGTGCACTAGAAAAGAAAGTGTACTTGGATGCAGTTGGGTGGAGTGTTCTGTATAAGTCTATGAGGTCAAGTTGGTTGATTGTGGCATTTAGATCTTCCGTGTCTTTATTGAACTTCTTTCTGGGTGTCCTGTCCTTCACCGAAAGTGGTGTGTTGAAGTCTCCTACTATTATTGTGGAGCTGTCTATCTCACTTTTCAATGCTGATAGAGTTTGTTTTATGTATCTTGCAGCCCTGTTATTGGGTGTGTAAATATTTAATATGGTTATATCTTCTTGGTGTATTGTCCCTTTAATCATTATATAGTGTCCTTCCTTATCCTTTCTGATGGATTTAACTTTAAAGTCTATTTTGTCAGAAATTAATATCGCCACCTTTGGTCTTTTTTGATTGTTGTTTGCTTGATATATTTTTTCCATCCTTTGAGTTTTAGTTTGTTTGTGTCTGTAAGCCTAAGGTGTGTCTCTCGGAGGCAGCATATAGACGGATCATGTTTTTTAATCCATTCTACCACTCTCTGTCTCTTTATTGGTGCATTTAGTCCATTAACATTTACCATAATTATGGATAGGTATGAATTTAGTGCTGTCATTTTGATGTTTTTTTTGTGTGTGTTGTTTACAGTTTCTTTTTCTCACTTGATTTCATGTGCTGAGTAGATTATCTTTATATATTGTCCTTTCCTTATATTTGTTGTTGATTTTGTTTCTGCTGAGTCTCTACATTTTTCTTGTATTTTATTTCGATGAGTAGGATAGTTTGTCTCCTTTGTGGTTACCTTATTATTTAACCCTATTTTCCTAAATTTAAACATAACTTTTGTTTCTTTGTATCTCCGTACCTTCCTCTCCATATGGAAGGTCTATGATTACATTTCTTAGTCCCTCTTTATTGTTTTAATGTTGTCTTCTTTTGTATAACAACATCGCTGTTTGTCTGTTTTGAGCCTTTTTTTTTTTTTTAAATCTTGCTTTGTTTTTTTGATTTCCCTGTCTGGGTTGACTTCTGATTGCTCTGCCCAGTGTCCTAGTCTTGGGTTGATACCTGATATTATTGATTTTCTAACCAAAGAACTCCCTTTAGTATTTCTTGTAGTTTTGGTTTGGATTTTACTAACTCCCTAAACTTCTGTTTATCTGGAAATGTCTTAATTTTACCTTCATATTAAAGAGTCAGTTTTGCTGGATATATGATTCTTGGCAGGCAATTTTTTTCCTTCAATTTTTTAAATATGTCATCCCATTGCCTTCTTGGTTTCTGCCGAGTAGTCCGAGCTTATTCTTACTGGCTTTTTTCCTTTGTAGGTGACTTTTCGTTTATCCCTAGCTGCTCTTAAAATTCTCTCTTTATCTTTGGTTTTGGCAAGTTTGATTATTATATGTCTTGGTGACTTTCTTTTAAGATCTACCTTACGTGGAGTTTGATGAGCATCTTGGATAGATATCTTCTCATCTTTCATGATATCAGGGAAGTTTTCTGCCAACACACCTTCAACAATTCTCTCTGTATTTTCTGTTATTGCTCTCCCGTTCCGGTACTCCAATCACTTGTACGTTATTTCTCTTGATAGAGTCTCACATAATTCTTAAGGTTTCTTCATTTTTTTTAATTCTTTTATCTGATTTTTCTTCAAATATGTTAGTGCCAAGTGATTTACCTTCAAGCTCAGAAGTTCTGGCTTCTACTCGCTCAGTTCTGCTCCTCTGACTTCGTGTTGTCTACTCCTGTAATTTTATTGTTAACCTTCTGAATTTCTGATTGCTGTCTCTCTATGGATTTTTCCAGCTTATTAAACTTTTCATTATGTTCCTGAATAATCTTTCTAATTTCTTCAATTGCTTTATCTGTGTGTTCCTTGGCTTGTTCTGTGTCCTGCCTCATTTCCTTCCTGATGTCTTGAAGGGTTCTGTATATTAAGCTTTTGTATTCTGCCTCTGGTAATTCTAGGAATGCACTTTCATCTAGAAGATCCCTGGATTCTTTGTTTTGAGAGCTTGTTGAGGTGATCATGGTCTGTTTCTTTATGTGACTTGATATTGACTGTTGCCTCTGAGCCATCTTTAAGTTATTGTATTATTTAATACTTGCTTACTGTGTCATAGCTTCTTGCTTTGTTTTGTTTTGACATGCCCATATGGGTTGCTTGAGTGAGCTAGCTTGATTATTTTCTCCTTTGGAGCTCTGGTGTCCTGTCCCCAGCTGGCTAGAGCTGTTATCAGGTATATGAGTCTAGGAGTCCATTCATTTTATTGTATGAATTCAGCTCATCTGTCCAGGTAGATGATCATCAAGTATGTGGTATAGGCTCTGTCCTACAGTCTTAGAGGGGTAGGGGTGATTGGCGTAGGTACCGGTATTTGGTTGCAGCAGGGTGTCACGCTCTGAACAAGGCAGGGGGTTGAGAATCAACCCCCAAGTGTCTCTGAGGCAAGCGTGTCTCTGTCCCCTTAGCGTGCAGGTGGGTGGGTTCTGCAGGCAGACCATGGGCACTCAGTGTTTTTGGTTGTAAGGACTGGAAGTTACTAGTTATCCTTGGACCCCTGTTGTGAGTGGCTGGGTGACCTGAGTGGAGCTACCAGTCCTTAGGCCCCTGATTTGGCTAGGTGAGGACCCTGTCTAATGGGGAAAGCAATGTCAAACATCAAACACCCAACTCTCCTCAGCACCGCTGAAATGGTTGGAGTCTGCTAACAAGAGCCTGTTCTTCTGAAATAGGCCCACACAGGTGCAGGCAGACGGGAAAGGTGCTCAAAGTCCACAGACTGTTTATGTCTTGACAGGAGCCACTTCTGTCCTGATCTCCCCCATTAGTGGAGCTGGCAAATTATCTTTTCCCCAAAATGCAAATTTTTTCCTTCTCCAAGGCCAGGAGGATAGCTCTAGGCACTCAACAGGGCCTATCTCAGGCCCAGGGAATTCAGCCACTGAAGCTGGCTTGGGGGTAGGGGGTGTGGTAAAATATACTCAAGTACTTAGCTTTTGCCGAGAGCACCGTTTTTCTCTGGTTCCAGAAGTGTGAGTAGGCTTTGTGGCTGGCTGCTTGTCCCTGAGGAAACTGTGGCCAAACACTAGTTTCAGCCCACCACTGCAGCTCCAGGAATGGTGCCTGAGGGCTCCCCACAATTCAGGTCTGGTAAATCCTCTCTGCTTCTGAACCATCTCTTCCTCCCCCTGCCTCTCTGTTCATTTTCTAAGCTTGCCTTTGATGTTCAGGGCTCCTAGGTTGTCATAAATATATTCATTTCACTTGTTTTTTCTGGTCTTTGTTGAGAAGAGGGCTCACCGGATGCATGTGTCTATTCCGCCATCTTGTCTCTGCCTTCCAGTCTTTCCTTTTTAAATTTGAAGCTAGTGGTCAGGTACTGAAAAAATGCACACTTTAATAACAAACCAAAACCACTACGTCCAGTCGTTTCAACTCACAGTGACTGTGATGATTAAAATTGTGTGTCAGCTTGGCTGGGCCATGATTCTCAGTGGTTTATATGTGATCACTCCCATGATTGAATTTGCTGTGAGTAGCCAATCAGTTGAAAGGGAGTTTCCTTGGAGGTGTGGTCTGCATGCAAATATAAGCAGACTTTCTAGCTTTTTTGCTCACTCTGGATCTCTAGGCTGCCTCTGCTTCATCTGACCTCTGGCTCTTGGAACTTGAGCTACCAATTTAGATGCAGACCTTGGGATTCATCAATCTTTACAGCCTGAGAGTGGGAGTCCTGCTTTCCTACCTACGGATTTTGGATTTGCCAGCCCCTGCAGCTATGTTAATCGAGAGAAGCTTCTATCCTGATCCACGGACTTGGGACATTCCAGCTTCTACAATTGTGTGAGCTGTCTCCTTGATATAAATCTCTCTCTCTATATATTTATACACTTTATTGGTTTTGCTTCTCTAGAGAGCCCATCCTAAGACAGTGACCCTATAGAACAGTGTAGAATTGCCCCATAGAGTTTCTAAGGCTGTAAATCTTTATGGAAGCAGACTTCCACATCTTTCTCCTGTGGAGTACCTGGTGGCTTCAAACCGTTTTTGGTTAGCCGCTAAGTGCTTTAACCACTGTACCACCAGAGTTCCTTCAATAACAAACCACCATGAAACCCATTGCTATCGAGTCCGTTCCAACTCTTAGTGACCCTGTAGGACAGAGGAGAACTGCCCCATAGGGTTTCCAAGGAGGGGCTGGTGGATTTGAACTGCCCACCTTTTGGTTAGCAGCCATAGCTCTTAACCACTGTGTCACGAGGGCTCCTCAATAATAAAAGAGGATAGGAAATCCTCCACATTTAAATTCTTTTAGTTAACTTCTATGGGAGAGCCCCATAGAAGCTCCAGAGCCCCAGCTGCTAAAATGCCACAGGTTGATTTAATTGAGCTTAAACAATTTGTTAATGCATCTAAGCTTATAGAAAAAACTTCCAGTTTTACTTAAAGAATATTTCATTTAAATTAAATTATTTAAAGAATTCTAGAATTTTTAATCAATGTATGGTAAATATTTTTTATTTTGTATTTTATGTTATGAAATATTAAAAACATAGAAAAACAATACATATAACAGATATGCCTGGATCCCCTCCCCCTGCAGATTTAACAAATGGAAACGTTTTACCATATATTTTTCCTACATCTCTCACTTAAAGAATTATAACATTATACTCAAATCCCAATAACCTCATAGCTCTCTTCCACCCAGAGGTTATTCTTATGCTGCAGAAGTGAATATAATTCTCAGGTCTGTTTTTATACTTCTTTTGCATACATATATATTAATCCTCTGTTGTTGTTATTAGGTGCCATTGATTTGGTTCCGACTCGTAGCGACCCTATGTGCCACAGAACGAAACACTGCCCGGTCCTGCGCCACCCTTACAATCGTTGTTATGCTTGAGCCCGTTGTTGCACCCACTGTGTCAATCCTTCTTATTGAAGGTCTTCCTCTTTTCTGCTGACCCCGTTCTTTACCAAGAATGATGTTCTTCTCCAGGGACTGATCCATCCTGACAACAAGATGCAGTCTAGACATCCTTGCTTCTAAGGAGCATTCTGGTTGTATTTCTTCCAAGACAGATTTGTTCTTCTTTTGGCAGTCCATGGTATAGTCAATATTCTTCGCCAACACCACAATTTAAAGGCGTCAATTCTTCTTCGGCCTTCCTTATTCATTGTCCAGCTTTCACATGCATATAATATGATTGAAAATACCATGGCTTAGGTCAGGCTCACCTTAGTCTTCAAGGTGATATCTTTGCTTTTCAACACTTTAAAGAGGTCCTTTGAAGCAGATTTCCTCACTGCAATGTGTCTTTTGATTTCTTGACTGCTGCTTCCATGGGTTTTGATTGTGGATCCAAGTAAAATGAAATCCTTGACAACTTCAATCTTTTCTCCGTTTATCATAATGTGGCTTATTGATCCACTTGTGAGGATTTTTGTTTTCTTTACGTTGAGTGGAAACCCTGGTGGCGTAGTGGTTAAGTGCTACGGCTGCTAACCAAAGGCTCGGCAGTTCGAATCTGCCAGGAGCTCCTTGGAAACTCTATGGGGCAGTTCTACTCTGTCCTATAGGATCACTATGAGTTGGAATTGACTCAACGGCACCGGGTTTGGTTTTGGCTTGGGTTATGTTGAGTTGTAATCCATACTGAAGGCTGTGGTCATTGATCTTCATCAGCAAGTGCTTCAAGTCCTCTTCACTTTCAGCAAGTAAGGTTGTGTCATCAGTATAATGCAGGTTGTTAGTGAGTCTTCCTCCAATCCTGATGCCCCATTCTTCATATAGTCCAGTTTCTCATATTATTTGCTCAGCATATAGATTGAATAGGTATGGTGAAAGGATACGACCCTGATGCACATATTCCCTGACTTTAAACCACTCAGTATCCCCTTGTTCTTTTGGAATGACTTTCTCTTGATCCATGTACAGGTTCCTCATGAACCCAGTTAAATGTTCTGTAATTCCAGTTTTTCACAATGGTATTCATAATTTGTTATGAGCCACACAGTCGAATGCCTTTGCATAGTCAATAAAACACAGGTAAACATACTTCTGATATTCTCTGCCTTCAGCCAGGATCCATCTGACATCAGCAATGATATCCCTGGTTTCACATCCTGTTCTGAATCCAGCCTGAATTTCTGGCAGTTCCCTGTCAATACACTGCTGCAGCAGCTTTTGAGTGACCTTAAGCAAAATTTTGCTTGCATGTGGTATTAATGATATTAGTCGATAATTTCTGCATTCGGTTGGATCACCTTTCTTGTGCATAGGCATAAATATAGATCTCTTCCAGTTGATTGGCCAGTTAGCTGTCTTCCTAATTTCTTGGCATAGACAAGTGAGCACTTCTAGAGCTACATCCATTTATTGAAACATTTCAGTTGATACTCTGTCAGTTCCTGGACCCTTGTTTTTTACCAGTGCCTTGGGTCAGTAAAGCTTGGACTTCTTCCTTCAGTACTGTTGGTTCCTGATCATATGTTACCTCTTGAAATGGTTGAACATGGACTAATTCTTTTTGGTATAAAATGACTCTGTGTATTCCTCCCATCTTCTTTTGATGAATCCTTTAACAATACAAAAAATATGTAAAGTTCCTGCTTTTAAACTTTGATTAAACCTTATCGTATTCTAATGCAACTTGCCTTCTCAGTCATTCATTTTTAGATTTATACATTTTGGTATCTGTGGCTCCATGTCATTCATATTAACTGTTATCCAGTATCCCAGCTTATTTACCCATTCGTCTCTTAAAGAACAGTCTTACACAGGCTGTAATCACTTTGTTGGACATGTCTCTTATGCATGTGTCCCTGGAGCTCTAGGACACATGTCTGTGAGTGGCCTACCAGTCACAGGGCACACACAGCTTGTTAGCTGCCGTAGAGTTGACCCCCTGACTCATGGTGATCCCATGCACAGTAGAATGGAACGTTGCCTGGTCCTGCACCATCCCCATGCTCAGTTACATATTGGACCTTTGTGATCCATAGGGTTTTCATTGGTTGATTTTTAGAAGTACCTTACCAAGTCTTTCTTCCTAGTCCTGCCTTAGCCTGAAAGTTCTACTGAAACCTGTTCAATATCATAGAAACACACTAGCCTCCAGTGATAGACAGGTGGTGGTTGCACATGAGGTGTACTGGGTGAGAATAGAACCCAGTCTCCCACATAGAAGGCAAGAATTCTACCACTGAGCCTCCACTGCCACACCTCTTTACTAAGTACAGCTACATGGCTCTCCAAATTTACAACCCCAACAAGCACTAAAAACATTGCAAATTTGTAGCAATTCTGTGATTACCTGTTGAGATGTGTTGGACCACCCTGATTTCATTTTTAGTGTATTGCCTTTTCCAATTATTTGCTTTGGCGGGGGGAGGGGGAGGTGAGGTGGGAGTATTTGCCCATTTCTTATTGATAGGAAGAAGTTCTTTACATGGAATGGAAATCTGTCTTTTATCTTCTAACTGTGTTGCATATAACTTCTCTAGTTTATTCCTTCTGTTTTAAACTTTCATTAGGTATCATTTGTCTAGCAGAAATTTTAAATTGTAATGTAGTTTCATTGATCAAGTGCTTACTTTGTGGTTTTGCTTTTTTCTGTCTTAATTAATAACTCAAATTGTGCCCCAGTATTAGAATTCTATTTCCCCCATAAAATTTTATAGTTTTTCATTCCATATTTCAGTTCAGCATTGACTGAGTTGTGTGACTTTGAGCAAGTCCCTTTGACTTCACCTCAGTGACTTCATTTGTAAAATGTGCATAGTAAAATATCTACCTCATAGGGCCATTGTAAAGATTAACTGAGTCGGTATGTATATAAACCACTTCAAACAGTGCCTGGCACATTGCAAAAGCTACATGGTGTTGGCTATTATTATTAACATTAAAAAAACTAAATAGAAGTAGTATTATAACAACAGTAAATAGTAGTTAAAATATGCTAAGCTCTGTGTTGTGCTTAAAAGGCATACAGAAATACTGAATAATTACAGCCTGACTTAGAAACGCTTATAGTATAATACACCAAAAAAATAAGATTCTTGTTAGAAATTTTTAAATATCATAATTATATGTGAATTGTATAAATTAGTCTTTGGGAAAAGATTATGAGATAAGATAAAAATAAACAGTACTATATTCTAGGAGGAGCCCTGGTGGTGCAGTGGTTAAGCTCTTGGCTGCTAACTAAATGTCGAGAGTTTGAGCTCACCAGTCACTTTACAGGAGAAAGATGTGGCAGTTTGCTTACATGAATATTACAACCTTGGAAACCCTATGGGGCAGTTTTATTCTGTCCTATTGGGTCGCTATGGGTCTGAATCGACTTGATGGCAATGGATTTTTTTCTATATATATATATATGCTAAGAGGGTATTGGTGACTCAATGGTAGAATTCTCACCTTTCATTCCAGAGACCTAGGTTCTACCTCCAGCCAATGCACCTCATGTACAGCTACCACTTGTCATCAGCAGAGGCTTGTGTGTTACTATGATGCAGAGCTTCTGGACTAAGGCAGACTAAGAAAGGCCTGGTGATCTACTTCCAAAATTCAGCTAATGGAAACTCTATGGATCACAATGGCTTGCTTCCATTGTGCTTGGGGTTGCCAGGAGTCAGAGAATGAAATGATGGCAGCTAACAACGACAACAATTATATGCTACTAACAAGTGACACAGAAAGTTTTGAAGTAAATGGATGGGAAAGGTAAACTATGAAAATATTAACATAAAGAAAACTTGGTGGCAATAGTCAGATGAGGCAAAGTACAATTTAAACCAAAATGTATTAATAAGGGTAAAGAGGGATACTACATAAAAGTAAAATGAATATCCACCAAGAAGGTATTATCATGAACTTGATCACCCTAATCACTTAGCTTTAACATATATGAAACAAAATCTGACAGTATTATTAGAACATAACAAAACTATAATCATAGTGTGAGATGTTAACATATTTCTATCAGAAACTCAGAGACAAAGTATAAAAACTTTATTAAACCTTTTAGAAAGTTTGAACAACAAAATTAGTAAGCTGCCTAATCCTAGCTCTCTAAATAAGATAGCACTACCTTTTCGCACCCTTTGAAGAGAAAATATTTATAGGTTTTGAGAACACAAGGAATGTTTTTAAAACACTGATCATTTATATGTCACAGTTACAATACATTTTCAAGATGGATATTACATAAAGATATCCTCTGACCACAATATAATTACATACTTTTTAAAAATGTATGTTTAGAAACCCAAAGACACACTCCTAAATTACATGTTTAAAGAGAAAATGTATTTAGAAATGAATCAGCATGAAAGCATTACATTAAAAAAACTTTTGTGAGCTGCAACCAATGCAGCATATAAAGGTAAATTTACAGTTTTGAATGAATTTGCTTTAAAAAAAATAGAAGAAGAGAAACGGAGCCAACATGGTGCTATAGACAGAAGCACCACGGAATCACTCCACAGCAAAGACCTGAAAAACTAATTTATGCACAGACTAACATCAATCCTGGAGCCCTAAGCATTAAATGAAGGCATGAAGAACTCAACCAAGCACAAAATGGAATAAAAAACTGACAGAGAATGAAAAGGGAGGAGTGGAGGTCCCTTATCAGCTGACATGGCACAGGTTCACCATCTTGGATCCCTCAGTCACCAAGAACAACAGACAGGCAGCTTCATGGAGCTCCCAGCAGGAAACAGAGAACCTAGTAACCAGTGATACATGCTTTCCCACCCTCCACCCTTCAACCCCTACTCAGCCTCTGCCACTTTCTGGTGGGCCTTGGTCATGTGGCCTGGGAGATGCCGACTCCTTGCCACTTGGTTTCATCCTGCCCACACAGGCCAGGTCTTTCAGGGTCTTTTTTTTTTTTTTTTTTGGCTGTTGTTTTTTTCAGCTTCTTTTAGTTTCTTCTCTCTCTGTCACCTCCTTCATTTCCTCTGTCTTGAACACTTGGTTTCATGTGCCATTTCTGCTCCTTCAAGACTGGTTGTGCAGAGCCGCGTCGCTAAGGACCTATTTCCAGTGGGGTCCCTTGGGGCATTTTTTTCTTCTTTTTCTTTTCCCCTCTGTTTCTTGCCTCTCTCTGTCTTCCTTCCTTTCCTTCCTCATAACCACCCGGCATTTTTTTTTCTCGGTTTTTTGTCTCTCTCTACATTCCTTCCATTCCTTTCTCCCAAACACCTGGCTATGTGCTCCTTTCTCTCTCTTTTTATTTTTTAAAATTTATTTTCTCCTTTCTCCCCCTTCCTTCCTTTCTTTTCTCTCACCACCTATCTGTGTGTGCTGTTTTTGTCCCTTGTTGATGGGCTGTGCCTCACTGCTAGCTAGAAAGCCACTGGCACACAGCTTCCCCAGATCTGCACCACTCTAATGGCAGACTCCCTCAGCACTTTTTTTTTTTGCCCCTGTTTCTCTCCCCTCTTTGTCTTCTTTCTCACACCCATTTAGCTCCACACATCACAACCTTCCCCCTCCCTCCTGCCTATCTGCACCACGTGCTGAGCATTGCACCCCAGAACAGCAAGGCATGGTCTACCAGAGCTTGTCCTACACTGACCCCCCTGGCCCCACCTTGTCAGCCTCAGTATGTGCCACAAACAACCCATTCCAGCCTCTCCCCCTCCACTGGACCTGCTGTGCCACACCATAGCCGAGTGACTGTCACTGCCCATTAGGCAAGGTGATAAGAAGTATCATGCTCACAGACAAGCAAACAACAAAGAATGCCCAGCCCACCTGCTCAGACATAACCAAATAAAACAAAAAAGCAGGACGAAACAAACAAACCTATAATCAATAAATGAAGAAAATAATTACTGAATGCCCAGAAGACAATATAATATATACATATATAAAGGACAGAATGGTTCCAGTAGACATCCAAAATAAAACACCAGATGGTCTTCTAGTAAGAAAAGTCACTGGAACTACCTGATAGGGAATTCAAATCTCTAACATTCAAGGTTACCCAAGAGTTGAAGGAAAAAGCAGACACAAATGAGGAAAAGTAGACAAAATCAGGGAAAAGACAGAAAAAAAAAATTCACAAAAATAATACAGGAACAAAATATCAACATAAACTCAAAACTAGAAATCATAAAAAAACAGCAATTAGAAATCCAAAAGATAAACAAGATTTCAGAAATGAACAGTGTAGTAGAAGGTTTAAGAGCAAGTTTGAAACAATGGAAGACAGGATCAGTGATATTGAAGACAAATACTTGGATACTACTTTGAGGAAAAATCAGAGAAAAGAATGAAGAAACCCTGAGATCAATGTGGGATACAATCATATGGAAAAATCTGGGAGTGACTGGAGTTCCAGAAAAGGGGGAGAAGATGGAAAACACAGAAAGGATCACTGAAGAATTGCTGACAGAAAACTTCTTTAATATCATGAAAGATGAGAAGCTGACCATCCAAGAAGCTCAACAAACACTGTATGGGATAGACTACAAAATAAAATCACCAAGGCATATCACGATCACACTTGCTAAAACCAAAGACAAAGAAAGAATTCTGAGAGCAGCTTGAAAAAGATGAAAAGTCACATACAGACTGGAAAAAAATAAGACTAAACTCTGTTTACTCAGCAGAAACCATGCAAGCAAAAAGGCAATGGGATGACACATATAAACCTTCAGAGAAAAAAATTGTCAACCAAGAATAATATATCCTACAAAACTCTTGTTCAAATATGATGGCAAAATTAGGACGTTTCCAGATGAACAAAAATTAAGGAATATTTAAAAACCAAACCAGATTTACAAGAATTATTAAAGACAGGCCCTCAGATAGAAAACCAACAACATCAGACAACAACCTCAATCTAGGATTCAAGACCACATCAGCCAGATACCAACCTAGGTAATGAACTCTCAAAGATAAATCAAAACTAAAAGATTTGTAACAGGAAACCAGACAGGTTAATCTGTAAATGACAACAACGTCAGAACAATAAAAGAGGGAATAAATGGTGTAGGTATAGAACTTTCAAATGGAGAGAAAGTCAAGGTGATGCCAAGAAATAAAAGACTGGTACAAACTTAGTAAGAAAAGGGTGAATTTCAAGTTAACCATAAAGAAAGTTAATAGACCTACTCATCAAAATAAAGAAGAAAAACAAAGTCTCAGTAAACACAAAATCTAAAAAAAAAGAAAAGAAATGAAAAAAAAAAATCCACAAACAAAAGGAATTCAGTGCAACAGACTAAGAGGGACAAAGAAAACATCAGCACCACAAAAAAGCACCACAAAATGACAGCAATAAACTCACACCTATCAATAATTACATTGAATATAAATGGCCTAAATGTACCCATGAAGAGACAGAGAGTGTCAGAATGGATAAAAAAAAAAATCAGGATCCATCAATATGCTGTCGACAAGAGACACACCTTAGAAACAAAGGCAAAAATTTATTAAAAATCAAAGTATGGAAAAAATACATCAAGCAAACAGCTACCAAAAAAGAGCAGGAGTGGCAATAGTAATCTCAGATAAAATAGACTTTAAGCCAAAATCCACCATAAAAAACAAAGAAAGGCATTATATAATGATTAAAGGGACAATCTGTCATGAAGACATAACCATAATAAATATCTATGAACCAAGACAGAGCTCCAAAATACATAAAACAAACTCTAGCAGCACTGAAAAGAGAAATTGACAGTTCCACAATAATAGTAGCAGACTTCAACACACCACTTTCAGTAAAGGACAGAACATCTAGAAAGAAACTAAACAAGATACAGAAGATTTAAAGGCCACAATCAGCCACCTTGAACTCATAGACATATACAGAACATTCCACCCAACGGAAGCAATGTAAATATTCTTTTCCAACGCATGTGGAATGTCCTCCAGAATAGACCACATCTTAGGCCACAAAGCAACCCTCAACAAAATCCAAAATGTTGAGATAATACAAAGTATCTTCTCTGACTGCAACACTATCAAAGTAGAAATTAACAACAGGAAGAGCAAGGAAAAAAAAATCAAATACATCAAAACTGAATAACACCCTACTTATAAACCACTGGGTAATAGAAGAAATCAAAGGTGGAATAAAAAAATACCTAGAATCAAACGAGAATGAAAACACATCCTATCAAAACCTTTCGGACCCAGCAAAGGTAGTGCTCAGAGTCAATTTACAGCAATAGATGCACATCTCAAAAAAGAAGAAAGGGACAAAATCAAAACATTAGCTACACAACTTGAACAAATAAAAAGAGAGCAGCAAAAGAAGCCCACAGCCACCAGAAGAAAGGAAATAATAGAAATCAGAGCAGGAATAAAATAGAGAATAGAAAAACAACAGAAAGAATCAACAAAACCAAAAGTTGGTTCTTTGAAAGGATCAACAAAATTGATAAACCATTGGGGAAATTCACAAAATTAAAACAGGCAAGGATGCAAATAACCCAATGAGAAATGAAGTGGGGGACATTAAAACAGAGCCAAAGAAAATAAAAAGGATCATAACAAGACTACTATGAAAAACTATGCTCCAAAGATTCAAAAACCTAGAGGAAGTCAGTAAATTTCTAGAAACATGCTACCTGCCCAAACTAACAAAACCGAGGCTGAAAATTGAAACAGGTCCATAACAAGAGAAGAGATTGAAAAGGTATTAATAATAATAAAAAAAAACTTCCAACAACAACAAAAAGCCCTGGCCCAGATGGCTTCATTGGAGAATTCTACCAAACATTCTGAGAAGAGCTTACACCAGTACTATTCAAGCTATTTCAGAACACAGAAAAGGAAGTGATACATCCAAATTCATTCTATGAAGCCAGCATAACCCTGATTCCAAAACCAGGCAAAGACATCACAAAAAAGAGAAAATTATAGACCCATATCTCTCATGAATATAGATGTAAAAATTCTCAGCAAAATTCTAGCCAATAGAATTCAGCTTCATATCAAAAAAATAATACACCACAACCAAGCGGGTTTTCATACCAGGTATGAAAGGATGGCTCAATATTAGAAAATCAACAAACATAATCCACCACATAATCAAATAAAGAACCACATGATCATCTCAGTCAACACAGAAAAGGCATTGGACAAAGTCCAACACCCATTCCCGATAAAAGCTTTCAATAAAATAGGTATGGAAAGGAAATTCCTCAGCATGATAAAGGGCATCTATACAAAACTAACGGCCAACATCATTCTTAATGGAGAGAGGCTGAAAATATTCCCCTTGAGAACAGGAACAAGACAAGGATGCCTTTTATCACCACTCTTATTTAACATTGTGCTGGAAGTCCTAGCTACTGCAATAAGGCAAGAAAAAGAAATAAATGGTATCCAAATTGGTAATGAAGAAGTTAAACTGTCCCTATTTGCAGATGATATGATACTATGCATAGAAAACTCAAAAGCCTTAACGAGAAAACTACTGGAACTAATAGATTCAGCAGAGTAGCAAGATATAATAAGATAAACATACAAAAGTCAATTGAATTCCTATACACCAGTAAAGAGAACGACGAAAAGTAAATCAGGAAAACAATGCCATTTATAATAGCCCCTAAAAAAATAAAATATTTAGGAATAAATCTAGCCAGGGACATAAAATACCTATACAAAGAAAACTACAAAACACTACTGCAAGAAACCAAAAGACATCTACATAAATGGAAAAACATACCATGCTCATGGATACGTAGTCTCAACATTGTGAAAATGACAATTCTACCCAAAACAATCTACAAATACAATGCAATCCTGATCCAAATACCAACAAAATTCTTTAAAGAGATGGAAAATCATTATATTTATATGGAAAGGGAAGAGGTCTCAGACAAGTAAAGCACTATCGAAGAAGAAGAATAAAGTAGGAGGACTCAAACTACCTGACCCCAGAACCTACTATACAGCTATGGTAGTCAAAACAAACTGGTACTGGTACAACGGCAGATACATTGACCAACGGAATAGAATTGAGAACCCAGATGTAAATTCATCCACCGGTGGTCAGCTGATCTTTCACAAAGGCCCAAAGTCCATCAAATGGGGAAAAGACAGTCTTTTTAACAAATGGCGCTGGCAAAACTGGATGCCCATTTGCAAAAAAATGAAACAGAACCAATACGTCACACCATACACAAAAACTAATTGAAAATGGATCAAAGGCCTAAATATAAAACCAAAACATATCAAAACCATAGGAGAAAAAATAGGATCAACACTAGAGGCCCTAATATACTGCATCAACAGGATACAAACCATAACCAACAACACACAAACTCCAGAAGATAAGCTAGATAACTGGGATCTTCTAAAAATTAAACACTCATCAAAAGACTTCGTCAAAAGAGTAAAAGGAGAGTCTACAGACTGAGAAAAAATTTTTGGCTATGACAAATTCAACAAAGTTCTAATCTCTAAAATCTACAGAAAATCCAACACCTCTACAACAAAAAGGCAAATAATCCAATTAAAAAAAGGGCAAAGGAAATGAACAGACATTTCACTAAAGAAGACATTCAAGCAACTAACAGACACATGAAAAAATGCTTGTGATCACTAGGCATTAGAGAAATGCAAATCAAAACCACAATGAGATACCATGTCACCCTGGCATTAGTGGCACGAATTAAAAAAACAGAAAATAACAAATGTTGGAGAGGCTTCAGGGAGATTGGTACTCTTATGCACTGCTGGTGGAAACACAAAATGGTACAACCATTTTGGAAAACAATATGGTGCTTCCTTATAAAGCTAGGAATAGACATACCATTGATCAAGCAATTCCACTCCTAGGAATGTATCCTAGAGGAGTAAGAGCTGTCACAAGAATAGACATATGCACACTCATGTTCATTGCAGCATTGTTCACAGTAGCAAAAGATGGAAACAACTTAGATGCCCATCAACAGATGAATGGATAAACAAACCGTGGTACATACACACAATGGAATACTACACAACCATAAAGAACAATGATGAGTCTGTGAAGCAGCTCACAACATGGATGAATCTGGAGGGTATTACGTTGAGTGAAATAAGTCAGTCACAAAAGGACAAATATTGTATGAAACTACTACTATAAAGACTCATGAAAAGACTTACATACAAAAAGAAACAATCTTTGATAGGTTCACCCTTCAGCCAAAGATTAGACAGGCCCGTAAAACAAAACAAGACTAAAGGGGCACACCAGCCCACAGGCAAGGAGGAGAAGGCAGGAAGGGACAGGAAAACCGGTAATGGGAAACCTAAGTTTGAGAAGGGGAGAGTATTGACATGTCCTGGAGTTGCCAACCAATGTCACAAAACAATGTATGTATTAAATGTCTAATAGAAGCTAGTTTGGTCTGTAAACCTTGTAAACCATCTAAAGTATAATAAAAATATATTTTTTCTAATAATAATAAAAAATAGAAGAAAATTTAGAAATACAAAAGCCAGTCACCTAATAAAGTAAGGATATAGTAAATCTAAATAAATTAGAAGTAAGGATACAATAAAGAAAAAACCTGAAATCCATCAATAAAAACAAAGCAGAGAGCGGCAAAAAAGCCCACCTAGTTCACACCACTTGTTCTAAATTAAACCTGAGATTCCTTGTGAGGAGCCTCTATTCCCCTCATTCATTCGGCAAGTGTGTTTTAATGTAGCCAGCAGAAGTGAGTAGAGGTGGGGAATCAACTATTAGTAAGCAGGCAATTGATTTTTTAGAAAAACTTTAAAATGGCACGTGAACTTTTACAATAATGAGAATCTGCTCATTATTCTTTTTAACAGAAAGAGAAGTAACAGCCCAGACCCTGGTCTCTGTATCTGGCCTTTGGTGGGTAGGGGGAGTGAGACCCCTTTCTGAGCTGAACACAGTCATCACTTTTGCTAACTTAGAGTTGATGCTCTTGGGAGCAACCCAGGTGTCTTCTCTGCCAGCCAAGAGGTGGCCCAGGTGCACTAACAGCAACCTTTATTTTCTAGAATTGACAAAGAGGGGAGGATGTTACTAAAACTGACAGATTGGGGTCACTGGGCCCTGTCAGCTACAAGCTTGCTGCTGTACCTATGCATAGCTCACTGTTTCTCCTGAAAACATTTGCACCTCTAAGCAATATTGCAGTGAGCTGGAACCCTCTTCTCATTTGGCAGATGTTTTGGCAAATTATTTTTCTGCTCCTAAATCTGAAGAAAACTGGCAAAAAGGGTTAGTAACTTCCTGACCCTTTGAGTTCCCTGCAGGTGAAACAGATCAAATGTAATTAGAGATTTCTTTTTTAAGAGTGAGATTAGATCAGTCTTTCAGGATTATAGTTCAAGCACATAGCATTACATTACCGTTTCTATCTTTGGCACAAGCTGTAGACCACACAGGAAAACCAAAACCAAACCCGTTGCCATTGAGTGGGTTCCGACTAATAGCGACCCTATAAGACAGAGTAGAACTGCCCTATAGGGTTTCAAAGAAGCGGCTGGTGGATTCGAACTGCAGACCTCTTGGTTAGCAGTTGTAGTTCTTAACCACTGGACCACCAGGGCTCCTTTAGAGCATATAGAACTCTAATAAATGACATAACCTTATAATAAAACATAATGCTGCAAAGTTTGGCAACTGATATTAGTGATGGTTGCAACAACATGATTGAAGTAATTGGTTTTATTGTATACTTGAAAAATGTTGAATTGGCAAACGTCCTATTATCTGTATTTTTACAACAATAAATAAAATACATTATAGTCCAAAAGAATTTCCTACAGAGGGCAAATATATATATATATATATAAAATAATGTATGTTCTTTTGATAAATATTATGACCGCTCTTTTTGTCTCAAATATCCTTTTTCCTATCCTGCTTATGCTATTATGATGAATCTTTATCTTTGGTGGTAACCTTTTAAAATAAATAGTAATCTGGCTTTTGAAAAATTGAATTTGAATATTTCATTAATTATTAAGACTAAATTAAGACTTAAATTATTAAGGCTCAGTAGAAATCAGCACTAATATAACAGTAGAAATAATTCTTTTCACTGGGACCTAGATATCCTATGATCTTTTAAAAAGCAGGTTCATGTTTCCCAATCATTTATTGATCTCTTGGAAAATCTGTTTATTTGCCCCATTTTGCTACTGCACTTGAGTTTCTTCAGTCTTCATTACAGAAAAACAGTGGCCTGACTTTTTAGCCTTTGTACAAAACAAATCATATTTTCAGAATCACATAGAAACTTCCCGTAACCACACATGTAGCAAATTCTCATGAAATTATGTTTTCAGATGGCTGAAAATATTTGCTTCAGTGGGGTTGGTTACAATGGGTTTGTTATTCACCGTGATGAGATCATCAGTCTTGTGGCCAATAGCAGACCCGCCAGACAATTTGTGTCTTATTTCACTTAGAAATCAAGCTATGTGAATTTCCATATATGTACTTGGACTCTGACTTTTCCATTTCACTATTTGCTCACTATTTGCTCTCTTCCCCGCTCCCCCCTGCTCCATGTATCTGTCAGTTTGTCATACTGTGGGGGCTTGGGTGTTGCTGTGATACTGGAAGCTATGCCACCAGTATTCAAATACCAGCAGGATCACCCATGGAGGACAGGTTTCAGCTAAGCTCCCAGACTGACAGACTAGGAAGAAGGACCAAGAAGTCTATTTCTGAAAAGATGCAGTCAGTAAAAACCTTACGAATAGCAGCAGAACATTGTAGGATATAGTGCCAGAAGATGAGACCCTCAGGTTGGAAAGTGCTCAAAAAACGACTAGGGAAGAGCTGCCTCCTCAAAATAGAGTCCACCTTAATGATGTAGATGGAGTAAAGCTTTTGGGACCTCCATTTGCTGATGTGGCATGACTGAAAATGAGAAGAAAGAGCCGCAAACATCCATTAATAATTGGAACCTGGAATGTACGAAGTATGAATCTAGGAAAATTGAAAATCCTCAAAAATGAAACGGAATGCATAAACATCAATATCTTAGGCATTAGTGAGCTGAAATGAACTGGTATTGGCCATTTTGAATCCAACAATCATATGGTCCACTATGCCAGAAATGACAACTTGAAGAGGAATGGTGTTGCATTCATTGTCAAAAAGAATGTTTCAAGATCTATTCTGAAGTACGATGCTGTCACTGATAGGATAATATCCATATGCCTACAAGGAAAACCAGTCAATACGACTATTTTTCAAATTTATGCACCAACCACTAAGAACAAAGATGAAGAAAATTGATGACTTTTACCAGCTTCTGCAGTCTGAAATTGATCAAACATGAAACCAGGATGCACTGATAATTACTGGTAAGTGGAATGAGAAAGTTGGAAACAAAGAAGAATCAGTAGTTGGAAAATATGGCCTTGGTGACAGAAATGATGTTAGAGATTGAATGATGGAATTTTGCAAGACTAACGACTTCTTCATTGCAAATACCTTTTTTCACCAACATGAACAGTGACTCTATATGTGGACCTCACCAGATGGAATATACAAGAATCAAATCAACTACATCTGTGGGAAGAGACAGTGCAAAAGCTCAATATCATCAGTCAGAACAAGGCCAGGGGCTGGCTGTGAATCAGACCATCAATTACTCATATGCAAGTTCAAGTTGAAACTGAAGAAAATTACAACAAATCGATGAAAGCCAAAGTACGATCTTGAGTATATCCCATCTGAATTTAGAGATCATCTCAAGAATAGATTTGACACGTTGAACACTAACGACCAGACGAGCTGTGAAATGATATCAAGGACATAATACATGAAGAAAGCGAGAGGTCATTAAAAAAACAGAAAAGAAAGAAAACATCAAAATGGATGTCAGAAGAGACTCTGAAACTTGCTTTGAACGTTGAGTAGCTAAAGCAAAAGGAAGAAATGATGAAGTAAAAGAGTTGAACAGAAGATTTCAAAGGGCAGCCTGGGAAGACAAAGTAAAGTATTATAACGACATGTGCAAAGACCTGGAGATGGAAAACCAAAAGGGAAAAACACATTCTGCATTTCTTAAGCCAAAAGAACTGAAGAAAAAATTCAAGCTTTGAGTTGCAATATTGAAGGATTCTATGGGGAAAACATTAAAAGACTCAGGAAGCATCAAAAGAAGATGGAAGGAATATACAGAGTTACTATACCAAAACGAAGTGGTCAACATTCAACCATTTCAGGAAGTACCATATGAGCAGGAACCAAAGCTACTGAAGGAAGAAGTCCATGCTGCACTGAAGGTGTCTTAATCATCTAGTGCTGCCATAATAGAAATACCACAAGTGGATGGCTTTAACAAAGAGAAATTTATTTTCTCACAGTCTAGTAGGTTATTAAGTACAAATTCAGGGCATCCACTCCTGGGGAATGCTTTCTCTGGAGAAAGGTCTTTGTCCTCAATCTTCCCCTGGTTGAGGAGCTTCTCAGGCACAGGGACCCCATGTCCAAAGGACGTGCTCTGCTCCCAGTGCTGCTTTCTTGGTGGTATGAGGTTCCCAACTCTCTACTTGTTTCCTTTTCCTTTTATCTCTTGAGAGATAAAAGGTGGTGCAGGCCACACCCCAGGGAAACTCCCTTAACACTGGATCAGGGAGGTGACCTGAGTAAGGGTGATGTTACAATCCCACCCTAATCCTCTTAACATAAAATTACAGTCACAAAATGGAGGACAACCATACAATACTGTGAATCATGGCCTAACCAAGTTGACACATATATTTTTGGAAGACACAATTCAATCCATGACAGAAGGCATTGGCAAAAAACAAGTCTCCAGGAATTGACAGAAGAATACCTATTGAGATGTTTCAACAAATGCAGCAGTGGAAGTACTCAGTCATCTATGCCAAGAAATTTGGAAGACAGCTACCTGGCCAACCGACTGGAAGAGATCTATGTTTATGCCTATTCCCAAGAAACGTGATCCCACCGAATGCAGAAATTATCAAACAATATCATTATCACACACAAGTAAAATATTGCTGAAGATCATTCGAAAGTGGCTGCAGCAATATATTGACAGGGAACTGCCAGAAATTCAAGCTGGATTCAGAAGAGAATGTGGAACCAGGGATGTCATTGCTGATGTCAGATGGATCCTGGCTGAAAGCAGAGAACACCAGAAAGATATTTACCTGTGTTTTATTGACTACGCAAAGGCATTTGACTATGTGAATAATAACAAATTACGGATAACATTGCAAAGAAATGGAATTCCAGAACATTTAATTGTGCTCTTGAGGAAACTTCACATATATCAAGAGGCAATTGTTTGAACAGAACAAGGGAATACTGTGTGGTTTAAAGTCAGGAAAGGTGTGCATCAGGGTTATATCCTTTCACCATACCTATTCAATCTGTATGCTGAGTAAATAATCCAAGAAGCTGGACTCTATGAAGAAGAATAGAGCATAAGCATTGGAAGAAGACTTATTAACAACGTGTGTTATTCAGAAGATGCAACCTTGCATGCTGAAAGTGAAGAGAACTTGAAGCACTTACTGATGAAGATCAAAGACCAGAGCCTTCAGTATGGATTACACTTTGACGTAAAGAAAACTGAAATCCTCACAACTGAACCAATAAGCAACATTATAATAAATGGGGAAAAGAATGAAGTTGTCAAAGATTCCACTTTACTTGGGTCCACAATCAACATCCATGGAAGCAGCGGTCAAGAAATCAAAAGATGCATTGCACTGGGCAAATTTACTGAAAAACACCTCTTTAAAGTGTTAAAAAGCAAAGATGTCACCTTGAAGACTAAGGTGTGCCTGACCCAAGCTATGGTATTTTCAATCACATCATATGCGTTTGAAAGCTGGACGATGAATAATGAAGACAGAAGTAGAACTGATGCCTTTGAATTGAGGTGTTGGCGAAGAATATCGAATATACCATGGCCTGCCAAAAGAAGGAACAAATCTGTCTTGGAAGAAGTACAACAAGAATGTTCCTTAGAAACAAGGATGGTGAGACAGGGTCTTACATACTTTGGACATGTTTTCAGGAGGGATCAGTCCCTGGAGAAGGTCATCATGCTTGGTAAAATAGGTCAGTGAAAAAGAAACGACCCTCAGCAAGATGGATTGACACAGTGGCTGCAATAATGGGCTGAAGCATAACAACAATTTTAAGGATGGCTCAGTACTGGGCAATGTTTCGTTCTGTGGTACATAAGGACACTGAATCGGAACCGACTTGACGGCACCTAACACCAACAACAATGAAGTGTTGAAAAGCAAAGATGTCACCTTGAAAACTAAGGTGCAACTGACCCAAGCCATGGTGTTTTCAATCAACTCCTATGCATGTGAGAGCTGGAGGATGAGTAAAGACCAGAGAAGAACTGACACCTTTGAATTGTGGCATTAGAGAAGAATATTGAATGTATCATTGACTCCCAAAAGAAGGAACAAATCTGTCTTGGAAGAAGTAAAAACAGAACGCTCCTTAGAAGCAAGAATGGCAAGACTACGTCTCACATACTTTGGACATATTGTCAGGAAGGATCAATTCTTGGAGATGGACATCATGCTTGGTAAAGTAGAGGGTCAGTGAAAAAGAGGAAGACTCTCAATAAGATGGATTGACACAGTGGCTGCAACAATGGGCTTAAGCATAACAATGATTGTGAGGATGGCGCAGGATGGGCAGTGTTTCGTTCTGTTGTACATAGGGTCGCTATAAGTAGGGAACAACTCAATAGCACCTAACAAAAACAACATTTCCTCTCTCCAGGGATATCAGAGGTTTTGCTAAAACATTTGAGCCTAGGAAAAGATAGTTTATCACATGACTTAAAATATTTTCAGATTATCAAGACCAAAAGTATTATTTTAAGTGACAGGGAAAGATGTAACATTACTAATAATAAGACAATACTGTGAGAATTGCCAAAGGTATGGTTCAGCCACAAAAAACAGTCTGAAGTAGATAATCTAGTTTATTTAACTGCAGAGAAGCAATAGTCACAAAAAAAGGTAGACAGAATGTGATGGTGACTTGCTAGAAATGGCTTAATGTTTTTGCTGTAGGGTTTCACATACTGGCCAAGAAAGTGGACTCATTATTTCCTCAAGAAATGGGTATGATTGCTCTGTTCTTGGATTAAGAATTCTACATACTGTCTATATGTTTTCTGACATGATTAGTACCTGTCTTTTGGGAGTCCCCTGACACGCAAGGGGATGCCAGGAGTTGGAATCAACTCTGCGGCGACTGGTTTTTCTTCGCCTCTGTGTAAATGTCTTTGGTTCCAGTAAAAATTCAGCCTAAATTGCTTTGAAATTTATGTAAAGGGAAATACCACATTGAAAATATTTCTCCTTGCCTTTCCCCACCAGCCTTACATACAGCCAGAGATGACTGCTGTGTGATGTTCTGTGCTGGAGGTGTGCTGTGTGTGAGTTTTAAGAAATAGAAAACTGATAGAATTCTGCTCACCTTGCAAAACTTAACCAGGAAGAAAAAAAGGATAAAGGGAGAAGGAAAACGGTAAAAACTAAAAGTAGTTTTTGATTTTTTTTTCTTATTACAAAAACATGCATAATATTTTAAGAAAAAATTAGTATGGATAAGCAAGGAAAAAAGTAATCCCACCAGTATGTTATTCAGAACCATTGACGACTGGTCTCTTCCTGTAATTTTTTGTATTAACAATAAGGTTCATACTCTCCATACTGTTTTAAGATTAGCATTTAAAAATAATATATTGAAAACAAGTTACTATGTCAAAAACATCAGTCTAAAATAATTTTCTATTTTATGGAACCTAATAATTTTAAGGGATCCCTGGGTGGTGCAAACAGTTAATGCACTTGGCTGGTAAATGAAAGGCTTGGGGTTCGAATCCACCCAGAGGTACCTTGGAGGAAAGCCCTGATGATCTACTTCTGAAAAATCAACCACTGAAAATCCTATCCTATGGAGCACAGTTCTACTCTGACACACAGGGGGTGTGTTTTTCAGTTTTTTAATAACATTAAAGCAATCTCTCATTTTGGAAAATTTTAATGAACATCTTTATAGAATTTTGTCCATATCTGTATTATTTTCTTGGAATAAATTCCCAAAAGAGAATTTCTCAGGATCAAATATTATGCATGTTTTATGACTATTAATTCACTTTCAGATTTCCCTTTAAGCGGCCTGAGACTACCTATGGTCCCATAAGCAATGTATGACTTGTACTCTCCAACACTGGATATGTTTCTGAACTTTCCCAGTCTGACAGGGACAAAATAGACAGCCAGCTGCCAAATTAATTTGAATTTTGGTGTACAAGTGAGGTTGACTTTTTTTATATTAATGTTATTTGTGAATTTTTCCTCTCTCCTTTTTTTTTTTTTAAATGACTAATTCATAATCTTTGCCTATGTTTACTTCAGGTTGTCTGCCTTTCACTGATTTTGTAAAATCACTCTTATGATAGCTATCCCTTAAAAAAAAATAAGAACAGAAGTGTAGTGTGTAAAATAAGATCTGACCACCTCCCAACTTACCCTCTTGCCTCCTGCCCTGAAGCCACTTTCCAGAGGTAACCACTGATAACAAGTTTTCAAAATCCTTCAAAACTAGCCTGTGTAGTCATGCGTGTGCACATGAACACACATACACGTCTGCGTGCATTGTAATTATTGTTCCCATGAATCAACTCATGCTTGACATACTTTTTTTTTTTCACTGAACAGTAAATCTTAGACAACTTTTCATAGTAGTACATTCAGATATTTCATTGAAAAAATTATGTTACATAATATTTCATTTTGTAGGTGTAATTATCTTTATGTAGCCTTCCATATTTTTGCAATTAATATTGATGCTGCAATGAATATTCTTGATCAAATGTCTTTGGGTACATATAAATGCATGTTTGTAGGGTAAAATTCTAGAAATGGGATTTCAGGGGCTAAGCCTGAGTGCAAGTCTGGGTAATCTCAAACTTTTTAATTCGTGTTGATCTCATTATTTTAATTTTTTATTTCCTTAACTGTGAGCGAGATTAAGGCAGTATTTTTTCTTGTGTTTATTGACCATTTGTGCTTTTTTTCTTATGAACATCCTGTTTTGGTCCTTAGTCTATTTTTCTATTTGCCTATTTATATTTTTCATATTTATTCACAAGTACTGTTTTTTTAGTATGCAAATATTTGCAAATCTTTTCCTCATTTGTAGTTTATCTCCTTGCCTGGTGTAGCAAATATGCTTGGCTTTTAGTAAATATTTAAATGGCTTAGAGCTGCCCATCAGATCATTAAAACTTCCAAGTTTCTAGCATGGAGATGGAAAGGTCCTAAGGATAAAATGAAATAGAGAAGAGAGCTTATGCTAAGGAAATAGAACCAGAGAATAATTTGATTGACTACTGACTTGTGTTCTCTCACCTCTTTTAACATGGCACAGACAGAGACATTGTAGATAATGATTATAGAACATTCTGTGACACTTTGGTGTTTAACTCTATGGAAAGACTGTACATACAGTCAAGGGCAAGTTAACTTTCACTACCTTGGTCCTTGTCTTTGGATAAACTAGAGTGCTTGGTGAGATGGAAGGGCCTGGGTAACCTGCCCTAAGAGGGGAGATGGTGGGGAACTTCATGGAACATACACCAACTGTGAAAAAGCCATTTCTGATCATGTTCCTGGCTCACTTTTTTCATTCTTTCAACCTAAGAAGGCAAATGAATAGGAAACTGGGTCAAGCTGAGATAGAAAGGGTGATATTACGATGGTGATTTTGTTAGTTACCATTGAGTCAGTTCCAAATCATGGTGATCTTACGTATAACAGAATGAAACAGAGCCCAGCCCTGTGCCATTCTCACAATTTTTCGTGTTTGAGCCCGTTGTTGCAGCCCCTGTGTCAATCCATTTCATGGAGGGCTTCCCTTGTTTTTGGTGTCACTCTACTTTACCAAACATGATGTCCTTTTCTAGCAATTGGCCTTTTCTGATGACATGTCCAAAGTAACCAAGATGAAGTCTCCCCATCCTCGCTTCTAAAGAGCATTCTGGTTGTACTTCCTTTAAGACTAATTTTTTTCATTCTTCTGGCAGGCCATGGTGTATTCAATATTCTTCACAACATCACCATTGAAATTTGTCATTTCTAATCCAATCTTGCTTTTTCATTGTGAGCTTTCACATGCATATGAGGCGATTGAAAAGACCATGGCTTGGTTCAGGTGTACCTGAGTCATCAAAGTGACATCTTTGGTTTTAAAC
Source organism: Loxodonta africana (assembly GCF_030014295.1). Taxonomy (NCBI): domain Eukaryota; kingdom Metazoa; phylum Chordata; class Mammalia; order Proboscidea; family Elephantidae; genus Loxodonta; species Loxodonta africana. The sequence continues at coordinate 167,659,838 of NC_087345.1, read as the reverse complement.
ACGTTAAAGAGGTCTTTTGCAGCAGATTTTCCCAATGAGACAAGTTGTTTGATTTCTTGACTGCTGTTTCCATGGGCATTGATTTTTGTTCCAAGTAAAATGAAATCCTTAACAACTTAACTTCTTCACTGGATACTATGTTAATGTATGCTGAATAAAGATATTTTGAAGAATAAAAAACAGTGAACACGTAAGGGTGATGAAAATTTTTGGAAATAGATAACGGTGATGATAGTACAACATGGTAAATGTGACTAATGTCACCCAATTGTGCGTGTAAAAATGGTTGAAATGGCTAATGTTCTGTCATATGTATTTCACTACAATAAAAGTTGAAAAAAACAAATAGTGAACATAATTACTAGAACGGGTAGTGATGCCAGAGTGGTAGTCAGGGTGCTATGGTGATGGCTAAGGGGTCATGGTGTTCCTCAGGCAAGAAAAATGGACAGCCTACTGGGATGTCGCTCAATGTGTACAACCATAAAAAGTCAAGAACTGTCCAGCAGAAGGCAAATGCCAGCCAGCAGAGTGGAAAATCACAGTGTCTCCTTCAGTTTACAGATCTAAGTTGGTTCTCAGACCCAAGACTTATTGACAGAAGGGAGGCTATTGAGGAGTAAGCCTTCAATTCCACAAAGGGTTTATGCAGTAAATATCCCTCCGTTCATTTCCCAAAAAGGCTTGTAACTATTTACTACAAAAGCAACTGTGCAAATGGAAAAATAAAATACTTAGATTTTCAAGGAGATTTAGACGAGGAGCCTCAGCTGACACTAATTCAGGGATCTCAAAACAGCACCATGCTATTCTGGAGCCCTGATGGTGCAGTGGTTAAGTGTTTGGGTGCTAACCAAAAGGCTGGCAGTTTGAATCCACCAGCTGCTCTTGGAAACCCTATGGGGCAGTTCTACTCTGTCCTACAGGGTCTCTATGAGTTGGAATCGACTCAATAGCAACGAGTTTGGTTTCTGGTTTTATCCTGGAGTACTCTGGAAGCTAGACAAGTTTTGGTCAAGTTTATCTCACAGTGGGTTGAATGTATGCAGACACACATGTGTGGCTATTTCTATGATTCTTTGATTCCTGAATATAAAAATTGAGGATAGATACATTTATCAATTAGCATTGGTTCCATGATCCATGAACTGAGGACCATCATGACAGAAAGTGCCAAGTGGAAGCCCCTAGAATATCCACTCCCTAACAATAGTAAACCAAATGCAACATCACATTCCTGAAAGAACTGCAGGGATTAATTCTACCTTCAGAGACTTGAAGGAAGCTGGGGTGCTAGTTCCTATCATATCCCCATTTAATTGGCTTGTCTGACGTCTGCAAAACTCAGAAAGAATAGGGCAGTGATGGTGGGCTATCATAATCTTAACTGGGATTTAGCCTTAATAACAGCTGCCATACTAGTTGTGGTGTCTTCCCTGGAGCAGATCAGCATAGCTTCTGGCACTGCGTACACTGAGTTAATCTGGTGAATGGTTCTTCTTGAACTCTATCAGTAAGGAGGGTAAAAAACAATTCATGACAGTGGTTAGCTCAGGGGAGGGAGGATGGAGAATGTGTTCGGTGAAGGGACTTTGGAGTCCCTGGGTGGGGCAAATGGTTAAGCTTTCACTACTAGCCAAAAGGTTGGCAGTTTGAACTCACCCAGAGGTGCCTCAGAAGACAGGCCTGGTGATCCTCTTCTGAAAGGTCACAGCCTTGAAAACCCTATGGAGCAATTCTACTCTGCACACATGGGATTGCCATGAGTTAGAGTTGACTTGATGTCAACTAACAACAATAAGAAGGACTTTATCTGTCCTATTTATTTTAATATCCAAAATCCTTAGAGCAAATTTGACAAAATAAAATGAAAATCAAGTACCTTAAGAAAAAAAAAAAAGGAAAGAAAGAAAAGCAAGTTACATTTATATGGCATGGCAAAGACAAGCAGTGAACCTTCATTGACTTGCCTCAGGACTGTGTTAATTCTTCTTACTCCCTGGAAACATTGATTGTTTTCCTCAGAATATCACACTGGACTATTGTATTGCTGACATCTTGCTCACAGGACTTGGTGATCTGTGAGTGGCAAATACCTAGCTGACCTACTAAGACACATACATGTCAGAGAGTGGAAAATAACCCCCTTGATGACTTAGAAACTTGCCACGTCAGTGAAGTTTTTAGGTGACCAGTGCTTAGAGCAAGTCAGGATATGCTCTGTGAGGTAAAGGATAAATGATTTCAACCATGTCACCAACCACCAAGAAAGGAATACTACCATTGTGCCTCACTGGATTTGGGAGGCAGAATAACCACACTTGAAAATATAACTGATTCATTTATCAGGTGTCTTAGGCTGGGTTCTCTAGAGAAAGCATATAAATATATATAGAGAGAGATTTGTATCAAGAAAACTGCTCACATGATTGTAGAGGTTGGAAAGTCCCAAGTCCATGGATCAGGATAGAGGCCTTTCCCAATTCATGGAGCTGCAGAAGCTAGTGAACCCAAGATCAGCAGGTCGGAAAGCAGGGCTCCTGCTCACAGGCTGTGAAGATTGAGGAATCCCGAGGTAGGCAGACAAGGCTGCAAGGTTTTTCCTGATTCACATAGCTGCAGGGGCTGGGGAACCTAAGATCAGCAGGTTGGGGAGCAGGACTCTTGCTTGCAAGCTGTGAAGATCAACAAATCTCAAGATGGACAGGTAAGCTTCTAGCTCAAGTCCCAAGAACCAGAGGTCAGACAAGAGACAGCTGCAGGATCCAGAACAAGCCAACAATCTTGGCAAGGCAAGCAGGAAGGAACTAAGTGGCAAAAAGTGGACAGATGAAGGCTGCGGGGTGGGGAGGCGGTGAGCTACCACAGGCCCCATCCCCGCTGGTACCACTCAGCAGATATCATCAAGGGGGTAATTACACATCAAATTTCAACACGGAAGTGTTCACATTATAAAACTGCCAAAACACTGAAAATCATGGCCCAGTCAAGTTGACACACAATCTTAACCATCACATCAGGTGACCTAGAAGTTGGGAGTGGGGCTCAGGCCAAAAGAGGGCTCTATAACAGGTTCAGACTGTGGTCGAAGCAGTTCTAGAAAGTTGCAACACATTCTATCAGATGATGCTAAGACTACCTGTGGTAGATGAGGGTACTGTACAGAAAACACCAAAAGGAGAGTCACAGCATAGATCCTTAGGGTTCTTGAGCAAGGCCATGCCATTCACAACAGAAAACTACTCTCCTGGGGAGCCCATTCAGCCACCTGGATATTTATTGGTCCCATTTCATTTGCTGCCTTCCATTATAAACAAGAAAACAATTTATCTGTACTAAAATGAATGCCTCAAACCAGGGTATGCATTTTCCAACAAAGGGGAAGTAATAAGGGTCTTGTGACCAGAGGATTTATTGGTTTTACCATATACCCAGTCACCCCAAAATAGCCACTCTAATAGAACAGTAGAATGGCCTGTTGAAAGCTCAACTAGGTTGTTGGCTAGGGGCCAACACCTTGCAGTGCTGGAGCTTTGCACTTCAGAAAGAGATATACATGTACTGTGGAAACACATAACACTGTGTCTCCCATAGCTAAAGAAGATAGGTCCAGGAACCAAGGGTTAGAAGTTGTAGTGGATCCTTTTATTATCATACTTGGGGACTCACTGTGGAATGTGTGTTTTCTGTCTCCCCTGCCACTGGCTTTCTCAGGCCTGAATATTTCTGCCAAAGACACCATAAGACTCAGCTAAAAACTGGAAGCTTCTAATACCATCTGATAACTTCAAACTCCTCATGCCTCATGACTAGCAGGCAAAGAAATATGTGAGGTAATCAACCATGATAACTATGAGGAGCTAGGGCGGCTACTAAACATTGGGGGCAGAGAAGAATTTATCAAGGACCTGGGGTTCACTGGGGCTTCCCACTTCTAGGTTGGATAATCTGGCCCTTTTGGGAATAGCTTGGGTTTTCAGTTCCCATGCCCTGCCATGTAACAGTTCATCCAATTTTAGAAGTGTTAGGAAACCCAGAAATTCCAGGCATGTGCCTGGTCAGCCTGTCTGTGCATCATAAACCAAGGCTCTGTCCTATAGGGTCGCAAAGAGTTGGAATCCACTCGATGGCAAGGGCGAGGGGTAGGAAGGGGGAGGTGAGGATAGTTAACCTTCCCAGGAAAGTAATTAGTCAGCCCCGGCAGTAGACTCAAGCAGGCCCAAATGGACATAGTGGCTGAACTGGCTAAGAGTCCAAGGAACAATAGCACTGAGAGAATCTGAAGAGCACCATGTTGTTTTTGTTATTGGGTGCCATCGAGTAGATTACAACTCATAGCAAACCCGTGTGACAGAGTACAACTGCTCCATAGGGTTTTCATGACTGTGAACTTTATGGAAGCAGGTCACCAGGTCTTTCTCCTGTGAGGCTGCTGAGTGGGTTTAAATCACCAGCTTTTTGCTAGCAGCCAAGCGCTTAACCATTGCACCACCATGGCTTCTTGAAGAGCAACATATGTTTCACCCTCTGCATCACTCAGATGCACACATCGGATCCTCCCACGTTCTCTTTATCTTGTACTACTACAAAAAAAAAAACAAAAACTTGTCACAGTCAAGTCAATTCTGACTCAGAGAGAATAGAGAATAGAGTGGAACATAGGGTTCCTAAGGAGCGGCTGGTGAATTTGCACTGCTGACTTTTGGATTCTTAACCTATGTGCCACACATGGGGACTAAATTTTTTATAAGAAAATGTTCTCACTTTTTCCCCAAAGAGAGAGGTGCAAGTCCAATCGGTCACAATATTGCCTTCAGGATTTTGGCCGATGACAATCTCTTTTAAGCCTTTAGCTAAGATACTGTTACCCGATTAGGGTCCGTGCCCTGGAGCAGTCGAGCCAGTGGAACATATTCCAAGTCAGAAAGAGTGAGAAAGTTTATTAAGGAGATGTATACATCACTGGGGGCCCAGCAGCAACATGGCTGTCTCTGTGGAGTCCCAAAGAACAATTTTACATTAGAGCTTATAAAGAATTTTACAAGGGTTAGCAGTGTCTTTGTAGTTACTTGGCGAGAGGTATGCTCAAGAGGAGTTATTCTTTACAGGACAGTGACAAAAGATACCTGCCAGACGTCTATTTACTACGCTAAACATATACATATCAGATACCTGGACTCCAATTGTCCTGTGGGGGTCATATGCCACAGGCAGTTGGACAAAACAGATGGTTATTTGTATCAGTTTAGAATGAAGTCATTAACATTTGGTCAAAACAACGTCATTAACAGAGGTATGCGAAGGAGGGGGCAGGTATAGGAAGGAGAAAAACAGGTTTATAATGGCATTAGTTATGTCAAGCTTTCAGTTGCCCATTTTGCAAAAGGAGAAAACATGCTGGGGGTATTGGGGTCTCAATACTTAGTGAATCGGCCCTTAGGCTGTAAGCAATATCCATTATATCCTTCTTCCACGCATGTCAGGTTTCCCTTACTTATAGTCCTCTGGCTGGTCTGGGTTGCTTGCCTGATAGGGTAACCCAGACTTTTATCCTCAAGTCCCTTGCTGCTCTGCTCTTGTTGGATTAATTATCTCTTGTTGAAGGATTAGAGATTTACTTCCAACCATTTTCCTTCTTGGTCTAACTATATTTGGTTGTATGAAAAAAGTCTAAGAATGTCTCAGCAAATGTAAATACAGAATTTCTCAAGCTTTGTAGTCATAATTTAGCCTAGCCTGTCGTTTAATTTTTTTTTTTTTTGTTAGGTGCCATCGAGTCAGTTCCGACTCATAGTGACCCTACGCAGAACAGAATGAAACACTGCCCGGTCCTGAGCCATCCTTACAATCATTGTTATGCTTGAGCTCATTGTTGCAGCCACTGTGTCAATCCACCTCATTGAGGGTCTTCCTCTTTTCCGCTGACCCTGTACTCTGCCAAGCATGGTGTCCTTCTCCAGGGACTCATCCCTCCTGACAACATGTCCAAAGTATGTAAGATGCAGTCTCGCCGTCCTTGCCTCTAAGGAGCATTCTGGCTGCACTTCTAAGACAGATTTGTTCATTCTTTTGCCAGTCCATAGTATATTCAATATTCTTTGCCAACACCACAATTCAAAGGTGTCAATTCTTCTTCAGTCTTCCTTATTCATTGTCCAGCTTTCACATGCATATGATGTGATTGAAAATACCATGGCTTGGGACAGGTATGTTATCTACCATAAGCCAAATATGGATTATTTTTTGCACGCTCAAAGGAAGAAGCAGTGATTTATGGATGGGGAGATGAAGAAAGATTTCATAAAGAAGGTGGCATCAGAGATTGGCTTTAATGAATGGACGGAATTACAACAGGTGAAGCTGGAGAATGGCATTTCCAGAAATCGGTATAGCACAGGCAAAGACAGGATAATTCCATATTGCATTGAATTCCAGACTGATTTTTCACTTGACCTATTAAGCAACTGAAAGCCACGTGAAGGCTGTTAAGTAGGGAGGATTATAAATTGAAAGACACCTATCTTGCTATGGCTATTGATAAAAATACATAAAATTATGATGATTCTTAAATGTAATTCTATCAAAGAGTACATGAGCAAGCTTTGGGTAATTATAGGCTTCAAAAGAAATTGCTGAAGTAGGGAGCCCACAGACACATTAGAAAATAAAACATAAAAATTATCTTCACAGGCATTGGAGCCCGAATGCCTGGTTCAAATCTTGTCTTTGTAATTGACTATGTGACCTTGATCAAGTAACTTACCTTATCCCAGACTCAATTTTATTATCTGTAAACTGAGAATAGTACTCCCTACCTCATAGAGCTAAATAGGGTAGTCATGTAAAGCACTTGGAATAGTTCCTAGCGCGTAGTAAGTGTTCACTAAACGTTAGCTATCACTATAGAAAAGTTGTACAGATTTCTTTAGACTGTGTGTGTCATGCACAGATAGATTTTTGAGTCACAATTATATCCACAAATAGGAACAATACGCATATGTACACATTTTCAAATAATCACTTTACTTCATAAGTACACTCAAGACCCAACAATTACATTTTTATTGTAAATATTCTGTAAGAAGAGGATAACATTTTAAAGATGGAGGCATTTTCATGGAGATCAACTTCACCTCCGGAGATCAGATTTTATCTCAGAGCAAGGACACATAGTTGTAATTATCCGCTGATGACGTTTCTCAGGGTAACTATCCACTTCCCAGTGTTCCTAAGTATTTACGTGAGAAAACACCAGAAACAACAAGATACATAACCAAAATTCTCAAGAAAGAGTCACGACATCATTCTCATCCTATCGGGTGTTGCTAGATAGCTACACAGCCTTGAAAGCTGTTGCTTATTTACTGTCTAAGGGCAGTATTAATTTATGTAAACATCTTATTTTATTGATGACACTCATGACAATGGATTAAAACATTTAATTTTTTTTGAAATAGGTAATACATGCCCATGGCACAAAATCCAAAAAGTATAAAAGCATACAGTCAAGAGTTAAGTCTCCCTCCTACTCATGTTTTCCAGGAACCATGTTGTCCTCCCCTCACAGTTTTTTCTTTATCCTTCCAGAAGTATCACATGCATGCCTAAGTAGCTCATGTGTATAAATATTCCTAATCTTTTTTCATACAAAACTAATAGCAACAACAATAAAAATCCCCCACACTGTTCTTAATCTTGGTTTTCTTATTTAATAATATATCTTAGAGTCCTTTCCATATCAGTGCTTACAGAGCTGCCTCATTCTCTTTAAATTGTGTTATTTCATTTTACAGATATATCATAATTTATTTAATGTCCTTATTGAAGGGTGTTTAAGTCAGTGGTTCTCAATCAGGAATGATTTGTCCCTGCCTCAGGACATTTGACATTGTCTAGAGACATTTTTATTGTCATGACTTGGGTGGAGGCCATGGTTGCTGCTAAACATTCTTAAAAAATACAGGACAGGCTCTGTTATGGATTGAATTATGGCCCCCCAAAATGTGTGTCAACTTAGTTAGGCCATAATTCCCAGCATTGTGTGATTGTCCACCATTTTGTCATCTGATGTGATTTTCCTTCATGTTTTTTTTTCTGGTTTTTTTTATGATGTTAATGAGGCAGGGTTAGAGGCAGTTATGTTAATGAGGCAGGACTCAATCTACAAGATTAAGTTTTGTCTTGAGACAATCTCTTTTGAGATATAAAAGAGAGAGGCGAGCAGAGAGACAAGGGGACCTCCTACCACCAAGAAAGCAGAGCTGGGAGCGGAACATGTCCTTTGGACCTGGGGTCCCTGTACTGAGATGTTCCTAAACCAGGAGAAGATTGATGACAAGGACCTTTCTCTGGAACCGACAGAGAAAGCAAGCTTACCCCTGGAGCTGGCGCCCTGAATTCAGACTTATGGCCTCCTAAACTGTGAGAGAAAAAATTTGTTTGTTAAAGCCATCCACCTGTGGTATTTCTGTTATAGCAGCACTAGATAACTAAGACAGGTCCCACAACAAAGATTTATCTCATCTAAAATGTCAATATTGCTGAGATTGTAAAAACTGATTATGGTTATTTCCAATATTTTGTGATTATGAGCAATTTTAAAATACATTTTTGTATAATCATTTAGATAATTTCAGGCATACCTTGAATAAATTTCTAGAAGAGGAATTGGTGGATCAAAGATAAGTGTATTTTATTACTGCCAATTGTCTTCATAGAAGTTGTTTCAGTGTACACAACCACCATTAATGTTATACCTCCACACTTTCACCAACAAAGTGTGTTATCAATGTTTTCATCTTTGTACATCTTATAAATGAGGGACGATATTTGGTGGCTTGAATTTGTATTTCTTCTATTTTAAAAGTTGAGAATTGTTGTCCGGTTAGGGTTTGTGCCCTGGAGCAGTCAAGCCAATGAAACATGCTCCAAGTTAGAAGGAGTGAGAAAGTTTATTTAGGAGGTGTCCACTAGCAGAGAATCCGACAGCAACACAGGCTGTCTCTATGGAGTCCCAAAAGGTATTTTTACATTAGAGCTTATATATGATTTTTACAAAGGTTAAAAGTGTCTTTGTGACCTGCAGATGGCATGGCCAGATGAGTTACTTATTACAAGGTAATAACAAGAGACTATAAGAGATACATGCTGGACATCTCCTTATCAGGCTAAAGATATACATGCCAGACATCTGGGCTGTAATTTTCCTGCAGGGGGTCATAAGACAGAGCAAAACAAAATCATTATCAAAGGTATGCAAAAAGCAGGAGGCAGGCAAAAAAAAAAGGAAAAAACTTGTAGGTTCATCATGGTCTTAGTTATGTCAAGCTCTCAGTCGCCCATTTTGAAAAGGAGAAAACATGCTGGGAAGTAGTAGGGTCACAAGAATTACTTCATATATTTAAAAGCCATGAAAATGTTTTTCAATGAATTACTAGCAACTACTGTTATTTTTTCTTATTGATTTGTTGTTTTCTAAGAAAATAAATGCTTTGTAATATGAATTGCGTATAGTTTTCTCAGTTTGATGTTCTTTTTTTTATTTTATGCTTAATTTTATGCGTAATTTAAAGATATTTGTCAAGTTGATGTTATTGGATTTCTTGTCACATTTTGAAAGTCTTTTCAAATCTGAGATTACTTTTTAAAATCTTCTATTGTCCTTAGTGCATTTTTTTTTTTTTAATTTAAACTTCTGGCATATCTAAAATTTATTTAGTGTAAGGAGTCATGTAGGGCTCTAACTTTAATACTTTCCAAAAGCTTGGCCATTATTACAAAACTACTAATGGAATAATTCATCATTCCTCCGCTGATTTGAAAGGCTACTTATATTAAACTCCCATTTATGATTGGATTTTCTTTTTTTTTTACTTTTTATATCATTAATCTGTTGGTCTACTTATGAACTAATATTTTACTATATTAATCAATGTAGCTTTATAATATGTTGCTATTTGGTAGGGCTTTTTTATTCTTCTTTCTTAAAAATTTTCCTGAATAGTTTTCCTTTTTTATATGATTTTTGAATACCTACTGGTATTTTTACTGAGTCATGTAAAATTTATGGATTAATTCAAAGAGAATTTTCGTTATTGTAATGTTGAATCTTCGTGTCTAAGAAAAGGTAATACTTTTCCATTTGTTCAAGTCTAATTTGTGTCTCTTGGTAGTATTTTAGAGTTTTCTTTATAATTGGCATATTTTTAATAACTGACACTCCAAAAAGAAAAGAGGCCCTGATTTGTAGTGTTACGCTCATTTTCTCTCCTAAACCAAAACAACAACAACAACAACAAACCCAGTGCCGTCGAGTCGATTCCGACTCATAGCGACCCCATAGGACAGAGAAGAACTGCCCCATGGAGCTTCCACGGAGCGCCTGGCGGATTCAAACTGCTGTCCCTTTGGTTAGTAGCCATAGCACTTAACCACTATGCCACCAGGGTTTCTTCTCTCCTACCATAGCCTAATTCACACTACAAGCTCAGAATTCCTGATAATTTAACAAGTGGATCTTATGAAGGTCCGTGAACTGGCTCTGGCATACCACTTGTTAAGTTTATTTCCAGGTATTTGATCTGTCTATTGTGCTTGTAAATGTTGTTTTTTTAATCTGTAAGTTATTCTAATTGATTGTGTTTTTACATATTGAAGGCTATTGATTTCCATACCCAATTTCAAAACTGCTTTTTTCTCTTATTATTTATAGCAATTTTCAGTTCATTATTTTGGAATTTTTAAGCACACAGTAATATAATCTTTACATATTGATCATTTTAACCCTATTTTCAATTTTTATACTCTTTAGTCCTCCTTTTATATTTGCACTAGCACGTACCACCAAAATCGCAGTTACCGTCTTGTCAATTCAGACTCATGGCAACCCCATCTGTATCAGAGTAGAACTATTCTCCACAAGGTTTTCAATGGCTGGTTTTTTAGAAGCAATCTCCAGGCCTTTCTTCCAAGGTGCGTCTGGATGGACTTAAACCTACAATCTTTTCAATTAGAAGTTGAGTACCTTAACTGTTTGTAACACCTAGGATTTACCACCAGAATAATAATAAATAGCAGTGATAGTAGTGGATTTCTTTGTACTGTTTCTGACTTTGATGGAGATCTTCTCATCATTTGGATGTTGGGATATTCGTGTATGTGTGTGTGTGTATGCTGACATTCACATAAGGATATACATAGAGACATACCTTGTTTTATTGCACATCACTTTATTGTACTTCACAGATACTGCATTTCTTACAAATTGAAGGTTTGTGGCAACCCTGCATCGAGCAAGTCTATCGGCGGCATTTTTCCAATAGCATGTGCTCACTTCGTGTCTCTGTGTCACATTTTGGTAATTCTTGTGATATTTCAAGCTTTATTATTAGTATTATATCTGTTATGGTGATCAGTGATCTTTGATGTCACTATTGTAGTTGTTTTGGGGCACCACCAACTGTGCGCATATAAGACAACAAACTTAATCGATGAATGTTGTGTGTTCTGACTTCTCCACCGATCGGCTGTTTCCTAATCTTGCTTCCTTTTTTCAGGCCTCCCTGTTCCCTGACACATGACAGTATTGAAATTAGGCCAATTAATTTTTTTTTTTATAATGACCTCTAAGTGTTCAAGTGAAAGGAAGAGCTGCACGCCTCTCACTTTAAATCAAAAGTTAGAAATGATTAACCTTAGTGAAGAAGGCATGTCGGAAGTCCAGATAGGCCTCTTGCATCAAACAGTTAGCCAAATTGTAAATCCAAAGGAAAAGTTCTTGAAGGAAAATAAAAGTGCTACTGCAGTGAACACACGAATGGTAAGAAAACGAAATTGCCTTATTGATGATATACAGGAAGTTTTAGTCGTCTTGATAGAAGAACAAACCAGTCAGGACATTCCTTTAAGCCAAAACCTAATCTAGAGCAAAGCCCTAACTCTTTTCAGTTCTATGGATACTGGGAGAGGTGAGGAAGCTGCAGAAGAAAAGTCTGAAGCTAGCAGAGGTTTGTCCACGGGGCTTAAGGAAAGAAGCTGTCTATATAACATAAAAGTGCAAGGTGAGACAGCAAGTGTTGATGTAGAAGCTGCAGCAACTTTTCCAGAAGGTCCAGCAAAGGTAATGGATGAAGGCGGCTACACTATTCAACAGACTTTCAGCGTAGATGAAACAGCCTTACACTGGAAGAAGATGCCATCTAGGGCTTTCATAGCTAGAGAGGAAAAGTCAATGCCTGGCTTCAAAGCTTCAAAGGACAGGCTGACTCTCTTGTTCAACTTAAAGTTGAAGCCAGTGCTCATTTACCATTCTGAAATCCTAGGGCCTTTAACAATTACGCTAAATCTACTCTGTGCACTATAAATGAAACATCAAAGCTGGGATGACAGCATATCTGTTTAAACATAGTTTACTGAAAATTATAAGCCCACTGTTAAGATCTAATGCTTAGAAAAAAAAAATTCCTTTCAAAATATTACTGCTCATTGACAAATGCACCTGGCCACCCAAGAGCTCTGATGGAGATGTACAAGGAGATTAATGTTGTTTTCATGCCTGCTAACACAACATCCATTCTGCAGCCCATGGATCTAGGAGTAATTTCAACTTCCAAGTCTTGTTATTTTAGAAATACATTTCATAAGGCTATAGCTGCCACACATAGTGATTCCTCTGATGGATCTGGGCAAAGTCAATGGAAAATCCTCTGGAAAGGATTCACCATTCTAGATGCCATTAAAAACGTTCGTAGTTCATGGGAGGAGGTCAAAATATCAAAATTAACAGGAGTTCGGAAGAAGATGATTCCAACCCTCATGGATGAGTTTGAGGAGCCCAAGACTTCAGTGGAGGAAGTAACTGCAGATGTTGTATAAATAGCAAGAGAACTAGAATTAGAAGTGACTGAATTGCTGCAATCCCATGATAAAATTTAACGAATGAGGAGTTACTTCTTATGGATGAGCAAAGAAAGCAGTTTCCTGAGGTTGAATCTACTCCCGGTGAAGATGCTATGAACATTGTTGAAATGACAACAAAGGATTTAGAATATTACATAAACTTAGTTGATAAAGCAGTGGCAGGGTTTGAGAGGATTGACTCCAATTTTGAAAAAAGTTCTACTGTGGGTAAGATGCTATCAAACAGCATTGCATGCTACAGAGAAGTCTTTCACTAAAGGAAGAGTCAATCTATGTGGCAAACTTCATTGTTGTCTTATTCTAAGAAATTGCCACAACCACCCAACCTTCAGCCACCACCACCCTAATCAGTTAGTAGCCATCAATATCAAGACAAGACCCTCCACCAGCAAAAAGATTACCACTCACTGAAGGCTCAAATGATAGTATTTTTTAGCAATATGGTATTTTTTTAGTTAAGGTATATACATTATTTTTTAGATATAATGCTATTGCACACTTAATAGACGAAAGTGTAGTGTAACATAACTTTCATATGCACTGAGAAACCAAAAAATTTGTGTGACTCACTTTATTGTGGTAGTCCGGAATCAAACCCGCAATATCTCCTAAGTATGCCTGTATATGTCTGTGTGTATATACTAATATATAAGAGTTTCTAGTAGGAGCCCTGGTGGCACAATGGTTAAGTGCTCTGCTGTTAACCAAAAGGCTGGTGGTAGCTCAAATCCACCTAGCTGCTCCACAGGAGAAAGACCTGGCTATCTTCTCCTGAAAAGATTACAGTCTAGAAAACCCTCTGGGGCTACCACACGGGGTCTCTGAGTTGAAATCGACTTGATGGCACCTAACAGCAACAACATTACTAATAATTGTTGACTCATATTGAATGCCTTTGTAACATACAACATACTTGAAGATTATCATATTGATCCATTAATATGTTGGATGTAATATTAATAGATTCCCTAATATTGAACTATTCTTGCATTTCTGGGATAAACTCTACTTGCTCATATTGTGTATTTTTTTTTTTTACATACTGTTGGACTCTGTTTATAAATATTTTATTTAAGATTTTTACATTAATATTCATATGTGAGAATGATTAATAGTTTTCTTTTTGTTCATTATTTGTCTGATACATGTACATATCCAACAAATATATGTATACATATACATCAGACACACACACACACACACACACATACATATACATACATAGAAAAAAATATATATAGACATGCACAGAAAATGTCACTGAAGTTTGCAATGGGGAATTTTTTTTCAGGTTGGACTATTTAGAGGATATTATTCTTCCCACTGTGAAATTTCAAAATGACCCACAGCAGAAAATGGACTGAACTGGAGAAAATTCAGCCAGCAGCACAATGCATCTCTTTCTGGGGTTAGCCATTAAAGGGGGCAGACAGAAGTTTATAAAGCGTACTGGAGGGAACCAAGGCCCCTGTTCTCTGGGGCTGATCAAGGGGGCCTTGAGGTAAGAAGCAGTGGTCCCAATTTGGCGTATTTTACTATGAATACTATATGGAGCATATAGGCAAGGACTAAGGCTGAGAAAAAGTTTTCATGTTAAGAGATGACCTTGCCTACCTGCTGTAGTCAAGATTCTAGTAAATATCAGAAAAACGGCAAATATTTCCTATTATTTAATTTTGTCATTGCAAGATTAGTTGTTGCCCTCAGCATTCCAGATTTTATATGTGGACTTTCAGTTTATAATCTTACCGGTCCATTTACTCATCCATTTATTCACTTTTCAAACATTTTCTGTGCTAGTGGTGGTGGATACAAAGATGAACAGCAGAGCAGAATTTTCATCTAAATCAACTCCTTTTACAGCATATGGACTTCTAGATTTGGAAAGAATCTTCATTCTCCAAGCCAGCCTCCTTGGGAACAATACAGTATGCCTGCATTTTAGCAGACCAATCCATTACTAAACATAACGTTAAGAGTAGGAACATCCTGTCCCCAACCAACACCTACTGTCATCCTGGACACAGTAGGCCCTCAATGATTATTTGTTATAGGTAAACAATGGTGTATTATGGTATGAATCAACTACATTAATTTTAATAATAAGAAATTGCTATCTAGGGAGTGTTGCTATGATAAATCATAGTTATATTAGCCAAAAGCAAAGCATACATCTAAAAAGCTAAGGAGGTAATCATTCATCCGTGTAAGTGTCAGGGGGAACATTATCCACTTATTAGCAAATTACTCACTTGTCATGTTCAAGGAAACCAAATATTTTCTCATTTTCTTAGAGGTTGGACAATAAACTTCCTCCCACAAATGTTTTGGATCTGTAAAAATACTCATTAGTTCAAAGTGCCAGAATTCTCTGTAAACCAATTCAAATAGCCTATTGGCAAGGTCATAGAACACATTTACTTACTCGAATGCCCTAGATGCTAATGTCGGCTGGCGATGGCACTGCTAAAGCCCCTGGCACAGAACTCCTAATTAGAAGATTCCATCTAAAACAAAATTAATGAATACATTGTTTTGCATATTCAACTTTATTGAAACATTTTGGTTTTTAACTTTGAAATAAGCTGTTCTTGGTTGCAAGAGACAGAAAAAGGGGAAATGAAATACAATAAGGAGAGAAGTGGCTATTGAAATGATATAAAGAAGACTCAAGGAAATGAGAGAAAGTTGGGCTTCATGAAAATGGTAATTAAAATCTGGGAAGTCAGGAACCAAGTCCTACTGGTCTTCTTCTTGCCTGGGCTGGAGGTGAGGAGTGGTTGACAGAGAGAGTGGCAAGAGGGAGCCTGCGCTTTTAGCTGTCACCCATATACGATGATGATCCAAGCTCTTAAAAGTAAAATTCCCTTTTAATACAATAGCCTATATATCTCAGAAAACAGGAGCTATGTGTTTAATTCAGGTTTCCCTTAATCCTCTGTCCTATCATTGTTTATTCATTTTCAATAAATACTTATTTGGGATCTGCTATGAACCAGATGCTGCACTGTGAAAAAAAGATTTTTTATCTTCTTTTTTGCTCAGTAGGAGATAGTGTTCTCAGCCTGATAGAGTAAGTTGTCTTTTAACGTCAAATGAAAGAAATACAAGGAAATAATTGCATCCGAGAAATGCCTTCCTTCATCCTAAGTATGTTGATATGTCATTAGACAGTGACCTAAATTGTAGAAGAAAAGACTTGGAATCTAAGGAAATCAGCCCTAGACACCAGGCTGAGTCTTCAATGCACTAACATGTAAATTTAGGCAGATAGGTTAATCACTCTCCTCAGTTTTCTCATGTCTACATTGGGGAAATAATGTCTATTGTGCACGCCTCACAGAGGGTTCTTGCAAAGCATAAAAGTTTAGATCTTCTGTATATGCAATGATACGAGATTTATTTCTGTTGCAAGATTGTGTCTCAAAAAGAAACTATGCAAAGCAGTTTGGGGTTTGAAGGAAACTCTATGTCTGGCCCCACCCCAACCCCATCTTACCATTAATCGCTTTTAAAACATAATTGGAAATCTTTTTTTTTAAATCATGTATTTTGGTTTAAGGCTTCTAATGTCCAATACAGTGAAGTTATAAATACACACACTAATCAATTTCTGAAATCACTGAGAAAGAGAAAGAAAGGGAAAAAACACACACAAGAATGACTTAAATGGATGTAAAATTACCTCAATTTTCCACATTTTCAAAAACTGTGTAGATTAGTGTAAGTAAGATTGCCTGGGGCAACATATTATTATTTCCTTGAGGTTAATTCTCTGCCCTGTTCAGCATTTTTGCAACAAAATCAGAGAAGCACTCTGCTCATTGATCGTATGAGAAACTCTTATCATTTTCAAGGCCAGACAAAAGAAAATGGATTTCCATTGAGGCCAAAAACGTTTAAGTGAGACCTACAAAAGAATCTCTAAAAAAAAAAAAACTTATTTATTCCAAGTGCCAGAATTTTCTGGAAATCTCATACTGAGTTACAGAACTGGTTCCAAGAATTAGCCTGACTTGCTTTTTTATCAGACAAATCAGGATGTTCCATCTCCCTGTTCCTGTTCTCTCTGCCTGCAGCCTCAATACCTGTCTTCCTCTTGCCCTTTACTGCCTGAAGAAAGCTACCCCACACTACCCAGCCAGGGTCAGTCCTCTTCTATGCCCTCTCAGTGCCCCCTAGTAGCATCATTTATCAAAATTGTAATGTCTTGTTAACTGGCAGCCCTCTCATCCTCCACTGCAGAGCTAGTAGCTCCCCGAGGGCAAAGACTTGTCCAGTGCTGGTGGAACAGGCTGCTCAGCCGTATGTTGAACAATACTTGAGCCCTTTTTCCCCTTCCCTAGCCTTTCCCTGTCTCCAAGTATGATTTTGCTGTTAGCTCCTCTAAAAGTTAAAAGTTAACCAATGTTTCCCCTAGGACTGTGGAAAAACAAGTGAAATCGACCTAAGCTTGTCAAACAGGACACCCTCAGTCAGTCACCCCCTGGGCTGATGGGATAATGGCAGGAAAAGATCAACATGTTTGAGACGTGACCCCCCAAACCACACAGAAGGAGAACGGACATTCCACAAGTTCCTAAAATCCATGTCCCCTTCTCCCTATAAAACTCCAGTTGGCCTCCAGTTCAAGGAGACAGATAGGTTTAAGAGGAGATCGTTCCCCTCTGTCTCCTGTATATTGATATATAATAAAGCTCTTGCTACCCATCTCATCCTTGTCTCGAGAATTGGCTGTTTGCAACAGGTGGCTCTAACTCACGAAATTGTGGTTACACTGGTACAACATAAACACACACTTGTGTGGGAAACACTTCTGAAGGAAAAGGCAGTGCCAGCTGAGTGTGGGGGATTGTGCACAGAATATTTTTTATGATTCTTTTCCCTTTGAAAAAGGGGAATTAAATGTGCACCTACTGTGTTTAAGTTTAGGTATCGTGTTTTGGTTTAAAGTATACAATAAATGAAAGACAACTGTCCAGAAAAAAAATTTTTTAATCCTGTGGCAATATATCTAGCCTAGTGGTAGTTAAGGCTGGCTCTAAAGGTAAACTCCTTGAATTTGAATCTCATCTCCACCACTTTTTAGATTTGTGAATTTCAGTAAATTACTTAACTTCTCTGTGAGTCTTCATCTGTAAGTTGAGGAAATAATTGCACCCTTTCCACTCTCTGGACAAAGGGATCTTCCTAAAATACAAATCTGATCCTGTCTCTTCCTTCAAACCAAGTGAGTTCCTCCCCAAGGCAAAAGGGCCCTTTCTGAACTGTTTCCTGGGCCTTCCTAGCTTTATTTCCTGCCTCTCCTCCCACACTCGGTGTTGTAGTTACCCCAAATTGATTATGCTTTTCCAAATATCCATTCATTCAAGAAACACAGGCCAGGCCCTGCTGGGACATTTAGCAGTGCCAGCACATGGCATAGTGCTAGGCCATGTGGTAGGGCGTTAAGATTATTACATACATGCACAGATCCTTGCTGCGTGAAGCCTTGCGCTTGTAATGAACCAAAGATAAAAAGCATAAAAGAAGTAAATATACAGTGTGTCATATGTGGATAAGAGTAGGAATAAAGTAGGAAAAGGGGAAGAGAGAGGATTGGCGTGGAGGGGAGGGGCCTGACAAGGTGAAATTTGAGCAGAGATCTGAAGCAGAGGAGAATGGGAGCCAGGCTGATGTCTGGGAGAAGAGGCTTCCATGCAGAAGGAACAGTGAGTGCAAGGTCCTAAGGAGGATGGTGCCTGGTGACGTTGAGGATGAGAAAAGAGGCTGGCTGGGCCGTGGGGAGCTAAGGGACAAATGGGAGGAGATGAGGTCAGGAAGGCAAGAAAGGTAACGCTGGACCTCATAAGGGCTTTGGATTTTGTTTTGAGTGAGATGGGAAACAATGGGCAGGTTTTGAGTGAGGAGCAGCATCATCTGATCTGGGTTTTACCGTGTTCCTGTAACCTGTTACCTAAAGTTGGTGGTTCAAATCCATCCTGCTGTGCCACAGGAGAAAGGTCTGGTGATCTGCTTCCATAAACATAAATGCCAAAAAAAACCCTATGGGACAGTTCTAGTGTGTAACACATGGGGTCACCATGAGTCAGAACCAACTGGACAGCAACAGGTTTCAGGTCCCAACCTAGTCAGACCTTTAAATCAGAGTTTCCAGTGCTAGACCTAGGGAGCTAGACTTTTTAAAAACTCCCCAAGTGATTCTAATGTGTAGCCAGGGTTGAGAGCCACAGAAAAAAAGACGGAAAACAATGCTCAGAACTTTTCTACCTGGGAGCCTAGAGAGAGGCTGAGTTGAGCCGTTACACCGGCTCGGACTCTTTTCCCTGAAGAGCTTTCAGAATAATGTTTTTATTGCCAGGTTGTTTCAGTTAACTTTGCAAATAGCCAGTGGCTCTTTTGCCAGAATGGTCATCAGTTAATGGCAGGTGAGCATTGAGAGGGCCAAGTCCATTGCCTCAAATCTCCCAGGGATAAGGTGGTAATTAATTTTTTTTAAAAGTGCAGGCTGGAAAAAATGTTTTTGTGAAATCCTGAAATTAAAGCAGGTGAATGAATATATTTCTCCCTTATCTACATTACAGCTTATCTATGAGGCCTCTGCCCTGTGATTCTTTAAGTAGATAGTCCTCTCTTCTCAAAATGTAAGGTGTATTTCTGGAATGCCGCACACAGAAATTTAAGATTTATCAGTGTTTCTCAAACTCAGATTTAAGGGATTCCTGCAGCAGGGTTACCAGGTGCTTCACAAAATGAAGATTCTTGGCTTACCATGAGTTTGGAATCAATGACAACTGGTGGTGTCCCTGGTTGGTACAAACCATTAAGCACTCATCTACTAACTGAAAGGTTAGCAGATCAAACCCACCCAAAGGCACCTCAGAAGAAAAGCCTGGAGATCTGTTTCCGAAAAGTCACAGCCTTGAAAACCCTATGGAGCAGTTCTATTCTGCATATATGGGAGGGCTGTGAGTTAGAATTGACTGTGTGTCAAATGGTTTATTTTTGTTTGGTTTTGGCCTCAGATTACTGAATAAAATCTCTAGGGTTAGGGTCAAGAAATCTGCATTTAATGCCTTTGACTTATTTTACAGGTTGCTGATAAAAAAAAAAAAAAGGAGCCTAGCACAACATACGGAAAGATCTTGGGGGAGGGACTTGATTGGCAAACAAACATAGAGGCCCAAGCTGTGCATAAAAATACGGTAATCATGTGACCTCAGGATGTTTTTTAAACCCCTCAGTGAATTGGCCTTGTTTTCTATGATGCAGGATGCATCAGGAGAAGGTCTCTCTTCCTTAAACTACAAAGAAAAGTGCATGCAAACAGCATCCCTTTGCTTTCAAGCTCCTGCATCGTAAGGCCCCTGGCAGCTCAGCACAGGCAGCAGCCCAGAGGCAGACTCACGGAGATCAATACCTGAAATCAGGCTCCTCCTGCTCCGATAGTTTGATAATTTGTCATTTTAATAGTCAACAGCCTTTTGTTCCAGAGAGTGCTAGCGTTCCACAGAGGAGTGAGGCTCTGTGCTCCATAACTTACTATCACTTCGTTTCTAGTAATTTGTGTTTAGCTTAGGGGAGACCTGCAGGTATTCTCCTGGAAAGGCTCCAGAAATCAATACAGCCAAAAGACAGCGGTAAATAACATCATTTAAGAAGGGCCAACTTGATAGAGGGGACAGGGGGCAACACCCCAGTGATGTGATTCAAGGCCACAAAGCCAGTCCTCCCTTAACCAGGGGAATATCAGAAATCGTACTGCAAAGATTCGCCTTTCACTAAGAAAATTCCTGATTGTCCCATGGGCTAGTCCTGCTCTCAAGAAAGCAGAAATAATAAGAAGGTTTACTTGCCCATTGTCAACCAGTCCTTAGTGGAGCTTCTAGGAGGAAAGGACAAACCTTTTCTTTAAGAAAATGAACAGAGCCATTGCTTGTCATGCAAATCATACAAGAATTGACATGGTTTGGATTTATAAGGTTTATAATTTAATCCACAGATTGGAGAATAAAACTCATCGGATTAACAGTGGTTTAGTTATAGTGCTGCTATCCATCTTGTTAGTTTGTTGTGCTGTGGTAGCTTGTGTGTTGCTATGATGCTGGAAGCTATGCCTCCAGTATTTCAAATACCATCAGAACTCATGGTAGATAAGCTTCAGCAGACCTTCAAACTAAGACAGGCTACGAAAAAAGGCCTGGCAATCTACTCCCAAAACTTAACCAATGAAAACCTTGTGGATTACAATAGATCATTGTCTCACTCACTTGCTTTTGGACATGTCGTCAGGAGGGATCAATTGCTGGGGAAGAACATCATGTTTGGTGAAGCAGAGGGTGAGTGAGGACTTGGGACACCCTCAGTGAGATGGATTGGCATAATGGCTGTAGCAATGGACTCAAACATGCTGGCAACTGTGAGGATGATGCAAGAGCAGACAACATTTTGTTCTGCTGTACATAAGACCACCAAGAGTCAGAGCCAACTCGGTGGCAGCTGTCTGTCCCTATCTATCTGCCTGTCTGTCTGCATGCCTGTCACCTGTCTGTATGCCTGTCACCTGTCTGTCTAATCATAATGAGTGGTGAGGACTGAAGAGAAAGAAAACCAATCCATGCTCTTTCTCAGGTCCCTGAGGCCACTTTCCAGAAGCCGGGATGACAAGCAACTCTACCAGCCATGAAGATGGTACAGAGTCCAGGTAAATTGCAAGCACAAGTATCACATTTTACATATTTTGGATTCCAAGCATTGAGTAGGCACTTACTGAACACTTGGTGACCTGACTAGGGCAGCAGTTGGCAATAAGACAGAGCTCCCCTCTCAGCCAACCAGCTGCTGTCTGTTTTTCACAGACTGTCAGGCTCTTTTCTCTGATAGACACAGACTCAGAATATCTGGTGTCAGGGCTTGATTTGAAACCAAATGGAAAAGAACCAAACAGGTGGTAAATATCCAGGTGTTTCTGGAGTTACATGGATATCACACTTGTTATCATCAGGGAGAAGGAAATGTGAGATCAGCCAGTAATTTGCTCATAAAAAGGTCAGGTACTAGAATGAAAAGCAGAAGCAGCCTGTTAAATTAATCCAATTCCAGCAATTTAAATAGACTTTAAAATATTACACGCATAATGTCTGAAGAGCATGTGGGGATATACTAGTGTAACTTTTATTCGTAGTTTAAATTGTTCAAGTAGTATAAATCTTCCTTTAAGACGAAATGCATCAAAGGATAAACAGATGGCTGTCAAACAAGTACATTCAATAAATTGGCATACTACTCCTTAATGTTAACCATGCAAACCGGATGTCTGTTTTCCTTAATTAATTCAGTTGGACTTTATCTGTTACATAATCAATGACAGTGATAACTGATTCAGAGTTAGTTCTGAAAACATCCAGTTCACACTGATTTGGCCTGTGCGACACTGTGCGGCCCAGCCGGCACTGGAAAACCTGAATTTTCTTACAGGTGAGTGCAATCATCATTATGCAGATATTAAGCATCCAGACCCGTATCATCAGCAATGGCTTCATTCAAAATGCAATATTAGGAATGCATATACATAATCTCAATTGAAAATTAAGAAACAGCAAATTCATCATGAGTCAAAGCATGTATACAAACAGTTAACTACAAATGAAATTGCAAAACCCTAATCGGCTCTGCCCCTCTCTGGCTTCTCTTGCAGAGGCCAGTCCCATAATCTCCAGTTCATTCCTTCTGCTCTTGCCCAAGAGCTGCCAGTGACAGCAGCAGAGAGCTGGGCTTAGGAATGTGATAAGAAAGAAGCAAGTTAGGAGAACAAAGCAGACCAAAGAGTGAGTACGTGACCCCAGTAGAGAACAAAGATGCACAAAATAGGAAAGGCAGAGACTTCTAATTATTACAGTAATAAAGATGAGTCATAGAACTTGGAAGTGATGACATGTGGCATGGCAAAAATATAGACTACAGAATAAGAAGGTATTTTCTTACGAAATTCATTTTCTAAATATGCAACATATGGATTACCTTTGAAGGAAGCTTAGGTAAGACTAGATGAAACCAAACCGATGGGGTATTCTCTTCCTGTAAGGATACAGTCTCGTGGATAATGATTTCTTTCCCAGTTCTAGCTTCTCTAATTACAGCATAGACAAAATAATTAATAATATAAGGTGTAAAAGTAGAAAAAAATAAAATACCTTGATAAGCTTAATGCCGTTATTGTTGTTAGGTGCTGTCGAGTTGATTCCAACTCACGGCAACACTATGCAAAACTGAACAAAACACTGCCCAGTCCTGCACCGTCCTTACAATTGCTGCTATGCTTGAGCCCATCGTTGCAGCCACTGTGTCAACCCATCTCATTGAGGGTCTTCCTCTTTTTTGCTGACCCTGTACTTTACTGATCTCTCCTGATAACATGTCCAAAGTATGTGAGACTAGTCTTGCCGTCCTTGCTTCTAAGGAGCATTCTGGCTGTACTTCTTCCAACACAGATTTCTTCGTTCTTTTGGCAGTCCGTGGTATATTCAATATTCTTCGCCAACTCCACAATTCAAAGGTGTCAATTCTTCTTCGGTCTTCCTTACTCATTGTCCAGCTTTCACATGCACATGAAGAGATTAAAAACACCATGGCTTGGGTCAGGCGCACTTAGTCCTCAAGGTGACGTCTTTGCTTTTCAACACTTTAAAGAGGTCTTTTGCAGCAGATTTGCCCAATGCAATGTGTCTCTTGATTTCTTGACTGCTGCTTCCATGGCTGTTGATTGTGGATCCAAGTAAAATGGAATCCTTGATAACCTCAATCTTTTCTCCAATCGTCATGATATTACTTATTGGTCCAGTTATGGGAATTTTTGTTTTCTTTTATGTTGAGGTGCAATCCATACTGAAGGCTGTGGTCTTTCATCTTCATCAGTAAGTGCTTCAGGTCCCCTTCACTTTGGGCAAGCAAGGTTGTGTCATCTGCATAACACAGGTTGTTAATGAGTCTTCCTCCAATCCTGATGCCCCGTTCTTCTTCATATAGTCCAGCTTCTTGTATTATTTGCTGAGCATACAGATTGAATAGGTATGGTGAAAGAATACAACCCTGATGCACACCTTTCCTGACTTTAAACCAATCAGTATCCCCTTGTTCTGTCTGAACAACTGCCTCTTGATCCATGTAAAGTTTCCTCAAGAGCACAATTAAGTGTTCTGGAATTCCCATCCTTCGCAATGTTATCCATAATTTGTTATGATCCACACAGTCAAATGCCTTTGCATAGTCAATAAAACCCAGGCAAACATCTTTCTGGTATTCTCTGCTTTCAGCCTGGATCCATCTGACATCAGCAATGATGTCCCTGGTTCCATGTCCTCTTCTGAAAGCAGCCTGAATTTCTGGCAGTTCCCTGTTGATATACTGCTGCAGCCGTTTTTGAATGATCTTCAGCAAAATTTTCCTTGCGTGTGATATTAATGATATTGTTCTCTAATTTCCACATTTGGTTGGATCACCTTTCTTGGGAATATGCATAGATATGGATCTCTTCCAGTCCGTTGGCCAGGAAGCTGTCTTCCATATTTCTTGGCATAGATGAGTGAGCACCTCCAGCACTACATCTGTTTGTTGAAACATCTCAATTGATATTCCATCAGTTCCTGGAGCCTTGTTTTTCACCAATGCCTTCAGAGCAGCTTGGACTTCTTCCTTCAGTACCATCGGTTCCTGATCATGTGCCACCTCTTGAAATGGTTGAACATCGACTAATTCTTTTTGGTATAACGACTCTGTGTATTCCTTCCATCTTCTTTTGATGCTTCCTGTGTCATTTAATATTTTCCCCTTGGAATCCTTCACTATTGCAACTCGAGGGTTGAATTTTTTCTTCAGTTCTTTCAGCTTGAGAAATCATGAGCGTGTTCTTCTCTTTTGGTTTTCCATATCCAGCTCTTTGCCCATGACATTATAATACTTTACTTTATCTTCTCGAGATGCCCTTTGAAATCCTCTGTTCAGTTCTTTCACTTCATCAATTATTCCTCTTGCTTTAGCTGCTCGACATTCGAGAGCAAGTTTCAGAGTCTCCCCTGACATCCATCTTGGTCTTTTCTTTCTTTCCTGTCTTTTCAATGACCTCTTCCTTTCTTCACGGGTGATGTCGTTGATGTCATTCCACAACTCATGTGGTCTTCGGTCACTAGTGTTCAATGCGTCAAATCTATTCTTCAGATGGTCTCTAAATTCAGGTGAGATGTACTCAAGGTCATATTTGGCTCTCGTGGACTTGCCCTGATTTTCTTCAGTTTCAGCTTGAACTTGTGTATGAGCAATTGATAGTCTGTTCCATAGTCGGCCCCTGGCCTTGTTCTGACTGGAGCTATTCAATCGTCTCTTTGCACAGATGTAGTCAGTTTGATTTCTGTGTGTTCTGTCTGTCGAGGTCCATGTGTATAGTTTCCATTTATGTTAGTGAAAGAAGGTATTTGCAATGAAGAAGTCATTGGTCTTGCAAAATTCTATCATTCAATCTCCGGCATTGCTTCTATCACCAAGGCCATACTTTCCAGCTACAGATCCTTCTTCTTTGTTTCCAACTTTCACATTCCAATTGCCAGTAATTATCAATGCATCTTGATCGCACATGTCTGTCAGTTTATCATACTGTGGGGGCTTGTGTGTTGCTGTGATGCTGGAAGCTATGCCACCGGTATTCAGATACCAGCAGGGTCACCCATGGAGAACAGGTTTCAGCTGAGCTTCCAGACTAAGACAGACTAGGAAGAATGACCCAGCAGTCTACTTCTGAAAAGCATTAGCCAGTGAAAACCTTATGAATAGCAGCGGAACATTGTCTGATATAGTGCTGGAAGATGAGCTCCCCCAAGTTGGAAGGCACTCAAAAGATGACTGGGGAAGAGCTGTCTCCTCAAAGTAGAGTCACCTTAATGACATGGATGGAGTAAAGCTTTCAGGACCTTCATTCGCTGATGTGGCACAACTCAAAATGTGAAGAAACAGCTGCAAACATCCATTAATAATTGGAACTTGGAATGTACGAAGTATGAATCTAGGAAAATTGAAAATAGTCAAAAATGAAATGAAACACATAAACATCGATATCCTAGGCATTAGTGAGCTGAAATGGACTGGTATTGGCCATTTTGAATCAGACAATCATATAGTCTTCTATGCTTGGAATGACAACTTGAAGAGGAATGGTGTTGCATTCATCGTCAAAAAGATCCTGAAGTACAACGCTGTCAGTGATAGGATAGGATAATATCCATTTGCCTGCAAGGAAGACCAGTTAATACGACTATTACTCAAATTTACGCACCAACCACTAGGGCCAAAGATGAAGAAATAGATTTTTATCAGCTGCTGCGGTCTGAAATTGATTGTGTGTGTGTACATATATCACTATATGTAATATATGTATGCTGGAAGTTGACATTTGAAATAAGTTCATTGAATTAATCCATTCTTAATTATATTAAATCACCCCTAAATAAACAACTAGACAGAAAAACTCATTACTTCAATTCAGGTGTAGAATATACACTGTTTTGCGGTGCCAGGATCAAAGATATATTTGTTTTAAAACTAAAATAAAGCAAAAAATTGACCAACTCCCCCCCCCGAAAAAAAAGCCTGTATTTAATGTTCATCAATTAAGTCAGTGATTATAGCTCCAGCTACTGCATCATAATTCCTGAGACTATTGATGCCTCCTCAGTCTGACCCTGGTAACAATGAAATCTGTTTTTCCATTGGGGAAATTTCCCAAGTAGCAAAGCTGTTGGCAATGTAACATTCTCTTAAGAATTTTTTTTCACCGTATCTCTGATTTCCATATTCTAGATTTGTTGTCTAAGTTGTTTCTAAATACTATAGTAAATTGATTTATAGATTCACCATTTAAGAGCTACAAGAGATCTCAGCAATCACACTTCATTTTGCAGGTAACTGAAGCCAAAAAAGATGAAGTACCAGTAGATTTTTGCAGTGGAGTCAAAAACTGTTTTTTCTGTTATACACTTAAACACACCACACACACACATTAAGGTAAAAAAAAATATGAGTTTTAAAAATAGTCCCATGAAATTATTATGGAAACCAAAACAAAACCAAAACCTCTCCCCGCTGGTTCCAAAGTCCTGACCCCTTACAGGTTGAGTCGATTCGGACTCAGAGCGTTTCTAAGGACAGAGCAGAACTGCCCCATATGTTTTCAAGGAGCGGCTGGTGAATTGGAACCACGACCTTTTTGCTTAGCAGCCGAGCTCTTTACCACTGCGCCACCAGGGAGCCTCCAAACGTTTAGAATAAGTAAAACAAAAAAACTTGGTGGCAAATGAAAATGTGGAAGATAAGTAAACCAATAAATTGTGAAAATCCACTGTTTCTCTGGCAAAATGGAAAAACAGAAGAGGAAACAATTTTTTGTTGTTGTTTCTTCTTCAGATCACATAAAACAAACAAACAAACAAACCAACCCAGTGCCGTCAAGATTCCGACTCAAGCGAACGAACAAACTGGAAGCACTGGGTATTGTGCCTTCTTTACGTCGCCTTTTCTCTTCTTCCCAAACATTTTCTAGTTTTAAGCCTGCTGCCTTTCTTGTATTTGAAAACCAAAAGAAACGCTGAATACATCACACACTCAGATAAGCCAACGTTGATAAGGTTCTCCAGCACAGCACGGCTCCCTCTTTGCCTCGCTTAACCTCCTCTTTCTTAATCCTTTCGGATCTGAGTCTACTGATTTTATATTTCTAAGCAATTAATTTTTTGGCCCTCGTGCGCAATCCACAGGTGTGGGATGATTGACAGGGCGCTGATAGGCTCCATCTGTTGGCAGCTGATAATGGACTCCTGGGGGCTTCTGGGTAATGGCTTCGCACACATAAAATGGAGCAGCCTAATCTATTCGCAGTGGCAAGCAGGAAAAAAAAAAAAAAAAAGAGAGAAAATGAACCCCGCAGCTCACATTGTTATTCAGCAGGAACAGCTCCTTACAGACAGCACATTTATGGGCACAGTGGGAAGGCTTTGAGGAGGGTGGGGGCGTTACCACTGTCAGTGATGGTTCATCTAAACCCACAGTATTTTTCCTCCTTTAAAAATAAAAAGAATGGGGAGCAGGAGAGTTTTGTTATTCTCAGCCCAGAGCTTGTGATTCCTGCCTATACCTGGCTTCACACTTTATAAAAGAAAAATGAGGAAAAGGGCATGATTATAATTTAGTTGTGATGTAAATAATACCGAAGTTGTAGGGATACTGTCAGTCTCTGGAAAGAACTGGAAAGAACTCTTGGGTTCTTCTTGGAAAGTGCTTGGTGTTATATTCAGGCAGTGGAAGTAGTACACCGCTTGAACAGAAGGGGGAGTGAAATACTCATTTATAGTGGTGGGATCAGAATAAAATGAAAATCATTTTAACGGTAACACATATTTGATAGGCTGTGCACGAGCAGGACAAAATTTCAAATCAGAAAGGTTTTAGCATTGAAAAAGTGGTTTACCGTTAGCAAATATTTCAGATCTAGGCAAATATTTGAAGTGGCAATATTTGAGGGCACTACCTGATCCCTTAAAAATCAAGAGCTTTGTGCGACAGCCTTTCTTATCTCATTATTTTGTTCCTTCAAACGCTATTTAGGGACAATTTAGCCTCATCTGAATGTGCCAACCCATCCTTTTTGGGACAGAATGGTAGCGAAGCAGTCAGTTCATCCACTTTGATGTATTAAGTTGGATTTTCCCCTCCCTCCCATTTCCTCTCTCTCTCTCTTCCCATCCCTCACTTCTCTCTGGAATTTACTGTCTCAAAGTCATCTTACACAAGACCAGTAATTCAGTTCCATGCTGAAACCATGCTTGTGGTAACCTTCTGTCCTCACAGACACCTCAGACCCTGGCAGGCCTCCCGCCGGCTTTGCTCAAACCCACTGATCTACTTCAGAAGACAATCTGTATGGAGATTTGAGAATCACTAATGGGTAAGGAATTTAAACGCGTATTTGCTAATATATTTGCTAATAATCATATAAAATGTCTGGTTAGCCCCCTTTATAGCTGATGTCTAGAAGACGAATATATTTCAATAAGTATTTCTTTGCTTCATTTTTAGACTCAGAATTAACATCATCTACTGGATTTTTTTTTTTTTTTTTTACTGGAAACAACCAGAAGCGACAATTAGTCTGTGTTGAAACATCACCAAATCACCAACCCTCTGGCCTTTAAACTAAAAAAAAAAAAAAAAATCAGCCGCATTCACGGGGGGAGTGGAGTAGAAAAGACAGGGCAGGTACTTTGGATGATACAGCACTAAATAACTGGTTTAAGTTTACAATATATTATTTGTGATAGACATGTGTTTTTATAGTTATCATAATCGATAAGACTCATACGTCTGGAAATACAGTTGTTGTTTTTTTTTTAATTCTCTGGGACCTAATTGGAAACCCTGGTGGTATAGTGGTTAAGCACCGCGGCTGCTAACCAAGAGGTCGGTGGTTTTAATCCGCCAGGCGCTCCTTGGAAACTGTATGGTGCAGGTCTACTCTGTCCTGTAGGGTCGCTATGAGTCGGAATGGACTCGACAGCAGTGAGTTTGGGTATGACCTAATTTAATTTTTGGTTCTCAGTGTCCAATTCCACTCTTGGCAGAAAATATAATCTAGTCCTACTTCTGAGATTTTTTTCCTTGACCCAATCCAGCAATTTCTCTGTCAATCCATCTCTAGGTTTCATTTTGTTCTCTATTCTGCATTCTAATCTGGGGTCTAATTCCACAATTCGCAGACTCAGTCAGGTGAAGGTTCTTTCCCACCCCCACCTTTTCCCAGAGGCTGGGAGAGAAGGAGGCATCAGGATTCAGGGGCAATTTATCAGTTCAGGGGCGTCTATAGTTACATCTATTTCACTGTGGATGGTGATGGTTCGGAAACCCGGGTGGCGTAGTGGTTAAATGCTACGGCTGCTAACCAAAGGGTCTGCAGTTCAAATCCGCCAGGCGCTCCTTGGAAACTCTATGGGGGCAGTTCTACTCTGTCTTCTAGGGTCTGCCCCCACTTCAGCACTGAGCCTGTGGGAAACCCAGCGCTGTCCGGGGTCCCATACTCTCTCCTAGCCTCTCACCACCATCTCTGTGAGATATGAACTACCAGAGAAGATACTGGACAGGCACTAGTTCTCTTACTAGTTCTCCCAACTTCTAAGGCATTTCCCTCCTGTCTGCTGCCCACACATTTGACAAGACTGAGTGGAAGAGAGCGTTATCAGCTGCTGTAAAATCTTCCTCCCTTGTTTCAGGCTTTGTCTCATGCCCAAAGCATCTCATTACAAAACTAAAGAGTATTGAACATTTTCTACAATCATAGGCATTCTTTGAGTCTATTCAGAGGCATCTTGAAAGAAAGGCCTGGGAATCTACTTCCCAAAATCAGCCATTGAAAACCCTGTGAAGCATAGTTCTACTCTGACACAAATGGGGTCACGAGTCATTGGCAGCTGGCTTTAGTATCTGAATACCCACCGGCTCGCTCCTCAATTCCCAATCTCAAGGCTTGGGAAATTGAGCATCAAGGAAAAGAAACTGTTGCTTTGGTCAATTGAGAATAATCTGAGAGACTAAACAATCTAGCTGGTTTATGCAAAGCATCATAATGGGGAGATATATCTGAACAAATGACAACAAGAGAAATACTCGTTTGGAATCCAGCGTGTTCCTTTTGTGGCTTTGCACTAACTGGCTGTGTGACCTTAGTCATGTCTTTTAACATCTTTGGACTTCATTTTCCGTATCTGTAAAATGAGATCTATGCCATCTGAGATCCTTAGACTCATAAATTCCATTATTTTAGCTGAAAAAAAAAAAAACCAACACATAAGAGTATATACCATATCATAAAGCTTTATAAGCTTAATTAAATAAAAAAAGCTTAATTACCAACTATTTATTATAGAAAATACATGCTATTGTTTTTAAAAAATGTTTGTTTCTGTTTGAAGACAGAGGTATAATGTTGTTTAGCTATGAAAAGAATCAGACTTTGAGCCCAAAATAAAGCAGTATGATTGCAATTATTTGCGGTTGTGTGTGTGTTCATTTCTCTCTAGATTATGAACTTCTTTAAAACACAGATTAATTGCAGCAGTACATTGACAGAGAACTGCCAGAAATTCAAGCCGGATCCAGAAAAGGATATGGAACAAGGGATATCACTGCTGATGTCAGGTGGATCTTGGCTGAAACACAGAGAATACCAGAAAGATGTTTACCTGTGTTTTATTGACTATGCAAAGGCATTCAACTATGTGGATCATAACAAATTATGGATAACATTGTGAAGAATGGAAATTCCAGAACACTTAATTGTGCTCGCATAGAACCTGTACACAGACCAAAAAGCACTTGTTCAAACAGAGCAAGGGAATACTGCGTGGTTTAAAATTAGGAAAGATGTGTGTCAAGGTTGTATCCTTTCGCCATACTAATTCAATCTGTATGCTGAGCAAATAATCTGAGAAGCTGGGCTATATGAAGAAGAACAGGGCATCAGGATTGGAGGCAGACTGATTAACAGCCTGCGTCATGCAGATAACACACCTTGCTTGCTGAAAGTGAAGAGGACTTGAAGCACTTGTTGAAGAAGATTGAAGACTACAACCTTCAATATAGATTACATCTCAACATAAAGAAAAATAAAAATTCTCACAACTGGCCCAATAGGCAACATCATGATAAACCGAAAAAATATTGAAGTTGTTAAGGATTTCATTTTACTGGTATACACAATCAATGCCCATGGAAGCAGCAGTCAAGAAGCCAAACACTGTAGTTGCCTGATCCAAGCCGTGGTATTTTCAATTGCCTCATATACATATGAAAGCTGGACATGAATAAGGAAGGCCAAAAAAGAATTGATGCCTTTGAATTATGGCACTGACAAAGAATATTAAATATACCATGGACTGCCAGAAGAATGAGTAAATCTGTCTTGGAAGAAGTACAGCCAGAATGCTCCTTAAAAGTGAGGATGGAGAGACTTCTTCTCATGTACTTTGGGCATGTTATCAGGAGGAACCAGTCCCTGGAGAAGGACATCATGCTTGGCAAAGTAGAGGGTCAGCAAAAGAAAGGAAGACCCTAGATGAAATAAATTGACAGTGTCTACAACTATGGGCTCAAGCTTAGCAATGTTTGTGAGGAAGACATAGGACTGGGCAGTGTATCATTTTGTTGTACACTCGCTATGAGTCAGAACTGACATGACAGCACCTAACAACAACAATATGAGTTTCATCCTTATATCCCCAGTTGTTGTTGCTGTGTGCCATCCAGTCAACTCCTACTCATAGCGATCCTATATGATAGCAATCCTAAATCTAGCTGTCGAAGGTTGGGTGGACTATGTGCTGGGAATAGGCCATTTTAGGAAGATGCTTGACTAAGTGTCTTAGTCATCTAGTGCTGCTATAACAGAAATACCACAAGTGAATGGCCTTAACAAACAGAAATTTATTCTCTCACAGTCTAGGGGGCTAGAAGTCCTAATTCAGGATGCCAGCTCCAGGGAAGGCTTTCTCTCTCTGTCAGCTCTGGGGGAAGGTCCTTGTCATCAATCTCCCCCTAGTCTAGGAGCTTTTCAGTGTAGGGATCCTGAGTCCAAAGGACGTGCTCCACTCCTACTGCTTCTTTCTTGGTAGTATGAGGTCCCTCCTTCTCTGCTGGTTCTGTCTCCTTTTATCTTCTGTAGGATAAAAGGTGATGCAAGCCATACCTCAGGGAAACTCCCCTTAAGTCCAGTCTTAAACATAACCTAAACTTATAGGGTCGCTACGAGTAGGAATCGACTCAATGGCACTGGGTTTGGTTTGGTTTTTTTAAACTTGCCCCATTAACTAGAGATAGAGATTAGGATTTACAACACATGGGAAAATTATGTCACCTCACAAAATGGAGGACAACCACAGGATACTGGGAATCATGGCCTAGCCAAGTTAACACATATTTTGTGGAACACGATTCAATCCATGACACTAAGTAAACGCCTGCTATCAACTTGTCATGATACACCTTTCCCTTTCTTCTCTTTAGTGTTGTGGGGCAAAAATCTGGCTAATGGAGCATTTTAATTCAATGTTCCTTTGAACTGATTTAATTGGTTCCAGTTTCTAAGGTAATATTTAAACACGAAAGCAGTAGGTAAGCCTGCTAAATGCATGCTAAATTTATCTTCCTTTATAATGTTCCTTGCACTTTTGCTCCATTTTGCTGTGTGAGTAAATGGTTAAAATGTCTTGCAATTTGCTTTGCCACCCAGGGCTAGAGAGAAAACAAATCATTACCTTCAATAGCTCCCATGAGGAATGCAGAAGGAGTGCTGCTTTTAGATGGATTTCTGTAGCAAAGTGCACAGTCATTTGAAAGCTAGTGACTTACTTTGAGAATTATTCTTTTCCTATTTTTTTATCTGTCAGCCCCTGCCTTTGGCTTTCACGGTTCCTTCTAGTGCATGACAAGGAAGTGCAAGCTGACTCAATGCTGCCCCCAAGTGGTATTTCAAAACATGGGCTTAGAAGGAAAAAAGCAAAACAAAGAGCTACTCAACATCAGAAAAGAAACACACTTATCAATACCCACAGTATATCTTGAGTTGTTCTTTCTTCCTATTGCTATTTGGAGCCCCTGGGTGGTGCAAACAGAGCTAAGAAGAGCTCAGCTGCTAACGGAAAGGTTGGAGGTTCAAGGTTTGAGTCTACCCAGAGGCACCTCAGAAGAAAAGCCTGGCGATCTACATCCAAAAGATCAGAACCATTGAAAACCCTGTGAACAGCAGTTCAGCTCTGACACAGGTGGGGTCACCGTAAGTCAGAGATGACTCGACGGCAACTGGTATTTAAGAAGAATACGTGATGAAATAAAATCAACTCAACAAATATTTTTAGAGAAACTTCTGTATTTGAGGACTTGTCTTTTTTTTTTTTATGTGTAGGGGATACAAAGGAGTAGAGCATAATCCATGCATTTAAAGGCTTTTAAACAAGTTAGAGAAACAGGAGTAGATTAAAGGATTAGAGAGACAAGTAGATGTCTTCAAAACGTATTAGGTTAACTTTTAAATAGTGGTAAAGATAATCCAATTTGTACAGCTAAGAGTTTTTAAATACAATACCATTTTTTCCAGTCACTGTGCTCAGTTCTTTATCTCACTTATTCCATTCAGTTCTTACAGTAACCCTGGTCATAGTGTGTCTCTTTATTTTCGCCCTGGATGAAACTGAAACTTGTAGTTGTGAGCAAGGTTGCACAGCAAGGACATGGTGGAGCTGGGACTGCCTCGGGTCTCACTGACTCTAAAGCCTTTGGTCTTATCTGAGATGCTTTATGGCTGCAGGATGCTAGAGAAGAGGGCATCGCTCAAGTAGGGGTGGTCCCCTGGGGCTTTCCAAGGACTTGAGATTTGAGTGGGTCTTCAAGCTCACATAAAATTTGGAAAGCTTTATAAAAATGAAATGAGGAGTCAGGAAGGCACTAGCTTCCAAAGTAAAGCAAACAGTATTGTTTGGTTTAGTGGAAGGAACATGGGGTTTTTAATCAGGCAGAACTACAGATGTGGAGTTGAATGCCAGCTCAGCCACTTACTTAATTTGTGACTTGAACAAACATCTTCAACCCAGTTTGCTCCTCTATCAAATGAGGCGGTAATAAAACCTACTCCTATTAAGTATCTGAGGACAGTGGTGGTTCACTGGTAGAATTTTCGCTTTCCATGCGAAAGATCCAGTTTGATTCCTGGCCAAAGCACACCAGACAAAGCCACCACTTGCTGTCAGCAGAGGCTTATGTGTTGCTATGATGAACAGGTTTCAGTGGAGCTTCTAGGAAGAAAGGGCTGATGACCTAATTCTGAAAAATTAGCCAATGAAAACCCTATGGATCACAATGGTCCAATCCTGTTGTACATGAGGTTACCAAGGATCAGGAGCCAACTCAACAGAAGCTAATAACAACAACTATGTATGGTATTTGACAAGCATAAAAAGCGTCTGGTACATAGTAGGGAAGATCCCATCTCAGTTCCCTTCCCTTTCCTCGCTGGGAGACAAGAGTGGAAAGGTAGGTAGTCTTGGACCCAAGGTTCAAGGACTTGAAGGCCGACAAAGATCTGATTTCAGAACTTGGGATCTCTCTTAAGGGGAGAATTTTTATAGCACATGAGCGTTACTGTTGTTGTTGGGTACCGTCAAGTCACTTTGACTTATAGCAGCCCCATGTGGCAGAGTGGAACCACTCCATAGTGTTTTCTTGGCTGTAATCTTTATGGGAGCAGATCACCAGGTCTTTTTTCTGTGGAGCTACTGGGTGGGTTCGAACTGCCAGCCTTTCAGTTAGCAGCCGAGGGCTTAACTATTACTCCACCAGGGCTCCTTCAGGGCTAATGAGGGTGCCACAATTTTATAGGCTATGCAGTTTATGTTTTCAAACACCAGTTTTCCTTCCATAAATGTTTATGATCTAATTTCTGCTCTCTAAGGAATATTTTTTTTTTTTTTTTTTTAAGGAATATAGATGAGAAAAGCATAAAAAATGAGTCATAAGAGATAAAAAGAAAAATTACCAAGGTTTTTCTAGATCAGATTTATAGCTTATATATATAAGCATCTCTAGGTCATTCTTTACCTGATGTGTAAACTTCAGTTATATGTGGGGAAACTCAAATTATCATTTTGTTTTGCTTCGCTTAAATATTTTCTAAAATGCTGTTGACTTAACAGTGTGCCGTGGGCTACTGGGCCCTATTCTGCATCACGGCAAATTACTTCTGGCTTGGAAAGCATTTTGTCAGTGCTTCACAATTTCAGCACTTTTAACATTGTTGTTTTTTTTTACACAATTTTAGCACTTTTAACATTGTTGTTGCTGTATGTGCACTGGTACCCTGCTGGCTTGAAATAGTTAATTTACTTTTCTAAGTACCCAACTTAGGCCTCAGCTGTGACTCAGGCTGTGTCTGCATGGTGAGATGGAAATGAGCCTCAGCAGTTTGGTCATCTGGTCTTGACTTCATGGGGCTCTTTCTGCCTGAGTAAAACTTTCCTTTTGCTGAAAATAGCAGAAACGAATAAGCCCAATATCATTCTTGAATTTACACAATTTATAACTTCCCCCTTTTACAATAATTTTTTTTTCTGTTTGAAAAATAACTCTCACTTTTTCACACTCTTAGCTGAGGGAGTAAATTGAATGCCTTAACGTAGTTTATAAAGATTATGTTCTACGTTCTACCTTGGTGAGTCTCGGGTCTTAAAAGCCTGTGAGCAGTCATCTAGAATACTCCACTGGCCTTACCCCTTCCGAAGCAAGGAAGAATGAAGAAAACTAAAGACACAAGGGAAAGATTAGTCCAAAGGACTAATGGACCACATCTACCATGGTCTCCACCAGATTGAGTCCAGTACAACTAGATGGTGCCCGGCTACCACCACTGACTGCTCTGACAGGGATCACAACAGAGGGTCCTGGACAGAGCTGGAGAAAAAAGTAGAATAAAATTCTAACTCAGAAAGAAAGACCAGACTTGCTGGCCTGACAGAGACTGGAGAAACCCTAAGAGTATGGTCCCCGGACACACTTTCAGCTCAGTAATGAGGTCATTCCTAAGGTTCACCCTTCAGTGAAAGATTGAACAAGCCCATGGAACAAAACAAGACTAAGGGGGTACGCCACCCCTGGGGCAGGGACTGGAAGGCAGGAGGGAACAGGAAAGTTGGTAATAGGGAATCCAAGTTTGAGAAGGTAGAGTGTTGACATGTCATGGGGTAGTTAACCAATGTCATAGAACAAATGTATGTACAAACTGTTTGATCAGAAACTAGTTCTGTAAACCTTCATCTAAAGTACAATTAAAAAAAAAAAAGAAACAAATGGAATGCCTCTTTACTAACCAAAAACCCTTTGCCATCAAGTCAATTCTTAACACATAGTGACCCTATAGGACAGAGTAGAACTGCCCCATACAGTTTCCAGGGAGCGCCTGGTGGATTCAAACTACTGACTTTTGGTTAGCAGTTGTAGCTCTTAATCACCATGCCACCAGGGTTTCTGCCTCTTTACTAGAGGCATTCAATTTATAGGGTTTTTTTCATTAACAAATCATCTGTTCAAAGAGCACTCTTCAGTGTATACGGAATTTCTTAAAAAAAGGAAAAGACATTTCTTTGACATTATACTCTCATCCCAAAGGAAGATCCAGTTTTGGTAGTACCTATGGCATTTTTTTTTTTTTTATGGCATTTAGGGAAACCCTGGTGGCATAATGGTTAGGAGCTGTGGCTGCTAACCAAAGGGTTGGCAGTTTGAATCCACCACGTGCTCCTTGGAAACACTATGGGGCAGTTCTACTCTGTCCTATAGGGTTGCTATAAGTCGGAATTGACTTGCCAGCAATGGGTTTGGTTTGGTTTTTGGTTATTGCATTTAGAATTCCCTTGTATAATTTGTGAAATTCCAATATGAGAAGATTTCTAGTCTGCTCACCTTATCTTTCCACTGTCCTCACTAACCTTTCATCCTCACTTCTCTTTGTAGATTAGATTCAATGATTCATCGTTCTAAGTTCCTTGCATATATTACCAAGTCTTTTGCCCCTTTCTCCTCCCACCATACTCACTTGGCAAAACCTCTTTCTGGATTCATCCCCCTTGCCTGCCTATTCCTCTCGTGTATCCAGGGAACTAAACATGGTGGGAGAAAAGCACAACAACACTGATCGTATTGTTGTGAAGTTGTGAACCCAAACTTCAGGTGGGCCTCAGCATTGTTCAGTGATCCTGGTCAAGTCATTAGCCCACATTCCCTGAGGACCCTTCACTCTTTCTCTTCTCAAATTCTTCTTCTATCCTTCCTCACTCTGAGCTGATACCAAACCAGTTGCCATCAAGTTGATTTCAACTTACGGCAACCCATGTTTGTTAGAGTAGATTGGGTCCATAGGATTTTCAATGGCTGTGAATACCTGCTTATTATTTACCTGAGATGATGGGCGTGATTAAAAATAACTTTCACTTGTTTGCACCTGTCTTCGTGATCTAGTGCTGCTGTAACAGAATCACCACAAGTGGGTGGCTTTAACAGACAAAATTTATTTTCTCACGGTTTAGGAGGTTAGAAGTCTGAATTCAGGGCATCCGCTCTAGGGGAAGACTTTTTCTTTCTTTCAGCTCTGGGATGAGATCCTTGTCTCTTCAGCTTCTGTTTCCTGGTTCCTTGGAGATCTCCATGTAGCTTTGCATCTGTCTTCCCCTATCTCTGCTTGCTTACTTGTTTAATCTCTTTTATATCTTAAAAGAGATTGACTTAAAACAGTCTTAGGGTAGGTTCTCTACAGAAGCAAAACCAGTAAAGCGTATACATATAGATAAGGAGAGAAATTTATATCAAGGGAACAGTTCATGCGATTGTAGGGTTGGAACATCCCAAGTCCATGGATCAGGATAGAGGCCTTTCCCAGTTCTCGGAGCCAAGGAAGCTGATGAACCCAAGATGAGCATGTGGGAGAGTAGGGCTCCCACTCACGGGCTGTGAAGGTTGAGGAATCCCCAAGGTCAGCAGGCAAGACCGCAAGGTTTCTCCTGATTCACGTAGCTGCAGAGGCTGGCGAATCCAAGATCGGCAGGTTGAGGAACAGGACCCTTGCTTGCAGGCCATATCGATGAATCCCAAGATGGACATGTAAGCTGCTAGCTCAAGTCCCAAGAACCAGAGGTCAGACAAGAGACAGCTGCTGGATTCAGAAAAAGCCAACAACCTTTGCAAGGTGAGCAGGAAGGAAGTAGGTGGTGGAAGGCAAAGAGATGAAGGCTGAGGGGAGGGTGTCCCGCCACAGGCAGGCCCCACCCCCGCTGGTACCACTCAGCAGATTCCATCATGGGGGTGATCACATATCAAATTTCAACATGGAGGTGATTACAAAATTATACAACTGCCAAAACACTGAGAATCATGGCCCAGCCAAGTTGACGCACAATCTCTCTGTCCATATACAGCTCTGCCTTCGCTCCTATTTCAGTGGATAAACTGACCTTAGTTTTATCTAGGTTCAGTCCCTCCACTTGTGCACTGAATCCCATATTCTTTCACCTCCTCAGAGATAATCCTTCTCCAAAGAAAATAAAACAAAGGCTTGCTTCTTGTCACCTGCCCTGTTTCATTTTTAAAAATGTATTTTGTAAATTTTTTGTGACAATACGCACTACATAGAGTATACCATTTCAACAAATTATACACATACAATTCAGTGATATTGTTTACATTCAAGTTGTGTAACCATTCTTGCTATCCTTTTCCAAATTATTCTACAACCATCCACGTAAAGTCACTACTCCCTAAGCTTCTCATCTAACCTTTTGAGATGCTGTTGTCAACTGGATCCCATGGTGACAGCCCAAAGTGTCTCCATTCCCTTGAGGAACACTTTCAGTAAATTATACCACCAATCACTTAGTTATTCAGGCCCCTCTTGGAATAATCATTGAATTCTCTCTTTTATTTTTCATTCCAACCCGTCAACAAATCCTATTGAATCTACCTTCTAAATAGGTAAAATTTACCACTTCTCAACGTCTCTACTGCCACCATTCTAGTCCAAGTTGTTATTGTCTGTCATGTGGACTATTCACAACAGCTGCACTTGGTACCCTACAGTCTATTTTCAAATATTGCCGATAGAGCAATCCATTTAAGAGTCAATCAGATCATGTCATGTCTCCGCTCTCAAATCCCTGATGCTGATGTTGTCTATCTCATTCAAAGTCAAAGTCAAATTCCTTACCGTTGTCTAAAGGCTGTCCACCTCAGACCTCTGTTATTT
This sequence comes from Loxodonta africana, assembly GCF_030014295.1. NCBI lineage: Eukaryota > Metazoa > Chordata > Mammalia > Proboscidea > Elephantidae > Loxodonta > Loxodonta africana. The sequence goes on along the minus strand of NC_087345.1, from coordinate 167,620,054 downwards.
TTTCTCATTCTGCTCCACCACATGGTCTCCCTAGCTGTTCTCTTGGTTGTACCCAAAACACTGCCCATGGCAGTTGCACCCACTACTCCTTGCTGGCATACTTTTCCTCCCAGATAGTCACATGGCTTGCACTTTATTCAGATTTCAGCTCATTACCCTGCAGATGGCATATACAAATGTTTCCAGTGTTTCCAATGAAGTTCAGCAAAAGTGTTAAATCACAGTAAGCGGTCTGGTAGGGTTTGCTGACCAGTAGCATGGTCAAGCAGGCTCTGAAGGTGTTAAGAATCAGAACTTAGTAGTAGCCAGACACAGAGAAGGAGGGAATCCTATTTTGACATGTACAATATGGACAATGTGTAGCAACAGAAGCACGAGGAATCATTGTCATAATTAAATTTCATGGAGATCTGATATGAACTAGGGTTCTTGATAGTCCACAATCAGGAATTACTCAGAAATTTTAGCAAAAAAGCAGGAATTCTGGAAGGTGAAGCCCTCATCATTGGCTAATGGTGTTTCAAGGCCAGACTCTAGCTAGAGGTGGAGGGAGTGCTTGGCAGCTAAGCTTCCTCGCTGGTGGTATGGGTGGGGTTTCCCAGGGATGTCATAACAAAGTAACACAAATTGAATGGCTTGTAAGAACAGAAATTTTTTGTCTCACAGTTCTGGAAGGTAGGAGTCTAAAATCAGGGTGTCAGCTATGCTGCTTCATTCTGGGGTCTCGAAAGGAGAATCTGTTCCATGCCTTTCGCCTCTGGTGATGGCTGGCGATCCTTGATGTTCCTTGGCTTTTGATGTACCACTCCAATCTCTGCCCCTGTCTCCACATAGCATTCTCTCTGTGCATCTTTGTATGTCTTCTCCTCTTCTTGTAAGCAAACTTCCCATCTCAGATTAGGGCCCACCATGCTCCAATGTGGCCTCATGTTAACAAATTACATTTGCAAAGACTCAATTTTCAAATAAGGTCACCTTCACAGATACTGGGGGTTAGGACTTCAACATATCATTTTGGGCTACACAACGTAACCCATAACAGCAGCTAGTTGAGGCAGTGACTAGGACACTGTGCTCAAGCTCAGTTGGGTGTCACAGGATGAAAGCTGACCTAGCAGCAAGAATGAGTTAAACTCAGCTGAAGTTTTTGTCTGACTGTTGGGAGAGGAGGGGTGTAAATGCATAGGATTGAGTTGATATCACTTGTCCCATAGCTGGCAGGAGAAAACACACCTGTTATATGCTTTTTAAAAACACTTGTATCAGTCAAAGTCCTGGCAGCAAACACAGTATTCTTCAGTTGGTTCAAAGGATGGAACAATTTGCAGAGTTCAAACCAGTGGTTCCACAGGAGGAGACCTGGCAGCCTAGGAAGCCCTATGGTACAGTTCTACTCTGTCACGTGGGATTGCTATGAGTCAGAATCGTCTTAATGGCACATAACAGCCACAAGCTCAGAGTTAAAGGGACAGATGAGGGACATGTAGGAACACAGAGATTAACAACAACAGGAAGCCATCACCACTGCTAGGGCTAAAGGGACAAGGGAGGGAAGAGCATTAACAGAGCCCAGTGAGGGCTGGAGCTGCTTGAAGGGGCCACCAGACAGAGGCTGTAGCCAGGAGGAACACAGCTACTGACAGAGAGCCATGAAGAAGCCGGACAGGAGCAGAGATAAAGTCCTCTGACTTCTCTCTCTCTGACCCTCTGATCTTCTATGGGTCCCTCACATTGGCTAGACCCAACTGAAAGCCAGAGACAAGGAAGCCCCAATGAAATTATCTATAATGTAAAACTTCACATGGCACAGAGCATGGCAGAAGAGGGTGGAGAACGGATCTAGTTCCCAGATAGTGTCCTAGGCCATGGAAAGGCCTTTAAGATAGCTAAAGAAGAAAACTAGTTTATTCAGGTTGACTGTGAGTTCCTCAAAGGCAAGGAAAGCAGAATAGGGCTTTAGGGCTAACAGACCAGGTTCGAATCCTAGCCTTACTTGGTAAATCACTGAATCTTTCAGAGCCTTAATTGTCTCCTAAATTGAGGAGACTATTGTGAAACTTGGTGGTAGTATATTTATATTTAGATAAAAGTGGACTGTTCACCACAACCAGCACCCCCCCCACCCTCCCACACCCAATTCTGCATAATAAACCACTCCAAATAACGGCTTAAAACAACAACCTTTTTATTATCTCTCCTCATTCTGTGGGTTAACTGGGTTCGGCGGGACAGTTCTTCTGCTGGTCTTACTTGAGGCCTCTCATACTGCTGCAATCAGATGGCAGTTGGGGGTTAAAGCATCCATGGTGATTCACTCACATACCTGGTGTCTGAGGGGTTGGCTGGAAAGCTGGATTCAGCTGGAACCCTGGGACTACTGGGCCCCTCTCTCCGTATAGTTTCAGTACCTAATCCTCTCCACATAGCCTTGATGGCAGGGTAGGCAGTCACCTTACATGGTGAATCTGGGCTGTCCAAAATAAATAAACAAAAACTGTCAGCCCTTCTGACGTCTTAGTCCCTGAACTGGTTGTTGCTGGTGCTATCGTGTCAGTTTCGACTCATAGCAGCCCCATGTGTCGGAGTAGAACTGCCTTATAGGGTTTTCTAGCCTGTAACCTTTACAGGAGCAGATTCCCTGGTGGGGCATCATAAATCCAACCCAGATTCAGTGTTGGAGGGGAGACAAAATGGTATACACTTTGGGGGAACCTGGTGGCTACTGGAGCCATCTTTGGAGACTACCTACAACACAGACTTTGAACTAATAGTGATTCTTTTTATCCAAAGTCTGCTTCCATGGCTTTGAACATGCTCTTCATTTACTGGCCCATATATTCAACTACTCAGATGTCTCACCGCCACCCCAAACTCACAGGTTGAAGGGTTGGTTTTAAGAATATTCTAGGCAATAATAGCATTATTTACTGACATAATAATTGTCAAAAAGAAAAATTTGATCAGGTCGATTAGCTTTAACAGTGTTTATTCGAGTGAGACGCTGTTTGCAAACAGGGACCATCCAAGTTGAAAGCACCAAGGGCTCCCACAGCTCGAGTCAAAAATTCTTAAAGGCTGTTTTTATATTTCCAGTAGGGAAGTTATAGTGATTGGGTGTTAGGTATGTCCTTAACTGAAGGGAGGGTTTGACAAAGTGGGGCCTTCATTGGTTCCATAATTATACTTGTCTGATGGGAAATGGTTGTGTCTGGTATGGCGAGTCAGAAACATTCTTCAATGTCAAGTCGTTTTTGGGGGGAAGTTCGTATAATTAGAATACTTTGAAAACTCCCCATTGTTCTGTCATGGTTTGCACCTGGCACAAATGGCCATTTGGATTTATTTATTCTCAAGGTTTTACACCTGACATGAATGACCATTATTTTTAATTAATTTTTAACATTATCTCTGCAATTATGCTACTGCCCATCCTTTTTTAGGAGATGCCTACTATTTTTTTCAGTCCATAGAACCTGGCTGTTGTGTAATAGTGGTCTTTTTTTTTTAACTTTAAGAAACACTGTCAACTGTTTTGTGGACTGTTCTCCAAAATTCAATTAACTTTGATTTTTTTTTTAATTGATAAAAGAATAACAATATTAAATAAGGAAATCTAAATAAAGGTTTAGTGCTGTTGAGGAAAAGAAAAAAATCAAACACAAAGATCCCTAACGTTTTCCCTAGACTGAGAACTGCAATAAAAATTCAGCAAGCACAGACCATTGGAGAAATGTTCTCAGTTTCAAAAGCACTCAGTTCTGGATTGAAGCAATCTCCCCCTTGGTTTGCTAACATTTCATTCTGAAACCTGAAAAGGGCACCTCATTACCCAGACTCCCTCTTTCTCCACCCTCAGATTCTGATTCAGAGAATGACAGAGACAGGCCCTTGTTTGTTCGAGCCATTTAGTCATCTCTAATCACAAAATGCTCTCTCAGAAAGTGGCAATTGTGCAGAGCAGGTGATCTGTTTTAGTACTATTAGTCCTCAAGGGGAAAGTGTACAGAAAATCAGAAGAAACAATTATTTGTCAAGGAGTTTCCAATGAGAGATACGAGCAGGCAACCCAACCCTCACTTTACACGTGAATCATGGGCCAAAGTTCACATATAAATTGGTTGCTTAGAATTCAAACACAATTTTTCACAAAACCATTGTTACTTATGGTTCCTAGACTCTGGGTGAGGAAGCAGCCATTTATTTTATCCATAACTGTACTGGCGGAGTTGATGGTCTTTGTGTCAAAGAGCAAGAACTGAAGTTTAAAAAGATAAAGAGAGAAGAAGAGGGAAAGAGAGAGAGGGAGGGAGGAAGAAGAGATTGATTTCATTTCTCTTTCTTGACTATAAAAAACCCCAAACCCATTGTCGATGAGTCAATTTTGACTCATAGCTACCCCACATGTTGCAGAGAACTGCTCCATAGAGTTTTCTTGCCCGTAGTCTTCATGCAAGCAGACCATCAAACCTTTCTTCTGCGGCACTGCTGGGTGGATTTGAACCACTAGCCTTTGGGTTAGTAGTCGAGTGCAATAGGTTTGCACCACCCAGGGACCTTTCTTGAGTACAAAAACCCAAACCAAACCCATGGCCATGGAATCAATTCGGACTCATAGCGACCCTAAAGGACAGAGTAGAACTGTCCCACAGGGTTTCCAAGGAGCACCTGGTAGATTTGAACTGCTGACATTTTGGATAGCAGCCATAGCTCTTAACCATTATGCCACCAGGGTTTCCTCTTGAGTGCAGCACCAGCTTAAAGTAAAAAAAGAAAAAAATTGGCATTATTTTTTCCCACTTCCTTTTCTGAGCCTTTCACCATGCCATCTTAAGCTTCTTTCTTCCAAAGGGAGTCAGACTCCAAAATTATTTTCCACACTCCCCCTTATGAAGTTGCTAATTCCCTCAGCACAGTTGGTCTCCATTAGGCATCAGGAGCCAGGCAAACTGATCCAACTAATTTACTTCACAGTGATAGCTCTTCGACAGCCCGGAAATAACCCCGTTTTTTAAGAGGATACATATTTTTCCCTAACGCATTTCTAGATTGGTGGAATATCAGAGTTTCTCAAAGTGAAATGAAAAGGAAGTTTTGGATATTTTTTTGACTATGCTATTTCTGCGTGTTTAGTTTCATACTTCCCTTGGTTCGGAAATCTATAAAAGTTTCCATCAGCTTCACAATGTGACAGCAGTACTGGGAGCGAAGGTGGGAGAAGAGGTTGGGGGTAGGTGGTGGCAGCATCTTCTCTTTGCACGTGTAAGTTGTTTATAAGTTGTTGTCGTTGTTAGTTACTGCCAAGTCAGCTCTTATTCATGGAGACTCCATATACATCAGAACAAAACTTCACCAGGTCCTCTGCCATCTTCATGGTCTTTGGTATGTTTGAGTCCATTGTGGTGGCCACTGTATTTTGGTTATGGCCATTGTAATTTGAGTGATTTCAAACCCAGGCAGCTTATTGCCCAGCATTCTATCTGACAATATTCTGTTGTGACCCGTAGGATTTTCACTGGCTAATTTTTGAAAGTAAACTGCCAGGCCTTTCTTCCTAGTCTGTCTTAGTCTGGAAGCTGTGCTGAAACCTATCCACCATGGGTGACCTAGCTAGTATTGGAAATACCCATGGCATTGTTTTCAGTGTCACAGCAACATGCAAGCCACCACAGTATCCCAGATTGATGCTGCCAAAATCCCTTGGGTATGGATAGCCTCTACGTACCCATGTAACTTTCCAGTTGAGATGCTAAGTGTTTAGGATTCTCTTCAGATCCTCCCTACTGCTTCCTTAGATAACTACCATCAGAAAGAGTGAAGGAAATGCAGGGAAAAACTAGCTTACTTAGTGATTAATTGGGACTGGTCCATGTTTAATCACAGCTCTCAACTCAGACTTTATAATTTAAACTTCACTAATAGCCTTCTTGATTTGTCAGCCACTGCTACAGGCTATCTTTGAACTAGGAGCCGAGCTTATCTTTGGAATGAAGCAATCAGCATTACCCTAAGGTCTTCAATTTGGTGTGAGTCATTCAGTCCCTAACTCAAACAACGTGTCAGGAAGCGAATTGCTTTCCCTGGACCTCAGCCACTGATAATAACAATAACGAGGCAGACAATTCCACTTCAACTTCTTTGCAATAATCCCCCAGTATCTGTACTTGCTAATTTCCGTAAGTATATTTGACACAACACAAATCACCTTGGGTATTACTACACAAGGGTGTGCTTGGTGCTTAATATTCTTTTTTGGAAATAAACATGTAAGCAAAAAGTTAATAATTCAGGTAGTCTTCCCCAAATCACGAATCTTTGTTGGCTCTGCTACCAACCCTCCACTAGAAGAACACACTATACTTGTCCATGAGCTGTGGCAGAGGTGAAAGAACAATTTCATATTAAAATTCAATTACAGTTTTCCCGATGAGATTTTCATCTGGAAGATCAACCTTAAACTCTTAGGTTGTGAATAAGGATACTTAGTTAAAAAGAAGCTAAACGTTAACAGGAAAGCGTGTCACCGAATTTCTGATTCTGATTGATTTTTTAAAGAAACATAAATAACATTTACGTATCAGACAGTTCAAAATACATTTCAATGGAAGGAATGTACTTGTGGTTCTGAAATAGGGAGCACCATAATATCTTCAGGGAAAACCCTGACGCTAGTGTTCATAAAGTATAGATCCCATAAGAGCGAAAGTAGCAGGAATGATGTGAAATTAAATCACTGCTTATAATCCAATATCATGCTCATCTAGATAAATATGAACATGTTTGAATTTTCATTACTTCTTTGTCAACCTGAGTTTAACATCGTTATCTCAGTTCTGTGTCAAGATTAACTGAAAACAAAACAAAACAAAAAACCAGAAAAACTATGCTCGAGGCTGTTCTATAAGATATCAGAATATTAATTCATTTTGTGTGTGTGTGTTTGGAGGGAGGGTGGAGTAGATTAGACACACTTGAGCCTAACATGGTGCCTTGCATAATGGATAAACACTGAATAATTATTATTCACAATGAACAAGTAATTAAATCAGTTATCACAATATTTTCAATCAGTCCAAAGTTCTCAACATTTTTAACAGAGAGAAGAAAGAATTTAAGTTTTTCCCAAGGAGAAATGTATAAAACAAGTATCATCTGGGGTTTAACTTGCATTTTAAACACTGCCAAATAACTCATGAAATAACTGGAATGTTCAAACTAATCAAGCCAGTGGTCCTGTATAGACACGTTTATTCAAAATGTCTCACCGTTGAAAATTTTTTCTTTTACATCTCAGGTTCTCCTGGCACACCAATGGAGTTCCTACTGTTCCTCCTTACAAACCAGACTGAAAAGCAAAGTTCTGACTCCAGAAATGTATGGAAATCACCGTGGGGGAGCATAAAAAGAGCGTTGCATAGGACCTCATTTTTACAGCCCTGTTGTTCCACTAATTGTCCAAGGATTTTTCTAGAGTGAAACTTTTGAAAAATGATTTCCTCTTTCAACTTTCCAGCCTGCCATTTTCACAGAATAGGACATTACATTCATTTTCACTTCTTGACAACACTTACATCTAGACTGCTGTGAAAAGTTAGTACCATACTGTAAGTTCACCTTTCGTGAACTATAGCAAAGCCACGGAATCTTTAGTGGAGTTTCCCCACAATTTCACATTTCAGTCAAACCAATTGTGTGGAAAATCAGACAGTCTGGCAACATTGCTAAAGGGTATGATCCGTGTTCTGTATGCTTTTGTGTTTTTCTTTTTAAATAAACTTTTCACTGTAGAAATGTTTTAGCTTTAAAGGAAAATTGTTAAGGGATAGTACAGAGAGTTCCCATATATCCATACAGAGTTTCCTCTGTTAGCAAAATCTTACACTGATATGGTACCTTTGTCACAATCAACAAACCAATATGGGTACATTATTATTAACCAAAACCCATTCTTTATTTAGACTTACATAGTTTTTACCTAATGCCCCTTTTCTGTTCCAGGATCTCATCTAGGATGCCACATTACATTTAGCTGTCATGTCTCTTTAGTCTTCTCTAAGTTGTGACAGTTTCTCAGACTTTCCTTGTTTTTGATGACCTTGACAGTTTTTTTATTAACTTTTATTGACCTTCAAGTGAACGTTTACAAATCAAGTCAAACTGTCACATAAAAGTTTATATACACCTTACTCCGTACACCCACTTGCTCTCCCTCTAATGAGTCAGCCCTTCCAGTCTCTCGTGACAATTTTGCCAGCTTCCAACTCTCTCTATCCTCCCATCCCCCCTCCAGACAGGAGATGCCAACACAGTCTCAAGTGTCCACCTGATACAAATAGCTCACTCTTCATCAGCATCTCTCTCCTACACACTGTCCAGTCCCTTTCATGTCTGATGAGTTGTCTTCGGGAATGACCTTGACAGTTTTGATGAGTACTGGTCAGACATTTCATAGATTGCACGTCTATGTACATTTGCCTGATGCTTTTCTCATGGTTAGAGATGGGTTATAGGTTTATGAGAGAAAGATCACAGAGGCAAAGTGCCATTCTATTAACATGACTTATCCTTGATGTTGTTCGCCTTGATCACATGGCTGAGGTAGGATTTGTCAGGTTTCTCCACTGTAACCATTAACCAGTTGCCATCAAGTTATTCCAACTCATGGCAACTCAATCTGTGTCAGAGTAAAACTGTACTCCAGAGAGTTTTCGATGGCTGAGTTTTCTGAAGTAGACTGCTAGCTAGACCTTTCCTCTGAGGCTCCTCTGGGTGGACTCGAACTTCCAACTTTTTGGTTAGCAGTTGAGCACGTTTGCACCACTGGGGCACTCCTTTTCCTTTGTAAGGTTACTCTTTTTCCCTTCTTTGCATTTAGAGGGATATCACCATACACATCCCATACTTAAGAGCTGGGGAATTACATACACTCCACCTCCTTGACAGAGAAGTATCTACATAAATTTTTTGGAAATCTTGTGCACAAGAAATGTGTCTATTCTCCCCCATCTATTTACGTCTCAGTCTCTTATTTAGATCAGTATAGATTCATGGATTACATTTCTTCTTTGCATTAAAATACAATATACTACTTATTTTGTTGTTCAAATTGTTTCAGCTTTGTCCACTGAGAGCTGTGGAGCAATTCTGCTCTGTCCTGTAGGACTGCCATGAGCTGGAATCGACTTGACAGCAATCAGTTTGCTTTTTTTTTTTTTGTCTTTTTTTGGCTAACGATCACAAGCATTTCCTCATTTGTCTGTTAGCTGCCTCAATGTCTTCTTTGGTGAAGTGTCTGTTCATACCCTTTGCCTATTTTTTAATCGGGTTATCTGCCTCTTTGCTGTTGAGGTGTTGAAGTATTCTACAGATTTTAGAGATTAGACCCTTGTTGGCTATGATGTAGGCAAAATTTTTTTTTTCCTCGTCTGTAGGTTCTCTTCACTGTTTTGATGAACATAAGTGTTTAATTTTTAGAAGCTCATAGTTCTCCAATTTATCTTCTGGTGCCTGTGCATTGTTAGTTATGGTTCGTATTGTATTGATGTTATGTATTAGGGCACCTAGTATTATCACTTTTTTTCCCATGCTTTTTATTGTTTCAGGTTTTATATTTAGGTCTTGATCTATTTTGAGTGTATGGTGTGAGGAATGGGTCCTGTTTCACTTTTTTACAGACAGACATCCAGTTTTGCCAGCATTTGTTTAAAAGGCTGTTTTTTCTCCTTTTAATGAACTTTGGCCCTTTGTCAAAAATCAGCTGACCATAGGCGGATGGATTTACATCTGGGTTCTCAATTCTGTTCCACTGGTCTATGTATCTGTCATGAACCAGCACCAGGCTGCTTTGACTATGATACCTGCATTATGGGTTCTAAGATCAGGTAGTGTGAGGCCTCCAACTTTGTTCTTTCTCTTCAACAATGCTTTGCTTATTCTGGACCTTTCCTTTCCATATAAAGCTGGTGACTAGTTTTTCCATGTTAAAGAATGCTGCTGATATTTGGATCAGCATTGCACTATATCTGGGTAGGGTTGACATTTTCACAATGTTGAGTCTACTTATCTGTGAGCATGGTATGTTTTTCCATTTATGCAGGTCTCTTTAGGTTTTCTGCAATAGTGTATATTGGTTTTCTTTGTATAGGTCTTTTACATACCTGATTAGATTTATTCCTAAGTATTTTATCTTTTGGGGTGCTATTATAAATGGTATTGTTTTCCTGATTTTCTTTTCAAAGTTCTCATTGTTGGTGTATAGGAATCCAACTGAGTTTTGTGTATTGATCTTGTATATGGCTATTCTGCTGAAATTTTCTGTTAGCGCCAGTGGTTTTCTTTCTTAATTTTCATTATGCTTTAAGTGAAAGTTTACAAATCAAGCCAGTCTCTCATACGAAAATTAATATACACCTTGCTATATACTCCTAAGAAACCCTGGTGGCGTAGTGGTTAAGTGCTACGGCTGCTAACCAAAGGATCGACAGTTTGAATCCACCAGACGCTCCTTAGAAACTCTATGGGGCAGTTCTACTCTGTCCTATAGGGTTGCTATGAGTCAGAATCGTCTTGACAGCACCGGTTTGGGTTTGATTTTTGGATATACTCCTAATTGCTCTCTCCCTACTGAGACAGCACACCCCTTCCCTCCACTCTCTTTTTTAGTGTCCATTCCGCCAGCTTCTGACCCCCTCTGCCCTCTCATATCCCCTCCAGATAGGAGAAGCCGACATAGACTCATGTGTCTACTTGATCCAAGAAGCTCATTCTTCACCAGCTTCATTTTCATGTCCTGTCTGGAGAGTTGGCTTTGGGAATGGTTCCTGTCTTAGGCTAGCAGGAGGTCTGGGGACCATGACCACCGGGGTCCTTCTAGTCTCAGTCAGACCATTAAGCCTGGTCTTTTTATGAGAATTTGGGGGCTGTATCCCACTGCTCTCCTGCTCCCTCAGGGGTTCTCTGTTGTGTTCCCTGACAGGGCAGTCATCAGTTGTAGCCAGGTATCATCTAGTTCTTCTGGTCTCAGGCTGGTGTAGTCTCTGGTTTATGTGGCCCTTTCTGTCTCTTGGGCTCATAATTACGTTGTGCCTTTGGTGTTCTTCATTATCCTTTGCTCCAGGTGGGTTGAGGCCAATTGATGCATCTTAGATGACTGCTTGCTAGTGTTTAAGACCCAAGATGCCACTCCCCAAAGTGGGATACAAAATGTTTTCTTAATAGATTTTATTATGCCAATTGACTTAGATGTCCCCTGAAACCATGGTCCCCAAACCCCACCCTGCTATGCTGGCCTCCGAAGCATTCAGTTTACTCAGGAAACTTCTTTGCTTCTTGTTTAGTCCAGTTGTAGTGACCTCTCCTGTATTGCGTGTTGTCTTTCCCTTCACCTAAAATATTAATCTACTATCTAATTAGTGAAAATCCCTCTCCCTCTCTCCCTCCCTCTTGACTCTTGTAACCATCAAAGAATATTTTCTTCTATGTTTAAACTATTTCTCGAGTTCTTATAATACTGGACTTACACAATATTTGCCCTTTTGCAACTGACTAATTTCACTCACAGTAATGCCTTCCAGATTCCTCCATGTTATGAAATTATTCACAGTTTCATCATTGTTCTTTATTGATGCGTAGTATTACATTGTGTGAATATACCATAATTTATTAGTCCATTCATCCATTCATGGGCACTTGGTTGCTTCCATCTTTTTGCTATTGTAAACACTGCTGCAATGAACATGGGAGTGCATATATCTGTTCATATAAAGGCTCTTATTTCTCTAGGATATATTCCAAGGAGTGGGATTGCTGGATTGTATGGTAGTTCTATTTCTAGCTTTTTAAGGAAGTGCCAAATCGATTTCCAAAGTGATTGTACCATTTTATATTCCCACCAGCAGTGTATAAGTGTTCCAGTTTCTCCACAACCTCTCTAACATTTATTGTTTTGTGTTTTTTGGATTAATGCCAGCCTTGTTGGAGTGAGATGGAATCTTATTGTGGCTTTGATTTGCATTTCTCTAATGGCTAATGATTGTGAGCATTTCCTCACATATCTGTTAGCTACCTGAATGTCTTCTTTAGCGAAGTGCCTGTTCATATCTTTTGCCCATTTTTTAATTGGGTTATTTGTCTTTTTGTAGTTGAGTTTTTGCAGTATCATGTAGATTTTAGAGATTAGGTGCTGATCAGAAATGTCATAGCTAAAAACTTCTTCCCAGTCTGTAGGTAATCTTTTTACTCTTTGGTGAAGTCTTTGGACGGCATAGGTATTTGATTTTTAGGAACTCCCAGTTATCCAGTTTCTCTTCTGCATTGTTGGTAATGTTTTGTATACTGTTTATGCCCTGTGCTAGGGCTCCTAACATTGTCCTTATTTTTTCCTTCCATGATCTATATTGTTTAGATTTTATATTTAGGTCTTTGATCCATTTTGAGTTAGTTTTTGCACATGGTGTGAGGTATGGGTCTTGTTTCATTTTTTTTCAGATGGATATTCAGCCATCCCAGCACCATTTGTCAAAAAGACTGTCTTTTCCCCATTCCACTGAGTTTGTCAAATGTCAACTGCTCATATGTAGATGGATTTATGTCTGGATTCTCAATTCTGCTCCACTGGTCTATGTATCTGTTGTTGTACCACTACCAGGCTGCTTTGACTACTATGGCAGTATAATAGGTTCTAAAATCAGGTAATGTAAGGCCTCCCACTTTGTTTTTCTTTTTCAGTAATGCTTTACTTTCCCTTCCATATGAAGTTGGTGATTTGGTTCTCCATCTCGTTAAAAAATGTAGTTGGAATTTGGATCAGAATTGCATTGTATCTATAGATCGCTTTCAGTAGAATAGACATTTTGCAATGTTAAGTCTTCCTGTCCATGGGCAGGGTATGTTTTTCCACTTATGTAGGTCTCTTTTGGTTTCTTGCAGTGGTGTCTTGTAGTTTTCTTTGTACAAGTCTTTTACATCTCTTGTAAGATTTATTCCTAAGTATTTTATCTTCTTGGGCACCACTGTAAATGGCATTGATTTGGTGATTTCCTCTTTGATGTTCTTTTTGTTGATGTAGAGGAATCCAACTGATTTTTGTATGTTTATCTCTTATCCTGATACTCTGCTGAACTCTTCTATTAGTTTCACTAGTTTTCTTGAGGATTCCTTAAGGTTTTCTGTGTATAAGATCCTGTCATCTGGAAATAGAGATATTTTACTTCTTACTTGCCAATCTGGATGCCCTTTATTTCTTTATCTAGCCTAATTGCTCTGGCTAGGACCTCCAGCACAATATTGAATAAGAGTGATGATAAAGGGCATCCTTATCTGGTTCCTGATCTCAAGAGGAATGCTTTCAGACTCTCTCCATTCAGGATGATGGTGGCCGTTGGCTTTGTATAAATGCCCTTTATTATGTTGAGGAATTTTCCTTCTATTCCTATTTTGCAGAGAGTTTTTATTATGAATGGTGTTGAACTTTGTCAAATGCTTTTTCTGCATCAGTTGATAAAATCATGTGATTCTTGTCTTTTGTTTTATTTATATGATGAATTACATTAATTGTTTTTCTAATGTTGAACTGTCCCTGTATACCTGGTATGCATCCCACTTGACCACGGTGAATAATTTTTTTGATATGTTGTTGAATTCTGTTGGCTAGAATTTTGTTGAGGATTTTTACATCTAAGTTCATGAGGGATATAAGTCTATAATTTTCCTTTTTTGTGGTGTCTTTACCTGATTTTGGTACCATGGATATGCTGGCTTCATAGGATGAGTTTGGGAGTATTCCATCCTTTTCTATGCTCTGAAATACCTTTAGTAGTGGTGGTCTTAATTCTTCTCTGAAAGATTGGTAGAGCTCCACAGTGAAGCCGTCTGGGCCAGGGCTTTTTTTTGTTGTTGTTAGGAGTTTTTCGATTACCTTTTCAATCTCTTCTTTTGTTATGAGTCTATTTAGTTGTTCTACCTCTGTTTGTGTTAGTTTAGGTAGCAGTGTGTTTCTATAAATTCATCCATTTCTTCTAGGTTTTCAAATTTGTTACAGTAGAATTTTTCATAGTAATCTGAGATGATTCTTTTAATTTCATTTTGGTCTGTTGTAATGTCGCCCATCTCATTTCTTATTCGGGTTATTTCCTCTCCCATTTTTCTTTTGTCAGTTTGGCCAGTGGTTTATCAATTTTGTTAATTTTTTCTCAGACCAGCTTTTGGTCTTGTTAACTCTTTCAGTTGTTTTTCTGTTTTCTATTTCATTTAATTCTGCTTTAATTTTTATTATTTGCTTTCTTCTGTTCCTCTCTTTCTACTTGTTCAAGTTGTGAGGATAATTCTTTGATTTTGACCCTTTCTTCTTTTTGGTTTGTACATTTTTTGATATCAATTGACCTCCGAGCACTGCTTTCGCTGTGTCCCAAAGGTTCTGATAGGAAGTGTTTTCATTCTCATTGGATTCTATGAATTTCTTTATTCCATCCTTAATGTCTTCTATAACCCAGTCATTTTTGAGCAGGGTATTGTTCAGTTTCCATGTGTTTGATTTCTTTTCCCTGATTTTCCTGTTATTGATTTCTACTTTTATGGCCTTATGGTCAGAGAAGATGCTTTGTAATATTTTGATGTTTTCGATTCTGCTAAGGCTTGCTTTATGACCTAATATGTGGTCTATTCTAGAGAATGTTCCATGTGCACTAGAAAAGAAAGTATACTTTGCGGTTGTTGAATAATGTTGAATAATTTCCATTCTATTCCTATTTTATTGAGAGTTTTTATCAGGAATGTGTGTTGGACTTTATCAAATGCCTTTTCTCAGTTGATTGACATGATTGTGTGATTCTTTTGTTCTATTCGTGTAGTGGATTATGTTGATTGATTTTCTAATTCCAAACCATCCTTGCATACCTGGTATGAATCCCACTTGGTTGTGGTGTATTTTTTTTTTTTAATATGATGCTAAATTCTATTGGCTAGAATATTGTTGAGAATTGTTGCATCCATATTCATGAGACATATTGATCTGTAATTTTCTTTTTTTGTGGTGTCTTTGCCTGGCTTTGGTATCAGGGTTATGCTGGCTTCATAGAATGAACTTGGGAGTATTTCTTCCTTTTCTATACTCTGAAGTAGTTTCAGTAGTACCGGTGTGAGCTCTTCTCTGCATTTTTGGTAGAATTCTCCAGTGAAGCCGTCCAGGCCAGGGCTTTTTTGTTTGTTTTCTGTTGGGAGTTTCTTTTATTACCTCTCCAATCTCTTCTCTTGTTAGGGGTTTATTCAGATTTTCTATCTTAGCTTGTGTTAGTTTAGGTAGGTAGCACGTTTCTAGGAATTTGTCAATTTCCTCTAGGTTCTCAAAGTATTTGGTGTACAGTTTTTTATAGTATTCTGTTATGATCATTTTTATTTCAGTTGGGTCTGTTGTAATGTCCCCCATCTAATTTCTTCTTTGGGTTATTTGCTTTCTCTCTTGGTTTTTTCGTTTTTTGACACTTTGGCCAACGGTTTGTAGATTTTGTTGATCTTTTCATGGAACCAACTTTTGGTCTTGTTGATTCTTTCTATTGTTTTTCTGTTCTCTAGTTCATTTATTTCCACTCTAATCTTTATTATTTTCATTATTCTGGTGGCTGTTGGATCCTTTTGTTGTTCTCTTTCTATCTGTTTGAGTTGTAGACTAAAGTTTTGATTTTGGCCCATTCTTCTTTTTTGATTTGAGTATTTCTTGCTGTAAGTTGACCTCTAGGCATTGCCTTTGCTGTGTCCCATAGGTTTTGATATGATGTGTTTTCATTTTCATTTAATTCTAAGGATTTTTTTTATCCCTCTTTGATTTCTTCTATCACCCAGTAATTTTTAAGCAAGGTGTTGTTTAGTTTCCACGTGTTTAATTTTTTTCCTTTCTCTTCCTGTTATTGTTTTCTACTTTTATGCCATTATGATTAGAGGGAATGCTTTGTATTATTTTGATACATTTCTTGCAAGTTTTGGATTTTATTAAGCATTGCTTCATGCCCTTAAATATGGTCTATTTTGATTCTGGATAATGTTCCACGTGTGCTGGAATAGAATGCATACTTTGCTACTTTAGGCGGCATGTTCTACGTATGTCTTTGAGGTTAAGATTGTTGATTGTGGCATTTAGATCTTCTGTATCTTTGTTGGATTTCTTTCTAGACATTCTATCCTTTACCAAGAGTGGTGTGTTGAAGTCTCCTACTATTACTGTGGAACTATTTATATTTTCAGTGCTGTTAGAGTTTATTTTACGTATTTTGGAGCCCTATCTTTGGGTGCATAGATATTTATTATGGTTATATATTCTCGGTGGATTGTCCCTTTAGTCATTATATAATAACCTTTCTTGTCTTTTATGGTCGATTTTGCCTTAAAGTCTATTTTATCTGAGACTAGCATTGCCATTCCTGCCCTTTTTGGTTACTGTTTCTTTGATTTTTTTTCCATCCTTTGATGTTTTAAATATATTTATGTCTTCGTGTCTAAGGTGTGTCTCTTGTAGATGGTATATTGAAGGGTTGTGCTTTTTTTTTTTTTTTTCCATTCTGCCACTCTTTGTCTCTTTACTGGTGCATTTAAGCCATTTACATTCAGTATGATTATCAACAGGTATGAGTTTATTGCTGTCACATTGTCGTGGGTTTTTTTGTGTGGGGGGTGTTGATGTTTTCTTTATACCTCTTACTTTCCTCTGCTGACTTCCTTTTTCTTTGTGGCTTTTCTTTTCTTTCATTATTATAGATTTTGTTTTTACGGAACCTTTATGTTTTTCTTCTTTTTATTCTGATGATTGTGATGAGTAGGTTTGTTAACTTTTTTTGTGGTTACCTTCAAGTTTACCCTTATTTCCCTAAATTTTAGCCAGTCTTTTATTACTTGATATCTCCTTGAATTCCTTTCCACTTGAAAGTCCTATACCTACACCGTTTATTTCTGCTTGTACCGTTTTGACGTCATCATTTATAGATTGAGTCTCCATTTCCCTGTTTTAAGTCTTTAGCTTTGTTTTATCATTGAGAGTTCTTTACCTAGGCATCTGGCTGGTGCTGTCCTGTGTCCTAGACTCAGGTTGTTGTCTGATGTTTTTGGTTCTCTAACTGAAGGACTTTCTTTAATATTTCTTGTAAGTTTGGTTTGCTTATTATGAATTCCCTTTACTTCTGTTTATCTGGAAATTTCCTCTATTCTCCATTGTATTTGCTTTCTTGCCTGCATAGATTCTGCCGAGTAATCAGAGCTTAGTCTTACTGTTTCTCCTTTGTAAATGACTGTTTGTTTTTCTTGAGCTGCTCTCAGGCTTCTTGCTTTGCCTTTGATTTTGGCGAGTGTGATCATGGTACATCTTGGTGACTTTCTTTTGAGGTCTAGGCTGTACGGGGTACATTGAGCCTCTTGCATGGTCAGCTTTTCATCTTTCATGATATTTGGGAAGTTTTATCCCAGCAAATCTTCAACAATCTTCTCTTTTTTCCCCATTTTCTCCCCCTGTTCTGGAACTCTAATCACACACAAATTTTTCTCTTGATTGTGTCCCACAGAATTCTTAGGTTTTCTCCATTCTTTTCTGTGCTTTTTCCTCAAACAAAATGGTGTCCATGGATTTGTCTTCAGTCTTGCTGATTCTGTCTTCTATTGTGCCAAATTTGCTCCTAAGTCCTTCTATTGAGTTGTCTTTTTCTGAAATTGTGTTGTTTATCCTTTGGATTTCACATTGCTGTTTTTGTATGATTTCAAATTGTCTATTTATTTTGATGTTTTATTCTTGTATTATTTTCCTGACTTCTTCAATTCTTTGTGTTGTCCTTGATTTTGGCTATATTTTTGTTGGTTTTGTCTGTATTTTCCATGATTTTGACTATTTTTCCTTTGTTTTCCTTGATCTCTTTCCAAATCTCTTGGAGAGTTCTAACGGTTAGTCTTTTGAATTCCATATCAGGTATTTTCTCTGTCTTTCCTTCTACGGGAAGGTCAGCTGATTTTTTCATTTTGGTCACTTGCTTGGGCCATATTGTACTGCTTTTTTATATGGTTTGATATTGCCTGCTGTCTCTAAGACATTAAAGTATTATTTTTATTTATTGATTGATTGTATGTCATCTGTTTCATCCTGCTTCTCTGTTTTGTTTTGATATATCAGGGCAGGTGGGTCAGGTGTACTTTGCTGCTTGCTCATCTGTGCGCATGACAGGTCTAACCATCTTGTCCTGGTGGGTAGGGCAGCAGCAAGCAGGGTGAGTTCACTTCACTGGCACACTGGTTTGGCAAGTTGGCTGAGGCCCATCTGCCTCTTATGTTGGTCCAGCAGTGGGGAGCATTCATAGTCCCTTGCCAGATATGTGGAGGTTTTGGACAGGGAGTGGTACAGGCTTACTTCCTTCTGTCAGCAGCTGGCTGAGTGGTGGGAGGACAGGAGCACTGTGGGCACTGTGTGGCAACAGGCCTGAGCTGGGGACACTCTAGCCACAATAGCATGGAGAGGGTAGATGAGAACGGGGTTGTGGTGTGGGGTTAGGTGGGGGGAACAAAGAAAATTAAAGAGATAGAAAGAAAAAAATGGGAGTATCTGGCAAGTGGGGTCAGGGCAGACCTGGGGGATGGCGGGAAGTGGGGGGAGGTGGTGTATGGGGCTAAGTGGGAGGTACACTGCATTGGGCTATGGGCTTTGTACTATGGCAGTGTGGCATGGCCCCGGGGGGGAGGGGTGGCTTGTGGTGCTAGTTGGGAGGGAAAGAAAAATTTTGAAAAAATGGCGTGGCAGTGGCTGGCAGGTGGAGGCGCATGGGGGCAGGTGGTAGTTCTCTACCTGCACTGGTGCAGTGAGGCTCAGTGGGAAGGGGTGATGTACAGGGCTAGGCGGGAGGTGGAAAGAGAAGGAAGAAAGGAAAAAAAGAAAAAAAATGGCACAGCAGGAGCCAGCAGGTAGGGGTGGGGTGGTCCCAGGCTGGCAGCTAGGCTATGTCTGTCTAGCCAAGGCCGTGTGGAATTTCCTGCTTTAAAGGGGTAGAGGGCTAAGTGGGAGGGAGAAAGAAAAGGAAGAAAGGAAAAAATAAATAGTGTGGCAGGAGCTGGCAGGTAGGGGTAGGGCGAGCCCAGGGTAGCAGCAGGCTGGTGTCTCTCTAGCTTTGTCTAGTCAATAATTGAGAGTAACTGTTATACCACATCTTTACTAGCAATTGGTCTTACCAGTTTTTTGGGTTTTAGCCATATTAATAGGTATGTGGTGATATCTCATTGTTTTCCACTCCCTGTCATTTTGTCGTGCTGTGTTGGTTTGCATGTTTCTATGATGCTGGAAGCTATACCACCAGCATTTCAAATGCCACCAGGGTCAACCATGCTGGACAGTTTTCAGCAGAGCTCCGATGCTAAGATAGACCAGGAAGAAAGGTCTGGCAATTTACTTTCAAAAATCAGTGAAAAACAAGGCTCCAGAAATTGATGGGATACCAATTGACAGATAGATGCACTGCTGGAAGCACTTACTCGTCCGTGTCAAGAAATTCGGAAGAGACCTACCAGGCCAGCTGACTGGAGGAGGGCCATGTTTATGCTCATTTCAAAGAAAGGCAATCAAACAGAATGTGGAAATGGTCAAACAATATCATTAACATCACATGCTAGCAAAATTTTAGGGACCTGATTGAGAAAGAGAAGCTGTAAAGGAAACTGAAAAGCAGCGCACAGAGAATTGGTGAGAAAACTGAAAGAGTGTGGCTTCAGAAAAAGCCCAAACAAGAACATTTTTAAAAAAGAAGACACTATTGGCCAATAAGGAACTCTGGTGGTGCAGGGGCTAAAAGCGCTTGGCTGCTAACTGAAAGGTTGGTGGTTTGAACCCTCCAGCTGCTCTGTGGGAGAAAGATACAGTAGTCTGCTTCCATAAAGATTATAACCTTGAAAACCCTATAGGGCGGATCTACTCTGTCCTATAGTGTTGCTATAAGTTGGAATCGACTCGAGGGCAAAGGGTTTTTTTTTTTTTTTGGCCAGTAGTATCTAAAGTTTCAACCATGTTAAGTAATTTCAGCACTGAGCGCTACCCATTAGAATTAACAATGAGGAAATTATTGCAAATCTTGTGAGAACGGTTAAGCAAAATCCTCAGGGTTCAGGGACAAATCAAGATGTTTTCTGAAAACATAAATTTATGCTTTCTGAAAATCTGATTTCATCTGTTAAGAAAGCCTTAAGCAACAAAAGTAATTATCAGAAATAATACAGTGTAGCTGCATAGAATGTTATTTACGATTTCTGAGCACGATTTCTTATGGGATGGAAAAAAACCCAAGCTTGTCCCCCTTTCTATTCAGATATTTCCACATCTTGCAAGAAATATCTCACAAAAATAAAGAATGATATTTCGGAAACCAACATAGCAAAATTGAGAGGATGGTGCAGGACCTGGCAACTTTTGTTCTGTTATACATAAGATCACCGTGAGCCTGTAATAACAAAAACGTGTACAATTTTTACAAAGTGTGGTGTTACATCCCTAAAATATTTTAAATGTACCCTTTAAAAAAAATCCTGGAAATATAAATAAAAGACCATTTCCAGGAAAAGGGCATGGTTTCTTCATTTACTGTAAGTCCTTGTGAAGAAAGAATAGCCATTTCCCCCTGTAAGTGTAGGATGTTATTCCAGGGTGAAAAGCTTTTCAAATTTCAGGACAATTGCACACTGACTTGGAGCAGGACAGTAGGGTCCTTACTGTATTATATTGTGACTTCCTGAAAAAGAAGCTGGGCAAATGCTGTTCTGCTCCCACTCCTGTCTGTCTCAACACCATCTAAGGCACAGCACTGTTCTTTAGAGTTGGGGTTTATTTATGAGATCAAAGCCCACAACTCCAAGTACCTCTCTCTGTAGGTAACAATCCTGAATTTATGTGCTATTCTTCAAGAGTTTGCAAATAGATTTAGTGTGCATAACTCCCTCAGCTGCATCCCAGCCCAAGGTCATTTAAGATACCTGGAAACATCTTTCGCCCTGGTAAGCAGGCATTTGTAACCAAGAAAATTACCTTGGTTCTCAGTTTAAAGAGATTTAAGACAAAGCCTCAAGATCAAAACAAAATGAAATGAAAAAACAAAACTATGTTTTGTTCCTGTCACCTCACCTGCTGCATGCTAACCTTAACTCCCTTTGTAATTTTATATCTGCTTGTGTTAATAATAGTAGTGATCATGGTTAGTATTAGTACTAACATTTAATGACTACATACCATGGCTCAGGTACAGTTCTAAGTGCTTTACTCATTTAATACTCAGAGGACCACATGAGGCAGGTAAAAATATTGTCCCCTTCTTACAGTTACAGAAACTGAGACACATAGCAGTGAGGTAACTTACTCACAGACGTAGAGCCATTGGATGAAGCCAACAATGATGTGATTGGAGCACTCAGTCCCAGATTTTCTTTTGTGTGAGCTTGTGGCTGGCTCCTGACCTCTCTGACCCTTCCTGGCCTGTAAGTGACTAGTAGAACAATTGCTTTGCTTGCCAAGAAACATTGAGGGCGTGAGGTCAGGGGCCAATAAAGGGAGCAGCCTTCCAGGTCTGCAGGCATTGTAGGAACTTAGTTCTGTAAAACTAAGCCAAATGAATGAGATCACCACAGTGAGGAGACCGGAAGCTGTGCATGTCAGTGTCATTTCACCCCAGATTGCGAGCTTCTAATTTCTTATACTCATCTACTCTCAGGAAGGGCCCTTGTGGCACAAATCGTTATGCATTTGACTACTAGCTGAAAGGTTGGCAGTTCAAACACATCCAGGGGTGCCTTGGAAGATAGACCTGGTAATCTGCTTCTGAAAGGTCACAGCCTAGGAAACCCCATGGAGCAGTGAGTCAGAATGGACTGGATGGGAAACAACAACAACAACGATATTCTGCAGGCAGAACTCCACGGTGTGCCAGAGAGACAAAGAAACAATGTGTGAAAGAAACAAGAAAGGGTGTGCTTTTACTGAACACATTTTGGGACTTTTTCTCTGCATGACCAAGTAATGTACTGCTGCTGTAACACATGTTCCCTTTGTTTAAAATTGTAAATTTTTTGTTCTGGTAGTAGGTACTCAGGAATACTACTTTTGCTCTTAGCAAACCCATATACAGGAAAAGTCACATATTTTGAAAGGGAGAGAACAGATCAAATACTAAGATAATTAGCATTGCGGACGAAAAAGCAAAGCCAGTGTTTTTGAGTAGAGAGCCATCTAGTGGCTATGAATGGATATGCTTACATGTTCAAAGAAATTACCTAGGTATTATAAGTGAAAACCAGTGAGATAAGCAATCAGTAGAGAGGCCTGGGCAATTTACATCTCAGCTCCCTCTTGGCTCGTTTTATAGAACATATTTTTATAATTATCATTATATAATTTATCTTGAAAAATGTAAAATTTTCTTCAAAGATATCAAATTTAGAAATTATTATTAAAGGTAATGACACGTTACGTTCTACCTCAAATTAAAAATATGATAGTAAAGGAGTTGGGAGATAATTTTTTAAAAATTATATGTGTATATTATATATATGTATATATATACACACACATACATATACATATATATACATATACGTATACACATACATATATATGGATGTACACATACATATACATGGAGCCAGGTTAAGCATTGGGCTGCTAAACAAAAGGCCGGCAGTTCAAATCCATGAGCAGCTCCTTGGAAACCCTATGGGGCACTTCTAAAAATGTATATATGTATGTATAAACTGGGGCTCAAGCTGGTTCTTTCTGGTTCAACTTACTGTTGAGAATTTGCATTTCTGCTCCAGATATACCGAATCAGAATCTAAAGTTTAATAAGATCCCTGGGTGATTCTTATGTGTTCATAAGCTTCAAGATAAATGTATACACAAGAATCACCTGGGGATCGTGTTAAAATGTAGATTCTGATTCAGTATATCTGGGCAGAAATGCAAATTCTCAGCAGAGGGTTGAAATAGAAAGACCCAGTTTGAAGCCCTGGTTTGGTGACCTGCTCAAGTGAATTAAATATATATCAAGTAAAGTTAAAGACTGATTATGTCAAGTGCTTGTGAAGATATGAAGCAACTGGAACCCTCATAGCTTGATGGTAGGAGTGTAAAAATGGTGCTACCAATTTAGAAAACCTGGCAGTTTCTTAGAAAGTTAAACATACACTCATCACAGGACACACCATTCCACTCCTAGGGATTAATCAAAAATGAATAAAAACATGTCCACACCAAGATTTGTACCTGAATGTTCATAGCAGCTTCATTCATTATTGCCACAAACTGGAAATCCACATGTCTGTGTGTATTCAGTGGAATCCAACCAAAAAACCCGTTGCTGTCAAGTCAATTTGGACTCATAGCAACTCTATAGGACAGAGTAGAAATGCTCCATAGGGTTTCCAAGGAGTGCCTGGTGGATTCAAACTGCTGACCTTTAGGTTAGCAGCCAAACTCTTAACCACTACACCACCAGGGTTTCCCATTCGATGCAATACTACTCATTAATTAAAAAATAATAATAAAACTGCTGGTAAACCCAACAGCATGGATGAAACACACAGTAAGTGAAAGAAACCACAAACAAAAGAGTACATACTATATGGTTCCATTTTTGTGAATTTTGAGAACAGGCAAAACTAATTCTGGTCATAGAATTCAGACAATGATTGGAATGAAGGAACTTTCTGGGGTATGGAAATATTGTATGTTTTAATACAATTGTTTGTTACATAGGTGCCTGTACATTTGTGTGCATTTCACTATAGGTAAAATTCACTTAAATTTAAAACAAAGAGAGAAGAAAACACATGCACTCAAAGCAATAAAACAGATTTTGCAAGAACATTTACCAAAAAATGAAGGAGCTTGGAACCTGGTCTCCTAAGACCAAAGCCAGTGTCCGTGCCTGCTCACCAAGCTGTTGCAGTATTTTAACTGTAGGTTATGCAATTTTAAGACTGTATCCCCTCTTTCCATGTGAAAAAATCACTGAAAAAGCCTACCCTCCATAATTGTTTTGTTGAGCCCTCAGGCTAACCAAAAGGTCAGCAGTGTTAACTCACCAGCCACTCTGCAGGAGAAAGATTTGGCAGCCTGCTTCTGTAAAGATTACCACCCATGCTCCCCCCGCCCCCCAGAAAACCCACACCAGTTGCCCTCCAGTGGATTCCAACTCGTAGTGACCCTAAAGGGCAGAGCAGAACTGCCCCAGAGGGTTTCCAGGGAGTGGCTGGTGGATTCCAACTGCTGACCTTTTGGTAAGCAGCTGAGCTCTTAAGCACTGTGCTATCAGGACTCCATTTACAGCCTTGAAAACCCTATGGGGCAGTTTTACTCTGTCCTACAGGGTCGCTATGAGCAGAGTCCATGCAATGGCGTCAGGTCAACACCCTGATGTTCTGAATAAATTCATCTCACCTTGAACTCAGTGTAGGAACAAACTATGCTGATGTTGAGTTTCTCCTCTTGGGGTCCCGTCCATGCTCTCTGAAAGCAAGATTTAGTGCTCAGCTTTTCGCGAATAGATCCTGGTGACTCTACATGTTCTTACTCTGCCCCATATTTACAATCCATCCAGGCTTTTGTGATAAAGAATCCTCGAAGTCGTTACTACGAGCCTTCAAATAAGTTCCCCCTTTTTCTTTATCGATGATTAATAATCCACAAAAGCTTATATAAATATAGTTTATAATAGTTTATATCATAAACTCTCAGCAGTGATGAAATTAGAAAAGGGGCCATCAGTGGGCAAGAGATTTCAACATATTTCTGCAACATGGGAAACAAATGGAAACCCTGGTGGGGTAGTGGTTAAGTGTTATGGCTGCTCACCAAAAGGTCTGCGGGTGCTCCCTGGAAACTCTGTGGGGCAGTTCTACCCTGTCCTTTAGGGTCACTATGGGTCGGAATCCAGTGGATGGCAATGGGTTTTTGTTTGCACAGGAAACATGAAGCCGTACTAACTCAGGTGTAGAGTGTTGACTTGGTCCTACCCTTCAGTCAATGGCACTTTGCTATCATGGCCCACGTAAAGCCCTTCCCACGTTCCTTTTGTGTTCCGTTTGTTCCCAATCCTCAGTCTCTTTCTTCTTTTCTTCACATAGGTTTTAGAGCCTCACCCTCAAAAAACAAATAATCAAACATCACTTTTGAGGAAATCGCTAAACATTGTAGCCAAGACCACTACTTGTACCTCAATATTAAATTTGCCTTCATTTTTTGGCAAATGTTCTTGCAAAATGTATTTTGTTGTTTTGAGTGTGTGTGTTTTCTTCTCTCTTTATTTTAAATTTAAGTGAATTTTACCTATAGTGAAATGCACACAAATATACAGACCTGTGTAACAAACAACACTATCAAAATATAAATTCCCATAACCCCAGGAAGTCCCTTCATGCCCACTTCCAATCACTGTCTGAATTCTATGACCAGAATTAGTTTTGTCTGTTCTTGAAATTCACAAAAATGGAACCGTATGGTATGTACTTTTTTGTTTGTGGCTTCTTTTTTCACTTAACTGTGTGTGTTTCATCCATGCTGTTGGGTTTACCAGTAGTTTTTTTTTTTTTTTTTTAGTTGATGTGTAGTATTCCATTGAATGAGAAACCCTGGTGGTGTAGCGGTTAGTTCAGCTATTAACCGAAAGGTCAGCAGTTTGAATCTACAAGGTACTCCTTGGAAACCCTATAGAGCAGTTCTACTCTGTCCTATAGGGTCACAATGAGTCGGAATCGACTTGACGGCAATGGGCGTTTTGGTTGGATTCCAGTGAACACAGACGGACATAAGGATTTCCAGTTTGGGGCTATAAAGAATACAGCTGCTATGAATATTCAAGTACAAATATTTGTGTGCACAAGTTTTTATTTATTTTTGATTAATCCCTAGGAGTGGGATGGTGTGTCCTACGATGAGTGTATGTTTAACTTTCTAAGAAACTACCAGGTTTTCTAAAGTGGTAGCACTGTTTTTATACTCCCACCGTCAAGCTAGGAGGGTTCGAGTTGCTTCAAGTCCAACACTTGATATAATCAATCTTTACTTTTAGCCATTCTAATTAGCATCTCATTTTAGTTCAAATTTTTATTTTCCTTATCACCAAGATGTTGAGTATCTTTTCCTGTGTTTATTTGTGGATATGTAGCAAATAGAAGACCAAAGAAGAATCGATGGCTTTGAATTACGGTGTTGGTGAAGAACATTGAATATACCACGGACCGATAAAAGAAGGAATAAATCTGTTTTGGAAGAAGTACAGCTAGAGTCCTCCTTAGAAGCAAGGATGGTGAGACTATGTCTCGCATACTTTGGACATGTTATCAGGAGAAATCAGTCCCTGGAGAAGGACGTCATGCTTGATAAAGTAGAGGGTCAGTGAAAAAGAGGAACATCCACAACGAGATGGACTGATAGAGTAGCTGCAACAATGGGCTCCAGCATAATAACGACTGTGAGGATGGCACAGGGCTGGGCAGCATTTCATTCTGTTTTACATAGGGGTCACTGTGAGTTGGAACCGACTAGATGGCACCTAACAACAATAGCAAGTAGAAAAATAAACAAAAATGCTGTTCACCTAGGTCCCCCGCCCCCATCCCTGGTACCAGAGTGCCAGGCACTCATGAGTTTGGGTGTTTTCCTTCTCAGATATTTTGATTAAAGCACTCGTCTCCTTGTCTGAACCCTCAACATTAACATGTCCCTGGCATCTATATTTTCCAAAGGAAATAAAGACATATGAATACATTTATCTTTATTTTAGATAATCATAAACTGAACTTTTACAAAATCCTCTCTAATTCTATGAAATAATCTAACAATTTCTCAGGAATGCATGAAAAATGGTAGCATTATTGATAGCCATGAAATTTCAAACAGCCTAAATATTCAAAGTAATAAATGGCATTTGATCAAAGAAGTTATGATACCTCTATAACATGGAAAACTGTGTGGCTCTTAAAAATAATTTATACATGTGGAAAGTTTTTCACAATGTATTCAGGGAGAAAAACCAAGTTTTATAGCTACATACAAATATATTTTATTATGTGTTTGTGTATGTGTTAATATATTTGTATGAATATATACATAGGTGTGTATATATATGCCTGAAAGTTGTTAATAATTTTCCAAGGTTGTCCTTTAATTGGCTGTTTTTCATTCATTTTTTGCTTATCTCTTGCATTCATTCATTTGTTGCAGGGTTAATCTCTTCACTGATCATTCTGGGAGGGTATAACTCAGCCCAGGTGCTCAAATAACCTCTAATTCTCTTCACTTCCTGGCTTTGCTTTCCCCTGGGCACCTACTTTGTGCCCACGTGGGCTCTCCCACTTTCTGGCGGCAGGATCCCAGCAGCTCCAGGCTCACAACCAGCCAAGTAGAATGAGATCTTCTTTCTTCCTATGGACCGATCAAAAGCTCACTTCTGGATCTGAATTAGCTTGACCTAATTTGAATCAAGGAATCCCTGGGTGGTGCAAATAGTTAATGAGCTCGGCTGCTAACCGAAAGTCTCCAGTCAACCCAGAGGTGCCTTTGAAGAAAGACCTGGTGATCTAGGCCACTGAAGATCCTGTGGGGCACAATTCTACCCTGACACACATGGGGCTGCCATGAGTTGGTATCGACTTGATGGTCACTGGTTTTGGTCAGTATAGATCACGTGCTCATGATAGAGTATGACGAATGAGGCCTGGAGTCAGAGGGACTGAGGTAGTAAGGACAGAATAGTTTCCAAAGTGATACCGAGGGGCAGTTATCAGAGGGATGTGGAATGTATGTGGAGCAGGTAAAAGCCACAGATGTTCATCTGGATTTTTAATTTTTTAAAAAGATACCTGAACTTCCTGTTATAAATAAATAAGGGATTGCCATAGTAAAGAGTTCAGTATCTTTCTATTCTAATAGCTTCTTCAAAACACAGCTTATGTTTTATCTATCTTTATACTCCTTGCATATAGCACAATTACTAATACACTGTAACCATTTACTATGTTTTAGTCAAAATACTTTGCTTTTTAAAACCTTTAATAAAATCAGCCACAAGATGTCCCCACAGTTCCAGAAAATGCCTTTTATATTCCCAAGACAGGCTTTTTTTCTTTTCAATTGATTTGAGGATGTTAGCCAGGTGATATTTAATGAGATCTTTGTTCTAAATCTGGTTTCAAAATGTCATGCCCCTAAGAAATTAGGTATTAAATGAGTAATAGATACCTTCAAACCACAGTTAAAGGACTAATCTCAAATGCTAAACGTGTATTTATCTTTTAAAGGTCGTATTAAGCTCTGGTTTTCTTAAACTGTGGGGGTCCTTTTTGACCATCTTGAGTTCTTCAGTTCTCAGAAGATATTACTACCTCCTACTACTAACTGGCATTAATAGCAATATTACTGTCTGTAAAAGCTCATTAAAACTGAGGAAGAATTGAAGAAAAGTATGCCCTATCAATATTTACTTCAGGATAAAATCCAAAAGCCAAACCCACTGTGGTGGAGTAGATTCTGACTCATAGCAACCCTATGGGACAGAGTAGAACTGCCCCAAAGAGTTTCCACGCAGCAGCTGGTGGATTCAAGCTTTGGTTAGGAGCAAATCTCTTAACCACTGGGCCTCCAGGGCTTGGCAGCAAGATCAGGGGTACTAAAAATGCTCTATTTGTTTTATTTATAAATACGTGCTTTGGAGAATGCTGAGTGAGTGTAGACACGAATAAGAGGGATTTTCTCTTAGATTTATAAACATATTTAAATTGTTGTTTGCTCTGAGCCATTACAGGAAATAGACACTTCATTGAGTCAAGAACCCCGTAAGTGAAAGGTGTTCTGAAAATAACCTACAAACCTTACTTGAGTTGGAGGAGCAAAAACAGATAATGCTAGAAGGACTGGAGAAATTCTAGAGGCAAACAACTTTACTGCAGACATGAATCAGAAACCATGTTACAATCAGGATTCTGTTTTTAGTTGACTTAGGAAGTTTTCCTTTATGAACTGCTGTTGATTTAATTGCTAATTACAAGTGTCATTCCAGGAAAAAGAGGTACATGTTGATTAAGCCTGAGTCTCTGTTTTCAGTTGGAAGAAATGGGAGAGTTAAATGTTTGTTTTTTTTAATCCATTGATGGGCATTAATAGCTTTAAAGAAGTGATTAATTTTAATAACAAAATAGAAATAGTATATTATTTTACTGATTTTTTCCTTTTTATTGATATTAATCTTTATTTGATATTTAGCCATTATCTAGCTATGGTTTTAATTTAATATTTCTCTGGGAATTTTCTCTAGAGTCATAAATAGATTTGCGTTTCCAAGCTCACCAAATAATAGAATCATCCGGGCTCCTCTCATTTTTTAGATGAGGAAATTGAAGAAGACAGGTTTAGGGACAAAGCTAATACATATCCAAGCTTCCTGTCGCCAAGAAGGTGAAGTAGGGAGACTTGCGTTTCTCCTTCACTTTGACAGATTGCTTATAACAGCGGGTTAAAGACAGTTTTTAGTCATGGAAGGAAACAAGTGTATTCTTTGTACTCTTGAAATGTGCTTGTAACTGCTGTTACAAGCCAAATACAGGTTAAAAAAAGACCTAAAAATCTTGAAACTAAATTTTTATTAGTGAATCATCCAAAGGTATCTGAATGTCCTATTTCTGGCGTCTTCCTCTCTAATTAAGGGGACAAGTAAAAATCCACAGCAACAAAAAACCAAATCAGTTGTCGTCCAGTTGATTTTGATTCAGGATGACCCCAAGTGTTTCTGAATAGAACTGCTCTATTTAAACATTATAGGGTTTTCAGTGACTGTGACCCTTCTTTTGTGGTGCCCCGGGCAGGTTCAAACCACCAACCGTTTAGTTAGTAGTCAAGCTCTTAACTCTTTTTGCCACCCAGGGGCTCCTAAGGGCTAATTTGTTTGCATAAAACTCTCTTTTGCCCAAGTCAGAGCACATTGTTCCTTGACCATCTCTTGAGCTTTCCCTCCCACAAATACATTCACTTTCTTCCCTTAACATTTTCCTCGTTAATCTATCTTTGCCTCTCTAACTCCTACACATCCCTTAAGACCCAGCCAGCTTTTGACTCCCAAATCATTCCCTACTTGTTTGAGACATGGTATAAATTAACTTGGTTTGATTCTCACCTTTATAGACTATATACCCAGTTACAAGCCTCTTAAGGGCCTAGGAAAGATTGTTGTTGGTAGAGGTAAACCATGAGAAAAACAAAAGATTATGTATAAGTACTTCAATGAAGCTGAGTTGGCTATTGGATCCTATCTAACCTATCTTATGGCAGAAGTAATCGTTATAATTTTTTTTTGTCTTCTCTGGAGCCTTGAGCTGGGCCTGGAACCCCAAGTTCTGAGCATGATCACCTGATCACCTCCCAACATACAATTATAAAAAATAAAAACAGCAGCTCCTAATTATAGGACATTTGATAAGGCAATTCCTCATCTTCTAATGATAGGTGATGGGTGTTAATGGAAGCATGCTATTTCTCCTCCCATGTTATATGTTTCTGTGGTATCAGGAGCTCTCTGGAAACCAAGCTTTAATGCAAAGAAATTACAATAAAACCTTCAAAAGCCATGTCTTAGTTACCTAGTACCACTCTAACAGAAATACCACAAATGGATGGCTTTAACGAAGATAAATTTATTCTCTCACAGTCTAGTAGGCTACCAGGGCATCAGCTCCAGGGGAGGCCTTTCTCTCCCTCTGTCAGCTCTGAAGGTAGGTCCTTGTCATCAAACTTCCCCTGGACTAGGAACCGTCTCTGCACAGGAGCCCCGGGTCCAAAGGATGCACTCTGCTCCCAACGCTGCTTTCTTGGTGGTATGAGGTCCCCATGTTTCTCTGCTCGCTTCTCTCTTTTATAGCTCAAAAGAGATTGGCTTAAGACACTATCTAACCTTGTAGATTTCATCAATATAACTGCCACTGATCCATCTTATTGCATCGTAGTGATAGGATTTACAACACATAGGAAAATCTCATCAAATGACAAAATGGTGGACAATCACACAATACCAGAAATCATGGTCCAACCAAGTAGACACATATTTTGGGGGGACACAATTCAATCCATGACAAGCCAGAACTTGTATAAGGTGGAAACTGTCATAAAATGAAAACTCAAATATTTTCCACTAATAGAGAAAAGTGGTCAGACTGTCAGAGGTGGAAAACTTTTGAGACCTGGAAAAATAAGGCAGTCCCTGTCGAGCTCCGGCTCTCACAGGTTTCACTGTACTTTAATTGTAAGAGCTTTAGGTACTGTGGCAGAATCAGGGGTGTGCGATTTCAACCCCTGAGGCCTTTTAGTGTCCCTATTTAGTTATAGAGGTTTCTGCAAAGAACCAGGTTTACTACCATGGCCTTTGAAAACCTTGCAGTGGTCTTAGGTTGCTGTGGTAGACAGAATAATGCTCCTCCAAAGATGGCCCAGTCCTAATCTCCTGTGAATATTTTACTTTACATGCCAAAAAAGTACTTTGCAGATGTGGTTAAGGATTTCGAGATGGGAAAGATTATCCTAGGTTATCTGAGTGTGCCCAGTGTAATCATAAAGATTCTTATCAGTGAAAGGAGGAGGTAGGAGAGTCAGAGAAGAAGTGACAATGGAAGCAGAGGTCAGAGTAATGAGGTCAGGAGCCAAGGAATGCTGGCAGTCTCCAGAAGCTGGAAAGGCAAGGAACTGCGTCCTTTTTAGAATCTCCACAAGGAACACAACCCAGCTGTCACCTTGATTTTAGCAAAAAAAAAAAAAAAAAAAATTTTCTTTTTTAAGACCTGTTTTGGAATTCTGATCTCTAGAACTGTAAGGTAATATACTTATGTTTTTTAAGCTAGTAAGTTGGTGTTAACTTGTTACAACAACAATAGGAAACTAATACGGTTGTCCAGTTACCTGGTTGGGAACTCTGTCTGAAATCACAGGACTTCCAATACCTGAGTAAGAACAGCATCCCGGGGTCCTACGTACCCACTGACCACCAGCCATTGGCATCACTAGAGGACTGTGTGTGGTGTGGGTGCAGACTGCACTGGGTGACACTGTCAGAGGGAGTTACAGCAAAATGACTCTCTATAAAATTTTTGTGCAGTGTTTCAGCAGAAATTTATTATTTTTTATGAAAATATCCCCATAGTTAATTATAATTTTTGCTACTTGTTTACTTTACTACTATTGCCATTCTATTCAGTGATATACAGGAATTACAATTTATGAGTAACATTAGTATAATCACATTACTAAGGACTCTGTATGGCCTAGTACGGGAGGAGGTTCGTGGGGAGGTGACATCATGAGTTACTGCACTGGGTGACATCAACCCTAATGATGCCACTGTCACCAGCCCAACCCCTGGCACCCTCCAGGTTTAAGCCATGGGGCCCTGTGAAGGCCTGATTTTCTGTTTCATCAGTGCTTCTAAAAAACATTTGAATAATCTGATCTAATTGTTTGATCTTTTTAGTCATCTAATTTAATCAGACCAAATCAGACTGGCCCTTTATCTGCTTAATCTGATTATTCTACTAAATCGATTGATTAATTTGGTAAATTAATTCATAATGACACATTGATGGCTGCCAACACCTAAATGAATTACCTCATTTAGAAAATATTTTATCTTTTTTTTTCTCCCCAAAAGTTCAGAATGAAGGGCTAGACACAACGCCATCAGGGGCACTTTGTGGTTGTTTTGTGTTTTGGTTGTTGGATGGAGTTAGGATTCTGGGAGAGCATTTCCAGAAATCACAGCCACCTCTGCCAAGACCAAGCCAGGAGGGCAGGGGTATGAAAGCATTAAGATGTTAAACTAACACTAGCCAGACTCACTCACAAGAACACTGCTTTTATTTTTATTGGTTCTATTTCTCTGGAGAACCTCGACGATACAGACAGCATCACAGAATCTCCCACACAAACAGCCCATGGGGTTGGCTAGACCTGAGGGGAATTTGAAGGAAGAGATCAGCAGCAGCTTGTGTGACCTGATTGCAAAGGACCAGGTTCCCCACCACCACCTTGATATGAAAGCACTGTTTAAGGCTCTCAACAAAATTAGTCACAACCTTAGGGAAAATGGGGGACACTTAGGTTTGACTGCGATTAAATTTCCAAAACCTAGCAGAATGCAGGCTCAAGATTAAAAGTATATTGAGTCTTGGAAAAATAAATCAGAGAGTCTGTATCACCTAATGCGCAAGAATGTAGGTTACTTCCAAGGCGGAGCCAAGACGGTAGAACAGACAGATGGTTCTGTCGAGCCCTCTTTACAACAAAGACCCCAAAAAACAAGTGAAACGAGTATATTTGTGACGAACTGGGAGCCCTGAGCATCAAAGGCAAGCTTAGACAATGAACTGAGGGGCAGGGGGAGGAAGAGGCCGTTCAGAAGTGGAGAGGAGTTACCGGACCCGAATCGTGGGGAGCCCTTAGGCACCATTCCCAGAGTGTTGGCAGCGTGCTGGTACTAGCCTTTGGCCGCAGCTTCCTCAGGGAGAAGCAGCCAGCCACGCAGCCTACTCACACCTCCGGAACCTGAGGAGAACAGGGCTCTCAGCAAAAGCTAAGTACTTGCGTATATTTTACCGTGACCCCCCCACCCCCAAGCTGAGTTCAGTGGCTGAATCCCTGGGCCTGAGATAGACCCTTGTGAGCACCGAGAGCCATCTTCCCGACCTTGGGGAAGGAAAAAATTTGCAACTGGGGGGAAAGATAATTTGCTGGTTCCATTAATTGGGGGAGCTCAGGACAGAAGTGGCTCCTGTCCAGGCATAGACCGCCCATGGACCTTTCCCTTCTGCATGGACCTGTGTGGGTCTATTTTGGGAGAATAGGTCCTTGCTGGCAAACACCAACCATTTCAGCTGTGCGATGGAGAGGTGGGTGTTTGAGGTTTGACATTGCTTTGCCTATTATACAAGGTCCTCACCTGCCCACACCAGGGACCTAAGGACTGGTAGCTCCACTCGGGTCACCCAGCCACCCATGACAGGGGTCCAAAAATAACTGGTACCTCCCAGTCTTTACAACCAAAAACTTTGGCTGCCCATGATCCCTCTGCAGAGCCCATCCACCACCACACTCTAGGGAACAGAGATGCATTTTCCTCAGAGACACTTGGGAGTTGGTTCTCAGCCCCCTGCCTTGTTCAGAGCGTGACCCCCTTCTGCACTCAGATACCAGTATATACGCCAATCACCCCTGCACCTCTAAGACTGTAGGACAGAGCCTGTACCACACACCTGATGATCAGCTACCTGCATACCTGAGCTGAATTCACATGAGAGAACTAAATGGACTCCTAGACTGATATACCTGATAACAACTCTAGCCAGCTGGGGATAGGACACCAGAACTCCAAAGGAGAAAATAATCAAGCTAGCTCACCCAAGCAACCCATACGGGTATACCAAGACAAAACAAACAAGCAGCTGTGACACAGTAAGCAAGCATAAACTAATACAATAACTTATAGATGGCTCGGAGACAACAGTCAATATCAAATCACATAAAGAAACAGACCATGATCACCTCAGCAGGCTCTCAAAACAAAGAATCCAGTGATCTTCTAGATGAAAGTGCATTCCTAGAATTACCAGAGGCAGAATACAAAAGCTTAATATACAGAACCCTTTTTTTTTTTCAAGACTTCAGGAAGGAAATGAGGCAATATGCAGAACAAGACAAGAAACACACAGATAAAGCAACGGAAGAACTCAGAAAGATTATTCAGGAACATAATGAAAAGTTTAATGAGCTGGAAAAATCCATAGAGAGACAGCAATCAGAAATTCAGAAGATTAACAATAAAACTACAGAGTTAGATAACTCAATAGAAAGTCAGAGGAGCAGAATTGAGCAAGAAGAAGCTAGAATTTCTGAACTCGAAGATAAATCACTTGGCACTAATATATTTGAAGAAAAATCAGATAAAAGAACTAAAAAAAATGAAGAAAACTTAAGAATTATGTGGGACTCTATCAAGAGAAATAACTTATGAGTGATTGAAGTGCCAGAACAGGGAGGGATAACAGAAAATACAGACAGAATTGTTGAAGATTTGTTGGCAAAAAACTTCATTGATATTGTGAAAGATGAGAAGATATCTATCCAAGATGCTCATCAAACTCCACATAAGGTAGATCTTAAAAGAAAGTCACCAAGACATATTATAATCAAGCTTGCCAAAACCAAAGATAAAGAGACAATTATAAGAGCAGTGAGTGATAAAAGAAAAGTCACGTACAAAGGAAAGCCAATAAGAGTAAGCTCGGACTACTTGGCAGAAACCACGTAGGCAAGAAGGCAATGGGATGACATATTTAAAAAATTGCAGGAAAAAAATTGCCTACCAAGAATCACATATCCATCAAAACTGTCTCTTAAATATGAAGGTTAAATTAGGACATTTCCAGATAAACACAAGTTTAGGGAATTCATAAAAACCAAATCAAAACTACAAGAAATACTAAAGGGAGTTCTTTGGTTTGAAAATCAATAATATCAGGTATCAACCCAAGACTAGAACACTGGGCAGAGCAACCAGAAGTCAACCCAGTCAGGGAAATCCAAAAAAACAAAGCAAGATTATTAAAAAAAAAAAAAAAAAAAAAGCCCAACACAGGGTAACGGCTATGTTATTATATAAAAGAAGACAACATTAAAATAATAAAGAGGGACTAAGACATGTAACCATACACCTTGCATATGGAGAGGAAGATACGGCGATACAAAGAAATAAAAGTTAGTTTTAAATTTAGAAAAACAGGGGTAAATAATAAGGTAACCACAAAGGAGACAAACTCATCAAAATAAAATACAAGGGAGAAATACAGACTCAGCAGAAACAAAATCAACAACAACAAATATGAGGATAGGACAATATTTAAAGAAAATCTACTCAGCACATAAAATCAAGTGGGAAAAAGAAACCGTCAACACACACAAAAAGACATCAAAATGATAGCACTAAATTCATACCTATCCATAATTACCCTGAATGTAAATGGACTAAATGCACCAGTAAAGAGACAGAGAGTGGCAGAATGGATTAAAAAACAAGATCCGTCTATATGCTGCCTACAAGAGCCACACATTAGACTTAGAGACACAAACTAAAACTCAAAGGATGGAAAAAAATATATCAAGCAAACAACATTAAAAAAAAAGCAGGAGTGGCAATATTAATTTCTGACAAAATAGACTTTAAAGTTAAATCCATCAGAAAGGATAAGGAAGGACACTATATAATGATTAAAGGGACAATACACCAAGAAGATATAACCATATTAAATATTTATGCACCCAATGACAGGGCTGCAAGATACATAAAACAAACTCTATCAGCATTGAAAAGTGAGATAGACAGCTCCACAATAATAGTAGGAGACTTCAACACACCACTTTCAGTGAAGGACAGGACATCCAGAAAGAAGCTCAATAAAGACATGGAAGATCTAAATGCCACAATCAACCAACTTGACCTCGTAGACATATACAGAACACTCCACTCAACAGCAACCAAGTATGCTTTGTTTTCTAGTGCACACGGAACATTCTGTAGAATAGACCACATATTAGCTCATAAAGCAAGACTTAGCAGAATCCAAAACATTGAGATATTACAAAGCATCTTCTCTGACCATAAGGCCATGAAAGTGGGAATCAATAACAGGAAAAGCAGGGAAAAGAAATCAAACACTTGGAAACTGAACAATACCCTGCTCAAAAAAGACTGGATTATAGAAGACATTAAGGATGGAATAAAGAAATTCAGAGAATCCAATGAGAGTGGAAACACTTCCTATCAGAACCTTTGGGACAAAGCAAAAGCGGTGCTCAGAAGCCAATTTATATCAATAAATGCACACATCCAAAAAGAAGAAAGGGCCCAAATCAAAGAATTATCCTTACAACTTGAACAAACAGAAAGAGAGCAACAAAAGAAACCCACAGGCACCAGAAGAAAATTATAAAAATTAGAGCTGAACTAAATGAATGAAAAAAAAAAAAAACAAAAAAACAGAAAAACAATTGAGAGATTTTTGAAAAAAATCAACAAAATTGATAAACCATTGGCCAAACTGACAAAAGAAAAACAGGAGAGGAAGCAAATAACCCCAATAAGAAATGAGATGGGTGATATTACAACAGACCCAACTGAAATTAAAAGAATCATATCAGATTACTATGAAAAATGATACTCAAAGAAATTCGAAAACCTAGAAGAAATGGATGAATTCCTAGAAACACACTACCTACCTAAACTAACACAAACAGAGGTAGAACAACTAAATAGAACCCTAACAAAAGAAGAGATTGAAAACGTAATAAAAAAAAACTCACCAAAAAAAAAAAAAGCCCTGGTCCGGATGGCTTCACTGCAGAGTTCTACCAAACTTTCAGAGAAGAGTTAGCACCACTACTACTAGGGTATTTCAGAGCATGGAAAAGGATGGAATACTACCAAACTCGTTCTATGAAGCCACCATATCCCTGATACCAAAACCACGTAAAGACATCACAAGAAAAGAAAATTATAGACCTATATCCCTCATGAATGTAGATGTAAAAATCCTCAACAAAATTCTAGCCAATAGAATTCAACAACATATCAAAAAAATAATTCACCATGACCATGTGGGATTCATACCAGGTACGCAGGGATGGTTCAACATTAGAAAAACAATTAATGCAATCCACCACATAAATAAAACAAAAGATGAGAATCACATGATTTTATCAATTGATGCAGAAAAGGCATTTGACAAAGTTCAACACTCATTCATGATAAAAACTCTCAGCAAAATAGGAATAGAAGGAAAATTCCTCAACATAATAAAGGGCATTTTTTTTTTTTTATATACAAAGCCAACAGCCAACATCACCCTAAATGGAGAGAGCCTGAAAACATTCCCATTGAGATGGGAAGCAGACAAGGATGCCCTTTATCACCACTTTTATTCAACATTGTGCTGAAAGTCCTAGCCAGAGCAATTAGGCTAGACAAAGAATAAAGGGCATCCAGATTGGCAAGGAAGAGGTAAAAGTATCTCTATTTACAGATGACATGATCTTATACACAGAAGACCCTAAGGAATCCTCCAGAAAACTACTGAAACTAGTAGAAGAGTTCAGCAGAGTATCGGGATACAAGATGAACATACAAAAATCAGTTGGATTCTTCTACACCAACAAAAAGAACATCGAAGAGGAAATCACCAAATCAATGCCATTTACTGTAGTCCCCAAGAAGATAAAATACTTAGGAATAAATCTTACCAGAGATGTAAAAGACTTATACAAAGAAAACTACACTACACTTCTGCAAGAAACCAAAAGAGACTTTCATAAGTGGAAGAACTTGCTCATGGATAGGAAGACTTAACATTATAAAAATGTCTATTCCACCAAAAGCTATCTATACATTTAATGCAATTCCGATCCAAATCCCAACGACATTCTTTAATGAGATGGAGAAACAAATCACCAACTTCATATGGAAGGGAAAGAGGCCTCGGATAAATAAGGCATTACTGAAAAAGAAGAACAAAGTGGGAGGCCTTACTTTACCTGATTTCAGAACCTATTATACAGCCACAGTAGTCAAAACAGCCTGGTACTGGTACAACAACAGATACATAGACCAACGGAACAGAATTGAGGATCCAGACATAAATCCATCCACATAAGAGCAGTTGATATTTGACAAAGGCCCCAAAACAGTGAAATGGGGAAAAGACAGTCTTTTTAACAAATGGTGCTGGCATAACTGGATATCCATCTGCAAAAAAAATGAAACAAGACCCATACCTCACTCCATGCCCAAAAACTAACTCAAAATGGATTAAAGACCTAAATATAAAATCTAAAACGATAAAGATCATGGAAGAAAAAATAGGGACAACGTTAGGAGCCCTAACACATGGCATAAACAGTATACAAAACATTATAAAGAATGTAGAAGAAAAATTAGATAACTGGGAGCTCCTAAAAATCAAACACCTATGCTCATCCAAAGACTTCACCAAAAGAGTTAAAAGACTACCTACAGATTGGGAAAAAGTTTTTAGCTATGGCAATTCTAATCAGTGCCTGATCTCTAAAATCTACATGATACTGCAAAAACTCAACTGCAAAAAGATAAATAACCCAATTAAAAATGGGCAAAAGATATGAATAGACACTTCACTAAAGAAGACATTCAGGTAGCTAACAGATATATGAGGAAATGTTCAGGATCATTAGTCATTAGAGAAATGCAGATCAAAACTACAATGAAATTTCATCTCACTCCAACAAGGCTGGCATTAATCCAGAAAACACAAAATAATAAATGTTGGAGAGGCTGTGGAGAGATTGGAACACTTATACATTGCTGGTGGGAATGTCAAATGGTACAACTTCTTTGGAAATCGATTTGGCGCTTCTTTAAAAAGCTAGAAATAGAACTACAGTACGACCCAGCAATCCCACTCCTTGGAATATATCCTAGAGAAATAAGAGCCTTTACATAAACAGATATATGCACACCCATGCTGATTGCAGCACTGTTTACAACAGCAAAAAGATGGAAGCAACCAAGGTGCCCATCAATGGATGAATGGATAAATAAATTATGGTATATTCACACAATGGAATACTATGCATCGATAGAGAACAGTGAGGAATCTGTGAAACATTTCACAACATGGAGGAGCCTGGAAGGCATTATGCTGAGTGAAATTAGTCAGAGGCAAAAGGACAAATATTGTGTAAGACCACTATTATAAGAACTGGAGAAATAGTTTAAATGGAGAAGAAAACATTCTTTTGTGGTTATGAGAGGGGGGAGGGAGGGAAGGTGGGAGAGGGGCATTCACTAATAGTAGATAATAGATAGTAGATAAGAACTACTTTAGGTGAAGGGAAAGGCAGCACACAATACAGGGGAGGTCAGCACAATTGGACTAAACCAAAAGCAAAGAAGTTTCCTGAAGAAACTGAATGCTTCAAAGGCCAGTGTAACAGGGGCAGAGGTCTGGGGACCATGGTTTCAGGGGACACCTAAGTCAATTGGCATAATAAAATCTATTAAGAGAACATTCTGCATCCCACTTTGAAGAGTGGCATCTGGGGTCTTAAATGCTAGCAAGCAGCCATCTAAGATGCATCAATTGGTCTCAACACACCTCAATCAAAGGAGCATGAAGAACACCAAGGACACAAGATGATTACGAGCCCAAGAGACAGAAAGGGCCACATGAACCAGAGACTACATCATCCTGAGACTAGAAGAACTAGATGGTGCCCTTCTATAACCGATGACTGCCCTGATAGGGAACGCAACAGAGAACCCCTGAGGGAGCAGGAGAGCAGTGGGATGCAGACCCCAAATTCTCATAAAACCAGATTTAATGGTCTGACTGAGACTTGAAGGACCCCGGTGGTCATGGCCCCCAGACCTTCTGTTGGCCCAGGACAGGAACCATTCACGAAGCCAACTCTTTAGACATGGATTGGACTGGACAATGTGTTGGAGAGGGATGCTGGTGAGGAGTGAGCTTCTTGGATCAGGTGGACACTTGAGACTATGTTGGCATCTCCTGCCTGGAGGGGAGATGAGAGGGGGAAGGGGGTTAGAAGCTGGCGAAATGGACACGAAAAGAGAGAGTGGAGGGAGGGAGTGGGCTGTCTCATTAGGGGGAGAGTAATTGGGAGTGTGTAGCAAGATGTATATGGGTTTTTATGTGAGAGACTGACTTGATTTGTAAACTTTCACTAAAGCACAATAAAAAGTATATATATATATATATATAAAAGAATGTAGGTTACTTCCAAATTGCCTAATCCCAGCTCTGTTTTTTACTACCTGTATACAGTTGGGCAAGCAACATGACCTCCTTGTATCTTAGTTTTTTCATCTGGAAAATGGGTTTAGTAGTACCTACCTTATAGGTTAATACAGTTTAAGTGTTCAAAAAATATTAGCAGCAAACCACTACCAACAGCAGCAAACACCCGATATGAGGGAGGCCTACAACTGACACAGGCTGTATTAGGATTTAATAGCTTGGAGGGGATTAAACTTCATCAAAGTCCCTGAATTTTCTCTGTCCTGGATGCACTTTGTTGTAGGATGCATTGTGTCCCCGCAAAAGATTTGCTCAAGTCCTAACCCCTGGTACCTGCGAAGGTAACCTTATTTGGAAATACGGTCTTTGCAGATGTAATCAATTTAAGATGAGGTCATACTGGGTTAAGGTTGGCCCTGATCCAATGACTGATGTCTGTATAAGAGGGAGATTTGGAAACTGGGACACTCACAGGAGAGGCTCCGTGTGAAGATGGAGGCAGAGATTGGAATGACGCTTCTGCAAGTCAAGGATTGCCGGCAGCCACCAGAAGCTGGAAGAGGCAAGGAGGGACCCTTCCCTAGAGCCTTCAGAGGGATCGTGGCGCTACTGACGCCTTGATGTCAGACTTCCAGCCTCCAGAACGGTGAGAGAATACATTTCTGTCATATAGTTCACCCACTGTGTGGTCATTTGTTATGACAGCCCTAGCACACAAATGCAACACTGTAGATGATACCAAGGGTGAGCAGACACAGCCACTGCTTTTGTTTTTATGCCAATCCTGACAGAAGGCAGAGCTGGCATTTGGAGGAGGCACCTCCAGAACTTTTCTAAGCAAGCGCCCTTCCTTCCCTGACCTCACTTCATGCGTGCATGCTGCTTGTCTCTCAGTCCTCCTCTGGCCCCCGGGGGTTACTCTGTTATCTCCCGACTCAGCCACAGGCACAGGCATCCTGGGACTGTAGCTCCACATCCTCTGGACCTGGTGCAAAGCCCCCCACAGGTGAAGGTTTCTCAGTCCGCAAACACACTCCAAAGAAATGCTAATATTTGTCTGATCTGTGGCTCCCACAGACTTTCACACCTGATCCGTCCCAGACATATTTGCTTTGCCTACTCTTAAAAGATTATGGACGGTCCACAGTATCTCTATTTATATGTTCTCCTGGCTACCTGGGTTCTGTCCTTTTATGGATATAATCTGTGATTCTTAGCTCTTCTAAATGAGGGTTTCAGACAGACTTCACAGAGTTGCAGAAATATGGGGATCACAGAGCCTCTGGAAGCCACTTAGGTTACATCTTCCCAGTGTCTATTCAGAATGGATCTACAAAGCTCTAAAATTGCTAGTTTTTCTAATCTCATTGGAGGGAAATCAGTCGCTGAAAACAAACTATAGATGTAGACTTAGAGGAAATTAGTGGTATAGAAATGTCAATAATAACTTACATACAATGCTCAAGATAATAGCTAATTTATTAAGCATTTTCTATGATATAGGTATGTTCTAAGCTCTTTACAAGTATTAACTCACTGAATTCTTAAAACAACCCATTTTACAGATGAGGAAACTAAGACCCAGAGAGGTCGGGCAACCTGGCTAAGATCATATAGCTGATAATTGATGAAACTAGGGATCAGACATGACCAGGCTGACTTTAAGAGTACACACTCATAACCACAATCCATGCCTTGGAAACAAAGAAACATTGACGGTTGTATTAGTTATCTACTTGCAAACTTAGTGACTTAAAACAACAAACGTTTATTATCTCACAGTTTCTGTGGGTCAAGACTCTGGGCGCAGCGTTGCTGGGTGCCTCTGGCTCAGGGTTTCTCATGAGGTTGTAGTCAAGCTGTTGGCTGCAGCTAACGTCATCTCAAGACTCAACTGGGGACACAGAGTCCACTTGCAAGCTCTCTCTTAGGCTGTTAGCAACCTCTGTTGCTGTCACGTGGGCCTCTCTGCAGCTGCCTGAATGTGCTCAAGACATGGCAGTAACTGGCTCCAGGCAGGAAGACCTGAGACCTCCAAGACAGAGTCCCCTTTCACATCTCACTTTAGAAGTGACATGCCACCATTTCTGCTGTATTCTAATTATTAGGAGCAAATTCATAAATCCAGACCACACTCAAAGGGAGGAGATTGCACAAGGGCAGGAATATCAGGAAATGGGACTCACTAGGGACATCTTAGAGACTGCCTGCCAAAATTTAAAAAAACAAAACAAAACAAAACAAAATCTCCTTGCCTTCGAGTCAATTCCGACTCGTGAAAACCCTTGTGTTACAGAGTAGAACTGCTCCATAAGGTTTTCGTGGCTGTAATCTTTACAGAAGCAGATCACCAGGACTTTGTTCCATAATACTGCTGGGTGAATTCAAACTGCCAACCTTCAGGTTAGTTGTTGTTATTGTTAGGTGCTGTTGAGTCAGTTCTTACTCACAGCAACCCCTATGTACTACAGAATGAAACACTGCCTGGTCCTGTGCCATCCTCACAACCGTTGGCTATGTTAGAGCGCATTGTTGCAGCCACTGTGTCAATCTATCTCGTTGAGTATCTTTCTCTTTTTCATTGACCCTATACTTTACCAAACATGATGTCCTTCTCCAGGA
Source organism: Loxodonta africana (assembly GCF_030014295.1). Taxonomy (NCBI): domain Eukaryota; kingdom Metazoa; phylum Chordata; class Mammalia; order Proboscidea; family Elephantidae; genus Loxodonta; species Loxodonta africana. Next base: position 167,576,572 of record NC_087345.1, on the reverse strand, counting down.
ACTGGTCCTTCTTGATAACACGTCCAAAGTACATGAGATGAAGTCTCGGCATTCTTGCTTCTAAGGAGCATTCTGGCTGTACTTTTTGCAAGACAGATTTGTTCTTTCTTCTGGCAGTCCTTGGTGTATTCAATATTCTTCACCAACACCATAATTCAAAGGCATCAATTCTTTTTTCAGTCTTTCTTATTCATTGTCCAACTTTCACATGCATATGAGGTGATTGAAAATACCATGGCGTGGGTCTGGCACACCTTAGTCCCCAAAGTGACATCTTTGCTTTTTAGCACTTGAAAGAGGTCTTTTGCAGCAGATTTGTCCAATATAATATGTCCTTTTGATTTTTTTGACTGTTGTTTCCATGGGCTTTGATCGTGGATCCAAATAAAATGAAATCCTTGACAACTTCAATATTTTGTTTATCATGATGTTGCTTATTGGCCCAGTTGCGAGAATTTTTGTTTTCTTTATGTTGAGGTGTAATCCATGCTGAAGGCTGTGGTCTTCGATCTTTTTAAGTAAGTACTTCAAGTCCTCTTCACTTTCAGCAAGCAAGGTTGTGTCATCTGCATATCACAGGTTGATAACGAGTCTTTCTCTAGTCCTGCTACCCTGTTCTTCTTCATACAGTCCAGCTTCATGGATTATTTTCTCAGTATACGGACTGAATAACTACAGTGAAAGGATACAACCTTGGCACACACTTTTCCTGACTTTAAATCATGCAGTATTCCCTTGTTCTGTTTGAACAACTGCCTCTTGGTCTATGCATAGGCTCCTCATGAGCACAACCAAGTGTTCTGGAATTCCCAATTTTCCCAATGCTATCCATAATTTGTTATGATTCACAAAGTCAAAGGCCTTTGTGCAGTCAATAAAACACAGGTAAACATCTTTCTGGTATTCTCTGCTTTCAGCCAAGATCCATCTGACATCAGCAATGATTATACCTCATTCCACATCCTCTTCTGAATCCGGTTTGAATTTAGGGCAGTTCCCTGTCGATGTACTGCTGCAATTGCTTTTGAATGGTCTCCAGCAAGATTTTCCTTGGTGTGATATTAATGATAATCTTCAGCAATCTCCACATTCTGTTGGATCACCTTTCTTTGGGATGAGTAGGTAACTGTCTCCCAAATACCTTGGTATGGACGAGTGAGTGCTTTCAGCATTGCAACACTTTGTTGAAACATCTCAATTGGTATTCGGTCAATTCCTGGAGCCTTGTTTTTCACCAATACCTTCAGTGCAGCTTGGATTTCTTCCTTCAGTATCATTGGTTCTTGATCATATGCCATCTCCTTAAATGCTTGAACATCAACCAACTCTTTTTGTTACAGCAATTCTGTATAGTCCTTCTGACTTCTTTTGATGCGTCCCATATCATTCAGTATTTTGCCCATAGAATCCTTCAATGTTTCAATTTGAGGCTTGCATTTTTTTTTCAGTTCTTTCAGCTTGAGGAGTACTGAGTGTGTTCTTCCCTTTTGGTTTTCTAACTCCAGGCCTTTGCTTATTTTCATTATAATATTTTGTCTTCTCGAGTTGCCCTTTGAAGTCTTCTGTTCAGCTCTTTTACTTCATCATTTCTTCCATTTGCTTTAGCTACTCCATGTTCAGCAGTAAGTTTCAGAATCTCTTCTGACATTCATTTTGGTCTTTTCTATCTTTTTAATGATCTGTTGCTTTCTTCATATATGATGTCCTTAATGTCATCTGACAACTCTTCTGGACTTCGATCATTAATCTTCAGTGTGTCAAAACTATTCTTGAGATGGTCTGCGTTAGTAGACATGTGCAAACCATTAGCCCACGCAGTGACAATCTGCCACAGTAGGGTTTGGAATTTGGAAAATGAAGATGAGCAGTACAGGTAAACTTTAGTTTTAAATTGTCAGGATTGTTTCTCTCACATATTTAAACTGGAGATGCATTTTGTTTTGTTTTCTTCTTTTAAAGACATAAGATAATCTTAGATTTATATTTGTATTAAAACAGTAGAAAAATAGTTCTATATGTCTGCATTTTCTGAAATTCCCCCATTATTTTAGAGAATGGCTCCAGTAATTTTAGTGCTAAGATTTCTTGTTGGATGATTACGAAATAGAGTATGAGATCATGTGCCTACCTCCATTCAGCTTCTCCAGTCTTTCCATCTTTTGGTGCAACTAGCCCTTTCTATTCAGTAACACCCTGCCATTTCATTGTGCAGCATCAAAACTAGGTCAAGCTGCTCTTTCATTGAAATTTCCCCCAAATAGAGCGCTGTCAATTTTAGAATGCTTTTCCAGGCCTGGTCAGTCAGCAAGAAAGCCCCGAGGTGCCTTGGGGATTGCCATAGCAACCACCAGATAAGAAAGGAGCTGAGGACACAGAAGTTGAATGAGCTGTCTCCTCCCACACATGGCTGCTGGGAGAGAGCCTGTTTCGGAAGCCTGGAGTCAGATTGGGATGCTGGATGCATACAGAGCAGCAAAGGGGACCAAAAAGGCTGCTGCAGTTGAAAGCAGGTCAAAGTGGGACATTCAGAGAGCACAGAGCCAGCTAGCCAGCCAGGCACTCCCTGGGGTACTGAGAATCCCTTCTGATCTCCAAGCCACCCCAACCTCAGTCTCCCTTTCTCAGAATTCCCAATCTGCTTATGCCTCTAGTTTAATTGCTCTTGTGAACAGCTTCTCCTGAACAGTGAACCATGAGTCTGTAATGTGGTAGAAAGGGCTGCCAGTGACAGGAGTGTCTGGGAGTTGAGCAATGTATAGGTCCTGCATGGTGTGCTCCCCACCCCTCCCATCACTATGTCCCACAAGAAAGACTCAATATCTTGTAGCAGTTCTACTTTCCCTCTTGTCCTGTATTTTCTTTCTCTTTATTTTTAACCCAACCTAGATAATTTGTTTCCCATCTTACAAGATGTTCATTGCCATCTGCTGACCAGACTCAGTCACTGCAATTAAAATTTCAAAGCTGATGGCCAGGTAAAGAAGGGAGTACTGCGTATCACCTGTGTCCTAATGCCCCTGAATTAATTGAAACAAAACTAGGGATTTCTATTTAAAAATGATCATTTTTGGTGGTTTTGTGGTATTAGGTTTGGAAAAAAAAGTTACACTGTGGCTTGATTGGATATTGGAAAAATAGGCAAAGCCTATTGCTGTCAAGTCAATTGAGACTCACAGTGACCCTATAGGACAGAGCAGAACTGCCCCATAGCGTTTCCAAGAAGCGGCTGGTGGATTCCAACTGCTGACCTTTTGGGTAGCAGCCCAGCTCTTGATCACTGCATCACTAGGGCTCCAAGCAAAGGGCTACTGTCATAATCCCAGTGTTTATTCATAAAAATTTAGTTGAGAACAGCACCACTTAATGCTTTAAAAAGGAAATTACAAATTTAGGATATTGAATTTGTTTAAATTTAATCTAAAGTCAAGGAAAATGAATCTACACCAGGGTAGCTAGGATTGACCCTAATAGGACCTTGGCTGGGGAGCCTGTGGTTGAGGAAGGAGGCTCAGATGGAAGATAAGCTACCCCCACACTTGTCCAAATGGAGGCCCACAGACCATATGTCCAATATATGCATATTATCAATCAAGCTATCAAACCAAAAACGAAACCAGTTGCCATCAAGTCAATTTTGACTCAAGGTAACCCCATGCGTGTCAGAGTAGAACTGGGCTCCATAAGGCTTTCAAGGATGTGGACTTTCAGCAGTAGATGGCCAGGTCTTTCTTCTGAGGTCCTTCTGGGTAGGTTTGAACCTCCAACCTAACAAAAAGGTTAGTAGTTGAGGGCTTAACCATTTGCGCCACGCAGGGACTCCAATTAAGCTACACATTGTTACATAAAATGTACCTATCCTGCCTTGGCAAATGTATCTTCATCATGACATAGAATGCCAGGGTTGAATTTGGAGCTCAGATCCCTCAGTCTGAGTGCCAGAATGCCAAACTGCAAGACAGCCGGCCTCTGTACCATTAGCCTGCAACTCAGCCCCTCTTCTTCTCACCCGGGCTCCCTTTGGTGGACAAGGTGGCTACTACATGTGGGTCCCAACTTCACACCAAACTCCACTGCAGTGCCCCCTCAGGCCTTGTGGTATGCACACGGGAAGCCTGCTTGACCCTCCTGAGGATAGACCTAGAAAGAGGCTGGAATCATGCTGGAAGCTAACTTGAGACTGTGGAAATAATTAATACCAGCGACCCATGTACTCAGAGTGGGAGTGCTTGGTCTAGAAGGGGTTATGGTTATGGGGAGATGCTCCTTGGTGCTTGGACTCCTTGCCCAGTGGGAGAAGGCTGCCTGGGGAGGACCCAGAGAAGTTCTTCTAAAGTTTGATGCTGAGCTTGGTGGCTCCCCTTACCTACCTTTAAGGGTGGTACTAATGACCAGGAGATAGGAGACAGGAAGGAAGACCAGGCAGTGAGCTGGGATTCGGGGTGTCCTTTGCTGCTTTTTGTCCATCCCTTCCTCTATTAGACCAAAAAAGCAAAACAAAAAAAACCAGTTGCCATTGAGCTGACTGGTGGTGACACCACGTATGTCAGAGTAGAACTGTGCTCCATAGGATTTCCAATGGTTATGCCCTTTCAGAAGCAGGCCTTTCTCCCAAGGTGCCTCTGGGTGGGTTTGAATCGCCAACCTTCCTTTTAGTAGCCTAGTGCTTAACTGTTTACACCACGCAGGGACTCCTTTCTGTCTGTTGGCCCTCCACCAATTACACCCATCATTCAAAGTTATTCAGGCTCTAACACCTTTACACGCTTCCCGTATAATATCATCAGAGCTGCTCTGCCTAGCATTTGGGTCTGTATCATTTGCCCTTTGAGCACCTCTCTGAAGAGGCAAGAGGCTGGATGTGATTTAAAATGAACTCCATTAATTTTCCAGTGGTCTATCAAGCCTAGACATTGTAACATTTAAAAACAAAAACAAAAAATTTCAACAGAGATGCCCTTAAAATGATCTACATAATAGGATCTCTTTACTATCTTTCTGACCTCATCTCCTATTCCCGTTTGCTTTGGTTTTAGAGAGTGCAGGCTGAGTTAAAACTCAACATGCCCAAAGCCAATTAATCATCTTCTGCCTGAAATCTGCTGCATGTTCGGTATTCCATATATCAGCAACATTACGAGCCAGAAGGCTCAGAGCCAAGTTCAACCTCTCCCTCCCATTCATTTTCACATTCAAACAATTACCAATCCATGTTGATGTTCTCCTTCTGATTTCATTTATATTAATCTCTTCCTTTCTTCAACATCCTTTCTCATCACGTCTGTGCTCTTGGCTCTGACCTCATCTTCCAGATGACTGCACTTTCTTCTTGCCTCCATTTTGTTCACCTTCAATCTGTTCTTTTCTACATTTAAAAACCTTGAAAATACAAGAATTAACCATTTTGACTGTTGGTCACATTTGATTTAATTTTTGTTAAATCACCAAATGACCATAAAATGACCCGGCTCATGTGAAGAGATTGGCCTTCTCCCCTTTTCTTCTGGTCTGCAGAAGAACCCTGTTCAACTTCTTGCCCCTGGTGGCTGTCACTTAACTCTTGGCTTTGATGTAGCTGGAGGGGTCAGGATTCAGCTTCAAGGTACAGCTTCTCTGGGTTTTAAATTTGGTGGTTGAAGAGCTGTTGCCAATAACTGGATCTTGGTGGGTGTTGGGACTGACTTAATGCATACCTGCAAATGGTTTCTTCCTTTTCTTCTCTTCTACATCTTCTCCTTCAAGCTTGCAGTTCTGCGGGGGTCATGGGAAAGCCTTAGCCACTTGGACCATGATTTCACTATCACTGCTTCTACCCATGAAGACCCGGGACTTAAACCTCTTCCATCAGAATGTGATCCTTCAGTCCATGATGCAAGCTCTTCATGGGAGCATTGCCTAACTCAGGAACTTAACTCTGTGATGAGTATAATCTTGGACACAGTCATTTATCACTGAGCCAGATAACAGAGGGATCAGGGAGAGGAGGCTTTACACTGGGCTTGGTGGCAGAACCACCTCCAGGCTCACTGAAAGCTGCTGGCACCCTGGGAAAGGCTTAGGAGGGCTGAGGGAGCTGGGGCCATCTTACCATTTTGTATTAGAAATGATTGCTTTGAGGGGTGAGATTGAAGCCTGCTGGGACTCCCAGAGAGGGAAGGGCTGTTAAAGACTGATGTGGAGAACTCAGGGGCCATCTGGACAGTGCATACAGTGCAGGAAGGTGTAATTATCCCTGATCTTCTGCCATTTGTGTGACAACTTGTTGTTTCAACAGATTCTTTGTGATGTCTTCCATACTTTTCCTATTGGCCAACCTTGCTACTTTGATAGATGTGTTGGCCTTTCTGTATGTCACCCTCTTCAGATATAGCCCCTGCTTCTTCTAGGGAATTTTCTTTTTCTCTAATGTGGCCATAGAAATTTGAATTCCAGATATTGTGGCTAAGCTGTTGCTATAAGTAAGCTTATGCACGTGACTCTTCTCCTCACTCAGGGGGACCTCGAACTCATTCCTGCAGAATTCTTAGAAAGCCACATAGCCCTCAACACAGCAGGCCAAATGTCAAGTCCATCTGGGGTCCAGGAAATATCCCTGATAGAATTTCAGACAGCTCAAGCCTGACAGCCAGTTACTTTAGAATGTGAGCCAGAGAGAGAGAGAGCTGTCCTTGCTGCCTACCGCACACAGCCGTAGAGGAAGAGGAGCTTTGGGAACTCCAGCGTTCTGCCTCCTACTGAAGATTTGTAGGCTGCATTTCGTAACAGTTACTGTTTTCTCTGCCCCACAAAATCCGTGTTGATTTTATAGTGGTCCCTGTCAATGATCTAAAAATTGATATTACAGTTATTCAAGGTGTGAGCAAACAGGAGATAGTATCTATCACATATAAAGCTGGACCATACATAGCATATAGGTTATACCTGTACATTCATCAAAGGCTTGGTTTCTGCCAACATCTTCTACATTGTTTCATTTATTTAGTTGCTGCGTAACAAACCCACACACACAAAAAAAAGACATAAATCAACTGCAATGTATATTTCTCATAATTTTGTAAGTTGGCCACATAATTCTTCTGTTTCAGGTGATGTTAGTTGGAACACTGGAATGAGTGGAAGATCTCAAATCTTTATACTAACATGGCTGGTAGCTATTGCTGGTTGTTGGCTGGGAACACAACTGGGGCTGTCAGCCAGGCCTTCAACTCTCTTTTGTGGGCCCCTCCACATGGCTCTTTGGGCTTCCTCACATCATGGTGGCAGGGAAATCCTAGGGTGAGAAGAAGAAAGGTCAGGGAGCATTGGCTGTTCCTTGGATGTTGTGTATTTCCTGACTCCTTTCCATTACCATCAGGCCTAAACTTTTGAAACTCAAAGTTAAAACTGGATTAGCTTAAAAAAAGCTTTTTTTTTTTTTTGCTTGTGGTAGAGAAGGGTGAAAGGGCATAGAGATAAAAGGGAATGTTGATTTAAATAAAATAATTAATATTTCTTTTCTTTTTTTGTAATTATAAGCATAAGTGGGATATAATTTTTAAAAAAGAAATTAATATTAATATTTCTTTTGTTATATAAAAGAATATTAATTACTTTATTTAAATCAATATTCCCTTTTATCTCTAGGCCCTATCACTTATGCTTAACCTTATCCCACTTATGCTTATTTTGGAAAGCCTGGTGGCGTAGTGGTTAAGTGCTATGGCTGCTAACCAAAAGCTTGGCAGTTCGAATTCGCCAGGTGCTCATTGGAAACTCTATGGGGCGGTTCTACTCTGTCCTATAGGGTCACTATGAGTCGGAATTGACTCGATGGCAGTGGGTTTGGTTTTTGGTTTGGGATACTTATTTTAAAACTACATAGACTTTTCACAATACCTGGCTTTGTTACTGTGCAGATTTTTGGCCCTTCATCTAAACCTCCACCTACCTTTCCCTGTGCTTTTTTTTTTTTTTTAATTAACTTTTATTGAGCTTCAAGTGAATGTTTACAAATCAAGTCAGTCTGTCACATATAAGTTTACATACATCTTACTCCGTACTCTCACTTGCTCTCCCCCTAATGAGTCAGCCCTTCCAGTCTCTCCTTTCGTGAAAATTTTGCCAGCTTCCCACTCTCTCTACCCTCCCATCCCCCCTCCAGACAGGAGATGCCAGCACAATCTCAAGTGTCCACCTGATATAATTAGCTCACTCTTCATCGGCATCTCTCTACCACCCACTGTCCAGTCCCTTTCATGTCTGATGAGTTGTCTTCGGGGATGGTTCCTGTCCTGTGCCAACAGAAGGTCTGGGGACCATGGCCGCCGGGATTCCTCTAGTCTCAGTCAGACCATTAAGTATGGTCTTTTTATGAGAATTTGGGGTCTGCATCCCACTGATCTCCTGCTCCCTCAGGAGTTCTCTGTTGTGCTCCCTGTCAGGGCAGTCATCTATTGTGGCCGGGCACCAACTAGTTCTTCTGGTCTCAGGATAATGTAAGTCTCTGGTTCATGTGGCCTTTTCTGTCTCTTGGGCTCTTAGTTGTCCTGTGACCTTGGTGTTCTTCATTCTCCTTTGCTCCAGGTGAGTTGAGACCAATTGACGTATCTTAGATGGCCGCTTGTTAGCATTTAGGACCCCAGACGCCACATTTCAAAGTGGGATGCAGAATGTTTTCATAATAGAATTATTTTGCCAATTGACTTAGAAGTCCCCATAAACCATGGTCCCCAAACCCCTGCCCTTGCTCCGCTGACCTTTGAAGCATTCATTTTATCCCGGAAACTTCTTTGCTTTTGGTCCAGTCCAATTGAGCTGACCTTCCATGTATTGAGTGTTGTCTTTCCCTTCACCTAAAGCAGTTCTTATCTACTAATTAATCAATAAAAAACCCCCTCCCTCCCTCCCCTCCTCATAACCACAGAAGTATGTGTTCTTCTCAGTTTTTACTATTTCTCAAGATCTTATAATAGTGGTCTTATACAATATTTGTCCTTTTGCCTCTGACTCATTTCGCTCAGCATAATGCCTTCCAGGTTCCTCCATGTCATGAAATGTTTCACAGATTCCTCACTGTTCTTTATCGATGCACAGTATTCCATTGTGTGAATATACCACAATTTATTTAACCATTTATCCGTTGATGGACACCTTGGTTGCTTCCAACTTTTTGCTATTGTAAACAGAGCTGCAATAAACATGGGTGTGCATATATCTGTTTGTGTGAAGGCTCTTGTATCTCTAGGGTATATTCCGAGGAGTGGGATTTCTGGGTTGTATGGTAGTTCTATTTCTAACTGTTTAAGATAATGCCAGAAAGATTTCCAAAGTGGTTATACCATTTTACATTCCCTCCAGCAGTGTATAAGAGTTCCAATCTCTCCTCAGCCTCTCCAACATTATTGTTTTGTGTTTTTTGGATTAATGCCCGCCCTGTTGGAGTGAAATGGAATCTCATCGTAGTTTTAATTTGCATTTCTCTAATGGCTAATGGCTAATGATCGAGAGCATTTTCTCATGTATTTGTTAGCTGCCAGAATATCTTCTTTAGTGAAGTCTGTGTTCATATCCTTTGCCCACTTCTTGATTGGGTTGTTTGTCTTTTTGAGGATGAGTTTTGACAGAATCATGTAGATTTTAGAGATCAGGCGGTGGTCGGAGATGTCATAGCTGAAAATTCTTTCCCAGTCTGTAGGTGGTCTTTTTACTCTTTTGGTGAAGTCTTTACATGAGCATAGGTGTTTGATTTTTAGGATCTCCCAGTTATCTGGTTTCTCTTCGTCATTTTTGGTAGTGTTTTGTATTCTGTTTATGCCTTGTATTAGGGCTCCTAGAGTTGTCCCTATTTTTTCTTCCATGATCTTTATCGTTTTAGTCTTTATGTTTAGGTCTTTGATCCACTTGGAGTTAGTTTTTGTGCATGGTGTGAGGTATGGGTCCTGTTTCATTTTTTTGCAAATGGATATCCAGTTATGCCAGCACCATTTGTTAAAAAGACTATCTTTTCCCCAATTAACTGACACTGGTCCTTCGTCAAATATCAGCTGCTCATACGTGGATGGATTTATATCTGGGTTCTCAATTCTGTTCCATTGGTCTATGTGCCTGTTGTTGTACCAGTACCAGGCTGTTTTGACCTCTGTGTCTGTATAATATGTTCTGAAATCAGGTAGAGTGAGGCCTCCCACTTTCTTCTTCTTTTTCAGTAATGCTTTGCTTATCCGAGGCTTCTTTCCCTTCCATATGAAGTTGGTGATTTGTTTCTCTATCACCTTAAAAAATGACATTGGAATTTGGATCGGAAGTGCGTTATATGTATAGATGGCTTTTGGTAGAATAGACATTTTTCCTATGTTAAGTCTTCCTATCCATGAGCAAGGTATGTTTTTCCACTTAAGTATGTCCTTTTGAATTTCTTGTAGTAGAGCTTTGTAGTTTTCTTTGTATAGGTCTTTTACATCCTTGGTAAGATTTATTCCTAAGTATTTTATCTTCTTGGGGGCTACTGTGAATGGTATTGATTTGGTTATTTCCTCTTCGGTGTTCTTTTTGTTGATGTAGAGGAATCCAAGTGATTTTTGTATGTTTATTTTATAACCTGAGACTCTGCCAAACTCTTCTATTAGTTTCAGTAGTTTTCTGGAGGATTCCTTAGGGTTTTCTGTGTATAAGATCATGTCATCTGCAAATAGGGATAATTTTACTTCCTCTTTGCCAATCCAGATGCCCTTTATTTCTTTGTCTAGCCTAAATGCTCTGGCTAGGACTTCTAGCACGATGTTGAATAAGAGCAGTGATAAAGGGCATCCTTGTCTGGTTCCCGTTCTCAAGGGAAATGCTTTCAGGTTCTCTCCATTTAGAGTGATATTGGCTGTTGGCTTTGCATAAAAATGTTGAGGAATTTTCCTTCAATTCCTATTTTGGTGAGAGTTTTTATCATAAATGGGTGTTGGACTTTGTCAAATGCCTTTTCTGCATCAATTGATAAGATCATGTGGTTTTTGTCTTTTGTTTTATTTATGTGATGGATTACATTAATGGTTTTTCTGATATTAAACCAGCCTTGCATACCTGGTATAAATCCCACTTGATCGTGGTGAATTATTTTTTTGATATGTTGTTGAATTCTATTGGCTAGAAATTTGTTGAGGATTTTTGCATCTATGTTCATGAGGGATATAGGTCTGTAATTTTCTTTTTTTGTAATGTCTTTACCTGGTTTTGGTATCAGGGAGATGGTGGCTTCATAGAATGAGTTGGGTAGTATTCCATCATCTTCTATGCTTTGAAATACCTTCAGTAGTAGTGGGGTTAACTCTTCTCTGAAAGTTTGGTAGAACTCTGCAGTGAAGCCGTCCGGGCCAGGGCTTTTTTTTGTTGGGAGTTTTTTGATTACCTTTTCAATCTCTTTTTTTGTTATGGGTCTATTTAGTTTTTCTACTTCTGATTGTGATAGTTTAGGTAGGTAGTGTTTTTCCAGAAATTCATCCATTTCTTCTAGGTTTGCAAATTTGTTAGAGTACAATTTTTCGTAATAATCTGATATGATTCTTTTAATTTCAGTTTGTTGTGATGTGGTCCTTTTCGTTTCTTATTCGGGTTATTTGTTTCCTTTCCTGTATTTCTTTAGTCAGTCTAGCCGATGGTTTATCAATTTTGTTAATTTTTTCAAAGAACCAGCTTTTGGCTTTGTTAATTCTTTCAATTGTTTTTCTGTTCTCTAATTCATTTAGTTCAGCTCTGATTTTTATTATTTGTTTTCTTCTGGTGCCTGATGGATTCTTTTGTTGCTCACTTTCTATTTGTTCAATTTTTTGGGACAGTTCTCTGATTTTGGCTCTTTTTTCTTTTTGTATGTGTGCATTTATCGATATAAATTGGCCTCTGAGCACTGCTTTTGCTGTGTCCCAGAGGTTTTGATAGGAAGTATTTTCATTCTCGTTGCATTCTATGAATTTCCTTATTCCCTCCTTGATGTCTTCTATAACCAGTCTTTTTTCAGGAGGGTATTGTTCAGTTTCCAAGTATTTGATTTCTTTTCCCTAGTTTTTCTGTTATTGATTTCTAGTTTTATTGCCTTGTGGTCTGAGAAGATGCTTTGTAATATTTCAATGTTTTGGACTCTGCAAAGGTTTGTTTTATGACCTGATATGTGGTCTATTCTAGAGAATGTTCCATGTGCACTAGAAAAAAAAGTATATTTTGCAGCAGTTGGGTGGAGAGTTCTGTATAAGTCAATGAGGTCAAGTTGGTTTATTGTTGTAATTAGATCTTCAGTGTCTCTATTGAGCTTCTTGCTGGATGTCCTGTCCTTCTCCGAAAGTGGTGTGTTGAAGTCTCCTACTATAATTGTGGAGGTATCTATCTCACTTTTCAATTCTGTTAAAATTTGATTTATGTATCTTGCAGCCCTGTCATTGGGTGCATAAATATTTAATATGGTTATGTCTTCCTGATCAATTGTCCCTTTTATCATTATATAGTGTCCTTCTTTATCCTTTGTGGTGGATTTAAGTCTAAAGTCTATTTTGTCAGAAATTAATATTGCTACTCCTCTTCTTTTTTGCTTATTGTTTGCTTGATATGTTTTTTTCCATCCTTTGAGTTTTAGTTTGTTTGTGTCTCTAAGTCTAAGGTGTGTCTCTTGTAGGCAGCATATAGATGGATCGTGTTTCTTTATCCAGTCCGAGACTCTCTGTCTCTTAATTGGTGCATTTAGTTCATTTACATTCAGTGTAATTATAGATAAATAAGCGTTTAGTGTTGTCATTTTGATGCCTTTTTATGTGTGTTGTTGACATTTTCATTGTTCCACATACTTTTTTGTGCTGAGACGTTTTTCTTAGTAAATTGTGAGATCCTCATTTTCGTAGTGTTTGACTTTATGTTTGTTGAGTCGTTACATTTTTCTTGGCTTTTATCTTGAGTTATGGAGTTGTTATACCTCTTTGGGGTTACCTTATTATTTACCCCTGTTTTTCTAAGTAAAAACCTAACTTGTATTGTTCTATATCGCCTTGTATCACTCTCCATATGGCAGTTCTATGCCTCTTGTATTTAGTCCCTCTTTTTGATTATTGTGATCTTTTACATATTGACTTCCGTGATTCCCTGTTATGAGTATTTTTTTTTAATTAATCTTTATTTGTTTTTGTGATTTCCCTATTTGAGTTGATATCAGGATGTTCTGTTTTGTGACCTTGTGTTGTGCTGATATCTGATATTATTGGTTTTCTGACCAGACAATATCCTTTAGTATTTCTTGTAGCTTTGGTTTGGTTTTTGCAAGTTCTCTAAACTTGTGTTTATCTGTAAATATCTTCATTTCGCCTTCATATTTCAGAGAGAGTTTTGCTGGATATATGATCCTTGGCTGGCAGTTTTTCTCCTTCAGTGTTCTGTATATGTCGTCCCATTCCCTTCTTGCCTGCATAGTTTCTGCTGAGTAGTCTGAACTTATTCTTATTGAGTCTCCCTTGAAGGAAACCTTTCTTTTCTCCCTGGCTGCTTTTAAAATTTTCTGTTTATCTTTGGTTTTGGCAAGTCCCGGCTCCAAAATCAGTCGCTGCCTCCTGGGGACTTCTCGTCCTGCCAGCCGAGTTGCCGCCGCCCCCGCGGACTGGCTGGGCCCCCTCCCGGGGTTAGTTCAAGGGAGTGGAGCAGCTGTCCATGCTTGTGCCGTGCCAGCACCCAGTCAAAATCCCAGCGGGATGGTTCCCCGGCTGGGACGCTGGTCTCCCAGCTCCAGGACCAGTCACTGCCTCTCAGGGACTTCTCCCACCGGCTGGGTCACCACACCGCCTGTGCGAACCAGCTGGGCCCCCTCCAGGGGTGAGCTCAGGGGGGTAGGGCTGGGCCCCTTGTTTGCGCCGTCTGCTCCCCTGGGCTCTGCCCTAAATCGGGAGCCAAAGGTTACCTGACTGGGACGCTGGCTCCAGGCTCGGAAAGCAATCACTGCTTCCCCGTATTTGTTCGTTTTCCGTCTCTAAATCTGTGTTTGTTGTTCAGGGTTCGTAGATTGTTATGTACTTGATCGATTTCAGTTGTTTTTCCGAGTCTTTGTTGCAAGAGGGATCCGAGGTAGCGTCTACCTAGTCCGCCATTTTGGCCCCCACCTTCAGTAGGCATTTTATGTTCTCCCTGTGCTTTTTAACATGAGTATCTCTGCAATAATTCATTCTGAAATCTGTTAATTTAAGTGAAACTGAACACCATAAATAACAAATGTGGTACATTGTGTTTTTATAGAGAGCATGTTGTTTATCTGTCTGTGTTAGGGAGAGTCATGGGCCCTCAAAGATATCCACGTTCTGATCACCAGAACCTATGACTATGGCAAAGGAACTTTCTAGCTGTGGTTAAGATTAAGGGCCTTAATCTGGAGAAGATTATCCTGGATTATCTGAGTGAACTAACGAATCTTCATAAACAGAAAACCTTTCCCATCTGTGGTCAGAGAAAGAGATGTGGCCATAGAAACAGGGTTGGAGAGATGCTACATTGCTAGCTTTGAAGATAGAGGAAGGAGTCCATGAGCCAAGGAATGTGGCTGGCCTCTAGAAGACAGAAAAGGCAAGGAAACTAATTCTATTGTCTCTAAAAAGAAAAATCCCTGCAGACACCTTGATTTTAGGACTTCTCACCTCCAGAACTGTAAGAAAATAAATTGGAATTGTTTTAAGCCACAGAGTTTGTGCAATCTTCTGTTGGCTCGCTTAATGTTAACATTTATTTTTTCTGTGTGTTTTTATAATTTTTTAATATATAGTTTTCTACATTGTTTAGATTTTTTAAAATGAGTATATACAATTTTTTTTAAAGCAATAAGGGAGTTTATGAGAAGGAGGAGGAAAAGAAGATAAAAGAGAAAAGATGATGAGGAAAATGAGAGAGAAGATTCTGGGCCACATTTCTGTCCAGATCTCGCAGCTCACTGGGCACTGGCTGCTCAAACAAACCCAGCCCCTGTCAGGAGAGGCTGACCATCAGGTGGAACTGGTGATAGCTGTTTTTCATCTACTCATGCCCTTGCTTGTGGCTGCCATAAGATTAAAGTAGAATCTGCTCAACTCAAACGGAAGCTTGGCATGGAGGAGTTTTGATGTAGTTTCTCTCTTTTTTTTTTTTTTTGGCTTAAAAAGATCCCTCCTGAATTAAAAAAAAAAAATTGCTTTTGATGTTATGAATCTTCAGTCAATAACCTGTGATACGTGTATTCTGAAACTGTTTCCCCTGTATTACATTTTTCCTCCTTGACTTATTTCTGGTAAGGAATCCAGGATACTTTGTGGCTTTCGGTGACTTTTTCTTAAGTATTGGGGTCTTGTCATCAGTTTCTTAGCACTGTCTGTATTCTCCTCACAGCAGCCTTAGTAATCCTTTTCAACATGTCTGCTCAAATCCTCCAGTGGCTTCTCATCTTGCTCAGAGCGAAACCCAAAGTTCTTCCCATTGTCTACAAAGCATGTCGCGAGTGGGCCTCTGCCTTTATCTCCAATTACGCTTTCACCAGCTGCTGCTATTCCAGCTACATCAGCTTTCTGGTGGGTATGTTCCCTGAACACTTGGAGAACATACCCACCTCAGAGCCATGACCCTTGCTCTTAGTGCTCTCCTCCCAGACATCTCTTGGGCATGCTTGTTTATTCTTTCAGATCTCCCCTCAAATGCCCTCTTACATAAAACCCAACTATCACTCCTGTAGCTTACTAACTTATTTGTTTTTGTTAAAGAACTTAATCTATAATCTATATACACACACAAATACATATACATATATAATATACATACATACATACAAATTATAGGTAAATAAATAAAACCAGCTGCTGTAGATTCCTACTCCTGGGGACCCCTGTGTGTCAGAGGAGAACTGTGCTCCATAGGGTTTTTAATGGCTGAATTTTCAGAAATAAATCACCAGGCCTTTCTTCTGAGACACCTCTATGTGGACTCAAACCTCCAACCTTTCAGTTAGCAGCCAAGTGTGTTAACCATTTGCACCATCCAGAGGCTCTCTCCTCTCTCTCTCTCTCTCTATAAATGTGTGCATATATATAAATACACACACACACACACACACACATATATATATATATACATATATAAGGAGTCCTCGTGGCACAGTGGTTAAGAGCTCAGCTGCTAACCCAAAGGTTAACAACTGGAATCCACCAGCCACTCCTTGGAAACCCTATGGGGCAGTTCTCATCTGTCCTATAGGGCCACCATGAGTTGGAATCCACTCAATGGCAACAGGTTTGGTTTTTTGGTTTATACACACACACACATACACACATATATATGTATGTATGTATAGGAGCCCTGGTAGCGCAGTGGTTAAGGGCTACAGTGAGCTATGGCTGCTAACCAAAATGTTGGCAATTCGAATCCACCAGCTTTTCATTGGAAACACTACAGGGCAGTTCTACTCTGTCCTACAGGTTTGCTATGAGTCATAATTGACTTGATGACAATGTTTTTTTTTTAATTGTACACACACATAAACACACACACAAGTGTTCAATAAATATTTGGTGAATGAATGAAAGGAACATCTGACTGAGAATAAAACTTCATACTAGTCCAGTCAAATAGTACTTACACTTCCCTATGTGTCTGGTGTTGCTGTTGTTAGGTGCCGTTGAGTAGGTTCTGACTCATAGCAACGTTACGTACAACAGAATGAAACACTGCCCTATCCTGTGCCATCCTCACAATTGTTGGCTATGTTTAAACCCATTGTTGCAGCCATTGTGTCAATCCATGTCATTGAGCATCTTCCTCTTTTTTGCTCACCCTCTACCTTACCAAGCCTAGTGTCCTTCTCCAGGGACTGGTTTCTCCTGATAACATGTCCAAAATACGTGAAACAAAGGTTCGACTTCCTCTCTTCTAAGGAACGTTCTGGCTATACTTCTTCCAAGACAGATTTGTTTGTTCTTCTGGCAGTCCATAGTATAGTCAATATTCGTCACCAACGCTGTAATTAAAAGGCATCAACTCTTCTTCAGTATTTCTTATTCATTGTCCAACTTTCACATGCATAAGAGGCAATTGTAAATACTATGGCTTGGTAAGGCACACCTGAGTCCTTAGAGTGACGTCTTTGCTATTCAACACTTTAAAGAGGTCTTTTGCAACAGATTTGCCCAATGCAATATGTCATTTGATTTCTTGATTACTGCTTCCATGGGCGTTGATTACGGATCCAAGTAAAATGAAATCCTTGTCAGCTTCAATCTTTTCTCCATTTATCATGATGTTGCTTATTGGTCCAGTTGTAAGGATTTGTGTTTTCTTTATGTTGAGGTGTGTCTTAGTCATCTAATGCTTCTATAACAGAAATACCACCTATGGATGGCTTTAAGAAAGACAAGTTTATTTTCTCACAGTCCAGTAAGCCCAGAAGTCTGAATTCAGGGCTCCAGCTCCTAGGAAGTCTTTCTCTCTCTGTCAGCTCTGGAGGAAAGTCCTTGTCATCAGTTTTCCCTTGATCTGGGAGCGCCACAGCGCAGGAACCTCAGGTCCAAAGGGCAAGGTATGCTCCTGGAGCTGCTTTCTTGGTGGCATGAGGTTCTGCTGTCTCTCTGCTTGCTCTTTCTTTTATATATCAAAATAGATTGGCTTAAGATACTACCTAATCTTGTAGACCTCATCAATATAACTGCTGCTAATCCATTTTATTACATCATAGTGATACTATTTACAACCTATAGGAAAATCACATAAAATGGCCAACAATCACAGAATATGGCCCAGAATCATGGCCCAGCTAAGCTGACAGATACTTTTGGGGGACACAATTCAATATATGACAAGGTGTAATTCATATTGAATGCTGTGGTCTTTGATCTTCATCAATAAGTGCTTCAAGTCCTTTTCACTTTCAGCAAGAAAGATAGTGTCATCTACATATTTTAGGTTGTTAGTGAATCTTCCTCTAATCCTGATGGGGCGTTCTTCTTCATATAGTTCAACTTCTTGGATTATTTGCCTAGCATACAGACTGAATAGGTATGGTGAAAGATGACAACCCTGAGCTCACCTTTCTTGACTTTAAACCATGCAGTATCTCCTTGTTCTGTTCAAGTGAGTACCTCTTGCTCTACGTACAGGTTCCTCATGAGCACAATTAATGCCGTGTTCTTCCTTATATAGTCTGGATTCTCAGACTATTTGTGCCTTCCTCATTGCATGACCCCCTGCTGCAGGAAGGTACTTGAGCCTACACCAATCACCCCTGCTCCTCTAAGACTGTAGGTGAGAGCCTGCACCATACACTTGGTGACCTACTACATGGACACCTGAGCTGAATCTGTACAAGAAAAGTGAATGCACTCCTGGGCTCATATACCTGGTAACAGCTCTAGCCATCTGGTGACAGGACGTTAGAGCTTCAAAGGTGCCAATAATCAAACTAGCTCACTTGAGCAACCTATTTGGGCATATCAAAACAAAACACAAAGCAAGAAGCTAGGACACAGTAAGAAAACATAAAATAAATTAATACAATAACTTATAAATGGCTCGTAGACAACACTCAATATCGAATCACATAAAGAAGCAGACTATGATCACTTCAACAAGCTCCCAAAACAAAGATTCAAGGGATCTTCCAGATGAAGCTATCTTCCTCGAATTACCAGGGGTAGAATACAAAAGATTAATATACAGAACTCTTCAAGAGATCAGGAAGGAGGTTAGGCAAAACGTGGAACAAGCCAAGGAACACACAGATAAAGCAGTGGAGGAACCTAAGAAGGTTATTCAAGAGCATGATGACAAATTTAATAGGCTGTAAGAATCCATAGAGAGGCAACAAACAGAAATCCAGAAGATTAACAATAAAATTTCAGAATTAGACAACTCAGCAAAAAGTCTGAGGAGCAGAACTGAGGAAATAGAAGTCAGAATTAGTGAGACTGAAGATAAAACACTGGTACTAACATATTCAAAGAAAAGTCAGACAAAAGAACTAAAAATAATGTAGAAACCCTAAGAATCATGTGACACTCTATCAAGAGAAATAACCTATGTGTGATCGGAGTACCAGGGCAGGGAGGGAGAACAGAAAATACGGACAGAATTGCTGAAGGTTTGTTGGCAGAAAAACTTCCCTGATATCATGAAAGATGATAAGATATCTATCCAAGATGATCATTGAACCCCACACAAGGTAGACCCCAAAGAAAGTTACCAAGACATATTATAATGAAACTTGCCAAAACCAAAGATGAAGAGAGAATTTTAAGAGTGGCTAGAGATAAACAAAAAGTCACCTACAAATGACAGTCAATAAGAATAAGCTTGGACAACTTGGCAGAAACCATGCAGGCAAGAAGGCAATGCAATGACATATATAAAGCCTTGAAGGAAAACAATTGCCAGACAAAAATCATATATCCAGCAAAGCTCTCTCTCAAATATGAAGGTGAAATTAGGACATTTCCAGATGAACAGAAGTTTATAGAATTTGCAAAAAACAAACCAAAACTGCAAGAAATATTGAAGGGAGTCCTCAGATTAGAAAATCAATAACATCAGATAACAACTCAAGACTAGAACATAGGACAGAGGAACCAGATATCAATCCAGATAGGAAAATCACAAAAATTAATCAAGATAAAAAACCCTTCAAACAGAAAAAAACAGCAATGATGTTATGTAAAAGATGACAACATTAAATCAATAAAGAGGGACTAAGAATGCAGTCATAGATCTTTCATACGGAGAGGAAGTCAAGGCGATATAAAGAGATAAAAGTTTAGTTTAAACTTAGAAAAATAGCGGTAAATATTATAGACTAATAATCTTACACACCAAAATAAAACACAAGAAAAGCATAAAGACTCAGCAAAAACAAAATCAACAATGAAAAAGAGGAAAAAACAATATATAAAGAAAAACTACTCAGCACAAAATATTAAAAGGGAAAAAGAAAATGTCAACAACACACACACAAAAACATCAAAATGACAACACTAAACTCATACCTATCTATAATTACACTGAATGTAAATGGACTAAATGCACCAATAAAGAGACAGAGAGTGGCAGAATGGATTAAAAAACATGTCTATATACTGCCTACAAGAGACACACCTTAGAATTAAAGACACAAAGAAACTAAAAGTCAAAGGATGGGAAAAAATATATCAAGCAAACAACAAGGACACTATACTGATTAAAGGGTCAGTATACCAGGTTTTTTTTATACCAGGAGGATATAACCATAATAAATATTTATGCACTCAATGACAGAGCTGCAAGATATGTAAAACAAACTCCAACAGCATTGAAAAGCAAGATAGACAACCCCACAATTATAGTAGGAGACTTCAACACACCACTTTTGGTGAAAGACGGAACATCCAGATAGAAGCTCAGTAAAGACACAGAAGATCTAAATGCCACGATCAACCAACTTGACCTCATAGATGTATACAGAGCACTCCATCCAACAGCAGCCAGGTACACTTTCTTTTCCCATGCACATGGAACGTTCACCAGAATACACCACATATTAGGTCATAAAGCAAGCCTTAACAGAATCCAAAACATTGAAATATTATAAAGCATCTTCTCTGACCATAAAGCCATAAAAGTAGAAATCAATAACAGAAAAAGCAGGGAAAAGAAATCAAACACACGGAAAAGGAACAACACCTTGCCCAAAAACTACTGGGTTATAGAAGAAATTAAGGATGGAATAAAGAAATTCATAGAATCCAATGAGAATGAAAACATTTCCTACCAAAACCTTTGGGACACAGCTAAAGCAGTGCTCAGAGGTCAATTTATAGCAATAAATGCACACATCCAAAAAGAGGAAAGGGCCAAAATCAAAGAATTATTTCTATGATTTGAACAAATAGAAAGAGAGCAACAAAAGAAACTCTCAGGCACCAGAAGAAAGCAAATAATAAAAATTAGAGCAGAACTAAATGAAAGAGAGAACAGAAAAACAATTGGAAGAGTTAACAAGATCAAAAAGTGATTCTTGGAAAAGATTAACAAAATTGATAAACCATTGGCCAAACTGACAAAAGGAAAACAGGAGAGGAAACAAGTAACCTGAAGAAGAAATGAGATGGGTGATATCATAACAGACCAAACCAAAATTAAAAGAATCATAACAGAATACTATGAAAAACTGTACTCTAAAAATTTGAAAACCTAGAGGAAATGGACAAATTTCTAGAAAGACACTACATACCTAAACTAACACAAACAGAGGTAGAACAAATAAATAAACCCATATCAAAAGAAGAGAGAGATTGAAAAGGTAACCAAAAAACTCCCAACAAAAAAAAGGGCCTGGCCCTTACAGCTTCATTGGAGAATTCTACCAAACTTGCAAGAGTTAACACCAGTACTACTAAAGGTATTTCAGAGCATAGAAAAAGACAGAACACTCCCAAACTCATTCAATGAAGCCAGCATATCCCTGATACCAAAACCAGGTAAAGACACCACAACAAAAGAAAATTACAGACCTATATCCCTCGTGAACTTAGATGCAAAAATCCTCAACAAAATTCTAGCCAATAGAATTCAACAGCATATCAAAAAAAATAATTTACCATGACTAAGAGGAATTTATACCAGATATTCTTTATGCAGGGTTGTTTAACATTAGAAAAACAATCAATGTAATCCATTGTATAAATAAAACAAAAGAACCACATGGTCTAGATCAATTGATGCAGAAAAGGCATTTGACAAAATTCAACACCCATTCAAGATAAAAACTCTCAGCAAAATAGGAATAGAAGGAAAATTCCTCAACCTAATACGAAGGGCATTTATATAAAGCCAACAGCCAACATCATTCTACATGGAGAGAGTCTGAAAACATTCTCCTTGAGAACAGAAACTAGACAAGGATGCTCTTTATCACCACTCTTATTCAACATTGTGCTGGAGATCCTAGCCAGAGCAATTAGGCTAGATAAAGAAATAAGGGGCATCCAAATTGGTAAGGAGGAAGTAAAAGTATCTATTTGTAGATGATATGATCTTATACACAGAAAACCCTATAGAATCCACAATAAAACTACTGAAACTAACAGACGAGTTCAGCAGAGTCTCAAGATACAAGATAAACATACAAAAATCAGTTGGATTCATCTACACCAACAAAGAGAACATCAAAGAGGAAATCACCAAATCAATACCAATTACAATAGCCCCCAAGAAGATAAAATACCTAGGAATAAATCTATCCAGAGACATAAAAGACCTATACAAAGAAAACTACAAGATGCTACTGCAAGAAACCAAAAGACACCTTCATAAGTAGAAAAGTATACCTTGCTTATGGATAGAAAGACTCAACACTGTGAAAATGTCTATTCTACCGAAAATGATCTATGGATACCACGCAATACCCATCTAAATTCCAATGGTATTTTTCAATGTAATGGAGAAATAAATCACCAACTTCATATGGAAGGGGAAGAGGCCCTGGATAAGTAAAGCATTACTGAAAAAGAAGAACAAAGTGAGAGGCCTCACACTACCTGATTTTATAGCCTATTATACCGTCACAGTAGTCAAAACAGCCTGATACTGGTACAACAGGTACATAGACTAGTGGAACAGAATTGAGAATCCAGACATAAATCCATCCACATATGAGTAGCTGATATTTGACAAAGATGCAAAGTCTGTTAAATGGGGAAAAGACAGTCTCTTTAGCAAATGGTGCTGGCGTAACTGGATATCCATCTGCATACCTCACACCATGCACAAAAACTAGCTCAAAACGGATCAAAGACCTAAATATAAAGTCTAAAACAATAAAGATCATGGAAGAAAAAATAAGGACAACACTAGGAGCCCTAATACATAGCATAAAAGGTATACAAAACATTACTATCAATGCACAAGTGCCAGAAGAGAAACTAGATAATGAGAGCTCCTAAAAATCAAACACTTATAATCATCCAAAGACTCCACCAAAAGAGTGAAAAGACTACCTACAGACTGGGAGAAGTTTTTAGCTATGACATTTCCGATCAGGGTCTGATCTCTAAAATCTACATGATACTGCAAAAACTCAACAATGAAAAGGCAAATAACCCAGTTAAAAAATGGGCAAAAGATATGAACAGGCACTTCACTAAAGAAGACATTCAAGTAGCTAACAGATACCTGAGGAAATGCTCACAGTCATTAGCCATTAGAAAAGTGCAAATTGAAAGTACAGTGAGATACCATGTCACCCCAACAAGGCTGGCATTAATCCACAAAACACAAAATAATAAATGTTGGAGAGGTTTTGGAGAGACTGAAACACTTATATTCTGCTGGTGGGAATGTAAAATGGTAGAACCACTTTGGAAATCAATTTGGTGCTTCCTTAAAAAGTTAGAAAGAGAAGTGCCATGCAATTCAGCAATCCCACTCCTTGGAATATACCTAGAGAAATAAGACCCTTTACACGAATAGATATATGCCCACCCATGTTCATTGCAGCAATGTTTGCAATAGCAAAAAGATGGAAGCAACCAAGGTGCCCATCAGAGAGAGAATAGATAAATAAATTATGGTATATTCATAAAATACTACACAATGATTAAGAACAATGATGAATCCGTGAAATATAACATGGAGAAATCTGGAAGGCATTACGCTGAGTGAAATTAGTAAGTTGCAAAAAGAAAAATATTGTATGAGACTACTATTATAAGAGCTCAAGAAAAAGTTTAAACACAGAAGAAAATATTCTTTGAAGGTTATGGGGGTGGGAAGGGAGGGAGAGGGCTATTCACTAATTAGATAGTAGATAAGAACAATTTTAGGTGAACAGAAAGACAACACGCAATACAGGGGAGGTCAGCACAACTGGACTAAACCAAAAACAAAGAAGTTTCCTGAATACAACCAAATGTTTCGAAGGCCAGGGTAGCAGGAACAGGACTCTGGGGGCCAAGGTTTCTGGGGACATCTATGTCAATTGGCATAACAAAATATACGAAGAAAACGTTCTGCATCCCACACTGGTAAGTGGCATCTGGGGTCTTTACAAAAAAAAAAAAAAAAAAAACACTAACAAATAGCTATCCAAGATGCATCAGTTGGTCTCAACCCACCTGGAGCAAAGGAGAATGAACACTAAAGGCACAAAGTAAATAGGAGCCCAAGAGGCAGAAAGGGTCACATACACCAGCGACTCTATCAGCCTAAGACTGGAAAAACTAGATGGTATCCAGCTACCACTGATGACTGCCCTGACAGGGAACACAACGGAGAACCCCTGATGTAGTAGAACAGTGGAATGCAGACCTCAGATTCTCATAAAAAGACCAGACTTAATGGTCTGACTGAGACTGGAGGGAACCCATAGGTCATGGCTCCCAGAGCCGCTGTTAACCCAAGGACTGGAACCATTCCTGAAGCCAGCTCTTCAGACAGGGATTGGTCTGGACTATAAGATAGAAAACTTTACTGGTGAGGAGTGAGCTTCTTGCTGAAGTAGACACATGAGACTATTTGGGCAGCTCCTGTCTGGAGGCGATAAGAGACGGCAGAGGGGGACAGGAGGTGTTTGAATGGACACAGGGAATACAGGGTGGAGAGGAGGAGTGTTCTGCTACAGTAGAGTGAGAGCAGCTAAGGTTACATAGGAAGATGTGTTTTTGTATGAGAGACTGACTTGATTTGTAAACTTTCACTTAGAGCACAATAAAAAAAAAAATTCCAGAGGTTCCAGGTGTTTACATAACCAGTGTTGTAATTAGGTAATGAAGATCTTCATCATTTTCCTAAACTCTCAAATTTAGTTAATTTGGAAAGCATTTACTCCAGCAGAAAGTACTATTATTCCAAAACAACAATGATAATGATGCTTTTCTTTCCTTATGAGACTTTGCTTTCTTTGAATCTCTCCTATTTATCTGAGGTTTTATGTAACAGGCATTTAAGTGTTTCTATATGGACCAAGCAACAGGAGAAAGTTCCCAGAATCTCGAGATGAACCTGCTGAACAGAACAGTCCTTAGGAGATTCTGGGAAATAGGACTGAATGTTCAAGTTGCCCATGTATCTAGATAAACAATAAATTATCTTATTTATCAATTCATTCATTCCAAAATATTTACTGAGACGATATCTGGTTACTCTTGCAACAATAAGCATTGTCATCATAATAGCTAACATTTTGGGGCATTTACTATGCATCTGTTCTGTTCTTAGCACCATACGCATTGACTCATTTTTGAAAATATTTTATTTTTGTTGTTGTTGAAAACATACACAGCAGAACATGCACCAATTCAACAGATTCTACATGTACAATTTAGTGACATTAATTACATTCTTCGAGTTGTGTGACCAGTCTCATCCTCCTTCCCAAGTTGTTCTTCCCCCGTCAACATAAGCTCACTAATCTTCCTATCTAACTCTTTAATCATCACCCAGTTCAGTAAGGCAGGTAATGTTATTATTATCCTCAATTTATAGATGAAGAAAATGAAAAGGAACTACATAGGTGTTCAGGGAATAAGTAAGAATAAGTCAAGGCATTTACATAAGGGAAAAAGCAAGTTCCATAGAAGAACATTTACCAAGTTATTGTGGATCTAAGGGTGAGAAGGGGAATTATGAAATGGGGGATTGTGAAGGGATGGGCATTTGAGTTGCACATTAAATATCTTATAGGAATTATAGACTCAGAGACGGTGTGTGGAGAGGAATGGGGGAGAAGCATGAGATTGGAGGCAGAGAAAAAAATCAACATTTCATCCATGCAAAAATGGGCATCTGGACCCTTGTCAGTCTATGCCCACCAAGGTTCAGAGTTTCTAGGAGGTGTCTCACTTTGCTGGGCTTGAGGCCTCACTTGGAACTCTGAGTTGGTTTCTATACCATTTGGCTCAAGTAGCTGCTACCAGTTCTCCACTTGCCAAGGCACTGACCACAAAGTATGGAGAGGAGATTTTAGTACTACTATGAAGTATGTGGAGAGATTTTATAGCATATGCTTTTTTAAAAAGCATGTTATAAAACAAATTACAGAAACAAAGTCCTAAGATGAGCCCCACAATGACTTATAAGCCTTGAAAAAGGAGTACTTTCTTCCTTAAAAAGCTAGAAATAGAACTACCATATGATCCAGCAATCCCACTCCTTGGAATACATCCTAGAGAAATAAGAACCTTTACACAAACAGATATATGCACACCCATGTTCATGGCAGCACTGTTTACAATAGCAAAAAGTTTGAAGCAACCAAGGTGCCCATCAAAGGATGAATGGATAAATAAACTATGGTATAATCACACAATGGAATACTGCAGATCGATAAAGAACAATGTTGAATCCATGAAACATTTCATAACGTGAAGAAACCTGGAAGACATTAAGCTGAGTGAAATCAGTCAATTGTAAAAGGACAAATATTGTATAAGACCACTATTATAAGAACTGGAGAAACAGTTTAAGCAGAGAAGAAAATATTCTTTGATGGTTACGAGAGGGGGAGGGCAAGAGGGAGGGAGAAGTGTATTCACTAGTTAGATAGTAGATCAGTTTCATTTTAGGTGAAGGGAAAGATGATACACGATACAGGAGAGGTCAACGCAAATGGACTAAACCAAAAACAAAGAAGTTTCCTTAAAAAACTGAACACTTCAAAGGCCAGCAGAGCAGGGGCAGGGGTTTGAGGACCATGGTTTCAGGGGACATCTAAGTCAATTGGCATAATAAAATCTATTAAGAAAACATTCTGCATCCCACTTTGGAGAGTGGTGTCTGCAGTCTTAAATGCTAGCAAGTGACCATCTAAGATGCATCGATTGGTCTCAACCCACCTGGAACAAGGAAGAATGAAGAACACCAAAGGCACAAAATAATTATGACCCTAAGAGACAAAAAGGACCATATAAACCAGAGACTATATCAGCCTGAGACCGGAAGAGCTAGATGGTACCTGGCCACAACCGATGACTGCCCTGACAGGGAACTCGACACAGAAACCCTGATGGAGCAGGAGAGCAGTGGGATGCAGACCCCAAATTCTCGTAAAAAGACTAGACTAAATGGTCAGACTGGGACTGGAGGAGCCCCGGAGGCCATGGACCCCAGACCTTCTGTTACCCCAGGACAGGAACCATTCCCAAAGCCAGCTCTTCAGACAGAGATTGGACTGGAATAAAGGAGATGGAAAATAAGACTGGTGAAGAACAACTTTCTTGGATCAAGTCGACACATGAGACTATGTTGGCATCTCCAGTCTGGAGGGGAGATGAGAGGCAGAGGTGGCCAGAAGCTACCCGAATGTACATGAGGAGAGAGAGTGGAGGGAAGTACTGTGCTATCTCATCAGAGGGAGAACAATTAGGAGTGTATAGCAAGGTGTATGTAAATTTTTGTGTGAGAGACTGACCTGATTTGTAAACTTCCACTTAAAGCACAATAAAAATTAATTAAAAAAAAAAAAAAAAAGGAATACTTTCATTGTCCAGTTTTTGAGCTGCCCTTTCAGGGCATTGCCCTTCCTAGGGCACCCGGATATCACCAGGGAGAGGTGACGTCTCCTCTAGTTACTTCCTCCAGGTCCAAAGCTATTGAAATAGGTGCCCAAGTAGGGAAGCCCACCCCCACGTTTGTGCAAGTCATCCTCACAGGAGGCTGCCCTCTCTCTGCATAAGCACGCAGGAGTGGAGTTTGTGCATCTACTCCTGGGTCCTAGAGCATTTCCGGAAGACACCTCCCAGTCTACTCTATTATGCAGTAAAGGGGACGAGCAGAAGTCAGAATTCTTGCTGTGCAGTGAAATGCCTTCCTCTCCTGACAGTATAGGAGCCCTGGTGACACAATGGTTAAAGTGCTTGACTGCTAACTGAAAGGTTGGTGATTTTGAAACCACCAGCTATTCTGTGGGAGAAAGATGTGTCTGCTTCTGTAAAGATTACAGCCTTGGTAACCCTATGGGGCAGTTCTACTCTGTCATTTAGGGTCACTATGAGTCAGGATCGACTTGATGGCAGTGGGTGGGTCTGACAATATTTTCATCTACTTTCAAAATTAAGAAGCTTTTACTTGATAAGAAGCCCTGGTGGTGTAGTGGTTAAGTACAGGGCTGCTAACTGAAAGGCCGGCTGTTTGAACCCACCAGCCGTTCTGTGGGAGAAAGATGTGGCAGTTTGCTTCTATAAAGATTATAGCCTTAAAAACCCATTGCGGCAGTGTTCTGTCCTATAGGATCAGTATGAGTTGGAATCAACTCGACAGCAATGAGTCATTTTTGTTTTTCCTTGATAGCCAAACCGCTTCTTTTCTCTCTTAAATTCACCTTCCATCTGAAACAAGGTAATGTCAGGTCTTGTGATAATCGAGTGCAAGGCATTGCTCTATCCTTTTCACGGAAGAATTCTCTGATGGCTGATTTGAATCTTTTTTCATTTTAGACCCTCATGAAATAGCATTAGAAATGTGTAAGTTAAGAAAAATTTTTGTCCTTTCATCATAAAAGAAAAACTTTTTCACTTTAACATGTTAGGAAATTTTTTCCTGGAACTAAAATAAATAAAAAAAATTCTACACAGAAAAGTGGGTAAAATGAGGTGGAGAAGGGTGAGGGTAGGGTGTGCTGCATGCGGAAGATGTGTTGGGGAGAGAAAGGGTTGGGTAAAATACACATAAAGTTGGGCTGCCTATCTAAGGCTGATGGAAGAGGGATTTTTGGCAATCTGAGTCTGTTTGTATTCCAAGGGTTCCTTCCAGGGCTTGTAGGCACAGGCAGAGGGGCTTTGTGGGGTATTTTCCACATTGTTAACCCTGTTCATGTGTGGCCTTTACCCTGGCAGAACTTTCTCTCCTAGTCTAGCAAAAGTCAAAGGAAGAAATATTTACAGTCTGTAGCTGTTGCTGTAAGTCAGAATTGACTGGATAGCAACGGGTATTGTGTGTATATATATATAGTGGCATCTTTTAAGGGAAACAGAGGATTCAGTAAACATTTTAGCTTCTTTATTTAAATGACTGTCACCCCAGTCACATAAGTCAGGTCCCACAAGGGTTTGGCCAACTACACAGCCTTTGATAACTATAAACCAAAAAAAAAAAAAAACCAAACCCAGGCTTCCTAAAACTCTTCCCTCCCTGCCAACTTTATGGAGTGTAGGATGTATACACTTGGGATAAGAGTAAAATTTTTCTCTGAGCAAAAATAGGGCTATGTGGACATGCAACAAACAAACTCAACCAACTGTAGAAGAAAAAGACCCAGTTATCATGGAGTTAACTGATTCTGGGCAAGCCCCTGTGTGTCAGAGTAGAACTGTATTCCATAGGGTTTCCAAAGGCTGATTTTTCAAAAGTAGATCACCAGGTCTTTCTTCCATGAATCTTCTGGTTAGACTCAAACTGCCAACCTTTTGGTTAGCAGCCATGTGTGCTAACCATTTACACCACCCAGGGATTCCAACGTAGAAGAAGTTATTGTGATGGCTAATATTGTTGTGTCAACTTGGCTGGGCCATGATTCTCAGTGTTTTTATGTGATCACTCCCATGATGGGATCTGCTGTGAGTAGCCAATCAGTTGAAAGGGATTTTCTTTGGGAGTGTGGCCTGCATCTGAATATAAGCAGACATTCTGGATTTTTGCTCACTCTGGATCCTGCAGCTGCCTCCTGTTCATCTGACCTCCGGCTCTCAGGATTTGAGCTATCAGCTTATCAGCAAATCTTGGAATTCGTAGATCTTTACAGCCCGAGAGCGGGAGCTCTGCTCACCGACCTGCTGATCTTTGGTTGGACAGCCCCTGTGGCTTCACGAATTGAGAGAAACCTCTATCCTGATCCACGGACTTGGGATGTTCCAGCCTCTACAATCACATAAGCTCTTTTCTTGATATAAATCTCTCCCTGTATTTATACGCTTTACTGGTTTTGCTTCTCTAGAGAACCCAGCCTAAGACAGTCATCCTAAATTATAATTGATAAGTGAGTAAATAAAAACCAAACCCATTGCTGTCGAGTAGATTCCAACTCATGGCAAATTCATGTGCTACAGAGTAGAACTGCTCCATTGGGCTCTGTTGGTTGAAATCTTTATGAAAGTAGTTCACCAGGCCTTTCTTCCTGGAGCCGCTGAGTGGGTTCAAACTGCCAATCTTTAGGTTAGCAACTCATCAAAAAAAAAAATCCCTGCATCACCTGAAAACCTTAAGCAGGTAGATATGGGTCACGAACACCTAAGTTCAGAGACTAGGACAACAATCCAAGGAATGGACTGGCTGGAGATGGAAGTGTAGTTGGGAATCAGCCTGTGCCACAGCATCCCTAGTATGGTCCTGGGGCAGGGTACACTGGCCTTCCAGGAGAGATGTGGCCCACTGTGTCAGGGCCTGCTTGCATCCTCATGGATCCCTTTCCATTTCTGTCCATTTTGTCTTCCTGGGGGATTTTACTTCCAACAGCCAGCACCTGTGTCTCTTTGTCTGCGTGCTGACCCTAGGCCAGCAATGACCTCATGTTAGGTTATCAGAGCTGACTTTTCCTGCACACAGTGGGCAGCTCCTACTCGATGACTGATGGATGGGTTCAGGAGTATAAATACTCCAGCTCCCTTGCCCCTGATTGGGACAGTTGGAGGTGGAAACTACACACTGTCTCCAGAGCTCTCCCGTAGGACTGAACCAAAGTTATCCTCCTAAAGACTTTGATTGATAACTCATCTTTGCATAGTTGGCTTCCTTTTTCCCTCCCACTGTCCCACTCACCTATCAGTTTCTACTGGGAACACATTCTAATAAAGTACTTTTACATGAATCCTTGTCACAGAATCTGTCTGCTTTTGGGGAATGCAACTTAAGACAACAGGCATCCCAGGGTGTTTGGCAGGCATATTCCAGTCAAGATTGGTGAACCAGGTTATGACAGCTCAGTGATATTAACCATTGGGATTCCATTATCATCAAACTACTTTGCAACCACCGTTCCCTTGTAGCTTTTCCACATGGAGAGAGAGAGTGTTTGCCTGCTAGGAAGAATATTTCAAGTTTCATTTCTCACTATACATTTGGAATTCTGGATTATAGGTCATTCTCTCAAATATCATTAGTATGACTCTGTCCCCAAGAGTCAGACCACCCCTGGGAAACTGATAAATCATATTTCTAAACCAGTAAGGCTGAGACCTCTTGGAACCATATCAGGTGACCATTGGAAGACAGTGCCAACTTGAGAGGCCTTGTTTTGGAAATCATTTGGTCTCCCTTAGTAGCTTCTCTTCAGCGCTACCTTTTTTCCCCTCCTTTTATTTTATTTTTTTATTTTTATTGTGTTTTAAGTGAATGTTTACAAATCAAGTCAGTCTCTCATACAAAAATCTATATACACCTTGATATGTACTCCTAGTTGCTCTCCCCGTAATGAGACAACACATTCCTTCTCTCCACCCTGTATTCCCATGTCCATTCAGCCAGCTTCTGTCTCCCTCTGCCTTCTTGTCTCCCCTCCAGACAGCAGCTGCCCACAGTCTCATGGGTCTACTTGAGCCTAGGAGCTCACTCCTCACTGGTATCATTTTCTATCCCATAGTCCAGTCTAATCCCTGTCTTGGGCTAACAGAAGGTCTGGGGACTATAACCTCCGAGGTTCTTCTAGTTTCAGTCAGACCATTAAGTCTGGTCTTTTTATGAGAATTTGAGGTCTGCATCTCACTGCTCTCCTGCTCCATCAGGGATTCTCTGTTATGTTCCTTGTCCTGGCAGTCATCAGTTGTAACCAGGCACCATCTAGTTCTTCTGGTCTCAGGCTGATGTAGTCTCTGATTTATGTGGCCCATCCAGCCTCTTGGGTTTTTCTTCCTTTTTTTATTGTTGTAATATATATATATATATATATATATATATATATATATATATATATATATATATATATATATATATAAAACACAGAATTTGCCAATTCAATATTTTTCAGGAGTTCAATTTAGTGATATCAATTACATTAGTCATGTTATACAACTATCACCTATAGTCATTGCCAAATTTCCTATCACCATAAACAGAAACGCATGGCTTCTTAAACAGTGATTCCCCATCTTCCCTACCCTCCCACCCCTGGTAACCACTAATAAACTTTGGTCTCTATACATTTGCCTATTCTTGATATTTCATGTAAGTTAGATCATACTATGTGTGTGTGCATATATATATATTTCTGATTAACTTATTTCACTCAAGATAATGTTTTCAAGGTTCATCCATGTGGTAGCATGTATCAGGACTTCATTTTTCTTTATGGCTGAATAGTATTCCATTATATGTATGTGTCACATTTTGTTTATCCGTTCATCTGTTGATGGACATTTAGGTTGTTTCCACCTTTTGGCTATTGTGAACAGTGTTGCAATGAACATTGGTGTACTATTGGGCTACTTTTTAACAACCAGAAATTTCTACACATTGATCCCCTGACCAGGCAGTGTCGAAAAACAGATTATTTTGAAATATTTCCCTCATCTCCTTCAGCGGTATTCCTTTCCTTATTCTCCTTAGAGACAGAACAAATTCTTTCGTTAGAATCTTCTGACATAGAACCAAATTTGGCATACAGATTCCCTAACTTGTTTTCCAATTCATAAAACTCCTTACTTACTCTCTGTGGAGTTTATCATTTGAATATCAAGAGGAGAAATAAACTTTATTCTTGTGGATGCTTCAAAGTTATGGTGTGAAAATATGAGCACAGATACTCTTGAGCACTTTAATTCTCCATCTGTCTCAATAAGTATAATCACTATCTAATCTTTTGCTTTTGTGAGTTCAGATTTGTGTATGGGAAGCTTTTCAAAGAAGAAAAAAAGCTTGAATTTTGATTAGTGAGTCATTCTAGGATCTTTAGAGTGATTGATTATAATGATTAAAAAAAAAAACAAAAAAACAAGCCCACTGCTGTTGAGTTGATTCAGACTCACAGCAACCCTAAAGGACAGAGTAGAACTGCTCCTAGAGTTTCCAAGGAGCATCTGGTGGATTCAAACTGCCGACCTTTTGGTTAGCATCTAAAGATCTTGATCACTACGCCACCAGGGTTTCCAAATATGATGATAAGTCAGTGTAACTAGAGTCACACAATATGAACACAAATAATCACACTAATATATTTTCTCAAGGAAATTTTGCTTCCCGACAATCTTATCTGAGTGCAGGGTAATACAACCTTCATCTAATTTTTCCCTTTCTGGACAGAAGTTCCAAATTCATGCACAGCATTTAGCTCCATAATCTTCCTCCTGTATATCTGTTAGAAACCTGAAGCTCAGATGGAAACCACTTCCATGACTACAGAACACTGTATTATAAACTGTAAAGTGTCGGTCTAGAGATACATACAGAAGGAAGAAGCTTTCTCAGCTATCATAATAAAAGAGATTTTAGCCTTTTTGATGAAGGTTTGAAATGTTGCCTCCCTGCCTCCTGCTTCCAAGTCACAGAGCTCATTAGCGGTGACCTGCTTCCCCTGCAGTTCTGAGCTGAAGCCACTGAGGGATGCTGCTGGACCAACTTCCAGCATCAAGAAACAAAACTGAAAGTTAGGAAAATCAATACTGATGAGATCACTTCCTCTGTGTGTCTTTCCATTTCAGGGAAGTTTTTCAATTAAAACTCCGGACACAGGCAACCATCCTTCACTGCCAGCCTTTCTCAGAGCAAGGTTGGAGGCTGGGGCAAGCAGGAGCAAGGTTCTTTATTTTCAGGAGCTGCCTGTGCTGTGGAAAGAAAAGCCAGAAATAGACCTGGGACGAATAAGAGAATGGGGAAGTAGCAGATGCTCAGAGCCATTTTTCTTTATAAATATATCTGTCCACTCCCCACTCTCCTGCACACCATGGCATGCCATTAGCACTCTATTTTTGTCTCCCAGAGGCCTTGGTTCTGGCCAACCCTGTTTCCCCTCCACTCAGATTATCTCCTGAGGGCAGCACTCCTGGGGCTGAGGGTTTGACATCATGGGTTATTTTTATCACAGTAGATTGCAATATCATAACAGCATATATCTTGGGCCAAATAATGGCCCCAAAGATGACAATGAGGAGAAATTACCTCAAAGGTAAACTCCTGAATCTCAAAATGTCTCTGAAGGTACACTATTGAAACCCACTGCAAAACAGTTGAGCATGGTCTCCAGTTTTATAATCACCAAAAAAGAGCTTTATGAGAAGGCTGGCATATGAGAAGGCAGACAGTTGGCTGTGATTGGAATTGGGATTTAAGGAAGGGTATCCCACCAACCCCAGGTGGATCCAAAGGTATCCTCTCTGCTTTCCTACTCAAAATTTTCAGATTGTGAATCCGTTCATGTTAAATTGCGGTCTGGCGGTGGAGTGGAAGCTGAGTAACACAGCTGTAGCAGCACCTAAGTGTGATTCCTAAATGGAGGATAGTGGATTTTGATGTAGGGAAAGGAAAGAGAGTTCGAGGTCAATGGAAAATAGAGGATCCAGCAAGAGACCTCTCAACAACGGCAGCACTCAGAGAGGGCTGGTGGAAGAGAGGGAGATAGGAGGCGAAATGAAGGCAAACCTCATTCAGCAGAACTTAAATTTAAGTCGAACTGAGTGAAATTGCCATTTTGTTGGCCAGAATCAGTCAAAAATCAGCCCTGGAGCCAAATAACCCTGAACACAATCTGGGCCTGCCAACACTAGTGAAAGGCCCTACCCCAATTCAGGGCTGCCAGCTAATAAACTCCAGGAAAGTCGCACCTGCATTTTTCACACCTTCTAGGCATCTCTTGTACCATTTCACTCTCTCTAAACTCAGGGGTTTTGGGTGTCAATCATTCTTAATCATTTTTTTTTCTCTAATACTCCTAATATGTCCATGAAAGACAAACCCCATCAATAAGGATGGTATTAGTGTTGGTTGTTACACAATTAAAAGAGGTGATAGTCTAGGCCCACTAACTCCTAATCCAACTGTCCTACCTCCAATGATCAGATTGCTCTGTGGTGTAGAGAGGCCATTTAAGAACTGTGGTCTGTAAGATCAGGACTGCAAGAGAAGCTATAGAAACAAGGTTGTATCAGGAAATTTTATTGCTCAACAAAAACGGAAGAGTAAAGTCTAATTGGATTGGGCTTACTTTGAGGACCTCTAAAAAATGGAATCATGATATTATCATTTGCATGGAGATTGGTTAAAATAGGTTGTTGTGGGTAAGAAACACCCCCCAAAACAGCTAACTCCTATGTGTGACATGCTATTCCTCTGGAACAAACTCTAACTTCATGGGAAGCATCTGAGAAGCCATGACAAGAGCTGCTGATGATAAGCCCTGACACATGGAATAAATTTGGTGCTGTAACTAACTTCCAGAAGAAAAAGAAAGCAAAGAAAAGCCCACCTTGTATTTCTCAACTCTAGCACCTATTAGCAAGATAAACTGCAACACTGTGTAGATATGCTGCTGTGTAGGTATCTGTGGAAGGGCACTGTCTCAGTTACCTAGTGCTGCTGTAACGAAACATACCATAGGTGGCTAGCCTTGAAAAACAAGAACTTATTTTGTCACAGTTAGTAGACTAGATAGACAGACAAACAGACATATATGTATATATAGAGAGAGAGACAGAGATTGATAGATTGATGGATCGATAGATCGATGCTGTCAGGGATTGAATTGTGTCCCCCAAATATATCTGTCAACTTGGCTTAGTTATGAGTCCCAGTATTATATGATTGTCTATCATTTTGTCAACTGAGGTGATTTCCCTATGTGTTATAAATCCTATCACTATGATGTTAATGGGATGGATTAGTGGCAGTTATATCGATGAGATCAACAAGATTAGACAGTGTCTTAAGCCAATCTCTTTTGAGATATAAAAGAGAGAAGCGAGAAGAGAGACATGGGGGACAACATGCCACCAAGAAAGCAGTGCTGGAAGCAGAGCGTGTCCTTTGGACCTGAGGTTCTTGTGCAGAGAAGCTCCTAGGCCAAGGAAAGATTGATGACATGACCTTCCTCCAGAGCAAACAGAGAAAGCATTCCCCTGGAGCCGATGCCCTGAATTTGGCCTTGTAGCCTATTAGACTGTGAGAGAATAAATTTCTCTTTGTTAAAGCCATCCACTTGTGGTATTTCTCTTACAGCAGCACAAGATAACTAAGACAGTTGCTGTCAAGTCAACTCTGACTCATGGAAATTTTACATACAATAGAACAAAGCTTTGCCCAGTCCTGTATCATCCTCACAATCACCAGCATGTTCAAGTCCATTGTTGAGGCTATTGTACATGTCTGTCTCACAGAGAGTCTCCCTATCATTTGCTGATCCTCTACTTTACCAAGTATGATGCCTCCCTCCAGTAATTTATCTCTCCTGATGACATGTCCAAAGAAAGTGACTTGAATAATATTCTGTTGTGATCCATAACGTTTTCATTGCCTAATTTTCCAAGGTAGATCACCAGGCTTTTTTTCCTAGTCTGTATTAGTATGGAAGCTCCACAAAAACCTGTCCATTATGAACGACCCTAACAGTATTTAAATACTAGAGGCATAGATGTATGAATCTAGCAAAACTGGAAATCATCAAAAATGAAATGGAATGCATAAAAATCGACATCCTAGGCATTAGTGAGCTGAAATGGACTGGTATTGGCCATTCTGAATCGGACAATCATATTGTCTACTATGTTGGGAATGACAACTCGAAGAGGAATGGTGTTGCATGCATCGTCAAAAAGAACGTTTCAAGATCTATTCTGAAGTACAACACTGTCACATAAACGGCGATTATACACGTGGACCTTGCCAGATGGAACACACAGAAATCAAATTGACTACATCTGTGGAAAGAGACAGTGGAAAAGCTCAATATCATGAGTCAGAACAAGGCCAGGGGCCGACTGTGGAACAGACCATCAATTGCTCACATGCAAGTTCAAGCTGAAACTGAAGAAAATCAGAGCAAGTCCACGAGAGCTAAAATATGACCTTGAGTATATCCCACCTGAATTTAGAGACCACCTCAAGAACAGATTTGACGCATTGAACGCTAGTGGCCGAAGACCAGACGAGTTGTGGAATAACATCAAGGACATCATCCATGAAGAAAGCAAGAGGTCACTGAAAAGACAGGAAAGAAAGAAAAGACCCAGATGGACATCAAAGGAGACTCTGAAACTTAATCTTGCACGTCGAGCAGCTAAAGCAAAAGGAAGAATTGATGAAATAAAAGAGCTGAACAGAAGATTTCAAAGGGCCCCTCAAGAAGACAAAGTAAAGTATTATAATGACATGTGCAAAGAGCTGGAGATGGAAAACCAAAAGGGAAGAACATGCTCAGTGTTTCTCAAGCTGAAAGAACTGAAGAAAAAACTCAAGCCTCGAGTCTTAATAGTGAAGGGTTCCATGGGGAAAATATTAGACACAGGAAGCATCAAAAGAAGATGGAAAGAATACACAGAGTCATTATACCAAAAAGAATTAGTCGATATTCAACCATTCCAAGAGGTGGCATATGATCAGGAACTGGTGGTACTGAAGGAAGAAGTCCAAGCTGCTCTGAAGGCATTGGCCGAAAACAAGGCTCCAGGAATTCATGGAATATCAATTGAGATGTTTCAACAAACAGATGCAGCGCTGGAGGTGCTCACTTGTCTATGCCAAGAAATATGGAAGACAGCTTCCTGGCCAGCTGACTGGAAGAGATCCATATCTATGCCTCTTCCCAAGAAAGGTGATCCAACCGAATGTGGAAATTATAGAACAATATCATTAATATCACACACAAGCAAAATTTTGCTGAAGATCATTCAAAAACGGCTGCGGCAGTATATCAACAGGGAACTGCCAGAAATTCAGGCTGGTTTCAGAAGAGGACATGGAACCAGGGAGATCATTGCTGATGTCAGATGGATCCTGGCTGAAAGCAGAGAATACTAGAAGGATGTTTACCTGTGTTTTATTGACTATGCAAAGACATTTGACTGTGTGGATCGTAACAAACTATGGATAACAGTGCGAAGAATGAGAACTCCAGAACACTTAATTGTGCTCATGAGGAACCTTTACATAGATCAAGAGGCAGTTTTTCAGACAGAACAAGGGGATACTGATTGGTTTAAAGTCAGGAAAGGTGTGCATCAGGGTTGTATTCTTTCACCATACCTATTTAATCTGTATGGTGAAGAAATAATATGAGAAGCTGGACTATATGAAGAAGAACGGGGCATCAGGATTGAAGGAAGACTCATTAACAACCTGCATTATGCAGATGACACAACCTTGCTTGCTGAAAGTAAAGAGGACTTGAAGTACTTACTAATGAAGATCAAAGACCACAGCCTTCAGTATGGATTGCACCTCAACATAAAGAAAACAAAAATCCTCACAACTGGACCAATGAGGAATATCATGATAAACGGAAAAAAGATTGAAGTTGTGAAGGATTTTATTTTACTTGGATCCACAATCAACAGCCATGGAAGCAGCAGTCAAGAAATCAAAAGACACATTGCATTGGGCCAATCTGCTGCAGAGGACCTCTTCAAAGCATTGAAGAGCAAAGATTTCACCTGAAGACTAAGGTGTGCTTGACCCAAGCCATGGTATTTTCAATCACATCATATGCACGTGAAAGCTGGACAATGAATAAGGAAAACCGAAGAAGAATTGACGCCTTTAATTGTGGTGTTGGCAAAGAATATTGAATATACCATGGACTGCCAAAAGAATGAACAAATCTGTCTTGGAAGAAGTGAGGCCAGAATGCTCCTTAGAGGCAAGGATGGCAAGACTGCTTCTTACATACTTTGGACTTGTTGTCAGGAGGGATCAGTCCCTGGAGAAGGACATCATGCTTGGGAGAGTACAGGGTCAGCAGAAAAGAGGAAGACCCTCAACGAGGTTGATTGACACAGTGGCTGCAACAATGAGCTCAAGCATAACAGTGATTGTAAAGATGGTGCAGGACCGGGCAGTGTTTCGTTCTGTTGTGCATGGGTCACTATGTGTCAGAACCGACTCGACCGCACCTAACAACAACAAGAACAGAGGCATAGCTTCCAGTATCACAGCAGCATGTAAGACACCACAGAAGGGCAATCTGACAGGCAGTTTGTAGTAAGAAGGTTAGAAGTGTGAACTCAGGGCATCAGCTCTAAGAGAAGGTCCTTCTTTGTTTCAGCTTTTATTAAAAAAAACCCAGTGCCATCGTTAGCTGTCTGTAATCCTTGGCTTTCATTTGCTTGTAGACAGGTGCTCATATGGGGTCTGTCTTTCCCCTGTGTGTGTCTCTGAGTCTATTCTGCTGTCTTTATAACTAAGAAGTGATGAGGTTTAGGACCCACCCTACTCTCATATGACCTCATTAACATAACAAAAGAAAACTCCTATTTCCAAACAGAATCACAGCCACAGGGACAGGGGCCAGGACTTCGATAGGTATTTTGGGGTGAACACACTTTAGTGTACAACAGGCACCTCCTGAGCCCCCAAGGCAGGAAAAAACCCTCAAACACACAAGGATCATATCCGACAGATTCAAAGGAGCTTCTACTCTTTTATATCTGGACTTTAGAGAATTTCCATAAAATCGTTTAGCAGAATTCAAGAATTTCTCAGAAAACAGTACAGGATAGACACACTCTCCTAAATACCCCAATCCGACCATAATCATAATGATGTTTTTCACGCTCTGTCCACCTACTAGTTGAGTATTTGCAGCCCTAATTGTCCCATAAACTAATCTGTAATCTTTCCTGGGATTCAGCCCAGAGTTTTTAGCTCCAGGAAGCCTACCTTCAAACTATGACAAAGTGGTCATACCACTTGGTGTTTTCATCATTATTAAAATATATTGAGCACTTGGGTAGATATAGTGCTGACCTCTCATTTGAATACCTCAAGGTAAACAGATTTATGAGTTGTGACTATAAGATAATGAGGATGCTTTTTACAAACTCTCAGGGTAGTGCCAACAGCGGCACCCACTATATTTTAAACAGTAGCTTCATCTTGGGAATGAGCACACTGACCTCCATAGAGACTATCTTGAAGGAAACATTCATTTGTTTGGTTAAGGACTAGTGTGTGCATTCATATATTTATTTCATTTTTGCTGAATTTGCAAATGTCTGGATCTTGATAGGCATAAATTATTACTGAAAAATGAATATATTCTATTTGAAAAGCATTGAAAAGTTAGCATTCTTTTTGCAGAGGTTTCTCATGAAACTAAGTTCAGCACATACTATTTTTAGTCCAGGGTTTTAGACATACTGGGAGTCCCTGGGTTGCACAAACAGTTAAGCGCTCTGCTACTAACTAAAAGGTTGACAGTTCGAGTCTACCCAGAGCTGCCTCAGAAGAAATCCACTCAATGGCAACTGGTTTGGTTTTTTTTTGTTTTGTTTTAGAGATATTACATTTGCGAGGTGATTAACACAGGTGTAACAGAGTTCAGGATCTGCTTTGGAGCTGGGCAACTTTGATCGGAGTAGGGCCACTCACTAATGTTGGCAAGGCC
This sequence comes from Loxodonta africana, assembly GCF_030014295.1. Taxonomy (NCBI): domain Eukaryota; kingdom Metazoa; phylum Chordata; class Mammalia; order Proboscidea; family Elephantidae; genus Loxodonta; species Loxodonta africana. Next base: position 167,536,101 of record NC_087345.1, on the reverse strand, counting down.
AAACTGAATTCAGGATTGCTTGGCTCCAGAACTGATTTTTGATCTTTTTCACCCTGCTACCCATGGCAATTTCATATGGTTCAGTTTAATTTTGCTGCCTAAGGTTGGTGCTATTAATTATAGCCACGAACCAATATTTGATTTTCAAAAGCAGGTTACTACAGGTAGTGTAGTACTACAGAGCAGAAGCTACATAACCATTTCTAAGTTCAGGAGTGCAGTGCATACATCTGAGTGCTTAGTGAATGTCATAAAATACAAATGCCAAAGCTCAGGTCCAAAGTAGCCTACATGCTCCCTAGTTGACTAAGCAATGTCAGGTACATGATACTTTATCCACAAAAAGCCTAAGGGAGTTATTCTTTTTGTCTCCCTCCCCCAACGCGGTGTTAAAATGTAGACTAATGTTCATTCGATAATAGGTACAAAGAGAAAGGAAGGCCCTCTGATATAATCACAGAGAGTTACACATGCTGTGGCAAATGCCTTTCAAAACCATTTGGTCTGCAAAAATTCTATTTGGTGAGGCATTGATCCCACTCATATTAATCTGTTTTTTATCCAGCTCTTCTGTATATTGCATATTTTCTTTTCTTGAATCAGCTCCTAAGGCTAAGAGGAAACTCCCTCCTGCCCACAGAAGGTATACTCAGATCATTCATAAAACAGCTTTGTTATAAAAGCCACCTTAAAGACAATTGTAACTGGGTCCAGGCTTTGAGTAACAGGTTTTAATTTTATTTAATGCTTAATCTGAAAGAACATGTTCTCTTTTAGATTGTATACTATATTTCTATACTCTAGAAAATGAAATAATAATTTTTCCACTATTTAAGAAAAAAACATCTTACTTTTGCTATTTATCTCTATACATGTGAATTTATTAGTTGTCAAGGAGAATCTTGAACCTTAAATGTTTTTTCTAATGATCTCCAAACTTTAAATGCACTAGTAACATTCTTTCACATATCAAGGCTAATACAAAATTAGATGAAATAATCATTAATGTGATCAGAGATAAATTCATATTTTAAATAGTCTTGATAAATGGAGAGTTGCTTATCTCTAGAATGGATATGATTGGAACAGAAGACAATTCTTTTAATAATGAAAAATATCAGTCACACATAGAGTAGCACAGAGATGGACTATAAAAATAGGAAGGAAAGAAGAGAAAGCAAAGGTTGAGGGAAATGATAAATGTGAGGGGTTGGGAGGATAAGGCAATTAAAGTCCTTCTCTGGTGCCTCTTTCTTCATCTGGGGATGACAGCTGAGAAAAAGGACAGAAGGGGCTATTTGGTTCACCCCTGGCCTGAGGATGCCTTTCGATGGCCCAAGAAGGTGACCAAGCTGTTTCAATATACTTGAAGGTATCATTTTGAGGCCAGTTGTCCATTTGTTCATATTCTAAGATCAAGCCTTGGTAGAGAGATAGAATGTGTGTCCATTCAGTTGAGAACCTTGGTTAGGTGCCTCAGTTTTCACAAAATGCCATCATCTTTAGAGGCCATGCTCTCCCACATACCTTCCATGTACCTGCAGTCAATGACATACTTAGTTTTGAGATTTTAACATCTTAAACACTGACTTCTGTATGACAGTTGTCACATAGAGTGTATTCACTACGACATTCATCCCAACACACGCCTTAGCTGTCATCATGTCTCTGGGGCTAGATCAGAAATACTGAACAATTAAATAAATGAATTACTTTAGCACCAGATCACCCAATGTAAGATATCTCCCCCTTATCTCTCTCTCTCTTTTATATACTGACCGACTAGTGACTTCAGTTTACTTCCTTTTTTTGTGTTGGTTTTTTCTTAATGCTATTGCTATTGGGTTTAAACTAACTTGGGTTTACATGAATTGAATAAATAAAATGTTTTATAATCTAAATAAAGACTAAAACCTTGGTAGCTTGGAAACAGACGGTTAAAGATGGCAAGCAGATCCATATGGAGATGAAGGAGGTAAAATACTCCAACGATCAGTTACTGTCTACTGCATGTAGTTCTTATGAGGATTAAATGCGATAAAGGATGTAAAACACATAGAACAATTTCTGGTGCACAGCAATATGAGGGTTAAATAAAGGAAAGCATAGCAGACATCTTCACTGACCACAAACTGAGGTTCAGTTTGCTATTTGTGAAACAAATGGATTTTGAACTTTGGTACCATTGTTGAGTTCTACCACAAATTTCTATGATGAAATACCTACTAAATTACTTGAACTCCAAGAGACACAAATCAGTGAGAATGCCAAGATAGGCAGCGGGCAGCAAGGATCTCTGAAATGGACCACTGTGTAATGGAAACACAACCTGCAAATGAAACAGCAACCCTGGGATTGGAGAAGACTTTTACAAACTCAGACCTTTCTTCAAGGAGACAGCAGTATAATAGAGGGGACAGCCGTTGGACAAGTAAGCGATTGGATGCAATGAAGGCTAAAATGTAGGAAGTTCTGTGCTAGAAGACTGGGGAGGTAACTCATGGATGAATTCTACCAGAGGAAATAAAAAAAAAATGGATGTTCCATTGAATTCTTCCTCATTCTCAAGTGTCCTGACCCATGAATATGAGAGAATGAGAACAGCTTTTTAAGTGTTATTTTAGACCTTGTAAGGTTTAACATGTGGTAAATGGCACAGCTGAGCTGCAAATATAATTGCCTCATTAAAAAAAATAGCTTTCCATGTGGTACCTTCCAGGCACCTGTCTCTGTTTTAATCTTTCCTTGACCCAGATTCACAGATCATTAGATTTTATAGTTTTATCCAACCCGAAAGATGAGCTAATCTTATCCAACTGGAAGATAAGCTAATCTGACCTCCCCATCTGGTTAAGAGCAAAGACTTTTGGATAAAGCAGATTTGGTTTAAAACCACTGCTCCATGTCTCAGAAGCCTTAGACAAGTTATTTAAGTTGTTTTAGTTTTAATATAAATATGAGTGGATACTGATTGATATAGTAGGAATTTTTCATAAATGTCATTTAGGACTATTTTTAGACTGAAGATAACTAAGTGACTTATTCAAGGTCACACAGCTGGTTGTGGAAGAATTCATATTGTTATTGTTGTTGTTGTATGCTATTGAGTCAATTATGACTTATGAAGTCTCTATAGGACAGCATAGAACTGCCCCATAGGGTTTCCAAGGAGCCGCTGGTGGATTTGAACTGCCGACCTTTTGGTTATCAGCCTGAGCTCTTAACCACTTCGCTACCAGAGCTCCAGGAATTCATATCACTCTGACGATTCCCAAAGGTGCGCACTTACCACTATACAATATTAGTTTGTGGGTCCCCAAAAAGCATCTTTCATTTATCTCTCTCACTTCTGAAAAGGTAAAATAATGCAATCACTCTTTTGATGGACATGTGGCCTGAAATTTTCTTTCTAAATTCAGTTGATGATCGCTGTTTATGGAATGCTGGACCTGTACTTCAAGTAGCCCTTGTGGCACAGTGGTTAAATGCTTGGCTGCTAACTGAAAGGTTGGCGGTTCACACTCATCAGCCGTTCTGCAAAAGAAAGATGTGGCAGCTTGCTTCTGTAAAGATTACAGCCTTGAAAACTCTTTGGAGCAGTTCTACTCTGTCCTATAGGGTCACCATGAATCAGAATAAACTTGCAGGCAATGGCTTTGCTTGGACCTGTACTTCAAGGAATGAGCTGCTTCTCCAGAAAAGAGATCTGTACTGTTCACTGTTTCTGTCATATAGATAGCAATACACACCAAAACACACTGGCTGGCCGTGCGATGGAACAGAATAAAACGTGGAAGTGTACTTCTTAAACATACATTGTTAACTGGTGAGCATTCTGTGGAAGAAAAAACAATGAGAAAGAGAGAGACAGGAAATGCGAGATGGTAAAGCAAAACTATGTTGGAGATTTTATATATATATATATATATATATGTTTGTATTAGGATCCTAACTTATTTGGCTCCAACTCTGTGCTCAGGTACTTTATTGAGTATTGGCATGTCAATTAATTTAATCTTTACCATCACCAGAAAGATAGACATTGATACATTTATCAAAAAAAAAACAAAAACAAAAACTGAGGCTCAGAGAAATAAAGTAGCTCATCCAAAGTCACAAATTTTGGAAAAGACAAAACCAAGATTTGAAGCTGGTCTTGTTTAATCCCAAACCTATAATAATGATGACAAGATTACTTTGCATGTCTCTTTTGTCTATCTCAAATGAGCACTAAATGAAAACTAAACTAAAGAAAGTCTAATGAGTAGGCCCAATGAACATGCACTTTCATGTAAAAAAGTGATAAAAAACCACCAAACAAGAGTCAGATTTACTAACTTTATTTGGACAAAAATTTGTTTATTGGGCATTCTCTCTCTCGTTTATCTGATTAATAGAGCTGATTGCAAGGCCATGTGACTAAGCTGTCACTAATGGAGTGTTAGTGTGCTATCTTCCACCATATTTTCTCCCTTACTAATGCCTCTTCTGGAACAGAAAGTGGCAGAAATACAGCTTTCACCAAATAGGACACACAACGCATCTAAAGGATGATGGAAAAAAGATTTGAGAGAAACTTTGGAAGAAGCTGTCCTGCTTACCTTAAAACTGTTAGCTGAGAGACAAATAAACTTCTATACATTTCAAGGCATTGTATTTTATAGTCTCTTTTTTGGCTATAGTTTAGCTTTATCATAACTAAAACAAGGATGAAGTACTTGGGTAAGACTCCCAGGAGGAATGGATTTGACTTGGACCTCAAAGTATTCATTAAAGATTACTCAAATGGAAAGGAAAGAGGCAAAGACAGAAACTTTCTTTTTTTCAGGCTGCTCTTTATAATTGTCTAATGGTGATTAGATACTCCCTTGTCCATTATAAAGTAGAACAATATGTACCCTTAATGAGAATCTTACTTTATGACAGCATAAAATTGCTTAATAAAGTAAAAAACATATTCTAAATGCAAAGTTCCAATAGAAGTATTTTCATTTTAACTTTCATTAAAATGTCTAGACCTGGTTCCTCTATCCACATTAGGGGAATTTTTAATGGAAAAAGAAGATCCATCATGGTTATACTTGTGGTTATATCAAACTTTAGGGTAAATCCAACTTTAGTTTTTTGGTGAAACTGCAAAAAGTGCAAGTAATTACAATTTAACTATACCTGCTGTATCCTTAATTATGTAAATTTTTACATTTTGTCATTTTAAAAGGGATGTTTCATTCAAGTTGCGGTGGAGTAACTGGAACCAGATCTGTTTCCTTGCCACAAACAACTAGGAAACTGTTTTCAGACATTGGACAAAATACAGTACAGTTCTGATATCCTTAAGAGAAGGTAAACAAAGAAAGTGAACCCTACCTTTACCCTGGCTTTATGCCTGCCTGGTGGCACTTTCTGGACAACAGTACAAGTAGAAGAAACTTGAGTAGAACATGGCTTTATTAAGTTGAGGAGATAGACATCAGAGTGTAGAAGTTGAAGTGACAAGAATTTGCAGTGTGAAGTACAAGAGAAGGGGAAGCTACACAGAAAAAGTGTCCCAGAAATATGCATGGAGCTCACCTTAGTATTGTGAAATACTAAACTACACATGCAAAGAGTAAAATTCCATGAAGCTGAGAAAAGAATGGCATGAGATTTGTAAACTAAACCATTCCCACAGTTCACAGGGCTGGGAGGTATTCAACTTTGAACCAGCCAGAGTGGAGTGAACTACTGGAGCATTAAGTAGGGTCCCCTGAAAAGTCTGTTTTTAGTAATATAGGGGTAAACTATCTCTGAATAAAGGCAACATTAGACCCGCTTTAACATAGCTTTAAAACAAGCTACAAAAGAAGTAAGTTGGCCCTCAAGTAATTTTAGTGCATTACACAACAAAGTACCCAGCCCGGGGCATCAAGTTGATTCCAACTTGTAACGACCCTATAGGATACAACAGAACTGCCCCATAGGATGTCCAAAGCTGTGATCTTTACAGAAGCAAACTGCCACATCTTATAACACTCTTTAAAAGAAGATAACAAAATCTAGCACTTAACACTCTAATAATCACAAAGACCAGCTTCCAAAAAAAAAAAAAAAAAAATCCCAGACATATGAAGAAGAAGGAAAATGTCTTTAACAATTAGGGGAAAAATCTGTCAAATACCCAGAAAAGACAGAGATGATAAAATTAGCAATTGCTTTAAAATATTTACTATAAGTACACTAAAATATTTAAAGAAAATATGAACATTAGAAAGCAAGGTATAGAAAAGATTTTTTAAAAAGAACCTAATGGAACTTATAGATCTAAAAAACACAATACTTAAAATGAAAAATTTACTGGATGGAATGAAAACCATATTGAACACTACAGAAGAAAATAGCAGTGAACTTGAAAACATAGCTTTAGAAATCATCCAGAGAGAAAAAAAAAAGTAAATTAACAACATCAGTGACCTGATATTGTACAATTTCAGTCTCATAAAATTGAGGATGCCACAATTTTTTTTTTTTAATTATAGGTCAAAAAATATGAATTTGATTGAAATTATAAAGCCACACATTCAAGAAGCTCTATAAGCTCCAAGCAGAATAAACATCCATAGAAAACTATATCAAGGCATGCCATAATCAAATTGCTGGGAAACAGTGAGTAAGAGGAAATTTGAAGATCAGCCAGTTGCTGGGGGTGAGGTAGGAAGGGGGAAACATTGTGTACAGAAGGAAAAAGATAAGAAATACCAAAGATATCTCCTTGGATATAACGCAAACCAGAAGGCAGTGGAACAATATACTTAATACATTGAAAGAAAAAGAAAAAAAGTCAACTGAAAATTTCATGTCCAGTGAAACATCCTTAAAATGAAGGAAAAAGAAAGAATTTTTCAGGCAAATAGAAAGCTCAGACAATTCATTGCCAGCAATTCTGCCTTCCAAGAAATGTTAAAGAAATTTCTTCAGGCAGAGGAAAATGACACCAGACGGAAACTTTGATTTATACAAAGGAATGAAGAATGTCAGAAATAAAAAATGTGCAATAAAAATATTTTTACTTTTCTTTTGTTCTTTAAAATATAATTGACTATTTAAAGCACAATATTAACATGATGTTATTAGGCTTCTCATATATGTAGAAATAAATTATATTACAATAGCACAAAGTCCTATGGTCTAAAGTTCTTATATAGGCAGTCCCTATATGAACAGGTTCCATTCTTAAATCTGTCTTTAAGTTGAATTTGTACATAAGTTGGAACACTTAGGTATGATTCATATTTAATGTCAGTCAAATATTTGTCTTAGTATATAGTATATAGTGTACCTTTCTATGCATAAAACATTAAAGAAACACTTCCAGATACACCAAAAAATCTTTAACATAATATTACAATAATAATAATATTTTGATGTGCATCACAAAGAAGCACCCACTTGTTATTACAAACCATTGTATGTACCCCAAATTTTAATATAATAGCCTTTACGCGGTTCGTTTTTAATTATGAGTTGTCTTAGTTAGCTAGTGCTGCTTTAACAGAAATACTAAAAGTGGATGGCTTCAACAAACAAAAATTTATTATCTCACAGTCTGGTAGGCTAGAAGTCCAAATTCGGGGCATCAGCTTCACAGGGGAAGGTTTTCTCTTTCTGTCAGCTCTGGGGGGAGGTCCTTATCATCAATCTTCCCCTGGACTAAGGGTTTCTCAGTGTACAGACCCCAGGTCCAAAGGAAGTGCTCTTTTCCTGGCACTATTTTCTTGATGGTATAAGGTCCCCATGTCTCTTTGATTGCTTTTCTCTTTTATATCTCAAAAGAGATTGACTAAAATACAATCTAATCTTGTAGATTGAGTTCTGCCTCACTAACATGACCGCCTCTAATCCTGCCTCATTAACATATTGAGGTAGGATTTACAACACATAGGAAAATCACATCGGATGACAAAATGGTGGACTATCACACAATACTGGGAATTATGGCCTAGTCAAGTTGACACACATTTTTGGGGGACACAATTCAATCCATGACACAAGTGGTATGTAAGTCAGATGTTCATAACCTGGGACTGCCTGTACATTAAGTAGTAGAATCTTATTGGAGGATAGATTGTAATGAATTAAAGATGCATATTGGAAACCGTAGAACAACCATTAAAAAAGTAAATCAAAGAGATAGAGCTAACAAGACATAAAAACGTTGAGTGGAGTCCGACTCATAGTGACTCTATAGTACAGAGTAGAACTGCCCCATGGGGTTTCCAGGGTGTGGCTGGTGGATTCAAACTGCCAACCTTTTGGTTAGTGGCTGAATGCTTAACCACTGTACCACCAGGACATCAATAATAATAATAAAAAAATGGTATAATATTGAATACTAAAAAAAACAATTGAGTCAAAAGAAGGCAGGGCATGAGGGAAAAAGAACTGAGTACAGATGCTACAAATAGAAAACAAGTAGTAATATGGTATATTTAAACTCACCATACCAGGATATTCATTAAATATAAATGGTCTAAATACTCCTGTTAAAAGCAGAAGTTGTCAGCCAGAATAAAAAGGCAAGACCCAGCAATAAGCTGTCTACAAGAAATCCACTTTGAATAAAAATATATCGATAGTTTGGAAGTAAAAGGATGGAAAATATTTACCATGCAAACAAGAAACTTATAAGAAAGTTGGAGTGGCTATATAAATAGCAAAGTATGCTTCAGAACAAGGAGTATCACCGGACATGAAGAGAGATATTTCCTACTGATAAAGGAATTAATTCATCAATACAATATTACATTCCTAAATGTGTATGTGCATAAAAATAGACCTTCAAAATACATGAAGGAAAAACTGACAGACCTCAAAGGAGAAACAAATACACAATAATAATTGTAGAATCAAAAATATTTTCTATGTTAGTGATTGAATAGGTAGACCAAGAAAATTTATAAATATTTAGACTACTAAAACAAAACTATCAATCGACTTGACCTAACAAAAGTAGAATATGTATTTTTAAAGTGTATATGGAATAGTGACCAAGATAGACTATATGCTGAGCTGTAAAACCAGTGTTAACAAATGTAAAATGATTGAAATCATACAGAACCAGAAGCACATCTGAAAAATGTCTAAATATTTTAAAATTAAACTACCCATTTCTAAATAACTCATGGGTCAAAAAATGAAATCACAAGGGGAAATTAGAAAATATTTTGAACCGAAACGTAATAGACAACATATCAAAATTTGTATGATGCAAGCAAAGCAGTGCATGGAGAAAGCTTTGTAATTTTAAAGGGCCTATTAGAAAAGAAGTATGAAGATCTAAGCTTCTATCTTAAAATATAGAAAAAAATAAGAGCAAAGTAAACCTAAAGTAAATTAAAGGAAGAAAAAAATAAAGATATCAACAAGTTAATGAAACAGAACATGAATGAACAATAGAAAAAAGTAATTAAACCAAAAGTGGTTTCTTTGAAAAAAAAAAAATCAATAAAATGATGGACTTCCAGCTAGAAAGATTTAAAAAAAAATAAAAAATATGAAGTACAAATATAAGAAATGAAAATGAAAGAGGAGGTATCACTAGAAATCCTACTCGTGTTAAATGAATAAGGGACTAGAATTAACGATTTTTGTCAATAAATTTGATAGCTTAGATTAAATGAAAAAATTACTTAAAAGAAACAAATTATCAAAGCTGACATCAAAATAGGAAAATTAAATAGCCTCGTATTTATTAAAGATTTTAAATTTGAATTCTTTAGTAAGTATGAGGTTATTCAATTTCCCACAAAGAAAACTCCAGGCTTTGATGGCTTCAGTTCCACCGGTGAATTCCATAACATATTTAAGGAAGCGATTATATTAATCCCTCCCAAACTCTTTCAGAAAATAGAGGAGGAGAGAACACATTTCAAATTGTTTCATAAGTTCAGCATTTCCAAAAACAAAGATAATACTAGAAAAATAAATTACAGACCAATATTTCTCATTAACATAGATATGGATTTTTTAAACAAAATATTAGAAAATTGAATCCAGCAATATCTAAAAAGGATAATGTATTATGACCACATGGGGTTTATTTCAGGAATGGTAGGTTGATTTAATGTTTAAAATTCAATGTAAATTATATTAACAAACTGAAGGAGAAAAAAAATCATGTGATTATCTCAATAAATGCAGAAAAATAATCCGACAGAGCTTAATGCCCATTCTCATAAAAACTTTTAACAAATTAAGAGGAGAAGGTAAGTTCCTTAATATGCTAAAGGATAGTTAAACAAAAAACAAACAAACCTATAGCCATTGTTATACTTAATAGTGAAAAGCTAAGATGGAGAAGAAGAAAATAATGCCATTCTAACCACTTCCATTAAACGCTGTAGTTGAAGTCCTAGCCAATGCAAAAAGATAAGAAAAATAAATAAAATGCATACAGATTTAGAAAGAAATAAAAAGTCTATATTTGCATACAGCATGGTTATATATGAAGAAAATCATAAGGAAACTACAAAAAAGCTTCAAAAAGTATGAGTTTGGAAAAATCATAGCACTCAACATCAATATAAAAATTAATTATACTTCTATATACTAACCATAACAATTGGAAAATAAAATTTAATAAAACCATACCATTTATAATATCATCTAAAAATATGAGATACTTAGGAGTAAATTTAACAAAATATGTGCAGGATCTATATACTTGAAAACTGTAAAAACATGTTGAGTGAGGTCAAAGATGAGTTATGTAAATGTGGAAATATACCATGAGAATGGATTGAAAAACTCAATATTATTAAGACGTCAGTTCTACCTCATGGATTGAATTCTATTTGAATAAAAATCCCAAAAGATTTTTTTCCCTTGGAAGAAATTGGCAAGTTGATTCTAAAATTTCTCTGGAAATACTTAGGACCTAGAATAATCAAAACAATTAAAAAAAAGAAGAAGAACAAACTTGCAGAACTTCTACTACTTGATTTCAAGACCTTCTATAAAGTTACAGTAATCAAGATAGTGTAGTATTTTCACACAGATAGACATAGATTAATGGACTAGAATAAAGAGTCCAAAAATAGACCACGTATGCATCTCCAATTGGTGTTTATGAAAGTGCCAAGGTAATTCAGGGGCCTTTCCAACAAATAGTGGTCAAATAACTGAATATTCATAGGCTAAATAAAAAGGAGCTCGAACTGCTCCTCATGTTGCACACGAAAATTTACTCCAAATGGAGGATAGATTTAGATTTAAAAACTGAAACTATAAATCTTCTAGATGAAAACATAGGAGAAAATCTTTACAATTATGGGGTAGGCAAAGTTTTTTAGGCTGCCCTAAGAAAAAAGTATAAAAAATGGACAAATTGAACTTCATCAGAATTTTAAAATTCAGTTATTTGAAAGACTCAGTTAAGAAAATGGAAAGGTAAGCCATAGGCTGGGAGGAAATATTCATAATATACTGACATGGGCCTTCTATCAAGAATAGATAACTGACTACTACAACTCAGTACTAATAAGACAAATGGTGTAATATTTCTACATGGATGAAGGATTTGAACATACACTATCAAATAACATAAGGGATGGCCAGTAAACAATGAAAAGCTACTCAATATTATTAGTCATCAGGGAAATGTAATTAAAAAGTGCAATGAGATATCACTTTACATTAAGTTGAGTGGCTCTGGCTTAGAGCAACTGGGAATCTCACACTTTACTGATGGGAATGTCAAGTGGTAGCACCAGATTGGAAAACAGTCCACAGTTTCTTACAAAGTTAAAAATATACTTATCAAGCAGGAACTCAAATACATGCTTGTACATCATAGTATTATTCACAAAAGGGGGAAACAATCCAAGTGGATAAATACAATGTCTATATTATAATGGAATATTACTCAGCCATAAGGGAAAATGAAGTCCTGATATATGCTACAACATAGGTGAACCTGGAAAACATTATGTTGAGTGAAATAAAACAGATATAAAAGGACAAACATCGTAAGATCCCGCTTTTATGAAATATCTGGAATGGACAAACACATAGCGACAGAAATGTAGAGGAGTGGTTACCACAAGCCGGAGGAAGGGGAGAACCAGGAGTTATTGCATAATGGGTACAGATTTTCTGTTTGGGGAGATGAAAAACTTTTGGAAACAGAGCGGTGATGGTTACACAACGTTGTGAGTGTGACTACTGCCACTGGATTGTACACTTGAAAATAGTTAACATGACAAATTTTATGCTGTGTGTATTTCACTACAATAAATAAATAAAAAAATACACTAACCGTATGGCAAGGAAGTTCCATCCTTAGGTATGTACCCAAGAGAAATTAGAACATACTTGGACACTAATAGTCATAGCAGCTTTATTCATAATAGCCTAAAATTAAAAACCACCGATGGATGAACAAATTATGGCATCTTTATAAAAAAGAATACCACTCAGCAATGAAAAGGCACACACTACTGGTATCCATACAACATAGACTGAATCTGAACAGCTTTATACTCAGTTAAAAAAAAAAAAAAGCCATTATATTACTTCATTTATATCAAGCTTTAGAAAAGGCGCCACTGATGCGTAGGAAGACAAAGCCCATCAGTGGTTGGGACTGGAGCTGGGGCGAAGGGCTAGCGTAAAAGGAAACAAGCACCTTTGGGGGATGAGGTAAGCGCTCCGTATCTTAATGTGTTCGTGGTTACATGAGAATACACTTTTGTCAAATTCATTAAACTGTAACCTCAACAAAGCTAATTAAAAAAAAAATTAATGGGGGAATGTGTCTTCCTTCTGTTTTTTGTTTTGTGTGTGGGTTTCCCCTTTGCTTTTCAGAATAAGATGCACCTAGCGGAGTTGCCTGGTTACTCCCGAATCCGAAGAAACTCCTTGGAAACTGTTGATGAAAGGAGAACCACAATTAGGTATTTAGAGCAGTTCGATTTGACATCTAAATGTAGAAATTTCCCCACTTGAATTGTTGCCACGTAGAGAATGGCGTGGAGAAGGTATCAGTGGCACTATTCAGGTAGAGTTTCTTTTCTAGGAAACCAAAGAGGGGCACAGGACTATGAGCTCATCATTAACAAGGATTCTGAAATTTCATTTCCTCTTTGTTAATACACCGCTGTTCCTGTGGGAGATGAATTGCTAATCTGATTGGAAACTCTCTCCGCACTGAGAAACCCAGCGCCAATTAACAATATTCATCGGCCAGTTCAGCTTTGCAGGTTTAAACTTGACAAAAATAGCTCCTTTCTCATGAGCAGGGAAAGTCTTTCTCTGCCTCCAGCAGGGTAATGGGCAGAGATGGTGGAGGGGTCCTATTACTGCCCAGTCACCTCCATGTCTTGGATGCTTTTCACCCGGCCACAGCCTGGCAGCTGCCCTGTTTTTGTGGGGAGCCATTTCATGACCTTCTTTGGTTTCTTTACTACAAAAGTCACTCTATCTCTTTTTAGCTCCCAAGCCCTCCTGTCTATCTTCTGTCTGTCTTTTTTCGTTCTATTACTCTTAATATTTCTTTCTCTCCTTTGCTCCCTTTCTGCTGCTCACTTTCCCTCCCTTCTGCCCTTCCTCCCTCCCTTCCTCCTTTCTTTCCTTCTCCCCACCCCTCCTTCTTCCTGCTTCTTTTCTTTTGTTTAGGACTTTGCCATTCCTTAGCATATTTAAAACTATTTTCCTCTTTTGGGACATGTTCGGGGACTGGATTCTGCATAGTGTATTAGTTTTTTTGTTTTGTTTTTTTTACCAAATGCGGTTTAGTCATCTTAAAGCGGCACTCCCCCGCACCCCCTCACCTTCTCCCCATTTTTAACTGTTCTACTCATGTCCTGCAAGAGTGACTGGCCAGCACTCTACGCTTTCTTAATCCACTTGAAATACCTGAAAAAACTAATTTATTTGCTGAGTCTGAGTCGGCTGCGTAAGAGGAAATCCCTTCTGTAACTCCTACAAAAGTGACGGAATCATCTATCACAGCTTAAAAGAGCCAAACCCGTCTCTTAGCGACTCTATAGGACAAAGTAGAACTGGCTTCCTAGTGTTGCCAAGGATCGGCAGGTGGATTCCAAACGCCAACCTTCTGGTTAGCAGACAAATGCTTAATCACTGCGCCACCAGGGCTCCTCTGTTAAAAGAGCAAATGATAAGAATTAACAATTGGGTCAAAACAAACTCAATTCTAAAAAGTGAATTCTTTGCTCTATGATCGGAGCAGGCAGAAGAATAACGAGGATAATTGGAGTGTGAGAAGTGGGGAGAGAAACATTTGGGGATGATAAAAATGTCTATTAATTTAATTGTGTGACTTTCATGGGAGTTCATTGTGTCAAAATTTGTCAATAGTACACTTTAAGTATGTACGGCTTATTGTACATCAGTTGTTGGTGGTGGTGGTGTTAGGTGCCATTGAGTCCCTTCCAACCCATGGTGACCCCATGTGTGCAGAGTAGAACTGCTTGATAGGGTTGTCAAGGCTGTGGCCTTTTTGGAAGCAGAATGACAGGCCTGTCTTCTGAAGTGCCTCTGGGTGGGTTCAAACCGTCAACCTTTCTGCTAATAGTCAAGTGCTTAACCATTTAAGCTTCCAGGGACTCCTTACATCAATTGTACCTCAACAAAGCTATAAGGCAAAACAAGCAGTAAAGAGCACCTGTGGCTTGGGAGTGACCAGATAGGCTAGTCTCATACACAGGCTAGTGTATTTGGTTGCTTGGTGGGTAAAGCACTTGGCTGCAAACCAGAAGGTTGACAGTTTGAACCCACCAGCTGCTCCCCAGGAGAAGGATGTGGCAGTCTGCTTTTGCCAAGATTTCAGCCTTGGAAACCCTATGGGGGCAGTTCTACTCTGTCCTATAGGGTCCCTGTGGGTCAGGATCAACTAGATGGCAGAGGATTTGGTTTGGGTTTTGGTACATGTCATTGTGTACATGTAACTTTAGACTTGCTGTGAGCCAGTTGTAACCTTATTATATTGGAATCGAACTTATCTTAAAAAAAAAATTAGGGTGCGAGGACTTACCTAATAAATATTGAGTGGCTCTTGGGTAGTTTCATGCAATTTTGTTTCACTGTAAGCTGATGAACGTGTAAAATCTTTATAATATCTCCTGATAACACTCAGTTCCACAAATATGTTTAACTCCTTGCTCCCACATTTTGAGGGACCCCAATCTCTGTGGAAATAAATGAAGCAATGATGTTATCAGCCCTGCGCCCCAATAACTTTATTTTTATCCCTATATGGTCACGCATCCTACCACTAATCTGATGAGAGAAACTCTCAGGATGAGGGTGGTCTCGTTGGGGCTAATGTCCCGAAGGTACTACGGATCCTGAGGATGCGTTTTCGATTACATTGATTCATGAGAAAAAATTGACCTTACCCCATTTTCCAATACAAAAATCTATAAGTAACCAAATATAAGTGATGGACAGATGAACTTATTCCACCAAAAGCCCCTTTTAAAAAGCCCCCCTTAGCAACTGTAGAAAATAAATGTTAGTGATAATAATCAGTTCTCCATTTTTTCTTTGGAACCCAGGGAATTATGAATCCAATATACAGCTCTGTTTCTCAGGACATTAAAACACGCATTGTACACACTGTCCTTACCCTCACAGCAACTTAGTTTTCTACCGTTGTTTTCTCTGTTTCCTGATTCACTCGTTTCTTTTCTTCTTTAAGCCTGTTGTACTATAACAAGCTTCCACCAATCCTTTTTCTAACAAGGCAGGGTGTAAAATAAAAGAAATAAATTTCATTTAGTTATCGGAAATGTGAATCTTTTAAAGTGCTATTTTCAAGAGCCTCCAGACAATACCAGAATAACAAGATAACATGAAAACTGTAGAGATAAGCTGTGAATCCGTGGGAGCTCCAGGGTAGCTTTTACTTACAAATCATATTTAATTCTCAGAAGGCTGGACAGACAGATAAGCCAGTGATTCAGAGTCAGAGAGCTCTGAGCTCAAGGCTTCCCTCTCCCCAACAATGGTACAGTTTCAGCAGAACAAGGTATTAAAAGTCTTGAGGACCAAGGATACACTGGGGAGGGCAGTGACAGAGGAGTAGGTATATTCAGAGGGAAATGACCACAACATCACTTTCAGGGTATGGCTATAGGTCACTACCATTAACCGATGAATTTGACAGAGAAAAAAATATCAGTTACATGATATGTAATGTTCCCAAAGAATTGACTATTGACAGCTTTCAACTGGGAATGAAGGTACTATAGGCACACAACCTTGGATTTTCCAAGTGTCGTTCTTTGTTTACTTGGTTTCTATTTCTAGGGATTTTCATACAAATGTAAAGTAGAGGGATGGACATTTTAACAGGTACTAGCCTGGGTTTTAGCCTTATCCATCAACAGGAACCCTAATTTGTCTTCCTCGTATGTAACCCGAGTACCACGTCTTTCTTTGTTGTTGTTGTTAAGTGCCCTTGAGTCAGTTTCAACTCATAGTGATCCTATGTACAACAGAACAAAAACACTGCTCGGTCCTGGTCCGTTCTCACAATAGTTGCTATGCTTGAGCCCATTGTTGCAGCCACTGTGTCAATCCATCTTGTTGAGGGTCTTCCTCTTTTTCGCTGACCATCTACTTTATTAAGCATGATGCTGTCTCCAGGGACTAGTCCCTCCTGGTGACATGTCCAAAGTACAGGAGACAAA
Source organism: Loxodonta africana (assembly GCF_030014295.1). Classification (NCBI taxonomy): domain Eukaryota; kingdom Metazoa; phylum Chordata; class Mammalia; order Proboscidea; family Elephantidae; genus Loxodonta; species Loxodonta africana. The sequence goes on along the minus strand of NC_087345.1, from coordinate 167,519,413 downwards.
GTCTTTCCATCCTTGCTTCTAAGGAGCATTCTAGCTATACTCCTTCCAAGACAGATTTTTTTCATTCTTCTTGTAGTCCTTGGTATATTCAGTATTCTTTGCCAACACCGTAATTCAGAGGTGTCAATTCTTCTTCAGTCTTCCTTATTCATTGTCCAGCTTTCACATGCATATGAGGCAATTTAAAACACCATGGTTTGGGTCAGGTACACCTTAGCCCTCAAAGTGACATCATTGCTTTTTAACACTTTAAAGAGGTCTTTTGCAGCAGATTTACTAGTGCAGTATGTCATTTGATTTCTTGACTGCTGTTTCCATGGGCATTGATTGTGGATCCAAGTAAAATGAAACTCTTAACAACTTCATTCTTTTCTCCATTTATCATGATGTTGCTTATTGGTCCAGTTGAAAGGAATTTGTTTTTTTTTATGTTGAGGTGTAATCTATACTGAAGGCTGTGGTCTTTGACCGTAAGTGCTTCAAGTTCTCTTCACTTTCAACAAGCAAGGCTGTGTCATCTGCATATCACAGGTTACTAATGAGTTTTCCTCCAGTCCTGATGCCACATTCTTCTTCATATAGTCCAGCTTCTGGGATTATTTGTTCAGTGTACAAACTGAATAAGTATGGTGAAAGAATCCAAACCTGACCCACACCTTTCCTGACTCTAAACCACACAGTATCCCCTTGTTCTGTTTGGACAACTGCCTCTTGGTCTATGTACAGGTTCCTTATGAGCACAATTAAAGTGCTCTGGAATTCCCGTTCTCCTCAATGTGATTCATAATTTGTTATGATCCACACGGTCAAATGCATTTTCATAATCAATATAACAGAAGTAAACATCTTTCTGGTATTTTCTGCTTTTAGCCAAGATTCATCTGACATCAGCAATGATATCCCTCACTTCATGTGTTCTTCTGAATCCGGCTTGAGTTTCTGGCAGCTCACTGTTGATGTACTGCTGCAATCACTTTTGAAAGATCTTCAACAGAATTTTACTTGTGTGTGTCATGGATTGAATTGTGTCCCCCCAAAAATGTCTGTCAACTGGCCTAGGCCACGATTACCAATTGTGTGATTGTCCACCATTTTGTCATCTGACGTGATTTTTTTTGCGTGTTGTAAATCTTATCTCTACGTTGATGAGGTGGAATTAGCAGCAGTTATGTTAATGAGGCAGGACTCAATCTACAAGATTTGATTGTGTCTTAAGTCAATCTGTTTTGAGATATAAAAGAAGGAAGCCAACAGAGAGACATGGGGACCTCATACCACAAAGAAAGCAGCACCAGGAGCAGAGCACATCCTTTGGATCTGAGGTTCCTGCACTGAGATGCTCCTAGACAAGGGGAAGATTGATGAGAAGGACTTTCCTCCAGAGCCAACAGAGAGAGAAAGCCTTCCCCCTGGAGCAGGCACCCTGAATTCGGCTAGATTGTGAGAGAATGGACTCTGTTTGTTAAAGTCATCCACTTGTGGTATTTCTGTTATAGCAGCACTAGGTGACTAAGAAATTAATGATATTGTTTGATAAGTTCTACATTCTGTTGGATCATCTTTCTTTGGAATGGACACAAATATGGAACTCTTCCAGTTGGTTGGCCCAGTAGCTGTCTTCTGAATTTATTGGCATAGACAAGTAAGCACCTCCAGCACTGAATCCATTTGTTGAAACATCTCAGTCGATATCCCATCAATTCCTGGAGCCTTGTTTTTTGCCGATGTCTTCAGTGCAGCTTGAACTTCTTCCTTCAATACCATATGTTCTTGATCATATGCTACCTCCTGAAATGATTGAATAGCGACCAATTCTTTTTCCTACAGTGACTCTGTGTATTCCTTCCATTTTCTTTTGATGATTCCCTTGTCATTCAATACTTTTCTGGTAGAGAAAAAAAAATTTTTTTGTTGCAACTCAAGGCTTGAGTTTTCTATTCAGTTCATTCAGCTTGAGAAATGCCCAGGGCATTCTTTCCTTTTGGTTTTCTAACTCCAGGTCTTTGCACATTTCGTTATAAAAATTTACTTTGTCTTCTTGAACCACCCTTTGAAATCTTCTGTTCAGCTCTTTTACTTTATCATTTCTTCCATTTGCTTTTAGCTACTTGACATGCAAGAAAAAGTTTCAGAGTCACTTTGTCGTACTCTGGTGACTTGCAGGCTACTTTAATGCTGGAAGCTATGCCACCAGTATTTCAAATACCAGCAGGGTCACCCATGGTGGACAGGTTTCAGTGGAGCTTCCAGACTAAGGCAGACTAGGAAGAAGAAACTGGATGTCTTCTTCTGAAAGAATTGACCAGTGAAAACCTACTGAGTACAAGTGGAACATAGTCTGATACAATGCTGGAAAATTAGCCCCTCAGGCTGGAAAGCACTCAAAATATGATTGGGGAAGAGCTGCCTCCTCAAAGTAGAGTCAGCCTTAATGATGTGGATGGAGTAAAGCCTTCTGGACCTTCATTTGCTGATGTGGCGTGACTGAAAATGAAAAGAAACAACTTCAAACATCCATTAATATCAGAATGTGGAATGTACGAAGTATGAATCTAGGAAAATTTGAAGTTGATAACAATGAAATGGATCGAATAAAGATTGATATCGTAGGTGCTAGTTCGCTGAAATGGACTGGTATTGACCATTTTGAATCAGACAATCACATAGTCTATTATACTGCGAATGACAAATTGAAGAGGAATGGCATCACATTCATCATCAAAAAGAACATCTCCAGACCTATCCTGAAGCATATGCTGTCAGTGATAGGATAATATCCATTTGCCTACAAGGAAGAACAGTTAATACAACTATTATTCAAATTTATGCACCAACCACTAAGGCTAAAGATGAAGAATTTGAAGACTTTTACCAACTTCTGCAGTCTGAAATTGAGCAAACATGGAATCAAGATGCATTGAAAATTACTGGTAATTGGAATGCAAAAGTTGGACACAAACAAGAAAAATCAGTAGTTGGAAAATATGGCTTTAGTGATAGAAAGGACAGTGGAGATCTCATGATATAATTTTGCAGGCCCAAAGACTTCTTCATCGTAAAAACCTTTTTTCAACAACGTAAGTGGTGACTATACAAATGGACCTCACCAGATGGAATACACAGGAATCAAATCGACTACCCCTGTGGAAAGAGACAATGAAAAAGCTTATTATCATCAGTCAGAACAAGGCCAGGGGCAGACTGTGGAACAGATCATAAATTGCTCATATGCAAATTCAAGTTGAAGCTTAGGAAAATTAGATCAAGTCCACGAAAGCCAAAGTACCACCTTGAGTATACCTCACCTGAATTTAGAGACCAACTTAAGAATAGATTTGATACATTGAACTGTAATGACTGAAGACCAGAGGAGTTATGGAATGACATTAGGGACATCATAAATGAAGATAGAAGAAGGTTATGAAAAAGGAAAGAAAGAAAAGACCAGAATGGATGCCAGAAGAGACTGAAATTGATGCCTTTCTTAGCGGGCCAGAAACACAGACGGAATCCAGAAGAACACAGAAAGCAGCCTTTCATTGAGAGCCAACTTTTCAGTCTATTTTATGAATCACACAGAATACGCAGAATATGGAGTTTGGAGAGTGGCTTCTCTACATTATTTAGCTGATTCCCAAATTCCTCAATAGGCATGATGAGTCCTCTTTCTAAATTCTCATTTTTGGAGGTGCTTTTCTTCTTTTCTCTTAATGACTCCCAGTCTGTTTAACTGCTCTGGTACTCCCAGTTCCACCCCAGATCCTGCTCCATCTTGCTTTGCTTCTAAGTGGGATGTCAGTTATTTAGTTCCATGAGTTTTATTGCTAGGATAGGAGCAGGGCTGGGCACCCACAATACAATCAAACTTATGTTATGATTTATCTAATTTATCAGTGAGAACTCTTTGTGTCGCAAGTGACAGAAAGTCCAATCCAAGGAACTTGGGTACAGTTTGTCCTCAGGCATTTGTTTGTCCTTTAGGGATCTGGTTTGTCTTTATTCTTATCTCTTCAGTTTTTCTTCCCAGTGCTGGCCTGGATGATCCACAGTGTCTTAAAGTTCAGCATCAGCTACAGAGAAAATGGCCTTGTATAGACTCCTCCACCAGCAACCATATTCCACAAAATCTAATCCTTGTAATACATCCCTTATTCTATATCACTCATAGTATTTCTCCTTGCTGACTAAATTCTGATGGATAAAATTATTTTAAATGAGATGTATGTATGTATTCTTCTTCTTCATTCTCCTTTACTCCAAGTGGGTTAGGACGAATCGATGCTTTTTAGATGGCCACTTAAGCTTTTAAGACCCTAGATGCCATTCACCAAAGTGAGATGCAGAACATTTTCTTAATAAACTTTGTTATGCCAATTGACCTGGATATCCCCTGAAACCATGGTCCCCAGACCCCAAGCCCAGCTACTCTGTCCCTCAAAGTTTTGATTGTGTTCAGAAAAACTTCTTAGCTTTAGCTTTATTCCAGTTGTGTTGAATTCCCTGTATTGTGTGTTGTCCTTCCCTTCACCTAAGATGATTCTTTTCTACTATCTACTTAATGAATTTCCCTCTCTCTCCCTCCCACCCTAGTAAACAACAAAGAATGTTTTCTTCTATGTTTAAACCTTTTCTTGAGTACTTACAATAGTGGTCCCATACAATATTTGTTCTTTTGTGACTGACTAATTTCACTTAACATGATCCCCTCCAGATTCCTCTGTGTTGTGAGATGTTTTGCAGGGTCATCATCATTGCTTAGTATTCCCTTGTGTGTATGTACCATAATTTATCTATTTATTTGCCTGTTGATGGGCACCTAGCTTATTTCCATCTCTTTGCTATTTTGAACAGTGCTGCAATGAACATGTGTGTGCATATATCTATCTATTAAGACACCCAGGATGGTGGAGAAATTTATGCACATATAATCACTATGCAATTTTCCCTTCGTTGAAAACTCCATCCAATCCCTTTTAGACAGTTGGCCTTACTAATATAGCCATTTTCTTTCTATGTTTTACTAAAGCCATTTTTGAACATAGTTATAAAGCTTGATTCATTATTAATAGCATATTATAAGCACTATTCCTTCTGTTACATAGTCTTCATAACCATAATTTATAAAAGGTTTTGTTATATTAGATTGAGTAGATGTTCCACAATTTAATTGTTTTCCTATTGTTGGGAATATAGTTTTCTTCCAGTTTTTTACTATTATGAGTAGATCTTAAAGATTTCTTTGTGATATGATTTCCTCATATTTTATTGGGCTACAATTTCATAAGTCAAGAATAAAGAAATGTGAAATGTATAAACCTTTTTATTGCTTTTGACTCATATGGCTAAATTGCTTTCAAAAAAGGCCTAGAGCAATCACAATGCTGATAGTAATTGATAATCATCCTTGCTAACTTTGAGAAATATAATTTTAAATAGGCTTTCTTAACTTCACAGAAAAAAAAATATGCCTCTGTAATTTACCAGAAAGTAAATACTGTTTCCAGATGGGCTTGAAATACCCTAAAGATGCTGTCTCTAAACTACAGTTGTTAATTTCTGATTTGTTCATGAGACCTGTTCAAAATACAAGGATTCAGCCACGTATTTTCTAATTAAACTAGGACACACATTTGGACCATATTATGATTGGAAAGGTTAAGAGGCTCATCAGTGGAAATAATGTGGAATTGCTGTGCAATTAATATTCTTCTTACCTTCTTTTATTTTAGGTAATAGCACTTCTGTTCTTCAGAATCGTATCTTCAGGGAAAGCATATTGAATTCAATCTGTTGTGTGAATTATTTTCAGCTAGAGAAGGTACAGTGTATGTGTATAAATGAATGTACAGACTGCAGATGATGTATTTTGGTTCTAAAGCAGCCTCGGAAATAAAACTGAGTTTTACATAGCATCTTTCAGAATCAGGGTAGCCCAAAGCTCTTTATGGAGCAGTGATGTGAGGCATGTCTAAATAGGGCCTATCCACATAGCTGAAAGACAAAAGATTTAGTTAATGAATCACTTGATTGTTCTACACAACAACATATAAATGGTTTGATTTGAGGTTTCAGAAATTTCATGGGTATTTTGGCATTGTGGAGGCATCTTTTGCAAGTCCCAACTCCCTGTATAAGTAGAAAAGCTGTAAGGATGCCGTTGGTGGCCTCCCTGGGTGGGGGTATTAAACAAACAAACAAACAAACAAACAAACAAACAAACAAACAAAAAAAAACCGGCAAGTTGACTGTGGCTAATAACGACCCTATAGGACAGAGTAGAATTGCCCCATATGGTTTCCAAGGAGCAGCTAGTGGAATGTCCCTTCTGGAAACCAGTCATGGAGATGCTAGGTGAGTTCAAGATGCTGCCCAGGGATACCAGGACAGCTCTGTCCCAAAAGAAGCAGCTCTAGCCTGGCCACAGTGGGCGAGATCCAGTGGGAAGTGCTTAGAACAGTAATTACTGTTGATGACTTTCTGGCCTTCACACTGGAAGGTCCCATCAGAGCCCCTTAATCACATGGTGGGTGAATGTGATTTCCAGATGTTATCGTTTTGTGTGTATGACCCCTTCGTCTTTATGTCCATGAATAGGTGTAGTATGTCACCAGGAGTAGCCTGAAGCACACATTACGGTCTCTGTTGTTGTTATTAATTTAATAACAATACCTTGAGGCTGTACAGATATTCAGACTTTCTCAAACCCATTTATACCTCATTGGATTAGCCATAGAATAACATTTCAGCTGCAAGTCTTGTCAGCTTCACCTCTAAATACATCTCAATCTTTTCCTTCTCCCCTCCAACCTTGTAGTTCAAACCTTTATCATTTTTGCTCGGACAACTTTAGTTGCCACAGAGCTAGTCTTCCTACCTACTTACGCTCTGATGCTACTACAACTTTTCTTGATACAACAGCTAGAATAAGCTTTAAAAAATCATAATGCACACCAAGTCTCTGCCCTGCTTAAATCCCTTTACTGTTTTCTGGAATGCTAAGAAAAATCCTAAACTCTTTACTGTTGCACAAAGTCCCTGTATGATCTGGCTTTGTCCTACTTCCAGCCCATCTTGCTTTCCCTCCCACACACAGAGATTCAGTCAGGCCAGCCTCTTTCAAGTTCCCTGAATGCCCCAAGCCCAGCCTTCCCCAGGACCCCAGTACTTACTGATGTCTCTGCCTGAAGAGCTCTTCGAGTTATTATTTTTCAATTATTCCTCAATTATAATTATTCTTCAATTATTCTAATTCTCAGGTTTTAGCTCATATATCCCCAACCTCTGAGAATCCTTCCTCTATCTCTTGTCTAAGCAAGGCAACTTGATACTCTATTCAATCACATTTTTTTTTTTTTTTTAAAGAGCTAACACAAACTATACTCATCTTGCCTATCTGTGTGCTAACTTTCGTTGTCTGAACACCCAGCTGAAGGAAATTCCATGAGGGGCAAGAGTTTTTTCACGACTGAATTCCCAGCCTCCACCAGTGTCTGACCCCTAACAGGTGCTCAGTAAATATTTATTAAATGAATAAATATTAGAAAAGACAAGTGCAACAACCCTCATGCTTTACAGATTAGAAAACTGGAACTCATGGAGAATGTGAGTCTTAGATAAGGACTCATAGCTATTAAAGAATGGAGCCTGGACAAAGCCTAGTTCTTGTGAATTCTTGTCTACCGCTCCTGCCATAACTCATGGCAACATGTGTTCTGTGCACATTTCTTTTCATTAACTGAGGAGATTCAAAAGTATAGGGACAGTGTCTTCTATTTTTGTTTTTTTTGCATTGTTTTGACTATAGTTTTTAGGAAAACAGGGAGGATATTTTGGTTGGTAAATAACTGATTTCTGAGTGGTTGAGGCTCATTCTGGAAGGAGGAATTTTGCCCATATAAGAGTCCACGTAGATGTTTGTTTACCAGCATCTGGAGAACCATCCACTCTTGGGTTATTTTTCAAAATCTGTAGGGAGAAAGCTTTCCTTGCTACATATTTGTTTGAAGGCATACTGGAGCCTTCCATTAAAAAAAAAAGAACTGAAAAATTTATGTTTTCTCTGATTTAAATGGAAATATCATTTAGGCCCAGTTTTGCCCATAAGTAATACTTTCTTTAAACGAGGGCATCATAGGATAAACAGATTATTTTTCCTCTGGAATATATTTCTCACCCAAATATTGCCATGCAAATACAATGTTTACATCTGTTTGTGACTCATACTGACTTTTTTAACCTAGAGGCACTCCATTGCCTCCTGGTCTCCTCTGAATTATTTATCCAGGTCTTGACCATATTGAAAGGAGCTGCGGTGGCACAGTAGTTAAGCTCTCAGCTGCTAACCTAAAGGTCAACGGTTTAAACCCACCCCACAGGAGAAAGATGTGGCATAAAGATTTATAGCCTTGGGAACCCAATGGAGCAGTTCCACTCTGTCCTACAGGGTCAGTATGAGTTGGAATTGACTTGACAGCAGTGGGTTTGTTTTTTGTTTGTTTGTTTTCATTTTGACTATATTGAACACATATGGCATATATCACCTTGTATGGGCCAACTCAAGAGAGGATAATAAAAAAAGAAACAAACATTTATTTTCCTAGCCATTAATAAATGGTATACATTTGTATTTCAGATATTTTCATGGGGCTTTAGCTTAGCATAATTGAATCACAAAAGGGAAAGAATTCTTAAAGATTATTTAGCCCAGTGGCCTTGTAAATATATTACATCACCTTCACTGTATTTCTTCAAAGGTCATCCAGCTTCAGTTTTATCACCTGTAGCAGTGGCTCAGTGTTTAAAGCAGTCAACTGCTAACTAAAAGGTCGACGGTTCGAAACCACCAGCTGCTCTGCATGAGAAAGATGGGGCAGTTTGCATCCACAGTGACTTACAGAAAACCCTATGGGGTCAACTATGAGTTGTAATTGACTTGATGGCAGTGGGGTTTTTTGTTTGTCTTCTGGGGGCTCCACCATATTTGACCAGCATTAATTGTTAAAAGGTTAAGTCAAGCCCAAATTTTTGGTTACTAATTTGATTAGCAAGTAACATATGTTTTCAACTGGGTAATCAATTGAACACTGAAGAGGCAAGAACAGAGCACAGTGGTCTACTTCTAAGGAACTCTAGAACCATTACTCAAGACATACTGTGTCTTAATATCTGGTCGTAATGCTTGTTGAGGATACCACAGAAGTCTTTGGTGATGTCTTACTGAGACCAAGGTACACTGTGTGTTCTATAAACACTCTTGGGTTACCCTCTTGTCTTAGGCTGGATTCCCTAGATAAGCAAAATCAGTAAAGTGTATAAATATAAAGAAATATATATAGAGAGAAATTTATACCAAGGAAATGGCTCATGCGGTTGTAGAGGCTGGAGCGTCCCAAGTCCAGGGGTCAGGAGAGAGGCATCTCCTGATTCCCATAGCTACAGGGGCTGGCAAACCCAAGATCGGCAGGTCAGAGAGCAGGACCGTTACTCACAGCCTACAAAGATCCATAAATCCCAAGATTGGTAGGCAAGATGACAGGTAAGCTGCTAGCTGAAGTCCTAAGAACTGGAGGTCAGATGAACAGGATCCAGCTGCAGGATCCGGTGCAAGCAAAAAGGCTTGTGTCTTGCCAGGATGTCTACTTATATTTGATGCAGGTCACACACTCAAGGAAACTTCCTTTCAACTGATTGGCTGCTCACAGTAGATCCCATCATGGAGGTGCTCACAACATCATATGACTGCCAAACCACTGAGAATCATGGCCCAGCCAAGTTGACACCCAATCTTAACCATCGCACCTCTCTAGCCTAGGCAGCTTTAGTGACCCCCATGCTACCCTCTGGCATCCTGTCGTAAGCAATGTAAACTCTGCCCATGGGGAGATTTGAAAAAGATTTATATAAATTAAAACTCCTCCCATTGCAAAATTTATAAAAATCCTTACAAAATCTCTGTTAAGGAGATGAGAGATAAATGAACCTTGAATGGATTTTTGAAATTTTTGCAATGGGAGAAGGAGTTTTAAAACCGTGATAATCTACAGGAAAGCCTGAGAATTTGACTTTTACCACAGACTGAGAGGTGCTCATCTTTGCACCTACCTCCTGGTAACGGTATCTTCTTTGCTGGGGCTTTTGGCATTTGGGGCTGCATAACACCTGCCCAACAGCACCAGAAAAATCGCCAGGTGAATCTGAAGTTACCAATGTCTTCCCATCAAAAATATTAGTTATGTCTATGCGTCTCCTCAATATTCAGTATTCACAGACAAAATAAATTCTACAGTTACATAAATCCTGTATCTCCAATTTGGGAATGAAAAAGGATCACAGCTATACAAAGATTATTAAAAAAAAGAAAAGGCATGTAGATTCTCAGTGCATGGCCCTGGCCCTGGAAGGATTGTCAAATTCTGGAAAAAAAACAGACCGGGGAAGTAAGGACAAGAAGAATGTAGACCAAGACAGGCTAGCTGTGACCTTAAGCTGGGTGAGTATAGCTCACTTTTATTCTTCTGGGGTACCCCTCATTTTAGTACACTACAATAATGTGTACATTTGTTTGTAACCATAACAAAGAGAAAATGAGGTTAGCCTGGCATGACTGACTTGTTCTAACTGAACCCATGCTGGCTGCTAATGATTGCTTTCTTTTTTAAATGCTTCCACGCCATCTGCTTAATAATCTATTCTAGAATTCTGCTTGAGAAGAATCTCAACGCTAGTGAAGCAGAAAGATCCCTAGGCAAAGATCAGAAGACTCAGGTTCTAGCCAAGGCTCTCTCACTAACTAGTTCATCGTTGCTAGGGAAGCATTTGACTTTATCTCATCCTATTTATCCCTTTATCTCTAAAATGAGGGGATCAGGGTAGATCAGTTTGATTGCCCCTTCCAAGCTCGAATCTCTGATCCCTCTATGACATTACTCTGTAGTTCCTGGAATCTACTCTTTCCACTGTTTTGAAAAACAGGAACTTAATCATCTAGAGTCAGAGTAGTTCTGTGCATTCTAGATCCTGCCCTAGCACTAACATGTTATTTGACTGGGGCAAGTTGTTAAAATTCTATGGGTCTCAGTTACCTCACTTAAAAAATGAAGGCATTTAACGTAGACGGTATTTAAATTTCTGGGTAGGAGTCCCTTATGCCTAAACAATATTTAATATTGTTTCTGTGATCACATTCTGTACCTTCTCAGCATATCTAAGAAGTGTGTCTGACCCTGGAAAACACACACACTTCAGTCCTGGTTTGGGCAAAGAGTGTAGCCATCATCAAACAATTTATTGGTTTATATTTAGAGTACCAAGATGCTTTTTTACTTGTCTTGGACTTAAATAATCTTTACTTTCAAGTTTACACTGAAATATTTAAGGCTCTTTTCTCTCTTATCCCACTGAAAGGGAAGGACTGGTGCTTGGCTCATTTACACGGACTAAGAACAACATGCTCATTTCACAGAATGTCACAAGAGCTCCAAGGTTACTGGGAGAGGACTCTTTAAAGCTGTCTGTTTATCTCACAGGTAATGAATGCTTTGGGCTATAGAGCTATTTTATCCTGGCCTGATGGTGTTGCATGACTCAGAGTAGATGATTCCCACAGGAAGGTCTGATTTTTATCTTTTGACCAAAAACTAAAAATAGAGCCTTCCACTCATCCTGGAATCTCAGTCGTCACATGCTGAAGAAACCTGGACACTTGGCATGACTGCCAATAGCTTTACAGGAGTCACTGCATTCTTTCAGTTAAAATAGAGGACAAATATAAGTGCATGAACTTGGAATATTCTTTAATTTGCCATTGCCTTTTATTTTGAGTGAATTATACAACAGGAGGGGATTTTCCTTTTAAATTAATTTAAATGCAATTTTTTCAAAGGTGTGGAGGAGAAAAGAGATGGTCTAATTAATCACCTCTTCTTGTGAAGAGTGCCTAATAACAATTCGTATTGATGGAACTTTATGGTTTATAGAGTCTCATTTTCTGTGGACAAAATCATTTATTGTCATTCTCACTTCAGGAACAAGCAGATTGAGACTTAATGACTTTGGGTGTTTTGCCTAAAGCCATATAGCTGATGAGTAGATGAGCCAGGATTGGAGTTCAGGACTTTTTTATCATCGGTTTCATGTTTTTTCCACTGCAAGTACCCTACACTCCACTCCTGCAACAAACAATGCAACAAGATGTTGGACAAAGTCAGTGTTACCTTCTTCATATGTCCTGTCCAAGTGATTCAGGTTCACAGTGGTCATTCCTTTATCTAAATCTCTCTCTCTTTACTGTGGTAAAATACAACATAAAAATTTCCATTTGAACCACTTTCAAGTGTACAATCCAGTGGCATTAGTCATACTCACAATGTTGTGTAACCATTACATCTATTTGATTCCAAAACTTTTTCATCACCCTAAACAGAAACTCTGTACCCACTGAGCATTTTAATTCCCCATTCCCACCTCCCCCAGCCCAGGGTAACCCCAATCTACTTGCTGTCTCTATGCGTTATGTCTATTTTAGATATTTCATATAAATGTTGTTGTTAGGTGCAGTTGAGTTGATTCTGACTCATAGGGATCCTAAGTACAACAGAATGAAACACTACCCTGTCCTGTGCCATTCTCACAATCGTTGTTATGATTAAGCCCATTGTTGCAGCCACTGTGTCAGTCCATCTCGTTGAGGATCTTTCTCTTTTTCACTGACCCTCTACTTTACAAAGCATGACATCGTTCTCTAGGGACTAGTCACTCCTGATAACATGCTCAAAGTATATGACACAAAGCCTCACCATCATTGCTTCCAATGAATATTCTGGCTGCACTCCTTCCAAGAAAGATTTTTTCGTTCTTCTGACAGCCCATGGTATATTCAATATTCTTTGTCAACACCATAATTCAAAGGCATCTATTCTTCTTTGGTCTTCCTTATTCATTGTCCAGCTTTTACATGCATATGAGGCAATTGAAAACACCATGGCATGGGTCAGGTGCATCTTAGTCCTCAACGTGACATCTTTGCTTTTTAACACATTAAAGAGACCTTTTGTATCAGATTTACTCACAGCAATACGTCCTTTGATTTCTTGACTGCTGCTTCTGTGGGTGTTGACTGTGGATCCAAGTAAAATGAAATCCTTAACAACTTCAATCTTTTCTCCATTTATCATGGTGTTGCTTATTGGTCCAGTTGTGAGGATTTTTGTTTTCTCTATGTTGAGGTGCAATCCATACTGAAGGCTGTGGTCTTTGATCTTCATTAGTAAGTGCTTCAAGTCCCCTTCACTTTCAGCAAGCAAGGTTGTGTCATCTGCATAATGCAGGTTGTTAATGAGTCTTCCTCCAACCCGTATGCCCCGTTCTCCTTTATACAGTCCAGCGTCTTGGATTATTGGCTCAGCATACAGGTTGAATAGGTATGGTGAAATGATACAACCCTGATGCACACCTTTCTTGACTTTCAACCACACAGTGTCCTCTTGTATAAATTTCATTTAAATAGGGTCACACAATATTTGTCCTTTAGTATCTGGCTTATTTTATTTAGCATGTTTTTAGGTTTATCTATGACATATCTATGAATAATTGTCTGAATATACCACATTTTGCTGATCCATTCATCTCTTGATGGACCTGGGTTATTTCCACTTTTTGGCTATTGCGAATAAAATAGTGTTTCAATGAAATTTGTTGTACAAATATCTGTTTGAATCGTTGTGCATTCAATTCTTTTAGGTATATACCTAGAAGTGGAATTGCTGGGTCATAAGTTCTATGTTTAACTTTTTGAGGAACAACCAAACTGTTTTCCACAGCAGCTGCATCATTTAACATTGCCACCAGTACTGAATGAATGTTCTAATTTCCCCACATCCTCACCAACACTAGTTGTTTTCCTTTTATTTTATTTATTTATTTTTTTGGTAATAGCCATTCTATGGGTGTGAAGTGGTATCTCATTGTGCTTTTGATTTGCATTTCCATAAAGACTGATGATGTTGAGCATATTTTCATGTGCTTCTTGGCCATTTGCATATCTTCTTTGGAGAAATGTCTATTCAAGTCTTTTGCCAATTTTTTGATTGGGTTGTTTGTCTTTTTGTTGTTGAGTCTAAGTATCTCTTATAATTAATGTTTGTGCCATATAATTTATCCCCCTTCCTTAGTTCTTCGTTACCTCTTTTAACCGTGTGTCTTGGCTAGGCTGTCTATTTCTCCCTCAGCGCTTAGCTTAGAGCTGGGCCCACAGTAGGTTAACATGTTTAGTTCAGGAATGACAGTAAAAAAGAAGAATTTCCTAGACCTAGAGTTAAAATTAGGAAACCCTGATGGCATAGTGGTTAAGTGCTGTGGTTGCTAAGCAAGAGGTCGGCAGTTCAAATCTTCCGGGCTCTCCTTGGAAATTCTACGGGGCAGTTCTACTCTTTCCTATACGGTCGCTATGAGTTGGAATGGACTCGACGGCAGTGGGTTTGGTTTTTGGTTTTGGAGTTAACATATAGGAGATCTCCAGTGTTTAGCCTGCTTCAGATGCTTACTCTGGTCTTGTGGTGGATCACCATATACAACTCCAGTTAGTCAGAGACTTGCCAGATTCCATCAGTAGAAAGAGAAAAAGAAGTTATTATACCTAAATTCAGTCCTTTGTAACCCTGATAAATTTCTTTTCTTAAACATTTCACTGGAAAAGATTTCCCAATGCTTTTCAACAAATCCATTACCTGACTGCACAGTTAGGAGGCTAAATCAGCTTGCAGTAGAAAGAAGTTTAACTATTTTGATTGAATTAGTTGGTGAATTCAGTCATACAATTAATAACAGGTAATTAAATTTTAAAATATTCAAATTGGGTTTCTCTGACTATGTAGCCAATGTTTGCTCCAAGACTCCCTGTTGCTCAGTTCCTGCACCTGCCCTGGTGAGTGACTAGTCACAGGCACAGAGCTGCTCTAACCTGAGAATTCTGCAGACACCTTATTAGGTCTTAGACCAATCTGCTGAGATAGAGGGAGCCAGCATATCACATTTCTTTTAAGAAGTGGGATCAGGGAGTCTTAGGGAACATTCAGTTACATGCTTAAAAAACAAACAACAAAAAACCGTTGCTGTTGAGTCAATTCCGTCTCACAGCGACCCCTATGGGACAGAGTAGAACTGCCCCATAGGGTTTCCAAGGCTGTGATCTTTACAGAAGCAGACTGCCACATCTTTCTCCCACTGAGTGGCTGGTGGGTTTGAACTGCCAAACTTTCGATTAGCAGCTAAGCACTTAACCACTGCACTGCCATGGCTCCTTGTTACATGCTTAGGAACAGATTAATTGCGAGAGTCATTTTGCCCACAATATTCCACCAGGTGGTTGCAATATGCCCTTATCAGAGGTCATGAGCATGGCATTAAAAATCACCTTGGTGAGCTCAGAGCACATCTCCAGTCTTGTGCCTTTATTTTACCTACTTTGAACTTATCAATTTATTGCCTCTTAGAGACCCGGTGGCACAGTAGTTAAGAGCTATGGCTGCTACGCAAAAGGTTGGCTGTTCTAACCCACCAGCTACTCCTTGGAAATGCTATGCTTGTACCCTGTCCTATAGGGTCACTGTAAGTCAGAATCAACTTGATGGCAACTTTTTTTTTTTTTTTTAGTTCCAAATTCACCCTTCTTGGCCTGCTTTGTGATACTGGGTTGGGCCCTGAAACACTTCTCCTTTGTCAGCTGGTGGAATGCTAGTCCTTAATAGTAGAGGGTGCTGATACCACATGAAGAAGGGGCTCATCTTTCTCTTACTGGCATTTTATTTTCCTTGTTTTTATGGCGTAGTTGTTAGCCAGTGGCTTCCTTTTAAGCAGGTGGCTTTCCTGCCAGTGGGATGGTGGGATGTGAGAAACCCTGTGGTGCACATTCTCCAGAGATTTCCTACACCACTGCAGCGGGAGACTTTCAGCAAGTTTCACCAGCAGCCCTTCAGGCAATTTCTGCCAGCCAGTCCTGGCCTGCAGTATCTCAGTGAACTTCTTCACCATCCAGTGGGCTGGAGCCCTGGTGGCGCAGTGTTTAAGTGCTTGGCTGCTAGCCAAAAGGTCGGCAGTTCAAATCCACCAGGGGCTCCTTGGAAACCCTATGGGGCAGTTCTACACTGTCCTATAGGATCACTATGAGTAGGAATCGACTCAACGGCAACAGGTTTGGTTTGGTTTGTATCCAGTGAGCTACATGTATTGTCTCCAATAAGTTGAATCTCAGTCATGGAGATGAGACTTTTCCCAGTTTGTTCCTTCCTTGAGTACTCTCTCTCAGCCCTAGAGGTAGTGGCTGCACCTTACATCTGCTAATTCTGTATAATTATACTCTTCGTCCCTCTTAGAAGCTAACCCATCATTAGTAGTTTATAATTGTTTACATTCAATTTTCCCAGTTCGAATTCTTAGTGTGAACCCTGACTGATATAGAACCCCTTCCTGAACAGACCAACCTTGGCCTCAATCTATTTGGTTTCAACTGTTGATTCTCTCTTCTGTTTGACTCTATTTATGATTTAGCAATGGATTTTGCTCCCTGGCACTATAACGTTGTTGTTGTTGTTAGGTGCCATTGAGTTGGTTTCAAATCATAGTGACCCTATGGCCAATAGAATGAAACATTGCCCTTTTCTGTGCCATCCTCACAATCGTTATCCTTAAGCCCATTGTTGCAGCCACTGTGTCAATCCATCTCATTGAGGGTTTTCTTCTTTTTTGCTGACCCTCTACTTTACCAAGTATGATGTCCTTCTCCAGGGGTTGGTCCCTCCTGATAACATGTCCACATTATGTGAGACAAAGTCCCACTATCCTCACATCTAAGGAGCATTCTGGCTGTACTTCTTCCAAGGCAGATTTGTTCGTTCTTCCAGCAGTTCATTGTATATTCAATATTCTTCACTAACACCATAACGCAAAGGCATTAGTTCTTCAGTGTTCCTAATTCATTGTCCAGCTTTCACGTGCATATGAGGTGATTGAACACACCACAGCATGGCTCAGGTGTGCCTTAGTCTTTAAAGCGACATCTTTGCTTTTTTAACACGTTCAAGAGATCTTTTGCAGCAGATTTGCCCAATGTAATGCATCATTTTATTTCTTGACTGCTGCTTCCACGGACGTTGAATGTGGATCCATGTTACTAACATACCAAAAAACAAACCCAAACCCCTTGCCTTGAAGTTGATTCTGATTCATAGTGACCGTATAGGACAGAGTAGAACTGCCCCATAGAGTTTCCTAGGAGTGCCTGGTGGATTTGAACTGCTGACCTTTTGGTTAGCAGCCGTAGCACTTAACCACTACGCCACCAGAGTGAAACCTGACATTATGCTAGTCCCAAAAATCTCTCCCCTCCCCGGCTCCCCGATGTCATGAACTGAGTTAAGCAGGCCTTATAGTGACCTGGAATACCATGTGCTGGGTGTCAGTATCCACCTTCCCCATCCCTCATATCCATTTGTCCAGGAAAAGCAATAGGTTACACTCAAAGAGCCCAGGTAACATGATCGGTCCACAAGGCTACATGACCTGCAGAAGCCGAAAGTACTGGTTGACTCCTCACTGCTGTTTAAAGTTGGCTTTATTACCAAAATGGTTTTTTCACTCCGCTATTGCTCTTGGCAAACACAGCCTGTGCAACTCAAGAACTCTTAGAAGATTTGTGTGGAATTATATAAAGGTAATCACCAACACTGCTACCATCATTTATTAAAAGCTTACTGTACACCAGGCATATATTAAATTCTTCACATATACGATCTCATTTAACTCTTATAGCTTATAGCAATCTTATACTGTAAGAGTTATTAATATTCCCATTTAATAAAATACCTAAGACTCAAAGAGTTTAAGCAACACGCTCAAATTCATCTAGTTAATAAGTGGTGGAGACATTTTTCCTCAGGTCCATCTGTTTTGAGAGCCCAAGTTTTTAAGACCTTCACTTGAACCTCCTCCTTGCCTGCCAGACCACAATGCTACTCATCCAAGAACAAACCTTAGCTGTAGAAGAGGTTTGCTTGAGGTGCCACCAATAAGAACCCAGGTGAGTCCCTCTTGTCCACAACAAAAGAGTGGGAATCTATTAGATAATAAGCCTTATACCAAAGTTAATGTGTCTGCAGCTGCAAACTACACAAGCTTCTCAGCATTATCCATCAGCCACTGTGAACTTCTTCACAGCCAGTTAATGGGCCCGAATCCTCAGTGTGGGCTTTTCCACCACTCTGGGTGGACTCATCTAAGGTCATTTTATTTCAGGGTCTTGACATCTTTTAGAGCAGTAGAACCAAACTTAGCTTTTGTGAATTACACAAACAATCTAGGAAGGGTTCAAGGTACTAAAGAATATACCAAAGCTATAGGTATATTAGGAACCTCTGGGTGGTGTAAACAGTTAAGTACTTAACTACTACCCTAAATTTTGGTGGTTCAAACCCACACAGAGGTGCCTCTGAAAAAGGCCTGGTGATCTACTTCTGAAAGTTCACAGTCTTGAAAACCCTATGGAATTCAGTTCTACTCTGCACACATGGTGTCCCTACAAGTCTGAATCTACTAAAGGCCAACTATTTTTTTCTTTTTTTTCCCAAGTGGGTATATTAAATCCAGGAACAAATAATTCAAATAAAGATCCCTCTAGGGAAGAAAGGGTACAAATTGTTTTGCACAACACATGTGCTTCTAGAAAATGAAGTAGTAATTGGATTTAAAAAAAAAATGAATTAGAGAGTTGTCTATTTCTAAGAATCACTGTCTCAATCTTTGGCAAAGCAAATAAGCTGTTCCCGAATCATACTGCATAAATCTAGATTCTCATGTATTAAGTTTACTAAAAGTGAGATTTCCCTATGGTATTATAATTGTCCTATCTGGATCCTAAAGATAAACTCCTCCTTCCAACCCCTGTACTGTTGACCACCTCTAAGAAGTCTTTTTAATTTGGATTGTCTAAAATTCTCTCCTTTTCAATTTACGATCTGATTGGTATTCATATAAAATATCAAACTAGTATTTTGGATGAGAGGAGATGGCTTTTTTTCCCCAACTCTTTCAATTACAGGTTAATTCCTGCAATATACCTGGAAACTCAAGATCAAGACAAGTAATTTTCACCTGTTTAATCAACTGTCATACACTTGGGGGCTAAGTGTTTGGGTTAGAGGAAAAGGAGAGAAACAGAACACACTAAGTCACAAAATAAGCATTTAGCCTTGACCTATTATTATTTTCTTTAAATGTGACACCTCTGGACTGCATTCTTTTTTGATTTGAAGTTTAATTTTACCTACCACCACTCTAGGTAACTATTTTATTTTTTTCCGTGCTCTCTTCTTTTCTAGAGGAAATAGTGAAAGGTCCTGTGGGTAAATCAATGTACTCAACTGAACGAGGTGAGGCTTGTAATAGGTAAGTAAACTCCAGGGAAGTGAGGGTCATCTCTTTTAACTGCTCATGCCTTTATTCAAATTAGTTTGCATTTCTGCATTGAAATAACTCAGGTTTTACAGCATGTTAGTTAGTCCTTTTGCACTTATAGGGGGCGCATCAGGGGTGATTTGCAATCAGCCAAGTTCTGTACATACCTGAAATTCTGATGTACAAGAAAGAGAAGGAAGCTAAAGTTTCTTGAGGGCCAGCTATGTTCTGGACTCCTTATCCATATCAGCTCATTGAATCTTACGTTGGCCCCACAATGAAAGAAAAGTTTGTAAGCAAAGAAATATACATTAATTTTTTTTTTTGGTTTCAACTTGTTTGTCATTCACTTGGAGACTTGGTGGTGCAGTGGTTAAGAGCTCGGCTGCTAACCAAAAGGTTGGCAGTTTGAATCCACCAGCTGCTTCTTGGAAACTCTATGCGGCAGTTCTACTCTGTCATATAGGGTTGCTGTGAGTTGGAATTGACTCGACAGCAAAGGGTTTGGGTTTTGGTTTAGAGGCCTCCTGCACCCCTTGGCTAGTGTCCTTCTCCAAAGCCAGCAATGGCAGGTCAAGTCCTTCTCATATCACATCACCCTGCCCTTCTCTTCTGCCTCCTTCTTCCACTTTTAAGGTTCCTTGTGATTACATTGGGCCCATCCAGATAACCCAGGATAATATCCCTAATTAAAGTCAGCTGATTGGCAAACTTAATTCCATCTGAAACCATAATTCCTTGTTGCCACGTAAGATAACATATTCACAGGTTTTGAAGGTTAAGACATAAACATCTTTAGACAGAAAAACAAAAAACTCATGGCCAATGAGTTGATTCCAGCTCATAGCAATCCTATAGGACAGAGTAGAACTGTTCCATAGGGCTTCCAAGGCTGTAAATTTTATGAAAGCAGACTGCCACATCTTTCTCTTGCAGAGGGCCTGGTGAGTTTGAATCACTGACCTTTGGGGTAGTAGCCAAGTGCTTAACCAGTGCACCACGAGGGCTCCTTATGAACATCTTTGAGGGGCCATTATTCTGTTTACATTACTCAACTACTTTCAGAGAGATATGGGACTTGGGGCTTCACATATCCAGGTGAATAAATAGAAACTTTTTTTTTTAGAGAGCTGATGAAACTTTTGGATGGGTCAAGGGATTCAAGGATTGAGATCTTCAAGCGCTGATGCTTGGAGAGGTCAAGATATTTGGTTTATTCCATTCAGTTCTTTGTGGGGGAATCTGGGGTTAAAAAAACCAAACCAAACCAAACCCTTTGCTGTTATGTCTTCTCTCCGAAAGGGTGAGATGAGGACCAGAGTTGTAAGAGGACTGAGGCCAAGATATTTAATCTCTCAGGTTCCTCTTCTGGGAAATAGAGACATAATTTTCCCTATTCCATAGGGTTATTTTGAGTTGAAATAGGTTAATTCGTGTTAGGTGCTTAGAACAGTGCCTGGCACATCAGTGAGCACATATAAGTGGCTGTCAGTTTCATTATAATGATGAAGATGATGAAACAGTAACTTGGCCCATGTGATGCAGTAATTTTGTAGAGCTGTGGTTTTATCTCCGGTCTGGACTCTAATACCAAAGTTCAAATGTTCTCCACTGTACTCTGGATTCTTTGGAGCTGTTAAGAAAACGAGGAGGAAAAAGGATCCTGAAGAAGTTAAAATCTGTCCTGACTGGTACCTTCGGATATTTGCCCCTGATCTAAGATGTTAGATAAAAAGTGTTTATGACACATTTCTTTGTATTTCCTTAAGGAAAACACCAAAAATCTCAAAGGAACTAGAATAAAGTGGCTAAGTATCCAATCCAGCTTAAGGAGAGAAATTCATGAAAAAAGAACGATTTTGTTATACAAATCGTGGTTGGTGAAATACAGTGGAATTCATGGAGCATTGTTGGGAATTGAGAAAAGTGTGTGTGCGTGTGTGTATCTCAGCTAAGAGACTGAACTATGGCAAGGCAATATGAGAACTAACTTTGGGAGACTTTTACAAATATTCAAAGGAGGAAAACTATATGTTACAGAGTAACGCTGAGGAGATAGTGACGAAAACTTGAGCAAAAAATATTTATGAAAAAATTTGCAAAAGACTTGAATGTGTCAGCAAGAAAGAGTCATCCCCCAAAGGAAATAAATAATACAGGGATACTATATTATGGGAAGGATAGGAGGGTAGGATTCAGGACATGACAGTAGGAGAAGGTTGAATTAAAGTGAGGCCAACTTGTCCTCCAGAGAGTTTTCAAGCACTTAGTCTCAAGAATTCTTTCCTCTTCAGTAGTTACCCAAACAAGTATTGTTAATTCCTAGCTCTGAACACTGAACTCAGAACTCATTGAGTTCTTCTTAACATTCAATTCTGTAGTGTACTTTCAATATTCGTGTAGTGTATTTTTTTTTTTTAATTAATATAGTTTTTTGTAGTTCTTTGAAAATTACCATCTCCCTAGCCCTGACATCTCCCTTCTCTCTGACAAACCCATCTGTCTAAAATGCGGGTGGGAATTAGGATTGTCCAACAGGAATGTAAAAAAGAAAGATTTAATATTGAACTTCTGCCATTCAAAATAGAATTTTGCAACGAGACAATAAGATCGTATGCTTGGCTTTTTAAAAATCCTTTTTAGAAAGAGGATTTTCTAAATTATTTTAGGCCTCAGGATTTGGATTTATTCCTTAAAGATATGGAAGATAGCCCTTTTACTTATAAGTGAGTGGGAGGAAGATATGATTCAGAGAAGGGAAAAATTTGAAGCCTTCCCCTTCTAGTTGGGTGCAATTGTGGGAAAGAGAAAAGAAAGAGAGGGAAAGCAGAAGCTCAGATACCAGGGTTCTCATCTACCCACTCATTCCAACTTTTGGGCTCAACCATCTGGTGTGGAGCAGTGCCTTTTGAAAACCCAGAGAGACATGGAAAAACCAAAGAATATTTATGTTAATGGCACACTTCTCTTCACATGAGGGGCAGGCGTGGCTGCAAACCTTTGGGGAAAACTGCTTATGGGCAATTCTAACACTTCGAGGGTGGTGGCATGAAGGTGGTACCAGAAGACAGATGGTTGAGTAAAGCAGCTATCCTGATCCCCATGGCCTATACTTGGTATGCAGGAGAGCCAGACAGCTTCTATGCCCTGTACCATGGCTTCTGACACAAAGTAGCTGGAGTTAGGCCAAACTCCACCCATCTGCCCTCACTTCAGACACTAGCCCCAAGATTGGGGGTCCTCAGAGCCCCCTTGCTTCTGGCTAGCTGGCTACAAATTTGGGGATTCCTATGACTACCCTCAGGTTCGACAATTCACTAGAACTCATAACTCAGGCAAGTGCTATACTTATAATTAGAGTTTTATCATAGCGAAATGATACAAATCAGAACAACCAAAGGGAAAGACACATACGGAGAGGTCTGGGGAGGTCCCAAACACAAAGTTTCCTTGTCCTCTGCACGTGTCACCCTCCCAGGACACGGATGTGTGACAATACATGCAGTTTACTAACCAGGAAAGCTCACCTGAGCTTCAGTGTCCAGAGATTTTGGGGTTTATATTATGTAGGCATGATTGAGTGAATCACTGGCAGTGTGATTGAACTCAATCTCTAGCCGCTTTCGCCACCCCAAAGGTCAGGCTGCTATTACTGGCTCAGAGCCCAAACCCTCTAAGCACATGATTGGTCATTCTACCATGACCAGCCCCTATCCTGAGTTACTTCCTTAGCATAAACTATCTAGTGGCTTATTTTGAGTCACCGAGTTAGAATAAACTATCAAGTATGGTAGAGGTCCACCATGAACAACAGACACTTTAACACTAATACCTAAGGTCTAGAGGTTATCTCCCAGGAGCTAGGACAAACTTCAGTTGAATTTTTATTCCAAACTCTGGTTAGGAGATGTGGAGCTGCTTAGAGCTACCAGTGGACTGAAGAGCCCTGGGGTCAGGACTGAGAGGCTACAGAGCTAGGACTTTCTAAATCTGGGGCAAGTTCCTGAGAGTGCAGGCTCCAGGGATGGCAGCAGCACACATCTCAGAAGACCAGATGGGCCAGTCACTGGACCAGCAAGCAAACCAATCAGGCCAATTGGCAGCTGGAGGATATCAAAGATCAGGAAACCCTGTTTCTTTCCACCACCATGAGACCCAGAAGGGCCCCACCTATACCCAGATGCATTGGTAAAAAGGAAGGAGGGGGCAAAATATGACATCACTTATATAAAAGTTTATCACACCAATGACAACCCCAAAAGGGAGTTAAACCGTGAAAAGAGTAAATATTTAAACAGAAAGGAAACTGCCTAAATCAGAAGAAACTAAAATACTATTGTCTCTGCCTCCAGAGGTGCGGAGGCCTGTGAAGAAGATCAGGTAATATTAGAGAAGAAGAAACTACATTTTCTCTGTGCGTCTAAGTAGAGGGTGGCTCTGCTTCAGTTTGTAAAAGGGTAGTTAATTCTTTATTATATATTGCCCTGGAACCCCTAAAAGAAATCAAACATTCTGAATGAAAATGAATATTTAAAAGTTGATATTAGGGGCAGTAGCTGAATTTTCCATCTTACAAAGAAAATTTTCTAGAGAATTGCATTAATTACTCCTTTAGAACTTACAATGTGGTTTGATTTATAAAAAAAATTAAAACACTTCATGTACATTTTTGTATGAACTGTGTCTCTATTGGGTTTGTTTCATATTTGTTGGATTATAAACCCTTCAAGAGAAGAGCATGTATTTCCCTAGTGAGCACAATACTTTTTATAGTCACATGTAAATTTGGTGACTGGAGTCCAGTTTTATCCCCTAGAGATACCGTGGATATATGCTTTAAAGAAGAGCTCGACAGCATGATCCTTACAGAGTTTGTTAATTTTTCTGATTTATTTTTTGGCTCTGTATTTCAGGGCTGCAGCCTGACCCCTGTTTGTTGAGGTCACTTGTAGCTGCTGTCAGTATTTTCTCACCCCCTAACTGCCAGCCTCTGCTATTCTTTATGTAATCCTGTTTCAGCTATCCTTATTAAATGCTCCTCTTTCCTTGCTGCCTCTTATTTCTCCTTTTCTGATATTTCTCAGTTTGATGCTATTAAGTTTAGGCTTTAAGAACCTCATCTAGTTACATCAGGCCTCTGCTTTTGCCCTAGGCCTTCTGTACTTCTATGGTTTCCAGAATTTCTTGGCCATTTTGGTTACCAGCCATCCTCAAGTGTTAATTCACTTCCAGATTTGGGGCTGTTCCTGAAACCTGAGCCCGTTAGACATCCCACATGTGGAAAATGTAGACATTATAATACAAAAGAAAAAGCAATGAGGAAGACTGAACCAAAACTACTATCAGGTGAAGCTTACTTAACAGGAGGGTAAAAAAAAAAGTTAAGAAAGTGTGGTGGCACAGTGGTTAAGAGTTCAGTTGCTAAGCAAAATGCTGGCAGTTTGAATCCGCCAGCTCCTCCTTGGAAACCCTATGGAGCAGTTCTACTCTGTCTTAGAGGGTCGATATGAGTCAGAATTGACTTGACGGCAATGGGTGACTGCTAAATGGAAATAGCCATTAAATAATTTATTTCTATGTAATTGCTGTTTGGGTTGAAAATGAAGCAACCGGATTACTTGTTGTTGTTAGGTGGCGTGGAGTCAATTTGACTCATAGAGACTCAATGTGACAGAGTAGGATTGTCTCCTGGGGTTTCTAGGCTGTAATCTTCTGGGGAGCAGATGGTTCCTTTGGAGTTGCTGGGTAGGTTTGAACTGCCAACCTTTCAGTTAGCAACTGAGCTCCTTTACTGGATTACTAGAACTGTGGTATTTTAAGTGACTCTGAAAACAAGAATGTAAGTACTCCCTTTATAAAACTAAGAAAACAGAAATAAATAAGATTAAGTCTTAGAAATGGAATGTGGTTCTAGGAGAACACACTGATTAGTAAAATGCCTATAAGAATTCCTGTAACAACGAGTTCTTTGAGCTGAATGGGAGAGAGGTGCTATGCAAATGCCAGGCTATTTTTATATCCTTGATAATTAGATGCTCCAGAAAGGTCAAGTATTAACCAAAGAGAACAGAACCTTGGGAATGCAAATGTCTTCAGCCTTTAACAGGCCAGACCCACTCATTTGGAGAAAGCTCACCCTGAGTCTTTGCAGGCAAGGTAGTTAAGAAGGGTTGCATATTTTTGCCAAAATATTAATATCTTGAGTAGGTTTTAACACTTACAAACTGGTCTGAAGAAGATTTGAATCCTAATCCATAAACAACTTTCTGTTCATTCAGCAGTTTTGGGGATTGATAGGTTCAGAAAGGATAGCAAGCAGCTTAAAAATAGGGACCATGTTCTTCAAAGTGCAGTTCTCAGTTCACAAAAGCCACTCAATAAAACTGCACTGATGTGGTTTGAAAGGAATGTTATCCCCAAGTGGAAAGCTGGGCTATGAATTACAAAGAAATGTGACAACTCAGCGAATAGAATGCCATCTCACTATCTTCTTGCCTGAATTTAATATTGGAAAGAGTCCCTCTTGTACAGACTGGAATCATCTAATTCAGATATTAATTTTGAGTGACATTTCTAGGAAACAGTGGCATTAGATCCTGATGATGAACCTGTAATAAGTTCTCTTCTCAATTTCTTCTAGAAAAACCTATGAAAGGATCATTCTTAAGAAACTTTCTGAGTTTTTACAAATTACTCCTTTGGAACTTGGACTACAGCCAACCAACTACAGAGGCCACCAGTTAGTTACTAATGAGGCAGCAGAAATGGTGTCTTATCATCTCTCTCCAGCTGCTCAGGCCAAGTGTATATTCTCAACATCAACCCAATAAGTTATATTAATGTTGTGTTATAAAAACCCCTAAAAAATGCAGTGACCATCTTGGACCAAGGAGGTAGAACATATAGAAGCACAGAAACCCAGGTTTCAAAACGACGTATTTGCTTGTATTTCCCAATGCACCCCTTCTGCAAAGGGGAGTACTCACTCAGCTGAACTGTTAAAGGCAGTCAGAAAAGTCAACTGTAACCCTTAATGTGTATCCCCCTTCTGGGTGTCATAGTACCATAAACTTCATCATGAGAGGCAGTTTATTTCAGTTTGGAGTTTTTCTCTTCCCAAGTCATATAGGAAATCCAAACTTTCTATACACCCAGAACCCACCACTGAGAGATTTATTCAGAAAAAGGATCAGACACATAGATCACTGAGTACATAGTACCTGACACAGCTGGTATATTATAAGCAAAGATCTTTTGCTGTCGAGCTGATTCCAGTCATAGCGACCCTCTACGACAGAGTAGAACTGCCTCATACAGTTTTCAAGGAGCACCTCATGGATTCAAACTGCTGACCTTTTGGTTAGCAGCCATAGCTCTTAACCACCACACCAGCAGTGTTTGCAGAGTAGGCTCAAAATCTAAATTTAAAATGGACCTTTCCCTCATTTATCATCCCTCAACAGCCCATGGAATGGAATTAAAGCATAGACCTCTCTTCAACAGAATGGCTTCCAAGTCTGTCAAAAGCCACTTATCTCCATAATTATTCTATCTATGGTATTTTCTCTCCTTTGCACACTTCTATGGTTGACAAGAAGAGAAAGGGGTTAAAATGATGGAGTTTAGGCTATATTTTGGTTAATAAGTTGAACAGATTTTCAGTATCAGTCAGCTTTCACTGGGTTATGCTGTGGTAACAAACAACCCCAAAATATCAGTGGCTCACAACAAAGTTTTATGTTTTGTTCATGTTACATGATGGCTATGAAACAGCTGTGCTTTTGCTGTGTTCTGCTTGGCTCTACTCCATATGTATTTTTCATTCTGGGATCTAGGCCAAAGGAGAAGTCCCAATTTAGGACATGCTGCTCTTATGACAGAGAGAAAACAACTAAGCCAGAACCATGTGAAGACTCTAAAGGCTTCTGCTTGAATGTGGCCAAGCAGGGCTTCAGTAGGGAAGGAGTTCATCCTCCTGGGAAAGGTACTGCAGATAGCAATGGGTAGGGCTGTATTAATATAATACTTTTAGAGGGAAAGCTATAAATAAGTGCAAACAGTAATGCAATCTACAATAGTCCATCATCTTGGTCAGGGATTTTATTTTCTCTCTCTTCTGCAAGAAAAATACACTCAGTCACTCCTTCCCCACAGAGGACACTGTAAAAGTCCCATTTAGTCACTGTATCAAGCTCAAAGTCCATGAGCTCGTGACAGTAGCTATATTAGTCCTGGTAAGGCTTTCCTAGATTTGGGGTTCTATGAACTAAAAAGACAAGTTACTGCCTCCTTCTTTCCCCTTCTAACATCTATAACCCAACAAACAATAGTGGAATGGGGAAACAATAACTGCAATAGCATGCCCATTCAGGAGGGGGAAGATATGGGGGGAATCCCATTGGACAGATGATAATAGGTACCATCTACCCTAAGGGGCTGTGGTGAAGTGAGTTTCTTTATGTGGCCTTTGGCTTTGGTGCTTTGAAAACATAGCTTGAAAAGTTTTCCTGTAAGCTCTGAGGAGTTATCTTTGCCTTAGTTTTCTACCCCTGAGGGTTTCTTACTTTTCTCCAGGTTGATTGACATCCCCTGGGTAAGCTGTAAACAACTTGTGGTTTGATACTTTTTGTCTGATCCTGGGCTACAGCCTGCCCTGTAATTTGGTGTGCACCTCGCAGGGATTGGTCAATATACTATGCAAATGAAGTGACCATAGGCTGTGAAAATGAAGTTACTATAGCCTACTACGCAAATGAAGTGTCTTTGACCTACCAAGAAGGGATTGGTCAGTTAATGGCCCTGGCGGGATGGACCACACCTTGAAATTGACAAGGCATTGTGTATATATGCAGCCAACCCCACAGAGGTTTTTCAGACAGAAAGAATCAGGAAGAGAAGCAGCAGGAAGAAGCAGAAGTTAGAAAGAAGATAGAAGTAGAGATAGACAGGAGGCAGGAAACCTCCTAAAAGAGCTGTAACGCGGGTCAAGGGCTGCTACACTGAAGACAGTGAGAGACCCAGAAGGGGCCCAGTGGCAGAGTTGGTGGTGACGGAAGGCAGGGCCAAGAGGATCCTGTCCTGAGGAGGCTGAGAGGAACCTGTTCTATGGTGGATGAGAGGAGGCCTACACGACCGAGAGGAGCAGAGAGAGCTGTCCTGCAGTGAAGAGGGAAGATGTTGCCTACATGCTTCCTGATCCTGATGCTGAGTTAAACCACTTGTCATGGATTGAATTGTGTCCCCAAAAAGTATGTGTCAACTTGGCTAGGCCATGATTCCTATATTGTGTAGTTGTCCTCCATTTTGTGATCTGACGTAATTTTACTATGCATAATAAATCTTAATCTCTGCCTGTGGCTAAGGAGGCAAGATTAGGTTGCTTTAAAGAGGATTAGGGTGGGATGCAACACCCTTACTCAGGTCACAGCCCTGATGTGATGTAAGGGGAGTTTGCCTGGGGTGTGGACCTAGGGTCTCTGTGATGAGAAGCTCCTAGACCAGGGGAAGACCACTTAATTGTAAGAATGGCCTATAAATTCTGTGTGGCCATTGCAACAGATTATTGAACCCAGAAGAGAAGAAGATAGTCCCATGGGAGGCATGGGTGGCCTCAGAATTGGAGTTGGAAGGTGGAGGTATGTCTGACTTCCACCTCATGGGAATCAGCTTTGTACTGATGGTGATTCTCATCATCCCCCTTGAAGTTAGACAAGTTCTGACATTATTACTGCTGTTACTGCTAGAGGACTACAGGGGCAGTTCTACTCTGTTCTATAGGGTCACTATGAGTCAAAATCAACTTGACGGCACACAATAACAGCAACAACTCTGGAGCAGGGAATGTGAATGTTCCTTGAATAGGAACTGGTTCTAATCTCTGGAAGTAGCTTCCCAGTCCAAAGTACTTCATGGCCTTCAGCGCCACCCTCTGAGCAGTTCTTTCTTTTCCGTGATTCTCCTTGGACATATTTGAATATGGCTTTGGAAAATATGCACTCCTTGGAGGTCGCCATGAGTCAGAATCGACTCAATGGCAGTGGGTTTGGTTTTTGGTGTTGAGAGGTGTATCAGGTTTCTTTCTGCCTACCAGAGGCTGGGGGCTCAAAGATCATATTATGTTTCAGAACATCATAATCTCTTTTTACACCTTGGACAGAAAATCTGGTTTATGGTTGTTACCCCAGAGTAATTAATAATACCCCTTTCTCTCTCCAAAATGCTCTGGTTTGGTTGGCAAATTATATAATTACCTTGCTTTCATCTAGTAACTGTTTCTCAAAAATTCATCTGCTTTTTGTTCTTTTCATGTCTATTGGCTCCGCATGTCAATAACCACACATGCAGTTCTTTTTCAAGACAGTCTTTTCTCTTTTGATTAATTTGCTGGTACGTTGAACTCATCAGGCTTCAGTAAGGGATCTATGTCTTTATTTGCTTTTCCTTGAGTCATTTTATTCATTTTGAAATGATATATTGGGGCCAACTCAATTCGGTCTTAGATCTTTGCACCAAGACTGAGGCTTAACTGGCCTTTTGTCTAAAAACCTCAGTTTTAACTTTTACCAGTTGGATTTAAGAAATAATTGCACTTCCTAGCCCTGCAATTCCCAGAATTTCTGGGTTTTTTATGTCTCCTTTGATGTTGCTTGCAAACCAGCCATTTCTTTCTTGAGCTCGTCTCTTTCTTACAGTGTCTAGTCAAAGCAGCCAATGGCTACCAACTCCCACTAGCAACATTCTGTTTTCTCTAAAGTCACAAGTTCAGTAGAAACATTATCTGCCTACCAAGTTATTGCAGCAACAGTTTCACCAAATATTTTGTCAATAAAAATGCCAACTTCTAATTCTAGTTTCCTTGACACTCACTGCCTGGCTCTAAAGTCAATATCTCATATCTTGTTTTGTTGTTCTGTCATTATTATTATAGCAGCACCTTACTTCTTGGTACCATATCTGTATCAGTCAGCTTTTTTTAGATTATGTTGTAGTACAAACAACTACCATATTTTAGTGCCTTTCTTTAAGAAAGGTTTAACTGCCACTCTTGTTACATGTTGCCAGTGACATGCCAGCTACACTGCTTGGCTCTCCTCCCATGTCTTCTTGTCTAGTATCCAGGCAGCCCTAATAAGGAACACAAATATGAATGAACCCAGTTGGAACCTGTGTACAGTCTACCCTGGCCTTGGAGGGCAGTAAATATTCAGGCTATCCCAGATTTCTGTTATTGTGATAGAAAGAATAGAACTGTTAAACTTCTGCTCAGATGTGGTATGTGTCCCACTGAACATATTTCACACAGGTCACATGATCAATGTCACGTGGCCAATCCGTGTTGGGTAGGAAGTATTCTCTTCCCCATAAAGGCACTGCAGTCACATGGGAATGGAAGGGCATTGACTTCCAAGGAGGAAAGCAGATAATTGGGAACAATAATACAATCTCCCACATCTCCGTCATGAAAAGCTCGATAAAATACAAATTGGGGATCCTAACACTTTCTTTGTTAAAGCACAAAGGGATGATGCGTAAAGTAGGGCTGTTATGAACTGGAGTAAACAATGCACGGCTCATTGAGAAAAGTCCCATCAATTGTACATACAGTTCTAAAGAAAAAAAAAAGAGCTCATACATTGTTTAAGAAAGTAAGTACAGAAACCTATGATTTTACATGCATTATAAAAGTTAAAATAAAATGGAAAATCCCTCTGATCATACAGGAAGGAAGGTACATAGAGCCAAGACTCAAAAGGGAGAATTTGCGATTGAAGGTCCAGTAAACATTGAATATGTAGCTGCATTCGTTAAGATAAAGTTCACCTTTATGTGGCAAAAGCAAAGTAAGGGGCTTTAGAAGACAGAAATTCACTTCTCTTTCATGTATTCAACATCTCAGGAAAGCAGTTCAGGACTGGCATGGTGATTAGGGACCCAGGATATTTTTATTTTGCCTTTGTATCTTCAACATGCGGATTTCACTTCAGGATCCAAGATGGCTACTTGAGCTCCAGTTATCAAGAACAAGAAAGGGCAGAAGAAAAGGCATGCTCCCTCACTTTATGAACACCTCCTAGAAGTCACATGTAACATTTCTTTACATTCTCTTGACTAGAACTCAGTTACTCGGCTACAGCCAGCAAGCCTGTGAAATACATCCAGCTAAAAATCCAGGATGAAATTACCAAGAAGTGAAAAATGAATAATGGGAATATCTAGCAGTTCCTACCAATGTAGCCAAGTGGGAAAATAGAAAATACAATTTAAAATTCCAAATCATTTAAAATTACGAGGTCTTTGGTTGATTTTTTTGGTTTATAATCTGGTTCTCCTATATTGATGACAGTCCAAAAATTTTGGGTTCAAGCCCACAATTAGAACTTCACTAGAATTGCCCCAGGTACCTACAATATGGACTTGGAATGCTAGATTGTTCCCTCTGGTGGGAAGCAACACAGCTTACATTACATTTGGTAACATCTGAAGCCACTGTCAGGGATAGACTGAACACTTACTGACTTCCCAGATCAAGGTGGACAGAACACAATTCAAGCAGGGCCCACTCATAATTTTGTCAACATCAAATTTTTGCCTAGTGCTAGCCTGCTCTCCTTCCGATCCTGTCATTAGCTATACTTCTACTCTTTGCTCTACTAGGACTTTAAATATCTGCATAAAGAGCTCACACTCTAATTAATAAATAAACCAAACCAAACCTAACCTGTTGCCGTCGAGTTGATTCCAACTTACAGTGACCCTATATGACAAAGTAGAACTGCCACACAGGGTTTTCAAGAAGCAGCTAGTGAATTTGAACTGCTGACCTTTTGGTTAGCAGCTGAACTTTCAACCACCGCACCACCAGGGCTCCATCTGTACATAACTATTCTTTAAGTAAATGGATGAGCTACCTAGACATAAATCTTTCACCTTCACAATTATATTTTGAAAGATTCCAGCAGGACCAACGCTTGGAAAGCTCGGAATCTCCTTATGATTTGTGCTGATGCTACGGTTACTGTTATGTGTGTTCTGGACCCAGGCAAATGGCCCAGAAGCTTGACTTTCATTAATTTTAATTGAAAATTAGGAAGAAATTCCAAGAAAAAATAAATTTTTTGTTCTAAATTTAACCTCTTTATGTTCACTGCCTGCTACAAATATTTTCCTATTCTTCATTAGAGAACCAAACTCATTGCTTACATTACCCAGACTTTCCATGGACCCTTTTTGCTCTGTATCTCAGTATTTTACCAACTTTTTGGGACAAAAGACTAATAAAAATTTCTTAAACACAACTTTATGAAACAGCAAGTAATAGCCACTATAGAAATATAATGCAAAGGGACCATCATGCATTTGTGTGATATTTGGACTTATTAAAAGATTTTCTCTTTCAATGTGTAGAGAGTTAATGGGATTTAATGGATATCTTTAAATGCATATGAGTCAGATCTCAGGAAAATGAAATCAATTTTAAATTTATATCATCCCTTTCATGTTTATGTGGGAAAATTGCAAACAATAATGTAGAGAGAGCAAAAAGAACCTTATAATTTGTATTTCTTATGCTATTTTTTTGTTGTTTTTTTTTATTAACTTTTATTGAGCTTCAAGTGAACGTTTACAAATCAAGTCAGACTGTCACATGTAAGTTAATATACATCTTACTCCTTACTCCCACTTGCTCTCCCCCTAATGAGTCAGCCCTTCCAGTCTCTCCTTTCGTGAAAACTTTGGCAGCCTCCAACTCTCTCTATCCTCCCATCCCCCCTCCAGACAGGAGATGCCAACACAGTCTCAAGTGTCCATCTGATATAATTAGCTCACTCTTCATCAGCATCTCTCTCCCACCCACTGTCCAGTCCCTTTCATGTCTGATGAATTGTCTTCGGGGATGGTTCCCGTCCTGTGCCAACAGAAGGTTTGGGGACCATGACCGCCAGGATTCCTCTAGTCACATCCACACCATTAAAAATTAAGTATGGTCTTTTTATGAGAATTTGGGCTCTGCATCCCACTGATCTCATGCTCCCTCAGGGGTTCTCTATTTAATAATAAACAGTCTACTCTCCAAACTGGCATTAAACTGAGAACCATAGGACAATATTGTCTGCATTCTTGGGATCATTTTGAGAGGGTGTTTACTTTTTTCCTATTTCTCACACAGAATTGATCCTCTCTGGATAAGTCTCACCACATCATTAAGTATTACACCTATTATGTTTGATTCTATTAACCTTTAGGATTATAAAAAGAACTACATTTATAACTTGGTACTCCAAAAATATTCTGGCCCAGCTTCCAATGTTATATGAAGGACATTAAGAGCTACTTCTGCTTGAAAAAGCTGAACCTTCCATTCTCTGTCAGGACTGAATCATAGCAAGGAATTGAGCAACGAGCAGGATACAGAAAACAAACTTCTCTCCAGCTTCTTCTGATCCATGTCTATTAAGCTTCATTCTGCTTCTTGAAGTAAATTTTGTAATGACTTTTTTTCCCTAGAACTTCAGACCCAAAAACCCATTGCCATCGAGTCAATTCTGACTCATAGCTACCCCATAGGACAGAGTAGAGCTGCCCCATAGAGTTTCCAAGGAGCAACTGGTGGATTCAAACTGTAGACCTTTTGGTTAGCAGACCAATGCTTAACCCCTGCACCACCAGGGCCCAGATAACTCTGTAATTATATTTTAGTACAAAATATGTCATAAATCAAGGCAAATTGGGTATTATTTGTCACATGTCTCCCTTTTCATTTGTGTGTCTTCTTTCTTTCTTTAGCTGACTTTAAATTGCCAAATTTTTGTCTAGATGCTAAGATGTTGCTTAGCTATATCTGTTTTGGAAAAACAATTTAGTGTATTACAATCCAAAGTGAAATTTCACACACACACACATATGCACATGAACAATTTTAAAGTCATAGAACTAGAAGGGTCTTGAGATACCATTTCATCCAAAACCCTAATTGTTCAGGTTAAGAAACTTAAACACAGAAACTACAAGTGGTTTTTCCAAACCAACCATACCTGGTGGCAGAACCAGGTTTCAGAAATAGGTCTTGGACTCCCAATTTTTTTTTCCTTTCTACTATTACTTATAATCAATTTTTACCATTACTTGTACATACTATAGAATATCTGTCTGAATTAGAGAGCCCTTTAAAATGTTCACATCAATCTAAATTACCAGAGGTGAAGTATGGATTGGTGGGTAGATACTCCTTCTCAACTTACACAGACACAGAGTATATGTTTTTAAATTTAATCGAAGTTTTGGAAATTTAATGAAAGCAAGGTAGGTACAAAGAGCAAGAAGAGGAGTATGTCTTGCTGTCACTTTTCCATGGCTCCTTGCTTCCCTAACCACTGGGGAGGAGACATAGTTGCTGGGGACTCCCTAAGCACAGGTAGGATAGTGTCAGAGTTGAGAACATAAATGATCCTTTTGTATCCTTGCCAGAGGATGTAAAAAGGGACGGGGCCTATGTATGTTTGAATAACAGCCTTTGCAGCTTTCCAGGGTTCCAGTAAATTGTTCCCCTGACAGTCAACCCACTGACTCTCAAACTGAGCTTGTACCTAGGTGTTCTTGAAAACTCTACTTCCAGTTTTCTCATGTGTCGGAAACACTGTGGGCCATCCTTTGGCTCTGGTTCAATTCCTACTTATTTACATGCTTTTGATACTGAATTTGGTCTGAGGACCACAATAATAAATCCAAATTCCTCAAGTATGTAAGGAGCACCGTAAGAAGCCAGGGACAAACTCGTAAGTTATTCACCATACATGTTTTTAGCTGGTAGTCTTTAAGATGTAAAAGAAGGAAAAATATATTTTTCATGATCTTTTAGCATATGCATTATGTTGCAAATTTAAATGCCTTCTACATATTTTACCAATTACAAACAAGTTGTATGTGTATATGCTATGCACATATGGGCTATTTCCACCACTTGTCTGTTGGTTTGTTGTACTGTGGTGGCTTGCATGTCACTGTGATGCTGGAAACTATGCCACCAGTATTTCAAATACCAGCAGAACCACCCCTGGTGGACAAGTTTCAGTGGCACTTCTAGATTATGAGAGGCTAGGAAGGAGGACCTGGTGATCTATTCTAATAAAAATTGGAATATCAATCGAGATATTTCAATGAACAGATACAATGCTGGAAGTGCTCATTCATCTATGCCAAGAAATTTGGAAAACAGCTACCTGGCCAGATGACTGGAAGAGATCCATATTTTTGCTCATTTCAAAGAAAGGTGATCCAACAGAATGCGGAAATTATTGAACAATATTAATATCACATCCAAGGAAAATTTTGCTGAAGGTATTTAAAAAATGGTTGCAGCAGTACACCTACAGGGAACTACTAGAGATTCAAGCCAAAATCAGAAGAGCACATGGAACAAGGGATATCATTACTGATGTCAGATGGATCTTGGCTGAAAGCAGAGTATGCCAGAAAGATGTTTACCTGTGTTTTATTGTCTATGCAAAAGCATTTGACTGTGTGGATCATAACAAATTATGGATAACATTCCGACAAATGGTAATTCCGAAACACTTAATCGTGCTCATGCAGAACCTGTACATAGATCAAGAGGCAGTTGTTCGGACAGAACAAGGGGATACTGAGTGGTTTAAAGTCAGGAAAGGTGTGCGTCAGGGTTGTATTATTTCACCATACCTATTCAATCTGTATGTTGAGCAAATAATCCAAGAAGCTGGACTATATGAAGAAGAACGCAGCATCAGGATTGAAGGAAGAATAATTAACAACCTGCGTTATGCAGATGACACAACCTTTCTTGCTGAAAGTGCAAAGGACTTGAAGTACTTACTAATGAAGATCAA
This sequence comes from Loxodonta africana, assembly GCF_030014295.1. Lineage (NCBI taxonomy): Eukaryota > Metazoa > Chordata > Mammalia > Proboscidea > Elephantidae > Loxodonta > Loxodonta africana. The sequence continues at coordinate 167,483,108 of NC_087345.1, read as the reverse complement.
AGACCACAGCCTTCAGTATGGATTGCACCTCAACATAAAGAAAATGAAAATCCTCACAACTGGACCAATGAGCAACATCATGATAAATGGAGAAAAGATTGAAGTTGTCAAGGATTTCATTTTACTTGGATCCACAATCAATAGCCATGGAAGCAGCAGTCAAGAAATCAAAAGACACATCGCATTGGGTAAATCTGCTGCAAAGGACCTCTTTAAAGTGTTGAAAAGCAAAGATGTCACTTTGAAGACTAAGGTGCGCCCGACCCAAGCTATGGTATTTTCAAATGCATCGTATGCATGTGAAAGCTGGACAATGAATAAGAAAGACCGAAGAAATATTGATGCCTTTGAATTGTGCTGTTGGTGAAGAATATTGAATATACCATGGACTGCCAAAAGAACGAACAAAATCTGTCTTAGAAGAAGTACAACCAGAATGCTCCTTAGAAGCAAGGATGGCAAGACTGCGTCTTATATACTTTGGACATGTTGCCAGGAAGGATCAGTCCCTGGAGAGGGACATCATGCTTGGCAAAGTACAGGGTCAGCAGAAGAGAGGAAGGCCCTCAATGAGGTGGATTGATATGGTGACTGCAACAATGAGCTCAAACATAACAACAATTGTAAGGATGGCGCAGGACTGGGCAGTGTTTCGTTCTGTTGTGCATGGGGTCACTATGAGTCAAAACTGACTCGATGGCACCTAACAAAAACAATTCAATCTGTATGAGCAAATAATCCAAGAAGCTGGACTATATGAAGGACAAGGCATCAGGATTGGAGGAAGACTCATTAATAATCTGTGATACGCAGATGACACAACCTTGCTTGCTCAAAGTGACAAGGACTTGAAGCACTCACTGATGAAGATCAAAGACTACATCCTTCAGTATAGATTGCACCTCAACATAAAACAAAAATCTTCACAACTGGATCAATAAGCAACATCATGAAAAATGGAGAAAATAATGAAGTTGTCAAGGATTTCATTTTACTTGGATCTATAATCAATACCCATGGAATGCTGCAGTCAAGAAATCAAACGACATACTGCACTGGGTAAATCTGCTGCCAAAGATCTCCTTAAAGTGTTAAAAAGCAAATATGTCACTTTGAGGACTAAAGTTCACGTGACCCAAACTGTACTATTTTCGATTACCTCAGATGCATATGAAAGCTAGATAATCAATAAGGAAGACCGAAGAAGAATTTATGCCTTTGAATTTTGGTGTTGGTGAAGAATATTAAATTCACCAAGGGCTGCCAGAAGAACAAACAAATCTGTCTTGGAAGAAGTACAGTCAGAGTGCTCCTTAGAAGCAAGGATGGTGAGACTTCATCTCAGGTACTTTGGCCATGTGATCAGGAAGGACCAGTCCTTGGAGAAGCACATCTCATTTGTAAAGTAGAGGGCCAGTGAAAAAGAGAAGACCCTCAACAAGATGAATGGACACAGTGTCTGCAACAATGGGCTCACATAACAATTGTGAGGATGGCATGGAACCAGGCAGTGTTTTTTTCTGTTGTATGTAGGGTCGCTATGAGTCAGAACCTACCCGATGGCACCTAATAACAACAACAAATGAATATTTACATAGTTATATGCATGCATGTTATGGCTATTTCTGTATAACATGAAACATAAGGGTAAGAAATTCTTAAGTCAGTCAAATATCCAAGTAGTTTGTCCAAACTAAATATCTCATTTCTCACACACATCTGAAATCCTATCATCAGAATTTACTTCTAGGTGGGTGTTTTATACAGACCCAGAGTGCTTTATTATTCAGAAAGAGTGAAAAACAAACAAACAAAACACTACAAGCAAGTTCCTACAGCATAATTAAAACTTCCTTACCTTTAATGACATATGGAAATATTTTCTGTAGCTCTAATAAACTGAGCCATGATCTGAACCTCAGGCTCTTCCTTCCTTTTGGTGACAAATAAACACTTATAATGCTGGAGAGTTACGGTTAACACAAAACCAAAAAAAACTAAGCCTGTGGCTGTCAAGTGGATTCTGACTCATGGTGACCTCATATATTACAAAGTAGAACTGAGCTCCATTAGGTTTTCTTGGCTGTAATCTTTACAAAAGCCAATAACCAGGCCTTTCTTCTGCACTGCCTCTGTGTGGGTTTGAATTGCCAACCCTTCAGTTAATAAAAAAAAACAAGTTGTGCACAAACCATTTGCACCACAATATAGCTCAGACATAATCTGTGAATTTTCCAGGAATTTCCAAGATTTTCATTGGGACCAGTTAGTATCCAACATTTTAGAAATTCTGCAGCAAGTTTTCATCCAACTTACTTCTCAAATTCTTTTTCTTCAAGTATATTTCAGAAAATAATCAATAATTTAAAATTTTCAATATATTCATTGAGCTCAGGGCAAAGTACTCTGCCTGAGATAGGGGGGTATATAGATGAATAAAACAAATCCTTGCCTTCAAACCAGAAAAAACCCCAAGCCCCTTACCATCGAGTCAATTCTAACTCATGACATATGGAACCGTCCCACAAGGTTTCCAAGGCTGTGATCTTTACAGGAGCAGACTGCCACATCGTTCTCCTGTGAGCTACTGGTGGGTTTGAACAGCCTGCCTTTCTGTTAGTAGCTGAGCACTTTAGCCACTGCACCACCAGGGCTCCTCCCTTTCCTTCAAGGAGCTGGTGATTTAGCAAATGATTCAGAGGAGCGGGCAACTAAATCTACTGCCAGGCAATGCAGTAACAGACTTAAGCGAAATCCCACGGGAAGCATAGGAGAGAAATTCATTCTGACTTAGGGTTTTAAGAAAGGCTTCCTAAAAGGAATGGGCATTTGTGCTGCTCCTCAAATAGGGTAAACAAGGTTGCCCAGAATAGTCCCAGTTTACGGGGTTATACAGGCATGATCATTAATCCTGCACTTTTACTCTCAAAATTTTTCTGCTTTAGGTAATAAAACATATTCATTTATTGAAGCATAAATAAGATGCTGACAGGCTAAAAAAAAAAAAACTGGTCGTTGAATTGATTCTGACTCATAGCAACTCTGTAGGATAGAATAGAACTGCTTCATAGGGTTTCCGAAGCTGACTGCCACATCTTTCTCCCCTGAAGCAGCTGGGGAGTTTGAACTACCGACCTTTAGGTTAGCAGCCAAGCACTTGACCACTTAGCCACCAGGGCTCCTTTTGTTGACAGGGAGAGGCATGGATAAAAATTTCAGCTGGGCCAAATAGCATGACAAAAGACATTGAAGAATAAAACCACATAGTAGGTTTGCAGAAAGACTGCTTAAAATCAGCCTCCTGTGTGCAGAAAAGTGGGCATTTTTTTTTTTCATTTTTTATTGCTGCTTGAAGTGAAATGGGAGTATATTCTGTAAGAACTGTCAGAAAACTTCTATTTGCATATTTGGTTCTTATTTTTCTTTCTAGGAATGTGACTACTGTGTAGCATAGGCTTTTTCCTATATTTATCCCTCTTTTTCCATTTTCATTTGATCAAAGAGTTTTATTTCTGGAAAAGTGCTATTTTCACATCACAGGGAAAGAGAAGGGAAATTAAAAACCAATTCATACATTTCATTATCTGCCTTCTAACCAGTTGACAATGAATTAGAACGTAAAATGTGCTCAAAGTTTGCCCTTCTAAGCTCTAGGAAATAAATGTTTAAACAGAAAATAACCAAAATTGGAAAGCTATTATTTCTGTTCTTAAAACTATTCTGGGAAAAGGGTGAAACATATCGAATTAATAAAGAAAATCTTAACCACCTGCATTGTTTTAGAACAAGGGACTCATATTATTATGTTTTTGTGATAGTCTATTTTCCTGACAGGATTATTTCTCCTAGGTATTTTTTAAACAGGAAGATTCTAAATTTAGAACAATGAAACTGACTAGCTCTATGCATATATATGAAAAAATAATACAGACATCAACTAAGCAATCCCAACAATAACTAAAAAGAGTGCATCTTCCTTACCTCATAAGAAGGCACAATAGACTTGATGTTTAGGAGCTGTTAATCACTGAACACTTCCCTGTAAGCCTTTAGGATCATTCAAAGCGGCACTTATACCACTGATTCTATGTACGAATGCCAAGAGTATATAGGATATGGACCATACAATGGTTTTAAGAGATGGGAGAGGGCAATCACTATGAGCCATTTTGAGTTGCTTGGCTGCTAACCAAAAGGTTGGAGGTTCGAGTCCACTTAGAGGCACCTCAGAAGAAAGGCTGGTGGTCTACTTCCAAAAAATCAGTCATTGAAAACCCTAAGAAGCACACACACTCTGACACACATGTGGCGGTCATGATTTGGAATCAACTCAATGACAACTGGTTTTCTTTATGAGCCATCTAAAGGAAAGATGAGCACATAGATAAGGTATGGATCTACCTCCCTCTGCCCCTGGCCACACCTGCCTCCCTCTTGGCAGCAGCTTCAGGGAGTTGCCACTTCCCAACATGAATTTAAGCCTATACTGCAGCAAGCTCAGTTTAGTACCAAGATTTCCCACAGCATGAACCAGGTATGCTAACACAGCTTTTCTCAAGAGCAGATGATGTGAGGTCTACAGGCCTTCAGGGAAGGCTTTTACAATTTGGAGATTAGCCAAAATGTCAACAAATTTAGAAGGAACGTTTGTATTTGACGTAGATATCTAATTGCTCTGATTTTTCTTACTTCAAATGAGTATAACAAAACAATAAACCCCCTTGAAGATGCTATTTTGATGAAATCACCAATCATTGTTTTCCTCACCTCCTTAGGCCCTCGTCTTCTCTTGACTCTTGCACTAGTTTTCTCACTAGTCTAGCTGCCTCTAGTCTCTTCCCACTCCAGTTCATTTCTGGGCTGCTCCCAAAATGATCCTCGTAATATATAGCCTGATTATCCCACTGTTTAGAAATCTTTAGCGAGTACCCCAATCTGCAGGATAAAGCTGTAGATAACCTGAAGCACGGCACGTACAGCTGTACGCAATTACCTTTCCCGCCTTATACCCTTTCCCCTCTACCTGACACCCTTGCAGAATTTCAGCCTGGTGAATGTGAACTCTGTATTAAGCCTTCCCTGACTCTGTGACTTAGTCACGATCTCCTGTGTATTATTACGACTGGATACTTTTATGGGTCTAAGTGTCGTTGGAGGTCTTTTTCATTTTGCTCATCCTTGTGTTCTCACTGCTTAACAGGATTGCCTGGTATATGTGCTGAATAAATAAAGAAATATGGTATCTGAATTAGTTCTCATTTGGGAAGAGTTTTCTTAGATCAGAATCAATAGTGCTGGTAGGTTTTGTTGTCCTCAGATGATTACCTGTATGATTGAGGTCACATTTGTCTGATTACATATTCCTGTAGACAGGCAAGATGGCTATGAATGTGTGTAAGTGTACCAAAGCCACAGATCTATATGGGATTCATCCTTTCAAAGGCGAATAGATGAACACACAAATCACCACCAATCACTTTCATATAAATATGCTTTATTGCAGAGAAGTTATAATTATTTACATGCTGCAACACATCACAACGAATTTACCAAATATTTCATGGTGGGATGCTGTAGGTTTCAGATAATAGGTTTAGAAGAACCACAGATTAAGTGAAGAGACAGCTTTATTGGCTCTACATCTCTCAGTTGCTAAATGCTAGAAGTCAAAAGGCAGTGTTTTTCAGTCCTACCTGTCATCACTTGCATGCAGAAACCTAGGAAGCAAATACAAGAGAACGGTCGAGTTTCAAATCCATATTGCCACCAAAGTTTACAATGGGTTGAGTTATAATTCATGTCTTAAAGCATTTAATTCTTGCATAAAATATACAGGTCTATTAAGATTGGTATAAATCTACTTATTTATAAACCCTGGCTTAAAAACAAGGACAGGATGCAGCCTGCACATGCACTGAGAAGGACAACCTAGCAAGTGTTTGTGACCTTAATATTGGTTATTCACTTTTTTTCCCTTTGAATTGGGTAAAATAACCTCAATAGATTAGAACTTCTCTTGGTGATGAGTAATGGCAAGGAAACTCTAGGAAAGACCCTAGGCACTCGCACTAATCTAGGCTGGTGGAGGATAATCTATGGACTGAGGAATGTCACTAAGGTATAATTTGGCAAGTCTTCTTGAAGCCACATCTCTAGTAGGATCATCCTGAAGTGCAATAAAAAGTCACTGATGCTTGACTGCTTATTTCTCAAAAAGTGAATCAAGTGCTAACAGATCTCAGAAATAAAAGAAGCAATTAGGTGAGTCTAGAAGCTCTAACCCCAATTAACAGACCTTAAAATAATATCCCAGGGTCTTCAAGTAGATAGGTCTTGATTGATAAGGAAGGGAAGTTGTTTGCTGTTGTGTGCTATTGAGTTGATTCTGGCTCATAATGACCCTATAGGACAGAGTAGAACTGCCCCATAGGGTTTCCTAGGCTGAACTCTTTATGGAGCAGATCACCAGGTCTTTTCTTCCATGGGGTGGCTGGTGGGTTCGAACCACTGACCTTTCTGTCAGCAGCTGAGTGCTAACCATTGCACCACCAGGGCTTCTTAGGAACGGGAGAAACAAAGAAATGAAGGATACACACACACACACACACACACACACACACAAAGAATTTCTCTCTTCAAACCTACCCCACCAACCTGAGTAATGCGCAAAGCAAGCAAATGAGTGAAGATTTATGCACAGCTTTGCGAAACAACGAAGCACTCAGTCACTCCTGAATAAAAACTGCTGTGAAAAGTTTAATGACGAGGATTAAGAATTCCTCATTTTTACCTTCCACTGAGAATAATATTCTCTAAGAACAGCCCCGCATCCACCTTCTGATTACCTTTACCCATCTTTTATCCTCTTCGCAGGTTCTTCTTGCCCTTCGTGAAATTTGGGCTGGAAATGTCCTGGTTAAATAAGCAGTTGGTACTTCAGTGTGCAGTGTGAGAGGAAGGGAAGTCTGGGTCCTACTTGAAATAAAATGAGAATGAGCTTTGGAATAGCATCTCATTGCATGATGGCATCAATAGGACCAAGTCAGCAATTTAGGATTTTCATGCCAAGTAATCAGTGTGGAATGCAATGAATTTTGTAGACTATGCTCTGGGTGCTGTTTGGCTTGCAGATAAACATTACATTTTTACTTCTGAGCCAAGTGGCTCACAATGGCAGTCTGTGGGATTTTCAGGTTTTCCAGTGCTTGGGAGAATGAGGAGCCCATACCATTTTATGGGCTTTAAATAAATCAGGTTACAAATCTCTTTGGGATATGAGCCCAGCAAGTTCTAGCCCTAGCTGAAGCAATGAATAAGAGCTTATGAGAATAAATAGTTTCAGGTAATTTAAAATAGTATATATTCTGTATGCATAATAAAATATATATCCGTACAATGATCTCAATGCTACCATAATTTTTCTCTTTAAAAAAATAATCCCTTGAAAGTGCAATTGGGAGCTACCTTTCTGGCTTTGTTACGAAAGGCAAATTCCCCGGCTCTGTTGTACTGCTGTAATTCTCCTATCATTCCTAGAGTCTTCTCTTTCTAATGGAAATAATAATCGACGGTAGATTTTTCTCGCTCTTAGCTGCTTCTTCAGGAAATGCTGCTAAGCATGAAATACTGAAAGAGTTAGAAGGGACAATTAATTGGAATGAAGGTGTTATCTACCTCTGACTTTTAACAAACAATGAAAAGTTGTCCTTAACTTAATGAGACGCATGACTAAGTAGGACCGCTTGATCTCCAGTATTGATAGAGCTTCTGAGACCTAACAAGAAGCGCAGAAACAAGTAACTTACCTTCTATAAAAAAAACCCTGACTGAGACAGTATAACAAACCATGATGTGAAATAATAAAAGCCAAATCCAAGTTCACGATATATAAACCACAGCCAAAACAAAAAGATTTTATCATAACAGTTATGGCTTTCCAAGCCAGAGAAAGCTTATGTACTTCAAAAAACCAACTAAAGTTGACAGCAGGTATTTTTTGTAAGTTGCAATAACAATTGAGTAGCTGCAGATTGCATAAACATGTTGTGTCACATAATATCAAAGTTATTTGCAAAAATTATACAATTTGGAATGCTTGAATATGAGACACAACAACGTACTGAAACATACATTTATAAGAAAATGAGAGCAATCATTGATATAAAAGGTATTTTTTGGATGCATTAAGTTAGCAGTGCTATCAGGGTTAAATAGGTAAAGTAAGAAGTTCTTTTTAGTTAGCTACTCAGAATTTGTCACACACGTCTCTACTTTTCCCTCCATTGCTAAGACTCACACCTCTTCTGTGTCTTCTAGCTTGCCTTGCTTAGGATCTTCAAAGTCCCGTGAGTAAACATCCATCAGGGGCAAACATTGAGGGCTATTTCCCTTGGACATGCTGATGTGCAAATATTTGCCTACTGTTAGCAGGGAAATGTCCGGTCTTGGCCAAAGTCTGACTTTTCCATGGTGATGGTCATTGCTCCTGCCCTCTAGGCTTCTTCCCTCCCATGCCTTTGACCTCATCTTATGTCCCTTGATTGACAAGTACTCTCCGGGAATTTTTGATCCAGAAGTGTTTCATATAGAATTCAAAGTTTCCTCCTTCTTCTCTTTTTGGTTGGCTTACACTTTAAAAGTCTCCCAGACCTCTTATTTCCGAGGCCCTGCTATTTTATTTGCACTTAAAGCGGAAGAGGCGGGTAAAGCTACACTTCTTTCAGCATTTGGTTGATCTGGGGTCTCAAACTCCCAAGGACACACCTCAGCTCGAGCTATTAAAGGCTGTGGAAAGTTATTACTTGAGTTATAGGGGCCAGGCACATTTTCCTTCAAGGAAGATGTCTTTTTTTCCTGGTCTCCTAGTTGGTTGAGATTTTCACGCTCGACTTTTGATGCTACAACTTTGGAGGGCAGTTCTTCATACTGCCCAGTACACACATTGGCTGCGTGATGCTGACTGGTATTCTCAGCCTTAGGTCTCCCTGGGAGAACCCGAGTCTTGGGAATCAAATGCTTCTCATCTTCAAAAAGAGATTGGCCTTGGCTCTCCCAAGGGCACACCTCCGCCTTATCTGTGTTCTTCTGACTGGACTGCTGACACGCTTCAGCTGCCTTAGGCTTCTGACGAGATTTCTCCTTTAAGGAAGAAGTTGGGTTTTTCTCCATTTCAGAAGCTGCAATAGATACATGTTTTTGAACTTTTGATTCTGAAGGCACTGGATCAGGGGTCATGTCATAAATCTCCCAAGGGCACACTTCCCCTATGTCAAAATTGTCCTTCATCCGTGTGGTACCTGGGCTCATGTCAGGATTGGCAGTGGGAGCACTGACCCTCTGTTGTTTCATAATTCCAGATTTCTGAGGTTTTCTTGGCTCCTCCGAGTGATTTGAGTTTGGGGTGGCAGAATCTTTAGTCTCAGTGTTATCTGAATTTGAATATTTTCTGTTTGTCTCTTTATCTTTTGGCAGAGGTTTCTGGGATTTAACACGTTCTTCCACACCTGACGTTTGGGTTTTCCCAGCTAATCCAAGAGTCTTCTCCTTGGCACTTGCTATGACACTGAGAGACTTTTGTAACATAGATGTTCTTGGGTGCCCAGGCTTCTTCTCTGAACTGAGATTGTGAGCACTTGCTGACTTACACACCAAAGGCACTGACTCTGTAGACTCAGACTCACTGTTTTCTTTAAGATTTTGTGTTAGTTTTTTACTCGACAGAGACTCTAGTGTGGAATTTTCTGTAGGCTCCTCTTCTTGACTTTCTGTCGGTAAGCTATTGGAATCTTCTGTTTGTTCTCTTACATGATCGTAAGTGCTGTGGGATTTCTTTAGTGAGAAGACTCGGTTTTTCAGGGACTCCTCCTTGGGTTTCCCAGAGTTACATGAAGACTCTTGTGGGTTCTTCCTAACGAGGGCAGTGCTTTGGGCTGTGCTGTGGTCTGTGACTTCCTTGTCCTCTTTGGAACACTGCCTGCTGACAGTCTCTGGAATCTCAGTAATTCGTCTCATGATCGACCGTCCTAAGCCCTTCTTAGAGCACCGCTTTTTCTGAAGGTGGGGATTATTTGTGATCATCTTCTTCCTTTTGTATATTTCCAGTTGGGCATAGAGTTTCTTCAGCTCATCCTGTCAGAACAAGAGCAAATTCAAAGAGGTACAGATTTAGCATTTCAGCTAGATAATGTTACTAAATGTTATTTGAATGCAGTAAGCTTGAACTCTGTAGGGAATTGCCCTACAGATTTTCCCAACATTTGTAGTCAACTTTCTCTTCATTCCTACTTTCTGATTATTTTGTGTTTTGTTTCACATGGAGCTTGAACTTTAGGACATGAACTCATGCATTCTATCTTTGCTTCACGGATCAAGCACTTTGAACTTGCAAGTTACCTGGACCGTACTGAACCTGGACCATAACAAAACACAGCATGTCCATCTACAGATGAGCTCTATATTTAAACAATATTGTAAGCATCATATAGCCATTGAAAAAGTCACAACTGAAATTATATTAGGTTAAGGGACAATAGACAATCAGATACTAAAAGCACGTTCTTCCTCAAGATGCTGATCTATCACCGCAGATTATTTTAAATAATCTGCGCTCTCTGCTAAGAGATCTACCTTACCTTTCCATCAGCAAGATGTCATAAACATGTCTTATGGAACATGTATAATCATTTAACCATTATTACTGCCAACAAGTCAGTCAAGACTATTGAAGTTGGCCAGGCTACTGTTAAGAGGTGAAATAGCCCGTACATCCTAATTTATACCATGAGTATATATTTTAGAACTGGAGTAACAGTATTTGGTATCTTCAGTTCATACGCAAACACACATTTTCTCTCTAACACACACATACACACACACACCAACTCACATATGTTTGCATGTATAAATGGACTCAATCTGACATAAAAGAGAGGGGATACTGGCGTTACCCGAATGTCCTCTGGATCTAGGCTGTGCTCACTCCAGGCTGAGTTGATACTGCTGTTCAGGTAGGATCCAGATCGGCCCATGTCTAGCTCATCTTCATAGGCTTCTGTAGCAATATCATCTCGTGGGTTATTGCTTGAATGTGAAAACTGCAATAGATATTCAATATGAGCTGTAGGCATTAACCCATTGTAAAACATAGCACGGTAATTTTCTAAGAGTTATAATGTTAATTTCATTTCTTCACTCAGATAAATCCATTCACTAAATTCTTTACAAAAGATTTGAAAAAAGTATTTGTGTTTTGTTTTCCATGTTAAATGCTATAACCATTAGTAAGGCAGTATTAGCACTTGGTCCCCTCTCTGACTCCTATTTTCACCTTTGTCTTTTCTCCAGGCTCCCAGTGTTAAGTTACATTTATTCCTCTTCCATGATACATTTGCATTTTTTAAATGGAAAAAAAAAAGTAGAAGAACCCAAATAAATGTTCTCTTTAAGAGTAGCAATCTAGACCCACTGGAAGATGGGTGGGAAAGTTTTTTTGAATGGTGGGGTCTATCTGGTGTTGAAGCCCTGGTGGCACAGCAGGTAAGAGATATGGCAAGCTACATACAGCTGCTAACCAAAAGGTTGGCAGTTTGAATCCACCAGCTGCTCCTTGGAAACCCTATGGGGTAGTTCTACTCTGTCCTATGGGGTTTCTATGAGTTGGATCGACTCAGTAGCCACAGGTATCTGGTGTTAGTCATTTCACTTCACCTAGGTAAGGATGTATTTCATCCATGAGCACAATTGGCCCTAATCACAGGAATGTGACTTTCAGTCTATTCTACATAGGCCAGCCGACAGGAGATTTGAATACCAGGCTCAGTTCTGCTGACAGTGAGATCTTAAAGAAGTCAGAGAACCTCTCTGAAGCACAGATCTTCTCAGCCTAAAGAGCTTGAGGTTAAATGGCATCTAAGTTTAAAACTCAGATTCACTGAAATTTCAGAATTTATCCTTAAAAAAGCTCATCATTATTCTTAAGTTCTTCCTTCATGACATTTTGAAATATTTTGACTATTTTCATTTGGTCTTTTAACATTTTTCAGTCTCAGGTACTCTTGCTACCTCTATTCTTTTTTTTTAAGTGGAGAAGTCAGGAAGAGTGAATTAGATAAATGAAGGCTAGCAGGAAGGAAAATCAAAACAATCCAGCCACTTGGATAACCTGTAAGCTGAGTAACTGCCCTATAAAAATTGAGAGAATAGGTTAGAGAACATGGATTCTCTTCTCCTAGCTTATCATCAGGTCAGGTTCCTAAAAAAAATGAACATATCACTTTCTTATAGTAAAACCAAAAAACCCGTTGCTGTTGAATCAATTCTGACTCATAGTGACCCCACAGGACAGAGTAGAACGGCCCCACAGGGTTTCCAAGGAGCAGCTAGTAGGTTCGAACTGCTGACCTTTTGGTCAGCAGACAAGCTCTTAACCACTGGGCCACCAGGGTTCCTTCTGATAATAAAGAGATATCTTACTGTAAATTTTTGTTAAAATATTCAGCTAGCCTGGTGAACATGAATATGAGATAACATGTGAAATGGCAATTCTCTATTTAAGCAATAATGAATGTTTTGAATTGAGGCTGAGAAATCCAAAGAAGCTGATAAATCTTTGCTTCCCTCATCTACTTAAATTTGTGGACTTAGGCGTGTCATGAATTTAGGCCATAAAGATGAATACAGCAGAGTCCCTGCTCTCCAAACTCTCACACGCTACTCTTTAAACCACCCTGGAGGTTATTTATAAGAATGAAATTGCTTTTCTTGAGCAAAGTCTTGGATAATCACGAGTTTCAGGAACAGTTATTTGTCAGATATTGTCCATTTCCTACTTTATTTTTTGTTAACACTTATCTCTATCTAAAATGCTATTTTAAATATGTATTTTGTTTATTTATGTTCTCCTCCCCACCATAATATAAGCACCATGAGAACATAGATTTTTATGTGCTTGTTACTCTTATTCCAGGATGTTGAACAGTGCTTAACATAGGTCCTCGATAATACTTAAATTTTTAAAAACTGAGGTATAATTCACATACCATGAAATTCATCACTTTAAAATGTACAATTTGGTGTTTTTTAGCATATTCACAAGGTTGTGCAACCAACACCACTATCTAACCCCAGAGTATTTTCATCATCACCAGTAAAACTTTATATTCGTTAGTAGGCACTCCCCATGCCCCTTTCTCCTTTCCCCTGGTAACCACTGATCCACCTTCTGTCTCTATAGAGTTGCCAATTCTGGACATTTCACATACATGGAACCCTACAATATGTGGTCTTTTGTGTCTGTCTTCTTTAATTTGGCATAATGTTTTCAAGGTTCATTCATGTTGCAGCAAGTATTAGCAATTCATTCCTTTTCCTGGCTGAACAATGTATGGATTTAAGACATTTTATTTATACATTCATCAGTTGATAGACATTTGGGTTGTTTCCACTTTTGGGCTATGAGTGTTTGTGTAAAAGTTTTTGCTCGAATATATTTTTCAGTTTTCTTGCAAGTGCAATAGTATTTATTGAACGAATAAACACTCTGAGTGTAAATCCATCTAATAAATGTGTAACTATATTAAACAAAGTATTAATATTATTAAGATAAACTTCAATAACAGACTAATTGGTGAAAATTGAAAATGGTGGCTAGCTGATATACTATACTTCAAGTAGGGAAGAAAACAGGTATTTTGCTCTGTTTATAACCATTTGGCTTTTTCTTTCTTTTTTTTTAATTGTGCTTTAGATGAAGGTTTACAGAGCAAATTAGTTTCTCATTAAGAAATTAATACACATATTGTCTTATGACACTGGTTGCCAGCCCCATGATGTGTCAACACTCTCCCCTTCTCGACCTTGGGTTCCCCATTTTCAGCTTTCCTGTCCTCTCCTGCCTTCTCATTCCTGCCCCTGGGCTAATGTGCCCATTTAGTCTTGTTTTGTTTTATAGACCTAAGTTTTGGGTGAAGGATGAAACTCAGGAGTGACTTCAGTACTGAGTTAAAAGGGTATCCAGGGGTCATACTCTTGTAGTCTGCAGTCTCTGTCAGACTAGTAAGTCTTTTTTTTTGAGTTAGAATTTTGTTCTACATTTTTCTCCATCTCTGTCCAGGACCCTCTATTGTAATCTCACTTGGCTTTTTAATCAGGCTGAATCTCAATGTTTTGGTTAACTGTGAGAGTTGAAGTAAGACAAAAAATCAAAATTCTGGTTTCAGCTGTGCTACTGATATATTTATTTTGTGGCAATGATAAAGACAGATAATGCTCTAACATTTATTTCTTTATCTGCAAATGGGGAAATAACAATAATGCTGTAATCTGTATAATACATTTTCGTTTTCAAAACTCCTTTTATCATTTCAGTCCAAGCAATCTTATATATATATGTTTATTATATCTATAACTCTTATATATGTAATTTATGTAATATACATAAGTCAAACAGTCATATATACTACTAGATTATTGCTATCATGTCACAAAAAAAAAGGAAATTGAAATTATGAAAGATAATGTATCACGCAGCTAGTTAGTGGTAGAGTAGGAGTCAGAATCTCTCCACTATACAATGTTGCCTAGATCAGTCATTGTCAGAATCTATCATTATTTAGTGAGATTCTTCTCTTAACAATAGTATAGTTATTTCTAGTCACATAAAAGCTCTCTGAATGTTTAAAAACACGAGACTTTTCTGAATGTGAATCTAAACAAAAGGATTTTTAGAATAGGATAATTGCTTTAAAAACGATGTTATACCTTGAACCTGTAATAATTAATACATAACTAGACACTAAAATAATTGAAAAAGGACTGAAACAAACAGATGATGGGTTTTGCACAAGTCAAGGCACTTAAAAATTATGTAAAACATTTAATAAATCCAAAAAGAAAACAGTCTCCTGAGAGAGCTTTAAACAGTCTATAGTGTCAAGCAAATTTCCATACCTCCCTTTGTCTATATTGACAGATACTTTTTAAAGGAGAAATATCTCCTGCTCGTTTCATATATCTGTCTCGTGAGAGAAAGGCAGTGTTAGAAGAATACCTTTGGAATCAAAAGCAACCCGATGGTGACTGTCACAGTCAAATGGGTATGTGCAAAATGCAGCATCAACATCCAGTCAGACTGAAGTCTTGAGGCAAGAACAAATCTGAAATGAGAATCCATCGAGTTAGCAATCTATCAAAGATTTCTGCTTAAAACACTAGGATACTCCACAACTCTTTCCCTCAGTGTATTTGGAAAAAAAAAAAAAAGAAATTGTATTGCTGTTTCTACAACATATGTTTTTATCATAGAAGAACGAGGGTCTAAGAAAATCTAACTGGGTGCATAAGTTATGAACACTTTCTTATTTGTTATTTTACATTATTAATAAGAAACACAGCATATACCTACAGAATGGGCTAAATATTTTCTAAGATTGTTTTGTAAGTAATTTGAATCTGCAAAGCAAAAGCAATGAACAAATGTGATTTCAAGGAAAAAGTAGGTTATAAACTGGTGGTTTCAGGAAAACGGGCTATAAAACACATCCAAATGACTCTTGACTCTGATATTCTCTAGTTAAAGTCATCTAAAGTGTTTTTTTTTTTAAAGTGTTAGTTAGAACTAAGACAACAAGAGTGGGTAATTATCTGCCTTTCTGAATGATCTCAGGGGCTTAAGTGGTAAACTATATAATGAATTAAGTGAGTAGACCAATGGCTTATAAAACACATCTTTCATAACAGACATTTTAGCAGTTCTGAAGCATCAAATATGTTTTACGATAATTTAAAATGTAATGTTTAAAATCTGATCTTACTAAGGAATTTATAAAGTTGTGATCCAGGGTGGTCCAGAGGAAACATGGGTATGGGAGAGATTCCATACTGATGCCTACTATAGTAATTTTGGAATATTTCTGCAAACCATTGGGTGCATATATAAACTAAAAAACAAAAAACAAAAAACTAAAGCTCTGGTTTAAAGGACTCCTCCTTATGGAGAAATCAGGGGTTGCTTTTCTAAAGGTCTTTTTTTTTTTTTTAATCACGCTCTTCTCTTATTTTTTTCCATCCATTATTTATCCATGAAAGCTAAATATGAGATTTTACTACAGTTTCTGGAATTAGAGAATTAGAATTTTGTTTCAATGATTTATATCATCAAATACAAAAAGTTAGCATTTATGAAAATGCTCATGACATCATAATAATAAAGCAAACATGGATGGCTAACAAGAGAAGAAACGATTTTTTTGTATCTGTATAATACCATAATTCATGACAAATTTACCAATAGGAATTTTTCACAAATTATGTTATTGATAAACCCTGGTGGCGTAGTGGTTAAGTGCTACAGCTGCTAACCAAAGGGTTGGCAGTTCAAATCCACCAGGTGCTCCTTGGAAACTCTATGGGGCAGTTTTACCCTGTCCTCTAGGGTCACTATGAGTTGGAATCGACTCGATGGCACTGGGTTTAGTTTGGTTGGTATGTTATTGATATTTAAAGCAGACATTTCATCAAGATTTCATCTCTACCTGCCTCACCCCTCACCCCATGAACACGAAGCTAAAACAGAAGCTCAAGAGTTATCCAAAATGAAGAGTTATCTCCCGGGTGTCTGGAGAGGTAAATAAAATAAACATATAATACAGGGTTGTTGAGTCGGAATCAACTCCACTGTAATGGGTTTGTTTTTTTAATAATATACATAAGAGTGCAGGACCTTCATGATAGTTCACACAGAATTAAAAAGGATTTTCTGGATTTCTGTCTTCTCTAACTATCTTGTGAGAAAAGTGGCCCTTATACACCTGTTTTGAACATGACTGAATATTGACTTGGTTCAGGGCTGAGGTACTTTTGACACAGTCTGCTTGCTGGATTGATAAGCTTGTTTCTTTCTTTTTTAAGCATTGTAACAGGATCATTACACTCAGTAACAAGTCACACAGGGTTTCTGATACAATCTCAATTGTCTGGGGCTCATTGCCAGTACCAGAGCAGAGAGTTGCATCAAAGTGAATGGGTTTACATTTTAAAAGCATCCTCATGGGCTGGAAATTCCTATCTGAAATGCCAATACAAGTGAACTTTAAACCTGCATGTCAATATCTGGAAGGAAGAAAGGTTACGTATATTTTAAATTAAAAAAGGGAAATCTTCCAAAATATAACTTAAAGTATGTTAATACCAATTATCTGTCAATTAATCAAGTTTTAATCATTGCCAGGCTTTTTAGGTTGCAATTCTGACTAGAAATGTCTTACAAAAAATTGGTTTTTGCAGTAGTTTTAAAGCTTCATTTTAAAAGAGAATTTCAACTTTTTAAAAATAGGTCGAAAAGCCAGGAGCATAAAAGTATTTTTTTTTCCTCTCTTTTTTTAAATTGTGCTTTAAGAAAAAGTTTACAATTCAAGTCAGTTATTCAAACAAAAACTTATACACACATTGTTATGTGACCCCAGTTGCTCTCCCTGTAATGTGACAGCACACTCCTCCTCTCCACCCTGTATTTCTGGTGTCTGTTCAACCAGCCCCTGTCCCCCTCTGCCTGCTCATCTCGCCTCCAGACAGGAGCTGCCCACGTAGTCTCATGTGTCTACTTAGCCAAGAAGCACACTCCTCACCAGTAGTCCAGTCTAATCTTTGTCTGAAGAGTTGGCTTCCAGAATGGTTTTAGTTTTGGGCTAACAGAGAGTCTGAGGGCCGTGTCCTCTAGGGTCCCTCTAGCCTCAGTCAGGCCATTAAGTCTGGTCTTTTTACTAGAAGTTGAGTTCTGCACCCCACTTTTCTCCTGCTCCATCAGGGATTCTCTGTTGTGTTTCCTGTCAGGGCAGTCAGTGGGGGTAGCCAGGCACCATCTAGTTCTTCCAGTCTCAGGCTGATGGAGTCTCTGGTTTATGTGGCCCTTTCTGTCTTTTGGGGTCTTATTTTCCTTGTGTCTTTGGTGTTCTTCATTCTCCTTTGCTCCAGGTGGGTTGAGACCAATTGATGCATCTTAGATGGCCACTTGATAGCTTTTAAAACCCCAGATGCCACTCACCAAAGTGGGATGCAGAACATTTTCTAAATATACTTTGTTATGCCAATTGACCTAGATATCCCCTGACACCATCGTCCCCTGCTACTCTGTCCCCTTGAAGTGTTTGGTTGTATTCAGAAAACTTCTTAGCTTTTGGTTTAGGCCAGTTTTGCTGACTTCCCTGTATTGTGTGTTGACCTTCCCTTCACCTAAAATAATTCTTGTCTACTATTTAATTAGTGAATACTCCTCTCCCTCCCTTTCCACCCTTGTATCCATCAAAGAATGTTTTCTTCTGTGTTTAAACCTTTTCTCGAGTGCTTATAATAGTGGCCTCATACAATATTTGTCCTTTTATGATTAATTTCACTCAGCATAATGCCTTCCAGATTCATCCATGTTATGAGATGTTTCACGAATTCATAATTGTTCTTTATCATTGTGCAGTATTCCATTGTGTGAATATACCATAATTTGATTATCCATTCATCCGTTGATGGGCACCTTGGTAGTTTCCATAATTTTGCTATTGTAAACAGTGCTGCAATGAGCATGTTGTTGTTGTTGTTAGGTGCCATCGAGTTGGTTCCGACTCACAGTGACCCTATGCACAACAGAATGAAACACTGCCCGGTCCTGAGCCATTCTTACAGTCGTTGTTATGCTTGAGCTCATTGTTGCAGCCACTGTGTCAATCCACCTCATCGAGTGTCTTCCTCTTTTCCGCTGACCCTGCACTTTGCCAAGCATGATATCCTTCTGCAGGGACTGATCCCTCCTGACAACATGTCCAAAGTATGTAAGATGGAGTCTCGCCATCCTTGCTTCTAAGGAGAATTCTGGCTGTACTTCTTCTAAGACAGATTTGTTCGTTCTTTTGGCAGTCCATGGTATATTCAATATTCTTCACCAACACCACCATTCAAAGGTGTCAATTCTTCTTCGGTCTTCCTTACTCATTGTCCAGCTTTCACATGCATATGACGCGATTGAAAATACCCCACAGGTCTGTCAGTTTGTCGTACTGTGGGGGCTTGTGTGTTGCTGTGATGCTGGAAGCTATGCCACCGGTATTCAGATACCAGGAGGGTCACCCATGGAGGACAGGTTTCAGCTGAGCTTCCAGACTAAGACAGGCTAGGAAGAAGGACCCAGCAGTCTACTTCTGAAAAGCATTAGCCAGTAAAAACCTTATGAATAGCAATGAGCATAGGTGTGCACATATCCATTGGTGTGAGGGCTTTTATTTCTCTAGGATATATTCCAAGGAGTGGGATTGTTGGATCCTATGGTACTTCTATTTCCAGCTTTTTAAGGAAGTGCAAAATCAATTTCCAAAGTGGTTGTACCATTTTACGTTCCCACCAAAAGTGTATAAGTGTTCCAGCCTCTCCACAACCTCTCCAACATTTATTATTTTGTGTTTTTTTGGATTAATGCCAGCCTTGTTGGGGAGAGACGGTATCTCATTGTAGTTGTGCTCTGCATTTCTATAACGGCTAATTATCATGAGCATTTCCACGTGTATCTGTTAGCCGTCTGAATGTCTTCTTTGGTGAAGTGTCTGTTCATATCCTTTGCCCATTTTTTAATTGGGTTATTTGTCTTTTTGTAGTTGAGGTTTTGCAGTATCTTATTTTGTATACTGTTTATGCCATGTATTAGAACTTTTAGCATTGTCCCTATTTTTTCTTACATGACCTTTATCATTTTAGATTTAGGTCTTTGATCCATTTTGAGTAAGGTTTTGTGCACGGTGTGAGGTATGGGTCTTGCAACATTTTTTTGTAGATGGATATTCAGTTATGCCAGCACCATTTGTTAAAGAGACTGTCTTTTCCCCAATTAATGGACTTCGGGCATTTGTTGACTATCAGCTGCTTATAAGTGGATGAATTTACGTCTGGATTCTAAATTCTGTTCAATTAGTCTATGTATCTGTTGTTGTACTAGTACCAGGCTGTTTTGACTACCATGGCAGTATAATAGGTTCTAAAATCAGGTAGTCTGAGGCCTCCCACTTTGCTCTTCTTTTTCAGTAATGCTTTACTTATCCAGGGGCTCTTTCCCTTCCATATGAAGGTGATTTGTTTCTCCATCTCATTAAAAAATGCCATTGGAATTTGGACCAGGATTGCATTGTATCTATAGATTGCTTTGGGTAGAATACACATTTTCACAATGCTGAGTCTTCCTATTCATGAGCAAGGTATGTTCTTCCACTTATGTAGTTCTCTTTTGGTTTGTTGCAGTAATGTTTTGTAGTTTTCTTTATATAGGTCTTTTATGTCTCTGGTTAGATTTATTTCTAAGTATTTTTTCTTCTTGGGGTCTACTGTAAATGGCACTGATTCGGTGATTTCCTCTTTGATGTTCTCTGTGTTGGTGTAGAAGAATCCAATTGATTTCTGTATGTTTATCTTGTATCCTGACACTCTGCTGAACTCTTCTATTACTTCCAGTAGTTTTCGTGTAGATTCTTTAGGGTTTTCTGTATATAAGATCATCTCATTTGCAAATAGAGATACTTTTGCTTCTTCCTTGCCAATTTGGATGCCCCTTATTTCTTTATCTAGCCTAATTGCTCTGGTGAGGACCTCCAGCACAGCGCTGAATAAGAGTGGTGATAAAGGGAATCCTTGTCTGGTTCCTCTTCTCAAGGAGAATGCTTTCCGACTCTCTCCATTTAGGATGATGTTGGCTGTTGGCTTTGTATAAATGCCTTTTATTATGTTGAGGAATTTTCCTTCTATTCCTATTTTGCTGAGAGTTTTTATCTTGAATGGGCGTTGGGCTTTTTCAAATGCCTTTTCTGCATCAATTGATAAGATCATGCAGTTCTTGTCTTTTGTTTCATTTATGTGATGGATTACATTGATTGTTTTTCTAATGTTAAACCATTCTTGCATACCTGGTACGAATCCCACTTGGTCACGGTGAATTTTTTTTTGGATATGTTGTTGAATTCTACTAGCTAGAATTTTGTTGAGGATTTTTGCGTCTAAGTTCATGACGGATATTAACCTGTAATTTTTTTTGTGTGTGTGGTGTCTTTACCAGGTTTTGGTATCAGGGATATGCTGGCTTCATAGAATGAGTTTGGGACTATTCCATCCTTTTCTATGCTCTGAAATATCTTTAGTAGTAGTGGCGTTAACTCCTCTCTGAAAGTTTGGAAGAATTCTCCAGTGAAGCCAACAGGGCCAGGGCTTTTTTTTTTTTTTTTTGAGTTTTTTTTCAATCTCTTCTTTTGTTATGGGTGTATTTGGTTACTCTACCTCTGTTTTTATTAGTTTAGGTAGGTAGCGTGTTTCTAGAAATTTATCCATTTCTTCTAGGTTTTTGAATTTGTTAGAGTACAATTTTCCATAGTAGTCTGATACGATTCTTCTAATTTCAGTTGCATCTGCTGTGATATCGCCCTTCTCATTTCTTATTTGGGTTATTTGCTTCCTCTTCTTTTGTCAGTTTGACCAGTGGTTTATTGATTTTGTTGATCTTTTCAAAGAACCAGCTTTTGGTCTTATTCACTCTTTCAGTTGTTTTTCTGTTCTCTCATTTAATTCTGTTCTAATTTTTATTATTGCTTTCTTCTTGTGCCTGAGGGCTTCTTTTGCTGCTCTCTTTCTCTTTGTTCAAGTTGTAGGGATAATTCTTTGATCTTGGCCCTTTCTTCTTTTTGGATGTGTGCATTTATTGCTGTAAATTGACCCCTGAGCACTGCTTTTGATGTGTCCCAAAGGTTTTGGTAAGAAGCATTTTCATTCTCATTTGATTCTATGAATTTCTTTATTCCGTCCTCAACTTCTTCTAAAACCCAGTAGTTTTTGAGCAAGGTGTTGTTCAGTTTCCATGTGCTTGATTTTTTTCCCTTGCTTTTTCTGTTATTAATGTCTATTTTTATGGTTCTATGGTCAGAAAAGATGCTTTGTAATATTTCAATGTTTTGGATCCTATTAAGGCTTGCTTTGTGGCTTAATATGTAGTGTATTCTGGAGAATGTTCCATGTGCACTGGAAAAGATAGTGTACTAGGCTGCTGTTAGGGTGCAGTGTTCTGTATATGTCTATGAGGTCAAGTTGGTTGATTGTGGCGTTTAGATCTTCCATGTCTTTATTGAGCTTCTTTCTGGATGTTCTGTCCTGCACTGAAAGTGGTGTGTTAAAGTCGCCCACTATCATTGTGGAGCTGTCTATTTCTCTTTTCAATGCTGTTATAGTTTGTTTCATGTATTTTGGAGCCTTGTCATTGGGTGGGTAAATATTTATTATGGTTATATCCTCCTGATATCTTGGCCCTTTAGTCATTATATAGTGTTCTTCCTTATTCTTTGCAGTGGATTAAAAGTTTATTTTGTCAGAAATTAATACTGCCACTCCTACTCTTTTTTGATACTTGTTTGCTTGATATATTTTTTTCATCCTTTGAGTTTTAATATGTTTGTGTCTTTAAGTCTAAGGTGTGTCCTTGTAGGCAGCATATAGAGTGATTGTGTTTTTCTATCCATTCTACCACTCTCTATTGGTACATTTTGTCCATTTACATTCAGCTTAATTATTGATACGTATGAGCTTTTATGAGCTTTAGTGGTGTCATTTTGATGTCTTTTTTTTTGCATTGTTGACAGCTTCTTTTTCCAGTTAATTTTCTGTGCTGAGTCATTTTTCTTTATATATTTTCTTTCCTTTTTTTTTTTTTTATTGTTGTTGCTTTTGTATTTGCTGAGTCTTTATGTTTTTCTTGTTTTTAATTTTGATGTGTAGAATCTTTTGTTTCCTTTGTGGTTACCTTGATATTTACTTCTATTTTTCTAAGTTTAAGCCAATCTTTTATTTCTTTACATCACCTTGAGTTACTCTCCATATGAAAGGTCTATGACTACACTTTTTAGTCTCTCTTTTTTGTTTTAATGTTGTCATATTTTACATAACAATGTCTCTCTTCTCCTGTTTTGAGAGTTCTAGCTGTGGTTTATTTTTGTGATTTCCCAATCTGGGTTTATATCTGGTTGTTCTGTCCTGTGTTCTAGTCTTGGGTTGTTATCTGATGTTATTGATTTTCTAACCAGTAAACTCCCTTTAGTATTTCTTGTAATTTTGGTTTGGCTTTTGCAAGTTTCTTAAACTTCTCTTTATCTAGAAATGTCCTAATTTCACCTTCACATTTGAGAGACAGTTTTGCAGAATATATAATTCTTGGCTGGCAATTGTTTTCCTTCAAGGCTTTATATATGTCATACCATTGCCTTCTTGCTTGCATGGTTTCTGCTGAGTAGTCTGAGTTTAGTCTTACTGACTCTCCCTTGTAGGTGACTTTTCATTTATCCTTAGCTGCTCTTAAAATTCTCTATCTTTGGTTTTGGCAAGTTTGATTATAATATGTCTTGGTGACTTTCTTTTGGGATCTGCCTTGTGCACAGTTTGATAAGCCTCTTGGATAGATATCTTCTCATCTTTCAGGATATCAGGGAAGTTTTCTGATAACAAATCTTCAACAATTCTCTCCGTATTTTCTGTTATCCCTCCCTGTTCTGGTACTCCAGTAACTCCTATGTGATTTCTCTTGATAGAGTCCCACATAATTCTTAGCATTTCTTCATTTTTTTAAAGCCTTTTTTCTGATTTTTCCTCAAATATGTTGGTGTCAAGTGCTTTATCTTCAATATGACTAATTCTAATTGCCTCAATTCTGCTCCTATGACTTTCTGTTGAGTTGTCTAATTCTGAAATTTTATTGGTAATCTTTTGGATTTCTGTTTGCTGTCTCTCTGTGCAGCCTATTAAATTTGTCATTATGCTCTTCTCTAATCTTCCTAAGTTCCTCTAATGCTTTGTCTGTGTGCAGCTTGGCTTGTTCTGTATTTTGCCTGATCTCTTTCCTGATCTCTTGAAGAGTTCTGTATATTAATCTTTTGTATTCTACCTCTAGTAATTCCAGGAAATTCTCTTAATCCAGAAGATTTCTTGATTCTTTGTTTTGGGAGCTTGCTGAATCCATCATGGTCTGCCTCTTTATGCGATTTGATATTGACTGTTGTCTCCAAGCCATCAATAACTTATTGTATTTATTTATTTTATGCTTGCTTACTGTGTTCTAGGTTCTTGTTTTGTTTTGTTTTGTTTTGATATGCCCAAATAGGCTGTTCAAGTGAGGTAGTTTGTTAGAGCTGCTACTAGGTATATGAGCTCAGGAGTCTGTTTACTTTTCTTATATGGATTCACCTTAGGTGTCCAGGTAGTAGGTCACCAAGTCTGTGGTGCAGCCTCTCATGTACAGTCTTAGAGGAGCAGATGTGATTGGTACAGGCACAGGTATCTGGTTGCAGTAGGGGGTCACGCACTGAGCAAGGCAGGGGCCTGACAACCACCTCTGAGAGTGTGTGAGGAAAGTATGTCCTTGTTCCCTACAGCATGTAGGTGGGTGGGTTTTGCAACCAGACTATGGGCACCCAATGCTGTTGGCTCTAAGGACTGGGAGGCACCACTTCTCCTTGGGCCCCTGTCACAGGTTGCCAGTTGGTATGGGTGGAGCTGCCAGTCCTCAGGCCCCTGATGTGCATAGGTGGGGATCCTGGTTAATAGGCAGAGCGATATCAAATGTCTCTTCAAACCTGCCTCTCTGCCATATACCTGAAATAGCTGAAGTTAGACTTCAGGTGTATACTCTGTTGTACTGTGCTAATGAGAGTCTAGGCTGTTGAAATGGGCCCACACAGGACTATGCAGGTGTGAAAGGCATTCCAAGTCTGTGGACCCACTATGCCTGTGCCTAGGCAAAGGAGCTGTTTCTGCCCTGAGTTCCTGGCTTAGGGGAGGTGGCAGATTATTTTTTCCCTGTTTGTTAATTTGTTCCTTCTTCAAGGCCATGAGAATGGTTCAGGGCACATGACAGATCTTACCCCTGGCCCAGGGAAAGAAGCTGTCACTGAAGCTGACTCAGGACTGGTGCAGAGAGGAGTCAGGCAAATGGGAGCTTTTTCCCAAAGCAGTGTTTTTTGCTCCACGTGGTAACTGCTCTGCATGGTAAATTAGATGCAAGTATTTATCTTTTGCTGATTGCATGCTGCTTTTTGCCGACTCTGGAGGCGTGAATGGACTCTCCACTGCTCGGTCTCTCTCAATGTGGAAAACGTGTCCTGAATACCACTGCTATTCTCACCGCGATTGCACCAGCAGATCCAGCCTCTGGGGTCAGGTCTCGCTGCTTCTGAACTGTCTATCCCTCCCCCTGCCACTGAGTCCAATTCCTTAGCTCTGCCTTTGGTGTTCAGGGCTCCTGGATTATCATATATAATTGATTCACCTGTGCTTTTGAGTCTTTTTTTGTAAGAGGGACCACAAGAAGCATCTGACTACTCTGCCGTCTTGGCCCTGTGTTTGAGCATAAAAATATTTGAAAATTGTGGTTAAAAATAAAGCAAACCTTTTTAAACTCTTGCTCTTTCCTAAAGGTTTGTTTTATGCTTAGCACTAAAAATAAATGAAGGATTAGAACAGATTGGGCAAAATGCCTGCTGCATTGTTCAGCCTTCTAGACTTAATACTCTGATGTTACTTTATTTATCTCATATCTGACAATGTGGTAAGAATAAAGATAATTCCATATGAATTATGTAGTCACAGTTTATTTATAACTATTGACTTGATAACAACAGGACATTTTGGTTTGGTGTATATATACATGTAGAGGGTCTGTGGAAGAGAAAAAGACCCTCGACACGATGGATTGACACAATGGTTGCAATGATGGGCTCAAGCATAGCAAGGATTGTGAGGATGGCACAGGACTGGGAAGTGTTTCATTCTGTTGTACATAGGGTTGCTTTGAGTGGGAACCAACTCAATGGCACCTAAAACAACAACATGTGTATATGTATACACACACACACACACACACAAATACATACATACAGGTAGTTCCTGACTTATGTTGTATTTGAGTTACAATGAACCATACTTATGATCACTCTTTTTTTGTACGTTTTATCACTAGTAATATGTACTACATATAATGTTGCATCATGTAATTTGCTGATGTCACCACATCTATATTTATATATGTTTCCAACCCAAAGACAAAGATTGTATTTATAAAGATAATGATCATAAAAGGCAATAATAATGAATAATAATATATATGAACATATATGCCATATTTGATAGAGAATACCTATGCTGTTAGAAGTCTTATTTACTGTTATTTATTCTGAGTAAAAAATTACAAAGATGGATTCAGTTTATTATATTATGGCTTCTTTTTTCTTAAAAAAACTAAAAAAAATTATTGCAACCATGACATATATGAGTTCAGTCTATGTGATAAATAAGTAATTGTGTATACTTGACTTCCTGTTGCCTATTACTTGTTCCATATTCATCCCCCAAAATAGTGTTTTACAAATTTAATGTGTTAACTATAATTTCATTCCATGTTTTTTTATGGCTGTACAAATTAAATTTCCAAGAGAGACTAGCTAATATATACTATGAGTCTTTGATGACAATATGCCACAATCTGATCCAATCTGGTTAACATAGAAAGATAGTTCAAATTTGGAACTTTTTCTTCAGGCGTATTTAGGTTTGCCCAAGGATATACCAAAGCCTCTCAAAGTTAGTTAGTCTTTCTGTGTCATGCTGTTACCACTGGAGTCCTCTCTATCTGAAACAAATAAGGGTCCACACAGTTGTTTGAAGGAAAATTGATTATGTATGTTATGTCTACTCAATACCAAATCTACTAGGTACAACATTAACACGATCTGAGCTTGTGTCTACATGAACTCAGCTCATAGTTCCTATGATTCTTTAGGCTGGGGTGATGAGTTGTTTGAGATTCTGTGGTAAAGGCTTAAAGCAAACTAAGAAAGCTGTTTTCAGTCAGTATTTACCACATGTCTCCTATGACTTTGGTCATTACTAAAGGAGTATTTTCTGAAGTGTGGCTGCTGTTGTCAGATGTCAAGGGAGGATTGTGGGGGATTCTGTGGTCAACTAAATTTGGGAAATGCTGGCTAAACAGATTTAAAGAGGTTTCCTTACAGCAGAACTTCTCAGCATGCTACTTTGCATTGTGAGGCTCCAAAAAGGGTGCTATAAAATGCAATGTGTCATAGATATACACACTTGCATTTCAAAACATCTAAAAATGATATACTAATATCTTGTTGTTAGGTACTGTTGAGTTGGTTCTGGTCATAGCAACCCCGTGTATAACAGAATGAAACATTGCCAGTACCTGCACCATCCTTGCAATTGCTGTTCTGCTTGAGCACACTGTTGTAGCCACTGTGTCAATCCATTTTGTTGAGGTTCTTCCTCTTAGCTGTTGACCCTCTACTTAACCAAGCATGATGTCCTTCTTCAGGGACTGGTCCTTCCTGATAACATGTCCAAGGTACGTGAGATGTAGTCTCACCATCCTCACTTCTAAGGAGCATTCCGGCTGTACTTCTTCCAAAACAGATGAGTTCATTCTTCTGGCAGCCTGTGGAATATTCAGTATTCTTTATGGACACCATAATTCAAAGGCATCAATTCTTCTTCCTTATTCATTGTCCAGTTTTCCCATGCATATGTGGCAATTGAAAATACCATGGCTTGAATCAGACACACCTTAGTCCTCAAAGTGATATCTTTGCTTTTTAACACTTTCAAGAGGTCTTTTGCAGCAGATTTACTCAAAGAAATGCATCATTTGATTTCTTGACTGCTGCTTCCATGGGTGTTGTTTGTGGATCCATGTAAAAGGAAATCCTTGACAACTTCAATATTTTCTCTGTTTATCATGAGGTTGCTTACTGGTCCAGTTGTGAGGATTTTTATTTTCTTTATGTCAAGGTGTAATCCATACTGAAGGCTGTAGTCTTTGATCTTCTTCAGTAAGTGCTTCAAGTCCTCTTCACTTTCAGCAAGCAAGGTTGTGTCATCTGCATAACGCAGGTTGTTAATGAGTCTTTTTCCAATCCTGATCCCAAATTCTTCATCTAGTCCAGCTTCTCAGATTATTTGCTCAGCATACAGATTGAATAAGTACGGTGAAAGAATACAATGCTGACACACACTTTCCTTAACTTTAAACCATACAGCATCCCCTTATTCTATTTGAACAACTGCCTCTTGGTTTATATATAGTTCCTCATGAGCACAATTAAGTGTTCTGGAATTCCCGTTCTTCACAATGTTAGCCATAATTTGTTATGATCCACATAGTCAAATGCCTTTGCATAGTCAATAAAACACAGCTAAACATCTTTCTGGTACTCTCTGCTTTCAGCCAGGATCCATCTGACATCAGCAATGATATCCCTGGTTCCACAGCCTCTTCTGAATCCAGCTTGAACTTCTGGCACTTCCCTGTTGTTGTACTGCTGCAACCACTTTTGAATGATCTTAAGCAAATTTGTACTTGTATGTGATATTAATTATGTTATTCAATAATTTCTGCATTCTACTGGATCACCTTTCTTTGGAATGGATACAAATACAGATCTCTTTCAGTTGGTTGGCCAGGTAGCTATCTTCTAAATTTCTTGGCATAGATGAGTGAGCTCTTCCAGGGCTGCATCCATTTGTTGAAACATCTTAACTGGTATTCCGTCAATTCCTGGGGCCTTGTTTTTCATTAATGCCTTCAGTGGAACTTGGACTTCTTCCTTCAGAACGGACAGTTCCTGATCATATGTTACCTCCTGAAATGGTTGAATTTTGACCAATTCTTTTTGGTACACTGACTCTATGTATTCCTTCCATCTTCTTTTGATGCTTCCTGCGTCGTTTAATATTGTCCCCCTAGAATCCTTCAATATTGCAACTCAAGGCTTGAATTCTTTCTTTAGTTCTTTCAGCTTGAGAAATGCTGAGCATGGTCTTACCTTTTGGTTTTCTATTTCCAGGTCTTAACAATGATTATCTTTGGGGGCTTGGATTAGGGAGTTTCTTACATTTTTCTTTATCAGTTTTTAATTTTTTTGTAATGATCATCTGTCGCCTTAGTATTAAGAAATTTTTTAAAGTTCAAGAAAAAAATTAATTTACTTTCTGAAAGGATTTGAGCCAGTTTACAGTTTTTAGAATCCACTGGAAAAAAATGCTTAAGGATGAAATCTGAACAGAGTAAACCTTAAGGTACAAAAGGATATAGATCAATTTTAGGCAACTTATTTAAACAGATTTAATTACTTTGACAATTAATTTGGTTCTAGAAAATCTAGCAGCTAATCATGGGGCAGAAGTGGAAAGCCTTTTACATCACATGGTCCTATTAAGACAGCAGAAGACAGTTAAGTCATCTGTAATAAGCCATTTTACATGTGTACAACTCTTTCATTGGTTTGTTAATATAACACTTAACTTAGAACTGGTTCTAGAAAAGCATGTCTTTTAGATTTTGAAACATATGTGTTTGATAAGCTGGAAACAAACAGACAAAAAGCAGCCTCTTTTGGGAGACAGCTTGAGAGAAATATAAAGGCATTAGAGCTCTGACACCTTGACAGGGCTTTCTCTGGTGCTTCCTACTTTAATTCCCTCTCACATCCTTGAATGTTCATTTAAGTAGAGCTGATAAAGCATTATTCTCTTTTCTTCCTTATAATCTCATATTTTCCTTCTCATTTTTTCTCCCTCTTCTAATCTCTTTCTCCTCCTCTATCTTTTCTTGCTCTTGAGAGAGGGCAAGATAATGTCCCAAAACAAGGAGGCAAATTCCCTTGATTTCTGGTCCTTGATGGAGTTTCCAAGGTTGTCAAACCACCAATAACTTTTTTTCTTATTGGAAATTTACAAAGCGTAGGCCATGCTAAAGGCCCAACTGCCATCTGGCATCATCTATTCCTAAAGGTGCATGCTACCATTTTATGATTACTGACCAAAGTGAGAGACAATAAGTAGCCTGCAAAATTTTCATAAGGTCCACACCTTCCCATGCCCACTCCCACTTCTACTGATTTCCAGTAGAGTCTGAACATCACCAAAGGAACTGAAATCACAGAAAAAGGATTCCCTCCACCAATTCTTCCCACAGAGGGCAAAGACAAATATTAAAAACTCTAATTACATTCTTAAGTGTGTCCTAACTTTTCAAAATATATCAAGCAATTGAATGACAATGACATCTTTTTGTTGTTTTTCAAATTATAGGATTACTTTTTTTTTAGTTCTACTCTGAAGTTTTCAGTTTCAAATATGAATCAGGTGAAAATTCTCAGAAGATAAGGCTTCCATATTTAATTTGGTTCACTTCATCATAAGCCACTTTCTTCCTCCTTTGTACACATCTGCTGTAGAGATACATGGGATAATCAAAACAGAGGGCCAGGCTACACATTCTTATCGCAGAAATTCATTGCTAAAACGTGATGATGACAAAAACCTCATTGCACCCAATAATGCAGTCATCAGATTTGAATATCCCTTACTCTTTTTTGTTTTGAATTCAGCAGAATTTACACAAATAAGTTGCCTGCTTGAAAGAATAAGCCAGCCTGTTAAGCAAGAATTAAAACATAGACAATTTATCTATATGTACTTTATAATGTATGCACGTAAAACTTTATAGCTTCAAAACAAAAAGTATTACACAGCAAAAAAACGATATCCAACGACATCTCCATAAGTGGTTTAACAAAATGCAATAACATTGAATTAACCTTCAGAATAAATGAAGGCAATAAACAACATATCAGAAAAAAACTAAGAATGACAGAGTTTGAAAAAAACGGTATGCATTTGCCATATCTGTGACAAAGAAATTAGTCAACTCAGAAAACAGTTATCCTTCCTAAATCTTTCCATTATGCAGCCTATCTAATTTTGCTATTTAAATTAAACTGCAACACATAAGAAAAATAAACCAGTTCATTACTGGCTCTCCAGATCACTTGCCTAATTGTATGGAATAGAGCAGAGATAATGAGCTCATTGTGAACTGCAACAGCCATATAGCGTGGTTCATGAAATGCTGATGGGACTGTCCGCACTGCATAGCAGAGATAAACACCCCACAAGAGGAATAAAAATTCAGCTGTGAGAAGAACAAAAAACAAAACAAAACAAAAAGAATTTGCCATTAGTTTTATAGGTAGGTGAAGAAAAAAGTAAAGTTTAAACTCTTTCGCATGCATTTTTGATTATTATAGAAACAAGTTTAGTTAGAAATAAATGTATATAAAATGCCATTCACATAGGAATACATATGCCACATATTCATTTAAAATCTTGTTCAGTGTATAGAAGATTTTTCAAAGGTATACTTTGCTTTTTTTTTTTTTTTTTTTTTTAAAGAAACAGTGTTTTGGACCTTAACAGGGTTGGGTTATTCAATAAGGAAAGTACACGTGGGTTTACTTATGTGTACTTACTAATCTCTAGTGAACGATTTCACCTTTTTTTTTTTTGATGTGGTGAAACCCATGTGACATTCTTTACTATATATTAGTAAGTATACAGAAGTAAGCCCGTGTGTACCTTGCTTAATGTAAGCCGGTGTGTGCCTTGTTTGCTGGTTAATCTGCCCTGCCTCAGGATGTTTTGCTAACACCTGAATTTTTCTTAAAACAGTTGTACCATATTTTTCCATATCCTCAATCTAAGTTTAGGATCTTCATAGAGCATCTGGGTCACACCAAAATCAAGGCAACAAAAGGGTTGTAACATGTTTGTATTGAGCGTCTAGAAATTTAAGTTCTTATTGCATTGAGCCTGGTGGAATGAGTAAAGATATCCATTGACAGAAACTTGGGCAAATAGGTTGCCAAGATTCAGTGGCAGATTTTATAAATGAAGCATTATTTTCTCATGACATAATCATATCTTTTGTGGGTAGAGTGTTGAATGGCCTAGTAAAATTCATAGTCACCTCGTTTGATTACTTAAGCCAGAAAAGCAGTGTATCAATGAAAGAACAGCTTCGGAGTCACACCACACCTGATTCTGAATCCCTGCTCCCTGCCTAACTTTGTGTAATCTTAGGCTATTTACTTAACCTCTCTGGGGTCTCCGGGTGCAGTTTCTTCAAATATAAAATGAAGAAAATAAAAGTACATATTTCATAGGATTATTTGCTACTTAAGTTAAAATAATGTATATAAAGTACTCAACACGTAACATGTTTAATAAAAAGTTCTTATTACTAAACATCTCATCTGACTTTCTTTCCCTCAGACTGAACACTGCTGTTTTGTTAATTTAGTGTCATGGTGTCATTGGAAGAGAATATCTGATAAATAAGAAGAAAGTTCTAATTTAGAGAAAACACTTCATCAAATGCATTACCTAGATGTGTTACTTGCATACTGAAACACTGATCTCCATTCCCGTATGCCAAGATGTGTTATTTGCCAAAGTTTCAGCGTATTTCTACCAACATTTAAGCACCATGTAGGTGCTTCAATTATTGAAAATCCCTTAAATAAACAAGTCTGTCAAAAGTTACTCTAAAACCTTGATGTGGCCAGAAATCAAAGAAAAAAAAACAAAAAACTGCACTCAAAGCTCTCCGTGAGATTTAGTGTCTGTGTGAATTATTCAGTATGTTGGCCACCAGCCATGTGCTATGAATGTTGTTTCCAGCCAAGGTTTACTGGCTTGGGAAGAAGAAGTCAGGAAATGCTGAAATCTTCACATACAATTTCTCTTCCCAACTCTTCCATTTTCGTCCCTGGCACCACTATTGCCTCCTTTACCCAGGTTTGAAATCTCAGAGCCATCTTTTATTTCTGTATTTCACAGATTTTTTTTCTTTGAATTATTTTTTATATGAATTCAGTCCTCTCCATGCCCATAGTTACAACCTTTGTCTGAGCCTCTATCAGTTCACTCCTCATTTGTTACAATTATATTTCAACCACCCCATCTAAACCTGGCTTTATCCCATGTTAATCCATTCCTCATAACAGTGACAGGTTCATCTTTCTGAAACTCCACTTTGATCACATCAGAATTTGTCCAAATCTCTGCCGCTCCGTTTAGATCTCCATTAGAAGATTCACTCACACCTACCTACAACCCTGGGAATAATTCCTTCCCCAGAGGAAGGCTACAAGGAGTTCCTGCCTGTGGCAGACACGCCTCCGGTTTCAATATTTCCTTGCTGCCTAGACTTTGTGTCGTCAGCTACCCACATTGCTTGGCTTTATTCTTTTGTGCTTGTATATTTCCTAAATCTGACTTCTTGCCTGGTCTCTGACTCTCAAGTTAGCACTGCAGCCTCTTGCTCCCCAGCTTTGCCTCCAGCTTGCCTTGAATCCCCCAGTCGTGGCTTTCTGCCTAGTCTTCAGGATCCTTTAGTACTCACTCTCAGCATGAGGCATGACATACATCCCTGTGCAGAAACCTTCAGTGGCTCACTGCTATTTTCCAAATGCTTTGTCCTGGCATCCCTAGCCTTCTGTAATAGGACTTCACTTTAAGTATCTAATACGACCTCCCACTGCTCCTCAACATGAACTCTTTGAGCCAGCTTAGCAAGACTTCCTGTCCTCTGAACACTTCAGAGATTAGCCTTGCTTCTGAGTCTTTGTTCATGCCATTGCTCCCACCAGAAATCTCCTCTCACCCACATTTCCAGCTCTTAGCCAGTTTTTCAATGCTCAGTTCAAGTCTCACATACATCACGAAGCCACCTTAAATGATTGTAACCTACATTGAATTTTCCCTTCCTCTAATCTCTTATAGTAATTAAATATCTACACTACAAAACACAAAGAATAATGCCACACAATATATAATTGGGAGAAAATGTTTTATGGGGTCTTGTTAGTCTCCTGCCCCAACTAGCTTCCCACCTCCTTATGGGAAGAAGCGAATCTTTCCATTATTTTTTTCTCCCCTTTCCCACATGGTTGGTAGCGTAGTATTGGGCACACATAGATGAGACTCGATAAATACCTGTTGAATTGAATAATTATAAATGATATCAGTTTCCTGTTAACATCATTAGAGATGTAGACTTTCCGTTGCCCTGCTGTTCCATCTAATACTGCAAGGCCTATATGTGACCTAAAATCATACTGACATTATTTCAACAGTGGCAACCACTATTTACTGACAGACTACCAAAAGTGTGGTACCGTGCTGGGTACTCAAGAATGGTGAACACAAAATTACTAAACAACACTAGAGTGCACACACACACGCACACGCACACGCACACACACACAAGGTTTCACATCTAGCTACATCATAAAAACTCAGTTTCCTACCACTTATTGTGGTGTTTTTATATAATTTTATCATACTGAATATAAAAAAAAGAAAAACACTTATCAGGTTAATTAGCATGTTACAATGGAGAATTACTTTAAAAATATAAGACAAAATAAAATCCCTCATAATAGCTAAGCTGAACATTAAAATCATTTCATTAGCAATATCAAACAATATGCTGTAGCTGAAAAACAATTTATTCAAAGTACCAATTAAACTCAATGTGAGGTGCAAAAGTTGTGTCTGGGAAAAAAAAATCAGTTTCATATAATTCAAACTAACACTGCAATTAGTAAAGAAAATATGCAGATGTTACCAAATTTTGCAGTGTTATTACGTGGGAGTTGAAATACGTGTTGTGTTTCTGCTTTAGAAAACAATGTAAATGATTTTGATGGGAGGCAAGAATATAGTTAAAAAGGGAACACATTTATAGTTAATGATCCAAATAGGGCCTCCAGAAAACTGAGGTTATTTTATTTTTAATCTAATTTTTTAAGTGATAATGCTAAGCTTAAAAAGTTAACTACCACAGCCTTTAAAAATTAATATACCATACTGAAGTAACTTCAAGTGCTCTCTCCAAAGGGCTGGGCCAACCAGATGAGTGAGGATTAATACCAGTTCTTTGACAACGACAATGCCACAGTGCTGTGATCTTAGACCGCCCACAAGGGCCAAGGAAGACAACTTCAAAGTGCAAGTGTTGCTCAAACTGTGGTATGCTGCTTGGCAACGCTGCAAAGCCATTTTGTATTAATATCAGCATGCCCTTTTTAGTCCCTTTAAAAATTTATTTTTACATGGCATGAATAAATACATCAATGAAGAAACATTTAGGTTTCATTCTCCAGATGTTTCCTTTAAGATCCTCCTCTATTTTTCTCTGAATCCTATCCACTTAGAAAATTCATGGTCAAAGTAAAAAATTATGTAGGATTCTACCCAGGATAACTTCCTGTGTTTTATTCTAATAGTATGATTGGCATCACAGAGGTTATAATTAAACATTAAATCACACAACTTCGATAATGCTTGAGAATATTTCAAATTGCAGCATTCTAGTGTAGCGTTCAACTGGCACAAAGAAGCTTGATATTTTGGAGGCTTACTGTATTTTTATGCAAATAACGTGCATGTTACACAGTGTTTGTCAACCGCCTGCACTCTCCCCCCACTATTTTCCCAAGCATGCTATGCCATATGTTATATGTGTGGGTGTGTTATTTGTTAAATATATGGGATCTGTTTTTTCTTTGGCTAAAATAGGGACAATTATTAGTTACATTAACGAAAACAATGAGAATGATACTTTTCATAGAATTTTAAAGCCAGAAGTGACTTTACTAGACCAATGTCTGGGCTTTATTTATTTTCTTTTTATGAATTGCAGTTGAAAATACACACAGCAAAACACACAATTCAACAATTTTTACATGTACAATTCAGTGACATTGATTACATTCTTCAAGTTGTGCAACCATTCTCATCCTTCTTTTTCAAACTGCTCCTCCCACATTGACATAAACTCACTACCCCCTAAGCTTTCTATCTAACCTTTCAAGTTGCTGTTGTCAATTTGATCTCATATAGATAATTCTTTACTAATTAAGCTAAAACTGTTGTTTGGTTTAAAGAAGACTTCAGGGGATATTTTTGGCTTAAGGTTCAAAAGATTATCTCAGGTTAATAGTTTTGGGGGTTCATCTAACCTCAATGGCTTTGGAACGTCTGGATGTCATTAAAGTTGTACAATTGTAAAAAGTTGAATTGGGCTAATTTTTGAGTGTGTGTATGGTGGGTTGGTGAGCTGCTGTTATTCTGCTTGCCTTGAAGCTAGTTTAT
This sequence comes from Loxodonta africana, assembly GCF_030014295.1. NCBI lineage: Eukaryota > Metazoa > Chordata > Mammalia > Proboscidea > Elephantidae > Loxodonta > Loxodonta africana. The sequence continues at coordinate 167,447,042 of NC_087345.1, read as the reverse complement.
TCAGCTTTGGGGTAGAGAAGCATGGAGGGTATAACATCCTTGCTCAGGTCACATCCCCGATCCAGTGTAAAGGGAGTTTCCCTGAGGTATGGCCTGCACCACCTTTTATCTCACAAGAGATAAAATAAAAAGGGAAGCAAACAGAGAGTGAGGGGCCTCATACCACCAAGAAAGAAGCACCGGGAGCAGGGCACATACTTTGGACCCGGAGTTCCTGCGTCGAGAAGTGCCTAGTCCAGTGGAAAATTGATGAGAAGGACCTTACTCCAGAGCCGACAGAAAGAGAAAGCCCTGATTTTGGAGCTGATGCCTTGAATTTGGACTTCTAGCCTACTAAAAAACTAAGAGAAAATAAATTTCTCTTTGTTAAAGCCATCCACTTGTGATATTTCTGTTATAGCAGCACTAGATGACTAAGAGAGAAGCAGCGGATGCTACAACCTATTTCACCCATTGGACAATGGAGGCCAGGATGTCTGCTCCCTCTTAGCTCCCTGGGTGCAGTAAGACAGGAGAAGTGGAACACCACACACAGTGAGACAGAGTTAGGCTACAAGACATGCTTTGAGAGCCTTGTTCTGCTCTCACTACATTCATTCCCTTAACAGCAAGAAAGAGCCTCCTTAGTTCCTGCCCAGTGTTCCCTCAATTATGTACTTGGACTGAGGTTTTCCTTGGCTCTATTATTAACAGTGGCATAGACAAGAACTTTGGAGATGTTTTTACCTTACTGAAGAAACAAATATTTTTCCAAACAAAATTTGTTTGCATTATAGACAACTATGTTAATTAGAATTGAATAGTTTGTGGTGAGTTATGAGCTCTACTTGGATGTACGTTTTGTCTCCCCAATGAATGATTTCATAGCTAATATGTGTTAAGTGTGCCAGGTATTGTGCTAAATGTACTTTGTGCGTTATCTATGTTCATAAAAACTTGCTTGTAGAACTTGTGACTCCTTTAAAAAGGCTGGGGATAAAATTCTGATTGTAGAAATTTCAAGCATGAGACAGAGATCTTGTGTGGGAATATAGGGTAATAATGTTACTAGTCATATGAACTATATAGGTCATGTGACTTGGTTATTCTATTCTTTTACCCACTGCTGTGAATGGTCACACATTTGCCTATCAGCTTTTCTTTATTACTTCCTTTCAGGTAACCAGGTTAGGATGCTTCTGTTAAACAAACACATCTCTAGAACCTGAACCAATGTTTACACATTCTCCGCTGTATCCTAAGTGGGAAAGATAAACAAAGTATACTTTTCTCTCTCTCTCTGGCATATATATTTAAGATTTTTCAAGTTTGGTATAGAGTGAAAATGCTTTAGCAAAACTTAGATTCTTCTGAGCTTGTAGACAAATATGAAAGATCATAACTGTAAAGAGCTCATAAAAGACAGAATAAGATTAGAGACCTCTCATGATGTAGAGCCAAGATCAGAGCAGCCAGCTGTGTTTTCCAATAATGTTCCTTCCATTTCCCACTCTCTGTCCACATTTGTAGTGTATTGTTCAGGGAGAGAGTTAGATTTGGTAGGGGAGTCCCTGGGAAGTTACTGTAAATTTGTATCTTATAAAATCCTAGAGACAATCTTGCCGAGTTAGGCTGGGCTCAGGACATTAATTGACGACTGAGTGTGGGATTCATGTGATCCTTATAAATCTTCTACTATTCGATTGGCCAATCTCCTTATTTAAATTATTCTAGAGTTTAGACTACTGAGTGGCTGGTAAGCTGAATCAGGGAAAAAACTCAAACCTTTTACCCCTGTATGTTCTAATAAGTACCCTAATCTCAGAGGAAATGATAGTACCAGGGTCTTCCCTTTACGGTTATTGCAGAAATCAGAATTGGTGAGGTAATAAGAACACATTGGAAGTTTCAATCCATATGTATTAGTAGCATATTTTTTAAACTATGATATTATTCCTTTTAATACAAGCAAAAGGTCTGCCAAAATATTCTTGATATCTGAGTTAGTCTGTGAGATGTCCGTTCAAGCAGCAAAAGAGAGCTTTTTTTAAGTTTTTTTTTAATTTTTATTTTTCTTCTTAAAACCCTAAAAGTTCCATAGGGAAACTGACACTCCTTAGGAGAAATTATAATCGCTGTAAATATCTTAATTACTCTTGCTCCATGTCCCTCAAGACTGCCCCAGGGTGATCTCCACCAGAGTAACAAAATTCCCTCAACTTCCAGAAGAGAAAAATGGCCCTGGTGGTGCAATGATTAAGTGCTTGGCTGCTAACCGAAAGGTTGGTGGTTCGAACCCACCCAGTGGCTCCATGAGAGAAAGACCTGGAGATCTACTTCTATAAAGATTACAGCCTAGAAAACCCTATGGGGCAGATCTACTCTGTCACGGGGAGTCGCTGTGAATCGGGTCAACTCGACAGCACCTAAGAACCGGTATAAAATAATTTATCTTTTTTTGTCCTTTACCATCATGTAAATAACTATGCTTCAAAGAAGTAAAATATTTTTTTTCAGAAAAGTTGGCACATAAATAAATAAATAACTTCCACTTCATTCATTCTATAAAACACTCAAGCAAGCCCTTCAAAAAGCGTGTGAGTTTCGAGTCATATAGCCCAAGCCAAGGCAAACAAACTGTCAATACTATCAGGTTTTTATAAAGGAATGACAATTAAAGGTAGATTGTTAAAGTGGTAACAATACTGCAGCATGGATGAAGTCATATGGTGCATAAGAAGAAAATGTAAGTAAATGAATCTAAATCATAAACATTACTCTAAGTCAGATGAAGAGGAGGTGTAATTTATTTTCCCCAGTATTCATTTAACAGTGCTTACATTACATCGCATTTCACCTGTCATAATATAGCCTAATTTCATGGGTAATTATGTATTTAAATCCTTAGAAACAATTGCTATTTTAGAATTTTCCTACATAACTCAGAGAGTTACTGTACTTTTCTCAGTTCCTTCTAAACATTGGCATACCACTAATTAAATTACTGAACACACTGCCTATTTTGCATATTTAAATACTCTACCAGGAAGAAGGAGAACAGAAAAAAGAGCATGTCAGTAAAGAGGGGAAAAGATTACATCTTCTGTAGTGAAAATTGCATGTGAAATCTCTGGAAGCTAAAAAGTACTTTTGAACAATGGGGTCATCAATGTTAGAATTCACTAACACACATGAATATTTTAAAATTCTCAAAAGAAATATGAACCTAAGCCTATCATACCTGTGTAATTATTGCTTAGGTTTGCCTCTACCCCTTTCTTTCAAACTTGATGAATAAGATATATAACAAGGGAAGTCAAGCTCTAAGGAATTGTCAGAACCATGAGACGTACCCATGTATGGGTAGACTTTTCACAATCATGAACAGATGGGGAGAGATCTTAATTTATAATATAGTCCTTATCAGGGAATAGTTACTTAATAATACAAATGCAGTTGAGAAGAGTTAGGTCACAGGAGTGATACAGAAAAATACAGAGAAAAGGAAGATAATAAATAGAAGCCTTGAGCTTTTTATGTATATTCTTGTGCTAGGCCAGAGAAACTTTATTCTCAAATATCTCCCTTTTTTTTGATTATCCCACTTCCGATTATTATTACCTAACTTTTGGAAGAAACTAAAGAAATATTTCCATGCTTGCTTAGATCTGTACTAAAGTTTGATGCAAATATTTATTCACAGAATGAAAGTTCTCAAAATTCTTGACTTTTGCATCCATCAGTGTCTTTTTTTCCCAGCCTTCTTGTTGTTTTCTATGTGGTGAGGTATTTAATTATCTGCTCATTTATCCTGATTGATCTTGGGCGCTGGTACTGCTTCAGTATATGTTCTAAATGTGCAATCAGAAACTAAGTGCTAACTAAGGAAATATACTGAAGGATGAATCTTTATTATGTCACCACCTCTACTTTTAAAATAATGCAATCCTAAATTTGGAAACTATTTTGGAGGCCCCTGCCTGGGAGCTCTAAATCTAGGTGTCAGGATGTGATCTACCTGACTCTAGGGGTGAAATTAAAAAGGTTAATTCAGGCACGAGAAATCTATCCTACTCATCTGTCCATCATCTTGTACCAATCAATTAGGTAACTAATAGGAGGATAAAGTTTTGACTTTTAACATGATTAATTTCAATGCTATTGGTGAAAAATTCTGAAAATGGAAAACTGACTAGCGGCTAGGGTTTCTAGGTTTAGCACCACCACCCCCAAAATCTGGCTATCCTACTACCAACATTATTCTCGTTTAAAATGAGTATGACTTAGGATAGTTATTTATTTCCTCATTAATTTAGGAGAATGCTTCCTAATTCCAACCCCTTTATTCTTTAAAAGGCTTTAGGGAAGGGTAAAAAAAAAAAAATTAATCAAAAGTAAATCTATTTTATTTTATTTTCTCATTTATAAATGCACTATGTGGTATTTTTAGAATTATAACTTTTATTTGGCGTGCCAAATTTTTACCAATCTATTATTTTGAATGTTGGAGAATTCAGGAGTAGGATTTCATAAAAGGGTTGAGAATTGCCAATTTAGTTTATGTAACAAAAACACCTCCCTAAAAAAGAAAAAAAAAACTCCCAAAATGTATACATACACTTTCTCATTAAAATGAAACCAGGGACAATTGTGTAACTTATGGATTTTTAGCTTTGACATGTTTCCTCAGGCTGGTCCAACCCTGACTGTAGAAATTATCACAAGATAGAGGTAGTTCAGTTTATTCTTTCCTCTTTCAAGCAAATATTTATAAAGAGCCTACAGCTGAGCTGACAGATACTTTCTATGTGTCAGGATACGGTGTGAATGAGGAGGGGTTAGCAGATGGAAGAATTCTTGGTTCCTCCCTCATGAGCTAAAATATTATATTTAAACATACTCAGAGAAATTAAAAATGCTGAGTTAGATAATGATGACTAGTGTATGTACTACAGTATTAGTTTCTATTATACCCAAAATCAATACTGTCGAGTCTCAAGGGGTACGGTAGTATAAGCCTTTACCACAAATTCTAATGTGATCAAGAAATATTCTCAAACACTCAAATTTTGAAATTCTCCTTCTGTGAGATAAAATAAAACTATTATTTAAAAAACAGGCTACTGGCCATGTCAGCCACTTCTCACATTGTCCAACGTTGATCTGTCTTCCACAGCTGCAATGTTTATATCTTTGTTTTCCACTAAAGCCTGTCTCACAGTTTTTTACATAGGACAAACATGATTATTGAAAATTCTAAATAGACATAAACGGCAATGGGTCCTCAAAGTACTTTTTCTTCCTATTCTATTCTGTTTTTCAATTGTTTCCTCAAAGAATAAAGCGATGCTTATGGCAGTTCAGAGATCTTTTCCAAGATGCTGTCTGTACCTGTTTCCTCTTCCTGAAAAACCTCTGATAGAAAAATCATGTCTCTGAGCAATTCTGGAGCAGTCCTGTGCAGTAAGTAAAATAGAATGGACCCAGTTTTTTCTTTAAATTTCTGACATATTTTTTGAGCTAGAACTCTAGTAGAAATGGTAGTGATTCACACAGTTAATTATTTTATATTAAAAATAATTTTTGACAGGGAAATCTGATCTAGAATGTGAGTTTATCAATATATTAACCATCACTTTTCTTTATTTTGAAATTGACTCCTGACATAAACACAAATATATACAGCTTCTTTTGTTAAATCATGTGTCCTGACAGTCTTTAGAATGGTCTCACTGCAGGAACAGCACATGACCAGAACTAAGGTGTTTTTGTAGTTTACAGGAGAAAAACAGTGTTAGTGAGATAAGCACACTATCACAACCACCATAACAGCAAAATTAAACCTCCTCTTACCACTTGGTTTCTGTACCCTTATCACAAGTCTTTGATTTTCTAAAAGACCCTAGCCTTGTCACGTAATACCTTAGGAGTGTTAGTTTAGCCAGCTCCTGTACCTTACATCTTGCTGCTTCATTCTCACTCCTAAAGCTATGACCTTGGTCCTACTACCATAATCAGTCTCTTCTTTTAGCCTCCCTCTACCTGCTTGCCTTACCTGAGACCTGGTTATTGCCTGAGGAACTGTATCTGATGCAGCCTTTTCAAGCTATGGATCTTTAGTGTCCCATGTGCTACCTACCTCAGGGTCAGGAGATGAGCTCAGGGTCCTTCTCAGGCTCTAGGTCCCCTTTCTTGCTATTATTCAGAATTGACGTATAAAACTGCCCATTTTTTTCAGAGTTGACACTAGTGGAAAAATCTGCTAGCTGGTAAGCTTCGTTTCTGGAGAAAAACAGACTTTCGTGACAGTAAAGTACAATCAGGAGAACTGGAGAACTGGTTGCACAGTGGTTAAGGGCTCAGTTGCTAACCAAAAGGTAGGCAGTTCGAATCTACCACCTGCTCCTGCTCCTTGGAAACCCTATGGGGCAGTTCTTCTCTGTCCTACAGGGTTACTATGAGTCAGAATTGACTTGAGGGCAACGGGTTTTGTTTTGTTTTGTTTTTTAAGTACAATGAAAACTGCCCATTAACTGAAGAGCTAGTGCAGGGGGAGTAAACAAATGAGCTAGGAGAGAAAGTTGTGGTTAGGTGGAATTCCTTAATGAATGGTTTTGGAGGTAGGGGAGTTTCAGATGACAGCAAGGTCATATAAAGTGAGAAAGATCACTGGAGACAAGGGGGTCGCGGTTTTGGATGAGTTGGTTGAAGGGTTAGCTTAGATCGTATGAGGGAGAAAAGACTTCAAGAATGGTGGGGATATAGGAACACTTAAAGAGCCCTGGTGGCTCCATGATTAAGCACTCGACTGCTGGAGGTTGGCAGTTCAAACCTACCAATGGCTGCACAGGAGAAAAGACCTGGCGATCTGCTCTTTAAAAAACACAGCATAGAAAGCCAATGTGGCAGTTCTACACTGTCATACAGGGTCACTATCAATTGACTGGATGGCACACAACAACTGCATATACATACTTTTCAAGTAGAAGTTATTCCTTAAGAGAAAAGGGGGACTTGGATAGTTTGGAGGTATGAAGAGAGGATACAGCCCCGAAGTAATCACTGGGAAGAATGGTAGAGTGGCTGATGAGGGAAACAGTAAGAGTGTTAAGGAATGCTCAGAGCACAAGGGAGATTAGCGACCAGTGTATTTCAGTACAGTCCTCTGATTACTTCTTCTGAGTCAGTTATTCTATACTTTACAGTAACATCAGGATCACCTGGAGGGTTTGTTAAAACACACATTGCTGGGCCTCACTTCCAAAGTGTCTGACTGAAGAAGTCTGGGGTGCGTCCCTACAATTTGCATTTCTAACAAGTTCCCAGGTGATGCTGCTGCCGCTGGTTCTGAGAACCACACTTTCAGAACCATTGCTTTAAGTCCTTCTTCCTTCTAATGATTACAACTCCGAAAATTTGGTATATTCCACTTAAAAAAATACATCCTGAAAGAATATATTTAGATGGAATTTACTTTCCTGGCTCTGAAAATTCCTCTAACATGTTTTCAAGACTCACTATGAACTCAACCATCCAGCATTACTCACAATGTATTTTACACACATCCTTTCTTCAAATTAGGAATTTCCTTCAGGTTTCAAACAATTTCCACGTCTGTCTGCCATTATTTCTATCAGGTGGCATGTTCTCTCCTCTTTACAATATTCTAAATACTACCTGTGGCCCAAAGAACTTCTGCTTTATAAAGATTCCTGGGTTCTGGTCCAAACTGTTGTCATTTATTGAACTATTATTTGCACCAAGACTCTTTAACACCTAATTTTACTGTTAATATATATATATTTTTAACAAGGCTCATTTATCTGTATAAACCAATAGTAAGCTAGTGCATGAGAGGAACAAGGCTTTTAAACATTTTATTTCTCCCACAAAGTGTTCAACACAGTACCAGAGAAATCATAGGTACTCAGTGGATCTTGTTGATTGCATGAATTCTTACTTGACTATAAAGAAAATTTCTATAAAATGAATTGCAGTTTACTATCAATTATATATTCCTTTCTATTTCTAAATAGAGATCACAAATGTGATCCTCTTCAGCGCGCATAAACAGCCTGAATACATCTCAAAATCAATGTGTAAAGAATAAAGAATGCCAAAAAAAAAAGCTAGGTGACAAGGCCATGCATTCTCCTTGTTTATCCCTACTCAGTGACGTCTCATCATGTATTCTGAGTATTATTTTCTTTGTAAAACAGAAAAGAAATATAGTGGGCTTTTTTTTTCCCCCACAGTAATACAAGGAAATTTTTTTCCTAGTTTGGTTAACTTGGATTGTTGTTGCTGTATGTTGTCCAGTCAATTCCGACTCAGAATGATCCTAAATGACAGTAGAACTGCCTCATCGGATTTCCTAGGCTGGTGGCACAATGGTTAAGCACTTGGTTGCTAACCAAAGGGTCAGAGGTTTGAATTCACAAGGTTATTGGCTGGACAAAAGACCTGGTGATCTATTCTTGTAAAGACTACAGCCTAGGAAACCCCATGGAGCAATTCTAGTCTGTCCTATAGGGTTGCTAGGAGTTGGAATTGACTTGATGGCATACAGCAACAACAATCTTCATGGGAGCAGATGGTCAAGTCTTTTCTCCCACAGAGCCACTGAGTAGGTTCAAACCACCAACCTTTTGATTAGCAGCCAAGTGCTTAACCATTGTGCCCCCAGGGTTCCTTAACTTGGATTAAACCAAAAAAAAAAAAAAAAACCAAACCCATTGCCGTCGAGTCGATTCCGACTCATAGTGACTCCATAGGACAGAGTAGAACTTCCCCATAGAGTTTCCAAGGGGCACCTGGGATTCAAACTGCTGACCTTTTGGTTAGCAGCCATAGCACTTAACCACTATGCCACCAGGATTTCCTAACTTGGATTAAATAAATAATGTAAAATAATGAGTTAGAGGTTTCTATTCAGGGGAAATTTCGTATCTGTACAATTTTTTAAAAAAATGTTTCATATCCAGACTAAAATCAAAATCAGAATTGCTTCCTATACTAGTTCTATGCTTCATCTTCTAATGGCAATATTGGTCAAAATACAATGATTTATTTTATATCTTATCACTATAATCATTCCCTTTACACCATCACATTCTTTACAGTTACAGGTATCAGGCCTATAAAATCCCAAAAATATCTTCCCCAGAAAAATATTCCTCTATTTGAATTGCAAACTAAATACACATTTTATTAGCTTCTAGCAAAAGACTAGCTGTGAATATCAAGCAAACAATTGCTAATATGGGGAAGGCAGAAAATGGGAATTAAACTCATGTTTTTATTTTTTGACATCTGCCAAATAAAATTAAGGTTTTTCCTGTGGTTTACTGAGAGGGACTACCACCAACAAAAATAATAGGGTTTGTTTTCATTCTTTATATATATACATAGACATATATATCTTTGTGGGCTTAGCTTAAAATAGCCTAGCATTAGCAACAGAAAATTTCCTATGGATTTTCTGTCTTCATTTTTAAAAAAACTGGGGTGCCAAAAAAAAAAATCTGTATTTTTGGCCCAAGTCATCATGCAATTCTTCCATGTTCTCCAGTTTTTCAGCAACATAACTGTTATTACCCCCAACCAACATGTGTTTATCATTACACAATATTAGACCTCTAGAGAATGACTAATAAATTATCTTTAGAGGTAAGCACAGGAAAGACCGGTTAATCAGAAATTTTGCAGAGATAATCTATTCACAAAATAATCATTGGATATGTAGTCATGTATCCTATACTGAAAGTATGTAAAAAATACCAGCAGGCTTCCTTTTTCCTCCCAACTACAGAGCTTAGTCAAGAGAATAGCTTCCATTGATCCAACAGGGACTAACTGATAAGATGGAAAGCAGAAAGATTCTTTGTATAAAGAAGTTGCCTTTATTCACTGCATTTTTCCTTTCTGATTCATTTGATTATATTTTCTCAACAAAGTTACATACCTTTGAAAAAGAATGGAAACTTCCAGAAGAAGTTTGCATTCCACATGTCATTATCATCATTTTCATAATGTTGCTTTACTGAAACCATATTAGGTGACGTTCCTTTAGGCTTTGTGAAAACGTTCAACAAGGCTTCTAAAGAAGTCATTTTTAATGCTAGACTCAGAGGTGTATCTAACGTACGGCAGGTATGGCACCTGCACTGGGTGCCACTTGAACGGGGAGAGGGAGCCCACAACTGAGCAGTTGACATTAACCCAATAAGGCCCAACATCCTTCCTCAAGCACAACAGACATAGAGGCATGGGGGGGGCGGAGGTGGGGGCGGCAGAGAGGGTACTTGGCCCCAGGTGCAATTCCAAGGGGGTGCCAGCTGTGGCACAGAATGACATAACGAGGTGCCACAAATATGAAAGGTGTCTGACTGAAGCAGGTGGAAAAGAGGGGGGGAAGGCATTTCTGCTCGTGCATTGCTATCAATGTCTATTCATCTTGAAATTGGGCGGGGGGGGCGGGAATTAGAGACTGCCCTTGGGCGCTTGTTACCCTTGCTACACCCCTGCAGGGGCACAATTTCAGTGCTTGCCATTGACGCTATTTTTTGTAGATACACTTCTGATGTTAGTGGAAAAGGACAAGAGAATCACAGAAAGCAAGTGACTACATACCAGCTGCTGTCATGTAATCCCATTGGTCTATGAGGCACATATTGAAGATAAGGTGATCAGATGTTTGCCCCTGGCCAATAAGTGAAATCTCCCTCTTCAAGTTTTGGCATACAGATGATGTCCATCCAATGAGAAACCACAATACTACCAGGAGGATTACTGCGAGCATCCTCATGACCCGTCCACCAGTCATGTACGGAATCCGCTGGGCTGTTCGTGAAAGAAACACCTTCAAAACTCTGGAAAAGCAAGAGATGAAAATGTGAACAGACAAATCTAACACTCGGAAATGAAAACTCTAAAAGTATCTTATTTTCTAATGGTTAAACAACACGAACCTAATTAGTGTCACTGAGCTGTATGTGTGAAGACTGTAGAAATGGCGAATGTTTTCTTATCTATGTATTTACCACAATAAAACAAACTTATTTTCTAGATGAAATTTAAACCAACCAAAACACACTTATACAGTTCTAACATGAGAAAAACCAGAAACATTATTGCTCATATTTTTATTTAATCTCATTCTTGTTTATCTTCCATTAGCAAAACAAATATCCTGCATTAGAAGCCAGTGAATCGATAGGTTCATATAATGGAATTCTTTTGAGCATGTTTTAATATTTCAGGAAAAATTCCCGGGAACTTGGAAAGATCCATAGGAAAACATTGCTCAAATAGACTTTATGAAGAATCAAAACAACCAACAAACAGTCCTGAAAGTAATTGGATTTTTCAATATTATACTATGCCAAAAACTTCCTTGAACTTGTTATTTCTTTTACAATAGTGTTATTAAAAATATTTTCTGAAAACCATTTCACGTGACCTCCCTCCACAGTCATTTTATCACATTATCAAAAATATTAATGAAATAAGTATTAAAACACTGGGAGGAATAAACACTAGATTAGCTGAATGAGGTCACTGCATTAAAGAAGAAGGCTGGGATAACCTGTAAGAATTATTGAGATTTTTAACAATTTGTTTTTTTCTGTATGTATGACTCAGATGAACAGCCAGGGTTGAGAATACTTGGTTAGATGATATCTAAGGACTTTGCAGCTCTAAATATCGCATGAAAACAAATTCCAATTGCCCTGCAGGAACCTTTCCACCCGCCTAGTCTTCAATTTTCTCTCTCCAATTGCCCTGCAGGAATCCTTTCACCCGCCTAGTCTTCAATTTTCTCTCTCCAATATTCTCAGCCAATTTTAATTCCTCCTACCCTCAAATCCTATTTTACATCATAAAATTTTAATTTGAAATAACTACCAGAGATATAAGATTATCCATAGTCAGTTTCCAAAAGGCAAAAATAAATGCATGTCCCAACTTTGTATTCTCTCTTCCATATCATCCTTTCAACACTTTTAAAGCCAGATGAATTTCTCAAAAAAACAAAAACTCTATTAATCCAGAAATGAAGCAAACACGCCAGAAATAGGCTAGCTGTGTTAGGCTATTTTTCTATATAAAGACCTTTGGTAGCTTTCCGTGAATGAACACAGCATAATCTGTAAAACCAAAACACCCATTGCCGTTGAGTCAAATTTGACTCACAGCAACCCTACAGGACAGAGTAGAACTGCCTTACAGAGTTTCCAAGGCTATAAATCTTTCTGGAAGCAGACTGCCACATCTTTCTCCCTCGGAGCCGCTGGTGGGTTGGAACAACTGACCTTTTGGTTAGCAGCCAAGTGCTTAACCACTGTGCCAGTGTTAGTAAATAATGCTATTTTCCAGCAGAATCTTATTTATTCTTCCCTCCCCTCCTCCCATATCTTTAACTCCATTGTTCTTCAGCTAACACAGATGGTGAAGTTATTTAATTATGAATAAGACACTTCGATTTTTCTGCGAAACAATATCAGAAAGACAATAGTATCAATGGAAGCTCCTTTAACTAGTCTCCAGATTCACAGCTGGTCCCCTCCCTATGTCATACTGCCTGTGCCATGCTGAATGCCAGCACTGGCAGCTCCTTACTCTCCGGTATGTCTCAAGCACTTCTCTCCAACAGCTGAATTGCTACTTATTAACAATCAGTGGTATTTGCCCCAAATCTGTTTATGCCCATTACATGTTATTATATTTTTTATAATTTAATTAAATGTTAAATAAAATGGTTGTACATAATTGTGCCCTGAAGGGGGACATCCTTGTATAGAATCTGTCTTGAATACTTCAGAAAGGCTCCATAAAGGTAAATCACTAAAACAAACTGTTAACTTAGGGGAAGGTGAGGAAATTGTAAAATAGGGAGTGGTTAATAAACATAAAAACCTAGAAAGGTTCTATACATAGATTACTTCAAAAAATTCTTTAGATTTTCACCCCTATTTAAAGAACCAACACTGTGAACAGTGGATAATGCACTGTGGTGATAAAAAAAAAAAAAAACATGCTAGAAAGAGGAAAAATGAACTCCAAACATCAGACCCATAGTCAAAGAAGAGGCCTTATTTCAAAAAGACTGCTGTTCACTTGTGTGAATGTGTTTGATGATGTGTTTAAATTACAATCTATGAGTTAGAATCGACTCCATGGAAACCGGATATACTTCTTTAATGCCTTTCTGCTTTAAACAGCTTTAGTAATTAATTGACATTACTTATCTAAATTACATCAGATGTGAAGACTTCTTTTGTAATCAGCAGTTTAGATATAAACAAGATCAAATGATGCAAATAACTCTACCTTAGAAAAAACAAATTTCTTGCAAAAATGACTATTTTTGTCAATTCCAATCTTATTTTCTGCAAGAAAAACTTATAGTTACTAGGCCATACACAGACAGTTCCCAGATTATGAACATCTGACTGACACACAACCCATAGTTAGGAACCAATCCGCGTAAAGTCCATCCGGGAAAAACTGACCCGGTGTGCGGTCCCAGGCCCTCATGACAGGCTGTGCTTCTCCCCCCACGCGAAGGTGCCACAGAGGGTCCCTGGACAGCTGCTAGTGGCAGGTGGGCCCTGGCAACATGATGCACCCAGCCGAGGCCAGTAACTGCAAGCAGAAAGCCCACCCAGCTTCCTTGGAGCTCGGAAAGGGCCAGCCCCACAGTCCATGTGCCCCAAGTGAGACAGACTGGAACAATCTGTGGAAACAGCCTTGACAAAAATGTATCTGTATGTAAACGCCACATCCTGGAAGAAATTTTCAGCACGTAGAGACAGTCTCACCACAGAGCCCATAATCTGCAGAAGCAATCTAGAAATTGCTTCACTTGCTTAGCCTCACTTAACCATGATTTTGTCCCTCAAGAAAACAGGTGCCAAGTATGTATGCAAAAGGTATCCACATCTGCCAGATGACCTTCTCTCAGAAGCCACTGTGCTATCCAACCCACCGGCAGGATTCAAACCTGAGGAGTTAGGGAACTGCACAGGTGCCACATCCCATAATGAGTGATGCTAACAGTCCCAGAGTCCTTTGCCACAGACTCCATCTTGGCTGACGGCTGCGCATGCACCTCATTTCCATAGCCACACCAATTCCCGGAAAATCCCTGCCTTTTCTCAGAAACTGCATAAATAAAGAAAGGCCACTTAACATAGCCTGGTACATAAAAGCAGTAACCACCCTGACTCAAGCGAGTCAGTCTTTTGGAGAGGCTTAGTTCCCCAGCTGACTCCTTTTGCTTGACTCAAGCAAAACAAAGCTTGCTGACGATAAATTTGTCTTTTGCTTGTATTCTTACTCAGGAAAAGACAAGGACCTTTTGTGTCAGATTGGCCACTGGTAACACCAGCACCACTGCTCTGCTGCAGGTGGTGGCGGTCAGCAGCCAGACGCCATCGGGCTCCACAAGTTCTCAGAGTACAACTGGCCAGCGCGCCATACTGGGCCAGTGCACCGGCTGGGCCTTACAGTGCCCCTTACCCAGCTCCACCCCCCCCCATCCCGCTGGGCCCTCGGTGCCATGCAGCCAGGGGCCATGGTAGCACCTCTCTGGGCTTCTGTTTTCCCTACCTAACACATGTGGGATTTCACTATTGCAGCAGTTTTTGGCCTTTTGGTGGCTGCAGTGGGGCGGGGGTGGGGGGGTTGCCCTAGATTCCTGACCTCTGTATGTCCACTTGGTTTCTGGGGATCATGGAAAACTCTGGACTTGGGTTTCCCTAAGCATCTTCTTCCCAGCCTTTGGCCCCCAGGCTCCTCTTAGCACATCCTGAGCAGGCACTTTCTCCCTTGTGCCCCAAGGCAGGGGCCTCATAGTTGGTGCATGGGGTTGGCGGATCTGTTGAGGAGGTAATGGGGGACTAATCCCTCCGGCCTTAGCACCATCCCACTCAGGCCCCCAACCCGCCCTGCCGCTGCTGAATCAGTCACTGTGGAGTCAATGCCAACTCACAGTGACCATACAGGACAGAGTAAAACTGCCCCATAGGGTTTCCAAGGAGCGGCTGGCGGACTCAAACATCTGACCTTTTGGTTAGCAGCCAATCTTGAGGTCTCAAAACCCAGAAGAAATGCAGCCTAGTGGTACAATGTAGATTTTTTAGTTCAGAGACTATAGTAAAGTATCTAATTGCTCTCAAAGATTTTACAGAACAAAATCTTTTGAGTATTTTGAGTAACGTTTGCCCTCTCTTCCACTGTGGAGAAGGTACATACATACGATGGTTTATAATAACAAGCACATCAAAATATTATTATTATTACTGTATTGTTATGTTAAAGATGTTTTAGTATGACTGGAAGTGTTTCTTTAATGTTTTTTATGCATAGAAAAGTACATGAACTGTATCTAACCGTTCCAACTTATGTATTAATTTGACTTAAAGACAGACTTAGGAACAGAACTCGTTAGTAACCCAGTGATTGTGTGTAACTGCTTTTGATTGTATCTGAGTAAATTATCAAATTTTGAATAACTCAGCTCTCAAAATAGAGTACATGACCCATTTTTCTAGTCTTCTATAATTTGGTTAGAGAAGAAAAAGAATTGTTCCAAATTCTAGCCTGACTCTTAAATTTGAATATCTGAAATATAAGGAATGAATATTCATATAGTGACAATCATATGCGAGGCATCATGCCAGGTAACATGGAAGGCATAAGATATGGTTCTTGCCCTCTAAAATCTTACAAATCTGAGACTGTCAGAGCTAGAAGGAAATTTAGTACTCACTAAAGTATAAAGGAGAGGCCCAATGAAGGGAGCATCTAAAGTTATGCAGTCAGTGAGAGTAGAGCCAGTAGAAAACTCATATCTTACTCTCACTTAATTGCTTTTTTTCAGGCACCAAACTTTCCCAAGTACAGCTGTCCATGAGCAAGTTCAGGGCCAAGTGATCTTTAAAAAGCATGTTATTTATCTGCCTCTTCCAATAGGTCATATCTCCTCTATGCTCCCCACATAACTTTTTCTCTAATCCAGATGCCCACAGCTTTGAATACCATCCCTTCCATTGCAACTGATTCAAATCTGACTCTCAGCAGGCAGAAAAAAGAATCAGTGAACTTGAAGATAAGTCAATTGAGATGATCTAGGCTAAGGAGCAGACAAAAAACAATGAAGAAATATGAACAGAGTCTAAAGGACCTGTGGAAAGCCATCAAGCATACCAATATATACAAAATGAGAATCCCAGAAGTAGAAGAGAGAGTGAAAGGGGCAGCAGGAGTATTTAAAGATACAGTGGCTGAAAATCTCCCAAATTTGATGACAGACACAAATCTACAAATCCAAGAAACTCAAAGAGCTTCAAGTATGATAAACTCAAAGAGACCCATTACAACCTGAGACACATTACAAACTGTTGGGAGCTAAGGACAAAGAGAGAATCTTGAAAGCAGCAAGGGAGAAGTGACTTCTCAAGTACAAAGCATAAGATCGACAGCTGATTTCCTATTAGAAACCAAGGAGGCCAGAAAGCAGGGATGACATATTCAAAGCACTAAAAGAAAACAACTGTCAATCAATAATTTTAAATGCAGCAAAACTATCCTTCAAAAATGAAGACAAAATTAAGAGATTCCTAGGTAAACAAATACTGAGAGAGTTCATTGCTAGTAATTCTACCTACAATGAATGCTAAAGAGAGCCTTTCATGCTAAATTGAAGGACACCAGACAGTAACTCAAATCTACATGAAGAAATAAAGAATATCAGTCCAGATGTTTTTGTTTTTTAACTCCCTTTATTTCCTATATTATTTAAAAGACAACTGCATAAAATGATAATTATAAATCTACGTTGATAGGCATACAATGTTTAAAGATGAAATTTGTGACAATAACAACATAAAGGGGGGTGATGGAGCTATATAAAATCAAAATTTTTATATACTATTGAAACTAAATTGGTATGAATTTTAACTAGATTGTTATCAATTAAAATGTTAATTGCAATCTCCAGGCAACCACTAAAACATAACTAAAAAATATATGGTAGTAACTTCTAGTTTCTGGTCTGACATGTAGAGAGCTCGGGAATCATCACTTCCATCCTAACAACAAGAAAAAAGCTGAAAAACTAAAAATCAAAAACTCTTCTTAGATTCATCTAAAAATTAAATTCACAAAGAAAACTATCTCCCTGAAAACTGGGAGATACAGAGAACCACAGCTTACCCAGGAGCAGAAACTGCTTGTGGAGCCAGCCTTGGCTAGGGAAAATTGAAGTGTAATTATCTAATTGCCTTTCAAGAAACGTTAAAAGAAATTCTTTAGAATGAAGGAAAATGATTTAAGTCAGAATCTAGGATCTACGTTAAAAAAGAAAAGCAGTCTAGAAGGAATAAATAAAGGTAGAAAAAGAACCTTTCATTTTTCTTACTCTTAGCTGATAGAAAAGATGACAGTTTGTTCAAAATAACAATAACAAAGATATATTGAATGATTATAGCTTAAGGATAAGTGAAATATATGGCAGCAATGTTACAAGGGATGGGAGGAAGGAGTTGCATAAGGTGCCTGTACTATCCATGAAGTGGTATATTATTATTTGAAAGTGGATTTAAGATTAGTTGTAAATGTATATTGGAAACTCTAGGAAAACCACTGAATTTTTTGTTTTTTTTACAAAAGAAGTATAATTGATATGCTAAAAGAAGGGAGAAATGGAATTACATAAAAGGCTCAGTTAAAACCAAAGAAGCAAAAAAAAGGCAGAGGATTAAAAAAGAAGAAAAAAAAAGGAAATAATGAACAACAGAAACAAATACAAAACAGGTACAGATATGGTAAGTATTAATCCAACTATATCAGTAATAACTTTAAGTGTGAATGATCTAAATATACCAATTAAAAGAAAGAGATTACAGAGTGGATAAAAAAAGAAGACTCAATTATATGTTACCTACAAGAAACTCACTTTAAATATAAAGATACAAATAGATTAAAAATAAAGGGATGCAGAAAGATAGACCATGCTAACCCTATTCAAAAGAAAGCTCAGGTGGCTTTATTAATTGCAGACAACGCAGATTTCAGAGTGAGGAATATTATCAGAGATAAAGAGAGGCATTACATAATGACAAAGGGATCAATTCTCAATGGAGACCTAACAATCCTGAATATGTACACGCCTAACAACAGAGCATCAAAACACATGAGGCAAAAGATGGTAGAACTGGAAGGAAAAACAGACAAATCCACTATTACAGTTGGAGACTTCAACACCTGTAACAGCAACTTACAGATCCAGCTGACAGAAAGTCAGTAAGGGTATAGTTAAACTGAACAACACCATCGATTAACTGAATGTAATTGACCCTTATAGGACGCTTCACTTGACAAAATCCAACACCTACTCTTAATAAAAACTCTTAGCAAACTAGAAATAGAGGGAAACTTCCTCAACTTGATAAAAAAAATCTATGAAAAACCTACAGCTAACATCATTCTTAATGGTGAGAAACTAGATGCTTTCCTCCTAAGTCTGGGAACAAGAAAAGGATGTCCCCTCTCACGACTCTTACTCAAAATCCTATCGGAATGAAATTATTCACGAAAAAGAAATAAAAAGTATACAAATCAGAAAGAAAGAAATAAAATCATCTTTGTTCTCAGATGACACGATAATCTATGTAGAAAATGCCAGATAATAATAATAGCCTACTGGAACTTGTATTGTTGTTGTTGTTAGATGCCATCCAGCTGGTTCCAACTCACAGCGACCCTATGTATAACAGAATGAAACACTGCCCGGTCCTGTGCCATCCTTACAATTGTTGTTGTGCTTGAGCCCATTGTTGCAACCACTGTGTTAATCCATCTCATTGAGTGTCTTCCTTTTTTTTGCTGACTCTCCACCTTACCAAGCATGATGTCCTTCTCCAAGGACTGATCCCTCCTGACAACATATCCAGAGTACTGACACACAGTCTCGCCATCCTTGCTTCTGAGGAGCTTTCTGGCTGTACTTCATCCAAGGCAGATTTGTTGGTTCTTTTGGCAGCCACAGTATATTTTCAATATTCTTTGCCAACATCACAATTCAAAGGCATCAATTCTTCTTCAGCCTTCCTTATTCATTGTCCAGCTTTCATGTGCAGATGACACAATTGAAAACACCTTGGCTTGGATCAGGTGTACCTTAGTCCTCAAGGTGACGTCTTTGCTTTTTAACACTTTAAAGAGATCTCTGGCAGCAGATTTGCCCAATGCAATGCATCGTTTGATTTCTTGACTGCTGCTTCCATGGGTGTTGACTGTGGATCCAAGTAAAATGAAATCCTTGACCAACCTCAATCTTTTCTCCATTTAACATGATGTTGCTCATTGGTCCAGTTGTGAGGGTTTTTGTTTTCTTTAGATTGAGGTGTAATCCATACTGAAGGCTGTGGTCTTTGATCTTTATTAGTAAGTGCTTCAAATCCTCTTCACTTTCAGCAAGCAAGGTTGTGTCATCTGTATAACGCAGGTTGTTAATGAATCTTCATCCAATCCTGATGACCCATTCTTCTTCATATAGTCCAGCTTCTAGTATTATTTGCTCAGCATACAGATCGAATAGGTGTGGTGAAAGAACACAACCCTGACGCACGTATCTGTGACGCACTCACAGGTTGCTTATAAATAGCATGTCCATTCGATCAGAGCCAGAACACACAAGACACTCCCAGATTATTAGCATATGGAAAGTAGATAGGAAACAATAAATAGAGACAGCAAACGACACGTCTTAAATAACAGTTTCATGGTGAGGAATCGATGTTTACTCTTATGTCACTGGGCTGGCACATCTCTTGACTCTGTCTCCCTTCACTGCTTGTCCAGCAAGGGCCTCAGAATAGTCCTGGACCAGCGTTTCTTGAAATGGAACTGCTCTGAGGGCAAACTCTACCTAGGGTGTACCTAGGCTTAGTGGGCAGACCCTCTTTGCTTCAGACAACCTCCTGTGCTGCCTCTGGAGCTCTGGCTTTCAGCTGGGGTTTCTGCTGCTGCCTGGGCCAGCTCATGGATGTCTAGCTGGCTGCGACCTCAGCTGTCTCTGGTGCTGCTGTAGCCCCAAGCATTTTACAGTTCTGGGCCCACTTCTCTCAGGCTGCTCTGTTACCACTTCTCTGCTCAACAGACTTCGGCCTCTGCTTCTCCTGGCCCCTGTTGCTGTTTTCTCCTGGCACTGCCTTCCACTGGGTCCAGGGTATCTGTGCCAGTCCCTTCTGATTAATCTTCCAATCTCTTATCCTCTGGGTTGATGTCTCCACCCTGGAATAAGGAGTGGGGACAGGGGTAGTGTTCCTCAGCACAGAGCTTCTGCATCCCCACGGGGTGTGCTCACCCCTCCTCCAAGAGCCGACTGTTCACACTGTTCAGCCCAGGGAAACTCCAGTGAGTTGCACCCGCCTCCTGGGGCTTTGGCAACACTGGACCCTCAGGTGGTCTCTCTTAGTTGATTGGTCCTCACTCAAAAGCCTCAGGTGAGGTCCTACTCTCAGAACCAGGACCAAAAGGCCAAATCATTCACTGCAAAGGGGCTCCATACCTCACAACCAGCAATGAACAATTAAAGTTTGAAATAAAAAAAAGAAAACCACCATTTACATTATCATCATAAAATATTAAATACTTAGATGTAAACCTAAAAAAATATATACAAGGTTTACATGAGGAAAACTACAAAGCTTGATGAAAGAAATCAAAGATGATCTCAATAAATGGAGAGATACCCCATGTCATAGATTAAAAAATAATGCCATTCCTATATTTTTAAAATTTTATTGTGGTAAAATATATACAATAAAAATTAGCCATTTGCATCATTTTTAAGTGCATAACTGAGTGACATAATTACATTCACCACATTGTACATCTATTAAAAGTAGTCACAGTTAAGCTGAATCTGATTCATGGTGACTACACTATTCAAATGGCTAAATTCTAAAACACCAACAACACCAAATGCTAGTGAGGGTAAGGAGCAACAGACTTTCACTCGCTGCTGGTGGGAATGCAAAATGGTATAGCCACTTTGGAAGACAGTCTAGCAGTTTCTTACAAAGCTAAACATAGTCTTATCATACAGTCCAGCAATCTCAATCCTAAGTATTTACTTAAATGAGATAAAATTATATGTTCACAAAATAACCTACATATAAATATTTACAGCAGCTTTATTAATAATCTCTGAAAACTGGAAGCAATCAAAATGCCCTTCGATAAGTGAATGGATAAATGAACTGTGGTACATTCATACAATGGAATATTATTCAGTGAACTGTCAAGTTATGAGATGACATGGTGAACCTTTAAATGCACATTAATTACTAAGTAAAAGAAGCCAGTCTGATAAAGCCATATACTGTATCATTCCAACTATATAACAGTCTAGAAAAAGTAAAACTATAAAAAAAAAAAAAAAAAAAATTTTTTTTTTTTTTTTTTTTTTTTAGAGTAAAAAGATCAGTGATGTCTAGGGGATCAGAGGGAGGTGGGAAGGGATAAATATGTGAAGCACAGGACATTGTAAGGGCAATGAAACTACTCTGTATGATAATATAATGGTGGTCACGTAAGAGTATGCATTTGTCAAAACCCACAGAACCGTAAAGTACAATAAGTGAATCCTAAAAAAGTCAGGAATAAGGCAAAGATGCCTGCTCTCAACACTTCTATTTATCATTGTACTGGAACATCTAGCCAGGGCAATTAGTAGAAAAAAGAAATAAAAGTCATCTGTATAGGAAAGGAAGAAGTAAAACTATCTCCATTATACATGACATGGTATTCTATGTAAAAAATCTTTTAAAAATCCACAAAAAGATTAGAACATATCAATGAATTCAAAGAAGTTTCAGGATAAAAGATTAATACAAATATCAGTTTTATTTCTATACACTAGCAATGAACATATCAAAAATGAAATAAAACAATAACATTAAAAATAATAAAATACTTAGGAATAAATTTAACCAAGGCAGCCTAACACTTGTACACTGAAACTACAAAACATTGTTGAAAGAAATTAAAGAAAACCTAAATTAGTGGCAAAGGAGCTTTGGTGGCGCATCATTACATGCTCAGCTGCTAACCAAAAGGTTAGCAGTTCGAACCCACCAGGGGCTCCATGGAAGAAAAACCTGGTGATCTGCTCCCATAAAGATTAAAGCCTAGGGAACACAATGGGGCAGTCCTACTCTGTCAGATAGGGTCACTATGAATTGGAATTGACTCAATGGCACAGAACAACAACAAATAAAAGGAAGGAACTTCTGTGTTCATGAATTGGAAGATTTAATATGCTAAGTTGGTAACATTCCCCAAATTGGTCTACATATTCAATTTGATTTACAGATTCCAATTCAATCCCATGTGGAATTGCAAGGGATTCCAAATATTCAAAATAATCTTCAAAAAGAAGAATAAATTTGAAGGACTCACACTTTCCAATTTCAAAACATACTACAAAGCTATGGCAATAAAAACTGTAACATTGACATAAGCAGAGATATATAGATTAAAGGAATAGGATTGAGAGTCCAGAAATAAAACATTATACCTGCGGTCATTTGATTTCAACAAGGGGCCAAGAGAAATCAAGGGGAAAAGAACAGTCTTTTCAACAAATGGCGCTAGGAAAACTGGATATCCACATGCAAAAGAGTGAATTTGGACCATTACCTCACATCATCTATAAAATTTAATTCAAATATTGATCAAAGACCTAAATGTAAGAGCTAAAACTATAAAAGTTTTAAAAGAAAACATAGAGATAAATCTTCATGAGCTTGGGTTAGGCAATGGTTTCTCAAATATAACATCAAAAGTACAAAGCACAAATGAAAATATAAATTGAACCTCACCAAAATTTAAAAACTTTTCTTTGCATCTAATGATATTACCAAGAAAATGAAAAGACAACCACAGAATGGGAGAATATATTTGAAAATCACATATCTGCTATAGTATCAAAATATATGAAAATTCCTACAACTCAACAACAAAAAGGCAAAGAACCCAATTAAAAAATGGGCAAAGGCCTTAGACTAAATCCATTGCCATCCAGTCGACTGCAATTCATAGCGACCCTACTGGACAGAATAGAACTACCCCATAGGGTTTTCAAGGCTGAAATCTTTACAGAAACAGACTGTGACATCTTTCTTCCGTGGCTCAGCTGGTGGGTTAAAACTGTCAACCTTTTGGTTAGTAGCTGAGCGCTTTAACAACTGCATTACCAGAGGTCCTTCATTAGTTATTAGAAGTATGCAAAGCAAACCACAATGATACCGCTTCATACCTATGAGGACGGTAATAGTCCATAACACAGACAACAGCAGTGTGAGTAGAGATGTGGACAAACTGGAATCCTTGTACACAGCTGGTGGGAAGGTAAAATGGTGTAGCTTCTGTGGAAAACAGTTTGGTGGTTCCTCAAAAACTTAAATATAGAATTCCCATATGATCCAGTATTCCACTCCTAGGTATTCAGACGATTCAGAAGAGGGTGTGTAACAAGGGATATCATTGCTGATGGCGGATGGATCATGGCTGAAAGCACAGAATACCTGAACGATGTCTTATTGACTATGCAAAGGCATTCGACTGTGTGGATGATAACAAATTACTGATAACACTACAAAGAATGGGAATTCCAGAACCCTTAATTGTGCTCGTGAGGAACCTGTAGACAGACCAAGAGGCTGTTGTTGGAAAAGAACGTGGAGATGCTGCATGGTTTAAAGTCAGGAAGTGTGTTAGAGCTGTATCTTTTCACTATAATTATTCAATCTGTATACTGAGCAAATAACCCGAGAAGTGGACTATATGAAGAAGAATGAGGCCTCAAGATTGGAGGAAGACTCATTAACAACCTGCAATATGCAGATGACACAACCTTCCTTGCTGAAAGTGAAGGGGACTTGAAGCACTCGCTGATGAAAATCAAAGACTAAGCTTTCAGTATGGATTACACCTCAACACAAAGAAAATGAAAATCCTCACAGCTGGGCCGATAAGCAACAACATGATAAAAAGATTGAAGTCGAGGGTTTCATTTTACTTGGATCCACAATCAACACTCATGGAAGCAGCAGTCAAGAAATCAAATGATGCCTTTGCATCAGACAAATCTGCTGCAAAAGATTTTTTTTAAGTATTAAAAAGCAAAGATGTCACTTGAACGACTAAGTTGCACCTGACCCAAGCCGTGATGTTTTCAATCTCCTCATATGCATGTGAAAGCTGGACAGTGAATAAGGAAGACTGAAGAAGAATTGATGCTTTTGAATTGTGGTGTTGGCAAAGAATATTGAATATATCGTGGACTGCCAGAAGAACAAGCAAATCTTCTTAGAAGAAGTACAGCCAGAATGTTCATTTAGAAGAGATGATGGGGAGACTTCATCTTACATACTTTGAACACGTCATCAGGAGGGACCAGGCCCTGGAAAAGGACATCATGCTTGACAGAGTAGAGGGTCATTGAAAAAGTGGAAGACTCTCAATGAGATGGATTGACATAGTGGCTACAACAATGGGCTCCAGCATAACAATGATTGTGAGGGTGGCACAGGACCAGGCAGTGTTTTGTTCTGTTGTACACAGAGTCACTATGAGTTGGAACCGACTCGATGGCACCTAACAAGAGGTATATACCTGTGAAAATTGAAAACAGGTGTTCAAATAAAAACCTGTGAATGAATTTTCATAACAGCACTATCTACAATAGTCAAAAGGTATAAACAACCCAAATATCCTTCAACAGATGAGTCTGTACAGTGGAATATTATTCATTCATGCAAAGGAATGAAGTAGTGATTCATGCTACACCATGGATAAAACTAAAAAACATCATGCTAAGTGAAGGAAGCCAGACATAAAAGGCCACTGATTGCATGATTTCATTTATATGAGCTGTCCAAGATAAGGAAATTTATAGAAACAAAGTAGATTAGTGGTTTCCAGAGCTAAATATAGAGCTAAATAGAGGGAAGAGCGATAAGTGTCTGCTAATTGGTACCGTGTTTTTTGTTTTAAATTGGAGTAATGAAAATGTTCTGGAATTAGACACTGGTGATAATTACACAAATCTGTGAATATACTAAAAACCACTGAATTGTACACTTTAAAGGGATGAATTTTATGGTACATGAATTATATCTAAAAAAAGAATTTTTCAAGTTATCATGAAAGTTCAATAAAGAAAAATGAAAGCTAAGTGTGTGTAAAAATCAGTAGCTTTTCTATTTACCTTTCAGATGGAGAAGATAATGAAGGAAATATCCTATTCATAATCTCAAATGTAAGTCTGACATACCTAGGGATAATCTTCAAACATGATATTTGTGACCAAGATGAAAGCATTACTAAACTTTTGGAGAGATCCCCAAAAGAGAAGAAAATTTAAATAAATAGACACATTGTATTACCAGATGGAAAGATTTGTGGTGGAAAGTCCATTTGCAAAAATAAATGGTGGAGAACAGGAACCACATATATCCTGTGCACCCAGCATAGCAAGCACATCGCACATATTAAAGTGCTGAGTAAATATTTGTTGAATGGATAAGCCAAATCAGATAATTTAAAATAATTCTAGTGTTCGTCTTTAGGAATAAAGACAAGCTAAGAACACTTACAGGAAAACAGGAGCATAAAGGGAAGATTATAGGTATTATAAGGCATTATCAGAAAACAACACTATTCAAAAGACAAAATCAAAAAAGTAGAGAGCTCCCAAACAGACCTTTATACCAGAAGACCTAACTGTATTGTCTTAGTTATCTAAAAAGGCTGCTATAACAGAAACACCACAGTTGGGTGGCTTTAACAAACAGAAACTTATTTCCTTACAGCTTGGCATCTAGAAATCTGAATTCAGGGTGCTGATGACTCTAGGGGAAGTCTTTCTCTCTGTTGGCTCTAGGGGATGGTCCTTGTCTCTTTTCAGCTTTTGTTCCCTGGCGTGGCATCTGTCTTTCACCATCTCTGCTTGCTTGCTAGCTTACTTAATCTGCTCTTTTATATCTCAGACGAGATTGACTTAACACACAAGTTACACTAACACTGCCTCATTAACATAACAGAAAATTCATTGTCTAATGGGATTATAACCACAGGTATAGGCATTAAGATTTACAACACTTATTTTAGGGGGATATGATTAAATTCACTACATCTATGGAAAAGAACACTTCCCAAAACAAGGGAATGATGAGCAGCAATGGCTGATTCAACAAATAAGGATTGGGAAATTAGTTACACGTCTAGAAAAAAATTACCTTAAAGCCTCATCACAATCTACATAATTTCAATATATTATAAAACTAAATTCAAAAAATGAATGGAACTAGGAGAAATTATAAATGAATATTTAACTTATTTCAGGTTGTAGAATGGAGAGATCATAAGAGAAGAGTCAACTGATTGGATTACAAAAATGTTTTAAACTTCTGCGTGACAAAAAGCATAAATCAAAAGACAACAAACTGGGAAAACTATGAGTATATCTTATAGGCCAGGGCTGTCCAACACAAATATAACCCAAGAATGTGAAGCTTATATGCAATTTTAAATTTTCTAATAGCTATAATAAAATAAAAGCAGGTGAAATTAATTTTAATGATATTATTTAACTCAACATATTCAAAATATTGTCACTTCAACATGTAATTAATATACAAACCTATTAAGCTATTTTTTATTCTTTTTTTAGAATTAAAGGCTTCCAAATCTGGTGTGTATTTGGCATGCACAACCTAACTCAATTTGTATAGATGCCCAATGGCTACACGTGGCTAATGGTTACCTCAAGGGACAGCGCAGTATAGATGAGGCTTAATAAATTTCTTTTTATTTTATTTTTATTGTTGTTGAGAATATACACAGTTGAACATACACCAATTCAACCATTTCTACATGTACAATTCAGTGACACTGATTACATTCTTTTAGTTGTGCAACCATTCTCACCGCCCTTTTATGAGTTTTTCCTTCTCATTAACATAAACTCATTACTCCCTAAATTTCCTATCTAATCTTTCGAGTTGCTGTTGTCAGTTTGATCCCATATAGATGGATCTTAAAAGAGCACAATGCTCAAGGCAGACATCCTTTACTAGATAAGTCAAATTCTGTTTGGTTTTAGGAAGACTTTATCGGGTATTTTTTGTTTAAGGTTTAAAGAACATCTCAGGATAACAGTTTCAGGGTTCATCCAGTCTCCATGGCTCCAGAAAGTCTAGATTTCATGAGAATTTACATTCTGTTCTACAATTTCCCCCCTTTGATCATGATTCTTCTATAGAATCTTTGATCAAAATGTTCAATAATGGCAGCCAGGCACCATCCTGTTCTGGTCTCTATTCACCTGGAGCAATAAAGGAAGGAGAATTAGGAATAGGAGGAAGAAATGTGGCTAACTGCCTCCATGAAAAAATTTATTTTATAAACATGCCCTCTTAGACCTATACAAGGGGAAAGCATACCTCATTCATGGATAGGAAGAATTGATATTGTGAAAATGTCTATTCTATTCAAAGCGACCTACAGATACAATGTAACCCCAATCCAACTTCCAATGGCATTTTTTAACGAGATGGAGAAGCAAGTCACCAACTTCATATGGAAAGGGAAGAGACCTCAGATAAATAAAGCACTACTGAAGAAGGAGAACAAAGTGGGAGGCCTCACACTACCTCAGGCCTGACTTTAGAATGCATTATACTGCCACGGTAGTGAAAATAGCCTGGTAAAACAACAGATACATAGACCAATGAAACAGAATTGAGACTTTAGACATAAATTCATCCACCTATGAACAGCTGATACTTGACAAAAGTCCAAACTCTGTTAATTGGGGGAAAAGACAGTCTCTTTAACAAATGGTGCTGGCATACCTGTTATCCATCTGCAAAAAAATGAAACAAGACCATACCTCACACTATGCACAAAAAATGAACTCAAAATGAATCAAAGACCTAAGTATAAAATCTAAAACCATAAAGGTCATGGAAGAAAAAACAGAGACAACACCGGGAGCCCTAATATATGGCATAAACAGAATACAAGAACTTTACTAACAATGCACAAATACCAGGAGAGAAACTAGATAACTGGGAGCTCCTAAAAATCAAACACTTATGCTCAGCCAAAGACTCCACCAAAAGAGGAAAAAGACAACCTAAAGATTGGGAAAAAAAAAAATTTTGGCTACGACAAATCCGATCAGCATCTAATCTCTAAAATCTACAAGACACTGCAAAACTTCAACAACAAAAAGACAAAGAACCCAATTAAAAAATGGGCAAAGGGTGTGATATGAACAGTCACTTCACCAAAGAAGACATTCAGGCAGCTAACAGGTACATGAGGAAATGCTCACGATCATTAGCCATTAGAGAAATGCAAATTAAAAACTACAGTGAAATACCATCTCACCTCAACAAGGCTGGCATTAATCCAAAAAACACAAAATAATAAATTTTGGAGAGGTTGTGGAGAGACTAGAACACTTATACACTGCTGATGGAAATATGAAATGGTACAACCACCTTGGAAATCGATTTGGTGCTTCCTTTAAAAGCTAGAGATACAAGTTACCATATGATCTGAAAATAAGAGCCATCACATGAATAGATACAGGCACACCCATGTTCATTGCCGCACAGTTCACAACAGCAAAGAGATGGAAACAACCTAGCTGCTCATCAAACAAATTAAGCTCATAAACAAATCATGATATATTCACACAATGGACTACTACACAATGATAAAGAACAACAATGAAATATTTCATAACATGGATGAATCTGGAAGGCACTATGCTGAGTGGAATTAGTCACAAGAGGACAAATATTGTATGAGGCCACTATTATAAGAACTCAAGAAAAGGTTTAAACACGGAAGAAAATGTTCTTTGATGGTTACAAGGGTGGGGAGGGAGGGACAGGAGTATTCACTAACTAGATAAGTAGACAAGAATTATCTGAGGTGAAGGTAAGGACAACATACAATAGGGGTGAAGCCAGCACAACTGGACTGAACCAAAAGCTAAGAAGTTTCCTGAATACAACCAAACAATTGGAGGGGCAGAGTAGCAGGGGCAGGGGTTTGGGGACCATGGTTTCCGGAGACATCTAGGTCAATTGGCACAACAAATTTTATTCAAAAAAAATGTTCTGCATCCCCCTTTGGTGAGTGGCATCTACAGTCTAAAAAGCTTGTGAGCAACTATGTAAAATGCATCAAATGGTCCTAATCCAGCTGGAACAAAGCAGAATGAAGAACACCAAAGACAGAAGAAAAATATTAGCCCAAAAGACAAAAGGGGCCACATAAACCAGAGACTCTATCAATCTGAGACTGGAAGAACTAGATGGTACCTGGCTACCATCAGTGACCACCCTGACAGGGAACACAACAGAGAGTCCCTGATGGAGCAGGAGAAAATTGGGATGCAGAACTCAAATTCTAGTAAAAAGGCCAGACTTAATGGTCCGACTAAGACTGGAGGGACTCCAGAAGACATGGCCCCCAGATTCTCTGTTAGCCCAAAACCGAAACCATTCCCGAAGCCAACTCTTAAGACAAAGATTAGACTGGACTATAAGACATAAAATGATGCTTGTGAAGAGTGTGCTTCTTAGCTCAAGTAGATAAACCTGAGACTAAATGGGCAGCTCCTGTCCAGAGGTGAGATGAGAAGGCAGAAAGGGACAGAAGCACATTGAAGGAACATGGGAAATCTGGGGTGGAAAGGAGGAGTGTGCTGTCACATTGTAGGGAGAGCAACTAGGGTCACATAACAATGTGCACGTTAAGTTTTGCATGAGAAGCTAACTTGAACTATAAACTTTCACTTAAAGCACAATTTAAAAAAAAGAGAGAAATCTGGGGAAAAAAAGATGCCCTCTTAGCTAATAGGCAAAAATGGCTAAAGCTGTGAACAGACAATTAAAAGAAGAAGAAAAAAAGGCCCTAAAGCACATTTTAAAAATGTTCAACGAAACTAGTAATCAAAGCAAAGCAAAGTGATACACAGTGGTACAATTTTTCATTAATTTGAATAAGAAAAGTTTTTTCTTTTTAAATTATAATTCTCAATAACAGAAAGCTTCCAGGGGGGTAGACACTCTAACACTTTGCTGGACAGAGTGTAAATTGTTAACAAGCCATCTGGAGTGCTGGGTAACATGTATCAAGAGCTTTAAAAAAATAACAGCTTAACTATTGTACCTTTAAAAATCTATTCTAATGATCCAAGAGACAGAAAGGGCCACATGAACCAAAGGCTACATTAACCTGAGACCAGAAGAACTAGATGGTGCCCAGCTACAACCGATGACTGCCCTGACAGGGAACACAACAGAGAACCCCTGAGGGAGCAGGAGAGCAGTGGGATGCAGACCCCAAATTCTCTTAAAATCAGACTTAATGGTCTGACTGAGACTAGAAGGACCGTGGTGGTCATGGCCCCCAGGCCTTCTGTTGGCCCAGGACAGGAACCATTCCCGAAGCCAACTCTTCAAGACATGGATTGGACTGGACAATGGGTTAGAGAGGGATGCTGGTGAGGAGTGAGCTTCTTGGATCAGGTGGACACTTGAGACTATGTTGGTATCTCCTGCCTGGAGGGGAGATGAGAGGGTGGAGGGGGTTAGAAGCTGGAGAAATGGACACGAAAAGAGAGAGTGGAGGGAGAGAGTGGGCTGTCTCATTAGAGGGAGAGTAATTGGGACTGTGTAGCAAGGTGTATATGGGTTTTGTGTGAGAGACTGAGTTGATATGTAAACTTTCACTTAAAGCACAATAAAAAAATCTATTGTAAAGAAATAATTAAGGGTATGCAAAGATTTATCTGAAAGAATGTTCATTAGAATGTGGCTTTTAATAAAGAAAAATGTGTTGATTAAATGGTTAAGTGGTTGTGTGCTATTAAATATCATGCCTTTTAAAAATATAGAATGTTATGTGACAATGCTCAGGTATCGTATTACATGAAGAAGCATAATATAAATTACATATTTTAATATTAACATTACATAAAAATATATTTTATATATACAGAGAAAAAATACTAGAGAAAAAAATTACCATAATGCTAACAGTCTTTTTATATAACTAGTGCTATTTGGAAACCCTGGTGGCATTGCTAAGAGCTAAGGCTACTAACAAAAAGTTTTGCAGTTCGAATCCATCAGGTGCTCCTTGGGAACCCTATGGGGCAGTTCTACTCTGTGCTATATGGTTGCTGTGAGTTGGAACCGACTCGACAGCAACAGGTTTTTGTTTTTGTTTGTTTTTTAGTGCTTTTTTTGTTGTAGATGGTTTTCATTTTTCTCTTTATATTTGTCTATAGTTTTTTTAATTTTCTACTTTGGTCAAGTAGTATAGTTTTAATGGGGAAGCAACTTGTATGTAAAAATAGATGGGTCTTCATTATACTGTAGAACACTTGTGCTATAATAGGCAACACTATATGGTAGGTACTTCGGGACCTGAAGTTTCAGTTAAGGGTTTTAAAGCTGGCAATTAGACACAGTGTGAATAATAAAATAAATAGCACAACCAAAGAGCAAACACAGCAGGAGATGATAATTCTAAAGGTTTCATAGCTAGCGACTGGAAGTTCTTCCACTTCAAGATTAATAATACCATCTAAACAGTTAAAAATATCAGTCAAGCAAACTAAACAGTTGGTATACCTGTTGCTTTTGTGGTTGCTGCCCTTATTTCCCAACTAATGTATATTCTGTATTTTACTGTAGGTTAAGATGAAGGTGACTGTGAGGATAACTTCAAGAGTTTTATTTTTATATTTTTAGGCATTTCTTTTATATGGTACCAACACCCAACACTTCAACTAAGTTGAGAATATTAATGTATGACTATTCTTTCTGAATTCAGTGGCTTTTTTTCTTGCTTTTACAACTATTCAGTTATATTAAATGTAATAACACATATTAATAGTAACTTCATATCTGCAAAGAATTGTGTCATCTTTTTGTCGTCCCCTGTGGTCTGGCATCATTGTTTCTCTGTAAATGTGTCCTAAAGAGACTGAAAAAACAGACCATTAGGTCTTACAGAATTAGATTGGAATTTCCCTTTGAAAGAGAAACAATTTTTGCTATTAATAATTTCTACCACATTCCAATCTGGACAATCATGATTAAGTAGAAAACAGATTCAAACAGCTTTCCTCAGAGTACCCCCAGGGAGCACTTTTAGGTGATTGACTTATTTCTTGAGTTAGACCTAAAGGTAAGAACAGATCACGAGTTAACCTTAAACTGGTTTCGTTTAAGATATTTTAAATTACAAAAACATGCAATTAGTAATGTTTCCTTTTTGGGATTGCAATTTAATTGCTCTTTTAAATAATGACGTTCTTAGGCAGCTACCTGTAATAAATTGTTTTTATAGTTTATTTGAAATCATGTTCTTGAATACCAAAATGTTATATAAAACAGGAAAACACTACATTTTAAAAACACCTAATTCTGGAATGATATTTAATTTAAAATTAATTCTGCTCATTAATCAGTACTAAATATGAGGGCAGACCTATTCTAATAGGTACTTGGCAGAAGGTGGTCCTAGAATTCATATTTACTGTAAACATAAGGAAAAAAACAAGCACATAATTCCTAAACTTTTAATAATATGATTTCTTCACTTTCATCTGCAGAATGACTCACCTGCTTATTGTTAGAATAACTTTTTTTTAGTCAGCTGGGAGTGGGAGTCAGTGGGGAGGGAATAGTAATATCTACAGTTAAATGATTCTTCGAAAGCTTTTATTCTAAAGTTTTCAAAACCAAACATATTTGGGGCACAAGCATTCAATTACTATGAAAAGGTCCTGTATTTGCAATAGTGCCAGGATTTCAAAGGAATGTGGTTTAGAAAACAGGTGTTTATGCCAAGTTAAAATAAAGAAGATCTGATTTGAGGTCGACTAGAATTATTGACCTCTATTTTAGGGAATCAGCCATGGTATAAAAAACCCATTGCCACTGAGTCAATTCTGACTCATGACCCTATAGGACAGAGTAGAACTTGCCCACATGGTTTCCAAGGCTGTAAATCTTTATGGAAACAGATTGCCATATCCTTCTCCTGCTGAGTGCCTGGTGGTTTTGAACCACTGACCTTCCAGTTAGCAGCTGAGCGCTTAACTACTGCCTCACCAGGGATTATCGATTTCATCCAACTTTTCTTATACATCTAAGATGCCACAACAAACTCTTGTGAATAAGGAAGGGTGTACATCAGTTTAAGAGAGTCACATTGCAGATAAACCAGTGCAGAACCCAGGTTTTAAATCTGGTGAGTCTCACACGCAAATCCAGGGGAAGGGAACAATAGCCAGGTGACTGATGACACTCTAGGGCTACGACAGAGGGGACTGCAATGAACTGGAGATTGTAAAGAGCTCTCCCCTTTTCTGGAGGAATAAGAACCATAATATATTTTTTATTGAGTCATAATTCACATCACATAAAATTCACCATATTAACCATTTTAAAGTTACCACCCAGTGGGTTTTAGTACATTCACAATGTTGTGCAACAGAATATTTTCATCATTCCCAAAAGAAACCCTGCAACGATTTAACAGTCACTCCCCATTCTCCCATCTTCCAACCCCTGGCAACCACTAATCTCCTTTTTGTCTCTATGATTTACCTGTTCTGGAAATTTCATACAAATTGAACGCTGTTCTTTAGTTAGATGGAAAACCAGAGAACAGAACAGAGGAATGTCTTCAGCTAACTTAGATTTCAGAAGAATCACTCTGACTGCTGTTGTGCAGACTTGTGTGATGCAATGATGCCAGACAGGTTTTAGCAGAGCTTTCAGATCAAGACAGATTAGGAAGACAGGCCTGGTAATCTACTTCTGAAAATCAGCTGATGGAAACCCACACGGGTCACAGTGATCTGACCCACAACCAGGCATGGGGATGGTGCAGGACAGGACACATTTCATCTCATTGTGCAGGAGATTGCCATGAATTGGGGGCTGACTTGATGGTAGCTAACAACAAGAACGATTAGAACACAAATAAAGTAATCCAGACTATTATATAGGTTTGCTTGCAGTCCAAGCAAAAAGATCGTGGGACGATTCTCTCCAAACCACTTCGTGTGAATTCTCAACACAAATTCCACAGATGACTCTTAAATTCTATAATAAGCATCTCATTGTATTCATGGCAAGATGAAAACCATGAGAATAGCTGAGCTTCTAGTATTAAATTCCTTGTTAGCTCAACTCAGGTCTTTTGAACTGAATACAGGTAAATACCAATAAAGAGGCAGCGGAGTAACCAGAGTCCTGGTGAGCCGATGCTGTATTAGGGGAACAGGTGTATCCACACAGCAGCACAAGTCTAGACTCTGCCTTTGGGATCAGACAAGGGCAAGAAGGTGACAGCAGCAAGCAAATGACAGCAGCAAGCAGGTGACACCAGCAGACAGCTTGCAGAAACAGGCTGTCGCACCTCGGCCTTCAAAAACGCCCAGCTGCTCTTCCTTTTTGCTGCATGAATGATTTTCTCTTATTTTCCACTTACTCCCTCATGTCTACTTTGCATAAAAGGCTACTATTTCCACTAGAGGCCATATAAGATTTGGACATACAGTTGCTAACAAAGAACATGAGGATAAAGTGTTTACTAGCTATCGTCTGATAACTACCAGTTCTGAATTACCAGGTATGTTTTTATTAGTACTTTAAAAGTTGATTCGCACACACACACGCGTGCACACATGCACACACACATGTACAACAGTTGAAACCAGAACAATCCAGGCATCACAAAATCCCATGTCTCAGATATGGGACACAGCCCATAAACTATATATTCTAATAGACCTTCCTTCCAGAAATCTGCACATAAAATACTAATGTTGTAATGAGAAATTAGAGCATGTATAATAAAATGAAAAAAAACATTAAGGAAGAGAAGCCCAGGATTGACAAGCTTTGAGCATAGATGTAAAATAAAGTATATTTCAAAGTTATGGGCCATCAAACAGATCAAGCCAGCAAAATAAGTAATGTTTTAAGTCTCCATCGTTTTTTGAGATAAATTCCTGTTTTATTCATATCTTATTAATATGTTCTGAAAAAGAACTGTTTAAGTGAATTTTGCTTTTATTTCAATTTTTATTCAAAAAGTACTCATTGATGTTAGAGGTTCTATAAGAATAAAAAAATAAATTTTTTTTTTTAAGATACAGACCTCTAATTAATAAAAGCCATCATTCATCAATATACTTTTTCACCGACATTTTATTTCATGAGGAGACTAAACAACATATTAATCTATAAATGGAGCTATTTAAGGCAGATATCTTTAATTAGCTTCTGAAAGTGATATGTATATACCAATACAATTAATACCCTGTAGGGCCATTCAGCTGAGGACATGACAGTGTGATAAGAAGTCTTTGGAGAGGCCAGTTTGGGAAGGAATAAGCAGAGGAAATGATCTTATTCTTTAGCTAGTGTCATGGATTGATTTGTGTCCCCCCAATATATGTGTCAACTTGGTTAAGCCATGATTTCCAGTATTGTGTGGTTGTCCTCCATTTTGTGATTGCAAGTTTATGTTAAAGAGGATTAGGGTGGGATTGTAACACCCTTACTAAGGTCACATCCCTGATCCAATGTAAATGGAGTTTCCCTGGGGTATGGCCTTTGCCACCTTTTATCTTACAGGAGACAAAAGGAAAAGGAAACAAGCAGAGAGTAGGGGACCTCATACCACCAAGAAAGAAGCACTGGGAGCAGATCGTGTCCTTTGGACCTGGGATTCCTGTGTGGAGAAGCTTCTAGTCCAGGGGAAGACTGATGGGAAGGACCTTCCTTCAAAGCCAACAGAGAGAGAGAGCCTTCCCCTGGAGCTGACACCCTGAATTTGGACTTCTAGCCTACTAGACTGTGAAAGAATAAATTTTTCTTTGTTAAAGCCATCCACTTGTGGTATTTCTGTTCTGGCAGCACTGGATGACTAAGACAGCTAGCGAGAGATTTTACAATTAAAGAGTAACTCTTTGGAGTGTAGAGGGTTTTGTTTTCACGGTTTTGGGGGAAGCCATTTGCAATGGCTAGGAATATGCAAGGTCCCTGGGGAATCAGACTCTGGAGCTCCAGACAGATTCCAAGTATGGCAGGAAAGGGAAATGAATGCAGGAAGGAGACGAAAGAGGGGCCACTGGCTTGTTCCTCATGGCGTTGCCAAGGGACTTCTTCTTTTAGGTGCTTCTGAGCTTATGAGAGATAAAAAAGACAAAATGTAGGCTCTGCAAAGCTAAGGTATATAACCACAAAGAGTTTCTGAGAATAGCTAGAATCAGGGTGCCAAACCAAACCTGTTGCCATCAAGTCAGTTCCGACTCTTGAGACTCAGGATAGCAAACAAATACTTCTGCGCACTGGCATAGGTCTTTATGATGCATTCAGCACCGTTTCTTTAATGAATTTATGAAGTAAATTTATATCTGTTGAGGGCCAAATGACTTTTGATCTTTTTCTTTCATGAAACACAATTTAAAAGTGGTAAAAATGTTTCTATAGGATTTGTTTAGATCTTAATCTCAGAAAGCCCAGTGGTAGCACTTAACTATGGAAGACACAGGAAAACAGAAAGTCAATATCACTTACAAATCTTTTCTTTTTTTTTCCAAATTTTTTAAATGTCAGTACCGGAGATAGTTCTGAAATGTCAATTTTAAAATCTTCATTCCCTAAGAATTCATCTTGAGCATGTTTATTTCTAGTACACGCAAAGCATGGGGGTGTGAAAGAAGGCTCAGATATTTTCCACCTTTCCTCTGAGCCTAAGTAATATTCTCTGGCTTTGGAACTTGCTTAGCTACCTGTGCAAACAGCAGACTCACTGACAGGGAAAAACAGACCTTCCTCAGAAGATTAAGAATGAACCTCTTTTTCTCTGGTGCAATGTGGTTCTTAAGAAATGTCACTATATACAATTCTTCTCTACTTGAAATTATTCTACATCCCAGAGTAGGCAGCCAGCAAAGGTGAGAAACCACAGCTGCCAGGGTCTGTATGTTAAGCTTTTCTCATTTTCCAGTTAAATCACAATGTCCACAGCTATGTGTTCTAAGGATGCTGTATGGGTACACTGTTTTGGCTGGGGTGCACAACTGGTTACGCCTGTTTTAAAAATGCTTTGGGTCATGACTTAGGCTCTTAAATTCCCATTCATCTGTGCAATACGGCAAATACAAAACTTTTAGAAGAGTCTGGTGCATGCTCATAGTCAAGCTCAGTCACTTAAAAGCAAAGCTTGTTATTTTTTGACTCTAATAAATGAGGGCTTATCAACACGTTTGGTGGTCTGTTAAGGCCAATGGGTCTGCACTTAAAAAAAAAACCAAACCAAACCAGTGCTGTCGAGTCGATTCCGACTCATAGCGACCCTATAGGACAGAGTAGAACTGCCCCATAGAGTTTCCAAGGAGCGCTTGGCGGATTCGAACTGCCGACCCTTTGGTTAACAGCTGTAGCACTTAACCACTATGCCACCAGGGTTTTCCTGCACTTACTAGCATGGTCACATAACTGTACCTCAGGTATTTTCCTAAGGCTCCTTCTCTAATTCCCTGCTACCAAATAGTTATCACAAGTTAAGCTAAAGGAGACAATCTTCGTTTAGTGTACATTCTTAGGTTCTCTTTATTGCCACAAGGAGTCCCTGGGTGGCACAAATTGTTAAGCTCTAGACTACTTACTACTAATCAAAAGATTCGCTGTTCAAACCCACGCAGAGGCACCTTGGAAGTAAAGCCTGGTGATCTGTTCCCAAAAGTCCCAGCCTTGAAAACCCTATGGAGTGAAGTTCTACTCTGAACACTTGGGGTCACCCTGAGTCAGAATCAAACCAAAACCAAACCAGATCCATTGCTGTCAAATTGATTCCAACTCATAGTGACCCTACAGGACAAAGTAGAGCTGCCCCTTAGAGTTTCCAAGGAGCAGCTGGTGGATTCAAACTGCCGACCTTTTGGATAGCAGTTGAACTCCTGACCACTGGGCCACCAGCGCTCAGCTCCACTGCAACTAACAACAACATATTGCCTCACACTTGCTTTTCTTTCTTTTGCTGTTTTAAAATTTAAGGCATGTTACAGTGTTTTACATATCCCTGAATACGTTAAATAAATAAATATAAATACCTCTCAGACATTTTTCAAATTTACTGGGAAACAAACTAAAAAAATATAAAAAATAAACCTTCCCAGAAACTGTAAATATTTGGTGCTAATGAGCAGAGTAGAGAAAACCGCTATGCGTTGTATTCAGAGCAAGGAATGCTGAATAATGCATGAAATGAAAACCCCTAGTCCAGAGCCAGAAGAAGGCTTTTCACAGCTTGCTTAAATATTCATTTTAAATGTAGTGCAAAAAAAAAAAAAAAAGTCTTTTGTCTCTTCTTGATTAGCCTTAGAAAGAGGGAAAGGCAATGTGTTTTCAGAAACCATATTACAGGGAATAGGAAAATGTTCTTTTAACATTAAGTTTTTTAATCTTTCTCCACCCCCTTCCATTTAAAAACATTTCCTCATTTTGCCTCCCGGAAATATACTTGGCTTTACTTAGCAGACAGCTATTGCCTCCCCAAGTTAAAACAAAACAAAACAAAATACAAGCTTAGCAAGTATTCTGTGAAGCCCCGCATTCACAGAGGTGCTGGGTATTCTCTCACA
Source organism: Loxodonta africana (assembly GCF_030014295.1). Lineage (NCBI taxonomy): Eukaryota > Metazoa > Chordata > Mammalia > Proboscidea > Elephantidae > Loxodonta > Loxodonta africana. The sequence continues at coordinate 167,408,284 of NC_087345.1, read as the reverse complement.
CCCGCTCTCCGTCACTGAAGTACTACGGCAAACCTATCTGTGGTCGCTGTAGGAAATTCCTTTTTTAATAAATGAACCTTCTTCACTTTTTACTACTTCAGCCCTATTTTCCTTATAATCCATACTGAGCTAGCTAAAACCTGTACCATTCTTCTTTCTTCGGAAAGGAACAAACAATTTCAGGTTCACATGATTGCATGGCATCCGTGGTATTCCAAAGAGGTAGGCAGTGGGGATGGGTCTGCCCTGGTGCAGGCAACAAAGGCCTCATTCTCTGTAGAGAATTTAAGGCAATAATAAGGCCAACTAAAAGCCGATCCGCCTTTTATTACTACCACGTGGTGGCGATTCTAAACAATGTCAGTGATAAAAAACCCCTCCCTGAATCACCTTCATCCTCACCTTGTAACGCCCCTGTGTTGCATTATTCATAAACAAAGGATTATTTTGTGATGCTCCTTTGTATGGGGAGGGTAGTCTTTGGCTGTATGGCTCTCACATGTGGCAAGAGACCACCAAAGAAAAATAGGGGAGATTTGGAAAAAAGTGAACAAAGCTTTTAAATTCCCATTCCAAGCTAACAGTACCATTTCTGATGACAGAGGGAGATCCTTTTCCTTGTTCATACTTACTTCAAATGTTCAGTACTACAGGACTTCTGTAAACACCACAATCAGTCAATGAGAGACCAGGAGATGAAGGAAGAAATGTTTGATAATTCTAAGACTTGAGAGAAACGGCTAAAATAAAACAAAAATTCAGGCCTTCTTTCTCTCCTATTCTCTTCTCAAGGGGCTATAATGATCATTTTATGTATCAGCACCCAAAATTCCCTTAGGACTTCTTGCCTAGAGAGGTATGGTTTACTTTTATTTCTTTATCCTGAAATGAAAAAATAAAATTCCTATGAAAATGTGGCTGTGGCATGCAGGAGACATCACCCCTTAGGTCATGTCACCTAGATCCCTAAAGCTACCCTAGGTCAGGTCCTTTCAAAGCCTGATTTCTTAGCTTTCCTTTTTATTCTGTGAGTTTCCTCATACACTCTCAGAGAAATCCATTTTGGCTTCATTTAGCTGTAGTCAGTTACTGTGGCTGGCAACCAAAAATTCTTACTAGATATATTTACCTATATTCAAGTCATGCTTAATTCTTATAACAGCCTTATAGGTGAGGTGTTAATAAACCATTTTACAGATGAGGAAATTGAGTCTCAGATGTTAAAGAAATGTATTCTAGGTTGTATAAATAGTTAATGGAAGAATTGAAATTGAAATTCATATTTGTCAGGATTCATACTTTTCCTCTCTATTAGGTTACTACTAAAGGCTTAAAAGTCCTTTCTTCAAGGCCACGTGTTGCTGGACTCCAAAAAATACCAACCAAAAACAGCTCTTAAAGCTCCCTTCACTAACCATCCATCCGCCCATTTATTCAGCAAATATCTGAATATATGAATAGGCAAAGCACAACATTAAGTATGAGGGATACAAAGCTGGTTTAGCCAGCCCCTTACTTCAAGTTGCCCACATTCCTCTGGGATGCTGACTGTTCAGTTTACAGACTTAAATGATATTGGAATTAATCAAATCAAAGCAATAAGAAAAAAAAAAAAAACAGAGTATACTAATAAAGCCATATGGTTCAGGTAGGATAAGAATGATACAGCTCATTAAATTAGACATAGTTTCCACTCAGTTTAAGCCTTCAGTGGGGAATTCTCCACTGCAATGGCTTCTAGACACATACGTTCAGAGAGAAAATAGTTTTAATTCCAGTCTTTAAAATAAAGAGATGGCAAAGTAACCTAGTTTACCAAATTCCAATCATTTGCATACCACCCTCAAAATTCCTGCTGTATCTGGGCACATTTATATTTTCTTCAAATTTATTCCTAAAAATATTTTGAAAGAAATTTTATATTGCTACTTCAAATGAAAAACCACTATTACTTTGCATAACTAGAAAGTAACAATAAAAATAAGTACAGCAAGATAATGCTAATTCATTTTATACACATAGCATTGGTGGAGAAAGCTCTGAGCAAGCTGAGCCTGAAGCCTGATCTCTCTTTGTTATGAAGGAAGATTAAAAACTGTTGGGCAGGTGTTAAAGACCTATAAGCTCCAAACTAATCTTTCTCCTGGAAATAATTAGAAGGCTTGAAAGGAAACACTTACGGAAATAATTTTCTCATTATATAATTCAGTGTTATTTAATACTGCATTTGTGTCCCATTACACATCCTCTTGGAGACCCCAGTGTTATGTGTTCCACACCCTTCAGGAAACACTGGTGTTGTTCTCAGTGAGTCGGGGGAATATAAATGCACTGTGTGTGAAAAGAACTGTGGAGAGCACCGTCCAGGCCTACATTCTGACCTTTTCATTCCTGCATTCATCAACTATTATATACTAAACACCTCCTGTGTATCAGTCGGCTAGGTACTAGGGATTCAATGGTAAGATCCTCACTTCAAGGAGAAATTTATTTTTTGTCTTTTATGCTCTTTGGCTCCACTTACTACATTGGGACTTTCTTTAAAACATGGAAAGAGGAGGCAAGGGAAAGACTTGGAATCATTTCCAGCTATCCCTAGCCTTTGTGAAAAAGTAATTTATCACATGCCTCTTTCATCCTGGTATTTGTTGTTGTCAAGGGCCATTGAGTCAGTTCTGGCTCATAGTGACCCCATGTACAACAGAACAAAACACTGCCTGGTCCTGCGCCATCCTTACAATCTTTGCTTTGCTTGAGCCCATTGTTGCAGCCACTGTGTCAATCCATCTTGTTGAGGGTTGTCCTCTTTTTTGCTGATCCTTCACTTTACCAAGGATGTTGTCCTTCTCTAGGGACTGGTCCCTCCTGATAATGTGTCCAAAGTATGTGAGACGAAGTCTTGCCATCCTTGCTTCTAAGGAGCATTCTGGGTGTACTTCTTCCAAGATAGATTTGTTCATTCTTCTGGCAGTTCATTGAATCCTGATATTTACCACATACGTGTTAAAAATAGGTGGATTTAAAACTAGGTATCAAGGATTTTACAGTATACTCCAATTTAGAATGTCAGTAATCACTGGAGCACACTGATTAAGGAGGAATGCCAAGAACATTATTTTTTTGAACTAACTTCATCCATCAAATATCCCCAGGATTACCCTGGAGCATGGAACTTCAGCTTGGAGAACAGGTTTTGTCACGTAAGCATATTGCTGAATTCTACTACACAGGGTTCTATGGTGACTCTGGACTTGTATTATTATTTCAGCTATATAGTCTATGTATTCCTTCCTGTTCCTAGTTAGTAAATATTGTTTCACATTCAGAATTTATTTATTTTTTGTTCAGAATTAACACTTTACATAACCAATGTCTAACATTTTACTAAAGCATCTTGTTCAAACAGTTCAGTTGTAGTAAAAAAAAAAAAAAAAAAATTATTGTGCTTTAAGTGAAAGTTTACAGTTTGAGTTAGTTTCTCATACAAAAATTTAGACACACATTCTTATGTGACCCTGGTTGCTTATAGTAAAAATTTTAATAGTGAATAAAAAAAATATTGCTTTAAAGTAAAAAAAAAAAAAGAAAAATATTACCTTGCTGTCCAAAATTTTTAAATTAAACCACGTAAGTAACTAAACCAGATTACACTTACTTGATAAACCAAACACTTTAACCCTCCCATGAGAATGAAAACTAATGAAGCCTAAGGTACCTGTGAAGCTTGAGAGTGACGGTTCCATAAACAGTAGCAAAACCCAGAAGGCGAACCCATCTTAGGAGAATACAGCGAAATGTGCTTGGCTCAAAGTACAAAATAACAACCTGGGGGATGAGAAGAAAAAGACAGAGACCTTGAAGATCAACTGATGACCCAGAGACTAAAATCAATATTTCATGATGTGATTGATGTTTTATACAATGGATTTTGATATAAGCACACACCCATCTGAGCAATACTTTAAAATATTACTTTGATCATAAATTCCTCAGGTGAAGAACCATTACTAAATTTTTTAAATATCACTTTTAGGATTTTCTATCAATTGTCTCTAAGTCTTTGGCATGTCCAAACTTACCTTTCTTTAGTTCCCAACATAGGCAAGCTAGGCCAGCTTCCATTGCCATTTTCCACCTGAGTCTCATTCATTCCTACCTTCGTACTTCTAGCAATACCTTTCTCCTGTCTAAAACAGCCTTGACAAGATTACATTGTATTTTACCCACAAACAATCTACTACTACAGAGTTATTACTTAACTCAGTAATCGGCTCAATTACCCTACACTGCCCACTCCAGACTTTTCATTCAACAAATGTTGAACATTTACCATGGACTAAGTATTGTGCTAGGTGTTATGGATACAAGGGCCAACAAAAGACCAAATCCTCACCCTCAAGGAACTCATAGTCTAGCTGGAAGACGGACATGTAAACAAGAAACCACATTAAAGTAGCATAAGTGCTGTGATAAACATCTGTTAAGGTTTAATGGGGCCACAAAGAAACAAGTGGCCAATTCCAGGGGGATGATCAAAAGGTATATGCAAGGCACTCTACTACCTTTCATATGCTTCTGTGTGGTTTTGAGCAAGAGCTCAGAGAATAAGAATTGGACTGGCCCTGGTTAAGGAACTTTGTATCGTGCTAGATGATTGATGCTGTTGAAAAATTCAGACTTATACTCTGTTGGAGCAGCTGGTAGACTCTTTGGCCTCAATTGATTTTGCTGAAATCAAGGTCATCACAACAGAACATACATCCACTGCCAAAACACTGAGTATTATTTTTGATTTTCATACCAGAGATGTGCACATTGAAAAACATAAAGCACAGCCAGGAGACATGAGCAGATGCTGACATTTTCTTTCAGATACCTTACAAATGGAGCACCTCTCTCTAGTAGTACAAATAATAGTATTGGTCCTTCTCAAATATTTCTACTAAAGATATTAAACTAAGGTATTGACGATACTACCAGGATAAAATCCTCTGGGACTAGGAAAAAGATTGGACAAAAGTGTCAGAGAAAAATGAAATAAAGTTAAAAATCAATATGGAGAGAAGCTCCCACTCATCTGTCAGTTTGTCCTACTGTGGTGGCTTGCATGTTGTTGTGATACTGGAAGCTATGCCAGCAGTATTTCAAATACCAACAGGGTCACCCATGGTGGGACAGGCTACAGCTGAGCTTCCAGACTAGTAAGAAGGACCTGGCACTCTACTTCTGAAAAAAAGTGAAAACCTTATAAATAGCAGCAGAACATTGTCTGATATAGTGCTGAAAGATGAGCCCCTCAGGTTGGAAGGCACTCAAAATATGAGGTGGGGGGTAGGGGGGCAAAGAGCTGCCTTCTCAAATAGAGTTGACCTTAATGACATGGGTGGAGTAAGTTTTGGGGACCTTCATTTGCTAATGTGGCACGACTCAAAATGAGAAGAAACAGCTGCAAACATCCATTAACAATAAGAACGTGGAATCTTAGACATTAGTAGCTGAAATGGACTGGTATTGGCCATTTTGAAATGGACAATCATATGGTATACTGTGCCAGGAATGACAAATTGAAGAGGAATGGTGTCATGTTCATCATCAAAAAGAACATTTCAAGATCACTCCTGAAGTACAATGCTGTCAGTGATAGGATAATATCAATATGCCTACAAGGAAGACCAATTAATATGACTATTATTCAAATTTATACACAAATCACTAAGGCTAAAGATAAAGAAATTAAAGATTTTTACCAATTTCTGCAGTCTGACATTGATCAAACATGCAATCAAGATGCATTGATAATTACTGGTGACTGGAACGCGAAAGTTGGAAACAAAGAAGGATCAGTAGTTGGAAAATATGGCCTTGGTGACAGAAACGATGCTGGAGATCATGTGATAGAATTTGGGAAGACCAACAACTTCTTCATTGCAAATACCTTATTTCAACAACATAAACAGGGACTATTCACATGGACCTCGTCGGATGTAATACACAGAAATCAAATTGATTACATTTGTGGAAAGAGACGATGGATAAGCTCAATATCATCAGTCAGAACAAGGCCTGAGGCCAACTGCAGAACAGACCATCAGTTGCTCCTATGAAATTCAAGCTAAAGCTAAAGAAAATTAGAATAATTAGACTATATCCCGCCTGAATTTAGAGACCATCTTAAGAATAGATCTGATGCATTGAACACTAATGACTGAAACAGAAGAGTTGTGGAATGACATCAAGGACATCATACATGAAAAAAGCAAAAGGTCATTAAAAAGACAGGAAAGAAAAGACCAAAATGGATGTCAGAAGAGACTCTGAAACTTGCTCTTGAACACAGAGTAGGTAAAGTGAATGGAAGAAGTGATGAGATAAAAGAGTTAAACAGAAGATTTCAAAATAGTGGCTCGAGAAGACAAATGTGAAATGTGCAAAGACCTGGAATTAGAAAGCCAAAAGGGAAGAACATGCTTGGCATTTCTCAAGCTGAAGTAACTGAAGAAAAAGTTCAAGCCTCGAGTTCCATTACTGAAGGATTCTGTGGGCAAAATATTGAAAGGCACAGGAAGCATCAAAAGAAGGTGGAAGGAATACACAGACCGGCTGCACCAAAAAGAATTTGTCAATATTCAATCATTTCAAGAGGTAGCATATGATCAAGAACTGATGGTGCTGAAGGAAAAAGTCCAAGCTGCGCTGAAGGCATTTGCAAGAAACTAGGCTCCAGGGATTAATGGAATACCAACTGAGATGTTTCAACAAAAGGATGCAGTGCTGAAGGTGCTCACTCATTTCTGCCAAGAAATTTGGAGGGCAGCTACCTGGCCAACCAGCTGGAAGAGATCCATATTTGTGTTCGTTCCAAAGAAAGGTGATCCAACAGAGTGTGGAAATTATAGAAGAATATCATTAATATCACACACAAGTAAAATTTTGCTGAAGATAATTAAAAAAAATGGTTGCAGCAACATATCAACAGGGAACTGCCAAAAAATTCAAGCTGGATTCAGAAGAGGACATGGAATGAGGGATATCACTGCTGATGTCAGATGGATCTCAGCTGAAAGCAGAGAATACCTGGAAGATGTTTATGTGTATTTAATGACTATGCAAAGGCATTTGATGGTATGGATCATAACAAATTATGAATAAAATTGGACAGAATGAATTCCAGAACACTTAATTGTGCTCAGGAGGAACCTGTACTTAGGCCAAGAGGCAGTTATTCTGAACAGAACCAGGGGATACTGTGTGATTTAAAGTTAAGAAAGGTGTGCGTTGGGTTGTATCCTCTCACCATACTTGTTCAATCTGTATGCTGAACAAATAATCTGAGAAGCTGGACTATATGAAAAACAATATGGCATGAGGGTTGGAGGAAGACTCCTTAACAACCTTCGATATGCAGATGACACAACCTTGCTTGCTGAAAGTGAAGAGAATTTGAAGTACTTACTGATGAAGATCAAAGACTACAGACTTCAGTATGGATTACACCCCAACAGAAAGAAATTAAAAATCCTTACAACTGGACCAATAAGCAACATCATGATAAATGGAAAAAATATGAAAGTTGTCAAGGATTTCATTTTACTTGGATCTATAATCAATGCACATGGAAGCAGCAATCAAGAAATCAAATGAGGTATTGCATCGGGCAAATCTGCCGCAAAAGGCTTCTTTAAAGTGTTGAAAAGCAAAGATGTCACTTTCAGGACCAAGGTGAGCCAAACCCCAAGCCAAGGTATTTTCAATCGCCTTATATGTATGTGAAAGCTAGCCAATGAATAAGGAAGGCTTAAAAAGAATTGGTGCATTTGAATTATGGTGTTGGCAAAGAACGTTGAATATACCACGGCCTGCCAGAAGAAGGAACAAATCTGTCTTGGAAGAAGTACAGCCAGAACGTTCCTCAGAAGTGAGGGTGGCGAGACTTCCTCCCACGTACTTTGAACATGTTATTAGTAGGGACCAGTTCCTGAAAAATGACATCATGCTTGGTAGAGTGTGAGTGAAAAAGAAAAAGACCCTCAGTGAGATGCACTGACACGGTGGCTGCAACAATAGGCTCAAAGATAGCAATAATTGTGAGGATGGTGTAGGACTGGTTAGTGTTTCAATCTGTTGTACATAGGATTGCTAGGAGTTGCAACTCGATGGTACCTAACAACAACATTAAAAAAAAAAAAAACCCAGTGCCGTCGAGACGATTCCGACTCATAGCGACCCTATAGGACAGAGTAGAACTGCTCCACAGAACTTCCAAGGAGCGCCTGGCGGATTCAAACTGCCGACGCTTTGTTTAGCAGCCATAGCACTTAACCACTATGCCACCAGGGTTTCTATCAACAACATAGACAGAGGAAATGATAAAGTTTTTGTGTACTTGAAGTAAAATAAACAATTCCTAACTTTATTCTTTCACTTATACACAGTATTTACCTTTAATTTTTTAATTCACTAGGTCTGTGCTGGAGATAAGGAGTTTTGGTGGCACAGGGTTTAAGTGCTCACCTGCTAACAGAAAAGTCAGCAGTTTGAACCCACCAACTGCTCTGTGGAGGAAAGATACTGTAGCCTTTGAAAGCTTACAGCCTTTGAAAAAGAAAAAAAAAAAAAAGATTACAGCCTTGGAAACCCTGTGGGGCAGTTCTACTCTGTTCTACGGGGTCCATGTAAATCAGAATCGACTTGACAGCAACAGGTTTGGTTCTTTTTTTATTTTAAATGCTGAAAACATATAGCTAAAGGTTGTCTTTCAGCATTTAATTTACCAGAAAATTGTTTGAATTCAGCCAAAAAACCTTCATTATTCACTATTTTCAAAAAACAAGTTAAAATTCTATAATTTTTTCCCTAAGTTTCGGCTCATAAATTTTAGACATATTTCCTTTGCACAGGAGTCCGATGGTAACTATGAGTTCTGCAGAGCAAGCTGTATTGCTTACTAAGAAATCTGAGCTGAAGAAAGAAGGAGAAGCTTGGGCTGGGGGTGTGGAAACCAAATAGAGAAATCTTACAAAGGATTAAGGGATTAGGGGAGCATGTGTGTGCCTACTTAGGGCAGAGAAAAATGACCAATTAGAAACTAAAGAGACAAGGACGTAAAGTCTAGAATACAGAATCACAAATATTTCTACTAGAAATGGCCTTAGATATTTTCCTAGAACAATGGATTCCTGAGGGCTGCAAACCCTTCAGAGTTATTGTGAAGTTTTCTATAGCTCACCATACTCTGCTGAATAAGCAAAAGCAAAAAACAAAAAAAAAACTATAATATAGAAGTCTGCATACTTTTTTACTTTAAAAGAAGGAATTGCTCTTGACATGTTTGGGAGCTACGAACATAGCTTTAAACTTTTAATTCACTGGTGAGAATTTGAGGACTTGTTACTGTATGTGAAAGACTGAATATGTTAGAAATAAACAACAATAGTCAATTTTTTTCAGATATGGATGAGATATAAGTTTAAAAAGTAATCAAAAAATGAATTTCTAGTAAACACAATAAAGCATATTACTAGAAACTGCTAACCTCCTAGTGAAGTGGAATTCCTAGTGTGGGAGCACCAGAGGCCACGCAGTGTGGTGGTGGCTGTGGGGCCAGTCTCCTTGGGTTCCAGTCCTGACTCTATTCTTTATTCACTGTGTGACTTTGACAAATTACTTAATCTTACCTTGCTGCTCTCTGGTTTCCCCATTTGTAAAATGAAGACAGCAGTAATAATATTTCTGCATGGGGATGTTTTGAAGTTTAAATGCAATAAAGTTGTGATAGTGTCTGTTAAGCAGTTCAACATATAGGTCCCTGGGTGGGGCAAACAGTTTGTACTTGGCTACTAACTAAATGGTTGGCAGTTTGAACCCACCCAGCAGTGCCATGGAAGAAAGGCCTGGTGATCTCCTTCCATAGAGACTACAGCCAGGAAAACCCTGTGGAGCAGTTCTATTCCCCTGGAACACATGGGGTCGCCATGAGTTGGAATTGATTCAATGGCAACTAACAACGACAACATCGTTAGGAGAGTTGATTTATTTATGCTTTCTTCTGAAAGTTACCATTCTCACTGCAGTAATTACATCTCATCATCTCAATAACATCTTTGAGGGATTCCTTCTTTTGAATTCTATATGTATTTTTTGACTGTGTGCTTTTTCTACTCTCTCTTATAGTTATCTCTGCATGTGTCTCTTCAAGTCAAACATAAAATTGGAAAAGGCATGCCACTCTATATCCCACAGAGAGTGCTTTACACACAGAAGATACACACTTATTAAATACATTGTGATCTATTTTTGCTAATTTAATAAAGAAAATCTTATCTTCAAAATAACTATTTGAACCTCCAGGTGAGTGTTCACTAATCACTATGATTCTAATTCACATATTCAACATCTGTTTACTCTTGTGCAAAGCAGTAGGGGATTTGGGAACCGTAACAATAAATCAAATGTGGATTAGGTCCTCAAAGAAGTTATAATCTAGTAGAGTGGATATTAATGTAAATAATAAAAACAACAGTATAATCATTCTAAATATATATATGTCACTTACTACATACTAGACACTATTTTTACTCATACATTTGCTCGTTTACTCTTCACAAGGCCTTATAGGACAGGTACTTTTACTTTGGAGCCTCAGGCTGGTACAAATGGTTAATGCACTTGGCTACTAACAAAAATGTTGGAGGTTCAAGTTTATCCAGAGGACCCTCAGAATAAAGGCCTGGTGATCTACTTCTGAAAAAAATCAACCATTGAAAACCCTAAGGAGCACAGTTCTACTCTGACACACATGGAGGCACCATGAGTCGGGGTCAACTCAATGGTACCTGGAAAGAAAAACAAAGACTTTCATTTTACAGAACAGGAAACTGAGGTACAGAGAATGTAGGTGATGTGCTTAAATCACAGGGCTAGTAAACGTCAGAGACAAGATGTGTATCCAGGCAGTTTGATTGCAGAGTTCATGTTTATAAGACTAGCACTATCCTGCTTCTCTAAATAGCTCTAGGCCACGGGTAAAGTGACAAGTGTCATCATACTGTGAATTGAATTATAATGGGGATTCAGAGGAAAGAGAAACTACTTTCAGTTGATACAAATGGAGTCCCCTGGAAGGGAAGACATCTGAGCAAGGAACAGGGTCGAAGTGTGCATGCAAAAAGGAAAGGGACATCAAGTCAAAGACAAAGGCGTGGTGTCGGAAAGCATGGAGTATGAAGTGTCTGGTTACAGCAAGGAAGACTAAAGAGGAGAATTGAAAACACAGCTTTACAAGAGAGATGGGGCTGGATCATTGGAAGCTTTGAGTAACAGGGTGAGGGATTCAGATTTTATTCCATGAGCAGTTGGCATGCCATTAAAATTCTTTGAGTCGAGATCAGAACTGTGTTTCAGGGAGTTATCTGGCAGTAAAATGTAACAGGATGATTGGGCTATGGGAGGGAAAGAGACTGGAAAAACACCCTGAATTCGTCATCTTCCCCACGGAACCTTTTCCTATGTCTTATCCCATCATCTCCCTTTATTCCATTGTCCAAATGGCAGCTAGTACAGGTACGCTTCACTTTTCGACAGTTTGCTTTATGCCTCTTCACTTTTACCAAAGACCTACATTAGTATCTATTGTTGCTAACCAAAAGAAATCCGAAGAGGATTTTTGCTTTTATGGAAAAAAGCAAAAAATAGCATTCAGCATTTATTTTGCAGGGAGCCATTAAAGAGGCAGCGGGCAACCCCAGCTGCAAGAGTGGCATCGCCAAGCTCCTTCCCCGGGAACTACACCCAACATCTCAGCATCAAGCCACCATAGCTTTGAACTGTGTCTGTGAGCATCATATCATTCCTGCTTTTACTATACGTTAGTGTTATTTAGGTTTTATGTGTTACTTGGTATGATTTGGTAGGTTATTTTTTGGGTCTGGGATTGCTCAAAAAAAATTCCCTTATAAATTAATGGTACTTGTTTTCTTCGCTTTACGCCATTTCGGTTTTCAAAAGGTTTCACAGGAATGCTCTACTTGTATAATATTTCTAATTACCTCAGTCTCCCTGATTAGAACCTTGCACTTAGGAAAAAGTGAAATTTATTTTAAAAGGCTTATTAGACCCTTCACAGTCTAAGTCAGCTTATCTCTACTACATCAATACTTTCCACCTACCTAACCCCTCTACTCCTTGCATATTCTTTTCCCTCTGACTGGATATTCCTTCTACAGCCCCACTGCCTCACTTGTACCTGGCTTACTCCTGTTCCCTTGACTGGCCTCAGCCCAAATATCCCTTTCCTCAGGAAGGCTTCCCTATGGCTTAGCCCACAATCCTTTATCATAGCACTGGTCACACTTCATTGTTTACTGGTCTCTCACCTCTATTTGATTGTGGCTTCTGTGACAGCCATGTTTATCTTGTTCACTACTATAACCCTGGCACCAGCAGAGTCCTGGCACATAGAAAGAGCTTAAAAAATTAAGCCATGTGCCACATAATCCCTGTTCAGGGAATGTCCAACTACATATATATTCATAGTCTCGTAAGATTATAACAGAGCTTAGAAATCCCAATTGAAGAATGTAACATAGCAGACATATCTAATGTCAGCTAGTCAAATGTTTGTCATAGTATATAGTGTATCTTTCTATGCATAAAAAAACATTAAAGAAACACTTCCAGATACACTAAAACATCTTTAACATAATACAGTAATAATAATAATAATATTTTGATGCATGTTGCAAAGTAGGGCCCATTTTTTATTATAAATCAGTGTATGTATGTTGAATTTTTAATAAAATAGGCTTTAAAGGGGTTGGTTTGTAACTACTGGTTGTAAGTAAGTTGAATGTTTGTAACCGATGGATTGCTGTATGTAATACGGTGCTCACACACAGTCAAATCACATAACGGCCTATTTCACAGAACGTATTGTGGATGTTAAGTGATGCACGACTGTATTTACAGAATGAAAAATAAGGCTGCAGGGAAAAAGGTAAAGAAGAATGTAACTAGGGTAGTGAGAGTAGCAACTCAATCAATGTAAAGATTTTAAGCTTGGGTGACTGGGAAGATGATAGTGTTTGAAAGAAACAGGAAAAAATCAGAAAAAGTGTGTGTCAGGGTTGTATCCTTTCTCCAGACTTATTCAATCTATATGCTAAGCAGATAACCCAAGAAGCTGGGCTATATGAAGAAGAACAGAATTTATATGATTTATTTTTTATATTATTGTTTTGTTAGGTGCGGTGAAATCAGTTCCAACTCATAGTGAACCTATGTACAACAGAACAATCCTGCACATTCCTTACAATTATTGCCTGAGTGCTGTTTCCATGGGCATTTACTGTGGATCCAAGTAAAATGAAATCCTTGACAACTTCAGCCTATTTTTCCATTTATCATGATGTTTCGTATTGGTCCAGTTGGGAGGATTTTTGTTTTCTTTGTTAAGGTGTAATCCATACTGACGTCTGTAGTCTTTGATCTTCATCAGTAAGTGCTTCAAGCCCTCTACACTTCCAGCAAGCAAGGCTGTCTTATCTGCATACTGCAGGTTGTTAATGAGTCTTCCCCCAATCCTGATGTCGCATGAATCCAGTTTCTGGATTATCTGCTTAGCATACAGATGGGATAAGTATGGTAAAAGGATACAGCCCTGATGCACACCTTTCCTGACTTTAAACCAGGCAGCATCCCCTTGTTCTGTTTGAACAACTGCTTCTTGGTCTGTGTACAGTTCCTCGTGACTACAACTAAAAAAAAAAAAAGAAAAAAATTTTTTTTTTTTTTTTACAACTAAGTGTTCTGGAATTCCATTCTTTGCAATGTTATCCATAATTTGTTATGATCCACGCAGTTGAATATCTTTGCATAGTCAATAAAACATAGGTAAACATCTTTCTGGCATTCTCTGCTTTCAGCCAAGATCCGTCTGACATCAGCAATGATATCCCTTGTTCCATGTTCTCTTCTGAATCCGGCTTGAATTTCTGGCAGTTCCCTGTCAATGTACTTCACAGCTGCTTTTAAATCATCTTCATCATAATTTTACTTTCATGTGATATTAATGACATTGTTCAATAACTTCCACATTCTGTTGGATCACCTTTCTTTGGAATGGGCCCAAATATGGATCTCTTCTAGTATGTTGGCCAAGTAGCTGTCTTCCAAATTTCTTAGCATAGACGAGTGAGCACTTCCAGCGCCACATTCATTTGTTGCAACATTTCAATTGGTTTCCGTCAATTCCCGGAGACTTGCTTTTTGCCAATGCCTTAGTGCAGCTTGGACTTCTTCCTTCGGTATCATTGGTTCTTGGTCATATGCTATCTCCCGAAATTGTTGAATGTCGTCCAATTCTTTTTGGTATGGTTTTTATACTATTATTCTCCTGTTATTTTAAGAATCTAAGTGGCAGTTCCCTACTAGTGTTGAGCACAGCAGTTCTGCTGTCCTCATTGACTTGCCAAGTGTTATTTGCTTCAGTTTGGTGAAACTTGTTGTCAATTAAACTAATTTTATAAGTGAATGATGTGTTACACGTTTTGATGTTTCTGTCAGTAGAGGGTGTGAAAAACAGTTTTATTTCTATAAAAGGATTACTGGGTAATGGGAGCATGATGCTAGATACAGGTGACTAGATATTTGTGGATGAAGTTGCCCTTTGATAAGGATTTGAAAGACTTCTGAGGCCTAAGGGGATCTTTGTACCATATCAATAATTTCCTTCTGATTAGGACAAGGGCAAGGCTCATCAGTCAAACGTTTTCAATGGGCTCTCCTCCCTACAAGTTTATTACGCCACCAACAATCCTTACTGAGCAAGTGATGAATTCAGCTAATATCAGATCTCGAGGAAGGACAGCCCACAAAGGTAATGCTTGGAAATACCTAATCTATTAAAAAAAACAGTATTTAATCCATTAACACTTAGTACATTCATACTTTATCTAGGTTTGATATCTTTTGAGGTGAGAGGCTGCTTAAATAACTTTCCACTGCTGAAAAGTTATTTAAGCAGTGGAAACCCTGGTGGCATAGTAGTTAAGTTCTACAGCTGCTAACAAAAGGTTGGCAGTTCAAATCTACCAGGTGCTCCTTGGAAACCCTATGGGGCAGTTCTACTCTGTCCTGTAGGGTCTCTATGAGTTGGTGTTGACTTGTTGACAATGGGTTTTTCTTTTGTTTGTTTGTTTATGTATATTACATCACTTTTATACAGGAAAAATAAGATAAACTAAGTATTTTCAAAGCCCTTGAGAGTGTATTTTTAAATGATTTTTCTATATCTTGCAAGACATCTGATTCCATACATAAGAAATATTCAGAATGAAAATGCTTATTTTGTAAATGTTTAACTTATTATTTGAAGTTGGATTCAAAACTACAAAAAATAAAAAGTACTTAATACAGCTTTACATTTATGTAATTACAACACACTGTGATTGTGATCATGTGTTTACACGACCATGATCTAGAACTTAGAGCCTTGCTCCTTTTACTTGGTTCCTATTACTCCAAAACACCAAAAAAGGAATAAATTAATAGAATGAAATATAAACTTTAAAAGCAACATTTTTAGGTTATTGTGATAGCAGATGAGATATGCTTGGTACAGCCTCTCCAAAATTTCCTATATAATATACCTAGTGATACAAAAAGGAATTAAAAGGGGCTACAGCTCTGAAAACTGAGGGCCGAGATGACAAGATCCCAAAGTCTTTGTGATGATTCCACTCACTGCTTGGTTAATGATACTGAATGACAATCACCTTTTTTAAACAAACTGTCACATTCCTTAGTCTCTGAATCAGAATAAGACCTGAAAACCCCAAGAAAACAAATAGAAAAATCCTTGGTCATGCACCAACTGTTCTGGGACTACTTTCTACATCAGCCAGAACTGCAGCCTTCTAGACAGCTAGTTCATTACTACCCTTTCCCCATTATCTCCTCTTTTCTCCATCCATTCCTAGATTAGAACTCCCAGAATGCAGCACTCCGAAACGTGGTACTTAGCTGCCTAAGGAAAATTACAGCAAGGTGGAAAGGGGAGCGCTGGGAGGGCTGCATGCTAGAGAGTATGGGTATCCTCTCTAGTCTCACTCCCTCATTTCTCCACAAGAAAAGGCACTTCACAAAATATTCCATTCTAAAGAACATAAATAACATAGAACCAAACGACTTTTTGGGTCTTAAATTCTTACCACCTCTCAGTTTATTTGTACAAAAGCAATAAAGCTTTGGTCAAGAATAAATTACGGCATTTACTTATGACAGATAATACCATCCTTAACAATCATATTCTCAAAAATACTAATGAACGTGGACAAGCTCTCAGGGTTTATGTTAACTGGAAAATAAGCAGGATATAAAGTGTACATAGAGTATACAATGTGATATTGTCTATGCTTAAAATTTGCCTGTATACATATTTAAATGAAAGTACACCTAATTCCCCGCTTATTACACTTAATTTAACACCCTTGATTTATTCCAGAAAGCAGGGCATCAAGGAGCTAGAGATACAAGCACATAACTGGAAAAATATATTGTATTGCTTATTCTTCTTAAGAGGCCCATCCTAAAATTATGTTCTGTATAATTGCCGAAAAGTAAAGGCAAAACAAAATAAACCATCCGAAGCTATGGGCCTGTTTCCTATATTCTTTCCTGATGCCTTTATGAGCAAACTATATTCCTCTGAGAGAAAACCACAAACCAGTGAGAAGAGTGGTGAATACTGCGACCAAAGTTTTACAGTTAACTTTGGTTTGGTTTGGTTATTATGAAAAAAGGATCATATTCCAAAATGGGCATAAGTTATTATTAGGCTCCAGCTCAAAAATGTTGCCGTAAATTGCAAATGTGTATTAACCAATGATTCATTTTGAAAATATACATACACACACATACTATTTTTATATACATGTGTATGTAATACACACACACATATATTTCCTGCATATGTATGTGTACATGCACACACATACATACATACACACACCACAAAGTTAACAGTGTTGACAGTGATTCCCTTGCTTTAGTATCAGGTCTGCATGTATTTTAAAAATTTTCTATAATAAAAAAAGTAAATTCAAAATAAGGAGGTGCTCTAATATCTGTTTCAGGTGCTCAATAAATGGTAAATAATATACTTATGTCATGATACATTTGAACAAGTATAAGATCTTAAGCATTAGGAATAAGTTGATTTTGGGGGAGTACCATATATTAAGTCTGGAGTAGCAAAATAAATTTAGAGCCTTTAAAGGTGATAGAAGTATGGGTCAGCCCAAGCCAAGCCCAGTGCCGTTGAGTCGTTTCCGACTCATAGCGACCCTGTAGGACAGAGTAGAACTGCCCCATAGAGTTTCCAAGGAGGGCCTGGCGGATTCGAACTGCCACACCTTTGGTTAGCAGCCATAGCACTTAACCACTATGCCACCAGGGTTTCCAGAAGTATGGATAGTACAATGAAATAATTTCTGGGAATTACTTTATTTTTTTTGAAAGACTATACTGTGAGGCGGGGACTCTGCATATGGCAGCGCAGTGTGTGCACTGCACAACTAGTGGGGTGCCTTGTATACATTATACTTACTACAACCGATTCTCGGCAGATGACAGTGACTTGACGAAGGGGTGGAATCTGGCCTAGAAGCAGGGCTGCTGTGAGGGCATGGTGCACAGGGGCCTCTCCTGTGACAGGGGCTTAGAACAGTGCTTCTCCCACTTTCATGTATACCTGGGGATTTAATCACTCTTTAAAATGCGAACTGTATTTCAGCAGACTTGGGATGAGGCCCAGGATTCTGCATTCTGACAAGCTCCCAGGGGATGAAGATCCTGCTGTTCCATGGCCCACAGCTGAGTAGCAAAGGCAGCCTGAACTAGGCAAATTACAGGGAGTGAAGCCTGGCAGCATAGGATAACTGAATTTTTCAGTTTAATCCAGACAGATAATGGGAGTATAAAGTTAAATCTTTGTTTTAAATTGTGGTAAACTAGAACATAAAATTTCTTATTTAATCATTTTAAGTGTACGAATAGGCAGCATTAATGATATTCACAAAGTTATGCAATCACTATTTGTTTCTAAAAATTTTTATCACTCCGAACAGATGCTCCGTACCCATGAAGCATTAACTCCCGATCCCCTCCCTCCTCCTAGCCCATGTTAACCACTAATCTACTTTCTGTCTCTATGCACTGCCTATTCTAGATATTTCATATTATTGGGATCATACAGTATTTGTCCTTTTGTATCTGATTCATTTCACTTAGAACAATATTTTCAAGGTCCATCCATGTAGTAGCATGTATTGGAACTTCATTCCCTTTTTGATGGTTTGATAATATTCCATTCATTTTATGTGTATACTACATTTTCTTTATCCATTCATCAGCTGATGGACATTTTGTTGTTTCTACCTTTCGACTATTATGAATAATGCTGCAATGAACACTGGTGTACAAGTATCTGTTTGGGTCTTTGCTTTCAAATCTTTTGGGTATATATTGAGGAGTGCAATTGCTGGGTCATATGGTATTCTATGTCAAACTTTTTCAGAAACTGCCAAACTGTTTCGAAGTTAAGCTTTTCTGATCCCCTCCTAAAATATGACTAAAAGGAAGATGCAGTTAGGCTAAAAGCTCAAACAACTGTCAGTGTGGTGAACAACACATCTCTGGAGAATTGGACAAGCCCAGAAACAAAGGGGCTCTGAACATGATTAATGATTTAGTGATTCAGTTTCTTTGGGTAATGGACAGAAACAGTGTAAGAACTGGTAACCAGAGTGGTAATGAAAGGCCATTAGAAACAGAGATTTTATTTAATTCAGAATACAAAATATTTTTCTTAGGAAGATTTGTTGTGATGGCTAGTAGAATAATACACCTGGTTTGGAGCTAAATAAAAGTATACACCACACACACACACACACACACGTGAATTAATTTGCAGGAAGAGGCAGGAAAAGATATCTGATAAGATAAAAAATAATACCTAAAAAATAAGAAAAGGTTATTTGTAAAATAATACAAATATTTGTGTTATCTACCAGTCAGGTAGAAGGGGGCTGTAGCCCAGTGCAGTGCATGAAATAAGGAATTTGGAGTTAGCTGCCCTAAATCCAAGCCTGGGCTTTACCACTAATTAGATATATGACTTGGGATAAGTCCCTTAAATTTGGGTAGCCTCACTTTCTTCAACAGTTTAATACAGATAATGAAAATGCTGTAGTGTTTCTGGAAGCACTTTATAAACCGTAGAGCAATAGAGAAATGCCAGCTTTATTATTAATATATGAGAATTACTTTTGATATCTGTCACATTTGAATCAACAATCTGTTCAATCCTTTTTTACATGTATCTTCAAGTATCTACAGAAGAGAAGCTTCTAAATACAATGGAGTTGACAATGGAGTATACAGGGGAGGGGAGAGAAGCAGACAAGGCAAACTGAGCTTCCTTAAAGCAGAAAGAGAGCTATAAGCATGATGCCTGAAAGCAGGAGAGGCAAGGTGTATGGTTATCTATTGCTGCATAACAAATTACCACAAACATAGTAGTTTAAAACAACACACATTTATTATCTCACATTCTTGGTGGGTTAGAAATCCAGTTATTGCCTAGTTTCATGGTCTCTTATGAGACTGCAATCAAGGTATTGCAGGGCTGGGGTCTCATCTGAAGGCTTGACTGGGAAAGAATCCAAGCTCTTATGGTTGTTGGCAGGATTCAGTTCTTTGAGGACTAAGGGAACTGAGGCCCTCAGTCCCTACTGGGTGTTGGCTGGAGTCCTCCCTCAGTTCCCTGCCACATGGGCCTCTCTAACAAGGCAACTTGCTTCATCAAAGCCAGAAAGAGAGAGTCTGCTAGCAAGATAGGAATCATAATCTTTTAACACCTTTTGTAATCTCATCGTAGAAGTGACATTCAATGTTGATGTACTTTACTGGTTAGAAGCAAGTTACTCAAGGGGGAGGGGACTGCACAGACTGTGAATACCAGGAGGCAGGGATCATTGAGACCATTTTAGAAACTATCTACTATAGAAGGAAACCCTGCTTTTAAATCATCAGAAATAGTGCTATTTACTAAATAGACAATAGATAAGTGATAACTGTAGTGAAGCGTAAGACAGTACACAATACTGGGGAAGCCAGCACAACTTGTACAAGGCAAAGTCATGGAAGCTCCATAGTCAGTCCAAACTCCCTGAGGGACCGAAATGCTGGGCTGAGGGCTGTGGGGACCGTGGTCTTGGGGAACATCTAGCTCAACTGGCATAACATAGTTTATAAAGAAACTATTGTACATTCTACTTCAGTGAGTGGCGTCGGGGGTCTTAAAAGCCGGTGAGCAGCCATCTGGGATACTCCACTGGTCTCACCCCTTCCAGAGAAAAGAATAATGAAGAAAACTAAAGATACAAGGGAAAGATTAGTCCAAAGAACTAATGAACCACATCTACAATGGCCTCCACCAGACTGAGTCCAGTACAACTAGATGGTGCCCAGCTACCACCACTGACTGCTCTGACAAGGACCATAATATAGGATCCCGGACAGAGCTGGAGAAAAATGTAGAACAAAATTCTTACTCAGAAAGAAAGACCAGACTTGCGGCCTGATAGAGGCTGGAGAAACCCTGAGAGTATGGACCCTGGACACCCTTTCAGCTCAGTAATGAATTCGCTCCTGAGGTTCACCCTTCAGCCAAAGATTAGACAGGCCCATAAAACAAAATGAGACTAAAGGGCACATCAGCCCTGGGGCAAGGACTGGGAGGCAGGAGGGGACAGGAAAGCTGGTAATAGGGAACCCAAGGGTGAGAAGGGAGAGTGTTGACACGTTGTGGTGTTGTTAAACAATGTCATAAAACAATAATGTGTACTATTTAATGAGAAACTAGTTTGTTCTGTAAATCTTCATCTAAAGTACAAAAAAAAAAAAAAAAGAATAGTAAGGGCAATAAACCGTTGTTGTTGTTAGGTGCCATCGAATCAGTTCCGACTCATAGCGGCCCTATTCACAACAGAACGAATGAAACACTGCCCGGTCCTGAGCCATCCTCACAATTGTTGTTATGCTTGAGCCCATTGTTGCAGCCACTATGTCAATCCACCTCATTGAGGGTCTTCCTCTTTTCCGCTGACCCTGTACTTTGCTGAGCATGATGTCCTTCTCCAGAGACTGATCCCTCCTGACAGCACGTCCAAAGTACATAAGACGCAGTCTCGCCATCCTTGCTTCTAAGGAGCATTCTAACACTAACATATTTTAAAGTACGCTAAAATATCAAGGAAATCATTGCACTTTGGTATTAGTTCAGGAGTAGACAGTTTGCTCAATGGAAAGAGACAGTCCTGAGATAAACCAATCATATATGGGAATCTAATGTATAAAAGAAGTGTCATATTAAGTTAATGAAGAAAATATAGATTGGTCAATAAATGTTGATTTTTTTTTCCTTTAAGGTAATTTTGTTTACATTTTTATTTAAGTAATTGGTATTAAAATTTAAGGAAAACAAATTTGCAGCATATATGACAGCAAAAAAAAAAAAAAAAAAAGAAAAGAAATAGTGCTATTTACCTGTATCCAAAGTAAATGGATATAAGAGGGGTGTACAGCAAAAACCCATTAAATACCTAGGGTATGGATTTGGAGAAAGAATGTGAAAAATAACTTCGAAGGAGAAATTACAAAAAAAAAAAAAAAATGAAGAAAGAAATCCACCAAGGGTGTCTTCCCCAATAGAGTCCAACTCACTATCAAGCTCATAATTCTAGGATTGTTGCACATAGCTCATAACTGGGAGCTGCTGAGAAACAACTTCATAACATTTTGCAACATTTTTAAAAAATAAGAAAAATATATTCATGGTGAGTTGGGATGAATAATGTGGATATTTTTAAGTATATACACCTATGTTCAAATTGTGACTATGAAAAAATGAGAATTTCAAGTTAAACCTGGCATACTGAAACATACTTATTGCTGGAACTTCTGGAAACCCTGTAAAATACTCAAGGCCAAAGAGATTATGAGTGGAAATGACAATATATGACAGATATCAAATAAATTCTGGAAGATAGAAAGCAGATGGCAAGGTATAACCAGATGGTGGAAAAAAAAGAAAAGCAGAAACCTGGTTGCTGAAGATAGGGAAGCAGCTCTGAGGTCTATCGGGTGATATTTTTGGAAGAGACTGGGTAATAACGATAATAACATCTAATGAATACCTGCTATATTCCAGCTATTTTTAAATGTCTTACATAAGTAACTTATTATTCCTCACAATAACCCTGGGAGTTAGGAACTACTATTACCCTTACTTTACATATGGAAATCTGAGGCATAGGGAAATTAAGGAATCTGCACAAAGTCACACAGCTAATAAGTGGCAGAGCTGCGGCTTAAACTCTGCCTGAGTCTGGAGCCTGACCTCATTATCGCTATGCTTTACTGCCTGCCATTACATAGAAAGGATAAAGCAATAAGGTAAATATACTAGTCTTTGATGGTGGCTAAATATTCTAGAGTGCCCATTGCCCTAGAACTTTGACCAGCTTGTTCCATGTAGCAAACAAGGTACAATTGAACTGAAGGATATCATTTACAGGGTAAAAAGAATTTTCAAGTAAAAGGAAAAAAAAAAAAAAAAACAACAAAAGAGAAAAGAATACAGTTAACAAATAGGAAGCTGAATGCTAAAAAACAAACCTCAAATAATTCCTGAAGAGAAAGTGTGAAAGCGAAGAGTGAATCCCAAAGAGAGCAGATGTAGCCATAACATAAGAAAGCCAGAAGCCAATTCTGTGGTCTTCGACTCTGACTGAACTTCCGAATCACCTAGGGCGGCCTTAAAAAATATCAAGAAACAGGTTTCCTTCATGGATACTTTGGTTTAGTAGGTCCAGGGAAAAACCTGAATTATCTGCTTTTGCTTTATTTTTATGTTTTTTAATAAGGCACACATGAGACTGTGTAGCCAAAGTTCAGACTAAGATGGAACGGGATTAGGAAAGTGCCCAGGAACTGCTAAAATGTGGCATGAATTCTATTTCTAGAAAAATGTCCTACATATACACCCATACAAAATATGCAAAGATGTGTGTCTGAGACTATTCACTAAAGCATTGTTTAAAAACCAAAAACCCGTTGCCATTGAGTAGATTCCAACTCATAGAGATGCTATAGGACACAGTAGAACTGCCCCACAGAGTTTCCAAGGAGCACCTAGAGGATTCAAACTGCAGCCATAGCACTTAACCACTACGTCAAAGCACTTCCAAAGCATTGTTTACAAGAGTATAAACACGGAAAACATTCCCTACCCATAGCAGACAGGTTAAATACTATGATTCAGGTTACAGCCATAGAATGGAAAGCCATGAAATGTAAAATAATTGAGTCAGTCTGGTTCTGTTGCTAGGAAAACATCTTTAAGGTAAATTGTTAAATGAAAAGAAAGTTGCAGGGCCGTATTATGCTATGATTCCATTTGTATGTACATAAATATAAATGTCTAGATGCACACTCAAGAAACTCTTAAGGCTATCTCTGGGAGATGGACTGGGGGTTAGAGGGGAGGGAGGAGAGGTGAATTTTTATATTTTAGTTTATGTCCTTTGGTATAATTGATTTTATGTTATAATAAGAACATGTCATTTTTATAAAAAAGAAATGAAAAGCAAATTCAAGAAAGAATTTCCACTTACTTCACTTTAAATGCCTGGCTCTTAAAATGGGATTCGGAGGGTGGTTTCTAAGTATTAGGGATCAGAAAGCAGAAGGGAAAGGGTACCATATGTAGTATCAATGAGGTGACACTATGTGGAAGTAACCTAAGAGAAACTAGAGAATCTTAAGAACCCTAGATCTCAATAGAGAAACAAAGGTTCAGCACAGGTCACAGAAAAAAAGTTGAAATACAGCATTTTGAGAAGAAATGAGAGAAATGATGGACAAAAACAATATATAATAAGATGACTACAGGCAGAGGCTTTTTTAAAGCCAAGAACGTAATATACAGAAAACATGATCAATGTACAATTTCCTGTCCTTAAATGGCCCCTGTTCCTGGGCTATTCTATGGCTGTTTAGCTTGGGATTGTGTGTTAACCTTTTCACTAACAGTCTGGCATGGACTATTCATGGTGGGGGTGGATGAACCTGTCTTTTCGCTCAGAGTCCAAAGATTCACATCAATAATCTGCCTTGCCAATTTGGTTGAGAAAAGTCTGCAAAACACATAAAACGATAGGTTCCATAAACTATAACTTAAACTAAAAGTATAAAAAGTTTAATTATGTAAGTTATAGCCATAATCTAGGCTCAGAATTGGTCTGTCAGTCATATATCTCCCACTGTGGAGAAGTCGTCATTGCCAATACCAGCTCTCAATGCCCTGGACAGAATAAGCATATATTTCTTGAGAAGCAGTGTGGTATATCAGAAAGGCTACAGGGGCTGGAGTCACAAGGGACTGCTCTGACACTTAGTAACTGAATGACCTTGAGCAGGTCATTCTGACCATCTCCTCTATCATCTAGAAAGCAGAGTTAATACCCCTTCTCAACCTCCCCCACAGGATGAGGAAAATTTATGTGAAAGCACTGTGTCAACTAAAGTGGTATCACTAATTTCTCCTATATTTATTCCTTAAAGACCGATGCAAAACCTTTTTTATTTTTGTTTAACATGAGCATTAGGTGATTCTACTCGATCCCTATAATTCTTTCTCAATAGCAAATTAACATAAATAATATGAAATTTTTATGATGAGGGTGCTGCTTTGCCAGCTCCAATTCTACATGAGTCATTACCTCGTTCCTTTTTGGAGAGGACACATTCTTATTACTCAGCTCTGAATAAAGGAGCTGAAAATAAATATCTAAGTTTAACCATAGGTTGCCATAAAAGCTCTTTAGTAAGAGTTTTTTGTAAGCAATAATAAATTGCTTTCTCAAAGTATTTTTAATCCTCCTCCTATTCACTTTCTTATTCTAGAGTGCTGTGTTTAGTGCATAATCATTACCGATAATAAACATTTTTACTGGTTATTACATACTGGATTGTGGAGGGTCAGTGAAAAAGAGGAAAACCCTCAACGAGATGGATTGACACAGTGGCTTCAACAATGGTTCAAACATCACAAAGATTGAGAGGATGGTACAGGACTGGGCAGTGTTTTGTTCTGTTGTATGTAGGGTCGCTATGAGTCAGAATCGACTCGACGGCACCGGGTTTGGTTTTTTGTTTTTTTTTTTTTTGGTAACAACAACACATACTTATCTCTTTTCCTGAATTGAAATACTTAGGAAGTTACATGACTTGCCCAAGTTGGGCTAGCTTAAACATGTTGAAGGTGAAATTACCCTAAACTGTCAACATTTTCACAGAATGGTCCCTCTCTTTTTTAATGAAAATTGTTTGGTCTTCAAAAGTTGCATTTCCTTATTGCCAAAAGTCAAGTTACTAACTGCCAAATAACCTATGTATTTCAAGGTCTGCATTCCTCAGATATTCTTCTACCCTTAGAAACCTCCTTTGAAATTCATACAATGTGCCCTCACTCTTATCTTCACTCCTGGTTCTACACGCTACTGAATGCTAAGGTCTTTTATATCATAAGAAGCACCTACTTTCTGTCATCTTTTTTCTTCAGTTACTGACATTATTTTTCATACTTCGTGCTTCCCAATATCACAGTTCCTCTAGCTCTTCTATTCCATTGTCGTTCACCTCTAGTCTTCCTCAATAACTTAGGGCTATGGCCATGCCCTAGATCCTGTTACCTCCTGGAGCTGTTCAGCCGTTGAAACTGCAATCTCACTCTCTCCCTCTCACGCTCACTCTCTCCCTCTCACGCTCACTCTCTCCCTCTCACGCTCACTCTCTCTCTCTCACGCTCACTCCCTCTCATGCTCACTCTCTCCCTCTCACGCTCACTCTCTCCCTCTCACGCTCACTCTCTCCCTCTCACGCTCACTCTCTCCCTCTCACGCTCTCTCTCTCCTTCTCACGCTCACTCTCTCCCTCTCACGCTCACTCTCTCCCTCTCACGCTCACTCTCTCTCTCTCTCACGCTCACTCTCTCTCTCTCACATCTCTCTCTCTCACACACACACAGTCATTTTTTCCTGCCTTCTTTTCATGCTTTTCTTTCAACTACCTATTGTCCCTGGTATTTGGTCTAATCAAAACCTTTACTCCCTTGCTTGACCTCTCCCTCTTCACACAGTACATCAGTCTCCTGCAGGGCTCTTTTCCTTCCAGGTCCCATGGTAGATACTTCAGTAGCACTTCTGCAGTGGTTCTCAGATACATCATTCCGATCCATTTGTCCCATACAATTTGCCATTCCTATTTTTTTTTATTCCTGGAGTGCCAAGCATGACAGGAGAAAATACTAAAAGTTCTCCAGGTGCACTTCTACATATTTATGTTTTCCAACATCAGTGGAACATTCAGCACAATATAGTAATCCTTTTTGTTGTTCTGATCAATTTACTGTTGAACACCCTTCCCTTCTTGACACTTCCTCTATCATTGGCTTATAAGCTTGTTTTCTTCCTCTTTTTATTTTAGATTATTTATTTATATTTTGGAGCAATCTTAGACTTACAGAAAACTTGCAATAACAGTATAAAAAGTGTTTTTTCCTGAACCGTTTGACAATAAATTGCTATCCTGAATTCCATTCTCCTCAAATGCTTTAGAAGCAGAGTTAGTCTGGTGCTAAATGAAATCCAAACTCCTTGGTATGGCCTATACATTCTGACCCTGACCCTCCAGTCTCACCTCCTGCCATGCCCCAACCCCTAACCTGCCACTCAGTTTGCCAGGCATGCCAGACTTTCTCATATGACTATTCCTTTGCTGTGCCATCTGCCTTAGAATGTTCTTTTTTTCGTCATTTAGCAACTCCTACCGACTGGACAGCACGGGGTTTTTTTACTCATTCTTCAATATGTAGCTCAAATATCACCTCCTGTGGAGGGGAATCCTTCTACATCTTTCGCAGAAACATTAGTGGCTTCATGGTCTGTGTGAAATTTATTACGTAGTTTAAGAAATAAACTTTTGAACCTTTATATTTCCCTTATCATACTGTGAGTTCCCTGCGAGTGAGCATCTAGCATGGTACCTATAATTTACATACCATTCTGTCCCAAACACAGCATCTGGCACATAGTGGATCATCAATATTTGGTAGCTGAATTAGTGAATAGAATGTTGCAACCACCCAAGTTTCTCATGCATCACATTTGAATAGTCACCAAACCACATCACTTTTACTTCGAGTATGTCTTTCAAATTGGCTTTATTCCTACTACTACTACCTTAGTTCAGGCCTTTATAATTTCTCATATGGATTCTTTTAATATCATTGGAATTCATCTCTTTGCTATTAGTTCATTCGCCATATTTTGCTGGAGTTTTTCTATCCAAAATATAAATCTCACCCATACTTAGAAACTACTTTTGGCTTCTTGTTTATAAGATAAAATCTGCATTGCTTATACTAGCATATAATTGCCCTCCATATCTGTCTTCATCATTCTTTATTAGTCCTCTCTTCCAACACCATCTAACATGTACCCATCCCTAGTTACATGGAATTTCTCAGTCCTAAGTAAGCACATCTTTTCTGTCTCTATGTCTATACTTGTGCCATTTTCCCCAAGAAAACCCCTTGTTTTTTGCTCAGCAATTCCTCTACTCATTTTTTCAGAGAGCAAATGTTTGTTCTTCTCTATAGCCTTTCCTTTATTCCCTAAGTAGTAACCCCCTCCCCTTCTCTATGCTTCCAGAATCCTTTGCTGATACCTTTGTTATGGAATATATTATATTGTATTTAAATATATATATCTCCCACTGGGCAGTATGTTCAATTAATGCTTATTGAATGAATGAATGAAAGTGTTGATCAATTTAGCAATCATCAGCTCCAAATTCAGGCTTAGCCTTCTTCTTAGGTTATGCAAACCAAGTGCTCTAAGATATACTCAGAAGCATGATATCTCCAAGTCACAAAGAACAGTCTTTTGTAAGAGCTACTGCATATGATTTGCCACTATATTCTCTTGGAGCTATACGTTAAGCAGGTATAACTAGGAGGTGTTATAAATAGTATAGTTTTATAAACTCACCCCAAATAAAGAAACCAAACCTGTTGGCAATGAGTCGATTCCAACTCATAGTAACTCTATAAGACAGAGTAGAACTGCTCCATAGGGTTTCCAAGGAGTGGCTGGTGGATTTGAACTGCTGACCTTTTGGTTAGCAGCTCCAATAGGATAAATTATTTAAAATATTTTCCTTACTAGTCATCACAATGCATAAAATACCTACCATTAGAGTCACCTTTTTACATCTTCAAAAGATCTTTATAGAAACTGATCCAGGAAACCTGGAGTGACGGCAACTAACTGAAAGCCACTTAGGACAGAATAAGTTCATGAAGGAATGGGTTCTTGAAGGTACAGAATGGAAAAGTTTTGATGGAAAATAGGAGGGGAGAAAATATTCAGGATGTGGTTTGACATGGTCTAATGCTCAGATAGGAAGATCCCAGTGAGGCACTCTTCATGATGCTAGAAGGGGTTGGCAATGAGCTTGGAAAAGGCTTGGCACTGATGCAGAGAGAGGTGCTGAAAGGAGAAACAGACTGAAAAGGAGAGGAGCCGATCCTGGGCTTGTTTCCTGTTGCTTCCTGTAAAGAGACCTTATCTCCTCTTTTAGTATGTGTTATTTTCTCTGCATA
Organism: Loxodonta africana; assembly: GCF_030014295.1. Classification (NCBI taxonomy): domain Eukaryota; kingdom Metazoa; phylum Chordata; class Mammalia; order Proboscidea; family Elephantidae; genus Loxodonta; species Loxodonta africana. The sequence continues at coordinate 167,379,501 of NC_087345.1, read as the reverse complement.
CGCATGTATTTATCTGGATAACTGATGAGCATTGTTCACTTTATATATTGTTAAGATTTACTGGTTGTTGCTGACTCACTAGAAACAGAGTGTCATTGCTTATTAGTAGCTTGCTGTCTGCTGCAAGGTGGGGCTATCAGAATACTTGGCTGCAAACACTTTAAAGAGTTATCATATGGGACTCTGGCATTTTCACAGTGTCCAATCCAGTGCTAAGTCCTGTGGATTCTATATCTATAATAATATTTTATTACTAGAGTTCACTTTGGGAGTGTTGTTGAACTTCATATAAATGAAATCATAAAGCATGTACGTCTTTGTAAAACTCAATGACTACAACATTCTCGGTGCAGTAACCAGCTTCACGTGGTATTATAATACTTCCAAACATTGAGAAAGCTCCTTGAAATTTTAAAAAAACTTTTCATGTGTATTATCTCATTAAAGTAGCCACACAGTTACAGCTCCACTTTGGCTCAGGAGAGGAAGACCATCCCAGAAGTATCAGCGGAAGAGGATGTGTACAAAGATCTCCAGCTGCCACCCAATCTCCTGCCTCTCCCCTTACAACCTAAAAGGAGAGGGGTTGAGGAGGCAAAGGTACTCTCTGGGTGGGGTGGAACCAGACGAGAATTTTGGGTGGTCACATTAAAGCAGTTAGGTAAGAAAGGCCAGTAGATTTTGTTTATTGCAAAGTGATGGAAAAGTGAGACAAAAATATGAGAAAGCTAATTTTGGTCATTTGCCAGTTTCTAGAAAAAGAGAAGCAAAAAAGAAACATGGGCAGAGCAGGGCAGATCTGGGAGATAGAACCAAAACCTATTACACAAAACAAAGAGGGAAACTACTGAAAGGTCAAGCCCTATTCCCCAATGGCCAGGAATGAAGGAGGATTAATTCCCACAGTGGATCTTCTCCATTACAGCAGACATCATTTAGGTCAAGGGATGGTAAGGTTTCTGTTTTACCCCATTTCAATCTTTACAGCATAGTTATTATGGCATTAATGTGTTTCACCACAATTTCTTCATATTGTTTTTATATTAATAGCCCTTTCATTATGCTTTTACTTTCTACTTGTACCAAAAAAAAAACCCAAACCCACTGCCATTGAGTCGATTCTGAGTCATAGCGACCCTATGCAACAGAGTAGAACTGCCCTATATGGTTTCCAAGGAGGGCTTGGTGGATTTGAACTGGCGACCTTTTGGTTAGCAGCCTTAACTTTTAATCACTACACCACCAGAGTTTCCTACTTGTACCAGTTAGTGAAATGACAAATCACAAGCGAAGGCAATGCCTGAGCAGCCAGGACAACCTCCAGTGGATCTAGCCATCCTTCCTGCCTCCATTCAGGAGGTTTCCCAAAGATACCTTTCAATAAGCAGACATTTTGAATTTTCATAAATTCCAAACTATCAGTTTTCCTCTTATGTTCAGTGATTTGTGTGTCCTCTCAAAGAAAGTGTTGCTACCCCAAGGCTGTGATTACTTTTCCCCCCATACATCTCTCCAGTAATTTCAGCAACATTTGTTCAAAAGACTTTCATTTCCCTATTGAATTGCCTCGAAGCTTTTGTAAAAAAATCGATGACCTGTCATGGATGAGTCTATTTCTGGATGTTTACTTTTGTCCCATTGATCTCTTTATCTACCCTCAGACCAATTAATGCCATACTGAGTACTGTAGCTTTAGAGTAACTCTTGAAATCTGATGGTATAAATCTTTCAGCTTCCTTTTTTTTAAATACTGTTGGGCTAGTTCAAATCCTTTGCTTTTTCATATAAATTTTAGAATCAACTTCTCAATTTCTACAAAATAAGCCTGTTGGGGTTTTAATTAAAATTATAATTGGCTCTATAGATCAGTTTGAAGAGAAATGACAACATGTAATTCAAAAACATCATATATTTCTCCATTTACATAGGTTTTCTTTATTTTCTCTTGCCATATTTTGTAGTTTGCAGTGTAGATATCCTGCACATTTTTAGAATAGATTTATTTCCAAGTATTTAGTGCTTTTTGATGCCATTGTAAATGTAATTTTTGAATTTTCATTTTCTAGTTGTTTGCTACTATATAAAAAAAAATTGATTTTGTACATTGACCTTTTATCCTACAATCCTGGTGGTGAATTACATGATTTGATTTTTTAAAAAAGATTAACCTACCTTGAATTGCTGGGACAGACAGACACCAGTTGGCCACAATGTGTTATCTCTTTTATGTATTCCTAGATACGATTAATTTTTTTTTTTTTTAGATACGATTTGGAAACCCTGGTGGTGTAGTGGTTAAGTGCTACGGCTGCTAACCAAGAGGTTGACAGTTCAAATCCGCCAGGCACTCCTTGGAAACTCTATGGGGCAGTTCCACTCTGTTCTACAGGGTCACTATGAGTCGGAATCGACTCAACGGCACTGGGTGGAGATACAATTTGCTAATATTTTGTTAAGAAATTTTGAATCTACATTCATGAGGGATACTCTTTGTAATGTTCTTTTCTTGTAATATATTGGTCAAGTTTTGGTATCGAGGTTACAGCAGTCTCATAATATGATTTGGGGAGTGTTCCTTCTTCCTTTATTTTCTAAAGGAGTTTGTATAAGATCAGCACTATTTCTTCGATCTACTTCCCAGAAATCAGCCATTGAAAACTCTGAAACACAGTTCTACTCTGACACACATGGGGTCACCATGAGTCAAGAGATGACTCAGTGGCAACTGGTGTCTTTATCTCTTCCTAAAATGTGTGTGAGAAATCACTAGTAAGGACATTGTGATCTATAGTTTTCTTTCTGAGAAGTTTTTATTACAAATCTAATTTATTTAATATGAATATGCCATTCAGATTTTCTATTTCATCTTTTGTCATTTTTGATAAGCTGTATTTTTCAATGAATTTGTCCGTTTCATCTAAGTTACAGAATTTACTGATATAAAGTGTTATTGAAATATTGCCTTATTATCCTTTTAATATGTGAAGGATCTATAGTGATATTTTATTTTTCATTCCCAATATTGGTAATTCGTGTATTCTCTTTTTTTTCTTGATCAGTCTTTCTAGGGGTTTATCAAATTTATTGCTTTTTTAAAAATACCAGCTTGTGGTTTTGTTAATTTCCTCTGTTGTTTGTTTTCTATTTAACTGGTTCTTACCTTTATTATTCCTTCCTTCTACTTATTTTGGGTTTAAATCTTCCTCTAGCTTTGTAAGGTGGAATCCTAATTCAAATGCTTTAAATTTCTCTCAAAGCACTGCTTTAGTTGTGTCCCATAAATTTTGATACTTTGTGTCTTAGTTAACTAGTGCTACTATAACGGAAATACCACATGTGGATGGTTTTAACAGAGAGAAATTTATTCTCTCAGTTTAATAGGCTAGAAGGCTGAATTCAGGACACCAGCTCCCAGAGAATGCTATCTCTCTCTGTTGGCTCTAGAGGAAGGTCCTTGTCATCAATCTTCACCTGGTCTGGGAGCTTCTCAGCGCAGGGATCCCAGGTCCAAAAGATGCGCTTTGCTCCTGGCACTACTTTCTTGGTGGTATGAGGTCCCCCATCTCTCTGTTCACTTCTCTCTTTTATATCTCAAAAGAGGTTGATTTAAGACACAACCTAATCTTGTAGATTGAGTCCTGCCTCATTAACATAACTGCCTCTAAACCTGCCTTGTTAACATCATAGAAGTAGGATTTACTACACACAGGAAAACCACATCAGATGACAAAATGATGGACAATCACACAATACTGGGAATCATGGCCTAGCCACGTTGACACATATTTTTGGGGGGACACAGTTCAATCCGTGACACTTTGTATTTTCATTACAATTTAGTTTGAAATATTTTCTAATTTCCACTGTGAATTTTTATTTTACATGGCTGTGTACATGTTTAATTTCAGATTATCTGGGGCTTTTCTTTTATTTACTACTAATTTAATTCAAATGAACTAACAGAATATACTTCATATAATCTCCATTTTTAAACATTTATTTTATGGCAGAGCATATGACTAGCTTGATGAACATTTCATATGGACTTGAAAAGAATGTTTATTCTTCAGCTAGATGTAGTGTTCTATAAATATCTATTATGTCAAGTGTTTTCAAATCATCTACATTACTAGCAACTTTTTTGTATAGTGGTATTATTTATTATGAAGACAGGGATGTAAAAATCCTCAACTTGATTATGATTTCCCCTTTAAGCTTTAATTTTTTTTTAATTCATGTATTTTGACGTTCTCTTATATGCATACACATTTAGGATTGCCATGTCTTCCTGATGAATTGAAAGTTTTATCATTATGAAATGTCCCACTTTATCTCTGTTAACACCCCCTTTCTTGAAGTCTACTTTGCCTGACATTAACATAACCAGTTCAGATTTCTTAAGCTTAGTATATCTTTTCCAATCATTTTACTTTCAATCTATCTATAACTTTATATTTAAAGTGCATCTTTTATAGAAGATGTATTGTTGGGTCTTGATTTTTTTGTCATTCTGACAATTTCTGCCCATACACTGCCCAGCCTGCTAGCAGACTCCCAAAGCCTTGATTCTCTCTGCATGCCTGTCCATCAGCCTCATTTTGTATGGGTCCCGGAGGGAGGTTTCCTGCTTGCCTGACAGCTGTAGATCAATTCTGGCCTGGGCAATCCATTGAATTTCTCTGCTATCCAGTGGGCTGCAACCATGCCAGCTAACGAGGGGTGGACTCCAGCCTTGGGGAAGGAGCATCCCTTCCAAATTTGTCCTTCCTGGGATACTCACCCTCAGCCCTAAGGTACCATTTAGAGTTCCCTTTATATCTTTATAGCTACTATAGTTTAATTGTTCTTTATATTTATATATTTATATTAAACTACCACTGTCCAATTTGCTGTATTGTTTCTGCCTCATGATTGGACCCAAACTGACATCCTCTGCCTATGGCTCCCCACTTTTTAAAATTCACCTCCTTGATTTCCAGCTTGTCTAGAAAAAAAAAAAATAACTCCACCCTCTGACACTTCAAGACAAATAGATTAGAGCTTTTTGCTTTAGTTGTAGTCTTTCCATGCTATGTAAACTGGGGAATGTTCTTGAGAGAAAAGTAAAATAATGTAGATCCTATCCAGTGTAGTTTCCTTATTCAAGAGTTAAATTCTTTCTAATTTCTAGTTTTGATAGCACCTAACAATAACAACAACTGTTCCTGCCTGCTTTTGGTAGTTCCTCTAAATAGTTGTGTTTTTATATTCTGTTCAGAATTTATCATTGTTATCTGTGGGAAGGTTAGTCCAACATAAGCTATTCTGCTATTACTAGAAACAGAATTGCTATATGACTGTCTAAAACTACTTTACTGAGCTATAATACACATCCCATAGCATTTACCCATTTAAAGTGCACAGTCCAGTGGTCTTCACTATATTCACAGAGTTTTACATCCATCACCACAACCAACTTTAGAACATTTTCATCACCCTAAAAAAAACCCCTGTGCTGACTAGCAGTCACTCCTCATTCTTACCCTGCCCCAGCTATAAGCAACCACTAATCTGCTTTCTGTTTCTGTAAATTTGCTTATTCTGGATAATTCATATAATGGAATCATGCAACATGTGGTTCTTTGTGACTGCCTTCTTCAATTTAGCATAATGTTTTCAAGGTTCATCCATGTTGTAGTATGTATCAGTACTTCATTTCTTTTTATTGATGAATAATATTCCATTGTATGGATACACCACAATTTGTTTATTCATTTATTCATCAGTTGATGGACATTTGGGTTTTTTCTACATTTTGGCTATTATGTATAATGTTGTTATGAACATTGATGTACAAGATGTTATGTGGACATATGTTTTCATTTCTCTTGGGTATCGACCTAGAAATTGAATTGCTTAGTCATGTGGTAACTCTGTGTTTTATATTTTGAGCAACTGTCAAACTGTTTCAGAAAGTGCTTCACCGTTTTACATTCCTACCTGAAATGAATGAGGTTTCTAATTTCTTTACATCCTCCCTGACACTTCGTATTGCCTGTCTTTTTTATTATAGCCACCCTAGTCAGTGTGAAGTGATATCTCATTGTATGTTAGTTTGCATTTCCCTAATCACTAATGATGTTGACCATTTTTTCATGTGTTTGTTGTATATCTTTTCTGAAGAAATATTTATTCAGATTCTTTGCCCATTTTTGTAAACTGAGTTATTCGTCTTTTTATTATTAAATTTTAAGAGTTCATTATATATTCTGTATATAAGTCCCTATCAGGTACATGATTTGAAAATATGTTTTCCCAGATTGTAGACAGAAGACTATATTTCACACTCTGTCTCCCATGGGGGCAATGCAATGAACAAATCATGTAGAGATCTACTGTTGTTGTTTTTAGTTGCTGTTGAGTTGATTCTGACTCATGGTGTCCCATGTATGCAGAATAGAACATAGGAAACAGATTGCCAGACCTGACTTCCAAGGTGCCTCTGGGTAGGTTTGAACAACCAAACTTTCAGCTAGTAGTCAATGGCTTAACCATTTGTGCCACCCAGGGACTCCTGTAGGTTTTCTTTCCATTTTCGTGGGAGTATCATTTGCAGCACAAAGTTTTTAATTTTGACGAAGTCCAACTTCTCTATTGTATATTTTGTTATTTGTGCTTTTGCTGTCATATCCAAAAATAACTAAGTCAAGGTCATGAAGATTTACACCAATGTCTCCTTCTAAGAGTTGTATAGTGTTAACTCCTATGTTTATGCCCATTATCTATTTTGAGTTAATGTTTGTGTATTCTGTGAGGTAGGGGTCCAACTTCATTATTCTGCATGTGGATATCCAGTTTTCCCAGCACCATTTGTTGAAACAACTATTCTTTCCCCATTGAATTGTCTTCATGAGCCTATAAAAAGTCAATTAACCGTAATTGTAATAGTTAATTTCTGGAATCTCAGTTCTATTCCATTGGTTATATGTCTATCCCTTAGGCCAATACCACACTCTCTTGACTACCATAGCTTTTTAGAAAGCTGGGAAATTAGGAAGTGTGAGGTCCTTCAACTTTATTCTTCCTTCTGAAATAGTTTTGGTTATTCTAGGTCTTTTGCATTTCCATATGAATTTTACGACTAGCTTGTGAATTTCAGTGAAAAGGTGGCTGAAGTTTTGATAGGGATTGCATTAAATCTATAGATCAATTTGGGCAATATTGCCATCTTAATAATATTAAGTCTTTCAGTTCATGAACATGGGATGTCTTCCCATTTATATAGCTCTTCTTTAATTTCTTTCAATTATGTTTTGCAATTTTCAGTGTACAAGTCTTGTATTTCTTTTGTTAAATCTATTCATAATTATTTCATTATTTTTTGATGCTATGTTAAATGAAATTCTTTTCTTAATTTCATTTCAGGACTGATTTTATATATTAATCTTGTATCTTGCAATTTGCTGAACTTCTTTATTAATTCTAATAGATTTTTGTGGACTCCTTAGGTTTTTCACTACACAAGATCATGTCATATGTAAATAGAGATAGTTTTATTTCTTCCTTTGCAAACTGGATGTCTTTTATTTCACTTTCTTGTTTAATTGTCCTGGCTAAAACTATTACAATGCTGAATAGAAGTGGTGACAGCAAACATCCTCGTCTTCTTCCTGATCTAAGGGGGTAGAACGTTCTGTAGATGCTTACTCAGTCTAGTTGGTTGATACTATTTCCTTACTGATCTTCTTCTTTGCTGTTCTATTCTTTATTGAAAGTAGGATACTGAAATCTCCAAATAGTATTAAATCCTTAACTTTTCACTTATCTGAGTTTTGGAAAGAGATAACATTCACTATAACTCATTAATATGATTTTGCGTTTTTATTTAGATTTTTTAAAGTTTTTAAAAATACAGAAATTGAGAATAATATAATCTTGCCATTTGCACACCATACAAATTAATAAAGGTGTGTATTTTGCTATTTTTGTTTTGGGTTTTTAAATAAAACATAAAAACTTTACCCATATAATAAAAGCTTCCTAATTCCCTGCCATAGTTGCATTGTCTCCTGCCTTCTCCAGAGGCAACTACTGATATGAATTTAATGTATATCCATCCAGTACATTTTTTTCCTTTGTTCCATTTATATGTATTTATAAATAATATGTAACTTTATTTTTTGAGTTTTAAAAACTGTATGTAAATAGAAAGTTGTGCCTTAACCTTCTACAACTCACGAGTATACCTTTATAGTGAATTAAATTGATCTGATCCAGTTTCCATTAAGACAGAGCTAAATCCAGACCTCTTTCCTAATTATTAATTTTTCCTCAACTCTCATATGTAATTACTAAAGTCAAGGAGTTTTTGATGAAAGAAGGTTGTATCATTTTGGAAGAGCTCTTTCCACTTGTTTCCAGAGCCCTTTAAAAGCAGGGGTTCTGTACTACACCCTTAACATGCCACCCTACTTGAGAGGTAACAGGATTAACAGGAACTACTTGAAAATGCTCATCTAAATATTTTTGGACATTTCCCTAAAAGTGACAAGAGATTAAGTAAGTGAAAAGTGCTTCTGAGATCACATGAGAACTCTCTCACCTTAAAAAGTAGAAAATTAAACTCCAAAACAGTAAATGAATTGTGCAAAGTCACACAGATAGACAAATCAGGACTGTAACTCAGGTTTTCTGTTTCCTAGTTCACTGCTCTTTACATTCACTAAACCAAACCCATTGCCATCAATCTGATTCCAACTCATAGTGACCCTATAGGACAGAATAGAGCTGCTCCATAGGGTTTTCAAGGCTGTAATCTTTACAAGGTTGTAATCAACAGCCATGGAACAACAGTCAGGAAATCAACAGATGCATTGCATTGGGTAAATCTGCTGCAAAGGACCTCCTTAAAGTGTTGAAGAGCAAAGATGTTACCTTGAAGACTAAGGTGTGCCTGACCCAAGCCATGGTATTTTCAATCGCATCATATGCATGTGAAAGCTGGACAATGAGTAAGGAAGACCAAAGAAGAATTGACACCTTTGAATTGTGGTGTTGGCGAAGAATATTGAATATATCATGGACTGCCAAAAGAACGACCAAATTGGTCTTAGAAGAAGTACAACCAGAATGCTCCTTAGAAGCAAGAATGACGAGCCTGCTTCTTATATACTTTGAACATGTTGTCAGGAGGGATCAGTCCTGGAGAAGGACATCATGCTTGGCAAAGTACAGGGTCAGCAGAAAAGAGGAAGACCCTCAATGAAGTGAACTGACACAGTGGCTGCAACAATGAGCTCAAGCATAATGATCATAAGGATGGTGCAGGACTGGGCAGTGTTTCATTCTGTTATGCACAGGGTCAATGTGAGTTGGAATTGACTCGATGGCACCTAACAACAACAACAATCTTTACAGAAGCAGGCTGCCACATTTTTCTTCCTTAGAGCAGCTGGTGGGTTTGAACTGCCAACCTTTTTGTTAGCAGCCCAGTGCTTAACTGCTATGCCATCAGGGCTCCTTTCACATTAACAACTGGCTATTACTGGATCAATAAGTAATGTCATGATAAATGGAGAAAATACTAAAGTTGCCAAGCATTTCATTTTACTTGGATCCACAATCAATTCCCATGGAAGCAGCAGGCAAGGCACTGGGCAAATCTGCTGCAAAAGACTTCTCAAAGCGTTAAAAAGCAAAGATGTCACTTTGAGGACTAAGGTGCACCTGACCCAAGTCATGGTATTTTCAATTGCCTCATATGCATGCAAAAGCCGGACAGTGAATAAGGAAGACTGAAGAATTGACTTATGGCGTTGGCAGAGAATATTGACTACATCAAGGTCTGCCAGAAGAACAAACAAATCTTCCTTGGAAAAGTACAGCCAGAATGCTCCTTAGAAGAGTTGATGGTGAGATTTACATACTTCGGACATGTTATCAGGAAGGATCAGTCCCTGGAGAAGGACATTATGCTTGGTAAAGTATAGGGTCAGCGAAAAACAGGAAGACCCTCAAGGCAATGGATTGACACAGAAGCTGCAACAATGGGCTCAAGTATAACAACAACTGTGAAAACGGCGCAGGACTTGGTAGTGTTTCGTTCTGTTGTACGTAGGGTTGCTATGAGTCGGAACCAACTCGACAGCACCTAACAACAACAACAACTGGTTATTTAACTGGGATCTGTGGAGACAACACAGAGGTTATTTGTGGGGATCAGAAAAGAAGATCAATCAAGTTAGCACATGGGCCTCAATCTCCCTTCACCCAGGGTACCTTGACCTTGAATAGTCATTGTCTTCTAACAGCTCTATTTGTCTTTGTAGGAGGCAAAGACTCTTTGAATGCATTTTGGCAACAGTTTTTATATGAGCTATTATTTGTTTTATGATTTCTGCCATTGCTTTTACACCATCAACAAGAAACCATCATTTTTACAAAACTCACTTGATGAAGTCTCAAAAACTCATCTAACTGGGCCGAATTACCAAGTAATAGTATTACCATCTTAGCATTCATGTATATATCATGCTAAAGTAAGTAAAGAGGAGACATTTACAACATACATATTTTAGTCTAGTTAATATAGAAAGCTCCTACGTAGTATCAACTTTGGAAGAAATGTATTACCTTTACAAAATTTCAAAAAACTTATCACTGATGAGTAGATTCTGACTCATAATGACCCTACAGGACAGAGTAGAACCACCCCACAGGATTTCCAAGAAGTGGCTGGTGGATTTGAATTGCCAACCTTTCGGTTAGCAGCTGAATCCTTAACCACAGTGCCACCAGGGCTCCAATACTTTTATAAGATGTCCACTTTTAATCCTCCTCTAGACTATTTTATTAAATAATAGCACATTAATAAACACTGTTTGTTTCCTATCCAAATAAAATTCCCTTTTTGTTTCATAACTAACAAAGCTCAGATGCTTTTCAAAGGTCTATCCCTGTGGCAGATTGTATTTTCCAAAGACAGCCACAACAATATATATGCCCCATCCCGCAAGCTCTTCTTACAGTGTGTTGTTTACATGCCTCCTTAACCCTTTGCAACTGTCTTGTCCAAAGAGAGTGTGGAAATGTAGAACTGATCGTTATATGACTCCGGAGGTTAGGTCATAATCTGCAATACAGCTTATACCTGGCTCTCTTTTCCTTGGGGAGCTTGTCCTTCATTCAAAGCCAGCATTTTATAAGGAAGCTGAGGTCAGGTGTGAATGGTCCAGCCACAGCTCTAGCTCTTATAGTCTTGTTAGACAACAGTGAGAATCAACACTAGACATGTAAGTGAGAAGCCTTCAGAAAATTTCATCTTAAGTCTTCAAGTATTCTAGCAGAGGCCTCAGACATTGTAAAGCAGAGAGAAGCCATTCCTGCTATATACCTTCTTAGAATTCTAGTCTCAAAGAATCCATGAGCATAATAAATGGTTGTTTTATGCCACTAAGTTTTGAAGTAATTTTTCTATACAAAGAACCTGGAATAACCCTACACAATGAAGTCCAAGTAATTCAAAGAACACTTATTCTATATCCAATCCCAGGGACAGTCTTTTATTATATTAAGCAAATGTTCTCAAACAGGTGCAGTCTTGCCCCCAAGGTAACATTTGGCAATGTTTGGAGACATTTCTGGTCGTCAAAACTGGGAAGGGCAGCTCTTCTGACATCTTGTGGGTAGAGGCCAGAGATGCTGTTAAACATCCGACAGTGCACAGGACAGTTCCTCAACCCCGCAAAAGAATTATTCAGCCCAAAATGTCAATAGTGCCAAGTCTGAGGAACCCTGACCCACACTGGTCAGTGCCTTCAGCATATGTTGTTGTTGTTGTTTTTAGGTGCCATCCAGTCAGTTACAAATCATACTGACCCTATGCACAATGGAACAAAACACTGCCCCATCCTGCACCATCCTCACAATTGTTGCTATGCTTGAGTCCACTGTTGCAGCCACCGTGTCAGTCCATCTTGTTGAGGGTCTTCCTCTTTTTCGCTCTCTGTTTACCAAGCCTGATGTCATTCTTCAAGGACTGATCCCTCCTGACAACATCTTGCTATCCTTGTTTCTAAAGAGCATTCTGGTTGTATTTCTCCAAGACAGATTTGTTCATTGTTTTGGCAGTTTATGTTACATTCAATATTCTTCACCAATACCATAATTCAAAGGCGTCAATTCTCCTTCAGTCTTCCTTATCCATTGTCCCACTTTCACACGCATATGAGGTAACTGAAAACACCATGGCTTGGGTCAGGCACACCTTAGTCCTCAAGATGACATCTTTGCTTTTCAACACTTTAAAGAGGTCATTTGTAGCCGATTTGCCCAATGCGATGTGTCTTTTGGTTTCTTGACTGCTGCTTCCACGGCTGTTGATTGTGGATCCAAGGAAAATGAAATCCTTGACAACCTTGATCTTTTCTCTGTTTATCATGATGTTGCTAACTGGTCTAGTTGTGAGGATTTTTGTTTTCTTTATGTTGAGGCGTAATCCATACTGAAGACTGTGGTCTTTGATCTTTACCAGTAAGTGTTTCAAGTCTTCTGCATTTTTAGCAAGCAAGATAGTGTCTTCTGTATAATGCAGGTTGTTAATGAGTCTTGCTCCAATTCTGATGCCCCGTTCTTCATATAGTCCAGCTTCTCGGATTTTTTGCTTAGCATACAGGTTGAATAGGTATGGTGAAAGGATATAACCCTGACACACAACTTTCCTGACTTTAAATCATGCAATATCCCCTTGTTCTATTCGAACAACTGCCTCTTGGTCTATGTACAGATTCCTCATGAGCACAAGTAAGTGTTCTGGGATTCCGATTCTTGAGAACGTTATCCATAATTTGTTATGATCCACGCAATCAAATAACTTAGCATAGTCAATAAAACACAGGTAAATATCCTTCTGGTATTCTTTGCTTTTAGCCAGGATCCGTCTGACATCAGTAATGATGTCCCTGGTTCCTCTTCTAAATCTGGCTTGAATTTCTGGCAGCTGCAGCTGCTTTTGAATGATCTTCAGCAACATTTTGCTTGGATGGGATATTAATGATACTGTTTGATAATTTCTGCATTCAGTTGAATCACCTTTCTTGGGAATAGACGTAAATATAGATCACCTTAAGTTGGTTGGGCAGGTAGCTGTCTTCCAAATTTGTGGCATAGACGAGCAGGCACTTCCAGAGCTGTATCCATTTGTTTAAACATCTCAACTGGTATTCTGTCAATTTCTGGATCCTTGTTTTTTGCCAATGCCTTCAGTGTGGCTTGGACTTCTTCCTTCAGTACCATTGGTTCTTGATCATATGCTACCTCCTGCAATGGCTGAACATCCACTCTTTTTGGTATAGTGACTGCATGTATTCCATCCATCTTCTTTTGATGCTCCCTGCGTTATTTAATATTTTCCATGTAGAATCCTTCAGTATTGTAACTTGAGGCTTGAATTTTTTCTTCAGTTCTTTCAGCATGAGAAATGCTGAGTGTGTTCCTCCTTTTTGATTTTCTATCTCCAGGTCTCTCACATGTCATCATAATACTTTACTTTGTCTTCTCAAGTTGCCATTTGAAATCTTCTGTTCAGCTCTTTTACTTCATCATTTTTTCCTTTTGCTTCAAGAACAAGTTTCAGAGTCTCTTCTGACATCCATTTAGGTCTTTTCTTTCCCTCCTGTCTTCTTAATGACCTTTGCTTTCTTCATGTATGATGTCCTTGATGTCATTCCACAACTCGTCTGGTCTTCTGTCACTAGTGTTCAATGCTTCAAATCTATTCTTGAGATGGTTTCTAAATTCAGGTGGGATATACACAGGGCCATACTTCTGCTCTCATGGACTTTTTCTAATTTTCTTCAGGTTCAACTTGAACTTGCATATGAGTAATTGATAGTTTAATCCACAGTCAGCCCCTGGCCTTGTTCTGACTGATGATATTGAGCTTTTCCATCATCTCTTTCCACAGATGTAGTCGATTTGATTCCTGTGTATTCCATGTGGTGAGGTCCATGTCTATTGTTGCTGCTTATGTTGTTGAAAAAACGTATTTGCAATGAAGAAGTCATTGGTCTTGCAAAATTCAATCATGCAAGCTCTGGCATCATTTCTATCACCAAGGCCATGTTTTCCAACTACCGATCCTTCTTCTTTGTTTCTAACTTTCATATTCCAATCACCAGTAATTATCACTGTATCTCGATTACATGTTCAATCAATTTCAGACTGCTGAAGTTGGTAAAAATCTTCAAACTCTTCGTCTTTGGCCTTAGTGGTTGGTGGGTAAATTTGAATAATAGTTGTATTAACTGGTCTTCCTTGTAGGAGTATGGATATTATCCTATCACTGACAGCATTGTACTTCAGGACAGATTTTGAAATGTTATTTTTCATGATGAATGCAATGCCATTCCTCTCCAATTTGTTCTTCCCAGCATAGTAGGCCGTGTAATTTCTGATTCGAAATGACCAATACCAGTCCATTTCAGCTCACTAACACCTAGGATATTGATCTTTATATATTCCATTTCATTTTTGATGATTTCCAATTTTCCTAGATTCATACTTTGTACATTCCATGTTCTGATTATTAATGGGTGTTTGCAGCTTTTTCTTCTCATTTTGACTTCTGCCATACCTGCAAATGAAGGTTCTGAAAGCTTGACTCCATCCATGTCATTAAGGTCGACTCTATTTTGAGAAGGCAGATCTTCCCTAGTTGTGTTTTGAGTGCCTTCTAGCCTGAGGGGCTCATCTTCCGGCATTATATCAGACAATGTTCTGCTGCCATTCATAAGGTTTTCACTGGCTAATTCTTTTCAGAAGTAGACCACCAGGTCCTTCTTCCTAGTCTGTCTTAGTCTAGAAGCTCAGCTGAAACCTGTCCACATGGGTGACCCTGCTGGTATTTGCATACCGGTGGCATAGTTTCCAGCATCACTGCAATATGCAAGTGCCCACAGTTTGACAAACTGATAGATACTGTGAAACAAATTTTTAATAGACAGGTGGGAGAAAAAAGATGCAAAGGCAGTGCAATGGATCAAATTGTGTCCCCCTAAAATATATGTTGGAATCCTAATCCCTACACCTGCAGAGATAATCCTGTTTGTAGATAGGATTTTCTATGTTAGGTTAATGAGGCCACACTTGTGTGGGTGTGTCTTAAGTTAATCATTTCTGAGTTATAAAAAGAGCAGATTAGACACAGATAAGCACATCCACACACACACAGGGGAAGACAGATGCCATGGGGAATCACCAAAGAACCAGGGAACTCCCAGGGCTACTAACAACAAAAGAACTAAAACAGCCAAGACATGATTTGGACTTTTAGCCTCCTGAACTCGTGACAAAATAAATTTTTATTCTTTAAAGCCACTCACTTGTGGTATTTCTGTTACAGCAGCATTAGGTAACTAAGAAAAAAGAAAAAAAAACACTGCCATCGAGTCGATTCCGACTCATAGCAACCCTGTAGGACAAAGTAGAACTGCCCCATACAGTTTCCAAGGATCAACTGGCGGATTTGAACTGCCAACCTCTTGGTTAGCAGCTGTAGCACTTTACCACTATGCCACCAGGGTTTCCAGGTAACTAATACACAATTATAAAAGGAGATTAGATTCTCACCATCTAATTCTAAACATTAAAGTGAAAGTGGAAGACCAAAAATGTTCCCAAAAATACCAACTATACTCCCTTGTCTGATATAGGAATTCAGGTGCAAATTTATAGCTATAATCATCTTTTTTTATTTTCTGTCAACACAAAAAATTTGTCTTTGCAAAGTATCTGTAATGAAAGAGACTAGTTTAGAGGAACCTGTACATCAGAAATTATGGCGATATCTGTGGAGTATTTTAGGTTTCTTCCTTGCTAAATATTTAAATCAATTGCCCTGGGTAATAATATTCAGATTGGAATCTCTGATTTCTGCAAGTATAAATATTTGAATAATTTTGTTGGAGAAGCTTTGGAATTTCCTTCTTTTCCCTTTGGCATAAGGAGAAATTAACTGATATAGTTTTATCTTAAGATAATGTGTTTGAGTGATTATTCTCACGTCAGATAATTGTTACAAAGTCATTAGATTAAGTTTAAAAAGATTTTCCCTGACACTGGGTATCTTTTCCTCATTTGTGATATACAACTTTCCTTGAAGAATGCTGTAAACATACTATTATAATCGATTAATATTCCCTCTTTTTTTTTAGGGGAAGGAGTAGAATCTGTGAAGCATCTCATGAAATTCTTGAATTGTACAAAATACAACATGAAAATTACTGCTTTGTTCCATGCACATATGAGCTCTCAATCACATATGTTCTACACATGGTATGAGGTACCACATTGGTTTCTGATAGCAGATAACAGGACGGGAGCTCATCTAAGAACAGAAGCTTGGCCTTCTTGATAGCTCTATCTGTAGGTGAAAAATTAAAAAAAAAGGTGGTTTAGGAGATTTCTCTGGTATTCTTAGGCAATTCTGTGTTTGAGGCCTTTGTAAACAACTTACTACTTATGTTTATCACTGTTGCCATACTACTGTCTATGGGACGGAATATTATAAACACCACAGTACCTTCAAATGTGAAGGACACACATTCAAAGGGGAGAACCAAAACCAAACCAAACCCGTTGCCATTGGGTCAATTCCGACTCATAGCAACCCTATAGGACAGAGCAGAACTGCCCCATAGGGTTTCCAAGGAGTGGCTGGTGGATTTGAACTGCCAACCTTTTGGTTAGTTGCCGAGCTCTTAACCACTGTGCCACCAGGGCTCCCAAGGAGGAGGAGGTATCTAAAAAAAAAAAATGTAAATGTAACTCAAAGCCTTTCCTTGCCTCAAATTTACCCACAGACCATTTCCTCGGCAGCAGAGGCGGCCCTGTCTGTAGTCCATGCCCTTGGGAGTTACCATCTCTTGACCTCTTATTTTGCATGTTGTACTTTTTACAGGTGAGTCCCCTAGTATTAAAAACCTGCCAACTGTATAGGACATCATTGCCCAGCAGGGAGCAGGGAAATAAGCTAGCTTATTTTCACTGTTTGGGGAACTGCCAGACTGCAAAGTGGTCCCACCTTGCCCTCAGTGACAGTGCCTTAATTGGTTCTTAACTAGAGCATCACTAATAAGGGCTTTGGCTGGATACCACCATTACATTCATTCACTTTATATGGGATAATCTATGTAAAGTGCCTGACACATCATAGATGCTTCTCCTGTCTAAGGGTCCTGGGAAGGGTAGTTTATTGTGGAGACATCCCTGTGGAGACATCTACATGAATCCACTCTGCAGTGCACTTGGAAACCATGACTGGTCTGAGGTTATATAATCAGCCCGTCTCTGTCCTCAGGGAAGTTTAAAATAGTTGCAGACTCAGGCATTCCTAGGCTGGGACTATCCCTGGGCTGAGGTGTCTCATTGCAGGAAGCAGTAATCAGAGCCAGTAATCTTCTAGGACAAAGGACATGTGATACAGCAACACACTGTAGGAATATAAGCAGATCTCTCTCAGAGCAGAAGCTTTACACAACTCAGGAACAGTTTCTCACATACTTCGGACATGTTATCAGGAGCGACCAATCTCTGGAGAAGGATGTTATACTTGGCAGAATAGACAGTCAGCAAAAAAGAGGAAGACCCTCAACAAGATGGACTGACACAGTGGTTGCAACAATGGGCTCAAGCATAAAAATGATTGTGAGGATGGCACAGGACTGGGCAGTGTTTTGTTCTGTTGTGCATAGGGTCGCTATGAGTCAGAATTGACTTGATGGCACTTAACAATGACAACAAAATGGGACCTATAATTTTTCCCAGGAGTCCTTGGGTGGCACAAACAGTTAAGCACTTGACTACTAGCCAAAAGATTGGTGTTCAAACCCATCCAGTGGTGCCTCGGGAGACAGGCCTGGGGATTGGCTTCCCAAAGGTCACAGCCTTGGAAATTCTATAGAGCAGCTCTACTCTGCACACATGGGGTGGCCATAAATTAAAATCAACTTGACAGCAACCACCACTGCCACCAACAACAACATGATTTTCCTAGTCTATTTCAGAGGTTATTACGAGAATTTTTGAGATTTGTGTCAGGTACCCTCTGGGATCTAATCTGCTGGTTGAAGTCTAACTCCATTGGGCTACCTGACTGCAGAGTATTCATATGCCTCTGAGTACTCCTTGACTAGAGCTGTATTCCTAAGACTGTTCTATATGGGATGCAGCTCAGTCCATGGCCATTTTCAGATGGTATATTCTCTGTATATTCACTCAACAAATAATTTCTTTCTTTTTTAATTGTAGTAAATATATATATATATATACCCGTGGTAAATAGATATAGACATAGACATAGATACAGGTAGTCTTAATGAACATTTTCCTTCTGTGTGAATGTGGTCTGATGCCAAACACAGCTGGAGACCTCCAAGCAAACTGTTTTCACAAAACAGTTGTCATTGTCACATTTTCACATGTACAAGTCAGTGACATTAATTATATTCATCATGTTGTGTAACCAGCCCTGCTACCGGTTTCTAAACCTTTCCATCACCCTTAGCAGAAGCTCAGTGCCCCTGAGCAATGGCTCCCTCTGTCCCCCTCCCTCCCGCCCCTGGTTACCACTAAACAACTTTGGTCTCTATGCATTTGCCTATTCTAGATATTTCGAATAAGTGGGATCATATAAAATTTGTCCTTTCGTGACTAACTTATTTCACTCAGCATAATGTTTTCCTGATTTATGTTGTAGCATGTATGAGAACTTCATGTATCTTTATGGCTGAATTATATTCCATTTTATGGATATACAACATTTATCCATTCATCTGTTGATGGGCCTACAAATACTTTCTATATGCCTACTATCAGCCAGGCACTGACTTAAGTGCTGGAGATACACCAAAAAAGAAAAAAATTATCTTGCCCTAGGGTAAACTGTGGTTAATTTAGTAAGAGGGAGAGACAATAAATAAGTAAATACATAAATAAATACATAATTTCAAAGTATCATGATAGAAGATAACGGGAGGAGAGATTTTTGATAAGAAGGTCAGGAAAGGTCTCTGAAGGAGTGGCTAAACTGAGATCTGGAGGATGAGCAGGAAGAAGGGTATTGTGTCCCTAGGGCGACCGTGCAGCGCAGATTCCTTTCACGAATCCCTATGTTGTCTGATGCTATCCCCTCCACCCTCCAGCAATTCTCTTCCCAAAGCAGCCTTTAGCTTTTCTATTCTGCGCCTCGGCCTGGGGAAATTTTCCTGCCTAGCTTGCTGAGGCAGGTCTGTGTCCCTTCTCTTCCTCATGCTCCTTCCTGACTTACACACTGTACCAGAAATTATTTCCAGAAAGCATCTATCTATTTATGGGCACGAGGGACTGATATCATTGCATGTTGTATAACTTGAAGTCTTAGAGCATGTGTTTCTTTTGCGCGAATGTGGTCTGATGCCAAACACAGCTGGAGACCTCCAAGCAAACGGTTTTTAGAGGAATAAAATGTTCAAATGATTCCTGAATTAATTTGATCTCACACAGCAACCTAATTTTTTCTCCCATTCATCTACCTTGCACCAGTTTAATTTATATGCCAATAAGCTGCCGTGTGCAGTAACTTTGCAATTGTAGACCCTGTTCATTTACCAGTCACTTCACGCTGCATATCTCTCCAAGACTTAAATGTATGCATCTGTTTCAACATAGGCGCAACCAGTTCTGTGAGTGAGCAAAAAACAGAAAAAAGCCACCAGCATTTATGGGTTAATTCCAAACAAGTGAAGAAAAACTCGACCATTTAGCTGAGATTGATCATTTCAAATACATCACTGCCTGAAGATTATACGTGTCACATTCTAGAGTAACTTAATAACGATCCTGTCTAACTTTCCTTCAGAATTTAAAAGTGGTAGGAATTCAGTCCGTGTTTTCATTTCTTCCTTTTTTCTGTCAAAAGGCATGTAGAGGTCCCAGGTGTTTTGAAAAAGTCAAACTAGACCATCAAATTAAAAGTAAATATCATTCTAAAATCCAGTGAAAGCTTCACATCATAGCTTCGTGTCATATTTATTTGCAGAAGAGATTCTAATTTTATAAAATTTTCGAAGAACTCCCCAGTTCTCAACAAACTAAATTCAACTGAAGTAATGATTATCATAGACCACAAGTTCAATCACTAGCAGGAAAAAGGGCAAGCACCCAAGCACAGGTCGCTCTAGTATCTTCTTTTGAGGTCATGGGATACTCATGCTGAAGTTAGTATGTAGCTGAAGAGAAAACTCACAGACGTCTGATTTTCTGAGAAAAATGGATTCATTCTGCTTTTTTTTTTTTTTTTAATTTGGTTGATTGTATGTTAAAATGACGTTTTACTCAAAATCAAATCAAGCTAAGGCAATCAACCTGTTGGGCTCAGAGGCTTCCTTTTGAACTTCTAGTAAAATCGAAACTCCTTAATAGCCAACAAGGCCATCAGTAATTTAGCCCCTGTCTATCTCTCTGAGCTCACTCACCTCCTACTTCTCTTACCTTGGCTCACTATACTCTAAGCAATGGTGGGCTTCGTTTTGATCCCCAAGCATGTCAAAGCCTACTCCTGTCTCAAGGCTTTTCAAAGAAGTTTTTTTTGGCAGGAATGCCGTTTCCATAGGTGTTCACAAAAGTAGCCCCTTCTCTTCCTTTATGCCTTTATTTATGTCTTACCTGACATGTCACCCCCTCAGAATGGTCTGCTAATGTGGCCTCAATTCACCATCCCAGTTGTTCTTTATCATATTTTACCATTTTGTATTCTCCATAGTAGCCATCACGATTGAAATTTCTATTTATTAGCGAATTTTGCTTATTTTGTCTCCTCTACAGAAACCCAGGTGGTGCAGTGGTTAAGTGCTACAGCTGCCAACCAAAGGGTTGGCAGTTCGAATCCGCCAGGCACTCCTTGGAAACTCTGTGGGGCAGTTCTACTCTGTCCTATAGGGTTGCTATGAGTCAGAATCGACTCGACGACACTGGGTTTGGTTTTTTGGTTTTGTTTCCTCTACTAGAATATAAGTTCCATGAGAGCAAGGGTCTTATCTCTCATTAACTGCTGTATCCCTCAAAAGCAAACAGATAATTAGTTTAGACCATAGGTAATACACAAATGTAAGGAACAAGGAACAAATGGTCTTCAGTGAACAGGAAGGAACATTCCAGGCTGTGGGATGGCTGAAATTCAACATATTACCATTGTACAACACTAGCTCTTCTGAATGGAGGGACTAAACTTTCACTAGGAGACTCTGCTCAGTTAATTGGGGCCTGTGAGTATGGAGGGGCCCTGGTGGTGCAGTGGTTAAGAGCTTGGCTGCTAATGACAAGGTTGGCAGTTCACATCCACCAGCTAGCTGTTCCTTGGAAACCCTATGGGGCAGTTCTACTCTGCCTATAGGGTCGCTATGAGTCAGGACCGACTCAGTGGCAATGGGTTTGGTTTTTGTTTGTTTGCTTTTGTGGGTGTGGAATTGCTGAGCCCATTGTATATCAGAGAAGGTAAACTGTCCCTTTGCTAAATCATAATGAACTTCCTTCCGATTCCTGAAATTGCAATTGCAATTTGATATATGAAATAAGATTCTTTCAAGAATTCACTAAAATCAGAAAACTTTTGGAAAAAGATAAAGCAAAATCAATGAAATATATCATCTTTTGCCAACTGCTGCATAGTCAATCTTTAGGCTAAAATGAATCTAATTTCATTGAACTCAGATACTTCTGCACTTCCTATTTATCCAGCTTCTTCAGAACTCAAATCTGCATTCTTCCAAGTCTGAAATATCTGAGTCACCCCTGAAGGCTTCCTTAGGCCCCGAGAAGACAATCATCCTCAGTCCCCAGGGCCACCCCCAGGCCCTGCAGGAGTTTCTAATGCCCTCCAGCAAATGATTCACTGCTCTCCAGTCTCAGCACCCTGAGATGTAATGCCTTTTGACATGAAATCTGACAGGCCTGCCATCCAGTACCTGATGGCATTTCAACACCTTATAAGCGGAGGCTGTTCTAAAACCAGACAGCAGTATTTGCCTCCCACACAGTCCTGAATTCAAAAATGGTTTGCTGCCCAGGTGACAGACTGTGGGAAGATTATTAGTCACATATAATATCTGTTTCTTCTGCCAAACTACAACCTAAAATCTAGACACAGAAAGCCCAGGTTTACAAATATTAATCAGACAGCTGGGAATAAAGCTAGCTTCAATGTTATGTAAACATCTATGGTCTCACCTTCAATGCGCTGCAGTAGTAATTCTCAGCCTTGGGTGCACCGTAGAATCATCTAGAGAGCTTTGAAAAATGCTAATGCTCAGGCCCCAACTCAGACCAATTCCATTAAGTATGTCTTTGGGTTGGACCCAGATATCAGTTATTTTTAAGCTCCTAAATGCTTCCAACATGCAGCCAAGTTGAGAAACACTGCATTACGGGAAGATCTGTATTTAGAGCCAAGTGTCCCTTCTTTAAAACTCTATGTAAATGAATGATTGCATTTACATATACGCCCACAAACAAAAACTGGCAAATCAAACCCATGCTGACAAGGGTGGTTATTCTCTGTGAGTTGAAAGGGTCATGACTGGAAGGGAAATGAGGGGTGTTTCTTGGGGGACTGACGACATTCTGTTTTGGTTTTGGTTACACAGGAGTGTTCAGTCTGTGAAAGCTAAGCAAGCTGCACATTTTTGATATGTGCACTTTTCTGCATGAAGTTTGTCAAACAAAAGTCCCAAGACAAATAAAACAAGATAACAATAAGCTCCCTCCTTCTCTTTACTCCTTTGTTTCGTTTCTCCAAATCAATATTTTTTAAAATGTTACTTCGAAAATGCTAAACCGGTCCAACATCAAATAAAACTGCATTTAAACTTGTAAAAAAAAAAGCAATGTTAAATAATTTTGACAAGGTTTAGCGATATTGCTAATATTAAAATGGATGTTTCTTGATGACATATTTAAAAGGGAGGGCCCCTGGTGGCCAAAGCATTAAGCACTCAGCTACTAACCAAAAGGTTGGTGGTTCAAACCCACCCAGATGCACTTCAGAAGAAAGGCCTGGCAGTCTGCTTCCAAAAGGCCCCAGCCTTGAAAACCTTATGGAGCAGTTCTACGCTGCACACACGGGGTTGTCATAAGTTGAAATCAACTCGACAGCAACTGATTTGTTTTTGGTTTATATTTAAAAGGAAAGATCTCTTCTAATATTATTGCTAAAACAAAACAAAACTAAAAGTACAAAAGGGTACTCTTTTTTCCCTTCTTCTTTCTCTCTTTTTTATAGTACTCATAAAAATTTAATTCTACATTTGTCTTCTCTGATTAGACTCTAAACCCCATGAAGGCAGGGACCATTTTTTCCTTGTTCAGCATTTTATTTACCTTGCTTATCGCAGAGCATATACTATTTGCTTAACAATTATTAGGTGGATGGATTAAAGAACGAACAAATGAATAAATACTTAGAACAGAGACTCTCTCCTTAAGGGCCTTATCTTTTTTGAATATTTTGTATACACTTGTTGTAATCTGTCTACACACTGATACTAGACTATCTCTTTGATCAATCATCCCCTGCTTTAAAAAAAAAAAACTAATGTTTCCCTATTATGAAATTGCAAATTCTTTGTTCCACTGATTGTTAATTGCTGTTTAATATGTTCTTTTTTTAATTTTATTTTTTGTAAAACTATACAGCAAAACCCACACCCATTTCACAGCTTCTAGACATAACGATCAGGGACATTGGCTACATCTTTCACCATCCTTCACCTTGCGTCAACATTCTTGGTATTTCTGTTTTAGTTATTTCACTTCCATTTACTTATATTTCTCTGCCCACCTCCCCATCCCCAAACCTTCTCATTTATGCTTCAAAATAACGGTTGACTCTTTGGTCTTTATAGATAATTTTTTTTTTTTTTAAGAAACAATACTCAAGGGTGACAATCTTTACTCTTTGACTTCAGGGGGTAGTTTCAATTCAAGGTTTGAAGAGCAACTCAGGGCCATAGTCTCAGAGACTCCTCCAGCCTCAATAGGTCCAGTAAGTCTGTTCTGCCCCACATTCTTTCCCCTTTTTATCAGGATTCATCTGTTGTATTACTGATCAGAACACTCAGTAGTTATAACTGGGCACCATCTACTTCTTATTATGGTTATAGTATGTTCCTGTTCCTCATGATCCTCTCCCTCACCCACTTTGTGGTCAGATACGATCGGAAATGCTGGCTTCAACAAAGCTAATCACAGCCTTTCAATACCAATGTACATGTACTCAGCATACAACACTTGCCAAGTTTATTTAACTATTGAAAACTTTATTCAAAGAGCATCACCTGGGATTACTGTTTCACAGAACCCAGTTAGGGGAACATTGAATCAGCAAAATTATATCATTATATCACCAAAATTCTTTAGCCTGATATTTAAGGACCTCAAAGATCTGGCCCTATTCATTCTCAGTCCTGCTTAATACACACCAAATGTGCTTTGAGCTTTCTTATCTCAGCCTCTTAGTAGATACTATTTTCCTTAACTCATCTCCTATGCCTATCTCCACTCCAATCTCAGGTATCACCTTTGCTAAGGACACTTCTCTCACCTCTCCAATCTGCAGATTTCTGTCCCTCTCCTAATCTCCTGGTGTTATTATCTGTACTACTCTTTTGGCAATTGATGAAATACAGCCCAATTGATGAATAAACTGTTTCTCATCACTAGTAATATTACATAGCTGTAAAAATGTTTCTGTATAACTTCCTCCAAGATTGTGAGCTCCACAAGGACCAAGAGTCTGCCTTCTTCTTACTGTTTCTCCCCCAAATGGTCTGGCACAGCGCCTTTAACATAGTAACTGTTGAACATGGGTTAATTGTTTCCGAGGTGTTATCTACCTGCCTCTGTTGGAGGACAATCCTTACCTAACCCAAAATGATAATGAGGATAATGAGGATAGCTATTTAAGTTATTTAGGTTCTTTCCTTCCTCTCAAATGCCTCCTAATTCTCCTAAGCATTCTTTCCCAGCTAATTGGAAAAGCAGCGACGATTTCCACTAACTTGGAAATTCCCCAGAGTCCTTTACTTTTAACCTTGTTGAAGATTTACTTTTACACAGAGAAGTCAAATTCAGCCTGTTTAATTTGTTTTGAATGAGACCAAGGAAAGAGTCCCATGTAGTTAAATGCCTGGCATACGGTTGTAAAGAGGGCCACGGTCATATCTTCAAAGTGTCTATTTCGCGTGGTCCAAGATAACGACATTCTAAAGGATGCCTTAGTTCAGTCAATGTCCTGAAATAATTTGGGTCTATATGGACATGTTACAGCCAAGGCCTTCTAAAACCCACCTCCCTAATCTGAAGTCACATCAGGATAGAAAGTTCAAAGCTTCATAATCAGGACACCAGATGTGATTGAGAGGGAGGTAAGCGCAACGGGAGAAACATTTATAATGCGACAAAGTCCTGGGTTACTTTTAAGTAAACGGTTCTCAATCAGGGGTGATTTTTCCCCACAAAGGAGGGACATTTGGCAATATCTGGAGTCATTTTTGATGGTCACAACTAGAGGTGGGAGTGCTACTGGCATCTAGTGGTTTGAGGCCAGGGAAGCTGTTAAAAATCCTACAATGCACGGGACAGCCCCTCACAATAAAGAATTATCCAGCCTAGAATTTCAATATTACCAAGGTGGAGAAGATCTGCTCTAAGATAAATAATGGAAGCTGATGGAGCAAGCATAGTTCTCAACTGAAGGACAGAAGAAAAGAGGTTATTTATTTAATTTAAATGCATATTAGTAATTTCATGATGCAGGTTGCTAATAATTTTAGGGATTCTCCACTGTTTTCTGTAATAAATGGATATCCAAGCTATGGAAACACTTAATAGGTAAAGGACTTACCTAACACACAACACATCATCATTTGGTAATTTCACCTTGTTGAATAACTTTATTTGTTGTTGTTGTTAGGTGCCGTCGAGTCAGTTCTGACTCATAGCGACCCCATGCACAACAGAAGGAAACACTGCCCGGTCCTGAGCCATCCTTAAAATCGTTGTTATGCTTGAGCTCATTGTTGCAGCCACTGTGTCAATCCACCTCGTTGAGGGTCTTCCTCTTTTCCACTGAACCTGCACTTTGCCAAGCATGATGTCCTTCTCCAGGGACTGATCTCTCCTGACAACATGTCCAAAGTATGTAAGACGCAGTCTCGCCATCCTTGCCTCTAAAGAGCATTCTGGCCGCACTTCTTCCAAGACGGATTTGTTCATTCTTTTGGCAGTCCTTGGTATATTCAATATTCTTCACCAGCACCGCAATTCAAAGGCGTCAACTCTTCTTTGCTCTTCCTTATTCATAGTCCAGCTTTCACATGCATGTGATACGATTGAAAATACCATGGCTTGGGGCAGGCGCACCTTAGTCTTCAGGGTGACATCTTTGACCTTCAACACTTTGAAGAAGTCTTTTGCAGCAGATTTGCCCAATGCAATGCATCTTTTGATTTCTTGACTGCTGCTTCCATGGCTGTTGATTGTGGATCCAAGTCAAATGAAATCCTTGACAACTTCAATCTTTTTTCCGTTTATCGTGATGTTCCTCATTGGTCCAGTTGTGAGGATTTTTGTTTCCTTTATGTTTTATGTTGAGGCGCAATCCATACTGAAGGCTGTGGCCTTTAATCTTCATTAGTAAGTACTTCAAGTCCTCTTCACTTTCAGCGAGCAAGGTTGTGTCCTCTGCATAACGCAAGTTGTTAATGAGTCTTCCTCCAATCCTGATGCCCCATTCTTCTTCATATAGTCCAGCTTCTCGGATTATTTGTTCAGCATACAGATTGAATAGGTATGGTGAAAGAATACAACCCTGACGCACACCTTTCCTGACTTTAAACCAATCAGTATCCCTTTGTTCTGTCCAAACAACTACCTCTTGATCTATGTAAAGGTTCCTCATGAGCACAATTAAGTGTTCTGGAATTCCCATTCTTCACAGTGTTACCCATAGTTTGTTACCATCCACGCAGTCGAATGCCTCTGCATAGTCAATAAAACACAGGTAAACATCCTTCTGGTATTCTCTGCTTTCAGCCAGGATCCATCTGATATCCCTGGTTCCACGTTCTCTTCTGAAACCAGCCTGAATTTCTGGCAGTTCCCTGTTGATATACTGCTGCAGCCGTTTTTGAATGATCTTCAGCAAAATTTTGTTTGCATGTGATATCAATGATATTGTTCTATAATTTCCACATTCAGTTGCATCACCTTTCTTGGGAATAGACATAAATATGGATCTCTTCCAGTCAGTTGGCCAGGAAGCTCTCTTCCATATTTCTTGGCATAGGACAGTGAGCATTTCCAGCATTGCATCTGTTTGTTGAAACATCTCAACTGATATTCCTTCAATTCCTGGAGCCTTGTTTTTCGCCAATGCCTTCAGAGCAGCTCGGACTTCTTCCTTCAGTACCATCGGTTCCTGATCATATGCCACCTCTTGAAATGGTTGAATATCGACTAATTCTTTTTGGTATAATGACTCTGTGTATTCCTTCCATCTTCTTTTGTTGCTTCCTGCGTCATTTAATATTTTCCCCCATGGAATCCTTCACTATTGCAACTCAAGGCTTGAATTTTTTCTTCAGTTCTTTCAGCTTGAGAAACGCTGAGTGTGTTCTTCCCTTTTGGTTTTCCATCTCCAGCTCTTCGCACATGTCATTATAATACTTTACTTTGTCTTCTCGAGATGCCCTTTGAAATCTTCTGTTCAGTTCTTTTGCTTCATCAATTCTTCCTTTTGCTTCAGCTGCTCAACGCACAAGAGCAAGTTTCAGAGTCCCCTCTGACATCCATCTTGGTCTTTTCTTTCTTTCTTGTCTTTTCAGTGACCTCTTGCTTTCTTCATGGATGATGTCCTTGATGTCATTCCACAATTCGTCTGGTCTTGGGTCACTAGTGTTCAGTGTGTCAAATCTATTCTTGAGATGGTCTCTAAATTCAGGTGGGATATACTCAAGGTCATATTTTGGCTCTCGTGGACTTGCTCTGATTTTCTTTAGTTTCAGCTTGAACTTGCATATGAGCAATTGATGGTCTGTTCCACAGTCGGCTCCTGGTCTTGTTCTGACTGATGATATTGAGCTTTTCCATCGTCTTTTTCCACAGATGTAGTCAATTTGATTTCTGTGTGTTCCATCTGGTGAGGTCCATGTGTATAGTTGCCATTTATGTTGGCGAAAGAAGGTATTTGCAATGAAGAAGCCATTGGTCTTATAAAATTCTATCATTCAGTCTTTAGCATTGTTTCTATCACGAAGGCCATATTTTCCAACTACTGATCCTTCTTTGTTTCCAACTTTCACATTCCAACCGCCAGTAATTATCAAGCATCTTGATCACATGTTCGATGAATTTCAGACTGCAGCAGCTGATAAAAATCTTCTATTTCTTCATCTTTGGCCCTAGTGGTTGGTGCGTAAATTTAAATAATAGCTGTGTTAACTGGTCTTTCTTGTAGGTGTATGGCTATTATCCTATCACTGACAGCGTTGTACTTCAGGATAGATCTTGAAACGTTCTTTTTGACGATGAATGCAACACCATTCCTCTTCGAGTTGTCATTCCCAGCATAGTAGACTATATGATTGTCCAATTCAAAATGGCCAATACCAGACCATTTCAGCTCACTAATGCCTAGGATATCGATGTTTATGTGTTCCATTTCATTTTTGACAATTTCCAATTTTCCTAGATTCACACTTCGTACATTCCAGGTTCCGATTATTAATGGATGTTTGCAGCTGTTTCTTCTCATTTTGAGTCGTGCCACATCAGCAAATGAAGGTCCCGAAAGCTTTACTCCATCCATATCATTAAGGTCGACTCTACTTTGAGGAGGCAACCCTTCCCTAGTCATCTTTTGAGTTCCTTTCAACCTGGGAGGCTCATTTTCCAGCACTGTATCAGACAATGTTCCACTGCTGTTCATAAGGTTTTCACTGGCTAATGCTTTTCAGAAGCAGACTGCCGAGTCCTTCTTCCTAGTCTGTCTTAGTCTGGAAGCTCAGCTGAAACGTGTCCTCCATGGGTGACCCTGCTGGTATCTGAATACCGGTGGCATAGCTTCCAGCATCACAGCAACACACAAGCCCCCACAGTACGACAAACTGACAGACACATGGGGGAGCATTATATAATACTAAAATAAAAATAAAAATTTTAGAAATATCTGAAAGAATGATAGCTAAAATAACCTCAAGAATACTAAAGTGGTAGTTACCTAAGAAATCTTGTCTGCTAAGACAATAAAAATGTCTCACTAAGTTGAATTTTTTCTTCACATACATATGTACTCAAAAAAGTTCAGTAGGTTATATATATCTCTAAACGGTAGGATAACTTCATTCTCTTTGCTTATCCATACTTTCTAAATTTCCTGCAGTGATCAATGCTCACCCCTTACCTCAGGTCCCTGGCAACCATGTTCTTCTTCCCATTGCTATATATTAGATTTGTCTTTCCTAGGGTTTCATAGAAACGGAATCATACCATACATACTCTTTCCTGTGGTAATAGGCTCATCTGTTGATGAATATTTGGCTTGCTTCCAGTTTTTAGCTATTATGAATAAATAATAAATAAAATATTCTGAAAATAAATAAATGAATCTTATTTTCAAATACAGAATTAGTTTGAAAATTCTCTTTTGAAACACAAAAGAGTTAATATTCTCTAACTCATTAATATATCAATATACTCTATTGGAACAATCAGAGATTTAGATACACAAACATAAAAAAAAACTTTATTGGGGAGTGGTTTAAAATAGCTTCAAACTTTAAAAAAGAAAAACTAATCTTGTCTAACCCATTGCCACTGAGTCGATTCTGACTCATAGTGACCCTATAGGATAAAGTTTCCAGGGAGTGGCTGATGGATTTGAACTGCTGACCTTTTGGTTAGCAGCTATAACTCACTGCAGCTCTTAAAAAAAAAAAAAAAAACCATTGCCGTCGAGTCAATTCTGACTCATAGCAACCCTAGAGGACAGAGTATAACTGCCCCATAAGGTTTCCAAGGAGTACCGGATGGATGCAAACTGCCAACTTTTTGGTAGCAGCTGTAGCTCTTAACCACTATCACAGATTTTAATGTTGGTGAATACTTACCAATATAAGCAAATGAAAAAACTAAATATAAAACAATAGGACCCTCACATTTAGACAAAAGGAATACGAGAAAAAATACATGATTATGCTAACAATAGCTATCTTAAGTGATGGGATGAGTGGGTTTTTTCCTTCATACAACATACATTTCATGAATTTGTAAATAAAGCATAAAAACTTAAGACTATAAAAAATATCAAAAATTTAAATCCATTGAAGTATCAATGAACAAGTATTTAAGTGAAGATCAATTCATAAGAGATTGGTGGGCTCCCTTCATATACCGATGAATGGTATACAAAACAAATACTGTTCAGCTACACCATTACACATGAAAAGATTCCCTCCCCTCCCCCGTGGCACAGGGTGTCTTGGTAGATTTCATTCTTGGCTTCCCTCTCCCTTCCCTTCTCTCCAAATTAGAGTCAGACTATTGAGTTCTGTTCAATGCAGATGTTAACCTTCCTCTCTGGTGTGTAAAACTTTTGTGAGTTTATTATGCATGAATTTGTTTTAACCCTAAAATGCTTTAGAAGTTAAATTACTTTTGCTTTTGTGTTACATTTAAAAACTGATTTAAATCTTATATGAAGTCATTTGGAATTGATTTAAATATTATGGGCAACCATTTATGAAATTCCAAAAATTCCTTTCACATAAGAAATAATTACAAAATATCCTCGTGTATTTTTTCCAAATAAAGAGAAAAGCCCTCTAAGATCATCTATATTGTCAACTCTGACTAAACAATCGAAATCAAAATCTGACCCAACTGTCACAACATATGCATCTTCACAGCCTTGAGACATAAAATGTAAGTTTTACTATGGAAGTTTAACTCACTAGTCTAAATTGTAAACATTTTTTAGAAAAAATAATTTCCCAATACAGTTACTAAAAAAATCTGTGACCAATGAGGTCGCTAAGAAACCTGGATGCCCGCATCAGACACTGCAGCACCTGCTCAAGACTTTTCTTTCACCCTGTGTTAAGCCACATAACAAGTCTAGTGAGTTCCTTGACTCAGTCGCTCTGTCTCCAGGTGCTCTCCTGAAAGGTTAAAAAATGACAACAACAACAACAAAGAGCCCCTTACCCAAACTATCCTTCATAGTGAATTCAGGCAGCGAACTCTTGGAAAAAAAAAAAAAAAAAAAGCTTTCAGAAAACACCCTAAGGCTATCTTCTTCTGAGAGTGACATTTACAAAGGGCAGCATGGGGCTTATCTGAGTAGTGCAGTGATAAACTTGGCCAGAATAGAACGGCACTGGGTTATATAAAAGGGAGAGGGGCTGAGTGAATAATGCTAAAGTCAGGCCGGAAAGGACAAAGGCAGAGCACAGGGCTTTCACTGCAATTGTGTTTTAAGTAGGCTTCCTGTTAGAGGACCTCTCAAAGTTTAGCTCTTCAGGGCTGCTTGAACAGAGCCACCCATGGCTCATCAGTAAACACATCCCCAAACCTGTCCTTTTGTGAAAGGGCTACATGTCAATAAATTTTTAAAAACTCTACTAGGAAATATGGTTTTCTCATAAATTGCAATTCTGTACTTAATGATTTTTGCAGTCGATGCTGATTTCACCCTTTGCAAATGCTAATTTTTATGCACACTTGATAAATCCTTCTCCAATATTAAAAAAAATAGACAATTTTAGGAAGGGAAGCCTTTTGTATAGTATATCATACTAATGTCACAATAAATAAAAAAAGTTCATTTTTTAATTGATTGGATAGGTTAAATTGTCTATCGCTTGTTATAAGGCCAGTAAAATAAGCTCATTAAGATAAATGTTTTAATTTTCACCCTTTCATGTAAAATGCTTTAGTTTATTGTTGGAGTCTCTTCTTCTGTGTGGACAGTCTTCACAATAAATGTTCAAAAAGAGTTGTCCATTTCTAGATAAACCAAGCCCAGTGCCGTCGAGTCGATTACAACTCATAGCGAGCCTACAGGACAGAGTAGAACTGCCCTGTAGAGCTTCCAAGGAGCACCTGGTGGATTCAAACTGCCTACTCTTTGGTTAGAAGCCGTAGCACTTAACCACTATGCCACCAGGGTTTCCATGTAGACAAAGCATAATAATAATATAAAAAAATCTGTAATGTTTTTGATTCAGAGCATAGGGAAAGAGCTTAGAGTCCAAATATAACAATATTTTGCTTTTTAAGGTAGTCTTAATTCAAGACTAAAAGATGAGAGAAGAGTGGACTGAGAGGCTGAATAAACAAATGGACAACGGTCTGATCATATACTAAAAATAGAACTCTTACCCACTATTGGCAGCATCCATCCCAGCAAGTCAAGCTACTATCTGCAGCTACCAGCCCAGGAAGCCAAAACAACAATCCCTGTAGCAACGGACCCAAAATGGCTAGGATTTAATTAATAACTGGCAGCTTCCTTAATCTTTGCCCTGCTTAAAAAAAAAAAAAAAATTTTTTTTTTCCAACTTAAGACCAACCAAAGAAAGTCAAATATACTCCCCTAACAAAGCACACAAAATGTCAAGCTTCTAGTTAGCCTGCCTCCAGTTTCCCTGTGCCAACAGCCTCCAATCAGGGCATACCTGAAGCCTTTGTTTTCTCCACTGTAAAGCTTTCCTACCCTCCTATGTTCTTTTGAGTCTCTGCCAAACGAAAGTGAAGGTAATTGACTCCCTTGGTATAGCACGATCTAAACAAATAGCATTTATCTGTTCTTACTTGGCTGTCCCTATTTCCATAGGACTAAGAACAACTCTTTCATTACCTATGACATACTCAGAGTATACAACTAGCAGTGCATTTTAACAGCCATGTACCCTAAAACAGTATGGGACAGAATTAAAAAAAAAAAAAAAATAGCACCACTGAAGAACCTAGAGATGGTGGAATAAAACTCTGTAAGCAAGGAACAGTCTTTTTTTCTTTTCTTTTTTGAGCATTTTATTGTGCTTTAGGTGAAAGTTTACGGAGTATATTAGTTTCCCACTCAAAAAATTATACACAGATTGTTTTGTTACAACCCCTGCAATGTGTCAGCATTTTCCCTCTTTCCCCTCGGGGTTCCCTGTTTCCATTTGTCCGATTTTCTGCCTCTCAGTGGCTTCCTTTGCCTTACTCAAGTTGTGCTGACTTCTGTACTGTGAATCGCCTTTTCCTTCAGCAAAGTTAACACATGTCTACTGTCTATTTAGCGGTTTCCCCTCCCCACCCTTCCCATCCCTGGTAATGCTCAAAGATTGTTTCTTTCTGCGTGTAAATCTTTTACTGAGTTTTTATAATTGTGGTCTCAGGCAATGTTTGTCTTTCTGGGATTGATTTATTTCACTCAGCATATGCCCTCCAGGTTCATCCATGTTGTTAGATGTTTTGCAGATTCATCATTTTTTATTGTTGTATAGTATTCCATTGTGCATATGTACCATAATTTGTTTATCCAGTCATCTGTTGATGGGTATTTAGGTAGTTTCCATCTTTTTGCTATTATGAATAATACTGCAATGAACAGGGGTGTGTACATGTCTATTTGTGTGATGGCTTTTATTTCTCTGGGATATATTCCTGTGAGTGGAATTGCTTGATCATATGGTATTTCTATTTGTAGCTTTTTAAGGAAGCGCTGTATTGTTTTCTGCAGTGCTTGTACCATTTTACATACACATCAGCAGTGCATGATAGTTCTAACCTCCCCACAACCTCACCAGCATTTATTGTTTTCTAGTTCCTTTTTTTTTTTTTTTTAGTGCCTTCTTACAGAAGCGAGATAGTATCTCATCCTGGTTTTGACTTGCATCTCTCTAATGACTAAGGATCACGAGCATCTTTTCACGTATATATTGGCTGCCTGAATGTGCTCTTTGGTGAAGTGTCTGTTCACGTTCTTTGCCCATTTTATGATTGGGTCGTTTGTGTTTATGTTGTTAAACTTTTGTATGTATTTCAGAGATTAGACCTTTATCAGATATGTCATTGCCAAAGATTTTTTCCCAGTCCGTAGGTTCTCTTTTTTCTCTTGATAAAGTCTTTTGATGAGCATAAGTCTTTAAGTTTTAGGGGGTCCAGTCATATAGTTTATCTTCTGGAATTTTTGCATCTTTAGTTATGCTTCATATTCTATTTATGAAATAAATTAGGGCCCCTAGTATTGTCCCTATATTTTCTTTCATGATCTTTATAGTTTTAGGTTTTACATTTAGGTCTGTGATCTATTTCGAGTTAGTTTTTTTGTATGGTGTGAGTTATGGATACTGTTTCATTTTTCTGCAAATGGATATCCAGTATTGCCAGCACAATGAAACAGACCATACACTACAAAGACCATGGAAGACTATGTCTTTCCCTATTTAAAATGGACTTTGACTTTTTGTCAAAGATCAGGTGTCCATAGGTGGATGGATTTACTTCTGGGTTTTAATTTTGTTCCATTAGTCTATGTGTCTGTCATTGTACCAGTTCCAGGCTGTTTTGACTGCTGTGGCTGCATGATAGGTTCTGAGATCTGGTAGCGTCAGGTTTCCTACTTTTTTTTTTTTTTTTTCCTCAGTAATGTTTTACTTCTCCAGGGGTTCATTCCTTTTCATATAAAGTTGGTGATTAGCTTTCTCATCTAAGAAAATTGAAATTTTGATTGGAATTGCATTGTACCTATAGATTGCTTTGGGAAGTGTAGACATTTTCATTTAAGTTTTCCTATCCGTGAGCCTGGTATGTTTTTCCGTTTGTGAATGTGTCATTTGAGTTCTTACAGGAGGGTTTTGTAGTTTTCTTTGTGTAAGTATTTTATGCCCCTAGTTGGATTTTCTCCCAAGTATTTTATCTTTTGGGTGACTGCTGTAATTGGTATTGCTTTCTGATTTCCTTTTTGGAGTTTTCTCTTAGTGTAGAGAATCTGAATCTGACTGATTTTTGTATGTTGGTCTTGTACCTGCCACTTTGCTGAATCCTTTTCTTAATTCCAGTAGTTTTCTTGTGGATTCTCTGGAATTTTCTATGTATAGGATCATATCATCTGCTAATAGGGATAGTTTTACTTTTTCCTTACCATTTTGGATGCCTTTATTTCCCTTTCTTGTCTTGTTACTGTAGCTAGGACTTCCAGTACAATGTTGAATAAGGGTGGTGATAAAGGGCATCCTTAACTGGTTCCTGTTCTCAGGGTGAACGCTTTCAGTCTCTCTCCATTGAAAATAATACTGGTTGTTGGTTTGTGCATATGCTGTTAATTAGGTTGAGGAATTTCCCTTCTACTTCTATTTTGCCGAGGGTTTTTACAAGGGATGGGTGTTGGACTTTATCAAATGCCTTTTCTGCATCGATTGATATGATCATGAGATTGTTTTCCTTTGTTTTATTTATGCAGTAGATTATGTTGACTGATTTTCTAATGTCAAACCATCCTCGCATGCCTGATATGAATCCCACTTGGACATGATGTATTATTTTTTTGATATGCTGTTGTATTCTATTGGCTAGAATTTTGTTGAGAATTTTTGGGTCAATGTTCATGAAGGATATCGGTCTATAATTTTCTTTTTTAGTGGTGTCTTTGCCTGGCTTTTGTATGAGGGTTATGCTGGCTGTGTAGAATGATTTTGAGAGTATTCCTTCCTTTTCTATGTTCTGGACTAGTTTGAGTAGTATTGGTGTCAACTGTTTTCTGAATGTTTGGTAGAATTCTCCAGTGAAACCGTCTAGGCCAGGGCTTTGTTGTTGTTGTTGTTGTTGGTAGTTTTTTTTTTAATGACTGCTTCAATTTCTTCTTTTGTTATGGGTCTGTTCAGATTTTTTTACCTCAGTTCATGTTAGTTTAGGTAGGTAGTGTGTTTCTCTAGGTTTTCAAATTTGTGGCAATATAATTTTTCATAGTATTCTGTTATGATCCTTTTTACTTCAGTTGGTTCTATTGTAACATCATCGATCTCATTTCTTATTTGGGTTATTTGCATCTTCTTTTTTTTCTTTTGTCAGTTTGGCCAGTGGTTTGTCAATTTTATTGATCCTTTCAAAGAACCAGCTTCTAGTCTTGCTGATGGTTTCAAATGTTTTCAGTTTTATTTCCACTCTAATCTTCATTATTTCCATTTTTCTGGTAGGTGTGGGCTTCTTTTGTTGATCTTTCTCTATTTGTTTGAGTTTTAGGGTTAAGGTACTGACTTTGGCTCTTTCTTCTTTTTTGATGGGTGCATTTATTGGTATAAATTGACCTCTAAGTATAGCTTTTGATGTGTCCCAAAGATTTTGGTATGTTGCATTTTCATTCTTGTTTAATTCTAGGAATTTTTTTTATTTCCTCTATTACCCAGTGGTTTTCAAGCATGATGTTGTTCAGTTTCCAAATATTTGATTTTTTTCCTTGCTTTTCATGCTTTTGATTTCTAATTATACAGCATTGTGATACAAGAAGATGCTTTGTATTTTTTTGATATTTTTGAATTTTTCAAGGCCTGCTTTGTGGCCTAGAATATGGCCTATTCTAGAGAATGATCCATGTGTGCTGGAGAAAAATGTGTATTGTGCTGCCGTAGGGTACAGTGCTATGTCTCTAAGGTCAAGTTGGTTGATTGTGTCATTTAGATCTTCTGCATCTTTGTTGAATTTCTTTCTGGTTATTCTGTCCATCGTTGAAAGTGTGTGTTAAAGTGTCCTGCTATTGTTGTAGAACTATCTATTTCTCTTTTAAATTCTGTAAGGGTTTGTTTTATGTATTTTGGAACTCTGTCATTTGGGCGCGTAAATATTATAGTTAAGTCTTCTTGGTTGATCGACCCCTTGTCTCTTATGATGGAGTTTGATTTACAGCCTCTTTTATCAGAGGTTAATATTGCCACTACTGCTTTTTTTGTTGTTTGTTTTGTTACTATTTGTTTGATATATTTTTTCTATCCTTTGATGTTTAACCTATTTATGTCTAAGGTGTGTCTCTTGTATGTAACTTATTGATGGGTCATGTTTTTTTATCCATTCTGCCACTCTCTATCTCTTGATTGGTACATTTAGAACATTTACATTTAGTGCGATTATTGATAGATATGAATTTACAGCTGTCTTTTTTTGTGTGTGGTGTTGATGGTTTCTTTGTTTCACTTTTTTCTGTGCTTTCTTTTTGTTCATGGATTGTCTTTTCATTTCATTCATTTTTTGTTGATTTTGTGTTTAGTGGGTCTTTTTAATTTTCTTCTTTATTTTGGTGTGTGGGTTTGTTAATTTTCTTTGTGGTTACTGTGAGGTTTACTTTTATCAACCTAGGTTTAAAACAGTCTGTTATTTTTTGATATTGCCTTGGCTTCCTCTCCATATAGAAGTTATATAACTACATCATTTGTTCCTCTTTTTTTGTTTGGAAGTTAAGTTGTCATTGATTTCAGATTGACATCTCTGGTTCCCTGTTTTCAGCTTCGTAGCTTTAATTTTGAGAGTTCTTTGTTTGGATTGGTATCTGGGTTATGTTGTCATATGTCTTGGTCTCAATTGTTTTCTGATGTCATTGATTCTCTGTCTGAAGGGCTCTCTTTAATATTTCTTGTAAGATTGGTATGGTTTTTAAAAATTCCTTTAATTTCTGTTTATCTGGGAATGTCCTAATTTCATCATCGTATTTGAGAGACAGTTTTGCTGGATACATGATCCCTGGTTGGCAATTCTTTTCTTTCAGGGTTTTATGTATGTCATCCCATTACCTCCTTGCCTGCATGATTCCTGCTGAAAAGTCAGAGTCTAGCCTTATCGTTGTCCATTCCTATGTGGCATTTCATTTTTCATGAGCTGCTCTCAGGATTCTTTCTTTGTCTTTGGTTTTGGAAAGCTTGATTAGGCTATATCTTGGTGACTTTCTTTTGGGCTTTATCCTGTATGGGGTTGTTTCACGTTCTTGGATGGAAACCTTTTGTCTTTCATGATATCAGGGAAGTTTTCTGCCAGCTATTCTTTGAAACTTCTCTCCATGCTTTTTCTTGTCTCCTCCTGTTCTAGAATTCCAGTCACACATAGGTTGTTCCACTAGATAGGGTCCCACATAACTCTTAGCCTTTTTTCATTTTTTTTTAATTATTTTTCTGATTGTTTCTCAAATAAATTAGATTTGTCCTCTATTTCATCAATCCTTCTTTCCATGGATTCAATTCTACTTCTATGTCCTGCTATTGAGTTATCTATTTCTGATATTTTATTGTTTACCTTCTGGATTTTTAGTTACTGTTTTTGTATGGTTTCTAATTGTCTAAGTTTATTTTGTCATTTTGTTCTTGTATTGTTTTCCTGAATTCCTCTAGAATTTTGTCTGTGTTTCCTTGATCTCTTTGAAAATTCTACATGTTAGTCTTCTGAATTCCTTATCAGGTAGTTCTATTGCCATTTTTTCATCAGGAGAATTTTCTGTCCCTTTAATTTGGTTACTTGTTTGAACTACCTTGTCCTGTATCTTTATATGATTTGATATTGTCTGCTGTCTCTGAGGCATTAAGGTGTTATTTTACTTATTGATTGATTGTATATTTGTTTGCTTCATCTTGGTTTGTTTTGTGGTGACTGTATTCAGTGATCTGAGTCCCTCCACAGCCCTTGTGGGACTGTGGGGTCCTTCTGGGTTGGTGCTAGCAGTTAGTGCATCCACTGGAGATCATTAACGTAGCCACAGGTTATTAATGTTACCAAAATGGATGAGGAAGGCCTTTTATGCAGGCATGAAATAGTGTCTCAGTAGGTGGTGGGAGATCAAGGGTTTTCAGTGTATGGGGTTGGCCTGCAGGTACTGGTTGGGTGTAGGATGGATAACTTTGCAGCCAGATGGTCATTGGGTGTTGATGCATGGAGTGTGTGCTTGTTGTTGGAGTCTATTGGGATGCATCTGGTGGTCACCGATGATAGCATGCGCCTACCAAACCATGTGGTTATTGGAAGTATATGGGGAGCATCTGCTAGTTGCTGGGCTAGGGCATGGGGCATACCTGTGGGTTGCTAAGCAATGACACTGGTTGTGTTTTCGGTTACTGTGCAATCTTGGGTGGGTTGTGCTGGTCACTGGGCAGCTGACGCAGATGTGCTCATGTTGGTCACCAGGCTGATGGTGCACTTGTATTGGTCATGGGATTGCAGGTGCACTCAAGCCAGTCACCATGCAGTGGGCACACTCCCACCAGTCACCAGGCTGCAGGTACACTCATGCTGGTCACCAGGAAGTGGGCATACTCCCAGTGATCGCTGGACTGCAGGCAAGCTCACACTGGTCACCATGAAGCAGGCGTGCTCCCCACACTTGCTGGGCTGTAGGCATGCTCCCACTGGTCACCAAGAAGTAGACATGCTCCCACCGGTTACCAAACTATAGGCACACTCCCACCAGTCTCTGGATGTGGGCATGGGCTCGCCCCTGCTGGTCATGGGTGTGGGGGGGCTATCTGGGCTAGCTGCCCCAGGTAACTGGGGCCCAGTCCATTTCAATGTGGTGAGGTGCACAGAAGCTGGCTGGGTGGGGGACCTCTAGTTGCTACTCTGTGGTTTTACTATTCAGTGGGTGTTTTCCAGCCAAATGGTGAAGTTCTGCCACTGGCAAGTAGACCCTTCCCCGGTTCCTGGCTCCTTCTATTTTCTGTGGTTGGCAGGATCACTGGAGCTCCTGGCCCATATTCCTGTACTTTCTCTTTTTAGCCCCAGCTTGTGTTCTACTCCCCTTGTTTCATTTCAGGTTTGTTTGCACAATATCTCTTTCTCCTATTGTGAGTACCGTATAGTTGCCTTCCTGTGCTCCTCACCCAGGAATGCTGTCTGCTTTCGCCCAAGATGACCATGGTGTGCCAGACAGGGTATAAGGCACTGAGGGTCTGTATCTCTCTATATCTGCTGTTTTCTTTTTGTCTGTCTTTCCACTTGGAGTTTGTTCTAATTCTTCATCCTTCCATTCAATGTTCAGGTTTCCAAGGCTTTCATCTGCACCTGTTTCACTTGGTTTCTCAGGTCTTTGATGTAGACAGATGTACTGGCATGTCAACCTAAGTTGCTTTCTTGGGCTCCTCCCCAGGAACAGTCTTTTATACAAGAAATTCATCATCCCCTTTTGTTTGAAGAGTGTTTTTCATTTAAAGATATTCTTCAGTAGCACCAATTATAACACCAAATATAGAAAATCATATAAATTTCCAATGATTGAGGATGTGTTTAAATGTATTTTTGTCCATCCACATAGTGGTAAGCTAAATAGTTACTAAATAGAATAATCTATGATGTGAAGAACAAATATATATTTAGGAAATCAAGACAACTAGAAAATTGTCAACATGTTACCCATGAGTAGCAGAATTATGGGTCATTTTTATTACCCTTATCCAAAAAAAGAAAAAAACAACCCAAAACACATTGCCATCAAGTTGATTTCAACTCATAGCTACCTTATAAAAACCAAGAAACCAAACCTGTTGCCATCAAGTCGATTGTGACTCATACAGACCCTATGAGACAGAGTAGAACTGCCCATAGAGTTTCCAAGGAACACCTGGTGGATTCAAACTGCTGACCTTTTGGTTAGCAGCCATAGTTCTTAACCACTACACCACCAGGGTTTCCAAAAACCCATTGCAGAGTCAACCCTATAGGACACAGGGACCCTATAGGACAGAGTAAACCTGCCCAATAGGGTTTCCAAGAAGCACCTGGTGGATTCAAACTGCTGACCTTTGGTTAGCAGCCATAGATCTTAATACTGCACCACCAGGGCTCCCATCATTTTTTATATTTATCTTCAATTTTTTTAATTTTTCTAAAGATAATAAACATTACTTTTATAAAAAGAAAATATTAAACTCAAGGATTTGTGCTGATGTTGGTAGTTGAACATCTACCCCACAACAATTTAAGAAAAAAGGGAAGAGAATAACACAAACAACACGGAGGAACTAATACACTCAGAGCTCTAGTAACCACTCCAAGACAGAGAAAGTGATCTACATGGTCCCCTTAAGGGCTCAAACAAATGCTAAGTTGCTGCTTGAAAAGCCAGAGGGCCTCTAGCGAAA
Organism: Loxodonta africana; assembly: GCF_030014295.1. Lineage (NCBI taxonomy): Eukaryota > Metazoa > Chordata > Mammalia > Proboscidea > Elephantidae > Loxodonta > Loxodonta africana. The sequence continues at coordinate 167,338,339 of NC_087345.1, read as the reverse complement.
TTTAGGGAAAGAGGGAAGAAATAAAGAAAAATAAATAAATAAATAAAACCCATACATACAAACATAATCCCCGGGGAAAAAGAAAATTCTAAATTTCAGAACTATCGGAGTAAAATACTCTATTGCCTCAAGTTCAGTAAAATAATAATAATGAAGCATACAAGAACACATGAGAAAATGGCTTAATTTTTAAAAAAACTATGAAGAAGCTGAAATCAGTCCTATGTAGGCCAGGATAACAAAAAAAAAAAAAAAAAAAAGATTTAAAGAACAATGTTAAATAATATTCAAAAAATGCAAAGAACACAGAGATAACAAACTAATGGAACTCAGGAAACAAAATGAGGAACTCAATAAGGAGATAGAAAATATTAAAAAAAAAAAAAAAAAGCACCAAACAGAACTATAGGAATTGAGAAATAAAAATAACTGGAAATAACAAGGAAAAAATTCAACAATAGATTCAAGCAGACAGAAGACAGACTAGGTAAGCTAGAGGACATGGTAACTATCAAGTCTCAAGAGAAACAAGAGAAAAGAACAAAGAAAGTGAATAAAATTAGGAAAAAATTTAAGGAGGGATAAAACACTGCTAAAAGATATTGAAGAACATCTAGATAGATGGAAAGATATTCCATCTTTATAGATCGGAAGACTTCAAATAGTTAAGATGTCAGTGCTACCCAAAGCAATCTATAGATTCAATGCAATCCTGATTAAAATTCCAACAGCATTTTTTTTTTTTTTACAGAAATAGAAAAACTAATCCTGATCTTTATACAGAAAGGCAAGAGGCCCCGATTAGCTAGAGCATTTTGAAGAAGAACAAAGTAGGAGCCTCACACCTTCTGACTTCAAAACATACTAAACAGTTACAGTAATCAAAACAGCCTGATACTGGTTTAATAATAGATGCATAGACCAATGGAATAGAATTTAGAAACCAGAAATAAATCTATACATCTATGGTCAACTGATTTTCAACAAAAGTGCTAAGTCCATTCAATTGGGAAGGAACAGCCTCTTCACAAATGGTACTGGGAAACTGGATTTCCACATGCAGAAAAATGAAGCAAGACACTATATACAAAAACTAACTCAAAATAGATTAAGGACCTAAATGTTAAACCTAAAACCACAAAGTTCTTGGAAGAAAATATAGAGGTGAAGCCTAGAGACCTAATTTTTTTTTTTTAATAATTTTTATTGTACTTTAAGTGAAAGTTTACAAGTCAAGTCAGTCTGTCACATATAAGCTTATAAACACCCTACTCCATACTCCCACCTACTCTCCCCCCTAAGGAGTCAGCCCGCTCCCTTCTTCCAAGTCTCTCCTTTCGTGATGGTTTTGCCAGTTTCTAACCCTCTCTACCCTCCCGTCTCCCCTCCAGACAGGAGACGCCAACACAGTCTCAAGTGTCCACCTGCTACAAGTAGCTCACTCTTCATCAGCATGTCTCTCCTACCCATTGTCCAGTCCCTTTCATGTCTGATGAGTTGTCTTCGGGAATGGTTCCTGTCCTGGGCCAACAGAAGGTTTGGGGACCATGGCTGCCGGGATTCTTCTAGTCTCAGTCAGACCATTAAGTCTGGTCTTTTTATGAGAATTTGGGGTCTGCATCCCACTGTTCTCCTGCTCCCTCAGGGGTTCTCTGTTGTGCTCCCTGTCAGGGCAGTCATCGATTGTGGCTGGGCACCATCTAGTTCTTCTGGTCTCAGGATGATGTAAGTCTCTGGTTCATGTGGCCCTTTCTGTCTCTTGGGCTCATAGTTATCGTGTGACCTTGGTGTTCTTCATTCTCCTTTGATCCAGGTGGGTTGAGACAGATTGATGCATCTCAGATGGCTGCTTGTTAGCATTTAAGACCCCAGACGCCACACTTCAAAGTGGGATGCAGAATGTTTTCATAATAGAATTATTTTGCCAATTGACTTAGAAGTCCCCTTAAGCCATAGTCCCCAAACCCCCACCCTTGCTCCGCTGACCTTCGAAACATTCAATTTATCCCGGAAACTTCTTTGCTTTTGGTCCAGTCCAGTTGAGCTGACCTTCCGTGTATTGAGTATTGTCCTTCCCTTCACCTAAAGTAGTTCTTATCTACTAACTAATCAGTAAATAACCCTCTCCCACCCTCCCTCCCCCCCCCATAACCACAAAAGCATGTGTTCTTCTCAGTTTATACTATTTCTGAAGATCTTATAATAGTGGTCTTATACAATATTTGTCCTTTTACATCTGACTAATTTCACTCAGCATAATGCCTTCCAGGTTCCTCCATGTTATGAAATGTTTCACAGATTCATAGAGACCTAATTTTGATAGACTATCAAACACAACATCAAATGCATGTGCAGCAGAAGACACAATGGATAATTGGGACCTGATAAAAATTAAATATTTATTTCCAACAAAGAACTTCATCAGAAGAGTAAAAAAGATAACCAATCGACTGGGAAAAAATCTTTAGGAAAAATATATTCAATAAGGGTCTAATATCTAAAATATATATAAAACATTTACAGCTTAACAACAAAAAGGCAACCCAATCAAAAAATGGGCAAAGTACATAAACAGACTCTTCACTAAAGATGATATTTGAGTGGCCAACAAACACATGAAAAGATACTGTCATTAGCCAGAGATGCAAATCAAAACTACAATGAGATACTACCTCTCCTCTACTAGAAAGGCAATGATCAAAAACACAAAAAATAACAAATACTGGTGAGGATGTGGGGAGATCAGAACCCTTATTCATTCCTGGTGAGAATGTAAAATGGTACAACTATTGTGGAAAACCGTATGGCAGTTCCTCAAAAAAATGGAACTACCAAACGACCCAGCAATTCCACTCTTCGGTACATACCCTAAAACCCAAAATCCACTGCTGTGAAGTCGATTTCGGCTCATAGTGACCCTATAGGACAGAGTGGAACTGCCCCAATAGAGTTTCCAGGGAGCACCTGGTGGATTCAAACTGCTGACCTTCTGGTTAGCAGCCATCACACTTAACCACTACGCCACCAGGGTTTCCAGGTATATATCCTAGGGGCCTAAAAGTAGCAACATGAACAGACACATCCACAACTATATTTGTTGCAAAACTATTCACAATAGCAAAAAAGGTGGAAACAACATAAGTGCCCATCAGCAGATGAATGGATAAACAAAATGTGATACATACATACATTGGAAAACTACTCAGCCAGGAAGAGAAATGAAGTCCTGATACATGCTACAGCATGGATGGACCTCACAAACATTATGCTGAGTAAAATAAGTCAATCACAAAAGGACAAATACTGTATGACCTCACTTACCTTAAAAAATAATAATAACTAAATATATAGACCAATGGCTGTAAATGATAATCTGGTATAGGAAGGGGAAGAGAGGAAATCATTCTCTGGGAAGTAGTGGGCTTATGTTTATAGTGATAAGAAAATTGGCGTTGATTAAGGATAACAGCTGCACAACTTGATGAGTATCACTAAGTTGCACATGGGAAAAAGGGGTGAAATAGCAAATGCTGTGTTATGTATGGAGTCCAGCTGGAACAGTGGTTAAGAGCTATGGCTGGTAACCAAGAGATCAGCAGTTTGAATCTACCAACTGCTTTTTGGGAATGGGGCAGTTCTACTTTGTCCTATAGGGTTGCTATGACTCAACAGTAATGGGTGTTACATATAATTTTACCACAACAGCAACAAAAAAAAAAAAAAAAGAGGCTAAAGTTGCAGATAATATTTGAGTATATCCAAACATATCATGGGATTAGTTTTGTTGGTTTGAAGATTCAGGGTCATGGCTTTGTGGAACTGTTCAGTCAATCATCCTAATACTGTTTTTAGAGTTACTGTTCTACTTCCTAGTTCAGTGGATAGTGCCCGGGATCTTAAAAGCTTGCAATGGGCTATTCAAGATATGACCAGCTTCTATTCACCTGGAGCAGCAGAGGAAGAGGGAGAAAAAGAAATAGGAAAAGGAACTGGACTACAAGTCTAACCGCCTCCATAACCACCGCCTCCTTAGCAATGAAACCAGGATAACTGAATGGTGCCCAGCTATCATTACTGATTGTTTTGATCAAGGAAACAATGGGCGAATCCTGATCAAAAGGAGAAAAAAAAGTGGAAGAGGATTTCAAATTCTTACAGAATTCAGATTTACTGGATTTATTGAGACTGGAGGAACCCCTGAATCTATTGCTCTGAGAATATCTTCAAACCATGATCTGAAATTATCCCCTGAAGTCATCTTTAAACTAAACAACTGTTTAAATTAGTAAAGAATGCTCACCATGACCCTACAGTCATTTAAAAAAGTATCTATATATGGATCTATATGAGAAGTTTAAGGGGTAGTGAGTCTAAGTCAATGGTGGCAAAACAATATGGGTAGAGACAGCAAAAATGGCGACAAAACATGAAGACTGTAACCGATGTTATTGAATTATCCATGTAGAAATTGATGATGGGGATATGTTTTGCTGTGAATACTTTCACCAAAATAAAAAAATTAAAAATTACATTAAAAAATTAGAGAACAAATGAGTACTTTCAGGGACATAGTGAGAACTCAGCTAGGTTATGGTGATAAATGATACTTTATCTCTACGATTTTCAAACATGTACATTTATTTGGAGATAGGAGTTGCTAGTCAATGTTCAAGTAGGGTAAACTGGAGAAGCTAATAAACTCAAATCCCAGGGATTTAAATAAAGGTTTATATCTCACTCTTACAAAGTCCAATGTGGCTCGGAAGTCCTCCTCCATCTTGCAGCCACCCCATGTAGAATACATGCCTCCAACACTGCCTCAGCAGGGGAAGAGAACAAGAGGAGACTCGCTAGCTCTTAATTATTTTTTACAAGTCATTGTGCATATTTCATTGGCTAGCACTCGTCAAATGGCTCCCAAACTTACTGCAAGACAGGCTAGGAAATGTAAAGATACTCAGGGATATTTGGTAAATAACAATAGTCTCCGCCACTGGGTATATAGGAAAACTAATTGAGCCACGACAGTTTTTAGTACACAAACACATACAGCATATATGATGTATACCCATATGGAAAATCTATCCTGAATTTCAGAAAGCTCAATTCTTTATGCCTTTTTATTTTTGGTGTCCCAAATTTCTAAAATGAACATATATTCATTCTATTTTCCTTATGGGTGGATATTTAGGACCTCTTTCACAAATTTTCATTATGCACATCCTTAAACATGTCTACTTATAAGCAAATGTGAGTTTTTCTCTAAAGTACTTAATTAGAAGTAGTATTGTTGGGTTGTATGCAATATGTATTTTTACATACACATATGTAAAATTACATTTATATGCATTTTACATTTGAATAAATGCTTTAAATTCACATTTCAAAGTGACTCTGCATACACATATATGTGAGAATTCCAGTTTGGGTTTCCCCATATCCCCACAGCTGATGGATGTGAAATGGTACCTCCATCTTAATTTGCATTTCTTTAACAGCACTTGAGGATAAGCATCTCATTGCCCAAATAAGTTTCCTCTTCTATGAATTTCCTTTTGATATATTTTACCTTGCCTAAAATGTTTTTATTCAAACACAAGTTCTGAATTTTGATGATAAAAATACCTGCCTTTCAGGTTTTTTTGCCTTTTGCATTTAGTTAAGAAATTCTTACAAGTTCACAAAGATAGTCTTCTATATTTTTTGCTAATTTTCATATTTATGTTTCCAACATATCTGGACTGTGTGTGTTTATGCAATGCGTGTGTGTGTGTATGGTGAGGTAAGGATTTGATTTGATTTTTTCCATAAGGAGGTCATTGCCTCAACAGCATTCATTGAAGAATTAGTCCTTTCTTCACCGTTTTTAACGCATATATCAAATTCCTATAGAGAAGTGAGATATAGAGAAGTGAAGCAAGAAAAGCAAAAAAAGATGAATAAAGGGAGGGCAGCAGTTTAAGAAGGATTCCTCTGGGTGCTTGAAGTTTAAGCTGCAATCTGAAGGATAATGAGAAGTTTAACAGGTGAAGGGAGCAGGTTCAGGTAGGGGTGAAGAGTAGGGGGTGACTAAGGATGGATCACTAGAAGAGGTATTCTAGTGTAAAACCCTTATAATCCTTGAAAACTTAGTACCTCATTCAGTGGTCTACAGCATCCATTAACACAATTTGTAAATGACTTCTCAGAATAGTCTTCTTAATTAATTTTTAAATTCTTATCTGTTTTCTATACAATATGAAATATTTTTATACAATATGAAATACATATTACCGCCATCTACTTAGTGAATTGAAGAAAACTTAGACCACCAATCGACAGAAGTCAGTCCTAGCCTCAGCCCTTAAACAACGTCTTCAGCAGCTTTTTGTACTTGAATCTTCCCTACTTTCTAGAAGGGCAGAAATTTTAGTAGGTGTTTATTTTGTTTTACTTTAGAAAAATAATTTGGGGAAAAAAGCTTTTGTTTCACTGCTTTCCCTTATAAGAAAGATTTCAGGAACAACAAAAGTTTCAGTCTTCTTTTCTTCCCTGACTCCAAAGAAACTCTGAGCTTTTTGCTATACATTTAAATTAGTATTTTATTAGTAATACCATCTTTTTTTTTAAGAACTCATGGCAAAGGCAATAAAGTTTACAGTAAAGCTATAGTTCCCCCCCACCCAGCATTACCACATTATATTTAGCATTCCTGCATTATAGCTTAAAATAACTTCAAGGTTTTTAAATCACTGAAATCAGTGTACCCTAAAATGGGCTGAGCTGTCACTAGAAACACCTATATGTGAAAATCCACCTTAGGTGGACCCCTCTTTAGTAATTATCTAACAGCCCCATAGATTAAATAAGTACTTTCTTTCATGTCTGATCACAGCAATTACATAATTACTTTCTTTCAAAGCAAGTGGAAGAAACAAAGAAGAGCTATATAAAGATTACAATTAATAATGATAGGCAGTTTTCCACAAAATGAAGTCTGTATTGTGAGTTGCATAATTAGTACCTCAGTAATCTTAGTTCTTTCCCCAAAAGTAATGGCTACAGAGAGTCGGAAACAGAATTTCCTTTTTAAAAATTTTTATAAAGATAACACATATGCATTGTAGAAATGTGGAAAATAAAAACAAGCGGCTAGAAGAAAATAAAAAGCACCTGCATGGCAGAAATAGATCTCTCCTAATACTCATAATTCCCTTCTTCCTTGTTAAAAGAACACCAGAACATGGCGCCATAGACAAACGCACCATGCCGCCCCTCTGCAGCAAAGACCCAAAACACTAAATAAAACAGATATAAATGTCAATCCTGGAACCCTAAGCATCAAATGAAGGGATAAAGATCTAGATAAAACAACGAACTGTAGAAGAAACTGACGGAAAACAGAAAAAGAGGAGAGAAAGAGAGTGAAGGTCCCCTGCCAATTAACATGGCACAGCGTTGCCATCTTGGAACACAACCAGCAATAATCCTAGACAGGGAGTACAGGACGGCAACTTCACAGAGCTCCCGACAGGAGCGGAACACCTGGTAACCAGAGAAACATGCTTTCCCACCCCCTCGCCCTTCTTCCCTGTACACCACCTCTATCCCTTCCTGATGGGACATACCGCGCTGCGTGGCTAGAGGGTCACTGGCCCACTGGCACCCGTTTGGCCCTGCCACCACCCGCCAGCTCCCGCCCTGCCATTATTATTTTCCTGTCTTCCTTTTCTTTTCTCCCTCCCACCTAGCCCCATATGCCACCTTCCCCCCTTCCTACTGGCCGAATTTCTATGACTAGAGAGCTGCCCTGGGTCTGCCCCATCCACACCACCAGCTCCCTCCGTGCCGCTTTCTTTCTTTTTTTTGCTCCTTTTACTTTCTCTTCTTTCTTTTCTTTCTCTTTCCCACCGAGTTCCACCTGTCACCGCCCCTCTTTTCCAACCGGTCCTCAGGTGTGCCCTGCCTCCGCTCACCAGGCCCACTGCACCACCAGTTTTCTTATATTTGTCTTTTCTTTCTTCCTTTTCTTTCTCCCTCCTACCTAGCCCCGTAAGCCAGCTCCCATCCACCCCCGTCCCCCGACTGCTAGACCCTGTTGCACTGCTGAGCCTAGAGAACCACCAGCTCACCGCAGCCTCGAGCCCACTCGCACCCCTCCTCCAGCTCCTACTGTGCCGTGATTTTTTTTCTCTTTATTTTCTTTTTGTTCTTTCCCCCTCCCACCTAGCCCCATATCCACCTCACCTCCCTTACCACCAACACTTGGGTCTGCCCAACCCCACTCGCTGGGCCAACTGAGCCACCAGTTTTTTAATTTAGTATTATTTTTTTCTCTTTCTTCCTTTTCCTTCTTCCAGCTAGCCCCATATGCCACATCGCCCCCTTCCTGCTGGCCCCACTATGCCACTGCAGCTAGGCCACTGGCTGACCACTGCCCCAGGTTCACCCTGCCCCACTCGCTATCTCCCACCATGCCGCCATTATTTTTTCTTCTCTTTATTTTCTTTCTCTTCCCAGCTAGCCTCCCTTCCCTTCCAACTAGCCCTCAGGTCCACCTTGCCCCCACACGCAGGCCCCACTGCAACACCAGTTTATTTATTTATTTATTTTCCTTTCCTCTTTCTTCGTTTTCTTTTTCCTTCCTACCTGGTCCCATATGCCACCTCCACCCTGCCACCAGACCCTGCCACACCACTGGATCTAGAGAGTCACCAGCCTATCACTGCCACGGGTCCACCCTGCCTACACCCCCAGGTCCTCGCTGTGCTGACATTTTTTTCCCTTCTTGCTTTTCTTTCTCCCTCCCAACTAGCCCCATAGACCACCTCTCTCCCTTCTCTCTGGCCTGCCCTGCATAGCTGTGGACAAATTCTACCAGTGCGCCAGCCCCCACCATGCTGCCACTTATTTTATTCTTTTTTCTTTCTTCCTTTTCGTTCTACCTTCCACCTAGCCCCATATGCTACCTCCGCTCTACTCCCATCGGCCCCCTCCTATGCCAAGCTCCAACTTATAGGCTACCTTTTTTTTTTCTCCCCCCACTTAGACCTATACACCACCCCCATATCTCACTGGCCTCTGCCATGCCACTATGGCCAGAGTGCTCCTGGTACTCAGGACTGCCACTGCACCAGGCCCACACTGCCCCTTCCCTCCCACCACTAGACCAGATTTCAAGTGGTAGAAAGTGAGCTCGTACCACTTCCCATCCGATACCCCCTGATGATCTGACGAGGGGTTGTGAATTCTCCCACACTGCTGGACCAACACCAGGAGGCAGACAGCACCCACTTAGTCCACCCTTAGCCACCTCACCAAACCAGTGTACAGTGAAGTAGGCTTGCCCTGTCTGCTGCTGCTCTGCCAATCCAGGCAAGGTGGTCAGAATTACTGTGACCACAAATAATCCAGCAGCAAGGCAAGCCTTGCCCCCATCTGATATATCAAAGCAAAACAAAAAAGCAAGATGAAGCATATAAACATAGAATCAATAAATAAAATACCTTAATGTCTCAGAGACAGCAGACAATAGCAAAACATATAAAAAGCAAGACAAGATGGGTAAAGCAAATGACCATATTAAAGAATCAGGTGACCTTCCAGTAGAAGAAAAGGCAGTGGAACTACCTGATATGGAACTTAAAAGACTAATTTTAGGGCTTTCCAAAAAGTTAGGAAAGAGAACAAGGAAAACAGATAAAACCAAGGAAAAAAAAAGGCAAAATCATGGAAACACAGACAAAACCATTGAAATCATAGCCAAAATCAAGGAAAACAGACAAAATGATAGAAGAATTCAGGAAAATAATGCAAGAACAAAATGTCAAAATAAACAATTAGAAATCATACAAAAACAGCAACTAGAATCCAAAAGATAAAAAACAAAATTTCAGAAATGGACAACTAAATAGAAGGTTTTAGGAGCAAATTTGAAGCAATGGGAGACAGAATCAGTGAGATTGAAGACAAATCCATGGACAAAATGAGGAAAATTTTTGAGGAAAATTCAGAGAAAAAATGAAGAAAAGTAAGAATTATGCGGGACATGTTCAAAAGCAAAAATCGGAGTGTGATCGAAGTTCCGGGTCAGGGGGAGAAAATAGAAAACACAGCTTTAAAGTTTTTAAGTAGAATTTTAAGCAGGTCCCAGAAAAAATTGTGCTATTTTTTTCTTGTTAAAACTTTCAATTTCAAGAACAAAATCAGACAGTACACTGAAAGGCTAAGCAGTAATATACTGTATATGAATAAAGTGGGTCAGGTAGGACTGTGAAAAACTAGAATACATAGGGAGGATTCTAACTGGGCTATACACTATTTAACTCCAGCAGATGGTTGGCATTAATGGAATGAGGGCTCAGTACATACGTCACACAGGAAAAGCAGATTTTATATATATATATTTTTTATATATATATGTATATATATATGAATTCTCCAAATTTTTAAATGATGTTGGCAACTACTTAGGGAAAAATAATCACTTTCCAGGCTGTTTTAGTCGTTCAGTGCTGTTTAACAGAAATAACACAAGTGGATGGCTTTAACAAAGAGAAGTTTATTCTCTCACAGTCCAGTAGGCTAGAAGTCCGAATTCAGGGTACCGGTTCCAGGGGAAGACTTTCTCTCTTTTTCACCTCTGGAGGAAGGTCCTTGTCATTAGTCTTCCCTTGGCCTGGGAGCATCACAGTGCAGGAACCTCAGATCCAAAGGACATACTCTGCTCTTGGTGCTGCTTTCTTGGTGGTATGAGGTCCCCATGTCTCTCTGCTCATTTCTCTCTTTTATATCTCAAAAGAGATTGGCTTAAGACACTACCTAATCGTATAGACCTCATCAGTATAATTGCTGCTAATCCATCTTATTACATCATAGTGATAGGATTTACAACATACAGGGAAATCACATCAGAATATGAAATGGTAGACAATCATACAGTAATACAAGGAATCATGATCTAGCCAAGGTGACAGATATTTTGGGGGGACACAATTCGATCCATGACACAGGTCAATCGAAATTTATCTGAAGGACAGATCCATGGTATAGGCACTGTCAAACAAAAAAAAAAAACTTTTTTCTCTAGCCTAATTACATTGAAAATGAGGCTTTGGAAATAAAAGCGTCTCAGAGATTTATAGTGGCTTTGGCTAGATTGAGGTGATTATTTGGGGGCATATTGACCGATATGCTGAATCCAGTTTTTTTTTTTTTTTTTAAATGATTGGTGTGGTAGGCAGAATAATGGCCCCCAAAGATGTCCACTTCCTAATCCCAAATATCTATGAATATGTAATGTTACATGGCAAAAGGAAATTAAGGTTGCTAATCGGCTGACTTTAAGATAGAGGGACTATCCTGGACTCTCCAGGTGGGAGTCCTAGTAGTGCAAACAGTTAAGCACTCGGCTGCTAACTAAACGGTTGGCAGCTCAAACCCACCTAGTGCCTTCATGGGAGAAAGACCATGTAATCTGCTTCTATAAACATTATAGCCAAGAAAATCCTATGAGGAAGTTCTGCACTTTCACATGGGCTCGTGATGAGTCAAAATCAACTCACTGGCCCTTAACAACAACAACAACATCCAGACGAGACCAAAATAATCACTAGGGTCTTTAAAAGGTAAAAGAGGGAGGCACACGAGAAGGCCTGAGTGATACAATCTGAAAAGACTCAAGCTGACTTTACTGGCTTTGAAGATTGATTAAGCCATGAGCCAAGGAATGTGTGCAGTCTCTAGAGACTGGAAAAGGCAAGACAATGGATTCTTCTCTAGAGGTTCCAGAAAGGAATGCACCCCAATGATTTTATAGCCCAGTGTGAACCATGTCAGACTCTGACCTACAAATCTATAAAATAATAAATTTTAGTTGTTTTAATCTACTAAATTTGTGGTAATTTGTTATAGCAGCAATAGAAAACTAACGCAATAGGAAAAGATGTAGTTTACTGGATATGTTTGATCTTGAATTTTGACTATGCTTTCTAATTCTACGTGAAAAAATAAATTATCTTCATCCAATTTAATAACCCCAATCCAAAAACATTAAACATGCTCTTCTCCCTACTACCTTAATAAGTCTCTCTAATAAGCTTGGAATATAAATAATTAATTGTTGTTGTTAGGTGCCATCAACTCGGTTCCAGCTCATAGCAACCCTATGTACAACAGAACAAAACACTGTCCGGTCCTGTGCCATCCTCACAATCAAAATAATAAATAAGAGTACTTAAATCTAGCCACACCAGCCATCTCCAGGTTCTCTACTGCCTGTCAGGATTGAACAACCACCTACTGCCCAATAACTTAAGCACCATGCATGTAACAAACCCATAGGATTTAAAATATGTGCCGTAAATTATTGGAAAGCGTAAACCAGAAGAAAAGCAGAATTATCTTAGTCTATTTTTTTTTTTTCACTATCATAAGTGAAGGTTGACAGAAAAGGAAAGACCCTCAGTCAGATGGATTGACACAGTGGCTACAACAATGGGCTCAAACACAGCAATGACTGTGAGGACAGCATAGGACCAGGCAGTGTTTTGTTCTGTTGTACATAGTGTTGTTATGAGTCAGAACTGATTTTATGGCACCTAAGAATAACAATCATACTGAAATTTTTTTAATCAGAATTTCTTTTTTTTTTTTAATTTGGAGTTGCAACAATTTCCCAGCTTTTGTTTCTGATATAAGCAGGCCATAAAATTAAAGGACTTTGCCTTATACTGTTAGAAAAATTTTATAAGGACAAAAACAGAAGCCTCTTGTCTTATCAAAGCACGTTCATTCCCTAGGTGAACCAGCCTTATACCTATAGTCTTATAGCTTCAATTACCATGTCTATGCTGATGAATCCCAAATTTACACTTTTCACTAGACTTCTCCCTGACGTCTATAGTACATGGATGCAACCACTCACTCAGCATTGCCACTTGGATGTTTAATAAGTGTCTGAAACTTTACATGTCCAAAACAAAACCTGCAAATATGTCTACTCTTTAACTACTCATGCCTCCTTGTTGTTGTTTGGTGACATCAAGTCGGTGTCAAAACATCTCGTTTAGGGTCTTCTTTTTTCACTGACCTTACTAAGTGTGATGTCCTTCTCCAGGGGCTGGTCCCTCCTGATAACATTTCCAAAATAAGTGAGACAAAGTCTCACCATGCTCACTTCCAAGAAGCACTCTGGCTGTATTTCTTCCAAGATAGACTTGTTCTAGCAGTCCATGGTGCATTCAATATTCTTTGTCAACACCACAATCTGAAGACATCAATTCTTCTTCGGTCCTCCTTATTCGTTGTCCAGCTTTTGGATGTATATGAGGCAACTGAAAAAAATCACGGCTTGGGATAGGTGCAACCTAGTCCTCAAAGTAACACCTTTGCTTTTTAACACTTTAAAGAATTTTTTGCAGCAGATTTGCCCAATGCAATAAGGCCTTTGATTTCCTGAGATTGGATCCAAGTAAAATGAAATCCTTGACAATGTTAATATTTTCTCCATTTATCATGATGTTGCTCATTGGTCCAGTTGTTAGGATTTTTGTTTAATTTATGTTGAGGTGTAATTTATACTGAAGGTTGTATCTGTATCAGTACTGATCTATATCAGTAATTACTTTAAGTCCTCTTCACTTGCAGCAAGCAAGGTTGTGTCATCTGCATATCTCAAGTTGTTAATGAGTCTTCCTTCAATCCTGATGCCCTGTTCTTCATATAGTTCAGCTTCATGGTTTATTTTCTCAGCATACAGATTGAATCAGTACGGTGAAAGGAAACAACCCTGACACATACCTTTCTTGATTTCAAACCATGCAGTATCCCCTTGCCCTGTCTGAACATCTGCCTCTTGGTCTATGTACAGGTTTCTCATGAGTACAATGAAGTGCTGGAATTCTCATTCTGTGCAATGTTATCCATAATTTGTTATGATCCACAGAGTCAAATGTCTTTGCATAGTCAATAAAACACAGGTAAACATCTTTCTGGTATTCTCTGCTTTCAGCCAAGATCCACCTGACATCAGCAGTGATATCTCTCCTCCACATCCTCTTTTGAATTCAGCTTGAACTCCTGGCAGTTCCCTGTCGACGTACTGCTGCAACTGCTTTTGAATGATCTTTAACTAAATTTTACTTGCATGTGATATTAATGATATTGTTCCATAATTTCCATATTCTGTTGGACCACTTTTCTTTGAAATGGGCACAAATATGGATCTCTTCCAGTCAGTTGACCAGGTAGCTATCTTCCAAATTTCTTGGCATAGATGAGTAAGCACTCTAGTGCTGCATTCCTTTGTTGAAATATTTCAATTGGTTTCTGTCAATTCCTGGAGCCCTGTGTTTTTGTACTGCCTCTGGTGCAGCTTGGACTTCTTCCTTCAGTACCATCAGTTCTTGATCATATGCTACCTCCTGAAATGGTTGAATGCTGACCAATGCTCTTTGGTACGATGACTCTGTGTATTCATCCGATCTGCTTTTGATGCTTCCTGTGTCATTCAGTATTTTGCCCATAAAATCCTTCACTATTGCAACTTGAGGCTTGAATGTTTTCTTCGGTTCTTCCAGCTTGAGAAATGCCAAGCATGTTCTTCCATTTTGGTTTTATAACTCCAGGTCTTTGCACGTTTCATTATAATACTTTACTTTGTCTTCTCGAGCTGCCCTTTGAAGTCTTCAGTTTACTCTTTTACTTCATCATTTCTTGCACTTGCTTTAGCTACTCTATTTTCAAGAGCAAGTTTCAGAATCTCTTCTGACATCCATTTTGGTCTTTTCTTTCTTTCCTGTCTTTTAATGACCTTTAGCTTCTTCATGTATGATGTCCTTGATGTCATCGCACAACTCCTCTGGTTTTCAGTCATTAGTGTTTAATGCCTCAAATCTATTCTTGAGATGGTCTCCAAATTCAGATGGGATATATTCAAGGTCATATTTTGGCTCTGGAGGATTTGTTTTTATTTTCTTCAGCTTCAACTTGCATATGAGCAATTGATGGTCTGTTTTGCAGTTGGCTCCAGCCTTGTTCTGACAGATGACATTGAGCTTTTCCATTGTATCTTTCCACGGAAGCAGTTGATTTGATTCCTGTGTATTCCATCCAGTAAGGTCCAGGTGTAGCTGCCATTTATGTTGTTGAAAAAAACGAATTTGCAATGAAGATTGGTCTTGTAAAATTCTATCATGCGGTGTCCTGTGTTGTTTCTATCACGAAGGCCATATTTTCTAATTATTGATCCTTCTTGTTTCCAACTTTATTCCAATCATCAGTAATTACCAAAGCATCTTGATTGTATATTTGATCAATTTCAGGCTGCAGAAGCTGGTAAAAAGCTTCCATTTCTTCATCTTTGGAAGTAGTGGTTGATGCATAAATTTGAATAATAGGCACATTAACTGGTCTTTCCTGTAGGCATATGGATATTAACCTATCACAGACAGCACTATGCTTCAGGATAGATCTTGAAATGTTCTCTTTTTACTCTTTTGGTGAAGTCTTTTGATGAACATAAGTATTTAATTTTTAGAAGATCCCAATTATCTAGCTTATCATCTGGACTTTGTGTGTTGTTGGTTATGGTTTGTATCCTGTTAATGCCATGTATTAGTGCCTCTAGCATTGATCCTATTTTTTCTTCTATGATCTTTATAGTTTTTGGCTTAATATTTAGATCTTTGATCCATTTTGAATTAGTTTTTGTGTATGGTATGAGGTATGGGTCCTGTTTCATTTTTTTTTTTTTTTCACAGAAGGACATCCAGTTTTGCCAGACCACTTGTTAAAAAGACTGTCTTTCCCCATTTGATGGACTTAGGGCCTTGTTGAAGATCATGTGGATGGATTTACATCTGGGTTCTCAATTCTGTTCCATTGGTCAACGTATCTGTCATTGTACGAGTACCAGGCTGTTTTGACTACTGCAGCTGTACAGTAGGTTCTGAAGTCAGGTAGTGTGAGTCCTCCTTCTTTTTTCTTCTTCAATAGTGCTTTACTTATCCAGGGTTTCTTTTCTTTCCATATAAAGTTAATGATTAGTTTTTCCATCTCTTTACAGGATGCTGTTGGTATCTGGATTGGGATTGCACTGTATTTGCAAACTGCTTTGGGTAGAATTGTCATTTTCAAAATGTTGAGTCTACCTATCCATGAACATGGTATGCTTTTCCATTTATGTAGATTTCTTTTGGTTTCTTGCAGTAGAGTTTTTAGTTTTCTTTGTGTACGTCTTTTACATCCCTGGTTGGATTTTTCCAAAGTTTTTTTTTTCTTTTAGGGGCTATTATAAATGGTATTGTTTTCCTAATTTCCTTTCCATCATTCTCTCTATTGGTGTATAGGAATCCAACTGATTTTTGTTTATCTTGTATCCTGCTACTCTGCTGAATCTTTCTATTAGTTCCAGTAGTCTTCTCGTGGAGTATTTTGGGTTTTCTATGTACAGTATCATATTATCTGCAAATAGGGAGAGTTTAACTTCATTACCAATTTGGATGCCCTTTATTTCTTTTTCTTGCCTTACTGCTGTAGCTAGGACTTCCAGCACAATGTTAAATAGGAGTGGTGATGAAGATCATCCTTGTCTTGTTCCTGTTCTCAAGGGGAATGTTCTCAGCCTCTCTCCATTAAGAATGTCCTTACCTTCTTTTCACCAAGAGGTTGACATTTAAGAAAAGATTTAAAGAAGATAAGTGAGTTACCTACAGTGATATGTGGCTTAGGAGTGCTCCAGGAAGAGGAGACAGCCAGCGCAAAGACTACAGGATAGGGGTACTATAGGTCTATTCATGGAATATCAAGGAGGCTAGTATTGTAGTATCAGAGAAACAGGGGTAAATAGTAGTGGAATATGAGGTCAGAAAGATAAGATCATGAAGGAATTTGTATGCTAAAATTCAGATCTCTTATAACTGGCCTAGATCGCATTGTCTTCTTCCCTAAGGAAAACTAGAGCTAAAGATAGCAATCTAGAAAGAGACAGACACAAAGATAAAGACAGAGATATACAGCTATACATTTATGGTGTTGGCAAAGAATATTGAATATATGATGGACTGCCAGAAGAACAAACAAAACAAATCTGTCTTGGAAGAAGTACAGCCAGAATGCTCCTTAGAAGCAAGGATGATGACGAGACTTCATTTCATGTACTTTGGGCATGTTATCAGGAAGGATCAGTCCCCGCAAAAGGACATCATGCTTGGTAAAGTAGAGAGTCAGTGAAAAAGATGAAGACCCTCAATGAGATGGACTGACACAGTGGCTGCAAAAATGGGCTGAGACATGCCAACAATTGTGAGGATGGTGCAGAACCGGACAGTATTTCATTCTGTTGAAAACAGGGTCACTATGAGTCGGAACCAACTTGATGGCACCTAACAACAACAAATACATGAATAACTGGTTTGTTTCAAATTATTTGGAAGTTCAACACATTTTTCAATATGCCATGATGGAAATAAAACCTGTTGCCATCGAGTCAATTCCGACTCATAGTGACCCTATAGGACAGAGTAGAACTACCCCATAGAGTTTCTAAGGAGTGCCTGTGGATTAGAACTGCTGACCTTTTGGTTAGTAGCTGTAGCACTTAACCACTATGCCACCAGGGTTTCATTTTACTTGGATCCACAATCAACACCCATGGAAGCAGCAGTCAAGAAATCAAAAGACACATTGCATTGGGCAAACCTGCTGCAAAGGACCTCTTTAAAGTGTCGAAAAGCAAAGACATCACCTAAGGTGCGCCTGGCCTAAGCCATGGTATTCTCAATCGCATCTAATGCACACGAAAGCTGGACGATGAATAAGGAAGATCCAAGAAAAACTGACTCCTTTGAATTGTGGTGTTGGTGAAGAATATTGAATATACCATGGACTGCCAAAAGAACGAACAAATCTGTCTTGGAAAAAGTACAACCAGAATACTCCTTAGAAGGAAGGATGGCGAGACTGTGGACATATCGTCAGGAGGGATAGGTCCCTGGAGAAGGACATTATGGTTGGTAAAGTACAGGGTCAGCAGAAAAGAGGAAGACCCTTAATGAGATGGAGTGACACAGTGGCTGCAACAATAGGCTCAAGTATAACAATGATTCTGAGCATGGTGAAGGACTGGGCAGTATTTTGTTCTGTGGTTTGAGCTGGAACCAACTCAACGGCACCTAACAACAACAACATGATGGAAATATATGCAGCACACATGGTTTTTTTTTGAAAGGTTTAAAAAAATCTTCTGATTATAACTAAAAACATCAAAAATATTTTTTTAAGGTATTAAAATCCATCACTTATAATACAAGGGATGAGCCAGAACTCCGTATGTTAATCTATGAAGAAAGTTTGCAATATATTAAATCATTCAATAAGTATTTATTGAGCACCCCCTATGTGCCAGCACTGTTCTAGGAGTTGGAGGATAGTAATGGTCTTACATTCCAGTGGGGGGCAAGAAAAAATAAATATGATAGGTATAAGAAATAAAGATAATAAAAGTAAAATAGTATGCATAAGGTGATATATTCTGTGCAAAAAGAGCAGGGTGAGGGAGATCAGTAGTACTATGAAGAGTGGGGATGGCTGCAATTTAAAATAGGGTCGCCAGGGTGAACTCCACTGAGATGACATTTCAGGAAAGACATGAAGGAGTTGAGGAAGGGTAAGAGAAGACATGCATTTCAGCCAAAAGAAACAGCCAGCGCAAAGGCTTTGAGATGCTGGGCCTGACTGAAATCAACAAAGAGTGAATAAGAAAGGTGAGCAGATTATGTAGGCTTTTTAGGTCTTTGGATTTTATTCTGACTGAAATGGGAGCCATTGCAGGGCTCCGAGCAGGAGTAATACTGTATGTATTAAGACATTTCTGCCTACTATGTTAAGAATAGAATATAGGAGGCCAAGAGCGGAAAACAGGGAGTTATTAGAAGGTTATTGCAATTATCCAATGCTAGATGATGGTGAAATATCAGGGCATAACATTGGAGGTGGAAGGAAGTAGGTGGGTTCTGAAAATGTTTTGAAGGTTGAACCAACAGAATTTCCAGATGAGTTGGGTGTGAGATGTGAGAAACTGAAGGAAGTCAAAAATGCTCCAAGGTTTTTGTCCTGATCCAAAAAAATAGAGTTGCTATCAACCAGAATGGGGCATTCTGGTGGTAGAGAAGGTTTGGTGATAGTGGTGAAATTAGGAGTCAAGTGTTACCCCTATTAAGTTGCAGTGTTTATGAAAAATCCAAGTACAGATGTTGAGTAGGCAGATGCACACATAGAAGTCTGGAATTCAGGAAAGAGATTTGGCCTAGAGATATAAACTTGAACGATTTGGTACAAAGATTGTTCACATACAGAATATATATTAAGCTATGAGAATGGAATGACATCACCAAGGAGAAAAGGGAAGAAACAAGAACTGAGTTAAATTTATACCAAAATGAAGGAAGACAGACAGAGTTGCAAGACTAAACAATGACTCTTACCGGCATCTAGGCAGAAATAAAAAGTAATCTGCAAAGGGAAGAGATCAGGCTGTCTTCAGACCTGGAAATATCCATACAATGGATATAAAGTTCTGAGGAATAGAAAGTGTGCCCTGAAATTTTTGTACCCAGGGAAGTTATTCTTCATGTGTAAAAACAATGGGTAGAGTCACAAGCATATAAGAACTGAAGAACTACAGTACTCATTATTCCTTCATGAAAATGCTAATGAAAACCAAGGGGCAAATCAAAACAAAAAACTGAAGAATGAAGAAGCCAGGGTATAAAGATTAAACATTAAACCTACATATTTAAATATAAACATAAGGTTGAACAATCACTTGAATTACAGTTTCCAAATTGCATATTACACATATAGTACAAACATTGACAATCGAAAAATGATTAACAAAAAACAAAGGTGGGAGGAGGGGGCAAAAAGAACCATATATAAGTTCAACTTCTTAGGGATCATAGCTAATGTCAAGAGATACTGTCTAAAGTGGAAACATGTAGCAATGTAAAATGCAATTAACCAAACCTCATAAATTTTTATAATCTTTTTTCAAATCTAGAAAGATCTTTAGAAGTAATAATGCTTGTTGTGAAGATATATTTATTTAAAATAAGTAATATGTTCAATTTCAGTTCAGTTCTCTAATGTCTTTTGCCCTAATTATTTTAGCCAGTATTCTTGAAATCCTCTTGTACAGGCATTAAAAGTTTTCTATTCCTATAATCCTTGACCTATCTTGGCATAAAACAACTATCCTTATACTATTGCGTTCTTGACAGTACTGTTATGCTCATACATATTTAACTTTATTTCAGGTTTCTTTTTTCTCTTTTGCACTGCTATCAATTCAAATAGATCTAAATAACACCAAGTGAAATGCAGTCTAAACCAAAACCAAACCCATAGCTGTTGAGTTGATTCTGATTCATAGGAACCCTACAGGACAGAGCAGAACTGCCCCATAGGGTTTCCAAGGAGCACCTGGTGGATTTAAATTGCCAACCTTTTGGTTAGCAGCCATAGCTCTTAACTACTATGCCACAAGGGTTTCCGAAATGCACTTTATATCAACTTAAAAAACTGGGATGGAATGGAATCTTAAAAGTTGAGGAGAGGTCTCTTTTTTTTCCAAAGTCCCTTCGATAACTTAGGTTTGAAAACCATTGGCTTAGCTAAAACTGGAAACTCCCTGGCCCGTATTTGTCACAATAGAAGTAAATATGCCTCAGAATTGGATTGCTACCATTTTTCCCTAAAAAGAACCAGAAATCCTTGGGGAAAAGGCTAATTCCAAAGCTGAGACAGAAAAAGTATAAAATGAGTCTAGAACATACTGTTGCACCAGAAATTAGGGAAGTGCTCAAAAAATGATAAGGTCATATCAAAAGGATGCAGGAGAGATGGAGGCCAAATGATGGAGTAAACAGCTGTTTGCTCCCATCCCCCCACAACAAAACCAGAAAACACTACACAGAAACAGTTGGAATTAACAGTTTTGGAACTCTAGAAGCCAAAGACTTACAGCATCCAAATAAACACTGAATGAAGACAAAGTCTGCCCTCAAAAGGTAGGATTTCTTTTAACCACAGAGGCCCTTCCCCTTCCCCACTTCCCCAACAGCAGGGACTGTGGCAGAGGCTGCTGTGCCGGTGGCAAACTGCAAACAGTGCTTCCTGACAGCAGCACACTCTCTCGTTCAGGAGTGTATGGAACAGACAGATTTTTCAGATGGACTCTTGTGTCTGTCTGTTCATATCTGTCTGGGGGCTGCCAGAAGGACTGAGGAAGCCATCCTCCCAGTTTAGCTAGTCTCCCTGCTTCCATGGGACTGGGTGGGAAGCACTAAACAACGCCTGCAGGCTGTGCCTACACTTAATCACATAGGATTAATTAGTGTGACTGCAGCACACCAAAGCATAGACTTGTCTTTTAAGGGCTGAAGGAGAAGGGTTGTGTGAGAGTATCTTACAGAATTTAGAACTTTCAAAAGCACAATGTAATTACACAAATGGCCGGAAAGGTAGTTCAAGAGCTCCATTCCTCTACCAAATAACAATTGCTCTGGAAAGAGCAATTGGAATCAAATATTTTGAAACACTGGAACTGGACTGGACATTTACTTCAACCAGGGAGTTCTTGATGAAGGAACAAGCTGCTGATCTTTCCTTGCTGAGTCACATGCACCAACTGGCTAACATCTACCACTCCTCAGTCCTGCTGTGCTGGTAAGGACAGCATCTCATGTTCCTAGAGCAGCTGCTGAGCAGATGGACTATTATAGCCTTCCACAATTAAAAAACAAAAATAAAACTACAATTCCTGGGAAAGGGACTGCTATAGATTGAATTGTGTCCCCCCAAAATGTGTATCAATTTGGCTAGGCCATGTTTCCCAGTATTGTGTCGTTGTCCATCGTTTTGTGAACTGATGTGACTATCCTATATGTTGTAAATTATAGCCTATATGATGGTAATGAGAAAGGAGTGGAAGCAGTTATGTTAATGAAGTAGGACTCAATCTAAAGGATTAGGCTGTATCTTGAGTCAATCTCTTTTGAGATATCAAAGACAGAATTGAGCAGAGAGGAGAGGGACGTACAACCACCAAGAAAGACAAACCAGGAGGGGAGGACATCCTTTGGATCTGGGGTCCCTGAACTGAGAAGCTCCTAGACCAGGGGACAATTGGTGACAAGGACCTTCCTCTACAGCCAATAGAAAAAGCCTTCCTCTGGAGCTGGCACCCTAAATTTGGACTTCTAGCCTCCTAGACTGTAAGAGAATAAATTTCACTTTGTTAAAGCCATCCACTTGTGGTATTCCTGTTAAAGCACCACTAGCTAACTAAGACAGGGAATATCTGCATTACAGAGTTAACACATAATGTTCAAATATTCCTGTTTCAACAAAAATATCACAGGGCAATCAAAGACAGAAAAGGATGGCCCAATTGAAAGAATAATACAAAGAGACAGAAATCAAACCTATGGAAACCTTGGATAAAGGACAGATTTTAAGACTTTAAAACAACACTATTAAATATGCTCAAAGAAATAAAGGAAAACACAGACTATGAACAAAAGGAAATTAGGAAAACAATACAGGAATAAAATGAGAATTTCAATAAAGAGATATAAAATATAAAAAAAGAATTGAACAGAAATATCAGAGCTAAAAACTACAATAACTGAAATAAAACATTCATTGGAAAAACTTAACTGCCAATTTCAGCTGGCAAAAAAAAGAATCAGCATGTAGGGGATAAGGTGATTGAAATTATGGAGACTGAAGAACAACAGGAGAAAAAGACAAGAAAAATGAAGTGAAGCCTAATCAAGTCGTAGGACACTAACAAGAAAACCAACATACATATGAAGGCAATCACAGGAGGAGAAGAGAGAGAGCAAGTGACAGAATATTTGAAGAAATAATAGAAGAAAACATCCCAGATTTGACGAAGGATATGAATCTACAAATCCAAGAAGCTTAAGAAAGTCCAAGCAGGATAAACTCAAATAGATCCACACTGAGATTACAATAAAATCCTTAAAAACTAAAGACAGAGAACCCTGAAAACAGCAAGAGAGAAACAAATTTTCACATACAAGGGATCCTCCATAAAATTAAGCACCAACTTCTCCTCAGAAATCTTAGAGACAAGAAAGGAGTGGAATGACATATTTAAAGTGATGAAAGAAAAAAAAAAAATGGCAACCAAGAATTCTCTATCTGGCAAAGATACCCTTCAAAAGAGAGGGTGAAAATAAATATTCCTAAATAAACAAAAGTGGAGGGAGTTTGTTGTGACCAGACCTGCCTTACAAGAAATGCTGAAGAAAATCCTTCAGATGAAAAGGAAAAGACACTAGAAATTAATTCAAAGCTGTACAGAGAAAAAAGATCTCCAGTAAAGGTAATTTCATGGGAAAATATAAGGGTCTCTTTTATGGTATTTTCAGTGGCTAAGTCTTTTTTTTTTTTTTAAGTCTAGTTATTATGTCCTACATGCTTTATAATGACAACTGCATAAAAAGTGAACATAAAATTATTTTACTGGGTATATGATGTATAAGGATGTAATTAGTGACGACAAGAACATAAACAGGGAGATGAAGGAACAATATGGGAAAAGAGATTTTGTATGTTACTGAAGTTAAGTTGGTATAAACTTACATTACCCATACCAATTGCTGTCAAGTTGATTCCAACTCATAGTGACCCTATAGGACAGAGTAGAACTGCCCCCATAGAGTTTCCAAGGAGTTCCTGGTAGATTCGAATGACTGACTTTCTGGTTAGTAGCTGTAGCTCTTAACCACTACACCACCAGGGTTTTCAAACTTACAGTAGGTTGTTATAAATTTAGAATGTTAAATGTATTGCTCATGGGAACCACAATGTAAATATCTAAAAAATATAAACAGAAGGAAAGGAGAAGGTAATCAAAATGATTCAATACAAAAATGCAACTAAACACAAATGATGGCAATATGGGAGGAAATGAGGGACAAAGAAGATATAAGACAAACAAAATACAAATAGCAAAGTGTCAGAAGGCCTTCCTTATCAGTGATTACCTTAAATGGATTAAACTCTCCGGTCAAAGGCAGAGAGTGGTAGAATGGATAAAAACACATGATCCATTTATATGCTATCTATTTTTTTTTTTTTTTTGTATAGGAGACTCATCTTAGGCCCAAAGACACAAAAAGATTCAAAGTGAAAGAATGGAAAAAAATATTCCATGTAAGTAGTAACCAAAAGAGAGCTGGGTTGGCTATATTGATATCAGACAAAAATTATTGTAAGTCAAAATCTGTTATAAGAGAAAAAGAAAGACATTATGTAATGATACCCATCACTGTCAAGTCAAATTCCGGCCACAGTGACCCTATAGGACAGAGGAGAACTGCCCCATAGGGTTTCCAAGGCTATAAATCTTTATAGAAGCAGATTGCCACATCTTTCTCCCACAGAGTGGCTGGTGGGTTCGAAGCTAGCAATTAACCACTGCACCTCCAGGGCTCCTATATAATGATAAAAGACTCATTTCACCAAGAAAATTTAATAAGGATAAATATATATGCACCTAACATCAGTTCCCCAAAATATATAAAGCAAACATTTAAAGAATTGAGGGAATAAACAGGCAGTTCAACAATAATAGTTGGAGACTTTGATACATCACTTTTAATAATGTACAGAACATCTAGAAAGAAGGCCAACAAGGAAACAGAGGATTTGGACACTATTTTTTTTTTTTTTTTTTTTTTTGTTAACCAGCTAGACCTAACAGACATATATAGAACATTCTACCCAACATTAGAACAATACATATCCTTCTCCAGTGCACATGGATCATTCTTCAAGATAGACCAATTCTAGGTCACAAAACAAGTCTAAATAAATTAAAAAACATTTAAATCATACAAGGTATCTAAATGGAATGAAACTAGAAATTAATAACAGAACAAAAAAAAAAAAAACCAGAAAACACACAAATATGTGGAAATTAAACAACACACTGTTAAACAACCAGTAGGTCAAGGAAGAAATCAAGAGAGAAATCACAAAATACCTAGAATATAATGAAAATGAAAACAATATACCAAAACTATGGGATGCAGCAAAGGCAGTACTTAGAAATTTATAGCAGTAAGTGCCTGAGTCTCTATGAGTTGGAATTGACTCAATGGCAGTGGTGTTTTTTGGTTTAAGCATTTGTGTTAAAAAGAAAGAAAGATCTCAAATCAATAATAACCTAAACAAGTTGGGTTTTGATACATTAGCGATGAACAAGCTGATAAAAAAATTAAGAAAGCAATTCTATTTATATTACCTTTCTAAAAGAATAAAATACTTAGGAATAAATTTAACCAGGGAGGTGAAAGTACTGAAAGACTGTCGAAATAAATTAAAGAAAATCTAAATAAATGAAAAGATATTCTGTGTTCATAGACTGGAAGACAATATAATTAAGATGTCAATAGTACCCAAAGAATTTACAGATTGACTGCAATCCCTACCAAAATTCTAATATCTTTTTTTTCTGTAAAAATGGGAAAGCTCATCCTCAAATTTATATGGAACTTCAAAGAGCCCTGCATAGCCAAAGCATCCTGAAAAGGTAGAACAAATAGTAGGACTCAAACTTCCTAATCTCAAAACATATAACAAAGCTACAGCAATCAAAACAGCCTGGTACTGGCATAAAATACCCAAACCAAACCCGTTGCTGTCGAGTCGATTCCAACTCGTAGCAACCCTATAGGACAGAGTAGAACTGCCCCATAGAGTTTCCAAGGAGCGCCTGGCTGATTTCAACTGCTGACCCTTTGGTTAGCAGCCATAGCACTTAACCACTACGCCACCAGGGTTTCTGGTATAATAATAGGCACATAGAAAAATGGAATAAAATCGAGAGTCTAGAAATAAACCCATACATCTGCGGTCAGTTGGTCTTTGACTGGGTGTTAAGTCCATCCACTGAGGAAAGAACAGTCTCTTCAATAAACAGTGCTGGGAAAACTGGATCTCCACATAAAAAAAAGAATGAAATTGGACCTCACACCATATAAATAATTTAACTCAAAACAGATCAAAAACCTAAACGTAAGAACTAAAACTACAAAATTCTTAGAACAAAGCATAGGAGTAATGCTTTGAGACTTAGCTTGCATCAATGGATTCATGGATATGATACCAAAAGCACAAAATAGATAAGCTGGATGTCATCAAAATTTTAAACTTTTGTGCATCAAAGGTCTTTATCAGCAAAGTGAAGAAACAACCTACAGAATAACAGAAATACTAGAGGATCATATATCTGGTAAGTGTTTAGTACCCAAAATATATAAAGAACTTCTATAACTCAACAACAAAAAGACAATGCAATTAAAAAATGAGCCAAGGACTCGAATAGACATTTCACCAAAGAAGTTATACAAATGGCCAACAGCACGTGAAGAGATAGTTAATGTCATTAGCCTCTAGGGAAATGCAAATCAAAACCATGAGATATCACTTCACCCACACTAGGATGGCTATATCAGAAAAGTGGAAAATAATAAGTGTTGATGAGGATGTGGAGAAATTGGAACCCTCATCCATTGCTGGTAGGATTGTAAAAGGGGGCAGCTGCTGTGGAAAACAATATGGTGGTTCCTCAAAAAATTAAACATATAACCACCTTATGACCCAGCACCCCACTCCTAGGTGTACATCCAAAAGACTTGAAAACAGGGACTCAAATAGATACTTGTACACTGATGTTCACTGTAGCATAAATCACCATAGCCAAAAGTGTTTATCAACAGATGAATGGAAAAATAAAATACATGGTATATACATATAATACAAGGAGCCCTGGTGGTGCAATGGTTAAGCTCTAGGCTACTAACAAGGTTGGCAGTATGAACCCACCAGCCACTCTGTAGGAGAAAAGACCTGGCAATCTGCTCCCATAAAGATTACAGCCTTGGAAATCCTATGGTGCAGTTTTACTCCTCATATAGGGTTCCTATGAGTCAGAGTCAGCTCGACAGCATAAAACGACGACAACATATACATATAAAGGAATATTATCCAGCCATAAAGAGAAATAAAGTTCTGATACATGCTACAGGTGAACCTTGAAAACGTTATGCCGAGTGACGTTAAGTCAAGACACAAAAGAACAAATATTGTATTATTTCATTTATATGAAATATGCAAAACAGGCTAATGCATAGAGACCAAAGTTGATTGGTGGTTACCAGGAGCAAGTGAAGAGAGAAATAGGGGAGTATTGTTTAAGGAGTTCAGAGGTTTAGTTAAGATCGATTTAAAAAAAGATTTTTTGGGGGAAACGGTGGTGATTGTTGCATATGGTTAATGTCATTAACGCACTGAAGTCTATATTTAAAAATGGTTGAAGTTGCAAATGCTTTGTTATGTATAATTCACCAGACTTTAAAAAAAAAAAAAAAAAGGATATAGGAGCTAGTTCGAAGGGACTCAGGCCAAATCTGGGATAATTCTAGCAACAAAATAAAAAATAATAGTAAGGTTTAAACCCATTGAATAAAGTAAAAATCATGAGTCCTCACTAATCTAAGTAAGTAATTGGTTTACTGCTTGACAGATTTTAAATGGTACCTCATTAAGGGTTAACAAGGTATTTTTCTTCTACAACACATTCAAATTATAAGTTTGACTCGAACTCCTTTTTCTACAGGAAATTGTTCTTCTCACTAAACAATGACAAATTTAAAATAAAATATTTGACAATACCTGGATCCCTTAGCAGTTAAATATTGATCCCTATTAGACCTAACAAAATCCGTGAGCACGCACATACCCTCCCCCCCTCCCCCCCGCCCCGCAACCTTTTTAGGTTTAAATTCATGATAGAAGCGGCATTGATTGGGAGACTGGTAAAGGGAAGGAAAAAAATCCTTCATCTCATTCAGTCACTAGAAAGGTAGAAATGCAAGAAAAGTTTAAATCTCTTAAGTCTCTATAAACTTAGAATATACTTTCTCTTTTAATAGTTCAGTCTCCTAAGTGTGGGCTAAAGAACTTGAGAACCTATGTGGATACATACTGGTTGTGAGGAATCACCTCCTATGATGGTTTTAAAATATGTTCACAACTTCTTTGACACTCCTACTTTGCAAAGATGGAGCTTAGTTTCCCTCTGCTGGAGAGCAGGCCAGTTTTAGCGACTTGCTGCCGGCAAACAGAATGTGGCAGAAATGATGGTATGTGACTTCTGAGAGCGGCCCTGTGGGAATGTAGGTGTCATGCACTCAGGACACTCAAGCGTGCTTGTCTATGGAGAGGTCCACATGGCAAGGAACCAAGAACTCCTGCCAATAGCCAGGATCAGCTTGCCAGCCCCGTATGTGAACCATCCTGGAAACTGATCCTGCAATGCCAGTCAAGCCTTCATATGACCGCACCCCTGGCTGACATCTTGACTGAAGTCTCCAAAATGGCTGACCCACAGAGATTGTCTGAGATAACATTCATTGTTTTAAGCTACTGAATTTTGGGGTGACATGTGGCACAGCAATAGAGAACTAATACACCTTCTCTCTTCAGATCAGGAGTAGATTTTAGAAAGAGATAAAATTCTGTATACTTATGAAATCACAAGAAAAAAATAAGAATTTTACAATGGAAGGGGGATGGGAAGGACACACACCTTCTGCCAACATTGATTAGTCTAAGGTCGGGTAACGAAGTGCAAAGTGTTGTTGATGGAGGCCTTCCACATTTTGTTCTCTAGTATTCTGAATTACTTAAATACTTCTGTGATGAAAATGCATCATGGATTATTTGTTTAATAATTTTTTTGGAAAAAGTAATTTTTTTAATTTAAAAAGGGAAATGCTTGTGTTGCATGAATTTTTCTACAATATTTCTGATATTTATCCCTACATTGTTATTTCAGTTTCACGGTCACCATTCTTTAGATCAGGCCTGGACAGGTTGCACCAACTGACCCACTAATTACTGCCCATTGCTTTGAGTCAATTCTGACTCGTAGCAACCCTGCAGGGCAAAGTAGAACTGCCACATAGGGTTTCTAAGGGCTGTAATCCTTACAGAAGCAGACGGCCACATCTTTCTCCTGTGAACTGGCTGGTGGGCTTAAATCACTGACCTTTTGGTTAGTCCAGCACTGTGCCACCAGGTCTCCTTCCAGTAATTACTAAGTCCTCTCAATTCTAGTTTTTTATCATCTCTTACATCCATCCCCTTGTCCCCATCCTTCTTGTCACTGACACTGCTCAGGTCTCATCTTGAAGATTCTCTTCAGATCTCTCCCAGCCCTTCTCCCTTCCTCCAGCACTCTTTGTGCATAATACCATGTTAACATGGTATTTACTATATGGAACTATAATTATCTGTTAATTTCTCTGTTTTCCCAAGCACGTTGTAGTGGGCTAAATGGTGGCCCCGCAGGAGATATGCCCATGTCCTAATCTCTGGAATTTGTGAATATGTTGCTTTACACGGAAAAAGAGACTTTGCAGATGCGATTAAGGTAAGTACCTCGAGGTGAGAAGACCTTCCTGAGTGGGCCCTAAGCTCAATGCAAGTGTCCTTACAGAGAGGTAGAGAAGTTTGGAGACAGACATAGAAGTGACAGACACACAGAGGAGAAGCCTATGTGCAGACAGAGGCAGAGACTAGAAGGATGTGGCCACAAGCCCAGGAATGCCAGGGCAGTCACCAGAAGCTGGAAGAGGCAAGGAATGAGTTCTTCCTTAGAGTACTTGGAGAGAGTGCAGCCCTGCTGCATTGCAGACTTCTCGCCTCCAGAACTGTATGAAACTAATGCATACATACATACAAACTTTCTTGAAGGCAGTTATTATATCTTTTATCTCTATATCCCCATTGCTTCATGCAGTGCATGGCACATAATAAGTTCTCAATCAATGTTTGTTGAATAAATGAGTGATCTGCCCAATTACAAAATCCTCCTAAAGGGTCTTTCTAGCTCTCTTATCTCATTCTTTCCATCTACATATCTCATTCAGATAACCTTCCTAAAACATTGCTCAACTATTATATTATCACAACTCCACTGTAAAGGACAAAGCCCCAAAACCTTGTTCTGACATTCCTGAGTAAATGAATGAACAAATGTTCAGCCACCCTCTCTATGAACACCTGAAGTGTCTTCTCAGGCCACGGTAATATATCTGTCCTCTGAACTCCCAAACACTTGAATGGCATTAAAATTATTTTAAAATGCAGAGTGATGATTGTGAACATGTTTTATCTATGAGCTATAACATCCTGATAAAAGTTCTGTCTTAAACTTCGTAATCTCCAATTGAATTCCTATTGAGTTGGAGTAGTTGTTCAATACTTCTGTAGGCCACAGGGATTGTTTCCAGCCAGTTCTAATTTGTTCTGTGTCATGGATTGAATTATGTCCCCCCCAAAATGTGTGTATCAATTGGGCTGGGCCATGATTCCTGGTATTGTGTGATTTTCCTGTATGTTGTAAATCCTGCATCTATGATGTTAATGAGGGAGGATGGGTGGCAGTTGTCTAGTGAGGCAGGATTGGATTGTGTCTTGAGGCAATCTCTTGAGATATAAAAGATAGAAGCAAGCAGAGAGACAGGGGGACCTCATCCCACCAAGAAGGCAGCACTGGGAGCAGAGCGTGTCCTTCGAACCTTGGGTCCCTGCCCCTGAGAAGCTCCTTGACCAGAAGATGATTAATGGCAAGGAATCTTCCTCCAGAGCCGACAGAGAAAGCCTTCCCCTGGATCTGACACCCTGAATTTGGACTTGTAACCTATCAGACTGTGAGAGAATAAGCTTCTCTTTGTTTAAGCCATCCACTTGTGGTATTTCTGTTATAGCAGCACTAGATGACTAAAACATTCTGAGACACAGCTAGGCTGAAGAGATGAAGAACATGCATGTATATTTTTCTAAATGAACAAAAGGGAAATGCATGAAAGAAAGAAGATACAGCAGAGTAAGTAACTAAATAAGGGTCTTCAAGCCAGAATGAAGACTATGATTCCAAAGTCTGCATCTGTGAAAAGTTTAATAGAGAACAGAATAGCCTCTGTGTCTGAAGTGCCCAAGACCACTTCTCTCAGGTTCAGTGATTTGCTAGGAGGGTTCCCAGTACTTAGCATAATCATACTCATAACTATGATTTGTTACAGTGGAAAGATACAAAGCAAGATCAACAAAAGGAAAAGCACATGGGGAGAAGTCCAAAGGAAATCAGACACAAGCTTCCAAGAGTCATTTCTCAGTGGAGTCACACAGGACACACTTAATCCTTCCAGCAATGAATTATGACAACACATGTGAAATGTTGTCTACTAAGGAAGCTCGCTAGAAGCTCTGCCCAGGGTTTTTACTGGGGGCTGGTCATGTAGGCACCCTCTGCCTAGCACATACCCAAATTCTGGAGTCCCAGAAGGAAAGCAGCTGTTCAGCGTAAACCATATTTTTTTGCATAAACAGATTCTGCACTGTAATTTTTATCAAGAAATGGTGGGACCCTTCCCAAAATACAAGTTTCCAGGTGTGGCCCAAGGGCCAACCTTCCAAACAGGCCTTTTTTAAAATTTTTAATTAAAAAACTTTTTTTTTTTATTTATTGTGCTTTAAGTGAAAGTTTACAAATCAAGTCAGTCTCTCATACAAAAGCCTATACACACCTCGCTATGTACTCCTTGCTGCTCTCCCCCTAATGAGACAGCACACTCCTCCTCTCCATCCTGTATTCCCCGGGTCCGTTCAGCCAGCTCCTGCCCCCTTCTGCCTTCTCATCTCACCACCAGACAGGAGCTGCCCACATAGTGTCATGTGTCTATCTAAGCCAAGAAGCTCACTCCTCACCAGTATCATTTTCTGTCTTATAGTCCAGTCCAATCTCCGTCTGAAGAGCTGGCTTCAGGAATGGTTCCAGTCTTGGGCTAACAGAGCGTCTGGGGACCATGACATCCAGTGTCCCTCTAGTGTCAGTCAGACCATTAAGTCTGGTCTTTTTACAAGAATTTGAGGTCTGCATCTCACTGTCCTCCTGCTCCATTCTCTGTTGTGTTCCCTGTCAGGACAGACATTGGTAGTAGCCAGGCACTATCTAGTTCTTCTGGTCTCAGACTGAAGTAGTCTCTGGTTCACGTGGCTCTTTCTGTCTCTTGGGCTCATAATTACCTTGTGTCTTTAGTGTTCTTCATTCTCCTTTACTCCAGGTAGGTTGAGACCAATTGATGCATTTTAGATGGCTGCTTGTTAGCGTTTAAGACCCCAGATGCCATTCTCCAAAGTGAGATGCAGAATGTTTTCTTAATAGATTTTATTATGCCAGTTGACTTAGATGTCCCCTGAAACCATGGTCCCCAAACCCCCACCCCTTCTACGCTCGTCTTCAAAGCGTTCAGTTTATTCAGGAAACATCTTTGCTTTTGGTTTAGTCCAGTTGTGCTGACCTCTCCTGCAAACAGGCCTTTTTAAGAATAGCAAGCCCAGGTCTGCTATGTTAACTCTTTTTCTGAACAGTCTGCAAGGCCTATAGTAAATAAATGTGAGACCCTAATTCTAAAACTTTGCTACTTTAGCTATATTCTCTCATTCTTTCTTACTCTCCGTCCTCGTTTTCAACTCTTTCTCCTTTACGCCCCTCCTTTTAAGCTCCATGCTTGAGAGCAATGTCCTCTTGTTTTTCCTCTGCTTCTTTGTGCTCTATGTGCAACTGTTCCAGACTGGGCTTTGTCTACATTGTAGCAAAAACAAACAAACAAACCTAAGTTTTAGTCTTCAGGGTGAACGTAGAGAAAGTAGTCTTTTCACTGATTTACATTCTACACCACTGAAACCAACCTGATATGGTCTAAAATTTATTTGCTAGGTAGGAACAGATCAAATTGACATTTCTGCGGGTAAAAAATGATTGAATAACAGAAACTTCATATGGTTCAACACGGTCCATCCAAGTTCATCAGAGTTTTACATTGGGCCTTCGAGCTAGTATAAATGGGTTCCCTGTTTCATCCTCTGTGTCTTTTATTTCCTTGGAGACATAATGAGGGAGGATTACTGGCCAAGGGGTAGAACATGGGCCTTCCTGATTTTCCTGCTTAGTATCATTTGAATCTCACGTTCATATAATCTTGTAAGAAGTATTATTATAGAGCAAAGACAGTGCTAGGCCAAGAGTGAGTCAAGAGACTAGATTCTATTCCTGGCTTTCTTATTACCTGGCTGAAAAAAGTTAGATGAGTCACAACTTCTCTGAGCCTCTTCTTTCATTTGCAAAATAAAGAGGTTGAATAAAGACTAAGCTGTGTCTGATGTCTTTTCCAGTTCTAATAGTTTGGAATTCCTTTTTTATAGGATCTGAAACTAGAAAATAAGTATTATATTTACACATGCATTGGTGTCTTTTACAGAAAGGCACATCAGCCAAACAAATAGATACTAAAGTTAGAGGGAAAAACCTGCTTTATTAGCTGAAATTGGTGGTTTGGTCAAGGCAGACACAAGCTTTGAGACTTTATATTACCAAAAAATATGATTTACCAATCCCTAAAATGTCTTTCTCTATGAAATTTAACAAGAAGAAAATGCATTTTTGTTGTTTTTCTTAAGTTCTTTTTCTTCTTTTATAAATTGTATGAAAGTTTTTAGATGATTATGAATACTAATCATTTCTTCACAAATATATGGACTTCAAATCATGAGACTCTGTAAAAAACAAAAGGTTTTAAATGCTTCAGCTCCCTGCTACCCAATTATAACATTGCTAAAATTAGTCAGATTTTGGGTTGTCCTCATCTGCACAATGATGATAATCTCTAACTTGGACTTCCTAATATATGCATTGTTATGAAATCGTCTGTAGTCCAAGATTGCTTAGAAAAGGCAAAAATAACCTTAATTCTTGCACATCTGAACAACAGTATATAGTCTAAAAAGAATAAAAGGCTCATTGTATAACTCAGTAGAATAGTGAATGTTTCCAAAGCCTCCTTGGATTACCCAGCTCTAAAAACATTCTAGGTTACTCAAGCGTATTTTTCTAAAAACTATAACCCACAGTAAAACTTTCATGGGCAATTCTGGTACAGGCCACACCAGAAGGAAAGTAGGAAACATATTTAAGAATTAGAAGGCTATCGGTCACATGATTAGATCAAATGATTAGACCTTTTGGTTATATTCAATTTTCTTAATCACCTTAATCACTTAATTTAATACAGGTACTCCTTGTAGCAAAAACTCCAAAAGTTCTAAACTAAATCTCTGAAAATGAGCCTTGGTCAACTTTCTGCCTCTCTTACTTATCTTATTCTTTCCATCTACAGATCTCATTCAGATAAAAAAAAATAAATTTTATAACCTTCCTAAAACATTGCTCAAATATTATATTATCATAACTCCACTAATACATTGTAAAGGATAAAGCCCCAAAACCTTGTTCTGACATCCCTGGTGGCATAGTGGCTAAGAGCTCAACTGCTAATTGTTGCTCAACCCTATTAGGCAGTTCTATTCTCTCTCAGAACCATTAAATAAAACTGCTCTCTTTTCCAGACTCAGTCAATATAATATATTAATCTCCTTTCTGCCCTGTATCTTATACCATGAGGGAGCCCTGGTTGTGCAGTGACTAAGAGCTCTCTGCTAACCAAAAGATCAGTGGTTTGAAGCCACCAGCGGCTCCACTGGAGGAAGTTGTGGCAGTCTGTTTTCGTTAAGGTTACAGCCTTGGGAACCCTATGGAACAGTTCTACTCTGTCCCATACGGTCAGAATTGATTCAACAGCAATAGGTTTTGTTTGGTATCTTATGGCATATCCAAATTTTCATCAAATAAATATGTTAATTTGCTTCCTTTCTGTCTTCAAAGCATCAGCAACAAGTAGATTGAAACTGAGGTATACCATATGACCATGGAAACTTAAGGTTAGGCTATAGTACACATTAGTATCTCAAACAGTTTTAAAAATAACTTACATTATTAAAGATAAAATAGACATCTAGTCAGGTATGATGTCAACGTTATAAGATATCCTAATGTTTCTGGAAAGAACGTGTTTGGGAAGCCTCCTTTTCTGTTTTCTTTCTCCCAGGTATGTTAGAATAATTAAGCAGAAGTGCTGCCTTTATACTTCTTTTAAACTGCCATTCTCTTCCCTTTTTTTCTCTGTATCTGATATCTCATAGGTAGAAATCTATCAGATGTGTTTAAAAATTGGATCCCAGCAAAGAAAAGGTCTTTAATAACAGCTTTGAACATTTAGTAGCCTGACATTTCCTATTCTTTCAAATGTCCTACTTTTTTAGAGTATATCTTTCAGTTAAGGGGCTTTAAAATTCATTGTTGGCGAAGAATATTGAATATACCATGGACTGCCAAAATAACGAACAAATCTGTCTTGGAAGAAGTGCAACCAGAATGCTCCTTAGAAGCAAGGATGGCGAGACTGCATCTTACATACTTTGGACGTGTTGTCAGGAGGGATCAGTCCCTGCAGAAGGTCATCATGCTTGGTAAAGTACAGGGTCAGCAGAAAAGAGGAAGACTCTCAATGAGATGGATTGACACTGTGGCTGCAACAGTGGGATCAAGCATAACAACAACTTTAAGGATGGTGCAGATTTGGACAGTGTTTCATTCTGTGGTACATGGGGTCACTATGGGTCGGAACTGACTTGACAGCACCTAGCAACAGCAATATGTTTGTAGGCTCCCGGGATTAGGGGAGGATAGCTTTCTGTTCACCAAAAAAGGCATAATTTTTTATTTGACAATTGAAAGAATTATTTCAGAGTTTCCAGGGTATAGAAAGTGAGGGTAAAAATGGTATGAGATGAAGCTGGGGAGGTGGACAAAGACCACACAACACAGAATATCACAAGCTGTGTCAAAAGTTTTGCTCTTTATCCTAAGAACACTGGGAATCCGTAGAAGAGGTAATTGATTAGATTTGGTATTTTCAAAGATCTCTCTGACTGCTGAGTAGAAAAGGACAGATGTTCAGGAAAATGATGATGGTAGCAACAACACACATTCAGATTACTAAGATTATGTCTCACATTGATCATGTGATTCGGTAACTTTTGTTGATTAAGAACATTTGTGAGGGAAGAAGATTAGGAAATGAGGTAATGCCATGGCACCGTTCAAATTTTAAGGATTTTGACTTTTACTGTAAGAGAAATGGGGAATTATTTGAAAATTTTGAGAAGAGGTGTGACATGGTCTAACTTTAGCATTAAAGCTGGCTCCTATTTTGAAAATAGATCATAAGAGGTGGCGGGGGGGGGTGGGGGAGCAGTAAAGAGACTATGGCAATAATCCAGAAGAGATAATGACTATGGTTTACACCAGGGTGGTAGCAGTGAACATGGTGAGAACTGGTTTAGTTCCTGCTATATTTTGAAGGATTTTATGATGAATGTGAGAAAAAGACAGGTGTCAAGAATAAGTTCCAGATTTTTGGCCTGAGTAACTTGAAGGAGAGTTGAGATCAATGCAAAGTAGGAGACTTTGAATTTAGGGGTGAGGGAGATGGGGAGTTTGGTTAAAAACATGATAGAGAATATCATTTGTCCTTCAAATGGAGATGTCAAGTTAAGTTGCTAAATATATGAGTTTGGAGTTCAGAGGAAAGGTCTGGAGATATAAATTTGCAAGTCATTGGCACAGAAATACTATTTAAAGCTAAAAGGTTGCATGAGATCACTGAGAGAGAGTATAGATTAGAAGAGCTACAAGGACTGTGTAGTGAGGCACTCAAGTATTAAGAGAAGAGAGAGAAGATTAATAATCAGCAGAGAAATTCAGATGGAGCATTTAGTGAGGTAAGAGGAAAACCAGAAAGAATAGGGTATCCTGGCAGCCCTAATTTTTCCTTTCCTAACACCTACTCATGTTTCAAATCTCAGGCAAATGATATTTTAATTCCCTGGACTTGGTTAGGTATATCTTCTACATGCCTCCAACAGCATCCTGCCCTGGCTTTACTGTCTTAGCACTTATAATACTGTATTTATTATAGCTTGTACTTATTTGCCTCCTCCTCAAGCTTAAGAGAGATCAATTTTACCTTGCTCACAGAATATCCCCAACAACTAGCATAGTGCTTGGCATGTATAACTCCTGAATACAAGTTGGTTCAATTGAATGGGGTGAAATTCATGAAGTGGGTACACACATGATACTAGTGTGATATGAACACTCTACTACAATTATATAAACCAGTAGTACCACAGACACATTTATTTTATTATGTTTATTTTTCTATGTAACCATTTCATTCTTTCACACTGGAATTTTCCGGCATTAACTAGTTGATGTGTTTCATGGTTCTGATTTAGGTAAAAAAAAAAAAAAAAATGGAAATTAATGTATACATGTGTACCTATGAAGCATACATGCCAAGCATGAATTTTACATGTTATCTCACATGAAGCATTTAACCTTCCTCAAATAAATGGGGAGAAAAGTATAATTACCTTCATTTTACAAGAGGAAACCAAAGTTTAGAAATGTTAAATAACTAACATTTACTATTGGTAAGAGCCAGAATGTAAGTGTCTATAAAGTCATACATATATACATATACAAACACATGCATACATATATATAAAACACTACTTAATGCAAAATAAAATAAATGGCTACTTTCAAAATACAATTGTGTTACTCACCGGAAAGTACAGGAGCAGAGATCCAAAAAGGATTGTTTCCAACAGGATAAGGCCCGATGCCCTGATGCTCTAAAAAACAAAATGGAAATGTCACTGTTAACTTAGATTTCTAAGCATGGGAAAATTTATGCTATTGTGACACTACCCCCACAAATAGAATGGCATTCTTTGGGAAAAATAAATTTAAAAAACTGGATAAATTTCAGGCTGTGTACCTAACTGAGAAGCCTTGGTGGCGCAGTGGTTAAGAGCTCAGATGCTAACCAAAGGCTGGCAGTTCGAATCCACCAGCCACTCCTTGGAAACCCTATGAGGCAGTTCTATTCTGTCCTATAGTCGGAACTGACTTCACGGCAACGGGTTTTGGTACCTCACTGAAACATGCAAAAACACTGAAAATAAAGGTGGTGGTAGACTTGATGGTATTGCCAGTGGCTTCGTGGAATTAAGTTTTCTAAAATTTGAATCACTGAGCAGTCTGTGCAGCTGAGAACATTATCTAGAAGACCTTTTCAATCCAAGAAATTCACAGATACAGAAGATCTCACCTGTGCTTTTGAAACAGCCAAAAGTGATTTTGAATGATATCCCTAAACCATACAACCTAAAACAAGAATATGGGGAAGGTCTTGGCTTCTCAGTGGTTCATCTACCATTGTACCAACATACAGTCCCAAATGTTCACTAACAGAGCTCCATTATGGGAACGGCATAAATCCAATCATATAAGAGAGGTACCTCATCTGGAGAACATGCTTAAATGTTACTCTGAACTCAATATTCAAAAGAATAAGTTGATTTTCAAGTAAATTCCTGAATATTTAAAGTTTATCAAGCATAAATATACCTAGTAACTTTCATTGACTCTGGATAGCAATACCTCCCCATAGTAAAGTGCTTACAGTTGAGGTAACAAATAGAAAGGTCATAAAGTCAATCTTCTCACAATAAATTTTGCTCAGATGAATTGAACCATCAATATACAGTGAATATATTGATTAAAAATAAAACCACAAAAACAGGCCATAATGGGGTCCCTGTGTTTTCATTAAATGCAACATAAAATGTATACACAAATTACGCCAAGTACAAATATAGTACGTTATTTAGCAGGAAAATAATTTGAAACAGTAGCAATTAAATTTACAATAAAAAGACAAGCCACAAGAGTTCACTACATAAAAAGAAGTATCAGATAACTGGATAGACACAGAGAGAAAATTCTAATTTCCCTTCCCAAAAACCCTGGTAGGACATTGTTAGACACATAGGAATGCCTTGTGTAAGCTCTTAAAAGGACTCAGGGCTTGCATTAATCTAAGAATTTGGGAATGGAGAAACACGTTTAGTTGGTGAACAAACTTAATTATTTAGGTGGCTTCTCACCATTGATCATTATTTTAGCTAACAGATGTTTTCAGTGAAAAGAAAATTTCTATCAGCAAGCCTTTAAGTGGACTTTGGCTGATAGAATTTCCAAAATTGCAAATTATACTGAAAGATTTTATATATGATTTCTAACTAAAAATGTAATATTTATTAAGTGATTATTTTAACACATTTTTAATTTATATTAACTAAATGCATTTATATTGTTTAAAAAAAATCACACAAAAAGATAAAGCAAGGCTTCCCTTGCCTGCTACTGCCCATCCCTAGTCGTTTCCCAGAGGCAATAGCTGTTATCAGTTTAGGGGTACAGTGCTGTCGTTTCCACCTTTTAGCTATGGTGAATAATGATGCAATGAACACTGGTGTTCATCCAGGTTAAAGATCATTCATTTAGGCCTTATTTGCAGTTTTTTATACACGCATACACAAAAATGTAGATATATACCTATATAATGTAGACAATCTAGTTGAGTCTGGCTGTGATTTTCCACACCATTAGGATTTCTCTGTAACTTAACATGTCTTAAAGATACTTCCATATCAGTACACAAAGAAGTTCTCCATTCTTTGTAACTAATGCATGTTGTTGTGTGCTATGGAGTCAATTCCAACTCACAGCGGCCCTGTATGACCGAGTAGAATG
Organism: Loxodonta africana; assembly: GCF_030014295.1. Taxonomy (NCBI): domain Eukaryota; kingdom Metazoa; phylum Chordata; class Mammalia; order Proboscidea; family Elephantidae; genus Loxodonta; species Loxodonta africana. Next base: position 167,298,633 of record NC_087345.1, on the reverse strand, counting down.
CAATAGGTTTTCTACAGTTTATTTTTTAAACTTTCCAAAAAATGACATTCAGTTAGAGTGTGAGAGTCCAAAATATTATACAAGACTGCCTGTAAAGTAATCCATGCAACACCGATAAAAAAGGGCCAGGGGAGGAAGCTCCATGGCTTAGTGAAAAAGACAGACTCAGCAGTTAAGCCCATCTCAGTCTGAGTTATGAAACAACCACTTTGAGTTAGGAGACCTTGAGTTCCAATGGCTCCACCCATAAAATGGGAATCCTAATTCTTACCTTATTAAACGTGACATGTTTAATAAAATATGATGTATACAAAATGGCTAGCATCATGCCTGCCACTTAATAGGTATGTACCTATTCTTCAAGGTATCACAAGAATGATGGATTTGAAAATTAAAAAGGTATAGCGAACAGTCAAAAGTTTTTTCTCTTTGTTATTGTTTAGGTCCAACATAAACCCAGAGGAGCCAAATACCTTGGGAGCAGGGAAACACAGTTCTTACTTAAGGTTGTGGTCATGCTGTGATTTGGTGGCCCCTTCTCCCATCCTGCAATATTTTCTTTAATTTTATTGTGGTAAAATATATATAACTAAACATTGGCCATTTTAACCATTTTTACATGTACTATTCAGTGATTTTAATTACATCCAACATCTTGTACAACCCATCACCATTATTCATTACCTAAGTTTTTTTTTTTTTTTTATCACTCTTAACAGAAACTCAGTATACCCCCTAAACAATAATGCCCCATTTGCCCTCTTACCAGGCCCTGGTAACCACTAATAAACTTTGTTCTTTGTGCATTTTCCTATTCTAGATATTTCATGTAAGTGGGATCATGCAATATTTGCCCTTTTATGTCTAACTTATTTTACTTAGCATGTTTTCAAGTTCATCAGTGTGGTAGTATGTATCAGAACATTTCTCTATATGGCTGAACAATATTCCATTACATGGATATAACATATTTCATTTACCCATTTATCTGTTCATAGACACCTCAGTTGTTTCTACCTGTTGGCTGTGGTGAATAATGCTACAGTGAACACTGGTGTACAAGTACCTGTTTGAGTCCCTGCTTTCAATTCTTTTGGGTATATACCTAGAAATGGAATTGCTGGGTCACATGGTAATTTTATGTTTAACTTTTTGAGGAATCGCCAAACTGTCTTCCACAGTGACTTACCATTTTGTAATCCTACCAACAATAGATAAGGGCTCCAATTTCTCCACCTTTAGTGGGGGTGAAGTGGTATGCCATTGTCATTGTGGTTTTGATCTTCGTTTCCCCTAATGACTAATGATGGTGAGCATGTTTTCTTGTGCTTATTGACCATTTGTAGTGCTTATTAGGCATTTGCATATCTTTTTAGATGTAACATCTATTCAAGTCCTTCACCCACTTTTTGATTGAGTTGTTCTTCTTTTTGTTGTTGAGCTGTAGGAGATCTTTATATATTTGGGATATTAAACCCTTATCAGATACATGGGTCCCAAATATATTTCTCATTCTGAGTTCTTCACTTGGTTGATAAAGTTCTTCGATGAATAATTTTTTTTCTTCATTTTCATGCAGTCCAATTTATTTATCTTCTAGTTTGTGCTTTTGGTGGCGTATCTAAGAATCCATTACTGAAAACTAGGTTCTGAAACATTACTTCTATGTGTTGTTCTAAGAGTTTTGTGCTTTTAGTTCTTACATTTAGGTTACTGGTCCATTTTGAGTTATTTTTCATATATGCGGTTAGGCTCCAATATCTTCTGAAAGTTTTAGGGCCAGTAGGCTATGTAGCTGTATTACGGCCATCACTACCACAAAACAGTGGCAATGGTGCATGCTTTAAGATATTCTCAGAGCATATAACCTGTCTCCTTTTTATCTGAAAATGTTGCAGAATCTTAACACTTCATTGCCTTGCTCCTGGCTAAGCACCCAACCCAGAACCCAGTGCCAGGAGCTCATAATTTCAAATTATACATTGGAGCTTTGACAAATGATTCTGTAATAAAATGTAAGTCCTGTTCAAAAAATGTCATTTTCCTTTAAAATATCTATTGGCAGAGCTGGCTTTATGATCTTATAGAATGAGCAGATACCTAAGAGGTAGAATTCAAGAACACAGAAGAGGCTCCATGCTCCCTAAAGCATTTCCGCCACTGTCTTTTTGGTACTTTTATCTGGGACAAAGCCTTTTATTTTATACTTGGTGCTAAGATTAACATACAAGTGTCCTAATATATTGACTTAAGTTCAAAGTAAAGTACAGGAATCTTTTCTTTAGAGTACAAGTGATAGGGTAAAGAAGGAGAGAGGAGGCACTTGGTGTGAGGGGAAGAAAGGAGGAATTAGAAAATTAAGATGGATTAGGGAGAAAATACAGGCCAAGAATAAATTTCATTTCCTTCATAGTTTTGCCTGTATAGAAATGAAGGTATAGAGCTATTTTTAACCAAAGTTGTTAACCGGAAGCTTTTGAAAATTTTTATTGAAAAATAGTCAACAATATATGGTTATGAGACTATATAAAATGCATACACACAAAGCAACACTATACATTTTCTAGATATATATAACATACTAAATAAAGGTCTGGGGGATACATACCAAGATGATAACAGTGGTTTCTTCTGGGGACCTGGAGAGGTTGGGGATAGACTGCCTTATCCAGAAATATTTTAATTTCTTAGAAGGAGATATATATTCATCCAACATTTGTATACTATACTTTTAAATAAAGAAAAAAAACTATCAAAAACATGCCAATTAAACTTTCAGAAAATCTCATTATTAGATACCATAATATGGAAAAAGTCTAACAAAACCCTTTCTCAACGGCATGCATAAAATGATCACAGGTTAATATACAAGCAGGGAGTTATTATCACTGAGCCTAACTCCTTGGTTTAGAATCCACGTTGTTGTCGCTGCTGTTGAGTCAGCATGGACTCATGGTGACCTTGTGCGTAATGGAAGAAAACACTGCCCAGTTCTGTGCCATCCCTATGATCAGTTGTGGATAGGACCATCATGATCCATAGGGTTTTCATTGGCTGATTTTCAGAAGTAGATTGCCAGGCCTTTCTTTATAGTCCATCTGAGTCTGGAAGTTCTGCTGAAAGCTGATTGCAACATACAACCTTTCAATGACAGACGGGTGGTTGCTGTGTATGAGGTGCATTAGCCAGGAATCGAACCCAGGTCTCCGACATGGAAGGCGACAATTCTACCACTGAACTCTTAATGAAGCATGGGGTGTTAGAATCCATAAAGCCCATGAAATACTATTCCAAAGTTTAAAACAGAGGTGAACAAAGACTGCCTCACTCCACTCACAGCCCACTTTCTTCATTTTTTAAACATTCCAGACTGCCTTATGAAGGTTTATAACACCCAAGTATCAAACTTGTAGGCCAAAGAAAAGGGCAAATCATAGCCCAAATTAACCAAATTATGTCAAAGTCATTTTGTATATTCCATAATCCCTGGATGCAAAGTATACAGGCATAAGATGAAGCACAGTTGCAGCTTCAGTAAGAGTATCTGCCTAGGTGTGAGCACTCAGAGAATGCCAAGTCATAGGAAGTAGTAAGAATGCTGAAGGCTGAATTTTATAAAATACTTACAATAGTTTGTTAATCTTTGATTCTACAGGGACTACTTCATTTATGTTTTTTAAACATTTCAACCTCAGGGAAAATTAATGCATACCTTGCTAAAACAATGCACATATTTTTGATTGCTGCAGACTTCTTCAGCCTCTCAACATTTAAAGCTTCTGTTACAGAAGAAACCTCTGAGTGTGAAGCTATTTTCACACAGCTGGACCTCAGGATGTATAATGACAATATGAGAGAGCAACAGAACTAGATTCTGAAACGGATGAACTAGCATAGCTTTGGATGATAGACCAAGACTCTCCAAATCTATATCATTTACAGAAAGAATTGGCCACGTCAGCAGGAGTTTCATGAGCTACACTTTTTCTTTACTTTTTTCTATTTCTATGGGAAACTCCATTGACAGAGAGACTATAAATGAAATCTAACAAACACCTGATGAAATAAGTGTACAATAATAGATGGGAAACAAGATGTAAAAGGTTGTCCTGAAGAGAATTTAGAGTTGAGAGGTATGAGGAGTCTATTTTTCAACAATTTTATTAACAACTTGATAAGTGGATGAGAACAGAGATTGACTACATGCTGTCATTTTCTCTCAAGAAGCTTTGTGAAGGAATACTGGAAAACTAATGAGATTTAGAGAAGTTTGTGAAGGAATAATTGCCCAAAAATGTGGTCAGTTTTTCAAAACGTTTCTCAGCAAAAAGGTTAAATAAAAAAAAAAAAAAAGCAGAGGACCATGGTCAGGATATGGTCAGGACAGAGACTCCCAAAATAAAATATAAGTAGGTCGGAGAATTATAAATTCATGGACTTTATATCCAGATGGTTCAGAATTTCAGCATGTGCTGCTTGTTAGCTGTGTGACCTTGGGCAAGTTGCTTAAAATTCTGAGCTTTAGTTTCTTCATTTATAAAAATGGGTGCAATAAGGCCCACCTGGCAGTGCTGTTTTAAGATTAACAGTAATGCTGCCTGGTACAGAGAAGGCACTCAGACAACGGTGGTTTATCAACCCCTCACGTACAGATAGGGAGGTAAGGCCGACAGAGTGCCTAGACTCACCCAGCTGATGAGAGACAGAGCCAGTTCCTGTCATCCACAGTGGCTGATTCCCAAGTGGGTACCACTTCCTCTGTATAGCTCATCTGACCCTCAGTCAATTTTTTTACCCAAAGTAAAATGAGCAAAACAATAAGAAACACATGTTGTGAGACTATTAGAGTATTTAAAATTAAACTACAAGTAAAGGGTTTCGGTGTTTGAAATTCCTAATACTTTTACATAAAACAGTAGAAGAAATTGTCACTGCTGTAACTAAGTATTCTTTGTAATTTCTAAGGCTTCATAAGAAAGCCCCTTTTTCATGTGATATAATAATTTGTAGTAGAGTAGATTAAGACCTTTTAGAAAACTAAGTTTATCTAAACATCAAGTCCAGAGTGACATCCACGGTCTCATATTCTTTAAAACAATACACCATGTTAAGTTAAGAGAAAAATCAATGATAGTTTATACAGGTGAAATTAGAAATAACAAGTCATTTCTTATTAATTATGATTTACCATTTCTTGCTGGGCAGAAACTTTTCATGGCTCCTTTTGCAGATTTACACCAGATGTTTGCCAATTCACTTTGCTTTGTTTCAGATAATTTGAACACTCAGAGGTTTTCCCCCAGCATCTCATCTTTCAAAGGTTCAGTGCCTGATTTTATAACTCAGAGTTGCTGACGCTCACGGCAGTTACAGAGAAGGAAAATAACTTCCATACCTGAGAGGGAATGTTTTCGATAACCTTTACTCAGCCAAGTTTATCCCTAGTGCTTGAGTCCAAAACAATGTAATACTGATTTCCCATCAGTCTTCTGGAAACCCTGGTGGCGTAGTGATTAAGTGCTACAGCCGCTAAAACCAAGAGGACGGCAGTTCAAATCTGCCAGGCGCTCCTTGGAAACTATTGGGCAGTTCTACTCTGTCCTATAGGGGCGCTATGAGTCGGAATCAACTCAACGGCAGTGGGTTTGGTTTGGTTGGTATCAGTCTTCTGGCCCATCTCTCAGCCCCTTTCCCCTACTGAGATGCCACTAGCATGCATTCTTAAACTGTAGGTTACCATTTCCTTATTCCTCCTCATCCTTCCACTGCCTTCAATGCAAACCTAGCCACTACTTCTCTGTAATCTATTTACAATCTTCAATTCTCTTTTTCTTTCAATACTACTAAATAGATTCATATTTCATAAAATGGAGATAAATTATACAGAAGTAAACGGAATGAACTAAAATACCACATAAGGAGATCTTACCTCGGGAGGGATTACTACATAACTTAAAAAAAATGAGATTATTAAAACAAACTGTGTAAATTTAGTTAGACTGATACTATCAATTAAAAGTATTAAGAATTATTAATTGATACAGTTTTCAAATAAAAAGTAGATCACAGAGAAGAGCAAAACTTTCCTACTCATGAAAAATCCTAATACAATGATAATAATAATTAAAATATAAAATATTGCTAAATATTTTAAAACTTGATCGAGATGAAACACTTAGCTTAATTTTTCAAATATCACTTTGCTACAATTAGATAAGCTCAAATATCATGTAGTTTGACCTCTGTGATTTTTTTAAAACAACTTTTTAAACTTAGGGAAATTTAAGAGATTTCACAAATCCTTTCTGATTGCTAAGTAAGAATAGATTTAAGTAAACATTCACTATCATTTGAACATTGTTTAATTTCAGAATTTTTTTCTTTTGGGGGGGTATGTTGGAAATTGTGATCTTCAGGGTAACTATTTTAAAATGCCACTGCTCATACCAAGGCAAGAGAACCCATAAATTTTATATAGACAACACTAGTGTCTCCTTAGTCTTCTTAAATAGGAAAAATATATATAAAAACAGGTATAGAATTTCTCAGAAATATTAAGCTTGTCTTTAACACACTGTCTAGTGTCTATAGCATGTTTAGAAGTATATGCAATGACCAGGCCAAGTGTAAAACAAAGAAACATTTCATGCTTTGTCATTTGGAGATCGTCTAAACATTCTTGGTCTTGTTATGGCCCTTATTTTATGTTCCACATATAACACAGAAAAAGTTCCAATTGTGACAGGGCATTCACAAAAAAAGAAAGGATTTCACTGTGGAAACCAATCGATGACTTAATGAGGTATAGCAGAATGCCCTATTTGGAAGGAGAGCAAGCAGTTCAGAAATTAAAAACTAGTATTGTATCTGACAGACAAGCAACAAAGGTAGATTATAAAGTGTTATAGGGAAACAGCAATTGTTACTTAGATGAAAAGATGATGGAGACAGGAATGCAAAACCCAGTCTCTAAAGACATATAAATATTTTTAGATTACGTAGAGTAATGTGGATTCCTATTTGCCCCAAACATGGCAGCATTAAGAACTGTCAAATGAGTATTATGGAATTCCATCAACATCAAGTATGTCATTCTCAATTGTTTATATTTTTTGTCAAAAAACAAGTTTAAAAAAAAAGAAGAGGGGGAAACATAATTAATTAATATCCTGTTTACATTTTGATTGCCAGTTCTAGACATTTGTTTCACTTAGTCTTCATGCTTCTCGGAAAATCATGACATGTTTGAAATTAAATAATTACCTTGACCATTGAGAGTTTTATATTTTATATCTTGAATGTGGTCCAGGAAAGATTTTGAAATAACCAATGTATAAGTTTAATTAGATAATACATGGTAACTCTTCCATACAGAATTCAGAAAGGTCATACTAACTGATGGATGTTTTAATTAATCTTCTTTCTTCTTTGTGCTGGCCGCTACTTTGTTACTTTTTGCTCTAAATTATATTACAAAAATCCATTAGGATCAAATAATCAACTCAAAAAGACACAAAAGAAATACTACATATAATTAAGTACACACAGAAACTTGACAATAATTACTGAAAAGTTAAAATAATATTATAAAACCAAAGATTAGAACAAAATTTTATGGTGAAATGGATTTTTACAAAGCAATTTTGTTGACCGTCATCAAAAGTTGAACTATTATTAAAGTAGCTTTCTGGAAGTAATAAGCTCTTTGAAGCTTTTAAAATAATGACTCCGAATCTCTATTTTCTGCTCAAAACTCACTCTAAAGTTCTAGATTCATATTTTTACTTGTCTATAAGACACACTTCCACCTGAATGACATATAAAACAAATTGCCATCAGGTTGATTCTGACTCATGGTGACCACATGTGTGTCAAAATAGAACTGTGCTCCATGGGATTTGCAGTAGCTGATTTTTCAGAAGTAGATCACCGTACATCTCTTCCTAGGTTCCTCCAGGTAGAATCCAACCTCGAACCTTTCGTTTAGCGGCCAAGTGAGTTAACCATTTGCCCCAACCAGGGACTCCATGTCTGGTTTAACATACTACTTATTCTTGGTTTCACAGAGATAAATATGAGTGAGGCAGATAGAATGAGTGGTGGAGAGCTGAGCCCAAGCATAAATGAAGTCATTGTCCTCTTACCTTTCTCACAGATGCCTTACCCTATATTTACTGTATGCTTCTGCCCTCATCCTTCTCACCTAGAACACCCACTACCTTCATGTTACCTTTTCTGTCATCCCCTCCAGGCCTGTAATTCTCCATTTCTCCTAATCCTCAATTTCTTATTTCTTCCATGCCTTCATCTTAGCTACCAGTTAAAAGGCAAAGGGATATAATAAATGTCAATTAGGATGTTAGTGACTGATAATAATTTAATAGTTGCTTCTTCAGGCAGAGGCCCTGGTGGTGCAGATAAAGAGCTCGGCTGCAAACCAAAAGGTCAGCAGTTCAAATCCACCAGGCGCTCCTTGGAAACCCTGTGGGGCAGTCCTACTCTGTCCTATAGGGTCACTATGAGTCAGAATCGACTTGACGGCAACGGGTTTCATTTAGTTTTTTAGTTTCTTCAGGTAAAACTTAAAGGTAGACAAAGTATATAGCCAACACTTAAAATCTTTAACTCTGAAAATTAGAGAGAGAGACAGTGGGTCTTCTGATACCCTCAAGTATTACTGTCTACGATATTTCCAGTTATACATTTAGATTTCATCAAGAATAACTACATCTAATCATAAAGACCACATATCTATGCCTCAGTAAGCTCTCTAAACCTCTGCTGAGAACAAGCTAAATGAGAAGATTTGCTTCCCTTTATTTATTTCTTTCTGTGAAGCAGAAGTTGGTATAATAAGGAAGGTGCCTTTGAAATCCAGCTTGTGCGACATGATAAATTTCATGACATGCTGTGTAGGTGTCTCTTCAAGGACCAGAACAGCAGTTCTCTTCCTCCCCCATGAATACACTCCATTTACTGTAGTTTTCTCTTTATTTCTTTTTGTCTACATCAAGACTATGAAAAAATATATAAATGTATGCCCCCTCTGGTAGGGACAGCAGGTGAATCTTACCCTTTACTGGGTAATGCAGGGGGTGAGAAGTATATCCAGCATTGCTAGAGTGGAACTTTTTCCAACAGAAGGTACCACCTGACTTTAACAAAATTTTGATAAGAAAAGTAATGGTAACAACAATGGTTTACAACAATAACAATGATAGTCAAATTTATGTATAATCATACTCTAAGCATTTTACATTCACTAACTCTCACAAAAACATTTAACCTTTGTAACAAATTGTAGGTATTATATTAACTCCACTTTATAAATGAGGAGACTGAGGCTTAGAGAGATTTAAAAACGTCCCAAGGAAATTGGCAGAACCTACATTACATAGTTTTTGATCACCCAACTTCACCCCATCACGTTCAAAATCCAATTTTGTAGAGCTGTCATTTAAAATAGTAACTGGTGGCGGTTCCTGAGCAGCGTTACTAACCTTCCACTAAAATACAAAGGCACACGTGAAATAGAAAACCACAACCTTGCTGTGAACTGGGAATTCAGGGCAGAAATACAAACAGAAACAACAACGTGAAAAAAATATGCTCATCCACACAAGTAAACAGGAAATACAAATTAAACTTTATTTTTTCATTTTTTACCAATTAGACTGAAAAAGTTAGAAAAGACTCATAATAGCAATCACCGGTAAGAACGCTAGGAAATGGTCATTTTCATACTGATAGAAATAAAATTTGATGAAGTCTTAAAATAGGCAATTTTGAAGTGTCTATCAAAATTTTAAATGTCTATACTTGATTATACCAGCAATTCTACTTCTAGAGGATCTATCCTAAAGGGTGATTTGCATGTTTGCAGAAAAATATATGTACAAAATGTTTATTGAAAGCACTATTGGTACAATACCTGGTGAAAAAGTTGAAATAATTGGAATACCCATCAATAGCAGAGAATATAAACTACAGTTCATCCGTGTAATGGAACACTATGCAGCTATTTAAAAAATAACAAAGATATTGGATAGACAGGGAAAGAGCACCAAGGATTTTCTTTAGAAATAATTTTTAAATAAAAAATACTAGCAAAAGGCACGATATGAGTGTATAAACATATATGAAACCCTTGATAGTAGATTTTCTAAGAGAAAGGGGATAGGGAGAGAAGAGAAGGGCTTTCACTTTTTGCTTTATATTTTTCTCTGTGTGTTAATTTTGTATTAAACCAATTTTGTATTACAACGATATATTCATTGTTTGAGTAATAATCAAACAAAAAATCCTAAATGGCAACAATGGAAGTTAAAAAGGGAGGGATGAATGAGGGAAACAGACAGGCACTCTCAGATTAGGTCAAAAATAACAAAATATAATTAAACTACACGTTATTTACAAGCTTCAAGAGGAGAGGTACTCAAATTGTCTCCAGGATTTATCACATAGTTAAGCATTTAATGAGTACTTATAGTGGAAGGATAAAAACAGGAGCGAAGGGGAAAAGGAAGGTGGAAGAGTAGACTACAGGAAATAGGAATTAACAAAATTCTATCATGCAAAGGCAAAAAGAAAGGAATAAATAATAACAATATCAGGATCTATCAAATTGAAATTTAAGGTAAAAAGAATGAAAAACCAAAAAGACGAAAAAATAACATTTAATTTCTATCATTGTTATCATTTTCTCCGAAGCTGTAACAGTCAAACACCTTAACATGGTGAGCAGACTCTGCACAAAGTGGCCTGTGCTCAACGCTTCAGCCTCGCCTGGCACCGTTTCGCCTTTGCTGATGACTTTATGTGTCAGCCAACCTGGGCACTTTTCAGTTTTGTGAATGCAGATACTCCCCACCTTAGGGCTTTCAGAGCTCATCCTCTTCCCTTACCCTGGACTATTTTCTACCCCCTCCACCACCCTCACTCAGCTAGCTTCAAAGTCTTTCTTAGGTCTTTGCTTCACTGAATTTTCACCCAATAAATGTATTTTTAGTGCCTCTTTTTTTTTTTTTTTTTTTCCTCTGTGCCAGGGAAAGAGCCCTGGTGTTGCAGTGGTTAAGTGCTTGGCTGCTAACCAAAAAGTCAGCAGTTCAAACCTACCAGCCACTCCACGGGATAAAGATGTGGCAGCCTGCCTCCTTAAAGCTCACAGCCTTGGAAAGCCTACATAGGGTGGTTCTACTCTGTTCTACAGGATCACTGTGAGTCAGAATTGACTCTACGGCAATGAGGTTTTTTTTTGTTTTTTTAACGTGCCAGGCAAAGTGGTAGATACTGCAGTTTCAGTTTCAGGGAACACTGCTCTGAACTACCCACACTGGGGGAGGTATCCTGTGCATTTCGCTCATTGCACACAGTATTTCCATTAGTGGCACACTTACCACAACTGGAATTAAATGTTGAAAGAAACTTTCATCAGGATCACTTCCTTAACAGAAAGGGCATCTGCCATGAACTGTCAAATCTTACTTGTGAGGCAGAAGAAAGACAAGGACATCTGATATCAATATTGGGGTTTTACATTTTTCTGAAATGTCTTTTAAATATGAAAAGAAAAAGAAATAAGAGCTATAAAGAATGGAAATTAGACAACATTATCATTAACTAACAGGAAGTTGCCCTCAGAAAGTAAACTTAACCACACACATGATTTAGTTATAAGAACACTTCATGCACAGCACTATTCATAATGAGGGGAAATGAGAAATAATCTACATCACAAAAAGTAGGCAAATAGTAAAATGAATCATGATATATTTTTACGGCACAATATTATGATGTCATAAAATTCAAAGTTTTGAGGTACATATAATGACAAAAGAGTATATGATTACGAGTTTACATATTTGTTGTTAGGCACCATCAAGTTGGTTCTGACTCGTAGCGACCCTATGTACAACAGAACGGAACACGGCTCGGTCCTGTGCCATCCTCACAATCTTTGCTATGCTTGAGGCCATTGTTGCAGCCACTGTGTCAATCCTTCTCAGTGAGGGTTTTCCTCTCTTTTGCTGACCATCTACTTTATCAAGCATGATGTCCTTCTCCAGGGACTGGTCCCTCCTGATAACATGTCCAAAGTATATGAGACAAAGTCTCTCAATTCTTGCATCTAAGGAGCATTCTTACTGTACTTCTTCCAAGACAGATTTGTTCTTCTAGCAGTCCATGGTATATTCAATACTTCTTGCCAACACCATAATTCTAAGGCATCAGTTCTTTTTCGGTCTTCATTTTTCATTGTCCAGCTTTCATATGCATATGAGGCAACTGAAAACACCATGGCTTGAGTCAGGTCCAACTTAGTCCTTAAAGTGACATCTTCACTTTTTAACACTTTCAAGAGGTCTTTTGCAGCAGATTTACCCAATGCAATACTTCTTTGATTTCTTGACTGCTGCTTCCATGGGTACTGATTGTGGATCCAAGTAAAATGAAATCCTTGACAATTTCAATATTTTCTCCATTAATCAAAACGTTGCTTATTGGTCCAGTTGTGAGGATCTTTGTTTTATGCTGAGGTATAATCCATACTGAAGGCTGTGGTCTTAGATCTTCGTCAAAGTGCTTCAAGTCCTTTTCACTTTCAGCAAGCAAGGCTGTGTCATCTGCATAACGCAGGCTGTTAATGAGTCTTCCTCCAATCCTGAGGCTTTGTTCTTCTTTATATACTCCAGCTTCTCGGATTAATTACTCAGCATACAGGCTGAATAAATATGGTGAAAGGATACAACCCTGATGCACACCTTTTCTGACTTTAAACCACGCAGTATTCCCTTGTTCTGTTTGAATGACTACCTCTTGGTCTATGTACAGGTTCCTCGTGGGCACAATTAAGTGTTCTGGAATTCCCATTCTTCATAATATTCGCCATAATTTGTTATGATCCACACAGCCAAATGCCTTTGCATAATCAACAAAACACAGGTAAACATCTTTCTGATATTCTCTGCCTTCAGCCAGGATCCATATGACATTAGCAATGATATCCCTTTTTCCATGTCCTATTCTGAATCTACCCTGAATTTCTGGCAGTTCCCTGTCTATACACTGCTGCAACTGCTTTTGAATGATATTCAGCAAAATTTTACTTGTGTGTGATATTAATGATATTGTTCAATAATTTCTATACTCTATTTGATCACCATTCTTTGGAACAGGCATAAATATGGATCTCTTCTGGTCACTTGGCCAGGTAGCTGTCTTCCATATTTCTTAGCATAGACAAGTGACCACTTCCAGTGCTGTATCCATTTGTTGAAACATCTCAATTGGTATTCTGACTTTGCATATATATGTATATATACTCAGCTAAAGACTTTTAAATGCCAAACTATGGACATAAAGGTGATTTTTACATTATTCCTTAACATTTTCAGTATTTTCTAAATTCTTTAAATTATAATTGTACTTCTTTTACAATATAAAATAGTTACAAAATCTAATCTCACAAAAAGATTAGACAGATTAAAGCCACAAAGAAATACCCTCTAGAATTGTTGAAATTAAAAAGACTGACAATATCAAATGTTGAAAAGGATTTGGAGCAACTAGAATTTCCATATATTGTTAATAGAAATATAAGATGGGATTTTAAAATGCTACAACCACTTTAGAATGGTTTGATGGCTTTACATAAAGTTAAACATATATCTGCCCTGTGACCAAGCAATTCCGTTGTTGTTGTTGCTGTTAGGTGCTGTTGAGTTGGTTCTAGCCCATAAAGAAACACTGCCTAGTCCTGCGCTGTCTTCACAATCTTTGTTATGCTTGAGCCCATTGTTACAACCGCTGTGTCAATCCATCTCATTGAGGATCTTCCTATTTTTCACTGTCCCTCTACTTTACCAAGCATGACATCCTTCTCCAGAGACTGGTCCCCTTGAAAACATGTTCAAAGTACGTGAGATGAAGTCTTGCCATTCTTGCTTCTAAGGAATTCTCTGGCTATGCTTCTTCCAAGACAGATTTGTTAGTTCTTGTAGCAGCAATTTTGCTACAATTCTACTACAACTGTAGTAGCATTTCTACTCCTAGGGATTTATCCAAAAGAAATGAAAACATTTGATCACAAAAAAAAAAAAAAAACTTGCACAAAAATGTTTGTAGCAACTTTATTTATAATAGCCAAAAAGGGAAATAACCCAAATAGCCACCCAATAGGAAAATGGATAAGCAAATTATGTAATATTCATAATTTGCTTATGAATAAAACATAAAAGGGGAAAATACTGATACACATGGCATAGATGAATCTGAAGAGCTATGTACTAACAAAGCCAGACATAAAAAAAGAACATACTGTATGATTACATTTATATGAAGTTCTAGAGCTGGCAAAATTAATCTATGGTGCTAGAGATCTGAATAGTGGTTATCTCTAGCTTTTTTTTTTTTTTTTTTCTAGTTATAGGCAGAGGGAGGTATGGGGATTGATTGGAAAGGGGCGTGAGGGAACTTTCTGGGGTAATGGAAATGTTCTACGTCTTGATAGAGGTGTAGCTTACATGGGTGTATATAACTATAGCTTTCTAGTCAAGCTTACTGCACTGTACACTTAAGCCCAATGCCTATCATTCTATGTAAATTTTACCTGCATAAAAAAAGAAATAATGAGAAAGGATGTGAAACTTACACTAAGGTGTTTAAAGACAAAAATCAATAGATCTTTTATTACTCCTCAAATCTCATGATGTTGGTGCCACTAGTTTACAAAACTTACTATGCAAGGGGGTAAACAAACAGCAACAACAACACACACACACAAAAAACCATATTACATAATTTTCTACAATTTGTACCTTCAATTTGCATATCTGATTAGCCCACATTTAAGCTAATGACATTTCCATACTTCCTCTTCACTTGTATCTATTTGATCACTTTCCAAAGATAGAAGTAAGCCCTGCAAGAAGGGCAGTAAATAATCTTGAGAAAAAGCTCCTAGTTCTGTACCCACACTCCATGAAAAACTAGGAACGCCACATACAGGGTGGAAATGGAATGCACAACATTTGCAGGCTTTATGTCCTGAATTTGCATACTGGCTTTGCCACTTACTGGCTCTTTGTTTCTGGGAAAACCTTATTACATTACTATTAATTTTATTTCATTTTAAAAGCTATCAAAAATTCAACTTAGATCCAATTCCTCAAGAATACACCGTAAATAATAAAATGCACCATAATGACATAAAACATCTATGCATGCTTGCTTCTCCCTGTACATAAGAAAGTACCTTGAAATAGTATCTAGATAGCTATTGTTAAATTCTGATCTGCCCTCCTTAAAAAAAAAAAGTATGAACAATTTTGCCATTCAGTAAGCTCTTAAATTCAGTTTTGATATGAGTGAGTTTTTACCAATATATTTTGACTGTCTGCCTAAATTCGAAATGGCATTATTTTATGATCTTTCAGCTTGTAAGTCACTCTTTTTTCTGGCCTAAGCTAATGCCTTTTATCAAAAAGGGCACCAGAAAAACAAATAAAGTAACAAAAATTACATTTGCTGTTATTAAAACTGATGGAAGACTTTGTTGGATTAATCTTCCCTGTTCTACCTAATAATTTAAAATAACACTACAAATACAAAACAGTTGGGGATTTGTCTTATGGTTGACATAGAAAAAAAATGTTGTACCCATTTGTTGTTGAACATTGAGATCAATTCATTTCAGAATCAGTTTATATTGCCTAGTTGTTTACAACTGGTTTTGGCAGAAACATTTTTATAGTAACTCAATATAACAACCAAATAGGCTAGAACTCTATTTGAACATGTTAATTATGAAATAATTAAATAGAATGTTTCTGGTTTATTTAATTAAAATGACCGTAATCACACATTCAGTCATTCATGTGAATGGATAAATGTTAGATAAAATAAAAGAAGATCTGAAATAGATGCATATGTACAGTCATGGATGAAGCACACTCTCAATAAAGTTAGTCATTAAAACAGAATGCATTCATTAACAATCAGTTAAAGAACTGACTTAATCAGCTTGAATTGAGTCACTCTCCTATTTTTCAATCACTGTTTTGGAAGGCATATGCCTGCAGTCTGAAAGCCATATGGTGAAGGCTAATCTCAAAGACCTGCAAAATTTACAAAGATTTTGTGACATCCTGATTCATCCAAAACCAAAACCCATTGCCTCTGAGTTGATTCCAACTCATAGCGACCCTGTAGAACAGAGTAGAACTGTCCCATTGGATTTCCAAGGAGTGGCTGGTGGATTCTAACTGTTGACCTTTTGGTTAGCAGCCGAGCTCTTAACCACAGGGGCTCCTCCTGACTCAGAGAGCTGTATATAGGACTGCATAGATTTCCACCAGTGGCTATCTAGGGTATTATACCAGGCTCTATTAACCCCGTACAGCCCAATGTCCTCCCTCAAACACCGCAGTGTGTTAATTAAAAGATTAATGAGTTTGACTTGTATTTTTGAGTTGATATAGTACAGTTATCTAAATGAGGGGTAACGGATGTTTCAACAGGGGCACAATTTCAGTGCTTTCCATAGGTGCCATTTTCAAGAGATACACAGCTGTTCACACCGGGTTAATAGTAACTGCTTAAGTAGTGCCCACACGGTATAATACCTTCCATATCCTAGTTAAACGCCTCTGACTAGTTCTCTTGACACCAGCGGAATAAGTTAGAGCAAATGGACGTGAAAGTAATCTGATTACAGTAAATCTCCAGGTTATAAATGTTTGATTTATGGACAACTCATACTTGTCCTTTAATGTTATGTAAATTTGCCTTCACTTTGAAACAACTGAACCAACCCCTACTTGCAACAAATTCTTCAACACAATCACCTTCATGGGCTGCATGTGTAGCTTTTAAATCATTGACATGGCTTTGAGCATTTTCTGCAGCGCTTCGAACTGGTTTGTTCCAATTCGAACCCTTGCTGAGAATTTGTATTTCCACCCCAGATATAGTGAATCAGAATCTCTGTAGTTTAACATGATCCCAAAGTGATTTTTACGTATAACTTCCTGGGAACTTGTTAGAAATGCACCTTTTCAGCAGGGGTTCAAAACAGAGCGAATAGGTCTGAAGCCCTGCATTTCTTCCAGTAACCAAAATCCATTAACATCGAGTTGATTACGACTCATAGCGACCCTATAAAGAAAGGCCAAATAAGAACTGTATGCACCTGTTCCAACTTACCTACAAAGTCAACTTCAAGACACAGGAACAGATCTCCTTTCTAACTCGGAGACTGCCTGTACCTTTTCTTTCTGAATCTTAAAATACAGACGCTTCGGGTGAGTCAAGCTTTGGATAAAGACTTAGAACAAGGGTCTGCTTATCTGAAACTTTTCTCAGCAATACGCAGTAGGATTTTGCTTCTCCCTACTCTTTTCCTGGGCTACCTCTAATCCCCATATTATCATTTATCACCCCCATCTTGGTAACAGAAACCCTGGTGACATACTGGTTAAGCACTACGGCTGCTAACCAAAGGATCGGCAGTTCGAATCCGCCAGGCGCTTCTTGGAAACTCTACAGGGCAGTTCTACTCTGTCCTATAGGGTCGCTATGACTCGGAATTGACTCGACGGCACTGGGATTTTTTTTTTTTTTTTTTGGATCTTGGTAACTTATATCTGTCTGTGGGTCTGACCTGTCTTCTGAGCACCAGTCTTGACTTCTTCAATTAGAGATTCATGAATGACAACCTCAACACGTGTAAAACCAAACTCATCTTTGTCCATTCCAAACTTGTATCTTCTAAATACCCTCTTTTGGTTAATGGTTTTACAATTTAAGAAGAAAATCAAATTAGAAACTTGAGAGCCATCCTAGCCATCTTTGGACAGCAAAGAAAAAATTAACTTTGGAGAATAGAATCAAGTAGTGGTATTATTTCCCACTTTTAAAAAAATTCTTTTATTCATTCCTTCATCCAACACACCCACACACACACATATACACACAGTTCTGCTTTCACGGAGTTTTCAGGGTTTTTTTTGGAAAGAGGTAGTTTCTCTAAAACTGTGGGTCTCAAATGGGAGCAATATCCCCTGGGGATATATGGCAATGTCTGGAGATATTTTTAATTGTCTTGACTTGTATGTGTGTGTGAGGGGGGTTTACTGGCATCTAGTGGGAGAGGCCAAGAATGTTACTTACAATGCACAGGACAGCTCTCCACAATGAATAAACATCTAGTCCAAAATGTTAGCAGTGCAGAGGATGGGGGACCTCACTCTAAGGGAAAGACCCGAGAACTGCAACAGGATATAGAAATCTGGCCAGGACCAAGGGGTTGAGAGAGGCTTTATTAAGAGTGATGGATGAACTGAGATCTGAAAGATATGAAAGATAAAAAGGAGTCGACTAGGTAGGTTGGTGATACAGAGAGAAAAGTGATAGTGCCAGATAAAGGGACTAGCACATCTTAAGTCCCTACAGTGCATGTCTCAGCAAGTGAAAGGCAGCCATGTCTAGAGTACAAAAAGGAGAAAGAGAGAAATCAATGCTGAAGTTGTAAAGATGGCCAGTGCCAACCATGCTCGTACTTATATGTATGGTCTAGGATTTTGGTCTCTCTCCTATAGCAGTGAAAAACTACTAAACAATTTTTGAGGGAAGGTCTGCTTTTAAAATGATGAAAATTTAGAAAAGAGCTCTTTGACTACTGGGTGGAGAAGATACTGAAGGAGAACTTGGATGAATGCAGGAAGATACTATAATATCCCAGATAGGAGATGATGGTGTTCTTGAACTAGGATGGTGGCAGTGCAGATGGAGAGAAGTACCCTCAATTTGAGGGTTCAAAGCTGACAGGAAGTTGTGATGGACTGCATATAGGGAATGAGGGAAAGAAAAGCATCAAAGATGATGCCATGATTCTAATTTACTCTCTGATGGATGCTGATGGAATTCCTGAGACAGGAAAAAGTGAAAGAGCATTTGGTTTGTCAGAGAAAGATCAAGAATTTGGTTTTAAACATACTGAAGATGATGTATTGACATTCCAGCAGAGATATCAATTATGTAGTCGGGACTGCGGGCCTGGCATGCAGAGGAAATGTCTGAGATAGCCGAGGGAGAGAAAATAGGTGAAGAGAAAGTCTAGGGTTTAATTTAACTGCAGCTGCCTCTATGATTTATTTATCTGTGATTCTCATCTGCTGTCTGTTTTTGTTACATCTGTCTATGTAATCATGTCTTTTAGCTTATTTCCCATATTTATCTCACTGGTGAGCCACCAGTGTTTGCCTTCTGCATTGTTGGTTCATTTGTTGTTATGCCTAACTGCTCATTTACTTTCAGGCAAGCATTCCTCTGTTTGCTTATTTGTGTCAAAGAGAAAAAAAGAAAAGAAAAAACACCCTAAAACTTCAGGTTTTCACAGCTTGTATTATCTCAGTCAATTTAAAGCTGCTAACACCCAAAGAGTAGTTTAATCAAGGGGCTTCCTCCATATTTGATTTTCTTCAGAATCATGTTCCTTTAGTATCATGTTTATGTTTGTGCCCTCTCTAAACTCACAGGCATTTTAAAATAACTTTTCCTTTTTGTTATTTCATAGTCTGGGATAAACAACTCAGGAATTTATTTTCACTAAGTGAATCCTGAACAATTCAAATAGCCCCTTCTCTCTCCATTCACACTCCTTTGTCTCTGAAATTCACTGCCCTCAAGGAACACATCTTCTCTTGGTTTTATTTCAGGGCTTTTAATGGGTTCTTCCTGGTTCAATCATGACCAAGGAAGCGACACTGGAACAGACTCAAATTCTTTAAATTTGGGTGAACCGGAACCATAATCAGAACTGGAAAAATTACAAGTCAAAGCTCTGCTAGAAACTTAATCTCCCTCTTACAAAACGAGGGTAGTGTATGCTTTGCATAGCAACTGAATCTCTTGCCCAGATTTTGGGCGTTAGGAAACAGAGATGCCTGGCTCAAAGATGGCGGCCGACTGAACTGCTTTGAATGTGTGTCCTTCTCCTTACTCCTGGCAATAATCCAAACTTATACATCAAGCTCCTGAAAGAGCTTACTACACCTCTTCGGAGCCTCCTGTTCCATGGCTTCAACCTATAACTTTTTCCATTCTAGTTATGGTTCTGGATCACCCAAACTTAAAAAATTTGGATCTGTTTCAGTTTTACTTCATTGGCCACGACTGAATAGGTTCAAAATGGTTTGAAGCCCTGATTTACTTCTCCTTAGCTTAGAAAAGCCAAAAAATAGACTAACTTCTATACAGTTTAGTATCTATGTGATTGTGTCAAGCACAAGCTAGGAGAGAAAAGTCTGTTATCTACTTCCCCAGATGAGAACAACCGTTTTTAGGTTTTACCTCCAGCCATAGAAAAGGATATAAAAGATAATTTTTGAGGTTATAAGTCAATGGTTAAGTCAATGGTTTCCAACCCTGGAGGTATATTAGAAAACTTATGAAGATTTTAAAATTATATACATACCTGGACCCTACTCCAAGAACTCTTACTCATAAGGTCAGAAGGGGGTCTGCTGATCCAAATGATAAAAGGCTGCACAGGGAATTCTGAAATTGTCTAATGGATTTAACTGACAACTACCTGACCCAAGCACAGGAGACTTCATTGGAAATAGTAGTCACCTATTAGTAGTAAATATCAATAAAAACCAAAACAAAACAAAACCAGTTGCTCTTGAACGGATTCCAACTCGTGGCAACTTCATGCACGTCAAAGCAGAACTGTGCTCCCTAAGGTTTTCAATGACTATGACCTTTTGGAAGTAAATTGCCAGACCTTTCTTCTGAGGCACATCTAGATTCAAACCATCAACCTTTCAATTAGTAGTGGAATGCTTAACCACGTAAATGTCTAAATAGGCCAACCAGGGCCTAGCACTCAAAAGGATGAGAATTATGGAATGAATTTCTAGGCAGAAAGGGCAAACTTCAAACTACAGAAGAAGAGCCAGAAGTAGGAAAACTGGTTACCTTGGCATTGCTAGCATGTGCTCTTCTAATTGCCAGTGGAACCAGATGTGTTGTTGTTCGTTGTTGTTGAGTCGATTCTGACTCATGGTAACCCCATGTATGCAGAGTATAACTGCTCTATAAGGTTTTCAAGGCTGTGAGCTTTCAGAAGCCTGTCTTCCAAGGCACCTCTGGAAGGGTTCAAACCATAAAACATTCAGTTAGTGACCAAGCACTTAGCCATTTGTGCTACCCAACTCCCTGAATCAGGTGGAGAGACACCTATAAATTGAACTGTGTAGCCACAGCAAAAGCAGCAGAACCACGGCTTTAGTGAAGCATCTGTGTATACTGAGTCAAGGGGGTAGAGTTGAGGAGGAAGAGAAAGTTTTAGGGATAAAGGAGTTCTGAAGCTCAAAGGCAGAGGTGAATAAACAGTAAATTTGTATAATAGCTCCCATAATAATATGTATTAAATTTCTACTGCCACAGGCCAATACAGGTTATGGCCTTTTGTATTTGCTTTAAGCTTCTCTGATATTATTATTCATCTTGCTTCCATATCTTCCACGTTTTTCATAAGGAGGCTAAATGTTTTAGTAATGAGACTATGAGCCCTATCTGTAATCTGTTTTAAATTCTAGTCATAGAGCTAAAAATTGACTGTGTTGCCGAAATGTCAAAAGTGATCCTATCCGAATATTATATTCTGAAATAAAAAAACAATACCCCTAAACAGCCCTCAGCAGTATTATAAAACCATCGTTATTTAAGTTTACTAATATTTTATGGGGAAATGATAAAAATAAGCTAGAAAGTCAAGAGAATGGGTAAAAAACCTATTTCCTCAAAAACCCTGTACTTTTCTAGGATTTGATAAGAACTTGTCACTTTGCTAATTAGCATGGTAAAGATAATTTATCTCAGAGACTGTGCAAAGCTAAAAAAAGAAGAGAAAAAAAGGTCAGTGAGAATCCTGCTCTTCTTAAACTTTCTCATGTCAACTAGGTCATCTTCCAAAGGAAAGAAGTGCCTCACTGCCAGATATATTTTTTTATGGTATTATGGGGTGCTATTATTGATAATTGAAATGGAAATAATCGAAATGGAAACCCATACTCTGTTGCTACAAACATCAGCAAGCAGCCAATTAATGTAGGAGTTGTTTGCAAGATTTTGTTTTCTCTCTTTCTGAAAAGAAAATGGCTCAAGGCATGGTCAGTAGTGTCTTTTCTTATTAGTTCAATCAAATAAATAAAAAAAAACAAACCCGTTGCAGTTGAGTCAATTCCAACTCATAGCGACCCTATAGGCCAGAGTAGAACTGCCCCATCGTGTTTCCAAGGAGAGGCTGGTGGATTCAAACTGCTGACCTTTTGGTTGGCAGCCATAGCTCTTAACCACTTTACCACCAGGGCTCCAGCTCAATCAAATATATGAGACCAAATGGGCAGCTCCTGTCTAAAAGCAGGACAAGAAGGCAGGAAAGGACAGGAATTGGGTGAATGGACACAGGGAATCTGGGGTTGAAAGGGAGACCGTGCTGTCACAATAAGTATATAAATTTTTGAATGAGAAATTAACTTGAACTGTAAACTCTCACCTAAAGCACAAAAAAACGAAACAAAAAGCAGAGTTGGGCTGGGCCTGAAAATAGTGGCCCAGGCTCACGTGATCAGCCAGCATTCAGCCCACTTCTCTTCTCTGATCTGTGGTTCAGGCAGACACGAGGAGTAATCTGGGGGAAGAGTTCGGATTCAACACTGAAGTAAAACCCCAGAGAAACCCATCACTTTGAAATATTACAAACAAGGAAACCTACCAAGAACAGGTTCACCTTTTGACTTCAGGAAGCCTGGTTATATATTTATAGGTGTGTAGGGGAGAGCATTATTGATGTGGGAGAGAAAGATAGACAGAGCCATGGTTTCATGACAGCTCATCTCTAAAAATCTCCAACAGAAAGAAAAAGTGTAAAACTCATTATCAGTGTTGCTCTTCCTGTTGCCTTAGAGCCCTGTCATTTTAACTGAGTGAGCAGAGAATGCCAAAGGACAAAAACTACTATAGACAGAAACACAAGGAAAAGAGGTGGTATAAATGAGCTCTAGTTTGAGAAACACTGATATAAGACATTAGTGAGAGGCCTCAAAATACACAGGAGACACAGCACATTCCAGCTGAGCAAGGTCCACTCTCCAAAGTACTGACAAAGATAAATTCAATACAAATTAGCAATGGCTCCAGAGCTCAGGACCCAAATGAAATTCTGTTTTAGTAAAGTAAAAACTTCAATAAAACTTAAAATTATGATCCAGGACAGCTAAGTCACACTTACCCAGGCCAGCAGTAATAGTTAAGGCTAAGACTATCAGTAGCTATGGAAAGAGTTTAATGAATATTTGGGAGGCTGTTATTCCTTGTTTTAGCAGTCAGGAGACTTTTAAAATACATTTTCGTTATATACACGAGAGAGAGATTTATATCAAGGAAATGGCTCACATGGTTGTAGAGGCTGGAAAGTCCCAAGTCTGTGGGTCAGGCTGCAGGCTTCTCCTGACTCATGTAGCTGCAGGGGCTGGTGAATCCAAGATTGGCAGGTCAGAAGCAGACTGCTGACTCTCAAGCTGTGGAGGTGGATGAATCCCAAGATCAGCAGGTAAGCTGCTAGCTCAAATCCCAAGAACCAAGGTCAGATGAACAGGAGCCAGCTGTAGGATCCAGAGCGAGCAAAAGACTGCAAGCTTTGCCAGAAAATTCACATATATTGGATGCAAGTCATACACCCCAGCAAACTCCCTTTCAACTGATTGGCTGTTCACAGCAGATCTCATCGTGGAGGTGATTATACCACATTTCACTATGGAGGTGATTACATCGTTACATAGCTGCCAAACTACATCATAACTGCCAAACCACTGAGAATCATGGCCCAGCCTAGTTGACATAGAACATTGACTATCACAGATTTTGTTTCTTTTTCCTCCCTCCCTATCTCCCTCTTTCCCTCCTTCCTTCCTTTTTTTTTTTTTTCTTCTCAACCCCAAACAAACTTGAGGGCGTAACAGATTTGTGGTAGGTTTATAATTAGGGAAATTACTACCTTAAAAAAATCCAAGACGATAAGTTAGAACCAGGCAATGCACTTGGGCTACTAGCAGCTATGTTTAAGAGACAGATTAATGCCTCACTGTTGGCTGCCTTGTTCAACCACCCTGTCCATGGAACGTGTGTTGAAATTCAAAGTTCAGGGCCTGAGGGTCCCAGTAGGCCACAAAGCGAACAGTAGGTCAAGAAACTAGTAGGTGCTCCAAATTGGAAACTATCTTTGTAGCTGACAGAAGTGACTCCATGGTAGATTTAAAGGACGCCAAGAAGGCCTTCTATCTGAAAGGTATCCTGGCATTCTGTCCTAAATGTGAAACTCAAGCATTGTACATTCATTCATTTGACTTTGAGTATTTAAGAGTTCCTTATGAAAAGATTTTGAGTATTTAAGAGTTCCTTATGAAAAGACAAATACCCCTGGAATATACAGCACCGATGAGTAAGATCCTTAGAGATCAGGATGGAAACAGGACCAGGCAGATGGGGCATTTCAAGGGACAGCAAACTTTTTCCATAAAGGGTGAGATGGTAAATAGTTCAGGGTTTGTAGACCATACAGTAACCATTGCAAATACTCAATTCTGCAGTTTCAGTGAGAAGCAGCCGCAGGTAATACATAGATAAACAAGAGTGGCTGTGTCTGAATAATGCTTTATTTATGGACACTGAAATTTGAATTTCATATAATTTCCACATACATGAAATGTTATTATTCTTTTGATTTTTTTCAAAACAGGAAGCAGGCTGTAGTTTGCTGTGCCATCGTTGCAGCCACTGTGTCAATCGATCTCATTGATAGTCTTCCTGTTTTGCACTGACCGTCTACTTTAGCAAGCATGATGTCCTTCTCCAGGGACTGATCCCTCCTGATAACATGTTCAAAGTACGTGAGACAAAGCCTCACCATACTTGCTTTTAAGGAGCATTTTGGATGTGCTTCTTCCAAGACAGATTTGTTCATTCTTCTGGCAGCTCATGGTATATTCAATATTCTTCATCAAGACCATAATTTAAAGGTATCAGTTCTTCTTTGGTCTTCCTTATTCATTCTCCAGCTTTCTCATGCATGTGAGGCAATCTAAAATACCATGGCTTGCGTCAGGAGCACCTTAGTCCTTAAAGTGACACCTTTGCTTTTCAACTCTTTGAAGAAGACTTTTGCAGCAGATTTGCCCAATGCAATACTTTGTTTGATTTCTTGATTGCTGCTTTTATGGTCATTGACTATGGATCCAAGTAAAATGAAATCCTTGACAACTTCCATCTTTTCTCCATTTATCATGATGTTACCTATTGGTCCAATAGTGAAGACTTTTGTTTTCTTTATGTTGAGGTGTGATCCATACGGAAGGCTATAGTTTTGATATTCTTCAGTAAATGCTTCAAGTCCTCTTTGCTTTCAGCAAGCAAGGTTGTGTCATCTGCATATCTCAGGTTGTTAATGAGTCTTCCTTCAATTCTGATGCCCTGTTCTTCCTCATCTAGTACAGCTTCATGGATTATTTGCTTAGCATACAGATTGAATAAGTATAGTGAAAGGATACAACACTTACATACATCTTTCCTGATTTTATACCACACAGCATCCCCTTGTTCTGTTTGAATGACTGCCTCTTGGTCCATGTGTGGTTCCTCATGAGCACAATTAAGTGTTCTGGAATTCCCATTCTTCACAATGTTATCCATAATTTGTTATGGTCCAACAGTCGAATGACTTTGCATAGTCAATAAAACACAGGTAAACATTTTTCTGGTGTTCTCTCCTTTAAGCCAAGACCCATCTGACATCAGCAGTAATACCCCTCATTCCACATCCTCTTCAGAATCTGGCTTGAATAAAACTTAAAATATAAATCTCTCTGTCTTCAGTTTTATCTAGAATGGATTTAACGATAACTATATCCTTTTATCCTGAACTCCTGTGATAGGATTGACTCACAATGCCACACAACTATAATACTCTCACTAAAATCTTACAAAATAGGCTCCTTTCATTTAATTTGGAGAACGTTCTTCATTTAATTATGAGTAACAGTGGTTTTCATTGTGACCTCCGGAATATCTTTGGGGATCAATTTCTCCCTTTGTAACTGAAGATGCTAATTACTGTTATTTCTTTCCCTCCTGAGGATTTCTCTAAGATTAATTAATGGTTACACATATTAATACTGTAAATGTGCTGAGAAATTTGGAGAATGAACATCTTGTAAACCCACTTCAAATGGACCTAAAGCAAAACGTCACTTGCAAACAATTCTCAGTTCCTTAGAAGATAACCTTTCAGTTAACACAGCTGCCTATGCTAAACTTTGAATCTTTTCAACTTTGTCTTTTCTTCCTTTCAAAACAGCTTCAAAGAAACATCTGTGGTTTCCAACTTGACCTGGGCTGTCAACAATCCCTTTAGTTCACTTGGACGCTTCCTCTCCCTTTGCCCGCAGTGGCTACACAAAACCCTCAACTATCTTCTCAAGTTTCTACCCCATACTACTCAAGACTACTCAGCAAATGAACTTATTTCAAATCTCAGCCAGAAAAATCAAGCTAGACTTTCTTCAACTTTGTTGAGTCAACCCCAAATTATTTACATCTGCCTTACCACATCATATTTTCTAGATCTAGTATCAGATAAAATTCAGATCTTCTGTCTAAAGTGAGAATCTCTACCTGTACTCTGGATCCTATTCCTTTCTCTTGTTCCATATGCTATTCCATGCTTCTCCCTTATTTTCAACCACTTCTTCTCCCTTTCTCTAACAGTTTATAAACATATTCCCATCCTTAAAAATAAACACAACTCCCTCAACCCTGACCATTTGGTTATGACTTCTACTTAACTTAGAACCCATCTTCTTGAAAGAATACTGTATACTTACATTCTCTACTTTCCCATCTCCAGTCCTCCTCTCAGCCCACTGTAATGTATCACTGCTCAGAAAATGCTCAGGCAAGGTTTCAATAACATGATAATGACCAAATCCAATAGACTCAATTCCATGTGAAATTTACTGCAGGTGGCACTAGCGAGTGATCTAATTTTATAATTTTCCCATAGTAATAGACAATCATTCTTGTACTATTAAATGTAATTCCAGTCAAAGTCCCAACAGGATTTTGCACTGAATTTGATAAGCTTTCCTCAAATTTTATATGAAAGAGTAAAGACTAAAATTATCCGAGAGATTTTGAAGATTAAGACGAGCAGTTACGAAACACTTAAATCCCAGTAAGTTATAATAATTAAAAGAGTGTGGCATGAGTACAACAATAGACTATTTGAGGCCTCATTTTTCTTGTTTGCTCTGTATCATTTGCTACTGTTACCAGTTCTCTCTGTTTTGAATCTCTCCTTTGTTTCTGTAAAACTTCCCTATTGTGGTTTGCTCATGCCTCTTACTCCTCTGTCGTCTTTGTTTTTTTCTTCTATCTATTCCAAAGATTGTTTCAAATGCTACCACAATCTAGCCAACTCTCCATTTCTCTGCTCCCTTCCTAACCAAGATTCTTGGAAGTTTTGGTAGCACATGTTTTCTCTATTTCCTCCTCCATTATAGAAAAGCGCACTGCTAAATTTGCCAACGATCTCTGTGTTATCAAACTCATTGCATACTTTTCTGCCCTCATTTTACTCTAACAATCAGCAGTATTCTCCACAGTTGGTCATTCTTCCTTTTCTTTAAATACTGTCCTCTCTTAGATCCTATAATATGACACTTATCTGGCTTCCTTCTACTGTCTTTGGCCATTCCCCAATTCTTCAAAGGGTTTTCACCTTCTGCTTTACTTCTTTCTATATGTTTAGGAGCCAGTCCTGGGCCTTCTCCTCTTTTTCCTCTTTCTGCATTTTCTGCCTCGGTGATCTCATTTACTCTTACACTTTTAAATTCCCATGTTTTAATGCTCATGAGCCTTAATTTATATCTCTAGCCCAAACTCCTCCATTCAGCTTTAGGGTCACATATCTAATGGTCCACTTGACATCTCCATTTTTATTTCCCAGAGGTAGCTTAAGTATTAGGGTTGTCAGATAAAATACAGGACACCTAGTTAAACCTGAATTTCAGATAAACAATGAATAATCGTTTAGATAGTTTCATGCAATATTTGGAATATACTTATACAAGTGAATTTCCACACTCAAAAGAATGAAGTTGGACAAATATTTTATACTATATATAAAAATTAATTCAAAATGGATCAGTAACATAAATACAAGAACTAAAACTATGAAATTCTTAGAATGAAACATAAGGGTGAAGCTTCAGGACCTTATTTTTGACAATGGATTCTCAGATATGACACAAAAACATGAGCAACAAAAATAAAAATAAATTAAATATCATTAAAATTAAAAAATTTTGTGGATCAAAAGAATTTATCAACAAGGTGAAGAAACAATGTACAGAATGGGAGAAATATTCTGTAACCAAACATCTGTTAAGGGTTTAATATCCAGAATATATAAAGAACTCCTACAACTCAACAACAAAAAGATGTACAACACAATCAAGACATGGGCAGAGAACTTGAATAGACAGTTCTCCAAAGAAGATATACAAATGACCAACTAGTACATGAAAAGATGCTCAGCATCATTAATCATTAGGGACATGCAAACTAAAGCCATAATAAGATTCCACTTTACATCAACTAGGATGATTATTATCAGAAAAATGCAAAATGTAACAAGTGTTGGAGAGGATGTCAGCAGCCAAGTGCTTTAACCACTGCACCACCAGTTGTTGTTGTTAGGTGCCATTGAGTCAGTTCTGACTCATAGTAACCCTGTGTACAACAAATAAAACACTGCCCAATCCTGCACCATCCTCACAATTGTTGCTATGCTTGAGCCCATTGTTGGAGCCACTGTGTCAATCCATCTCGTTCAGGGTCTTTCTCTTTTTCTATGACCCTTTACTTTAACAAGTATGATGTCCTTCTCCAGGGACTGATCTCTTTCGATAACATGTCCAAAGTATGTGAGACTTAGTCTTGCCATCCTTGTGTCTAAGGAGCACTCTGCTTGTACTTCTTCCAAGACAGATTTGTTCATTCTTTTGGCAGTCCATGGTATACTCAATATTCTTCACCAACACTACAACTCAAAGACATCAATTCTTCTATCTTCCTTATTCATTGTCCAACTTTCTCATGCATATAAGGCAATTGAAAACACCACAGCTTGGATCAGGCACACCTTAGTCCTCAAGGTGACATCTTTGCTTTTTTAACACTTTAAAGAGATCTCTTGCAGCCAATTTT
Organism: Loxodonta africana; assembly: GCF_030014295.1. Lineage (NCBI taxonomy): Eukaryota > Metazoa > Chordata > Mammalia > Proboscidea > Elephantidae > Loxodonta > Loxodonta africana. Next base: position 167,269,305 of record NC_087345.1, on the reverse strand, counting down.
CCCAATACAATGAGTCTTTTGATTTCTTGACTGCTGCTTCCATGGGTGTTGATTGCGGATCCAAGTAAAACGAAATCCTTGACAACCTCAATCTTTTCTCCATTTATCATGATGTTGCGTATTGGTCCAGTTGTGAGGATTTTTGTTTTCTTTATGTTGAGGTGTAATCCATTCTGAAGGCTGTGATCTTTGATCTTCATCAGTAAGTGCTGCAAGTCCTCTTCACTTTCAGCAAGCAAGGTTGTGTCATCTGCATAATGCAGGTTGTTCATGAGTCTTCCTCCAATCCTGATGCCCTGTTCTTCTTCATACAGTCCAGCTTTTCAGATTATTTGCTCAGCACACAGACTGAATAAGTATGGTGAAAGGATACAACACTGACGCACACCTTTCCTGACTTTAAACCATGCAGTATTCCCTTGTTCTGTTTGATCCATGTACAGATTCCTCATGAGCACAATTAAGTGTTCTGGAATTCCCATTCTCCACAATGTTATCCATAATTTGTTGTGATCCATGCAGTCAAATGCCTTAGCATAGTCAACAAAACACAGGTAAACATATTTCTGGTATTTTCTGCTCTCAGCCAGGATCCATCTGACATCAGCAATGACATCCCTGGTTCCATGTCCTCTTCTGAATCTGGCTTGAATTTCTGGCAGTTCCCTGTCGATGTACTGCTGCAGCCACTTTTAATGATCTTCAGCAAAAGCTTGTTTGTGTGTGATATTAATGATATTGTTTGATAATTTCTACATTTGGTTGGATCGCCTTGCATAGGAATAGGCATAAATATGGATATCTTCCAGTTGGTTAGCCAGGTAGCTGTCTTCCAAATTCCTTGGCATAGATGGGTTAGCACTTCCAGCACTGTATTCATTTGTTGAGACATCTCAACTAGTATTCCGTCAATTCCTGGAGCCTTGTTTTTTTGCCAATCCCTTTGGTGCAGCTTGGACTTCTTCCTTCAGTACCAGTGGTTTCTGATCATACGTTACCTCCTGAAATGGTTGAACTTTGACCAATTCTTTTTGGTATAGTGACTCTGTGTATTCTGTCCATCTTCTTTTGATGCTTCCTGTGTCATTTAATATTTTCCCTGTAAAATCCTTCTACCCACCAGGGCTCCTACACAAAATTTGGTGGTTCGAACCCACCAGCTGCTCTGTGGGAGAAAGATATGGCAGTCCACTTCCGTCAAGATTTACAGCCTTGGAAACCCTATGGGTCAGTTCTACTGTCTTTTTTTTTTTTTTTTTAAGAGGATGTAGAGAAATTGGAACCCTCATGCATTGCCCATGTGAATGTACAATGGCGCAGCTGCTGTGGAAAATAGCTTAGTGCTTCCTCAAAAAGTTAAACATAGAATTACAATATTGTTGTTATTGTTGTTAGATGCTATCTATAACACAGCAAATACACTCCAGGGACTGGGGGAGGATAAGTGGGAACTTATTGCTTAAGGGGTACTGAGTTTCTCTTTGGGGTGATGAGAAAGTTTTGTAAATGTAGAGTGCTGATGGCTATAAAACATGGTGAATATAATTAATGTCATTGAATTGTACACGTAAAAGTGATTAAAATGGCAAATTTTTATTATGTTTTACCGCAATTAAGAAAAGGACTTAAGGTAAAGTAAAGCTATTTCAGACAAAAAACAATGAATGGATGAATGACTTATGAAACTATTTCTATAATGCCAGACACATATATCTAATATCTTTAGCTAGCTTAACAATTTATCTCAACTGCCTATAGGATAAAGTTCAAAACACTTAGCCAGGGTTTTCAAGATCCATATTAAAATATTTGAATTTCCCTGAATGTGCTGTGTGCTCTTTAATATCTTTGCATGTATATTCTCTCTACCAAGACTGTCTTCATGCCTCTTATCAGCCTGACCAAAGAAAATCATTTTACAAGATTCTTTCAAGTGTCACTTCTTCTATGAAGTCTTCTCAGACTGCCCTATGTAGACTTGTTAGCTGCTGTCAAGTCAGCTTCAGACTCTAGGTTACCCCATGCACAGTACAAAACAGAATGAAACGCTGCTGGTCCTGGGCCATCCCCATGGTTTCAGATTGGACTGTTGTGATCCAAAGGGTTTTTGTTGACCGATTTTTGGAAGTAGCTCACCAGGCCTTTTTCTCCTCTGTCTTGTCTGGAAGTGCCACTGAAACCTGTTCAGCATCATAGCAACAAGCAGGCCTCCACTGATAGAAGGTCGGTGGCTGCATATGAGGTACACTGGCTGGGAATCCAACTCAGATCTCCTGCAGGGAAGGCGAGAATTCTACCACTGAACCACCAATGCCCTCGCTCTCATTTTTATGTTGCCATTATATTCTATATATACCCCTATTAACAGCTAACATTTATTGAATACTTTCTACATGTCATTAATTGTAATGTTTATAGGCATTTCACACATTTTTATCTTCACCACAACCTAGTTTGGAATTACTGTTATCCCGTTTTTATAGGGGAGGAATCTGAGATAAAGAGAGGTTGGTAACTTACACAAGGTTTAAGAGCTATTAAGTGAGATGCCAAGAGAGGTACCTAGATAGGTTGACTTTACGGCTTGTGACCTTAATTCCATACTGCCTGGTCAAGTGCTCAACACACTGTACTACAAATCTCTCTATATTTTATATTTCCTTTCCCCATTAGACTGTGAGCTTCTCATGAGTAAAAGGCAGGATCAAAATCATTTTTGTAAAACTAGCTAAATATTTTAAATGAATGGCTAATAAAGGCATTCATTTATAATTGTGCAAAGTTGCTTCTGATTTGAATGAGTTTTAAAAATGAAGATTCTAGGTTTTGGTCTCTCACAATATTTTTCAAATAACAATTCATTATATTAGTACATTAATTTTTTTAAAGCTAATTTTAGGGTATTTAATAGTATACTTAATGGCTTTATCATTCAAATAAGCATGTTATTGTTCTTAGCTGCCCTCAAGTCAGCCCCCAAATCATGGCGATCCCATGCACAATGGAATAAAATGCTACATACTCCTGCACCATCCCCATAATCCATCGGGCATCTGACCATTGTAATTCATAGGGTTTACACTGGCTGATTTTTGGAAGTAGATCTCCAGGCCTTTCTTCCCAAAAAGCATAGAGAGAGAGAGTAGTGCTATCATAAGTAAACAGAAATTCCTGGTAATGCAGCTTTGGCAAGTCATTCAGCATTTGATATCACTTAAGGTGCACGAAATATGTTATAATCACTTTATTTGTTCTTCATAACTCATAATTAATATTGCTGCCACCAGATGGAGTAAGAGGTTATTTAAATGGTATTTCTTAAGAAGCACAGAAATAGAGATTCCTTCAGCTAAAACTATTTTTCTCTACTCTCATGCCTCTTACCACCACCCTGACATTCATATACATTCACACACATACACACACACACTCTTAAACCATTACATATGAGTTACTCAAGCCATTAAAGCATGCCATTAAAATGCAAACATATACAGTAAGACAAATGAGTAAACATATAAAGCCATTAAACTGGTTCCATGGCAGAACTTTATTCCATTAACTAGTGGGCACCTAGCAGAAATGAAGCATAGGACATGTAGGTTTTAATGAGGCCGAAAAGAGAAGGGAAAAGGAAGAATTCAGGCAGGCCTAGAACTTGGATTACTAGAATGGAACCCAGGTGGTGGAGTCTATTTTTAAGAACAAATTGCATTGCAAATACATGACAGAGAGTATAGCACAGTAGTTAAGAGCTTACTTGCCATTGTTACATTTGCATTGCACTAATTACTCAAGGATATAAAGGATATATTTTATTGACTGATTACAAATTTCTAATCAATATTTTTTGCCCATTTTTGCTCATTTTTGTATTGAAGTGTTTGTTTTTCTTTTTCTTATTGATTCCTAAGAGATTTGTGTGTTTGTTTTTAGATTAAGGATGTTAATCCCTTAACTACCATATGTATTTAAAACTTTTTTCCCGTTTGCTATCTGCCTTTTAACTTTAATTGCTCAGACTTAGTTTCAAAGCTCACCCTTCACAGTTTGAAAGCCTAGTGACTAGAGAAAGTATGCATTCCTAGTTGTTGATAAAAGCAGCTTTAAGGGAAGGTAAACCTTCAGATGAGCCAAATAATCTCCACAGTAAAAACATTTTGTTTTTCAAACTCTGAATTTGAATTAGGGGACTAAACCCCACTCAGATCTCATAAGTTTCTTCTTTTTTTTTTTTTAATTGACAAGATACACGGGAAGTGCTGGCGTGGAGGACATATTTTTTAAGATCAAATTTCTTATGGCACTTTTATTAATATTTACCACATACGTTTGCCAGGAAAAAAGAGTAAAAAGGAATAAGAACTGAAATTTCAACTTTTATTTGAAATATAAAAAAAAAAAAAAAGATACTTACCTTTAAATATTTAGGGAAAAGCAACTTTAAAAATACATTTCAGGCTGTGTCAAGTTCAAAACACTTGAGAACTGGTTAGTAGATTGTGAAATATAATGATGATAACTCCCAGTAAATAGCATTTCATCGTCTATAAAATCAAGAACCAAACCTACTGCTGTCGAATCCATTCCAGCTCATAGCAGCCCCGTAGGACAGAGTAGAACTGCCCCATATGATTTCCAAGGCTGTAATCTTCACGCAAGCAGACTACAACCTTTTCCCACGGATGGACTGGTGGGTTCGGGTCGGTTCGAACTGCCGACCTTCTAGTTAGCAACCAAGCACTTTAACCACTGCAGCACCAGGGCTCCTCATCATCTATAGAAACTCTGAATTACGGTATAATTCTTTAAGAAGTGGCTTATCCCTAGACAAAACCTGTTTTGTCACAGAGGCCCCCTGAATATCCCATATGGTAGGTGATGCACCTGAAACTCTAAGGCAAGGAATTGCAAATATGTGACAGACATGTCATCAGTCCCCCTGCTAACACCTATGGCTGACAAAGTTAGCCAATAACAATAAACTTTCAGAATAAGTCCACTCGCTGCCTCAGAATCTTTCTTAACATAGTACTCCAAAAAACTAACTGGAAGTGGCAATTACGTGTTATATTCAGGCCCACTGATTAGGACGACCACTAAACCAAAGCCAAAAACCAAACTCATTGCTATCAAGTGGATTCTGATTCATAGGTGACCCTATAGGACAGAGTAGAACTGCCCCATAGAGCTGAATGACAACTAACCCTACTAAAAAGGGAGATTTACTTCAATGTTATTTGTGTTTTAAATAGGGAGTCATTAAAGGCTGAAAAGCTTTCAAGACAAAAGGTGTTAAGTGTTATCAGTCTGAGGATAGTGGTATTGAATTTCAGAACAGACATGGTCAGCGCACACACCCATGATCAAGCCCTGCCCTGTACTTAATTGTAATGCAGCTGGCCCTGTTGAGAATTTGTGTACCTTAAAGAAGATAATTTGGAAGTAAATTCAAAAAGTATGATTACATTTCTGCAGCCTTCAAGCCCAGCACTTCAGGCTTTTTTATACTTTAAGTTTAAATCTATTGGATGGAAAGAAAAGGTTATACAAATAATACCAGGGATCATGTTACAAAATCAAACATTGCATGGCAAATAATATAACTTTTATTTAGTTATTGTGTTCTTACTCTCTATAAGGACAAGTTGCAGAATTAAAAGTGGTGATACTTTCTCCTTGGTAACTCTTGGAATAGTCCAGAAACTCCTTTTAATGAGTTCTTGCCTATACCTATACAAATTAAATAAAAAATCCATCTCACACTGGCTGGTTTCATATGATTCCTATCTGTAGATTCCACACTCCCTGAACTGCCTAATCCTTTACTCAGACTTGATTTCAGAGCACATATATTGTTTGTTTTTCAAACTCTTGGATCTCCTAAGGGTGTTCTCTGGATCCAGTTATACTTATGTCCACAGTCCATTAACTATGGAATGACAGCCTCAGCAGTGCTAGCTAATCTTTCTAACAGTTAACACAACAAATGAAGAGTTTGAATTTTCCACATTCAAAGAATCACAGATCTTAGTGCTTGCATGTACTTTAGAAGTCAGCTGTTTTAAAAACAAAAGATAAATCATCTCTTATCTCCAGTCAAGGGAACCATTCAAACATAATACAAAAAAAAAAAAAAAAAATACAAGGAGACAGTAAATAAGAAAGTCTGGACACTCAACCCATACCTAATGCAACCTCCTAAAAGAGAAGCCCAGAAGAGATAGTATAAAAAATGACACACAAGTGATTTCCCAATCTCAGAAAAAAAAAGCTCAGTCTGAAATTTGAGAGTATGGATCATATTTTTTTACAGCCTCAATGAAAAGAGAATCACACCATACTGGTAAAAGTAAAAATATAAGTCTATAAGCATTCAGATGGAAAATCTTGTTCTATAAACGAAAAAATGTGGCCATCCTGGAAGTTTCCCACAGTGTTCAATTCTAGAAGACAAATAGAGCAACAAAAACAGAGCTTCAAAAGACAAAGACAGTAACTCCAAAATTCTGCCCCTAGCCAAGTTGTCAAATGAAAGCAACATTATGTATGTATGTTGTGAGGGGGAGGTCAGTGAGGGAAAACTCAGGTATAAGAACAAAACTATGCTTTTCTGAACAAATGACTGAAAGACAGATATTTCATAATGAGAAAAGATTAGCCAAAAGTCAGAATTCAAAAGTGAGGAAATGACAGTTGAAAAGGTCTTATAGTGAACAATTACATTCAGTGAACATATAGGGAAAAGTTTAAAAAATTAATTTAAATGTGGCGAGAGCCAAAATATACTAGAGCATTGTTTTCTCTCTGAAATCAATTATTGCTTTTGTCCAAAATTAATGGGAACTAACTCTAAATTAAATTTTAATAAAATGGGAAAGGGGGAGATGAAAATAATGAAAGTGCCAAATTTCTCATTCATATTCCATAAAAGGGAGTAAAGATATTACTGTTCTGATATTGACTTCATTGGAAAAAGCAGTTGGCCATCGTACCTGTTGTCAACGAGTCCATTCCGACTCATAGAGGCCCTACAGGAAAGAGTAGAACTGCTCCGTATGGTTTCCAAAGTTGTAATCTTTACAGAAGAAGGCTGCCACGTCTTTCTCCTGAGGAGTGGCTGGTGGATTTCAACCACTGACCTTTTGTTTCACTGGCCAGTAGTAGAATGAGGTTTTGAAAAAAATCCTGTAAATTAATCTGGAACTTCCAGAATATCCTTATAGCTGTACTGAAGACACTAGAAATGCTACAGGTCTTGGCTCCTCACTATTCTACCATTCTTCATGTATTATGATGCTAAAACCAAAACCAAACCCATTGCTGTCAAGTCAATTTCAACTCATAGTGACCCACAGGACAGAGTAGAACTGCCCCACAGGGTTTCAAAAGCTGTAAATATTTATGGAAGCAGACTGCCATATCTTTCTCCCACAGAGTGGTTGGTGGGTTTGAACTGCGAATCTTTTGGTTAGCAGCTGAGGGCTTAACCACTGTGCAACCAGGGCTCTTTGTGTTACTGATGTACCCTCCCATAAATGGCAGAGAAGCTGAAGCACATGGAAGAATAATATCAATTTCTACATACAACAGGAAAATGAAAGGCTTGTTATTAATTGGGTCTTGAAAGATAACATGTGAGATAATTCATTTAATTGAAGGGCAATGCAAATCACAAACCTATCAGTAAGAATTGATACATCCCCCTTTACTACACCGTAATTAATTAGCTTGATAGAATTTCATAATAAAATAAGTTCACATTCTATATTAAAACATCTTATTTTCCACTCCAAAAATGAGCATTGTTATAAAATTCCTCGTCAATTAATATCTAACTTAAAAAAATAAAAACAAAGCTATTAAAGGCAAGGAAGGGAAAACTTAAAACTCAAATGACAGTATATGTTCACTTTTAAAAAATCACTACTATTTTTTCCCAACTACTAAACTCAAACAAGACATGCTAAAATTTTCTCAGAATAAATCAAGCAAAAGATTATCTTCCGAAATGGAATAAGTTGTTCCCTTCAATGTATCTTCTTTCTTTGAAAATTTCATTCAGAAATAAATTGTGCTAAACTTCGTATTATTAAACTGCAATAAGCCATACTTTCTCTTCTCAATAGCTATATAAAAAATATGTTACCTGTCATAATATTTGGTAAGAAATGTAGAAATAATTCCAAAATATTTAATATCCAGGCTCTAAAAAATACTGTTGTAAAATTGTGTTGTTTAAGAACAAAGTGGTTTCAAAATCATTCACAGTTTACTGACAGACTTAATCTTTACCCCAGGGCACAGGGGCAAATGTACATACATGTAAGTAGTTTCCTAAACATTTGTGCAGAGTGAAATGTTATTTATTCTTTGAGGCGTCATCCCACAGATGTCACCCAAAAATGTAACAGAATCCAGTTTGTACCCTTTGAAATGATACAATGTTAAACCAACCTTCCAGCAATGATTGCTCGTATTTCACGACTACACAATTTATATTTTGGGCATTAATTAAATCCCCTTCAATTAAATGTACTCATGATTAGACTTCCCTAGAAGAATGGTGCTTCTGAAAGACAAAAATTTCTATAATCATATGTCTCTTCATCTGATTACCTAATCATTTCATTTTAGAGCAGAGAACTTTCTATTACCATTTTAGCATATTTTCATGCTGCCTTAAAGTACTGTTTCAGCTGCGAGGTATAGAAAGACTTATATTGCCACCACTTCTCCTATTTTTGATTTCTCAATATATTTATTTCTGTGAATTCACACAAATAGTCTAATATAAATAGAAGGGGCCTTAATTCCAAAGTGACACATTTCAAGCAGGCTCTAAGTGAAATATGGTCCTAAAAGGAATTAAGATGTTACATATCATGAATGCTGGTGAGACTGGACTAAAGAATGTTTCATATTCTGGAGAAAGAGGAAACAGGAAATAAATTGCAAATTCCTTCTTCACTAACCAGGTGTTCACGGGCCCTCTCTTCAGGTATGTGTTCTCAGTGGCTGCCTTAGCCTTCATTATTGCATGCCAAGTCCATCCCAGGGGCTAGCCAGGGTAATGAGCTCCCAGGGGCAATCTCTAAATTGAGTGCCCCCATTCGAGTGCTGAGGCGCCATCTCTAAGTTGTACCCCCCTCCTCAGTTTCAAGATGAATAGACAATGACAGTGGCCAAAAAAAAAAAGGTGGGCACACCCACTGTCCATTATCAATTTCCTGCAGCACCAGCCATGAGGGGCAGCAGGTGGGCTGACAGGTGGGCTCCCGGCGGGCGCCTGGACCCTGGTGGCAGCCAGGGCAGCACGAGCGGTGTCTCTGGTGCTGCTGAGTCATCCTGGCAGATACCGAGAACCATGGCAGCAGAGAGCAACCCTGAAAGATAGTTGAAGTGGGGGCGGGTTTTCTGAAGCAGCTCAAGTTTTGCATAGATTGGTCTTGGCCATATCTCTGGACTGTGGGGTGTCACCCTTCTGACAGCGTCACCCAGTGCAGTCTGCACCCACTGCACCCCCATAGTGATGCCACTGGTGCCTCAGAACATCACCCCATGCCTTGCCTGTTGCCCCTTTGGACTTGTGCCTGGGGTCAGTGCCCCTGCCTGCCCCCCATCCCCTTGCCATACTTCTGGTCTATCTGCAGCTTGGCTCACTATTTCAGCACCAGCTTCAGACTTGATAGAAATACGGAAAAGCTGCTATCCAGTTCTCGAAGGAATTGTAACATCAAATTCAAGGTCACTCAGTCGATACCTATTAATAACTCCGTGGAGATCAACAATACTTATGAAAGTTTACATGAAAGATTTGCAGTCCTCCCGTTTTTCTAGATTAGGATGGCAAAAAATGGCGCAAGACCGGACAGTGTTTCCTTCTACTGTACATAGGTTTGCTATAAGTCGGAACTGACTTAAGGGCATCTAAGAACAACAATCATCTACTTTAAACAGGTACAGGTACAGTTTCCAAGCCCTTATTCTTTTGAACTATTTTAAATGTCATGCACAGTCCCTAATATAGGAAGTATACACAGATTCTTGATTTTACAAAGAAGTCCAAAATAGAATAACAAAAAATTAATGTGAATTAGTGAAGACTATGCGCCAAGTACTTTACATGAGTTACATCATTTTCTCTTCAAAACAACCCCATGTAGTCTTAAACGCTAGCCACTGGCCATTTAAGATGCATCAATTGGTCTCAACCCAACTGGAGCAAAGGAGAATGAAGAACGCCAAAGACACAAGGTAATTATGAACCCAACAGACAGAAAGGACCACATAAATCAGCCTGAGCCCAGAAGAACTAGATGGTGCCGGGCAACAACCGATGACTGCCCTGACAGGGAACACAACAGAGAGTCCCTGATGGAGCAGAAGGACGGTGGGGTGCAGACATAAAATTCTTGTAAAAAGACCAGACTTAATGATCTGACTGAGACTAGAAGGGCTCTGGAGGTCATGGCCCCCAGACCTTCTGTTAGCCCAAGACAGGAACCGTTCCCAAAGCCAACTCTTCAGACAGGGATTGGACTGGACTATAAGATAGAAAATGATAGGTGAGGAGTGAGCTTCTTGGCTCAAGTAGACACAGGAGACTATGTGGGCAGCTCCTGTCTGGAGGTGAGATGAGAAGGCAGAGGGGGACAGAAGCTGGCTGAATGGACACGGGGAACACAGGGTGGAGAGAAGGTGTGTGCTGTCTCTTTAAGGGGAGAGCAACGAGGAGTACACAGCAAGATGTATATAAATTTTTATATGAGAGGCTGACTTGATTTGTAAACTTTCACTTAAAACAAAATAAAAAAAAGATATATATATATATAGAGAAACCAACCCCAGGTATTTATAGAGTAGAACTGTACTCTATATGGTTTTCAAAGCTGTAACTATTTTGAAAACAGATTGCAAGGCCTTTCTTATGAGGCTCTTTTGGTTGTGTATGAGTTACCAACCTTTCAGTTAGTAGTTGAGTGCTTAGCCATTTCTACCACCCAGGGACTGTCAGGTAATATTTAACCCCCATCAAAAAAATTTATAACAGGTTTATTGAGAGATAGTTCACATACCTAAATATGCCCTTTAAAGTTTACAAATCAGTGGTTTTTACTTTATTCACAGAGTTGTATAGCCATCACCATTTAATTTAGAACATTTTCATCACCCCCAAAAGAAACCCCATTAGCAGTCACTTTCCATCCTTGCCTCCCCCACCCTCTAAAAACCATGAATCTACTTTTTGTCTCTATGAATTTGACCATTCTGTATTTTCCATATAAATGGAATGACACAATATTTGGTCTTTTGTGATTGGCTTCTTGCACTTACCATGTTTTCAAGGTTTATCCATGTTGTGGCATGTATCAGTATTTCATTCTTTTTCATTAATGAATAATATCCCATTGTATCAATATACCACATTTTATTTATCCATTCATTAGTTGACAGACATTTGGGTATTGTTTTATTGTTTTGTTTTCACTTTTCGGCTATTATGCATAATGATGCTATAAACATTTGCATGCATATTTTTCTTTGGATATATGTTTTCAATTCTCTTGGGTGTATACCTAGGATTGGAATTGCTGGGTCATAGGGTAACTCTATGTTAAATTTTTTGAGGAACTGCCAAAATGCTTTCCAAAGTGGCTGTACCATTTCATATTACTAACAGCAGTGAATGATAGTTTCAATTTCTTCACGTCTTCACCAACGCCTGCTATTTTCTGTCTTTTTTATTTTAGCCATGTTAATATGTGTGAAGTAGTATCTCATTGTGGGCTTTATATGCGTTTCTTAATGACTAATAATATTGAGCATGTTTACACATGCTTATTGGCAATTTATATATCTTCCTTTGAAGTATTTACAAAGTTTTTAATTTAGTAAAGTCCAAATTACATATTTTTTTCTTTTATCATTTATGCTTTTCATGTCATAGCTAAGAAACCAAGAAACCAATGCCTAGTCCAAAATCATGATGATTTATGTTTTGTTCTAAGAGTTTTTATACTTTTAGCTCTTAGGTCTACGATCCATTCTGAGTTAATTTGTGTTTATGATGTGTTAACCCCATTTCAAAGAGAGGCTAACGAATTTTCACAAAGTATCCCAGTACACAAGGGGCCAAGACAGGATTCAAATCTAGACAGCTTGCTCCAGAATCTGCAAAACTCAACCACAATGTCATGCTCCTCTATATTCCTATTGGAATTTTTTGTCTTTTGTCAAAATAGATGTGAATTCATAGGTTATATGGCTCTTGTCCTTTTAATTATCAGTGTGTAGAAAATGTAATGGGAAACTCCTATGGAAAATGTCAAAGTTACTCCAAAAGGGATCATCAAGTTTCTCCGTCACCCAAAGACACATGAAAACTTTAAAAAGCAAAGCCAAAGTCTACCTGCTATAAAACTGCATTGCCTGTACTGAAAACGTCTTACTGATTTTACACTTAGTCCGTGGCTTTTGATAAGTGAAATCAGAAAAGAAAACTGCATCAAAGGTTTCCTTTCCTTAATATACCATATCTATGTTCGCTAACTTTATTAATACGTTTTTTTTCTAAAAATATCCTCCTTATATTACTATGTTACACTCATTGAAAACTAACCGGTTCTCCGAAAGATGACCATTTTAAAACGAGATAGTGGCTTATTTATTCCAACTAGTTTGTATCTAAGGAAATTTCATCAAAATGGCATGTAAAGATACCTATTTTCGCGATAGCCCTATAAAGCAGGATTTAGGCAGAAATTAACTTGCATTTTCACACGAAGGTCTAGGAAACTAAAAATGTTAAAAACTCTAGCAATGTTAAGTAGCATTAAAACTGGTCTACCTAGAACTATCTCAGGTTTCTTAATAGTCAATGTAATATTCTACCCACCATATATCACTGACTCCATTTAGCATGGCAATCATAAATGATTAAAATCAATTAAAATTCATAAAGAATTATGTGTTATTCACTGTGTAAACAAATTATATTATATCAGAGAGATTTTAGAGCAGTTTATTAAACAGACCTTTCAATTCTACCTGCTCCATCAGTGATGGGCTTTTAAGAAAAGAAAAAAAAAAAAGCAATTTCATTTAGGTACCAGTAGTTAAGTATTTCCCAACTCTCGACTCAACGGCACTGGGTTTGGGTTTTATTTGCCTATTACTCTATTCTATACACAATTTAACACATATTTTGTTGAAAAATAAAGATAAATATTGGTTAAATGAAAAGCAATTTGTCTATTTGCACTCTCTTGCTGACTTAAAGCTAAATTTTAATTTGTATTGCAAGATTCTGTTAATGAAACTAAGATAATTACTAAAGTCCATAACATTAACATAATGGATACATTCTCATAGAATCTCAACAGAGTTATGTTAACTTGAAGCTTCATAATAGATGCCACTCAAAAGAGTTATTTTCTAATTTTTAATGGGAACACTTTATATTTTCAATGAGTTTTGTAGTCTAAACCAATCTGTACAGCTTTGCCAACATGAAGGGGTCATTTGAAATCAGAAAAGGTAGAAAAGTATGCTTTGTTTTTCTTTCAAATGGCTCAGATAAGTTTCTAAAGGCAGCAGAACCACAATTTCTACTAAAGATAATTAATCTGATGATCAACTAGAGGACCAAAAAAAATTAAAAACAAACAAACAAACTCGTTGCTGTCAGTCAACTCCAACTCACAGTGACTGTATAGGACAGAGAAGAACTGCCCCATAGGATCTCCAAGGAGTGGTTGGTGGATTCAAACTGCGGAACTTTTGGTTAGGAGCCAAGCTCTTAACCACTGCACCACCATGGCCCCAATTAGAGAAAGCTTCCCAGAAATCTTTGAACATTTTAGCATTTTGTCCACCCCTGACTGAGAAGCTTACAAATCCTTATACCACTCTTTTATTTCCCAAAACAAAACTACAGGACAGGCTTTCTCAAGAGCCATATAAACCCTTCTCAGGATCACCATTATTCTGGGACATTAATGCAAAACCAAATATAAGATCATGAATAAATTCATTCTTCAAAGTACGAGTTACTCAAAAATAGTCAAGAAGCCTTTTATCATAATCAAATATGGCTAACGAAAATAAAAATAAAATATAATGACATCACAAAGCTTTCATGATATGAAAAAACTAAAAACATATTGGTTGATGGCAGAGTAAGTTCCTCTAAAGACCAAAGAGATGATATAAAGGAGAGCCCTTTAAGGCAATGAGGCACTCAAGTTCAGGCTAAAGAGGGGGAAATATTCTGTAAAAGAAAATGCTGTAATATAGTTTCTTATTAATCCCAACTTATCCTGGGAAGCTAAAGAATATAACTTTAAATTTTAGCATATATTAATTGGGTCATGACCCAATTAATTATTTAGTCCAAACATTATAGAAATAATTTTGCTTAGTAGAGAAGCAACTGGAATTTGGAAAAACTCTATTTGTTAAAAAAAAAAAAAAAAGAGGTTATTCTATAATAAAAAGGTAGGTCATAACCAGGGTACCTGGGTTTACCTTTGCTTTGCGAAAGTGGTAGACCACCAGCATGCTAACGAAGTCCAGCAGCATACATAGGGCTTGGAAGGAGATGATAGCAAGTCGCAAATACTTATCCTCCTGGACAAAGCATGGGCTGTCATCAGCACAGTAGGGGCATCCCTCTCTGCAGGGTAGGCAGACATGGGCTTCTTCTGACACGTCTTTTGCACTTCCTCCAAAAAGTTGATCCGGACCCCTTCCTGGAAGTTCCAAATAAAACCATAGTGTCATTGCACCTCTGAGATAGGTGATAGTGAATGCAAAGTCAAAACACGTCTTCGCCTCCCCATTCCTTTAAAAAAAATTGTCAGCCCTCTTGGACTGAAACAAAATTCTTTTTAATCCTTTGATTTCTGAAAATTATCATTCAGAGTAATTGAAGAAAATTAGCGATAATGGAAATAAAACTTCTCAAAGGCAGCAGTTTTCTGAGTCTTTCATATTAAAAAAAAAAAAAATTCATATTATTATCTACTATTTACCAAGTGAAGTGCCCTATGGCATAAACCATATTCCATAAAAACTTGTTAAAGAATTAACCAGGAAGAATGATAAGAAAATCAATATCTTTCCCATACCAAGTAAATATGCCCAATACTTTTGGAACTTCCTGACCTAGATGGCATAGAATTCAAAATAACACTTCGATGGCTCCTTAATTCATCAGAAATCTCATCTACCAAGTTCATTAGGTCTTAATTGAATAAAACGATACTTAATTGAAAGTTGTTCAGTGTGCATTTGTGTAATGATGATGCACCCTTTGCCCAGAGTACAATTAATACTTACAGGCTGTCGTGTAATTTCCCACTTTCCCTACCCATATGACATTTCCGCACTATTAACTAACTACTGCTATTGATCCACCCTTTAATTTTAGATTGTTATGTCGCAGTTATCAAAATTTCCTTAGCTCTGAAGCCCAATAGGTAATGATTCACTTTTTAATTCTTGAGTTTAGCATTGACAAATATCCAATTAATAACATATATTAAAAAACAATTATTTCCAACTCTAAACTAAACATGACGGGCATTAGTGAATATGTACCCAGTAAAGTATACATCAAGGAGCCCTGGTGGTGTACAGTTAAAGTGCTTGGCTGCTAACCAGAAGGTCCGTGGTTCAAACCCACCAGTTGCTCCGGAGGAGATCTGTAAGGATTTATAAACTTGGAAGCCCCATGGGGCTGTTCTACTCTGTCTTATAGGGTTGCTATGAGTCAGAATCAACTCGACAACAGTGGGTATAAGTGTATAACATATTATTGATTAAACCTTTCAAGACTCAATTATCTTTTCCTTTGAATTTTTGTTGATACCATGTGTTTTCACTAATGAAAGGTATGCTGGTTAAAGGACTAATTCAGAATTTTTTTATGATTTATGGATTTTGATATCCATTATCTGGGATCAAATTTATCCCAGCAGACTCTAGACATTGTGATTCCTGCCGATAATGAGTCAATGACATTTTTTTTTTTAATTGCTAGAAAGTTTGCAAAATATGAGGTAAAACATGAAGGTACCTGGCAATGACTGCACACGCATTTTATTCTAGTCTCCTTCTTCTTAGCCTTTTCATTATTTTTCATGAAACTTTTCAAAACACGGTAAAATGCATTTTTCTTTACTGAAAAAACAGTACTTACAGCCCAAATAAATAAAGCTAAGGGATTTTTTTTTTAATCTCAAGAAAGTTAGCACTACAACGCATTCTTCACTAATGCAAAAGCAGTACAGACAGTCCAAATAAATAAAACTAAAGGAATTTAAATCTCAGGAAAATTACCACTACTTCCCACCACTCGTCTGTCAGTCTGTTGTACCGTAGTGGCTTTCATGTTGCTGTGATGCTGGAGGCTATGACACAAGTATTTCAAATACCAGCAGGGTTACCATGGTGAACAGGTTTCAGCAGAGCTTCCAGAGTACAACAGACAAGAAGAAGGACCTGGCCATGTACTTCTGAAAATAATGGCCAGTGAAAACCTTATGAATAGCAGCAGAACATTGTCTGATATACTGCCCTCAGGTGTGAGGTACTCAAAATATGACTGCCTCCTCTAAGTAGAGTCAACCTGAATGGTGGGTGGAGTAATGCTTCCAGGACCTTCATTTGTTGATATGGCATGATTCAAAATGAGAAGAAACAGTTACAAAATCCCTTAATAACTGGAACATCAAATGTACAAAGTATAAACCTAGGAAAGCTGGAAGTCATAAAAACTGAAATGTAATGCATAAAGATCAATATTGTAGGCATTAGTGAGCTGAAATGGGCTGGTACTGGCCATTTTGAAGTGGACACTCATATGGTCTAGTATACTGGGAGTGACAAATTGAAGAGGAATGATGGCACAGTCATCATCAAAAAGAACATTTCAAGATCTGCCCCAAAGTATAATGCTGCCAATGATAGGATAACATCCATATGCCCACAAGGAGGACCAGTTAATACAACTATTATTCAAATTCTTACACCAAAAAATATTGTCAAAGATGAAGAAATTGAAGATTTTTACCAACATCTGCATTATGAAATTGATCAAACATACATTGATAATTATTGGTGATTGGAATGAGAAAGTTGGAAAAGAAAGAAGAAGGATCAATAGTTGGGAACTATGGCCTTGGTGACAGAAAAGGTGCCAGAGGTCACATGATAGAATTTTGCAAGACTGACGACAGCTTCTTCATTGCAAATACCGTTTTTCAACAACATAAGCGATGGCTATATACAAGGGCCTTGACAGACGGAATACACAGGAATCAAATTGACTGTATCTGTGGAAAGAGACAATGGAAGAATTCAATATTATCAGTCAGAACAAGGCCAGGGACTGACTGTGGAACAGACCATCAATTGCTCCTATGCAAGTTCAAGTTGAAAAAAATTGGAACAAGTCCACAAGAGTCAAAGTACAACCTTGAGTATAACCCACCTGCATTTAGAGACCATCTCGAGAATAGATTTGATGCACTGAACAGTAATGACTGAAGACCAGATGAGCTGTGGGATGATATCAAGGACATCATACATGAAAAAAGCAAAAGGCCATTAAAATACAAGAAAGAAAGACAAGACCAAAATAGATGTCAGAAAAGACTGTCAAACTTATTCTTGAGTGTAGAGTAGCTAATGTGAATGGAAGAAATGATGAAGTAAGGGAGATGAACTGAAAATTTCAAAGCACAGCTCAAGAAGGCAAAGTAAAGTATTATAATGACAGGTGCAAAGACCTGGAGTTAGAAAATGAAATGGGAAGAATACACTCATTATTTCTCAAGCTGAAAGAAGTGAAGAAAAAATTTAAGCCTCAAGTTACAATATTGAAGGATTCTATGAGCAAAATATTAAACAATGCAGGAAGCATCAAAAGCAGATGGAAGGGATAAACAGAGTCACTGTACCAAAAAGAATCGGTTGACATTCAACCATTTCAGGAGGTAGCATATGATCAAGAACTGAAGGTATTAAAAGAAGTCCAAACTGCACTGAAGGCACGGGTGAAAAACAAGGCTCCAAGAATTGACAGAATATCGATTAAGATGTTTCAACAAATGGTTACAGTGCTGGAGGTGCTCACTTGTCCATGCCAAGATATTTGGAAGACAGCTACCTGGCCAACCAACAGGAAGAGATCCATATTTGTGGCCATTCCAAAGAAAGGTGATCCAACAGAATGGGGAAATTATCAAGCAATATCATTAATATCACATGCAAATAAAATTTTGCTGAAGATCATTCAAAAGTGGTTGCAAGCAGTACATCGACAGGGAACTTCCAGAAATTCAAGACAGATTCAGGAGAGGATGTGGAACAAGGGAGATCATTGCTGATGTCAGATGGATCCTGGCTGAAAGCAGAGAATACCAGACAGATGTTTACCTGTGTTTTATTGACTATGCAGAGGCATCTGACTGTGTGGATCATAACAAACTATGGCTAATGTTACAAAGAATGGAATTCCAGAATGCTTAATTGTGCTCATGAGGAACCTGTACATAAACCAAGAGGTAGTCATTTGAACAGAACAAGGAACACTGGGTATTTTAAAATCGGAAAAGGTGTGCATCAGGTTTTATTCTTTCACTATATTTATTCAATCTGTATGCTGGCAAATAATCCAAGAAGCTGGACTATATGAAGAAAAACGGGGCATCAGGATTGGAGGGAGACTCATTAACAACTTGCATTATGCACACAATACAACCTCGGTTGCTGAAAGTGAAGAGGACTTGAAGCTCTTACTGTTGAAGATCAAAGACTACAGCTTTCAATATGGATTACACCTCAACATAAAGAAAACAGAAATCCTCATGAGCAACTTCATGATAAACAAAGAAAGACTGAAGTTGTCAAAGGTTTCAATTTACTTGTATCCACAGAAGTGTTCATGGAAGCAACAGTCAAGAATCAAATGGTGTATTGCATTGGGCAAATCTGCTGCAAAAGATCTCTTTAAAGTGTTAAAAAGCAATGATATCACTTTGAGGACTAAAGTGCACCTGACCCAAGCCATGGTACTTTGGATTGCCTCTTACGCATACGAAAGTTGAACAATGAATACGGAGGACTGAAGAAGAACTTGTGTCTTTCAGTTATGGTGTTGGCAAAAATATTGAGTATATTATGGATGGACTGCCAGGTGAATGAACAAATCTGTCTTGGAAGAAGTAAAACCAGAATGCTCCTTAGAAGCAAGGATGGTGAGACTTCGTCTCACATACTTTGGACAAGTTATCAGCAGTACTAACAGCTAAGAATCAGAAACAGCTGCCCTGGAATAATGCCAAACTCCTCACAATGGTGAATGGGCCTTAAGACTGAATGCGAGGTTAGAATAACATACAGGAGTTTGAGTCTTGAGAAGTACCACTGAAATGTATTACTCCTTATTGCAAAGGCATTATTTACTGTTCAGAAGCTGGAAAAGCAGGGAGCCAGTAACACCTGGAAATAATGAATGGCGTCAGAAAGAAAATGGCCACTATGACTGAATGAAGACTGGCAATGACTTATTCTTGTGATAAGCACATTCTCATGAGAACATAGTTAACTGAGAAACATAGTGAGGAGATTTATCTCACAGAAATAAAGGCAAACATGTCAAAAGTCTAGAAAATTCACATGTTCAGGAGGCATTACCTAGGACAATGCCCAATCTACACAAAAATGAGGCTCCAACTCAGGGTTCTTCAGTTTCATACATTTCAAAAGGCTCCCACCTTGAGGCTATATCTAATAAAATCAGGCTACCTCTTCCCAAAGAACTTAGAAGGCACAAAAAGTGGTTGAGATACTGTATTTCCTAAGGAGTCTTAACTGAGAAATTCAGGAAAGGGGTTTTTTGGCTAACAACATTTTAATAACAAAATTTAGCAGAAAGTATTTCTTTCAACCGTTATTAAAGGTTCGCAACCTTTCTAAAATATATTTGTCTGTTTTCCTTCCTCAGTAAACACAATAGCAAAAACTTTATTGAATATTTCTTTGGTTTTTAAGATATATTGGTGTTTAAGAATCCTCCTTCTGCTATACAGTGAAAATTTTATGGATTTTGGTGTCAAGTAGACACGTTTCCCATCCCTAAACAGTTCAGTAACATTGGGAAACTAATTTGACCTTTTTGGGTCTTAGTTTACTCGTTTATGAAATGTGAATTGCTGTGGGGATTAAATGAGATGATGTATATAAATCACCATCTGTCTGTCAGTTTGTCATACTGTGGTTGCTCTCTTGTTGCTATGATGCTGGAATCTATGCCACCAGTATTTCAAATACCATCAGGGTCACCCATGGTGGGTGACACTTCCAGACTAAGACAAACTAAGAAGAAAAGCCCGGTTATGTACTTCTGAAAATTATCCAATAAAAACCTTAGGGATCAGTGAACATTGTCTGAAAGAGTGCTAGAAGATAAGCCCCCTAGCTCACTCAATGGCAACTAACAATGACAAATATAAATCACAGTTACTAGCTCTTTCTCCTTTTCTCCAAATACAGGAGAGGGAAAGAGGAATAAGGAGTTATTTGTTACTTTTAAAAAAGGTAATATTTAAGAAACAAGGAGGTTAGAGAAAGAGCTAAGGCATGCAGGGGTTGTGTAGGAATGATAAGCTCCATTTTAGACAAGTTAAAGTTGAGGTTCTGACTCATCTTCCAGGAAAAACAATAAGGAGCTAGGAATAATACAAGACAGGAATGTAGGAAAAAATTACTATCAGAAAAAAAAAAAAAAAACTACAGAAAGCTCTGGAAATGGATAATGATTAAGGAATGCAAAAAGAAAAAAGCTAGGAGGAGAAGTTTTTATAATGTCACGAAGCTAAGAAAACTGAAACACTACAACATGACCAAACATGACGAAGACTGAGGAAAGGCTACGATATTTAATGATTATCTTATCCTCTTTTGACTCTTAAGACAGTACTTCCCAATGAGTGGTAGAGATTGAAATTAGGTTGTTGGGTCTCAAGGAATAAATAAATGATAAGCTAGAATATTATTTCAATGAATGTTTCATTGAATGAAAAAAGCAAGAAAAGCTTATGGTTAATAGGAATAATGATGGAGTCAAAAAAAGATTTGGGCTTTATTTTTGTTTTCTTCTATACAGGTGAGATCTGAATGCAGCTGTCATCAGCAAAAGGAAGCACTAGAAATTGAAGACACATACTGTAAGGCTGGTAAAAAAAAGGACTTGAGAAATTAGGATTCAATGTGATCAAGAGCATAAATGGAGAAATTAAGACCAACTCAATTCTTTTAACACTGGAAAAGAAGTATTAAAAAAAAAAAAAACACCTGTTGCTGTCGTCGAGTGGATTCCGACTCAGAGTGACCCTATAGGACAGGATAGGACTGCCCCATAGAATTTCCAGGGAGCACTTTGTGGATTCAAACTGCTGACCTTTTGATTAGCAGCTGTAGCACTTAACCACTACGCTACCAGGGTTTCTGGAAAAGAAGTAGAGGTAGATTAAAGATTTTTTAAATCCTATATTTTGACACAGAGAGAAGAAATCAGTTGAAAAATTACTTTGGAGTAGAAAGACTGAAGCCAGTCTTGTAGAGTTTTAACACTTCTCAATAATGATGGAAGGAATATGTGTTGAGAATGAAAAGGCCAGTTTTGAGGCTGGAGACATAAAAGGCTGAGGTAGTAATATAGTGCAACATGATCAATTGGAAGAAAAAGAATGCAGTTAAGGTAAGATGGTATGACTTACTAGGAGACACAGTCAACATAGTTTTGTGATTTTCTACAGTAACTATCAGTACTACAGAAAAAACATGGAAAGGATGAAGCAGTAGAGGAGAGAGAATGAAGAAAGAGGATGGTGGGAATGGCACTGTTTCACGCTTATCTTCACATTATTGAAGTGTGTAATTCCAGAGAACAAGAGCAAAAGAGAGGGGAAGCCAACAAGGCTGCATAATAAAGCTGTAGCCTTCACTCCTTCAGGGCAGCTGGTGCTTGATGCTTCAGGGTCACCTTGTGAGTGGGTCTCGGGTATTAAAGGAGAAGCATTTCTACATTATCAACTTTACTCACTGGTCAAGGTTGGCCTCCAGAGTCATTGCTGTTGTTATTAGGTGCTGCTGAGTCACTTCTGACTCATAGCGACCCTATGTACAACAGAACGAAACACTGTCCAGTCCTGCACCATCCTTACAATTGTTGCTATGTTTGAGTCCATTGTTGCAGCCACTGTGTCAATTCATCTTATTGAGGGTCTCTCTCTTTTTTTCCTCACCCTCCACTTTACCAAGCATGATGTCCTTATCTAGGGACTGGTCCCTCCTGAAAACATGTCCGAAGCATATGAGATGAAGTCTAGCCATTATTGCTTCTAAGGAGCTTTCTGGCTGTACTTCTTCCAAGATAGATTTATTCGTTTTTCGGGCAGTCCACGGTATATTCAATATTCTTCACCAATGCCATAACTCAAATGCATCAATTCTTCTTCAATCTTCCTTAATTCCCTCATATTTTTGGGTTATGCATTCATAAGTCCAGAGCCGGTTCATGCTTTACTCCTTCCTGTATCCTGAGTCAAGACTTCATAAATGTCCAATACCAGAACAGAATCCGAAAAATGTGGTATGAGGTTCCAGTCTGAGGAAAGGCACAGTTCAACTGTACTTACACAAAGCCTTTCAAAGACTGTATGAAATAGTCATAGCAATGGCTGGAGTAAAAGAGGACTTTAAAGTGATGAAAAAACAGGTATTCAGTACAGACACTAACTTGACAAATAGGGCACACAAATCAAAAGCTGAAAAGTATGAAAGCCTAGGATTCTAAGGAAACAATGAATTAACTCTTTAGTATAACTGGATAGTCCTGTAAGCGAAGCCAGAGAAGGTCACTAGTATTGAATAAGATAAGGAAAGTTGTCAAGGATTCAGAAGACCTGATGAGTGTGACTAAAATGTCAAGAGTTATCAAGCAACAAGAGAAGTTGCAGATAATAAAGAATAAGCTCTAAGGTTCAGAAGGAGCCCCCGTGGCACAGTGGTTAAGCCTGCTAACCAAAAGGTTGGTGGTTCAAACCCACCAGTCGCTCTACGGAAAAATGATGCAGCAGCCTACTTCTGTAAAGATTTACAGCCTTGTATCTGGGGTCTTAAAAGTTTGTAAGCGGCCATCTAAGATGCATCAATTGGTCCAATCCCACATGGAGCAAAGGAAAACAAAGAAAACCAAAGACACAAGGAAAATATTAGCCCAAGAGACAATAGGACCACATGAACCAGAGACTCCACCAACCTGAGACCAGAAGAACTAGATGGTGCCCAGCTACTACCAATGATCGCCCTGACAGGGAACACAACAGAGAGTCCCAGACCAAGCAAGAGCAAAGTATAGAGGAGAACTCGAATTCATGTAAAAAGACCAGACATGATGGTCTATCAGAGGCTGGAGGAATCCCCAGAACTGTGGCCCCTGGACCCACTGTTAACCCAGAACTAAAACCATTCCTGAAGCCCACTCTTCAAGACAAAGTTTAGACAGGACTGTAAAACAAAAAATAACACACTTGAGGAGTGTGCTTCTTAGTTCAACCAGATACACAAGACCAAACAGGCGGCTCTCAACCAGAGGCAGGATGAGAAGGCAAGAAGGGACAGGAACTGGGTGAATGGACACAGGGAACTCGGAGTGGAAAGGTGGAGTGTAATGTCACATTGTGGGGATTGCAACTAATGTCACAAAATAATATGTGTATACATTTTTGTATAAGAAATTAACTTGAGCTGTAAATTTCACCTAAAGCAGAATAAAAAATAATAATAATACAGGCACGAAAAACTCAAAAGAACTTGCATCTAGCATGGAAAATAGCACATTGTAGACATTTCACAAAATAGAAAGGAAGGGAGTGAGGGAGATGTTTAGTAGAATGTGAATAGTGATGGTGTTGGGTGATAAGACTAATTGCAGACTGGTTTTTAAATTACTTTATCATTTTTTTTAACAGAGCTGACATTTCCACTAATAAGTAGGTACTTTTTAAAATAAAAATTATATTTTAAAAATCTAAAAAGAAAAAAAAATTACTCTCTGGGAAACCCTATGGGGCAGTTCTACTCTGCCCCATAGGTTCGCTATGAGTCGGAATCGACTTGGCAGCAATGGGTTATCGTTAATCGCCTGTATGATATATATTTCTGACAGGTACTCCAAATCATTTTTGGAATGAGGTATGAGATTTAAAAAAAAATAAACAAACTGAGAGAAGAGTATCTCAAATTGTATAGCCTTTGACAGAAACAAATTCTTATTCAGCAACTATTTACTGTGTGTCAAATCAAGTGACAGACACTGTTCTTGTGGAATACATCAGTGAACAAAACAAAGATCTCTATCCCTGTGAAACTTACTTTCTAGTGGGGGAAAACAGACACAATCAATCAACATAACAATAACATAGTAAGTTAAAACTGAGAAGTGGCAAGAAAAGAAAAGAAAATGTAGAAGGCAGGTCAGAGGTATCAGACATGCTAGGGTGGAAGTTGCAATATTAAATAAAGTGGTCAAGACGGCACTGGGGTTTTTTGGGTCAGGGTAGGTATCATTTAAAAGGTATATTTGAGCAAAGATTTGAAGGAGGTTAGGGAGTTAGCCATTCTGACTTCTAGGCAGAGGAGGCAGCCAGAGAAAGGTCCTTAGATGGAAGTATGTATGGCATATATGAGAAACTGCAAAGAGGCTAGTTTGGCTAGAGTGTACTGAGTGTGGGGAGCTATAGTAGCAGATGAGGTCATACAAATAACAGGGCCAGATCATAGAGGGCACTGTGCATCATTATAGGAACTTTGATTTAACTCCAAGTAAAACAGAAAGTCATGGCAGGGTTTTGAGTAGAGTGACATGATATGCCTTATATTGTTAAAGGATTACTTTGGTTGTATAGAGAATATGCTATAGAGGCAAGGGTAGAAGCAAGAGAGATTCAGATAGAGGTGGAGAATGGTTAGATTCAAAAAGAGTTTGAAGGTGGAGTTGGCAGGGTTTTCTGATGAGCTGATTACGGAATGAGAGAGACAGAAAAGAATCAAGGATGACTCCCAGGAGTTTGGCATGAACAACTGGAAGTAAGAAGCTGCCATCAACTAAAATGAGGAAGAATGCATATGAAGAAGGTTTTGGAAAAGATTGTAAGTTCATGTCTACTAGAGATCCTTAGAATATGTAAGTCTGAAGTTTAGGAGAAAAGTCTGCACTGATGATAAAGATTTGAAGGTTGTTGGCATTTAAAGCCATGAGACTGGATGAGATCACCAACAGAATAAGTGTAGAGAAGACTAGAGCCCTGGAGTATTAATGCCAAACAAAAACCTTAATCATTCTCTCTGGCTCTGCTCATACTTCTAAGAGGTATTGTATCATTTCTTTCCATGACTGCAAATGCAGAAAGTTTTAACAGAAAAAAAATTCTCCAGATTCAGATATGATTTGTCACTATTAAAGAGCTAAAGTTGTTGTCTTTGTTTGGGTTTCCTGAAATAAGAACTTGAATGTAGATATCTGATACGGCAGTTGATTCCCTAGAGCAGAGGTAGAGGATCAGGCAGAGTGAGAAAAGGAAAAAGAAAAAACCAATGCAGGGTACGGTATTGAGGTGGATAACCCTGTGGGCAATGGAGGCTCAGTCCTACTGGGAAACCTCTAAAAACTGCATAAAAAATACCCCTAAGATGGGAGGCGGGAGCATTTCTCCAGTGACAGTTAAGAGTTGTCCTCAGGGGACCTAAACTTCCCCACACTTCTGGCAGGGGCTGAGCAAACTTAAGTGGTTTCAGACAAAGTTCCCAGGCAGAAAAAGGAAAGAAATTCAATGGGTGCTTGAGGTGGGTGCCTAGTAACTGTCCACCACGGCTGCAGCTAAAATCGGATTTGGGTCAGCGTATGTGTTGCTGGGCACAGAAAGCATCTATGATAGCTTCCAAATTCCAAAATCTGCTGTCTCTGCACCATTCATACAGAGTATAATTTGAATGGTGCCCCCTAGATTTGAACAACATGCTAATCATGTGCTGCACGTAGAGAGGTGAACAAGCTTGCACTCTGACAGGTCACTCATACAACTCTAATTATGATGTTAAATACTTTCCTACGCATTCACAATGTAATTTTCTTTGCAAAAATAGATTTTTTTTCTTGTCTTTTCCTTTCCTTTGTAATACTACCTCTCTGTTTATTAAAGATAGTAAAGAATGCAGTGAATTGCTCCCAGTTTAAACCACTGCATTTGAAAAGCAGAGTCTTTTCCAGTTCACCTTTTGTTATGTAGATTGTAACCCAACTGCTATAAGGTGAGATATTCTAATACCCTGGGCTGATCAAATGATCCACATAGTGTTATTAAGATATGGAGGCCTAATAAGCTTAAATCATCACCAAAGAAACACTTTTAGTTTCATGTTAGCAAAAAAGAAAAAGACAAAATTGTTTCTATTCTCAGATTTTGCTAAATTCAATATCTGGTATTTGTAGAATACTGTCAAAGACCCATAAGACGTTCTGCAACATTCTAAACATTTGGGTTTAAGATCAGTTATTTATTTCCTCTCCAGAAAAAAAAAAAAAAAACTATAGAGTAAATTATTAAAAAATTCTTCCATAATTAGGAATGGATTATAAAAAAAAAATTTTTTTTTTTTTTTTTAGTCTTTATAAAATCTATGTTTGTGTGGACTAAATTTATATCATAGTAGTTATACTACATACTACATAATTAATTCATATTATATTTATGTAATAAATTAGGCTCTAAACTAGGCTCTCTTCCTTTTTGTTCTTACTAGAAAATCTTATTCCTAAACCAGGCTTAGATATCATTTATGCATTATGATAGAGAGATACATAGTTCTTTCACTAATCCCATTTTATTGTTCATCTATCTTTTCTAGGTGGCGCAAAGGATTATGCACCCAACTACTAGCTGAAAAGTTGGCAGTTCATACCCACCTACAGGCATCTAGGAAGACAGGCCTGGTTATCTGCTTCCGAAAGGTCACAGCCTTAAAAAGCTTATGGAGCAGTTCTACTCTGCACGCATGGGATCACCATGAGTCGAAATCAACTCGACAACAACTACTACATTTATGCAATTTGTTGTTAATAGAAAACAAGGTTTTTCATGGTGATTGGTAATATCCTCTGTTTCTCATTCAGTGGGAAGACTGAATGACTTTTCTATATTTAGCCTATTGGAGCAGAGAATGGGAGGTAAAATTCAGGAACATGAGTCTCAGACGGTTCTGTTGAACAGTCCATTCTTGCTGTCCAAAGCTAGACTTAAATACAGCTACCATGACCTGTTATTCTCTTCCCCAACCTATTGCCCAGAGATCTACAACCAGAGCTTTTCATGACTTATCCTCTGTGTTCACTTGCCTTCCTCATGCTCCAAGTCCTTGTGACTATCTTATTTGCCTTTGTCTACTCTGTTTACTGTTAGAGAGCCACAGATCTATATATCATACCCAAATAGGAATATTACAAGGGTTTCATGTCTTTATTTTGCCACATAGATTAATATTACAAAAGATCCAATATAGCAGGCCACAAAATAAGAAAAGGATATACAACAAAAAAAGCCCAAATACTTCATTGTCTTCCTTAAGTAGGACAGAAATAATAGTTAACAGGTATTATGCCTACTCAAATAGCAGCAGCTAGATACAAGATTGGAAATTAAATGTAGCTGCAAACCATTCTATATTTCTTGGTATGGGTAATCCTAAATTATCTTGGTTAGATGAATGCTTTAATATTCACAGATAAAAGGCAAATTTGTTAGAAAATAAATTAACATCACATATAATGTTTGTGCTCAAAACTATCACAAAGTCAACTCACAAATGTCAATGAATAAAGTGCTATCATGAGAAACCTCTTCAGTAATTTCCTTAACTTTATTTTGACTATTTACAGTCATGAGGTTCTTAAGAGAACAAAGAGAATGAAAACCAGAAATTAGATTTTATTTCTAAAGCTCCAAAGCAACTAAAATTAAGGATAGACCTTTCCGTCATTCGGTCTTCACTGTAAGATTCAAAGCACAATTAAATTTATATGCGGAGCTAGTAGAAATCATACTACTACTAAACCATAATAATGAACTTTTTTTTACTGTACTGAATGGTACCTTAAGTTTTTGAGTTTAAACTTTTAAATTCCTCGAGGACAGAGGCCATGATTTATATACTTCTTTATACACTGGGCACTGAATGTATTATTTTAAATGTATCAGATACTTAGTAATTAATTGCTGATGACAAACGTGCTCTCCCAAAGAATAAATTCAATTACCTTTTATCTTTAAACAGTGCTTTTATTTTTTCAAAGACCTTTCACTCTATTTTCTGCTTGATTAATGTAAAATGATGCAAGCCTTGGACAAGAAATTTAATCTTTTGTACCTTGATTTAACTATCTATAAGATATGGGAGGAAAAAAATTATAAAAATAAAAACTAAGTTTTATTATCATGTGAAAATAACTCTACACTCACCAGTTTTGAAAGATATGTCTGAGATAAAAAAAAAAAAAATTTTTTTTTTTTTGGTCTGAGATAGTCTATCTTAAAGTAAGGACTAAGTGGCATCCTCACTACAGAATACCTTTTTTTTTTTTTTCCCATGGAATACAGCTATATATCACTTTAAAAGTTGAGCTATGACTTCAAATCAAAAGGTCTACAGTTGGACTCCACCAGCCACTCCTTGGAAATCCTATGGAGCAGTTCTGCTCTGTCCTGTAGGACCACTATGAGTAGGAATCGACTCAACAGCAATGAGTTTGGTTTTTTGGTTTAACTTGAAATCAGAAATTTTCTCTCTTAAAATTTTGATTTAATTTTTAAAGGAAACTCTTCCAAATATTTATTGTGCTTATGAAGGCTGGTTTTCTTTCATTCTGATTTTATAAAAGAAACTATACCAAATAAAATGCCATCCCAAAGACAAATCTTTCTTCCATATTGATAAACAAAAGTGTGACTTTTAGTAGAATGTGAAAGTTAGTTTTAAAAGGATAACTGCTTGAGGACAAATCAGAAGAAACATACTCTTTAGTGGACAAATACAAGTGATGGCCAATGTGAAAGAATATATGACTGTTGACTGAGGAATGCCAAGACCTCTCAAGACAACCAAGATTAAATGCCCACGTGACAATGTTTGAGAGTACAATGAGATAAGCAGTCAACCTCTAGACCAGCTGACACTGAAGTACCAGGGAGGTTCAGATGTCTCTGCTTAGGTGATGTATGCTTTTTCTTGGGCAGCTGAAACCAAGTTCTGGTGTACAGGACATTCGCCTGTCAATCGGGAGAGATATATCATTTATATTAGTAAGCTGCGGGCAGAAAAATCAAACTCCTGTAATTGAAAGGAATATATCATCATCGCTTTGAGCTAATTATTAAAACTTCAGAGGAACCAAAATTTTTTATTAATAGAGCAAAATTCAGAACCAAAATATTTTAAAATTATCACTGTTGAAGCCTACTACAATGTGTTTCACTGTGGTATCATAAAAGTGGAATAAATATTTATTACCGGACAATACTTATACCCTCCAATTACAGTTCCCAGTGAGAATCTATTTTGCCAAGACTATTAAAAAGTATTGAGAATAAAAGCTCTGAAGTGTGGAAACTTGTTCAATGAATATTTATTAAGTACCTAGTATGTGTCAGGTCTTAGATTCATATTTTGTACATTCCACGTTCTGATTACTAAAGGACGTTTACAGCTGTTTCTTCTCATTTTTAGTCATGCCATATCAGCAAAAAAAAAGGTTCCAAAAGCTTTACTCCATTCACATCATTAAGGTCGACTCTACTTTGAGAAGGCAGCTCTTCCCCAGTGGTGTTTTGAGTGTCTTCCAACCTGAGAGGCTCATCTTCTGGCACTATATCAGACAATGCTCCACTGCTATTCGTAAGGTTTTCAAGGGCCAATTTTTTTCAGCAGACTGCCAGGTCCCTAGTCTGTCTTAGTCTGGGAGCTCTATTAAAACCCTTTCACCCTAGGTAACCCTGCTAGTATTTGAAATACTGGAGGCACAGCTTCCAACATCACAGTAACTCATAAGTCACCACAGTATGACAAACAGGAAGAGGAGCAGTCTGTCAGAGAAGAAGGATCAATAGTTGGAAAACATGGCCTTGGTGACAGAAATGATGCCAGAGATCACATGATAAAATTTTGTAAGATCAAGGACTTCTTCATTGCAAATACCTCTTTTGAACAAAATAAACAGCGATTATATTTTTTTATACACATGACCTTGCTGGATTGAATACACAGGAATCAAATTGACTACATCTGTGGAAAGAGATGATAGAAAAGCTCAATATCATCAGTCAGAACAAGACCAGGGCCAACCGTGGAACAGACCATCAACTGCTCATTTGCAAGTTCAAGCTGAAGTTGAAGAAAATTAAAATATGTCCATGAGAGTCAAAATACGACCCTGAGTATGTCCCATCTGAATTTGGAGACCATCTCAAGAATAGATTTGATATATTAAACACTAATGACCAAAGACCAGAAGAGGTGCGGAATGACATCATAAATGAAGAAAGCAAAAGGACATTAAAAAGAAAGAAGGAAAAGACCAAAATGGTTGTCAGAAGAGACACTGAAACTTGCTCTTGAACAAAGTAGCTAAAGCAAATGGAAGAAATGATGAAGTAAAAGGGATGAACAAAAGATTTTAAAGGGTGGCTTGAAAAGACAAAGTATTATAAAGAAATGTGCAAAGACCTGGAGATAGAAAACCAAATGGAAAGAACATGCTCAGCATTTCTTAAACTGAAAGAACTGAAAAAAAAAATTTTTCAAAACTTGAGTTGGAATTTTGAAGGATTCTGTGGGAAAAATACTGAACAACACAGGAGGCATCACAAGAAGATAGAAGGAATAAACAGAGTCACCCAAGCAAAAAGACTTGGTTGATGCTCACACATTACAGGAAGTAGCATATGATCAATAACCAACGCTACTGAAGAAAGAAGTCCATGCTTCGCTGAAGGCATTGGCAAAAAAACAAGGCTCCAAGAATCAACGGGACATCAATTGAGATGTTTCAACAAATGGACACAGCGCTGGAGGTACTGACTCATCTATGTCAAGAAATTTGGAAGATAGCTACCTGGCCAACCAGCTAGAAGATAACCATATTTGTGCTCATTCCAAAGAAAGGTGATCCAACAGAATGCAGAAATTATCAAACAGTATCATGAATATCACACACAAGTAAAATTTTGCTGAAGATAATTAAAAAATGGCTGCAGCAGTACAAAGAAAGGGAACTGCCAGGAATTTAAGCTAGATTCAGAAGATGATGTGGAACAAGGGATATCATTGCTGATGTCAGATGGATCCTGGCTGAAAGCCGAGAATACCAGAAAAATGTTTACCTGTGTTTTACTGACTATGCAAAGGCATTTGAGTGTGTGTACCTTAAAAAATTATGGATAACATCGGGAAGAATGGGAATTCCAGAACATTTATTTGTGCTCATGAGGGACCTGGTCATAGGCCAAGAGTCAGTCATTCGAACAAAACAAAGAGATACTGCATGGTTTAAAGTTAGGAAAGGTGTGTGCCAAGGTTGTATTCTTTCACCACAGTTATTCAAGCTGTATGCTGAGCAAATAATCTGAGAAGCTGGACTACATGAAGAACACTGCCTCAGGATTAAAGGAAGACTCATCACAACCTGCGTTATGCAGATGACACAACCTTGCTTGCTGAAAGCTAAGAGGACTTGAAGCACTTACTGATGAAGATCAAAGACCACAGCCTTCAGTATGGATTACATCTCGACATAAAGAAAAAAAAAATCCTCACAACTGGAACAATAAGCAACATCACAATAAACAGAGAAAAGATTGACTTTGTCAAGGTTTTCATTTTACTTGGATCCACAGTCAATGCCCATAGAAGCAGCAATCAGAAATCAAACAACAAATTGCAACAGGCAAATCTGTTGCAAAAGATCTCCTAAAAGAGTTGAAAATCAAAGCTATCACTTTGAGGACTAAGGTTGGCCTGACCCAAGCCGTGGTATTTTCCTCAAATGCTTAATATGCATGTGAAAGCTGGACAATGAAGAAGGAAGACTGAAGAAGAATTAACGCCTTTGAACTACAGTGTTGGCAAAGAATATTGAGTATACCATTAACTGCCAGAAGAATGTGGAGCCCTGGTGGCACAGTGGTTAAGCACTTGACTGTTAACCAAAAGGTCAGTAGTTTGAACTCACTAGCTGTTCCACAAGAGAAAGATTTGGCAGTCTGATTCTGTAAAGAATTACAGCCTTGGAAATCCTACGGGCAGTTCTATTCTGTCCGATAGGTTTGTTCTGAGTCCTAATTGACTTGACAGCAGTGGGTTTGATTTTTTTTTTTTTTTTTTTTGCCAGAAGAATGAGCAAGTCTGTCACGGAAGAAGTACAGCCAGAGTGCTCCTTGGAAGCAAGGATTACGAGACTTTATCTCCTGTACTTAGACATGTTATCAAAAGGGCTTAGTCCCTGGAAAAGGACATTACGCTTGGTAAGGTAGAGGGTCAGTGAAAAGCAGGAAGACCCTCAACGAGACGGATTAACACAGTAGCTGCAACAATGGGCTCAAACAGCAATGATGGTGAGGATGGTGCAGAACTGGACAGTGTTTTGTTCTGTTGTACACAGGGTCACTATGAGTTGGAACTGACTTGATGGCACCTAACAACAACTTGTCCGGCATTGGTCTATGAACTTAGAATACATCAATGAACAAAACAGAAAAAAAATTTCCTTTACCTCATGGAGCTTACATCTAGTGAACTACTTGCAAATGAAATCCTTCCCTTTAATGAGCAAGATGATTTATATATGTGTGCTGCCCAGATAAGATCGTAATACTAATAGCTAAAATCCATTAAGCTTTACATGGTGTCAAGGTTGTTTCATGGATTAACTCATGAAATGTTCTCAGAAACATCACTTCAAAGATGAGGAAACTGAAGTACTGAAACTTTAAGAAAGGTCAAAAAGTAAGTGGTAAAGCCAGGGATTAAACCTAAGTCAGTGCTCTTAACCATAATATTTTATTGGTATATAGTAAAGTATTCTGAGATCAAAACTATTATAGCTCTATATAAGAATCAAAAAATAGAAAATTATTATAACTTCAATATTAATATTTTATTCCTTCTATTCATTTCATTTAAACCCAGTGCCAGTTAATGACAGGTAAAAAATCCATGAACAGTGTAAAATAGCATGACTAGTGACTGAAAGCCTGAAATACAAATGTAGAGTTGAAAATAACATGCAAGTAAAAAAAATCATTCTTCATACCCTCAAACGATATATTCAAAACGGTATTTCTAGAGATACAAAAAACAAACTGCTGATAAGGAGCCCTGGTGGTGCAATAATGGTTAAGCACTTGGCTGCTAACAAAAAGGTCAGTGGTTCAAACCCTTCCAGCTTCTTAGCTTTAGAAAAGACCTGGTGATCTGCTCCTACAAAGATTACAGCCTAGTAAACCTAAAGAGACAATTCTACTTTATGTATAGGGTTGTTTTACTTATAACTGACTCAGTGGCACACAGACTACAAAAATGTGTTAAGAATACTAAGCTATTACCAGTGGATTTGATACCTATGGCCAAATAGGGCAAATATGTTTAGAAATGATGGAGACATGATCAGCGAAATTGAAGACAAACACAAGGATACAACACTGCTTGAGGAAAGATCAGAAAAAACAATGAAGAAACCCTGAAAATTATGTGGGGTATAATCAAAAGCAAAAATTTGCGAGTAATTGGAGTTCTGTAACAAGAAGAGGAAACAGAAAACACAGAGAGGATCACTGAAGAATTGCTGACAGAAAACTACTCTGAAATCATGAAAAACAAAAAGCTAACCATTCAAGAAGCTCAACGAACCCCATATAGCACAGACCCTGAAAGAAAATCACCAAGGAAAGACATAATCACATTCATTAAAACCAAAGACAAAAAAAGAATCCTGAGGACAGCTCAAGAAAAACAAAAAGTCACACACAGAGGAGAAACAGTAAGATTAAGCTCTGATTATTTGGCAGAAACCATGCAGGCAAGAAGGCAATGGGAACACACACAAAACCTTGAAAGATAAAAAATTGTCAACCAAGAATAATATATCCTGCAAAACTCTCATTCAAATATGATGGTGAAATTAGAATATTTCCAGATAAACAGATATTAAGGGAATATGTAAAAACCAAACCAAACTTAAAAGAATTATTAAAGGGAGTCCTTCAGTCTGAAAACAAACAACGTCAGACCACAGCTTGAAGTTAGGATGCAAGGTTGTACCAGCCTAGGAAATGGACTCTCAAGGGCTATCCAAAACCACATTACAACAGGGAACCAGAGAGGTTAATCTGTAAATGATAACAACACCAGAAAAATAAAAGAGGGAATAAATGGTGTAGGTACAAAACTTTGTAATGGAGAGGAAGGCAAGGCAATACTAAGTAATAAAAAAAAAAAAAAAGTAATAATAGGCTGGTTCAAACCTAGGAAGATATGGATAAATTTCAAGGAAACCATAAAGAAAGTATAACAAAACTAACCATCAAAATAAAGAAGAAAAACATAAGGTCTCAGTAAAAACAAAATCTAAAAAAAGAAATGCAAACGAAATCCACAAACAAAATTAATTTACTAGAGAAGAGGAAGAGGGAAAAAGGCAAAGTCAGTACCACACACACAAAAAAAATCCACTACAAAGTGACAGCAATAAACTGACACCTATCAATAGTTACACAGAATGTAAATGGCCTAAATGCACCCATAAAGAGACAGAGAGTGACAGAACGATAAAAAACAGGATCCACCAATATGCAGTGTATAAGACAAACACCTTGGAAACAAAGACATAAATTTATTAAAAATCTAAGGGTAGAAAAAAATATACCAAGCAAACCACTACCAAAAATGATCAGGAATGGCAATACTAATCTCAGATAAAATAGACTTTAAAACAAAAAACATCATAAAAGACAAAGAGGGGCACTATATAATGATTAAAAGGACTATCCATTGTGAAGACATAACCATAATAAACATCCACGCACCCAGTGACAGGGCTCCAAAATATATAAAACAAACTCTAATGGCACTGAAAAAAGAAACTGACAGTTCTAAAATAATAGTAGAAGACTTTGACACACCACTCTCGAAAAAGGACAGAACATCTAGAAAGAAACTCAGAAAAGATACAGAAATGCTAAAGGACACAATCTGCCAGCTTCACCTCATAGACACGTATAGAACACTCATCTCAACAGCTATCATCAGTCAGAACAAGGCCGGGGTCAGCTGTGGAACAGACCATCAATTGCTCATATGCAAACTCAAGCTGAAAATGAAGAAAATTAGAACAAGTCCACAAAAGCCAAAGAAAAACCTTGAGTATATATCACCTGAATTTAGACACCATCTCAAGAACAGATTTGATGCATTGAACATTAGTGACCGAAGACCAGACGAGTTGTGGAATGACATCAAGGATATCAAATATGAAGAAATCAAGAGGTCATTAAAAAGACAGGAAAGAAAGAAAAGACCACAACGGATGTCAGAAAAGACTCTGAAACTTGCTCGTGAATGGCAAGCAGCTAAAGGAAAAGGAAGAAATGATGAAGTCAAAGAACCTGAACAGAAGATTTCAAAGGGCAGCTCGAGAAGACAAAGTAAAGTATTATAATGACATGTGCAAAGAGCTGGAGATAGAAAAACAAAAGGGAATAACACACTCAGCATTTCTCAAGCTGAAAGAACTGAAGAAAAAATTCAAGCCTCGAGTCTTAATAGTGGAGGATTCTATGGGGAAAATATTAAACGACACAGGAAGTGTCAAAAGAAGATGGAAGGAATACACAGAGTCATTATACCAAAAAGAATTGGTTGACATTCAACCATTTCAAGAGGTAGCATATGAACAGGAAATGATGGTCCTGAAGGAAGAAGTCGAAGCTGCACTGAAGGCACTGGTGAAAAACAACGCTCCAGGAATTGATGTATATCCACTGAGATGTTTCAACAAATAGATGCAGTACTGAAAGTACTCACTTGACTATGCCAAGACATTTAGAAGACAGCTACCTGGCCAAATGACTGGAAGAGATCCAAATTTATGCCTATTCCCAAGAAAGGTGATCCAACTAAATGTGGAAATTGTCGAACAAGATCGTTAATATCACATGCAAGCAAAATTTTTCTGAATATCATCAAAAGTGGCTGCAGCAGTGTATCAACAGGGGACTTTCAGAAATTCCGGCTGGATTCAGAAGATGACATGGAACCAGGGATATCATTGCTGATGTCAGATAGATCCTGAAAGCAGAGAATTCCAGAAGGATGTTTACCTGTGTTTCATTGACATGCAAAGACATTCCACTGTGTGGATCATAACAAATTATGAATAACATTATGAAGAATGGGAATTCCAAAACACTTAACTGAGCTCAAAAGGAACCTCTACATAGATCAAGAGGCAGTTGTTCAAACAGAAAAAGAGGCTACTGTGTGGTTTAAAGTCAGGAAAGGTGTGCATCAGGGTGGTATCCTCTCACCATACCTATTAAGTCTGTATGCTGAGCAAATAATCTGAGAAACTGGACTATATGAAGAAGAATCAGGCATCCAGATTGGAGGAAGACTCATTAACAACCTGCATTATATAGATGACACAACCTTGCTTGCAGAAAGTGAAGAGGACTTGAAGCACTTACTAATGAAGACCAAAGACCACAGCCTTCAGGATGGATTACACTTCAACATAAAGAAAACAAAAACCCTCACAAATGGACCAATAAGCAACATCATGATAAATGGAGAAAATATTGAAGTTGTCAAGGATTTCATTTTACTTGGATCCACAACAAACACCCATGGAAACAGCAGTCAAGAAATCAAAAGACGCATTGCATTGGGCAAATCTGCTGGAAAGGACCTCTTTAAAGTGCTGAAAACCAAAGAAGACAAAGGTGCACCTGACCCAACTCATGGTATTTTCAATCCCATTATATGCATGTGAAAGCTGGATGATGAATAAGGAAGACCGAAGAATTGATGTCTTTAAATGGTGGTGTTGCAGAAGAATATTGAATATACCATGGACTGCCAAAAGAACGAACAAACCTGTCTTGGAAAAAGTACAACTAGAATGGTCCTTAGAAGCAAAGATGGTGAGAATGCATCTAACATACTTTGGACATGTTGTCAAGAGGGATCAGTCTCTGGAGAAGGACATCGTAGCTGGTAAAGTACAGGGTCAGTGGAAAAGAGGAAGACAGTCAATGAGATTGACTGACACAGTGGCTGCAACAATGGGCTCAAGCATAACAACAATTGTGAGCATGATGCAGGAGCAAGCAGTGTTTCATTTTGTGGTACATAGGGTTGCTATGAGACAGAACTGACTCAATGGCACCTAACAACAACAACCCAACAGCTACAAAGTACACATTATTTTCCAGTGCACATGGAACGTTCTCCAGAATAGACCACATCTTAGTCACAGAGCAACCCTCAACAAAATCCAAAACATTGAGATAATACAAAATATCTTCTCTGAACACAATGTCATCAAGGTAGAAATTAACAACAGAAAGAGCAAGGAAAAAAAAAAATCCATTACATGGAAACTGAATAACACCCTTCTTAAAATCAGAGGTGGAATCAAAAAATTCCAAGAATCAAACAAGAATGAAAACATATCATACCAAAACCTTTGGGACATTGCAAAGCCAGTCCTCAGAGGTCATTTTACAGCAATAGATGCACACATCAAAAAAGAAGAAAGGAAAAAAATCAAAACATTAGCTCCACAACTGAAACAAATAGAAAGAGAACAGCAAAAAAGCCCACAGTCACCAGAAGAAAGGAAATAATAAGGGTCAGAGCAGAAATAAATGCCATAGAGAATGGAAAAATAATAGGATCAATAAAACCAAAATTTTCTTCTTGGAAAAGATCAACAAAATCAAGAAACCACTGGCCAAACTGACAAAAGAAAAACAGGACAGGATGCAAATAACCCAAATGAGAAATGAAGTGCAGGAGATTACAACACACCCAAGTGAAATAAAAAGGATCATAACAAAGTATTATGAAAAACTATACTCCAACAAATTTGAAACCTAGAGGAAATGGACAAATTTCTGGGAACACACTACCTACTGAAACGAACACAAAATGATGTTGAAATTCTGAAGAGACCCATAACAACAGAAGAGATTGAAAAGGTACTAAAAAAAAAAAAACTTCAACAACAAAAAAGCCCTGGCCCAGATGGCTTCACTGGAGAATTCTACCAAACATTCAGAGGAGGGCTTACACCAGCACTACTCAAACTATTTCAGAATGTAGAAAAGGAAGAGATACTTCCAAATTCATTCTATGAAGCCAGCATAACCCTGATACCAAAACCAGGAAAACATAGCACAAAAAAAAGAAAATTAGAGACCAATATCTCTCATGAATATAGGTGCAAAAATTCTAGCCAATAGAATTCAGCATCATATCAAAAAAATAATACACCACAACCAAGTTGGATTCATACCAGGCATGCAAGGATGGTTTAACATTAAAAATCAATCAGTGTAATCCACCACATAAATAAAAGGAAAGAAAAGAATCACACAATCATCTCATTCAACGTAGAAAAGGCATTTGACAAGGTCTGACACCCATTCCTGATAAAAACTCTCAATAAAATTGGTACAGAAGGGAAATTTCTCTACATAACAAAAGGCATCTATGCAAAACCAACAGCCAATATTATTCTTAACGAAGAGAGGCTGAAAACATTCCCTTTAAGAACACGAACAAGACAAGAATGCTGTTTATCACCACTCATGTTTAACATTGTGCTGGAAGCCCTAGCTAGACCAATAAGCCAAGAAAAAGAAATAAAGGGCATCCAAATTGGCAACGAAGAAGTAAAACTGCCCCTATTTGCAGATGATATGATACTACACACAGAAAACCCAAAAGATTCCATGAGGAAACTACTGGTACTAATAGAAAGATTCCGTAGAGTAGCAGGATACAAGATAAACACACAAAATCAGCTGGATTCCTATACACCAATAAAGAAAATGATAAAAAGGAAATCAAGAAAACAATACCATTTATAATCACCCCTAAAAAATATAAAATACTTAGAAATAAATCTAATCAGGGATGTAAAAGACCTATACAAAGAAAACTACAAAACACTGCTGCAAGAAACCAAAAGAGATCTACATAAATGGAAAAACATACTATGCTCATGGATTAAAAAAAAAAATTTTTTTTTTTTTTTTTTTAGGTAGACTCAACTTTGTGTCAATGACAATTCTACCCAAGCCATTTACAAATACAATGCAATCCCAGTCCAAATACCATCAACATTCTTTAAAGAGATGGAAAAACTAATCACTAACTTTATATGGAACAGGAAGAAGTCCCAGATAAGAAAAGCATCATTAAAGAAGGAGAATAGAGTAGGATGACTCGCACTACAGGACCCATACCTCATACCATACACAAAAACTAATTCAAAATGATTAAAGACCTAAATATAAAGCCAAAAAGTATAAAGCTCATAGAAATAAAAATAGGATGAATGCTAGAGGCCGTGATACATGGCATTAACAGGATATAAACCATAACAAATAACATAAAAACTCCAGAAGATAAGCTAGAGAACTGGGGTCTTCTAAAAATTAAACACTTATGCTCATCAAAAGACTTCGCCAGAAGAGCAAAAAGAGAACCTACAGAGTGGGAAAAAACTCTTGGGTATTACAAATCAGACCAAGGTCTGATCTCTAAAATCTACAAGAAAATCCAACACCTCTACAACAAAAAGACAAATAATCCAATTAAAAAACGAGCAAAGGAAATGAACAGACAACTTCACCAAAGAAGACATTCAAGCAGCCAACAAACACATGAGGAAATGCTCACATTCACTAGCCATTAGAGAAATGCAAATTGAAACCACAATGAGATACCATTTCACCCTGGCATTACTGGCATGGATCAAGAAAACAGGAAATAACAAAGGTTGGAGAGGCTGCGGGGAGACTGGAACTCTTACGCACTGCTGGCGGGAATGCAAAATAACACAACCATTTTGGAAAACGATATTCCTTAGAAAGCTAGAAATAGAAATACCATATGATCCAGCAATCCTACTCCTAGGAAATAAGAGCCATTACATGAACAGACATATGCACACCCATGTTCACTGCAGCACTGTTCACAATAGCAAAAAGACGGAAACAACCTTGATGCCCATCAACAAATGAATAGATAAACTGCGGTACATACACACAATGGAGTATTACACAACAATAAAGAACAAGGATGAATCTGTGAAGCATCTCATAACATGGATGAATCTGGAGGGCATTATCCTGAGTGAAATAAGTCAATCACAAAAGGACAAATATATGAGACTATTACTGTAAAAACTCATGAAAAGGTTTATATACAAAAAGAAACAATTTTTGATGGTTATGAGGGAGGGGAGGACTGGGGATAGAAAAACACTAAACAGACAAAAGATAAGTGCTAACTCTGATGAAGGAAAAGACAGTACACAATACTGTGGAAGCCAGCAAAACTTGTACAAGGCAGGATCATGGAACTTCCATAGACACATCCAAACTCCATGAAGAACTGAATTGCTGGGCTGAGGGTTGTGGGGACCGTGGTCTAAGGGAACATCTAGCTGAATTGCCATAACATAGTTTATTAAAAAAGTGCTCTATATTCTAATTTGGTGAGTAGCATCTGGAGTCTAAAAAGCCTGTGAGTGGCCATCTAAGATACTCCACTGGTCTCACCATTTGGGAGCAAGGGAGAATAAATAAAACTAAACATACAAGGGAAAGATC
The DNA here is from genome assembly GCF_030014295.1 of Loxodonta africana. NCBI lineage: Eukaryota > Metazoa > Chordata > Mammalia > Proboscidea > Elephantidae > Loxodonta > Loxodonta africana. Next base: position 167,228,287 of record NC_087345.1, on the reverse strand, counting down.
AGTCCAAAGGACTAATGGACCACATATACCACGGCCTCCACCAGACTGAGTCCAGTATAACGAGATGGTGCCCGGCTACCACCACTGACTGCTCTGACAGGGATCACAGTAGATGGTCTCATACAGAGTTGGATAAAAATGTAGAAGAAAATTCTAACTCACAAAAAAGAGACCAGACTTTTTGGCCTGACAGAGACTGGAGAAACCCTGAGGCTATGGCCCCCCGACATACTTTTAGCTCAGTAATGAAGTCACTTCAGAGGCTCACCCTTCAGCCAGATTAGACAGGCCCATAAAACAAAGCGAGACTAAAGGGCACAACAGCCCAGGGGTAAGAACTAGAAGGCAGGAGGAGACAGGAAAGCTGGTAATAGGGGACCCAAGGTGGAGAAGGGAGAGTGTTGACATGTTGTGGGGTTGTTAACCAATACCTTAAAACAATATGTGTACTAACTCTTTAATGAGAAACTAGTTTGTTCTGTAAACCTTCATCTAAAGTACAATTAAAAAAAAAAAATTCCAGCAGTTGTCACAAAAATGCCCTTTGTATCTATTTTTCTCTATGTAGGATGAAATCCAGGATCATGCATTGTATTTATTACCATGTCTCTAATCTGGAAAAGTTCTTCAGCTTTTCTTTTTCTTTTTTGATTTTGACATTTTTGAACAGTACAGGCCAGTTATTTTGTAGAAAATCCCTCAGTTTAGGTTTGTCTGATGTTTCCTCATGATCAGGTTCAGCTTATTCATTTTGGGGAGAAATACCATAGACGCAATTCTGTGTCCTTCTCAGTGTATCATATCAGGAGGCACAGGATGTTGATTTGTTCCAATAACTGCTGATGTTGCTCTGATTCTTGGGATGGTGGTGCACAGCAAGTTTCTTCACTGTAAGCAATAAGAAATTTGTGGAGAGATACTTGGAGCCTATGCAAATATCCTTTTCTTGTCAAAGTGTGCTAAAATTTGATTTTTTTAATTTCATTTTTTAACCCCAAACCTAAGCAAAATAGGCATGTATGAGTACTTTCTGCATGTTACCTTTTATTTTTAATTCTTTATGATTTTTGTTATATAAATAATACATATTTATCAGAGAATAATAGAAAACACGTTAGTCCAAAGGAAAATAAAAATCATGAATAATTCCACTATCCAGGGAGAATAATCACTAATAACTTGTTGTTGTTGTTAGGTGCCACTGAGTTGGTTCCAACTCATAGCAACCCTAAGTACAACAGAATGAATCACTGTCTGGTCTGGCACCATCCTCACAATCATCGTTACGCTTGAGCCCATTGTTGCAGACGCTGTGTCAATCCATCTCGTTCAGGGTCTTCCTCTTTTCCGCTGACCCTCTAATTTACCAAGCACGATGTCATTCTCCAGAGACTGATCCCTCCTGATAACATGTCCAAAGTATGTGAGACGTAGTCTCAGCACCCCTGTTTCTGAGAAGCATTCTGGTTGTACTTCTTCCAAGACAGATTTGTTCATTCTTTTGGCAGTCCATGTTCAAAGTTCTTCACCAACACCACAATACAAAGGCATCGATTCATCTTCAGTCTTCCTTATTCATTGTCCAGCTTTTGCATGCATATGAAGCAACTGAAAATACCATGGCTTGGGTCAGGCGCACCTTAGTCTTCAAGGTGACACCTTTGTTTTTCAACACTTTAAAGAGGTCTTTTGCAGCAGATTTGCCCAATGTGAAGCATCTTTTGATTTCTTGACTGCTGCTTCCATAAGTGTTGATTGTGGATCCAAGTAAAATGAAATCCTTGACAACTTCAATCTTTTCTCCATTTATCATGATGTTGCTTATTGGTCCAGCTGTGGGGATTTTTGTTTTCTTTATGTTGAGGTGTAATCCATACTGAAGGCTGTGATCTTTGATCTTCATTAGTAAGTGCTTCAAGTCCTCTTCACTTTCACCAAGCAATGTTGCGTCATCTGCATAACACAGGTTCTGCATGAGTCTTCTTCCAATCCTGATGTCTTGTCCTTCTTCATATAGTCAGCTTCTTGGGTTATTTGGTCAGCATACAGATTGAATAGGTAGGGTGAAGGATAAAACCCTGATGCACACATTTCTTGACTTGAACCACGCCATATCCCTTTGTTCTGTTTGAATGACTTCCTCTTGATCTATTCATGGGTTCCTCAAGAGTGCAATTAAACATTCTGGAATTCCCATTCTTCACAATGTTATCCATAAAAGTTGAATGCCTTTGCATAGTCAATAAAACACAGGTAAACATCTTTCTGGTATTCTCTGCTTTTAGCCAGGATCCACCTGACATCAGCAATGACATCCTTGGTTCCACATCCTCTTCTGAATCTAGCTTGAATTTCTGGCAGTTCCCTATTAATAGATTGCTGCAGTCACTTTTGAGTGATCTTCAGCAAAATTTTACTTGCATGTGATATTAATGATATTGTTCTATAATTTCTGCATTTGGTTGGATCACCTTTCTTCAGAATAGGCATAAATATGGATCTCTTCTAGTCGGTTGTCCAAGTAGCTGTCTTCCAAATTTCACGGCATAGATGAGTTAACACTTCCAGTGCTGCATCTGTTTGCTGAAACTTCTTATTTGGTATTCTGTCAATTCCTGGAGCCTTGCTTTTCGACAGTATCTTCATTGCAGCTTGGACTTTTTCCTTCAGTACCATCAGTTCTTGGTCATAATTTACTAATAACTTAGTAAACAGGCTTTCAGACTTTTTTGATACATTTTTTTTAATATATAACCAAAATGGGAGCATGAAACAACTAGTGTTCTACAATTTGCTCTTTTCAATTCATAGTATAGTATGAGTATTTTTCCATGTATAAGGATACCTATATGTCTTCATTTTTAATATCTGCATATTTCATTGCATGTGAAATAACAAATTATTTATATAGAACACACACTTTTTTCTAATCTTTTCAATACTGTAAACAGTTCAGTGACAGAATCTTTACATGTATATCTTTTCAGTCTCTTAGATTGATATTTCCTTGGAATAAATTTCTAGAAGTTTCAAATTGCTTTATCAAAAAGATATTTACACTTTTACAATTTGTGACACATGTTCTCCAAATGTACCCCAGGAAGCTTTCTTCCTATGTTTTACAGAAGAAAAATACTGAGTTTTTGATTTAAAAACAATGAGTTGAAGGGGGTGGTGTGCATTAGAGCAGAAGTTATATATTTCAGACCTTCGTATCAGTGTAAACTTCTAGAACTATCACCATAGTATTAAGAGTTTTGCTGATCAAGATTCTTAAATGCCAGTAGGATAAAACTGTGTTTTCACAACAACAAAAACATAACATTTAGACATTTGAGTATCTGGACAGAAATCATGCTTAACCAAAAAAAAAAAAAAACTAAACCTGTTGCCATTAAGTTGATTTCAACTCATAGCGACCCTATAGGACAGAGCAGGACTGCTCTCATAGAGCTTCTAAGGAGTACCTAGTGGATTCGAACTCCTGGCCTTTTGGTTAGCAGACGTAGCTCTTAACCACTATGCCACCAAGGCCCAGTTAAATCTTAAAGATTTTAAATTTGACCTAATTTGCTAATATTGGATGGTGAATTGTATTTCATTCAAGACTGCCCACATTGTTGATTGTTGGTATTGCAATATGTTCTGGGCAAATGTGGGTCTGTCTTGGAAACTTAGAAACTCCACCTACCCTTAACTCTCCTAGTGTCTCTGAATTCATTCTTCAACACTCCTAAACTCTCCTGAAGTTTCTGTCTAGGCAATTCCATTCTCAGAGTTTCCATTACCAACCATATTCTGACTTTCGAGCAGTCCTCTAAACTCTGGTAAAATACCTGTTGGGCATTGGATGTCTTAATGTTCCCTCAGAATTCCAGATCCAAGACATGATGATCTTCCCCAAAAAACCTGGTCCACTTGCAGTATCCTTATCTCATCTTAATCATTTAATTATATAATTCAGAAATCCAGAAGTCATCTTTGAATTATCCTTATCTCTTATTCTTCTAAACTAATCCATCATTAAATTCTATCTAATTCCTCAATATTTCTGGAATCTGAACACTTCTCTCCATTTCAGCCAACACCGGTCTAGTCTCAGGCCTCATCACTTTTCCCAGGGGTGACTACATTTCTTTCTTAGCCCATCAACTCTGCATATACTATCTATAATGCAAATAGTTAATATTTTCAACATGGCCACTATTATGCAACCATTGTACCCCTTTGTTCTCAGGATAAAGATAAAAATTCTCATCCTGGTTTACAAAGTCTTACATGGTCTGTCCTTTGCTTAAATCTTCACCCTCATCTTATACCAAGTTCTCCCTCTCTTTGTGCTACAGTCTCACAGACCTTGAGTATGCCATGCTCATTTATGGCCACAGGGCCTTTGCACATGCTATTCCCTCTGCCTGGAATGCTGATTCCTTACAATTTTTCCTACTTAAATCTTAAAGTTCTTTAGATTTCAGCTTGCATGTCACTTCCACAAGAAGGACTCTCTTGGCTTTCAGCATCTTCCTGACATTATTTAATAGCATCATACTTCCCTAAATAGCACCCACAATAGCTGAAATTTTATATTACTTGTGTGATCATTATTTAATGTCTAATGCTCCTCTTTCCACTGGATACCCCTGCACATACTATATTCCACAAAAAATAAATGTCATGAGAACAGTTTTTTTTGTTTTTTTTTTTTTTAATGTATACTGTTTTATATCCAGTACCTAAAACAATGCCTGTCCATTTTAGGTGTTCATTACATATTATTTAAGCACATGGATTTTTAGACCTATAAATCAATCAACAAGCCGATGAGTCCCTTTTTGGAGGTCTTGTGCCTCTCGTAAATAGGAAGTTGTATCTTAGAGCTTCACAAGATCAGCCCCACAGCCTCCAAATGTCAGGACCCCCTGCTCCTTCCATTCCACAGTGTGTGAAAAAAAGATGAGTCACAGAATATGAACATAACCTAACTAGTAAACTGGTAGTAACAAAGAATTTTTAAAAAACCAACAAAACCCATCGCCATTGAGTAGATTGCAACTCACAGAGACCCTATAGGGCAGAACAGAACTGCCCCCATAGAGTTTCCAAGGCTATAAATCTTTACAGGAGCAGACAGCCACATCTTTCTCCTGTGGAGTGGTGTGTTTTAATAGCCACTGACCTTTCGATTAGCAGCTTAGCACTTAACCACTGTGCCACCAGGGCTCCTTAACAAAGAATAGAGTCAGATATTCAGAGTTCAGAATCAACTCCAGATACAAATGATGCTCATCTGAAGTCATTATGGAGCATACATCCCTTTCCTTTCCATACTCATATTTGCTTTTTCAGTAGAACTGGAGGAAACATATTCATCAATCAATGTTCAGAGTTAAAATGCTGTGATGAGCTAGCCGTAGGAAGATATATTTGTTATCTCATTTTTTTAGAATGATGAATTAATCTTCCTCCAGTCTTCAGCTTGATAAAATCACATCAAAAAATTAATTGAAAAAAAAAAAAAAGGAACATACACAAGACTAGCTCCAACTCATTCAGGAGATATCTGAGTATATTCGGTTCATTATTTGTATATCCGTAAGGATAGAACAGTTAGAAGACTGTGGATCAACTCAGGCTGCTATTCAAATGATTTCCATTGTTACGACATGAATGCATATTTGCAAATCCTAAAATTGTTCACACCATGTACTCAGGATTAGCTAATATACTTTTATACACTTGCATCATGAAGGATTAGCTGTGAAAAGAGGCTCAAAATGAAGCTCACTGCAGGAACTTTTAAACTTATATTTTCTCACTCTGAACATTACTCAGAGTTCAATCATTCTCTGCATTTCCAGAGGCTTAACTATAGATTTTATATTCACTTTTCTATTATCTCCTAGACTCTTAGTTTTTCTCTACATTTTTTTATTGTGGTAAAATATATACACCATAACATTTGCCACTTCAACTATTTTAAGTGTATAATTTGGTACATTAATAACACAGGATATCTTTCCATTTATTTAGACCTTTAATTTATTTCAGCAATGTTTTGTAGTTTTTAGTGCACAAGTCTTTCACCTCCTGGGTCGAGTTTATTCCTAGGTATTATTTTCATTTAAATGCTATAGCAAGTGCAATTGTTTTCTTAATTTCCTTTTCAGATTGTTCATTACTGGTATATAGAAAGAGAAATAATTTTTGCATGTTGATCGCACAACCTAAAACTTTGCTAAATTCCTTTATTAGTCTAGTAGCCTAGAATTTAAATGACTACAAGTTATTTCGCTTTGGACAAAAATACAACTTTGGATGAATCATGGGAAGACTCTGATGTGAATTACAAAATTATTAGGTACAAATGGGTCTTCATCTATAGACAATTTACCTATTCAACAACACCTAATTATTTATAATTAGGTGTTGTGGAAAGTGAGTACTACAATTAAAGACCAGTAAATACAAGTATAATTCAAATTTACATGCAAACCACTATGGCCAAAGATGAAGAAATTGAAGATTTTTATCACCTTTTGAAGTCTAAAATTGATCGAACATACAATCAGGATGCATTGATAATTACTAGTGATTGGAATGCTAAAGTTGGAAACAAAGAAGAAGGATCAGTAGCTGGAAAATATGACCTTGGTGATAGAAAATGATGCTGGAGATGGCATGATAGAATTTTGCTAGATCAACAACTTTTTCATTGCAAATACCTTTTTTCAACAACATAAACAGCCTCTATACACATGGGCCTCGCCAGATGGAATACACAGGAATCAAATTGACTACATCTGTGGAAAGAGACAATGGAAAAGCTTAATGTTATCGGTCAGAACATGGTCAGGGGCTGACTGTAGAACAGACCATCAATTGTTCATACGCAAGTTTAAATTGAAGCTGAAGAAAATTAAAACAAGTCCACAAGAGCCAAAGTACAACCTTGAGTATATCCCACCTGAATTCAGACACCATCTCAAGAATAGATTTGATGCATTGAACACTAATGACCAAAGACCAGATGAGTTGTGGAATGACATCCAGGACATCATACATGAAGAAAGCAAGAAGTCATTAAAAAGACAGGAAAGAAAGAGAAGACCAAAATGGATGTCAGAAGAGACTCTGAAACTTGTTCCTGAACGTAGAGTAGCTAAAGCAACCAGAAGAAATGATGAAGTAAATGGATTGAAGAGAAGATTTCAAAGGGTGGCTCAAGAAGGCAAAGTAAAGTGTTATAATGACATGTGCAAAGACCTGGAGTCCTGGAGTTAGAAAACCAAAAGGGAAGAACATGCTTGGCATTTCTCAAGCTGAAAGAACTGAAGGAAAAATTCAAGCCTCGAGTTGCAATACTGAAGGATTCTACAGGAAAATATTAAATGGCGCAGGAAGCAACAAAAGAAGAATACACAGAGCCACTATACCAAAAAGAATTGGTTGGCGTTCAGCAATTTCAGGAAGTAGCAGGTGATTAGGAACTGATGGTACTGAAGGAAACAGGCTAAGCTGTACTGAAGGCTCTGGTGAAAAACAAGGCTCCAGGAATTGATGGAATACCAATTGAGATGTTTCAACAAATGGATACAGCACTGGAGGTGCTCACTTGTCTATGTCAAGAAATCTGTAAGACAGCTTCCTGGCCAATCAACTGGAAGAGATCTATAATCATGCCTATTCCAAATAAAGGCGATCCCACTGAATGCAGAAATCATCAAACAATATCGTTAATGTCACATGAAAGAAAAATTTTGCTAAAGATCATTTAAAAGTGGCTGCAGCAGTACATCTATAGGGAACTACCAGAAATTCAAGCTGGATTCAGAAGAGGACACAGAACGAGGGATATCATTGCTGATGTCAGATGGATCCTGGCTGAAAGCACAGAAAACCAAAAAGATTTTTATGTGTTTTATTGACTATGCAAAGAAATTCAACTGTGTGGATCATAACAAATTATGAATAACATTACGAAGAATAGGAATCCCAGAACACTTAGTCGTGCTCATGAGGAATGTGTACACAGATCAAGAGGCAGTCTTTCAAACAGAACAAGGGAATACTGCATGGTTCAAAGTCGAGAAAGGTATGTATCAGGGCTGTATCCTTTTAACACACTTATTCAATCTGTATAGTTAGCAAATAATCCAAGAAGCTGACTATATGAAGAAGAACAGGTCATCAGGATTCAAAGACTTAACAATCGGTGACATGCAGATGACAAGACCTTACTTGCTGAAAGTGAAAAGGACTTGAAGCATTTACTGATGAAATCGAAGACCACGGCCTTCAGTATGGATTACACCTCAACATAAAGAAAACAAAAATCCTCACCACTGGAACAATAAGCAACATCAAGATAAATGGAGACAAGTTTGAAGTTGTCAAGGATTTCATTTTACTTGTATCCACAGTCAACACCCATGGCAGCAGCAGTCAAGAAATCCAGCAACCCACTGCATTGAGCAAATCTGCTGCGAACGACCTCTTAAAAAATGCTAAAAAGCAAAGATGTCACCTGGAAGACTAAGGTGCGCCTGACCCAAGCCATTGTGTTTTCAATCACCTCATACACACGTGAAAGCTGGACAATGAATAAGGAAGAATGAAGAAGAATTGACGACTTTGAATTATGGTGTTGGCAAAGAAAATTGATATACCATGGATTACCGAAAGAATGTGTACATCACTTTTGGAAGAAATACACCCAGGATGCTCCTTAGAAGCAAGGATAGTGAGACTACATCTCATATACTTTGGACACGTTATCAGGAGGGATTAGTTCCTGAAGAAGGACATCATGAAAGTAGAGGGTCAGAAAAAAAGAGGAAGACCTTCAATGAGATAGATTGACACAGTGGCTGCAACAATGGGCTCAAGCATAACAAGGATCGTGAGAATGGCATAGGACTGGGTTGTGTTTTTCGTTCTGTAGTACGTAGGGTCTCTATGAGTCAGGACTCAATGGCACTTAACAACGGCAACACAAATAATGGAGCTAAATCATCCAAATGCACAGTAACATAGTAACCACAATAATTTTGGGAGCATCATACGTTATTTAATTTATTCCTCACAACTACTAAGGGGCTAAGTATTGCTATTTCTGCTTACAAATAAGGAAAGAAAGTCTCAGAATGTATATGTGCCCAAGTCTCTTGCTACTAAATCAAGGCAGGATTCAAACCCAGGTCTTTCTGACTCAAAAGCAAGAAAATATTGAAAGCCCATTAGATTATAAATTGTCCCAAGTCATTTATTTTGAATTGTGAATAATCCTTAGAAACAACACATAGGACCTATTATGAATACTGGAATGAACGTTGGGTGTACTGTTGTTGTTGTTGTTAGGTGCCTCAAGTAGGTTCTGACGCATAGCGACCCTATGCACAACAGAATGAAACACTGACGGGTCCTGTGCCATCCTTACAATTGTTGCTATGCTTGAGCTCACTTTTGCAGCCACCATCTCAGTCTGCCTCGTTAAGGGTCTTCCTCTTTTCCGCTGACCCTGTACTTTGCCAAACATGATGTCTTTCTCCAGGGACTGATCCCTTCTGATAACATGTCCAAAGTGTGTAAGATGCAGTTTTGCCATCCTTTCTTCTAAGTAGCATTCTGGTTGTACTTCTTCCAAGACACCTTTGGTCGTTCTTTTGGCAGTCCATGGTTCTTCACCAACGCCACAATTCAAAGGCGTCAGTTCTTCTTTGGTCTTCCTTATTCATTGTCCAGCTTTTACATGTATATGATGCGATTGAAAATACAATGGCTTGGGTCAGGTGCACCTTAGTCTTCAAGGTGACATCCCTGCTTTTCAACACTTTAAAGAGGTCCTTTGCAGAAGAGTTACCCAATGCAATGTGTCGTTTGATTTCTTGCCTGCTGCTTCCCTGGTTGTTGATTGTGGATCCAAGTCAAATAAAATCCTTGACAACTTCAATATTTTCTCCATTTATCATGATGTTGCTCACTGGCATAGTTGTGAGGACTTTTGTTTTCTTTATGTTGAGGTGCAAGTCATGTCTTTGATCTTCATTAGTAAGTGCTTCAAGTCCTCTTCACTTTCAGCAAGCAAGGTTGTGTCATCTGCATAATGCAGGTTGTTAATGAGTCTTCCTCCAATCCTGATGCCCTGTTCTTCTTCATATAGTCCAGCTTCTTGGATTATTTGCTCAACATATTGAGAGGATACAACCATGATGCATGCCTTTCGTGATTTTAAACCAATCAGTATTCCCTCGTTCTATCCAAACAACTGCCTCTTGATCTATATAAAGGTTCCTCATGAGCACAATTAAGTGTTCTGGAATTCCCATTCTTTGGAATGTTATCCACAATTTGTTATGATCCACACGGTTGAATGCCTTTGCATAATCAATAAAACACAGGTGAACATTCTTCTGGTATTCCCTGCTTTCAGCCAGGATCCATCTGACTTCAGCAATGATACTCCTGGTTCCACGTCCTCTTCCGAAACCAGCCTGAATTTCTGGCAGTTCCCTGTCAATACACTGCCGCAGCTGTTTTTGAATGGTCTTCAGCAAAATTTTGCTTACATGTGATATTAATGATATTATTCTATAATTTCCACATTCGGTTGGATCACCCTTATTGGGAATAGGCATAAATACGGATCTTTTCCAGTCAGTTGGCCAGGAAGCTGTCTTCCATATTTCTTGGCATAGACGAGTGAGTACTTCCAGCGTTGCATCCGTTTGTTGAAACATCTCAATTGATATTCTGTGAATTCCTGGAGCCTTTTTTTTTGCCAATGCCTTCAGGGCAGTCTGGACTTCTTCCTTCAGTACCATCGGCTCCTGATCATATGCTACCTCTTGAAATGGTTGAACATCGACTAACCATTTTTGGTATAATGACGCTGTGTATTCCTTCCATCTTCTTTTGATGCTTCCTGCCTCATTTAATATCTTCCCCATGGAATCCTTCACTGTTGCAACTTGAGGCTTGAATTTTTTCTTCAGTTCTTTCAGCTTGAGAAACCCCGAGCATGTACTAGTTTTCTATTTTTGCTGTAATACCACAAGCTTAGTTTCTCAAACAATGCAAATTTATATTTTCTCTTGTATGAAATATAATTCAGTGATATTTATTCTTATATTTTTGTAATTTGGTAGTCTGACAGAGGTCTCATCAGGCTAAAATCAAGGAGTTGGCAGAACTGTATTACTTTCTGGAGGATCTAAGGATAATCCATTTCCTTGCCTCTTCCAGCTTCTAGATGCCATCTAAAATTTCTTTGGCTCATGGCTCCATTCCTCCATCTTCAAAGATAGCAATTTAGTGTTTTTCTTCTATTCTTACGTCACTTTCTGATCATAGCTAGGAAAGGGTCTCTTTAAGATTATGTGATTATGTTGGGACCACCTTGATAATCTCTTCATCTCAAGGTTCATAACCTAATCACATTTGCTAAATCCCTTTTTGACATGGGAGGTAACATATTCGCAGGTTCTGGATACGGGGACATGGATATCTTTGGGGAGTCATTTTTCTCCCTACCACACTGAGCTAATGTGTGAATGACTCATAGTTAAATTCCCCTACCAGAGATTTTATATAGTATTCAAGGGAAGATATTTGTTAACAAAAATGAATCTCTAACTAGTAGTCTAATAAAGTAAAATATATAGTAAATATATAAAAATAAGAAAATGAAATGAAACCCAATAAATTAAAATCTTATCCAATGGATGTGAAGGAAGATTTTCGGAGGATTGGCTATTAAATCTCACAGTATGGCCCATTTTAAGGACAAGCGGAACTGAAAAATCTGGGACCCAGGGATTTGCTTGACTTCTGGGAGGTGGGACAGGTTCTAGATGAAAGGGGTGATGAAAATGGGCAAAATATTTGAGGAAAAATAAAATAAGCCACATAAACATAAGCTTCCAAATAATAATCATGAAAATAACAACATTTTTTAGTATTTAATGTGTACCTAGTATTATGATTCACAGTAGAAAGATGTGACAGTTGCTTTTGTAAAGATTTATAGCCTTGGAAACCCTATGGGGCAGTTCTACCCCGTCCTATAGGGTCGCTGAGTTGGAATTGACTTAATGGTAGCGGGATTTGGGTATTATAATTAGAACTTTACATGTACTATCTCATTTAATCCTTATAGCAATTCTATACAACAGGTGATAGTATCCCAATTTTACACATGAAATAAATAAATATTAGGGAGGTTAAATAATTTAGCCAAGATCACAGTGCAAGTGAGTGGCAAAGCCAGGATTCAAACCTAAGTTTCACTTACTCCAAAAGACTAACTTTTAATAATTATGTTATACTCTGGCCTAGTGGCAAAGTGGTTAAGAGCTCAGGCTGTTAACCAAAAGGTTGGCAGTTCAAATCTACCAGCTGCTACTTGGAAACCCTGTGGGGCAGTTCTACTTTGTCCTATAGGGTTATTATGAGTCAGAATAGACTTGACAGCAAACAACAACAATGGGTACCTTTGAGGTTAGCAACCAGGAAGTCCAACATGACATGGGTGTGTCTCAATAACTGAAAAGAACAGAGTCACAGAAAAACAAGGTAAATGCAATAGTCAAAACTCCAAGTCAATGGGCAACACTGTCCACTGGTAACTGAAACCACCTACCAGTTAGTAACTGCAGTCCATACCCTGTAATAGGACTGACAATTGAAAGGTAGGCAAATGACTGAGACAGAAACATAAGCACAGGGAATCAGATGAAGAATATTGCTATCAGTACTGGAATAAAAGTGATTAGGACTAGGTTTCTGCAATATAGAAAATATCTAGCTTTAGAACTAGAATACAGGCTGAAGTCAAACGAACAGCAAAAGTAATGATGTTGATTCTGAGAATGTGATGTTAAAGCACTTTTAAGCTGCGCAGTAAGTAAGGAAAATCGAAGAATTGATGCCTTTGAATTACGGTGTTAGCAAAGAATACTGACTATACCATGGACTGCCAAAAGAATGAACAAATCTGTCTTGGAAGAAGTACAGCTAGGATGCTCCTTAGAAGCAAGGATGGCAAGACTTCGTCTCACATACTTTGGACATGTTATCAGAAGGGATCAGTGCCTGGAGAAGGACATCGTGCTTGGTAAAGTAGAGGGTCAGTGAAAAAGAGGAAGACCCTCAATGAGATGGATTAACTCAGTGGCTGCAACAATGGGCTCAGACATAACAATGATCATCAGGGTGGTACAGGACGGAGCAGTGTTTCATTTTGCTATACATAGGGTTGCTAAGAGTCGGAACTGACTCAACAGCACCTAACAACAATAACAACACCTAACAACAACAATAACATCTAAGTTTGGAATCAGTACTAGAGACTGATACTATGCTTACTGAGCAAGAAGCCAAATACTTCCAACTCCCCAGCCATGAAACAGAGGAGAAATGGAGACGTTGAGACCCAAGCACAATAAAGAGAGGTTCATCCCAAAGACAGGTCAGCCTTGCTTAACAGTTTCACTTAGAGCTCAGCTTCTTTCAAAACTATACATTCAAGAAAATCTCCAATTATATTTTTGCCTTTTTTCCTACCATATGGTTCACATTTCAATAGCACCACAGTTGACAAAGCAGGGATTGTCAATTTTAGGTACGGGTTGTTTATAAGTTGGGATTCATCTGGAAATGTACACGAGGTGAAGTCAATCCAAAAGACAAGAGAAATAAGACCAAAGGGCCGATAGTGTGTCCATACAAAAGGAAAAAGAAGTCTCAGTAAAGACAGAAATCATACTAAGACAGGTGAATTTGAGGATGGGGAGCTTGTCCCAAGCATCTATTTCATCAACCTGGACGTTAACAACCTGTATCTGAAGAGACAGCTATACATCAGTATTTGGTTAGGGGTTCTGAAATCTTGCTATTATCTAGATGTCTGATTCTATTAACTCATATATGACCACCATTTTTAAGAGAGATTGCAGGAAAAAGGCCTCTGGCATGTCAGCACAATTTTAAAACATGCCATTTGAACATACCCTTATTGATCTTTGTTTAGGGTCTAGGTCTAGATAAAGATTTTAAATCATTTTACATTTTAACAGCATTTTAAACAGTCATCTTTTCCTTTTTCTCTAAGATATCAGCACCACACCTTAGATGCTCTCTCCAACTGGGATACGAGACTATGAAATGCTGTAGGAATTTTGGGTCTTTTACTGGATTTACAACTATAAATTAAGTCAGTTTTATCTTTGAGGTACACTCTTTCTATTGCTACATAAAAAATTACCAGAAACTTGGGGGCATAAAATAGCATCTATTTATTATTTCCCAGTTGCTGTTGATGAAGTGCCTGTTGATACCTGCCAGACACTAATTCTCTCATGTTAACTCTAACTCCCAAATATTCTTCCGTATTGCCTTTCTCAATGCAGCACAGGTTGCTACAGACATTTCCTGTCCCATCTTCATTCTGATCCATGTAGGATTCATTCTCTAAAAGTTCAAGCTTAAGGAACTGGATATGTAAGATGATAAAATATTTCAGATAAAGTGCTGATGACCAATAGTACTTAAGGATTACATCTTTACGTGTATCATTAATGTGTGCTTGTGTATATGCATGTATGTGTGTGTGTATATATATATACACACACATACATATATATTCATTTATTTATCTGTATCTATTGGACATTTGGAAACCCTGGTGGCATAGAGGTTAAGTGCCAAGGCTGCTAACCAAAAGATCTGCAGTTCAAATCCACCAGGCACTCCTTAGAAACTCTATGGGGCAGTTCTACTCTGTCCTATAGGGTCACTATGAGTTGGAATCAACTCGATGGCAAAGTTTTTTTTTGGTTATTGAATATTTGGAGCCCTAGTAGTACAGTGGTTAAGAGCTCAGTTGCTAAGGAAAAAGTGAGCAGGTCGAATCCACCAGCTGCTCCTTGGAAACCTTATGGGGCAGTTCTACTCTGTCCGATAGGGTCGCTGTTACTCAGAAACAACTCTACGGCAACAGGTTTGGTTTTTTTTTTTTTGGTATTAAACATTTATGCCATGTACTATAAAATAAGTTTACATATTGTCATGGAATGAATTATGCCCCCCCCAAAATGTGTGTATCAACTTGGTTAGGCCTTGATTCCTAGTATTCTGTGGTTTCCCTCCATTTTGTGATTGTAATTTGATGTTAAAAGGATTAGGATGAGATTGTAACACCACTCTGAAGCAGGTTGTATCCCTAATCCAATGTAAAGGGAGTTTCCCTGGAGTGTGGCCTGCACCACCTTTTATCTCTCAAGAGATAAAAGGAAAGGGAAGCAAGGAGAGAGTTGGGGACTTCATACCACCAAGAAAGCAGCACCAGGAGCAGAGCGTGTCCTTTGGACATGGGGCCCCTGTGCTTGAGAAGCTCCTTAACCAGGCGAAGATTGAATACAAGGACCTTCTCCAGAGCCGACAGAGAAAGCCTTCCCCTGGAGCTGATGCCCTGAATTTGGACTTGTAACCTACTAGACTGTGAGAAAATAAACTTCTCTTTGTTAAAGCCATCCACTTGTGGTATTTTTGTTATGGCAGCACTAGATGACTAAAACACATATACTATCTCATTTTTTGCCTCTTCAATGTCTTCTTTACCCTTGGCCCAAGGTCTGTATATGGTCCTTCCTTACTTCACGGATGCCTCTTCAAGGAAGTACAAAGAAAATAACTGCCCATATAAGCTGTCTGTATGCTATGATTAAAAGGCTTAACATATTAAAATAGAGACATGAAGTGTATTCTAATAAACCGACACTATAAAAAATGTTTTGATAATCCTTGGTTGATTAATTATAGCTCTTATTTTGGTCAAGCTGTTTTCTTATTTTGGTCAAGTTGTACTCTTTCCTTAGGAAAAGGAGTGAATAACGTTGGATTTTCATGCAACCTGTCAAGGAATTAGGAAAGGTATTTTTGATCAAAGAACACTTTAATAACTTCACATTATAACATATAGTAAGCTATCTGCTCTGTCATTGTCAAAGCTGAGGTCTAAGCTGAATCAAAGCTATGCCCAGTTATATATCATACTTCTGAAAAGTCTGGCTTCTTTTTTGTGACAGCAATGTGTACATCATGGGAGTTAAACTCATGCAAAGAAGGAGCCTTTTCTTAGCAATAGTAGGTCCAGTGAAAAACACTGGCATTTAAAATAAGGAAGAAAGTAGGAGTGTGCAAATTAAATAGAGATACGTTGTTAAAGGTTAACCAGTTTCTCCTGGTGGTGTTATAAGCAAATGGCATAGTCATTCTCTGGTTCTACAATATTTAGATGTTTTATTTCTGTCACATAGTGGGAGCTGAGAACAAATGTGGGTAAACCTGACACAAAATACCTTCACAGAACATAAGCTAAAACCTATTCCCTTAAACCTTCAGTGTTGAATCATACGTTATGTCTGGACGATGAAAGTGAAGAAGGCCAAAGTAGCTCTGGTGTTGTCATGGTTTGGTACACATACACACACACAAATAATACACAAACACACACACACACGCACATGGAAAAGCATTCACATCCTGGAAATACGTTATTACCACTGCTATTGTATCGGTGTTCTACTGCTACATAAAAAATTACTGGAAATTTAGGGGCTTAAAGTAATATCTGTTTATTATCATGCTGCAGCAAATTACTTAATATGGCCCTTCTAGCCACAGTTGTAACTCCCACCAAATGACTGAGTGGTACTATGCAAATGAGGTATTTGTGGCCCGCCATGGAGATTGGATAGCTAATAATGTAAACGAGGTGCACGGCACACTACCAAGGGGATTGGTCAGTTTTGCCATCCCCCTAGCCTTAAAATGAGCTATTCCAGAGGCTGAAAGGAAGGATCTCAACACTACCAAGAAAGAAGAGGCAGGAGTGGAACACGTCCTTTGGGCCTGGGATCTCTGTGCTGAGAACCTCCTAGATCCAGGACACAAAGAGAGGAGCTGTAACATGAAAGACAGCAAGGGATGGTAGTGTGAGATGGCAAGAAATAGGAGACTGGCACAAGATGGCTGCAATGGGGATTCCCACCCCACAGAGTGAGAAAACTAAGCACCTTCAGGCACAAGGCTTATGGGCGGAATGAGGTGCCTCTGGGAACTTACCAGCCGAGCTAAAAAAAAGCTTTGTAACACTTGACTGCGTTGGGCAGAGGTGGAGCTGAGGGGCTAGAGAGAGGTGTGC
This sequence comes from Loxodonta africana, assembly GCF_030014295.1. Lineage (NCBI taxonomy): Eukaryota > Metazoa > Chordata > Mammalia > Proboscidea > Elephantidae > Loxodonta > Loxodonta africana. The sequence continues at coordinate 167,211,087 of NC_087345.1, read as the reverse complement.
CTGCAGGCATGGCTGTGAAGTGGCTGTTCTGATGGAAGAACTGTATCCTGAGCGTTCCTGAACCTAAACTGTACTTCCCTAATAAATCCTGTCATCCTGAGTATGATCTGTGAGTTCTGTGTGGCCATTGCAATGAATTATCAAACCCAGCAGAGAAGTAGAGAGTGCCGTAGGAGGGACAGACGGTGTCAGAATTGGTAAAGTGGTTGGAGGGTAGAGGCATGTCTGACCTCCACCTCATAGCAATCAGCCTTGGGCTGTTGATCTTGATTCTCCTTTTGCCTTGTGAAGTTAGAGGAGACCAGACACTGCTGCCCTGTCATTATTACAGTTGGTGTCTGAAACTGAATTTGTTGCAACATCTCCAGACTCACAGCAGCATGGAACTTTGTAAGAGAAAGAATGAAGGGACATGGGAAGTGAAACTTTTGATTCTTAGATGGTTACTTTGGCTGTTGTTATCTGCAATAGTTGAAAGGAAAGTAAGAGATATGCTGCAGCTGAGAGGAGAAAAGCCACACCTGGGACAAAAGTAGGTTGATTAAACAAGATGATTGATAGGGGACCAGGGTCTACTGGTTCCACCCAGCAAAGACCTGAAGCCACATACAAATGAGTGGGAAGATAGTCAAGGGGTGGAGAATATGCAACTATAAAGTTTTAAAAAGTGTTATGTGTTTATTTGAATGTACTTATGGATATTGAATGTTTCTTCTAAATCATATTGTAAAACAGCCCTAAATTACGATAGAAATGAATATTAGGTATTAAAGATTACAGAGAGCTTGTAACGCTGCTTTCAGCCAAAACCTGATTGTATGTGCTAAAAGGGAAGCTAGAATTTGCTGGAGAGAAGCACAGGCTGTTAGTTTGAATGCAATAGCCCAAATCCTGGTGGCGTAGTGGTTAAGAGCTACAGCTGCTAACCAAAATGTCGGCAGTTCAAATCCACCAGACTTTCCTTGGGAACTCTACGGGGCAGTTCTACTCTGCCCTATAGGGTCACTATAAGTTGGTATCCACTCACAGGCAATGGATTTGGCTTAGATTTTGTATAGACTATTTTTTTTTTTTTTTTTAATCAGGGCCCGAGCCCCACTCTAATGGCTTGGAGTCAGAAAATTTACATTTCAAAAGACATGCAGACCCACCCAGAAAAAAAAGAGAAAGAAACCAAACCCGCTGCCCTCATTGGAGTCTGACCCACCCAGAGCTGCTGAGAAACAGGAGATCTGCATTTGAAGGAAGGAAAAAAAATGACTGTTTTCCTTTCTGAATTTAGAGCAAGCAATTTGCCTTTGGATGCCTCAACGCAAGAAAAGCCAGTGCCCATCAGAAGAACGAACCCCTTTCTAGGATTGGAAGCTAAAGGGAGCCAGCGAGTAGACAGCCTGGTATGCTTGCTTGTGGTGACCACCTGGGTCTACTCAATGAGTGGAAGTGGGGAAAGTGCAGCAATGAAGAGATGGGCTGAGTTTAGACATGTTCCATTGGGACTCACTGACCTAGCCCATGGAGGCTAGAGATAAGAGAGAAAGGGCTGGCTGGTCAGAAGTGTAGGGAGTTGTGTGGAATCCTGAGCCTATGGGTGGTACCCACTGATCTAATCCCAGGGGCTAGGATGAGTGAGAGAAAAGGGGCTGGCTGGTTTGAATGCAGGGAGTTGTGTGTGGGCTCCCGAGTTTACAGCTGGTACCCACTGACCTAGCTCACATGGGCTAGGGATGAGCTGACCAGAACACAACCAAAGGAAGAGAAAGATGTTTGATACCATGAGCTGCCATAGACTGCTGTAATTTTATGGCTTGCTCTGGACTGGACTTTGCTTAAGGATGCAGATGCTCTAAGTACCAACCAGGACAGAAGATTCTTCAAACCAAGAAACACACTTGTCTTCTCAGAGTACTGGTTTGGTAAAGATGAATAATTTAAATACTGGCTGTCTAAAATGGGTGGTGGGGTGGGTATAAAGGCATGAAGTGGCTGGCTTACACACATTCATGGGTGTGCTGACACACAAAATGAGTGGTACAAGGGAGAATCCCCACTGTAATAGTTTCCTTTTTGCCTCATGGGTCTGGAGAACAGAGGGTGGGAGAAGATGTTGATAGGATTATATGATTCAGTGTGAGTACTGATAGTTAACAGGGTTAATTGTGATTGTAAAAACTGTAATTGTAGAAGCAGCAAGTGTGAAAGAGTGGACTTAAGGGGGAGGCACTGGTCGACTGGAATGCAGTGGCTGAACCTCAAGTCCCTTAAAGGTTTTGCTATGCTGATGCCTCATGAGGCTCAGAGCAAGGGAATAATCTTTCAGTTAAATTTTATCAGATGCCAGAGAGGGTGAAGCCAAGATGACTTTTGGAGAACCTGACCAGGTTTAATGGACAGCTGCAGAAGACCCAGGTGACTGGTACCTGACTAACCTCACCCTTAGGACTCTTTTGCCCTACTGAAGGACTAATTGTTAATGACTGTTTTGGACTATTAAAACGATTGCAAGGGGGAAGTTTATCCTTCAAGTATGAAGGTGCCAATGGATAGAAGAGCCAGGGTGTGGCCTGCGGTGCAGTGAATTACTTAATATGGCCCTTTTAGCCATAGTTTCTGTAAACTCCCACCAAATGACTGGGTGGGACTATGCAAATGAGGTGCTTGTGGCCCTCCAAGGGGACTGGATAGCTTGCTAATAATGTAAATAAGGTGTGTGGCACCCTTGTGAGGGTAAAAAAAAACCCATTGCCGTTGAGTCAATTCTGACTTACAGTGATCCTATAGGACAGAGTAGAACTGCCTCATAGGGTTTCCAGGGAGCAGCTGGTGAATTTGAACTGCTGACCTTTTGGTTAGCAACCAGTTGCTTAACCACTGAACCGCCAGGACCCCCTTGTGAGGGTGGGACCATGCCTATAAGGTGTTTGGAACTCTAATGAGGAGATTAGTCAGTTTTGCAATCCCACTAGGCTTAAAATGAGCCATCCCAGAGGCCAAAAGGGAGGATCTCAACACCATCAAGAAAGAAAAGCCAGGGGTGGAGCTCATCCTTTGGACCTGAGATTCCTGTGCCAAAACCCCCCTAGATCCAGGAGACAGAGAGAGGAACTGTAACATGGAAGACAGCGAGGGATGCAGTGTGAGATGGCAGGAATCAGGACATTGGCATGAGACAACTATGGTGGGGCTTCCTGGCCCACAGAGTGAGGCCACAGTTGGGCACAAGGCTTATCAGCAGAGTGGGGTGCCTCTGGGTACTTATCAGCAGAGCTAAGAGCTTTGTAACACTTGACCAAGCAGGGCAGAGGCCTGGCCAAGGGGTCAAGAGGCTGAGGGGCTAGAGAGAGGTATACCTGTGGTCATGGCTGAGAAGAAGCTGTCCTGATGGAAGAACTGTATCCTGAGCATTCCTGAATTTGAATTGTAACCTGTTACTTCCCTAATTAGCTCCACAATCATGAGTATGGTCTGTGAATTCTGTGTGGCCATTGTAACAAATTATCTAAGGCAGCAGAGAAGAAGAGAATGCTGTGGGAGGGACTGGTGGTGAAAGAATTGGTAAAGAGGTTGGAGGGGTGGAGGCATGTCTGACCTCTGTCTCACAGAAATCAGCATTGGGCTATTGATCTTGATTCTCTTTCTCCCTTGTAAAGTTAGAGGAGGGCAGACACTGTCGCCACATCACTTTTACAGTTATCTCCCAGTTTCTATTGCTCAAAAGTCTGGGCACAGAGTAACTGGGTTCTCTGTTCAGGGTCTCATCAACCAAAAATCAAAGTTTCAGCCAGGCTGCATTCTCATCTGAAGGTTAGGGTCCTCTTCCAAGCTTATTTTGGCTGTTGGAAGAATTTAGTTCCTTGTAGTTTCAAGACTTAGGTCCTGATTTTCTTGCTGAATACTGGCCAGGGAGTTTTTCAACTCTCAGAGGCCACCCTCAGGTCTTAATGATGGGGCCCTCTCACAACACAGCAGCTTCATTCTTCAAAGCTAAAAGGGTAGTCTCTCTCTTTCCAATCTGCAAAGACAGAGTCTTATATCATGTAACATAATCACAAGAGTGACTCTACCATCGCCTTTGCCATTTAACATAACCAAAGCAAGGGAGGGACTATCCCATCCTATCTCACCCATATTCCAGGGTCAAGGATTATACAGTGCATGTACAATGAGTGTAGAGAAGTGGAATCTTGACAGCCATCTGAGAATTCTGCCTACAATGATTATTACTCAGAACAACGACTGAACTCTGTGAAACACATGACTGGGGAGAGGGGAAATGCTTCTCACTTTCTGAACCTAGAAGTTAAGTATAAACCACGGGCAATCCCAAGAACACGTATAGCATTTTCTAAAAACTAAAACAACAACAACAAAAAACAATTCATAAATGTCTACCAAATTCCCCAGAGGAAGAACTCAGATCTCAATCTCAATGTGCCCTTTGAAATATGCCTTGTAGACGTGCAAATTCTTACACAGATCAATAATAAGGATGACAATGATTTATGGATAACTAACCAAAAGAGAACTTTACCCAGTTTTAGCAACTCCAAACTCTAGCTTCCCAAGAAATCATTCCTTTTATACCCAATCTTAGCTACTCTATCCAATAGCTGGCTACAGGCCCCTGTGGCAACATTGCATCCTCTAGAGGGAAAGTAAGCTTCAATACCCAAATTGTAACGTTGACATTTTCTGGAGTAGGAATAAAATACTCAGATGGCCAAGTTTTGATACTCTTTCAAGAAGAAAATAATTCTCTACAAAGTCTGGTGTTGTGACAAAAAGAAATATAGTTCAGGAATAAAGACTATGATTATTCACCCAGTCATACAAGACAGAAATCTGGGACTTCTCCCTCTTCTTTACATTCCTTCTACCATCATCTAATCAGTACCATATTCTATCAATCCTGCTTCTGTAGTGTCTCTCAAAATATTTCCCCCACCTCTCTATTTCTGTATCTGTAATTTATTCAGTCATGCTGTTGTTGTTAGGTGCTGTCAAGTAGGCTCCGACTCTTAGCAACCCTATGCACAACAGAACGAAACACTGCCTGGTCCTGCACCATCCTGACAACCGTTGTTATGCTTGAGCCTATTGTTGCAGCCACTGTGTCAATCCACCTGGTTGAGGGTCTTCCTCTTTTCCGCTGACCCGTACTTTGCCAAGCATGATGTCCTTCTCCAGGGAATGATCCCTTCTGACAACATGTTCAAAGTATGTAAGACGCAATCTTGCCATCCTTGCTCATTGGTCCATTTGTGAGGATTTTTGTTTTCTTTATGTTGAGGTGCAATCCATACTGAAGGCTATGGTCTTTGATCTTCACTAGTAAGTGCTTCACGTCCTCTTCACTTTCAGCAAGCAAGGTTGTGTCATCTGCATAACGCAGGTTGTTAATGAGTCTTCCTCCAATCCTGATGCCCTGTTCTTCTTCATATAGTCCAGCTTCTCAGATTATTTGCTCAGCATACAGATTGAATAGGTATAGTGAAAGAATACAACCCTGGGGCACACCTTTCCTGACTTTAAACCAATCAGTATCCCCTTGTTCTGTCCAAACAACTGCCTCTTGATCTATGTAAAGGTTCCTCATGAGCACAATTGTTCTGGAATTCCCATTCTTTGCAACATTATCCATAATTTGTTATGATCCACATGGTTGAATGCCTTTGCATAGTCAATAAAACACAGGTAAACATCCTTCTGGTATTAAGTCATAGATTATTGTAAAATCTTCCTAATTTCTTTTTTTTTTCTAGATTAGTTCATTCCTCAATTCATTCTTCCCCACAACTGCCAAAATGATCTTTCTAAAGTATAAATATGCTATTCTCCCTGTCCAAATTTCTTCAAAAATTATCCCCTATTGTTTTGAAGTCAGAAAACAAATTCTTCAGTTTAGGATTTCAGAACCTTCATGAACTTACTCATGCCTCCCTATCTAGCTTTATGCTACAGTACTTCCAACTATTTTTTTATTGCTAAATCTAATGGGCAGTTCTCAATCCTTACCATACTATTATGTTCAACAGTAAAGGCTATAATTGATCACGTTTTTGTTCTTGACATAGTCTCTTCCTTTAGTTAACCACAGATTCCTGGTCTTCTTTCTAGATACTCATTTTCTATCACCTTTCATTTCGATATTTAGATTTTGTAAACAAACAAACTATGGTGGGCAGAACTCTAAAATGGTCCCCAGGACTCCCATCCTCTACTATACATGCCTTGTAAAACCCCTGGAATGCAGGCAGGACTTGCGAATATAATGGTGTAGTCACTGCTGAGATTAGATTACACGGGAGAGCTGAGGAGAATTCTAAGCAAAGTGTTAAAGGTGTTGCCTGATTTCTTCTAGCTATTAATAATAAAATGCACAAAGAGAGCAATAAATTGAAGGAAGGACTATTAAACCAAAAAGAATAAGCATTGAATAATTTTTTTTTATTCTCAGCCTGTCCTAATGTTGCAAACTGACCCTGTTGAGAGTCCCGGTGGCTTCTAGAAGTAGGCACCAATTGAGCCCCTATGAAATGCTGTATGGGAGACCTTTTCTTGAGGCAACCTGGGGATGTAGTGCTTCAGATGATCCTTAAGTAGCCCAGGAACTTTGTGTTTCCAGGTATCTTAGGTAACAGTTCTAATTGTAACATTAGCTTAAACGCTTTGGCATCCTGGCTCCCATTCCCTGCTCCATTTCTATTTCTGTCTCCTGGGCCAAGGGTGAGGCCAACTTGCACTTCAGTGGTTATTGGTGTGTGTTCTGCTTATACAAGGCAATTTCCTTTGCTTCTCTTACCACCTAAGCAACTTTTATTGGCCATCCTCTTTGGCCTCCTAAATCTTAGGGGTGGAGCAAAGCTGGCAAGTAGCACTGGTACCTAGAAGTTGGAAGCCATCAGCAACTGTACAGTATTTATGGGGAGGTTGTTAATTGGACTGAAGGGAAAGCCTCTGAGTATATGAAAGGGCCTGGCAGCAGAAGAAAGCCAATAAAGCTTCTGATGGCAGTATAACAGAAGAGTCCTAGAGACAGTCTGCCTGAGTTCAAATCCTGGCTCTGCTAGCTTCTGATCTGGGGTCAAGGGGCTTCACTTCCAGGTGGCTCAGTTTCCTTATCTGCAAAATAGCAGTAAACATCATTGACCACTTTATAGGGTTATTGTGAAGATTAAATAAGATAAACTGAGTTAATCATTCCTTGCCTGTTCCTAGGTCCCTAAAACTGTGTCCCTTGTCAGCAGGAAGTAGCCAGATGAGTCACTGACCCTTATGCCTTAAGACTAAGGAACTGGTACAACTCAAGGGGGGGATTTAATCTGACCCTACAAATGCCAGTGAATTTCCATTTGTCCTTAAATTAGCCCAAGTCATATTTGGCCCACACTACATGCACAGAAGGGCCAGCTGTGACCACTAATTGACCTCAACAGAGGATGCAGCACAGGTGGAATGAATCAGAAGAAAAATCATCACCAGGATCCTATTCCAAAGCAAGAGATCAGACAAGAACCACGTCACCTCCTGTTTCCTGGCTGCCTCCTAGAATTTTCCCTCCCCAGTATGTCTGTGTGGCTGCCATCTTGCTGCTGAAATCACATATAAGCCCTGTTTTTCCCTAGCTCAGGGAGTTGGATCTGAGGAACTTCCTCCCTGCTCCTTGCTCTGTGCATTGCAATAAAGTTACTTTCTCAAAGACCAGTGTCCAGATTATTGGCAAGTCTGAGCATGCCGGACAAGGACTTGAAGTTGAGAGAATATATTTAATGTTTTAGTACTGAAGTAGAGAGAATATGTTTTCTAACGTTTTAGTATAACTGTATAAGCTAGTCTCTGAAAATTACTTGCTCTGGAATCTGTCCCACAATTGTTCCTTTGAAGAAAAATAAAGTAATCAATTTTTTGTCATTGATTAAACTGCATTCCTCTCCCAGGGGGCAAAACACACAGGACCAAAGTAGCTGAACAAAACTCAGATCCACCTTGTGACCGAAACCAGGATGGCGTGAAGAGACTTGCAAGATTCCAGAATGACATGAAGACACTTGCAAGACCTCAATAATAGATCGCTTTATCATTATGTCCACCTCAAAGAAGAATCAACATTCCTAGAAATCTCTAAACCCTGACCTTCTCCCTATAAAACCCTCCGGTTAGCCCTTTAGAGTTAGAATTTGGGAGAAATTTAACCCCCTTTGTCTCTTGGATGGAAACCCTGGTGGCATAGTGGTTAAGTGCTATGGCTGTTAACCAGAAGGCCAGCAATTAGAATCCACCAGGCGCTCCTTGGAAACTCCATGGGGCAGCTCTACTCCGACCTAAAGGGTCGCTATGAGTCAGAATCGACTCAATGGCAGTGGGTTTGGTTGGGTCTCTCGGACACCGGTGTTCAATAAAGCCCTCTTGCTGCTTACCTCCTCCTGTCTCAATACTGGCTTTGTGGCAGGTGGCTCGAATCCGCAATTTGAGGTAACAGACTCGCCTTCCCAGGTTCAGTAACAATGGCAAAAGATGTTCAAGGTCAGAAAATGACTGCGATACAGCATGTGACTGTACAACTTTTTCTAAAACCTCACTCAGAAAGATCAAAAGGTCAGACTATTTAGTTACACGAAGAGTCCTTCCAAGAGATTAAAGGTGTGGAAAGACCGTCTCAACAAAACCAGAGGACCTGTAGGAAGCTTAAGAGCATTGTCCTTCAGCCATTTCAGCAGGAGGCCAAGACAGAAAACAGGTTATCTCAAAAAGACCTGTGGATGTGACTTTTGTCTAGTGGAGTGAATCCTTGTGAAATTTACAAAGGTTCTTGAGAAAATTATTTCAGGAGAAACACTGTTAACTTAAGACTGAAAAATAATTGAGAAAGTACTAAATACAAGCAGGCTGTTGAGCCTTCAAAATTCTACTGGCAGGAAGCAAGATGATAAACCTATTCAGCTGCAAACGCATGCTACGTTTGATAATCAAGAGCCAGAACGCAGAGCCAAAAAGAATTACTCTCAGGCCCTGAAACTTAATCAAGAACTGCATTTCACCTTCTATTTCCCCACTTTGGAACCAGAATGCCTATAACTTTTCCCTTTGGTTTTACAAGATCACAGATAGAGAAAAATTGTACCCCAGCAGTTGTACCCAGTGAATTACACCATGAAGCCTCATCCAAATCTGGACCTGACTTTGGACTGTGAGTTCACAAGATTTAGATGAATTTTGGACTTTGAGCTGATACAATCATGAGATTTAGGTTCTGGTGAGATTCTGGACTTTGATACTGTAATGAGATGAGACTTTCATGGGAGAGGGTTTGGAAGGAGGGTGTTTATCTTTTGCACTTGGAAAGGACATTAATAGTTGGTGATCAGAGGATGGACTATGGTAGGCAGATTTCTTAAATGACTAACACAATTCCTGCCTCCCTGGTATACACACCCCATGTAATCTCCTTCCTTTCAGTGTGAGTAGATTTGTGAAAATGATGGGTTAGTCTCTCTTTTGATCAGGTTGCACTGCACAGCAAAATGATAGGATAGCCATTGTCATACTTACATGATGTTCTATAGGACTAATTTAGCAGATTGGGGGAATTCTCCTGTTATCATTGAATAAATAGGCTGCCATGTTGTGGTAGGGCCACATATCAAGGCTCTGAGGTCATTTTATAGGAGCTGACCCCAGCCGACAGCCAGAAAGAAAATGAGGACCTCAGTCTATATACTGCAAAGAGCTGAATTCTCCCAACAACCTGAATTAATCTGGAAGAGGACCTTGAGCCTCAGGGAAGATTGCAGCCCAGGTCAACACCTTGACTTTAACCCAGTGAGACCCTGAGCAGAGGACCCAGCTAATCTTTGATTGGACTCCTAACCAATAGAAACTACAAGATAATAAATTTGTGCTATTTTAACCTATCAACTTTGTGGTGATCTGTTATACAGCATAGAAAACTAATATATTAATATAAACAAATTGAAAAATAAACTAGCAGAATTAGTTTTAGGAACTTTCTGCAACTCCCAATAACTCTATCCCAATTGGTCTTAGTAGTTAGAATATTTTCCGACTTTTAAATGTTTTTGAAACCAAAATATCCTTAAAATAAACACAATGGGGGCAGGGGCATACAAGTGTATTGTAGATGACAATCTAAGGCCAAAACTCCTTAAGTGATATCAGAATGCCACACTAGTGGGGATTTATCATATAACTCCGAGAAGGTGAAAAGAAAATCTGAGTAATTAATACTGCTATGTACGCGGAATCGACTCTATGGCACTGGGTTATATACGATGTATGTGTATAGATGTATATGTATATATATATTCACAGAAGCAAAAGGGACTTACTCTGAAAGTTGTTCACTGAGAAGACTCGAGGATGATAGAATCCTGTTTTGCAAATGCACCGATAGGCTCCAAGCACAAATCCTTGGCCTTTAATTGGCATACACTATGAAAAAGAAAGACAACAATATAGTCAATCATAGTTTATTTCACAGTATAAAGACCCAACCTCCCACCTGCAGAAGACCAAACCCGTTACTGTCAATTCTGACTCACAGCGACCCTATAGGACAGAGTAGAACTGCCCTATAGGGTTTCCAAGGAGCGGCTGGTGGATTTGAGCCACGAATCTTCCTTCAGGTTAGCAGCCAAACTCTTAACCACTCCACCACCAGGGCACCATAACCGCCCCCCCCAAAAAAAACAAACCCAGTGCCGTCGAGTCGATTCTGACTCATAGCGACCCTATAGGACAGAGTAGAACTGTCCCATAGGGTTTTCAAGGAGCACCTGGTGGATTTGAACTGCCAACTCTTTGGTTAGCAGCCGTAGCACTTAACCACTACACCACCAGGGTTTCCATAAAAACCGAAAGATATCCATTATTACAAATGGTGACAGAACTAACACTTTTCCGGAAATAAAATATTTTTTTAACTTTTATTTTAGGTTTTTTTTTTTTTTTGGTCCACATTTTCTTAGAAGAATCAAGTTGAGTTTCCCATCTAAATAAACACCATGAGAACCAAATTGGCAATACATCTTTAATTCATTTATTGCCATGAGGGAGTAATTACTAGACAGTTTTTTTTTTTAATATCTCCCATCTAATCACACTGTTTTAAAAGATATTCCCAAAATCTATAAGAATATTTTGAGAATCCATACTAAATATTTCTATCAAAGCAAAGATAGGTAGGTAGGTAGGTAGGTGGATGGATGGGTGGATGAATGAATGGATAGACAGAATTTGAGGTGTGAAGATTTTCTAAGTTAAACATTAACCAAATTTCATCCTCAAAACAATCTAACACAAATTGATGGGATAACAAAACAAGTACATTTTAAGATACAAATTTTAGAAGGCATTTTAAAAAATGAAATTAATTCTCAAGGGCTCTTTACCTAAAGCCTGTTAAAAAAAAAAAAAAGCTCTACATGTATATAAAATGAAGAAAAACAGTGATAAGCTTCCCAAGTATTTCATACCATTTGACATCTCCCAAAACTTAATTTTAGCTGGTAGCACAGTGGTTAAAGTGCTCAGCTGCTAACTGAAAGGTAAGGGTTTCTAACCTACCAGCCGCTCCGTGGGAGAGAGATGTGGCAGCCTACTTCTGTAAAGACTTACAGCCTTGGAAATTCTATGGGGCAGTTCTACTCTGTCCTGCAGGGTCACTAGGATTCAGGATCGACTGAAAGACAGTGGGTTTTGGTGTCAAAGAGTATCACCTGACTGTAGCAAAATTCAGCTTAACATATTTCTGCTACATGCAATTACATAAACATAAACTAGGGATAACTTCTATTACAAAAATTATATCAGTACACAGGGTGCTTTCAAGAATTTAATCAAAGCTAAAATTTCTTTTCTAATATCTCTCTACCAAGATTGTAATCCTTTGCCTTTTTGCCGTTATAATTCATTAGTGAAGCTTAGAATCTAGTGGATTTAAAATTTATAATGTGTCTCTCTGATACACAGGCCCTTGGGAGAAAAGTCTAAATAATTTAAATAATAATTACGTAATCTAAGCTTAAATGATTAGCATCAAAATCGGTATGAAATATCACAAAAACCTCAACAATTAGAAACATATTTATATATAAGTTAGCAAGAGCTAGTAATGTTCAAACTTCAGAGATATAGCAAGAAAATCTTTGAAAAGGAACTTTCTAAAAGACTTTAATATTTCATTAACAACCATTTTTGTCCCTCTACACACATTTATATTCAATTACAACTTGTAACAAGCTAAAAACACCGTTCTTGACCCAGAGTGAAATAAAAGGGCAAGTGAGTGCCAATCGATTCAACTGGTTGGCAAGTATTTATGAAATAACTGCCCCGTGCCCAAAGAACTCCTATAGAACCTCATTAAGATAACATACTCTTATAAAGATCTAGTTATACAATAGGTCAAGTCATATTCCTGAAATATATAAATAAAAAAGCAATTATAACATTACTTTGGTATTATGGAAAGGGAAGAGGATTCATGGTCAGAAAATCTGAATTTAAATTCTGACTTTATCATTTACTAGTTATGTGAATTTCTTGACCTTTCTGAGCCTTTTTTTTTTATTTGTAAAATAAGATCAGTCAGTTTATGCTACAGCTTGAAGGAGGCAGAGTCAACGAGATTCCCTAGCCAGTTAAACATGGGATATAAGAGGAACAGAAGAATAAAACACAATCCCCAGGTTTTTGGCCTGAGTAACCTGCAACTAGGAAAGCCATCAAATGAGCTGAGAAAGGCTGTGGGTCAAGTAGATTTGAGGAAAAGATCAGAAGCTCAGTTTTGTACCTAAATTTGAAGTATCTAAAATTTAATTCTAGATAGAAAACAGGCAGTTTGATAAATGAATATATAGAGTTTAGGAGCAATGTGTAGGCTGTATAATTGGATAGCCATTTGCATAATGACAGCATATAATGCCATGAGATCAGATAAGACTAGATCACTAAGAGAGTTCTTGTAGACAGAGAAGGGAAGACGTCCAAGTGGTGAGAATCAGGACACTCCAGTGCTACAAAATCAGGCATAAAGGAAGGACCAAAGAAAACTGACAACAGCAATCCAGTGGTATCATTATTTTATTAACTAGATTATGATACTATAAGCATAATGTGGAATTTATCATGAATTACACTTACTAAACATTCATTTAGCAAAAACTGATCCAGGTAAACGAAGTCTAAGATACTAAGAATACAGGGTAAACTTTAAATATTTTACCCCACTAGAATTTGGAGGTTAGTCTTATTTATTAAAATAGCACTAATTTCCTGGTAATGACTCAACAGTGGAACAGTGATTCAGTTGAGATTTTTAAGTGTTTAGAGTAGATCTGTTACACATAAGGTCACCATGAGTCTGAGCAACTAACAACAACAAAGAGGGAGGAGCTAAAATTTTATTGGAATAAGAATAACTCCCTGCTACTTTTTACTAGGTAACCAGAGCTGAAAGAAAAATGAAAGTTTAAGTACAAAAAAAAAAAAAAAAAAAAACTACCTGATTATATAAATATGTCTAAATATAAAACCTCTGAACTTAAAAAAAAAGCTTCCTAATTTTTTATGGAAAGCACAGCAATATGAATTATTAGTAACCTCAGACTCTCTGTTCTGTCCTTAAATTATGTTATGGTCCCAAAGAAAAGGAAAAAAAAAAACAAAACTTTTTGCCAGTTAAATTCGATACAGGCCTATTATTCTGCTTTATACTCCAACTCCAGTGCTGCAGAGCCTGCACGGAACCTACATAAGCTTGCCTTGGAGCATACAAATGACCTAGTCTTTTCTATTAATGTTTGTAAATTTACATTGAACTTACCATACTTTCTTGCTCCATCCACCACCACCATTCCCTGGCTATCCCATTACTGCTGCCTCTCAACTAAAATTACACATTTCCAAGATTAGGGGATTAATTTAAATTCAGCAATGTAATTCAAAAAACTCCCATAAATATAATGACTACCCAACTACTGTTTATCCTATTTGGACTAAGAAGCTCCTGTTAACAAGGTTTAGGAGTCTGGAATATGAACACAGAGCCTCACTTAATCCAGGGGAAAAAATCATAAGAATTTTACTCTACTATTAAATGTGTCTACAATTCAATTTAGATATTCAAGTCTAAACCGTCCTGCTTTATCCTCATAGAAGTTTAAGAGGGCAGAAGTGGAAAAAGTAGCACTTCTTACCCCATGAGGGTAGCTGTCCCACGAACAGCCTTTGAAAACCCATTAAGCTTTTGTATTACGACTCATAATATCCCTGGGAGTGAGGTAGCTGCCCACAAGATCAGACACCCTCTCTGATGAACGTTACCAAGCCATCAGCAGAGATTTACTAAGGAGAGACCACAATCAAACCCAGGTTCCTAGGAGTAAACCAGACCCAGTCAGAGAGAAATGGTGGTCAACAGTTTAGAACAAAACGGTCTTTTCCCCCAATGATGTATATGTAAACCCTCAAGCCATTCTGCAACACATAACTGACATGAAGTCTAATTCACCCCATGTGTCACAGGTTATCAGCTTCTGGTAAACACAATTTGCAGAGCAAAACCAGGTCAGCCTGCCAGTCTTGAAGATTTTTTTTTTTTTTTTTATGAAGGTACTATTAAGCAGTGGAATGGCTTAAATGAAGGCTAAAATGAGATATGTACAGGGGAAGTCTTGTTTGTCATTTAATGGAAACAACACTTGTGCTTAAGAATCATACCTACACATAACTGTGAACAAAAGCTCATTTGGGACCGAAAAAGGATGCAAATACAATCAAATTTATTTAACTCAAAATCCTTTAGAAATGGACCTTAAATGCCTTTCCTTTTTTTACGTTGTTTTGGAATTTTCCTAAAATGTAAAACACTTCCAGCCTCTCTGATCTGAACATGATGAACAAAATTTAACATTTTCTTTATGAGTCAGAATCATTAGCTCAAATACTAGGTACTGAACTGTGCTGAAGTATACTAATGCCCTCTGGAACTACTGAAGTTTTATGGCTATTTTTTCATACACTGAACACATTTTTTAAAATTTATTTTCTTTTTCCCATCTTTGTTTTGCATTACCAGCTGTCACATTTTAAGCCAAAACTCTGTACTTAACCTCTAGAAATGTCTTTTCCCCTTCTAAATTATGGTTGTAATTACCTGTATACCTAGAAACTACATCATCCAGCATGTAAAGTAAGAGTATAAGAGATAATGAACAGGAAAGTTACAGTAAATAAGAGTTGATATTTATGGAGTGTTTATTACTGTCCTAAGTGCTGTGTAAATATTAACTCATGTAATCCTACATCAATCCTACTATTATCTCCACTCGACAGATGAGAAAATTGAGGCACAGGCTGCTAAAGTAACTTGCCCAAAGCCACACAGGATTCAACAACAGGGCTCTGGCTCAAAGAAGAATAACTACTCTCTACAAAGTATGGGCACGTGGTAGTTCATAAATAAGGAGCATGGTCACTTTGGAATCTATTTCGATTGTTCCGAGATCTGTATTTTCCCATGCTTCTTGGTTTCTGGCAGTATTCCAATCCAGGTGCATCTGTTTTCTGGGTCATTAAGTTTTATGTAAGTGAAGGTTACTGAGAGAAAAATGCATATATGAAATGTATTTTAAGAAGTGCAATCAATTCTTACACCTGTTACAAATTCTAAAAATAAGCGCCTCTCCCTTCCCAATGCAGAGTTCCCCAGCTTGGATCTTAGAAAGTGAAGTTTTCATTTCAGGGCATGCATGTGGAGTGTTTCTTCCTACATGAATTTCCTGAACATAGAAGTCCCTCTCTTTCTAAGGAGAATCATGAGGGCTGGTTCACGGACACTTATTTCCAAACCAAACTGAGAACGTGTAGCCGTGGCAACTAAGGGGTTTCTATCAGTCGAGTCTGTCACTTCTTTTTCTCTTTGGTGGTAAATATCTGACACAGTTCTGCTGCATTTTGACAGAAGGCTTATCTAATTCCAGAAAGAGTTTCCTGCTGTATTGAATTTACTGAGTCTTATTCAAAAAGCAGGTGGCAATACCACAGAGGCATAAAGGAAGATAAAAGGCTTGACCCTAGAAGATGAAGTAGTAACTGGGTCTCTAGATAAGTTTAAAAGACAACAGTTTTATTTATCTTTTATTCTATGTAATTTGTGAAGAATTACTGTAAAATGTTGGACCTGCTAGTTCGGGAGTGGGATTTTGGGGGACTTGGTACTAAAACAGGTTAATTATACTAACATCCAGTGGCTTCTCCACCACAACAATTTGCAAGTTTATTAAAGCAAAAGGAAAACACTCAGAGGAAATCTAAAAGGCCTCCAGGCAATGATAGGGTACACATCACCCACATATTTCATCAAACAATCTTCCGGGAAAACAAGGACTCATGAATAACAAATAATGCAGTATTTCACCAGGGAGGAAAAGAACCACATCTTGTCTCTATTATTCAGCAGCTGCCAGAAGCCGCTTTAAAAAGCATGATGGACTGGGCGGGAGGGGCAGGGAGGGGCGGGGGTTTCCTTATGACACAGTTAAAGTTAAAAAAGAAACTGTTTTCTATTACTAATTTTTCAACCCTTCTTGTTATATTGACTACAGCCCTCTCTCAGAAAAGGGCTAAAGGATGGCAGCACGGCATCTGGCACAGAGACACTGGAAGTCTGAGAACTTCACAATGACACCCAGAAAGATGCTTTGTGGGGGTTGAAACTGACTCAAGAAAATGTCAAGATTACACCTCTCTGAATGAGCAAGCCCATTATCCTAGACCCGCCTACAGAAATAGCCCCAAAGGCTTGATAAATGCAAATTTTTAATATGCTCAACACTTTCTAGTAATAAAAGAATGCCCTCCACTAAAGCACGAACTCACCGTGATGCATTTCTGCTCTATCTCTGAAACCCCACGTTCCTGGTCACAGTTCATAGGCACTGGGGACTTCCTTTTCATTCTTGACTTAATTTGGCACTTCCTTACTAAGCCCAGTTGTATGCTATTTGTTGAAGTAACAAAAAAGAACAAATTCAAGGTCTGGCTCTCAGAGAGCTTATAACCCACAAGCACAAAAGAAAGATCAGAGCGCCTATATCGTGTTCTATCTATCCCCTTCACAATTAAAGGGCTTCATGTTTGTTTGCATGCTTTACAGTAGTTCACCTTTAGACATTGCTCTAAGATAAATTGTTGTTTAAAATACAAATTGCTGTACTAATAATTTAATATTAATAGTATATGTGAGTTCAAGATATGCTTAAATATTTTTAAGTATGAATAGAAGCCATGAGACAGAATCTGCCTCAATTACCTTTGACCAAACCTACAAACCTGCCAGGACCCCTGCCCATATTATTCTGATAAAATGGAAAATATTTTCCACCTCCCATATATTTTTCAAAGGGGCTCTGGTGGCGCAATGGTTAAGTGCTCAGCCACTAACCGAAAGGTTGGTGGTTTGAACCCACCAATCGCTCTACGGGAGAAAGATGTGGCAGTCTGCTTCCAGATTACAGTCTGGAAACCCTATAGGGCAGTTCTGCTCTGTCCTATAGGGTTGCTATATGTCGGAATCGACTTGACAGCAATGGGTTTGGATTTTGGTATATATTTTTCAAGGAGCCCTGGTGGCTCCTTGATACCACTAGCAGCTCTGCAGGAGAAAAGACCTGGCAATCTGCTCCCATAAAGATTTCAGCCTAGGAAACTCCATGGGGCAGCTGTATTCTGTCATATAGGGTTGCTATGAGTCAGAATGGACTTGATGGCACCCAATAACAACAACTTATATTTTTCCCCTCCTATTTTTTATTTATATAAAAATTAAAAAAAATAAATAAAATAAATAAATAAAATTTTTTTTTTTTTATATAAATCTAATCCTGTACCTTGGTTCCAAATTCCTCATTCATGTTCTCAGTGACTTCCTCTAGCAATAACTCCCTTTCTCTTGTTCAACCTATTCCTCTATACCAGAAGTTCCTCATTATTAACTATGCTAAAATCTCAGCCATATTAAAATATAAAAGGAAAGCTCTCTTCAATCCCAAATTCCCCTCCAGTTACTGTCTAAGCTTCAAACTACAGAAATTTAGCTCCCATCACCCTTGCTCCATTAAACTGATCTTGTCAAAGCCGCAAGTGATTTTCATGTCATTATATCCAGGAACTGTTTTCAAATCTTTCATTTCAACCTGCTGCAGAATTTGACACTGCTGAACATCGTTTCCTCATGAAATACATTCTTGCCTTGGCTCCATATTCTCAAAATTTTCCATTCTCCTCCAGCCTCTGTTGCCGCACTTTGTCAGTCCTGTGATGACACTCTTCTTCCTGGCCTCAACAAGTGGGATTCCTAGGGCTCTGCTCAATACCTTATTCTTATTCCAAATGTGTTCCCTATATCATCTTAAAACTCTCATGCAAATGACAATACTGTTTATCCATCCAATTTGTTGACTGCAGAAGCCTGAAGTTAGAAACTTCTCCCCTTTCTTCACCCTCCAGAGCCAATCCATCACCAAGTTCTATTACTTTTAGCTTCTAGATAAATGTAAAATCTATCCTGGGACTTCTCTTTGCCACCCCTATTGCCACGCCACTAACAAAAGCCTCCATAACCTCTCATTAGGATTAGTACAATTGCTTCATACCTAGTTTCTTGAGTTTTCTCTCCTCCAATCCATGTCTTGTATGTGTTCTAGAATGATCTTAGCTTTCTTTTTTTTTATATAATTTTTATTGTGCTTTAAGTGAAAATTTACAAATCAAGTCAGTCTCTCACATAAAAACTTATATACACCTTGCTACATATTCCCAATTACTCTCCCCCTAATGTTTTTTTTAATGAGACAGCCCGCTCTCACCCTCCACTCTCTCTCTTTTCCTGTCCGTTTCGCCAGCTTCTAACCCCCTCTGCCCTCTCATCTCCCCTCCAGGCAGGAGATGCCAACATAGTCTCAAGTGTCCCCCTGATCCAAGACTAGCTTTCTTTTTAAATATTACTCTTAATTTCACATGGAATACATGCATAAGTTCTTATTATAAAAGTTCGAACACTAAAGATATAGAGAGAATAAAAAGTGAGTCTGCAGTAAACACACTTTGGAAATGATTTGAGACTGTTGAGACAGTTGAAGAGGAACACATCTTACAACCCAGTGGTTCTACTGCTAGACATACTATGGTACATATATACCAAGACATATGCGAGAATGTTCATAGCATTATTGTTATAGAATAATATTCAAAAAGTCCACTAACTGAAAACCAGATAAAATTGTATTATATTCATAAATGTAATATGAAAAAGCAGAGGTAGATGAACTACATCTATATATGTACATCCATTTAGGTAAATCTAATACAAAATACTGAACAAAAAAGTAAGTTGTAGAAGAATACATATGATTTCATTTACATGAAGTTGAAAATCATGTAAGACTTTTACAAGGCATTGTTTAAAGATATATACATACGTGAATCTATAAAAAATAAAAATGATAAATCTAAAATTCAGGCTGTTATCTTCTGGTTGGGGGACATAGCTACCGGATGAGGGAGGAACACAGGGGTTTCTAAGGTACCGTTAACAATCTGTTTCTTAAGCTGAATACAGGGTACGATCTTCTTTAATTTTGTTTCCCCAACTCCTAGCACAGTGCCTGGCACATACTAAGTGAGCAATAAAAATTGCTGAAATGAAGTCAGGAAGGAAGGAAATAACTTCAGTTTCTGAATATAATATATTAGCTCTTGTAGCAGGCTGATGTTCCCATCAAAAACTATCAGAAAATGCAATCTAGGTGAAATACAGAAAAGAAAACATACTTATGTGAAGGCCTTGAGATTTGCCAATGGAGACAAAATTGAGAGGTCAAGGCACCAAACCGAAAGAAAGTGTTTGGAAGTTCTACATCCTGCATTTCTGTATTTCCCTTTGATTATATAATAGTATATGACATTGGGGGGCTGCTAAGAATCCAGGTGGAGAGCAGCTGCTAAGAGGTAGAGAAGCCAGCTAAGTTTTGCCAATCTCATAGGCCTGGCAAAAATAAATAAATATATTTAGGGCTTCAAAAATTGTCACACCTTAAGAAGAAAAAATCCTAGAGAGAGGAGAAGTGAAAACAATAAGACTCAAAAAATGTGTTGAATTCTTAAGCTGTCTATGGTGAGAGCCTAAGATGATAAGCAAAAGCTGAAGAAAAGCACAGTTGAGATTTCTGCAGTCTCACAACACTGGGAAGACTCAATCAAAGTTTAGGACCTGCAATGATGAAGAGTCCTAGCAAATCTCAGTTGAGATACCTGAAGTGCTACACTTCAGAAGTGGGAGTGAATAAGAGGTAGTCTGTGTCTTACTAAGACTACTATCCATCCTTGGGACACCTTGAACACTGGTTAGATTAAGATGATCTGTCTCTATTCTAGTTACTTATGAGATATAGGATAAAGCCTCCCTGGAAGAAGAAAATACATCCAGAACTCTTCTTAAAAACACAATGTCTGACACTCAATCTCAAACTACCGAGCATAGCAACAAACAGGAATAAGTGAAGGGAAAAAAAAAAAAGGAATATAAACAGACCCACAGATGACCAGGTACTTGAGTTATTAACACAGATTTTCTAATAGCTATGATAAATATATCCAAGAAAATAGAGGATAATCTACAGAATTTCCCCAAGAACTGGAATCTACTCTTTTAGGGGAAAAAAAAAAAATTATAGTAAGTGTCATTAAGAACTAAACAAATGGTTCTAATTGGAGGCTGGACAACACAAAAGAAATAATTAGTAAACTGGAAGACAGATTATTAGAAAATATCCAGGCCAACCTTAAAAATCAAAATGGATGGAAATACAGAAGAGAGTACAGACAAAAATGGTCTAATGTATTAGGAGTCACAGAAAGGAAGAAGACAAACAATATTAGATGAAAGTTACCCAGCATCCAATTCAAGAAGTACTGTAAACCAAAGGTGGATAAATTAATTATCATAGTCAAGGTGTGGAAACCCCAAAACAAAAGCAACATATTAAAACAGTCAGAGAAAAGAAACTCTGCTTTCAAAAGAGTAGCAATAAAATTGACATTTGTCTTCACAACAGAAACAATGGAGACCAAGTAATGAAATATTATTAAAGTAATAAAAGGAAAACTAAACCCTGACAACGTAGGATTCTATTTTAAGAGGAAAAAAAAAAAAATCCTCATCACCAGACCTACCAAAAAAAAAACGTTAAAAGAAAAATTATGTCTGATGTCAGTGTTATTAGGTGTCGTCTAGTTGGTTCCGACTCATAGCTAACAACTCTATGTACAACAGAATGAAACATTGCCCCATCCTGAGCCATCCTCACAATCGTTGTTATGAATCAGCCCATTGTTGGAGCCACTGTGTCAATCTATCTCGTTGAGGGTCTTCCTCTTTTTTGTTGACCCTCTAATTTACCAAGCATGATATCATTCTCCAGGCACTGACTCCAGCATTCCAGCTGTATATCTTCCAAGACAGATTTATTCATTCTTTTGGCAGTCCAGGGTATATTCAATATTCTTTGCCAACACCATAATTTAAAGGCATCAATCTTCTTCCCTCTTCCTTATTCATTGCCCAGCTTTCTGATGCATATGAGGCAATTGAAAATACCATGGCTTGGGTCAGGTGAACCTTAGTCTTCAAGGAGACATCTTTGCTTTTTAACACTTTAAAGAGGTCTTTTGCAGCAGATTTGCCCAATGCAATGCATCATTTGATTTCTTGACTGCTGCTTTCATGGGTGTTGATTGTGGATTCAAGTAAAGTGAAATCTTAACAACTTCAAACTTTTCTCCTTTTATCATGATGTTGCTTATTGTTCCAGTTGTGAGGATTTTTGTTTTCTTTATGTTGAGGTACAATCCATACTGAAGGCTGTGGTCTTAGACCTTCATCAGTAGGTTCTTCAAGTCCTCTTCACTTTCAGCAAGGAATCTTGTATCACCTGCATAAAGCAGGTTGTTAATATGTCTTCCTCTAATCCTGAGGCCCAGTTCTTCATATAGTCTAGCTTCTCAGATTTTTTTTTTTTCTCAGATTATTGCTCAGCATATAGATTGAGTAAGTACGGTGAAAAGATACAACCCTGAAGCACATCTTTGCTCACTTTAAACTACGCAATATCACCTTGTTCTGTTTGAACAACTACCTCTTGGTCTATGTACAGGTTCCTCAAGAGCACAGATTAAGCGTTCTGGAATTCCCATTCTTCACAATGTTACCATGATTTCTTATGATCCACACAGTCGAATGCCTTTGCACAGTCAATAAAACACAGGTAAACATCTTTCTGGTATTCTCTGATTTCAGCCAGGATCCATCTGACATCAGCGATGATATCCCCAGTTCCATGTCTTCTTCTGAATCTAGCTTAAGTTCCTGACTGTTTCCTATAGATGTACTGCTGCAGCTGCTTTTGAATGATCTTTGGCAAAATTTTACTTCTGTGTGATACTAATGATATTGTTCAATAATTTCTACACTCAGTTGGATTACCTTTCTATGAGATAAGCATAAATATGAATCCCTTCCAGTTGGTTGGCCAGGTAGCTATCTTCCAAATTTCTTGGCATAGATGAGTGAGCACCTCCAGTGCTGCATTCCATTTGTTGAAACATTTCAGTTGGTATTCCATCAATTCCTGGAGCCTTGTTTTTCGCCAGTGCTTCCAGGGCAGCTTGGACTTTTTCCTTTACTGCCATTGGTTCCTGATCATATGCTACCTTCTAAAATGGTTGAACATCAACCAATTCTTTTTGGTTTAGTGCCTCTGTATTCCTTCCATCTTTTTTTGATGCTTCCTGTGCCATTCAAAATTTTCCACGTAGGCTTCTTCAGTATTGCAACTCCAGGCTTGAATTTTTTCTTCAGTTCTTTCAGCTTGAGAAATTCTGAACGTGTTTTTCCCTTTTGGTTTTCTAATTTCAGGTCTTTGCACATGTCATTATAATACTTTACTTTGTCTTCCCAAGCCACTCTTTGAAATCTTCTGTTCAGCTCTTTTACCATTTCTTCCTTTCACTTTAGCTACTCTCATTCAAAAGCAACTTTCAGAGTCTCTTCTGACATCCATTTTGGTCTTTTCTTTCTTTCCTGTCTTTTTAATGACCTCTTGCTTTCTTCATGTATGATGTTTTTGATGTCACTACACAACTCGTCTTGTCTTCAGTCATTGTTGTTCAATGTGTCAAATCTATTCTTGAGATAGTCTCTAAATTCAGGTGGGATATATTCAAGGTCATATTTTGGCTCTTGTGGACTTCTAATTTTCTTCAGCTTCAACTCGAACTTGCATGTGAGAAACTGATGGTCTGCATTGAAGTTGGCCCCTGGCTTTGTTCTGATTGATGATATTGAGCTTTTCCATCGTCTCTATCCACAAATCTACTCAGTTTGATTCCTGTGTATTCCATCCGGTGAGGTACACTAGTATAGTCACTGTTCATGTTGTTGAAAAAAAGTATTCGCAATGAAGAAGTCATTGGTCTTGGAAAATTCTATCATGAGATCTCCAGCATGATTTCTATGACAAAGGCCATATTTTCCCACTACCAACCCTTCTCCTTTGTTTCTAAATTTCATATTACAATCACCAGTAATTATCAATGCATCCTGATTGCATGTTCAATCAATTTCAGACTGCAGAAGTTGGTAAAAATCTTCAATTACTTCATCTTTGGCCTTAATTGTTGGTACGTAAATTTTTTGGGTTTGATTGGGAAATTTGAATAATAGCATTATTAACTCATCTTCCTTGTAGGCATATGGATATTATCCTATCATTGACAGCATTGTACTTCAGGATAGGTCTTGAAATGTTCTTTTTGATGATGAACGCAACATCATTCCTCTTCAATTTGTCATTCTCAGCATAGTTGTCCAAATGATTGTCTGATTCAAAATGTCCAGTACCAGTATATTTCAGCTCACTAATGCCTAGAATATTGATGTGTATGCACCCCATTTCATTTTCGATGATTTCCAGTTTTCCTAGATTCATATTTTGTACACTCCACGTTCCAATTATTAATGGATATTTGCAGCTGTTTCTTCTCAATTTGAGTCATGCCACATCAGCAAAAGAAGGTCCCAAAAGTTTGACTTCATCCATGTCATTAAGGTCTACTCTACTTTGAGGAGGCAGCTCTTCCCTAGTCATATTTTGAGTGGCTTCCAACCTGAGGGGCTCATCCTTAGGCACTGTATCAGACAATGTTCTGCTGCTATTCATAAGGTTTTCACTGCCTAATTCTTTTCAGAAGCAGATGGCCAGGTCCTTCTTCCTTGTCTGTCTTAGTCTGGAAGCTCAGCTGAAACCTGCCCACCAGGGGTGACCCTGCTGGTGTTTGAATACCAGTGGTACAGCTTCCAGCATCACAGCAACACACACGCCCCCACAATATGACAAACTGACAGACACATGGATATCAAAACGGACACACGGATAGAAGCACCAAAATGCAGGACAGAATCAATAGCAGTAGAAAGGGTAAATATATGGGTAAATCTAAGTTAATATAGGTGGTACATGATAATAACAGTAATAATAATGCCTCATGGGTTTTAAAATATATCTTGAATTAAAATGCAATACAAAAGGTGAATGGGGAGGTGCTAAATGTAGTTAAAAAGTGTTGATGTCCTATTTTGTCTGAGAAATGGACAAGTACTAACTTATAATATGTGTAGGAAGCTAATGATGGATGTTATAATTCATATAATGACCACTAAAAGTATGGAAAAAGAATGTATAACTAATAGGCTAAGAGAAGGAAGACTGGGACAATAATAAAAAGAAATACTGATACATGCTATAACATGGATGGACCTCGAAAAAATTAGGCTAAACAAAGGAAGCTAGCCACAAAAGACCACATATTGTATGGTTTTCTTTAAATAAAATGTTCAGAATAGGCAAATCAATAGAGATAGAAAGTAATACAGTGGTTGCCAACTATTGGGGAAAGGGGTGAGTGAAGATTGACTACTAATAGGTACAGGATTTCTGAAATTAGATGGTGATGGCTGCACAATTCTATGAATATACAGAAAAACAGCAATAGAAACAAACATATAGGGCAGGAATATAATGCAGTTATCAAACCCAGATTTTTTTTTTTTTTTTTTTGTAATGCTTAATATGTTCGAGGACATGAAACCCAAGATTAAGAATATTGGGAGAGAACTGCATACAATAAAATGAACCAAATGGCCATCTAGGAATAAAAAATAAAAACCCCTAACTTCAATTAAAAATTAATGAACACATTAAAGACTCATTGAACACAGATGGAGAAAGAATTAGGAAAATTGAAAATTAAAAAAAATCAAACCCACTGCTGTTGAGTCAATTCTGACTCATAGCAACCTTATAGGACAGAGTGGAACTGCCCCATAGGGTTTCCAAGGCTGTAAATCTTTCTGGAGGCAGACTGCCACATCTTTCTCCTATGGCACAGCTGGTTGGTTCAAATTTCTGACCTTTGGGTTAGCAGCCATGTGCTTTAACCACTGTATCACCAAACCAAAAAAACCAAACCTGTCGTTATCGACTGGTTTCTGACTTGTAGTGACCCTACACTGTACCACCAGCACTCCTGAAACAGATCATGAAAATTATCTAAATTAAACAGAGAGAAACAAAAGAATGGGGCATATAAAAAAGAACATGGAAGAAATAGAGAATGTATTGGAAGTATCTAACATAACTATAGATGAAGACCTAGGAGGGGGAAGAGAAAAAGCAAATGGAGCAAAAGCATCATTTCAAAAGATAATAGCTGAGAATTTTACAAAATATACTAAGCTTAGATTCAAGAGGCACTACAAGCCCTAAGTTGGATCAATACAAAGAAAACAACACCTAGGCTTATCAAAATAAAACTTCTGAAAATTTAAGAAAAAGGAAAGCTTAAATAAAATCATTTGTAAAAAAAAAAGACAAAAAAAATTACATTCAAAGGAGTAACCTTAAGATTTACAGCTGACTTCTCAACCAAAATAATGGAAATAAGGTGACAAAGGATTGGCAACTTTAAAGCTCAGAAAGAAAATAATTGCTAATCTAAAATTACACGCACAGTGAAAATACCCTCAAAAATGTAAGTTAAAGTGAGCTAAAGATAGTTAAAAAAAAAAAAAGAATCCGAAAGACTTTTCAGTAGCAGACCAACACTATGGAAAACACTAAGAAGTGCTTTTTAGGCAGAAAGAAAATGATCCAATTTGGAAGCCTGAAGATACAGAAAGAAAAAAAAAAAAAAAAAACAATGAGAATGATAAATATGTGGATTAATAAATGACTATTATTTAAATAACTAACCACTTTTTTTTTTTATGTATGGTTAGAAAAACTACTAAAAGAAGACTTAAAAAAAAAATCAAATACAAAGCTAAACCCAAAAACCTACTGCCATCAAGTCTATTCCAACTCATTGTGGCCCTATAGGACAGAATAGAACTGTCCCATATGGTTTCCAAGGAGCCGGTGGTGGATTTGAACTGCCAACCTTCTGGTTAGCAGCTGTCATAGCTCTTAAACACTGTGCCACTGGAGCTCTAGTAAAGGATATAGACAGTTAAAATATAAAGATTAAGAGAAAAATATATAGTTAACTCATGAAAATCGATAGCATTTATATAACAGGCAGTCCCCAGGTTATGAACATCTAACTAATGGACAACTTGTACTTGTCCTTTAATGTCAATGTAAATTTGACCTTACTCTGAAATGATTGGACCAACCTCTAAAAAAAAAATCAAACCAAACCTGTTGGCATGGATTCGATGCTGATTCATAGCAACCATATAGGACAGAGTAGAACTGCCCCATACAGTTTCCAAGCGGCAGCTAGTGGATTCGAACTGCCGACCTATTTGTTAGCAACAAAGCTCTTAACCACTACACCACCAGGACTCCAGAACCAACTTCTACTTGCAACAAATTCTTCATCACCATCTCACTTGCTGCATGTGCAGCTTTTAAATTATTGAAAAGGCTTTGTGTCTTTTCTTGTACTAAAGTAAGGCTAAATAAGAACGGTATCGTCTATTCCAACCTACATACAAATTCAACTTAAAACACAGTTAGGAACAGATCTCCTTTGTAACCCAGGGGATGTCCTACTAACAACAAATATGTGGAAACTGAAATTAAAAACATGATACCATTTTCAATCACTCCAAAAGAATGAAATAGTAAAAATCTAACAAAGCGTGTATGCAATCTGTATGCTGACTATTACAAAATTCTGATGAAACAAGTCAAAAAAGATAACATAAATGGAGAGGTATGCCATGTTTATGAATTGGAAGACTCAACCTAATAAAGATGTTGGCTGCAGTTGAGTCGATTCTGACTCAAAGTGATTCCATGTGACAGAGTAGAACTGCCCCATAGCATTTTCTTGGCTGTAATCTTTATAGACCAAGCCATGGCGTTTTTAATTGCCTCATATGCATGGGAAAGGTGGGCAATGAATAAGGAAGAGCAAAGAATTGATGCCTTTGAATTGTGGTGTCCACGAGGAATATTGAATACACCATGGATTAACAAAAGAATGAACAAATCTGTGCTGGAATAAGTACAGCCAGAATCCTTCTTAAAAGCAAGGATGGCGAGACTTCATTTCACATGCTTTGGACATGTTATCAGGAGGGATCAATCCTGGAGAAAGACATCATGCTTGGTAATGCAGAGGGTCAGCTAAAAAGGGGAAGACCCTTAATGAAATGAATTGACACAGTGCTTGCAACAATAGGCTCAAGCATAATAATGATCATGAGGATGGTGCAGGACTGGGCAGTGTTTTGTTCTGTTGTACCTACGTAGGGTCACTTTGAGTCAGAACCTAATTGACAGCACCTAACAACAACAACAATCCTTATAGAAGCAGATCTCCAGGTCTTTCTCTCTAGGAGATGCTGGGTGGGTTCAAACTACCAACCTTTCCATTAACAGCTGAGGACTTAACTATTGCTCCACCAGGGCTCCTTATAACAAAGACATAAATTCTCCCCAAGTTGATCTAAGGATTTAATGCAATTCATATCAAAATCCCACTGTAGTTTTTTTTTTGTAGAAATAAAAAAAAAAATTTTTTTTTTAGTTTTTTTTTTTTTGTAGAAATAGACAAGCTTATTTTAAATTTATTGGAAAAAGAACAATAAAACAATCATCACAAGAAAAAACAAAGTGGAAGGAATCAGTAATTCAATATTATAATATTATAATATTATAATGTACTACATAGCTACAATAAACAAGACACTTGGGTATTAGCAAAGAGATGAACATGTAGATCAGTGGAGGAAAACAGAGAACACAGAAATAGACCCATGCAAACACGCCCGCCTGATTTTTGACAAAGATACAAAAGCAATTCACTGGAGGAAGGATTGCCATTTCAACAAATGGTACTAGTGTGATCTGATATCCATAGGCAGAAAACAACAAAAAACTTTGGCTTATACTTCACAACTTATACAAAAATTAACAGAAAATGAATCATGGGTTTAAATGTAAAATGTAAAACTATAAAAATTGTGTGGAAAGTCATAGGAGAAAATCTTTAGGATCTAGGACTGGGCAAAAAAAAAATAGATTTGACAACTAAAACATTATCCACAAAAGAAAAAAAATTTTGATAAATTGGATCAAGTGTTAGTGAGGATGTGGAATAAATAGAACACTTATACTGCTGATGCATGTATAAATTAATACAATCTGTTTGGAAAACAATGTGGCACTGTCTCCTACATTTGAAAATAGCATACCCTATTATCCAACAATTATAAGCTTGTTGCAGGACTGGGCAATGTTTCTGTTATATATAAGGTCACCATGAGTCAGAACTAACAACAACATCATATATATCATAAATGCTGTGCTATTTATATAACGGATACATTTGAATTATGGCATTGGCAAAGAATATTGAGTGTACCATGGACTGCCAGAAGAACAAACAAATCTGTCTTGGAAGAAGTACAGACAGAATGCTCCTTAGAAGCAAAGATGGTAAGACTTCACCTCATGTATGTTAAATAAGTTATCAGGAGAGACCATTCCCTGGAGAATGACATCATACTTGGTAGAGTAGAGGGGCAGCAAAAAAGAGGAAGACCTTCAATGAGGTGTATTGACACAGCGGCTGCAACAATGGGCTCTGTCATGGATTGAATTGTGTCCCCCCAAAATATCTGTCAACTTGGCTAGGTCATGATTCTCAGTATCGTATGACTATCTACCATTTTTTCATCTGATGTGATTTCCCTATGTGTTGTAAATCCTATCACTATCATGTTAATGAGATGGATTAGCAGCAGTTATACTGATGAGATCTACTAGATAGTGTCTTAAGCCAATCTCTTTTGAGATATAAAAGAGAGGTGGGAGCAGAGACATGGGGACCTCACACCACCAAGAAAGCAGCACTGGGAGCACAGCGTGTCCTTTGGACCCAAGGTTCCTGTGCAGAGAAGCTCCTAGACCACAGGAAGATTGATGACGAGAACCTTCTTCCAGAGTCAACAGAGAGAAGAAACACACCCCTGGAGCTGGCACCCTGAATTTGGACTTCTAGCCTATGGAACTGTGAGAGAATAAATGTCTGTTTGTTAAAGCCATCCACTTGTGGTATTTCTGTTATAGCAGCACTAGATAACTAAGTCAGGCTCAAGCATACCAACCATTGTGAGGATGACACAGGGCTGCACAGTGTTTCATTCTGTTGTGCATAGGGTTGCTAAGAGTTGGAACTGACTAGACGGCACCTAACAACAATAATATTTGCAACAGTCCCAATCTGTGAAAAGCCCAAGCGTTCATCTACAGTAGCATGGATAATAAAATTGTGATATATTCATAATAGAATGCTATACGACAATGAAAATAAACTAATGCTTTATGCAACAACATGAATGAATCTCTCAAACAATGTTGAACAAAAGTCATATATTCTGCATTACTCTGTTTATGTAATGCCTGAAAGCAAATAAATGTAATTTATGGCATTAGAAAACAGAGTATTTATTTGTTACTTTGGTGGAATAGTGAAGAGGAAGTAATTAGGTAGGGGCACAAGTGAGCTGGGTTGTGGGTATACAGGTGTGTTCTCTTCACGATAATTTACTCTGCTGATACATATGATTGTGTATTTTAAGCAATGTTTTATATTTCAATAAAATGTTATAAAATTTACGCTGTACCATACTCCCCCTCCTCCCCAAAATATTTTAAGTTCTTTTCTACTTCATCTGCCACAGACATTGCATTTTTTTATTTCTCCAACATATTTGAAAGAATATGTGTATACATTTGTGTATTCTATTTTTGCTGGTAAAGACAGGATCTATGTACTTATACCGAAGGAGGAAGCCTTTGGACATTAAAAGTCATATGAAAAATTATGTAAAATTCAGATTGCATTTGCATGCACTCAGTACTTGGCTGCTTCTCAAGTATTTAGAGTCTGAATGTACATTTGCATTTCCCCAGTGAAATTTTGGAGGGTTTTTCAACAGTAATTAGCAAATCAGCTAAAGAATAAAGGCCACAGGACTAAGCCAAAAGCCAGGCGATACGCTGTCTATTAAATGCTAAATCGAAACTAAATGCTGTATTCCCAAATGGCACTGGGATTTTCTTTTATTATGTGCAGAAAATAAATATTATTTATCACTTGCAAAGAAAATCATTTTAATTGATGTAATTGCTATCATTCTCAGCTGAAAAACATACAAGATTAAAACAAATACATCTTGCTTATCCAGAAAATTTTAAGTATATATTTCACATACACTAATATTTTCAAGTACGTTAGGAATATTTAATTTCACACAGACAGTTGAAATATTGATGATAAATCTTGCTTTTTTATCATTAAAGCAGGTGCCTCTAAATAATCTCTATGGCATAGCATGTTCAAAGTCCAGCACATACCCTTTAAAGTAATAGAACTTTACTATGCTTTGCCTTGCCTGCTCTTCTAAACCCAATTCTGACCAATCAAAAAAAATTCAATGAAGATATAAATTTTAGGGGAACACAGCTATCTCATCTTAACATCCCTTATATCCCTGAATGGGAAGGTCAGCTATAATCAAAATGTACCCTAGACTTTAAAATAACAGGTTTTTAAAGCAATAGAGAGAAAACACCCAGGAAAAATATAGAAAGGAAAGGTACTTGGAGCACTGTCAAGCTCTCAAATCTACGATTCTGACTACAGAAACAATCCCTATAAGGAACACAAGGGGAATCAGCATTAGAACTAAGAGGCAAACATTTTTTAAAATACTTTATTTTTAAGAATGTCTGCATTGGTCAGTCAAGGGTATATATAGAGAGAGAGTGTATATGCATGTGTGTAATATAGGGTTGCTATGAGTTGGAATCGACTTGACAGCACTGGGTTTGGTTTGGGTTTTGGTATGTATGTATGTGTGTATATATTTATATATGTGAAGCAGCCATAGTGACTCAGTGGATAAGTGCTCGGCTGTAACTGAAAGTTTGGCAGTTAGAATCCATCAGCTACTCTACATGAGTAAGATGTGGCAGTCTGCTTCCTTAAAGAGCACAGCCTTAGAAATCCTATGGGGCTGTTCTACTCTGTCCTATAGGGTAGCTATGAGTCAGAATTGGCTCGAGAGCAAAGGGTATGTATGTATATATGCATGTATGTATATGTACATGTATATATGTTGTGTGCCATCAAGTCAATTCTGACTCATAGAGACCCCACATGACAGAGTAGAACTAGCCCATAGAGTTTTCTTGGCTGTAATCTTTATAGAGAAGATCACAAGGTCTTTTCTTCTGTGGAGTCACTGGTGGGTTCAAACTGCCAACCTTTAGTAGCCAAGCACTTAACCATCTTGCCACCAGGGCTTCTACATGTATATGTATATGTGTATATGCATATATACACACATACAGTAGACATGCATACAGATTTCACCAAAACATTTTCAATGATTTTTATTTAAAAACTTGTGAAGAAATGGAACAAAATTTGAGGATATTGTTGAATGATTACATAAAAAGAGTTCTGAGTAATCAAGGAAAATTTTTGGTAGTATGCTCCAAGGTCTTGTCTCCTGGCCCTTTTTTCTTAATGTGTTTAACAATGATTTAGATGAAGCTTTGAAAGGATGATGCTGGAGAATTAGTGTTTTACAGCGTGTACTTTGTAGTCAGACACACTTTAGTGCAAGTCCCAGCTTTACCTCTAAAAAGTACTGGAATTCTGGGTAAATTATTTAAACTAATTCCTAGTTTCCTTACCTATAAAATGGGAATAATAATGTATCCAACTTCTGTGTTTGGATCCACAAGAACCAACCACTTAAGTACAAAAGAGGTAAGAAATGTAGCAAATGTAAAATAGACTTGGAAATTATAATAAATTTGATGTCAATTAACACTGTGATAAGATTACCCCTGCAAAAAAAAAAAAACTACAAGTAGGTTGAAAGTAAAAGAACATATATATATATATATATACATATACATACACACACGTGTGTGTGTGTGTGTAAGCAGTAAGCAAAATAGAGCTGGTGTGATTATTATAATATTGGACAAAATAGACACTAAGTCAAAAACTGTTACTAGAGACAAAGAACAATTTATAATAACAAAAAGGTCAATTCATCCAGAAGAAGTAGCGATTATAAATATATATACATCTAAAAAGAGAACCTCAAAACATAAAACAAAAACTGATAAAAGTGAAGGAAGAAGTACAAAATTCACAATAATAATACCCAAAAACCAAAACCAAACCCACTGCCATCGAGTCAACTCCGACTCATAGCGACCCTATAGGACAGAGTAGAACTGCCCCATAGAGTTTCCAAGGAGCACCTGGTGGATTCAAACTGCCGACCTCTTGGTTAGCAGCCGTAGTACTTAACCACTACGCTACGAGGGTTTCCACAATAATAATAAGAGACCTCAATATCTCCATTTTCAATAATGGATAGAAGAGTTAAACAAATCAACAACAAAAACAAAAGACTTGGAAAACATTATAAACCAAATAGACCTCACAGACATCTAGAAAAACTCCACCAACAACAAAAAAGTATACATTCTTCTCAAGCGCACAGAGAAAATTCTCTAGGAAAGACTATACGTTTGGACATAAAACAAGTCTCAATGAATTTATAAGAATTTAAATTCTTTTTTTTTTTAATTATACGAAGTATGTTCTCCAACCACAATGGAATCAAAGTAGAAATCAATTAAGACAAGAAAACTGGAAAACTCACAAATATGTAGAAACTAAACAATAAACTCCTAATAATCAATCCATCAAAAAAGATATCACAAAGTAGAAATACTTTGAAGATGAATGAAAATAATAAGACAACATGCCCAAACTTATGGGATGCTGTTAAAGCAGCAGTTAGAGGGAAATTTATAGCTATACATGCCTATATTAAAAAAAAAAAAAAAAAGAGAGAGAAACCTCAAATCAATAACCTAAACTTCCACCTTAGGAAACTAAAAAAAAAAAAAAAAAAAAAAAAAAACAGCAAAATAAACCCAAAGCAATCAGAAAGAAGTAAATAATAAAAATAAAAATGAAAATGAATACAATAGAGAATTTTTTTAAAAACTGCAAAAATCACCTGAGTTGGTTCTTTGAAAAAATGAAACTAACAAACTTTAAACTAGGCTGACCAAGAAAAAAGAGAAAAGTGTCTCATATTAAAATCAGGAATAAAAAAGGAAACAGTACCATCAGCCTTAGAGAAATATAAAAATGTAAGGAAATACAAGAAAAAATTGTATGCCAACAAATTAGACAGCCTAAACAAAAGAGAAAAAAATCTTAGAAAAAAAAGACAAACCACTAAAATTTACTCAAGAATAAATTAAACACCTGAATAGATTTACGGATTCAAAAATCTACCCACAACAAAAAGCCAAGGCCAAGCTGGCTTTACTGGTGAATTTTACAAGGACACGTGATAAATATACAAAAACCGACTGTATCTCTGTGAACTAGCAATAAGCAATCAAAAATGAAATTATGAAAAACATAAAAAATACTTAAGATTAACACTAATCCTTCTTAAGCTCTTCCAAATAATGGAATATAAAGAGAACATGTCCCAAAATCTGTAAGGCCAGTATTACCCCGTTATCAAATTCACACAATGACATCACAAGAAAAGGAAGCCACAGACTAATATCCCTTATGAATATGGATGCAATACTTCTACAAAAAAAAAAAATACATATATATATATATATCTGGAGCCTTGGTGGTTTAGTGGTTAAGAGCTCAGCTACTAACCAAAAGGTTAGTGGTTCAAATCCACCAGCCGCTCCTTGGAAACCCTATGGAGAAGTTCTACTCTGTCCTGTAGGGTTGCTATGAGTCAGAATCAACTAGATGGCAATATTTTTTTTTGCTTTTTTTTTTTTGTTATGCAGATAGATAGATAGATTAGATAGATAGATAGATAGATAGATAGATAGATAGATAGATAGATAGATGATAGATAGATATACTAGCAAATTGAATCTACAAATATTAAAAGGATTACATAACATAACCAAGTAATATTTACCCCAGGCAAGCAAGATTGGTTCAAGATACAACAATTGATCAGTATAATACAGAAAAAGCACTTAACAAAATCCAACATCCTTTCATGATAAAAAATATATATATATACTCAATAAACTAGTAATAGAAGAAAACTTCCTCAACCGGATAACAGGAATTTACAAAAAATCCACATCATACCTAATGGTTAAAGACTGAAAGCTTTCCTCTTAAGATCAAGAACAAGACAAAGTCATCCACTTTCACCACTTCTACGCAATATTTACTGGAGGTTACTGGAGGTTCTAGCCAGGGAAATTAGGCCATAAATAAATAAAAGACATGTATATTGAAAAGGAAGAAACAAAACTCTCTCTATTTGAAGATGACATACTATTGTGCAGAGAAAATTCTAACTAATCCATATGAAAAAAAAACCATTTTTTTTATACGTACCAAAAAAAAAAAGAGCTAATAAATGATCTCAACAAGGTTGCAAGATACAAGATTAATAAACAGAGCTCAACTGGATCTCTATAAGCCAGCAATGAGCAACCAAAAATGAAATTATGAAAAACATCAATTAAAATAGCATCAAAAAGAATAAAATATTTTAGGAATAAATTTAATGAAACAAGTGTGAAACTTGTGTACTGAAAACCAGAAATCACTGTTGAAATAAATTTAAAGAATAAATGAAAAGACAACTCGTGTTTACAGAAGTCTTAATATTGTTAAAAGATGTTAACATTCCCTGAACAGATCTTTAGGTCAATGTGATCACTATCAAAATCCAAGCTGCCTTTCTGTAGAACTAACTAGCTGAACCTAAAATTCATATGGACATGCAAGGGACCCGGACAAGCCAGGACAATCTAGAAAAAGAAGAATAAAGTTGGAAGACTCACAACTCCTGATGTCAAAACTTACTTCAAAGCTACAGTAAATAAGACAGTGTGGCACATAGATCAGAATAAAATTTAGAGTCAAGAAATGAATGCTTACATTTATGGTCAGTTGAAGTTTTATCCATATAATTCAACAGGGAAAAATAGTCTTTTCAACAAATGATGCTGTGAAAACTGGATATTCACAAACAAAAGAATAAAGTTGGACTCCTAACTCTCATCATATATAAAAATTACCTCAAAATCTAACAAAGAGGTGAGGGAGCCAAGATGGCAGACTAGGTAGATGCTACCTCGGATCCCTCTTGCAACAAAGACGCGGAAAAACAAGTCAATCGATCACATACATAACAATCTACAAACCCTGAACAACAAACACAGATTCAGACACAGAGAACGAACAAATGCAGGGAAGCAGCGACTGTTTTCGGAGCCTGGAGCCAGTGTCCCAGTCAGGTAACCTTGGCGCCCGGCTTAGGGCTGGGCCCAGGGGAGCTGAACTCAAAAATCTTGTGACAGCGCAAACAAGGGGAGCAGCACTACCGCCCTGAACTCACCCCGGGAGGGGTCCCAGCCGGTCCATGCGGGCGGCGTGGCGACGCGGCTGGTGGGAGAAGTCCCCGGGAGGCAGAGACTGGTTTTGGAGCCGGGAGTGCAGCGTCCCAGCCGGGGAACCTTGGCGCCGGGCTTTTGACTGGGCGCCATCCCGGCACAAGCAAGGGGTGCAGCCCTACTCTCCCGAACTAACCCCGGGAGGGGGCCCAGCCAGTCCGCGGAGGTGGCACGGCGACGCGGTTGACGGGATGAGAAGTCCCCGGGAGGAAGCAACTGATTTTGGAGCTGGGAGTGCAGCGTCCCAGCCGGGAAACCTTGACGCTGGGATTTGGACTGGCAGCGGAGGATCTGACCGTGGCTTCAGTGGGCCAGATCCTCGGGGGCAATCCCCAAACAACCAGCACACAAAGGCGACACGCCCCTCGGGAATCTCAGATAAAATAGTCATTCCAAGCAAGATAAGCAACTGTGGCTATATTCCAAGGTGCTACTCTCCTATTTCTCTGAACCCTCCCCCACCCTTCCCAGGTGGCTTCATTAACATTGGAATTTCCTGAGCCAGAGGGAGAA
The DNA here is from genome assembly GCF_030014295.1 of Loxodonta africana. Taxonomy (NCBI): domain Eukaryota; kingdom Metazoa; phylum Chordata; class Mammalia; order Proboscidea; family Elephantidae; genus Loxodonta; species Loxodonta africana. The sequence continues at coordinate 167,174,425 of NC_087345.1, read as the reverse complement.
GGCTCCCGCTCCGCGGCGGCTTTGCTTTCCCCCTTTTTTTTGGTCTTTTCCTAACCCATTCTTCCGGCCTGAGAGAAGGAACCACAAAAAACCCAGGGACCAAAAATCCATCCCTAATTGGACTAAAAACACAGAACCAGCTATAGCCAAGCATATAGGATCCAAATCTCAGACTTTCATCCTTACAGGGAACAAGGAGGCGGTTATAATCCAAAGGCAGTTCTGATAGGGATCTGACTGCATTTTTTTTTCAGCGGATTTTCTGGAAAAACAAGTTTCCCAGGTCTGATATCTCTGCTTATTCAACAGAGTGCTAACTGACCCACAACAGGGAACTGAGGGCTGAAGCTCCCCCCAGACCACCTGGCCTCTTGCCTTAGGGGTCTAAGGAGGGTGACATCTACCAACCAGTAGACGTACTTGCATTGGGAACCTAAGGTACAGCTGCAGTTCCCTCCCACCAAGGTGCTATAGGAATAGAGACACACCTACCTCACTGACACTTGGGGGAAGCCTGCCAGCATCCTGCCCCCCCTGGAGGGTGAACCCCAGCTGCTAATAGAATCTGGTGCACACAACTATCACCACTACTTCCCTAGGTGGATAGGTGACACTCTGCATCACACACTTGATGACCCAAAATCAGATTCTACTCAAGAATAGTGAATGGACTCTTAGGCTTGTATATCTGGTAACAGCCCAAACCAGCTGGTAATAGGTCATAAGTAAGTCAAGGGCTACAACAAACAAGACAGCACAATCTAGTACCCCATCCACATATATTGAAAGAAAACAAAACAAGATAAGACTCAGTGACCAATTATAGAATAAACCACTACTATATCTTATCTTACAGATGGCTCGGAGACAGCAGTCGATATCAAACCACATAAAGAAGCAGACCATGTCAGGTTCTACAACCCCCCAAACAAAAGAATCAAAATCTTTCCCAAATGAAGATACAATCCTGGAATTATCAGATACAGAATATAAAAAACTAATTTACAGAATGCTTCAAGACATCAGGAACAAAATAAGGTAAACTGCAGAAAAAGCCAAGGAACACACTGATAAAACAGTTGAAGAACTCAAAAAGAGTATTCAAGAACATAGTGGAAAAATTAATAAGTTGCAAGAATCCATACAGAGACAGCATGTAGAAATCCAAAAGATTAATAATAAAATAACAGAATTAGACAACTCAATAGGAAGTCAGAGGAGCAGACTCGAGCAATTAGAATGCAGACTGGGACATCTGGAGGACCAGGGAATTAACACCAACATAGCTGAAAAAAAATCAGATAAAAGAATTTTAAAAAATGAAGAAACCCTAAGAATCATGTGGGACTCTATCAAGAAGGATAACTTGCATGTGATTGGAATCCCAGAACAGGGAGGGAGGACAGAAAACACAGAGAAAATAGTTGAAGATCTGCTGACAGAAAACTTCCCTGACATCATGAAAGACGAAAGCATATCTATCCAAGATGCTCATCGAACCCCATTTAAGACTGATCCAAAAAGAAAAACACCAAGACATATTATCATCAAACTTGCCAAAACCAAAGATAAAGAGAAAATTTTAAAAGCAGCCAGGGAGAAAAGAAAGGTTTCCTTCAAGGGAGAATCAATAAGAATTAGTTCAGACTACTCAGCAGAAACTATGTCGGCAAGAAGGCAATGGGATAACATATACAGAGCACTGAAGGAGAAAAACTGCCAGCCAAGGATCATATATCCAGCAAAACTCTCTCTGAAATATGAAGGCAAAATTAAGATATTTACAGATAAACACAAGCTTAGTTTTTTTTTTTTAGAGAATTTGCAAAAACCAAACCAAAGCTACAAGAAATACTAAAGGATATTGTGGGCTCAGAAAACCAATAATATCAGATACCAGCACAACACAAGGTCACAAAACAACATCCTGATATCAACTCAAATAGGGAAATCACAAAAACAAATTAAGATTAATTAAAAAAAAATGCTCATAACAGGGAATCATTGCAGTCAGTATGTAAAAGATCACAATAATCAAAAAGAGGGACTAAATACAGGTGGCATAGAACTGCCATATGGAGAGTGATTCAAGGCGATATAGAACAATACAAGTTAGGTTTTTACTTAGAAAAATAGGGGTAAATATTAAGGTAACCACAAAGAGGTATAACAACTCCAGAACTCAAGATAAAAGCCAAGAAAAATGTAACGACTCAACAAACATAAAATCAAACACTACGAAAATGAGGATCTCACAATTTGCTAAGAAAAATGTCTCAGCACAAAAAAGTAAGTGGAAAAATGAAATTGTCAACAACACACATAAAAAGGCATCAAAATGACAACACTAAACACTTATTTATCTATAATTATGCTGAATGTAAATGGACTAAATGCACCAATAAAGAGACAGAGAGTCTCGGACTGGATAAAGAAACACAATCCGTCTATATGCTGCCTACAAGAGAAACACCTTTGACTTAGAGACACAAACAAAGTAAAACTCAAAGGATGGAAAAAAAATATATCAAGCAAACAATAAGCAAAAAAGGAGTAGCAATATTAATTTCTGACAAAATAGACTTTAGACTTAAATCCACCACAAAGGATAAAGAAGGACACTATATAATGATAAAAGGGACAATTGATCAGGAAGACATAACCATATTAAATATTTATGCACCTAATGATAGGGCTGCAAGATACATAAATCAAATTTTAACAGAATTGAAAAGTGAGATAGACACCTCCACAATTATAGTAGGAGACTTCAACACACCACTTTCGGAGAAGGACAGGACATCCAGTAAGAAGCTCAATAGAGACACGGAAGACCTAATTACAACAATCAACCAACTTGACCTCATTGACTTATACAGAACTCTCCACCCAACTGCTGCAAAGTATACTTTTTTTTCTAGCACACATGGAACATTCTCTAGAGTAGACCACATATTAGGTCATAAAACAAACCTTTGCAGAATCCAAAACATCGAAATATTACAAAGCATCTTCTCAGACCACAAGGCAATAAAACTAGAAATCAATAACAGAAAAACTAGGGAAAAGAAATCAAATACTTGGAAACTGAACAATACCCTCCTGAAAAAAGACTGGGTTATAGAAGACATCAAGGAGGGAATAAGGAAATTCTTAGAAAGCAACGAGAATGAAAATACTTCCTATCAAAACCTCTGGGACACAGCAAAAGCAGTGGAGGCCAATTTATATCGATAAATGCACACATACAAAAAGAAGAAAGCCAAAATCAGAGAACTGTCCCTACAACTTGAACAAATAGAAAGTGAGCAACAAAAGAATCCATCAGGCACCAGAAGAAAACAAATAATAAAAATTAGAGCTGAACTAAATGAATTAGAGAACAGAAAAACAATTGAAAGAATTAACAAAGCCAAAAGCTGGTTCTTTGAAAAAATTAACAAAATTGATAAACCATTGGCTAGACTGACTAAAGAAATACAGGAAAGGAAACAAATAACCCAAATAAGAAACGAGAAGGGCCACATCACAACAGACCCAACTGAAATTAAAAGAATCATATCAGATTATTACGCAAACTTGTACTCTAACAAATTTGCAAACCTAGAAGAAATGGATAAATTCCTGGAAAAACACTACCTACCTAAACTAACACATTCAGAAGTAGAACAACTAAATAGACAGATAACAAAAAAAGAGATCGAAACGGTAATCAAAAAACTCCCAACAAAAAAAAAGCCCTGGCCCGGACGGCTTCACTGCAGAGTTCTACCAAACTTTCAGAGAAGAGTTAACACCACTACTACTAAAGCTATTTCAAAGCATAGAAAATGACGGAATACTACCCAACTCATTTTATGAAGCCACCATCTCCTTGATACCAAAACCAGGTAAAGACATTACAAAAAAAGAAAATTACAGACCTATATCCCTCAAACATAGATGCAAAAATCCTCAACAAAATTCTAGCCAATAGAATTCAACAACATATCAAAAAAATAATTCACCCCGACCAAGTGGGATTTATACTAGGTATGCAGGCTGGTTTAATATTAGAAAAACCATTAATGTAATCCACCACATAAATAAAACAAAAGACAAAAACCACATGATCTTATCAATTGATGCAGAAAAGGCATTTGACAAAGTCCAACACCCATTTATAATAAAAACTCTCACCAAAATAGGAATTGAAGGAAAATTCCTCAACATAATAAAGGGCATCTACACAAAGCCAACAGCCAACATCACTCTGAATGGAGAGAACCTGAAAGCATTTCCCTTGAGAACGGGAACCAGACAAGGATGCCCTTTATCACCGCTCTTATTCAACATTGTGCTAGAAGTCCTAGCCAGAGCAATTAGGCTAGACAAAGAAATAAAGGGCATCCAGATTGGCAAGGAGGAAGTAAAACTATCTCTATTTGCAGATGACATGATCTTATACACAGAAAACCCTAAGGAATCCTCAAGAAAACTACTGAAACTAATAGAAGAGTTTGGCAGAGTCTCAGGTTATAAGATAAACATACAAAAATCACTTGGATTCCTCTACATCAACAAAAAGAACATCGAAGAGGAAATAACCAAATCAATACCATTCACAGTAGTCCCCAAGAAGATAAAATACTTAGGAATAAATCTTACCAAGGATGTAAAAGACCTATACAAAGATAAATACAAAGCTCTACTACAAGAAATTAAAAAGGACATACTCAAGTGGAAAAACATACCTTGCTCATGGATAGGAAGACTTAACATAGTAAAAATGTCTATTCTACCAAAAGCCATCTATACATACAATGCACTTCCGATCCAAATTCCAATGTCATTTTTTAAGGTGATAGAGAAACAAATCACCAACTTCATATGGAAGGGAAAGAAGCCTTGGATAAGCAAAGCATTACTGAAAAAGAAGAAGAAAGTGGGAGCCTCACTCTACCTGATTTCAGAACCTATTATACAGCCACAGTAGTCAAAACAGCCTGGTATTGGTACAACAACAGGCACATAGACCAGTGGAACAGAATTGAGAACCCAGATATAAATCCATCCACATATGAGCAGCTGATATTTGACAAAGGCCCAGTGTCAGTTAATTGGGGAAAAGATAGTCTTTTTAACAAATGGTGCTGGCATAACTGGATATCCATTTACAAAAAAATGAAACAGGACCCATACCTCACACCAAGCACAAAAACTAACTCCAAGTGGATCAAAGACCTAAACATAAAGACTAAAACGATAAAGATCATGGAAGAAAAAATAGGGACAACCTTAGGAGCCCTAAAACAAGGCATAAACAGAATACAAAACATTACCAAAAATGATGAAGAGAAACCTGATAACTGGGAGCTCCTAAAAATCAAACACCTATGCTCATCTAAAGACTTCACCAAAAGAGTAAAAAGACCACCTACAGACTGGGAAAGAATTTTCAGCTATGACATCTCCGACCAGCGCCTGATCTCTAAAATCTATATGATTCTGTCAAAACTCAACCACAAAAAGACAAACAACCCAATCAAGAAGTGGGCGAAGGATATGAACACACACTTCACTAAAGAAGATATTCAGGCAGCTAACAGATACATGAGAAAATGCTCTCGATCATTAGCCATTAGAGAAATGCAAATTAAAACCACGACGAGATTCCATCTCACTCGAACAAGGCTGGCATTAATCCAAAAAACACAAAATAATAAATGTTGGAGAGGCTGAGGAGAGATTGGAACTCTTATACACTGCTGGTGGGAATGTAAAATGGTACAACCACTTTGGAAATCTATCTGGCGTTATCTTAAACAGTTAGAAATAGAACTACCATACAACCCAGAAATCCCACTCCTCGGAATATACCCTAGAGAAACAAGAGCCTTCACACAAACAGATATATGCACACCCATGTTAATTGCAGCTCTGTTTACAATAGCAAAAAGCTGGAAGCAACCAAGGTGTCCATCAACGGATGAATGGTTAAATAAATTGTGGTATATTCACACAATGGAATACTACGCATCGATAAAGAACAGTGACGAATCTGTGAAACATTTCATAACATGGAGGAACCTGGAAGGCATTATGCTGAGTGAAATGAGTCAGAGGCAAAAGGACAAATATTGTACAAGACCACTATTATAAGATCTTGAGAAATAGTATAAACTGAGAAGAACACATACTTTTGTGGTTATGAGAGGGGGAGGGAGGGAGGGAGAGGGTCTTTTACTGATTAATTAGTAGATAAGAACTGCTTTAGGTGAAGGGAAGGACAACACTCAATACATGGAAGGTCAGCTCAATTGGACTGGACCAAAAGCAAAGAAGTTTCCGGGATAAACTGAATGCTTCAAAGGTCAGCGGAGCAAGGGCGGGGGTTTGGGGACCATGGTTTAAGGGGACTTCTAAGTCAATGGGCAAAATAATTCTATTATGAAAACATTCTGCATCCCACTTTGAAATGTGGCGTCTGGGGTCTTAAATGCTAACAAGCGGCCACCTAAGTTGCATCAATTGGTCTCAACCCACCTGGAACAAAGGAGAATGAAGAACACCAAGGTCACAGGACAACTAAGAGCCCAAGAGACAGAAAGGGCCACATGAACCAGAGACCTATATCATCCTGAGACCAGAAGAACTAGTTGGTGCCCGGCCACAATCGATGACTGCCCTGACAGGGAGCACAGCAGAGAACCCCTGAGGGAGCAGGAGATCAGTGGGATGCAGACCCCAAATTCTCATAAAAAGACCATACTTAATGGTCTGACTGAGACTAGAGGAATCCCGGCGGCCATGGTCCCCAGACCTTCTGTTGGCACAGGACAGGAACCATCCCCGAAGACAATTCATCAGGCATGAAAAGGACTGGACAGTGGGTAGGAGAGAGATGCTGATGAAGGGTGAGCTAATGATATCAGGTGGACACTTGAGACTGTGTTGGCATCTCCTGTCTGGAGGGGGGATGGGAGGATAGAGAGAGATGGAAGCCGGCAAGATTGTCATGAAAGGAGGGACTGGAAGGGCTGACTCATTAGGGGGAGAGCAAGTGGGAGTATGGAGTAAGATGTACATAAACTTATATGTGACAGTCTGACTTGATTTGTAAACGTTCACTTGAAGCTCAATAAAATTTAATAAAAAAAAAAATCTAACAAAGACCTAAACAGTAAGAGCTAAAACTTTAACATTCGCGGAAAACACAGGCATAAATCTTCACAGCTTCGAATTATGAACTGATTTCTAAGATATGACACCAAAATCACAAGTGACAAAAGATAAATCAGACATCGTTGACACTGAAATATTTGAATGTCTCTAAAAGACACCATTCAAGAAAGCACAAAAAGACGAACCACAGAATAGAACAAAGTGTTTGCAGATCACATATCTGATGAGGGAATTGTACCCAAAATATAGAAAAATCTCCTACAGGTCAATAATAAAAAGAAAATGACTCAATTAAAAAAAAAAAAAAAGGGAAATGACTTGAATGGACGTTTCTCTAAAGAAGATATACAAATTACCAATAAGCACATGAAAAGATGTTCCACATCATTATTCACTAGGAAATGACAATCAAAACTGCAATGTGATATCACTTCACACCCATTAGCATGGTTATAATTAAAAGGAAAGGCAATAATAAGTGTTGGTGAGGATGTGGAGAAACTGGAACCCGCATACACTGCTGTTGAAAGTGTAGAATGGTACAGCCACCCCAGAAAACAAATCAGCAGTTGCTGAAAAAGTTAAACATAGAGGTGCTTTTTGACCCAGCAATTTCACGCTTAGGTTTATACCCAAGATAACTGAAAATACTTATTTACACAAAAACTTGTGTAAGAATGAATGTTCATAGCAGCATTATTCATAAGGTCCAAAAAGTGAAATCAACCCAACTGTCCATCATCTGATGACTATATGAAGAAAATATAGTATAGCCATATAATGGAGTATTATGCAGTCATAAGAACCGATGAAACACAAACACATGCTGCAATATGGATAGCTTCCAGTAAAAGGAGTGAGAAACAAAAGGCATATATTGTATGAGTCCATGAAATATCCAGCACAGACAAATCCACAGAGGGAAAAAATGTAGATCAGCGATTTGCAAGGGCTGAGGAAGGGGTGAATGGGGAATGACTGCTAAATAGGTACCAGTTTTCCTTTTGCGGTGACAAAGATATTCTGTAACTAGCAATGATGGTTGCACAACTTTGTGAGTACACTAAAAACCACTGAATTTTACACTTTAAGAAAATAAAAAAATAAGCCTTAGAGAAAGAAAGAAAGGAAAAACAATGACTAGGATGGTATTATACAAGTTCTTTTTGAAGAAACCAGAAATATTTAGACCAGAGAAAGATACGGCTCATGAACACTGTCTAAAACACTTTAAAATCAAACAAATACGCTGTTCTACAAATACACTGCCTTTCTTTCTAAGTGTCCGCAAAGGGTTACTTCTTTTGATTGAACTCATACTTTGGCTCAATATAAAATAACTTCTAGTAGTAAAAGATGGCCAAATACCAATAGGTGATGACTTCTCTCTGTCCTCACAAGTATTTTTGCTTTGGCAACTTATTTAAAAACTCCAAAAAAAGATTCAGAAACAAGATAAATGGTTTGGCCTAGATGAATGTTGGTCCAAATTTTTAGATTCTATAAAAATATCCATGATCAAAATATTTTACCACTTTGAACTGTTTTTTTTTTCCTAGCATATCCAAATAATTCAATTTAATTTTAGTCAACTTATTTTCCTTTTAGAAAATAAGGAAGAGCCAGTATCTGAACAACAATGATGATCTACCTTTTTTTATATATATAAAAAAATGACTGAAATAAAGTCAGTGGGTAGTTCTAACACTCCTGCTTAAAATAAATAAGTTCACAACTCACTAATTATTACAGGTGTTATGAATAACACTAAACTTCATGAAGAAAATGCAATGGTGATTTCTAAAAATTTACTAACACAAAGTTGGTGTTAGGGTTTCTTGAAGAACAGCTAGCGGCTACATTTGCTAGGTGTAAAGATAAATACACTGATCAATTAAATAAAAGACCAGACACAAATGTTGGTTAATCAGATGAATTTTTATCTCACATAAGAGGAGCAATTAATAAAATTTGGGATTAGGTGCAGAAAGGAAAGGTGATATTATGATCACACTTTAATAAAATAGTTGTTAAACACTTGCTACATACTTTAACATAAAAATATCGAGAGAAGGAAAATTTTCAGTTATTTACCTTAAAAGCCTATATCTATTTTCCTACAACAGAGTTTAGGCCAATGTGGGAAGTTAGGCAACATAATTGGGGATTTTGACAAGTAAAGCCACTTTACTGTGGAATTAAAAATTGTTACTTCATAGACCAAAAAAGATTCACTGGACATTGGTATACTACTTTAGTATTTTTGAGTCTCTCTGCAGAGTAGAATTCTGTGATTTAGTAAATAGATGGAAGATTCTCTCCCGATCCCACAGTAAGATATAGCAAGCAAAAATGTGAGCAAGAAAGCAAAGGTTTCAATCTCTAAATTTTGTATTTTATTTTTAGGCTATTGTCCCAATTTTTACTATTAAAAAAAAAAATCAGTAGTGGAAATCCTCAGAAAACCCAGCCTCTATTTCTTACTAGATCCAGTAGTTCTAATGGGGCTAATCTACCTTACAAAACTGAGGTGTAGGGAATACTTAACCATTATAAAGCACTTTTTAAATACCAAATGCTTCATAAACGTTAAATAATAAGCTTAAGTACTATAAAAATTAACTATTAAATTAAAAATTAGATTTTCTGGAAGTACAAAATACTGAACAGCAGAAATCTATTTCTCCTAAAGTGTAGATAGTTGTAGCCATCACTGCTCTTGCAGAATTTTACCAAGGTTGCTTACCTGTACAAGTAATAGTTTTTATCACAGACACGCTGTAGCGCTAAGGCCACCAAGAAAAAAAAGCAAAGCTGCAGAATATTAAGCTTAATCAGCCACTTCAGATTGCCTTCAATTAACCACTGCTTAATAGCACTATCTATGTCACCTGTTTTATATTTTATGTATATTTTGAGTATATATTTAATTCTGTTATATGCTTCTAGTGGCCATGTTCAATACTAAGAAACTTCAGGTAGAATTAGGAACGTAATATATAGAAAGAGTAGCTGTTCGATACATATTCTGATTCCTCAGATACCAACATACGTATCAGATATCAGTAAACAAAATTCAGTGGCTTTTAATACACTGTGAAATTTTATCATTAGTCAGCTTTATCCACTTAGAAGGAGCCCTAGTTGCATAGTGGTTAAGTGCTCAGCTGCTAACGGAAAGGCTGGAGATTCAAACCCACCAGCTGCTCCGTGGGAGAAAGATGTGGCAGTCTGCTTCCGTAAAGACTTACAGGCTTGGAAACCCAATGGGGTAGTTCAGCTCTGTCCTATAGGGTCACTATGAGTCAGAATCAACTCAACAGCAATGGGTTATCCTTTTAGAAATGTAAGAGATCATAGAGCCCGTGCCTTTAATCTGGAATAAGCATTGCTAGCAGCAGGTAAGGCTTAATAGGATATGCAATCTGAGTATTTCTTTTTCATGTAGGTGCTAACGGTTGAAAAGGTGGAAGCAACCAATCAGGAAAGCCAAATTTCACTTTTATTCTTAACAATATAAGTTTTTAAAACTATATTAATATAAATTAATATAAAATATCAAAAAGCTTATATGCTAGAAGTCCTAGAAATTGAGATACCATTTTAACACAAGAATGAATGTCAAGAAATACCCCAGAATTTTAAGTTAATTTATTTTAGAATTATTTATTTAGAATTATTATAGAATTTTAAGTTAATTTATCTGCCTGTTTTTTTATTCTGATTTTATAATAATTTTTATTGTGCTTTAAGTGAAAGTTTACAAATCAAGTCACTCTCTCACATAAAAACTTATATACACCTTGCTACGTATTCCCAATTACTCTCCCCCCGATGAGACAGCCTGCTCCCTCCTTCCACTCTCTCTTTTCGTGTCCATTTTGCCAGCTTCCAACCTCCTCTACCTCTCATCTCCCCTCCAGGCAGGAGATGCCAACATAGTCTCAAGTGTCCACCTGAACCAAGTAGTTCATGCCTTGCCAGCATCCCTCTGCAACCCATTGTTCAGTCCAATCCATGTCTGACAAGTTGGCTCCAGGGATGGTTCCTGTCATGGTTATTTGCCTATTTTTATTTGCTAACTCTAAGACTTCCTTTTTTTAAATTTGGAAGTACCTAAAGCATACCTTATTTAGTACGGCATTGCTGGGCTTACTGTGAATCTGGAAATGCTAGAAATGAAAGTTTTTCATTAATTAAAATGACAGCTTTAACTTTATTAGTATGGGTTACACTAGGGTAACATTCAAAATATTTCAGAGCACATGCCAACCACAGTACTTGAGGATGGTTCTGGAGATTGCCTGCAGACCTCCTGCAGGTCCAGATGTCCTTTTTTAGTTGGAGGAGGTCCAGTGGTTTCTGAGGGAGGGGCTGGGACTGGGAGACAGGTGAGGCAGGTATTTGAGCAGTCTGGGCAGTGGGTATTTTCCTACTATTAAAGAAAAATTTCAACAATTTAACTATTGGAAAAAGGCAGCATTAATATATCAGGACAGGGCGTCACCCTTAACAGAAGCAAATCCCCACCTAATTCAAATGAAAAATAGAAATTCAAATGCTGGAAGATCATAGCTACATATGCCATTTTACGCTTGCCCTCATTTTATGTGATGCCATTTGGTCCAATTCAGGAAGCCCGAGATCCCCTTACATCTTCATTATATAGCGTATTGTTGGTTTTCCCCATTTTACCATATGTCCCAGGACAGACATCGCCATTCTCCATCTCAGCTCCCCAGGACAATTTAACAAGAAAAAAAAAAAAGTTGTTTACTTGCTATCACCACCACCCACTCCCTTCTGCTGAAGCTGTCACACAGATTGGCTTAACCCTCCCTCCTTCAGTCTGTCTTAGTTGGAGACTGCTTAAAGGGGTCACATTTTTATTTCAAATATTAGATACTCTACTTGAAACAAAGAAATGAAGTTTTAAACAGAATCCCAAGAATGTTTTTTCTTCACAGGCACATCTTGTGCCCAAGAGGAGTTTAGAATGACAGCCACCTGTTCTTTCTCATAGACTTTTCATGGGTATCACTTCTTCTGTGAAGTGTTCTCCATCTCACCTGGGGAGGGTTGGTTATTTTTGTCTTAGTATTTTGGCCATATTTCTATTATACCTCTTGTACTCATTTAAAATCATTTATCCATAGACAACTGGACTGGGAATATCTGGCAACCAAATGTTGAAAGAAATTTAAGTCCAAGAAATAATAATGCTATGATGAGCACATGTGTGTAAAACACATTTTTGCTTTATACAGGAGGATAAGAAAAGAAAGGCAGAAGAATTCTAGAAAAGGTTGGAGGGGCCATGTATTACTTGTTCCTCATCATTCAGATCTAGCCCTGAAACAACTGTCCTGTCTCATAGGTAATCAATTCTCAGAAAAAGTTTAGGAAGTAAGAAAGTTTCACTTCCCTCCAATACATCCCATCCTACCATTCCTTCACCTTCCCCATTATCCCTACTTCCAATCCTGGCCCTAATTCTTTTAAATTTAGGGTATAAAACTGGCCAAAGGGCCACATCAAGAAAGTGGTACCTTCGCTCTACAAATAGGAACTTTCAATACTATTGTTCACACGTATAAGGCAGGTTAGAGAACTGTGGGAAAAAAAGACACCAAATTACAAAATGTTGACAGATTTAGATAAAGAATAATGAGAATGTATGTTAGAGAGGGAAAAGAGGTCCAGGAGTCATTTTAAAACATTTTTTGCTATAATCCTGCCAAAAAAATTAAATGATCATTATTTCATTTTATTAAAAAATATTGAATTATATTAAAAAGTATAAATTTCTGAAAACTCACAATCCACAGTTACTAGTGGAAGATGTCACTACCTCTCTATGCCTCACGGATCTTGCAACTTGGGATCGAATCAATTAAGGTAAAGCCTATTCTTATTCATTTTTTCATTCCTCAGGCTGAAATACAGTTCACCAGGTAAAAGTGGAAATTCAACCTCTTTCATCTTATTATAACCCCATTACCATTGCCGTTGAGTCGACTCCAATTCGTAGTGACACTATAGGACAGAGTAGAACTACCCCACAGGGTTTCCAAGGAGTGGCTGGTGAATTTGAACTGCTGATAACAGGAGAGCTCTTAACCACTGTGCCACTAGGGCTCCAATAACTTCATAGCTCAACTTTATTGGCACTGGGGTCATCTTTGCAACAAGAATCAAATCACTTCTACAGGCAGGCAAGGCATGTTTCCAGGATGTTATTTCACTAGCAGAGTTTCCAGAAGAGGTTGGTAAATATAGCTTTCCTTAACTCTCACCCAGTACTTCAAACTGGTTCTTCCCGGTTCAATCACAGTTGAGTAAGTGACACTGGAACAGACCCAAATTTTAAAAATTTGAGTGAACCAGAACCATAACTGGAACAAGAAAAATCACGGGTTGAAGCCTTGCTAGAAATTTGATCTCCCTCTTAGAAAATAAGGGCAGTAAACACATTGCATAGCAGCCAAATCTCTTGCCCATAGGATTCTGAGTAGAATCAGAAATGGCAGTGCCCTGCTCAAAGATGGCATCTGACTACACCATTTCAAATGTGTGTTGCTCTCTCCTCACTCCTGGCAATAAATCAGTCTCAGGCATCAGGCTCCTTAAATGGCTCACTATGCCTCCTCCAAGTATCCCATTCCCAGGGCTTTGACCTGCAATTTTTCCCATCCCAGTTATTGTTCCAGAACACCCAAATTTTAAAAATCCAGATCTATTCCAATTTCGCTTAGTCAGCTATGACTGAACCAGTTCAAATGGATTTGAAGCCCTGCTCTCATCAAAAAATATCACCAGCTTGATCTTCGTGGACACTGGGGTAGCTGTATCTTGGTGTGATAGGCTGTATGATGCTCCCCTCCCCCAAGATGCCCATGCCCTAATCCCTAACACCTGTGAACATGTTACCTTACATGGCAAAAGGGACTTTACATATGTGATTATATTAAGAATACTGAGATAGGAAGTTTATCGTAATTATGTGCGTGTGCTCAGTTTAATAACAAGGATCCTTATAAGAGATAGGCAGGAGGATGAGAGTCAAACAAGGAAATGTGATGACAGAAGCAGAGGTCAGAGTGATGCAAGGAAGGATCTATAGATCAAGGAATGCAGGTGGCCTCTGTAAGTTAGAAAAGGCAAGAAAACAGATCCCTTCCTACAACCTCCAGAAGGAATCAGCCCTGTCAACACCTTGACTCTAGTCCAATGAGAATGAATTTGCACCTCCAATATCTACAACCTTAATGTAATAATTTTGTGTTGTTTTAAGTTATTAAGTTTGCAATAATTTGTTACAGCAGCAAGAGAAAACTAGTATGTCTGCTCATATGCAATTAGAATTGGGTTGTCATGAGAAACATCAGAATTGTGTTTTTCTTTAGGATTCAATCTGGAATTTAACATTTTATAAAGCAAACATCCACCTGACTAGAGTGAATCTTCAAAGCAATTTTCAGGTGATGACATGGATACCTGAAAAGACCTATTATTGAAGATGCTTCTTTTTCCATAACGCATCCTATGCTCCAAGTTCTGTAACTTCAAATGTGGGATTCCTCTGCAGAGAGGGAACATATATATTGAATTTAAGAAGAGGGACCTTTTAGAGGATAGTACATACTCATTACTTGTGATAATCTGCTTTTGGTTTTTATTTCTTTGACAGTGTGGAATACTAGATAAGGCCAATAGCATTACCTCCCATGAACTTTTGACACCAATACACTATTTGTAGCATCTTACTGTCACTAATATTGTAATCTGTTTATGCGAAGTTGTAATACTTACTGATGAGAATATAAATTTGTGTTTATTTCCAGTGTTTGAAAAATAAACAGTGTGGCCTTTCATTTCTTTTTTTAATTTAAAATAGATTTCTGGGCTATATTCACAGTAACACTATAGCCTTTACTGTTTTCTCTTGTCCACATGCACTTTTATCTTAGATGTAAAATAATATTAAGAAAGGCAGTAGGTTTATCCATTAAGATCTCTTGCCCAAGTTTTTAAGGAGTCTCCTTGAGACCTTTGTCCACCCACCTAAAACATGGAAATAATATAATTTACCCATTGTACCCCCATTTGTCTGTCAGTTTGTCGTGCCGTGGGGGCTTGAGTGCTGCTGTGATGCTGGAAGCTATGCCACTGGTATTCAGATACCAGCAGGGTCACGCTGGCTGACAAGTTTCTGCTGAACTTTCAGACTGAGACAGACTAGGAAGAAGGACCTAGTGGTCTACTTCTGAAAAGAATTATCCAGTGAAAACCTTGTGAAAAGCAGCGGAACACTATCTGATATAGTGTCAGAAGATGAGCCCCTCAGGTTGGAAGGTGCTCAAAATACACCTGGGGAAGAGCTGCCTCCTCAAAGTAGAGTCAATCTTAATGACATGATGGAGTCAAGCTTTTGGGACCTTCACTTGCTGACATGGCACGACTCAAAATGAGAAGAAACAACTGCAAACATCCATTAATAACAGGAACTTGGAATGTACAAAGTATGAATTCAGGAAAATTGGAAGTCATCAAAAATGAAATGGAACGTATAAACATTGATATCCTAGGCGTTAGTGAGTTGAAACGGACTGGTATTGGTCATTATGAATCAGACAATCATATGGTCTACTGTGCCAGGAATGACAATTTGAAGAGGAATAGCCTTGCATTCACTGTCAAAAAGAAATATCCCAAAATCTATCCTGAAGTACAACGCTGTCAGTGATAGGATAATATCCATATGCCTACAAGGAAGATCCGTCAATACAACCTTTATTCAAATTTACGCACCAACCACTAAGGCCAAAGATGAAGACATTGAAGATTTTTACCATCTTCTGCAGTCTTAAATTGATTGAACATGCAACCAGGATGCACTGATAATTACTGGTGAATGGAATGCGACAGTTGGAAATGAAGAAGAAGGGTCAGTAGTTGGAAAACATGGCTTTGGTGATAGAAATGATGCTGGAGATCGCATGATAGAATTTTGCAAGACCAACTGCTTCTTCATCACAAATACTTTTTTCACCAACATAAACAGTGACTATACACAGGGACCTCACCAGATGGAATGCATAGGAATTAAATCAACTACATCTGTGGAAAGAGACAATGGAAAAGCTCCATATCATCAGTTAGAACAAGCCCAGGGACTGATTGCATATCAGACCATCAATTACTCATATGCAAGTTCAAGTTGAAACTGAAGAAAAATAGAAAAAGTCCATGAAAGCCCAAGTACAACCTTGAGTATACCCCACCTGAATTTACAGACCATCTTGAGAATAGATTTAACTCATTGAACAGTAATGACCAAAGGCGAGACAAGTTGTGAAATGGCATCAAGGACATCATACATGAAGAAAGCAAGAGGTCATTAAAAAGACAGGAAAAAAAAGAAAAGACCATAATGAATGTCAGAAGAGACTCTGACACTTGCTCTTGAATGTCAAACAGCTAAAGCAAAATGAAGAAATGATGGAGTAAAAGAGCTGAACAGAAGATTTCAAAGGGTAACACAAGAAGACAAAGTATAGTATTATAATGAGATGTGCAAAGACCTGGAGATAGAAAACCAAAACGGAAGAACACACTCGTCATTCTCAAGCTGAAAAAACTGAAGAAAAAATTCAAGCCTTGAGTTACAATAGTGAAGGATTCTATAGGGAGAATATTAGATGACACAGGAAGCATCAAAAGAAGATGGAAGGAATACACAGAGTCATTATACCAAAAAGAATTCAAGAAATACCAAAAAGAATTTCAAGGGGTAGCATATGATCAGGAAATGAGGTATCGAAGGAAGAAGTCCAAGCTATACTGAATGCATTGGCGAAAAACAAGGCTCCAGGAATTGACAGAATATCAGTTGAGGTGTTTCAACAAATAGATGCAGTGCTGGAAGTGCTCACTCATCTATGCCAAGAAATTTGGAAGACAGCTACCTGGCCAACCAACAGGAAAAGTTCCATATTTATGCCTAGTCCCAAGAAAGGTGATCCAACTGAATGTGGAAATTATAGAACAATATCATTAATATCACATGCAATCAAATTTTGCTGAGGATCATTCAAAAGCAGCTGCAGCAGTGTACCAACAGAGAACTGTCAGAAATTCGGGCCGGATTCAGAAGAGGATGTGGAACCAGGGATATCATTGCTGATGTCAGATGGATCCTGGCTGAAAGCAGAGAATACCAGAAGGATGTTTACCTGTGTTTTATTGACTATTCAAAGGCATTCAACTGTGTGGATCATAACAAATTATGGATAACATTGTGAAGAATGGGAATTCCAGAACACTTAATTGAGCTCATGAGGAACCTGTACATAGATCAAGAGGCAGTAGTTCAAACAGAAAAAGAGGCTACTGAATGATTTAGAGTCAGGAAAGGTGTGCATCAGGGTTGTGTCCTTTCACCATACCTATTCAATCTGTATGCTGAGCAAATAATCTGAAAGCCTGGGCTAGATGAAGAAGAATGGGGTATCCGGATTGGAGGGAGGCTCATTAACAGCCTGCGTTATGCGATGACACAACCTTGCTTGCTGAAAGCAAAAAGCACTTACTGATGAAGATCAAAGATCACAGCCTTCGGTATGGATTGCACCTCAACATAAAGAAAACAAAAATCCTCACAACTGGGCCGATAAACAACACCATGATAAACAAAGACTGAGACTACCAAGAATTTCATTTTACTTGGATCCACAATCAACACCTATGGAAGCAGAAGCGAAGAAATCAAAAAATGCATAGCATCAGGCAAATCTGCTGCAAAGGACCTCTTTAAAGTGTTGAAAAGCAAAGATGTCACCTTGAAGACTAAGGTGCACCTGACCCAAGGCATGTATGCATCAAATGCATGAGAAAGCCGGACAACGAGTAAGGAAGAGCAAAGAATTGACGCCTTTGAACTGTGGTGTTAAAGAATATTGAATATACCATGGACTGCCAAAAGAACGAACAAAGCTGTCTTGGAAGAAGTACAACCAGAATGCTCCTTAGAAGCAAGGATGGCGAGGCTGCAACTTACATACTTTGGACATGTTACCAGGAGGGACAATCCCTGGAGAAGGACATCATGCTTGGTAATATACAGGGTTAGCGGAAAAGAGGAAGACTCTCAATGACATGGATTGACAAAGTGGCTGCAACAATGGGCTCAAGTGTAACGATGATTTTGAGCATGGTGCAGAATGGGCAGTGTTTCATTCTGTGAAACACTGAGTCAGAACCAACTGGATGGCACCTAACAGCAACAACAACCCACTGCACATCACAATTTGAAAGAATTAACCAGCCAGAGAATAGAATTATTCAGAGAGCTGCATTAAGTCTTTTGTAGTTTTCATGTAATCATAGTCCCAGAACCCTAAATGATAGCCAAGGAGCATGGAGGAAGAGGGCATGCACATAAAACAATAAGAACCAAGGTCCTCCAACAGACTTTTGTATCAAAGACTTTAGCTAACTAGGGCCACAAAAGATTGGGTGCTGATAGTGATAATGGCAGAAGCAACATGGAAGAGTAAAGTTAAGGACTATGTTTCCCACTGGCACTGCTTCTAACAAGCTGTATGACTGCAGTCAGGTAATTCAGCTTTATCCTTCAGTTTTTACATCTATAAAATGAGAATTAGACTATATGATTATCAACATCCTTTTCAATTTTAAAATTCCCTAATTCCTCTGAAATTCAAAATACTAGGTAAAAATACATTGAAATATTGGGAAAATACAACACATGAATGAATGAATTATTAACATATGTGGCCTATACCATTATCTGTACCCCGTAAAGACTATCTTCTAATTTTCTAGAAAATACTTTATTAAAAAAAAAAAAAAGCCAAGTATTTTTGAGCCCCTAGTAAATGTCAAAGGAGCCCTGACGGCACAGTGGTTAAAGTACTTGGCTGCTAACCAAGAGGTCGGCGGTTCAAACCCACAAGCTGCTCTGCAGGGGAAAGATGTGGCAGTCTTCTCCAGCAAAGATTACAGCTTTGGAAACCCAATGGGGCAGTTCTCCTCCGTCATACAGGGTTGCTGTGAGTCAGAATCAACTCATAGGCAATGGATTTGGTTTAATAAATGTCAAATGCAATGATAATCACTAAAATAATGATTTTTACAGTTATAATGATTTATTATTACCAATAATGCACTAGGCATTCTGGTAACTAGAATAATACTCTCTCCACTCCAACAGATGTCCATGTACTAATCCTAGGAACCCGTGAATATGTTACCTTACATGGGTGGTAAAAGGGACTTGGCAGATGTGACAAATTAAGGACCTTGAGTTGGGGAGATTATTTGGGATTATCCAGATGGGCCCAATCTAATCGAATGGGTCCTTAAGAGTGGAAAACGTTTCCCAGCCATGATCAGAGAGAGATGTGGGTATGTACTGAAGATGGGGCTGAGAGATACGACTTTGCTGGATTTGAAAATAGAGGAAGCGGACCATGATCCAAGGAATGTGGGCAGCCTCTGGAAGCTGGAAAAGACAAGGAAATGGATTTTCCCCCTGAAGTCTCCAAAAAAGAATGCAGCCCTGCTGACGCCTTGTTTTTAGCCCAGTGAAACCCTTATCGGACCTCTAACATACAGAAGCATAAGATAAAAACTTGTATTGCTTTAAACCACTGAATTTGTGGTAATTTGTTACAACAGTATTAGAAAACTAATACAGGCACTATGCTTGTGACTTTACAAACATCTCAGTTAATCCTCAGTACAATTCTGTGAGGTAGAATTATAAATATCACTTTGAAGTGAAGACCATGGGGCTCATGGAGGTTCCAAGGTCACACGACTTGTGGGAATGAAGTCAAGATTTGAACTCAGTTCTACCTGACACTTTATCTGGTTTCTTAACCTGATGTTCTGGAGTTTCTTGCTCCTGTGTCAGGTATTTGGTAGGATACCAGGGAGCAGAATTTAGTTCTATTGAAATGACTAGGTTCAAGTTCTATGACTGAAAACTCTGACATATTTTCTTCATTTTTGCAGGAATTTTCCCAATGTGAAAACTTTATAGGAAATAAAACAAGAATGACTTCAACTCTGCCTTCTGAAACAAAGTATCTTATATCTTTATCATAAGCTGCATTTTTATTTTTTACCTGGATGCCCTCTGGGAATAATCATTACTTTTGAAAACTGCTTAAAATATCTCTAAGGAACTCATATGCCTAGAAAATGTTGGGCAAGTTAGTGTATATCTAAGAATCCTTACAAAATAAAATGCGTTGTTATCTGATTGATTCCACATTTTCTACTTCTTTAAATTATGAACTCTTTCAGACATACAAAAATGAGAAAACTGTTTATAATGGATGCGTAATTTTGAGGTCTTAGGGATAATTCCCAAATATGTGTTAAAGCGTTTTGCCTCCCTTTTTTCCTTGAGGTACTCTGTCAGATGACTTTATGAGCATTAAAACCAACATTGACTGAGGTAGTATTAGGTTGCTTTGTCTCACTGAACGATACTTCTTTGTTCAAAATACAGTAATTGTGAGAGCACCAAGAAACATGAGAGTTTTGTAAGAACTTCAAATATGGCTATTCCCTCTTTTCTTGGGGATAATCCAGTGAAAAAGAAATTCTCATTATGTATGGCATATATAAGAGCAGCCTTACTAAGTTCACTTAGGAATGGCTTGGGTCAGTAGCTCACTTCTAGACCTGAGGTTTAGATATCCTATACTCAGGCTCCAGTTTCATCATTACACTGGGTGCCTTCTTGCTTAGTATGCTCTAGAAGCAGCACACACTGCTCACAGGGATCGTAACCCAACACTATTCTAGAGACCATACTGCATCCCTCCCCACACCTACACAAATATCTTACTACCCAATGGCCAGCATTGCTCTGCTTCACTTGCAGTCTGTCTGGAATAGAGTGAGTTTTTTTGGCTAGCTCTACCTTGGTTTCCCTACCTGTAAAATAAGGAAAATGCTTATTAAAACACTGTATATAGCTGAAGTGCAAACTATGGTGAAAGCCAATATGAACCAACAAATTTCAATTTTCATAAGAGATGTATATCTAATATTAATGACCTCAAAAAAAGAGAAAATTTTCAACATCATCAATTTATTTACATTATTAATGACCATTAATCATTAGGATTCTGAGAATGCAGCTGATATCTCTCCACGCTTAATCAGTAAACCCTTTACTTCTGTTCTTTGCAATATTTTAGTATTAATCTGGCTTGCATTAATTCATTATTCATAAAAATACAAATGACTACTTTATAGGATTAATAAATATATGGCTATTTCCCATATTTAAGTTTAGGATTCACATAGGGTAGCCTTATGCCTGATTTCATAAGAGGTTAAAGTACTACAATGACCTCTTAAATTTTGTTCTATGTTAGAACTCAAAAATCTTGTCAACAGCCTTGCCACACAGTAAGATGGCCAAGAAAACAGCCTCTATCAGAGAGAGACTTAGCAGAGCTCCTACTGGTCAGCCAGCAGGAGGGTCCTTTTTGTCTCTGTTTACAGAATGTTGTCTGACAGGACCACTGAGCAATAAGGTTAGATGTTCTAATATAGCAATATAAACGACAGATGGAGTCTTGCTTAGTTACTTGGTAAATGGACACTGGGTTTCATCTCAAGACAGAGCCAAGTACAGCAAATGGCATGCATTTCAAAGAATACAACTGCATTGCTTAAATAACTCAGAATAAAATTTATATTTCTATGCTTAATGATGATATAAATACTTCATATTTAGCCGTTTAATTTTTTTAATACTGTATAAAATATTTGGAATGTTTTAACCATGAATCAATCAAACCACAAAGCAGGTAGAGTCTGAGATCCTGGAACCTCTTTTTAGAAAAAAACCTAGATAACTGTTTCTTAATATAGTTAAAAAAAAAAAACAAAGCCGCCCCCAAAATAACACATAACAAAAAATACTGCTAATGAATTCTTCATGTCCTTATATCTTGAAGTCTATTTTGAATTTAATGCTGTACAAAATAAAGGATGTTGCCAACCTCCCGAACCTTTAAATCAGTGAATCCTGAGGAATGTTTCTTCTGTGAAAAATGCCAAACACAGAGCAATAATGAGAACTCAGATACTAGTGAAAGCAAATATGACCAAGTAACTTTAGGTTAGTGCAGCTAAGTCTGAGTTATACTTGAGCCTCTATTACTAATTAACACCTAATTAGCACTTCCATCTTCTGTGAAATGAGAATAATACTGAGATTTTTTTTTTATTTTCCATTTCTTGGGAACATACTGACAATTTTAAATGATCCATACCCCATGCAATGCCAGGTTATCTTCTTTGTCACTAGAAAGTACATAATCACCTGTTAGGAGTTATATAAATTAAGTAATGGTGTTCAGAAAATAGTGGAACAATTGACTCACAATGTTTGCCAAGTTTTCTGGGATCCATATGGACCTATTAATTCAAAACTTTGAAGGGCTGAAGTGCAGACACCTGAGTTTTTCAAAAGGACTCTAGATGATCTTTACACATTCTGAAGTTTAGAAACCACTGAATAAGATTTTGATAAGTTAAGGATGGTTTATGAAATTATCAGCTTTAGAATTTTGTGGCCAAGCTAGAAAGGAAGCAACATAATAAATAAGTCTCATGGTGTAAGTCAGTAATTTACTATCTCTGTAAACAGTATAATTATTCTAGTAGATTTAGGCAATTTAATATCTTTTTAAGAACCTGCTGTTGTTGTTAGGTGCCGTAGAGTCAGTTTCAACTCATAACAACCCTAGAGGACAGAGCAGAACTGCTCCATAGTCTTTCCAAGGAGTGGCTGTTGGATTTGTACTGCCAACCTTTTGGTTAGCAGCCAAGTTCATAACTACTGTGCAACCACAGCTCCTCATAAGAACCTACAGATAGTAGATAACACATAAAGTCAAAACAGATCTTCTGGTCTTCTGGCCAACATGGCACTATAGACAGAAGCACTGCACCATCCCTCCACAGCAAAGACCAGAAAAACTAAGTAAAACAGAGAAAAACATCACTCTTTGAACCCTAAGCATCAAATGAAGAGATAAAGAACTCAGCCAAGCACGAAATGGAATAAGAAACTCACAGAGAAAAGAGAGTGAGGAGATACGTGCGGAGGCCCCCTATCAGCTAACGCAGGATGGATTCAGTATCTTGGACTCCTGTCAGAGATCAGCAGATGGGGGTACAGGAAAGCAGCTTCACAGAGCTCCCAGAAATAGATGGAATACCCAGTAACTAGTGATTTTTTTTTTTTTTTTTTTTTTTTTAGTGATACACGCTTTCAAATCTACCATCCATCACCCCCTGCTCGGCCTCCCCCACTTCATAGCTGGTTGTGGTTGCTCAGGCGGTGGGGAAGTGCAGGGTCCATGCTGCTTGGATTCGCCCCATCCGCATCATAGATCAGAGGACAGAGGGTATGGGAACGCAGCTTCCAGGAGCTCCCAGCAGGAGACAGAGCACCCAGAAACCAGCGATATAAGCCTTCCCACCCTCATCCTTCTCTCCCCTGCTGCTCAGGTTCCTCTGCTTCCACTCGGCCATAGTCTCTTGGCTGAAAGGCACTGGCTTTGGCCCACTGCCACTTGGATTCACCCTGCCCACACTGGCCAGCTCCTGGAGTGCCATTTCCTAGTTGCTGGTATTGCTTTATTCCACTTCTTTTGGTTTCTTCCGTGCCTCTCACCATGTCCCCCTCTTTCCTCTTATACACCTTGCTTCTTTTTGAAAGGCTGTGAAGCACTACTCGACTGGGGAACAACTTCCCTAGCCTGCTGCCACGCTGGTGGAATCCCAGGATGTTTTTTTGTTTTGTTTTGTTTTGTTTGTTTTCCTTTTCTTTTCAAGGCTTGGGAGCCCTTTCTAGCCGGGCTGTACTATATGGCTTAGGAACCACTTCCCTGGTCTGTGCAGCCACACCAATGGGCTCCCTAGGGGGATTTCTTTTCTTTTTTTCTTTTTTGTCTTTCTTCATTTCTCAGTTTCTCATCTCTCTATACTTACCTTCTTTTCCTGTCTCCTAAATGCATGGCACTGGGTGACAACTCTACCCCTTCTAGCCAGACTGTATGCACGGCCTGGGAGACACTTCTCTGGTCTTTGTAGCTGCACCAGTGAGATCCCTGGAAGGTTTCTTTTTCTTTTTTTCTGATTTTTATTCTTTTTCCTTTTTTCCCCTCTTCTATTTTTCTCCACTTCTTGGCTTCTCAACTCTCCACTCCAATAACAAGCTCCCTTAGCATTTTTTTCATTTGTTTGTTTTTGGCTCCTGTCCTCTTTCCCATACCCAATTTGCCTCTACACATCACAGCCTCCTCCCTCCATCCTGCCTACCTGCACCATACACTGAACATCACACCCCCAAGAAGCAGAGGCACAACCTACCGGAACCTGTCCCGCACTGATTCCTAGTCCACCCTGTTGGCCCTAGTACATGACACAAAAAACCCATCGCAGTCCCTCCTCTTCAGCTGGACCTGTCTTGCTGCATCACAGCTGAGAAATTAACCCTGTCCATTGGACAAGAAAGTGAAAGGTATCCTGCCTACAGACAAGCAAACAACAAAGAATGCACAGTCTGCCTGCTCAGACATAACCAAATGAAACAAAAATGTAGGACAAAACAAACAAATCCACAACCAATAAATGAAGAAAATAACTACTGAATGTCCTGAAGACAACAGACAATATATTAAAAAAAAAAAAAAAAAAAAAAGGACTGCATGGTTTCAGTAGGCATCCAAAATAAAACACCAGATGACTTTCCAGTAGAAGAAAGGGTATTAGAACTACCTGACAGGAAATTCAAATCTCTAATATTCAGAGCTATCCAAGAGTTGAAGGAAAAAGCAGACAAAAATTAGGAAAAAATGGACAAATTCATGGAAAATACAGACAACAAATGGAAGAATTCAGGAACAAAATACAGAAACAAAATGCCAAAAAAAAAAAAAATTAACAAATACAAATCATACAAAAACAACAACTAGAAATCCAAAAGATAAACAAGGTTTCAGAAATGGACAGTGTCATAGAAGGGCTGAGGGGTAGGTTTGAAACAATGGAAGACAGGATCAGTGAAGTTGAAGATAAACACTTGGATACAACTCCATTTGAGGAAAAATCAGAAAAAAGAACAAAGAAAAATAAAGAAACCCTGAGATTTACGTGGGCTACAATTGAAAGCAAAAATTTATGAGTAATTGGAGTTCCAGAACAGGGAGAGAAAACGGAAAACACAGACAGGATCACTGAAGAATTGCTGACAGAAAACTTCCCTGATAGCATGACAGATGAAAACCTAACCACCCAAGAAGCTCAACAAACCCCACATAGGATAGACCCCAAAAGAAAACCGCCAAGGCATATCATAACCACACTCATTAAAACCAAAGACAAAGAATCCTGACAGCAGCTCTAGAAAAGCAAAGAGTCACATAAAGAGGAGAAACAATAAGACTAAACTCTGACTCTCCAGCAAAAACCATGCAGGCAAGAAGGCAATGGAATGACATTCATAAAACCTTGAAAGACAAAAATTGCCAACCAAGAATAATATTCTGTGAAACTCTTTTTCAAATATGATGGTGAAATTAGGATATATCCAGATACACAGAAATTAAAGGAATAGGTAAAAACCAAACCAAACTTACAGGAATTCTTAAAGGAAGTCCTTGGGTCTGAGAACAAACAACATTAGGCCACAGCATGAACCTAGGATGCAAGATTGCATCAGTCAGACACCAACCTAGGAAATGAACTCTCAAGGACTATCCAAAACAAAAGAATTACAATGGGGAACCAGAGAGGTTAATCTGTAAATGACAACAATGTAAGAACAATACAAGAGGGAATAAACGGTGTAGGTATAGAACTTTCCAGTGGAGAGAAAGTCAAGGCGATACCAAGTAATACTAGACTGGTTCAAACCTAAGAAGATAAGGGTAAATTTCAAGGTAACCACAAAGAAAGTTAACAAACATACTCATCAAAATAAAGACGAAAATCAAAGTCTGAGTAAACACAAAACAAAAGAAATTAAAAAAAAAAATCACAAACAAAAGGAACTCAGCACAGGAGAGTAAGAGGAACAAAGAAAACATCAGCACCACAAAAAAAAAAAAAAAAAACCTACAAAATGACCGCAATAAACTCACACCTATCAATAATTACACTGAATGTAAATGGCCTAAATGCACCCATAAAGAGACAGAGAGTGATGGAGTGGATTAAAAAAACAGGATCTATCAATATGCTGTCTACAAGAGACACACTACAGAAACAAAGATGTAAATTTATTAAAAATCAATGGATGGAAAAAATATATCAAGCAAACAGCTACCAAAAAAAAAAAAAGCAGAAGTAGCAATACTAATCTCAGATAAAATAAACTTTAAAGCAAAATCCACCAAAAAGAACATAGAAGGGAACTATATACTGACATAACCATAATAAACATCTACTTACCCAATGACAGGGTTCCAAGACACACAAAACAAACTCTAACGGCACTGAAAAGAGAAATTGACAGTTCCACAGTAATAGCAGGAGACTTCAACACACTGCTCTCACTATCAGACAGAACATCTAGAAAGAAACTCAACAAAAATACAGAAGAGCTAAAGGACACAATCAGCCAACCTGACCTCACAGATACATATAGAATACTCCACCCAACATATGCAAAGTACACATTCTTTTCCAAGATACCTGGAATGTTCTCCAGAATAAACCACAGCTTAGGCCACAGAGCAACCCTCAACAAAATCCAAAACAGATGATACAAAGTATCTTTTCTAACCAAAATGCCATCAAGGTAGAAATTAACAACAGGAAGAGCAAGTAAAAAAAGGCAATTATATGGAAACTGAATAACACACTACTTAGAAAATAATGGGTAATAGAAGAAATCAAAGACGGAATCAAAAAATTTTGAGAATGAAACACATCATACCACAACATTTGGGACACAGCAAAGGCAGTCCTTAGAGGTCAGTTTAAAGAAATAGATGCACACATCAAAAAAGAGGAAAGAGACAAAATCAAAACATTAGCTAAACAACTCAAACAGAAAAAGAGCAAAAAGCAAAAAAAAAAACCCCACAGCCACCAAAGGAAAGAAAATAATAAAAGTCGAGCAGAAATAAATGAAATAGAGACTAGAAAAAGAATAGAAAGAATCAACAAAACCAAAAGCTGATTCTCTGAAAGGATCAACAAAATCGACAAACCACTGGCCAAACTGACAAAAAAAAAAAAAAAAAAAAAAACAGGACAGAAGGCAAATAACCCAAATAAGAAATGAAATGGGGGACATTACAACACATTACAAAAGACCAAAGTGAAATAAAAAGGATCATAACATAATATTATGAAAAGCTATACTCCAACAAATTTGAAAACCTAGAGGAAATGGACAAATTTCTAGAAATACACTACCTACACAAACTAACACAAAATGATGTTGAAAATCTGGACAGACCCATAACAAGAGAAGAGATTGAAAAGGTACTAAAAAAAACTCAACAAAAAAAAAAACCCTGGCCTGGATGGCTTCACTGGAAAATTCTAGCAAACATTCAAAGAAGAGCTTACACCCACTAGTACTACTCAGACTATTTCAGAACAAAAAAAGAAGCGATACTTCCAAATTCATTCCATGAAGCCAGTATAACCCTGATACTAAAACCAGGCAAAGACACCACAAAAAAAAGAAAATTATAGACCAATATCTCTCATGAATATAGATGCAAAAATTCTCAACAGAATTCTAGCCAATAGAATTCAGCATCACTTCAAAAAAAAAAAAAAATACACCGCGAACAAGTAGGATCATACCAGGTATACAAGGATGGTTCAATATTAGAAAATCAATCAAAGTAACCCACCACGTGAATAAAAGGAAAGAAAAGAATCACATGATCATCTCAATCGACACAGAAAAGGCATTTGACAAAGTCCAACACCTATTCCTGATAAAATAGGTATAGAAGGGAAATGCCTCAACATAATAAAGGACATCTATGCAAAACCAAGAGCCAACATCACTCTTAATGGAGAAAGGGTGAAAATATTCCCCTTGAGAACAGGAACAAGATAAGGATGTCCTTTATAACCACTCATATTTAACATTGTGCTGGAAGTCCTAGCTAGAGCAATAAGGCAAGAAAATGAAATAAAGGGCATCCGAATTGGTAATCAATAAGTTAAAGTGTCCCTATTTGCAGATGATATGATACCATACACAGAAAATCCAAAAGACTCTACAAGAAAACTACTGGAGCTGATAGAAAGATTCAGCAGAGTAGCACGACACAAAATAAACACAAAAATCAGTTGGATTCCTATACACCAATAAAGAGAATGATGAAAAGGAAATCAGGAAAACATCATTTATAATAGCCCCTAAAAAAAATAGAATACTTAGGAATAAATCTAACCAGGATGTAAACGACCTATACAAACTACAAAACACTACTGTAAGAATCCAAAAGAGATCTATATAAATGGAAAAATATACCATTCTCTTGGATAGGAAACTCAACTTTGTGCAAATGACAACTCTACTCAAAGCAATTTACAAATACAATGCAATCCCAACCCAAATACTAACAACATTCTTTAAAGAGATGGAAAAACTTATCATTAA
Source organism: Loxodonta africana (assembly GCF_030014295.1). Classification (NCBI taxonomy): domain Eukaryota; kingdom Metazoa; phylum Chordata; class Mammalia; order Proboscidea; family Elephantidae; genus Loxodonta; species Loxodonta africana. The sequence continues at coordinate 167,145,564 of NC_087345.1, read as the reverse complement.
CTTTATACAGAAAGGGAAGAAGCCCCGAATAAGTAAAGCACTATTGAAGACGAAAGTATGAGGACTTGTACTACCCGACCTCAGAACCTACTATACAGCTATGGCAGTCAAAACAGCCTGGTACAGGTACATTGACAGATACCCTTACCAACGGAACAAAATTGAGAACCCAGATGTAAATCCATCCACCTACAGTCACTTGATCTTCGACAAGGGCCCAAAGTCCACCAAACGGGGAAAAGACAGTCTTTTTAACATATGGTGCTGGCAAAGCTGGAAGATCATCTGCAAAAAAATGAGAGGACCCACACCTCACACCATATACAAAAACTAATACAAAATGGATCAGAGACCTAAATATAAAGCCCAAAACTCTAAAGTTCATAGAAGGAAAAATAGAATCAACACTGGATGCTCTAATGCATGGCTTTAACAGGATACAAACCATAACCAACAACACACAAATTCCAGAAGATAAGCTGGATAACTGGGATCTTCTAAAAATTAAACACTTACATTCATCAAAAGACTTCATCAAAAAAGTAAAAAGAGAATGTACAGACTTATAAAAACTTTTCGGCTATTACGAATCAGACCAAGGTCTCACCTCTAAAATCTACAAGAAAATCGAACACATCTAAAACAAAAAGACAAAAACTACAATAAAAAAATGGGCAAAGGAGATGAACAGACACTTCGCCAAAGATGACATACGAGAGGCCAACAGACACATGAGGAAATGCTCATGATTTCTAGCCATTAGAGAAATGCAAAATAAAACCACAATGAGATACCATCTCACCCCAGCATTACTGCCATTAATCAAAAAAACAGGAAATAACAAATGTTGGAGAGGCTGTGGGGAGGCTGAAACTCTTATGCACTGCTGGAGGGAATGCAATATGACACAACCATTTTGGAATTGATATGGCGCTTCCTTAGAAAGCTAGAAATAGAAATACCATATAATCCTGCATTTCACTCCTAGGAATATATCCTAGAGAAATAAGAGCCATCACATGAATAAACACATGCATATTCATGTTCGCTGCAGCATTGTTCACAATAGCAAAAATATAGAAATAACCTAGATGCCCATCAACAGATGAATGGATAAACAAACTGTGGTACATACACACAATGGAATATTACACAAGGATAAAGAACAACAATGAATCTGTGAAGCATCTCATAACATGGATGAATCTGGAAGGCATTATCCTGAGTGAATAAGTCAATCACAAAAAGACAAATATTGTACGAGACCAGTACTGTAAAAGCTCATGAAAAGGTTTACACACAACAAGAAATAATCTTAATGGTTAGGAGGGATGGGGATAGAAAAACACTAAATAGACAATAGATAAGTGGTAACTTTGGTGAAGGGTAAGACAGTACACAATACTGGGGAAGCCAACACAACTTGTACAAGGCAAGTTCATGGAAGCTCCACAGACATATCCAAACTCCCTGAGGGACCGAATTGCTGGGCTGAGGGCTGTGGGGACCATGGTCGTGGGGGAACATCTAGCTCAATTTGCATAACACAGTTTATAAAGAAAATGTTCTACATTCTACTTTGGTGAGTAGCATCTGGGATCTTAAAAGCCTGTGAACAGCCACCTAAGATACACCACTGGTCCAACCCCTTCTGGAACAAGGGAGTACAAAGAAAACTAAAGATACAAGTGGATGACTAGTCCAAAGGGCTAAGAGACCACATCTACCATGGCCTTCCCCAGACTGAGTCCAGTACAACTAGATGGTGCCCAGCTACCACCACTGAGTACTCTGACAAGAAATCACAACAGAGGGTCCTGGACAGAGCTGGAGAAAAATGCAGAACAAAATTCTAACTCACTAAAAAAGACCAGACTTACTGGCCTGACAGATACTGAAGAAACCCCAAGATTATGGCCCCCAGATACCCTTTTAGCTCAGTAATGATGTCACTCCCGAGGTTCATCTTTCAGCCAAAGATTAGACAGCCCCATAAAACAAAACAAGTCTAAAGGGGTACAGCAGCCCAGGGGTAAGGACTAGAAGGCAGGGGGGAACAGAAAAGCTGGTAAAAGGGAACCCAAGGTGGAAAAGGAAGAGTGTTGACATGTCGTGGGGTTGTTAATCAATGTCATAAAACAATATGTATACTAACTGTTTAATAAGAAACTAGTTTGTTCTGTAATCCTTCATCTAAAGTACAATTTAAAAAAAAAAGGGCTTTTATACTCAACTTTAAGTGGGTTGAACAAAATAAAGTGATTCAGGATCCTTGTTATGGGAAGAATTGTGTCTCCCCAAAAGATATGTTGAAATTCTAATCTCCAGTACTTGTGAATGGGACCTTATTTGGAAACAGGGTCTTTACAAATGTAACCAAGTTAAAATGAGCTCACGCTGGGTTATGGCAGACCCTAATCCAATATGACTGGTATCTTTATAAGAAGAGGAGAGGAAACAAACACACATAGGAGAATGCCATGTAACATTGAAGGCAGAGATTAGAGTGATAAATCTACAATCCTAGAAACTCCAAGGATTGCTAGCAACACCAGAAGCTAAGATAAAGGCATGGAATGAATTCTCCCCTGGAGCCTTTCTTTGACTTGTAATTTCCCTGATTAACATATATACAGCTAAAAAAAAAAAAATTGCCATCAAGTCAATTCCAACTCATAGTGAACCTATAGACAGAGTGCAAACATTTCTTTCTTGCGTATCCTCCTGAAATATTCAGTTTACTGCTCAAAAGACTTTTTAAAACACTGTGGAAGTTCCACTTCTAGTCATTAGAGCATAACTTCTTTCAAACTAACCCCCTTGCTGAAACTAACTCAAAGACCTACAGAAAATAAAATTAACAAAATCCCTAATTGTTTGAGGCTTTGAAAAGCAACCAAAGCAGCAAGGACTGGAGGGGTCAAGATCCTAAGAGAAGAAAATCTCACTGAGGTGAGCCTCCATCCACCACAGAATTTTTTCCCTTCAAGGCATTTGCAAATTTGTACCAGGTAACACAGAGTTCAAAACAAAAGGTGTGGCCTATGGCTCACATCAAGCCCTGGTGCCACAGTGGTTAATACTTCAGCTACTAACCAAAAGGTTGGCAGTTTGAATTCACCAGCCATTCTTTGGAAACACTGTGGGGCAGTTCTACTCTGTTGTATTAGGTCCCTATGAGTTGGAATCAAATCAACGGCAATGGGTTTTATGGTTTACATCAGCCTTATGGACTTGGGGAGATAAAAAGGGAGTTTATTTCAGCCTTTAAAATAGTTTTTAAGAATAGCTTTTAAGAATTTGTTGTTAGGTGCTGTTGAGTCAGTTCTGACTCACAGCAACCCTATGTACAACAGAATGAAACACTGCCCGGTCCTGCGCCAACCTCACAATTGTTGGTATACTTGAGCCCATTGTTATAGCCACTGTTTCAATCCACTTCGTGGAGGGTCTTTCTCTTTTCTGCTGACCCTGTACTTTACCAAGCATGAAGTCCTTCTCCAGGGACTGATTCCTCTTGACAACATGTCCAAAGTATATAAAGACAGTCTCGCCATCCTTGCTTCTACGGAGCATTCTGGTTGTACCTCTTTCAAGACACGTTTGTTCTTTTTGCTGTCCATTGTACATTCAGCATTTTTTGCCAACACCACATTTCGAAGGCACCAATTCTTCTTCGGTCTTCCTTATTCATTGTCCAGCTTTCCTATGCATATGAGGTGATTGAAAACACCATGACCTGGGTCTGGTGTACCAAGGTGACATCTTTGGTTTTTACCACATTAAAGGGATCTCTTGCAGAGGATTTTTGTTTTATGTTGAGGTGTAATCCATACTGAAGGCTATAGTCTGTGATCTTCATCATCATCAGTAAGTGCTTCAAGTCCTCTTCACTTTCAGCAAGTAAGGTTGTGTCATCTGCATAAATCAGGCTGTTTATTTGTTTTCCCCCAATCCTGAGGCCTCGTTATTCTTCATATAGTCCAGCTTTTTTTTTTTTTCTCAGATTATTTGCTCAGCATACAGATTGAATGAGTATGGTGAAAGGATACAACCCTGACACACATCTTTCCTGACTTTTAACCACGCAGTATCCCCTTGTTCTGTTTGAATGACTGCCACTTGATTCCTGCACGGGTTCCTCAGGAGCACAATTAAGTGTTCCGGAATTCCCAGTCTCCACAATGTTATCCATAAACTGTATTGATCCACACAGTCAAATGCCTTAGCATAGTCAATAAAACAGGTAAACATCATTCTGGTATTCTCTGCTTTCAGCCAGGATCCATCTGACATTAGCAATGAATGATATCCCTGGTCCACATCCTCCTCTGAAACCAGCCTGAATTTCCGGTACTTCCCTGTCAATATACTGCTGTAGCAGCTTTTGAATGATCTTTAGCAAAATTTTATTGCATGTGATATTAATGATATTGTTCAATAATCTCCGCATTTGGTTGGATCACGTTTCCTGGGAATAGGCGTAAGTATAGATCTCTTCCAGTAGATTGACCAAGAAGCTGTCTTCCAAATTTCTTGGCATAGACGAGTGAGCATTTCCAGCATTGTATTTGTTGAAACATCTCAGTTGGTATTCTGTCAATTCCTGGAGCCTTGTTTTTCACCAATGCCTTCAGTGCAGCTTAGACTTCTTCCTTCAGTACCATTGGTTCCTGATCATATGCTACCTCCTGAAATGGGTGAAAGTCACCAATTCTTTTTGGTATAATGACTCTGTGTATCCCTCTTTTGATGCCTCCTGCATCATTTAATGTTTTCCCCGTAGAATCCTTCAGTATTACAACTCAAGGCTTGAATTTTCTCTTCAGTTCTTTCAGCTTGAGAAATGCTGAGAGTGTGCTTCCCTTTTGTTTTTCTATCTCCAACTCTTTGAACATGTCGTCATAACACTTTACTTTGTCTTCTCGAGCCACCTTTGAAATCTTCTGTTCAACTCTTTTCCTTCATCCTTCTTTCCTTTTGTTTTAGCTACTCATTGTTCGACAGCAAGTTTCAGAGTCTCTTCTGAAATCCATTTAGGTCTTTTCATTCTTTCCTTCTTTTTAATGACCTCTTGCTTTCTTCATACAATTCACCTTGTCTTTGGTCATTAGTGTTCAACATGTCAAATCTATTCTTGAGATGGTCTCTAAATTCAGACTGGATATACTCAAGGTTGTACTTTGGCTCTAGCGAACTTGTTCTAATGTTCTTCAGTTTCAACTTGAACTTGCATATGAGTATCTGAAGGTCTGATCCACAGTCAGCTCCTGACCTTGTTCTGACTGAAAATATTGAGCTTTTCCATCACCTCTTTCCACAGATTTAGTGGATTTGATTCCTGTGTATTCCATCTGGCAATGCCCACATGTATAGTTGCTATTTATATTGTTGAAAAAAAAAGTATTTGCAATCAATTCGTTGGCCTAGCAAAATTCAATCATGCAATGTATAGTATTGTTTCTATCACAAAGGCCCTATTTTTCCACTACCGATCCTTCTTCTTTGTTTCCAACTTTCCCATTCCAATCACCAGTATTTATCAGTGCACCCTGACTGCATGTTCAGTCAACTTCAGACTGCAGAAACTGGTAAAAATTTTCACCTTTGGCCTTAGTGGTTGGCGCAAAAATTTGAATAATAGTCATATTAACTGGTCTTCCTTGTAGGTGCATGGACATTATCCTATCACTGACAGCATTATACTTCAGGATAGATATTGAAATGTTCTTTTTGACTATGAATGCAATTCCATTCCTGTTCAAGTTGTCATTCCCACATGCATCTGTCAGTTTGTCATACTGTGGAGCTTGGGTGTTGCTCTGATGCTGGAAGCTATGCCACTGGTATTCAAATACCAGCAGGGTCACCCATGGTGGACAGGTTTCAGCTGAGCTTCTGGACTAAGACAGACAGGAAGAAGGACCCGGCGGTCTACTTTTGAAAATAATTAGCCAGTGAAAACCTTATGAAAAGCAGCAGAACACTTTCTGATATAGAGCCAGAAGTTGAGCCCCTCAGGTTTGGAAGGCACTCAAAAGATGACTGGGAAAGAGCTGCCTCCTCAAAGTAGAGTACACCTTAATGATGAATAGAGTCAAGCTTTTGGGACCTTCATTTGCTGATGTGACATGACTCAAAACGACAAGAAAAAGCTGTAAACATCTGCTAATAATCATAACCAGGAATGTACGAAGTATGAATCTAGGAAAAATTGGAAATCATCAAAAATGAGATGGAACGCATAAAGATAGATATCCTAGGCATTAGTGAGCTGCAATGGACTGGTATTGGTCATTCTGAATCAGACAATCATATGGTCTACTATGCTGCAAATATACACACATATTCTATCATTTACATACAGTTTAAACTATTGTTTAAAATATTTAAAGGCTGAAATAAACTCCAACATGCATACTTAAAAAAAAAAAAAAAGAGTTAAGCGCTACCAGAAAGGGCAGAACTTGAAGGACTAAGATCCAAGAATAAAAGAAGTAAAGCAAAGTGAATATTCTGCAAGCAGTGTTCCCAAAGGGATTTCTGATATCTAAACTACACATGTGTTACAGCAAATGAATCTAGCCACATATAAAATTATAATTCATTATGATAAATATATTTTTTCTAGAATACAAGATTGTTTTAACATTAAGTAGATATTCATCATAGTTTAAGTTTATATACTTTTGCTTTTTATGCCATAGAGAAAGGATATGTGTGTGTATATATATATATATATATATATATACATACACATACATATTTATGAGCACTAGTAATGTAGTGGTTAAGAGCTACGGCTGCAAAACCAAAAGGTTGACAGTTCAAATCCACCAGCTGCTCCTTGGAAACCCTATAGGGCAATTCTACTCTGTCCTATAAGGCCTCTATAAGTCAGAATCAGCTCAATGGTAACAGGTTTCTTTTTCTCTTTTTTTTTTGATATATATATATATATATATATGTTAAAATTAAAGTCATCAGTAGCTACTTTAAAGTGTTTTAAAGTAGGAGGAACTAGTATATTTAAGGTCTAAAATAAGAGACTATGTCTCTAGCCAGCTGAATGAAATAAGTTCAAAAAGAAGGATAGGTTGTTTATTTTGAATGGTATAAAGTGAGGCCTTTAAAAGGGACAAATTATTCCTAATATTCCCAGGAATTAATAAAAATAAATTTGTTCTGACAAAAGCTTTTATGTTTAAGTCAATCTAAAAAGAAAAATCTTTCTAAATAACTTAAGCTAGATATTATATGAGATATGTTTTATTTAAAGATAATTTTGTCTTAAAGTAAAACTAGCAGTTCCAGAGTAGGAAAAGGGAGGCATATGACAAGCCTAGAAAGAAAAAAAAAAGACTAGCCAAGAATTGATGGTTTCACTTACACAATTGCTACAGAGCTTTGGTAGTCATTGGATAGATAAAAGTTGTGATAAAGAGTTAGAGGAGCAAAACTAAAAAAAACTTACCAAGAGAATAGTAAAAGGGAAAGAAATGATATCTTTTGCCTTTCAAAATGCCTAAGCCAACTTAAACATATGTAAATGATTTGGAATGAACTAATCTTGTCTACCAAACTGCTCCCCCCCAAAACCTGTTGCTATCAAGTTGATTCTGACTCATAGAGACCCTATAAGACAGAGTAGAGCTGCCCCATAGGGTTTTCAAGGAGCAGCTAATAGGAAAGACAAGGCAAAAATCAGGCCTTCTTGGTCCCCCATCTTTGAAGTCATATAGCTCCAGGAAAGCTTTTAAAAGACCTCTTCCAATTAGGTGGGGACCTTTCTAGACAAAAGAAAATAAGAAAAATGACTGTCTTATAGTTATTAGAAATTGGGTGGATGCATATCATAAAAGAACTATAAATACATTCTCTCAATTGTAGGGGATCTCTAAGAACCCAAAAATAGAAATCACAATGAGACATATCTGAAATAGCCTGGGAAAATGTTTCCAACCTTAGCCAGAGACTTAGGGTTATGTCCGTATCAACTAATTGGTCAGCTGAGCAGAGACTTTGTGATTTCTAAAGACAGTTGATAAAATTTTTAGGGGCTAAAATTAAATTGGGAAATAGTAAAAGTTGAATGAAAACTTAGAATATTTAAACTTTATTTCAACCGTTATGCTTTATAGTATACAGTCTTAAAATAATTTCCATTATCTTTTAGGTAACTTTATATATATTTTTTTACTATATTAAATTGAGTAAATAGGTATTTGTCATAAGTTTATATACTCTTTGCTTTTTATGCCACAGAGAAAGGATGTGTGTGTGTGCGTATATATATATATATATATAAAATACACATATATATGAGCACTTGTGGTGCAGTGGTTAAGAGTTATGGCTGCTAACCAAAAGGTCGACAGTTCGAAGCCACCAGCCGCTCCTTGGAAACCCTATGGGGCAGTTCTACTCTATCCTATAGGGTTTCTATGAGTCAGAATCGACTCAGTGGCAATAGGTTTCATATATATATATATATATATATGTCTGCTAATGGGTATGTTCATTTTTGCCATTTAAAGCGTACTATAATTTTTTTTTTTTATAAGAGATATGCAACAATGATAACTTTTAAGAGGTTTATTAAAAAAAGATTTATTTGCTATGGTCAAAAGTTTTATCTGACTAAATTTGAATGGCTTAATTTATGAGATTTTTAGGAGCATTAATGTTAAATAGCGTATAAAACACAGAATGTGTTTCTCACTGTGAAAATAAAATTTTCATTAATTACTGAGTTGAAGTGTTAATTTATTCTTCATGTATTCTGCCTTGAAGGCAAAAGTTCAGCCTCTCACTAAAATAAGATTCCTGAGTCAAAAACCAAGCTGCATAATGTTAGAAAAAGAAAAAAAGTTAAGGTTTTTACATTTAAGATCTTTGGTTAAATAAGTATTGTTTCTTGGTGACCTACAATAAACTCCTGACAACTTTGAAACTTCATGGAAAGTTATTTAAAATATATATATATATTTTTTTTTTTACAAAGGAAAAGTGCTAAAAAGCTTTATTTAGTAAGTTATAAATTACTTGGAGCTTGTTGTCAAAATCAAGAGAAGTGCCTAATTCTCTTTGTGTTAAAATTTCTATGTTAGTATTTCCTCTTATGTTTTTGCCTAATATTAGACAGCAAAGATGTAATATCGTGTCATAATTTTCTTATTTCTTCTTTATTGCTAACTTGGTTGCAACTTTATTTATTTGAATCTAGTATCATCAAAGCCAATGGCCTGATTGGGGAATTCAAATCATTTACCCATGAAGAGTTTTTTTTTTTGTTTTTTTTTTTTACTACTATTCAGGTATTTAGGACTTGATAATTTTGGTATATTCTTGGTATATCTTGACATATGGTATTATGTCTCAATATTATTTTGTATTATATCTGAAGCTTCTTGAAAATAAGGTTGTTCATATATAGAGATATTTTGTCTAAAGTTTTTTTAGACTGACTTTATTTGGCTTTGCGTTATTTTTGTAATTTATTTCTATTAGGTCTTTCACTTTTAAGAATATCATTTTTATAAATTAACCATGGCCATATTAATTGTTGTCATCTGCAAATAATTTTTACTTTTCTGATTTGCTGAAAAAGTTTGACCAAAATATCTCAACAAAAAGATGGACTATATTGGACATGCAGAAAGGACTGTGACTAGGCTGAATCAAGATTTCCAGAACTCTTATGTAGAAGCTGATGGGTTCACAGACTGCAGCTGACCCAGAATCACATGGAACAGAAATTAACTATGTAAGACTGAGTAAAGGATTACTATGGGTTTTATGTGGAAATACTGCTGTTGTTTTAAGGTCCTACTTTCTGGATATAAGAATCCATTTTCCTCCTTTCTCCTAAATTATCTAACTCATGGGTTTAGATATCTTACTCTTGAATCAGAAATTCCTTTTGGTAAACTTAGCAAAGTTGTAAATATAAGCAGAGAAGTATCTGAATTTCCAGCTATGATTTTACAAAACATAATGGAAAAAAAAAATTTTTTTTTTTTTAATGGCATTAGATTTCCTGTTAGTTTCACAAGGAACAATTTGTGCCTTAATAGATAAATGTTACTGTGTTTATATTAATATGAAAATCTTTGGTTTTGCAGAATATAGCTGCTGTTGAGGCACGTAAAAGGTAGTTACTGATGCTGCTTATGTATAAACAAAAACCTCATGAGATTTGTTTCCTTGGTTCAAAGACTTTAGGGTCATGGTTTCATTTATTATTTCAGACAATTGGGCTAATATTATTGTTAGTGTTTCTATTCTACCTCCTAGTTCACTGTATATTGCCTAGGATCTTAAAAACAAAATGGTGCCTAACTACCATTATTGAATGTTTTGCATCAAAGATTCTACAGCAGTATTATGATCCAAAGAAGAAAATGACCAAAGAGTTGTTAATTCTCCTGGAATCCAGATTTTCTCAAAGAAAAAATCTGAATCCTGAAGCCACTTTTGAGCTAAACAATTGTCCATATAAACTAGTAAGACTGTTTTGCCCTGCGCATTCTGTTTTTCTGAAGAATTCAGTCTGTTTTGAGAAAATGACTCCAAAGATCAGACTGGGAGCTATGTTTAGGGTAAATCAGTAATTATTTTAATTAGTCTTCAAAACAGTGTTGTATGAAATGCCTATCTAATGTTTGTAAGCAATCTGTCACCCCTTTACTATGCAGAAAATTATGTATCTTAAAGAAACCAGGTTCTGAGAGGAGATTTACCTCATGGTTCAGACTCCATTTTGTCTTAGGCTCCACTTGTGCTTCTGAGAAAGTGACCCATGACTGTTAATAGGTAAACCAGGGAGGGGGAGCTTGTCCTCAGAAAGAACACTTAGGATTTTTAAAATAGTTTAACCAAAGACCTCCAACAAGAATGGTCCATTCTGTATTATCTTGCTAATCATACATTCTCTAATGGAAATTTGTTGCATGTAAATTTTTCTATACCTTCTGTTTCCTCTAGATAAACTTTGTGTGCTCTTTATGGCTATGTCTTTGTGTGGTGGATCCAACTACATTAGTTTAGATGATCCCTTTAGATGTTAGTGAACTTACATGGGCAATATCTTGTTTAGATTTCTGGCAAATGCATGGGCAATGCACTTTGAGGATTTTAGGATTACCTTTAGATATTCATAATAATGATGATAGTAAACATTGGAAAAGTAATGTTAACTTGTTACACATTGTAAAATGAGAGTCAGAAGAAAACCCATTGGTCCAGTACTCAGGGTGGCGTTGGTCATTTCTAAGAGCTTTAATTCCTGCTTATGGTATAGTTGAACTGCAGAAATCTTTAAGAAATTTATCAATCACTATGGGACATATAGCAGACAAAGTTGCTAATAGGATGGAAACACAACAGTGACCTCTGATCTCATTAGCCAAGGTGGCATTAGATAACAGATATCCTTAGATTTTTTATTAGCCCAAGAAGGTTTAGTCTGTGCTGTAGCAACTACCTCTTGTGCTGGGATAAACAACACAGGAGAAGGAGAACAGGATATACACAGAATTAGAAAGCTACTTGGTTACACACTGTAACACCCTTACAAACATCACATTTATTTGGTTGGTTACCATCAGGAATAAGTACACTGGGCTAGCTCACTATTGCAAGGAATAGTAATATTCTTAGTCTGCATCCTGGCAGTATTAGGCATGATAAAACTTACCTTCTACTGTCTTACACACTTAAAAGGCAAAAGAAGGCCTTGGGCTAAAATGTTGATGTATGTTGAGTCTGCTCACTTTCGCAATGTGATTGATGAGTACACTGTTTTTACTTAAGCTCTTGGTAAAGAATCAGATTGCATACAGTAGAAAACAAGCACTGTGAGTTTAAAGAGCCTACCAGGGCTGCCTTCTAGGAGCCCAACTAAGTCCACATATTGATCATTGATGTGTTATCTCCAACCTCCAATCAAAATGAGGGAGTGACTTAGGAGATAAAATTGGAGCCATTATCCTTGTCCTTGAGTATAAAGAATGTGACCCAGCTGGAGCTCAACTAACAAGGACAAATCAGCTGGGCCCTGAGATATAAAAAACGATAGCTAGGAAAATTTTGGAAAACATCTTTTAGGGAAGCTTTCATATTAAAAAAAAGTCATAAACAGCACAAAAGACTCACATATTTTCCAGTCTTTATCTTTTTTTACTAGGGTTTAGTAAATACTCAAAAAAAAAAAACTTTTTTTGTTTCAGTAAATACTAAGATTTGCTGGACCAGTGAAAACCCTCCTGATTGTTGTTACAGAAATCTTTACCAATGATTATTAAGTAAAACAATTCAAAATGTAGAATCATGGTGTTTTAGCAGATCTTAGCCAATCTGTGAAAAGTTGAAGTTTTTGATGGTTTTACCCATTTGTAATCTTAATATATACAGATGATTCTGTAACATTCCTCAGATTCGGACAGACATGGATCTGGCAGCATGCTTGTCCATTTTCCCACTTTTGCCTATCCTGTAATATTCCTTGGACTTGGGTAGACATGGCTCTGGCAGCATGCTTGTCCATTTTCCATTTCTGACTCATAGAACATATGCTAAATAAAATCTTTCTTTTTGCTTTAAAAAAAAAAGTATTTCTTTTTTCACCATACATCGACTTAATCTCAGAGAAACATACCTACTCCTCACTTATTATCTCATTATTCAACGTTTTACATTCACAATGATAGTACAAAAAAACTACTATCCAACTATTTTGTGCATTAACGATGTATGTCTGGCAGTGACAAACACCAAGATGCGAGATGAGAGAAACACTGACTCTGATAGTTGAGGTTATGTGTCAACTTGGCTGGGCTAGGGTTCTCAGTGGTTTGGCAGTCGTGTAATGGTGTAATTTGGCAGTTATGCAATGATGCAATTTGGCAGTTATGTAATGATGTAATTTGTCGGTTATGTGATGATATAATCATCCTCCATTTTGTGATCTGATATGATCATCTTCCATTTGGAACCTGAACATGTTGATAGGTGAGGAGTGGGTGTATGATACAATCAAGGCACTGGATTTTCAGTAAAGTTTAAATAAAGTGATAGATCTGAAAGAAAAAAAACATAACTATATGCATATATTTCAGTAATACTGTTATAAAAGCCTCAATAAAAAAAAAAAATTAAAAAAAATTAAAAAACCCTGATTAGACTAGGCCATCCATCAGACTTTGCAATTCCCTGGACAGGGACAGAAAGGAATTATCTGGACAGAAGGTCTCAGTTACTGGACAAAACACCAACAATTGTGTCCTCCTGAATTTAGGAAAATTCCCCAGGACCAAAAAGCAACAGCTGTGGAATATTCTATATAAATATAAGCCAAGGAATTTTGCAGTTACCATATTTAGACACTTTAGATAAGATTATGAATAAAATTTAAAACTCCACCAGTTATTTTACAAAAACAATATCCCATCCTTTAAACATCAACAAGAAAGAACTGCACTGCATCAGTCTACAAGACTAGAAATTTTGATTCCTATGCAAAAAGCTATTAGGGAGTAATAAAATATTAATAACAAGAATGTAGTTGCATCTTTGGCATCTGACCAAGTTTAAGCCATTAGTAAATCATGCATTTATGGCAAAAAAAAAAAATTCAAGTATAGCACTCATTTGCTCTTTCCCTATTCTGTACTAACTCAAAAGTTTGTGTTGGATTGCTCTAAAAACATTACATCACAACAATCAGTAGACTACACTTATATCCTGAATAAATAAATTACTTATAACACTTGGGGTCCTACCAATATCCTAGAAGTTTGTGCAGTAGTCTTTCTAAAAATAAATGTGGATAAAAAATTATTTTAAAAAGATTTGCTTTGACATTTTCCATCTAGACAGCTGTTCACTACAAGATCTTCTTGTCCTGACCTTTCCTTAATATCACATCGATTCTTGCCCATTCCCTGGTTTGTACTTTGGCAATGAAGATACATTTGAAAGGACTTTGACTTCTTAAAATAAAAAAAAAAGTTTAAGATAGAAAATCAAATACATAAAGCAGTGCGTTGAGTCAGAGATGTCATTTTGTATGTCTTTTACCTCCTTTTTCACATATAGCATCCCATTTTATTCTCACAAGAATTTTATGAGGTAGTGAAGGAGGTAATATTTATACCACTTGACAAGGAAAACTGGGTTACATAGAGGTTAAATGCCTGCAGTGACCCAGCTATTTAATAACAACAGCTATTCAGTAACAGTTGTGAAACTGGAAACCAAACCTGATCCCATACCCAAATTCTTTCCATTCAGATCTTGGTTCCTTCAAATATCATAACTTTTAGCTCTAGTTTCACAGTATGAAAGAAACTGTTTTGTTTATTTAAAACTGAAACTGACCTGTTACAACAGTTTTGTACTTCTTTGAACTCTTCATATCAACTCTGCTGTCACATGTATTTAAGCTTAATGACAAGAGGCTAAGCAAAAGCAGGGAGGGTATTTTTTCAGTAGGACAAATTTGATAATTATAGATTTTTGGGAAACAGCCATAACAGAATAAGGTGACAATGAATTCCATTTTAGATTATTTTAATGATTCTTCCAAATTCTACTCATGATGCACTCCCTAATTAAATTCGTAAAAATATTTTGCTAGCCACAAAGTGACTAATTTAGTGCCAAAACTTATGGGGATGATTATTATTATTAATGCCAAAACTTGAATTGTTTTACTTCTAGGTGTCATTTTATACAAGTTGCCTATTGTCCTTTCAGTAACTGCATTTTACCTTTTTACAGACAAAATATTCCCTTTGCTTTCTTGTAGGCATTCTCCTTTAAAAATGTATTTCATAGATAGAAATAATGTATTTCCTCTAAAGGAACCATTTTATATTTGAACTACAATAGATACGTTTTTTGTAGGTCTAAAAAATAAAGCATCCTCCTCAAAAGTAGAATGAGGAGGTTGTCTGTGGGCTGTCTACCCTTGTCCCAGGATGCTTGAAACTCAACCCAAATGATGTCATGTAAGCTCTGCCCATTTGTTTCCTTTCTTTTGATCAATCCTCCAGGAAAACACCCTACAGTAGGTTGTAGGTAATATCCTCTCTCAGCAAAAAAGAACAACTTCTATGTCCTTTAAGAGTACGGTTTTTAAATACATATCTTCTGTGCATGTGCTTAGATAAAATGTCTTTGAGCTCTTCCCATTTGGGAGGATATTTAGAAAATAGTAAATAATTTTTTTTTCCCTCTTGAATGAAAACTCATTTTTAGTCATTAATTCTTCTTTTTCATTGTATCATGTCCAATCAGTTACAGTGGGCAAGTATTTTACTACATCACTCATACTTTACACTGGGGTGAGCTCTAGAGTCACCTGTCATCAAATGCTGTATAAAGTTAAAATCAGGGAAATCACTTAAATCTGCCAGAAGGTACAGTATACAGATATGCACGTATAACATTGTATGGTAATTCTTTTGCATATTAAATTTGAGAACTACTGGCATACTAAAAGAATGAACCAAGAGAAAGGCTATATGCAGAATTGTGGACATTGAAATCACTCTGCATTAAGAAAACTAACAAATTCCTAGCTAACAGTCAATGGGTGGAAAATTCTAAGGTGTTTCTGTTTATTCTCTCGATTATAAATCTCTGTAACTTCAAAAAATGTATCCTTTTTTTTTTTTTTGCTTTTATGAAAATTAGAAGACGTGGAAATCTTATGTGAAAGAGTTATGTTCTAAAGCTAAGTTCAAGTTAAAAAATAAAAACCAGCTGAACCACTGTATTCTTTGAGTGCCTCTAGTCTGTAAGACCCTATGATCCTCTGAATCCTAAGAAAGTCATGTTCTTTTCTGTTGGTTTTCTCTAAACTTGAGCTTAAATACCCAGTTCATCCTCCAGAGCCCAGTTAATGTCAGGCATCAGTTAATAACTCATCTATGCCCTGCTGCTCCAAACCACCTTTCTTCTTTGGGATACTGATGGCGGGGGAACCGTAAAGAGAGTTGCAACCATGACCAATTCTTAACATGGAGTGTGATGATCCTCAATTAGTGTTAAATATATTAGTTCTAGGGCTAGCATTTTTGTTTTGTTTTTAAGTTACAAGGAGAGAGTCTAAATATTCAACATTTATTTAAAGTTGAAATATTCCCTTTTAAATTAAATAGGCTTATTTAAAGTTTTTTTTGGGAATTTAAAGTTGTTGTTGTTAGGTGCCATTGAGTTGGTTCTGACTTATAGCAACCCTATGTACCACAGAACTAAACACTACCCGGTCCTGCGCCAAGCTCACAATCGTTATGCTTCAGCCCATTGTTGCAGCCACTGTGTCAATCCATCTTGTTGAGGGTATTCCTCTTTTCCGCTGACCCTCTACTTTAACAAGCATGATGTCCTTCTCCAGGGACCGATCCCTCCTGACATGTCCAAAGTATGTAAGATGCAGTCTCTCCATCTTTGCTTCTAAGGAGCATTCTGCTTGTATTTCTTCCAAGACAGATTTGTTCATCCTTTTGCCAGTCCAGGGTATATTCAATACTTTTTGCCAATACCACAATTCAAATGTGTCAATTTTTCTTCAGTCTTCCTAATCCATTGTCCAGCTTTCGTATGCTTATGATGCAGTTGAAACTACCATGGCTTGTGTCAGGCACACCTTAGTATTCAAGGTGAAATCTTTGCTTTTCAACACTTTAAAGAGGTCTTTTCCAGCAGATTTGCCCAACACAACGTGTCTTTTGATTTCTTGACTGTGCTTCCATTGAGTGTTGATTGTGGATTCAATTAAAATGAAATCCTTGCTAAGTTCAATCATTTCTCCATTTATCATGATGTTGCTCATTGGTCCAGTCGTGAGGATTTTTGTTTTCTTTATGTTCAGGTGTAATCCATACTGAAGGCTATGGTCTTTGATCTTCTTCAGTAAGTGCTTCAAGTCTTTTTCACTTTCAGCAAGGAAGATTGTGTCATCTACATAACGCAGGTTGTTAATGAGTCTTTTTCCAACCTGATACCCCATCCTTCTTCATGTAGTACAGTTTCTCGGACTGTCTGCTCAGCAACAGACTGAATAGGTATGGTGAAAGGATACAACCCTGATGTACACCTTTCTTAACTTTAAACCATGCAGTATGTCCTAGTTCTGTCCAAACAACTGCCTCTTGATCTATGTAGTGGTTCCTCATGAGCACAAGTGTTCTGGAATTCCCATTCTTCATAATGTTATTTATAACTTGCTATGATCCACACAGATGAATGCCTTTGCATAGTCAATAAAACACAAGTAAACACCTTTCTGGTATTCTCTGATTTCAGCCAGGATCCATCTGACATCAGCAATGATATCCCTGGTTCCACGTTCTTTTCTGAATCTGGCCTGAATTTCTGGCAGTTCTCTGTTGATAAACTGCTGCTGCTGCTTTTGAGTAATCTTTAGCAAAATTTTAATTGCATATGATATTAATGATATTGTTCAATAATTTCCACATTCAGTTGGTTCACCTCTCTTGGGAACAGGCACAAATATGGATCTCTTCTTGTCCACTGGCCAGGTGGTTGTCTTCAAAATTTCTTGGCATAGAGGAGTGAACACTTCCAGAGCTGCATCTGTTTGTTGAAACATCTCAGTTGGTATTCTGTCAATTCTGGAAGCCTTGTTTTTCACCAATGCCTTCAGTGTAGCTTGGACTTCTTCCTTCTGTACCATCATTCCTGATCATATGCTACCTCTTGAAATGGTTGAATGTCGATGAATTCTTTTTGGTATAATGATTCTGTGTATTCCTTCCATCTTCTTTTGATGCTTCCTGCATTGTTTAATATTTTCCCCACAGAATCCTTCACTATTGCAACTCGAGGCTTGAATTTTTTCTTCAATTTCTTCAGCTGGAGAAATGCCAAATGCATTTTTTCCTTTTGGTTTTCTATCTCCAGTTCTTTGTACATGTCATCAAAATACTTTGTCTTCTCAAGCTGCCCTTTGAAATCTTCTGTTCAGTTCTTTTACTTCATCATTTTTCCCTTTTAATTTAGTAGCTCAGTGTTCAAGAGCAAGTTTCAGAGTCTCTTCTGACATCCTTTTTGTCCTTTTCTTTCTTTCCTGTCTTTTTAATGACCTCTTGCTTTCTTCATGTATGATGTCCTTGATGTCATTCTACAACTCATCTGGTCTTTGGTCATTAGTGTTCAACATGTCAAATCTATTCTTGAGATGGTCTCTAAATCCAGATGGGATATACTCAAGGTCATACTTCGGCTCTAGCGAACTTGTTCTAAAGTTCTTCAGTTTCAACTTGAACTTACATGTGAGTAAATGAAGGTCTGATCTGCAGTCAGCTCCTGACTTGTTCTGAATGATGATATTGAGCTTTTACATCATCTCTTTCCACAGATTTAGTTGATTTGATTCTTGGGTATTCCATCTGGTGAGGACCATGTGTATAGCTGCCGTTTATATTGTTGAAAAAAAGTATGTGCAATGAAGTCGTTGGTGTAGCAAAATTCAGTCATGCAATCTGCTAGGATCTTTTCTATCACCAAGGCCTTTTTTTCCCACTACCAATCCTTCTTCTTTGTTTCCAACTTTCACATTCCAATCACCAGTATTTATCAGTGCATCCTGACTGCATGTTCAATCTACTTCAGACTGCAGAAGTCGGTAAAAATCTTCAATTCCTTCAAGTTTGGCCTTAGTGGTTGGTGCATAAATTTGAATAATATTCATATTAACTGGTCTTCCTCGTAGGCGTATGGATATTACCCTATCACTGATTGTGTTGTACTTCAGGATAGATCTTGAAATATTTTTTTTTGATGATGAATGTAACACCATTCCTCTTCAATTTGTCATTCCCAGCATAGTAGATCATATGATTGTCTGATTCAAAATGGCCAATACCAGTCCATTTCAGCTCACTAATGCCTAAGATATCAATGTTTATGTGTTCCATATGATTTTTGACAATTTCAAATTTTCCTTGATTCATACTTCATAGAGTCCAGGTTCTGATTATTAATGGATGTTTGCAGTTGTTTCTTGTCATTTTGATTCATGCCACATCAGCAAATAAAGGTCTCGAAAGCCTGACTCCACCCACGTCATTAAGGTGGGCTCTACTTTGAGGAGGCAGCTCTTTCCTAGTCGTCTTTTGAGTACCTTCCAACCTGGGGGGCTCATCGTCCGGTACTATATTAGACAATGCTCCACTTCTATTCATAAGGTTTTCGCTTGGTAACTCTTTTCGGAAGTAGACTGCCGGGTCCTTCTTCCTAGTCTGTCTTCATCTAGAAACTCAGCTGAAACCTGTTCACCATGGGTGACCCTGCTGGTATCCAAATACTGGTGACATAGCTTCCAGTATCACAGCAACATGCAACCCCCACAGTACGACAAATTGACAGACACATGGGGGTATTTAAAGTCAGGAGAAAGATATGAAGAGAAGCAGCATAGTATGATAGAACAATGAAATGAGTCAGGAAATATCATTCAAAGTTTTTCCAGGCCAGGAATTATAGCTTTTGGTAATTTCTGTGTTCCAATTGCCTATTCAAACATGGTGCCTAATACCTTACAAGCTTTCTATGAACATTAAACTCATCTGTTGAATTTTGTACCTTGTTCTCTGTAGGCCTTAATTTCTCCATCAATAAAAAATGAAGATATTGGACAAAGGATGTCTAAGTAAAATTCCAGCTTTAATATCCTATGAAAATTCTTGTTAAATAACATTCCGAGTAAACCAACATTATAGACTACAAACTATGAAAAAGTATCTTGTTGTTGTTAGGTGCCATCCAGTTGATCTTTGACTCACAGCAACCCATGTGACAGAGTCCAACTGCCCCATAGGGCAGTTTTCTAGGCTGTAATCTCTACAGGACTGGATCACCAGATCTTTTTTCCATGGAGATGCTGGGTGGATCTGTACTGTCAATCTTTCTGTTAGCAGCTGCATGCTTAACCATTGCACCACCAGGGCTCCTTTTTTAAAAAACATTGATTTCACAAGGCATTAACATTTTCTATATTCACACAAATATGTCTTTCCAAAGTTAGTTTCATGGTACAATCAAGCCAGTTAACTATGGCAGTGGTTCCCAAAACTATCTCACATCTAGGAAACTGCTTGCCTCCCCAGATATACTGAATCAGCATCTCCTAGGTTCGGACCATCAAAATGTTATTTGCCAAAAGTTCCCCAAGTGATTCAGATACAAGCATTCTATAAATCTCTATGTTTAAAACCACAAAACTAAATGATACCAAACTCTTATCTTGTTGGATGTCAGATGTTAGTGAAGAATACTTCTCTTTTTATCATCTATTAGACTTTTTTTTTTTGCTTTTGTATTTTTTGTTTTAACCTCTTTAAGGGAGTATTTCAAACATATACAAAGTAGAGCAAATAGTGAACACTTATGTTCTCTTCAACAATTATCAAGGGATTGTTAGTCTTATTTTATCTATACCACCATTCCCACATATTAATCAAATCCCAAAGAGAGCAAAGGATCTTCCTTTAACCATAAATTAATGTGTTCTTCTCAACATAATGTCATGTCCTAACAGTATGGATGATGAAGCCTGCATGACCCAAGTCTTGGAGTGCAGAGACTGGGAAGAGACAGACCAGAAATGCAAAGAAGGGCATGGGCAGTGGCAGCAACCTCTTCTCAAAGCTGTTGCTTTTAGCCTTTATTAGTGTTCAGGTTATTCCCTACACATTTTAATGTTCTATCCTACCTGCTGGAGTAATGTTCAAGTCAGTTAGCTTTTCTGCCACTAGTTCATAGATGGAATTTCCTTGTCCATCTTCAATTCTATTTCAGTAAAGGATAGATAGATCAAATCTATACTAAAACCACACAAACTAGTTTTAAAAAAAAAATCACGACATTTGTCTAATTCAGGTACAGTCATGCACCGCATAATGTCCGTTTGGGCAATGTCCAGCCACATACGTGTTAGTGGTCCTCAGGTTACAAACGTACAACTTATATACAACCTATAGTTACGAACGAGCTCCTATAAAGCCTATTAAAAATCTAAGGTATGTACAGTGGTTTGTAATAACAAACAGGCACTACTTTGCAACTCACATCAAAACATTATTATTATTATTATTATTATTATTATTATTATTATTATTATTATTATTATTACTGTATTATTGTTATAGATGTTCTAGTAAATCTAGACGTATTTCTTTAATTTTTTTTTATGCTCAGAAAGGTACACTATATACCAAGAAAAACATCTGACTAACTAATGTTAGATGCCAACTGTACCTAACTGTTGGAACTGATGTGCAAATTCGACTTAAAGATAGACTTAGGAATGGAAGTCATTTGTAACCTGGGGACTGCCTGTATATGATATGGTGTTCACACAATGCCCAAATCACATAATGTCCTATTTCACAGGACATATTGTAGATGTTAAGAGATGCATGGCTGTACTGCAAACATATCAGCAAAGAAAAAACTTATTCAAAATATGACTAAGTGCATCATACCACCATCTAAGAAAAGATGGTCATGCCTTTCTTTCTCTTTCCTATGGCAGATCTGAAAGCAATATTTTACCCAGTAGACAGAAGACATGTTGTAAAAATAAAAATACTCATTTATCATTTTATTACTCTTTATTATAATTGGGGCATTTAATACAGAATCAAACACGGTATGCTATAGTTGTGGCGTCCTTCCAATTGAGAGTAGATTGCTGCATTCCATTCTATTCTACTCAATTCTCTTTGGTAGGTAAAAAAATTGTTTTTGTTTTTTTTTTAAAGTTATGGATAAGGCCTTAACCATTCAGATAGCAATCAGTCAAACTGCAACAACTTACAATTGAATCAACTTGGTTTCATCTATGAAGGAAAGAAGATTTTCTTAAGGGTATCAGAAAGTAAAATTCAACTACAACATCATAGATTCTAAAAAGTTTCCTAAACATTCCCAGATTTTAGTTTCTAAACATAATCAGATCAGAGGTATAATAGGTTCAATCTCAAAAATTTGAAATCCTGTGTGATTTGGGTGCAGTGGTTAAGAGCTCAGCTGCTAACCTAAAGGCTGAGAATCCAGCAACCACTCTTTGGAAACCTTATGGGGCAGTTCTACTCTGTCCTATAGAGTTGCTATGAGTTGGAATCAACTCAGTGGCAGCAGGTAAGGTAAGGTAGAGTACCCTAAGTTCTTTGATTTTTATCTGTCTCTATTATAAAGTTACTTATCAAACTGTCAAAGCAGTAGAATGAAATAAAACACTGTAGTGGCACCCCAAACTTGAGTTCCCCTTATGCTAAATTTTAGTATATATGACTTTGTTTCTGTGCTTTTTCAGCAATTATAAAGATTTTAGTTTTAACAAATGTGAATCACTAATCTTGGAGACAATATAAAAAGAGAACAGCTGAGAAAAGAAAAGAGAAATAAAAAGGATAACTGAGCTAGAGGAGAAAGTTTGTTAAAATTTAAAGGTAATAAATACAGGTGGTACACCATCCTTAAAACAAATTTATAAGCATTTCACTCAAACTACAAGTGAGGATGATCCTAAAACATTTTTATTGATGTAGGGATGGGAAAAGGAAGCCCTGGTGGCATAGTGGTTAAGTGCTATGGCTGTTAACCAAAGGGTCAGCAGTTCAAATCTGCCAGGCGCTCCTTGGAAACTCTATGGGGCAGTTCTATTCTGTCCTATAGGGTCGCTATGAGTCGGCATCGACTCAACAGCACTGGGTTTGGTTTAGGGATGGGAAATAGGACGTAATTTACATGTAACTATTACTAAATTAAGGTGTATTAAATGTCCCTCATACTAGTTTTCTTTTGTGTACTATTTTCATTGTTTTGTTTCTGTGGACATAAAGAAATGTTTATAACTGCTTCCATTGGTTTATTAGACACATTGGCTTCTAGATCATCAAAGACTATATTATGCTATCAATAATACTTTTTCTTCAGGGTTTCCAAAGACTAAGAAAATATTCCAACAGAAAAACACTAGGCACTGAATTAAATACATAGGAACATGTATTCAATAAGCTATTAACATTTCCAAAGAATTTCCTGCAAATAATGAAATGTATTTCTAAATAGTAAAATAAAATGCTTATAAAAAGGCTTTAGTCTTTCTGAATCTCCCTGGACCCTCCACTTCAATCACAGTTCCAAAGGTTGCCACAGGTGGGTTCTAGCATCAAAAGTTGTGAGTATTCTTCAAAGTCTAACACTAAGACTGTCTGAACTTCTCCTCCTTCATTAGCGAGACAGGAATTAGTATCTTCTTATTCAGGTACATTCCAAGTGAGTTAACTCACAGACCAATGTACAAATCACATTATAAGGGCAAAGTGTATACACTTTAGCATTACCTATAGAACACACAATTAACACTGTAATTCTTTGAGTCTTTGTCTTCAGATTTAGAAAATGGCTTCTCTAGCAACCAAACTATTCGTTAAATTAAAAGAATACATTCAACACAAATGCCTACTAAAGGATTTTTGAAATAATATATACAAATTTCTGCAAAATACAAATTTTAAAAAGACTGGAAATCTTACCAAATATAGTAATGACAAAAATATCTGGTATTACAAGCCAAATAATTCCGAATTTCTATTTATTTTCCCCATTCTTTACTTTGCTCTCTTCCAACCTTTTTGTAATTTTGTCAACTTTTCAGTTTCCAGTTGAGCCCAATAGTTAAAAATGAAACACACAGGCAATTAACAACCCCATCAATAGAAACAGCTATAAAACCCAGTGTGGTAATTTAAATTTGGTAAGTACTTCATTGCTCCTGCCTTCCATCTCTAAGAATCATAAATCCCAAAACCCCTTCAGAATGTAAGTCTAGCCACAGATAGAAGGAATTTTTATTTCACCTGGGAACCAAGAAGGTGAAGTCATTCCAAAGTGAGAGAGAACACAGCCAATCCACTGTGCACAATTTAATTCAATGGTTCCCTTGTGAGGTACTTCATTCACTGGTGAACTGCTGACAGCAGAAATGCTGCCTCACATAGCAATGTATTAGCCATTTGTGAGGCATTATGTTAGCAAAGACTTAAGGTCATGGAAGAATTGAGGAAGTCAATGAAATCAGGTTGTCTGGGTGACTTTGAATCAAGGATTCAGGATAATGGTTTTAAAAAATGTGTGCAGATGAGGCGCTTAAGGTAGAATACTGTTTTAAGTACTTAAGGAGTTTTTCTTCTTCCCACACTTCTGAATTAATAAACTAAATGTTAAAGGCCAACCACTGTTTCTATGCCCTGATTCTTTCTCTTTCTTACCCTCTTTTCTGAATTTGCCTTTTCCTCTGCTGTGTAGACTTGAACTATGGAGATCATCGGCAAGAATGAAATCAAAGTATATAAAAAAGTAACCCCATCCCCACTTCCATACTTCCTGTCTTATTCTCCTGCTTTACTTTTCTTCATAGTGCTTACAACCATCTGATATATTAAATATTTTACTTAGTTACTGTTTATTGAAGACATTGGTGGTTTAATGGTAGAATTCTCATTTTTCATGGGAAGACCTGGGTTGGATGTACCTCGTGAGCAGCCTCCACCCATATGTCGGTGGAGGCTTGTGTGTTGCTATTAAGCTGAACAGATTTCAGCGGCACTTCTAGACCAAGACAGGCTATGAAGACAGGCTTGGCAATCTACTTCTGAAAATCAGTCAATGAAAACTCTATGGATCACAATGGTCCCATCTGCAACTGACCGTGGGGATGGCGCAGGACTAGGCAGGGTTTCATTCCATTGTACGTGGTGTTGCCATAAGTCAGGGGCCAACTCAACAGCAGAAAACAACAATAAGTATTGTTTATTGTTCATTTCCCCCCCAAAAAGGTATACTCCTTGAGAAGAGGGGTTTTATTTCTTTCATATACCAGTTTAACATAAACATGTAAAATATGCCTAACACACAATACACACTCAAGAAATAAAAGGCTTGTTTATTAAACAAATAGACATTTGTTTGCTGAAGGTAACATCCTGGTGTAGGAGGAAAATTAAGTTTTTAGTGTGTAAAAATAATAAAGAGTGGGACAGCAGTAAGGCCCCAATTAGCTCCAGGCAAAGCTGTGAAAGTGAGCTGTGAAAGCAAAGCTGTGAAGTTTATCTTTAGTGCTTCTCCATTCTCCTTTTATAGCCTAGTACACCTTCTTCAGCTCTACCTCTTCCCTGCCTTCAGTACCTTCATGAGGAAGATGATGATGATTATTAGCTATCCCAGACACCGCAACAGACATTTTATGTATTTTATCTAATTGTCACAACAATCCTGTATGATCAGTATTTTATAAGGAGATAAAACCTCACTTTTTTTTAATGAAAACTATGTAAGTGTTATATAGCAACTGATTAGAATAGTACCCAGAATAGAGTAAGTGCTACATAAGTATTTGCTACTACAATTATTATTGTTATCATTATTATTTAATTTCCCTCTCAGGGATGAGGACACTGAGACTCAGTAGTTATGTGAGCTGACCAACTGTACACAGAGTGGAACTGGAAGAACTTGGATTATAACCCAAATCAATGTGGTTCCAAGTCTGTGATTTTTCCACTATGTGGCATTTGTACAAGATGGTTGCTCAAACTCTTGACCTAGTGTTACTATTGAGTCAGCTCTCCCCCAGAAATAACCAATGGCCTGAGATTTTGAGCACAGAACTACTTCCATCAAAGCACTCTAGCCCATGGATTATTCTTTCAAGAGGCTGACCTTACTAATACAATAAACCAATTATCACATGTGATAATGTTTCATTTACACTCTTCTCTAATGATGTATTCTGTTTTTACCCAATTTTCCCCAAAATGTTTTCCATAGGACAGTATTTCTACAAAACGTTCCTTGAGAAAAGTTGCTCCAAGCAACTAAATTTAAGAAGCAATCAGTTGCATATTGCTCTTGTGGAGCCACAAAGCCTTCTGGCATGCTATCATTTTTTTAAAAGTCTGTGTAAAAAAATCAGTACAACTTTTTTTAACCCAGAGTTTTCTAATATATAGGACAAGATCTTTTAAAAAGAATAAGAGCTTTACTACTCTATAAAGCACTCTTTAAAAAATATATTACCTTAACCCAATGGAATAGATTTAATGATAGAATTTCAGGCTAAGAGGGAAACATTTTGTTGCTAGAGCGATTTCTTTATGGTAAAGTCATACCAGACTCCAGCAATTCCACCCAGTAGCAAGGCTGACACTGGAATCTACTGCCCCAAAGCAGGAGAGTTCTTTAATCTAATTCTCATTTTAATATGAGAAATAAAGGACCAGGACTGTTATGTTACTTGCACATAGTTTTAGGTTATAAAATACTTTCAGGACTGGGTTTAAAAATGAGGAAGCCAATATTTAATTCTAGGTTTAACAATTTTTTGAACCAGAGAAAATCAATTAAACTGCCTGTCCCCCCATTTTCCTTCACTGCAAAATGTTTTCTCTCCTCACTGACAGAGAAGCTATTATCTGGAGTTGCCTAGACAATTCAAGGCTACTTAAAACTTAAAAAAAAAAAAGAGATTTCTTAGAATAACATTAAAATTAGCCAGTAGTACAACTCAATCAGAGTAGATTACTACTTTGATTCTCTTCGCAAAGATTTTAAAAAAATATTTGTTTACATTTTTAATTAAATACACATGTAAAGTGAACAGGGAACTTTTTTATCCTGAACCATTTTAGAGACAGTTATCAGTTTGATGCTTATGACCCAAGTTATTTTAGTGCCTGTCTCCTTTAAATGTCAATATAACCTAAAATCAAAAACTTAATATTGATTTATTATTATGATCTAATATTGATACCCAAATAGTTTCACCATTTGTCCCCAGCATTTTCTTGACAGCAAAAGAAATCAGTACAGAATTACAAGTTGCATTTAGTTGTCATGTCATTTAAGTTCCTTTCAGTCTGTAACATTTTATCAGCCTTTCTTTAAAGCCTTGATTCTTTTTCAAAGGTTATGGGCTGTTTGTGGAACATAATCCAATTTCAGTTTACTCGATATTTCCTCAGGAATAGATTTAGGTTATGGACATTTGGCAGGAATATCACAGAAGTGATACTGTGTTCTTCTCATAGTATTCTATCATATGGCACACAGGTTCCAACTGTCCCATAAATAATGGTATTCACTTTGATTACGTGAGGAAGGTTATGTCTTCAGGCTTCTCCATTGTAAAACAGCTTTTCCACCTTCGTGATTAATAAATACTTTGTATAAAAGTATTTTTGAAACTATGCAACTATCCTATTCCTCATAAAATATTTATTTTATTCTCACTTCTCCCCTAAAATATCTTACTAATGAAAATTTGTCTATAAGCCATTTTCACTTCTTCTTCAGATCCCTTAGAATATTCTGTATAATTGTTACTAAGCGATGCATTCTCAACCTTTTAGATAATGATATATAAATACAGAAAATTTCAAGACTGCCCTAGCTAAAGAAAAACCTTTAGATGTAAAACAATTTCCCTAATGATAGGTCCACAAAAAAAAAAAAAAAAAAAATTGCCATCAAGTTGATTCCGACTCATAGCAGCCCTGTAGGACAGAGCAGAACGGCCCCATAGGGTTTCCAAGGAGCGCTTGGTGGATTCGAACTGCCGACTTTTTGGTTAGCAGCCGTAGCTCTTAACTACTACACCACCAGGGTTCCCATGGTCCACAAAGTTCTCTGTTTTTCCAAGAAATCTCTAATAAGGAAATAGCTACCAAATTATCAGTGGATAGACAAATTTTAACAATCCATTAAGACTGTAAAATCTCATTTTAAAAATCGATTTTAGTCATTTTTTAGTCCTTATTTTTCAAAGTAAAAGAAAGAAGAAAGATGATCTGAACATTATCACTTTTTCACTTCTGGTGGAGGTCCTAGTAACTGAAATAGGCCAGAGACAAACACGTAACAGGGCAAAGAAGAAAGACCACGTTAGACTAGCAACCACTACCACGGGAACAAGACCTGCAGAAATTTAGTCCAGGCTGAATAGTCTACTTATCCTGTTCCTAAGTGTTCACATAGATCGCAATACAAATAAATTAATTTTGAACCAGGTGTTTTTGCATTAAGCTTTAAAACCATGAAGACCTAAAATAGATTTAAAAGACCATCTCACTCTAACAGGTGACCTTATCTCTTTTTTTAAATACAAAACTTTCAAAGGTATCCTCATTCCAAGTAAGCTCAAAATGTGAAATATGAGAGCTAAAAATATATATAAGATAAAGAACAGATTTGATTTACATAAGCTAAACTCCTCTCTACTGCATTGTCCCACTTTTGGGATACCTATCCACAACTCAATTCTTGGCAGGATTACTGAAAAATATGGTAGTAAGGGGGTATATAAACATTCCCTAATAAAAAGAGTACTTATTAGAGATCCATGGTGGCACAAATCACCTTCACCTACTTTCCAAATTACCTAATTTATACCCTCCCCCCCAAAATTAAGTAAAAGCAGTGTGCACAGCTTCAGACAAATTCCCTAAATATTGCTCCAAAGAGCTTGCCTTCCTTAAGTCCTTCTACACAGATACATTGGAGCTAAAACTATTAGGCCTTTCTGTTTACTCAGAAATGCATTACTTTTTTTTTTTGAGACCTTCAAATATAAATGTTTAATAGGCACTACAATTCCCGGGAAATATAAATCCCAATATATACAGAAATGATTTCCAATTATAATGTTCAACTTCCTGACAAAAATATTCAACTTTGTACTCTCCAGTGTAACATCGACAGAAATACGTGTTTACGTTTATACTGTGTATCCAATGCACAGAGCAGGAGATTATGTTGTCTACAGATTATCTGCTTTAACCTTCTCATTTCACAGTTAAGAAACGGAGACCTAGAAAGATTAAGTGCTCTGACTAGGTTCACACAGTAAATTACTAGCAAGCAAAAATTAACAAATAAGTCTATACCATGCATAACATGCTAAATGTAATTAATGTCATCAAATTGTATAGTAAAAAATGTTAAAATGGCAAATGTCTTGTTATTATTTTTGTGTGACTATATATATATCAAAAATATGTACATATATATTTACACAAAAATACATACATATATATTTTTACCACAATAAAAATACAGTCTATATATCCTGTCTAGGGACCTTTCTATTACTCAAAACTATGCAGACTTTCAAGGAATACACCTATGTTTAAGTAACAGACATATGCCATTGTGTTCATTATTTTCTTCCAAATCAGAAATACTAAGGAAAGATTAGATAAAATTCACTTATTTCCATCTGAGGTTGAAAAACTTTTCTGACATATCCGATTCATTGACAAAAATGAAAAATCCTGATAGATTGACTTTATTATTTTTAGAATTTTTATTTCAATTCAGTCCCAAAATGCTAATCCATTCTAGGAATGAAACCCAAAAGACATTTCAATATCTCAAATCAGCAGGAAAAGGGAGTACTCATGTGTAGATAGAAACAGCAAGGATTTTGTGACTTGCATCTTTAAGATTGTTAAGGCCATACTTACACACTAAGTACTATAGTGGATTGCCAATTTATAAACAAAAAGCTCTTCAAAGATATCTCTATACTGGGCACAGAAATTGTGAATATTATTACTACCAGAAAGATCATCTCAATGTGATTCCAAGTGCCATTTTTAATAAGAGAACAGCTCAATTTGTTAGAACCAAGGGAGTGTGAACAACAGACTCACAGATGGTCCAGGTAGCCTCTCATCATCCATTTGCAACCCCTGCATGTACCTGCACTCTTTTAATAAATAAGGTATGACATTAAAAAAAATTTTTCTTACTCCCGCTAGTCCTCTGAGTCATAAGAACAGATACAAATATAAATAGATCACACCTCACAAAAAGTTCATTATGAAGAACTGTCGAAGTAGAAAATCAAGGACAATCACAAATTAGTGATGGGTGTGTGGAAGGTATGATATACATGTGATTCAGCTATGCCATAAGAAAAGAGGACCTATAGGATATACAAGGATATTTCAGTACCATTGCATTATATGCTTAAAGGCAGCTATGTTGTACCATGTGTTTATAAAGAAACATGTTTATAAAACAGTATGACTTGAGGAGTTTGGATTAGAATGGTGGTGTCTCAAGAGATTTAAACCAAAAAACCAAACCCGTTGCCATCAAGTCGGTTTCTACTCATAGCGACCCTTTAGGTCAGAGGAGAACTGCCCCATAGAGTTTCCAAGGAACGCCTGGTGAATTTGAACAGCCGACCTTTTTGGTTAGCAGCTGTAGCACTTTAGTCACTACGCCACCAGGGTTTCCGAGAGAATTAACAAAGGGGAAAAAAAGGTATTTGGATGAACAATTCCAGAGTTCAAGTGGAGCCCACCTCTTTGCTTCAGAGGTAGTAAGGCCCCTATTACAATAAGGCAAGAGGCCCTGTTGGATTTTGAATCTGTGTTTTTATTTGCTACCATGCAGTAATATCACGATGCTCTTTGGGTCTTAATAATGTCAACTGTCATCATGCACGAGTGTAAAACAAACCAAAAAACTAACAAACATAGTGCATGAGATACTAAAGGTAAGTAAGGGTTATCAATGTTTACATGCGGAGCAGCATCACCACTGTGATTAGCCTAGTTAAGAATTCTTTTTTCCTCTGTCAGAAACTATTTTCCTTCATTATAATGATATTTTTTGTTTTAGATAAAATTGAACTAACTTGTACCAAATAAGATGCCTCAAAACTTAGAGAAGTATACTATGACGTTTTACTAATTCTCAGAATTTTACCTATTTCTAATAGATTTCATTCTAGAGTTCCCAGTGTATCAAGTGAAAGAGATTCTCTTTAAGTTTCTGAGATGTTACTTTTAGTTTTCTGCTGTATAAATCCTTACCAAACACCAAATACACACCAGGAATTGTACTAAATTCTGGGAATATAGAAGATAAATGAGGCATGGCCCTGCCCCAAGGTGCTCAGGCCATTCTGTATATAGTAAATGAGCCTAAGTTAATGAAGAAAATAAGCAGACAAAGGCTATTCCAGCCAAGAAATAGACTAAAAGTCCCTGGTGCATGTAGAGAGCTATGAGCAGTTTAGCTTCCCTTGGAGCAAGAAACATAGATGGGTGAATTGGGAGAAAACCTTCCATAGCATATTAAAGAATTTAGACTTTAACCTTTAGTCCAGGGATCATAAATTGTGATTGAGAAATTTATGGGCTTCAAGGTAGAATTTGGGGGAGGGGGGAGGGGATGTGCAGAAAACAGAGGAGTGGAATGGAGGGTCTGTGACTGAACTTAAATCATCCTTGAAAAGAGAAAGTCTACCCTAGGTGTAAAAATACTGGGGGGAAAAAGCCCAAATAGGTTGTTATGAAACGAATTGTGTCCCACAAAAATACATATTGAAGTCCTACCTCTATACCTGTGAGTATGCTCCTGTTTAGAAATATGGTTTTGTTATGTTAACTAGGTCATACCCAAGTAAGATGGGTCCTCAGCCTATCACTTCAGTGTTATAAAAAGAGCAGAAAGACACAGAGAAACACACACGGAAAGAAAAGACAGACACCAAGGAAAGAAAAGGAATGCTAAAGAACACCAAGGAACATCAAAGAACAACACTGAACTCCCAGAACTCCCAACAAGGAAGACATCCCCCCAGAGCCAAGCCCTGAATTCAGACTTCTACTTTCTTGAACTGTGAGAAAATAATTACGTGTTCTTTAAAGCCACCCACTTGAGCTATTTTTGTTATGGCGATACTAGGTAACTACAACATTGATCAAGTCTTAACTACAGAAAATGAACTTAAAAATACACGTGGGACTCCAAAAAGCAGTCTTGGAAAGGCAATGCTGATGGAAGAAAAGGGGAAAAAAGGAAGGAAGAGGCAATCACTGAAATTGTATAGTGAGGGAAAAGAGAAGTCAGAAGAGGAAATTTAGGATGATGCATGACAAACAAAATTAAACAAAACAAACAAAAAACAAGGACACAGAATCCTCTCCTCATTACCCTCCAATTTATACTTCTTAAATAGAGAAAGTTATTGCAGAACTGTCCCCTCCAAAAAGCGCCAGGCACAGATGGTTTCACTGGGGAATTCTACCAAACTTTTCATCCCGATGCTACATAAACTACTCCAGATCATAGAAAATTAAGGGAAACTTTTAAATTCTTTCTATAAAGCAAGTATAACATTAAAATCTAATTCTGTAAAGATACTACAACAAAAGAAAATTACAGATTAATATCACTTATATTATAAAAATACAAAATAAAAGTGAACAGAATCCAACTCTACATTAAAATATTTATACACCAGGACCAAGTGAGATTTATTCCAGGAATTATATTAATAAGTTAGGAAGTCCACTAATATAGTGTTGTTGTTGTATGCCACTGAGTCTATGTAAAGTTATAGTGATACTATATGACAGAGCAGAACTTCCCCAGAGGATTTCCTAGGCATCTTTATGGGAGAAGATCGCCAGGTTTTTTCTTCCATGGATCCACATGTCCACATTTCAGTTAGCATCTAAGCACTTAAACATTGTGCCACCAGGTCTCCTTATTAATAAAATACACCATATTAAAACATCTAAGAAAAAGAACAACATGATTATTGCCAATAATACCAAAAAAACTTTGACAAAATTTAATACCTATTTCTGGTAGGAAAACTCAAGAAAATAAGAATTGACATGTATTCTTTTAAATATACCAAAGTCCTAAAGCCAGCATCCTACACAAGAGACATTTCCCTTAAGATCAGAAACCAGGCAAGAATATCCACTATCTCCACTACTATTTAACTTTGTACTGGATGCAACGTTAAAAAGAAAAAGGAAAAAAAAAAATTGCCATTGAGTCGATTCTGACTCATGGCGATCTCATGTGCCAAGTAGAACTATACTCCATAGAGTGTTCAAGACTGTAATCTTTTGGAAGCAAATTGGCAGGTCTTTCTTCCAAGGCACCTCTGGAACCAATGTTGTTGTTGTTAGGTGCCGTCAAGTCAGTTCCAACTTATAGCAACCCTATACACAACAGAACGAAACACTGCCCGGTCTGTGCCATCCTTACAATCGTTGTTATGCTTGAGCCCATTGTTGCAGCCACTGTGTCAATCCACCTCGTTGAGGGTTTTCCTCTTTTCCACTGACCCTGTACTCTACCAAGCATGATGTCCTTCTCCAGGGACTGATCTCTCCTGACAATATGTCCAAAGTATGTAAGACACGGTCTCACCATCCTTGCCTCTGAGAAGCATTCTGGCCCCACTTCTTCCAAGACAGATTTGTTCGTTCTTTTGGCAGTCCATGGTATATTCAATATTCCTTGCCAACACCACAATTCAAAGGCATCAACTCTTCTTTGGTATTCCTTATTCATTGTCCAGCTTTCACATGCATATGATGTGATTGAAAATACCATGGCTTGGGTCAGGAGCACCTGTCCTCAGGGTGACATCTTTGCTCTTCAACACTTTGAAGAGGTCCTTTGCAGCAGATTTATCCAATGCAATGTGTCTTTTGATTTCTTGACTGCTGCTCCCATGGCTGTTGATTGTGGATCCAAGTAAAATGAAATCCTTGACAACTTCTACCTTTCCTCCATTTATCATGATGTTGCTCATTGGTCCAGTTGTGAGGATTTTTGTTTTCTTTATGTTGAGTTGTAATCCATACTGAAGGCTGTGGTCTTTGATCTTCATTAGTAAGTGCTTCAAGTCCTCTTCACTTTCAGCAAGCAACGTTGTGTCATCTGCATAATGCAGGTTGTTAATGAGTCTTCCTCAAATCCTGATGCCCCGTTCTTCTTCTCATAGTCCAGCTTCTCGTATTATTTGTTCAGCATACAGATTAAATAGGTGTGGTGAAAGAATACAACCCTGGTGCACACCTTTCCTGACTTTAAACCAATCGGTATCCCTTTGTTCTTTCCGAACAACTGCCTCTTGATCTATGTAAAGGTTCCTCATGAGCACAATTAAGTGTTCTGGAATTCCCGTTCTTTGCAGTATTATCCATAGTTTGTTATGATCCACACAGTCGAATGCCTTTGCATAGTCAATAAAACACAGGGAAACATCCTTCTGGTATTCTCTGCTTTTAGCCAGGATCCATCTGACTTCAGCAATGATATCCCTGGTACCACGTTCTCTTCTGAATCCAGCCTGAACTTCTGGCAGTTTCCTGTCAGTATACTGCTGCCGCCGTTTTTGAATGATCTTCAGCAAAATTTTGCTTGTGTGTGATATTAATGATATTGTTCTATAATTTCCACATTCGGTTGGATCACCTTTCTTGGGGATAGGCATAAATATGGATCTCTTCCAGTCGGTTAGGAAGCTGTCTTCCATATTCCTTGACATGGATGAGTGAGCACCTCCAGCACTGCATCCGTTTGTTGAAACATCTCAACTGATATTCCATCAATTCCTGGAGCAGCTTGGACTTCTTCCTTCAGTACCATTGGTTCCTGATCATATGTCACCTCTTGAAATGGTTGAATATTGACTATTCTTTTTGGTATAATGACTCTGTATATTCCTCCCATCTTCTTTTGATGCTTCCTGTGTCGTTTAATATTTTCTCCATGGAATCCTTCACTATTGCAACTCAAGGCTTGAATTTTTTCTTCAGTTCTTTCAGCTTGAGAAATGCCGAGCATGTTCTTCGTTTCTGGTTTTCCATCTCCAGCTCTTTGCACATGACATTATAATACTTTATTTTGTCTTCTCGAGAGGCCCTTTAAAATCTTCTGTTCAGTTCTTTTACTGCATCAATTCTTCCTTTTGCTTTAGCTGCTCGACACTCAAGAGCAAGTTTCAGAGTCTCCTCTGACATCCACCTTGGTCTTTTCTTTCTTTCCTATCTTTTCAGTGACCTCTTGCTTTGTTCATGGATGATGTCCTTGTTGTCATTCAACAACTCGTCTGGTCTTTGGTCACTAGTGTTCAATGAGTCAAATCTATTCTTCAGATGGTCTCTGAATTCAGGTGGGATATACTCAAGGTCATATTTTGGCTCTCGTGGACTTCCTCTGATTTTCTTCAGTTTCAGCTTGAACTTGCATATGAGCAATTGACGGTCTGTTCCACAGTCGGCCCCTGGCCTTGTTCTGACTGATGATATTGAGCTTTTCCATCGTCTCTTTCCACAGACGTAGTCGATTTGATTTCTGTGTGTTCCATCTGGTGAGGTCCATGTGTATAGTCGTGGTTTATGTTGGTGAAAGAAGATATTTGCAATGAAGAAGTCATTGGTCTTACAAAATTCTATCATTCCATCTCTGGCATTGTTTCTACTACCAAGGCCATATTTTCCAACTACTGGTCCTTCTTCTTTGTTTCCAACTTTCTCATTCCAATCGCCAGTAATTATCAATGCATCTCGATTGCATGTTTGTTCAATTTCAGACTGCAGCAGCTGATAAAAATCTTCTATTTCTTCATCTTTGGCCCTAGTGGTTGGTGCATAAATTTGAATAATAGTTGTATTAACTGGTCTTCCTTGCAGGCAAATGGATATTATCCTATCACTGACAGTGTTGTGCTTCAGGATAGATCTTGAAACATTCTTTTTGACGATGAATGCAACACCATTCCTCTTCGAGTTGTCACTTCCAGCATAGTAGACTATATGATTGTCTGATTCAAAATGGCCAATACCAGTCCATTTCAGGTCACTAATGCCTCAGATATCGATGTTTATGTGTTCCATTTCATTTTTGACGATTTCCAATTTTCCTAGATTCATACTTTGTACATTCCAAGTTCCGATTATTAATGGATGTTTGCAGCTGTTTCTTCTCATTTTGAGTCATGCCACATCAGCAAATGAAGGTCCCAAAAACTTTACTCCACCCACGTCATTAAGGTTGACTCTACTTTGAGGAGGCAGATCTTCCCCAGTCATCTTTTGAGTGCCTTCCGACCCTGGGGGCTCATCTTCCAACACTATATTACACGATGTTCCGCTGCTATTCATAAGGTTTTCACTGGCTAATGCTTTTCAGAAGTAGACTGCCGGGTCCTTCTTCCTAGTCTGTCTTAGTCTGGAAGCTCAGCTAAAACCTGTCCTCCATGGGTGACCCTGCTGGTATCTGAATACCAGTGGCATAGCTTCCAGCATCACAGCAAAACACAAGCCCCCACAGTATGACAAGCTGACAGACATATGGGGGCTGGATCCAATAGTCAGTGCAATTAGAAAAGAGAAATCAGTCACAGCAGTGGTTCTTGAAGTGTGGTCTGCAAACCCCTGGATATATACAAAACTCTTTCAAAGGGCTTATTAAAACTATTTCTCAAACAATACCAAGATAATACTTGTTATTGTGGATGGAACTGTATTCCTCAAAAAGATATGTTGAAGTCTTAACCCCAATATCTTTTTTTTGATAACTTTTATTGAGCTTTAAGTGAACATTTACAAATCAAGTCAGTCAGTCACATATAAGCTTATATACACCTCACTCCATACTCCAAATTACTCTCCCCCTAATGAGTCAGCCCTTCTAGCCTCTCCTTTCGTGGCGATTTTGCCAGTTTCTAACCCTCTCTACCTTCCTATCTCCCCTCCATACAGGCGATGCCAACACAGTCTCAAGTGTCCACCTGATACAAGTAGCTCACTCTTCATCACCATCTCGGTCCAACCCATTGTCCAGTCCCTTTCATGTCTGATGAGTTGTCTTCGAGGATGGTTCCTGTCCCGGGCCAACAGAAGGTTTGGGGACCATGACCACCGGGATTCCTCTAGTCTCAGTAAGACCATTAGGTCTGGTCTTTTTGTGAGAATTTGGGTTCTGCATCCCACTGATCTCCTGCTCCCTCGGGGGTTCTCTGTTATGCTCCCTGTCAGGGCAGTCATCGGTTGTGGCCAGGCACCATCTAGTTCTTCTGGTCTCAGAATGATGTAAGTCTCTGGTTCATGTGGCCCTTTCTGTCTCTTGGGCTCATAGTTGTTGTGTGACCTTGGTGTTCTTCATTCTCCTTTGATCCAGGTGGATTGAGACCAATTGATGCATCTTAGATGGCCGCTTGTTAGCATTTAAGACCCCAGACGCCACATTTCAAAGTGTTAACCCCAATATCTTGGAATGTCACCTTGTTTGGGGAAGTAGGGTCTTTTTTGAAGATATGATCAGTTAAATCATGTTGAAGTAGGGTCTTAAAGAGGGAGAGAACAAACACGGAAACTGTTACTCGCAGTGACAAGATGTCATGGGAAGGTACATCTACAAGCAGGAAAAGAACGCCAAGGATTACCAGCAGCCACCAGAAGCTGGGAGAGGTGCATAGAACAATTCTTTTCTTAAAGCCCTCAGAAGGAATGAACATGGCCAATGCCTTGAATCTGGAGTTCTAGCCTCCAGAACTGTGGGAAAATAAATTTCTGCTCTTTAAAGCCACCCACATTATGGCATTTTGTTACGGCAGCCCTAGGAGGCTGAGATTCTTGCTCTTCCTACTGTATTGATACTCGTATTGATGGTGCAAAAGCACAGGGGTTAAAACTCCAAGCACCTCAGCATGAATCCAGGCAATGACACCAAAGTTCACTAGTTGCTCTTGTATCCTTAACTGTGAGGCACTAGCAGAAAGGGGGAAAAAATGCATTTTCACATAAGAATGCCCTTAATCAGCAGTAAAAAATTGTTAATATCATTAAATCTTAACCCTTAAGTGCATCTCCTTTTAATACTCCAGAAAGAGGAAGTCTGCATAAAGCACTTCTTGCTGCATACTGAATTACAATGGTTGCCTGAAGGAAAATCACTTGTGCAGTTGTTTCAGTTGTGAGCTGAATTAGCACCTATTTCATGGAAGACCAAAGAACAATTGACAGATAAATTATGGTTATTCAGATTGGATATCTGGCAGATATCTTCTTGAAAATGCATAAAGTGAACCTGTCACTTCAAGAAAAACAACTGCTAGGAATTGCTGCCAATGACAAAATTCAGACTTTGGAAAACTTGTATCTATTACCAGGAGATTGACAGCTTCCCAGCAGTTGTCTTCCTAATACTTAAAGACTTTTCTAATGATACCACTGGTGATTTAAACAAATGAGATTTTAAAAAATATTTTATAATGAAATGGGTTAACATTTGAAAAATCTGCATAACTTGGAAAAAATATTCCCAATATATCTTGTGACAAAATTAAACTGCAAGATAGAGTAATGGGTTTTAATATAATATAGTACAAAAAGGGCATTGATACGATTTCAGATTCTATATTGCAAATTACTTTAAAGAAACTACCACTTATCAAGTTTTAGAGTGTGAAGGAGAATAGCCACAATTATATGAAACAGTAACTAAAATATCCCTTTATTTTCCAGCTACATATCTGTTTGAGGCCAGGTAATCTTCATATACTTCAACCAAAACATACAGCAACAGACTGAATGTTAAAATACATATAAGTACCCACCTGTCTTCTATTACGCCAGATGTCAGTGGTTTGTAAAAAATATACAACAATCTTAGGTTAAATTTACAACAAGTTTAGGTAAAATATTTAGAAGTCACTGAACATAGCTGCTGTTTAAAAATCATATGATTGGATGAGATTGCCCGTGGTGGCATACATGAAGAGAGAAAGGAAAAGTGAATTTAAGATAGATGCCTAGAAAATAACAACCTTGAAGGCACTGGCAATAGAAAAGGGGGGGTCACAAAGTAAATTAAAAAGGAACAGAGAGGTGGAGGAAGAACTAGGAGTGTGCATTATCATAGAAGATAAAAGTATAGAGTGTCAAGTAGGAGCAAACAATATCAGATGCTAAAAATGAGTCTTGAACCACACCCACTGGAATTAGAGACGATTTTCCAATTTTGGTTGATTGAGTAAATGAGAAAGGGCGGTAGTGGAAAAAGTGCAAACTACTCTTTCAAGACACCTGGATAGGAAACAAAAATAGGAAAGAGCTTCAGAGGGGATGGCCAATAATGTTTACATGATTGGTTTTAGGACTGGGCATATTTATAAACTAATTACAAATTGCAATTGAAAAAACAGAAGTGAGGTGATACCTAATAAAGCACTGAGGAAGTGAGAGGATTTATCCATTACCAGGTGAAATACTTTATCCTTTGAAATTTCCCAGGGGAAAGCTGACAAGCATCTATATTTATGTAAATAGCTTCATTTGGAAAGACAGTGATGGAAGATAATACAACTCTCTGGAAGTAAGCAAGTGCATTTCACACGCAAGTTCCCTTAAAGGCTGTCTCCAGACCCCAAGTAGCCACCAGACTACTGGAAAAGAATTTCATCCAGCAGCACCAGCCACTCCATGGGTGCTATATCCATCCAGTATGATCAAGCCATACACACGAGACACAAAGTGTTGGTAAAATGAAAGCTGTTATTATTACTCGTAGAGAGAAAACAGTAACCAAGAGGAACATGCCCCCACCCCAATGCATGCCCCACTTTGTACTGTAGAAAGGGGCCCACTTATGTCTCAAAGGGGACCCACTTACCCTTCCTTCCTCCAAAAAAAAAAAAAAAAAAATGGAGTCAATTGTTACGTCACTGGGCAGGCACACCTTAGGTCTCAGCAGGTGTGCCACAGTTTAGGTGCTGAATTCACGGTGCCAGCTCAGATCAGGTGCAGTGTGGTTGCACTTACTCTCTCTGTTTCTCCACAGCTCCTCTTAGCTGGCTCTGCCCCCTTCACTTACTGGTCTAGCTCTGTAATGGTTAATGTTACATGTCAACTTGATTAGGTTATGATTCTCAATGGTTTGGCAATTATATAACGATGTAATCTGGCAGTTATGTAACGATATAGTCATCTTCCATTTTGCAATCTGATGAAGTCATCTCCAATTTTGTGATCTAATGTGAGCAGCCAATCAGTTGAAAAGGGAGATTCCTTGGGGGTGTGGTGTATAGCCAATATATATGGGTGTTCGGTCAAAACTTGCTTTCTAGCTCTAGATCCTACATCTGGCTCATCATCATCTGACCTCTGGTTCTTTGGACATGAGTCAGCAGCCTGCCATGCTGCCTGCCAATCTTGGGATCTGTCAGCCTTCCCAGCCTGTGAGCAGTGGTCTGCTCTCTTAACTGCCAAGCTTGGGATTTGTTGGCCTTCACAGCCTGTGAGCCAGTGGCCTGCTGAATTACTGACAATCTTGGGATTCCTCAGCCTCTACAGCCAGTGAACCAGAAAACTGCCATCTGACCTGTTGATCTCAGGTTCATCAGTCCCTGCAGCTATATGAGTCAGGAGAAGGAGAAGCCTTGAACCTGATGCTTGACACATGGACTTGGGACTTGCCAGCCTCCACAACTACATGAGCCATTTCCTGCAATTAAATCTCTGTCTCTCTCTCTATGTATATATATTTATGGAAACCTTGGTGGTGTAGTGGCCAAGTGCCACGGCTGCTAACCAAAAGGTCGCTCCATGGAAACCATATGGGGCAGTTCTAATCTGTCCTGTGGGGTCGCTATGAGTCAGAATCAACGGCAATGGGTTTATTTATTTATTTACACACTTCACTTGTTTTGCTTCCCTAGAGAACCCAGCCTATGACAAGCTTTCAAGCAGCAACCTCGGGGCAACCTTGGGCCTGCATCATGAGAGTTCTCAAAGCAGAGCTGCTCTGAGGGCAACCCTTGCGCAGGATACACCCAACTTTCTGAGGGCAACCCCTGCACCTCCAAGTGTTATGGGTCTTGACTCACACTCCTGCCTCCGCCTTTCTGGCAGGGTGGCTCAATTCTGAACCACCATCTGCTGTGAGATGGTTTAGCTTCACACCACGGGTTTAGCCTTGTACTACTATGGTTTCTCTGCTGTTCTGCTTCCCTGGGCTCAGGCACCATCTGCCACTCCACTGGGCCTTGCACCACCTGATCGACTCTCACTCCTATGTCTTTGCCCTATATTGCTGCCTTCGCTGCTGGTGGCTACAGGCCTACAACTCTTGCCACTCATGCAAATGTCACATCTGTTTTCTGTGGGCCTCACTGCTCACAATGCACTGCTCTTTTTCTTGGTCTTCAGTATTACTGGCTTAGTATTAGAGCCCTTGACTCATGTTACAGCTCTTTTCACTCAGGTCTAGGAGGTTCTCAGCACAGGGACCCCATGTCCAATAGATGTGCTTCTTTCTAGGCTCTTGTTGATCAGGAGGTCCCTCAAAAACCTCTGTGAGATCAACCGTTTATGTAGAAAAACCCCTTGTCAATTCAAGGTGAAGGCTTTTCTAGCAGGATCACAGCCCAACCAGTCATTTTAGGCAGATTGCAAACCAACTAATCCTCTTAGATGGATTGTAAACCCAGGCCCATAAGGGCTACATAAGGGAACCCACTGTACCCCAGCAAGGTGGAGGTTGGGTTAATGGTTTGATAAAAGAGTAAAAAGTTTTAAATGCATATTGAAAGAAAGAGAAGTTAATGTATGGTGGTGAGTACACTGTTGTTGGGTTCCAACTCATAGTGACCTTATGTGACAGAGCAGAACTGCCCCATAGGGTTATCTTGGCTGTAATCTTTATGGAAACAAATCATCAGGTTTTTCTCCCACAGAGAAGCTGGGTAGGTTTGAACCAACAATCTCTCGGTTAGCAGCCAAGTGCCTAACCATCACCAGGGCTCCTTGTGAGGATACTACCGAGATTAAAATTTACACATAAGATAAGTCAGAAAGAGAAAGAGAGATAGTTTGTATGAAGGCTTGTTTTATTTTTTATTGGTATATGCTGTGGACATGAGGTTAAGTGGTACTGGTTACTGGTTTCCTTTGGAAGAAGAAAGATGGTTAATGACCATCTTGAACGCCATGGATATTATTCTAGAAGCCACTGTACTGAAAATAAGGTACCAACTTTCCACTATGACCTCTCTGACATCACAAGCATCCTGGATTAAATACAAATACTTCATATTATTTTTTTCAAATATTATTACTTTTTTCTTATGGTTTCAAAGCTACATTGTCAAAAAGGATATAAATCTTTTTTATTCAGCTTCAACTGGCATCATTCCAAAATACATTTGGAATCTCTCCCAAGTAGGTAGTGATAAAAATTTTATATTATGTGCCTACATTTTTTTTTTATAAATAGAAGACAATTTAAAGTACTTTTAACTTGCCCAGCATTATCAAAACTGGTTCATTAGTTGAGCAATGCTATCTGTGGTTCAGTTTAAAGCCTTAAATATCAACCTTCTGGAAGTAAATCTAACTCCCCATAGAACAGCTTTTCCAATTGTTTTACAGGCCACTGGAGTAGTTTCAACCTGACATGAGCTTAACTAAGGATGCACAATTTAATATAGCTCCAAAAGACTCGCAGCTTACTTAAAGATGCAAAGAAGAAAGTAACCTTAGGTAACAGGTGTAGCATATGTAAAGCCATAAAAGCAAGAAAAAATGTGTGCGTGTGTGTTTGCATCCATACACACACCATGAAGAAGTAGGAAAAGACTAATTTACATCTTTGTACCTTTTCTTAACTGACTATCCTATTAATACTTATATCCTCTATAGACTGTACACATCCTGATGAACAGGGACCGTGTCTCTTTGGCTTACAATTGTATCCACAATGCCTCAATAAATATTTATGGAGTAGTGCCCTACAGTATGGTGACTAGTCTAACTATAGCTGAAACTCAGTAAGAGAAATGTTGTACTAAAATCTAATGTTACAGAAGTCCAGGACAGCCAAATTATGAAGGGACTTAAAAGTCAACCAAGAAACCAGATGAAAATGCTGTATGGAATAGACAATAGGGATTCATCATAATCCTTGATCAGGAAAATGGTCTCATGAAAATTGCATTTTAGGGAAATGGTAGGGATGTAACAGATTAACTGGAATGGAGGAACACTGGGAAAATACTTTGAAGGGTAATAGCTAAGTGTCGTTCAAGTGTCAGGTGAGACGAGCCTAACATAGTTAATTAAGGGAGGGGAAAGGAAAAAGAAAACCAAAAAGGCATTTCAAAGGAAGAATAAAAATATGTACATTAAACAATAAAATTGCTTACAATAACTTAGATTCAATTATTAAAGTATTAAACATGTAACTTTTTGGAGACTGAGCCACAAATTTAAACCAAGAACAATAAAAATTCAACTCCTAAAATACCTTTTCTCCCTCATGACTAATTTGCTTCTACTTTTTTTTTTCTACCTCCAGTACAGTGTGTGGAGACTTGAGTTACCTGAAACCATATTTCTAATTTAATTCCATGATGTTTTAGGGTTACTTATAAATTGTTGCCTGGTTTGTCTGACCCTTAATCTTGCTCTGTAGAAAATCATCCAGTCAAGGTAAAATATAAAGGCTATGGCCAAGAGAGGCTTACACAAGTACCTGCAGTACCCCAGAGCATGATAGCTTCTTCACTC
Organism: Loxodonta africana; assembly: GCF_030014295.1. Taxonomy (NCBI): domain Eukaryota; kingdom Metazoa; phylum Chordata; class Mammalia; order Proboscidea; family Elephantidae; genus Loxodonta; species Loxodonta africana. The sequence goes on along the minus strand of NC_087345.1, from coordinate 167,102,134 downwards.
TGTGCCACTGCCTGGCTGCCCTTCTCCCTTTCCTTATTACCTCCAGCTTATCCTTGGCACAGAATTGGAGAAAATATTTGGAAATCATATATCATATAAGGGCTCGATATCCAGAGTATATAAAGAACTCCTACAGCTCAACAGCAAAAGACAAACAACTCAATTTAAAAGTGTGCAAAAAACTTGAATATAGACATTTATTCAAAGATATGCAAATGGCCAATAAGCACATGAAAATATACTCAACGTCATTAGAAAATGCAAATCAAAACCACAATGAGATACCACTTGACACCTACTAAAATGACTACTATCAAAACGATACACAGAATATAACACAGAGAGCATGTTGAGAAACTGGAACCTACATCTATTGCCGGTGGGAAAGTAAAATGGTTCAGCCACTGTGGAAAACAGTTCGGTGGTTCCTCTAAAAGTTAAACATAGAATTACCCTTGTTGTTGTAGTTGCTATTGTTAGGTGGCAGTGAGTTGTTTCTGACTCATAGTGACCCTATGTACAACAGAACAAAACACTGGTTCAGCAACATCCTCACAATCGTTTTTATGTTTGACCCCATTGTTGCAGCCACTGTATCAATCCATCTCATTAAGGGTCTTCCTCTTTTTCGCTGACCCTCTGCCTTAATAAGCATGATTCCTTCTCCAGGTCTGGTCCCTCCTGATAACATATGTCCAAAGTACGTGAGATGAAGTCTCACCATCCTTGCTTCCAAGGAGCACTCTGGCTGTACTTCTTCCAAGACAGAATTGTACTTTCTTCTGGCAGTCCATGGTAATATTTAATACTTTTCGCTAACACCATAATTCAAATGAATCAATTCTTCTTTGGTCTTCCTTATTTATTGTCCAGCTTTCACATGCATATGAGGAGATTGAATGGCGTGGGTCAGGGACATCTTAGTCCTCAAAGTGATGTCTTTGCTTTTGAACACTTAAAGAGGTCTTCTGCAGCAGATTTACCCAATGCAGTATGTCTGACCCAGCAGTTCCACTCCTAGGAATATACCCAGAAAAAGTGAAAACCGGGTTCTTAGGCTGGGTTCTCTAAAGAAGCAAAACCAGTAAAGTGTATAAATGTATCTACAGAGCGATTTATATCAAGCAAACAGCTCACCCAATTGTAGAGGCTGGAATGTTCCAAGTCTGTGGATCAGGATAGAGGCCTCTCCCAATTCACACAGCCGCAGAAGCTGGTGAATCCAAGATCAGCAGGTCGGAGAGCAGGGCTCCTGCCCACAGGCTGTGAAGATCGATGAATCCCAAGATTGGCAGGCAAAACTGCAAGGTTTCTCCTGATCCACACAGCTGCAGGGGCTGGCAAACCCAAGATTGGTAGGTTGGGGAGCAGAACTCTTGTTCGCAGGCTGTGAAGATCAATGAATCCCAAGATCAACAGGTAAGCTGCTAGCTCGAGTCCCAAGAACCATAGGTCTGATGATGAGAGGCAGCTGCTGGATCCAGAACAAGCCAAAAATCTTTGCAAGGCAAGGAGGAAGGAAGTAGGCAGCAGAGGGCAGAGAGATGAAGGCTGAGGAAGTAGTCAGCTGCCACAGGCCCTGTCCCCACTGGTACCACTCAGCAGATCCCATCATGGCGGTGATGACATATCAAATTTCAACAGAGACGTGATCACATTATACAACCACCAAAACACTGAGAATCATGGCCCAGCCACCTTGACACACAGTCTTAACCATCACAGTCCACCCCTTGTCAACCTGGCACCTGTACACATCTCCCCAAACCATACACACTCTGAATAAAGACAATTTATAAAGTCATACTTGCACCTAACATGATACAACTAACACACATACAACTGAAAATGCACTAGCCCCATTTACATCTTATATTTTATAAGTGAAGAAAACAAAAATATTTGATGCATATATACAAAGCAGAAATACTCATAAAAATTAGTCCTTGTTTCTGCAACTGGTCACATGGCTGTAACTGGTATTTATAATTACCTTCTTCCACACCACCTATTCTATATTCCCTTTGCCCTCAGCAAACACCTGAGTTCTTTGCCTGCTGGGGTGACCAAACCTTCATTCCTGAAGGGCCTGAGCCATTACTAGTCATGTCAGAAATTGGGCTGCTGTAGTTTTCCATTGACTTTAATCACAGGACATGGTAATACTAAGAGACGCCCTAAGGGATCTCTTGCATTCCAGACATACTCTTCTTTACCTCCATTATGTAATATCAATCCAATTTCCTCCTGGAAATCAGGATCAATCACAGCAGCCAGTATGGTAATTCCCTTCTTTGCCTGTTGATCCAGAGGCAGAAGGAGCCCAAAGTGGCCAGGTGGCATTCTTATCTTCCAGTTCAATAAAATCAGTGATGTCTCCAGGTGGAAGTATTCCCCCCTTTGGAACTCAGACCTCTAGACCTGCAGAGCATAAGGTTGTGGGGACAGGAAGCAATAATCTTGAGTGGGTCATTAGGGGTTAATAGTGACTGCTGCCACTCCCATTTTCCACCCCTTGATCCCTGGAACCAGGAATCCTGGCTATGGGAGAAACAGTACCATATATTGGACACTGGTTTAGAGCATATACAGCCTCCTGGAGAACACAGCCCCAACCCTGCAAGGTACTGTCAACAAGCTGGTGCTTTAATTGTGTCTTTAGGAGGCCATTCCATCATTCTATCAAGCTAGCTGCTTCAGGATGATGGGAAACGTGGTAAGACAGTGAATTCCACGAGCATGGGCCCACTGATGCACTTTATTTGCTGTGAAGTGAGTCCCTTGATCAGAGGCAATGCTGTGTGGGATACCATGACAGTGGACAAGGCATTCTGTAAGCCTGCAGATGGTAGTTTGGGCAGAAGCATGGTGTGCAGGGAAGGCAAATCCAAATCCAGAGTGTCTATTCCAGTAAGGACAAAATGCTGCTCTTTCCATGGTGGAAGTTGTCCAATGTAATCAACTTGCCACCAGGTTGCTAGCTAATCACCTCCAGGGATGATGCCTTATCAGGGACTCAGGGTTGGTCTCTGCTGCTGGAAGATAGGGCACCCAGTAGTGGTTGTAGAAAAGTCAGCCTTGGTGAGTGGAAGTCCGTGTTGTTGGTCCATGCATAATCTCCATCCCTGCCACCATGGCCACTTTGTTCATAGCCCATTTAGCAATGACAGGAGTATCTGGAGAAAGAGGATGAGTGGTCTCCATAGAATGCATCATCCTATCCACTTGATTGTTAAAATCATCCTCTGCTGAGATGACTCTTTGGTGAGCAGTCACATGAGAAACAAATATCTTCACTTCTTTGGCCCATTCAGAGAGGGTCTATCCATATATCTCTCCCCCATGAATCCTTGTCTCCAATTTTCCAATCATGTTCCTTCCAACTCCCTGACCATCCAGCCAAACCACTGGCCACAGCCCATGAATCAGTATACAACCGCACGTCTGGCCATTTCTCCTTCCAAGCAAAGTGCTTGAAGTTCTGCCCATTGGGAGGATTTCCCTTCACCACTATCCTTCAGGGAGGTCCCAGACAGGGGCTATAGTGCTTCCACTGCCCACTTTTGAGTGGTGCCTGCATATCGTGCAGAACCATCTGTAAACCAGGCACGAGTTTTCTCATCTTCAGTCAACTGGTCATAAGTAACTCCCCATGAGGCGATAGATGCAGACTGGGAGATGGAAGTTAACGTGACAAGGGTGGAGACCATAGCATTTGGGCAATCTCCTCATGCAGCTTACTTGTGCCTTCAGGTCCTGCTCAGACCCGATCTCACATATACCACATGATGGAGTGCTGCTGTGCACGTCCAACTTTATGATTCTATGGGTCAGACAGCACCCAGTTCATGATGGGTAGCTCAGGTCACATGGTGACTTGGTGCCCCATGGTTAAACATTCAGTCTCTAAGGCCCAGTAACAAGCCAAAAGCTGTTTCTCAAAAGGAGAGCAGTTATCTGCAGAGGATGGCAGGGCTTTGCTCCAAAATCCTGAGGGTCTGTGCTGTGATTCACCAATAGTGGCCTTCCAAGGACTCCAAACAGCATCTGTCACTGACACTTCAAGCACGATTGGATCAGCCAGATCATATGGCCAAAGTCGCAGAGCAGCTTGCACAGCAGTCTGAGCCTATTGCAGAGCCCTCTCTTGTTCTGGGCCCCACTCAAAACCAGCAGCTTTTCAAGTCACTTGATAAGTAGGCCAGGGTAGCAAACCCAAATGAGGAATATGTTGCCTCCAAAATCCAAAAAGGCCCACTAGGTGCTATGCCTCCTTTTTAGTTCTGGGAGCAGCCAGATGCAGTAACTTATCCTTCACTTCAGAAGGAATATCTCGACATGCCCCACACCGCTGGAACCCTAGAAATTTCACTGATGTGAAAGGCACCTGAATTTCTGTGGGATTAATTTTCTACCCTCTAGCATGCAAATGTTTTACCAATAAATCCAGAGCCATTGACACTTCTTCATCACTAGGTCCAATCAGCATAATGTCATTAATATAATTGACCACTGTGACATCTTGTGGAAGGGAAAAGCAATCAAGGCCCCTGTGGACTAAATTATGACATAGAGCTGGAGAGGTGCTATAGCTCTGAGGTAGGCAAGTGAAGGTGTATTGCTGGCCTTGCCAGCTGAAGGCAAACTGCTTCTGGTGGCCCTTTGCAACAGGTATGGAGAAAAAGGCATTGGCCAGATCAATAGCTACATACCAGGTACAAGGAGATGTGTTAATTTGCTCAAGCAATGAAACCACACATCTGGAACAGCAGCTGCTATTGCAGTCACCACCTGGTTAAGTTTTCAATAATCTACTGTCATTCTCCAAGATCCATCTGTTTTCTGAACAGGCCAAACAGGCAAGCTGAATGGGGATGTGGTGGGAATCACCACTGCATTCAAGTCCTTGATCATGACAGTAATCTCTGTAATCCCTCCAGGAATGCAGTATTGCTTTTGGTGTACTATTTTCCTAGGTAGGGGCAGTTCAAATGGCTTCCACTTGGTTTTTCCTACCATAATAGCCCTTACTCCATTTGTCAGGGAAACAATGTGGGGGTTCTGCCAGTTGCTCAGTGTATCTATCCCAATTATGCATTCTGGAACAGGGGAAATCACTACAGGATGGGTTCAGGGACCCACTGGACCTACTGTGAGATGGACATGAGCCAAGACTCCATTAATAAATAACCTGAGCTCCATATGCCCGCACTCTGACTTGTGGATCACAGTGATGTTTTGGCTCTCCCAGAATTAGTGTCAGTTCAGAGCTAGTGTCCAGTAATCCCTGAAAAGTCTGATTATTTCCTTTTCCCCAGTGAACAATCACTCTTGTAAAAGGCCATAGATCTCTTTGGGGAAGGCTGGGAGAGAGATTAACACTGTAAATTTTTATCAGTGTATTAGAGTCCTTCCTCAGGGGGACTTCATACCACCAAGAAAGCAGTGCTGGGAGCAGAGCATGTCCTTTGGACCCAGGATCCCTGCATAGAGAAGCTCCTAGTCCAAGGGAAGATTGATGGGAAGGCTGACGGAGAGAGAAAGCCTTCCCCTGGAGCCGAGGCACTGAATTTGGACATTTAGCCTACTTCATTGTGAGGGAATAAACTTCTTTTTGTTAAGGTCATCTACTTGTGGTATTTCTGTTACAGCAGCACTAGATGACTAAGACACTGGGGCTCAAACAGACACATGTACATGAATGTTCACTGAAACATTTTCCGTAATTTCCAAAAGGTGGAAACAATCTAAATGTCCATCAACAGACAAATGGATAAAAAATCTGAAATATTATTCAGCCATAAAGAGAAATGAAGTTCTTTATGCTAAGTGGAATAAGCCAGACACAAAAGGACAAATGTTGCATGACTCCATGTACGTGAAATATCTAGAATAGCTAAAATCATAGAGTCAGAAAGTAGATTAGATGTTACCAGGGACTGGGGGAGGGAGAAATGGGGAGTTATTGCTTAATAACCACAGAGTTTCTGTCTGGGGTGATGAGAAAGTTTTTGGAAATACATAGTGGTGATGGTAGCACAACACTGTTAATGTAATTAATGCCACAAAATTGTACATGTAAAAATGGTTAAGATGGCAAATTTTATTTATATGTATTTTACCACAATAAAAATCATATTAAAAAATGGAAAACAGGCATTATTACGGGTTGAGTTTTGTCCCCCATAAAGATAATGTTGAATTCCTGACCCTGATTCCTGTGAATGTGACCTTATTTGGTTGGAAATAGAGTCTTTGCATATGTAATTAGTTAACATAAGATCATAATGGAGTAGGGTTTGACCTAATTCTGTATGGTTGGTTTCCTTACAAGAAGAAGAGACACAGAGAGATGCACAGATGAAGAGGAAAGAAAGTTGAGTGAAGACAGAGGCAGAGATTGGAGTTATGATGCCACAAGTCAAGAAATGCCTAGGACCACCAGAAGGTAAAAGAAGCAAAGAAGGATTCTTCCCTATAGCCTTTGAAGGAAGCATGACCCTACAGACACCTTGATTTCAGACTTCTAACCTCCAAAACTCTGAGAGAATAAATTTCTGCTGTTTTAACCCACCTGTTTGTGGAAATTTGTTACTGCAACCCTGGGAAACTAACACAAACGTTATCCAATCAGAATTGATGACATCTATATGAGAAAAAAAACAAAAAACTTCACTTTTTTTTCATATAATAATTTCGGAAACACTGGTGGCGTAGTGGTTAAGTGCTACAGCAACTAACCAAAGGGTTGGCAGTTCAAATCCTCCAGGCACTCCTTGGAAACTCTATGGAGCAGTTCTACACTGCCCTATAGGGTCGCTATGAGTGGGAATCGACTCGACGGCACTGGGTTTGGTGGTTTTTTTGGTATATAATAATTTGAATTATAAACAATACCCTTTTTTATTCTGTTAGCCAATTGTTTCAAAATCCAGACTCCTTTGTATGTTGTACATTAGAAGTAAAAATCTTCATTCAGTGTTTAAAACAAAAAAAGTCCAAAGTATTCTATGTGAAGAATGTAACTCCTTTATAAAACAAATTTAAAAGAAACTTTTTCATTTATGCTATCGTGACCTCAAACTGTTGCTGACAAAACAGTCTAGAAAACAAACAAGTACTGTATATACAGTTATGCTTGTTCTTGTTACAAGCTGCTGTCAAGTTGGCGCCAACTCATGATAATCTTATGAATAACAGAATGAAAAGTTGCCCAGTACTATGCCATGTTTGTGATCCCTTGTATGTTTGGGATCATTGTTGCAGCTACTGCATAAATCCATCTCATTAAGGGTTTCCCTCCTTTTTTCTGACTCTCTACCAAACACAAAGTCTTTTTCTAGCTATTGGTCTTTCCTGATGACATATTTAAAGTAAATGACCCCAAGTCTCACAATCCTCCTCTCTAAGGAATATTCTGGTTACATTTCCTTTAAGACTGATTTGTTCATTCTTCTGGAAGCCCATGGTATATTCAACATTCTTCATCAACACCACAGTTCGAATGTATCGATTCTTCTGTCTTCTTCCTTCTCCAGCTTTCAAATGCATATGATGCAACTGAAAAGGCCATGACTTGGGCCAGGAGCGCCTTAGTCATCAAAGTGACATCTTTAATTTTTAACGCTTTAAAAAGATCTTTTGCGGCAGATTTGCCCAATGCAACACGTCATTTGATTTCCATAGTGCTTCAATGGACATTGATTGTTGATCCATGCAGAATGAAATCATTGACAAATTCTCCCCCCCACCACCACGTTTATCATGATTTTGGCGATTTACTTCCAAAGATCACAGCATTGAACACTATGGAGCGCAGTTTCACCCTGAAACATATGGGGTTGCCATGAGTTGGAATCAACTCAACAGCAAGTTATACTTACAGCTGAAGAAATTAAGTAGAAAACTGCAACTTAATTGGAAGGTGTAAAGTCCCTTCTTATTGGGGAAAAGAGACATGAAGATTTTATCTTCTTAGCAACTTTATTAAGAGATCTCAGGGTAGAGAAATGGAAACAACAAACTAAAACATTCTTTTTAATTAGTTCAAATGCCTAGGTAGGGAAAAATAGAAGACTTGCAACTGAGAGAGAAGATTTAATTAATAAATAAGGAATAAAAAGAAGTAAAACTGCTGCAAAACCAGGATGTTGAAGATTAGAATTTATCCAAAGATTTGGGCAACCTACCTTTTAATTCAAAGCCAGGACTCTGGCTGCGTTGATAAAGCAAAAAGTAAAAAATTGAGAAAGATAAAAATACACTTTAAGCTGCTTAAGAGAATGAATTTGTACTTCAAGAAAATTAGAAGTTCCATTTTAAATTTAAAATATATATTAACAGGCTAATTTGCAACAATTTTCTTTTAATAAAGGAAATTTTTGAAAGTATGTTCTTTTAATTTAATGGCAAAAATCCATTGTTTTAGGATAACAAAGCCAGTCTAAATCCATTTTTTAAAACTTGTTTTAAAATGTTGTTTTGAAAATTATCTATTTTGCTGGATAATTCTATTTGAAGTCAAAAGTTTGTTAAATTAAAAAACAAATATTCAATAGTAAATCAAGATGGGAAGATTAGAATTAAAGCAGGTAAATTCAAAGAGATTCCAACATCTGGAACCTTAAAGTTAAGCCTTAATATATAAAATAGCCAGATTATAGGAACAATGTATGAGAAGTATCCTATTAATATTACAGAACATAGTCTATTATTACTATTATTTGCTAGCACTTACTGAGTGTCCATTATATGTCAGGCACTCTGTTAGGCATAACCCTTACAATATCCACACATTTACTCGTTTTATCCAAATGGAACCTGAGGTTCAGCAATGTTAAATGCGTTTCCCAAAGTCCTCAGCTATGAAGTGGCAGAAATGGGATTTTACCCAGATATGACTCTCTCTCAAGTCTAGGATTCTCTTTCCACTGTATAACACAGAAAACATATAAAAATTTCTGAGATTTCACTGTTCTTGAGTAGGCATTTCAAGTCATCAAAAGGAGTCTAAAAGCACAATTATACCACTATGGCACAAAGAGAAACTCAAATCTAGACATCTTGCCTCAAAATCTCATTTTCCTTCTATATATTATGGTCTACAAGCAACTGATACCTATGTGGCCTGGTCACTATACTAACTTAGCACAAAATCTCTTATGTCCATCTGAGTTAGGCCAGATTATGCTAAAGGAGAGATAGAGGTTAAGAGATAAAACGGAGTGCATTTCATGGTTTATGAAATGATGACACCCAGGTGGTAGGATTGAAACATAAGTGGTATAAATTAAGGACAATGGAAAAGAAAAGCTGATGCTTCTGTTGAATTCATGTCTTATGTTCTTTGTTCCTGGTCAAAATAATTGTTGTTAGGTGCCATCAAGTCAGTTCTGACTCATAGCAACCCTATGCACAACAGAACGAAACACTGCCCGGTTCTGCACCATCCTTACAATCGTTGTTATGCTTGAGCTCATTGTTGTGGCCACTGTGTCAATCCACCTCGTTGAGGGTTTTCCTCTTTTCCACTGACCCTGTACTCTGCCAAGCATGATGTCCTTCTCCAGGGACTGATCCCTCCTGACAACATGTCCAAAGTATGTAAGATGCAGTTTCGCCATCCTTGCCTCTAAGGAGCATTCTGGTTGCACTTCTTCCAAGACAGATTTGTTCATTCTTTTGGCAGTCCATGGTATATTCAATATTCTTCACCAACACCACAATTCAAAGGCGTCAACTCTTCTTCGGTCTTCCTTATTCATTGTCCAGCTTTCACATGCATGTGATGCGATTGAAAATACCAAGGCTTGGGTCAGGCACACCTTAGTCTTCAGGGTGACATCTTTGCTCTTCAACACTTTGAAGAGGTCCTTTGCAGCAGATTTTCCCAATGCAATGCGTCTTTTGATTTCTTGACTGCTGCTTCCATGGCTGTTGACTGTGGATTCAAGTAAAGTGAAATCCTTTGCAACTTCAATCTTTTCTCCATTTATCACGATGTTGCTCATTGGTCCAGTTGTGAGGATTTTTGTTTTCTTTATGTTGAGGTGTAATCCATACTGAAGGCTGTGGTTTTGATCTTCATTAGTAAGTGCTTCAAGTCCTCTTCACTTTCAGCAAGCAAGGTTGTGTCATCTGCATAACGCAGGTTGTTCCTCCAATCCTGATGCCCTGTTCTTCTTCATATAGTCCAGCTTCTCAGATTATTTGCTCAGCATACAGATTAAATAGGTAAGTGAAAGAATACAACCCTGATGCACACCTTTCCTGACTTTAAACCAATTGAAACAGTAGAAAACAATTCTCTGGAATCTCAAATTATATTTACACACTTGCCTCATTTATTTATACATAGATTCTTTCAAACAAACCCCTTAAGACTGTGACAAAACTCACCCATAAATCTATTAATTTAATCCAAGCTTCACATTTTACAAATAAGAAACTGAGGCTCAGATAGACTTAGAATCTTGTCCCAGTCTGCAAAGCTAGCAATGTCAGAGTTAGGAATAGAAACTAGATCTTCAAACTCTTGGTAAAGTTCTTAGGATATTGAGTATATCACACAATGAACAAGTAAGTGAGTCACAGAAAGCTGATTATAATACAGGTCAAGGTTAAAAACAATGGGTAGATGGCCAGTTTTACTACCTAGGCTTCTGCTACAGGACAAAGAATGACACTGAAGGATGAATTGTACTGATCTCCCAGTTCATTACTGTGCTGAAACAGCATGAGAGAAATGTCAAACCTACCTAGAGAATGCTTCATGACTCCAACTCAACTGTCAGATTACTTCGACACTCAACAAGTATTTATGGAGAGGCAGTAGACTCAGCCTGTAGTTGAATGCCAGGCCCACTACTTCCTAAATATGTAATGTGGGCAAGTTACTTAGCCCCTCTGCCTCAGTTTCCTCTTCTGTAAAACAGGAATAATAATAGTAACTTTCTTATAAAATTGTTGTGAGAATAAATGAATTAATACCTATAAAGTCCTTAAAGCCACATCTGAAATGTTGTAAGCACTTCATAAGTGTTAGTCATGATTATTCTTGTTTGATACTTGTATCGGGCATTTATCTGAGCACTAGGAATACAGAAATAAGCAAGACGAACTCACTGTCCTCAGGAAGTTTTCATTTTAATGTAAGAAAGAGAAGATGGATAGATAGACAGACAGACAGATGGGTGGGTGGCCAGGCAGTCAGACAGTATAATGACAGGTAGGGATAAATGCTGTACAAAAGAGTAAAGCAGGGTATGTAACTGAGGAGGCTATGTGTAGCAGATGTTGCTGGTGCCTCACTCAGATGCCTCTCTACCAGAGCATGTACTCACCCTTAGCTGCTGTGAAGGCTGCCTGCTAAGGGCTCTTGGCTGCTCCCGTTTTGGAAAATTGCCCTAAACTGAACGGGAGCTACCCCACCTGGTAGATTGTTTCCCAACAGTGGTAGTGTTCTTGCCTTCCATGTAAGAGACCTGGGTCCAATTCCCAGCCAACGTACCTCATGCACAGTCAACCACCCATCTGTCAGCGGAGGCCTGTGTGTTGCTATGATGCTGAACAGATTTCAGCAGAGCTCCCAGACTAAGATGGACTAGGAAGAAAGCCTGGTGATCTATTTCTGAAACCAGCCAATGAAAACTCTATGAATCGTAATCTGCAACAGATCCGACTTGCAACAAATCATGGGGATGGTGCAGAACCAGGAAGCATTTTGTTCCATTGTGCACGGGTTCATCTTGGGTCAGGGGCGACCCAATTGCAGCTAAAAACAACAATAATTAGGACACACACAAAATAATCCAGACTATTATACAGCACATCAGCAAATGAGCTGTGATCCAAGCAAAGGGATTACGGATTGGTTCTCTCCAAACTATTTCATGTGAATTCTCAATACGGACTCCACCAGTGATTGTTAAATTCCATGATAAATATCTCATTGTATTCATGACACAATGAAAGCCATGAGAATAATTGGGCTTCCTTGTAAGCACAACTCAGATGCTGGGTAAGGGGATGCAGGGTAACCAGAGCCCAGATGAGTGAGCTGATGGCACTTTAGAGGGAACAGAGGTGTACTCATGCAGCAGCACAAGCCTAGAGCTTACCTTTGAGATCAAACAACAGCAGGCAGCTGACAACAGCAAGCAGGTGACACCAGCAGATGACACCTGCAGGCAGCTTGCAGAAGCAGGCTATCTCGCCTCGACCTTCACAGGAGCCTGGCTGCCCTTCCTTTTTGCTGCATGAATAAATTCATTTCATTTCCCACTTATTCTCTCATATCTACTTAGCATTAGGAAGACAAATATTTCCACTTGAGGCCATACAAGATTTGGACACAGAGTTGCTAACAAAAAAACATTAGGATAAAGTATTTATCAGGTATAATCTGATAAGTACTAATTCTGAATTATCAGATACATTTTATTAGTACTTTAAAAGTTGGCTCACACACACATGCACATGCACACATGTATAACAGTGTATAACGCAACACAAAATCCCATGTTTCAAATGAGGCATACATCCCTAAACTACATAGTCTAATGGAGCTTCCTTCCAGGAATCTGCACACAAAATACTAATGCTGTAATCAGAGGTTAGAGCATTATAAAAAACAAAAAGCATTAAGGATGATAAGCTCAGTACTAACAAACTTTGCATGTATATATAAAATAAAGTGTATTTCAAAGTTATGTACCAAAACAAATCAAGTAGGACATCTGAAGTCAGACAAAATAGGTAAAGCCTTAAGTCTTCTTAGTTTTCTGAGATAAACTCCTATTTTATTAATGCCTAATAATATCTTCTGAAAAAAGAACAATTAAAAATAAATGAATTTTTCATTTATTTAAATTTTTTCTCAAAAGGTAGTCATTGATGTTAGAAGTTCTATATAACACAGACCTCCAGTTAATAAAAGTCATCTTTTATCAATATGCTCATATTTCCCAATTCTTTCATTTCATGACTAGACTAAATATAGCATATTCATCTATAAATGGAGCTACTCAAGGCAGAAAGTGATATGTATAGACCAGTACAGTTAATACCAGGCAAGGCCATTCAGCTGGTGTCCTGAAGGATAATTGACATGGTGGTATCATAAGAAGTGATTGGAGAGGGCAGGTTGGGGAGGAATGAGAAGAGGAAACTATCTTATTCTCCAGTTAGTCAGTAATTTTACAATTACTGTGTAACTCTTTGGAGCTTAGAGGTTTTCTTTTCATGGTTTCTGGAGAGATCATTCATAATGGCTAGAAGTATGCAAGGTCCCAAGACAATCAGTCTCTGCTTGTGTGTTGCTATGATGCTGAACAGGTTTCAGCAGAGCTTCCAGACTAAGAAAGAAAGAAAGGAAGAAAGGCCTGGCAATCTAATTCCAAAAATCAACCACTTAAAAGCCTTATGATTATGCTAAGTGAAATAAGTCAGTCACAAAAGGACAAATATTGTATGATCTAATTATACGAAATATCTAGAATAGGCAAGTATATAGAGACCAAAAAAATTTATTAGTTGTTTCCAGGGGAAAATGGAAGGCAAAGAGAAAGGAAGGCACAATGCTTAGCAAAATCAAGTTTCTGTTAAGGGTGATAGAAAAATTCAGGAACGGTTTATGGTAACGGTTCAACAACATGATGAACATAATTAATCCCACTGAATTGTACATGTGAAAACTGTAGAAAGGCACTTACCTATATACTTACCGTGATAATTAAAAAAAAAATACCCACCCCCCCAAAAAAAAAATTCCTATGGACACAAGGGTCCAATCAGTAACTGATCATGGGGATGGTGTAGTGTTAGGAAAAGTTTTGTTACTATGTGCATGGGGTCATCGTGAGTCAGGGACCAATTCAACAACAGCTAACAACAACAACTACCACCCTGAAGACAGTCAATGATTTCCTGACATAGCATACAAATGGCCACTCTCCTTGCCTCAAGGTAGGACTAAGTCTATGCTGTGCTTTCTGTTGTAGAGTTCCTCTGAAACCAGGCTGTAGCAAGAACCCCAGCTGATCCCACAAACTGCTTAGCTTTTTCCCCCTGCCATATAATATTTTTCACATTCCCCTTCTCCTGAGAGTATTTCCTCCATAAATGACTTTCACAAGAACCTCTACTGCCGACTCTGCTTCTAATATAACTGACCTAAAACACTATTTTTAAAAAGGGGGTCAGGGAGGTCTCCTTGAAGAGTTGCTATTTGACCAGGACTTGAAGAAGAGAGTTTTGCAAAGACCTGGAAAAAGAGTGTTAGCCAAAAAGAATGGCCTCAGTCTGGAGACAATTTACCATTTTTAAAGAATAAAAAGGACATGGTGAGCCATGAAAAGTTTTTATAGGTTTCATTCAAAAGGTAGTGGGAACCGACTGGTCTGACCAGGGATACAGTAGATGGTTCCAGATAGAATGGGAGAAAAAGGTAGAACAAAATTCAAATTTCTTAAAAAGGCCAGACTTAGTGGACCAACACTTAGTGGCTAGAAGAACCCCGGGACTATCGCCCTAACATATCCTTTGAACTTGAAATTGAAGTTACTCCTGGAGGTCACCTTTCAGCCAAATAATAGATTGGCTTATAAAATAAACAATGGCACCTATGTTTAAGGTGCTCCTTGAAACAATCCACTATGTGAGACCAAATAGCCAACATTTACACAAAAGCGAAGATGAGAAGGCAAGGAGGTGAAGGGGAGCTTGATCAATGGAAACAGAACAAACAGAATGGAAATGATGAGAATGCTGACATGTTGTGAAGATGGTAACCAATCACAGAACAATCTGTGTAAGAATTGTTAAATGGGAACCCAATTTGCCATGTAAACTTTCACCTAAAATACAATAAAGTTTTTTTTTTTTTTAATAAAAGGAAAAATTTCTAACATCAGCAATGAGCATTCTGAGAAGGAAATAAAGGAAGCAATTCCATTTACAATATCATCTAAAAGAATAAAATACTGAGGAATAAATTTAGCCAGGAAGGTGAAAGATTTATACACAGAAAACTATAAAATGTTACTAAAAGAAATTAAGGAAAGCCTAAATAATGGAGGGCAAAAAAAGAAAATAATGCTATGCATCAACATATCAACTTTGCTACGCTATGATTCTCAGGGGTTTGACAAATACTATGCAATCATCTTCCTTTTTGTGATCTAATGTGAGCAGCCAATCAGTTGAAAGGGGAGTTTCCTTGGGGGTGTGGTCTGTCTCCAGTACATAAATAGATGTTCTGGCAAAGCTTGCACTCTTTTGATCCTGCACTCGTCTCATCACTTGACCTCTGCTTCTTGAGAGGTGAGAAGCCTTCAGTCTACCACCTGACCCATGGGTTTGGGACTTGCCAGCCCCCACAATTGTGTGAGCCATTTCCTCACAATTGCATGAGCCATTTCCTTGAAGTAAATTTCCTTCTCTACATGTATTTATACACATTTCACTGGCTTTGCTTCTGTAGATAACTCAGACTGAGGCAGAAAGACATTCCATGTTCATGACTTAATATTGTTAAGATTTCCATACTACTCAAAGCAATTTATAGATTCAATCCAATTCCTATGAAAATTCCAAAAGCCTTCTTTGCAGAAATGGAAAAGCCAATCCTCGAATTTATATGAAATGACAAGAGGCCCTGAATAGTCAAAAAGCAACCCTGAAAAAGAAGAACAGAGCAGGAGGACTCACACTTTCCGATTTCAAAACATACTAAAAAGCTACAATATTCAAAACAGGCTAGCAATGGTATAATGATGGAAATATAGAACAACAGAATTGAATTGAGAATCCAGAAATAAACCAACACATTTATGGTCAACAAGGGTGCTAAATTCATTCAATGAGAAAAGGATATCTCTTTAATAAATGGTGCTGGGACAACTGGATTTCCACATGCAAAAGAATGATGCTTAATATGTATGTCACACGATATACGAAAGTTAATTCAAAATGGATAGGAGACCTAAATGTGAGATTTAAAACAGTAAAACTCTTAGATGAAAACATAGGGGTAATTTTTCAGGAGCTAGTTTTAGAAAACGGATCCTAGGATACAACACCAAAAGCACAAGCAGCAAAAGACAGAATAGATGAATTGGACTACATTAAAATCAAAAACTTTTTTGCATAAAAGTACATTATCCACAAAGTGAATAGACAATGTACAGATTGGAAAAAAATAATTAGAAACCATATATCTGATAAGGGTTTAATATACAGAATATATAAGGAACTCTTACAACTCAACACAAAAAGACAAATGCCTAACAGATACATGAGGAAATGCTCACGATCGTTACCCACTAGAGAAATGCAAATCAAAACTACAATGAAATACTATCTCACCTCAACAAAGCTAGCACTAATCCAAAAAACACAAAATACTAAATGTTGGAGAGGTTGTGGAGAGACTGAAACACTTATACACTGCTGGTGGGAATGTAAAATGGCAAAACCACTTTGGAAAACGATTTGGCACTTCCTTAGAAATAGAAGTACCATACGATCCAGCAATTCCACTCCTTGGAATATATCCTAGAGAAATTAGAGCTGTCACACAAATAGATACATGCACACCCATGTTCATTTCAGCACTGTTCACAATAGCAAAAAGGTGGAAACAACCTAGGTGCCCACTGACAGACAAATGGATAAAAAACTTATGGTACATTCACACAATGGAATACTATGCAATGATAAAGAACAATGAAGAATCTGTGAAACATTTCACAACATGGATGAATCTGGAAAGAATTATGCTGAGTGAAATTAGTCGGTCGCAAAATGACAAGTATTGTGTGAGACCACTATTAAAAGAACTCAAGAATAGATTTAAACACAGAAGAAAAGATTATTTGATGATTATGGGGGGAAGTGAAGGGGGATAGGGAAATTCACTAACTAACTAGATAGTAGACAAGAATTATTTTAGGTGAAGGGAAGGTCAACACACAATACAGGGGAAGTCAGCACAACTAGACTAAACCAAAACTGAGAAGTTTCCTGAATACAACCAAACACTTCAAGGGACAGAGTAGCAGGGACTGGGGTCTGATCCCCATGGTTTCAGGGGATATCTAGGTCAATTGTCATAACAAAGTTTATTAAGAAAATGTTCTGCATCCCATTTTGGTGAGTGGCATATGGGGTCTTAGAGGCTTGCAACAGCCATCTGAGATATATCAATTGGTCCTAACCCACCTGGAGCAAAGGAGAATGAAGAACACCAAAGACACAATGAAAATATTAGCCCAAGAGACAAAAGTGCCACATAAACCAGAGACTCCATCAGTCTGAGACCAGAAGAACTAGATGGTGCCTGGCTACCACCAATGACCGCCCTGACAAGGAACAAAACAGAGAGTTCCCTCATGGAGCAGAAGAACTCAAATTCACATGGTGCAGAACTCAAATTCACAAAAAAAGATCAGACTTAATGATCTGACTGAGACTAGAGGAACCCTCGAAGCCATGCCCCCCAGACTCCCTGTTAGCACAGAACTAAAACCATTCCCAAAGACCACTCTTCAAACAAAGATTAGACTGGACTATAAACCATAAAATAATACTCATGAAGAGTATACTTCTTAATTCAAGCAGACACATGAGTCCAAATGGGTGGCTCCTGTCTGGAGGCAAGATGAAAAAACAGAAAGGGACAGGAACTAGTTGGATGGACACAGGAAACCCAGAGTGGAAAGGGGGAGTGTGCTGTCACATTATAGGGATTGCAACTAGTGTCACATAACAGTATGTGTATAGATTTTTGTATGAGAAATTAACTTCAGCTGTAAACTTTCACCTAAAGCACTATATACATATATATAAAGATAAACAGCTTAATCAAAAAATGGGCAAAGGACTTGAACAGACATTTCACCAAAGAAGTTATAAAAATGGCCAACAAGCACATGAAAAGATGCTCAGAGTCATTAGTCACAGGGAGATGCAAATTAAAATGAAATACAATCTCACCCCTACTAGAAAGGTTATATCAATATAAGTATGCATAAATATGTACAAGAAGGCATATATGAATAACTAGACATATGTATATACATGTTTATGTGTGCTGCATATATTTTCAAGTATAAAATAAAGCACATAGGGGGCACAGTTATGGATACTTCCTACCTAGGTTTATACTCAAATGACACCTCACGGGATTGGTCTACTGGGTTTGAGGGCTTAGGACCCTAGTCTTGTGGGACAACTCAGTCAATTGGCATAATATAGTTCATAAAGACAATGTTCTACATCCTAGTTTGGTGAGTAGCATCTGGGCTTTAAAAGCTTGTGAGATGCCATCTAAGATACAACTATTGGCCTCTACCAATTTGGAGCTAAAGAGAAAGAAGGAAACCAAAGACTCAAAGAAGAAACTAATCTACAGGAGCAATAGTCTACATGAACAATGGCATCACCTACCTCGAGACCAGAATAACTAGATGGTGCCCAGGTACCACTACCGACCATTCTGACCAGTTACTCAGTAGATGATACTGGACAGAATGGGAGAAAAATGTAGAACAAAACTCAAATTCCTAAAAAAAAAGGCCAGACTTACTGGACTAGTAGAGATTAGAAGAACCCCCAAGGCTATCACTC
Organism: Loxodonta africana; assembly: GCF_030014295.1. NCBI lineage: Eukaryota > Metazoa > Chordata > Mammalia > Proboscidea > Elephantidae > Loxodonta > Loxodonta africana. Next base: position 167,083,507 of record NC_087345.1, on the reverse strand, counting down.
TGAGATACTCTTTAAACTTGGAACTCAAACCACTCCCAGAGGTCATCTTTCAGCCAAATGACAGATTCACTCATAAAATAAATAATATCACCACCAGTAAGCACTGTGCGCCTGAAAATAATCATTTGGATGAAACCAAATGGTTAACATTTACCCTAGACCAAAGATGAGAAGGCAAGAGAGGACAGGGAATTAATGGAAACAGAGCAACCAAAATGGAAATAACAAGAATGCTGATATATTGTGAAGAATGTAACCAATGTCACTGAACAATATGTATAGAAATTGTTAAATGAAAACCTAATTTCCTGTGCAAACTTTCACCAAAAAAAAAAAAAAAAGAAGAGCGAAATTAAAAAAAAAGAAAATTTAAATAAATGTTGGTGAAAATGTGAAGAAATTAGAATCCTAGTGCATTGCTGGTAGAAATGTAAAACAGTGTAGCAGCTGTGGAAAATGGTTTGATGGTCCCTCAAAGAGTCAAACATAGAACTGTCATATGATCTAGAAATTCTACTTCTACCTAGGTTTATACCCAAATGACTAGAAAGCAGGGGCACAAAGAGACACTTGGACACCAATGCTCATTGCAGCATTATCCACACGAGCCAAAAGGTGGAAACAACCCAACAGTTCATCAACAGATAAATGGAAAAACAAAATATGGTATATCCATACAATGGAATATTATTCAGCTATAAAAAGAAATGAAGTACTGAAACATGCTACAACATGGATGAACCCTGAAAACATTATGCTGAGTGAAAAAAGGCACTAAAGGACAAATCTTGTATGATCCCACTTATATGAAATATCTATAACAAGCAAATACCCAGAGATAAAAATCTATTAATGGTTATCAGGGGCTAGGAGGAGGGATCAATAGGGAGTTACCGCTTAAGGGGTACTGAGTTTCTGTGAAGGGTGAACAAAAATATGTGGAGATGGATAGAGATGATGGTTACTCAACATGATGAATGCAATTAGTGCCACTGAATTGTACACTTAATAATGGTGGAAATGCCAAATGTTATGTTAGATATATTTTAGAATGATGAAAAAAAAAAAGACATGATGGTTTAAACTACAGACTAGACAGTAAAAGTAATGAGAAGTACTTGGATGCAGAATATATTTTGAAGAAAAGAGTGCCCAATAATAGATTTATAGTGGTTTTTTTCAGAAACAGGATTAAGGATGACTTTAAGGATTTTGGCTACCTGCCGGTGAGATGGGGAAATAATTACATGGGGAAGACTAAGGAAAGGAGCAGGTTGAGAAAAGGATGGGTAAAGAAAATATTCAAAGGAAATGAATTCAAAGCAGTCAATTTCTATGCCCTCTTCTTCAGTATTAAGTCAGTGTAGATTAGAACATTATCAGTTGTTAATAATGCTTTTTTACTTTTAGGTTTTATGTACTTTATAGTTCTAGATATTTCCCTGACAAGCTAGACATCCTGACCAAAGATTTGACATCATGTGACTCATAGATATGACCAATATCTTACTCCAGTGTGAGCTTATGTTTTAAGAAGGCAAAGAGAATTTCAATGCCTGTGGAGAATTTGCTTCCATTTTCTTAGTAAGGAGACAAAAAAGGAAGTTTTCAGCAATATTAGTACACCTGCTTGAGCAGTTCTCTTTTACTGCACAGATCACCTCCCCTTTACCTGATAGAAGGAATTACATCCAAATCATAAAGCCTAGCTTTTCTTTCCATATTCCTCTCATTACCTGTGTTTTCACCTGTCATGGAGCACTTTCTCAATTTATTGCAAAGATAAAGCAGTGGTAGCCTTATTTCCAAAAAGTACAAAATGATTCACCATCATCAAAGCCAGCCCAGTGAGTCACAAGCCTGACTCAGAAAGCTCAGTAAGATGTCTCTATGAACTGAAATTATCTTTCCGAGCAAACTAAGTTGATTTAAAAAGGGATTTCCACCCCTTCTTTTTTTTTAATTATAAGAGAGTATTCAAATGAAGACATGATTTTAATATTGATTAAAAATCTGTTAAATCATAGTGACTTATGGAGTTTATCCCACTATCCTCCTTCTAAAGATGTTTTGTTTGCTTAATCTTAGTCAGTAGTCCTTTTCTTGTTCCAAGTAACTGGAATCTCATTCATCTTCTATTGCTGATTGATTATATAATAGAAATATAAATGTCATTGATGAAACAATTACAGAAGAAAAGGAAATTTATTCATAAACAAACTTACATCACTTAAAGATTCAGTTATCAGTTTAAGAACTGTATTAAAATCCCTAAATCAAAGTCCAAGAGAGAGGATGATCCATAGGATCAAGTGTATAACTTATTACGAAGAAAAAATACCTGCATCTACCTTTCTAGCAGTCTCTTTCTCCAGCCCTAAACACCTAGAAAAGTATAGTGCCTGCAAGAACCTTGTCTGAGATTTGATCAATATTCTCGCAAATTAGCTTCAAAAGAAAACAACACCAATAAATAACAATATGATTGCCACTTTTTGAGAGCCTAATATTTGCTAGCCATTGTGTTGAGTACACAATATTTTATTGAATCTTTCAAATAAAGATCAACCTTATTGTGAAGGTTATCCCCCTTTACTTAAAACATACTTAGTCAGAAGTACCACACCTACTACATGTTATAACAGCAGTCATGTTATAACACAGGTTATTCTTCAGAAGGATGCAATCAGAGGATAAATAATGAAAATTATAACAGCAGTCATGTTATAACACAGGTTATTCTTCAGAAGGATGCAATCAGAGGATAAATAATGAAAATTCCTCTGTTCTCTGCTGGAAAAAAAGGAATTCTAAATTCATGAGGCACCAGTGATACTCGTATGGCAGGTATTTTTTTACAGTTAATTCACAAGGAAAATACTGTAAAATCTCAAAGGATTGTTTAGAAATCAATGAAATATTTCCTTGGCCAGGAACAGTAGAAAAAAAATTTTTTTTTATACTAATAGCAAAACATACCTTTTGTTTACTTCCTTTGTAACTGATCAAATTTCTCACTTATTTCCCAGTGAGAAAAATTACATTCAACTCACAATGACTGATTTCTCCTTCCATCATATTTTATAACTTTTACTTTATCATCATCCATCATTATTTGCTTTCTTAATGAACCACATAATTCTGGACAAATAAGTTTCCTTTGTAAAAACTAATGTAGTCATTCTTGGAGAAAATTAATCAGTCTAAACAGAAAATACTGAATTTTGTCCAAGAAATGTGCACACGTGCACATGTACACAACACATACACAGAAGCAACTCTTGTGTTTGTAAAATTTGGCTCAAATTTGTGTGATTTAGGTTAATATCTTTAAGTTTTATTCTTTTCTTTATTGGCCTCAAATTTTCTGCTCTTTTGACAAGTCATTATACTAACCTTAGCTATATCTATTTCTCACTCCCAAACTCTTTATTCCCTCATTCAATTACATAAGGCTAATGATCTGGTGATAAAAGGGGGCTGATGGAAGGTTGCATGGAAAAGCATAACTCTAAGGTCAATGAAATGCTTTAAATTGTCTGCTCATCATGAGAAAATTTATCCAAAAGAAAAGGAAAAAATTTCCATTAAAAGTAAGCCTGAAAGATTATTTTTAAGACAAAAGGACAAACATCTCATTCCAAAGAGACTTTATAAACTCTAAAGTAAGCTCAATTATTAATTTAAATGTTTCCTTAAAATGTATTATGGTATGCTAACTCTGGTTCTATCACATTAACAACACTAAATATATATAAAAATGTATGTCATAAAAAACAGCCCTTTGAGCAATCCCATTCCTAGCCATATACCCAAAAGAATTAAAAGCAGGAATGTAAACAGAAGCCTGTGTGCCGATGTTCACTGCAGCATTAACCACAGAGTAAAAAATGGAAACAACCTAAATGTCCAGCAACAGAGGAATGAACACACATATAATGTAATATCACTCAGCCATAAAGAGAAATGAAGTTCTGCTACCTGTTACAGCATGAATGAATCTTGAAAACATTATGCTGAGCGAAATAAGTCCGTCACAAAAGGACAAGTATTGTACGATATCAATTATATAAAATGTCTAGAATATGCAAGTTTATAGATCCCAAAGTTTACTAGCGGTTATTAGTGATGCGTGGAAGACAGGGCAGAAAGGAAGACACAATGCTTAGGGGACACAGAGCTTCTGTTAAGGGCAGTGGAAAAATTCAGTAGTAGTTCATTGTAATGGTTGAACAACATGATGAGGGTAATTAGTGTCACTGGACTGTACATGTCAAGCCTGTAGAAATGACAAATGTTCTTTTATCTATATACCAAAAACAAACCCACTTCTGTCAAGTCAAAAAAGGACACTGTCCCTGTCCTGGAGAGAAAAAAAAAAACATCCCCATAATTCAAGGGTCTATTTGATACGAGAGTGATATTGAAGCCACTGTATCCTCTGTATGATGGCAAACAAATTTCTCTATGGTCTCAGGAATAAGAATATTTGTCAATTCTCCTAATCGATCAGTATATTTTAATCTTTTTTAAACACTATAAATCAAGAATTGATTGCATTTCCCTCTTTGTGTGCCTACTCAAAGATAAATCTATGGCCTACATTTAGAATCTAATAGCATATGCTTTGTATATTACCTCACACATCTCTTATTTTTCCTACCTTTCTTCTAGATTCTTTCTTGCCTGTTGTGGGGGCGGGGACTTTAGGTGAAAGTTTACACAGCAAATAGTTTCCCATGCAATAATTTATACACAAAGTGTTCCATAACATTGGTTGCAATCCCCACAATGTGTCAGCACTTTCCCCATTTCTACCCTGAGTTCCTGGTTTCCATTTGCCCAGTTTTCCTGCCCTTTCCCACCTTCTCATCTTTGCTTTTGCACAAATGTTGCCCTTTTTGGTCTCATTTGTTGATTGTTCTAAGCAACACTTTCCTCAAGGGGGTTACTGTTTATTTTTTAGACCTGTCTGTTACTTGGCTGAAAGGTAATCTCCTGGAGTGGTATCTGATTCAAGGTAGAAGGGTGACTAAGGGCCATAGTCTCAGGGGTTCCTGCAGTCTCTATCAGACCAGTAAGTCTGGTCTTTTTCTATTAATTTGGATTTTGTTCTACATTTTTCTCCCACTCTGTCTGGGACCCTCTATTGTGATCCTAGTCAGAGTGGTCCTTAGTGGTAGCTGGGCACCATCTAGTTCTGGTCTCAGGCTAGTGGAAGCTACAGTGCATGAGGGCCATTAGTCCTTTGGACTGTTTCCTTGAGTTTCTAGCTTTCTTCACTCTCTTTGCTTGGACAGGAAGAGACCAATAGTTATATCTTAGATGGCTGCTCCTGAGCCTTTAAGACCCTAGAAGCTACTCACAAAAGTAGGATGCAGAACACTGACTTTAAGAGCTATGTTACACCAATTGACCTAGATATCCCCCGAGACTATGGTCCACAGCCCTCAAGCTCAGTAACTCAGTCCCATGAAGTGTTTGGTTATGTCTAAGAAGTTTCCTGACTGTGCTCCCTGTGTGCTCCATTGTATATGCAACTATACATGCAACACATATGAATATGTATGTAGAAATATATACAATTTAGTCTATATATGCACATGGGTGTACTCTCATACTCCCTTCCATATCCAGCATACATATCTGCCTATGTATCCTCTAGTACTGTTTGTTATTACTGTTGTTGCAGGCTTGTATATGTTGTAGCATATAGCATAGTTACTTTTACTCTTGTTTACCTCTCAGTGTCTTTCTTTGTCTTGGTCATGTTGTGCTGACTTCCCCATATTGTGTACTGCCTTTCCACTCTCCAAAATTAACATGTGTCTAATATCTAGTTGGTGGTTTTCCCTCCCTCCCCCTCCCATAACTGGTAACCATCAAAGAATGTAACTTTCTGTGTGTAAACATTTTTTTAACTTTTTATAATGGAGGTCTCATACAATATTTGTCCTTCTGTGATTGACTTGTTTCACTCAGCAAAATGTCCTCCAGATTCATCCATGTCGTGAGGTGTTTCACGGATTCATCATTATTTTTATTGTTGCATAGTATTCCATTGTGTGTATGTACCACAGTTTGTTTATCCATTCATTCACTGATGAGTATTTAGGTTGTTCACATCTTTTTGCTATTGTGAATAATGCTGCAATTAACATCAGTGTGTATATGTCTATTCTTGTAACAGCTCTTATATTGTAGGATAAATACCTAGGAGTGGGATTGCTGGATCATATGGTATTTCTACTTCTACCTTTTTAAGGAAGCGCCATGCTGCCTTCCATAGTGATTGTACAATTTTACATTCCCAACAGCATTGTATAAAGAATTCCAATCTCCCTATAAGCTCCCCGGCATTTGTTGTTTTCTGATTTTTGGATCAGTGCCATTCTTGCCAGGGTGACATGGTATCTCAATGTAGTTTTGATTTGCATCTCTCTAAAAAAAAAAAAAAAATTTTTTTTTTTAGTGTCTAATGATCACATGCGTATCTTCATGTTTGTTAGCCAGATGAATGTCTTCTTTGGTTAAGTGTCTGTTCATGTCTATTGCCCATTTTTTAATTCGATTGTCTTTTTGTTGCTGAGTTGCTAAAGTTTTCTATAAATTTTAGAGATTAGACCCTTGTTGGATATGTCATATCCAAAAATTATTTCCCAGCTTTTTACTCTTTTGGAGAAGACATTTGATGAGCATAAGTGTTTAATTTTTAGGAGGCCCCAATTATCTAGTTTATCAGCTGCTATTTTTGCATTTTTAGTTATGTTTGGTATTCTATTTATGCTGTGTATTTGGGACCCTAGTGTTGTCCTTATTTTTTATTCCATGATCTTTACAGTTTTAGATTTTACATTTATGTCTTTGACCCATTTTGAGTTACTTTTTGTGTAGTGTGTGAGGTATGGATCCTGTTTCATTTTTCTGAAGATTGATATCCAGTTTTGCCAGCACCAATTGTTAAAGAGGCTTCCTCTTTTCCATTTAATGAACTTTGACCCTTTGTTGAAGACAGCTGTCCAGAGGTGGATGGATTTACTCCTGGGTTCTCAATTCTGTTCCAGCGGTCTATGCATCTGTCCTTGTACCAATATGAGGTTGTTCTGACTCTGCTGTATAGTAAGTTCTGAAATCAGGGAGTGTGGGACATCCTACTTTGGTCTTCTTCAATAATGCTTTATTTATCTGGTACCTCTTTCCATATAGATTTGGTGATTAGTTTTTCCATCTCATTAAAGAATATTGTTGGAATTTGGAATGGGACTGCATTGTATATGTAGGTCACATTGGTCACACTGGGTAGTACTGACATTTTCACAACGTTAAGTCTTCCTGTCCATGAGCATGGTATGTTTTACCATTTATATTGGTCTCTTTTAGTTTCTTGCAGTAGTGTTTTGTACTTTTCTTTGCATAAGTCTTTTATGTTCCCAGCTAAATTTATTCCTACACATTTTATCTTTTGGGGGCTATTATAAATGGTATTGTTTTCCTTTTCAAAGTTCTCTTTGTTGACAGAGAAATTCAACTGATTTTTGTATGTTAATCTTGTACCCTGCCACTTTGCTGAATCCTTTTATTCATTTCAATGGTTTTCTTGTGAAATCTCTGGGATTTTCTATGTATAGGATCATGTCCTCTGCAAAAAGGGATAGTTTTACTTCTTCCTTACCAATTTGAATGCACTTTATTTCCCTTTCTTGCCTTGCTGCTCTAGCTAGGATTTCCAGGACAATACTGAATAAAAGTGGTGATAAAGGGGATCCTTGTCTGGTTCCAGTTCTCATTGGGGAATACTTTCAGTCTCTTTCCACTGAGAATAATGTTGGCTGTTGGTTTTCTATATATGCACTTAATTATGTTGAGGAATTTCCATTCTGTTCTTATTTTGCTGAGAATTTTTATCAGGAATGGGTGTTGGACAGTATCAAAGGCTTTTTTTTTTTTTTGCACTGATTTAGATGATCATCTGATTCTTTTTGTTTTATTTATGTGGTGGATTATATTGATCAATTCTCTAATGTCAAATCATCCTTGCATCTCTGGTATGAATAACACTTGGTCATGATATATTTATTATTTTTCTTTATATGTTGTTGAATTCTATTGGCTAGAATTTTGTTGAGAAATTTTGTGTCTAAATTCACGAGGTATATTGGTCTATAATTTTCTTTTTCAGTGATATCTTTGTCTGGCTTTGATATCAGGGTTATACTGCCTCTAATCTTTATTATTTCCATTCTACTAGTGGTTGTGAGCTTCTTTTGTTGTTCTTTTTCTATTTGAGTTGTGCAGTTAAGATATTGATTTTGATCCTTTTTTTTTTTTTGGTGTGTGTATATTTATTGCTATAAATAGACCTCTGGGCTCTGCTTTTTTGTGTCCCAAAGGTTTTTGGTGTGTTGTGTTTTCATTTTCATTTGATTCTAAGATTTTGGGGGGGATAAGAGAGCTTTCCCATTTGATTCTAGAAATTTTTTAAATTAATTTTTAATTTCTTCTATTACCCAGTGGTTTTAAACAAGGTGCTATTCAGTTTCCACCTATTTGATTTATTTCCTTGTTCTTCCTCTTGTGGATTTCTAATTTTATAGCATTGTGATCAGAGAAGATGCTTTGTATTATTTCAATATTTTTTTAATTTATCAAGCCTTGCTTTGTGGCCTAAAATATGGTCTATTCTGGAGAATGATCCATGTGCATTGGAGAAAAATGTCTACTGTGCTACTTTGGGTAGACTGTTCTGTATATGTCTATGAGGTCAAGTTGTTTGGTTATGCTGTTTAGGTCTTCTGTATCTCTGTTAAGTTTCTTTCTAGTTGTTTTGTCCTTCATTGAAACGGGAATGTTCAAAAGAAGGAAACAACCTAGATGCCCATCAATGGACGAATGGATAAACAAACTATGGTATATTCACACTAGACAATGATAAAGAACAAAAATGAATCCATGAAACATCTCCTAACATGGATGAATCTGGAAAGCATTATGCTGAGTGAAATGAGTTAGTCACAAAAAGACAAATACTGTATGAGACCACTATTATAAGAACTCAAGAAAAGGTTTAAACACAGAAGAAAACATTCTTTGATGGTTACGATAGTGGCAGGGAGGAAGAGGGGAATTCACTAACTAGATAGTAAACAAGAATCATCTTAGGTGAAGAGAAGGACAACACACAATAGAGGGGAAGTCAGCACAACTGGACTAAACCAAAAGTTAAGAAGTTTCCTGAACACAATCAAACACTTTGAGGTACAGTGTAGCAGGGGCTGGGGTCTGGGGATCATGGCTTCAGGGGAGATCTAGGTCTATTGGCATAATAAAGTTTATTAAGAAAATGTTCTGCATCCCACTTTGGTGAGTCGTGCCTGGGGTCTTAAAAGCTAGCAAGCGGCCATCTAAGATGCATCAACTGGTTCCAACTGACCTGGAGCAAAGGAGAATGAAGAACACTGAAGACACAAGGAAAATATTAGCCCAAGAGACAAAAGGGGCCACATAAACCAGAGACTCCATCATCTAGAGACCAGGAGAACTAGATGGTGCCCCGCTACCACTAATGACTGCCCTGACAGGGAACCCAACAGTCCCTGACAGAGCAGGAGAAAAGTGGGGTGCAAAACTCAAATTCTAGTAAAAAGACCAGACTTAATGGTCTGACTGAAACTGGAGGAACCCCAGAAGATATGGCCCCTGCACTCTCTGTTAACCCAGAACTAAAACCATTCCCAAAGCCAACTCTTCAGACAAAGAATAGACTGGACTATAAGACGTAAAATGATACTTGTGTAGACACTGCTTCTTATTTCAAGTAGATACACAAGAATAAGTGGGAAGCTCCTGTTTGGAGGTGAGATGAGAAGGCAGAAAGGGATAGGTGCTGGCTAAATGGACACAGAAAATCCGGGGTGGAAAGGCGGAATGTGCCACATTATAGGGCACATTATAGGGATAGGAACTAGGGTCATGTAAGAATTGTGTATATAAGTTTTTATATAACTAATTTGAGCTGTAAACTCTCACCTAAAGCACAATTAAAAAAAAAAAAAAAAAGAAAGTGGTGTGTTAAAGTCTCCTATTATCATGTTTTGTTGGCTATGCAAAGGCATTCGACAGTGTAGATCATAAAAAATTAAGGATAGCGTTGCAAAGAATGGGAATGCAAGAACGCTAATTGTGCTCATGAGGAACCTGTACATAGATCAAGAGGCAGTCAGGTGGATATTGTGCAGTTTAGTCACAAAAGGAGTGTGTTAGGGTTGTATCCTTTCACAATACTTATTCAATGTGTATGTTTAGCAAATAATCCCAGAAGCTGGACTATATGAAGGATGGGGCATCAGAATTGGAGGAAGACTCATTAACAACCTGCGTTATGCAGATGACACAACCTTGCTTGCTGAAAATGAAGAAGACTTGAAGCATTTACTGATGAAAATTAGACCACAGCCTTCAGTATGGATTACATCTCAGCATAAAGAAAACAAACCTTCTCACAAACGAACCAATAAGCAACATCATGATAAATGGAGAAAAGACTGAAGTTGTCAGGATTTCATTTTACTTGGATCCACAATCAACGCCCATGGAAGCAGCAGTCAAGAAATTAAACGATGCATTGGATTGGGCAAATCTGCTATAAGAGTCCTCTTTAAAGCATGAAAAAACAAAGATATCATCTTGAAGACTAAAGTGTGTCTGACCCAACCCAGGATGGTTTCAATTGCCTCATAGGCTATATGAAAGCTGGACAATGAATAAGGAAGACCAAAGAAGAATTGATGCCTCTGAATTATGGTGTTGGCTAAGAATATTGAATATACCATGGACTGTCTTGGAAGAAATACAGCCAGAATGCTCCTTAGAAGCAAGGATGGCGAGACTACATCTCACATACTTTGGACATGTTATCAGGAAGAATAAGACCCTGGAGAATGACATCATGCTTAGTAGAGTCAGTGAAAAAGAGGAAGACCTTCAACTAGATGGATTGTCACAGTGGCTGAAACAATGTGTTCAAGCTTAACAAGGATTGTGAGCATGGCACACGACTGGGCAGCATTTCGTTCTGTTTCACACAGGGCAGCTATGAGTCAGAACCAACTCAATGGCATCTAACAACAACAACAACTATTACTGTGGAATTTTCGATTTCTCTTTTCAATACTGTTAGCATTTATGTATTTTGGAGCTCTGTTGTAGGGTACATAAATATTTATTATGGTTTTGTCCTCTTGGTGGATTGACTCTTTAATCATTATGCAGTGCCCTTCCTTGTCTCTTATGTTATTTTTGCCTTAATGTCTATTTCATCAGAGATTTATATTGCCACTCCTGCTATTTTTTTAGTCACTGTTTGCTTAATATATTCTTTCTATCCTTTGATTTTTAGCTTATTTTTATTTTTGTGTCTAAGGTCTTTCGTAGACAAAATATTGATGGGTCATTTTTTCTTAATCCATTCTTCCTCACTCTGTCTCTCAACTGGCGCATTTAAACCATTTACATTCAGTGTAATTATTGACAGGTTTTTTATGAATTTACTGCTGTCATTTTGTTACGCCTTTTTTTTTTGAAAGTGCTGATACTTCTTTGCTCCGTATACTTTTTTGTACTGAGTTCTTTTTGTTTATGGTTTTCTTTTCATTTCCTTCATTGCTGTTGATATTGTGTTTACTGAGTCTTTAGAGTTTTCTTCTTTTTTATTTTGGTGAGTAGGTTTATTAGTTTTGTTTGTGGTTACCTTGAAATTTACCTTTATCTTCTTAAGTTTAAAATAGTCTGTTACATCCAGATATCACCTTGAATTCCTCTCCATATGGAAGTTCTGTAGGTACACCATTTTTCCTCCTTTTTATTTTGAAATTGTCACTGTTTATAGGTTGGAGCCTCTGGTTCCCTGTTTTCAGTGTTGTAGCATTATTTTGTTTCTGAGAATTCTTTATCTGGGTTGGTATCTGGGTGATACTGTCATGTGTCTTAATCTTGGTTTGTTATCCTATGCTGTTGGTTATTTCTGAAAAACCCTCTTTAATATTTCTTGCAAGGTTGGTCTGGTTTTTACATATTCTCTTAATTTCTGTTTATCTGGAATGTCCCAGTTTCGCTATCATATTTGATTCTTAGTTGGCAAGTTTTTTCTTTCAGGGCTTTATATATGTCATCCTTTGCCTTCTTGCCAGCATGCTTTCTGCCAAGAAATCAGGGCTTAGTCTTATTGGTTCCCTTTTGTAAGTGAGAGTTTGTTTTTCTCAAGCTGGTCTCAGGATTCTTTCTTTGTCTTTGCTTTTGGAAGATTTGATTATGATATGTCTTGGTGACTTCCTTTTGGGATATATCTTATACGTGATTCATTGAGCTTCTTGGATATCGTCTTACCTTTCATGATATTAGAGAAGTTTCCTGCTGGCAGATCTTCAAATATCCTCTCTATGGATTTTTTTTTTTTTTTTTTGGTTTCTTTGTTTTTCTTTATGTATAATCTCCTTCTGTTCTGGAATTCTGATCACATGTAAATTATTCCTCTTGATAGTATCCCATATAACTCTTAGGCTTTCTTTGTTTTTCTTCATTCTTTTTTCTTACTGTTCTTCAAACAAATTAGTGTCAAGGGATTTGTCCTCTATTTCATTTATTCTGTCTTTCATTGATTCAATTCTCCTGTGTCCTCCCATTGAGTTATCTATTTCTGAAATTTTATAGTTAATCTGGATTTCTAGTTGCTGTATTTGTATGGTTCTAATTGTCTATATATTTTGTCATTTTGCTCTTGTATTGTTTTCCTGAATTCTTCTAGAGTTGCGTCTGTATTTCCCTTGATCTCTTTCTTGATCCCTTGGAGGATCCTATATATAAGTCCTTTAAATTCTTTATCAGGTAGTTACATTACCATTCCTTCCTCAGGAACTTTTTCTGGCCCTTATTTTGGTCACCTGCTTGAGGCACCTTGTCCTGTTTCTTTATGTGATTTGACATTACCTTTTGTCTCCAAGGCATTAAGGTGTTATAGTTATTGACTGTGTGTTTGTTTGCTATGTACTAATTTTTGGTTTTTCTTTGTTCTGATATATCCAGGTGGGTAGGGCAGGTGTGCCATGCTGGTTGCTAGTCTAGCAGCACTGGAGCACTTACCACCTGGCTCCAGCTGGGTGGGGCAGCAGCTGGCTGGATGGGCTTGGATCTCTGTTCACCGGTTGTGCAGGAAAGCTGAAGATGAGTTTGGTAGGCATTGGCCACTGTCTGTCATTGGTTCACTGGTGCGAGACTATGCATGGCACTCACTGAGTGGGTGGGGTGGTAGATGTGCTGGTTGTGGCAGGGGAGCGGGGGTGTGGGAGCACACTCTCCTCCATTTGCCTTGGGCAGGCATGCTCGCTGGAGCAGTGCCACACCTCTTGGAGGGACAAGTTGGTAGGTGATGAATGTGGCCTGCAGTCAAGGTCACCAAAGCAGTCCCATGCTGCTCAGAGAAGCAGGGCAGTGGGCAGAGTGAAGGGTAAGTCACGTGAGGTTGCTGGATTGGTTCTGCATTGCTCAGAGAGGTGGATCAGCAGGCAGGGATCAGAGTCAGGCAGACAGGATCACTGGAGTGATCCTGTGCCACTCGGAGGGGCAGAGCAGAGTGCTGGGGACATGGTCAGGCAGGCGGGGTTGCTGGATTAGTCCCAGCTGCTTGGAGGGGTGAAGCAGTGGGAAACAGTCATGGTAGGGTGGGCAAATCATCAGAGCAGTTCCATGCCACTTGAAGGGGTGGGGCAGTGGGCAGGATGGGTGGGGTCATCGGAGCAGCTCCATACTACTCTGAGGGGTAGTGAAGTGGGTGAGGGGTGTGTTGATTGGCCACAAGCACTGCAGCCACTGTTGCTTGGCAGGTGAGCAAGGGGATGATAGCAAATGCGGCTCAGTGGAGGGGAACAAGGGGGTCTCAAACTACATCCCCAGCAGTAGGGACTGCAGGTTTAGGAGGTTTCTGCCTCTAATCACCAGGAGGGTGGGGTAGGAGGAGCATGCTCCTCAGGTCTCCAGGTGAGGGTGCCTGGATCACTCCCTATTGGTTGTAGTCAGTAATCAGGACCTGGCCCCAATGAAATGCAAAAGAGAGGAGCTGCCTGTGGTTCCATCAGGTGAGAGATCTTCAGCTAACACTCTGCAGACCTATCACTCTGTATGTGATACTCACCCCGATGGTCAAGGATCACTGCTGATGAGCTGCTGTGTCTCTAGGTCCCAGCTCTCTCCTTGCTCCATGGATGCCAGGATCCCCATAGTTCTCTCGCTCCTTTCTGCATCCTTCCTCCCTATGTCTGGTTCATATCCTGCTCATTCCACTTCATTTTGGGTATGTTAACACAGTTTTTCTGTCTCCTCTTGGGAACTCCATGAAGTTGCCTTTCTGTGCTCTTCACCTGGAATTGCTGTTGGCTGTGTCTTGGCTGTGCCGAGTTGGCTGGTGAGACCTCTCTGCACCATATCTCTCCAAGATCACTCTTTCTGATCACTTTCTTTTTCCATTCGGTGTTCAATCTAATCATCTATCCTTCGTTTGATATTCAGGGTTCCAGGATTGTCATCCGTATCTGTTTCACTTGGTTTCTTGAGTCTTTGCTGTAGAGGAACAGCAAGGTGAGTCTGACTGAGGCACTATCTTTGCTCCTCCAAAAAGAAAAAAAAAAAAACTTGTCTATTGGATTTTATTTGAAGTTACCTTGTTCTACTGTACATATCTTTGTAAGGTGATTTAAACTTATCTTTTTAATCACATGGGAAGAGGTGGCAATTCAAACACAAAAATTATAATTTAGAGATGTAGATTATGACTGCAGTGATGTTAAAAATATGGCTACATGCAGAAGGCAATGTGCAAATATTAAGATAATTGCATGATGGTGTTAGTATTATAAACTTTTTACTGTTTTCTAGTTTTCTAGTTATGATATATTCTTTTCATTAATTTTTAAAAAATATTTTGGTTAAATTTTATTACATTAGAATTTTATTTCTAATGTGCAGTGCTTTGGGGCCCCTTGTACAACCAAAGAAATATAATACATTTGGTTCAGTCAGGATTTTATTTAAGAATGTCAAAAGGCAACTTTATTTGCATAATGTATATAGTCATCTAGAAGAATTAAAACAAAAAAAAATTATGCTAATTGAGTTCAAAGTAGAATACATAGTAATACAGATAAATCCAAGAAAATACTACACGAAGTCCTTTGTCTGATACATATGAACACCTACTTGCTATAAAATAACTTACCATTTAATTGTCTATCATAGTTCTATACTAACAAAGGTCTATATTTCTGATTATTATTTTATCTGAGTATTAATCTATTTCTTCCTTGGAATCTTTCTACTGCCCTTGCCTTTCCCTTTGAAATTATTTTCTTTTTATTTTCACTAACAAATTATTTTAAGGTTTTAGTATAATATCAACTGTCCTCTTTTGCTTTTAAGTTTTATCAATGGATTCTGTGGACTCTTAGTGCATCTTTAAACATTTTATTGTATATATCATTAATTGCCTTGCCTTGCATTTTTCTTCTTGAATTCTAACCTCTGAAGGCAAAATTTGCTTAGAGTACTCCTAACGAAGTAATACAAGAGGATAGTAGTAACAGGAATTCCATCATGTGAAAAAATCAGAGATACAGTTTATGTAATTCTTCTCAAAAAGCCAATGTTATTTAAATAGGACGTTAAGTCAAAAAGTATTGCTACTAGGGCTACAGTTCATACATGCATGGGTTTATTCCAAACAAGTCTCTGCTATCAGTGGATGGCTGCAGACAAGTTCTCTCAGTAATACACTTTTCTTAGTCTTGTTAGGGTACCTTAAAAAAAAGGATATTTTTTGTGCCATGGAGAAAAACAATTTTGAGATCAGAGCTAATATCAAAAAATTAAAAAAAAAAAAACTCAAGTGGACATCTTCCCAAATCATTGATGCTTTGCAACAGGTTTATGGGAATGCTTCTCCACATAAAACAAAAGTTTTTAGATGGACCAAACGTATTAAATAAGGTTGGGAAGACCTCAAAGATGAGCCAAGTGAGGGAAGACCACTCAGGAGGTTATGGTGACTGTTTTCTGGGATTCCAAAGGAGTAATCTTGGTATATTTTCTTAAAGAACAAAGGACTATCATGGGGGCTTATTATGAAAGTGTTTTAAGAAAACTGAAAGCTGCATTGATGAGAAAAAGTCCAGGAAAGTTGCACCAAGGAATTTTTTTTCCATCACGACAATGCACCTGCTCACTCTTCAAGGTTAGCAAGGGCTGTCCTACAAGAAATTCATTAGGAAACCTTACCCCATCCACCCTACAGCCCTGATCTTGCCCCTTCAGACTTCTTTTTGTCCCTAAAACCCAAAGAATATTCTAAAGGAACATGACTTGAGTCCCTCGAGGATGCCAAACTGCCATTTTGACATGGTGTAAATCAAAGAGCACAGAATTTTTCGGGGAAGTGTTAGAAAGATGGAAACACTGCCTTCAGAAGTGTATAGACCTAGATGGAAGATTTGTTGAGAAGCAATAGCTTCACATTTTGATATTTTTGTTTAATAAAGTTTTCTATGATTTTGTAGCAATACTTTTTGACTTACCCTTGTATTTTAACATACTGAATAAAAAGAATCATATTGAATTTGGGTACATTTTTCTATCGCTTGCTCTTTCTGCATTGTATGGGATTTAACTATGATGCTAGGCAATTGTACATTCAATTATTTAACCCTGACATTCTAAGCAATGTTACTTTGTGTTTTTTATGTGTTTGTGACCTCATAGGGTCACCAACTGTGTGATTTTATTGTCAAGGTAATTAATGAAAATGTCAGTTAACATGACCCATGATAATAGAGATTTACAGGATCCAACTCTTACAATTAATTACACTCTTGATTTGTCATTCTATCTCCACATATTCATGAAATTAAAACTAACATTTCTCCAATGTTTATTATGTAGAACCATAATACAACGGTTTTCAAAATTCAAGTAACATTTTTCATAGCCTTTTGATACATTACTTCTTATGATGAATGGCAACCCCTCACATTTGTAAACCTTGAATAGTTCTTGATGCACATTTAAAAGAATTTTAAATGCCTTTCCCTTTGTCTGGAATGCTTCTTGGGTAAACTTTTATTCACATTTAAATCCACCCCTTGTGCCTATTCTAACTCTCTGAATCTGATTCTCCTACATTAAATAGATAGGGAGAGAATAGATACAGAGAGGGAGATAGAAACTTTTATCTATTTCAACTCATTAGGAAGTAGCAACCATGTCCTATTCAACTTTGTGTACCCAGTGCCCAAAACTGTGTCTGGTACATAAAAGATGATCAATAAATATCTATGGGTGGATGATCTAATTTGATCCTCAGACATCATGAAATACAGGTGAGAAAACTGAGGTTCAAAAATATTAAAATATTTGTCAAAGGCCAAATTGCTAGTAAGTCACAGAATATGACTAATAATTCCAAATTTTCTGACTCTTACTTCACTATACTGTGTTATGTAATCATCGTAGAAAAGCTAAGAAAAGACAGAAAGAACATAACATGCAAACTCTGCACTTAATGGGTATAACAATTTCCACAAACATTGTATCAAATAGAAGAGTCAGGAATAAAGCTAAGATACTGAATGAACTACATATTTAAGATTCAGGTACTCAGAAGACTAACAAGGGAGTTTAAGATTATTGAAAAGCCTGAGTGATTAGATACCCTAGTGGCATAGTGGTTAAGTGCTACAACTGCTAACCAGAAGGTAGGCAGTTCGAATCCACCAGGTGCTCCTCGGAAACCCTATGGGACAGTTCTAATATCTCTTGTAGGGCTGCTATGAGTCAGAATTGACCAAAGCAGCAATGGGCTTGGTTTGGTTTTGAGTAAAACAAAAGGCTTCTACAGTAAAATGTACTAGTTCACAAACATCTTGAGGGAAAGAGCCTTTTGATAGAAAATGCCAAGCTATGAGTATTTACGTTTTCCCTGACTGAGCTAAGATGGATATTTTAACTTGGGATGTGTTCTGTTCCGGATATATATAAGTAGATGTGATATAATTAAATGACAATGTGAAAATCACCCTCATCTCCATTACTTGAGCTGAACCTATAAATAAGCCCTGACCCAAATAGAAAAAGTTAAAAATAAATCTCCAGACCCAGAAAGTCTAGAAAAGTTAAGTTTCTTTATTTGATTACATTTCCTCCCAGTAACATAAGTTAAAGGAAAATCAAGTGATTACATTCCTTCCCAGTAAAATAAATTGAAGGAAAATCAAATAGGCCAATTATAATTGAGTACCAGGAACACTAGAACTGTATTTCCATCTATAATCAAATGCTATATTAAATAAAAATGGGATGAGAAAGATGAGACCTTGTTTCTACGTTAAATCAACCACAACTATGTGTTTAGCCCTGGATAAATCATTTAACTCATCTTTTTAATGTGTATCATTTGTAAAATAAAAGAGTGGGACCAGATGCTCTTAGAATCCTAAGTCTTCCTGTTTTATCATCTTTTTATAGTTTTGCTTGTTTGTTTTTGGAGAGGCAATAAAGTTTAGTGATTGCAAACATTTGGGTTCAAAACCTAAATCTACTATTTAGTATCTGTGTTAACTTGAGCAAGTGACTTAACCTCTCTGTGCCTCAGTTTCTTTATCAGTAAAATGAAAATAATAATAATATATTTATCTTATAGAGTTGTGGTGAGAATTAAATTAGCTAATACATGAAGCATGTTTATAAAAGGGCTTGGGTACTTAGTACGCACTATATATGTTTTTAAAAAATATATATATGTTTTAGCTATTATTATTTCACCACTCCAACTTTCATCATGGTGGAAAGGTGGCTATAGCAATTTAAAAAAAATTATGTTGCAATGCAAGTTGTTCCTGAGCTAATCCAAACCCAAGGCCTTGTTAATTTGTGAATATATTCCATGCATATAACTTTCACATTTGCATATTATCCCATTAAAACATAATAGATAGGAACTGCCAGCTTCTACCTGAAATGAAGAAAGTTGGAAAGACCATTGCTCTCACCCTTACTATAATAATGATAGCCAAAATATTCTGGGCATTCTTCAAACTGCAAAGCGAGACAGTATGTGAGCACTTGCTTACCTGGAACAGACATTGTCAGGCACCAGTAAGAATAATTCAACTAAAAATTTTAACAAATTGATAAAAGTTGAGTGTGGTCTAGTAAAAGAATATAAAATATTTAGGTGCTACATATATAAGGGGAATTCATACCACTTGCAAGTTCTTCTCCACAGTCCTGGCCTGCTTCCCACAAAAAAAGATTGATGAAATCCCAGAACAAGCATCTTTCATGGTGCAGGTATAAGAAAAAGTAACAACAGTTATTTCAAGAAGTACATTAAACCCTTTCCAGATCTATCTCTCCTTTTTCCATTTCAAAACAAAAGCCCTACCGTACTGGCAGAAGGGCAACAAAGAAGCTCACCCTTAGGGCACGAGTGAAAACCCACTGAAGCTAAGGGAAGGAAAACTGGTGAAAACCCCTCTATATCTAGCAGAGGAGCAGGAATACATGCCAGTTCCAGAGATGCAACTGAGCATGGAGTAGGAGCACTGAGAAAACCATACCCTGGACACCCAAAGGCACACTGCCTGCCTAAAACAAAAGCTTAACCTGAACTCTAATCAACCTCCCCTCTATTCTCCCCATGAAGATAATAAGCATCCAATAATAATGATATACTGCGTCAAAACTGGGCAATAATGTGGAAAGAAACTCCATGTAAGGCACAACACAAGGGGAAAATCTGAAGCTCATGGTACAGCAGACACTGAAGAAAAAAATCCTTGTGTTACCTAAACGCAGGTAACACCACTGAAATTTGATACATGTAGGGTCGCTATGAGTTGGAATTGACTCAATGGCAATGGGTTTATGGGAGTGCAATGAAGGTAATCACAACAACAACAAATCACAAACTCAGATAAACTTCTATGTAGATTGACTCAAAAACTACACTGAAGGCTAAGAGAAGGAAAGGCATGCCCATATCTGAGGTGGAGGGGAAGGTTGTGGATTTATTTATATCAGGCACTACTGTCCTACATCAGATGTCCAGATTTCAACAAAAGACTATGAAGCATACACACACTGTCAAGAGACAAAACAACTGAAAGCACCAGATTCAACTATAACACACATGTTGGAACTACTAGACAAGGAATTTAAAATATTAATATGGAGCCTGGTGGCACAGTGGTTAAAAAGAGCTTGGCTGCTAACCAAAAGGTTGGTGGTTTGAATCCACCAGCCCCTCCCTGGAAACCTTATAGGGCAGTTATATAAAAGGCAGTAATGGAAAAGATGGACAAAACATGCAAGAACAGATTGGTAATTTCAGCACAGAGATAAAAATTATAAGAAATAATCAAATGGAAGTATTATAATGAAAAACAGTGACAGAGACGAAGAACGCCTTCAGTAGGCTAATTGATAGACTTGATACAGTTTAAGAAAAAATCAGTAAACTTGCATAGGTGAACAGAAATTATCTAAACTAAAACAAGATAAAAGATTGGGGAAAAAATAAAATCAGAACAGAGTATCTAAGAGTTGTGGGAGAATAGCAAATGGTCTAACATACACGTAATTGGAATCCCAGAATAAGAAGAGGAAAAAAAAGAAGAGAGAGATGATAAATTGGAAGGAATATCTGAAGAAATAATGGCTTAGAATTTTCTGAGATTAATGTAACTCAGCAAACCACAAATCCAAATAGCTCAGATAACCCCAAGTAGTATATATACTGGAGTCCTGGTGGCACAGTGGTTAAGTGACAGGGCTGCTAACCAAAAGGTTGGCAGTTCATATCCATCAGTTACTCCTTAGAAACCCTATGGGGCAGTTCTACTCTGTCCTATTGGGTTGCTATGAATATCACAGAATTGACTCAATGGCAACAGGTTTGGGTTTTTTTGTTGTTGTTGTTTTTAGTATATACACTAAAACAAAACAAACAAAAAAACAAAGAAGCAAGCACAAACACACTCACACACACCTGGGTGTATAATATTTAATCTGTTGACAACAAAAATAAGGAAAAATATCTTAAAGGCTACCAGACAAAAAAGAAACTTACATAAACAGGAACGAAGATAAGAATTACACAGGATTTCTAATATGAACCAATGCAGATCAGAAGACAATGAAATGCCATCTTTAAAGTGTTAAAAGAAAGAAAAATCAACACAGAATTTCATATTCAGCAAAAATATCTTTCAAAAATGAGAAACAAATACAGATTTTTCTCAGACAAATAACAGAATCCATTGCCATCATATCTACACTAAAAGAAAGAGTTAAAAGAGTTCCTCAGCCAGAAGGAATATGATAAACCAAAAAAAAAAAAAAAAACCACCTGTAGCCGTAGAGTCAATTCTGACTCATAGCAACCCTATAGGACAGAGTAGAACTGCCCCACAGAGTTTCCAAGCAGCACCTGGCAGATCTGAACTGCCAACTTTTTGGTTAGCAGCCATAGTGTTTAACCATTATACCACCAGGGTTTCTGAAGGAATATGATACCAGACAGAAACATGGATCTATGCACACATTCAAGAGAAAGAGCATGGGATAGAGTACGAGTGCAAGCTGAAAACAGAATAAATAAAAAATACATAAAATTCATTTTTCTTATATTTAAATGCTCTAAAGATAACTCATAATCTAAAGGAAAAAAGGCTATCAATGTATTATGTGTTATAGTGTATAGAAAAATAGAATAGCACGACAGTACAAAGAATGAGAGGAAAGAATTGGCAATATACTTACGTATAACCCTTACACTCATTATCGTCATCATCATCCCCTTGCCGTCAAGTCAATTCCGATTCATAGCAACACTATAGGACAGAGTAGAAATGTCCCATAGAGTTTCCAAGGAGTGCCTGGTGGATTCGAACTACCAACCTTTTGGTTAGGAGACATAGCTTTTAACCACTATGCCACCACACTACATGTAAATAATATGTAATATTATTTTAAGGTATAAAAAGGCAGCTAGACTTAAAATAATATTATATATTTTTTACATGTAGTATAAGGATTACACATAAGTATATTCCCAATTCTTCCCTCTCATTCCTTGTGCTATTGTGCTATTCTACTTTTCTATATACTTTGGAAACCCTAACCCTGGTGGTATAGTGGTTAAGTGCTACGGAAGCTAACCAAAGGGTCAGCAGTTCAAATCCGCCAGTTCCTACTTGGAAACTCTATGGGGCAGTTCTACTCTGTCCTATAGGGTCGCTATGAGTCGGAATCGACTCGATGGCACTGGGTTTGGGTTTTTTTTGTTTGATGGAAACCCTGATGGCATAGTGGTTAAGTGCTATGGCCGCTAACCAAGAGGCCGGCAGTTCAAATCCACCAGGCGCTCCTTGGAAACTCTATCGGGTAGTTCTACTCTATCCTATAGGGTCACTATGAGTCAGTATCAACTTGACTGCAGTAGGTTTTGGTGGGGGATAACCACTCAAATATTTTAAAGAAAAGGGTACGAATAATAAGCCAATATTGGAAAATAAGATGAAATCATAAATAATTTTAAAAGAGAAGACAGAAAAAGAAGGAAAACAAATAGATAAAAATTAGAAAATGCATAACAACATGCTATATCTTAATCCAACCATATCACTAATACATTAAATGATCTAAACACACAAATTAAAAGACACAGATTGTCAGGTTGATTTTAAAAAAGAAGACCCAAAACCCATTTTAAATAAAAAAGTAAACATAAGTTAAAATTAAAGACATAGAAAAATATGTACCATTCATACATGAATCAAAAGAAAGCTGGACTATCTATAGTAATATCAGAAAAAGCAGATTTCAGAACAGAGAACAATACCAGGAATGAAAAAGGACATTACTCAAAGGGAAAGAAGTCATTCTTCAAAAAAGACTAATTTTCTAAATATGTATGCCACTAACAATAGCACTTCAAAATAAATGAAGCAAAAGCTGACTGAACAAAATGAGAAAGTCAGATCTACAATTATAATTGAGGACAACGCTCACTCTGTAATTGATAGAAGTACAGAGAAAATCGGAAAGGCCATAGAAGACCAGAACAACACTATCAGTTACCTTGACCCACTTGACATTTATAAAATACTTTACCCAACAATAGCAAAATATGCATTATCTCCAATGTACACAGAGCATCACAAGGATAGAGCATATTCTGTGCCAAAAATTTCCTTAAGAAATTTAAAAGAATAGATAGATATGTCATGAAAAACCATGTTCATAAAGGAATTTAGCAGAAAAGCCTACAAAACTTTGGAATTAGTACCTTGGGGTCAAACAGGAATTTTCAACGTAAATTGAAAAATGGTTGAACTAAATTAAAATGAAAGTATAGCATCGAAATTTACTGTGTTCAACCAAAGCAGTGCTTAAGGAAAATTAATAGTATTAAATGCTTATATTAGAAAAGAAAGGTCTCAATTTAGTAAATAAACTTCCAACCAAAGAAGAGCAAATTAAACCCAAAGCAAGGAGAAATAACAAAAATATGAGCAGAAATCAAGAAAATTGAAAAGACAAAAATAATACAGAAAATCAATGAAAGCTAAAATGGATTCTTTGAAAAGACTAACAAAATCGATCAGTTTTGAGTCAGTGACCAAAATAAAAACACATGAATTAGCAGTATCAGAAATAAAAGAGGAGACATTACTATAAATTCCTCAGATATTAAAAGGATAATAAAAGAATACTATGAATAAATATGCCCATAAATTTGAAAACTAAGTAAACGACCAATTCCTTAAAAGATATAAACTACTCAAGAAGAAACATACAATCTGAACAGTCCTATATCTATTTAAAAATTGAATTCATAGTTTAAAAATCTTAGAACAAAGAAAACTCTAGGTGTAGATGGTTTCACTGCTAAATTCCACCAAACATTTAAGGACTAAATAATAGCAACATACACAGTATCCTCCAGAAAAGAGAAGAGAATATTTCCCAAATGATTCCATGAGGTTAGCATTGCTCTGATGCCAAAACCAGACAAATACAAGAAAACTAGAGATGGATACCTTTCATGATTACAGAATCAAAAATTCTCAACAAAATATTAGAAAGCAAAACTGAACTAATATCTATATGTTCCATTGCCATCAAGTTGATTCCGACTCATAGTGACTCTATAGGAAGGGTAGAAATGCCCCATAGGGTTTCCAAGGCTGTAAATCTTGTGGAAGCAGACTGCCACATCTTTCTCCCTTAGAGCAGCTGGTGGGTTCAAATCACTGACCTTTCAGTTAGGAGCCAAGCGCTTAACCACTGCACCATCACTAAAGTTTTGTCTTTTGAAGAATATCATATAAATGAAATCCTATACTCAGTAGGATAAGCCCATTATGTATGGCTTCTTTCACTTATAATACATTTGATATACATCTCTGTTGTTGGTGTAACAATAATTTGTTTCTTTTTATTGCTAAGTACTATTCCATTGTATGATTGGTGATGATGATGACTGTGAGCACTCAGTTTGTATATTTTATCAATTATGCACAAAGTTGCTATAAATATTCATGTACAGGTTTTTGCATGAACTTAAGTTTTTATTTCTCTTGGGTAAATATCTAGGAGCAGGACTGGCATATGGTAAGTGCATGTTAAACTTTATAGGAAACCAACACACTGTTTTCCAAAGTGGCTTTACCATTTTGCATTGCCACTAGCAACATCTGATGTTTTCATATGTTTAACATTCTAACCAAACCAAAAAAACTAAACTTATTGCCATCAAGTCGATTTCGACTCATAGTGACCCTATAAGATAGAGTAGAACTGCCCCATAGGGTTTTCAAGGCTGCAAATCTTCAATGAAGCAGAGTGGCTGGTGGGTTTGAACCACCAACCTTTCTGTTAGCATCACCAGGGCTCCTTACATGCTAACCAGTACTTGCAATTTTCACTTTTTTTATAAATGTTAGATAACCTTATAGGTTATAGTTAAATGAACTTGTAGTTTTAATTTGCATTTTCTTAATGACCTAAAGATGTTGAACATCAGGGACATAAAAGATGCATACAAAAAAACTACAAAACACTACAGCAAGAAACCAAAAGAGACCTACATAAGTGGAAAAACATACCTTGCTCATGGATAGGAAGGCTCAACATTGTGAAAATGTCAATTCTACGCAAAGTGATCTATAGATACGATGTAGTTCCAAACCAAATTCCAACAGCATTCATTAACAAGATGGAGAAACAAATCACCAACTTTATATGGAAAGCGAAGAAGCACCAGATGAGTAAAGCATTATTGAAGAAGAAGAACAAAGTGGGAGGCCTCACACTACCTAATTTTAGAACCTATTATACAGCCATGGTAGTCTAAACAGCCTGGTACAACAACAGACACACAGACCAATAGAACAGAATTCAGGACCCAGACGTAAATTCATGGATCTATGAGCAGTTGATATTAGACAAAGGGCCACGTGCATTAAATGGGGAAAAGGCAGTTCCTTTAACAAATTGTGCTGGCATAACTAGATATTCATTTGTAAAAAAATGAAACAAGATCCACATCTCACACCATACACAAAAACTACCTCAAAATTAATCAAAGATTTAAAAATAAAATCTAAAATGATAAAGATCATGGAAGAAACAATAGGGACAACAATACAGTCCCTAATACATGGCATAAAGAGAATACAAACCATAACTAACAATGCACAAACACCAGAAGAGAAACTAGATAACTGGGAGCTCCTAAAAATTAAACACTTATGCTTGTCAAAAGACTTCATCAAAAGAATAAAAAGAGAACCTACAAATTTTGGTTACAACATAACAATGGTGCAACCTCTAAAATCTACGAGATACTGCAACACCTCAACAACAAAAAGACAAATAATCCAATTAAAAAATGAGCAAAGGATATGAACAGACACTTGAGCAAAGAAGACACTGAGGCAGTTAACAGACACATGAGAAAATGCTTGTGATCATTAGCCATTAAAGGAATGCAAATCAAAACTACATGGAGATACCATCTCACCCAGACAATACTGGCACTAATCCAAAAAATACAAAATAACAAATATTGGAGGGATTGTGGGGAGATTGGAACTCTTATGCACTGCTGGTGAGAATGTGAAATGGTATAACCACTTTGGAAAATAATATAGTGCTTCCTTAAAAAGCTAGAGATAGGAATACCATGCCATCCAGCAATCCCACTCCTAGGAATATACTTGAGAGAAATAAGAGCCATCACACAAATAGACATATGCATGCCTATGTTCATTGCAGCACTATTCACAATAGCAAAAAGATGGAAACAACCTAAATGCCCATCAACAGATGAATGGATAAGCACATTAGGGTACGTACACAAAATGGAACACTACGCAACAATAAAGAACAAAGATGAATCCATGAAATATCTCACAACATGGATGAACCTGGATGGCACAATGTTGAGTGAAATTAATCAGTCACAAAATAATAAATATTGTATGAGACCGCTATTCTAAGAACTCAAGAAAAGGTTTACACACAGAAAAAAACATTCTTTGATGGTTATGAGGGTGGGGAGGGAGAAGTAGGGGAAATCACGAAGTAGACAGTAGACAAGTGTCGGCTTCGGTCAAGGGAAGAGCAACAAACAATACAGGGGAGGTCAGCGCAACTGGACCAGAGCAAAAGCAAAGCAGTTTCCTAGATACATCCAAACACTGTGAGGGACTGAGTAGCTGGTGCTGGGGGCTGGAGATGATAGTCGTAGGAGACATCTAGGTCAATTCGCATAACATAGTTCAAAATGAAAATGTTCTACATTCCACTTTGGTGAGAAGTGTCTGGGGTCTTAAAAGCTTGTGAGTGGCCATCTAAGATACATCTATTGGTCCCATTGTGTTCAGAGCAAAGGAGAATGAAGAAAACCAAAGACACAAGGAAAACAGCAGCCCAAAGGACTAATGAACCACATGAACCAGAGACTCCACCAGCCTGAGAACAGAACTAGATGGTGTCCAGCTACCACCGAGGACGACAGGGTAGTGATAACTCTACCACCCTGATAGGGATCACAGTAGAAGGTCCTGGACAGAGCAGGAGAAAAATGTAGAATAGAATTCAAATTCACAAAAAAATACCAGACTTAGTGGTCTGACAGACTGGAAGAACCCCCAAGACTATGGTCCTCAGATGCTCTGAACTGAAAACATTCCCAAAGCCCACTTTTCAGACAAAGATTAGACAGGCCTACAAAACAAATAGTAACACATCTGAGGAAGGTGCTTCTTAGCTCAATCAAATATAGGAGACCAAATGGGCAACTCCTGTCCAAAAGCAAGATGAGAAGGCAGGAAGGGACAGGAACTGGACAAATGGACACAGGGAATCTGGGGTAGAAAGGGGAAGTGTGCTGTCACATTGTCGGGATTACAACCAATGTCACAAAACAATAAGTGTATAAATTTTTGAATGAGAAATTAAATTGAGCTGTACATTTTTACCTAAGGCACAATAAAATTAAATTAAAAAAATATTAAACATACAAATGTTGAATCAGTGGTTTTCAGGGGTTTGGGATGGTGGTGTAGTGGCAGACTACAAATGGGCAGCACAAGGAAATTATTTTGGGTGACTGACTTGTTCCGTAACTTGATTATAATGGTGGATACTCAACTATAAGTTTATGAAAATTCATAGATATGTATACCAAAAACAGTTTTTCTTTTACTATATGTAAATTTTTAATGAATTAAAATTTGGAAAAGAAAAAAATTAAACCATTCTTCTTTGTCAGATTACATTTATCTACAAAAGTATCGTTGTGATAGATCCAGGGCTTCCAACCAACTCAAACCAGTTCAGTCATGGCTGATGAAACAAAACCAGAACAGACCTGCATTTCTACAATTTGAGTGATCCAGAACGATAACCAGAATGAAAAAAATTATGGGTCCAAGTCCTGAAATGGGAGGCGAGGAAGAGCATCGTGACCCCTTTTAGGAGCCTGATGCATGAAATTGGACTACTGGCCAGACTGTGGGGAGCAACACACAGTCAAAGTGGCGAGGTCAGCTGCCATCTTTGAGGGGGCACCATTGTTTCTGACTCTGCTCAAAACGCGAAGGGCAAGAGATTTGGCTGGATGCAACACATACATTGTCTTTGTTTTCTAAGAGGGAGTCTAGGTTTCTGCCAGGATTTGACCCGTAATTTTTCCCATTCCAGTTATCGTTTTGGTCCACCCAAATTTTAAAAATTGGGGTCTGTTTCAGTTTCGCTTCCTTGGCCCTGGATGGATTTCTTCACATTACACATTTAGAGTGAGAAATGTCACTGAAAATGTGTCTATTAATTTAACTGTAGGTTTTACTGATCCTCTGTATTATTTATGTTCTATTTATTTCTGCTCTTCACTCTTTCAACTTTCTTTGGGTTTATTACACTCTTAACTAACTTCTTAACTAAAGCTTTCACCTCATTACTTTTCAGGCTTCCCTCCCCCTCTCCCCCAGGGTAAGCATTTAATGCTATGGAGTCATTTCCAAGTCTCCCATTAACTATATCCCAAAATTTTGATATGTACTATTTTTATCATTGTTTAGTTCTAAGTTATGTTTTGCTTTTTATTTCCAATTTTGAATTCTTCTTTGACCCGTGCTATTTAGAATTTATTTAACCTACTAGTGCTTTTCGGTTATTTGTTTGTTTGTTTGCTTGTTTTACTGATAGTTCATTTCACTGCATTTGGCAGAGCATGTAGTCAGTATGATACTAGTTCTTTAAAATTTGTTAAAATATGACTTATGACTCAATGATCAGTTGTTGTAAATATTTTCTCCATGATCAAGAAAAACAGGTAGTCTCTAATTATGATGTTGATGAAGAATACTAAATACATCATGGACTGCCAGAATCAACACATCTATCTTGGAAGAAGTGCAGCCAGGATGCTCCTTGGAGGCAAGGATAGTGAGACTTGGTCTCACATACTTTGAACATGTTATCAGGAGGAATCAGTCCCCTGGAGGAGGACATCATGATTGGTGAAGTAGATGGTCAGAGAAAAGGAGGAAGACCCTCAAGGAGATAGATTGACACAGTGGCTGCAACAGTGGGCTCAAAAATGGCAGTGACTGTGAGGATGGCATAGGACTGGGCAGTATTTCATTCTGTTGTACACAGGGTCGCTAGGAGTTGGAACCAACTCTACGGAACTATTTTGGAATGCAAAGTTCTAACAACAGCAACAATTTTGGAGTGCAAAGTTCTATGTACGTACACTAAGTCAGCATTCTTAACTGTGTGGTTAATATTCTATTTCCATATTAATTATCTGCGGTTATCTGCTGGGCCCATCGATTTCTGATATTTCTCACCCTTATGGTGGGTTTGTCATTTTCACCAAGCAGTTTTGCCCATTTTTGCATTACATAATTTAAAGCTATTTTATTAGGTGCATACAAGTTTAGAATTGTCATCTCTTCTTGGTGTATTAAACCTTTGTTTATTATGTAGCAACTCTCTTTATAACCAATAGTGCTTTTTGTCTTCAAGTCTATTTTGTCTGGTATTAAGGTAGCTATCTCAGCTTTCTTTTAATTAATATTTTCCTGGCATGTCTTTTTTCATCCTTACTCTTTCGAACTTGGTATCCTTGTGTTTTCTCTAAACAGCATATAGCTGGATCTTGTATTTATAATTTAGCCTGTCAGTCTCCATCTTTCAACAAGGGACTTCCGTTTACATTTATTACGATTACTGAACTCTGGACTTGTTCCTGCCTTCTTATGTTGTGCTTTTCATTTGACCTGATTTTTCTATGCTTCTTTGGACTTGCTACAGTACTGTCTGTTTTGTTTTGTTTTTCCTTATTCAGTTTTTCTCCTCTAATGCATAGATATTTCTTCTAGTTGTTACCTTTTAAATTTTGCCATGCATAAAAGTCAAAAATTAATCAAAATAGTACAGCCTAGTAATTTTTTTTTTTTTTTTAGTAATTAGAATCATGGACTCAAACCAGATCACCTGATTCAAATCCTGTCTCACTTCTGTAACTTCTGCTTATCTGTTTTCTCATCTGCATAATGGGGACTATAATATCATTAACCTTACAGAATTACTGTGGGTCTTAATATTGGATAATAAGCAGAAATCATGTAGCATTAGAACATGCCCGTTACATTATTACAAGCACTAGCAGTGTAATATTTTTACTGTTATCACTTATCCTTCTCCAGAACCATACAAACAGCTCAGAACTGATCAGCTCCCTCAGCTTGCATATTATTTTTGTCTCTTAATTATCTTTTAATTTTTTCTAACATCACAGATTATATATTACTAATGTTTTACTCATAAAGTTTGTATATAATTGCCTACATGTGTATTGTTCTCACCATTTCTTTTTTTTTAAAAAAAATCTCAAAATCAATTTCCTGGGATTATTTTCCTTTTTTATTAAGTACATCCTTTAGAAGTTTCTTTAGGGATGGTCTTCTAACGGAAGTTTTCTTAGCTTTTTATTTAGTTAAACCTTATTCTTGAAATGTAGATTTACTGGGCACTCACTTTTAGGGAGATGGTTCTTTTCTCTCAGGACCTGGAAGATAATAATTCACTGTCTTCTGGTGTCATTGTAACTGTCCAGGAGTCTACTATTAGCCTAATTATTATTTCTTTGTAGCTAGTTATTTTTCATCCAATACTCAATGCTTTTAATATTTTTGTTTTTATTATTCTAAAATTTTACTATGATGCGTCTCTGCAAGGGTTTCTTTTTATCATAAGGGAGTTACACTAGATTTTCCTGGATCAGAAGACATTTATCTTTCATTAGTTCTGGAAAATTCTAAGGCATTATTTCTTCAAATATTGCCTTTCATTATATGTATTTCTTAATCTACTAATCTGGGTAGCCGTATGTTAGAACTTCTTATTTAATTCTCTATTTGTCTTTAATTCTCGTATTTTCCACCTATTTCTCTGTTTTGCATTTTAGATAATTTCTACATATCAACCTTATAGTTCACTAATTGTCTTTTCATCTGAGTCTAATATATTTAATCAACCATTGAGTTTTAAATTCATATTATATTTTAAAATTGCTAGAGATTTGTTTCTCTTTAAATCTAGGTGCCATTTTTGATAGTCTTATTTCTTGCTCATTTTTTTTTCCTTTCCATCTTTCATATTTTATGCATTACCTTATTTTGCTAGTAATCCCAATACTTGAAGTATTTGGAAATCTAAACCTGTTGCTTGTCATTTTCATTAATTTTGCCTGTGGTTTCTTAATGTGTGTGTGTGTGTGTGTGTGTTTTATCAAGGACTATTTGGCTAACTTGGTCTTAGCTGTGATCAAGTTGGCCCCAACTCATGGCAAACCCATAAGCAATGGGATCAGGTGCTGTGATCCAGGGGGTTTTCATTGGCTCGTTTTTTGGAATTAGATCACCACAGCTTTCTCCCCACGCTCTCTCAGTTTGGGAGCTCTGCTGAAACCTGTTCAGCATCATAGCAACACGCAAGCCTCCACTGACAGATGGGTGGCGGCTGCACTTGAGCAGCATTGGCTGGGAATTGAACCCAGGCCTCTTGCTTGGAAAGGTGAGAATTCTATCACTGAACCACCACTGCCCCCTAGTCTGTGGGAACATTTGTATTTGCTTCTGCTAAGCATCACTGGGGGACCTCCAAACAAGGGTCACTTTAAATTAATGTCTTGGCTTGGGTTTCTCCTACTAAGCAGATAATTTAAATTCAAGTTCCAGATTCAGATGAGGGAAGGTCTGTAGCTGCAAATTCTCAAAAAAAGCTTTACTTTCCCCCATAAATCAGAGTCACTAAATTGTCAGACAGGCTGCTTTGTAGTTAAATTTGCCAGCCAAGTGGAGTTTTGTTTTTTTTTTTTTTTTTGGTATCAACAAACAGAAGTTTATTCTCTCATAGTCTAGTAGGCTAGAAGTCCAAATTCAGGACATAAGCTCTACGGGAAGGCTATTCTCTGTGTCGGCTCTGAAGGAAGGTCCTTTTCATCAATCTTCTCTTGGACTAGGAGCTTCTCTGTACAGGAACCTAAGGTCCAAAGGATGCACTCTGCTCCCGGTGCTGCTTTCTTGGTGGTATGAGATCCCCACTCTCTGCTTCCTACACTTTCCTTTTATCTCTTTTTTTTTTTTAATTTTTATTGAGCTTCTCAAGTGAACGTTTACAAATCAAGTCAGTCTGTCACATACAATTTTATATACACCTTACTCCATACTCCCACTTGCTCTCCCCCTAATGAGTCAGCCCTTCCAGTCTCTTCTTTCGTGACAATTTTGCCAGCTTCCAACTCTCTCTATCCTCCCATCCCCCCTCCAGACAGGAGATGCCAACACAGTCTCAAGTGTCCACCTGATACAAATAGCTCACTCTTGATCAGCATCTCTCTCCTACCCATTGTCCAGTCCTTTCCATGTCTGATGAGTTGTCTTCGGGAATGGTTCCTGTCCTGGGCCAACAGAAGGTTTGGGGACCATGACCGCCGGGATTCCTCTAGTCTCAGTCAGACCATTAAGTATGGTCTTTTTTGTGAGAATTTGGGGTCTGCATCCCACTGATCTCCTGCTCCCTCAGGGGTTCTCTGTTGTGCTCCCTGTCAGGGTAGTCATCGATTGTGGCCGGGCACCAGCTAGTTCTTCTGGTCTCAGGATGATGTAGGTCTCTGGTTCATGTGGCCCTTTCTGTCTCTTGGGCTCATAGTTATCGTGTGACCTTGGTGTTCTTC
The DNA here is from genome assembly GCF_030014295.1 of Loxodonta africana. NCBI lineage: Eukaryota > Metazoa > Chordata > Mammalia > Proboscidea > Elephantidae > Loxodonta > Loxodonta africana. Next base: position 167,050,656 of record NC_087345.1, on the reverse strand, counting down.
ATTCTCCTTTGATCCAGTTGGGTTGAGACCAATTGACGCAACTTAGATGGCCGCTTGTTAGCATTTAAGACCCCAGACACCACATTTCAAAGTGGGATGCAGAATGTCTTCATAATAGAATTATTTTGCCAGTTGACTTAGAAGTCCCCTTAAACCATGGTCCCCAAACCCCCGCCCTTGCTCCGCTGACCTTTGAAGCATTCAGTTTATCCCGGAAACTTCTTTGCTTTTGGTCCAGTCCAGTTGAGCTGGCCTTCCATGTATTGAGTATTGTCCTTCCCTTCACCTAAAGTAGTTCTTATCTACTAACTAATCAGTAAATAACCCTCTCCCACCCTCCCTCCCTCCCTCCCCGCCTCATAACCACAAAAGTATGTGTTCTTCTCAGTTTATACTATTTCTCAAGATCTTATAATAGTGGTCTTATGCAATATTTGTCCTTTTGCCTCTGACTAATTTCGCTCAGCATAATGCCTTCCAGGTTCCTCCATGTTAAGAAGTGTTTCACAGATTCGTCACTGTTCTTTATCGATGAGTAGTATTCCATTCTGTGAATATACCACAATTTATTTAACCATTCATCCATTGATGGACACCTTGGTTGCTTCCAGCTTTTTGCTATTGTAAACAGAGCTGCAATAAACATGGGTGTGCATATATCTGTTTGTGTGAAGGCTCTTATTTCTCTAGGGTATATTCCGGGGAGTGGGATTTCTGGGTTGTATGGTAGTTCTATTTCTAACTGTTTAAGATAACGCCAGATAGCTTTCCAAAGTGGTTGTACCATTTTACATTCCCACCAGCAGTGTATAAGAGTTCCAGTCTCTCCGCAGCCTCTCCAACATTTATTATTTTGTGTTTTTTGGATTAATGCCAGCCTCGTTGGAGTGAGATGGAATCTCATCGTAGTTTTAATTTGCATTTCTCTAATGGCTAATGATCGAGAGCATTTTTTCATGTATCTGTTAGCTGCCTGAATATCTTCTTTAGTGAAGTACGTGTTCATATCCTTTGCCCACTTCTTGATTGGGTTGTTTGTCTTTTTGTGGTTGAGTTTTGACAGAATCATATAGATTTTAGAGATCAGGCACTGGTCGGAGATGCCATAGCTGAAAATTCTTTCCCAGTCTGTAGGTGGTCTTTTTACTCTTTTGGTGAAGTCTTTATATGAGCATAGGTGTTTGATTTTTAGGAGCTCCCAGTTATCTGGTTTCTCTTTGTCGTTTTTGGTAATGTTTTGTATTCTGTTTATGCCTTGTATTTAGGGCTCCTAACATTGTCCCTATTTTTTCTTCCATGATCTTTATCGTTTTAGTCTTTATGTTTAGGTCTTTGATCCACTTGGAGTTAGTTTTTGTGCATGGCGTGAGGTATGGGTCCTGTTTCATTTTTTTGCAAATGGATATCCAGTTATGCCAGCACCATTTGTTAAAAAGACTATCTTTTCCCCAATTAACTGACACTGGGCCTTTGTCAAATATCAGCTGCTCATATGTGGATGGATTTATATCTGGGTTCTCAATTCTGTTCCATTGGTCTATGTGCCTGTTGTACCAGTACCAGGCTGTTTTGACTACTGTGGCTGTATAATAGGTTCTCCCACTTTCTTCTTCTTTTTCAGTAATGGTTTACTTATCTGAGGCTTCTTTCCCTTCCATATGAAGTTGGTGATTTGTTTCTCCATCACATTAAAAAATGACATTGGAATTTAGATTGGAAGTGCATTGTATGTATAGATGGCTTTTGGTAGAATAAACATTTTTACTATGTTAAGTCTTCCTATCCATGAGCAAGGTATGTTTTTCCACTTAAGTAGGTCCTTTTTAGTTTCTTGTAGTAGTACTTTGTAGTTTTCTTTGTATAAGTCTTTTACATCTTTGGTAAGATTTATTCCTAAGTATTTTATCTTCTTGGGGGCTACTGTGAATGGTATTAATTTGGTTATTTCCTCTTCGGTGTTCTTTTTGTTGATGCAGAGGAATCCAAGTGATTTTTGTATGTTTATCTTATAACCTGAGACTCTGCCAAACTCTTCTATTAGTTTCAGCAGTTTTCTTGAGGATTCCTTAGGGTTTTCTGTGTATAAGATCATGTCATCTGCAAATACAGATTATTTTACTACCTCCTTGCCAATCTGGATGCCCTTTATTTCTTTGTCTAGCCTAATTGCTCTGGCTAGGACCTCTAGCACAATGTTGAATAAGAGCGGTGATAAAGGGCATCCTTGTCTGGTTCCCGTTCTTAAGGGAAATGCTTTCAGGTTCTCTCCATTTAGAGTGATGTTGGCTGTTGGCTTTGTATAGATGCCCTTTATTATGTTGAGGAATTTTCCTTCAATTCCTATTTTTGTGAGAGTTTTTGTCATAAATGCGTGTTGGACTTTGTCAAATGCCTTTTCTGCATCTATTGATAAGATCATGTGGTTTGTCTTTTGTTTTGTTTATATGGTGGATTACATTAATGGTTTTTCTAATATTAAACCAGCCTTGCATACCTGGTATAAATCCCACTTGGTCATGGTGGATTATTTTTTTGATATGTTGTTGAATTCTATTGGCTAGAATTTTGTTGAGAATTTTTGCATCTATGTTCATGAGGGATATAGGTCTGTAATTTTCTTTCTTTTTTTTTTTTTTTTTTTGATGTCTTTACCTGGTTTTGGTATCAGGGAAATGGTCGCTTCATAGAATGAGTTAGGTAGTACTCCGTCATTTTCTATGCTTTGAAATACCTTTAGTAGTAGTGGTGTTAACTCTTCTCTGAAAGTTTGGTAGAACTCTGCAGTAAAGCCATCCGGGCCAGGGCTTTTTTTTTGTTGGGAGTTTTTTGATTCCCGTTTCAATCTCTTTTTTTGCTATGGGTCTATTTAGTTGTTCTACTTCTGAATGTGTTAGTTTAGGTAGATAGTGTTTTTCCAGGAATTCATCCATTTCTTCTAGGTTTGCAAATTTGTTAGAGTACAAGTTCTTGTAATAATCTGATATGATTCTTTTAATTTCAGTTGGGTCTGTTGTGATGTGGCCCATCTCGTTTCTTATTCGGGTTATTTGTTTCCTTTCCTGTATTTCTTTAGTCAGTCTGGCCAATGGTTTATCAATTTGGTTAATTTTTTCAAAGAACCAGCTTTTGGCTTTGTTAATTTTTTCAATTGTTTTTCTGTTCTCTAATTCATTTAGTTCAGCTCTAATTTTTATTATTTTTTTTCTTCTGGTGCCTGATGGATTCTTTTGTTGCTCACTTTCCATTTGTTCAAGTTGTCGGGACAGTTCTCTGCTTTTGGCTCTTTCTTCTTTTTGTATGTGTGCATTTATCGATATAAATTGGCCTCTGAGCACTGCTTTTGCTGTGTCCCAGAGGTTTTGATAGGAAGTATTTTCATTCTCGTTGCATTCTATGAATTTCGTTATTCCCTCCTTGATGTCTTCTATAACCCAGTCTTTTTTCAGCAGGGTAGTGTTCAGTTTCCAAGTATTTGATTTCTTTTCCCTAATTTTTCTGTTATTGATTTCCATTTTTATGGCTTTGTGGTCTGAGAAGATGCTTTGTAATATTTCGATGTTTTGGATTCTGCAAAGGTTTGTTTTATGACATAATATGTGGTCTATTCTAGAGAATGTTCCATGTGCGCTAGAAAAAAAAGTATACTTTGCAGTAGTTGGGTGGAGAGTTCTGTATAAGTCAATGAGGTCAAGTTGGTTGATTGCAGTAATTAGGTCTTCCATGTCTCTATTGAGCTTCTTACTGGATGTCCTGTCCTTCTCCAAAAGCGGTGTGTTGAATTCTCCTACTATAATTGTGGAGGTGTCTATCTCACTTTTCAGTTCTGTTAAAATTTGATTTATGTATCTTGCAGCCCTGTCATTGGGTGCATAAATATTTAATATGGTTATATCTTCCTGGTCAATTGTCCCTTTTATCATTATGTAGTGACCTTTTTTATCCTTTGTGGTGGATTTAACTTTAAGTCTATTTTGTCACAAACTAATATTGGTACTCCTCGTCTTTTTTGCTTGTTTGCTTGATATATTTTTTTCCATCCTTTGAGTTTTAGTTTGTTTGTGTCTGTAAGTCTAAGGTGTGTCTCTTGTAGGCAGCATATAGACAGATTGTGTTTCTTTATCCAGTCTGAGACTCTCTGTCTCTTTATTGGTGCATTTAGTCCATTTACATTCAGCGTGATTACAGATAAGTATATGTTTAGTGTTGTCATTGTGATGCCTTTTTATGTGTGTTGTTGACAATTTCATTTTCCACTTACTTTTTTGTGCTTAGATGTTTTTCTTTGTAAATTGTGTGTTCCTTATTTTCATAGTATTTGACTTTATGTTTGCTGAGTCGTTACGTTTTTCTTGGTTTTTATTTTGAGTTATGGAGTTCTTATACCTCTTTGCGGTTACCTTAATATTTACCCCTATTTTTCTAAGTAAAAACCTAACTTGTATTGTCCTATATCGCCTTGTATCCCTCTCCATATGGCAGTTCTATGCCACCTGTGTTTAGTCCCTCTTTTTGATTATTGTGATCTTTTATATATTGACTTCAATGATTCCCTGTTTTGAGCGTTTTTTTTTTTTTTTTAATCTTAATTTGTTTTGTGATTTCCCTATTTGAGTTGATATCTGGGTGTTCTGTTCTGTGACCTTGTGTTGTGCTGGTATCTGATATTATTGGTTTTCCGACCAATTTCCTTTAGTATTTTTTGTAGCTTTGGTTTGGTTTTTGCAAATTCTCTAAGCTTGTGTTTATCTGTAAATATCTTAATTTCACCTTCATATTTCAGAGAGAGTTTTGCTGGATATATGATCCCTGGCTGGCAGTTTTTCTCCTTCAGTGCTCTGTATATGTCATCCCATTGCCTTTTTGTCTGCATGGTTTCTGCTGAGTAGTCTGAACTTATTCTTATTGATTCTCCCTTGTAGGAGACCTTTCTTTTAACCCTGGCTGCTTTTAAAATTTTCTCTTTATCTTTGGTTTTGGCAAGTTTGATGATAATATGTCTTGGTGTATTTCTTTTTGGATCAATCTTAAATGGGGCTCAATGAGCATCTTGGGTATGATGTCAGGGAAGTTTTCTGCCAACAGATCTTCAACTATTCTCTCTGTGTTTTCTGTTATCCCTCCCTGTTCTGGGACTTCAATCACACGCAAGTTATCCTTCTTGATAGAGTCCCACATGATTCTTAGAGTTTCTTCATTTTTTTAAATTCTTTTATCTGATTTTTTCTCAGCAATATTGGTGTTAATTCCCTGGTCCTTCAGATTTCCCACTCTGCATTCTAATTGCTCAAGTCTGCTCCTCTGACTTCCTATTGCATTGTCTAATTCTGTAATTTTATTGTTAATCTTTTGGATTTCTGAATGCTGTCTCTCTATGGATTCTTGCAACTTATTAATTTTTCCACTATGTTCTTGAATAATCTTCTTTAGTTCTTCAACTATTTTATCAGTGTGTTCCTTGGCTTTTTCTGTAGATTGCCTTAGTTCATTTCTGAGGTCATCCCTGATGTCTTGAAGAATTCTGTAAATTAGTTTTTTATATTCTGTATCTAGTAATTTCAGGATTGTATCCTCATTTGGGAAAGATTTTGATTCTTTAGTTTGGGGGGTTGTAGAAGCAGTCATGGTCTGCTTCTTTATGTGGTTCGATATCGACTGCTGTCTCCGAGCCATCACTAAGATATTGTAGTGATTTATTCTGTATTTGCTCACTGAGTCTTGTCTTGTTTTGTTTTCTTTCAATATACGTAGATGGGCTACTAGATTGCACTGTCTTGATTGTTGTAGCCCTTGACTCACTTACGACCTATTACCAGCTGGTTTGGGCTGTTACCAGATATATATGCCTGAGTCCATTCACTATTCTTGAGTAGAATCTGATTTGGGGTCATCAAGTGTGTGATGTACACTGTCACCTATCCGCCTTGAGAAGTAGTGGCGATAGTTGTGTGCACCAGATTCTAGTAGCAGCTGAGGTTCTCACTCCAGGGGAGGCAGGATGCTGACAGACTTCCCCCAAGTGTCAGTGAAGTAGGTGTGCCTGTATTCCTAAAGCACCTTGGTGGGTGGGCTCTGCAGCTGTACCTTAGGCCCCCAATGCAAGTACCTCTACAGATTGGTAGGTGTCACCCTCCTTAGACCCCTAAAGCAGGAGGCCAGGTGGTTGGGGGAGCTTCAGCCCTCAGTTCCCTGTTGTGGGTCAGTGAGGGCTCTGTTGAATACGCAGAGATATCAGACCTGGGAAACTTGTCTTTCCAGTAAATCCGCTAAAACAAATGCAGTCAGACCCCTATCAGAAATGCCTTTGCGTTGTAATAGCCACCTTGTTCCCTGTAGGGATGAAAGCCTGAGACCATGGATCACATATGCTTGGCTGGAGCTGGTTCTGTGTTTTTAGTCCAATTAGGGGAGGATTTTTGGTCCCTGGGTTTTTTGTAGTTGCTTCTCTCAGGCCAGAAGAATGGGTTAGGAAAAGACCAAAAAAAAAAAAAAAAAGGTAAAGAAAAACCGGGGAGCAGTTCTCCCCCTGGCTCAGGAAATTCCAATGTTAATGAAGCCGTCTGGGAAGGGGAGGGGAGGGTTCAGAAAAACAGGAGAGAGTAGCACCCCGGAATATAGCCAAAGATTCTTGTCTTGCTTGGGATGACTGTTTTATCTGAGATTCCCTAGGGGCGCGTTGCCTGCATGCACTGGCTGGGTAGCGATTGCCCCCGAGGGCCAGGCCCGCTTCCCTGCTTGTGTGGTCTCAGAAGCCATGGTCAGTTCCTCTGCTCCCAATCCAAAGCCCAGCGTCAAGGTTCCCCGGCTGGGACGCTGCACTCCCAGCTCCCAAAACAGCCGCTGCCTCCTGGTGACTTCTCCTCCCGCCAGCCACATCACCGCGCCACCCACGTGGACTGGCTGGGCCCCCCCCAGGTCAGTTCAGGGGGCTGGGGCTGCGCCCCGTGTTTGCACTGTCACAGGATGTCGTGCTTAGCTCCCCTGCACCCAGTCCAAAGCCCCATGTCAAGGTTCCCCAGCTGGGACGCTGCACTCCCGGCTCCAAAAACAGCCGCTGCCTCCCGGCTACTTCTCCCGCCAGCCGTGTCGCCGCCCTGCCCGCGCGGACTGGCTGGGCTCCCTCCCGAGGTCAGTTCAGGGAGGTAGGGCTGCGCCCCGTTTTTGCGCCCTCACAGGATGCCGTGCTCAGCTCCCCTGCACCCAGTCCAAAGCCTGGCACCAAGGTTTCCTGACTGGGACCCTGGCTCCAGGCTCCGGAAACTGTCGCTGCTTCCCCATAGTTGTTCGTTCTTGGTCTCTGTCACTCAGGTCAACTCTTTAAATCTGTGTTTGTTGGTCAGAGTTCGTAGATTGTCATGTATGTGATCAATTCACTTGTTTTTCTGAGTCTTTGTTGCAAGAGGGATCTGGGGTAGCGTCTACCTAGTCAGCTATCTTGGCCCCCCCAAGTGGAGTTTTTTTCTAAGTCACCTTTACTCTGAAAAGCGCTGCCTTTTTGAGGTTTCCAGGTTGTGACACCTTTTTATGGCCTTAGATCTAGTCTCTTCAGAATTCCCCATGAGAAAGCTCCTAATCCCCAAGAGAAGTATCCTCACGGCAGCATTTGCCCCATAGTAATCTTAGTTCACGGGATTTCTGGTGGCACAGTGGTTAAGCGCAAGACTGCTACCCAAAAGGCTGACAGTTTGAACCCACCAGCAGCTCTGTGGGAGAAAGATGTGGCAGCCTGCTTCTGTAAAGACTTACAGCCTTGGAAACCCCCTTGGAGCAGTTCTGCCCTGTCCTATAGGGTCGCTATGAGTCAGAGTCAACTCTATGGCAATTGGTAACCTTTGTTCACAAATTTTCTAATTTTCTGGTTTAAACTCTTTGTTTTCTTGGGGCTTAGAGTTTGTTATTTGTTTGTTTTTTGTATTTGGAACTTCCCTTACTTTTTTATAAAGTCATCTATTAAAAGTATGTTTATTTTATTTTATCCAGCTTTTCAGAATATCTTGCCTATCATTCTACCAAAAGCAGAAGTCTCTTTATTGACTTTTTTTTTCCCCTGTAGGAGCTGATACTGCTTTTTACAACTTTACCCAAAAACTTTGCAAAGTTTTAATTAAAATTAAATTAATAGGTACATGCTTTCACAATACTCCGGGGGGGGGGGCGGAGTCTCTATGGCATATGCTTCACTGCTGTTTTGTTTATATCTTTACTATTTCTGTAACAAATCTGTTCCCAAATCATTCTACTATTCTTTACTTTTCTTGATTGAAAACCTCTGGATTAATTCAGGTGAGTTTCTTGCTTGGGTTTGTAATACAGGTAGCATTTTTCTTGATCAAAAATGGTCTCTTTGCTCAACAGATTCTGTTCTCCAGGAGTACCATTTTTCGTGCATAAATGTGACACTTTTCTGACCTAAGTTAGAGTATTCCTCTTAATTTTTCTCTTCCCAGATGGGGTCCAATTACAAGGATTTCTACCAATTTGTTTGGACTAATGCTCTGTCTTTCTTAGCTGTTTGTCTAGATTTTGTTTTACAGCAGTAAGATTTTTATCACCACAGTATGTTATACAAAATGGCCTACACCCCAAATTAAATAACTGCATAATTGAGGTGTCCCATCATAAGCAGAAGAAGCAAAAACCTCACTCTTCTACCCGTTCCACTGAATACTTTGAACATGTCCAACAGCCATCGATTAAACATTCCAAAGGAAGAAACAGAAAGGAGGTGTGTTTTTTTGTTTGCTTTTGAGGGGAGCGGTGTTTTACTTTTTTTTTCTTTTTGATAAATCAAAACTGAGGAGAAGAGATAGCCCAGTGAACATAACAGTAGGTGAGTGGATTCTGCTCGTGTACAGTAATACAACCATCCACATTTTAATCAACAGGATTCACACTGATCAGTGTTATTACTGTGAATGTTAATTAAATGTACCATGCCTTGACACCTAAAATAAAGTGCTACCAAATTCAACCACAAGCAACAGGGATCCAATTCCTCTGAAAGCTACAATTTGCACAAAAGCTCACTCAATAAGAAATGTATTTTTTAGCTATTTTCTCACAGTACACAATAAAGAGAAGCAGGCCTGGAGAAACAATGAGACTATTAAGAATAACAAATCAAAGATGATGTCCTAGGTACAAAGCAATTTGCTCTTCCAATAAAGAATGTACAATATGCAATACATGTCCTAAAAAGATCAATGGTCTGAGAGTTGAGAGACCTGAGTCTTTATTCTAGTGCTGTCAACACTTAGCAGTGTGATCTTGAACAAATCACATGAACTTTCTAGGCATCATTTTCTTTACCAGAAAAATGACATAATTGGGCAAGATAATATAAGTTTTCTTTTAGGCACAAGTTATATGAATTAAAGAAGATAATGTATGAAAAGTGATTTACCAATGACAGAGAGTTATGTAAATTAAAGTCGTTATCACGATTATTCTTGGGTACCATGTCTGACTTGGGGCAAAAAGAGATGGATAGAGGGCCCCGCAGTGTATCAAACATCTGCTTCTCAACTTTCCCTTCCAAAAGCTCCCCAAATCACTCTCATTTGTCAGCATGTGAGAAAGTACCAAAGAGGTTGCTGTTGGTATGAAAGTCATTTGCCTCTTCTACTGTTGTTGCAGTTGTTGATAAGGGCTAAGGTAAAGAACATGGGATGCTTCAGCAGGAGGAGGTGTATTGAAGAAAAAGCATTATTACTTAATAAACCAATAATCCTCAGTGTTTAGTATGCATTAGAATCATATGGAGTTCCTATTAAGTCAGGAATTTAGTAGATTTGAGAGAGCCTCAAACTGTGTTTTTGGCAAGCACCCCAGATGATTCTGATGAAGGTAGTCCTAGACTACACTTTGACACATCTCTAAACAAAGCTCAAATTATAAAATTTCCACTTAAAAGAAACTTTTTAAGATAATTTAAATAAAATACTAGCAAAAAATCCTTTATGTCAAGAAGCTATAAGCAGAATTCTAGTACTAAAAATGTTATCAAATTAGCATAATTTAACGTAATATAATTTTTTCTTAACAAATGGACCCAACCACTTCCTTGAACTTTCTGTAATTCCAGCTGTGTGGTTTCCTGACAGTTTAATCACATTTTCTACATTAGTGTAACTCTGCATTTATAAAGCTTCACATCTCAGCACACACAAAAGTGGGAATTTACTTAATTCATTACACCAAAAACCAAACCCATTGCCGTCAAGTTGATTCCAACTCATAGCGACCTACAGGACAGAGTAGAACTGCCCTATAGAGTTTCCAAAGAAAGGCTGGTGACCTTTTGGTTTGCAGCCTTAGCTCTTAACCACTATATCACCAGGGCATCAAATAATACAATAAAGGTTGTTGTTGTTGTTGTTAGGTGTAATCAAGTTGTTTCTGACTCATAGAGACCCTATGTACAATGGAACGAAACAATGCCCAATCCTGTACCATTCTCACAATCATTGCTATGTTTGAGCCCATTGTTGCAGCCACTGTGTCAGTCCATATCATTGAGAGTCTTCCTCTTTTTCACTGGTCCTCTATCTTACCAAGCATGGTACCCTTCTCCAGGGACTGGTCCCTTGTGATAGCATGTCTAAAGTATGTGAGACAGTCTTGCCATTCTCACTTCTAAGGAGCACTCTTGTTGTACTACTTCCAAGACAGATTTGTTTGTTCTTCTGGCAGCCCATGGTATATTCAATATTCTTCAACAACATCGTAATTCAAAAGCATCAATCCTTCCTTGGTTTTCCTTGTTCATTATCCAGCTTTCACATGAACATTCCCTAGAATAGACCACATACTAGGTCATAAACCAAGCCTTAGCAGAATCCAAAACATTGAAATATTACAAAGCATCTTCTCTGACCATAAGGCCATAAAAGTGGAAATCGATAAGAGAAAAAGCAGGGAAAAGAAATCAAACACTTGGAAACTGAACAATAGCACTGTTTACAATAGCAAAAAGACAGAAGCAACCAAGGTGCTTACCAAGGGATGAATGGATAAATAAATTATGGCATATTCACACAATGGAATACTATGCATCGATACAGAACAGTGTGAAATCTGTTTCACAACATGGAAGAACCTGCAAGGCATTATGCTGAGTGAAATTAGTCAGTTGCAAAAGGACAAATATTGTGTAAGACCACTATTATAAGAACTTGAGAAATAGTTTAAACTGAGAAGAAAACATTCTTTTGCGGTTACCAGGGGGCGAGGGAGGGAGGGTGGGAGGGGGTATTCCCTAATTAGATAGTAGATAAGAACTACTTTAGGTGAAGGGAAAGACAACACACAATACAGGGGAGGTCAGCACAATTGGACTAAACCAAAAGCAAAGAAGTTTCCTGAATAAACTGTATGCTTCGATGGCCAGTGTAGCAGGGGCAGGGGTTCGGGGACCATGGTTTCAGGGGACATCTAAGTCAATTGGCATAATAAAATCTATTAAGAAAACATTCTGCATCCCACTTTGAAGAGTGGTGTATGGAGTCTTAAATGCTAGCAAGCGGCCATCTAAGATGCATCAATGAGTCTCAACCTACCTGGATCAAAGGAGAATGAAGAACACCAAGGAAACAAGATAATTACGAGCCCAAGAGACAGAAAAGGCCACGTGAATCACAGACTACATCATCCTGAGACCAGAAGAACTAGATGTGCCTGGCTATAACCAATGACTGCCCTGACAGGGAACACAACAGAGAAACCCTGAAGGAGCAGGTGAGGAGTGAGATGCAGACCCCAAATTCTCATAAAAAGACCAGACTTAATGGTCTGACTGAGACTAGAAGGACTCCAGTGGTCATGGCCCCCAGACCTTCTGTTGGCCCAGGACAGGAACCATTCCCAAAGCCAACTCTTCAGACATCGATTGGACTGGACAATGGGTTGGAGAGGGATGCTGGTGAGGAGTGAGCTTCTTGGATCAGGTGGACACTTGAGACTATGTTGGCATCTCCTGCCTGGAGGGGAGGTGAGAAGGTAGAGGCGGTTAGAAGCTGGCAAATGGACAGGAAAAGAGAGAGTGGAGGGAGGGAGTGGGCTGTTTCACTAAAAAAAGGGGGAGAGTAATTGGGAGTATGTAGCAAGGTGTATATAAGTTCTTGTGTGAGAGACTGACTTGATTTGTAAACTTTCACTTAAAGCACAATAAAAATTATAATAAATAAATAAATAAAATACCATGGCTTGGATCAGGTACACCTTAGTCCTCAAAGTGACATTTTTGCTTTTTAATACTTTAAAGAAGTCTTTTGCAGATTTGCCCAATGCAGTATGTTGTTTGATTTCTTGACTTTTCCTTCCATAGTGTTGATTATGGAACCAAGTAAAATGAAATCCTTGACAACTTCAATCTTATTCCATTTATCATGATGTTGCTTATTGGTCCAGTTGTGAGGATTTTTGTTGTCTATTTTTTTTTTATATACTAAGCTGTAATCCATCCTGAAGGCTGTAGTCTTTGATCTTCATCAGTAAGTGCTTCAAGTCCTCTTCATTTTCGGCTAGCAAGACTGTGTCATCTATATATCACAAGCTGCTAATGAGTCTTCCCCCAAACCTGATGCTGCATTCTTCTTCATATAGTCCAGTTTCTCAGATTATTTGCTCAGCATACAGACTGAATAAGTATGGTAAAAGGTTACAACGCTAAGACACACCTTTCCTGATTTCAAACCACACAGCGTCTCCTTGTTCTGTTCTAATGACTGTCTCTTGGTCTATGTTCAGGTTCCTCATGAGCACAATTAAGTGTTCTGGAATTCCCATTCTTTGCAATGTTATCCATAATTTGTTATGACCCAAGCAGTCGAATGCCTTTGCATAGTCAACAAAACACAGGTAAATATCTTTCTGCTATTCTCTACTTCCAGCCAGGATCCATCTGGCATCAGCAATGATATCCCTCATTCCATGTCCTCCTCTGAACTTGGCTTGCCCTTCTGGCAGTTCCCTGTGGTTGTACTGCTGCAACTGCTTTGGAATTATTTTCAGCAAAGATTTACTTGCATGTGATATTAATAATATTGTTTGATAATTTTCAAATGTGCTGGATCATCTCTCTTTGAAATGGGCATAAATACGGATCTCTTCCAGTCAGTTGGTCATGTAACTGTCTTCTAAATTTCTTGGCATAGACAAGTGAGCACCTCCAGCACTCAAACCATCTGCTGAAACATCTCATTTGGTATTCTGTCAATTCCTGGGGCCTTGTTTTTCACCAATGCTTTCAGTGCAGCTTGGACTTCCTCCTTCAATACCATTGGTTCTTGATCATATGATACCTCCTGAAATGGTTGAACATCGATCATCAACCAATACTTTTTGGAACAATGTCTCTGTGTATTCATTCCATTTTCTTTTGATGCTTCCTGGGTTGTTCAATATTTTGTCCATAAAATCCTTCAACATTGCAACTCGAGGCTTGAATTTTTTCTTTAGTCTTTCAGATTGAGAAATGATAAGCGTGTTCTTCTCTTTTGGTTTTCTAACTCCAGATCTTTGCACGCTTCATTGTAATACATTTTGAATTCTTGAGCCACCCTTTGAAACGCTGTGTTCAGCTATTTTACTTCATCATTTCTTCCATTCACTTTAGCTATTCTACGTTCAAGAGCAAATTTCAGAGTGTCTTCTGACATCCATGTTGGTCTTTTCTTTCTTTCCTGTCTTTTTAATGACCTTTGCTTTCTTTATGTATGATTTCATTAATGTCATTGCACAACTTGTCTGGTCATCAGTCATTAATGTTCAGCGCATCAAATCTATTCTTGCGATCATCTCCAAATTCAGGGATTATACTCAAGTTCATATTTTGGCTCTCATTGGTTTGTTTTAATTTTCTTCAGCTTCAGCTTGAACTTGCACATGAGCAATTGATGGTCCATTCCACAATCGGCCCTTGGCCTTGTTCTGATTAATGATATCGAGCTTTTCCATCCTCTCTTTCCACAGATGTATTCAATCTGATTCCTGTGTTTTTCATCCAATGAAGTTCACGTGTATAGTCACCGTTTATATTGTTGAAAAAAATGTATCTTCAATGAATAAAGGTAGTTTAATTCATTTCTATATCACTTGAAAGAACTAAAATATTTCATAATATATTTTCAGTGCCTTTTTAAACAGTTACATGGCTTTGATGATTAGATTTTATAAGGCAAAATTAATTTTTAAAACATCTTCATTAATGGATTTTTATATACATACATCCAAAGGGTGGGCCACATTCTGACCTCAGAAACATACACTCACCTACTGTAATTTGATCATTTGCTTTTCAGCTATCACCTATTTCCTCATGATAGTCTGTACGAAGTGAACACTGAGGAGCCAGATTAAATTGCTACATTGCTAACTAATGAGCAGTGATTAGGGTGCATACAAATTAATCTTCATACAAAATTATCTCTATAATATAGCTCTTTATGTCCATTTTCTATCATTACTTTTGGAGACATAATTAATAGCTTGCGTTAGAAACAAGCCTACTTTATCATTCACACATTATGGAGCATGTGATTTGACCATATGAAGTAAAATAGACTTTTGATTATATATGTGCATGTGAATATATGTGTGCATGTTTTACGATGATGTGGGAAGAACAAATATCCCCTAAAAAAATGTTTAGCAAGATTTGCACAATGAAATTAATATAATCTCTAAATGTCGTGTAAATAAAATGTAATAAAATCAATGATTTCTATGACAGAATAAGTGAGCCAGTGGGCAGAAAAATACCCCAATTATAAAAGATCACAGAGGAAGCTGTGTACTGCCTACTTGCCTCTTTTTCTAAACCACATACAGCAGAGAAAAGCTATGGTGAACAAAAAGCATTCTCATTAATGTACAGAGAAGGTACAGTAGATGTAGAGTAAATTGAGAAGCAAATAAAGACTTTCTCCCTGATAAGTTAGAGTCCATAGTAGACTTATCTCCTCAGACTTCCTAAAGTACTTTGGAGTGTAAGGTTTAGTTGGAGTGTGAGGTGAATTACTTTATAAATCTTTTGATCACAAAAATACGTCAAAAGTAAGGCAAATGTTATTTTCTATTTTGGGGAACTAGAATCCAAAAATGTTTTACTTCATATTATATGTGCAAAAAAATGGAGATATCAATTCCCTTAAGAAATTTCTTGAATATTCTTAGGATAAGTTTTCAACAACAGCCTATTTGTCAAATAAACTTGTTCACCCTGAGTGAAGTAAGGATCTTTAGTTAAACCGCATAATCTATTATGTCTTTGTCCTTTAAGTTAAGAGATATTGCTATTGACAGTGAGGTTGCCTATGTTGGAGGTGTGACTAAAATGGTGCCTGGCAGTCACATCCCATAGAGCAAACTAGAGATGATAAAGGGAGGACATATGTGATATGGAGGTACATCCAGGGACCAGAAAGCAATTACACTCTTTGTAAGCAGTTACATAAAAAAGGGAAATGGCTTGGGAACAGAATTTTAAATTCTACTACCAGTTCTGACATGTACTGGTTGTGACTTTGGGTAAAATATAGCAATTCTTGCCTTAAGGTGACTTCCAGCTCTTATTTTGTATGATCCTATGAAATTATGATGTTGGCATATGCATGAATCTTCCTATAATTCTAGGAACTCAGCAACCTTACCTCAATTCAAGGAAGTCCTGCATAAAATAAAAAGTCTGGGACATCCTCTCATGTTGCAATTTGAAGAAACATTTGCTGTTCTATTTCTTTTCCTCACAAGAAGCCAACATTTTTCTTCCAAATTAGGCTTCCCCTCACCACCCAATCTCTGATTGCTGTGTTTTTCCTAGTATATTTTGACTGTTTCTATTTCCAATCCATTTTGTACAGGAGGACCAACTTCTGTCTTGATGAATGAATCTCCAGAGAGAAGAAATTCATTTTCATAAACATTCTGGGAAGGTAATTTCCTGCTCAAAATAGAAAGCTGCCATTTCTACATCTTTCTGCCTGTATTTATGGGCTGAATTAAGCATAAAAGCATGTAAATAAGAGATGGGAGCTTGAGATAGAGAAGAGGGTTAGAAAGAACAAAGCAGAGGAAAGAAGATTAAAAATATGGGAAGCACAAAATAAATCACCTGCCAAAGAAGTGAGCACATTACACTGTCTCTATTATCTTAACAAGCACCGAGTCAAAATTCTCCCTTATTAAGAAATTGTGGCAAGAGAATCAAAAAAAAGCAAACAAGTAAACTATACACCTTCTCCTCACTTATCAACTATCTCATTACCCAACATTTCATATTTATGACAATAATAAAAATCTACTCAACTATTTTGCACATTAATGACATACATCTGGCAGTAACAAATGCCAAGGTGCAAGGAGAGAGTAATGCTGGCTGTGATGGTTAAGGTTATGTGTCAACCTGGCTGGGTCATAATTCTTACTGGTTTGGCAGTTATGTAATAATGTAATTTGGCAGCTATGTAATGATATAGTCATCCTCCATTTTCACATAACATCGATTTCACATAACGACCTGGTCTTTGGAACCTAACCATGTCTATAAGTATGGACAGGGTGTACTACTTCAGAAGTTTTGGAAGAATTTGGAAAACTCAAGCCTAAATGGCTGCGATTATTTGGCAGCGTTATTAAATTATATTAACTGTTGAACTAATTGGCTACATTATATTGTAGCTCAGAAATGGTTCTTTGCCTACGAAGTATCAAATGCTCTCAGTCACCACTGTGGATTTGGATTTCGGACAGCTGTCCTCTGAGTTCTCTGATGGCAAAAAGTATGGAATCTGGCTCAAGGTACCTCAGGAGGCATTTCTCATCACCAAACAATAAACTCAGGGTGCTGTCAGGTATTTCTAGCCACAAAGAAACTTATCATGACAATGTGATATCATCTAATTTACAAATTCTGGTATAAAACTACATGTAGGTAACATTCAAATACCTTGATTTCTGTAGCCAATTCTAAACCCTTAACTTCACCTACTATATGACAAACGTGTGATCAGAGTAGGTGGAACAAAGTATGTCCATCACCATTACTAGGAACACAACTTAAAATGGACAATTTTCTAACTATTGGACAGTACATAAAAAAGATGGGTTCTTATAATGTCTGCTCTTTCATTCAGTCAATATTTGATTGGCTGTTATGCTAAGCATTGGGCTAGGAGTTAATGATAAAAATGGGGGCAGACCTTTATCACTGCTATTCAACACTGTACTGGAGGTCCTAGCCAGAGAACTAGGGCAATAAAAAGAAATAAAGGGCATCCTAATTGGTAAGAAAGAAGTAAAAGTATCCCTATTCGCAGATGATATGATCTTATACACAGCAAACTCCAAAGAATCCACAAGAAAACTACTGGAACTAAAAGAAGATTTCAGCAAAGTATCAGAACATGAGATAAACATACAAAAATCAGTTGGATTCCTCTACACCAACAAAGAGGACTTCGAAAAAGAAATCACCAAATCAATACCATTTACAATAGCCCCCAAGAAGATAAAGTACTTAGAAATAAATCTAATCAGATATGTAAAAGACCTATATGAAGGAAACTACAAGACACTACTGCAAGAAACCAAAAGAGACCTACTAAGTGGAAAAACAGTTACATGTACTTATGGTTTTAATTTGCATTTTCTTAATGATCTAAATATGTTGAACACCAGGGACGTAAAAGACCTATACAAAGAAAACTATAAAACACTACTGCAAGAAACCGAAGAGACCTGCATAAGTAGAAAAACATATCACACTCATGAATAGGAAGACAGAAAACTGTGAAAATGTCAGTTCTACCCAAAGCAACTTACAGATACAATGTAATTTTGATCCAAATTCCAAAGGCATTTTTTAGCCAAATGGAGAAACAAATCACCAACTTCATGTGGAAAGGGAAGGGGCCCCAGACAAGTAAAGCATTACTGAAAAAGAAGAACAAAGTGGGAGGCCTCATACTACCTAATTTTAGAACCTATCATACCACCATGGTATTCAAAACAGCCTGGTACTGGTACAGGAACAGATAAATAGATCAATGGAACAGAATTGAGAATACAGATGTAAATTCATCCACCTATGAGCAGCTGGTATTTGACAAAGGCCCAAACTCCATTAAATCAGGAAAAAACAGTCTGTTTAACAAATGGTGCTGGCATAACTTGATATCCATCTGCAAAAAAATGAAAACAAGACCCATACCTCACACCATGCACAAAACTAAAAGTGGATCAAAGACCTAAATATAAAATATAAAATGATAAAGACCATGGAAGAAAAAATAGGGAAAATGGGAGGAGCCCTAGTACATGGTATAAATAGTATACAAACCATAACTAACAATGCACAAATACCAGAAGAAAAACTAGATAAGTGGGAGCTTCTAAAAGTCAAACACTTATGCTCATCAAAAGACTTCACCAAAAGAGTAAAAAAGACAACCTACAGACTGGGAAAAAAATTTTGGCTACAACATATCCAATAAGGGTCTAATCTCTAAAATCTACAAGATACTGTGACGCCTCAACAACAAAAAGTCAAATAACCCAATTATAAAATGGGCAAACGATATGAACAGACACTTCACCAAAGAAGACATTCATGCGGCTAAAAGATACATGAGGAAATGCCCACAATCATTAGTGATTAGAGAAATGCAAATCGAAACTACAATGAAATACCATCTTACCCCAACAAGGCTGACACTAATCCAAAAAAATACAAAATAAAAAATGTTGGACAGGTTGTGGAGAGACTAGAACTCTTACGCACTGCTGGTGAGAATGTAAAATGGTACAACCACTTTGGAAAATGCTAAAAAGCTAAAAATAGAAGTATCATACAATCCAGCAATCTCACTCCTTAGAATATATCCTAGAGAAATAAGAGCCGTCACACGAACAGACATATGCACATCCATGTTCACTGAAGCACTGTTCACAATAGCAAAAAGATGGAAACAACCTAGATGCCCATCGACACATGAATGGATAAACAAATTATGGTACTTACACACAACGGAATACCACACAATGATAAAGAACAATTATGAATCTGCAAAACATCTCACAACATAGATGAATTTGGAGGGCATCATGCTCAGTGAAATTAGTCTATCACAAAAGGACAAATATTGTATGGGGCCACGATTATAAGAACACAAGAAAAGGTTTAAAAATAGAAGAAAGCATTCTTTGATGGTTACCTGGGTGGGGAGGGAGGCGGAGGGGAATTTGCTAACTAGACAGTAGACGAGGATCATTTTCCCTGAAGGGAAAGACAACACACAATACAAGAGAAGTCAGCACAACTGACCAAAGTGAAAGCTAAGAAGCTTTCTGAACACATCAAAACACTTTGAGGGGCAGAGCAGCTGGGGCTGGGACCTGGGGACCACAGTTTCAGGGCACATCTAGGTCAACTGGCATAACAAATTTTATTAAGAAAATGTTTTGCATACTACTTTGGTAAATGGTGTCTGAGGTCTTAAAAGCTTGCAAGCGGCCATCTAAGATGCATCAATTGGTCCCTACCCACTTGGAGCAAAGAAGAATGAAGAACATCAAAGACACAAGGAAAATATTAGCCCAAGAGACTAAAAGTCCACATAAACCAGAGACTCTACCAGCCTAGACCAGAAGAACTAGATGGTGCCTCGCTACCACAAATGACCATCCCAACAGGGAACACAACAAATAGTCCTGGGCAGAGCAGGAGAAAAGTGCAAAGCAGAACTCAAATTCACATACAAAGACCAGACTTAACAATCTGACAGAGACTGGAGGAACCCCCGAATCTGTGGCTCCCAGACTTACTGTTAACCCAGAACTAAAACCATTCCTGAAGCCCACTCTTCAGACGAAGATTAGACAGGACTATAAAACAAAAAATAATTCACATGAGAAGTGTGCTTGTTAGTTCAAGCAGATAATAATATATATTACATGAGACCAAATGGGTGGCTCCTAACCAGAGACAGGATGAGAACGCAGGAAGGGGCAAGAACTGGTTGAACAGACACAGGGCACCTGGGGTGGAAAGGGGGAGTGTGCTGTCACATTGTGGGGATTGCAACTAATATCACAAAACAATATATGCACAAATTTTTGTATGAGAAATTAACTTGAGCTGTAAACTTTCACCTAAAGCATAATGAGGGCAGAACAGACACATGTAGCTTAGAATCTTAGCCCAGACAGATACAAGTAAAATACTCACATAAATAAATGTGTAATTAAAAATTATGATAAATGCTATGAAGACCAGGACAGTGGCCATGAGAACAAATAACAGAGAAACCAAACCAAACCTAGTCTGAAGTCAGAAAAAGCTTCTCTATGGAAGTGATGTTTGAGCAAGTTACTGAAGGAGAGGATGAATTAACTAGATAAGAATGGGATAAAGACAGATCCAAGCAAAGATAACTGGACATAAAAGTCTCTTGAGGTTTGAAGGAGCATGGAATATTGGGGGAACTAAAGGAGAGCCAGTCTGACTGGGGCAAGAATATCTAAGAGAAGCGAAATGAAGATAAAGAAGTGGTTGGGGCAGAGCATGCAGGATCTTATAGGCCAGCATGAAGAGTCTGGACTATCCCAAAACAGCAACAAGCATCAAAAACAAGCAGGGGAATGACATATCAGTCTCTTAACTCTTTTAACTGTAGTGAAAGAACAAATCAGACAGCACAAGAATAGATATAAGAAAGCCCATTAGAAAGAGTTTTCGGTAGTTCAAACTGAGATGTTTTTAGGTAGATATTAAAAAAAGTAAGCAAAAATATTTAGGAGGTAAGATCAACAAGACTCACAGATGATGAGGAAGAGGAAGTTGTAAGGAAGTTTTATACATTTCTAGCCTGTGACTGTTGACAGAAGATGGTGTCATTTATTGGGATAGGGTACAGTGGACTAGGTTGGAGCAGAAGGCATTTATGAGAAAAGTTGAGGGTATATTGAGTCTGAAGTGCCTTTGGGACATCCAAACTGCTTGTCTTGTTGCCTGGACTTTCTCATCTCTTCTCATTCCCGTATACTTCAAGCATGCCTTCAATAAATTCTTAATTCTTCTCACTCTATTTTGCAAAAAACAAAACTGTGTAATAGCTCTACTTCCAAACTGGGATCCAGGCCCGTCCCGGCAAAGAGGAAGAAAAAAAGTAATAAAAGTATTTAAGTGAAACAAAAGACCATCTGTTCTTCAAATGAAGTACACATTTTCCCCTACAAAATTTTCAAGGATAGAGAAATCCTTCCATGCATCAGGATCTCACTGTATTGGTAACAACATGCATAACTTGTGACAGAGCCAGTAAACAACAGCTTAGTTCCTCAGTTTTCTCATCTATGAAATGGAGAAAACAGTTTCTCATACAGGTCTGTAATGAGGATTAAACAAAGTTTACATAAGTGCATGGTCCACAGTTAAGTGTTCAATAATATTAGCCAATGTTGTTATTTCATTAAGAAAAATGAGTCATAATGATTGACCTGCTAAAGGTTCAAGAGCTAGTAAAAGCAAAATTGAATCTAAACTCTGGTTTTTCCTTCTACTCCAAAATATAAAGCCAAATGGGGTGGAACGGAGGTATAACTGAAAATCCACAAGTTTTTCAGTCATGTTGGCAAATGATACGTGATAATTAAACAATATTTTTCAAATCATTTTACCATTTTGATCTCATCGTAATAAAAATTAGATATAAATTACTACTTCTTCAAAACTCTGCATACTGGGATATTACTAAGTTATCATATGATAACTTATTCTTAAAAAAAAATTTTTTTTAAATACATGTTTAAAATCTAAAATCATCAGAATCCAACTTCATTTTTCTTACATGAACCATCTGCTAGGTTCAAATTAAAATTAATTCAACAATTAATTAACTTAATGTTTTAAAGTACTATCAGAAATTCATTCATTCATTAAAAAAAAAAAAATTAAGTGTCAACCATATGCCAGGCACTATGACAGGGCATTTAGCAAACAAGACTTTATAAAAAGGGTAGCCTCTTCTTTCAAAAAGCTATTCTGGTGAAGGTAAGATGAAAAGTCCAGAAATCCAACTTCCTAGGGCATCCTGTCAAACATTATCATGGTTTTTAAAATATATTGCATGGGTTATATGGCGAATCCTGTATTCTAGTGATGCGTCCTATTCCATGATCATCATTCCCCTTTAGAGAAAAAAAAAATGAGCAGAACAAAAAGACACAAAATTATCTAGCATTATTAACACTAACAATACCTTCCCTGTTATTCAGGGAACTGGAGATTTTGATTTGTTTTAAGTACAACAATATCTAATCCCATGTACTCCCTCCTCCCAATATCATTTAAGGTAAACAGAAAGAGTAACATTATCTCCACTTTACATACGAAGAAAATGACACAAGAACAGTTCGTAATTTGCTTAAACTCACAAGTTATTGCTTAAAGTATGTTACTGGCAAAAGGCTAAAATCCAGGTTTCTTGACTCTCTACTTACAGAACATCCAAAACTAAATAATAACAAAGAAAAAGCATCACTTGAAAACATTTATGAAATCCCTAACACATCTCACAGTTTTTAATAAAGATTTATTCATTCAGAAATAATTTATTGAATAGCAATGACTTTTTATTGACCTTATTTGATTCTTACTGTCAACGCAAAGGTTGGCAACATGGTTAACTCATGATGAATCTACTCTTCTTTATCCTATCCCAGTCTCTGCCTCCATTTCCACATGGGCTATGGAAGTCTGCACACACACACAAAAGACACTATTTTGGTGTCATTATAAGAGGAAGGACAGAGCTGAAGGAAAAGATTCCATATAGCAGAATCCTCCAAATCTCTACAGTATCGTACTAATACTTTCTTTTAACACCTTTCATTGAATATACTGATTCATCACTTTTTTGGTGGGATCAGCTTAGGTGAAGTACAGTATACATACAATAATATTCAATGATTTTAAAGGTATAACTTAAAAATATAAGTTTGTAAGGTTTTAGGGTCACAGTTGACATTTACAAACCTGATCTCATCAAGGAAAACTGTCCCTTGAAAAATACATGTATAACCAATATTTTACACAAAATTTCAAAGATTTCACAGATGCCTAAAGCTTATCCATCCACCCTCGTACACAGATCCTAGGTTAAGAATCCTTGATCAAGAAATAATAAAGTATGCTCGTTGGAGCACTGTTTACAATAGCAAAAAGACAGAAACAACCAAGGTGCCCATCAATGGATAAACGGATATATAAATTATGGTATAGTCACACAATGGAATGCTACACATCGATAAAGAACAGTGATGAATTCATGAAACATTTTATAACATGGAGGAATCTGGAAAGCATTATGCTGAGTAAAGCTAGTCAGTTACAAAAGGACAAACATTGTATGAGACCACCATTATAAAAACTCAAGAAATAGTTTAAACACAGAAGAAAATATTCTTTGATGGTTGCAAGAGTGGGGGGGAGGGTGAAGAGGTATTCACTAATTAGATAGTAAAAAAAAAAAAAGTAGACAAGACCTATTTTAGGTGAAGGGAAAGACAATACACAATACAGGAAAGGTCAGCACAACTGGACTAAATCAAAAGCAAAGAAGTTTCCTGAATAAACGGAATGCTTCGAAGGCCTGAGTAGCAGGGGCAGGGGTCTGGGGACTATGGTTTCAGGGACATCTAGGTCAACTGGCATAATAAAATCTATTAAGAAAACATTCTGCAGAGGCAGAGCCAAGATGGCAGAATAGCCAGACGCTTCCTGTGAACCCTCTTACAACAAAGACCAAAAAAAAAAAAAAAAAAAGTGAAACTATTATATTTATGGCAACTTAGGAGCCCTGAACATCAAAGGCAAAGTTAGGAAATGGACTGAGCGGCAGGGGGAGAGACGGTTCAGAAGTAGAGAGGAATTGCCGAACTTGAATCACCAGGATCCCTCAGGCACCATTCCCAGGAATGGCTGCAGCGGGCTGGTAGTAGCGCTCAGCCACAGTTTCCACAAGGAGAAGCAGCAGTCACACAGCCTGCTCACACCTCTGGAACTAGAGAAGAATAGTGCTCTCAACAAAAGCTAAGCACATCCATATATTTTATATTTTACTGTGCCCCCAGCCCCCTGGCTGGCTTCAGTGGCTGTTGATTTCCCTGGGCCTGAGATAGGTCCTGTTGAGCACCTGGAGCCATCCTCCCAGCCTCGGAGTAGCAATAAATTCACAACTGGAGGAAAAGATAATATGACAGTGCCAGTAACGGGGCGGGGGGGGGGTGGAGCTCAGGACAGGAGTGGCTCCTGTCCAGGCATAAATGGTCCATGGACTTTGAATATTTTTCCCCACTGCATGGACCTGTGTGGGCCTATTTCAGAATACACTGTTTCAGCTATGCAGTGGAGAGATGGGTGTTTGATGTTTGACACCATTTTGCCTATTAAACAGGGTCCTCACCTACCCACATCAGGGGCCTGAGGACTGGTGGCTCCACTCAGGTTACCCAGCTGCCCGAAAAAGGGGTCCAAGGATAACTGGTACCTCCCAGTCCTTAGAACCAAAAACACTGCTTGTCCATGGTCCATCTGCAGAACCCACCCACCTGTACGCTCTAGGGAACAGGGATGTGCTTTCCTCAGAGACACTTGGGAGATGATTCTCAGCCTGCTGCCTTGTTCAGCGCATGGCCCCCTACTGCAACCAGATACCGGTACATACACCAATCACCCCTGCCCCTCAGAGCCTGTACCACACACTTGATGATCAGCTACCTAGACACCTGAGCTGAACTCATACAAGAAAAATGAATGGACTCCTAGACTGATATACCTGGTAATACCTCTAGCCATCTAGTGACAAGACATCAGAGCTTCAAAGGTGAAAATAATCAAGCTATCCCACTCATGCAACCCGTGTGGGCATATCAAAACAAAACAAACCAAGAAGCTATTATACAGTACACAAACATAAAATAAACTAATACAATAACTCACAGAAGGCTCAGAGACAAGAGTCAATATCAAGTCACATAAAGAAACAGATGATGATTGCTTCAAAAAGGTCTCAAAACAAAAAATCAATGAATATTCTGGATGAGGGTGCCTGCCTGGAATTACCGGAAGCATAATACAAAAGATTAATACACAGAACTCTTCAAGACATCAGGAACAAAATTAGGAAGGAAATCAGGCAATACGCAGAACAGGCCAAGGAACACACAGGTAAAGTAGTTGAAGAAATTAAAAAGGTTATTGAAGAACACAATGAAAAATTTAATAAGCTGAAAGAATCGATAGGGAGGCAGCAATCAGAAATTCAGATTAACAATAAAATTACAGAATTAGACAAATCAATAGAAAGTCCAAGAAGCAGAATTGAGCAAGTGGAAGGCAGAATTGGTGAACTTGAAGATAAAGCACTTGGCACCAATAAATTTGAAGAAAAATCAGATAAAAGAATTTTTTTTAAATGAAGAAACCTTAAGAATCATGTGGGACTCTATCAAGAGAAATAAACTACAAGTGATTGGAGTACTAGAACAGCATGGGATAACAGAAAATACAGAGAGAATTGTTGAAGATTTGTTGGCAGAAAACATCCCTGATATCGTGAAAGATGAGAAGGTATCTATCCAAGATGCTCATTGAACTCTACATAAGGTAGGGATTTTAAAAGAAAGTCACCAAGACATATTATAATCAAACTTGCCAAAACCAAACATAAAGAGAGAATTTTAAGAGCAGCTAGGGATAAACAAGTCATCAAAGGAGAGTCAACAAGAATAAGCTCAGACTACTTGGCAGAAACCATGCAGGCAAGAAGGCAATGGGATGACTTCTATAAAGTGTTGAAGGAAAAAAAATTCCAGCCAAGGATCATATATCCAGCAAAACTCTCAAATCTAAAGGTGAAATTAGGATATTTCCAGAAAAACAGAAGTTTAGGAAATTCGTAAAAACCAAACCAAAACTACAAGAAATACTAAGGGATTTCTTTGGTTAGAAAATCAATAATATCAGGTATCAGCCCAAGACTGGAACACTGGACAGAGCAATCAGATGTCAACCCAGACAGGGAAATCACAAAAATAAACCATGATTAAAAAAAAAAAAACAGGGAAACAGTGATGTTATTATGTAAAAGAAGACAACATTAAAACAATAAAAAGGGACTAAGAAATGTAGTGATCTTTCATATGGAGAGGAAGACAAGAGGATAGAAAGAAATAAAAGTTAGGTTTAAATTTAGAAAAATAGGGGTAAATATTAAGGTAACCACAAAGGAGACAAACTATCCTACACATCAAAATAAAATACAAGAAAAAAATAGAGACTCAGCAGAAACAAAATCAACAGCAACGAATATGAGGAAAAGATAATATATAAAGATAAACTACTCAGCACAAAAAAAATTAAGAGAGAAAAAGAAACTGTCAACAACACACACAAAAAAGACATCAAAATGACAGCACTAAATTTGTACCTATCCATAATTACGCTGAATGTAAATGGACTAAATGCACCAATAAAGAGACAGAGAGTGGCAGAATGGATTAAAAAACATGATCTGTCTATATGCTGCCTACAAGAGACACACCTTAGTCTTAGAGACACAAACAAACTAAAATTCAAAGATGGAAAATAATATATCGAGGAAACAACAACCAAAAAAGAGCAGGAGCAGCAATATTACTTTCAGACAAAATAGACTTTAAAGTTAAATCTACCACAAAGAATAAGGAAGGACACTATATAATGATTAAAGGGAAAATATACCAGCAGGATATAACCATATTAAATACTTATGCACCCAATGACAGGGCTGTAAGATACATAAAACAAGCTCTAATAACTTTGAAAAGTGAGATAGACAGCTCCACAATAATAGTAGGGGACTTCAACACACCACTTTTGGTGGAGGACAGGACATCCAGAAAGAAGTTCAATTAAGACACGGAAGATCTAAATGCCACAATCAATTTGACCTTATACACATATACAAAACACTCCACCCAACAGCAGTCAAGTATATTTCTTTTCTAGTGCACATGTAACATTCTATAAAACAGACCACATATTAGGTCATAAAGCAAGCCTTAGCAGAATCCAAAACACTGAAGTATTACAAAGCATTTTATCTGACCATAAGGCCATAAAAGTAGAAATCAATAACAAAAAAAGCACCCAAACTCATTCTATGAAGTCGACACATTCCTGATACCAAAACCAGGTAAAAAAAAAAAAAGTAAAGACACCACAAAAATGAAAATTTCAGGCCTGTATCCCTCATGAACTTAGATGCAAAAATCCTCAACAAAATTCTAGCCAACAGAATTCAACAACATATCAAAAAAATAATTCACCACAACAAAGTGGGATGCATACCAGGTATGCAGGGATGGTTCAACATTAGAAAAACAGTTAATGTAATCCATCATATAAATAAAACAAAAGACAAGAATCACACGATCTTACCAATTCATGCAGAAAAGGCATTTGACAAGGTTCAACACCCATTCATGATTAAAAAAAAACTCTAAGCAAAATAGGATTTGAAGAAAAATTCCTCAACATAAAAAAGTGCATTTATACAAAGCCAATAGCCAACAACATCATCCTAAATGGAGACAGTATGACAGCATTCCCCTTGAGATCAGGAACCAGACAAGGATGCCCTTTATCACTGCTCTCATTCAACATTGTGCTGGAGGTCCTAGCCAGAGCAACTAGGCTAGATAAAGAAATAAAGCACATCCAGATTGGCAAGGAAGAAGTAAAAGTACCTCTATTTGCAGATGACATGATTTTACACACAGAAAACCCTAAGGAATCCTCAAGAAAACTACTGAAACTAATAAAAGAGTTCAGCAGAGTATCGAGATACAAGATAAACATACAAAAATCAGTTGGATTCCTCTACACCAACAAAAAGAACAACAAAGAGGAAATCACCAAATCAATACAATTTACAGTACCCCCAAGAAGATAAAATACTTAGGAATAAATCTTACCAGAGATGTAAAAGACTTATACAAAGAAAACTACAAAACACTTCTGCAAGAAACCAAAAGAGACCTACACACGTGGAAACAAATACCTTGCTCATGGATAGCAAGACTTAATATTGTAAAAATGTCTATTCTACCAAAAGTGATCTATACATACAATGCAATTCCAATCCAAATTCCAAGGACACTTTTTAATGAGATGGGGAAACAAATCACCAACTTCATATGGAAGGGAAAGAGGCCCTGGATAAGTAAGGCATTACTGAAAAAGAAGAACAAAATGGGAGGTCTCACTCTACCTGATTTTAGAACCTATTATACCACCACAGTAGTCAAAACAGCCTGGTACTGGCACATAGACCAATGGGACAGAATTGAGGATCCAGGCATAAATTCATCCACATATGAGCAGCTGATGTTTGACAAAGGCCCAAAATCAGTTAAGTGGGGAAAAGACAGTCTCCTTAACAAATGGTACTGGCATAACTGGATATTCATCTTCAAAAAAAAATGAAACCAGACCCATACCTCACACCATGCACAAAAACTAACTCAAATGGATCAAAGACCTAAATATAAAATCTAAAATGATAAAGATCATGGAAGAAAAAATACTGACAAAGTAAGGAGCCCTAATACATGACATAAACAATATAGAAAACATTACTAACAATGTAGAAGAAAAACTAGGTAACTGGGAGCTCCTAAAAATCAAACACCTATACTCATCCAAAGACTTCACCAAACAAGTAAAAAGATTACCTAGAGACTGGGAAAAAGTTTTTAGCTATGACATTTCTGATCAGTGCCTGATCTCTAAAATCTACATGATACTTGAAAAACTCAACTATAAAAAGAGAAATGACCCAATTAAAAAATGGGCAAAAGATATGAGCAGGCACTTCACTAAAGAAGACATTCAGGTAGCTAACAGATACATGAGGAAATGCTCACAATCATTAGCCATTAGAGAAATGCAAATCAAAACTACAATGAGATTCCATCTCACCCCAACAAGGCTGGCATTAATCCAAAAAACACAAAATAATCAATGTTGGAGAGGTTGTGGAGAGACTGGAACACTTATACACTGCTGATGGAAATGTAAAATAGTACGACCGCTTTGGAAATCGATTTGGCACTTCCTTAAAAAGCTAGAAATAGAACTACCATATGATCCAACAATCCCAAGTTCTTGGAATATATCCTAGAGCCTTTACATGAACAGATATATGCACAACCATGTTCACTGCAGCACTGTTTACAACAGCAAAAAGATGGAAGCAACCAAGTTGCCCAACAATGGATGAATGGACAAATAAATTATGGTATATTCACATAAAGAACAGTGATGAATCTGTGAAACATTTCATAACATGGAGGAAGCTGGAAGGCATTGTGCTGGGTGAAATTAGTCAGCTGCAAAAGGACAAATATGGTATAAGACCACTATTATAAGAACTCAAGAAATAGTTTAAACAGAGAAGAAAATATTCTTTGATGGTTATGAGAGGGGGAGGGAGGAAGGAGGGAAGAGGGGTATTCTCTAATTAGACAGTAGATAAAAAACTACTTTAGGTAAAGGGAAAGACAACACTATTCCCAAAGCCAACTCTTCAGACAGGGATTGGACTGGACAATGGGATAGAAAATGATGTTGGTGAAGAATGAGCTTCTTGGATCAAGTAGACACATGAGACTATGTTGGTGTCTCCCATCTGGAGGGGAGATGAGAGGGCAGAGGGGGTCAGAATCTGGCAGAATGAACATGAAAAGAGAGAGTAGAGGGAAGGAGTGTGCTGTCTCATTAGGGGGAGAGCAATTAGGAGACTATAGCAAGGTGTACATAAATTTTTGTATGAGAGACTGACTTGATTTGTAAACTTTCACGTAAAGCACAATAAAAATTAAAAAAGAAAACATTCTGCATCCCACTTTGGTGATTGGCATCTGGGGTCTTAAATGCTGGCAAGTGGCTATCTAAGATGCATCGATTGGTCTCAACCTACCTGGAGCAAAGAAGAATGGAGAGCACCAAAGACACAAGGTAATTATGAGCCCAAGAGACAGAAAGGGCCAGATAAACCAGATACTACATCAGCCTGAGAACTAGATGGTGCCCGGCTACAACCAATAACTACCCTGACAGGGAACCCAACAGAGAATCCCTGATAGAGCAGGGGAACAGTGGAATGCAGACCTCAAATTCTCATCAAAAGACCAGACTTAATGGTCTGACTGAGACTAGAATTAATCAGGAGGTCATGGTCCCCAGACTTTCTGTTGGCCCAAGACTGGAACCATTCCCATAGCCAACTCTTCAGACAGGGATTGGACTGGACTATGGGATAGAAAATGATACTGGTGAGGTATGAGCTTCTTGGCTCAAGCAAACACGTAAGACTACATGGGCAGCTCCTGCCTGCAGGGGAGATGAGAAGGTAGGAGGAGACAGGAGCCGGCTGAATGGACACAGGGAATACAGGGTGGAGAGAAGGAGTGTGCTGTCTCATTAGCGGGAGAGCAACTAGGAGTACATAGCAAGGTGTATATAGATTTCTGTATGAGAGACTGACAATTTATAAATCTTCACTTACAGCACAATAAAAATAAAAGAAATAATAAAGTGCCTTAAAGGAATCATACTATAGTAAACATACTTTTCGGGTTGAATAGCTTACTTTTTATCCTACCAAGGTATCCCTGGTGGTGTAGTGGTTAGGAGCTACAGCTGCTAACCAAAAGGTTGGCAGTTCAAATCCACCAGGCGTGCCTTAGAAACCCTGTGGGGCAGTTCCACTCTGTCCTATAGGTCACTATGAGTCAGAATTGACCCAAAGCAATGGGTTTGGTTTGGTTTGGGTTTATCCTATCAATAGGATAAAGAGTGTTCTCTTGTCTCACGTGACTAGGCATTCACTTGATTTCATACATAATCAGAAAAGTGTTGTGTGTAACATTGAAGTGTATATTCAGAGTACATATACAGTACACACTTTTGCATGCACTCCACTTAAAGACACTGCTAGCAACAAAATACATATGCTTTGCTAGTATTTCAGGACTGATCATTGCTCTTCACAGTTGTAATTTGTATTAATTTTAAATTAGTCTAGTAAATATTTCTATTTATAGGAGACATGCAATATAAATAAAATTGAGAATAATAGTTAAGGAAATCTAATTTTGTAAAACTTCCATTTCTTTAGGTAATCCTTCTGCAATTCAACTAACTCTAAAAACATTTATTGAGCACCTCCAGTGTGCTAACAAAGTATGTTAGATATAGTGCGGAACATGAAAATGAATGACTCCTTAGTCGCTCATGTTCAAAAAGTTGTAACCAAGGCTTTGGGCACCATCATTAAATACGTAAAATATAAGATATTACTCTTATTTAAAACAAAAGTGAGTTCAGCCACAGGTCTAAAATGAACAAGAGGTTTTTCCAAGAAAAAACTTGTCAAATCAAAATGTATATGTGTAGCCAGTGACATTCTTGTTGTTGTTAGGTGCCATCGAGTTCACTCCTACTCACAGCGACCCTATGTATTACAGAATGAAACACTGCCCAGTTGTGTGCCATGCTCACAATCATTGTTATGCTTGAGCCCATTGTTGCAGCCACTGTGTCAGTGCATCTCACTGAGGGTCTTCCTCTTTTTTGATGACGCTCTACCAAGTATGATGTTCTTTTCCAGGGACTGATCCCTCCTGATAACATGACCAAAGTATGTCAGACATAGTCTCGCCATCCTTCCTTCTAAGGAGCATTCTGATTCTACCAGTGACCTTACGGTAAGGTTGTTTTCTTTTTTCTTTACTTGCTATTCCAAAATATGACAATATTTTAACTATAATTCCACAAAAATGATAACACAAAACCTTCATAAGCATTTTAGATAGCCTTCGTTCTTGATATTTTTTAAACCGTAATTGTTTCATTAATTATTTTTACCTCCCTGCTACAATGCTAATAATCAGCTTTAGAAAAATTGTTTTTGCCATATTTGATTGAAATTTAAAGAGGAATTGAGGGTAGAAAGACAGAAAAGAAGCAACAGCATATCTCTGAAGTATATTTTCTTAAATGGTCAAATAAAGACAATGCCAATTACAATTTAATCCAAGTAAATAATTTAACTTAGTGGAAAAACTAAGAAAAAACTATCACTGAATGTGAGTTAAATAATTTGAAGTAGATGCCTGATTAAAATTCTCACTAGAGTTTTCAGGGACAAAAAGGAATTTCCTTACATGATTCTTTTCAGGATCAGTCTCACGTTCATCATCAAAAAAATGTTTATGAGATTATGAACTGCACGCAGCATTTTATAAAACATTACCGTTCATTCCTTCAACACATGTTTTATTGAAAGAAGCTATTAGTTACCGAGCTTATTTGCCATGCTATGTACTAAGCTCATTTTTTACCTGTTTAGCAATAAAAGAAACAGGGCTCCCAGGAAGCTTATAACATAAAATAGAAAAACAAAACCATACAATGGAATAATTATTCATGTTAAATAAATCCCAATTTATTTAACTCCATTCAAAGAAATACAATCCCATTATTAAACAAAAAAAAATCAGAGACCTGATGACGATGTGACCAGCAATACACTACAGATCACTTCTTACCTCCTACTCGTCAGGCCCATTTGGAGTTCTTTGGCCCTTCACAATAAACGTTCATGAAGGTATTCATTCAACTATCTGTGTGTTGGTTATTTCCAGACACTGAGCAAGCACATAACGGTGAGGAAACGCAAACAAGGTCCTGCCCCAGTAGTGTTGGAGACAGCTATTAATGAAATACTTACCCTTAAAAATATAAAATACAAACAGAGATGATTGCTCTGGAGGAAAGAATTCCAGTTCTGTGAAAGCCCCTGATTAAGGACCTTAACAATCAAGGCCAGATTCCAGGATGTGAAGACCGAGCTGAGATTTGAAGGCTGAGTAGGAAAAGTGGAAGATTGGAAGGAAGGGGGATGAAGAAAAGCCTACTAAAAAGAAAAGAAGAAAAACAAGTGCAAATGTTCTGTGGTAAAAAGGAACAGAACATATTTAAGAAACCAGAAAGCCAGTATGGCTAGAGCAGAAAACCTGAAGGGAAGTGCGGAAGTGACACTAACCCAGGAATACTTATCTTTATCCAAACAGCGGTGTAATGCCACTAAAATACTTTAAGCAGGAGGGTGGTATTATCAGATTTTCATTTTGAAAATATCACTCCAGCATCAAAGTAGAGAATGGACTGTTACAGAAAAAGATATATATACATATACATATACATATACATATACATATACATATACATATACATATACATATACATATACATATACATATACATATACATATACATATACATATACATATACATATACATATACATATACATATACATATACATATACATATACATATACATATATATCAGGAATAATTCTAGACAAAACCCAAAAGGAAAGTTTTGTAGTAAATTTCATCTAGGATCACCGTCTGCAGAATCCCAGTTTTCCTACGTGTTCCTTTCTGCTTTGTAGTCGACTAAGAGGTCTTTCCTTCCTCAAGGCCTTGCTTTGTGCTTTATCTGATTAACTAACCGGAGCTAGGTGCTTAAAGATCAGTGCATTATGCCATCTCCCCCATTCTTGCTGCAGGTCATTACTCTAAAAGAGGAGAAATACCTTAGCTAGGGGCTTACTGTATTAAGGCAGTTTCAATTATTCTACATTTAAAAAAAAAAATCTGAAATTTGAGCGTATTTATACAACAAAGGTTTATTTATATTTTTCATACTACATGCCCAACTTGGGTCTATAATGTACTCCGCTTTACATGATCACTTAGGGGTCTAGGATGTCAGATGGGCCACAATCTAGAAACTACCCTCTCTGGAACAAATGGTCTACTTGCTCACTGCAGCAGAAGAGAGAAAGTAGGATGTTTTATGCCAGCAATAAAATGCTCTGGCTCAGAAACGGCACAAACCATTTCTGCTCGTAGTCCTTCCTCCACTGTCCAGAACCACTCACATGGCTCAATCCAAATGTAAAGAAGTTGGGAAGAAGAGTCTTCTGTAGGCTTGAAAGTGGAAGAGAGCTAGGAGAACCAGTAATAAAGCCTAACACATATGGAAAAAAGTCTTTTTCTCCTCACAAGAATCCCATATTTAAAAATATTCTGTCTACAAAAAAAATTGCTTTTAAGTATAATTAATTTCAATAAGACATACTAAAGGTTGATACACATCCAGCCAAATGCAAAGGTGTGTTGTATTAAGTGTGCAGCCTTATTTTGGATAAAAGTACCGTTTTGATAAGGTTTCTTGAAATATTAAAAACGGTCACAGAATCTCAATTCTACCTTCAAGTGATCATGAACCCTACAGAGAATGCTGGAGACTGGAAATTGTACTCCATTAGGTATAATTGTAACAAGTTTCAAGAACATCATCTTGGCATATGAAGGGTCTGTGTGATACCATCAGCAAAAATAATCAAATACTATGATTACAGCTTAGCAATCAATGTCAAAGTCTTCATTGCCACTTGTTCTGGTTCACTCTACTGTGTAACAAACCACCCCAAAGTTTAGTGACTTAAAACAACAATTTTTTTTTTCATTATCTCTCATCAGTCTATGTGGCTTAGGCTCAATTGGGCGGCTCTTGCTTAGGTTCCTTTATGCAGTTTCAGTCAGATGATGGCTGGGCCAGGTGTCGTCTTAATGCTTAACTGATCTAGAAGACACTCAAAATGGCTTCTACACTCACATATTTGACGTTTCAGCTGGGATGGTTGGGACAGCTGTGGACTGGTCAAGAGTTTTCTCTCTCTCTCCACATGACCTCTTCAAATGGAAGTCTCAGGTTAGCTGAACTTCTTACATGGAAGCTGGCTTTCCCCAAAGTAAGCATTAGAAGAGTTCAAGGTGAAAGCTGCAGGGTTTCTTATGCCCTAACTTTGGAAGACATGCAGCATCACTCTGGTCACCTTCCATTGGTTACAAAAAGCCAGTCTAGATTCAATGTGTAGAGGACTAGGTAAGGGTAAGAATACCAAGGGGATGTGATTCACTGGTAGAAGAGGGATCTTTGCAGACTAGCTACCATATCACTGGTTTAAGAAACAAGAGCCACAGTCAAACATCTGATACGTAACAATTAGGAATGGCTTTCTCTTGAAAACAAACCTGTAATGTATTCAATAAGGTACAAATTCAGGCCTCCAAATAACCATAGATATTAACCAAAAAAACAGCATTTAAATAAAATTTATTATGCTATGTATTGGACTTTATAGCCATTTCTAAATAAAAAACTAAACCCATTGCCATCAAGTTGATTCCCACTCATAGCAAACCTATAGGACAGAGTAGAACTGCCCCATAGGGTTTCCAAGGAGAGGCTAGTGGATTCGAACTGCCAACCTTTTGGTTAGCAGCTGAGCTCTTAACCACTGTGCCACCAGGGCTCCACAGCCACTTCTAGGGACACACAATTATCACACATCAGCAAAATTTTGAAAAACAGCAAAAAAAAAAAAAAAAAAAAAAGTATACTTAAACATGGAATGAAATAATAATATCTTCTTTGAAAAGAAACTAAACCTATAACAAAATAAAACATCAGACAAGTTATTTCACATAATCTGGAAATAAAACCTTTCTTCCAGCTTTTCTTTATCCATACTCATTCTCTACTGATAAGCAAGTTACTCAGAATGTCTTGCAAAGTGCATTGCAATCATTAATTAGTTATTCCACACAATGTTCCCCCAAGGAAAATAATATCAATCATCCATTATTACAGAAAGCGATAAGAGGTTTCTAAGGACCAACTTGCCCAAATGCATACCCAAAGAACGTGATTTTTTTCCTAAAGCTATTCAGTTTCAGACTTGACTCTCACCATTAAATCACGAGAAGTCTGCCCTTCCTGGTTAAACCATCTGTTCGCTTGAGAGTTTTTTTTTTTTTTTAAATCTTGTAGGCATTAAAATTATTGTGTTAAAATAATCATTTGTTAATAATGTAGTTACACCTCTATTTACTCTACTTGGTCCCAAGCCCTAAAAGATAGTAAGAAAGCTCTAGAAAGTGAAAGGATCAGTTTTACTCATAAAAATCATTATTTCTCCACAAGAAATAATTATAAATTTATAATTGTAAACAATTTTAGCAGCTCTGAGCATTTCATTAAAGACAGCCACAAAACACAGCATTTTAATAACACGTTAGGGTCCATTAATATGCCCTAGAACAAAGCATGGTGGAAGGACCCTACCTCTGTTTGCTACATCTGGCCTAGTTGCTCTTGTTAGTTATCTTCTTCTTTTCTCTCAGTTCCAAAAGGAAATGGGCTATGTCAGTCATAATGGTTAAAATCTCCGATCACTTTAAAAATTAAACAGTGCTTTTCTGAACAAGTCTGCATTATTCAAAAAGATAACTGACTCTGCCATGTTAATTGACTCTAATTTATTCCATTGAAATTACATCATTTTCTGTGCTAAGCTATTCATAATCCAAGCATATCACACACTGATTTGCTGAGACTATGAAACTGGTCTATCAGAATTAATTAGCAAATTAAGAGACATTTGCACTAAAAATTTCTCAGCGGAGGGAAACAAAATTGCATCAGCATACTGCATAAGATGTAGAAAAATAGAATGTCATAAAGAAAAATAAGAGAAAGCTGAACACTTTCCTATTCAACTGACTACAGGTAAAATAGACTTAGTTTCATAGAAAGTGTATTGGTTTGAAGAAATGGGTCAGAAGTATCAGAAAATTGATGTTTTGTGTGAATGTTGATCACCCAGCCTCAGAAGTAAACTATTTGCTGAGAAAACCAGAAAAGGCAGGTGAATAGGAGTAGGCATGAATCAAAACTTTAAGCAGTGTTCTAAGCTTTGACTGCACAATGAGATTTCTTGGGGAACTTTAAAAAAATTACTGATGCCTCAGATATTCGCATTAATTTATACACAGCGTAGCCTGGGCATCAGGATTTTTTAAAGCTTCCCAAGTGATTTTAATGTGCAGCAAAGTTTGAGACCCATTGATTTAAAGATTAGCCACGGGCAGATAGGATATAGTTCAGGAGAGGAGGGTGCTATCATGGGTCAGGTCAAAGGGGGAACACTGATTTGGGCAAGATAGAAAAATGAATGTTCATAAAACCTCCTCCTTGTGTAGTATAACTAAAAATGCTAGATAAAATATTTTAAGCTCAATTGGCATAACATAGTTTATAAAGAATATGTTCTATATTCTACTTTGGTGAGTAGCATCTGGGGTCTTAAAAGCCTGTGAGCAGCCATCTAGGATACTCCACTGGTCTCACCCCTTCAGGAGCAAGGAATAATGACACAAGGGAAAGATTAGTCCAAAGAACTAATGGACCACATCTACCATGGCCTCCACCAGACTGAGTCCAGAACAACGAGATGGTGCCCAGCTACTACCACTGACTTCTCTGACAGGGATTACAATAGAGGCTCCTGGACAGAGATGGAGAAAAGCATAGAAAAAAATTCTAACTCAAAAAAAAAAAAAAAAAAAGACCAGACTTGCTGACCTGATAGAGACTGGAGAAACTCTGAAGAGTATGGTCCCTGGACACCCTTTCAGCTCAGTAATGAGGTCACTCCTGAGGTTCACCCTTCAGCCAAAGATTGAAGATGCCCATGAAACAAAATAAGAATAAAGGAGTGGACCAGCCCTGGGGCAGGGACTGGAAGGCAGGAGGGAAGAGGAAAGCTGGTAATAGGGAACCCAGGGTTGAGAAGGGAGAGTCTGGACACGTCGTGGTGTTGTTGACTAGTGTCATAGAAAAATGTGTTCACTAACTGTTCAATGAGAAACTAGTTTATTCTGTAAACCTTCATCTAAAGTAAAACAAACATAAATAAAAATGCTAGATAAGATATTTTAAAACATTTTTTCTAATGCATTGCTTAGATGACAAGAAATTAAAAGAACTCTTCAGAGGTCAGAAATGAAAAGAAGGTACAAATACACAGAAATAAGTGGCACGGGAACTGGCAGCTGCTTTGGGGTACATGGCAATCCTTGCTAACCTAGACCCTGGGTTTTAATCAGCTACATACTGAGAATACAAGACAAAGCCTAAGTCCTTTTTAGTTTGGAAGATCCAATGCTCCCTTAAACCCAGTGCCTTCGGAGGTGACATCCTGAAAAGACAAACTAGGAAAAAAAAAAAAAACTGTCCCCTAAAGAGTGACACAAGTTAGTCTTAGCCTTAGCTCTGGATTGTTTGGAAGAAAAAAAAAAAGTCTACCTTTCTTAGGCTGGGTTCTCTAGAGAAGCAAAACCAGCAGTGTGTGTGTGTGTGTGTGTGTGTGTGTGTGTGTGTGTGTATACAGAGAGAGAGATTTACCCAAGGAAATGGCTCATGCGGTTGTAGAGGCTGGCAAGTCCCAAGTCCATGGGTCAGGCATCAGCTGGAGGCTTCTCCTGACTCATGTAGCTGCAGGGGCTGGCAAATCCAGGATTGGCAGGTAAGATGTCAGGCTGCTGGCTCACAGGCTGTGGAGGTGAATTCCAAGATCAGCAGACAATATGGCAGGCTGCTGGCTCAAATCCCAAGAACCAAAGGTCAGATGATGACCTGATGCAGGATCCAGAGTGAGCAAAAGCTAGTGAGCTTGCCAGAATGTCCATATATATTGGATGCAGGCCACACCTCCAAGGAAACTCCCCTTAGAACTGATTGGCTGATCACATCATGGAGATGATTACATTATATCACAAAATGAAGGATGACTACATCATTACCTGTCAAATTATATCATTACATAACTGTCAAGCTACATCATTATGTAACTGTCAAACCACTGAGAACCATGGGCCAGCCAAGTTGACACACAACCTTAACCATCACACTACCCTATGTAGGAATTCATGTTACCTGTACAGCCTAAAAAATTCCCAGGCCAAAATTTAGTTATGAGATCCTGGGATGGTAGTGACCATACTAGCAGAAGCAAACATAACTCCTCTCAGGAAAAACACACTTTGAACTAGATCTAAAAGATTTCTGCAGACAAAATTCTGAGAAACATGGCCTCGCAATTCATGAAAAAATCAGCTGCCTTGAGGGAAGGTCATAAGAAAAAATGATAAAGAATCAAGGCAAATATTATAATTATCAGGTATAAAATGGAAAATAAGGGAAATTCCTTGACCTAATAAAGTATATCTTCAAAAACAAAAATTTCTACCACAAATACCACACACAGTAATGAAATAGTCAAATCATTCTTTAAAAATCAGGGAAAATACCAGAATCAAAATCTCCACGTTTCCATTCAACATTATACTGAATGTTGTAGTCGGTGCAATAAAGTTAGATGAATACAAAATATGAGAAGTAGTAAGGAATAAACAAAACTATCATCATACACAGATGATATAATAAGCCTAAAAGAGATTTATTGGAATAACTGGATATATGATCAGCATATAAAATATGACTGAAATTCTACACATCAGCAATAAAGAGTTAGAAAATACAAATTTTAAAAAGATACCACTTACCATAGCAACACAAAAGAAAGGTAGCTAGGAATAAATCTAAAAAGTGATACACAAGACCTTGGAGAATATTATAAATTTTAACTTAAAACATTAAAGAAGATATTACGGCATTAAAGAAGACCCGAATAAAAGAGGAAATACAATGAGTTCAAAACAATACAATATTCTAATGTCACTTCTTCCCACATGGATTTATAGATGTGATACAATTCAATGAAATTCTAAATGAGGTTTTTGTGGAATTTGACAAGCTGATTTTAAAGATTTATTTAGAAGCTAAATAGCCAAGAAAGCCTGAGATACATCTAAAGAAGAATTAGGAAGGAGTTTTTGTCCTACCATATATCAAATCTCATAAAGCTAAAGACTGAAGACAGCAAGAAGCCTGGAAGCACCCCAGCAGCAGAGCCAGTGGCAACAGACCCAAAATGGGCCGGCGGCAGAGCCAGTGGTGAAAGACAGCAGGACCAACAACAGCCTGATCTTAGGGGGCCAAGAAAAGCCTGTCCTAAGTGGGCTGAGAGGAGCCTGCCCTCAGGGGGCCAAGAAGAGCCTGTCCTCAGGGGGCTGAAGGAGACCTGCACAATCAAGAGGAAATGAGAGAGCTGTCCTGCACTGAAAAAGGAAGTCTCTGTCTTCACCCTGGTAGCGTAGTGGTTAAGTGCTACAGCTGCTAACCAAGAGGTCAGCAGTTCAAATCCACCAGGCGCTCCTTGGAAACTCTACGGGGCAGTTCTACTCTGTACTATAGGATCGCTATGAGTCAGAATTGACTCAACGGCAGAGGGTTTGGTTTTTTTGTCTTTATGTTTCCTGATTCTGATCCTGAGTTGTAGCCCGTTGATCCTGATCCCGAGTTGTACCCTGTTCCTTAAAAAACTACTTAACTGAGCATGGTCTGTGAGCTCTCTGTGGCCTTTGCAACAAATTATCAAACACAGAAGAGAAGTATAGAGTGCCGTGGGAGGGAGAGCTGGTGTCAGAATTGTTAAAAAGGTTGGAGAGTGGAGGTATGTCTGACTTCCACCTCATAAGGGTCAGCCTTGGGCTGATCTTGATTCTCATTATCACCCCTGAAGTTAGAGAGGTTCAGACACTACTATTACTACGGCCACAAATTTACAATTGGCATCAGAAGTGGGATTTGTTGCAATGGCTCCTGACTCATGGAAACTTGGAGTTTTGGAGGAGAAAGGATGACCAGGCATGGGACCAGAAACTTTTGATTCCTGGATGGTTATTTTGGTTGCTGCTATATGTAATGGCTAACAGGAAAGTAACAGATATTATGCTGCTGCAGTGGATAGGAAAACTAAATCTGGAGTGGCTTGGGGTGAAAGCCCAGCAGGTTAAGCGAGATGACTGATAGGCGGCCAGGGTCTTCTGTTTCAACCCAGCCAGAGACTAAGGCCAAATACTCACAAAGGTAGAAAAGAGAAGGTGAAATTGGAATGTTTAAAAAAGGTTATGTATTTATCTGAATGTTATTTATATTCGATTGACCGAAGGAATATTTTGTAAAACAGGCTTGAATGTATAATAGAAATGAATATTAGGTACAGGCAATCCCTGAGTTACAAATGTCTGACTTATGGACAAGTTGTTCTTGCCCTTTAATGTTATGTAAATTTGCCCTCACTTTGAAATGACTGAACCAACCCCTGCCCTGTTGCCGTCGAGTCAATTCGGACTTACAGCAACCCTATAGGACAGAGTAGAACTGACTCATAGGGTTTCCAAGGAGCAGCTGGTGGGTTCGAACTGGCGACCTTTTCGTCAGCAGCCTGAACTTTTAATCACTGTGCCACCAGGGCTCACAACAAATTCTTCATCACCCT
Source organism: Loxodonta africana (assembly GCF_030014295.1). Lineage (NCBI taxonomy): Eukaryota > Metazoa > Chordata > Mammalia > Proboscidea > Elephantidae > Loxodonta > Loxodonta africana. Next base: position 167,009,233 of record NC_087345.1, on the reverse strand, counting down.
CACTTTCACTTGCTGCACATGCAGCTTTTAAATCATTGAAATGGCTTTGAGTCTTTTCTTGCACTAAAGTAAGACTAAACAAGAACTGTATGTACCTGTTCTGACTTATGCACAAATTCAATTTAAAGACACAGTTAAGAATGGATCTCATTTGTAACCCAGGGACTACCTGTATTGTAAAAAAAGAAAGAAAGAAAGAGAGTGCATAACTCCATCCTTCAAGCAATACTTGATTGGACACACTAAAAGTGGAAATAGTAAATGGGGCTTATACCAAAAGCCTGTGAGAACAGGAGATTTGCATTTGAGGCAATTATGCTGAACTCTGATTGCAAGTACCACGATGATCTAAGGCTTGATTGACCAAAGAGCTGCTTGGTGAATGAACAGTAAAAGAATGTTCATATGGGGCACAGCCCTGTGGAATCTAAAAGGTATGTTTAACAGGACATGTCAGTACCCCTTCCAGAAATGGAAGTTAATGGAAGCAGGTGAGTAGATAGCTTGGTATGCTCACTTGAGATAACCACCTGAGTCCACAAGATGTGTGGAAATAGGCAAGATGCAGCAATGAAGAGATGGGCAGAGTTTGGACATGTTCTGTTGGCACCTAGCCCAGGAGGGTTAGGGATGACAGAGAGAGAGAAGGGTTGGGTGGTCTGAAGTGCAGGGAGGTGTGTGGACTCCCGAGCCTGTGGCTGGTAACCATTCACCTAGTTTGAATGGCTAGGGAATTCAGTAGAGGTATGAAGTGAGTTGACCCCAACTAAATGAGGATGGGATGGCCTGGCCCCAAGTAAGGCAGAAAGAAAGTAAGATGTTTGACATTATAAGTTGGTGTAGAATGCTGCATTTTAATGGCTTTCCCTGGACTAGACTTTGCTTATCGATGCTGATGCTCAGAGTTCCAACCAGAGCAGAAGGTTCTTCAGACCAAGAAACATGCTTGTCTTCTCAGAGTAGTGGTTTGATAGGTAGGGATGGGCAATTTAAACACTGCCTATCTAAAACTGGGGGAGATAAAGGGCGTGAAGTGGCTGGCTTACACACTATCATGAGTGTGCTTACATTCAAAGTGAGGGGGGAAAGGGGGCAAAATATAGAACAAAATTCAAATTTCTAAAAAGGGCCAGACTTACTGGACCAATAAAAACTAAAGGAACCCCTGAGAAAAACACTGTAAGATACCAAATGGTCAACATTTAACCAAAAGCAAAGATGAGAAGGCAAGGAGGTGAAGGGAAGCTAGATCAATGGAAACAGAACAAACAGAATGGAAATAATGAGAATGCTGACATATTGTGAAAATTATAACCAATGTCATGGAACAATTTTTATAAAAACTGTTAAATGAGAACCTAATTTGCTGTGTAAATTTTCACCTAAAACACAATAAAATATTTAAAAGAGAAAACCTTATGGATCACAAAAAAGAAAAGAAAAAAGGCTGTCACTGTGGTCATACTCGCAAACAAAGTCCCTAGTGATGTGATCCCCAAAGATATATTGAAAGGCTTAACAGAACTTGAGAGAAAACAAAACTCAGCTATCATTGTTAAAATTATCTACTTGGAGCAGTATTGTTAGTGTTCCTCTCAGTAGAAAAGCTATTCTGAGAGAGAGAGAGAGAAAATAAATCTTTTACATAACCGGAGAGGCTGATGAAAATAGCATCCAGGAATAGCAGGGAGTCCAGACCCATAGAACACTTGATGCCATTACAAAACATGCAGCAAGAATTTCCAGGAAGTAACAGACTCAGACTCAGCAGGACTACACCCAAGACTTTTAATGCTGATTTCAAGGTCTAAGTATTACTAGCCTCCATATTATCTTTCTTTCTAGAAAGTAACTCTGTTGAAAAAGTAGACTGAGAATTTATCTACTAGTTTGGTATTTCTAAAGGAGGGGAAAAGTTTGCTTTCAAATGAGTTTAGGAGTAATCATTAGTCAAAATTTCAAATGCATTATAACAACATCCTTTCAGTCTCCAATTTTTAGTCTCCAATCACATATTCAACTGTTTGCTAACAAAAATAGCAAGGTATTCTGAGTCTACATCTTTAAAATATGTTTAATCCAGTTCCCTTCTTGAAATTTCTTGTTTTGTTATATTATCATTAGAAGTAAAAATTATTTTTTTCATTTCTAAATTCTATATTATTTTATAATTTAGTGACCCTCTATTATGAGCTTTCAGAACTCTCTGGATCAGTAACTATGTCAAAAGATTTTAAGAAAAGTTTTACCTACAATTAAAAAAAAAAGAATTCTTCAGAGGCAGTATTTTAAACTAAAGCAGTTACGTTTTTGTAATGTGATAAGAAACTTTAATCTTCAGTATCTGTTACTTCATTTACTATTTTTATGTAAACCCATTTTTGGAGTCATATTGGTTCATATGATTTTGAAAAGCCAATTTATCCTTTTTTACCATGAAGAAAAACATTTTCATCAAGGCATCTTCAGGAAGGTTTCAACAGAAATAAACAGAAAAATAAATGATCTTATATACACTAACTTTTGCAGGTAACCTTGGTTTTCTTGGATAGTATTTGATAAACAGTATAAACAAAAAGCCAAACTACAGGTAGTAGCATAAACCTTAAGAAAAATCCCGGGTTTCCTAGTTCTTAGTCACAGAAGTTCTCTTTAATAATACATAAATGAATGGTGTACAAAAGTCAAAGCTCTTTGAAAGAATAAGCTAAACATTGCTAATTAAGATAGCTTTGAGATAGCTATTCAGAGATACCAAAGATAAAACCTTTTCTACGGTTCCCATAATTTTGCCGCTTTGGTGTATTGGTTTTATAATTACTAAACTGGCAAAGAGCAGTGGACAATATTTAGTTTGGCAGCTTTTCTCCCAAGGCGAAATTTTTCATTTTCTTTCAAGGAGAAAACTTGAGTTTGAACTGCCAATCTCACATCAGTAGTCAAGTACAAACGTTTTGGGCCACTCAGAGACTTACTTTCAGATAGTTATTCCATCAACAAATCAGAATCACTTTATACATCGTTAACTGCAGCACTGTCAGAAACTATCAAGTTCTAGATAAATCATGCTTTCATCAGGGCTCACATGCTTACAGTGCATCATTCGCTTGAAAAATTGATCACATCTTACCAAATCTTCTCTACAGTAGCATACGTTCTGTAATTATATTCTGCCTGGGTCAAAGAAGATTCTGAGTGACATTATCCATAATAATGAACTTCCTCCCAAGCTCCTTGAACTTGAAGGTAAAATCCCAGCTTTAGGTAGTTAGTTTAGGATTTGCCTTATTTAAGATTTGGCACTAGGGGAGAGATGAATCTAAGGATGATTTCTCCTAGCTCTTTTGAGCATGAATACAATATTATTATTTGCTCCAATAAGTAATCTACTCAAAGAGGGATCCTTCTCCATTATTCTAAGGAAGAAATTAAATTTTACAGGCTGTTGAAGAAATTATTTTGTGCATGACTAATGGGTTCAAGAGTACTTCAGGTAATAATTTGGTGACATAGCTTAAGCAACGTTAATTTCAAAAACAATAAATAACAGATTGTCATCTCTGGAAAGTCAGAGTACAAATGACCTTCCCAGGAAAAGAAGAATGGTGCCAGCTAGTGCTAGAATGGTGGAAAAAATCAAAACAGATCTTTTCTGGTAACATTTTTATTATATTCCCCAACATCTCCAAGTTGGCTAAATCGACCCTCACACAAGCATTTGAGGCTTCCAAAGGAATGGTTTAAGAATAATCAGTTAATTTGCAGAACACCCTTTAATACCTATTAGCAAATATATACAATTCCCTCGTTAATTAAGCAGAATGACTACTGTGGATATATTGCAACATAAAAATACATTATGGAAAGTATACCACACCTGCTGAAGTGCCACATCCGAAAGTTCTCATTTATGAAACATGTGCATAAAACAGTGACTAACTTATAAGTTTTATTTTTCTAAAGGAGTCACTATTAATTACTTTAACTGTCAGGTCTCCTGGTACTTAGAGGTTTCTTTATTGATTATTAATTACTTGAGAGTTGTTTGCTCTATATATGCTCACCCATCCCCATCTCCCAATGAAACTGCCTTGTAGGCATATACCATGTCTTTATCGTACCATCCCCCACGATGCTGAATTGAATTAACAGTGAAAATTAAAGCTTTAGGGTTTGAGTTTTCGACTGGCAGTGTCTCAGTCAGAAGTTCTGGCTGCAGAATTGAAATACCATTTCTGAAATTCAAACTGAAACAACTGTTTAGAAAAGACAAATAAATAAACGGACAAAACAAGAAATGGTGATGAGTTATTTGCTAAGTTCTTACCAAATGAAGTTCTCACCAAATGTCATCATTTTATATAGTAAGTCTATCTCTTTGTAAAAGCTTCATGGCCTGGAATGGTAATATTTATATTTTTGAGATTAATGTGTATTCTACAATAGCTACCAAACTTGGCATTATCACTCAGACAGAAAAAGCCCTTGTAACCATTTTTAAAATCATTGCAAATAAACTTTTCTGAAGGACAGAGTAGGTTAAAGTTTCTAATGTGACTTGGGTTAGGGGACTCATTGACCATCTTTATTGTAGAACTGATCCTCAGAAAAAAAAAATATCAATTTAGAGTAGGTCTGTCACTAAGGGAGACGTGGCTATACACCAGCAGTCACCCTACCTGATTCTAATGAGCAAAATTGAATGAGCAAAACAAACTTCTACTTTAAAGCAAAATTTCAGATTCGTTTTGGAATACCTTTCAATAGTAGCAGCATTGCTAATTTAATGTCAAAATAATTGTTGTAAAACATTTAATAATTCTCATCTATATCTGATTACACCTAAACACAAAAAAAGAAAAAATCCTTACAAATGGACCTATAAGCAACATCATGATAAATGGAGAAGAGAATGAAGTTGTCAAGGATTTCATTTTACTTGGATCCACAACCAACGCCACGGAAGCAGCAGTCAAAAATCAAATGACATACTGCATTAGGCAAATCTGCTGCAAAAGACCACAATCAAGTGTTACAAAGCAAAGATGTCACCTTGAGGACTAAGGTGTGCCTGGCCCAAGCCATGGTATTTTAAATTGTCACAGATGCCTGTGAAAGCTGGACAATGAATAAGGAAGACTGAAGAAGAATTGATGCCTTTGAATCATGGTGTTAATGAAGAATACTGACTATGCCACAGACTGCCAGAAGAACGAACAAATCTGTTTGGGAAGAAATATAACCAGAATGCTCCTTAGAATTAAGGATGTCAAGACTTCATCGCACGTACTTTGGACATGTTATCAAGAGGGATCAGTCCCTGGAGAAGGATATCATGCTTGGTAAAGTAGAGGGTCAGTGAAAGAAAGGAAGACCCTCAAGGAGATGGAATGACACAGTGGCTGCAACAATAGGCTCAAACAGCAAGACTGTGAGGATGGCACAGGACCAGGCAGTGTTTTGTTTTATTTTGTTGTACATGGGGTCGCTGTTAGTCAGAACTGACACGACAGCACCTAAGAACAACAACAGTATCTGATATAGTTCTTTGATGCTTCAGGGTTTAGTATTGATTTCATAATCAGTATCATCTTCCATCCTTCTCAGTATTCTTAACAAAGTTATAAAAAGTTAGGCCTGTTGGTTATGTTCCAAACATAATTTCCAAAATCTCAGGAGTAAGGATATTCCATGTTGGGGCTGATTACAATGCAACTTTGATCTTAAAATAGCTCTGTGACAAGGGAGTTTAGTAAGTAGTTTGTTTTTTTTTTTAATTTATAAAAAAAAAAAATTTTTTTTTTTTTTTTTTAGGACTTAAAAAAATTAACACAATCTTTGAGATCACTAGAGGTATTCAAAGTTGTCACAAACCAAGGTAGAGAATCACAATTTTACACGCTCCACACACACTCACACACGATGGAACTAGAATTCAGTTTTATTTGAAGAATGGGTCATATTCCAGAAATAAACTAATCATTTCCAGGTTATATTTATGGGTTTGGCTGTTTTTGTTTTATTTAATCCATATTGCCTCTTCTCTGAACACTCCACCTTATGTGCTAATAAAATAATTGAATTCCATGATGTTGTGACTCACAGATAGGACTCACTGACAGGAGTCATGACCCGAGACAGAGCTGCCCTTGAAGAACTGACCTAGGATGGGCCTCTTCAGTGTGCCCCTGGGACAGGTTTCCTGGCTAACAACAATACTGATCACCTCTTTGGCTCCTCCTTTACTTTCACTTCGGTTTGATTGATATTCCTTTTTTAGCATCTTGGCAGATAAAGATGCTTTCAGAGATGTTTCCACGGTCTTTTCTAGGATCAATGGGCAGAACTAGTAGTAATTCAAGTTTAGGAATAGACAAAGAATTCTGAAGCAATGAACGAAATAGGTAATGCCCAAGGAGCCATCCAAGCTTTACCAGGATCTGTAGCATTAATGAAACCAAGTGACCAGAGGAGGCCCAGGATCATTTGTTCTCACCAAAAGAAACATGTACTTCTGGTGAGAAGATTGAACAAAAATTGAGACCCAGGAGAAAAGAAGGATGAAATCTGGAGGTATTGGCTGCTAGAATTAAAATATCTAAGGCGTATAGAAGTAAGAGCTGGCAATCTGCTCCTGTAAAAGATTACAGCCTAAGAAACCTTACCGGGAAGTTCTACTCTATCATATAGTGCCTCTATGAGTCACAACTGACTCCATGGCACACAACAACAGAGAGGTTGATGATGATGCCTATTTTCATTGCGACGAGTATCAGGCTTTCTTCATTGATAATTGTTGTTGACAGTCCTGCAACGTTTATCCAGCATGGCATTGGGGTAAAGGGAATCCCTACTCCCTAAGCCTTTCACTATTTCAGGGCTTTCTGGCATCCCTGACACTGAGCTTAAGATTTGGAGTGAGGACTCATCTGCTTTGGAAATCTATCTGAGGAACATATAAAGAAATAAAGTGGCTACTGAATACATGAAGGCTGAGAATGCAGCCATCATAGTAGAGTGGAGCAATCCACTGGAGACTTCTGATTATGAGCTAAGCAAGAAGATCTATCTATCTATCTATTTTCTCAAACTCAGATGATTGGTGCATTAAATACCTATGAATATGTAGATGGAAAGAATGAATCTTGCTTTAAATGAATGTGGTAAGGCTAAAATTTGGGGACCAAAGACAAGAAAATTAGGCCTCCAAAGTGCTAGAAACCTTTACCACCCATCTATCTCCCTCCTGTGATATACAGTAGTTCCTGTCTCTTTTCTCCCTAAAACCTCTTTACTTAGTCAGAGTCACATAAAAACAAGGGAATAAATAATTATTATATCTTCTACATGTAAATCCCTGTGCTAAACATAATTGACACGTAAAGGAAACCCTCAAGTAGCTTAACCACATGGGAGACAGAGGATTCACAGTTTCAAACATCCATTGAACAAGCAATTTATTGATTGTCCAATTTGTGTCAGGCACTATATTCCCCAGCTGGCCTGCGGACATATGAATGAACAGGTGACACAGTCCATGCACTTATGAAGTCTAAAAGGAGTTAGTTAGAAGAGCATGATATAAAAAGAATTACGGAAACAATTAAATAAAATTATATTTGCTATGAAAATATATTCAGCAATATGAGAACTTATAGAAGGATATCCTTTTGGGACCAAAAAAGATATCCTTTTGCAGAATGAGTAGAAGTCAGAATGACACAGGGTCATATGCATCAGTTAACTTTGACTCTGCTGCTAAAGAACTTCGCATGAGGAGTAGGCAATTTGGAAATACCTTCAAAAACAGAGAGAGAGAAAGAGATCCATTTAATATGTGTTTTGAAAAATACGCAGTGATTTAGAAGCAGAATACGTGATTAAAGACCTAATTGGATGGCATAACATTTTAGAGAAAAATATATCTTGCTTCTATTGATGATCAATGAAGTGATATGAGGGTAGAATTGAAGTTTGAAGAATTGGTAAACTTAACGAGAGAGAAATAACATTCTAGGCAAAGTGAACACAATAAGTAAAAAGTATGGCTTGAGAAAAAGGTACAAGGAGGGAGGTGAGTTAGCTAAATTGGATAAAATCAGTGGTCTTGAGGGCCATGATAACAACAGATCTAACAGAATCATTGTCAGTTGCTGTCTTCTCAACTTCAGATATGTGAAATACCTGGGATGAAGAGTTGCAGAACCTGCCACATTATCAGACCTGACTATAAATTCCTGGCCTGGTACAGACATGGAGATGGCCAGGAACTTAAGTGGAGTAGCAAGTGAGGGGCCAGGCTAAATTCTGGAGAAATACAAGGAGAAACAAAGTACAGACCCCGGGTATTTATTTCTATTTAGATGAGTCTGAAAATTGCCCACATAATATATACTCTCTGAGATTCCCTGCATATAACAGAAACACTCCACTAATTCAGAATAAAGTACATAGAAAAGTTATTGAGTTAAAAGAAATGAAATAATTTTTCTCCTGCAAATTATCACAGTATTCATAAAGAAAACTCCAGTAAATTAGTAAAAAAAAAAAAAATACAATCAAAATCTAAAACATTTCAAATCAAGTGAAGGAAAACATTGTCTGAACAGAGACAGTGGGTGAGGGTTTATCTAAAAGTCAACTTCAAAGTTTCTGTTAATGTTAACTCCAATAAATGCTGTTTCTTTCCTCACATTAACCCTGTCCATGTACCTCATTCACTATCTGTCAGTAAAGGTAAAAGAGACCAAGGATTATATTGAGAGGCTAAAGGAAGATGGTGGCGTAAAACAGACCATCATTCCAACCCTCCTTCACGAATACAAGAAATATAAGGAAATTTTGCTCAGCCTTGAGGCTCGGAATTGGGAAGCACAAGACAGCAGAGGGGAAATACAGACAGGCAAGAATCAATGAATCAGCAAGTCGCATACTCTTGCTCTAAAAGCAACATGGCAGGCCTCTCTAGGAATCTGCTAGAAGCTTGTCAGTACTTCACGCACCCAGAAACTATCAGCAGCAAGGCTGTTGTGAATTGCTACAGACAGTCCCTGCAATGGAGTCTGCTCCCACAGGCAGCACTCTACCTGCCTCCCTGCACAACCCATAGGTCAGGCCCCTGAAACCTGGGGGTCAGTTCAGGTCTCTCTGTTCCCCTCTCTGTGCCCCCCCCCCCCACTTCTGGCTAGTGCTGAGGACTACTAACTGAAGCTGTAGTGTGGTAGGAAACTTATATCTTGAGTAGAGGCTCCACCCACAGCAAACATACTAAGGGACAGGACAGAGCTCTGGTAGCAACAAGGCAGACCTCCCACAGGGTCCCTTCAGAAACTGACAGGCCTTCCCCCACCCAGTAACTGCCAGCTACTGGACTAACACAAACTCCTACAGAAGGTTCCCTACAGTGGAGCCAGGAGGCAGGTCACCTAAGTAGACATTGTTTCCCCAACCACCACAGGTCCACTGGGACTCTGAAACCAACAAGACATCTCTCAGAGGTCCTTCTGGAAAGTGCCAGTGTCTCCTCCTCCTGAAAACACCTCAAATAAAAGCAGCATCCACAAAGCAGGAAAGGAAGCCATGGGCAAAATCTATGGGGAACTGCCATCCTCAAGGGGGGCTTGCTGGGTGTGGGTATTCCAACTGAAAATGTGCTTCGAGAAACAGAGAAGGGAAAGGAATAATAACCAGAAAGAGAGAGAATGAGAGAAGAATGCGCCCACTGGTGGACAGACTGTTAGTGTGTGATATCTTGCCTGAGTGGCAGTGCCTGTTGCTGGACAGATTGACCACAGCACGTTCTCTGGCATGTTTGGGAGACATTGCAAGTTGAAAACTGAGATCTCAAACTTCAAAGTCCTAATTTAACCAGTGAGGGAGAAGGAGCTATCACAGAGAGAAAACCAGTAGGCAAAGGCTGAAGGTTCTTTTTATTTATTTATTTTTTTGGCATAAAGTATTGCAGGCAGTTCTGCCTGAAATTCAAGCTGGATTCAGAAGAGGATGTAGAATAAGATATATCATTCCTGATGTCAGATGGATCTTGGATGAAAGCAGAGAATACCAGAAAAATGTTTACCTGTGTCTTAGTGACTACGCAAAGGCATTTGACAGTGTGGATCGTAATAAATTATGGATAATATTGCCAAGAATGAGAATTCCAGAACACTTAATTGTGCTCATGAGTACCCACTTACCCTAGGATGTTGTAAATAAAAAAAAAAAAGCTGTTAAATGTAATATTCATGATAACGACTAAGAAAATATCTAACAAGCATACAAAACAGGAAAGGAGAAAGGAATCAAAATGACTCACTACAATAAACCAACAAAACACAAAAACAATCAGTAGTAAAAGGAAAAGACAAAGAAGGCTTAAGACACACAAATTACAAAATGGCAGAAGTAAGTCATTTCTTATAGGTAATTACAGTGCTCGTAAATGTACTAAATTCTCCCATAAAAAAGCAGAGAGTGGCAGAATGGATAGAAAAACATGATCCATCTATATGCAGTTTAGAAGAGACACACCTTAGACCTAAGGACACAAACAGATTGAAAGTGAAAGGATGGAAAAAATTATCCCATGGAAATAATAACCAAAAGAGAGCTGAGGTGGTAATATTAATATCAGACAAAGTAGGCTTTAAGACAAAATCTGTCAAAGGAGATAAAGATGGACATTATATAGTGATAAAAGGGTCAGTACATCAAGAAGATTTAACAATCACAAATATATATGCACCCAACATCAGAGCACCTAAATAATAAAGCAAACACTGAGAGAATTGAAGGGAGGAATATATAGCATTACAATAATAGTTGGAGACTTCAACACTACTTTCAATATTGGACAGAGCATCTATGAAGAAAATCAACAAGGGAAGAGGGGACCTGAATGACACTATAAATCAACTAGGCTTAACAGGCGTATATAGAACACTCCACCCTATAACAGCACAATATACATTCTCCTCCCTTGCATATGGCTCATTCTCTTGGATAGACCACATGTTAGGTCTTAAAGCAAGTCTTGCTACATTTAAAAAGAGTGAAATCATAACAAAGTATTTTTTCTGATCACAACGGAGTGAAGCTAGAAATCAGTAACAGAAAAAAAAATGGAAAATACACAAACACACAGAAATTTACACAGTATTAAATTACCAGTAGGTCAAGAAAGAAACCAAAAGAAAAATCACAAAATTTTCTAGGGTCAAATGAAAACGCAATGTACCAAAACTTACGGGATGCAGCAAAGGCAGGATTCAGGGGGAAACTTACAGCAATAAATGCCTACAAGGAAAAAGAAGAAAGATCTCAAATCAACAGCCTAACTTGGCAACTCCAGGAACTAGAAAGAGAAGAGCAAACCAAGCCTAAACCTACCTGAAGAAAGGAAACAGCAAAGATTACAGCAGAAAAAGAAAAATTGAAAACAGAAAAACAATAGAGAGAATCAATAAAACCAGAAGTTGGTTCTTGGAAAAGACCAATAAAATTGACAAACGTTTAGCTAGACTGACAAAAGAGAAAAGATCCAAGTAACCAAAATGAAAAAGAGGACATTACAACTGATCAGATAGAGAATTATGATAGAGTATTATGAATAACTGCATAGCAATAAACTAGATAACCTAGATGAAATGGATTCTTAGAAGCATACACCTACCCTAACTGACTCAAGAGGAAATAGAAAGTTTCAAGAGTTCCATAACAATTGAAGAGATTTAATCAGGATCAAAAACTTCCCAACAAAAAATGTCCTGGACCAGACGGCTTTACTCAGCAATTCTAACAAACATTTAGAGAAGAATTGACACCAATATTGTCCAAAAGAAAATGAAGAAATTCTCTCTAATTCATTCTATGAAGCAAACATAACTCTGATACCAAAACTAGACAAAGACACTACAAGAGAAGAAAAACTATAGGCCAATATCCCTTATGAATATAGATTCAAAAACCTTCAACAAAATACTAACGAACAGAATCCAACAGCATATGAACAGTCGTTTATCATGACCAAGTGGGATTTATTTCAGTAATGCAGGGATGGTTCAACGTTAGAAAATCAATCAACATAATACATCACATCAATAGAACAAAGAAAAAGAACTACATGATCATTTCTGTGTATGCAGAAAAAGCATTTGATAAAACCCTCGATTATACTGGAATAGAAGGGAAGTTGCTCAATGTGATTCAGGATATATATAAAAAGCCAACAGCCGACATTGTACTTAGTGGAGAAAGATTAAGAGCATTCCCCTTAAAATCAGGAACAAGACAAGGGTGTCTGCTCTCATTACTTTTTTCAATACTGTATTAGAAGTCCTAGCTAGAGCAATAAAAAAAAAGAAGAAATAAAAGGTATCTGGATTGGGAAAGAAAAAGGAAAATATCTCTCTTCGCAGATGACGTGACCACATCCACTAGGATGGCTAAGATAAAAACTAAATGAAACAGAAAATACATATCTAACAAAATTCATTGCTTTCTTCTCCATCTTACTGAAGATAAAAGGAATCCATTCAATCTACTTTCTGCATCCTCTTACTGAGAATAGGAAGAAGCCATTTAAAGGTAGAAGTTCACTTATTCGAGCTTTTGGCAACCAAAGACAGGTAAATAAATCATCAAGAATGTTGGTCAAAATCAGCTGGTTATCTTCACGTAAGGAAACCCTGAATCATAAATAAAGACTTTTTAAAAGGAATTCTATCTCAGAGGCAGGTGTACCTTCAATTAGTAAATATTTATTGATTGATCAATCCTTTGTACTAAATTCTGGTAAGCAAATCTGAGATAAAAATTTGCATACCACATAAGAATCCAACACTGAGTACATGATACAAACTGGTGCTTATTCATTCCCCCTACATTTAATAACCATCCTTTTTTTTCAATCAGCAGACAACCCGCCAGACACAAACTACTAAGCCCTTAAGAGAGACAGTGACAAACCTTGCATTTCCTTATCTCTTCTCATCAAACTGCTCCCAATTTTGTGTGTGGGGTAAACGTTTGTAACAAAACATTTGCCATTTCAACATTCTTCACGTATATGATTTAGTAAGATTAACTGCATTTATCATGTTGTACAACCATCACCATTATCCTCTCCAACTTGTTCCATAACCCTTAACAGCAGCTCATTGTCTCCTAAGAGGCCCCTTATACTCCTCCCTCCTGCCTGCCCCTGGTAACCACTAATAACCTTATACATTTGCCTGTCCTAGATATTGCAAATAAGTGGAATCATACAATATTTGTCCTTTTTACGACTGATTTATTTCACTCAACGTAAAGTTTTCAAGGTTAATCCATATTGTAGCATGTATCAGGACTTCATTTCTCTTTATGGCTGAGTAGTATTCCATTGGCTATATTTCCACATTTTGTTTATTCCTTTGTTGATGGGCATTTCAGTTGTTCCCACCTTTTGGCTATTGTAAAACATTGGTGTACAAGTATCTTTCAAATTTTCATGTATATACCTAAGAGTGACAATGATTTAAAAAAAAAGAAACAGAGTTGTCAAGGATGTGGAGAAATTGGAACCCTCATCCATTGCTGGTGGGATTTAAAATGGTATATCCACTGTGGAAAACAGTCTGGCAGATCCTTAAAAAGTTAAACAGGATTACAATATGATTCAGCATTTCCACTCCTAGTATATGGTGAAAACAGAATTTGAACTCATGGACTCACCACCAAACCATACACTGACTATTAGCACAGTAAGATGAGCTCAATTCAATCTTGTAGTTTTCAGATTTGTGGTCAAAATTTCTATAATGTTATAACGCATGATGATACAACAGGTTATGCACCTGGTACAAATAACTAATGTCTGAAAAGAGTTATATCCCATGCAGTGAACTGTATGTCAAGGATTTATCACATTTTATGAAAATATTTCTTATGTAAGTGCAAAGAGCAATCTCTTCCGCTCCCAAATTGGCCTGATTTCTAAAATCAGTGATAGTCTATGCTACTTCTTTACTTAATAGTATAACTCTAATAGAGCAAGTAGTAAAGAAAGCTCAGAGAGAAACTTCAGCTTCAGAACAACTAAACACTGAAAAGTACATAATGTTTGAGACATCGGAGCCCTGGTGGCAGAGTGATTAAGAATTTGGCTGCTAATCAAAAGGTCGGCAGTTTGAATCCACCAACAGTTCCTTGGAAACCTTATGGGACAGTTCTACCCTGTCCTATAGGGTTGCTATGAGTTGGAATCAACTCAGTGGCAATAGGTTTTTTGAGACATCACTGGTCTATAAAAAATAGGGTTGATCTTCAATGATTCCCCTTAAAAAAAGAAAATAGGGCTAGAGCAGTTGGATTTGTAGGACCAAGTCAGAGCCACAGCAATGGAAAGCCTGGGGGATGCAAGTTTGCCCAAAGGCAAATATTCTACCCGGAATGAAACTAAGACCTTGACCAGACACAGGTGGAGAAACAAGATTCTTTGACTGTTGTTCTGATAAAAGAACCTCAGAAAGGGCTGACGTTGTCCCTGTAAGTAGTACGCCCTAGACACTAAAAGAAGGAGAAGTAAAACCTCTAAAATTTTCCTTATTTTAGACCCACAGAACGTCCACTGATTATAATCAAGCAATGAGCTCACAAACGAAAATGCCAAACCAAAACACCCGTTATTATGACTGAGAGCCAGAAGGAACAATAAACAATATTTTTAGACTCTCAAGGACTGCTGATACAGAAACTATAGGGAAAAACATAGGACTACTACACGAAAACTGTCTTAAGAAATAAAGGCCAGAATCATGACATTCACCAATCAATATAGTACTATTAGAAATAAACAAACAGATTTGGAGGGAAAATATAAACACTTACATATGACAAAATAATTGTTGAAATGTAAAAAAAAAAAAAGAAAGAAACAAAACTCAACCCACTATTTGAAAAACAGATCAGAGACAATTTGTCTTACTGGAAAACATGCCCAAAAATTACCCTGAATGCAGCACCAAAAAACAAGGAGATTGAAATGTGAAAGAGATGCTAAGAGATATAGAGGTTAGAATGTGAAGGTCTGACATACCTCACATTAGAGTGTGAAAGAGGGAAAAAAGAGAAAGATTAGAGATAAGGTAGTACTTAAAGAGATAATGGAAAAAGATGAATAGATAAAAAAATTATGGTATATTCACACAATGGAATACTACGCATCGATAAAGAACAGTGAGGAATCTGTGAAACATTTCATAACATGGAGAAACCTGGAAGGCATTATGCTGAGTGAAATTAAAAAAAAAAAAAAAAAAAGAGTGAAATTAGTCAGTTAAAAAAGGACAAATATTGTATAAGACCACTATTATAAGAACTTGAGAAATAGTTTAAACTGAGAAGAAAACATTCTTTTGTGGTTACGAGAGGGGGGAGGGAGGTGAAGGGAAGGACAGCACACAATACAGGGGAGGTCAGCACAACTGGACTCAACCTAAAGCAAAGAAGTTTCTTGAATAAACTGAATGCTTCGACGGCCAGCGTAGTAGGGGCAGGGGTCTGGGGACCATGGTTTCAGGGGACATCTAAGTCAATTGGCATAATAAAATCTATTAAGAAAACATTCTGCATCCCACTTTGAAGAGTGGCATCTGGGGTCTTAAATGCTAGCGAGCAGCCATCTAAGATGCATCAATTGGTCTCAACCCACCTGGATCAAAGGAGAATGAAGAACACCAAGGACACAAGACGATTACAAGCCCAAGAGACAGAAAAGGCCACATGAACCAGAGACTACATCACCCTGAAACCAGAAGAACTAGATGGTGCCCGGCTACAACCGATGACTGCCCTGACAGGGAACACAACAGAGAACCCCTGAGAGCCCGGAGAGCAGTGGGATGCAGACCCCAAATTTTCATAAAAAGACCAGACTTAATGGTCTGACTGAGACTAGAAGGACTCCAGTGGTCACGGCCCCCAGACCTTCTGTTGGCCCAGGACAGGAACCATTCCCGAAGCCAACTTTTCAGACATGGATTGGACTGGACAATGGGTTGGAGAGGGATGCTGGTGAGGAGTGAGCTTCTTGGATCAGGTGGACACTTGAGACTATGTTGGCATCTCCTGCCTGGAGGGGAGATGAGAGGGTGGAGGGGGTTAGAAGCTGGTGAAATGGACACAAAAAGAGAGAGTGGAGGGAGAGAGTGGGCTGTCTCATTAGGGGGAGAGCAATTAGGAGACTACAGCAAGGTGTATATAAATTTTTGTGTGAGAGCCTGACTTGATTTGTAAACGTTCATTTAAAGCACAATAAAAATTATATTTAAAAAAAAAGAGAGATAATGGATATAAAATTTCCAGAATTGGTGGAAAAGATAAATCCACAAATCCAGGGAGCAACATATCCAAGGTAGAAAAAATAGACAAAAAATCCATGTTTAAACATATTAAAACAAGAACAACCTGAGAATACCAAAGACAAAATTAAAAGCACCCATATGAACAATGCAGAGCACCTACAAAGTTATGTAAATTAGAAAAGCACAGCTTCTCAATAGCTACAATGGAATCCAGAATGCAGCAGAACAATATCATCAAGTGGCTGAGAAGAGAGAGTGTTAATGAAATCTTCTGGAAGGTGAGTGCCAGCTGCTATCCCAGCTGCCTCTGACTGCTGTCATTAACTTGCAAGACAGAGTATGCCACTGGATATCCCACATGCCACCTGCTGCAGCTCACCGCCAGGGCAAGAGTGAAAAAGCATATGGAACCAGGAAGAAAAGTCCCTTCAATGTAGTATCTCCCCAATGCCATCTACTGAAAAGCTTAATGTTGTCCCAGCCGGCAAAAAGGGTAACGTTTACCAGGTCCAGCTCAGTACAACAAAGCGGAGCAAAGAAGGATGGGTTTGGAGCTGCAAATCAAAAAAATTGGTAACTGGTACAGGTAGTGTTAAAAAAATTTTAATCTATTTTTACTCTGACAGAGAAGATTCAACTCGGAGTTCACCAGTGAAAAACAGGGACCTCTATTTGCTTCATATCAAAGGACAGGGAAAATATAGCTAGTGAATAGGAGTTCAACCTGCTTCACATTTCACCAGTAAAATGTCACATTTCCATTCCTCTATGTTTCCAAACTTAATTTTTTTTAATTTTTAGGCTTATGGAAATTCTAAGTGGGAAATCTTAGTAAAATATATATTATCTAGTCCTATATGCTTTCATTATATTCACAGAATTATAAATGTAAAAGATATATGTGTGTGCATGTGTGCTTAACCTTGTTGTTGTTAGGTACTGTGAAGTCAGTTCTGACTCATAGCAACCCTATGTACAACAGAATGGAACACTGCCCAGTCCTGTGCCATCTTCATAATCCTTGCTATGCTTGAGCCCATTGTTACAGCCACTGTGTCAATCCATCTCGTTGAGATTCTTCCTCTCTTTCACTGATCCTCTACTTTACCAAGAATGATGTCCTTCTCCAAGGAAGGGTCCCTCCTAATAACATGTTCAAAGTACATGAGAAGAAGTCTTGCCACCTTTGCCTCTAAGGAGCATTCTGGCTGTACTTCTTCCAAGACAGATTTGCTCATTCTTCTGGTAGTCCGTGGTATATTCAATATTCTTCACCAACACCATAATTCAAAGGCACCAATTTTTCTTTGGTCTTCCTTATACGTTATCCAGGTTTCACGTGCATATAAGGTGATTAAAAATACCATGGCTCGGGTTAGGCTCAGCTTAGTCCTCAAAGTAACATCATCCCTTTTTAACACTTGAAAGAAGTCTTTTGCCCAATGCAATGCATTTGATTTCCTGACTGTGGTTTCCATGGGCGTTGACTGTGGATCCCAGTAATATGTAATCCTTGACAACTTCAACATTTTCTCCGTTTATCATGATGTTGCTTACAGGTGCAGTTGTGAGGATTTTTGTTTTCTTTATTTTGAGGCATAACTCATACTGAAGGCTATAGTCTTGGCCCTTCATCAGTAAGTGCTTCAAGTCCTCTTCAGTTTCAACAAGCAAGGTTGTGAGTCTTCCTACAAACCCGATGCCCCATTCTTCTTTATATAGTCAGGCTTCTGGGATTATTTGCTCAGCATACAGACTGAAAAAGTATGGTGAGAGGTTATAACCCTGATGCACACCTTTCCTGATTTTAAAACACCCAGTATCCCTTGTTCTGTTCAAACGACTGCCTCTTGTTTATGTACTGATTCCACAAGAGCACAATAAAGTGTTTCAGACTTCCCATTCTTTGCAATGTCAGCCATAATTTGTTATGATCCACACGGTCGAATGCCTTTGCATAGTCAATAAAACACAAGTAAACATCTTTCTGTTATTCTGTGTTTTCAGTCAAGATCCATCTGGCAATGACATCCCTCATTTCAAGTCCTCTTCGGATTCTGGCTTGAATTTCCGGCAGTTGCCTGTCGATGTACTGTTGCAACCGTTTTAAATATCTTCAGCAAAACTTTACTTGTGTGTGATATTAATGATATTGTTTGATAATTTCTGCATTCGGATGGATCATCTTTCTTTGGAATGGGCAAAAATATGCATCTCTTCCAGTCAGCTGGCCAGGTAGCTATCTTCCAAATTTCTTGGCATAGACAAGTGAGCACCTCCAGCACGGCATAGACAAGTGAGCACCTCCAGCACTGCATCCTTTTGTCAAAACACCTCAATTGGTATTTGACAATCCCTGGAGTCTTGTTTTTTGCCAATGTCTTCAGTGCAGCTTGGACTTCTTCCTTCAAAACCATTGGTTCTTGATCATATGCTACCTCCTGAAATGGGTGAATGTTGACCAATTCTTTTTGGTACAGTGACTGTGTATTCCTTCCATCTTCTTTTGATGCTTTCTGTATTGTTCAATATCTTGCCCATTAAATCCTTCAATATTGTACCTTGGGGCTTGAATTTTTCTTCAGTTCTTTCAGCTTGAGAAATGCTGAGTGTGTTCTGATCTTTTGATTTTCTAACTCTGTTCAGCTCTTTTACTTCACAATTTCCCCCATCCAATTTAGCTGCTCTACATTCAAGGGCATGTTTCAGAGTCTTCTGACATCCATTTTGGTCTTTTCTTTCTTTCCTGTCTTTTTCATGATCTTTTGCTTTCTTCACGTATGATGTTCTTGATGTCATCCCACAACTCATCTGGTCTTCAGTCATTAATTTAAGATGTAATATCTATTCTTGAGACTGTATCTAAATTCAGGTGGAATATACTCAAGGTTATATTTTGGCTCTCATGGACTTGTTTTAATTTTCTTAAGCTTCAATGTGAATTTGCACATGAGCAATTGATGGCCTGTTCCGCAGTCATCCTTGGCCTTGTTCTGACTGATAATATTGAGCTTCCCCATTGCCTCCTTCACAGATGTAGTTGATTTGATTCCTGTGTATTCCATCCTATGATGCCCACCATTACACTGTTGAAAAAAGGTATTTGCAATGAATAAGTTGTTCGTCTTGCAAAATTCTATCATGTGATTTCTGGAGTCTTTTCTATCACCACGGTCATATTTTCAAACTACCAATCCTTTGTTTCCAACTTTTGCATTCCAATCACCAGTAATTATCAATGCATCTTGATTGCATGTGTGATCAATTTTGGACTGCTGAAGTTGGTAAAAATCTTCAATTTCCTCATCTTTAGCATTAGTAGTTGGTGTGTAAATTTGAATAATAGTCGTATTAACTGTAGCTGTATGGATATTATCCTATCACTGACAGTGTTGTACTTCAGGACAGAACTTGAAATGCTCTTTTTCACGATGCATGCAACACCATTCTTCTTCAATTTTTCATTCCCAGCACAATAAACCACATGATTATCCAACTCAAAATGACCAATACCAGTTCATTTCAGCTCACTTATGCCTAGCATGTTGATCATTATGTGTTCCATTTCATTTTTGACAACTTCGAATTATCCTAGATTCATACTTCATACATTCCATGTTCCAATTATTAATGGATGTTTGCAGCTGCTTCTTCTCAATTTGAATCATGCCCATCAGCAAATGAAGATCCTGAAAGCTTTACTCCATCCACATGTTAAGGTTGACTCTACTTTGAGGAGGCAGCTCTTATGCAGTTGTATTTTGGTGGTGGTGCTTAAATTTGTATTTCTTTGACAACTTTACTAGTTGTCAAAGAAATACAAATTGAAGAAACTATTATGTACCCACTTTTATCCTTTAGGAGTCCCTGAATGGCACAAATGTTTAACATGCTCAGCTGCTAACTGAAAGTTTGCAGGTTTGAGTCCATCCAGAGGCAACTCAGAAGAAAGGCCTTGAAAAATCAGCCATCAAAAACCCTATAGAGCACAGTTCTGCTCTGACATACATGTGGTCACCAAGAGTTGGCAACAACTTGCCAGCAACTGGTTTGGTTTGTATTTTATCCATCAGATGGACAAAAAAACAACTAGCTTCCAGTACTAGGATGGGTGCATGAAAAGACTGGGTTTAGAGACTGGTGTTGAAAGGAGGAAACACAGGAGTAATTTTTTTTTTAACATATCTGTATTTTAAGTTTATAATGAGTTAAGTGTTAATTTTGTAATTTTGGGAATATTTTATAAAAGTTAAATTTTAAATTATGCAACCAACTATGGAAATGCCATATTAGGCTGACTTTCAAATCACACTAGCTTCTCCAGACATGAAATTACAATAATAATCCAAAAACAGCTGGAACTGGAAGGTAAATCTAAACATTTTTCTCCACATTAGAAATAAATTTAAATTAAATAAATTTAATTGCAGATAATTGTAATACAGGAATCCTGGGTAGCATGAACAGTTAAGCACTCCATTAATAGCTGAAAGGTTGACAGTTCAAACCCACCCAGAGGTGCTTTGGAAGACAAGCCTGATGATCTGTTTCCAAAAGGTTACAGCCTTAAAAATCCTACGGAGCAGTTCTACTCTGTACACACGGACGGGGTCGCCAAGAGTTGGGATCAACTCAATAGCAACTAACATCAGCATCATAACATGCCCACTATTTCAAACTCTAGGTTTACAACACATTCATTTCCATGAAAGACGTTTTAAATTTTACTAGCAGAAACATTTAAACAAGATTAATCCTGCAAATTATTTATTTTAATGTTTGCTAGCACAGAAAATATAAGGTAGTAGTCAGCAACCATGGAAATTTGGTGCTAATATTTCTTGATTCATAACCGGTCTACATTGAGGTTAGTGTTGCTGCTGATCCTCTTACATCTATCCCCCACAAAGCTGATAAAGGAAAACAAACCTCACCAGCAGACAACCTCCTCTTTTCTTTCCCACCTAAAGAAAAGTCAAAATTGGTACCTTATCAGCAAGAGCTAGAGAAAGAAAAAATAAACCCACTTCAGAGGCAGGCTTTAGGTTCTAGTCTATTTGCAGGTCATTCTACTGAGTGTGTAAAATATTAAGGTCCTGTAACTTGAGTCAGTAGGCTAGTATCTGCACTCTTAATGTTTTACAAACTCCACAATCTCTATAAACATCTGTTTACACACACACATACATGCAGACCAGTGTTTTCAAACACTTGTTTGCTACAACATGATATTCCACTGATCAATAGGGTTAATTAGCCTTATCCACAAGTTTTTCCTTCTACTTTCTTCAGTCCATAAATGCCCCACACCCTCCTTCCACCCCTGCCTCCCATCTCCCTACCACGTAGATAAAACTGCTTTCTCAGAGGATAATCTTAATCTTATACCATTACAGATTATAATATGTGAGTGGCATAAATCAATAGACAACATAATATTGCCCTTGGGTTCTTTTTTAGTTATAAAGTTCAGGGAGGATCAAATTTCCTTGATTTCCATGTCCATGATACCTCTAAAACGTTTGAAGCTAAAATGTATGAAGCAATTCAATGGAACATGTTGTAACTGTAGAGCCCTGAACAAGAGGCCTAATGTGATCATGTCTGGAGGTATATTACTAGGTTTAAGGAAGACCTCTTGCTGGGTTGTCATCTGACATGGCAATGCATGGACCCAAATCCTGATTACTAATCCGTTCTATTCTTGACTTGATTTGGTTTGATTGGTTTAAATCCTACATGCCTTTTTAAAAGCAGAACTAGATGAGTCACAAAGTAAATCAAAAACTCCCTGATGGTAGTATATAATCTGCAGCCCATACACTCTGTAGATTCCCAGAATTACTGAAAGAGCTCCAAAGCTCAAGAAACTACACCAAGCAATCATCTTAGTTTAAATTAAAAAAAAAAATCTTGATTTCCATGATCTGTGGGGAGGGGAGTGAATGCTAATAGTATGGAGAATGATAAACATTTTCTGGAATTAGATAGTGGTGATAGATGCATAACTTTGTAAAATACTACTATACTTTTAAAGGATTAACTTTATGATATGTCAATAATATGTCTGTAAAGCTGTTATTAAAAAAAAAAACTTAGCCATCTACATCTTATTCTTTAAATGTATATAAAAGCTGTTTGTGATTAATGATATATAAAATTATTGACTTTCTTGTTATTTTCTCAATTAACAGATAATAAAAGTACAATCATACTTTAAAAGATATGGATCTACTATTCTAGGAATACCTACCTGGGACTCCTAGGACCTTGGTCCAAATTGTGCCATTTCTTGGCACAACTAATATTGGAAACCAGAGCTTCTGGCCTTTGCTTTTCCTTCTGGAGGTAGTGGAGACAAAAAAAAAAAAAGAAGAAAAGAAAGACAAAATAGGAAAGAGAGACAGAAAGAGGGGAAAGGAGGAAGGGATGAAGGCAGGCAGGGAGGGAGGAAGAGAGAAAGAAGGGAGGAAAAGAAGAAAGGAAATAATCTAATTTTTTTGAATCTGGTGGTTTGGTTGTACAGGAGGATTTATGTGGGTTTAGCTGAATAGTATCTGCAAAGCTTTCTATTTATACGTCAAAAAGAGAGAAATGCAGTTTTTGAAAGCCTCATGTGCTTGTTCATTCTTTTAAATCTAGATAAATGACAAAAACACTTGACAATGGTGAATTGAGAATAATCACTAGTCAATTTGTAGAGCCACCTACTCTGAATTTTTTACACCCTTTTAACAAAATGCATCTATCATAAAAAACAAAAGAAACTAAAGCACAGAACTAAGTCATTATGGAATATGCAGAGAATTTATTTGATTCTAAAACTAATAGTAGTTGATTATAGTATTTATGATAATACAAGTTGCCTAATAAGAATTAAAACCATTAATTTTAATTGAACTTCTACTCATTTTTAATCAGAACTGTTTGCAATGAGTTAAATGAAAATATAAAACAAATTAAGAGTTAGACCTAGAATCTGAATATCAAGAAGGTTTTTGGATACTAGAAAGAGTGTCATGAATAACCAGGCTTTAACTGGTATTTTCCATCCCTGAAGTAAGGGTGAAGTACCTGACAAGCTATGGTAGAATTCACCTAAATCTCTCTTATGGATATGACATGGCAATAAAGCTACTGGCCATAAGAGATACTCTATTACATAAATATGACATCACACATGACCTTAAACCACAAGAGCAGTCTTAGCAATGAGATGCATCAAGTAGGTCACAGTTCTTGTCTCAACATACATTTGAAGCAGCAACTGAGCAGGCCAGATTCTTAACTGATATGTAACCTTAGATTATTAATTGCTCAAAATTACTGAGCTTCACTTTCCATCTGTAAAATTGGAATAATAATAACAGTCCTAGGACTGTTTCAAGGGTGAACTACAATATTATATATATTTCTATCCATATGTACATATGCACACATACACACATGATATAGTGAAATGGCAGGTGTCCAATAAATTTTATTTAAATTAATAGTAATCAAATAATTTTAGTGCAGCATTACAGGTGTTAT
Organism: Loxodonta africana; assembly: GCF_030014295.1. Taxonomy (NCBI): domain Eukaryota; kingdom Metazoa; phylum Chordata; class Mammalia; order Proboscidea; family Elephantidae; genus Loxodonta; species Loxodonta africana. Next base: position 166,985,357 of record NC_087345.1, on the reverse strand, counting down.
AATAAAAATATGTACAATGCGTTATAATGGAACATAGGATAAAATGGTCTGTTTTGCCTGAAGTGGGGATAGTTTGAAAAGGGTTCGTAAAGGGACATATCTAGGACTCAAACGGTAAGCATGAATCTGCCAGATGGCCAAAGTGGAAATGATGGCATGTCATTCCAAAGGAAGAGCATGTGAAAATAAATGCATGGAGACATGAAACAACAGAACCAGGAGGTGGACTCAGGTCAAAAATAATGAAACAGCAGGTAAGTGTACTAGATCAGGGTCTCTTTAAAATTTTGATCTCAGTACTTCTTTACACACTTGAAAATTATTGAGAACCCTAAAGAGCTTTTGTTTATGAGGATTATATCCACTGATATTTGTCATATTGGAAATTAAAACTAAGAAATTTAAAAATACTAATTTGTTTACAAATAACAATAGACGCATGTTATATAACAGATTTTTATGAAAAATAACTAAAATTTAGCAAGTGCCATTGCTTACATTTCTGCAAATCTCTGTAATGTCTGCTTATTAGAAAACAAGAAAAATTCTCATACATCTTTCTGCATTCATCTGTTGCTATATCATACCTTGTGTAGCCTCTGTACACCCACAAGAAAAAAAAAAGAAAAGAAAGACAAACTAGGAAAGAGAGAGAAAGGGGAAAGAAGAGGGGGCGAAGGAAGGGGGGGGAGGGAGGAAGGACATGAAAATCAAATAATGTCTTGAAAATATTATGAGAGTAGCTTGAACTTCACAGAATCCATTGAAAGAGTCTTGAGGACCTGCAGGTATCCCAGGATCACACTTTAAGAATGGCTGCATCAGACTAATGTATTAGAGGTTCAAATGAAGGTGATTTGCAGAGCATCATAAAAACAGAGCCCACAAGCAATGTGGCTCAGTATGTAAGTCTTTGAATTCTGGGCTTCAAAAGAACTAGAATATTAACGGAGCCAAGCTGGTAAAGACAATGATCCATTATCCTCTTTCCGGATGAAAACATAGAACAAACTCTACAGAATTTCCTCCAGGTGATTATGGAATTGTAACCACCAGCAGGAAAAACTGCTTTTGCATGCACAAAGCACAGATTTTACTGATAACCGAACAGTAATATCTACAAAAATAATTACATAGTCAAGATTAGGTCATGGCTTTACTTCACGGCAATAATTATGATGAGATGATAGAAAGCTTTACTGAGGGACACCTCTTTTTCTTAAAAAGCTATAAATATAAAGTGGATATCTGCATATTTTAAAAAGTGTAGAGTTGCTCCTTTTTGGAGATGAACCAAAAGCCAGCCTCTTAGGGTCACTCCCAACCTTATGAGTATGTTTATCCCATTGACATGGGCTCTGACACATCTAACATTTCTCCATTTGCACAGTTTAAAAGGCTTTTGGTTCAAATTCCAGCCCTGTTCTTGTTCCTGTCTCATCGGTTACATCAACTGTTCCCTACACCTTTCCACGCACCTATATGTGAGTTTATATTTTGAAATGCAAAAATATAATTAAATGTTGCACTTTCTTGAGTATTTTTTAAGACAGTAACAACCAAACTATGAATAAGCTAAAGAAGAGGGGAAAAACAGAATGACTTCAAATGACAAAAAAATGTTAAAATACACACTCATACGTTAGTTTGAAGACAAAAGCATTTTCAAATTATTTCAATATCTTATGTTCTACTTGTATCATGAACCACCCACTTGTTCTCTTCCAATCTATAAACCGTGGGGAGGGAAAAACAATAATAAATTGAAACTTGTCCCAGAAGAATACACATAAACAACTTGGCAAAGATGCCAAAAAAAATAAATAAATAAGGTGGTAAATAAGGCTTTTTATCTTAGGGGAAAAAAAAGATTTCAAAGAATGGAGTTCAACTCTTGTATAATACAGTCAGTGAAAGATTTCTATATCAGCCAAGGGCTGTAGCTAAGCAACATGATTCCTCATTGTGCTCAAAAAGGGGCTGCCAAGCGTCAGTAGCCTCGTTTCTCACTGAAAGCTTTGACAAGTTTCCACCATATTTTATATAATTGTAGTGGAGGGAGTGCCAGATTAGATCTGATTTGCTGTCATAATGGGATTTTTCCCCACATAAGCTAATGATGCAAGGCTATATTTAACCACTAAAAAGTCACCCTCAGGCACTCACTGTAAATTCTGATTGCTTCTCATATCTAGAATTGGACAAGTAGCAATTTTTCTGCTACTGAATATGACAAAAGCAAGGTTTAATAGGTAGAATTTTTTTCCCCCTGATTGGCTCCATTATAAATTTAGCTACATATTCCAAATCTGTTCACTAACTTCATATTTTAGTAGATGTTCTCATACTGAGTTGAAAAGATCAAGAAAGTCTGGTACTGTGAGTTTGTACCCTCCGATACATGCCTGTGAATCCTCTGGTGCCAGCCTACTCTAGCCCAGATACATATGCTGTAGATCTCCAACTCTGGCTGCCCCGCCTGGACTCTATTCCACAGAAAAGCTTGGCAGCTTTTTAGGTGTTTTGTCTTTGGCAATAATTAAAGTCCAAAATTTATCTTTATATTGACATAAACATTAGAAAACAAACCAAACTCGTTGCTGTCAAGTCAACTCTAACACACAGCAACTCTATAGGACAGAGCAGAACTGCCCCATAGGGTTTCCAAGACTGTAAATCCTCAGAATCAGGCTGCCATATCTTTCTCCTGCAGAACAGCTGGTGGGTTCAAACCACTGATCTTCTGATTTGCAGCCGAACGCTTAACTACTGCACCACCAGGGTGCCTTGCCATTAACATAGTGAGCTACAATTCTCCAAATGTATCTTTGCTTTTTGGGTTTTTTTTCCCTGTATTCCAATTTGTATTCTAGTTTCCTGCTGGGAGTGTGTCCCTCCCGCTAACATCAGCTCTCTGAGCTGGTACTCAAACAATGTGTACAGCCCTTTCCAATCTCTATCCAAGCAGATGGATCCTATCCCTTGGGTCCTGTTTTACACTAGACATTCTGACCATCCCAAGTCACTGCCATAGATTCGACCAAGAGTACCAATACTGGCAAGAAACTTCTGTGGCCACCACTTACACACTGACGAGATGAGGCCCTTTGTGTACTGATGGTAACCCAAATTGTATGCGAGTTTGCCACGTCCTCTTGAAAATTGTTTTGGCAGCCCGAAAGCTAATTAAGTTTTCTTTGGTCTCTACCTAATTTCCTATACAATAAAATAAGATCCTAGCTTGCCCCTGGGCTGAACTCCCATGAGTAGAACCACAAAAGGACCAAAAATATCAGCCCACGGACCACTATATTCAGTTATTCTCAACAAGAGACTCATTCCCCAGGGTGACATGTATTAGAATCTCCAGATATATGAAATGTCTGTTTTTACCAAATGGCAACATAGACATTAAAAAGCTGCAAATTTTGGAGGCAGAGCCAAGATTGCGGAGTAGTCAGATACTTCCTGTGGTCCCTCTTACAACAAACACCCAAAAAAAAAGTGAATTCATTATATATGACAATTTAGGAGCCCTAAACATCAAAGGCAAAGTTGAGAAATCAGGCTGAGAGGCGGAGGAGGGAGAGATGGTTCAAAAGCAGCAAGGAGTTGTCAGACCTGACTTGGCAGGAACCAGCACCCTGGAGGCCGGGATTGGCTTGCACCAGCAGTGAGGCAAGCAGTGGCATTTGGAATGTGTTTTCCACATCGGTAGAGACCAAGTGGCGGAGAGTCTACTCACACCTCTAGAATCAGTGAAAAGCTACACTCAGTTGGCAAAAGATAAGTACATGTGTTGAACCTACCGTGTGGATCAAAAAATGCCTCTTTGGAAAAAATTCCCACTTACCTGTCCCCTTTCTGCTCCGAACAGGGTCGAAGCCAGCTTCAGAGAGTGCCACGTTCCCTTGGGCCAGCAGTAGGACCCGTCAAACATTCTGAGCCATTCTCCTGGCCTTGGACAGGGAACAAATTAACAAACTGGGAAAAAATAATCTGCCAGCTCCCATAAGCCAGGAACTCAGGACAGAAACAGCTCCCTTGCCTAGGTACAGGCATAAAGGGTCCACAGACTTTGAATGCCTTTCACCCTTGCATAGACCTGTGTGGGTCCATTTCAACAGCATAGCCCCTCATTAGCACAGCACAACAGGGTACATACCTGAAGTCTAACTTCAACTGTTTCAGCTATGTAGTGGAGAGGCAGATTCATGACATTTGACAGGGCTCTGCCTATTAAATAGGGTCCTCACCTACCCACATCAGGGCCTTAAGGACTAGTGGCTCTACTCATAACATCTAGCCACCCTTGACAGGAGTCTAAGAATAAGTGGTGCCTCCCAATCCTTACACCCAACAGCATTGTGTGCCCATAGCTGAGCTGCAAAACCCACTCACTTACAGACTCTAGGGAAAAAAGGATATGCTTTCCTCACAGACACTCAGGAATGGTTGTCAGACCCCTGCCTTGCTCAGTGTATGACCCCCTACTGCAGCCAGATGCTTGCGCCTACACCAATCACCCCTGTGCATCTAGGACTGTAGGTGACAGCCTGTACCACATACTTGGTGACTGACTACCTGGACACCTGAGCTGAATCCATATGAGAAGAGTAAATGCACTCCTGGGCTGACATACCTAGTAACAGCTCTAATCACCTGGTGACAGGATGTAAGAGCTTCAAAGGCACCAATAATCAAACAAGCTCATTCAAACAGCCTATTTGGGCATATCAAAACAAGAAGCTAGGACACAGTAAGAAAACTTAAAATAAATAAATACAATAGCTTATTGCTGGCTCAGAGACCAAACAACCATCAAAAAAGAGCAGGAGTGGCAGTACTAATTTCTGACAAAATAAACTTTAAAGCAAAATCCACAAAGGATAAGAAAGACTATATAATGATTAAAGGGCCAATACACCAGGAGGAAATAACCATAAGAAATATCGAATCACATAAAGAGGCAGACCATGATGGCTTCAGCAAGCTCCCAAAACAAAGAATCAAGAAATCTTCTGGATGAAGACAGCCTCCCAAAACTACCAGAGGTAGAGTACAAAAGATAAATATACAGAACTCTTCAAGAGATCAGGAAGGAGATTAGGCAAAGTTCAGAACAAGCCAAGCAGCACAAAGAGAAAGCAATAGAGGAACTTAAGAAGATTAGAAAAGAGCATAATTACAAACTTAATAGGATGCAAGAATCCATAGAGAGATAGCAAACAGAAATCCAGAAGATTAACAAAATTTCAAAATTAGACAACTCAATAGAAAGTCACAGAAGAATAAATGAGGCAATGGAAATTAGAATTGGAGAGATTAAAGATAAAACACTTCACACCAACATATTTGAGGAAAAACCAGATAAAAGAATTTTAAAACATGAAGAAACTCAAAGAATTATGTGGGACTTTATCAAAAGGAATAACCTATGAGTGAATGCAATACTAGAAGAGGGGGGGAATAACAGAAAATACAGAGAGAATTGTTGAAGACTTCTTGGCAGAAAACTTCCCTGATACCGTGAAAGATGAGAAAATACCTATCTAAGATGCTATTCAAACTCCAGACAAGGTAGATCCCAAAAGAAAGTCACCAAGACATATTATAATCAAACTTGCCAAAACCAAAGATAAAGAGAGGATTTTAAGAGCAGCTAAATAAAAAGTAACATACAAAGGACAGTCACTAAGACTAAGATCTGCTCAGCAGAAACCACACAGGCAAGAAGGCAATAGGATGATATATATAAAGCTTTGAAGGAAAAAAAATTGTCAGCCAAGAATTATACATCCAGCAAAACTCTCTCTCAAATATGAAGGCAAAATTAGGACATTTTCAGTCAAACAAAAGTTTAGGAACTTTGTAAAAACCAAACCAAAATTACAAAAAATACTAAAAGGAGTCATTCATCTGGTTAGAAAATCAATAACATCAGATAACAATCCAAGACTAGAACACAGGACACAGCAACAAGTTATCATGCCAGATATGGAAATCACAAAAATAAAGCTAAAACACTCAAAACAGGGAAACGGAGACATTATTAAGTAAAAGATGACAACATCAAAACAAAAAAGAGTGACTAAAAACTGTAGTCATAACACAAACAAAATAAATCTCTAGGAATGGAAAAAATATATCAAGCAAACAACAATCAAAAAAGAGCAGGAGTGGCAATATTAATTTCTGATAAAATAGACTTTAAAGTTAAATCTACCACAAAGCATGAGGAAGAACACTACATAATAATTAAAGGGACAATATAAGAAGAAGATATAACCATATTAAATATTTATGCACCCAGTGACAGGACTTCAAGATACATAAAACAAACTCTAACAGCATTGAAAAATTAAATAGACAGCTCCACAATAATAGAAGGAGACTTCAAAACACCACTTTCAGTGAAGGACAGAACATCCAGAAAGAAGCTCAATAAAGACACAAAAGATCTAAATGCCACAATCAACCAACTTGACCTTATAGACATATATAGACCTCTCCACCCAACAGCAGTCAAGTATATTTTCTTTTCTAGTGCACATGGAACATCCTCTAGAATAGACTATATATTAAGTCATAAGACAAGTCGTAGCAGGATCCAAAACATCAAAATATTACAAAGCATCTTCTCTGACCATAGGGCCATAAAAGTAAAAGTCAATAACAGAAGAAGCAGGGAAAAGAAATCAAACACTTGGAAACTGAACAATGCCCTGGTCAAAAAAGACTGGGTTATAGAAGACATTAAGGATGGAATAAAGGAATTCATAGAATCCAATGAGAATGAAAACACTTCCTACTAGAACCTTTGGGCAACAGTGAAAGCAGTGCTCAGAAGTCAATTTATAGCAATAAATGCACACACACAAAAAGAAGAAAGGGCCCAAATCAAAGAATTACCCCCACAACTTGAACAAATAGAAAGAGAGCAACAAAGGAAACTCTCAGGCACCAGAAGAAAACACATAATGAAAATTAGAGCAGAATTAAATGAAATAGAGAATAGAAAAACAATTGAAAGAGTTAACAAGACCAAAAGCTGATTCTTTGAAAAATATTAACAAAATTGATAAACCATTGGCCAACCTGACAAAAGAAAAACAGGAGAAGAAGCAAATAACCCGAATAAGAAATGACATGGGCGATATCAAAACAGACCCAACTGAAATTAAAAGAATCATATGAGATTACTACAAAAAATTGCACTGTAACAAATTTGAAAACCTAAAAGAAATAGAGATTAGAGCAGAATTAAATGAAATACAGAATAGAAAAACAACTGAAAGTGTTAACAAGACCAAAAGCTGGTTCTTTGAAAAGATCGACAAAATCAATAAACCATTGGCCAAAATGACAGAAGGTAAAGAGGAGAGGAAGCAAACAACTAGAATAAGAAATGAGTTGGGCAATATCACAACAGACCCAACTGAAATTAAAAGAATCATAACAGAATACTATGAAAAATTGTACTCTAATAAATTCAAAAGCCTAGAGGAAACGGACAAATTTCTAGAAACTCACCACCTACCTAAATTAACACAAAGAGAGGCAGAACAACTAAATAAACCTATAACAAAAAAAGAGATTGAAAAGGTAATTTAAAAACTGCCCCCCCCAAAGAAAAAAGCCTTGGCCCTGATGACTTCACTGAAGAATTCTACCAAACTTTCAGAGAAGAGTTAACACCACTACTACTAAAGGTATCAGAGCACAGAAAAAGATGGAACATCCCCAAATTCATTCTATATAACCAGCATAACCCTGATACAAAAAACAGGTACAGACAGCACAATAAAAGAAAATTACAGACAAAAATCCCTCGTGAAGATAGACACAAAAATCCTCAACAAAATTTTAGCTAACAGAATTCAACAACGTAAAAAAAAAAAATTCACCATGACCAAGTTGGATTCATACCAGGTATGCAGGGATGGTTTAACGTTAGAAAAACAATCAATGTAATGTATCACGTAAAAAGACAAGAACCATATGATCTCATCAATTGATGCAGAAAAGGCTTTTGACAAAGTCCAACACCCATTCAAGATAAAAACTCTCAGCAAAATAGGAATAAAAGGGAAATTCCTCTACATAATAAAGGGCATTTATACAATGCCAACAGCCAACATCATCCTAAATGGAGAGAGACTGAAACCATTCCCCTTGAGAATGGGAACCAGACAAGGATGCCATTTATCACCACTCTTACTCAACTTTGTGCTGGAGGTCCTAGCCAGAGCAATTAGGCTAGATAAAGAAATAAAGGGCACCGAAATTGGTAAGGAAGAAGTAAACGAATCTCTATTTGCAGACCATATGATCTTATACCCAGAAAACCGTACAGAACCCACCAAAAAACAAAAAAACTATTGGAACTTACAGAAGATTTCAGCAAAGTATCAGGATACAAGATAAACATACAAAAATCCGTTGGATTCCTCTACATCAACAGAGGGAACGTCCAGGAGGAAATCACCAAATCAATACCATTTATAATAGCCCCCAAGAAGATTAAATACTTAGGAATAAATCTAACCAGACACGTAAAATGCCTACACAAAGAAACCTACAAGACGCTACTGCAAGAAACCAAAAGAAACCTACGTAAGTCGAAAAACATATCTTGCTCATGGACAGGAAGACTCAACATTGTGAAAATGTCTATTCTACCCAAAGTGATCTAAAGATCGAATGCAATCCCGATCCAAATTCCAATGGCACTTTTTAATAAGCTAGAGAAACAAATTACCAACTTCATACAGAAAGGGAAGAGGCCCCAGATAAGTAAAGCATTACTGAAAAAGAAGAACAAAGTGGGAGGCCTCACACTACCTGATTTTAGAATGTATTACACCACCACGGTAGTCAAAACGCCCTGGTACTGGTACTACAACAGATACAAACACTAATGGAACAGGCTGAGAATCAAGACATAAATTCATCCACTTATAAGCAGCTGATATTTGACAAAGGTCCAAAGTCCATTAATTGGGGAAAAGACAGTGTCTTTAACAAAAGGTGCGGGCATAACTGGATATCCATCTGCAAAAAAATGAAACAAGACCCATAACTCACACCATGCGCAAAAATGAACTCAAAATGGATCAAAGAACTAAATATAAAATCTAAAATGATAAAGAGCATGGGAGAAAAAAACAGAGACAATCCTAGGAGCCCTAACACTTGACCTAAACAGAATACAAAACATTACTAATCAATAAACAAACACTAGAAGAGGAACTAGATAACTGGGAGCTCCTAAAAAACAAACACTTATGCTCACCCAAATACTTTGACAGAAGAGTAAAAAGACAACCTGAAAACTGGGAACAAATTTTTGGCTACGACAAATCCAATCAGCATCTAATCTCTAAAATCTGCAAGATATTACAAAACCTCAACAATAAAAGACAACCCAATTAAAAAATGGGCAAAGGATATGAACAGGTACTTTACCAAAGAAGACATTCAAGTAGCTAACAGATACATGAGGAAATGCTCATGATCACTAGCCATTAGAGAAATCCAAACCAAAACTACAATGAGGTACCATCTCACCCCAACATGGATAGCATTGATCCAAAAAACACAAAATAGTAAATGTTGGGAGGTTGTGGAGAGACTGGAACACTTATACACTGCTGGTGGGAATGTAAAATGGTACAACCACTTTGGAAATCGATTTGGTGCTTCCTTAAGAGCTAGAAATAGAAGAACCATAATATCCAGCAATCCTACTCCTTGAAATATATCCTTGAGAAATAATAGCCCTCATATCAATAGATATATGTACACCCATATTCACTGCAGCACTGTTTACAATAGCAAAAAGATGGAAACAACCGAGGTGCCCATCAACAGATGAATGGATAAACAAATTATGGTATATTCACACAATGGAATATTACCCAATGATAAAGAACGAAGATGAATCCATGAAACATCTCATAACATGGATGAATCTGGAAGACATTATCCTGAGTGAAATTAGTCAGTCACAAAAGAACAAATATTGTATGAGACCACTATTATAAGAACTCAAGAAAAGGTTTAAACACAGAAGAAAACATTCTTTGATGGTTATGAGGATGAGGAGGGAGGGATAGGGGTATTCACTAATTAGATAAAAAAAAAATTAGATAGTAGACAAGAATTATTTTAGGTGAAGGGATGGACAACATACAATACAGGGGAAGTCAGCACAACTGGATTAAACTGAAAGCTAAGAAGTTTCCTGAATACAACCAAACACTTCGAGGGACAGAGTAGCAGGGTCAGGGATCTGGGCACCATGGTTTCGGGGGACATCTAGGCCAATTGGCATTACAAAGTTTGTTAGAAAACGTTCTGCATCCATTTTGGTGAGAGGCGTCTGGGGTCTTAAATGCTAGCGAGTGGCCATCTAAGATGCATCAATTGGTCCCAATCCACTTGGAGCAAAGGAGAATGAAGAACACCAAAGACGCAAGGAAAATAACAGCCCAAGAGACAGAAAAGGACATGGAACACAACAGAGAGTCCCTGATGGAGCAGGAAAAATGTGGGGTGCAGAACTTAAATTCCAGTAAAAATGCCAAACTTAATGGTCTGACTGAGAATGGAGGGACCCCAGAGGACATGGCCCCTGGACTCTCTGTTAGCCCAAAACTAAAACCATTGCAGAAGCCAACTCTTCAGACAAAGATTAGACTGGACTATATTTTTTTTTATAAGGCATAAGGAAACCCCGGTGGCGTAGTGGTTAAGAGCTACGGCTGCTAACCAAAAGATCAGCAGTTCGAATCCACCAGGCACTCCTTGGAAACCGTATGGGGCAGTTCTACTCTTTTCTATAGGGTCACTATGAGTCAGAATTCACTTGATGGCACATGGGTGGGTTATAAGACATAAAATGATACTGGGATAGTCTGAGCCAGAAAGGAAGCAATAAAAAAAAAAAAATGAAAAACCAAATCCTTGCTGTCAAGTTGATTCCGACTCATAGCGATCCTGTAGGACAGAGTAGAACTTAGACAATAGGGTTTCTAAGGAGGGACTGGTGGATTCAAATTGCCAACCTTTTGATAGCTCTTAACCACTGCACCACCAGGTCTCCAAATTGGGGAAAACTATTGATTTCTTCTTTTTCTTCTCCTCCTCCTGCCTTCTTTTCTTTTTTAAACCTAATTTGCCTCTTTTGCTTATGAAGGACTCGGATGCCCCAGAGTAGGAGATTAAATCCAGTTTCCAATTATGACAAGGTCATGGTATTTGGTGTCTGCTCCTGAATGCATCTCTTGTGTACATTCCATATCACTGGATTGTATCACCAGCCTTCTTGAACTGTTGATCTAACGTTAGGACCTTTGAAATATTTGAATTAGACTGTAAAAATGGGTCACTACCTGTCTATTGAATTAATTTATGTGACACATAAAATCATTAAGTCTTGAATTAATAGGCTTGTATGTATCAACTTTCTGGACTACGTAAAATATTTATAACAAAACAAAACCACAAGATCTTACTTATGAGTGCTATAGACAAAGGCACCTTTGGTAATATTCTTTTAAGCTATTAGTTTAGCAACTAAGTTTTCTTTTGCCCAAGCTTGAAAAGTCTATGAGCTCTCCAAAGGGGAAGTGTCCTATTGATACAAGTTTTGCTTTTTTTTTTTAATCCCTTTATAAGAAAACAATTATTTAATAACAACAAACTAGTCATATTCACCTAGTGCTTAGTAGCTGGGAGGTAGGTACTATTGTTAATCCTATTTTGGTTCTAAGTCACTTGCCCACGGTCATAAAACTGGTTAATGGTAGTTTAGGAATTTAAACTCTAGAAGGGTGGTATAGGTAGTAGTGATTGATTGGAAAATTAAAACCAATCTCTAAAGTTTATGCACATAAGCTCTACACCATTCTCTACACCAAACAGGATCAAGGGTTTGAAGATGTACTTCCTGTCAGATTTATTGGAAGTTCTGCTTCCAATAAATGATCAGAAAACAAATGCTTTTAGGATGCGAGATCTGAACTTTTATTTTTTTATCCAAGCAGTTGTAAGTGATTTTGTAGCCAGGCAAATATTTTGAAAGAATACCTAGTCAATAAGTTCTTTCTTTCCTGGTAATAGAAAGATAAGAACGACTTTCAGAGCTGCAGCTGAATCATTTGAAAGACAGATAGATAGCAGGGATGTTTTAGAAACTCCTCTGACTCGAAGCCTGAGAGATTTGACGTGACTCCCCTTTCGTAACTATTTCATTCAGATCACTTGATGTTAAGACAGGAATAATAATGACAGGCCCACCTGGAGTTGCTTTACTTTTACCCTTGGACTCCCACAGCTTCCTTTCAAGCCAATTCTGAACTGTCAGTTTCTTGGATAGGTTTCCCCTCCTTCTATTTTTAAAGGCTTAGGATCAGTTTTGACTTTGCCTGCTGTGGTGGTCAGTTTTACCTGTCAGCTTGGCTAGGCTGTACTCCCTAGTTCAATCAAACACTAACCTAGGGGTTGCTGTGAGGATATTCTGTAGATGTGATTAATAGCCACAATTAGTTGGCTTTAAGTGAAGGGTATTATCTGAGTGGGCCTGATCCAATCAGTTGAAATGCCTGAAAAGCAGAACTGAGTTTTCCCTGAGTAAGAAGAAATCACCCTTGTGGACTGAAACTTCAGTTCCTGCCTGAGAATTTCCAGTCTGCCCTTCCTGACATCTTACATTATGGATTTTGAATTTTCCTATCCATCCCACACAACTGCCTAAGCCAGTTCTTTGCAATGAATACCTTAATATATATGTATCCTACTGGTTCTGTTTTTCTGGTAGAATACTGACCCTACTGGTTCTGTTTTTCTGGTAGAATACTGACTGATAGACTTGCCAAATCTGGAAAATGGCAGGTAAAAGATTATTTATAAATAAAGCGTTGCATAGTTTACTTTGTCAGTGCATATATTCAAATGGGTTGTAAGAAAAAGCGGTTCCTGAAAAATGTGATCCTTGGTAGTCCTGACAGTTTCAATAGAACTTATATATAGAAGCCATCTTTGAATGGCAGTGGGCTTTGGCAATAATGTAAAGTTTTGAGGTTCTCTATTATTATAATCACAAACTATTATGTAATTTACAAATGTTATGTGTCTTTAAAGATAAATGTGATTTTTGACATGCAGAATTTTGAAAAATGGTTATGAATAGGCCTTTTAAGTAATGGGCATCCTTTTCAGTAATGGGTGGACAGAGTGTTATGTTACATAAAGAAACCCAAGTGTGGAAAAAATGAGCAGCAACACGTCTTAATCTAGAACATATCTTTATTTTTGATTGAGATATTAACTGTAGCAATCAGACAGACCACTTTCCTGGCCTATGAAATTAAAGAGAACTTATGGATAGCTTCTTCCGTAGTCTCCTTCCTGCAAATATTTTTATCAGCCTATTTCTTTTTTATGGTACGATGGGAAAAAGGAGAGATGCGAGGGGCTAATTGATTTATTGACCATTAAAAAAAGTATTGTGTCCAAATGCTGTATGTGAAAGGCTGCCACACAGAATTTTTAAGTAATCTTGTCCTTAATTCAGAGTCATGTTTTAAAGGCCACTTGCCTCTATTCAACCCTTATCACTTTCTGTGGATGAAATCTTTCATAAACTCTCTTTTATAATGTCTACCAACATTAACATCTCTCTTTCCTCACCGACTACAGTACTACTGGGAGTTACAGTGAGAATGGGGCATCATTAGAATGATTTAAGATATTATCCAGGAAACCCCAAAATATCTTACCTGTTGTGCCTTAGCCATTGTACCTGCAGAGAAATGTGTGTCGGGGAAGCAAAGGAAAGCCCGTCATAATTAGTATTCTGAGAAAAGACGTTATTAATCCTGGGTCTCAGATATATCTACAGTTGTGTGTCTTAATCATTTATTCTTATCCCAACGCACATGTAAGTTTGATATTCCCATGGATGGCCACTCACTAATTTAAAATTTTTAAGCTGAGCCAAAATGGGATGCAGAATATTTTCTGAATAGTTTTTACTATGCCAATTGACCTGGATGTCCCCTGAAACCATGGTCCCCAAACCCCCGCCCCTGCTACGCTGGCCTTCGAAGTGTTCGGTTTATAAAGGAAACTTCTTTGCTTTTGGTTTAGTCCAGTTGTGCTGACCTCACCTGTATTGTGCATTGTCCTTCCCTTCACCTAAATTAGTTCTTGTCTACTATCTAATTCGTGAATCCCTCTCTCCCTTCCTTCGTCCCTCCCCCCCCATAACCATCAAAGAATATTTTCTTCTCTGTTTAAACTATTTCTTGAATTCTAATAATAGTGGTCTCATACACTATCACCTTTCTTGGGAATAGGCATAAATATGGATCTCTTGCAGTCAGTTGGCCAGGAAGCTGCCTTCCAAATTTCTTGGCATAGACGAATGAGCACTTCCAGTGCCGTGTCTGTTTGTTGAAACATCTCAATTGATATTCCATCAATTCCTGGAGCCTTGTTTTTCACCAATGCCTTCAGAGCAGCTTGGACTTCTTCCTTCAGTACCTTTGGTTCCTGATCATATGCCACCTCTTGAAATGGTTGAATATCGACTAATTCTTTTTGGTATAATGACTCTGTGTATTCCTTCCATCTTCTTTTGATGCTTCCTGCATCACTGAATATTTTCCCCATGGAATCCTTCACTATTGCAACTCGAGACATGATTTTTTCTTCACTTCTTTCAGCTTGAGAAACACTGAGCGTGTTCTTCCCTTTTGGTTTTCCATCTCCAGCTCCTTGCACATCATTATAATACTTTACTTTCTCTTCTCGGAAGGCCCTTTGAAATCTTCTGTTCAGTTCTTTTACTTCATCAATTCTTCCTTTTGCTTTAGCTGCTCAATGCTCAAGAGCAAGTTTCAGAGTCTCCTCTGACATCCATTTTGGTCTTTTCTTTCTTTCCTATCTTTTCAGTGACCTCTTGCTTTCTTCATGGATGATGTCCTTGATGTCATTCCACAACTCGTCTGGTCTTCAGTCACTAGTGTTCAATGAGTCAAATCTATTCTTCAGATGGTCTCTAAATTCAGGTGGGATATACTCCAGGTCATATTTTGGCTCTCGTGGACTTCCTCTGATTTTCTTCAGTTTCAGCTTGAACTTGCATATGAGCAATTGGTGGTCTGTTCCACAGTCGGCCCCTGGCCTTGTTCTGACTGATGATATTGAGCTTTTCCATCGTCTCTTTCTACAGATGTAGTCAATTTGATTTCTGTGTGTTCCATCTGGCAAGGTCCATTTGTATAGTCGCTGCTTATGCTGGTGAAAGAAGATATTTGCAATGAAGAAGTCATTGGTCTTGCAAAATTCTATCATTCCATCTCCGGCATTGTTTCTATCACGAAGGCCATATTTTCCAACTACTGATCCTTCTTTTTGTTTCCAACTTTCGCATTCCAGTTGCCAGTAATTATTGATGCATCTTGATTGCATGATCGATCAATTTCAGACTGCAGCAGCTGATAAAAATCTTCTATTTCTTCATCTTTGGCCCTAGTGGTTGCTGCATAAATTTGAATAATAGTTGTATTAACTGGTCTTCCTTGTAGGCATATGGCTATTATCCTATCACTGACAGTGTTGTGCTTCAGGATAGATCGTGAAACATTCTTTTTAACGATGAATGCAACACCGTTCCTCTTCGAGTTGTCACTCCCAGCATAGTAGACAATATGATTGTCCAATTCCAAATGGCCAATACCAGTCCATTTCAGCTCACTAATGCCTAGGATATCGATGTTTATGCATTCCATTTCATTTTTGATGATTTCCAATTTTGCTGAAGAACATTCAAAAACTGCTGCAGCAGTATATCGACAGGGAACTCCCAGAAATTCAGACCAGTTTCAGAAGAGAACGTGGAACCAGGGATATCATTGCTGATGTCAGATGGATCCTGGCTGAAAGCAGGGAATACCAGAAGGATGTTCACCTGTGTTTTATTGACTATGCAAAAGCATTTGACTGTGTGGATCATAACAAACTATGGATAACATTGCGAAGAATGGGAATTCCAGAACACTTAATTGTGCTTATGAGGAACTTTTACATAGATCAAGAGGCAGTTGTTCGGACAGAACAAGGGGATACTGATTGGCTTAAAGTCAGGAATGGTGTGCGTCAGGGTTGTATTCTTTCACCATACCTATTTAATCTGTATGCTGAACAAATAACACGAGAAGCTGGACTATATGAAGAAGAATGAGGCATCAAGATTGGAGGAAGACTTATTAACAACCTGCGTTATGCAGATGACACAATCTTGCTTGCTGAAAGTGAAGAGGACTTGAAGCACTTACTAATGAAGATCAAAGACCACAGCCTTCAGTGTGGATTACAACTCAACATAAAGAAAACAAAAATCCTCACAACTGGACCGATGAGCAACATCATGATAAATGGAGAAAAGATTGAAGTTGTCAAGGATTTCATTTTACTTGGATCAACAATCAACAGCCATGGAAGCAGCAGTCAAGAAATCAAAAGACACATCGCATTGGGCAAATCTGCTGCAAAAGACCTCTTCAAAGTGCTGAAGAGCAAAGATGTCACCCTGAAGACTAAGGTGTATTTTCAATCACATCATATGCTTGTGAAACCTGGACAATGAATAAGGAAGACCGAAGAAGAGTTGACGCCTTTGAATTGTGGTGTTGGAGAAGAATATTGAATATACCATGGACTGCCAAAAGAATGAACAAATCTGTCTTAGAAGAAGTGCGGCCATAATGCATCTTACATACTTTGGACATATTGTCAGGAGGGATCAGTCCCTGGAGAAGGACATCATGCTTGGCAGAGTACAGGGTGGGCGGAAAAGAGGAAGACCCTCAATGAGGTGGATTGACACAGTGGCTGCAACAATGGGCTCAAGCATAACAATGATTGTAAGGATGGTGCAGGACCGGGCAGTGTTTCCTTCTGTTGTGCACAGGGTCGCTATGAGTCGGAGCTGACTCGACGGCACCTAACAACAACAACAACAACATACACTATCTGTCCTTTCGCAACTGACTACACTCAGCATAATGTCTTCCAGATTCCTCCATGTTATGAAATGTTTCAAAGATTCATCATTGTTCTTTATCAGTGCATAGTATACCATTGTGTGAATATACCATATTTATCCATTCATCCGTTGATGGGCACCTTGGTTGCTTCCATCTTTTTGCTATTGTAAACAGTGCTGCCATGAACATGGGTGTGGATATATCTGTTCCTGTAATGGCTCTAGGATATACTACAAGGGGTGCAGTTGCTGGATCATATGGTAGTTCTATTTCTAGCCTTTAAAGGAAGCACCAAATCGATTTCCAAGGTGGTTGTGCCATCTTACGTTCCCACCAGCAGTGTATAATTGTTCCAGTCTCTCCACAACCTCTGCAACATTTATTATTTTGAGTTTTTTTGGATTATTGCCAGCCTTGTTGGAGTAAGATGGAATCTCACTGTAGTTTTGATTTGCATTTCTCTAATGATCATGAACTTTTCCTCATATATCTGTTAGCTACCTGAATGTCTTCTTTGGTGAAGTGTCTGTTCATATCCTTTGCCCATTTTTTAATTGGGCTATTTGTCTTTCTGTTGTTGAGTTTTTTCAGTAACATGTAGATTTTAGAGATCAGCCACTGACGGGAAATGTCAGAGCTAAAAACTTTTTCCCAATCCATAGGTAATCTTTTTACTCTTTTGGTGAAGTCTTTGGGCAAGCATAGGTATTTGACTTTTAGGTGCTCCCAGTTATCTAATTTCTCTTTTGTTGTTTGTGCAGTTATAGTAATGTTTTGTATACTGTTTATGCCATGTATTAGGGCTCCTGGCATTGTTCCTATTTTTTCTTCCATGAACTTTAATGTTTTAGATTTTATATTTAGGTCTTTGATCCATTTTTAGTTGGTTTTTGTGCATGGTGTGAGGCATGGGTCTTGTTTCAATTTTTTTGCAGATGGATATCCAGTTATGCCAGCACCATTTGTTAAAGAGATTATCTTTTCCCCATTTAAAAAATTCTGGACCTTTGTCAAATATCAGCTGCTCATATGTGGGATGGATTTATGTCTGGATTCTCAATTCTCTTCCACTGCTCTATGAATCTGTTGTTGTACCAGTACCAGGCTGTTTCGACTACCATGGCGGTATAACATGTTCTAATATCAGGTACTGTGAGGCCTCCCATTTTGTTCTTTTTCAGTAATGCTTTACTCATCCGGAGCCTCTTTCCCTTCCATATGAAGTTGGTGATTTGGTTCTCCATCTCATTAAAAAATGTCACTGGTATTTGGATTGGGATTACATTGTATCTGTAGGTTGCTTTGGGCAGAATAGACATTTTTACAATGTTGAGTCTTCCTAACCATGATCAAAGTATGTTTTTCCACTTATGTAGGTCTCTTTTTGTTTCTTGCAGTAGTGTCTTGTAGTTTTGTTTGTATAGGTCTTTTTTGTCTCTGGTTAGCTTTATTCCTGAGTACTTTATCTTCTTAGGGGCTACTGTAAATGGTATTGATTTGGTGATTTCCTCTTTGTCACACTCTTTGTTTATGTGGAGGAGATCCAACTGATTTATGTATGTTTATCTTGTATCTTGATACTCTGCAGAATGCTTCTATTAGTTTCAGTTAGTTTTCTTAAGGATTCTTTAGGTTTTTCTGTGTATAAGATCATGTCATCTGCAAATAGAGATACTTTTACTTCTTCTTTACCAATCTGGATGCGCTTTATTTCTTTACCTAGCCTAATAACTCTGGCCAGGACCTCCAGCACAAGGTTGAATAAGAGTGGTAATAAAGGGCATCCTTGTCTGGTTCCTGTTCTCTGTGGGAATGTTTTCAGTCTCTCTGTTTAGGATGATGTTGGCTGTTGGCTTTGTATAAATGTCCTTTATTATGTTGAGGAATTTCCCTTCTATTACTATTTTGCTGAGAGTTTTTATCATGAATGGGTGCTGGACTTTGTCAACTGCCTTTTCTGCATCAATTGATAAGATCGTGTGTTTCTTATCTTTTGCTTTATTTATATGATGGATTACATTGATTGTTTTTTCTAATGTTGAAACATCCCTGCATACCTGGTATGAATCCCACTTGGTTGTGATGAATTATTTTTTTGATATGTTGTTGAATTCGATTGGCTAGAATTTTGTTGAGGATTTTTGCATCTAAGTTCATGAGGGATATAGGTCTGTAATTTTCTTTTTTGTGTGGAGTCTTTACCTGGTTTTGGTTTCAGGGTTACACTGGCTTCATAGAATGAGTTTGGGAGTATTACATCCTTTTCTGTGCTCTGAAATACCTTTAGTAGTAGTAGTGTTAACTCTTCTCTGAAAGTTTGGTAGAATTCTCCAGTTAAGCCGGCAGGGCCAGGGCTTTTCATTGTTGGGCGTTTTTTCATTACTTTTTTAATCTCTTCTTCTGTTATAGGTTTAGTTAGTTGTTCTGTCTCTGTTTGTGTTAGTTTAGGTAGGTAGTGTGTTTCTACAAAGTGGTCCATTTCCTCTAGGTTTTCAAATTTGTTAGAGTACATCCTTTCATAGTACTCTGTCATGAGTCTTTTAATTTCATTTGGGTCTGTTTTGATATCACCCATCTCATTTCTTACTTGGGTTATTTGCTTCGTCTCCTGTTTTTCTCTTGTCAGTCTAGGCAATGGTTTATTGATTTTGTTAATCTTTTCAAAGAAACAGCTTTTGGTCATGTTAACTCTTTCAATTCTTTTTCTGTTTTCTATATCATTTAATTCTGCTCTAATTTTTATTACCTGCTTTCTTCTGGTGCCTGAGGGTTTCTTCTGTTGCTCTCTATTTGTTCAAGTTGTAGGGGTAATTCTTTTATTTTGGCCCTTTCTTATTCTTGTATGTGTGCATTTATTGATATAAATTAACCTCTGAGCGCTGCTTTTGCTGTGTCCCAAAGGTTCTGATAAGTAGTGTTTTCATTCTTGTCGGATTCTATAAATTTTTTTATTTCATCCTGAATTTTGTTCTATAGTCCAATCATTTTTGAGCAAAGTGTTGTTCAGTTTCCATGTGTTTGATTTCTTTTCCCTGATATTTCTGTCATTGACTTCTAGTTTTATGGCTTTATGGTCAGAAAAGATGCTTTGTAATATTTCTATGTTTTGGATTCTGTTAAGACTTGATTAATGGCCTAATATGTGGCCTATTCTTGAGAACATTCCGTGTGCATTGGAAAAGAAAGTATACTTGGATGCCTTTGGGTGGAGTGTTCTGTATATGTCTATGAGGTCAAGTTGGTTGATTGTAGCATTTAGATCTTTTGTGTCTTTATTGAGCTTCTTTCTGGATATTCTGTCCTTCACTGAAAGTGGTGTGTTGAAGTC
Organism: Loxodonta africana; assembly: GCF_030014295.1. Classification (NCBI taxonomy): domain Eukaryota; kingdom Metazoa; phylum Chordata; class Mammalia; order Proboscidea; family Elephantidae; genus Loxodonta; species Loxodonta africana. The sequence continues at coordinate 166,964,972 of NC_087345.1, read as the reverse complement.
TCCTACTATTATTGTGGAGCTGTCTATCTCACTTTTCAATGCTGTTAGAGTTTGTTTTATATATCTTGAAGCCCTGTCATTGGGTGCATAAATATTTAATATGGTAATATCCTCCTGGTATATTGTTCCTTTAATCATTATATAGTGTCCTTCCCTCTCCTTTATGGCAGGTTTAAGTTTGAAGTCTGTTTTGTCAGAAATTAGGATAGCCACTCCTGCTCTTTTTTGATAGTTGTTTGCTTGATATATTCTCTTCCGTCCTTTGAATTTTAGTTTCTTTGTGTCTTTAAGTCTAAGGTGTGTCTCTTGAAGGCAGCATATAGCCAGATTGTGTTTTCTTATCCATTCTGCAATTCTCTTTTTATTGGTGCATTTAGTCCATTTACATTCAGTGTGATTATATACAGGTATGCATTTAGTGCTCTCATTTTGATGCCTTTTTTTGAGTGTCGTTGACAGTTTCATTTTTCCACTTAACTTTTTTGTGCTGAGAAGTTTTTCTTTGTAAATTGTGTGTTCCTCTTTTTCGTTGTAGCTGAATTTGTTTTTCCTGAGTATGTTTATCTTGTTTTTTATTTTGAAGTGTAGGATTGTTAGTCTTCTTATATTTACCCCTATTTTTCTAAGTTTAAACCTAACTTGTATCTCCCTGTATCACCTTGGTTTCCTCTCCATATGGAAGACCTATGCCTACTTTGTTTAGTTTCTCTTTATTGATTTAATGTCATCTTTTACATAAAAAAAAAAAAACTTTTTTTTTTTTTAACATAATGACATCACTGATGCCTTGTTTGAGCGTTTTTTATCTTGATTTATTTTTGTGATTTCCCTATCTGAGTTGATATCTGGTTGCTCTGTTCTGTTTTCTAGTATTGGGTTGATATCTGATATTATTGATTTTCTAACCAGAGAATTCCTTTAGTATTTCTTATAGTTTTGGTTTGGTTTTTGCAAATTCCCTAAGCTTCTGGTTATCTGTAAATGTCTTAATTTCACCTTCATATTTGAGAGACAGTTTTGCTGGATATAGGATTCTTGGCTGGCAATTTTTCTCCTTCAATGCTCTCTATATATGTCATCCCATTGTTTTCTTCCCTGCATAGTTTCTGCCAAGTAATCTGAACTTGCTGTTATTGATTCTCTTTGTAGGTGACTTTTCACTTATCCCTGGATGCTCTTAAAATTTTCTCTTTATTTTTGATTTTGGCAAATTTGATTATATGTCTTGGTGACTTTCTTTTGGTATCTACCTTGTATGGGGTTTGATAAGCATCTTGGATAGATATCTTTTCATCTTTTACAATGTCAGGGAAGTTTTCTGCCAAGAAATCTTCAATAATTCTCTCTGAATTTTCTGTTATCCCTCCATGTCCTGGTATTCCAATCATTCGCAAGCTATTCTTCTTGATAGAGTCCCACATGATTCTTAGGGTTTCTTCATTTTTTTTTTAATTCTTTTACCTGATTTTTCTTTGAATATATTGTTGCCAATGGTTTTATCTTCATTCTCATTAATTCTGCATTCCAATTCCTCAATTCTGCTCCTCTGACTTTCTATTGAGCTGTCTAATTCTGTAATTTTATTGTTAATCTTCTGAATTTATGATTGCTGTCTCTCTATGGATTCTTGCAATTTACTAAAATTTTCATTGTGTTCTTAAATACTCTTTTCAATTTCTTCACCTGCTTTATCTGTGTGTCCCTTGGCTTTTTCTGCGTGTTGCCTGATCTCGTTCCTGATGTCGTTCCTGATGTTTTGAAGAGTTCTGTATATTAATCTTTTGTATTCTACATCTGATAATTCCAGGAATACATCTTCATCTGGGAAAGGCCTTGATTCTCTGTTTTGGGAGTTCATTGAAGCAATCATGTTCTGCTTCTTTATGTGATTTGATATCGACTTTTGTCTCTGAGCCACCTATAAGTTATTGTATTAATTTATTTTATGTTTGCTCACTGTGTCCTAGTTTCTTGCTTTATTTTGTTTTGATATACCCAAGTAGGCTACTAGAGTGAGCTAACTTGATTATTGGAACCTTTGAAGCGCTAATACTCGGTTATCGGATGGCTAGAGCTGTTACCAGCTATATGAACCTAGAGTCCATTCACTATTCTTGTATAGACTCAGGTCAAGTGTCCTCATAGTCATTCACCTAGTGTATGGCATAGGCTTTCACCTACTATCTTAGTGGAGCAGTGGTGATGGGTGTATGCATTAGTTTCTGGTAGTGGCAGGGAGTCACACTCTGAGGAAGGCAGGGGGCTAACAGCTTCCCCCCAAGTGTCAGTAAGGAAGCAGTGTCTCTGTTCTCTAGAGTACTCGGGTGGGTGGGCTCTGCAGGTGTACCTTAGGCACCCAATGCTTATACATGTAAGGACTGGTAGGCACCTCTATCCTTGGACCCCTTTTGCAGGTGGCTAGGTGGCATGGATGGAGCCTCCAGACCTCAGGCCCCTGCTGTGAGTAGGTGAAGGCCCTATTTTATAGACAGAGAGGTATCAGACCTCTCTACTGCACAGCTGAAACAGTTACAGTCAGACCTCAAACAGATTTGCCCTTGCAATATAATGGCCACCTGGATCCATCCAGGGGTGAAAGACAAAGTCTGTGGATTGCTTGTGCCTGGACTAGAGCCACATCTGCTCTAAGCTTCCGGATTAGGGGAGTCAGCAGAGTATTTTTCCCTCATTTCTTAATTTGTTCCTTCTCCCAGGCCAGGCAAATGGCTCAGGGAGCACAGCAAGTTCTATCTCAGGCCCAGGAAAATCAACTGTTAGTGAAGATGGCTGGGGCAGGGGGAGGAGGGATCAGATAGATAGGACAGAGTTCTTTCAAAAGAAGGAGCTATTAGATCCACGTGTGGTAAATTAGACAAAATCACTTACCTTGTGCTGAGAGCACTGTTGTATCTCAGATTCCAGAGGTGTGTGTAGCCTGTATGCACTGGCTGGGTTCCCACTGAGATTGCCCCAGGGGTTGGCGCTGCATCCCGCACTTGCCTTCTTTTGCTGACACAGCTGCTTCCCAAACACTGTAGCCAGCCCCGCTGTAGACATGCCACAGGGTCAGGGGTGCGCCACTCTGCTTGCCTTCTTTCACCGAAGCTGCCATGTCCCAGGAAACTACCATGAGCCCCGCCACAGTTGCACCAAGGAATTGGAGCTGAGGTGCTGTGCAGGCTCAGCAACTTGTTGCTGCTTCTGCACCGTCTCTCCCTCCCCCCTCACTCAGACCAATTCCTTAATTTTGCCTTTGATGCTCAGTGTTCCTAGCTTGTCATATATATAATCGATTCACTTGTTTTTTGGGGTCTTTGTTGTAAGAGGGATCAGTGGAATCCTCTGTCTAGTCTGCCATCTTGGCCCCGCCCCATCACAGTCTTAATTAATTAATTCTGAATTAACCCACTTTTTATTACAGCCTTTGGTTTTTGGGTTTTGTTTGTTTGCATTAGCAATCCTCATTGCAAGCCAGAAAGGAGAAAGGAGTCTCTTTATACAGCAATGAATCTTTCACCTTCTCACAGATACTCTCAAGGTTCCTCAAATCAAATTCTCTTTCTTCATCCTCTTCTTTCCAACTCTATACTCTTTACAAGTTCTAAACAGAGACCGTATCAACTTTTAAAAGACAGATTTTTCCTTTGAGGCTACATATGCTCTCTTTTAATTCACTTACCTTATACAAATTGTGACTTAGTTTATACAGATTACACACAATTTCAGTAGTTACAAATACCATTTCTCAAAACTAAAAAGATTCATCTTAAGAGATAAGTAAAAGTTGGCTGCTTCTTACCAAGTTTCTACTAATCTAGTTAATACATCACAGAAAGACTTCCTTACACATGCTACTTTTCTCTATATCCTAAAACTCATATTAATCCTTAAACCTTTTCGGAGAACCTGCTTCTTTCATTAACATATATCATGGATATCATTCTATGTCAGTGAATGCAATATGACATCATCATTTTAAATAGTAAAATAGTAGCCTATGTTTTTGATATGTCATAATTTGCTTACCCTATCTCTATTGTCATCGTAGCGACCCTACGAGTCAGAATTGACGCGACGGCACTGGGTTTGGTTTTGGTTTTGGTTTATTCTCTATTGTTGTACATTTAAATTGTTTGTAAATTTTTCCTACATGTGATACTATGATGAATGGTCTAGTACATATATATTTATGCCAATTCCTGAATATTTCCTTAGATAAATTTTTTAAGAAAAAAGAAATAGAACTGATGGAGTAAAAAGTATACTATTTTAATGTTGATACATGTTTACTATATTGCCAGAAAGTTTGATAATAATTTGCAACCCTACAAATAATGCATGAGAATATCCATTCTGCAATGTCTTCACCAACACTGAGTATTATTACTATCAGTATTTACTTTTTTCTAATCTAATAGGTAAACTCTTACACTCTGGAAGATGCATGATGACCTGACATTCATGATAGGTATTAGTCATCCTTGTGTCTCAAAAACTAATGTATGATCTTTTATTCTTTCTGCAAAGTTAGTACTTGTCATGGATTGAATTGTGTCCCCCAAAAATATCTGTCAACTTGGCTAGGTCATGATTCCCAGTATTATACGACTGTCTACCATTTTGTAATCTGATATGATTTTCCTATGTGTTGTAAATCCTGTCACTATGATGTAATGAGATGGATTGGTGGCAGTTACACTACTGAGATCTACAAGATTAGATAGTGTCTTAAGCCAATCTCTTTTGAGATATAAAAGAGAGACGTGACAGAGAGACATGGGGAACCTCATACTAACAAGAAAGCAGTGCTGGGAGCAGAGTGCATCCTTTGCACCTGAGGTTCCTGTGCTGAGATGCTCCCAGACCAAAGGAAGTTTGATGACAAGGACCTTCCTCCAGAGCCAACAGAGAGAGAAAGTCTTCCCTTGGAGCTGGCACCCTGAATTTGGACTTCTAGCCTACTGGACTGTGAGAGAATAAATTTCTCTTTGTTAAAGCCATCCACTTATGGTATTTCTGTTATAGCAGCACTATATGACTAAGACAGTACCTAAAAAAGTTAAAGTCAATTGATAATATTTGTAAGTTCTCTGTTCCCCTCTAGAATGAAAGGATTTCCTCTTTCTTATTCATTACTATATCCACAGCCTCTGAAACAGCAGTTGGCATAGCAGGTGCTAATAAAAATATATTGAATGAATATAACGAATTTAAGGTAATTTATTAGCAAAGGCAAAGAAAGCATACATCTGATGATGATGATGATGATGAAGAGGTGGAGGAATTAATAGAATAATAGTTCAGCAAACTTTTTAAGTGGGCCTCAGAGAAGCCTAGTATAGAAAATTGGATATGAGTAAACAAAAGTGAGAACTGGGTAGCATGAGGTAGTGTTAAAAACAGTAGTCTAAGATTTAACTAGAACCCAATACACAAACCAGCTTGAAACTGAACATAGGAAAAATGAGTAGTAGTCTAACAGTAAAAGGGGTGTTTAAACAACCAAGAAATAATTTACAGTCACTTTGATTTTAAACTACCAGAGATTCTCTTTCTCTGCCCCGATTGGCAACAGCAACTGATGAATTCTTGGCTCAGTTGCTGGAAGCATCTTCCTCTGAAATAGACAGCCAGCTCTCCCTTAGCTGATTTATTAGACACCCCAGTACAGTTGTGTTTGCAACAGTTAAGTCCTAACCCCAACACTTTTGGAAAAATTCCAGAATCTCAGTCCAAACAACTCCTATTAGCATAACCAAAAAAACCTAGAAATTTAACCAGTTTCTACTAATTTTAGGAGGAAAGCCTGAACAAGTTAGGGCTTCACAACTCTACAAAGTAGTGGTATAGCCTCTTTTGACTAAGCCTGGTAAAGCAAGGGTACTAGACTGAAACCAAGAGCATTTAGCCTGGATAAGAGGTGGGGCGGGGGAGGGGAGACTTACAGGGTACCTGATAACAGTCTTCAAATAGCTGAAGGGCTACACGAAGAAAAAAGTTTACCTTTATTCTGAGCAATTCCACTGGAAAACATCAAAAGCATTGGCTGTATACTGTAGGGAGGATGTTAAACAAAAAGAATGGGCTGTAGCCATTAATTCAACAAATGTGTCAGGCACTAGGCTAGACACCAATGAACAACTGATCGCTGCCCTACATTCTGGTAGGAGAGTGTGATTTTACCTTAAATAACCATATTTTGTATTGTTAATGAAAGAAAAGAGAAGTTTTGCTACAAATACAGTAGACGTGTAAATATCTAGAATATTATCATTAGGCACAACAGTTAAGCACTAAGCTACTAACCAAAAGGTTAGTTGTTTGAGAACCCACACTTTTGGCTCTGTAGGGGATTGACATGGCAATCGACTCCCGTAAAGATTATAGCCTAGAAAACCCAATGGGGCAGTTCTACTCTGTCACATGGGGTTGCTGTGAGTTGAAATCAACTTGATGGCACACAACACTTCTCCATTTACTGAAATATTTTTACAGTTTTCAGTGTGAAATATTGATATTATAAATAGTTTGTAAGTTTATTATTGATCTTTAATTGAGCTATGGAAACTCTGGCTGCGTAGTGGTTAAGTGCTACAGCTGCTAACCAAAGTGTCAGCAGTTTGAATCCGCCAGGTGCTCCTTGGAAACTCTATGGGGAAGTTCTACTCTGTCCTATATGGTCACTATGAGTCGGAATTGACTCGACGGCGTTGGGTTTGGTTTGGTTTTGGTTTTGGTATATAAAAAATTGTGGTGGAGGGGCATCTGGCCTCTTCATCTAACTTCACGAGGGGAGAGAATCACCAGCATCAACACCAGCCGAAGGCTAATTCCTATGGTGTGGAGGTCAAACATAGTTCTACCTTCCAACTTTTTTACCAATTCTGACAACAGCTGTCCCTCCCACAGCACCCTCAACTTCTCTGCTGGGTTCGATAACGTGTTGTTGTAACGGCCACACAGAACTCGCAGACAATACTCACGATTATACGGTTTATTAGGAAAGTACCAGGTTACAACTCAGGATCAGGATTAGGAAGCATATAGGCATAGTTTCCAAGTCTCCTTTCTTCAGTGCAGGATAGCTCTCTCAGGTCCTCTCGGCCATGCAGGGCTCCTCTTGGCCCTGTGAGGATAAGTTCCTCTCAGCCCTCTCAGAACAGGCTTCCTCTTGGCCATCTCATGACAGGCCTCCTCTCCCAGCCCTCGGCCTGGCTTCCACCCTGTTCAGCAAGTGTTATGAAGCCCTTTCAGTTCTGCTGATAAGTGCCCAGAACCACCCCACTCCATCAGCAAGCCTCCTGCCCAAAGATGCTCGGCTTTCTCGCTCCATGGGTCAGCTCGCCCACTGTAGCTGTCTTGTTTTGTGGACCAGAAAGCCCACCGTACCCTCTCACGCCAGTTTCCTGGTTCTAATACCACCATTTTTCTGCTGCGTTTACTGCCACTTCTCACCATCTCGTGCCTTCTCCAGTATTACAGCTCTCTGTCTCCTGGGTCTAGGAGGTTCTCAGCACAGGGACCCTAGGTCCAAAGGACATGCTCTTCTTTCTCAGTGGTAGAGGTCCTCCCTTTCCACCTCTGGGATGGCTCATCTTAAGCCTAGCAGGAATAGCAAAACTGACCAAGCCCCTCATTAAGGTTCTATACACCTTATTTGCATGGTCCCACCCCCAAGGGTTCCATGCATCTTATTTGCATTACAAGTAATGTTGTCCAATCCCCTTGGTGGGCCCTAAGTACTTCATTTGCATAGTCCTGCCCAATAACTTGGTGGGAGTAACAAGACCATGGCGAGAAAGACCATATAAAAGCGATCCGTTGCACTGCAAGTAATACAGTATGCTATAAGAATGAGTGCATAAGCCAAAGTTTGTTTCAAGTTTGTCTTTAAAAGTCCTCAATGCCTTTAAAGGAAATGTTACTGCTTAAGCTATCCAAGGAAATTTGGGGATTTGAAAGTCTTCAATTATCTGTGTGGCTTAATTAACTACACCATGTTGGACTATATTCTACAGTAGTGCTGTGCATTACACTGTCCAGTAGCTACTAGATCATTAATAGATAATAGGTAACCATTAAACACGAGAAATCAGGTTAGTGCAACCAAATACCTGAATTTTTTATTCTGTTTAATTTTAGTTGGTTTAAATTCCAATAGCCACACATGGCTAGTGGCTATTGTATTGGATAGCACGGTTCTGGAGAGAGGTGAACAATAACATTTGTAAAGCAGAACCTTTCTAGAAGAACAATGGTGAGCTGATGGTCACAAGATGAAAACTGATACATAGCTGTTTCTAAGAGTTTCCACTCAATCAAAAATTAAATGAAAGATCACTAGAAAAGAACTCTAAGTCCTGATGTAGCCAAATGAGTAAGCTATGCTCTGTATGTAACAACGCCTTCTGTTTTCTTTGGATTTTTTTATTAAATTACTTTTCTTCTTTTTTAGAACATCTTTCTTGATTCATTAACTTACATTTAATGGAGTAGTAAGGAGTTACAGATTCTGATCCAATAAATTCAATAGAAAATAAGACATATAGAAAAACTATCTTGGCGTAATATAGAGCCAATGACTGAACTGATGATACACCACTCTGATGATTCTGGGCAGAAGAGTGAATCTGATAACATGAAGAAGTGGTCTCCAGAGCAGACTACATAAGAGATTAATTGGGAGGGGAGAAGAAAATACCAGAATTTCCATTTATATTTAACTTTTCTATAAAAGCTAACAAAAAAATTAAGCTTTAATAATGTTTGAGACTTGGACTGACATTAATGGTGTTTACTCAGTCCACAGGTCATAAGGCAGTTGAGGTATCCTGAGAGAAGACTGGGAGTTTCAAGACAGATACATTGATAATGGTTATTTGGTTCCTTCATTTGCTTTCAAATTTCGATTTATTACTATTTAATCATTTAAGTGGATTTACAGGGTATATTATCTTAGATTGTAAAATATCTATATTTCTTCATAATGAGATTGTGTGCCCACTAAAATCTCTTCCTACAGAAAGATTTTTTCTGATTATCTCAAAGCGAAGTACTTGTTTATGAACTTAAATATTAGTTATGCATCATTCTTTACAAAAAAAGGCAAATGTTCCAAATTTGCTGATCTGTTCTGTGATGACAAGTGGTTGTCAGTAGTGTCTATCCAGTAAGTATTTTCAAAAAATATACATAATCTGTTCCTTTAAAGTAAAAGTGACACCTTAACAATCAATGAGAAAGTCTTTTGAAGTAAGCATTTTTTGAAATGGATATTTGAAAATGTTTGCAGTGTTATGTAATTTTACTGCCAAAACTATGAACATTCACATAACCATACGTTTTAAACATGGACATACATTTCCTAAACTGTTTAACAATATTCCACATGAAGAGTTTCAGTGGATTTTTAATCTATTTCTTTAAACTATTAAAATGTCGAGTTTCCAATTAGTTTGCAAGGATTGATTAATATCAGGTAAGCCAAAAAAAAAAAAAATGTGAACTGTATTTCTGCAAAAACCTTTTCAAAACCAGTAGATGGAGCTGAAAAATGAGTACCATTACTTAGCAAACACAGCCAACAATTTATTTCTTCAATGTGGATTGGCATATCCTTATAAGACATCTTTTTCAACTATGACAGACATTAAAATCAAGAGTAAAAATAAACTGAACCTGTGACCTCTGAATCATTGCATTACTAAGCATTGACTCAGATTTTAAAAAATGATGATACATATTCAATCATAACACTCTCACTAAAAATTTTTCAAAAATGTGAATCAGTTGATCACAGTTAATTCTCATTATTCACAGTAGTTATGTTTTGTAAAGTCATCACAAACATGAATAAGGCAATACTGCACCATTGTTCCTAGGAGAAATACAGGGCTAGGCTCCTGCAAGGCTCTTTTCATTCACTGATCAATACATAACCTCCTTTTATGCACGTTTCTGTTTAAAGACACTATTTAGTATATGCTTTGATTCACTAACATTGAACTCATGCCAGCAGCACTATAAATAAAGGTCATCTAACACATGAATTATCTCTGTAAGGTACGTTACAGCATGCTTGTGTTTAGGAACATTGGACAGCACTTTAACACTATACTTGGGGGTCATTTTAAACAGCAAAATCACCAACAAAAAGTACAAAAATATGAAAAACATGTGTCATGGATTGAATTGTGTCCCCCCAAAATATCTGTCAACTTGGCTAGGTCATGATTCCCAGTATTGTATGACTGTCTACCATATTGTCATCTGATGTGATTTCCTTACGTGTTGTAAATCCTATCACTATGATGTGATGAGATGGATTTGCGGCAGTTATAGCAATGAGATCTACAAGATTAGATAGTGTCTTATGCCAATCTCTTCTGAGATATAAAAGAGAGAAGTGAGCAGAGAGACATGGGGACCTCATGCCACCAAGAAAGCAGTGCTGAGAGCAGAGCATGTCTTTTGGACCTCAGGTTCTTGCACTGAGATGCTCCCAGACTAAGGAAAGATTGATGACAAGGACCTTCCTAAAGAGCCAACAGAGAGAGAAAGCCTTCTCTGGGAGCTGACACCCTGAATTTGGACTTGTAGCCTACTAGACTATGAGAGAATAAATTTCTCTTTCTTAAAGCCATCCACTTGTGGTATTTCTGTTATAGCAGTGCTACATGACCAGGACAACATGTCACCAAATAGACCATGAAAAGAACATTTGTTGGTTTATATTGTGAGAGCTGAAATAAGGAAGGCGGAGCATCACCTTGTTTAACCTTTGCTGGGAACATGTGCATCAGGCAGCTGAATTTTTTTGCCACTCTGTGCATATTCACAAATGACCAAAACAGTGCCCCTAATATTGATTTGGGGGCTACAAATAAATTTTAGGGAGAAGGTAAATTTACAAATACATAATATGTGAATACTAAGAATGGACTGTATGCTGTTCACATTGAAGATATTATAATTATTTACTTTTATATAATAATATAATTTACTTTAAAATGTTATTTTATCTTTATTTCATCCTGATTAAGTATAACAAAAGATGCATATGCTTGTAAATTTACACACACACACACATGAACTGAGGGTGAATGCTTGAAGCATTTTTACAAAGAAAATATCAAAAAAGTTTCAAGGCTGCTATCCTAATGGCTCCTATTTCAAAAAGTGATTTAAAAAACACAAAAATTATTACAACAAAAACATAGCAAAAAAAAGCTTTAAAATAAAAATGTCAATAATTTTAATGTTTTTAATAAACTATCCTATAAGAGATGATTTCATGTACTCAAAGCAAACCAAAACCCAAACCCATTGCCATCGAGTCGATTCTGACTCACGGCTACCCTATACAATACTATCAAAATAGGTCAAGAGTTATTGAGATGGATACTGAAAACATGATCAAGTCCATGTTGCAGTGATTTGGATGAGTTATGAAAGTGCCAGAATAATCTTACAATCCAGTTCAGGGTGCAGACTAAGGTTTTGTTTTAAAATGTTCTTCAAAAAATACTTTGTAGCCTCCTAAATTCTGAGACAACTCTTCTTTTCAACTCCATCGAGAAATGATGTTCTTCACAGACCATTCCATTCCCTTCTAAAATGCTGCTAAGGCTTTTGCCATTTAACCATTTTCCAAAATCAGACCTGCTATTTCTGGTTTAACTTGCCCTGGAGGCCAAAAACTCAATCACTGGAAACATTTAAAAAGTGAAAAGTTCATAACTTTGAAATCAGTGACTTCCATTAGAAGAGCGGAATGTTAAACATCGGCAAGATAAAACCCACTGTAAACCATGGTTGAGTGTCTCTTCTTCTAATGATATGGATATTTATAAACACAGGCTCCTAAATCCTACAAATGTGAATCATGTTAAGTACTTCCCCAAAATGAGGCAGTTTACACAGTAATCCTTGGGATCAGTCATAGGAAATGTGTGACAAATAACAAAGGGGAGCCAAAACAGAAGAAAAATGCCCTGTGCTAGAGATTTTCTTTCTATTTCCTAAGCAGTGAAGACTTCAAGAGAAGCCAATGCCTAATCTCCAGTTCACATCAGTACAGGAAAGAAAAGACTATCCTAGTAACTAGACTGAGGATATGGTGTGCAACTGCTGCTGGTACCTAGAAGGACCCGCACCAACTAGAAGGCCTTAGAGAAGCCCAACATAAAAGGTACGACGAGTTCTGTGGCAGCCCTGTGGAGGGCAGACTACAGCACCAAGGGGCCTCATGGGCCCATCCCAGGACACGAAGATGCCCTAGTCCTAACTTCGGTGTCTGAGCAAGGGAGGTAAGAGAGGGATCCAAGGTCTAACCCAATAGTATATACATCTTTTAGATCCAATGTTTGTTGATGTTATTTCTTCTTGAAATAACTTAGTTTATTTGAAACCTTTAAAAAGCCACAAAATGCAGAAAATTAATAACCCTGATTCATTGAAAATAAATCAATCCTCCAAAAGCAGAAAGAGGTTCTTCCAATACGATCATCTAGTCAAATAATGAGATGTGTCCTAAGGAAACAAAAACTACACCATTATTAGAGGCGAGCAGCAACTGTAACAAACTGAAAAGTAAAGATCCCCTTGTTTCTAGACAGATTGCTTATTGAACTACCCAGAAGCACCACTGAAACAAGGCTATACAGAAATGAGCACACACAGATCAATATCTACAATACGACACCCGCACAGAAAAAATCCCACTCTGGCTAAAGACAAAGCTCAGTGGCAACATGCCATTGGCTTGGAGATAATAATCAGGCTAAAGATATTCACCAGACCAGCGATTGAGCTTCGTATCTTTAGAAATGCCAGAATCGTCTAAAGGGAAGTAGAAACTTAAAAATATTCAAAACCATGAGAACAAATAGGGAAAAGAGTCAAAATGAGAGTCTTTATTTTTATGAGTTTACAAGTCAGAAATACATCTACAAGTGTTTATTCAAGTGGGGGAAAAGAAGGGTGTGAGAGGCAGCTGTGGAGTGGGGCTGTGTGGCACTGTGTGGGGCTACATAGGGCTGCGCAGAGATGTGGGAGGAGGTGTGGAGATGTGTCGGAATGTGTGGACATGTACGCAGGGTACTGAGGGAGTGGAGGTCATGGGGATATGGTGGGGGTCTGTGATGGATTTAGGAGGATGTAGGGGACTATGGAGTTTCTGGGGGGGTAGGTGTGGGAGGGTTGAGAGATATTGCAATGGAGAACATGAAGGTGGGTGGGGTGTGCGTGTACCTGGGTGTTGTGGAAGGTTATGTCGGGGTATGTGGGGAGTATGAAAGTATACGTTTTGTATGTGGCAGGGTGTGTGGTAGGATGTGTGCATGGAAAACACACAACAGGCACATGCACATACATACCACATATATACCACGTGCATGCACACCTGTGCACATATGCATATTTTTGGTTTGTGTAATGGCACAAATAAATGCTTATTGTTAAATTTCTTTTTTATTTAAATTCCCTTATCTTAAAACTGCACTATGTACAACTGTCTTTCATAAATAGCCAAAATTCAAATTAAAGATACAGAACACTATATTTTTATGAATTTCCCCTGTGATTTAAATAAAACAAGCTGACTTTCTTTACAAATTCATGAACTCTAAGTTAGGACTTTACTATCGGGAACGTTATTGTACACTGTTTCATAGCATTTTGGGACCTGAGAGATACGTTACTGAAAATGCAATCATTGGTACGTCTTCATATTCCATCTCTGAAACTGCGGAAGACAAGTGACAGTCTTATTCCCAGAAGCATTATCTCTATGCCTGTTCCTTATCAACCAGCACCCTGTCAAAGCAAGCATGGACACAAGTTGGGAAACACACGCTCACACAGGTTTTGGTATACAGTTTCTCCTTAATTGCAAGATTGTCCTGCCATATTCCGTAAAAAAAACAAAAAAAAACGTAAAGCTGTGCACAATCTGCTTGACCCATCCTAGAACTGGTTTCTCACTTCACGGCTATTTTAATATTCTATTTAACCCATTTTGAAGAAAAGGGTCAGCCTCTGACTAAAGCCAACCTTCAGATATAATTATAGTTTTAGCCTTCTCTTAGTTCCTATATAAACAGTTATTCTGCACATGTTTTATTTTCTACTCCTCTTTCAGTTCATTTGGCAGTATGGAGACCTACACAGGGAGATTCCACCCCTGTCCCCCAGTAAGAAGCCTCTTGTTCACTTACCCACACAAATACAATACATTCAAAAGTAAAGCATCTCCGAGCTTCTGATTTCAGAGGATTTTATTTTCATGTTCTTACCTCTGAATTGTTAAGGTGGCATTTGTGAGTTCCTGAAAACCAGCCATCACTTGAACATTGGTTAATATCCACCTTCTGAAGATTTATGTCAACTTTCATGACACCCCTTAAAAACAGAGAAAGATAAAAAGAACAGATTAATCTGAGCCTTTACAATTTGTAATTCTGTATTCTACCCTTGGAATTAAACAAATCAGCACAAAGAATAGACTAAAAATTTTCCAACTACCCACTTATATTCACCTAAAATGCACCAAGCAAAGATAGAGACACAATAGCCAGAATCAGCAAATACTATTTGTATGTTAGTCCCAAAGCACTGCCTTCAGCTCCTAGCATAATGCCTAGTACATAGTAAAACTTGTTGCCATCGAGTAGATTCTGACTCATAGCGCCCCTATAGGACAGAGCAGAACTGCCATATAGGGTTGCCAAGGCTGTAATCTCTATGGAAGCAGACTGCCATATCTTTCTCCCACAGAGCAGCTGGTGGGTTCAAACTGTCAACCTTGTGGTTAACAACTGAGTGCTTACCCACTGTACCACCAGGGCTCCCTGGTACATAGCAGGGTGCTCAGTAAATATTTGGTAATTGACTGAACTCCAGATACAGTAGCAAAGTTGACTCTGAAATAATACCTGCTCCCAGTGCCTCTTCAATTAAAGTAACTCAAAACAAAGCCCTCATCTCATTCCTTTCTGCTCCTATTTCTCATCACAGGGCCAGGAGGTGGGTGAATTGGGGGGTCAGAGGAAGAGCCAGTATCAAAAAATAAGCATCCCTTTCCTCCGATCTGCTATCCCAATGACTTTAAACAGAGCTCTAGGTCTCCCTGTGCTCCACACAAAGTATGGAGATTTGCTTCATCTACAAAAGTGCTGATTAATATTTCTTCTTTTACATTTGGGAACAAAAACACTGTATTTCACATAGCCATTTGAGGAAAGTCACTAAGAAAAAGAACTCACAAATTCAGAGCCAGTCAAAAGCAAAATCATAAAGAAAGCTTCAAGTCTGTCTAAAATCATCCCGTTTTCTCCAACCAACCTCCCTACCTTTTCCTAAGATGCCTCCCTTCTACTTTCACCACCATCACTACTAGGAGCAGCAGGAGAAATATTTGTGCAAACTGAATTGCCATACCTAGACTTTACTGAAAGAAATATCCTGTGTCCTGGGCCCAGATGCCCTAGGCCTTGCAACGTAGTTTTTTTTTTTTTTTTTTTATTAAACTTGAGCAAAGTATAAAACAGCTACTAAAGGTACAAATTTTCAAGGTCTCATCCCCCCCAACTTAAACAATTTTCATTATAATATTACTTAAATAGGTACAATCATAAATCTAGGCTCAAAATCCCTATAACTCTGAGAGCTACAAAACAAAATTACAAGATAAATGCACACAAAGCTACAAAACCAATGAAATTTAAATTAGCAATATTAATTTAAAAGGATCAGTGTTACACTTTGCCAAAACTAAATCACTTCCCAGCACTGAAACATGGTACTGATATTTCAGCAAGCCTATTGTTGTTGTTGTTGTTGTTGTTAGTTGTCATCAAGTCGATTCCAACTTATGGAGGAGACCCCAGAGTAGAACTAGAACTGCTCCTTAGGGTTTTCGAGGCTGTGACTTTTCAGAAGACTTACTTCCAAATGATTGCCAGGCCTTACTTTTGAGGCGCCTCTGGTTGAGTTTGAACCTCCAACCCTTTGGTTAGTAGTCCAGTGCTTAATTATCTGTGCCACCCCGGGACTCCTCAGCAAGCTTATATCACCATGTTATGACTCTTTTCTCTCATTTATTTTCCCTTTTAAACTACAGTGAAATCTTCCAACAGAGGGGCTTAATGTTATTTGGCCTTCATTAGCGGTGGATAAATCATTTACTTTTTTAGTCTGCCTCTGTTCTTTTCTCCTTAACCTCTAACAAAGTACTACAGTGCATAGCGCTGACATGCTCGAAAGCAAATAGGGACACTAAAACCTCCTGTCAGTACTTCATTATCCAGATAACCCCTAATATGTTTAATTTTTTAGATGATCACTAAAATGAAAACCCAAAAAATATCAAGTACTTGCAATTCTTTAGAAAAATAGACCTCAGCTTGCAAAATACTACTTTTGTGAGCTATTAATGCCATAAAACAAATTTTGTCCACATGATAAATAACTGGATTCCCAGGTAACTTAATGGCTAAACCCAGTTCACCCCTTCACCCTTTCAACAAATATTTATTGTCTGGATGGTGCATATCACTGTAAGTGATGCTACAAACAATTCCAAGGTGAATCCCATAAGCCCTGTCCCCGGCGGACACCAAAAAGTTTAACATGTTTTAAAAAGAATCAGGATGTTCAATGGAGAATGGATGCCAACGTTTGGGGAATTTGGAAAGTTATCATTCGGAATACAGTAGGAATTCAACAAACATTTGTTGACTGACTTCATTGCAAGAACTTTCAATAAAACTAAACACCACATAGGTCATGCCAATCATGCAAGCACCCTCCTGGCTCTACTTTGTGCTCTTTAAAAAATAAGACTCATTCTTTCATTCATTCAATAAATATTTATCTATGCCTACTATAAGTCTAAATGATTCTTGGGCTTTGAGATACATTAGTAAGCAAGGAAAGGGGAAAAAAAGGCTGCTTTTAATTCTAGTGTGGGGTAAATGGCTACACCAAATAAGTAAATTATGCTATATGTTACAAAGTAAGAAGTGTTGGGTGGGGGGCAGGGGCTTCAAGCAGGTAAGGTGGATGGGAGTCGGAAAGGGACAGGCTGAAAAATTTTTTTAAGGGTGATCTCACTGGGGTGAGTTTTAACTCAACATAACCTTTGAAGGTATTAATTACAGCAGGTTTATATTCACACTCTAAATCACCAGTTATCTTCCTAAGTGTCATAAAATTTCCCACTGAACTACCGTTGTCCATTACATTCTGGTATTCTTCCATTAAAATCTTTAGAGTCTGTTTATTGCTAAACTAATCATAATATGCATTTCTATTCATTTTACAGCAATTGTTCGTAATCAATGAGGGATTTTCTTCAGCTACCCTGACAAAGGTTTGTTGCAAGATAGACAAAGTCATCCAGCTCACTCAGGTACATAAGCTCGGGGACTTGGGAGGTTGTAATTACCCTGGTCCCTTTCCTAGAGAAAACTGGCTTCAAAAATAGATATCCTAATGGCTGAGAGCTCTTCCTCCTGAATTCCAGGTTCCTACTCAGCTCATGAAGCATCCTGGGCTTTGCGTAAAACCACCAAAGGCAATGAGCCGTACGTTTACCAGCTGGGAAATGAGCGCTGACTCATCTTCATTAGCGCCTCTGCCTTGGCGTTTGGAGACTTACAAAGCCCTCGGGATGGCACCGTTGACTTCCTGCGGGGGAAGTGGCGGTTTAGGAGATTAAATGGGAAAGGAACGCTCCCTTTATGCGGAAAAATATCCTGTCAAAATGGTCACTGGGAACCAAACACCTAAGAACCCCTTAACTGCCTTAGCACCTGGAGCAGGAAGGGCAGGACCTGACCAGGTCTGAGCCCCCTTAGTGCCTGCGCCTAGCGTCCCCTGAGCCGGCGCCTCCTGAGGGCGGAAGCGCTGCTCCCACATCTGGTGAGCCGGAGAGCGGCTGGGAAGGTGGGAGGGCGAGGAAGCAGCCTCTGTTCTGTGGCGTGAGGAC
Organism: Loxodonta africana; assembly: GCF_030014295.1. Lineage (NCBI taxonomy): Eukaryota > Metazoa > Chordata > Mammalia > Proboscidea > Elephantidae > Loxodonta > Loxodonta africana. The sequence continues at coordinate 166,946,983 of NC_087345.1, read as the reverse complement.
AGGAAAGCGAAAGCCAAAAAAAGGACTGCTATGTAGCCTCCAGAGATTGGAAAATACAGCAAATAATATTCCCCAGACACCTGGGTATTCAACTGAGCTGCAGACCTGCATTTTCCTCCAGTTGTGTATCAGTCACGTGAAACGCTGAAGTCCTCCACCCATTAGACCTGCAATTCCCCTATAATCTCTCTCTCTGAATGGCATCTCTATCCTCCCGGTTATCCAAGTCGGTAATTTTTTTGTTGTGAAATTCTACACTCCTCCCAAATCAAAGCAACTGCCAAGTTTCATAGATTGTACCCTTAGCATGCTTCTTATATATTGGCCCTTTCCTTCCATTTCCCTAACACTGCCTTGGTTCTGGCCTTCATCTCTCATGGAGCTAAAAATTTTAATAATAGCTTACTAATGGGCCCTGTCTGGCACTTTTTCAATGTGAATCCAGATTTTGTAGGTTCTGAAGTTTATACAAATGAGGGTCCTTCTTTAAAAAACAAATGCAAACTTATGAATACACATTCACATTAGGATATGACCCCTGGCCCTAAATCTTTGTTATAACTGCTGAATGGGTACGTATGGTGGACAGCAAGAGTATTACAAGAAGTCATTTGTATACCAGAATAGCTAAGCTACCAATAACTTAATTTCACACAGAAGTGACTGCAAACTAATATATAGCACTAAACCCAGACTAAATTATCCTTAACTTTCCCTTAGCTGCTCTCCTAAAGTGCCTACCACTGAGAGAAAGTGTAATGGAGGCAAATTATAGTGAGAAGAAACCATCGTAATTAAAATATCTAACTTTTGCGAAGTTTACGTAAACAGATGACCACAAAACTCACTGTTAGTGCCCACTACAGGGGTTTAGAGGGGTTCCTACACAAGTGAGGGGCCCTAAAGCTTAAGCTTCATACAAAAACATAAACTACACTGTAAAATTTTATGTTAATAAAGAGAAATTTTTAAAAATCTGTTCAAGGGAAGACACTATGAATAGAGTTAACTGAAAGATGAGAGGTTGGGTGATTTTTTGCAATGTCTAAAATCAACAAGGAAGTAATATTTACAATACACCAGGATCTCTCGCAATTCACCAAAAATATAGGAATAATAATAGAAAATAGGCAAAGAATATAAATAAGCAGTATACAGAAAGGTAAAGCCAACAGGCCAACAACCATATGAAGAGATGCTCAAGCTCGTAAGGAATCAGAGAAATGCAAATTAAAACAATAGTGAGATATCACTTCACATTCATTAGACTGGCAAAAATTATAAACCCGTATAATGCCAAGTGTTGGCAGGAATGTGAGGCTATCGAAGTCCGTCTCGCCTCCTAGTGTGCACGTAAACTGATGCTGCCAGTCTAGAGCAATCTTGTAATATTTAGTAAAATTAAATATACCCATATCCTAAGACCCAGCAATCTTACTCTTGGGTATATCTTTCAAAGAAATTCTCACTCAGATTCGTTAAGCAGTTTATAAGTTTACCATGCTGTTGTTGTTAGGTGCCGTCATGTCGATTTTGACTAAAGGTGACCCTGTGTGACACAGTAGAACTGCCCCATAGAGTTTTCTATGCTGTAATCTTTACAGAAGCAAATCACCAGGTCTTTCTCTTGTGGAGCAGGTTCAAACCACCAGTCTTTTGGTTAGCAACCAAGCACATAACTGTTGTACCACCAGGGCTCCTTTAAATTTACCATAGTGTTATTATAATGTCAGGGAACTGAAGGCAGTCTTAGTGCCCATCACAGGTACTGAATTGATGTTCCACACTATGGAGTCCTATGCAGCAGTAGAGAAAATGGACTGAGTATATATGAAGCAGCATGAAAAGATTTTAAAACAGAGTTGTGTTTTAAAAAGAGATCTATAGAAATCACTTTAACTAAAATTTTTTAGTTCTCATATTACTTGCAAATGGAGGTGGGATGAGGGGAATTAGAAGAGATTCATTAAAGGGGAAACCCTGGTGGTTTAGTGGTTAAGAACTACGGCTGCTAACCAAAAGGTCAGCAGTTCAAATCCACCAGGTGCTCCTTGGAAAATCTATGGGACAGTTCTACTCTGTCCTATAGGGTCACTATGAGTCGAAATCAACTCAACGGTGTACGGATTTGTTTTTGGGTTCTTGTTAAAAGTAAAGAAGAAAAGCAATTTCTGTTACCATGTAATTATAAAAGATTCTAGATTCATGTTTCAGTGTCTTTGTTAAGTTTTAGCTGAAGTCATTTTTTATGTAACTTCCTCACTTTAGAGTCTCTCATACTGAGAAAACATTGCTCACAAAAACACCCAATATCATGGTCATTTAGCTCATGCCCCATAAGTACAAAAAGCACAAAAGCATCAAGAACAGAGTCTTCCCTGGGCTTTAGTAACCAAGAAAAGACTGCAAATCCATCACATCAGGCATGACCTCAGAGATGAAGTACTTGGTCTGCTAACACAGCAAAGAATATAGTAGATACGTGGGTTGTTTCAGGATAAGGCTTACTTTCCCTTTAATACAACTAAAAACTAAAGTTACAAGCCATAGAGTAAACAAAGCCAAGAGTCAAGACACCAGATAGGATTTGGAAGCCAAAGGAGGATTAAAAACAATAATAATGCCAACAACAATAAACAGACACTTCACATATCTATAACACTTTTTAGGTATAAAGAACTTTCCAGAAACTGGTCATCGCAACTAATCTGAGAGGTAAGTATTGTTATCCCCATTTTATAGATAAAGAAGTAGAGTCTCGGGGAGATTAAGTGACTTGTCTGAAATCAAGAACTCAAAACTGTGTATTCAATTTGAAGTCCATTGATCACCGTATGTATCAAGGCTACTTGCCTGTATTGAGCAGAAGAAATTTCAGGATCAACATGCCAAAATGCTCACTACATTAACTCAGTAAGTTAAAATATATATAAATAAACGAGGTCCTACAATATGTGAGGCTCTCTGCTTGATGATGTTATGGATACAAAGCATAGGATATCATTCTTTAAAAAAGTATGCTCTAGGAGGGAGAAGAAACAAAAGCAATGATCCAGTTCATTTACCCATTCACCCAAAAATACATTGAGTGTTGACTATGCTAGTTGCAGTGTTAGATATGAAGGGGCAAATAATTACTGTAATGTAGTACTTTAGGAGTTTAGTCAGCTCAACAACTGTTACTGAATTAACACTGGTTCTCTGTGTTCTTTGCAGTCCTCTGATACGACATTGTGCCATGACTAAGATAGGTGTGGTCAATCCAGGAAGCAGATGAAGATCAGTTAAGGTGTGTCTTATAAGAGGAGGAGACATATCGTGCAAAGCCCTAACAGTGGGGATCCAAAAGGGAGAACAGAGGAGAGCAGAAAACAATATTCCGTAAAACATACACAGAAAATAGAATTGGCCAAAGAAAACAGGAAATGACCTGCTCTCTTTTATCAAATTCCTGCAAGTAGTTCCAGAGCTATACACATGCTCTCTTGGGCTTGTAGGTTAATTCAGGTGAAAGTAGGCTTTCGATCTACCTAATTTGACAATTAGTTTGTAGAAGCTGCCTTGTGGTCAGGAAATGTTAGTGTTCTTCTTGCTGCCAGCAGCATGCTACACAGCTCCAAGTCTTCTCTCTCTTTTTTACTTCTCAGTTCTAATGCACACACACACACACTATTTCACATTTCTCTGAGTAATTACATCCTTTCTCTCTGATCCAGGAACCTCATGTCTTCTGCCAGTACTCATAAAATTGTAACAAGTTAATTTATTGACTTGCAAGTAAGGTATAATCTCAGACTCTGCACAGTTCTGAACGTGACCTTTATAAATCACCTGTTGTTGTTGCTGTGTGCTGTCAAGTCAATTCTGACTCATAGTGACCCTAACGGACAGAGTAGAACTGCCCCACAGGGTTTCCAAGACTGTAATCTTTACAGAAGCTAACTACCACATCTTTCTCCTGTGGGTCAGCTGGTGGGTTCAAACTGCTGACCGTTCAGTTAGGAGTCAAGCATTTAAACATTGCACTACTAGGGCTTCTTATATTGGTTTAGTAAACTTTGAATATATTTACTCAAGGCAACATATGCAGCCATTAATAATAGTGCTACATAAGAATATTTAGTGAATTTTTAAAAATATTTATAAATCCAATAATATATGAGGTTTGATACACATTTTTTAGAAAAGAATTGTTTAAATACATGTTTCACAACAAATGATATATACTGAAATGTTATCAGTGATTATCTCTGAGCATTTAGATTACGGTTGATTGAAATTTTATTCTTTTGGTTGATTTTTATTTTCTGTAATTTTGAAGAAAAAAAAAAAGGGAAAAAAATTAGAGGATAATTATTTCATTCCTTAAAAGTTCTCTAGAGTAATAGATTTCACAATCTTCCAAGCTTTTTCTCTTCTACTAATCAAATAGTTCATTCTCATCTTTAATCAACACTTTCTAAAAACTCTGGATATTTAAGAATTCATATTTGGACCCAAAATGGACCTCTTCCATCTTTCAACCAAGTGTAGTTGATACAGGTCAGGGCAGGAAAGCAAATGGTTATTTCTTAAAAATTGTGGCTAACCCTCCTCCAACTCTCAGCAACCTGATGAGAAATATTGTTAGCATACTCTCTTGAAACACACAATGAGGATCAAAATGTTGATGGCATAATAGTAGAAGTTGCGTTGTCATCACAATGTCAGTCTTCATCCAAACCCTCCACAGAATCTAACTGAACCCCAATAGTAGCCAGAGTGCTAACTTAATATTAACGCTAATTGTAGACCATCTGGCAACTAAATATAGTTGGCCCATAGATGACTAAACACAATTTCACTGTAAATACTCTTATTTTTCCCTCATTGCTTATGGGGATCGACTAAGCCTTAAGATAAGTTCATTTTTACCTTCTGCATGTCTATAAAAACACAATTAGCATTAGTTATATTGCTAAGGATACCATTATCAAAAGATTTTCTGTGTATTTAGAAGGTGAAATTTAAGAGGCATTTGTGGCCATCTTTTCCTCTAGTACCATTATTTAATAAAATAAATTCTCTTCCCAGAATACTGCCAGAAATTAATTTATTTCCCAGCCATATAGATATATAATTTCAGTCATGATTTTATATTCTTGTAGCAACTTTTTTAAAGCCCCAGTCCCTCCAGAACATCAGAAGAATTTAACAACAGAGTATCTTGAAGCAAGAGATCCTTCTCCTTCCCCACACTACTTTGCAGTAGCAGACATGTCCAGAGAATCTTGCCAAAACTTTACATAGTGGCAAATGTCTTCCATCTGTCTGACTCCATGTTCTTGGCAGTTTTTTTGGCAATCAGGTCAGGCCTTCCCTGGGGAGACCTGTACATTTTGTATGGAAAAAATAAGTTTCATAAAAAGAGAACCAAAAGTATAAAATGAAGTAAGGCCAACCATTTGGGGACATCTATCCTCCATCCACAAAAATAATCTTTGTATTTTGGAACTCCTGAAGGAGATACTTTCTCAAAGTTAAGCACAGTATATCTCCCAAAATTGTTACAGTTTGGAGTCTGTTAATAGATGATTGTCCCTGTGAAAAGTATATTTTGAGTTTGCTGCTTTTGCAGAGGTAGCTGGCTGGCTTATGTCTCATTTGTGGTTTTCCTTCACTGAAGTAATTTTGGGCCACTCTGATATTTTATTTCAATTTTAAATGACAAGAAGGCAATTTATTTTATCAACCATATCCAAACTGTACCTTATATCACCACTTTGGATATGGTAATTTCTGAATGGGTTGGGGCAGCCACTTGTCAGGGAATGAAGTACAAACAGATCACCATATTAACTCATTCAATTCAAACAACAACCCTATAAGAGTGGAAGTACTCTTCTCATTATATCTGAGGAAAATGAGGTTCAAAGATCCTACATAATATGCCCAAAGTCATACTTTTTGAATTGCTAGAGGAGAAAAAAGAAATAAGAACAAGCATCTGCTGTCAGAGAAAATAAATGTCTAATGAGAACACTGTAATCTGTCTTAAAATATAAAATAAGAACTGTCACATACCTTGGGATTTCCCTGCGATTTAATTAAGCTTGCTATTTATGTTACTGCTTGGCTGCATTATCTTAGCAAAAATATATCTTTTTATTAATAAGTTCTTAAATTTAAATATACCTCTCTCTTTTCTTTTTTCTGCTGGCTCTTATTCATATAGCTCTAAATACAAATTTTCCAGTTGATAACCTGCACAGGTTTGTTTTTTGTTTGTTTGTTTTTAACTCTAAATAAAGTTTTTTTTTGTAGACACTGGGTTTTTTTTATATATATATATAAAGGCAAGTCATGGTAAGATACATATGTAAATGGACATTTCTGATCCAGAAACAATAACAGAAAATAAGGCAAGTGAAAATTTTTTGCCATTGAAATTTGGAGAACAAAAAAGGTGAAATGACTTGCCTAAAGACACATAGCTAATAAGTAAATGAGCTGACTATGATTTCCATATCCTAGGTATAAGGATAAGACTGGTCAGGAGACCTAGGTTCAAGTTTTTGTTCAAAATGGTGAATTGAGCATATATGTTTACTTATCTCCTTCCTCCCCAAATCCAACTGTAATGACAGTAAATAAGTATAAGAGGGGATAGATTTTCTCTTCAGTGAGGAGAAGCAGCTAACCAGAGATTTGACACAATTCCCGGGATTGTACTGGGGATAAGCCAGGGAGGTGAGGTGGGAGCTAAGCCCAGGACATGCTCAAGAAAAGGCTGGAGCAGAGGTGGAAACTGCTCTTGCAGCAGAGCTTTCTGAAAAGTTTTAAGCTGAAGGTCACCAAGTACTAAGAATGAGAGTGGGAACCAAGGCAAACATCCAGGTGATTTATTGAGGGACTGCTATACAAGTTAGCCCATCCCCTCCCTTGCATGTACTGATGGCATTTATTCCCATGCTAAAAACCAAGAACCGTTTGGTAAAGAGACTTAAAGAAATGGCTAGAAAGAGCTAAAGCTTCTAGAACGGCTATTAGTTTTACCAGACCAAAGGGCAGGGCAGAACCTGCTCACTTCTTTCTCAGGCATGCTAAAATGAATGAAGCCTGACAGGCAAGGGAGCCAGAGCCATACACCTGTCACAAGAACCCATGACAGCTAGCTGTATAAATTAACCCAGTCTTTCGATCCTAAAATTAATGACCAACTAGGGATCACATTCTCCCTCTTGAGAAAGAAGAACAGATGTGACCAAGCAAAATAACTGAGCCTGGAAAAAAACAGCAACAATTCAGGGAATAGGAGAGAAATGAATGATATTTTAATTGATATCCTCAAAGAGATTTAAGAAAACGAACATAATATTATGAAAAAGGCACAGTCTGAGAGCAAGAGCTTATAGAAAGTAAAGGAGACTGTTAAATGAAAAATAATTCAATTAAAAAAATTTTTCAGAAATTCTCCCAGAAAATAAAAAGAGATGAAAAATGACAGAAAAGTTAAGAATTATAGAGATCAGTTCAGAAAGTTCAATACCCAACTGTAGGAGTTTCAGGAAGTAGAAATGGATAGGAGAAAGTAATTCAAGCAATCATAAACAAAAATTTCTGAGTGGAGAACTCTAAAAAGTTCTACCCAGTGGTAAGGTTGATGAATAAGAAGACTCACATTATTGTGAAATTTCAGAACCCTCAGAAAAGGAAAAGATCTAAAAGTTTCCACTGAGGAAAAGAAAGAGACTGCCTACAAAGGTAAAATCAGGTTAGCATCTAATTTTTCTCATCAACAATGATAGCTAAAAACAATATAACAATGTCTTTCAAATTCTGAGGGGTAAATGACTTTGAACCTATATCCAAGCAAACAATCATTCATGAAGACAAACACATTGTCAGACATGAGAAGATTAGAAAGTTACCTTCCACACATCCTTTCTGAAAAAAGAAAATTTGAGAGTGTACACAAAAAACATACATGTGATTAGAAATAAATACCTGTATCCAACACACAGTTATTGAACTAATACAAAAAGTCAATCATTTGAAAAGATTCCTGGTAGTACTAAAGCAGCTTCTACAAGTTATTCAGTAAAACAGCTGAATGTCCTTTAACAAATAAAATGATCAAGAAATTGGAGTATCTTAGAAATAAGTAAAATACAGAATTCCTTTTTGTTTTTTAACACAGGAAAGGCAATTAGAAACTTTAAGGGGGAGAATACGTAAAAAGACTTGATGCAACCCTGCACAAACTAAATGTAGCATGGTTTTGAGCAACTGATACATATAAGACAATCCGTTTAACCTTGAACTGTGGGACATTCTTAAAACAGCATAAATTTAATTTATTTCAATTCTTAAGAGGCAGCTAATGGATAAAGCACAGAGGTTTTTTTGTTTTTTACTGAATGACAGAATATTAGTGTTACCATCTTTAATTATCTAAAAATATCAGCATAGGCAACAGGAATAGGAGGGCGGAGGAAGTAGAGAAAAGAACAGAAGAAGATACTATCTAAAATTTATAAATGTCAAAATCAAGGTTTTGGGATATTAAAGTTTTAAAGGTAACCAATAGGAAAAATAAAAATATAATTAACAAAACAAGGGAGAGGAGAGAGGGGCTATAAAGAACCCAAACTCTGCATTTGTCAGACTGAAGAAGGTGATAATGATTACGTTTCCTAAAACTCATAGTCCCAAATTTCTATCGTTAACATCTTCGTTAGAGACATACTCCTGCCTATACTTTTCCTGTCATGCAGAGCCTGCTTTCTCCAAATTCATGTCCCAAATGTTCATGGTCTCTCTTCTGGCTATTTCAATCTCACTTCTGTGCCCTTGTGCCTCTTACTGGCAGTTCTTCCCAGCCAACCTCAAGATCTTAGATGCTTCCCATAAAAGGCAACAAAGCGTGTCAGGAAATGCCGAATGACAGGACCTGCCAGCCACCAGCTTGAGAGAGGTCAGAGACCTGCAATATGACATCCCAGGCATGTTGGCAAGAAAAAAAAAAAAAAAAAAAACCTGCTTTGCCCATTAGTTTACCTGCTGTGCTTCTCTCCTGTTCTTCAGTCTGTATCTGCAAAGTTCACTTTGCAGGTCTGAGCCTGGGCGCAAGGAAAGCACCAGACTGATTCTTGCAAGGATTTATGGATTTCAGATCTCTACCTCTCTTACCTCTCAAATGTTCCAATTTATTTATCCACATTGGCGAATAAAGCAATTAGAAATAGCTTATTCTTTGGCTGATGTATCAGAGAAACTGGAAAACTCAAGTTCTAAGATCTTGCTGAGAGAGGCAATGAGCAGAAAGGCCAAAAGTGAAAGGAGGAGGAAAGAGAAATAGGCAAAATAAAGCAAGAAAGCTAAAATAAAACCATCATCTGGAGGGGAGCAAACATGAAGATACACTGACAATTTGTATATTACTACAGGGGTAGAGATTGTTAAGGAATGTATATTATCACAACATTCTGAACCTTTTTCTCTGTACCTTACTTTCTTCTCCCACATTACCCGCTTGTCACTACATTCCAGAAACACTGGCTTTCTTTCTGTTCTTAGAGCCCTGGAAGCTCATTCCTGTCTCATGGCCTTTGTACTTGCTGTTCCCTGTCTGGAATAAGATCACTCAGCTTGCTCCATGACTGCTTCCTTCCCCTCCTTCATTTCTCAACTCAGCCACCCTTCACAGAGGCTTTGCCTGACCACCCTTTTTAATGCAGCCCGCCTACCTCTCAGCCATTCTCTACCACATTCGCCTGTGCCTTTCCTTATAGCACTTGTTTCTATCAAGAATTACTTATCATTTTTATTTTGATTATTATCTCTCTCCCCCCATACCGCAAGAAAATCCATAAGGACAGAGATTTTGTCTGTCATTTTCACTATTATATCCCCAGCATTTCTACCCCTAGCCAGGCACATAGTATATACTCTACAATAAAAAAAAAAAAAAAAAATTCCAGACACTATGTTAAGCTCTTTACATATAAAGCCTCTTTAATCTTTACAACAATGAGAAGTATTCCACCCCTTTTGCAGGTGAAGAAATTGAGCCACAGGGAGGTTAATTAACTTGCTAGCAGCGCATAGTAAGAGTTAGAAACTTCTAGATTAAAACTAGGTTTGTAACCCCAAAACAACTCTTCCTAGGCACTATTCCTTGCCCTGAAATATGCAAGGCACCTTCAAGTTGTAAAAATGTCCTTGCATTTGAAGGACGTGTAGAATGAGTTGGGAGAATAGGACATGTACACAAAGAGACGAAAATAACAAGAGATAGCTCACTCTCATGACAGGCCCTATTTTAAAGGTGAGAAAACAATCCCCCCTAAAGTTAGGGGGAATCAGAGCATTCAGCTCAGTGGCTTCTTCTTCCAGGGTTCCATAGGGACTCTGCAGAACAGTAGGACTGGCCCCATAGCGTTTCCAAGGAGTGACTGGTGGATTTGAACTGCTGACCTTTTGGTTAGCAGCCATAGCACACCATAGTTCTTAACCACTGCTGACCTTTTGGTTAGCAGCCATAGCACACCATAGCTCTTAACCACTGCGCCACCAGGGTCCCCCCTTCCAAGGTTCAGTACCTGTGATCTTCTGGCCTTCATAAAGAACCTGTTAAGCATCTTAAAACTTGCATTACTGATAGAGTCATTGATGATATTGGAATGCTTCAGGTATACAGAATGGCCTGTAGTCAAATTTTCAAGAAACTAAATCAACTTGACAGCACTGGGTTTTTTTTTTTTTTGAAAGCTGAATTTGCTAAGCATGTATGGTTTTTAATTTTAATTCTTAATATCTTCTAAAATGAATTATACATGTTTCTGCCTTATCAAATACTGTTTATTTTACCCAGATTTATGTTTATGGGCCAGCTCCTTCTGAATGACAAAGCCTTTTTTTTTTTAATAGACTTCCAATCGCATTTGCAGATTATCTAATTCCATGGGGGTTAGGGAGGGCCTGGGAACATATTTTCAGTTCTTCAGGTGATTCTGGTGTCCAGCCAAGTTTGGGATCAATGAATAATTAACATAAATAACTTCTGCTTGATGACTCTGTGTCTTTTTACTTGTGTCTATTACTAAACTGCAAATTCACTGCAGCGAGTGATGGCCACCACTTCCCCGGGTCTCAGTTTCCTCACCCATAAGAGTAAAGAACTGTATTACATGATCTCTAAAATCCTTTTTAGCTCTAAATTCTAATTCTTTGAAAAGAAGTTTTTCTCAGGATATTTACTAAAACACTGCTTCTTTAAAAAAATGCCTCCCGATATTTTTTATTATTAGCCTCTTCCTCAAAAAAGTCAAAAGAAAGACATATGCTAAATAACTTTCAGGGAACTGGAGTATGAAGGCCTTTCCACAAAATTAATTAAATCAGTACTTGAAACAGCTCTCCTCAAAAGTTTGCCTTGTTCAGAAAAAATCTTCATATTTATTTTTTTTCTTCTCCTGAAGCTTGGATTCATCATTAACATTCACAACATTGTGCCTGCTCTCTCCATAACTAACACCGTGTGCAGCAGCGGGCTCCTCAGCCCCTTGTCACTGCACTTAGATATAGTACCTGTTTATGAATAGGGGATGAAGAAGCAGTCGCTCGGTTTGTACTAAATTAATATGCACTGTGAAATCTAAACATTTTTCTTCATCATGCAGCCGTTGTTATTTTTAAGCCCTCTTCTGACTTAACGGAATTCTGCATATTACCAACATCTTTAAAAACTTCTGTTTATTAATGCCTTCAATGATGTCTATATATCATTTCTTTGAGGGCAGTTCATTTATAGTATTCATATTCTAAACATCCTTTGCTTGAATCAATGAAGCTAAATGGCAGACAAAATGTTTTCAAAATATATGTTATAAGATATGAATATTCCTTTAATAGGATAAGCTCTGTATTAGTCTAATAATAGCTTTGACATCCTGAAATAATATTCTGAAATACATGTAGAGTCAACCTGCCTTTATAATGATTAAACCTTTGCGAACTTAATTCCTCACTACTTACTAGGAAAGGATAGTTCAGTTTCATGGAACTATAAAAGTACTCAGTGGTAAACAGAACTTCATGAAAAAGTAAAACAATATTCCACAGCATCATAGATCATTAATTTTTTTTTTTTTTTTGTCAGTTCATTCATCTCCCTTTGTTTCCTCTCCCCCGGCTTTTTATTCTCCATTCTTTTCCCTCGTCTTCTCTCTCTGGTCCCCGCCATATACCCACATACACACACACACATACAATTTCCCTTCCAATTACATTTTTTAATCCCATTGCTGTCAAGTCTGACTCATAGGGACCTGATAGGACAGAGTAGAACTGCCCCGTAGGGTTTCCAAGGCTGGAATCTTTACAGAAGCAGACTGCCACATCTTTCTCCCATGGAGCAGCCGGTGGGTTTGGATCACTGACCTTTTGGTTAGCAGAACACTTAACCACTGCACCACCAGAGTTCCTTCATCTTTTAATAGGTAACCTTAAATATAAAACATTTAACATACATGTAACAAAACATTTAACAAAACAATGTTTAACAACAGATTCTGCAAAGAATTTAGCTAGCTCTTCTTTTTTGAGCCCTGATGACGTATAAATGCAAATTAATGTTCCATTGATCCATCAAAATTTTCCAGTTCTCACTCATTTCAGGTTCTATATAAACAATGACCTTATGTCCCAAACAAATAAGCAGATAGATGATCCTGCACCATTTTCATGGTCATTCATATGTTTGAGTTCATTGTTGCAGTTTTCTATAGTGCCTTCCAACTTAGGGGGCTCATCTTCCAGCACTATTCTGTTTTGACCTAAGGTTTTCGTTGGCTAATTTTCAGAAGTAGATTGCCAGGCCTTTCTTCTTATCTATCTTAATCTGGAAGCTCTGCTGAAACCTGTCCACCATGGGCAACCATATTGGTATTTGAAATACCAGTGGCTGAGCTTCCAGGTCATAGCAACACACAAGCTACCACAGTACCACAAACTGACAGACCAGTGGTGGAGACAGAGAAAGAAGGGAATGTGATCTGACACATACATGTATGTACAAACACACATCATACACACAAACACACACACCTTGAATAGGGACAGCCTCGGAATAAATGTAGCGTGTTCCTCTACACCAGTGGCAATGCCTGAAGACAGTTTTGGTTGTCATAACGGACGGGGGTGGAGGGGTAGGGTGCTATAGGCCATCTAGTTACAGGGCTACACTGAAAAGTTTTGATTTCCACCCTGAAACATTTAAACACTTTAGAGAGGAGATGGATATATTCCCTTTTATTTTTAGTTTATCAAAAATAAAGTTAACATCAAGTTGACTCTCACTCATGGTGACTCCAAATGTGTCAGAGGACTGGGCTCCGTAGGGTTTTCAATGGCTGATTTTTCAGAAATAGATAACCAGACCTTTCTCCCAAGGTGCCTCTGGGTGGACTTGAACCTCCACCCTTTTGGTTAGCATCCAAGTTCATTAGCTGTTTGCACCACCCAGGAACTCCATTACCTCTAATACTTCTACTAAAGATATTAAACGTAAGTATTCGCAATACCCCAAGGAGTGGGAAAAAGACTGGTCAAAGGTGTCAACAAGAAATGAAAGACCTAGGCAAAGTCATAGAAGCTTCCTAGATACATCCAAATACCTTGAGGGACCAAGTTAATGGGGCTGAGGGCTGGAGACCATGGTCTCAGGGAACATCTAGATCAGTTGGAATAATATAGTTCACAAAGAATATGTTCTACATCCTACTTTGGTGAGTAGCGTCTGTGGTCTTAAAAGCTTGTGAACAGCCATCTAAGATACATCCATTGGTCCCACCATGTTCAGAGCAAAGGAGAATGCAGAAAACCAAAGACACAATGAAAATATTAGTCCAAAGGACTAATGGATCACATGAACCACAGCCTCCACCAGCCTGGGCCCAGAAGAACTAGATGGTACCTGGCTACCACCACCATTGGCTCTGACGGGGATCAAAATAGAAGGTCCCAGACAGAGCGGGAGAAAAATATAGAACAAATTCAAATTCACGAAAAAAGACCAGACTTACTTGTCTGACAGAGGCTGGAGGAACACCTGAGACTGTGGCCCCCCAACACCCTGCTAATTCAGAACTGAAGCCAGTCTCGAAGTCCATCTTTTAGCCAAAGACTAGACAGGCCTATAAAACAAACCGTAACATATATGGGGAATGTGCATCTTAGTTCAGTCAAGTATACGAGACTAAATGGGCAACACCTGACCAAAAGCAAAGACAAGAAGGCAGGAAGGGACAGGAAAACTGGACAAATGGGCACAAGGAACCTGGGGTGTAAAGAGAAAGGGGAAGAGTGCTGACACATAGTGAGAATTCCAACCAATGTCACAAAAAAATTTGTATTAAATTTTTGAATGAGAAACTAATTGCTCTGTAAACTTTCACCTAAAGCACAATAAATTTTTTTTTTAAGTTAAAAATAAGCATGGACAGGAAAAGCTGGTAATATTGTTCTGTGCGCCCTTTATGTCAAATTAAAATTTTCTAACTTTATTCTTTCACTCATACACAGAATTTACCTTTAATTTTCTAATTCACTAAGTCTGTATATTGATGTTATATAGATAAAGGTTTGCGCTCAGTTTAATCTACCAGAAAATTGTTTGGATTTAGCTAAAAAGTGATATTAAAAAACACTTCTTTTATTTGCTCTTTTCACAAACAAGTTAAAATTTAAAACAACATAAAATTCTATCAATTTGTTTCTAAGTTTCAGCTCATATATTTTACATATATTCCATTTTCACAAGAGTCTAATAGTAATTATGAGTTCTGCAAAGTAAGCTTTGTTGTTTGTTAAGGAATTTGAGCTGAAGTTTATAAAAGCGGTCTTTTATTCTCACTGTCCTAGGCATTGTCCTTCAGTGTGAGTAAAGTACTTTTCTATATTGTGTGGGAAAGATTTTGATAATCCTTTCCTAATGTACTCTGAAAATAAAAGTTTCTGCAGTTTTTGGCTTAATGTTTTGTGTGTTTCACATGCATTATGAAGTAGCGTGGTTGCATGTTTCAGTATAGGTTGTCCTTTTTTTTTTTTTACCAGAATCGTTATGAAGACAAATTGCAATCTATTTTATGAACATTAATAAGGTCTAGATTTTGTGGTTCCATACATGATATTTCACTGCATCTTGATAACTTGCAGATGATAATAGGACTTTATAGTTGGAGAGACCTTAGAATTTCCCGTTTTGCTATATCATTTTTGATCAAATATAAAATGCCAGTAATTATAAGATGCACTATTGGTGCCAGTGAAGAAAGTGTATGCCATTTGAAGTGCCATGCTGTCAATCATAGACATATCTCAATTTGAGAGACATCAAAATATGAATAAAGGTGCATCTTAAAGTTAATGAAATTAATTCTTTACTTTCACACCTTTTCCTTTCTTAGGTAAAAGCCATGGGTTTTTTCCATAATAATTTCCATAATAATATACTAAGACACATATATTTGACAAAACACATAAATAGTGTGAAAGTTTGGTTAAAGAAATAAACCAAAATCTTATGTAATTCTGAGGTTGCTTAAGTTATGGGTTCACTGGGTGCTTTGTGATTAGGCAGGATAAAAAAAAACAAATTTTGCGAAGTTATGTATTATTTTGTTTTATTTGTAGTTTTTAAATGGGGTAAAGTAACAAATATTACAGTGAATAAAAAATAACTGGATCTCAATTAGAAGTATCAGTTAATTGTGTGTGTGTAAGAGAGAAAGAGACTACCTTTTTTGGCAAACAGGTGGATGACAAGATTTCTGTTGAGGAGGGGCAAACTTTCCTATCTTGGGGTCAAATCACATTCGAACTAAGCTGTGTTTTCTGTAAACTCTACCTGTAAACCTGGACAATGAAATTATGTATATCATGTAATTGCCTTACGGCACTATGATACCCTGTGTATGAAAAATAAATTCAGTCATAGTCCCTTTACTAGATCTGGCATTATTATAGGAAAGGGGGTGTGAAGTCCTAAGAAAGACTTTTATCCAAGAGAATTAACCCTCTCCCACAGTGAGGAAGTATTTCACAGAACAGCCTATCCACTTAAATATTTTTATAGGTCAGGTTCTTTTCCTGTAGGAGGAAAGATTTGTTGGATTAATAAATGCCCAAAGTGGAAATTACACATAGAAATGGTTTTTAACTAAAAGCCGATAAGGCTAAACAACCAGCAAAGCAAGCCCCAATGATGCATATACCATAGCTATACTGGGTGAGAGCTTACTAATGCTATTGGCTGCAAACTCTCCCAAGCATTGTCCTGGTACCAGTGAACTGCCTATTTGCATATAATGGCCGTCAAGCTGCCAAAGTTATCAAAATCCCAATATGCTATCTTAATAACTCTGCTTAAATAACCGTATGAGCACCAACCCAGAACTGAAGAGATAAAGCAGTCAGGGCCCTAATTCTTCTGTATTAACCAAGGGCAAAATAGCATCAACCACATACTTCTAGGCAACCCAGTATATTACAATGTAATTATAAAACACAGTGTATGTTGATTTCAATAGCACTCTTAGAACTATTGGTGTTGGCAAAGAATATTGAATATACCACGGACCACCAGAAGAAAGAAAAAATCTGTCTTAGAAGAAGTACAGCCAGAATGCTCCTTAGAAGCAAGAATGGTTAGACATCATCTCACACACTTTGGACAGATTATAAGAAGGGACCAGTCTCTGGAGAAGGACATCATGCTTTGTAAAGTAGAGAGTCAGCGAAAGAGAGGAAGACCCTCAACGAGATGGATTGACACAGTGGCTGCAACGATGGGATCAAGCATAGCAATGACTGTGAGGGTGGCAAGGGATCGAACGATGTTTCCTTCTGTTGTACATAGGGCCACTATGAGTCAGAACTGACTCAACAGCACCCAACAACAACAACTACTTAAAACTAAAGAAGGGTAACCTTAAAAACCCTGAAGAGTGTAAAGCAGATTGCTGCCTTTCTGAAATTCAAAGTAATTGGCTTATCCAACTGTTGACACTATAAAATCAGTCTAAAGAGGGTACCAGCTCCCTCTCCAGAGCATAGGCATATACTCTTGTAATATATTTAGAAGTCACGAAAATCTTATTCTGCTTTCAAATGCATATTCCAGAAAGTGGCAAGATAATACTATGCCACTATTGCTTCACAATAAATAACCCCTTTTTAAATCTTAAAGCCAACTACAGAGGCAACTTGGAAACAGATTTTTTAAAAGCACTTTTTAAGGAGCTTAAAAAATGTCTAAAAACTTACTATCTTAAGGGAATGCACTGGGGTATGCTGAGGTCCTTGGCTTAGAAATCTGTGAAACAACTTCATGTGGATTTTTACATAAATTTCAGGGGATCTTTCAAGACCTGGAAACTCAGATCATATGTATTGTTATTTTGAAGCGGAGTTCTCATTATCATTAGGATATATACACTTAACTCTGCATGTTAGGAGGGAATAGTCTATGACCATGATAGAGTTAAACGCTGAACATATATGAACATGTTCTGCATTTTTACGAACATACATTCATTGATTTCATCATTGTAATCAAATCAAACTTCCAAAGTTAAAGTGACACATTTAGTTATGTGCATAATCATAAATTTTAGAATTATAAGGATCCGTAGAGGTCATTTAGTCAAAACCCCTCAATTTACCAATGAGGAAACTAAAGATTAGAGAGGCAACTGCTGGTGTTGGTAACATCATAACTCAAGGATATGGTCCAGGCTGGTGCCAACATCTTCTGTCCCTAAGGCCAGTATTTCCACTATGATCCACTGCCATTACAAGCTGTCCTAATAATTGGGAATGAAAACAAACTATTCTACAAACTATAAAAAGAAAAAAAAACTTTTTTTTTCTTAAATTACCATAAATCACATGACTCGAATACAGCTAAACTGAAAAAGTTTATGGTCAGCTGAGGACAGTAGTTGAGAAGAGAGAAGCTTAAATGAAAAAATATTTACTCAGCTTCCTGTGTGTTAACAACTCTTCATTTAGTCTTTACAGAAGCCCAGTGACATACACATTATCACTTGCAATTTACAGATGAAATGCCTGAGACTCAAAAACCTCAGTAGCAGAAGGTCATCTAAAAACCCTTTGACCTATACCCAGAAAAACACCTCTATGCTGTTCCTATAGGTAAGCCTCTTCACCACTACCAGCTGCCACCAGAAAATCCCTAAAGTCATAGGAAACGTTTGGTTTAGAGCAAGATGGTCTTTTCTGTATGAGTTGCCCTGTTTTACTGAAAGCAAAAATCTGTACCAGGATCATTGACAGAGGCCCGTGGGTGTATGTGTGTGAAGGAGAGAGCAAAGTGATCCCTCAGGGAGTCAAGGAATCAGTGACACTGATGTTCATTAGTTTCTACAAAGGGGTTTTCACTTTATTGTGATCTTTCTTCATTGCCCTATTATTACCTTTTAACCAAACACCAGGTCTGCCATTCACTGGGTTTCCTCTTTGTCTGCATGTCACTCCCCCATCAATATCATTTCCACAGGCACTGTTTTCCAGTGCATCAGCCCTACATTCAAGGCTTACTTGTTGAGTACCTGGACCACTTAGAATTCATAGAACAAAGAATTATAAAAAGATTGGGAGATCATCAAGTCCATTCCAATTTAATTATGCAGAAACTGATTTTCAGAGAGGTAATACAGCTAGTCAGAGGCAAAACTGGGACTTGGATAAAGTGATCACTCAAGTGCCACTACCTTCCTCACTACACAACACATAATCTATTAAGTAGGTTAAGTCTAGACAGAGATATTTATTATAAGACAATTCAAGCCTGAATTGCATAGGGAAAGATTTCCACACGTAAAAGAACCAGATACAGAGGAGGACATGTTCTGGGTAAGATTTGGATTAAGCATTAGGAAAACTTTTCTGTACTAAAATTTTTTTATAACAAAGTCATGTGCCTTGATTTTCCTTTCAAAATTAATTTCAGATGACATGATATTTGTCTCTCCTTTCTACCTCAGTTGGCCACATTTGTATTCTCTCTGCAAATGTCAATGAGAATGTTGATATACCTAAAGATGAACATAAGAGTTAGCCTGAAAAAAAATTAGTAAATCATTTATTTGGGCCAAATATATTAATTATTTCAAGTCAATACCATGTTATATTTTTTAGCAACAAGGTGAAAATTGTAATTATGAAATCAAGATATAGACAGCAGCACAGGGTAGGGGAAGGACTATGTAAGCGTCATAGATAAATCTAAACTTGACTTTTCCTTCCTAATTTACTGGCCATTTTACCTTAGGAAAGTAACTTTTCTGAAGTTGTAACTACCTAAGAATTCTAAGAATTAAATAAAGTGGAGTATGTAAAGAATCTAATATACAGCAGGTGCTCAATAAATACTTGTTCCCATTAATCCTAACCAACCCCAAAAGAGATGTGGCATTCCTTGCAAATTCCTTTACCTCTTTAGGTCTCAGTTATCTCAACGGTAAAATGAGAAGATGGAACCAGATGAAAGGAACTAAAGTTCATTTCAGTTCATGAAGAAAGAATGAGTTTCCCAAGGGAACTCACCTTCATTTAAATTCAACAAACACTAATAAGTACCTTACGTCTGTCTGAGGCGCTGAGCAGTTCTAACCACCACCAAGAAACTATGAACTCAGCAGAATGAAATCCAATCCCATAGTACTTTAAGTCCCACAAAGAAAAGTTACTATGTAAATCCGAAGGAGTCTAAGTTTAAGGAAAATTCTACAAGGACATCACAAACACAGCACCGTTAAGTAAAAATATTTTAGTGTATACTTTAAATTATTACTACTGCTCTCTTTTTGCTATAGGATGAAGACGAAAACTAAAATGTTTATGCTGTAAATCTAACAAAAGACTCAAGAGACATTTAGTTTAGGGGAATTAGTGCCATTTTTTAAAAGAAAGAAATAGCAATAAACTTTTTCCTATGTGAGTCTTATGCTAGGTTTTGAAATTCAAGATACTTGTGTCGTTTGGAAAGAGAGGGGAATAAAATTTATTCTGACAGGTTATTTTACAGTGATAAATATTAATACAAGAATGTGGTTGATTCTGTTCTCAGCATTACTTTTGAACTTCACGTTTTGGATTTACATTTTCTAAAAATAACATATAACGTAATTTAAATGCCTTAATCTTGAAAGTAAGACCTACGAAAGTATTAACTGATCTTAAATAAGAATTTTAACTCTAAAATTTTCCTTCTTTTCTCTCCTGTAAGAAATCATTATCAGGTATTTTTTTCATTATAGACTTTCATTAAAACTTTTTGCAAACAGTTCAGAATACTATTTAAAATCATAACTAGGGTTCCTAATCTTGGTTTCCCAGGAAAGATTCATTTGAGATTTACCAAGTAACCATACCTGTCCACTATCATCCACCTATATTGTAGAATTTTATAAAATACATCTTAGATGATAAACCATCAATGCCAACAAGAAAAAAGAAACACCTCTGCCTTTTAGGAAGACAAAAAGTCGGAAAAGTCCATTTAAACATTATCTCAAATATGTGAAATAAACAATATAATCTTTTTTAAAAATCAGCAGCTGGGTTTTATAGGCTAATGTTTTTTTTTCCTAAAGATGATAGGGAATAAAGTATATCTTCAGAACATAGATCGTATGCAAAGTTCAGACCACCACAGAAATATGATTTAGGTATGTAAGCCAGAGGTGGAAGGCCTAGATCTTATTTCTTCTTTTAATAGAAACTATGTAATTTTTGGACAAGTAATTTCACCTTTCTAATTCTATTTTGTTATCTATAAAACAACAGGTAGAACAATCTAATTTCTTTAAGATTTCTTCTAGTTCTAATAATATCTGTGCGAACCCTCAATACAGTATTTGAGGAGCACAGGACATGAGGCAAAAATACTCAGAAAACCAAAAACCAAACCCAGTGCCGTCGAGTTGATTCCAACTCATAGCAACCCTATAGGACAGAGTAGAACTGCCCCATAGAGTTTCCAAGGAGCACCTGGCGGATTCGAACTGCCGACCCTTTGGTTCCCAGCCGTAGCACTTAACCACTACACCACCAGGGTTTCCAAAATACTCAGAGGAGAGCACTTATTTCTGTTCTTTTTAGGTGCTGCTGGGACTGACCAGCTTCTGTAAAGAGCCAGAGACTATAGCCTGGCTTCGTGACTTGGCCGAAGAACTCCATCAATGATTATGAAAGCGCTTAGAGGCTCAGCCAGAGGAAACAGTGTTCTCTGAAAATGGTCAAAACATAGAAGGGGGGGCGGATGTGAGCCCTCACAACCTCAGACCCTTTGTGTCCTCAGTCTTTATCTTGGCTGTCAGAAGGTGCTGAGTTCTAATCCTTACGAGAAATAATTCGGGAAATGAAAAGTTCTGATATCTGTTCCCATGTCTGACACTTGAAAATACATACACTTTTTAAGCAGAAACACCAACTACACGATATGCAGCGTCCTGGGATTCCTTTATAAGTCAGTATTTCACCCGGTGGTTAAGGGTATGGAGTGGACTCAAAGCCTGGCTCCACCAGTTAACTGCTGTGTGTTCTTGGACAAGAAGTTTAACCTCTATACATTTTAGGTTACTTTCCTGTTAAATAGAGAAAGTAATAAAACCTAACTCATAGATTTGTTGTGAGGATTAATCAAGAAAATATATGCAAAGCAGTTAGGACAGAAGCTAAAGTAAATGTTAGATAGATGATAGATATAGATAGATAGAACATACATACGTATACATAGGTGATAGATCTATACATACATATAGATGATAGATATGCATAGATAGATGATAGATACATATAGATAATAGACAGAGAGAGAGAGAGAGAGAGAGAGAGAGAGAGAGAGAGATAGATAGATAGATAGATAGATAGATAGATAGATAGATAGATAGATAGATAGATAGATAGATAGATAGATAGATAGATAATTTGAAAAGGCTCATCTAAAGGCCACAAACAATTTGCTGGCAGTGAATGACATCTGGCTGATCTTTCCTCTTCTGAGCAAATGATACGGCAAAGACTCAAAGACTCAGCTCTTACTTAATAGGATCCTGCAGAGATTAGGAGGAAATGAGATTATCCCGAAAGTAGGAAAGAGTTACTCTGGTTTAAGACAGGATCTTTAAAAGAGATAGCTAAAACACAAAAAGGTTTAATATGGCCATACAGAGCCAGAGAAAGGAGGTTGTTTTTCATTTATGCCTTCTCAAGTTTTGCTAGCATTAAAAGCTACAGAAATTTATAACTGGATGATTCCCTGGAGATGATGGATAAGTAGCAGAAGCCCAGAGGGGTTAAGCAGCTTGCTCAAGGTCATTCAGCAGTAAATGACAGTGCCAAGACAAACAATTCTGCGCCCCCCCCCCCGCCCCTTGCCCAGTTAGTATGCAGCCTGGTCTCTCATCAGGTCACCATCCTGTCCTTGCTGTGCCAAACAGAGCATTATAAAAACACAGTGAGAGGCTTGACACTTCTTCCCAGGTTCCCAAAAAGTACAGAAGCAACCTCAGGCCCCAAGAGCTTCTTTCCAGAGCATCCCATCCTGGGAACTGCGAAGAATCCCACTCCATCTGTAGCCCTCTCACAGACCCTCTTTGGAGTTTCCACTCCTTTCCTTTCTGCTCATTCTTCACATCTACTCCTGAGGGGTACTTCTAGAAGTTCCTCACCTCAAAGGTCAAGCAATTCTCAGGCCAGAAGTCACAACCTGCTTATTTACAAATTCTCATCTTCCCTCAAATGCTATATACCTTGGGACAGGAAATACAAAACTGTTATTAAGTTTCCTCCAAGCTCCCTGCCTGATTCAACCAACACTGATTTCCTCCTTTCCTAAGATAATCAGGTTCCTTTACAAGGTGATGAGTCTGTGAAGGAGACTGGAGAACCAGGTCAGCCTAACACAGGAAACAGGAGAAAAAGGGGACCAAGGAAGAGACGATTGATGGGGCGTGGGGTGGGGATGGGAGCGGGGGAGCGAGTAGAAGGATCACGCTGAACAAATTGTGAAGTCTGGATCCTGGAGATAGCTTGACTGCTAAGGGAGATAGCTCAGCTGCTGAGGGAACAGAACTGCTAAGGGGATTGCACTGATAATCTCTGATAACTGACTAACACCTGACCGGTGCCCCAAACTACACATGTAGGAAGCAGATAGGGGTTTACCCTGAAGTGGCAGAAACAAGGAACTCCGTTCTTCAAGCCCCCTTTTCTCCTCTCCGATTCTTTTCTCGCTACTCTGCGTACCTGAGGAGCACACCCTGAGCTCGCCAAGTTCCATCGCATCACCCCCTTAGCAGAACTCCCCTCCCTGCTATCCCAAGGGTTGGAGAAACGCACAGAGGAGCCAAGGTTTCTCTCAGCTCTACCAAGTGCCACCTCCTTTCAGGGGAAAAAAAAAAACATTGCCGACGATTCGATTCCTACTCATCTGGGAAGTGATCGAAAAGAAAGGCTTTTGCTCAGTGCCTGAAGCTCACAGACAGGGGACACTTAATGCCCCTAGGCACAAACGCCAGCGTCGGGTGTCCCTCAGCCCTGGCCTCTGCTCCGAGGATGGGAGGCGCAAGTGACACAACCAAACGCGTTTTCCCCACGTGTACACCCACCCGCGAAACCGGTAGGCAGACTTTGCTTTTGTTTTGTTTTCCCCCTACCTGAATTCAGGGACCAGGTTAGGCTGCAACCCGTAGAAAGCAGCGGAGAGAGTGACCAGCCAGCCGGGCTTGTAACTCCCGTTCTCGCACTCCAGATAAGGCGGAGACCATTTGACATGGCTTTTATCCCCGCCGAGCCCGTCCCTGCGCCTCCAGCTCTGGCCCAGACCCCGGGGCCCCTGATTGGAGCTGCGGCGGTGAAAGTGGGGCCTCCACTTGCGCCGAAGGCCATGGAACCACTCGGTGTCCAGAGTGGCGTTGGCCAGGTGGTGCGCGGAAGAAGACAGGTCCTGGAGCAGGATGCGGCTCTCCTCGCGGGTAGCCTGGAGGAAGACCTGCGGGGCCGGCACGGACAGTGACTCGGTGCTGAAGGTGATGGCCGCTCGGGAGATGCTGGGCTCACCCTCCAGGAGGCTCCGCACCAACGCCTGGTACCACTCCAGGTCGTCCTGCAAGTTCTGCTCCCGCGACTTATTGCTCTGCAGCATCATATTGAGGAAGTTGGTGGCGTGTGTCAGCGTGTCCAGCGCTCCGTGCAAGGAAGGGTGAGAGCTGGCAAGGGCTGATGATTTCCCCGGCAGGCCCGCCAACTCAAAGCGGCCGGAGCAGTTGGCTTGCTTCAGCTGGAAGGAGTCCCCGGTGTAGAGGTAAGAGGCCACGTCCATGGGCACCTCCTCGGTGAGTTTCTGCGCCAAGATGGTGCCGTCGGTGGAGCGGCTCCAGGGGATCGAAGGATCCGAGGCAGAGGCTCGAGCAAGCTGCTGGGCTTGCTGCTTCCCCTTCAGGGTCCTCTCTCGAGAGGAATCCGACCGTCCCGGAGGGTCGCGGCCGGCGCCAACAGCTCCCAATCCCAGATGAGCAAACAGGAGGCAGAGAAGTAAGGGGTAAGCCATGGCTCCCATCTGTCTCGCCGAAAAGAGAAGCGAGGACCGCAGGAGTCACTTTTTAAATTCTGGTCACCAATTTATCAACATTAAGAGTTTATGTGAAGTCTTACCCCTTCTCCAGGTGGCACCAGAAAAACCAAAAGGACTTTAAAATAAGAATGTTTCGAAATTGGCCCGGGTGGTTGAGCTACCGTCATAGGAAATCAAATCACCTGTGGCAATGCTGGCTTCGCTCGCTCCACGATGGGTCGACTTCGGATTACGCACCTCGCAGCCTCGAGCCGAACAGGTTACATCCCCTCTTGCTCCCGGCAGCTATAGTTAGCCTGCTTACGTCTTCCTGCTCAGCCGCTTCCACTGCCGCTTTCATTGAGGTGTGTTCAAGAGCTGCTGCTGCTGCTACCGCCGCGGCCGCCAAAGACGCTGCTCCATCATCTCACCAGTGGCAGGTCGTTCCCGCCTCCCAGCTCTGGCTCCTCCTCGTTCACTTGCGGAGCGCGCGCGCACACGGACCCGCACTCGAGAGCGCCCGAGGAAGTCCCAGGGAGCAAAGATTTCTTTTAAGATGTTTATCTCTCTGGAGCCGAGAGGGCCAGGCAGCTGATTAATTGGAACCTTTTGGTTTGGCCACAAACCACACTCCTGCCTCTCCCTGCTCTCATGGGGAAAAGCCGGTTTAAAGAAGCAGTTTGGCCGCAACCAAACCCTTGCAGGGAGGATTCAAGTCATTTTGTTCCCTGTTTGGTCGGCTTCCCTGTCAATCAGTTGACTGCCATTTGTTGGGCTGGGGCGGGAGCTGTCCAGTGCTGAACCCTAGGCTGCACGGAGACGGAGGAGGCGGCGGCGCGCGAGGCTGCAGCGCCTAGTCCTTTCACCCACTCCTGTTCCCTGATGACTCGGAAACCTGAGGGGGTGGAGGCGAAGGTGGGCGGGAGTGAAGGAAGGAGCTGAGTTTCTTTGGCTCAGAGCGAAGGAAACTTGGACGTGCTGAGGAGGAGGGTGTTGGCGTCTTGGATTCTTAGTTAAACGAGTCTTTTCTTTTGCCTGGAAAAGAGAGAGAAGGGAGTTTTCATTTCTGATTTAAATGGGAGGGGAGAGATGTAGGATGGAGACGTGTCCTCCCGAGCATCTGCTCGTTTTAGGCAAATTATCAAATCCTCCTCCTTGTTGTCGCTTAAAGATATGATTAAAACCTACTTTCTGAGGCTGGTCTTAACTATGAGAGAATAATGGAGACATCTACTGGCTGAGCTTTAAGAAGAAAAAAATGCCATATTTACGGAACCTCTGCTTTTGAAAGGAGGCCAGGATAGAAGGGAGCCTATGAAAGTGTATGCAAGTGAAAGTGTCTAAGGGAGACGACTCATGCACTAGGAAAGAATGAGAATGAGTGAGTCTGTGCTGAGTGAGAAGGGAAGTGACCCTGATTGGAAGTTCCTGGATTTAGTAGATAAGAACTAATGCTTCTGGTTAGCTATAGGTTCAGATATTCCAGTAGAAGAAGAAGGAAAAAAAAAAAAAGAAGAACTGAATCAGTATGCTAAGCAACCCGAAATCATTGGGAGATCCCTTAAAACAGTCTGTTTTATGTGAAGTTTATTAAGGAATTTAAGAGTGTCTTCCCGCATTTTAAAAAGACTCATTCATATATGATATGTAGTTTATTATACACCTCCACTTTTCATATGCACCTCCATTTTCACGTTCCCTACGAAAGACACAAATAATAAATCCCAAATTTGCTTCAGCTCTCAAGTAAAGTAAATGTCACTCCAGGCATTCTAATGTAACACTGCTTAGATTTACTGTACCATTTTTTTTTCTGGCTCTCAAAATACCTAAACACACTGGAATGTGAGCTTCAAAAGGAACATATCTTTGTCTTCAGATGTCACTTACATATCTTGAGCATCTAGAACAATATCTGGCACATAGTAGGTTCTCATTAAATATTGGTTAAATAAATGAATGAACCAGAAGATTGTGAAGTTGAAGCTAATTGTTTAAAAATTCATCTTCTCACCCAAAAGGGAAGCCTGCCTGGTGAGGGTTTTTGGAATAAAGCATAGCAGCCAGCTTTCCAAACTGCAGCGCACGGTCTCCAAGTGAGTTTTTATAGCTATGCAAAGAAGAGTTATTAGATTTGTATTTACTTACTAGTTCATGTTCTTATCTGGCTTTTTATTTAAATTTTTCTCTGCAATGCAAAATAGAGGTCATCCCAGTTTAATGTTCTACTGTAGCATATGTGGCAATAATAACAGAAGGGGTTTGTGTTTGCTTCATTTTATCAGAGTATAAAATACGATTTTACATCTGTTTAATCATCTAAAGACTGAAGCATAATCTCCTCATTAATTTATTTTTTAGAAAACCTACATAACTTTTTAGGTAATTCTTCAGAATTTTCTAATAGCTAACTTAAATGAGACCACCACTCACTCATCTGTCAGTTTGTCATACTGTGGTGGCTTATGTGTTGCTGTGATGCTGGAAGCCATGCCACTGGTATTTCAAATACCAGCAGGGTCACCCATGGTGGACAGGTTTCACCATACTGAGACAGACTAGGAAGAAGGGTGTGGAAATCTACTTCTGAAAAATTTGACCAGGGAGAACTTTATGGATAGCAGTGGAACATTGTATTATATAGTGCTGGAAGGTGAGTCCCTCAAGGTGGAAGGCACTAAAAATATGACTGAAGAAGAGCTGCTTCCTCAAAGTAGAGTTGAACTTAATGACATGGATGGAGTCAAGCTTTCAGGACCTTCATTTGCTGGTGTGGCATGACTCAAAATGAGAAAAAAAATAGCTGTAAACATCCATTAATACTCAGAATGTGGAATGTACAAAGTATGAATCAAGAAAAATTGGAAGTCATCAAAAATGAAATGGAATGCATAAAAATCAATGTCCTAGGCATTAGTGAACTAAAATGGACTGCTATTTGTCATTTTGAATCAGACAATCATATGATCTACTATGCCCCCGTTGCCGTTGCTGTTAATTCCAACTTATAGCGACTCTGTAGAACAGAGTAGAACTGCCCCCATGGAGTTTCCAAGGAGCGCCTGGTGGATTTGAGCTGCCCACCTTTTGGTTAACAGCCTTAGCAGTTAACCATTACGCCTGCAATGCCGGAATGACAAATTGAAGAGGAATGGCATTTGCGTTCATCTTCGAAAAGAACATTTCAAGACCTATCCTGGAGTACAATGCTGTCAGTGATAATACCCATACACCTACAAGAAAGACCAGTTAACATGACCATTATTCAAATTTTTGCACCAACTACTAAGGCCAAAGATGAAAAGACTGAAGATTTTTACCACCTTCTGCAGACTAAAATTGATCAAGAATGCAATCAAGATGCATTGATAATTACTGGTGATTGAAATGAAAAAGTTGGAAACATAGGAGGAGGATTAGTAGTTGGAAAATATGGCCTTGGTAATAGAAATGATGTCAGAGATTGCTTGATAGAATTTTGCAAGACCAACAATTTCTTCATTGTAACAACATTTTTCAACAACATAAACAGCAATTATACATGTGGACCTTGCCAGATAGAATACACAACAATCAAATCAACTACATCTGTGGAAAGAAATGATGTAGAAGCCCAATATCATCAATCAGAACAAGGGAAGGGTCTGAACATGGAAAAGATCATTAATTGCAAGTTAATGTGCAAGTTGAAGTTGAAGCTGAGGAAAGTTAGAGCAAGCCCACGAGAGCCAAAATATAACCTTGAGTATATCCCACCTGAATTTAGAAACCTTCTCAAAAATACATCTGACATATTGAACACTAATGAATAAGGACTTAATGAGTGGTGGAATGACATCAAAGACATCATACATGAAGAAAGCAAAAGGTTATTAAAAAGACAGAAAAAAATAAAAGACCAACAGTGATATCAGAAGACACTCTGAAACTTGCTGTTAAATGTAGAGCAGCTAAAAGGAATGGAAGAAATGATGAAGTAAAATATCTGTACAGATGATTTCAGAGGACAGCTCAAGAAGATAAAGTATAATGAAATATGCAAAGACCTGGAGTCAGAAAACCAAAAGGAAATAACAAGCTCAGCATTTCTCAAGCTGGGAAAACTGAAGAAAAAAATGCAAGCCCCGAGTTGCAGTAGTAAAGGATTCTATGGGAAAAAAAAAAACTGAATGACTCAGGGAGCATCAAAAGAAAATGGAAGGAATACACAGAGTCATTGTACCAAAAATAATTTTGTTGACATTCAGTCACTTCAGGAGGTTGCATATAATCAAGAACTGCTTGTACTGAAGAAAGAAGTCCAAGCTGCACTGAAAGCATTGGTGAAAACCAGGACTCCAGGAATTGATGGAATACCAACTGAGATGTTTCAGCAAACAGATGCAGAGCTAGAGGTGCTCGCTTGTCCATGCCAAGAAATTTGGAAGGCCAACCAACTGAAAGAGACCCATATTTGTGCCCATTCCAGAGAAAGGTGACCCAACAGAATGCAGAAATTATCAAACAATGTCAACAATGTCACACAGAAGTAAAACTTCGCTGAAGATCATTCAAAAGCAGTTGCAGCAGTACATTGATAGGGAACTGCCAGAAATTCAAGCTGGATTCAGAAGAGGACATGAAACAAGGGATATCATTGCTAATGTTAGATGCATCTTGGCTGAAAGCAGAGGATACCAGAAAGATGTTTACCCGTGTTTTATTTACTATGCAAAGGCATTCAACTGTGTGGATCATTACACATTATGGATAACACTGCAAAGAATAGAAATTCCAGAACACTTAATTGTGCTCGTGAAGAACCTGTACGTAGACCAAGAGGCAGTTGTTCAAACAGAACAAGGGGATACCGCGTGGTTTAAAGTCAGGAATGGCGTGCATCAGAGTTGTGTCCTTTCACCGTACTTATTCAATCTGTATGCTGAGCAAATAATCCAAGAAACTGGACTATATGAAGAAGAATGAGGCATCTGGATTGGGGGAAGACTCATTAACGAACTGTGATATGCAAATAACACAACCTTGAATGCTGAAAGTGAAGAGGACTTGAAGCACTTAGATGCAGATCAAAGACTAAAGCCTTCAGTAAGGATTCCACCTCAACATAAAGAAAACAAAAATCCTCACAACTAGACCAATAAACAACATCATGATAAACAGAGAAAAGATTGAAGTCAAGGATTTCATTTTACTTGGATCCACAATCAACACCCATGGAAGCAGCAGTTAACGAATCAAACAACGCATTCCATTTGGCAAACCTGATGCAGAAGACATCTTTAAAATGTTAAAAAGCAAAGACATCACTTTAAGGACTAAGGTGCGCCTGATCCAAGCCATGATATTTTTGATCTCCTCTTATGTATATGAAAGCTGGACAATAAGTAAGGAAGGGCAAAGAAGAATCGATGCCTTTGAATTGTGGTCTTGCTGAAGAAAATTGAATATACCATGGACTGCCAAAAGAACGAACAAATCCGCCTTGGAAGAAGTACAACTAGAATGCTCCTTAGAACCAAGGATGGCGAGACTACGTCTTACATACTTTGGGCATGTTATCAGGAGGGATCAGTCCCTGGAGAAGGACATCATGCTTGGTATAGTAGAGGGTCAGTGAAAAAGAGGAAGACCCTCAACTAGATGGATTGACACAGTGGCTGCAACAATGGGCTCAAGTATCACATTGACTGTGAGGTTGGCGCAGGACCAGGCAGTTTTTCCTCCTTTTGTACATAGGGTCGCTATGAGTCGGAACAGACATGATGACACATAACAACAACAACTTAAACAGGAAGATATAAGTCATTAGTAAGTCCTTCTATAATTTAATGTCTCGGCATAATTAAAAAAAAAAACTTGGGTTCTAGTTCCAGCATTGTTTTGAGCAAGGTATCTAACCATTGGCAAGATATCTAAAGTTGCTCAGGCACAGGCTGTATCTGTGTCTCAGGATTTGACATTGAGGGATCTGCTGGAGTGGCACCTGACCCATTCTCCAAGAGTACCATTCCTTTCCATAGTGCGTAGGAGCAGGTTCTCAGAGGGTCTTGCAATTTTAGCATTCTCTTCATCCTACATTGACAAACAACTTGGGTGACCTCAGGGTTCCATAGATC
This sequence comes from Loxodonta africana, assembly GCF_030014295.1. NCBI lineage: Eukaryota > Metazoa > Chordata > Mammalia > Proboscidea > Elephantidae > Loxodonta > Loxodonta africana. Next base: position 166,916,245 of record NC_087345.1, on the reverse strand, counting down.
TAGAACAACATGGCCCAACAGAAATCTAATGTGAGCTACAAATGTCATATATTCTTGTTGTTGTTGTTAGGTGCTGTTGAGTCAGTTCCAACTCAAAGCGACCCTATGTATTACAGAACAAAACACTACCTGATCCTGCACCATGCTCAGAATCATCGTTATACTTGAGTCCATTTTTGTAGTGACCGTGTCAATCTATCTCGTTGAGGGTCTTCCTCTTTTTCACTAACCCTCTGCTTTGCCAAGCATGATGTTCTTCTCTAGGGACTGATCCCTCCTGACAACATGTCCAAAATATGCAAGACATAGCCTCACCATCCTAGCTTCTAAGGAGCATTTTAGTTGTACTTCTTCCAAGACAGATTTGCTCATTCTTTTGAGAGTCCATGGTATATTCAATTTTCTTCACCAAGACCCCAATTCTTCTTTGCTCTTCCTTATTCATTGCCCAGCTTTTGCGTGCATATGAGGCAATTGAAAATACCATGGCTTGGGTCAGGCACATCTCAGTCTTCAAGGTGACACCTTTACTTTTTGACACTTTAAAGAAGTCTTTCCAAGCAGATTTGCCCAATGCAATGTGTCTTTTGATTTCTTGACTGCTGCTTCCATGGGTATTGATTGTGGATCCAAGTAAAATGAAGTCCCTGACAACTTCAATCTTTTCTCCATTTGACATGATGTTCCTTACTGGACCCGTTGTGAGGATTTTTGTTTTCTTTATGTTAAGGTGGAATCCATACTGAAGGCTATGGTCTTTGATCTTCGTCAGTAAGTGCTTCAAGTCCTCTTGACTTTCAGCAAGCAAGATTGTGTCATCTGCATAAGATAGGTTGTTAATCAGTCTTCTTCCAATCCTGATGTTCCATTTTTCTTCATATAGTCCAGCTTCTCAGATTATTTGCTCAGCATACAAATTGAATAAGTATGGTGAAAGGATACGACCCTGACCCACACCTTTCCTAACTATTAACCATGAAAATATCCCATTGTTCTTTTCGAATGGCTGCCTCTTGATCTAGTACAGGTTCCTCACAAACACATTAAGTGTTCTAGAACCCCCATTCTCCTCAAAGTGATCAATAATTTGTTATGATCCACACAGTCAAATGGCTTTGCATAGTCAATAAAACACAGATAAACATCTTTCTCGTATTCTCCACTTTTAGCCAGAATATATCTGACATCAGCAATGATATCCCTGTTTCCACATCCTCTTCTGAACCATGCCTGAATTTCTGGCAGTTCCTTGTCGATATACTGCTACAGCCGCTTTTGGATACAGTTGGATCAGCTTTCTTGGGAATAGGCATAAATATGGATCTGTTCTGGTCAGTTGGCCAGGTAACTGTCCTCCAAATTTCTTGGAATAGATGAGTGAGCAGTTCCAGCACTGCATCCGTTTGTTGAAACACCTCAATTAATATTCCGTCAATTCCTGGAGCCTTGTTTTTCGCCAATGCCTTCAGTGCAGCTTGGACTTCCTCCTTCTGTACCATTGGTTCCTGATCATATGTTACCTCTTGAAATGGTTGAGCGTGAACCAATTCTTTTTGGTATGACTCTGTGTATTTCTTCCATCTTCTTTTGATGCTTCCTGCGTCATTTAATATTTTCCCCATAGAATCCTTCAGTATTGCAACTCGAGGCTTGAATTTTCTCTTCAGTTCTTTCAGCTTGAAAAATGCTGAGTATGTGCTTCCCTTTTAGTTTTCTATCTCCAGCTCTTTGCACATGTTATTATAATACTTTACTTTGTCTTCTCGAGAGGCCCTTTGATATCTTCTGTTCAGCTATTTTATTTCATCATTTCTTCCTTTTGCTTTAGCTACTCAATATTTAAAAGCAAGTTTCAGAGTCTCTTCTGACATCCATTTTGGTCTTTTTCTCTCTTTCCTGTCTTTTTAATTACCTCTTGCTTTCTCCGTGTATGATGTCCTTGATGTCATTCCACATCTCATCTGGTCTTCAGTCATTAGTGTTCAATGAGTTAAATCTATTCTTGAGATGGTCTTTAAATTCAAGGTTGTAATTTGGCTATTGTGGACTTTTTCTAATTTTCTTCAGTTTCAATTTGAACTTGCATATGAGCAATTGATGGTCTGACCCACAGTTGGCCCTGGCCTTGTTCTGACTGATGATATTGAGCTTTTCCATTGTCTCTTTCCAGAGATGTAGTCAATTTGATTCCTGTGTATTCCATCTGGCAAGGTCCACATGTATATTCTCCGTTTATGTTGGTGAAAAAGGTATTTGCAATGAAGAAGTCTTTGATCTTGCAAAAATTCTATTGTGTAGTGTCTGACATCATTTCTGTCACCAAGGCCATATTTTCCAACTACTGATCCTTCTTCTTTGTTCCCAACTTTTGAATTCCAATCACCAATAATTATCAATGCATCCTGATTGCATGTTCAATCAATTTCAGACTGCGGAAGCTGGTAAAAATTTTCAGTTTCTTCATCTGTGGCCTTAGTGGTTGGTGCATAAATTTGAATAATAGTCCTATAAACCGGTCTTCCTTGTAGGAATATAAATATTATCCTATCGTTGATAGTCTTATACTTCAAGATAGATCTTGAAATGTTCTTTTTGACGATGAAGGCAATGCCATTCCTCTTCAAGTTGTCATTCCCAGCTTGTAGACCAGATTGTCTGATTCAAAACAGTTAATACCCATCCATTTCAGCTCACTAATGCCTAGGATATCAATGTTTATGTGTTCCATTTCATTTTTGACGACTTGCAATTTTCCTAGATTCATACTTCGTTCATTCCATTTTCTGACCATTAATGGATGTTTGAGCTGTTTCATCTCATTTTGAGTCATGCCACGTCAGCAAACAAAGGTCCAGAAAGCTCAACTCCATCTACATCATTAAGGTCAACTCTACTTTGAGGAGGCAGCTCTTCCCCAGCTGTCTTTTGAGTGCCTTCCAACCTGGGGGGCTCATCTTCCAGCACTATATCAGACAATGTTCTGCTGCTATTCGTAAGGTTTTCCCTGGTTAATTCTTTTCAGAAGTAGACTGCTGGGTCTTTCTTCCTAGTCTGTCTTAGTCTGGAAGCTCAGCTGAAACCAATCTGCCATGGGCAACCCTGCTGGTATCTGAATACTGGTGGCATAGCTTCCAGCATCAAAGCAACACGCAAGCCCCTACAGTACGAAAAACTGACAGGCAGGTGGGGGCAACCATATATGTATATGTATAATTTGAAAGATTACAGTAGCACATTTTAAAAAAGGTAAATAAAAAAGCGAAATTAATTTCAGTAATATATTTAACCCAATATACCCAAAATATTATCATCTCACTAATTAAACAAAAACTATTTTTCCATTTTTTATACTAGGTCTTCACGATCTGGTACGAATTTTACACTTATATCCCATCTCACTTCATACTAGCCACATTTCAAGTGCTGCATAGCTATGTGTGATCTGAGGCTACCGTGCTGGACAGCACAAACTCTAGAACACAGCACATTAGGGTTCAGAATGCTCTAGGAAGGCTAGCTCCACTCAAGATAAGGCATCATGATCTATAGTCAAATTAACTGAATAGGTGGACAATTCTATGCCAATATTAATATCCATTACTGAAGAATATAATCTAAATGAAGTTCTTATCAGGGACCAAAATTTAACACACACTCCTAGCAGTTTAAAAACTTCCATACAACTCACATGGGGAAATAGAGAAGCCAACAGTAAGAAGGGAAGAACGACAGTTTCAAAAGAGCTTCTTAGAACTGCCCTAGAAGCACACAGAATTTCACTTTAATACATCACATAAGACATACCACCCATTCATTCAACAAATGTTTGTTGAGCCTCTACTATGCACCAGGAATTGTGCTTGGTATAGGGGCAGTCAGTCCATTTCAGCTACACAGAGAGAGTGATGATAAAAAAAAAAAAAAGCAAAGAAATAAATGAGATAATTACATATTGTGATAAGTGTCGTGAAGAAATAAACACTGTAACGTGATAAAGAGTACCGGGTGAGGGCTTCCTATATAAGGAGAGAACAGAAAGAAAGATCTCCATGAGAACCTGGCAATAGAGCTGAAGAATGAGGAGTAATTAACTAGGTATCAGTGAACTAGCTAAGGGCAGAGTCCCTGGGTGGTACAAATAGTTGAGGAGCTTAGCAGCTAACAAAAAGGTCAGAGGTTGGAGCCCACTCAGAGGCACCTCAGAAGAAAGGCTTGGCAATATATTTCTGAAAAGTCAGCAATTAAAAACCCTATGAAGCATAGTTGTACTCTGACAAACATGGGGTCATCCAGCTGGTTGGTTGTTTGGTTATTTAAGGGCTGGATAAGGGGGAGAGCCTATTTTAGGTAGAGGGAGTAATATCTGAATACACTAAGACTACAAATATTTCATCCTTAATAGGAAAGAGGAAAACTACAGTAAGCTGAAGTTCATATAAAATATGGAAGTACAAATAATAGAGACAAAAGGAAAAACATTTTATAAGATAACTAAGATAAGAAGTGAGCCTGGGATGAATAGCTGCCCCTCCTCCAGTTATCTGAGCATGATTTATAGATGTGTAGATAAATATTCTTGTTTAGCCTCAAAATTAAGAGTGCACATTTATTTGGGGTATAGTTGTCTAAATGCACATTTCTATTGTGCGGGAGCTTGACTATAATAGAACAATAGATACAAGACCTATAGACCCTATGTGAAAAGAACCAAGACTTTTTCATTACAACCTGAAAAGTCAATGTAATTGTATTAGAACAGTCAAGTTTACACTTATAAAGAGGCAATATGTAATGGAGTTATGCGTTATTAGCTGTCATTCTATGATTGATTTATCACTATTATAAAAAGGAAAATGTGATGTTAGTGTAGTTAAGTAAAAGGAATTAAAGGAGGTAAAAGTTGCTGACACTAGATTTTATGTGAGCAGTTTAGGTGGAGTTATAAAAACAATTTCAGTGCTGCTTTAAATCATTTAAATCAACTGGGATTAGGACAGAGGAAGATAGTGGGAAAGACACCGGACTGGCAGTTAAGAGACCCAAGTTCTACTCTTGGCTCTGACATTATCTAGTCGTGTCACTCTTGACACTTTCAGCAACCTCTCTGAGCCCCTTTCCTTCATCTGTAAAATAATAGTGTTTGATAATTCACATCTATAAAATAATAGTATTAGATAATTCACAACTGAAATGATTACAGCTGAGCATAGTAATGGTCTAGGTATATTTTCCAGGAACTCTGTTCTTGATGCTTCTGGATTTACAAGACAAATGTTATATTTAGATGAAATAATGCTAGGTGTCAGTAAACAAAGTAGCACAGCCCCAATCAAATTCCCGAGAAAGCAAACCAGAAAGAAACAGCATAGCCTGTCAATGTAACACAAAATAAGAAAGCTAATTCTCATTTCGGATCTTACGAGGTTGAGGGTTTCCCACAACAGATGCTATTCTTGTGCTTCATGTGCCCATTTGCAAAATGAAACTTTCAGTCTTTGTTATCCAAGAACAGTGGTTTTAAAGTTTCACAGTGCAGAAGTATCACTAGAGAATTCTGGTCTCTGTGAGTCTGGAAGGGATTTGAGAATCTGCATTTTAATAAGTTCCCGAGGTGTTTTTATGCAAATGACCCATGGAGCACAGCCCAGAGAAATATGCCTTGAGCCATGAAAAATAAACCTAAGATGTTAGGAGGAAACATCCTAAACACAAAGCTTTGCTATGAATTGTGAATCCTCTCCTATGAAAACAAAACCAGTGCAGAGGAGTGTTATTATTGTTGGCATTTTTGTTATTAAACCCATTGCCGTTGAGTTGATTCTGACTCATAGAGACCCTATAGGACAGAGTAGAACTGCCCCACAGGGTTTCCAAGGAGCACCAGGTGGATTCGAACTGCTGACCTTTTGGTTAACAGCTGAACTGTTAACCACTAAGCCACCAGGGTTTCCTATTTTTGTTATTAGTACCATTATTATACTTACTTGGTACGTACAGTGGTCAACCATTATTCTAAGGATTTAAAACATATTAGCTCATTTAGTCTTCATTATAACCCTATGAGTTTGGTACTGTCTCATTTTAAAGATAGGAAAAAACAAAAAATTAAGTAAATTGCCTTAGATAATAAAGTCATCTGGCTCTAGAGTTCGTACTTTTTATCACTGTATCAGTGGTTCTCAAACATTGGTATTCACTAGATGCACCTGGGGGGGCTTTTGTCAAGACAGAGATTGCCAGCCCTACCCCCAGAGTTGCTGATTCTGTAGGTCTAGAATGGGGCCTGAGAATTTGCTTCCCTAACAGATTTCTGTTGATACCGCTGGTCCAGGGACGTCACTTTGCAAACCAATGCATTGTACCATGCTTTTCGCCAATATAATCTGTTGCCTCTACAAGTTTACACTTTGCCCGCAGTGGAAAAAGTTCACTATGTGGGAAAAAAAAAAAAAGAAAGTCCATATTCAGTGATGAATAAATGCTTGCAATCTTCTAAGGAAAAAAAAATCTCTCTCGAGTAGTTTGTCTGTTTCCAACTTAGAAAGCTGACCCAAGATATTTATGTTTTTTACTTAGCAGTTTATTCTCATCTGCCTCCAGTTTACCCTTAAACTCTTACTCCCTGTCAGCATCACTTCCAGCAATACTCCATCTCTTTCCAAAGTCATCTCTCCTTTTCACTCTGAAGCCTTGACTTGGGCTGTTCTGGCCTTCCCAGAGAAGTGCTTTTTTGTTTCTTTTAAAGTACTACTAAACACAGTGTCATCTACACATTAGCTAGGGCTTAACCCAGATTGTTAGTTTCTGCCAACACCTGTCCCCCACCCTAGAAACACAAAATGGTTCTGAAAACTTGAAGAACTCCCTGACCACAAGAGAAAAACACCAGGAAGTGGCATTTAAATAGGAAAATCCCAACCATCTGAAGGCAAAGCATTTACCTAAGTGAGCTTCCACGGCACTGACTTGACATTCCTCAGTAAAGGCTAGGGCCAGTATGGCATTTATTAAAAATCACACCAACTTATTGAGAGTCCAACTCTGTTCCATCCACGTATTGTCTCACTTTCTAGTCAAGAAACAAGAACAACCAAAATTTTAAAAGAAAACAGCCCTTACCAAAAAGAAGCTTTGTGGATAGAAAGAGATGGGAGATGGGTTATTTTGTCTTTGCTCAGTTTTGTCAGTTTCCCATACATGGGTACATATAGAGTGAGGTGCTATATGTACCCACACGTTGTTATAGCTCATGATGTTGTTTCCATCAGTATATTATCTTGGACAGTGGATTTACTTCATTATCAATTAGGACTTGGCTCTCCATCTTAGCACAGGAGCCTTTGAAAGCTGGAAACCTCCCTGTAGCACACACCAAGCCCACACTAATTAATGACAATTCTTCCTTGGTGGAGAGAAAAAACAGATAAATCCAAGCAAACTTAGAACAGATAAGTTTGGAGTAATACACTTACTTTTCTTCTAAAATGTTTAATATTTTAGAAAAACTTAAGGGAAAATAATCCACTAATGCTTCAGTTGAAAATTTTAGACATCATCTTAAAATCAGGGTTATATAAAAAAAAATTAAAGAAACATATCACAGAAATAAGTTCCAGCAAAATTTGGCAAAAGACGAAAAATCACTGCACGTGTCCTGAAAATTTTAGATATCGTCTTAAAATCAGGATAATACAAAAAAAAAATCAAAGAAAGGAACATAACACAGAAGTATGTTCCAACAAAATGTAGCAGAAGAAAAATTATTGCATGTGTCCTGAGGGAAATATCTTCAGGCTAATGACAAACCTAAGTATGAGTCCAAGTACAAAACAGTTTTGCAGATCTTTGATTTTATTTTAATGGTAATATTATGTATGTCTAGCTCTCTTTAAAATGTTTTCTCCAGACCGCTGCCGTCCCTAAAGAAAAAAAAAAAGTGTAGTCAGGGAAATTTAACGATCTCACCTCTGCTTAGTTTGTCGGTCTCTATCTCTCTTTGTATTTCTATCTCCCTTTATCCCTCCTCTGACAGATTTCAAGTCTTAATGTCAAATTAGCTGTAGTGTAAATTGTTCCCAAAGAAAGGGAAGAGAGAACTTCTGCACCCATAGGGTACACATTAACCCATTGCCATCAAGTCAGTTCCAACTCACGGTTGACAGAGCAGGACTGCCCCATAGGGTTTCCAAGGAGTGGCTGTTGGATTTGAACTGCCGACCTTTTGGTTAGCAACCAAATACTTTTGCTAAAAGGTGTCTTTGGTTGTTTTTGGTACTGGTATCAAATGGGTCTGATGCTGAAGCCTGACTCCTACAGCACGTCATTTTGATGTACCCTTAGTAATGAATAGTTTCAGGGAAAAGTTTGTCTGATGTTTACCAACATGATAAATAGAGGCAGGAGAATTTTAGAGAAGTTTTGTCACAAGAAGCTTTCAGCTCCCTATGTTCGCTGTTCTTCAGTAATGGGGCTGACTTCAAATCTACATGACTGACACCATAACATCTGGGGAGGAATAGATTCATCATAAGCACTATACAGAGGTAACAAGCTCTTAGAGACTGGATACAAGAGCAGACTAGAAAATAGAAGGCTGAAAAGAGAAACTGTTTTCAACAACCCGAAATATCAAGAGTACCAAATGTGATCAAAAGTAGCTGTTTCAACTTGTTTTTATATTTCAAATCAGATTTTTAAAGTAAAAAATTAAAATTTAATCAAAATTCAAGGAAGAAAGAAGAAGTAATAAGGAAGCTTTTCTGAATGTCAAGGTTGGTATTTGCTGAAATGGATTAACCAAGAAATGAAGAGAAACTTTTCCCTTGAAGAATAATCTGTGATCTTCAGTAGAAACTATAGTCATATATAAGAAACGGATTATATTTAATTCTGACTGGATAGAGAGATGGACCAAATATCACTGGAATGTGTTCCCTTCCTACAGTGCTATGATAGTCTGAGGAATGTATAATATTATGTCCCCACAAACAGAAAAACTAATTCATACAGATTTAACCCAAATACTTTTTTGGATATTAAAATCCAGTCTGCTTGCTATCATTCCTCTCATGTCACAGCATGCCAGATTACTCAACCTGAAATCCAGATGTCCTAGTTGTCCTGGTGCTGCTACAACAGAAATATCACAAATGACTTTAAGAAACAGAAGTTTATTCTCTCACAGTTTAGGAGGCTAGAAGTCAGAATTCAGGGCAGCAGCTGCTGGGGAAGGCTTTCTCTCTCTGTCCGCTCTAGGGGGAGCACCCTTGTCAACAATCTTCTCCTGGTCTAGGAGCTTCTCAGCACAGGGACCCTGGGTGTGTTAGTCAACTGTTGCTGTTGTTAGGTGCCATCAGGTTGATTTTGACTCATAGCGACCCTATGCACAGTAGAACAAAGCACACCCAGTCCTGCGCCATCCTCACAATTGTTACTATACTCAAGTCCATTGTTGCAGCCACTGTCAGTCCACCTAGTTGAGGGTCTTCCTCTTTTTCGCTGATCCTCTACTTTACCAAGAATGATGTCCTTCTTCAGGGACTGATCCCTCCCGATAACATGCCTAAAGTATATAAGACACAGTCTTGCCATCCTTACTTCTAAGGAGCATTCTGGTTGTACTTCTGAGACCGATTTGTTTGTTCATTTGGCGCTTCATGGTATATTCAATATTCTTTGCCAAAACCACACTTCAAAGGCACCAATTCTTCTTTGGTCTTCCTTATTCATCGTCCAGCTTTCCTATGTATATGTGGCAATTGAGAACACATGGCTTGGGTCAGGCATGCCTTAGTCCTCAAGGTGACATCTTTGTTCTGCAAACCCTTTAAAGAGGTTTTTTTGCAGCAGATTTGCCCAAATCAATGTGTCTTTTGATTTCTTGACTGCTGCTTCCATGGTTGTTGATTGTGGATCCAAGTAAAATGAAATACTTGACAACCTCAATCTTTTCTCCATTTATCACGATGTTGTTTATTGGTCCAGTTGTGAGAATTTTTGTTGTCTTTATATTCTTTATATACCAAAGGCTGTGGTATTTGATCTTTATCAGTAAGTGCTTCAAGTCCTCTTTGCTTTCACCAAGCAAGGTTGTATCATGTACATAAAGTAGATTGTTAATCAGCCTTCCTCCAATCCTGATGTTCCATTCTTCTTCATATAGTCCAGCTTCTCAGATTATTTGCTCAGCATACAGATTGAATAGGTATGATAAAAGGATACAACCCTGACACACACCCTTCCTGCCTTTAAACCATGCAGTATTCCCTTGTTCTATTTGAACGACTGCCTTTTGAAACATGTACAGATTCCTCATGAGAACAACTAAGTGTTCCAGAATTCCCATTCTCCACAATGTTATCCACAATTTGTTATGATCCACACACTCAAATGCCTTGTCATGGTCAACAAACACAGATAAGCATCTTTCTGGTATTCTCTGCTTTCAGCCAGGATGCACCTGACATCAGCAATGATATCTCTGGTTCCACGTCCCCTTCTGAATCCAGCCTGAATTTCTGGAAGTTCCCTGTTGATATACTGCTGCAGCCACTTTCGAATAATCTTCATCAAAATTTTTTCTTGCATGTGATACTAATGATATTGTTTGGTAATTTCCACAATTGGTTAGATGACCCTTCTTGGGAATAGGCATAAATATGGATCTCTTCCAGTCTGTTGGCCAGGTAGCTGTCTTCCAAATTTCTTGGCATAGACAAGTAAGCACTTCCAGCGCTGTACCCATTTGTTGAAACATCTCCATTGGTATTCCGTCATTTTCTGAGCCTTGTTTTTCACCAGTGGTTTCAGTGCAGCTTGGAATTCTTCCTTCAGCACCATTGGTTCCTGATCATTGTCACCTCCTGAAATGGTTGAATATCCACCAATTCTTTTGGTATAGTGACTCTGTGTATTCCTTCCATCTTCTTTTGACAATTCTTTTATTGTTTAATATTTTCCCCATAGAATCCTTCAGTATTGGAACTCAGGCTTGAATTTTTTCTTCAGTTCTTTCAGCTTGAGAAATGCTGAACGTGTTCTTCCCTTTTGGTTTTCTATCTTCAGTTCTTTGCACATGTCATCATAATACTTTACTGTGTCTTCTCAAGCTGCCATTGGAATTTTCTGTTCAGCTATTTTACTTCATCATTTTTTCCTTTGCTTTAGCTATTTGATATTCAAAAGCAAGTTTCAGCCTCTCTTTTGACATATGTTTAGGCCTTTGCTTTCTCTCCTGCTTTTTAATGGCCTCTTGCTTTCTTCATGTATGATGTCCTTGATGACATTCCACAACTCGTCTGGTCTTCAGTCATTAGTGTTCAACAGTCAAATCTATTCTTGAGATGGTCTCTAAATTCAGGTGGGATATACTTAAGGTCATACTTTGGCTCACATGGGCTTGTTCTAATTTTCTTCAGTTTCAACTTGAGCTTGCACTTGAGCAATTAATGGTCTGATCCACAGTTGGCCCCTGGTCTTGTTCTGACTGATGATATTGAGCTTTCCCATCATCTCTTTCCACAGATGTAGTCGATTTGATTCCTGTGTATTCCATCTAGTGAGGTCCATGTGTACAGTCACTGTTTATGTTGGTAAAAAAAGGTATTTGCAAAGAAGAAACCATTGGTCTTGCAAAATTCAATCATGCAATCTCCAGCATTGTTTCTATCACCAAGGCCACATTTTCCAACTACTGATCCTTCCTCGTTAGTCACCTAGTGCTTCTATAACAGAAATACCACAAGTGGATGGTTTTAACAAACAGAAGTTTATTCTCTCACAGTCTAGTAGGCTACAATTCTGAACTCAGGGCGTTAGCTCCAGGGGAAGGCTTTCTCTCCCTGTCGGCTCTGGAAGAAGGTCATTGTCATCAGTCTTCCCCTGGTCTAGGAACTTCTACGAGTAGGAACCCCAGGTCTAAAGGACACACTCTGCTCCTGGCACTGCTTTCTTCGTGGTATGAGGCCCCCCCTCCCCCTGCTGCTTCCCTTTCCTTTTATCTCTTATAAGATAAAATGTGGTGAAGGCCACACCCCAGGGAAACTCCTTTTACATTGGATCAGGGATGTGATCTTAATAAGGGTTTTACAATTCTACCCTAATCCTCTTTAATATAATCTAATCTTGCCTCATTAACCACAGGCATGATTAGGATTTACAACATATAAGAAAATTATATCAATCACAAAATGGAAGACAACTGCACAATACTGGGAATCATGACCTAGCCAAGTTGACAGACATTTCAATCCATGACACCAGGTCCAAAAGATGTGCTCCACTTCTGGGGCTTCTTTCTTGGTAATATAAGGTCCCACTCCTCTCTGCTTGCTTCTCTCTTTTGTATATAAAAAGAGATTAATTTAAGATACAATCTAATCCTGTAGATTGGATCCTGCCTCATTAACATAACTGCCCCTAACCCTTCCTCATTAGTATACTAGAGCTTAGGATTTAAAACACATAGGACAGTCATTTCAGATCACAAAATGGTAGACAACCACACAATACTGGCAATCATGGCCAAGCCAAGTTAATACACATTTGGGGGGGACACAATTAAATTTATAACACCAGTTCTTTTACTAACTCTTTCACCCATCCCACCAGCCCTCCACTAATTACCTTTTGGAGACCTTCCATTCTATTTGCACTTTTCCATTATAAGTAACTTGCTCACTCTGGTCCTTACAGCTGGCTTTGTAAAAGCTAATTCTATTTATTGAAAAAACTTTCACAAACACGTTTCCCCTCCTTCAAAACCCTTAAAACTACCAACTCTCTGAATAGACATTTCAACAAAGAATATATGCAAATGGTTAATAAGCACACAAAAAGATGCTCAACATCATTAGTCAAAAGGGAAATGCAAATTAAAGCCACAATGAGATACCATTACATACCCACTAGAATGGCTATAATAAATAAGATACCTAGTAAAAAATGTTGACAAGGACATGGAGAAATGAGTCCCCTCATACATTGCTGATGGGAATGTAAAGTGACATAGTCACTTTGGAAAACAGCAGTTTCTCAAAATGTTAGACATAGGACTAATAAAGGACCCAGTAACATATGCCCCCACAAAGACTTGCACATGAATGCTCATAGCAGCATTATTCATAATAGCACAAAGTTGGAAACAACTTAAATGTCCATCAACTGGTGAATGTATAGGAAAAATATGGTATAGTCAAATAATGGAATACTACTTAGCAATAAAAAGGTACTAACTGCTATCATATGCTACATCATGGATAAACCTCAAAACATTATGCTAAGTGAAAGAAACTAGACAGAAGAGACCATATATTGTACTTATATGAAATGTCCAGAAAAGGCAAATTTATATAATCAGAAAGATTAGTGATTGCCTGGGACTAGGAATGGGAACAAGGATTAACTATAAATGGGCATGTATGATCTTACTAGGGGATGAAAATGTTCTAAAACTGATTTTTGGTAATGATTGTACCATTCTGTAAAGTTATACACAATCACTGAACTATACACTTGAAATGGATGATATATAAAATATACTTTAATAAAGCCTAAAAAAACTACCAACTCTAAATAGACTTCCACAATTAACTTGATTTTCTAGAATCATCCTTTGATTCTATCAAGTCATCTCTGTTCTCATGAACCCATTTTGTATGATATGATTTACATTTGCTGAATTGATGTTATCTGTGAACATGTGTGTGCACAACTGAAGAAGTTTGGGGTAGTCTCCTATCTATATTATTTCAGAAGTAGATAACAAATTGGAAGAACAAAGGAGTGTAATTAAAGCAATGGAAGATAGAATAAGCAATACAAAAGATAAATCCTTGATACCAATCTGTTAGAGGAACAATCAGAAAAAAAGAGTGAAGAAAGCTTAAGAGTCATGTGGGACACTATCAAGAGGAATAATTTACACGTGATCAGGATTCCAGAAAACAGACCAAAAAAAAAAAAAAAAAGCACAGAGAAAATTTTTTGAAGATTTGCTGGCAGAAAAATTCACTAATATCATGAAAGACAAGAAGATATCCATCCAAGAAGCTCAACTAACTCCAAATTGTAAAGGACCCAAAAGAAAATCACCTAGACATAATCAAACTTTCCAAAACCAAAAACAAAGAAAAAATCCTGAAAGCTGTTCTGGAAAAAGGAAATGTTACATGCAAAGGGAAACCAATAAGACTAAACTCTGATTTCTCAGCAGAAACCATGCAAACAAGAAGGCTATGGGATAACATATGTAAAAGCCTAAAAGAAAAATATTGCCAACCAAGAATTATATACAGCAATATTGTCCCTCAAATACAACGGCAAAATGAAAACTGGTGTAGTTACAGAATATTCCATATCGAGAGGAAGTCAAGGTGATATCGAAATACAATAGTTTTAAACTTAGGAAGATAAAAGTAAATTTCAGGGTAACTGCAAAGAAAATAAATAAACCTTCTCACAAAAATAAAAAGAAGAAAATCATAAAGACTCAGTAAACACAAGATCAACAGCTTCAAAGGAATGAATAGAAAATCCATAAACAAAAAGAACTCAGCATTATTTGTACTGATTATTTAATGAGAAACTAGTTTGTTCTGTAAACCTTCACCTAAAGTACAATAATAAAGGAGAGAAAAAAAAAAGAAGCAATGTTGTACTGTGGAGAGCAAGTCCTGTTCTGACACTTATAAGCTTTATGGCTTTAACCGAGTTACTCAAGCACTCTGGGCTTCCATGTCAAAATCAACAAAATGAGGATAATAATACCTCCTATTAAGGTTGTTGGAAACCCTGGTGGTGTAATGGTTAAGTGCTATGGCTGCTAACCCAAGGATCGGCAGTTCGAATCCGCCAGGCCCTGCTTGGAAACTCTATGGGGCAGTTCTTCTCTGTCCTATGGGGTCACTATGAGTCAGAATCAACTTGATGGCACTGGGTTTGATTTTGGTTTATTAAGGTTGTTATAAGGATTAAGCAATGTAGCGTCCAATGTGAAATATTTAGCACAGGGCCTTTTTGTATGGTAAATATCAACTCAGAAAGGGAAAGGGAAGAAAAAAAAAAAAAAAGAACACAGCACAGAAAAGTATATGGAACAAAGAAATCATCAGCACCACAAAAAAAAAAAATTACAAAATGACGGCAATAAATTCATAGAAAAAAAAATTCATACCTATTGATAATTACACTGAATATAAATAGATTAAATGCACCAGTCAAGAGACAAAAAGTAGCAGAATGGATAAGAAAACGTGACCCATCAATATACTGCCTACAACATACACACCTTAGATGCAAAGATAATCTAAAAATCAAAGGTTGGAAAAAATACATCAAGTAAATGACAATGAAAAAGAGCAGGAGTGACAATATTAATGTCTGATAAAATAGACTTTAAGGCAAAAACCACCATAAGATTCAAGGAAGGACATATATAATGATTAAAGTGTCAGTCCAGCAAGAGGACATAACCATAATAAATATTTATGTATCCAATGAAAGAGTTTCAAAATACATATAATAAACTTTAACAGAATTGAGAAGAGAAATAGACAACTCACAATAATAGTAGAAGACTTTAACATACCACATTCGATGAAGGACAAACAACTAGAAAGACACTCAACAAAGATACAGGAGATTTAAACAACCCAATCAACCAACTTGATCTTATAGACATATACAGAACATTCCACTCAACATCAACACAGTACACATTCTTTTCTATCACACATGTATCCTTCTCCAGAATTGACCATATGTTAGGCCACAAAGTAGCCTCAGTAAATTCAAAAATATTGAAATAATGCAAACCATATTCTTGGATCACAACACTATAAAATTAGAAATCAATAATAGAAAGAGCAAGGAAAAAAATCAAACACATGGAAACAATAGCACCCTACTTTAAAATTACTGGGTAATAGAAGAAATAAAATATGAAATAAAAAAAAAAAAATCCTAGAATCAAATGAGAATGAAAACACAACATACCAAAACCTTTGGGACACAGTAAAAGCAGTGCTCAGAAGTCAATTTATAGTCATAAACACACACATCAAAAAGGAAGAAAGAGCCAAAATCAACACCTTAACCGTACAACACCAACAAATAGAAAAAGAGCGTCAAAAAATCCCACAGTTACCAGAAGAAAGGAAATAATAAAGATTAAAGCAGAAACAAATGAAACAGAAAAACAGTAGAATCAACAAGACTAGAAGTTGGTACTTTGAAAGAATTAATAACAAAGGCAACAAACCACTGGCCAAATTGACAAAGGAAAAGAAGTAGAAGAAGCAAATAACACAAAGAAGAAATGAAATGGGTGACATTACAACAGAACCAACTGAAATAAAAAGGATAAAAAGAGAATACAATGAATTTGAATACACTACCTACCTAAACTGACACAAACAGAGGTGGAAAATCTGAACAGACCCATAATAAAAGAAGAAATTGAAGAGTTCATACGAAAACAGCCGACAGAAATAGCCTTGGTGAAAGACAGTATACATTATAGGGAAGGTCAGCCCAATGTGACCAAGGCAAAGTCATAGAAAATTAATAGATATATGCAGACTCCCCGAAGGACCAAGTTACTAGGCTGAGGGCTGGGGACCATGTATTCAGGGGACATCTAGGCCAATTGGCACAGCATAGCTCATAAAGAAAATGTTCTACATCTGATTTTGATTAGTAGTATCTGGGGTCTTAGAAGCTTGAGAAAAGCAATCTAAGATACATCTACTGGTACCAACCCATCTTGAAAAAAAAAAGAAGAAAACCAAAGACACATGGAAAATGTCAGTCTAAAGGACTAATGAACCACCATTGCCACAGCCTCCACCAGACTGAACCCAGAAGAACTAGATGGTGCCCAACTACTGCCACAAACTGCACTGATATGGATCATGACACAGTGGTAGAAAAATGCAGAACAAAATTCAAATTCACAAAAAAAGATCAGACTTACTTGTCTGACAGAGACTGGAGGAACCCTGAGACTGTGGCCTCCAGACACCTGGCTAACTCAGAACTGAAGACGCTCCTGAAGTCCACCTTTCAACCAAAGATTACGCAGGTCTATAAAACAAACAATAACACACAGGAGGAACATGCTTCTTAGTTCAATCACGTAAATGAGACCAAATGGGCAACACATGCCAAAAAGCAAAGACGAGAAGGCAGGAAGGGACAGGAGAATGGGACAAATGGAAACAGAGAACCTGGAGCAGAGAAGGGGAGAATGTTGACACAGCGTGAGGATTGCAACCAATGTCACAAAACAATCTGTGTATAAATTGTTGAATGAGAAACTAGTTTGCTCTGTAAACTTTCACCTAAAGCACAATTAAAAAAAAAAAAAAGCCCTGGCCCAGACGGCTTTACTGGAGAATTCTACCACACATTCAGAGAATAGCTGACGCCAATTCCACTCAAATTATTGCAGAACGTAGAAAAGGAGGAAATACTCCCAAATTCATTTATGAAGCAAGCATAACCCTAATACTAATGCCAAAGACACAACTAAAGAAAATTATAGACCAATATCCCTCTTGAAGATAGATGCAAAAATTCTCAACAAAATCCTAGCCAATGGAATACAGTGCTATAACAACAAAAAAAAAAAAGCATCATGACCAAGTGGGATTCATACCAGGTATGCAAGGATGGTTCAGCATTAGAAAATCAATCAATGTAATCTACCACATAAATAAAGGAAAAGAACCACATGATCATATCACTTGATGCAGAAAAGCCATTTGATAAAATCCAATACCCATTCCAGATAAAAACTCTCAGCAAAATAGGAACAGAAAAGAAATTTCTCAACATAATTAAGGGCATATATACAAAACCAACAGCCAACATTATTCTCAACAGAAAGAGACTGAAAGTATTCCCCTTGAGAATGGGAATCAGACAAGGATGTTCTTTACCACCAATTGTATTCAATATTGTACTGAAAGTCCTAGCCACAGCAGTAAGGCAATGGAAATAAAAGTAATCCAAATTCATAAGGAAGAAATAAAATTATCACTATTTGGAGATGATATGACCCTATACAGAAAAGATCTCAGAAATTCTACAAAAAAGCTACTGGAAATAATGGAAGGATTCAGTAAAATGGCAGGGCACAAGATCAACATACATAAATCACTCAGATTCCTATACACTATTAAAAGAACTCTGGAAAGGAAATCGGGAAAACAATACCATTTACAGTAGCCCCCCAAAAGATAAAATACTTAGGAATAATCCTAACCAGGGATGTAAAAGACTTATACAAAGAAAACTACAAAACATTACTGGAAGAAACCAAAACAGACCTACATAAATGGAAGAAAATACCATGCTCATGGATAGGAAGACTTAACATTCTGAAAATGTCCATACTACCCAAAGCAATATATAGATATAAAGCAATCCAATCCAAACTTCATCAACATTCTTTAAAGAGATGGAAAAACTAATCACCAATTTGGTAGGGAAAGGAAAGAGACCTTGGATATCCAAAGCAGTAATGAAGAAGAAGAACAAAGTAGGAGGCCTCACACTTCCCAATTTCAGAACCTACTATACAGCCACAGTAGTCAGAACAGCCTGGTACTGGTACAATGATAGACATGTAGACCAATGGAACAGAGTTAAGAACCCAGAAGTCAATCCATCCTCTTATGGACAGCCGATCTTTGACAAAGGATCAGAGTCCATTAAGTGGGGAATGTTCCTTCAACAAATGGTGCTGGCAAAACTAGATATCCATTTGCAAAACAATGAACCAGGATTCATACCGTATATAAAAACTAACTCAAGATGGATCAAAGACCTAAATATAAAACCTAAAACTATAAAGATCATGGAAAGAAAATAGGTGCAAACCTGGGGGCCCTAATTTATGTCATAAACAGACTATCAAACATACCTAAAAATGTACAAACTGCAGAAGATAAACTAGATGACTAGGCTTCCTAAAAATTAAACACTATGTGCATCAAAGGACTTCTCCAAAAGAGTAAAAAGAGAACCTATAGACTGGGGAAAAAAATTGGCAATGACATATCTGACAAGGGATTAATCTCTAAAATTTATAGAAAACTTCAACACCTCAACAAAAAAAAAGAGAAACAACCTAATTTAAAAAATGGGCAAAGGGCATGCACAGACACTTCACTAAAGAAGACATTCATGGGGCTAACAAATATAAAGAGATGCTTATGGTCAATAGCCATTAGATAGATGCAAATCAAAATAAAAATGAGATTTCATCTTATCACAGCAAAGAAACCAGAAAACAATGAATGTTAATGTTAACCAACATTGCTGGTTGGATTGTAAATCGGTAAAACCACCGTGGAAAACAGTATGGCACTCCCTTAAAAAATTAGAAATAGAGAAACCATATGATCCAGCAAACCCACTACTAGGTATGTACCCTACAGAAATAAGAGCTATGACACAAATAGACATATGCACATCCATGTTCATTGCAGCATTATTCACAATAGCAAAAAGATGGAAACAACCTAAGTGCCCATTCACAGATGGATGAATAAACAAACTATGGCACATACACTCAAAGGAGTACTATGCAATGTTAAAGAATAATGATGAATCCAAGAAACATTTCACAATATAGATAAACCTGGAGGGCATTATGCTAAATGAATAAATCAACCACGAAAGGATAAATATTGTATAAGACCACTACTATAAAAAGTCAAGAAAAGGTTTACACACAGAAAGAGATATCTGTTGATGGTTACCAGGGATGGGACGGGGAGGGAGAGAAATACACTAACTAGATAGTAGACATGTATTAACTTGGGTGAAGGGAAAGGCAATACACAATAAGAAGGATGTCAGGACAACATTACCAAGGCAAAGGAAGACACTGGGAGGTACAAAACAGTAAACGCAACAAGGGTAAATTCTATTGCATACACAATCCTGCAATAAAAGTAATAAATAATAATTTACAAGCGGATACATAGATATGTATACTGAACAGGTGAGGGATGGGTACGGGAGTACATCCATGAGCATATATAGATTTAAAAAACCCAATTAGTAGAGGATATTTCTACAGATGTATTTGCATGTGCCACAAGATACCCTTATATATAGTAGAGCACACAGGGGGCAAAGTTATGAAAACTCCTTAGCCATAACCAAACACCTTGAGGGACTGAGTCACTGGGCTTGAGGGATTAGGACCATAGTCTTGGGGGGAAATCTAGGTCAATCAGCATAACATAGTCCATAAATACCAATGCTCTACAGCCTACTTTGGTGAGTAGCAAATGGCGCCTTAAAAGCTTGCGAGTGGCGATATAAGATACAACTATTGGTCTCTTCCTGTCCAGAGCAAAGAAGAATGAAGAAAATCAAATACTTAAGGAAACAATTAGTCCAAAGGACTAATGTACCTTACAAACCACAGCCTCCACTAGCCTGAGACCAGAAGAACTAGATGGTGCCCGGCTACCACTACCAACCACTCTGATCAGAATCACAATAGAAGATCCTGGGCAGAGTGGGAGATAAATGTAGGACAAAATTCAAATTCATAAAAAAGACCAGACTTACTGATCTGATGGAGACTGGTGGAACCCTCAACACTATGGCACCTAGGCACCCTTCGAACCTGGAATTGAACCCACTCTCAGAATCATCTTTCAGCCAAACAATAGACAGCCCTATAAAGTGAACAATAACACCCCTAAGGAAACTGCTCCTCAAAACAACCATAAAGGCAGCATCTGACGAAAAACAAAGTTCAGAAGGCAGGAAGGGGCAGGACAGATGGGCATTCATAGGATTCATGGGTAAGAAAATGTAAATTTTTTTTTATGGTGCTTATTGAAAACAATTAAACAATAAACCAAGTCATGCTTTGACCAATGATGAAAATATATTGAACAGAGGACTATGGATAATCCAGTTCTGTGTACCAAAGGTCCATTAAACAAGCAAAGGAAAGGAAAGAGAAGAGAGGAAGGAGGAATGAAGGGAAGGAAAGGAGAAGACATTGCGTCTTTATTGCTTCTATGGTCTTGTCCCCAAATCAATGATCCCCATGGGCGATATGGCTACTCCTTACTCTTCGCAATTAATTTTCTTATATTTTCCATCTTATCTTTCGCCCCCAAACTATTAGTGACCTCTTGCTGCTCTCTACCTCCCTAGGGCTAGGCCACAGTTTCCTATATGGAAAAAAAAAAAAAAAAAAAAACACTACAACACAGCTCTTCTATGTCCCATTCTTTCAGGGCTTTCCTTTCTAAGGTTAACAAATCTGACACACTGATGGTGTAAATGTTCCAATAAGTGTCAACATACTACTCCTCCTGAAAACAAAGTCAGCCTTTAGACTGACTTTAACTCAGTGGCCCAACAACTCTACCCGTGGAAATTTTCCATGCTAGGGAAGGCATCTGGGGGAAGGATTTGAGGTCAGGAAGGATTTTCAGTGCCTTCCTTCAACTAGCTCTTTGTGTCAATAACATTTGTGAACCACTCACTATCTGCCAAACACTCTGCCAAGCCTTCATCTTTGACAGCAGTCCAAAACAGGCTCAAGTGTGGTTTCACTTTCTGGGGTCAAATTCTTTCTTTTCTTCCCCATCAGTCTAAATTTATGTAGTCTGTATCCAGAGCACTATTTGCAGGCTTCCAATGTGTCTTCCTCAAAGATGGGCTGACCCACTTTCCAGATGGAGCCAACCTCATCCTCTATCTGATCTGCAAATCATTAACAGAAGGCTGAGGAAATGAGAAGCGGTGCACCCACTGAGAGGGGAGCTAAGCTTTCAGCATGGGGCACACAGCAAGATCACAGAGACACAACATACTTCTCCAGAAAGCCAGTTTTGATCAATGACAAAACAGCCTGGTTCCAGATGAAATCATCCTGGATTTTTAAACACAAACACTAACACTGAAATTAGACAAGACTTACCACAAATTGAATCTGACATATTTAATGATATGTATTATGATAATACATTGATGCCTTTGAATTATGGTGCTGACAAAGAATATTGAATATACCATGTACTGCCATAAAAAAAATTTTTTTTTTTTAAGAACAACCAAATCTGTCTTGGAAGAAGTACAGCCAGAATGCTCCTTAGAAGCAAGGATGGCAATACTTCATTTCATGTACTTTGGATATGTTATCAGGAGGGATCAGTCCCTGGAGAAGGACATCAAGCTTGGTAAAGTAGAGGCTTACTGAAAAAAAGGAAGACCCTCAATGAGATGGATTGACACAGTGGCTGCAACAATGGACTCAAGCATAACAATAATTGTGAGGATGACCCAGGGCCGGGCAGTGTTTCATTCTGTTGTACATAGAGTTGCTATGAGTTAGAACTGACTTGATGGCACCAACACATTATGATAATTATGACACCTGATGACCAGGTATAAATAGGAAGCCATTCACATGTTTGACAATTAATAACTATTTCTGGGATTCCGTGAGAGAAAAGATAAAGTTTATGAGTCCCTCTCTTCTCTTCCAGTCCTCCTTCCCTAAAATCGTTGTGGGGACTAAAGAAGTCCTTGCAACTGTCAGGCCCGCCTCAGCTCACCAGGAGAGCCACATGCACATTAGAGCCAGAGTGCTATAGTAATAAACAATATGTAGGACTTATGGGTTTTTTATGGGTGGTGTTTGATTCCTAAACACATATCTCTTTGGGGACCCCACTCATTTGGACAGAATTTGCAGATACTAGTCCTGGCCCATATTCTTCATATCAAGACTGAGATGGCAGTGTCTCAGCATGGTAGGCCGGGGTACACGTCATATGGGTCTGAGCTGTGCAGATGTCTGTCTCATACCATGTACTGTCAACAGAGAAGCACCTCAGAGAGAATAGAGGAACCATACGAGCACACTTTCAAATGCAGGAGGAGGCAGCTGCCACCAGGCAGTCAATCTTGCATCCTTAGTTCTGCTCCTGTCCTACATGTACAAAGCCTTTTCTTAAGATCTGACCTTTAGGAACTGACATCCAAGCTTCCAATCACCCAGATTTTGAAACTCTAAACAATTTATTTTCTTTTTGTTTTTGTATCATCGCAAGGTAAGAATGTTTACAAAATCCGATGTAAATCAAGATAGCTTTCAAAAAGTGTTATAAGCTCAATTAATTTTAACTTTAATGTTTCATCCCAAGGAGCGTATCAGAAATTTAGCCACAGATGTTCTTGAAAGATCTGCCTCTCCCACACTAGATTGAGCCCAGATTTGGGGCCTCTCACAGTGACAAGGTATTGGGGTGTAGTCAGAGATCTGCCTACCCCACTCCCCACTGAGCTACCCACTGTCCCTGATTGTGTAGACCTTGACCTAGTGGCTCTCCAATGTATGCCATACCATGCATGGGGCACAGAAATCTCTGACAAAACTTAGCTCTGAGGTGCCTGTGATCTACGGTTGGCAGATTTAACAATAAAGCAAAACCCAAACCCACTGCTGAGGAGTCAATTCTGACTCATTGCAGCCCTCTAGGACAGAGTAGAACTATCCAATAGAACTTCCAAGGCTGTAATCTTTACAGAAACAGACTGTTACAACTTTCTTCCGTGGAGAAGCTGGTAGGTTTGAATCGCCAACCTTTGGGTTACCCGCCAAGTACTTTAACCACAGCACCACCAGGGCTCCTTGATTTAGCAATATATATATGCATATATGGAAACCCTGGTGGCGTAGTGGTTAAGTGCTACAGCTGCTAACCAAAAGGTTGACAGTTCCAATCCACCAGGCACTCCTTGGAAGCTCTATGGGGCAGTTCCACTCTGTCTTACAGGGTCGCTATGAGTTGGAATCAACTCAGTGGCGACGGGTTAGGTATACGTATATATGTGTGTGTGTATATATATATATATGTGTTTATGATATATTTGTGAACATACATGTATGTGTATAACATATATGTGAACATATATGTATGTGTGTAATATGTGTGTGAGCATATATGTATGTGTGTAATATACGTGTGAACATGTATGTGTGTGATATATATGTGAACATATATGTTTGTGTGTAATCGATATGTGAACATATATGTATGTGTGTAATAGATATGTGAACATACATTATGTGTGCATTGTATGTGAACATATATGTATGTGTGTGATATATGTGAACATATATGTATGTGTGTAATAGATATGTGAACATATGTGTATGTGTGTAAAATATATATGTGTGTGTATAGATGTGTGTGTGTAAGGTGCATTGGTGGAATGGTGGTTAAGCACTTGGCTGCTAATCAAAATGTTGGCGATTGGAACCAACCTGGGAGAAAGATGTGGCAATCTGTCTCCGTAAAGATTACAGCCTTGGAAAACCTATTGGGAAGTTCTACTCTATTCTACTCTGTTCAGAAGTGTTGCTGTGAGTCAGAATTGGCTCAATGGCAATGAGTTTTGGGTGTGTGTGTGTATGTGTGTGTGTGTGTGAGTGTAAGGATGGTGAGACTTCATCTCATGTACTTTGGACATGTTATCAGGAGAGGTCAGTCACTGGAGAAGGACATCAAGCTTGGTAAGGCAGAGGATCAGCAAAAGAGAGGAAGAACCTCAACAAAATGGACTGGCACAGTGGCTGCAAAGATGAGCTCAAGCATAGCAACGATTGTGACAATGGCACAAGACCAGACTGTGTTTCATTCTGTTGTACAAGGGTTGCTATGAGCCAGAACCAACTCGAGGGCACCTAACAACAACAACTGTATATGTATAGTTGTTGTTGTTAGGTGCCCTCGAGTATATTTGTATGCATATACATACATATGAGGTCGTTGCTAAACCTCATTCCTGCCCTCACAATAAAAAAAAAAAAGCAGGATATATAGGGGCTTCATATCAGAATTATTTGGCTAGGATTAACCATTTCCTTACTCTTTACAAATTGTTTTAACTTCAGGAAAATTCTGCAGATAAGGGTCACAAGCAAGTTCCAGGAGAACTGGTGCCAGACCACCAGACATGCCTAGATAGATCGGAAAACTCATGCCAAGGAACCAAAAGACTCAGGTCAAGGAATGAAAAGTCACCCGGACTTATGTCATCTGCGATAGCCATGCCCATTTCAGAAATGAAGGGTCTGACAGTCGCTTCCTGCCATTTCCTAGCCCTGCCCGACAATGAATAATCAGCAAGGAATCATGAATATGTATAACTTACTGATTCTGCTTACTGTAAAGATCCCATAAAAGCTGGCCCTCACCCAGTTTCAGGGAGCTGCCTCTGCAGCTGGAGACCCGGAATGCTCCTTTACTTGGCCAACTAAATAAACACTTTCACTTTGCCTTAACAGCTGTGTATGATTCTCTGTTTAGATAGGCTGCGCTGAGCATGACCTGGACCTGACCAGGTCCTATTCCTGTTTGAATGGTTTTATATATATATGTGTGTGTGTGTGTGTGTGTGTGTGCGTTTGTGTATATGTATATATGTGTATGTGTATATATATACATATACACACACACACATACATATACATATATATACTCGTATATAAATATATATATATATATAAAATGATTAAGCTCTTGGCTGCTAACTGAAAGGTTTGTGGTTTGAACCCATCCAGTGGTTCCACGGGAGAAAGACCTGATGATCTGCTCCTGTAGAGATTACAGCCTAGAAAACCCTATAGGGCAGTTCTATTCTGTCACATGGGATTGCTATGAGGCGCCTAACAACAACAATATATATGCGTGTGTTTGTGTGTGTGTGTATCTATATATGCACATATATATCTCAAACAATATAAAACCGTATGTTTGTCTATATGTGTGTATGTATACACACACATATAAATATACACACACATACATATGGGATGTTCAGATAAATTTGAACTTCAGATAAACAACAAATAATTCTTAGTGTATGCTCCATGCAATATTTGGGCCATGATTACACTAAAAATTATTCATTGTTTGTGTGGATTTCAAACTTAACTGGGCATCCTGGGTTTTATCTGGCAACCCTACTGTGTTTCCACTAGCCAGTATTCCTCTCGGGGACCTTGCTGCCTCCCTGGGTCACCACCAGTGAACAGGACCTGAGTCACCACTGTCAGGGACTTGGGCCTCTCCTGCTAGACCAGGGGAACTTTTTTTATGGGAAATTATTCTTTTTATGAGGAATTAGACTTCTTTTTTTCATGCTGGTAAAATATATATAACAAAAAAATTGCCATTTTAACCATTTTTAAGTGTATAAATTAGTCATATGATTACATTCATCATGTTGTGCAACCATTACCACTGTTTCCAAAAGTTTTTCATCACACTAAACAGAAACTCAGTCAGCAATAATGCCCCATTCCCCTGGCCCTGGTAATCACTAGTAAGCTTTTGTTTCTATGCATTTGTCTACTCTAGACATTTTATATAGATAGGATCATATATTTGTCCTTTTGTGTCTGACATTTCACTCAGCATGTTTTCAAGTTTCATCCATGTCAAAGCATGTATGTATATAATTTTGTTTATCCATTCATCTGTTGATGGACATTTTGGTTTTTTACACCTTTTAGCTATTGTGATTAATGCTGCAATGAACATTGGTGTACAGGTTTCTGTTTGCATTCCTGCTTTCAATTCTTCTGGGCGTATATGTAGGAGTGGAATTGCTGGATCATGTGGTAATTCTGTTGAGGAGCCAACAAACTGTATTCCACAGCAGCTACAGCATATTACATTCTCACCAGCAATTCTTGCCAAAACTTGTGAATTTTCTTTTATTCTTTTTATGACAGCTATCCTAGTAGGGGGTGAAGTGCAATCAGACTGTCTGAAACAAAGCCAAGAAGGTCTTGCAGGTGGTTCTGTTTCCCACCTGCCATATACCTGGCCTGAAACAGTGAATAAAACAGAAGACAGAAGAAGAAAATCAATGTCTCAGAATTTTTATCTACACAGTATTTCTTTTTTTTTTCCTTTAGTCTTTTCTCCCTCCTCCACCCCTCCCCTTCTCTCTCTCTCTGTTTTTGCTCCCTCCCTTCCTCCCTCTCCACCTCTCTGCTCTCTTTTTGAAATCTCAAAAGAAAATGCTGGAAAATTCGTTTTTATTTCGGTCAAGAGATTGGGCTGTTCTTACACTATGTGAGAGATTTTTAAAAATACCATGAATCTGTTAGAACCCCAGGAAGTCCAGGGTACCTTAGAGCAGAAATACAAAGGGACAGATGATGCTCACATCTCACAAAAACTTTCCCTTTTCTAAATTTACATTTTAAGCTGCTAGACTTTTTTCACTGAAGTGTGATTCCATGTAAACGAAAAGAGAAGTTACTAAAAAAAAAAAAAATGCATTATTGCCTGATGACTACATACACTTGTTTTAAAAAATACTTTTTATTTACTTGACGTATGTTTGTTAACTGAATTATTCCAACAAATCCAGGAATACATTCAAAGGAATAAATTATACAATGGCACAAAAATGTATGTAAGATGATCATTGTAGCATTGCCTATGAAAAAGAGAGTGGATCAATTTAAATGTCATTCAACAAATATTAGATTATTAATTGTGCTATAATCACCTAATATAGCTAGTAAACCTTCTATTTTATTCTCATTGTAACATTCCTAGCTAGTATAATAAAGAATGAAAAAAAAATTAAAAGGCCTAAGTATTGGAAAAGAAGATAAAACTGTCATTATTCAATGATAACATAATTGTGCATATGTAAAATCCATACAGATAAATTAATTGAATCAATAAATTAGCTTAACAAGGTTGCTGGATACAAGGACAATAAACAAAAATCAGTTATATTTTTATACCAATATAAATAGTTTAAAAATAAAATGCTAAAAAAAAAAATTATACTAAAAAAAAACCCCAGATTTGCAGAGACTACACAGAAAATTACAAAACATTGTTACATGAAATTACAGGAGACCAAAATAGAGAGAGCGATCATGCTTGTGTATTAGAAGACTCATGTTGTAAAAATGTCAATTCTCAAATCGAATCTATAAATTCAATACGAGACCTATCAAAAACCCAGCAGACATTTTGTATGTATGATAATTGGTAAGCTGATTTCAGATCTTAAATGGAAATGCAAAGGATCAAGAATAACCAACACAATCCTGAAGAACAAAATGTCCTTAAACTCCCAGATATCAAGATTTATGATAAAGCTACAATAATTAAGACAACTGTGGCATTAATTCAATGATTGAGAAAGGGACTAGTGGAACAGAGTTCAAAACCAGACCCACACGTATGGTTATTTGATCCATGACACAGGTGACAGTGCAGAACAGTGGGGATAGGACCAAACCCATTGCTGTGGAGTCGATTCCAATTCATAGTGATCCTATAGGACAGGGTAAAACTACACCATAGCGTTTCCGAGGCTATAATCTTTACAGAAGGAAGCTGCCACATCTTTTTCCCACAGAGTGGCTGGTGGGTTGGAACTACCAGCCTTTCGGTTAGCAGCCAACCACTTAACCACTGTGTCACAAGGGATCCTTGGGAATAAGACAATCTTTTCTACACATGGTGTTGAATCAACTGGCGTACTCAGATATGCCTTCAGAGCTGAGGTATTCATTCCCACAGTTGCTGGAAAGGTTGGCTACTGATAGCTCACAGCTGCATCCCTCTCCTCTCTGGGCATTTCTCTCACCCAAAGAAAGCTGCTTAATCCAAGATTATACCCTCTCCCGAAGGACAGCCCACATCCAATGACAGGTCAATGCAAGGATTTAAAGTCTTGGCCCCTTGCCTTGACTGGGGACATCTCTGAAGGGCCATTCCTGCTCAAGAACTCGCATTGGGAACCGCTTAGGTCACTGTTGCAACTGTAAGACAAGGAGCAAAGGCCCTGAGATCAGAGGGTGCCTGTTTGAGAAATAGGGAAGAGGCTGCTGTGGTTAGAGGAGAAGCAAGTAAAAGAAAAATAGGCTATACTATCAGGGAGGTAATAGGGGGTTGAGTGTGGAACCTAGAGACTTAGTAAGACAAGGAACAGAGGGGCCCTCAAATCTGCAAACAAACTAACAAGAAATGGGCCAGGGTGCAGAAACAAAGCCATTCCCCAGAACATTGGGGCAGGGTATCTAAACATAGTCTCCAAATTTCTTTAAAGTTGTCTTTCAGAAGCAGTTGGAGAAGACCAGGCCCGGGGACATGCGCAGAACATCCACCTGTGACCACTGTGTGACCTTCCACCAGGGGCAGTGAGGGGCTACAGTCCCAGCCGGGGAATCAAACCCAGGGAGCAGGAGACCGCGCAGGCGTGACACCCCATAATAAGTCCTGCTATGAATCCCAGAGGCCACCAGGACAGGAGCCATCTTAGAAAGCTGCTGCATGCACACCTTAGTTAACATATCCCCACCTGTGCCTATGAATAAACATGAATCTTTTCCCACTCAAGAACTTTTAAAAACTCAGGCCTGTCTTTTGTTCTGTGAGATGAGGGCATGAGTTGCTCTACGCCCTCCTTGTCTCTGCTTGCAAGCCTCTTCAATAAAGCTTTGCTCTTGTAGAAAACTACATGTGTTACCTGCTCATTCTTGACCAGTGAGAGGCAAGAACCTTATTCCGGTAACAACTGTATCACAGTTCGACTTCTCCCTCTACTTCATTCGGCTTTCCTTACTCCCTTTCAGGTTGTCCCTGAGAGTTTACCCCAGTAAAACTGCTGCACACAAACCTCAGCATCTCAGATTCTATTTCCCAGGGAATCCAGCCTGAAACACATATTAAAAAAAATTATCCTTGACTCTCAAGTCTTACATATAATAAATTCCAAGCGAGAATACATCTTAAAGTGAATGGTAAAACAGTAAAGCTTCTGAAAGATAAAAGAATCTTCACTACTTTGGGGTATAGAGAAACTTCTTAAACAAGACACAAAGCACTAACCATAAAGGAAACGATTGACAAATTGAACTGCATTAAAATTAAGAACTTCTGTTTATCAAAAAAAAAAAAAGAAGAAGGAAGAAACCAAACCCACTGCCATCGAGTTGATTTCAAGTCATAGTGACCCTGCAGGACAGAGTAGAACTGCCCCATAGGGAGCAACTTTAGAATTTTGAACTACTGACATTTTGGTTAGCAGCTGAGCCCTTAACCACTGCACCAGGACACCGTTAAGAGTGAAAAAGAAGAAAGCCATAGAGTAGGGTAAGATATACACAATATCTATAATCTAGAAAGGGCTTGTATCCAAAATATATAATGATAAAAATCAGTAAGAAGGTAGAAAATCCAATAGAAAAATGGGTAAGAGGGTTTGAACAGGCACTTCCCCACCCCCACACCCCAAAAAAGAATATCAAATGGCCAGCAAACACGAAAACTCATTACTACTCAGGGAAATGCAACTTACAACCACAGTTAGATACTCCCTATAAATCCTGTAGAATGACAATACCACGTGCTGGTGAGGATGCAGGGCAACTGGAACTCTCCCACATGGCTTGTGGGCATTGTCTACTAACACTGAACCTGTGCCTACATGTGACTCCTAGGAGTATCCCCGGCAGAAGTGAGTGCACGTGTATATCAGAAGACTTGCACAAAAATGTTTGTAGCAGTGTGATTCATAATAACCAAAAATTGGAATAGCCCAAATGCCTGTTAATTTTTAGAGAAAATGAAGAGACATAGGACAGGGAAAATAGAGTCATAATATATAAATAGTAAGCAAGAAATAAGGAACCCTGGTGGCACAATGGTTAAAGTGCTCAGCTGCTAACCAAAAGGTCAGTGGTTTGAACCCACCAGGTGCTCTGTGGTAGAAGGATGTGGCAGTCTGCTTCTGTAAAGATTTACAGTTATGGAGACTCTATCCTATAGAGTCACTGTGAGTTGGAATCGACTTGATGGCAATAGGCTTTTTTGTTGTTGTTAATCAGGAAATGCTTGAAAAGCAGTCAGATTATGCTGAGGACCTGGAAACTGGGACAGCCTTTAATAAGAGAATGCTAATGGGAAATAAATCTAAAATTTTAAATGTGTTGCCTCTAACTATTAGGAAATAACTAGTACTTGCTTTATATGTAGAACTTCATTTAATTCATTCCTTCTAAATAGAGTATTGGATAGCTTATGAAAAGAAATAAACAGAAAGCTAGTAACGTGGCATATCCCTCTATCGAAGAGCTCCCGGCTGAATCTCTGCTCCTATGGGTTCAAGGCTGTGGCGCTGTGCCCTGGGCACACTACCACGGGCCTGGTGGCAGGCAGCTTTCCTATGTGCAGGCTTAACACCTGCAAAAAGTGAATTCCCCCAGCTGGATGAGGCTGGCATAAATATTCCTGACTTTGTTGCAGTCCTCTAGTCTCTCTGAAGTCTGTGGTCTTAAACACACCTGCTCCTTCCAGTCTTTCAAACTCTACCACTTCTTCCGTGTCTTTACAGGGGCCAAACTGCAGAAGATCTACATTTTTTTGTAAGAGCTGTGTATCTTTGCCAGGTTCTGGTCCCCTACCATACTTTAGTTTCTGCTCCGACATCTAGTTCTCTGCTGAGTAGGCTTGTCTCATCCTGAGTGTCCCCTGACACTGTTCAGTTTCTTCAGGGTCCTTTTCTTCTTTTTGCTCTCTCTTATTTTTTTTTTTTTACTTTTACTTTTTTTTATTCAACAGAAATTCTCTATAAAACTAAATCCTTCTCTTAATGTCAAACCGCCTCAGATTTCAAACTTTATTTTTATCAGAACCACATCCCCCAAGGTTAGTCTTGCTCTGCTCTGCTACTGAACAAGACTGGTATCCTAAGGTTACAGCTTCTTCCCTCTGGCTGTTCCAAGAAATCCTTTCTGCCCTAAGGTTTATTCACCACCGAATCACCCTTTACCTCAGAACCATGGATGGCTGGGGCCCACTCACAGAGTGTCTAACTCAGTAGGCGAGGGGTGGGTCCTGTGAATTTGCATTTCCAACAAGTCCCCAGGTAATGCTGAAGCTGAAAATCCAGGGACCACATTTTGAAAACCACTGCTGTAGCTCTAGCTCCTGAATTGCTCCTTCCTGTGCCTCTTCTTGCATGGACTGCTTTAGACCCTAAATCTTTTACAGCGGTTACTTCTGATGGTCTAGGATGACATTCGGGGGGGGGGGGGAATCAGAGCCATCATATGGCCTTCAGCTATAGAGATAGACCAAGGATAAAGGGAATTTGATTAAATACCACAAGCATTTATTTTTGAGTGATTAAACACACTCATCTGCTAACCTAAGGTTGGAGGTTCAAGTCCATCCAGAGGCACCTTGGAAGAAAGTCCTGGCAATCTACTTCTGAAAAATCAGCCGTTGAAAACCCTATGGAGCACAGTTCTGCACTAACACTCATGGGGTCACCTTGAGTCAGAATTGATTCAATAGCAACCAGTTTTTGGTTTTTTATTGTGTTTTAAAACACAATAGTGGAAAGGGATTAGAAAAATGAGTTTCTGCCCTCAAGAAACTTAACATCTAATAAGGGGAAAGACCTGCACAGAACTGACTATATTTTAATTTTATATACTTTTAATTAATATAAATTTGAACTGTATTATACACCACAAGTGAGAATTACAGGAACCTTAGGCAGAGTAAAGAGGCTCTGTCAATAACCAGATATTTAAGGCTCCTTCTGGACCTAAAAGTCTCATACTATAGGTCTTGTACATCAAACCACCTCTTGTTATAGAAAGAAAAATTGAAACTCGGAAAAGTTATGTGACTTTTCCCGTTTAACACAGCTGGATTAGTTACAGACCCTTAATCAGGGCTTCAATACTTTTATGGCAGCAGCCATACAATTAGGAGGGTTTAGCAGGCAGCTGAAGATATGTCACTAGAGTTTAGAGAATTTGTCAAGAACCGAGGAAACCCTGGTGGCGTAGAGGTTAAGAGCTATGGCTGCTAACCAAAAGGTCAGCAGTTCAATCCACCACGCACTGCTATGGAGCAGTTCTACTCTGTCCTATATAATCGCTATGAGTCAGAATTGATTCAATGGCAACGGGTTTTGTTTTTTTTCATTTTGTCAAGGACCGAGGTAAACACTTCGGAGTCATCCCATGGATGTGAAGGTTGCAGCCATGAGTGTGGATAATGAGAGTGAAGCTGCTTCTGCTTGGTTGTTCCTAAAACATCTCTTCCAAGGCATTGCTTCGTATTTCCCGAGCCCTTTATTAAATCCCTCCCATGGCCCTGTTCTCTGAACCTAGTTGTTCAGATAAACTAATAGCTAAAAAAAATGGCTAGATGTACCACCTTCCCAGAGAGCATTTATGAATTTTAAAAAGAACTTAAGAGCCCTGACCAAAGGAATGACTAATGAAAGAATTTTAGGAAAACTGTGTAGGTGTCAGCAGTGTCATTAAAGTGATGCATCAGAGGCCAGGGATGGCACAAGGGACCAGAGATGACGTGAGCCATTGCTCACGCCCCTGACCGACAGGAGCAGAATGAAGGAGGAAGAGATCTGTAAGGGCAAAGGAGGTGAGAGGGAAACACATAAGTAATGGATGACCCTGGAGACTAAAATAAATGAGAAAACTAAAGAAAGGAATGACTCAAGAAAATTACAGCCGGGGATTCTCTGGGCATGTATTTGTGGAAAAAGAACATGACAAAAATACTATCAGGAGAAGGACAGAATTGTGAGCTATCACAAAGAGCCAGCAGTACCCCAGCCAAGCTAAAACAAGCAGGCACAGGGTAGAATGCATACGATGATGAGGGCTCCGGCTCTATGGGGTCCCCACACTCTCCTGTCCCTGTTCAGGACTAAGGGATGTTCTGGAATCAGGTTTCCAGCTTTTGGAGCAATGCTGGACAAGATAAATAGATAGGAAGAAACTTTCTAAAATGGAAAAATGAAGAGCTGACTTTAGCCGAGAGAGTATTAAAAGGGTTTCAGAAAGGGGATAAGAAGACAGACTGTTGTTGTTAGGTGCCGTGAGCCAGTTCCAACTCATAGTGACCCCATGCACAACAGAACAAAACACTGCTAGGTCCTTTGCCATCCTCACAATCATTGCTACATTTGAACCCATTGTTGCAGCCACCGCGTCAATCCATACTGTTGACGGTTGTCCTCATTTTTTTTTTTTTTTCTTTTTACTTTACCAAGCATGATGTCTTTCTCCAGGGACTGATCCATCCTGATAACATGTCCAAAGTAAGTGAGATGAAGTCTCACCACCTTGCTTCTAAGTAGCATTCTAGCTGTACTTCTTCTAAGACAGATTTGTTCGCTCTTCTAGCAGTATATGGTATATTCAGTATTCTTTGCCCACACCATAATTCGAAGGCAAGAATTCTTCTTTGGTCTTCCTTATTCATTGCCCAGCTTTTGCATGCATATTAGGTGATTAAAGAAGACAGGCTAGATCCATTAGTATAGGGAAGATTTTGCAGGCTAAGGTAAGACAAGACCACAAAGACATCTGAGTTTAGGCTTAGGAGAAACTTAGAAGGGGCAATAGACTGTGTACAGAAAGGTATTACATGGCAATGGGATCCCTCCCAGCAAAGGCGCAGGAGAAATATACAGAAGGGGCAGATGGGGATGTAAAATCAGCAAGCTTAGTCTTCCTCCCTTCTTCCTTTCCTTTCTTCTTTTACATTCTTCCATTCCTCCCTTCCTTTCTTGTCATCCTAACTTGGATGTGGATTTTTGACTGGTGTGCCTTAGTCTGCAAACTGACTCGAACACACCAAAACAACCTCTAAAAAACCAGATGTCTTCAAGTCAATTCCGACTCATGGCAACCCCGTGTGTGCCAATGTAGAACTGTGCTCCATAGGGTTTTTAATGGTTGATTTTCAGAAGTGGATTGCTATACCTTTCATGCCTCTCTTCTGCGGTGCTCTGGGTGACTCGAACTGCCAACTTTTAGCAGTCAAGCACTTTAACCATTTGTACTATCCAGGGACAGAGACCTCCAGCAAAGCTGAAATCTCTCTCAGGGGAAGGGGGGCTGATAATGGAGGGAATTGCTAAAAGTGGAAGCCCAGGGAAAAATATGACCTCGTCGCCCTTTTAAGAGAAATGTTTGGCTTTTATTTCTTTTTGTGAATCGTACAGTCTGGCCATTTGCATCAGGCAAATCTGCTGCAAAAGACCTCTTTAAAGTGCTGAAAACCAAAGACGTCACCCTGAAGACTAAGGTGTGCAAGACCCAAGCTATGGTGTTTTCAGTCACCTCATGTGCATATGAAAGCTGGATGATGAATAAGGAAGACGGAAGAAGAACTGACACCTTCGAATTGTGGTGTTGGTGAAGAATGTTGAATATACCATGGACTGCCAAAAGAATGAACAAATCTGTCTTGGAAGAAGTACAACCAGCATGCTCCTTAGAAGCAAGGATGGCAAGACTACGTCTCACATACTTTGGACACGTTGTCAGGAGGGATCAGTCCCTGGAGAAGGAAAACATGCTTGGTAAAGTAGAGGGTCAGTGAAAAAGAGGAAGAGTCTCAATGAGATGGATTGACACAGCACCTGCAACAATGGGCTCAAGAATAATGATTGTGAGGATGGCACAGGACCAGGCAATGTTTCATTCTGTTGTGCATAGGGTCATTATGGGTCGGAGTCGACTTGATTGCACCTAACAACAACAACAACATAGTCTGACGAAAGCCTGGGTCATCATTTGCATGGAAGGTCCTGGGAGGCTGGACTTTTTTCAGTCTGGAAAGAAATCCTCAAAACACTCAAGTGTGAATTCACACATGGCTGGTGACCCTATGGAAGAAAAACTCAATCTCATTTGTAATCAAGAGAGCAAAATAAACAAGAATAAATGCCATTTTTGGCTTTTGTATTATTAAAGACTTAAAAATAAAAACAGAAAATACCAATGCTTGTGCGGAAGTGATAAAATAATCATATGCTATTTGTAGGATTAGAAATTGGTATAACCTTTGGGGGATGATTTGAAACCCTGGTGGTGTAGTGGTTAAGTGCTACGGCTGCTAACCAAAAAGCCGACAGTTCGAATCCACCAAGCGCTCCTTGGAAACTCTATGGGGCAGTTCTACAATGTTTTATAGGGTCGCCATGAGTTGGAATCCACTCGATGGCAATGGGTTTGGTTTGGTTTTGGTTTGGGGGACAACCGAACAATATATATTAAAAGCTCACAAAAGTTTATATAAAGAAAGCAATAACAAACATGCAAAACAGTTTTATACAAAGATACTTATTGTAGTGTTATTTATAATAGTGAAAGCTTAGAAAAAATTAAATATGTAACATTAAGGATTCACTAAATACATTATGGGGGTATATGGTAGAATACTATTAAAAATCATAAGAAATATGAACGTAAAAATAAATGTTCATATTATACTTAAAATGCAAGAGCATTTAATAGAACAAATACTATTACGTATGATCTTAATTTTTTTTATATATATACATGCATAGTTAAAAGAATGTGTGTGTGTATTTACATAACTTTATAATCAGGGAAAAACAGCAAAAAATATTCTAAATATTTTAAAAGAGTATGTTCACTATGGCCAAGGTTATCAGTACAGGTCCTGATATGCCAAGGTCCTCTTGAGCCAGGACTTTGCAAATGTTGTTCCCTCTGCCTGTACTGCTCGCCCCTCCCACCTCACCATCCTTACCTTGGCCAAGCTCTAATCATGCTTTAGAAGAAACCAAAAGCCAAACCCAAACCCATTGCCATCAAGTCAATTCCAACTCATAGCAACCTTATAGGACAAGGTAGAACTACCGCATAGGTTTTCCAGGGAGTGACTGATAGATTCAAACCGCTGACCTTTTGGTTAACAGCCAATCTCTTAACCACTGTTCTTACAGGCCTTCTGGTTTAGAAGGCAGCTGAAAAATATCTTCTTCATGGAAGCCTTCCCTGATACCTGGTCCTGGTCTGGTTCCTCTGTTGTGTGCTCTCTTGGACCAGTGTTTGTGCTACAAACGCCTCAGTTTGTAGCAACTCACATGTTATATTAGTACACTTATGTTGTAAATATCACTTCCACTGGAGCCCTGGTGGTGCAGTGGTTAAGCACTTGCCTGCTAACTGAAAGGTCAGAGGTTCGAACCTACCAGCTGCTCCACAGGAAAAAGATGTGGCAATCTGTTTCTGCAAAGATTTCCAGCCGTAGGAACTCTATGGGAAGTTCTGCTCTGTTGTATAGGATCGCTATTAGTTGAAACTGATTCGACAGCAATGGATTTGGTTTGGTTTGGTCACTCCTACTTGAAGGTCAGCTCTACCAGAGGCCAGACCATATTTCTTTTTGTTCACTATCATATCTTCATATTTTCTATAAAACAAATATTTGTTGAGTGAATGAATGTTTGGATATTTTTATTTGAATGAATATTGTCAAATGAACATCAAGGATCATTCTAACATGATCTCTGGAAATCTTCTTGATCAAATAATGTTTAAAATTGGTAAAAGTCAATACGGATTCTTCTGGTTCTCCACCAATCCTGGTGAGTCCACTGCAGCTCGGTCAGGATGTAGTCACTGCAAGGGCCAGCCAGAGCTCTATGCACATTTGGAAGGGATTCACACTAAACAAAGACATCACCATGCAGGTTCCCTGATCACCAGCTGATCAAGGGATCACCAGCTGGCCAACCATTGTTCAGTCTTCTACAGAAAATGCTCCTCTTGTTGTTCCCAAGGGTCTTAAATGGGGAGTCCTCCCTGTATCCTTGTAATTTAGATTTTCAGCCTAATAGAAAGGAGAGAAGGCTCTTCCTCTCACTCAGCAATGGCAGTTGTCTGCCAAGATAAGCCCACATCAGAGATGATTGTTACCTAATAAAGCAGCTTTCCCAACTTAATATTAATCATTTGATGAACTGCTAGAGAACTATGGCCTCCTGCATGCCAGTGGGAGTCCATTTATACATTTTCTTTTTCAGCCAAGTAATCATCAATAATCACCAAAAGACCGTTTCCAAGGAATATTGCTTGTAGGCAGATAATCCCACCTAGCCGTTCTCTGGATGACCCTCCCACTTCCACCACCACTTCACCCCAACATCACATGTCCCTCCCTCATTCCAGAAAGGCCTATTTATCAGAACCTCCGTAAGGATTAGTCCTTGGGTGGTGCGAACAGTTAACACAGTCTGCTGCTAACAGAAAGAGTGGAGGATCAAGTCCACCTAGAGGTGGTTTGGAACAAAACCCTAAATATCTATTTCCAAAAACTTAGCCACTGAAAACTCCACGGAGCACAGCTCCACTCTAGCATACATGGGGTCTCCATGAGTCAGAATCAACTCAATGGCAACTGTTTTTTGTTTTTGTTTTTTTTCCATGAGGGTCACCACACCTCAGTCTTTGGAGTAAAACAACAGATACAGCAGCACTCATCAACTGGTAGACAGAAAAGGAAGTTTATCTTATCCAAACATAGCACACTTTAGACTTTAAATAGATCTAATCCATAGTATTTAAAATAAGCACCAATAAAAATGAGCAGCCTTTGAAATCCACAACATTCCTAACTGATAGACTGATTAACTGCATTAAAGATAGACTCAGAATACTTTTCCACAGTTCCAAGGCTATGCAGAAGGCTCTTTCAAAAACAACAACAAAAAGTGATAACTCTTGTTTAAGTGCCGCCATTACCTAATTCCCCACTCATTCAACAATTCATTCTTGTACTCAGTCATTCATTGATCAAGATTGTATTGGGAACCCACTGTACACCAGTTGGTGTTTAGACACAGGGCACATAGCAGCAATCTAGGGGATATATTCTCTCACTCATGGAAAGGGAGATGGACGAGAAATCAGCGAACAAATAAACATGGGACTTACAGGTTTTCTAAATAAAAGAAATTTTTTAAAAATTGCCATCCAGTGAATTCTAGCTCATGGCGACCCCATGGGTTACAGAGTAGAACTGCTCCATATGGTTTTCTTGGCTGTAATCTTTACAGAAGCAAGTCTCCAGGACTTTCTCCCACAGCACCCCCGAGTGAGTTTGAACCACCAACCTTCAGGTCTGTAGTCAAGTGCAAACCATTTGCACCACTCGGTTATACAGGGAATGAAATAAAAAGAATAACCTGAAAAGAGGGAAAAGGGAAACAGGAAGGAGAGCAGGAAAAGACAAAGTAGCCAGACAAGGCACCTGTAATGGACAAGGACATGATGCTTGAGTTGAAACTTCAAGGATGAGACTGAACTAGCCATGCAAAGAGTGATCTAGACAGAG
Organism: Loxodonta africana; assembly: GCF_030014295.1. Classification (NCBI taxonomy): domain Eukaryota; kingdom Metazoa; phylum Chordata; class Mammalia; order Proboscidea; family Elephantidae; genus Loxodonta; species Loxodonta africana. The sequence continues at coordinate 166,877,015 of NC_087345.1, read as the reverse complement.
GGAACAAGTGCAAGGCCCTAGATACGGAAAAGAACTTCGTGTGTTCAAAACATAGAAAGAAGGCCATTGTGGATGCAGTGTAGTGGGGTGTGGAAGTTGGATTGGCTAAATTAAGGTAGAAAGGTATGCTGGATCTAGTTTAGGTTTTATTGTAAACATTATTGGAAGGTTTTCAAGAGTTTTAAGCTGGGAATTCTAATGATCTGACTTATATTTGTTTTATGAAGGATGGATTTTTTGAAGGGTGGAGAAGCAAGATGGATGAAGAACAAGGTAGCCCATGTGGGAGACGAAGGGTTAGTGACAGTGGAGATGGAATGACAGTGGAGATGGATGGAATGGAATGAAAGACAGATTTGAGATTTTGAATGTTGAACCACAAAACTAGGTGATAAACTAGATGTAGGAAGTAAGAAAAAGGATGACTCAGGGATGACACACAGGTTCTTGGTTTGAGCAACTGAGTGGTGCCATTAATAAGATAAAGAAAACTAGATGCTGTTGACTTCCTCTTGGCAAGAGTTTGATTTTGTATTTGAAATCGCTCTTCCATAGTATGGTCTTGATTAGGACTACCCTTCCATAGTACGGTCTTGATAGGAGAGGGGACAATGTAGAGGAGGCAGGTCTAATACACTCTATAGGTAGGTCCAATACGCTGTACAGGAAGAGTATCAAGTAGCATGTGTTTGCTTTCAAGAAAAAGAAAACCGAACTTAAACTGCACCATGAAATAAACTATATTTCAAATGTAATTGAAAAGTCCAGAGATACAGTGAAATTCAGATGCTGTTTGATCAGGACTCAGCACAGTTTCTACAATTGTCTCAGCTTTGTCTTCCTCAGGCTATACTCTTTTATGACAGGATGAATGCATCAGTCCCAGACCTCCTATGTATTGCCACATCACACCATTGAAGAGGAGAGGGAGCTTTTATTTCTCCAACTTCCAAAGGTCTTTCATTCTAATTGACCCAACTTGTTTCTCACACCCACCTAGAACTAACCACTGAGACTAGGGGAATGTCACGGGCCAGCTGTCATAGGTTAAGTAGCAGGAAGATAATCTCTAAACCAATCACCTTGGTAACAGGGGTTGGATGGTACTGATTGGTTTAAGTAAATCAGGACCCTTCTCGAGCTGGGGGTGGAAGTGGTCAGAAGTCAGTCCCATCCAGGAACACTGTGTTAGGAAACAGGAAGGGTGAAATTTTGCTGGAGAGGAAAACAACAAGGTATACCACAGGTAGACCCTTCTAAGCTAGAATTCAGACTATTCACTAAAGGAAGGCAATAATATGGTGAGTGATATCTGGGAAAAACGAACCAGTGCCTGTAAAGCATTTTGTAAGAATGACCCACTAAACAGTAAGAGTGTAATGATTGGAAATGCTTTGTACGTGTACTAACTGCATATTGCCAGAGCTCAGGATTATTTTACTGCTGTTGCTCTGGCTGCAGTCCTCCCTGCCAAGATTGTTATTATGGCATCAGCTGAGCTATCAGGCTTCTAGTGGGTTCTTTAGTTCCTCATTCATCTCTGTGGCATTTATTACCTATTTCATAACATAGCCCCCTCAACATCAAAAGAAAAAAATAATTTTATCTCCTTGCAGCCCCATCTCAACACAAATCTAAACACCATTCCAGGAAAGGGGCAGGGCCCTCCACTGGTTCAGTGTCTCCCATTGCTGTCTTCTCTGAAGGGAGCAACCCAGTCACCACCTGCCAATCACCACTTGTCTGTCATCATGGAGTTGTTGGGGAGGCTGTGGTAGTAAGAATACTGATTTGAGGATCAATGGAACTTGTCCATACTGCAGTATCTACTATGTGACTCCAGTCCTTTCATCTCTCTGAGTATCATTTACTTCTCTGTATAACAAGCTAATATTGCCCCTACAAAGTTTTTGTTTTGTTCTGTTTTGGTTTGGGGGTTTATTTTTTATAATTTATTTTATTTTTGTCATTATTGACAATATACACAGCAGAACGTGCACCAATTCAACAATTTCTACATGTATAATTCGGTGACATTGATTACATTCTTCAAGTTGTGCAACCATTCCCATGCTCTTTTTCTGAGTTGTTCCTCCCCCATCAATACAAACCTACTGCCTCCAAGCTTCCCTTATAATCTTTTGAGTTGCTCTTGTCGGTTTGATCCCACATAGACAGACCCTAAAAGTGCACAATGCTCAATGCAGACACTCTTCACTAGTCTAGCTAAACTATTGATTGGTTCCAAGAAGGCTTCAGGGGACATTCTTGGTGCCCTATATAGTTTTAAAATTCTGGGTTTCTATGATCGTAAGGGAAGCTCCTTGGTAAGAAAATCTCAATCCTAGTTCAAAATTAAAAAGATCTTCTGTGTTAGTTTGGGAGCCCCAAGAAACAGACTCTGAGATGGAGTTTTGTGTGAGGAAGTTGTGGGAAGTGCTCTTGAGATCAACACCTATGAGGGGGGAAAGAAGTAGGATTGGGCAGAGAGGGGTTAAACTGCAATGCAGTCTTATTGAAGGCCTCGGCCATCGCAGAGGGAGCAATAGAGCTAGGATGGCCCTTCAGAGCCCCAGTTGAGGTAAGGCGCTGGGTTTTTATACCCACTCCCCACCATCAGTCAGTCATTCAATGCAGCTCCCCTCAGACAGAGGGCCTGATTTAGGCAAGACAGCTCTCTGCATCCGTCAGTAATTGCCTGGGAAGGTCTTAGTAGCAAACTGTCAGCAGCCAGCACTCCAGAACTTGGGGCCTGAAGGCCTCAGTCCTGAAGGGCACCTGGGAATCCACTCCCTCTCCTCCTCTCCTTCCTCCCATATCCTCTACACATAAGGACCAGGACAACCAGGGGTCATGTCTCTTGCCTTTCCAGTCTCTGTCCTCATGCGATGACCCAAGGCACCCAACTTTTCTTCTAGTGACTTCCTGAAGGGAAAACTAACCCTGGAGTTCTCATCATCTAGCATCCATCTGATGGTGTGACTGAGTATAACTCAATTATACAAACAGCCCTCAGAGAAGAGTCAGGCTCCTTGGCATTACAGAGGATGTTACTTTGACCTTTGTGAGCTAATGCGTTACTTTTTAAAGGGCATTTCAATTTATCCCCCCCCCAAAAAAATTGATGTATTTAATGTTGCCTTTGAGAACAGTTCTACCTTTATATATCCTTATGACAGTTGATAACACCTTGCGTGATATTATTAACATTCCCTTAATTTATTCCTGAGGGAACTAGAGGTCAGCTGCCCTTTTCCTGGGGTGGGGGAGGTGAGGATGCAGGGGCAGGGGTGTGGAGAGGGCCTTTGTCTGAGGAATTATCTCCTTCCCATTGCTGAGAATGAGAAAACACTTTCTTTATAAACTGAGATAACCTAGCTCCTTTTAACATTTATTTTTCTCTTACCTGCTGTTTTCCTCTGATTTAAAACTGTTTTAGGGAATGCTTTCCTTATGTTTCCATCTTTTGGTTTTAAGCAAAAGGCACATCTTAAAAATATCTAATCAATAAGGAAGATACAATTCCATTATGCATCACTTCCTTTAATAGGAACTATTTTAAACCTGGGCTTCCTGGAACTAAGATATCTAGTGATTTTTGAGAAATAATTAGACCTTTTGAATAAAGTATATTTAAAAATCCACAAATGTCTCTTTGGATGTAAATTTATACAAAGCCATCATAAGAACTTGCTTAAAGTCATCCCACTTGAAATGGCATCCTCATTTGGCTAGAGCCATCCTATTGTGGTTGGGCTAGTTCAGGAAGACGTAGAGACAGAACCCCAAAAATAATTGTTGTTAGAATCAGTTTAGGAGAATTCAGTCTTACAAATGTCATTCAATGTGTTATAAGACATTTTCCTGGTTGAAGAAATCTCACTAGTGTTAAACAACTGTAAAATTTTTATTGATAGTCCATTTTATGTCCAACACTGCTGGTCAGAGTGAGGTATATCACTCTGAGGTATATCATGAAAAAAATTTTTCATGCCATCAAGAAATTCACAGTCTGAGTGAAGAAAATCAAAGACACAAGGGAGAGATTAGTCCAAAGGACTAACGGACCACAACTATCACAGCCTCCACCAGACTGAATCCAGCACAAGATGGTGCTCCACTACCACCACCGACTGCTCTGACAGGGATCACAATAGAGAGTCCCAAATGGAGCTGGAGAAAAGTATAGAACAAAGTCCTAACTCACAAAAAAAGACTAGACTTACTGGCCTGACAGAAACTGGAGAAATCCTGAGAATATGGCCCCCAGATACTGTTTTAGTTCAGTAATGAAGTCACTCCTGAGGTTCACCGTTCAGCCAAAGATTAGACAGGCCCATAAAACAAAATGAGACTCAATGGACACACCAGCCCAGGGGCAAGGACTAGAAGGCAGGAGGGGACAGGAAAGCTGGTAATAGGAAACCCAAAGTCGAGAAGGGGAGAGTGTTGACATGTCACGGGTTAATAACCAATATCACAAACCAATATGTGTACTAATTGTTTAATGAGAAGCTGGTTTGTTCTATAAACCTTCATTTAACGTACAATAATTTTTAAAAAATTACAATCTGATTGGGGAGAACAGACTAGTACATGAAATAACTAAAGCACAATTAAATCTAAAATACTATACGTCTAGTGGTAGTTCAAGGAAGGGAGGGCTCAGTCACCGCAGACTGATGTACATATGAAAGCTTTCACAAAGGGGTTAGAAGTGAGGCCTTTGAAAGTCCCAGCTGAACTGCAAAAAATATCTTCTGGGAGGGGCGGTGTTTTAAGTGTTCATTACTTTTTAATGCCTTATCTATAAATTATTGATTAGACTGCTGAACGCTGAGTTGTACTTGACAGGAATAACTGATAGGAGGTCAGGTGAGCTTGGAGGGAGGGAGGTACTCAGGGGGTGACTAGGGGCTGGTGGCACCACTTGAGGGAGGGCAGGCCTGGATGAGAGTCCCAAGGGTGTCTGGAAAAGGGGACTGGCCCTCAGTGAATGAGTCCAGAAAGATTCAAAGAAAGGAAGCAGAGACAAAAAAGAGTGGAAGTTTCCCCAAAATGATCTGTGCCTGCTCCAAAGTTCAGGACCAAATTTGCTGACCCAATATTGGGTATAAAGGGGGCTTGGGAAATATTATGGCTTCTCTGATCATTTCAAATAACCCCTGGTCCTGGGGCACAGTGACTATCTGCAGGGGGAGTTTTTTGGCCTTGCCCTTCTTTTCTAAGTCTCTGCCTTTGAAAAAAAAAAAAAAAGCTAGAGAACAGAATGAGGAAGACTTGAGCCATGGCAGCATGACTCAAGACTTCAGGAAAGAATCCTGTAAGAGTGCATAGCAAACAATCAATAACAACAATCACCATTAATTGAGCAGTTACTATGTGCCTGGCTCTGCTATGTATATTTATATTCAGGACCTCCTTTAATCTGCAAAATAACTCTTTGTACAAAAATCACGCTTTGTACAAAATTGTTCTTTTGTACAAAATTGTGTGACTCATCAAGAAAAGTGATACTCCTGGAGGTTATGTAACCTGTCTTCAAAAAAGTATTAGAATGAGCTCATAATTCATTCATTGAATGAATAACTGAATGAGCCAGTCAATTATTAAGAATCCACCATGGGAATGAAAATTACCAAAATTATCCAGATTCGTGATGTGCCTGAGTATTGACAAAACACTTTCACATGTATCACCTCTCTTGATTCTTATCACAGTTCTGCAGGGAAGGCATTTTACTTTCTTCTTTACAAATAAGAAAACAAACACCTAGAAACGGATGGGACTTGGCCATAGTTTCTCAGTTTGTAAGAGGAGGTTGAAGCAAGATTCAAACCCAGGTGTTTGAACACCAAAGCCACCTTTATTTTCACCAGAGGCTCCAAGTCCAGGAATAGGAAGTCAGTCTGAGGGTTGAAGGGAAAAGGCACTCTCACATGAATGAACAGTTACAACTTTTTGAATTACTTCGACTTCCCCACCGATTATGGTTCTTGTGATTCCCATGTATCCCCATTATCTTGCAAGCAAAATCTATATTTTTTTCTTTCCAAAGGAGAATTTGTGGAACTCTGATGGACACCAGGAGAGTTGAGCACAGGCAAAGACAGCATTCTACCCTGGAACTAGTGTTGAGCAAGGGAAAGGCATAATCACAGTGATCTCAAGAATTAGGATAGGAGGAGCCGGCAGAATCCCAGGGGTTGGTGAAAAAGAAGAAAGGGAACGTAGGGGAACAAGAATAGACTTGTGCTCTTGAAAGGTGGCATGGGGGCTTAGCTAGTGAGAGACCAGCCTGGTCCCTGTGACTGGGGATGTTACCATGGCGGTAAGGTTCCTGGGAACAGGGCAGCTTCAGCCAAATTCACTGCCTCTCTCCCAGCAGCCACCGCACAAAGCCAACCCCTATCTTGGAAAGGCTGCGTAGAAACCATTATGATAATGCAGTTCCTTGCTGACTTTGCCATTGGGAGTTCCGACAGATCCCTTGAGCCAGGCTTTCTTCGAATGGAAGAACTAGAGAAGTTGCTGCCATGGTAACACAGTTCCCCTGCCCATTTATACCGTCCATCCATGAGCTGGGGGAGATCCCTGGAGGAAGTGGTTCCCCACCTACTTCTCCAAGGTAGGGAAATCGCCAAGGACACACAGATGGATAGGAGCCTTAGGGAATGTTCCCTGTAGCCTGAAATGGCTGCTGAAAGTTACCATGGCAACCGAATTCCTTGCCCACCAAACCATGAAGGAGGGAAATCAGTCTGAGCTTCCGGGCTGCAGAGGAGCCTATCTGTGGTGGAGCAGCTACAGGCTCCCACTTGGGCTCTGTGAGAGAGGTCTACCATAGAGTCCAGCCCTTTCCTGTGTTATCTGAAAGAACAGACTGGGTATTAGTCCTTTACCATGAAATCATAGGGCTAAGGAAGCAGGAGGACGAAAAGGAATATCTAGAGAAGGCAAATGGATTGTTGCTGTCAATCTCAGCAGTGGTTTTTGTCATTGGGAAGCATTTGAATTGCATGTGTCGCACATAATTTTCTCTGTTCTTGAGCTCCCTTGGGTAAATCCCTCAGCGAATTATAATGTATCTAATGTTCAAACAGGTGGGTTTTTTGCCTCCTGAGGTTCAAAAAGAATGGAAAGGGGAGCTGGGAGTAGCTGTAGGAGAAAATATCCAATTCTTTCAGCGCGTTTGAAATTTTAATATCAAAGGTATGTATGTGTGTATAGTTTGTACCACTGAGATTAGTCTAAACCATGAAAGAAATGGGAAAAAAAATAGGAATAGAATTGCTCTATGTGCCAAAAGACAGGGGTTCAAGGGTCTCAACACTGTCGATAACAAGAAAAGTGTGACTCATTAAAAGCACAGCCTTTGAAGTCAGAGACCTCTGCGTCTGCATCCTTATCCATAATAATATTCTGCTAGTTGATTAAGCAAAGGCATTCGACTGTGTGGATCATAACAAATTATGGATAACATTGAGAAAAGTGGGAATTCTAGAACACTTAATTGTGCTTATGAGGAACCTGTACATAGATCAAGAGGCAGTTGTTTGGACAGAACAACGGGATACAGCGTGGTTTAAAGTCAGGAAAGGTGTCCGTCAGGGTTGTATCCTTTCACCATACCTATTCAATCTGTATGCTGAGCAAATAATCTGAGAATCTGGACTATATGAAGAAGAACGGGGCATCAGGTTTGGTGGAAGACTCATTAACAACCTGCGTTATGCAGATGACACAACTTTGCTTGCTCAACATGAAGGGGACTTGAAGCACTTACTGATGAAGATCAAAGACCACAGCCTTCAGTATGGATTACACCTCAACATAAAGAAAACAAAAATCCTCACAACTGGACCAATGAGTAACATCATGATAAATGGAGAAAAGATTGAAGTTGTCAAGGATTTAATTTTATTTGGATCCACAATCAACACCCATGGAAGCAGTATTGCATCGGGCAAATCTGCTGCAAAGGACCTCTTTAAAGTGTTTGAAAGGCAAAGATGTCACCTTGAAGACTAAGGTGCGCCTGACCCAAGCCACGGTATTTTCAGTGGCATCATATGCATGCAAAAGCTGGACAATGAATAAGAAGACTGGAGAAGAATTGATGCCTTTGAATTGTGGTGTTGGCAAAGAATATTGAATATACCAGGGACTGCCAGAAGAACAAACAAATCTGCCTTGGAAGAAGTACAACCAGAATGCTCCTTAGAAGCAAGGATGGTGAGACTATGTCTTACATACTTGGGACATCTTGTCAGGAGAGATCAGTCCCTGGAGAAGGACATCATGCTTGGTAAAGTACAGGGTCAACGAAAAGAGGAAGACCCTCAATGAGATGGGTTGACAGAGTGGCTGCAACAATGGGCTCAAGCAAACAAGGATTGTGGGCATGACACAGGTCTGGGAAGTGTTTTGTTCTGTTGTACATAGGGTCACTATCAGTTGGAACCGACTTGGTGGCACCTAAGAACTACAATTGATTAAGAGACTCATGAGTGAAGCAGGAGTAAAATGCACTGATGTACATTTGATTGGTCTTTCTTATTACATTTCCTCCAGTTGTGTCAGTTTTGTTCTCTTCTGGGTTCAGAAAAACAACATCACTTGAAACATGATGGGAGTGGGAGGTAAACTAAACCAGCCACACGGCTAAATTTGCATTAATTGAAAAGAAAAATAGACTTACTTTCCCATCATTTTACTGTTTAGGAATAACACAGAGACATGGCACGGTGACCTTAGTCCAAGATGCTGGAGGCAGTTGATGCTTCATGTTCCTAGGAAATCACAATTACGGCTACCATTTTTTGGTTCCTGTTATGTACCATACACCGTGCCAAGAGCTTATGTAATTTTTTTGTCTTTTCATTCTTATAACAATACAGTGAAATAGATACTATTTTCACCATATCATTAAACTGGGGCGAAAAGACGTTAGGTAACTTTTGCCCAAGGTCACTTGGAAACTAGTGCTCTGGGTGCAGTCAAGTTCTAAGCTTCCCAGGTGGTTATGTATACGGAAAGCTGCCTACCTCACCAATGGTGTCTGAAGTAGTTGAGAAGAATAATACAAATGAAATTGAGGGGATTATTTTTAATTTTCTTCGCACATTTTTTGTTTAGTCTCTGTTCTCTATACCAGTTTTAGACACCCTCTCCCTTGGTTCGCCTTATGCCATGTGCTTTCCTTCTGTGATCTGATTAGTTCTGAAATGCCCCAATTCTGTGGTTTACATTTCATTTCAGTGAGATTGAGTACCTACTCCTAAATGTGTAAAACTAGTTTTATGATGAGAAAGAATCTAAGGAAAAAAATAGATACCAATCTCTTAACAGCTTTATAGTCTTCTACGGAAATCAGTATAATTCAGGACAATAGCTGATCCTTTTATTTATTCAAATACCTATGTAAAAGTACATAACTTCACTAGTTATAAAAAATGCAAGTTAAAATCAGATACCATCCTTCCTTGCCTGTGTCATTTTATCTATTTTTGGAAGTATGCTTATATACACAAATAGTGCTCATGAAGAAGTTGTAGTGGGATTAGACCTCTCATACACTGCTGGTGGGATTTCAGATTGTAACTGCCTTTCTCAAAGACAATTGGACACTGTATCAAGGACCCAAAAGTGCCCCTACCACTTGATCCAGTGGTTATTATTCTGCTAGAAACCTATCCTAAGAAATTAAACTAAGATACACACACAGATTTACCCAAAGGCTATTTATCATTGCTTTATAATGGTAAAAACTATAAAAACAACTGAAATGTTAATCGGTAGGAGATGAGTTAAATAATTACATTTTTGAGAACTATTTAAAGCAGAAGGAAATGACCACCTCATAATGCTAAGTAAAAAAAAAAAAGCAGGAAGCAAAACTGTATATATGGCATGATTCCAATCTTGTAATAGAAATCACACATATAATACATATACCTATTTTAAAAAAATGCTGTCGAGTTAATTCTCACTCATGGCAACTTCACGTGTGTCAGAGTAGAACTGTCTCCAGGGGGTTTTCAGTGGCCGATTTTTTGGTAGTAAATTGCTAGATCTTGCCTCTGAGGCACCTCGGGGTGGACTCCAATTGCCAACCTTTCAGTTAGCGGAAGGCGTGTTAACTGTTTGCACCACCCAGGAACTCCAGGAAAACCAAAACCTGTTGCAACAAGTCAATTCTGACTCACAAGGATCCAGCAGGACAGAGTAGAACTGCCCATAGAATTTCTAAGGAGTGGCTGTGGATTTGAACTGCGACCTTTTGGTAAGCAGCCAACCTCTTAACCACTATGCCACCAGGGCTCCAAGAATGCCATACATGCGTACATATGTATATATTTGTAAATACACTGAAACTTTGTCAAGTATTTGTATTTTTGTTTCCAGAAAATGAAATATGGGAGGAAAGACACCAAAATTTAACAGCAGTGTTTTCTTGTGGGATTTTAATTTTCTACTTCATGTTTTTCCTGTATTTTCTGCAGCCAGAATTATTACTCTTAAGCCAGAGGGGGGGAAAAAAATACTAACTTTAAAAAAAAAAAAGGCAAAATAAACAAGCCTGGCTTCAACAATTCATTGCCAGACTTCTACCTCTCCTCACTCACGTTAATGGGGCTGACTGGGGCTTGGAAGAGATTTTTGCCTTTAGGGTTTGGGAAAGGAAGGCCATTGGTGACTTTTATAGAAAGACCTAATTAAAAAAAAATTTTTTTAAACCCCAAATCCATTGCCATCGAGTCGATTCTGACTCATAAGCTGTCTTAAATAAGGCCATTACCCCTTCAGAGAAGAAGGAAGGCTGTGTCATACCCTCAAGTAGCTATTTCTAGCACCTTTCTTTGTGTAAGTACAGCATGACTAGACCATCAGCAAAAGAATCTTAGGAAAAGGCCCTGCCTAACAATAAGGAGTCAAAGTCATGTGAAAGGGTCAGAGGAAGAAAATACCAAGGGAGCTGTGTGAGAGGGATATCCAGACACCCTGCATCACAAACAGAAAACAGTCATCACTGCATCGACTGCATCCCCACTATCATGAAGAGTCACTCACATCCTGTGACATCCGTCCTTGATTAGTTCAAATACAAGAAAATATTACCAATCAGCCTTTGGGAAAAATACCAACTAATGAGCTACTTTTTATACTCTGAGGTCAAGTTCCTTTTCCTTCATTTGCCTATGTTACTACTGTCAGTGTAAATCTTCCTGAAATAGAAGCCAGCATATTTTTTAAAACATTCTTTGATGAGTGGCCCTCCCCACTTTCCCTTCCCTATTTTCTGTGCCTCTCAGAAGAAAAATACAAGAATGAATCAAAATGCTTTTCCAATTCATTATGTTTTATTTAGTGGTTTTGTTGTTGTCGCTGTTGTTTTTCTTTTCTTTTTAAAAAGCTACCCTTCCTGATTGGGGTTATTTCCATAACAAATTAAAAAGAGCTGCTTTGCCAATATTAATAAGAATCGGAATAAAAAAATATGCTCCATCCATAGTGATAAACTATTCACAGACATAAAGAAAGCTTCAGAGAGGTTAATCACTGTCATGAGAAGATCAGAAAAACCATCATTTTCAGATGCAGTATTTATCGAATGCTTCCATGCATTTAATCATCCTTCCAGCATTCGTGTTGGCCAAATTCAATTTAGTCAGTTTAAGCATTTGTGAAGCACCATAAGCAAAGTCAATAAGAAATAGGGGATAGTGGAAAGAAGCTAGACTTGTGTGATATGCTAGGTCAGGCAAGCTCATAGAAACACCTAAGAGGACAGAGTGGAAAATTCCTCCATCCTGGAATCCCAGCACAGGTAAAGGGAGGTTGCATAGGCTGTGGCGCTGGTGCAGAACAAGGAAGATTACATAAGCACTGCACCGAAAGAATTCCAGCACCCAAGACCCAAAAACTAGGCCTGGAGGGTGTGCCTTTGTTGAGTAACAGAGCTGATGATCCTTTATGCGTAGTGTAGGGGAAAGTGTTTCTGAATCCTAACAGGAACCTTTCAGATGTAGGTAAATTCCTGAGGGCCCTTTTGGAGACACTCTTACCCTGGGCTGGCTGCTGATCGTCACAGCTGATGGTGACCACAGGTGTGTGCAGGAGGACACTGGGAAGCCTAGGTTTGTGTGTTTGGTAAGAGAAACATAATCACAGGTATCAAAACAATATAAAAGCCAGATTTTTTTTTATTATTATTGTGCCTTAACTGAACGTTTACAGCTCAAGTTGATTTCTCACACAAAAATTTACACACATATTGTTAGGCGACCCTAGCTGCTCTCTCTATAATGTGACAGCACACTCCCTCTTTCCACCCCGGATTTCCCGTGTCCATTCAAGCAGCTCCTGTCTCTTTCTGACTTCTCATTTCACCTCCGGACAGGAGCTGCCCATTTAGTCACATATATCTACTTGAGCTAAGAAGCACACTCTTCACAGCTATCATTTTATGTCTTATAGTCCAGTCTAATTCTTTTCTGACGAGTTGGCTTCGGGAATGGTTTTATTTCTAGGTTAACAGAGAGTCAGCAGGCCATGTCTTCTGAGGTTCCTCCAGTCTCGGTCAGACCTTTAAGCCTGGTCATTTTACTAGAATTTGAGTTCTGCACCCCACTTTTCTCCTGCTCCATCAGGGACTCTCTATTGTGTTCTCTGTCAGGGCAGTTATTGGTGGTAGCCAGGCATTATCTAGTTCTTCTGGTCTCAGGCTGGTGGAGCCTCTGGTTTACGTGGCCCTTTCTGTCTCTCAGGCTCATATTTTCCTTGTGTCTTTGGTGTTCTTCATTCTCCTTTGCTCCAGGTGGGTTGGGACCCATTGACGTGTCTTAGATGGCCACTTGCTAGCTTTTAAGACCCCAGACGCCACTCACCAAAGTGGGATGCAGAACATTTTCTTAATAAACTTTGTCATGCCAATTGACCTAGATGACCCCTGAAACTATGGTCCCCAGACCCTCACCTCTGCTACTCTGTCCCTTGAAGTATTTGGTTGTATTCAGGAAACTTCTTAGCTTTTGGTTAGTCCAGTTGTGCTGACTTCCCCTGTATTGTATGTTGTCCTTTGCTTCACCTAAGATGATTCTTGTCTACTAGTTAGTGAATACCCCCTCCCTCCCTCCCCACCCTCATAACCATCAAAGAATATTTTCTTCTGTGAGTTCTTGAGTTTTCTTGAGTTCTTATAATAGTGGTCTCATACAATATTTGTCCTTTTTCTTGAGTTCTTATAATAGTGGTCTCACAATATTTGCCCTTTTTTGACTAATTTCATTCAGAATAATGCCTTCCAGATTCACCCATGTTATGAGATGTTTCATGGATTCATCATTGTTCTTTATGGTTGGGTGAATTGTGTGAATATACCATAATTTGTTTATCCATTCATCTACTGATGGGCACCTAGGCTGTTTCCATCTTTTTGCTATTGTGAACAGTGCAGCGATGAACATGGGTGTGCATATATCTATTTGTATGATGGCTCTTATTTCTCTAGGATATATTCCAAGGAGTGGGATTGCTAGATTGTATGGTAGTTCTATTTCTAGCTTTTTAAGGAAGTGCCAAATCAATTTCCAAAGTGGTTGTACCGTTTTATATTCCCACCAACAGTGTATGATTGTTCTACTCTCTCCACAACCTCTCCAACATTTATTATTTTGTGTTTTTTTTTTTTGGATTAATGCTAGTCTTGTTAGGGTGAGATGGTATCTCATTGTAGTTTCGATTTACATTTCTCTAAAGGCTAATGATAGTGAGCATTTCCTCACGTATCTGTTAGCTGCCTGAATGTCTTCTTTGGTGAAGTGCCTGTTCCTATCCTTTGCCCATTTTTTAATTGGGTCATTCGCCTTTTTGTTGTTGAGATTTTGCAGAATCGTGTAGATCTTAGAGATGTAATACGTCTTAGCCAAAAATTTGTTCCCAGTCTGTAGGTTGTCTTTTTACTCTTTTAGTGAAGTCTTTTGATGAGCCTAAGTTTTTGATTTTTAGGAGCTCCCAGTTATCTAGTTTGTCTTCTGGTGTTCGCACATTGTTAGTAATGTTTTGTATTCTGTTTATGCCATGTATTAGGGCTCCTGGCTTGTCCCTATTTTTTCTTCCGTGATCTTTTCTTTTTTAGATTTTATATTTAGGTCTTTAATCCATTTTGAGTTAGTTTTTGTGCATAGTGTGAGGTATGGGTCTTGTTTCATTTTTTTGCTGATGGATATCCAGTTATGCCAGCACCATTTGTTAAAGAGGCTGTCTTTTCCCCATTTGGAGCCTTTGTCAAATATCAGCTGCTCACAGGTGGAAGAATTTATGTCTGGATTCTCAATTCTGTTCCATTGATCTATATATCTGTCGTACCAGTACGAGGCTGTTTTGACTACAGTGGCCCTTTCCATATGAAGTTGGTTATTTTTTCTCCATCTTATTAAAAAATGTCGTTGGAATTTAGATGGAGATCGCATTGTATCTGTAGAAGGCTTTGGTAAAATTGGCATTTTCACAATGTTGAGTCTTCCCATTCATGAACAAGGTATGTTTTTCCAGTTATGGTGGTCTCTTTTGGTTTCTTAAAGTAGTGTCTTGTAGTTTTCTTTGTATAGGTCTTTTACATCTCTGGTTAGATTCATTCCTAAGCATTTTATCTTCTTGGGGGCTATTGTTAACGTTATAGATTTTGGTGATTTCCTCTTTGAAGTTTTCTTTGTTGGTGTAGAGGGATCCAACTGATTTTTGTATGTTTATCTTGTATCCTGATAGTTTGCTGAACTTAGTTCCAGTAGTTTTCTTGTATTCTTTAGGGCTTTCTGTGTATAAGATCATCTGCAAATAGAGATACTTTTACTTCTTCCTTACCAATTTGGATGCCCTTTATTTCTTTTTCTAGCCTAATTGCTCTAGTTAGTACCTCCAGCACAATGTTGAATAAAAGTGGTGATAAAGGGCATCCTTGTCTAGTTCCCGATCTCAAGGGAAATGCTTTCAGACTCTCTCCATTTAGGATGATGTTGGCTGTTGACTTTGTATAAATGATCATTATTATGTTGAGGAATTTTCCTTCTATTCCTATTTTGCTGAGAGTTTTTTTTTTTTCCTGAATGGGTGTCGGACTTTGTCAAATGCCTTTTCTGCATCAGTTGGCGAGATCATGTGGTTCTTGTCTTTTGTTTTATTTATGTGATGCATTATATTAATTGTTTTTCTAATATTAAACCATCCCTGCGTACCTGGTATGAATCCCACTTGGTCATGGTGAATTATTTTTTTGATATGTTGTTGAATTCTATTGGCTAGAATTTTGTTGAGGATTTTTGAGCCTAAGTTCATGAGGGATATTGGTCTGTAATTTTCTTTCTTTTTTTTTTTTTTTTGTGGTGTCTTTGCTTGGTTTTGGTATCAGGTTAATGCTGGCTTCATAGAATGAGTTTGGGAGCGTCCCCTCCTTTTCTATGCTCTGAAATACCTTTAGTAGTAGCGGTGTTAACTCTCCTCTGAAAGTTTGGTACTCCAGTGAAGCTGTCAAGGCCAGGGCTTGTTTGTTGTTGTTGTTAGGAGTTTTTTAATTACCTTTTCAATCTCTTCTTTTGTTATAGGTTTATTTAGTTGTTCTACCTCTGTTTGTGTTAGTTTAGGTAGGTAGTGTGTTTCTAGAAATTTGTCCGTTTCCTCTAGGTTTTTAAATTTGCTAGAATACAATTTTTCATAGTATTCTGTTGTGATTCTTTTCATTTCAGTTGGGTCTGTTGTGATATCACTCATCTCATTTCTTATTCAGGTTATTTTCTTCCTCTCCTGTTTTTCCTTTGTCAGTTTGGCCACTGGTTTATTGATTTTTTCAAAGAAGCAGTTTTGGTCTTGTTAACTCTTTTGATTGTTTTTTATACTCTATTTCATTTAACTCTGCTGTAATTTTTATTATTTGCTTTCTTCTGGTGCCCAATGACTTCTTTTGCTGCTCTCTTTCTATTCTTTCTATTTGTTTGAGTTGTAGGGTTGAGGTTTGGTTTTAACCCTTTCTTCTTTTTGGATCTGTGCATTTATGGTTATAAACTGACCTCTGAGTACTGCTTTTGCTGTGTCCCAACGGTTCTGGTAGGATGTGTTTTCATTCTCATTTGATTATGTGAATTTCTTTATTCCATCCTTAATTTCTTCTAAAACCCAGTAGTTTTTGAGCGAGGTGTTATTCAGTTTCCACATGTTTGATTTTTCTTTCCCCCTTGCTTTTTCTGTTATTGATTTCTACTTTTATGACTTTATGGTCAGAAAAGACGCTATGTAATATTTTGATGGTTTGGATTCTGTTAAGGCTAGCTTTATGGCCTAATTTGTGGTCTATTCTCAAGAATGTTCCATGTGTGTTAGAAGAGAACGTATACTTGGTTGCTGTTGGGTGAAATGTTCTGTATATGTCTATGAGATCAAGTTGGTTGATTGTGACCTTTAGATCTTTTGTGTCTTTACTGAGCTTCCTTCTGAATGTTCTGTGCTTCACTGAAAGTGGTGTGGCACTGTCTCTCTCTCTCTTTTCAATGCTGTTAGAGTTTGTTTTATGTGTTTTGGAGCCCTGTTGTTGGGTATGTAAATATTTATTATGGTTATATCCTCATGGTGTATTGCATTATGTAGTGTCCTTCCTTATCCTTTATGGTGGATTTTATTTTAAAGTCTATTTTGTCGAAGATTAATATTGCCACTCCTGCTCTTCGATTGTTGTTTGTTTGATATATTTTTTCCATCCTTTGAGTTTTAGTTTGTTTGTGTCTTTAAGTCTAAGGTGTGTCTCTTGTAGATAGCATATAGACGGTTCGTGTTTTTTATCCATTCTGCCACTCTCTGTCTCTTTATTGGTGCATTTAGTCCATTTACATTCAGTGTAATTATTGATAGGTATGAGTTTAGTGCTGTCATTTTGATGTATTTTGTGTATGTGCATGTGTGTGTGTGTTATTGACAGTTTCTTTGTTCCACTTAATTTCCTGTGCTGAGTCATTTTTCTTTACATATTTTCTTTTCATCCTTTTCATTGTTGTTGAAAAGTCTTTATGTTTTTCTTGTTTTTTATTTTGATGTATAGGATTGTTAGTTTCCTTTGTGGTTACCTTAATATTTACCTCCATTTTTCTAAGTTTAAGCCAATCTTTTAATTCTTTATATCACCTTGACTTCCTCTTCATATGAAAGATCTATGACTACATTATTCAGTCCCTCTTTTTTGTTTTAATGTTGTCATCTTTTACATATGGATGTCTCCGTTTCCCTGTTTTCAGTGTTTTAGCTTTGATTTATTTGTGACCCCCATATCTGGGTTGATATCTGGTTGTCCTGTCCTGTGTTCTGGCCTTGGGTTGTTATCTGATGTTATTGATTTTCTAACCAGAGGACTTCCTTTAGTATTTCTTGTAATTTTTGTTTGAAAGCCAGATTTCATTTAAAGATATACAGTTGTAGGGAAACTTACATATGACTTCCAGATCCTCACAAATCCACTTATTTCTGAAAAGACTCTAAAAATATTCCAGTTCTATGGGAAAGTCTGGAAAAAAAACCTTAATTGAATTTTAAGTGTGTTCCAAACAGGATTTAGATGATGACAGGATGCAAAATAAAGAAAGACTCAGAGATCTTTGGGGTTGATCAGGTGTGGCCATATGGAAGAAGTGATTTTAGAAGTTTTATTTTTAATGTGCTGGGAACATATTGGCAGAGAGAATTAGAAGAGGGGCTGTGTGTCCATGGCAGGTGTGGATAGGAATCATGACAAGCAACAGGTAAATCCTCTTCACCCACAAATCTGGAAAGAAGCAGCTCTGGCACAGAGTCAGCCTTGGTCTTCAGGCTCCTGGGAGCTCTGGATCAGATTAGGGGCTGTTCTGACTACTACCAAGTTTCTTTTCCTGAGGTAGAGCCTGCCCCAATCTAGGAATCTAGGGTTGCTTGGAGATACAATTGTTCAGGAGAGACAATTGGCATCCCAGGAACCACCAGGATTAGAGCACTGGGTTCACTGGCCACAATCTTTAAGTTCATATCTGGGTGGGAATTAAGCATGCTGAAAAACCTGGGGATCAGAAGTTGAAGGACAAAATGAATGATTTGCATCTGCAATGCTCACAAAGAGATACGAGAAAAAGAAAAAAAGAGAAGAAGCATGTGACAGAGAAAAGAATCTGAAATGACAGACAAAATAGATTAAAATGGGATTATAGCAAAACACCAAATCCCTGTTTTCAAGGAAGTAAGATAAACGATACAAATTTGTTTGAAGAAAGAAAAAAAACATAGATGAGATTATCTTGATGTTTCTACTCATATACTGTAAATCTAAAAGATGTACTGGTGCCAGTTGCCATGAAGTCA
Source organism: Loxodonta africana (assembly GCF_030014295.1). Lineage (NCBI taxonomy): Eukaryota > Metazoa > Chordata > Mammalia > Proboscidea > Elephantidae > Loxodonta > Loxodonta africana. Next base: position 166,858,646 of record NC_087345.1, on the reverse strand, counting down.
GTTCCCACTCATGTCAACCCCATATGTGTCAGAATAGAACTGTGCTCCACAGAGTTTTCAATGGCTGATTTTTCAGAAGTACATTGCCAGCCTTTCTTCCAAGGAGATCTCAGTGGACTTGAACCTCCAACTTTTCAGTTAGCCGCCAAGCTCATTAACCATTTGCACCACCTAGGGACTCCAAAAAGACGTACAGTCATCAAAAATACATATGTTCTCTCTTGCAGGTGTCAGAAAGAACCAACACCTACAGGGTTAAATCTGAACAAAGAAAAAGTGATGTCCCTTTGCGGAAATGGGGAAGAGGGAGGGAGGAAGGAAGGTCAATAGAGAACAGGACCTGGACACTTGCCTGTGCCTACAGAGGACAGCTTCTTCAAGGCCCAGAATTCAATGTGCCTGGTACAGACTAAAGGAACCTAATTCATACGAGCACCTATTAAGCACAAGGGCTGGATACTGTGGAAGATATAAAGATGAATAAGATGTGGCTTCTGCCTCCTGGAGTTCATAGTCATCTACTGGGAACCAGATAAGAACAGGAACAAGATGTAAGTAAATCTAGTCTTTAGGATTATACTAGATCAACATTAAGGATGCTAAACCATCTAAAGGGGAGAAGAACAGCAATCTGATTCAAGTGTAAGCCAGAGGGAGTAGCTCTCTGCTCTTGCCAGGCTGCCAAGTAGACATCACTTGTGATTTTCGAGACTGCAGTTCAAAATATTAAATCACAACCCTCCTTTGCCCCTGGTAACCCTGGTCCAATGTTTAGCATCTCTGAAGGCTTTTCAGTATCTCAACAAGTTGTAGTGCCTAAAAGTACAGGCTGTGGGATAAAGACTCCTTGAATTCAAATTGTGGTTCTACCATTTGGTGTTACCTTGGGCAAGCTACTTAACCTCTCTGTACCTCAATTTCCCTATCTGTAAGATAGATACCTTCATCCCAGTTTTGCTGAGAGAATTACATGAGTCCATAAAGCATTTAGAAGAGTGCCTGGCACTGAAAAGATGTTAACTGCTTTTATTCTCACTGTCACCAGTTGCCCTCGAGTCACCTCCAACTCCTGGTGACCCCATGTGTATCAAAGCTGACTGTGCTGCATAGGATTTTCAGTGTCTGATTTTTCAGAGGGAGATCACCAGGACTTTCTTTCAAGGCACCTCAGGGTAGACTTGGACCTTCAACTTCCAGTTAGCAGCCAAGTGGGTTAACCGTTTGCACCACCCAGGGACTCCATGTTTACATCTAGAATAGCTATAAATGTAATCCCAGGCTTATAACCAGTAATTCACTCTATCAGAGAAGGCCACCTGCCTGGGAGCCATCTGAAATGTCTAGGCACCCCCTAGTGGTAAAGGTTTGTGCCATAGCTATAGAGAGGCCTCACCGCCTAGAATACAAGATCGAGAGAGGTGATGGGTAGAGTGTTTAGAAATATGTCCTTCTTCTATCCCAGTGGCAAGGGGTGGGCCAGATGCCTGCTCTACCAAAGACCACGTTGCCTGATCTCTCTGCCAGACAACATGGAGGGGATGGAGTACTTGTAAAGAGGCCAAAGTTAACTTTCTGTTTGCTTGTTTCTGTAAGTAGGCCGGCTATCCCTTATCAAACCTTCCCTTCAGGCAGTTTCTATGTCAGAGTAATAGGCACAATCTCTGTGAATGCCGAGATTGTGTGTGTTTTTATTTGATTTGTTTTGTTTCGCTTTTTTGTCTGGGAGAAAACTGGAACCTCTCTGAACATGAAACGAGGCTTCCTTTCCTTTCTCCTGGTGGCATGTCAGTAAGGGGACTAGAGGTAAACCGTCAGTGCGGGCTCAGGCATTCAAGGGTCAACTACGAGTCAGAATCGACTTGATGGCAATGGTCAGTTCAGTTCAGGGCACCTGAGGGACTCTTGCATAGTGGTTAAACACATGGGCTCTGGTGATAGACTGCCCAGGTTCAAATCTCAACTCTATCATTACCATCTGTATGACCTTGGAAAAATTACTTAACCTCTCTGTGCCTCAGTTTTCTTATAACAGGAATAATAATAGTAACTACTTGATAAGGTTATGCAGAGTTTATCCAGAGGATCAAGTAAGTTATTACCTGCAAAGCCCTTAAAATAAAGCCTCACACAACATAAGGGTCGTGTGTTAGTTGTTTCTGCTCCTGTAATGTGCCAGGCACATCATTTGTTATTGGTGTACATCAGGAGAATTATTGTGTGTATCACCTCCTTTAACCTCCCCCACAACCCTGTTATTATCCTCGTTCCACTGATGAGTAAGCTGAGGCATACAGCTGTCAAGTAATTTGTCAAGGTCACACTGTAAATGGCTACACCAAATAGGAGTTCAGCAATAGGGCCCTTGTACATGTAATCACAGCAGGAGAGAGATTTGTAGGGTAAACAATCACCTGGACAAATACATATTAGAAAGTTTATCAGTTCTCGGGCAGAAATTTGAATAGGGTTTTACTATGTATTGGAAGTAAGAGGGGGAGCAATTAAGGAAGACGGTGTAAAGAAATACTTCACTGAGGAGGAAAGGTGTGAGCTGGGTCATAAAAGGGGGACAAAAAGGGAAGAAAGTATAAGCAGAAGGAACATCTTGAGGAAAGGCAAAGGTGGGTGAGGCAGCAAGGCAAGTTCTGGGACCCCGGCTAGTGTGAGTTGCAATGAGGGTGGGAAGGGAATTGCAAAGGAGTCAGATCTTGGGGATCCTTGCATGCCAGGCTAAGGGGCTCTTGGACTAATGGGCCAAGGAGCAACTGGGAACCTTCAAAGGATTTTAAAATAGTGGAGTGACATGATAGAACCAGAAAATCCATTTGTCTGCCCTCTTTTACATTAAAAAAATTCTGATGTGGCTGAGTAGTTTTGAATTTCTTTTTAGAGCACACTAGCCCTGAGATTTATAAGTACGTGTCAGCATTTCTGCTCTACAGGCCATTTTTCTGGTTGGTTCTTACCAATTCTATCCAGGTTGGAGATAAAGATGGAAAGGAAAAAGGAAAGAACAACCAAATAACTCCTTCTCTTCCTATCCTCCCAACACCAGCCTCAATGAAAGCCCTGAAAGGCAGAGTCTCCTTTTAAATTTACTCACGGTTCTAAGTTAATAATGGCTCACTGGCTTCTGTCACGTTTTCTGCTCAACAATCTTGCAACCTATCTTGTTCACGGACTGGTACAATTGGAGAGGACAACGCTAGGATTAAGAAATCTGCCCTTAAGGAGTATACAGGTTTATCAGCCAAAGTCAAAATTAGGAAGCGATGAGACTGGGACATTCATTGCTCCACTGAAATTTAGTACACCATCATACTAAAGAAGATGGCTTTTCTGCTAGCTATCCTCAAATGAGATCTGCGCTGAGTTCGGCAGTCAACAAAGAAACATAACAGAAGTACAGATGACTGAGGCACTTAGGGTTTCCGGGTTGAGTTCAGCATACCACATCACATTCCTCAGCCTTTTGGGTAGCCAGGGAAGGCCACAGGTACAGGCACCATTGCATTTCTTCACAAAGTGAAGATTCGCAGCAAGATAGTATGAACACAAGAGAAATCATGGTTTCAGTGTGAGGCACCGGTAAAAGAGTTGACATTTTCTTGATCCATTTGTAATGCATTGCATACGCATGACTGATGGCAATGGTAGTTAGTGATGATAATGATTGTCTTGGTTACCTAGTGCTGCCAAAACAGAAATACCACAAGTGGATGGCTTTAACAAAGAGAAATTTATTCTCGCACAGCCTGGTGGGCTAGAAGTCCAAATTCAGGGCACCAGCTCCAGCTGTAGGCTTTCTCTTTCTGTGCATTCTGGAGGAAGGTCCTTGTCATCAATCTTCCCCTAGACTTGGAGCTTCTCAGCACAGAGACCCCGGGTCCTAAGGACGCACTCTTCTCCTGACACTATTTTCTTGGTCATAGGAGGTCTCCATGTCTCTCTGCTCAATTTTCTCTTTTATATCCCAAAAGAGATTGGCTTAAAACAAAATATAACCTTGTAGATTGAGTTTGGCCTCATTAACATAACCTTTGCTAATCCCAATTCATTAACATCATAGACATAGGATTTACAACACACAGAAAAATCATATCAGGTGACAAAATGCTGGACAATCACACAACACTGGAAATCATGGCATAGCCAAGTGGACACACATTTTTGGAGGACACAATTCAATCCATAACAATGATGATGATGAAAAGCACCATCTGGGAATCTATGATCAGCTGGGATTCCAGAGTGGCCAATGGCAGTGAGGTTTCTACTTTCTTTATCATCCTACAATAGCTCTCAGCTATAGCTGAACATTACCTGGAGTGCTTTTTAAAAACTTTCCCGGGGTACCGTTCTAGACCAGTTATGTATATCGGAACAGCTGCAGGAGAAGCCTGGGTGGACTTCAGTATCTCAAAATGAAAACATTGTTTCAAAACATTCCTTTATAAATTGGTGGCAAGGATTGTTTTTTTCTGAGTGTAAACCTTTTCTTGGTTTTTTGTAATACAGTCTCATTCAATATTTGTCCTTTTGTGATTGACTTATTTCACTCAGTATAATACCCCCCTGATTCGTCCATGTTGTGAGGTGTTTCATGGATTCATAATTGTTCTTTATTGTTGCGTAGTAGTTCATTGTGTATATGTACCATAATTTGTTTATCCATTCATCTGTTGATGGGCGCTTAGGTTGTTTCCATCTTTTTTTGCTATTACGAATAATGGGCAATGAATATTCATGTCTGTTCATGTGAAGGCTCTTATTTTCCTAGATAAATTCCTAGGAATGGGATTGTTGGATCAGATGGTATTTCTATATCTAGCTTTTTAAGGAAGTACCACATCATTTTCCATAGTGGTTATACCCATTTTACATTCCCACCAGCAGTGTGTAAGAGTTCCAGTCTCTCCAAAACCTCTCCAACATTTGTTAAGTTCTGTTTTTTTGATTAGTGCCAATAATATTGGTGTGAGACGGTATCTCATTGTAGTTTTGATTTTCATTTCCCTAAAAAAAAAAAAAAAATTTTTTTCTTTTTAATGATTAACGATTTCGAGCATTTCCTCATGTGTCTGTTAGCTGCCTGAACATCATCTTTGGTGAAGTGTCTGTTCATATCCTTTGCCCAGTTTTTAATTGGATTATTTATCTTTTTGTTATTGAGGTGTTGAACTTGTTGTTGTTGTTGTTGTTAGGTGCCATCGAGTTGGTTCTGACTCATACCGACCCTGTGCACAACAGAACGAAACACTACCCGGTCCTGTGCCATCCTTACAATCGTTGTTATGCCTGAGCTCATTGTTGCAGCCACTGTGTTGAAGTATTCTATAGATTTTAGAAATTAGGCCCTTGTTGGATGTATTATAGCCAAAAATTTTCTCCCAGTCTGTAGGTCATCTTTTTAACTCTTTTGGTGAAGTCTTTTGATGAGCATAAGTATTTAATTTTTAGGAGCTCCCAGGTATCTAGTTTCTCTTCTGTCATTTATGCATTGTTAGTTATGGTTTGTATTATATTTATGCCATGCATTAGGGCTCCTAGTGTTGTCCCTATTTTTTTCCATGATGTCTATCATTTTGGGTTTTTTATTTAGGTCTTTGATCCATTTCGAGTTAGTTTCTGTGTATAGTGTGAGGTATGTGTTCCGTTTCATTTTTTTACAGCTGGACATCCAATTTTGCAGCACCATTTGTTAAAAAGACTGTTTTTTCTTGGGGACACCTAGGCCCATTGGCATAACATAGTTCATAAAGAAAATGTTTTATATCCTACTTTGGTGAGTAGCATCTGGGGTCTTAAAAGCTTTCAAGCAGCCAGCTAAGATACATCTATTGGTCCCACCACATTTGGAGCAAAGGAGGATGGAGAAAAACAAAGACAAGAAAAATATTGGTCTAAAAGACCTACAAACCACAGCCTCCTCCAGCCTGAGCCCAGAAGAACAAGATGTTTCCTAGCTACCATCTCCAACTGTTCTGACAGGGATCACAGTACAAGACAGACAGAGCAAGAAAAAAATGTAGAATAAAATCCAAATTTACCAAAAAAAGACCAGACTTACTGGTCTGACAGAGACTGGAGGAATCCTGAGACTATGGCCCCTGGACACCCTGCTAACTCAGAACTGAAGCTACTCCCGAAGCTCACCTTTCAACAAAACATTAGACAGGTCTGTAAAACAAACAATAACACACTTGAGGAATGTGCTTCTTAGTTCAATCAAGTCTACAAGCCAAATGGGCAACACCTTTCCAAAAGCAAAGATGAGAAGACAGGAAGGGACAGGAAAGCTGGACAAATGGACACAGAGAACCCAGGGTGGAAAGGGAAAAGGGAGGGGAGTGCTGACATATTGTTGGGATTACAACCAAGGTCACAAAACAATTTGTGTTTAAATTTTTGAATGAGAAGCTAATTTGCACTGTAAGCTTTCACCTAAGACACACGCACACAAAAACTAGCTGAAATAGTAAGCATCACTAGAAAATAAAGAATGATGAAGAATTAAGACATGTATAGTGGCCCAGCACTGCCACTAGCTAGATATGGGAGTTGCAACTCCAGGCAAATTGCTTAAACCCTCTGGGTCTAATTTTTCATAAAATTTCCACAAAATGAAAAGTTCGAGCTAGGTGTTCACTGAGGTAACTTTCATCTCTAGCATTCTAGTGTAGTCAAAGAGCAGCAACAGACTGGGAAGGACAACACTCCTGCCAGGAACTTAGTGGAAATTGTAGCCTAACAACTGACAAAAGGAAAGAACTGGGGAAAAAAGGGTAGCAGGCAGCATAGGGAGGTTTGGCTCAGGAGCTGAGCCCAGCCCTTCCCTGGCCACATTTGAAATAGATTTCTACATTCTTCACCAGCTCCAACAGATGACTCCATCTGCATGTCCAGTGTTTGGTCTAATCAAGCACTTACCTGACATCACTAACTGGTGACCTCGTGAAAAGGTTATATAAAGCGCATTAACTAGAAATCAGAGATGTGGATGGTACTTGCTGCTTTAATACTAACTGGGTGGAGAAGTCGCAACTTCTCTCTATCTCAACTTTCCCCCCTACAAAACAGGAATGACAGTATCTACCTTTTACATACTTCACGGACATCTTGGGAAGATAAATGTTTTCAATTTAGTAAAATAAACTTTGGGAACTTATTTGAGGATAAGAAATTGGAGGTGCTTTGAATCAACTTTAGTCAGATTTTAAAGACCAGAAAGGTGATAGTGAGGGCTCATAGTGGTAATACCAATTAATAGAACTGAAAGGACAACAGGGATAATTTACAAAAACAAACTCATGGGTGAAGCATCAGGTACAGCCCCTTGGAGAGCTTCAGACTCCATCCCAGAGTCCTCCAATTTCCCTCATTGTATTCAGAGAGTCTGACATCATGTCCACAGTAATCAAATGGAACATATTACTAGTGCATTTGCATACATTAACATCAGCAAAAATACAAAATAGTATCATTATTACATAAGCAGCCACAGCCTTGGTTTAAACAGGCTGTCAGTCAACTGCCCCCAGGGTTGGCAGCATCCGGTTTGCTGGCAGATAGAACATTCCAGCCTGCTTTTTCCTGTCACGTATTTGACAAACATTACCATAAGCCAGGTGTCTTTCCGAGCTGTCACCTTGTCTCCAGCATCTGCCTTCCTCATCAAGTGGAGTACCCATTAAGAAATGGGAACATTATTTCAGCAGTTAATTAACCAAGCTAAATGAACATATAAATCCATTTTCAATTCAACTTCCCATTTCTTTGTCCAGCTGCTAATAGAGGGAGCGGAGTCACCAGTGTGTTATGAACAGATGATGTGTGAGGTTATGTCTTAATAAAAAACAGGTCCATGCAGATTTTTATAGCCAACAATTACGAGAGCTCTGACAATTTTTTAACACCCACAACACATCCAAAAAAGCACTATATTATACTTAATAATTTTGAGAGGTCGATCATAAATATGAAAAGCTTGTTTTGTTTTGTTTTTTCAGGGAGATTTTTAAAACGCGTTTGCCATCAAAGCCAAATACACTTAAGAGAGTCACGGGATGAGTCCCCTAGCAACCCAGTGTGAATTTCAGCACCTGACAGTGAACTCATCTTCCTGAAGTGCACCACAGGAGGACATTCTCCAGGTGATGAAGAGTGTCCCCTGTAAGTACTTCTTAACATGTTTTATTTCAAAATGAGTGGGAATGAGAACAGGGTCTGTAAGTTTCGGATTTATTTGGCTTTTAAAAGAGGAACTTTGGAATTGCATCCTACCCAGTCGCCTCTTCCCACTCTACTGCCAGTAACTGTTATCCAGATGTTAATAAAGTGAGCTATAGCATTATGTGGAAACCCTGGTGGCATAGTGGTTAAGTGGTACAGCTGCTAACCAAAAGGTCAGCAGTTTGAATCCACCAGGCACTCCTTGGAAACTCTATTGGGCAGTTCTACTCTGTCCCATAGTGTCGCTATGAGTCGGAATCGACTCCACAGAAGTGGGTTTTTTTTTTTTTTTTTTTTTTTTGGTATAGCATTATGCTTTAGGCCATGAGCTAAAAAGTAGCTTTCAGGGAACAGAAATGAGTTTTCACAGAGCAGGGAGAGCTCTGTGAAATTGGGGAAAACAACAAACAGCCCAGAGGGGATGGAAGAAAAGAATCAAGGTACTCATCCTAGCCTGTGGTCAAGTGTCAGTGTCTACTCCTTCCTAAAGACAAGGGGGCTTTCAGTCAATGGAGATTTCAGTAACCTCGGGGGGAGGGCAGAAACTGAATGTAGCAGGATGCTGCTTCAAAAGATAACTCCCCCCACATATGACAAGTTCAGTGATGAGTGTAACTGGTCCTGAACTTTGGGAACGGCCGAGAGTGAAGTCCATGATGTGGAAAGAACAGCAAAAGTCGTGATACTCCTGTCAAAGCAGAAGCCAATTGTCATCCCTTTGGCCACAGGGCTGGATCCTGCCAGCACTCACACACACGGTGTTATGCAAAGCAGACACAAGACGGACAGTTTGGCAGACATTCAAACTCTCTGATCCTGTCAACCTATCTGCTGAGGAAGAATTGTGTTGGTTAATAGGAAACGTGTATGAAAAAAACGAACACTACACAGCAAATGCGGCCCTCTGCTCTAAAACCAGCAGGCTTGTCCTCTGAATGGCCGGGGGAGGGTAGAGCAGCAAGAAGCCGACTTCTCACCCTCCGCCACCCCTTCATTGGCCAGGTGGCCTCAGAGTGACCATTCATTCCCTGCCTCCGTCTATAAAGTTTTGTTGAGTATCTAACATGTTTCATTCTCCATGTTTGAGGCCTGGCCCTAGGCACTGGGGAATCAGAACTCTAGGACTAAGGGCTCCGGAATTCATGATCAATTACAGTTTAGCAGGACTCTACTCTGCATATGATTAATTAAGGAAATGAGACATGCCATAATAGCAGAGGAGCCCCTGGGTGGTACAAACTGTTCCGTGCTCAGCTGCTAATGAAAAGGCTGGAGGTTTGAGTCTACGCGAAGGTGGCCTGGAAATCAGCCCTGGCTGTCTACTCCTTAAAAATCAGCCATTGAAAGCCCTATGGTGCACAGTTCTACTCTGACACGTACGGGGTTGCCTTGAGTCCAAGTCGACTAGACACAACTGTGTGTACATATATACACACAAATGTAGTAGAGGCTTTTCTGTCCACACCCCCTTCTCTGAAAACTGGGCATTCCCTAAAGCCCCTGGTGAAGGGATTGGGCTTCCCCGGCCCCAGGTGGTTGGAGTCAAGCTGGATATGCCACCGAGGGTGGGCTAAGAGAGACTGTTTCAAGAATTGGAATCATAACCCAGAGACTCCAGCCAATTGTCCCTGGCACTGGAGCTGAGAGATACAAGTGTGCTGAGGCTGGGACAGCCATTTTCTTCTACATCTGCACACTGATAAGCAGGCTGAGAAAAGGAGCAGAAAGGGACAGATGCCCAGAGGGAAGCAGGGAGAGATGACTTCAGTCTCCCTGCAGAGATAGGACAGCAACTGGTTCTGCCCACCGTGAGACCCGCTGTACTTCCTACAGTGGTGTTCTTTGGCTTGGGCTGGATTGAGTGGGCCAAAGGGACCCCTCATCAGACCATGGTCACAGTGCCTAGGGGTTCAGGAGAGGAGGGTCAGTCCTGTGAGTGGGTGGTGGGGCTGGGGGGGAAACGCATCTTGTTACAGGCACTATTTAATCTGTGTATCTGAAGGGCCTGCGGGTGGGCCTCCTGGCCTTCTCTCATTCCAGCCTCAGGCCCTGAAGCCCTCCTCCCTGCCCAGCTTAGAGGGCACTGTGCGTGGCTGAAGAACAGGTTTTTTTATTCTTGTTATAAGACATAGCTCCTATGACCCTGGCCTCATTCATTCCAGCTTCCAAACTATTACCACTTCTATTTTCCCAAAAAGAGCTCTGAAAGTGTTACCTGGTCAATATTTCCTGGCAATTAATCAGCACACTGTAATCAGTCCCTCAGCGACTTCCCACAGCCTGGTCTTTAAGCCACTCAGCTGGTACCTGATCATATGATGCTTCTCGGCGAGGGCTCTGAAGCAGGTTTTAGATTTTGAATTGTCATTCATTTGTCATATATATGTGTTTACATGTATTTGTATGAATCTGTCTTGTCACAATTATAAACCCCTCGAGAGCAAGGGCCATAAGTAGTTCTTTTCAGTGGTTTATCCTTAGTGAGAGAATAAACGCTTCATCAACGAATGACAGAGTCCTGTCCATGCTCATCAGAACACATAGAGATGAAAGACCTCTAGACTTTGGCTGGTCTATTTTGCCCCCTCACCCTTACCCTACTCCCACCCCAGGGCAGGACTGAACTTCAAGGCTAGGTTCTTAGTATAGGAGGAGAGAGAGACCGTAGGGAATCAAAAAGGACCCATCCGCATTTCAGAAGAGGAGACCGAGACCCAGAAAAATGCACTTGCTCCGTGTCACAGAGCTAGTGAGTGGCATTATCCCTTTCTGTTGGCCCATGCAGCTTTTACCAAATAAATGGCTCCATTTTGCTTTATCATGATGATGAGGTAGAATCAAATTCTGACAGTTACCTTTCCTGTACTACTCTTTTTCCGACTCCTGGAGCTTTAAGGAGTATCCGATCAGCTCTCTGCATCTGCTTTCAGTTGGTAATAAGCCTGACTCCCCCGCCCCCCTTCCTTGGCTGCGCTCCTGGTCACAAAGATCACCTCAGCACAGATCTGAAATGCCAGGGTATAGGGCTTTTCAAGATTTTCTAATTTAAACCCCTTCCGTTGGCATTTCCCTTCCCCCAAAAGGCTCCCAGTTTCATAAAACCTGGAATGCTCCCTCTCCTCAAGCTCCTGGCCTGACTGTATTTGTGTTTGTGCTGGCTACTGGACACACCACAGCTTAAAAAACAAACTCCTTGGGGGAGTGTGTCTCAAAACCAGTTGCCCTAACCAAGTCCAACCTCAGACAAGGCACCTTAGGTAAAGCAGACTCAAGGTAGACAGCTTGGCAGGAGTTCTGTTACCTCAGATCATGGGAACTCCTGCCAACATCTATGCAGAGGAAGCGCTGTGTTAATTAATAGGAAATTCATGTGAGGGAGGATTGAGCCGCATTTCATACCAAAGCCCTTCTCAGGAAGCAGGACTCTGAAAAGAGTCACAGCATGAGGCAGGCCGGGGGTGTTTGTGAAGGAAGAGGTGGTCCTGCCTTTCCTCCAAAGAATCACACAATCTCTCAGGCCCTCCTCTCCCCACCGGTGAGACACTTTCCTCTTGATTGTCTCCCACAGCAGCGGAAATGAGTCTTTTCAGAGTATTCAGCGCCAGCAGAATCCACATCTGCAGTGATACACAGCCAACAGATGCAGTGCCTTTGGCTGCGAACCACAGGCTCTAAGGACATTTATCTGTCACCACCCACTTCTGGAGAAGCTGCAAAGGCGCTGGCCCCTGGGTATTTCTCCAGTTAACCTCCTCCTCCCCTTAGCCCTCAGAGGACCTTGCTGTTTGCCATCAAGTCAATTCTGACTCATAGTGACCCTATAGGACAAAGTAGAACTGCCCCATAAGGTTTCCAAGGCTGTAATCTTTACAGAAGCCAACTGCCACATCTGTCTCCCTGGGGGTGGCTGGTGGGTTTGAACTATTGTACTCTTGGTTAGTGGCCAAGGGCTTAATCACTTCACCACCAGGGTTATCTGAAAAATATCCAACCAGACACCCAGCCCTTATCACACTGCATGTAAATTGCTTGTCTGCATGGCTGTCTCTCCCACAAGACTGTGTGTTCCCTTAGTTTAACCCTGTGGGAATGAGTTCTGCTCCATCAGCAAGCTCAGAAGCTCTGGAGGTCCAGGCCACCACCTACACAACGATCTATCATCAAGATTGAAGACCCTGAAAACCAGAGGAGGGAATGTAACCAACAGGGTTAAATTGTTCCGGCTCCTCCCATCACCCCCCCCCCCACCACCCCACACCACCACCACCTATGAGTTCCTGATGAGATGGTTCTGTGTAACAACACAAGGTCATCTTACTGCTTCTCTGCTCAAGGCCGCTTCACTACTCACCAACCTCCCCACCTCCACGTGGACTTGAGCAAGAAGCCGCAAAGCAGTTCGTACATGTTTCATACGCCCCAGCCGTAATATTGCACCCCCACTGCACCCCATACATGCTAATTAGTTCCTGAAATTGCCTGCCTGTTCCCAGAAACTTCATGAATTATACATACGTTTCCTACTCTAAACCCTATAATTGCCCTAGAATCCCCAGCCTTGGGGAGCTTGATTTGAGACTTCGTCTCCAAGCTCCTTGCTTGACCGGATTGCAATAAAGTCTACATTCTCTTTCTCAAAGGCCTGGTGTCTCTCAGTTGACTCGAGGGGTCACACCAGGCAGGACTCATTCCCATCGGGTTACATTAGGACACAGCTCTGTCCTATTCATTGCCCCACATTATGGAATTATTAAACATATGTTGGGTAAATAAATGGAAAAATGAATGACTAAACTTCTAGGACAGGCTTGGAAAAATCTTCAGGTTAAAGGGAAAATTATAATTAGGGCCACAGGTGATACTACTCCAGGGTATTTGCATCCTAAAAATCTTTCACCAACACAATGCTAGTAATTAGGGAATTTTAGCTACCAGAAGTTGCTAGAGAGAGGAATTTAGGGAAAAGCCAGTAGCATAGCAAGGGCAGAGAGTGGGAGCCCTCTAGCCCCGGGTGAAGGCGTTAAGAGGGCACGTTGTCCGTTGTTGTTACCTTCGAGTAGATTCCAACTCATGGCAACCCCATGTGTACAGAGTAGAACTGCTGCATAGACTTTTCAAGGCTGTGACCTTTCGGAAGCAGGTCCTCAGGCCTGTCACATGAGGCACCTCTGGATTGGTTCAAACTGCCAATCGTTCAGCTAGTAGTCAATGTGTCACTACCCAGTGACACATTGTCTGTAGGGAATTTAAAAACAATAATAAATCTGACCAAAATCAGTTTCCTTCTTATTATCACCACGCACCAACTGCTGCAGTTTATTGTGGGGTATTAATATATATGCAAGCATCGGATGGAAACCCTGGTGGCACAGGGGTTAAGAGCTACAGTTGCTAACCAAAAGGTCGGCAGTTCGAATCCACTACGTGCTCCTTGGAAACTCTATGGGGCAGTTCTACTTTGTTCTGTAGGGTCGCTATGAGTCGGAATCAACTCGACGGCAACAGGTTTATACTCTTTTGTTGCTTGCTTTGGGTGCAGTTCATGTCTGCAGCCCCTGCCTTTGAACCCCATTATCATCAAGTTGGAAACCCTGGTGGTGTAGCAGTTAAGAGCTATGGTTGCTAACCAAAACGTCAGCAGTTCAAATCCACCAGGCACTCCTTGGAAACTCTATGGAGCGGTTCTACTCTGTCCTTTACGGTCACTAAGAGTCGGAATCCACTCCATGGCAACAGGCTACCATCAAGTTGACTCAGTTTCATAGCAAGTCTGAACTGCCATAGGGTTTCCAACGCTGTAAATCCTTACAGAAGCCGACTGCCACATCTTTCTCCCATGGAGCTGCTGGTGGGTTTGAACCACCAACCTTTCAGTTAGCAGCCGCACTTAACCACTGTACCACCAGGGCTCTTTTGCCTTTACTACAGTAGATCCGAAATAGCATTGTGGTAGCCTGGGATTGTAGAGACAAAAACAGAATTTGCATTTCAACTCCGTCACTCTATGTGACCATTTGGAGGGTTTGTTTTTTTAATATTTAAATTCTAAAACAGTGAAATGATGAGAACTGCCAGGTGTGATTTTTTTTTTTTTTTGGTAGATGTAGAATCGGCTGAACGGCAATGGGCTTAGTTTTGGTTTGGTTTTATACTTTAGTAAAAATGAGCCCTGTTGGCGCAGTTGGCTAAGCACTTATTTGCTAACCAAAAGGTCAGCAGTTAAAACCCACCAGCTGCTCCTCTGCAGAAAGATGTAGCAATCTGCTTCCCCAAAGATTTACCGCCTATGGGGTGGTTCTACTCTGTCCTATAGGGTCCCTATGAGTCAGAATCAACTCGATGGCAATGGGTTTGGATTTTTTTTTTTTTAGTACTTTAATTAACACTAAATATTTTAATAATATCTTTTATATCAAAATTTGTTTTAAATGATTTTTTTAGCTAAAAAATAAATTAAGTTACTTGAATTACACTTTTTGTAGATCTTTCAGCCTTATTAATATTTACTCACTAATCACTGAAAAATTCTTACTAAAATATTATTACTGTATATCAGACTATAGGAAACCCTGGTGGTGCAGCGGTTAAGTGCTACAGCTGTTAACCAAAAATGTTGGCGGTTCGCATCCACCAGGCACTCCTTGGAAACTCTATGGGCCAGTTCTACTCTGTCCTATAGGGTCGCTATGAGTCAAAATTGACTTGATGGCAATGGGTTTGGTTTCTGGTTTTATCAGATTATAACCAAAACATAAAAGTTGAAACTGTTAGGTAGATATAAAATGTATTATTGAATTAATAGTGTGTTTTTTCTTTTTTTCATACCGTAATATTTAAGCTTAATTTTAAAAAACTGTTGGCATGAATATATAAAAAGTTCAAGAAAGATTTTACTACGCATCTATTCTGGCAACTGAAAACCATGATAATTATCACTGAAAATAGTTTTGTTATACTGAAGAGGTGATTCTTAAAATATCATCTAGTCCAAATGTCAAATATGCTCGCAATGCTACTGAGGAAATCCACGGCAGAATTTCCTAAAATCACACCAGGTAAACAATGCCTCCTGCCAGGTCCACCTCTGACCTTCCCAGTCACTCTTTACCTCTTTACCTTGTTTTACTGCCTTCGGATAATCTGCCACTATCTGAAATTCTCTCTCCCTCTCGCTCTTTCTCAGTCTCTTTTTAATTGCTTGCCTTCTTCAATTAGAACATGAGCTCTGTGAGAGCAGGGACCGTATTTGCCATTGTTCTTACTGAGCATAGAAAAAAAAAGTGTGTGTCAAAGTAGAACTGTGCTCCAAAGGGTTTTCAATGGCTGATTTTTCAGAAGTAGATTGCCAGGCCTTTCTTCTGACATGCCTTTGGGTGGTCTCTGACTTTTCAGTTAGCAGCTAAGTGTTTGCAACATACATGATATCCTTTACTGTACATAGAAAGTGCTTAAGGAACATTTGTTGGATTGACTGATTAATTAATTAATTAATTAAACAACCTATACCAAAACCAAACCAAACCAAACCCACTGCCATAAAGTTGATTCAGACTCATGGAGACCCTATATGTTACAGAGTAGAACTGAGCTCTGTAGAGTTTTCTTGGCTCTAATCTTTAGGAAAGCAGATTGCCAGGCATTTCTTCCACGGCAACAATGGGCGGGTTCAAACCGCCAATCTGTCAGTTCATGGTTGAGGAACCTAAGGCAAATTCTATTCCAGTCTGTAAATGTTGACCTTTGCATTATACTTGGAGCCAGAGTAGGCTGACCTCCCCACAGCAGGCTGGCAAAATCCCACAGTGCTTTATCCTTTAATGAAGTTTCTATTTTTTTCTCAGTGGTGCTATGATAGCTCAAGTTAAGTTGCTAAGGGCAACGTGCCTTTGCTTTTCTTTCTCCTTCTACTCCCTTCAAGAAAAAGTACAAAAAGATTAAAAAAAAAAAAATTCAGTTGTGAAAAGTCCCCAGAGGAAGAAAAATGCCCCAAAGTATATTCTTATGTAACCCAATCATAAGTACAATGATCTCAGCTCAACAATTTCACCAATTTTTTCAGCTAACACATTAGCAGGTTTTAAAGGCATTTGCTTCTTCGTCATCTTACATTTCATTATGGGGCTTTTGAAAAAGAAGAATCTTCAAGAAAAGAAGAAATGAAAAAAGATGGAATTCCAAGCATTGAAATTTGCAACCCAAGTTATTTGGGGCAAGAAGACCAGAGGTAACTTGTCACAGCACATATATTATTGTGTTTACTCTTACGGTGAGGCTGGCCATGACTGTCCCCAACTGCTCTCTGTCATCCTCACATTCAATCTCCAGTTCTTGTAGGTTGTAACTCCAAACTATCTCAGAGGTATCCATTTATTAATCAACAACCTCTGGTTTCTCTGCCTCCAATATTGTCTCCAACCCCCAACATATTTATTGAAGATGAACAACCTGACCAGGCCCCTCACTGTATGAAACACTACAGTAGTTCCTCTTTGCATAGGGAGGAAAGTCCACACTACTTAATGAGCCATAAGAAGTTCTCCAGAATAGCACCACCTCTTTCTCATCCCTTGTCTCGCACTTAATAACCTACTAAGTCCAGCTCTTTTCGTTCTCTGAACACCCTATGATGTTTCTCACCTCTATGTTTGTGAATATACTGGCTAAGATACACATAAAGTCCTTATCCAAGCCTCTATTCTCTGGGTGATTCCTACCTATCTTTTAAGACCCAATTTAAGGGTTACCTCCTCCAGGAAGCCTCCCCTGAAACTCCCTTCTGCTAAGTCAGAATTAGGTCTTTCTGTTTTATATACACGAAGACCCCTCTATCATTCCCTGTTTATTGTCTAATTACAATTATGTGCATATGGATCCACTAACCTTATTAGACTATGGACTTCCTGAGGGTAGATACTGTATCTTATTCATTTTGTCTTCCTAGTACCTAGCACAGTGCCTAGCACATACAACCCTTACAACAACCCTTTGTCATTGACCCTATACGACGAAGTAGAACTCCCCCATAGAGCAGCCAAGTACATAACCACCACACCACCAGGGCTCCACCTAGCATACAGCTGGCACTTAACAAGTGCTTGTTGAATGAACGAATGAATATATGAATGACAAAATAGGTTTTTTTCACTAAAGTATATAAAAATTCCTATCAACGTCTGAAATAAAATTACATTTAATTACATATTTGAAGAACAACATTTATATAAAAACAACATCATGTAAACATGAGACCATCCTAGCCATTCTGAGACAAGTTTGCCCAACAGCCCAATCAGCTTTCTCAAGTCCCAGGAAGAAGGTCATCGTTCCATCCTGTGCATAGAGGATGTTATTCCCCAAGGGTGCTCATTCAGCACTTCTCACAGGCACTAAAATAATTTATTTGTCACTGGGTCTAGTCACACCTCAGGAGCAGAAACCGAGGCACGATGAGCTGAGACAGACCTTACTCATTTGGGAATGTACTGAAATCATAGTCTTCATGTGCAAGCTTCTGGGGACATCTAATCAGTTTTCTAAAGTCAAATCTGTATTTCTGGTGACGGGGTGACCCAAATCACTTGGGGGAGTTTTTTCAGCCTATCCCCATCCCATATTCTCCTTCAGTCCCATTTGCTGCCCACTGCCAGACCTCACCCCAATACTCACTTTAAACTCCCAGTTACTCTGATATGTCCTCAGCCCCACCCTGTCAAGCACATCCCATCTGGACAGCTGATCAGACTATCCTTTTCACCCAGGAAGGACTTGGGCAGAGCAGGGACAGCAAGGTTTTACTAGGACTGGACTGCTGACTTTTCCTCTTACCATAGCTCAGCCCTAGAATTTCTCAAGCTTTCCCTCAAAAGAACAATAAGAATTAGGAAGAAATCACACCCTTGGTCACTGGCAGGGATACAACCAGATGCTGGAACAAAATCTGATTTAGAGAATCCCAGGGAAATAAAGACAGGCTGGTCTTCTGAGATTGTACAACCAAATTAAGGATTTTCCTGGTCAGGACCATGTCAAGAATATGCTGCTGTAGTCACCACGCTTGGGACCTTGTGGTAAAAGCACATCTTTAACCCTTAATGAAGGTCCCCAAAGGCAGAGGGAATGATGATAGCAACTGTCACCTGCGCTCCTTCTATACAATTAGGATTAAAGAAGGTTGTGCAAAAGTCATGCTAGAACAAGGCTATTATAGTCAGGCATTGTCCCCATTACACTCCTGTTGTTGTTATTAGGTGCTGTGGAGTCGATTTTGACTCACAGCAACTCTGACAGAGTAGAACTGCCCCACTGGTTTCCTAGGCTGTAGTCTTTACAGAAGCAGATTGCCGCATCTTTCTCCAGAAGAGCCACTGGGTGGGTTCAAACTGCCAACCTTTCAGTTAGCAGCTGAGCGCTTAACAATTGCGCTTCTAGGGCTCTTTCACAACACTCCTGTTGTTGTTGTTGTTGTTGGGTGCCATCGAGTGGATTCCAACTCACAGCAACCCTATGTGACAGAGTAGAACTGCCTCATAGGGTTTCCTAGGCTGTAATCTTTATGGGAGTAGAATTGCCAGATCATTTCTTCTGCAGAGCAGCTGGTGGGTTTGAACCACCCACCTTTCAGTTAGCAGCCAAGTGCTTAACCATTGTGCCATTGGGGCTCCTTGCATAACACTCCTAATACCTCTAAATGCCTGGAAACTGTAAAAACAAAAATCATATTAAGCCAATAACATAAATTGATTTGGAGTTTATTTAATATATAATTTGTAATTCAGGCAACACTTCTGACTAGACAAAGTGTTCCAAAGACGAGAGAACTTCCATAGATCCTTATAGCCCATGTTATCAACATTGCCATGGAAACCAGGCCAGAACAGTGCGTTCATACAATAATTTACCCCAAAACACAGCTTCCAGTCTGACCCCTTGGAGTTTTTCTTCTCAAAACTGACTGCACGTAGATAATTATTCAAAAAAGCACAATGCCTAAGGCAAAATGGTCTTTACTAATTAGCAAAACTATTGTTTGACTTATAAGTAAGTCTTTAGGAGACCAGTTTGCCCAAGGCTCAAGGTTCAAAAGATCATCTCAGGGCAATGGCCTGGGTGGGTCACCTCCATCTCCATGGAACACAGAAATCTGGATTCCATGAGAATAAAAAACTCTGATTCTGAAAACTCGACTAAGAAAATATTTCAGAAATTACCCAAACCTCCAAAAGAATGAAAGAAAAACATTTACTTTTATTTCTTAGTCGTTCATTTATTTGCAAATATTTATTGAGTTGTCTCATGTGCCAAGCTAAAAGGCTGTGTCCCTTTGTTCACCACTGTATTCCCTATACGTAGCACAGTACTCGACACGTAGTAGGTATGCAAGAGAAAGTCAGATAAATTAACCTGAAGATCAGCTTCCGACATGACAGCATGAGAACTCTGTAGGCTCACCTCTCAGTGAAACACTTGAAAATTATTTAAAAAAAAAAAATTTTTTTAAGCCCTAGAAATGGTCCTAAGGACATATAGTAAGTGATAAACATCTATGCAAGAAAATTTACAGAAATTCAGTAAGAAAGTGAGAGTGTGTGATATTTGAGCCAAGGTTGCTCTTTCCCTTCCCCCTCCCAGCTTACAAAAAAACAACATTGTTAGCAAGGCAGAAACTCCACTCTGGACCAGTGGAGCTAAGAACAGGGCACCCTCTCCCACAGCTCTCAGTTGTTGTTATTAGGTGCTGTCAAATTGGTTCCTACTCATAGCGACCCTATGTACAACAGAAGGAAACACTGCCCAGTCATGTGCCATCCTCACAATTGTTGCTATGCTTGAGCCCATTGTTGCAATCACTGTGTCAATCCATCTCATTGAAGGTTTTCCTCTCTATTGCTGACCCTCTGCTTTACTAAGCATGATGTCCTTCCCAAGGAACTGTCCCTCCTGATAACATGTCCAAAGTATGTGAGATGAAGTCTCACCAAGCTTGCTTCTAAGGAGCATTCTGGCTATACTTCTTCTAAGACAGATTTGTTCATTCTTCTGGCAGTCCACCGTATATTCAATATTCTTCACCAACACCATAATTCAAAGGTGCTCACCCATCTATGCCAAGAAATTTGGAAGAGAGCTACCTGGTCAACTGACTGGAAGAGATCTATATTTGTGCTCATTCCAAAGAAAGGTGATCCAACAGAATGCAGAAACTATCAAAAAATACCATTAATATCACACGCAGGTAAAATTTTGCTGACGATAATTCAAATGTGCTTGCAGCAGTCCATCACCAGGGAACTGCTACAAAGTCAAGGAAGATTCAA
Source organism: Loxodonta africana (assembly GCF_030014295.1). Taxonomy (NCBI): domain Eukaryota; kingdom Metazoa; phylum Chordata; class Mammalia; order Proboscidea; family Elephantidae; genus Loxodonta; species Loxodonta africana. The sequence continues at coordinate 166,838,100 of NC_087345.1, read as the reverse complement.
AAGAGGACATGGAACTGGGGATATCATTGCTGATGTCAGATGAATCTTGGCTGAAAGCAGAGTATACCAGAGAGATGTTCACCTGTGTTTTATTGACTGTGCAAAGGCATTCGACTGTGTGTATCATAACAAATTACGGAAAACATTGTGAAGAATGGGAATTCCAGAACACTTAATTGTGCTCATGAGGAACTGTACATAGACCAAGAGGCAGTTGTTCGAAGAGAACAATGCGCCACTGCATGGCTTAAAATCAGGAAAGGTGTGCATCAGGATTGTATACTTTCACCTTACTTAATTCAATCTTCTGTACGCTGAGCACATGATCCAAGAAGCTGGACTATGTGAAGACAAAAGCGGCATCAGGATTGGAGGAAGACTCATTAACAACCTGCGATATGCACATGACACAACCTTGCTTGCTGAAAATGAAGAGGACTTGAAGCACTTACTGATGAAGATCAAAGACTACAGCCTTCAGTATGGATTACACCTCAACAGAAAGAAAACAAAAATCCTCACAACTGGACCAATGAGCAGCATCATGATAAACGGAGACAATATTGAAGTTGTCAAGGATTTGATTTTACTTGGACCCACAATCAATACCCATGGAAGAAGTAATCAAGAAATTAAACAACATATTGCATTGGGCAAATCTGCTGCAAAAGACCTCTTTAAAGCGTTAAAAAGCAAAGATGTCACTTTAAGGACTAAGATGCACCTGTCCCAAGCCATGGTATTTTCGATCACCTCATATGCATGCAAAAGTTGGACAGTGAATATGGAAGACTTGCTCTCAGGCTTTATTCCAAGGAGAAGCAAGACATTAGCATTTCTCAATCTGTTTCCAACTACTTGTTGCTGAGGCTAGATTTAGGGTTTTTCCCACCTAGCCTCCACACATAGAATACTGGAGGCCCCCATCACTCCTGCCCCAAGTTAGAAGTTGGTGGTTCCACACGAGGAGAAACAAGTTGAAAAGATCTCAGACTACTTTCCCCTGCCCCACCAAGCGCTCAACTCTCAAAGTAGGGCTGTCACTCAGAGAACCATTCAATTGTCACCACTCCCAGATACAGAGCCCTGGCTCAGAGATTTTGCCTGGAGAGGAGAAGCAGGCCATAAAACAGCTTTTCATAAAGGAACTGGCTTAATTTGCACCAGGGCATGGAAAATTTTTAGGCTAAGGAAATTCTCAAAAACAGTGGAGGAGGTGGTGGGGGCAATTGGAAGGAAATTCATGGATTCAGTGAAGATAAAGGCAAAATTGTAGGCTGACTAGTTTGTTGAAGAGAGCCGTAGAATGAGATGGCTAGGAGAAGCCCTCTTGGGGTCAGAGCAAATATCAAACTCTTACCTCAGGAGACTGTTCCTTCAAGGGAACCTGAATTTGATTGAATTAATCTTAGGGCAGTTTATACCCCAGAGCATTGTTGAAAACAATAGAGCTATTTATTTTTGGCAATTAGTGAATCCCAACAGCTGGGTGTGGTCAGGGAAAGAGGAGAAGAGAGCTCTGCCCAAACCAATACCAGCACCAGTTGCCATAGAGTCTATTCCAACTCAGGGCAATCCCATGTGTTTCAGAGTAGAACTGTGCTCCATAGGTATTCAAGGCTTTGATCTTTCAGAAATAGATCACCAGGCCTTTCTTCCAAGGTACCTCTGTGTGGGTTCAAATCACCAACCTTTCGTTAGTAGTCAAGTGCATAACCATTTGTGCCACCAAGACCCAAGCCAACAAGCTTCAATAAAATAATCCAGCCAGTCACTAACTAAAGAAACATGCAAATAACAATAACAAGCCCCAGAAGAAGGAGGAGACCAGTACCCAGAGTCACTACAATATATTATCTAACATATCCAGTATCTGACAACAAATTATGAGATATGCAAAGAAACAGTAAAGTATAATCCATACCAAAAACGAAAAAACAGGCAACAAAAACTACCTGTGAGAGGAACCAGGTGGCAGATTTAACAGAAAAAGACTTCAAGGTAGCCATTATAAACATGTTCAAAGAACTAAAGGAAACCATGATTAAAGGAGTAAAGGAGGGCATGATAACAATGTCATACCAAACAGAGAACGTCGATAAAGACATAGAAACAAATTAATATATACATGAATTAATGAATGGTTAAGTGAAAGAACGCAGACGTTTAGCAACAGACCCACCCTTAACATTTGTACAGACTTAGACAAGAGTAAAAATGCATCTCCACATACCTTATGTCTAAATATTTAAAAGTTATAAATCAAACTGCTGTTGTTATTATTGTTGTTAGTTGCCATCGAAACACTGCCTGGTCGTGGCCAACCTCACAACCATTATGTTTGTTCCCATTGTTGCAGCCACTATGTCAATCCAACTCGCTGAGGGTCTTCCTCTTTTTCACTGATCCTCTACTTTATCAAGCATGATGTCCTTCTCCAGGGACTGGTCCTTTCTGATAACATGCCCAAAGTATGTGAGACAAAGTCTCTCCATCCTTGCTTCTAACAAGTGTTCTGGCTGAACTTCCTCCAAGACAGATTTGTTTGTTCTTCTAGCAGTCCACGGTATATTTGGTATTCTTCGCCAACACCGTAATTCAAAGGCATCCATTCTTCTTCAGTCTTCCTTATTCATCGTCCAGCTTTCACATGCATATGAGGTGATTGAAAATACCATGGCTTGGGTCAGGTGCACCTTAGTCCTTAAAGTGGGTATCTGCCAAGTTCATTAACTTGGTTAGCTGCCAAGTTCATTAACCCTTTGCACCACCCAGGGACTCCCAGAATCACCCAGAGGGTTGTTAAAACACTGATCACTAGGCCCATTGCCTCAGAGTTTTTGATTCAGTAGTTCTGAGTTTGGGCCCAAGAATTTGCAGTTCTAACAGATTCCTAAGTGATGTGACGCTGCTGTTTTGGAGACCATACTTTGAGAGCCACTTGTCCAGAAAGGAGGAGAGCCACAGGCTCCGGGTGGGCATAGCTTCATTGCCTTGGCGAAAGGCTCAGCTGGAGAAGAGCCAGAGCAGTGTCTTTTAAAGCACAGGGCCAGAACACGGCCCTCTTGTCCAATACTATTTAGCACCAACAGAATGTACACCAGGCAGCCTGGGGGACTGCAGGGGACAAAGCAAAATGGGATTCTTGCACTTCTGTTCTGAATGCGCAGTCCTTCAGCACTGGAGTCCAATCGTTTGATCAGGAGACACTCCCTAGCAACAGAGCAGCAACTTTACTCCAACCAAGTCCAAGTGCCAGGCACATAAGGATGCTCTCATTCCTCCTATCACCAGTCATGGGATGACACAGCAGCAGGGTCAGCTGAGGTTCCAGCGAGAACAGGGATTACTTTGTTCACTTTGAGAAATGCTAAATTCATTTGAGCACAGAGCCTTTCTCTGGAGTGTCATCTATTACCATCATGTGTAAGTATTTTGGGACTCACGGTACTGCCTTATTCTAACAGGCCTTCTCCCACATTAAAGTTTTACAAAGTTAACCAAAATATCAAATAAAAAGGTCTATTTTCTTGCTTTCCCTAATCCCCGTATAACCCACTACCCACTGCCGTCGAGTCGATTCCGACTCATAGCGACCCTATAGAACAGACTAGAACTGCCCTATAGAGTTTCCAAGGAGCACCCGGCAGATTCAAACTGCTGACCTCTTGCTGACCTAATCCCGGTATAAGAGAGGTCAAATGACTAAGATGCAAACAGCGGAAGAAAAGACTAAAAGCAAAATGCCCTGGTTAAATTACAATGTCTACTGTCTGCACATAAACAGGCATTCAAATAAACTCTGCCCAGGCTAATTGCACCTTTCTCCAACAAATCATTTTTAGGATGGAATCTACCGCTGTAATCATCCTTTACATTGGGTACACCAAAGCAGTAGTAGGTTACTTTGTTTTTTGTTTTTAAGGAAAAAAACAAGCTCATGCATTATTTCAGCAGGATTGCAATGACTAAGGTCTGAATATACCGAGTCATGAAGGAGCTGGCAAATAAACCAGTCAGCATGGATGCGCCCCCATGCCACCCACGGAAGCCTTTCTCATCTCCAACTTCTTTTCCTTCCCTTTTTTTTTTTTTTTTTTTATTCCTCAGTGAAGTCAGTGTCCTCCTTCTCAATTTCCAGAGCATGAGACAGCACAGCGAGTAAGTGACTTCTCAAGGCCACAAGCGTGCCCTAACCCAGCATCCCATTTCCCATTTCTCCCAGGCCTCTGGACAGGGACAGGTTACCCAATGAGCAAGGTAGGCACAGGCTGACTTGTGCTTACTTACTAATCTGTAGTGCATTTGTAAACCTGTGCATCCATAAGTACGTCAATGGAAGGCTGTGTGTGCCTTGCTTACTGGTTAATCTGCTCCATCTCTGGGGAGTGACCTAGGAGATATATGGTAGAAAGTGAAGGGTTAACAGGCAGTTTAATTCGTGAAATAAATCCCCTTGAATTCACTCAAGGACATCCTTTAAATTCCTTTCCTCCAGCACTTTGTTTGCAAGCCCATAAATAGTTCCTCTTCAAACACATACTGAAAGCCCAAGCTAATAAAAGAGGCAAAACTGTTTCTGGGCTGAAGTGCTCATTGTATTTGCACAGGTCAAAACTGTAATGTTCCTTCTGAGCTCAGATTAAATAAAAGGCAAAGAATTCGAGCGCGGCAGTTTCATTCTTGAGATTCCTATGAAATGGGGACACTTTCCCTCGCCCATTGCAACTGCACGGTAAGGATAAAAGGCTGCCTGTTCTTCAAGTACAGACTGAGGTGCTCAGATGCCCTGGTCACTTAAGCCAGGGATTTAAAAAAAGAAAATGTTTCCTGCTTTGTCGTTGGAGCTCACCTTACATCACTAGCGAGCCGTGATGGTGGTAGACAACGGAGGAAAAGAATCTTCCTTGTGGTTATTCTGCAAGAAGAGGCTGCCGTTGTCATTGTCAGCTGCCGTAGAGTAGGCTGCCCACTCATGGCGACCCCACAAAATGCTGCCCCATCCTAGAGCATCCCCATCCCCATGATCACCTGCAGTTTGGACTCTTATGATCCGTGGAGCTTATATTGGCTGATTTTTTCCAAAGTAGATCACCAGGCCTTTCTTCGTAGACCATCTTAGTCTGGAAGCTTCTCTGAAATCTGTTTAGCATCACAGCAACACGCAAGCCTCCACCGACAGTCAGATGGTGGCTGCGCTTGAGGTCCCTTGGCCGGGACTAGAGCCCAGGTCTCCCACACGGAAGGCGAGAATCCTGCCACTGAACCGCCACTGCCTCCAGAAGAAGAGGTTAAATGCTGTTTTCATGCATACTTACAGCTGGGAAAGATGCTTACACATCAGCTACTTAAATCCTCTCATTTTACAAATAAGAAAATGAAGACCTAGAGCTTTCAAGTGGTTTTATAAGGAGGGAGGTAGGTAGGTAGATGTGTAGTCAGCCAGGCACCAGGCTGCTGCTCTTGGCGCCCTCCTCCTCCGACTGACTATGTAGCTAAGGCTTCTTTTAAGCACCTGGAGAGCTCTGTAAAGGATCTAGACAGATTTGGGCATAGAAGCTTCTCAGTTCATTCTTAAAATAGCAGTGTGGCTATCTGCGATTGACCAAACCATGAAAAGAGTATCATAGAGACTTTGGACACAGCCCTAAATAGTGCTTTGCCAGTAACACTTGTAGCAGCAGTAACACTGCTCTTTTTCCCTGCGTTCCTCAATTTTTAATTTCATTAGATTTACAAAAAGCTAAAGAAAGTGGTTTCATGACTTTCCCAAGACTTTACACGAGCATTGGCAGGTTCACAGCTGGTTCATTCTGGACTCTGTTCATATTAGCCACACCCTTTCCCTGTCGCACAGCATAAAGTGAATCTGGACATAACGAGGCACTAGCACTGGTGAAAAGAGAAACACAACTCAGTAGATGGTTGAATTAATTAAAAAGAAAAAAGAAGCTGGGATGCTGCCCTGCAGAAAAAAAACCTCATCCCCTGATGTCTTGTCTTGTGGCAGGAGTAGACACAGATGGCCTGTTAAAGACAAAAACTTCTCTGCAGCAGGAAGAGTCTCCTTGGCAAACAGCTTCAATTATTTCAGGAGGGCAGCTAAGGACACCGACTCTTGGCTTCTGGGCTCTGCAGGTCAGAATTATCTTCCGTGCCGTCCACTAGGGGGAGTCAGGGTCCTTCGGTGGATATCTGCAAGGAGGACCGTCAAAAGGAATGCAGTCGTCTGAAATACAAACAGAATGGTGCAAGCTGGGAGGGCATGAAGGTCTCACGTCTACCCAGACACGTCCCTCTTTGGGGAACCCTTAATTCCTGGATTTATCCCCTCCTTCTACACCTAACCACTGAGGGCCTCTACTATGTGCGTGAATAGAAAGCACAGTGGGGAACACTACATCAACACACCCAGAAAGGTCAGGCGTTTTTCCATTTTGGAATGATGTAGGGAAAGTAGAAGCTAGGAAGCCTGTGATCTCAATTTAGTGGCTGAAAATTGGTCAACTTTCACCCCACTTTCATCTTACCTCGGTGATAACCTAAGCATGTGTAACATGTCAATAGCAGTTGCTTCATCCGTCTCGGACTTCCCCACACTAGGTAGTTAACCTTTTTAGCAAGTAAATAAAGCAAGAGCCCCCCTGCCCCCACAAAATTACAACCACTTCTTGTATCTAGTTCCTGCAATTTAGTGTTAGAGACATTTCTTGGGATCAAGAATTCTCTTTAAAACGCCATCAGTATGTGGAGCAGAGTATTTGCTCCTCCATTATTTACAGTAGCAAAAGTCGGAAAGAGATTGGATGCAACACCAAGGGAATAGAATAAACTATGGTGCAGCCTCAGAAGGGAATATGATGAATTCTTTAGAATCATGCTTTAATAATAAATTTAATTTTAGAGGTGTTGGAAATGATTACATATTAAAGAACTATTATATAAAATGATTTCAACTATTTTAATTAAAAAAAAAAAAAAACTAAAAGAAAAGGCACCAAACATTCAGATACATATCTATGAAAGGTAGGGTTACAGATTGATTTATATTTTCCTCATTTTTTGATTTATATTTTCTTCCTCATTTTTTTAATTAAAAAACCATTAAGTTGAGTACTTACTAATTTTATAATCTGAAAAATGTTATTGTAAATACCATTATTCCTGGGGAAAGTGGCAGCTTACTTTTTAAAAAAAACAGCTTTATTGAAGTATAATTTAAATGCCATAAAACTAACCCTCCCCTCCCCCCAGAATCATACACGCTAGTTTGCAGTCAATTCCGACTTCCACCCCAACCACTAATATGTCATCTGTCTCTATAAATTTTGTCTTTTCTGTACATTTCATATAATGGAATCATACAATATGAAGTCTTTTCAACATGGCTTTTTTACTTAGCATAATCTTTTTGAGGTTCAGCATGTTTTAGCATGTATTTTTGTATGGTACAGATGTTTTCATTTCTCTTGGATAAATTTCTAGGAGCGGAATTGCTGGGTCTTATGGTAAGCTTTTTTTTTTTTTTTTTTATGGTAAGCTTATGTTTAACTTTTGAAGACACCGTAGCTTGCTTTTTGTAATTGGCTAAAAGTGAGATTCAACCACTAACTGATTACAAGGGATGGTGGATGGAAAAATACACCTGTGTTGGGGAAAAAGGGTGGGAGAGATTGAGAAAGAGCTGGTGGAAAACTACTAAGGACTGATTTCACCTGCCTCCCTGGCAGAAGAGTTGCACTGGGCCCCACCAATCACCGTTCTCCAGGATCAAAAACCTGAAAAGAGTGACAACATTATTGAAGACAATTGCCTAATAAAAACATTCCACAAATATGTTTCTATCAACCCAGAGAAAAATCAGCTCAACTGCTGAAGAGCAGGCCAGAAAAAGTGAGAGAGCTATGCAAAATTAGTCAATTCGCAAGTTTCCTCTGATCTCAGCTGGGCCAATCAAGCAAGCAAGCAACAAGCCCTTTCAATAAGAGACAAATTAATATATGACCTTTGAGATCTTTGCTTTGATGGCTTTGAAAGGCAAAGAAGTTAGTTACCATTTTGTTAAGTTTTATTTTTAACTTTGCTTAGCTGGATTCACACTGAATATGGCCCAAATAATTTTTAATAAGTTTTAAATGGTTTCCTGGACTTCAGAGAATTCATTTGGTCATTTGTTGCTGTCTATAAAAAAAATTTTTTTATATAAATGAATGAAGGAGCTGTGGTGGCTCAGTGGTTGAAGCACTCGGCTGCTAACCGAAAGGTTGGCGGTTCACACTCACCAGCTGCTTCCAGAGAGAAAGATGTGAAAGTCTGCTGCCATAAAGATTTACAGCCTTGGAAACCCTATGGTGCAGTTCTAGTCTATGCTATGGGTTTGTGTAAGTCAGAATCAACTTGACAGCAATGGGTTTTTTTTTTTTTTTAATAAATGGGTGAGTTTTACATAGAGAAAGACATTATATACCATGAAGAAAATATATTTGGCTTGGGAGAAAGGGAACATTACCTAGTAAAGTGATGTTAGCAGGAAATTACTACCTGGATGAGGGGCTGTTTCAAGCATGTTACTGTTTGAAAGGAAGCTTAGTGGTTGGGTTATATCTGTTCCAGGTGCAAACATGCCTTTCCAAGACCCTGGCTAGGCCCTGGGGAATCCACAGAGGTAACATCTGCGAGGAGAAAGATTTGGGAAGAAAGAGGCAACAAAAGTATAACTGCTGAATAAAGCCGTCTGGCAACTTGAGAATGGGCAGTGAGGATTTTGCCATTGGGCTACGGAAATCTAAACAACTGTGGTGGTCATCTACTGTAAGTCAGGTAACTCACCTAGAGAAAATCTCTCCTGAAGAGAAAAAGATACACGATCAGGGTCCGAAATAAGGCGAACGGGGAAGGGTAGCCTAAAATAATTTGGGAAATAGAGTCAGGATTTATCAATGGATAGACTTGTGGACTAGAGATTAAGTAATCCAAGATTATAAACCATGAGCAAAAAGCACTTGAACACAGGGAAAGTTCTGGAGGGAAGATACTGAGCTCTCTCTTTAATGTGGCAGGAGGCAGGCAGTTTACTAAGAACATAGTGCCATTGATGAATTTTGAAATCATTCTCCCTGTTTCCTCACATTGCCTTTGGTCACAGCCCACACTGAGGGGAAAATAGAAACCATGAAATTGAGCACATTTTCCACGTAGAATAATCTCTAGACTTTGAACTTGTAAATGTTCTTCAGTTGCTTTCTTTCTTATCTTTTTGTTGTAGATCTTGTTTATCTACCTAGACTTAAAATGGTAAATATTTAACTTGTAGAAACAGAATTTCTAATCCTTTTTGTAGTTTCTCCAAACAGATATTTACTTTCTCTCAACAGCCAATATTGTGCTGGTTTTTCAGAGAACCTTTTCTTCCAAATTGTAAGATAGGTTCCTTTGGAAAAAGCATTTTTATTTATTTAGCTCCAGAAAGTGCTGTGTTACTGCTTCAAGGTAGTAATACATAATGGCATAGTCATAGTGCCTCAGTGCAATTATCACAGTCTCCTTTGGAGCCTGACGTAGGAACCAGCGTGTGGCCCAGGCAGAGAGAAAGCCACGGGAAGGTGCTTTCCCTTGGGGAAGAAAACAGATGAATTTCAGACACTGCGAGTGGGAAAGAAATAACTGTCCTTCATATGCTTGAAAAGCTGAGGGAGTTAGGGCTAGCATGATCATGGTACACCAACCAGGAACTGTGTAGCAGGTTGTCTGAGAAGAGACTTCAACATTTTTGTAAACTTACGACAAAAAGCAGAGACACAAATAGATGCTATTAAACCATTTTCTATGTCAGCAATTAGATAGCAGGACCAATCTCTCTCTTTCCTTTTTTTAAAATTGTGGTAAATATATATGTAATAAAACATTTGACACTTCGACAATCTTCACATGTACAGTTCAGTGACACTAATTATGTTCATCATGTTGTTCAACCATTAATTACCCTTATCTGTTCCCAAATTATGCCATCATCCTTAATAGAAGCTCAGTGTCACATAAGCATTGAGTCTTCCTTTCCCCCCTCTTCTGTCCATCCCTCGTAGGACAGATAGCTTTGAAGCTACTCCTAGTAGTAGTAGTAGTATAAATGTCCATGATATCACGCCTTCACTCTAAGGTGATCTGATCTCCCAAATGAAAGAGAAGAAATCAGGACTGATTCTAAGCAAAAAAAAAAAAATTAACATGAGGAAATTTATTAAAATGAAGTCTTTAAAGACATAATTAAAAAAAAAAGTTAGTACTATAGCATAGAAAAATCTCTCAGCAATGCCCAACTGTCTAAGATCAGGTTCCCTACAAGAAGAGCCTAAAATGGGAATTCTTGCTCAATAAGTCATTTATTGGCTTATGCTCTCAGAACAGCAGAGTAAGGGGGAAAGGATAAATTTGGGGGGAAAACTAAGATAGAATATAGTCTCAGCTGGAGAGTAGCTTCATCTGGCTCCCACAGGGACACTCTGGAGCACAAATTGCACCAGAGTTAAGTCCCACCTTGAGTAAAGGAGCTGGCCTTGTGCCTGTCTGTCATCAGCCAAGGTCTGTTGGTATAGGTGGGTAGACATGACTACAGGAAGAGCCCAGGCTAGCTGGATGGAGTGAGGTGGGGTTCTCCAGAAAGGGGGCAGCTGTGAGTTGTTAGCAGCTAGAGGATGTGTGCCCCAGCTAGTAAAGAGGACCTGGGCACACCAATGGCAGCCACTATATTGTGCAAGTGTGACGAGAAGAGGATAAAGCATATGGCACAGAGCAGGACCTTGGCTGGGCAGAACAGCAATTGAACATGACAGGAAGCTACCGTGAACATTTGTTTAAATCCATTCCTATCTCACCAGAATGAATGAAGGTCCTTCATTTTTGGAAGTGCGGAAGATGAAGGGAAATCAATACTAGGACTCGTTGGGTAACATGAATCAGACAAATGTGGGGCAGAATCCTGCTCATCTCTTCCAAGCTTTGTGACTTAGAACAACTTGCTTCCTTTTTCTAAACCTCAGTTTTCTCATTTATAAACTACAGATAATAATTCTATCTTAGTTATGGGATAATCATTAAACAAGGTCCTGTGTTTTAATGAGATTAGCTCTTGCTGGCACATAGCAAATGCTGTATAATGAGAGTTAATTATTATCAATTTGGATGGCAATTTTCCAATAGTATGTACTTAACCAGAATTGTAAAAAAGAAAAATACTGCATCAATGGGAAATATAAGCATTACAGAAACACCTAACATAACATATCTAGGGTACTTTGCAGGTTACCAAGTGCTTTCTTAAGTGTGATCTCCTTGACTCCATTTCCCTGCTGAGAAAATAAAGATTCAAGTCAGAGAGTTCATCATGAAAAGCCTTAGAACCACTACCAAACTGGAGAGGCCCCTTGTAGATCTCTCTTTCTTAGTGCTCACAAAATTTCATCAACTCCTGGGGGTGGGGGGTGGTGGCGAGGGGAGGCAGATCTGTCAGCTTTCCCAAGGGATTGGGTGATTCCCAAATTTTATTTTGGAAAGACTACTTTGTATTTTATTCATCCTGGAATGAAAGAATCAATGTGATAAAAAGAGAGCGTCACACATTCATCCCATGTCTTCCCAAAAGTTTTGTTGTTGTGTTGTTAGGTGCCATTGAGTAGAGTTTTGACTCATAGTTGTTTAAATGTCTAACCACCTGCGTTAAGGAGCCCTGGTGGCTGAATAGTTAAGCACTCAACTACTAACCGAAAGGCTGGTGGTTCAAACTCAACTGGAGGCTCCGTGGGAGAAAGGCCTAGCAATCTACTCCTATAAAGATTTCAGCCTAGAAAATCCTATGGGGCAGTTCTATTCTGTCATATGGGGTCACTACGAATTAATATTGACTGGATGGCACCTAACAACAACATACCTGTGTTGCTGTTGGAACTAGGCTCATTGCAGACACTTACTCACATGGATTTAACACGTGGACCAGAAAGAAGCACACCTCTTAATGTAAGAACGAGGATCTATTATCCAGAAGCAGAAGGACAGAGCAGCAGGCTCAACCCAAATGACTTCTCCTTAGTCCTCCAACTCAGAAACGGGCCAACAGGTACAGGAGTGAAGAAGCCTAAAATGTGAACACATTGCTTTGCCATGTGCCACTGATGTCACAGCACAGTTATTTGGAAAAAGTGAAGTAGGCCCTAGTATTCTCTTCATAAAACTAGTTCAAAAGTGAGGGTTTAAAATTTATTTTTATTTCTTTTTAAGTCTAAGCCAAAAACTCATTGCCATAGAGTCGATTTTAACTCATAACAACTCTATGGGAGAGAGTAGAAGCACCCTACAGGGTTTCCAAGGCCGTAATCTTTAAGGAAGCAGACTGCCTCATCTTTCTCCCACTGAGCTGCTGGTGGGTTCGAACTGCCGACCTCTCGGTTAGCCGCTGAGCACTGTTGTGCCCACCAGGCTCCTTCTTTTTAAGACTACATGATAGTAAACAACAAATTGGCTGCCTTTTTTTTCCCCACTGAATTTTTTTTGAGTGCCACGTAGTCAAAGCAGAAACCCTGTTGGTGTAGTTGTTAAGAGTTCAGCTGCTAACCAAAAAGTCGGCAGTTCTACTCTGTCCTATAGGGCTGCTATGAGTCCAAATCAACTCGACGGCTGTGGGTTTGGTTTGATTTTTGTGAGGCGTTTTTGGTAGTCAAAGCACAAATTAGTCCACATAGGTGCATGATTTTTTAATTTAATTTAAATTTTTTTTTTTTTTTGAAGTCACGACTTCCCTGGGTAGTTTATTCCAGAGCTTTACAATTTTCTCTGCCAGGAATTTATTCCCCACATTGGACCTGGGCCTCTTATTTTGTCCTCAGAAAAGATAAAGAACATTATACTGCTAAACACAAGTGAGTAGTGTACCTTTGCATATGTGAAAACATATAAGGGTAAGTAGAAAAGTAATGTACAAAATCATAGAAACATTTATTAAATGAAAATATCAAAATATGAAGCTATTGTTTGCCAACATATCCTCCATCTAGGTCTATACACTTCTGAAGGCAGTGTTTCCATCTATCCAACCCTTTCCTGAAGAATTCTGCACTCTTCAATTTACACCACATCAAAACAGCAGTTTTGGCATCCTTGAGGGACTCAAATTGTGTTCCTTTTAAATGTTCTTTGAGTTTTGGGGACAAAAAGAAGTCTGAGTGGCCAAGATCAGGGATGTACAGTGGATGGGAGAAGGTTTCTCAATGAAATTCTTGTAGGACAGCCCTTGCTACCCTCGAAGAATGAGCAGGTGCATTGTCGTGACAGAAGAAAAATTCCTCAGTGCCATTTTCCTGGCTTTTTCCTTACCAATGCAGTTTTCAATTTTCCTTAAAACTCCTTCATAATAAATTCCCATGATTATCCTGTGTCCTTTGAGAAAATCTATCAGGATTACCCCTTTGGAATCTAGAAAAAGAGTCATTATAACCTTCTGAGTGGTCTTCCCTCACTTGGCTCATCTTTGAGGTCTTCCCGACCTTCCTTAAAATGCTTGATCCATCTAAAAACTGTTGTTTTGTGTGGGGCAGTGTCTTAGGCTGTGTTCTCTAGAGAAGCAAAACCAGTACAGTGTATAAATATAGAGAGAGACAGAGATTTATATCAAGGAAATGGCTCATGAAGTTGTACACGCTGGAACGTCCCAAGTCTGTCAGTTAAGATGGAGGCTTCTCCTGATGCATGTAGCCACAGGAGCTGGCAAGCCCGAGATTGGCAGGTCAGGGATCAGGGCTCTTGTTCACAGGCTGTGAAAGTTTACAAATCCCAAAGATTGGCAGGCAAGACCTCAGGTAGGCTGCTGGTTCTAGTCCCAAGAACCGAGAATCAGATGAACAGGAGCCAGCCGCAGGATCCAGAATGAGCAAAAGCCCACAAGCCTTGCCGGAATTATCCACTTACATGCAACACAGGCCACATGTCCAAAGAAATTCCCTTTCAACTTATTCATTACTCATAGCAGATTCCATCATGGAGGTGATCACATAATATTAAACCTCACCATGAAGTGATCACACCATCATATGACTATAGAATCACTGAGAATCATGGTCCAGCCAAGTTGACACAAAATCTTAACCATTACAGGCAGAATTCCTATAAACTTGTTGGGAAGCTGCAATGATTTAGGAAGATGTCCACTTGAGTTTTGTTAAAAATTTGATATTACCCCTGACCTCGAAATCGGTTGTTTTTTTTTTTTCCATAGCACAAAAATTATCCTTTTCTTTGAAGGCACCTAGCAAGTCTAAGACAAGTGTATTATTGAGAGAAGTTGTCTGCAGCCATCCACTGACCAAAGAGACATGTTTAAGCATTTTGGTTAGAATAAACCCATGCATGTATGAACTGGAACCCTTAGTAGCAGTATTTTTTGACTTACCCTCATATTGGTGTACTCCCTCAAATTTCTTCCTTACAATTCAAATAATTACAAATTCCTAATTTCTTCAACTCCTCCTTATACATTATTGTGTATGTGTATATATCTATCTTTGTGTGTATGTATACACAGAGAGAAAAAGGAGAGAGGAAATACATCCAGAACACTCCTTAGAGGCAAGGACGGGGAGACTTTGTCTTGCTTACTTTTTTTGTTTGTTTTTATCTTTTCTTGCTTACTTTGGATACAGCACCAGGACAGACCAATCACTGGAGAGGGACATCATGCTTGGCAAAGTAGAGGGTCAGAGCAAAAGAGGAAGGCCCTCAATAAGATGAATTGACACAGTGGCTGTAACAGTATGCTCAAACATAGCAACAATTGTGAGGATGGTTCAGGACCAGGCACCATTTCATTTTGCTATATATGGGGTTGGTATGAGTTGGCGCCAACAACATATTAAATCTCATATCCGTTGCTTCTAAAGTACTAAATAGTTCTGAGAACAGGAATGCTGCAGTCTTTTCAAGGTCTCAGTCAAATATCCTCTACAGAAAGCCTGATTCAGGGCCAACAAGGCAGCAAATAATTCGGGAGGCCCCAGTCTCCTCTTAGCATGGTGGGTAAGGCTGTGGTAGTAGAGGCAGACAGATCTGGGCTTGGATCCCAGCTCTGCCGTTTACTGGCTGTGCAAACTTGGTTAGTAATTAACGCCTCTGTGCTTATGAAATGAGGCTAGTAATGGTACATATTTAATAGGATTTTATGAAAATGGAATGAGTTAAAATGTGTGAAATAGTAGGCACTCAAGTAATATTAGTGATTGTTAGCATTAAGATTAACCCAGACCACCCAGTCCCATCGTAAGGTTAGTTCTTGTTGTTGTTATATACTCTTCCGCTGTTTGCCTCTGAGTACCTTGGTGATAGAAACAATATAAGATTTTGAGTTCACAGACAGTCCTTCATCTTTCTACTTTCCCTTTTTAATGTAGTGAATGTCATTGACATCCCTGGGCCAAAGATATGTGCTGTCCCCCATGGATCATTCAGATAACCTTCTGGCTAGGTCATCCCTAGTCTGGAATATCCTACTCATTTTAATAACACACTCTAGGTTTAGAATATGCAGGAGAGGAAGGAAGTCTCATCAGGAAGCTGCTCTTCTAATAGCCACGTAATTGATCCCTGGCCCAGGTGCTGATAGAAATTAAGAGTTCAGAAGGAAATTCAGCAGGTAAGTAATACGTAAATTTTAAATAGTAGAATCACTCAGCATTATGGTTAGAAGAAATCTTGGAGGCCATCTCCCCACCTGACACACAAATTCTCTACAATATTCTTGGAAAGGAAGTGTTCAGTTCAGCCCATTCCAGGCAGCTTAACTTGGTAGAAGATCTTCTATATTTTGAGATAAAATATTCTCCACTCTGACAACTACTCATTGGTTCTCACTCTGCCCTTAATATCCCTGCAGGTGAGTAAAATCCCAGAGCCATGTAATAGCTCTATTTGAAATATCTAACCATGTAGGTAACGTTAGTTAGGAGGCCATTCAGGTTTTTTACAATTAGACAGTTTGGCTGTATGCCTTCCTTAGCTTGACAAATTTCCTGTTTCTAGGGGGAAATTTATTCCATGGAAAGAAGATATTCTTTAAATATTAGAACACCGTGTCAATATGTTGGTATTGCTGTTAGCTGCTGTCAGGTTAGCCTCCAGCTTGTGCACAACCAAACAAAATGTTGCCTGATCCTGCTCCTCTGTGTGCCATTCCCATGAGAGGTTGCAGATTGGACAGCTGTGATCCATGGGGTTTTCATTGGCTGATTTTCAGAAGCCGATAGCCAGGCCTTTCTTCCTAGTTTGTCTTAGTCTGGACACTCCACTGAAACCTGTTCAGCAGCATAGGACATGCAAACCTCCACTGAGGGACTGGTGGTAACTGCATGAGGTAAATTGGCCTGGAATCAAACCTAGTCTTCCACATGGAAGGTGAGGATTCTACCACAGAACCACTGGTACCCCCTCTATATCAATATATAGATAAACATATTCAAGAAACAAAAGTAAAAAGAATAGTACTATAACCATGGTGGGCATTGGTCATAGACACAGAAAACAACCACAGGGTAAAGTGTTTTTCAGCGGTGGAGTGAGGTTTCTTATGTGATATTCATCTTAACAGTAGATAAACTATGAGAACCTTGGCATGTATGGTCACTATTCTAGTGTCCAAAATGGGAAAAGCATGTAACTCGCACCCTGTAGAACAGTGTCCAAATGGAGCGGATTCATTCTGGACATGCTGCTGCTTAAACATACACTGATATATTTCCTCCCAAAATGATACACAATCTAGAATGCTTTCTTAAAGCTCAAGGTGATTTTTATACTTAGGAGAAAAAGTGGTAAATAATTCAAATATTACCCTTTCTTATAACTGCTAGTATCTTAGGAGTTTAACAAGATTGCTTAACCTAAGAAAATTCTAGTCTCTCAAGCATTATCTCCAGGGAAGTAATTATAAACTCAAAGAAACAACATTATTCTTCATGTAGAATTGCAGGATTTTTAGGCAAATTTTCAGCCACACTTTGACTACTGGGACTCCTTCTTCCTCCTTCTATTTTTCTTTTCTTCTTCTTCTTTATTTTTTAATAAATAAGAAATCTTTTAAACAGAAAATGAAAATCTATGTCTATCAAATGCCAAAAAAGGCAAGAATTGATTTCACACAATTTTAAAAAAGAAAAAAGTCCACGCTACTTTTCTGCTTAAAAACATTGAGAGCCTGACGTTCCCTTAGGATTCCTTAAAATTATTTTATTAAAAATCAGAATGACTTTACAGTTGTGAGGGAGGCAATCTCATAAGATTAATTTCACTATTCAGCTGTTGGGATGCTTGATGTCATTGTATTCACTGTGTTCTTGACATGGCAAAAGAAAATAAAAATGGAATTTTTTGGTATAATGAAATTGAGAATGTAATTATCTTCTCAACCTTACACAACACGACACCTTTGAAGAAATCTCTCAGTTTATCATGAGCCTTTCCTAAGCACCATATGGTGCATATTTTCAAATAATGAAATACCTGTGGAAACCCCATAATGACTTGTTTTTATCGGTAGCTGTGAAACCTCTTTGTTATTCATAGGCTTTTGCCAGGAATTTTAGTCTTTCTAATGTGATCCACAAGGTGTGACCAGTTGCCAGATTCATCATGAAGAACAACAGCATACTTCCATTTTGTTAAGGCCAAAGAAAATTCTTAGGGATGAATGTCAAAAAACCCTGCCTCTATAGCCTCAAGTAGAGTCAAGATATAACAATATTCTCTTCAATTGACTAAGACAGGGGCCAAACTGAATAATTCCCAAATCTATTCAAATTTATTTCACTGGAAGTATCACATTTTGTGATCCTATTTTGGTCTCCATTCTACTTGGTGCTGAAGAAGGCATCTGTAGTCTTAAAGCAGATACCCAGTACCCAATGCCATCGAGTCAATTCCAACCCATAGCAACCTTATTCCTCCCTTATTCTAGACACTTGCATATTCGATGCAAAGAAATATCCATAAGGCAAAAAGAAAAAAATGTTCGTAGGATATGAATACTTGGAGCAAGCTGCTTCTTCCCTAAGGTAATATTTCTGAGTCAGCTTTTCCCAGGAAGCCTCAGAAAAAATGGCCAGGTGTTTAATCCAGTGCTTCTGTGCTCTGATTTTGACCAATAAAAATGGAAAGATCATTCTTGGTGAGTGGATTTGGTCTATTTTTTACCTTTTCACAAAGTAAATAAGTCTGTCTTCTCAGTGAAAGCCCTTCCTGTGCTCCCCAGTGGGTAGAAAGACTTGCTGCAGAAGCAACATGGCTAATATCCCAGGTCCATGAAATCTTGTGCACAGCTTTGGTATGAGAATATTCCTTATTCAGCTATTAATTAGCTATTACAGTTTGACAAAGTGGTTTACACCTTGGATTTATTTTGGGTTTGACTATTGTCTGGAGGGTGGTCCATGTCCACATGTCTTTTTTCTACAAATAATTTTTCAACATTCAATAATACTGTAGACTTAGAGGCTTAGTCAGTTTAAGACTTAATTGATAGACATCCTGGTTTTAAGCCCAAACAGTCTGCTCAATCAACTCTTTGCCTTCAGAAATAGACCTAAAACCCAATAATTTGAGAGGAGTCATGTACCATCTCTATCTTCGTTTCCCCACAGCCAAGGAAAAGTCTCACAGAATATATCATCTTATCAATAAAACTGTTTCAGATGTTAGCTGCATGTATGGATTTGTATATATATATATTAGTCATATAATTGATCAACAAAAGACACAGATCACTTAGAAACTGAAGAGTTTACTTAGGAGAAGAGATAAGGATAATAAGACATAGAATCAATATACAATAAAGTCTGAATATTGATCTGAGAATACGTTTCACGGAACTTCATTTCTCGTGCAGAATTGTCACAGAATGTTAGAGATAGACATTTCATTGGTCATCTAGATGAATCCCTTATCCAGTGGGTGAATCCAATTGACCACATTACCAGTCTCAGCTAAAACAACTTCACTGAAATACCCCGAGGCAGCCCACTCCATCTTTTGAACAGTCACAGTTATAAGTTCTTCCATATATTGAGCTGAATTCTCTCTGTAACCTCTCCCTTTGATCCTAGTAATCTGGACCCTAGACCCTCTGTGTAATCAAACTCAGTCTACCACCCTTCCACATGACTACTATTCAGCCATTCAATAGTAACTCTTGTAACCCTCCCCCCACCAAGATGTCTCTTCTTGGGGCCACACATTCCCAATTCATTCGTTCAGTAGATATCTACTGAATATTTATTAAATACTAGGCACTGGGGCATAAACAAATAAAGCATAGTCCCTGCCTTCAAGGAGCTTACAGTTTATAGGTGGAGGTATACACATAAAAAGAACTTTGAAACATCAAAAAACTTCCACAGAGGTTGGCAGAGCTTTGTGAGAGCGTCTAGTAGAGACAGATATTGTAGCCTAGGTTATGGGTGGGAAGGAGATTAAAAGAAAAATCTTCTAGAAGACACTTGAGATGCGTTTTAAAGATCAAGTTCAAATTAGCCAGGTGGCTAATAATAAAAATAATGAGCACATTTACCCTGTGCTAGGCACTGAGGTAAACCCCATACAGACACGATCTCCTTAATCTTTAATAATCTAGTGGAGATTGATTTTTTTTAATCCCATTTCATAGATGAGAAAACTGAGGCTTAGAAATGTAAATGCATGAGGCTAGTTCTCGCAGCAAGTAGCACAGATCTATCTGGGAGAATACAAGAAACAACATATGCCAAGTTCTTAGGGAGGGAAATAGGATGATACCTTCGGGCCACGCAGGTGAGTTGTGTATCGAGAGCAACACCAGGATGTGAGGAAATGATGTTTGCTGATGTTCTTCAAGTAAGCTGCAGCCAAGTGATGCACAGTTGCTGAACTAAATACAAAAAAATACAGTGCTGCTAAAACAGAAATACCACCAGGGGGTGGCTTTTAGGAACAGAAATTTATCTTCTCACAGCTCAGAAAGCTAGAAGTCCAAATTCAGGGTGCCGTCTCTAGGGGAAGGCTCTCTCTGTCCATCCTGGGGGAAAATCCTTGTTTCCTTAGAGATCTCCACTCTCCAATTTCCCCCCAATCTAATCTTTTCTTTTTATATCTCAAAAGTGGTAAGGTTTAAGACACACCCTACACTCTATGGCCTCATTAACATAACAAAGAAAACCTTATTCCCAAATGGGATTACATCCACTGGTGTAGGGGTTAGGATTCACCATACATATTTTGGGGGGACACAATTCAATCCATAACAGAATTTTATTCTCATAGCTATGAGAACTCTTGAAGAATCCTGAACAGAACAGAAGAAACAAGTATATTCATATGTTGAGGCTCGAATTTTTTTTCCCCCTTGAGAGATTTCTTTTTTTTTCTATTTTATTTTATTTTTGGTGAAACTATACACAGCAAAACCCACTCCCATTCCACAGTTTCTAGACATAATGGTGAGTGACGTTGGTTACATTCTTCACGTTGTGTCAACATTCTTGTTATTTCGGTTCTAGTTGTTTCACTTCCATTTATTTAATGTCCCTGCCTCCCAACTTTCTCATCTATGCTTTAAAGTAACTGTTGAACTTTTGGTCTTATATAGACCCTCTTTTTTTTTTTTTTTAAAGAAACACAATATTCAAGGGTGACAATCCTTACTCTTTGGGCTAGACTTTTACTTAGTTTAAAGGTGACTTCAGGCGATGGTTTCAGTTCAAGGTTTAAAGAGCAACTCAGGGCCATAGCCAGGGACTCCTCCAGCCTCACTAGGTCCACTAAGTCTGGATTCTTTAAGAATTTGAAGCTCTGTTCCACCTTTTTCTCCCTTTTTATCAGGATTCATCTATTGTGTTCCTGATCAGAAAACATTCAGCATTGATAGTCAGGGACCATCTAATTCTTCTGGTCTCAAAGTGGAGAAGCTTTACTTTGCTTATCTTTTGTTTTCCTTATCACTTGGTGTTGCGAATTTGATCATTTCATTAAACAAGTATTGGATATTTCTAGTCAATTGCATGACTCGAATACCACCCATTCATTCCACCAATGAAAATTTCACTTCTAACATCCCTTATGCTAATTGACACAGATTTCAGTAATAATATTTGAAGTGCCAAGTAACTACTTCTGAAGTCCTGATCCCTAATTAGGATACTTCAGATGTGAACTAACCACCCTTGGAATGTGGATGCCTGATTAGGATACTTCAAATGCCTTGTAACTAACTACTCCTAGGTTGTATCTTAAAGTGCAGAGACAGTCACACCTAGATAGGCTTCCTCCTAAAACAAAAGAAAAAAGCGTTTCCTTGTGTGTATGTTTTGAGGCAGTGACTACAAGGACAAATAGGGACACGCTCTGAGTGATGTGGCCACAGTCATTTCCTTTTCCTGAATGGCTGTTCAGATGATGAGTTAGTAATGCATGAGGCTCTGTACCCTTTTGTCTGAAAACCCTCGTGACACCCTCTGGCTCTACAAACATGACCATTATCCCGCATGCCTTTTCCATAACTGGGTTGTGCTGAATTAGAGAAGTCCAGGCACAGACAGCCTGACTTGTCTGAGAAATGAGAGCAATATCTGAAACAAAGGTCCCAGATGGCATCGTGTTTCCACATGGCTGGCCTTGAGACAGATTGCACATTTGCTGGTGATGCTGGGTAAAGAAGGACTTATTCTGGCTAAAGAGAAAACCCTGGCACCTCTGGGACAAGCTGGCCAGGCAGGAATACAAGTGTGCCTCCCTCCCAACAAGATCCAACCTGTCCATATTTCACTTCAGTGTGATAGCTTCAACTTCACACAGTAATTCAGGGGTGGCGCAGGACCATTTAGGGCCCTTTGGCTTACAGAATCTCATGAAAGATCTGGCTCCAATTCCCAGAAAAAATTAAAAAGCACCCAGGCAAATGCACACATAACTTTGTATATAATTCAGGAGGATCATGGACCTGCTTTTTGAAAATATTATGTGTCTTTCAGCCTACAACAGAATTATCTTTGAGGGCAGAAATATCACAATAAAGTAAATAAATCTTCCAAAAATTCTACCTCCTTTCAAACCAGATTTTAGCTCAAAATAAAGAGTTTTCTATCCATTGCACTGTCCAACAGTGGCATAAATATTACCTGCTTTCCTTATTCCTGGTAATATTTGGCAGACATTGGCTGCTAGGGAGAAGCTTTCTGTACGGGTAGGGGGATCAGATAAGATGCACTACACATGTGCCTTTCAACTGTTAAGCATCTATGGGCTTCCATTTTGAGGGATTCTCATGGCCCCGGGAAGGAGAATGATGGCTAATCTTTAGAAAATACGAATCTATCTCCTTACAGGGGATGGAGGTTGTCTTGGTTAGCTAGCATTGCTATAACAGAAATACCACAAATGAATGGCTTTAACAAAGAGAAATTTATTTTCTCACAGTCTAGTAGACTAGAAGTCGAAATTCAGGGCGTCAGCTCCAAGGCAAGGCTTTCTCTCTCTGTGGGCTCTAAAGGAAGGTGCTTCTCATAAATATTCCCCTGGACTAGGATCTTCTCTGCACAGGAACCCCAGGTCCAAAGGACGTGCTCTGCTTCTGGTGCTTCTTTCTTGATTGTATGAGGTCCCCCCTTTCTTCTCACTTCCCTTTCCTTTTTATCTCTGGAGAAATAAAAGGTGATGCAGACCACACGCCAGGGAAACTCCCTTTACGTTGGATCAGCGATGTGGCCTGGGTAAGGGTGGTGTTACAATCCTACCCTAATCCTCTTTACATAAAAGTACGATCACAAAATGGAGGACAACCACAGAATACTGGGAATCATGGCCTAACCAAGTTGACACACACATTTTTAGGGTGATATAATTCAACCCATGACAGGGGTCAAAGGTTCTTTGAGGTTTAGGATGCTCCACAGGACCAATTCTATCACTGACTTGTGCTCAGTGACCCCTTCCCATCAATATTCCCAACATGCTCTTAAGCCCCCAGAATAGGGACAGAGAATGGGACTGAAGGACAGGATCAGCAGAAGACAGGCCTAGGGGTCAAAATTCCTCCAGGACTAAAACAACATAAATGTGCAGATAGGGATCATTGAGGTCTAGAGCAGAAGTTCGGTTTTCCTGTGGAATTTCTTTCCTCTTCACCACCTCCAACACATACTCCCAGTCCCAGCCAAAGAAGGCATCAGAGTAAAAAGATTCTTATTTGAAGAAGAGAAAGAATTTATATATATATATAAAAAAAAAAAAAACCCTTCTAAAACACACATGTACAAACATTAAAACAACACGGAAAAGGGACAATAGAATGTAAATAGTAATTACTTTGGCAGTTGTGAGCTTATAGGTGATTTTTGTATACTTTGTATATATCACCCATGTTTTCTGGAATAACCATGTATAACTATCATAGAAAAAGCAATATTTTAAATAAAAATTCTTTGGAAATGTAATCCGTCTCACTTAGATACAGGTGAGGTTGGATAACTCAAGACCAAATTAAATAATCCTGGAAAATAGGGGCTCTTGTTTTTTTCCAGATGCCTTGTAATAATCAGCAATGCCATGAAGTGTAAGCAATATATCAATTCAACTTATTATTCAGCAAATTGAATACTGCCATGGGGAATCTAAACACAATCTAGACACATTATATTTTCAAATGTAATGGCAGCCTTCAATGATAAGAGATTTTCTTTCTTGGGGTTCCATCTCTTTGGATATTTTCTCTTTATCTTCCACAATTCCAGCCTTCCCTTCTCCTCTGAGAGTTGTAAGTAGCCTTAGGAGAGGTTGGGACTAGTCACATTTGACACTCTTCCCTTCTGCTCTTGCTATAGCATCCTAGTCTAGCCCCTTGTGACATTCTGCCTGAATTAGTGCAGGAATCTCTGAACCATTCTCTGCCTACATTTCATCGTTCCCTCACTGCCAAAACCAGACTTTCTATATATGGTTCTACCTTACCTATCGAATTAATGCCTCAGTCTAAAATTCAAGAACAGGGACTCTTAACTATAAGCACTGATTTTCAGTCGAGCTGCTTCTGACATGGAGCCCTGGTGGTACAGTGGTAAAGAGCTTGGCTGCTAACCAGAAGGTCAGCAGTTCAAATCCACCAGCCACTCCTTAGAAACCCTATGGGGCAGTTCCACTCTGTCCTATAGAGTGGTTCCACTCTGTCCTGTAGGGTCGTTATGAGTTGGAATTGACTCAGCAGCAATGAGTTTAGTTTTTTTTTGGCTTCTAACATGAATAATTTTATGTAGCAACATCCAGACAAAGTAGAAGCAGGAATCTATTGAAATGTCCGAATAAGTAAATCCATAGACACAGAGGGCAGACTGGTGGTTGCTGGGGACTAAACGGGTGGGGGAAAGCAACTATTTAATGGGTATGGGCTTCCTTTTGGGCGGTGAAAGGATGACAACGTTTTGGAACTAGATAGAGGTGCTGGTTGCACAACATTGTGAATGGACTAAATGCTACTGAGTTGTCCACTTTAAAATGGTTGATTTTATGTTACGTGAATTTCATCTCAATAAAAAAAAAAATTTAAAAATGTAACCATTCTCCCAAGCAACCACAAGGAGGCCGGCGATTATACCTTGGCCGTGTCAGATGTGCTCTCTTGTCTTGTTCTCGCTTTGGCCATGTTGTCTTTCTGACCAGGTTTTATGGTGCTTAGGAGTAGAGACTGTGTCTTCTACCTCTTTTGAGTCCCCCATTTCATTTATTATAATGCTTAGCATTGAGTAGATACTTTACAAATTCTTATTGACATGGGAGAGGAAGGGTGCCCAAGGCAATCTGTCAAGCAATGACACAACCTCCAAACAATAATTAGTGTGCTCGGAGACCAGTGAAAGGAGCACTCCTACCACCAACTATGTGTCAAGAATCCTGCTGGGGAGGGTGAACAGATTTGGAAGCATGTGAGAATCACAGACTTTGGGCTCAGATAATTTGCCTGTGTCTGGTTTATTGAGCTGGTATCGTTTTTCCTTTGCATAGCATGTCTACTGCATTCCCTATCAGCCCACGATCACTCAGTAAGCATCTGTTAGATGCTAGCCCCTGGTTAAATAAAGCGCATACAAATATGAACAAGGTACTGTCCCTGCCCTCAAGTAGTCCAAATATCCTGGAAATCAACTCACAGAAAAGCAACTGTGACACAATTTAATAATTGCTTTACAGAGTATGAATTTGCACAAAGGGCTTCCCATTCGCCAGTGGCAAGTTTCAAAGAAGGGAAAATATCTGAATTAGGCTTTGAATCAGGTGTAAGACCAAATCAGCACAGACTTGAGGGAAAAACACCATAGGCAGGGAAACCATGTGGAAAAGCACAGAGTAATGAGAAGTTGCATTTAGAGAAAGGCGGGTCTTCCCATGTGGCTGGAGTACATGTGGGGTGGGTGTAGGGGAGCCGGCTTCAAGGAGAGAGGGAATGGCAGGAGGTGAGGCTATCCAGGCAGGCCAGGTTAGGGCCGGTAGGGAGGGACGGGCCAGGCTTCCTCTCCTGGTCCTGACTCCCATGTCATCTTCCTGAAACCTAGGTGGCTGGGCTCTCCCAGCATTACATGAGTCACTGCTTGTCTTCTCTGCCCAGGCCTGACAGTGGCCTGATCAAACAGCATGCCGTTCCTAACGCACCTCTGTTCACAAGTGTCAACAATTAGTAATGGACAAGGCCAGGCCAGCTGGGTCACTGGCTGCCAGAAAGCGAGCTCCACAGGTACTATCCCAACCATGTCAGAGCTTCCTCCCCATCCTTGCCTGCAGACAGGATCCTGACTTAGGAAGCATGACAACATACTCAGGAGGGACACATGAAGTGGAAAAATAGAAGGGAAAAAAACAAAACAAAACAAAACTGCAAGAGGCTGACCTGAAACTTCCCAGACAGGGAGTGGCTGTGTAAAGCCCAAAGTTTTCCTCAAACATTCCAGAACAGTCTATCAAAAAAAAAAAAAAAATAGGCTTATTTACTTTTTCTGTCCCTTAACAAAGGAACCTCAGTGGGAATGTGAAGAAAGAGCAAAAAGGCCCATTTGCTCAGGAGGGGAATGATTAGATATGCAGTGTTAGGCTTATTTGTAACCAGATAAGGATTTTCTCAAAATGGTGTCACTTACGGGGTTCCAGGAAGCTCTTCTATACACAAACACATCAAATACAAGACCATCCAGCTGTTGGAGATGTCGCTGGCAGGAATCCTGATCTTCGAGTGTGTGGGTCTTGTAGACTGCAGTTAACTGATAGTAGTTATTATTATGTTATGCCTCTATGCAAATATCCACAGGTTGGCCAGTTGGTGAATCTCTTGATATTTCACATGTTTGCTGTCTTTTATTCAAAAAATATTTATTGAGTCTACTCGGAATAGACTCAACAGCAATGGGTTGTTTTTTTGTTTTTACCATATGCCAGGCACTGTTCTAGACACTAGGGACACAGTAGCTAACAGCTACCTTATAATCTATTGGTATGAATTCATTTAATCACATCTTATGCTGACTTCCCCTTACTGAGGAAATAATGACGGAAGGAGAAAAAATTGCATTCCTAGGTATTAGGGGAGATGGACAGTGTCTCTGGTAGTCAGAAGTCAATCAGTAGTACCTGGATGTCAGGTGGAGAAGGGAAGCATACAGGTAGGAGAGAGGAGAGGAAAAGGGCTGTTGGAAAACCTAAAGATAAATTTGTTAATTTTCCCATTTTGTTTGAGACTGGTCTTAGCCACAGCTAGAGCTTGGAAAATGAGCTAGCTGCTCTGGTCCTCTTACCCAAAGGAAAGTTAGCCCAAAGCTCATAGGTCATCAAAGCTTTCTACTCTACTCTCTCTTTAAAACTAGGCTCAGTCAGCCAATGAGGAGAAGAATAAGCAGGGAGAAACAGAAAGCCAATTCGCCCTTGCAGGGTTCTACCTTGCTGTTCGGAGTACTGTTGCTCCTACTTCCAGAGCCCAGAGCCAAACCAAAAAGAAAAAAAAAAACATTGCCATCAAGTAGATTCCAACTCATCGTGACCCTATAGGACAGAGTAGAGTTTCCAAGGAGCAGCTGGTGGATTCAAACCGAACTCTCAACCATTGTACCACCAGGGCTCCCCAGAGCCCAGAGAGGTATAGAGAAAGCAAAAAGAAACAGAAGAAGCTTCCCCTCAACAGAGAAGGAAGCAGGGGGGAGAGGTGCAGGATGAGGAGCCCTTGAAGCTGCTCTTGGATGCTGACTCTGGGATGAAGTTGATTTTCTTCACCTGGATGTGTCTGGCAGCCATCAGCCACAGAACTGCAAACAAGGACTGATTATAGAACTCAGGGCCTTGCCAGACATTTCTGGTATCTGTGAGCTTCCCATGGAGAGTTGTTGCCATGGAGCATAAAGACAGAATATGTGGCTGGAGGTGGATCCCCAGGTAATACGGACAAACTTGTGCTCAAAAATTTTGTGTCTAGGCAGCCAGCCCGA
Organism: Loxodonta africana; assembly: GCF_030014295.1. Taxonomy (NCBI): domain Eukaryota; kingdom Metazoa; phylum Chordata; class Mammalia; order Proboscidea; family Elephantidae; genus Loxodonta; species Loxodonta africana. Next base: position 166,810,588 of record NC_087345.1, on the reverse strand, counting down.
CCTGAGAGAAATTTCTAAGAAAACAAAAGTTTCGTATCATCATTCCACACTGCTGGGATGGTGGCTGCGCTGCCCACAGACTGAACCACTATTCAGGCTTTATAATTTACAACCACAAGAATTGGAAACAGTTATAAGTGGCACCATATTTTTGGCATGGCGAATATGCATGTATATGGGAGGAGGGTAGTGGCTTTTTCGGTTCATTTGGTACTAAGAGAATTTCAGGTATTATTTTCCCTCACTGGACTTTGTTTCTTTGGACTGTGTTTTCTGCTGATGATCTATTTAAAGAATCAGAGCAGCTGGGACAATTTCTGGCTGAGGCACACTTCGGCTCCTTGTTGGAGCATGTGTGTTATGAGAAGGTAGGCCGGCATTCCTCATCGAAAGCCTGTTCCAGCCCAGCCAAATTACCCAGGAGACTGGCACCTGGTCTGTTTGCACAGTGCATTTTTAGATTCTGAGTCAGCATTAGGTTCTCTTCTTGGTATCACTTTGGATTAAACTCAACAGCATCCTATTACCTTGGCTTCTCCTTGTATAGTCAGGTTGGCTTCTCAGGCTTCCCAAGTGTTCCCACCTTCAGGAAATGGATAGAAGTGTTGTATATATTAGGTTCCTACTCACTTGGGACAACAAGGTATTGGTAACAGGGTTTTATCACTGCCAGCTCTGTAAAGCTCACATAAGACTGCCGCAGGCAAAATGGTGATACAGGCCTAATTCATGCAGGATTTTTTCTGCCTCTCCTGTGTCAACACTAGCTAGCATATCCTCCCATTCCCACAAATGTATAGTTTCATTCATTCTTTGTTGACATTTATTGTGCCAGACCTTGTGTGCCAAGCCCTGGTCTAGGTATGGGAGATACCACAGTGAGCAAGAAGGCGAGGTTCCTCCCTCGCAGAGGGGTTGAAAATTTGAGATGCTTCCCAGCCATAGTATTTGTTTTTTATACCAAGTAAATTGTTATTTATGCATGGGTATCAAACAACTACAAAAACAGTAACGCCCTTCACAGTCCAAAGATAATGCTTTGTCATGAACTGAGATATATAATTAGCTCAATCCTCTGCACCTGAGCCCAAACAAACTCTGTTGAGAAAATCAGGACAAAATGAACATCAACAAATGGCCCTCAGGAGCCCTGGAGGCACAGTGGTTAAGAGCTTGGCTGCTAACCAAAAGCTTGACAGTTCAAATCCACCAGTGAGCGCTCCTCGGAAGCCCTCCGGGGGGCAGTTCTACTCTGTCCTATAGGATCACTGTGAATCAGAATCGACTCGACAGCAACGGGTTTAAAGGGTCCTCTCGAACAGAAAAATAACTTACAATGGGGAACACTACAGTTAGAAGCATGGGCCAGTGGGAAGGGAAGTGGCCATTGGATTCTCAGGACAGGTGGTCACTACTACCACCAACCTGTTAGCCATAGTTGTTTCTTTGCTGCTGGTTACCTTTCTTTGTCATTAGTCAGCTCTCTTTAATCAGCATGGGGTTAGGTCAAAGGTGAGAACCAATCCCTGCTCTATAGCCATAAGGCCTTCCTGAACCAGAAATAACAATCAGCTTGGTCATGGGCTTGAATTGTTTCAATATATACTGGCAAAAGAACATTCCTTCCCATCACCCCTGCCTCCACTCTATTCCTGGGGCCTGCATTACTAAGGTTATGAAAACAAAAGAGACTTTTGTGGTTTAATTTAAGGCTAGAAATTATATAGTCACGCTTTTGCCAAGATAATTTACTGGTACATGAATCTGCTGGCACACATGCACAAACGTACATACCAGGAGGTAAACTTTGCATTGTGAGATTTCCAGTGATCTGAAATAAATGCCTAATTACAGATTCTCCAGGATTCCATGTGCAGGGTCACTCATAAACATGTACAGGTTGTGCCCTGAACAAGGGTTCCAGCCAAGAGGGAAAGGAGGGTGGGGACCTAAAATCCAGCCACCAGCACCATCCACACAGATGCCTTTTTCTGTGTGTGCTTGGCCATTAGAGTAAGACTATGTCATTGTCCCACAGATGGAATAGTATGAGGGTTATAATTTTGATATGGCCAATTTAGCAGTGGCATCCTAATAATTGACTTTTCCAGAATTTAGAAGTCCAGAGGCATTATCTGGCCAAATCATTCATTCATAAAACTTTACTGTATTCCTACAAAGTGCCACCAAGCTAAAATCTAGCATACTTAATCTTCCCAGAGCTTGTAGACAAGTACTTAACAGAAATTTAAGGTCAGTGTGTGTGTGTGTGTGGGTGGGTGTGTGTGTGTGTGTGTGTGTGTGTTCAGCCTCAGGTACAGAAAGTTGAGCTGATTATATACTTCAGTCCATGTGCAAGGCTTTACTGCTTTTTTTTCCATTTGTTTTATGTCCTTATCCACTCCCATTTCCCTCCCAGCCATTCCAATGAGTTCAGTGTTTATCTTTATGGATGTGTATGTTTTTGCAAGGAGCCCTGCTGGCACAGTGGTTACGAGCTCAGGCTGCTAATCAAAATGTCGGCAGTTTGAATCCATCAGCTGCTCCTTGGAAACCCTATGGGACAGTTCTACTCTGTCCTATAGGGTCCCTATGAGTCAGAATCAACTCGATGCCAATGAGGGGTATGTTCTTGCAAAAATGTGTACTATTCTGGATGAATATATTTTTAATTTACATAAATGTTGTGTTATACATCTCAGTTTACTTCTTTTTTTACCAAGTATTTATTACTTATGCTTTTGGAGGGATTTATTTCCAAGTAAAGCATGTGTTTTCTGTCCTTGGAGGAGGGCCCTCGACAGTGAGTTTGGTTGGGCTGGAGAGAGGAGACCAGTCCTGCCCCAGGTCTGACTAGTCATCTTCCACAGACAGGTGATTGATGCAGGTTGATTCCAAAACCCACCTGCGATGCTTCCGTAGTAGTCGCTCTTGGCAATCATCCCAGCCCCAGGTCTCTATCTCAGGCCAGGTTCTGGTGGTGGTTTCTGAGGGAACAGTACTCAGGACTGTACCCAGAATAAACAGCACCCTGTTATGGATAGAATTGTGTGCCCCCAAAAGATATGTTGAAGTCCTAACCCCTACTACCTGTAATTGTGAATTGTTTGAAAATAGAGTGTTTGAAGATGTCATAAGATAAGCTGACATGAGATCATATTGGAGTAGGGTGGCTCCTCATTCAATCCAACTAACTCCTTATAAAGGAGAAGAGACAGAAAGAGACAGACAAATGAAGAAACAGTAAGGGATGCCTGGAGCTACCAGAAGCTGAGAGAGACAAGAAAGTATTTCCCCTAAAGGCTTCAATGGGAGCAGGGCCTGTCGACGCTTCGGTTTCAGAGTACCAGTCTCCAGAGCTGTGAGACAATACCAGTCTATTCTTCTAAGCCACCCAGCTTGTGGTTCTTTGTTACAGCAGTGCTGGAAACTAATAACACATCCCAGTGCTACCACAGAGGTCACTAGCCATTTAGGACACAAATCACTTCCCAAAAGTATATTAGGCACTAAAGTAGTTCAGTAAGCCTTGTCGTCCATTTACTCTATTATTTTAATTGGATTAATTTTCTGTTGATTTAATTCAAATTCCAGCCTCTCCACAAATCGACTTCTGGCTTTTCGGGTTATTGCCCTCTAAATCCCTCCCCTCAGACACTCACTCTATTTTCTTACTTACTTACTATTATCTAAATGGAGCCTTGGTGGTGCAGTAGTTAAGAGCCACAAAAGGTCAGCAGTTCAAATCCACCAGCCTCTTCTTACATACCCTGTGGGGAGTTCTGCTCTGTTCTGTAGAGTCACTATGAGTTGGAATTGAAGGCAATGGGTTGTTTTTTTGTTTTGTTTTGTTTTTGTATTATCTAAACAACAACCATAGTCTCCCAATTCTTATATTGTTCTCTTTATTTGGATTGCTCCATAGCTATACCTGATAAAGTTCTATCTTTCCAAGGCCCTTCTCAAATTCTTAGTTCCCTGAAAATGTGAATTAATCTTCCCCAAGGCTCACATGATATGTTGCTAGTCCTTCTTCACGGCAATTCACACAAGTGACTCAGCTTTGGAATGGTTTCTGCGTGTGACTTTTTCTTGCCATTGAACTGGAAACTTCCTGAGTATATATAAAGCAGGTATTGTCATTTGTTTAGCTTACCTGTTCCAAATCAAACCAGTTGCCGTTGAGTAGAACTGCCCCATAAGGTTTCCAAGGCTGTAACCTTTACGGAAGCAGACTGCCACGTCTTTCTCCCAAGGAGCAGCTGGTGGGTTTGAACTGCTGACCTTTCAGTTTGTAGTCGAGCACTTTACCATTGTGCCACCAGGATTTCTGTTTAGCTTACAGTACATTATATTTGAGCCACAAATGTACTACTCTTTATAGAGTACAGGCTTTGATTTCAGACAGGCCTGAATTCAAATCCTAGCTCTGTCTCTTACTAGCGAGGTGACCTCAGGCTAGCTGATTAACGGCCCTGAACCTCAGTTTCCACATTTATAAAATGGAGATAACAATACAGTATTTACCTTGAAGGAGTCTGAGGGTAGGATCTTATGACCTATATTATGAAGACGATGATAATGCTAAATCCTCACAAACTTTTATCAGTAACTAGTATGATACAACTGACACTATTCCGTAACAATATTCAGAGTCCTGTTCCTGCCTGACATACTAGAGTCACTTCCGCTAGTGACTTTAATTTCTCTGTTGGAAAAGTAGAAGGTTGGTGGCAGTGTAGGAATAGACAGATAATTTATAATGTTTTGAGACATCTCCAGTGAAAGTAAAAAGAAGTGCAGCTGAAGAGATACATAAAGGACCTTCACTGCTTCCTTTTATCAGCCACATAAACGGAAATATAATGAGTCCCAAATAAAAAAATTGAAGACAATTGCTAGTTATATACATAAAGAAGACCATCAGTATATCTATAGAATCTTTTGACAATTGTAACAGTACAATTTAGCCCAAATCCAGAGCGTCAACTTAATGAAAATCTCTTTTCACCAATTTATTTGTTCCCTAAACTGAGTGTCAGCATTTTATGCCTATGGAGGCAGATTCTACTACATGGGAACAAATTAATCACGTTTTGGAAGTACGGGCCTTTCAGAAAATTTCAGGAAAAAGCTATGCCTGTACCCAGAATGAAACCCTGGCGGTGTAGTAGTTAAGTGCTGCAGCTGCTAACCAAAAGGTGGGCAGTTCAAATCCACCGGGTACTCCTTGGAAATCCTATGGGGCAGTCCTTCTCTGTCCTGTAGGGTTGCTATGAGTCGGAGTAGGCTCGACGGCAACAGGTTTGGTTTTTTTTGGTTTTTGGTACCCAGCATGCAGGCCTTGGCTAAGAAGGAAGGTGGCTAATGGCAGTAAATGTTAAAAACTAGGACCATTTTTCAGATGTGGCATCTAAGGCAAATAACACTGTATTTCTTCTCCTCACTTAACTTTTGCACACAAGGAAACTTGACGTAAAATAAACATGAAATGGACGTTTAATGTAAAGGGAACTCACAAGAGGGCTTGTAAAAATAGCACAGGGGAGGCGTCAGACCTCCTTAACTTCACAAGGTGGGGAGGAGAAACTTTATCAGCGTCAACAGCCCAAGGCTGATTCCCGTGAAGCAGAGGTCAGACATTCCTCTTCTCTCCAATTCTGACACCAGCAGTTCTTCCCACTGTACTCTCTACTTCTCGGATGGGTTCCATAATTTGTTACCATGGCCACACAGAATTCTCAGACAATACTCACAATTATGGAGTTTATTAGGGAAATAACACTTTACAATTCAGGATCGAGAAAGACTCAGGATACAGTTCTTCCATCAGGACAGCCGCACCCACAGGCAGGCCTCTCCCTGGCTCTCGGCCCTTAGCCCTTTTGGGCCTCTTGGGCTGGTCTGGCTTCTGGCCTACTTGGCCAAGTGTTACAAAACTCTTTAGTTCCACCAATAAGTGTCCAGAGGCACCCCACTCTGCCAGTAAGCCTCTGCCTGAAGACACTCAACTCTCTAGCTCCAAGCGTTGGCAAGCCTAGCTCCATCAACAAGTGCCCAGATATACCCCATTCTGCCACCAAACCTCCCGCCCGAAGGCGCTCGGCTTTCTCTCTCCATGGGCTAGGAAGCCCATTGCACCAGCTCTGCTGGCCTGGTTCTGCTGCCTCTGCTGCTGCTGTTTCTCTGCCACTGCTTCCTGCCACCTCTTGCCTTCTCTTGTGTTATAGCTCTCTCTGTCTTTCTCCTGGATCTAGAATGTTCTCAGTGCAGGGATCCTGGGCCCAAAGGACATACTCCACTCCTAGCCCTTCTTTCTTGGTGGTAGTGAGGTCCCCCCTTTCTACCGCTGGGATGGTTCATTTTAAGCCCAATGGAAAGGCAAAACTGACCAATTCCCTTGCTAGTGTTCCATACATCTTATTTGCATGGTTCCACCCCCACAAGGATGCCATGCACCTTATTTGCATTATTATCAAGCTATCCAATTCCCTTGGTGGGCCACGAGCATCTTATTTGCATAGTCCCGTCCAGTCATTTGGTGGGAGTTACAAGACCATGGTGAGAAGCCCATATAAAAATAATCCATTGTACCTCAGGGCTCCAAGGAGAAGGAGTGAGAAAGGGTCATTGTCATTGATTCTTGGGGATTTGGTAGAATGGGGAATGAGGGAGAACGGTAGTGCAAGAAAGACCACTGAACTTGAAATGAAAAGATCCAGATGTGAGCTCTGGTTCCTTCACTTGATAGCCAAGAGGTCTTGAGATACTTATTTCTCAGAACCTCTGTTTCTCATATCTAAAATGGAGATAAAAACATTATCTACCTCATTGGAAATACTGTAGAAATTAGATGATCGCCATTTGAACCTTCTAAATGAAAAACACCATTTGATTTAAAGGGATGGTTCCAATTTTTTTTAAAGCATGTAATAAGGAGGAGCAAAACAGATCAAATACTAACAATGGTTATGTCATAGTGGCATATTTGGAGCAAATAATTTTGTTTACACTTTGATTTATACTTTCATTTATATAACCAACCTTTTTGCAATGAGCATACATTACTTTGGCAATCAGAAGAAGATATATTAAGTAATTAATATATGTGTGGCTTAGAGATACATGCTACATAGTAGAAGTATAAAGGAATGCAGAGGAATGATGAACACTGATGTCAGGAGGAGGTTACTGCTGTGTTAAGCCATGGACACAGGATCTAGAAGGATGCACAGGACTCGACAACATTGGTAAAGGTGAATTTCTGAAGCTGGGCGGTGAGTATACAAGTTGTTGTTTTTCTTTTTTCTTATGACTTATGTTTTTTTGTATGTCGTAAATATTTCATTATAATTTTTTTAAAAAGGAAGTGTCAGTAATAAGTTCAAAGGTTTTATGTACAAGAATGATCATGGCAGGGATATTTGCAATAGTCAAATAGGATATTGGTTAAATAAATTATGGCAGGGTTAAAAAAAGGTAGTATTTTTATTACTGCTATTATTATCTTCTACTACCCATCTGTCAGTTTCTCATACTGTGGTGGTTTGCAAGTTGCTGTGATGCTGGGAGCTTTGCCACCCGTATTTCAAATACCAAGAGGGTTATCTTGGGTGGAGAGGTTTTAGCAGAGATTTTTCTGATTAAGACAGACTAGGAAGAAAGGCCTGGTGATCTACTTCCAAAAATTAAAAATTAGCCAATGAAAATCCTGTGAATCACAACAGAGTATCGTTTGGTGCAGGAAGATGAGTCCCCAAGGTTGGAAGGCACTCAAAATACCCAGTGGCGACAACAATGGACTCAGGCATGCCAGTGATCATGCAGGGCCAGGGAACATGTCATTCTGTTTTGCATGGGGTCACCACGAATCCAAGCTGGTTCCACAGAAGCTAATAAAAACAATTATTGTCCTACAAACCTTAAGTCACCTAGCTTCAGGTAGCCGCTGCATCTATTAATGTAGAAAGCATCTCCTGGTGCCTAGTTGAAAATTAGATTACCTCTCCCTTTCTTTTTTTCTTTTTAATTGCGTTTAGGTGAAAGTTTACAGTGCAAACCTCCCAGTGCTGTCTGCTACCCTTTCTTCTCAGTTCTTTCATTTTGTCAGTTGTCAGGCAACAGTTCCTAGTGGGTATTTTGTCCTTCCTAGTCTGTTGCTGTTCGTTGACTACACTAGAATGCTAGAGATGAAAGCTACCTCAGTGAACACCTAGCTCAAACTTTTCATTTTGTGGATATTTTATGAGGAATTAGACGCAGAGGGTTTAAACTATTTACCTAGTGTCACGATTTTCATATCTAGTTAGTAGCAGTTCCGGGGCCACTATACATGTCTTAATTGTTCATCATTCTTTATTTCTAGTGATGCTTACTATTTATTTCAGCTAGTTTTGGAGTGTGTGTGTGTGTGTGTGTTTATGTCTTTGGTGAAAGCCCACAGTGCAAATTAGTTTCTCATCCAAAAATTTATACACAAAATGACTTGTGACATTGGTTGTAATCCCCACAACGTGTGAGCACTCTCCCACTTTCCCCTTTCCACCCTGGATTCTCTGTGTCCATTCATTCAGTTTTCCTGTCCCTTCCTGCCTTCTCATCTTTGTTTCTGGGCAGGTGTTGCCATTTGGTCTCATAGACTTGACTGAACTAAGGAGCACATTCCTCGCATGTGTTATTGTTTGTTTTATAGGCCTGTTTAATCTTTGGCTGAAAGATGGACTTTGGGCGTGGCTTCAGGTCTGAGCTAGCTGGGTTAGATTCCCTTTCCCCCCTTTTATTTTCTTCAGTACTTTATTAAACCCATGATTGGTGTATATGTATTCACAAGGTGAGTATTCCTGAGGATTTGGAAATATTCAGTGAGCATTGTATATTTTACCATAACAGATGGGAATACTTAATACTTGAACAAGAAGATATGAAGAAGCTATCCCAGGAAAATTTTGCAAGGTCCAAATGAGGCCACCTCCTATCATGATCTACAAATTCAGCCATTAGCATATCCGCCTTTTTACTTTCCAGATGAGAATGGTATGTTTTATGTTTGCTTTTGTTTCATTTCTCTTATGCAATTGCCAAGCTAAGGGAACAGTTTCTCGCTTATTTCATTAGGCTCTACCATGGATATTATGTAGTGAGAGACCTTGCCAAGGTTTTAAAATTTCTGTCCATTCTTTTTGCATATGTGATCCAAGGATTCTAAGGAACACAGCTTTCAAATCAATGGTGAAAGACAAATGACTGTCTGCTCTGTTCTCTGGTACTTAAATTGTAATTTTGCAGGAAATGTAAAGGTTTTCCTTTTTTTTTTTAAATAAAAAAACATTATAAATGTGCATGTTGCTGATGCAGATTAGGGGTCATAAGAATGAATTACAGAATCATCTCAAAGAATCCCAGGGACAGGCCCTCAGCAGAATCATAAGCTCCAGCCTCTGCTTCTACCTTGTTCATGCCAATGGCTTATTCACCTCTCTCCTAACCTCCATGAAAGCATCCAACACAGCTCCGTGGGAATATGAACACCTGTATTGCTTCTCCCAGAAGTATCTGCATTTCAAATTTTATCTCAAATTGTGGGAAATGTTTATTCTCTATTAATAAATCAGAAGCAAGAGGAGGAGATATGTTTCTGGGGTAGGAAAGAACTATGAACCTCTTAAATCATTTATCCTTTGGGCAAGACTTGCGAATATATTTAGTCGTATACTTTTGTTTATGTAGCCTTTGTGTGATGTTGGTAGCATACATCCACTTAAATTCAGTACATAAATAAAATCTCTAACTTTCAAAGTCTGCAGCTACAAAGCGAAATGGTATAGGCATGTCCAAAAACCCAGTGCTGTCAAGTCGATTCCAACTCATAGCAACCCTGTAGGACAGAGTAGAACTGCTCCATAGTGTTTCCACGGAGCGCCTGGTGGATTTGAACTGCCGACCCTTTGGTTTGCAGCCGTAGCGCTTAACCACTGCACCACCAGGGTTTCCCATAGCCACGTATAAGGACATAAATAGTAAAAGTAAGTATGAAGTTTGAATTGAATTAGAAATGAATTTATTATACCATAATTCACCAGTACAAAGATGACACTTATCTAAATTTCAATAAGACAGCCCCCCTTTATCATAAAATGTCTTCTATTCTTTTTGAAAAGGAGCCCTGGTGGTGCAATGGTTAAGCACTCGACGGCAAACCAAAAGGTCCACGGTTCAAACCCACCACTGACTCTGCATCAGAAAAGACCTGGCAATCTGCCTCCGTAAAGATTACAAAAAAAAAGAAAAAGCCGAAACCCATTACCAACAAATCAATTCCAACTCGTAGCAACTGGGTTTTTTTTTTTTTTTTTTTTTTAGCGACCCTGTAGGACAGAGTAGAACTGCTCCATAGGGTTTCCAAGGAGCAGCTGGTAGATTTGAATTCGCAACTTTTTGTTTAGCAGCCCTAGCTCTTAACCACTGTACCACCAGGGCCTAGGAAACCCTATTGGGCAGCTCTACTCTATCCTATAGTTACTACGAGTCGTAATTGACTTGGCAGCAAACAACAACTTTCTTTTTGAAACTTAAGTAAGTACATGTATCCTTTGATAATTTGACTCAACTCTTCCATTTACAAGCTGTATTCTACATGAAAGGTCTGTGTTCCAGTATTACTTGCTGAAGAAGTAAAAGTGGGAGATTTCCAAACATACAGCAAATATATTGTTCAGCCCTTTAGTGCCTGTGCACAAATGTGCATCTGAATATGCCTTCACGCTTCTCTGCAGTTCTGGTGGTGCAGTGATTAAGAGGTTCACTGCTAACGAAATGGTTGGAAGTTCAAATCTACCAGCTCCTTGGAAACCCTATGAGGCAGTTCTTCTCTGTTCCATAGGGCCGCTGTGAGTCAGAATCGACTCGATGGCAGTGGGTTTGGTTTGGTTTTGGTTTTGGGGAATGACTGAACAATAGATATTAAAAGATCAAATTAGAATAAACCACACAATTTCTCTATGTCAGATACAGCCAGTTATAAAACTAGTTATATCCAAGTTACTATTCACAATAACAACAAAAACTACAAAGGGTATAGAAATTAACTTAACCAATAATATATAAGATCTCTTAGTAGAAATTTATAAAACTCTGAAAAGATGAACATGAGGGATAATCTGAATAAATGAAGACACATTCTATGTTCTTGGATAGGACAACCTATAAAGATAGCAATTCTCCCCAAAGTAATCCATTCCATGCAATTTCAATCAAAATTATAGCTGGATTTTTTTAAAGAATTCAACAAATTTACTCTGAAATTTATATGGAACAATTAAGGTTCATGAACAGCTAAACCTATGGTGAGGGTCCCAAATGAAACCCGGGGTATCTCCTTCTTGGAGCCCTGAACTTTCCCCGGTAGATTTGCTTTTCCGACGTTTGTTTCCCACCCACGGATCTGACAAATGCTCTGTTCAGCATCCCAGCACCTCAGCTCTGGCTTTCATACTCGGCAGTCTTGAGGGGAACTGTGATACCAATGGTTTCTCCTCCTTGGGTTTCCTTCTCCTTTGTTTCTTGTTGCAGCAAATCCTCACTGCCATGGTAACGCTCCAGTAGACACCTTTATTAGTCTTTTGTCCATCTCTCAGAGGATAGAGGGAGGGTTGGTCTCATGGAAGAAGTCCCTTTGTTCTTTCTTTATACCTGCACCTCATTTTAAGGGACTCCCCCACAAACCCCAAGTATCTAATCTGGGTTTTACTGTCCTCTGTGCACATTCCTTTCACCACTTGTTCCTTTTCTTTCTACAGTGAAACCTGTGACAGCCAGAACTCGACAGGACTGCCTTGTTCTTCCAGGACTCACAAGTTTTCCACCTTTGACAGGGTGCAGCCTTACCATTTTTCTATCACTTGTTTTAGTGGAAAATATTTGCGTTTCCCTTCTCTGACAGGTTTCCACCTTACACAGGTTCTGGTTTTCACAGGTTTTACTGTATGAACATGGTTCTCATGATGACGCAGTTTCTCTTACTTCTCTCTTCCAAGATACCCTTACTACTTCTATTTCTACAACCTAACTAGTGGAAAGATGCTCTCCTGACATCTCTGTCATTCCAAGATGATATTTTCTTACCCTCTATAATTTTTGTTTGATTTACAGATTCTTACCTAGATTTCCAAACTTTGTTTACTTATTACCTCCTGAGACCATGAAGATTATGTGTATTTTGTTTACCAAAGTTTCCCTAAGCCAAAAAAAAAAACCCATTGCCATCCAGTAGATTCCAACTCATAGTGACCCTATAGGACAGAGTAGAACAGCTCCATAGGGTTTCCAAGGAGGCTCGTGGATTCAAACTGCCAATCTTTTGGTTAGCAGCCAAGCTCTTAACAACTGTGCCAAAGTTTCCCTAGAACCTAGCAAAGTGCCTGGCACACTGTAGGCAATCAGTAATTATCTGCCAAGAATATATCTGGAGAACAAAGTAGCAACTAAAATTTACTGTGCATCTACTTTGTACAAGGAGTCCCTGGGTGGTGCATCGCTTAGTACTTTGTTGCTTTATGCTTCATGGTTAATGCTTTCAGTTGCTAACCGAAAGGTTGGATGTTTGAGTTTACCCAGAGGTGCCTCAGAAGAAAGGCCTATGATCTACTTCTGAAAAACAGTCATTGAAAACCCTGTGGAGAACCATTCTACTTCAACACACATGGGGTCTCCAGGAATCAGAATTGACTCGACAACAACTGGTAGGTAAGTACTTTGTGCAAAGTATGTTTCAAAGCAATTTACAGTTAATTCTTTCAGTAACCATATAAGGAAGGATACTTTATTATCCTCATTTTACAAAGGAGACATAAAAGAGTTCTATAGTTTGCCATGGTTACTCAGCTGGCAAATGATAGCAATGCCATTTAAGTATAAGCACTGTGACTCCAATGCCAGCGTTCTTACTGCCAGTCTATATAGATGGCTTCCTAGAAAACGTTGAGTGCCTTCTCCTTCCTCCTCTCATTTCCATTCTCATTTCCTCCCTTTCTCCCAACCTTCTAATGGACATTTCTAAGTCAATCTGCATTGCCTTTAAGAAGAACCCTGAAATTTTACTCTTACCTCAAATCACTGGTGCCAGAAGAGGCGCCAACAACTGAGTGCAACTTTGCAAGAATCCTTTGCCTCTGTTTGGCCTCCCACATGTTGTGCCAGCCCTAGCCTGCTCACGCCCCTAGAAGAGTTAGAAAAGCAGGGCTGAGAACAACTTCTAACTCCGTGTTGCTGCTGGTTTGGGCATCGTTGCTTGTCCAGGACTCTGCTTCTCATCAGCATCGACTGCTTGGTGTGATTCCCTGGCTGTGACTGGGGCTTGGTTTTCCTTCTGCTCGACTGTTCTTTCTATGTGATCTTGGCCTGCTGACCCTTTGCTTGTCCTTTCATGTCTTGGAATGCCCAGATTCAGAACTCAGCCTTGCTATCTATACCCAATGATACTTACGTGTCCTTTTTATGTTTGTGAACATCCTGACCTTGAACCCATACATCGTCTCCAGATCACATAGAGATAGTTAGACTCCCAGTCCTGGTCATTTAACACACCTCTTTTGGCTGTCTCTATAACCCGAAGCTGATATTTTTACCCCTAGTTTTTCTTGTTTTCTCACTTATCAATAAAGGTTCTCAGTATATTTTTTCAACACTTTCCTTCTCCCCCTAAAACCTTGGGATTCAGTCCTCGCTGACACTCCTTGGCTTACTTCCACCCTGTGACCTCTGGTTTCATGAGAGAAACAGATTCAGATGTGGGAGACTTTCCTAATTTTCCCAGCAGAACATCCGCTGAGGAGCTGTGCTGAAGCCATCTGTGCTAACAATACAATACACCTCTCTGCGGTGCAGAGGACAGAATAAAGGAGGTACGGGGTCTTGACCTTGAAGAAAGCTTCAGAAGCTGTATGTAAGGAGCCACGGAGATAAAAAGCAGAAACAACAAAATTCTGTGAACAAGAGAATATTCTGTGGTAAATAAAATAAACCAAGAACGACCCCACTCCATTCTTTTTGCTATCCTTTTATACAATGTATGTGTGTTAAAGAAACCGTTGGGACCATCTGTTAAATGTTTATTTCCACTGTTACTTCTGAGGTGCCAAAAAAGCCTGTCATGAGAAGAAAGGGGAAAATAGCCTTTAGATTGTTGGAAAGTGATCAAGAAAAGAAAAAGCCAGAAGCCAAGCTCAGGCTCAAGTTCTGTCTTCCTTTTTATAGCCAGAAAATTCCAGAAAAAGTAAATCTACCTTATTGAAGGAATTATGCTTTTTTTACCTTATGGTTGATATGGCTTTTTTATGGCAGAGGGAATGGGGGACTTGGAAAGGAGGGATTTTATTATTTGTCAGTACTTCTTTGAAAGGACAGAGGAAATACAATAAGGATAGGAGACTAACCACTCCACTTGTTAGATTTTCTGGGAAAAAAGTTTGAGAAGAAAAGTGAGTCTTCAGCCAAAGTAAGGTACAAGAGCTTGTCTGTACAATTCAATTATTCATGCTTTCCCTGCCCACAATTAGTCTGGATAATCAAATGTTGTATGACCCAGAAAGACTCAAAGACAATGAAGCATTTTCCTGGTGGCCTCACATGCTCCTGAGGTTTGATCCTGCTTGCTGACTTCCAATAACAGTTTCATCATGGAAGAATTGAGAACAAACATAATAAGTATCCTTGAACAAACTTTGAACATTTGTGTTTGTGTTGGATACATTTATGGAGGAAATTTTTTTTTTTTTTCTATTCTCTGAACTATAAGAATTTAGAGATAATACTTAAACTGCCAGCAGCTTCAGAATCAGTTACCCTGAAACTTGTTGCCAAAAACTAATTTCTTTTGGTGAAAAGCAAAGTGAGAGTCTACTGGTTTGGCCCAAACCTCTAATTAGCTTGCAAAAGACAAATTCTCGCTTTTTTCACTTAAGTAACATAGCTTCTACTTAAACATCCTGGATTTCTAGGAGATTGAAGCTAACACATAGGACTTACTTTCAAATACAGCAACAATTTAACAAAGTCCTTTGGGCACCTCAGTAAATAAATCCTTTGGCTGAGAAGAACTTGATATGAAGTAGATCTGCTTAAGGAAAGTTATAGTAAGAATTCAATATTTTGTGGAACCAGGTTATTTTAGCCTCATCCTATAGAAAGTCTATGTTTTTGCAGAAAGCAAAGAACTGTAGAACTTTATATGCATTATCTCCTTTCACCCTTACAACCCGATAAGGCAGGTGTTGCTATCCACATGTTCAAGATAAGGAAGCGAAGACACAGAGAGATTTAAGTAACTTGCCCAAGATCTCAAAGCTAGTGTTGGAGCCAGGATGTGGATGTAGGTGACCTGGCTCCAGAACTGACTCTATAAAGTTTTTATACCTCTAGGATATTACAGAGATTGTAAAATGCAATTATTATTATTATTATGGAATTTGAGCTTATCTCCTCACTTACCAACATGGTTAGGTTTCACAGACCATGTCATTATGTAAAATTGGTGTCATGGGAAAATGAAGGACAACTACATCATTACATAACTGCCAAATTACATTATTACAGAACTGCCAAGTTCCATCGTTACATAACTGCCAAACCACTGAGAATCATGGCCCAGCCAAGTTGACACACAACCTTAACCTACTCCCACCTTGTACCTCCGCGTTTGTTACTGCCAGGCATAAGTCGTTAATGCACAAAATAGTCAAATGGTAGATTTTTTGCTATTGTCATAAATGCAAAATGTTGGATAGCGAGATAGTTGATAAGCGAGGAGGTATAATGATTGACATAACACTCTCATCAAAAGCATGAATTCGGCATGAACTTCTTTATCAATGGGGTCAATTCTGAACTTGATAGAATATACTGAAGTTTTTAGTAGGTCATTTCGGCTTTGAAAGACATGGCTTCTAGTATCAGCCTGATTGTCCCACCAGGAGATAACCCATATCCTATGTGAAGAAGAGAAAGTAGAGATAGAATCATAATAATAATAAATCCCCCATGTTGTTGTTAGGTGCCGGCCAGTCAATTCCAACCCTATGTACAACAGAACGAAATGCTGCCTGGTCCTGTGCCATCCTAACAATGCTTGCTATATTTGAGCCCACTGTTGTAGCCACTGTGTCAATCCATCTTGTTGAGGGTCTTCCTCTTTTTCACTGACCCTCTACTTTACCAAGCATGATGTCCTTCTCCAGGGACTAGTCCCTCCTGGTAACATGTCCAAAGTACGTGAGATGAAGTCTCTTCATCCTCGCTTCTAAGGTGTGTTCTGGCTGCACTTCTTCCAAGACAGATTTGTTCTTCTGGCTGTCCATTATATATTATATTTTTACACAAATAGCACACACCTTCTACGTTTGTTTGCCAACCACTCCCTCCCCCCTTAAGATATATTTGTAAGTGCTGCTATGCCAATGTTTGTACATGTTGCTGTAAAAACACAATTATCATAGTGTGCTTACAAAAATACCTCAGTGGGGGAGGGAGTGGCTGGCAAACAAACATAAAAAGCATGTGTTATTTCCGTAAAAATACAGTATTCAGTATTCTTTGCCAACACCATAATTCAAATGCATCAATTCTTCTTTGGCCTTCCTTGTTCATTGTTCAGCTTTCACATGCATGTGAGGCAACTAAAAATACAGTGGCTTGGGTCAGGCATACCTTAGCTCCCAAAGTAACATCTTTTCTTTTTTAACATTTTAAAGAGGTCTTTTGGTTTTTTTTGCAGCAGATTTGCCCCATTGATTTCTTGACTGCTGCTTTCATGAGCATTGATTGCAGATCCAAGTAAAATGAAATCCTTGACAATTTCAATATCTTCTCCTCTCTAAACCAAGAAAAAAACAAACAAACCCACTGCCGTCTAGTCCGACTCATAGCCACCCTACACTTGTTAAACACTGTTCCACATACTCTTTCAGTATTTTTACTTCTCATCTTTTAACTGTTGACAAAAAGGATAATGTGGGAATGGCCAAGACTTTAATCAATACTAAGTTAAACCAAAGACTGATTTAACAATTTCTGGAAATTGTTTGATTTATAAATTGTGCTCATTGATCAAAACTTTATTAGTGACATGTTTTTACTTTTTATGCTAATATACTGTATTTCATGAAGATTTGAGGCTATTTGATTATTGGAAGAGTTTTTTTTAGAAAGTAACATTTTGTTTTTCTCACTACTATAACCTGTATTTCAAAGTCATTATATTAATATCATATTCTCTTTTATTTTCCCACAAAGTGGCAAAGAATAGAAATATGGTTTTCAAAAACAAAGCTTGGGGGCAAAATGGGTTATATAGTAAAAAATACATTTGAGGAAGCAAAAAGTCCTAGTCTCATCCTGCTTATTCCACAAAGTTCTGAAAAGGCCAGATAGCTTATCTCCAACTAGTCCACCAAAAAAATATAAATTATAAACTCTATATAAAATAAAAATCAATAAATAAAACAACCATTTAAAGACAGTGGAGAGTAAATACGAGGAGGTAGAAACTAGAGGAGATTAAGCCCTTCAAATAAAGAAACTACATTGGATGATACCCATATTTATCCAGCTTTTCCCCTGAAAGCGTTCCTCAAACTGTGAGGCATGGATAGATAAAGCTCAAGCAGAAAGCAGCTGTTTTACTGGCCTAAAGAGTCAGAGGTTGGGGTTGCCAGAGTGGTTGGAAATTGAGAGGACAAATTACAAAAAGGAGGAAACCCATGAGAGGGGTAAGCCCCAAACTTTGCATACAAACTACCTTCAAAAACTTGGCTGATCCTTGATGAAACAAATGCAAAGCGAGATTCCAAGGATTTCAAGAAAAAACAATAACTAGGAACTGGGAAGGATTGAGCAGAGATTTCAGCAGCTGCCTATTACAGGGGAGACAAAGGGAGTTTAAGAACTGCCAAGTTAAAGAGAGACTTGACAAACACTTATGACTTCCCATGAAACCCCAGAAGATCCACACTTTAGAATTAAAGTTCACATCCCAATTCCAAGAGATTGCCCTAGACTCAGAGAAAAACTGAAATAGACCCACTCTGTTGTGGTTGTTATTAGGTGCCTTCCAGTCAGTTCCAACTCATAGCCACCCTGTGTACAACAGAATGAAACACTGCCCAGTCCTGTGCCATTTTCACAACTGTTGCTGTGTTTGAGCTCATTGTTGTAGCCACTCTGTCAATCATCTCGTTGCGGGTCTTCTTCTTTTTCACAGACCCACTACTTTACTGAGCATGATATCTTCTCCAGGGACTGGTCCCTCCTAACAGCATCTCCAAAGTATATGAGATGAAGTAGTCAAAGAGCACTCTGGCTGTTTTTCTTCCAAGACAGACTTGTTCATTCTTCTAGAAGTCCATGGTATATTCAATATTCTTCACCAACATTGATGCATTAATTGCATTAATTGAAATGCATCAATTCTTCAGTCTTCCTTATTCATTGCCCAGCTTTTGCATGCATAGGAGGCAACTGAAAATACCATGGACTGGGTCAGGCTCACCTTAGTCCTGAAAGTGACGTCTTTTTTTTTTTTTTTTTTAACACTTGAAGGAAGTCATTTGCAGCAAATTTGCCCAAAGCATTACATCGTTTGATTTCCAGCCATCTGCTTCCATGGGCATTGATTATTGATCCAAGTAAAATGAAATCCTTAACAACCTCAGTATTTTCTCCATTTATCATGATGTTGTTTATTGGTCCAGTTCTGAGGATTTTTGTATACTTAATGTTAAGGTGTAATTCACACTGAAGGCTGTAGTCTTTGATCATCACAAGTAAGTTCTTCAAGTCCCCGTCATGTTGAGCAAGCAAGGTTGTGTCATCTGCATATTACAGGTTGTTAATGAGTCTTCCTCCAATCTGGGTGCTACATTCTTCTTCATATAATCCAGCTTCTTAGATTATTTGCTCAGCATACAGATTGAATAACTATGGTGAAAGGATACAACCGTTTCGCACACCTTTCTTGATTTTAAACCATGCAGTATCATCCCCTTGATGTGTTTGAATGACTACCTCTTGGTCTATGTACAGGTTCTGCACATGGTGTTCAGCACATAATGTTCACAACTAAGCGTTCTGGAATTTCCATTCTTTTCAATGTTATCCATAATTTGTTATGATCCACACCATTGAATGCCTTTGCATAATCAATAAAACACAGGTAAACATCGTTCTGGTATTCTCTGCTTTCAGCCAAGAACCATCTGACATCAGCAATGATATCCCTTGTTCCACAACCTCTTCTGAATCCTGTATGACTTCTGGCAGTTCCCTGTCGATGTACTTGCTGCAACTGTTTTTTATTATCTTCAGCAAAATCTTACTAGTGTGTGATATTAATGATATTGTTCAATAATTTCCTCATTCTGTTGGATCATCTTTCTTTGAAATGGGCACAAATATGGATCTCTTCCAGACAGCTGGCTAGATCGCTGTCTTCCAAATTTCTTGGTATAGACAAGTGAGCACCTCCACCGATGCATCCATTTGTTGAAACATCTCACTTGGTATTCTGTCAATTCCTGGAGCCTAGTTTTTCACCAAAGCTTTCAGTGCAGCTTGGAATTCTTCCTTCCTACCATCAGTTCTTGATCATATGCTACCTCCTGAAATGGTTGAATGTCAACCAACTCTTTCTGATACAATAACTCTGTGTATTCCTTCCATCTGCTTTTGATGCTTCCTGCGTCGTTCAATATTGTGCCTATAGAATCCTTCTCAATTGCAACTCAAGGCTTGGATTTTCTTTTCAGTTCTTTCACCTTGAGAAATGCCGAGTGTGTTCTTCTCTTTTGGTTTTCTAACTCCAGGTCTTTGCACATTTCATTATAATATTTTACTTTATCTTCTCAAGCTGCCCTTTGAAATCTTCTGTTCAGTTTTTTTATTCATCATTTCTTCCATTCGCTTTAGCTACTCTAAGTTCAAGAGCAAGTTTCAGAGTCTATCTGACATGCATTTTGGTCTTTTCTTTCTTTCCTGTCTTTTTAATGACATTTTGCTTTCTTCCTGTGTGAAGTTCTTGATGTCATCCCACAATTCCCTCAGTCTTCAGTTGTTAGTGTTTATTGTGTCAAATCTATTCTTGAGATAGTTTCCATATTCAGGTAGTATATACTCAAGGTTGTATTTTGGCTCTTGTGGACTTGTTTTAATTTTCTTCAGCTTCAACTTCAACTTGCATATGACTGTTCCGCAGTTGACCCCTGGCCTTTTTCTGACAGATGATAGGTACTGAGCTTTTCTATCGTCTCTTTCCACAGATGTAGTCAATTTGATTCCTGTCTTTTCTATCTGCTGAGGTCCACATAGTCACTGTTCATGTTGGGTTACCACAGATCTGTCAGTTTGTTGGACTGTGGTGGCTTGCCTGTTGCTGTAGTACTAGAAGCTTTGCCACCGGTATTTCAAATATCAGCAGAGTTACCCTTGTTGGACAGGTTTCAGCAGACTTCCAGGCTAAGACAGACTAGGAAGAATGGCCTGGCAGCCTACTTCTGAAAAAGTTGGCCAGTGAAAATCTCATGAATAGCAGCAGGACACTGATAATAGTGCCAAAAGATGAGCTCCTCAGTTTGGGAGGCACTCAAAATACGACTGGGGAAGAGCTGCCTCCTCAAAGTAGAGTCTACCTTAATGACATGGATGGAGTAAAGCTTTTGGGACCTTCATTTGCTGACTTGGCACCACTGAAAATGAAAAGAAATAGCTGTAAAAATCCACTAGTAATCAGAACATGGACTGCATTGAAGTATGAATTTAGGGACATTGGAAGTCATCAAAAAGGAAATGGAACACACAAACATCAATATCCTGGGCATTAGTGAGCTGAAATGGACTGGTATTGGCCATTTTGAATCAAACAATCATAAATCTACTACACCGGGAATGACAAATTGAAGAGGAATGGCAGCATGATCATTGTCAAGAAGAACATTTCAAGATCTATCCTGAAGTACAATGCTATCAGTGATAGGATACTATCCATACGCCTACAAGGAAGACCAGTTAATATGATTATTATGCAAATTTAGGCACCAAACACTAATGCCAAGGGCGGGGAAATTGAAGATTTTTACCAACTTTGGAAGTCTGAAATTGATCAAACATGCGATCAAGATGCATTGATAATCAGAACATGGACTGCATGAAGTATGAATTTAAGAATGAATTATGAATTTACTGGTGATTGGACTGCAAAAGTCAAAAATGAAGGATAGGTAGTTGGAAAATACGGCTTTGGTGATAGGATGCAGGAGATCTCATGATAGATTTTTTTTTTTTCGTACTTTAGATGAAGGGTTACAGAACAAACTAGCTTCTCATTAAACAATTAGTAAACACATTATTTTGTGACATTGGTTACCAACCCCACGACACATCAACATTCCCCAGTTCTTGACCTTGGGTTCCCTATTACCAGCTTTCCAGTTCCTTCTTGCATTCTAGTCCTTGCCCCTGGGCTAGTGACCCCCTTTAATCTCGTTTTGTTTTATGGGCTTGTCTAATCTTTGGCTGAAGGGTGAACTTCAGGAGTGACTTCATTACTGAGTGAAAAGGGCACCCAGGGGCCATACTCTCGGGGTTTCTCCAGTCTCTGTCAAGCCAGTAAGTCTGGTCTTTTTTTGTTCGAATTTTGTGCTACATTTTTCTCCAGCTCTGTCTGGGACCCTCTATTGTGATCCTTGTCGGAGCAGTCGGTGGTGGTAGCTGGGCACCATCTAGTTGTGCTGAACTCAGTCTGGTGGAAGCTGTGATTATTGTGGTCCATTAGTCCTCTGGACTAATCTTTCCCTTGCGTCTTCGGTTTTCTTCATTTTCCCTCACTCCAGACAGGTGAGACCAGTGGAGTATCTTAGATGGCCGCTCACAAACTTTTAAGGCTCTGGATTCTACTAACCAAAGTAGAATGTAGAACATTTTGTTTATAAACTCTGTTATGCCAGTTGAGCTAGATGGCCCCCACAGCCCTCAGCCTAGTAATTTGGTCCCTCAGGGCGTTTGGATGTGTCTATGGAGCTTCCATGACCTTGCCTTGGAGTAGTTGTGCTGGCTTCCTCAGTATTGTATACTGTCTTACTCTTCACCAAAATTACCACTTATCTATTGTCTGTTTAGTGTTTTTCCATTCCTACCCCTCCCCTCCCTGATAACCATCAAAGCTTATTTCTTTTTGTGTGTAAATCTTTTCATGAGTTTTATAGTAGTGGTCTCATACAATATTTGTCCTTTCATGGTGGACTTATTTCACTCGGCATAATGCTCTCCAGATTTCATCCATGTTGTGAGATGTTTCACGGATTCATCATTGTTCTTTATTGTTGTGTAGTACTCCATCGTGTGTATGTACCATAGTTTGTTTATCCATTCATCTGTTGATGGGCATCTAGGATGTTTCCATCTTTTTGTTATTGTGAACAATGTTGCAATGAACATGGTTGTGCCTATGTCTATTTGTGTGATGGCTCTTATTTCTCTAGGATATATTCCTAGGAGTGGGAATTGCTGGATCACATGGTATTTCTATTTCTAGCTTTCTAAGGAAGCACCATATCATTTTCCACAAAGGTTGTACCATTTTGCATTCCCACCATCAGGACATAAGAGTTCCAATCTCCCTTCAGCCTCTCCAACATTTGTTATTTTCTGATATTTTGATTTGTGCCAGTAATGCTGGGGTGAGAGGGTATCTCATTGTGGTTTTGATTTGCATTTCTCTAACAGCTAGTAATGGCGAGCATTTCCTCATGTGCCTGTTAGCTGCTTTACTATCTTCTTTGGTGAAGTGTTTGCCCTTTTTGTAATTGGAATATTTGTCTTTTTGTTGTAAAGGTGTTGGATTTTCCTGTAGATTTTAGAGATTAGATCTTTGTAGGATCGTGTGATAGAATTTTGCAAGAACAATGATGTATTCATTGCAAATACATTTTATACCCATCCTAATAAACTCTAAAACCAAACCTTCACAAGTCCAAGGCTACTTCCAAGCCATTTAACTGCCCTCTACTGGAAACCCTGGTGGCGTAGTGGTTAAATGCTATGGCTGCTAACCAAAAGGTTGGCAGTTCAAATCCTCCAGGTGCTCCTTGGAAACTCTATGGGGCAGTTCTACTCTGTCCTATAGGGTCGCTATGAGTCAGAATTGACTCGAGGGCACTGGGTACCATAAAACTTAACATTCTTCAAAACAAGATGACAGAATTCAGGATTTTTACAGTGATTTATCTGCTGCATGGTGTACAATAAAAAACTACTAGACATGAGAAGAAACAGGAAATTGTAACCCATAGTTAAGGGAAAAAATAATCAATAGAAACAATCCCACAGATCACTCAGAAGTTGACATTAGCAGAGAAGAACTTTAAAACAACTCTGATAAATCTGTTTAAAACACTATAAGAAAATTTAACTCGAGTTCTCTAAAGGCATGTTCACTCATATGTCTGGTAATTGATGCTAGTTGTTATTTGGAGACTTCAGTTTCTTTCCACATGGGCCTTTCAGTGTGATTTCTCCAGTTGGGCTACCTTGGGCATGATGGCTAGGTTTCAAGTAGTTAAGTATCCTGAGAAAGACAGTGCCAGGTAGAAGTCATATCACACCTAGCCTAATGTCACTTCTGAAACATTCTATTCATTAGAAGCAAGTCACTAAACCAGCCAGTATTCAAGGGAAGGGGAAATCAGATTCCATATTTTGATGGAAGGAGAACCAAGATCCTGGAAGGGCATGTGGGATTACAATAATTCACCTCCCTCCACATGCATACGTCACTCACTTCCTCCCCTGAGAGTTTCCACAGCTTTATCCCATTATGATACTGGGATCATAATTGAGGTACAGGATCTTGTCACCTTAAAAAACCAACCCACTGCCCTATATGGTTTCCAAGGATCACCTGGTAGATTCAAGCTGCTGACCTTTTTGGTTAGCAGACATAGCTCTTAGTCACTATGCCACCAGGGTTTCAATGAAGCTCCTTGGAAGCAATTTCTCAAGTGTAGCTCTGTCAAAAGAAACTTGAGTCAATAATAAAACTAATCTTTTGAATAAGGTTTATTGGGCAGAAGATTCACAAATCAGGTAGCACCAAACTGAAAGTGGAAAGGTACTCCACCGGGTATCAACAGTGACTGACTTTTTATTGACAAACCACAGAAGCAAAGAAGCTTATTTCTGATTGACTTATACAATTTATTATTGAAGCACTGTCAGGATTTCATTGGTCAAGGGGGGTAGAAATGCTGTGAGGATCTCATTTGTCAGCTCAGGTGGCCCGATTGACAGGAAAGGTAGGCTTAAGTTTCAGGCAAGACAAGTCTTAGGAGAATTGTTCACTCAGTGCTAATGCCATTTTGCCAACCACACAACTCCTTTTTTATTTCATTTAACAGCTCTTTGAATATAGTTCCTCTCAATCTGAAAACCAAAGAATCAAGCTACCTTTCTGCTATCAGCACAACAGATAATGATGAAAGAGTCATGGAATAACTGTTATAGACACCTTCTCTCACACATTATTTTATTAGATCTCCATAACAGGCATATATCAATTCTGTAGCTTAAGAAAAAGAGACCTTTTTCACAACGACTATAATGAAAGCATCTTTTAGATTTTTAACCTAAGTCCCCTAAGAGTTAAACAAATGTCTAATGCCCAATTCATGCATTATTATTATAAGTGCAGAGCACAACAGACAGGCACGATCAACACTATAGCACAGATAGTAAAGTGAGGACAGGACATTGTTCCATGACTAAGCAATGTCTTTACCTTGCAGAAATTTTTCAGACAGCTATCAGACTATCTCCAATAAAAGTAAAAACAACAGTTCTTCTTAAGGAGGAACCATCATTTTCTACGATACTGTGAAACATTTACAGGTTGTTTCCCTGGTGGGTCCTGAGTTCTAAGTAGCTAGAACACCATAAGGAAGAGTGCACCAATCACTAACAATGATCCCTCCATGAATACCACACTTGTCTGGTCAGAGCCTGAACACACAAGACACTCTAGAGCATTAAGAAAAGAAGAGAAAAGAAAAGAAAAAAACGTTGCCATGGAGTTAATTTCGACTCATAGTGACCCTACAGAACAGAGCAGAACTGCCCCAAAGGGTTTCCAAAGAGCAGCTGGTGGATTTGAACTGCCAACTTTTTGGTTAACAGCCATAGATCTTAACCACTGTGCCACCAGGGCTCCCCCAGCACATTAGCATGTGGAAAGCAGTTTTTATTACTTACAAAAAGAAGCAAACAGCACACCAGAACAAATGTGGATCCACTTTTGAGCCAGTACCACCTTCACTCAAAAAGTCTGCCTGGGCAGAGATGACAACTCTTCTGCATGTACTCCACTTTATACTGTAGGTGAGGGACTCAAAGGGCCTTCCTTAAGCTGGACCGCACCCCCCGCTAGGTAGGGTAGTTAGGTGGGATGAAAAGCTCTGCTACACATGCTCCCACCTGGCACCATAGGGGAGGGACTCCGAAGTCCCTCCCCAGCTATTTTTATATCCCCAAAGCCTATGTAACTTGCTACATGGAACTGCAAGGTATATTTTCCCACCTGGCCTCTTGAGGAGGGTGGATAGTCAGGCATTTTGGCATCTAGCCTGGAATCGTATATCTTTAAGCCTACTGACAAACAAGGGGGCGGGGGGAGGAAGGTGTAGTTTGTTCCAAGGCCTAAAGATGCTACCAAGGGGAGGAACAGGGAAGACATGGCCACTGGGTGGTTCAAAGGACTGCCTCCTCATACATACCTTATCCTATATTATAAAATATTTAGGAGTAGATATTGAACAAATAATGATACCCAGAAAGAATTTGAAATATCCTGCACCTTAGAAAGTGACTGCAAGTTAAAATATCCCATTTAAAGAAGGCTGCCAACAAGCTCAAAATTCAGTAATTTATTGTAGCATTTATTTTACTGCCAGTTATGAGAATGAATTATACCAGGAAGTCAATTCTGCCAGTTATGAGAATGAATTATACCAGGAAGTCAATTAACTAAGCACTTGCCCTTTAGGCAATAATATACTGATACTGTGGCAGGTACCAAGAAATTTAAACTTCCAAAGAAATTCATAACCGAACTGTAGAAATGGTAAATATTTATAAGAAAGAATTTCAGGATTTTAGCAAGTTAGCCATAGAATAGTAATGAACAACGTACAAATGCTAAAGTTAAAGTGAACAGGTATGGTGGTTGGCCAGGGAACAGAGAAATGAAGTAAATCCTAAACTGCAACTTGAAAATACTGACGGACATAAATAGGCAGGATTTAGACAGTCATTTTTAGTAGAACATGATAAGGACAGGCAGGAGGAAAGAAGAGTATGACAAGCTTGGAAGTCAGAGACAGAAATAAAATGTATTTATTTAAAGTAATAGTTGTCCACATTCCCAGCTGCTCTTACCAGTTATTGAGTCAATGCACTTCCTCTTCCTTGAACTATACCCATACCTGTTGCCGTTGAGTCAATTCCAACTCATAGAGACCCTATAGGACAGAGTAGAACTGCCCTATAGGGTTTCCAAGGAGCAGCTGGTGGGTTCCAGCTGCCGACATTTTGGTTAGCAGCTGAGGCTTAACCAGTGGGCCACCTCCAACAACTCTTCTCTTCCTTAAAAGGGGTTTATAAACTATTTTAAGATGTGATAGAAAGTGAAAGTAAATGTTAGATAGGTTAGGCATTCAAAACAGTCAACATCACCTCCCCAACTCATTTATCACCAAATTTGCACCTCCTATATTCTTTGTCTTTGTAACAAAACCACCCATCTGGTTTCCAAGCCGTAGTCTCTCTCCATATCTCTTTTATCCAATCTGTTACCAAATCCTATAAACACTACTTCCTAAATAGCTCTTGAGCCCACTCCCTTCTAGTTTCACTGCTTGAGTCCATGTTCTTATCCACTCTGGCTTTCTAATTTGTCAGCAACCAATGAGTCTAACCCTCCACCCCAACGTCCAGCATGATCTTTCTAAAGTAGAGTAGATTATGTTATTCTACTTAAAAGCCTTTTGTCGTTCCTGATAGCTTTCAGAAAAGTGTAAACTAATGGATTCTGCCTGGTTTTCTAGGTTCATTTTCACAATCCCATATATACACTCTTTGTTCCAAGCAAATTGAATAAAAACACCATACTTTGTGCCATATTGTTCTCTCTGCCCACCAATTCGCCTATGCAACTGTAACTTGACTTT
The DNA here is from genome assembly GCF_030014295.1 of Loxodonta africana. Classification (NCBI taxonomy): domain Eukaryota; kingdom Metazoa; phylum Chordata; class Mammalia; order Proboscidea; family Elephantidae; genus Loxodonta; species Loxodonta africana. The sequence goes on along the minus strand of NC_087345.1, from coordinate 166,783,331 downwards.
TAACCTTTGGCTCAAACATTATCATCTCCTCTAGAAAGCCTTTTTTAACCCCTTAGTCTGATTTCGATATCTCTCCTCTTGACTCCAGCCCCATAGCCTCAAGTTTAAAACACTGTCATAGCCTGAGGTGGATTAGGAAAGAATCAGCTAGAGCACTGATCTTCAAGAAGGCTTAGACATTATTAGGAACATTACAGACAGAGAAACCTGTCCATCAATACTGCTTGTGTTAGAAGGACTACTTTGACAAGCTTCTAGAGGTAAGAAGACTGGATGGCCCAGTAACATGCTTGAATAGCAATAAATGATTTCTAAACTGCCTTTCAAAGAAGGTGAGTTTGGTTAGTTTTAGTGTTTTTGTTTTGCCAGTTAGAGTATACAAGTTTGGAATCAGAGTTGAACTACTTAGGATGATACTTTGCCACTCTGTCCTTTTCTAGCCTTCCTCTGCACTGTGCTTGGTCTCTCCTCAAAATAAAATTTGAATACTTAACATCGGTTTGAAGGAGAACCAAATACCTAATTAGCTTGCTCAAGGCACACATGTTTCTGTTTAATCCCGATCATAAAATTTATCACACTATACTATAAGTTGAATTATTTGCCTAAGTCCTCCATAAATTTTCTATGCTTCCATAGTTTGAGATTATGACTTTTTTGTTTTGTAAGAAATCTGAAAAAAGAATAGTGCTAACCCAAAATGTGTGATCTTGAAATGTAAGGAACTAAGGGCCAAAGATCAAGATTTAGCAATGTATATATAGCACTGTCCAGAGAAAAAATGACCTAGAATCAAATAGATAATATTCTGTTCACTAAAAAGGCATTCTTTATTATGGTGTCAAATATCCCTTGAAACTATCCTCCTTTTGGTTTGACTTTATGTTTATCAAGTCAACTACTGACTGTTCTTTCCATTTCTGAGATACCTTCATTTAAGCAATGGCGAGTCCTGGAAGGAGAAGACCAAATCTCTGGTGGCTGGAAAAATATATCAACAACTATAAGTCAATAAATTCACATTCTAGCTTATACTGTACTCTCTTATAATTGTGATTAGCAGGAGATAGGCTCTCTGAGGCTGATCAGTTCTGTATATAATGATGAAATTAAATTTCTGGACCTCTCACTCTGGTGACCACATTAAGGCACTATGAGCCTCCCTGAGTTCTTGAGAAAATCAAGTTCTTGAGGAAGTATAGCTAGAATGCTCCTTAGAAGCAAGGATAGCAGTATCTTGCGTACTTTAAACACATCATCAGAAAAGACCAATCACTAGAAAAAGACATCATGTTTGGTAGGGGGTCAGCAAAAATGATGCAAACCCTCCATGAGATGGATTGACATAGTGGCCGCAACAATGGGCTCAAACATACCAACGGTTGTGAGAATGGCATAGGACCAGGCAAAAATGTTTTGTTCTGGCATACATAAGGTCACTACGAATCGGAGCTGGCTCAACACCAACCAACAACAATCATTTTCAAAATTATAAAGCTCCTACATATTTTTTTCCTCTTTGACAAAAGTGGTCTGAACATTTCAAGGACATTTTAGCTTTGATTTTTTTCTCCCTAAAATAAAGTTTCATCCTGGTACTGCTTTTGACCGGTAGAATTTTATGCTATTGGCCTGATTTAAACATATTTTTTATTTCTCTATGCTGCCAGTAGATATTGTTATTATACACAACTTTTATCAAGAAAACAATGTTCTGTGTTTCTTCATAGTAGGTTATAACATTTAAGGGAAAGAGGGGGGACCGCTTGACCTGATGACTCTTTTTCTGAAAAATATACAGAATACTGTGAAAAAGTAAGCTATTAGGGTATTTTAGTATTAAATTACGTTACCTTAATAGAGAAGAACCCTACACAGATATGGAATTTACAAGAAATGGTGTATATTCTGGTAATAACCCTTCATGATTTGTCAGTTCTTTAAATATAATATCAACCATTAATGTTTAAAATCTCAAGTAAATTGGAGAGATAGTGCCAGAAAAATAGTAATAGCAAAGGAAAGTAAAATTATTTTATGAAAACTTCTTCTACTTGACTTGAACCTTGTAAAATATAAAACATATGAGAATAATCTTAAATTTTGTCAAACTGGGAAATTCAATTGCTTTAATCAGACCACTTGACCTAGCATTCTCTTTCACATATTTTCTTGTAAGATTATAAAACTATGTTGTGCTAAAATAAACAGGTTCACAATCCTTTCCCTAAAACTCATGGGATAAATGTGTCTTGGAATTTGTTTTTTTAGGATTTTAGGCAAGTAATATCATGTGTTTGCCATATATTCAGTGCTGCGCTAGTAAATGTCTCTGAAAAAAATGTATATATGTGTAAGTGCGTGTGTGTGCGCGTGTGTGTATACCTATATATATGTTTATTATAAATTTCACTGATATAAACAATGTATAACAAAAAATTGCAAAAAATAATAAAATATACAATATTCTTTACTGTAAATTCTATATAGCCAACTGATTCTCAGAGAATGCTTTCCTTGATTTTTGCTTAACTTCAGCCATGAATGTTCGTTGATAGTTATTTTTACTCTTAAATCTTTCTTTAGGTTTACTGCTTATTTTCTAGCTTATTTTATTGAATACAACTAGTCCCCAACTTACAACAGGGTTCCATTCTGACAACTTCATTGTAAGTTGGTTCTGACATAGTCAAATACCTCATTTTTTTTTTTTTAGTTTTTATTATTATTGCATTTTATTATCAGTATCTTTTTTTATAATAATTTTTATTGAGCTTTAAGTGAACATTTACAAATCAAGTCAGTCTGTCACATATAAGCTTATATACACCTTACTCCTTACTCCCACTTACTCTGCCCCTAATGAGTGAGCCCTTCCAGTCTCTCCTTTCATGACAATTTTGCCAGTTTCTAACCCTCTCTACCCTCCTGTCTCCCCTCCGGACAGGAGATGCCAACACAGTCTCAAGTGTCCACCTGATACAAGTGGCTCACTCTTCATCAGCATCTCTCTCCTACCCATTGTCCAGTCCCTTCCATGTCTGATGAGTTGTCTTTGGGAATGGTTCCTGTCCTGGGCCAACAGAAGGTTTGGGGACCATGACCACCGGGATTCCTCCAGTCTCAGTCAGACCATTAATTTTGGTCTTTTTATGAGAATTTGGGGTCTGCATCCCACTGATCTGCTCCCTCAGGGGTTCTCTGTTGTGCTCCCTGTCAGGGCAGTCATCGGTTGTGGCCGGGCACCATCTAGTTCTTCTGGTCTCAGGATGATGTAAGTCTCTGGTTCATGTGGCCCTTTCTCTCTCGGGCTCATAGTTGTTGTGTGACCTTGGTGTTCTTCATTCTCCTTTGATCCAGGTGGATTGAGACCAATTGATGCATCTTTGATGGCCGCTTGTTAGCATTTAAGACCCCAGACGCCACATTTCAAAGTGGGATGCAGAATGTTTTCATAATAAAATTATTTTGCCAATTGACTTAGAAGTCCCCTTAAGCCATAGTCCCCAAACCCCCGCCCTTGCTCCGCTGACCTTTGAAGCATTCAGTTTATCCTGGAAACTTCTTTGCTTTTGGTCCAGTCCAGTTGAGCTGACCTTCCCTGTATTGAGTATTGTCCTTCCCTTCACCTAAAGTAGTTCTTATCTACTAACTAATCAGTAAATAACCCTCTCCCACCCTCTCTCCCTCCCCCCCCTCATAACCACAAAAGAATGTGTTCTTCTCAGTTTATACTAATTCTCAAGATCTTATAATAGTGGTCTTATACAATATTTGTCCTTTTGCATCTGACTAATTTCACTCAGCATAATGCCTTCCAGGTTCCTCCATGTCATGAAATGTTTCACAGAATTGTCACTGTTCTTTATCGATGCGCAGTATTCCATTCTGTGAATATACCACAATTTATTTAGCCATTCATCCGTTGATGGACACCTTGGTTGCTTCCAGCTTTTTGCTATTGTAAACAGTTTTTTTTTTTTTTTTTTAAACAGAGCTGCAATAAACATGGGTGTGCGTATATCTGTTCATGTAAAGGCTTTTATTTCTCTAGGGTATATTCCAAGGAGTGGGATTTCTGGGTTGTATGGTAGTTCTATTTCTAACTTTTTAAGAAAACGCCAGATAGATTTCCAAAATAGTTGTACCATTTTACATTCCCACCAGCAGTGTATAAGAGTTCCAATCTCTCCGCAGCCTCTCCAACATTTATTATTTTGTGTTTTTTGGATTAATGCCAGCCTTGTTGGAGTCAGATGGAATCCCATCGTAGTTTTAATTTGCATTTCTCTAATGGCTAATGATCGAGAGCATTTTCTCATGTATCTGTTAGCTGCCTGAATATCATCTTTAGTGAAGTGTGTGTTCATATCCTTTGCCCACTTTTTGATTGGGTTGTTTGTCTCTTTGTGGTTGAGTTTTGACAGAATCATATAGATTTTAGAGATCAGGTGCTGGTCGGAGATGTCATAGCTGAAAATTCTTTCCCAATCTGTAGGTGGTCTTTTTACTCTTTTGGTGAAGTCTTTAGATGAGCATAGGTGTTTGATTTTTAGGAGCTCCCAGTTATCAGGTTTCTCTTTGTCATTTTTGGTAATGTTTTGTATTCTGTTTATGCTTTGTATTAGGGCTCCTAACGTTGTCCCTATTTTTTCTTCCATGATCTTTATCGTATTAGTCTTTATGTTTAGGTGTTTGATCCACTTGGAGTTAGTTTTTGTGCATGGTGTAAGGTATGGGTCCTGTTTCATTTTTTTGCAAATGGATATCCAGTTATGCCAACACCATTTGTTAAAAAGACTATCTTCTCCCCAATTAACTGACACTGGGCCTTTGTCAAATATCAGCTGCTCATATGTGGATGTATTTATATCTGGGTTTTCAATTCTGTTCCATTGGTCTATGTGCCTGTTGTACCAGTACCAGGCTGTTTTGACTACTGTGGCTGTATAATAGGTTCTAAAATCAGGTAGAGTGAGGCCTCCCACTTTCTTCTTCTTTTTCAGTAATGCTTTACTTATCCGAGGCTTCTTTCTCTTTCATATGAAGTTGGTGATTTGCTTCTCTATCACATTAAAAAATGTCATTGGAATTTGCATCAGAAGTGCATCGTATGTATAGATGGCTTTTGGTAGAATAGACATTTTTACTATGTTAAGTCTGCTTTTCCACTTAAGTAGGTCCTTTTTAGTTTCTTGTAGTAGTACTTTGTAGTTTTCTTTATATAGGTCTTTTACAACTTTGGTAAGATTTATTCCGAAGTATTTTATCTTCTTGGGGACTACTGTGAACGGTATTGATTTGGTTATTTCCTCTTCGATGTTCTTTTTGTTGATGTAGAGGAATCCAAGTGATTTTTGTATGTTTCTCTTATAACCTGAGACTCTGCGAAACTCTTCTATCAGTTTCAGTAGTTTTCTGGAGGATTCCTTAGGGTTTTCTGTGTATAAGATCATGTCATCTGCAAATAGAGATAATCTTACTTCCTCCTTGCCAATCCGGATGTCTTTTATTTCTTTGTCTAGCCTAATTGCTCTGGCTAGGACCTCTAGCACAATATTGAATAAGAGCGGTGATAAAGGGCATCCTTGTCTGGTTCCCGTTCTCAAGGGAAATGCTTTCAGGCTCTCTCCATTTAGAATGATGTTGGCTGTTGGCTTTGTATAGATGCCCTTTATTATGTTGAGGAATTTTCCTTCAATTCCTATTTTGCTGAGAGTTTTTATCATAAATGGGTGTTGGACTTTGTCAAATGCCTTTTCTGTATCAATTGATAAGACCATGTGGTTTTTGTCTTTTGTTTTATTTATATGGTGGATTACATTAATGGTTTTTCTAATATTAAACCAGCCTTGCATACCTGGTATAAATCCCACTTGGTCATGGTGGATTTTTTTTTGATATGTTCTTGAATTCTATTGGCTAGAATTTTGTTGAGGATTTTTGCATCTATGTTCATGAGGGATATAGGTCTGTAATTTTCTTTTTTTGTGCTGTCTTTACCTGCTTTTGGTATCAGGGATATGGTGGCTTCAGAGGATGAGTTAGGCAGTATTCCGTCATTTTCTATGCTTTGAAAGACCTTTAATCATATTGGAGTTAACTCTTCTCTGAAAGTTTGGTAGAACTCTGCAGTAAAGCTATCCGGGCCAGGGCTTTTTTTTGTTGGGAGTTTTTTCATTACCATTTCAATCTCTTTTTTTGTTATGGGTCTGTTTAGTTGTTCTACTTCTGATTGTGTTAGTTTAGGTAGGTAGTGTTTTTCTAGGAATTCATCCATTTCTTCTAGATTTGCAAATTTGTTAGAGTACAATTTTTCGTAATAATCTGATATGATTCTTTTAATTTCAGTTGGGTCTGTTGTGATGTGGCCCATCTCCTTTCTTATTCGGGTTATTTGTTTCCTGTATTTCTTTAGTCAGTCTGGCCAATGGTTTATCAATTTTGTTCATTTTTTCAAAGAACCAGCTTTTGGCTTTGTTAATTCTTTCAATTGTTTTTCTGTTCTCTAATTCATTTAGTTCAGCTCTAATTTTTATTATGTGTTTTCTTCTGGTGCCTGATGGATTCTTTCGTTGCTCACTTTCTATTTGTTCAAGTTCTAGGGACAGTTCTCTGATTTTGGCTCTTTCTTCTTTTTGTATGTGTGCATTTATCAATATAAATTGGCCTCTGAGCACTGCTTTTGCTGTGTCCCAGAGGTTTTGATAGGAAGTATTTTCATTCTATGAATTTCTTTATTCCTTCCTTAATGTCTTCTATAACCCAGTCTTTTTTCAGGAGGGTATTGTTCAGTTTCCAAGTATTTGATTTCTTTTCCCTAATATTTCTGTTATTGATTTCCACTTTTATGGCCTTGTGGTCTGAGAAGATGCTTTGTAGTATTTCAATGTTTTGGATTCTGCAAAGGTTTGTTTTATGACCTAATATGTGGTCTATTCTAGAGAATGTTCCATGTGCACTAGAAAAAAAAGTATACTTTGCAGCTGTTGGGTGGAGAGTTCTGTATAAGTCAATGAGGTCAAGTTGGTTGATTGTAGTAATTAGGTCTTCCGTGTCTCTATTGAGCTTCTTACTGGATGTCCTGTCCTTCTCCGAAAGTGGTGTGTTGAAGTCTCCTACTATAATTGTGGAGGTGTCTATCTCACTTTTCAGTTCTGTTAAAATTTGATTTATGTATCTTGCAGCCCTGTCATTAGGTGCATAAATATTTAATATGGTTATGTCTTCCTGATCAATTGTCCCTTTTATCATTATGTAGTGTCCTTCTTTACCCTTTGTGATGGATTTAACTTTAAAGTCTATTTTGTCAGAAATTAATATTGCTACTCCTCTTCTTTTTTGCTTATTGTTTGCTTGATATATTTTTTTCCATCCTTTGAGTTTGAGTTTTTTTGTGTCTCTAAGTCTAAGGTGTGTCTCTTGTAGGCAGCTTATAGACGGATCATGTTTCTTTATCCAGTCTGAGACTCTCTGTCTCTTTATTGGTATGTTTAGTCCATTCACATTCAGTGTAATTATAGACAAAAAAATTTTTTTGTTTTTATAGGTAAGCATGTGTTTAGTGCTGTCATTTTGATGCCTTTTTATGTGTGTTGTTGACAATTTCATTTTTCCACTTACTTTTTTGTGCTGAGAGGTTTTTCTTTGTAAATTCTGTGTTCCTCATTTTCATAGTATTTGACTTTATGTTTGCTGAGTCATTACGTTTTTCTTGATTTTTATTTTGAGTTATGGAGTTGTTATACCTCTTTGTGGTTACCTTAATATTTACCCCTATTTTTCCAAATAAAAACCTAACTTGTATTGTCCTATATCGCCTTGTATCCCTCTCCATATGGCAGCTCTATGCCACCTGTGTTTAGTCCCTCTTTTTGATTATTGTGATCTTTTACATATTGACTTCAATGATTCCCTGTTTTGAGCTTTTTTTTTTTTTTTTTTTAGTCTTAATTTGTTTTTGTGATTTCCCTATTTGAGTTGATATCAGGATGCTCTATTCTGTGACTTTGCGTTGTGCTGTGCTGGTATCTGATATTATTGGTTTTCTGACCAAACAATTTCCTTTAGTATTTCTTGTAGCTTTGGTTTGGTTTTTGCAAATTCTCTAAGCTTGTGTTTATCTGTAAATGTCTTAATTTTGCCTTCATATTTCAGAGAGAATTTTGCTGGATATATGATCCTTGGCTGGCAGTTTTTCTCCTTCAGTACTCTGTATATGTCATCCCATTGCCTTCTTGCCTGCGTGGTTTCTGCTGAGTAGTCTGAACTTATTGTTTCTCCCTTGTAGAAGACCTTTCTTTTAACCCTGGCTGCTTTTAAAATTTTCTCTTTATCTTTGGTTTTGGCAAGTTTGATGATAATATGTCTTGGTGATTATCTTTTTGGATCAATCTTAAATGGGGTTCGATGAGCATCTTCAATAGATATCCTTTCGTCTTTCATGATGTCAGGGAAGTTTTCTGCCGACAGATCTTCAACTATTCTCTCTGTGTTTTCTGTTATCCCTCCCTGTCCTGGGACTTCAATTACACGCAAGTTATTCTTCTTGATAGAGTCCCACATGATTCTTAGGGTTTCTTCATTTTTTTTTAATTCTTTAATCTGGTTTTTTTTTCAGCTATATTGGTGTCAATTGCCTGGTCCTCCAGATTTCCCACTCTGCATTCTTATTGCTCGAGTCTGCTCTCCTGACTTCCTATTGCGTTGTCTAATTCTGTAATTTTGTTGTTAATCTTTTGGATTTCGGAATACTGTCTCTCTATGGATTCTTGCAACTTATTAATTTTTCCACTATGTTCTTGAATAATCTTTTTGATTTCTTCAACTGCTTTATCAGTGTGTTCCTTGGCTTTTTCTGTAGACTGCCTTGTTTCATTTCTGAGGTCATCCCTGATGTCTTGAAGCATTCTGTAAATTAGTTTTTTATAGTCTGCATCTGGCAATTCCAGGATTGTATCTTCATTTGGGAAAGATTTTGATTCTTTAGTTTAGGGAGTTGTAGAAGCAGTCATGGTCTGCTTCTTTATGTGGTTTGATATCAACTGCTGTCTCCGAGCCATCACTAAGATATTGTAGTGATTTATTCTATATTTGCTCACTGAGTCTTGTTTTGTTTTCTTTCAATATACGTAGATGGGCTACTAGATTGCGCTGTCTTGATTGTTGTAGCCCTTGACTCACTTATGTCCTATTACCAGCTGGTTTGGGCTGTTACCAGATATATAAGCCTGAGTCCATTCACTATTCTTGAGTAGAATCTGATTTTGGGTCATCAAGTGTGTGATGCAGACTGTCACCTATCCACCTAGGGAAGTAGTGGTGATAGTTGTGTGCACCAGATTCTAGTAGCAGCTGGGGTTCACACTCCAGGGGGGGCAGGATGCTGACAGGCTTTCCCCAAGTGTCAGTGAGGTAGGTGTGTCTCTATTCCTAAAGCACCATGGTGCATGGGCTCTGCAGCTGTACCTTAGGCCCCCAATGCAAGTACCTCTACAGATTGGTAGGTGTCACCCTCCTTAGACCCCTAAGGCAGGAGGCTAGGTGGTCTGGGGGGAGCTTCAGCCCTCAGTTCCCTGTTGTGGGTCAGTGAGGTCTCTGTTGAATACGCAGAGATGTCAGACCTGGGAAACTTGTCTTTCCAGTAAATCCGCTAAAACAATTGCAGTCAGATCCCTATCCAAAATGCCTTTGCATTATAATAGCCACCTTGTTCCCTGTAGGGATGAAAGCCCAAGACTGTGGATCACATATGCTTCACTGGAGCTAGTTCTGTGTTTTTAGTCCAATTAGGGAAGGATTTTTGGTCCCTGGGTTTTTTGTAGTTGCTTCTCTCAGGCCAGGAGAATGGGTTAGGAAAAGACCAAAAAAAAAGGAAAAGAAAAAAAGAAAAACCGCAGAGCAGTTCTCCCTCTGGCTCAGGAAATTCCAATGTTAATGAAGCCGCCTGGGAAGGGGAGGGGAGGGTTCAGATAAATAGAGAGTAGCACCCCAGAATATAGACAAAGTTACTTATCTTGCTTGGGATGATTGTTTTATCTGAGATTCCCGAGGGGCATGTCGACTGTGTGCACTGGCTGGGTAGAGATTGTCCCCGATGGTCAGGCCCATGTCCCGTGCTTGCGCTGTCTCAGAAGCCGCAGTTAGTTCCTCCACTCCCAGTCCAAAACCCAGCACCAAAGTTCCCCAGCTGGGACGCTGCCCTCCCGGCTCCAAAACCAGTCACTGCCTCCTGGTGACTTCTCCTCCTGTCAGCCGCATCGCTGTGCTGCCTGCGTGCACTGGCTGGGCTTCCCCCGAGGTCAGTTCAGGGGGCTAGGTCTGCGCCCAGTCTTTGCGCCGTCTCAGGATGCCGTGCTCAGCTCCCCTGCTCCCAGTCCAAAGCCCGGCGCCAAGGTTTCCTGACTGGGACGCTGGCTCCAGGCTCTGAAAACAGTCGCTGCTTCCCCATGGTTGTTCGTTCTCAGTCTCTGTCTCTCAGGTCAACTCTTTAAATCTGTGTTTGTTGGTCAGGGTTCATAGATTGTCATGTATGTGATCAACTCACTTGTTTTTCAGAGTCTTTGTTGCAAGAGGGATCCGAGGTAGCGTCTACCTAGTCAGCCCTCTTGGCCCCGCCTCTCTATTATCAGTATCTTTATAAATCTGGTAGTGTTTTAAACAGTAAATCATAAATTGAACATCTGGGAATGATAACATCAGCAAATTACACACTGCAACATATTACTAACGATAAGATGGGGAAAAATGGATGTCGTTAAGTGTGGTTCATCATAACTTGAATATGTCATAAGTTGGGTACTACCTCTACTTGCTCATTTATTTACTTGTCTGTGTGTGTTTAAAATTAATGCATATCATGCCATGAATTTCTAATTTCCACTGTAGTTGCATCCTTAACAATTTTGTTATGTTGTACTCTCATTGCTGTCTAGTTTTCTTTTGATTCTAAAATAGATTGTATTAAATAGTGTTAATGATCTGGCCAACCCAGACTCAAGCGAAGGGGAAATAGATTCCACTTCTTAATGCGAGGAGCAACATGTGTATGGGGGGAAGTGGGCAGTATTGTTGGCCACTACCTTTAGAGTCAGTCTACCACATACAATCACTTCAGATATCCAAAATCCAAAAATTAGAATTTTGAGGAAGAAAAAACAGAAACAATGTGGAAAGTGTAAGAAATTATAAAATACATATATTTTGTTAAAATTATCAAAATGAGGCATGAATTTCCAAATTGAGAAGGCACACCAAAGTGCTCCAACAGCAAAATAAATAAGTAAAAACATCCATACCAGGAAATATTGCCATAAAATGTTAGAACCATTATCATAAAGAGATCATAAAAGTTTCCAAAGAAGAGAAAAATAGATTACACTAAAAAAATTAGGAGTCATAATAACATTAGATTTATCAAAAGCAACAATAGAACTTAGATGATGGTGGAGTAATGTCTTCAAAAATCTTTAAAAAAAAAAAAGTCCAACTTAGAATTCTGTAACTAGCAAAAATAACAATCTAGTGTGACAAGCAATAAGGACATTGTTGAATAAGCAATTTCTCAAAGAATTAAAATTTCATGCATACTATCTCAGGAAGCTACTGGAGGACTATTTCTACCAAAATTAGGGAATAAACCAAGAAAGAGGAAAAAACTGAATTTGATTTAGAAGAAAGGTGAAAGGACAATGATGAATAGAGATCCACGGTCAACAGCCATACAATAGTCCTAGAAATCAACCAGTCTGCATTGGAACAGGAGGGCAGAGAGCTTGTGAGAGATATCCTCAAGAAAAAGATAAATTTGATTGATTACCTAATGGATTTATAAGCAATAATATTTGTGAAACTTTGGAGATGAATTTGTGTGCATACTACATAGAAAGATGAGAAAATAAATACCACAATTATTAACTCTAAATAAAAAACAAAAATTATAGGGGTTCTGGGAAGATCGCAGCATAAACTGACCATTGTTCTGACCCTCCCACACAAATACAACAATGAAACAGTGCTCAGCTATGAAGGAAAGCAGAGAGCAGAGGAAAGCAGCAGGGAACTGTAGACAGACAAGAATCAACAAATCAACCACAAGTTGCATATGGTAGAAAAATCATTTCTCCCACTGTCTGTGCCCCTGTCCCCGGCTACAAAAGCCACTGGCTGCTGTGAACTGGGGAAGTGGCCCTAGTAAAAGAGCCAGCCTCCCTAACCACCACACCCCCTGCCTATGAAAAGAGACAGGATCCCAACCTTCTGCTCCAAAATCAACAAGGCAGACCTCCCCAGGGTCCATCTGGAATATGCTAGCACCTCCCAACTCAGACACTGTTGGCTGAAAGCCTCCCCATGCACCCCATAGCTCAGGCCTCTGAAACCAACAGGACAGACTTCTCAGGTAGTCAGTTCAGGCCTGTCTACTCCCACTTTCAGTCAGTGCTGGGGACTGCTGATACAGGCTGCTATGTGCTAGAAAGCAAGGGTCTTGAGTGGAGGCTGAACTCACAGCCAGCAATCTACTGGGGTTTCGGGGATGGGGGGGGGTCTGATAGCAACCAGACAGACCTCTATGAGGTTCTGACCAGAGCATGACACCCTTTCCCCTACCTGGTAAATGTTGATTGTCAGGCTGTTGCAAACTGACTGCAGCTACAGAAGGCCCCTGCGGTGAAGTCTGCTCCCACAGTCAGCATTCTACCTGCTTCCCTGTTCATTCCATAGTTCGGGACTCTGAAACCAACAGAACAGACCTCCCTGGGGGACAGTTTGGTCCTGTTTGCTCCCTCCTCTGGTTGGTGCTGAAGACTGCTAAGGTTGCTGTGTGCTAGGAAGCAGACATCTTGAGTGGAGGCTACACCCACAGCCTCCATACTAAGGAGCGGGCTCTGATAACAACAGGGAAGACCTCCCAGGGGGTCTGTTTGGAACATGACAACCTCTCCCTCACCCATCAACTGTTGGATGCTAGACTGATATGAACTCCTACAGAAGGTTCCCTACAGTGGAGCCAGGAAGAAGGTCACCAAAGTGAAGACTGCTCTCCCAACCACCACAGGGCCACTGGGGCTCTGAAACCAACAAGGTAGATCTTTCAGAAGTCCTTCTGGGGACTGCCAGCCCCTCCTCCTACTGAAACAGAGGAAAGTCTGGCTATCCTTCCCTGGATGCCAGTTTAGATATAAGCAGCCCCCACAGACCAGGGAAGGAAGACTTGGACAAAACCAAAGGGCAACACCCAGCCCAGAAGGTGGCTTTCTGGGGGTGGATTTTCTGACTGAAAATGTGTTTACGGAAACAGAGAAAGGAGGGGAATAACAACTAGAAGAGAGGACTTCACCTCCTGGTGGACAGATGGATAACTTCACAATACCTCGTCTGAGTGGCAGTGCCTACTGGTGGACAGGTTGATTATAGCGTGTTCTCTGGTGTGTTTGGGAGACATTAAAAGTTGAAGACTTAGATCTGGAACTTTCAAATTTTAATTAAACCAGGGACGGAGAAGGAGCTATCATAGAAAGAGAGAGAGAGAATAGTAAGCAAATGCTGAAGACTCTGCCCACCTAAGAGTTTTTTGCAGAAAGTATCACAGGCAAAAACGCCAAATACTGGGGAGAAGTGAGAAAGTTAACACCCTCAAAAATTCAAATGCCCCAACAATAAATCACAACACACACAAAGAACAGAGAAATGATGGCCCACGCAAATGAACAGGACAAAGGGAGTGAAAGTGCATCTAGGGATGACCAAATAATGCAAAAAACAGAAGAATATAATACAACAATGTTAAACATAATAGTTAAGGGAAAAAAGTAGGCAAAAATCTCAAAGAAATAAGGAAAACAATGCAAGAACAAAACGAGGATCTAAAAAAATAAATATTGCAATGGAAAGGGGCAATAAATGAAATAAGAAACACAATAGAAGGACTTGCCAAGAGATTTAATAAGGCAGAAGAATTAGTTAACTACAAAATAAGATCGCTAAAATTACTGAGGCTGAAGAGCAACAGGAATGGAGGCTCTAGAGGGCTGAGAACCATTTGATGGAATTATGAGACAACAAGAGATGTAATGTATGCATCAAGGGAATTCCAGAAGTAGATGAGAGAGAAAAAGGGACAGATAGAATATTTGAAGAAATAATGACAGAAAATTTCCCAAATTTAATGAAGAACATTGAATCTACAAATCCACGAATAACAAAGAACCCCAAGTAGGATAAACCCAAAGAGATCTACACTAAGACACATCACAGTTAGGCCCTCAAAATTTAAAGATAAAGAGAGAATCCTGAAAGCAGTGAGAGAGAAGCAGACAGTCACATACAAAGAATCCTCAATAAGATTAAGTGCCAGTTTCTGCTCAGAAACATGGGAAACCAGAAGGCAAGAGAATGAAATATTTAAAGTGTCTAAAACAAACAAAAAAACCCTTGTCAACCAAGAATACTGTACCCACAGAAACTGTCCACCAAGAGTGAGGGTGAAATTAAAACATTCCCAAACAAACAGAAGCTGAGAGAGTTCATATCCACCAGACTGGACCTACAAAAAATACTAGTGCAAGTTCTGTAGATGGAAGGGGAAAAAAACTAGAAAGTAATTCAAAGCCATACATAAAAATAAAGATCCCTAATAAAGGAAATTGTATGGGCCATATAAAGGCTAATAATAAGGTATTGTGCTTGATAATTCTACTTGTTTTGTCCTTCATGCTTTTGAATGACAAATCTATAAAAAGCAGGGATAAAGTTATGTTACAGGGTACATGAAATATAAAGATACAGTGATAGCAACAATTTCTTAGTTATCTAGTGCTGCTATAATAGAAACACCACAAGTGGAGGGCTTTAAAAAGCAGAAATTTATTCTTTCACAGTTTAGGAAGCTAGAAGTCTGAATTCAGGTGCCAGCTCCAGGGGAAGGCTTTCTCTCTCTGTCAGCTCTGGAGGAAGGTCCTTGTCGTCAATCTTCCCCTGGTCTAGGCACTTCTTAGCACAGAGACCCCAGGTACAAAGGGCACACTCCAATCACAGCACTTCTTTCTTGATGGTAATGAGGTCCCTATTTTTGCTGGCTTCTCTCTCCTTTTACCTCTTGTAAGATAAAAGATGATGCAGGCCACAACCCAGGGAAAATTCCTTTACAACAGATCCAGACTGTGAACTGAGTAAGGGTGTTGCATCCCACCCTAATCCTCTTTAACATAATGTAATCTTGCCTCGCTAGCCACAGGCAGAGATTAGGATTTACAACATATAGGAAAATTACATCAGATCACAAAACGGAGGACAACCACACAATACTGGGAATCATGGCCTGGTCAAGTTGACATGTATTTTTTAGGGGAACTGTCTCAGTTATCTAGTGCTGCTTTAACAGAAATACCACAGGTGGATGGCTTTAACAAAGAGAAATCTATTCTCTCACAGTCTAGGAGGCTAGAAGTCCAAATTCAGGGTGCCAGCTCCTGGGGAAGGCTTTCTCTTACTGTAGGGTCAGGAGGAAAGTCCCCATCATCAATCTTCCCTTGGTGTAGGAGCTTCTCAGCACAGGGACCTCAGGTCCAAAGGACAAGACCTGCTCCTGGCACTTCTTGCTTGGTGGTACAGTTCCCCCTGTCTCTCTGCTTGCTTCTCTACTTTATATCTCAAAAGATACTGGCCCAAGACACAATCTAATCCTATAAATTGAGTCCTGTCTCATTAACATAACTGCCACTAATCCCATCTCATTAACATCATAGAGATAGGATTTACAACACTTCGGAAAATTACATCAAATGACAAAATGGTGGAAAATCACAACACTGGGAATCATGGCCTAGCCAAATTGATTCACGTATTTTGGGGGGACACAATTCAATCTATAACAGGGACACAATTCAATCTATGACAGGGACACAATTCAGTCTACGACAAACAACAAAATGGGGAAGGTGGGCAGGAAAAATGGTATACATATAAAATTTCTTGTATGTCATTGAAGTTAAGTTGGTACCAACTTACCCTAAAAACAAACCAAACCTGTTGCCATCCAGTCAATTCTGACTCATAGCGACCCTATAGGACAGAGTAGAACTGCCCCATAGTGTTTCCAAGGAGCACCTGGTGGATTTGAACTGCTGACCTTTTGGTTAGCAGCTGTAGCACTTAACCACTACACCACCAGCGTTTCCCAACTTACCCTAGGATGTTATAAATACAATCTGTTAAATGTAATAATATTCATGATAACCACTAAGAAAATACTTTTAAAAAAATATATAAAAAAGGAAAGGAGAAGGGGACCAAAATAATTCACTACAATGAACCAACAAAACACAAAAGCAAGCAGTACTAAAGGACAAAGACAAAGAAGTCTTAAGACATACAAAAACAAGTAACAAAATGGCAGAAGTAAAGGACAAAGACAAAGAAGTCTTAAGACATACAAAAACAAGTAACAAAATGGCAGAAGTAAGTCACTACTTATCAGTAATTACAATGAATGTAAATGGACTAAATGCTCCCATCAAAAAGCAGAGAGTGGAGACTTCCAGCCAACATGGCATCATAGACAGAAGCACCATGCCATCCCTCCATAGCAAAGACCTGAGTAAAACAGAGACCAACATCATTCCTGGAACCCAAAGTGTCAAATGAAGAGATAAAGAACTCAGCCAAACACCAAATAGAATAAGAAACTGACAGAGGACTGAAAGGTAGGACAGATATGTGCTGAGGTTCCTTATCAGCTAACACAGCTTGGATTCCTCGGCCAGCCAGGAAGTGCAGCATCCATGCCGTTTGAATGTACCCCACCCACATCACAGAACGGCAGACAGGGAGTACAGGAAAGCAGCGTCACGAATTTCACAGCAGGAGAGAGAGCACCTGGTAAAGAGTGATATATACTCTCCTAGCCCCCACCTTTCTCCCCCTCCCCCTTCAGCCTCTGCTGCTTCCCACCAGCCACAGACTCTTGGCCATGAGGCAACTACTTCTGCCCCGGGCCACTTGGATTCACCCCCTCCACACTGGCCGGGTCCCTGAGCTGGTGTTGCTTCTTTCCATCTCTTTTGGTTTCTTCTATGCCCCCATCACCTCCTCCTCCTTTCTCTTGAACACCTGGCTCCATGCGTCATCTTTGTTTCTTCCTGAAAGGCTGTAAATGCCTGCTCACCTGGGGATCCACTCCCCCCACCCACGACACCAGGCTTGTAGGATCCCTGGGGCTTTTTTTTTTTTTCTGCTGGTTTTGTTTTGCTTTGTTCTGTTCTGTTTTGTTTGTTTCCTTTCTCTTTCCGCACTTGGGAGCCCTTTCTAGCTGAGCTGCACTGCATGGCCTAGAAGCCACTCCCCCAGTCTGTGCCGCCAGGTAGGTGGGATCCCTGGGGGCATTTCTTTTTCTCTTCTCTTTTTCCCATTCTGTCTTTCTTCATTTCTCAGTTCTCATCTGTCTATACTTGTCTTCTTTTCCTGTCTCCAGAATACCTGGTGCTGTGTGACACATATATCCCCTCTAGCCAGGCTATACAGCACAACCTAGGGGACTTTCCAGTCTTCACCCACACGGGTGGGAACTTTTTTCTTCTTCTTTTTTTCTTTTCCAAATTTTTATCTAGTTATCTTTTTCCCTTTTTATTTTCTTTTGTTTTCTTTCCTTCTTGCTTCTCTCCATTTCTCGGGTTCTTATCTCTCCACTCCAACGGCAAGGGATTTGCACTCTTTTTGTTCATTTTTCCTTTGTTTGTATTTGGCTCCTGCTTCTCTCTCCTCTTTCTCATACCCATACGATACTAGCTCCATACATCACAACTTCCTTCCTCTTTCCTGCCTACCTGCACCATGCGCTGAATACCAAAACTGTGAGCAACACAAGCATGGCCTACCAGAACCTGCCCAGCACTCATTCCTGGTCCACCCTGTTGGCCCTAGTACATGCCACAAACAACCCATCCCAGCCCCTCCCCTTCAACCTGCCTTGCTGCACCATAGCTGAGTGGCTGGCCCCACCCATTGGTCAAGGAGGTGAAAAGTATCATGACTACAGATGAGCAAACAACAAAGAATGCACAGCACACCTACTGAGACATAACCAAATAAAACAAAAAAACAAGATGAAACAAAAAAAAATCTACAATCAAGAAATAAAGAAAATAACTACTGAATGTCCCAAAGACAGCAGACAATAACAAAACTTATTAAACAAACAAACAAAACAGGAGAGGATGGTTCCAGTAGGCATCCAAAGTAAAACACCAGATAACTTTTCAGTAGAAGAAAAGGCACTAGAACTACCTGAGAGGGAATTCGAATCTCTAATATTCACAGCTATCCAAGAGTTGAAGCAAAAGGCAGACAAAAATGAAGAAAAAATAGACAAATTTATGGAAAAGGCAGACAAATTCATGAAAAATATAGACTAAAAAAATTGGAAGTATTCAGGAAAATAATACAGGAACAAAATACCAAAAATAAATTCACAACTAGAAATCATACAAAAATAATTAGAAGTCCAAATGGACAGTGTCATAGAAGGGCTGAGGAGCAGGTCTGAAATATTGGAAGACAGGATCAGTAAAATTGAAGACAAACACTTGGATAGAACCCTGAGGGAAAAATCAGAAAAAAAAAAAGAACGAAGAAAAATGAAGAAACCCTGAGAATTACATGGGATACAATCAAAAGCAAAAATTTGTGAGCGACCGGAGTTCCAGAACAGGGAGAGAAAATGGAAAACACAGAGAGGATCATTGAAGAATTGCTGACAGAAAACTTCCCTAATATCATGAATGATGAAAAGCTGACCTTCCAAGAAGCTCAACGAACACCATACAGAATAGACCCCAAAAGAAAAACACCAAGGCATGTCATAATCATACTCGCTAAAACCAAAGACAAAGAAAAAGCAGCTTGAGGAAAACAAAACGTCACATACAGAGGAGAAACAATTAGATTAAGCTCTGGTTATTCAGCAGAAACCATGCAGGCAAGAAGGCAATGGGATGATGTATATAAAACCCTGAAAGAAAAACATTGCCAACCATGAATAATATATCCTGCAAAACTATCATTCAAATATGATGATGAAATCAGGACATTTCCAGGTAAACAGAAATTAAGAGAATATGTGAAAACCAAATGCACAAAAATTATTAAAGGGAGTCCTGCAGTCTGAGAACAAACAATATCAGACCACAGCCTGAATTTAGGATGCAAGATTGCACCAGCCAGATACTAACATAGGAAATGAACTTGCAAGGACTATCCAAAACCAAAAGAATTACAACAGGGAACCAGAGATGTTAATCTGTAAATGACAACATCAGAATGATAAAAAGGGGAATGAATGGTGTAGGTCTAGAACTTTCAAATGGAGAGGAAGTCAAGGCAACACCAAGTAATAATGGACTGGTTCAAACCTAGGAAAATAAGGGTAAATTTCAAGGTAACCACAAAGAAAGTTCACAAACCTACTCATCAAAATAAAGAAGAAAAACATAAAGTCTCAATAAAAATAAAATCTACAGAAAAAAAGAAATCCACCAACTAAGGAACTCAGCATGGGAGAGTGAAAGGAACAAAAAAAACCATTAACACCACAAAAAAAAAAAAAAAGCACTACAAAATGATACCAATAAACTCACACCTATCAATAATCACGCTGAATATAGATAGCCTAAATGCACCCATAGACACAGAGTGACAGAATGGATTAAAAAACAAGATCCATCAATATGCTGTCTACAAGAGACACACCTTACAAACAAAGACATAAATTTATTTAAAAACAAAGGATGGAAAAAATATATCAAGCAAATAACAAGCCAAAAAAGAGCAGGAGTGCCAATACTAATCTCAGATAAAATAGACTTTAAAACAAAATCCACCATAAAAGACAAAGAAGGGCACTATATAATGATTAAAGAGACAATCCATCATGAAGACTTAACCATAATAAACATTTATGCACCCAATGACAGGGCTCCAAAATACATAAAACAAACTCTAACAGCACTGAAAAGAGAAATTGACACTTCTACAATAATAGTAGGAGACTTCAACACACCACTCTCAGTAAAGGACAGAAAATCTAGAAAGAAACTCAACAAAGATACAGAAGAGCTAAAGGGCACAATCACCCAACTTGATCTCACAGACATATAGAACACTCCGCCCAACAGCTACAAAGTACACATTCTTTTCCAGTGCACATGGAATGTTCTCCAGAATAGACCACATCTTAGGCCACAGAGAAACCCTCAGCAAAATCCAAAACACTGAGATATTACAAAGTATCTTCTCTAACCACAATGCCATCAAGGTAGAAATTAACAACAGGAAAGGTAAGAGAAAAAAATCAATTACATGGAAACTGAATAACACCCAGCTTAAAAACCACTGGGTAATAGAAGAAATCAGAGATGGAATCAAGAAATTCCTAGAATCAACCAAGAATGAAAACACATCATACCAAAACATTTGGGACACAGCAAAGGCAGCCCTCAGAGCTCAATTTACAGCACAAGATGCACACACCAAAAGTGAATAAAGGGGCAAAATCAAAACATTAGCTATACAACTTGAACAAATGGAAAGAGAACAGCAAAAGAAGCCCACAGCCACCAGAAGAAAGGAAATAATATAGACCAAGGCAGAAATAAATGAAATAAAGAATAGAAAGAATCAACAAAACCAAAAGTTGGTTCTCTGAATGGATCAACAAAATCAACAAACCATTGGCCAAACTGACAAAAGAAAAACAAGAAAGGATGTAAATAACCCAAATAAGAAATGAAATGGGAGACATTACAATAGAACCAACTGAAATAAAAAGGATCATAACAGAGTATTATGAAAAACTACACAAATTTGAAAACCTAGAAGAAATGGACAAATTTCTAGAAACACACTACCTACCCAAACTAACACAAAATGATGTTGAAAATCTGAACAGACCCATAACAAGAGAAGAGACTGAAAAGGTAATAATAATAATAATAAAACCTCCCTACCAAAAAAGCCCTGGCCCAGATAGCTTTACTGGAGAATTCTACCAAACATTCAGAGAACAGCTTACACCAGTACTACTCAAACTATTTCAGAACATAGAGAAGGAAGCAATACTTCTGAATTCATTCTATAAAGCCAGCATAACCCTGATACTAAAACGAGGCAAAGATACCACACAAATAGAAAATTACAGACCAATATATCTCATGAATGTAGATGTGAAAATTCTCAACAAAATTCTAGCCAATAGAATTCACCATCATATCAAACAAATAACACACCATGACCGAGTAGGATTCATACCAGGCATGCAAGGATGGTTCAACATTAGAAAATCACATAATCCACCACATAAATCAAATAAAAGAATGACATAAGCAACTCAATGGATGCAGAAAAGGGATTTGACAAAGTCCAACACCCATTCCTGATAAAAACTCTCAATAAAATAGATATAGAAGGAAAATTTCTCAACATAATAAAGAGCATATATGCAAAACCAATGGCCAACATCATTCTTAATGGAGAGAGGCTGAAAACATTCCCACTGAGAACAGGAACAAGACAAGGATCCCTTTATCACCACTCCTATTTAACATTGTGTTGGAAGTCCTAGCTAGAGCAATAAGGCAAGAAACAGAAATAAAGGGCATTCGAATTGGTAATGAAGAAGTTAAACTGACTCTATTTGTGGATGCTATGATTTTTTTTTTATGATAGTATACATAGAAAACTCAAAAGACTCCACGAGAAAACTACTGGAACTAATAGAATCAGCAGAGCTGCTAGATACAAGATAAACATACAAAAATCAGTTGGATTCCTATACACCAATAAAGAGAATGATGAAAAGGAAATCAAGAAAACAATAGCATTTATAATAGTCCCTAAAAAATAAAATATTTGGGAATAAATCTAACTAGGGATGTAAAAGACCTACACAAAAAAAACTATAAAACACTACTGCAAGAAACCAAAACAGAGCTATGTAAATGAAAAAACATAGGTAGGATAGGTAGACTCAACATTGTGAAAATGGCAATTCTACCCAAAATGATTTACGAATATAATGCAATACCAATCCAAATACCAAGAACATTCTTTAAAGAGATGAAAAAACTTATCATTAACTTTATATGGAAAGAGGAAAAAACCCAGATAAGTAAAGCACTATTGAAGAAGAATAAAGTAGGAGGACTTGCACTACCTGACCTCAGAACCTACTATACAGCTGCGGTCGTCAAAACAGCCTGGTACTGGTACAACGACAGATACATTGACCAATGGAACAGAATTGAGAACCCAGACGTAAATCCCTCCACGTATGGTCACCTGATCTTTGATAAGGGCTCAAAGTCCATCAAACGGGGAAAAGGCAGTCTTTTTAAAAAACGGTCCTGGCAAAACTGGATGTTCATCTGCAAAAATATGAAACAGGATCCATACCTCACACCATACACAAAAACTAACTCAAAATGGATCAAAGACCTAAATATAAACCCAAAAACCATGTTCATAGAAGAAAAAATAGGATCAATGCTAGAGGCCCTAACACACAGCATTAACATGATACAAACCACAACCAACAACACACAAGCTCCAGAGGATAAGCTAAATAACTCAGATCTTCTAAAAATTAAACACCTATGCTCATCAAAAAAAAAAAAAAAAATTTTTTTTTTTTTTCAAAAGACCTAACAAAAGAGTAAAAAGAGAATCTACAGACTCAGAAAAAAAATTTGGCTATTACAAATCAGACAAAGGTCTAATCTCTAAAATCTACAAGAAAATCTAACACCTCTACAACAAAAAAAACAAATAATCTAATTAAAAAATGGGCAAGGGAAATGAACAGACACTTCACCAAAGAAGACATTCAAGTGGCCAACAGACACATGAGGAAATGCTCACAATCTCTAACCATTACAGAAATGCAAATCAAAACCACAATGAGATATTATCTCACCCTGGCATTACTGGTACGAATCAATAAAACAGGAAATAACAAATTTTGGAGGGGCTGCGAGGAGATTGGAACCCTTATGCACTGCTGGTGGGAATGCAAAATGACACAACCATTTTGGAAAATGATATGCTGCTTCAATAGAAAGCTAGAAATAGAAATATCATATGATCCAGTAATCCCACTCCTAGGACTATATCCTAAAGAAATAAGAGTTGTCACATGAATAGACATATGCACATCCATGTTCATTGCAACATTGTTCAAAATAGCAAAAAGATGGAAACCAACCTAGATGCCCATCAACAGATGAATGGATAAACAAACTGTGGTACATAAACACAATGGAGTATTACACAGCAATAAAGAACAATGATGAATCTGTGAAGCATCTCATAACATAGATGAATCTGGAGGACATTATGCTGAGTGAAATAAGCCAACACAAAAGGACAAACATTGTATAAGACCACTACTATAAATACTCACGAAAAGGTTTACATACAAAAAGAAACAATCTTTGATGATTACGAGGGAGGGGAGGGGCAGGGATGGAAAAATACTTAATAGACGATAAGTGGAAACTTCGGTACACAGTACAAAATACTGTGGAAGCGAGCACAACCTGTACAAGGCAGTCATGGAAGCTCCACAGACACATCCAGATTCCCTGAGGGACCGAATTGCTGGACTGAGGGCTGTGGGGACCATGATCTTGAGGCATATCTAGCTTAACTGGCATAACATAGTTTATAGAGAATATGTTCTACATTCTACTTTGGTGAGTAGTGTCTGGGGTCTTAAAAGCCTGTGAGTGGCCGTCTAGGATACTCCACTGGCCTCGCCCCTACAGGAGCCAGAAAAAATGAAGAAAACTAAAGATACAAGGGAAAGGTTAGTCCAAAGGACTAACGGGCCACATCTACCACGGCCTCCACCAGACTGAGTTCAGTAAAACCAGATGGTGCCTGGCTACCAACTCTGACTGCTCTGACAGGGGTCTCAATAGAGGGTCCCAGACAGAGCTGGAGAAAAATGTAGAACAAAATTCTAACTCAAAAAGAAAGACCAGACTTGCTGGCCTGACAGAGACTGGAGAAACCCTGAGAGTATGGCCCCCCTACACCCTTTCAGCTCAGAGGTTCACTCTTCAACCAAAGATTGAACAGGCAAGACTAAAGGGGCATACCAGCTCTGGGGCAGGGACTGGAAGGCAGGAGGAACAGGAAAGCTGGTAATAGGGAACCCAGGGTTGAGAAGGGAGAGTGTTGACATGTTGTGGGGTCGTTAACCAATGTCATAGAACGATGTGTGTCCTAACTGATGAGAAACAAGTTTGTTCTGTAAACCTTCATCTAAAGTACAATTTTTTTAAAAATCTAAAAAAAAAAAAAAAAGGCAGAGAGTGGCAGAATGGATTAAAAAATATCATCCAACTATATGCAGTTTAGAAGAGACACGCCTTAGACCAATGACACAAATAGGTTGAAAGTAAAAGGATGGAAAAAAATATTCCATGCAAATAATACCAAAAGACAGCTGGGGTAGTAATATGAATATCAGAAAAAGTAGATTTTAAGACAAAATCTGTCAGAGGAGATAAAGATGGACATTATATAGTGATAAAATGGTCAATTCATCAAGAAGACTTAACAAGCATAAATATATACACAGCCAACATCAGAGCGCATAAATATATAAAAGCAAACACTGAGAGAATTGAAGGAAGAAATGGACAGCACTACAGTAATAGCTGGAGACTTCAATACACCACTTTCAATATTGAACAGAACATCTAGAAAAATGATCAGCAAAGAAACAGAGGACCTGAATGACACCATAAACCAACACACCATAAACCAATTGGACTTAACAGAATATGTAGAACACTCCATCCAACAACAGCATAACATACATTCTGTTCCAGTGCACGTGGCTCATTCTCCAGGACAGACCCCATGTCAGGTCACAAAGCAAGTCTCAATACATTTTAAAAGGTTGAAATCATACAAAGTATTTTCTTGGACTACAATGGAGTGAAGCTAAAAATCAAAAATAGGAAAAAATACAAACATATGGAAATTAACACACTATTAAACTACCAATGGGTCAAGGAAGAAATCAAAAGAGAAATCACAAATTCCTTAGAGTCAAATGAAAATGAAAGCATAACATATCAAAACTTGTGGGATGCAGGAAGGCAGTATTCAGAGGGAAACACAGGACTAACTGCCTACATGAAAAAAAGACGAAAGAGCTCAAATCGACAGCCTAACTCAACAACTCCAGGAATTAGGAAGAAAAGAGCAAACTAAGCCTAAACCTACCAGAGGAAAGGAAATAACAAAGATCAAAACAGAAATAAATAAGATTAAAAACAAAAACAACAGAATCAATAAAACCAGAAGTTGATTCTTTGAAAAGATCAATAAAATTGACAAACTTTTAGCTACACTGACAAAAGAAAAGATACAATTAATCAAAATGAAAAAGGGGACATTACAACTGTCCTGACAGAAATGAATTGTGACAGAATATTATTAACAATTTATGGCAACAAGTTGAATAACCTAGGTGAAATGGACTAATTCTTAGAAGCACACAACCTACCCAAACAAACTCGAGAAGAAATAGAAAGTCTTAGTCCCATAGCAAGTAAAGAGATAGAATCAGTGATCAAACACCTAGCCCCCTCACCCCCCACCCCAAGCCCCAGCTTTAAATAAAAAAAAACGTCCTGCACCAGATGGATTCACTGCGGAATTCTACCAAATATTTAGAGAAGAATTGACCAGTACTGTTTACACTCTTCCAAAAGATAAAGAAGGAATTCTCCTTAATTCATTCATTTTTATGAAGCAAACATAACTCTGATACCAAAACCAGACAGACACCACAGGAAAAAAGATTACAGGCCTATATCTCTTATGAATATAGATGCAAAAATCCTCAACAAAATACTAGAGAACAGAATCCAAGAGCATATGAAAAGAGTCATACACCACAACCAAGTGCGATTTATTCCAGGTATGCAGGGGTGGTTCAACATTAGAAAATCAATCAACATAATACATTACATCAATAGAACGCAGGAAAAGTACCACACGATCATCTTTATGGATGCAGAAAAAGCATTTGATAAAATCCAACACCCTTTCTTGATGAAAACTCTAAAGAAGATCGGAATAGGAGGGAAATTCCTCAGTATGATTCAGGGCATATATGGAAAGCCAACAGCCAACATTATAGTTAATGGCATGAGATTGAGAGCTTTCCCCTTGAAATCAGAAACAAGACAAGGGTGCCCACTCTCACCACTTCTCTTCAATATTGTATTAGAACTCCTACCCAGAGCAATAAGAAAAAAAAAAGAAATAAAATATCTAGACTGGAAAAGAAGTAAAATTATCTCTATTCACTGATAATATTACCCCTTATATAGAAAATCCCAGAGTCCACAAGAAAACTTCTAGAGCTAATAGAGGAATTTAGCAAAGTTGAAGGGTACAAGGTCAACAAACGAAAATCAGTTGGGTTTCTATACATCAGCAATGAGAAACCTGAAAGGGAGATTAGGGAAACAATTCCATTATAATAGCATCTAAGAGAATAAAAGACCTAGGAATAAATCTAATCAGGGACATGAAGGACCTATACAATGAAAACTATAAAATACTGCTGAAAGAGGTTAAAAAAGACTTAAATAAATGGAAAGATGTTTCATGTTCTCGGGTTGGAAGACTTAATATTGTTAAGATGTCAATACTACCTGTTATGGATTGAATTATGTCCCCCAAAAATGTGTGTCAACTGACTAGACCATGATTCCCAGTATTGTGTGGTTGTCCTCCATTTTGTGATCTGATACAATTTTCCTATGTGCTATAAATTCTAATCTCTGCCTGTGGTTAATGAGGCAAGATTAGGTTATGTCAAAGAGGATTAGGGTGGGATGCAACAACCTTACTCAGGTCATAGCCTTGATCTGATGTAAGGGGTTTTCCTTGAGTTGTAGCCTGCATCACGTTTTATCTTACAAGAGATAAAAGAAGAGTGAAGTGAGCAGAGAGATAGAGAGAGATGCCATACCACCAAGAAAGATGAGCCAGGAGTGGAGCACGTCTTTGGACCCAGGGTCCCTGCACTGAGAAGCTCCTAGACCAAGGAATGATTGATGACAAGAAACTTCCCCCAGAGCCAACAGAGACAGAAAGCCTTCCCGTGGAGCTGGTGTCCTGAATTCAGACTTCTAGCCTCCTAAACTGTGAGAGAATAAATTTCTGTTTGTTAAAGCCATCCACTTGTGGTATTTCTGTTACAGCAGCACTAGAAAACTAAGACACTACCCAAAGTGATCTACAAATTCAGTGCAATCTCAATCAAAATTCCAAAAGCTTTCTTTACAGAAATGCAAAAACCAATCCTCGACTTTATGTGGAATGGCAAGAAGTTCCGAATAGCTAAAGCAATATTGAAAGAAAAGAACAAAGTAGGACTCAGGCTAACTGATTTTAAAACATATTATACAGCTAGAGCAATCAAAACAGCCTGGTACTGGTATAATAACAGACACATAGACCAATGGAATAGAATTGAGAAGCCAGAAATAAACTCACACATTTATGGTCCACTGAATTTTGACAAGGGTGCCAAGTCCATTCGATGTGGAAAGAAGAGTCTCTTCAAAAAATGGTGCTGGGTTCTATATCCTACTTTGGTGAGTCACGTCTGTGGTCTTAAAAGCTTGGGAGCAGCCATCTAAGATAGATACTCCACTGTTCCCACCCCATCTGGAGCAAGGGAAGATGAAGAAGACCAAAGACACAAGGGAAAGATTAGTCCAAAGGACTAATGGGCCACGATAATCACAGCCTCCACCAGCCTGAGTTCAGCACAACTAGATGGTGCCCAGCTACCACCACCGACTGCTCTGACAAGGATCACAATAGAGGGTCCCAGGCAGAGCTGGAGAAAAATGTAGAACAAAATTCTAACTCACAAAAAGAGACCAGACTTACTGGCCGGACAGAGATTGGATAAATGCCGAGAGTATGGTCCCTGGACACCGTTTTAACTCAGTACTGAAATCACTCCTGAGGTTTACCCTTCAGCCAAAGACTAGAGAGGCCCATAAAATAAAATGAGACACAGCAGCCCAGAGGTAAGGATGAGAAGGCAGGATGGGACAAGAAAGCTGGTAATGGGGAACCCAAGGTTGAGAATGGGAGAGTGTTGATACATTGTGGCCTTGGCAACCAATGTCACAAAACCGTGTATTAATTGTTTAATAAGAAACTAATTTGCTCTGTATACCTTTATCTAAAGCAGAATTAAAAAAATGGTTCTGGGAAAACAGGATTTTCACATGCAGAAAAATGAAATAGGATCCCTGCATCACACCATATAAAAAAAAAAAATTCAAAATGTATTAAGGACCTAAATGTGCAAACAAAAAACATAAAATTCTTAGAAACAAAAGCAGCGGCAATGCTGTCACCCTAGCTTTAACAATGGATTACCTAATATAATAACAAAGCACAAATAACAATAGACAAAATAAATGGAACCTCATAAAAATTTAAAAAATTTTATTCATCAAAAGACTTCACCAGAAAATGTGAAAAGACAAACTACCAACTAGAAGAATATCTTCGGAAGCCAAATATCTGACAAGAATCTAATAACCAATATATATGTAAAATTTCAACAGCTTAACAAAAAGACAAATAACCCAATCCTAAAATGGGCAAAGGATCTGAATAGACATTTCACCAAACAGGACATTCAAATGGCCACCAAACACATGAACAGATGCTCAATGTCATTTGCCATCAGAGATGCAAATCAAAACCACAGTGAGATACCACAATGAGATACCATTTCATTTCCACTAGGATGGCTAAGATTTAAAAAAAAAAAAAAACAAACAGGAAATAACAAATGTTGATGAGGATGTGGGGAAATTGAAACATTTATCCATTGCTAATGGGAATGCAAAATGGTACTGCCATTGTGGAAAATTGTGGTGGTTCCTCAAAAACTAAAAATAAAACTACCATTTGATCCAGCAATTCTATTCCTAGGTACATACCCAAAAGACTTGAAAGCAGAGACTCAGAAACTTGTACACCAGTGTTCATAGCAGCACTATTCACAAAAGTCAAAAGTGGAAACAACTTAAATGTCCATCAACAGATTAACGGATACATTAAAACATGATACATACATATAAGGGAATACTATGCGGCCAGTAGAAGAAAGGAAGCCTTGATACATGCTACAGTATGCATAGAGCTTGAAGACATTATGCTGAGTAAAATATGTCAATCACAGAAGGACAAATATGGTATAACCTCATTTATATAAAAAGACAAAAAAAAAAAAGGCAAATGTATAGAGATCAAAATTTATTAGTAGTCACCAGGGGCAGCAGGAGAAAAGAAAGGGTTAACAGTAATGGAAAAATCACACTGATTAGGGGTAGGGCTGCACAGCTGATTATTGTAGTTGCCGTCCATAAGTTGTACATCTGTAAAAAGTTCAATCAGCCAAAGTTATGTGATATTTACCATAACGACCAAAAAAAAAAAAAAAAAAAGCTGCCAAGCCTGCTTATGTACAGGTAAATACCTCATGGGATTTGGTTCCTTGATTTGGAGGTTTAGGGTCATAGTTTCATGGGACATCCCAGTTAGTTGGCCTAATAATTTTGTGCTTCTGTTCTACCTCCTAGTTTGCTGCTGTCTTAAAAGCTTACAAGCAGTCATCCAAGGTACAACAATTGGTCTCTATTCACCTGGAGCAACAGAGGAAGAAAGACTCAGGAACAGAAGGAGGAGATGGCCTGTGTGTCTAGCTGCCTCCATGAACAACCGCCTCCTTTGCCAGAAGAAGTGGATGGTGCCCAGCTACCACTACTGATCATTTTGATTACAGATTCTATAGAAGAATCCTGATCAAAAGGGGAAAAGATTAGATAGGAACCTTAGGGGGCAATAAGTTTATGTTACTGGAAGAGGGACAACTCAGAAAAGAATGAGAATGGTTGCACAACTTGAAGAATATGATTAATGTGACTGAATTGTAATGTAGAAATGGTTGGGATAGTGTACGTTTTGCTGTGCTTATTCTCAACAAAATAAAATTTTAAAAACTGCAAAAAAATTTTACTACAGCCTTGGATAATATTTGCGGAGTCAAAATAACATCAATCGAGAATATTGCTCTAACCCAAAATTATTGCTGTAACCCAAAACTGGAGGTAAGAAAATGCATGGGCAATGGTGCAAGACAGTGGGAGTAGGACAACTAAATATTTATGTCATACAAGCATGTCAATATAGAACATTTAAAGCTAAATTTGAAAATAGCAGTATAGCATATTATCAATAAATATGAAGAGTCAGCAGAAAGAGCTGATTTGAAAGTTGTTACTTCTGGGGAGTGGGTGTAGGGAAGGCTACACACAAAGGACTGCTGATTTTATTTTAGCATTACAAAACCATTTGACTTTTTAAACTAGGTGTATGTATAACTTTGTTTTTTAAAGCACAATTTAAAAACAGAAGTTTCTAGGTCCCACTTCTGACTAAATGGACCAGAACTTCTGAAGATAAATCTGGGGAATCGGCATTTTAAGCCCCCAAATTGATTCTGATGTACATTACAGTGTAAAAGTCACTACCCTAGGAATAAACCACCTGCCTTCTGAATGTATTAAACTATCGTTTTCATTAAGTCTGTGGTCTACCATTTCTGACCAAGGGTATATTCCCCAGCTGAGGAAATCATTCCCAAGTCACTTTAGAACAGTCTTATTTACATAGCAACTTATTTCCAAAAAAAAAAAAAAAAATTATTTGCTGATCCCAATAATTCATTTTTCTCCAAAGATAGGGGCAAATCATAAATATTATCCATCCACTACACATAGAGAAACTGAAGAACAAGGAGATCAACAGTCCAGAAAAGATCAAATTAGGGTAAGGTGTAAAATCTGTTAATAAACATTTTGTAATTACAACATTTTATTTGCCACAGTGGAAATTCAAAGATGAATTCCCCTATTTCAAAGCGCTAGTATATCAGCACTTATACCCCAATTGCCTACGGAGATCAAAGACTTCCAGCTAATTTCACTCTCCCACCCACCTCTACCTCTGAGCTCAAGACCAGTTTATTTACCCCTTGGCTTCCGCAATTCTTCTCTAATTCTGTGAACCCTATTTTTTTTAATATTATGCAGTTTAGGAATGTTTAACAAAAATGTTTGATAATTACAATCAATGTTAAAGAGAATGGAACTAACAGACAAGATGAAAAAGTCAACCCAATTTTGAAAGTGACAAAGGAAAAAAAGATGTCCTTAGCATTAAAATTTTTTAAGACTTTATATCAATTTCATGTCCTACTAGATGATTCTCCATTTTATTTTACCAAATAGTAGATCTTTAGGTAACAAATGAGCATATTCAAGTTATTTCCTCTAAGAACTAATAGTAAAAACTTTATATCTCATACAAGAAGTTTTTTTCCAAAATACCATCTATTCAATGAGAACATGGGATAATGGATGCTATAAATTACACAAAACAAACATTTTAAAAACATAGCAATCTCTAATTTTAAAGAAAATGAAATACTGTAACATGGATAGCAAACCCAAGACGTATACAACCAACTTACCTGAAACAATATTTCATATGGCTTCAAAAGAATGCCTACTGGTGGGCATATAGTTATAAACCAAATTTTAATGTCTTCATGAATCCAAGTAAGCCTAGTTTAATCTGAAATAAAACTACTATGCACGCTGATTTAAATAAACATGTTATTTGCACTTTAATTAAAGAACTCCAAGAAGGCATTTTGTTGTTTAGAAAACATTTTTACTTCTAATTATTCAAAATAGTTCCTGGAGGCTTTTTTCTTATTTCAGCATTTCTCATGGGCTCTGCAGTATCTACCTCAAAGTTTCCATTTCAAGAGAACTGTAATAAAGCATCTGCTTTTAAAAAACCTCACAATACCATTAAATCTATTAGATGGTATTAAAAACTATTAGATGGTACTAAATGGATTCATTTTAGTATTCATTCACCAACTATGAGAATCTGTTTATTAAAGAGAATCCATTGTAGATTAATTTAAAAACATAAACTCCCCTAATATTTATAAATGAAACTTACCTGCCATTGGCAACTCTAAAAAAAAAAAAAATCTTACAAGCCACTAAAATCTTAATGGTGCTCCGGTGGCTCAGTGGTTAAGTGTTGGGCTGCTAACTGAAAGGTCAGCAGTTAGAATCCACAAGCGGCTCCTTGGAAACCCCACGGGGCAGTTCTACTCTGTCCTATAGGATCACTATGAGTAGGAATCGACTCGGCGGCAATGCGTTTTTTAAAATCTTAATATAGGGTATGATTATAAGCTAAAAAGTAATGCCACATCTGCTCATGAAACTTCAATGTTGTAACTTCTCAAAACAATTATTACTAATCAGATGAAGAAACTCAAGGAGATCAAGTTCTCAGTTTAAAAAGGAAAACAACTAAATTGACCAGAGCATCCTTCTGTATTAAGCAAATCCAACTTTCTGATGTAAGGCTCTGATCAAAATTCTCACAATTGATCGGAGTATTGGCATGCATCAGTATACATCAATTACCCTGATTCGTTTCTTGTCTTTGCCGTGCCCTTTTTCAACAACATTGGCAACTTTCTTGGCTCTCTTTTTTCCAATCAGAGGAGCTTATTTGTTCTTTATTTTCTGAAAGAGCCTACTTGCTCTTAAAGTAAAAGTTTCAGAGAGATGAAACAAATGATTTTAGTGGCTGGAACGCACAGATGGGGCCCACACAAATAACTCTTTCATAGGTGGATTTTATTCAGGTTCCCGAATGGGGATAAAAACAATATAGTTACATCTCCATGGGTTTGAGATTCACAAGAAAATAGCTACTTTATATTTTTACTAATATCAAGTAGTTTCAATTATTAAATGTAAGTGAATCAGATGTAATTGATTGAAGCAATATTTGCCATCAATGGTTTTTGAAAGTGAATGGTTATCAACATAACAAAAAAACTCATACAAAACAATTTGCCTTCTAAACTGTATTTTGATGGGAACATATTTTACAATTTCCATTAATACATAATTAAAAATCCCCCAGTTTCTTTTTTCTCGAAAATCTTACGCACTCACTATATTTAATACAGTAAATAATTTCAAAGATAGTGAAAACTAGAAATTATAACCAAAGCTTGAAAATTGGTGATTTTGTATAAATACAACATACATTTTTACTTAATAATTCTAGGATATGAAAACTATTTTTGCAAGTCATTAGGAAGAATCACAAATATTTGGAAGTTCATATTCACTGACCTTGAACACAAATTTTAACAAACAGCGTATCTATTGGGTATAAGAACAGATAAAAATGAGACAATCCAAATGTCCACCAACCTGATAAACGGATAGGTTGTGGTATTCATGCAACAGAATACTAGGGGGTGATAAAAATCAATAACTGTGGATTCTCTCATCTGCATGGATGAATCTTAGAATTTTTGAGCAAAAGAAATAGGTCATGGAAGAATACCTACATTATCATTCCATTTATATAAGATTCAAAGAGGCAAAACTAAGCAATGCAAAACTGTAAATGCAAACAAGGGAGTGATTAACAGAGAATTTAGATAGGGAGAAAGAAGGAAGTATAATCAAAGAGGAGCCACAGTGCGCATCAAAGGGGCAAGTGATGTTCTACTATGATTTAAGTACACAGCTATTTATTTTATTATTCATCCTTAAAGTGTACATACATTTTATACACTCTGGAGAAAGTGAGAGATAAGAAAGTAGAGACAGTATATGTAGAGCACTCTTTTAAGACCTTAATTGAAACCTTTTCCCCTTAATTGTGAAGAGATAAAAGAGTAGATGGGGGAAATGTGGATGTTCAGAAAGATCTTTGTTTTGCTCTTATGCTTTTTAAGACACAAAAAAAGAGCATCTAAATGCCACTGGAAGAAAGAGGCATTAGAGGGAGGAGTTCAAAAATCAGGAGAGAAGGTAACTCATGAAGCAAGTTATCTGAGTGCACTGAAGGGAACAGCACCCAAAGCACACCTGGAGAGATTAGCCTTTGAAAGGGGGGGGAGGGGGGCTCCTACCCAATTCAACCAAAGGGAAGAGGAAAGGATAGAAACCATTGCAGTAGATTTAGACATCTGTGATTGGAAGCTGAGGTAGGTCATATTTGATAGCTTGTTCCTCTTGAACGAGGCAAGGTCATTAGCTGAGAGTGAAGGGTCAGAGTTGGTTTTGAGAAAAACTGAGGAAGACATGAAATCTCTGTTTTGGACAGTGAAAGAACAAACTATCTACAAATAATTGCCAAGTGGGCATTTACAGATAAATGCTCTTGGGCCTTTCATCTTATCTGTTTCCCTTGTCTTTTTGCCTAGAATCTATTTCCCCTTTACACCCAGAAAATCTGCCCATCCTTCAAGACTCCCCTTAAGTTCTACCTCTTTGAAACCTTTTCCAACTGTTCCACAGTAATCCTTTCCTTTTACATCTTACAGCAATTGGCTGTCGCCCTCATTTTCACTTACACACTACCTTACCATAACTCTTTTGTCATACATGATTTAGTTTTCATGTGTTCTTTCCTTAACTACAGTTCTTGAGGGCAGAAACCATCTTTTTTTTTTTTCAATACTGCCCCTCCCACTTTTAGAAAAATAGTGCATTCCGATGCATACGGTGAACATTTAGATACATTCTCTAAATATATCATCTATTGAAACAAACATCCTTGGAGTAAACGACGCAATAACACAGACATACATGGATAAGTAGAGAACTTTGAATCTGCCATTGTTTTCTTGTAACTGCTTCTGGTTTTCAATTTTTGGTTTTAAAGCTTACTTTTTAGAAGCCCTGGTGGCATAGGGGTTAAGTGCTATGGCTGCTAACCAAAAGGTCAGCAGTTCGAATCCACGAGGTGCTCCCTGGAAACTCTATGGGGCAGTTCTACTCTGTCCTATGAGTTGGAATCCACTAGACAGCAACAGATTTTTTGGAAGCCAAGCCACACATTTGTCAACATATAATTGGGTTTTGGTTCAATTTTAAACAAATTGCTCCTGCCTATTAAGCTATTAAAAAATTTTTATGATTACGATCAGTGGCATTGCTAAGGGGGTGTGCGGGGTGCAGACCACACCAGGCGGCACTGTCAGAGGGGGTAACACCAAAACAACCATCTACAAAATTTTTGTACAGTGTTTCAGCAGAATTTTATTTTTTATAAAAAAATCCCTGTAGTTATAACAAAAACACTCTTCATAAGCCAGACTTACATGTATTAATATAACTACAAGGCTAGAACTCTATGTAAATTTATTTTTGAACATTCTAATGCACTGTAGAGCCCTCATGGTGCGGTGGTTAAGAGCTTGGCTACTAACCAAAAAGTAGGCAGTTCGAATCCAGCAGCCACTCCTTGGAAACCCTATGGGGCAGTTCTACTCTGTCTTATAGGATCGCTGAGTCAGAATCAACTCCATGGCAATGAGTTTAAGCTGCTCTGGTCAGAGCTGTCATTATTACCCAATTACAGTGATGTTTCAAATCACGTGGTTTTGTCTGCTCTCGCCACAAGCACGCACTGTTGTTTTTTTTTGCTGCTGGCGTTTTTATAGTTACTAACTTGGTCGAATTTCTTGGTGTTTTAGCTACAGTACTGTGGTAATTAGTACTTGTGAATCTGTATCAATAACTTTTTTGAGAATGAAGTACTGATTAAGGGAAAAGAAGGAATGATATACAGGAATTACGATTTATGAGTAAAATTAGTAGAAGAAACATTACTAAGGGTGACACCAACCCCAGGGGCACCGCTGATTACAACTTCTAATGTATTTCTTGAAGTAGTTAGTTCTCTCAGAAAATGAAGAACGCTATCAGCAAGGACAAACTATGTTAGGAATGCCATCTTGTGGTTGAGAGTAGTCCATTACACTTACGTTCCTTTCAATGACAATCTTTCATTCAAAAATAAAACATTCAGTAAATTCACATTAAAATCATGATTAAAATGCATTACTATTACAAAGGAATAAAAATGAAACATATACATCTGTTGTTCTGTGTGATTTTAGTTGTCAAAAAGACAATGTTCATTGACAAGACAGACAACAGACAACTTATATGGGAATGGACTCCAAATAATATAGGAAAACTATTGTCTGTAACTACAAATATACTTCTATTAAGACTATTCAAATATTTTTAATTTTGGAAAATTTTCCTCTTGGAATAAGCTAAGTAATTTTTTGTATCTACTATGAAACAGTTCTATTGATTATTAAAAATCTGTTGCCACTAAGGCAATTCCAAATAATTTTAAAGAAAGTGAAAGCTAGAAATTATAACCAGCTTGAAAATTGGTAACAATTTCTCATTTGATAAATACAATGCTATAGACATAGCAACCCTATAGGACAGAGTAGAACTGCTCCCCAGGGTTTCCAAGGCTGAAACCTATAAGGAAACAGACTGCCACATCTTTATCTTGTGGAGCCGGTGGGTTTGAATCACTGACCTTTTGGTTAGCAGCTGACCACTTAGCCACTGCAGCCACCAGGGCTGCTACTGATTATTACATCCTGGATTTAAATTATGTGTCTTGATTTTCAAACCTCTTCACACTAGTTATAAACATCCAAAGAGAAGTTAAGGACAGAGCATTTATCTAATTTGGACCATATAGGATACACATGGAACCCTTATGGTGCAGTGATTGAGAGCTACACCTGCTAACCAAAAGGTCAGCAGTTTGAATCCACTAGCCGCCCCTTGGAAACCCTATGGGGCAGTTCTACTCTGTCCTATAGGGTCGCTGTGAGTCAAAATCGACTCGACGGCAATGGGGTTTTAGGATACACGTAATTAACAGAAGTCCAAAACGGAGCTTGAGGAGGGTTAGAAACACTAGCTCTAATTTTAACAGATGAGCTTCCTCCATAAAAGTTAGCCATTCTGAGTGGTAAATTAACTTTCTAGTCAACGGAGAACTAATACATGGTTACAGGTACAGTATTTAACAACTGTGCTTAAATATTTTAATTTCCAAATCATTAATAGATACTAGACATTTGGTCCACTTAAAAGCAAGGGTGAGGGAGAAGAAACTGATATATCCCTCGTAACTGCAAAGCACAACAGCACAAGGGTCCATGCACTCTGCGACATTTTGTCACTTCTATTTAAGATTCCAAGGAGTATGTGCAGGTACAATGCTCAGTTCTAGAGATTAGGCTATTGAAATTCAAAATGATAAAAGCTATATATACATAACTTAAGAAAACAAAATGTTATTGTACTCCAAATTTTGAGATATTTATTACTGCATGCTTTTCATCAGGAAAAAAAAATTTTTTTTTACTCAGAAAACATTCCTATGAACTGATTTTGTATTAGTCTTTCCACCTGACTCTTCAGGACATCCATATCAGCTGTACAGACCTGATGCTCCATCTTCTCTTGCTGTTTTGCTCTCTCTAATAAAGCCCCATGCGGTGGAGGTAATGCACTGTATGAACTCAGTAAATAAAGCTGGCTTGATGAAGTCTGGTTGATTTCTTTAATCTTTAAAGCCTGCATGATAGCAGGTGCGAACTTTGAATAATGAGCTGTAGATGAGACGATCACTGGGCAAGTTTTATCTTGCATTCTATCTGCAACCACTTTTGCAACAGCGGTGTGTGGGTCCAAGATATACCCTGACGCATTATAGGTGGAGCTAATAGCTGCTAGGCAGTCCTCCTCAGAGCACCAGTCAGCTACAAAATCCTGCTGAAGCTTCTCAACTAGAATCTTTTCTATCTGGAAGTGATGCTGATCTTCTAACTGACTGAATAGTTTTGTTATTAATTGTCCATCTTTATTACCTATCAAGTGTAAATGTCGTTCCAGGTTTGAGGATTTGAGAATATCTATTGCTGGTGAAAAGGTCTGCACTAATTTCCTTTCCCTTAGATCATAATGTCCTGTTTTTATAAAATCAGTCAAAACATGGTTCTGATTAGAAGCACAAATAAATTTTCGAATAGGGATTCCCATCATTTTGGCATACACTGCTGCTAATATGTTACCAAAGTTTCCTGTGGGAATACAGACATCTACTGGGCTTCCAAAAGAAATAAATCCCTGGCTAACAAGATCAAGATACGCGGAAGCATGATAAATTACCTGGGGAAGTAGTCGGCCCCAGTTAATAGAATTAGCTGAACTTAAGATTGTTCCATATTCAACAGTAAGAAAGCCAGTAAAATCAGAATCTTTAAAAATTCTTTTTACAGCTGTCTGACAAAAGTCAAAATCTGACTTGACGCCCACTGCCCATCCATTTTCTTTCTGACTGCCAATTATTTGTGCCTTTTGAAAATCACTTACTCCATTCTCAGGAAAAAACGTGACCACAGCTATTCTTTTCTTATCATTGTTACTAAGATGACTAAAACCGTTTAAGACTGCACTCCCTGTGTCTCCTGAAGTAGCTACAAGCACCATATAATTGCAATTTGGCGGAATACAGTGTGCAAAGAGATGAGGCATAAGCTGTAAAGACAAATCTTTAAATGATCCTGTTGGTCCATGAAACAACTCCAGGATGAACTGGTTGCCTGAAAGGTGCCTGACAGGGGCAATTTTGGAGCAGGCGAAGTTTTTCCCATAAGCAGTTTCAATCATTTCTCCTAATCTGGCAGCAGGTATGTCGGCAGGGTGTATACACCTTTCCAATAGTATTTGTGCTCTTTCTATATAGGTTGCTCCTACCAGGCCTTTCCACTCCCCAGAGCTTAATTTTGGAAACTCCTTCTCAGGAACAAAGAGTCCACCGTCCGAAGCTAACCCTTCAATCACAGCTTCGCTAAAGAATTTTGTTGAATTCTTCTGTTTACAGTCTTTAGGCCAAATGTGTCTTGTTGAAATGAATGTTTCTGAATCCACATCTTGGTATCTTTTCACTGCATTAAGCACTTTGTCAGCTACCTCCTCTGGAGAAGCCCCACTTTCACAAAACACACGAGTATCATACCACTTTTTATAATACTGTCTCCTGAAGGCAAGTAAGTCTTTCATAGGTGTTCCAAAATCCTGACCTACAATTCTATTTATCTTCATTGATTTGAGACGATTAATTATATCCATTGGAGGTACATCCAAATACACAATTATTCCGTTTTTCTTCAGATGCCACATGCTAGCATCATGCATTGGATTGGACCCAGTAAGGGAAATCACACTCCCAGATGCAGAGAAGTTTAACACAGCTTTTCCTTCCTCTTCTAAAAATTGCTCATTACCAACATCCTGTAATTTTTCAGCCACACTCATATTCCAGGTTTTTTCAAGGATATCATCATCTACATCTATGGCACGACAGCCTAGTTTCTGACCTATTATTCTGCCTACTGTTGTTTTCCCAGCACCGGGAGGTCCCATCAGGATAATATTTTTGTCTTTGACAAGAGTGTGGCTTGAGTGCCATGACTTCCTTAATTCTGCAAGTACAAATGTTCTTGAAAGAATTAGCTGTATGTGTTTATTCATTTTAACTTGGATATTAGGAAAACATCTCTGTGTTATTTGTTTCAGATGCTGACATCGGTTAAAGTAGAGCATTGTCTTTTCACTTTTCTGCCCAAGCCCACTGGCTTTAGCCCTTTACAAAACATAAAAACAAACAAAAAAATTGGTTACTAATTTCAACAGACTATTAAAATCCCGACAAGATTGAATGTAACCATACCTAGAGTACATAAACTGTTCTAAAATCTTCCAAATTTGTATTCTAAAAAAGTATTCCATCCCAAATTCCCATATAGTGCATATTATCCTTTTAGTCTTTTCAAATCTCAAGACATTAAAGTCAAACCTTAAAAATTGATAACTATAAACAGAAATTTTTCATAAAATGCTGTATCATAGCTTCTTTTTAAAAAAGACACTAAATCAAATTAGTATTTCTTTTCCTTTTATGAAATACTGTAATGAAAACTGGTTTATAACACATAAAAATAAGGATTATTTGGGGTTGAAGTACTATTATAATCCACAAAGCTGAACAATATTTTTTATATTCAATTTCTTTCAAACATGTGATTGACTCATATTACTCGTAAATTTCTTACAGAATTCATGAGAGAAAACTAAAGTAAAATAACATTTGCTTATAAAATGTTTAAGTAATTTTTCAAGCAATGGGGCAAAGATATGACATCTTCTTTCTATATCTTTTATACACATGCTATTAAGAGTCATTCTTACATATTTTTTTGTATGGAAGGGCTTAAAAAGAGCCAAAGCTAAAGGTATAAAATTACACCAAATAGTTAAGAAAAACTACGTCAATGGCTATATATCATTAACCTCATGTGCATGGGATTATGGCTTTTGTTTCTTATTCTATAAACATCACCAGTGGAGGGACTCAAATTCCACACAGACTGCAGAGTACTAGCCAAAAAACTCAGAGATGTTTCCAACGATGAAAGGAAAAAATTATTCTGGCATCCAAGGAAGCTCTACAATTCCCCATACCATTCATTTACCTGTCTTTGGAAATATACACCACCAAAACGAAAACGCATGCCAGACAAGTCAAAATTTTAGCTATAAGTGCAAATTAATAAGAGCTGCAATGTTCACTTAAACTGACAGAAGTAGCTTTACAGACATGTCGTGGGGCTTGTCAAATGTCCTATGGTAGAACCACTATGCAACCAAGCTATATTAGACGTCAGACAGTATATTTAATATGTTCTGAAAACTTTCAATCATTTTCTACTATGATGATCTCTGCTACTTAAACTGTGGTCTGTAATTAAACATTTAAACCATTTTAATCTAACCAAATTTAACTTACAAGTAAAATTAGAACTGTCTAGAGAAGGTATTCATTTCCTTATTTGGCTTTTCGGGATGTATGTGCTGTGCTTAACTCCCACTGACTGGTAAACATATGACACACAGGAACCAATCTGAGATGAAGAGTTGGTAGTTTGTTGATTCTGAGGCAGTTGATCTTGTAAAAAGTGGAGTCTGTAATGGAAAAAAATTAAAGTTAATCATAACTGCATTAAAAAAACAAAAAAAACAAACCCATTGCCATTCAGTCGATTCTTACTCACAGCGACCCTGTATGAGTTCCTACGAGTCATAACTGCAGAGAATCGTAACATTTCATACATAAACTCATCTGTTATTCAAAAATCCACCTGAAATTTTCAAAGTACAGAAAAATAATGAATTGACTCTTTTCATGTTTCCTCAAATCTATTATTAAAAGAACAAGACTCTTTTTCTTTTTTAAACATGTATAAGTCTTATACATGTTAAAACAGAGAATATCAGAAAGATGTTTACCTGTGTTTTATTGACTATGCAAAGGCATTCAACTGTGTGGATGGCAACAAATTATGGATAACATTGTGAAGAATGGGAATTCCAGAACACTTAATTGTATTCATGAGGAACCTGTCCTTAGACCAAGAGGCAGTTGTTCAAACAGAACAAGGGGATACTGCGTGGTTTAAAGTCAGGAAGGGTGTGTGTCAGGGTTGTATCCTTTCACTATACTTATTCAATCCGTATGCTGAGCTAATAATCCAAGAAGCTGGACTATATGAAGAAGAACACAGCATCAGATTGGAGGAAGACTTATTAACAACCTGCAATATGCAGATGACACAACCTTGCTTGTTGAAAGTGAAGAGGACTTGAAGCACTTATTGATGAAGATCAAAGACCACAGCCTTCAGTATGGATTACACCTCAACATAAAGAAAACAAAAACCCTCACAACTGGACCAATAAGCAACATCATGATAAACAGAGAAAAGATTGAAGTTGTCAAGGATTTCATTTTTCTTGGATCCACGATCAACACCCATGGAAGCAGCAGTCAAGAAATCCAATGTATTGTATTGGGCAAATCTGCTGCAAAAGACCTCTTTAAAGTGTTAAAAAGCAAAGACGTCACTTTAAGGACTAAGGTGTGCCTGATCCAAGCCATGGCGTTTTCAGTCACCTCAAGTGCATGCGAAAGCTGGACAATGAATAAGGAAGACTGAAGAAGAATTGATGCCTTTGAATTATGGTGCTGGCAAAGAATACCAAATATACCATGGACTGCCAGAAGAACAAACAAATCTGTCTCAGGAGAAGAACAACCAGAATGCTCCTTAGAAGTGAGAATGGCAAGACTTTGTCTCACATACATTGGACATGTTATCAGGAGGAACCAGTTCCGGGAGAAGGACATCATGCTTGATAAAGTAGAGGGTCGGTGAAAAATAGGAAGTCCCTTGACAAGATGGATTGACACAGTGGCTACAACAATGGGCTCAAGCCTAGCAAACGATTGTGAGGATGGCGCAGGACCAGGCAATGTTTCATTCTGTTGTACATAGGGTTGCTACAAGTCGGAACCCACACGACGGTACCTAATAACATTAGTCTTATAGAATTTTACTACACAGTACTGAATGAATTTCTGTCATCAAGCAGTAAGAATGACAATATAACTTAATACTAACAAATATAAATTATTTTACAATGGCACCTGAAATTATAAAGTTTTAACTGTATGCTTAATAATCAAAGGAAATAAAGCAGTATAGTAAGGCTATGAAATGAGTACCTGAATTGTTATTTTAAGCTGTCTCATCTATCTGAATCACTATATAATTTGTATGCAATAATCACTATTACAAAAAGTCCAAAGGAAGCATCTGCCACACACAGGTAGCTGGCACATAAGCATATTAATATACATTAATATTAATCATTGTCGCTCAAAGACAATGGACTACAAAAATATGTAATTGAACCAGAATACCTAGACATGAGGCTGGGCATATTTTCGTATAGTTTGGTTTCCTTATAAACTTTCAGAGAAAACAGTGGTTTTTCACCCCTGAATCAAGAACTGTTTAGTTATACATAGTCTAATCCTTTCCCTGGAGGAAACCGAGGACTAGAGAGACTTGTACACCTGAACCATATCACTAATTTCGTTTACTGAGCTGTATTCTGGTACGGTACTTTAGCACTAACTGCTTTGAGGACGCTGCATAAAACAGCCTGATCAAACTCCTATTCAGGAGGCTTTTGCTAATAACATTATAGAGTGTTTACTTTTTGAGTTCCCAATGCATAAATTTCCTTCTGATTTCTGTATCAGTAACAAATGCATATTTTCTGAGTAACTAGTTTGTTTTTATGGACACTAAGTCTATTAAATAACCTTGTCTTCCACTTTCTGTTGGTTGCTAAAATGCTTAATATCAACTCCGTTAAAGACAGCAGACTACAAGGCAAATATTATGTATGTCAACTTTGCCTTACCAAATCTCATGTTTCCTTTGTCTTCACTTCTCTACCCCCTTTCATTTTTAGATTTTATCTTATTTGCCTTTTACAATAAACTGGGGTAAAAAAATATATAGATGACTTCAAAGTAGAAAATGATGACGGTTCAATTTATTAATTTTGTATCAACATTATTTTTCCACAAAACTCTTTCTAAAACTAGCTGAAGGCTGTTTTTAAGAGTCATAATACAATACTACAATTTTTAAAGAAAGATAAAGATGAATTCTAGTTTTAGCTACATACTAAATTTCATTTTGTAACATTCTGCCATAAACTAATTTTAAGACCTTAACATCAGTTCTAAGAAAACCAAAAGACAAGGAAGATAGAATAATACCAATAGCATATAGCTTTTATCAGTAATTTGAGTTTTTACTTAAAATACAGTTTTTTCTTTAATTCAAAGCTATTGTATTAGATTTTTTGATTAATTAATATAATAATTTGTCAGTACCGTGGTCATGAGTGGGTAATTCTTCAAAGGACAAAAGCATTTTGAATGAAATGGAAGTCACATAAGAGTCAGAAAACAAAAGCAGTACTTCTTGGCCATAAAGTACTCAGGTTTCACTATATTATTAGTGTTCTCAAATACATTTTATAGAGAAAGTTCTACACAAAATTTTTGGTTATACCTTCTAATTTTCAGCAACGTATTTACAATGATGATGTTTTCCTAAGTTTACCACTAGATGGTAACCAACTGAAATCATACTCTACCCAATGTCCATTTTTACTTCCAAATGGGTCGAAACAAATTTTTCAATTCCATTACAAAATTACAGTTTTCAAATCTTCTGGGGAATCCTCGAAACCCTATTTAGCCAAAATTATTTAGCATTTGACACTAATTTAAAACGTGTGTCAGTATATTCTTTCAAAATAAAACACATAGACTTCAAAAATTATTTCATTAC
Organism: Loxodonta africana; assembly: GCF_030014295.1. Taxonomy (NCBI): domain Eukaryota; kingdom Metazoa; phylum Chordata; class Mammalia; order Proboscidea; family Elephantidae; genus Loxodonta; species Loxodonta africana. Next base: position 166,738,996 of record NC_087345.1, on the reverse strand, counting down.
GAGAACTGCCTCAATAAACATCTTAAACAGCCTATGCCATGATTATGCTTGTCATTCTATATTAACACAATCTCTTTAAATTGCTCAGAAGAGTGACTGAGTAAATTTAGGCTATTACGATATTGAGTTTTTTTTTTTTTTTTAATCTCAAAAATTGCTGCATTTTTTTTACAGGAACAAGTGGTTTTCCAATAAGTAATAAGAACAAATGCAAGTATAACATGACAAACTAATCAAGGGGAGGGGAAGCTCTGCTGCTTCTGACTACTGACCAAACATTCTCTCAACCAGCCCTTCAGTCTGCTCCTACTTCCCAGGAAATATAGGTATGGAGAGGGTGGGAAGGACCACACACCCTAGTGGGAGTGCCACATGGTAATCACAGGGATCTTACAACCAAAAGCATAATTTTACAGGTACACCACTTATCTCTGCCTTTATCTTAGTATCAAAGCTAACTAAGCCTTTTCTGTTGTAAGTCTTCTGTTATTAGGTATTCTCTAATGGTCTGGAGGATTTAATTCAAGTAACATTTTGAGTACCCTTTCCAATTCTCTAACGTTAAAAAAATATTGTAAAGAAACCATCTTTAGCAAGGATTTATTTTCCATTCAGTTGACTTATTTATACTCCTATTTATATCCATTTTATTCATGCAATTAATTTTAACAAAGAAACCTAAATTGTGTATGTACAACACATGCATACCATTTATACCAGGGGTCTGCGCAAACTACAGCCAAAGGGTCAAATTCAGCCCACCACCCTTTTTTGTAAATAAGGTTTCCTTGAAACACAACTACGTACTTATTTGTTTGTTCATTCATTTATGTATCATCTATGGCTGCTTTTGTGCAAAAATGGCCGAGATAAGTAGCAACAGGCCACTTGGTGCTCAGGAACTGGAGAAATCATGCCTTGCCTTTCAGAGCACTTTCAGAACTGGTTAAACATAAATATTCCCAAAGTGTTCCTTTTAGTTAGAAAATGTATAAGATTTGGCCAATGACTATGCACGTGACTACGGTGTTATCCTGAGTCCTTCAAATCTCAGCATAAGGATTAAAACGGACCACAACTACCACAGCTTCCACCAGACTGAGTCCAGCACAACTAGATGGTGCCCAGCTACCACCACGGACCGCTAACAGGGATCACAATAGAGGGTCCCGGACAGAGTTGGAGAAAAATGTAGAACAAAATTCTAACTCACATACACACAAAAAAAAGACAAGACTTACTGGTCAGAGACTGGAGAAACCCCAAGAGTATGGCCCCCCAGCCACCCTTTTAACTCAATACTGAAGTCATTCCTGAGGTTCACCCTTCAGCAAAAGATTAAACAGGCCCAGGAAGCAAAATGAGACCAAATGGACACACCAGCCCAGGGGCAAGGATAAGAAGGCAGGAGGGGACAGGAAAGCTGGTAATGGGGAACCCAAGGTCCAGAAGGGGAGAATGTTGACACATCGTGGGGCTGACAACAAATGTCACAAAACAGTATGTGTATTGTTTAATGAGAAACTAGCTCTGTGAACCATCTAAAGTACAATAATAAAAAATTAAAAAAATGTTTGTTAAATGCCTGGATAAAAATTTGATCATCTGTATAAGAAAAAAACACATTTATTTTTACGTTAGAAAAAAGAAAAACTAAATCTGTTGCCATGGAGTGGATTTTGACTCATTGTGATCCTACAGGACAGAGTAGAACTGCTCTATAGGATTTCTAAGGAGTGGTTGATGGATTTAAACTGCCAGCCAAGCGCCTAACCAATGCGACACCAGGGCTCCTATTTTTACCTAACCAAAAAACCAGCGACCAGGATAAGGATTCACACATTCAGCAAAGCCCTGTAAATAGGACCAAAGTTCACCAAGCCATCACGATGCTTTAATCCCTCCAGGCAACGGAGAGAACAAGATGGGTGTTTTCTCTCTTCTATCTTTATTCCCTTTGGGCACAGTGGCCTCCAGAAGCTTGGTTCAGAACCATCCATCTTCCCTCTCAAATCATATTACCAAAACGTCTTTTAGGGTCTCAAGATAACTGCCTTTTAGAGACTCAAGATAACTGTCTTTTAAGGACTCAGTTCCTGTCAGCTGTCGTATCTGCATAAATTCATGGAGGATCAAACTGCCCAAAACGGAACAGAACCGCTACTCTAAGTATTTTCTCAAAAACGGACACGTAAAATTGGGCACAAATCCAAGGGCCCATATTTAAAAGGCTCCCCGCTCTAATTTAGGCTGCTCATTAAAAACCGCAAAGTCCACAGGCCTTTGGAGACCAAAAGGGAACAGGGCGGAGAATCGGGCCTGGCGAGCGCGGGAGCAGGCAGAGCGGCGAAGGGGCACAGCAGGCGCCAGACCCGGGAAGAAGACACCGGGACGCGCGCGACAGGTGGATGAAAAGAACGGCGGGAGGCGGGCGCGCACTCACACAGGTGGCGGGGCAGGTCTGGCCTGCAGGATTTCTGAGGTGCCTGGGACAAAGCGGCAGGAAGCGGCAGGAAAATGAGCGCAGACACATAATGGAGATCACAACTAATAGCGAGAAGAGGAAGAAAACAAAGGGGAAAAAGGCATGCGATGGGTACGGGCTGGTTTCTACAGCTGTCCTTTCTTTTTCTTCTCAAATAACTCACCAAGAAAATCACACTGAGAAGACGGGGCAAAGGAAAGGAAATGGGAAGGAGGGTCCAGGACCACCAGTGCCGCCTCGGGAGACGGAGGCCCGCACCGCTGGCGCTCGCCCCGACTCGCCCACGGCCTCGGCCCCAAGCGTCGCTAGGCCTTGCCTGCCCCCTCAGCCGCCTCTGCGCCTGCGCCGGTGCGGGCCTCAGCGTCCGCGCGCCACGCCCACAGGCCCTCCCCCCCCGAACCGCCTCGTAAGTCACTCCCCTCTCGCGCTCCACCCACTCTCCACCCACCCCAGCACGCCGAGAGCCGCTGGCTCCCCGCCCCGCTCCTCGCTCTCAAAGTTGCTGGTGCGGCTGCGTGGCCTCGGTAGTCGACCGGGTCCCTGCAAGGGTTGGGGCTTGCGCAGAAGAGCCTTTACTGTGCGACGCCTGCGCACCGGCTGCGCTTCCCGACCGTCTCTAGTAAAAAAAGCTTCTTCTTTCGAAATACAGAGACAGAAAAGAGTAAAATTACTAAAGGGACGCCGTTCTCCAGCCCGCTACCCACAAAGGCACATATAAACAGTGGCTTCCACGTTGAACTTCTCAGGTAGAAAAAGGCACTGCAGAAAGAGGGAAGAAAGGAAACCTAGCCTTTCACTTCCCCGTCGCCTAGTAACGGTTTCCACAGCAACCGCATCGTCAATAACGCTAAGAAACTCCAAGAGGAATAGAAAGGGCATTTTCTTCGCAAGAGAGGGTAATTAAGAGGAGGTCAAAGGGGAATTGTGTGAAAGAGAGAAGCCCTGGTTTCTTAAGAAGGGAAGGGAGTAGTAAATGAAAGGGAAGGCGTGAAGGAACGGACGGAGATACAGTGAAAAAAAAAGTTCATAGTAGTTTTTAAGGGATCATTCGGTGGCCATGGATCCAACGTGCTCTTCTGAGAGCGTTTATAACCTCATACCCAGTGACGCGAAGGAGCCTCCCCAGCCTCCTAGGTATGTGGGTAAGCAGAGATTATCACTCGAACCAATAATTGGGAATAATTATTCTGCTTCAGGATTAAGTAAGCATACATATGTGAGTTTTAAAAAGAAATAAAATATATTGTTGTCTCAGTAAAGTAGCCTTGGGTGATAACTTCTTAGCGAAGAGACAGCAAGATCTAATGTATTGAGCATCTGACAGTTTACACAGAGGGCGGTTGAGCGCTCAGAGATGGCCATTTTATTATGTAAAACAGCCTCCTGTTAATACAGTATATAATTGTTTTGTGATTTGTCTAAGTGTCCGTACATGTTGTGGCAGACAACATATTGTGAAATTTCATGTTGCTGTTGAACAAATCACAATTTTATCACCCTCCACTGGATTCTCGATGTTTAGTTTCAGGCCTCAGTGTTATTTCTAACCGCACTGCTACTCCATCTCTAAAGGGATAGTACTTATTTTTTTCCTGAGATTATTTTCAAATGTAAATTCCCATTTGTTTCGGAGCCTTAATCATTTGATTGGTAACACAAAGCAGATGGACTAGATGATCATTAAGATCTTTTTCAGATTTAATAGTTGGGTGATGATCCCATGTGTGTCAGGGTAGAACTGTGCTCCATAGGGTTTTCAATAGCTGATTTTTCAGAAGCAGATCACCAGGCCTTTCTAGTAAGATGCGTCTGGTTGGACTTGAACCTCCAATCTATTGGTTAGTAGCTGAGTGCTTACCATTTGTGCCACCCAGGGACTTCTGTGCAGGTACTACTGTTATTGTGTGCCATCAAGTCAACTCCGACTCGTAGCGACCCTATGTGTCAGAGTAGAGCTGCCCTATAGGGTTTCCCAAGGAACAAATTGCCAGGTCTTTTTCTCCCACAGAGCTGCTGGTGGGTTCAAACCACCTACCTCTCAGTTAGCTGCCTAGTGATTAGCCATTGCATCACCAGGGCTCCTTTTACATAGGTGCTACCGGTTACCTTCAAGTTGATCCTGACTCTTAAATTCTGCAAATCTCAAAAAGATAACCACAAAGTAAGTGCTCCAGTTACTCTCCTTTGTAGAAACTTCTTAGAACCTTTTTAAATCTGTGAGAATAAAAGAAGTAATGAAAATCTTATTCCTGCTAGGACCTGAAATGTTTGCTGCCATTTAGCTTTCTCCTTTTCCTTATGCAAGTCAAAACCACATTGAAAAAGCAGTGAACTAAAATAATAATAATAATAAATAGGTTCTGCAACTAAATGGTTTTGAGATCTTGAACAAATTTTCATTTGTTTCTGAGCCTCAGTTTTCTGATCTGTAAAACAAGCTAAATGCCCTAGGTAATCTGTAGGGTTCCTTTCAAATCTAATAGTTATATTTACTAGCAATTACATAATAACACCTTCAACAAGTAGGCAACTCCTTCAACTTTATGCCTAAATGAATATCTGATTTTAATCAGTGCAGTACCTATATTGTATTTCTATTAGCTTTATGATCTCTAATAGAGATTGGAGAGAGGAAAGTAGTTATGATACAGTTGGAGGGTTTATAAGTATTTGAATTAAATATTGTTGAATGGACTTTTGGTCAGTAATTACTATATAACATACAAGGTAAAACGCCTCCTGTCTGTGATCCTTTGGTAAATTGTATTTTCTATAGAGTATTGAATATGAATATTCAGATATTTTATTAGTTATTCTGTTCAACTGTAGTTATACTGCATCTATATAGTTATAGTTATACTGCATCTAGTTGATTTTTTTCAAAAAATGTAGTAGGAACAGTCTTTATTCATTTGACAAGCATTACCTGAGCTCCTCTTGTGTGTATAATATTGCCCAAGTGTATCAGTTCTTAGGGATTGTTGGGCAGCACGAACTTCTTGGTTTTACTGTGAAGGGAAAAGGACTTGCAAGCAAAGAGATAGAAGACATCCCAAAGTGATGCCAAAAGAACCCTTTTTGTTAGAGTGAAGTCAACCTACAATGCCATCAACAACCACTGAAACCAAAAACGAAACCTGTTGCCATCGAGCTGATTCCGACTCATAGTGATCCTATAGGACAGAGTAGAACTGCCCCCATAGAGTTTCCAAGGAGCGCCTGGTGGATTCAAACTGCTGCCCTTTCAGTTAGCAGCTATAGCACTTAACCAGTACACCACCAGGACTTCCTCAACAACGACAGAAGCTTTTAATTTGATAGTATGGGATACATGCAAATCATTAATTTATAAAAACAGAGCACAATAAAACATTTAACCAGCTCTTTCTCAACACACCAACGTGAACTTATCCTGACGCAATCTCTTTACTAATAGTAAGAATTAAACATAACAAAAAATAAGTGTATTAAGCTACAAAGAAGCCCATTTGCATTACTGAATTATAAACCCAGCTCCAAGAAATACCACAGCAGCTTTCTTTTGCAGTACTGCCAAGATCATTTTCCAATTTCCACAAAGAGATGGATTCCTTCGGGAAATGAACAACTGATTACAGTATGATCTCACACTTCAGAGGTTATATTGTCTACTTGGGGAATTGAAATATAAACATTAAAATGTTGATTAACAACAAAGCAATATGTTATTGAGAACCCTAATGAGAGATGCAGGTACTAAATGCTATGAGAACTTAGAAGATGGTATATGTGACTGAATATATAGTATATGTGACTGATGGTATGTGTGACTGAAGTGAGGGGACTGGCACTTTCTAACAGTTGAATTATGAGCTGGGACTTAGATCTGAAAAGGTTAAAGTCTATGGGAAATCATGATTCAGTATTCACAATTTTAGTTATTCATTATGCAGAAAATGGTTTCTAATACATTCATCAAATTTGTCACCCTTCTATGGATGGCTCCAATTACTTAATATCACCAATTATTCTCTTGCTTGTTTGATTAAAGCAATATTCCTGTATGGTCTGAACAGTCCTTGGAACCATTACCTCCTTTCCTTGATACACGATACTTTTATTTATGCAGTCGACATTTCCGTTAGCATTTTGACAGTCACGTCCTACCATTGGCTCACATTGAAATTTCCACATAAATTATGACTATATTTGGCTTACCCATGCTATAATTTTGTAGCTGATTCTTTTCAATCTGAGTTCATCATTAATCTATGGAAATAGTTTCAAATTATGAATATTTCACACGTTCTGTTAACCAGCTTTGTGTCATTTACAAATCTGATAAGTATGTCTTTTACATCTCCATCTGTCATTGAGCAGGGCAAATACTTTGTACTTCAGTAGGCTACTAGAATACTTCCCTGTAGACTGACAGCAAAATTTTTTTGTGAGTGTTCAGTCAGCCACCCAAATGGATCTATCAGTTGTACCATCATACAGTTCATATTTCTCTATCTTTTCAGGCTTTGCTAGCATCAAGATGCATATTATTATTTCCCTAAGATATTTCCCTAATCAGTGAGTGTAATAATCTTATTTTTAAAAAGTGATGTTCATTTGCCATACCCTGGAACTCCGAACTGGTTAATGCAAACATTGCTTCTCTATGAACCTACTGAAATTCTCTCTACAGCTCTTTCAGGAATGGGCGTCAGGCTCACCAGTGTAGAATTTCAGGATGCACACTTTTTGCAAATGGAAATATTTAATGCCCTAAGCACCGTTTCTGATTTTCATTTGATTTAATGCAATTATAATTTCATTTCTGGACTTTTCCATTCTACTTGGACTATCTTCCATTAATTCAGCTTCCATACAGTTATACCTGTATTTTCTGAAATATTTGTAACATCTACTGTTTAAAGCCTGGTTATGTATCTGATTTAGTTGAGTAATTCCTTCCTTGGCTATTGTGAACTCTTAAGAAGGCATGATCACTTTCTCCTAACTTATATTTAAAGAAAACCCGTTGCCATTGAGTTGATTCCGACTCATAATGACCCTTTAGGACAGGGTAGAACTGCCTCATAGAGCTTCCAAGGAGCACCTGGTGAATTTGAACAGCCGACCTTTTGGTTAGCAGCCGTAGTTCTTAACTACTACGCCAGCAGGGTTTCCAATATTTAAAGAAAGTCGAGAATATTCCAAAGTGTTTGCTATTTGCATAATGAAATGTTATGCTAAAATTTCAATTGTTGCAATATATAGTCTCAGAGAGAGTTTTATAATTAGTGTTAGAAACCGTTATTCATATTTTTCACCTGCCAGGCTGTCTGTGCAGCCTTCCACAGGCATAACACTTATCTTCATCTCTCACATCATTTTTACCTAAGTGGTCTTCTCTTGCTTATATCTTCTTGAATATATATATCAAAATTTTGACCAAGACCTCATAGACTTCATAGTTCATATAGAAATTTGAAAATCACCAGGAAGAGCAAGCAACAACAGATGTGCTACAATAGAATCACATGAAAAATGTAGATGAATTGAAGGCCTGGGAAACTGGGACTTGGAAGGAAAAATTCCACAAGGCACTTTTCCCCTTCACACACGTGGATAAGAGGGAAAGGACATCCACAAACAAGATTTTTGTAAACAGGGAGAATTTCAGCTTCCATGTGCATTTACTTGTTTAATGTTTGTTCATTGTGGGTTATTGTCTCACGCTTATATTTCTATAGCTATAACATTGTGGTCAAATGTATTAGCAGCCCCCTCTGACACTTCATATATATTCCTGAAAGTGTTGCGAGAAGAAAATATACCAGCAATATTCCATAAAATTAGTTGCCAGAGAAATTTGTAGAAACGTGTGAACTTTTGTGAATGTTAGAGGTTTTTGGAAGGTTATTCCACTACAGAACAAGGTTCAATACCTTAAGCATGATGTACAATATATTGTATTATAAAAACCTGTTTTTTATAGGTCATGAAAGTATGTCAGTCTATGTCTGTCTCCTAATAACCATTTATACACCATCACTCAAATTCTTGGACAATAAGACTGTGTCTGCTGGGACACAGGTAAAGTCAAGTAAAGTATAGGGCTAAACAGTTTTAAAATTTAATCACAATGGCTATCTAATGATAATAACAACCAGAATACTACCACGATGACAACAAAGACTACTTCTAATATGTTCAGTGTGTTAGTGTTTACAGAGTACCAGGTACTGTTCTGTTTTTTTACAGTCATTATTTTATTTTATTTCATTTTCACAACAACCCTGTGCAGGGGGTAGTATTATTCCAATTTTGTAGATGAAACTCGGGCCCAGAAATTTGAGGCAGCTAGGAAGGGGAATAACTTCAACCAGTTTGCACACTGCCTTTTAGCCTGAGTAAATAATGCAAAACAAACCTAGTGAGCACTTTTTGCTTCAATGTATAATTTTTTAGTCATCAGATAAGTTATCATGTATCAGATATTACTAGTATTTATTTTTACACTATCTTTTTATAACAATAAGATTTTTAATTAAGATATCAAAACAAATTGAAAATAATTGTAGAAAAATAATGCCACAAATGAGGTTATACACCAGATGATGCTTTAAATTCCTATGTTTGCTTGATGTCTGATACAGATTTGACCCAGAGTTAATTATAAAGCAGCCAACCCACAGAGGAAGGAAGGCTCTTCACGTGGTCCTTTAAAGATCACTCACACTCAAAGTCACATTGTCCGTAAGAGCAAAGCAGTAGTCGAGGAGAAGCACAAGTATTCTTAGTATGGAACCAGAGAATCATTTCCTCCATGGCTCACAGAGAGTGGAGACAATGTGTGTAATGTAATGAATACAGATTTTTAGCGGCACTCTTAGAGTAAATACACAAAGATTCATAGATACGTCATTATAGACCAATGACCTAATGCTAAAATCTAACTGAATAAATGCAGTTTTGGAGGCATCAAAACATAACAATGAATACAGTTTTGGAGGCGCTGGGTATGCAGCTATCTGATTGTTTATTAATTCAAGGATAAATTTTTCCAATATCTAGGTCAGCACTGTCCAGTAGAAATACAATGTAAGGCACATACATAATTAAAAATTATCTAGCATTAACTTTGAAAAAGTAGAAATAAAACAGGTAAAATTAATTTTAATAATGTATTTTATTTAACCTGGCATATCTCCGATATTATAACTTAAGCATGTGGTACTAGCCACATTTCAATTGCTTAATAGCCACCTGTGGCTGGTAGCTACTGTATTGCACAGCATAGATTTAGTTGAATATATTAACTACATACCCTTTTGACAATCCATTGTATTTATTATTTCTCTCAACAGCTTGTGAATAGGTATCAAGCAGCATTAAGACTGAAATTATACTCAGTGACACATACCTGTGTTGTCTCTGAAGTGCAGAATATGGCTTTAGCAACCAGCTAAGCTAGGAGTAAAATTGACATCCATTTTGGATCATTGATTAGATGATGTAGTCATGAGATTGAATTGAAGATTCTCACTTCTCTGCCTGTAGGTGTGCTTAAAGGGGTATCTATGTGCATGTCAAAATTCTCCTCAAGCAGTAATTTGGGGTCTTTCTAACACAGTCCAGGCCTCAAAATTCCATACACTAAAGAAATGCCACAATAATTTTGACCTGAAATTAAAAAAAAAAATGTTATTAACCAGATGCCCATCTCACCCACTCAGGGTTAAAAAAATAAAAAATGCAATCAAGCACTCATAAACTGTCCCAACTTTGGGCTAGTATCATTTCTTTGCATACCCTTTAAGATAAACTCTTTTAAAAATATATCTGTAGGGACTTAGTGATGTGACTTACTATAAGGTGGTTATTGACAATAAACTAAGTAAAAGTTATAGTGTGCTTATTGAAGATGACAGCTGTACTTTTAAAACCGTTGATCTCTATCCCACACCTAATAGTAAATAGAAAGTAGGGCCAGTTGTCTAATAATGTCATCTTCTGAATCTTTATAATGGAACCACACCATCTAGAAAATAGAATAAAATGCAGCTATTGAAAAGAAAGAGTCAGCTTTACATGTACTAATAAAGATGTCACAGTATATTAAGTTTTTAAAATAAAGTTCCAATTCATAAGTAAATAGAAGTATATAAAGCAAAATTTATTCTGGGAAGTTGAGTAGGGAGATGGAGGGAACCAAGATTTTTATTAATTTATTTTTTTAATTAATCTGGAAAAATAATTATCATTTATATAGAATGGAATGTTTATCTTGTTTTCTATAACAGATGGGTAAGCATTCAGCTCACCAAAAAAAAAAAAGATATATTGAATCACAAGATTGCAAATTAAAAAAGAGGTAGGAGTACACATACCCCTGTTTTATCCCTGAGCAAATTATTAATCAAGAGACCATATCTACCAACCCCAACTTCAATGGGAATTTTAATGCACAAGTTTGGCTTGATGCTGTTTCCTAAAGATATTTAACGAGCTCATTCAGTTTGGACAATAATTGATTCCCATTGAGTTCATTGAGGAAAGGGCACTAAAAGCAAAAAACAGCATTTCTTCAAGCAAATTTATCCACCTAAGAGAATACAAGTTGTTAGAAGTAGTATAGCTGAACTTCTGCTTCCAACCAGTGATGATTACCCTCTCTCTTCGAACAATAAAACACCAGAAAAAAATATAGGAAACAATGGTTTTCAAACACTGGACAATAGGCAGCAAAGGGCAGTCGTCATATGGGAAGGTAAACAAATGATGTTAGCCCTACAAATGCCCCAGTGTACTCCCTGAAGAGAAATTCCCATGCCAAAGCCAAGAGAAGGAGAATCCAAACAAAACCCAGCAGTCTCCCTGAGTAAAGGAGATAGAGTTCAGAGTTTGGGGAGGCCAAAGCCACTCCAATTCACAGTGCAGAGTACTGGAGAGGAGAGAATTGCATAGACAGCTCTAGAGATCTTCAGAATTCCCCTCACGTCTTTGGTTAAGTAATGATCATCATATCTGTGATGAAACTACCAAGGCGAGGGGAATAATCGCCAGAAAGCAGCAGAGTCAGGTATAGTTTTTGCTTCCACCAGCCAATGTGGAAATGTTTCCTAACATACAGGACATTGAGTAGTGCGCGCAGAAACATATTGCTTCACTAGTGGTGCAAAATTAGAACTAGACTAAAGACTGTTTTTGACATGCCCTAAAACTTAAAAAGCAAGTCTTGAAGTGATTACACTGTTTCCAATTATCACAACTGCATTCCAGAAAAGCTAAAGAAATATTTAAAGGGAAAAAAATAGAAAACATAAGAAAATTTAGCAAAACAAGGAAAAATTCACAATGTTTGACATCTAATCAAAAATTACCAGGCATTCAAAGGAGCAAGAAAATACAATACATAACCAAGAGAAAATTCGGCAATACAAACAAACTCAGAAATTACATCAATGGGAGAATTAGTAGACAAGAATGTTAAAATAGCTGTTTTAAATATTTTCTATGTGGTCAAAAAGGCAAAGGAAACATGAGCGGTAAGATACAGAGAAAAGTAGAAGAGGAAAAGATATACCCAAATTTAACTTCTAGACAAAAAAAAAAAAAATACCATGTCTTAAATGAAAATACTATACTGGATGGGATTAACAGAAGCTAAGACACTGAGGAAGAAAATATAGGTAAATTTAAAGACAGCAATAGAACAAAATAAAATAACACATAGAGGAAAAAGACAAAAGGAAAAACAGGGAATTAGTTAGCTGTGAGACAATATCAAACACCTAACATAAGTGTAATTAGAATCCCAGAAGGAGAGGAGAGAGATGAGGAAATAGAAATAACCAAAAATGTGTCATGTTTGATGGAATCTCTAAATCCAAGAATACAATGAACCCCAAGCAAAAAAAAAAAAAAATTAAAACCATACAAAGGGACATTGTAATGAAATTTCTTAAAACCAATAATAAAGAAAAAATTCTTAAAATCAGCCAGAGAGAAAAGAAACATTACAGAGGAAGAAAGAAGGACATCAAATTTGTATTCAGAAACATTGCAAACCAGAAGTTAAAGAAAGCCCTTTATGCAGAAGGAAAATAGTACCAGTGGGAAATTTGGATTTATACAATTCATTGAAGAGCATTGGAAATGGTAAATATGTGGGTAAACATTAAGTTTTTTTTTTCTTTTCAAATCTCTTTAAAATATAATTGGCTATTTAAGGGGAAATTAATAACAACAAATTGTGGGTTTTATAACACATGTATATGTAAAACATTACAACAGTAGGACAAAGGTGGAGGGGGTAGATGAAAGTATTCTTTTGTAAGGTTCTTATACCATATGTGAAAACCAAACCAAACCTATTGCCACCAAGTCAATTCCAGCTCATAGCAACCCCAGAGGACAGAGTAGAACTGCCCCATAGGGTTTCCAAGGAGCAGCTGGTGGATTTGAACTGCTGACCTCTTGGTTAGCAGCCAAGCTCTTAACTAGTGGGCCACCAGGGCTCCTACCACATGTGAAGGGGTATAATATTATTACTTGAATATAGACTTTGATAAGTTAAACATGTACTGTAAACTCTAGAGCTCCAATAAAAATGAAACAACACAAGAAAAGCAAGGAAAGATAAAAAGAGGAAAAGATGAACAATGGAATATGTAGAAAACACTAGCAAAATGTTAAATTTAATCACGAGCGTAAAAAAGTCACATTAACTGTGAATGGTCTAAACACACCAAATAAAAGAGATTGAGAGCTTGTTAGATTGGTTAAACATTCTATCCTGTCTATAGGAAAACCTTTTAAAATAAATACACAGATAACTAAAAAGTCTAAGATTGGAAAAAGATATACTATGGAACCGCACAAAGGAATGGTGAAGTGGCTGTACTAATATCAGACAGAGTAGATTTTAAAGTACGGAATATTAAAAGGGTTAAGATTGTTACTGTATAATGATAAAGGGGTCAGTTTTTCAAGATGTAAGAATCCTAAGTGGTATTCACTTACAAACAAAACAGCAAAATATATGAAGCAGAAAACAAACTAAAAGAAGAAATAATGAAGTACACAATTACAGTCAGAAATTTTAACATCTCTTTTCATGGGGCTTTCAATAGTTAATGGAACAAGTAGACAAAAAATCAGTAAAGATATAGAACACTTGAAAAGCACTATCAACAAATTTGACCTAATTGTCATTTATAGAACACTCCAGCCAACAATACAGAATACGTTTTCTTTTCAAATGTATACAGAACATTTACCAAGATAGACTAAGCTTTGTGCCATACGACAAGAAACAAAATTTAAAAGAATTGAAATCATGCAAAGTCTATTCTCTAACCACTGTGGAAATAAATTAGAATCAGTTACAAAGATACCTGGAAAATCCTTAAGTATTTGGAAACTGGAAACCCTGGTGGTGTAATGGTTAAGTGCTATGGCTGCTAACCAAAGGGTCGGCAGTTCAAACCCGCCAGGCGCTCCTTGGAAACTCTATGGGGCAGTTCTGCTCTGCCCTATAGGGTCACTATGAGTCGGAATCGACTCGACGGCACTGGGTTTGGTTTTGGTATTTGGAAACTAAACAGTATGTGTCTAAACAGACTTCTAAGTCAAGGATATAAGGGAATTAAAAAGGTACTTTGAACTGAATTATAAGCACGGCATATGCAAATCTGTGAGAAGCAGCTAAAGCAGAGCTTAGAGGGAAATTTTTTAACTTTAAACATGTATATCAGAAAAGTATAAAGTTTAAAATCAAATATCTAAGCTTGCATCTTAAGGAATGGAAAAGCAAATTAAACCCAAAGTTAGGAGAAGAAATAGTAAACATCAGAGCAGAAATAAAAGAAATGAAAAACATACAGAGAAAAACAATGAAAATCTGGTTCTTTGAGAAGATCAATAAAATTAATAAACTCTTAGTCAGACTGATTAGCAAAACAAGAACACCAAGAAAAAAACAAACCCAGTGTTGTCGAGTCGATTCCGACTCATAGCGACCCTATAGGACAGAGTAGAACTGCCCCATAGAGTTTCCAAGGAGCACCTGGCAGAATCGAACTGCCGGCTCTTGGGTTAGCAGCTGTAGCACTTAGCCACTAGGCCACCAGGGTTTCCATGCAAAAACAAGAGAGGATAGAAATTACCAATATCAGGAATGAGGGAGATGACATCACTACCGATACTACAAAATTTCAAAGGATAATAAGAAAATACTATTTTTACCCTGGTAACTCTCAGGGCAAAGCTTCCATCTAGCTTGCCTGAGCTGATGGTCAGGGCTCAGATAATTATACACTTTGTTAAACTTAAATAATTTGTGCTAGAAGTTAATTGCTACACTTTTCTTTTTTTTTTTTTTTTTTTAGGTACACATCAGTTTTTAAGACAACTGTGAAAGAAGATGTTCAAAAAGCTAAAAATGCAATGAAAACTATGGGACCAGCAAAAGTTGAAGTACCTTCTCCAAAAAATTTCCTAAAGAAACATTCAAAGGAAAAAACTCTACCACCCAGTAAGTTTTATCATTAGTTTTAATAGTAATATTAACAAGTAACTAAACTAAAATTATATTGTTATTAAGTATGCACAGATGATAGCTACTTTGCCTCATATTAAGCAGAATTTTATTTAAAATCAGGAAAGGTGTGCATCGGGGTTGTATCCTTTCACCATACTTATTCAGTCTGTATGCTGAATAAATAATCCAGGAAGCAAGACTATATGAAGAAGAATGTGGCATCAAGATTGAGGGAAGACTCATTAACAACCTGTGATATGCAGATGACACAACCTTGTTTGCTGAAAGTGAAGAAGACTTGAAGCACTTACTGATGGAGGTCAAAGACCACAGCCTTCAGTATGGATTACACCTCAACATAAAGAAGACAAAAATCCTCACAATTGGACCAATAAGCAACATCATTATAAGTGGGGAGAAGATTAAAGTTGTCAAGGATTTCGTTTTACTTGGATCCACAGTCAACACCCATGGAAGCAACAGCCAAGAAGTCAAGTGATACATTGCCCTGGGCAAATCTGCTGCAAAATATCTCTTTAAAGTGTTAAAAGCAAAGATGTCACCTTGAGGGCTAAGATGTGCCTGATCCAAACCATGGTCTTTTTAGTCACCTCATATGCATGTGAAAGCTGGACAATAAATAAGGAAGACTGAAGAAGAATTGACACCTTTGAATTATGGTGTTGGTGAAGAATATTGACTATACCATGGATTGCCAAAAGAATGAACAGATCTGTTTCGGAAGAATACAGCCAGAATGCTCCTTAGAAACAAGGATGGAGAGACTTCATCTCATGTACTTTGGACGTGTTATCAGGAGGAACCAGTCCCTGGAGAAGAACATCATGCTTGGTAAAGTAAAGGGTCAACAAAAAAGAGGAAGACCCTCAATAATATGGATTGCCACAGTGGCTGCAACAGTGGGCTCAAGCATAATAAGAATTGTGAGGATGGCACAGGACCAGGCAATGTTTTGTTCTGTTGTACATGGGGCTGCTATGAGTTGAAACCAGCTCAGCATTACCTAACAACAACTTTGAGCATGTTATCAGGAGGGACCAATCCCTGGAGAAGGACATCATGCCTGGTTGTGTTGGTTAAGGTTGTGTGTGAACTTGGCTGGGCCATGATTTTCAGTGGTTTGGCAGTTATGATGTAGTCTGATAATTTTTGATCAAGACGCTTCCAATTTTCAGTTTGCACTGGGTCTTACAAATTATGTAGTTGATGCTTGTGCATAGAGAGTATGAATATCAGAAAAGGCTATCAGGAAAATGAAGAGTGGATGAAATAGGATCTGTTACAGGTATTCATCTCCATAATGAGATCTGATGTAATATAATCACCTCCATGGATATCTGTTATGAGCAGCCAGTTAGTTGAAAGGGACTTTCCTTGGGGGTGTGGCCTGCATCCAATATAGGTGGACTTTCTGGCAAAGCTTGTTGGCTTTTGCTAGCTCTGGATCTTGCAACTGGTTCCTATTCATCTGACTTCCAGCTCTTGGGACTTGAGGTAGCAGCTTACCTTACGATATCAGAACTTGTCAGTCTGTGAGCCACGGGCCTGATGTCTGACCTGCTGATCTTGGGTTCACCAGCCCCTGCAGCTGCGTGAGCCAGGAGAAGCCTCTAGCCTGTCCCACGGACTTGGGACTTTCCAGCCTCTACAACCACATAAGCCATTTCCTTGATATAAATCCCTATGTATGTTTCAGTGGTTTTGCTTCTCTAGAGAACCCAGCCTAAGATACTTGGTAAAGTAGAGGGTCAATGGAAAAGAGGAGGACTCTCAACGAGGTGAATTGACACAGTGGCTACACTGATGAGCTCAAGCATAGCAATGGTTGTGAGGATGGTGCAGGACCGGGCAGTGTTTCGTTCTGTTGTGCATAGGGTTGCTACGAGTTGGAACTGACTCAATGATACCTAACAACAACAGGAGAAAGTATTTTTCAACTTGCTTCTCTGATCTCTCTTGATAACACCCTCACCCTTTGTCATGGGATATAAGTTATGAGAGAGGATTGTGAGGCATGAAGTGTTGCCATAGGGAGAAGTAGTTTCACTTTTGTCAAAATGTACTCCCTAGCTGGGCTTGAGATGTTGTACTATTTCCTTGGTACCAGCAGACACAAAAAAGTCAACTTTTTTTTAAAAAAAGAAAGACTCATCTACTTGTACTCATTATTACCTTAAGACACCAGGAAAGCCTTAGCTAGGATGGGGGGAAGCTACTTCCATGAATACCTGTAACAGATCCCATTTCATCCACTCTTCATTTTCCTGATAGCCTTTTCTGATATTCATACCCTCCACACATAAGCATTAACTACATAATTTGTAAGGCCCAGTGCAAACTGAAAATTGGAAGCTCCTTGATCAAAAATTATCAAGCATTTCAAGACAGCAAAAGCAGAAGATTAAACCAAGTATGGGGCCCTTCTAAGCGTGGGGCCCTTTGCTACTTACTACACAGGGCACACACTCAGGAAATGGTCTCAGTCTGCACTCATTCATGAAGTCTCCTACTTTACATCTAGCTTATTTATAGCCCTAATTTAGGTGCCCTAGTGGCGCAGTGGTTAAGTGCTATGCTTCTAAAGAAGAGCTTGGCAGTTCAAACCCAGCCAGAGGCTCTGCAGGAGAAAGATCTGGCAGTCTGCCCTCATAAAGATTATAGCCTAGAAAACTGTGTCACATGGGGTCTCTGTGAGTTGGAAATTGATTCAACGGCACCTAAGAACAACAAATTAAGATCTGGGAGAGCGAAAGTCCATACTTGAGCCAAAAGTCGGCCTGGTAGTTCTTTCTCCAACTGGTAGTAACTTGTATTTTTTATCTCTTGGGGAAAAAAAGACCAGACAAGGTTTAGATTCAGAGAAATCGTGCCTGTTCGTCAGAAATTGTGGGGTTTAGGATGATTCCTATAATTGTTGTTTGCAAATAAAGTCGCATGGCTAGGGAATAAAAATGGTAAAGGATGTGGTCCTGGAGGTGGGGCTTCTTTGGACAGTCCAAGATGTAATTTAAGATGCTTGCACCATCAAAAACAAAGTCTATTTGGTGGGCACTTTATCACTCTCCACTCTTTGTTTTGATACCACATCCTCTACTTCTACTTTCTCTAAACTTACTTAAATAGGAAAGCTGAACATTGGTTGGTGAAATCTTTGTAATGCTTTCATAAAACCATTAAAAATGTGTTTCTAGCGTGTGACTTGGGATGCTCATCCTTCTACTTTGGATTTTAATATTCTTCATCTGTATTGTCTTTCAACATATTATGTTACACTTAAATTTTTTTCATATATGATTACTGGCTGTTTACCTAAAACATTTGAATATAGTAGTAAAACTCAAATAGATTATGATACTATATCTAAATATAGTAAATAGTACTGAGTAGCAGATTTATAATTTTAGTAGTATCAATGAAATGTTATGCTTAACAGAAAAAAAGTTTGAATGGAATGAGCCCAGAAAGCCACCTGTGCCACAGAGGAGTGAACATCCTGTCATGGGAATACAAAGTGGAAAAAATTTTATAAATACAAATGCAGCTGATGTCATTATGGGAGTGGCTAAAAAGCCCAAACCAATTTATGTTGACAAAAGAACTGGAGACAAGCATGATCTTGAATCTTCAGGACTAGTCCCAAAGTTCATCAATAAAAAGGTAACCTTGTGATATATTAATGACTGACCTGAGATTCAAATAATTTAAATAAGGTGTTGGTAAATGTCATAGATTGAATTGTGTTCCCCCAAAATATGTATCAACTTGGCCAGGCCACGATTCCCAGTATTGTGCAATTGTCCTGCATTCTGTGATCTGAGTTAATTATCCTCCATTTAATGAAGTGTTGTAAATCCTGATCTCTATTTCTTAATGGTTGCTATAAGTCAGAATCGACTCGAAGGCAATGGGTTACGGGTATTTGTTAATGAGGCAAGATTGGTGTGAGGTGTATCTTGAGTCACTGCCTTATAAGAGATTCTGACTTGAGTCACACCCTTACTCAAGTCCCACCCACAATTAAGCCACCACCCTTGCCTGAGTCACAATGTTTATCTTACAAGATATAAAAGGGGAAGTGAGCAGAGAGGGAGGGACCTCACTACAACCATGAAAGAAGAGCTGGGAGTGGAGTACATCCTTTGCACTGAGAACCTCCTAGACCCAGGGGAAGATTGGTGCCTAGACAAATGGAGATCTCTAAGGAACACCAGGCCCACAGATGTTGGAAGAAGACAAGGACCTTCCTCCAAAGCTGATGGACAGAGAAAGCCTTCCCCTGGAGCCAGCGCCTTAAATTCAAACTTCTAGCCTTCTAAATTAGGAGAAAATAAATTTCTGTTTGTTAAAGCCACCCACCTGTGGTATTTCTGTTAAAGCAGTACTAGATAACCAAGACAGAATTTGGTACTGAGAAGTGGGGGTGCTGCTCTAACAGATACCTAAAATGTGGAAGCAGTTTTGGAAAGCTACCCATTTGTGGTATTTGTGTTACAGCAGCACTTGATAACGAAGACAATAATGATTGTCTATCTTATCATTAATGGTGGTGTCACTGGGCAGATTATCTGGATGTACTATTCACATGCCTCTGCAATCTATATTTGGTCCAAATCTAATCTAATGAAAGAAGTTGATAGTATATGGAATGGACAATACCATATAGCTCAGTAGATGAAAGGTAGAATTGTCCTTCTTAATTTCATTATTAATATCTTTAACATTCTCTAAAAGATATTTTTGGTGAGATAGAAATGCTACTACAAGCACAGTAACTACTGTAAATCTAGAAAGAATAACCTTTCAGAAGATCCTCAGATTTAGTCATTAGGTTGTAGTAACTTAGTAGCAAAAATGAGAGAAATGAAGAGGAATACAACTTTGGAGCCATCCATCCCCATTAGTGTAGTATAAATAATTCACATTACTATCTCGACTTGAATATATCCATTTATTTTTAATTTGGGGTAAAGCAGGCCTTGAAAGTATTGTAAAATAACCTGGTCCTTTTGGACATTAAAGAAAATTGGGTCCTCGTTTCTGTCTGGAAAGGTGTTTGTCAGATAGACATATAATTTCATTGGGGGAATTATACAGGCATGGGTTAGATGGTTTGAATATATAAAAAAAAAATTTGAATATAGAGATTCTTTAAAAGCAAAAAAAAAACTTACAAAAGAAAATTTATACAAATTCTATTTCATTTTGTATACTTATAAAGCTTAAAAATGCTTGACACATATAGTAAAATATGAGTGCGAATTCCTAAATAATAAAAATAATAAATAAGTTATGGCAAGAAAGAAAGAAAGAAATAATGGAAGGAAGGAAGGAAGGAAAAAAGTAGAGAAAAAAGAACACTTAATTATGCTCGTGAGGAACCTATACATAGACCAAGTAGCAGTCGTTTGAATACAGCACAGAGATAGTGCATGGTTTAAAATCAAGAAAAGTGTGTTTCAGGGTTATATCCTTTTACCATACTTATTCAGTCTGTATGCTGAGCAAATAGTCAGAGAAGCTGGACTATATGAAGAAGAATGTGTCATCAAGATTGGGGGAAGACTCATTAACAACCTGCAATATGCAGATGATACAACCTTACTTGCTGAAAGTGAAGAGAACTTGAAGTATTTACTGATGAAGATCAAAGACTACAGCCTTCAGAATGGATTACACCTCAAGATAAAGAAAACAAAAATCCTCACAACTGGACCAATAAGCAACATCATGATAAACGGAGAAAAGATTGAAGTTATCAAGGATTTCATTTTACTTGGATCCACAATCGGTGCCCATGGAAGCAACAGTCAAGAAATCAAATGATACACTGCATTGGGCAAAACTGCTGCAAAGCACCTCTTTAAAGTGTTAGAAAGCAAAGATGTCACTTTGAGGACTGTGGTGCGCCTGACTCAAGTCATGATATTTTTAATGGCCTCACATGCAGGTGAAAGCTGGACAATGAATAATGAAGACCAAAGAAGAATTGATGCCTTTGAATCATGGTGTTGGCAAAGAATATTTAATATACCGTGGATTACCAGAGGAACAAACAACCTGTCTTGGAAGGAGTACAGCCAGGGTACTCCTTGGAAGCGAGGAATGCAAGACTACATCTCACAAACTTTGGATATGTTATCAGGAAGGACCAGTCCCTGGAGAAGGATATCACGCTTGGTAAAGTAGTAGTTGTTGTTGTTAGGTGCTGTTGAGTCGGTTCCAACTCAGAGACCCTATGCACAACAGAACGAAACACTGCCCAGTCCTGTGCCATCCTTACAATTGTTCTGCTTGAGCCCATTGTTGCAGCCACTGTGTCAGTCCATCTCTTTGAGGATCTTCCTCTTTTCATTGACCCTCTACTTTATCAAGCATCATGTCCTTCTCTAGGGACTGATACCTTCTGAAAACATGTCCAAAGGACTGAAGACAAAGTCTCGCCATCCTTGCTTCTAAGGAGCATTCTGGTTGTACTTCTTCTAAGACAGATTTTTTCGTTCTTTTGGCAGTCCATAGCATATCAATATTCTTCACCAATACCACAATTCAAAGGCATCAATTCTTCTTTGGTCTTCCTTACTCATTGTCCAGCTTTCACATGTATACGATGCGATTAAAAATGCCATGGCTTGTATCAGGCGCACCTAAGTCTTCAAGGTGACATCTTTGCTTTTCAACACTCTGAAGAGGTCCTTTGCAGCAGATTTGCCCAATGCAATGTGTCTTTTGAGTTTTTGACTGCTGCTTCCATGGGCACCGATTGTGGATCCAAGTAAAATGAAATCCTTGACAACTTCAATCTTTTCTCCATTTATCATAATGTTCCTTATTGGTTCAGTTGTGAGGATTTTTGTTTTCTTTATGTTAAGGTATAATACATACTGAAGGCTGTGGTCTTTGATCTTCATCAGTAAGTGCTTCAAATCCTCTTCACTTTCAGCAAGCAAGTTTGTGCCATCTGCATAACACAGGTTGTTAATGAGTCTTCCTCTAATCCTGATGCCCTGTTCTTGTTCATATAGTCCAGCTTCTTGGATTGTTTGCTCAGCATACAGATTGAATAGGTATGGTGAAAGGATACAGCCCTTAAAAACACCTTTCCTGACTTTAAACCAATCAGTATCCCCTTGTTCTGTCCAAACGACTGTCTCTTGATCTATGTACAGATTCCTCATGAGCACGATTAATTTGTTCTGGAATTCCTATTCTTCGCAATGTTATCCATAATTTGTCATGATCCACACAGTCGAATGCCTTTGCATAGTCAATAAAACATAGGTAAATATCCTCTGGTATTCTCTGCTTTCGGCCAGGATCCATCTAATGTCAGCAATGATACCCCTGGTTCAGCATCCTCTTCTGAATCTGGCCTGAATTTCTGGCAGTTCCTTACCGATATACTGCTGCAGCCACTTTCGAATGATCTTCAGCAAAATTTTCCTTGTGTGTGGTATTAATGATATTGTTTGATAATTTCTGCATTTGGTTGGATCACCTTTCTTGGAATAGCCATGAATATAGATCTCTTCCAGCTGATTGGCCAGGAAGCAGTCTTCGATATTTCTTGGCATAGACAAGTGAGCACTTCCAGGGCTACATCCATTTGTTGAAATATCTCAACTGATATTCTGTCAATCCCTGGAGCCTTGTTTTTCACCAGTGCCTTCAGGGCAGCTTGGACTTCTTTCTTCAGTACCGTTGGTTCCTGATCATATGTTACCTCTTGAAAAGGTTGAATGTCGACATTTTTTTTTCTTAAATAATTTTTATTGTGCTTTAAGTGAAAGTTTACAAATCAAGTCAGTCTGTCACATATAAGCTCATATACCACCTTACTCTATACTCCCACTTACTCTCCCCCTGACAAGCCAGCCCCTCCTTCCAGTCTCTCCTTTCGTGACCGTTTTGCCAGTTTCTAACCCTCTCTACCCTCCCATCTCCCCTCCAGACAGGAGATGCCAACACAGTCTCAAGTGTCCACCAGACACAAGTAGCTCAGTCTTCATCAGTGTCTCTCTCCAACCCATTGTCCAGTCCCTTCCATCTCTGATGAGTTGTCTTCAGGAATGGTTCCTGTCCTGGGCCAACAGAAGCTATGGGGACCAAGACCACCGGGATTCTTCTGGTCTCACTCAGACCATTAAGTCTGGTCTATTTTATGAGAATTTAGGGTCTGCATCCCACTGTTCTCCTGCTCCCTCAGATGTTCTCAGTTGTGCTCCCTGTCAGGGCAGTCATTGGTTGTGGCCGGGCACCATCTAGTTCTTCGGGTCTCAGGATGATGTAAGTGTCTAGTTCATGTGGCCCTTTCTGTCTCTTGGGCTCATAGTTATCGTGTGACCTTGGTGTTCTTCATTCTCCTTTGATCCAGGTGGGTTGAGACCAATTGATACATCTTAGATGGCTGCTTGTTAGCATTTAAGACCCCAGACGCCACATTTCAAAGTGGGATGCAGAATGTTTTCATAATAGAATTATTTTGCCAATTGACTTAGAAGTCCCCTTAAGCCATAGTCCCCAAACCCCCGCCCTTGCTCCACTGACCTTCAAAGCATTCAGTTTATCCTGGAAACTTCCTTGCTTTTGGTCCAGTCCAGTTGAGCTGACCTTCCCTGTATTGAGTATTGTCCTTCCCTTCACCTAAAGTAGTTCTTATCTACTAAAAAAAAAAAAAAAAAATTTTTTTTTAATCAGTAAATAACTCTTTCCCACCCTCCTTCCCTCCCCCCTTGGTAACCACAAAAGTATGTGTTCTTCTCAGTTTATACTATTTCTCAAGATCTTATAATAGTGGTCTTATACAATATTTGTCCTTTTGAATCTAATTTCACTCAGCATAATGCCTTCCAGGTTCCTCCATGTTATGAAATGTTTCACAGATTCGTCACTGTTCTTTACCGATGCATAGTATTCCATTGTGTGAATATACCGTAATTTATTTAACCATGCATCCATTGATGGACATCTTGGTTGCTTCCAGCTTTTTGCTATTGTAAACAGTGCTGCAGTAAACATGGGTGTGCATATATCTGTTCATGTAAAGGCTCTTGTTTCTCTAGGGTATATTCCGAGGAGTGGGATTTCTGGGTTGTATGGTAGTTCTATTTCTAACTTTTTAAGAAAACGCCAGATAGGTTTCCAAAGTGGTTGTACCATTTTACATTCCCACCAGCAGTGTATAAGAGTTCCAATCTCTCCGCAGCCTCTCCAACATTTATTATTTTGTGTTTTTTGGATTAATGCCAGCCTTGTTGGAGTGAGATGGAATCTCAATCGTAGTTTTAATTTGCATTTCTCTAATGGCTAATGATCGAGAGCATTTTCTCATGTATCTGTTAGCTGCCTGAATATCTTCTTTAGTGAAGTGCGTATTCATATCCTTTGCCCACTTTTTGATTGGGTTGTTTGTCTTTTTGTGGTTGATTTTTAACAGAATTATCTATAGATTTTAGAGATCAGGTGCTGGTCGGAGATGTCATAGCTGAAAATTCTTTCCCAATCTGTAGATGGTCTTTTTACTCTTTTGGTGAAGTCTTTAGATGAGCATAGGTGTTTGATTTTTAGGAGCTCCCAGTTATCTGGTTTCTCTTCATCATTTTTGATAATGTTTTGTATTCTATTTATGACTTGTATTTTTTTTTATTAGGGCTTCTAACATTGTCCCTATTTTTTCTTCCATGATCTTTATCGTTTTAGTCTTTATGTTTAGGTCTTTGATCCATTTGGAATTAGTTTTTGTGTGTGGTGTGAGGTACGGGTCCTGTTTCATTTTTTTGCAAATGGATATCTAGTTATGCCAGCACAATTTGTTAAAAAGACTACCTTTTCCCCAGTTAACTGACACTGGGCCTTTTTCAAATATCAGCTGCTCATATGTGGATGGATTTATATCTGGGTTCTCAATTCTGTTCCATTGGTCTATGTGCCTGTTGTTGTACCAGTACCAGGCTGTTTTGACTACTGTGGCTGTATAATAGGTTCTAAAATCAGGTAGAGTGAGGCCTCCCACTTTCTTCTTCTTCTTTCAGTAATGCTTTACTTATCCGAGGCTTCTTTCCCTTCCATATGAAGTTGGTGATTTGTTTCTCCATCACATTAAAAAATGTCATTGAAATTTGGATCAGAAGTGCATTGTATGTATAGATGGCTTTTGGTAGAATAGACATTTTTACTATGTTAAGTCTTCCTATCCATGAGCAAGGTATGTTTTTCCACTTAAGTAGGTCCTTTTTAGTTTCTTGTAGTAGTACTTTGTAGTTTTCTTTATATAGGTCTTTCACATCTTTGGTAAGATTTATTCCTAAGTGCTTTATCTTCTTGCGGGCTACTGTGAATGGCATTGATTTGGTGATTTCCTCTTCAATGTTCTTTTTGTTGATGTAGAGGAATCCAAGTGACTTTTGTATGTTTATCTTATAACCTGAGACTCTGCCAAACTCTTCTATTACTTTCAGTAGTTTTCTGGAGGATTCCTTAGGGTTTTCTGTGTATAAGATCATGTCATCTGCAAATAGAGATAATTGTACTTCTTCCTTGCCAATCCGGATGCCCTTTATTTCTTTGTCTAGCCTAATTGCTCTGGCTAGGACCTCTAGCACAATGTTGAATAAGAGCGATGATAAGGGCATCCTTGTCTGGTTCCCGTTCTCAAGGGAAATGCTTTCAGACTCTCTCCATTTAGAGTGATGTTGGCTGTTGGCTTTGTATAGATGCCCTTTATTATGTTGAGGAATTTTCCTTCAATTCCTATTTTGCTGAGAGTTTTTATCATAAATGGGTGTTGGACTTTGTCAAATGCCTTTTCTGTATCGATTGATAAGATCATGTGGTTTTTGTCTTTTGTTTTATTTATATGGTGGATTACATTAATGGTTTTTCTAATATTAAACCAGCCTTGCATACCTGGTATAAATCCCAGTTGGTCATGGTGGATTATTTTTTTTGATATGTTGTTGAACTCTATTGGCTAGAATTTTGTTGAGGATTTTTGCATCTATGTTCATGAGGGATATAGTCTGTAATTTTCTTTTTTTGTGGTGTCTTTACCTGATTTTGGTATCAGGGATATGGTGGCTACACATAGAATGAGTTAGGTAGTATTCCGTCATTTTCTATGCTTTGAAATAGCTTTAGTAGTAGTGGTGTTAACTCTTCTCTGAAAGTTTGGTAGAACTCTGCCGTGAAGCCATCCAGGCCAGGGCTTTTTTTTTACGGGGAGTTTTTTGATTACCTTTTCAATCTCTTTTTTTGTTATGGGTCTGTTTAGTTGTTCTACTTCTGATTGTGTTAGTTTAGGTAGGTTGTGTTTTTCTAGGAATTCATCCGTTTCTTCTAGGTTTGCAAATTTGTTAGAGTACAATTTTTCATAATAATGATATGATTCTTTTAATTTCAGTTGAGTCTGTTGTGATATGGCCCATCTCGTTTCTTATTTGGGTTATTTTTTTCTTTTCCTGTATTTCTTTAGTCAGTCTGGCCAATGGTTTATCAATTTTGTTCATTTTTTCAAAGAACCAGCTTTTGGCTTTGTTAATTCTTTCAATTGTTTTTCTGTTCTCTAATTCATTAAGTTCAGCTCTAATTTTTATTATTTGTTTTCTTCTGGTGCCTGATGGATTCTAGTGTTGCTCACTTTCTATCTGTTCAAGTTGTAGGGACAGTTCTCTGATTTTGGTTCTGTCTTCTTTATGTGTGTGTGCATTTATTGATATAAATTGACCTCTGAGCACTGCTTTTGCTGTGTCTAAGAGGTTTTGATAGGAAGTGTTTTCATTCTTGTTGCAGTCTATGAATTTCTTTATTCCCTCCTTAATGTGTTCTATAACCCAGTCTTTTTTGACCAGGGTATTGTTCAGTTTCCAAGTATTTGATTTCTTTTCCCTAATTTTTCTGTTATTGATTTCCACTTTTATGGCCTTGTGGTCTGAGAAGATGCTTTGTAATATTTCGATGTTTTGGATTCTGCAAAGGTTTGTTTTATGACCTAATATGTGGTCTATTCTAGAGAATGTTCCATGTGCACTAGAAAAAAAAGTATACTTTGCAGCTGTTGGGTGGAGTGTTCTTTATAAGTCTCTGAGGTCAAGTTTGTTGATTGTAGCAATTAGGTCTTCCGTGTCTCTATTGAGCTTCTTACTGGAAGTCCTGTCCTTCTCCGAAAGTGGTGTGTTGAAGTCTCCTACTATAACTGTGGAGGTGTCTATCTCACTTTTCAGTTCTGTTAAATTTTGTTTTATGTATCTTGCAGCCCTGTCATTGGGTGCATAAATATTGAATATGGTTATATCTTCCTGGTCAATTGTCCCTTTAATCATTATGTAGTGTCCTTCTTTATCCTATGTGGTGGATTTAACTTTAAAGTCTTTTTTTGTCAGAAATTAATATTGCTACTCCTGCTCTTTTTTGCTTGTTGTTTGCTTGATATATTTTTTTCCATCCTTTGAGTTTTAGTTTGTGTCTCTAAGTCTAAGGTGTGTCTCTTGTAGGTGGCATATAGATGGATCGTTTTTCTTTATCCAGTCTGAGACTTTCTGTCTCTTTATTGGTGCATTTAGTCCATTTACATTCAGCGTAATTATAGATTTAAGTATGTGTTTAGTGCTGTCATTTTGATGCCTTTTTGTGTGTGTTGTTGACAGTTTCATTTTTCCACTTACTTTTTTGTGCTGAGACGTTTTTCTTTGTAAATTGTGTGTTCCTCATTTTCATAGTAGTTGAATTTATGTTTGCTGAGTCGCTATGTTTTTTTGGTTTTTATTTTGAGTTATGGAATTATACCTTTTTTGTGGTTACCTTAATATTTACCCCTATTTTTCTAAGTAAAAACCTACCTTATATTGTCCTATATCTCCTTGTTTTCCTCTCCATATGGCAGTTCTATGCCTCCTGTATTTAGTCCCTCTTTTTGATTATTGTGATCTTTTACATACTGACTTCAATGATTCCCTGTTTTGAGCATTTTTTTTCTTTTTAAAATTAATCTTAATTTGTTTTTGTGATTTCCCTACTTGAGTTGATATCAGGATGTTCTGTTCTGTGACCTTGTGTTGTGCTGATATCTGATATTATTGATTTTCTGATGAAACCATTTTCTTTAGTATTTCTTGTAGCTTTGGTTTGGTTTTTGCAAATTCTCTAAGCTTGTGTTCATCTGTAAATATTTTAATTTCACCTTCATATTTGAGAGAGAGTTTTGCTGGATATATGATCCTTGGCTGACAGTTTTTCTCTTCAGTGCTCTATATATGTCATCCCATTGCCTTCTTGCCTGCATGGTTTCTGCTGAGTAGTCTGAACTTATTGATTCTCCACTGTAGGAGACCTTTCTTTTATCCCTGGCTGCTTTTAAAATTTTCTCTTTATCTTTGGTTTTGGCAAGTTTGATGACAATATGTCTTGGTGATTTTCTTTTTGGATCAGTCTTAAATGGGGTTCGATGAGCATCTTGGATAGATATCCTTTCGTCTTTCATAATGTCAGGGAAGTTTTCTGCCGACAGATCTTCAACTATTCTCTCTGTATTTTCTGTCATCCTTCCCTGTTCTGGAACTCTAATCACACGCAAGTTATTCTTCTTGACAGAGTCCCACATGATTCTTAGAGTTTCTTCATTTCTTTTTAATTCTTTTATCTGATTTTTTTTCAACTATATTGGTGTCAATTCCCTTATCCTTCATCTCCCCCACCCTGCATTCCAATTGCTCAATTCTGCTCCTCTGACTTCCTATTGAATTGTCTAATTCTGTAATTTTACTGTTAATCTTTTGGATTTCTGAATGCTGTCTCTCTATGAATTCTTGCAGCTTATTAATTTTTCCACTATGTTCTTGAATAATCTTTTTGATTTCTTCAACTGCTTTATCAGTGTGTTCCTTGGCTTTTTCTGTAGATTGCCTTATTTCATTTCTGATGTCATCCCTGATGTCTTGAAGCATTCTGTAAATTAGTTTTGTATAGTCTGCATCTGGCAATTCCAGGATTGTATCTTCATTTGGGAAAGATTTTGATTCTTTAATTTGGGGAGTTGTAGAAGCAATCACGGTCTGCTTCTTTATGTGGTTTGATATCAACTGCTGTCTCCGAGCCATCTATAACATATTGTAACGATTTATTTTATATTTGCTCACTGAGTCTTATCTTGTATTGTTTTCTTTCAATATACGTAGATGGGCTACTAGATTGCGCTGTCTTGATTGTTGTAGCCCTTGAATCACTTATGTCCTATTACCAGCTGGTTTGGGCTGTTACCAGATATATAAGCCTAAGAGTCCACTCACTATTCTTGAGTAGAATCTGATTTTGGGTCACCAAGTGTGTGGTGCAGACTGTCACCTATCCACCTAGAGAAGTAGTGGTGATAGTTGTGTGCACCAGATTCTGGTATCAGCAGGGGGTCACAGTCTGGGTGGGCAGGATGCTGACAGGCTTCCCCCAAGTGCCAGTGAGGTAGGTGTGTCTCTATTCCTAAAGCACTTTGTTGGGTGGGCTCTGCAGCTGTACCTTAGGCACCCAATGCATGTACCTCTACAGATTGGTAGGTGTCACCATCCTCAGACCCCCTAAGGCAGGAGGCTAGGTGGTCTGGGCGGAGCTTCAGCCCTCAGTTCCCTGTTGTGGGTCAGTGAGGGCTCTGTTTAATACACAGAGATATCAAACCTGGGAAACTTGTCTTTCCAGTAATCCGTTAAAACCATTAATGTCAGATCCCTATCAGAATTGCCTTTGCATTGTAATAGCCACCTTGTTCCCTGTAGGGATGAAAGCCCAAGACTGTGGATCTCATATGCTTGGCTGGAGCTGGTTCTGTATTTTTAGTCCAATTTCAGGAAGTCAGGGAAGGATTTTTGGTCCCCCGGTTTTTTGTAGCTGCTTCTCTCAGGCCAGGAGAATGGGTTAGGAAAAGAAAAAAAAAAACGCAGAGCACTTCACTCTCTCTCTCAGGAAATTCCAATGTTAATGAAGCTGCCTGAGAAGGGTAGGTGAGGGATCAGATAGATAGGAGAGAGTAGCACCTTGGAATATAGACAAAGTTCTTATCTTGCTTGGTGATGACTGTTTTATCTGAGCTTCCCGAGGGGTGTGTAGCCTGTGTGTGTTGGCTGGGTTGAGATTGCCCCCGAGGGTCAGGCCCACGTCCTGTGCTTATGCTGTCTCAGAAGCCATGGTCAGTTCCTCTGCTCCCAGTCCAAAGCCCAGCACCAAGGTTCCCCGGCTGGGATGCCGCACTCCAAGCTCCAAAACCAGTCACTGCCTCCCAGTGACTTCTCCTGTCAGCTGTGTCACTGTGCTGCCTGCATGCACTGGCTGGGCTTCCCCCGAGGTCACTTCTGGGGGCTAGGGCTGCGTCCCGTGTTTGCGCTGTCTCAGGATGCCATGCTCAGCTGCCCTGTGCGCAATCCAAAGCCCAGCACCAAGGTTTTCTGACTGGAACGCTGGCTCCAGAGTCCGAAAACAGTCATTGCTTCCCCATGGTTGCTCGTTCTCAGTGTCTGTCACTCAGGTCAACTCTTTAGATCTGTGTTTGATGATCAGGGTTCATAGATTGTCATGTATGTGATTGATTCACTTGTTTTCCAAGTCTTTGTTGCAAGAGGGATCCAAGGTAGCTTCTACCTACTCGGCCATCTTGGCCACCCTTGACATTCTTTTTTGATATAATGACTCTGTGTTTTTCTTCCATCTTCTTTTTGTTGTTGTTGTTGTTGTTTTTAATTTAATTTAATTTAATTTAATTTAATTTTTTATTAACTTTTATTGAGCTTCATGTGAACGTTTACAAATCAAGTCAGTCTGTCACATATAAGTTAATATACATCTTACTCCTTACTCCCACTTGCTCTCCCCCTAATGAGTCAGCCCTTCCAGTCTCTCCTTTCGTGACAATTTTGCCAGCTTCCAACTCTCTCTATCCTCCCATCCCCCCTCCAGACAGGAGATGCCAACACAGTCTCAAGTGTTCACCTGATATAATTAGCTAACTCTTCATCAGCATCTCTCTCCTACCCACTGTCCAGTCCCTTTCATGTCTGATGAATTGTCTTCAGGGATGGTTCCTGTCCTGTGCCAACAGAAGGTTTGGGGACCGTGACCGCCGGGATTCCTCTAGTCACAGTCAGACCATTAAGTATGGTCTTTTTATGAGAATTTGGGCTCTGCATCCCACTGATCTCCTGCTCCCTCAGGGGTTCTCTATTGTGCTCCCTGTGAGGGCAGTCATCGATTGTGGCCAGGCACCAACTAGTTCTTCTGGTCTCAGGATAATGTAGGTCTCTGGTTCATGTGGCCCTTTCTGTCTCTTGGGATCTTAGTTGTTGTGTGACCTTGGTGTTCTTCATTCTCCTTTGATCCAGGTGGGTTGAGATTCCATCTTCTTTTAATGCTTCCTGCATCATTTAATCTTTTCCACATAGAATCCTTCACTCTTGCAGCTTGAGACTTGAATTTTTTCTTCAGTACTTTCTGCTTGAAAAACACCAAGCATGTTCTTCCCTTTTGGTTTTCCATCTCCAGATCTTTGCACATGTCATTAAAATATTTTACTTTGTCCTCTGGAGTCGTCCTTTGAAATCTTCTGTTCAGTTCTTTTACTTCATCATTTCTCCCTTTTGGAAACCCTGGTGGTGTAGTGGTTAAGTGCTACGGCTGCTAACCAAGAGGTCAGCAGTTCGAATCCTCAAGGCACTCCTTGGAAACTCTATGGGGCTGTTCTACTCTGTCCTATAGAGTTGCTATGAGTCGGAATCAACTTAATGGCAGTGGGTTTGGTTTTTGTTTTTTCTTCCTTTTGCTTTAGCTGCTCAACGTTCCAGAGCAAGTTTCAGAGTCTCCTCTGACATCCATCTTGGTCTTTTCTTTGTTTTCAATGACCTCTTGCTTTTTTCATATATGATGTCCCTTATGTCATTCCACCACTTGTATGGTCTTCAGTCATAAGTGTTCAAAAGGTCAAATCTATTCTTGAGATGGTTTCTGAATTCAGGTGGGATATACTCAAGGTCATATTTTGGCTTTCGTGGACTTGCTCCAATTTTCTTCAGTTTCAGCTTGAGCTTTCATATGAGCAATTAATGGTCTGTTCCCCAGTTGGCCCTGGCCTTGTTCTGACTGATAATATTGAGGTTTTCCATTGTCTCTTTCCACAGATGTAGTCAATTTGATTCCTGTTTATTCCATCTGGTGAGATCCATGTGTATAGTTGTCACTTATGTTGGTGAAAAAAGGCATTTGCAATGAAGAAGTCGTTAGTCTTGCAAAATTCTATCATTCGATCTCCACCACTGTTTCTATCTCCAAGGCCTTATTTTCCAACTACTGATCTTTCTTCTTTGTTTCCAACTTTCGCATTCCAGTCACTAGTAATTATCAATGCATCCTGATTGCATGTTCGATCAATTTCAGACTGCAGAAGTTGGTAATAATCCTCAATTTCTTCATCATTGGCCTTAATGGTTGGTGTGTAAATTTGAATATTAGTTGTATTAACTGGTCTTCTTGTAGGCACATGGATATTGTTCTATCACTGACAGGCTCGTACTTCAGGATTGATCTTGAGATGTTCTTTTTGACGATGAATGCAACATCATTCCTCTTCAAGTCGTCATTCCCAGCATAGTAGACTATATGATCTTCCGATTCAAAATGGCCAATACCAGTCCATTTCAGCTCACTAATGCCTAAGATATCGATGTTTATGTGTTCCATTTCATTTTTGATGACTTCCAATTTTCCTGGATTCATACTTCGTACATTTCAGGTTCCTATTTTTAATGGATATTTTCAACTGTTTCTTCTCATTTTGATTCATGCCACATCAGCAAATGAAAGTCCCGAAAGCTTTACTCCACCCACGTCATTAAGGTCGACTCTACTTTGAGGAGACAGCTCTTCCTCAGTCATCTTTTGAGTGCCTTCCAACCTGGGGGACTCATCTTCCAGCACTATATCAGACAATGTTCCACTGCTATTCATAAGGTTTTCACTGGCTAATTCTTTTCACAAGTAGACTGCTGGGTCCTTGTTCCTCCTCTGTCTTAGTCTGGAAGCTCAGCTGAAACCTGTCCTCCATGGGAGACCCGGCTGGTATCTGAATACCAGGGGCATAGCTTCCAGCATCACAGCAACACACAAGCCCCCACAGTACAACAAACTGACAGACACGTGAAGGTGGTAAAGTAGAGGGTCAGTGAAAAAGAGGAAGACCGTGAATGAGATGGATTGACACAGTGGCTGCAACAATGGGCTCAAACAAAGTAATGATTGTGAGGATGGTGCAGGACCAGGTAGTGTTTCCTTACGTTGTACATAGGGTTGCTAAGAGTTGGAACTGACTCAGCCACACCTAACAACAAGAGCAACAGTTGGCTTTTCTTTATTTCTTTTAGGACCTTAGCCTTTAGTCTTGAGTTATTAAGGCCTTTTGTTATGGGTTGAATTTCGTCCCCCCCCCCCCGCCCCAAAATGTGTATCAACTTGGCTAGGCCATGATTCTCAGTACTGTGTTGTCCACTGTTTTGTGATCTGATGTGATTATCCTATATGTTGTAAATCCCAACCTCAGGATTAGAGGCAGTTATGTTAATGAGACAGGACTCAATCTACAGCATAGATTTTATCTTGAATCAATCTTTTTGAGATCTAAAAAAGAGAATTTAGCAGAGAGGAGTGAGACCTCATGCCACCAAGAAAGAAGTGCCAGGAGCGGAGCGCATCCTTTGGACCCAGGGTGCCTATGCTGAGACTCTCCTAGACTAGGGTAAGACTGATGATAAGAAACTTCCCCCAGAACCAACAGAGAAAGAAAGCCTTCCCCTGGAGCTGGTGCCTTGAATTCTAGCCATCTAAACTCTGAGAGAATAAACTTCTGTTTGTGAAAGCCATCCACTTGTGGTATTTCTGTTATAGCAACACTAGATGATTAAGACACCTCTTATGCATGGTTTAGTTAAATAAGACAAATACTTCCAAGACCTTTATTTAAAAAAAAAAAAAAAAAAGCCTTATTAGATACCAAGCACATCAGCTTTAAGAGAAAGCTGACTTGGGACATGATGTTGTTTTTGGAAATGCAAAGTATATTTTTAGGTACCTAGGTGCTTTTTTTTTTTTTTAGGTGCTTACGGAGCCCTGGTGGCACAGTGTTTAAGAGCTTAGCAGTTAACCAAAAGGTCAACAGTTTGAATCTACCAGCCGCTCCTTGGAAGTTGTATGGGGCAGTGTTACTCTGTCCTATAGGGTCGCTATGAGTCGGAATTGACTGAGCGGCAGTGGGTTTGGTTTTTGGTTTAGGTGGCTTACAAGGACTGATGGCAATGCAATCAGCAGTGATTCTTTCATAATAACGAATGTGTTGACTTTGCTGTCTAAAGAAATGGAATTACTCATTGTTCATTCTTCAAAGAATTATTTCAGAATGTAGTTGGTGCTGGGTATGACAATGAATGAGAAAGCCAAAGTTTCTGTCCTCTTGGAGTTTGCCTTCTGTGAAGAGACAGACTCGCCAAAAACAGACTGTAAAATAGCATACATAACAAGTGTTCTGGCCTGAATTTCTGGCAATTCCCTGTCGATGTACTGCTGCAACCACTTTTGAATAATCATCAGCAAAATTTTACTTGTGTGATATTAATGTTATTGTTTGGTAATTTCCTCATTCTTTTAGATCAACTTTCTTTGGAATGGGCACAAAGATGGATCTCTTCCAGTCGTTTCTTGGCGTAGATGAGTGGGCACTTCCAGCAGTGCATCCATTTGTTGAAACATCTCAGTTGGTATTCTGTCAATTCCTGGAGCCTTGTTTTTTTCTCCAATGCCTCCAGTGCGGTTTAGACTTCTTCCTTCAGTACCATCGGTTCTTGATCATATGCTACCTCCTGAAATGGTTGACCGTCGAACAATTCTTTTTGGTACAGTGACTCTGTGTATTCCTTCCATCTTCGTTTGATGCTTCCTGCATCATTCAATATTTTGCCCATAGAATTCTTCAGAATTGCAACTCAAGACTTGAATTTTTTCTTCAGTTCTTTCGGCTTGAGCAATGCCGACTGTGTTCTTTCCTTTTGGTTTTCTATCTCCAGGTCTATATACATGTTGTAATAATATGTCTTTACTGTGTCTTCTAGAGCTGACCCTTGAAATCTTCTGTTCAGCTGTTTTACTTCATTTCTTCCTTTCACTTTAGTTACTTGACATTCAAACGCAAGTTTCAGAGTCTCTTCTGACATCCATTTTGGTCTTTTCTTTCCTGTCTTTTTAATGACCTTTTCATCCTTTATGTATGATGTCCTTGATGTCATCCCACAATTCATCTGGTCTTCAGTCATTAGTGTTCAGTGCGTCAAATTGATTTTGAGACGGTCTCCAAATTAAGGTGGGATATACTCAAGGTCATACTTTGGCTTTTGTGGACTTGTTTTAATTTTCTTCAGCTTCAACTTGAGCTTGCATATGAGCAATTGATGGTCTGTTCCACATTTAGCCCCTGGCCTTGTTCTGACTGGTAATACTGAGTTTCTCCATCATCTCTTTCCACAGATGTAGTCGATTCAATTCCTATGTTTTCCATCTGGCGAGGTCCATGTGTATAGCCACCATTTATGTTGTTAAAAAAAAGTATTTGCAATGAAGAAGTCTTTCCAAATTCTCTCATGTGATCTCTGGTGTCATCTCTATCACCAACGCCAGATTTTCCAACTACTGATCCTTCTTCTTTGTTTCCAGCTTTTGCATTCCCATCATCAATGCATTTTTATTATAAAACCCAGTGCTGTCGAGTTGATTCCAACTCATAGCAACCCTATATGTTTGATTAATTTCGGACTGCAGAAAATAGTAAAAATTTTCAATTTCCTTATCATCAATAGCCAACTACTATGTATAAAACAAAAACAAACCCAAAGGCATTGCCATCTAATAGATTTCCACTCATGGTGACCTTCTAGGACAGAGTAGAACTGCCCCACAGGGTTTCCAAAGCTGTAATCCAGGCAGACTGCCACATCTTTCTTCTGTGAAGTGACTGGTAGGTTTAAATTACTGACCTTTTGGTTAGCAGCCTAGAGTTTAACCACTGAGCCACCAGGTTTCCTTACTATGGCTAAAGTAAGAGCCAATTCATCAGCCAGGAACAGTCACTGGACAACATTCAGAAAAGAAGAAAACAAGTGACCTCAGTGACACCTCAGGTTGTTTTAATAGACTGGAATCAACTAGTTCCCAGTGAGGAAAAATTACATGTGTCAATTTGCAGTGTTTGAACAAAGGTTTTAAATCAGTGTCTTTGTTGCATAGTGCTGCTATAACAGAAATACCACAAGTGAATGTCTATAATAGAGAGAAACGTATTCTCGCACAGTTCAGGAGACTACAAGTCTGAATTCAGGGTGCCAGCTCCAGGGGGAGGCTTTCTGTTTGTCACCTCTGGGGGAAGGTCCTTGTCATCAATCTTCCCCAATAAGGAGCTTCTCAGCACAGGAGCCCCAGGTCCAAAGGATGAGCTATTCTCCTGGCCCTTGTTTCTTGGTGGTATGAGGTCCCCCTATCTCTCTGCTTGCTTCTCTCTTTTATATCTTAAAAGAGATTGACTAAAGATACAACCTAATCTTGTAGATTGAGTCCTGCCTCATTAACATAACTGCCTGTAATCCTGCCTCATTAACATCATAGAGGTACGATTTACAACACATAGGAAAATCACATCAGATGACAAAATGGCGAACAATCACACAAAACTGAGAATCATGGCCTAGCCAAGTTGACACATATGACAATTGGTAAGGTTTATTTTTCTCCCATTCATTGGTTAGTATATATAGCATATATAAGATTGCATTCAAGATATTGACTTTTTTTTTAACTGAAAAATTCTTGCAGGATTATGGTGTCACACCTGGATATATATGCAAGCGAAATGAGGAAGTAAAGAAAGCCCAAGAAGAATATGATAATTATGTCCAGGAAAACCTTAGAAAGGCAGCTATGAAAAGGCTGTCTGATGAAGAAAGGGAGGCAGTTCTGCAGGTGTGTGTTCTGTATTTTATATTTGTCTGTAACTCTTGGAAACATCTCTAAATTGTATACCACTTCCCCACTCCCCTTTATTATTAAAGCCGGTGCTTTGATTTTGAAATCAGAATAATCTCCTTTGGTTATGGTGGCAAACCACATGCAGCAAATCTGACTCTTCGGGAGGAGGAAAAAATTATACTTAGGGATTCACTGAACAACATTTTATTTCCAATTTGGTGAGATTCTGTTATTTCCTGAAGTGTTGTAGGAAGCCCACCTCTCCTGCACCAATCATGCATGTATAGGGCAACTAAGCATTTTTACTTTCATTCTCTTGCCCGTATATATCGAAAAAATATATTCATATATTGGTTATTTTTCACTAGATGGAGCTCTAGAATAGTTGAAACTATCCCTAAACCAGCTTTTTCTTTTTCTTTTTTACTGTAACACAAATGTCCAGATTTTATCATCACTAGGCTTTTTTTTTTTTTTTTTTAGGCATTAGGTTTTATGTGTATTTTCCTTCTTTTATTAAATATAAGTAAAATAGATTTGAAAAGATATTTACTTGTGAGCTTTTAATGCAAGACTTTTATCTGAAGCATTTCAAATGTTAGAGAATGTGACCAGGGTTACCACTCCATCATCACGTTTAGAGAGTATTTATTAAGCACGTATACTATTCTACATTTATATAGAGCTGTCTCTGTATAGCACTTTACCCTTTGTTTTGGTACTTTTAAAGCTTTCTACAAAGCTATTTCTAGGGAACTTTTAAAAACAGAAAAAAAAATTTTGTGTTAACTTCTGTTAAAAAATGAATTCATATGCTGTTATAAATTTTAACATTTTATCGATGTCATGATAGTCATCAATAGGCATTTATTAAACAGAGTATTATGCCAAGCCCTGAGGATATTAAAAAGGCATAAGGTACAATTTCTGGTATAGAGAACATTATCATTTAATTGATCAGCAGCGGTATATATGTATACGTTGCTGGGTGCCACAGAGACGATGCCGATTCACAGAAACCCCGTGTTTCAGAGCAGAACTGCCCTACAGGGTTTTCTAGGCTGTAATCCTTACGGGAGCAGATTGCCAGCGCTTTCTCCTGTGGAGCCACTGGGTGAGTGAGAACTGCCAGCCTTTATGTTAGCAGCGGAGCACTTAACCACTGGTCACACGGGCTGATTTATAAATGTACATATGCACATGTGAATGTATTTATATGTAAATGTGTGCATATGTGTGTGTGTAAGTTTTATAAGGGTTCCAAGGCATGGATCTCCACTGAAGGATGGGAATTAAAGTGCCAAGCAGGAGGGGATCCCCTACAGCAGAAGTGGCCTAAGGATAGGGACTGTGTCTCTTTGTTGACAGCTATATCCCTGGTACCTAACACAGTGCCCAGTATAAACACAGGTGCTCAGTAATGATGTGCCCGAAGGAAAAGAGGAATACAGGCAGGCAGGAAGGCTGGCAGCCACAGACGTGGGAATTTCACTGGCATTTTCAGGGAGCACTAGCTGCCAGTGAGGCTGAAGCAGAGCATCATAAAGGAAAAGTGACCCTTGTTAGAGACGGAACATGTTAACACAACACTCTGAATGCCGTGTCTAACTGTGCAGTGACTTAACACAGATTGTGACTTATTCTATTTTAGCTAATTAACTCAATTCTCTAATTCATTAGAGGGAGGTGCTGGTCTTGACCCATTCATTCTCATTCATATTCTTTCTCTTTCTGTCTCTCTCTCCCCCTTCTTCCCCCCTCTCCACTTGGATTCTACCATTTTCAGAAAGTATATGAATTTGTGAAAGCCAGATTTTTATATCTAAATGATGCTGATGAATAGGGAAAAGTGGAAGAACTTCCCTCAAGAAGAAAAGGCTTCTCCTTCATATAACTCTTTGACTGTAGTTGATAATCAGCCCTCAGCTTCCTAATGTGGTCACTACAGGGTTTCATTGCATACCCTTTGATGCAGCCATGGCAAATCCTCCATTGGATGCCTTATTGGCTGGGGAATATAGTTGCCATAGCAACAAAGCCACTAGCTATACTCCTGACAAGCCCTGAACCATGCTTCCCCCCGATGATGAGTTGCAGTTCTATGACAACACAGTTGTATGCTCCTGAGCTGGCCACATTCTGTTCATTCTTCATAAAATAACTCATTGTATCTGGAAGGCATCGTCTGGTCTAATGATTCCAAACCCCTTATTTACAGATAAGGATATAAAATGCAAAGATGTTAAGTGGGCTTATTTGTTCATTCACCCAATTCATTCATTTATTGCATATCTAATATATTCCAGACTCTATGCCCAACTCTGGGAATACTGTAGTGAGCAAAACAAATACAGCCCTTGTCAGTGAACTTAGAGTTTGCTTTAGATTTGCTCTTGGTCACAAAATTTTCAAGTATCTGAATAAGAACTACAACTCACACCTACCTATTCCCAGGCCAATGTTTTCCACACTATGTTATACACACCTGCACAGGAAGTTAACAAAGGGAAGCTGTAACCCTCAGGGCTCCAGGAGGAAAGAGAAGGTACACTCAGCTGGGATTTTGAAGATAATTTCATGAAGGAACTCTTTACAAAAGCGAAGCAGAGTTAAGGGAACCAGCAGGGAACACTGAGGTACCCATGGACTAAAAACAATGGGAATCCACCAGCACCCTTGGCATGAAGGGCAGGGGGATAACTGTGTTACCAGAGCACTGGGAGATCTGGAGCCTGGAAGAGGGGCTAATTAACTCAATTCTCTAATTCATTAGCGGCAGGGTACTGGTCTTGGCCTATTCATTCCCATTTGTATTCATTCATTTTCTCCCCCTTCTCACCCCACACTCTGGCAGGTGTTGTAGTCACAGAAGGATGCGGTCAGAACTAGCTTCCAGGCAGGGCCAAGAAAGAGGGAGAAGAAAAGCCCTGACCTCTCTCTCCTCCCATGAGTGCCTCCATTGGCTGAACTCAGCCAGAGGTCAGAGGGCAAAGGAGCCAGGATGGTGCAGCCCACAAGGATCAACCCCCAGCCCCCACCCCAAGACACAGAGCAGGGCAAGAAGATGGAGAATGAGTGGAGGGGGCAGGGTGCAACAGGAGCATGGAACTCAAAACACCTCCAATTTATTTTATGACCACTTCTCCCTATTTGAATTTTTTTCCAAAATGAGTAATGTCATTTCAACATTAAAACAGAAGAGAAAAAAAATTATGAAATAAAGAAAAATTGCTATTGCTGCAATGGATAAAAGATTTCCAGATGAAATAACCAAAAAGGAAAAAAAAAGTCTCAAAAGCCTCAAGGTGGTTGTTTCAATATAATATGAAATACTAGTTATATTTAGTTCCCCTTACCTAGCTGTTAACTTTGATCCAAACATTATTGTACACAGTAGAAGATAAAAGCAAACTATCCCCAGAAGAGAATACAGAGAAAAAGTATAGCTGCTGTGACCACAAGTGATGTGGCAATAGCACCCAACTAGCAATGAAAACCCTTTGATATTTGAAAGTGTATAAATACATAGATTTCCTCTATGCAGTAGGCACCCCTGTGGAGCCCTGCGGAAGCATATTTCACATTTCATAAAAAAGAAAAAAAAAAAGAGTGTGGAAAAATATAATTTTTTGAGGGCTTCTTTTTAGAATACATCTCATACACTTTTCAGGATGTGTTATACAATTTTAATAAACCCAACCCCTGTTGTTTCTTTCTTTCTTTTTTTTTTTTTTTAGCTTGGATGTCTTTTCCATCTACCTTTTCCCTTTCCAAACCCTTGATATACTCTCACTCAATGAGAAGTCAAAATTTGTTGCCCTTTCCCCCAACCAACCTATGCTTACAGTGTGCCCGATCCTATGATCATTTTTACCTAAGTATGGAAATAAACCATTAAGATTTTGTTGCCTTTGAAAAGTTTCCACAAGATTAAATTTGTACCACGAGGACTTATCTGAAGGCGTTATTATATCAGACACCTCTGACCCTCTCCTGAGTAGGAATGTATGACCACCATTTCCAAGGGCCATGTTTTCAAAGCAGTGTTTTAAATTGCGCTTGCATTTTTGCTTTCTGGTTTTATATAAATAAAATGAGACATGCACTCACAGTGAATTATAAAAGGTGCTAATATATAGAATTTCATCGCATAAGTTCAATTAGTAGTTTAAGACCATTTTGGCAATGGGACCCCTAGTGCACTGTGATAAGAAATGGTCATCTATGCAGAGATGGAAATGACCTTATTGCTCCTAAGAGAACCCTAATTTTGAATGTGTTGATTTCTGATAAAGTAAAACATTAACTAGACTACAGAATTAGCATATGTATTATGTTTAATGGCGTTTCAATCATTTCTAGAATAAATAAATGGGAAATATAGATCCCTCGGTTTACTGGGTTTTTATAGATCCCTCAACTATATCTATATATTAATATATTTATTTAATATATTAAAAAGATACTTAAAATCATATTTTATAACACTGAATTTTGGTGTTTTGTGTAACTCCATCATGTTAGATGTAAGAAACTACGGCTATGCAAGTCAGAATCACTCTTTTAATGTGATTTCTCTGTTGAAGAATGAGGATAATGATTTAAAAAGAAAATTCTAAAGATAAAAAAGTAGAATTCTTATAAGAAAGCCTTTCTGTTCAAAAATGTTTTTACTTGGGGATATCAATTCTAACTTGCTGCTTTAACCAAAGCATTTGCTATGAGCTCAGTTACATACTCCTCATAACTCTGCAAATGCACATTTGATGGTAAAAACAAGTACAGTAACATTAAAAACAGAGCAAAGAAATACTCCCAGTGGGAGCTGAGCACACAATCAAGGACAGAATTTGGCCTCTGCACAGTATTTTTTGTTACTGTGGCCAAGTCCTTGATAAATATGTATCATTTGTAAAAGTTATTTTTGTCAGTTTTCTTTACCTATTTACGCTGTCCTTTACCACTATGGTTTTACTTTATGTTTACAGTTTAGTATTTACGGTTTTCTTTACCATTTACAGGGGCTGAAAAAAAACTGGGAAGTGGTGCATAAAGAGTTCCAGTCTCTCTCGGTCTTCATAGATTCCATACCGAAGAAAATGCGCAAGCAGAAGCTGGAAGAAGAAATGAAGCAACTGGAACATGATATTGGTGTAATTGAAAAGCATAAAATTATTTATATTGCTAATAAGTAATAACAGATTGTGAAAGTATAGTAATTTCAATGTAGAAAAAATCACAAACATAAAAATGGAACTAAAGTTTTTTAAAGAGGAAAATCATATGAAGAGAGTAAAAATAGTCTTAAGAGAATCAAAATGCTTAGGCAATGTTTAAACGATAATGTGAATTATTCACTTACATAAGAGAAAATTTTGTTTCTACCAGT
The DNA here is from genome assembly GCF_030014295.1 of Loxodonta africana. Taxonomy (NCBI): domain Eukaryota; kingdom Metazoa; phylum Chordata; class Mammalia; order Proboscidea; family Elephantidae; genus Loxodonta; species Loxodonta africana. The sequence continues at coordinate 166,696,564 of NC_087345.1, read as the reverse complement.
GTCAGGTTTTCCGATTGTAAACCAATTAAAGTTTGGTGTACCGTGTTCCAGTTCCATAGTGTAATTCATTTATTATTATGGACTTGTTTCACATAAACATTAATTTCTGGGCCCTAAAAACTAAAGTCAGCATTCAGAGTTTTCAAAATTTTTCTCCACTACATGATACAAGGATTACAGCGTTAACAACTGTTGAGTGTTTTGAATTGGAAATAGTGGCATATGCCTTCTTACCACTCCAGTGTGTTTTCTACATATTGATTCACAGCTCCACACATTTAATGGCATATACGCTCCACAGCCTATGTCATCTGCAGCGATTCCCAACGGTAAATGTTATCAACATCCATATCACTATCCATGCTGAAAGGCTTACATTTGGAGGGAGAAAAATTAAGAAGATGACTCAGAAAATTAAGAAGTCAACTTATAAAATGCATCATTGAAGATGATTAAATACATAGAATAGCCTCCTTCTTGATGCACCAACTTTTGAAAACTTGTCTATTCTCTGACTTTTATTTCATAATTCATTGTATGTATCTCGTTAAAATGGGATGTTAGTTTTTTTGGTCTTTTCTATTTATCTATTTTGTGAATTCTGGTCTCTATTTGTAAGATTACATAATTTATTAAGCAATCAGTTTACATAAGTGGAGCTGTCTTCAACTCAGAATAAGAAGCAAAAGTCTATAAATATCTAAGAGGGAAAAGATTCTTTTATGAAATTTTAAGTTAGAGAAATTCAGTAAAATATCAGGGCAATAACAATTTTTACTGCTTACACTGATTTTATACTACAGACAACATAGAATCAAATGACAAACCTTCTCGAGCTCTTTCTTCATTAAACGCAGGATTTGGGTGCATTGTAGAAAAGCTTGCTTTAGTTAATGAAAGAAAAATGCTTACGTAGAAATATTTTTGAAAACTCACATTAAACTTTCCCCATATCCCTTTATGAGCATCATTTCTTTATTCCTATATTACTTTAGGACATCAAAATAAAAGATAGCTTATGATATACTCTCACTTATCCAGAATGGTTGATTTTTTTTTTTATTTGTAAGATGATTCCTATCCATACTAATTTTTAAATAATTCAAAATCAGTAGCAATTAAAATCTTCTGATTGTCTCAACCTTACGGTTCTTGTGTTCGGGGTCGTAAATGGGAGTTGCCTTAAATGTTAAAATAATAACTTTGTGGTTTTAACATGCGGTTTTTCTTTTGGTTCTGTAAATGTCTACTAAGGAATCCGAACCATTCTCCATGGCACACGGTGTTGTACTAGATAAATTTTATTACCTTTGTCACCTACAGCCTTCTTGTAGAAACTTTCTCATCCATAGTTCCTGGGAGGGCTAGCCCTACCATCAGAATTCCAACCTTGAATAGTTCCAGTGCATCCCCTCCACACGCACATCTTGGTCATCCTATCAGTCAGAAGAGGGACCGACACCTAACTCAGGTGGTTGACCAGTGATATGGACTGAATTGTGCCCTTCCAAAATGTGTATGAACTTGGTTAGGCCTTGATTCCCAGTATTGTGTGATTATCTACTCTTCTGAGATTTGATGTAATTATCCTATGTGTTGTAAATCCTAACCTCTATGATGTTAATGAGACAGAATTAGAGACAGATATACTAATGAGGCAGGGCACAATCTACAGGATTAGGTCATATCTTGTATCAATCTCTCTTGAGATATAGAAGAAAGAAGCAAGCGGAGAAGAGAGGAGCTCATTACCACCAAGAAAGACAAGCCACAGCAGAGGGCATCCTTTGGACCCACGTTCCTTGAGCTGAGAAGCTTCTAGAATAGGAGAAAATTGATGTCAAGGACCTTCCCCCAGAACCGACAGAGGAGCCTCCCCCTGGAACTGGTGCCCTGAACTCAGACTTCTAGCCTCCTAACCTGTGAGAGAATAAATTTCTGTTTATTAAACCATCCACTTGTGATATTTCTGTTACAGCAACACTAGATATCTAAGACAGCCAGTGACTGATGAGATTATCTCTCTTGAGAGCATGAACTAAGAGACACAGAGACTGCAGTTACTTGAGGGTAGACATCTGAGCCTAAGAGGTCACACTTCATGGCTATAGCTAGTTTGACTTGACTTCTGTTGCTGTTCAGAAAAGCTCTGAGTGGAATAAAGATTCAGGGTGGTTTGGCCCTTGCCTATCTCTTCAGCTTCATTTTTGAAATGCTGCCCTTCTCCTACCCACTATGATTGATATTCCTATAACACTGAGGTACTAGAAGCCTCCCATATCTGTGCACACATTGTTTCTTCTGCCCAGAAAATTGTGTCCTTCTCTGTCTCTCTCTCCCTGCATGTCTTCCTGGCAATTCCCTAGCTCACATCTTGGCCCAGGACTTGACTTCTGATCTGAGGGCCCAGAAGTTCCTACTATTCTCAGAACTTCAGAGACTGACCTACATAAATTAAAATGCATGTGAACTTAAGTTGCCACGTGGATATCAATTTTAAAATTTGTATTAAGAAATATCTCTCATTGGAATCAATCCTCATGATTAGTGCATTTTCTCCCAGTTGTCAAGGTCTGTGGGAAGACAAATCATAATCAAAAGGGTACTCTAGATAGAACAGAGTAAAAAGAAAAAGGAATCTAGATTATTTTATAAAAATAACCTTCAACTAACATAGTTTATTCATTGTCACTCAACAAATATTGACTGCCAGAAACTGTTCTAGTTGGCGGACACATAGTAGTGAACAAAATAGCAAGGTTGAGAAGACATAAATAATCATACAAATGCATTTATAATTACAAATTTAAGTGTTCTGAAAGAAAACAATAGAAGGCTACACAAGAGAAGATCAAAGGAGTCCTAAATCAGATTGTGTAGTTAAAGGAATGTCTTTCTGAGAATTCGACATGTAAAATTAAACAGAGGATTAGAAGTTGAGGGAGGTGGGGGAGAGGAAGGTTGTGAAGGGAAAAGAATCCCAAGCAGAGAGAACAAAATGTGTGAAGAAATCAAGGGAGGAAACCTTTGACCCCTCAGAGAAAGGCAGCCATTGTGGCTGGAGTGTACTTAGAGGGGGAGGGGTGCGAACTGAAGGTAAGAAGGGAAGCAGGGATTATTGACGTGTTTTAAGTAGGGAGATGGCATGATATGACCTGTATTTTCAAATAATCTCTTGCTACTGGGTGCCATTGAGTCAGTTCCAAATCATAGCGAGCCTGCACAGCAGAATGAAACACTGCCTGGTCCTGTGCCATCCTCACAAATGTTTTGTGTTTGAGCCCACTGTTGGCAACCACCGTGTCAATCCATCTCATTGAGCATTTTCCTCTTTTTCTACTGACGGTCTACTTTACCTAGCATGATGTCCTTCTCCAGACATTGGTCCCTCCTGATAACATGTCCAAAGTAAGCAAGATGAAGTCTCACTGTCCTCACTTCTAAGGAGCATTCTGTGTGTACTTTTTCCAAGACAGATTTGTTCGTTCTTCTGGCAGTCCATAGTATATTCAATATTCTTCGCCACCACCATAATTCAAAGGCAACAATTCTTTGGTTTTCCTTATTCATTATGTGGCTTTCACATGCATATTAGGTGATTGAAAATACCATGATTTGGGTCAGGCACACCTTAGTCCTCAAGGTGACATCTTTGCTTTTTAACACTTTAAACAGTCTTTTGCAGCAGCTTTGCCCAATGGGGAGACTAGTTCAGGGATTATGACAATCCTCCATGTAAAGAAGATAGTAGAGCAAGGTTGAGATAGAGAAGATAAAGAGTAGCAGTAGGAATCAAGAAATATTTAAGGAGATAAAAATATAACTTAGTGATGGATTGAAGTGGGAAGAAAAGGAAAGTTTTAAGGATTACAACCAAAGTTCTGGCTCAAGAAACAAAACAGTGCCATTTTTTAAGCTGGGGAAACATGGAGAAGAGATCAAGAGTACAATTTTAGAAATGTTCAGTTCGCAACAATCTGTGACATCTAGGTGGAAATTTAGATGGGTGGGTGGATGGATGGATGGGTGGATGGATGGATGGATGGATGGATGGATGGATGGATGGATGGATGGATGGATGGATGGATGGATGGATGGATGATGGGTGGGTGGGTGGGTGGGTGGGTGGATGGATGGATGGATGGATGGATGGATGGATGGATGGATGGATGGATGGATGAATAGATGGATAGATGAAAGAATAGATAGATGGATAGGTAGATATTTGAGTCAAAGAGGTCAGGGAGAGGTATAAATTTGCGTCCTCATGAGTATGATTAAGATCACTTTGAGAGAAAGCATATAGAAAGAATGAGATGAATGAGCTCTCAGCAGTTCTACCATTTAGGGGTCAGATGGGAGAGCAGAAGCAAGTTGAGAAGAGACTGAAGCAAGTGGCCAGATAACTCAGAAGAAAGCCAGGAAGCTAAGAGGATTCAAGAAGGGAGGACTCTTTCCCTATAGGCAGAGCCTTAACAATAAGAATAAAATTCTTAACATCCTGGACACGCTTTCTTCTCCCCTGCTCTGAGCAAGATACAGATCTACTTGTACATGGGCTCCCCAGCTCCCATTTCATATCTATAGTCCAGACTCTTACACTGAAATCCTTTGATTGCTATAGATATGTTAATACCATCCACCAATACCACAACAATGGCATGTGACTTAACATGCTACTTAATACAACCTACCTTTTACCTTTGACCACCAAGTTAAAGGAAACTTTTCAGCAGCCCAAGAAAATTTAGAAAGAAAGCAGTTAAGAAGGCTGATTCTCTTTGATATAAATTAACTTCCAAGAGGGCAATCTAATTTCCCTCATTTCTAAATCCTTGGTAACAAACAGAAGGTGATTTTTTTCATAACTATTGATTACCACAAGCTGGAGACAGACATAGATAAGGGATAAAAAGAACAAGATAATTTTTCTGCAGGTTTGCTTCTCTTCATAGCGAGATAAGATCTGGTGAAAAAAATCAGCAGGCTTGACCCTGGCACTAGTTTAGGTGGCCTTTGGAAAATCACTTAGTCTCCCTCATCTGTAAATGAAGAAACTGAACCAGGTTATGTTCAACCTTCCTTCCAGTTCTAATGGTCATAACTATATAACTTTGTTCAACTTAGTTCAAACAAAAATTTGGTCTCCAAACTGATCAGAATGGAGAAAAGGACCAATGGATTCATAGCCAATTACTTGCACTAGTTCTCATCAACCCAAGCCAGTCATTTGACATACCAGAAACAATGTTAAGAAAAACAAAGATTGTCACTAAGGTTTTAGATTTTTTCAGAGGATAACTTCCTTAATAATAAACAGTCATTTGGGGTTTTCAACCAGAGGGTGTTCCTCATTCTAAGGATTTGAAGCTAGTGCTAACAAGCAGGAAGAAAGGAAAAAAGGAGAGAGAGGGAAAAATAAAGGGAAGAGAGGAGAAAAAGAGGGGGAGGGATACACCTTTTTAGCAAGGAGTCCTGGTGGCACAATGGTTAAGCACTCGGCTGCTACCAAAAAGTTAGTGGTTTGAACCCACCAGTGGCTCGGTGAGAGAAAGACCTGATGATCAGCCACTGTAAAGGTTACACCCTAGAGAATCAGATGGGGCAGTTCTAGTCTGTCACATGGGGTTATTATAAGTCAAAATTGACTCATAGACACCTAACGACAACCACAACCACCAACTACAACCAACCACAACCACAATCAACCACAACCACAATTACAACCACAACCACCACCACAAACAACATCCTTTTGTCTAGAAAGAGTGGGTCCAATTATAGAAGAGCATTTTATCTACATCATGAAACTTCTATAGGACAGTATCTGTGACCGCCGACAAAAGAGCCTTGTCTTCAAAATAAAAATGTGCTGAGTGAGGTCACAGGTGTGGTAGCATTTTTCTTCACAGATAATGTGCTAAGAGAGAAAGGAAAAAATGTCAACAGGCTAAGATAATGCTAATTATGCCTGCAAACTGAGAAATAGTTTTTCACAGGATCAGTGTAAAAAGATCATGCACATATTAATTTTTAAAACTGTGTATGCAGATCCCTCCTTTTGATGCATTTTATGTTTTATTTTAAAGGATGCTGCCTATATAGGAAATGAGATTGGATAAGTGGTTTTTTTTAAAAAAAAAAAAAACTGTTTGAACTTAGGGACTCAAGTGAGTGTTGTCTACGAAGCAAGGACATATACTTTATCTAAACAGTGCTTCTGATGTGTAAAACACCTGTGGAAGCCTTTGGAAAATGCACCTGTCCCACCCCTGAACCACGCTACCAAAGTTCCCTTTCCAAAACAACAAATGTTACCAATTTTTAGGTACCTTTAAAAAATATTTTGTAAAAGGAAAATTTACATAAATATTATCACACTTTTTTAAAAACTCAAATAAGAATATACAGTAATGTTTGCCTTTTTCAGTCAGCAATATAATGAAGATAATTTTTTATTAATGCAGGATGCTTTTTATTCCTTCTGTGGATGCATGATATTGAATTGTGTGGGTATATGTAATGCATTTGATCAGTGCCCTGGGGCTGGACGTTTAAGTTGTTTTTAATATTTTTCTATCAAAAGCAATGCTGCAGTGAATAGCCTTGTACACACATCATTTTGCACGTTTGAGTATACTCATAGGAAATTATTCCCTAAAGAAAAATCACTGGGTCAAAAGGCATGTGCAGCTGTAATTGCACTAGGAACTGTTACTCATTGTTTTTGTGCATGTATGTGAATAGGTAATGCGTACACAGGTTCCAACCCTATGGGCCAGTTTTATTCTGTCCTATAGGGTCACTATGAGTCAGAATTGACTAGGCAACAACAGATGTACACGTGGTCCAAAATTCACAATTTACCCAAAAGCGAGTAGGGAGAAATAGTCTCTCTCAAGCCCCTTCTCTACAGCCACCTAGTCCCCTTTCCCAGGAGCAATCTCTGTGAACAGCTTCTGGAGTGCCTTTGCAAACAGATTCTATGCATGTGTATCTATAATGTAAAAATAATCACTTATACACCTATAGGAGAATTATTCCTATATGACAGGTCATGGTTTTCTTCTTTCACAGTCTGCAGGGATCAGAAGCCCCTCACTAACAGAGGCCTCCCATGTTAGCGCAGCCTTTCATTTAGGAATAGCTTTTTAAATTTTATTTATTTTATTGGGGTGAAAATATACACACCAAAGCATATGCCAATACGACAATTTCTACATGGACAATGCAATGCCATTGATTACGTTCTTGGTGTTGTGCAGCCATTATCACTATTCTTTTCTGAAGTAGTCTACTACTATTATCATAAACTCAATGCCCTCACGCCAAAACTTCTCTTCTTCCTCACTCGCCCACATCTGGTAACCATTAATGATTTTGGGTTTCTATATATTTGCTTACTTCATACAAGTGAGATCATACAATATTTGTCCTTAGGAGCAGCTTTTGATTGTCTCATCGTTCTTCATCAGCCACATGCCATTGATATTGTGGATCTCATCAGCAGAGCAATGGTTTCACTGACTTTCACTACAATTATTTGCTCATTCTGGGTGGAAGGGAGGCCAAGGATACCAGACCCTGCTCTGCCCTTGGCTACAACATGTTGAATTTTCCAATCTGATTCTTTCTCTTCTTAGGCACGTTTCACAACAGCCATCTGAGATCTGCCTGCATCATTTTAGCAGTGGGGTCTGAGTTGAGTCTACTTCTTCCAGTGTTTTGTGTTTTTTTTTTTCTTTCTTGGTTGTCTTTAATAATACTGAGAGGCTACACATTTCACTTTAGGAGGCAGGCCTCAGTCAGAGAGAACCTCCTTTAACAGAGCTGTTTTCATTTTCATCTCTCCACACAACCTGCGTGCTTCCTGCCTGAGATCTTCTCATTCACCTTATTTTACTAAAAGCAACAAGGAGCAGTCGACCAACCACAACATCCTCAGTTTTCCAACCAGTTCCCCTAGAAAGGCTAGAAAAGTACAAAGTTTTCCTTCCAAGATAGTACAAATGCCAATTTTATCAGTTGCTTTTACCATGGAGTCAACAATGGTCAGTAGCTTTCCACCCTGCCAAAGAATTTTTCCTGTTTCCTATATACCACCCCGTTCAATGACTGTTATAAGGAAATGGAACTTTCTAAGGTACGAAAAGCCTGCTGCATCTTCCATTGCATAGAACTTTGTTCCAACGATGTGGCTATTGTTTCACTTAAAACAAAAAAAAACTAAACCCTTTGCTGACGAGTGGATTCCGATGTATAGTCATGACTCATAGCGACCCTATACAACACAGTAGAACCGCCCATAGGGTTTCCAAGGAGTGGCTGGTAGATTTGAACTGCTGACCTCTTGAATAGCAGTCGTAAGTCTTAACCACTGTGCCACCAGGACTTCATTGTATTACTTAAGTGAACATAGTAACTACAGTTTGCAGTTGTGTACTGAGAGCTCTGTATTTGCAAATAGAGTTAATCAAGAAGAAGTAAACTGTCAGTTCAAAGTTTCTTTTAAGCAAGTAAAACAAAAGACAGAGGGATCTGGCAGCTGTCTACTTTCTTTTCTATTCCCTGACCTTTCTGAGGCCAACACAGGAGACAAATCTTAATCTTATGCAATTCCCACACATGAGTTCTGCTGTTTTGAACAAATGCAGGTTTCTTTTATCTTTATTGGCTTTATCTGCATTGGCTTTGAGGAGACAATTTTTTTTTTTTTCTGGATAAACTCCTTAGTTCTCCACCGCCAGCAGGCTTAGGCTTCAGGCCCAGAGTACCCTGGAGGCCGCATGTGGTTTCATCTGGACAAATCCTTTAAAACCAGTTCTCTAGCTTCAGAATTATTAAGATAACAGGCAGCTGAAACCCCTGTAGTTAAATGACCTCCAGCACTACAATGCCTTAAAGGTATGGTTGGTATAAACAGTGAAATTTAGCAAGTTAGGCCTCAAATTCAAGCATTATCTTAGAATTTGCGTTGTCACCTTATTGTATCATGGAACTGCTGTATTTCTTTTGTAATGCACACACAGCTTTTAAGAAATTGCCTTAACACACCCTTTGGGAAATTAAAATACAGTAGTAAATCCTGAAAGACTCTGTTTCTTCTAAGTATACTTTATAACATTAAAAAAAAATAATAAAATGAACATGCCAAGATTCCAGCTGTCCAAAATTTTCTTATTTCAGTGTTAGCCAAAAATGTTGATAAAAATTGACCCTTATACTTTTTTAAAAAAGTAAACAAAATTGTAAAGTTCTCAGAAAGTAAAAAAGTAAGCTAAGTGACTTAACCAGAGTTGTTCTGCCATCATTTAGTCCTATGTAACATCATGTTATATGGTCTTATGCCATGTTATCCTGTAAGTATAAGTATCTTTTAAGTAGTGTCTGATATTGATTCATTACATGGCATTCCTTTTCTTTTTTTTAGAGCTAAGATGTGCTATATATAAATGGAAGTTAGAGTAATTACGAGGCCGATAATTTTAAATTATGCAGTCCTTTAATGCACACATTGGGGTTAATCTTTTAAAATAGTCAGATTTTTAAACCATTTTGAAAATAGATTCTCTTAAGAATTACACCAGAATTCAAATATTGTATGTAATTTATTCAAATGTTTAAGAGAAAACTAATCTACAAATTATTACATTTGTTAACTACTGTTTTCCTGGGGAGCCTAAGTAGTTGGATTTCCTCCCCACATATTGAATTTCTACTTTGTGTTTGGAGCTCGTACTGTACTTAGTAATCCTTTTTATGTGCCTGCGTTTCATTAAATATAAAATGTCATTGCAGTTTAAGATGTATCATTAACCTACATACCATTAAGAAATAAAAAAAACTGTCACAACGATTTTTTATCAGTTGCAATTTTTATTTTATACTTCTTAAAAGATTTCTTTTCAACTTGTTTAGACATAATTTTTTTTCATATATTCTTATATTGCATACAATGAAAATATTAGCAAGATAAATGGTTGAGGTAATTCTAAAATGTCTTTACATTTAGAGCCTGCCTCATCTTTATTACTTTTTTACTCAGAACTGTCAAAGTCTATATTTTCCCATATTTTCTGTGCCATCTAGAGTGCTGGTGATACATGTCATGCAAAAGGACTCCAATCTTTTCTCTAGGATTTTATTCCAAGGTACTGTCACCTTTCCTACAAGTTTTGATGCTATCGTTCTTTTCACTAATGACAAGTGCTTCCTTCAACTAATATCAAATTTCACCTCCCTGTTCCCACATCTTTCTGTGTACACAAAAACCTTTCATTTCAAGGCGGGATAACAGTATGATCTTTTGTAAGATGTTTTAAATGTCAATTAAATTCAACATATATGCAACCAATGATGGACAAACTCAGTTGAAGTGACAATGACCACCTTTGCTCACATGAGGTTAATGTCTTTACATCACAACTGGCACTTGGCTAAGTGTGATTATGAGATGCCAACAATTCTAAGTCATCCTTGTTTCGAAGATATTATAACATAAAAAAAGTACATCTTAAGATAAATGAAACATAGCATTAGTTCCCCTACCAAAACATCCCTCTGCTTCCTAGATGCCACCTCTCCTTTTAAAACCTGGCTCAAACCCAGCTCACTGTGGACATCATCCGTGATTCTAATGCCCCTTGACACATCATACTGAGCAGAGAAGCCTCCGTATCCACTTTCTGCAGGGATGTGTTATATTTGCTCTCTTCTTCAGAAAAATTGTTATGAGCTGGGCTGTGAGAATACTCCTTGAAGGAGGGGCCAAGATGGCAGAATAACCAGACACTTCCTGGGATCCCTCTTACAACAAAGGCCAAAAAAAAACAAGTGAAATGATTATATTTATGACAAGCAAGGAGCTCTGAACACCAAAGGCAAAGTTAGAAAACGGACTGAGCAGCAGAGGGAGGAAAAGATGGTTCCAAAGTGGAGAGGAGTTACTGGGCCTGAAATGCCAGGATCCCTCAGGCACCATTCTGGAGAGTGGCTGCAGCAGGCTGGTGGTAGCATTCGGCTGCAGTTTCCTCAGGGAGGAGCAGCCAGCTGCACAGCTTACTCTCACCTCCAGAACCAGAGAAGAATGGCGGTCTCAGCAAAAGCTAAGTACTTGCATATATTTTACCACGCCCCCAGCCCCCAAGCCAGCTTCTGTGGCTGTTGATTTCCCTGGGCCTGAGATAGGCCATGCTGAGAGCCCTGAGCTATCCATCCAGTCTTGGAGTAGGAATTAATTCCCAATTGGGGAAAAAAAATAATTTGCCAGCTCCACTAATTGGGGGAGCTCAGGACAGATGCAGCTCCTGTCCAGGCATAAACAGTCCATGGACTTTGAGTACCTTTCCCCCCTCCTTAGAGACAATAGTCAATATTAAGTCACATAAAGAAACAAACCATAATCACCTCAACAAGTTCTCAAAACAAAGAATCAGTGGATCTTCTGGATGAAGGTGCATTCCTGGAATTACTGGATGCAGAATTCAAAAGATTAATACACAGAAATCCTCAAGATACCAGGAATGAAATTAAGAAGGAGATCAGGCAATATGTAAAACAAGCCAAGGAACACACAGATAAAGTAGCTGAAGAAATTTAAAAGGTTATTCAAGAACATAATGAAAAATTTAATAAGATGCAAGAATCCATAGAGAGACAGTAATCAGGAATTCAGAAGATTAACAATAAAATTACAGAATTAGACAACTCAATAGAAAGTCAGAGGAGCAGAATTGAGCAAGTGGAAGGCAGAATTGGTGAGCTTGCAGATAAAGCACTTGGCACCAATATATTTGAAGAAAAATCAGATAAAAGAATTTTAAAAAATGAAGAAAGCTTAAGAATCATGTGGGACTCTACCAAAGAAATAACCTATGAATGATTGCAGTATCAGAACAGGAAGAGACAACAGAAAATACTGCGAGAATTGTTGAAGATTTGTTGGCAGAAAACTTCCCTGATATTGTGAAAGATGAGAAGATATGTATGCAAGATGTTCATCGAAATCCACCTAAGGTAGATTCTAAAAGACATATTATAATCAAACTTGCCAAAACCAAAGATAAAGAGAGAATTTTAAGAGCAGCTAGGGATAAACAAAAAGCCACCTACAAAGGGCAGTCAATAAGAATAAGCTCAGACTACTCAGCAGAAACCATGGAGGCAAGAAGGCAATGGGATGACTTATATAAAGCATTGAAGGAAAAAGATCGCCAGCCAAGAATCATATATCCAGCAAAACTGTCTCTCAAATATGAAGGTGAAATTAGGACTTTTCCAGATAAATAGGAGTTTAGGAAATTAGTAAAAACCAAAACAAAACTAAAAGAGATACTAAAGGGAGTTCTTTGGTTAGAAAATCAACAATATCAGGAATCAACCCAAGACTAGAACAACAGACAGAACAATCAGATGTCAACCCAGACAGGGAAATCACAAAAATAAATTGACAAAAAAAAAAAAAATGCTCACAACAGGGAAACAGCGATGTTGTTACATAAAAGAAGACAATATTAAAACAATAAAGAGGGACTAAGAAATGTAGTCATAGATCTTTCATATGGAGAGGAAGACAAGGCTATATAAAGAAATAAAAGTTAGGTTTAAACTCAGGAAAATAGGGGTAAATATTAAGGTAACCACAAAGAAGACTAACTATCCTACTCATCGAAATAAAATACAAGAAAAAAATAGAGGATCAGCAGGAACAAAATCAATAACAACGAATAAGAGGAAAAGACAATATATAAAGATAAACTACTAAGCACAAAAAATTAAGTGGGAAAAAGAAGCTGTCAACAACACACAAAAAAAGACATCAAAATGACAGCACTAAACTCATACCTATCTATAATTACACTGAATGTAAATGGGCTAAACGCACCAATAAAGAGACAGAGAGTGGCAGAATGGATTAAAAAACATGATCCGTCTATATGCTGCCTACAAGAGACACACATTAGACTTAGAGACACAAACAAACTAAAATTCAAAGATTGGAAAAATATATATATCAAGCAAACAACAGTCAAAAAAGAACAGAGGTAGCAATACTAATTTCTGACAAAATAGACTTTAAAGTTAAATCCACCACAAAGGACAAGGAAGGACACTATATAATGATTAAAGGGACAATACACCAAGAGGATATAACCATATTAAATATTTATGCACCCAATGACAGGGCTGCAAGATACATAAAACAAACTCTAACAGCATTGTAAAGTGAGATAGCTCCACAATTACAGTAGGAGACTTCAACACACCACCTTTGGTGAAGGACAGGACATCCAGAAAGAAGCTCAATAGAGACACGGAAGATCTAAATGTCACAATCAACTAACTTGACCTCACAGACATATACAGAACACTCCACCCAACAGCAGCCAAGTATACGTTCTTTTCTAGTGCACATGGAACATTCTCTAGAATAAACCACATATTAGGTCATAAAGCAAGCCTTAGCAGAATCCAAAACATCGAAATATTACAAAACACCTTCTCTGGCCACAAGGCCATAAAGGTAGAAATCAATAACAGAAAAAGCAGGGAAAAGAAATCAAACACTTGGAATACCCTACTCAAAAATGACTGGGTCATAGAAGACATTAAGGATGGAGTAAAGAAATTCATTATTCCAATGAGAAAGAAAACACTTCCTATCAGAACCCTTGGGACACAGTGAAAGCAGTGCTCAGAGGTCAATTTATATCAATAAACGCACACATCCAAAAACAAGAAAGGGCCCAAATCAGAGAATTATCCCTACAACTTGAACAAGTAGAAAGAGAGCATCAAAAGAAAACCTCTGGCACCAGAAGAAAGCTAATGATAAAAATTATAGCCGAATTAAATGAACTAGAAAACATAAAAACAATTGAAAGAGTTAACAAGACCAAAAGCTGGTTCTTTGAAAAATATTAACAAAATTGATAAACCATTGGCCAAACTGACAAAAGAAAAACAGGACAGGAAGCAAATAACACGAATAGGAAATGAGATGGGCGATATTACAATAGACCCAACTGAAATTAAAAGAATCATATCAGATTACTATGAAAAAGTGTACTCTAACAAATTTGAAAACCTGGAAGAAATGGAGAATTCTTAGAAACACATTACCTACTTAAACTAACACAAACAGTGGTAGAACAACTAAATAAACCCATAACAAGAGATTGAAAAGGTAGTCAAAAAACTCCCAACAAAACAAAGCCCTGGCCCTGTTGCCTTCACTGGAGAATTCTTCCAAACTTTCAGAGAAGAGTTAACACCACTACTACTAAAGGTAGTAGCCAACATTGCCTTAGTGGAGAGAAGCTAAAAGCATTCCCTTTGAGATCCGGAACTAGACAACAATGCCCTTTATCACCCCTCTTATTCAGCATTGTGCTGGAGGTCCTACCCAGAGCAATCAGGCTAGAAAAAGAAATAAACGGCATCCAGATTGGTAAGGAAAAAGTAAAAGTATCTGTATTTGCAGATGACATGATCTTATACACAGAAAACCAGAAAGAATCCTCAGGAAAACTACTGAAACTAACGGGAGTTCAGCAGAGTTTCAGGATATGAGATAAACGTACAAAATCAGTTGGATTCCTCTACACCAACAAAAAGAACACCGAAGAGGAAATCACCAAATCAATACTATTTACATTAGCCCCCAAGAAGATAAAATACTTAGGAATAAATCTAACCAGAGATGTAAAAGACCTACACAAAGAAAACTACAAGAAACTACTGCAAGAAACCAAAAGAGACCTACGTAAGTGGAAAAACATGGTTAGGAAGACTTAACATTGTAAAAATTCTATTCTACCAAAACATGATCTATAGATACAGTGCGATTCTGATCCAAATTCCAACGACCTTTTTTAATGAGGTGGAGAAACAAATCACCAACTTCATATGGAAGGGAAAGAGGTCCAGGATAAGTAAAGCATTATTGAAAAAGAATGACAAAGTGGGAGGCATCACTCTACCTGAGTTTAGAACCTATCATACGACCACAGCAGTCAAAACAGTCTGTTACTGGTACAACAACAGATACATAGACCAATGGAACAGAACTGAGTCCAGATGTAAATCCATCCACATATGAGCAGCAGATATTTCACAAAGGCCCAAAGCCAGTTAAATGGGGAAAAGATAATCTCTGTAACAAATGGTGCTGGCATAACTGGATATCCATCAGAAAAAAAGTGAAACAAGACCTGCACCTCACACCAAGCACAAAAAACTAACTCAAAATGGATCAAAGACCTAAATACAAAATCTAAACTGATAAAGATCATGGAAGAAAAAATATGGACAGCACTAGGAGCCCTAATACATGGCATAAATAGTATACAAAACATTGCTAAAGTGCAGAAGAGAAACTAGATAACTGGGAGCTCCTGAAAACCAAACACCTGTGCTCATCCAAAGACTTCACCAAAGGAGTAAAAAGATTACCTACAGACTGGGAAAAAGGTTTTAGCTATGACATTTCCAATCTGTGCCTGATCTCTAAAATCTGCATGATACTGCAAAAACTCAACTACAAAAAGACAAATAACCCAATTGGAAAATGGGCAAAGGATAAGAAAATGTACTTCACTAAAGAAGACATTCAGGTAGCTAACAGACACATGAGGAAATGCTCACGATCATTAGCCATTAGAGAAATGCAGATCAAAAATACAATAAGATTCCATCTCACTCCAACAAGGCTGGCATTAATCCAAAAAACACAACATAATAAATGATGGAGAGGTTGTGGAGAGACTAGAACACTTACACATTGCTGGTGGGAATGTAAAATGGTACAACCACTTTGGAAATCAATTTGGCACTTCCTTAAAAAGCTAGAAGTAGAATTACCATAAGATCCAGCAATCCCACTCCTTGGAATATATCCTAGAGAATTAAGAGCCTTTACATGAGCAGATATATGCACACCCATGTTCATTGCAGCACTGTTTACAATAGCAAAAAGCTGGAAGCAACCAAGGTGCCCATCAATAGATGAATGATAAATTATGGTATATTCACACAATGGAATACTACACAGTGATAAAGAACAATGATGAATCCATGAAACATTTCATAACAAGGAGGAATTTGGAAGGCATTATGCTGAGTGAAATTAGTTGCAAAAGGACATATATTGTATAAGACCACTATTATAATAACTCAAGAAATACTTTAAACAGAGAAGAAAATATTTTTTGATGATTACCAGAGGGAGGAGGGAGGGAGAGAGAGAGAGGGGTATTCACTAATTAGACAGCAGATAAGAATTATTTTAGGTGAAGGGAAAGAAAACACAATACAGGTGAGGTCAGTACAGCTGGACTAAACCAAAAGCAAAGAACTTTCCTGAATAAACTGAACTCTTCTAAGGCCAGCGTAGCAGGGGCGGGGCTTTGGGGACCATGGTTTCAGGGGACATCTAAGTCAATCAGCCTAATAAAATCTATTTAGAAAACATTCTGTATTCCACTTTGGAGAGTGGCTTCTGGGGCCTTAAATGCTAGCAAGGGGTCATCTAAGATGCATTAACTGGTCTCAACTCACCTGGAGCAAAGGAGATTGAAGAACATCAAAGACACAAGGTAATTATGAGCCCAAGAAACAGAAAGGACCACATAAACCAGAGTCTAACTATATCAGCCTGAGGCCAGAAGAACTAGATGGTTCCTGGCTACAACCGATGACTGCCCTGATAGGGAACGCAACAGAGAACCCCTGAGGGAACAGCAGAGCAGCGAGATATGGACCCCAAATTCTTGTAAAAAGACCAGACTTAATGGTCTGACTGAAACTAGAAGGACCCTGGAGGTCATGGTCCCCAGACCTTCTGTTAGCCCAAGACAGGAACCATTCCCAAAGCCAACTCTTCAGACAGGGATTGGACTGGACTGTGGGATAGAATTTGGTCTTCCTTATTCATTGTCCAGCTTTCACATGCAGTAGGGAAGACCAAAGAAGAATTGATGCCTTTGAATTGTGGTGCTGGCGAAGAATATTGAATATACCATGCACTGCCAAAAGAACGAACAAATCTGTCTTAGAAGTACAACCAGAATGCTCCTTAGAAGCAAGGATGGCGAGACTTTGTCTTCAGTACTTTGGACATGTTTTCAGAAGGGATCAGTCCCTGGGCAAGGACATCATGCTTGCTAAAGTAGAGGATCAATGGAAAAGAGGAAGACCCTCAAAGAAATGGATTGACACAGTGGCTGCAACATTGAGCTCAAGCATAACGATTGTAAGGATGGCTCAGGAATGGGCAGTGTTTTATTCTGTTGTGCATAGGTTCGCTATGCATCGGAACCGACTCAACGGCACCTAACAACAACACCACCATGGGACAGAAAATGATACTGGTGAATAGTGAGCTTCTTGGATCAAGTAGACACATGAGACTATGTTGGCATCTCCTGTCTGGTGAGGAGATGAGAGGACAGAGGGGGTCTAAAGCTGGCCAAATGGACAGGAAAAGAGAGAGTGGAGGGAAGGAGTGTGCTGTCTCATTAGGGGGAGAGCAATTAGGAGTATATAAAAAATATATATATATATAGCAAGGTGTATATAAATATTTGTAAACTTTCACTGAAAGCACAACAAAAATTTGTTTAAAAAGAATACCCCTTGATGCTGCCTGGCACCGTTTCAGCTGAGAGCTGGGGCGACTTCCTTCTTGGAAATGAGAGCAGAAGAAAAGAGCAGTGGGCATCAACTTGCCCATCTTGACGCTTTATTTGGAAACCTGATAGTTTGATTCCACCACCCATCTGTCAATTTGTCATACTGTGGTGGCTTGTGTGCTGATGTGATGCTGGAAGCTGCAAACACCAGCAGGGTCACCCATGGTGGACAAGCTTCATTGAAGCTTTTAGACCAGAACAGACTAGGGAAAAAAGCGTGGTGATCTACTTCTGAAAATTAGCCATGGAAAACCCTATGATCACAACAGAGTAGTGTATGATGCAGTGCTGGAAGGTGCTCAAAATACACAGTGACCACAACAATGGACTTGAGCCTACAAAAGTTTGGGAAGATGGTGCAGTTCTAGGCAACGTTTCGTTCTGTTGTACATCGGCATCAACTCGATGGCAATTAATGGTAACAAATAGTTTGATCGTTGGATGTGTATACTTCTTGAAAGGGAACATTACCTCTTTTCACTCTTCTCCTTTCCTTTGATACCTGCTTATTCAAACCAAAAACCAAGCCTATTGCCTTTGAGTCTATTCCAACTCCACTCAAGAGGGTGTTAAATATATAGTCTGTTGGACCTAACTCCCAACCAATGCTTACTTTGTGTAGCTTAGATATTTATGTGAAAAGTTACTGCAATATTATCCTCCCACTTAATAGAGAAAACAAGTTTTGTCCCTAAAGTAACTGTTTTAGAACAGCACATACTTACTATACTTCTGAAATATGCAGCCCATTCTTATGGGGGTACACATCACCTTGTGAGGATTTTCCACCTTCAATAAACAGGGATATTTTTCCTCTTCACCTGATTTCAGAATAAAATAAAGCTTTGTTTGTAAGAATTGCTAAGAAAAAGTGTCAGGAAATGAGACCCACAGACGGGCCTGGCCCCTTGCAGCTGTCACGGGAGAGCAGCAACACAGCCCTCCAGCGGTTTATGGGAACACATGCCTTGTTCCTCCATAGTTGTATCTCTCCCAGACTCATTGGATTTTTCATGCATCATCATGTTTGCTGTGTTTGGAATGTTGCTATGCAAAGTGATAGAAAAAGATTTGGCTTCTCTAGGGCACTCTAGCTTAGCAAATGGATGGTTAAAATGACGCAAAGTTTCTTAGAAAAATTTTAGAATTCCTTGGTGGATTGTGTAAGAATGTTCATGATAAGAGAAGACAAATGTCAATAACAGCTGGAAATGTTATTCCACATAAAAATATTCATCACTTCCGGGGGCTTTGTAAATACAGACAGTACTTGAACTGTGGTTTTCAAAGTGCTTTTATTTGTACTTTTGAAAACAAAAGGCACACTACTTTTTTTTTCTTCAAATTCACTGGCCTTCATGAATTTTCTTTTCTTGTAAAAACAGTATGTTACAATCTTACTAAAGCAAAGAACTAAATACACCCAAAGTACAATTTTTAGTATTTGTTTTAAAACTTAGCATCATTATCTTTTTATTTTTTTTGGTACAAATTTTTCTTCAGAGCTTATGTATAGAAAGAGACATATGGATTCTGTAGTTCTGTGATAGACACTTAGAAGAGGAGTTATGAAACGTGTTAGTCATCTAGTGCTGCTTTAACAGAACTACAAGTAGATGGCTTTAACAAACGGAAGTTTATTCTCTCACAGTCTGGGAGGCTAGAAGGTCAAATTTAGGGTGCCAGCTTCAGGGGAAGGCTTTCTCTCTCTGCCATCTCTGGAGAAAGGTCCTTGTCATCAATCTTTCCCTGGACTAGGAGCTTCTCAGCACAGGGGCCTCAGGTCCAAAGGACATGTGCTCCTGGCTATACTTTCTTGCTGGTATGAGGTCCCCATGTTATTTTGCTGGCTTTTCTCTTCTAGATGTCAGAAAAGATTGGCTCAAGACACAACCCAATCTTGTAGTTTGAATCCTGCCTCATTAGCATAACTGCCGCTAAGCCTCTCTCATCGACATCATAGATGTAGGATTTACAACTCATAGGAAAATCACAACAGATGACAAAATGGTAGACAATCACACAATACTATGAATCATGGCGCAGCCAATTTGACAGATATTTTCGGGGGGGGACACAATTCAATCCATGACAAGCACATAACCCCCATCCTCAGTGTATTAATTTCCTAGGGCTGTATAACAAAATACTACAAACTGAGTAAGAACTTGTAAGAACATAATTTTATTGTCTCACAGTTCTGGAGGCTAGAAGCCTGAGATCAGGGTATTGCCAGTGTTGATTCCTTCTGAGGGCTCTGGGAGAGAATCTGTTGCATGTCTCTTTCCAAGCTTCAGTTAACAGCTGGCAATCCTTGACCTTCCTTGGCTTGTAGATGCGTCACTTCAATCCCTGTCTCTGTCTTCACATGGCTGTCTTCCTTCTCTGTGTCTCTGTGTCTCTTCTCTTTTATAAGGACACCAGTCGTGTAGGATTAGTTTTTTTTCTACTGCAGTATGACCTCATTTAAACTTAACTCACAACTTCTTCAAAGACCTTATTTCCAAATAAGCTTACCTTCACAGGTACCAGAGGTTAGAGCTTCAACAAATCTTTTTGGGGGACATGATTCAATCCATAACACTCAGCAAACCTGACTTATAGATTTTCAAACTGTGAGTCTTCATAAACAAGGGGGCAGCATGGACTTGCATGAGGATTGGAAACATCATTTCTGCTTATACAGATTTATACATTAAATAGAGAGACAGAGAGTGATCATACATGATTTGACTTTTGTGCCTCCAAATACAGCAATCCCTGTGTGCAGATTAGCTCTGGGTAATACTTGGTATTCCTAGATGATGTTACAGGTTTCCAAGCATTCTGCCTGTCCCCATGACCTTGCTACATATACACATACATACATGTATGTGTCTGTAACTACGTATCTATCTATCTGTCTATCTATCTATCTTGTATAGGTATCAGTAGTGTCTGAGTAAGGGCACAAAGGAGGGCCAGAATCATGGTGAGATGGCTGAAAAGTCTCTTGTAAAATTTTTGTTCAAGGACCTAAATATAGTATCAAGCAAGGGGTAACGCATTGAGAAATACTAAGGATTAACTAAAAGACAGAAAATTCATGATCATTCATGTCCTGCCTCCATGGTAGGGATATTCTCATTAGTAAGAGCCAAAGCCTTTCATCATTTCTGGGCACGGCATCCATTAAAGGCAGACCAGGTGGTACCAGCTGCACATGATGAAAGAAATCACACGGTTTCATTATGGAAAGTAATGACAGAGAATGGGCAGTCCAGACCAGCTGGATCTGTCTCTGCCACTCTCTCAATGGGCATTCATACACACACGCACACACACTCACACGCACACACACATACACCATCAGGAAAAGAAGACTCAGAAGCTTTGAAGTCGTGGAGGGAGAAATTGAACCTGGTACCCGTGGAATCTGGAATCTTCCTGGTCTGTTATGATGTTATGATGAGCTCATAGTAGGTAATAAATCTGATTATTAGATTAAAAAAATAAAGACCTAAGTTATCATGTGACTTTTCAAAGAGAAGCCATGAATAGCCACTAAAATGAGAAACAGAGACATTGCCATGTTTTCTTCTTTATAGGAGTAAAAATAACAAACACATATATGGCACTTACCAGGGTCTGTATTCTTCTAAGTGCTTAACCTAAATTAATTCACTTAGTCTTCACAATAACCCAATGAGATAAGAAAAATTTTATGTTCCTTTACTGATAGGGAAACCGAGGCCAAGAGGGGTTGGATAACTCGTCCAAGGTTTCACCATTAACAATTGGCACTGAAAGTGTTAAGACAGGAGAGTGTGTAGACGCCCATCAAAAAACCGTATACTCAGGCAACCTCTCCCTCACATACTGAAGTGCATCTTACAAAGATTTTATTTAACCTCTCCTCTCCTTCCTGTACCATAGTCAATCTGCTTCAATCCCTTCTAACAATGATATTGAATAATGGAACCATGGAAAGGTGTTCAGAAATTGGGCTGACAGCACAGGCTGCTCAGGTAATGCTAGAAAGTGTCTCAGAGAAAGGTTGCTTCTGATGTTCAGAAAAAGCCCCATAGCAATTGGGGAGGTGGGGTAGGGGAAGAAGGCTGAAGGAAATCAGAAGGTGGAACAGTTCAAGAGAAAACTGGTACCTCTTCAAAGTTAATAAGAAAGTTGCGCATAGCACCCATAACTGGCCACATTATTATTAAGGCAAGGAGCCCGAATTGCACAGTGGTTAAGCACTTGGCTGCTAACTGAAAGGTCAGCAGTTCGAATCCACCAGCCCTTCCAACCCACCAACCGCTCTTTGGGAGAAAGATGTGGCAGTCAGCTTCCCTAAAGATTACAGCCTTGCAAACCGTATAGGGCAGTTTTATTCCATCCTACAGGGCCACATGAGTCAAAATCAACTTGATGGCAATGGGTATTAATAAGGCCTTTGCACATATTACATTTTTCTTCTCTAAATATGAAGGTGGTATAGATGCTAAAAACACAAACTGCGAAAGTGTCATATTCAAATTTCTTTTGCTATGTTCTAGACATACCATGGAAGTTCCAGCTCCTACTTCCCTCAGAGTGAGTTTAACATATAATCTTCTGGAGGAAGTCTAGGAGTCTGGATGTGTTCTTGGCAGGGTATTTTCACAGGCATCCTCTATGGAGTCAGTATCCTAACACCATTACAGGTAAAAACAAATGAAACTCATTTTCTCTGTCAGTTATATCTCAGGTTATGAAGTTTTGATATTTGTACTCACTGTAAACCTTTCAACAGAAGGTTCAAACCACTGGGAGCTCTGTAACCTTCCAAGTTACACACCCCCACTAAATGCAAGAAATGAGATTAGAGTTCAGGTTGGTGTGCGGGTTGTGGGATTATTTTGTATTTCATATAATCATATATAAATAGTCTTTAAATGCAGCAAATTCATAGGCCCATGGCTTGCCTATGGTTGTGTAACTCAGATGCAACCAGTGTCGTTCCAGAAGAAGAACCAAAAGGTACATGTTGGACCTTTATTCAATCTGAATCCTGAGTAAATAATCCAAGAAGCTGGACTATATGAAGAAGAATGGAGCATCAGGATTGGAGGAAAACTCATTAACAACCTGCAATATGCAGATGATACAACTTTGCTTGATGAAAGTAAAGAGGACTTGAAACACTTATTGGTGAAGATCAAAGACTCTAGCCTTCAGTATGGATTACGCCTCAACACAAAGAAAACAAAAATCCTCACAACCGGACCAATAAGCAATGTTATGATAAACAGAGAAAACATTGAAATTGTCAGGAATTTCATTTTACTTGCATTTACAATCAATGTCCAAGGAAGCAGGAGTCAAGAAATCAAGGGACACATTGCTTTGGGCAAATCTGCTGCAAACGATCTCTTTAAAGTGTTAAAAAGCAAAGAAATCAGTTTAAGGACTACAGTGTGTCTGACCCAAGCCATGGTACTTTCAATCACCTCATATGCGTGTGAAAACTGGACATTGAATAAGGAAGACTGAAGTATTGGTGCCTTTGAATTATGATGTTGATGAAGAATATTGAATATACCATGGACTGCCAGAAGAATGAAAAAATCTGTCTTGGAAGAAGTACAGACAGAATGCTTATTAAAAGCAAGGATGGCGAGAATTTGTCTCACATATTCTGGACATGTTATCAGGAGGGACCAGTCCCTTGAGAAGGACATTATGCTTCTAAAATAAGTGATCAGCGAAAAAGAGGAAGACCGTCAACAACATGGATGGGCACAGTGGCTGCAACAATTGGCTCAAGCATAACAACAATTGTGAGGATGGGGCAGGACCACGCAGTGTTTCATTCTGTTGTACGTAGCGTTGCTATGAGTCAGAACCAACTTGATGGCACCTAACAACAACAACATGTAGGACAGTATCAGAGCTTTCCAATAATTAGAACTGCTCAAAAATGAAATGGAGTGTCACCAAGTACAGAGCACTGATCACCGAAAGTATCCTGACTACATGTCAGGAGTGGTGTAAAAGGAGCCTCGATGGACTAGCAAACCCCTAATACTACTCCTGCCCCAAATCTAAGACTTCTGTGATTGTTTTCACAGAGAATTTTTTTTTATAAGTGTCTAAGCACTTGCAGATTTAAAGAAATCATTTCAAGTGGCAAAAAATTACAAGACATAGATCTCGGTTAATTTTAAGAAGCAGATGAGCTTAATTTTCTAAGAAGCCCAGAGAGGTCTCAGTGACCTCTCTGTAGTGCTAGAAGTCAGAATTGGGGCTAAGCAGGTAAGCAGGAGCTGTGGCCCCTGGAGAGCCTGGGTGTGGAGTGGAAAAGAGAGAAAGGAGAAAAAGTGCAATACTAATAGTGATGTGTTACTGTCGTGGTTGTTAGCTGCACCCAGTCATCCCCTGACTTGTGGCAAGCCCATGCACGATGGAACAAAAAACTGCCAGGCTCTGCACCATCCTCATGATTGGTTGAAGACTACACTGTTGTGATCCATAGGGTTTTTACTGGCTGATTTTTAGAAGTAGATTGCTAGGCCTTTCTTCCTGGTCCGTCTTGGTCTGAAAGCTCCTCTGAAACTTGTTCAGCATTATAACAACACACAAGCCTCCACTGATAGATGAGTGGTAGCTGCTCGTGAGGTCCATTTGCTGGAAATTAAACCCAGGTTTCCTTCATGGGAGGTGGGAATTCTACCACTAAACGACCAATGTTCCCATATATTAGTAATAAGGATAGTAATTTAATCATAACGACAATCATATAAGCTAATCATGGTTGTTTTCATTTTTCATATGGAGGAACTGAGTCTCAGAGTCATGTGCTGACTTTTCCAAGGTCACACAGTAAGGGGCTAGGCAATGATCTGATTCCAGACTCCAGGTTTTCCCATGATCAGGCTGCCTCTTCCGTGCAGTGGTTAACTCATTCCTAACATGGATGGCTCTGTGTTAAAGACAGGTCTTAGAATGGACACTCACTTGTGAATTCTGGTGTAGGCCACGCAAATTTAAAATATTCTCTTGGGCAACCATAAGCAAGTTGCTCAGCCTCCACTGAGTCTCTCTTAATACAAAGTGGAAATAATATCAATCAAAGTCAGGGGTCTATTTGTGTCTTGAAATCAAATTCCTATTTTGAAGGACTAGGAGAAAAAAGAAAATGATTGAGGCCATATTAAAAAGAAAGTGCAGATAACAAGCTTTGATTTTGCTTTTTGATGTGAATTTTGATATATGCCATTTCTCTATTCCAGGAAGCATTCCACAGCAAAGAGAGCTAAGGATCTAATGTTTTCCTTTACCTCCTAAAGACAGAGTGGGAAAAAGTAAGAGCTCTCACTCTAGGGCAGTGACCGTCAGCTAGGGACTCTGTCCCCAGGGAGCATTTGGCACTATTGGATACTTTTTTTTTAAATATATATTTTATTGTATTTTTGGTGAAAAATATACACAGCAAAACATGCTCCCCTTCAACAATTTCTATACATTATATTTAGTGACATTGGTTACATCCTTCACGTTGTGTCAACATTCTCATTATTTCTTTCTAGTTGTTTCACTCTCATTAACTTAGTCTCACTGCCCACCCCCCGCCCCCAACTTCTCATATATGCTTTAGAGTAACTGTCGTCCATTTGGTCTCAAATAATTTTTTTTTTTTTTTTTAAGAGCTCAGTACTCAGAGGTGACATTCTTTACTTTTTTTTTTTAAGAGCTCAGTACTCAGAGGTGACATACTTTACTAAACTGCTATTTAGTTTAAAGGTGACATCAGGGATCGTTTTGCTACAAGGTTTAAAGAGTATCTCAAGACAATAATCTTGGGAGATTCCTCCAGCCTCAATGGTCCAGTAAGTCTGAATTCTTTGAGAATTTGAAGTTCTGTTCCACATTTTTCTCCTCTTCCATCAGGACCCATCAATTGTGTCCCTGGCCAGAATGTTTAGTAGTGATAGCCAGGCACCATCTAGTTTTTCTGCTCTCGAGGCAGAGGAGACAGTGGTTTACTGAGACAATTAGTCCTGTAGTCCAGTTCATTGTGTGATTCTTGGTTGTCTTCTTTCACTTTTGCTGTCTGGAGACATTTTTGATTGTCACACTGAGGGTGCTGCTGGCATCTAGTGGGTAAAAGCCAGGGATGCTGTTAAATATCATACAATGCACAGAACAGTACTTCACAACAAAGAATTGTCTAGCCGCAAATGTCAATAGTGCTGAGGTTGAGAAACCCTGGTCTAAGATCAGTTAAATGAGGAGGAGTTTACATACCTGGGCACTTCAATGACAAAATTTAGGCCTCAAAACCTAGGGAATCGCAGCATGAGGGAATTTTGGCAGGTGGAGAGGGGAGACCTTCCCCGCATACTCCATTAAATTTTCAGAGTTCATGGTATGGGCTGCGTGGAAATGGGAAGAACGTTTATTAGGTAGTTATTTCCACCATCTTTTTTCTCATTATGCAAAGGGAAACTGGTTTTTGGAAATTTTTAGTTGTCTGTCATTTTACATCATTATCCGTGGTTTGCTTTTAATGCCAGAGTTTTCCTTTTTATTTTTCTTTTAGAAGAAGAAAATACATGGAATAGGATTTGGGAAAACTTTTTAAAAATGTCTAATTGGGAGGCAGAGCCAGCATACTACGATAGACAGAAGCCCCATACCACCTCTCTGAAGCAAAGACCCAAAAACCTAACTAAAACAGATAAAAACACCAATCCTGGAACTCTAAGCGCCAACTGAAGAAATAAAGAACTTGATCAAGCACTGAATGGAAAAAGAGACTGACAGAGAACAGAAAATGAGGAGAGCTACAGAATGGAGGTCCCCTACCACCTAATGTGGTAGGATTCACTATCTTGAGCTATAGCCACCAAAGAATGCAGACGGGAAGAACGGGAAGGCAACTTCACAGAGCTCCCAATAGGGATACACACTTTCCCACCCACTACCCTTCTTCCCTGTACGAGTCCTCTGCCGCTTGCCAATGAGCCACGGCTGCTCAACTGAAGAGATATCACCTCACTGCTGTCCAAATTCACCATCTTGGACCTCAGCCACCAAGGACTGTGGATAGGGAGTATGGGAAGGAAACTCCACAAAGCTTCCAGCAGGAGACACAGCACCTGGTAACCAGGGATACACACTTTCCTACCCCCCATCCTTCTTCCCTCTATGCTGCCTCCACAGGTTTCCAACAGGACATGGTTGCTTAGCTGGACAGATACTAGCTCACTGCCAGTGGGGTCTACCCTGGCCCCACCAACTGGCCCCTTCAGAGCCAACTTTTTGTTTATTTGTTTTTGGTTTGTACTTTTCTTCATTTGTTCTTTGATATTGTTATTTTGTTTTTTTGTTGTTGTTGCTTATCTCTCTCTCCCTTCCTTCCTTTCCTTCCTCCTCCCAGTTAGCCCTGTGTGCCATCCCCTGCCCTTCTTGATGGGCTGTGATGTTTTTGGTTTGTTTGCTTTGTCCTTTTTTTTCTTTTTCTTCTTTTCTCTCTCTTTTTTTTTCTCTCTCTCTCTCTTTTACTACCTCTCTTTCCCCCCACCTACCCAGCCCAGTGCACCACCCCCACTCCTTCTGGAAGGGCCGTGCTGCACAGCTTGTTTGGAGAGTCTCTGTGTGTGACCTCCCCAGGTCTGCACTGCCGTCATTGACCAGCTTCCTCAGTGCCATTTTATTTATTGTTTGCTTGCTTTTGTTATTATTTCTTCTCTCTCTTTCTCCCTTCCTTTCCTTTCTGCCATCCATCCAGCCCCCAAAACTGCCCCCGAATTCTGGCACAGGGCCTCACTTGGTCTGCACTGCCCCCATGGGCTGGCTTTCTCAGTGCCATATTTTTTATTTTCCCTTATCTTTCCCCTTTCCCTTTTCCTTCTCCCTCCCACTTAGGTCCTCCACTGCTTCCACCCCTTCCTGACAGGCCATTTCATGCCACCCAGTGAGAGAGACATCAGCTCACTGCCAACCCAATTCTACCTCACCTCCAAAGGCCGGTTCCCCCACCATTATATATTTTTGCTGCTGTTGTTGTTAACTTTTTTTTTTATTAGTTTTCTTTCTTTTTTAAAATTTGTTTGTTCAATTGTTAGTTTCTTCCTTCTTCTTCCCCTCTTCCCTTTCCTTCCCTTTCTCCTGCCCACCTAGCCCCATGCCTACTCAGGCCACTTCTCAATAAGCTGAACCACACTGCTCAGCTGAAAAGCCACCAGCACACGGCCTTGCCTGGCCTGGTCCACCCCCACCTGCCAAATCCTATTGCACTGCCATTTTACTTACTTTTTTCCTTTATTTTCCTTCAGTTTTTGCTTTTCTTTTTCATTTTTTTGCTTTCGTTTCTCTCCTTTCTCTTCTTTCTCCCACCCAGTTAGCCCTGCACATCACAAACTCTCCTTTCCCTCCTGCTTATCTACACTATGTACCGAGTGCCACATCCCTGAGTGGTACTGATACATTCCCCTGGTCCCTGCCTTTCCTTGCCCCCCAGTCCCACCTCGTAGCCCCCGTTCATGCCACAAACTACCCATCCCCCTCCATCCCCACTGGACCCACCATGCTACGTCATAGCTTAGTGACTGGCCCTTCCACCTGGACAAGTTGGTGAGAAGTCTGGTGCCCACAGGCAAGCAAGAAAAAAAAAAAATACCCAGCCCACTGCCCAGACTTAGTCAAATAAAACCAAAAAGCAGGACAAAACAATCAAATTTACAATCAATAAATGGAGAAAATAATTCCTGAATGTTCAGAAGACAGCAGACAATATCAAAACATATTTTTTTTAAAAAAAGGAGAAGATGGTCCAGGAAACAATCAAAATAAAACACTAGATGACCTTCTGCTAGAAGAAAAGACACTGGAACTGCCTGATAGGGAATTAAAAACTCTAATATTCCAGGTTCTCCAACAGATGAAGGAAAATGCAAACAAAAATAAGGGAAAAATAAGCAAAATCATGGAAAATACAGATAAACCAATGGAAGAATTCAGAAAACTAGCACAAGAACAAAATGTCAAAATAAATAAATGGAAATCATACAAAAACAGCAATTAGAAATCCAAAAGATAAACAACAAGATTTCAGAAACACACAGTGCAATAGGTTTCAGGAGTAAATCTGGAACAGTGGAAGACAGGATCAGCAAAACTGAAGACAAATCCTTGGATACCACTGTTTGAGGAAAAATCAGAGAAAAGAATGAAGAGAAATGAAGAAAACCTGAAACAATGTGGGACACAATCCGAAGCAAAAATTTGTGTGTGATCAGAATTCCAGAACAGAGGGAGAAAATGGAAAACACAGAGAGGCTCACTGAAGATTTGCTGACAGAAAACTTCCCTAATATCATGAAAGACAAAGGCCAACCACCCAAGTAGCACAAAGAACCCCATATAGGATAGCCCCCAAAACAAAAACACCAAGACATATCATAATCACACTTCCTAATACCAAAGACAAAGAATCCTGAGAGCAGCTCAAGAAAAACGAAAAGTCACATACAAAGGGGAAACAATAAGACTAAGCTCTGATTACCTGGAAGAAAACATGCAGGCAAGAAGGTGATTGGGGTGACATACATAAAATCTTGAAAGAAAAAAAACTTCCAACCAAGAATAATATATCCTTCAAAACTTGCTCAAATATGATGGCAAAATTAGAACATTTCCAGATAAACGGAAGTTAAGGGAATATGTAAAAACCAAACCAAACTTAGAAGACTTATTAAAGCAAGTTCTTTGGTTAGAGAACCAACAACATCAGATAACCACCTGAATCTAGGATGCAAGACCACATCAGCAGGACACCAACCTAGAAAATGAACTCTCAAGGATGAAACAAAACTAAAAGATTTGCAATAGGGAACCAGAGAAGTCAATCTGTAAATGACAACAACGTCAGAACAATAAAAGAGGGAATAAACAGTGTAGGTATAGAACTTTCAGTTAGAGAGGAACTGAAGGCATTATTAAGTAATAAAAGATTGGTTTAAACTTAGGAAGATGGGGTAAATTTCAAGGTAACACAAAGAAAATTAACAAGTATATTCATCAAAATGAAAAAGTAAAACAGAAAGTCTCAGTAAACACAAAATTTACAAAAGTGAAAGAAACTAAAAAAAGAATCCACAAACAAAAGGAATTTAGCACAGAAGAGTAAGAGGAACAAAGAAAATGTCAGCACCACAAAAAAGCACTATAAAATGACAGCAATAAACTCACACTTATCAATAATCACACTGAATGTAAATGGCTTAAATGCACCCATAAAGAAACAGAGAGTGACAGAATAGATTTAAAAAAAAAAAAAAGGGCTAATCAATATGCTGTCTACAAGAGCCACACCTTAGAAACAAAGACATAAATTTATTAAAAATCAAAGGATGGAAAAAATATATCAAGCAAACAGCTAACAGAAAACAGCAGGAGTGGCAATACTAATCTCAGATAAAGTAGAGTTTAAAACCGAATCCACCATAAAAGACAAAGAAGGGCATTGTACAGTGATTAAAGGGACAATCCACAATGAAAACATAACCATAATAAATAACTACTCACCCAATGACAGGGCTCCAAAATACATAAAACAAACTCTAACAGCACTGAAAAGAGAAATTGAAAGTTCCACAATAATAGTAGCAGACTTCAACACACCACTTTCAGTGAAGGACAGAACACCTAGAAAGAAACTCAACAAAGATACAGAAGATCTGAAGGCCACAATCAAATGTGACTTCATAGACATATATAGAACACTCCACTGAACAGCAGCAAAGTACACATTCTTTTCCAATGCATGCAGAATGTTCTCCAGAATAGGCCACAAAGCAGCCCTCAACAAAATATAAAACACTGAGGTAATACAAGGCATCTTCTCTGATCACAACACCATAAAACTAGGAATTAAAAACAGGAAAAGTAAAGGAAAAAAAAAATCAAATACATGGAAGCTGAATAACACACTGCTTAAAAACCACTGGGTGGTAGAGGAAATCAAAGATGGAATTGAAAAATTCCTAGAATAAAATAAGAATGAAAACACATCATACCAGAACCTTTGGGACACAGCAAAGGCAGTCCTCAGAGGTCAATTTCTAGCAATAGATGCACACATCATAAGAGAGGAACAAAATCAATATATTAGCTACATAACTTGAACAAATAGAGAACAGCAAAAGAATCCCACAACCACCAAAAGAAAGGAAATAATAAAGGTCAGAGCAGAAATAAATGAAATACAGAATAGAAAAAACAATAGAAAGAATCAACAAAACCACAAGGAGGTTCTTTGAAAGGAACAACAAAATCAACAAACCATTGGCCAAAATGACAAAAGAAAAACAGAAGAGGATGCAAATAACCCAAATAAGAAATGAAATGGGGGACATTACGACAGGCCCAACTGAAATAAAAAGGAAAATAGCAGAGTACTGTGAAACAACAAATTTGAAAACCTAGAGAAAATGGACAAATTTCTAGAAACACACTACCTGCCCAAACTAACGCAAACTGAAGGTGAAAATATGAACAGACCCATAACAAGAGAAGAGATTGAAAAAGATTAAAAAAAAAAAAAAAAAAAAACTACCATCAGAAAAAAATTTCTGGTCCAGATGGCTTCATTGGAGAATTTTACCAAACAATCAGAGAAGAGCTTACATCACTAATACCCAAACTACTGCAGAACATAGAAAAGGAAGGAATACTTCTGAATTCATTCTATGAAGCCAGCATAACCCTGATACCAAAATCAGACAAAGACACCACAAAAAAAGAAAATTACAGACCAATAACTCTCATGAATATAGATGCAAAAATTCTAGCCAATAGAACTCAGCATCATATAAAAAAAAATACACTACAACCAAGTGGGATTCATACCAGGAATGCAAGGATGGTTAAACATTAGAAAATCAATCAACATAATCTACCACATAAATAAAAGAATCCATGAGCATCTCAATTGATGCAGAAAAGGCATTTAACAAAGACTAACACCCATTCCTGACAAAAACTCTCAATAAAATAGGTATAGAAGGGAAATTCCTCCATATAATAAAGGGTATCTATACAAATTTTATACAAAACCAAGTAAACCCTGGTAGTGTAGTGTTTAAGTGCTATATCTAACCAAAGGGTTGGCAGTTTGAATCCACTAGGCACTCCTGGGAAACCCTATGGGGCAGTTCTACTCTGTCCTATAGGACCACTATGAGTCGGAATCGACTCGACAGCAACT
The DNA here is from genome assembly GCF_030014295.1 of Loxodonta africana. Classification (NCBI taxonomy): domain Eukaryota; kingdom Metazoa; phylum Chordata; class Mammalia; order Proboscidea; family Elephantidae; genus Loxodonta; species Loxodonta africana. The sequence continues at coordinate 166,664,644 of NC_087345.1, read as the reverse complement.
GGTTTGGTTCTTGTTTTTTGTTTATACAAAACCAACAGCCAACATCATTTTTAATGGAGAGACTGAAAATATTCCCCTTGAGAACAGGAACAAGACAAGGATATCTTTTATCGTCACTACTCCTATTAAACATTGTGCTTGAAGTCTTAGCTAGAGCGATAAGGCAAGAAAAAGAAATAAAGGGCATCCAAATTGTTAAGGAAGAAGTAAAACTGTTCTTATTTGCAGATGATAGGATACTATACATAGAAAATCCGAAGACTAACAGAAAGATTTATCAGAGTAGTAAGATACAAGATAAACATACAAAAATCAGTTGGATTCCTATACTCAAATAAAGAGAACTATGAAAAGGAAATCAGGAAAAAAATACTATTTACAATAGCTCCTAAAAGAATACAATACTTAGCAATAAATCTAGCCAGGGATGTAAAAGACCTGTACAAGGAAAACTACAAAACACTACTGCAAGAAACCTAAAGAGATGTATGTAAATGGAAAAGCATACCATGTTCATGGATAGATAGATTTAACATTGCGAAAATGTCAATCGTACCCAAAGCAATCTACAAATACAATGAAACCCTGACCCAAACACCAATAGCATTCTTTAGAGAGATTGAGAAAACTAATATTAACTTTATATGGAGAGGGAATAGGCCCCAAATAAGTAAAGCACTATTGAAGAAGAAGAAGAAAGTACAAGGACTTGCACTACCTAACCTCAGAACTTACTTTACAGCTATGGTAGTTAAAACAGCATGGTACTGGTACAACAGACACACTGACCAATGAAACGGAATTAAGAACCCAGATGTAAATCCATCCACCTATGGTCACCTGATCTTTGACAAAGGCCCAAAGTCCATCAAATGGGGAAAAGACAGTCTTCTTAACAAATGATGCTGGCAAAACAGAACGTCCATCTGCCAAAAAAAATGAAATAGGAACCATACCTCACATCATACACAAAGCTAATTCAAAATGGATCAAAGACCTAAATATAAAATGAAAAACTATCAAGATCATAGAAGAAAAAATAGAGTCAAAGCTAGAGGCCCTAATACAAGGGATTAACAGTATACAAACCATAACTAACAATATGCAAATATCAGAAGATAAGCTGGATAACTGGGATATTCTAAAACTTAAACACTTATGCTAATCAAAAAGATTTCAGCAAAAGAGCAAAATGAGGACCTACAGACTGTTGGCTATTACAAATCTGACAAAGGTCTAATCTCTAAAAACTACAGGAAAATCCAACACCTCTCAACAAAAAAACAAGCAATCCAATTAAAAAATGAGCAAAGGAAATGAACAGATACTTCACCAAAGAAGACATTCAAGTGACTAACAGATACATGAGGAAATGCTCGTTATCACTAGCCATTGGAGAAATGCAAATCAAAACCACAATGAGATACCATCTTACCCTGACATTTACTGACATGAATCAAAAAACAGAAAATAACAAATGTAGGAGAGGCTGCAGGGAAATTGGAACTCTTATGCACTGCTTGTGGGAATGCAAAGTGATACAACCATTTTGGAAAATGATATGGCATTTCCTTAGAAAGCTAGAAATAGAAATACCATACCATCCAGCAATCCCACTCCTAAGAATATGTCCTAGAGAAATAAGAGCCATCACACAGACATATGCACACCCATGTTCATTGTTGCATTGTTCACAATAGCAAAAAGATGGAAACAATCTAGATGCCCATCAACAGATGATTGAATAAACAACTATGATATATATACATAATGGAATACTACACAAAAATAAAGAACAATGATGAATCTGGGAAGCATCTCACAACATGGATGAATCTGGAGGGAATTACACTGAGTGAAGTCAGTCAGTCACCAAAGGACAAACATTATATGAGGACACTACTATAAAAACTCATGAAAAGGTTTACGCACAAAAAAAAAAAAAAAAAAAACCTTTGATGATTACTAGGAAGGGGAGGGGTGGGGAGGGGAAAACACTAAATAAACAATAAAAAAAACAATAGATAGCGGTAACTTTGGTAAAGGGTAAAACAGCACACAATACTGGGGAAGCCAGCACAACTCATACAAAAGGTCATGGAAGCCCCATAGACACATCCAAACTCCCTGAGAGACCAAATTACTGGGCCATGGGCTATGGGAACCATGGTTTCAGGGAATATCTAGCTCAGTTGGCATAACATAGTTCATAAAGAAAATATTCTGCATTCTACTTTAGTAAGTAGCATCTGGGGTCTTAAAAGCTTGTGAGCAGCCATCCAAGATACTCCAGTGGTTTCATCCAGTCTGGAGCAAGGGAAAATGTAGAAAACCAAAGACACAATGGAAAGATTAGTCCAAAGGACTAAATGGCCACAGATACCACAGCCTCTACCAGAATGAGTCTGCATGGTGCCTGGCTACCACCACCGATTGGTGCCTGGCTACCACCAACAACTGCTCTGACATGGATTACAATAGAGAGTAGAACAAAAGTCTACCTCCCAAAAAAAAAAAAAATACACAGACTTACTGGTCTGAGAGAAACTGAAAAAACCCTGAAAGTATGGCCCCCGAACATCCTTATAGCTCAGTAATGAAGCCACTCCTGAGGTTCACCCTTCAGCCAAAATTTAGACAGGCCCATAAAACAGGAGGAAACAAAATGGGGACACCATCCCAGGGGCAAGAACGAGAAGGCAGGAGGGGACAGGAAAGCTGGTAACTGGGAATCCAAGGTCAAGAAGAGAAGAGTGTTGACATGTAGTGAGGTTGGCAACCAATGTCACAAGACAATATGTGTATTAATTGTTTAATAGGAAAGTAGTTTGCTCTATAAAGCTTCATCTAAAGTGCAATTTTTAAAAATTTCCCTTTTTAAAACTGGAAATAGAATGGAAGGAATATATTTCTGATTTTTCAGTGGGTTGAAAAATCAAACAATAAAGCACCTCCTACAAAAAAAAAAAATACAATTTTAAAAATGTCTAATTGTCTCTAAGAATAAGAAAAATCATTGGAAACCTATGTTTCAGGTTTTCCAAATCAAGACAAAGACAACTTCAATAACAACTTCAATAGTTACCACTTTTTAAAAACTCTGTGTCTTAGTCTTCTAGTGCTGCTACAACAGAAATACCACAAGTGGATGGCTTTAACAAAGAGAAATTTATTTCCTCACAGTCTAGTAGGTTACAAGTCCAAATTCAGGGCATCCGCTCCAGGGAAAGACTTTCTGTCTCTGTCGGCTTTGGAGGAATGTCCTTGTCCTCAATCCTCCCTGGTTGAGGAGCTTCTCAGGCGCAGGGACCCCATGTCCAAAAGACGCGCTATTCTCCTGGTGCTGCTCTCTTGGTGGTATGAGGTTCCCAGCTCTCTGCTTGCTTCCCTTTCCTTTTATCTCTTGAGAGTTAAAAGGTGGTGCAGGCCACACCCCAGGGAAACTCCCTTTACATTGGATCACTGATCTTACCTGGGTAAGGGTGGTGTTACAATCCCACCCTAATCCTTTTGACATAAAATTACAATCACAAAATGGAGGACAACCACACAATATTGGGAATCATGGCCTAACCAAGTTGATATGCACATTTTGGGGGGGACATAATTCAATCTGTGATACTCTGCTACTTAAAAAAAAACTTCAATCTAGTAGATTAGGTAACTGGATTGACCCAGACAGTATTTCTAAATCAAGAATTCAGTATCACAAACTACTTTTAAGATTTAGGGGAAAAAGACACATTGAAATAGACTGCAGGAAGGTCACAGGTAACACTACAAAAAATCACAATATAAAAGGTAACATGACTATTAAAGAGAAAAGGTAAAGAGTACAATGTCCAGGTATGTCTTTTACACTTTATAAGGCAGTCCATTTACATCACTTAAGCTTTGGCAAAATTCCCAGAGCCACAAAGAAGTCTGAGTCACCCGTCTCTGATTCCTTTTTTCTCTGTAAAAGGTGACCTCGATGTATATTCTGTGACTCATTGTGCTGAACATGCTGAGAAATCTGAGAAGAAAAAGCCAAATGACATCAGTCCTAGAGTTAAAAAGAAATTATAATTTCTTGGTTAATCATTTGCCCTTACCATACAAACTAGATTTTGTTTGTTTGTTTGGTCTCCTATCCCTTTGAAAAGGAGCTCTGGTGGCGCAGTGGTTAAATGCTCAGCTGCCAACCAAAAGATTGATGGTTTGAACCCAGTAGCCTCGCCGTGGGAGAAAGAAGTGGCAGTCTGCTTCCATAAAGATCACAGCCTTGGAAACCCCATGGGGCAGTTCTAATCTGTCCTGTAGGTTTGCCATGGCCTGAATCGGCACCATGTCAATGGATTTTGATTTTGGATCCCTTTGGATCTCCTTAGTTTAAAGTGTGTTCAGAATTTCTCACTTGTATGCCTTTTAGGGAAATCCTGGTGGGGTGGTTTGCTATTGCTGGGTTTGGTATGAATCAAAGATAATTTGAAAGTTATTTCTCAATCCAAGAGACAAAGTCAGATAATGGTGATATTGACCTGAGCTTCAGGTTCAAAAGGATCATGATAACTTTGTTAAGCTAAGAAACAGTAGACAATTCAAAGTAACATGAGTCCTAAAGTGAGGAAACCACTGACCATGGTAACTGAATAGCATCTAAATTGGCCTATGGAAACAGAAACCTGCTTCTACCCAAATACCAATTACAATGCCCACTTCTGCATTGAAGGAGTGGGGCAACCTTTCACTATAAGACTTTTCCCAATCCCTCTTTATGGAGTCACTTAGGAAAAAATGTTAAGTGATTTTCTTTATTTGATTCATTTACACTTGTTCTTTAGGAATAAATGATAAATATTGAGATTAAGAATGTACTCATGTTTGATATAGATCTTAAGTATATTAATTAATTTTGAAATTAATTTTGTTTGTTGTTTCGTTGTTACGTGCTGTCAAGTCAGTTCTAGCTCATAGCAACCCTATGTACAACAGAACAAAACACTACCCAGGCCTGCACCATCCTCACAGTCGTTGTTAGGCTTGAGCACATTGTTGCTGCCACTGTGTCATTCGATCTAGTTGAGGATCTTCCTCTCTTTCACTGACCTTCTACTTTACCAAGCATGATGTCCTTCTCCAGGGACTGATCCCTCCTGATAACATGCCCAAAATATGTGAGACGTTGTCTCGCCATCCTTGCTTCTAAGGAACATTGTAGTTTTACTCCTTCCAAGACAGGCTTGTGTGTCTTTTGGCAGTCCATGGTATATTCAATATTCTTTGCAAATACCAAAATTTGAAGGCATAAATCCTTCTTAGGTCTTCTTACTTATTCATCGTCCAGCTTTCACATGCATATGAGGCTACTTTGTATTATTGCCATTTAATCCCAAACGTGAACAGCATTAAATCAAGTTAGTTTTTCTTTTTAATGTAAAATTCAAAAAAATAATTTAAAAATAGACCTCTTAATCAGACTCCATCACTATTTGGCTAATTAGACAGGGACTTTTGCATATATATAGGAAGCCCTTGGTTAAGAGCTATGTCTGCTAACCAAAAGGTTAGCAGCTTGAATCCACCGGGTGCACCTTGGAAACTATGTGAGGCAGTTCTACTCTGTCCTATAGGGTTGCTATGAGTCAGAATTAACTCGACGACAATTGGTTTAGTTTTTTTGGTTTATAGGGAGCCCTGGTGGTGAAGTGGTTAAGAGCTCAGGCTGTTAACCAAAAGGTTGGCAGTTTGAATCCACCAGCTGCTCCTTGGAAACCCTTTGGGGCAGTTCTACTCCCTCCTATAGGGTTGTTGTGAGTCAGAATTGATTCAACAGCAATGAGATTGGTTTTGGCATATATAAACATACTTTTACATAAGGAGCCCTGGTGGCACAATGGTTAAGCACTCAGCAGCTAACCAAAAGGTTGGCAGTTCAAACCTACTCAGTGGCTCTACAGGGGAAAGACCTGGCAATCTGTTCCCATAAAGTTTAAAGCCTAGAAAACCCTATGGGACAGTTCTACTCTGTCACATGGAATTGCTACGAGTTAAAATCTACTTGAAGACAAACAACAACAACAAACTTTTACATACACACACACACACACACATATATATATATATATATACACTTTTACATATATACATACTTCTACTACGGCTGCTAACCAAAAGGTCAGCAGTTCGCATCCGCCAGGCGCTCCTTGGAAACTCTACAGGGTAGTTCTACTCTGTCCTATAGGGTCGCTATGAGTCGGAATCGACTCGATGGTACTGGGTGTTTGGGTTACTTATATATACATGGGTGGCACAAACGATTAAGCACTCCACTACCAGCCGAAAGGTTGACAGTTCAAATCCACCCAGAGGAGCCTCAAAAGACAGTCCTGATGATCTGCTTCCAATAGGTCACAGCCTTGAGAACCGCATGGAACAGTTCTAGTCTACACACATGAGGTCGCCATGAGTTGGAATTGACTCAACAGTAACCACTTTTGTTTTACATATATATATATATACATATATTCACAGAACAAGTTGATATCACAACAAATATGATTTCATGAGAAAAAGTTAGCTCATTTATCTGAAGTGACTTTTTAAAGAATTATAGAAGGCTTAATTGTTTAAAACTATCCAACTAATCTGTTTATTAATACAGAACTTTTAACTAACCAAGAATTCTATTTAAAATTATTTGATTTTGATAATAAATAAAAGGTATTGAGTACTCATTAGGTACTTGGCACTCTGATTACATTGTCTTATTTAAGCCTTACAATAACCTTAAGGAGTAGGAACTGATGTTATCTTCATTCAACAGATGAGGAAAATCAGTTAAAAAATTACCCGCAGTCTGGTGGTAGGTTGTGGAGTCCAATTTTAACCCCGGAATTTCCTGACTTGGAGTCAAGATTCTGAAATAGGGCACCATAAACTTCTCATTAGTCTAGGTATTACTTTATAAACTTCAACAATAAAACCAGATTGTTTAAAGTAGCCTAGTATAGTTAAGAATTAATCACAAATTCAAACTGACTTTTCTTACTAGTTCTAATTACTAAGCTTTTAACACCTGTTAGCCAACACACTTATCCCTCAAGCTTCAAAATGTTTCACAATAAAATTTTATTCACTTTCAGTTAAAAATCCCATAATATTTACTATAATTTTCCATTGAAGAAGGACATTAATGTTGTAAGCTGAGTTTAGCAATATATATCAGGGCCTTAAAATATTTACACTTTCTAACTTAGAGACTTCATTTCTGGTGAATCTATCCACCAAAAAAAGTTAAACTGCATGTGAATGTTTTATTACAAGTATATTTGTTTATATAAACTTATATAATCAAAATTTGGAAGTAATATAAATATATTCGGGAAAGGTAATATAAATGATGGTACTGCTATTTCAAATGATGTTTATAAAGAGTTTATTATACCGTGGAAAAATACCTCTTTATACTTTTATTTTACTTAGAGTGTGAGCAGAGAAGCAAGGTATAGAACTATATATAGAGAGAGAATTTAATCACAGCTGTGGAAAATAGCTGTGATTTTACATGGTGGGGCAGTGGTTAAGCTCTAGTTTGCTAACCAAAAGGCCAGCATTTTGAGCCCCCCAGCTGCTCCACGGAAGAAAGACCTGGCAATATGCTCCTATGGAGGTTTCAGGCTAGAAACCTTATGGGGGAGTTCTACTTTGTCACATAGGGTCTCTAGGAGAGGAAATAGACTTCATGGCACCTAACAATGACAATAACATGTAAAATTACAGAATCATAAAAGTGGAAGCAGACACCAAAAAAATATTTAGAATGCCTTTATATTTTACTTTTATTTTTTCCTTATTTTCCAGTTTTAAATAATTTGCACATAGCATGGGATCACCAAGAGTCAAAATCAACTTGATGACAACAATTTTAAAATGGAAAAATACACTTATATTTTCTTTTTAAAAAGTTACAAACAGAATTGCAAAAACTTAGCAAATTTGATGCTCTGTAAGTCAAGTTCCACTTCTCATGAGTTCTACAAGTACAGTCAAGGGAGTGAGAGTAGCTAAGACATGCCAGTTAGAAAACACCAAGAGTTCAGTCCCTTAAAGTACAAACCATAGGACCACTAATGTGGATGCTGCAACAGATTCCCATTGTCCTGGATGTCATGGCTCCTTGGAAAGAACCATGAGCCCAGTATGACATAGCCTTGAACTATCTGCCTTATCACATTACATTTGTGCATCCTTTTTCACCCGAACATTCTATAGTCTAGCAGCATTTAAAAACTACTGTCTTTGGAAGCCACTACACTATCACTGACAGAGACAAGAGGGAATTACCATGAGAGAGCTGTCGTCTCTCTTGCTACCCAGAAAGCTGATCTTGTTCACAAGATCAAGAGTTAAGAATGGATGTGGATGATCATTAGCCATTAGAGAAATGCAAATTAAAACTACAATGAGATTCCATCTCACTCCAACAAGGCTGGCATTAATCCAAAAAACACAAAATAATAAATGTTGGAGAGGTTGTGGAGAGGCTTGAACACTTACACACTGCTGGTGGGAGTGTAAAATGGTACAACCACTTTGGACATCAATGTACACTTCCTTAAAAAGCTAGAAATAGGGAGCCGAGATGGCAGAATAGAAAGATGCTTCCGTCGAGCCCTCTTTACAACAAAGACCTGAAAAAACAAGTGAAACAAGTATATTTGTGACAAGCTGGGAGCCCTGAGCATCAAAGGCAAGCTTAGACAACGAACTGAGGGGCAGGGGAAAGAAGAGACTGTTCAGAAGCAGAGAGGAGTTGCCGGACCTGAATCGTGGGGAGCCCTCAGGCACCATTCCTGGAGTGGTGGCGGCAGTGGCAGCTGCGGGCTGGTACTAACGTTTGGCCACAGTTTCCTCAGGGAGAAGCAGCCAGCCACACAGCCCACTCACACCTCTGGAACCTGAGGAGAATGGTGCTCTCGGCAAAAGCTAAGTACTTGCGTATATTTTACCATGCCCCTCCCACCCCCAAGCCAGCTTCAGCGGCTGAATCCCTAGGCCTGAGATAGACCCTAGTGAGCACCTGGAGCCGTCCTCCTGGCCTTGGGGAAGGGAAACATTTGCAACTGGGGGGAAAGATCATTTGCTAGCTCCATTAACTGGGGGAGCTCAGGACAGAAGCGGCTCCTGTCCAGGCATAAACTGTCCATGGACCTTGGGCACCTTTCCTTTCTGCATGGACCCGTGTGGGCCTATTTCGGGAGAATAGGCCCTTGCTGGCAAACTCCAACCATTTCAGCTGTGCGATGGAGGGGTGGGTATTTGATGTTTGACATTGTTTTGCCTATTAAACAAGGTCCTCACCTACCCACAACAGGGACCTAAGGACTGGTGGCTCCACTTGGGTTGCCCAGCCACCTGTGACAGGGGCCCAGGGATAACTGGTACCTCCTAGTCCTTACAACAAAAACTTTGGGTGACCATGGTCCCTCTGCAGAGCCCACCCACCAGCACACTCTAGGGAACAGAGATGCATTTTCCTCAGAAACACTTGGGGGTCGGTTCTCAGCCCCCTGCCTTGTTCAGAGCGTGACCCACTGCTGCAATCAGATATGAGTATATATGCCAATCACCCCTGCCCCTCTAAGACTGTAGGACACAGCCTGTACCACACACTTGATATCAGCCACCTGGAAACCTGAGCTGAATTCATACAAGAAAACTGAATGGACTCCTAGACTGATATACCTGATAACAGCTCTAGCCAGCTGGGGACAGGACACCAGAGCTCCAAAGGAGAAAATAATCAAGCTAGCTCACTCAAGCAACCCATAGGAGTATACCAAATCAAACCAAAGGAAGCAGCTAAGACACAGTAAGCAAGCATAAACTAATACAATAACTTACAGATGGCTCGGAGACAAGAGTCAATATCAAGTCACATAAAGAAACAGGCCATCATCACCTCAACAGGCTCTCAAAACAAAGAATCCAGGGATCTTTTAGATGAAAGTGCATTCCTGGAATTACCAGATGCAGAATACAGAAGTTTAATAGACAGAACCCTTCAAGACATCAGGAAGGAAATGAGGCAATATGCAGAACAAGCCAAGGAACACACAGATAAGGCAACTGAAGAAATCAGAAAGATAATCCAGGAACATAATGAAAAGTTTAATAAGCTGGAAAAATCCATAGACAGACAGCAATCAGAAATTCAGAAGATTAACAATAAAATTATAGAATTAGATAACTCAATAGAAAGTCAGAGGAACAGAGTTGAGCAAGTAGAAGCTAGAATTTCTGAACTCGAAGATAAATCACTTGGCACTAATATATTTGAAGAAAAATCAGATAAAAGAATTTAAAAAAATGAAGAAACCTTAAGAATCATGTGGGACTCTATCAAGAGAAATAACCTACGAGTGATTGGAGTACCAGAACAGGGAGGGATAACAGAAAATACAGAGAAAATTGTAGGCAGAAAACTTCCCTGATATTGTGAAAGATGAGAAGATATCTATCCAAGATACTCATCGAATGCCACATAAGGTAGGTCTTAAAAGAAAGTCACTAAGACATATTATAATCAAGCTTGCCAAAACCAAAGATAAGAGACAATTATTGGAGCAGCGAGGGATAAAAGAAAAGTCACCTACAAGGGAGAGCCAATAAGAATAAGCTTGGACTACTTGGCAAAAACCATGCAGGCAAGAACGCAATGGGATGACATATTTAAAAAACTGAAGGAAAAAAATTGCCTGCCAAGAATCATATATCCATCAAAACTGTCTCTTAAATATGAAGGTGAAATTAAGACATTTCCAGATAAACACAAGTTGAGGGGATTCATAAAAACCAAACGAAAACTACAAGAAATACTAAAGGGAGTTCTTTGGTTAGAAAATCAATAATATCAGGTATCGACCCAAGACTAGAACACTGGGCAGAGCAACCAGAAGTCAACCCAGACAGGGAAATCCAAAAAAAAACAAGATTTAAAAAAAAAAGGTTTACGATTACATTTTATATAATAACATCGCCATTAGGGTAACAGCGATGTTATTATATAAAAGAAGACAACATTAAAATAATAAAGAGGGACTAAGAAATGTAATCATAAACCTTCCATATGGAGAGAAAGATACGGCGATACAAAGAAATAAAAGTTAGTTACAAATTTAGAAAAATACGGGTTAAAAAATAAGGTAACCACAAAGGAGACAAACTATCCTACTCATCAAAATAAAATACAAGGGAAAAATACAGACTCAGCAGAAACAAAATCAACAACAAATATGAGGAAAGGACAATATATAAAGAAAATTTACTCAGCACATAAAATCAAATGGGAAAAAGAAGCTGTCAACACACGAAAAAAGAAATCAAAATGATAGCACTTTATACCTATCCATAATTACCCTGAATGTAAATGGACTAAATGCACCAATAAAGAGACAGAGAGTGGCAGAATGGATTAAAAAACAAGATCCATCTATATGCTGCCTACAAGAGACGCATCTTAGACTTAGAGACACAAACAAACTAAAACTCAAAGGATGGACAAAATATATCAAGCAAACAACAATCAAAAAAGAGCAGAGGTAGCAATACTAATTTCTGACAAAATAGACTTTAAAGTTAAATACATCAGAAAGGATAAGAAAGGACACTATATAATGATTAAAGGGACAATACACCAAGAAGATATAACCATATTAAATATTTATGCACCCAATGACAAGGCTGCAAGATACATAAAACAAACTCTATCAGCATTGAAAAGTGAGATAAACAGCTCCACAATAGTAGTAGGAGACTTCAACACACCACTTTTGGTGAAGAACAGGACATCCAGAAAGAAGCTCAGTAAAGACACGGAAGATCTAAATGTCACAATCAACTAACTTGACCTTGTAGATGTATACAGAACACTCCACCCAACAGCAACCAAGTATGCTTTCTATTCTAGTGCACATGGAACATTCTCTAGAATAGACCACATATTAGGTCATAAAGCAAGGCTTAGCAGAATCCAAAACATTGAAATATTACAAAGCATATTACCATTTTGGTATAATAAAAATATTACCATAAGGCCATAAAAGTGGAAATCAATAACAGAAATATTAGGGAAAAGAAATCAAACACTTGGAAACTGAACAATACCCTGCTCAAAAAAGACTGGATTACAGAAGACATTAAGGATGGATTAAAGAAATTCATAGAATCCAATGAGAACGAAAATTTTCCTATCAGAACCTTTGGGACACAGCAAAAGCAGTGCTCAGAAGCCAATTTATATCAATAAATGCACACATCCAAAAAGAAGAAAAGGCCAAAATCAAAGAACAATCACTACAACTTGAACAAATAGAAAGACAGCAACAAAAGAAACCCACAGGCACCAGAAAAAGACAAATAATAAAAATTAGAGCTGAACTAAATGAAATAGAAAACAGAAAGACAATTGAAAGAATTAACAAGACCAAAAGGTGGTTTTTTGAAAAACTCAACAAAATTGATAAACCATTGGCCAAACTGACAAAAGAAAAACAGGAGAGGAAGCAAATAACCCCAATAAGAAATGAGATGGGTGATATTACAAGAGACCCAACTGAAATTAAAAGAATCATATCAGATTATTACGAAAAATTGTACTCAAACAAATTGGAAAACCTAGAAGAAATGGATGAATTCCTAGAAACACACTACCTACCTAAACTAACACAAACAGACGTAGAACAACTAAATAGACCCATAACAAAAGAAGAGATAGAAAAGGTGATCAAAAAACTCCCAACAAAAAAAAAGTCCTGGTCCAGACGGCTTCACTGCAGAGTTCTACCAAACTTTCAGAGAAAAGTTAACACCACTCCTACTAAAGGTATTTCAGAGCATAGAAAAGGATGGAATACTACCAAACTCATTCTATAAAGCCACAATATCCCTGATACCAAAACCAGGTAAAGACACCACAGGAAAATTATAGACCTCTATCCCTCATGAATGTAGATGCAAAAATCCTCAACAAAATTCTAGCCAATAGAATTCAACAACATATCAAAAAAATAATTTACCATGACCAAGTGGGATTCATACCAGGTATTCAGGGATGGTTCAACATTAGGAAAACAATTAATGTAATCCACCACATAAATAAAAGACAAGAACCACATGATTTTATCAATTGATGCAGAAAAGGCATTTGACAAAGTTCAATACTCATTCATGATAAAAACTGTCAGCAAAATAGGAATAGAAGGAAAATTTCTCAACATAATAAAGGGCATTTATGCAAAGCCAACAGCCATCATCACCCTAAATGGAGAGAGCCTGAAAACATTCCCATTGAGATCGGGAACCACACAAGGATGCCCTTTATCACCGCTCTTATTCAACATTGTGCTGGAAGTCCTATCCAGAGCAATTAGTCTAGATAAAGAAATAAAAGACATCCAGATTAGCAAGGAAGAAGTAAAAGTATCTCTATTTGCAGACGACATGATCTTATACACAGAAAACCCTAAGGAATCCTCAAGAAAACTACTGAAACTAATAAAAGAGTTCAGCAGAGTATCGGGATACAAGATAAACGTACAAAAATCAGTTGGATTCCTCTACACCAACAAAAAGAACATCCAAGAGGAAATCACCAAATCAATGCCATTTACAGTAGCCCCCAAGAAGATAAAATACTTAGGAATAGATCTTACCAGAGATACAAAAGACTTATACAAAGAAAACCACAGTACACTTCTGTAAGAAACCAAAAGAGACTTGCTTAAGTGGAAAAACATACCTTGCTCATGGATAGGAAGACTTAACATTATAAAAATGTCTATTCTACCAAAAGCGTTCTATACATTTAATGCAATTCCAATCCAAATCCCAAGGACATTCTTTAATGAGATGGAGAAACAAATCACCAATTTCATATGGAAGGGGAAGAGGCCCCGGATATGAGGCATTACTGAAAAAGGAGAACAAAGTCGGAGGCCTTACTTTACCTGATTTTAGAACCTATCATACTGCCACAGTAGTCAAAACAGCCTGGTACTGGTACAACCACAGATACATGGACCAATGGAACAGAATTGAGAATCCAGATGTAAATCCATCCACATATGAGCACTTGATATTTGACAAAGGCCCCAAAACAGTTAAATGGGGAAAAGACAGTCTTTTTAACAAATGGTGCTGGCATAACTGGATATCCATCTGCAAAAAAATGAAACAAAACCCAAACCTCACTCCATGCCCAAACACTAACTCAAAATGGATCAAAGACCTAAAAAAAACCTAAAACAATAAAGATCATGGAAGAAAAAAAATAGACAACGTTAGGAGCTCTAATACATGGCATAAACAGTATAGAAAACATTATAAAGAATGTAGAAGAAAAACTAGATAATTGGGAGCTCCTAAAAATCAAACAGCGCCTGATCTCTAAAATCTACATGATACTGCAAAAAGACAAATAACCCAATTAAAAAATGGGCAAAAGATATGAATAGACACTTCACTAAAGAAGACATTCAGGCAGCTAACAGATATATGAGGATATGTTCACGATCATTAGTCATTAGAGAAATGAAGATCAAAATTACAATGAGATTTCATCTCACTCCAACAAGGCTGGCATTAATGCAAAAAACACAAAATAATAAATGTTGGTGAGGCTGTGGAGAGACTGGAACACTTCTACACTGCTGGTGGGAATGTAAAATGGTACAACCACTTTGGAAATCGATTTGGCGCTTCCTTAAAAAAATTTTTTTTTTTTTAAAAAGTTAGAAATAGAACTACCATACGATCCAGCAATCCCACTCCTTGGTATATATCCTAGAGAAATAAGAGCCTTTACATGAACAGATATATGCACATCCATGTTTATTGCAGCACTGTTTACAATAGCAAAAGCATGGAAGCAACCCAGGTGCCCATCAATGGATGAATAGATAAATAAATTATGGCATATTCACACAATGGAATATTACACATCGATAAAGAACAGTGAGGAATCTGTGAAACATTTCATAACATAGAGGAACCTGGAAGGCATTATGTTGAGTGAAATTAGTCAGTTACAAAAGGACAAATATTGTATAAGACCACTATTGTAAGAACTTGAGAAATAGTTTAAACTGAAAAGAAAACATTCTTTTGTGGTTATGAGAGGGGGGAGGGAGGGAGGGTGGGAGAGGGGTATTCACTAATTAGACAGTAGATAAGAAGTACTTTAGGTGAAGGGAAAGACAGCACACAGTACAGGAGAGGTCAGCACAATTGGTCCAAACCAAAAGCAGAGAAGTTTCCTGAATAAACTGAATGCTTTGAAGGCCAGCATAGCAGGGGCAGGGGTCTGGGGATCATGGTTTCAGGGGACATCTAACTCAATTGGCATCATAAAATCTATTAACAAAACATTCTGCATCCCACGTTGAAGAGTGGCGTCAGGGGCCTTAAACGCTAGCAAGCAGCCATCTAAGATGCATCAATTGGTCTCAACCCACCTGGATCAAAGGAGAATGAAGAACACCAAGGACACAAGGTGATTAGGAGCCCAAGAGACAGAAAGGGCCACATGAACCAGCAACTACATCATCCTGAGACCAGAAGAACTAGATGGTGCCCGGCTACAACCGATGACTGCTATGACAGGGAACACAACAGAGAGCCCCTGAGGGACCAGGAGAGCAGTGGGATGCAGACCCCAAATTCTCATAAGACCAGACTTAATGGTCTGCTGAGACTTGAAGGACCCTGGTGGTCAAGTCCCCCAGACCTTCTGTTGCTCCAGGACAGGAACCATTCCCGAAGCGAACTCTTCAGACGTGGATTGGACTGGACAATGTGTTGGAGAGGGATGCTGGTGAGGAGTGAGCTTCTTGGATCAGGTGGACACTTGAGACTATGTTGGCATCTCCTGTCTGGAGGGGAGATGAGAGGGTGGAGGGGGTTAGAAGCTGGCAAAAAAAGACACGAAAAGAGAGAGTGGAGGGAGAGAGCAGGCTGTCTCATTAGGGGGAGAGTAATTGGGAGTGTGTAGCAAGGTGTATATGGGTTTTTGTTTGAGAAACTGACTTGATTTGTAAACTTTCACTTAAAGCACAATAAAAATTATTAAAAAAAAAAAGCTAGAAATAGAACTACCATACAATCCAGCAATCCCACTCCTTGGAATATATCCTAGAGAATTAAGAGCCTTTACATAAACAGATATATGCACACCCATGTTCATTGCAGCACTGTTTACAATAGCAAAAAGCTGGAAGCAACCAAGATGCCCATTGACAGATGAATGGATAAATAAATTATGGTATATTCACACAATGGAATGCTATGCATAGATAAAGAACAATGATGAATCCATGAAACATTTCATAATATGGAGAAATCAGGAAGACATTATGCTGAGTGTAATTAGTCAATTGCAAAAGGACAGATATTGTATAAGACCACTATCACGAGAACTGGAGAAATAGTTTAAATAGAGAAGAAAATACTCTTTGATGGTTATGAGGCGGGGAGGGAAGGAGGGAGAGGGTTTTTTACTAATAAGATAGCAGATAAGTTTTTTTTTTTAGGTAAAAGGAAAGACAACACACAAGACAGGAGAGGTCAACACAACTGGACTAAACCAAAAGCAGTTTCCTAAATAAACTGAACGCTTCAAAAGCCGGTGAAGCAAGTGTGGGGGTTTGGGGACCATGGTTTCAGGGGACATCTAAGTCAATTAGCATAATAAGATCTATTAAGAAAACATTCTGCATCCTACTTTGGAGAGTGGTGCCTGGGGTCTTAAACACTAGTGAGCAGTCATCTAAGATGCATCAATTGGTCTCAACCTACCTGGAGCAAGGAAGAATGAAGAACACCAAAGACAACATAACTATGAGCCTAAGAGACAGAAAGGACCACATAAACCAGAAACTACATCAGCCTGGGAACAGAAGAACTAGATGGTGCGCAGCCACAACCCATGACTGCCCTGACAGGGAACACAACAGAGAACCCCTGAGGGAGCAGGAGAACAGTGGGGTACAGACCCCAAATTCTCATAAAAAGATCAGACTTAATGGTCAGACTGGGACTAGAAGGACCCCGGAGGTCATGGTCCACAAACCTTCTGTTAGCCCAAGACAGGAACTATTCCCGAGGCCAAGTCTTTAGACAGGTATTAGACTGGAATATGGGGTGGAAAATGTTGCTGGTGAAGAACGGGCTTTTTGCATCAAGTAGACACATGAGACTGTGTTGGCATCTCCTGTGTGGAGGGGAGATGATAGGGCAGAGCAGACCAGAAGCTGCCTGAATGGGCACAAAGAAAGAGAATAGAGGGAAGGAGTATGTTGTCTCATTGGGGGTAGAGCAATTAGGAGTGCATAGCAAGCTGTGTATAAATTTTTGTATGAGAGACTGACTTGATTTGTAAACTTTCACTTAAAGCACAATAAAAGTTAATTAAAAAAAAAAGATTCGGTGTGGCTTTTTGGCTTCCGGACAGCATGGTGCTATAGATGGAACTGCCATGCCTTCCCTCTACAGCAAAGACATGAAAAACTAACTATAACAGAGACAAGCATCAATCCTTGAACCCTAAGCTTCAAATGGGGACATAGAGAACTCAGCCAAACACTGAAGGGAATGGGAAGCTGGCGGAGAGAAGAGAGGGAGGAGAGACGCATGTGGAGGTCCCCTATCAGCTAACGCAGCAGGAATTCTCCACCTGGGACTCCTGTAGAAGATGGGCAAACAAGGAGTGTGAGAGGGCAGATTCACGGAGCTCCCAGCAACAGACAAAATACCCAGTAGCCAACGATATATGTTTTCCCACCCCCATTTTTCTCCCCCCTGCTCAACCTCCCCTGCTTCATAGCTGGCTGCTGTTGCTTGGCCAGCCAAGAAGTGCAGTGTCTGTGCCGCTTGGATTCACCCCTACCCACAACGGAGATTGGTGGACATAGAGTAAGGGAAGGCAGCTTCAAGGAGCTCTCAGGAGGAGACAGAGAGCCCAGTAACCAGCAATATATTCTTTCCCACCCCCCATCCTTCTCCCCTTCCCTACTGCTCAGTCTCCTGTGCTTCCCCCTGGCTGCAGTCTCTTGGCTGAGAGGCACTGGCTTCAGCCCCTTGCTGCTTGGATTCACCCCCGCCACACTGGCTGGCTCTCAGTGTGCCATTTGTTTGTCGCTGGTGTCGTTTTTTTCTGATTCTTTTAGTTTCTTCCGTGCCTCTCACCACCTCCCCCTCCTTTCTCTTGAACACCTGGCTCCGTGTGCCATCTTTGCTTCTTCTTGAAAGGCTGTGAAGCACCGCTCAACTGATGAACATCTTCCCCAACCCACTGCCATGCTGGTGGGATCCGCAGGGTTTTTTCTTTCTTTCTTTTTGTTTTGTTTTGTTTTTCTTTTCAAGGCTTGGGAGCCCTTTCTAGCCAGGCTGTACCGTGTGGCTTGGGAGAAACTTCCTCAGTCTGCTCAGCCATACCAGTGGGTTCCCTGGGGGTGTTATATTTTCTTTTTTTTTTTTTGTCTTTCTTCATTTCTCAGTTTCTCATCTCTTTGTACTTACCTTCTTTTCCTGTCTCCTGAATACATGGCAATGAGTGACATTTCTACCTGCTCTAGTTAAGCTGTACTGTGCAGTCTGGGAGCCACATCTCTGGTCTCCACAGCTGCACTGGTGGAATCACTGCAGGCTTTCTCTCTCTCTTTTTTTTCTAATTTTATTTATTTATTTTTCCCTTTTTCTTATTTTTTTTTCCCTTTTGTTTTTCTCCATTTCTCAGTTTCTCATCTCTCCACTCCAATGGCAAGCTCCCTTAGCACTTTTTTGTTTGTTTTTGACTCCTGTTTCTCTCTCCTCTCTCCTCTTTCCAATGCCCATTTTAGCTGCACACATCACAACCTCCTCCCTCCTACTTGCCTGTCTGTATCATGCACTGAACATCTCACCCCCGAGCAGCACAAGCACAGCCTACTGTAACCTGCCCTTCACTGATTCCCAGCCTGCCCTGTTGGCCCTAGTACCTGCCACAAACAAGATGTCCCAGGTCCTCCCTTTCAGCTAGACCTACCCTGCTGCACCATAGCTGAGCAACTGTCCCTACCCATTGGACAAGGAGGTGAAAATTACAGTGCCCACAGACGAGCAAACAATAAAGAATGTACAGCCCACCTGCTCGGACATAACCAAATAAAAGAAAAAAGCAGGATTAAACAAACAAATCTACAATCAATAAGGGAAGAAAATAACTACCGAATGTCCCAACGATAGTAGACAATATCAAAACATAAAAAAAAAAAAGACAGGACGGTTTCAGCAGGCATCCAAAATAAAACACCAGGTACATTTCCACTATAAGAAAAGGCACTAGAACTACCTGATAGGGAGTTCAAATATCTTATATTCAGAGCTATCTGGGAATTGAAGCAAAAAGCAGAGAAAAATGAGGAAAAAATAGAATAGACAAATTCATGGAAAAGGCAGATAAATTCATGGAAAATACAGGGAAAAAATGGAAGAATTCAGGAAAATAATACAGGAACAAAATTCCAAAATAAATTCACAACTAGAAATCATACAAAAACAACTAGAAAACCAAAAGATAAGCAAGATTTCAGAAATGGAGAGAGTCGTAGAAGGGCTGAGGTCCAGGTTCGAAACAATGGAAGACAGGATCAGTAAAGTGGAAGACAAACACTTGGCTACAACTCTGTTTGAGGAAATATCAGAAAAAAGAATGAAGAAAAATGAAGAAACCCTGAGAGTTATGTGGGAAGCAACCAAAAGCAAAAATTTGCAAGTGATCTGAGATCCAGAACAGAGGGAGAAAACAGAAAACACAGAGAGGATCTCTGAAGAATTGCTAACAGAAAACTTCCCTAATATCGTGAAAGATGGAAAGCTGACCATCCAAGAAGCTCCACGAACCCCACATAGGATAGACCGCAAAAGAAAATAACCAACGCATATCATAATTACACTTGCTAAAACCAAAGACAAAGGAAGAATCCTAAGAGCAGCTCGAGAAAAAGAAAAGTTACATTCAGAGGAGAAACAATAAGAATAAGCTCTGTGTATTTGGCAGAAACCATGCAGGCAAGAAGGCAATGGGATGACATATATAAAGCCTTGAAAGAAAAAAAAAAAAAAACTGCCAACCAAGAATAATATATCCTGCAAAACTCTCATTCAAATATGATGGTGAAATTAGGACATTTCCAGATAAACAGAAATTAAGGGAAC
Source organism: Loxodonta africana (assembly GCF_030014295.1). NCBI lineage: Eukaryota > Metazoa > Chordata > Mammalia > Proboscidea > Elephantidae > Loxodonta > Loxodonta africana. Next base: position 166,644,412 of record NC_087345.1, on the reverse strand, counting down.
ATGTAAAAACCAAACCAAACTTACAAGAATTATTAAAAGGGAGTCCTTCAGTCTGAGAGCAAACAACTTCATACCACAGCCTGAAGCTAGGACACAAGGTTGCACCAGTCAGATACCAACCTAGGTAATGAACTCTCAAGAAATATCCAAAACCAAAAGAATTACAACAAGGAACCAGAGAGGTTAATCTGCAAGTGACAACAACATCAGAACAACAAAAGAGGGAATAAACTGTGTAGATATAGGACTTTCTAATGGAGAGGAAGGCAAGGCCAATACCAAGTAGTGATAGACTCATTCAAACGTAGGAAGATAGGCGTAAATTTCAAGATAACCACAAAGAAAATTAACAAACCTACTCATCAAACTAAAGAAAAATAAATAAATAAAGTCTCAGTAAAAACAAAATCTACAAAAACAAAACAACAACAACAACAAAAAATCCACAAACAAAAGGAATTCAGCACAGGAGAGTAAGAGGAACAAAGAAAATATCAGCAACAACAACATAAAAAAAGCACTAAAAAATGACAGCAATAAACTCACACCTATCAATAATTACACTGAATGTAAACGGCCTAAATGCACCCATAAAGAGACACAGAGTGACAGAATTGATTAAAAAAACAGGATCCATCAATATAATGTCTAAAAGAGACACATCTTAGAAACAAAGAAGTAAATTTATTAAAAATCAAAGGATGGAAAAAAGTATATCAAGCAAACAGCTATCAAAAAAGAGCAGGAGTGGTGATACTAATTTCAGATAAAATAAACTTTAAAACAAAATCCACCATAAAAGACTAAGAAGGGCACTATATAACGGTTAAAGGAACAATCCATCAAGAAGACATAACCAAAATAAACTTCTATGCACCCAATGACAGGGCTCCAAAATACGTAAAACAAACTCTAACAGCACTGAAAAGAGAAATTAACACTTCCACAATAATAGTAGGAGGCTTCAACACACCACTCTTGGTAAAGGACAGAACATCTAGAAAGAAACTCAACAAAGATACAGAAGAGCTAAAGGGCACAATCACCCAACTTGACCTCACAGACATATATAGAACACTCCACCCAACAGCTACAGAGTACACATTCTTTTCCCACACACGTGGAACGTTCTAAAGAACAGACCGAATCTTAGGCCACAGAGCAACCCTCAACAAAATCCAAAACACTGAGATAACACAAAGTATCTTCTCTGACCAAAATGCCATCAAAGTATAAATTAATGACAGGAAGAGCAAGGAAAAGACATCAATTACATGGAATCTGAGTAGCATCCAGCTTAAAAACCACTGGGTAATAGAAGATATCAGAGATGGAATCAAAAAGTTCTTAGAATCAAACAAGAATGAGAACACATCATACCAAAACCTTTGGGACGCAGCAAAGGCAGTCCTTAGAGGTCAATTTACAGCAATACATGCACACATTAAAAAAGAAGAAAAGGAGAAAATCAAAACATTAGCTACACAACTCAAACAAAAAAAAAAGCCCGCAACCACCAGAAGAAAAGGAATTATATAGATCAAAGCAGAAATAAATGAAATAGAGAATAGAAAGAATCAACAAAACCAAAAGTTGGTTCTTTGAATGGATCAACAAATAGCTGACCAAACTGACAAAAGAAAAGCAAGAGAGGATGTAAATAACCTAAATAAGAAATGAAATGGGGGACATTACAACAGACCCAACTGAAATAAAAAGGATCATAACAGAGTATTATGAAAAACTACACTCCAACAAATTTGAAAACCTAGAGGAAACGGACAAATTTCTAGAAACACACTACCTACCCAAACTAACACAAAATGGTGTTGAAAATCTGAACAGACCTATAACAAGAGAAGAGATTGAAAAGGTTATAAGAAAAAAACTACCACCAACAACAAAAAAGCCCTGGCCCAGATGGCTTCACTAGAAAGTCTACCAAACATTCAAAGAAGAGCTTACACCAGTGCTACTCAAACTATTTCAGAACATAGAAAAGGAAGTGATACTTCCGAATTCATTCTATGAAGCCAGCATTACCCTGATACCAAAGCCAGGCAAAGACACCATAAAAACAGAAAACTACAGATCGATATCTCTTACGAACATGGATACAAAAATTATCAACAAATTCTAGCCAGCAGAGTTCAGACTCATATCATAATACACCACAACCAAGTAGAATCCATACCAGGTATGCAAGGATGGTTCAATACGAAAAAATCAATCAACGTGACCCACCATATAAACAAAAGGAAAGAAAAGAATCACATGATCATCACAATGGACTCAGTAAAGGCATTTGACAAAGATTGGACAGGCCCATAAAACAAAACAAGAGTAAAGGAGCACACCAGCCCAGCGGCAAGGACTACAAGCAAGGAAGGAACAGGAAAGCTGGTAAAAGGGAACCCAAGTTGGAGAAGGGAGAGTGTTGACATGTTGTGCGGTTGTTAACCAATGTCATAAAACGATTATGTGTACTAACTGTTTAATGAGAAACTTAGTTTGCTTTGGAAACCTTCACCTAAAGTACAATTAAAAAAAAAAAAAATGGGTATGGGAATAATTTCCTCGTCTTCTAGGACAATACAAAATTTCATGTCAACTTGAAAGATGACTAAATTCCAAAGCCAGGGCCTTTCAGAATTTGAGATACCTTAGCCACCTCCATTTCAGTTTCTATTTTTTAAAATGAAAAAATACCAATGCACAGTTTGGGAAAAATTTTATATTTGAAATCTTTAGTCCTTTCTGTTTATCTTTAAAATCACATAAATCTTGTATTTGGAGACAACACTGAAAGTATAAATTTGAGGCCCTTCTTAAATGAGAGACCAAGGTCAAATGTCCCTTCTGATTTTCTCCCCTCCCCAACCTCCTTCTGTTTTAGGTCCCTCACAGAAAGATCTCAGAGGGAATATTTACCTGCAAGTGCAATCTAAAGGAACACCAAGACTTCTTGAGAATAAACTAAACCAATATTTGCTAAAGAATGTTCTGTGGAGCATTAGTCCTGTGAGATATGCCTAGAAAAACGGGTTTTATGAAATTAACAAATGGATTCTAATCTGTGTATAGAACAGCTAAGGGCCATGATTAGCCAAGACAGTTCTAAACAGAAGAATCTGACAGGGAAATTTGCCACAGTACACATTAAAATTTTTTATAAAGTGCAATTGTCGATTGTCACAGGAATAGCTGAACACACCAACGGGACGTAAACGGACCATTGATATAGGACAGATACTGCACCATATGAAAATCAGACTTGGATTTCCTACTTCACAACCTGTGAATGACAAAGCTATAAACTTTTAAGAGAAAATATAGGAGAATATTCTTATGACTGCATTGGTGGAAATTTCTCAAGTCAATACTAAAAGTAGGAGCCATAAAGATGTAAGAAACTGACTACAGTTAGTCCCCAGGTTACAAACACCTGACTTACATACATCCTGTAGTTACAAACCAACCCTCTGCAAGTCCTATTATATTAAAAATTCGAGGTACGTACAATAGCTCAGAATAACTAAGGGGTGCTACTTTGTAATGTGCATCAAAACATTATTATTACTACTGTATTATTACATTAAAGATATTTTAGTTATCTGGAAGTGTTTCTTTAATTTTTTTATGACTAGCAAGGTACACTATACTAACACCAACAGTTTGACTAACTGGTGTTAGACAAGTACTGTACCTAACTGTCCCGACTTACATACAAATTTGACTTAAAGACATGTTTAGGAACAGAACTCTTTAGTAATTCAGGGACTGCCTGTACTTAAAAGTAGGAACTTCTGTTTGTCAAATGACACCATAAAGAACATGAAAAATAAGTCATACATTGGAAGAATATACTTTTGATACATATATCAAGACAAAGAATTAGTATGCAGGTTATGTAAATATCTCCCCCAAATTAAGATGATAAACATCCCAATAGCAGTTAGCCATCTCAAAGAAAAGGAAACGCAAATGGCAAATACATATGTGTGCACGTGTGTGTGTTTATCAGGTTGGCAAAAAAAAAAAAAAGTGTGACAAGATTGAGTACAGCTGAATATGTACAGCAATTGGCATTATTCATAACATTCTATAATCCAGCAGTTCCAGCCCTTGGTGTACTTCTAGAGAAAATTTTCACATGTACAAAAAGTAGAGAGAATATTCATAGCAACATTGTTTGTAATAATGACAACAAAACTAGAAATATTCCAAATGTCATGATCAGGAGAATGGATAAATACATTTGTTGTATTCACACAGTGGAATTCTATACAGTTGTGGTAGTCTAACAGAGCCATTCCTACCTGTAAACTAGGGTGCAGAAAGGCCCTCCATGGGAAGTGTGGTTTGGATAGCGTCCAGGTCACCTAGTGCTGCTGTAACAGAAACACCACAAGTGGCTGGCTTTAACAAAGAGAAGTTTATTCTCTCACAGCCCAGTAGGCTAGAAGTCTGAATTCAGGGCACTGTCTCCAGGGGAAGGCTTTCTCTCTCTGTTGGGTCTGGAGGAAGGTCCTTGTGATACAGTAATCTTCCCTTGGTCTGGGAGCATCTCAGGGCAGAAACCTCAGGCCCAAAGGATGCACTCTGCTCTCAGCACTGCTTTCTTGGTGGTATGAGGTCCCCATGTCTCCCTGCTTGCTTTTCTCTTTTATATTTCAAAAGAGACTGGCTTAAGACACTATCTAATCTTGTAGATCTCACCAATATAACTGCCACTAATCCATCTCATTTCTTCATAGTGATAGGATTTAAAACAAATAGGGAAGTCACATCAGATGATAAAATGGCAGACAATCATGCAAGGAAATCTGACCTAGCCAAGTTGACAGATATTTCTGGGGAACCAATTCAATTCATGACAGAGTTTTAAAGGAATCATTTTTCTTATCCTCAAAAATCTTATGTACCGCAATACAGGGGAGGTCAGCACAACCGGACTGGACTGAAAGCAAAGAAGTTTCCTGAATAAACTGAACGCTTCAAAGGTCAGCGGAACAAGGGGCGGGGTTTGGGGACTATGGCTTCAGAGAACATTTAAGTCAACTGGCAAAATAAATTCTATTAAGAAAACATTCTCCATCCCACTTTGAAGTGTGGCGTCTGGGGTCTTAAACGCTAACAAGCAGCCATCTAAGATGCATCAATTGGTCTCAACTCACCTGGATTGAAGGAGAATGAAGAACACCGAGGTCACAAGGTAATTATGAGCCCAAGAGACAGAAAGGGCCACATGAACTAGAGACTACATCATCCTGAGACCAGAAGAACTAGACGGTGCCTGGCCACAACCGATGACTGCCCTGACAGGGAACACAACAGAGAACCCCTGAGGGAGCAGGAGAACAGTGGGGTACAGACCCCAAATTCTCGTAGAAAGACCAGACTTAATGGTCTGACTGAGACTAGAAGAATCCCAGCGGTCTTGGTCCCCAGACCTTCTGTTGGCCCAGGACAGGAACTATTTCTGAGGACAACTCATTAGACATGGAAGGGACTGGACAATGGGTTGGAGAGAGATGCTAATGAGAAGTGAGCTACTTGCATCAGGTGGACACTTGAGACTGTGTTGGCATCTCCTGTCTGGAGCGGAGATGAGAGGGTGGAGGGGGTTAGAAACTGGCAAAATGGTCAAGAAAGGAGAAACTGGAAGGAGGGAGCGGGCTGACTCATTAGGGGGCGAGGAAGTGGAGTATGGAGTAAGGTGTATATAAGTTTATATGTGAGAGACTGATTTGTAAACTTTCACTTAAAGCACAATAAAAGTTAAAAAAAAAAAATCTTATGTGCTATTTCCGATAGTTTATTTACTTCAGGAGGTGCCTGATGCTTAAGATTTCCTTTTCCATAGTCATTTCGTCCATTGTCATTGCTGCAAGGGGGGATGCTTTTAACAGGAAATTGAAAAAATAAACTTATCTATATCTATTTGTTATAGATAAATAAATTAGCATAATTTAACACAGAAGTTCTGTTGGGGAAGTAAAGTAGAAAAAACAAGCTCAAGTGAAAAATAGTGAAATTTCCAAATATGAATGGGATCATTTGTGCACTTTTAGAAGTGAGGATGATGGACGTCAAGTCATTACGGAATGTGTATTCCAATGGATATATTTAATAGGGTGATCTGTTTTCTTCTTTTAAAAAGGCCATATTTATAGTTAATTAGAAATCGCATACCTGCTATCTTTTTAAACTTACAATGAAAAAATGTTAGTTGAAAACCTAACAGCACAAAGCTAAAATAAAGAAGGGTTTCTAGATCGCTGCTATCTGCTTGAAGATTGCTAAAATGTCTCAGAGCATAGCACTGAGTAGAGGGAAAAAAATCACAGAAAGACTACATGGAGTATGATTTCCTTCGCATGAAATTCAAAACAAGGAAAAACTAGGCAACACGTATTTTTAAAGAGAGAGCCACATGGAGTAAAACTTGAAAGACAAACAGATGATAAACAAAATTTAGAATGTGGTTATCTGGTGAGGGACAGGCCTGGCGGGAGGCATGTATTAACAAAAAAAAGCATGTATTAGTAATGGTCTATTTCTTATGGTGCGTGATGGGAACATAGCTGGATTATTACTATTATTTTCATTTTCTTTTTTTAAAATAATTTTTATTGTGCTTTAAGTGAAAGTTTACAAATCAAGTCAGTCTCTCACATAAAAACCCATATACACCTTGCTACACACTCCCAATTACTCTCCCCCTAATGAGACAGCCTGCTCTCTCCCTCCACTCTCTCTTTTCATGTCCTTTTTGCCAGCTTCTAACCCCCTTCACCCTCTCATCTCCCCTCCAGGCGGGAGATGCCAACATAGTCTCAAGTGTCCACCTGATTCAACAAGCTCACTCCTTACCAGCATCCCTCTCCAACACATTGTCCAGTCCAATCCATGTCTGAAGAGTTCGCTTCGGGAATGGTTCCTGTCCTGGGCCAACAGAAGGTCTGGGGGCCGTGACCACTGGGGTCCTTCTAGTCTCAGTCAGACCATTAAGTCTGGTCTTCTTATGAGAATTTGGGGTCTGTATCCCACTGCTCTCCTGCTCCCTCAGGGGCTCTCTGTTGTGTTCCCTGTCATAGCAGTCATCGGTTGTAGCCGGGCACCATCTAGTTCTTCTGGTCTCAGGATGATGTAGTCACTGGTTCATGTGGCCCTTTCTGTCTGTTGGACTCCTAATCACCTTGTGTCCTTGGTGTTCTTCATTCTCCTTTGATCCAGGTGGGTTGAGACCAATTGATGCATCTTAGATGGCTGCTTGCTAGCGTTTAAGGCCCCTGACGCCACTCTTCAACGTGGGATGCAGAATGTTTTGTTAATAGATTTTATGATGCCAATTGAGTTAGATGTCCCCTGAAACCATGATCCCCAGACCCCTGCCCCTGCTATGCTGGCCTTCAAAGCATTCAGTTTATTCAGGAAACTTCTCTGCTTTTGGTTTGGACCAATTGTGCTGACCTCTCCTGTACTGTGTGCTGTCTTTCCCTTCACCTAAAGTACTTCTTATCTACTGTCTAATTAGTGAATACCCCTCTCCCACTCTCCCTCCCTTCCCCCTCTCATAACCACAAAAGAATGTTTTCTTTTCAGTTTAAACTATTTCTCAAGTTCTTACAATAGTGGTCTTATACAATATTTGTCCTTTCGTAACTGACTAATTTCACTCAGCATAATGCCTTCCAGATTCCTCCATGTTATGACAAGTTGACACATATTTTGGGGGGGACAAAATTCAATCCATGACAGTGGTCTCCTATGGTATTTGTCCTTTTGTGATTGGCTTATTTCACTCAGCATAATGCCCTCCAGATTCATTCATGTTGTGAGTTGTTTCACAGATTCATCATTGTCCTTTATCATTGAGTGGTAGTCCATTGTGTGTATGTACCATAGTTTGTTTATCCATTTATCTGTTGACAGGTACTTAGGTTGTTTCCATCTTTTTGCTATTGTGAATAATGCTTCAATGAACACGGGTATACATATCTCTTCACACGACGGCTCTTATTTCTCTAACATATATTCTCGGAGTGGGATTACTGCATCATACGGTATTTCTATTTCTAGCTCTTTGAGAAAGCACCATATCATTTTCCAAAATGGTTTTAGCATTTTGCATTCCTACGAGCAGCGCATAAGTGTTCCAGTCTCCCTGTAGCCTCTCCAATGTTTATTATTTCCTGTTTTTTAATTTGTGCCAGTAATGTTTGGGTGAGATGGTATCTCATTGTGGTTTTTTTTTTTTTAAATAATTTTTATTGTGCTTTAAGTGAAAGTTTACAAGTCAAGTCAGTCACATATAAGCTTATATACACCTTACTCCATACTCCAAATTACTCTCCCTGTAATGAGTCAGCCCGCTCCCTCCTTCCAGTCTCTCCTTTCATGACGGTTTTGCCACTGTCTAACCCTCTCTACCCTCCCATCTCCCCTCCAGACAGGAGACGCCAACACAGTCTCAAGTGTCCACCTGATACAAGTAGCTCACTCTTCATCAGCATCTCTCTCCAACCCATTGTCCAGTCCCTTCCATGTCTGATGAGTTGTCTTCGGGAATGGTTCCTGTCCTGGGCCAACAGAAGCTTTGGGGACCATGACCGCTGGGATTCTTTTAGTCTCAGTCAGACCATTAAGTCTGCTCTTTTTATGAGAATTTGGGGTCTGCATCCCACTGTTCGCCTGCTCCCTCAGGGGTTCTCTGTTGTGCTCCCTGTCAGGAGAGTCATCGGTTGTGGCCAGGGACCATCTAGCTCTTCTGGTCTCAGGATGATGTAAGTCTCTGGTTCATGTGGCCCTTTCTGTCTCTTGGGCTCATAGTTATCATGTGACCTTGGTGTTCTTCATTCTTCTTTGATCCAAGTGGGTTGAGACCAATTGATTCATCTTAGATGGCCGCTTGTTAGCATTTAAGACCCCAGACGCCACACTTCAAAGTGGGTTGCAGAATGTTTTCATAATAGAATTATTTTGCCAATTGACTTAGAAGTCCCCTTAAGCCATAGTCCCCAAACCCCTACCCTTGCTCCGCTGACCTTTGAAGCGTTCAGTTTATTCAGGAAACTTCTTTGCTTTTGGTCCAGTCCAGTTGAGCTGACCTTCCCTGTATTGAGTATTGTCCATCCCTTCACCTAAAGTAGTTCTTATCTACTAACTAATCAGCAAATAACCCTCATCCGCCCTCCCTCCCTCCCCCCACCCCCGTAACCGCAAAAGTACGTGTTCTTCTCAGTTTATACTATTTCTCAAGTTCTTATGATAGTGGTCTTATACAATATTTGCCCTTTTGCATCTGACTAATTTCACTCAGCATAATGCCTTCCAGGTTCCTCCATGTTTTAAAATGTTTCTCAGATTCCTCACTGTTCTTTACTGATGCGTAGTATTCCATTATGTGAATATACCATAATTTATTTATCCATTCATTCGTTGATGGACACCTTGGTTGCTTCCCGGTTTTTGCTATTGTAAACAGTGCTGCAATAAACACGGGTGTGCATATATCTGTTCATGTAAAGGCTCTTATTTCTCTAGGGTATATTCCGAGGAGTGGGATTTCTGGGTTGTATGGTAGTTCTATTTCTAACTTTTTAAGAAAACGCCAGATAGATTCCCAAAGTAGTTGTGCCATTTTACATTCCCACCAGCAGTGTATAAGAGTTCCAATCTCTCCGCAGCCTCTGCAACATTTATTATTTTGTGCTTTTTGGATTAATGCCAGCCTTGTTGGAGTGAGATGGAATCTCATCGTAGTTTTAATTTGCATTTCTCTAATGGCTAATGATCGAGAGCATTTTCTCATGTATCTGTTAGCTGCCTGAATATCTTCTTTAGTGAAGTGCGTGTTCATATCCTTTGCCCACTTTTTGATTGGGTTGTTTGTCTTTTTGTGGTTGAGTTTTAACAGAATCGTATAGATTTTAGAGATCAGGCGCTGGTCGGAGATGTCATAGCTGAAAATTCTTTCCCAATCTGTAGGTGGTCTTTTTCCTCTTTTGGTGAAGTCTTTAGATGAGCATAGGTGTTTGATTTTTAAGAGCTCCCAGTTATCTGGTTTTCTCTTCATCATTTTTGGTAATGTTTTGTATTCTGTTTATGCCTTGTATTAGGGCTCCTAATGTTGTCCCTATTTTTTCTTCCATAATCTTTATCGTTTTAGTCTTTATGTTTAGGTCTTTGATCCACTTGGAGTTAGTTTTTGTGCATGGTGTGAGGTATGGGTCCTGTTTCATTTTTTTGCAAATGGCTATCCAGTTATGCCAGCACCATTTGTTAAAAAGACTATCTTTTTCCCAATTAACTGACACTGGTCCTTTGTCAAATACCAGCTGCTCATATGTGGATGGATTTACATCTGGGTTCTCGATTCTGTTCCATTGGTCTATGTGCCTGTTGTTGTACCAGTACCAGGCTGTTTTGACTACTGTGGGTGTATAATATCTTCTAAAATCAGGTAGAGTGAGGCCTCCCACTTTCTTCTTCTTTTTCAGTAATGCTTTACTTATCCGGGGCTTTTTTCCCTTCCATATGAAGTTGGTGATTTGTTTCTCCATCACGTTAAAAAATGTCATTGGAATTTGGATCAGAAGTGCATTGTATGTATAGATGGCTTTTGGTAGAATAGACATTTTTACTATGTTAAGTCTTCCTATCCATGAGCAAGGTATGTTTTTCCTCTTATGTAGGTCCTTTTTAGTTTCTTGCACTAGTACTTTGTACTTTGTATAGGTCTTTTATATCTTCGGTAAGATTTATTCCTAAGTATTTTATCTTTTGGGGGGCTACTGGGAATGGCATTGATTTGGTGATTTCCTCTTCGATGTTCTTTTTGTTGATGTAGAGGAATCCAAGTGATTTTTGTATATTTATCTTATAACCTGAGACTCTGCCAAACTCTTCTATTAGTTTCAGTAGTTTTCTGGAGGATTCCTTAGGGTTTTCTGTGTGTAAGATCATGTCATCTGCAAATAGAGATAATTTTACTTCTTCCTTGCCAATCCGGATGCCCTTCATTTCTTTGTCTAGCCTAATTGCTCTGGCTAGGACCTCTAGCACAATGTTGAATAAGAGCGATGATAAAGGGCATCCTTGTCTGGTTCCCGTTCTCAAGGGAAATGCTTTCAGGCTCTCTCCATTTAGAGTGATGTTGGCTGTTGGCTTTGTATAGATGCCCTTTATTATGTTGAGGAATTTTCCTTCAATTCCTATTTTCGTGAGAGTTTTTATCATAAATGGGTGTTGGACTTTGTCAAATGCCTTTTCTGCATCAATTGAGAAGATCATGTGGTTTTTGTCTTTTGTTTTATTTATATGGTAGATTACATCAATGGTTTTTCTAATATTAAACCAGCCTTGCTTACCTGGTATAAATTCCACTTGGTCATGGTGGATTATTTTTTTCATATGTTGTTGAATTCTATTGGCTAGAATTTTATTAAGGATGTTTGCATCTATGTTCATGAGAGATATAGGTCTGTAATTTTATTTTTTTGTGGTGTCTTTTTTTTTTTTTTTTTAACCTGATTTTGGTATCAGGGATATGGTGGCTACACATAGAATGAGTTAGGTAGTATTCCATCATTTTCTATGCTTTGAAATAGCTTTAGTAGTAGTGGTGTTAACTCTTCTCTGAAAGTTTGGTAGAACTGTGCAGTGAAGCCGTCCGGGCCAGGGCTTTTTTTGTTGGTAGTTTTTTGATTACCGTTTCAATCTCTTTTTTTGTTATGGGTCTGTTTAGTTGTTCTACTTCTGATTGTGTTAGTTTAGGTAGGTAATGTTTTTCTAGGAAGTCATCCATTTCTTCTAGGTTTGCAAATTTGTTAGAGTACAATTTTTCGTAATAATCTAATATGATTCTTTTAATTTCAGTTGGGTCTGTTGTGATGTGGCCCATCTTGTTTCTTATTCGGGTTATTTGTTTCCTTTCCTGAATTTCTTTAGTCAGTCTAGCCAATGGTTTATCAATTTTGTTAATTTTTTCAAAGAAGCAGCTTTTGGCTTTGTTAATTCTTTTCTCTAATTCATTTAGTTCAGCTCTAATTTTTATTATTTGTTTTCTTCTCATGCCTGATGGTTTCTTTTGTTGCTCACTTTCTATTTGTTCAAGTTGTAGGGACAGTTCTCTGATTTTGGCTCTTTCTTCTTTTTGTATGTGTGCATTTATCGATACAAATTGACCTCTGAGCACTGCTTTTGCTGTGTCCCAGAGGTTTTGATAGGAAGTGTTTTCATTCTCATTGCATTCTATGAATTTCTTTATTCCCTCCTTAATGTCTTCTATAACCCAGTCTTTTTTGAGCAGGGCATTGTTCAGTTTCCAAGTATTTGATTTCTTTTCCCTAATTTTTCTGCTATTGGTTTCCACTTTTATGGCCTTGTGGTCTGAGAAGATGCTTTGTAACATTTTGATGTTTTGGATTCTGCAAAGGTTTGTTTTATGACCTAATATGTGGTCTATTCTAGAGACTGTTCCATGTGCACTAGAGAAAAAAGTATACTTTGCAGCTGTCGGGTGGAGTGTCCTTTATAAGTCTATGAGGTCAAGTTGGTTGATTGTAGTAATTAAGTCTTCTGTGTCTCTATTGAGCTTCTTACTGGAAGTATTGCCCTTCTCCGAAAGCGGTGTGTTGAAGTCTCCTACTGTAATTGTGGAGGTGTCTATCTCACTTTTCAGTTCTGTTAAAGTTTGTTTTATGTATCTTGCAGCCCTGTCGTTGGGTGCATAAATATTTAATATGGTTATATCTTCCTGGTCAATTGTCCCTTTAATCATTATGTAGTGTCCTTCTTTATTCTTTGTGGTGGATTTAACTTTAAAGTCTATTTTGTTGGAAATTAATATTGCTACTCCTCTTCTTTTTTGCTTATTGTTTGCTTGATATATTTTTTTCCATCCTTTGAGTTTTAGTTTGTTTGTGTCTCTAAGTTTAAGGTGTGTCTCTTGTAGGCAGCATATAGATGGATCATTTTTCTTTATCCAGTCTCAGACTTTCTGTCTCTTTATTGGTGCATTTAGTCCATTTACATTCAGCATAATTATAGATAAGTATGTGTTTAGTGCTGTCATTTTGATGCCTTTTTGTGTGTGTTGTTGAGAATTTCATTTTTCCACTTACTTCTTTGTGCTGAGACGTTTTCCTTTGTAAATTGTGTGTTCCTCATTCTCATAGTAGTTGAATTTATGTTTGCTGAGTCGTTATGTTTTTCTTGGTTTTTATTTTGAGTTACGGAATTATACCTTTTTTGTGGTTACCTTAATATTTACCCCTATTTTTCTAAGTAAAAACCTAACTTGTATTGTCTATATTGCCTTGTTTTCCTCTCCATATGGCAGTTCTATGCCTCCTGTATTTAGTCCCTCTTTTTGATTATTGTGATCTTTTACATACTGACTTCAATGATTCCCTGTTTTGAGCATTTTTTTTCTTTTTAAAATTAATCTTAATTTGTTTTTGTGATTTCCCTATTTGAGTTGATATCAGGATGTTCTGTTCTGTGACCTTGTGTTGTGCTGATATCTGATATTATAGATTTTCTGATGAAACAATTTTCTTTAGTATTTCTTGTAGCTTTGGTTCGGTTTTTGCAAATTCTCTAAGCTTGTGTTCATCTGTAAATATTTTAATTTCACCTTCATATTTGAGAGAGAGTTTTGCTGGATATATGATCCTTGGCTGGCAGTTTTTCTCCTTCAGTGCTCTATATATGTCATCCCATTGCCTTCTTGACTGCATGGTTTCTGCTGAGTAGTCTAAACTTATTCTTATTGATTCTCCTTTGTAGGAGACCTTTCTTTTGTCCCTGGCTACTTTTAAAATTTTCTCTTTATCTTTGGTTTTGGCAAGTTTGATGATAATATGTCTTGGTGATTTTCTTTTTGGATCAATCTTAAATGGGGTTCGATGAGCATCTTAGATAGATATCCTTTTGTCTTTCATGATGCCGGGGAAGTTTTCTGCCAACAGATCTTCAACTATTCTCTCTGTATTTTCTGCTATCCCTCCTTGTTCTGGAACTCTAATCACACGGAAGTTATACTTCTTGATAGAGTCCCACATGATTCTTAGGGTTTCTTCATTTTTTTTTAATTCTTTTATCTGATTTTTTTCAGCTATATTGGTGTCAATTCTCTTATCCTCCAGGTCCCCCACTCTGCATTTCAATTGCTCGATTCTGCTCCTCTGACTTCCTATTGACTTGTCTAATTCTGTAATTTTATTCTTAATCTTTTGGATTTCTGAATGCTGTCTCTCTCTGGATTCTTGCAGCTTATTAATTTTTCCTCTATGTTCTTGAATAATCTTTTTGATTACTTCAACTGTTATCAGTGTGTTCCGTGGCTTTTTCTGTAGATTACCTTATTTCATTTATGAGGTCATCCCTGATGTCTTGAAGCATTCTGTAAATTAGTTTTTTATATTCTGCATCTGGCAATTCCAGGATTGTATCTTTATTTGGGAAAGATTTTGAGTCTTTAGTTTGGGGAGTTGTAGAAGCAGTCATGGTCTGCTTCTTTATGTGATTTGATATTTACTGGTGTCTCTGAGCCATCTATAACACATTGTAATGATTTATTTTATATTTGCTCACTGAGTCTTATCTTGTTTTGTTTTCTTTCAATATACGTAGATGGGCTACTAGATTGTGCTGTCTTGATTGTTGTAGCCCTTGAATCACTTATGTCCTATTACCAGCTGGTTTGGGCTGTTACCAGATATATAAGCCTAAGAGTCCATTCACTATTCTTGAGTAGAATCTGATTTTGGGTCACCAAGTGTGTGGTGCAGACTGTCACCTATCCACCTAGAGGAGTAGTGGTGATAGTTGTGTGCACCAGATTCTCCTAGCAGCAGGGGGTCACACTCTGGGGGGTACAGGATGCTGACAGGCTTCCCCCAAGTGCCAGTGAGATAGGTGTGTCTCTATTCCTAAAGCACTTTGTTGGGTGGGCTCTGCAGCTGTACCTTAGGCACCCAATGCATGTACCTCTACAGATTGGTAGGTGTCACCATCCTCAGACCCCCTAAGGCAGGAGGCTAGGTGGTCTGGGCGGAGCTTCAGCCCTCAGTTCCCTGTTGTGGGTCAGTGAGGGCTCTGTTTAATATGCAGAGTTATCAGACCTGATAACTTGTCTTTCCAGTAATCCACAAAAAACATTACAGTCAGATCCCTATCAGAATTGCCTTTGCTTTATAATAGCCACCTTGTTCCCTGTAGGGTTGAAAGCCCAAGACTGTGGATCTCATATGCTTGGCTGGAGCTGGTTCTGTATTTTTAGTCCAATTTTGGGAAGTCAGGGAAGGATTTTTGGTCCCTGGCTTTTTGTAGCTGCTTCTCTCAGGCCGGGAGACTGGGTTAGGAAAAAAACAAAAACCGCAGAGCACTTCACTCTCTGGCTCAGGAAATTCCAATGTTAGTGAAGCCGCCTGGGAAGGGGAGGGGAGGGATCAGAAAGATAGGAGAGAGTAGCACCTCGGAATATAGACAAAGTTACTTATCTTGCTTGGTGATGACTGTTTTATCTGAGATTCCCAAGGGGTGTGTAGCCTGTGTGCATTGACTGGGTCAAGATTGCCCCTGAGGGTCAGGCCCATGTCCTGTGCCTGTGCTGTCTCAGAAGCCGTGGTCAGTTTCTCCGCTTCCAGTCCAAAGCCCAGCGCCAAGATCCCCCGGCTGGGACACCATACTCCAAGCTCCAAAACCAGTCGCTTCCTCCCGGTGACTTCTCCTCCTGTCAGCCACTTTGCTGTGCTGCCTGCGTGCACTGGCTGGGCTTCCTCCAAGGTCACTTCTGGGGGCTAGGGCTGCATCCCATGTTTGCACTGTTTCAGGATGCTGTGCTCAGCTTCTCTGTGCCCAGTCCAAAACCTGGTGCCAAGGTTTTCTGACTGGGACGCTGGCTCCAGATTCTGAAAACTGTCGTTGCTTCCCCGTGGTTGCTCGTTCTCAATCTCTGTCACTCAGGTCAACTCTTTAGATCTGTGTTTGATGCTCAGGGTTCGTAGATTGTCATGTATGTGATCGATTCACTTGTTTTTCTGAGTCTTTGTTGCAAGAGGGATCCGAGGTAGCTTCTACCTAGTCAGCCATCTTGGCCCCACCTCCTATTTTAATTTTCTATATGGGTTGTACATGTGCTTCCGGATATTTTAAATATTTTATAATGTGATTTTTAAAAACTTTCATAAAACATGTCTTTAAAAAAGTTTTTATAGTCAAAAAATTGGGGAGGTGTTGCATTTTCAACAGTCTTTTTGAATATTGACAGTGCATACTGACGTATTAAAGGCTCCCAGAAGTCCTACAATGTAGAGATCGGTTTAACTTTGTTTATGTCATTGTTTCTCAAACCTAATGAATCACAACATCATCTTTTTTGTATATAAAGAAAAGTGAAATCAAAATATTTTGAGAACGTTTGCTCTAGGTATCCCTTTTTGTTTCTCAGTCTCTTCCACATGCAAGGCCACTCTAGATCTCAAGCAACATCTCCCAACCTCTTTCCCAAGCTCGCCTGGCTTAACTCTAAAATGCTATCCCAAGCCTGTCAATAAATGGATGTTTCTGGGATATTGCCAGTGAGTGTTATACATTGACTCTGATCTGAAGAGGATCCATGTAAAGCTAAGAGACTAAATAGCACATGCCCCATTCCATTTGGTCATGACTTTCCTCACAATACCAGCCAAAATTGTTGTCAATTAAAGAGGCTTTTTTTTTTTTTTTTTTTTTGAAGTGGACATCTTTCCTTTAGAAACTCAGCACTGGCGGAGGCATCGATTAATTTTGCATAAGCTGCCACAGCACCATTAGATGCTAATCTGTTCATTCTTAACCACAGCACATGGTGTGAGGGTCATGTACATGACTTCTGCCTCCAGCCCTGTGGATTTATTTGGTTCTTAGCCCCTGGCTCCTGCAGCTGTGTCCTTTCAATGACTGCTTTATGGTGACCAAGAGAGTTGAGGTCTGCTGCCAGGACTCTGAGATCTGGAGGAACACATGGACACATTATTCTTTTACTCTGAAGTTATCCGGTTCCTGTTCCGGTCTGATGGAAAGATAGTGGGAGGATATCTCTGAAGCAGCCCAGCACTTACTGCTGATGATATTACTCATGTCTGACATTATTTGCAAGATAGCAGACTTAAATCAACCGGCAGTGTGTTCCTAGTGGAAAGTTAATTACTAATGAAAATGTAATAATACAAAATATAATTCTGAGTGTAGCACTTCGCTTTATTTGTAAGGGCCATACAAAGCCATTATTTTCTTTACTCTAAGGCTACCCATTGGCTCCAGTTTGCTTCAAACAAGAGGCTGGGAAAAAGGGGTTACTCTGCTAATTGAAGAAGCCTTGATGACACAGTGTTTAAAGTGGCTCAGTGGTTAAGGCCTCGGCTGCTAACCAAAAGGTCTGTGGTCGAAACCCACCAGCCGCTCTGCAGGAGAAAGACGGGGCAGTCTATTTCCTTAAAGATTTACAGCCTTGGAAACCGTATGGAGCAGTTCTACTCTATCCTATAGGGTCGCCATGAGTTGCAATTGAAGACAATGGGTTTGGGTTTTGGATGCTAATTGAATACTAATGAGGCTTTTGCTTAAGTTGGTTTTTTGTTGCAATTATTTGCAACTATATTCTTCTGTATTTCTGCACAGAGAAAAGAGGTTCCTCAAAGGTAGCAAGAGTCTTACTTAGCCTGAATTTAGGAAGCAAAATATCTTCCCACTTTTTCTTCCGTACATGTAATATTTAGAAAGTGGTCTGTTCTGTGCTAAGGAAAAGCAAAATATCATCATCATTATTACTGGCCTTTGTCCACAGTGGATTTTATCCAGATTCTAACCAAAGACTCTGTGACTAACAATCTGAGTCACTAAGTTTCATATGTTTATGTATTTCAACACAATTCCCAGACTGAAAGCTTTTTATATTTATTTTCATGTTTCAGGACTCAGAAAGAATTAAATGCCTTTCTGTGTTTCAAATCTAGTGTCACTGAGTGACTGGCTCTGAATAACTCAGTACATAGATGGTGTTTTCACCACGGTTGTGGCACAAGACAATTTCAGAATTGAAAATACAGATAACCTACAACTAAAAGGTGATAAAGTGAGTGAGAGAAAATTGCAAGTGAATGTACTAGTTATTAAATTTTCAAAGATACATACCTTTATTCTTACAGGTCTATGAAAACCAATCCAAACCAAACCTGTTGCCGTCCCGTCGATTTTGACTCATAACGACCCTAGAGGACAGAATAGAACTCCCCCGCAGGATTTCCAAGGAGCTCCTGGTGGATTCAAACTGACAACCTTTTGGTTAGTAGCCTTAGCTCTTAACCAGAGGACATCAGAAAATGGACAGTTTGAGCTAAAATACCCCCTTTCCATGGAAAATCCCACTATTTTAATTATTTTCTAATTTTTCTTATCCCAGACTTAAACTTGTCCCACGATTGTAACTGTCCTTGATAGGCTACCCCACATTCATCTTAAAAGACAGTTACCCTGTCATTTTCACATCAAAAAACTTTACAAACATTTGATCATACATTTTCACATCATCTCAGATTAATAACACCTTACGGTTTTGTAGTATTTTTCAAAGGACTTCTTGCATGCTATCTCACATTAATCTCATCATTGAGTGCAGTGTAGCAGAAACATACCACCCCATTTACAAATGTGAAAATTGAGCCATATTACATTGAATTTGTAATTCCTTGGCTAAAATCGTATGGATTATTACTAAAAAAACCCTGAATCCTAGTCTAAAGCTATTCCACTAGATACATAATGGAAATCTGAAGTCAGAAAGGAAGGCTTGCTCTGAAATCCTCACCACAAGATTAGGAATAAAAGCCTGGACTAATGAGTTGTTATTATCCTTAGATATTCATTTTGCAAATACTACATGTTTGTGATATCAAGTATTAATACTGTATAACATTAATGCTGTTCAGAGTATCCAAGTGTAATCAAATCACACAAAATAACACCAAAATATGCAAAGATAATAAATAAGATGAATCTAAAATTTGAAAGCAGTTTGTTCATCATGCTCTACATAGGATGTTCTTGAGTGTGTGTTCAGATGCATGCCTGTTATCTTTTTTAATCAATTTACATTTATTCATTGTGAACCTATGGAATTTTCTGTTTAAACTAGTAGCCTTTCTAAGGGAAGATTTAGCTACCATTTCCCTAACATCTTCCACAGTACCTGGGCTGGGCCCATGGTCAGTGCTTTAAAAAAAAAAAAAAAATTTTGTGTGTGTGTGATATACATGTAAAAATTTTTTTCAATCATTTTTATATGTACAATTAAAAAAAAAAAAAAACCCAGCGCTGTTGAGTCAATTCCGACTCATAGAGGCCCTATAGAACAGAGTAGAACTGCCCCATAGAGTTTCTAAGGAGCACCTGGAGGATTTGAACTGCCGACCCCTTTATGTACAATTAAGTGACATTAATTACATTTACCATGTTGTGTAACCATCACTACTACCTGTTGCCAAGTTTTCTCATTGCCTTTAACAAAAATCCTATACCCCTAAGCAATAGCCCTACTCTCTCCCTTCTACCTGCCACTGGTAACCACTAATAAACTTTGGACTCTATGCATTTGCCTATTCTGGATATTTCATGTAGGTGGGATCATACAATATTTGTCCTTTTGTGTCTTAATCTTTTCACTTAGCATAATGTTTTCAAGGTTCATTCATGTCATATCATGTATCAGAACTTCTTTATGGTAGGGTAATATTCCATTGTATTTATGTACCACTTTTTGTTTATCCACTCATTTGTTGATGGACACTTAGGTTATTTCTACCTTCTGGCTACTGTGAATAGTGCTGCAATTAATTGCTATACAAGTATCTATTTGAGTCCCTGCTTTCAATTCTTTTGGGTATAGCAGTGGAATCGCTGGGTCATAAGGTAGTTCTATGTTTAACTTTCTGAGGTACTATAAAACTGTTTTCCATAGTTGCTGTACAATTTTACAATCCTACCAGCAGTGGATAAGGATTCCAGTTTCTCCAAATACTTGCCAACACTTCATTTTCCATTTTTTTGATACTAGCCATCCTAGTGGGAATGAAGAGGTCCCTGGGCAGCAAAAATAGTTTGTGCTCAACTACCGAACTTAAAGGTTGGTGGTTTGAGACCATCCAGCAACTCTGTGGAAGAAAGGCCTGTCTAACTATTTCCATTAATATTGTTGTTGTTGTTGTTGTTACGTGTCATCAAGTTGGTTCTGACTTGTAGTGACCCTATGCACAACAGAACAAAGCACTGCCTGGTCCTGTGCCATCCTCACGATTGCTGCTCTGTCTGAGCCCATTGTTGCAGCCACTGTGTCAGTCCATCTCACTGATGGTCTACCTCTTTTTTACTGACTCTTTACCAAGCATGGTGTTTTCCTTCAGGGGCTGGTCCTTCCTGATAACATGTCCACAGTAAGTGAGACAAAGTCTTGCCATCCTCGCTTCTAAGGAACAGTCTGGCTGTACTTAGCCAAGAAAACCCTATACAGCAGTTACACTCTGTAACACATGGGATCTTCATGAGTTGGAATGGACTTAATGTCAAGGGGGTTTTGTTTGTTTGTTTTAGTGAGTGTGAAGTGGCATCTCACTGTGGTTTTGATTTGTAATGAATAATGGAAGGGGTCCTGGTGGTAAAATGCTCAGCTGCTAACCAAAAAGTAGGTGGTTCAAACCCACCAGTTGCTCCATGGGAAAAAAGACCTGGGAATCAACTCCAGTAAGATTATATCCTAGGAAACCCTAGGATTGGGGAGTTCTGCTCTGTCCTATAAGGTTGCTATGAGTCTGAATCAACTCCACAGTAAACAACAACAACAATAACTGACGAGGTTGAACATCTTTTCATGTGTTTATTGGTCATTTGTATATCTCCTTTGGTAAAATGTCTATTCAAGTCCTTTGCCGATTTTCAAATTGGGTTGTCTGTCTTTTTGTTGTTGAGTTGTGGGAGTTCTTTATTTATACTGGATATCAAACTTTTATCAGATGTATGGTTCCCAAATATTCTCTCCCAATCTGTAGATTACCTTCTTTACTTTGCTGATAAAGTCCTTTGATGCACAAAGTTTTACATTTTGATGAAGTCCCATTTGTCTATCTTGTCTTTTGTTGCTAGTGCTTTGGGTGTTGGTTGGTGCTTTTTGACTTCTATGTACCAGTGGCTCCTCTGACATATTATGAAGTTTCTTGCCCCTAATCTGGCCCATGCGAAGCCTCTTATAGATAAATCTGATACTGATGCAGTAAGATGGTAAAGTGGGATGCTTTATAGGTAGTTCCTGAACTACATGCATGGCACTCTTTTACTGTCGCTCAAAAAAAAAACAGATTTCGGGGTCTCACCACAGATCTTACCATAACTTGTAGGGCGAGGATAGCCAGTAATGCTGTATTAGCAAACCAGCTCCCCAAGAAATCTTGTGAACCCTGAAGCTTGATCATCACAATGACAGTATTCTTTAGTTCCTGGAAATTTTAGTGACATTGGCTGTGAAGATGATGGTCTTTCAAAACAAAAATAGAGTATGGTCCTTCATCTTTGGGGAAAAGAAGTGACAGGCAGACTATAAAAATGGCCTAAAAGACGGACCTCTGACAATTACTGAAAGAAAAACAGCACACAGTTTATGTGAGACAAGGAGCCAGTGGTTAAAGCAAGACTGCTAAACTAAAGGTCAGCAGTTCGAAACCACTTGCGGCTCTGTGAAGAAAGATGTGGCAGTCTGCTTCCTTAGGGATTTACAGCCTTGGAAACCCTAGGGAATCGGCTCAATGGCACTGAGTTTGGGTTTGGAGGTTTATGTGAGCCAGTCAGCAAGTACGTTGCCTAATCGCAGAGGTCCATGGAGCTGTCTTGTTCCACAGCGCTGGCATTTAGGAGAGACATTCACTACAAATGGTGCTGAGCACGGCCTGGGGGCCCTGTCTGAATGACTAATATTTTTCCAACCCGAAGCAACATTAACTGATTGATAACTATTTTCCCCTCAAACCTGGCAACATCAGCATTCTTCTCCCCGCGGCGTGCCAGCACCTGAAGATTAACACCATAGTCGTTTTGGAGAGGTCTGAGCCAGAGAACTGTGACCCGCTCAGGGCTTCAAGTCCAAAGCGGGTTGTGAAGAATCTGGCGAGATTTCAGAGAATACATATAAAGGGAAAACAGGACCCTTGAGGGTTGGACAAAGAACTGGGGCTTTCAGCTGGGAGAAGGCTGAGCTTAGAGGTTGAATTTAGCAACGGATTCATAAAGGAAGGATTTCTAAGCTGAGGAGAGCAATTGCTTCAAGCTACAACCTGTAACAAAATCTGACTATATGTTTTTACAAAAGTGGTAAAGCAGATAATTTGTAAAAAAAACAAAACAAAACAAAACAAAAAAAACTCTTATTTTTTTCTTTTTTTGCGAAGGCTGTTAACTAACGGCCCTATGACCCTCAAAGCCCAACGCCTATAACAGCGGCTATGGTCCACCAAAAAACAATCGCGTAGATCTTTCAAAAACTCCCCGGGCTGGCGGTCGGAACATTTTAAAACACATCAGGATACTCTTCGTCCACAGCAATACTTGAAGAACGTCCTGAATCGCAGGCTCTTTCGCGGATTTATATGGGATAAACGGGCGCATGAGAGCAGAAAGGATTCAACTAGATTGTTAGCCTGAGAGCTGGGACAACGGGCTCAGGCAGGAAGGGGGACGTGGGAAAGCTTTTTCCTCCTTTGAAAAGCGAGCCGCGGGGCTGCCGGTTCTCCCGGGACCCTGCCGGGCCCGGCTGTGCCCCCGGCGCGCAGACAGACATCCGGCAGGCGAGGGCGCGCCGCGGCCGCCAGGGACGCGCCCGAGCCCCCCGGGCCTGCGCTCAGGTGGAGCGCGGCGCGGCCCCCGCGGGCGCTGCTCCGCAGCTGCTCCCAGGACTGCAACCCAGGCCGCAGGCTCCGATGCACCCGGGCCAGCGCCCCCGCCCCCGCCCCCGCCGAGCGCCCGGGGGAGGAGGCACCGCGTCCGAGGCGCAGCGCGCGGCTCCTTTCCCGCCAGCTGGTCCGGGGTGGGGCGGGGCAGCCAGGCCGCGGCCCCTTCCACATCCCCCATCCCAGCCCATCTCCTTCCCGCGCCCTATTTTCCTCCCCGCTTTCCCCGGGAGAAACATGGCCGGGAGCAGTAGGGAGGCGCCAGACTACGGGCGAGGGGTCATGGTAAATGCAAACTCCTACTTCGGAGCTGAGTCGTGCGCTCCGCGCTCTCTCCTCTCCCCACCCGCCTTTTAAATTAAATGCCTGAAATGCATTCGGGTGAGAGCGACCCATTGCTTTGTTCTTCCCTCCCGGCGGTGATCGCACCATCCTCAGTCCCACCAGCCCTCCCCTCCCCAGTCCTCTCCTTCCCGGCGCCCAGTTTGACGAAACACCGATTAACCATCCCTTTGCCTAGTGTACTTAGTGTCCCCATTTCTGTCCTCCGCCCCTCCCCCCCCCCCCGCCATGAGTCCGCTACTCCAGCTTTAAGCCTCTGTGGTCCGGGTTTCCACTCCTGCTAGTCCCCAGGATTCTCTGGGAACAGGGCGGGTCTCTACAGAACTCGCGTGCTACTCTTGCGGGTCTCCTTTTTTCTCTTTGTGCCACCTCCCGACTCTTCCAGCGCGGGCTTCCAGTGTTCTTTTCAAAAAGCATACTGTATTGATGATTCTCGAGCGAAGCTAGGAATTAAAGTGGCTCAAGTGAACGGAATTTGAGCTTTCAGACTTTTGCTACTTGGGTTTGGACTCGTCTGTGGAACCTCTGGACAAGGTAGCGCCTCATGAGTGTCAGATTCCTCGTCTGCAAAAGGGAGAAATAATACGCTGGGCCTGTTGAGAGACTTGGAGAAGGTGTGTGTCAAATATCTGGTAGCACGCAGGATGGGAGGATGTGGGTTAATGGATTCCTAGACCCGAGCCTCTTTAACCCTCGGAACCCCCAAGAAGTCAACCAGAGGGTGCTCATCAGTTAGTGTCCTGGGACAATATGGGCCCTTGCCCTTTTGGCCACCAGGTTCTTCTGCCGAGGATGGTTTCCACAGAACCAGTTGCCACAGAGTGCAAACTCCATGTGTGTCAGTAGAATTGTGCTCCACAGGGCTTTCAATGGCGATTTTTTGGAAGTAGATCCCCAGGTTTTTCTTCCAAAATGCTAGTGGATAAACTCGAACCTCCAATCTTCCAGGTATAAGCAGTGTGTTAACCTTTACATCCGAAGGTGGTGGTTATTACTGTGTCAGATTTAATGCAAAGTGTTGATGAGGGTCTTGGGTGGGTCTGATGCTACACATTAAGGTATTTTTTTTCAGAGATGGGTATGTAATTCACAAATTATCACTGAGTGAGTAAGTGGATTGGGGAAGGAAACACCTTGTACTAAAACGTAGGTAACTGTTCAGGTTAAATGTATTGCTTGGTTCTTAATTTAACAACAGGACTGTCCCTTCGTCAAGAATTCTTAAAGGAGAAGGAGTTTATTTATGTTTTTACCCCATATATGTGTACTATCCTGCTCCGCTTGAGGCAGGGCCTAGGGAAACAAGACAAAGGCCCTGCCCTCATGAAACTTGCTTTCCAGAGAAGGCAAGCCGTGTGCAAGCAAATAAATAATTCCAGATAGTGGTATGTGCAATGGAAAGAAAAGAGGGTAGTGGAATAGAGAGTGATTGCAGTGGAGATGAGGAGCATTGGTTTTGTTCAAGTGGTCATGAAGACCACTCTAGGATGATATTTGAGCTAAGAAATGAAGGTTAAGAAGTTGGTAGCCATGTGAAGACCTGAAAGAAGAGTATGCCAAGGCAGAGGCACACACACCAAGTGCAGAGGTCCTGAAAAAGAAAGAATTGCATCTGATTTATATTTTTAAAAAAACATTCTAGTTGCCATAGGGAGAATGGACAGACATAGGGGTGGGTTCAGTGGGAGGGGGATGAAAGTGTAAGAAGAGAAACTAGTAAGTTCCATTCTGGATAAGCCGAGTCTGCACTGACTGTAGGGTCTATAGGTGAGGATGCACTGTAGGCAATTTGAAATTCATGTTTGTAATTCAGGAGAGTGAAAAGATTTGGGAATATTTGATGCTTAGGAGTGGATGAGGATGCTTAGTGAAAATGGAAGAATCTAAAGAAACCACTGTTAAGGGTAATTGTTGGTTGTTAGGTGCCCTCCAGTCAGTTCCAGCTCATAGCAACCCTATGTACAATAGATCAAAACACTGCTGGGAACTGCACCATCCTCACAATCATAGCTGTGCTGGAGCCCATCATTGCAGCCGCTGTGTCAATCCATCTCCTTGAGGGTCTTCCTCTCTTTGGTTGACCCTCTGCTTTACCAGGCATGATGTCCTCTAGGGACTGGTCCCTCCTGATAACATGTCCAAAGTACGTGAGACAAAGTCTTGCCATCTTCGCTTCTAAGGAGCATTCTGGCTGTACTTCTTCCAAGACAGATTTGTTTGTTCTTCTGACAGTTCATGGTAAATTCAATATTCTATGTCACCACCATAATTAAAAGGCATCAATTCTTCTTCAGTCTTTCTTATTCACTGTACAGCTTTCATATGCATATAACTGAAAATACCATGACTTGGGTCAGGTGCACCTTAGTCCTCTAAGTGACGTCTTTGCTTTTTAACATTGTAAAGAGATCTTTTGCAGCAGATTTGCCCAATGCAATGTGTAATTGATTTTTTCTTTTTTGCCCACATTTTTTTTTATTGTGCTTCAAGTGGAAGTTTACAATTCAAGTAAATTTCTCACACAAAAACTCATACACACATTGTTATATGACCCTAGTTGCTCTTCCTGCAGTATCACAGCACACTCCTTCTCTCTACCCTGTATTTCCTGTATCCATGCAACCCACTCCTGTCCCCGTCTGTCTTCTCAGCTCACCTCCAGACAGGGCGCTCACTCCTTCTCTCTACCCTGTATTTCCTGTATCCATGCAACCCACTCCTGTCCCCGTCTGTCTTCTCAGCTCACCTCCAGACAGGGCGCTGCCCAATAGTCTCATGTGTCTACTTGAGCTAAAAAGCACACTCCTCACCAGTATCATTTTATGTCTCATAATCCAGTCTAATCTTTGTCTGAAGAGTTGGCTTCGGGTTCTAGTCTTGGGGTAACAGAGAGTCTGGGAGCCATGACCTCTGGCGTCCCTCCAGTCTCAGTCAGACCATTAATCCATTAATTCTTCTAGAGTTTGAGGTCTGCATCCCACTTTTCTCCTGTACCATCAGGGAGCCTCTGTTATGTTCCCTGTCAGAACAGTCATTGGTGGTAGCTGGGCACCATCTAGTTCTTCTGGTCTCAGGCCGATGGAGTCTTTCATCTATGTGGCCTTTTCTTTCTTTTGGGCTCATATTTTCCTTGTGTCTTTGGTGTTCTTCAATCTCCTTTGCTGCAGGTGAGTTGAGACCAGTTGGTGCATCTTAGATGGCCACTTGCTAGCTTTTAAGACCCCAGACACCACTCACCAAAGTGGGATTCAGAATGTTTTCTTAATACACTTTGTTATGCCAGTTGACCTAGATGTCCCTTGAAACCGTGGTCCCCAGAACCCCCACCCTGCTACTCTGTCCCTCGAAGTTTTTGGTTGTATTCAGGAAACTTCTTAGCTTTTGGTTTAGTCCAGTTGTGCTGACTTCCCCTGTATTATGTGTTTTCCTTCCCTTCACCTAAGATAATTCTTGTCTACCATCTGATTAGTGAATACCCCTCTCCCTCCCTCCCCACCCTCGTAACCATCAAAGAATGTTTTCTTCTGTGTTTAAACCTTTTCTTGAATTCTTGTAATAGTGGTCTCATACAATATTTGTCCTTTTGCGACTGACTAATTTCACTCAGCATGATGCCTTCCAGATTCCTCCATGTTATGAGATGTTTCACAGATTCATCGTTGTTCTTTATCATTGCATAGTATTCCATTGTGTGAATATACCTCAATTTGTTCATCCATTCAGGTAATTGATTTCTTGACTGTTGCTACTATGGGTGTTGATTTTGGATCCAAGTAAAATGAAATCTTTGACAACTTCAATATTTTCTCCATTTATCCTGATGTAGCTTATTGATCCAATTGTGAGAATTTTTGTTTTCTTTATTTTGAGGTGTAATCCATACTAAAGGCTGTACAGTCTTTGATCTTCATCAGTAAGTGCTGCAAGTCCTCATCACTTTCAACAAGCAAGGTTATGTCATCTGCATAATGCAGGTTGTTGAATGAGTCTCCCTCCAATCCTGATGCCCCGTTCTTCTTCATGTAGTCTGGCTTCTCAGATTATGTGCTTAGCATACAGATTGAATAAGTATGGCAAAAGGATACAAGCCTGACACACACCTTTCCTGATTTTAAACCATGCGGTATCCCCTTGTTCTGTTCTAACGACTACCTCTTGGTCTATATACAGATTCCTCAGGAGCACGATAAAATGTTCTGGGATTCCCATTCTTTACAATCTTAGCCATAATTTGTTATGATCCACACAGTCAAATGCCTTTGCATAGTCACTAAAACACAGGTAAACATGTTTCTGGTATTCTCTGCTTTCAGCCAACTTCCATCTGACATCAGCAATAATATCTCTCATCCCACATTCTCTTCTGAATCCGGCTTGAATTTCTGGCAGTTCCCTATTTATGTACTGCTGCAACCACTTTTGAATGATCTTCAGCAATATTTTACTTACGTATGATATTAATAATATTATTCGGTAACATCTGCATTCTGTTGGATTACTTTTCTTTGGAATGGGCATAAATATGGATGTCTTCCAGTTGGTTGACCAGTTAAATGTCTTCCAAATTTCTTGGCATAGATGAGTGAGTGCCTCCAGTGCTGCATCCGTTGGTTGAAACATCTCAGTTGGTTTTCTGTCAACTCCTGGAGCCTTGTTTTTTGCCAGTGCCTTCAGTGCAGCTTGAACTTCCTTTAATACCATCGGTTATTGATCACATGCTACCTCATGAAATGATTGAACATCGACCAGTCAATCCTTTTTGGTACAGTGACTGTGTATTCCTCCAGTCTTCTGCTGATGCTTTGTGTGTCATTCAATATTTTGCTCATAGAATCCTTCAATATTGCAACACGAGGCTTTAATTTTTTCTTCAGTTCTTTCAAGCTGAGAAATGCTGAGCATGTTCTTCTCTTTTGGTTTTCTATCTCCAAGTCTTTGCATGTTTCATTTTAATACTTTACTTTGTCTTCTTGAGCCGCCCTTTGAAATCTTCTGTTCAGCTCTTTTACTTCATCATTTCTTCCATTTGCCTTAGCTGCTCTATGTTCAAGAGCAAGTTTCAGAGTCTCTTCTGACGTCCATTTCCTTTATATCCTCTCTTTCTAATGACTTTTTGCTTCATGTATGATGTCTTCTTGTCTGGTCTTTGCTCAGTCATGTTCAATACATCAAATCTGTTCTTGAAATAGTCTTTAAATTCAGGTGAGATATACTCAAGACCATACTTTGGCTCTCATGGGCATGTTTTAATTTTCTTTGGCTCTAATTTGAACTTGTATATGAGCAATTGATGGTCTGTTCTGCAGTTGGCCCCTGGCCTTATTCTGACTGATGATACTGAGCTTCTCCATCGTCTCTTTCCACTGATGTAATTGATTTGATTCCTATATGTTCCATCCAGTGAGATCCACTTGTACAGTTGTTATGTTGTTGAAAAAAGGAATTTACAATAATGAAGTCGTTGGTCTTACAAAATTCTATCATGTAATCTCTGGTGTCGTTTCTATCACCGAGGCCATATTTTCTAACTACTGATCCTTCTTTGTTCCCAGCTTTCACATTCCAATCACCAGTAATTTATCAATGCATTTTGATTGCATGTTTGCTCAACTTCAGACTGCAGAAGTTGGTAAAAATCTTCATTTTCTTCATCTTTTGCCTTAGTGGTTGGTGCGTAAATTTAAATAATAGTTGTATTAACTGATCTTCCTTGTGGGTGTGTGGATATTATCCTATCACTGACAGCTTTGTATTTCAGGATACATTTTGAGATGTTCTTTTTTAACGATGAATGTGACACCATTCCCAGCATAGTAGACCATTTGACTGTCTGATTCAAAGTGGCCAATACCAGCCCATTTCAGCTCACTAATACCTAGGATATTGATGTTTATGCATTCCATTTCATTTTTTACGACTTCCAATTTTCCTAGATTCATTTTTCATACATTCTACATTCAAATTATTAATGGATGTTTGCAGCTGTTTCTTTTCACTTTGAGCTGTGCCACCTCTGCAAATGAAGGTCCCAAGAGCTCTACTCCATCCACATTATTAAGGTCGATTCTACTCTGAGGAGGCAGCTCTTCCCCAGTTGTATTTTGAGTGGCTTCCAACCTCAGGGGCTCATCCTCCGGCACTGTATCAGACAATGTTCTGCTGCTATTCATGAGGTTTTCACTGGCTAATTCTTTTCAGAAGTAGACCACCAGGTCCTTCTCCTAGTCTGTTTTAGTTTGGAAGCTCCACAGAAACCTGTCCACTGTGGGTAACCCTGCTGGTATTTGAAATACCGATGGCATAGCTTTCAGCATCACAGCAACATGCAAGCCCCCACAATATGACAAACTGACAGATGAGTTTGATAAGGGTAGAAGCCTGGAAAACCCCAAATGTAAGAGTCAGACAGTGGAGAAGCCAGATAAAGGGACCAAGAAAGTAGCAAAGCAAGAGAGAGAGCGAAGGCAAGGTCCCTAGGGAGGGGTGGAGGAGAAGGGGTCATCAAGAGGATCAGATGCTGCAGAAAGAGCAAGTAGGATAAAGATGGAAAACAGGCCATCGAATTTAACAATTACAGAATCATTAGTAGTGAAAAACTTAAGCAACCAGTCTCATCAGTTGAATGGTTCAAATATAGTACTACCATATAATACAATAACCAACAACAAAAAAGAAAACATTGCTTTCGAGTTGATTCTGACTCGGTGTGTCAGAGTAGAACTGAGCTCCGTAGGATTTTCTTGGTTGTAATCTTTATGGAGGAGCCCTTGTGGTGCAGTGCTTAAGCATTTGGCTATTAACCAAAAGGTCTACAGTTTGAATCCACCAACAGCTCCTTGGAAGCCTTATGGGGCAGTTTTACTCTGTTCTATAGGGTCGTCGTGAGTCGGAATTAATTCGGCGGCAATGGGTTTTTTTTGGGGGGGGTTAATCTTTACGGAAGCAGATTTCCAGGCCTTTCTTCCTTGATGCCACTGGGTGGCTTTGAACCACCAATCTTTCAGTTAGTTGACAGCAAATGTTTGCAGCACCCAGGAATCCATAATACAATACTAGACACTCTTAAAAAGAATAAGGTAAATTTATATGCTTCAATGAGATAGGTGGAGTCCTGGTGGCACAGTGGTTAAGAGCTTGGCTACTAATCAAAAGGTCAGCAGTCAAATCTACCAACTACTCCTTGGAAACTCTATGGGACCATTCTACTTCGTTCTATATGGTCACTATGAGTCGGAATCGACTTGACAGCAGCGGTTTTGGGTTTTTTTGGAATGAGATAGGTAGATTGTTAAAGTTTAAAAAGCAAGTGATAGAACCGTGTAAATAGTCTGATCTATTAATTTAAATGAGGCCCTTTTGGGGCCAGGCTCTGGCTTCACCACTTATGACCTTGGGAACTAACCTCTCTCTGCTGCAGTTCCCTAACCTGTAAAATGGGGATTAGCAATAGTGACTTCCTCATAGGGTTGCTAGGATTAAAGGCGTTAGTAACAGTGCCTGGCACATAGTAGGTCCTAAATCAGCTCCTGCTATTATTTCTATGTGTAGATATATGCTCAGAAAATGAATGGAAACTTTTAACC
Source organism: Loxodonta africana (assembly GCF_030014295.1). NCBI lineage: Eukaryota > Metazoa > Chordata > Mammalia > Proboscidea > Elephantidae > Loxodonta > Loxodonta africana. The sequence continues at coordinate 166,613,508 of NC_087345.1, read as the reverse complement.
AAACTTTTGCCAGTACCTATGTATGGGCACAGTGGTTAAATGATATGGCTGCTAACCAAAAGGTTGGCTATTGGAATCCACCAGCCGCTCCTTGGAAACCCTATGGGGCAGTTCTACTCTGGGTCAGAATTGACTCTACAGCAATGGGTTCCTATGGGGAGCAGGGTGGGGATAGAGGTGAGAGATACTTAAAATCTGTGTTTCTTAAAAGCTCGAATTACATTTATAGTAAAAGGAAGGAAGACAGAAAGAAAATTTTTGACCCAGTGGGGGTCAGTGGGGTTCTGGGTTTTCGTGGGCTGAGGAATGAATGGGACAGGAAAGAAGGCATTGAGCTATACGAGGTATGGAAGTTTGCAGTGAAGGAAGAAAAAAATATGAACCCAAAGGAGATATGTGCATTTATTGTTTTGACTGAGGGAAAGGAGCCAGTGGAGCAAGAGACCCACCCACTGCCATCAAGAGATAGGCCTGAAAAAGGGAGTAATTACTGGAGAAGGACAGGAGGAACTGGGATTAAATCATGCGTTGAAAGTACAACCTGAAACTTCGTAGTTGAGTTAGAAAGAAAGGGAGAGGGAGTAGGGAATAATGTGGATTAGTAGTGGCTAAGAGGAAAATCACTGAGAGCCTTCACGTTACACGGCCTGTGTTTTCTCTTGAAGCAGGAGGCAAGGTAATTTTATGAAAGATGCAGGAAGGTGGTCAGAGGGAGAGTAGAGCAGCCGGATCAGCTGCCGTGGGGCTTGGGAGTGAGAAACAGTAGCTAAGCTGCCTGAGGACCCACCAAGCTTAGAAATAGTCAATGTGTAATGGAATCCGTTGCTGCATTTATGCCATTTCCTCCAGTAGAACTTGAGATAGTTGGATTAACCTCAAGTTGGGTTTAGCCACGTAAGGCAAACTCAGAGTGAATTCAAGATGCTGCTGGAGGCCCGCGACATCTAGGGCGAAGAGGGGAAGGAAACCTTGAGAGGGTAATACAACGGGAGAGCAGCAAGCCCTCAAGGATGGGTTGCAAAAAATCAAATGGAAGTTTTAGTACAAGTGAAGAAAGGGGGCAGGTAATAATTGCAAACGTGAGGAGCCCTGGTGGGGCAACGGTTAAGCACTGAGCTGCTAACAGAAAGTTCGGCAGTTCAAAACCCTCCTCTGTTGCCCTAGAAGCGACTCCACAGGAGAAAGACCTGGCAATCTGCTCCTGTAAAGATTACAGCCAAGAAAACCCTGTGGGAGAGTTCTACTCTGTCAAGTGGGGTTATATGAGTTGAAATCTACTGGATGGCATACAGCAATAACATTGAGAACTTATTATGTGCTTTTCCTGTATTATTCATTTAATCCTCACAAACCTGTGAGGTAGGTCTGTTATAACCCCCATTTTACAGAGGAGGAAACTGAGTCACTGGGAGAATAAATCACTAAGATCACGTTATTTGTAAATGGCAGAGGCAGGATTGAAGCCAGCTTTCAGTCACTGTGGTACAATAGGAAGCTGTGACCCTCGGGAGGATTTTCGGCGGTAGGAAGTCCTGGATGATTCAGTGTAGCTGTGTGAATGTGTTGCTGACGTGGAATAAAGATGAGGTAGTTTGAGCTAAGGCAGGCAAAGAAGCGGTAATATGGAGTAGTTGGAAGAATCAGTTATAGGAGTAAATCACCCAAGGAGCTGTCCAGAGATGAGGTGGAGAAGAAAATTCGGAGCTGGTAGAAACTTGGTGATGAAGATGGCGAGGGGAGGAGAGCCAGACTGACTTAAGCATAAAACGAAAAGTGCAGTTTTGTAAGATACTGTGTCTGGAGAAGGGAAGAGTAAGATATTTAAGATGGCTCCTGCCTTCAACTGGCTTTCATTTGAACTGGCAAAGTAGGACATTAGTGGATTATTAACATTAAACGGTGGCACATGCTAAGTGCTAAATAAGAGATGTAGACCCTGAGTTCAGAAACTTTGCTCAGGGTTGGTTGCCACCTGATCGGAAGCTAGTAGGGTCACCAGACCCCTGGTTGGTTGCTTTCCTGGATCTCATGTCATGTGAACTCCTTCAGGGCTGCCTATCCATAGTGTTTATGTAAACCAGGAGAGGGGGATTTTTTTCCCCTCTATTTACTGAGATAAATATTTCCTACTATATTTTCCCTATTTAAAAAAAAAAAATTATTTTGCTTTCTTCCATAAAATAACAGCATTTGGGTACATTTGTGTATACTCTCCCATAAAAAAGCCTTTTCCCCCTTCCCCGAGTATTTATTAAGCACCTACTGCACTCCAGTGCTATACAAGGACCCGAAGATAAAAAGATGGATAACACATCTCCCTGAACTTGAAGGAACGTTACCACACAGGATTATTTGTTGAGTGATACCAAAACAGGCATATTTTGTTTTTGTTTTCTATTTTCACCAAAACATTGTCCAAGTAGCCATAGTCAGTATCTACACAAGTGAATTTAGTAGAAACAAAAGAAGAGAAAAATCTAAAATCATTGTTGTGTTTCTGTTACAGACAGCTTTCTTCCTTCATTGAAATGTGGCTGTACTGGATTAAATAATCATCTAAGAAACACAGCTTTACTAGGTATATGGAGTCCTTGGGTGGTACAAAAGGTTAACGTGCTTGGCTGCTAACCGAAAAGTTGGTGGTTCAAGTTCACCCAGACGTGCCTCAGGAGAAAGTCCTGGTCATCTAAAAAAATTCTGAAAAATCACCATTGAAAACCCTATGGAGCACAGTTTTACTCTGACACACAGGGGGTCGCCATGAGTTAAATCAACCCTACAGCAACTGGTTTAAGGAGTTTTATCTTCTGAGTTCTGAACCCATCACACAAGGCGGAGGCATATGTGATACACACATATTTGGTCTGCTGAGTCCTCTGGAACCAGAACCTGGGGCCCTTTTTTTAGGAAACCACCTCTACCCATTATTTGAAATATGTGGTTCTGATGTGGCTGAGAGCCCTCTTCCCTGGCTCTCGGGCTGAGCCTGTGAGCCCAGCTGGGCCAGGCGATGTTCGTGCCTGGGATTCTTTGAATCAGAGCTAAGGGATGAGACTCCCTTCCTCTTTGATGGTGGAGGGGAAGATGTGAGCCTGGGGACTAACCGCAGCCGTGGCTACCACCTCCAGCACAGAGTGGGGCCCAGAGGGTGGAGCTCAGCATAAGCAGAGAGGAGCAGAGATTAGGTTTTTAGATGTGTTTCCAAACTCTTTTTCTCTGGGGGAAAAACCTAAAACATAATGCAAAAAATATTCTAAGCAAAAAAATATATATATTTTTAATGACTTAGAAGGTTTTCAATATGAGATTTTCAAATGAGGAAGAATCGGAATGAGTTCTGGGATTTGGATGTTGTATTAAATGGCTCAGTTAATGTGTTCGTCACTTCCCGGGTTTGTTGATGTTTTTTGCCTTTTGAACAGAGACAGCATTGTTCTGAATAAACTTAGAGAACATTATCTGTGATACTAAAACTATTTAAAGACTTCTTTTTTTTCCTTTAAAGCAGGTGAATAACATAACCTCCGTTCTTCCAGGTTTAGGATTTATTTACAATGAAATGTGTGGTCACTATTAAGAATAAAAAACATAAACCAGTAGTTCCTTAATTGTCTTTTATCGTAATCATGAAAACACTATTTCAGATTAATTGGAAATAAGGCCAGTTTGGATTATGGAATAGTTTTAAAGAAATACATCTCCTTTTAAATTCAGAACTTTAACTAGGGTATCAAGACTTTGGCAAATAGGTTTGGGGTACTTCTTTACTTAATTAAATAACGTAATTTACAATTTGAATATTGATGTTTTTAGTCTATCTAAATAGTCAATATTTATTGTATACTTTTTAAATATAGACTAGTGCTGATATAAGAGTTTTGTATTCATTATCTATTACTTAATCCTCACAAGAGCCCTATAAGATAGGCATTGACTCCATTTTACAAATTAATAAAACTGAAACTTAGAAAAATTAATATGCCCAAGGTCCTACAACTAGTAAGTAGTAGAGCCTAAACTTGTCTCCAGGAATGTTGAATTTCCAGGTCCATGCTCTTAACCACGACTGTATGCTGCCTCTGACCCACAGATTTCTGTTACAGTTTTCATCTCTAAATTTGTTTTGTCTTTTGTGTATCAAAAATTTTTGGCATCATTTAGTAAGCACTTACTATATACCAGGCAATGTGCTAGATACTCTAAGTACATTATCTGTACTGTTGCTTTTAATCCTAACAACAATCCTGTCCATATGTCTTATTATGTCTTATTTAAAGGAAGAATTCACTCAGAGAGGGAAAGTAATTTCTCCAGCATCACAGCCCTTAAGTGTCAGAGCCAAACTCTTGAACATGAAGGGAGAACAGTCTCTGAGAGCCACCTACAGTGTGGTGGGAGGCATGGGCTTAGAAAACCCCTAGTTAATGACTCCCACCACTTGGAAGGGCTCCAGGACGTGAAGTGGGTAGTGTGTGTGCTCTGGAAAGCAAGCCAGAAAGTGCTCTGCGTTTGGATGATCTCTCAAGGGCCTGGTCGGGCTCCTCTTGTATGGTCCTTACCTTGGCCTGCCAGGATCTTCTGGAGGCTCCTCATGCATAGCTGGTAGTTCAGGCTCTGACTGTGGGGTTGGTGGTTACAGCAGGCTCAGGGAATTCTCAGAGTGGAAACCAGAGTTATGCTGTGCAAATTCTACATTCGAACCCAACCAATTTGCTGGTAGAAAAGAGCAAATTTGTAGATGACATACATCATTTGGTTATCAGTCTGCAAAGGGTAGATGGCAGTTTTTATAGCCTTGAGCAATGGTGCTCTGTATCACAAGCAAGCAAACTGAGGGTTGAGGCTGGAGTTCAAGCAGTTGAGTAGTTCCTGGATGGAAACTGTCATCCATTCATTTAATATCTCTGAGCACTTACTATGGTTCAGACAGCATTCTGTGCATTGGGAATACAACAATAAATAAGATAAAGTCTGACAGAAGGAGCTAACATTCTAGTGGGAAGACAAAAAACAAACATGTACACACCCATGTCACATCAGGTTGTAACATTCTAGTGGGAAGACAAAAGACAAAAAACAAACATGTACACACCCATGTCACATCAGGTTGTAACATTCTAGTGGGAAGACAAAAGACAAAAAACAAACATGTACACACCCATGTCACATCAGGTTGTAACATTCTAGTGGGAAGACAAAAGACAAAAAACAAACAGGTAGACACTCATGTCACATCAGGTTGTAATATATGCTGTGAAAAAAGTAAAGCTGGGTAAGAGGAATATAAAGATGGAACGGGGTGGGGGTTGTTATTTTATCTAGGTGGCCAGGGAAGGCCTCTATGAGGAGGTGGCATTTGAATGGAAACTTAAAGGAAGTGAAGGGCAAGCCATGTGGCTGTTCTAGAGAAAGAATATTGTAGGCAAAAGAAATAGCAAGGGCAAAGTTCTTGAGGCAGGAATATGCTTGACACTTCAAGGAACAGCAAGGAGACCAGTGGTCGAAGCTGAGTGAGGGAAGAAGTGAGTACCTGGGGGTAAGCTGGAGAGGTAGATCCTTGTTGGCTGTGGTGAGAGCTCTGGATTTACTAAGAGTAAAATGGGAAGCCCTCGACAAAGTTCAAAAGGTCGCTCCAGTTGCCATTCGGAGGGAGGCAAAGGTGGAAAAAGGGAGAGAGTTTAGCTGCTACTAGAGTCCTTAGAGAAATGGTGGTGCCATAGACCAGGGGGGTAGGGGTGGAGGTGCTGAGAGGTGGTCCTGGTTAAACACTGAAGGAATTAACGACAGGATTTGCTAATAGGCTGCATGTGGGATTTGAAAGAAAGGAGTCAACAACCCCAAGGTTTTGGTGTGAGCACCTGGAAGAATGAGTTGCTCTTTACTGAGATAGGGAAGGGGTAAATTTGGGGTGGGGAAATAACAATTTGGTTTGGCTGGTGCTCCAGAGCCCAGGACTGGGATGGGAGTGGGTGGGGACTGGACCACAAGCTTTCCTTCCAAAGCAAAGTGGAACTGGTTTTGAGTGCTGCTTGAGGAGGAGGGTGGCAAGCAGGGCAACGTCCCAGGGTTAAATCAAACACAATGGGATCTAAGACAACAGAAAACAGACTAGACCGAGTAAGGAAGAGTATAGAAGGGTCAGCTGTCTTCTCAAGGAACCTTAATTGTAGTCTTTGGAGGAAAAGGGAGCCAGAAGTAGCACCAGGAGTTCAGGAAAGGAGGTCAGACGGTAGGAGTAGTCAGCAAGACTTCCAGGAAGAGGTAGGGCCTGACCCGAGCTTCAGAGGAGGGAACTGAGCTTGGAATACAGAGCTAGAGGGGGAAAAGGGAAAGGGTGCAGGATGCAAGACCGACACCTGAACAGAACACAGAACTGGGAGTAATCAGGACTTGACTGAAAACCAGCCTGAGGGCAGGAAGGGAAAGGTTTTGGGAGCTGGCTAGAAAATTAGGATGGGTCTGTATTATGGAAGCCCTTGAAAGCTTAAAGTTGGACAGAGGAGTCTGAGGAAAGTGTGCAGGTTTGATTAAAGGACAGGAACCTGCAATATAACTATGATGTGGTTTGACTGTGTAACACTTTCATTTTCTCACCTTTTCTTGAAAGTAGAAATAACCCCATCTTCACCTTCGTTTTTCTCCTACATCTTTACTATTCTAACCATAAAACCTGCACATCCAGTCCTAAGAAGAGGACTTGCTACCTGTCTATCCACTCTATGACTAGGCATCAATTTTCCAGTAAAAAACCAAACCTGTTGCCGTTGAGTCAATTCCAACTCATAGCAACCCAATAGGACTGTTCCCATCATAGTACATCCTTTTGAAGTTTTTGCTGTAATGGACTAGACCACTCAGAGTTTCTTTATACTCTAATCCTGGGAGACATCTAGTTTAATTGGTAGTCTTTACCAGGCAGATGGAGCATTTACCATTAATACAAATTAATATTATATGTAATGTATTATGATCAATCAGTATATTATATATTAATATAATTACAAATCTAATATTATTCATAGTAATGTATTCAAGCTAATATTTATGATTTAGGTATAAATTATATATTTATGCATGCACACTCTTACAGAGGCATCCCTGGGTGGTGCAAGTGGCTGTAAGTGCTCAACTACTCTCCGAAGGGTTGGCAGTTTGAACCCACCCACAGGCACCTCAGAAGACAGGCCCGTTGATCTGCTTCCAAAAGGTGAAAACTCTGTGGAGCAGTTCTACTGTGCACACATGGGGTCATTGTGAGTCTGAACTGACTCGGTCATTGTGAGTCTGAACTGACTCGATGGCAACTAACAGCAACAACGACAACACTCATAGGCAATACTATGGGATTAACTATAAGTCATTATGTTAACTGACTTATAAAATTTGCCATTTCCGTCTAGGGTCTTAAAAGCTAGTGAGCAGCAAGTGGCCATCTAAGATGCATCAATTAGTCCCAACCCACTTGGAGCAAAGGAGAATGAAGAACACCAAAGACCCAAGGAAAATATTAACCCTAGAGACAAAAAGGGCCACATAAACCAGAGACTCCATCAGCCTGAAACAGATGGTACCCAGCTACCACCAATGACTGCCCTGATAGGAAACACAACAGAGTCCCTGCCAGAGCAGGAGAAAAGTGGGGTGTGGAATTCAAATTCTAGTAAAAAGACCAGACTTAATGGTCTAAGACTGGAAGAACCCCAGAGGACATGGCCCCTGGACTCTCTGTTAACCCAGAACTAATACCAATCCTGAAGCCAACTCTTCAGACAAAGATTAGACTGGACTATAAGACATAAAATGATACTTGTGAAGAGTGTGCTTCTTAGTTCAAGTAGATAAAAAAGAAAAATAGATACACGAGACTAAATGAGCAGCTCTAGTCCGGAGGTGACATGAGAAGGCAGAAAGGGACAGGAGCTGGTTGAATGGACACAGGAAATCCAGGGTGGAAAGGAGGAGTGTGCTGTCACATTATAGGGATTGCAACTAGGGTTGCATAACTATGTATAAATTTTTGTATAAGAAACTAGCTTGAGCTCTGAACTTTCACCTAAAGCACAATAAAGGAAAAAAAAAATGCTGTTGCATTCTTAATGTGTGACACCAATAGTTAGGAATGGAGGACTGACTGTTCACTTCAGTACTAGGTCTTTTATCAGGTTAGACAAAGAACCTTACTCCACTGAGTGTTTCATAGGTTCAAAGAATATAATTTAAGGCAATATTGAGGTCTTCACATCTATTTCTGTTTTCAGTATTATTCTGTCTTTCATTTTGTTTTTGTGTGTTTTTAAAATAAATTTCCAATGAAAAATGCCATAACCAAAATAATCTGGTTTACAGATTATGGATGATTGGCCAGGGTATGACTTGAATTTATCCACATACCCACAGCACTATTATGAAGATTGGGAATATGTCCTCTTACCTGATGGCATCATTGTGAACAGGTGAGTGGTATTTCCTGTGTCAGTCTTGGTCTTGGGCTGGACTGGTTCTCTCTGTGTGAATCCCAATATACTTTAGGACCCTATTCTTGAACCATTTTTTTATACTGGTAGAGAGAAGTTTTATAGGACAGTGAAATTGCAATAAAAATGGATTTATGCTTTAACTGACACTGCTTACCTGGACATTTGTTCAGAGGCAGTGGTATGAAGGCTATACTTACGAAAGGTATTATAAGCAACACAGTCATCATATCAGTAGCGTCCGGTACAGACTGATGAAGGTGGGGGTTGGGAAAGCATTGCTCCTCACCCAGGGACCTTTGGTTCATGCTTTTCACTGACTCTTAAGTTCCCATCAGGGAGAGGCAAGAGGTGACCTTTGGTGGTGCAACGACTATTCTCAACTGCTAACCAAAAGGTCGATAGTAAAGATCACAGCCTTGGAAACCCTCTGGAGGCAGTTTTACCCCATCATATAGGGTTGCTATGAGTTGGAACACACAATGACAACAACATGAGTTGAAATAGACTCTAAGGCACCTAAAACCAAACCCATTGCCATCGAGTCGATTCCAACTCATAGTGACCCTATAGGACAGAGTAGAACTGCCCCATAGGGTTTCCAAGGAGTTGCTTCAAAATGCCAAACTGTTTGGTTAGCTGCTGAACTCTTAACCACTGTGCCATCAGGGCCCCATAAGACACCTAGACAAAAATAGCCCGTTCTGGCCTATTTACATAGAGATGCTTTGGGTTTTTCCTAGACGATTGGCTTACCTAAAGCCAACTTTTTCTCTGCGTCCTCAAGTTCCTATGCCACCCTCATTCGTCTCTTGGTTTTCAAAGTGCCTCCTCCAGTTCAACCCACTATAGACAGCATCAGTAGAAATCATGCCCCTTTAACAGAGCTGCCTTAAAGCCAAGACTAGAACTTTTCCGTGCACCTGTAATTTCTTGGAGCCCTGGTGGTGCAGTGGTTAAGCGTTCAGCTGCTAACCAAAAGGTTGGCCGTTTGAATGAATCCACTAGCTGCACCTTGGAAGCCCTACAGGGCAGTTCTACTCTGTCCTACAGTGTCGCTATGAGTCAGAATCGACTCAATAGCAATGGGGTTCGGTTTTGTTTTTTTTGGTAATTTCCTGTAAAGGTCAGATACTTAAGCCTTCACATTTATGTGGAAAACAAAGGTGCTTCTAGGTCCTTGATTTTCTCACCACACTCCTAGGCGTCATAGGGATTCTTCACAGGCTCAGAAGTCGGGTGAGGGGACACTGGGGAGCAGGAGATGATGGAGACTTTGGACTTCTCACTCCAACCCTTGCCTTAAGCCATAGCACTACTGCCTCAAGGTTTTTTTCTCTGTTATAATCTTCTGAGTTAAGATTGAACTTTATGAAATAGGTCCTCAGCCAAAGGAAATTTTGAAACACACTAGATGGTCACTATTCCCAGGCTATCTTTCCATCAATCCCTGTTCTGTAAGCAAAGGGAAATGTCATTCTTTCACCCAAGTACTAAGATTTTCCATTGGCTAAGGCCTGTATATTTCTTGTTCTCTCAAATTATAGTATATTAATAAAATAAGGTCTAGTTTGAGGTTTCTCATGGCTTAAGATGGCTTTCCCGTGGAACATAAATTCTGATCCTCAGAGGGAATAGAAGGTTCCATGGTCCAATAAACTGGGGAAATTTTTGCATTTCCGAAATTGCTAAATTTTCCTGTTGGCAATTCAAAACAAACATTAGCATATTAAAGATATGAAAATTCCCGTCCCTCCACTGCTGAAAAGGAAAAAAACCTGCTTGGCTTGAACAGTTAAGCCAAATTTTTTTTGTGCCACAGGAGACTATACTCAGTTCACATCTTAATAACTCTCTGAAGAGTCTCCCCTTGATATCTGTTTGGGTACAAATGGTTTAAAGACATTCCAGCTTTTCTTACTTGAACTTCATGACTTATGCATCCTGATCTAGTACATGTGAGTCCTCGGTGAGGTTGCCCTAAGTCAGTGAGTGTCATCTGGTGAAATTGTTAAATGCATACTCCTGGGCAACTGGACTTACAGACATGAAACTATTGGAGAAAATACAGTTCCAAATTAGGTAGCAAATGCCAGTCCAAGGCTACTTACTGCACATTGTGCAATTCCAGGCAGCCTCATTCACATTGAGATCCATGTAAATGGCGCCCACTGGAACTTTACTCTGGGGCACCTCTCACATAGGTAATGCAAGTGTTATTTTGTTTGTTTGTTTTTTCCTGTACTCAAAGTAAGGATTTTAATATATCAGTTCCTTAAATAGGACCATGTATGGTAACAAGAAAATGAGGCATAACTTACATTTTTGGAAAAAGAGGAGGTTTACATTAGGAATACACCTGACCAAATTGAGTCTATATCTTTAAATAATTTTATTTTCACTTAGGATTTTTTTTATTACATGGTTTTCCTGTATCAGTGATAAGATCAGTAATAACAGTTACTATAATGGCCCATCAAATGGCCGTTCTGTATCTCAAAAACAGGTTTCAGTTTCTAAAGTTGTCTTCACCATGCATGTTGCCAAGAAAATGGCGCTGAGCTTGAATTGTTTTATATTACATTGGGAGAACATCTAACTAAATTTAGTTTGAATCTTTAGACAGCTTTATTTTCATTTAAATATCTCATGTATTTAACATACAGACTCGCAAGTTTACATGCTTTCTTTTAAACTTTTAAAATTCACAAGTGTTATCTTTTGATAGTTACTTGACTTTTCCTCCAAAACCCAAAAACCAAACCCATTGCTGTTGAGTCATTTCTGACTCAACGACCCTATTGGACAGAGCAGTAGAACTGCCCAACAGGGTTTCCAAGGCTATAATCTTTATGGAAACAAACAGTCACATCTTTCTCCGGCTGAGTGGCTGGTAGCTTCAAACTGCCAACCTTTCACCCGTCTCCCATAATCTTGTAAGGTGGGTGAGTCATTTCCCATTTCCTTTTTCTCTACTATAAAATGAGTATAATATTGCCAAATACCATCATAACGTTTAGGTTAACAAACAGGCTCTGTAGTGATAAAAGAAGAGCATTCATGGTCTTGGACATTATATTCTACACCGTTATCCTTTCTGTGACATAAAGGAACTAGAATATGCCACGGTTGACACGGTGATCAGAAGTGTGTTTTGAACACTCTCTCTGTCCAGCCTTAAAAAGCTCCTGCGTCTGTAGGTGTCTGTGTCCCAAGTTCTTTTTTCACACTTGCCCTCATACTCTGGCAGGTATAATGTGTCATTCATTTTTCTAAAGGGAATAAAAATACAGGTAGTTGTGCTTTGATCTTTTATCCTTTGCTTCTTTCAGAATTGAGCGGCTGGCTAAGGATATTATGAAAGGCATATAGGATACTGTGACATTATGGTCCTCTGTGTGCTTAAAGGACGTTACAAATTATGGGCCAACCTTGTGGAGCACCTAAACAACATCAGCCAGAATTCAGATAGATTTGTCTCTTTGAAGGTGGATTTCATCAGACCAGAAAGTTACAGGGTAAGTATGGTGCATTTTAACCATAGGATGTTTAGAATTAGCAATGCTATAGAATAATGTTATGAAAATGAAGAGTGTAAATTTTTTTTTAATTTTGTGAGAATACTGCAATGCATCATTCAAATAATATTCTTTGACGTAAAAAAAATTTTTTTTCATGTATATGAAAAGACACTCAGGGGTAATTCATTCTTTTATAGTTATATAGCCGAGTAGTTATTTCCTGTTGCCTAGCCTTGTAAATGAGTGTCCTCAGTGTTAAGAAAGTCCAGTGAACACAGTGTTGTTTTTGTCCTGGATACCACTGTTGGCCCTGGAGACCTGTGGGAGGATGCCCAGCCCAGAGAGATGTTGTCACTCAGGTGTTCCACAGTCATGATACAGAGGTGGAGAAAGGACGCCTGTAGGGACAGTGAGCTATCAAGTGGGATGAGACAATATTGGAGAACTTCAACAGAAGACCCCTCCACCAGCCTCTGGTGAGCTTTCTGTGGCTACCACTGAATGGATTGAGGGGGATTATTTTTCAAAGAGAAGCCCTGGTGGTGCGATGGTTAAAGCACTAGGCTGCTGACCGAAAGGTGTTGTGGTTCAAACCCACCAGCCTTTCCGAAGGAGAAAAGACCTGGCAATCTGCTCCCATAAAAATTTATAGTTTAGGAAACCCTATGGGACAGTTCTACTCTGTCAGGAAGGGTTGCTATGAGTCGGAATCGACTTGATGGCACAGAACAACAACATTCTCCAAAGGCATGAGGCATTGATGGTTCAGTGTTAGAAATCTCGCTTTCCATTTGGGAGAAAAAAAAGAGCTGGGTTCAAATCCTGACCAACGCGTCTTATGCACAGCCACGACCTATCTGTCAGTGGAGGCTTGCATTTTGCTATGATGCTGAACAGGCTTCACAGGAGCTTCCAGACTAAGATGGACTAGGAAGAAAGGCCTGGTGACCTACTTCTGGAAATCAGCCAGGGAAAACCCTATGGATCACAAAGGTTTGATCCCCAACCAATCATGTGGATGGTACAGGACAGCGCAGCATTTCGGTCCATTGTGCATGGGGTTGCCATGAGTTGGGGGCCGACTGGACGGCAGCTCAACAACATTCTGCAAAGCCGTGGTCCCTTAGTCTTTCCCTCTTTTCCTATGCTGTTACCTTTTGTCATGCTTTTTGATTTGATGTATAATAAATCATTAAAATCCACTTACTATTGAGTGAAGATATGTTAGGGTCAAAACCATGGAAATAGACTCATTGATCAAACGAGCGTAACACATTTTAATTCATTCATCACTCTTTTCTTGACTTTCTATTACTGTGGAACAAGTCACCACAAACCTAGTGCCTTAAAACAACACAAATTTTTTATCTCACAGTTGCTGTAGGTCAGAAGCCTGGGCATAGTGTAGCTGAGCTCTCTGCTCAGAGTCTTACCAGGCTGAAATCAAGGTGTTAGCTGGGGCATTGATCTCATCAGGTCCGTTTCCAGGTTCACTGGTATTTGGCAGAATTTAGTCACCATTTCCTTGGTGGCTGTAGGCCAGGGACTGCTCTCAGCGCCTAGAGTCTACTGTTTGGTCTTTGCCTAGTGGGCTCCCCCATTGGCAGTGTGCAACATGGTTATTGCTTCTTCAAGGCCAGCAGGATAATCTTTCCATTCAGGATGGGCGTGATTATGTCCTGCTCACCTGGGATAATCTCCCTTTTGAGGAACTGAGAAGACAACTGACTAGTCACCTAATCCTGGGAGTGAATTCCCATCATATTTATAAGCCTCACCCAGACTCAAAGGGATAGAATTATAATTTCTATAATAATTTCATAATTTTAATACATTTTATAATTGTAATTATTTAGCTTCTTTGGTGAAGTGTTTGTTGAAATGTTTTGCTCATTTTAAAAATTGAGTTGTTTTCTTATTGTTCAGTTTTAAGAGGTATTTGTATATATCGGGTGCAAATTCTTTATTAGATATGTGTTTTGAAAATATTTTTTCCAGCTGGTGGGTTGTTTTTTCATTTTCATAGCAGTGATTTTTAAAAATTTATAAAGCCCTATTTATCAGTATTTTTCTTTGTGGATCATGCTTCTGGTACATATAAAAAAAATTTCCCAAACTTAAAGTCGCAACGAGTTTATCCTGTGTTTTCTTTGAGACATTTTCTAGTTTTAGGTTTTACATTTAGGCCTATCATATATGTTGAGTTAATTTTTTACTGTGCTATAAGATATGAGTCAAGGTTCCCCTTCTTTTTTTTGCATACAGGTGTCCAGTTTTTCCAGGATCACTTGCTGAAAAGACTATACCTTCTCCCTTGAAATGTCTTTAATCTTTAATTGAAAATCAATTGAATATATATGTGTGGGTCTACTTCTGGATACTCTGTCAGGGTCTGTGCTTATCTTGTTGTCAATATTATACTCTTTTGATTCCTGTAGCTTTATAATAAGTCTTGAAATTTGGTAGTATGAGTCTTCCAATTTTGCTTTTCTTTTCCATAACTATTTTGACTATTCTAGTTGTTTGCTTTTCCATGTAAATTTTAAAGTCACTTTGTAACTTTCTACAAAATAACCTATTAAAATTTGGACTGCTTTGAATCTATGCACCGATTTGTGAAGACTTGACATCTTAACATTATTTAGTCTTCCAGTCCATGAACATGGTTTATATTCTCATTTATTTAGGTCTAATTTAATTTTAGTGTTTTGTAGCTTTCATCAATCAGATCTTACACATATATGGTTAGATTTATACCTAAATATCTAATTTTTTTGGTCCTATTATGTTTCACACTTTCTTTTTTATTATACTTTAGATGTAGGTTTACAGAACAAACTAGCTTATTATTAAACAGTTAGTACACATACCATTTTATGACATTGGTTAACAACCCTATGACGTGTCAGCACTCTCCCTTCCAAAACTTGGGTTCCCTATTACCAGTTTTCCTATCCCCTCCTGCCTTCTAGTTCTTGCCCCTGGGCTGGTGTGCCCCATTAGTCTTGTTTTGTTTTGTGGGCCTGTCTAATCTTTCGATGAGGGGTGAACCTCAGGAGTGACCTCATTACTGAGCTGAAAGGGTGTCTGGGGGCCATACTCTCGGGGTTTCTCCAGTCTCTGTCAGACCGGTAGGTCTGGTCTTTTTTTATGAGTTAGAATTTTGTTCTACATTTTTCTGGGACTCTCTGTTGTGATCCCGTCAGAGCAGTCAGTGGTGGTAGCTGGGCACCATCTAGTTGTACTGGACTGAGTCTGGTGGAGGCCATGGTAGTTGTGGTCCATTAGTCCTTTAGACTAATCTTTCCCTTGTACCTTTACTTTTCTTCATTCTCCCTTGCTCCTGAAGGGATGAGACCAGTGGAGTATCTTAGATGGCCCCTCACAGACTTTTAAGACCCCAGACGCTACTCACCAAAGTAGAATGTAGAGCATTTTCTTTATAAACTATGTTATGCCAATTGAGCTCAGCCCAGCAATTTGGTCCCTCAGGGAGTTTGGATGTATCTATGGAGCTTTCATGGCCTTGCCTTGTACAGGTTGGGCTGGCTTCTGCAGTATTGTGTACTGTCTTACCCTTTACCAAAGTTACCACTTATCTCTTGTCTATTTAGTGTTTTTCCATCCCCATCCCTGCCCTCCTTCATAACCATCAAACATTGTTGCTTTTTATGTGTAAACCTTTTCATGAAATTTTATAGTAGTGGTTCATACAATATTTGTCCTTCTCTGATTGACTTATTTTACTTAGCATGATGCCCTCAAGATTCATCCATGTTGCTAGATGCTTCACAGATTCATCATTGTTCTATATTGTTGCACAGAACTCCACTGTGTGTATGTATGATAGTTTTTTTATTCATTCATCTGTTGATGGACAGCTAGGCTGTTTCCATCTTTTTGGTATTGTGAATAATACTGCAGTGAACATGGGCGTGCTTATATCTATTCATGTGATGACTCCTATTTCTCTAGGATATATTCTTAGGAGTGGGATTGCTGGATCATATGGTATTTCTATTTCTAGCTTTCTAAAAAACCAAACCCACTGCTGTGGAGTAAATTCTGACTCATAACAACCCTAGAAGACAGAGTAGAACTGCTCCATAAGGTTTTCAAGGAACACCTGGTAGATTCAAACTGCCAACCTTTTGGTTAGCAGCTGTAGCTTTTAACCACTACGTCGCCAGGGTTTCCTAGCTTTCTAAGGAAGCATCATGCAAAATGATAAAACCATTTTGGAAAACAATATAGCTTTCTAAGGAAGCGCCATATCTTTTTCCAAAATGGTTGTATCATTTTGCATTCCCATCAGCAATCCATAACAGCTCCGATCTCCCCGCAGCCTCTCCAACATTTGCTATTTTCTGTTTTTTTTTTCATTTGTGCCAGAAATGCCCGGGTGAGAGATACATTCTTTCTTTAAATTTCAATTTCCAATCGTTTATTGTCAGTATATAGAAATACTATTGATTTTTGTGTACTGAATCCTGTGACCTTTCTAAACTCACTTATTAGTTCTAGTAGCTTTTTGGTAGATTCTTTTGGGTTTTCTATATAGACAGTCATTTCATCTGTGACTAGTGACCATTTTACTTCTCTTATGTAACCTGTATACTGTATATTTCTTTTATTGTGTTATCTTACTGGCTAGGACCTCCAGTACAATATTAAATATGAGTGGTGAAAGAAAACATTTTTGCCTTTTGTCAATCAGTATGATGTTAGCTGTTGAAGATGTTCTCTATCAGATTAAGATAAAGTGTGCGTGCTAAGAGTTTTTTTTAATCATCAATGAATATCGCATACTCTCAAATGTTTTTTCTACATTTATTGATGTGTTACATTACATTGGTTGTTTTTTCTAATTTTGAGCCATCTTTCTACTTGGCCATAATACATTATACTTTTTATACATTCCTAAATTCAGTTTGCTAATATTTTTGAGGATTTTTGCATCTACATTCATGAAGGATATTAAATCATAGTTTTCTTTTCTTGTAATGCCTTTGTCTGGTTCTGCTATCAGAATTATTCTGGTCTCAAACAATGAGTTAGGAATAATCAAAACAGTCTGGTACTGATATAATATTAGACACATAGAACAATGGATTAGAATTGAGAGTCCAGAACTAAATCTATACGTCTGTGGTCAACTGATTTTTGGCAAGGGTGCCAAGTCCATTCAATGAGAAAAGAAGAGTCTCTTCAGTAAATGGTGCTGGGAAAATTGGATTCCCACATGTAGAAGAATGAACCAGGAGCCACACGTCATACCATATACAAAAACCAACTCAAAATGGATCAAGACCTAAATGTGAAAATAAACCATAAAATTCTTAGAAGACAATACATTGACAAAACTGTGGAACCTACTTTTTAATGATGGGTTATTAGATATACAACTAAAGCACAAAAGGCAAAATACAAAATAGACAAATGGAACCTCTTAAAAATTAAATTACTTTGTTCATCAAAGGACTTTATCAAAAAATGAAAAGACAACCTACAGATTGGGAGAAAATTTTTGGAAATTATGTATCGGATAAAGGCCTAATATCCAAAATATATATAAAACTTCTACAGCTTAACAACAAAAAGACAAACAGCCAAATCAAAAAATGGACAAAGGATCAAATTGCCGGGCTGAGGGCTACAGGGACCATGATCTCAGGGAATATCTAGCTCAATTGGCATAACATAGTTTATAAAAAAAAATGTTCTACATTGTACTTTGGTGAGTAGCGTCTAGGGACTTAAAAGCCTGTGAGTGGCCATCTAGGATACTCCATTAGTCTCACCCCTTCAGGAGCAAGGGAGAATGAAGAAAACTAAAGATACAAGGGAAAGATTAGTCTGAAGGACTAGTGGACCACATCTACCACGGCCTCCACCAGATAGTCCGGAACAACTAGATGGTGCCCAGCTACCACCACAGACTGCTCTGACAGGGGATCACAATAGAGGGTCCCAGATGGAGCTGGAGAAAAATGTAGAACAAAATTCTAACTCACAAAAAAAGACCAGACTTGCTGGCCTGACAGAGACTGGAGAAACCCTGAGAATATAGCCCCTGGACACCCTTTCAGCTCAGGAATGAGGTCGCTCCTAAGGTTCACCCTTCAGCCAAAGATTGAACAGGCCTATGGAACAAAACAAGACTAAAGGGGTGCACCAGCCCTGGGGCAGGGACTGGAAGCCAGGAGGGAACAGGAAAGCTGGTAATAGGGAACCCAGGGTTGAGAAGGGAGAGTGTTGACATGTTATGGGGTTGTTAATCACTGTCATAGAACAATGAGTGTAATAACTGATGAGAAACTATTTTGTTCTATAAACCTTCATCTAAAATACAGTTAAAAAAAAAAAAAAAAAGGGCAGAGGACTTGAACAGACATTTCACCCAGGAGTATAACAAGCACGTTATGGCCAAGAAACATATGAAAAGATGCTCAACATCATTAACCAATAGTCAAAAAGTGTAAACAACTTAAAATGTCCATCAGTGGATGAATGGATAAGCAAAATGTGGTACATACACACCATGACATACTACTCAGCCATAAAGAGAAATGAAGTCCTGATACATGCTAACAACATATATGGACTTTGAAAACATTATGTTGAGTGAAATAAGTCAATCACAAAAGGACAAATATTATATGATCTCACTTATATGAAATAATGATAATAGACAGATGTATAGAAACCAGTGTTTATTAGTGATTACCAGAGGTGGAAGGGAGAGGAAAAAGAGGAGCCATTATTTAGGTTTTTGTTTATGATGGGAAAGTTGTCAACAATAGATGATGCTTGCACAACATGATTAATGTAATTGATAGTGATAAACTGTACACCTGGAAGATACTGAATTGGCAAATGTTGTGATACATACATATACATATTTACAACAGCAACCAAAAAAACTTAAGAACTAAAAAAATGAATTGGGAAGTTTTCCTTTTCATTTACTTTGTAGAAAGTTTGGGTAGAATTGGTGTTAATTCTTCCTTGAATATTGGGTAGAATTTACTAATGAATCCATCTGGACCTGGAGTTTTCCTAGTTGGAAGGTTTTTTAACTAGGAATTCAATTCTTCAGGATATCTTTGTTTGTTTCTTTTATGGGTGAGCGCTGATAGTTTGTGTCTTTGAAGGAATTTGTCCATTTTATCCAAATTTTCAAGTTTATGGTCATAAAGTTGTTTGTAATATTCTCTTAATATCTTTTTAATGTCTTTAGTTGTGTCCCCTCTTTCATTCCTGATATTGCTAAGTTGTGTGTTCTTTCTTTTTATTCTTTACCAATGTGACTAAAGGTTTATCAATTTTTGATCTTTTCAAAGAACCAGTTTTGTTTCCTTTGATTTTCTCTATTGTTTTTCTGTTTTCAATTTTATTGATTTGTGGTTTTATCTTTATTATTGTCTTACTTCTGCTTGCTTTGGGTTTAATTTGCTTTTCTTTTCCTAGTTTCTTAAGATGGAAGCTTAGATTGTAGATGAGACCATTTTTTCCTCAGTATGAGCATTTAATGCTATAAATTTTCCTCTAAGTACTTATTTAGCTGCACCCCATAAATTTTGATGTGTTGTATTTTCACTTTCATTCAATTCAAATTATTTTCTAATTTCTCTTGTGACTTCCTCTCTCACTCATGGGTTATTTTGTGTTGTGCATTTTCCAACTATTTGGGTATTGTCCAGAGATATTTCTGTTATGATTTCTAGTTTAATCCTGTTATTGCAGAGAATACACTTTGTATGATTTCAATTCTGCTCAATTTGTTGAGGCTTTTTTTGTCACCAAGATAGGTTCGATTTGGGTGAAAAAGCTTTGTAATTCCTGTCAGATTAAACAATACTATTATCTCTTTTTAGTTTTTCACGGTTCTCCATTGTCTGTTTCTCCACACTGTTTTTATTTTTACCAGGGTCCTGACCTAGAGGCACACGTTCTAATACTTGTATTCCCTGTTAACTTAGTGTGATACTGCGGTAAAACTTGCAAAAGCCGGAACCTGTGTAAGGTGAAAACCTGTCAGAGAAGGAAAACTAAAATATTTTTTACAGATAGAGAGCAACAGAACAGTGAAAAGACTGAACTTGTCAAAGGCGGAAACCTTGTGGTACCCAGAAAAACAACAGGACAGTCCTGTTGGGTTCCAGTTCTCAGAGCCTTCACTGCAGTTCAGAATAAACATTTGCATTTCTAAAACTCTGGTAACACTGTGATCATTATCGCTGCATCTGGACAGATATTTTCAAATCAACATTTTTTTTCCCCTGGGCTTAGGGATGTGGGGAATTAATTATGCCAGGGTTCTAATGGAGAAGGGAAGAAACAATAGCCAGCAGTTCTTTACCACCTTCTCCCAATCTCACATCCTGTGTTTTTTAGCTTTTGCTTCACAACCTTAAGTCCTGTAGGACCTAAGGCTGATGCAGCCTCTTTCCTTCTTATCAAACGTTGCTCCTCTTGTTTATCGCCAAGGTGGCAAAGACCATCTCCTGAGAGACAACCTCATGTAAAAGTCTACCTGCTCATCAGTGCAAGCTTTACCCTAATTAAATATCAGAAGTAGATGGAAAAATCATACTGATAGTCTGGGGTATGATGTGCAACAGCTCTCCAGCCATGGCATATAAGAGGTCCCTATCCTGAAATTTTTTTTTTATCCTGAAATGAATCAATTGCTGTGTCAGGCTAGCCTTGAACTGATCATTCCTTTACATGCTTCAGCTCTTGCAACATTCCTGAAGGCACAGACCAATAAAAAAAAAACTACACTAATAAACACCACCAAATAAGGGGAACCAGACTAGCTCATTTTCCTCTTAGGGCGTTTGGTGCTCCTGCATACCTCCAAACCTATTCATAGGGAGCAGACAGCTCAAAAATATCTCACCTGGAACAATGGCCACTAAAGAATTCTGTTTCTTCCTTTAGAAGTTTCTGGGGGTGGGAGGATTTTGTATACTATTGTGGGAGCTGGCCAGCAGCCTTGTGCAGTATTACTCCCTCCCACTCTGTTGCCCTGTGATTCTTTTTAAATTTTTTTTTTTTTGAGGAAAAAAGATGAAAATTTAGACTATTCAGAGGCGATATTTCTCCTTGTCTCATCCATCAGCATTCATAAATAACTTCAGGAGCTCTCTTCCCAGGAGGACCTCAGTTGGCTGATGGTTTCCACAGTTTACCAAGAGATGGATGGCTCCAAGCATCTCAGGGCTCTAGGCCATTTGGCTTGTCCTTTGTTGTTGCTGTTATATTAAACTTTCCATAAGACATGAAATCAATTTGCATGAACTGTAGCAATTTAGACAAAAGTTATTTATAAATTAGCTTTAGGCTTTCATCACTGAGCAGTCAGAAATGGCAAAAGTGATATCAGATTCATTGGAGAGAGTGATCATTTTAATCCTGTTCCTTAAGGAAATGAGGGGCACTGGGGCAGCCCATATTCCTTAACATTGCAAGTTTTCCTGCCTGTCTACCTTTGTCCCTCTCTCCTTCGCTCCCTCTCTTCCTTCCTTCATCTTTTCACTAATGTTCACTCACTACTTGCTCGATAAATTCATTATCTGTTTTAATCCTGACTGCAGCCCTGCCTGGTATCTCCCATCTCTTCTTTTACTGATAAGGGAATGGAGGCTCAGAGAGGCCAATTAACTCACCTAATGCCACACAGACTGCCCTGGTGGCACTACAGGATCAACTTGACAGCAACAGGTTTAGTTCTGGGTTTTTTTTTAATGCCATACAGGCAATGAATAATAGAGATTGGATCAGAACCCAGACCCATCTGTTTCTTAAGCCTCTACCCATTCGTAGCACATCAACGTTTCCTACAGAATTTTCTAAAGTTTTCCATAAACCTTAGATTATCCATAAGATATTAATATGTTTGTTAACAACAATAAAGAAGCTGATTATATTTTTCCTCTGAAATATATGCAGGAGAAATATTAAGTACATATATGAGTAATTATTAGCATTATGCAGCAATCTCTCTTTAAGAAATGGTGACCTTACCTGAGAGAACCTGCAAGCTGCATAAGAAAACATTACATGTGTGACATTTCACATGCCCATAAGTGGCTATACTTTGTATCTTGTCGTATATCAACGACGTTTGTGATATTATTAGTGCTCATGTTCTTTAACAAAGAATGAAATATTGGTTATTTTATGTAAGAGTTTATTCACCTCTGGGCTAATTTTCCAGACTGTTCTCATCCAAGGATATGCTACATTTCATAAACATCTCTTTGTATTTGGTTACTATACACATTTAAATATCTTCTTTTTCTCGATATAATACGTGCACATGGTTTAAAAAATCAGAGATAATTTGATTGTGGCAATTTTATGGAACAGACAACTTGTAAACTGTCCTGCTACAAACACCTAAAAATGCTAGGTGAAATATAGTAAAAGAGCCTTTTCAATGTTTACTTGAACTCACGACAAAGTACGGATATCTAAAGTGCAGAAATGAAGAAGCTGAGAATCAGAACCTAAGTGTGAACTAGGGCCTCCCGAAGTAGGGGTGGGAGAGGAGGAGTATCAGTCTCGGTAATCTGTTTTATCATCTGAAGAGACAAATAGATGATAAAGCCCTGGACCCATATAAAATGGGGGACTGCATGAGACCGTCACATAAAGCTAGTGCTCTCAAAGATAAACGCCCTTGGTGAAAGAGTGGTATAGAAAAAAGAAAAAAATCCATCCTTTAGACCCTAAGAAAGTAGGGGTAAGAAAGTAAAATGTCTCTTGGGAATGCTTAAACATGAGTCTATACCACATGTGAGTCTGTGCCTTTAACTTACTTTACCTGCAGAGTTTGGGAAACCTCAATCTGATAACTAGTCTCAGGCCATGATACCCCCAGAGTGCCTGCTAGAAGCAAGTCCAAAACCTCAGGAGGGAGTACCTCTTCCCAGGCAAGCTTCCTATAGATAAAGCCTTGTTACCTCTGATCTCACAAACCAAAAATGTGAAGGATTCATGAAAACAATCTATGATGGGAAAGATCAGGTGGCAAAACAAAATAAAAATTAGGAATATGTAAATGAAGTGTCTGAAAGAGAATATAAAATATTTAACATGACTAAAGACATAAATAAGGGAGTTTTAAAGCAAGGAAAGATAAGACAACATGAAAAGTAAAAAATAGTGAAAACTTTTAGAAGTGAAATAACAATACCTAGCAGTGAAAAAGATAGTAATCAAAAACTTAATGGATACGATAAATAGCAGATTAGATGATAGATACGAATGTTGAACTGGAAGGTAGATTTTTCAGAAATTACGTATAAGGAAGCATGGAGAAATAGAAACGGAAATTGAAAGAAGATAGGAAACCTGGAAGATACAATGAAAAGAACCAAAATTTGTCACATAGATGGGGGAAACAATTTTTAAAAAGATAATACCTAATCATATTTTAGAATTGTTGAAATATGTAAACATTCAAGTTCAGTTATCTAGTGCTGCTATAACAGAAATACCACAAGTGTATGGTTTAGCAAACAGAAATTAATTTTCTGACAGTGTAGGAGGCTAAAAGTCTGAATTAGGGTGGCAGCTCTAGGGGAAGGCTTTTTTCTCTGTCAGCTCTGGAGGGAGATCTTTGCCTCTTCTGAGCTTCTGCTCTTGGGCAATCTTCATGTGGCTTGGCATGTCTCTGCTTCTGGCATGCTCATTTAATCTCTTTTATATCTCACTATATCTCACCCTACACTAATACTGTCTCGTTCACATAACAAAGACAACCCATTCCCAGATGATATTACAGCCACAGGCATAGAGGTTAGGATTTACAACACATATTTTTGGGGAACACAATTCAATCAGTCATAGGCTTAATCTCTTTAACACAGGATTGTGTAACCATGTCCCTGGTGAAAATTCTAGTACACATGTCCTTAGTTTGTACAACAGAATTTTCCAAATCTTTAAATTTTGTTTTCATTTTGCAGAGTTCATTTTTAAGTCCATCTCTTTGGCCCCCCAAAATGCATGTTCTTGCCACATGCAAAACACATTCAACCCCATTACATCATCCCCAAAGTCTTAAATCAAGTCCAAGCCCAAAGTCTCATCCTCTGAATCATCTAAATCAAATATGGGTGAGACTTTAGGCATATTCCATCCTGGGAAAAATTCCTCATCTGAATATCTGTGAAACCTAGAATACAAATTATCTGCTTCCAAAGTGCAGTGGTGGAACAGGCACAAGATATACATTTCCGTTACAAATGGGAGAAACTGGAGGGAAAGAAGGAATAATGGGCACCCAGCAAGCCAAAGCCCAAACGGAAAAATTTACATTACCTTACAAGTCTTGAAAATAACCCCCTGTCCTCTGAGACCCTTTGTGCAATGACCTTGCCCTCCAGACTCTGGCTTTTGGTCAAGCCCTCTGGATTCTGAGTGTGGACCTGTTGGGCCTGGGCTTCAGCTCCGCTTTCTAGGCCCACTGGGATGGCAACTCTGCTCCCTCAGCTTTGGGTAACCCCATTCTCCTAGTCCATCTGAGTGGCTACCGTGCCCCATCGGCCCAGTCAGGCCCTTATCTTCTGCCCCTTAGGCATGGCAGCCCTGCCCCCTCATCTTTGGATAGTGGCCTCATCCCCCTGGCATTTGTAAGTCACAGCCCCACACTATGGAATGGAGTTGGTGAAGATCTGTCACTTTGAAACCTAGGAGGCCATGGCCCCACCCTTTGAAACCCAGCAGGCTGTGGTCCCCCTGTTTGGAATCGAGGCACTTGTGCTTCCAAAGCTCCTTCCAACAATTCTGCTGATCTCTGAGTTGCTCCAGGGAAGGCCCTTTTCTTTTTCTGGAGGACAAGAGATATACTTTCTTTCAACTGTTTCTTGCCTATAAAATTCCAAGAGGCAGACAGCATTCTTTCCTTTCATTCTTTCTCTGCTCCCTTCAATCCAAGCTGATGAGTTTTCTGCTGTGGTCACTGGTTTGATCCATTGGTCACAGACTTTATCTCTTTAACAAACGATTATGTAACCACGTCCCTGCTGAAAATTCTAGTACACATGTCCTTAGTTTGTATAACAGAATTTTCCAAATCTTTAAATTTTGTTTTCATTTTGCACAGCTGATTTTTAAATCCATCTCTTTCCTCTCGCATCTCACTATAAGCAGCAAGGAGAAAGAAGAAAGAAACCACATGGCCTTTTCAAGATCTTGCTTAGAAATCGCCTCAGTCAGAATGAAGAACACCAAATACACAAGGAAAATATTAGCCCAAGAGACAGAAAGACCCACATAAACCAGAGACTCCAGAAGCCTGAGACCAGAAGAACTAGACAGTGCCCTGCTACCACCAATGACTGCACTGACAGGGAGCACAACAGAGAGTCCTCGACAGAGCAGAAAAAAAGTAGGGTGCAGAATTCAAATTCTAGTAAAAAGACCAGACTTAATAGTCTGACTGAGACTGGAAGGACCGCAGAAGACATTCCCCTCCTGACTCTCTGTTAGCCCAGAACTGAAACCATTTCCAAGGCCAACTCTTCAGACAAAGATTAGACTGGACTATAAGACAAAATGATACTCATGAAGAGAGTGCTCCTTAGCTCAAGTAGATACATGAGACTAAATGGGCAGCTTCTGTCTGGAGGTAAGATGAGAAGGCAAAAAGGGACAGGAGCTGGTTGAATGGGGTGGAAAGGAGGAGTGTGCTGTCACATGATAGGGAGAGCAACTAGGGTCACATAAGAATGTGTGTATACATTTTTTTTAATTGTGCTTTAAGTAAAAGTTTACCAATCAAGTCAATCTCTCACACAAAAACTTACATACACCTTACTATATACTCCTAGCTTCTCTCCCCCTAATGAAACAGCACATTCCTCCTCTCCACTCTGTATTCTTCATGTCCATTCAACCAGCCCCTGTCCCCCTTTGCCTTCTCATCTCACCTCCAGACAGGAGCTGCCCACATAGTCTCATGTATCTACTTGAGCCAAGAAGCTCACTCCTCACTAGTATCATTTTCTCTCTTACTGTCCAGTCCAATCCCTGTTGAAAGAGTTGGCTTTGGGAATGGTTCCAGTCTTGGGGGTGTATATAAATTTTTGTGTGAGAAACTAACTTGAACTGTAAAATTTCACTTAAAGCACAGTAAAAAAAAAAAAAAAGAAAATCTTCCTCAGTCAGATATATCCAGGTTCATCACTTACAAGTTCTACCATCCATCAAACATTTGAACACAGTTCAGACAAGTTCTTTGCCACTGCATAAAAAGCATTGCCCTTTCTCCACTGTCCAATCACATGGTCATCATTTTCTTTTAAAGCCTCGCCAGAAGCACATTTAACATCTATATTTCTAACAACATTCTGTTGCTGGCACCATATGTATTCTCCAAGATGATAGATGCTTTCTTTATAGCAATCCTTACTCCCTTCTGAGCCCTCCTCAGAATTACCTTTGAAGTCCCCAACTCTACCAATAGTCTCTTCAAGGCAATCAAGGCTTTTACTATTACAAAAACAAACAAACAAACCTGTTGCCATTGAGTCGATTCTGACTCATAGACATCTTAAACTCTTCCAGCCTCTACCCATTACCCAATTCCAAAACTACTTCCACATTTTAGATATCAGTTAGAGCAGCACCTCACTCTTCCAGAACCAAATTCTGTCTTAGTTGCTACTCTAACAGAAATACCAGTGGGTGGCTTTAACAAACAGAAATTTATTTTCTCACAGTTTAGGAGGCTAGAGGTTCAAATTCAGAGTGTCAGCTCTAGGGGAAGGCTGTCTCTCTCTGTTGGCTCTGGAGGAAGGTCCTTGGCTGTTCTCAGCTTCTGCTCCTGGGCAATCTTCAGGTGGCTTGGCATCTCTATGCCCCATCTCTTCTTCTGGCATACTTGTTTAATTTCTTTTATATTTCAAAATAAGTTGACTCAAAGATACACCCTACACTAATCCTGTCTCATTAACATAGCAAAGACAACCCATTCCCAAATGGGATTATAGCCACAGGCATATACAACACACATTTCTAAGGGACACCATTCCATCCATAACATTCAAGAAGTATAGTGAGGCCACATCTAAACACATCAGCGTGAAACTGAAAAACACTAGAGTCAAAGAGAAGATCGTACAAGCAACTGGGAAGAAAAGAAAGATTGCTTATTGTCATGAATTGAATTGTGTCCCCCAAAAATACCTGTCAACTTGGCTAGGTCATGATTCCCAGTATTGCATGATTGTCTACCGTTTTGTCATCTGATGTGATTTCTCTATGTGTGGTAAATCCTATCCCTTTGATGTAATAAAATGGAGGAGCAGCAGTCATATTGATGAAATCTACAAGATTAGATAGTGTCTTAAGCTAATGTCTTTTGAGATATAAAAGACAGAAGTGAGCAGAGAGACAGGCGGACATCATACCACCAAGAAAGTGGTGCCGGGAGCAGAGTGTGTCCTTTGGACCTGAGGTTCCTGTGCTGAGATGCTCCCGGGCCAAGGGAAGACTAATGACAAGGACCGTCCTCTAGAGCCAACAGAGAGAGAAAGCCTTCCCCTGAGCCAGCAACCTGAATTGGACTGGACTGTGAGAGAATAAACTTCTCTTTGTTAAAGCCATTCACTTGTAGTATTTCTGTTATAGCAGCACTAGATGACTGTTGTTGTTAGGTGCCATCGAGTCAGTTCTGACTCATGGTGACCCTATGCACAACAGAATGAAACACTGCCCAGTCCTGCACCATCCTTACAATCGTTGTTATACTTGAGCTCATTGTTGTAGCCACTGTGTCAATCCACCTCGTTAAGGGTCTTCCTCTTTTTCACTGACCCTATACTTTGCCAAGCATGGTGTCCTTCTCCAGGGACTGAACCCTCCTGACAGCATGTCCAAAGTATGTAAGATGCAGTCTCGCCATCCTTGCCTCTAAGGAGCATTCTGGTTGCACTTTTTCTAAGACAGATTTGTTCGTCCTTTTGGCAGTCCATGGTATATTCAATATTCTTTGCCAACACCACAATTCAAAGGTGTCAATTCTTTTTCAGTCTTCCTTATTCCTTGTCCAGCTTTCACATGCATATGATGTGATTGAAAATACCATGTCTTGGGTCAGGCGTACCTTAGTCTTCAAGGTGACATCTTTGCTTTTCAGCACTTTAAAGAGGTCCTTTGCAGCAGATTTGCCCAATGTAATGCGTCGTTTGATTTCTTGACTGCTGTTTCCAGGCCTGTTGATTGTAGATCCAAATTAAATGAAATCCTTGACAATGTCAATATTTTCTCCGTTTATCATGATGTTGCTTATTGGTTCAGTTGTGAGGATTTTTATTTTCTTTATGTTGAGGTGCAATTTGTACTGAAGCCTGTGGTATCTGATCTTCATTAGTACAACAAACTGGCAGACACGTAGGGGACTAGATGACTAAGACACTTACAAAGGAGTTACCACAGTCTTATCAATAGGCTTCTCAAAGACAACAACAGAAATCAGTAGATCATAGAGTAGAATCTTCAATATACTGAGAGAAAATAACTGTTACCCTAGATTTTCATTCCCAGTGAATCTGTATTTTAAGGGTGAGAGCCAGGTAAAGACATAGGTAGTGACAGTCTGAAAGGATTTTCCAATAACAGACTCCTGCTGAAAGTGCCTCCTAAAGGATGTATTTTAGTAAGAAGAAAATTGAACCCAAAGAAGGAGTGTGATGCAAAGAAATTGACAAGCATCCAAGTAAATAAACAAGTTTTAATTGGTTATAATTAATAATAATTAAAACTGTAGTAATGCTCATTATGACAAAATTTGGTGGTAAAACAAGCAAGGCAGAATTAAAATTCAATTCCACATTCAGTTGTAAATAGAAGAGGGTGATCAGAGTTAAAGCATTTTGCATATTGTTTAGGGGGAGCATAGAGATGGTAATGACTTGCAAACTTTAAGTCAAGTATGCCTATTAAAAATTTAATGGTAGCCACTGAAAAAATAGGAATATTATGCATAACTTCTCAGCCAGTAGAGTGAATAAAAGAGAAAATTCAGTTCATTCAATAGTAGACAGAAAATGAGAAACAATTAAAAACCCAGTGCCATCGAAACAATTAGGTAATCTTATACCCATTTTACAGATGAGGAAACTGAAACCTGGAAGCACGATCAGGGTCAAACAGCTTGTTAAGGAATGGGTCCAATATTCAAACCCAAGAAATTTGACTCTAGAGCCCAGGATTGTGACTGGTAGAACATACTGTCTCTCTAGAGATGTGTTGAGATGTGCTAGGGTAAGAGGGGAGAAATTTTAAGAAATTAATCAAAATAATTTCTTCCTGAGTTTTATTTTGTCATTTACTGAACCAGGTTAAGCCAGTTCCTATTACTGCCAAAAGAATGGTAATATCTATAAATAGAAAATTAACTTCCTTATTTCCCTGAAATGTTCTCTACATCGTATTAATAAACTATGTGGAATTGTCTTCTAAGAAAATATATAACAAATATTGATGCTTTTTTTTTTTTTCTGTAAATTGTGGGAAACTATGGTTTTTTTCTTCACCTTTCTCCCCTGCACCACGAAGATTTTCCAAAAGATCTGAACATTCACTGCACATGCTGGCTGCTCTTGTGAAGAAAAATTCCACAGAATTGCAAAGGAGCCTTGAGCGCCAAGCTCCCTACCAACTCCCAAGGGTGTAGAGACTTGAATCAAAGAGAAACAAGCTTAATTCAACTTCCTTTTGAGCAACCCAATTTAATGTGTTTTTGAGAATGCTCTGTCAGCATAGGGGTGCGAAGTCTTTTGGAATATCAATTCTAAGGGATTTGGTAGTGGAGAAACATAGAAAGATTTGAGAGAAGTTGAAGGGGAGTATTGTTAGATGCCGGCAAGTGACTTTTCAGCCAGCTTTTTATATGTGGATGTATTATTTGCCAAGCCTTCTTCCTTCATTCCTTCTTGAATGTTGCCCTGATTTAAAGGTTCCTTAATTTATGTACAATCCAGTGTGGATAAAGTGCAATTCAGGGTGCAGCACTCCGATTTCTTTGTTTTTCATCAATTTGGCTAGCTAACCTGTGAGCAAAGTAAAATCTTCATCAAAGATCAAGGCTTTGAAAACTGATGAGCAATTTTCTGTGAAGCAGGCTGTAGTTTCCCTAGATCCATTGTCCCTGTTGTTTGAACACGCACTGCTTTGTACTAATTAATAATTCCAGTGTGTTGGCAGCATCAAGAGAAAGTTTTTTGGAGCTAAAATACAACCCAAAGCCTGACCTCAGTAGGGCTGAGGGATGTGGGCCCTGTGGGAAAGCTGGCGTGTTCATCCAAGATGCTCGTTAGAGTGAAGGGTTGACCATTAACTATTCCCATGAGGGAAGAAAAAAGCTAAAATAATCCTTGTATTTACGTTTCCTCTCTCTCATTTCCAGAGTTCAGAGCAAAGGGGTTAAGTCGTTCTTGAAGCTGGTGAGGCAAGGGGCCAGGATGGATAAAACAGATCTGTGTTCTTTGTTTTAGCAAGTAGTTTTCACTTTGACTTCTACTGGGCCTTCCTTGTCTTGACCTTCTTTCTCCATAATAAGGCTGTCTTGAGTTGAATGTCCTCTTTACTCTTTAAGACAGGAAGTCTTTCTCTAGCCTAGAGTCGCACACTGGAGTAAGGAAAAGGACTCCAATTCCTTCAGGTAGACAGACAATAGAAGGGAGGCCTCATTCTTTGGAGATGCTAGATGGGTCCAAGGTATATAACCTAGTACCCATCCCAGTGCCATTGAGTCGATTCCGACTCGTAGCGACACTATAACCTAGTAACAACAACAAAAATATATATGTATATATATGTATACACACACACACATCTATATTTCTTTCTAAATGGGAAAACCAAACCAAATCTGTTGCCATTGAGTCAATTCTGACTCATAGCGGCCCTATAGGACAGAGTAGAACTGCCCCATAGGGTTTCCAAGGAGCAGTTGGTGGATTTGAACTGCCGATCTTTTGGTTATCAGTTGTAGCTCTTAACCACTGGGCCACCAGGGCTCCTTGTAAGTGAGAACATAGAAAAAAGAAAAAAGGAATAGGAAAAGAGAAGAAAATAAAGGAATATAAAAGAGAGGATGAAGGACAATAGAAATTCTAAAGCTGTTACTAAATCTAAGACAACATGTTGTTAGGTGCCATTGAGTCACTTCCAACTCATAGCAACCCTATATACAACAGAACAAAACACTGCCCAGTCCTGTGCCATTCTCATGGTCATTGTTATGTTTGAGCCCATTGTTGTAGCCACTGTGCCGATCCATCTCATAGAGGGTCTTTCTCTCTTTCACTGACCCTCTACTTTACAAAGCATGATGTCCTTCTCCAGGGACTGGTCTCTCATGATAACATGTCCGAAGTATGTGAGATGAAGTTTCACCATCCTCACTTCTGAGGAGCATTCTAGTTGTATGTCTTTTAAGATGGATTTGATCATTCTGGCAGTCCATGGTCTATTCAATACCCTTCGCCAAAACCATAATTCAAAGGTGTCAATTCTTCTTCGGTCTTCCTTATTCATTGCCCAGCTTTCCCATGCATATGAGGCTTGGGTCAGGTGTACCTTAGTCCTTAAAGTGACATCTTTGTCGCTTTTTTGACACTGTAAAGAGGTCTTTTGCAGCAGATTTGCCCGATGCAATGTGTCATTTGCTCTCTTGACTGCTGCTTCCATGGGTGTTGATTGTGGATCCAAGTAAAACGAAATCCTTGACAACTTCGGTGTTTTCTCTGTTTATCATGTTGTTGCTTGTTGGTCCAGTTGTGAGGATTTTTGTTTTCTTTATGTTGAGGTGTAATCCATACTGAAGGCTGTAGTCTTTGATCTTCATCAGTAAGTGCTTCAAGTCCCCTTCACTTTCAGCAAGCAGTGTTGTGTCATCTGCATAATGTAGGTTGTTAATGAGTCTTCCTCCAGTCCTGATGCTGTGTTCTTCATATAGTCCAACTTCTCAGATTATTTGGTGAGCATACAGATTAGAGAAAGCAAGAGGTCATTAAAAAGACAGGAAAGAAAGAAAAGAGCAAAATGGATGTCGGAAGAAACTCTGAAACTTGCTCTTGAACATAGAGTAGCTAAAGCAAAAGGAAGAAATGATGAAGTAAAAGGGCTGAACAGAAGATTTCAAAGGACAGCTTGAGAAGACAAAGTATCTTAATGAAATGTGCAAGACATGGAGTTAGAAAACCAAAAGGGAAGAGAACTCTCAGCATTTCTCAAGCTGAAAGAACTGAAGAAAAAATTCAATCCTAGAGTTGCGATATTGAGGGATTCTGTGGACAAAAGATTGAATGATACAGGAAGCATCAAAAGAAGATGTAAGGAATACACAGAGTCACTATACCTGAAAGAATTGGTCAACGTTCAGCCATTTTAGGTGGTAGCATATGATCAGGAACCAATAGTACTGAAGGAAGATGTCCAAGCTGCACTGAAGGCACTGGCGAAAAACAAGGCTCCAGGAACTGACGGAATACCAACTGAGATGTTTCAACAAACCGATGCAGTGCTGGAAGTGCTCACTTGTCTGTGCCAAGAAATTTGGAAGACAGCTACCTGACTAACCGACTGGAAGAGATCCATATTTATGCCTATTCCCAAGAAAGGTGATCCAACCAAATTTGGAAATTATCAAACAATACCATTAAAATCACTCGCAAGTAAAATTTTGCTGAAGATCTTTCAAAAGTGGTTGCAGCAGTGTATCAACAGGGAACTGCCAGAAATTCAAGGTGAATTCAGAAGAGGATGTGGAACAAGGGATATCAGTGCTGATGTCAGGTGAATCCTGGCTGAAAGCAGAGAATACCAGAAAGATGTTTACCTGTGTTTTATTGACTACACAAAGGCATTTGGCTGTGTGGAACATAACAAATTATAGATAACATTTCAATGAATGGGAATTCCAGAACACTTAATTGTGCTGCTGAGGAATCTGTACACAGATCAAGAGGCAGTCGTTCAAACAGAACAGGGGGATACTGCATGGTTTAAGTCAGGAAAGGTTTGTGTCGGTGTTACATCCTTTCACCATACTTATTCAATCTGTATGCTGAGCAAATAAGACATCATAGATTTTAAAAAACAAAAACCAAAAACAAATCCATTGCCATCCAGTCAGTTCCAACCCATAGCAAACCAACAGGACCAAGGAGAACTGCCCAGTGGGTTTTCCAGGGAGTGAATGGTGGATTCGAACTGCGAACTTTTTGATGAGCAGCCTAGTTCTTATGCACTATGCTGTCAGGGCTCCTATAGATTGTAAAGTACACCATTATTTTAGGTACCACTAAGAAAGAGGAGCTTTGGTGGTGCAGTAGTTAAGAGCCTCAGTTGCTAACCAAAACACCGGCAGTTTAATTCACCAGCCAGCCACTCCTTGGAAACCCTATGGGGCAGTTCTACTCTCTGTCCTATAAGGTTGCTACAAGTACTAAAGAGTTTGGTTTTGGCTTTTAAGAAAGAAAAACAAGGAGCCCTGGTGGCACAGTGGTTAAAGCACTCAGCTGCTAATTGAAAGGTAGGTGGTTTGAATCCACTAGCAGCCCTGCGGGAGAGAGATGTGACAGCCTGCTTCTGTAATGAATACAGCCTTGGAAATCCAATAGGATGGCTCCATTCTGTCCTGTAGGGTTGCTGAGTCGGAGTTGACTCTAGCAACAGCTTTGGTTTCTTTTTTTTTTGTTTGTTTTAAGAAAAAACAAACAAACACTGTAAATTAAACCATAGATTGTAAGATGCATCCTGATTTTGGAGATGTTAAAACGTGAAAAAATGTGTTACTTGGAATTGATGGAAATTGGTAGCTCTCCGTCTTTACCAGTGCCATTTGTAAGTGTTTCACAGCTGAAATGTAACAGAGAACTTTGCCTAGACTCCTGGATCATTCTTAAATCTTGGATCCTACAGTGTTACTTTGACACTCTTGTGAGATTCCTTTCAGGCTATATATAGATTTTTCCCAGTTTCATATTGAAAATGTCTTTAACATTCTCAAAACTTTTTTGCTGACTTCAAAGGGAGAGTTATTTTACTAAAGACTAAGTCAAGGGTAGTGTTGGGTGATTTGAATCAATCTATATAAACCCTTAAAATTAAAAGCTTTTATGAAAACCAGAACATAATTAATTTCTATATGATCTCTGAATATAGATGGTGTAACATCTGTCATGTTCATGTATTTACTGAAACAAAGAACGTTGACATTACCTGTCTTCTTGACCTTTAGTTTTTAAGATATATCTATCACTGGACTTTAGCATGCATGAATGAAGAAACTCGGTATGAAGCAAAAATCTAGTTTGGCCCAAAAAGAGATCATGTAGCATTGCTCCTACCCCCCCCACCCCCATTTGTCAGTTGTCGTACTTGGGTGTAGCTAGGATGCTGGAAGCTATGCCACCGGTATTTCAAGTACCAGCAGGGTCACCCATAGTGACTGGTTTGTTTGGAAACTAAGACAGACTAGGAAGAAAGGCCTAGTGATCTACTTCAGAAAATTAGCTAATGAAAGCCCTGTGGATCAGAACAGAATATTGTCTGATATAGTGGCCAGGCAGCATTTTGTACATGGGATCGCCATGAATTGGGGCTGACCTGAAAACAACTAACAACAGCATTTCTCTAGACACGTTTTACTTTGATATTTATAATTCTATTAAGTAGAAGACATTAAAAAACAAATCCCAAACTTTGAAACCAAGATCAATTTTTTTAGTGAAGTTAATGGTGGGATTTATAGCAACTTTTCAGTTATCTCTCTTATGGTCTTTTTGTTTTATAGATATGCTCATGCATTTTATTAATGTATATTCTTCATAGTCAAGCTTAATTTTATGTATGTTAGTAGAGATGCTTATTGGGTTGTGTCTTTCCTTATGAAAAGCCAACAATGAGAGGGCAAATAAGAGAACACGGGATACAGAAGTGATTGTTAAACTACAGAGGCAACTGTGTTTTGAGAATCCCTTTGGGGACAGAGCTGTGCTTAACTCGGCTAACTTGGCAGGATGGGGTTGAATCCAGGACAAAAAACATCAGCCCTGGAGTGGGGAGTTTGGGGAATAGATTCAGCTGCAGATGCAAGTTAAAATCCAGTGCTGCAGGTGTAATGGGTAGTTGAAAGATGGGACGAAATGACAGCTGCATTCAGAGCTCCAAGCACTAGCCAGCTGTATAAGTTGGTAATAATAATAATAAAACCTAATATGCACTGAATACTTATTCTGGCACATAGCATTGTTCTAAGTGCTTTATATGCATTAACTCACTACCTCCTCACAGGACCCTATGAAGTTGTTGCTACTAATATTTCCTTCTTGCAGGTAAGGACATTGAGGCCAGAGAGGTTAATTCATTCCTAAGGTACATGGCTAGGAACTAGAGGTGTATCTGATGCCCCAATCAATGTTTTTACCCACAACGCCACAGCTGCCCCTTGGAGGTGTGGGTAAGGAAAAGAAGTCCAGTTCCTAGGAGGTGGACAGGCAGGAGAGGGGCACTCCTGATTCATTTGGGTGCTTGGTGAGCTCCCAGGAAGGGACATGGGCACAGGAAAAGGACAAGGTCCATTAACAAATCCAGGCACTAGGTAGGTGCTAGACCTTGAGAACAAGGCAGTCAAAGAAGGACAGAGAAAGCCAAAGTCAGCATGAGAGGCATAATACCAAGTGGTGGGGTGTTAGGCTCCAAATTCCAACCCAACAGCTCCAAAGAGTTCTGATTCTATCTACGGTTGAGTTTGCTCCTAAGGATTCCATGGGGTTGAGCCAGTAGGTGGGTGGGGTGGGGTACAAGTGACTTAGGCGAGGAGACTGCAAAGCCTGACGCACCAGGGAGTGTGTGCTATGAGTATTGATTGCATCAGATCCGTGAGGGTTCCAGTTGTGTCTCATGTATATGCATTTCCCCATTTATTTTGTACATGCATGCTTGTCCCGTGGAACTTAACCATGCTTCATATACACAGTAAGTATGCCATTAATCATTTTAATATATTTCTATCTGACCTTTTCAGGATGGATATAATGTAGTATTTATTATGTGCAGATGATATCTAATTTTATGCACAAAATAACTTGTTGCTGTTCAGAAGAGTCTGACTCATGGCAGCCCCGTATGTTTCAGAGTAGAGCTGTGCTCCATAGGGTTTCCAAGGCTGTGACCTTTTAGAAGCAGGTCGCCCAGGTTTTCTTCTAAGGTGCCTCTGTGTGGGTTCGAACTACTCACCTTTCAGTTCGTAGTTGAGCACTTAACCATTTGTGCCACCCAAGGACTCCACAAAAATAATTATAGGCAACAAAAATTCTGTCCTTGTTTTATAAGTTAGGCTATTTTGATTAGCATTTTGTAACAACCGTAAAATACAAAAGCTAACATCAAGGCCATAAAAATCTTTATAAAATTACATAATTCATATGTATTTTATAAAATACATACGCTTAATATGCTAGAAGAGTTATCAGAAAATAACTTGGATTTAGAAGAAAACAATTAGTTTGATATATAATAAAATGAGTTGGGGAAAATTTTTATGGAAACATAATCTCCTTAAAAAATATTTTATGATGGTCGTTATGCTGTAATACAGTGTGAATTTTAATGTTTTTACTCTTATTTTAGGCTATCATGTAGAATACTTTATGGCATGAGTATTCCAAACCTCTTTCTGTCGAGTCATAGCGACCCAACAGGACAGGGTAGAACTGCCCCACAGGGTTTCCAAGGAGTTGCCATTATTAAACACCAACCAAAAAACCAAACCTGTTGCCATCGAGTCGGTTCTGACTCATAGCGACCCTGCAGGACAGAGTAGAACTGCTCCACCGGGGTTCCAGGGAACGGCTGGCGGATTTTGACTGCGGACCTTTTGGTTAGCAGCCGAGCTCTTAACCACTTTGCCACTAGGGCTCCTTATTAACAACACACTACTATGTTAACAACTTAGATAATTTCAATATATACTAAAATGCTTGGGATTTATCACTTCCGAAGACAAGAATTATTTAATTTTCTATTTATTAATTTAGTATTAATTTGGGGATAATTTTGAAAAAAAAGTTTTGTTAACCTAGAATTTTTTCTTTTAGAAAACAGAAATGGAATTCAAACTGACATTGACAGATTAGAGAATAATGCCATAAAAACAGGATGACTCTCTGTGAGGGAGAGGGCACAACAATACGTCAAGGGCCCCGAGCTCAGGCCACAGATAAGAACGATCAGGCAGAAACGCCTCAGGAAAAGGCTCAGCAGTCACAGTAGACCACCAGTTAGTGATGAGTCAGCCGTGCCTTTGCTAAAAATGCTAGTGCAATACAGTAGTGGGAAGTGTTGGTAAGCATGTGACTCATTCTAGAAGCCGGAAATATTCCTTCCTTTCTGCAGCTTTCATGAGCTCCTGCTAAATTGCTGCGATGGGTTGTGGTCGGGCTGCCTGAAAGCCTGTGTGTGTGGTTGTTGTTTTGGTGTGTAGAAAAAAACCAAACCAAACCCCTTGCTGTCGAGTCATAGCGACCCAACAGGACAGAGTAGAACTGCCCCACAGGGTTTCCAAGGAGTGGCTGGTAGATTCAAACTGCCAACCTTAGCTCACCGTAGCTCTTAACCACTGTGCCGCCAGGGCTCCCTTTTGGTGTCCAGAGCCTCTTCTAATTAGGAAAGGCAGCTGGAGATGAGACTCAGAAGCTGCCCCAGCTAGTATTCTGGTAAGGGGCATTTCTGAAGTTCATTCTGGCTTGTGTCTAAGAGATCTAATAAGTGAACATGTTATTCCAAGTCCTCTTATTAAGATAACTTCTTAAGATGAAAACAGATTTTAAAGATGTTTCTTACCCCCACTGCTTTCTGAGCCAGGGTCACTCAGGAAGATATAAATTATGCCTTTATTGTTTTATTTCTTTAAATCACTTGTAACTGTTGGTGCTTTGTGGACACCAAGTACAGCAGGGGCCTGGGGAGACTAAGTTAAAATTTATATATGAGATTCTGGGACCGTCAGCCCCCATCTTTTACCACCGTCTGCTGTTGCTAACCAAAAGGTCAGCAGTTCAAATCAGGTCAAATGCAGCTGATAGCTCAAATAAGAACAGGACTGAAAATTGGCTACCACATTTAGCAAGATGGAGCTCATTGGTGGCCATGACAAGTGCCCAGGTGAAAGCCTAGAATCAGTCTCTGCCTGAGGAACAAAGAGGGAAGGACAGGCTCAGCAAGTGACGATATGTCAGCCATAGCGGCTAATGTCAACAACCAGTCATAGGAAGCAGAGTGAGACCTTGAAAATGACTCCTTGCCTTGGTGTGTGTAATTCTAACATTGCCTATAGGGATATGGAAGACAAATGTGGGAGAGAGTCATTAAGAGGAGAGGAAGAAGCTCTGATTTTACCATTTATGTTGAGTGGTTATGTTTTTTTGAAGCTCCTAATTATTTGTAAACATACTAAAGAAAGCTAGATGAGCCGTTCTCTGTCCAAATGGCAGAAGTCCTTGAAAAGGCAAGCATAACAGCACAAGCTTTAGAATAAAGATAGATCTTGTGCAGATCCCAACATCACGTATTAATTTGTGATCCCAAGGTACTGATTTAGAAACCAGGTTTCTAAAGCTTAGTGTTCTTGTTTGTAAAATGAGGCTTATATCATGCCTATCTCATAAGAGAATTTTATGAGCATTAAATTGGATAATAAATGGAAAGCCCTTACTTAGTACAGTATCATGCAAACAGGTAAGCAATAAATGATAGCTATTACTACTATTATTATTACATCCTAGTAAACTTGAAGGAGTCCTGTTGGTGCAGTGGTTAAGTGCTCACCGCTAACCAAAATGTTGGCAGTTTGAACCCACCAGCAGCTCTGTGGGAGAAAGATGTGGCAGCCTGCTTCCATAAAGATTATAGCTTTGGAAACTCTATGGGGCAGTTCTCTTCTGTCCTGTAGGGTCACTGTGATTCAGAATCGACTCGACGGCACTGGGTTTGGTTTGGTTTGGTTTGGTTTTAGTAAGCCTGAGTTAGAGGCCACTAGCTTTGATGTGGAAAAAGTTGAAGCATCTGTTGATATGAACTTAATCAGAGAAGGGGTTGGCTATGCCTGGAGTTTTAATAAAATTCTTTAAAAGGCACTTATTATGGGCTAGGCTTTGTAAGAAGCAGAGCAGACCTCAAGGCCATGTTTTCATGATATATTCCAAAACAAATTTCACTGACTTCTCTCAAACTCTGCACTTTAATCCCAATCATAGCATGCATAAGGTTAAGATAATAACCACACCCTTGGGATGTTGAGGGCAAAAGAGAACACCTTGCTGCCCAAGACTGTTCCAGGCCAAGAAGTACATCTTTGTGAGGCATTAACAGCCTTAAGATTGTCTTCATTCTATTTTTCTTCTCACCCTTATGTATTTTTATTTTATACCACTGTGTGCACAATGGGCGTTGGCTTTTTTCTCACTCTCACAAAATAAAAAGTAGAAAGTAAGCGCCTAAAGAATAATGTTGTGAAAGCATGTTATGACTTTCTTTTTATTTTCACAGTTACTCAGAACAAATTGGAATATTTTTAGTAGAAATATAGTAGTCACATTCCTCAGACGTGAATAAAATATTTAGAAATTTAGCAAATGGGTTTTATGTTCTAAAACAACGTTTATTTGTAGCTATTATTAACTTTATTTTCTTATTTAAATATGTAATTTTGAGTTCTTGTTCTATGATTTATTTTTTATAGCCAATTTGACTGAAACTTTATGGCTTTAACGCACTTTAGCCAAGAAATTCATAACACTGTTAGTTTTGGATTTCAGTTTTTTTTTTTTTCAACATTACATTCATGGTCATTAAATTTATCAACATAAAAAAATTCAAACAAAATAGATATTCTCACAAGTTAAGTAGTTTCCCCAGAAGGGGATAAAATTTTATTAGCTCCCAAATTTAAAAGTTTCTTAACCCTATTTACCACCACCTGTCTGTCATAGGGTCGCTACGAGTCAGAATTGACTCGACGGCAACAGATTTGGTTTTGGTCTGTCAGTTGGTCATACCGTGATGGCTTGTGTGTTGCTGTGATGCTGGAAGCTATGCCATTGGTATTTCAAATACCGGCAGCATCATCCATGGTGGACAGGTTTCAGCAGAGCTTCCAGACTAACACAGACTAGGAAGAAAGACCTGGCAATCAATGTCTGAAAATTAGTCAGTGAAAGCCCTGTGGATCACCACAGAACATTGTCCAATATAGTATTGGAAGATGATCCTCCTAGGTTGGACCAAACCAACCAAACCCACTGCTGTCAACTCAATTAGTGACCTATAGGACAGAGTAGAACTGCCCCATAGCGTTTTCAAGGAGCTGGTGGATTCAAACTGCTGACCTTTTGGTTAGCAGCCGAGCTCTTAGCCACTGTGCCACCAGGGCTCCCTAGGTTGGAAGGCAGTCAAAGTACACAGGGGCCACAATGGATTTGAGTATACCAGCGATCATGAAGATGGTACATGTAAATTATACATCAAAAAAGTTGATTTTTAAAAATGTAGTTATTCCTGTACTTTTATTTTTGAAGTTAGCATATTTGAATTGTATGGGTTTTGAGAAATAAATAGGTATACAGTGTTTAAGCAATCTCAAAAAAACTTACTTCACCTCTATACACATCTGTCTCCTCAGCTAAAAAATGGAGATAATAGCTTTTGATTCAGTGATTTTTTTTCCTCTGAAAATTCATATATAATAGCTATTTTTGTAAATTGCATTAAAATTGATTTGCTTCAAGTTTGATTATTTAATGGAATCCAGTGGTGATCCATTTTCTAAAGTATCCTTTTATAGTGAAATAAGTAGGCTTGATTATTTTGTAGGCTTGTATTTTATTTTTATATACTAGGTTTTATTAAAGGAGGATATACCTATAATTACATATTCCTAAAGGGAGAAAAATGCTTGCTCTCATACCAACAACCAGAAATTCTAGGTTTTCAGTTGATTCACACTCAACTAACACTGATGACAGGATTTACTGTGATCGTGTACTACATTTTCATTCACATTGTTTTAATCTTCTCGCTGCCTTTTGAGATAGGTATCATTATCTCCATTTTATGCAGAATGAGACAAAATCTACGAGTTGTTAAATGACTAGCTTGTAGTCACTTGGCCTGTAATTGGTAAAACCAGAAATAAATCTTAGATTTCCTGGCTGTAGATACAATACTCTTTCCTCAGCCAAAGCTGCCTTCTTCCCCTAGTCCTTAAAATATATCTTATTGTCAAGATTATAGTTGTCTTGACGTTGCTGAGTTCTCAGCTCCCACCATTTTTTAGCTCCTGGGACACATTCGCCTCTCTTGTTGGCATATATCTGCATGGAGTTCAGCAATCCCAGTGAGGTTTGGCTTATGGGCCTCGAGACAGGTCCTTGTGATGCTGAATCAGCTTCCCACCTAACTTCATTGAGGTGATAAAGATTTCATGGGTTTTCAGTAGGAGGTGAGATGAAGCAAAGAGGCAGTTTTCAAGATACAGGATAAAATTTAGAACAAGAACATTTGAAATCCAAATTTAGTGCCCAGTCTTTCACTGTTGGAAGCAAGGGATATTTTGTTTCTATATAAGAATATAAAAATGAAGACAGGATATACACAATATTTTAAATTCTCCCATCCAACTGACGTTTGCTGACAGCCTGTATGTATCAGTGATTCTGCTAGACCCTGGGAATTCAGAGGAAATAAGCAATACACAATTCCTGTTATTCGTGGGGCCCACACACAGGCTAGTAAGGGAAACAAATAGGCAAATGAATGAACGCAGAATAGTGAAATAATGGGTAATGGAGAGTTTTATAATAAAACATTTTTTTAATTACATTTACTTTACATTTGAAGAGTTCTGCAGTACCCCCTTCTAATCTTTGAGATAGTTATTCTTAAATCCAATTAACATAGGAAGTAACTGAGGCTCAGAAAATTAGATGCCATATTTAAGTTTGACCATCCCAGGATGATGGAGCGCTGGTGGCACAATAGTTAAGTGCTCAGCTGCTAACCAAACGGTGTTTCAAACTCACCCAGCAGCTCTGCTGGAGAAAGACTTGCTGTTCTGCCCCCATAAAGATTACAGACAAGGAACCCTTACTGGGCAGTTCCGCTCTGTTACATGGGGTCATATGGGGTCACTATGAGTTGAAATTGACTTCACAGCACCTAATGACAACATCCCAGGGTAGAATTTATGTTTAAAATGGTCACCCTCTTTCCTGCATGCTTACCTAACTCCAAATGCCCTTCACTGCCTCCACATCCTGCTCCCTTACCGGGGCAGAGTGGAAGTGGGTCTCAGATTAAATGAGATGACATTAGCAGATGGGAAGTTCTTCCCTTCTCAGCCCCTTCGAGACCTAACTATGCCAACAGTCTTCAGAAAAAAAAAAAAATGGGACATTTTGTCTACTTAGTCATGTGTTTCTTCTTGCCTTAGATTGTGAAAAACATCAAAATCCTTAAAGAAATATTGTTTAGGCATTAAGGGTATTGCCTTGAATACCATGTAGTGGTCTTCCACTTCTTTATGCTATAAAAGATGGATGATATGGTCAATTAAGTGCAATTCAACCAAAAATGTGCTGAGGGTCTGTATACCCTAGTGCTGAGGATGTAAGCATGTGATATAGCTCTGGGCCTTAGGGGACATTGTGGTGGATCTAGCAAGACCCAGTGAAATGTTACTATAAAAGGCCCTATTCAGCATTCATTTTAAATGTCTTGGACCATATCCTAGAAAGCAGTATTGCCCTCAAGTAAAATTTTCCCACATTTAATGTTCGAAACACTTGTTTGCTGGAAAACTCTATAAAGAAATTTTACTGAAAATCAAACTCTTAGGGCAAAGGTCCTGACATTTCGTTGCCTGGCTCCAGAATGAAATAGTCTTTTATTTTGTGTTCTCTGTTTATACTGGGTTACAATTCACTTAGGAATGTATTTGGTTGCAGTTTTAAAATATAAAAGGACCAAAAGAAAAAGAAAGAAAACAATCACTCCAAATATTTTTGTTGTTGCTGTGAGACATTACATTGGAGGGGATATGACTTTTTTCGATGGTGTTGGTATCCGTTATCAGGATTATCAAAAAACAGAGATGCGTAATAATTTTTAAAAAATGATTATATTCCTGTTTTCCTAGAAATGAATTTTTTTGAGGAAATTGCCTTGAAGTGAGTCAAGTCAGATATTTTTATCCTGTGAGAATTCTAACTCATGCAACTCAGGATCTCTCTGTCTCTATTTACTGAATAATTTTCCATTTTTATACTAATCCTCACTATCCCATTTTTCTCTAATGTGTTCACATGACTTTTATATTCAGGATAATGAAACATGCATTTATATCCTCGATGGATATAAATGTAACTATGAAGAGGCCTGCGTTCGGAAGAAATCCATATGAGGAGAGGTGAAGAGCGTCTACATCTCCTGGCATCTTGTCCATTTCTCTGCTCCTTCAGCCATCATGTCTTTCAAAACCAGAGCATGAGATGCTCAGATGGGAAATGGCAGCTGGAGCCCTCAAGCCAGCTCTCAAGAACAGCTGAGGCAAACATCCTATACACCGGCTTCATGGCCACGGTTGCTGTCCTGACTTGAGGCCTTGTAGAATCTCATTTTTATCCCTTGATGAATAAATGTTCTGGTTAACTGATCCCTTACAGAAATGCCAAGAATATCAAATAATTACAGACTGCCTTGAGTGTTCCCTCTGTGTGATCTACATTCCATCCATTTACAGAGGCAGATATTATTCTCTTTGTTCCACATGATAAGGCACATTCATTCATTCATTCATTCATTCATTCATACAAGTTGGTTGTTTTCTATAAAGGAAAGGAAGGTATCAGGGTAGCATGTCAGCAGACACAGAGATTCCATGTGGAAATGTGTGTTTCTGGTTTAATATTTCTTCACGAAGAATGTATCAGGAGCCTCATGGGATGGATGACTGGGCCTAGTCTGGGATGGATGGAGGACTAAATACATGGGGTGTGATAGGAAACTGACTAGCAAAGGTGGGCCTAGTCGGCCTTGTGAAGAGTTGGCCCTCACATTCCAAGTCCAGGGGCCGGAAGCTACTGAAGGGTTTTAAGTAAGCATGGATACGGTTAGTCATTCAAGGGTGGTGTGAACCATAGATTGGAGGTGTAAGGACTGGCAATGGAGAGGCCAGTTAGGAGTAGGCTACAGTCATCCAGGCAAGACATGAAGAGGGTCTGAACTAAGGCAATGATAGTGGAGGAGCAGACAGACTTAGCTCGATAGACTAAATACTTTGTGGATACACTTTGAAGCCAGTTGAGCAAATAATTTAATCTTTATGAGCCTCAGATTTCTTATCTGTAAAGT
This sequence comes from Loxodonta africana, assembly GCF_030014295.1. Lineage (NCBI taxonomy): Eukaryota > Metazoa > Chordata > Mammalia > Proboscidea > Elephantidae > Loxodonta > Loxodonta africana. Next base: position 166,569,077 of record NC_087345.1, on the reverse strand, counting down.
GGATATAATCACACCTACTGTGAAGAATTATAGTGAATCTTGCATTATAATGAGATGAGATAATGACTACCACCAGTGAATCCTCCCCTACACCCACCCCCCCAGCCCTTCACGCCTTGCTATATTCCAGTCATACCAGCCTCTTTGTGTTTCCTTAAATATACTTTGTATACTCACATTCATGATAAATGAAGAAAAGATTGAAGTTGCCAAGGATTTCATTTTACTTGGATCCACAATCAACACCCATGGCAACAGCAGTCAAGAAATCAAAAGATGTATTGCATTGGACAAATCTGCTGTGAAAGACCTCTTGAAAGTGTTAAAAAGCCAAGATGTTATCTTGAAGACGAAGGTGTGCCTGATTCAAGTCATGGTATTTTGCTTCATATGCATGCGAAAGCTGGACAATGAATAAGGAAGACCAAAGAAGAATTGATACATTTGAATTATGGTGTTGGCAAAGAATGCTGAACATACCATGGACTGCCAGAAGAATGAACAGGTCTGTCTTGGAAGAAGTATAGCCAGAGTGCTTCTTGGAAGCAAGGGGGGAGAGACTTCATTCATCTCACGTACTTTGGACATGTTATCAGGAGGGACCAGTCCCTGGAGAATGACATCATGCTTGGTCAGATAGAGGGTCAGCAAAAAAGAGAAGATCTTCAGTGAGATAGGCTGACACAGTAGCTGCAACTATGGGCTCCAACATAGTAACAATTGTGAGGATGGCACAAGACCAGGCAGTGTTTCATCCTGTTGTACACAGGGTTGCTAAAAGTTGGAACTGATTCAACAGTACCCAACAACAACCTAGCAACTCACATTCAGAGGCACTGCACCCACTGCTCCCCCTGCTTGGAAGCCTTCCTTGCACCTTACATCCTTCAGGTCTCTTCTGAAGTGTCGCTTTATCAGAGATGTGACTTGTGACCACCCTATTAAAAATAGTCTCCCTTATCCTTTGTCCCCCTATCCTGCTATATACTTGATAATATAAAATATAAAGATCCATGAGAGCAGATATTTTGTTTTGTTTACTGCAGTATCCCCAGAACTAAAATAGAATTTAGAACATAGTTGTTGTTGTTAGCTGCCATCACGTAAGCCCTCCAATTCATGGTGACCCCATGCACAACGGAATGGAACAAAATGCTGCCTGGTCCTGCAGCATCCCCATGATCAGTTGCAGATCTGACTGTTGTGATCCATAGGCTTTTCATTGGCTGATTTTTGGAAGCAGATCACCAGGTTTTTCTTCCTACTCTGTCTTAATTTGGAAGCTCTGTTGAAAGCTGGTCAGCATCCTAGCAACGCGCAAGTCTCCACCGACAGACAGGTGGTGGCTGCTCATGAGGTGCATTACTGGGAACCAATGAATAATGAATGTGACACCAAAAACCAAACCAAACCTTTTGGCATTGAGTTGATTCCAACTTATAGCAACTCTATAGGACAGAGTAGAACTGCTCCCATAGGGTTTCCAAGGAGCGGCTGGTGGATTCAAACTCCTGACATTTTGTTTAGCAGCCAAGCTCTTAACCACTGCACCACCAGGGCTCCAATGAATTTAAAGTTCCAGATATATGATTCTTGTCTTTCCTCCTTTTTCTTCCTTCCTTCCTTCTTTATCTATCTTTCTATCTATCTCAAAGCAGCTATAGTAGTAAGGATAATAATATTAGAACTAGTAATTTGTTGACTATTTACTGTTCAGGCACCACATAGGTGATTTACAAGACCTTTCTCAATTCTCAGAATATTATGTAATAAGGTTCAGTAATTACTTGTTCCTCTAGGTGATTGAATATGTTTGGTAAAAGGAAGGGAATTTTGTGATTCATGGTTTCTGGTTTGGGCAACTGTAGATAACATGCCATTACTGAGATAAGGACTATAGGAGGAAGAGACAATTCAGCAGGGAAGATGATGGGTATTTTTGTACATACTGACTTTCAAGGGCCCATGGGACACCCACGTGGCGATTTCTAGTAGGCCATTACGAAGATGAACCTTGGTACTGTAGAGATATCTTGACAAGAGATAAAAACAAAACAGGGAGTCGTTAGCATATAGATGGGAGTTGATTCTAGAGATGAGCTTGCCTACAGAATATGAACTTGGGTTGAAGGTGGAGGATAGAATTTTAGATAATGTCCACATAAGGGGTAGCTGAGGAAGAAGAACTCACACCCAAAACAATCACTAGGATAGGCAAAGAATCAAGTAAGAGTGGAATCTCTATAAATTTAGTCATTTGTAGGTGCTTCTGGGATGGTTAGAGGTCCCTAGAAATTCAGATGTATTCTTAGGGTGTTTCTAGAAGAGAAGGTTCTGGAAAGTTAAGTTGTGGGGGAGCCAAGAGAGCAGCCAGACATGGCACAGGAGATAACCTCAGCACCAGCTCCATGAGCCTGAAGTGTACCAAGGCTTCCATGTAAATGGCTGGTGTGGTCCCCTCCAACATGCCTCCAAAATTACTTCAAAGCCTTAGAGAAAGTCCTTTGGTACCTCTTCACTCTTGATGTAAAGGTCTGATTGCTTGTGAAAACTTCTTTGGGGAGGGATATCTCAACGGTGACATATTGTAACCTATTCCACAAAAGTGGATATTTTGCACATATTAGTTTTTTTTCCTTTTTTAATTTTTATTGTGCTTTTAAGTGAAAGTTTACAAATCAAGTCAGTCTCTCATACAAAAATTTATATACACTTTGCTATATACTCCTGCTTGCTCTCCCCCAATAAGACAGCACACTTCTTCTCTCCACCCTCTACTTCTGTGTCCTTTCAGCCAGCTTCTGTTCCCCTCTGCCTTCTCATCTACCCTCCAGACAGGAGCTGCCCACATAGTTTCATGTGTCTACTTGATCCGAGAAGTTCACTCCTCACCAGTATCATTTTCTATCCTATAGTCAAGTCCAATCCCTGTCTGAAGAGTTGACTTTGGGAATGGTTCCTGTCTTGGGCTAACAGAAGGTCTGGGGACCATGACCTCCAGGGCCCTTCTAGTTTCAGTCAGACCATTAAGTCTGGTCTTTTTATGAGAATTGGAGGCTTGCAGCCTACTGCTTTCCTGCTCCCTCGGGGGTTCTCTGTTGTGTTCCCTGCCAGGGCAGTCTTTCGTTGTAGCCGGGCACCATCTAGTTCTTCAGGTCTCAGGCTGATGTAGTCTCTGATTTACGTGGCCCTTGCTGTCTCTTGGGCTCATAATTACCTGTGTCTTTGGTGTTCTTCATTCTCCTTTGCTCCAGGTGGGTTGAGATGAATCGATGCATCTTAGATGGCCACTTGCTAGCGCTTAAGACCCCAGATGCCACTCTCCAAAGTGGGATGCAGAATGTTTTCTTAACAGATTTTATTATGCCAATTGACCTAGATGTCCCCTGAAACCATGGTCGCCAAACCCCTGCCCCTGCTATGCTGGCCTTCGAAGCATTCTGTTTGTTCAGACAACTTCTTTGCTTTTGGTTTAGTTCAGTTGTGCTGACCTCTCCTGTATTGTCACACATATTAGTTTTTGTCAACTTCAGAAATGATAGGAGAATCTCAGACTGGCAAATGTAAGAAAAGTCTCAGATGAAAGATGAAAGAGGACCTCAGTGGTAAGGTAACGGCCCAGTTCAACGCTGAGACAATTAATTTTGTACCAATCAGATAAACTTTATTGAAACGAGGTACCTCCATTAAATTTCAGAATTTTACATTTCGTAAATTAAAAGAAAGACTAGATATTTCAGTTTACTGTTTAGAAAGACCAAAACAAGGCCCAGAAAAAATAAAAGAGTATATTTTCCTCAATGCCTCTCTTCAAAGATGGATTCTTGAACAGAAGACCATACCTATGAAGAGACGAAGCACAATGTGGAAAAATATTAAACCAGGAAAACCAAAGCCTGTTCCTGGCTCTGCCAAAGCCAACCACCAGAACTTTAGGCTGCAGCACTCTCTTTCATGAAATGAAAAAGAGGGACTTCTTTTTCCGTAATCCTGATACCCAAAACCAAACCAAACCCATTGCCGTCCAGTCGATTCTGACTCATAGCGGCCCTAAAGGACAGAGTAGAACTGCCCCATGGGGTTTCCAAGGAGCGCCTAGTGGATTCAAACCTTTTGGTTAGTAGCCATAGCTTGATACAATGATGATATTAAAATATAAGCACCTTGAGAACTAGGATTGTGTATATTAATTGCTTGCTATTGTTTGTATCTTTTAAAAACTTTTTATTGAAGTATAACATACATCGAGAAAAGTGCCAAGTCATAATACAGTCCAATGAATTTTTCACCAAGTGAATACACTTTTGTAATCATCACCCAACTAACAAAAAAAAAAAGATTACCAACTATTTGCTTTCTGACTTTTCAACTTAAAGGGAACGCTCAATAAATACTTAGTATATGAAGATGATCCAATCATCTTTTCTCATAACAATTTCTATGCCTTGTTATTCCAATTGTCATGGAGAATTTGTGCTGAATAATCTAGTCAGTCATCTATGGTCTTGTTAAAATCAGCAGATACTTATTGAAAGAATAATGAATAAATTGCTAAGCCAACAATTATGGTAGAATACCGAAACGATGAGGAAGAAAGTAATCTAACTGTAATCTTATTAGATTAAGCTTTGCTTACTTTTATTCATAGTACCTGTTTACTATTAATGCGTCACTATGTGCTGAGACAAGAAAGCCCTCTAAGCTTCAGCGTCACTGCCTTTGGTCCAAGTATGGGTAAAAAAAGATAGAAAAGTGAATTTCCCCTGGCGCTTTCCAGAAACCTGGTGGTTAACAGAGGCAGTCTGCACTGAGTTGGAGTTTATAAGAACTAGATTCTATAACAGAGGAAGTCAGCACTGAATTGGAATTTGTGAGAACTATATTCTTTTTTTTTTTTTTTATATTCTAGTCTTGGTTCTGATGTAACCTAATGAACCATGAGGTCTTGGACAATAGTCAACTGGGTCTCTTATCTGTAAAAGGACAGGGCAGGACAACTGTTAGAGTTCAATTTCATTCCTGCTCTCAGGTCCCAGTGGCACACACACGCCTTTTAGATGACCGACTGAAGTTAAGGTTGCAGTCATTGGCCATGGAGCAGATACAAATAAACTGGGCTCCAGCCGTAGTGAGCTATTGGCATCCATCTGGCGATCTACTTCTGAAAAATCAGCCATTGAAAACCCTATGGAGTAAACCAGAGACTACAACATCCTGAGACCAGAAGAACTAGATGGTGCCCAGCTACAACTGATGACTACCCTGACAGGGAACACAACAGAGAACCCCTGAGGGAGCAGGAGAGCAGTGGGATGCAGACCCCAAATTCTCATAAAAAGACCAGACTTAATGGTCTGACTGAGACTAGAAGGACCCTGGTGGTCAGGGCCCCCAGACCTTCTGTTGGCCCAGGACGGGAACCATTCCCAAAGCCAACTGTTCAGACAGGAATTGGACTGGACAATGGGATAGAGAGGGATGTTGTTGAGGAGTGAGCTTCTTGAATCAGGTGGACACTTGAGACTATGTTCTCATTTCCTGTCTGGAGGGGAGATGAGAGGGTAGAGGGGGTTAGAAGCTGGTGAAATGGACACAAAAGGAGAGAGTGGAGGGAGGGAGCGGGCTGTCTCATTAAGGGGAGAGCAACTGGGAGTATGTAGCAGGGTGTATATAAGTTTTTGTGTGAGAAACTGACTGGATTTGTAAACTTTCACTTAAAGCACAATAAAAAAAAAAAACCCTGTGGAGCACAATTCTACTCTGACACACATGGGGTCTCCATTAGTCAGAATCAACTCCCTGGCAACTCGTAGTTATGTTTCAGCCTTTAAAACACATATTGGTGAGGTCAGACCATGATAGTCATTTCTCATGAAAAGCAACTTTCCATCTATAACTTCTGTTTTTATTATATGATTACAACATGGGTATGTTCTCACCCATGCTGATTTCCCTTACTCTTCTAGTTGCTGACATTATGCCAGGAAAGAAGCATCCTCTTAGTTCTTTTTTAGTTAGTTGCAGGTTCCTTTTTTCTTACTGGCTTGGTGTTACCCTGCTCTGCCATTCAAGGAAAAGACCACTTGAGCAACACTGGGATTTTAATTATGTTCCTGTGATCAACTATGCATACATAAGGGAACCAAGATACAATTTTCTATTAAATTGTGTTACGATGTGGGAGGCATAGGATTCCAAAGAATTTGAGAAGACTAGACACTTGTCCGGTGCAAGAATACGATTCCTGGGTTGTAATTACTTTGTGCTTTGGTCATTTGAGATTCAACTTTCAGACCAAAAATTTCAAATTCTAAGTTTCAAACACCTATGAATGACAGATTGCCATGAAATAATCTCCTTTCTTAAAGTCACACAGAGGGAACAGGATTCTTCCTTTTTAAATACAGTCATGAGGCATGGATTTTATTTACATAAAATGTTCATCCTGCCTCTGTGTAACAGCACTTACCCTAGTTGTTTGTTTTTAGATTCTAAAAATAAGCATCTAGAGTGTTTAGCAATGAAAAGCTAAACTCTCTGGCTTGCAAGTAATGTTATATAGATTTGTTGATTTGGTTTGTAGGGGAAACAGTTGATTTTTTTTTTTTAATTCAATGAGTAGATTTGATGAGAATATTTAAAAAAATAAAGAGCTATGTATACCAAAGAACATTTTTCCTCCCACCAGGTTACTCTTTTACAAAATTGGCTGGTACATTCCTTCTCTTTCTATCTCCATTCAAGATTCTAGAAGGGTCTGAGGTGTGACCTCTCTGTTAATTCCACAGAGTAAGAGGACAACTTCTATGGAGCTGCAGAAGTTGATGGGAAAAACTTAGTTGCAAAAATACCGAATAAGTTACCTAAGGTTATGTAAAAAGTCAGCCACAGAGCCATGGCTTCAGCATTTCTGTGTTTTTTCACTTCCGTTCCTCTTTGAGACTATGCAGAAAGCATAACATAAACTACATACCGAAGACTTAAAGGCACTGTGGACCAACACCAAGGCGATGCTCTGTTTCTCACATGTCCTCAGTATTAGTTTACGTTTTCACAAGAATTTATAATTCAAAAGAATTTCCGAAGAGGCAAATATTTAAGTTCTTTCAACCTAGCAATATGGGAAATGGCATAAAATAAGAAGTGTGGTTTTCAAAAATGAGAATTAAGTTGCATCAGTAAATTAGGTGAGCTGTGGAATTCTGCCTATTCATGGGCACTGTGGAATGGCTGAAGTTTTGTTTTGTTTTTTCATTAATTTTCAACCCTTCCCCAGCCTCTACGCATCTACTACTATCTTCCTAAATAAAATCTATGAGTTCATTCCCATTCTATCTTCCACCCAAGTCCCTAAATCCCTCAATACAAGTAGATGAGAGTCCACAGATATCCGTGTCTATATAATAGAAAAAATCCATAAAAGCAGCATTATTGTTTAATTTGAAATACCTCCTGCAGCTTTGTAGGCTATTTTCTAAACAAATTAGAGCATTTTACTGTTGTGGTCACACGTTTAAAGTGACCATTATTTGTCATAGTCATCTGTCTCCATTGTTTTGAAGGCTTGGGTTTTAAAGAGTCTTGTATTTCTCTCTCTCTCTCTCAAGTATATGGTTCAAATATGGCATCTCTAATGATAGCATCTAAAGTTTATTGTCCACTTTCTGGTTAGTTAGAAATCAGTTATATTTTAGAAGTGCTCTGCTACATTTCTATGTAATAGGTAAATTATTGCTTCCCGTAACCAGTTCTTACCCTCTGAGTTTTGTGGAGTCTATGAAGTCTTTCATTGGTGATGACAGTTTATTCTGTCTGGTCCCACTCAAAAAATGTGGCTGGGGATTGTCATGCCCAGGTCCATTAGTGTAACCCCTATTGAAAGAACACCCTGTTCAGTGTCTTTTATTTCAGAGCACTTTCCAACCACGTGGTCACAAAGCAATCCCTTTACTTGCAATAAAAGTAAGATGAAATTGCTCTTTAACCTCAAAAGAAGACTCAGCCTAACTACTGTGGAAGGACAACATTGACAAATAATATTATCATCTGAAAAATTATCCTGTAACTACGACTATGCTAGAGCCCTGGTGCACAGTGGTTAAGAGCTATGGCTGTTAACCAAAAGGTCAGCGGTTCGAATCCACCAACCACTCCTTGGAAACCCTACTGGGGCAGTTCTACTGTGTCCTATAGGATCACTATGAGTCGGAATCCACTCAACGGCAATGGGTTATGATGATACTATGCTATCCTATCCACTCCACTGCTCTAACCAAAGACCAAACCAAACTCACTACCATCGAGTCAATTCCAAACACTTTAACCACCATGCCACCAGGGCTCCTTACCGCTCTAACCAAACCACACCCCTTGCATTGAGTCAATTCCAACTCATAGAGACCTTATAGGACAAAGTAGAACTGCCCCATAGAGTTCCCAAGGCTGTAAATCATTATAGAAGCTGACTGCCCCATCTTTCTCTCATGCAGCGGCTGGTGAGTTTGAACCACTAACCTTTTGGTTAGCAGCCAAGTGCTTTAACCACTGTGGCATCGGGGCTCCTACTGCTCTAACAGGGGCTTCCAATTTCCTCTTGATCACACCAGTGGATTTAAGGGTAGATAACTGACACAAAAGGAGCCCGGTGGTGCAGGGGTTAAAGCACTCAGCTGCCAACGGAAAAGTCGGTGGTTCGAGGCCACCAGCTGCTCCTCAGGAGAACGATGTGGCAGTCTGCTTCCGTAAAGATTACAGCCTTGGAGTCCCTATGGGGCAGTTTTACTCTGTCCTATAGGGAGACTTGGAATCAGAGTCCACTCAACAGCAATAGGTTTGGGATCTGCCACAAGATAGGCTAATCATTACAATTCATGTGTACCTGGCCACAGTGATTGGTCCAAGGGATAGATATGTGATCCAAGCCAGACCAATCAAGTCTTCCTTGGAATTGTTCACACTGGAGTTAGGTGGATGAAACCTTCTGCTCTTGGGTGGTAAGGTTGTGAGGATGTGAGTCTAGACATAGAGCAAAAGCAGAGACGAGAAAGAGTGACCTGAGAGCATTTGAGTCCCTGGTTCTATAATCTCATTGTCAATCACACTACACTGGATCCTGTCTTCCTAAGCTTGGTTGTTCAACTCTCCATGGAAATCTGTGAGCTACCTCAATATCTTCCAATCATCTTTTTGTTTAAATTAGTTCAAATTGGATTCTTATCATTTGTACTTAAGAAAATCCTGAGTTGGACACAGGTTAAAAAGAGTACAATATCTTTTTTGATGGCAGGTGATCATTCCAGTCAAGAAAACAATGAATTGCATTGGGCAAATCTGCTGCAAAAGACCTCTCAAAAGTGTTAAAAAGCAAAGATGTCACTTTGAGGACTAAGGTGCCCTTGATCCAAACCATGATACTTTCAATCTCTTCATATGCATGCGAAAGTTGGACAATGAATAAGGAAGATCAAAGAAGAATGGATGCCTTTGAATTATGGTGTTGGCAAAGAATATGGACTATTCCATGGACTGCCAGAAGAGTGAACAAATCTGTTTTGGAAGACGTACAGCCAGAATACTCCTTTGAAGTGAGAATGGTGAGACTTAGTCTTACATACTTTGGACATGCTAGCGGGAGGGATCAGTCCTTGGAGGACATCATACTTGGGGAAGTAGAGGGTCAGTGAAAGGCATCATGACAGTGGCACTCTTATCATTCCACTGAACACTTCAACTTCTGACTGACTCACTCTATCAGAGTGCTAACAGAGTTTCCTGCCACTGAAGGATTTTGTCAAAACATTACATTGCCTTTATTCTGGGGAGAGGGAAACATCTTAAGAAATGATAGCGGGTAGCAGGAGTATTTTTGTTTTATTTTGTTTAGACTTAGTGACTGAAGGAGATTTAGGGAAGCTTTCTTTTGACGTAGATCGCTCTCACATGTTTTAATATACTCAATAATATTTTGTCCTTTTTGGTTGTCATTGGAATGATCTTGGATTTCACAGTGGCACTTTTTAGTTTTCTTCCACGTCACCATTTTCTGAAGAGTTTGCAATGTTTGACTGCCCAGTGCTTCTCACAGCAAACTGAATGACACAGTTTCTATCTTTTTTCTATAGTGTTCCACATAGGGTACATTTGTGCCCATCTTTTTTCTCCCCTTCCATTAGGAACAAACTAAAACTAGCATTACATTGTCAGAAGTTAAACTTGGTGAACTCTGGGATTATCATGAAAGGGCTCTAAGTGAAGAAATGCCATGTCTTGTAATTAAAGGCTTCGGGAAGCAGCTGTTAGAATAGGTATTGTTGACTTCTGTACCCCTGTTTTTCTAGTACCCAAATCCCTTATGTATACATGTGGTATAAGCGTGATATAGCCAAAGAGTTAGCTGATTTTTCAGTGAAGAAAGAAGTGGGGGGAGTATTTTTATTTTTAGGCTAACTAGTTTTTTTTGTGTGTGTGTGTGTGTTAATATAGCTTCCAGTTGTCTTAAAATTATTATGTAAAAAAGTTTTGAATATAGTAGGGTTTGTACTAATGTATCATTGTTATTCATTTAGTAGGTTAAAAAATATTGCATTAAGATATATTGATTTTCATTTTAAAACAGTCTCTGTTTTTTTAATAAGTCATAATCCGTATGTATATATAAATATATATTATATAATATAAATTATGTAAAACCAAACCCATTATAGCCAGCCTCAACTCTATCCCTCTTAGGTTTCCTTTCACCTCTCTTCCAGTACTATACCTCTTTCATAAGCTCATACCAGCCCTCCCATGAAGCACAGAAAACAATTTGAATAAGAAATTTTAGACAAAAAATCTACAAGGATATAGAAACAGAATGGTTTATGGGATATAGGTTTCTAATATAAACTCATTACAAGTCACAACCTCCCTGGACCTCAGTTACCAGATTTATAACAGCAGGCAGATAGTATTTTTGCTAAGATATTAACCAGTTTTATGATTTTAGAAGATACTAGCTGGTAAAACATGTAAATCCAGTCCTTCACTTCAAACTTGTCTGTAAAGCCAGCCCCCAAGTCCTTCTTTCAAGAACCTCTAGGCATTTCTCCTTCTTTTTTTTCCCCCCTAGTTCATCACTAGATGTAGTGCTAATAATTACCATTTCCTAATGCCTGCTCTAAGCCAGACTGCATTTTACATTTAAGGAACGTAAGGCTCAGAAGGGTTGATTAATTTGCCCAAGGCCACACAGACCATGAGTAGTAGAGCCAGGACTTGAACCCATGTTGTCTAGTTCCAAAGCCATGATCTTCACCATTGTACTATCCTGTCTCCCAGTAGGCTGGTGGTTTGCAAGCTTTTTTTTCAGTTTGGGGCTTTTAAAATGATATCTTACATAAAGCCTCAAAAGTGGAGCTGTGCTGGGTAAAGGAGAGTGGAAACCTGGTATCTTGTTCCCTTTGCCTCATCTACATACAGCCCTAGGCTGGCTCTGTGGTGCTTTCACTGAACACGGAGCTGCATGAAATGGAAAAAGAAACCACTACACCCCCATGAGTACACATGATCATGACAGAGCAAAACCTACCTTGTGTCCTGCTGGGAGACCTTGGCTGATGACCAAGCAGTCAGTGTGCAAAGGGCCAAGAGCGTGACTCACAACTTAAGCAGCACTTCCAATGGCCAAAGGACCAGCAGGGCTTGCCCTGTTTTAATACTTCCTTTGAGGGCTGCCATCGCGTTATCAGAAGGCAAGCACTTATTGTACTTCCTCTGTCTTGACTCTGTGACATTTCCAGTAGACATGTTAAAGTAGGACTATGAGTCCTCATTTCTGAGTACTACTGTCACCAACATTGTCAAGTTGATTTGTATTGATTGGTATCATTTTCCTGAAGTTAAACATAATGGTCAAAAGTAAGGACTTTGCTATGGATGAGCCTGAATGCACATTCTGGCTCTGCCACTTCCTGCGTGTGTTTGGGTAAGTTACTTCATTAAGATTCCATTTTCTCTTGTAGAAAATGAGGTAAAGTAAGTAAAACGCAGCACAGCGTCCATTACAATAAAGGTTAGCTATTATTATTATAACTTAATGAAACTTATATTCTTCTAATTACAAGAAAATGAAAAGAATCAGTGTTTTTAAAAACTTTATTAACATATATGGGCATCTAATTATTAATAAAAAACCCAGTGCTGTTGAGTCGACTCTGACTCATAGCGACCCTATAGGGTTATTATTAACAGATGAGCCATTTAAAAAAAATTTTTTTTTAGTTTCGATACTTTCCTTCTGAATTGCCTTTGAATTTCAAGCTTTTTCTTTCTCAAAAAATGTAACATTATATAAATAGGATGTACTACCAAGCCACTTCCATATTCCTTGCAGTCAGATGTGCCCTTACAAAGATCAATATTATATGATCAAAGTCTGGATGGGTCTCATTATCTATTGATAGCTAAATCCCAGGGTTTTAAGAGAATTTGGAAACTCCTTTTCTCCGTCTCTTTAAGTCAAAAACACACTAAAACCAAACCCGTTGCTGTCGGGTTGACTCCAACTAATAGCTACCCCGTGTGTGTCAGAGCAGAACTGTGCTCCAGAGGATTTTCACTGGCTGATTTTTTTGGAAGCAGTTCACCAGGCCTTTCTTCTAAGGCACCTTTGGGTGGACTCGAACTTTCAACATTTCAGTTAGCAACACTGTTAAGCATTTGCACTCCCTGGGGACTCCAACTACAAACTAGAGTTATAAAAGTAAAATATCCTCTGTGACATGTTTGAGAATTATTTATGCATCCTAATAAATACCCATGTCTGCCAGTGGTAGCAAAAACTTGCTTTTAGGTCTTTAATGATCCAGAAGAAACTAATGCTTCAATAGACTCGGAAATGTCAGTTTCCCAGTGAGGCATACTGCCTTCCTCTCCACTGGCCTCCTGAAATATAACAGGCCTTTTCTACTCGGGGACTAGTACATTTCTATGGACCAACAATTTGTTACTACATCAATTGTTGAGTTAGGTGCGCTTGAGAGGCATGTGAGCACAGAACCCAAGATGTGTCACCTAATCGGTCCCAGTGGCATTTATTATCAGATAAATGATAAATGGGAGACAATTCATTTTGACTATAGGAGCAAAAATAATAGTGCCTAGCCAGTCTTAGCGGATGACAATCAGGGTGAAGTTGCAGAAGAAACAGATGGTGGCGAGTAAAGCAAAGGCAGCTAGACATTTTCTATAAGAAGCAATATAATAAGAAAACTCGTGCGTTGAATTGGGTTTAGTAGGCACATTTGAAAGAAGTTTGAGGCTTCCCAGTAATGTGCACTGGTCTCCATGGTAGAAATGGGGCTGAGGGGATGTGGAGCAAGTTACTAGAACTTCTGGCTATAGTTGTTGTTGTTAGGTACCATCGAGTAGGTTCCGACTCTTAGCAACCCTATGCGCAACAGAACGAAACATTGCTCGGTCCTGCACCATCCTTACAATCGTTGTTATACTTGAGCCCATTGTTGCAGCCACTGTGTCAGTCCACCTCATTGAGGGTCTTCCTCTTTTCCGCTGACCCTGTACTCTGCCAAGCATGATGTCCTTCTCCAGGCACTCATCCCTCCTGACAGTATGTCCAAAGTATGTAAGACACAGTCTCGCCATCCTTGTCTCTAAGGAGCATTCTGGCTGCACTTCTTCCAAGACAGATTTGTTCGCTCTTTTGGCAGTCCATGGTATATTCAATATTCTTCACCAACACCACAATTCAAAGGTGTCAACTCTTCATCGGTCTTCCTTATTCATTGCCCAGCTTTCACATGCATATGATGCGATTGAAAATACCATGGCCTGGGTCAGGTGCACCTTAGTCTTCAGGGTGACATCTTTGCTCTTCAACACTTTGAAGAGGTCCTTTGCAGCAGATTTGCCCAATGCAATGCGTCTTTTGATTTCTTGACTGCTGCTTCCATGGCTGTTGATTGTGGATCCAAGTAAAATGAAATCCTTGACAACTTCAATCTTTTCTCCGTTTATCATGATGTTGCTCATTGGTCCAGTTGTGAGGATTTTTGTTTTCTTTATGTGGAGGTGTAATCCATACTGAAGGCTGTGGTCTTTGATCTTCATTAGTAAGTGCTTCAAGTCCTCTTCACTTTCAGCAAGCAAGGTCGTGTCATCTGCATAATGCAGGTTGTTAATGAGCCTGGCTATAGTAGAGTATAAATTATTTAATACGGATCACGTTTCTTTTTAAAAAAAAAAATGAACATTTTTTCACATTTTCAAATCTGTAAACCTGATATAAAATCCTATTTAAAAATGACCAACCAGTAACCACTGTTAAAGGCACGTGTGGGCATGCAGACACTTGGCTAAGCTTCTTTGTAGGGGCTCATTCCTTCAGTTACTAGTAAGAGGCATTTCCATTTCCCAGCGCTCGACACCCTCCTCTGAGCCCATCCACTTGGCACCTGTTGATAGATATGTGGGTCCCTTCCAGCTTTTGTCTATTACAGGCACAGCTCCTACGAACATTAGTGAACAGGTCTTTGTATGGACATAGACTTTCTTTTCTCTTGGGTAAATACCTAGGAGTGAATGGCTGGATTGTATAGAAGGTGTGTATATAACTTGTAAAGAAACTTCCCAGCTGTTTTCCGAAGTGGTTGTACCACTTTACATTCCCACCAGGGATGTATGAGCATTCCATTCAGTTCCTCTACATCCTCACCAACACTTGGTTTGGTTTTTAATTTGAGACATTTGGTGGTATAGAGTATCTCATTGTGGTTTTAATTTACATTTCCACCGTGAATGTTGTTGTGTGCCATTGAGTTGATTCCAACTCATAGTGACTCTATAGGTCAGAGTAGGACTGCCCCATAGAGTTTCCGAGGCTGTAACCTTTATAGGAGCAGATCACCGTGTCTTTTCTTCTATGAAGCCGTTAGTGAGTTCAAACCACCGGCCTTTTGGTTAGCAGCCAAGCGCTTAACCATTGTGCCACCAGGGCTCCTTCCCTAGTGAATAATGGTGTTACATCCTTTTGCTTTTAACCAATTTGTTAATATGCAAAGTTGGTGTCTTGAAAGTAGCATATATTTGAGTGCTGCTGTTTTCATCTGATCTGACGATGTTGGTCTTTTAGTTGGGATGTTGAAACCATGTACCTTTAATATATTTATATTTATTGATATGGTTAAGTTCAATTCTATCATCTTGCTAGTTGTTTCTAACTGACCCACATGTTCTTTCCCCACCTTTTCCTATTTTCTGCCTTCTTCTGTATTGTTTATTTTTATGATGCCGGTTTATCTCCTTTTTTATTTACTCACTCTAACTTGGTTTTGTTAATTAAGTGGTTGCTTTAGGGTTCATAGAAACGTCTTTAACTTAACACAGTCTACCTTGAAGTGCCAGTGATAACTCACGTTGATAGCATATGCCATTAGTATGATGTAATGAGAACAGCACTTCACCTCCATGATCATTTTAACAAAATCATTAATATCTTCCACAAGTATAGTCTAACCATGAGAAAAATACCAGATAAATCCAAACTGAGGGACATTCTACAAAATGCCTGGCTAGCACTCCTCAAAACTGTCAGTCATCAAAAACAACGGAAGAAACTGTTACAGACCAGACAAGGCTAAGGAGACATGATGACTAAACGTAATGTGGTGCCCTGGACGGGATTCTGGAACAGCAAAAGGACATTAGGGAAATCTGAATAAACTGTGGAGCTCAGTAAATAATAATATATCAATGTTGGTTCCTTAGTTGTGACAAATCTTCAATAGTTGTATAAGATGTTAACTATAGGAGAAACTGGGTGAGGAGTATATAGGAACTCTTTGTACTTTGAACTTTTCTATAAATCTAAAATAAAATAAAAACAAATTCTAATATTAAAAGTTTATTTTTTAATTTAAATAATAAGATAAAATGTTTTATATTTACTCCTGTAGTTACCATTTCAGGTACTGTTCCTATTTCCTTCTGGTATCATTTACCTCCTGCCTGAAGTTCTTCCTTTAACATATTTTGTAGTGCAGGTCTGCTGGTGATGAATTATTTCATGTTTTATGTGTCTGAAGCTATATTTCACCTCCATTTTTGAATGATATCTTTGCTGGGTATAGAATTCTAATTCGACAATCTTTTTTCAGTACAGTCATGCATCACTTAACGTCCACAATACTTTCTGTGAAACAAGACGTTATGTGATTCGGACATTGTTCGAACATGCATAAATCACAGCCAATTGCATTCACTGGTTTTCCACCTTCATGTCGTTTAATAATCTTTTGTTTCACTTCTAAATTGATACTTCTCCTTTGCCTCTTGCTGCTGCTATCACTAGCACTTGGAAGCCATGATGCATTTCATGGTAATATTTTTTAAAGAAAATTAAACACTACAACACTTGAGAGATGAGCAATACACAAAATTGGATGTTACTGCCTAGGAGTCAAAGCATACACGGTTATATGGTAAAATTCTTATTTGTAAGTAGGCAAAGTTCACATTAAAATAATGATAGAAGTACACTGCATACATAAGCCAGTAACAGAGGAGTTTATTATGACTATCAAGGCTATGCTTTTAGGCTATATATGTACTGTACCATTATATGCCTGGCAACATAACTGCTTTGTATTCAAGAGACACGAGATACACATGTTGTGTGCAGGAAGCTGTTGGCTTCACAGCCTCCGGTTACGTCTGCTATGTCCCGTTCTCCAATCGAGATTTCTGAACTCTATTAATTAGTTCTGAACTCTATTAGTTCTGAACCTTAGGGGACTAGGGGATATATTTGCGATTGGACAGTTGCCCAAACAGATGTTATGTAGTGCATGACTGTACTTCAAATTTGTTGTTTCACTATTTTCTCACTTGCATTGTTTCTAACCAGAAATTTAATCATTATTTTTTTTTTTGCTTTGGTGTAGGTTTCTTCATGTTACTGTATTTCAGTTTCATTGAGCTTCTTGAATCTATGCGTTTATCGTTCTCATCAAATTTGGCAATTTTCCAGCCATTATCTCTTCAAATAATTTTCTTCCCCATCCCCCTTTTTCAGGGACTCAGATCACATGTCTGTTAGGTCACATCTTAATGTTGTCCCATAGCTCTTTAATTTTTTAAAAGCTTTTTTTCCCTTTGGATACTTTCTGTCACTGTCATCAAGCTTACTAATCATTTCTTCTGCATCATCTAATCTGCCATTCATTCTATCCAATTGTATACTTTTCTATTGCTGCATGACAAATTACCACAAATTTAGCAGCTTAAAACAACACACATTTATTATCTCATAGTTTTCAGGGTCAGGAGTCTGGCATGGTATAGCTGGGTCCTCTGCTTAGGGTCTCATGAGGCTGAAACCAAGGTTGTCAGCTAGCTGCATCTTCGTACCCTAATTGGGGAAATATCCACTTTCAAGATCCTTCAGGTTGTTGGCAGAATCCATTTCCTCGAGGTTGCAGGACTGAAGTTTATGCTTTCCTTTTGTCAGCCAGGGGCCGTTCTCAGCTCCTAGAGGCTCCCCTGCCATTCCCTGCTACGTGGCTCCCTCCAAAACATGACAGTTCAGTTGGAAGGTGTCTGCTGCTACTTCTTGTTTCTTTTAAAGCCTGCCCTAAATTATTAGGTCCCCCTGGATAATCTCACTTTTGATTAGTTCAAAATCAACTGTTTTGGGCCCTTAATTCTATCTGAAAAACCCTTCTGCCATATAAGGTCACAATCACATGAGTGATATTCCATCATATTCACAGTCCCTCTCATATTCAAGGGAAGGGAATTACACAGGGCGTGTACACCAGGGGCAGGGACTCTTGGAGGGTATCTTAAAATTCTGCCTACCATTTCAGTGAATTTAGCATCTTTGACATTTTTGTTTTCATATTTAGAAGTTCCATTTTGTGAGATATATATGAATATATATACACACATATATACATTCCATGTCTCAACTTTTGAACATACAGAACACAATTCTAGTAACTGTTCTAGTGTCCTTGTCTTCTAATTCTAACATCTGTGTCAAGTCTGGGTCCGTTTCAATTGATGGATTATTCTCCTCATTTTCCTGCCTCTGTGTGGCTGGTAATATTTAGTTAGATGTCAGACACTGTGAGTTTTATCTTATTGTCCTATCGACTTTACTTTATTCCTGTAATATTCTTGAGCCTTGTTTTGGGATGCAGTTAAGTTACTTAAAAGAAGTTTGAGGCTTTCAGGTCTTACTTTTGTGATTGTTAAGTGGGTCCAGAGCAAGGCTCAGGCTCATTATTTTTCACCACTGAGGCAATAACTTCCCCAGTATCCTGTTCAATACCCCTTGAATCATGGAAGTTTCCATTCTGGCTGTGCTGCGTACTGTTCTTTCTAACCCTTTCTGTGGTTCTTTTCCCAGCCTCAGGTAGCTTCCTCACATGCATCCACTGAAGATATCCACATGTATCTTCTCTCCAGGACTCTGTCCTGAAAACTGTAGTTTTCTTGGTCTCCCCTCCTCTCAGCTCCATCTGCTCCACTCAGGGTCTCCCTTGGGCTCTGCTTGGGTTCTCTTCACTACCTTGTGGCCTGAAAACTCTACCAAGGCAGTAAGCCGAGGCAATCTCAGGGCTCACCTCATTTGATTCTTGTCTCTCAGAGATTGCCATTCTTTGTTGCCTGATTTTCAGTGTCTTGAAAAATGCTGTTTCATGTATTCTGTCTTTTTTTTTCCCCAAGGAAAGAGAGTAAATATGATCTTTGTTACTCTATATCAGCAAGAAACAGAAGTTACAGGAACTTACCCCAAGTATAGTGAAAGTTTAAAGCTACAACAACAAAGATCATTCCTCTCAAAAATATTTTTAAATTAAAAAACTAAGTGCAATATTAGGAATCAGTTTCATGAACCCCTTTTTGTTAAGTATATACAAACCAGCCAATGAATTCTACATAATCAAAACCAGGCCAGTTGCTGTTGAGTCGACTCTGGCTCATGATGACCCTGTGTGTTTCAGAGTAGAACTGTGCTTCATAGGGCTTTCAAAGGCTGATTTTTTAGAAGTAGATTGCCAAGCCTTTCTTCTGGGGCTCCTCTGAGTGAACTCGAACTGCCAACCTTTCTGTTAGCAGGCGAGTGTGTTAGCTGTTGGCACTACCTATGGACACCACTTAATTGTGCTCATGAGGAACCTTTACATAGATCAAGAGGCAGTTGTTCGGACAGAACAAGGGGATACTGATTGGTTTAAAGTCAGGAAAGGTGTGTGCCAGGGTTGTATTCTTTCACCTTACCTATTTAATCTGTATGCTGAACAAATAATCCAAGAAGCTGGACTATATGAAGAAGAATGGGGCATCAGGATTGGAGGAAAACTCATTAACAACCTGCGTTATGCAGATGACACAACCTTGCTTGCTGAAAGTGAAGAGGACTTAAAGTGCTTACTAATGAAGATCAAAGACCACAGCCTTCAGTATGGATTACACCTCCACATAAAGAAAACAAAAATCCTCACAACTGGATCAATGAGCAACATCATGATAAACAGAGAGAAGATTGAAGTTGTCAAGGATTTCATTTTACTTGGATCCACAATCAACAGCCATGGAAGCAGCAGTCAAGAAATCAAAAGACGCATTGCATTGGGCAAATCTGCTGCAAAGGACCTCTTCAAAGTGTTGAAGAGCAAAGATGTCACCCTGAAGACTAAGGTGCACCTGACCCAGGCCATGGCATTTTCAATCACATCACATGCATGTGAAAGCTGGGCGATGAATAAGGAAGACTGATGAAGAGTTGATGCCTTTGAATTGTGGTGTTGGTGAAGAATATTGAATATACCATGGACTGCCAAAAGAGCGAACAAATCTGTCTTGGAAGAAGTGCAGCCAGAATGCTCCTTAGAGACAAGGATGGCGAGACTGTGTCTTACATACTTTGGACATACTGTCAGGAGGGATGAGTGCCTGGAGAAGGACATCATGCTTGGCAGAGTACAGGGTCAGCGGAAAAGAGGAAGACCCTCAATGAGGTGGATTGACACAGTGGCTGCAACAATGGGCTCAAGCATAACAACGATTGTAAGGATGGCGCAGACCGGCCAGTGTTTCGTTCTGTTGTGCATAGGGTCACTATGAGTCAGAACCAACTCGATGGCACCTAACAACAACAACAACAACATGGACACCAGGTAGCAAAAGAAAGATAATATTTTTTAAACACCTAAAATTTCTAAAACCCAAATGCCATTTTCTGATAGCTATAACTTTGGCATTAAACCAATCGATAAATACAAACTCAGGTCTATTTATGAGTATGCCCAAAGTATGTTGAATGTGAGTTGAATTTTTCTCACCTGCCCAATCAAGAATTTATTCCAGTTATTTCTGAGGGCCCCCAAATGGGTCATCACATGTGTCCACAGATCAGCCGGTCAGCTGCAGTTACCATGGAACATCTGCTGCAGCCTCCTCCCACCCCCACTCCAGCTCCTTCTTGTCATGTTTCTGCCTGAGAAGCCTCTTATAGGATCATTAGTGAAGCCTTTACTAATGGTGCCTCTTTCGAGGATGCCAATGTCTGTGCCAAGGATCCTCCCAAAGCTCCAGTCCTCCCCGTGCCAGGGCAGGACCAGATTTTTTACAGAGGTAAAGGCCAGCTCAGCATTGTCACCTAGGGCGTCCAGCACTCTGCATATACCCTGCTTCTGGCCTTTACCCACTCCCAAAATCTTACAGTCTTTCCTGAAAGCAGTTCACTCAGTTTATGGCTGTAACAGGAACTCCTGGGTGGCGCAAACTGGTAAGCACTTGGCAGCTATCTGAAAGGTGGAGGTTAGAGTCCGCACAGAGGCCCCTCAGAAAAAAGCCCTGGAGATCTACTTCTGAAAAACCAAAGGCCCTGTGCTCATCAGCCAATGACAACAAATATTTGGCAGGAGGAACGGGAGGGAAGAGTAGGTGTTTTGTGCACTAACAATGTCTGGATCCCAAAACCAGAAAGCCCAGGTGCCCTGTTACTCGGCCCCGGCCTTACCTCGGCCACATCGTGTGGACGTGCCCGACATTCCCTGCGTGGAAGCCGTTGGATTTGGCCCCTCAGCTGAATGTCTCATTGAGGATCATCCTCCCAAAACCAAGAGCAAAGGCTACTCTCCCCAGATGATTTTGCATTCCTTAGCCTCTTATAAGGAACCCTAACTTCTCATGAAAACCCTGGTGGCATAGTGGTTAAAAGCTATGGCTGCTAACCAAAAGGTCAGCAGTTTCAATCCACCAGGCGCTCCTTGGAAACCCTATGCGGCAGTCATACTCTGTCCTTTAGGGTGGCTATGAGTCGGAATCGACTCGACAGCAACAGGTTAACACTTCCCATACGTAAATTAACCAGTTGCTGTCAAGTAATTTGCAACTCCTGGGCCCCCATGCGTGTCAGAGTAGAACTGCTTTCCATGGGGCTCCTAGCGGCTGATTTTTCAGAATTAGATTGCCAGCGTTTCTTCCAAGCACCTCTGGGTGGACTTGAACCTCCAGCCTTTCAGTGAGCAGCTAAGCACTTTTAACCATTTGCACCACCCAGGGACTCCATACTTAAAGAGGACAGTCCTTGTAGGTCAGACGTAGCTGCTACTTACTTCCTTCTCCGGCTCCTCCTCCAGGCTTCCGCCAACAATTGGTATAGCAGAGTCTCATTTTCTTTGGTGTCCCAGAGCTTCCTTTTCACTGTTATTATAAAAACATTTATTAGAGAATAATTTATTCCTCAGGCACATTAATGGAGTCCAGGTTCTGTTTGTATAATACAGAGAGACAGATGTGTAGTGTCCTGTGCTACTTCTCGATGAGCAACGCTGTTTACACAGAATTTTCCCAAGACCACCCAACTCATTTCACATGTAGTTTTCAGCGACTTCCAAGCCCTGGCCTCCAGAGGAAAAGAAAAAATTTAATAACTCAGCACCCCACCCAGTATTGAAGACATGACTTAATACTGAAGGAATTTGCGAGCCTGCACTGCCAATCAACATGCCTACATCAAATAAACCATCTTTTCTTATTCTGAAAACTGAAAGGTGACTCGAGAAGCGTCCTGCCCTCTGACCTTGTACTCACGTCTCATTAGCTACGTGGAGAAGTTTGAGCGAAGACCACAAATCTAAAAACAATAATAACAGTAGATGAAACATTTGATATTTGATCCTCCCCAAGTCTTTAGCTTTCTGTATATTTCACTTAAATTGCCTCTCTCCTAGCTAAGTATTATGCCAAAAGATACACTGATAACTTTTTGAACTTCGTTTGTTATACTTTTCATAATGTTCGCATATATTGGCATTTTGCTTGCTCCTTGCATTAGCTCTGAGAAGCAGGTAGTATCTGTTTTCCAGATGAAGTAAATGAGTGAACAAGTGAGCTTGCCAAGGTGTCCCAGTGAGTTACTGGTCAAGTCGGTCATTGTTATGGCTAATCATAATCACATTATTTCTTTTTTCCCTGTGTCATCACGTTTAATCTGGAAACCATTACCTATTCTTAAACTTGGTTGTTTTGAGTTACATAGACATACCACACTACATTATAGCTGTATATTAAATATGTTATGTTACAGTAAAGTTAGACCAAGATGTCAAGATATATTGATGACTTTTATTTCTAAGCGCTATTTGAATTTTAGTCAATGATTTTTATTTAAAAAAAAAAAATTATTGTTAGGTGCCATCAAGTCATTTCCAACTCATAGTGACCCTATGTACAACAGAACAAAACACTGCCTGGTCCGGTGCCATTCTCACAATTGTTGCTATGTTTGAGCCCATTGTTGCAGCCACTGTGTCAGTCCATCTCACTGAGGGTCTTCCTCTTTTTTGCTGACCCTGTACTTCACCAGGCATGATGTCCTTCTCCAGGGACTCGTCCCTCCTAATAACATACCCAATGTATGTGAGACATAGTCTTGCCATGCTTGCTTCTAAGGGGTATTCTGGCTGTACTTCTTCCAAGACAGGTTTGTTCGTTCTTCTGGCAGTCCATGGTATGTTTGGTATTCTTCGCCACAACCATAATTCAAAGGCATTAATTCCTCTTTGATCTTGCTTATTCATTGTCCCGGTTTCACGTGCATATGAGGTGATTGAAAACAGCAGGAAATAATATTCTAGCTTTCTTCTGTAAATACTGATAAACTTTAGTTGTATAAATTACCAGGGATTTACTCATGTGACTAAAATGAAGAGAAGTAGAGATTGATAAAGTGAAAAAAGAATTTGAATAAAAATTAAGGCACCTGGTGCTTGTCCAGGCTCTGTCATTAACTCATTCACACACCCATCCCCTTTGCTTTTACAAATAATAGAAGAGAATCCAATTCAGTAAACACTCATCAGGGACTCATTGTGAGTCTTGGAGGAAATACATCAGAATGCTCCTTAAAAGCAAAAATGGCAAGGCTTTGTATTCCTTACTTTGGACAAGTCATCAGGAAAGACCAACTGCTAGAAAAGGACATTACATTTGGTAAAGTGGAGCATCAGCGAATACGAGGGAAACCTCCTATGAGATCAATTGAAATGGTGACTACAATAATGGGCTCAAACATACCAATAATTGTGAGAATGGTGCAGGACTGAGCAATGTTTTGTTCTGTTATACATAAGGTCACCATGAGTCAGAGCCGACTTGATGGCAACTAACAACAACAGCATGGCTGAAGCGCTTTATATGTGATATTTAATTTAATCCTTATAACAACCCTGACAAGTAGGGGCTATAGTCCCCATTTTACAGAAGAGGGAACCAATATCAAGGAGCTTAATGGGCCAGGGCAGGTCTTAAACCCCTGTTTTATGACCATACCACATTTCTTCCTGCACACAAAGCCCTGCTCATTGTAAGGAAACTATAAAGATGAAAGATAAAGTCCCTATCCTCAAATTGCTTTCAAAACAACAGAAGGAAAAAGATGCATGTACAACGAGCAAGGAGTAGCGAGTCTAACAAGGCCATAACCAAGTGTTGCATTAATGGTGCTAAGTGTGATGGAAGCACATTGACAGAAGAGATCAGTCTGGCTGATGGTGACGGTGGGCTGAGGCTTACCTGAGATTTTGGAAGTCGATGTAATGAAATAGATCTTAATTTGGGTATCTAGGGATGATTGATTTTCACAGGCAGTGATGTGACAGAGGTATATTCTGGGTTGAAGGAACATAGCAAGAGACAAAGGCAATAAAACGTGTGCCTCTTAGCCAGCAATGTGGCATGGGTGGAACGTAGGCCTGGATACTACAAGTGTGGTCTATGGAACTGCAGCATCCTCGCTGCCTGGGCGCTTGCATTTTAACAAGATCCTCAGGTCAGCAGAACTAATACTCTATACAAGCCACAACCTCATCCACCCTGAGACCAGAACATCTTAGATGGTGCCTGACTATCACTATCAACCAGTCTGATCAGGACCACCAATAGAGGGACCCTAGTAGAAGGGGAGAAAAACACGGGAAAGAACTCAATTTCTTAAAAAGTCCAGACAAACCGGACCGGTTGAGACCAGAGAACTCCCTGAGACTATCACCCTGAGATACTCTTTAAACCTTGAACTGAAACGATCACCTGAGATCATCTTTTTGCGAAGTAACAGATTGACACACAAAATAAAGGCTATTACCCATAAGTACAGTGCTCTACTAAAAAAACATGTATATGAGACTGAAAGCAAAGCTGAGAAGATAAAGGGCCAGGGAAACCAGAGTCCTGGAAATGAAATGACCAGAATGCAATTAAAGAGAATTTCGATGCATTGTGGAAGAAAAAAAAAAATTAATGCCACTGAAAAATTTTTGTAGAAATTGTCAAATGGGAACCTAATTTACTGTGTAAACTTTCACCAAAAACACAATAAAATATTATTGAAAAAAAAAAACACAAGATCCTCAGGTAATTTATGTGCATATTACAAAGCTGGTGTAGAGTACTCAAGGGAAGATTGTGGCAAGTTTTATGGAAAGGTGGATAGTGGTCAGACCAAAGAGGGAAGCCGTACAGCGCATAGGTTAGGTAGAGGAGCAAGATAGCAGGTTAAACCTCTGCTCCGGGTCCAGCTCCACCACTCACCAGCAGGTGGGACCTTGGACAAAGTTATTTAACAAAGTTACTTAAATTGGGGTGAAAACAGTACCTGTTACTTCATAGGATCTTATTAGAATTCACGAAAGTAATATGCTTAGCATTGTGTCTGTTACTTAGTAAAATGCTCCATAAACGATTCCTAGAGACAGACTTGCCGCTAATATTTATGGGGCCTAGGGCAAGAGTGAGGAATTGGTGATTCAAGAGTAGAATTTTTGCCTCCTAGAATTTGATTCGATTCCCTGCCAGTGCACCTCATGTGCAGCCACCACCCGTCTGTCAATGGAAGCTTGTGTGTCAACATGATGCCGAACAGGTTTCAGCAGAGCTCCCAGACTAAGATGGACTAGGAAGAAAGGCCTGGGGATCTATTTCTGAAAATCAGCCAGTGAAAACCCTATGGATCACAATGGTCTGATCTGCAACCAACATGGACAGTGTTTCTTTCCATTGTGCGTGGCGTTGCCATGAGTCGAGGACCAGCTGGATGGCAGCTGACAACAACAGGGCAAGAGTACAAATGCGGATCCACATACCATATGCATAAATGTTTGATGTTTTATAACTTTATAGCTCTGCCTATGGCCAGGCCCCATTTCTACCCAGATCACCACCTGACCTGGAGGCTAAAGGAGCTGTGCTCATCCCTGGACCAGCCCCGCAGCCTGCCAGCCTGAGCTGAGCCACATGTCTGCTGGGCAGGGTGTGCGCTGGGCCCAGGACCAGGGCTCCTGGGTGGGGGTAATTGGGCCTGCCTGAGCCCTGGATGGGGCTGACCTGGCCAAGTTCTTCAGAACTGAGACAGCTAGGGTCCTCTCCTTCATGCTTCATCACCAGCCCTACAATTGTGTGAGCCATTTCCTTGAAGGAAATCTCTCTTTCTCTATATATACACACACACGCATATATATATATATATATATACATATATACATATACACACACACATACGTGTCACTGGTTTTACTCCTCCAGAGAACCCAGACTAAGACAGGTAGGAATGGAGATCGATCCAGTCTAATGCCAAAAAACTGCATCTCTTCAGGTTTCGTTGGTGCTGAAGCCACCGCCCACAGGCCAGGTCTCCCCCTTGGTCCTCCTGATCACCAGCCACCCACCCCCTGCTTCCCTGGCCATCTTAAAACACATTCTCGACAGTTGGGTTTAGGATATCAGTACGGTTGAACAACAGTTTTTCTTTGGTTATTTTTTTAAAGTATAATTACAAATCTTCTGTGGACTATTTAGGAAAAAAAAGCGTATGGAGAAATGGTCTTTTAAGAAATAGCCACCATTGAGATATGGCAGTCCACTTTTTAACTCATGGATTTTACTGAAGTCTTTTGGGGTCATTCCTATGGGTCAAAAGAATCAGCTTGTTTGTCATTCTGCTCCATTATATGAAAACATAATTTAAACCAAAACAAGATGTCCAAACCAGGGTTCAAACAGAGGGATATCCTGCTTCAAGGTTTCAAAGTTCAGGTTAAGCAGAATCACTATATCTGTTTTAAACTGTGTTTCCTCTTTACTGGAATAAGTGAATCAAAGTAAACGTCTTCTCCATTCTCCCTTCTCTTCTTTTTTTTTTTTCTTACTTTTCCTTGATGACCCTTCATTATTCCTACTGGCTTAGAGCTGCCTCATGGCATTGTAGTCCCCTCTTCCAAACCAACATCCCTTTCTTTCTCATAAAGAAAAGTGCCTTTCTCTGTTGGATGGGGATTACTCTTAGCTAACCAGTACCCCTCTTGGAGACTGGGTGGAGCAGAATACCAATCACAATAGAGCAATAAATCATTGTCATTAAACAGAAAGCCGCTTTGAATAAAATCACATCAAGTTTGCAAAGTCAGGAAATACAAAATCTATGTGCACTTCCAAACTACTAAATTGTACATGCTAACATATACATATTTTCTCCTGGTTAAGATGCTAGTCTGGCTAAAAAATAAATAAATACTATGCCCTTTGAATTGCAGATATTAAAAAAAATTAATAATTCATATTTTCATACTTTTAGATGTTCAGAATTCATATGGATTTTAGCATTTAAGTTTTTAACAATCTTGAGGAGGCTGGGGACTGAGAGAAGAAAATTACAGTAATGACAACAAAGAAGGAGCTGTGGTGGGGCTCAGTCAGACATAGTAGGGGAAGGCCTGTATTTTTCACTCTTCCTATTTTCCATTGGAAACCCTGGTGGCGTAGTGGTTAAGTGCTATGGCTGCTAACCAAAGGGTCAGCAGTTCAAATCCACCAGGCGCTCCTTGGAAACTCTATGGGGCAGTTCTACTCTGTCCTAAAGGGTTGCTATGAGTCGGAATCAACTCGACGACACTGGGTTTGGTTTTTTGGTCAAGTCAGCTTTATTTCTGTCCGTTTTATTTTAGCTTTACAGATGTTTTCTCATATGTGTTTGTTTATAATTTTTATTTTTCTTTGTCTCCCACTGGGCAGTAAGTTCCTTCAGCTGTCTGGACAGCCAGAGAAAGAACTTAAAGCAAGAGAAACCAAGTGCGGCTTAAGGATGCCTAGCATCTTAAGTGGGCAGGGAGATAAGTATTAAAAATATAGCTAACACGTATAACATGTGTACTGAGACACTCCAGTACAGCTCAGTAAACACTGCATGCCACAAAGCGCCAGCCACTGAGGGACAAGTATGAAGAAAACAGATTCCTAGGCAGAAGTAGTTTTCATTCCAGTGGTAGTTGCTACATTCACAGAAAATTTCAGTTGGATGTAGTTAATATGCAGATAGGCATAGGGGTTTATTGGAGACAAAGTCCAGGGGGTTCCAGGAAATCTTCCTGGAAGAGATGATGCCTAAACTGAGTTTGGAAGAGAGTGAGGATTAGTTACCCATGTGAGGAAAGGCGGAGAGGTGGTCATTCCATGCATCTGGAGTGGCCTGAGCTACCCTGAGCTAACACGTGGAGGTATAAATTAGCAGGTCAAGCACCGGGAGCTCAAGGCTCTTAATATGGGATAGAGGTGTCCATCCTGAGTGGTGAGGTGTGTCACAAGTAATTTGTAAAAAATAATATTTATTAAGACTTGAGAATATTGACTTTTCCTGTAAATTAGAGTAGTATCTTAGTCAAGGCTATATTGTAACAAGTTTGTTAACTGCCATTGAGTCAGCTGTGACTCACGGTGACCTCGTATACAACAGAGCAAAAGGTTGCCTGCCCCTATACCATCTCCAAGATCGTTGGTATGTCTGAGTCCATTACTGCAGCTATTATGTAGAGCCTTTCAACCCAGGGTGCTCATCTTCCAGCACTACATTGGACAATTTTATGTTGTGATCCATAGAGTTTTCATCTTTCTTTTTGGTCTGTCTTAATCTGGAAGCTCTGCTGAAATCTTTTCACCATGGATGACCCTGCTGGTATTTGAAATGCCAGTCACATAGCTTTCAGCATCACAGAAACACACAAGGCACCACAGTATGACAAACTGACAGGTGGTGGTGTTAACGATAGTAAAAATCTATTTAAAATTACTTTAAACTAAAATTGTGGATTTATACGAAAGAATTAGGGTATCTCATGGTCCCCAAGGTAAAAATATAGCCAAGCTTGGAAGCACATCTGGAACCCAGACACCTCATGTTCTATCTCAGATCTTCTACCTCCATCTAGTAAAGCAGTTTCAACAAGATCAACTGTTAGATGGCTCTGTGGAGTTACCAGCAAGGATCTGAGTAGAGCTAATAAGTACAAAAAGGAATCAGCGTGTGATCTTCAGGTGGCTTCTGCTGAGAAAAAGGATGAAGGCAGCAACTGGAATGAGATGTAATGGCCACTTAATGACTTGCTTTAAAGCCTGGAAACTGGGGCAAGAGTCACTGAAAAACCACAAACGAGCTCAATTTTAACCAAGGCTGTACCCACAATTTAGAGTGCACTCATGGCAATGGAAGGACATCAGACCCTCTTACCTACATACCCCACGGGGCATGTAAACCCTAATCACAGAGCACATGGTATGCATGTATTTATGATGTCCTGAGTGAACTGAACAAAGCATAAATCACAGAAGCCCATGTTAGGAAACTCAAATCGTTATGCAACTTTTTTAAGACTAAAGGTGAACGGTGAGGAGACAGGGCATACTTTGTTGTTGTTAGTTGCTGTCAACTTGGCTCCAGTTCATGGTGGCCCTATGTATAACAGGCCCTAAGGTTGCCAGATCCTGCACCATCTTCATGATCTTTGATATGTTTGAGGCCATTATCGTGGCTATTTTGTCAATCTAACTCATTGAGGGTTTCCCTAGTTTTTGTTGACCCTCCACTTTACCAAACACTATATCTTTTTCTAGCAATTGATCTTTCCTGATGATGTGTTCAAATTAAGCGAGTTAAAGTCTCACCATCCTCGCTTCTAAGGAGCATTCCAGTTGTATTTCTTCTAAGACTGATGTGTTCATTCTTTTGGCAGTCCATCGTATGTTCAATATTGTTCTCCAACACAATTTGAATGCATCAATTCTTCTTCTGTCTTCCTTTTTCATTGTCCACCTTTCAGGTGCACATGAGGTGACTGAAAAGACCATGGCTTGGGTCAGGCATATCTTAGTCATCAAAGTGACATCTTTGCTTTTTAAAACTTTAAAGAAGTCTTTTGCGGCAGCTTTGCCCAGTGCAGTTCATCATTTGATTTCTTGACTCCTGCTTCCTTTAGGGCACACTTTATGTCCTGCTTATTGTATGCCAGGCACTGGTATATAATACCAGTATACAACTAGAAAAGCAATTAATTAATCCTTTTATAATTTAATCCTTCCAATAATCCTATGAGGTAGGAACTATTCATATACTGTTTTTATAGGTGTGAAAACTGAGGCACTGAGAGGTTAAGTAACTTTCTTAAGGTCACAAGGAGCTGTGATTTGAACCCAGGCAGTCTGGTGTCCCAGAGTCCTGGGACACCAGATGGACTCTTCACTCAGTCTCTATGTTCTTCTTTCCTACAACTCATCTCACAGAGATTATAAGAACAAGTTTCAAAACAGAAACAATCTCAGAGCTAAATGGTTATTTAAATGAACAGGAAACCAAAAAGAAGTTAAGTCAATCTCAAAGGAAGAAAACACATTAACATGATAATTTTTTTTTAATTTCTTTTTTTTAAATAGCAGAGCTTTTTTTCTCCAATCTTTATCTTACTTGGTTAGAGTTCAATAACTCTAACAGATACAAGTGGAGCTGATCTGGTTGGAGCAAGAGCCACTCCAGCTCTGACTGCCTTTTGCCCTCTATGTTGACCCCAGCAGCTTAAAGTACTAAAGGACACAATTAAGAGTCATGTCCTACATTAGGGGTTCCTGGGTGGTGCAGTTAATGTTCTCAGCTGCTAACAGACAGGTTGGAAGTTCAAGTCCTCCTAGCAGTGCTGCAGAAGAAAGGCCTGGAGATCTAATTCTGAAAAAGTCAGCCATTGAAAACCCTAGGGCACACAGTTCTACATGGACACACATGGGAATGCCATGAATCAGAATTGGCTTCACGGCACCTGTACAGGTATCCTGGTCCCACATCAACTACTGATTGGAAAATTCTACAAGGCTGAAAAGAAAAACGAGGGGCTTGGGGTACTCAAACCCATCCACCAATCCTTGTATTCTCTCTTGGTATCAAATATTCAGAATTTAATGAAGTCTATTTGAGCAGTTTGCACTATTTTAATTAGAGGCTCTCCAGTTCGATCATGTAAATTTCTTATAATGAACTGTTTTTGTTTTTGCTTTGCCTCTCTTCTCATTTGATATAGTGCTGACTGCCTCACTGGGCACAGGATAATAGCTGAGAGGGAAGATCAGGATGAAAAAGCAAGGAAAGAACAAAGTTAAGCCACATGTGGAGGCTGATGATATCGAGAAAGCGTTTGCCTGTGCAGTCTGTGAAGCAAGTAGCTCTCACTTTGAAAACAAATGGCTTACAGAGTCGTTCTTTTGTTTGTCTTCTTTACTTTACCCCCTTCTGGTTCCTCAAAAGGACAGTATATTCAGAATATTTATTCTTCCTCGGTCATGCTTTATCTAAGCAGCGTGAACTCTCTACGCGAGGCATCACTAGGCCTGCTCGGCTGTCTGGGCATGCGCTATTCAGTTCCTGGCGCTCAGGTGTCGTAGTCAATTCCAAACTACGTCTCCCAAGGACACCTGGACTAAATATCAGAGATTTACTTTACCATGTAAGTAAGTCCACACAGCCTCCATCAGCATGTCTACCAAGAGGTTGATTCTCCTAGTAATCTTTAGCGTGTGTATTTTACGTCACTAGTGCAGCCAAGACCCACTCCTTCTCCATGGTGGTGTCTGCAACGCAACTTGGGCTGCTTTGGGAATATGAGCAGGAGGTGGCGGGGAGTGCAGGGGGCGGAGGGGGGGGGGACACCAGAATAATATGGGGCCAGGCAAATCTGGGATCGAACTGGACTCCTTCACTTACTAATTAGCAAGGCCTCTTGGGGCAGGCTAATTAAATTTATTGCTTCAGTTTCCTCATTTCTACCAAAAAAACCCTCAAACCCGTTGCCATCAAGTCGATTCTGACTCACAGTGAGTGACCCTATAGGACAGAGTAGAACTGCCCCACAGGGTTTCCAAGAAGCAGCTGGTGGATTTGAACTGCTGACCTTTTGGTTAGTAGCTGTAGCTCTTAACCACTGCACCATCAGGGCTCCCCTCATTTGTACAGTGGGGATTAAATAATAGCTATTCTGATTCTGCTAAACCTTAGCAAAACAGAATTCTGCTCATATACAAATTCTTCAGAGCCTTGACGGCTCAGTGGTTAAGAGCTTGGCTGCTAACCAAAAGGTTGGCAGTTCGAATCCACCAGCTGCTCCTTGGAATCCCTATGGGGCAATTCTACTCTGTCCTATAGAGTCACTATGAGTTGGATCTACTCAAAGGCAATAGCTTTTTTTTTTTTCTCAATACAAACTCTTCTAAAGCATAGAATAAAGACCCTCCAGACTCATTTATGAGGCTAGAATAATTTTGCTTTAAAAATCCACAAAGGTGATAAAGGAAGACTATAGGCCAATCTCACTTATGAGCATAGATGGACAATCCCAAATGAAATATTATCAAATGAAAATCAGTGATGTTAAAAAAAAAAAAAAATGGCTCAATCCTAGAAATAATGATGGTTTTGCACCATTACAAAAATATTAACGTAAAAACAGTAGATCGAATACATGCAGTTAACTCCATTCCTAAAACTCCACTGAAATGAGAGTAAAGAAGTAAATGAAGTATATACCTAGAAGGACAAAAAGGGCAGAAGACCCAGTGGATAAGGGACGTCAGTATTTTTAGGAAGGAAACTGATCAAGGAAAGCCACTGACTGAGCAAAACGGAGAAAGTGAGAATCTAAATGCCTGCGGAGGAAAATGTCAAAGAGAAGTAAAAGAGCTGTGCCCTAGAATTCCTGAAAGCTCAGAATTAGAGTCGCCACATCCTTAGAAGGTAGACTGAGGAATTGACTGAAAACACCAAGGCTAGTTAAACACCCATAATTGGAGCATTTAGAACTCCCAAGTTTCCTTCCCCACCTCAGCAGGCAACAAAGGTTTATTTTCTGGAGTAATTAAACCAGGCTGTACCATCAGTTTACCAGGGAAGAACTGAGGAGTGGCCATTTCCTGGGGAAAGATGGGAAGGAAGGAAAAACGAAAAGAAATAAGTAACATCTAGCATTACCTGATGGAGTCCCTGGCTGGTGGTTAAGCACTGGGCTACTAACTGGAAGTTTCCCAGTTCAGACCCACACAGAGGTGCACCAGAAGAAAGGCCTGGCAATTTGCTTCCGAAAGGTCGCAGCCTTGAAAACCCTATAAGTAGTTCTACTCTGCACACATTGGGTCACCGTGAGTCAGAAATGATTCCACAGCAACTGGTTTGGTTTGTTTTTGTTGTATTTTTTTTCTTTTTTTTTTTTGAAGCATTAACTGAATGCCAGACTTTGTTCTAATTTTTTTCACCTGTGTTAACTCATTTGAGCTTCATAATGATCTACAGATAGGAAAATAAACATGCAAAAATAGCCAAAAAAAATTTTTTTTTAAAAAGTGGGACATCCTCTACGAGATATTGAAACATTTAAAAGCTATAGTAATTACAGCAGCGTGATTTGGGTGCTCAAATAGACATTTTCAATTAATGAAACAGCAGAATATAGAAACTGACCCTCACATAGGGGAATAAAGGATATGATAAAAATGACATTTCAGACCACCAAGGAATAAAAAAAAGAAAAAGAAACAATTCAATAAATGATATTGGGACACTTGACTATATACTTAAAGCCACCAACCAAACCCATTGCCATCAATTCAATTCTGTGGAGCAGCTGGCAGGTTCCAACTGCCGACCTTTTTGGTTAGCAGCTGCATGCCTAACCAGGGCTCATGGCTCCTTCTGACTATATACTTGGAAGATATACATTCCAGGTGGATTAAAGACAAGCTTAATATTAAAAACATATTTATAAACTTGGAATAAGTAAGACCTAAATAGTCAATTTAATTGCACTTAGCAACACACTAATTGTGTGACTTTGAGTACATTATTTAGCTTTCTTGGCATTTTGTGTTTTTTATCTGTAAAATGGGATGATAATCAGAGAGTTATTATGACATTTACTCTGACCTGGCAGAGTAAAAATTTCATTTGTTACATTAAGCTTTGTGGTTTAGTAGTTGTATGCAGTTCTGCACACCCCAGTCCTCGGGGGTACTGAAATTTTTATTTTTCCTGCTGCTGTTAATGACATAATTGAGTCAAATGTGCAGAAATTCTTCCTGAGTTAACTCTTGTATCTCAGCACCTGTAGAATAACAAGAAAATGTTCTTCTTTGGCATTTTCGACAAGTTCTTAACCCACGAATGTGACTGCTTTTGAATATATGATTGTCTTTGCCAGTACAGAAACAGCAAAAAATCAGCTAATTCTGGATGTTCTTTAATTTTGTCTTTTCGAAATCCGTTCCTGTAATAAGAAAATTATTAGTTGTGTCTCATTCAGTGGGCAGCTTTTAAGATGAACTATTGTGTTAAGCAGCGTAAGCTTCTGTCCCTGCCGCCTCTGCAGCAAGGAATGAATGCCTTATGAAGTGGAAGTAGAAACATTTTAGTGTCATGTTTTTTTCCCCTTTGGAGCAGGAAGGTAGAAAGACAAAAGCTGCTTCATTGGCTTAAAAAAAAAAAAAAAAAAAAACTGTCATATTGGTTGTTTGGCTGTTTATTCCTGTAGGACTAGTTCCATAACAGAGTAATTATATGTCTTGATGGAGACCCTTAATCTCAAGTGGCAAAATCTAATTCAAACAGCCCGAGAAAATTCCTAAGGTAATGCATTGGTTTAAGTAACTGGAGGAGTCCCTGGGTGGTGTAAATGGTTAATACACTAGGCCACTAACTGAAAAGTTGGAGGTTCAAGTCTACCCAGAGGTACCTCAGAAGAAAGGCCTGGCAATTTACTTCCCAAAAATCAGCTATGGAAAACCCTGTGGAGCACAGTTGTACTCTGATATACACGGGGTCTCCATGAGTTAAAGTAGACTCTCCAGCAGCTAGTAACTGATAAGTGGAAAGCCGAAGACTGGACACAGCTGCAGTTATAGCTGGCTCACACTGGTAAGGCCTGGCTCCACCCGAGCCATAGGGAACGAGCTCCCCACCTTGCCAGATTAAGGCAGGAAGGTGCTGAGCAGGCAAAAGCGACAGCTGTCACAGCAGTAACCGAAGACATTTCCTGGTTCAGCATGTCCTACCTGTGGTGCCTGTATCGTTTTCTTCTCTCTCAGGTTGGTGGTTGGATCAAAGGATTGCAACTTCTTGCTCGGTCATGAAGTAGATTGCCTGTAGTGTGTTTGCTCCAGGAATTGTCTTCAGTTACTCTAATGTGGGTCTGTAATGAGGCTAGAAAATGTGTTGCCTGCTGTTTCCTGTTTTGCCTCCGTGTTATCCTATTGTGATGTTCACAATATAACAATCTGGGTTTTTTGTTTGTTTTTTGTGAGGCTTAATTAGGACAGGATAATGTGCTGTATATAAACATTGTGAAAGTGAATGGTCATAACCTGTAAAGAGATTTGAGTAAAAAGTCTTGTAAACATGGTTCTGGGCCTCATATTCCTGGAACTGCAGAAAGCTCCCGAGGCCTCGCCACTCATGTCACAGGGCCTGAGCATAACAGAAGCTCCTCATCTCAGGCCTGTTGTATTTGCTGTCTGCATCAGATAAGGGACTGGCCTGCCGATGACTAGGAGTAGAGGGGGTCTCCAGCCTCTCTGGGAACCAGGATCTCCTAAATCTGATTGCTCCCCATCGTAGGGGTATCTCTGGGGCTTGTTGGCAGAGCTGGCAAATGCTTGGCCTGCTCCTGGGGACTCCATAACCCGCAAGTCCCCAGTGAGATCCTGGGGTGACTGAGCATCTTTGCCCATTCCATCTGCTTCAGGGTAGGCTCAGGCAGTGTCCATGGACTTTTGCTCCAAAATTAGGTTTGTCTGTCCTCTTTCTTCCCCTCTTTCCCCGCTCCACACACAGTCTCCCACCTCCCCACCCCCTGCTATTAGAAGCTTCCCTCTCAAGCACAGTAGGAGGAGAGTGGCTCTCGGTAACCATAGGCAACCGGGGATCTGTACTGGCTATTTGTGCTATATTTGTAAGACGCAATCTAGCCACTAACTGGGCAGACGGGAAAATGCTTTAAAGGTTTTCTTGTGCAGCAAAATATTATTTTCTTCTTTTTTTTTTTTCAGAGTGACCAATCCATGGGTGAGATGCAGATAATGGGAGGCCATGATCTCTCTGCACTTGCTGGAAAGGTTTGTTAATGTAACTTTGCTCACTGGGTACATACTGATGTCATGGGGAAATCAGTGACCTCCATTTCAGATCAGCACTTGCAAGACATTGCAGACACTCCAGGGTTTGCTAATTCATGCAAATGGATGCGTGAATCCTTGCAACGATTTCTCCTTTATGAAACTCTCCTTTTAGAACGCTTCCAGGACATGATGCAGACCAAATCTTTCTTCTCCAAGCCTCCTTCCAACCTTCTTTCAGAACCTCAGATTATAAAACCTCTTGGCTCGCCTTGTGCTTTTCGGTTTTTTTCTACTCAGCCTTTCAGGTACCTCCCTGAAAAAGAAGCTTTTTTCTTTATTCATCTGTTTTTCATCTCTCGTCTATACCTCACTCAGCACCTGGGCACTTTGTTAAAAAATTGAATAGGTTTGCTGAAATGTACAAAATTTGGGGGGTTGTATAAAAAAATTATTTATTTATTTTTTATATATGTATGGAGTCCTGGTGGTGCAGCGGTTAAGATCTTGGCTGCTAACCAAAAGGTGGGCAGTTCGAATCCACCAGCCACTCCTTGGAAACCCTATGGGGCAGTTCTACTCTGTCCTATGGGGTCGCTATGAGTCAGAGCCGACTCAACAGCACATAACAACATATATATATATATATATATATATATATATATATATATGAGAAGCACTTCTTGAGAGCACATTTTGCAGCCTTTTGTTTTGTCTATTAAACAGAAGGTAGCCAATTAGATTACGGGAAAAATACCTCCAATTTTACCTTGGATTTCCAAACCAGCCGATAAATAATTAAGTGAAAAGACTGGCGTCTGACATAAATATACAAATTGGAAGGAAGAATTGTTTCCTAAAGCAGATGGTCCTTGTGGAATGTGACCTGAAATGCAAGCTTTGCTGTGAATGAAAGCAGTGAAGAAGAGTTTGTTTTTGTTCAGCTGTACTGAGACATATCTTGTATTCATTATCGCTGAACAGCTTCAGCTTTCTAAGTAAAATGGTTCAGACTATTACACATGCTTAATCTCTCATTTTTGTTGTTATGCAATGCCCGGATGGGGAAAAGGAGTAGCCGCCACATTTAATACAAATATGCATAATAACATTGGTGACACTACAGAACCACAAAGACTTGGACCGATAAACAGATTAGTTTACGATTCAGTGTTAAATTGCTATCTAGTAGTAAGTTTTGAACCAAATTTTGGACCACAAAAATTAGAATTAACTTGTTGGCGTTAGTGTACCGTTTCATGTTACTACATCATTGTATAAAGTAACACCCTAGAAAGCTAACATCCTCAAAGCGGTTTCCAGAAATTCATAACTTTTAACAACCCTGGAGTGGTCTTTAAATGATAGATTATTCTAGTACTTTTTTATATGATACTGTCGCTGTGAGTCAGAATTGACTTGACGGCAATGGGTTTGGGTTTTTTTTTGGGGGGGGGCTTATAAATTTATTATGCGACAGATATATTTTACCTGGTGCTTTTGCTGTGAGGTCTGTCAAAGTGGCAACTCTTCAGTGTTCTAAATGAACGTCAAGAAAAAGTTTGCACGTAGAATTGTGGTCCTTCTCTCTTTCCTACTGAAATCATTCTCTAGCTCTTTATAAAAGATTTCCCCCTAGGTGAGCATGGGATAGTCCCTTTTTTTTTTTTTTTAAATAGAGAAGAGATTGAAGAAAGGCTAGCTTCTTACTGGGGGTAGAGTGAGCAGAAGGGGTGGAGGTCATGCCGCAGTATTTTCCTCCTATAATTAGGAGTCCCTCGGTGGCGAAAATGATTAACGTGCTTGACTGCTAATTGAAAAGTTGGAGGTTCAAGTCTACCCAGAGGCAGTTTGGAAGAAAGGCCCAACAATCTACTTCTGAAAAATCAGCCATTGAAAACCCTGTGAAGCACAATTGTATTCTGATACACATGGGGTCACCATGAATGGGAATCAACTTGACGGCAACTGGTGTGGTGGTTTATAATTACTACAAAGACCCCCAGGAGAAAGGAGGGATCGAGGAAGTTCAGAAGAGAGGAAAACCAGCTGGCAGTAAGTACCAGCAGGAATCTGCTTTAACTTTTTGCTAGCATAACAAATTGTTCCTCTAGGTTTCCAGGTGCTAATTAGTGGTATTTTACACCCTGTGTGTACATAGATATATTTTTATATACATTTGAATGTATGCCAAGTAGAACCCCTTGGGCTTAGAAGACATTGGGTAAATACTTCTAAGATGAATAAACAGTGATTAACAGGAAAAGGTTAACTCTATTGTTGTAGTACAAAAAGCAACCGCAGATAATATGGATAGGAATGAGTGTGACTGTGTTCCAATGAAACTTTTTTTACAAAAACAGATCTACTGAATTAAAAGCTTTATTTTGACAAGATCACCATCCCCCCCCGCCCCCCGATAATTCTTGTGCACATTAAAGTTGGAGAAGCACTGGTGTGGGGCAAAGCCACAACCATCCTTTCTGTGGGCTTCTGCCTTCACTTCACATTTGCTACCCTCCAAACCATTCTCCATGAAGCAGCCAAAGGGATCTTCATCCTTCTAAAATAGAAATGTACTTGCCTATTGAAAACTTTCCAGTGGCCTCTCAACTGGAATTGCCAGATTTAGCAAAAACAACACAAAACAAAACAAAAACCCAGGATACCTAGTTAAATTTGAATTCCAAGTAAGCAATGGATAAATTTTTAATGTAAATGTGTCCCATGCCATATTTAGTAGACGTATAGCCCGTATAATATTTAGTATAAGTATGTCCCACGTAATATTTGGGACATACTTACACTAAAAAGTTATTGTTTATCTGAAATTCAAATTTAACTGTGCATTCTGTACTTTACCTGACAACCCTACCCACGATGCTCTGAGACTACAATCAAACTCCTTCCACAACATGTAAGACCTTTGCAATTAGGCTCCGCTTTCCTCCCCACATCATACCCACTCACCCCCACTGCACTGGCTAATCTCCTTCCTACCAAGACTTTCTACCAGATGTTATTGTTACCTGGAATTCATTTTCCCCATCCTTTAGGTCTCAGTCTGTCTCCTCCGTAAGGGAGGCCTTCCCTGACTCCCTGTCTTAAAGGAGCATGTGCTTGTCCCCTCTGTGCTCTACCCCGTCCCTTTAGAACACTTATCATAATTTGTGTGTTTACTTCTGCCATATTTTTTATTGCCTATCTCCACGACCAGAATGTAAGCATGATGAGGGCAGGGACCATGCCTATCTTATTCACCATTGTATCTCCAACACCGTACACAATGCCTGAAACACAACTGGTCGAATAAGTATTTGTTGATGAGTAAGTATATGCTTCTCCTTCTCTTAGAAATCTGAAAGAAGTTTTCAACTGAGTTTGGGAAAAAGAAGACATGGCAGGAAAAGGGAAAAATGTAAACCCACCTGGTCACCCCAAAAGGATATCAACCTGCCAATTTAGTTTAGAATTAGAAGAGAAAAGTGTTGAGTTAGGGAGCATATTCTTTGTAGAGGCAGAAGGGCTTTGATGTCACGAGAGATTCAAGAGGGTGCTGAAGATAAGAGGA
This sequence comes from Loxodonta africana, assembly GCF_030014295.1. Taxonomy (NCBI): domain Eukaryota; kingdom Metazoa; phylum Chordata; class Mammalia; order Proboscidea; family Elephantidae; genus Loxodonta; species Loxodonta africana. The sequence continues at coordinate 166,529,536 of NC_087345.1, read as the reverse complement.
GGGACAGAATACAAGTAAGCATTTAGAATTTTGTTTTAGTTCAACAGATAAAGGTATTCCCTGTTCACCGTTCTTCAGCCTTTGAGAGAAAAGGCCCAAAGGCTATTCATTCTTGTCTCACATTAACAGTTGGAGAGGACTTATAAGATAAAATTTCAGATGCCCTCCAGAATCTTCCCCTCATGCAGAATGTACCACTAGGGGAAAAAATTAAAACAAAAAGGTGCCCAACAATTAGTGAATTTTTTTTTCTTCTTCTTCTTCTTCTTCTTTCATGATTACAGGAGAAAGTCTGAAACTGCAATAAATATTTGCACTGGATGAAAGGGTTGTTGCAGATAGCTGTTTTAACTTCCACTTTCTCGTATAGTCATACCATTTATCCGTCAGTCAACAAATTCACATTGAAGTTACATGAATTCATCAAAGCAGGTGCTCTGCGAGGCACTTTCCCATGCCTTCTCTTACTTAATGCTCAACACCCACAGAAGAGCTTTGGGAATCTTTCCACGTAAGACTCTCCCTGGGCTGAAAGAAGTCCAAAGAAAAAAGGATTCCTTGGGATTGTAAGTGCTTTAGAGTAAGGAACGTGTGATTTTATTTGGGACGAGGAAGTCTGAGAATAACACAAAAGAGGAAAGAAGAGCAACATGGAATGGGAGAATGATGGAAGCAAAAGCATAGAACTTGGGGAGCCAGAGGATAAGGAGTAGAGCAGGTTGACAGAGGGAAAGTAGCCAAAAATAGGGAGATGATAAGAAAAAAGCTGAAAATGTAAATTGGGTCAGTGTGTAGAGTACAATAAATGAATGTCACAATAAAGAGTTTGAAATTATTGAGAAAAGCAGAGAGGACCCATGGGAGCTTTTGAGCAGAGGTGACACAAAAACATTTGTGTTTTAGGAAAACGAACCTGCCAGTAGGGCAGAATTAACTGAAAGAAGGGGGAGAGACTCCAGATAGGGAGACCTGTTAGAAGACTGTTGGTGGAGTGAGCGTGAGCACTTGAATTAATATGAGCCACTATCTATTGCCGTCCAGTTGATTCTGACTCACGGCGACCCCATGTGTGTCAGAGTAGAACTGTGCTATGTAGGGTTTTCAGTGGCCGGTTTTTGGAAGTAGATTGCCAGGCCTTTCTTCCAAGGTGCCTCTGGGTGAACTCAAAACTCCAAACTTTTATTTAGAAACCGAACATGTTAACCATTTGCACTACCCATTCTATGAGCTAAGTAGGGGTGGAAGAGAAGGAATAACAGTATCAAAAGATGCAGCCAAGAAAGATAACAATTAAATAGGCACTATGAGCCTCATAGCTGTACAACATAACTTCTTAAGCCCTCTGAAGATATGGGAGTTGAAATATTTAGAAAGAAGATTCTGGATAGCCCCCATGAGCCTTTCTCTTTTTTTCTTAAAGGAAAGGAAAGGAAGCTCACAAGGGGCTGGCTGAGCCATGGTTCTGAATAGGCCGTTGCTGTTGAATCAAGGGAGCCCTTGATGATTAAGTTAAATGGCCTCTTCGGTTCACAATGTTAAAAGCATTTTATTTTTACACTATGTGTTTAAAGCTGTCTGTACAACATGCTCTCTGCTGTCTGATTTTTTAGAAGTCGCTTTAATCCTGGAACTTTGTAAAATGCAAATCTATTAAATCAAGAAGATTGCATTCATGTTCAAGAGAAACCTCTGAAAGGGTGGAATAAAACCAAAAGCATGGAAGAGGCCCAATTCTGGCCATGTGAAAACACAGATGTCCAGTTAAGTACAAGATTTCAGGAGAACCCTCCCACCTCCCACGCAAAAATAAGTTTCTAATCAAATGCCAGAATGAAGCATGAAACCTACCAGAATTTCCCCCTTGACTGCCTTAAATATTTAAGTCATTCCTTCTTACTGCATCTGAGGAGGCTGAGAGCTTGCATGACAGTAGAAATGCCCACCGACCGATGGTTCTGGCAATTTTGTGAATTATCCCAGAAAATGAAATACTGAACTACATTCCTTTTGCCATAGGGTTTATATTCACACTCCTACTCATCCCCAGAATCCATGAAACAGCTCATCACCACCCCTGCCATCCCTGCTATTGAGGTGACTGCAGCTGCAAATCTCCACCGCTGCAGATGACCCAGTGGGGGGTTGCTAATCATTGTGTGTTTTAGAAGACTAAAAGAAGGAATAACCTATTTAAGAAAATCATTTAGATTTGTATAATTCTTTCCTTCTTTCTTTTATTTCTCTTCCTCCTTCCCTCTCTTTCTTCCCTTCTGTCTCTTTCTCGCTCTTTCTTTCCTAACTCGATGTGATTAACTTAGATCAGGATCTCAAAATAGCAAAGAAAGAGCACACTTTAGAGGTTTCGCATACAATGTTTGCCTGTAGCCCCCAGGCTGGAGATTTTTTACTAGCTTTTCTGGGAGGAAATGAGCTAGGCGTGATGAGATGACTAAGACGGTACTGGCAAACATCTCACAGTCAGTGATCAGAGTATTATCAGATTGGAAGTGTTTAGGAGGTACAGTGTGTTCTGAAAAAATGTCCGAAGTTTGCCCACTCAAAAAATGAGAAAAGAAGAATTTCTTGATGCAGAAAGAAAAGCAATAGATATTAATGGTAGTTCTGTTAAGGAGGAATTGCACATTGGTAAAGAAAAATGGAGGGGATGGAGCGAATGTATAATGAACTAGAGAAAGTGAAAAGAAATGAGGTCAAAGTTGTGAAGTCATTCAACAGGCAATCTTGAGCATTTGCTACATGCCAGGCACCATGCTGTATACTGAACACAAAGTTGAGCTAATTTTGGTTCTTCAGTTTATGGAGCTAACCTTGGTACATTAAAATGTAAAGAGACTAGTTCCCTGAGACACTAGTGAAAGTGCTTCCAAAGTTGGGGCAATTTTCAGCGGAGCTTCCAGACTAAGACTAGGAAGAAAGGCCTGGTGACCTACTTCTAAATCTACTAAAATCAGCCAGTGAAAACCCTGTGGATCACAACCACCTGATCTGCAATTGATCTTGGGATTGGAACAGAGCTGGGCAGGGTTTTGTCGCGCTGTGCACGGGGTCGCTGTGAGTTGGGAGCTGACTCAATGGCAGCTGACAATGACTCTTGGGCTACTTCTGGTTTTATATGGCGGAGCCCAGCTTCCAAAGGCTTTGCTTTTATTGGAATATTTCACACAACAGGCAGGGCCAATGAAAATCCAGACTAGGGTGTATATTACTAATAAAAGAATTTGGAAACATAGTGCGATGTTTTGTAAAGGAAAATAAATTTGTATGTGATAGCTGCCCTATATAACTCACTAAAGAAGTCTTGATTTCTGGAGAGTTCCCTTTCAATAGCAGATAGTTTTTCTATACCAGTATTCCTTTGTCCATAATTTATGAGCCTGCTAAATAATTTTAGGTTTTTAATACAGTGCATAATTCCAAAAATTCATTGTTATTAGAGATGCTATTAACCCATATAGCCTCCATAATCCTCCACGATCCTTTGAGAAATATAGTAAAACTAAAATTAGCCAATGTTTTCCTTATAATAATCCTTCAGAAAAAAAAAGGTTGTTTTTTAAAAAAGGAGGATTATTAGAGTATAAGACACTACAAGAAGATAGGAAAAAGAATTAGAAACCCCAAAAAAGAGTTTTAAAAGCTCTAAAAGGAACTATAATTGTAGCAAGTAAATTAGCTCTTTAGTGAAAAAGAATGTATGAAGTACAAGTAGATACAATCATAATAAAGTACAGGTAGCCTCCTACTTACAACGGGCTCTGTTCCAATGACTCCTTCATCAGTTGAAGACTTTTTTTTAGTTTTCATTATTATTACCTTGTATTATATATATCTTTATAATCTGGTCTTTATTTGTTTATTTGTCTTTGAGTATTGGAAACGTTACATATAAATTTACAGATACAGTTAATGCGTACACAAGTCAAAAAAACAAACCCGTTGCCGTGGAGTTCTGATTCATAATGCATACATACATACATTTAAAAAAATATACAAACCTTTAAAATTTGCTCTGACGATGAAGGAGAGTTGGACGACATTGGCATTTGGTCAGTTGTGGTAATAACACCACTTGTGGAAGGTTCTGGATCGTCTGGGTTATCCCTGGGAATGGGGCTAGCATTTCTAGTCAGAAAATCAGTGAGAGTTTTCTGTATGGTCCTTTTCTTTTTTTCTTCATGTATTCCAGTTGTCATGTGTCGTTAGAGTTGAACATTGCCCAACTCTCTGTCCCTTATGACTCCCTGCATTGACACAGACTTTATTGTAGACCAGGCCATAGCCTGCTGTATGGCCACGTTCTGAACAGTAAATCATAACATTGACCATCTGCAAGTGAACATCCGAGAATGACAACATCAGCAAATTATGCCCAGCAACATTGTATGTAGTACGTATTACTAATGATAAGATGTACAAAAAAGCAAAAATGGGTGGTCGTAAGTGCAGTTTGTCAAAACTCAAATGCATCATAAATCGGAGACTACCTGCAACAACACTGAGAGATAGAGAAGGGAAGTGAGGCAGTGTAGAATTAAATTCTCATCCACAGGCAGTCCCTGGATTACAAACGATCTCTGTTCCTAAGTCTGTCTTAAAGTCCAATTAGTACACAAGTCGGAACTGTTAGGTCTGGTTCCTATCTAACGTCAGTTAGTCAAATGTTTGTCATAGTGTGTAGTGTAACTTTCTGTGCATAAAAAAACACTAAAGAAACACTTCCAGATTCACTAAAACATCATTAACATAATAGTACAGTAACAATAATAATGTTTCTAGGTATGTCACAAAGTAGTGCCCATTTGTTATTATGAACCATTGTATGTACCTTGAATTTTTCATACAACAGGCTTTATGGGGGTTGGTTCATAACTACAGGTTAATGTAAGTTGGACATTCGTAACCTGGGGACTGCTTATATTATATAACATAGTAAACAGATGATGTCTAGAATTATTAAATTGAGAAAGTATGTATTTATATATAATAGAACATATAAGGAATCCCTGAGTAGCTTATATAGTTAACACGTTCGCTGTTAACTGAAAGCTTGAAGGTTTGTGTCCACCCAAAGGCACCTTAGAAGAAAGGCCTGGCAATCTAGTTCTGAAAAATCAGCCATTGAAAACCTTATAGAGCGCAGTTCTGCTCTGACACACATGGGATCACCATGAATTGAAGTCGATTCAATGGCAACTGGTAAAGAATGTATGAGCTTTTCTCTAATAAAAATGAATAAAACCCACTAAAAAATATGCATTTATAATTGAGAAAATCTTTTTGAAAACAAGCAAAACAAAAATAATTAGTAAGTACTTTAAACATGGTTTTGAAAGCAACACTTATGAATGCATATTATTAAAAATATTGTTTAGAAATATGGAAGTAACAACCAGAAAAAACAGCTAAGAGAGAAGTGACTGTGGGGAGGAGTGAGGTGGAAGGCGGTCGATTTTCTTTAAGAGCCCTTTGGGTCTATTGGATTTTAAGCATATTTTTTTTATGTATTACGTTGATATAAACATGCTTTCAAGTAATTCTGACAATATATCTGAGGATCAGTACACACCTGAATCCCGCTTCCCACCCACCATTATATCTTACAAATGTAGCCTAATCTTTTCGAAGATTACTCTGGTTTGCAAGGCTCTTCACTGTCAAAAAAAAAAAAGAAAGAAAGATTTAATTATGTTCCATGCCCTCTACTTAATTAGGCAAGAATGCAGATGAACACATCTTAGAAAGATTCTTCTTTATAAAGTTGAAACAAAAAAAGGATCATGAACCAGGAAATTAAATTAACTGAAACATTCTCTAAGTCATCTGGCTGGCTCACAGGCGTTGTTGGCAAGCCTCTGCCAGACTGGAAAGGCGTGCCCTAACTGTTAGGGGTTGAACATAAAGATCAGAACAAATGGTGCTCAGCAGGCCGAGGGGACTCCTCCGTCAATGTGATTGATTCTTGGGATAGCAGATACTGTGGGTAGGACCAGCTTTCAAAATGGACAAAACAATCTTTACATTTTAATGATAAAATTAAGCCTTTTAATGGATTTTAGTGGACTAGAAATACAGTACATGAGAGAAAAACACTTCCAGAAAGATATTTCCGTCTAAGGGTGCATTTGACACATAAAATACTATGATGCAAAGTTAACAGAGTTTTTATTTGGCTGATTAGCAGATTAACGTTTTTGGTAATTGTCTTTTGCATTAGACATAAGAAAGATATCTAATGTTTAAGGTTCGATATGATTTTTTTTTTAAGTATTATATGAATTACAGGGATAAATGAAAGGCCATCTAAAGAAAGAAAGACACCATCACACAGGGAATTTTCACACCATGTAGTTAATTGAAATGGCTTATTAACATAGTCATATTTTAATTTGATGGGACAACATTGACATGTAACTAGTAACCCAATTAATTGGTTGATTTTAACTCATTACTAAGCTTAATCAGTTATTCATTCATTCAAATGATTCTTGAGCTTCTACGTGCAGTCTATTATGCTAGGGTCTGGATGGTACAATGGTTAACGCACTTGCCTGCTAAATTGAAAAAAAAACAGAGATTCAAGTCTACCCAGAGGCACTTTGGAAGAAAGGCCTGACAATCTACTTCCAAAAAATCAGCCACTGAAAACCCTACTGAGCACAATTCCACTCTGACACACCTGAGGTCACCATAAGTTGGAATTGACTCGATGGCAACTGGTTAGTGCCAAGGTCTGAGTATACAATAGTAAGCAAGGGAAGTATAATCCCCACCCTCAAGTAGCTTATAGTCTAGGGGGGAAGGCAGGTAACAGACAAGCAATAAAAATGATTATGATCAGTGTTCTGAGGAGAAAAGTAGACCAATGCCTTGAGAGCATGTAGCAATAGGGCCACACCATCACACTAAAAATATAAAGCAGGCACCTCAGAGCTCTCTCTCTAGACTACCCCTTTCTCAGAGCTGAAAATCAGAAGGCAAGTACTGAGTCCGCAGTGATTTTGGTGTCTGCAGGAATCGGGCTCTCACGCCTGAATGCACTGCCTCCATTAGTGATGCAGCTTCTGTTGACTGCTTTTCCTGGTAAACTCTTTGTAAGCTCTGCATACCACATTGCATAATTAAGAACTATGCTGCTCAGTGGTACAGCCCATAATTATTAAGATGGGATGACTTTATGGATAGCTCTTCAGACAAGTAACAGGGTCTACAACAAATCTGTTCCTAACCTGAGTATGTTGTTGTGTGCCATCCAGTATATTCTGACTCACAGCAACAGAGATGAGCTGGCCCATCGGATTTCACCTGAGGGGGTGAAATCTTTACAATCTTTATGGGAGCAGATCACCAGGTTTTTTTTTTCCCATGGAGCTGCTAGTGAGTTCTGAACCACCAGCCTTTTAGTTAGCAGCCAAGAGCTTAACCATTGCACCACCAGAGCCCCTAATCTGAATATAGGTACCAATATTGAAGCTCCAAGTAATTCCAGAAGGGCTGTTAAAATGAATCTAGAATATCTAGATTACCACTAAGCGTTTAGATTAGATGGGCAGGGAAGGACCAGCTAAGCAAATTGTGAAATTCTAACTGTAAACAAAATGTGAGTCTATATTGTGAGCCAGATTTGTGTCATATTCTAAATAACTGGGTTTTATTTATTTCAGAATGTCATCATTGTTGAGGTAAGCTGGCTTTTCCTTATCCATATTTGGAAGCTGAAAGAATCTAACGGTGAGTTTTAAAATACAGAACTGGTTATCAAATTGGGCAAGGACTTACTGAATTCCCACTGCGTGCACGACACTCCAGATTTATTGAATAGGCACCAACTAGAATCACTGGCTTCAAATAACACAGAATAAAGCACTGCAATAATAAACACGTGGTACTGTATTCTTTTTTGTACCCAATTCCACAAATGTCTAGATTGGTTTCTATATCTCTTTGTGAGTCAGATGTTTTAAAGGAGAGGAAACTAGCCCACAGAGCCATAACTTATCAAACAGTAAAATCAAAATGAGAACTGTTTACCCTTAATTCAGTGCTCCTGCTAATGACCACTAATGCCTTTGAGCAAGCCTACCTTCAGCATCAAAATAATAAATATAGTCAGTTAAAAACTGGCAACCCAAGGGAATGCTACGATTTCATTTAATTCGTTTTTCTGTTTAAAAATAAATAAGAAAGGAAAGAAAAGAGAAGGAGCGTGCCCTCTGGCAGCAGGGGACCGAGACGGCAAACGGCCAGGCTTCGTTCAGGAGCACGCCTGTCTTATCAGCTGGCAAAAATACAGGAGAGCTGTTTTCGGCCTTTGTTACACAATTGCCTGTGTGCGCTGTGTATAGCTGCAGCTCTTCTGGGTCAATGTGACCCACGAAGTTGACCCTCTAGCCATACGAATTGCCCAACCCTGGCTAAATTCAGACCTGTTGTTTGGATAAGCAACTCCCGACAGCAGATTTCTGTACCAAGGACAATAAATTTCGGCGGCCCATTCTGCTCTTTGTGCTGCAGCTCGTCAGCAGGGACAGGCCTGGGCTGGCTGCAGCCGTGCACCCTCAGAACCCACGTGCTGTCACCAGCTGCCGTCCAGACACATCTCACTTCCCAGCCGCAGACTCCCCCACTGAATGGGGAGGCCACAGGGGGAGGTGTTTATCCATTCAGTGCATTCAAATGTACAGCCTACGTCCATGAAAATTCATGCCTCTTGTATTGTGTTGCATAACCTTAGGGCCACATTTAGTCCTTGAGCGTGCAGGCACAAGTCAGAATGTAATCAAGGAAGAGCCCCACATGCTCTCCAAAAGCAGAATTTAGCCCTTCATTTAGCTGAAGGATTCAGGGAGGACATATCACCAATATATTCCCCTAAAACCCAGCTTCCAGAAAAAAACACCTGCCTCAAAAACTGTAAGAAATTCTGGCTCCTATGTTGGCTCCAATTTGATGACATTTCTAATTATGATGCATTATTAATAAGAAATGTAATCATGTCTCTCTGGATGAAAAATCCATTAATGCTGGCCAAATGTGCCTCATTATATTTGTCTGTATTCTATGCAAAGGATGTTGTTGAGACCGGGAAGACCATGAAAGCTTTGCTCGGCAGCATCGAGAAATACAAGCCCAACATGGTTAAGGTAGCCAGGTGAGTGGGACATTCCCATCATCATTATTTATGTTTTCAAAACAGCCCCAAGAGGACACCACAGAGGATGCTGTTTCCAAAGAGTATTATTGTTGTTAGCTGCTGTCAAGTCACCCCCTCCCCAAAGTCATGGGGACATCATGCACAACCGAATGAAATGCTGCCCGGTCCTGTGCCATCCCCATGATCACCATTGTGATCCATAGGGTTTTCGTTGGCTGGTTTTTCAGATTGCCAGGCTTTTCTTCCTAGCCCATCTGAGTCTAGAAGTTCTGCTGAAACCTGTTCAGCATCATAGCAACATGCAAGCCCCCACAGACAGATGGGTGGCGGCTGCACATGAGGTGCCCGGGCTGAAATTGAACCTGGGTCTCCCATATGGAAGGAGAGAATTATACCGCTGAACCACCACTGCCCTCCCAAAGAGCATACTTTATTCCAAACCAGTGACCTTTTGCCCAGGGATGTTAGATTTGACCACACTGAAGAAATAGTTAATTTAACTGCTAGTCTGGGAGAGAGGAAAGGGAAGAGGAAACACTTTTCTGTGTTGTGTGAGCTCCTCTTTACTCTGCTCCCATTAGCTATTTCCAGGAGCAGCTTGGTGAGCCCCAGTGCAAACACCTGCTTCCTCCCTTTCATTCACAATCGTTCTTATAGGGTCATAGTAGCACGAAGTAAATATGCTCCAAGGGGAAAATTCATATTTTAATGATGTTTAATTATACTTTCAATTCATAGAAATTTTATTTGGAGTACTAAAGCATATTATTTCTTCTTAATGGTAGTTTGTTGGTGAAAAGAAATTCTAGAAAGGATGGCTTTAAACCTGACTGTAAGTGTTTTTTGGCTTTTACTTTTTGGTGGTCTTATTTTGTTTTGTGTTTAAGAATCTTTGGTTTTCTTTTGGATGGCATTCTGTGTGAAGTGGAAGCTACAGAGGGTTGATAGTCCCATAAATGCCTCCTGGTATCCCCTGCCTGGCTAGGAAGGAGAGAACCCTTTAAAATAGGGGGTCTAGAATTTTCTAATTTACATCTTTCTCAGGAACTCTGTCCTGGGCATTGCATGTTTTTACTTTTAAGTTTCCCATAGCACCTTAACTCCAAAGAACTCAGCTAATAAGTCCCCACGGCGGTAGAGGAAGACTTGGCCCTGCCGGACTCATGCAGGCCAGGTGCCTGCTCTGCCGTCATTCTCACCAGTCAGACACAGAGAGGCGTGGAAAGGTTTGGAGGGGTTCTCATTCCATCCCCAGGAATTATTACCAGACAATGCACAATGGTGACCTTCAGCAAGCCTGAATGTTAGTACCCAGAAGGGGAAATCCCTGACACCTCCCCACCACCTCCCAACAAAAGTTCAATCACATCAAGAATTAAGCAGAGCAAATATCTCTTCACACTATCTTCATGCTTGATAACCTCACACTCGACTTTAGGCATGTGTTTTGGAGAACTTTCCTCATCTAGGGCTCTTTCCTACCTCCTCTCCATAACATGAATAGTTCTAAAGCCGGAAAAGATAAACAAGCAGCCTGGTTATTTATTATTCTAACACTAGAAGTGATTTTTTTTTCACTTGCTCAAGCCGACTTCAGCTTGATTTTTATAATTTACATTTGCTCTAAAGCTGCTGAGATAATTTGGCTACAATTCTCATCAGCAAGCTGAACAAACACTGGTGCAGGAGAAGCACGGTATGGATGGGTGATGTGCCAGTGGACATTTAGCCAGTGACTCTTGATTCTAAAAACAAGTTTCAGCCCTGTGCTGAATGTGCTAACTCTAGACAGTTCAGTTCTGGGCAGGCAGACCCAATAGCATGTTCCTGTTGGTTACTGGCCTGGGGAATATAATCTGGGTGTAATTAAGTTTGGACAAGATTATTTAACAGAAATCTTCTAAGGAAATAATGTAAGGTACTTGCTATATAGATAAGATTTTAACTGAAGCTGAAAAACATGCATTTCAAACATATCTGATTAATTACCAATGTCTTGGGTCACTTTTAATAACACCATTAATAAAATAATAGCAGCTAGTACTAGTAAAAAGCTATGATGTATCTGGTACTGTTCTAAGAGCTCAACAGATATTATTCTCTTTTAATCCTCACAAGAGCCATCTAAGGTAGAGGTAAAATGTTATACTCGTTTTACAGATGAAGAAACTGAACATGGCCAGGTTAAATTGCTTGCTTTAAGAATCACCTCTAGCATGTTCTAGGAGCAGGAACCAATTGGTTTCTCTGTGGGAAAGCATCTTTGGTTATAGGGATCAAAATGGTGGTGAGTGGTCACCATAGTGACAACTTTCTCCATGCTCTAAATCCACGGCCTATACCAAAGTACAGTTTCACAAAAGTAAGTCCATCCCTGGAATGAACAAACTTAAACGATTCCAAACAGCTGAAAAAGAGTTTGAAAAATCGTGGGACCATGGGCACATTTATTCTGTTTCAAGACCTCTAAAGGAGAGGTATTGTCTGTTCCCTAAGGATCCTTTCCAGTAAAAACCATCTTCCGTTTAATAAATTTCTCCTCTGCTTCACCTGCGTACCTTCCTCTCATCCTGCCCTCAGTAGAGAAAAAGTGCTAATTAATATCCTCTGCATTGTGGCCTCAAAGGCCTGCTTTAAAATAACCCTTAGCATTCTCTTCCTCAGGCCAGATTTACTTTAATCTTGCCTCCTAGGTTTCTCTTCCCAGCCCTTTAACCCAGCAGATGACACGGAGTACAGCGGTAAGATTGGTTCCTCATTGCTACCGCCTGTACCTTTCACGTATTACGCTATTGTAATGCCTTTTGTTTGAACTGCCCTTTATGCTTTTCAAAATGTTTCTTTTGGCTTTACATCATTATTGGATACTGCTTGCTTTGGAACAACAGAGCTACATGACTAACTCAGGCTTACTTCTGTTATCCACAGGGCTTCCCGACCCCTTTCTCAATTACTAGGGGTTCAGTGATTCATCATTGTATGTTTGCTTGTTTGCCTTGCCTCCTCCCCAAGTCGTTTTCTAGTCCAGGCCCCTGATGGGCTGGTCCAGTGCATTACCGATCACTTTCCTCACTTATTCAGCCTCAGTGAAAGATCCTCAGGGTTTGAGTGCTGTTCAACAATAGCGTATAGTGGCTTTGTATTTGTGTTATATAAATTCTGTTTTGTTCCTTTTTTCTCTCTCTCTCTCACTTTCTGTCTCTCTCTGCCAAGATGCTGGATTTGAGATTCCAAACTTATTTGTGGTGGGTTATGCCTTAGATTACAATGAACGCTTCAGAGATCTGAATGTAAGTCTTGCGTGCAAATCCTAGCTCCCTTTTCACGAGAGCTTAACAATGACTTTTCAGTTTAACAACTTTATACAGTAGTGATGCCTGCCATTTATTATCTTCTATGTGTCAGGAATATCCTGGGCACTTTTCATCCATAATCTCAAATAACTCACCACTGGCCTGCAACGCAGGTATTAGGATGTTAGAAGCAAGTTATGACCATGTCTATTTGGTGCTAAAGAAATAAGGAGGCTAAAAGCAGAAGTATGACATCATACTGACTTTTCTCCTTAGTCATTGACTATGCCCACCCTTCCATAATAATAGCCAGTGTTCTACCAAACTATTTTGTATCACTGCTTGAAGTCTAGTAGGCATCAATTACAGTGGCCTGCACCTCACAACAATTCCTTCTTTGGGGGAAATGGCTTCAACACATAGGCATGACCTTCAATGTCTGTGACCTGTCCACCACTGACTGATCTAGAGGTAGACACCTTACCCAAGGTGGGCCATTCGGTCTCTCTGTCCTGGGAATTAGAAACTAAAACCCAAAGTCACAGAGACCAAGGGTTGCTGGACTTCAGCCTCTGTAACAGAACTTCTCCAGAAAGATGGTCATCAGCCTTCATGGGTGAGGCCTCCGCAGCTGCCCTCATTCCTGCCTTCCAGTTGTTTCATTGCCAGCTCTTCTTTTGATTCTGTGAACTACCCCCAGTATTCTACCAGTAAATCCCCCTTTTTTGCTTATGGTAGCCGACTCGATTTCTGTTGCTTGCCACCGAAATATTCCTGACACATTTCTTGCTACCCAAAAAGGGTCAATGAAAGTTCGCGTTTACCACTGCTATTTCTCCACTCACCAGAGAGATTGTAACTTTACCAGTAGGAGACATTCTATCTCCGCCAGGGCTTAACATACTCTTCCCTCAGTATTTCTGGTTTTGAGGGATTTGGGGAGCCAAATTTGGAATACAACTCACAGCTAAAACAGCAAAGAATCTTTTGTCAGGTATTTGAATGGGTTTCTTTAGAATTTATACAAATATAAAATGCCTATATATGTATATATATAAAATATATATGTAAATTATATATGTGTATATAATTTGTATATATATGTATATGTATATATTTCAATGAACAATAACCAATTATGGGATAACATTCTGTTATTACTGCATCACATTTTCTGTGCCTCATATTTTGTTAAAATATTGATGCCTTTAAAAAAAAAAAAAATCCTGTATCATTTCAGCATATATGCGTGATCAATGAACAATGTAAAGAAAAATATCAAGTCTAAAGAATTAAATTCCCACCATCGAATTTCCAGATAACATCATACTTAGGATTGCGCTCGGGAAGCCAGCTTGTAAAATTTATCCCCCGAGGCGTCTTCCCTCTACAGGATATTAAAAAAAAAAAAAAAAAGAAGTTTTAATGAGAGAGCTTTCTTTTCTGAGATTATCACAGGAGTAGCAACAGTTCTTAAGGAAAAGAAAGCGAGGCTTTTGTTTGATTTGTTTGAAATCACACACTCTACCTTGTGACTCATGAGTTCTGTCTACCTTCGTGCTCCTAAGCTATGCCTCCTTTTGTTTTGATACAGTCATTATGCTTTGTTACTATTCCCAGGAATACCCCCACCTAGTAACCTAAATATTTTCCACTTAACCTTTTTTTTTTTTAAACTCTATTTTGGTATTATTTTATAATCTTAACAACCTAGAAATCTCTAAGTCCTGCGCCCATATACTGAGAATGCAAGTAGATTCCCATAATAAAATGGGGAGAAAGGACAATTTGATATAAATTTCTGTTTGTACATTTCTGACAGGCCATTATGATCTGCTTTTGACAAAACCTTTGTGAAACGTAGTGTACGATGAATCCTAATGATGTTATCAAGTGAGTCTGTGTTCAGTGCTCGTGATTTGCGCTTCCGGTCTGTGATGACAGTATGTCATGTGTGCATGGATGTACTCAACTGTGTTTAATACTCTGAATTTTAATTAGAAAAATACAATGGCAGCAAGGCCCTGCTTTCTAAGCCGCGTCCTTTTATTCATGAGGGACATGAGCAAATGGCAGAATTTAAAAAGTATTTTTTTAATGGCAGAGAAAAAAAAGTATTTTCAATGCTCAAAACTAAGCAAGTATCCATTTTCCTCTTGTTTGCAGCAAAGGACCAGACACTGTTATTATGGCTTGTCCTGAACAGGAACACAGAGGTTGGATTATTTTTTTTTAATGTCCCTTTAAGACATTCACACAACCCAAGGCACCAGAGAAAACGATCATGCTTTAGAAAGCTTGTTCTGAATAACATTTTTTTCCTTTTCCATTTCCTTTGCTTTCTCAGATGATTTCTAATATATGGGGATTTTCAACTGAAAATAAACTTTAGAGTGCCAACAGAGCTGTTTCTCCTCACTTCCTAAATGAAGCGGATGCAAAATAAGTAACTAAACAGCCTTTGTTTGGTTCTGAATCATATTATTATTAGGCTTCAGCTTTTTTTAAACTAATAAAGAATGAGAAAAATTGTTGTTTCATAACTGCTTACTGTTTTTTCTTCCATCTTCGTATTTTTTATATACTTTCAGCTGTAAAAAATGTGTGAGTCAGTAGCTTAAATATACTGCTGCGTATACTTACCCTGTGGCTTTATTTTTGTTAACCTGGATAAAATCCAATATAGGCACTAGCGTAAGGAGATTAAAAGCCAGACATAGCAGCTGCTTCTTTTTTTTTTTCTCTCTCCTTAAACTTGTTTATAAGAACAAGAAATTTTAGCTGTAAAAGAAGATTTTTCTGCATATCTTTGTTTCAGTCAGAGAAGAAAACAAACCACACCCAGATATCCCAGAGGGGAAATCAACAAAGGGAATTCCTTCTAGTATTGTTGTATAGAAAAGTCTGTATCCAAGTTATCGATTTATAACGCTATATAATTGACCAATGTCTGGAAACATCAAAGTTAATCTTCTCAATATAACTTTCCATTATGCCGTCTTCATTTCAGAGAACCTAGAAAAACCTAGACACATATTTGATTTTAATATAAGTTTATGTATTAAATATAAAGCCAAACCAACCCAGTGCCGTCGAGTCGATTCCGACTCATAGCGACCCCTTAGGACAGAATAGAACTGCCCCATAGAGTTTCCAAGGAGCGCCTGGCAGATTTGAACTGCTGACCCTTTGGTTAGCAGCTGTAGCACTTAACCACTATGCCACCAAGGTTTCAAATATACATTATTATAAATGTATTTCTTAAAACTGTGGAATTTTAGTAAACATCTATCATTTTGAAGATTGGATGTTTATTCAAACTAAAAAGGAAATTGATCTGCTTTACAAGATTTTGAGAAGATTTATAGTAGTTACTGCTGAAAAAGAAAAATGCATTAAATACACAAGAAGTTTAATCATTCCTGTTATTTTTTCTTATCAGATGATATTTTGAGAGAGATATCCAAGAATCTCATCTTGGGAAAAATTGTATTTTCTTTTCTCTTGCAAAACTGTAGTCTATGTAATACCACTAAGTTTGTTCACCCTAAAACAAAACATGAAGCCTTAGTTCTTGATCAGCAACCAAAAGCATTTATTAATTTAGTGTTCCAAATCTGATTACTAACAAACAAAATGTATGTATATTTTATTGGGAAAATTTGGATTCAGTAATAACCCACACAATTAGTGATACTTCGGGATTTTCCAAACGAATTAGAACCCCAGGTTATACACTGGCCTTTTTTTACATGGACTGGAATATACTACATGTTGAACCCTACCCCGGAGTGAACTACAAATAGTTAAATCCTGATAAGCATTGTTTAATTTTTGGCTATAACATGGTTGGCCATGTTTTGGGTCTTTTAGGGCAAAATCAGGCATTTACTCAGTCTCCTTTCAGATATACTTGTGTTTTCCCAATGGAGAGAGAGGTAACTTATCTCACTTCAGAGACCTGGTATCAAAAAAATTCCAATCCAAATTCCAACAGCATTTTTTAACAAGATGGAGAAACAGATCACCAACTGCACACGGAAAAGGAAGAGGCCTCAGATAAGTAAAGCATTACTAAAGAAGAAGAACAAAGTGGGAGGCCTCACACTACCTGATTTTAGAACCTATTATATAGCCACAGTAGTCAAAACAGCCTGGTGCTGGTACAACAGACACATTGACCCATGGAACAGAATTGAGAACCCAGATATTTGACAGCTGATATTTGACAAAGGCTCAAAATCTGTTAAATGGGAAAAAGACAGTCTCTTTAAAAAATAGTGAGGGCATAACTGGATATCCATCTATAAAAAAATGAAACAGGACCTATACCTCACACCATACCCAAAAACTAACTCGAAATGGGCCAAAGACCTAAATACAAAATCTAAAATGATAAAGATCATGGAAGAGAAACTGGGACAATGCTAGGGGCCCTAATGCATGGCATAAATAGTATACAAACCATAACTAACAATGCACAAACACTAGAAGAGAAACTAGATAACTGGGAGTTCCTAAAAATCAAACACTTAATGCTCATCAAAAGACTTCACTGAAAGAGTTAAAAGAGAATTTACAGACTAGGGAAAAAATTTTGGCTATGACTTATCTGATAAGCATCTAATCTCTAAAATCTATGAGATACTGCAATACCTCAACAACAAAAAGACAAATAATCCAGTTAAAAAATGGGCAAAGAATATGAACAGACACTTCACCAAAGAAGTCATTCAGGCAGCTAACAGACACATGAGGAAATGCACACGATCATTAGCCATTAGAGAAATGCAAATCAAAACTACATTGAGATACTGTCTCATCCTGACAATACTGGAACTAATCCTAAAAACACAAAATAACAAATGTTGGAGAAGTTGAGGGGAGCCTGGAATTCTTATGCACTGCTGGTGGGAATGTAAAATGGTACGACCATTTTGGAAAACGATATGGTGCTTCCTTAAAAGACTAGAAATAGAAATATCATATGATCCACTAATCCCACTCCAGAATATATCCAAACATGTATATATCCAGAATACACACGAGAGAAATAAGGGCCATCACACAAATAGACATGTGCACACCCACATTCATTGCAGCACTATTCACAATAACAAAAAGATGGAAGCAACCTAAATGCCCATCGACAGATGAATGGATAAAGTATGGTATATACACAGAATGTAATACTACGCAACAATAAAGAACAATGTTGAATCTGTGAAACATCTCACAACATGGATGAACTTGAAGGGCATTATGCTGAATGAATGTCACAAAATGACAAATATTATATGAGACCACTATTATAAGAACTCAAGAAAAGGTTTACACACAGAAAAAAGCATTCTTTGATGGTTACAAGGGTAGGGAAGGAGGTGGAGGGGAAATCACTAACAAAATAGTAACTAAATAGTAGACAAGTGTCAATTTTGGTGAAGGGAAGGACAACAATATAGGGGAAGTCAGCACAAATGACCAAAGCAAAAGTGTAGACGTTTCCTAGACACATACAAACACTTTGAGTGGCCGAGTAGCTGGGGCTGGGGCTTAGGGACCGTGGTTGCAGGGAACATTTAGGTTAATTGGTATAACATAGTTTATAAAGAAAATGTTCTACATCTCACTTTGGTGAGTGGCATCTAGGGTCTTAAAAGCCTCCAAGTGGCCGGTTAAGATATGTCTATTGGCCCCACCCCACCTGGGGCAAAGGAGAATGAAGAAAACCAAAGACACAAGGAAAATATTAGACCAAAGGACTAAAGGACTACATGAACCAGGGACTCCAGCAGCCTGAGACCAGAAGAACTAGATGGTGCCTGGCTACCACCAACAACTGCCCTGACAGGGATCATGACAGAGAATCCTGGACAGAGCGGAAGAAAAATATAGAAAGAATTCAAATTCACATAAAAAGCCAAGACTTATTAGTCTGACAGAGACAAGAGGAGCCCCCGAAATTATGGCCCCTGGACGCTCTGCTAACCCAGAACAGAAACCATTTCCGAAGCCCACTTTTCAGACAAAGATTAGACAGGCCTATAAAACAAGCAATAACACACAGTAGGAATGTACTTCTTAGTTCTATCAAGTATGTGAGACCAAATGGGCAGCTCCCGCCCAAAAACAGGGTGAGAAGGCAGGAAGGGACAGGAACTGGCCAAATGGACACAGGGAACCCGGGGTAGAAGTGAAGCATGCTATCACATTGTGGGGATTGCAACCAATCTCATAAAACAATATATAAATTTTTGAATGGGAAATTAACTTAAGCAGTAAAATTTCACATGAAGCACAATAAAAAACAAAAGAAGAAGTTAAAAAAAAAAATTTCTTCACTTTTGTAATAGAGGTAGTCCGTTCTGGGAAATTGAAACCCTCAATGAAATTCCTCTTACCCAGTGGCCTAGCTAATTTGGGCAAAAGTAGCATTTGGGAGTTTTAATTCCTTTCCTACCATGAAGTACCTTTAGATTCCAAGAGGACATATGAGGACTGGCGGACACACTAGTTATACGAAGGGAGAAATGGGTTGTGGGAGAGATTTGCACCTGGGTTCTGGGAGATGTGTGCAGAGATAAGAAATTGTGTACAAGGGGAGGGGTACATTGTTACTTGGCCCTGGTCATACCGCATGATGGGTTCTGAGCCCTGTGGAGAGAAGACAAAGATAACAGCGAAAAAAAGCTGTTTTCATGATAACCTTTGTGCTGCAGAGTGTGGTAAACAGAGCATTCTCCACTTTTCATTGAGGAACACCACAGAGCTTTGGCATAGGGAGGAGTAGGAAGGCTGTTTTAGGGCCCCGTTATGGATTGAATCGTATCTCAAAAAAAAATGTGTTGTAAGTTCTGACCCCTATGCCTGTGGTTGTAATCCCATTTGGGAATGGGTAGTCTTTGTTATGTTAATGAGATAGGATTAGTGTAGGGTATGCCTTAAATCAATCTCTTTTGGGATATAAAAGAAATTAAACAAGCAAGTGAAAGAGCAAAGGTGGGGTAAGATAGATGCCAAGGCACATGGAGATCTCCAAGGAACCAGGAAGCAGAAGAGACAAGGACCTTTCTCCACAGCTGACAGAAAGCTTTCCCCTAGAGCCGGCACCCTGAATTTGGACTTCCAGCCTCCTAAACTGTGAGAAAATAAATTTTTGTTTATTAAAGCCACTCACTTGTGGTATTTCTGTTATAGCAGCACTAGCTAACTTAAGACAGGCCCCAAGGATTTTACCGCTCTGAGGGTACTCTGGGCTGGAAAGAGTGTCCATACCCAAGGCACTTCATGGGATACCACCCTCCAGAGGATTTATGGGCCACAGATACACACTAGAAGACCAGACAAAACCTGAAGAGATTGTTGATGGGCACATGTGAGGAAACTCTGAGGATCCTAGAAACACAGCTACTATATAGGGTTATAACTGATTATGTTGTCGTACCTGAGAAAGGACACCTGGCCAAGACAGAGTAAGTAAGAGCTGAAACCCAGCCCATATTCTCCTTGCCATGCCAGCCACTCTTGCAAAGGACTGCATCAGCCCTCAGCAAAAGGGGCCTTTTTCTAATTATTCCACCCAGAAAGGGTGTTGTGTTGTTGGGTTTTGTTTTGTTGGCAATTTATCAGCCAGGTTGGGCTGCCTTTTTCTGTCAGGGCTAACTCTGCTCATAAATAAGTAGGGGAGAATATGAAAACAGGGTGGGATGCTGAAGTCTTACATTGTCCAAGTGGGAGAAATAAGCCTGAGATATGTTACTGTGACCTCATTTGTATCCAGAGCCAAGTGGGTGTTGACTAGTGAATATGGCATTAGTGAGGACAGTGAGTATAGACCAACTCATTCAAGAAACTTAGCTGTAAAGAGAAGCACCATAAAGCTAGAGGAGTTTTGAAAAATGAGAGAGGCTTGTACTCATGCTGTAAAGAAAAAAAATAGGAAGAGTGTATTATGATTGCTGTTTAGCAAATCACCCCCAAACTTAGTAGCATAAGTCAACAATAATCACTTATTATCTCACAGTTTACAAGAGTTAGGAATTCAGAGAAGGCACAGTGCGCATGGATTTTTATGCTCCATGATGTCTGGTGCCTCAGCTAGAAGACTCAAAGGCTGAGAGTTGCAATGATCCAAAGTTAAACTGTCCATTGTTACAATCACTAGTCACATGTGGTTATTTAAATTTAAATTAACTAAACTTAAGTAAAATTTAAAATTCAGTTCCTTATTCATACTAAGCTACATTAAGATTGCTCAGTTGCTTCATATGCTTAGTGGCTACTGTACTGAGCAGCACAGATATAGGTATTTCCATTGTTACAAAATAGTCTATGGATAGCTCTGATCTGAGGGTTCATTTATACCCATATCTAGTGGTTTATATTGGCTGTCAGCTGAAACCTTAGCTGAAGCTGTCAGTTGAAACTCTTGTCTGTGGCCTTTTCATGTGACCTGGGCTTCCCCACAACGTGGTGGCTGGGTTCCAAAGGCAAGCATTGAAAAAGGGAGAAAGAGAAACACATACACGGAACAGGGGGTGTGAAGATAGAGAGAGCCAGGTAGAAGCCATATTGCCTTTTATATGGCAGGGTCATATCCATCACATTCTATCAGACAAGGCAGTTATAAAGATTTGTAATTGGGTCCAAGGCTGACAAGTCCCAAATCTGTGGTCAGACATCAGGTTGGAGTCTTCTGACTCATGAGGTTGTGGGGTCTGACGAACCCAAAATTGGCAGGTCAAATGGCATAGCAAAGACCCCCACCTCTCCATAGAAGAATTGCAACATCATATTGTAAGAAGATCATGTGGGATGGGATATATATTGCTATAACCATCTTCAGAAAAGACAATCTGCCACAGAGAGGCTATGTGCTCTGCTCATTTCCTGTTAATAAGATTAGTGATGGAGTTGATTGTTCACTGGTCATAATGCATAATTGGAAACATGTCTGCTTGCATAGATTTTTCAGAGTTACAGAATATTACCTAGCCACATGGGAAAATATGACATTATAAAAGAAGAACATCAAACAGTATGCACACCTTGTTTATAACGATAGAAATACATGTTTGTCCTCTGATAGCGTTTGGAATAGTTTATGAAGACTTTGAAAGAGCAGCATTTTATTTCCATCAAGTTGTTTAAGTTTGACATATAAAGACAGGAAGGGACAGGGACACAGGAAACCCAGGGGGGAAAGGGGGAGTGTGTGGTCGGTCACATTATAGGAATTGCAGCTAGTGTCACATAGCAATATGTGTATAAATTTTTGTATGAGAAATTAACTTGAGCTGTAAACCTTCACCTAAAGCACAATATGAAAAAAAAATACAGTGAAATAGTTTTTGCTTGTGAAGCATTCTAGAAATATGAATTCATACCGAAATTTTAGAAGTAGTTCCATTTCTATATGAAGAAATTGCGTAATAATTTGGTCAAGAAACTGATCCAAGGTTGGACTCCTTAAAACAAAATAAATGTAACCAGGTGAACTGAACCATATAATAATAAATTGAAAATATATATACAAATATTATACCTGAAAGCAGTAATCACCAAATCAATTAATAAACATTTTTTAAGAGAACAGATTACCAAGTACTAACCAACCAGGCTTTACAATGAAAAGAGCTTTATCTGATTTTTCTAATTTCCTAATATTAAGTGACAGAGTTGGCTGATTAAAAAAAAAGAACTAGATATAATTTGTCTTGCTTTTATTTTAAGAAGATGCTTGGTTTTACCATGGAAAGAATATTCATCAATAGCCTGAGAAAATTACTTATACATACATACTATTCCTTGTAGACACATTCAAAAGGGATCTATCATGAGCATAGCAAAGCATACTGTGAAAGATTTCAGACCCAGGCCCTAGAGTTTGCTGACATTTTATGAACAGTTTGGCTGCAAATATTGTGTATCATTCACTGAACAAAAACTTAATAATAACTCTCTAATAATTAGCACAAAACTTTGAGGTAGGAATTATTACCCCCATTTTAGAGATAATGAAATGAGTATAACAGAGATTGAATCACTTACCCAGCGTCATGAACTGGGTTCAGTTTCAGAAATTAAACCAATGCTATTGATCTCCTGAGTCAGTACTCACTTCAGTAACTGGAGAAAGTTCCATGTTCTGTAGGGAGGCGTATCTACAGACTTATAGGTGACAATCAGATGGGGATAAAAACGAATGTATTGCACTTAGAACATAATTCTCAAACTTTTTCATCTGTCACTTGGGAGACATATAAATACAAGTTACTTGGACCTGCCCCTAGAGGTACTGATTCAGTACATCCAGGATGAGAACCTACTTTTTTTTAAAAAAAAGCCGCCACCCTCACCTCCAGATGATCCTGACATAGGCGATCCTCCAGCCCTTCAGCAATCAAAGGGAGCAGGGTCAGAATTCTAAGTGACTTTTAGAAAGTGTAGGATCTGGAAGACAAAAGGGAATGAAATTGATTAGGGTCAAATGCAGGATCAGATCCTAGTGAAAGAACAATAGGACAAAGAAAAGATGGGTGCTGCATAAATGTGGAAGAAAAATAGAAGAAGGATATAATTAATAAATTTTTTGAATCAGACAAAATGGCAAACCCAATCATCTTGGGTTGGGTTCTCTAGAGGACAAAAGCAGTGACATGTATAGTGAGAGAAAGAGAGAGATTTATTTCAAGGAAATGGCTCACACAGTTGTGGAGGCTGGTAAGTCCCAAATCCATGGGTCAGACATCAGGTTGGAGTCTTCTGACTCACGATGTTGTAGGATCTGACAAACCAAAAATCAGCAGGTCAGACGGCAGCTGCTGGATCATGGGGCTGCGGGAGCTGGTGAATCCCCAAATCCTCAGGTCAGGCTGCTGGCTCACATCCCAAGAACCAGAGGTCAGAAGATGACAAGTTGGATACAGGATCCAGAGAGGGCAAGTTTTGCCAGAACATCTATGTATGTTGGATGCAGGCCACACCCCCAAGGAAACTCCCCTTGCAAATGATTGGCTGCTCGCATCAGATCACATGATGGAGGATGATTACATAATATCTGCCAAGCCTCTGAGAATCATGGCCCAGTCAAGTTGACACATAACCTTAACCATCACAGTCCACCACTTGTCAGATTGGCACCTGTACACATCTCCTTAAATCAAACCAAAAAAAAAAAAGCCCATTGCTTTCCAGTCAATTCTGACTCATAGCATCCCTATAGCACAGAGTAGAACTGCCCCACAGGGTTTCCAAGGAGCACCTGTTGGATTCGAACTGCCAACTTTCGGTTAGCAGCTATAGCTCTTAAACACTACGCCACCAGGGTTTCCTTAAACCGTACATAATCTCTAAATAAAGACAATTATAAAGTAATGTTGTGGTTGCTGTTAGGCGCTGTCAACAAATCAATTCCAACTCTTAGGAACCCTATGTACAACAGAATGAAACACTGCCCAGTCCTGTGCCATCCTCACAATTGTTGTTATGTTTGAGCCCATTGTTGCAGCCACTGTGCCAATCTGTCATTGAGGGTCTTCCTCTTTTGCACCGACCCTCTACTTTACCAAGCATGATGACCTTATCCAGGGACTGGTCCTTCCTAATAACATGTACAAAGTATGTGGGACTAAGTCTTGCCATCCTTGGTTCTTATGAGCATCCTGGCTGTATTTCTTCCAAGGCTGATTTGTTTGTTCTTCTGGCAGCCCATGGTATATTCAATATTCTTTGCCAACGCCATAATTCAAAGTTCATGTGTACAACCGAAAATGCACTAGCTCTGTTTACATCTTACATTTTATAATAAGGGAAGGAAGAAAACAAAGATACATATGTATATTCACTCACACACATATAATAAAACAAGAAAGAAATACTAAAAACAATTACAGTCCTCATTTCTACAACTGGCCACGTGGTCTTATACCACCCATTCCCCTTGCACTCAGCAAGCACCTCAGCTGGTTGTGATTCTTTGGCTGGTGGGGTGACCAACCTTCATTCCTGAAGGGTCTTTGCCATTAGTAGTCATGTCAGAATTGGGTTTCTGTAGTTTTCCACTGACTTTAATCACAGAGCATGGTAGTACTAAGAGACGTCCTAAGGGATCTCCTGTGTTCCAGACATACTCTTTTTAACCTCCATTACATAATGTCAATCCAATTTCCCCTTGGTAATCAGGATCAATCACACCAGCCAATATTGTAACTCCCTTCTTTGCCTGTTGATCCAAAGGCATAAGGAGCCCAAAGTGGCTGGGTGGCATTCTTAGCTTCTGGTTCAATGGAATCAGTGTTATGTCTCCTGATGGGAGCATTCTTCCCTGTGGAACTAAGACCTCTAGACCCATAGAGCATAGGGTCTCAAGGACAGGGAGCAAATATTTTGCAAATGGGTGACTAGGGGTAATAGTGAGTGGTGCCACTCCCATTTCTACCCCTTGATTCCTGGACCCATTTATACTTCTTCCTTACTAGGTCCAATCATCATAATGTCATCAATGTAGTGGACCAGTGTGACGTCTTGTGGAAGGGAAAAGCAATCAAGATCCCTGAGGACTAAATTATGACAGAGGGCTGGACAGTTGATGTACCCCTGAGGTAGGTCAGTGAAGGGTTATCGCCGGCCTTGCCAGCTGAAGACAAACTGCTTCTGGTGTTCCTTCGAAACTGGAATCAAGAAAAAGGCATTGGCCAGATCAACAGCTGCACACCAGGTACCAAAAAAAAATTGCCCGAGCCATGAAACCACATCTGGAATAACAGCTGCAATTGGAGTCACCACCTGGTTAAGTTTTCAATAATCTAATGTGATTCTCCAAGATCCATCTGTTTTTTGCACAGGCCAAATAGGCGAGTTGAATGGGGATATGGTGGGAATCACCACCCCTGCATCCTCAAGTCCTTGATGGTGGCAGCAATCTCTACAATCTGTCCAGGAATGCAGTATCGCTTTTGGTTTACTATTTTCCTAGACAGGGGCAGTTCTAATATAGGCTTTTGATATACAACTTTTACCAGTTAAGGAGATTCCTATATATTTCTAGTTTGTTGATAACTGTTTAAATTACAAATAGGTGTGGAATTTAAATGCTTTTTCTACATCAAGATTTTTTTTTCCTTTATATACTGTCACATAGATTCCCTATGAGTAGGATTCAACTTGATGGCACCTAACAACAAAAACAGGACCCCTGTGGGGTAGCGGTTAAGTGTTGAGCTGCTAACCGAAAGGTCAATGATTTGAACTCACCAGCTGTTCCATGGGAGAAAGATGTGGCAATCTGCTCCTGTAAAGATTACAGCCTTGGAAACCCTATGTAGCAGTTCTACTCTGTCCTACAGTGTCCCCGTTAGTGGGAATTGCCTCAATGGCAGTGGGTTTGTTTGTTTTCGTATAACAACAATATATTCAAGAAAGAAATGTTTCAACATATTTTTTGATATTGAGTCATCCTTATATTCCTGAGATCAACCCCACCTGATAATGTATTTTTCAATTGTACAATTTTATTTTATTAGCTACTATTTTTATTTAGATTTTACCTATCTACATTCAAATACGAAATAGTCTTATAATTTTTTTTTCTTCTATTAGCCTTTTTTGCTCTTGGAATCAGGATTGTTCCAGCTTCAAAAAGTGACATTAGCTTTTTTTCTTTTTTCTAGAACAACTCGGCTGATAGCTGAAAGTTTGGTAGGCCGAACCCACCAGCTGCTTCATGGGAGAAAGTCAGCAAAGTACAACCGCCAGTCCACATCCAGCCTGTAGCCTGTTTTTGTATTGCCTGTGAGCTAAGAATATTTTTATTTACATTTTTACAGGGTTAAGGAAACCCTGGTGGTATAGTAGTTAAGCGCTACAGCTGCTAACCAAGAGGTTGGCAGTTCGAATCTGCCAGGCACTTCTTGGAAACTCTATGGGGCAGTTCTGCTCTGTTCTACAGGGTCACTATGAGTTGGAATTGACTTTACAGCCGTGGATTAATAAGAAAAAATATATATAGAAGATTATGCAACAGACAATATACACAGCCTGCAAAACCAAAAATATTTACTGTCTGGCCTGTTATAGAAAAAATTTGCTGACTCCTGTTCCAGATAATCTGACTTAAAATACTTCTCTAATCTTTTACGCTGTACTTCATTAATTTCTCCTATTATATTGTTCTATTGCTCTAAAAAAGAATGACTTGAGTTGAACTATTAGCTTTTTCATCTTCAATCTTTTCATTTCCTGATAAATGTCTTTAAAGATACAGATTTTATGCTGGGTACATTTATTGTAAATATTCTTATAAAAAAAATTTTTTTATTAGGACTTAATTTCTGCCATTTTATGTCATATTTTGAATTTACAGAACTTTTGTTTCTTTTTTCTCTTTTACTTGATTTTTCCTTGGGTAGATTTATTTTTTATGCTTATTTTAAAGTTATAAAACCCAGAAAAAAAGTATCTTCTTTTTTTGTTGTGGTAGTTGCCTTGAACCTAAGGCCCATGTGCATGTTCATGATTTTTTTAATCTTATTAATATTAATTTTCCCCCTAATAAGATAAGCACTATAGGATATTTCTTATTGTTCAGTTTTAGTTCTAGGTTACTATGCATATCCTTTATTTTCCCCCTTTTTAGTTCTAGCTTTTTTTTTTTTTTTTAAGGAAACCTAAATTTTATCAAGAAATGTGATCGTCTTTGGTACTCTTATTTTCCATGCATTTCCTAGATTTGTTTCTGTTCTAACTTAAATACTTCTTTTAAGCATGTTTTTAATGTGGACCTTTGTATGATTAACCTTCTAAGTTCTTGTAGGGCTGAGAATAGATTTTATTGTGTTCTCACATTTGAATGAAAATTTGCCCAGATATGAAATTCTAGGTTCAAAGTTCTTTCCCTTGTATGTGCTAAAATTTGTTATATGGTAGTCTTCTTGCATCCAGTATTGCCATTGGGAAGTTAGATGTCATTCTGATCATCTTTTCTTTCAAGGGATCTCCTTTTGCTCTCAAAAAGCTTTATGAATTTTCTAGCCTTTTCACTCTTGTTTGGCAGTCTTGAACACTTTACTCTGAGGATTTCAGCTCTTGTTTTAATTCTGAGGAATTCATTTTCATTATTTCTTCAAATATTTCCTCCATTTCTTTTGGAAATTCTTCTATCCAGATTTAAGCACCTCTATTTCAATCCTAGCCATCTATTCACTTTTTCTTTTATATTTTTAACTCTTTCTCTTCTCCTGCTACATTCTGGGAGATCTCAATAGAAGCTTGCAACTCACAAATTCATTCTTCAGCCATATCCATCTGGCTATCTTTCCCGTTTATTGTCTTCTTTATTATAACTACTATATTTTTTCATACCTAATATTTCCACTTGGTTTTTTACTGATGATTTCATGTTACTGATTCATGTCACCCATGATCTTCGCTCATCTCCTAAAGTAAATTTATCGTGCTTATTTCAGACTTCAAGTCTGTGTGGCCAAATAATTCTCCTTCAGATGGTAAATGTTATTCTACATGTGGTTTTTCTTTTATAAAAACTATATTCTTTGGGGAGCCAAAATGGCGGACTAGGCAGACGCTACCTCGGATCCCTCTTACAACAAAGACACGGAAAAACAAGTGAATCGATCACATACACAACAATCTACGAACCCTGAACAACAAACACAGACTTAGAGACGGAGAACGAACTAATACGGGGAAGCAGCGATTGTTTCCAGAGCCTGGAGCCAGCGTACCAGTCAGGTACGGCACAAGCACAGAGAGCTGCTCCACCCCCCTGAACTAACCCCGGGAGGGGGACCAGCCGGTTCCACGGGCGGTGTGGGACGCAGCCGGTAGGAGAAGTCCCCAGGAGGCAGTGACTGGTCTTGGAGCAGAAAGAGCAGCGTCCGAGCTGGGGAACCGTCCTGCAGGGATTTGGACTGGACGCAGGTACGGCATAAACACGGAGAGTTGCTCCACCCCCCTGAACTAACCCCGGGAAGGGGCCCAGCCGGGTCGCGCGGGTGGCGTGGGACGCAGCCGGGACACTCGGTCACGGCACAAGCACAGGGAGCTGCTCCACCCATCTGAACTAACCCCGGGAGGAGGCCCAACTGATTCTCGGCGGCAGCACGGCCACGTGGCTGGAGGGACGAGAAATCCCCGGGAGGCAGCGACTGATTTTGGAGTCGAGAGTGCACCGTCCCAGTAGGGGAGCCTTGACGCTGGGCGTGGGGCTGGAAGCGGAGGATCTGACCATGACTCCAGCGGGCCAGACCCCCTGGGGGCAATCTCCACACAGCCAGCACACATAGGCGACGAGCCCGCGGGAATCTCAGATATAATAGTCATTACAAGCAAGACAAGGAACTCTGGCTACATTCTGAGGTGCTACTCTCCTATCTCTCTGTTCCCTCCCCCACCCTCCCCAGGCGGCTTCATTAACATCTGAATAGCCTGAGCCAGAGGGAGAACTCTGATAAGGATCTGACAGCATTTTTTTTTTTAGCGGATTTTCTGGAAAAACTAGTTTCCCAGTGATGGCTCGGAGACGGCAATCCATATCAAACCACTTAAAGAAGCAGACCATGACAGCTTCTCCAACCCCCCAAACAAAAGAATCAAAATCTTTCCCAAATGAAGATACAATCTTGGAATTATCAGATACAGAATATAAAAAACTAATTTACAGAATGCTTAATGATATCACAAATGAAATTAGGATAACTGCAGAAAAAGCCAAGGAATACACTGATAAAACTGTTGAAGAACTCAAAAAGATTATTCAAGAACATAGTGGAAAAATTAATAAGTTGCAAGAATCCATAGAGAGACAACATGTAGAAATCCAAAAGATTAACAATAAAATAACAGAATTAGACAACGCACTAGGAAGTCAGAGGAGCAGACTCGAGCAATTAGAATGCAGACTGGGACATCTGGAGGACCAGGGAATCAACACCAACATAGCTGAAAAAAAATCAGATAAAAGAATTAAAAAAAATGAAGAAACCCTAAGAATCATGTGGGACTCTATCAAGAAGGATAACCTGCGGGTGATTGGAGTCCCAGAACAGGGAGGGGAGACAGAAAACACAGAGAAAATAGTTGAAGAACTCCTGACAGAAAACTTCCCTGACATCATGAAAGACGAAAGGATATCTATCCAAGATGCTCATCGAACCCCATTTAAGATTGATCCAAAAAGAAAAACACCAAGACATATTATCATCAAACTCACCAAAACCAAAGATAAACAGAAAATTTTAAAAGCAGCCAGGGAGAAAAGAAAGGTTTCCTTCAAGGGAGAATCAATAAGAATATGTTCTGACTACTCAGCAGAAACCATGCAGGCAAGAAGGGAATGGGACGACATATACAGAACACTGAAGGAGAAAAACTGCCAGCCAAGGATCATATATCCAGCAAAACTCTGTCTGAAATATGAAGGCGAAATTAAGATATTTACAGACAAAACAAGTTTAGAGAATTTGCAAAAACCAAACCAAAGCTACAAGAAATACTAAAGGATATTGTTTGGTCAGAGAACCAATAATATCAGATGTCAGCACAACACAAGGTCACAAAACAGAACATCCTGATATCAACTCAAATAGGGAAATCACAAAAACAAACAAATTAAGATTAATTAAAAAATAAATAAATACACATAACAGGGAATCATGGAAGTCAATAGGTAAAAGATCACAATAATCAAAAAGAGGGACTAAATACAGGAGGCAGTGAACTGCCGTATGGAGAGTGATACAAGGCGATATAGAACAATACAAGTTAGGTTTTTACTTAGAAAAATAGGGGTAAATAATAAGGTAACCACAAAAAGGTATAACAACTCTATAACTCAAGATAAAAACCAAGAAAAACGTAACGACTCAACTAACATAAAGTCTAGCACTATGAAAATGAGGATCTCACAATTTACTAAGAAAAACGCCTCAGCACAAAAAAGTATGTGGAAAAATGAAATTGTCAACAACACACATAAAAAGGCATCAAAATGACAGCACTAAAAACTTATTTATCTATAATTACCCTGAATGTAAATGGACTAAAGGCACCAATAAAGAGACAGAGAGTCACAGACTGGATAAAGAAACACGATCCGTCTATATGCTGCCTAAAAGAGACACACCTTAGACTTAGAGACACAAACAAACTAAAACTCAAAGGATGGAAAAAAGTATATCAAGCAAACAATAAGCAAAAAAGAAGAGGAGTAGCAATATTAATTTCGGACAAAATAGACTTTAGACTTAAATCCACCACAAAGGATAAAGAAGGACACTATATAATGATAAAAGGGACAATCGATCAGGAAGACATAACCATATTAAATATTTCTGCACCCAATGACAGGGCTGCAAGATACATAAATCAAATTTTAACAGAACTGAAAAGCGAGATAGATACCTCCACAATTATAGTAGGAGACTTCAACACACCACTTTTGGAGAAGGACAGGACATCCAGTAAGAAGCTCAACAGAGACACGGAAGATCTAATTACAACAATCAACCAACTTGACCTCATTGACTTATACAGAACTCTCCACCCAACTGCTGCAAAATATACTTTTTTTTCTAGCGCACATGGAACATTCTCTAGAATAGACCACATATTAGGTCATAAAACAAACCTTTGCAGAGTCCAAAACATCGAAATATTACAAAGCATCTTCTCAGACCACAAGGCAATAAAACTAGAGATCAATAACAGAAAAACTAGGGAAAAGAAATCAAATACTTGGAAAATGAACAATACCTTCGTGAAAAAAGACTGGGTTATAGAAGACATCAAGGAGGGAATAAGGAAATTCATAGAAAGCAAAGAGAATGAAAATACTTCCTATCAAAACTTCTGGGACACAGCAAAAGCAGTGCTCAGAGGCCAATTTATATCAATAAATGCACACATACAAAAAGAAGAAAGAGCCAAAATCAGAGAACTGTCCCTACAACTTGAACAAATAGAAACTGAGCAACAAAAGAATCCATCAGGCACCAGAAGAAAACAAATAATAAAAATTAGAGCTGAACTAAATGAATTAGAGAACAGAAAAACAATTGAAAGAATTAACAAAGCCAAAAGCTGGTTCTTTGAAAAAATTAACAAAATTGATAAACCATTGGCTAGACTGACTAAAGAAATACAGGAAAGGAAACAAATAACCCGAATAAGAAACGAAAAGGACCACATCACAACAGAACCAAATGAAATTAAAAGAATCATTTCAGATTATTATGAAAAATTGTACTCTAACAAATTTAAAAACCTAGAAGAAATGGATGAATTCCTGGAAAAACACTACCTACCTAAACTAACACATTCAGAAGTAGAACAACTAAATAGACCCATAACAAAAAAAGAGATTGAAACGGTAATCAAAAAACTCCCAAGAAAAAAAGCCCTGGCCTGGACGGCTTCACTGCAGAGTTCTACCAAACTTTCAGAGAAGAGTTAACACCACTACTACTAAAGGTATTCCAAAGCATAGAAAATGACGGAATACTACCCAACTCATTCTATGAAGCCACCATCTCCCTGATACCAAAACCAGGTAAAGACATTACAAAAAAAGAAAATTATAGACCTATATCCCTCATGAACATTGATGCAAAAATCCTCAACAAAATTCTAGCCAACAGAATCCAACAACACATCAAAAAAATAATTCACCCTGATCAAGTGGGATTTATACCAGGTATGCAAGGCTGGTTTAATATCAGAAAAACCATTAATGTAATCCAACACATAAATAAAACGAAAGATAAAAACCACATGATCTTATCAATTGATGCAGAAAAGGCATTTGACAAAGTCCAACACCCATTCATGATAAAAACTCTTACCAAAATAGGAATTGAAGGAAAATTCCTCAACATAATAAAGGGCATCTATGCAAAGCCAACAGCCAATATCACTCTAAATGGAGAGAACCTGAAAGCATTTCCCTTGAGAACGGGAACCAGACAAGGATGCCCTTTATCATCGCTCTTATTCAACATCGTGCTAGAAGTCCTAGCCAGGGCAATTAGGCTAGACAAAGAAATAAAGGGCATCCGGATTGGCAAGGAAGAAGTAAAGTTATCACTATTTGCAGATGACATGATTATATACACAGAAAACCCTAAGGAATCCTCCAGAAAACTACTGAAACTAATAGAAGAGTTTGGCAGAGTCTCAGGTTATAAAATAAACATACAAAAATCACTTGGATTCCTCTACATCAACAAAAAGAACACCGAAGAGGAAATAACCAAATCAATACCATTCACAGTAGCCCCCAAGAAGATAAAATAATTAGGAATAAATCTTACCAAGGATGTAAAAGACCTATACAAAGAAAACTACAAAGCTCTACTACAAGAAATTCAAAAGGACATACTTAAGTGGAAAAACATACCCTGCTCATGGATAGGAAGACTTAACATAGTAAAAATGTCTATTCTACCAAAAGCCATCTGTACATTTAACGCACTTCCGATCCAAATTCCAATGTCGTATTTTAAGGGGATAGAGAAACAAATCACCAATTTCATATGGAAGGGAAAGAAGCCCCGGATAAGCAAAGCACTACTGAAAAAGAAGAAGAAAGTGGGAGGCCTCACCTTACCTGACTTCAGAACCTACTATACAGCCACAGTAGTCAAAACAGCCTGGTATTGGTACAACAACAGACACATAGACCAATGGAACAGAATTGAGAACCCAGACATAGATCCATCCACGTATGAGCAGCTGATATTTGACAAAGGACCAGTGTCAATTAACTGGGGAAAAGATAGCCTTTTTAACAAATGGTGCTGGCATAACTGGATATCCATTTGCAAAAAACTGAAACAGGACCCATACCTCACACCATGCACAAAAACTAACTCCAAGTGGATCAAAGACCTAAACATAAAGACTAAAACGATAAAGATCATGGAAGAAAAAATTGGGACAACCCTAGGAGCCCTAATACAAGGTATAAACAGAATACAAAACATTACCAAAAATGATGAAGAGAAACCCGATAATTGGGAGCTCCTAAAAATCAAACACCTATGCTCATCTAAAGACTTCTCCAAGAGAGTAAAAAGACCACCTACAGACTGGGAAAGAATTTTCAGCTATGACATCTCCGACCAGCGCCTGATCTCTAAAATCTACATGATTCTGTCAAAACTCAACCACAAAAAGACAAACAACCCAATCAAGAAGTGGGCAAAGGATATGAACACACATTTCACTAAAGAAGATATTCAGGCAGCCAACAGATACATGAGAAAATGCTCTCGATCATTAGCCATTAGAGAAATGCAAATTAAAACTACGATGAGATTCCATCTCACACCAACAAGGCTGGCATTAATCCAAAAAACACAAAATAATAAATGTTGGAGAGGCTGCGGAGAGATTGGAACTCTCATACACTGCTGGTGGGAATGTAAAATGGTACAACCACTTTGGAAATCCATCTGGCGTTATCTTAAACAGTTAGAAATAGAACTACCATACAACCCAGAAATCCCACTCCTCGGAATATACCCTAGAGAAACAAGAGCCTTTACATGAACAGATATATGCACACCCATGTTTATTGCAGCTCTGTTTACAATAGCAAAAAGCTGGAAGCAACCAAGATGTCCATCAACGGATGCATGGTTAAATAAATTATGGTATATTCACACAATGGAATACTATGCATCGGTAAAGAACAGTGACGAATCTCTGAAACATTTCATAACATGGAGGAACCTGGAAGGCATTATGCTGAGCGAAATGAGTCAGAGGCAAAAGGACAAATATTGTATAAGACCACTATTATAAGATCTTGAGAAATAGTAAACCTGAGAAGAACACATACTTTTGTGGTTATGAGGGGGGGAGGGAGGGAGGGTGGGAGAGTGTTTTTTATTGATTAATCAGTAGATAAGAACTGCTTTAGGTGAAGGGAAAGACAACACTCAATACATGGAAGGT
Organism: Loxodonta africana; assembly: GCF_030014295.1. Classification (NCBI taxonomy): domain Eukaryota; kingdom Metazoa; phylum Chordata; class Mammalia; order Proboscidea; family Elephantidae; genus Loxodonta; species Loxodonta africana. The sequence goes on along the minus strand of NC_087345.1, from coordinate 166,495,096 downwards.
CAGCTCATTTGGACTGGACCAAAAGCATAGAAGTTTCCGGGATAAAATGAATGCTTCAAAGGTCAGCGGAGCAAGCACGGGGGTCTGGGGAACATGGTTTGCGGGGACTTCTAAGTCAATTGGCAAAATAATTCTATTATGAAATCATTCTGCATCCCACTTTGAAATGTGGCGTCTGGGGTCTTAAATGCTAACAAGCGGCCATCTAAGATGCAGCAATTGGTCTCAACCCACCTGGAGCAAAGGAAAATGAAGAACACCAAGGCCACATGACAACTAAGAGCCCAAGAGACAGAAAGGGCCACATGAACCAGAGACCTACATCATCCTGAGACCAGAAGAACTAGTTGGTGCCCGGCCACAATCGATGACTGCCCTGACAGGGAGCACAGCAGAGGACCCCTGAGGGAGCAGGAGATCAGTGGGATACAGACCCCAAATTCTCATAAAAAGACCAAACTTAATGGTCTGACTGAGTCTGGAGGAATCCCGGCGGCCATGGTCCCCAGACCTTCAGTTGACACAGGACAGGAACCATCCCCGAAGACAACTCATCAGAAATGAAAGGGACTGGTTAGCGGGTGGGAGAGAGACGCTGAAGAGTGAGCTAATGATATCAGGTGGACACTCGAGATTGTGTTAGCAACTCTTGTCTGGAGGGGGGAAGGGAGGATAGAGGGAAGCCAGCAAAATTGTAAGAAAGGAGAGACTGAAAGGGCTGACTCAAGAGGGGGAGAGCAAGTGGGAGTAGGGAGTGAGATGTATGTAAACTTATATGTGACAGACTGATTGGATTGTAAACGTTCACTTGAAGCTTAATAAAAGTTATTAAAAAAAATTATATTCTTTGGGTATCTAGTTCTTTAGGCGTGTGAGTTCGTGTCTCGCTGGATGGATCAGCTACTTTGACTGGTAATGTGTACTGCAGAAGGCTGAACCTTCATCTGTAATCATCCAGGTGAACTGAAAGAGAGGAAAAGTGATGATTCAGGACAGAGGATCACAGGCACCACAAAACCACTGCTGATAATTCCTATTTACTACCATTCCAACAGACATCCTTTAATTTCTCAAGGGTAACCCATTTAAACTCCTAAGGAGATGCAGCATTGGGAGAAAGCAATATCCTTAAATTATAATCCACCAGTCATAGGGCCTTAAAGGGAAAGACTCCCCCATCTCCCAGGAAGAATATTTGAGGACAGCTGGTCAACCCATATTTGTTTTCATCAACTCCTCAATAATATCTTGTGCTTCCCTAATTTTACTCTGCTGACTGGTAACCTGGGCTATTGCTGTTGTCCTGTGGTGAAAGCTCAGGACAACGAGGGGTAGGCATCTACTTCTCAGAGGACCCGAACTATCACAGGATATAAAATTTGGTGAAGCTGAACGTTCATTTTTATTGCCTTGTGAAGTACAAGGAAAGCCCAGGATCCATGAAAGGTGGGATTCCAATAGTAGAATCTAATAGTAGTAAAAAGTGAGATAATCAGTCAATAGAAATGGACCCAGAACTGATACAGACGTTAGAATCAGCAGGCATAGTCATATTGGTTGCTGTTCTCAGGTGCCATTGAGTCAGTTCTGATTCATAGTGACCCTATGCACAATAGAAACACTGCCCAGTCCTGTGCCATCCTCACAATTCTTGCTATGCTTAAGCCCATTGTTGCAGCCACTGTGTCAATCCCCCTTGTTGAGGGTCTTCCTTTCTTTCACTGACCCTCTATTTTACCAAGCATGATGTCCTTCACCAGGGACTGAACCTTCCTGAAAACATGTGCAAAGTATGTGACATGCAGTCTAGCCACCCTTGCTTCCAAGGAGCACTCTGACTGTACTTCTTCCAAGACAGGTTTGTACACTCTTTGGCAGTCCATGGTATATTGAATGTTCTTCACTAACACCACAATTCAAAGACGTCAATTTGTCTTTGGTCTTCCTTTTTCATTGCTCAGCTTTTGCATGCGTATGAGGAGACTGAAAACACCATGGCCTGGGTCAGGCACACCTTAGTCCTCAAGGTGACATCTTTGCTTTTCAACACTTTAGAGAGGTCTTTTGCAGCAAATTTGCCCAACACAATGCGTCTTTTGATTTCTTGACTGCTGCTTCCATGGGTGTTGATTGTGTATCCAAGTAAAATGAAATCCTTGACAACCTCAGCCTTTTCTCCATTTGTCGTGATGTTGCTTATTGGTCCAGTTTTAAGGATTTTTTTTTTTTTTTATGTTGAGTTGTAATCCACATTGAAGGCTTTGATCTTTGATCTTCATCAGTGTTTCAAGTCTTCTTCACTTTCAGCAAGCAAGGTTGTATAATCTGCAAATCACAGCTTGTTAATGAGTCTTCCTCCAATCCTGATGCCCCCATTCTTCTCCATATAGTTCAGTTTCTCAAAGTATTTGCTCAACATACAGATTGAATAGGTATGGTGAAAGGATACAATCCTGATGCACACCTTTCCTGACTTTAAACCATGCAGTATCCCCTTGTTCTGTTCAAATGACTGCCCCTTGTTCCATGTACAGATTCCTCATAAGCACAATTAAGTGTTCCAGAATTCCCATTCTCTGCAATGTTATCCATGATTTGTTATGATCCACACAGTTGAATGCCTTAGCATAGTCAATAAAATACATCAGGCATGGTCATAACACCCCTCAGATCAGGAAAAGCTGCCTGCCTCAACACTCGGTGTTGAGTGAAGGTAAGAAATCTCTCTGAAAATTCATACCAACAAATGTTGTTGTTGTTAGGTGCCATTGAGTCCATTTCAAAACATAGTGACCCCATTTTTTTGTTGTTATTAGGTGCTATAGAGTTAATTCCAACTTACAGCAACCCTATGTACAACAGAACAAAATGCTGTCAGTCCTGTGCCATCCTCACAATGGTTCCTATGCTTGAGCCCATCGTTGCAGCCACTGTGTCAATCCATGTTGTTGAGGGTCTTCCTTTCTTTCACTAATGCTCTACTTTACCAAGCATGATGTCCTTCTCCAGGGACTGGATCTTCCTGATAACATTTCCGAAATATGTGAGATGAAATTTTGCCACCCTTGCTTCTAAGGAACATTCTGGCTGTACTTCTTCTAAGACAGATTTGTTCATTCTTCTGGCAGTCCATGGCATATTCAATATTCTTCACCAGTACCATAATTCAAAGGCATCAGTTCTTCTCTGGCCTTCCTTATTCGTTGTCCAACTTTTGTATGCATATGAGATGATTGAAAATACTATGGCTTAGGTCAGGCACACCTTACTTAAGTTTGCAGACCTAATTTATATGCAGAGCAGAAGACAGAATTAGAGAACTAGACAATAAATCTGAATAATTATTCAGAATGCAACAGAGAGACAAATGGATAAAATGCACAAAATCAAAATTAACATGCTAGAGAACAAAGACAGAAGATGGGAGAAATAAAAAAGAAATAACGAGATAGACTTAAAACTACACGTATCAATAACCACATTAAATAGAAATGGTCTAAACCATGGGTAGGCAATTTTTTTCTGTAAAAGGCCAGGTAGCAAATATTTTATGTTTGCTGCTTACGGAAACTCTGGAGTAATAACTCTAACATTCAATGCAAGAACAGCCATACACAGTATGTCAGTGAATGGGTGTGGCTAGAATCCAGTAAAATTTCACTTACAAAATTAGGCATTCAGCCTGGGGGCTGTAATTTGCCAAACCCTTGTTGAAACACCCCAATTAAAAGGAAAGCTTGTCAAATAGGGTAAAAATCCAAGACCCAATTATATGCTGTCTATCTCACTAGGATCAGAAATGCACTGTATGTATAAAGACAAATACATTAAAAGGGTGGGAAAAGACATACTATACTGGTACCTATCAAAATAAAGCTGGAGTGACTATATTAATATCAAAATAGACTTCAGAACAAAGAATATTACCAGAGATTAAGAAAGGCACTTTATGACGATAAAGCATTCAATTCATCAAGCGGACATAACGATTAAATGTTTATGCACATAATAAGAGAACTTCAAAATACATAAAAGAAAAACTGAGAATTTCAAGGCGAAATAAACAAATCCACAATTATAGTCAGTGGTTCAACACTCCCGTCTCAATAACAGATAGAACAAGTAGGGCTAAAATCAGCTAAGGATATAGCAGGGTTGAACAATGCTATTGATCAACTTGATTGATATTTATAGAACACACCATCAAACAACAGAATAGACTTTCTTTTTTTAAGTGTACATGGATCATTTACCAAGATAGACCATATCCTATGATATAAAATATTTATCAAAATATTTAAAAGGCTTCAGCTTATACAAAAGATGTTCTCTGATCACAAAAGAATAAAAATTAGAAATCACTAATAGAAAGATCTCTGGAAAATCTCCAGATATTTAGAACCTAAATAAAAGAGTTCTAAATAACCTGTGGGTCAAATAAGAGATCAAAATGGAAATAATAAAGTATTTTGAGCTGAGTAAAAATGAAAACACAATATAACAAAATTTATGGAGTGCAGCTAAATCAATATTTAGTGGAATTTTATAACAGTAAACAAATACATTAGAAAAGGAGAAAGGTCTTAAATCAATAACTTCAGCTTCCACCTTAAGAAATGAAAAAATGAGGAGCAAATTAATTGCAAAGTATGTAGAAGAAAGGAAATAATAAATATCACAGCGGAAATCAATGACATAGAAAATCAAAGAAACTACAGAAAACCATTGATTTTCTTTGAGAAGATTTAAAAAGAGAGAGAGAAGACAAAATTACCAACATCAGAAATGAGAAAGCTAACATTACTAGATTCAGCAGATAGTAAAAAGATAATAAGTGAGAGAGAGAAGCCCAAAATTACATGAGGCATTTGGTATAAGTAGAGAATCCTGGCCCAGGCCTGAGAACAAACCTCATTTTAAAATGGCAGTTTTTCTCTCCTGTTCTTCATCCTTAAACATATACTCTGAAGGAAATATTTTTCTCTGTGGTCAAGCAGATGGAGGATGTTGACAGCGTCTTCCCAGAGGGCCTTGATACACAGCATTATCGAAAAATCTCTTTTACAATGGACCCCCAGAAAAGACATGCTTGAGAAAGCAGTTTAATAGCATGTTCCCAGAAAAGCATGCCTTGTCATTGTCCTGTGATCCTCCATATACCCCCCTACCTGCACAAACCCCTGCAGTCTAAGTCTCCAATCACTGAAGTTCACCTTTATGTTACTCCCCAATCATTGACAAACCCCGGCTTTGAGAAAGCCCAACTCTAACTTTCCTAATTGCCTGAAAGCAAACCAGAATGTTGTAGGCCTTGTTCTTTATCTAAAGCCTATAAAAATGTCTGTGTGATTATTGTACCTTAGACTTCATGGTTTCATTTTCATAAGCTGTGTAGTTTCCAGTTCGAACTAATTTTCATCCCTTAGTAAACCACTTTATTTCCATCAGGCTACAAGTTTTCTTACCATCAATATTTTTGGTGTAAGGCTATGTGGGATCTGAAGACAACTTACCTGCTATGACCTCAGTGGAACTATGGACCCTGAGCATTGGTGCCAGCATGAGCCCTTTGTGCTCAATCTGCTTTGCTGGCTCTTGGAAGTCATCTCTAGGCAAAATCTCTGGGACTGGACCTCCGCTGTCTTTGTGTTGAAGTCTTCTGAGTTTTATTAACAGTCTTATGGAGCCTGTTTGATGAGTTCCTTAGGTACTTTTCACTTTAAATTGTGGCTTGGTCTGGCACTGTGAACTTGCTGTGTTTTCTCTAAATGCCTGTTAAGGTTTTTCAGGTGTGTTTTCCTCCTTTGTGAAAGACTCCAGAGCAAAGCTTGACTGTTTTTCACACATGTGATCGCTATCTTAGTGAGTGCACTAATATGAGCAGCGCTAACTCTAAAGATCCAGTGGGATCACCCACAGACACCCCTGTGGCTTATATGTATAAACATTACAGTCCAGCTACCTCTTTGTTTTTTGATCACTGGCATGCAAATCAATAAGGACAGCCTTGAAGACCAATGGCCCATATGGCGATCTTTTGACATGTTAAAGTTAACCTTTCTGTGAAGTAATTTGGAAAAAAGAGGGTTTTTTTTAATATATAAAACAGCAACAATGGGATATTTATTATGATTGGTTCCAAGAAGCCTCACAAAGTCAATTGGGCAATAAGCTTGCCTCCTTATAAGGTTCTGTTTCTAAAATGAGTAAGAACTGCAGTCTCTGTGGACTAGTAAAGTTCCCTCTGCACTTCTGCTGGCTACTTCTTCTCTTTATCTAGCTCTACCCACTTATCCTTTGGACTCAACCTCTTTTCTTTTTGAACTTTCTTTTTACCCAGGGGAATCTAAACCTACACACCCCATAAGAAAGGTAAAAAAGACCTCATCCTCAAATGCCATTTAATGTTAGGTAAAAAAAAATTTTTTTTTTTTTTTATCCAGAGGATAAGGACGAGAACTCCCCTCCAAGTTTCTTTTACTTCTTAGTCTAAAGTGGAATGCCATCCCATTGTTAAAGAATTGTCCAACCCTGGAGAAAACTCTCAAAAGCTTACTGAAGAGTTTAGAATTTTAACTGAAATTTATGAACCTTTTCCAGTTAACACATATGCTAAGGACAAGGAGAAGCAGCAAACTGGGCAGAAACAGCAGGTTGGAGAAACCCTGAAAAGGATTCGAGGTTAGACTCAAGTATGGTAGGTGAAGATTTAATGCTCCATGCTCAGACTATTGCTAAGATGCTTTTAGATGCAATTCCTAAAATATTTCCTAAGAAAACAGATTGGGCCAAGGTACAATGCTATAAACAAGAAAAGGATGAAAGCATTTATAGTTACAAAGATTGGCTAAACAGAATCTTTTATGAAAGTTTTGGCTTCCACTTTACTAATGAAGGAGCTGAGCTAGCCTTTAATTCTTTATCCATGAATGGTTTACAACCTAAACTGGCTGAAGGGGTAAAAACACATAGATTAGATTGGGAAATCATCGCCATAATTGAACTTAGCTTTAACTCAGAAACACATTAAGGTGCTTCCTGGGAGGTATCCTTTGCCCACTGGGCCTATGTTAGAGTGGCAAATGGATTTCATTCAGCTGCCACCCTCAAATAGCTACAAATATGTCTTGGTGATGATTTGCAGATTCTCTCACTCAGTTGAAGACTTTCCTTGTTGAAATGCTACTGCTGTTTTTGTAGCCAAGAAACACCTTGAGAATATTATTCCTACTTGGGAAGCCCCGAAATCTTTGCAGTGATTGAGGACAGCTCATCAGAGAAATTTGCAAAATTTTTCCTATTTTCCAGAGACTGCACTGCCCACAGTCTTCTGGTTTGGTAGACAGGACAAATGGTATAATTAAAACTCTATTAGTTAAACTTTGCAAGTCTTTGGGCCTACCTTGGACTAAACCTATTCCTTTGATCCTGTTAAATTTAAGAAATACAACTTCTGGGCCTCACAAACTTCCTCCTTATGAAATAGTCACTGGAAGAACTATAAGCCTTCCTTGTTTTGCTTATACACACTCAAATATAGCCCAGTTAGACCTCTTAAAGTAATGCCAATCCTTGATGAAATGGCCTCATGAACACCATGCTCAAATAAAAGATGGCTTCAATGACCAGGAACCTGAGGTTCTTAATAAACTTAGTATTCTTCCTGATGATTACGTATACTGGAAGAGGCACAAATTAAAGGAATCTTTGGAATCTCGATGGAAAGGATTCTATTTAGTGCTCACAAACCCTTGTGCCACTAAACTTGAAAGTGTAAACACCTGGGTTCACCTTTCACAGCTCAAGAAATCCAAGGATCTACCCTCACAGTGGACCCGTGAATCTGCCAGGGACTTGAAAGTCACCTTAAGATGCTCCAGGGAATAGAAACAGACAACATTGATGGGGTAGACTGCCAGCCAAGATCACACAACAAGATCTCATGAAAATCCTAATTACTATGTGTTTTTTAAATTCTTTCTGTTTAACACAAAACAGGTCTTGGTGGTTTTGGTAATACTGATTGTAGAACTTGTTACCTTTTGTTTAATATTTATTGCTTTTGAAGTAGCTTTGCTTTATCGGCTTACATTTATTTCTTGGTAAGTCAGCCTCTTTCTTGTGCTAACTGAAGAAGGAGCTTGCTTTGTTATAACCATTATTACTCTATTAGCTGCCTTGTTTTACTATTGTTGGATAATTTTTCTCCATTATGAAATTTAACTTTAATATTTTTGTGTTATTAACTCTCACTCCAGGTAACTCTTGGAATGACAATGCATTAGTTAGAATAGCCCAGTTAGTAGCTAATATCAGTAACCTTTCTGACTGTTGAATTTGCCATCAAATTCTAAAATATGGCCTCATAAATTCAGATCCATTAGCTTCCCCCATACTGAACTACAGCTTTGTCCTCCCAAACCATCAATTTTAGTATCACTTTTAGGTGAGCCATACATGTGAGACTGTGGCATCTCCCTGGGTTATTAGCTCAACCCCAGGTCCCATGTTTCAATCTAACCCGGACTAGAGTTAAGGATTGTTCTGAAGCATCCCGGAACCTTTCAGACTGTAAAAATGGGCAGTTAGTTTCATGTAATGCCCCTTCCAGATTTTGGAAAGCAAATTTTACAGGAAATTTAATAGCATGTCAACAGGAAAAGAAGGCTTTTTGCATTCAAATATGGACTGGTTAAGATTAGGACTATTCCCTATTTGTAACAACTCATTGACAGAAAACTGGCTCAAACAAATAAATGAAACCATTCCTCTCCCAAATAAACACGCTGGAACTGGCATAATAGGTACCAGTGGATACATATATTTATGTGGAGGATCGAGATACCCAACCATTGCCAATCCAAATCCAAACAAGTACCATACCTGGGCTTTATCTTGTTTAGATGGTCAGTATACATTAGGTCTTTTAGGAGTCCCTCTAAATATCCATTCCTATAATGAAAGCATATGTTGAACCAATGATGTGAACATCCTCACTTGTCATGAAAGAAAATATGTTACAGGATCTAATGAGAACCCTATAATGGACAGACCCAGACATGGATGGGCATTTCCTAGAGGACTCCTACCCATTGTTGGTATTCCTGAACTTGAAAAAATCTATTCACAATTTATCTGCTACTATGCCTAAATTATTGAACAGCTTGCTGATAGCATAGAAGCTCAACAGAAGTCCCTGAGTTCCTTAGTTCAAGTTGTACTGGATCATAGAATTTCACTTGACTTTCTTCTAGCCCAACAAGGAGGAGTCTGTGCAGTTGCCAATATCTCCTGCTGCACTTGGATAAATACTTCAGCAGAAGTAGAACAAGATATCTGATGGGTCCAGCAAAAGGCCACATGGCTTAAAGTACTGACCATGTCAAACTCCCCTTTTTTAGATATTTTTAGCTGGCTACCCTCACCACTAAATTTTTTGGGGTGGGGCTACCCTCAGGGATTGGATCATGAATCAGATCTATATTGTTAGCTGGATTAATGATACATATTATTATTGTCATTGTTATCAGAGCTATCAAATGCTGTGTGAAAGTCACCTCCAATATTTTGACCCAGAGACTAACATTCTACCCATGAGGAGAATAATGTACCTCGAGAAAAACTATTTTCAGATGAGGTTGAGCTCGCTCCTTGAATCAATTCCCTCAAACAACCAAACAGTTCCTCCTAATGTAGCCCCATCTCTCTCTCTTTCTCTCCTAAGAACATCACTGAAGAAAAATACCAAAACTATGACATGGTAAAGACCTTGAATGGTGCCCAGCTACCAAGAATAGTAATGCCTGGAGTCTTAAAGGCTTATGATAGATAAGCAGCCATCTGGAGAACCCACCCAATCCATGTAGGAGCACTTCTTAAAAGTGTGATCAAAGATTTCTGTAGAATCCTTAATCAAAAGGAGAGAATCAGAAAGAGAACCCCAAATTTATATGAAACATTTGTATAAGATCCTGGCCCAGGCCTGATAACAAACTTCATTTTAAAACCACAGCTTTTCTCTCCTGTGCTTCATCCTTAAAAATATACCTTGAAGGCAATATTTTTCTCTGTGGTCCAGCAGAAGCAGGATGTTGACAGCCTGTTCCCAGAGGGTCTTGAAACACAGCTTTATCGAAAAGACATGTTTGAGAAAGCAGTTTAATAGCATGTTCCCAGAAATGCATGCCCTGTCATTGTCCTGTGATCCCTTATGTACCCCATGTGCACACATCCCTGCAATCTAAAATAAGTCACCAGTCACTGAAATTTACCCATATGTTACTGGCAAGCCCCCACTTTGAGAAAGCCCACCTCTAATTTCCCTAATTGCCTGAAAAGCAACCAAAATATTGTAGCACCTGTTCTTTCTCTAAACCCTGTAAAAATATTTGTGTGATTATTGTGCCTTGGACTTCATGGTTTCATTTTCATGAGCGATGTGGTTCCCAGTTCAAACTGCTTTTTAACCCTTAATAAACCTCTACTTTATTTCCATCAGACTATGAGTTTTCTTACTGTCAACATAAGGAAATGTTATTAACAACTCTATAAGCCTATACATTCACAAACTTACATGAAATGGACAAGTTTCTTGAAATACGCAAACTCCCAAAGCTCAATCAAGAGGAAATGATAACCTAACTAACTCTATATCTAAATTAACTAAAAACCTTCCCACAAAGAAAACTCCATGCCCAAAAGATTTTACTGATGAATTCTATCAAATGTTTAAGGAAGAGATAATACCAGTTACACACAAACTCTTCCAGAAAGTTGAAGAGGAGGGATTACTTCCCAACTCATTCTTTGAGGCCAACATTACCTTGATTCCAAAACTAGACAAAACTGTTACAAGGAAATTACAGATCAATATTCCTCAGGAACATAGGTACAAAAATTTCTAAACAAAACTTTAGTAAATAGAATCCAATGATATGTAAAAAGGATAATATAACATGACTGAGTGGTATTCATCCCAAGATTACATGTTTGTTTTAACATTAAAAAAAGCAATCCATGTAATTCACCATATTAATAAACTAAAGAAAATAACATATCATTTCAACAGATTTTTTTTTTTTAATTGCCAAAATCCAACATCCATTCCTGATAAAACTCCGAGTAAACTGGGAATAGAAGAAAATTTCCTCAACCTGATAAACGGCATCTACAAGAAACTTACTACTAGCTTACTTAATGGTGAAAGACTGAATGCTTTCTCCCTGAGATCAGGAACAAGGCAAGGAGTTCTGCTCTAACTACTTCTGTTCTACATTGTACTAAAAAAAAAAAAAAAAAAAGGATCTATATAGTGTAATCAGGCAATAAAAAGAAACAAAAGGCACCCAGATTGGAAAGAAAGAAGTAAAACTATCTTTATTCACAGACAACATGATCATCTATGTAGACAATCTGACGGAAACTACCAAAAAGCTAGTAGAACTAATAAGTGAGTTTTAACAAGATCGTAGAATACAAGATCAATAAACAAAAAACCAAATGTACATACAACAATCAGAAATTGAAACTTAGAAATTACCATCTACAGTAATATCAACAAATAGGAAATATGGCTTATGGTGAAATGAGTTCCTTTATGTGTCCTTTTGGTGCTCAATAGCTTGAGAAATTTTTCCCTTAACCCCTGAGGAGGTACCTTTGCCCTAGTTTTCTACCTCAGAGGGTTTATTACTTTTGTCCAGGTTGACATTACCTGGGTAAGCTGTAAGCAACTTGGTTTTGAAACTTTTTGTCTGGTTCTGGGCTACAGCCTGCCCTGTGATTGGTATGCACCTTGCAGGGAATGGTCAATAGACTGCCAACAAGATGAGTTGTAGCTCAACCACGCCTACTATGAAAATGAAATGTCTGTGACCTACTGAGAGGGGACTGGTTGGTTTGTGGCCCTCTACTGGGAGGGGCCATACCTTGAAATTGACAAGTAGTTGTGTATATACAAGGAAACCTGGCGCATGGTTAAGTGCTCAGCAGCTAATCTAAAGGTCAGCAGTTTGACCCCAGCAACTCCATAGTGGAAAAACATGTCAGTCTGCTTCTGTAAAGGTTTACAGCCTTAGAAACCTGATAGGGCAGTTCTACTCTGTTCTATAAGGTCGCTATGAGTCAGAATCGACTTGACGGCAACGGGTTTGGTTTTGGGTTTTTTTTTGTGTATGTATATGCAGCCAGCCCCATAGAGGTTAGTCAAGCAGAAAGAAGCAAGAAGAGAAGCAGCAGGAAGAAGGAAGAAAGCAGAAAGAAGCATTACAGGGAGAGAGAGGAGGCAAGGAATCTCCTAAAAGAGCCGTAATACCGGTCAAGGGCTATAACACTGAAGACAGCAAGAGGCCTGCCTGGAAGGGGTCCAGTGGCAGAGCCAGCAGCAATAGGCCCAGAAGGTCCAGTGGCAGAGTCTGTGATGACAGTACAGCAGAGAGGGGGCTGAGAGAGCCTGTCCTGAGGGAGACGAGAGAGACTATCCTGAGGGGAGCCTATCCTGAGGGGAACAAGAGAAGCCTGTCCTAAGATCACTGAGAGGAGGCCTACATGGCTGAAAGGAGCTGAGAGAGCTGTCCTGCACTGAAGAAGAGAGACTTTGCCTGCATGCTTCCTGATCCTGATTTCTGAGTTGTAGCCTGTTGATCCTGATCCCAAGCTGTGGCCTGTTCCTTAATAAACCACTTAACTGTAAGTATGCTCTGTGAGTCCTGTATGGCCTTTGCAGTGGATTATCAAACCCAGAAGTAGAGAGTGCCATGGAAGGGATGACTGGTGGTAGAATTGGTAAAAAGCTTGGAAAAGTGGAGTTATTTCTGACCTTCACCTCATAGGGATCAGCCTTGGGCTGATTCTGGTCATTATTCCCCTGAAGTTAGGCAAATTCAGAGGCTGGCGTTACTATTACCATCAATACTTCTTCCATTTTACAGGGCTAAATCTGGTAAGAGATGTGAAAGTCTTGTATACTAAAAACTACCAAAAAAAAAAAAAAAAACTGAATGAAGTTAACGATCTAAATTAATGAAGAGATACACTATGCTCCCAAGTCAGGAGATACAATATTGTTAACATGCTAATTGTCTCCAAATTGATTTATAAGTTCAATGCAGTCCCAAACAAAACCCTGGCAGGTTTTTTTTTTTTTTTTTTTTTGCGTAAATTAACAAACTGAATCCAAAATTCATTTGGAAATCCAAAGAATCTAGAAAAGCCAAAACAACTTGAAAAAGAACAATGTTACACTCTAACATTACCTGATATCAATATTGTAAATATTCAGTTAGCAAGATATATTGTATTGGTATAAAAAACAAATAGATCAATGGCACCAAACAAAAAAGTCTAGAAATAAACTCACCTACATGTGGAAGATTCATTTTCAGCAACGGTGCAAAGGCAATTCGGTGGAAAAAGTATAGCTTTTGGTGCTGAAATAATTGGCTATACATATGCCAAAACAAAAACACTTTGCTCCATACTGTACACCATAAGTTAATTCGAAATTGATCATAGACTCATCTTCAAATCCTGAAACTCTAAAACTTCTAGGAAAAAACATCGTGACCTTGGCTTAGGCAAAGATTTCTTAGACACAACACCAAAATCAGAATACAAAAAAAAATAAATTAATAAATTGAACTTCATCAAAATCATAAACTTCGGTACTTCGAAGGACACTGTTAGGTGAATGAAAAGACAATCCACAGATTGGAAGAAAATAATCGCAAAGCATAATCTGATAAATGATTTGTATACAGAATACATATTAAAAAAAAACTCTCAAAACTCAATGCAAAAAACAAACAAGTTTGGGATGAGTATTTGAACAGTCACTTCACTAAAGATATACGCACAGCAAATAAATACACGAAAGAATACACAACATCATTAGTCATGATGGAAATGTAAATTAAAACCATGAGATTACGCTACAGATCTATTAGCATAGCTAAAATTAAAAAAGAATGACTATGTCAAGTGTTGTTATGTATTTGAAGGGACTGAAATTCTTACATACTTGTGGTAGAAATGTAAAATGATACAACCACTTCGAAAATCAGTTTGGTAGTTTCTTAAAAAGTGAAATATATATTTACCACATGATCCAGCCATTGCATTCCTAAGTATTTACTCAAGTGAAGTGAAAGCATGTATCTAGAAAAACGCTTGCAAGTCAACGTTTATAGCAGATTTATTTGTAGTAGCCAAAACTGGAAACACTTCAAACGTCCATCAATAGGTGAATAAAGAAAGGAATTGTGGAATATCCATACAATGGAATACCAATCATCAATAAAAATGAATGAACTACCGATACATGGACAAATATCAAAATAATTATGCTGAGTTAAAGAAACCAGACAAAGAAGGAAGATATTGTATGAGTGCATTTATATAAAATTTTAGGAAATGCACACTTGGTTGCCTGGGGACAGGAGATGGGCTAGCAGGGCAGGAAGAAGTGGAAGGGAGAGAATACAAAGGGGCACAAGGAAACTTTTATGGGTGTTGGGATGTGTTCATTATCTTGATTGTGGGGATGGGTTCACCGTGTATACTGATATGTTAAAACTGATCAAACGCCATACTTTAAATATTGGCAGTTTATTGCATATCGATCATACCTGAATAAAGCTGGTAGATGAAATACCATTTAAACCGGTTGCTGTCGAGTCAGCTCCAACTGACGACCAGCCCGTGTGTGTCAGGATAGAACTGTGCTCTACTCTTCTAAATGGCTAATATTTTGGAAGTAGATCATGAGGGCTTTCTTCCAAGGTGCCTATAGGTGGACTTGAACTGCCACCCTTTCAGTTAGTAGTCAAGCACGTTAACTGCTTGCACCACCCAGGAACTCTGTTAAAGGAAATAAAACTAAGTAAAAAAACACAATCCCAAATCAATTTAATTAGAAACATATTATATGTGAAATGCACATTGCACTGTCAACCCTTCCACGTTATAGAATTCTTTCTTCCCTTAAGATATTTAAATACTGTGTATGCCATTTGCTGTCTCTGTTATGGGCCAAGTGAGGGCTCCCATGTCAATCCATTTATTATACGCTGTTGTTGTTGTTGTTAGGTGCCATCCAGTCAGTTCCGACACATACTGACCTACTCCTGCGCCATCCTCACAATCGTTGTTATGTTTGAGCCCACTGTTGGCAGCCACTGTGTCAATCCATCTTGTTGAGGGTCTGCCTCTTTTCCGCTGACCCTGTACTTTACCAAGCATGATATCCTTCTCCAGTGACTGATCCTTCCAGATGACATGTCCGAAGTATGTAAGATGCAGTCTCGCCATCCTTACTTCTAAGGAGCATTCTGGTTGTACTTCTTCCAAGACAGATTTATTTGTTCTTTTGGCAGTCTACGGTGTATTCAATATTCTTCTCCAACATCACAATTCAAAGTGTCAGTTCTTCTTTGGTCTTCTTTATTCATTGTCCAGCTTTCACATGCACAGGCGGCGATTGAAACCACCACGGCTTGCATCAGATACACCATAGTCTTCAAGGTGACATCTTTGCTTTTCAACACTTTAAAGAGGTCTTTTGCAGCAGATTGCCCAATGTGATGCGTCTTTTGATTTCTTGACTGCTGCTTCCGTGGGTGTTGATTGTGGATCCAAGTAAAATGAAATCTTTGACAACTTCAGTCTTTTCCTCATTTATCCTGATGTTGCTTATTGGTCCATTTGTGAGGATTTCTGTTTTCTTTATGTTGAGGTGTAATCCATACTGAAGGCTGTGGTCTTTGATCTTCATCAGTAAGTGCTTCAAGTCCTCTTCACTTTCAGCAAGCAAGGTTGTGTCATCTGCATAACGCAGGTTGTTAATGAGTCTTCCTCCAATCCTGATGCTAAGTTCTTCTTCATATAATCCAGCTTCTCGTTTTATTTGCTCAGCATACAGATTCAATGGGTGTAGTGAAAGGATACAATCCTGACACACACCTTTCGTGACTTTCAACCACGCAGGATCCCCTTGTTCTGTTAGAACAATTGCCTCTTGATCTATGTACAGGTTTCTCATGAGCAGAAGTAAGTGTTCTGGAATTCCCATTCTTTGCAATGTTATCCATAATTTGTTATGATCCGCATAGTCAAATGCCTTTGCAAAGTCAATAAAACACAGGTAAACATCTTTCTGGTATTCTCTGCTTCCAGCCAGGATCCATCTGACATCAGCAATGATATCCCTGGTTCCACATCCTCTTCTGAATCCAGTTTGAATTTCTGGCAGTTCCCTGTTAATGTACTGCTGCAACCATTTTTGAATGATCTTCAGCAAAATTTTACTTGCATGTGATATTAATGATATTGTTTGATAATACCTGCATTCGGTGGGATTACCTTTCTTGGGAATAGGCATAAATATAGATCTCTTCCAGTCAGTTGGCCAGGTAGCTGCCTTCCAAATTTCTTGGCATAGATCAGTGAGTACTTCCAGCACTGTACCCATTTGTTGAAACATCTCAGTTGGTATACTGTCAATTCCTGGAGCCTTGTTTTTAGACAGTGCCTTCAGTGCAGCTTGGATTTCTTCCTTCACTACCATTGGTCCCTGCTCATATGTTACCTCCTGAAATGGTTGAACATCAACCAATTCTTTTTGATATAGTGACTCTGTGTATTCCTTCCATCTTCTTTTGATGCTTCCTGAGCCATTTAATATTTTCCCCATAGAATCCTTCAATATTGCAACTGGAGGCTTAAATTTTTTTCTTCAGTTCTTTCAGCCGAGAAGTGCTGAGCATGTTCTTCCTTTTTGTTTTTCCATCTCCAGGTTTTTGCACTTGTCATTAAAATACTTAAGTTTGTCTTCTTGAGCCACCCTTTGAAATCTTCTTTACAGCTCTTTCACTTCATCATTTCTTCCTTTCACTTTAGCTACTTGACATTCAAGAGCAAGTTTCAGAGTCTCTTCTGACATTCATTTTGGTTTTTTCTTTCTTTCCCATCTTTTTAATGACCTCTTGCTTTCTTCAAGTATGATGTCCTTGATGTCATTCTACAACTCATCTGGTCTTCGGTCATTAGTGTTCAATGCTTCAGATCTATTCTTGAGATGGTCTCTAAATTCAGGGTGGATATACTCAAGATCTCACTTTGGCTCTCGTCAACTTGTTCTAATTTTCTTCAGTTTCAACTTGAACTTGCGTACAAGTAATTAATGATCTGTTCCACAGTTGGCCCCTGGCCTTGTTCTGACTGATGATATTGACCTTTTCCATCGTCTTTTCCCACAGATGTTGTTGATTTGATTCCTGTGTATTCCATCTGGCGAGGTCCGTGTGTGTAGTTGCCACTTATGCTGGTGAAAAAAAAAGATATTTGCAATGAAAAAGTCGTTGGTCTTACAACTGCAGAAGTTGGTAAAAATCTTCAATTTTGTCATCTTTGGCCTTAGGGGTTGGTGTATAAATTTGAATAATAGTATTAAGTGGTCTTCCTTGTAGGCATATGGATACTATCCTATTACTGACAGCGTTGCACTTCAGGATATATTCGAAATGTTTTTTTGATGATGAATGCCACGCCATTCATCTTCAAGTTGTGATTCCTGGCATAGTAGACCATGTGATAGTTTGATTCAAAATGGCCAATACCAGCTCATTTCAGCTCACTAATGCCTAAGATACCAGTGTTTATGTGTTCCATTTCATTTTTTGACAACTTCCAATTTTCCTAGATTCATACTTAGTACATTCCATGTTCTGATTATTAATGAATGTTTGCAGCTGTTTCTTTTTAGAATTAGCTGTTGGTTTTTAGAATTAAAATAAGAAATATAAATACATAGTAGTTTTAATGTTTTCTCACCACCCCCATGAATCATGTGCATCCATCTTGGGATATGAGCACCCAATTTTAGAGATAGCTGCATAAATGATAGAGGAGAAACCATGCCTTTTCATCTTTGTCACCAGTGCTTAGCACAACATCTGGTACATGATAGGCATTTGGTAAATGTTTGTTGATTGAATGAACTGGGGCTAATAGAGGTATTTCGTCCTGTTGTCCTGAGCACTAATTTGACTCTTTCTAGAATCGCCTGATATGCATGTGAAAGTTGGATAGTGAAAAAGAAGAACAGAAGAAAATTTGATGCATTTGACTGTGGTGTTGGCAAAGAATGCTGAATATACTGTGTACTGCCAAAAGGACAAACATATCAGCCTTAGAAGATATACAACCAGAATGTTCTTTAGAAGCAAGGATGACGAGACTTGCTTACTTTGGACACATCATTAGGAAAAACCAATCGCTAGAAAACGACATCATGTTTGGTAAAGTAGAAAGCCAACAAAAATGAGGGAACACCTCAGTGAAGTGGATTGACACAATAGCCGCAACGATGGACTCAACCATGCCAACAATCATGAATATGGCACAGGTTGGGGAACATGTCATCCTGTTATACATAAGGTCACCATGATTGGAGCTGACTCAACTGCAACTCACAACACCACCAATAAGAGTACCTGTGAGGAATGGTGAAACGGCAAATGTTTTCTAGGTATATATTTACCATATTTTTTTAGAAAAAAAGTACCAGAACTATTTCCGATAATAACCAATTTTAAAAACCAATTTAGAGGATAAGGAAAGGGTAGAAAATTTAAAAGAAGGAAAGGTAAATGAGGTCTCTAAAGAAAGAAGAAACGACTTGGAGAGAAATCCAGGGACAGAGTGGTGATCAAAGGACAAAAAAGTTTAATTTAAATGTTAAGAGATGAAGACCTGAACTTCCACTCCTGAGATTTAAGTCTCAAGGTTCCCAATCTCCACCAGAATAAAAGAGAAGTCATGACCTCAAGTGGCACCTGCATTTATTCTGATACAAAGAGGACATATTTCTCAATTCCCTGTCTGATCAAACACTGTATATTATGACATTTTAAAAATAAAATATGTTTTTCTGAAAAGTGATTTTGGGAGTGCAGAGGGGGAGTAGAGGGCCATAGATGTGATGGCCCCAATCTCCCAAAGTCTCTTAACAGTATTACTGGAAGCTATTACGGTTTTCTAAATTGGCAAGTATAGAAGACATTTTTCTCTGGTGTTTAAAATACACGTGCTGATGACTTCTACATGTCAGTACACACCTGACAAAGTTACCCGTAGGACTGTCAAAAACTAAAAGTCTCCCAAGACATTTTGAGATTTACTGGCCTTAACGCAGTTTTGGTTGGTTATCATACAATGTGTTTAACCACGTTCACTTAAATGGTACCTATTTTCAGTATCATTCAGGTCTGTGGCTGAAGTACTATTTTAAATACTTACATTGAAATTTCTGTTTGGTACAGAACCTACATTTCCTCATTTTGTAATATCGTTTATTGTACATACCACAAAGTTCTTTAACTAATTTAAATGAGTGATAAACTTTGCTCAATTGTGGTTGCACCCTATGACTCATAAGCTTTTTATTTATTTATTTATTGTTTTTAAAATTCAATTCAACGACATCTGGTAGCTTATATAAGGAGAGAGGACGTTTTTTACAATCAGTGATTTTTCTGGACAACATCTTTCTACAATTGACAGACTTTCATTTTTCCCTGAGTTGTTCTCTTCATGTAGTATAATACTGGGATCTTTTTTTTTTTTTTAAACTAAAGATTAACATGTACAGGAGTTTGATGTAATATTGCACAATAAAATTTTGCAATGACTGGTTCCTAAATCCCATCTATTAATTTGTTCACATTTGGTCCAACCTTAAAAAAAAAAAAAGCACTAGAACTGTGAATGAATGAGAAGAAAGAATAATATCAATCTTACATATATCACATGCAGAATTTTGTTTCTTTTAGGGGATTTTATATTACAAAATCCTTTTAGTCTTCCTAATTACCACTAAAAAGAATATAAGAATCAGATATTGCAGAATGTGTCTGTAAACCAACAAAACCGAACCCACTGCCTTCCAGTCGATTCCAAATCATAGCAACCCTATAAGACAGAGTAGAACTGCCCCGTACGGTTCTCTCGGCTGCAACCTTTACGGAAGCAGACTGCCACATCTTTCTCCCTCAGAGCAGCTGGTGGGTTAGTTCCCCCCAGCCCCCCTCCTGACATTTCAGTTAGCAGCTGAGCGTTTTAACCACTGCACCACCAGGGGCACAGATACTCTATTTTTCTTCTACCTAGATGCTTTTCACATCCTTCCTGACTCACAGTCTCATGTGCCTGGATTTTTTTAATGTTCTTGGTTTAACGTAGTCTTTTATTAAACTTTGAAATGGGAGTAGGAAAACAGACCTGCTGTCAGGAACAGGAATTACATTCACTTAAATGAGATTCTTTAACAATATTCTACTATTGTTTTCTTCAGGCAGAGAAAAAATGACATTAGTTTGAGCTACTCACACCCCATTTGTTTGCATTTCCATTTTACTGGGAAAAATACCCCAGGAGTTAGAAACATACACTGTAATCAAACATGGAAGACACCAAGATAAGAATTGACTCCAGACACTTGAGTATCAAAATGAATTTTAGGAAAAAGAAATTGACATTCAATATAGGTTAATACTGATTAAAGGTAAGGTGTTGTTCAACAAAGGGAATTTTATCCTCATCTTTTTTTTTCCTCATTCAAAAATTTATACACATATTGTTTTGTGACATTGGTTTATTCTTATCTTTTCATTTAGCTATTCTAGCTTCCTAATAAATGATTGACTTGAATACTTAATGGCCTGGAGGGGTTTAATAAATGTAATGTTTCTAAGTCCTCTTTCAGTCTTTGTCCCAGAATATTTCATTAAAGACTAAATCTTGTCATCAAGGATCCCCCCCCAAAAATTTTTTTTTTCTTTTTGTTTGAAATAATTTGATTTGAAGAGAAATTAGTACACACATTTGGGTGCTTCCAGCATCTCGGTATAGTTTCAAATGTTGGTGATTTCTCAAAGGGTCGCTTGTATCTCCCCCTCCTCCATTTCCACCCTCCATGGAGACCTTAAATCCATTCATTCTTCTCTGGGCAACTTACTACCCCAGTTTAAAACGTTACTATTTCCTCAGAAAGGTTTTTAATTCCCAGAGTTTATTTTACCTTAAAATGTCCCATTGTGGTAAGAGATGAACAGAAACCTACTGTCCTCTCTCAGTGTCCTAAAAATGGCACCAGTACTTATTTCTTCTTTACCACCTTCAGTGATATGAATTAACTTCTCCTAATCCTAATTTTTCAATCCTAATGTCAGAAACTCTGGTGGCGTAGTGGTTAAGTGCTACTGCTGCTAATCAAAGGGTCAGCGGTTCAAATCCACCATGCGCTCCTTGTGAACTCTATGGGGCAGTTCTACTCTGTCCTATAGGGTCGCTATGAGTCAGAATCGACTCGACGGCACTGGGTTTAGTTTTTTGGTTTGGTTTAATCCTAATGTCAAAACCTGCCTCAGTTTTAGAAGCTCTCAGATTGCCCAGGCAAAGGGGATTTTTAGAATTGACATTTGAAAGCAATTATGCACTGCATTTATTTAAAAGGTACTAAAAATTACAGTTAACTCATACCCTCACTCACCTAGAAAAGTGTGAATTCTCACCAAATGGAATGAGAGAGTCATTTTTACATAAAGAGAAAAGGACTTGGAAAGAAGGGAATGTGGGCGTGGTACAAATAACAGTATCTTCCAGTTTCTCTGCTTTTCTTTTGCTCCGCCAGTCCACCCTGGCCTGTTTCTGTCATGTGGGTGTCTAAGGCAGAGTGAGAGTGACTAAAATCTCTGCTTCGGATGCTCCCACGTGTAGCATTTAAAAATCTGGTTATTTGACTCATTTTCTAACCTGCTGCTGGTATACACAGACTTCAGTCAGCTGAATCAGTCTCTGCACTGGAGTTTGTGAGACAGTAAGAGGCAAAAAGATTGAAGTGACCTTAATCAAAGATTTTCTACCCTTACTCCATTTGCTACCCTCAACCCAGACCTTTTTTCTATGTCCACGTTTCATTTTTGGAGAAGGAGGATGGTGTCTCCACTTTCCAAGTAGTCTAAGTCTTTCACTATGCATTAGTTTCAAGTTTCTTTGGGTTTTTGTAGGCCTTGGCGATCTACTTCCCAGCATCAGCCAACGCAAACCCTATGGATCATAACGGTCCAATCCGAAACCGATTCTGGGGATAGCGCAAGTCTGCGCAGCACGTTGTTCCTTTGTGCATGAGGTCGCCATGAGTTGAGGGGTGGGGTGGGGAGGGACTCAACAGCATCTAATAAGGATAACATCCAGGCTTACCAATGGAGTTCCCAAAGACCTTCTTTTTGTGTTAATCCAGGTTCATTCATTCATTCAACAAATATATATATTATTAATTTTACTTTTTTTTTTTTTTTAGGTGAAAGTTTATAGCTCAAGTTAGGCTTTCATTCAAAAATTTATACACATATTGTTTTGTGACATTGGTTGCAATCCCCACAATGTGACAGTACTCTCCCCTTTTCCACCTCGTTTCCTGTGTCCCATTTGTCCAGTTCCTGTCCCTTCCTGCTTTAGGGTCTCACTTTTAGGCAGGAGTTGCCCATTTGGCCTCATGTATTTGATTGAACCAAAAAGCACATTCCTTACGTGTTGTTGTTTGTTTTCTACGCCTGTCTAATCTTGTCAGTGGGGTGTTCAAGGGCCATAGTCTCGGGATTCTTCTAGTCTCTGTCAGACCAGTAAGTCTGGTCTTTTTGTATGAATTTGAATTTTGTTCTACATTTTCTCCCATTCTGTCCAGAACCTTCTATCATGATCCCCGTCAGAGCAGTCGGTGGTGGTAGCCAGGCATCATCTCGTTCTTCTGGGCTCAGGCTGGTGGAGGCTCTGGTTCCTGTGGTCCATGAGTTCTTTGGGCTAATATTTTCCTTGTGACTTTGGTTTTCTTCATTCTCCTTTCCTCAGGGTGGGATAGGACCAATAGATGCATCCTAGATGGCTGCTTGCAAGCTTTATAAGACCTCAGACACTGCTCACCAAAGTAGGATGTAGAATGTTTTCTTTATGAACTTATACAAATATTTATAATTTAATATATAGTCAGCCATCTGTATCCCTGAGTTCTGCATCTGCAAATTCAACCAACTGTGGATTAAAAATATCCAAAAAAGAAAGTTCCAAAAAGGCCAAATTTAAATTTGCTGTTCTTAGCACCACGCTGAATCCACAGGAATGAGGGCGTGTAGGCATACCCTACTGTAGCCTCTGTCATTTCACAGATTCTCAGTTTCTCTCCAGCCCTCGTTGTTTCAGCATTGTTCACCTCACGTCTTGTTCATTCCTACTTTGTTTCTGTGAAAAAATGGCTCCTAGAAAGCAATGAAGTGGTGAAAGCAATCCCTCGAAACCTAAGTGCGAGGGGGTTGAGGAAAGCGAGAGAAGGAATTTGTCTAGTAAGGAATGGCTGGCTAACTCTGTAAAGCACTACAGCCTCAAGGACTTCAAGATCACAGGCCAACCAGCATCAGCTGATGCCCACGCAGCACAGCACTCCCAGAAGAGCTCAAGAAACTCATGGAAGAGAAAGGCTACCTTCTAGAGCAAGTCTTCCATTGTGATGAAACAATTATTCGCACAGCATCTACATTGTATTAGGTATTATAAGTAATCCAGGGATGATTTAAAATGTACAGGAGGGTGTATGTAGGTTATATGCAAATACTACACATTTTCTGTAAGAGGCTTGAGCATCTATGGATTTTGGTACAGGCAGGGAATCCTAGAACCAATCACCCTTGGATACCGAGGGACGACTGTGTACTAGTCGCTGGCCCTTTAAAATGGACATCTATTTAATACGGCCCTTTAATATTCCAGATATTGGTCAGTGAAATATCTCAAGACAGACTATTGAAACAATGATCTTGCCCACCAACTCAATATTAGATATATAATGAGACAGATTTATGAAAATTACACAGATTCTTTCTTGATTTCTGGAAACAAACCAGCAATCTTTGTAGTGTGCTATTTCCCAAAATACACGTGGCTTGCTCACAGAGATGGCTACGTGGCCATCAGAATTGACCCTTATCTTCAACACCCACACTGTGCTCCACGATCCAGCTCTAGTCTGGGGCTTCCCTGAACAGGCACGGAGACAAGCTGCTTTCAGAGCAGGAGCCCAATGCAAGGCTTCCAGCCTGGCCTGCCGGGTGCTGGTGCCTCAGAGCTGACGTCCTCATTGGCTGGGTCGTTTCTGTCTACCTTTCCTTGGCCTAAGGAGACTCCTGCCTGCTCCCCCTGACTTCTGGACCTCAGCTCCCCCACAGCCATATGCTTCATGGCTTCTTGGTCTGCTCTGCCTGTGCCCGGCTTCCTGCCTTGTCTCCATAGTCCACTGCTGCTAAAGCCCAAACTTGACAGTTGTGACTAATAGGGGTCAGGTCATGCTTTCAGCTCCAAGACGAAATTGCATCTACCTCATCCTAGCCTGTCTTCCTCTAACAAAGACATTTTCTTCCCAGCCCAGCAACTTCAGAGCTACTGTAGACTGTGTATTTTCTTCCTAAAATGTAGATGCTAATAGAAAAAGGAGTTTCTTTGATATTCCTTAGAAACAAATGCAAATTTAATCATCACTCTGAGCTTCAGTTAAGTAGAGAGAATACCTACCTCATAGTGCTATTGGAAGATTAAATGAGATAATATACGAAAAGCTCTTGGCATTTCATAACAGTATCAGTCAGTACAATTATATATAATAAGCAAATAAATAAAAAAATATGTAAATGCCTCATGATGACATTTTTCCAGTGGTTCATCTCTAAGTATCCTCTTCAGCTTCACCTCAGTCTTTGCATCTCATGACCTATTTTAAATAAATCCTGAATATTTCTATGGTCAGGTAATATATGCCTGAACCTTGATTTTATTATGAGGGTATAAAATCTTAGTTATTTTTAAGTAACCCTTAATCAAAATTATGGCTAAAATAATTGTAGAGCTGTTCCATTAAAACAGATGGCTCTTTTCTTTTTAAGTACAAATTATCTTGGCGATGATCTTTGAACCGATTATAGTTAGAACTTTTTAAAGAAGTTCTAACGTTTAATCAGGAAGCCAGAACAACTTGATAAGCTGTTTCCACGCTGAGGGGAGAATCCACCGGAGAGGACTTATGTCTAGGCTAGTTTCGCTTCATACGTTCGTGAACATTCTGGTGCCACAAACTTCAAGGCAGGCACCAAAAACAAAAGTGTGCCAACAGAAAAAAAGACCAAAGAGAATTTCAGTTTCATCATAACTGTAAGCTATGACTTCAACAATTAAGGCCTACCAAGTTCCACTCTTCTTTTCTAGTTAGAGGAAAATAAATGAATTACTGAAGCAACTATTCGGAATTCAAGTAATTCTGTGACTTCCACAACATTGAGCTGTAGTTCTGGGTTCAGTGGGTCCTCTCTAGGCTTTGCCTTACTCATCTGTAAATACAGGAGAGGCACCTCACAGTGTAACTGTGACGAATAATTAGTTTAAAAAAGGAATTAAGCTCATCGACAATAGCAAACATTACAATGCTTATAATTAGCTTGGTAAAAGACAGATGAAGACACTTACCTTCATCATGAACTGCCCTCTCTCTGATGCAAGGCTGTGAAACTGCTCGCATTTGGAAAGGTCTGTTGTGAAATCAAATATACCTGGAATTTACACAAAGTCCAGGGCAGAGTTGTTCAATAGAAGACAAGTCAGGCGAGGTCACGTGGTGAATAGAGGCTCTAGAAGGAAGTGCTGGTGTACAACTGCCATTCACTCGTTCTCACTGTGGTCGACAGACTGATGGCTCCCCAGAGATGTACACATCCTAATCCCCAGTATCTGTGGCTCTGTTACCTTACCTGGAAAAAGGGGCTTTGTAGGTTTGATTAAGTTAGTGCTCTTGAGATGGGGACATTATCTTGGATTATACAGGTGGGCCCAGCTTAATCTCTACACTAAACCATTTGCCATATAGACTTGTGTCTTAGGCTGTGTTCTCTAGAGGAGCAAAACCAGTGAAGCATATAGAGAGGGAGAGAGAGAGAGAGATTTATATCAAGGAAATGGTTCACATAGTTGTGAAGGATAACAAGTCCCAAAGCCGTGGGTCAGATGTCAGGATGGAGGCTTCTCCTGACTCATGTGATTGCAGGGAATGATGAACCCAAAATCAGCAGGTTAGACAGCAGACTGGTAGCTCATGTCCCAAGAACTGAAGGTCAGAGGATGACAAGTCAGATGCAGGATCAAGAGACGGTGAGCTTTTCCAGAACATTCATATATACATTGGATGCAGTCCACATCCCCAAGGGAACTCCCCCTTCCTTGGCTGATTGGTTCGGATTGACCTGATTGGCTGATCTGACTGGCTCTTGCTCTGATTGGCTGCTCTCATCAGATCACAAAACGGAGAATGATTACATAATATCTGCCAAACCACTGAAAATCATGGCCTAGCCAAGGTGACACACAACCTTAACCATCACAAGCTGATTTCAACTCACGGCAACCCCATGTGTGTCAGAGTAGAACTACACATAGGGTTTTCAATACCCATAACTATTTGGAAGTAGATTGCCAGGGCTTTCTTCTGAGGCACCTCTGGGTAGATTCAAACTGCCAATCTTTCCGTTAGCTGCTGAATACTTAACCATTTGTGCCACCCAGGGCCTCCCTTGTTTAATCCCAGGATTCTTCTGTAAGAGAGAGGCAGGAGAGTCAGAGTCAGATTCAGAGTCAGGGACTTTTGAGGGTGCTACACTGCTGCTTTGATGATGGAGAGAGGGGCACAAGCAAAAAAGTGGAGAGTTCTCTAGAAGCTGGAAAAAGCAAGGAAATGGATCCTTCTCAAGAGCCTCCAGAAAGGACACAGCTCTACCAAAAACTTCAGTCTGGCCCAGTGGAAGCCATTTTGGACTTCTGACTTACAGAATTATAAGATTTAATCTACTAAGTTTGTGGTATTTGTTACATTAGCAATAGGAGACAAATACCTACCATCTACCAGTGTTAGGTGCCACAGATTCAGAGATGAAGAGGTACATTCCTCCACCAGCATTTGTTAAAAAATACTTATTGGGTTGCTCAAAGTCTCATGACATCTAATGTTTATTTGACACCCACCGTGTCAGACAGTGTAAGTGCTTTGCTGGCATTATCTTTAATCCTTGCTCCCATCCTATGATATTTGTTGTTAACATTTATTGAACACCATGTGCATGACACTGTCTTAAATACTTAGCATGTACTATGTTATTTAATTCTTTGATGTAGATATAGTTATTCTCCTTCATTTTACACAAGAAAGAACTGAGGCTTAGGGAGGTTGAACATAGTTTCTCAGGGTCACACAGCTGGAAAGTGATGGAAATTTGAGCTCTAGAAGTTGCCCTCCAGAGCCTGCTTTGGCTCCCCATATTCCAGATGAGTAAACTGAGGCTCGGAGAAGACAAATAACTCACCAAAGCCACACACCTGATAAACAGCAAGATCAAAACTGATTCACCACCCATTGACGGTGGTGTCAAATAAACATTAGTTGTCATGAGACTTTGAGCAACCCAAGAAGAATTTTTTAGCAAATGCTGGTGGAGGAATATATCTCTTCATCTCTGACACCTAACACTGGTAGATAGTAGGTATTTGTTTCCTATTGCTGATGTAACAAATACTACAAACTTAGTAGATTAAATCAACACAGATTTATTGTCTTATAATTCTGTAAGTCAGAAGTCCAAAATGGCTTTCACTGAGCCAGACTGAAGTTTTCGGTAGGGCTGTGTTCCTTTCTGGAGGCTCTTAAGAAGGATCGGTTTCCTTGCCTTTTCCATCACCCACTGACTTTCCCAACTCTCACTGCATATCTCCCCACTTTCCCAGAGCCTCTCGATTCTAGTCTGAAAGCTGTTCAGAAAAGCCCGTGTAATATAGTGACTAGATCCCTCGTAGCCTGATGCCCAACTTGACCAGTTCTTGGTACAAACATTTGGGGATAGGCCATCCCACGCTGGAAGGCCAAAGTCCTCCTTGCTGTCTTCAGCCCCCTTAAGCCCTCTAACAACCCTGTACTGATAATTAATTGTGGTCGGAATATGAAAGTTGGAAACGAAGGATTGGCAGTTGGAAAATATGGCCTTGGTGATAGAAATGATGCCGGAGATCGCATGATTGAATTTTGCAAGATCAATGACTGCTTCCTTGCAAATACCTTTTTTCACCAATATAAATGATGTTGACTATACACATGGATAGTTTGAGGAATCAAATCTACTATATCTGTGGAAAAAATGGTGGAGAAGCTCAATATCATCACTCAGAACAAGAACTGCCCCATAGGGTTTCCAAGAAGCTGCTGGTGGATTCAAACTACTGACTTTTTGGTTAGTTGGGAAACTTTTAGCCACTGTACCACCACTGCTCCAGAAACACAAATAAGTACCCAGTAAATGTTTATCTAGTTGCATTTGTGATAAATGGCCTGGCCAATTTTAACCTAGCTTATACCCCCCTTCGCCCACCACCAGTGGCCTACCTACAGGAGATAGCCCAGTCCATTCTCTTCTTTAACAAAGACAAAATTATCTTTCTTATGAAAACTCAGACCATTTCCTTGTTCAGGTCCTCTTCCCAGCTCCCTAAATCTTTCCTATTGGTTCTAGTTCAGAATTTGAGGAGAATGCCTAGCCCATAACTCATCAAAAGGGTAACGGGGAAAAAAAAAAAAAAGTTTTCCTTATGGGGGGTGGGAGGCTATCAACTCCTTCCTCTTCAGGGGTGCTTTGCTGTGACTTCTCCAGGTGAGCTCCTGCGGAGGTCTGCCCTCTGATGTGATGTTACAAACGGGTAGCCAGCAGCATCCACAAAAAGAACAGTACAGTAATCACGGAATACCCCATGTGTGTCAGAGTAGAACTGTGGTTTTCAGTGGCTGATTTTTCAAAGCAGATCGCCAGGCCTTTCTTCCAAGGTGCCTCTGGATGGGTTCGAAACTCCAACCTTCTAGCTAGCAGCTGAGCATGTTAACCGTTTGCATCACCCAGGGACTCCATACTCAGGTAACAGCATTATTATCATGAATGGTTGCTAATATAGCATGCTGGGGAAAACATGTGCAATTTAATTGTTTTGCCCACGCCTGTTTTTGCTCCATAGCTATCAAACCAGGGGAAATTCCTCAGTGTCTCAAATGTCAGACAGCTTGCTGCCTCAAGGTCTGACAGGAATGTTTTTAAAGGCGGTTTCTCTTCATGATATCATTTCTCTTTACTTGTTGACACCCTCTCTGTGTCAGCCACATAAACCTGTTTGCTCTCTGCTACCGGCTCTCACTCATTGCTGCTTTGTTGTTCTGTGCTAGCAGTATTTCCACAGTGAATGCTTTTTCCTTCTTCTCTACCAATTCACACCCCTCTTCTCTACCTCAGCAGAGAATACAGTGCCCTTCTAGCAGCCCCTCCTGGAGTAATGCCTCCCTAATCTGATTATTCTCTGCAGTCATGTCTCCGCAGTTCTTACATACTCTGCGTGTGCAGAATTTATTAGGTAAGTGGCTAGATAATATCCATCAGTGCCTTCATTTATGTATTATTTGTATCCCCAGAGAAATTGTAAGCCTCTGCATGGGAGGAATCGTATCTTCTGTTTCTTTGTTATGCATCCCTGCCCAGACAGCCTTCAGTTTTCAACAGATCCCCAGCGCGGTACAAACAGTTAACACCCTCGCCCGCTAACCAAAAGGTTGGAGGTTTGAGTCTGCCCAGAAGCAACTCAGAAGAAAGCCCTGGCAATCACCTTCCAAAAACAGTCACTCATTGGAAACACTATGGAGCACAGTTCACAGTTCTACTCTGACACACATGAGATCACTATGAGTTGGAATTGACTCGACGGTAACTGGGTGTTTGAGATAAGTTTTTAGTAAGTACTTAACAATGAGTCTGTTTTTTTTCTTTTATACAGGTGGAGAAAACCAAACTCACTTTTAATCCTAGCTGTCTTGAAGCGCCTGAGTGGTATTTGCTATGGCGCTTCACTTCTGCCCCTCAGCCTCTCAATTACAAGGTGAGGAGGTGGCTGAATGATCTCTAAAGTCTCCTTCCGTTCGAAAGCTCTGTGTTTATATTTCTTCTGGCAATGTTTACTCCAGCCTGTGCCCTCTCCCTGCCCACTGCCATCATTGTCCCCCCTGAGATTCCGACAATATCCTGGAGAAAGTCTTGAGGTGCATTTGATGTTCAGGAGTTGTTCTGGCCCCACCAATGGCCAGCCAGCTGAGTCAACAAGCCCCTCAGTGCACTGGGCAAGGCTTTGTTAGCAGACCCATGGAGAGTGCCCTAACAGGCTAGGCTGTCAGCCCTGGATGTGAGCAACCTTGTTGGGGCTGCAGCTCCAAATGCATTCCTTTCTTAGACTGTCTTAGCCATCTAGCACTGCTATAACAGAAATACAAGTGGATGGCTTTAACACACAGAAATTTATTCTCTCACAGTCTAGGAGGCCCGAAGTCCAAATTCAGGGTGTCAGCTCCAGGGAAAGGCTTTCTCTCTCTCTGTGGGCTCTGGAGGAAGGCCCTTGTCATCAACCTCCTGCTGGTCTAGGAGCTTCTCAGCACGGGGACCCTGGGTCCAAAGGATATGCTATTCTCCTGGCTCTTGTTTCTTGGTGGTATGAGATCCCCCCGTCTCTCTGCTCTTTCCTCTCTTATATGTCTCAAAAGAGATTGGCTTTAGATAAAACCTAATCTTGTAGAGGAAACCCTGGTGGTATAGTGGTTAAGTGCTATGGCTGCTAACCAAGAGGTCAGCAGTTCAAATCCGCCAGACACTCCTTGGAAACTCTATGGGGCAGTTCTATTCTGTCCTATAGGGTCGCTGTGAGTCGGAATCTACTCAACCGCAGTGGGTTTAGTTTTGGTTTTAATCTTGTAGATTGAATCCTGCCTCATTAATATAGCTGCCGCTAATCTCATCTCATTAACATCATAGAGACAGGATTTACCACACAAAAGAAAATTGCATCAGATGACAAAATGGCGGGCCAACCAGACAATACTGGAAATCATGGCCTAGACAAGTTGACATATATTTTTTGGGGAATGCAATTTATTTTGGGGGACACATGGGGTCCCCTGAATGAACTCTCAGAGGCTTCTTTCCTGACTCTAATGTATCTCCCCAAAACACTTCCTACTCTGGGAACCCTCTCAATGCCCCCTCAAGATATGCCTATCTGTGCAAGAGCTGTTGGTGTCATTTCATCACAAGCATGGAAAGAGGTAATCACATGCTCAGGTGGAATGTGGCCAGCAGAGTGGATTTTGAAAAGACTTATGAGTTGTGACCTTGGGCATGTTGCTTAACCTCTCTGTGCCTCACTTTGCTCATCTGTAAAATGGGACTGATAATGGTACCTACCTCATAGGGTTCACATGAAGATTAAAACAATTAGAATGGGGCCTGCTACATAGTATGTGCTCAGAAGATGTCAGCTGTTGCTATTGTTGTTATTATTAAGGAGCCTACCTTAAGCCAATTCTCAGTAGGGCTTTTACCCACATGAGTTCCTACCTTAAGCCAATTCTCAATAGGGCTTTCACCCACATGAGTTTGGAAGTTCAGGCAAGACAGGAAGAATGAGCTCAGGTCAGAGCTAGTTGACTAGCTGGGAAGCAGAGAAGTCTGGGGTGCCTCATACCAGTATTTTTAGCAGTGTTGGTGAATCACAAGCATTTTGTGTTAGAAAGACTTGAAATTGCTTCTAACACCTCTACAGTATTTTTACCACACTGTTTTATCTGGACATAAAAGAATACAGTTTTAATTATATCTTGCTCTGCAGGGGGGAAAAAAAACCTGAACAACTAAAAGTGCATCTGTCTTATTTTTACATGTTTCTTTCATTCTTAAAGAACTGTGGCCTCCAAAATTATTGCATCCAGCAGAACAGCCCTGGATCAGGTGGAGCCAGCCTACCATGCCTCTTTTAGCCCAATGTTATTACAGGAAATGAAGGCATTGTACTGAAGGGCTGTTTGTTGCCCCATTGTTTCTCCAGCCCAGGCCCATGTGGGACTGTTTGTACTTCAGCACACACAGCAGCCATTATGTCCCCTGCAACATCCTACATGCAGCTGTGAACACTTGTGCCCGAGCCAGTTTATCTGCAGCGGAATTCACTCAGAAAGGAATTGTGAACAACATACCAAGGCAGGGCCTTGCTTTTCTCTGGGAACGTCCTGGACTCTCCAACATTCCTCCCATTTGGCCAAGAAAAACAAGCAAATAGAATCTGGCTTTGATGTATGCACCTCTGGGCTACTCGGGTGGGGATTTTTAGGTAACAATTTTCAGTCACCACATGGACTCTTCATTCACAAATCTCTGACCAGAGCTGGGCACAGAGATGCCTGAGTTACCCAGATGTGGCTAATAACTACAAAGTGGGCAGAGTGGCATCCCCACTGTAAACAAACTCCAGGTGATGTCTAACCTGATAATTTGACACCATTTTAGTCATGAAACCCACCTGTGATGTGACTCTACGAAAACTTGTCAGTCCCACCTACCAGAAGACACATACCGAAGCCATCAGAATGTGAAATATTAGCTCCTAGGCTAGAGGTGGATGTCGGAGGACAGGTGAGGCAGTGATCTTGCAGACAAACATTTATTTCTGGGCTCAGCAACTGCAGCTACTACCTCCAGGTGTTTAGATGTGACAGCATATTTGCCCTCGCCTTAAGATTTGGGCTGGCAAGGGTAACAAATAATGATCGTTTCCTCTTAAGTACAAGGCCGACAATTTTGCTTCTTGCAAACTAAGTAAATGATGATTTAAGGTTTGGTTGCGTAAAGTAAACCAAACATCTGTGCTTTTCCCAGGACTACAGAGCTGATTGACAGACTGTTTAGCATGATGAGTCATAAATTACCTATTTCCATAAAACATATATGTGTATCTACATGTGGAGTCCCTGGGTTGTGCAAACAGTTAACATGCTCAGCTACTAACTGAAAGGTTGGAAGTTTGAGTCCACCTAGAGGTGTCTCAAAAGAAAGGTCTAACAATTTACTTCTAAAAAATCAGTCACCGAAAACCCTATGGAACACAGTTCTATTCTGACACAGGTGGGACTGCCATGAGTCAGAACTGCCTCAACGGCAACTGGTGAGTTAAGGTATCTATACATACATGCACATGTTGATGTTTTGTAAGGCGCCGTTGAGTTGCTCCTGACTCATAGTGAGCCTGTGTACAACAGAATGAAACACTGTTCAGTCCTGTGCCATCCTCACAATCATTGCTATGTTGGAGCCCACTGGTGCAGCCACTGTGTCAGTCCATCTTGTTGAGGGTCTTCCTTTTTTTTTTAAATTGTGCTTTAAGTGAAAGTTTACAATTCAAGTCAGTTTCTCATACAAAAACTTATACACAGATTGTGTTGCTTTCCCTGTAATGTGACAGCACACTCCTCCTCTCCACCCTATATTTCCCGAGTCCGTTCAATCAGCTCCTGTCCCCCTCTGCCTTCTCATCTCACCTCCAGACAGGGGCTGCCCATTTAGTCTCATGTGCCCACTGGAACTAAAAAGTACACTCCTCACCAGAATCATCTTATGCCTTATAGTCCAGTCTAATCTTTGTCCAAAGAGTTGCCTCCTGGAATGGTTTTAGTTTTGGGCTAACCGAGAGTCCAGGGGCCATGATCTCTGGGGTCCCTCCAGTCTCAGTCAGACCATTAAGTCTGGTCTTTTTACAAGATTCGAGGTCTGCATCCCACTTTTCTCCTGCTCCATCAGGGATTCTCTGTTGTGTCCTTCCCTGTCAGGGCAGTCACTGGTGGTAGCCAGGTACCATCTAGTTCTTCCGGTCTCAGGCTGATGGAGTCTCTGTCTTATACGGCCCTTTCTGTCTCTTGGGCTCATATTTACCTTGTGTCTTTGGTGTTCTTCATTCTCCTTTGCTCCAGGTGGGTAGAGACCAATTGATGCATCTTAGATGGCCGCTTGCTAGCTTTTAAGGCCCCGGACACCACTCATCAAAGTAGGATGCACCACTCATCAAAGTATTAAGAAAGTGGGTTTTCTTAATACACTTTTTTATGGCAGTTGACCTAGATGTCCCCTAAAACCATGGTCCCCAGAACCCCACCCTTGCTACTCTGTCCCTCAGTGTTTGGTAGTACTCAGGAAACTTCGTAGCTTTTGGTTTAGTCCAGTTGTGCTGACTTCCCCTGTATTGTATGCTGTCCTTCCCTTCACCTGAAATAATTCTTATCTACTGTATAATTAGTGACTATCCCTCTCCCTCCCTCCCCACCCTCGTAAACATCAAGGAATGTTTTCTTCTGTGTTTAAACTTTTTCTTGAGTTCTTATAATAGTGGTCTCATACAATATTTGTCCTTTTGTGACTGACTAATTTCACTCAGCATAATGCCCTCCAGATTCCTCCACGTTATGAGATGTTTCACGGGTTCATCGTTGTTCTTTATCATTGCATAGTATTCCATTGTGTGAATATACTATAATTTGTCCATTCATCCGTTGATGAGCACCTTGGTTGTTTCCATCTTTTTGCTATTGTAAACTGTGCTGCAATGAACATGGGTGTGCATATTTGTGTGATGACTCTTATTTCTGTAGGATATATTCTAAGGAGTGGGATTGCTGGATTGTACGGTAGTTCTATTTCTAGCTTTTTAAGGAAGCACCAAATAGATTTCCAAAGTGGCTTACTGTGTCCTAGCTTCTTGTTTTGTTTTGTTTTGATATGCCCAAATAGGCTGTTCAAGTGAGCTAGCTTGATTATTGGTGCTTTTGAAGCTTTAACGTCCTGTCTCCAGGTTAAGGCTGTTACAAGGTATATGAGTCCAGGAGTCTGTTTACTTCTCTTGTATGCATTCACCTAAAGTGTCCAGGTAGTTGGTCACCAAGTGTGTGGAGCAGGCTCTCATCTACAGTCTTAGATAAGCATGTGATATTGGTGCAGGCACAGGTATCTGGCAGCAGTAGGGGTCACGTGCTGAGCAAGGCAGGGGACTGACAACCACCCCTGAGTGTCTGTGAGGAAAATGTGTCCCTGTTCCCTAGAGTGCCTAGGTGGGTGGGTTTTGCAGCCAGACTACGGGCACCCAATGCTGTTGGCTGTAAGACTGGGAGGCACCACTTATCCTTGAACCCCTGTCAAGGGTGGCTAGGTGGTGTGGGTGAAGCCACCAGCCCTCAGATCCCTGATGTGGGTAGGTGAAAAAAAAAAAAAAAAATTTTTTTTTTTTTCCTCTTAATAGGCAGAGTGATGTCAAATGTCACCAATCTGCCTCTCCACCATGTAGCTGAAACAGTTGAAGTTAAACTTCAGGCATATACCCTGTTGTGCTGTGCTAATGAGGGCTTATGCTGTTGAAATGGCCCTACACAGGTCTATGCAGGGGTGAAAGACATTCAAAGTCCATGGGCCACTTATGCCTCTGCCTAGGCAAAGGAGCTGTTTCTGCCCTGAGTTCCCAGCTTAGGGGAGCCGGCAGATTATTTTTCCCCCATTTGTTAATTTGTTCCTTCTCCAAGGCCAGGAGGATGGCTCAGAGCATGTGACAAGTCCTACTTCCAGCCCAGGGAAAGTGGGTATCACTGAAGCTGGCTTGGGATCTGGTGCAGAGTGGGGAGGGGTCAGTTAAATGGGAGTGAGTTTTTTCCAAAGGGGTGTTTTTTGGTCCATGTGGTGGATTAGACACAAGTACTTATCTTTTGCCAAGTGCACTGCTTTTTGCTGATTCTGGAGTTGTGAGTGAACTCTCCGCCACTTGGTCTCTCCTGATGTGGAAAATGCATCCCAAATGCCTCTGGTTGTCTTACTGTACTTGTGCCAGTGGGTCCAGCCTGTGGGGTGCCTGTTCCCACCAAGTCAGTTCTGGCAACTCCTCGTTGCTTCTGAACTCTCTCTCCCTCCCCTGCTGCTCAGTCCAAATCCTCAACTTTGCCTTTGATGTTCAGGGCTCCTAGATTGTCATATGTAATCAATTCACTTGTTTTTTCTGGTCTTTGTTTTAAGAGGAACCACCGGAAACATCTGACTACTCTGCCATCTTGGGCCCTACCTCCGAGTGTCTTCTTTTTAGCTCACCCTTTACTTTACCAAGCATGATGTCCTTCTCCAGGGACTGGTCCTTCCTGATAACATGTCCAAAGTACATGAGACAAAGTCTCACAATCCTTGCTTCTAAGTAACATTCATTCAAGCTGTACTTCCAAGACAAACTTGCTTGTTTTTCTGTCAGTTGATGGTATATTCAGTATTCTTTGCCAACACCATAATTCAAAGGCAGTAATTCTTCTTTGGTCTTCCTTACTAATTGTTCAGCTTTTGCATGCATATGAGGAAACTGAAAATATCATGGCTTGGGTCAGGTGCACCTTAGTTTTCAAGGTGACTCCTTTGCTTTTTAACACTTTTGAGAGGTCTTTTGCAGCAGATTTGCCCAATACTTCCTTTGATTTCTTGACTGCTGCTTCCATGGGCATTGTTTGTGGATCCAAGTAAAATGAAATCCTTGACAACCTCAGTATTTTCTCCATCCATCATGATGTTGCTTACTGGCCCAGTTGTGAGGATTTTTGTTTTCTTCATGCTGAGGTGTAATCCATACTGAAGACTGTGGTCCTTGATCTTCATCAGTAAGTGTTTCAAGTCCTCTTCGCTTTCAGCAAGCAAGGTTGTGTCATCTGCATATCACCGGTTGTTAATGAGTCTTCCTCCAATCTTGATGCTGTGTTCTTCTTCATATTGTCTAGCTTCTCACATTATTTGCTCAGCATATATATTGAATAAATATGGTGAAATAATACAACCCTGACACACAACTTCCCTGACTTTAAACCACACAGTATCCTCTTGTTCTATTCAAACAACTGTCTCTTGGTCTATGCACAGATTCCTCATGAGCACAATTAATTGTTCTGGAATTCCTATTCTTCACAATGTTATCCATAATTTGTTATGACCCACACAGTCAAATGCCTTTGCGTAATCAATAAAACACAGGTAAACATCCTTCTGGTATTCTCTGCTTTCAGCCAGGATCCATCTGATATCAGCAATGATATCCCTGGTTCCACGTGCTCTTCCGAAACTGGCCTGAATTTCTGGCAGTTCCCTGTCGATATACTGCTGCAGCCGTTTCTCAATGATCTTCAGCAAAATTTTGCTTGTGTGTGATATTAATGATACTGTTCTATAATTTCCACATTCGGTTGGATCACCTTTCTTGGGAATAGGCATAAATATGGATCTCTTCCAGTCAGTTGGCCAGGAAGCCGTCTTCCATATTTCTTGGCATAGACAAATGAGCACCTCCACTGCTACATCTCAATTGATATTCCATCAATTTCTGGAGCCTTGTGTTTCACCAATGCCTTCAGAGCAGCTTGGACTTCTTCCTTCAGTACCATCGGTTCCTGATCATATGCCACATCTTGAAATGGTTGAATATCGACTAATTCTTTTTGGTATAATTACTGTATGTATTCCTTCCATCTTCTTTTGATGCTTCCTGCATCATTTAATATTTTCCCCATGGAATCCTTTACTATTGCAACTCAAGGCTTGAATTTTTTCTTCATTTCTTTCAGCTTGAGAAATGCCGAGTGTGTTCTTCCGTTTTGGTTTTCCATCTCCAGCTCTTTGCACATGTCATTATAATACTTTGCTTTGTCTTCTCGAGAAGCCCTTTGAAATCTTCAGTTCTCTTACTTCATCAATTCTTCCTTTTGCTTTAGCTGCTCTACGCTGAAGAGCAAGTTTCAGAGTCTCCTCTGACATCCATCCATCTTGGTCTTTTCTTTCTTTCCTGTCTTTTCAATGACCTCTTGCTTTCTTCATGTATGATGTCCTTGATGTCATTCGACAACTCGTCTGGTCTGCGGTCACTAGTGTTCAATGCGTCAAATCTATTCTTGAGATGGTCTCTAAATTCAGGTGGGATATACTCAAGGTCATATTTTGGCTCTCGTGGACTTGCTCTGATTTTCTTCAGTTTCAGCTCGTACTTGCATATGAGCAATTGATGGTCTGTTCCACAGTCGGCCCAGGCCTGCTCTGACTGATAATATTGAGCTTTTCCACAGTCTCTTTCCACAGATGTAGTCAATTTGATTTCTGTGTGTTCCATCTGGGGAAGTCCACATGTATAGTTGCTGTTTATGTTGGTGAAAGAAGGTATTTGCAATGAAGAAGTTGTTGGTCTTATGTATGGCAAATTTTGAGAACCACTGCTCTAATAGTGGTTTTCAGAATTGGTCCCTGACCAGCAGCATTGGCATTGCCTGGGAACTTGTTATAAATACAAACTCTTAGCAGAGGTAAGAGCTGGTTCAAAGCTCTGCTTGTAGCTAACAGAGAAGAGTACAAAGATGGATGCTGAGAGTGCGTTCCTGTGAGCTGCATTTTCCTGGGACAGTTATTCCTTTTCCAATGAGGAAACGGTTCTCTTGATCATCAAGTTACCAATTTATTTTCCTCCTAACTGATATTTGAAGCTTGGAGTGGCAACAAAAATAACTTTATATAGAAGGCTAAGGATTACTCACTAATTATGTTTCCTTCCCGCCCATCCTCTTTGCCAAGCAATCTAGGGTTTTGACGCTTTTCTTTTTTTTGGAACATTAAAAAAACAGAAAAAGGCTGCGGAGGAGGAGAATGAGAAGAGATTAGGTTTTAAAATAGAAGTGTTAAGGTGGTTTCCCTGCAGGGTGTGTTCCTTAATCTCGTGATTGGAAATGAGGTCTGTTTGCTTTCTGCAAGCATCTGGAGAGAGGCAGCTTTAGCAACATGGTAAGGCATGGAACCGAAAACCAAACCAAGCCAAACCAAACCCGTTGCTGTCAAGCTGATTCCGACTCAGATAGCAACCCAATAGGACAGAGTAGAACTGCCCCATAGGGTTTCCAAGGAGCAGCTGGTGGATTTGAACTGCTGATCTTTTGGTTAGCAGCCAAGCTCTTAACCACTGTGACACCAGGTTTCAGTGAGCTAAATTAACATACTTTTCTAACATATATTGTTGTCCAGTGGAAAACAAATGTAAACAAGCTTATAATGCAATATACTTAAATGAATAGACAATGTATGGAACAAAATTCATAGAAATCAGGCAGTTTTTCAAAACACATTTGCAATATACTCTAAATCAGAGATCCTCGACCATTTTAGCTCACAGAACTGCCCAAAAAAAGAATTTTGAAAAACTACATACTTTCGCAGATGTTTTAAAGATAACTTCCAAAAAGTTTCAACATAAGTTTAAACAGTTTTAATGGCTGCAACTAAAAAGCTGACGGTTTGAACTCACCGAGAAGCTCCATAGGAGAAAGACCTGGCAATCTGTTTCCATAATGATTAAATCAAAAAAACCAAACCCACTGCTGACAGAGTAGAACTACCCCATAGGGTTTCCAAGGCTGTAAATCTTTACAGAAACAGACTGCCACATCTTCCTTCCATGGAGCTGCTGGTAGGTTCGAACCTCTGACCTACTGGTAAACAGCCAAGCACTTTAACCACTGTGCCAACAGGGTTTCTGTTCACATAGTGATTATAGTGTACAAAATTGTAAGGGGCGGCTCTGCTCTGTCACATGGGTTGCTATGAGTCAAAGTCGGCTCCACAGCACCGAACAACAACAACAACAGTTGCCAAGGGTATAATGCCCAGTATATTGTAAATGTTAATATTTTAAACTAAAAACATACATCACTTTTAAGTGTGTCTGATGGACTCTAAATACCATAACAATTTGATGCCCACTTTCATCCATTTAAAAAATCCATGAAAAAACTCTTATTTCATATTTGGAAATGTTACATCTTTTATTTTTGTCCTTAAACATGTATGGGAAACCCTGGTGGCCTAGTGATTAAGTGCTACGGCTGCTAACCAAGAGGTCAGCAGTTCAAAGCCACCAGGCGCTCCTTGGAAACTCTATGGGGCAGTTCTACTCTGTTTTACAGGGTCGCTATGAGTCCGAATCGACTGGATGGCAGTGGTTTTGTTTTTTCGGAACATGTATGTCCATTCCATCTTTCCACAGAATTTTATCCTGATGAAATTTATTTTCATTCTTGAAAGTCTTTCGTTAATCACACTATCATACATTTCTGCAACAAAATAGGTTTAGAGACAGCTTATGGCTGGAATTCGGAAGGCAGGTTGGAGGTAGATGTGTGGTTTGAGGGACTGAAGCACCTGGGGAAAGCACTCTGCAAGCCTGGGTTAATGTGATGCTCAGAGTGGGCGGGGCATGCAGCATGGTGTCTAGGACACAGTGTTTGCTCCAGTTCGTCCCCAGCGAACAAGTGTCAGAGTCTTGACTGGGGACAGGAGGGAGGCAAGTAAAAATGGGAAGTGTGGTTATCATGCAAAACTCTCTGTGAGACTTATGGAGTCTAAAGCAGACGACTTTATTCTGAAGTGTAGGAGCGTGCCCTGGAAGTAGGAGCAAACGTTTACCTTTACTTCTGTAAGGTCATTTCTGCAGGGGCACCACTGACGCAGGGCAACTTCCGGGAAGCCCCAGGAAGCAGCACGCCATCCCAGCAGCATTAGCAGCTCCAGGTCAGCATCTGCTTTGGTGGTGGTCTCCTTACAAGGGGTGACAGAATCTACCCCAAGACCAGAACTAGGGCAGCCTCTGTGGGCAGCAGCCCCAATGACACTGACTGTGTCATTACATCACATTACACGTCATTATGTCATGGCATTATGAAGCAGCAATGCCTGCGGGGTTATCAGTGGCTTCAGTAGCAGTTGGCAGCACCAGCAGTAGGAGAGAGCAACGGAGATCCCAAGTATCAGTTCTGCAGAGAGATGGGGCTTCCCTGCAACTTCAGGAGTGACATCCCCCAAAGGAGCCAACCTGGGAAACGTGAAAAATGACGAACACTGAAAAGACTAATTTGAAAATCCACATCAAACACCAGTTGGGCCCCCCTTAAAAGACTTTGCATGGGCTTTCAAACGCCCTGGAGGTACTGCAATAGCAGATAAAAGCTAGAACCAAAGAAGTATTGCTTGTCAGTCAATGTAACCCTGCTTTTGCCTTAGACCTTTGTGGCCTGGGCAAACTTGAGGCCCAACAGGCTCTCTCTGACCTTTCCAAGAGCTCAGCCAATCATTAAGAGACAAGCAGCAGCTGGAAAATAGAAGCTCTTGAAAATAACTGTGCCAGATGTCATCTGAATTTAACCCAAAGTGCACTCCATGCTATGTGGACCTGCCCTTGCTTATTCTGCAGAACATAAACTGAGAATTGTCCAGTATGGGAAGCCATTCAGTCAAATTAAGGGGAAGTAGT
The DNA here is from genome assembly GCF_030014295.1 of Loxodonta africana. Taxonomy (NCBI): domain Eukaryota; kingdom Metazoa; phylum Chordata; class Mammalia; order Proboscidea; family Elephantidae; genus Loxodonta; species Loxodonta africana. The sequence goes on along the minus strand of NC_087345.1, from coordinate 166,453,774 downwards.
GGAGGGCAGTGATTGTTCCATGGTAGAATTCTCGCCTTCCACGCAGGAGACCCAGGTTCAATTCCGAGCCAATGCACCTCATACACACCTACCACCTGTCTGTTGGTGGAAACCTGAGAGCTGCTATGATGCTGAACTGGTTTCACGAAAGCTTCCAGACTAAGATGCACTAGGAAGAAAGGCCTGGTGATCTTCAGAAAACCAGTTAGTGAAAACCCTGTGGATCACAACAGTGCAATCCTATTGTGCCTGTGACTGCAGTGAATCAGGGACCAACTTGAAGGCAGCTAATAGCAACAACAACAGTATTACTGTAGCTTAATCAGGACGAGGGTTAGGAGCAGTAAAGCAAAGCAGAAGCATGGCAAGGCCTACCTTCTAATTCCTATATAAGAGGAGAAAAAAGAGGCATTCACTGATGATCAACTCTGGCTCCTGCCTAGAAGATGCTGGCCTCCAATAACCATAACCTTAATTGAAAAAGGCACTGAGTAGCTGATTTTAGTGTATACCCAAAGGGGTTGAAGTTCTATGAATGAGAGGGAATATAAATGTGCCAAGTATTCTACTGATGCCTGAGGCAGGAGTTTCTCTATTCTTCCTGAGCAAAATGGAAAGGGGCAGACAGGAAGAGAATCTGTCTTCTAGAAAACACTTCATGCCATAAAAATGAGGCCCTGCTTCTAACAAATCATCTAAAATTAAAAATAGGTAGACAGCTGAGCCTGGCACAGAACACATTCTAAAAAGAACTCACTGTATCCACTAGAGTTCTCTGTTTGGTTTGTTCCCAAGAAATTGAGAAAACAACCCTGTGTTGAACAGCATTTTGGCTCCTAAAGATAAGTCTGCACATGGATGCGCTCCCAGAATCCCCCAAACCCCATCCCGCATTGGCATGTAACTCCCTAAACCCCAGTTGGAGTCCCTGGGCGGTGCAAACGGTTAATACACTAGGCTGCTAACCAAAAGGTTGGAGATTCGAGTCCACCCAGGGGTGCCTCAGAAGAAAGGCCTGGTAACCTACTTCTGAAAGCTCACGGTCATAAAAACCTGATGGAGCAGAGTTCTACTCTGTCACACCTGGGGTTGCCATGAGTCAGAATCAACTCAACAACTGGTTGCTTTTAAACCCCAGTTAGCTCTGGACAAAGTAAAGATTTCTCCAGTGAACACTAAACTATATTACACAGGGGCAGCAAGTAAAGGAGCCAGGCCTAAGGCTTTCCCCTCTCAGATCTTCCACAAGTCTCACAGACTTTGCTCCATACTCCGTTACTTATCTAGCTGTTTGTTTTCTTCCACAAAATGATAAGCTCCTTGGAAGCAAAGATAATTTCTTCTTCCTCTGTATCCTCTGTAGTACCTAGGATACAGGACAGGGCTTAGCAAGAACTGTTAAGTTGATTAGATGATTCAATTATTGAGTGAAACAAGCTATTACCACAGATAATAGAATTTAGAATAACCCTGAAAAAATTGGATCTCTGCAGATCCTGTAAGTGAATGTCCTGCAGTATAATCTCAGCAGGACCCTGTGCATCCTGGTGTTGTCTAGAGCAGATACTGTATTGTTGTTGGGATCTGGGAGATGGGTTTATGAACTAGTAATCATGTTTAGCCCACTACCCGTCTGTCAGTTTGCCTTACTGTGTTGGCTTGTGTGTTCCTGTGATGGAGGAAGCTATGCCACTGGTATTTCAAATACCAGGAGGGCCACCTGTGGCAGACAGGTTTCAGTGGGACTTCCAGACTAAGACAGACTAGGAAGAAAGACCTGGTGATCTGCTTCCAAAGATTAGCCAATGAAAATCCTATGAATCGCAACAGAATATTGTCCGAATCAATTGCTTTAGACACTTCATAAAGACAGAGCAATCTCTGGAGGACGGCATTATTTTTGGTGGAGAACAGGGCCAGTGAAGGTGAGGGAAACCCTTGGTGAGATCGATTGGCTCAAAAGCCACAACAATGGACTCAAACATGCTGGCAATCATGAGGATGGTGCTGGACTTGGCAATATTTCATTCTGTTGTACATAATGTCGCTGTGAGTTGGAGTTGACTCCATAGCTGCTATCTATCTAATTATGTGTAGTAGGAATAGGAGAGATAAATGGGAGTAAAGAGAGTACATATCGTATGCCAAACCCTTTTTACGTTTGCTAACTCATTCGTTTACTCCTCACTGCAACACCTGGACAGCATCAACTTGACAGCACCCAACAACAAGAACACTGAGAAGTAGTCATTGTACAAATGTAAGCAAAGTTCGTAAAGCTATAAGAAATTGGATCAAGGATTGGACTGGGACCTGGATCTGATTCTGGATCCTGGGCTCTTCCCAGCACAACACGAGCCCTCTTTAGGGTGAAAAGTAATACTCAGGGCAACTTTTTGTCACTCGCATTTGCTGTCTTTTGGATCTGTGAGTGTGTGGTCACCCCCACCACCCTCGCCAGCCCCTGACCTGTCAGCATTGGGCAAGGGATCAATGCTTTAGATCAACCAGAGTGAAGCATCTTACTTCTCACAAAAGCTTCCTGCCCACATCATCCTAAACCAGTCATGTCCTTCCAAACATATTGCATCTATTTATAGACAAAGAATCAGATAAGAAAGGGGATTTCCTGAAGAGAAGGAAAAGAGGAAACCAAACTATGTCATGTGGGCATAGTAAGAGTCTCCTTGACCTACTCTATTCACATGTGGAGTACAGTGTCCAGCTTTATTACGCAAACTTGAACTTTTGCCGTGCAAATACTGACAACAACTAATATAGAAAAAGGAAAATGGTGAGTCTTCAAAAAGTCTCTCTTGTCATTTGAGGCTTAGTTGCTAAATATTAGCTCCACATCTTATATTTGATTAACAGCTGCTACTCCAGACCATTCAGTTTTGATTTTCCTCTGATAGGTTTGTTGTCATTCGCAATAACAACAGCAACAATAAGAACAAATACTCATACAATACTTAAAATGTGAAAAGCATTTTATTCTAATTTTATTCTCATAATTATCCCATGAGCCAGTTACCATCATATCCCTATTTCACAGACGAGGAATCTGAGGTGTGAGAGGTTCAATTTCTTGCCTAAGGTCACAGGGCTGATAAGTGGTGGAGCCAGGATTCACATCTAGGCAATTTGGCTCCAGTCTGGGCTCTAAACAACCCTACTAGAAATACACTACTCTTAGCTGGAAGGGTATTCATTACAGAAGGAATATCGAATCCAAAATCAGAAACCCAACTCAGGTTGTGAGGGCATAACAGTGTCACATCTTACTTTCTTCTCGTTGTTGCTGAAGATGTCAAAAAATAAAAGCAATTCAGAGCAACATATGGTTCCCAGGACCAACTACCTTAAAAGTCTCTATATTTAGGTCAGCTTCATAGACTGTCACTCAAAATGACACCTAGCTACATCTTCACTGAGCAATCCAAGTCCACAAGGCCAAATGAATGCTTTGTCAACATCTCTTTAGAAGACAAAAAGTGGCTAGATGAGATATCATGCAGAATGGAGAACCCAGTCACCTGGATGTCTGGAAAGAGAGATAAGGAAGAGAAGAGAGTCAGTCCCCTTTCTCTGCCCCTACCTAGAGCCCTAGAAAGCCTCAGGTCTTATAAGCACAAGTAATATGGAAGGTTGTATGAGGTATGGAACTGAAAATATGGATACTGAATGACTGCATACATAGTGGTTATATACACTCAGATCCTCTCCTTTTCTCTGTACAACCAAACTCTCTGTCCACCCACCCTTCACACTGAGTCTCTAGATGAAAAGGATATATTGAGCACCTGCCAAAAAGGACCCACACCACAAACATCGCTGGGAATTTCAGAACATCAAAAATAAAGAGAAGACCCTAAAAATTTCTAGAGATTAAAAAAAAAAACTTCACTTACAATGTATCAGGAATCAAAATGGAACTGAATTTCTAGATAACAATCATGGAAACTATAAATCAATGGATCATTGCCTTTACTCTCCGAGGTAGAATAAAATATATTTTTAGATATTTAAATCCTCAAATGTTTTACCTTTCACATGCCCTTTCTCCAAAAAATACTGCATGATGTTCTTCTGAAACATAAGAGAGGAAAAAAAAAATTTTTTTTTTTTTTAAACATGAACCACAGGATCTGACAAAAAGCAACCAGTCCAGGTTGGAATATGAGAAGGTAAAGCTCCAGGGGGAAACATCCGAACAAAAAACAAAATTGAGGCACTTGTCTGTGTAGAAAATACAACTGAGAGGCATATCCTAGAGCTATAGCAGTATTTGGAGTTAATGATAGTACAAAATTAAGAAAAAAATTAAGAGGCAATTAATAACTCCAGGAACATTTTTTAAAAATAATTTTCATTGTGTTTTAAGTGAAAGTTTACAAATCAAGTCAGTCTCTCACATATAAACTTATATACACCTTACTACATACTCCTATTTCCTCTCCCCCTAATGAGTCAGCCCTCTCCCTCCTTCCAGTCTCTCCTTTCATGACCCGTTTTGCCAGTTTCTAACCCCCTCTACCCTCCCATGTCCCCTCCAGACAGGAGATGCCAATATAGTCTCAAGTGTCCACCTGATGAAAGTAGCTCATTCCCCATCAGTGTCTCTCTCCAACCCATTGTCCAGTCCAATCCATGTCTGATGAGTTGGCTTCGGGGATGGATCCTGTCCTAGGCCAACAGAAGGTTTGGGGGCCATGACCACCGGGATTCTTCTAGTCTCAGTCGGACCATTAAGTCTGGTCTTTTTATGAGAATTTGGGGTCTGCATCCCACTGTTTCTTGCTCCCTCAGGGGTTCTGTGTTGTGCTCACTGTCAGGGCAGTCATCGGTTGTGGCCAGGGACCATCTAGTTCTTCTGGTCTCAGAATGATGTAGTCTCTAGTTCATGTGGCCCTTTCTGTCTCTTGGGCTTGTAATTACCTTGTGACCTTGTCGTTCTTCATTCTTCTTTGATCCAGGTGGGTTGAGACTCATCGATGCATCTTAGATGGCCACTTATTAGCGTTTAAGACCCCAGATGCCACACTTCAAAGTGGGATGCAGAATGTTTTCTTAATAGAATTTATTTTGCCAATTGACTTAGATGTCCCCTGAAGCCATAGTCCCCAAACCACTGCTCTTGCTCCGCTGACCTTCAAAGCATTCAGTTTATTCAGGAAACTTCTTTGCTTTTGGTCCAGTCCGGTTGTGCTGACCTCCCCTGTATTGAGTGTTGTTCTTCCCTTCACTTAAGGTAGTTCTTATCTACTATCTAATCAGTAAATAACCCTCTCCCACCCTCCCGCCCGCCTCTTGTAACCACAAAAGAAAGTGTTCTTCTCAGTTTAAACCATTTCTCAAAATCTTGTAATAGTGGTCTTATACAATATTTATCCTTTTGCATCTGACTAATTTCACTCAGCATAATGCCTTCCAGGTTCCTCCATGTTATGAAATGTTCCACAGATTCGTCATTGTTATTTATCGATGCGTAGTATTCCATTGTGTGAATATACCATAATTTATTTTTCCATTCATCCGTTGATGGACACCTTGGTTGCTTCCAGCTTTTTGCTATCGTAAACAGTGCTGCAATGAACATGGGTGTGCATATATCTGTTTGTGTAAAGGTTGTTATTTCTCTAGGATATATTCCGAGGAGTGGGATTTCTGGGTCGTACGGTAGTTCCGACTCGACGGCACAGGGTATGGTAGTTCTATTTCTAGCTTTTTAAGGAAATGCCAGATCAATTTCCAAAGTGATTGTACCATTTTACATTCCCACCAGCAGTGTGTAAGTGTTCCAATCTCTCCACAGCCTCTCCAACATTTATTATTTTGTGTTTTTTGGATTAATGCCAGCCTCGTTGGCTTGAGATGGAATCTCATCGTAGTTTTAATTTGCATTTCTCTAAAGGCTAATAATTGAGAGCATTTTCTCGTGTATCTGTTAGCCTTCCAGGAACATTTTTAAATTTTGAAAAAGAAAGGGAATATAATCATACCATTCTACTTTGCTCAACAAAGTCAAATATTTACATAGTCATAAAAATGTAAACTCTATTGATCTACCCGAAAATTATTACATAAATTAGGAAGAATGGAAATTGGGAGAGCAGTAGCCTAAGAAAGCCAAATCCTCATCTACAATAATAGATGATGATGTCAAAATTGAGTAAATAAAAAATAGTGTTATAGACACGTTACTTAGAATTATGGGGGAAAAACCATAGGAAACAGCAAAAAGTGCTCTCTGGAGAGCAGGACTCAGGGTGGGAGGACATGGAGAGGAGTTTGCTAGTTTTGCTAAAAGCATCTCGGTATTACTACTAAAATTCTAGCACTTTTTTCATGAGTTATTTCAATAAAAATAAAAGGTAATTAGTTTTGAAAGGCAGCGTGGACATGCCATGCCAGGCATCTCAGATGGCAGGTGCCAAGTGCTTGTGTTTGCTGAATCTTGCAGAGACTGCTACACATAGAAAGGAAACAGATGTTTGACAGTTCTCTGGTGATTAGCCAGTCTAAAAAAATATATATATATTATACTTATTTATAAGACAAAACACACAAAAATGAGGAAAACCAAAAAGAAGTGAAAAGGTAGCTGTCTTAGTCCTCTAGTGCTGCTATAACCGAAGTACCGAAAGTAGTTGGCTTTAACAAAGAGAAGTTTATTTTCTCACAGTAAAGCAGCTAAAAGTCCAAATTCAGGGTGTCAGCTCCAGGGGAAGTCTTTCTCTGTCAGTCTTCTCATCAATCTTCCCGCAGACTAGGAGCTTCTCTGCACAGGGACCCTGGGTCTAAAGGACTCGCTCTGCTCCTGGCACTCTTTCTGGGTGGTATGAGGTCCCCAACTCTCTGCTTGCTACCCTTTCCTTTTATCTTTTGTAAGATAAAAGGTGGTGCAGGTCACACCCCAGGGAAACTCCCTTTACATTGGATCAAGGATGTGTGACCTGGATAAGGATGGTGTTACAATCCCACCCTAATCCTCTTTAACATAAAATTACAATCACAAAATAGAGGACAACCACACAATACTGGAAATCATGGCCCAGCCAAATTGATACATACATTCTGGGGGGGACATAATTCAGTCCATGACAGGAGCCAACATTGTATAGTTGGCTTGATTGCTAAAATAGTCATATAGCAGTTTAACAAGGAATTCAAGGGATAGTTGAGGTAATTTGGAGAGTTTATTCTCATTCCTTGTAAGTATATCATGTGTGAAGCCCTGGTGGTGCAGTAGTTAAGAGCTATAGCTGCTAACCAAAAGGTTGACAGCTGCTCCGGAAACACTATGGGGCAGTTCTACTCTGTCGATAGGGCCACCAGGAGTTGGAATTAACTCAACGGCAATGGGTTTGCTTTTTCCTTTTGAATTTACAAAATCATAACCTTTAAAATTGGAAGGGACAGGAGATTAAATTAAGATGGTTAACTGAGCACAGATGCCTAGAAATGACAGAAAAGAGACTAAATGTTTAAAAATTATACATCTATAACATAATTGGAAAACAGGATGAGATGGATCAGAAATAAGGAGAAATTCCTAAATATGAGAAGGGTTTATTGAGAAAGCTGTTTTTCCAAAAGCAAAAGGCTGTTGTAGAAGGCAGGGATAGTTCTAGAAGGCTCCTAGCCTCCAACCCCAACTGGTGGCAGTTATGAGGAGCAAGGTGGGGAGTCCAGCAGCAAGCCTGAGGGTTTCTGTTTAGAGAAGTACCTCAGGAGTAACCAGGTAAAACAAGCTCTGACCACTCTTGTCAAGTAGAGGTACCTGGCCTCAGTCAGGAGCAATGAATTTGAGCTTTGGAATAATGCTCTGGGTGGGCTGGAAACAACCAGAAAGAAAAGGAGTCTGCACTAACTATTGGCCCACTTCAGCTGACAGTAGGTATATGTCCCACCCCTGCTCAAGCATGCTGGGAGGCAGAGAAAGCATTCACAGATAGACTATAAGGAACCCCCAGCTACAAAGGTGAGCTCACAGGAATGGCTAATCATTTGAAGAAAACTAATATCCTAGGGTCTCCAAGGCTGTAATCTTTATAGAAGCAGACTGCCACATCTTTCTCCCATGGAGAGGTTGGTGGGTCTGAACCACGAACCTTTTGGTTGGTAGCCAAGTGCTTAACCACTGCGCCACCAGGGCTCCTCCACTACCTTATAATGCAATCTATTCCAATTTGGGGGAGCTCAAATTAAAAGTGTAACAATTCTCTCTTATATTGAATCTTGCCTCCATATTCTTATTGGTCCAGCTCTACCTCCAGAGCAAAACTAAATTTGTTTCCTTTTCTATAATAAAGTCTTTCAAATATTTGCGAACACTTATTATGTCTCTCCCTTTAGTCTTCTTGTCTCCAAGCTGAATATAATTCATCCAACTGTTTCTCACCTGACAGCTTCCCAAGTCTTTATTTTTCTATTTACTCTTCCCCTGAGCTCCTTCTAGATTGTCAAATGTGGTTGCTTCATCTTCTACTATATCCCTAATACCTAGGATAGAAACTGTTTGTGGTAGGCCTGGATGATATTCCAGATGTGGCCTAATTTTCCCACAGAGATATTATGACTTCCTCTGGTTATTCAACTGCTATTAATAACATCTAAGCTGACCTTAGAGTGGTGCATTCCTTGAAGAACTCCAGGAAATGAATAGGTCTGTTTTTCTAATGTTAATATTAGCTTCATCCATTTAGCAAATATTTCTTGACCAGCAGCTATGTTTCAGAGGCTGTACTAGGTGCCATTGGGCTTCAAAGATGAGTGAAGCATAGTCCCTACTCTCAGCAAGTTTACAGTTTAGTAGGTAAGTTAAGGTATGTGTATAAATAATCTCCAATGTAGACAGACGTAAGGGATGGTAGAGTAGTACCATATAGATCTATGGAATGCCAAAGGAGATGTATAATCTAAAAGCAGAAGCGCTTTCTGATAAACCGTATCACAGAGGATGGAGATAGAGTTCCTGCTGCCAGATTCCTTGCCTGAACTTGGGCCCTGTTTGCTGTGCTTGCTCTTCTTGGATCCTCCTCAGTTCCAGTGCTCAGCACATGTCCCTGTTGATCTTGCCATCACTTTCTGGGCTTGAAGATGGCCTGAGAGGCTTGGCTTCATGAACCAACCTATTCCTAGCCCTTTGTTGTTTTTAGTTGCCATTGAGTTGGCTCTAACTCCTAGAGACCTTATGTACAACAGAGCAAAATGTTACCTAGTCCTGTTTCATCTTCATGATCATCAGTATGTTTGAGTCCATTGCTGAGGCGATTGTAGAGCCTTCCAAACTGTGGGTTTGTCTTCCAGCACTACAGCGGACAATATTCTCTTGTGATCCATAGGATTTTCCTTGGCTAATTTTTGGAAGTAGATCACCAGGCCTTTCTCCATGGTCTGTCTTAACATGGGTGCTCTGCTGAAACCTGTCCACCACGGGTGACCCTACTGGTATTTGAAATACTAGTGGCAAAGCTTCCAGCATCACAGCAACACACAAGCCATTAGAGTACAACAAACTGACAGACAGGTGGTGGCTCTGATCCTTATATAATGCCATTCCCACCTCCCCTCTTTTCCTGGTTCTGACCCACAACCTGATTCTTTCTTCTAAGTACTGTGTCAGTTTACAGGCACTCCAACATAGGGCTGTCTCATGGCTCCTGTGACTGTGACAGAAACTTTTAGCCAAAGAAAAACTATGTTCACAGTACAGTGACTGGTCTTTAGGGACCTCAGCCAAGAAACTAATGCCAGAACAAACATGCTATTTAGGGGCTCATCTTTCCATAAACCTGTTTGGAGCAGACCCATTAATTAACCAGGAGATTTGTTTGGCTGTAGTCTGGACTGGGGCCCAAAATAAAGAATTTCCATCCCTATGCCTGCCAATTTGGCATTTTTTACAGAAACTCTTCTTTGAAGGAGGCTGTTTCCCCAGAATTTCTTTTCATTCAGAGGAGAAGACCCCACACTAATGATGGGCTGCCTTAACACCTGGTGTGATAGTTGTCAAATTGGTGAACAAGCCAATGAACATGAAGGAACTTAAGTGACTATGTCATAAAGAGCACTCTATTAATTTATTTTGACAAAAAAAAAAAACAAGGGTTGTTTAATTTGAATTACAGTTATGCCTTGCTTAACGTCCACGATATGTTCTGTGAAACAGGAGGTTGGTGATTTGGACATTGTGCAAACGCCAAATTATATACTTTAGTAAAGCTATATGGGATACTGTAGCGTACCTGTATTGGCTAAATAGCCAAGATGCTGTACACATACAGTACTGTATTTCAGCTAATGTGCCTGACACTGTACTGTTATATGCCTGGCAGCACCAGACACCTCCCCCTGCTCCAATGCCTGGGTCATTGCTCCAGACACCTCCTGTTGGCCCAACCTCAGATAAGCATCCATCCTTCCAAGGCATCGGGTACTTGTAGGAGTGCTCACCCCCCGGCATGTCAGCCAACTGACAGCTTTCAGCATCTGGACCCTTGGGCCCTGCCTGCTCACCCGGAACCTGTGTTTCAGCTCTGACCATCAATCCTGGCCTGGTGCTGGGAGCCTCCCAATGACTAGCACCAGCATCCTGTGTACCTTCCCAGATGCCTGGTGCCCAAGGCAGGGCCCACTACTCATTTCTTGGGGTCTATGCAGACCCTGTGCTGGCCATACCAGTGGAGCTCCATTGGTCTGGCCAGCACAGGGTCTGCATAGACCCCAAGAAGCCCCAGTGGTCGTGGAAGAAGTGGTGTCAATCACCCAGCCCCACCTCTTCCCCAGCACCCACTCCACCAAGAGACATGAGATATGCAGGTTGCATGAGGAGAGCTGTTGCATTTGCTGTATCCCATTATTTCCTGAATGTCCTGTTCTCCGATCAGAATTTCCAAACTCCATTATAACCTTGGACCCACAATCAACACACCTGGAAGCAAAAGCCAAGAAATCAAACAACATATTGCATTGGGAAAATCTTCTGCAAAAGACCTCTTTAAAGTGTTCAAAAGCAAAGGTGTCACCTTGAGGACTAAGGTGTGCCTGACCCAAGCTGTGGTGTTTTCAACAGTCTTTTATGTATGCAAAAACTAGACAATGAATAAGGAAGACCAAAGAAGAATTGACACTTTTGAATTATGGTGCTGGTGAAGAATATTGAATTTACCATGGATTGCCAGAAGAACAAACAAATATGTCTTAAAAGAAGTACAGATGGAATGCTCCTTAGAAGCAAGGATGGCAAAACTTCGACTCATATGCTTTGGACATGTTATCAGGAGATGACCAGTCCCTGAGGAAGGACATCATGCTTGGTAAAGTAGAGGGTCAGCCAAAAAGATGGAGACCCTTGACACGATAGATTGACACTGTGGCCGCAACAATGGGCTCAAGCCTAACAGCGATTGTGAGGATGGCACAGGACCGAGCAGTGTTTAGTTCTATCGTACACAGGGTCGCTATGAGTTGGAACCAACTCAATAGCACCTAACAACAGCAACATTATAACCTTATGGGGCCGTGGATATATATGCAGTCAGACATTGCCCAAATGGACGTCATGTGGCACGTGACTGTATTTATAAAGCATTATAGCCCACAAGAGGCTGCCACACAGTTTATTCAATAAAAGGCAATCCAGCAGAGTAACTGGAGACCTTGCCCTATTTCTCAACTGTCAAATCTTTTCTTCCAAGGGAGGGCAAGTCTTTTTAAGAGAGAAGAACTATTCATTCATTCACTAAATATTTATTGATACTGATATGACAACTACATGGCGTTCAATAATAATTTGTTGTTGTCAGTTGCAGTCAGTCTGGCTCCAACTCGTGACGATCCCACATACAGCAGAACAAAACGTTGCCCAATCCTGTGCCATTTTCATGATTGTTGGTATGGTGCATTGTTGTGGCTATTGTGTCAACCCGTTTCATTGAGGGTTTCCCTCATTTTTATTGGCCCTCTACCAAATGTGATAACCTTTTCTAGCAATTGTATTTTCTGATGATGTGTCCAAAGTAAGTGAGTCAAAGTCTCACCATCCTGCCTTCTAAGGAACGTCCTGGTTGTTTTCGTCTAATGACTTGCTCATTCTTTTGGAAGTCCACAATGTAGTCAATATTCTTCACCGATGCCACAAATGTATCAATAATAATGACAGTAATAACAATACTAAGGTTATGATAATAAATGGATCTGTGAATTAATAAAATGAAACTTCATTATACTTCCATAAACACCTTATTTTTATCTGAAGACTATTCTACCACAATCTTACAGACCCTAAAACAGTTGTATTATGTGCCATCGATTCTGATTCATAGTGACCCCATGTGACAGATAGAACTGCAGTATAGAGTTCTCTTGGCTGTAATCTTTATGGGAGCAGATCACCAGGTTTTCTCATGAGGAGCCACTGAAAGAGTTCAAACCCCTAACCTTTTGGTTAGCAGCCAAATGTTTAACCATTGAACTACCAAGGCTCCTTAAAGCAGTTTTATCTCCTGGGTATTCAGAATGACGTGACTGTTCACATGACTTTGTCACTACCCAGGCAACTTCTCTCACTATTTAATATTCCCATTCACTTCAGCAGCATCTTGAGACAGAAATCATGTCCAAGACATTAGGACCTGTTTAGATTCATGAAGGAGCTGAAGAAACACACAGCTAATAAGCCTTCCTAGCAACACAGTGTGCTTTAGGAAGAAAAAAATATGGTGGTGGGAGGTGGGGATGTACCATGTTACAGCTCAGCAAGCTGTTGATCTACTAAAAAAGCATATTTGTTATTACTCACATTTCTTCCCTATGTAGGACTCTTAGTTTACCATGGAGATGGCGTTGCTGCGTTAAATAGCTCGACACTCAGGTGTCTGTTTATCACTGTCACAACTTCTATAGTCTCTAAACAAAGACCTCACTTAATTTATAATTTACATGAACTTGAAAAGTCTCCAAACTTTAATCCCCAAAGGATGCCATTTCCAGGGGTCAGAGAACATAGGTGCTTAGCTCCTTAGCATTACACTCTTAAATGTCTACCTTATACTCCTCTCTTCATCACCACCCCCCACACACCCCAATGGAGCCATATGGCCATACCGCCTACCCAGCCTGGCCATGCCAAGATTTACGCTTGCTTCTTCAAAGAACGTTACAGTCTCAAGGTTGAGAGAACTCTTTGGCTCAAGCAGATTTTTGATGCTAGTCTCTGCCTATTGCCCAAATTTCTTGCCAGGATTTTGAACTGTTTTGCTAGCTTTTCCACTGATTTCCTGAGTCCTGTGCCCAATCTTCTCTTAATTTGTTACTGTCCCTCCATTTCCAGCATTGACCATGGATAATCTGCACGGCCTATGGATTCAGCTGCTCACCTGATCCCTGGGTGTCATCATTCATTCTCATCTGTTCACTAGACTGGGTCCATGAGTTGTTCTAAATGAATGCTGTGAGCCCGTCTCTGATCCCCTGGCCAAATATTGACATTAACTTTCCAGATCTAGTAAAAACTCCACAGGCCAACAAAACCCCTGCACTTTTCACATTTTTCTTCTAACTGCCTGAAGCCTGGCCAACATTTAAATACTCCTTCCTCCTTCTCATCTTGTGGATGGAATCTTTGCGCCCAGCTGAATGGCAAAACAAATCTCAATAGTTAATGAAAGCTGGGCAAAAAATTCCTCCCTATTGATCTTTTCCATCAGTATTGGACTGACACAGTGGCTACAACAATGGGCTTAAACATAGCAATAACTGTGAGGATGGCACAGGACCAGGCAACATTATGTCTCTATGAATAAGGTCATTATGAGTCGGAGCAGACTCGACAGCCTCTAACAACAAAAACAACACGGAGTTCCCGGGTAATTCAAATGGTTAGTGCACTTGGCTACTAACTGAAAGGGTAGAGGTTCAAGTCCACACTGAGGCCCTTGGAAGAAAGACCTCGTGATCTATTTCTGAAAAATCAGTCATTGAAAACCCTATGGAAGAAAACTGTGGCAGTTCCTCAAAAAAATTAAAAATAGAGCTGCCGTACGACCCAGCAATACCACTACTAGGAATATACCCAAGGAATTTGAAACAGTAACACAAACAGACATGTGCACACCAATGTTCATTGCAGCACTATTTACAATAGCCAAAAAGTGAAAAGAACCTAAATGTCCATCAATGAATGAATGGATAAACAAAATGTAGTACATACATACAAGAAAATAAGGGTGAGAATGGTTGCACAACTTGATGAATGTAATCAATCTCACTGAATTGTACACGTAGAAACTGTTGAATTGGTGTGTGCTCTGCTGTATATATTCTCAACAACAATAAAAATAAATTAATTAATTAAAACCCTATGGTGTACAGTTCTACTCTGACACACATAGGGGATCCGTGAGTCAGAGTTGGCTCCGTGGCAACTGGTAATTATCTCTTGCATCAGTATTACTGGTAGCAAGCCTGCTGGCAAACCTAACAATCCATCTTGATGTTCAATTGGAATATATGTTAGACCCATCGTAAAATATCATTCACAAAATATAACTAAGGCTGGTAATTCTGCTTCCAACCACTGTGAGAGCTTTCATTTCAATGAGCACTTTCTATTTTAGGGGGTCATCAACTGAGCCAGCCCAATGACCTTACTGTGAAATCAACAATTGCCCAAATCCCTCACCAGCTCTTGGACTAGCTCACAGGCTTGTTTCTGTCATATTGCATCCTACTTCAGCCCTTCTCATCTCATTAGCCACACACATGCTGTGTCACCTAGAATTCTAGGATTCTTTGCTCTCCTGTTTCTCTGTACATTCTTATCATACTGCTTCTGTTTATTCAAAGCCAGAGGATTGTGTGCAGAGCTGTTTATGCCCAAGGCTGTGCAATGTATGCTGGGAGTAAGGTGGACTCTGCAGTGCATATTATTGCCCTCAGGAATACTAATTGTCAAGCTGATAAATTAAGAAGGAAAAAAAAAATGCCTTGGAGACAATGCCAGACCCATTTTTAGACCAGAACCCTTAAAGCCCGTCTCCAGAAACATGAGTGATTTAAAGAAAACAATCCTTTTCTCTCCTCCCAATTTTTAGTTCCGTTGGCTTCAACCTCTTCTGTTCGCTTAAATCATTCCAGGATCATTCCTTTCAGGCCTGAACAAACAGAGCCAGCTTAAAAAGCAGAGCCCAGAATCAAGGTCTCTGCTGTTGTCAAGTTCAGGATTAGCTGAAAAAGCCCTGCTTTTCTGGTCTTGTCCCCCTATCATGAACTGCTTATTTCCCAAGACATTCTTGTAATGCACCGTCATTCACCAATCAGCGAGCCCAGTGGGGTGATATTTAATTCATGCCTGTCAATCATGACACAAAGAAAAGGGCTTCAGCTGGCCACTGAGAGAATTGTCTGCTGACCGAACAAAGAATCGGCGGGGATCTCAGATCCAGCCTCGCGCTGCTCTTGGAAGCATGCTCTTCTCTGCTACCAGACACTTACGTGGTTTCAAAATAAATGTGGCTTTGGAAGCAGCAAGGCAGATTAAGTAGGCTAAATCGGCAGTGCACCTCCGCAGCATATTCAGGAGAGAATAAGATGGGGACTTTTATGTTTTAGCTCTTCAATCACAGATCAGCATGTCCTTGGCATCAGACCGCTGTGTCAAATCCAAATATTTGAATTTTAGAGTAAACCGATGTAGTCTAACATTCTTGACGTGGTTGTGTGAGCTCTGTAAGTTTTAAACTGACATATCAACCAAAGCAGAAGAAAAAAGCAGTTGAGATATGAATGAAATGGATTAAAATTTAAAAGGCTTCACTTCCACGCCTTGCAATTATTTTGGAAGTCAGAGGGATATAAAAAATAAATGAAATTAGACACTTCTGTGGCAATTGTCAGTAACACAAATTCAGGCTTCAGCTACAGCAGCTGGACAACAAAGGGACAGTTCCTCACGTTCAAGGTCAGCTCACCAGGGGTTTCTTTCCCTAAATCACTCACTGGGAAGAACAGTGCGTTTCCCCTTCTCCCACCTCTCTTGTACTAGTAATGGAATCAAAACGGTTTTGAATATTGACAATAAGGAACGAGAACTTAAGCTGACGCTTCTCAGTAAGGAGGCTTGGAAAGCCTAACCCCGCATTTCTCTTTACTATAAGAATTCTTTCCTGCATATCACACCTTTTTCTTTCAAAACATTTTTCACATTTGCTCACTCATTTTTTAAATCAAAGTCAGGAATGATTTATTATCCCATTTCTAGCCTCTTTTTACAAAGGGAAAAACAACAAGGGAGAGCGGATGGAAACAAACGAATGAGGCGGGGGTAGGGGAACAAAAATAAAAGCAAATGGGTTTGAGGATAGAAAGACCTGATTTTGACTCCCAGAGTTTCCAATTTCTAGTTTCGTAACTTTGGCAAGATCCTTAGCTTCTTTGATCTTCACTTTTCCTCCCTGTTAAGTGGAAATAGTGCCTACCTCACAGCTTTCTCCTGACAAGTCCGTCAGATACCACAGGTGTTACAGATTGAATTATATCTTTCCCCTTCCCACCCCCAAACAAAGCTATGTTGAAGTGCTAACCCTGCACCTGTAAATTTGACCTTATTAGAAAATAAGGTATTTCAGTTAACATGAGGTCATGGTGGAGTAGGATGGGTCCTGATCCCATATGTCTGCTGTCCTTATAAAAGAAGAGAAGATACCCATAGAGAGAGGAAGGACACCAGGTGAAGCTGCAGCTGCAAGCCAGGAAACACTTGGAGCCACCAGAAACAGGGTGAGAAGCATGAAACAGTTTCTTTCTCAGAATCTCAAAAGGCCGACACCCTTGTCTTAGAATCTCAGCCTCCAAAACTATGAGATAATAAATTTATATTCTTTAAAGCCACTTGCTTTGTGGTATTTTGTTACTGCAGGCCTAGGAAACCAATATAACACTCAAGAATTCCTGGCACATAGTAGGCTCTTAGAAATCTTAGTTTCTTCCTTAGGCCAAGGGAAGATTGACAGGAGAACCGGACATCTTTGGACTACCCCACCAGCTCAGTTTACTCTCTCTTAGCTGACTGGCGTTGCTGGCATTTTCCAGTGGACTGATTATGGCTCCCTCTCTGTCCTGGCTGATACAGCCTCCCTTCTGTAAGTTTCCCTCTTTCCCTCACTCATATTTTTTTACTCCTCTCATGGAAACTTGAAACCAGTTGAACCCAAGTCTTGGCAACCCCGTGTGTCAGAGAACTGTGCTCCATAGAGTTTTCAATAGCTGATTTTTCAGAAGCAGCTCGTCAGACCTTTCTTCCAACATGCCCCTGGTGGACTCGAGCCTCCAATTTTTTGGTTAGCAACTGAGCAAATGGTAACCTTTGGCACCACCAGGAACTTCCATGGAAATTTAGGACAGAAAAAGTTTCAGGAAGAGGTTAGCCCTGTAAGACCCCAGGCCTTTTGTCTACTACAACACGCTCCTATCATTTTTGCCTACAATTAAAGATTTTAAAAGTAGAAAACCACCAGGAAATTTGCCTTTTAAACGTGTCTGCCTTAGAAAGGGGGTAGTAATAATGATAGTGTTAAAGTGCAGAACTATATATCCATACTCTCAGCCTTTTCTCTGAATTTGAAGATCCATTTAGCTTTTCCAAAACCTGTTGCCTCATTTGTTTAAAATGAGATGTTTGAGTGAGATTATTTGTGTATTTTCTCACTCTTTATGTACTTTCCATTTTTCATTTTCATAAAAGGGGATAACAATACCTCTTGTATAAAGTTATATGAGGCTTAAATGAGATGAAACATACAGAAGGCATAAATCTCAATTCACATGTTCAGGTGTTAAAAAAATCTTTTTTTTTAAATCACCTCGTCTCTGAGCCCTTAACCCTCTGGGTTGGTAGTAAATCTAACTTTGAACCTTCTTAAGGGTTTCTCACTCATAACCCAGATGAAGTTCCAGGGCCTTATGTACTACCAAGGCATAGTGGGAAATGGGAATGCATGGGTGGAGTAGGGGCATCTTGTCTGCCTATGGCTGAGACAGTCATTGCCCTCACCCATACTGGCTTCCAGGCACTTTCCCTGCCATGCTTGGGATACCGAATCTTTTTATTAGTCTGAGAGGTCCAGAGCCGGAGGTCACTTTTCCTCTCTGAGGTCTTACCCTGTCCCAGGTCACTGCCAAGAAGCAGATCTCATTCTCCATTATACTGGGACCCGTTTCTTCTCATCACCTTCAGGAAATCCCCAGCTGCTATTCATGGCAGGAGAGCTCTGCATGGTCTGGTTCACACCTACTTCTCCAGCCCTTCTCCTGTAACATGTGTTCTCCACGCCAGCCATGCCAAAGAGCTACCTGCAGCTCACCTAGTCCACCATGCTTTATTGCTTTGTGTTTGCCCTTTCCTCTGCCTAGAACACCTTCCCATGTCCTCCTCCCCAACCTAATTCAGCTGTTATTCATTCTAAGTTCACTTGTCACCTCATTCAATAAGCTTTTTATGCTGTCTCAGATGCTGAACTACCATGACACTCATTCCATTTTATTGTGATGGCCTGGGTGTATGTCTGTTTTCACTACTCACGCAACAGTGATCGGAGTTTCACCTCTGTAACTCCAGCCCCTGGCATGTGACTGCCACATAGCAAGCACCCAGTGTAAGTTTGTTAAGTACATTTTCCTGTTAGTAACAGCTCCTCCCCCTGTGCTCACCTAAGAACCCTGCCCTGTGCACTTAAATCCATGGCAACACTGTCCACATTAGCGATACTACTGGGGTATTGACATGACCATCAGGTGACCACAGGTTTAAATGAATGACATGCTGCCCTCTCTCCAACCTCCTAACTACAGAACCAGAAACGAATCTTAGTGGCCAGCCACTCCAACCTCCCGTTTCATGCAGGACTTGCCTTAACAGATGATCATTCGGTCTCTGCTTAAATAATCCCTAATGATTTTCTATTAAATCAAGTTGTGTTTTCTTGTGGAAGGCACTAGCATGAGGGGTAGGCATTACCAAGAAGACATCTTGGTATTCAGGAGCCGATTCACTCTGTTGGTGAGGATAAGATGAACCAGAACAGGCAGACTGGAGAGAAAGGGGTTATTCTTTCAGTGGAGTTTATTTTCCTTTTAGATTACAGCCCAGGTGAAAAGGATGCTTGACTCCTCTAATCTTGTGGGCCGTGTCCTGTGGGTTGGCTTTGGCTGGAATCCTACAGGTGAAATGATTACAGCCCTCTGCTCAGTCTGCTAGGAGCCTTTGTTATCTCCCCAGCAAGTTTTGGACTCTTGCAGTTTGGGGAGAAGAAAAAAAGAGGCAAGGACAGTGGCTCTTTGTGTCTCTCAAAGGCAGCTCTGTTTCCTCTGGCTGGCACAGCCCCTGGACAACGTGCTGCCCTTCATGCGAGATTGTTCTACTGCCCTGATGCATGGGCTGCACCGTGCCAGTCCTCATGCAGGAGGGCAATGCTGTGTGTCCCTTGTGATGTGAGGACGACTTGTAAAGAAGCAAATGGAACTAGCTTCCTGATGAAGTCTGTGAATAATTCATGATCTCCTCTTCTCAGGTAACCGGGATGCAAGTTTAGGTGAGCGCTTCCTTTTACTAGATTTATTTGACTCCAATTACCTAGGATTCAACAGTGGTCCGAACTTAGAAGTGGACGTTCTGAGAATCTATTTTACAGTTCTTTTATTTAGATTTATTTTCAATGTTGGAAGTCAGTGAATATCTTAGCGTTTTTAGACATCTGTTAGTGCAATTTGAACTATCAGAGTGATTCTACATTAGTCATTCATTTATATGCTTAACAAACGTTTATAGAGGACCAACTCTGTGCCAGATACCATACTAGGTACTGAGTATCCCAAAAGGAAGTTTGTAGATAAGGGATCAAACAATTACCATTCTCTAGGATAAGTAGGAGCCCTGGTGCTACAGCAGTCAAGAGCTTGGCTGCTAACCAAAAGGTGGACAGTTCAAATACACCAGCCAGTCCTCAGAAACCCTATGGGGCAGTTCTACTGTGTCCTATAGGGTCACTGTAAGTCGGAATTGACAACATGGGTTTTTTTTTTGTTTTTTTGGTTTTAGGATAAGTAACCACCACCTCTCAGTTTGCCATACTATGGTGGCTTGCATGTTGCTGTGATGCTGGCCAGCTATCCCACTGGTACTTCAAATGCCAGCAGAATCACACATAGTAGACAGGTTTTAGAAGAGCTTCCAGACTAAGACACACTAGGAAGAAAAGCCTCGTGATCTACTTCTGAAAATTAGCCAATGAAAATCCTATGGATCACAACAGAATATCGTCTAATGTGGTGCTGAAAGATGAGCCTTCTATGTTGGAAGGCACTCAAAATACACAATGGCCTCAATATTGGGCTCAAACATACCAACAATCATGAAGATGGTGCAGGACCAGGCAAGGTTTCATCCTGTTATACATAAGGCCACCATGAGTCAGAGGTGACTTGATGACAACTAACAACAGGATTAAGTAACAAAGAAGCACTGTGTACCATGAAAGCCCAGAAAAAGAAGTCATGGAACCCAGCTAATGGTGGTTTTGAAATGGAGGTGGTAACTCTGTTGTCATGGTGGACAAACAGGAGTCAGCCAGGGGCTGACCATGAGGAAGGGCATACAGCATGTAAAGCTAGTGAAGAAGTAAGACACTTTCATGGCACCAAAATTAATTCAGAGTGGCTGAGTGTACACTGTATATTGGGGGAGTAGATGGAGATATTGATGGAAATACAGGCAGAGGAAAAATTTTGAAAACAATCCTTGGGTGCCATTTGGATTTCAGATTTTATCTTAAGGTAAGTGGAAGCTCTGGAAAGATCTTCACTGGATGACAGTATCATCAGGCACAGTGTACAGACCGTGAGTCAGGACAGTAAGACAATCCCACATGAAAGGCAGCCTGTCATCAGTGGGTGACTGATGAATGAATGGTTATTCCCTCTGAGAAAAGAGGAAATGTAATCCCTCTTTCAGTGAATTTCATATTAGATTTTCTGGTACTCAAAGACCACTCTTCTTTTAGTCTTATATTTTCAGGCTAAACATCCTTAGTTCCTTCAACTATTTCTCAAGTGACATGATTTCCAATATCCCCACCATCTACTAATTTATTCTCATTTGCACTGTTCCTCTGATTAAAACATGGTCCTGAGAACTAAACGCAAAGCTTCATGTGAGCGCTGACCTCAGAAAGGATTCTCAGGACTCTTCATCTGATTACTCTTCAACGAAGTTTCACCTGGTTGTTTTGGCAAACACTTTGCACTGATGACTAACATTGTGCTCATAGGAAATTAAAATATTTTCCATATGTTCTACTTTTAAACAATATCTCCTTCCACAAAAATAAAATAAATTTAAAAATCTCTGCCCTATCCGGTACATACAGTTTACATATTTTAGACTCAAGTGTTGGGCTTTACATTTAGTTTTTTTAAACCTCAACTTGTTTTATTGGGCCCAGTGTTGCAGCAGCTGATTAAGGCCGTATTAGCTACATCTTCCAGCCTCATGTCATCTGCAAACATGATCACTGTCCCATCAAAGTCCTAATTCAAACCACTAGTAGAAATGTTTAACAGGCCACATTGCTATGGCATACCAAACTAGAAACTTTTCCTAGGTCAGTGTTTTCCAAACTGTGGTGGTGATCCTTTAGTGGGTCATGAAACAATTTAGTGAGTTCAAATCAGCATTTTAAAAAAACAGGTTGGACTAGAACCTGTCAGATTGTATTGCATGTAGTAAAGACAAGCTCTATTTTATGACCCTGTTGTTTTCAGTCATGCACACCCACAATTTATTAATCAATTATATTCTACAGCACAATCACAGATACAAATGATATTGTCATATGTATCATGTACTAAAATTGGAGAATATTGTACTACTTTAAAACATTAAACAGACTCACATAGAACAGAACTGAGAGCCCACTCTCACATTTCTAACTCTTGACTTTTTTAAAACTACCAACTCCCATTGTTTGACAATCAGACAACTCTTATCCTTTGAGAAGTATTTTTGCAGCTGTAATCTAGAGTATTCCAGGGTATCTGAATTGCTTCAGGATCATCGTAGAGGCTCTGGCCCTCTAATCCCAGTTCAAACAGCTAAACTCCACTGCCTCCTATTTTCATATGCTGTGGTCGCTAAGAGTCGGAATTGACTCGATGGCAGTGGTTTTCATTTGGTTTTTGGTGGTGCTATATAAGATCTTATTTGGGGACCTAGTAGGGGGAAGGAGCCCTGGTGACACAGTGGTTGAGAGTTATGGTGAGCTACAGCTGCTAACCAAAATGTCAGTGGTTTGAATGGTCAGTGGTTTGAATCCACCTACTGCTCCTTGGAAACTCTGTGGGGCAGTTCTACTCTGTCCTATAAGGTCGCTATGAGTCGGAGTCGACTTGACGGTGACAGGTTTGGGTTTTTGTTGGAGTAGGGGGGCACGTTTCCTCTAGCTTCAAAAAATAAAAGGTTGGAGTCAAACAAAGACCATGCTTCCTAATAAAAGTGATTAGAAAATTTCTTTGACTTATTAAGTATGCATACAGAGAATTTATTGGCAGGCCAGCAAAGTTTTGCCTAACATTTATGTTAGGATCTGTGACTACTTTTTTCCTTCTGCTCATCCTAAGAAATATATTTTTCTGGATTCTAATGTTAGTGTGTGGATTATCAGTAAATTTGCAAGTTATGCTTCTAAAATCAACAAATATTCCAGTTGTTGGTATGAATAGTTCCCACAAACTCTCTTTGCACGTAATGGTCTTTGGTCTTATAACTAGTTCTTTTGTCAAACGTGGTGTGATAGTCATTAACCATGTTCACAAATATTCCTATTCTCCTCCTTCCAGGCTCATGTTAGAATTGCATTTCTCTACTCTTTTGAAGTGACTCATGGCCCTGGGACTTTTTTGACCAATGAAATGAAAACTGAAAGTGATATGTGTCACTTCTGGGTTAAAAAAAAAAATTGTTGTTGAGTTGTCTCTGACTCATAGAGACCTCATGTGTGTCAGAGTAGAACTGTGCCCCATAGGGATTTCAATGGCTGATTTTTCAGAAGTAGATTGCCATGCTTTTCTTCAAGTCCACTTCTGGGTGGACTTGAGCCTCCAAACTTTTGGTTAGCAGCCAAGTGTGTTTACCATTTGTACCACTCAGGGACTCCCACCTCTAGGTGGAGGTATTTAATTGCCAGAGCTAGGTACTATAGCACTCCCTTCCTCCCACCATATTGATTGTTGTCTTTGTGTGCCACTGAGTCATTCCTACTCATCACAACCTTATGGAACAAAGTAGAACTGCTCCATAGGGTTTCCTAGGTTGAAATCTTATGGGAGCAAATCACCAAGTCTTTTCTTCCATGGAGCAGCTGGTGGGTTTGAACCACCGACCTTTCAGTTAACAGCTGAGCACTTAACCACTGCACTACCAGGGCTCCTTGTCATATTGATTAGGGAAGTATTAGTGACAAGCAAAGCCTCCTTGCTTACCCAGGCTAGACATGTAGCATGAGTGAAAAACAAACCATAGTTGTGTTAAGCCCCTGAGGTTTGGGATTTGTTCGTAACTAAAATATAAACTTGTCCATCCTGACTAATTTGTGATTTTTCATACACATATTTTCCTATACTTTAAGCATATTTATTCTTTGTTTTGTGTCTTTGTTTCTATAGTGATGAATCTTGATTATTCTTCTTACATTTATTCATACTGTTTATTGAGCTGTAATAATCCTCTCTTCTGATTTTCCAGTGGCTTTTTTTTCCTGTGAAAGTCACATTGCAAGAATCTTTCTTGAATGAATATCAATAGTGGGGTACGTGGAAGTCATATTTTTTTCATTATATTTGGCAAAGAAAAAATATACTTCTTTTTAGAGGCCTCCACCCTTCAGCTGCAACTCATTACTGTCTACCTAAATGCACTAAACTAGCCAGAAAGCAAATGTTTCCCATTACAAATGACATTTATCAGCTAGTCTCAGGAATAAGTCTCCTTCAAAATTGATCTAGTTTGGAGGTAACAGTTATGACTCACTACTGGATCTCTCAGTACTTTCAAAGTAAAAAAAAAAAGGCAATGGATGATATGATTAACATTGACCTCTTGCATCTACAAAGTAAAAGGATTTGTAGTTGGAAAATATGGCCTTGGTGATAGAAATGATGCAGGAGATCACATGATAGAATTTTGCAAGATTAACGACTTATTCATTGGAAGTACCACTTTCAACAACATAAACAGTGACTATACACATGCACTTTGCTGGATGGAACACACAGGAATCAAATTGACTACATCTGACGACGGAGAAGCTCAGTATCATTAGTCAGAACAAGGCCAGAGGCCAACAGCAGAACAGACCATCAATTGCTTATATGCAAGTTCAAGCTGAAGCTGAAGAAAATTAGAACAAGTCCCTAAGAGCCAAAGTACAACCTTGAGTATATCCCACCTAAATTTAGAGACCATCTCAAGAATAAATTTGACACATTGAACACTAATGACTGAAAACCAAACAAGTTACGGGACAACCTCAAGGACATCATACATTAAGAAAGCAAAAGGTCAAACTAACTCCAAGTGGATCAAAGACCTAAACATAAAGACTAAAACGATAAAGATCATGGAAGAAAAAATTGGGACAACCCTAGGAGCCCTAATACAAGGCATAAACAGAATACAAAACATTACCAAAAATGATGAAGAGAAACTCGATAACTGGGAGCTCCTAAAAATCAAACACCTATGCTCATCTAAAGACTTCACCAAAAGAGGAAAAAGACCACCTACAGACTGGGAAAGAATTTTCAGCTATGACATCTCCGACCAGCGCCTGATCTCTAAAATCTACATGATTCTGTCAAAACTCAACCACAAAAAGACAAACAACCCAATCAAGAAGTGGGCAAAGGATATGAACACACATTTCACTAAAGAAGATATTCAGGCAGCCAACAGATACATGAGAAAATGCTCTCGATCATTAGCCATTAGAGAAATGCAAATTAAAACTACGATGAGATTCCATCTCACACCAACAAGGCTGGCATTAATCCAAAAAACACAAAATAATAGATGTTGGAGAGGCCACGGAGAGATTGGAACTCTTATACACTGCTGGTGGGAATGTAAAATGGTACAACCACTTTGGAAATCTATCTGGCATTATCTTAAACAGTTAGAAATAGAACTACCATACAACCCAGAAATCCCACTCTTCGGAATATACCCTAGAGATACAAGAGCCTTCACACAAACAGATATATGCTCACCCATGTTTATTGCAGCTGTGTTTACAATAGCAAAAAGTTGGAAGCAACCAAAGTGTCCATCAACGGATGAATGGGTAAATAAATTGTGGTATATTCACACAATGGAATACTACTCATCGATAAAGAACAGTGACGAATCTGTGAAACATTTCATAACATGGAGGAACCTGGAAGGCATTATGCTGAGCAAATTAGTCAGAGGCAAAAGGACAAATATTGTATAAGACCACTATTATAAGATCTTGAGAAATAGTAAAAACTGAGAAGAACACATTCTTTTGTGGTTACGAAGGGAGGAGGAAGGGAGGAAGAAGGTTTTTTATTGATTAATCAGTAGATAAGAAATGCTTTGGGTGAAGGGAAAGACAACACTCAATACATGGAAGGTCAGCTCAATTGGACTGGACCAAAAGCATAGAAGTTTCCAGGATAAAATGAATGCTTCAAAGGTCAGCGGAGCAAGTGCGGGGGTCTGGGGAACATGGTTTGAGGGGACTTCTAACTCAATGGGCAAAATAATTCTATCATGAAAACATTCTGCATCCCACTTTGAAATGTGGCATCTGGGGTCTTAAATGCTAACAAGCGGCCATCTAAGATGCATCAATTGGTCTCAACCCACCTGGAGCAAAGGAAAATGAAGAACACCAAGGCCACATGACAACTAAGAGCCCAAGAGACAGAAAGGGCCACATGAACCAGAGACCTACATCATCCTGAGACCAGAAGAACTAGTTGGTGCCTGGCCACAATCGATGACTGCCCTGACAGGGAGCACAACAGAGGACCCCTGAGGGAACAGGAGATCAGTGGGATGCAGACCCCAAATTCTCATAAAAAGATCATACTTAATGGTCTGACTGAGACTAGAGGAATCCCGGTGGCCATGCTCCCCAGACCTTCTGTTGGCACAGGACAGGAACCATCCCCGAAGACAACTCATCAGACATGAAAGGGACTGGTCAGTGGGTGGGAGAGAGATGCTGATGAAGAGTGAGCTAATTATATCAGGTGGACACTTGAGAGTGTGTTGGCAACTCTTGTCTGGAGGGGGGATGGGAGGATAGAGAGAGAGGGAAGCAGGCAAAATTGTCAAGAAAGGAGAGACTGAAAGGGCTGACTCAATAGGGGGAGAGCAAGTGGGAGTATGGAGTAAGATGTATGTAAACTTATATGTGACAGACTGATTGGATTTGTAACCGTTCACTTGAAGCTTAATAAAAGTTAATAAAAAAAAAAAAACAGAAAGAAAGCAAAAGGTCATTAAAAACACAGAAAAGAAAAAAAGACCAAAATGGATGCCAGAAGAGACTCAAAAACTAGCTCTAGAATGTAGAGTAAAAAAAAAAAAAGAGTAGCTAAAGCAAAAGGAAAAAATGATGAAGTAAAAGAGCTGAAAGAAGATTTTAAAGGGAGTCTCGAGAAGACAAAGTATTATAATAAAATGTGCAAAGACCTGGAGTTAGAAAACCAAAAGGGAAGAACACACTCCGCATTTCTCTAGCTGAAAGACTGAAATAAAACATCAAGCCTCGAGTTGTAATTCTGAAGGATTCTGTGGGCAAAATACTGAATGACACAGGAAGCATCAAAAGAAGATGGAAGGAATACACAGAGTCACTATACCAAAAAGAATTGATTGACGTTCCACCATTTCAGGAGGTAGTATATGATCAAGAACTGCAGGTACTGAAGGAAGGAGTCTAAGCTGCACTGAAGGCCTTGGTGAGAAACAAGGCCCCAGGAATCGACAGAATACTAGTTGAGATGTTTCAACAACAGGTGCAATACTGGAAGAGCTCATTCATCTATGCCAAGAAATTCGGAAGACAGCTACCTGGCCAACCAGCTAGAAGAGATCCATATTCATGCCCATTCCAAAAAAAGGTGATCCAACAGAATGCCGAAATTACCAAATAATATCATTAATATCACACACAGGTAAAATTATGCTGAAGATAATTCAGCAGTACATTGACAGGGAACTGCCAGAAATTCAAGCTGGATTCAGAAGAGGACGTGGAACCAGGGATAACATTGCTGATGTCAGGTAGATCTTGGGTGAAAGCAGGGAATACCAGAAAATGTTTACCTGTTTTTTATTGACTATGCAAAGGCATAGTCAATAAAAACTGTGTGTATCATAACAAATTATGGATAACATTATAAAGAATGGGAATTCCAGAGCACTTAATTGTGCTCATGTAGAACCTGTACATAGAACAAGAGGCAGTCATCGAAACGGAACAAGGGGATACTGTGTAGGTTAAAATCAGGAAAGGTGTGCATCAGGGTTGTATCCTTCTACCATGCTTATTCAGTCTGTATGCTGAGCAAACAATCTGAGAAGACAGACTGTATGAAGAAGAATTCAGCATCAGGATTGAAGGAAGGCTCATTAACAACCTGAGATATGTAGATGATACAACCTTGTTTGCCGAAAATGAAGAGGACTTGAAGCACTTACTGATGAAAATCAAAGACCACAGCCTTCAATATGGATTACACCTCAACATAAAGAAAACACAAATCCTCACAACTGGACCAATAAGGAACATCATGATAGGTGGAGGACAGATTCACGTCAAGGATTTCATTTTGCATGGATCCACAATCAACATCCATGGAAGCAGCCGTCCAGAAATCAAAGGACACATTGCATTGGACAAATCTGCTGCAATAGACCTCTTTAAAAAGTTAAAAATCAAAGATGTGACCTTGAGGACTAAGGTGTGCCTGACGCAAGCAATGATATTTTCAATCACCTCACATGCGTGAGAAAGCTGGACAGTGAATAAGGAAGACTGAAGAAGAATTTCGGTGTTGGCAAAGAATAATGAATATACCATGGACTTCCAAAAGAATGAACAAATCTCCTTCGAAGAAGAACAGCCAGAAATCTCCTTAGAAGCGAGGATGGTGAGCTTCTTATGTACTTTGAACATATTATCAGGATGAACCAGTCCCTGGAGAAGAACATCACGCTTGGTAAAGGGTCAGTGAAAAAGAGAGACCCTCAACTGGATGGATTGACACAGTGGCTGCAACAATGGGCTCAAACATAGCAAAGATTTTGAGGATGGCATAGGACTGGGCAGTGTTTCGTTCTGTTGTACATAGCATTGCTGAGTTGGAACTACCTCGAAGGCACCAACAGCAACTGCATCTTTGGTACATATGTATTACCTAGCATTTATTTTTCTAGTAAGACATTTTTTGCCTAGCAGTATCAGAATGCCTCCCTGAACATGTCTAGTATCCTTTCATTTGTATTAAGGCTTTATATTTTGAAATTTTTCAATGAAATATTCATTATTATGTTTTTTAATCTGTTATTTTATTTTGCACTGTTTCTCATAAATTGTTAAAAAATTTCAAAAAAATATCATTCAGATTTTAAACATGATTAAAATATAGGAAGCCTCCAGCTTACAAGTGGGTTGTGTTCTAAAAACTTGTAGTCTGTCTTTTGGAGCTGGGGAGACATTACCCAGAAATAGTTCTAAAACTCATGATTACTTCCTATCTTTGCTGCCCAAAGCCAATTTAACCCCTAAAGCAATTGAAACATGTAGGTTTTTTGTTTTGGTTTGGTTTCATTTATTTTTGGTGGATCATCTTGGAAGTCTAATCACTGTTTATAACAATGTTTGGAAAAGCCAATTCTCTTGCATCAAAAAGAGGCATGTGTTGATTTGGAGAAAACATCTAGACCCGTAAGCTATCTTATGAGAAGGGAAGGAATGTGGCAGCCCTAGCAGCACGTCCTTTCCTCTCTTACCACCGTGGAAACAATGGACTGCTAAAACATATTTTTCTTAAAAAAGAGTATGAAAGTGTAGCAACTTTTCCCCCTTCTTCAGGTAATTGGGTTGAGTGTCCTTCAACATCTGGCATGACTTAGAATAGATGGCAACACAACAAGATCATTACAACATCAGATACTTTTAATTCGAGAATGCTCATTCTTCATACAGTGGTTTAAAAGACACTTGAAATAGATCCATGTAGGAAGAATGTAAGGCAAACCTAACTTAAATGGGGTTTCATTGTCTCATTCCGATTTTCCAATTGTAAAGTATTGATCACAGTTGTAGTAGGAATTTTAATCAAATTATAACTTTTAATGAGGTGATACAACTACAAAACCCACACTCAAACCAGTTCATCCCTACAGTGCCAGGGAAAGAAGGGTTAGAATGATTTCCAAACTCCAAAATTTGGTGATGTAGTACAAATAGTATCTGTTTCTTTTACGATAAATTATAGGTATCCTGGAGTCCTGACATCCTGCCCCAAAGATGAACAAGCTCAGGGTTGGCAAGTTTTTAGGCATGGTTTGCTCCATTTTGTAAGCAATAATATGGCAGCCCTTGGACAGGATACAGAAGTAAACGGGATAATCTGGTTACCCAGTAAGGAATTTACACAAAGATTCTGACTTTGATCATAGTAATACAGTACCATTAACTCAAGGAAAAGTTTTGTTTTTGTTTTTTTGCTGCTTTTTTTTTTTAAGAACAAAAAGAAATAAGAAAAGTATCAAATCAGTGTTTGATACTTTGAAATCTTTTAGAAACAGGGATGCTCCAGACACTCAGTAACAACGACAGCAAAAGTCTTCCCATTGCTTCTTGAGGAGTGAAACTATTGCCAACAGTGAGACCCTCTTGAGAAGATGATCTTATTATTGAAAGACTGCCTAGAGAATAAATAGGATTTTCTCTGAGCTGCCAGTATTAACCTGTTTGCTAACTGAAATGGAGAATGCCAAGCAGCTTGAAAACTTTAAGAGATGGTGAAGCCAAATACAGAGCAGTGTAGGAGAGTGGAAAGGAACCTGGGTTTTCAGCCAGGAGGCCTTGGTTTTCATTTAATTTCTCTTATATACTAACCTCCTGATCATTTTGATGCCTGGGACTTAGTTTACCCCTTTGCAACTCTATCTTACTGGATTACCTGCTCTGTCAACCCTCTCCAAACTTTAATGTGCCCACCTCCCAGTGACTTAGTGCTGGTCTACTCAGTCAACTGTACCAGAAAACCAGTTGCCCTAGAGTTGACTCCGACTTGTAACGGCCCTGTGTGTGTCAGAGTAACACCATGCCCCATAGGGTTTCCAGTGGCTGATTTTTTGAAAGTAGATTTCCAGGCCTTTCTGGGCTGACTGGAACCTCCAGCCTTTTGGTTAGCAGCCAAGGACTCCCAGTCAGATATAGGCATCTTTAAATACTGACAGGTGGACAACAAGGAGCCTTGGTGGTGCAGGAGGTTAAGTGCTCAGCTGCTAACTGAAAGGTTGGTGGTTCAAACCCACGAGCTGCTCTGTGGGAGAAAAGACTTGGTGATCTACTCCCCTAAAGATTTCAGCCTAGGAAACCCTATGGGGCAGTTCTACTCTGTCCTATAAGGTCACAATGAGTAGGAATGAGTCAGTGGCACACAAAAACAGCAACAATCAATATGACAGGAGGAAATGAGTGCTATAGTATCTAGCTCTGAGAACTAGAAGTGGGAGACCGTGGCTGGAGCAAATGGTTAATCTGCTTGGCTGCTAACTAAAAAGTTGGAGGTTCGGGTCCACCCACAGATGCCTTGGAAGAAAGGCCTGGTAGTCTACTTCTGAAAAATCAGCCATTGAAACCCTATGGAGCACCATTCTACTCTGACACACATGGGTTGCCCTGAGTCGGAGGCAACTTGACTACTGGTTTATTCCAAGGCCAGCACAGTTTCCACTCCAAATTATTCTGTTCTAACATGGCTGAAGTTCACCGAATACTTTGAATGCAGGTTACACTGAAAGAAATATATCACTGGGTAAGTATCATAGAAGGTGCAAAACTGTTTGGATACAACCCTGTAATAGAAATTCAATTTCAAAAGCTTTGCCTAGTCCCAAGAAAGAGGACAGTGAATAGATATCTTCTTGGCAATGTACTGTAGGAGCTTGGGGAATTCAGTTAACTTCCTCTAGTTAAGCTTTTATTCCACATTTCTCCCTCTGATGCCCACCATGCAAGTGAGTGTAAGAGCCACCACACATACCAACCGTCAACGTTTCTAAAGCTCTTTGACACTCTAGACTAAAAAAAAAAAAAAGACTAGAGGGTACTATTTAGAGTAAAGCATTCCTTTGTCAGTGTCGCTTAAAGAAGAAGCAAATGGTGCCAAGAGTCAACAAATACATTTCTCTTGAGTCTTTGCTCTTAGTTTTTAAAACATGTGATAGCTGGAGTTTTATTACTTTAAATTTCTAAGGGTTATAAAAATGTAGAGAAGAGGAATGCCCGAGCCTTCTCCTTTCCCAAATATAAATATACAAAAGAAAAATCCACACAAATCTGTTTACAATTTAGAACCAAAAAAAAAAAAAAAAACTGTAAAAGTCATGGAGATGAGTCCAGAATGTCCACGCCAGTTTTAAGGCAGCTGGCCTTTGGGTTGCTAAGAGTGTTTATTTTTTCCTTTCTTTTCTGAAACCATAGTTGCTACAGAATCTCAGGAACAGAACTGCACTGAATCTACAGAACGACTTTGTTCCATCAAACCTCAGTCACCAAACTGTGATTAAATGGCTGTGAAAAGTGCAACAGCCCAAGATTTCTAAAATGTCACATATTTGCAATTTGACCAAAATGGAATCAAGCCTCTGGACTTGTCTCATTACTTTTTGGCAAGGGTAAAGTGAATATCCATGGAAATGCTCTTAAATTGTCCTTGCTTTTTTCTGAAAAAAATGATATTTATAAATTTTAATCCTAGGGAAAGGTGTCAGCATACCCACTGACTCACAAAGAAGAATCAACCCACCCAAAACGTTGACATTAATTACCATTATGCTCTGAGGTAGTGGTAGACAACTAAGAACCATTTTAGAACATATTCTTACCTTTATTAACTGCCTAATAAAGAGGTCTCTCTATCCCTCAAACTGGCTCCCCTCTTTTTATGCAGTCTAAGCACCAGGCCTTTTAGGATAATAACTGCAACTTTTCTCCAAACAAAATGAACCAGCCCCTCTGGACTAATGGAAAGTGATTTAATGACCCTTGATTAGGATGAGGTCAGTTCTTCCTACATAGAAATGGCTGTCATAGATATGAAGATGACAACAGCACATATTATTGGCCCACATTAGTCCCTTATTTAAGACAGCAACCAAGTACATTAGCCTAAGTACTTCCAATGTCTGTCTGCTTTGAGTTAAAAATGTAAATTAGTAAGTCAGAATTCTTTCAACCTTTCCTCTGCCTCTGGTCACACACATGTGCCTTTCAGGATGAGCATTTGACAACCTCGGGACAGTAGGCATACAGTTCCGGGGCTATAGAGAACTATAGTGTACTCATAAAATGCTACTGATCTTTGTGTTTTTTTGTATAATTTTCAGATAGTATCACTAGACTAAGTAAGTGAATACATATATGGGTCTGTAATAAAGTTTAAACCTAAGGAAATACGTTGTTGTTGTTAGGTGCCATCGAGTTGGTCCTGACTCCTAGCAACCCTACGCACAACGGAACGAAAACACTATCTGGTCCTGCGCCATCCTCACAATCATTATGCTTGAGCTCAATGTTGCAGCCACTGTGTTAATCCACCTTGTTGAGTGTCTTCCTCTTTCCCACCAACCCTGTACTTTGACAAGCATGATGTCCTTCTCCAGGGACTGATCCCTCCTGACAACATGTCCAAAGTTTGTAAGACACAGTCTCACCATCCTTGCTTCTAAGGAGCATTCTGGTAAAGAAGTATACAGCATGTTTAATTTATTTACAGAATTTGGTAAAGAAAATTTGACATGCTTCTTAGTTGGTATCTCTTGTCCTAATGGAAAAGAAAGCCCCCGATGATGTTTTTTAATTGTGTTCTTGCAACAAGCAACGCCCAATATTGCAAACAAAGATTCTGAGTCTTTACTCCTTGTAAGTCATTGACAAGATATCAGCTACTAATAGCAGCCTTTATACTGGCAGAATCTAAGGCAAATGTTTATACAGGTTTCCTAGGGAAATTAAACAACAATGAGATGAGTTAACAACAGAATATAGGTTTTAGAAGAGATACATTTTTCTCAAGAACATTAGAGTAGGATACAGAATGGTGTTGCCAGAGAATGTCAGAGATCAGAAACTTTGGGGGTGAAGATTCAGTTCTGCTACTTCGTATCTGCATGGCCCTCAGAAAGCCACTTGGTTTCTTCATCTATAAAATGGGGACGAAAATGCCTTAATGAATCATTTTTAAAAATCAAGTCAAGTAATTCAAGTTACCTTGAAGATTGTTAGTGACTTGATGATCAAATCCATAGGCCTTTTCTCATTCTTCATGCTATTTAATTTTTCTATACACTCTATTAATTAACTACAAACTCTTTCCTTTTATAACACTCTCTCAGCTCTACTCCTAACTCTAAAAAGCTTTCATTATCCATATCCCTTGGTGAATTGCTCCTGCCTCTTAAAATTAATGCCTCAGAGTTGTCCCTGGGTTTCTTCTCTGCTCTGTCTACATCTCTCTCAGTAATTTCATCAGTTCCCTAGGACTCACTAACCCCTTTAAGTGGATGATTCTCATGTCTATGTCTCTAATCTACAACTCTGTTCTGAGACACAAACCAATGGTTCCAACTGCCTAGGTAATAGATCCACCTAGAAAACTCACTGGTGTTTGACACTCAAGATTGACAGCTTCCTCCCCAAACCAGCTCTTCCTATTATTTCTATGAGTTGTACCACTTTTCTCTCAATTTCCCACTGTCAAATATCAGGTACATCATTGATTTCTCTCTTTTCTAATCAATTATTTCTATAATTTATAGGTTTTCCCTCTACAGAATCTTTTTTTCCATTTCCTTTCAATTCCTCTGCCACCACCATGATTTGGGCCACACAGGAGTGTCTAACCTATTAAAACCTAACTGCTCTCGTTTCTACTCTCCTCTCTAAGGTGCTGTCAGAAAAATGCCCTTAAAACAGAACGATGGCCATATCATTCTCCTCAATCAAACACGTTGAAGAACTCTCAACTGCACATGGAATTAAGTTCAGACTTTTTGGTTCCATTCATTCATTCGATCAATGAATACTGTGAAATGCAGGAAATATAACAATGAGCAGAACAGGCGTAATTCCTGCCCTCACTGAGTTTTCAGTTTAGTGTGGAAGGAAGACGTCTCATGAACAGATAAACAGAAAGTTAATCACAGTTGTGAATGCTTTACCAAGGAGAAATAAAGGTTATTTCCAAGGACTAACGTGGTCTGGGTAATCAGGACAGGCTTCCTTAAGAAGTTTTATGTCTGTAACATATATGTTGAGACTTTATTTTCCTCAAATCCTCTATTCGCAATAAACCTTTCATTAGGTTGAACTAAGAATCATTGATTATGCCTCCTTCTGTGCTTTGTTCGTGCTGTAGCTTTTACTTATAATGTATATTCTACCTGTCCTTCAAATCCTTCGAATCTCCTCATCTCCATGCATCTTCTTTTTATTCATTTCCCCAATCAGCTATGAATTCCTTCTCCTTTAACCCACCAAATCACTTTTATGTTTAGGTCTCTTCAGATGTGTGTGTGTGAATGATCCAATAATCATGTTAAAACCATAACTGTTGGCAGGATACAAGGTCAATATACAAAAACCAATTGTATTCCTAAGTAATAGAAACAAGCAATTGGAAATTTAAACTTTTAAAATCCATTTAATATAGTATCAAAAAATGAAAAAGACTTCTGGCCAAGATGGAGAAATAGGAACTGATTTGTCTTCTGTCCATAAACAATCAAAAAAAAAATATATATATATATATACACACACACAAATTATATAAACACTGGACATCAGACAGTGACTAGTGATCTCTGAAATATAGGAGACAAGATGACCACTACAATTTCCAGCTTACTAGTTTGAGAGGGATCCTAGACTACAGCATACAGAAAGGGAAACCAGGAGAAATTCTGTCGACTTCTTAAATTGAGACTATTAAAATGACAGTCTGTGGAAACCAGCAGGAGAGGGTAATGGAGGGGAAAGAATTACACAAGACAAGTCCAGAGGTTTACACAAGGTCCCCCTCAAGTGTTTATCAGAGTATTTATCAATAGATGTGAATGAGGAAACTGCTGGATACTGGGAAAAGATCCATTTAAAAAGGTTGGAAGGAACAGTACCTAGTGCACATACAGGGCCAGGAATAGTGCCTGTTCTCACCAGCACGTCTGGAAAAATATCATAACTCATGGAGCATTGGGAAGGGTATGCAGAAGAGTTTTGCCACAATAGTGGGAATTAGCCCTAGACTGAGCACTGCTCCAGTTCTGCCTAACAAAACTTAAAAGCAACACACGAAAGAATCAAACTGTTTCCAAGTAAACTAACTGCACCCCAGGACAATGTTCGAGAATATTTGTAGCAATATAAAATATCCAGAACCCAACAAGATAAAATTTACTATGTCTGGCATCCAATTCAAACTTGCAAGGTATAAAGTAAGCAGGAAAATAGGACTCATAACAGGGGGGAAAAAAACCACCAATTCAAATCAGTCCAGAACTGACATAGATGTTAGAATTAGCAGACAAGGGCATTAATGCACTTATTATAACTGCATTCTATAGGTTCAAAAAAATTACATAGAGATGTGGAAGATATAAAAAAGACGCAAACTGAACTTCTAGAAGTGAAAAATACAATATATAAGTTGTAAAAACTCTGGATAGAGTTAATGACACATTAGACATTGCAGAAGAAAAGATTTGTGAACTTGAAGATATAGCAATAGAAAGAAACTGTACAGCATGAAAGAAAAAGAAAAAATAATTTTACAAAATGAAAAAAAGCATCAAGGAGCTGATATA
Source organism: Loxodonta africana (assembly GCF_030014295.1). Classification (NCBI taxonomy): domain Eukaryota; kingdom Metazoa; phylum Chordata; class Mammalia; order Proboscidea; family Elephantidae; genus Loxodonta; species Loxodonta africana. The sequence continues at coordinate 166,417,587 of NC_087345.1, read as the reverse complement.
GGTATGCTTGGTGTCCCCAAAGAAGATAAGAGAGAGGGCAGAAAAAATATTTAAAGAAATAATGGCCCTAAATTTTCCATATATGATGAAAATTATACACCCACAGATTCAGTAGAAGTTTATGTTACAAATAACAGAGTTTTAAATTATATGAGGCAAAAACTAATAGATCTGCAAGGAGGAATAGACAAATGCTCAACTATAGTCACAGAACAGTAGAGACAAGTATGAATATAGATGCAAAAATTTTAAACAAAATTTTATCAAATTAAATTCAACACTACATTAAAAGCATCATGTCCAAGTGAGGTTTATTCCAGAAATGCAAGGATGGTTTGACATTTAAAAACCAATCAATGTAATTTACCACATTAAAAAAGAAAAACCATGTAATCATCTCAGTAGACACAGAAAGCTCATCTGAAAAAATTCAACATCCATTCCTGATAAAAATTCTCAACAAAAATCCTATAGCTAATATCACACCTAGCGCTGAAACAGAGAATGCTTCCTCTCTAAAATCAGGAACAAGACAAGAACGTCTACTCTTACCACTTCTACTTAAGTTTGTACTGGCATTTATAACCAGCACAATAAGACAGGGGGAAAGGCGTCCATATTGGAAAGAAGTAAAACTATCTATGCACAGATGACATTATAGTCTATATAGAAAATCCGACAGAATCAATGAAACAGAACGGACGGTCCACAAATAGATCCAGATATATACTACCAGTGAATATTCACAAAGCTTCCAATATAATTTAAAGGGGAAAAGAAAACTTCTCTACGAATAGCCCAGAATAACTGGGTAAACATAAGGGGAAAAAAAACCTTCACTGCTATCTTAAGTCACACACAAAAATTAATTTGAGCTGGAACTATAAAGCTCTTAGAAGAAAACATCAGAGAATATTTTCATGACCTTAAGATAGGCAAAGATTTCATAAAGGGGACACACACACACACAAAAACACCTTAGGAGAAAAAATTTGATAAATTTGTCTTTATAAAAAATTTAAAACTACATTCCTCAAAAGACATCAGTTAGAAAACGTAAAGAGAAGTTACAGTTTAGGAAGTCAGAGACTCTCTCTCTCTCTCTCTCTCTGTGTGTGTGTGTGTAGGCATATATGACTTGTATCAAAAATAGGTTGCATAAAGAATAACTACAAATCAATATTAAAGATAAACGACCCAATTTTTTAATCGGGCAAACATCTTGAACAGACACGTCACAAAAGAATATCTAGGAATGACAAATAAGCACGTGCAAAGGTGCCCGACATTATTAACTAACAAAGAAATGCAAATTGAAACCACAATGAGATACAATTTAACACTCACACGATTATTAAAATTAAAAAGATCGACAATATCAAATGTTCGTGAGGTGTGAGCTACTGGAACTCTCCTACCAGAGTAAAATGATATAAACACGTTGGAAAAATGTAAGTTTTTTGATAAAATTAAACATGTGATCTAGCAATTCCTCTCCTCGGTATTTACCCAAGAGAAATAAAAACATGTCCATAAAAAGACTTGTACAAGAAAACTCTAACTCAAAAAGGAAGACCACACTTGTTGGCCTGACCGAGACTGGAGAAACTCTGAGAGTATGGCCCCCAGACACCCTTTCAGCTCAGTAATGAAGTCACTCCTGAGGTTCACCCTTCAGCCAAAGATTGGACAGGCCCATAAAACAAAACAAGACTGAAGGGGCACACCAGTCCAGGGGCAGGGACTAGAATGCAGGAAGGGACAGGAAAGCTGGTAATAGGGAACCCAAAACTGAGGAGGGAGAGCGTTGACATGACAGGGGGTTGTTAACCAGTATCATAAAACAGTATGTGTACTAACTGTTTAATGAGAAGCTAGTATGTTCTGTAAACCTTCATCTAAAGTACAATTTAAAAAAAAGACTCGTACAAGAATGTGTTGTTGTTGTTAGGTGTCGTCGAGTTGGTTCTGAGTCATAGCGGCCCTATTTACAATAGAACTAAACGCTGCTGGGTCTTGCGCTATCCTCACAATCGTTATGCTTGAGCCCATTGCTGCAGCTACTGTGTGAATCCATCTCGTTGAGGGTATTCCTGTCTTTTGCTGACCTTCTAATTTACCAAGCATGATGTCCTTCTCCAGGGACTGGTCCCTCCTGAAAACATGTCCCAAGGATGTGAGATGAACTCTTGCCATCCTTGCTTCTAAGGAACATTCTGGCTATACTTCTTCCAAGACAAACCTGTTTGTTCTTCTGGCAGTCCATGGTATATTCGATATTCTTCACCAACACCATAACTCAAAGGCATCAGTTCTTCCGTCTTCCTTATTCATTGTTCAGCTTTCAGATGCATATGAGGTGATTGAAAACACCATGGCTTGGGTCAGGTGCACATAAATCCTCAAGGTGACATCTTTGCTTATTGAACACTTGAAAGAGGTCTTTTGCAGCAGATTTGCCCAAAGCAATGTGTCCTTTGATTTCTAGACTACTGCTTCCATGGGTGTTGATTGTGGAGTAAAATAAAACGCTTGGCAACTTCAATCTTTTCTCCATTTATCATGATGCTGCTTATTGGTCAGATTGTGAGGATTTTTGTTTTCTTGACACTGAGGTGTAATCCATACTGAAGGCTATAGTCTTTGATCTTCATCGGTAAGTGCTTCAAGTCCTCTTCACTTTGAGCAAGCAAGGTTCTGTCATCTGCATATTGCAGGTTGTTAATGAGTCTTCCTCCAATCCTGATGCCGCATTCCATAAGAATGTGTATAAAAGCTTTATTTATAATAGCCAAAAGTGGAAACACCAAACATCCATCAAGAGTTGAATGGATAAACAGTGTTATGTTCATACAATGGAATACTACTCAGCAATAGAAAAGAACTACTAATACATACAACACTAATCTAAAAAATACTATGTTACATTTCTCACAAAGTATAAATACTGTATCATCCCATTTATATGAAGTTCAAGAACAGGCAAAACTAATCTATGGTGATAGGAGTCAGAACAATGGTTGCCCATGGGAGTTGGGGATTAACTGGAAGGAAGTGTGAGAAAGCTTTCTGGTGTGATGGAAATGCTTGTTACCTCGACTGGGGTGGTGGTTTCATGGATGTATACATTTCTCAAAATACAAAATGCATACTTCAGATTTGTGCATTTTATCCTACATAAATATTGCCTTAAAAATTAGATAAATATTAACCTTGCCAGGTGGCAGATAGTTGATTGATGTTCATAAGGCTTATTTGTGTTTCTGAGTATTTTATTTTTTCAATTAAGCTTCATATTTCTACACTGTAAAACATTAAATGTGTCACATATTCAGACTCAAAATGAATGTGTTTGTAAAAGTTGTATATAATTCTGCACATTTACTTCACCCAAGAGTTATAAGTTTTAAAAAATATAAAAATTGCTGAAACATATGTAGACTCAGAAAATGTAAAGCAAATGCTACTGAATCATTGGAGATGAGATCAAATGGACTTCAAGATCAAATAAAACTCCTTAAGATTAACAAAGACGGAGAACAGTGAAGAAAGGGAAGAACAGTTGGAAATCACAAGAATAATTAAACACCCTAGGATTAATCCAATAGATGTAATGGATGTGAATAACCAACAAGCAATGATCCATGTGAAGGAACGTAACTCAGGAAATATGCGTTACAACTGTGAGCTCTGCAACGACCTTGGGTCCTGTTCTCATACCGTGCATACCTCTCATTCCACTGGACACAAATACGCCTTTCATATTAGAAAGAAGACTATTTCTTAGATGCGCAGCTTTCTCTGGGACCATCAACGAGAACAGATATGGGCGTTTGGATAGAAGCTGCTTATATTTTCCAAAACCCTTATTTCTTCCTAGACAATGATAAGTGATTCTCTCAAAGTTTGTTCATTGAACTCATGAAGTGGCATATTTGAGAATAAGCTTCTAATATGTGTTTGTAAAGTATAGAATTTGAGAAATAAGATGTGTTAATATAATTAATACTTATAAGATCTTGCAGAATGAAGGACGCCATGCTGACTATAGCCAGTTTATTATGTTATATGCTTTATATTATATTGTTTGCTTGTTTTGCCTTCTCTGATCAACTGTAAGCTCTATGAGGGCAGAGACTTTGGCTTCTTCATCTGTGTATCTCCCGCAGGACCTTTGCACATGATTGGAGATGAACGATTATCCACTCCATTAGAGTTAATTGACTTGCCTCTCACTTCTTCCCCCTGCCTTTCCAAGAGCTCTAGTGTCTGGCACAGTGCCTCTAATCTGGCTCTTTCAATGCTCTTTTTAAGTGTGTTTTGAAGGTGATATGTTTTATTCTTTCTTGCATCTCTTACTGATTTCTTCTTATTTTCCCGAGGAGTCTATCAGCTAAATAGATAAGCTGTTTCCGTTTGTGGTATGAGTCCTGTTTTCTCTATGATTTCCTCCAAAAGAAAGAGCAATAAATAAAATGGGGCAAACATGAGCTGTGTCAATGTAGCAAAACACCTGCACAACAACAACTCAAAGCTGACAAAGACTTATGCAACCTTTTTAGTGGCTTGTCCTACATCCAACAGTGAGATTTTCCTGACAATAACTCCTCCCTGTCAAAAAGATCAGGACACTTGAATCTGGTAGAGCAGTAGAGTATAATACTGTACTGTGGCTTCTGGGATTGGCAAAATAAAATATGTGATCGAAGTTGTGGTCACAAAAAGATGTTGAACATAGATTAATACACAAGGCAGAAAATGAGGATGATGATAACAACCAAAGCACCTAATACATAGACTGGATTTATATTTGCAAAGCAGTTTTACATGCACTATTATCAGTTCAAATGTTCCCCTCTTCTCCTGCCCACACACACACGTACAACAAAACCTGGGAGATATCTGTAATTTTCTTTATTGTATAGACAAGAAAATGGGCTCTGAGAAATTGAGCTATTTACTCAGGATCACAAATCATTTTCCTCTTTGATATTTTTGACTCTTGCATCAATTCTCTCGCATAATCTAGTGCAATTTAGGCAATGTTAGTATTGTTGGCCTTTAATAGAACCACTCCTCAGCGTTGACACAATATCATTCAAAATTTATTAAAGTGACTCCCTGACCTTCATCCTCTGCCCAAAGACACTCAGCTTTCTTGCTCTGTGGCCTGGGAAGTCCACCAAGCCATCTCCTGCTGCTGGGTCTCTGCTGCTGGGTTAACTTGCCTTCAGTGTTACAGCTCTCTCTCTCTCTCTGTTTCCTGGTTCCAGACGCTTCTCAGTGCAGCGGTTCCAGGTCCAAAGGATGTGCTGGCTCCTGGCCATTCTTCCTTGCTGGTGGCTGGGTCTTCTCTTTCCTGCCTCTGGGTTTGCTCATTTCAAGTCCAGCAAGATGGCAAAACCAACCAATCCCTTTGGTGAGCCACAGTTACTCTATCACACAGTCTCACCCAATCACTTCAGTGGAAGCTACAAGACCATGGCTAGAAAGCCCACACAAAAGTGGTCCATCATACCACAGTTCTCAATAAATGTTAGCCATTTTCCTTATCAGTTTGATTTTTATAATTCATATGTAGCATCCCAGAAAGTGATTGGGCAGGAAGTGTTGCTGTGGTGTGCTGTCAAGTCAATCCCAACTCATAGTAACCCCATGTGGTTTTCTAGGCTGTAATCTTTACAGAAGCAGATCACCAGGTCTTTCTCCTGTGGAACTGCTGGGTGGGTTCAAACCACCAACGTTTCAGTTAGCAGCCAAGTGCTTAACTCTTGTGCCACCAGGGCAGGAAATAGGGCTCAGGGAAATGAGTGGTAGAGTATTGCAGATGGCTCTAAAGGCAGAGGGCCAAGACTGGGAAAGGCCCAGTGGTGGTAATAATCATTATTTTTTTCAGGCACCCCATAGTTTCAAAGTGCAAGCAGTAAGATAAGATGCCACAGAATAGAATCACATTAGTTGAAAACACCTTAAAAACTGGCAACTGAACAGATAAGATTTTAACCTGCCCTCAAACAATAGATCTAAGAAAGGAACTCAATCTTCCCACAAGCACACAGAGAGTGGGGCCGGGACAGCCTACACATCTATCTGTTGAAAAAATGTTATGAATATATTTTAGCTTAACAAGTAGTAACAGGAGAAAAATAGGGGTCTATGAAAAAGTAGTATAAAAATAGGGAGAAAAAATAACCACCACAAAGTTCTGAAAAATTATGTACTTCTGAAATTTATCTAGTGAAGAATCCAGAGAGAAAGTTCAGGATTTGACTCTAAATAGAGTGCAGGAATACACTGTCTCTATGAATTAGAGCACGTGGCCCTAGTGGCATAATGGTTAAGCACATGGCTGCTGACCAAAAGGTCGGTAGTTCAAACCCACCAGTAGCTCCATGTGAGAAAAGACTTGGCAATCTACTCCCATAAAGATTACAGCCTAGAAAACTCTATGGGGCTGTTCTACTCTGTCCTGTAGGGTCGCTATGAGTTGGAATTGACTAGATGGCAAACCACAACATGAATTAGAGCAGAAAGACAAACGACGAAAGAAAAAGACAATAGATGGATTGAAAAGGCAAATGATTTGAGAAACAATGTTAATGAAATAAGAAGAACTTCAAAAGAGTAAATACAAATAACCAAAAAAAAAAAAAAACCCAGATCCATTGCCATCCAGTTGATTCTGACTCATAGCAACCCTACAGGACAGAGTAGAACTGCCTCATAGAGTTTCCAAGGAGTGCCTGGTGGATTCGAACTGTCAACCTTTTAGTTAGCAGCTGTAGCACTTAGCCACTATGCCACTACGGCTTCCAAATACAAATTAAAAAAAATTTTTTTTTTTTTTTTTTAGCAGAGTTAAAATAAAATTGCTTTACATTTATGAAGATAACATAATGACTTTCCTGAATGTGCAAGGGCTAAGGAAATATAATATCCAGTGTTTCTCCCCTTTGTCGCTGCTGTTACTCAAAATCACTTTGGGCATCCTAGTCACATAAAATAAATAGACACAAATAGGAGAAAGAAGTGGAACAAAAGCTATTACAGCTAATGAAAGATTTTGATAACTTGGCCTGTTATAAAATAAATATGTAAAATGGATTATTTTCCTTTATACCAATGTCTTAGGCTGGGTTCACTAGAGAAGCAAAAACAGGAAAACAGAGAGAGAGAGATTTATCTCAAGAAAATGGTCACACAGCTGTAGGAGCTGGCAAGTCCATCAGGCTGGAGGCTTCTCCTGACTCATGTAGCTGCAGGGGCTGATGAACCCAAGATTGGCAGCTCAGATGGCAGTCCGCTGGCTCACAGGTCCAAGATTGTCAGGTAAGCTGCTAGCTCAGATCCCAAGAACCAGAGGTCAGACGATGATCAGCTAGATGCAGGATCCAGATAGGGCAAAAGCCAGCAATCTTCCTTAGCCATCACAACCAGTAATAACAGTTCAAAAATATAACAATTCTCCAAATCACAGATCAATATGTACTATTAAATACCTAAGGATAAACTGAACAAAAATTAGGAATGATGTGAAAAAAATCGTAAAACTTCACCGAGGGTCATAAAAGAAGAAAAATAACTTAAGAGAAAATTTGCATTGATGAATGAGAAAGCTTAATATCTTATTCTTATATTCTAAAAGTATGAATTCTCTCCAAAATGATTTATTTGTTTAATACTTCAGGTTTTTTTTAATTATAATAGGATTTTTTTAAAATAATTTTTATTGTGCTTTAAGTGAAAGTTTACAAATCAAGTCAGTCTCTCACACAAAAACCCATATACACCTTGCTACACACTCCCAATTACTCTCCCCCTAATGAGACAGCCCGCTCTCTCCCTCCACTCTCTCATGTCCTTTTCGCCAGCTTCTAACCCCCTCCACCCTCTCATCTCCCCTCCAGGCAGGAGATGCCAACATAGTCTCAAGTGTCCACCTGATCCAAGAAGCTCACTGCTCACCAGCATCCCTCTCCAACCCACTGTCCAGTCCAATCCATGTGTGAAGAGTTGGTTTCAGGAATGGTTCCTGTCCTGGGGCAACAGAAGGTCTGGGGGGCCATGGCCACCGGAGTCCTTCCAGTCTCAGTCAGACCATTAAGACTGGTCTTTTTACAAGAATTTGGGGTCTGCATCCCACTGCTCTCCTGCTCCATAATAGGATTTTTTAGATGAACAGAATGCAGCCAGTGTCTGGTGAGTAGCTCAGGTTGACTGGACCATAGGTTGCAGGAAAGGGGTTAACCAGAGCTAAAGCTGAGAATACAGGAAGAGGCTAAGAAGTACAGAGGCTTGGCTTCAAAGAAGAATAGCCAAGAAAACTAATAAATAAAGAAGGAGGCTTGCTTTACCAGATTATCACTAATGGAGGATACAAGATTAAAAAAATGTATTTTCAGCTCTAATCTTGTTCTGACAGCCAATTCAGCCAGAACTTGAAAATCAACATGTCAAAAGCTTTTCCTTCCAAAATTACTCTTATATAAGCAATTAAATCATGAGTCAGGTGGATTCAAACTGTGAAGTCATTCTCTTCCCTTTCTACTACTAATATCCTAAATCAGTCTCTGACTACTCTATACCTGAACTATTGCAATGGTCTTTTCTCAGATCTCTCTGACTCTGTTCTCCATAGTCAGACTCCACACCAGCAGTCTCTCCTCCATCCATGTGCTACTCAACTAATCATCGTGAAGAAGCTCTGGTCATGTCACTCCTTCAGCCATGTATAGTCTCAACTCTTTAGTCTGACATTAAAAGCCTCTGTACTTCTTAGCCTCTTCCTGTATTCTCAGCTTTAGCTCTGAATAACCCCTTTTCTGCAACCTATGGTCCAGTCAACCTGAGCTACTCACCAAACACTGGCTGCATTCTAGTTTGCCGTGGTTGTAATTTTGATCATTTTAGTATATCCTTTCCTCTCAACTCTGCGTGTCTAAAACTTCCTAACCTTTTAATCTCACCTAAAGTATCACCTCTACTATGAAGTTCTCCTTGATTCACTATAAATTGTGTCATTTCCCTATACCTCTTACCTATACCCTATACATGGATGTCAGAAGAGACTCTGAAAGTTGCTCATGAACATAAAGTAGCTAAAACAGAAGGAAGAAATGATGAAGTAAAAGAGCTGAACAGAAGATTTCAAAGGGGGGGTGCTTAAGAAGACAAAGTATTATAATGATATGTGCAAAGACCCGGAGTTAGAAAACCAAAAGGGAAGAACACACTCCACATTTCTCAAGCTGAAATAACTGAAGAAAAAATTCAAGCCTCAAGTTGCAATAGTGAAGGATTCTATGGGCAAAATACTGAACCACAGAAGAAGCACCAAAAGAAGATGCAAGGAATACACAGAGTCACCACACCAAAAGAAATTGATCAACATTCAGCCATTTCAAAATGTAGCATATGATCAAGAACCGACTGTACTGAAGGAAGAAGCCCAAGCTGCACTGAAGACATTGGCAAAAAACAAGGCTCCTGGAATTGACAGAATACCATTTGAGATGTTTCAACAAACAGATGCAGTGCTGGCAGTACTCACTTGTCTATGCCAAGAAATTTGAAAGACAGCTACCTGGTCAACTGACTGGAAGAGATTCATGTTTATGCTTATTCCCAAGAAAGGTGATCCAACTGAATGCAGAAATTATCAAACAATATCATTAATATCACACGCAGGTAAAATTTTGCTGAAGAACATTCAAAAGCGGCTGCAGCAGTACGTTGAGGGGGAACTGTCAGAAAATCAAGCTGGATTCAGAAGAGGACATGGAACAAGGAATGTCTTTGCTGATGTCAGATGGATCCTGGCTGAAAGCAGAGATGTTTACCTGTGTTTTATTGACTATGCAAAGGTATTCGACTGCGTGGATTGTAACAAATTACAGATAACATTGTGAAGAATGGGAATTCTAGAACAGTTAATTGTGCTCGTGAGGAACCTGTATATAGATCAAGAGGCAGTAGTTCAAACAGAACGAGATGATACTGTGTGGTTTAAAGTCAGGAAAGGTGTGCATCAGGGTTGTATCCTATCACCACACTTATTCAATCTGTATGCTGAGCAAATAATCAGAAGCTGGACTATATGGAGAAGAACACAGCATCAGAATTGAAGGAAGACTCATTAACAACTTGCAATATGCCGATGACACAACAACCTTACTTGCTGAAAGTGAAGAGGACTTGAAGCACTTACTGATGAAGATCAAAGACTACAACCTTCAGTATGGATTACACCTCAACATAAACAAAACAAAAATCCTCACAACTGGATCAAGAAGCAACATCATGATAGTTGGAGAAAAGGTTGAAGTTGTCAAAGATTTCATTTTACTTGGATCCACAATCAACACCCATGGAAGCAGCAGTGAAGAAATCAAAAGATGGATTGCATTGGGCAAATCTGCCGCAAAAGACCTCTTTCAAGTGTTAAAAAGCAAAGATGTCACCTTGAGGACTAAGGTGCACCTGATCCAAGCCATGGTATTTTCAATCGCCTCCTATGCATGAGAAAGCTGGACAGTGAGTAAGGAAGACTGAAGAAGAAGTGATGACTTTGAATTTATGGTGTTGACGATGAATGTTGAATGCACTGCCAGAAGAACAAACAAATCTGTCTTGCAAGAAGTACAGCCAGAATGCTCTTTAGAAGCGAGGATGGCGAGACTTCGTCTCACATACTTTGGACATGTTATCAGGAGGGACCAGTCCCTGGAGAAGGACATCATGCTTGGTAAAGTGTCAGTGAAAAAGAGAAAGATCCTCAATGAGATGGATTGACACAATGGCTGCAATAATGGGCTCAAGCACAACAACGATCGTGAGGATGGTGCAGGACTGGGCAGTGTTTCGTTCTGTTGTGCACAGGGTCACTATGAGTCAGAGCCAACTTGAGGGCACCTAACAAAAACAACATACCTCCCCTTTGATAACTTTTCCCTGAAGCATGATCATTTATATACAAGTTTTAATCTGTTGTACTAGAATATAAGCAGGAGGCAATGGTTTTTCAGTGGTAGAATTTTAGCCTTTCACGTGGGAAACCCCAGTTTGACTCCCACCCAATGCAGCCACCATCAGTTTCAGCAGAGGCTTGGGTGTTGCTGTGATAATGTACAGGTTTCAGTGGAGCTTCGAGACTAAGATGGACTAGGAAGAAAGGCCTGGCAACTACTTCCAAAAATCAAACAATGAAAACTGTATAGATCACAGTGGTCCTGTTGGCAACGGATCATGGAGATGGCACAGGACAGGGCAGCATTTTATTCTGTTGAGCATGGAGCACCATGAGTCCATGGATGATTTGACAGCTAACAACAATATCATGACAGAAGGATTATGTTCTGTAGTGTCTGTATGTCATCCACTACTCTAAATAGCTTACAGAAACAAACATAAGAGCAGTTGCCAAAGCTTAAGATCACCTAAATTTCTTCCCAAATGAGTATAACTTATCAAATTGTGTTTTCAGTTCATTCGATGTATAATTGCGGTTGTGCCCTAAAGCTGCGATACTACGTGGCATTTTGTGTTAAACGTTAAATGAAAATTAATATTGCCTGTAAATAAAGGTTCCCTTTCCCTCTATGTGCCAGGACTTGTAAATATAAATTCAAAAAGCCTCAGGAGCATGTTAGTCCAAAGATAAGATAAGTACAAAATGTATGGCAATGTTAGAAAAGACTTCATCTGCTGCCTTGGTAGCTTTTTGTCATGTTTTGTACCGTGGCTTTCTGCCAGTAAGAAATAGCCAAGGGTCTTCTCTGTCTGAAGTGTCATAGCACCAAAGACTTCAACAGGTCTCTTTCCTGTTGCTTGATTCTTTCATTAATTTATTCTTAAGCTCTCCCTCTTTCTTATCAAAGAAGCCTACCAATTCTTTTAAGATCACTCAGCACATAGTACTTCAAGCATCTTGCTGTTAAGCGCTGTCGAGTCGATTCCAACTCATAGCAGCCCCATGTGACGGAGTAGAACAGCCCCGTAGGGTTTCTAAGCTGTCATCTATATGGTAGCGGATCTCCAGGTTTTCCTCCTGTGAGTTCAAACACCTACTTTTCAGTTAGCAGCCAAGTGCTTAACCATTGTACCACCAGGGCTCCTTACTTCAAGTATAGCTATGTAAATATATTAAAGATTGTGTGGGTTCGGGGCTGTACTCCAATAACAGCCAAGATTTTTCTTTGCTTCCCCTATTATTCACTTGGCCTAATTGTTTGTTGTTAGGAGATACAAAGACAACAGAATCTTAGCTAAATACAAAATTTGGCACTGTAAGTTATTTCCAGTTCAGATAGAATGTATCTCTATTTTTCTCCTTATTTAACAGGAAGAGTATATTTTCTTCACGCTCATTCAACTATCTTTTTTTGGTAACGCTTTAAAACTTTTTTTAATTAGTTTTTTGTAATATACAATGCGAATTTTTTTCAAATATTATAGAAGGATAGAAAATAAATCTCCACCCTACCAACCTAGCCCCACTCTGCAGTTTGCTTACTGTATCTTGCTAATAAATGTCTTTCCAGAAATGTTTTTTGCTATATAAGTCACACACACATACACACGCACACACATTTTCCTGATCTAATTCCTATCTACTGCTACTTTGTATGTCAGTACATACATATCTACCTAACCCATTTAATAACCACATAATATTGTATTTTAGAGATTGCTGTAATTTATTTACCAATCCCATAGTTTTAGCCATTTAGCCAAATGCCAATTTCCTATGGAGAAAGATTTATACATTTATCAAATGCATTCTAGAATCCTATGTTGTTGGGTAAGATTGCTAAATATTAAGATGTTGTTGTTAAATACCAACAATATATGATACTGTTGTTAAATATGAAAATATTCTTCACATGTTTGTAGAGATCCTTTAAAAATGAGGCAACCATTGGAAAGTGCCATGAAATAAGTATTATGTTGCAATGATTTGATTGTTACTTCCTTGCCATTCACAAAAGAACTTTTTTCACCTTTGTACTTTGAAGGTATATTTTACACTTTTAAATATACATAAATTCAAAAGTATTCAAACATTAGCTAATGTGAACCTTAGAAGAAGAGTGAATACTAGTAAATTCATTTATCTACTTGATTTTAAATAGAATCATCGGTTTTTAAATTGAAATCTGAGTACTTGCCTCTCTTTTTCTATACCGTCTTCTCTTCCCAATTCCTGAGATGATTAAAGGAATTTAACACTAGGCAAAGGGAAGGCTGTCTTGTACAGACTTAGAAATTCAGTAAATCTGGATGGGATTAGCGCACATGAGCATTAATTAAAGAAAAAAATATTGATCAGCCCATGTTCTCTGAGTTGCAGAAAACTTGCACTTTCAGATTGAAAGAGTTTATCATGTACTTACCAAACATGAAGAGATACTCACTTGCCTGTATATAGATTGATGACAGCTGGAAAGTACAAGGAAAAATAAAAATCTCACAAGCAGCACAGACATGTCTAAAAAAAAGGTTACTAAAGGTGGGGGGGGGAATAATTGGCATCAAAATTATTTTCCATAATATAAAATACCAGAAGAGACTAAAGCAAAGATTAGAATTTTGTGAAACTATATTTTATGAAACGCATGTGAATCCTTTATAATTAAAATTAATTGACTATTTTCTATATTCTAGGTATTGTTTGAAGCACTTTGCACGGATTAGCTCATTAAATCCTCAACACGAACAAACAACGAGGTATTATTCCCATTTTGCAGATTGAAAACCTGAGGAAAGAGAGGTTGCCCGAAGTTACAAAGCCAGGACAGGGTTGAGCCAGGATTCAGACACTGAGAATCTGAGAACAGAAACTGAGCGCTTAACCCCTACTCTATTTTGACCCATTATAAAATTTAATTTGGTACTTTCCCCTATTGCTTCCACTAAGTACAACAAAAAAACCTTGACGCTATGTAGTCACGCATCACTTAACATTCATGATACATTCTGTGAAATAGATGTTACATGATTCAGACACTGTGTGAACACTATATTATATACAGGCAATCCCTGGGTTAGGAATGTCCAACTTACGTACAACCTGTCTTTACGAACCAACCCCTGTAAAGTCTATTATATTAAAAATTCAAGGTACATACAATGGTTCATAATAGCAAACGGGTACTACTTTGCAACATGCATCAAAACATTATTATTATTAATATTATTATTACTGTGTTATTATGTTAAAGATGTTCTCTGATCGAGATTTCTGAACTCCATTATAACTTTATCAGACCACAGACATATATGCGTTCAGACATTGCCTAAACAGACATTATGTAGTGCATAACTGTATATAAAGCAAACATAAGAAGATGTACGTGAAAAAATGTTCACCATCATTAGCCATAGGGAAATAAAAATTAAAACCACAATGAGGTATCACTACACGTCTATCAGAATGGTTAAAATGTAATAACGCCAAATGTTGGCGAGGCTGTGGAGAACATGAATCACTCAAACATTGGTGGTGGGAATGGAAAATGGTACAGTCACTCTGGAAAAATGTTTGGTGGTTTCTTAAAAAAACTAAACATACAATGTACTCCTGCGAATTTATTCCAGAGAATTAAGAAGTATGTTCACACAAAAACCTGTACACAAACCTGTTTACAGCAGTTTTATTTGTAATGGAAAAAACTGGAAAACAACCCAGCTGTCCTTCAATGGGTTAATGGTTAAATAACTGTGGTACATCTATATTATAGAATACTATGCAACAAAAAGGAACCAAACTATTGATACACACAACAACCTGGATGAATCTTCAGATAGTTATGCTGAGTGAAAAAAGTTGATCACAAAATATTACAGACTATATGATTCCATTTACATAATATTCTTGGAATGACAAAATTATAAAAATGGAGAACAGAATAGTGGTTGCCGAAGCTTAAGTAGGGAGTGGAGTAGGAGGAAAGTGACTGTGGTTATAAAAGGTCAACGTGAGGGATTCTCGTGGTGAAGGAAATGTTCTGTATCTTAACTGTGTCCAGGTCAGTCAGTGTCTTGCTGGTGATATTTACTATAGTTTTGCAAGAGGTTACCAGTGGAGGAAACTGGGTAAAGGGTACAAGGAATCTCTCTGCTTGTTTCTCACAACTGCATGTGAATATACAATTTTATCAAAATAAAAAGTTTAATTAAAAAATAAATAAGGTATGCCTAAATGCCTAAATCTGTTGTGGTTTGCCATTGAGTCAATTCCTACTTACAGCGACCCTATAGGACAGGATAGAACTACCCTACAGGGTTTCCAAGCCTGTAATCGCTATAGAAGCAGACTGCTGTATCCTTCTCCTCTGTAGCAGCTAGTGGGTTCAAGCTCCTCTCTCAAACTTTTTTTTTTTTTTTTTAAATCAATTCTGGCACCAGCTGTCCCTCTCACAGCACTCTCTACTTCTCTGCTGGTTTTGATAGTTCATTGCAATAGCCACACAACTCGCAGACTGTACTCACAGTTATGGGGTTTATTAGGGAAGTAACAGGATCAGGATCAACTTGGAAGCAACAGGAACAACTCAAGATACAGTTCTTCAATCAGGACAGTTTCTTCTTGGCTGCTGCCACCAGCACTTGCTCTCAGCCTGAGACCCCAATTGGGCCTGGTCTCTGCCCTGGTCAGGCAAGCGTTACGGCTTTTTAGCTCTGCCAGCAAGATCCCGGAGGCTCCCCACTCCACCAGCAAGTCTCCTGCCTAGAGGTGTTCAGCAGCCTTTCTCCATGGGTCTGCATGTCCATGGTAGCTGCCTCACTCTGTGGGCCAGGAAGCCCACCTCAGCTTCTTGCCATCTCGTACCTTCTCCAGTGTTACAGCTCTCTCTATCTCCTGAGTCTAGGAGGTTCTCAGCACAGGGACCCTGGATCCAAAGGACACTCTATTCCTGGCTCTTCTTAATGATACTGAGACCCACCTCTCAGCCTCTGGGATTGGCTCCCTTTAAGGCTAGGGGGATGGCAAAACTGACCAATCCCCTACAAGGGTTCTATGCACCTTATTTTTTATAGTTCTACCCCCCACAAGGGCTCCATGAACCTTATTTGCATGATTAGGAGGCTGCCCAATCCTCTTAGTGGGCCACAAGTACTTTATTTGCATATTCTCACCCAAACATTTTGGGGGAGCCACAAGACCATGGCTAGAAATTTTTTTACAGTAATAGTTCAGTCACCACAGTTCATACAGCTAAATGGCCCGATTAAGACAAACTCTCAAATTGGATGAAAAACAAAACCCAACTTTATGTTATTTAAATCAGATACTGCTAAAATAAAACAATACAAAAAAGTTAAAAATAAAGGAATGGGTAAAGACAATGTAAACAAATACAAACAAAAGGAGAGTAGAAAAAATAATATAAATTTTATATAAATTAGTGTTAAGGAAAATAATACATGGGGTAATTTATCTTATATTGGTACACATACTATCCGCATTTAAGAGTAATAAGCACGAAATTGTATAATACAAAATATAAAGCAAAGCAAGGCCACACTGATAGTCTTTAAGGCAAAACTAGGTGCTTTTTCAGTCTTGACAGATCCATTAGGTAAAAAATTAATAATAATATAAAAAATTAATAACAATGAGCTTAATTTAGCAAATGTACAGAGGTTTATATCCTCAGGATTTCATATTCATCTCAAATATCCCCGGAATATTCATGGGTTTTTCACACAATGTGTTTGTTTGCTTTTCAGGCTACAAAGAAAATTTCGATAAATTCCAAAAAGCAGAAATTATTACAGGAAATGTTCTGCCCACAATGCAATATAAGAATACTAATTTTAAAAGAACATTTTAAGAAATTACTTGTAAATTTAAAATACCTTTTCGAATTATGCTAAAGTAAAAGGGAAGATATTTTAATGCAATTATAAATTATTTAGAAAATATCGACATGAATTTTATGTAATTGAATGAGGCCAAAACTGTATTATAAATGTATAGCCTTAAATTATTATTAAATAAGGAAAATTAAAAATAAATAAACTAAGTATTTAGTTTAAGAAGCAATAAAACATCCAGAAAACTTAATGTATAAGAGTGTCATTAATAATAGATGTGGGCCTGAGATTCCTGCTTTGAAATGCTCCCAGACCAAGGGAAGACTGATGACAAGGACCTTCCTCCAGAGCTGACAGAGAGATAAAGCCGTCCCCTGGAGCCGGTGCCCTGAATTTGGACTTCGAACCTACTGCGCTATGAGAGAATAAACTTCTCTTTGCTAAAACCATCCACTTGTGGTATTTCTGCTATAGCAGCACTAGACGGCTAAGACACTAGCCAATGTCTGCAATGAAAAAAAATATGGACAATGAATACAATAGAGAAGACAAAATTATCATCAATTAAAAAACTATATTTGACCCAACCAACAAAAACATTCAGCAACTTAGTTGGTTAAAATTTTTTAAATAATTTCCAGTAAAAATTGATTACAAAATGTAAACAAACTGGGATCCTATTTGTATTAGCAATATCAATGAATAAATAAATGCCTAGGACAGATTACAAAATATCCTGGTCCTAACTAAACAGGTCAATTTTCCTCAAATTAATATACAGATGTATAACAACCCCAAACTCCCAATAGAATTTGTTAAATTGGACAAAATGATTCTAAGTTTCATATCAAAGAACAGATTTGTGGGAATGGTCAAGAAACTTTTGAAATTTCAAGAAGGAAGACTAATGTGGGTGTCTTTACCTTGTAGTTGTTGTTAGGTGCTGATGAGTCAATTTCGACTCATAGAGACCTCGTATGACAGAGTAGAATTGCCTCATAAGGTTTTCTAGGCTACAGTCTTCACATCATGGGAGAAAGATTATAGCCTTGGAAACCCTATGGGGCAGTTCTACTCTGTCCTACAGGGTCACTATAAGTCAGAAGCAACTTGATGGCAGTGGGTTTGGTTGGTTTTTGGAAACTTTATGTGAACAGATGGCCAGGTCTTTCTCCCATGGAACTGAACCACTGGGTGGGTTCAAACTGCAGATCTTTGGTTAACAGCTGAGCGCTTAACAGATGTACCAGCAGGGCTTCTGTTATCTTTACCTTAGTAGATATTAAATTATCACAAAACCACATTCATTGAGGAATATGGCAAATGCACAGGAATAGAGAGGGAGAATCTGAATCTTAATGCTGGAAGAGAAACAAGTCAGAGGTAGGGCAGTGGCATAGTTCTGAGTTTAAAGGGTAATGATAAAGTCCATAGCCGGAAAGTCAGGACTAATTCCTGATTTGGTGCTTGGACAAGATCTGGGGTAGGCGTTTAGGATTTGTGAGTAGTAAGAGATGCTGTGGAGGAGATGGTGGTAGCATAGGTGATCGTTATGACGCTTGTTTGGTGTCAAGATGGCCAGAGGTCTCAAGTGTAAAAGTGTGGCGAGGGAGAAGTCAGATAGGGCCAATTCGAGAAGCTCCGTAGAGAAAAGGCTCATCAGTAGTGGAGTGTTCATCCATGCTGGACCCTCTGAATGTCAAGCCAACATAGACTAGGGCCAAACTAGAGTAATTTGTCAGTTTGTCACAGTAGTGGCTTGCATATTACTATGATGCTGGAAGCTATGCCATCAGTATTTCAAATACCAGCAGGATCACCCATGGTAGACAGGTTTCAGTAGAGCTTCCAGATTAAGACAGACTAGGAAGAAAGGCCTTGCAATCTACTTCTGAAAATTAACGAATGAAAACCCTATGGATCACGACAGAATACTGTCTGATATAGTGCTGAGAGATGAGCCCCATAGGTGGGAAGGCACTCAAAATACACCGTGGCTGCACAACGGACTTGAGCGTACCAGTGACCGTGAAGATGGTGCAGGAACAGGCAACATTTTGTTTTGTTATGCATGAGACAGCCATGAGTTAGGGCCAACTCCTCCACAACTAACAACAGAGTAACTAGGGGAAACAGCATATTTTACTTTGATAGAAGGGAACCCATGAGGACAGAATCACATAGAAGCTAAAAGTTTTCGTGTTAAGCCAAGTCATCTTCCTAAAACACTACTTAGTGTGAGACCTAGTTGATGAGTCAAGTGATTTCTACAAGCAACAACTAATAACATTTGGAAGGTAGCAAGCAAAGGTGCTCAACCTGAGTCTATTTTTTAAATTTACTCTATATCACATTTGCTTTTAAAACTGTTGTTTGTGGTTGCACAACTCAAAGAATGTAATCAATGTCACTGAATTGTACATGTAGAAACTGCCGAATTTGGTGTATGCTCTATGTATAGTCCCAACAACAAAAAATAAATTACTAAAAAGTGTTATTTGTAGTTATTTTTTAATTGTGTTCAAAACTGTGGTTAGTGGTTATATGTATACACTTGTATACTCAAGAATTATATTTGTATTGAAGAAGAATATTTGTTTGCAAAATACTCTGAGACTTATTAACTCCAGCTGGGAAAGCCTAGCATTGCTTCCCAGTTGCTGTGGAATCAATTCTAACTCAACGGCAGCTGCCTGTGTGTCCGAGTAGAACTGTGCTCCATAGAGTTTTCAGTGGCTGATTTTTCAGAAGTAGATCATAGGCCTTTCTTCTGAAGAGCCTTTGATGGGGCTTGAACCACCAACCTTTTGGTTAGCTAGCAGCCAACCTGTTATCCATTTGCCCCATCCAGGGATTCCTGGCACTAACAAAACTGAAGACACAGAATAACTCCTGTGTGGTTACCTCAACGTACTAGACCTACTAAGTGGTGGTAACAGGATCTTATAGTCCCCCTCTGGCCTCACTTACATAGGTTAATGCTTAGTGTTCCCAACTGTGTCCTGTAATAGTCAAGTTCTCCGTACATGTTTAAGTTGTTTCCATTTTAATAGTCCTTCAAAATTCACTTCAAATGCCCAGTAATTGGACTTACACGGCCTTCTCTATGAGAATAAGAAAGTTGAGCTTTCCATTTTTATGAAAGCCTTTAAAGTATTTGAGTTTATTTCTTCATATAATGGTTGCAATTAAATTAAATCTTAGCTTTAGAAATGTTTTTCTATGGGTATAAGGGAGAAGGAAAAATCCCTTTGGAAAGGATGAATTCCCCTCTGTACTGCTCAGAAGTCAAAGCTATTTTGATAAGTTTTAATTGCGGCCTCACCCGCCTGTTCCATTTTCTACAAAACCAGAATAACTTCCTGTCGCATTGCCAGATGGTTGAAGTGATTTCATTGCGACATTGCCCACACGTGCTTTAACAAAGTCTAAACAGAACAGCTCACATTTCTGGATTAAATTAGAACTCCTAAAACGCTTCCTGCTCTAGAATAAAACAAAGCAGAGATAGAACGTCTTTCTCACTTTTTGAGGGGTCAAGTTTCTGGTGCCTTCTGTGATGTGACCAGTCTCTTTTACTTTACTTACCTCTAGAGCAGTGGTTCTCAACCTTGACTACAGGATAGAATTGTCTGAGAAGCTTTAAAAACTACAGATGCCTGAGTCCTACCCCCAGAGATTCTAAGTTAATTGATCTCCAGTCTGGCCTGGGCATCAGAAGTTTTTAAAGCTCTCAAGAGGTTCTAATGTGCTGCCAGGATTGAGAAGCACTGGCTTTATATAGTTAACCAAATTCAGGTGCTACTTAATTTGACATTTTGACCAACTAAATTACTTTTGTAATCCTGATGAATCTGGATTTTCAAAAATGTGATTGGAATTCTAAAGCAGTCTTCTTACCAAGGTTCTAAATTACCCCTTCAGTGACTAGACAGGCCAATTTTAAATTAGTGAATTAGATTGCACATTTGCAGCTTGGGGTTTTGTGCACAAACTGGAGGTCTCTGACATGCAGCAAATTGTAATTTGGCTGAAGCACAAATCTGAGTCGATGTGTTGTGAGGCTGGAGAACAGCAATATCTACATCTCAATTCAGTTTTGAGGTACTCTATTTGTCAGGGATGCACTCATTCCCTTGAATTGATAAAACCTTTGTCTTCCAGTTAAAAATGGCCTCCAAGTGAGAAAGAAAATGTTGGTGAAACTGAAAAGACCAGTTAACTTGTAGTATGAAGACATACATTGAAAAACTCAAATGTAAAATACTTTTGTTTATGTAATTCATGTGTTTATACTCCTCCCCCCTTGGTACACTCATATTCTCCACACTTTTCAAGAGTCAGTCACCTTTGGGGAAAAAGAAATAGCAGGTTTATCTTATGTTTGTTCCAGAATCAGGTAACCATGCAGTCGTGTCTCCATTATCCCATGTTCCCTCTCATGGCTTCCAGTTTTTGTGTTAGGCCTCTGTTCACTTGCTGGTTGTTGCTAGAAATTTTGAGACTACCAGCATCTGGTACTACCACCAACTCCCCCTATCCTTGATACAATGTTCCATGCTGGGCAAAGGGGCATTTGGGGAAGGCCAAATGTCCATGCCATTTTTAGTTCTCCACAATACCCCAACTAGAATACATGAGAAGACTTATTGAAGTTCCGAACTAACTGGAGAGAATTACCATGTAGGCAAAGGAACTATTCTCAGTGTCTCAGAAAAAAAGGAAAAGAAATTAACCACTTGGTACAGGGCCCCCTGAAGGCATATTCCTAGCTTCCCTGTCTCAAGGCCCACCTTCCTGTCTTTCTCTTTGCAGAAGGTCCTTTCTCCAATTTTTCACAATACTGGGGAAAAAATCTCTCCTTACTCTAAAAAAACTCACCCCCCCCCCCCCGCCCAACCAGGGCAATCCACAGCACCCCAGACTCTCATAGTACCCTTCCCAAAATGGTGTTCACTTATTGGGAACTTCCAATTCAACTCTACACTTATCCCTCCTTAAAAAAAACAATGATAATTTCTGTAAGGCAAGTGAGGCTGCATATCCTCTTCTTAAAAAGCTTTAGAACAAAAGTGAAAATGGGATAGGGGATGTGAATCTGTATGCCCTCCCTTGGTGGCATTTCCCCCAAGCTTCTCATCTCGCTGTACTAAGGTCAATTCTGTTATTTGGCTAGACGCGTTTTTCTTACGACGTGGTCCCTAAACATACCAACCATGTCATCAGGCACTCACCTGAAGAAGCAATGATGTCCTCTATTGCTGGAGAAAACACTGGTTGGGGCTTATGGAGTAAGAAGATGTCTGTCTTCACTTCCTAAAGAATTTTCAAAGGTAATGTTGGTTATACACAATTTTCCCTTTGGAAGTGCTAACTTTAGACCAGATGTCAGCAAACTTTTGCTGTGAAAGTCTAGATAGCAAATATTTTAGAATTTGTGGGCTATATGGTCTCTGTCGCAAATATTCAACTCTGCCACTATGAAAGCAGCCATAGTAGTAAATGAATGAGCATGGCTATGTTCTAATAAAACTTTATTTTAAAAAATGGACAGTGGGTCAGATTTGGCTCAGAGGTCATAGTTTGCTGACCCCCGCTTTGGACAATACCGCCACATACGTCGCCACTTAAAGCTTTTACAGGCAGACTGCCTGGGGCTGGCTTTGGCACTCCAAGTCCTGTTCCTTGATTTTGAAATCTGTGTCAAAGTGTGGGGCAAGTCCTCACTCTTCCCGAGGCTATTTGTCCCCGTGAGTAACACACGGAAACACACGTTTACACAAAAACACCCACTTACATTCCCTCACACACAATTATGTATTCTTTTCCTAAAGACAGACATCATTCTCAGAGACAGACAATAGCCTACATCCACACTAAGGGAAAAAACGGTTCCCTAGAAGCAACAAAATATGCAAGGCTGCCCCTGCTCACAGTACAGAGTGCACTCGACATTACAACAGAGTGGTTTCAATACTTTTTCTCTCACTATCTTACTCTGGGCCATCCCAAGGGGCCTGACTGTGCGTAAGAAACATGGTCCCTTAGATTGCCTTCCAAACAACACAGTCCTCAAACCCTTGGCTGAAAAAAGAACTGCCTGAGATATTGAAATTAGTTTTTCTTTATTTTATACAAGGCTTTACCACCCTCTAACCATCTCTGAGGAAACCCTGGTGGCATAGCGGTTAAGTGCTATGGCTGCTAACAAAAAGGTCGGCAGTTCAAATCCACCAGGAGCTCCTTGGAAACTCTATGGGACAGTTCTACTCTGTTCTATAGGGTTGCTATGAGTCAGAATTGACTCAACAGCAATGGGTTTAGTTTTTATTTATTTACTTATTTTTGGTTAATCATCTCTGAAGAAGCCCTGGTGGTACAACGGTTAAGCACTAGGTTGCTAACTAAAAGGTTGAAGGTTTGAACCCACCAGTGGCTCTGCAGGAGAAAGATGTGGCAGTCTGCTCCCGTAAAGATCAACCAAACCAAACCAAATCCATTGCCATCGAGTCAATTCTGTTTTATAGCAACCCTATAGGGCAGAGTAGACCTGCCCCATAGGGTTTAAGATAAACAATAAATAAAAATACATAAAATTTCAGGTTGCAAGAAGTGCTTTGAAAAATGCAGTAAAGTATAAGAAGAAGGGGGAGAGAAAGAGACAAGCTCAAGTGCAGTTGAACTGGGGGAAGGTCTGGGTGCATATGGTACTATTTTAAGGAGAATGTTCAGGGAAGACATGTCTAATAAAGTGAGGCTCGAGCAAAAGCCAAAATGAAATAAGGACAAACCCAAGTGACTATCTGGGGGCAGCCTGTTCCAGGTAGAGGGAATAGCAGACGCCCGTAACAAGTGAGCTGTAGGTGCAGTGAGAGCAAGCTGGTGAGTGTGGGTAACAGCAAGGCAATCACAGTGGCTGCCTGGAGTAAGTAGCCAGGAGGCTGATCAAATAGGGCCAGTGTAAATTATTGTAAGGATTTTGGCTTGTTATCTGAGTGAAATGGAAAGCCACTAGAGGGTTTTAGGCAAAGAAGTGAAACGATCTGATTTAGGTCTTAAAACGGGTCACTCTGGCTCCCTTACTGAAAGTAGTCCCTGGGAAAGGCAAGGCCTGAAGCACGAAGACTAGTTCAAGGTTGTCATCACATTCAGGTGATAGACTTGGACCAGGTGACAGCTGTAAAGGTGGTTAGATTCTGAATATAATTTGATGTTGGAGCTGACAAGACTTCCTGATGGATCAGATGTGGGGTATGGAAGAAAGAGGAGTCAAGGCTGCCTCAGAATTTTTGATCTGACCAACAGTATGAAACGAATTGCCGCTCAGTGTGGGAAGAGCAGATTGGGCATTTTAAATATGGGATGCTTGTTGGACATGGAGATGGAAATCATACTCATTTTAGGCTTTGCAGAAAATTCAGTGTTCGAAACATGAGCAATTACAGTCTCCAGTTATCAGTTTTACAAATTTATGTTTCCCACCTGCAGTGTGTGAGATTTTGTTTTCATCAACACTTCAACACTTGATGTTATCAGACTTATTTTTGCAGTCTGATAGGTTTGAAAGGGTCTCGTTATCGTTATAATTTGCATTATCCTAATTTCAGTGATATTGAGCAACTTGTATTATGTTTAGTGGCCACATGTGCTTCCTCTTTTGTGAATTTCATATTCCTTTTTTTTTTTTCTGTTTTATTTATTGACTTACAGGACTCTTTATAAACTCTGGATATAAATCTTTGGTAGATTGTATCAGTTGCATATATCTTCTGCCGGGAAAGCCTGGCGGTGTTGTGGTTAAGTGCTGTGGCTGCTAACCAAACAGTCCACAGTTCGAATCCACCAGGCCCTCCTTGGAAGCCCTGTGGGGCAGTTCTACTCTGTCCTATAGGGTCGCTTTGAGTCGGAATTGACTCGACGACAATGGCTTTGGTTTATGGGTATGTATCTTCTGCCAGCCTGTGGCTTGTCTTTTTAGTTTATCTCTAATTATTTAGTCACTCAGTCATTCTGCCTTAAATAACAAGAGTGTTCTCTAATAACCACTAAAGAAATTAAAGCAATTAACACTTTTTCCACCATTTTTCCCCTTCCACTTCTCAATTTTTTTATCCTCTTGTATTTTTGTCCTAATGTATTATAGTTATAGTATTGTTATTTTTACATTGTAGTGCTTTTCGCTCAATATTTATAACTTTTATAATCTGTATTATAACCAAAATAATCAAGGTTGTTGAGCCTTGGGTTCTAAGTTTAAATTGTTTTAGTTTTACTATCAGTTCTTTCAAATTTATTTTGAATTCTCTCTTGGTAGGTTGCTCTATCATACGGTATGTAATTGGGGAAAAGGTGATACATTTTCTGAGTCTTCACATATTTGAGAATGTCTTTCTCTTGCTTTCAAATGTGAATGACAGCATAGTTGTGATCTTTAGTCACAATCTTTTTGTCTTCAAAACTCTTGTTATGTCAGTGAATGCTGAGAAAAAAATCTGATCACTTACAACGTTTTTCCTTTAGGTCAGGGGTCAGCACGCTTTTTCTGTAAAGAGCCAGATAGAAAAATTGTGGGCTTTGCAACTACTACTGCAACTATTCTGCAACTGTAGCACTACAGTAATGCTAAAGTTGTCACGACCGCTTGCTGTTAAGCCAATTCCAACTCATGGTGGCCCCATGTGTGTCAGAGTTGAACTGAGCTCTGTAGGGTTTTCAGTGGCTCATTTTTTGAAAGTGGATCACCGGGTTTTTTCTGAGGTGCCTATGGGTGGACTGGAGCCTCCAACCTTTCAGTTAGCAGTCTAGTGTGTCAACCTTTAGCACCACCAAGAGACTCCAAAATGGCCATAAACAATACACAAACAAATGAGTGTGGCTATGTTCCCATAAAACTTGATTTACAAAAACAGGAAGCAGACCAGATTTGGTCTGTGCACCATAGTTTGCTAATCTCTGCTTTAGACAACTCACTTTGATTTGCTTGTAGGATTCCTTTTTTATACCCAAAGTTCAATACCTTCCCTCAAGTAATTCTTCTCCTTTAACTATTTCCTGAAACATTCTAAATCCTTTTAACCTTTGATATTGCAGGATCCGTTAAGGCACAGGCTAAGCTCCTATGCTAGAAAAATCTTAAGAAATATAGTGAAACTTACATATAGAAGTGATTATGTAGAAAGTTTTGTCTTTTTCATGTGACAATCCAGCAGTGGGCAATTCAGGCACACTACAAGGTCTCTGCCATTTTTAACATGTGATCTACATCTCTGATCCAAGACAGATGTTTGAGTTTTTGTTATTTCCCATAGGGTTCCCAGATAAAATATGGAACATGCAGCTCAATTTGAATTTCAGATTAAAAAAACAAACATTTTTTAAAATGTAAGCATGTCTCATGTAATATTTGAAACTTGCTTACATTAACAAATTCTCTGTTCTTTATCTGAAATTCAAATTTAGCTGGGTGCCCTTTATTTTTAGTTGCTAAATCTGTCAGCCCTGATCTCCAGCCACTATGAAGAGAGAAAGGGACTAGGAAGACACACTTCTAATCATTTTAAAGACAGGACCTCTTGAGTGCTACACAATCATTTATACCCACATTTTACTGCTTAAAATTTAATCATATGGATACACTTAGTTAGAAGATAGGCTGGGAAATGAAGCCTAGCTTGTCGATCACGTGCCTAACTAAAACTCTGTTTTTGCGGAGAGAACAGAAAATGGGAGACGTTTAGTACTCTGCCACATTATATCTTCGAATAATTTTTTTTTTTTTAATTTCATTAGTTCTGCAGTCTGTGTCAGAGACATCAGTTTCTCTAAACTAGATTTCCCTTTTTGTCCTCCATATTTTTCATCTCCTGTCTAATCATTTTAATCTCTTTGTGCTTTTGTATTTCAGGTGCTTAAAAAAAAAACCCTATCATCCATGTCACTATTTTTTTTTTTCTGCCAAACCTTTTTTCTTATTCCTGTTGGTTTCTACTGTTCTTCGGTTTACTAGATCTCTTAGTCTCCGCTGCTGCTGTAATAGGAATACCGCAAGTAGGTGGCTTAAAACAACCGAAATTTATTTTCTCAGTTTAGGAGATTAAAAGTCCAAATTCAGGGCCCCAGCTCTAGGGAAAGGCTCTCTCTCTTTCTGTCGTCTGGGGGAGGGGAGATCCTTGTTTTAGCTTCTATAATCCCCGGGACTCCTTGGTTTATTGGTGATTTCCACACATGCTCTGTCTTCCCCCCGTTTGTGCTGGCTTCTGTGTCTAGGCTGCTCTTTTTGTCTCTCAGCAGTGATTAGATCTAAGACACACCCTACACTGATAGTTTTCATTAACATAACAAAGAAAACCGTACTCCCAAATAGGCATAGGAGTCAGGACTCCAGCGCATGTTTTGGGAGATCACAATTCAGTCGAAAGCACTGGGGTAAGTCTTCCATAATGCATTCTTTACCTCTCTTTAAAATAATAAATAAATAAAGAAGCAAACCCATTGCCCTCCAGTTGATTCCGACTCATAGCGACCCTCTAGGACAGAGTAGAACTGCCCCGTAAGAGTTTCCAAGGAGCACCTGGTGGATTCAAACTGCAGGCCTTTTGGTTAGCAGCCATAGCAGTTAACCACTACACCACCAGGGCTTCCCTCTTTAGGATATGTTCCTTTATTTCATCTCCCTCTCCTCCCACACAATTTAAAATGTTTCCATCAATCTTTTTATTTCCTTCCCATTCCTCTTTGGTCAGAAGATGCTATTAGATTTGCTATTTATATAATAAAATCAGTGGATGGATTATCTTCATGTACCTCTGGCCTCTTGTTGGATTCAGCCAATGGGAGTCACAGCAGGAGACTGGGAAAAGGTGAAAGCATGGGGTCATAGAATGTGGTATGAGATTGAGTCCTTTCCATAGTTTCAGTATTTATTTTTTCTTTCAATGTTGTAATTTTTTTAATTAAAATGAAAGATTGTAAAAATCTCTTAGGAGAAATGTTATGCAAAACCTGCATCTATTTTACTTAAGCCCAGGTATGAATTGCTACATGTTATCCTGCAATCCTTTCCTATCTGAAAGAAGAACCTTGTTCCATTGACTTTTGGATTACTAAGGAATGAAGACAATGATAGGAATAGAGGAATGGAATCCATGGTGCTAGGGAGTATTGAAAGATATCCAGAGTATCACAGAATCAAGGAATGGAGAGGCCTTCTATTTATCCCTTCTATTTATGCCCCATAAAGAAGAAATGGAAATCTAGGACTTTTTTTTTTTTTTTTTTTTCATTCTGATGAAAAATGTTTGGTTGCTCTGGACTAGGACTATCATATCAGAAATCAATTGCTGGCACAGTTTCCTAGTTACAATGGACGGAATCTAGCATTCTGATAAAAAAAAAAAAAAAAGCATACCTTAATTCAATTCCTCAGTTTTAATATGGGGTTCTACCCAGATTGTGCAGTATTTTCACAGGATGTTCTAGTTTGTGTTGTTGGGTGGGTGGAAACACTTTAAAAACTGGTCTCATGTTTTTAAGGGAAATTGGAAGGCTTAAAGAAAAGTCACAATTCTAAGGATAAAATGAAAATTTGTACATGGGTTTTTTTTAATTCTTAGTTTTTCTTAAAATATAGAAACTTAATAACACTGATGGATATGACTATCACACTGCTAAGTTTTAATAATGGAGATGTTGGGGGTGAGACATGAGTGCAAAAGGAAATATTTGACATGTGGTTATGGGTAAACTATGGGTTGAAATTTTATAACAACTGCCAAAAGCAAGTGATATTAATTTTTAGTGTAGTATCTTGGCCCCCCCAAAAAAATAGCCAACCATAGGTGAAGTTAGGTAAGGGATAAAACATGGCATTTATGGAAGCTGAGGCACATACCAAGTGTTCCCTTTGTAGACACCTCTGGGTAATTTATACTCTCCATTTTAGGCATATTCATATGGACATATACACATCACTTCCTGTGACTTGGAGAGTTGTTGGAATTTCTTGAAGTATAAAACCCGTTGCCATCCGGTTGATTCTGACTCATAGCAACCCTATAGGACAGAATAGAACTGCCCCCATAGGCTTTCCAAGGCTGTAATCTTTACGGAAGCAGATTGCCACATCTTTTACCACAGAGCCACTGGTGGGTTCCAACCGCTGACCTTTAGGTTAGCAGCCAATCCCTTAACCACTGTGCCACAAGGGCTCCTTTCTTGAAGTATAATTATCAATAATAGGGACATAATCATCATTCAGGGAACCCTGGGGATGCCATGGTTAAGTTCTTGGCTGCTAACCAAAGGGTTGGTGGTTCAAACCCACCAGCCACTCCATGGGAGAAAAAGACTTGACAATATGCTCCCATATAGATTATAGCCTAGGAAACCTGATTGGGGCAGTTCTACTCTGTCATATGGTGTTGTTATGAGTCAGAATCAACTTGATGGCACACAATGGCAGCAACAGCAATCATCATTTCTTGAATAATTTTATAGTGATATCTATGTACAATGAAACTTCTGAGAGCTGAACTCTCTATGGCACCTCCTTGTTTTTCTGGGTTTTGCAAGTTTTCTGCCTTTGACAGGGTACCATCTTACCACTTTTCTGTCATTTGTTTGAGTGGAAAATATTTGAGTTTTCCTTCTCTGACAGGTTTCTACCTTACACAGGTCCCAGCTTTTGCATATTTTACTATATATAAAGCTGTGCTAGGCATCATGGGGGTCTGAAAAGAAGTAAAAGCCCCAGGAACCTACCTTCAAGAAACTTATAATCCAGATAGAAAAGGAGATAATGTACATTTAAATAACAATATGGATTGTTTATGCTGAAGTAACAGTTTAGTGGTAAAAAAATAAGGAGAAAACACAAAACCACCAAGCATAATACTAGTCCAGAGGAGGAAAAAATCACTATAAACTAAGGACAGAGAAATTATTCCAAAATATTTATGTGTGTGGTATTTTGCTAGGCACTGTATTTTTTTTTTTTATACACTGATGTAAATAGGGTTACTACCCAGAGGTGGGGTGGCAGGGGCAGAGGGGGCACCTACCCCCGGTCGCAAGTCCAAGGGAGCACCAGACAGAAATGCCTTCCCCCCTCTAGTCCGGCTGCGTCTGTCAGACACCTTTCATGTTTGTGGCACCTCAGAATGTCTTTCTGTGCCTTGTCTGCACCACCTTGGACGTCTTTTCATCTTGAAACAGGGCAGGGGCGGCAACTTAGAGGCTGCCCTGGTCACTCCTTACCCTTGCTACACCTGTTACTACTCTCTAGATTGAAAAAAACCAAACCAAACCCTACGCCGTCAAGCCAATTCTGACTGACAGTGACCCCTATAGGACAGGGTAAACTACCCCCCATATGGTTCCCAAAGAGCGGCTGGTGGATTTGAACTGTGGAATTTTTGGTAAGCAGCCAAGTTCTTAACCACTGTGCCACCAGGGCTCCATTCTCTAGATTGAACCAAAATCAAACCCACTGCCGTCGAGACGATTCCGACTCATAGTGACCCTATAGGACAGAGTAGAACTGCCCCATAGAGTTTCCAAGGAGCATCTGGCGGATTCCAACTGCCGACCTTTTGGTTAGCAGCCGTAGCACTTAACCATTACGCCACCAGGGTTTCCCTTAGGAGTTAATAATTCAAGATAGTAATTATGTGGACAGAAATAATAAGTGACATATTTAACAAATGCAGGACTTTAAATTAGTAAATCATTTACACTATTAATTTAAAAGAGATGATGAATGAAAAGGACCCCTAGAAATTGTTTATTGTGGAAAATCACTGCCTTCTGTCGATTATAATACTAGTTAAAAGGCTTGCTAGAGAGGTAAGATTTCTGTAACTAATTTACCATGAAATTCTTTTGCAAAGAAATGTTAGTAGATAATGTCTTTTTGGTATTGTATGAATAACAAACAGTGTTTTCCTAAAACCAAAGAATACTTACTCCTCTGAGGGCCTTTGGTTTTAATTGCCTTTGACACATAGTTTTGCAAATGCTTCACCCCAAATTATAAAATGTATTATTTCAAGAATTCACTGGCAACACTGTGCCTCTTAGCATCACAATCTTCTATACTCAGAGTAGAAATCATCAATAGGTTGTAACAGAATAACATTAGACCAGACTAGGACACTTTCATTCTATTTCCAGCTTTGACATTTTTCCTTGATACGATTAACCAAACAATATTATTATATCATTAACAAAGCCAAAACTTCTGTTTTTGAACATATAGCTTCCATCTTTAACAATGCCTTGCTTACATTGGGAGAATTGCAGTTTGCACAGCAGTCTTGTAGTTATTAATATTGTTGTAGCAATTTCTGAGGCTATTTCAAGGGAAATGCTAAGAATGAGATTGTAGGAAGCCCACATATTTATGAGCTATACTTGAAGGAGAGAAATGTCAGCCTTTCAAAGTAAGCAAAGCTAGAATTACTGTTAGCTCTTGCTTATCCTTGATATTAGGGATAAAGAAAATTACCAAGATGTCAAATGGGAAACTCACAGTTGATTCCAAATCTCGTTTCAGTTTCTCAAACCCAAATCCTATTGTTTCACCAAATCTCTCACTAGGGCTCTTAACAAGTAGCCACATGATTTAAGTTTGGCTCCTTTTCCTTTCACTTGCCCTCCCTCTGGTGGAGGTGTTATGAGTGAAATGCCCAATATGAGCAGCTGAAGAGAATTCCAAGGGCTTGGAACCTCCACCAATTACAGCATTAGGCTTTTGGAATGGAGTAGGACTGGTTGTTTGCCGCCACTTCTCAGATGCCTAGAGGGCATCCACTTTGGTCGACTCAGAATGGAGCTAAATGAGAGCTCCAACCTTTATTAAAATATCATTATTGCTCATGCCTTCAGAAAGAAATTTTAACTGGTTAATATGCATCTATGAATAGAATGTTATAAAGAGTCCAGTTCCTGTTGAAGAGACAGGACAAACTCCTGCTTCATAACAGTATTTTAGCTGGAATAATATTTTTACATTTTTAAAGCTCCTTTATATCTATTATCTTCTCGGATGCTCTCAAATGCCCAAGGTGATAAGGTGCTTCACACTCAGAGGTCCCCAAATGGCAAGTGATTTGGTATACTAGAGGACCAGACCCAGGTTTCCCAAAACACAGTTCTGTGCTCTTTGCCCTTCTCTGTCCAGATAGGCTAATACACATAATGACACATATGATAATAACTTATCATAATGGTTCTTTAAAATAGTTCAAAATTTTGGCCATGTTCCTAAAGAGTTTGGGCTCCTTATAGACTATTTAACCTCTGTAAAGCAGAAATCATAATCCTACTTTCCCAGGGGAGTAGAATTAAGTCAATTATGTATTAGTTTCCCAGAGCTGCTATAACAAATTATCACAAACTTAAGTGGCTTGAAACAACAGAAATTTATTGTTTCACAGTTTTGGAGGCTAGAAGTCTAAAATTAGGGTATAGCCTCTCTCTGAAGACTCTAGGGGAAGATCTTTTCTTTCTTTCTTTTTTAAAAATTTATTGGCTAATTTTAAAATATTTCCATTCTACAATTTTTTTTTTTTAATAATTTTTTACTGTGTTGTACTAGAATCCTTATGTCATAGTGGTTGTGCTCTGACTGCAAACCAAAAGGTCTGCAGTTCAAATCCACCAGACGCTCCTTGGAAACCTATGGGCAGTCCTACTCCATCCTATAGGGTCCCTATGAGTCAGAATCAACTTGACGGCAATCTCTGCCTTGGTCTTCACATGGCTCACTTCCCCCTGTGTCTGTCTGTGTCTCTTCGTAAAACACTAGTCGTATTAGGTAAAAGTTTACAGATCGAATTAGGTTCCCCTTTAACTATTTTTTATACAAATTTTTCTGTGCCATTGGTTATGATTTTTACAATGTGTCAGCATTCTCAGGGAGCCCTGGTGGTGCAGTGGTTAAAACATTTGCTTGCTAACCAAAAGGTTGGTGGTTTGAACCCACCAGAGGACCTGCAGGAGAAAGATGTGGCAGTCTGCTTCTGTAAAGATTTACAGCCTTAGAAACCCTATGGGGCAGTTCTACTCCTATAGGGTCATTACCCGTTGGAATTGATTCAATGGTGTGGGTTTGGGTTATTTGGTTTGGTCAGCTTTCTCATTATTTCCATTCAATTTGTTCTGTTTCCATTAATCTAGCTTCCCTTCCCCTACTTGCCTTCACATCTTTGCCTTTGGGTAACTGTTGACGATTTGGTCTCATGTAATTAATTGTTCAAGTGAGCACATTAATCATGGGTAATGCTGTTTATTTTATAAGGCAATCTAGTATTTGGCTGAAAGATGAACTGCAGAAATAGCTTCGATTCCAAGTTCAAAGTGTATCTTAGGGCAACAGTCTAAGGGGTTCCTCCAGTCTCTATCAGTCCAGTAGGTCTGGGCTTTTTTTTAGGAATTTGAGTTTTGTTCTACATTTTTCCCCCATTCTATCCAGGACTTTCTATTGTGTCCCCATTCAGAACAGTCAGTAGTGGTAGATGGGCACCATCTAGTTCTTCTGGTCTCAGGTTAGAAGAGGTTGCAGTTCGTGTGGGCTATTAGTCCTGTGGACTAATTTTTTCTGTGAGCCTTTGATTTCCTTCATTCTCTTTTACTCCATACTAGCAGTTACCAATAGTTGTATCTTAGATGGCCACTTGAAAGCTTTTAAGACTCCAGATGCTACTCACCAAACTAGGATGTAGAACATTATCTTTGTGAACTAAGTTCTGCCAATTGATCAAGTTGTCCCCCAAGACTATGGTCCCAAGCCTTTTGATGTAGTAAGCAAATCCCATGAATTGTTTGGATATGTCTAGGAAGCCTCTGTAACTGTGCCACCTCTGTGGTTTTGTTAAGTATGTGGATATATATGCAGCACACATAAACATTTGTCTACATATACTTACGGATACACCTACACACAAGTGAATTTACTCGCATATGCCTTTCTATGCACATACGTGCAGCCATATATACCTATGAAACCATACACATATTTTTTTTTGTTGTCTTTACTGTTGTTGCAAAATTGTGTATGTTATAGTATTTACTGAAATTGTCTCTTTTTGTCACGTACTTCTTAGTATCTTCATTTACCTTTGTCACATAATGCTGACTTCACCCATATTTGGGATTGCCTTTCCCATCATCAAAAACAACAAGTGTCTACTATCTAGAAAGTTATCCCCCTCCTCCTCCCTCCCATCCCTGGTAACCATCAAAGAACTTTGCTCTCTGTGTGTATATATACTCTTGACTTTTTATAATAGTGGGACCATATAATATTTGTCCTTTTGTGATTGACTTATTTCACTCAGCATAATATACTCCAGATTCATCCATATTATAAGATGTTTTATGGACTCCTCATTATTCTTTATAGTTGTATAGTATTCCATTGTATGTATATACTACCATTCATCTCTTGATAGGTTGTTTCTTTTTGCTGTTGTGAATAATGTTGCAATGAACATACATGTGCATATGTCTGCTCATGTCACTGCTCTTATATCTCTATGATATATACCTAGGAGTGGGATTGCTGGATATAAGGTATTTCTATTTGTAGCTTTTTGAGGAAGTGCTATACTGTTTTCCAGTGATTGTGCCATTTTACAATCCCACCAGCAATGTATGAGTTCCAATCCCCCTACAACCTTGCTGGCTTTTGTTGTTTCTGTTTTATTGATCATTGCCATTTTTGCAGGGGTGAGATGGTGACTCATTTTAGTTTTAATTTGCATTTCTCTAATGACTAATGACCGCAAGCATCTTTTCGTGTGTTTGTTGGCTGTCTGAATGTCCTTTTTGGTAAAGTGTCTGTTCATGATCTTTGCTCATTTTTTATTGGATTGCTTGTCTTTTTGTTGTTGAAGTTTTCTATGTTTTTTAGAGATTAGACCATTATCAGATATGTTGTTGCCAAGGATTTTTTCCTAGTCTGTAGGTCCTCTTTTTACTCTCTTGGTAAAGTCTTTTGATGAGCATAAGTATTTAATTTTTAGGGGGGTCACAGTTATCTATTTACCTTCTGTCATTCATGCATTTTTAGTTTTTGTTTGATAGGTTATGCCAAAAATTAGGTCCCCCAGTTTTAACCCTATGTTATCTTCCAGGAACTTTATAGTTTTAGCTTTAACATTTAGGTCTTTGATCCATTTTGAGTTAGTTTTTGTTCATGGTGTGAGGTACAGATCCTCATTCATTTTTCTGCATGTGAATATCCAGTTTTGCCACCACCATATGATAAAGAGACTGTTTCTTCCCTATTAAATGGATTTCGACCCCTTGTCCAAGATCAGCTTGCCGTAGATAGATGGATTTACTTCTGGGTTCTCAATTCTATTCCGTTAGTCTATGTAATGAATTGAATTGTATCCCCCCAAAATATGTGTCAACTTGGTTAGGCCATGTGTGGTTGTCCTCCATTTTGTGATTTTCCTTTGTGTAATAAATCATAATCTCTGCCTGTAGTTAAAAGGACTAGGGTGGGATTGTAACACCACCCTTACTCAGGTCACCTCCCTGATCCAACATAAAAGGAGTTTCCCTGGGGTGTGGCTTGCACCGCCTCTTATCTCTCAAGAGATAAAAGGAAAGGAAAGTAAGTAGAGAGTAGGGGACCTCATACCACCAGGAAAGCAGTGCCAGGAGCAGAGCATATCCTTTGGACCTGAGGTCCCTGTGCTGAGATACTTCCAGACCAAGGGAAGATTGATGACAAGGACCTTTCTCCAGAGCCAACAGAGAGAGAAAGCATTCCTCTAGAGCTGATGCCCTGAATTTGAACTTCCAGCCTACTAGATTGTAAGAAAGTAAATTTCTCTCTGTTAAAGCCATCCACTTGTGGTATTTCTGTTATAGCCACACTAGATGACTGAGACAGTCTATTTGTCTGTCACTGAACCAGTACCAGGCTGTTTTGATTACCATGACTGTAGTAAGTTTTGAGATCAGGAAGTGTGAGGCCTGCTATGCTCTTCTTCAATATTGCTTTAGCTATTCGGGGCCTCCTTCATTTCCATATATAATTGGAGGTTAGTTTTTCCATTTCATTAAACAATGTTGGGGGAAGATCCTTTCTTATTTCTTCCAGCTTCTAATAGCCCAGGTTTTAAATGGCTTGTAGCAACATAACTCCAATCTCTGCCTCAGTCTTCACGTGGCTGACTTCCCCCTGTGTCTGTCTGTGTCTCTTCTCTTTCCATAAAACACTGGTCATATTGGATTAGGGCCCACTATACTCCAGGACGAACTCATGTTAACTAATTACATTTTCAAAGACCCAATTTCCAAATAAGGTCACATTCACAGGTACCAAGGGTTAGAACTTCAACATATCTTTTTGGGGAGACACAATTCAACCTGTAACATTTATTACGCACAAAGCACAATGATTAGCACATAGTAAGCATGTGATAAATGTTAGTTGTTGTTATTAAAAACCATGTTAGAGGTAGTATGGAAGTATGGATAAAAGCATGGGTTCTGGAACCAGACCACCTGGGGCTTAAATCCTGGTTCTGCCACACACCTATCTTATTAAGTTGTGTGTAAACCTCATGGAGAAATGCCTAGCACATAGGAAGTGCTAGATAGATGGCAGTCACTATTATTATTTGCTAGCTTTTGTACTTATATACATAAAAAAAAAAAACATATATATAGGTAATAATTTCCCAGGGTCTCATGGTCAATGATGGAGCTGAACTACAGTCTTAATCCTGACATCTCACTACATCTTATAGAAGTGTTCCTTCTTTAGGTTATGTTTTTCCCCCCAGAATTTCTAAAATGTGTTTGTCTTACTCCTTAGTGCTGCTCTAACAGAAATACCAGGGGTAGGGTAGATTTAAAGAGCAGAAATTTATTTTCTCACAGCTTAGGAGGTTGGAAGTCTGAATTCAAGGCACTGGCTCTAGAGGAAGGCTGCCTAATCTGTCAGCTCTGGGGGAAGGTCCTTGTCTCTCTTCAGTTTCTGCTCCTCAGTTCCTTGGTAATCTTCATGTGGCATGACATCTATCTTCCCCCGTCTGTGCTTGCTTGCCTCTGTGTCTAAACTCTTCTTTTTATATCTCAAAAGTGATTGGCTTAAGACAACCCCACACCGATATGGCTTCATCAGCATAACAAAGAAAAAAACCTATTCCCTAAAGGGATTGTGTCCACAGGTATAGGGGTTAGATTTGCAACATATATTTTTTGGAGGGAGGGGCAATTAAATCCACAACATTGTTTTATTTCCCCTTTTTTCCTTTACATTGTTTTCAGCAAGAAATGTGCTGTCATTCCTTTTTTTTTTTAATTGTGCTTTAAGTGAAAATTTACAATTCAAGTCAGTTTCTCATACAAAAACTTAGACACACGTTGTGTTGCTCTCCCTGTAATGTGACGGCACATTCCTCCTCTCCACCCTGTATTTTCCGAGTCCGTTCAATCAGCTCCTGTCCTCCCGCTGCCTTCTCATCTCACCTTCTGACAGGAGCTGCCCACATAGTCTCATGTGTCTACTACAGCTAAGAAGCACACTCCTCACCAGTATCATTTTATGTCTTGTAGTCCAGTCTAATCTTTGTCTGAAGAGTTGGCTTTAGGAATGGTTTTAGCTTTGGGCTAACAGAGAGTCCACGGGCCATGTCGTCTGCGGTCCCTCCAGTCTCAGTCAGACCATTAAGTCTGGTCTTTTTACTAGAATTTGAGTTCCTCACCCCACTTTTCTCCACTGGGGACTCTGTTGTGTTCCCTGTCAGGGCAGTCACCGGTGGTAGCTGGGAACCATCTAGTTCTTCTTGTCTCAGGCTGATGAAGTCTCTGGCTTATGTGACCCATTTTGCCTCTTGGGTTCATATTTTCCTTGTGTCTTTGGTGTTCTTCATTCTGCTTTGCTCCAGGTGGGTTGGGACCAATTGATGCATCCTAGATGGCCACTTGCTAGCTTTTAAAGCTCCTGATGCCAATCACCAAAGTGGGGTGCAGAATGTGTTTCTTAATAAACTTTGTTATGCCAATTGATCTAGATGTCCCTCAAAACTATGGCCCTCAGACCCTGGCCCCTGCTACCCTGTCCCTGTAAGTGTTTGGTAGTATTCGGGAAACTTCTTAGCTTTTGGTTTAGTCCAGTTATGCTGACTTCCCTTGTATTGTGTGTTGTCCTTCCCTTGACCTCAGATAATTCTTGTTTACTATCTAGTGAGGGAATTCCCCTCTCCTTCCCTTCTCACCCTTGTAACCATCAAAGAATGTTTTCTTCTGTGTTTAAACCTTTTCTGGAGTTCTTATAACAGTGGTCTCATACAATATTTGTCCTTTTGTGACTGACTAATTTCAATCAGAATAATG
The DNA here is from genome assembly GCF_030014295.1 of Loxodonta africana. NCBI lineage: Eukaryota > Metazoa > Chordata > Mammalia > Proboscidea > Elephantidae > Loxodonta > Loxodonta africana. The sequence goes on along the minus strand of NC_087345.1, from coordinate 166,379,412 downwards.
CCTTCCAGATTCCTCCATGTTATGAGATGTTTTGCGGATTCGTTGCTGTTCTTTATTGTTGCGTAGTAGTCCATTTGTGAATATACCATGATTTGTTTATCCATTCCTCCGTTGATGGGCATCTAGGTTGTTTCCATCTTTTTGCTATTGTAAACAGTGCTGCAATGAACATGGGTGTGCATATATCTATTCATGTGACAGCTCTTATTTCTCTAGGATATATTCCAAGGAATGGAATTGCTGGATCATGCACTGGGGTGGGATGGTAGTTCTATTTCTAGCTTTTTAAGGAAGAGCCAAATCAATATTCCAAAGTGGTTGTACCATTTTACATTTTCACCAGCAGTGTATAAGTGTTCCAGTCTCTCCACAACCTTTCCAACATTTATTATTTTGTGTTTGTTGGATTAATGTTAGCCTTGTCGGAGTGAGATGCTATCTCATTGTAGTTTTAATTTGCATTTCTCTAATGGCTAATGATCACAAGCATTTCCTCATGTATCTGTTAGCTACCTGAATGTCTTCTTTAGTGAGGTGTCTGTTCATATCCTTTGCTCGTTTTTTAATTGGGTTATTTGTCTTTTTGTTGTTGAGGTTCTGCAGTATCTTGTAGATTTTAGAGATTAGATGCTGATCCGATTTGTTGTAGCCAAAAATTTTTTCCTAGTCTGTAGGTTATCTTTTTGCTCTTTTGGTGAAGTCTTTGGATGAGCATAAGTGTTTGATTTTTAGGAGCTTCCAGTTATCTGTTTTCTCTTTTGGTGTTTGTGCATTGTTAGTAATGTTTTTAATACTGTTTCACGGAAGAAAAAATAGGGACAATGCTAGGAGCTCTAATACATGGTATTAGAGCTCCTAGCATTGTCCCTATTTTTTCTTCCGTGATCTTAATCATTTTAGATTTTATATTTAGGTGTTTGATCGGTTTTGAGTTAGTTTTCACACATGGTGTAGGGTATGGGTCTTGTTTCATTTTTTGGCAGATAGATATCCAGTTACGCCAGCGCCATTTGTTAAAGAGACAGTCTTTTCCCCAATTAATGGGCTTTAGGTGTTTGTCAAATATCAGCTGCTCATAAGTGGAATAATTTGTGTCTGGATTCTCAATTCTATTCCATTGGTTTATGTATCTGCTCTTGTACCAGTACCAGGCTATTTTGACTACTGTGGTGGTATAATAGGTTCTAAAATCAGGTAGTGTGAGGCCTCCCACTTTGTTCTTCTTTTTCAGTAATGCTTTACTTATCAGGGGCCTCTTCCCTTTCTATATGAAGTTGGTGATTTGTTTCTCCATCTCATTAAAAAATGCCATTGGAATTTGGATTGGGGTTGCATTGTATCTATAGATTGCTTTGAGTAGAATAGATATTTTCACAAAGTTGAGTCTTCCTATCCATGAGCAAGGTATATTTTTCCACTTAAGTAGGTCTCTTTTGGTTTCTTGCTGTAGTGTCTTATAGTTTCCTTTGTACAGGTCTTTTATGTCTTTGGTTAGATTTATTCCAAAGTATGTTATCTTCTTGGGGGCTCTTGTAAATGGCATTGATTTGGTGATTTTCTCTTCAGAGTTCTCTTTGTTGGTGTAGAGGACCCCAACTGATTTTTGTATGTTTATCTTGTATTATGATGCTCTGCTGAACTCTTCTATTAGTTGCAGTAGTTTTCTTTTAGGGTTTAGGGTTTTCTGTGTATAAGATCATATCATCTGCAAATAGTAAATACGTGTACTTCTTCCTTACCAATCTGGATGCCCTTTATTTCTTTTTCTAGCCTAATTGCTGTGGCTATGACCTCCAGCACAATGTTGAATAAGAGTGGCGATAAAGGGCATCCTTGTCTGGTTCCCATTTTCAAGGGGAATGCTTTCAGACTCTCTCCATTTCGGATGATGTTGGCTGTTGTCTTCGTATAAATGCCCTTTATTTTGCTGAGGAATTTCCCTTCTATTCCTATTTTGCTGAGAGTTTTTATCATGAATGGGTGTTGTCAAATGCCTTTTCTGCATCAGATGGTAAGACAATGTGGTTCTTGTCTTTTTTTTTTTATCTGTGTGATGGATTACAGTGATTGTTTTTCTAACGTTAAACCATCTCAGCATACATGGTATGAATCTCACTTGGTCATGGTGAATTATTTTTTTGTTACGTTGTTGAATTCTATTGGCTAGAATTTTTTGAGGATTTTTGCCTCTAAGTTCATGAGGGATACTGGCCTGTAATTTTTTTTTTTTTTTAAGTGATGTCTTTACCTGGTTTTAGTATGAGGGCTATTCTGGCTTCGTAGAATGAGTTTGGGAGTATTCCTTTTCTATGCTCTGAAATAACTTTAGTAGTAGTGGTGTTAACTCTTCTCTGGAAGTTTGTTAGAATTCTCTAGTGAAGCCATCATGGCCAGGGCTTTTTTTTTTTGTTGGGATTTTTTAATTACCTTTTCAATCCCTTCTTTTGTTATAGGTTTATTTAGTTGTTCTACCTCTGTTTGTGTTAGTTTAGGTTAAGTACTGTGTTTCTAGAAATTTGTCCATTTCCTCTTAGGTTTTCAAATTTGTTAGAATACAATTTTGCATAGTATTCGGCTATGATTGTTTTCATTTTAGTTGGGTGTGCTGTGATAATCACCCATCTCATTTTTTATTTGGGTTATTTGCTTCCTCTCCTGTTTTTCTTTTGTCATTTTGGCCAATCGTTATTAATTTTGTTGATCTTTTCAAAGAAGGAGCTTTTGGTCTTGTTAACTCTTTCGATTGTTTTTCTATTTTCTGTTTCACTTAATTCTGCTCTAATTTTTTATGATTTGCTTTCTTCTGGTGCTCGAGGGCTTCTTTTGCTGCTCTCTTTCTATTTGTTTGAGCTGTAGGGATAATTCTTTGATTTTGGCCCTCCTTTTTGGATGTGTGCATTTACTGCTACAAATTGACCTCTGAGCACTGCTTTTGCTGTGTCCCAAAGGTTCTTGTAGAATGTGTTTCAATTCTCATTTGATTCTATGAATTTCTTTATTCTTGCCTTAATTTCATCAGTAACCCAGTAGTTTATGAGCAAGGTGTTGTTCAGTTTCCATGCGTTTGATTTTTTTTTCCCTTACTTTTTCTGTTATTGATTTCTACTTTTATGGGTTTATGGTCAGAAAAGATGCTTTGTAATATTTCGATGTTTGGGTTCTGTTAAGCTTGCTTTGTGCCCTAACATGTGGTCTATTCTGGAGAATGTTCCCTGTGCATTGGAAAAGAAAGCATACTTGGCTGCTGTTGGGTGGAGTGTTCTGTATATGTCTATGAGGGCAAGTTGGTTGATTGTGGCATTTAGATCTTTTGTGTCTTTATTTGAGCTTCTTTCTGGATGTTCTGGCCTTCACAGAAAGTGTTTTACCTCCTTAAAAAAAAAAAAAATCCTTTTCATTCATGTCTCCTTCCATACCCAGTATTTCCTCTTCTTTACCAAACTAAAAACATTTCAAAATCATCGTTTATAAAATATTTTTATTACAAAAATAACCTATATGTTCCCAGCTGTTAGGTACTTAATTTATGTCATGCATTTGCATTCATGAGGCACTTAGCTTTGTGCTTAAAATTATTTTTCTTTTCTAGGCATATTCTATAATAAACCCACTAGAGGTACACTACCTGAACCCTGCGTTTTATTCACTTCTTGTTCATTTACTCAACAGTATCTAGAACTGGATACTGCTATTGCTTAATAGTTATTCAGTAAATTATCAGCTGGCAGGCAATTCCTTTATTTTATTATTATTATATTTTTCTTTGTTATCGACTTACTAATTTGGCCAGGGGCTGTCAAGAACATGCAAATTTCGTGGCCATGTAAAAATCATCTAGTGAGTCTTTCTTTTGAGGTTCAGGATTTAGCTGTATATTTTATGTAGGTGCTTAGCATTTTCCTGTTTAAGGAAGATCTACAAACTAAGGCACAGGTACTCAGGCTACAGGGGGTCCCTCCCCCTGCCCCCATCAAGAAATAGGACCCCAGGTGGTGGGTAAAGAGAAGCAGGGGTGGTGGGGGAGGTGCGGGGGGATTTCTAAGTCTTCAGGGGATAGTGTAGTAAGAATGAAAAGGTAAGCAGACCCCGCGGCTTCTTGGTTTTGTTCTCTTTTTCCCCTCAGGATGGTGTGGCAGCTGATCAGACACAATAGCTGGCAGTGCCCCGCCGGAGTGAAGATAAAAATGACCCTCAACAGCACCAGCAGGGGGACTGAAAAAGGGAGGAGGGGTGTGTATGGGAGGGGGAGGGAGTATGAGTGACAAGGTGACAAGCACCACTTCAGCCCTGTGAGGATCAGAGGACAGGAGCCACCTCCCGGGAAAGGAGGCGGGATGGGAAGAGGAGAGCAAGGGGCGGTGGCTTTCCCTAATGGAGGAGGGGCAAGGGGTGGAGAGCAGTCTGAGTCAGCAGCCCTCGATTGGCTCTTGTTCTCTCGTCGCATCTCTGTATTGGGCAATTTGCAGCGGGAGATGTTGTGAGGTGCGGTGGGGCGGAGCAAGCAGCCTGGGGTCTGACAAGGCCCTGGAGTTGGGTGGGGAGCAGCCGGGTTTGTGCTTTGGCCCTGGGGCCACCGTGACATACAGTGTGGAGAAGTGTAGCCACCTCACCTCAATTCCGCTAGCCGCGCCAAATTCGTTCAGCTGCTCAGGAGATTTAAAAAGAGAAAAGATTTGAATGAAAACGCTTCTCAACTCCCCCCACCCCCAAACATGGGAAGATATTTTGCTGTCTGGAGTGAAAGGATACTCCCATATCTTGAAGTCCCATATAGCGTCTGCGGCTGCAAATAAGAGGCAAAAAATCACCAAGGCATTGCCCCCCTCAGTCTGGGAACCTTTGATTGCTTGATTCTGCAAATCCAGTTGTCCCCCCGCCCCACCCCAACCCCTGAGGAGCCCTGGTCACGCAGTGGATAAGCGCTAGGCTGGTAACCAAAAGGTAGACCGTTCAAACCCGCCAACCTCTCCGCAGAAGAAAAATGTGCAGTCTGCATCCGTGAGGATTACAGACCTGAAAACTCTATGGGGCAGTTCTACTCTGCCCTACAGAGTCGCTATGACTAGAATTCGACTAGAAGGCAACGGGTTTACTGGTTTACGCTCCGCCCCTGACAACCGTGCACCAAGTCACTCTTCCCTCGTCTAGCAGAAACCCCGGTTCCTAGCCGCTCCCGCTCAGCGCTGGGGAGATAGGAGAAGGCGGGGAAGGTTTTGTGTGTGCCTGGTTTTCTGGGGAGTGGGTGGGTGGGTGGAGTGAGGGCCTGCAGGTTCAGAGACACACTGGGAAGGGGTTGGCGAGCAAACACCCCCGAGCTAATCCTCTTCTCCAGGGTCGGTTCCTGGGGACCGTATTATTCAAGACAGAAAATATTCAGCCCCAGAGCCTCCCCTGGGGAGGGGAGGGGAAGGAGGTGGAGTGGGAGGAGGTGGATCCAGGGAGGAAGACGAGAGAAATCCGCCCCCGGGAAACAGCTTGGCGCGGCAGCGGAGCAAGGCACTCCTGTCATTTGGCGATCGCGGGCGCCCGAGCAGGGCCCCGGCCCGGCCCGGCGAGGCGAGGGGAGAGTCCGGCGGCCGCCGGCGCCCCGCCCCACGCCCTCCCGCGGCGGCCGAGAGCCCGGGGCCGACCGGGGCAGGTCGCAGCGGCGCCTGGGAGAGGCCGGCCGGGGGCGGCGGCCTCGGAGTGCGGCGGCGGGTAGCGCCGGATCGTCCTCTCTTTCGGTCCGGCTTGCGCCGGGCATGCGGAGCGCGGCGGGGCGCGCTGTCCTGTAGCCGGCAAGCCACCTCCGGATCCACTCGCCTGGCTTTCTCCGGTGCGTGTCTGTTTTATTTTCCGCCTTTGCCGTGAGGGCGCAGCGCTCCCGGGCCATTGGAGAGCCCGACTTCGCAGCGGGCTCCCTCCCTTCCCGCCACCTCGGGCCACCTCGCCCGGCCGCTGGCGCGGGGCCGGAGGGAGCCCACGGCGGGCGCCAGGCGGGGGCGGTGGGGCCGCGCCCGCGTGTGCGGAGCGAGGGAGGGACCGAGAGAGGAGGGAAGGGCACAAAGGCCGGCGACGGGCGTCGGAGTCCGGCCGGCCGGCCGTGGAGGAGGGGCGCCTCGCGTCCGCTCATGAATATTAACCCAGCCTGCGGCCTAGCACGTCCCGGCCGGGCCCGGCGCCCGGCCCGCGTCCCCGCTGCTGCTCGCCCGCGCGCCTTTGAAGCTTGGGCGCAGCAAGGCGGGAAGGGTAAGCCCTTTCCTGCTTTCTCTTTACCTTCCAGTCTCCCTACACCTTTTTTAAAAGTACATATTTGGGCTTCTCTTCCCGGGAGATCGAGATTACCGACCCGCCTCAGGAAGGGGCGGAGGAAATAGTGGTAGGTGGGTGGTGGTTTTCTTTTTCCCTTCTTTTTTTTTTTCCTAGGTGGCTACAGGGAAAGGGGAAGGTAGTGTCGGGACGTAGTTTAGGGAGCAGCAACTAAGTAAAAGTTGCTTGAGCGGCGGCTTCATCTGTGTAGCTGAAGAAAAATGCCCCGGAGAGGGAGCTGCGCCCGGTTCCCACCCGCGGCGGCACACGCCTCCCGCGCGGCTCCGCGCCGCTCCCCACCCAGCCCCGCCGCGGGCCAAGGAAAACAGCCGTCTCCTCGGGGAGACCCGGAACCGGCGGCGGAGCGCGCGGCGCCCGGGCTCTTCCCGGGCTCTTCCCGGGCTCTTCCCGGGCTCTTCCCGGGCTCTCGGGCCAGCTTGCTTGCAAGCGCGGGCCGAGCGGCGCTGGCCCTGACTGTCAGTGGCTTGCTTTTTGTTCGTTTTGGGGGGGATAGAGGCGGCCGAATAGGGTGTTTGAAAAGTATTATCCCATTTTAGCTTAATGGGGAGAAAACTTAAGTGTACGTATTTGAGCGATGAGAAGAATGTATATAGTACCTCCCTTCTGGCCAGAATATACGCTAATGAAAATGCACTTTAAAATGTTTTATTTTTTAGAGAAAAACAGCAAGACACGTTTGACGCAACCACCGTGCAGTTCTGATGTTCTCATTTTTTCCCCTTGATTTATAGGTTTTTTTTTTTTTTTTGCATGGGATGATTATTTAAGCTTTCATTTGTGTTGATTATCAGCATGGACCAATTAATCCGTTCAAGAGTGGTAAACGCGAACTTGGTATGGACATGTGGACAAGGCTAAGCTCAGCGTGTGGAGAAAGTTCACGCCCTTTAACTTTTTCCTGTTCTAGGACGATCTTGGGGGCTGACGCTCGAGCCTTCATGACACACTCCGCTTCTTCTTGGACCCGGGAGGAGGACTAGAAAGAAGGTAGCCGCTTTCTGCTTTAGCCTCGACGCATCTTCCGCGCCCTCCTTTGTTGTTTAATTCTCAAGAAATGGAAGGAGACGGCGAAGTCAGTTGAAGTCGGAAGAAATCATGGACGCCTTTTGAAGGCGCTTCGTAGAAACCTTCATTCCCTGGCGCTATTATTTGGCTCACCAGCACTGCAGCACCTTGGAGACTGGTGTGGAATCCTTTACTTTTTGGTGTGTGGTGGCATTTTTCCCCCAATGTGGACTCCAGAGGATTTGTTCCTTCTTTGTAATTTGAAATGAAATGATGGCCACACGTCAGACTGGTCTACCTGAGGGAGATGGTGACAAACTTAAGGCCAGCGGGTCCCCTGCCTGTGAGGTAAGAGCACCCCCCTGCCAGGCCACCACTGTGAGTTCTCTCTGGGAGACTTGCTGCCAGTAGGTGGATGAGCTGCCACCAAACCCGAGAACCTAAGCAGAGGCCTTGGGACTTGTAGTTGGTTAGTGGGCGCTTGATTGGCTTGATCAGTAGCAAGGTGAAGCTTTGTCCATTTTCGGTATCAGAAACTTCCAGCGATCCTTTTACAAAAGTGTTTTTCTCTCTTTGGAATGCCCACCACACTTAGAGTGTCGAATTCTCCCGTTTTGGGTGGCTACAAGTCTGAGGATAGGGACCCTCATTATCTGACTGTTTTCAGTTCCCATCCCCCAGGATTGTTGGAGTTGACGCTCCTTAATGGGTAGATTGTGGATTTTGTGTTTGTGTATCCATGGTTTGCTTTCGAAGGTGGAGAGAGGGGAGGTTGTATTGCTTGTTGCACCTGAAACTTAGCCTCTCTTGGATAGAGACTGGTGTCTTGGCTGTTGGTGTGGATCTCTGTTTTGGGTAGAAAAACAAGGATTTTCCTGTGGACGGTTTTGACACAGCCTTGGAAAAGTACCTTATGGTAATTCCAACTCCCTGACAAATCTCCTACCTTTCATGTGCTTTTATTTATATGGGTCCTTTCAGTGCTCAGAAGTTGTGTGAGCTTGTCTAACGTGTCAGGTGGCTTACATTGCTGTTCAGACTAGCATCGTTTGAAGAGCTCAACATTCAGTCAGCTCAGACCCTAGACTTTTTATTAATAACATTATAAGGATCTCTACCACTGGATACCCAGAAGATTTTACATCAGTTGTCCTGAAATTTTTTTGAGCAGGCAGGATAGAAATCAGAGAAAATCCACTGATTTCTGACATCCATATACCCTGTTGTGTCTTGTTATCTTTTTTTCCTCCTCCTATTTGGAGTTTTCTTCTATAATGAATATATTGTGTTCACTTTGTTATTGATGGTTTCTGTAATTACTAAATATACTGAGTATTTGTTACCCTTAAACTTTGCCTATGAGTCAGAATCGACTCGACGACAATGGGTTATACTTCTATTGAAAGGCTGAGGATTATTTCAGACAATAACACCCTCAAATGGGGCTTCACTGTCTCACTGTTTCTTTTGTACCTCATAAGTGGTAAATTTTAACTCCATGGTCATTGAAACAAGGTCAAGTTCTAAGTATGTGAGTTTTGGCATTATAATGAAAATGAATCAGAACTTAAATTTTTATTCATAAAGCATGCAGGGGAACGTGCTGCGTGCATTTTACTTCATGGTGGCTTAGAAAGTTTCTGCAGAACACAGAGTGAGGTATAGTGTGCCGTTACACAGGTTATTAGAGAGAACTATAGCTTTGCATTTAGAACCAGTGTTTTACTTCTTGACATCTGTAGACACCTGCTTGCAGGTAAAAGCATGACTAAGTGTAACACCACAATCCTCTGATCATGGTAAACCATAATAACTCCTTTTGGAAGGCCTACCTACAACTTGGTGATTGCTTAATGTGTATTGTAGTTACATAATAATATGTACTGCAGTCCTAAGGCCTTATTTGTCATAGTTGTCTTGTGAATACTTTAATTAGCATTCTATTTGCAAGAACTAATGTCATTTGAAAAAATGATGGTTTTTTTTTTTTTTTTTGTCTTTTAAGGGATGCCCTGAAACCAAGAATTTATAATAGACACATCTTGTCCCTGGCTGGAGAGCAGCTTTTCCAGTTGTACACTTGGCTTTTATTAACAATGATAGCTATGCGTTTTTTTTAAGGGCTGTGAAGTTTATTTTCATTTGGACCTTACTATTGGTACCAGGCGCTCCTTGGAAACCATATGGGGCAGTTCTACTCTGTCCTATAGGGTCGGTATGAGTCGGAATCGACCCGACGGCAACGGGTTTGGTTTTTTTGGTTATTGGTATGATCATACTGTTTCTAGTTTGGGAAAAAAGAAAACAGAATTGTACATATTTTGCTCATTTAAAGAACATATGCAGTTCTTCATTTGGGTATTAAGTTATAATATTGTTTAACATCTTTTAGAATAGGCAGATATTTTCTTTCGATTTTATATGGAAAATTAAAAAAATTTTAAAACCCCAGAGCTTGCGTGGGGCCAACTTGTGTAATTATTTTTGCGTCTATTTAGTTATGATGTGTATTTATCTCTCATTGGTGCTTCTGGTATACATTAAATCTGGGGACTATTAGTAATAAAAAGAGAGTTGCCATTGGAATGCTTAAAGATATTTAGGTCCTTAAGCCCTGCACTTAATTGTGCTAATTTTATTAGATATACGTACCTTCCAGAGTACTGTCATTTTTTTTAAACCAATACATGTGTTCCTAAATGTGTTTGAATAACAAATTTACGCTTTTTTTTAAAACTAACCAAGAAATGAGCACGTATGTCTTAATTATGCTCTTAGCAAAAAAAAAAAACCAAAAAAAAAACTTTGCAGTGAATTAATAATTTGTGGTGAATTAATAGGAGTCTCTGTTTTGTGACTTATCTAAGGAGCTAATTCCACCCTCTATGAATAAGGTCTATTGCTTTGTTCAAAAACAGCCTTGTTTACCTTAAGTATTAGAACCTAATTGTGTTGCTGTATGAGTAAATTTAGTTGCCTTCCCAAATATGTTTTGTAAGGTTACAAAACAAACAAACAACCTGCTTCAAATCAGGAATTGTGACAATTCAGTAGAGTACATCTTGGCATTATACAGTAAGGATGGCACAGGTTGTATTCACACAAGATTGGGTATTTTACACATTTTTTTTTTTAAAGATGTACTTTTCAGTGTTAGCTTCCCTCACCCTGAGCCAGGTCAGTGTTTTGGTGTATGTGCTCGTGTTTGTATGTAAAAGCTGATCTGTGGCGTGTTCTTGAGTAACTTGACTCATAAAATTATCTCTATGTAGACGTTTCCTTTGAATCCTCTGTGACATATCACCTAGTGGTTAAGAGCTAGGCTGCTAACCAGAAGGCCAGCAGTTCAGTTCCACCAGGCGCTCCTTGGAGACCCTCTGGGGACATTCTACTCTGTCCTATAGGGATTGACTTCACAGCAAGGGGTATATATATATACATATATTTTGGGTTATGTGTGTGTATATATATATCAATGTCATATATATTGTTCAAGCTTCAAGGTTCAACTAAATTTTCCAAACAAAAAAGCATTTCCTCAACCTTTTATTCCACATTGATTTTTTCCCCATTTCTAACATTTATCTTATTTTTTGTATGTAGTCCATAATATTATCCAATAATGGAATTTTCAGCACTTTCACTATTATTAAAACAAACTTATTTACTAATGTTAATGAACTTATTTTGCGTTTATGCTTTGCTTGTCCGATTAGTAAGATTATCACATGGCAAATAAATAAACCCGTTGCCGTTGAGTTGATTTCAACTCATAGCGACCATATATGACAGTAGAACTGCCCCACAGGGTTTCCAAGGCTGTAAATCTTTACGGAAGCAGTCTGCCACATATTTTTCCTGCTGAGTGGCTGGTAGGTTCGAACCACCGACCTTTCATTTAGCAAATAAGCGCTTAACCACTGTGCCACCAGGGCTCCTTAAAGGCATTATAGCTAATCAGAAATATTTGTTGGTTGACTTTGGAATAGTGCAAATAATAAAATAAGGCATGAGCTCATATGAAGCCATACTTTTTTGCTCTTTCTTCCTTCTGAGATACTGTGCTTTTGTCCCAGCCTTTCTTGTTCCATTTCCTCCGCTTTCCTCTTTTTAACCACAGCGTCTAAGCCAGGCCCTTTCCATTCACCTACTCTCTTCTCACTCCCTGGATGTTATTTTACACACACCTGTGGCTTTAATTTATATGCTGGTGACTCCAAATCTACAACTCTATCCCACATTTTGTGGTTAAGCTCTGGACTTGTATTGCCAGTTGTCTTTGTATCAGACAGTTTTCTTGGATATCTCACAGATATCTCAAGCTCAACATATCCACCTTTGTCTGTCTTCTTTTAGTGAATAGCACCACTCTTTACTTATTGGTCCGAGTCAAAAACTAGGTTGTCATCCTTGACTCTTCTCTCTCCTCATTCCTCATATCCAAGGTCCTATCGAGTCTACTTTCCAGGTCTTTTCCTCGCTGCTGCCTCTCTCTGAGTTCAGGGAGCTGTTCTCGTTGATGAATAACTGAAACACTACCTTTGGAATAAAGTTCAGTCCTTAGAAATCTTAAAGGACATTGATAATCTGGCCTTTACTGCTCCCATGTCACCTGTTACCTCTTTCTGTACTTCCTGTACTCAACTACTTTCAGTTCTCCAAGGAAACCTTGAGGTCTCTTTTAATTCAAGTTGTTGTAAATGCTGTTTTCTTCCACTTTCCTCCCCTACCCTTTCCACAACTGATCTTTATTTATCATTTTGGTCTTTTTTTCAAAACCGCTTGCACAGGGAAGTCTTCCCTAACCCTCCAAGACTGAATTAGTTGCCCCTGAACTGTTTTGGAAATAGCAGTTACGAGTTTTCTTGTGTATATTCCCACTGGATCATAAACCGCATAAGAGTGGGGACCGTGTTTGTTTCTACTGTGTCTGGGACATAGTAGGTGCTCAGTTATAAATACATGTGGAATTAATGAATGAATATGCTGGAAAAGCTTTAACTTTTATTAAATGTTCCTGTAGGTTCAGTATACCATACTCTCGATTATCCTCCTACCTCATTGGCCCCTCCTCCTTGGTTTCTTTGACATTTCCTCAACTTCCTGACCAGCTAACTTAGACATGTCTCAGGGCTCAGTTTGCATCTGTTTTCTTCATCTACATTCAGTTTCATTGTTTTAAATATGTATATACTGATAATTCATATGTATAAACGTATATATATATACATGTATTTGTTTATATCTATGTGTGTGTGTGCAAATATGTGCGTGTATATGTATTTTTCACTCCTGACCTGTCCCTTTATCCCTTGAATTCAGATTCCTTCATCCAACTGACCTGACCACTCACAGTTTCCACTTGGGTATTATATAAAATAGGCATATCCAAAAACCAAATTTCTGATTCTCTACATCCATTCCCTGAGCTCACCTTCCCAAGTTTGCTCCTTTCTCATCTTAGGCAATAGCAATCCCATCCTTCCAGGCCAGATATCTTGTAGGGATCTTTGACCTCTCCCTTTTTCGTATACATACCATGCAAATCTGGTTGACTCTACACTCATATGTATGTGTGTGTATATATATACACACACACACACACACACACAGTGTTTTCTAACTACTTGTCACTTCCACCACTAATCCCTTAGTCCAAGCTCTCATCTTCTCTCCCGTGGATCGTTATGACTTCCTAGCTGGTTTCGCATCTCAGTTTTAGCAGCTGCCAGCCTAGAGCCTGTTATCCACATAGTAATCAGTGGACCTTTCATAAGTCAAATCATGTCACTCCTTTATTCAGACTCCTCTAATGACTTCTTATTTCCCTCCAAATTAAAAAATGGAGTCCTTACAGTGACCTGTACAGTCCCATACAGCCTACCCTTCCACCTCTGTTTCTCTCTCTCACCACTCCGTTTGTTGAACCCCTTTCCCTCACACCCCTCACACGCCCTGCCCCCCTTCTTTGCTATGTTTGTCTCATATCACTTAATCTCATCTGGCATGCTATAGATTTTACTTAGTTATTTGAGACAGATAATGTATCTAGAATGTAAGCGTTAACAGTGCAGAGTTTGTTTTATTTACTGTTGTATTTCTTGTGCCTAGAAGAGTGCCTGGCACATTAAAAAAAAAAAAAAAAACCTGTTGCTGTTGAGTCGATTCCGACTTACAGTGACCCTGTAGGACAGGGTAGAACTCACCCATAGGGTTTCCAAGGAGTGGCTGGTAGATTTGAACTGTCAACCTTTTGGTTAGCAGCCGTAGCACTTAACCACTGGGCCACCAGGGCTCCACCTGGCACATAGTAAGCCCTCAGTAAATATTTTTTGAATGAATGAATGAAGACTTAGAAAAACTTCAAAATGTTATTGAATTTACAATTAAGTTTTTAAGTTAGGCATGTAATATGTGAATATGTATTTTAGATTACATAAAAATATGTAGAGTATGCAGGCTATGTTTTTCTTTGACTTTCATTCCACCTCCAATTCTGTTCCACCTCCATTAGAACTACCATTAATATTTATGAGTGCCTATTTTTCTTGCATCTTTCTTACCTTTGGGAAACTGATAACCAAGTAACAGTAACCAACACAGTGTGTAGTACAAATGAGTATTTTTACACTAGGAGGTGAGGTAATGATCATTAACAGACTAGTGGAAAGCAAGTCAGACTGGTGGATAGGAGAAACTATACAAAAGTAATATGTATATATTGACCATGTTTTATTTCCTAAAATAAATGACCAATATTTGAATGTTAATTATTATGTATTTTTTATGTCATTAATTCATAGTACATTTAAAAAAAATCACAGTATTGACATATGTCATAAAATGTTAACAGTTGTTAATTCTAGATGATGATATTTATCTTTGCATTTCCTTTTTTTTTTTAATTTCCAAAACTACTATAAAAAGACTGACAGATTTTTTTTTTTTTAAAGGTGGTATGTTACTCAAACTAAAAACCAAATCCATTGCTGTTGAGTCAATTCCGACTCATAGTGACCCTACAGGACTGAGTAGAACTGCCCCATAGAGTTTCCAGGGAGCACCTGGTGGATTCAAGCTGCCGATCTTTTGGTTGGCAGCTGTAGTTCTTAACCACTGCCACACCGGGGTTTCCAATACGTTACTAGGCTTGTAGAAATTTGTTTTTTAGCAAATGCATACTGTTTAAAACAATAAACACTTTTAAAAAAGCATATACACTGCTCAAAACAATACCTAAACTTTTTTTTTAAAGCATATAGTTTTTTTCAGTGGCTATCTAGGATTCGTTCTAGCCCAGTTACAGTGCAATGTAATACAACACTGTTATTTCATTGTAAACTTGTGTCCTTCATATTTGTGAATCTACATGTCAGAAGGTCCCTGGGTGGAGCAAATGGTTTGTGGTTGCTACTAGCCAAAAGGCTGCATGCAGGTTTGAACCTATCCCGTGGTGCCGTGAAAGAAATCCCTGGTGATCTGCTTCCATAGAGATTACAGCCATGAAAACCCAGTGGAGCTCAGTTCTACTTTGTAACACATAGGGTCACCATGAGTTGGAATCAACTTGATGGTAATGGGTTTTTTTTTTTAATGTCTCGAAACTGTTGCATGTCAAAATCTTTATGCTACAAGTTAGGATTGAAGGGAAAGCCTGTTGGGGTTGAGAATAATGGCAGTAGCAGCAGCAGGTATCGTCAGTAAGTGGCATTTCAGCAGAAGTTCTGGATTTGAGTGTATTGATTGGGACTTACCACTTCATAAAGCCATCAACAAAACGATTACCTAGATATAAAGAAAATTTCTTCCTAAATTGTTGGTGTTCCTTAGCATTCATCGCTTCCAAGTGAAAAATAAACATTTTATGAGGTCCAGTGCACCTTGATTACATAATCTCCGATCCTTTCCTCATTTCTGTACTTACCACCAGGTCAAATGATCTAGTACAAAAGTGATATTCAGCTTCTTTTGTTCTTTGGTTTGTGAGGGGACCTGTCATCTTGTTATATTTCACATTATGCTCATTTAAGTATTGGCAATGTTAGTGTTGATAAAGAGGCACAGATGCTGTTAAACTGAGTGCAGCTATTTTCTGTTACAGAAAGACCATATGGTAGGCACTTGTTTTTCTTTCTGCTTGATGTGATTAGATTAGTAAAACGAAACGTTAGTGGAGTTAAAGATTGTCCTAGTATTTATTTAATTTTAATTGACCATGAGGAATTAAATGTGTTAATAAAATATTACTGAATCTTCTGTTTATTCTGTATATTTTGTTGGTTTGCAGTAGGAAGACATTTTCACTTAAATTGCTGCCACCAAAATAGTTGTTTTAATTTAAGTTGCCATATTCCTATAAAACTGAGTATGGTGCAAATAGTCTATTCTGCAATAAAATGTGTAAGATGGCCTTTTGTGCCTGTAAAATAATCTGAAAGACAAATGGATATACTGTGCTAAAAGTTTAGGGAGCGAGGTGTGATGAAAATTGTTTTTTACACTAAGTCCTCTTCCTTCCTGTTATCTATTCTTATGTGAGAAATTCTACTGTGTAGATTTGTGAAGAAGAGAATAGGTTTACAACTCAAATTTGATATTTCTGAATATTCATCTGTTTTGGGGAAAGTATTTAGGCAGACCGGAACAGTTCATTAGTATTAAAAAAAATGGCACATTAAAGATGTTATTCATCTTGCCTCAGTGACTAGCTGCTGTTGAGTCTTCTATTTGATATTTTTTATTCAAAATGGGTTACTTACTGCTTATTCCCCTGTTGCTTATCTCTGTTTTGAGTGGACATCTGACATAGTTATGAGGAGTGGTATGTATATAGTGCTATTTATAATCCCACAGCTTTTGTCTTCTTCTAACCTAATGAAGACTTCTACTTTTCTGTTCACTGCAGTAATCTTTAATATATCTTGACAGGACTTATATTCTTAAGAACATGTTGATTTTCTCCTTATTTGTAATATGTAGAGTAGCCTTAAAAATCAATAGATACAAAGTTGGATTTGAGATTATTTTAGACATTTCTTCTGGGTATGGTTTAGTATCAGCTTGGAGATTACCATGCACCCCTTTTTAAAAAATTACCTCAAAGTGTCTAAGACGTCTTTAATTCCCAGTATTTTCCTAATAAATAAGATTCTATGTTTAAAAGAATCTATTTTCTCCTCTAGCTCTGCATTTTGGCTTCTGGAAACAAATTATGTACAAGGGGGTGTGAAGGGAAGGAAAGAATGCTCTGGGCACACAGTTTAAATTAGAACTATGCTATAGTGGTAGAATTCTGCCCTTCCATGTAGGAGACCTGGGTTCGATTCCCAGCCAGTGCACCTTGTGCACACCTACCACCTGTCAGTGGAGGTTCGTGTACTGCTGTGATGCTGAACAGGTTTCAGCGGAACCTCCAGACTGAGATGGATTAGGAGGAAAGGCCTGGTGATCTATTTCCAAAAACAACCAATGCAAAATCCTATGGATCCCAACAGTTCGATCTGCAGGTCGTCAGGGATGGTGTAGGACTGGGCATCACTGAGTTTGTTAGTCCCAACTTGACAGCAGCTGAGAACAATACAGTGTTTTTAGAGAACTTCTTCAAGTGATTTTTTTTTTTTCATTTGATGACATATCATTGTCATGGTTTGAATTATGTCCCCCCAAAAATGTGTGTATCAACTTGGTTAGGCCATGATCCCCAGTATTGCGTGGTTGTCCACCATTTTTTTATTTTAATTTTATGTTGAGAGGATTAGGGTGGGATTATAACAGAACCCTTACTCAAGTCATCTCCCTGATCCAAAGTAAAAGGGGTTTCCCTGGGGTGAGACCTGTACCACCTTTTATCTCTCAAGAGATAAAAGGAAAGGGAAGCAAGCAGAGAGTTGGAGACCTCATACCACCAAGAAAGCAGTGCCCGGAGCACAGTGAGT
Source organism: Loxodonta africana (assembly GCF_030014295.1). Lineage (NCBI taxonomy): Eukaryota > Metazoa > Chordata > Mammalia > Proboscidea > Elephantidae > Loxodonta > Loxodonta africana. Next base: position 166,362,163 of record NC_087345.1, on the reverse strand, counting down.
CCTTTGGACCTGAGGTTCCTGCGCTGAGATGCTCCCAGACCAAGGGAAGACTGAATGCATCACAAGGACCTTCCTCCAGAGCCAGCAGGGAGAGCAAGCCTTCCCTGGAGCTGACGCCCCGAATTTGGACTTCTAGCCTACTAGACTGTGAGAAAATAAATTTCTCTTTGTTAAAGCCATCCACTTGTGGTATTTCTGTTATGGCAGCTCTAGATGACTAAGAGAATCGTGGACTCCCTTCTCTGTGCATAGATTGTTTATATAGATCTTATCCCTTTTATAAGTGGAGGAAAAATTCTTAAAAAGTACAATCCGAAGATATTTTCAAGGGCTGTAAAGTAGAAGAGAGGTTAGATTTATTTTGTATAGCTATGACAGGCAGACGTTCATTGGATGGGTAGATGGGCCAATTCATTCAGCCCCGTATTCCAAAGGAGTTTAAAAAAAATTAGAAGTTAGTGAAATTGAGTGTGTTCTTTGCAGAGCTGTGAGATGACCTGCAGTTAGGAGTGTGTAAGACAGGGTTCCCACTTTGATAAATATTTAATTCAGGTAAATCTGGATGATCATTAGAGTCACTCGGACAGCTTTTAAAAACACAGATTCCTGGCTCTACCTGTGACCTAATGAATCAGAATCCCTGGGAGTGAGACCCCCCAAAACTTGTAACTTTTAAAAGTCTCCTGGTTATTCTAATGCTCGTGCAGGTTTGAGAAGAACAGGAAGACATTTACAGCCTCTTCCAGAGTCTAAATTCTAATAAGTGGTACCTGACTTTGTTATTATTACGAACAAATTGAAATCTATGTAAAGAAAATGGGTAAAAATATAGAGAAATGTTAAATGACTAACCAAAACCCACTGCCACTGAGTTGATTCTGACTCATAGTGATCCTATAGGATGGAGTAGAACTGCGCCATAGGATTTCCAAGGCTGTAATCTACAGAAGCAGACAGCCACCTTTCTCCCTCGGAGTGGCTGGTGGGTTCAAACTGCCAACTTTGCTTAGCAGCCGAATGCTTTAACCAAGTTGTGCCACCAGGACTTCTAAATAAGTAAAAATCAGTGAACATTTTAAGATTAAAGTAATAGTTATTTCCTTTTATTTGTAACGAGACAAATATTTTTACATGTCAGTATTATACCAAAATGATATTTTTTTTCAGATAAAATATATTTTGTGTTAAAGCAGCACTTCAAAATTCAGCAGTGGTACAGGTGTTGCCTTTTCGTGTGTATGCTCAATAAAAACATGTGCTGTTGACTCTGACTCGTGGTGACCCCATATGTGTGAGAGTAGAACTGGGCTCCATGGGGCTTTCAATGGCTGATAATTTGGAAGTAGGTTGCCAGGACTTTCTTCCAAGGCATCCATGGGTAGACTCAGACTGCCAACTTTTTGGTTAGCCACCGAGCATGTTAACCATTTGCACTACCCAAGGACTCCATGTGTATGTTATGCTTTGATAAAAAGGTAAAAAATTAAAGTGATAGAACTCTGGCTTTGGTTACATTGCAGCTACTTTGTTACTTTTTAGTGGTGTTACAGAAGTAATTTGCTTGGTGTCATTTACAGAAGAGTGTATTTTCTTTTAGCAAATGATCATTACAGTGATTTCTTTTATGCATCTTTGTAATCATTTGCACATATTAACTCTTTATCAAGAAACAGGAGAAGTTACAATGGATGAACGTATTACAGGAGGTACTCTTCATCTAAGCATACACTATGGAGGTTTACAGAAAGCATCGTGACCTACATCTTTGATAATAAACTAATCATTAATAGAATAATCCCTCGTGCACACCTTCGTCATTTAACACCAGCGGCCATTCTCACCCTGTCCTTTGAATCAGCCTTGTCTTTTTGTCTTACTGATTGTGAGATACGTTGGATAACACGTTGCGAGTGCCATACAAACTAGTTGCAGGGTTCAATTGCCAATCCTGCAAACGATGCAGGATTTCTTGAAGTCACTGAAAGTAATGTTGGAGAAGGGGCAAAGCCACTGACAGAGAAGATCTGACAGACTGAGACTAGTTGACAGATGAAAAAAATAAAATCAAGGTTGAAAACCCCAAACCAAGCCTGTTACTGCCGAGTAGATTCTGCCTTATGGCGACCCCATGTGTGTCAGAGAAGAACTGCTCCGTAGGACTTCATGGTACCTCAGAAGAGAACTACTTGAATTTGTAGGATCAAGAGAAGCTCTTGAGAAAACCGGTGACGCCCTTGAATACTTTTGCAAATGATGCTGCAAAACCCCAACGTGAAGCGAAAGATAATGTATGAAGTTGTGGCAAATTATGCCAAAAAGTTCCCCAACATTGGATTCTTTTTTGTTCACTCTAGGAATTACCTCATGTTCACAATTATAACAAAATTTTATATTTAATAAGATAAACTATTTTCATACTTTTTCATTTTCTAGATAATGTCCTAATCAATTTTTTTTCCATTCTTTACTATGAAATTCTGGTCTTTATTTTACGTAGATTCACTTAAGTGGCCATTTTTCAGGATCAGCTATCCTCAGATAGTAAGGAATTTCATATGTTCCTATTTTCATGGAAAAGGAAATTAATTATAGGTGAACTCCAGCTTATGATGGGTTCCATTCTGACAAAGTAGGTTCTGATGTAAATTGAATACCTCATTTTTTTTTTTTTTTTGGTTTACATTATTGTTTCCATACCTGCTATAGGGCAGTATTCTGAACAGTAAATCGTAACATTGGATATCGGAGAATGATAACATCAGCAAATTACATGCTGCAACATTGTATGTAGCACATGCTACTTATGATAAAATGTACCAAAAAAAAAAGAAGGCGGTACATATATTACATGATCTTTGTAGATTCCTAATGTAATTATTACCTGTTTGTTTCAGAAACCAAAAGGTAGATGTCAGACTGTGTACACAGTGTATATGATTTGTCTTTTTTTGGTGGAAAAAGTCATCGTAAAATAAATTGTCATTCCTGTGTGGATAGGCGATAATGGTGAAATTTGGCCCTATCATGTATATTATGCAGGGCTTCAAATCAGAGTCAGAGCTACATGTTAACAAGATCCCCAGGTGATTCTTATGTATAACTTTCTAGGAATTTGTTAGAAATGCATATTCTCAGCAGAGGCTGAAACTTTTCAAAGCCCTAGTATTCTATACCCACCCACTGCTGGGGAGTCGATTCCAGCTCATAGGGATCCCATAGGGTTTCCAAGACTGTAAATCTCTCCAGAAGCAGACGCCACATCTCTCTCCTGTGGAGCTGCTGATGGTTTCTAACCACCGACCTTTTGGTTAGCAACCAATCGCGTTAGCCACTGTGCAACCAGGGCGCCCTGGTATTATATACAGTAGTTTTCAATTCAGTGACTTTAAGAGTAGAGATTTTATTTCACTGAAACACATTTATTCACAGTGCAGGTGATTAGAAATATCAGGCAAATAACTTCCAATGTGGTTTGTATTTGAGGTTTTATGTGAATGTGGTTGCATCTGTGGGGATGTATTTCTTTTCTTCCAGGAAGTGATGTTTAGTTTGGACCCATGCTTTAGCTCTAAATGCCAAGAGACACTAAAAAGTGGGTATGAATGTATTGATAGAAAAAGGAATAGCTGTGTTGAACAGATTTCTTTTTTGCTTTCCTTCCCTTGGTAGAGGCAGCGCTACTGAGAGTTAGTAGGAACAGAAAAACAGTTGAGTAACAGAAAATCCTAGCTTTTCTAGTTGATTTTGAAAGGAAGATGTTTAAGCAAAGATCGAGGGATAGCTTCTTAAAAGGTCCTACTATTATAATACTTGTTGTTGTTGCATGCCGTTGAGTCGATTTTTGACTCACTGCGACCCAGTGTGACAGAGTAGGACTGCCCCATAGAGTTTTCCAATAGTTCGTAGATGCCTAAAATTTCAGAGGTGTGAATATTTTAGCTGCCTTTATTTCTGACTTTCCTGGGTCTTTACTGCCTATAAGCACCAATGATGCCTTAGCAAAATGTACAATTAATAGAAACTTTTTTTTTTTTTATACTAGTAGGAAACTCTGGTAGCATTGTGGTTAAGAGCTACAGCTGCTAACGAAAAGGCCAGCAATTTGAATCCACCAGGCACTCCTTGGAAACCGTATAGGGCAGTTCTGCTCTGTCCTGTAGGGTCACTATGAGTCGGAATTGACTTGATGGTAATGGATTTTTTTTTTTTTTAATACTAGTAGGAACAGTTCACTATAGACTTAATGGGAGAGAACAGGTACCATGGAGAGTCTTCCTTGGAATGATAGAAACAAAACTAGAATCACTAGCTGAGGATATTGACAGACCTTCATAGTCTATGTCTTCTAGAGCTGCAGCTGCCCTGACATGGGTAATACAGATTCTCTCTAGTTGAGGAAGATGAGTTTGAAGAAGAATCGTTTTTTTCCTGCTTAATTCTTGGCTGCTACCTCTACTCCTGGCCGTCTTTTTATCTGACCACCATGATTTTTTTTATCTAGCTCTTACTGTCGAACAGCTTATGGAAATTATATGTTTGGATCAACTGGAATCTCTAGGAAAGAGGTAGGCAGATTCTTAATGCCATAAAATACACATGTATATTCAAGAGACGTGATGATACCCCAAAACACATGGCTTAGAAAGTGACTATAACCGGATTTCTAGAAACTGTGCAGTGAAATGGAATATTTTTGACAATAAAAGAGTGTGTCTTTTCAATTTGGCTTTGAAATGACAGCAAACTAGATTGAGACCTTATGTTAGTTTCTTAAAAGGTTTTTAAATTTCAGAAATCAGTTTGGGTGATTAACCAAGAATAAAAACAGGAAATACCAGTATGAGTCCTAAAATAGAGCCTATCATTCAGATCATATATTGAAAGAATAAAAATAAAATATTATGAACAACTTCTGCCAATAAATTTGACTACTTAGATGAAATGGACAAATTCCTTGAGAGACTCAAATCACCAAAATTGACACAAGGAGAAGTAAAAAATCTAGATAGTGCCATATGTGCCAAAGAAATTGCATTTATGATTAAAAATCTATCCACAGAGAAAACTCCAGAACCAGATGGCTGCATTGGTATATTCTATTGTACATTTAAGGAAGAAATAATACTGAATCTGTACAAACACAGAACAGAGGCACAGAGAACACTTTCCATTTCTTTTTATGAGGCCAGTGTAAGCTTAGAAGCAACCAGACAAAGAGTATTATAAGAAAAGTGTGGATAAGAATTTAGACTCATAATTCTTGTGTTTGTAGATGTAAAAATCCTTAACAAAATATTAGCAAATCAAATCTAGCAATATTTGAAAAAGAGAATATATCACGACTAAGTTGGGATTATCCCAGGAATGAAAGGTTAGTTTATCAATCACAAATCAATCAGTGCAATTTATCATATTAATAGAATAAAGGAAAAAACTCATGATCATTTCAGTAGATGCAGAAAAAGCATAACAATCGTTCACCTCAAAAACTCTCAGAAAACTGAAAATATAAGGCAATTTACTTAATTTGATAAAATGGATCTATGAAAAACCCTACAGCTACCATACTTAGTGATGAAATATTGAATATTTTCCTACTAATATTGGGCACGAATGCTTGCTCTCAACATTTCTGTTCAACATCATACTTGAGGTCTTACATGGTGCAATAAGTCAAGAAAAACAAATAAAAGGAAGGAAGCAGAAAAGAAGAAATAAAACTCTTTACTCTCAGACACTATCATGGAGAAAATAGTAAGGAATCTACAGAAAATCTACCAGAACTAATTGAATTTAGCAAGGTTGCAGGATTTTTTATAATGGTTGCTATAAAATGGCATAACAGCGCTTATTAAAATACCTTGTGGAGGGGAGAGCGCAGTTGACGAGCAGAAAGTTCGTGTTATTTGCCTAGAAATACGATAATAGCGTTACTATTTTAAAATTTTAAAGAAGACCTAAACTGCGAGATATACCATGTTTATAGATGGAAGGCTCAGTGTTAAGACATAACTTAATAGATTGCTGTGTAGATTCAGTTCAATCTCAATAAAAATTACAGCAGGCTGTTTCTGTTTTTATAGAGATAGACAAGCTGATTCCGCATTTTACATGGAAATGCAAAGAACATAGAGAACTTAAAAGAACAAAGTCGGAGAACTTAAACTAACGTTTTGTAAGACACTCAAAGCTACAATAACAAGACAGTGTGGAAGTGGTATTATGATAGAGAACAATGGAGGAGAATGGAGAATTCATTTAAAGAGACCCATATATATAATCAACTGATTTTTGATAAAGGTGTCAAGGTAATTCAGTGGGGGAAAGGATAGTATTTTCAACAAATGGTTCTGGAATGACTGGATATCCATATGAAAAAAATGAACCATGATCCTTACCTCACATTGTACAGAAAAGTTAATATGGATCACCTACATAAATGTAAATGGTAAGACCATAAAACTTGTAGTCAAGAATGAAAATATATATAACTTTAGGATAGACAAAGATTTTGATATACAAAAGCACTAACAAGAAAGGAAAAAAAATTATGAGTTGGACTTTATCAAAATTAAAAACATCTGCTCTTTGTAAAGAACCATCAGGAAAAGGAAAAGCCAAGCCATGGACTAGGAGAAAATATTTGCAAAACATATATCTAATAAAGGATTTGCTCCCAGAATATATAAATAATATATATTTATATATATATAAATATTACAACTCAGTAATAAAAGGACAATCCAATTTATAAGATGGACAGAAGATTTGAATTGCCATTCCATGAAAGAAGATGCATTAATGGCATGTAATACATGAAAAGGTGTTCAACAGCATCAATCATCAGGAAAAAATGCGAATTAAGACTATTGGGTATGTGGAGCAACTGAACTCTCATGTATTGCTATAGGAGTGTAAAATGATACAGCCAATTAGGAAAACATCTTGGCAGTTTTTTAGAAAGTTAAGCATACATTTACCTGTGACCCACTCCTAGGTATTTACCCAAGAGAAATGAAAACACTGTCCGCAAAAGGACTTGTACGTGAATGCTCGTAATAGCTTTATTCATAACATTCCCAAACTGGAAACAACCCAGATGTTCACCAACAGGTGAATAGATAAACAAATTATGGTATATCCGTGTAACAGATAGTATTCAGCAATAAAAGAAGTCTGTATATGCAATAACATGGATGAATTTTGAAAACCTGTTGAGTAACAAAGAAGCTAGACACAAAAGAGTACATAATGTATGATTGCACTTATCTAAAACTCTAGAACTCTGTAGTGATAGAAAGCAGGTCAGTGGCTACCTGGGCCTAGGGAGAGCTTTGATTGCAAAGGGGCATGAGGGAACTTGTTGGGGTAATGGAAATGTTCTAAACCTATACACAAATACCTATATGTTCTATACACAAATAAAATATTGTGGTATATGCATATGGTGGAATAGTTTCCAGCAATAAAAACCAACAGACTATGTATATATGTAACAATATGGATGAATATTAAAAATAATGCTGAACAAGAGAAGCTAGACAAAAGGGTACATACTGTATGATTTCATTCATAAAAAGTTTCAGAATAGGCGAAGGTAATGTATGTTGAAAGAAATCAAATCAGTGGTTGCCTCTGTAGGTAGAGGAGGAGAGAATTGACTGAGGGCAGACAGGGAATGTCCTGAGAATAATGGAAATGTTCTGTATTCTTGACAGTGTGAGTTACTTAAGTATATGCACTTGTCAAGTTTTATGAACTGTATACTTAAGATTTATATGTTACACTGTGTAAATATTTATGCCTCAATTAAAAGTATAAAATGTTAATGTGTATTTATAAAAATATGTTATATGAGTTTATATGTTTTTATACGTATAAAAACAAAACAAGGGAAAAAAGGAAAAACTAAGTACATGATGAGAAGTTATAAAGGACAAAACTAAAAATATTGGATAGCATATTAAATACCTAGCCCAGTACTAGATTAGTTCTGCCCTCTCTCATTCTTGTATCTTTCAAGTATTTTTTTCTTTTAAAGAAGATTAAAACAAACAAACAAACAAACAAAACTGTCCCTTCTATGATTTCTAAGATCTGGTTTCAAAACATTTTTTTTTTTCTTATTGCACTTCGGATGAAGGTTTACAGAACAAACTAGCTTCTCATTAAAAAGTTAGTGCATATATATTGTCAAAAATTTTTTTGTGCAAGAACAGTTATGGAGTGAGCTGCTGTGCCTTTCAGAAAGTTGAACTCTTAAACTTTGAACTTAAACTAATTTATAGATCTAACAACATATCATATCTTTGGACTTCTATCCTCTAAATTAGTTTGGCAAAATTCTTTGACAATTTTGTTTTTCTCTAGAGCCTTTTTTTTTTTTTTAATTTACTTTCTTTCCTTAGTTGCAGTTAGCACCGGAAAAATATAAATAGTGAAACTCTGGAAAAAATTGCAAGATTACATATTCTGCAGATTGTTAGATTACAAAAGGTTGATACGTATATGTCTTTGGTTTAGCTAGATTGGCATACTAGGCAATTTAATGTTTTATAGGCCTTGATTTGTTTTGGAAGCAAACCTCTAAATACAGTTTATAAAAAATGGTGGTTGACTTCTTTGCTTACCAAAGTAATTTACTGAAATGCAATTGTCCTAGATTTTATGTAGGTAAAAGCCTATATTGTAATGTTTTCTTTAGTTATGCCCAATGATTGTATTTCAAAATAGAGGATAGTATTTGAAGGTACTCTGAGTAAACTAAAATCCAAATCCATTGCTGTTGAGAGTCAATTACGACTCATGGTTACGCCATTTATCATAGAGTAGAACTGCTCCATAGGGTTTTCTTGGCTGTAATCTTTACAGAAGCAGGTTGCCAGGCCTTTCTTCCACAGTATTGCTGGGTGGGTTCACATTGCCAACCTTTAGGTTAATAGTAAAACTCAAACAGTTTGTGCCAATGAGAGGAGGATTGACTAACATTTATTGAGCACCCACTGTGTGTCTGACACTGTCCTTTATATTTGTTATTTAATTCTTACACAACTTTTTGAAGATGATATTATTAATCTCATTTCATGCTTGTGGAAATTAAGTTTCAAAGAGGGCAAGTCCTTTGCCCTGATGATTATGGTTGGTAAGTGATGGAGCTGGAATTCTGACTCAGGTTTATGTGACTGCAGAGCCCATGTTCATTCCGCTATATTTTACTTCCTCAGTTTCATCCATCCATTCATTTATTCGACACAAAATTATCAAAGAACTTTTACGGCTCAGGCACCGTGCTTGGGAATTCCTAGGGGAACAGGGAAAGAAAAAGACAGTAGACTCAGTCCTCACAGAGGTTACAGTTAAGGGAAAGAGATGAGTAAACTTCAGCTAGTGTGATAACAGCTAATGTCATGTATGTTGCCCTGTGAACCCTGGGGAGGACCATCTAACAGACTGGAATAGGGGAGGGGAGATGTTAACCCTTGAGCTGAATCTTAAAGGACAGTAGGCACGGAGGTTGGGGGCAGAGTGTTTCCAGGAGTGGGAGGAGTATGCCAAAGGCAAAATATGAGAGAATGACCAAAGAGGAAAGCCATCAAAAACTTAAAGAAAAAAGTCATATTAAGTAAACACTTGATAATTCATAAGTTAATTTCCATGTTAGATTTTTCTCTGCCATCGTCTCTAAGTAAGGATGGGTAGCATGAGTAAAATGAACAAGTCCTAGTGCTTGGAGTCTGGAATTTATTTCTGCTGCTTTTCTTTCCAGTTCAAAACTATGTTTTTGTTGGATGAATGCATCACATAGGGGACCTCTAGTATATTTTGCAACAAGAATCTGATTTTTTTTTAAATTAGTGTCTAGCTAGCTGTAAGCCAGTAAGTGATTTTTTTTTTTTTAAATCAACTGGTATAATCTGTTAATTCTCACAAGCAAACTGATTTGAGGACCCTGAGAAACAGTAACATTGGTGATACTATTTACTATTCCTTCCGTTTTTGAAGAGTTAGATTAGGTACTTCTTCTTTTTAAATACTTTAATGCCCTTTGGTTTTGTAGGCTTCTTCTTAACCTTTGCTTCTACTGATTTCTTGCCTCTTCTGGTTCATAATCTGTAAACAGCTGGGGGAGGAGGGCTGTGGTGGTGATTTTGCTTTTATGTGGATAACCTGAACAGGTAAGGACAAGAGTAATTAATTCATTTCTGTTAGGTTAACTATGCATATTTCTAGAAAAGCTTATTTGCCAAGGTGATCTTAAAGTGTTAGTAGTGAAAGCGGCTAGTTGAATTTTTTCCTCTCAGGATAAAAATACAGACCACCAGAATTGATTTCCAAAATGTGCCAATAAAAGAAGAAGCCTTTGCAAAGAGTGTTATAGTTGTTATAGAGCCATATAGTCAATTAAATCAGAAAAAAAGTTGATTAATAATCCTTTAATTTCTAGTAGGCAGTGTGGAATTGCATGCATTTTTCTCCAGTTTTTACTGGAGACAATGTTTTTTTTCTTACTGCTCTTTAGGTGAAAGTTCATAGCTCAAGTTAGTTTTTCACACAAAAGTTTATACACACAGTGTTACGTGACCCTAGTTGCTCTCCCTGTAATGTGACCGCATGTTCCTCCTTTCCACCCTGGATTTCCCGTGTCCGTTCAGCCAGCTCCTGTTCCTTTCTGCCTTCTCATCTTGCTTTCAGACAGGAGCTGCACATTTAGTCTTGTGCACACTCTTCATGAGTATCATTTTATGTCTTATAGTCCAGTCTATTCTTTGAAGAGTTGACTTTGGGAATAGTTTTAGTTCTGGGTTAACAAAGAGTCTGGGGACATGTCTTCTGGGGTTCCTCTAGTCTCAGTCAGACCGTTAAATCTGGTCTTTTTACTAGAATTTGAGTTCTGTAGCCCACTTTTCTCCTGCTCCATCAGGAACTCTCTGTTGTGTTCCCTGTCAGGGCAGTCATTGGTGGTAGCCGGGCGCCATCTAGTTCTTCCGGTCTCAGGCTGATGGAGTCACTGGTTTGTGTGGCCCCTTTTGTCTTTTGTGCTAATATTTTCCTTGTGTCTTTGGTGTTCTTCATTCTCCTTTGCTCCAGGTGGGTTGAGACCAAATGATGCATCTTAGACGGCCACTCGCTAGCTTTTAAGATCCCAGACACCACTCACCAAAGTGGGATACAGAACTTTTTCTTACTAAACTTTGTAATGCCAGTTGACCTAGATGTCTTCTGAAACCATGGTCCCTAGACCCCTACCCCTGCTACACTGTCCCTCAGAGTATTTGGTTGTGTTCAGGAAACTTCTCAGCTTTTGGTTTAGTCCAGTTGTGCTGACTTTCCCTGTATTGCGTGTTGTCCTTCCCATCACCTAAGATAATTCTTGTCTACAATCTAGTTAGTGAATTCCCCCTCCCTCCCCACCCTCATAACCATCAAAGAATGTTTTCTTCTGTGTTTAAACCTTTTCTTGAGTTCTTAATAGTAGTCTCATAAAATATTTGTCCTTTTATGACTGAATCATTTCACTCAGCGTAATAGCCTTTCAGATTCCTCCACGTTATGAGATGTTTTACGGATTCGTCGTTGTTCTTTATCATTGTGCAGTATTCCATTGTGTGAGTACACCCTAATTTATCCATTCCTCTGTTGATGGACATCTAGGTTGTTTCCATCTTTTTGCTATTGTGAACAGTGCTGGAGTGAATATGGGTGTTTATATATCTGTTGATGTGAGGGGTCCTATTTCTCTAGGATATATTTCAAGGAATGGGATTGCTGGATCATATGGTAGTTCTATTTCTAGCTTTTTAAGGAAGTGAAAAGTCAGTTTCCAAAGTGGTTGTACCATTTTACATTCCTACCAGCAGTGTGTAAGTGTTCCAGTCTCTCCACAACCTCTCCAGTATTTATTATTTCGTGTTTTTTGGATCAATGCTAGCCTCATTGGGGTGAAATGGTATGTCATTATAATTTTGATTTGCATTTCTCTACTGACTAATGATTGTGAGCATTTCCTCATATATCTGTTAGCCACCTGAATGTCTTCTTTGGTGAAGTGCCTGTTCATATCCTTTGCCCATTTTTTAATTGGGTTATTTGTCTTTTTGTGGTCGAGGTTTTGCAGTACCTTGTAGATTTTAGAGATTAGACCCTGATTGGGTATGTCATAGCCAAAAATTTTTTCTAAGTCTGATGGTTGTCTTTTTACTCTTCTGTTGAAGTCTTTAGATGAGTGTAAGTGTTTGATTTTCAGGAACTCCCAGTTATCTCATTTCTTTTCTGTTGTTTGCATTGTTAGTTATGTTTTGTATTATGTTTATGCCATGTATTAGGGCCCCTAGCATTGTCTCTAGTTTTTCTTCCATGATCTTTGTCATTTTAGATTTTATATTTAGGTCCATTTTGAGTTAGTTTTTGTGCATGGTGCGAGGTGTAGGTCTTGTTTCATTTTTACAGATAGATACCCAGTTATGTCAGCACCACTTGTTAAAAGAGACTGTCTTTTCCCCATTCGTCTTGGTCATCTAGTGCTGCTGTAACAGAAATATCATAAGTGGATGATTTTAACAAAGAGAAGTTTATTCTCTCACAGTCCAGTAGGGTAGATATCCGAATTCAGAGTGCTGGCTGCAGGGGAAGGCTTTCTTTCTCTGTCAGCTCTGGAGGAAGGTCCTTGTGATGCAGCAGTCTTCTCTTGGTCTGGGAGCATCTCAGTGCAGGAACCTCAGGTCTAAAGGATGCTCTCTGCTCCCGGTACTGCCTTTCTTGGTGGTATGAGGTCTCCCCATCTCTCTGCTGCCTTCTGTCTTTTAAAAGAGATTGGCTTAAGACACAATCTACTCTTGTATATCTCATCAACATAACTGCTGCTAATCCACTGCATTAACATTATAGTGATAAGTTTTATAACACATAGTAAAATCATATGGATCACAAAATGAAAGACAAACACACAATACTGGGAATCATGGCCTAGCCAAGTTGACACATATTTTTAGGGGATACTGTCCATTCCATGACACCATTTAAAGGACTTTGGGCTTTTGTCAAATATCAGCTGCTCATATGTGGATGAATTTATGTCTGGATTCTCAATTCTATTCCATTGGTCTGTGTATCTGTCGTTGTACCAGTACCAGACTGTTTTGACTACTGTGGCAGTATAATAGGTTCTAAAATCAGTGTGAGGCCTCCCACTTTCTCCTTCTTTTTCAGTGATGCTTTACTCATCTGGGGCTTCTTCCCTTTCCGTATGAAGTTGGTGATTTGTTTCTCCAACTCCTTGAAAAATGTCATTGGAATTTGGATTGGGATTGCATTGTATCTGTAGATCACTTTGGATGAATAGACATTTTCACAATGTTGAGTCTTCCTGGCCATGATCATGGTATGCTTTTCTACTTATAGGTCTCTTTTGGTTTCTTACAGTACTGTCTTATAGTTTTCTTTGTAAAGGTCTTTTATGTCCTTTTACATCTCTGGTTAGATTTATTCCTAAGTATTTTGTCTTCTTGGGGGTTCTTGTAAGTGGTATTGATTTGGGGATTTCCTCTTAGAAGTTCTGTTTGTTGATGTAGAGGAATTCAACTGATTTTTGAATGTTTATTTTGTATCCTGATACTTTGCTGAAATCTTTATTAGTTACAGTAGTTTTCTTGTGGATTCTTTAAGGTTCTGTATATAAGATCATATCATCTGCACATAGAGATACTTCTACTTCTTTCTTACCAATTTGGATGCATTTTATTTCTTTCTCTAGCCTAATTGCTGTGGTTAGGACCTCCAGCACAATGTTGAATAAGAGTGGTGATAAAGGGCATCCTTGTCTGGTTCCTGTTCTCAAGAGGAAGGCTTTCAGACTCTCTCCATTTAGGATGATGTTGGCTGTTGTCTTTGTATCAATGCCCTTTATTATGCTGAAGAATTTCCCTTCTATTCCTATTTTGCTGAGAGTTTTTATCTTGAATGAGTGTTGGACTTTGTTAAATGCCTTTTCTGCATCAGTTGATAAGATCATGTGGCTCTTGTCTTTTGTTTTATTTGTGTAATAGATTACATTGATTGTTTTTCTAATATTGAGCTATCCATGAATACTTGGTATGAATCCCACTTGGTCATGGTGAATTATTTTTTTGATATGTTTTTGCATTCTGTTGAGGATTTATGCATCTATGTTCATGAGGGATATTGGTATATAATTTTCTTTTTTTGGTGGTGTCTTTACCTGGTTTTGGTATCATGGTTATGCTGGCTTCATAGAATGAGTTTGGGAGTATTCCATCCTTTTCTGTGCTCTGAGATACCTTTAGTAGTAGAGGTGTTAACTCTTCTCTGAAAGTTTGGTAGAATTCTCCAGGAAGCCTTCAGGGCCAGGGCTTTTATTTGTTGGGAATTTTTAAATTACTTGTTCAATCTCTTCTTTTGTTATAAGTTTATTTAGTTGTTCTACCTCTGTTTGTGTTAGTTTAGGTAGGTAGTGTGTTTCTAAAATTTGTCCATTTCTTCCAGGTTTTCAAATTTGTTGGAATACAATTTTTCATTGTATTCTGTTATGATTCTTTTAATTTTGGTTGGGTCTGTTGTGATATCACCCATCTCATTTCTTATTTGGGCTATTTGCTTCTTCTCCTGTTTTTCTTTTGTCAGTTTGTCTAATGGTTTATTGATTTCTTTGATCTTTTCAAAGAACTAGATTTTGGTCTTGTTAACTCTTTAAATTGTTTTTCTATTCTCTATTTCACTTAATTTTGCACTAATTTTTATTATTTCCTTTCTTCTGGTGCCTGAGAGCTTCTTTTGCTGCTCTTTTTCCTTTTGTTCAAGTTGTACAGTTAATGTTTTGATTTTGTCCCTTTCTTCTTTTTGGATGTGCGCATTTATTGCTATAAATTGACCTCTGAGCACTGTTTTTGCTGTGTCCCAAAGGTTCTGGTAGGATGTGTTTTTATTCTAATTTGATTCTGTGAATGTCTTTAGTCTGTCCTTAATTTTTCTATAACCCAGTAGTTTTTGAGCAAGTGTTGTTCAATTTCCATGTGTTTGATTTTTTCCCTTGCTTTTTCTGTTATTGATTTCTACTTTATGGCTTTATGGTCAGAAAAGATGCTTTGTAATATTTAGATGTTTTAGATTCTTTTAAGCCTTGCTTTATGGCCTAATATGTGGTGTATTCTGGAGAATGTTCG
The DNA here is from genome assembly GCF_030014295.1 of Loxodonta africana. NCBI lineage: Eukaryota > Metazoa > Chordata > Mammalia > Proboscidea > Elephantidae > Loxodonta > Loxodonta africana. Next base: position 166,346,987 of record NC_087345.1, on the reverse strand, counting down.
GTGTGCATTGGAGAAGAAATTATACTTGACTGCTCTTGGATGGAGTGTTCTGTATATGTCTATGAGATCAAGTTGGTTGATAGTGACATTTAGATCCTTTGTGTCTTTATTGACCTTCTTTATGGATGTTCTGTCCTTCACCGGAAGTGGTGTGTTGAAGTCTCCTACTATTATTGTGGAGCTATTTCTCTTTTCAGTGCTGAGTTTGTTTTATGTATTTTGGAGCCCTGTCATTGGGTGCAGAAAATACTTATTATGGTTATGTCCTCCTAGTATATTGACCCTTTAATCATTAAATAGTGTCCTTCCTTATCCTTTATAGTGGATTTTGCTTTAAAGTCTATTTTGTCAGAGATTAATATTGCCACTCCTGCTCTTTTTTGATTGTTGTTTGTTTTGTATATATATTTTTCCATCCTTTGAGTTTTGGTTTGTGTCTTTCAGTCTAAGGTGTGTCTCTTGTAGGCAGCATATAGACGGATTGTGTTTTTTTCCCCATTCTGCCACTCCCTGCCTCTTTATTGGTGCATTCAGTGCATTTACATGCAACGTAGTTATTGGTAGATAGGAGTTTAGTGCTGTCATTTTGATGTATTTTTATGTGTGTGTGTCATTGACAATTTTTTGTTCTACGTAATTTTCTGTGCTGAGTCATTTTTCTTTATGTATTTTCTTTTCATCTTTGTTGATTTTGTATTTGCTGAGTCTTTATGTTTTTCTCTTGTTTATTTTGATGTGTAAGATTGTTAGTTTCCTTTGTGGTTACCTTAGTATTTACCCGTATTTTTCTATGTTGAAACCAATCTTCTATTTCTTTTTATTGTGTTGACTTCTCCATATGAAAGATCTATGACTACATTTTTTAGTCCCTCTTTTTTGTTTTAATGTTGCCATCTGTTATATATTGATGCTCTGTTTCCCTATTTTCAGTATTTTGGCTTTGATTTATTTTTGTGACTTCCCTATCAGGGTTGATATCTGATTGCTCTGTCTTGTGTTCTAGTCTTGGGATGTTATCTGATGTTATTGATTTTCTAATTGGGGGACTCCCTTTAGTATTTCTTGTAATTTTGATTTGTTTTTTACAAATTCCCTAAGCTTCTGTTTGTTTGGACATGGCCTAATTTCACCATCATATTTGAGAGACAGTTTTGGTGGATATATAATTCTTGGCTGGCAATTTTTTTCCTTCAAGGTTTTATGTTTGTCATCCCATTGCCTTCTTGCCTGCATGGTTTCTGCTGAGTAGTCAGAGTTTAGTCGTATCGACTTTCCTTTGTAGGTGACTTTTCCTTTGTCCCTAACCCAGTGCCATCGAGTTGATTCTGACTCATAGCAACCCTATAGGACAGAGTAGAATTGTCCCATAGAGTTTCCAAGGAGTGCCTGGCAGCCACTCTTAAAATTCTTTATCTTTGCTTTTGGCAAGTTTTATTATGTCTCAGAGACTTTCTTTTGGGATCTACCTTGTGTGGGGTTCAATGAGCTTCTTAGATAGATATCTTCTTATCTTTCACAATATCAGGGAAGTTTTCTGCCAACAAATCTTCAACAGTTCTCTCGGTATTCTCTGTTATCACCCTCTGTTCTGGTACTCCAATCACTTGTAGGTTATTCCTCTTGATTGAGCCTCACATAATTCTTAGGGTTTCTTCATTTTTTAAAATTCTTTTATCTAATTTTTCCTCAAATAAATTGGTGTCAAGTGCTTTATCTTCAATCTCAGTCATTCTGACTTCCATGTCTCAGTTCTGCTACTGTGACTTTCTGTTGAGTTGTCTAATTCTGAAATTTTATTTTTAATCTTTTGTCTTTCTGTTTGTTGTGTGTCTGTGGATTCTTGCAGCCTGTTAAGTTTGTCATTTTGCTCTTGTATAACCTTCTTAAGTTCCTTTATTGGTTTGTCTTTGTGTTCCTTGGCTCGTTCTGCATTTTGCCTGATCTCCTTCCTGATCTCTTGAATAGTTCTGTATATTAGTCTTTAGAATTCTAGCTCCCATAATTCTAAGAAGTTATGTTCCTCTGGAAGGTTTCTTGATTCTTTGTTCTGAGTGCTTGCTGATGGGATCATGGTCTGCCTCATTATATGATTTGATACTGACTGTTGTCTCCAAACCTTCAATAAGTTATTATATTTATTTTTTTTATGTTTGCTTACTATGTCTTAGCTTCTTGTTTTGTTTTGATATGCCCAATTAGGCTGGTTGCGTGAGCTAGTTTTCTACAACTTTTTGATATTTTTTATTCCTTTTGGACTTAGGTATTTATGCTTTTGACTTTTATCAGTCTTAATCGTTATACTGTCTTAATGTGCTCTTCAGTCATTTGGAAGTGCTAGGTTGTAATGCCTGTATCCTAGAAACATTCAGGTGTACCTACAGGGAGACAAAATAGATTTTAAATAATTTTTAAGACTTTAAGAGAAGACATCTAATTCTTATTAAGTTCCTTAGCAATTATTATTTACCTTATTTAGTCCTCAAAACAACCCCATGAGCTATTACTATTATATTCATTTTAAAAATGTGGAACTGGGGCACAGAGAGCTTAATTAATTTAACCATGGTCACAGCTGGAAGGGGCAGATGGTTACTTAATGGAGAGTGTTAAGTTGACCATATTAGTTCTAGGAAGAAGAAAAAAAAAATTGCAGGGAGAAAATCTGTATTTGGATCTGGATTTACTGGTTTCACATAGATGAAAATAGTTGTGGTCAATTACCTAAGTGGTAAACAGTTCCATGGCAAGTTAATACAGCTTGAAAATTTTATCAACAGGGTATTGTGTCTTTTGGAAAAACAGCAGGCAGCTTTATGTCTTTCAGGAGTCAAGTTATGGTAGACAAAATGATTGGGATATCTTCTGTTGCTTCAGTTATTAAATCAGTGAGCAGAAGTCACGTGCTGAATTTATTTTGTCTTGGGAATGGTCTTTAAGACTAAGGCTTGGTCTCATATCTATATGTATAAAAAAATATGTATAGGTGTCTTAAATTTCTGCTTATCATTTCTCTAGAGTAGTAGATTGGCCATATATAAAAATGGCTTACTGTTGAATGCCTGCATTGTTTAAGACTAGTTCATTTAAAACTGAACTACTATAACAGAATTTAAAGTACAATATACTTATTTCACATAATATCTAACTCTCCAACAGGAAACATCTGCTCAAATCACATGGCATATCCATTGTCACCTAAATATATTTGAAAACTGAAGTGTTCTCATGTCTGTTCATGTTCATGTGGCCTGAAATGCCTTCCCCATGTTTTGTCATTTATGTAAATTTCATACTTTCCTCAAAGTCTGGCTCAAGTTTTACCTACCTTATAAAGCTTTTTCTGACCCTAGTAACCCTACATAGAAAATATTTTCCTCATCCCAGGGTAGATAGTCTTGCTTGATGGGGTCTTCTTCCTCCATTCTTTTCTTCTTCTGGACTAGCTTTTTAACTTGTTGCCATGGAGTCAGTTAGTTTAACTCATAACAACCCCATAGGACAGAGTAGAAATGTCCCTTAGAGTTTCTAAGGCTGTAAAGTCAGAAGCGACTGCCACATCTTTCTCCCATGGAGTGGCTGTTTTGGTTAGCAGCCGAATGCTTTAACCACTGTGCCACCAGGGCTCGTACTGCTCTCTAGTTACCTTTATTAGTATTAAGTACTAATTATTGTTGGTGTAGATCCATCATCCCTTATCCAAAATCCTTAGATTTTTCAGAATGCAGAAGTTTTTAAATTTTAGAAAGCTGATTGAGGTTCTGAGACAGTACCCAGTTATCAAACAGAGTAATTTCTGTTGTAAAATGTATGACTCTGTACACTATGGGGAATAAATAAAGGCTTATAAAGAGCTTCATATCAGCTCAGGTCAGGTTTTGCTATCAAATAAGTTATAATTTTTTTAATAATAGTATTTTATTATCTTTTCAATGAAGGTTTACACAGCAGTTTAGGTTCCCATTCAACAGTTTCTGCACAAATTGTTCACAAAAAATGTTTTAACTTTCAGAACTGTTTGAATTTCAGAAATCCATAAGGGATTGGAGATATGTATTAATTATTTTAGAAGTATAAAGTGTATTTCAGAAAAAAATCTAGTAGTAATATGTGATGCTTTATGATTTTTTTTTTTTTTGCCTGATTTTTCCCTTTATTATAGAAATGAATTGGTTCCCTGATCAGTTTTCAAAGGTGAATTATCTATCTATCCTGTCAAAGAATTATTGTTGACTGGGAAGTGCAAACATATGTCATGTGTTTGAATCTGTGTCGTAGCTCTAATTCTCCCATTTTTAGCCAGTGGTTGCCTCTTCTAGTTTTCTCCTGAGTTCTTTTGACATGAACCTAGTTATCTTCGTAGCTTCCTTACTGTCTGTTTTGATTCTCTAGCTCATCTTTTTTGTACATTTCTTGCCCAAGACCTAGAATCAGCCATTTCTCCAAGAAGCACCGGTTTCTTTTAGTGGTGAATGATATTTCAAGACTACATCTGGATGTTAGGGATGTTCATTGTTTTTGGGATGCAATTATTTATAGGCTCTCTCTCGCTAATATATGTATGCATACATATATATAAATAAAAACATATGAATGTGTGTATGTACACATATGTACATATGTCTGCTTTAACTTTCTATTTTGAAATGTCTAGACTCAGAAAAGTTGCAGAATAGTACAGTGTTCCCAGCATATCCTTCACTCAGATTTCCCTAATGTAAACATATTATACAACATGTCTTAGAAGGCTACATGTCATAGCACAATTATAAAAACCAGCATATTAATGTTGCTACAGTATTATTAATTGAACTTATTCGCTGTATTACTTTTCTTTTTTTTTTTTTAAAAGACAGAGATACCTCATGAGTCGGTACTGATACTTCCCTTTCAAATTCAGGATTATATGTTGTTACTTAGCCTCTTCTGTATTACATCTGATTCTCTTTTCTTCCACATTAAAAATTCTGGTTCTTAAGGATACAGAGGGGTATTAGAATATCTCAAAAGTACTCATTTAATTTTATTCCATCTAATACACACAAAAATCTAAGAATAATAATAAAACTCTACCAATGTGATTACTAAGAACAGTTAGCATTTTTTGTGTGTGTATAGTTTTCCCATTCCCCCTCAGTTTATTTTAGTTGTATTGTATCTGTGTTATCAAACTATATAGGTATTACATACTATACATAAGTCACTTTTTATGTTCCTTTTTTTCTTTTTTCTGGCATAAAGCTTTACTATTGAAAAGTTTGATGATTATTTTAATTTTATTTTTATTATAGTTAATTTACTCTTTTTGTCTAGATTCTTTAAAGGATTATTTTTTCTTCTTTCAAATTTAGCAATTTTACTAGAGAATGTCTTAGCGTTGGTCATTTTAGGTCTCTAGTTTCAGGTAACCTAGGTGTACCCTTTCAATATATAGTTTTTAAATCTTTTTATTTCAGGAAAGGACAATTAAATTATAGTTTGCAGTATTCTGTTTCCTTGCTTTAGTTTGCAGTATTCTGTTTCCTTGCTTTGGTTTTCTTCTGCGGGGGCTCTTATTATGCATATGTTGGCTCATCCTTGTATGTCTTCAATATTTGTCACATTCTCACGTGTTTTTGCTAGTCTTCATTTCTGAATTGTTTTTTTCTTTTTAGTTATAATTGTTTTTCTGAGTTCCATCAGCTCATTTCTAAGTTTGTGTAGTTCTAATTTAGATTGTTTTTTTTTTGTATCTTGAATTTTTTACAATGTCCTTTAATTTGTTTTGAAATAATAGTTTATAGTTTCTGCGTGTTGTGTGGGCATATCTTTCTGGCATGACTTCTTTCTCTGTAGGGCTGTTATTTTGAGTCTTATTCTCTTTTCTTTCTTATATCTTTGTATGGTATTTGAGCTTGATGCTTTTCTGGTGATAATTTGTACATGAACTTAGTTTTCTTGAACTCTTAGATGTGGCTTAGAATAGATTTTCTGATTTCACAAAGGTTTCTCTTCCATTGTGTCCCTACAGTGTTTCAAGATGTGGCATCTTGCTTTTGAAAATGTTCTAGCTCTGTCTTCTCTTCCTCCTCTTTTTAGCTGGACCTTCTCTTTGTCTATATTGGTGTTGTCCTACTCAATTTGGTTTTTTCCCCCCAGAAGTTTCTCCTCAGTGTAAGGATTTCTTTTGGAAGGATGGTTTGCTGAGTTTGCTCAGTTTTATGAATTCAGATTTCCAAGGCAACCCTATACCCTTCAGACATTACCATAGACTCTTTGCACACACCTGTTATTAGAGTGGTTAAAATTATTCCAGTTTTAGTTGTTTTTCTAATCATTGACTGGTGCACTTTCTAGTAAGTACCTCTTGGCTATTGTTACGGATTTCACTGTGCCCCCACCCCAGAAGATATGATGAAGTCTTAGCCCCTATACATGTGAATATGACCCTGTTTAGAAATAGGGTCTTTGAAGATGTTGTCAGTTAGGTTAACATGAGTTTATACTGGAATAGGGTGGGTCCTAATTGTATGTAAGTGGTATCCTTTTAAAATTGGAGATGATACACAGAGGCAGGGAGATAGAGGAAGGATACCACATGACACTATACCTACTAACCAAGGAATGCTCGAAGCTACCAGAAGCTAGGAGAGAGGCATGGAACAGTTTCTCTCTCAGAGCCCTCAGAAGGAATCAACACTGCCGATACCTTGATTTTTTACTTCTAGCTCCCAGAACTGTGAGACCATAAATTTCTGTTCTGATTAGCCACCCAGTTTATAGTATTTTGTTACAGCCACCCAAGAGAATTAATACAGCTTTGTAGGTTGTTAGTTTCCTAGGGCTGTCATGACAGATTACCACAACTTTGTGGTTTAAAACAACAGACATTTCTTCTCTCATGGTTCTGGAGTCCAGAAGTCGGAAATCAAGGTGTCAGCAGACCCATCGTCTTTCTGAAGGCTCTAAAGGAGAAGGCTTCCTTGCCCCTCCAGCTTCTGGTGGCTCCAAGCTTTCTTTGTTTTATGGGAGCTTAACTCCAGTCTCTGCCTCCTTCTTCACATGACTTTCTCCACTGTGTATCCTCTGTCCCTCTCCTTTCTCTTAAAAGGGCACATGCCACTGGGCTTAGCACCCACCCAGATAACCCAGGATGATCTCATTTTGAGACCCTTAACTTAGTTACATCTGCGAAGACGCTTTTCCCAAATAAGATCACATTCACAGCTCCAGGTAGACGTATCTTTTGAGAGGCCACTGTTCAGCCTGCTATATTTAGGGTTCTTCTCTTCTCCGGTCTGTCTCGTGCCCTACTGCTTCCTTTGCTCCTTTCTTTGTAGATGCTCATGCTAGGTAGCTGTTAGTGGTTTGTCTCTATCCACTCGGATTTCAGAGTTCATAGAGAAGCCTTGTTGCCTAGTTCTGTAGATATCGCCCGTTTTGTTTTTTGGCTTGCTGTCTAGCTGCACTACTGTTTTTTGGAGGTGGGCATTGAGGGAGATCTCTGTATCGATTCTTTAATATGGAAGTGATGGATAGTTATATGGTGATTTTCCTTTGTGTGAACTTGATTACTGTTGAGTTTTGAGCTTCCAGAAGGATTTTATAGATGAAGATATTCTCAGTGGGGACCCTGAAGATGTGGAAAAGCAGGCTATGTTTAGGAATGATTCCTAAATGTTTGATTATAGTTGGGCCTTTAGTTTCTTAGTCCTCTTTTTTGGTATTAATTTTTGTTTAGTGGTTCTCGACTAGTGAAATCTACCAGAATTACCTGGGGAGTTCTGAACATCAGATGCCGGAAACCCTTCCCTCCCATCTCCCGGAGTTTTTCAAGATTTCAGGATAGAGATGGAATAGATGGTATGGATATGGGTATTTAGGGATTTTGCTAGAATCCTTTCTGCTCCAACAACTTAGTGGGATCATGTGATGAAGGAAGCAACTGTGTTTTGCTTAAAATTGGTGATATGACCCTTTTTCTGCCAAGATAGCAGTTGTTCTCTTTTAAAATGATTCATATTCCTGTTATGCTCAGAATCATCCATCCATATTTATTAACTCATTCAATAAATATTTGTTCAACACCTTCTTCTTAGTGCTAGACACTGGGGTTACAGCAGTGAAAAAAGACAGGCGTGGTCTGATCCCTGCTTTCATGGAATTAACAGTATAACAGGAAATACAAACCATTGAACAAGTAACTATAGTAGAGTGTGTTAAGCACTATTTTTGGAGAATAGCAAGGAGCTATGAAAATACACAGCAGGCAGACCTAACCTAGTGTAGGGATGAGGGAAAGCCTTCCTGGGAAACTTATGCTTAAGCTAAATCAGAAAGGAGTTAGCTAGGTAAAGAGAGGGCAAGACTGTTCAGGATAGGGAACAGCCTTGGTTTCTAAATATGCCTAATGGCTACAGCTAAGGAGAATTTCTAGTATCTCATTGCAGAGAAAAAGTACAAAACCAAGGGAGGGAGAAATGTAGATGTGAGCAGCTAGTCTTTATTGAGCATTTTCAAAGCATTCAAGTTAGCTTCATAGAAATAACTCATTTTCTTAACTTATATTTCATCACATTCCATGTCATTAAAATTACATAATTACAATAACAAATGAAACTGACATATAGAGGTTTGGAAAAAATACAACTGACTTGTGTTAAGGATGAGTCTCACTTGGTGGGAGCAGAACTAAGTGGCTAGAGAGTATCTTCTGAAAATTAAGAGCTGAGCTTGCCGTGGGGTCAGCCAATAGTCATATAGTGGGAATGAAGAATATTGGTTAGTCAGGCAAATAGTTGGGCGTGGAGGCCAATTAAGACCAGCATCTGCCCTAATTATAATGTTGGCAATAGATGAGCTCACTGAGGGAAATGAAGAGAGAAGAGGGCCAAGGTCGCAGCCTTAGAGAACATCAACAACTAAGGGTCAAGACAGAAGACAAATCAGCTAAGGATTTCAAGAAAGGACTCTGGCAACTTTAGTTTTCAGAGTTTGTGGCCTTTGAATCTGACCTTCATATTTAGACTCAGAGCAGTCTTAGAGCTTTATTTATCTTTGTTTAAGCCCACTTTTCTCAAACTTATTTCACCATCTAACACTTTCTTCACATAATTCTAATTCATCTTCTGTATTTTATGGAACAAGTAGGAACATACTGGGGAACACTGCTTTAGGCAGAAAGGAGCAGTGGAAAGGATTTATGCCAGGTAGTTATATGGTTAGCTTTTTGTTTACAAGATTCTTTTGGTAGTTCTGTGGAGGCCAGATTCCAGAGAGGAGTGAGACAGGATGTTTGGGAGACCGACTAGAGTCCCTAGTAGTGGTGGTGCAGGAGAGAGTCAATGGGGGTCTGAATGTAGGCAGTGACAGTGAGAACAGAAGATAAACAGGTTATTTTGTATTTTAGTAGAAGTGACAGGATTTGGTAACTGGATGTGAGAGGTAACGAAGAGGGAGTCTACAATGACTCTGGTTTCTGGCTTGGATGACTAAGGGGATGACTTGTGCTGCTGTTATGCAGGTTAGGGGCCATTGGAGAGGTGCAGGCTGTGAGAGGGAAGATAGTGAGTTCAGTTTTGACCGTGTAGTATAAAGTATCTAGTGTATGTGCTTAGTAAGAGTTTAGACATGCACTGGAGCTTAGGAGAAAGGGCTGAAGAGAGATTTGGAAGTAATTTGTAGTTAAAATTATGGGTCGGGAGGATGACAACATCTAGGGATAGTGAAAGAAGTGAGAAGTGGGTCAAGGATAGAATTCTATTCTGGGCAGGAAGGGGAGCCAATCTTAAGAATACTAATAATCATTAAGTGTCTGTTAGATACTGTTTTAAGAATGTTACAGAAGTTTTTTTTTTTTTTTTTTAATTTCATACTAAAGCGCAGGTGTTATTATATGCATTTTACAGATGAATAATTTGAAGCCCAGGGGTCATGCCCATGGTCATATATTTGATAGGTAAGAGTTGAGGAACTGAAGTCTGGCGTACTAGGGTCTAGGCTTTTCTTACTTTGCTACCTGTCTCCTGCAAAGGAGGAATGGTTAGAGAAGTAGTAAGGGAAGAAGGAGAGAGTGGTAATATGGTACCCAGGATGAGAGACTTAAGTTGTTAGCATTGTGAGATGCTACTGAGAGATCAAGAAAGGGCTGATATCTCTTTAGATTTAGTGTGTTTTGTGGATCATTGGTGATGTCCCAGCCTTGAGGTGGGGGGCTGGTTTGTTGTGGAATATAGCCAGCAGGATTGATTTATTATATCATCTTCCCATGTTGTATTTTATTGAATGAAGAAATGCTAACCTATGATATCCAGAGCCCTGGCGGTGCAGTGGTTAAGACCTACAGCTGCTAACCAAAAGGTCAGCAGTTCGAATCCACCATCCGCTGCTTGGAAATCCTATGGGGCAGTTCTACTCTGTCCCACAGGGTCGCTATGAGTCGGAATCGACTGGACAGCAAAGGGTTTTTTTTTTTTTTTAGTGATATCTGGAAGGAAAAAAGCAATAGTTAAAAAAAATCAATATTAAATATAGAATAGGACTTTTACAAAGTCTTTCATTCATAATCTAATAATTGAAATGTGGCAGTGTTTAGGAGGATGATGTAGTTCTGCCAGTTAGCTATTGCGCCTGGGCAGGGAAGGCAGAGGACGATCCTATTCGCAGATCGCATCGCTGCAGAGCTCTTGTAACACTGCTACTGAGCTGACAAAAGCTGAGTCAGAGAAGAGATGTAGACTACGCTGTAGGCCGTCATGGCCCGATTCAGGATCTTAGACTGCATGGTCAACCACAATTGGAGTTTATTGTGTAATCTGTATTGTGCATGGAGTGGTCAGGTTTGTGTGATCAATATATATATATTTTTTTCTTTTTAATTCAAAACTGCTATGTAGAAAGCAAACAAAAATCAGTGACAATGGTGGGTAGGAAACAGCCTTCCTAAAGAAGTAATCTTTTAGACTATTGCATTTTGTCGAAATACTTGTTTGACATGGCAGATCTCAACTCTAAAGATCTGAATTTCTTTACAAGAATTAAGTGAACTCTTAAGTAGTAGCAGAGGAGGCTTATTTGTAGAGCTTTATGTGGTGGGGGAGGGGAAGTCAGAATTAATTACTTAAAAATAAAACTAGCATAAATGAAAGGAATAGGATTGTAAAATATATGTTTTTGGAGACATTTACTGTAGCGTTTGTAAAAAGGTAGGCAAGATTTTTGAATGAGTTGTGTTTTAGATAGATTGCTAGGCTTTTGTTTTTAATAAAATATGGTTCTTGATTTCTTTCACTTTGGTATGAAATAGAAGTTCTTTTTGAACTTAACCTGTAATTTGATGGGCTTTTAAGAAAATAGCTATTTTGTAATAGAAAAGATTTTCTGGGTATATATTTTTTTACAATAGTTATCAACTGCTTTCGAGTTTTCTTCTCTAAAAAACAGAAACTCTTAAATGCCCCCTCAACCCTCAGTCAGTGTTGTTATTATCAGGTACTGAGTGCTTTAGTAAGTCGTAAATAATATGGCACATATTCAGCATAATGGCTTCTCTTACAGAATAGGAAGAAGCTTGTGTTGTAGCTGTTGTTCCAGTTATCAGTGAATCTTAAAAACAAACAAACAGAAATTATCAATTATTTATCTTCTGGCTTATTCATCACTTTGTGGTCATTCATCTTCCTTATTTAAAAAAAAAAAATTCTAGTATTGCTTGAAATTTAAAAGAAAAACCTAATTGGGAGTATTATTGAAAACAGTGAGCGATAAATGACACGTACTGAGCACCTCCTCGCTCCCCTTGATCGGTTCTCCTGTAGCCCAGGTGTGATTTGTTTATGCAACATGAAATTAATTACAGGTGGGACTTCTGAGTCTCCACTACTTTCCTTTGTGTCCTATTCTCTGTATTCTGGAATGCTGAGGAAATATTTTCATAGTTTATGCTGAGCACAATAGAAAGATGTATCAGAGAAATTAGAGATGAGGAAGGTCATTTAGCCTGTATTTCTTCCAGGGTAAGATTGATCCCTCAATGCACTTTGTACTTCTCTCCCTAATGGATTTACATTACCGTAAAAATATGGATTTTGAATGGCTACTTAGAGAATAAAAGAAGATAGATACTGCAATTATCTTAACATGTAAAATTCATAATATCAGGGCCTAACGAAGCTGAAACGTTTTTGTTTTTTAATTTTAGCATTTAGTGACTAGTTTGCTATTACTAAACTATTACTACTACAGAACTCATTAGTTAGTCTTATTATCAGAAAACTCTTTAGTTTGAGGGCCTGGATCTTTCCGGGACTTGTTCATTCTGGCTAATTCCACAGGAGTATTTGGGCTGTGACAGAATTTGGGGATGGAATGATCTAGTAAGCCAGCAGTAGCAAGTGCTTTTGGTGTTCCTTGGCTTAGGGTTTTGCCAGGATTACTACCTTCCCTCCCTGTGGCATGAAAACCCTGGTGGCATGGTGATTAAGTGCTGTGGCTTCTAACCAAAAGGTCGGCAGGTGGAATCCACCAGGCACTCCTTGGAAGTCCTATGGGTCAGTTCTACCCTGTCCTATAGGGTCGCTATGAGTTGGAATCGATTCAAGGGCAATGGGTTTTGGGTTCTCCTTGTGGCTTAGCTCTGACAATAGACCGTATAGTTGCTAACATCTCTTCAGAGGAAGAGTTTGCAGAACTTAACCATAAAATAAAAATGATATGTGACCACATCTCCTGTGCCTTCTATGCTAGTACTGAAAGTGTTTTTTGGAGGTCACAGTTTGGCTTTGGAGCTAGAAAGACACCAAAAAAGAGTGAAGGGAGTCAAGTATAAGACAACAGGGGCTGGTGGAGTCTGTGGATAACTGGAAGTAGATTGCTTAAAGGGTGCCACCACCATTCTGCTCCAGGAGATTGTTGTCATGTTGGACCTAGTGTTGTCAGATCGTTTTAGTTTTCAAGAGAAGCTAGAAATTGGATTAAGTGAATCTGTCCCAGTTTTAAAATGTTGATGACTAAATCAAATTTTTGAGAATACTAGGGTCTAAACAAAACACATCTGCTGGCCAGATGTGGCCCTGGGCTTCCTGTGTTTAATTTCTGATTTATATAGAAAGACTCAGGGCAGCAGTTATTTTCTTTGAGTTTTGTTGAAACTAAGCAGTGCCCACGGATGCTGTCGGGCATCCTTATAAAGCTTATGGTATAGGTAGGGAAGAGAGAAATATAAGGAGTCAATGAACAGGCAGGATGAGAAAGGGAGGCACTCCAAAGGAGGAGACAGACAAAAGAAATGATAAGATGGAGAGTGAGCGTGCCACAAGGTTTCTCAGTACTTTTTTGGCCTAACGGCAAGTGTTTCTGAGCAAGATTATATTATTTATTAAATATTCCCATACTGTTTTTTTGTTATAGGGAGGCAGTATAGTGTTGTAGTTAAGAGTGCAGATTTTAGTGCCCGAGCTCTGTATTCAAGTCCTGGTGCTGTCACCGGCAGTCTGATGTCTGTATGACTTGGGCATTACTTACCTCTGCTTTCTCATCTGTAGCAGTGCCAATATTATGGATTATTGTGAAAAGTAAATGAGATAACACAGATACAGCATTCAACACAGTGCCTGGCACATGTTAAATGTTTAATACATGCTTACTGCGTTGTTGTTCAGTCAGTCCAACTCATAGGGACCATACAGGGCAGACAGAACTGCCAAGGCTATAATCTTACGGAAGCAGACTGCCACATCTTTCTCCCATGGAGTGGTTCATGGATTCAAACCACAGGGCTTTATGTGTTTACTATTATTATTAATATATATTCTAGGTTAACATAGTATACATTCAACCATTCAAATGCAATTCTTGTTAATACTTTTTTTTATTGTGCTTTAGATAAAAAAAAAAATTTTTTTTTTTTAGATGAAGGTTTACAGAGCAAATTAGTTTCTCATTAAACAATTAATACACATATTGTTTTGTGACATTGGTTGCCAACCCCATGACATGTCAGCACTCTCCCCTTCTTGACCTTGGGTTCCCCATTACTAGCTTTCCTGTCCCCTCCTGCCCTCTAGTCCTTGCCCCTGGGCTGGTGTGCACGTTTATTCTCGTTTTGTTTTATGGACTTGTCTAATCTTTGGTTGAAGGGTGAACCTCAGGAGTGACGTTAGTACTGAGTTAAAAGGATTTCCAGGGGCCGTACTCTTGGGGTTTCTCCAGTCTCTGTCATACCAGTAAGCCTGGCCTTTTTTTGTGAGCTAGAATTTTGTTCTACATTTTTCTTCCCCTCTGTCTGGGACTCTACTGTGATCCCTGTCAGAGCAGTTGGTGGTGATAGCTGGGCACCATCTAGCTTTGCTGGACTCAGTCTGGTGGAGGCTATGGTAGTTCTGGCCCATTAGTCCTTTGGGCTAATCTTTCCCTTGTGTCTTTGGTTTTCTTCATTCTCCCTTGCTGCAGATGGGGTTGGACCAGTGGAGTATCTTAGATGGCTGCTCACAAGCTTTTAAGACCTCAGATGCTACTCACCCAAAATAGGATGTAGAACATTTTCTTTATAAACTGTGTTATGCCATTTGAACTAGATGTCCCCTGAGACCATTGTCTGTAACCCTCAGTAAGTAATTCGATCCCTATGGGAGTTTGGATATGTCTATGAAGCTTTCATGACCTTGTCGATCAAGTTGTGCTGACTTCCCCAGTATTGTGTACTGTCTTACCCTTCACCAAAGTTACCACTTATCTATTGTCTAGTTCGTGTTTTTCTCTCCCCACCCTTCTCCTCCCCTCCCTCGTAACCATCAAAGACTGTTACTCTCTGTGTGTAAACCTTTCATGCAGTATTTGTCCTTTTGTGATTGACTTATTTCAGTCAGCATAATGTACTCCAAATTCATCCATGTTGTGAGATGTTTCACCGATTCATCATTGTTCTTTATCGTTGCGTAGTATTCCATCATGTATATGTACCATAGTTTGTTTATCCATTCATCTGTTGATGGGCACCTTAGGTTGTTTCTATCTTTTTGCTATTGTGATTAATACTGCAGTGAACAAGAGTGGGCATCTATCTATTCATGTGATGGCTGTTATTTCTCTAGGATATTCCTAGGAGTGGGATAGCTGGATTTTATGTTATTTCTATTTCTAGCTTTTTAAGGAAATGCCATGTTGTTTTCCAATTCTGTTAATATTTTGATGTGTATACTGCCCGTTTTTTTCCCCTGTGCATATACAGCCACGTGCCACATAACGTTGGTTCAGGTGGTGTCAAACAGCATATACGCCCATGGTCCCGTAAGGTTATAACAGAGTTCAGAAACCCTGATCAGAGTACGGGACACGGTGGACGTGACCAGCTGTGGTGAATGCAGCAGCTTCCCACACGCAACACATGTATCTCCTGTCTTTTGTATTCAAAGCAGTCGTGCTGCCTAGGTGTGTAATGGTACAGTACGTATATAACCTACAATACATGTCTTGATGGTCATAATAAATGCCTGAGTTACTAGCTTATGTGTGTGCTGTACTACACTTTCTATCATTATTTTAATGTGAACTTTCTCTACTTACAAATAAAAACTTTATTATATGTAACAGTGTATGCTTTGACTCGCAGGCGGTATCATCCAATCTCGTGTATCGCGTGTCTCTCAAGTGTTGTAGCGTTATTTCTTTGTTTAATTTTCTTGCAAAAACGTTACCGTGATGTGTGTCGTGGCTTCCAAATGCAGCAAAACCAGTGCTAGTGATAGCAGCAGCAAGAGGCGAAGGAGAAGTATAGGTTATTAAACAATACGAGGGTGGAAGATCAGTGAATGCTATTGTTTACGATTTCGGCATGTTTGTGTAACATCCAAATCCCGTAACATCCTATTTCACAGAATGTATTTTTATGTAGTGAGTTTTTCACGTGTGTGTGTATGTGTATGCCTGTGCGCATGTTTTACAAGGTCTAATAATGTATTATGCAGTTATTATGCTTTTTCCATTTAACATGTAAACGTTTTGCCATTTGTGACATCATTTAAAATGGGGTATAATATTCTAGGTAGAGGATATATATAAAAATATATATATATATATACATTCGCTTGTTGGATATTTAAATTATTTCCAGGTTTTTGCTGTTATAATTAAAGTATGATGAATATTTCTGTCATTAAAATTGTTTTCCTGTGTATGATTCTTTTTTTTTCCTAGTGATAATATTTATTTCAAAGAAAATAAATGCCAATAACAAGTGGGCATGATTATGATTAACAAATTAAGGATTAATGCAAGCATTGTTACAAATATACTGATTTAGCCTCTGATTAGCTGTCGTAGTTATCTAGTTTCTGTTGCTATAAAAGAAATACCACAAGTGGGTGGCTTTAACAAATAGAAACGTATTTTCTCACAGTTAGGAGGCTAGCAGTCCAAATTCAGTGCTCTGGCTCTAGGTGAAGACTCTCTCTCCCTGGTGGCTCTGGGGGGAGGTCTTTATCCCTTTTCAGTTTCTATTTTCTTTTTCCTTGGAGATCTCAGGTGACATAGCATCTGTCTTCCCCCATCTCTGCTCTTTTGTATCTCAAAAGAGATTGATTTAAGGCACACCCTACACTAATACTGCCTTATTAACATAACAAAGACAGCCCATTACCAAATCAGATTATAACCACAGGTATAGCTATTGCCATCTAGTCAATTACAACTCATAGTGACCCTATAGGACAGGGTAGAACCCTGTGTGAGATTACTTGCATAGAATCTGAGCACTAAAATTACTGGGTCAGAGTGATAGTATTTTTAAGGCATAGCTTTTATAAAGTATATTTCTGCATTAATTCGGAAAACTTTAGTGAGATTTTTCTTGAACTTTGTGAGAGGTGAGTGAATTTTAAAATTTTATAGATTGTCATACTGTCAATTCCCACAGCAGTATTAAGAAGAGAGTGTTTTTCTTTTTTTTTCTTCCCCATCTTCATGTGTGATAAATTTCAGATGTTCTGATCAGTCATATATGTGACATATCCTGTAACCCCATGGCAATATTGTGCAACTTCATATACAGACAACTTGAAAGGAATACTGGGGAACATCAAGCCTGGGAGATCCTAACACTATCATTTTTTGTATATATTTGTATACAGCCTACAATCTGTTTTCAGCTCAGCAACCACTATGATCCTGTTAAACATCAGAACATGTTTCTCTACTACTCAAAGCCCCCCAAAGAGGGCCCATATAACCAGTATAAAAGCTAAAACCCCTACAGTGACCTACAACACCATATATGATTTGGTTCCTCTACTATCTCCATGACCTTGTTTCTGCTTCCTTTTTACCTGCCCCTTCTTTGCAACCACCCTGGCCTCCTTGCTGTTTCAGCCTCAGGGCCTTTGCACTTGCTGTTCCCTCTTCTTGAAATGCTTTTCTCTCAGATATCTGCATGGCGTGCTTCTTCACTTTCTTTAGGTTTTTACTTGCATGTCCCCTTCTGAGTGAGTCTTCCCTGACAGTTTTTTTTTTTTTTAAAGTTATCCCTTTTCCCAAACACTCTGTATTCCCTTTTCCTGTTTTATTTTTCTCCATGGTATTTATCACTGCCTAATACGGTTGCTGTGAGTTAGAATTGATCAACAGTAATGGGTTTGATTTTTTTTGTAATATACTATATATTTTACTTGCTTATTTTATTGTTTAGCCGCCCTCCCTCACTAGAATATAAACTTCATGAGGCAGAGATTTTTTATTTTGTTTATTGGTTTATCTCCAGTGCACATAATAGGGGATAGACATTTCCTGAATGAACCAGTAAAATCTAATGAAAATCATTTATTTAAAAAAAAAAAAAAACTTGTTCTCATTTTTAAATCTCCAGGGGGATTATGAGGAAACCATATATTTTTGAAAAGTATTCTGTTCAAATTTATTTTAAAATATGAAGGGAAAAATAGTCATACCATCAAAGAAGGTACTTTTTTTGGTCTTTGAAACAATTGGAAACTTTATTATTTGACAGGAGTAGTCATTCTGTATAAGTTTATTTCTGGGAGATAGGTAGAACCAAAGGAATCCTAGACTGGATTCCTTTAATGGGAAACCACAAGGAAATAGCCATACTGAATACGCAATGATAAATTTTCCCTCTCTTCTGTGGGGAAACAAAATGGCAGACAGCAAGAGAGGTTATATGGAATTTTTTTTTTTCTATAAAAATAGAATAAAATAAAATAGAAAGGAGTCTCCTAGGAGCTCTTTCCTCTTTCCTCCTTCCCTCCTTCATTCTTAAGAAGCAGTTGGTAACCTAGGGCTCAGTTTGTTCTTTAGAGCTGTTAGAACGAGCACTGCTTCTAACACCAGTAGCAGAAGACTTTAAATTGATAAACTAGGAAATTGGGAATAGGCCTTTTGACAGTTAAAATCCAGTTGCCATCAAGTCGGCTCTGACTCATGGCAACCCCGTGTATGTCAGAGTAAAACTGTGCTGCACAGGGTTTTCAGTGACTGTTTTTTCTGCTTCTAGATATCCAGGCCTTTCTTCCAAGGTGCCCCTGGGTGGTTTTGACAATTTAAACTAAAAACATTGCATTTGAGTCATTCATGGTGACTGCCCCATAGGGTTTCTGAGGAGTGGCTGATGGATTCGAACTGCTGGCCTTTTGGTTAGCAGCCAGGCCCTTAACCGCTATGCCACCAGGGCTCCATTAACGTACCTTAAATTCTTGGGACTTAAAATGTGGTTCATGGACCGGCAATATCTGCATCACCTGGAAGCTTTTTAAGAAATGCAGAATCTCAGGCCCCACCCCAAGCCAAAACCAAACCCTATGCCACTGAGTAAATTTTGACTCACAGCGACCCTGTAGGACTGAGTAGAATTGCCCCGGAGGGTTTCCAAGGAGTGGCTGATGGATTCGAACTGCCAGCCTTTTTGGTTAGGAGCTGACTTTTAACCACTGTACCACCAGGGCTCTAGGCCCCGCCCCAGACTTACTAAATCAGAATTTGCATTTTAACAAGATCATCAGGTGATTCTTATCCACATTAAAGTTTAAGAAGGTCTGCCTAAATGATGAAAAAGATTTAAAGGGTCTTTTTTATCAGGGTAGTACGTTGAGAAACATACTTAATTGAACTGGCTTTTTTTTTTTTTTTTTTAACATTACTTTACATTGTATCTTCCTGCAAAACTTAAAACAATTGCAAATAATTATGGCATAAACACTTATTATATTATTTAAGTAATTATATTTATAGAAAAAATTTTAAGTGGTTGCATGTTCCTTATCTGAGAGCCCTGTTAATACAGAATACCTGAACATAAATCTTTATTTTTCATGTTTCATATTTCGTTTTTCGCACTGAAGAGAAAAACCTAAATCATCTTTAATTATTATTATTTTACTCAGCAAGGGAGCTTGGAAATTAGGACTTCAGACTAAGGACTCGACAGGTCTTGCCTTGCTAGGCACGATACTGTAAATTGACTTTTTTCTTGACTTGGCCCTTCAGGATAACCCTTTGTGTAGCTTTGTGGATATGCTTTTTTAGTCTGTTCCTTTCCCCTCATTATGCACACTGCTCAGTTCCATGCACATGGCCTTGAACTGGAGATGTGTAGACAGCAAAGAAGCCTAATGGCTTGGCAGGTGATATTAGCTGGAAGTGGCGTGTGGGAAACTTGCTGGTGGGCAGGATAAGCATGGGATTAGCAGAAATACTTGTATGTGCAGGGATACAACTAATATCTCCGTATGCACGGATGGCTAATTTTCCACAGATAAAGTTTGCAATGAGAGCAGGGAGACATGGGAATTAAAGGACAGGGGCCTCTTAATGATTGTTTGGAGAAATCCAACGAGACAACCTCAGCATCTCACCAATAGTGTTTGAGAACCATTGACCTAAAGCTTCAGAATTGTAGCTATCAGAATTACTGGCCTTAGGCGTAGGAGGGGGGGAAAACACACCCCTCTATGCTCTTTATGTGACTATCCTCATAACACTAAATCTATAAAACCATGAAAAATGCCATAAGAGACTTTATTTCAATATTTTGTAAGGGATAAAAATAGGTAACATTTAGTAAGTACTTAGCATGTGTCAAGGAGCCCTGGTGGTGCAGTGGTTAAAGTGCTTGGCTGCTAACCAAAAGGTCGGCGGTTTGAACCCATCATCCGCTCCGTGGGAGGAAGATTTACAGCCTTGGAAACACTACAGGGCAGTTCTACTCTGCCCTATAGAGTTGCTATGAGTCAGAATCTACTCCATGCAGTGTGTTGTTTATTGGTTGTATTGGTAGCTCAGCCTTGCTGACTGACTTAATTAGGTTGTGAGCTTTAAGTGCCTTTTAGAGTGTTGATTAGGTGATGAGTTACATTCTTAGCTCTTCAGCTGTTCTAAATCTGGAATCTTTAGCATTGCTAATATATGTGTAAGTATGTTGTGAGTCCATGACCCTGTTATATAAGCAATATAATTATAACCATCAAGCTTATCTGAGCAGAGTCAACTGTTGAAGTAGTTTTAAAAAGTGATGTCATTTAACAATATGTTTAATCGCTTTTGAGCTGAAGAGTGGTTGCATTTGGTAAGCAATTTGCTTAAATAGTTTGTTTCAATGGTTAATGTCAAGCCAGCTACTCCTGGCATCTGTTAAGTTAGAGGACCCAGTAGCTAACTCTCACTGCCATGCTTATTGGTCTGGGTGTACTGCTTGGGAGCTCTGATAGGTGAAATCAGATTTACATGAACAAAAAGAACAAAATGGAAATCTCTGAAGAAAAAGGCAGAACCTCGAAGGCACAGACTAAAGGATGTGTGGATGAATGGAGTGCTGACTTCTGTGTTTTGTCTTCTTGATGATGGAAGAATTTGATTGCAAGCAGAAAAAGCACTTGAAAATATTAGCTTTGAACGTTACTTCCTCTCTAACTTTGGGGAAAACCTTTTGCTTGGGAAATCATATGGTCTGGTGGGAAGAGCCTTGGACTAAGAGTGGAGAAATCTGCATACTAGTCTGACTTTGTTACTACTTGCTTGTATGATTCTGAGCAAGTCTGCTAATTGTAGTTTTCATATCTGTTTCTTAACTGACTAGATATTTCCAGAGCTTTTTCCAGTTCTAACAGAAAGCGATTCTTAGAAAAACAGGTTATGTTTTATATATAGAAAGGTCCCTGGGTGATGGAAATAGTTTGCACTCATCTACTAACCTAAAGGTTGGTGGTTCGAACCTACCCTGTGGCACCACGGGATAAAGGCTGGTGATGTGCTTCTGAAATGATTACAGCCAAGAGAACCCTATGAGGCAGTTATACTCTGTAACACATGGGGGTGCCATGAGTTGGAATAGACTCGATGGCAGCAGACTTGGTTTGGTTTCATACATATGAAGAATAAAATTTTAACTCGTGTTGTATCATGTTTATTTATGATTGACAGGGAAATTGACTTAGGTAGGGTACCATTCATAGTGATTTTTACTTCTATACTTCCTCTTCATTGAAGAATATAGTGTTCAACTTGTCAGCTTTTAAAACAGAATTACAAAGCTGAATTCCAAATGTAAATAATTTAGGGAGTAGTGGAGAAAATGTAGACTGAGAAGGGGAGTAATAAGAACAAGGAGAAGAAGAAAAGATAAGGAAGCGTGGAGAGAGAGAGCAGACTAGACCAAAATGTAAGGAAACAAAGTAGAAATAGAATCTCTCTCCTCTTGTTGGAAAGCATCCCTTTATTGCTACTGTTCTCCTCTCTCTTCCCACCCCTTTGCCTAGTTCCTCTTTAAAAGGTGATTTCACCCATCTCCCAGCTGCTAATAGTACTAGCTGCCTTCCTGCCCCTAACACACGCACACACGCACACACGCACACACACGCACATAGTTTCTCTTGGCTTGGATTTGCCTCTCCTGGGACAATGCTCCCACCTTCCCCAGGGGCAGGTGAGAGTCAGTCCTGCTCCTGTGAATAGCCTGTTAAATGCTGCTACCTGACCCCTGCAAGTCTGTGATCCTATCATCCTCATTCCTCCTAACAAGCCTGTTAACCTATAGCAGTATCTTCTACTATTAGTGCTGGCCTGCAGGGGGCAGACAGCACTGAGCTTCTTAGAGAAAATGATGGCACTGTCCTCAGAACATCTGTCTTGCCTTGGTAATGGAGTGGCCTCTGGGCCCTCCTGAGGAACATAGTTAGCTGGGTGATTTTCTGATCTTCTATAGTAGACCCATTCTAGCATGCCCAGCTCTCTGAGCCTTCAGATCCCTCCTCCACAGTGTGCCGTAGTAGTTCTGGCATCTCTACTTCATCTAATATGGCATATTAGTTTTTTTGGAATCAGAACGTGGCATCAGGATTGGAGGAAGACTCATAACCTTGCTTGCTGAAAGCAAAGAGGACTTAAAGCACTTACTGATAAAGATCAAAAATTACAGCCTTCGGTATGGATTATACCTCAATGTAAAAAAGAAAACAAAAATCCTCACAACCGGACCAGTAAGCAACATCATGATAAACAGAGAAAAGATTGAAGTTGTCAAGGATTTCATTTTACTTGGATCCACAATCAACACCCATGGAAGCACCAGTCAAGAAATAAAATGATGCATTTCATTGGGCATATCTGCAGCAAAAGACCTCTTTAAAGTGTTAAAAGCAAGGATGTTACCTTGAGGGCTAAGGTGCGCCTGACCCAAGCCGTGGTATTTTTAATCACCTCATATGCATGTGAAAGCTGGGCAATGAATAAGGAAGATGAAAGAAAAATTGATTCCTTTGAATTAAGGTGTTAGTGAAAAATATTGATTATACCATGGACTGCCAGAAGAACGAACAAATCTGTCTTGGAAGAAGTACAGACAAAATGCTTCTTCGAAGCAAAGATGGCGAGACTTTATCTTATGTACTTTAGGCGTGTTTTCAGGAGGGATCAGTCCCTGGAGAAGGATATCATGCTTGGTAAAGTAGAGGGTAAGCGGAAAAAGAGGAAGACTGTCAATGAGACGGATTTACACAGTGGCTGCAGCAATGGGCTCAAACATAGCAAAGACTGTGGCACAGGACTAGGCAGTGTTTTGTTCTGTTGTATATGAGGTGGCCATGAGTAGAAATTGACTTGAAAGTGCCTAACTGTAACAACTTTTCCCAAGGGTCCTAGAGCCATTCCAGTGTAGTGTATTTGAACCTTTACCAAGCCCTTGCTTCAGGGTTAAATCCTGTGTCTTGTAAAAAAGTCTCCATCTCAACAGCTTTATCCAGCTTTCTGTTTCATCCCCCTTGATCTAACACCCTCAGAACCACACCCAGGCATATGCTTCCTTATCTAGTGTACTAGCCAGGTCCTGCAGCTGTTTTGGCCTATAATCCCTTTCTTTTTTCTTTCCCCCAGGTCTTGTTTTGAAACTTCATTAGGAGGGACCAGAGCCATCTTTAGTCTAGGGCTAATTTAAACCATGGTGCGTAGTGGTTAAGTGCTACGGCTGCCAATCAAGAGGATGGCAGTTCTAATCCACCAGGTGCTCCTTGGAAACTCTTTGGGGCAGTTCTACTCTGTCCTGTAGGGTTGCTATGAGTTGGAATTGACTCCATGGCAACAGGTTTTTAATGGGACACTTGGAGCCCTGGTGGTGTAGTGGTTAAGTGTTTGGCTGCTAACCAAATGGTTGGCAGTTTGGATCAACCAGCCACTCCTTGGAAGCCCTGTGGGGCAGTTCTCCTCTGTCCTATAGGGTTGCTGTGAGTTGGAATCGACCCGACAGCAATGGGCAATGAGACAAATTCACGCAGTGGTTAAGGCAATCAATTGCTAATCGAAAGGTTGGTGATTTGAAACCACCAGTGGCCCTGTGGGAGAAAGGTGTGGCAGCGTGCTTCTGCAGAGATTTATAGCCTCGGAAACCCTATGGGGTGGCTATGTGTTGGAATCGACTTGATGGCAGTGGGTAGGTTTTTTTTTTTTTTTTAATGAGACAATAGGAGTCTCTGCATGACACAAATGTTAAGTGCTGGACCACTAGTGGAAAGATTGGCAGTTCAAACCCACCCAGACGTTCTTTGGAAGACAGAGCTGGTGATCTGCTTCTGAAAGGTCACAACCTGGAAAACCCTATGGAGCAGTTCTACTCTGCACACATGGGGTCACCATGGGTTGGAATCAACTCTATGGCAACTAACAATAATAAGAATAACAATGAGACAATACACTTCTGAGTCCTTTTGCCCATGAATTATGATATTTCCCCCCTACCCTGACTGATAGAAACAAGCACAGTTCCTGTCCTTGTGTCAGCTTCCGGGATTGGTCCCTCTAATCCCATCAGGGGTTCCCTGGTGGCAAGGTGGTTAAGAGCTCAGGCTGCTAATCAAAAGGTCAGCAGTTCAAATCTAACAGCTGCTTCTTGGAAACCCTATGGGGGAGTTCTACTCTGTCCTTCCTGTAGGGTCCCTATGAGTGGGAGCTGACTTGAAGACACTTAACAACAACAACAGTCCCTTCAGGAAGTCTTTTCCCCACCTCAGGCACTTTCCTCCCATAAACTGAGGACTGGGGTGGGGGAAGACCCTCTACAGCTTTCCAGAGCCCACTCTCTGTGCTGCGTCTTCCTTTCTGGTACTGTTCCCTATGAACTCTAGCCACCTTGACTGCATTGAAGGTAGGTAGACTGTTGGGCTCTGCCTGGACTCCGCCTCCCTGTGTAGTGACCTGGAAACTCTGTGCAGTAAGCTAAGCCAGTTGTAGGGCTCACCTAGTTTGTTTCCTCTGTTTTGGGGGTCACTGGCCTTTCGGGGGTTTGAACCCACCAGCGAATCCATAGGAGGAAGATGCGGCAGTCTGCTTCTGTAAAGATTACAGCCTTGGAAACCCTATGGGGCAGTTCTGCTCTGTGGCGCAGTTCTACTCTGTACTGTAGGGTTGCTATGAGTCGAGATTAGCTTGGTGGCAATGGGTTTTGGGTTTTGGCCCTTTGCTGCCTGATGTCCAGTGTCTGAAAACCAGTTTTTTATGTATATTCTCTGTTTTTTTAGTTATTGTGGGTGTTAGAGTATATAAGTTATCTATTGCTGAGTAACTCCAGAACTTGGTGACTTAAAACATTTATTATCTCAGTTTCTCTGGGTCAGAAATCCATTTGGATTTCTTCTTTTGTAAACTGTTCAAAACCTTAGCCCATCATTCACTAGCTGTAAGAACTTGGACTAGTTCCCTAATTTCTTTTGAGTACAGTGTTAGAAATCAATAAAATAGGAATAATGTCATCTACTTTTTAGTTGCTTTGAGTCTCTATTTGATTCACCAAAGCAAGTTAACATCATCCCCAGGCCTTCATTTTTCAGAAGTCCCTAAGAATACTTATTAAATATTTTCTACATGGACAGTATCTACTTGGCTACAAAGATTTTTAAAGATAAAAGGCCCAGAGAGTGACTGGGATGGTCATTTTAGCAATGCTAAAATGAATATAGGAAATTTATAATTTTCAAAAATGGGACTAGTTTTTAAGAAGACAGCCTCTTAAAAATTATTTCTTTCCTGGAAATTATAATTAATCAAATTTTGAATCAAATGTTTTATGTAATTTCTTGAGAAGAACTTGAACAACTTTTTTCCTGTGTGCCGTATACTCTCCCTGGATGTTTTCATCCACTCCGTGGCTATACCTGTCATATTATTGACTGATGATTCTCAAATCTCCATATCATTCTCCTGAGCTTGGATTCATTTGTATAACTAACTACAGACTGTTTTCACTGGTACCTTGCAGGTACTTCAACAGCCATACCAAAAACTGGACTTGGTTTCTTCTCTCCCTATACCACTCCTCTTCATCTACCAAACTCCAACAACAATATCAATATCAGCAACGAAAACCTGGTGGTTAATATGGGAGATGACCCAACATCTAGTATTTAAAGAAATGCCCTGTGGCATCCAATGTTCCCATAAATACCTGCCCTCTTACCAAAACAATGTTACTGACCTTCTTTTGATATATAATTTCCTTTTGTCTGTTCAGACTCATCTGAATGATTGTTTCCTACTTCAAGCCTATAAAGTTTTAGGAAAATTTATGCCATATTGGGTTTATTGCCCTTGTAAATAGTTTTGGAGGTTTCTAGTTGTTTATTTGTTTATCTGATATACTGTTGGGTCATTTCTGTGTTTTAACCAATTAAAGCATTTTTTTTTCTATGCAAAGTTATTATCTATTAAAGTAATTCATCTTATAATGTAGTTTCCAGAAATATATTATGTTGAAGGACAATGGTATTACAGGACATAAATTAAGGAGTGATTCAAAATAATTTTTTGCTTATAAAAGGCTTTGCCCCCCCAAAAAATATAAAAGGCTTTGCCCCAAGGTTCCCTTAAATAGTAAGCTCCACCGATGCTTCCAAAATATGTATAAAATATTTTTTATATTTCATTATAACCTTTCTTAAACTAATTATAAAATAAAGTCTTCCTGCATTTGGAATTTTTTGCTCAGCTGGGTTTTTGAATAAATAAAACAATTGAGCTTGATTTAGAGACAACAGTGCATTTGAAAGGGTACATGTGAACTGTACATCACCCCATTACAAATTGGACAGCAGCCTAGTAGCTCCATATCCAAGTCCATCTTCCCCCAGGGAACTGTGGAAGCTTTTAGCTCAGGGTCATGTCATTTGCCTTTCTTTGCTGGACCTAACAACTGAAAGCTGGAATCCACTATGATGTTTGTACCTGAAGGTTGGATGTATCCCAGTACTCAGACTTATCAGAATGTGGGACAGTTTGATCCTTCTACCTTGGGTTGGGGGGCTTGTTATTTCATGTCTGAGATCTAGATCTGCTACGCCAGTGGTGACCTCTGGATTCCTATATATTTTAAGCTCCTTGACCAGTTCCCAGGGATTTTGCTTTGGTTACTACCACATTTTAAGATATTCCTATCAACTGCCGTTTATAACTTTGTGTGGGAACTGTGTTCTGAATGCCAATGACAACAGTTATTTTTGTAATTCAATCTTAAAGACGATAGATAAAACCGAACCAAACCCATTGCCTTTGAGTTGATTCTGACTCACAGCAACCCTAAGGTTTCCAAGGAGCAGCTGGTGGATTCAAACTGCTGATCTTTTAGTTAGCAGCTGAGCTCTCTTTCTGTGTTATTTATATTATAGGACTTTAAGAATAGGATGTTATATGCAAAGATGTTTAGCCTTGCTAGTAATGAAAGAAATAAAAAAATGAGAACTGTATTTCGTCTCAGTGTATTTGTGAAGATTTAAACACCCAGTATTGGCTGGAACATGAAGATATAGCAGTCTCGTGTTGTCAGTGGGTTTGTGGTTTGGCTCCTCATTATATGGATGGCACTCTGAAATTTTGTACTAAAGTGAAAACAAACAAAAAAGTAACTATTTGAGCCAGCAGCTCCATTCTTAGGAACTTATCCTCATGAAATTCTCATGATTTTTCACAGAGCTTGGTCTACAAGGTAGTGGTGATAATAATAATGGTAATGATGTAACAATAATAGTAGTATAAAAAAATTAATGGACAATGCATATACCTAAGTTACAAAAAGGGGAATGAATAAATAAGATATGATTTATTCATATGATGAAATACCACACAGCCTTAAAAAATAATGATATAGTTGTATAATATTGACATAGAAGGATATTCATAGCATATTAAATAAGTGAGACGATGGAGCCCTCCTGGTTAAGTGGTTAAGCGCTTGGCTGCTGCTAACTGTAAGGTTGGTGTTCGAACCCACCAGCCGCTCCGTGGGAGAAAGATGTGGCAGTCTGCTTCTGTAACGATTTACAGCCTGAAACCCTATGGGGCAGTTCTACTCTGTCCTATAGGGTCGCTGTGAGTCAGGGTTGACTTGATGGCAGTGGGTAATCGGTAAGTTAGAATAGCACAAGTCCTGGGTGGTGCTTGAGTACTAACAACGGAAAGGTTGAGCAATCGAACCCACCCAGAGGTGCCTATGAAGACAGGGGCAGTGATCCCTCCGAAAGGTCTCAGCCTTGAAAACTCTATGGAGCAGTTCTACTCTGCGCGCATGGGGTCGCCATGAAATGAAATTGACTTGATGGCAGCTAGCAAGTTGGAAGTACAGCTTTCAAACGTGTGTGTTTGTATATATTTACATATGAAAAGTCTGGGAGGATATATATACCGAAATATTAGCATCCGTTTTCTTGTTAGTAGTTATATGCTATACAACATTTCAGGCTGATGTGAAAAGTCACCACTGAGTACATGGATGTTATAGAAAATCCATGAATTGTTTAAAAAAAAAAAATTAAAATCACCCTTTATTCTAAAGATTGTGTGTATGTGTATTTAAAATAGTTGTGATCATACCATGAACTTTTATATTTTACTTTTTTCCTTAACATTGTATTTTGGGCATTTTTCCACGCTGTTAAAAATTCTTCACGATCATGACTTCAGTAGCCATATCATAATTCATTTAACCATTTCTCTTTGTCTCTGTTGTTGGACATTTAAATTGTTTCCGATTTGAATTTATTATACCTTGAAGTGAACATCCTGCGATATGAGCCTTTGCCCTTATCTCTTATTATTTCAGGTTAAAGGGTATAAAATTGAAACCTCTTGATAACATTGCCAGGTGGCTTTATGGAAAGATTATACTCCCAATAGAAGTGTCTGAGAATCCCTATTTGATTCCATCTCTACCACATTTTGAGACCACTTTTTTTCTGATTAATTTTAGGGTACTGTCCATTCTCCAGTGTCCCCTGCTTGTGGAGAATCTTGTTCATGAAAGGCTTAACTAATGTTTAGGTTAAAACCAGTTGCTGTCGAGTTAATTCTGACTCCTAATGACCCTATAGAATAGAATAAGACTGCCCCATGGGGTTTCCAAGGCTGTAATCTTTATGGAAGCAGACTGCCACATCTTTCTCCCTTGTAGAGGCTGGTGGATTTGAACTGCTGACATTTTAGTTAGCAATGGAGTGCTTAACCACTGCACTACCAGGGCTGCTTCTTCAGACAAGATAGTTTATTTTACGTTTTGTACTAATTCCCTGAGAATCTGGTAGGTGTTATCATAATACATTTTTGAAATAAGCCTTTATATATTGATGGCCCCTGTGGTTTGTTTTCTTTTAAATAAACCGTTAAATAGTGCTTACTATGTGTGAGGTGTTGTTTTAAACACTTTACAAACTTTAACTCAGGTGATCTTTATAACAACTGTATAAAGTAGGTACTGTATTGCCATCCTCAAATTAAAGATAAGGAACTGAGGCACAGATGTGTTACGTAACTTGAGACCCAGGCATTTTGGCTCCAGTGTTCATGCTCTTAACCCCTATGTATGCCCTCTCCACATGTAAAAAAAAAAAAAAAAAAGAAGACATTAAGCCAGAAGATAGTCATAACTATAATAGTTCAATAATTCAATTAATTATATAAAAGAACAAAAACCCTGGGAATGAAAAAAAACTACACACATTCAAATCCTGTCTTGTGTTTTCTGAGCAAATGCAATGTAAAAATGTGTTTCAGTAGCATGAAGAAATCTGGCTCTAAAATAAGTAAGAAAATCTTACTTTAAATAACTGTTATCACTAATATATTCTATTTTAGGAAACCCTGGTGGCGTAGTGGTTAAGTGCTATGGCTGCTAACCAAGAGGTCGGCAGTTCAAATCCACCAGGCACTCCTTGGAAACTCTATGGGGGCAGTTCTACTCTGTCCTATAGGGTCACTATGAGCTGGAATCGACTCAACGGCAGTCGGTTTGGTTTGGTTTTTGTATTCTGTGGTAAGATTAAAAAAAAATGACAAAATATTTTTAAAGATCCACAGAAATATGACTCATAATCTTAGCTGTATTATTAGAATCTTTTATAAAATGCTTTGTTATATTTTATCATGAATGATTCCTGGAATGTACTAGGAAGCTGTTCACATTCTACTAAAGTACAAATAATTACAAAAGATGGCTTGAGGGTTACATATTTATCATGTATATGCAAGCATTCTTTTATAACTTTTTATTGCATTTGCTTTCATGACCGCCCTAACTCCTTCACCCCTGGCTAACAGTTAGACTTTGTACTTTTTACCTAGTAAGGTTTTTTTTTTTTTTGTCTTGAACAGGTTTTTTGAAGTATAATTTACATATCATACAATTCACCCATTGTAAGTGTACATTTCAGTGATTTTTAGTAGCTTTACACAGTTGTGAAACTGTCGCCATAATCTAGTTTTAGAACATTTCCATTTTGGCCCCAAAAGCTTCCCCATGCCAGTTTGCATTCCTGTACGTGAGCTTTTTATTACCTTTATTGTTTTATGATTAGTGTTTTCCCTTTTCTCTCACCCCTCTTGTAGGTTGCTTTGTCTAGTTGTCATATCTAATTTTTATAGAGTTGGTTTTTATCCTTTATTTTGGTTTCTTTTAACCTTGAATTATTATTCAATCGAATGACCTTGCTGTGGAATCTTTTGAGGGGATCAAATGACAGTTCTTCGTCCACAGGAATTTAACCGCTATTATTCCAGTTACTTCTTGGTTTCTTGCACTCTGATGCTATTGTTACATGAATCGGTGGTCCTGCTGGGGAGAGTAGACATTTGTAGAGGGATACATGTGAGAGGTCTTCTCAAGTGCAGACATCTGTGACTGCTGCTGCCTTCACTGTGTGTGCCCACAGTTTGCCTTTTGTTATAAAATCCAACAGATCAGAAGGCTCTGTGGGTAGGTAGAGGAAGGAGTGCAGAAGGCACGTATGTATATTTCTTTTTCTTTCTTCTTTCTACTTAGTCCTATAAAAATGTAACTTTCCCTTCCTTCCTTCAGGGAAAAGGTGAGAGACAAGAAAGAATTCAATACGATGCACTCAGAGGGTGGAATAATTGAAACAACTATGATGAGATATGTTACATTCAAACATCTTGATTAGGTTGTGAGGGGCAAAAAAGAAATTGCTTACTCTTCATCCTGTCTTCTCCATTTTTGTAAAGAGCCCAGCTAAACAAGACATATCAGGCTTAATTCAGAAACTCCAAGCATGAAATCATTATCCAAGAGAGCTAGCCATATGACTTAAAAAAAAGGGGGGGGAGGAGAAAGCTTGAATATATTTGGGAGCTGTGGGGCCATCAGAATAAAACGCTAGAAATAAATTTAATATATGTATGATTTTTAAAGTGTTAAAATTAAAGTCCCACAGTAAAAGGAAATAAAAAGTATAATAAATTAGATCAAAGAGCTAGTTTTTTGAGAGAGAACTCTGTACAGAATAGAAGAGATGATGAAAGATAATGTGATGTAAGGGAAGTGTTCTAGCCTAGAAATCAGGAAGCCATGATTTAATTCTTACCTTGCCACTAACCTGCTCTATAATCTTGGACAAATCACTTCACTAATCTGGGCCTCAGTTTCCTTCTGTGTAATACAAAAGGATTCACTTATTTAGATTAAATACTGAAGATTATTTTGTGCTTTTGAATTATATAACAAGATGGCAACTAAGCACATGAAAAAATGTTCGGCATCATTCGTCATTAGGGAAATGCAAATTAAAATCTCAATGAGATATCACTACACACCTATCACAATGGCTAAATAAAAATTAGTGACAATATCCAATGTTGATGCAGATGCAGAGAAACTGCCGGTGGGAGTGTAAATTACACAGCCATTCTGGAAAACAGTGTGGCAGTTTGTTACAAATTAAACATGCAATTACCCTATGATCTGGCAGTTGTACTCTTAGACATTTATCCTACAGAAATGGAAACATATGTTCTCATAAAAACCTGTACATGAATGTTCATAGTACCTTTTATTTCTAATAGCCAAAGACTGAAAATAATCCAGATTTCTTTTGATAAGTTAGTGATTAAACAAACTGTGGTACATCTACTACCATGGAATATTACTCAGCCAATCCCAAGAGGTTACTGACTGTATGATTCTATTTATATAATATTGTTGAAACGACAAAATACTAGAAATATGGAACAGATTATTGGCTGCCAGGGCTTAGAACTGGATGGAGGGTAGAGGGAGAGAGTATATGGTTATAAGGCCAATAGGAGAGATCTTTGTGGCAATGGAAGAGTTATATCTTGACTGGTAGTGGATACACTAGCCTGCACATGTGATAACATGGCATAGAGCTATATACACACACACATAAATACAAGTAAAACTGGGGAACCTGAATAAGACAGATGGATT
Source organism: Loxodonta africana (assembly GCF_030014295.1). Taxonomy (NCBI): domain Eukaryota; kingdom Metazoa; phylum Chordata; class Mammalia; order Proboscidea; family Elephantidae; genus Loxodonta; species Loxodonta africana. The sequence goes on along the minus strand of NC_087345.1, from coordinate 166,314,805 downwards.
TGGTCTGGTTGTGATACCGTCTTATAGTCTTGGAAGATGTTACTGTTGAGGGGAACTGCATAAAGGACATATGGGATCCCTCTGTATTATTTCTTATAACTGCACAGAATTTATAATTATCTAAAATAAGAAGCTTAATTAAAAAAAAACAGATTATATATATATAATGTATAATATTTATTATTATTTTTAATTCACTCTTATATCCCCACTGTATGGAACTGTGTTGGATGCATCCAAACCAAACCCACTGCCGTCCATTGATTTTGACTCATAGCCACCTATAGGACTGAGTAGAACTGCCCCATTGGGTGTCCAAGGCTATAATCTTTATGGAAGCAGACTGCCACATTGTTCTCCCACGGAGCAACTGGTGGGTTCAAACCACCGACTTTCGGTTAGCAGCTGAGTGCCTTAACCATTGCACTACCAGGGCTCCTGTTGGGTGCATACCCTAAACCCACTGCCATTGCATCAGTTACAACTCATAGCAATCCTGTAGAACTGCCCCATGGAGTTTCCAAGGAGTGGGTGGTGTATTCGAACTGCTGACCTTTTGGTTAGCATCTGAACTCTTAACCACTGTGCCACCAGGTTCAGTGCATAGAAGGTGCTAAATAAATATTTATTTACAGAATGAATGGAGTGTGTGTGTGTGTGTGTGTGTGTGTGTGTGTGTGATGATGTTTCATTTGGGTCACAAAAGGAGCACCCAGTCATTACTTAGGGCTTAACTAAACTATTTGGGTAATTAAGCCTGGGATAACCTTTATCCTACAAAAACTCTACCTAATCATATGATCACTTTTGCAGTCACTTGGAGTCAGCTCGAGTCTCCCGTGTTGATGTTTGGTATTATCCCTTCAAAAAATCCTCGAATCTTAGAAGGGAGGATAAACTAAAATGCATTTACAATCAATTACTTTCAAGTGTACATCTCTGTAGGTGGTTTCAGGGTCTCCGTTCACTCAGAGGGCCAAAAATGAGGCGGGGGGGCGGTGTTAGCTGATCATTCAAGGTTCGGTTTCTTCTCATACTATATTGATTGCTGACCCAGATCTCCCCAAATCTACATTATTTGCTTTGAAGCATCTTTCCAGTTGCATCTTATACCTGAGTATGTTAAAATATTGTGACTTAAAAAGCTATCAGGAAATAAAATTTGAAAAGAGAATAGGAGAAGATACTATGTTTTATGGCACTTGCAGAAAAAGAACCAAACCAAACACGATGCCGTCTTACAGCGACCCTAATGGACAGAGTAGAACTGCCCCATAGGGTTTCGAAGGAGCAGCTGGTGAATTTGAACTGCTGACCTTAGCAGCTGAGCTCTTAATCACTGCGCCACCAGGGCTCCAGAAAAGGAACAAAGAGCTAATGCTTATTAGATGTTTATGAACTCAGCTCTTTATATGCTTTTTCTCATTGAATTACCTAACAATTCTTTGAGAAAAGTGCTTTTATTCTTATTTTATTGATGAGAAAATTGAAACTTGAAGAGTTAATTGTTCACAGTGGTAAGCTATTTAAAATTAAAAATAAAACATATGTAATACATTTTTTAATACGTAGGGATAGTATAAGGCATAATAATAAAATGAACCCTTAGGAACTCTCCACCCATTTTAGGACTAGAATATCACCAGTGCTGTTGAAGTAGCTTTAGATATTTCTCCCGTACTCCTTAGTCGCACATTTCTGCCTCCTTAGGATAACTACTCTATTGAGTTTCATGGTTGTCATTCCATTGCTGCTTTTTTTTTAGAGCAGCGTTATTAAGGTATATTTGACATATAATCAACCTTACGTATTTAAACTGTACATTTTGATCGATTTTTTTTATGTGCGTGTATGTATGTTGTTGTTGTTAGGTACCATCGAGTCGGTACCAACTCATAGCGACCCTGTGCACAATGGAACAAAACACTGCCCGGTCCTGCACCATCCTTACAATCGTTATGCTTGAGCTAGTTGTTGCAGCCACTGTGTCAATCCACCTCGTTGAGGGTCTTCCTCTTTTCTGCTGACCTTGTACTCTGCCAAGCATGATGTCCTTCTCCAGGGACTGATTTCTCCTGACAACATGTCCAAAGTATGTAGGATGCACTCTCGCCATCCTTGCTTCTAAGGAGCATTCTGGCTGTACTTCTTCCAAGACAGACCTGTTTGTTCTTTTGGCAGTCCGTGGTATATTTGATATTCTTTGCCAACACCACAATTCAAAGGTGTCAGTTCTTCTTCAGTCTTCCTTATTCATTGCCCAGCTTTCACATGCATATGATGCAACTGAAAATACCATGGCTTGGGTCAGGCACACCTTAGTCTTCAGGGTGACATCTTTGCTCTTCAACACTTTAAAGAGGTCTTTTGCAGCAGATATACCCAATACAATGCGTCTTTTGATTTCTTGACTGCTGCTTCCATGGCTGTTGATTGTGGATCCAAGTAAAATGAAATCTTTGACAACTTCAATTTTTTCTCCATTTATCATGATGTTACTTATTGGTCCAGTTGTGAGGATTTTTGTTTTCTTTATGTTGAGGTCCAATATATATATATTCTTGTGAAATTATCACCACAGTCAAGATAATGAACATGTTTATCACCTCAAAAAATTTCCTCTTGCCCCTCTCCAATCTCTCCCTTCCTCCCCCCACCACCAGTGATGTGCTTTCTGTCAGTGTAGATTTGTTTTTAGAATTTCAAAAGAATTTTGTATAAATGGAACTATACAGTATGTACTTTTTGTGTAGGTGCTTTAGCTCAGCATAATTACTTTGAGACTCATCTATGTTGCCTCATGTACCAGTAGTCATCCCTTTTTATTGCTGAATAGTATTCCATTTTTTGGATGTATCACAGTTATTTTTCCATTCATTTATTGATGAAAATTTAGTATATTTCCAGGTTTTTGTTATAACAAAGCTGCTATGAATGTTTGTGTACAGGCCTTTGTATTGGCATATGTTTTCATTCCTCTTGGGGAAATACCTGGGAGTTGAATGCCTGTGTCATATGGTAGGTGTGTTTAGCTTTTTTAAGAAACTACCGAACTGTTTTCCAAAGTATTTTTGTCATTTTATGTTCCCACCAGCAGTGTATAAGAATTTCAGTTACCCTACAACTCTTTATAATTTTAACAATTCTAATAGGTATGTGGTAGTATCTCATTGAAGTTTTAATTTGCATTTCCCTCTTAACTAGTAATGTTGAGCATTTTTCATATGCCTGTTTGCCATCCATATAGCCACTTTGGTGAAGTGCGTTCAAATCTGACCGTTTTTTAATTGGGTTGTTTTCTTTTTATTGAGTTTTGAGATACAAGTCCTTTATCAGACGTGCGATTTGCAAATATATTTTTGTAGTCTATGGCTTGCCTTTTCATCCTCTGAAAAGTATCTTTCAAAGAGTAGGAGCTTTTAATTTTGATGAAGTCTCACTAACCTTTTTTTTTTTTTTTTATGGATCATGGTTTTAGTGTCGTATGTGAACTTTGTGAACTAACCTTAGTTCACAAAGATTTTCTTCTGTGTTTTCTTTCAGAGCTTTTATAGTTTTAGGTATTACACTTAAATCTATGACCATTTTGGGTTAATTTTTGTATGTGATGTAAGTTGTGAATTGAAATTTTGTTTTGTTTGCTTATGGAGAGCCAATTATTCCAGGATTACTTATATGTCCAAGTATTTTTACTGTACAGTGTTGACACATGCTTTCATTTTCCTTGAATAGATACCTGGGGAGTAGAATGACTGCATCATAGGGTAGTGTGTCTCTGTCTGTCCTCTCTATTCTATTCTGTTGATCTGTCTATTTTGATGCCAATACCACACTGTCTTGATTATTGTAACTTCATACTAAGTTTTGAAGTCTTACAGTGTGAGTACTCCACCTTTTTTTTTTCTTCCAAAATTGTTTTGATCCTTTGCATTTAAAAGTGATTTTTAGAAACAGCCTGTTAACTTCTACACAAAAATCTCCTGGGATTTTGTTTGGGATTGCTGTTGACTCTCTAGATTAATTTGGGGAGAGTTGGCATCTCTGTGGATACTCAGTTTGTATTCAGAACTTTGGAGGCTTTTTCTGTTATTTTTGAACATCTGTTAGACTATCTGATAACATGGGATATCTTTGTATTTATCTAGGTACTCTTTAATATCTCTCATCGGTGTTTTGGAAGTCTACAGGTCTTGCAAATATTTTGTGAAATTTATTCCTAAGAATTTCATATTTTAATGCCATTGTAAATGGTATTTTTTTTTCAATTTCCGATTATTTGTTGCTAGAATATAGAAATATGGATGTTTTTGTATATTCCATATTACTTTCATTCACATTGCACTAACTAGAAGTGAATCACATGGCCACCCCCTTACAAGTGTGTCTTATTCTCTGTCTTTTCAGAAGAAGAGAAAATGAGATTGCTGAATAGTTAACTAGTAACAGCCCAAATATTGACTTATATCATGAAAACATTTAGGATTTGAGAAATCTCTTGACTTTATTTTCTTTGTAGTATAAAATTTTTTATCATGCAAAAATTTCACTCAGAAGTATTTTTTAATTAAATCAGTATGGAGGAATAGACAGACTGGTTAGTGGAATATAATTGAAAATATAGGCATCGAATTAAGCTTATTCAAGTATTTGCCATTTAATAAAGGTAACATTTCAAAATTGCTGGGATGAGCTTAGAGTTTATTGTATTTTTATGCAAATAACGTGCACATTCTATTTTTTTTTCCCCCAACCATGCCCTCCCCCTGCAAGGTATTTTTGGAAGTGTGCTGTGCTGTTTTTTTCTTTTTCTTTTTTTTACATGTTGCTGTGATCTTTATGGTGGGGCCCTGGTGGTACAGTGGTTAAGAGTTTGACTGATAACCAAGAGGGTTGCAGTTCTAATCCGCCAGCTGCTCCTTGAAAATCTTATGGGGCAGTTCTAGTCTGTCCTACAGGGTCACTGTGAATTGGAATCAACTCAGCAGCATCAGGTTTGGGTAACCATTATGGAAGCAGACTGCCACATCTTTCTCCCCAAAACAGCCCTAGACTAAAAGCTACTCTGTCCCAGCTAATAAAGCTTACAAACAAGACATGGAGGGAAAAAAAGAAAAAGGGATTATATGCCAAAGCAGCTGCAGTACCTGACTACATTATAAGGGAGAGTATGCCTGGGAATGAACTGAGAAGTAGGTGGTGGTCCTAGAATGAGATCCTTGATTTGAGATTATAAAGGGGTTTTAGTCATGACCAGGTAAAAGCTGTGAGTGGTGGAGAGGAGGTCAAAGAACTATCAGGCCAGGATATTGGAAGGATTATCCCTGTGGGTACTGAGTTTGTGTTCAGAACCTTGGAGGCCTTTTCTATTATTTTTGAACATCTGTTGGACTTTCTAATAACAGTTTTAGTCTCCTTCCTTAGTAAGAGCTCCATGCCCTCTTCTTTTATAGTTTGTGATTCTTAGTCCCTAGTGCTCTGAGAGATTTCCTTAATGTTATCTTCCATCTCTTTTATTGCATTTTTAACTTTAGCCATTATATTTCTAATTTCTAAGAGTGCTTTTCTTGCTTCTGATTGTTAATTTTTCATAACATCCTTTCCCAGGGAAAAAATTAGTTTTTTTCCTTCTTTTTTTTGGGTTTAAGAAACAGAAATTTATCCTCTCACATTTCTAGGAGGCTAGGAGTCTGAATTAAGGACGCCAGCTGCCAAGGATAGCTTTCTTTCTCTGTCAGTTCTGGGGGAAGGTCCTTGTCATCAATCTTCCCCTGGTCTAGAAGCTCGTCAGCACAAGGACCCTGGGTCCAAAGGACAGGCTCCGTCCCCAGTGCATCTTTCTTAGTGGCATGAGGTCCCCTAAAATTAGTTTTTGATGATCTACATGGTATGTTGAAATGCATGTAGCTTACACATCAGAATATGGTTATTTTCCTCCATTACATTCATATCTGCACTGGGTATTATATCATTACATATAATTTTTTTTTCTAAGTTAAGAAGTATATCGTGTCATGTAGTTAACTTTTAAATATCTTTTCATCTTAGGTATCAAAGAATAAAGATGGAAAAGAGCAAAGTGAAACTGTATCACCGTCCGAAGATGAAACATTCTCCTGGCCAGGTCCCAAAACAGTTACGTTGAAAAGAACATCTCAAGGCTTTGGTTTCACATTAAGGCATTTTATTGTTTATCCCCCAGAGTCTGCAATTCAATTTTCATATAAGGTAAGAGAAGTAATTAAAGTAACAACAACAAAAGGCAATTTATGTCTTCTTTTGGTCCTACTCTTACATTCTTCTCTTGCCTATTTTATACCTTAAAATAATTGTGTTATGTTTGCATTTTTACTGTATTCTTTTTCTTTTCTTGGATATTTTTCTACTTTTTTGAACAAAGACATTTATCTTTGGCAGATCATACTAATTTCGAGCTCTAAGTTTTTTTTTTTTCCTAAGATTTCTAATTTCAGACTTCGTTCTATTTGTTTTTCTTACATGCAATTGTTTTTCTACTATTTGAAGGATGGTGAGTTTTCTGGGTAGAATATGCAGAGGAAATAGCTCATTAAAATATTCTGACAGTTATAAAAGGTACTGAGATTAGAACAATACAGCTTCATGCTAGAGTGAATTACATCAGTTTGCTTCAGTGCATGAGTGGAATAATTGTGATTGTAGCTGACACATCGAGTACCTACTCAGTGTTCTTTACTATACTTTGTGAGCATTATCTCACTTAATTCTCACAGAAATCTATGGAGCAGGTAGTATTATCAGCCCCATATGAAAGATGTGGAAACTGATCTGGGTCACATAATGGATAAGTGGTAGACCTGGGATTTGAATTTGGTTAACATGAATGAGTGATGCTTAACTATTACACAGCAGTGTAATGAAAGGAACAATATTCAGCAGAGCTGTTAGACCTTGGCCAAGCCATCTAACTTCTTTTGACCTCCAACTTTCCATCTTAATTTGAGGGAGCTGAGCTAAAAGATTAGAACACGTACCTGTTATAGTCGAGTCGATTCCAACTAATAGGGACCCTGTAGGACAGAGTAAAACTGCCCCCTGAAGTCCTTTCTAATTCTAAATACCTTTAAATCTAAAACTGTCTTTCAAAAAGTAGTATCAAATTGTTTTGGAGACCTCACTGTTTTCATTATAACTTTAATATATCTTTCAAACAGAATGTCTCATAAGCTTTTCTAAGTACTGAATAGTTCTAAGGATTTTGGGTAAGTGCCACCCATCTTAGTCATTTAGTGCTGCTGTAACAGAAATACCACAAACAGATGGCTTTAACAAAAAGAAATTTACCTTCTCACAGTCTATCTAGTAGGCTACAAGTCCAAATTCGAGCTCAAACTCCAGCTCCAGGGGAAGGCTTTCTCTGTCAGTTCTGGAGGAAGATCCTTGTCATCAATCTTGCCTTGATCTAAGAGCTTCTCTGTGCAGGAACCTCAGGTCCAAAAGACATGCTCTGCCCCCAGCACTGCTTTCTTAGTGGTATGAAAAACCAGTTGCTTGTCTCTTTTATGTCTCAAAAGAGATTGGCTTAAAACACAGCCTAATCTTGTAGATTGAGTCCTGCCCAATTAACAAAACTGCCACTAATCCCACCTCATTAACATTATAGACATAGGATTTACAACACATAGGAAAATCACGTCAGATGACAAAATGGCAGACAATTCATACAATACTGGGAATCATGGCCTAGCCAAATTGATACACATTTTTGGGGGACACAATTCAATCCATAACATTCCACCCTTTGGCCCCCCAAAATTCATGTCCTTGCCACATGTAAAACATAGACACCCCATGGTATCATAACAAAAATCTTAAATCAACTCCAAGTCCAAAATCCAAAAATTCCTCTTCATCTGTGAAATTGGGGTACAAGTTATCTGCTTCCAAAGTACAATGGTGGAACAGGCACATGCTAGACATTTCCATTACAGATGGGAGACCTTGGAGAGAAGGAAGGTATAACAGGCACCAAGAAAGCCAGCAGAACACATTAGATTAGTCCTCAAGGCTTGAAAATAATCCTCTGTTCTCTGAGACCTTTTACACAATGGCCCTGCCTGCCAGACTCTAGGTATTTGCCACACTCTCCGGATTCTGCGTTAGAATCCTCTTGATCCTGGCTTTGGCTCCGCCTTCCAGGCCCACTGAATTGGCAACTCTCCTCCCTCAGCTTTGGCAGTCCCATTCTCCATCTAAGTGGTGACGCCACCCTTTGAGACCCCAGAGGTGATGACTCCACACTTTGAGACCCCAGAGGTCGTGGCCCTACCCTTCGAGACTGAGGCAGCTCTGCTTTCTGTGCCCCTTGTCTCTTCAGCTTCTGCTTTCTGGTTCCTTGGTCTCTAGGCCCCTTGGGCCCCATCGCTTGTGTTTGCCCCGCTGGGGCAAGTATTGCAGAGCTCTGTAGCTCCGTGGATAAGTGCCTGGAGGCACCCTACTCTGCCAGTAAACTTCGGCTGGAGGCACTCAGCTCTCTTGCTCTACGGATTGCAAAGCCCAGCTCCACCAATAAGTGCTGAGAGGCACCCCACTCCGCCAGGAAGCCTCCTGAACAAAGACACTCAGCTCTGTTGCTCTGTGGGTTGCCTCCAGTGCCATTTTGCACTGGTCTTCTGGTTCTGCTGCTGACGGTCCTCTGCTGCTGCTTCTCATCATCTGCGCTGTCTCCAGTGTAACAGCTCTCCTCACTTCCAGGTCCTCACCAAAATTACCTGATGTCCATAATTCCACCAACAGTGTCGTCAGGGCAACTGCTTCCACATTTTAGGTATCTGTTAAAGTAGCACCCTACTCCTGGTACCAGATTCTTAGTTGGAATTAAAAATTTTCAGTTTGGGTTTTCTGAAAATGTCTATAAAACTGCTGAACTGAATTCCCTAAGATTCTACTTGATCTTAAAAGGTCTAAAATAGCATTGCTGTTCCATTAGGTCATATATGAGATTGCTTGATAATTTGAGTCACCTTGTTTTAATTGTGGAAACCCTGGTGGTGTAGTGGTTAAGTACTATGGCTGCTAACCAAAAGGTTGGCAGTTCGAATCCACCAGGTGCTCCCAAGAAACTCTATGGAGCAGTTCTACTCTGTCCTTTAGGGTCACTATGAGTTGGAATCAACTCGACAGCAACGGGTTTGGTTTTTCAGTTTGTTTTAATTGATAATTAGGACTTATTTTGTTTTGTTTTTTAATAAGTTTTTTTTTTTTTTTTTGGATCATGATGAACAGATAAATAGTATAATTTTACCAAACACAGGTAAAAAATACAATTATTGGAAAGTATTTTCTAGAAATTTAGGTTGTTATTAGCCGCCATCGAGTCAGCCCTGCGACTCATGGTGACCACATGCACAACGGAACGAATCATTGCCCATAATTGGTTATGGGTCAGGCCGTAGTGATCCACAGGTTTTTCAATGGCTGCTTTTAAGAAGTAGATTGCCAGGCCTTACTTCCTAGAAATTTTAGTAATACAGCATAATTGTTAACAGCATAGTCATTAGAGTCAAAAGAGCTTGGGTTTAACTCTGCCCCTAGTTAGCTTCGTAACATTGGAAAAGTCGCATAACAGACAGTAGCAGCACCTTCCTCACAGTTAATTGTGATGATTAAATGTTATAGTACACGTAAAACATGCAGCACAGGAATTAAATATATAGCAATTGCATAGTAAATTTTAGCTGTTAATTGCACCAGTACTTCTCAAACTATTTCAGAACATAGAAAAATAAGGGATACTTCTGAATTCATTATTTTTTTTTTCTTTTCTGAATTCATTCTGTGAAGCCAGCATAACCCTGATACCAAAGCCAGACAAAGACACCACCAAAAAAAGAAAATTACAGATACCACTATCTCTCGTGAATATAAACGGATGCAAAAATTCTCAACAGAATTCTAGCTACCCATACCAAATGGAATTCATACAAAGTATGCAAGGATGGTTCAACATTAGAAAATCAATCAATGTAATCTGGCACATAAATAGAAGAATCACGAGATCATCTAAATCAGTGCAGAAAAGGCATATGATAAAGTCCAACACCCATTCATGATAAAAACTCTCAATAAGATAGAATAGAAGGGAAATTCCTCAACATAATAAAGAGCATGTACACAAAACCAACAGCCAACATCATTTTTAATGGAGAGAGGCTGAAAATATTCCCCTGAGAATGAGAACAAGACAGGGATGCCCTTTGTCACCTCTCCTGTTTAACATCGTGGTGGAAGTCATAGCTAGAGCAGTAAGGCAAGAAAAAGAAATATAGGACATCCAAATTGGTGAGGAAGAAGTAAAACTGTCCCTATTTGTGGATATTATACTGTACATAGAGAACCCAAAAGACTCCAAAGAAAACTACTGGAACTAATAGATTCAGCAGAGTAGCAGGATTCAAGATAAACATACAAAAATCAGTTGGATTCCTATACATAATAAAGAGAACTATGAAAAGGAAATCAGAAAAGCAATACCATTTCTAATAACCCCTAAAAAAAAAAAATACTTAGAAATAAATCTAATCAGAGATGTAAACGACCTATACAAAGACAACTGTAAAACAGTACTCCAAGAAACCAAAAGAGAACTACATAAATGGAAAAACATACATGCTTATGGATAGGTAGACTCAACATTATTGAAGAAAAAGAACAAAGCAGGAGGCCTTGCACTACCTGACCTAAGAACATACTATACAGCTGTGGTAGTCAAAACACCCTGGTACTGGGACAACGACAGACATATTGACCAGTTGAACAGAATTGAGAACCCAGATGTAAATCCATCAACCTGTGGCCACCTGATCTTTGGCAGAGGCCCAAAGTCCATTAAGTGGGAAAAGACAAATGGTGCTGGCAAAACTGGGTGTCCTTCTGTAAAAAAATGAAACAGGACCTATAACCCATACTTCATGCCACACACAAACACTGATTCAAAATGGATCAAAGACCTAAACATAAAACTAAAAACTATTAAAGATCATGGAAGAAAAAATAGAGTCAACACCAAGCACCCTAATATATGGCATAAACAGCATACAAACCATAACTATCAATACACAAACACCAGAAGATAAGCTAGATAAATGGGATCTGCCTAAAAATTAAACAGTTACGCTCATCAAAAGACTTCACCAAAAAAGTAAAAAGAGAACCTACAGACTGGGAAAAAATTCGGGGCTATGACATATCTGACAAAGGTCTAATCTCTAAAGCATATGGGAAAACCCAATACATGTACAATAAAAGCACGAATAATCCAATTAAAAAATGGGCAAAGGATATGAACAGACACTTCCCCAAAGAAGACATTTAGGTGACTAACAGACACATGAGGAAATGCTCGCAGTCACTAGCCATTAGAGAAATGCAGATCAAAACCACAATGGGATACCATCTCACCCCAATATTACTGGAAGAAATAGAAAAAAAAAATCCAGAAAATAATATACGTTGGAGAGGTTGGGGGGAGATTAGAACTCTTACGCACTGCTGGTGGAAATGCAAAATGGTGCAACCATTTTGGGAAACGATACGGCACTTCATTAAAAAGCTAGAATTACCATAGAATTCAGCGATCACAGCCCTAAGAGTATATCCTAGAGAAATAAGAGCCGTCACAAGAATAGACGTGTGCACACCCATGTTCATTGCAGCATTATTCACAATAGCAAAAAGATGGTTACAACCTAAATGTCCATCAACAGTTGAATACATAAACTATGGTACCAACACACAATGGAATACTACACAACATTAAAGAGCAGTGATGAATATGCAAAACATTTCACAACACGGATGAATCTGGAGGGCAAAACATTTCACAACACGGATGAGTCTGCTGAGTGAAATACAAAAGCCTGTTGCCGTCGAGTCGATTCTGACTCACAGTGACTCTGTAGTGACAAGTCAATCACAAAAGGACAAATACTGTATGAGACCACTATTATGAAAACACATGAAAATGTTTCCACACAGAAAGAAACAATCTTTGATGGTTACGAGGGAAGGGAGGAATGGGGAGGAAAAAACACTAACTAGATAAGTAGTAATTTTGGTGTAGAGTAAGACAGTATAAAATCCTGGGAAGTCAGCACAACTCGACCAGGTCAAAGTCATAGAAGCTTCACAGACACCCAAATGCCCTGAGAGACCAAGCTACTGGGCTGAGTGCTGACGGCCATCGTCTTGGAGAACATCTGGCTCAAATGACATTTAACAGTTTATAAACAAAATGTTTTACATCTGACTGTGGTGAATAGTGACTGGGGTCTTAAAAGCCTGCGAGCAGCCATCTAACATACTGGTGCCATCCTAGCTGGAGAATGAAGAAAACTAAAGGTAGACGGGAAAGATTAGTTCAAAGGACTAATGGACCACAGCTACCACAGCCTCCGCCAGACTGAGCCCAGAACGACTACATGGTGCCTGGTTACCACCACTGACTGCTCTGACAGGCATCACAATAGAGGGTCCTATACAGAGCTGGAGAAAAATGTTGAACAAAATTCAAACTCACAGAAAAAGACCAGACTTACTACTCTGAAAGAGACTGGAGAAATCTTGAGAGTATGGCCCCTGGACACCCTGTTAACTCAGTATGGAAGTCACTCCTCAGGTTTACCCTTTAGCCAAAGATTAGACAGGTCTATGGGGCCAGCAATAACACACGTGAGGGCCTTGCTTCATGGTTCAGTCATGTATATGTGACTAATGGGCACACTGGCCCAGAGGGCAGGAAGAGACAGGAAAACTGGGCGAATAGAAACAGGGAACCTGGGGTGGAGAAGGGGAGCGTGTTGACACGTTGAGGGGTTGGCAGCCAAAACAATTTGTATTAACTGTTTAATGAGAAACTAATTTGCTCTGTAAACACTCACCTAAATCACACACATACACACACAAAAAAGATTAGACAGGTCTATAAAAAGTTTTAGCTGTAATTCAGATATTCTTGAAAAATAAGTCTCAAATATTGTAAAATTCACTTGGAAAATATGTATTGAAATCTTTTACTTTTCAATTGTAATTTCTTTCACTTAACAGGAATTTTTTAAAAATTCAATACTGTGTACCTCTTAGAAAATGTGCAAGTAATACAGCAATGTCTTTATTATTAGTAGGCCACTTAGCTGGCAACCTTCGCAATCTCAGAACAGAGCTCATAACCAGAAAGAAAAGAAAACAACGTTTGGTTAGCCAAAATAAAGTAAAAAATTATACAATAAGTTATCAGGCCTTCACTAAATGTCTGTTTTTCTTTGTACTGTACATGGTGGCTTCCATACTGTAGAGGCTCAACAAACATTTGAATAAATGTAGTTTATATACTAGTTTTGCCTTTCTAGTTTTCCAGCTAGAGGTAGCTAACATGGCGGCAAGAGAGCCTGGCAGACCAAATAGATAAATAAACTCCAAAATTGAACACAAGAACTTAAAATGTATAGCAGTTTGGAGCCAATTACTTTCTATAAAGACAGCTCTGGGTCCTATAATAGGAGCACCAAGCGATCACCAGCCTGGCCCTCTCCAGAATTCAAGGTTTTTCTATCCAACTGCCTACACTGCAACTCTACTTGGATAGCTCTACTAGACACCTCACTCTCAGTATGTCCAAAACTGAACTCCTGATGTGTTATCCCCTAAATTGCGTCTACCCATAGCCTTCCCATCTCCGGTCCTTACAGTTCCATCCTTCTAGTTCCTTAGGTCAAGCCTTGGAGTGCTTCTTGAACCCTTTCTTTCTCTCACATTCCATATTCAGCCTGTCAAGAAATCCTGTCGACTTCAAAATACATGCAGAATCTAACCACCTTCTTCTATTCCTGCTGTTATCACTGGTTCTCCTCACCATCATCCTCTCTTGCTAGGATTACTGCCCTTAGATTCCTAACTGCTTTCCTTGACTCTACTCTTGTTTCCTTTGAGACTACTCTCAGCTCAGAAGCCAGAGTGAGTCTAATAAAACATAAATCATGTCACACTGCTTAAATCCTTGCATGAGTTCCTCATTTCACCCAGAATACGGGTCTTCTGTGACCTGCTCCCACCATGACCTCTCTAACCCATCTCCTGCTAATCTGCCTCTCTTTAGCTTCAGTCACACTGGCCTCCGTACTGGCACGGAACATGCCAAACATAGGCTTGCGTTAGATCTTTGCTTTAGCTGCTCCTTCTGACGGTAGTTTTCTTCCTTCTGGTAGCCACGTGTCTACCTCCCTTACCTTCTTCAAGTCTTTAAATGGCAATTTCACAATGAGGCTACACTGGCCACCCATTTTAACGCTGTAGCACACCACCTCCAAGCACTCCCAACCCTGCTTACCCTGTTCTACTTTTTCTTATTTTCCATGGTACTTATCTCCTTCTAATATACTCTATATTTTACTTTTTTCTAATTTTTACTATTTGTTGCCTACCTTCTCCACTAGACAGTAAGCTCTATTAGAGCAGGGATCTTTGTTTTGCTCACTGATGGATCCCAAGCAGCTGGCACACAGTATCTGGTCAGTGAATGAATGACTTGGAGTCAGCAAGAAAAGTTTAAAATACATTCATGAGAGTTCAGGAAGGGAGGGAAATGTGTAATATAGAAGATTTTCATAAAATGAGTAGAATTCAATAAATTTTGACAAGGAAAGGGGTAAATTTTTTTATATGTAAACTTAATTTGTATAACATCTCATATTATTTAGTATACAGTAAAGGTGACATTTTGTATCATTTTGTATCAATAAAAAAAGATAATTAGTTTACAAATGGTGTTGGGACATTTGGCTAACCTTTTGTGGGGAGAAAAAAAAACTTAGTAGGATTCCTGCCTTATTTCTTCTACCAAAATTAATTTCAGATGGAATAAAAGTATGCAGATTTAGCATGAAATCATAAAAGTGCTTGAAGAAAATAAAAGCAGATATTTTTACAATCTTGGTGAGAGGAGGAAGGGTTTTCTGAGCTTGGTACAGAATGCAAAACACAAAGGATGAAAAGATTGATAAATATGACTACGTGAAGATATACAGCAGAACAAAAACACTATGAATCAAGTGATGAACAGTGACCTGGGAAAATAACTCAAACATTTGTGGTAAAGGATTTATATTCATACATACGGTGTTTACAAATAAGTAAGGGAAAGATTATGAATGGGTGATTCACAAAAGAAGAAATATACATGGCCAAAAAACATAGGACAAGCTGCTAAACATGACCAATAATTAAATAAATGTAAAATTATGGGATGCTGTTTTTTACCTATTAAAGTTCCAAAGGTTTGGATTTATAACAACCATTGTAAGCAAAAGTGTGGGCAAAAGGCACTGTTAATGAGAGTGTGGAAACCCTGGTGGCATAGTTGTTAAGAGCTATGGCTGCTAACCCAAACGTTGGCAGTTCAAATCCACCAGTTGCTCCTTGGAAACCCTGTGGGGCAGTTCTACTCTGTCCTATAGGGTCGCTATGAGTCGGAATCGACTCCACAGCAATGGGTTAGTGACAGTGTAAATTGGCAAATTTGGGAGGGCAAATTTGAATTGAATTGAATTGAGCCTTGCTGTGATTTGATCATACTTTATTAATATGTATTCATATATATGTATATATTTTTACTTCATAGGATGAAGAGAATGGAAACAGAGGAGGTATGCTGTAAAAATTTTAAATTTTCTTTGTTTTTCCACCCATATCTTTCTATTCTTCCAATAACGTTAAATGAGATAGTAAGTTTTTGGACTGCAAATATGTAACAGTTCTTAGGTGTGAGAGTCATAAACATGAAATATTTTGCACTGTAGACTTCAAAGTTTTGTGAATTCCATTGTCTCATTATCTCTGAACATGTAACACTTTTATTGTTGATTATTTGCCTTTACGTGAGGAATATATCATTATGATTCTGAGGAAAGTAATTTTGAAATTTTTATTTCAACTAATATAGCCTTTCTAAATTTAGCAATTCTTTCATAAAGAATGCTGTGTATTGTATCGCTTAATTTATTGAGTAGTTTTTGTTGTTGCTATGTGCCCATCAAGTTGAGTCCATCTTAGAGGAGAGAGTAGAACTGTCCCATAGTGTTTCCTAGGCTGTAATCCTTATGGATGCAGATTGCCAGGTCTTTTCTCCCACAGAGCCACTGGTGGGTTTGAACCTCTGACCTTTCAATTAGCAGCTGAGGGCTTAACCACTGTGCCACCAGGGCTCCTTGGGGATAGAGCTACTTCTTAATTATTCCCATGTATTTTTGTTTTAATTTTTAAATTTTAAATCAACTCTAATTGAGGTAGTAATTCACAATAATTCTACCTATTTTTAAAACTTTTTATTTCTAAATAATTATAAACTTACTAAAAAGTTGCAAAAATAGTAGTTTCCATATACCCTTCATTCAGCTTTCCCTGATGTTGAAAATTCACATAACTATAGTACAACTCTATAGTGCAGTTCTACTCCGTCCTGTGGGGTCACTATGAGTTGGAATCAACTTGATGGCAATGGGTTTGTTTTTTTTAATAGTATTATTAGCAAAACTAAGAAATTAACATTGGTACCGTACTAGTATCTAAGCTGCAAACTTTATTTGGACTTTACCAATTTTTCTCCTAACATCCTTTTTCTATTCCAGGTCCCACATTGCATTTCATTGTCATGTCCACTTAGACTCCTCCAGTCTATGACAGTTCCTCAGTCTTTTTTTGTGTTTTATAACCTTGACACTTCTGAAGAGTACTAGTCATTTGTTTTGTAGAACATCCTTCATTTCAGCTTTGTCTTGTGTTTTCTCATCTCTAGTTGAAGGTTTTGAATTTTTAGCAATACAACATTTGCACCCAATTTTAGTGTAGAGTTTGGTGAGTTTTGTTAAATGCATAACCTGTGAAGCCACCACCAGCCTGATCAAGATATATCAAAAATAACCTTTCCATTGTTCTATAACATTCCTTGTGCCATTTTGCTTCCAGGACTCCACCAGCCCTAGCCAATCACTAATCTAATTTCTGTCACTATATTAGTTTTCTGCCTTTTCTAGAATTTCTTATAAATGGAATAATACAATATGTACTCTTTTGTGTCATTTGCTTGGCATAATATTTTTGAGATTTACCATAATGTATGTGTGGGTACTTGCTATCTTTTTTTTTTTTTTTTTTTTTGCTGAGTGGTTTTCCTTTGTATGAACATACCACATTTCTTTATCCACTCACTTGTTGATAACCAAAATCCAAACCCATTGCTGTCGAGTCAATTCTGACTCATGGCGACATCTGTTAATGGACCTGTGTAATGTCAACATCTTGCCCATCTGATTTGAGGTCTTGGAACAGGTTAAAATGAGAGGGAAATGGTTTCTTTCAACATGATCAAAAGTAATCTTACATTATTGGGCCAGGTAGGTCCCTTGTAGTTGTCACTGTTGTGCCAGTTGTCACTCCTATATCACTATCTGTCATGCATCAGGGTTCAGGTGACTTCCAAATGTGACTTGACATGGGTTAAAAATAGCTTTACTAAGGAAAGGGAGAACTCACAAAGCCAGCATCAACAAGAGAAAAGAAGATAAGAGTCCACTATCCTCTCATCATCGCACAGAATGATATACTGCTGCCTGGGCAGTCTACCGGACATGCAGCATAGAGAATCCCATATACTTCCAGTAAATGTTGGAGAATGTAGTTTATAAGCTTTATCCAGGCAATTATATATCTGATGTAAAAACACTTTGTACCTCTGAGCCCAGAACTCTCTAAAGTGAATATTTTAGTTATATGCTTTGACTAGAAAAAGTAGGCTTAAACATTTGTAAGGGAAAACTAGAAGATCTCCATCTGCCAGGAGATTTTGAGAGGAATAATAAAGTGGGACAAAAAGGTGTGGTCTTCTGTGGAAAATGACAGTTTACAAACTGATTTTATTTACTAATTTATACCTCATTCAGAAAAGGACTTGTGTCCACATGCAGAAATACATGTATTATGGTATGATAAAGAAATAAAGTTTAAAAATTTATGGAGGGGGGCGAGGCCAAGATGGCGGAGTAGTCAGATGCTCCCGGTGAACCCTCTTACAACAAAGACCTGAAAAACAAGTGAAAAGACTACATTTATGACAAGCTAGAATCCCTGAACACCAAAGGCAAAGTTAGAAAATGGACTGAATGGCAGGGGGAGGGAGAGACGGTTCAGAAGCAGAAAGGAGTTGCTGGACCTGAATGGCTGGGAACCCTCAGACACCATCCCCGGGAGTGGCTGAGGTGGGCTGGTGGTAGCATTTGGTGGCAGTTTCCTCAGGAAGAAACGTCCAGCCGCACAGCCTACGTATACCTCCGGAACCAGAGAAGAACGGCTCTTTCAGCGAAAGCTAAGTACTGGCGTATATTTTACCGCCCCCTGCCCCCCCCGCCCGAAGCCAGCTTCAGTGGTTGTCGATTTCCCTGGGCCTGAGATAGGTCCTGTTGCATGACCTGAGCCATTCTCCCGGGGGTTGGAGAAGGAATAAATTCACAATTGGGGAAAAGTTAATCTGTCAGCCCCACTAACTTGGGGAGCTCAGGACAGAAGCGGCTCCTGTCCAGGCATAAACAGTCTGTGGCCTTTGAATACCTTTCCCCCCTGCATGGACCTGTGCAGGCCTATTTCAGGAGAATAGGCCCTTGTTGGCAGACTGCAGCTGTTTCAGCTGTGTGGTGGAGAGGTGGGCATTTGATGTTTGACACCACTTTGCCTATTAAACAGGGTCCTCACCTACCCACATCAGGGGCCTAAGGACTGGTGGCTCCACTCAGGTCACCCAGCCACCCACGACAGGGGTCCAAGGATAACTGGTACCTCCCAGTCCTTACAACCAAAAGCATTGGGTGTCCAAGGTCCATCTGCAGAACCCACCACCTGTGTGCTCTAGGGAACAGGGACACACCTTCCTCACAGACACTTGGACGGTTGTCAGCCCCCTGTCTTGTTCAGAGCATGACCCCCTGCTGCAACCAGACACCAGTACCTACACCAATCTCCCCTGCCTCCCAAAGACTGTAGGACAGAGCCTGTACCACACACTTGATGACCAACTACTTGGACACCTGAGCTGAATCCGAAACAAGAGTGAATAGACTCCTGGGCTCATATACCTGGTAACAGCTCTGTCCATGTGGTGACAGGACATTAGAGCTTCAAAGGCAAAAATAATCCAGCTAGCTCACTCAAGCAACATATTTGGGCATATCAAAACAAAACAAAGCAAGAAGCTAGGATACAGGATACAGTAAGCAAACATAAAATAAACTAATACAATAACTTACAGATGGTTTGAAGACAACAGTCAATATCAAATGACATAAAAAAAAAGACCATGATCACTTCAACAAGCTCTCAGAACAGGGAGTCGAGGAATCTTCTGGATGAAGGTGCCTTCCTGGAATTACCAGATGCAGAATATAAAAGATTAATATACAGAACTCTTCAAGATATCAAGAAGGAGATCAGGCAATATGCAGAACAAGCCAAGGACACACGGATAAAGCAGTTGAAAAAATTAAAAAGGTTATTCAAGAACATAATGAAAAATATAATAAGCTGCAAGAATCCATGGACCAGCAATCAGAAATTCAGAAGATTAACAATAAAATTACAGAGTTAGACAACTCAGTAGAAAGTCAGAGGACCAGAATTGAGGAAGTGGAAGGCAGAATTTGTGACATTGAACGTAAAACACTTGCCACCAATATACCTGAAGAAAAATCAGATAAAAGAATTAAAAAAAATGAAGAAACCCTAAGAATCATTTGAGACTCTATCAAGAGAAATAACCTACGAGTGATTGGAGTACTAGAACAGGGAGGGATAAGAGAAAATACAGAGAGAATTGTTGAAGATTTGTTGGCAGAAAACTTCCCCGATATTGTGAAAAAAATGAGAAAATATCTATCCAAGATGTTCATTGAACTCCACATAAGGTAGATTTTAAAAGAAAGTCACCAAGACATATTATAATCAAACTTGCCAAAACTAAAGATAGAGAATTTTAAGAGCAGCTAGGGATAAATGAAAAGTCATCTACAAAGGAGAGTCAATAAGAATAAGCTCGGACTACTCGGCAGAAACCATGTGGACAAGAAAACAGGGGGATGACTTATATAAAAAACTGAAGGAAAAAAATTGCCAGCCAAGAATCATATATCCAGCAAAACTGCCTCTCAAATATGAAGGTGAAATTAAGACATTTCCAGATAAACAGAAGTTTAGGGAATTGGTAAAAACCAAATCAAAAGTACAAGAAATACTAAAGGGAGTTCTCTGGTTAGAAAATCAATGTCAGATAACCCAAGACTAGAACACTGGATGGAGCAATCAAATGTCAACCCAGATAGGGAAATCACAAAAATAAGATAAGAAAAAACACTCAAAACAGGGAAATGGAGATGTCATTATGTGAAAGAAGACAACATTAAAAGAATAAAGAGGGACTAAAAAATGTAGTCATAGATCTTTCATATGGAGAGGAAGACAAGGCGACATAAAGAAATAAAAGTTAGGTTTAAATTTAGAAAAATAGGGGTAGATATTAAGGTAACCGCAAAGGAGACTAACAATCCTCCTCATAAAAAAAAGAAAAAACGAGAAAAATAGAGACTCAGCAGAAACAAAATCAACTACAATGAATAAATGGAAAAGAGAATATATAAACATAAGCTACGCAGCACAAAAAAATTAAGCAGAAAAAAGAAACTGTCAACAACACACATACAAAAAAAAAGACATCAAAATGACAGCACTAAACTCATACCTATCCGTAATTACACTGAATATAAGTGGACTAAATGCACCAATAAAGAGACAGAGAGTGGCAGAATGGATAAGAAAAACACGATCCATCTGTAAGTTGCCTACAAGAGACACACCTTAGACTCAGAGACACAAATTAAAACTCAAAGGATGGAAAAAAATATTATCAAGCAAACAGCAATCAAAGAAGAGCAGGAGTGGCAGTATTAATTTCCGACAAAATAGACTTTAAAAATTAAATCCACTACAAAGGATAAGGATGAACACTATATAATGACTAAAGAGACAATATACCAGGAGGATATAACCATATTAAATATTTATGCACCCAAAGACATGGCTACAAGATACATAAAACAAACTCTAACAGCACTGAAAAGTGAGATAGACCGCTCCACAAGTGTAGGAGGAGGCTTCAACACACCACTTTTGGTGAGGGACAAAACATCCAGAAAGAAGCTCAGTAAAGACACAGAAGATCTGAATGCCACAATCAACCAACTTGACCTCACAGACATATACGGAACACACCACCAAACAGCAGCCAAGTATACTCTCTTTTCTAACACACATGGAACATTTTCTGGGATAGACCATATATTAGATCATAAAGGAAGCCTTAGCAAAGTCTAAAACATTGGAATATTACAAAGCATCTACTCTGGCCATAAGTCCATAAAAGTAGAAATCAATAACAGAAAAAGCAGGGAAAACAAATCAAACACTTGAAAACTAAACAGTACCCTGCTCAGGAGTGACTGGGTTATAGAAGACATCAAGGATGGAATAAAGAAATTCATAGAATCCAATGAGAATGAAAACACTTCCTATCAGAACCTTTGAGACACAGTGAAAGCAGTACTCAGAGGTTAATTTATAACAATAAATGCACACATACAAAAAGAAGAAAGGGCTAAAATCAAAGAATTATCCCTACAACTTGAACACATAGAAAGAGAGCAACAGGCACCAGAAGAAAGCAAATGATAAAAATTAGAGCAGAATTAAATGAAATAGAGAAAAGAAAAACAATTGAAAGAGTTAACAAGACCGAAAGCTGCTTCTTTGAAAAAATCAAAGAAATTGATAAACCATTGGCCACACTGACCAAAGAAAAACAGGAGAGGAAGCAAATAACCCAAATAAGAAATGAGATGGGATATTACAACAGACTTAACTGAAATTAAAAGATTCATATCAGATATACTATGAAAAACTGTGCTCTAACAAATTTGAAAACCTAGAAGAAATGGATGAATTTCTAGAAACACACTACCTACCTAAACTAACACAAACAGGTAGAACAACTAAATAAACTCATAACAACAGAAGAAATTGAAAAGATAAAAAGAAAACTCCCAACAAAAAAAAAACCCTGACCTGGATGGCTTCATTGCAGAGTTCTACCAAACTTTCAGAGAAGAGTTAACACTACTACTTACTAAAGATGCTTCAGAGCATAGAAAAGGATTGAATACCACAAAACTCATTTTATGAAGCCAGCATATCCCTGATACCAAAACCAGGTAAAGACTCCACAAAAAAAAGAACATTACAGACCTATTTCCCTCATGAACTTAGATGCAAAAATCCTCAACAAAATTCTAGCCAATAGAATTCAACAACATATCAAAAAAATAATTCACCATGATCAAGTGGGATTCATACCAGGTATGCAGGGATGGTTCAACATTAGAAAAACAATTAATGTAATCCATCATGTAAATAAAAGACAAGAATCACATGATCTTATCAGTTGATGCAGAAAAGGCATTTGACAAAGTTCAGTACCCATTCATGATAAAAACTCTCAGCAAAATAGCAATAGAAGGAAAATTCCTCAACATAGTAAAGGGCATTCATACAAATCCAACAGCCAGCATCATCCTAAATGGAGAGAGTCTGAAAGCATTCCACTTGAGACTGGGAACCAGACAAGGATGCCCTTTATCACCACTCTTATTCAGCATTGTCCTAGCCAGAGCAATTAGGCTAGATAAAAGGCCATCTGGATTGGTAAGGAAGAAGTAAAAGTATTTCTATTTGCAGATGACATGATCTTATACACAGAAAACCCTAAGAATCCTCAAGAAAACTACTGAAACTAATAGAAGAGTTCAACAGAGTATCAAGATAGAAAATAAACATACAAAAAACAGTTGGATTCCTCTACACCAACAAAAAGAACACAGAACAGGAAATTACCTTATCAATAACATTTACAGTAGCCCCCCCAAAAGGTAAAATACTTAGGAATAAATCTTACCAGAGACATAAAAAACCTATACAAAGAAAACTACAGGACACTACTCTAAGAAACCAAAAGAGACGTACATTAATGGAAAAACATACTTTGTTCATGGATAGGAAGACTTAACATTGTAAAAATGTCTATTCTACCAAAAGCCATCTATAGATACAATGCAATTCCGATCCAAATTCCAATAACATTCTTTAATAAGATGGAGAAACAAATCACCAACTTCATATGGAAGGGAAAGTGGCCCCTGATAAGTAAAGTGTTTCTGAACAAGAAGAACAAAGTGGGAGGCCTCACTCTGTCTGATTTTAGAACCTATCATACAGCCACAGTAAGCAAAACAGCCTAATACTGGTACAACAACAGACACATAGACCAATGGAACAGAATTGAGAATCCAGACCTAAATCCATCCACATGGGAGCAGGTGATATTTGACAAAGGCCCCAAAGCAGTTAAATGGGGAAAAGACAGTCTTTTTAACAAATGGTGCTGGCATAACTGGATATCCATCTGCAAAAAAAATGAAACAAAACCCATTCCTCACACCATGCACAAAAACTAACTCAAAATGGATCAAAGACCTAAATAAAAAATCTAAAACAATGAAGATCATGGAAAAAAAATAGAGGCAATGCTAGGGGCCCTAATACATGGCATAAACAGTATAAAAAACATTACTAACAATGCAGAAGAGAAACCAGATAACTGGGAGCTCCTAAAAATCAAACACCTATACTCATCCAAAGACTTCACCAAAAGAGTAAAAAGATTACCTACAGACTGGGAAAAAGTTTTTAACTATGACATTTCCGATCAGCATCTGATCTCTAAAATCTGCATGATACTGCAAAAACTCAACTACAAAAAGACAAATAACCCACTTATAAAACGGGCAAAACATATGAACGGGCACTTCACTAAAGAAGACATTCAGGTAGCTAACAGATACATGAGGCAATGGTCACAATCATTAGCCATTAGAGAAATTCAAAGCGATACTACAATGAGATTCCATCTCACCCCATCAAGGCTGGCATTAATCCAAAAAACACAAAATGATAAATGCTGGAGAGGCTGTGGAAAGACTGGAACACTTACACACTGCTGGTGGGAATGTAAAATGGTACAACCACTTTGGAAATCGATTTGGTGCTCCCTTAAAAAGCCAGAAATAGAACTACCATAGGATCCAGCAATCCCACTCCTTGGAATATATCCTAGAGAAATAACAGCCTTTACATGAACAAATATATGCACACCTATGTTCATTGCAGCATTGTTTACGATAGGAAAATATGGAAGCAACCAAGGTGCCCATCAACAGATGAATGGATAAATTATGGCATATTCATACAGTGGAGTACTATGCATCGATAAAGAACAATGATGAATCCGTGAAACATTTCATAACATGGAGGAATCTGGAAGGCATTATGCTGAGTGAAATTAGTCAGTTGCAAAAGGTCAAATATTATATGAGACCAGTATTATAAGAACTCAAAAAATAGTTTAAACAGAAAAGAAAATATTCTTTGATGGTTACGAGAGCAGGGAGGGAGGGAGGTAGGGGATTTTCACTAATTAAAAAAAAAAAATCGATAAGAACTGTCTTAGGTGAAGGGAAAGACAACACACAATATAGGCGATTTCAGCACAACTGGACTAAACCAAAAGCAAAGAAGTTTCATGAATAAACTGAAGGCTTCGAAGGCTAGCGTAGCAGGGGTAGGGGTTTGGGGACCATGGTTTCAAGGGACATCTAGGTCAACTGGCATAGTAAAATCTATTAAGAAAACATTGTCACCCCACTTTGGAGAGTGGCTTCTGGGGTCTTAAACGCAAGCAAGCGGCCATCTAAGATGAATCAGTTGGTCTCAACCCACCTGGACCAAAGGAGAAGGAAGAACACCAAAGACAAGGTAATTATGCCCACATGAGACAGAAAGGGCCATATAAACTAGAGACTACGTCAGCCTGAGACCAGAAGAACTAGATGGTGTCTGGCTACAACTGATGACTGCCCTGACAGAGAACACAACAGAGAACCTCTGAGGGAGTAGGAGAGCAGTGAGATGCAGACCCCAAATTCCTGTGAAAAGACCAGACTTAATGGTCCGACTGAGACTAGAAGGACCACAGAGGTCATGGTCCCCAGACCTACCGTTAGCCATCTCTTCAGAGAGGGATTGGACTGGTTTATGGGATAGAAAATTATACTGGTGAAGAGTGAGGTCCTTGAATCAAGTAGGCACATGAAACTATGTGGGCAGCTCTTGTCTGGTGAAGAGATGAGAGGGCAGAGGGGGTCAGAAGCTGGCTGAATGGACACGAAAATAGAGAGTGGAGGGAAGGAGCATTCTGTCTCATTAGAGGGAGAGCAACTAGGAGTATATAGCAAGGTGTATATGAATTTTTTAATGAGAGACTGACTTGTCAACTTTCACTTAAAGCACAATAAAAATTTTTTTAAAAGTTCATTAAAAATGAGTTAATCTGACATTGGGAAGAATTAGTACACATAAATGCATGCTGTAGGTCTTACATCTTCATCATTTTTGTCCTTGAGCTTTCTGGTAGTCAAAGAAAAGATGAAAATATGATTCGTTAAGAGTCACATTATCCATTAAAAAAAACAGCATCCCATTTGCACTGAAATCTGAGACAAATTTCCCCTATGGGCCCTCGTAATGGAAAATAGAGTAATATAGTAGATAATACTCTCAACACTTCCTTCATATGAGTTTTTTTAAAGGGTCCCTCAATGTAAATTGACTCCAAAACTCCAAGGTCCAATTCAGTTTAGAGCTTTGCTTGTCAACTGGGGAAGATTTTGCTCCCTGGGGCAACATCTGGAGACATTTTGGTTGTCACAGCTGGGAGGAGGGTACATGCTACTGGCATCTAGTAGGTAGAGGCCAGGGATGCTGCTAAATATCGTATAATGCACAGATTGGCCTCCACTACAGGGAGTTCTTCAGCCCAGAATGTCAGTGTGCTGAAGTTTAGAAACCTTGGTTTAAAGTGATAGATCTCAAAACAATGTAGTCCAAGGTCTGTGGGAATCTGGCTTGATCTAGTGATAATATTCAAACCATTTAGAAGAGTGGATATTCCAGACTACATATCCAGTGATTTTTATGATGATTGTCCCTTATAACTGAGCTCTTGACCTGACCTGAGTTATTGCTATAGTTTAAGGTTAAATTATCTGGCTGCTACTGGTATTGCATGTTGTTGATTAAAGTATAATCTGTAAATAAGAAAAATTTACATTTTAAGAAAATATAGAGTTAATAACAACTGGGAGATGAGATGGTTAAAAGAAAAAAGTTAACAAAGACTGTAAATGTTTGAAATGTAAAAAGGGGACATCCGAAGTCTAACAAGATAACCAAAAGCTAGGTTAACATTAAAAAACTTAAAATCAATAATTTAAATGGCTTCCAAGGAAATTTTAAACAACGCACAAAACTAAGTCTTTGAAATATGAGAAAAGTAAAAACTCAAGTGCTTTACCTCCTGTAAAACAAGTCCATCAAGGTAACATATTTATGACATCCAGAAGATCTTTACCTTTTCTTCCTAAGAAGAAAAATGTGAAAAAGTATGAGAGTCTCTGAAGGAATTGGTTTATAGTATATGTGGAAGGAGAACTGCTTGATGGCTTTTTTTAGAAAGTGGTAGAAATTAGCATATCATTGAGGACTTAATCCACCAGGCATCATAATGGGTGTTATTACCCTGTTTTAATCCTCACTGTGACTCTTCAAGGTGGGTGATAAGATTCCCATTTTGTAGATAAGGAAACAGACTGAAAGGGAGGTAAAATAACTTGTTGAAGATCACACAGCTAGTAAGTGACAGAGCTGGACTTTCACATTAGGTGTCCATCCTGTTCTGACTCTGCCATCTTACTTCTGTTGACTTATTTTTAAGTCTTCTTCATTTCTTTGTTTTAAAACCAATTTTGTCTATTAAGAAATACTTTTACTTATGTAGAGTCAAGAACTAACAGGTAAATATAGGACTTATTATTTTATAAAATTAACCCTGTGAACCCTGCTTTGAGAAAGCTAAAAACAAGGAAACTGTTCTTATGACAGTTTCATATTTCTGAACATATAAGAACAAAGAATTCACATACAGGTCATGGGAATTTCAAGTTTAGAGCTTCTGTATACCTTGTACATGGTACTCAACTCTGAATACCTGGCTAGCAGTGGACCTGGAAAGTTTCATGAGTTTAAGGAGTGACTTAGTCCTCCCGCCTTGATTCTGCCTTTGCCCCCCAGGGCTATGTTTGCTCTTGTCTTCCCCAGTTGGTCGTTGGTTGGGGTTACAGGATAGTCGACAGAGACCTATTTAGCTAGGTACGTTGTTGTTGTTGTTAGTTTCTGTTGGGTCAGTTCTGACTCATAGCAATCCCATGTGTGCAAAGTAAAACTGCTCCATAAGGTTTTCAAAGCTGTGACCTTTCAGAAGGAGATTGCCAGGGCTGTCTTCTGAGGCGCCTTTGGGTGCATTTGAACCTACAACCTTTCAGCTAGTAGTTGAGCACAAACCATTTTTGCCACTCAGTGACTCCAAGCTTAAGTATAGTACTCATAATATTTTAATTGATCAACTATTAGGATGTATTCAATGTGAAAAAAAAAGTCTTCTTATTTCTAAATAGCTATTTACTCATCAGTTTTTGGAATACAACCTACTAGGAGACAGAGTACATGTAATTTATATTTTATTTCAACTGAATGTTGTAGTTCTTATTGTATAGTCTCATTTCCTTTTAAAACTTATTTTCAAGCTTTTTGAGATTATGAAATCCTTTTATGTAGAATTTTGCTTTAATGAAATACAATTCTGACCTCCAGTGTAACAACCAGAGTCAAGCCTAGAATCACTGGAGGGGCAGTAACTGCCAGAATTTTATTCAAACTCCTTAGAGATTCTGTTATAGTGCCAAAATTCTGTGAAACAGTTGAAAAGGTTTTGTTTTGGTGTTCTTTCCTTTTGGCGATTTAGTGAAATCTCCTTGCCATTGAATTTTCTGATTATTCCCCTTGCTCGACTTTTCCATTCTGTTTCTTGTATCCTGTGTATGTGTACTCTCTTGTGTTTTTTAAGTTATTTTTTCCTTCTTGTTGGTTAGTTTTCTGTACTGTGATGTATATAATATTTGTAAGAAAGAAGCCACTTAAATAGAAAAAAATATTTGGTGATGATAATTGCTTGTGGATAATAAATGTCCTCCTGAAGCCCTTTTGTCTCTTATGTCTCTGCAGAAAATACAAATGATTAAAATAAGAATAATTATAGGTCAGTAATTACTATCATTTCTTTCCTACTTATTCCATGAGTAAAATTTTTATTTCAGTTTAGTTGTTGGGACTTTTTCATTGTTCTAAAATATGTATATTGTTTTGTTAAGGTTCTTAAATAGTTGTTGGATTTCTACTTTGGCATCAGAGTTTATATCCAGACATGGTAATAGTAAAAAAAAAAATAAAAATAATAACTCATTAGTGGGAATCCTGTAAGTTTCTTCAGTAGTAAAAATTTTAGTGGCAAGAAACAGAAACTCCCTCAAGCCAGCTCAAGAAAGATGTGTTAATTCTAACAAAACACCAGGGAATCTCCACATTTAAAGTCAGAAGCCATGGGATATCCAGCCATAGGCTCTAAATTGAAGCCATCGGTTCTATCCAGAATTTTCCTCTCAATTTCTACCATGGTTTCGGAGAAAATTTTCTACTCTCAGAACTCCTGAAAAAGTATGAGAAAGAGGGGTCTGTTCCCTTGAAAGGTAAACAGTAGTAAAAGATCCCTAATTCAACCTTCAGATACAATTTTGGCTAACATATTGCCAGTATTTTTTACGTATTCTTTTTGTTCTTCACCTTCACAATTGAATGTGTCATATGGGCTTAAGTTTGTTGGGCCTTTGCTTAAGGATAAAGAATCATTGCTTTTGGCTTGTGTAATGAATTCTATCTTTGAGTCAGTTATATTTTTGATACTTAAGCATCTTATGACTGATATTATATAATGACTTTTTTTTGCATTGTTTTTCTCGTATTTTTATAAATTGATAAGTCACTGCTAACTCTTTACCCAAGAGAAATGAAAGCATGTATTGATAAAAAAAAAAAATTGTACAGGAATGTTTACAGCTTCCTTATTCATAATAAATAAACACTAAATTAAACCTAACTGTCCATCAGCACATGAATAGATAAAGTATGGTATATCTTACAGTGGAGTACACACAGCAGCATGGATGAATCTCAAAAACATTTTTTTTTTAATTGAGGTGAAATTCACACATATAAAATTAACCATTTCAAAATGCACAAGTCATTGGCATTGGCATTTAGTATGTTCACAGTGTCATGCAGTCGTCACTGTTATCTAGTTCCAAAACATGGTCATCATCCCAGGAAAAAGCTCTGTGCCCACTAAGCAGTCACTGTCCATTCTCCCTTGTTCCACCAAAAACCAAACCCACTGCCATCGAGTCCGTTCCAACTCATAGCGAGCCCATAGGGTTTCCTAGGCTGTAAGTCTCTACAGAAGTAGACTGTCAAATCTTTCTCCTGTGGAGCAGCTGGTAGTGTTGAACTGCTATCCTTTTGGTTGGCAGTCATTCGCTTTAACCACTGTGCCACCTGGGTCCTCCCCTTGCTCCAGCACCTGGCAACCGATTTGCTTTCTGTCTCTATGAATTTGCCTATTCTAGGTATTTCATATAAATGGGATCATATAATATTTGTCCTTTTGTGTCTGGTTTATTTTACTTACCATAATGTCTTCAAGATTTATCCGTGTTGAGCATATATCAGTCAGAACTTCCTTCATCTTTATGGCTGAATACTGTTTCATTTTATGCATATATCACATTTTGTTTATCTCTTCATCTGTTGGTGGGCACTTGGGTTGTTTCTGACTTTTGGCCATTGTGAATAATAATAAATATTAATAGAGGTGAAAAATAATGAATGTTGACGTACAAATATCTGTTTGAGGCCATGTTTTTAGTTCTTTTAGGTCTCTACCTTGGAATGGAATTGCTGGGTCATATGATAATTCTGTGTTTACTCTTTTTTTTTTATTAGAGTTAACCTAGCGAGTGTGAAGTAGTATCTCATTGTGGTTTTAATTTGCATTTCCCTAACAACTAGTGGTGTTGAATGTCTTTTCATGTGCTTGTTGGCTCTTTGGAAAAATGTTTATTCAAGTCCATTGCCCCTTTTTTAATTGGGTTGTCTTTTTGTTATTGAGTGGTAAGAATTCTTCATATATTCTACACACTAAACTCTTATGGAACATATGATTTATAAATATTTTCTCTCATTCTGTTGGTTGTGTTTTCAGTTTCTTGATAATGTGTCTTCAGTAGTTGCATCTTGCAAGAAGTATGAAAATGAAGCAATAGAGAACAAGAGATGACAGCTATATGGAAGGGTGGAGAGAAGTTTATTTTTTGTTTTGAAATTTGGGAAACTTTTATATGTCGAGCTTTGGAAAGGAGAATAGGGATTGATTGAAGTTCTGCATGTGAGATGAGATAATTAGGGAGCAAGGTCCTCGAGAAGACTGGCGATCAATTCTCATTTGAGATAGTACAAACAAGGATGGGGAAATTTTTTTTTTTTTTTTTTTTTAGTTGAGTATACAACAATTGAGATACAGTGAAATAAGATATAAGGTCATCCAAATAGTTTGAAGAAATCTGAATGGAATAGAAGTTAAAGAAGGTTATTAGAAGCCAGAAACTGTTGCCTTGAGGGAATAGGAATTGAAGTGCAAACAAGAGACTTTACTGAGTGATGCCAAGAATTTAGTTGAATTTGGAAACTATAAATCAATGGGGTTCTGCAGCTGTATTAGCAGGCCAAGAACCAGGGCCGAGAAGGTATATGGTTGGAATTCTCTATAGTTGGAGATTGGCAAGTTTAATGCTTTAAAAAGTCAACGGAGAAAGAGTTGAAGCTGCTGGTGAATTTTGTTGAAATGTTGATCCTTGGATAATCTAAGTAAGAAAGGAAGTGAAGTCTGGAGTAAGGCTGGTATTCTTGAAGAATAGAGAGGATTTTAGGGAATAGAAAGTGTTGGTAAAGTGGAGGAGCAAGTTTCATGTGCCGAGGGGCTGAGATGTGGTAAGGTCAGAAGTGGAAAGATGGTTAGAGCAATGTGACAGATTTTTCTGGGTCTGCAGAGAAACTAAAATCTAGCACAACAGGAATATGAGGCTATGACTCTGGACTTGATACACAGTTTGGGAAATTCCTGAAACTTTAGAGAGAGAGGCAATTCTGCATAACTTCAGCTACTCCAATAGGCAGACACCAGAACTGTTTTGTTCATTGTAGAATAATCAGCTCCTGGCACATTGTAAGGGCTCAGTAAATATTTGTTGAATGAATAACACCCTTCCGGAGTCATCATTCCTGATTTATAATGCCAGAAATTTTTTATTCATGCCTGACACCTAGTGGTGTTGTACTCAAGCTACTGTTGAGTGAAAGCTTTTTCCTTGTACTATTTGAGGGAAATAGTACTGATCATCTGTAGTACGATAGCTTTGTTCCTGTGAACCTAGTTGGTTTCGGACTGTTTTACCATTGGCATTTTCCTGGGCCGTGATTTGAATTAGTCAGCAAATATTGTTGAGCTTCCACTATATGCCGGGCACTGTTCTAGGTGCTGGAGATAAGGCAGATAGTGCTCCCTAGTTTCATGTAGCCTATGTTCTCATGCATATATGAACACTCTGAATGTGAATACATTGGAAAAACAGTTCCATTGGGAATGGAATGGAAAACTTGTTTGTGAAGTTAGTTTTGGATTCTGTTCAATTTTTACATGTGAATGTTTCTAAATTTACAGCTTTTGGTGCACTCATTTCTATGTCATGACATATTGCTTTTTACTAATATTAAGCAGGTACCTAGGAAGATGAAAGCAAGAGGATTGGGTTTGTTGTCAGAAATACATTGTTGTCAGAAATACATTGTTCAGAATATGGGAGAACCTTAGAAGGATTTTGTTGTCTTTGCTTAAAAAAAAAAGTTCTTATCTGTCAGTAATAAGTACTGAGATACGTAAAGTATTTATGAATGAATTTGTATGATACCTGGGATTTGCTTTGAAATATTACAAAAAACCAAAAACCAAACCAAACCCATCGCCATCGAGTCAATACCAACTCATATATAGAGGGAACAAGATTGACAGATTTTTCGTGATTATTTAAGCTTGGTTCATGGGGGCTTATTCTACTGTTTTCTGTACGTATGTGAACGCTGGACATTTTCCACAGTGAAAGGTAAAAAAAAAGAAAAAGATGCATGTAGGGTTGAAAGAAAGGTCTCTGGGTGGCACAGACGGTGTAACCGAAAGGTTGACGTTTCAGACCCATCCAGTGGTGCTGCGGAAGAAAAGGTCTGGTGATCTGCTTTCATAAAATTATAGCCAAGAAAATGCTATGGAGCTTAGTTCTACTGTGTAATGTGTGGGGTCACCGTGAGCCGGAGGCCGACTCCACAGCAGCCAGCAGCAACAGGGTTGAAAGGAAGTTTAACGTGATCTAAGTTAGAGCTTGATTTGCTTTTTTGATATTTAGCAGATTTTCATATTTTGTTTTGTTCCATTTGATATTACTTGAAGATCACGTTGAGTAGAGAGATAGTAAGTACATTGTTGCTTAGGATAAATATAATGTGATTGAGACCTGACAGGTGGCATTCTACTGATAGTGTCCCGAGGTGAGTGGAAGTTTGGGTCTGTAGCTTAAGATAATTGTTGAAGCCGCAGATTGGAGATTAGGGAAATACAATTTTAAAGTTGATAGTTATCACTCTGTAAGTGAGCGCATAAAGAGTAGAAATTTGGGGAGCACCTGTTTTTAACAAGCTGGGATATTTTCTTACTTAGTGCTTCTGCCCTTACCATCCTCCCCTTGCAAAAAAAAAAAAAAAGTACATAATCATCTTCCACACCAGCCTTGTTAAATTGGCTTATGCTTAATTATTTATCATATAGGATGTGTTTCTCATATGATACATATGGGTTTTTAATGTTAGTGCCTCTCTGTTGGGTTCTTAAGGTAATTTTGTATGCCACTAGCAATACATAAGTGATTACTAGTTAAGGTCCTGCTGTACCACTCCTTCCTGATTCTCTCCCCCCACTCCTTGAGGTAAGCACTAGCTTAAATTTGGTGTTTATTACTCCTTCTGTTTTTTATTTGCCTTAATGGATCCATAATTCCCAAGCACTTCTTGCTCAATAAATTCTTCTGCAGGCCCTGTTTTTTTTTTTTCCCCCCCCGTGGCAACTTATTCTCCATCAAAGAGAAGTGAAGATCATTTATCATTCATACTTAACTTTGCTATCTGCCCAGTTCATTCGAAATTGTGGTTTCAGTTGTTTTCCATCCAAAAAATAGATATTAATTTCCATATGCTTTTTAATTTATTTACCTTAAAAACTTGATGCCTGGAGCTTTAATATTCCATTAGGTGCTATATCTCTTTAGCTTTCCACCTTTGTGGAGAATACACTTCTTCCAAGGCTTATGTAGCTTTCATATTGAAGCAGTCTAATTTCAACAGCCTTCTTTTTCTCTTGTGTGTAGATATTTTTTTTTTTTTCTTTTTGACAGCAAGGAAATCAATAAAAAGAGTACTTATTTTGAAACAACTGTCATTATGAAGCCAGAGAAGATTTGGTTCCGTTTGAAATTGAAAAGTTTTTTCAGTAGCATGTTTGAGAACTCTGAAAGAGAAGAAAAAAAATTTAATCTCGGTGATAGCCGTTATTTTGCTTTACTTTTGGGTAAGATGTGAGATGGTTTTTCTTTTTATAAAGTGTATGTTTTTCAGTCTCTTAAGAAATAAATTTCTCCTGTCCCTAGAATTATAGAATTTCCTGACCTATAATTACTTTTTTGTCTGTGGATTTTCACTACAAGGCCCTTATAGCGGAGTTCAAATTATGCCACCTCTTAAGTAATCTATTTCCTTTTACCTGTTTGCTTTGTCTACTTATTTTAAATTTTAATTTTTAAATTTTGCAAATTATTTTGACTTTAGCATTGTCCAAAAAAGGAGGTCATGTAGAGATTTTAAGTCATCTGTCTTGACTGAGAGAGCCCACAGGCCTGGAGTTCCAGCCCTCTGGTTTTAGATACCAATTTTTTTGAAGAAATGCCTGTAGTTTGTGTCAGTTATTAGAATTTTTTTTTTTTTTTTTTTAAGTATGGCCTCTCTTACCTTTCTATTTTCTTTTCTTTAGTGTCCTCTTTCTTTGGCCTGTATTTGTCTCTTCCCCGTCATATGACGGTTAGGTTTGTATGGATATTCTTTCAGTATGTATTGAGCACTGCAGTGGGGCAGGTACCATACCTCCTAGCCTAGATCATTCCTGATCTGGATATAAACAAACCCTCTGAAGGTTTATAATCAGATTAACATAATAATAACTAACATTTATTGGACACCTACTTGCCTCGATATTATAAAAGCACTTTAATGGGCTATCTCTTCTAATCCTCACAACAACTGTGCCAGTAAGGTATAATTATCCATTGTCCCCAGTTTTCAGGAGAGTAAACTGAGGCACAGAAAAATAATTTACTGAAGATCACTTGGAGATAGGGTTGCCAGATAAAATACAGGGTGCCCAGTTAACTTTTAATTCCAACTAATAATTTTGTAGTATAAATATGTCCCAAATATTGCAAAACCTAGAAAATAATTGGTAAAGCTGGAATTTTAAACCATGCAATCTGTTTTAAAATAGGGTCCAAACTTAACTACTGCACTATACTGGAAATGGAGAACGGAAAGCACGTCCACTAGCCATGCATCCAGTATTTAGATGGCAGCTGCTATCCATATATTACAAATTTGTTTACTCAAATTATTTTTTCCCAAACTGATAATATTTACTATACTTTAAAAATATGTACATTCTTTCTGAGTCCAAGCATAACATTACATTTCAAGTAAATTCATTTTTTGTCTTCTTGTTTGAGACTTTATTAATTGTATATTAAATGACATAAAATGGGACTTTTTCTATACCTGGTCACTTTAGTCATTCTCATCCATGTAAGATCATTGTCATTTTAATTCTTTTTCTGCAGAGACAAACTTATTATATGTGTGTGCTAAAAATACACATTTTTCTTTTCTTTTGGTAAGATCAGGAAATGACACTTGAATAAGGTGTTTAACAATTATTTGAAGCATGTCCTGTGTGTTCCCCCCAAAACTGGGAACTTATAAAATGCAGATGTGGAATGTAGAATTGAAAGAAGCTTTTATTATGAATTACCAGGGAAGCCATCCAGCTCTGCCAGATGGTAATATAGGGAAGTAAGGAGTCATTTTTCCTGATGAGTTTATCATAATTCAGGATCTGGCTTTTAGTTTTGTTTATCTAGAAAATGACTTAAAAAACTAAAGACACAAGAGATTGAAATATATAACACACAGTTTAAATATGATGCTTTTGATTTCCAGCTCTAGCAGAATAGCAGACTGCATGTATTAGGAAGAAGAGACTATTAAAGTTAATTAACTAATGTTAACTCAGTACTTAAGAGTCAAGGAATATGGAAATTGAAGAGAAATGTATTTCTCAGTGAAACTTGTCTGTAATTAGGGGGGATATTTTTGAGAAAATTTTCTGTTGTCCAGAGAAATTGGAAAATATATAAGTACTAATAAGACAAAATTTGGAGGTAAGTCCAGAAAGGAAAATGAATAAGAATCAGAAGTACAAATCTGAGCAGATAAAACAGTGCTTGTTGTATGATTGGCCTCTATTTTAATTTCTTGTGTTTTCATATATTTTCAGACATAGTATATTGAAAAATTTGTCGTTGGCAAAGTATCTCTGATTTTATACTGACAGTCATTGCAAAGTTAGTATTTCCTTTATAGAAATATATAGGTGTTTGCTATAATTTCAACATCAAATTACTTTAGAGCACAGCTATTTTGTGTAAGTGAAATTACCTATCAGAATTTTCAGAAGTCACTACATTGCTACCAAACAGACATTATGCTATTTTGTAGAATTCATTTACATTTTTTATTTTTAAATATGATATTGTCACCTTTAGGACGCAATGGACTAGAAGACATTAATAAGAAAAATGGTTCATCTCTTTTCTTACATAAATCTTTCCATGAAAGCAACAACTTGATATAAAAAACAAGTAAACTTCCAGATCTCTAGCCAAGAAGAAATACATGGTTTTCCTTTAATGTCAACTGTTGTAAATATTGAGTTGACCACAAAGGGACATAGCATAATTGCCAACTTGGCTGGAATTGAGAGCTTGCATTTCTTATATTGAAAATAAACTTTTTCCTTTTAAATTAAGGGGAATTGGACTGTCTACTTGGACTGTCTTTTCAGTAGAGCTTGAAAAGTGGATAAGTAGTTCAATTATTTTTTAGGCAGAATGGAATGCCACTTTTGAATTCAGACTTAGGTTCAAATCTCTGCTCTGCCTCTTGTAACTTAGCTTCTGTTTTCTCTTCAGTAAAATGGCAATACTAATATTGTAATACGTCACATGTCTGTCAGTTTTTCGTGCTGTGATAGCTTGCGTATTGCTGTGATACTGGAAGCTTTGCCACTGGTATTTCAAATGCCAGCTGGGTGAGCATTGTTGGACAGGTTTCAGCTGAACTTCCAGACTGAGACAGACTAGGGAGAAGTACCTGGCAGTCTACTTCCGAAAAAATTGGCTAGTGAAAACCTTATGAATACAGCAGAACCTTGTCTGATATAGTGCTGGAAGATGAGCCCTTCAAGTTGGAAGGTCCTGAAAATACGACTGAGGAAGAGCTGCCTCCTCAGCATAGAGTCAACCTTAATGATGTGATTGGAGTCAAGCTTTTGGGACCTTCATTTGCTTATGTGGCATGACTCAAAATGAGAAGAAGCAGCTGCAAACATCCGTTAATAATCAGAACATGGAATGTACAAAGTATGAACCTAGGAAAGTTGGAAGTCAAAAATGAACTGGAGCATGTGAACATTGATATACTCAGCATTAATGAGCTGAAATGGACTGGTATTGGCCATTTTGAATCAGACAATCATATGGTCTACTATGCCAGGAATGACAGTTTGGAGAGGAATGGTGTTGTGTTCATCGTGAAAAAGAACATTTCAAGATCTGTGCTGAAGTACAACGCTGTCTGTGATAGGATAATATCCACATGCCTGCAAGGAAGACCAGTTAATATGACTATTCAAATTTACACACCAACCACTAAAACCAAAGATGAAGTAATTGAAGATTTTTACCAACTTCTGCAGTCTGAAATTACTAAAACATGCAATCAAGATGCATTGATCGTTAGTGGCAATTGGAATGCAAAAATTGGAAACAAAGAAGACGGGTTGGTAGTTGGAAAATGCAGCCTTGGCAATAGAAACAACATCAGAGATCACATGATAGAATTTTGGAAGACCAATGACTTCTTCATTGCAAATACCTTTTTTCAACATCATAAATAGTAACTATACTCATGGACCTCGCCAGATGGATTACACAGGAATCAAATCAACTACATCTGTGGAAAGAAAGGGTGGAGAAGCTCAATATCTTGAGTCAGAATAACTCCAGTGGCCAACTGAGGAACAAACCATCAATTGCTCGTATGCAAATCCAAGTTGAAGATGAAGATTGGAACAAGTCCACAAGAGTCAAAGTATGACCTTGGGTATATTCCACCTGAATTTAGAGATCATCTCAAGCATAGATTTGATGCATTGGACACTAATGACCAAAGACCAGATAAGTTGTAGAATGACATCAAGGACATCATACATAAAGAAAGCAAGAGGTCCTTTAAAAGACAAGAAAGAAAGATGGAAAAGGCCAAAACGAATGTCAGAAGAGACTCTGCTAGTTGCCCTTAAATGTAGAGCAACTAAAGCGAAAGTAAAAGAGCAGAACAGAAGATTTCAAAGGGCAGCTCAAGAAGACTTCAAGAACGTGCAAAGACATGGAGATGGGAAACTAAAAGGGTAGAACACGCCTAACGCTTCTCAGGCTGAAAGAACTGAAGAAAAAATTCGAGCCTTGAGTTGCAATATTGAAAGATTCTACAGGGAAAATATTGGACAGTACGAGAAGCATCAAAAGAAGATGGAAGGAATACAGAATCATAATATCAAAAGGAATTCATCAACGTTAAACCATTTCAGGAGGTAGTGTATGATCAAGAGTCAACGATACCGAAAGAAGATGTCTAAGCTGCACTGAAGGCATTGGTGAAAAACAAGGCTCCAGGGATTGACGGAATACTAATTGAGATGTTTCAACAAATGGATGCAGCGCTGGAATCACTCATTTGTCTATGCCAAGAGATCTGGAACACAGGTACCTGGTCAACTGACTGTAAGAGATCCATATTTGTACCCATTCCAATGAAAAGAGATTCAACATAATGCAGAAATTATTGAATGATATTATTAATATCACACACCAGTAAAATTTTACTGAAGATCATTCAAAAGTGCTTACAGGTGGGGCCAAGACGGCGGAGTAGCCAGATGCTTTCTTGGTTCCTCTTAGAACAAAGCCCCGAAAAAACAAATGAATCGATGATGTGACACTCTAGGAGCCCTGAACATCAAAGGCAAAGTTGAGGAATCGGACTGAGCAGCAGGGGAAGGGAGAGATGGTTCAGAAGCAACAAGGAGTTGCCAGACCTGACCCAGCAGGAACTGGCGCCCTGCAGACTGGATCTGCTGGGGTACACAGTGAGGCAACCGGTGGCCCTCGGGAAGCATTTTCCACCTCAGGAGAAAGAGAGTGGTGCAGAGTCTACTCGAACCTCCAGAACCAGCAAGAAGCAGCGCCCAGTCAGCAAAAAATAAGTATATGTGTCTAACCTACCGTGTGGATCAAAAAACACCCCCTTTGGGAAGAACCTCTCTCCCATTTATTTATCCCCTCCCTGCTCTGTACTGGGTCCCTGGCTGACTTCAGCAATTGCCACATCCCCTGGGCTGGAAGTAGGACACATTGTACATCCTGAGCCATTTGCCTGGTCTGGGAGAGGGAACAAATTAACAGACAGGAAAAAATAATCTATCCAATCCCCTTAGCCGGGAACACAAGGCGGGCATAGCTCCTTTGCCTAGGCACAGGCGTAAGGAGTCCATGGACTTTGAAGCCTTTCACCCCTACATAGACATGTGTGCGACCATTTCAACAGCGTAGGTGCTTATTGGCACAGTACAACAGGGTATATACCTGAAGACCATTTTTCAACAGTATCAGCTGTATGGTGGAGTGGCAGATTTGTGACATTTGACACCATTCTGCCCATTAGGCAGGGTCCTGACCTACCCACATCAGAGGCCTGAAGACCGGTAGCTCCACCCATGCCACCTAACCACCTGCAACAGGGGTCCAAGAATAAGTGTTGCCTCCCAGTCCTTATACCCAACAGCACTGGGTGCCCATAGTCTGGCTGCAAAACCCACCCACCTATGCTCCCTAGGGAACAGGGACATGCTTTTCTCCCAGATGCTAAGGGGCAGCCATCAGCCCCCTGCCTTGCTCAGTGCATGAATGCTTACTGCATCCAGATACCTGAACCTATTCCAATCACCCCTGCCCTTCTAGGACTGTAGGTGAGAGCCTGCACCATGCACTTGGTGACTGACTCCCTGGACACCTGATCTGAATCCATACAAGAAAAGTAAACAGACTCCTGGGCTCACATACCTAGTAACAGCTCTAACCACCTGGTGACA
The DNA here is from genome assembly GCF_030014295.1 of Loxodonta africana. Taxonomy (NCBI): domain Eukaryota; kingdom Metazoa; phylum Chordata; class Mammalia; order Proboscidea; family Elephantidae; genus Loxodonta; species Loxodonta africana. Next base: position 166,274,940 of record NC_087345.1, on the reverse strand, counting down.
GGATGTGAGAGCTTCAGAGTCACCAATAATCAAACGAACTCACACGACCAGCCTATTTCGGCAATCAAAACAAAACAAGAAGCTAGAACAGAGTAAGCAAACATTAAATAAATATAATAACTTACTGAATGGCTCAGAGACAGCAGTGTCAATATCAAATCACATAAAGAGGCAGACCGTGATGGCTTCAGCAGGCTCCCAAAACAAAGAATCAAGAAACTTTCCGGAGGAAGAACATTCCTTGGAAGTACCGGGGGCATGGGGGAGGTAGAATTCAAAAGATGAATATACAGAGCTCTTCAAGAGATCAGGAAGGCGATCAGGGAAAATGCAGAACAAGCCAAGGAACACACAGACAAAGCAATAGAGGGACTTAAGGAGGCTATACAAGAGCATAATGACAAATTTAACAGACTGCAAGAATCCACAGATAGACAGAAAACTGAAATCCAAAAGATAAACAATAAATTTTGGAATTGCATAGCTCAATATGAAGTCATAAGAGCAGAACTGAAGCAGTGGAACTCAAAATTACTGAGATTGAAGATAAAGCACTTGACACCAACTTATTTGAGGAAAAATCAGATAAAAAAATTTTCAAATGAAGAAACCCTAGGAATTATGTGGGACTCTATCCCAAGGAATAAGCTACGAGTGATTGGAGTACCAGAATAGGTGGGGATAACAGAAAATACAGAGATAACTATCAAAGATTTGTTGGCAGAAAACTTCCCTGATACCATGAAAGATGAGAAGATATCTATCCAAGATATTCATTGAAGCCCACACAAGGTAGATCCCAAAAGAAAGTCACCAAGACATATTATAATCAAACTTGTCAAAACCAAAAATAAAGAGAATTTTAAGAGCAGCTATGGATAAAGGAAAAGTCATCTACAAAGGAGAGTCAGTAAGACTAAGCTTGGGCTAATCAGCAAAAACTATGCAGGCAAGAAGGCAATGGAATGACATATATATAAAGCTTTGAAGGAAAAAAAATTGCCAGCTAAGAATCACATATCCAGCGAAACTATCTTTCAAATATGATGGTGAAATTAGGGCATTTCCAGATAAAAGAAGTTTAGAGAATTTGTAAAAACCAAAGCAAAATTACAAGAAATACTAAAGGGAGTTCTCCGGATAGAAAATCAGTAACATCCGATAACAACCCAAGACTAGAACACGGGACAGAACAACCAGAAGTCAACCCAGACAGGGAAGTCACAAATAAATCAAAGCTAAAACACTGAAAATAAGGAAACAGAGACACCAGTATGTAAAAGACAACAACGTTAAAACAAAAAAGAAGGACTAAATAATATAATCACAGATATTTCATATGGGGAGGAAATCAAAACAATATAAAGAAGAAAGATCAATTTAAACTTAGAAAAATAGGGGTAAATATTATGGAAACTAACAATCTACACATCAAAATAAAAAACAAGAAAAACATAAAGGCTCAGCATATACAAAGTCAACAACAATGAAAAGGATAAAAAGAAAATGCGTAAAGAAAAATGGCTCAGCACAGAAAATTAAGTGGAACAAAGAAACTCAACACACAAAAAAAATGCATCAAAATGACAGTGCTAAACTCATAAAAAAAAAAATTTTTTTTTTTTTTTTTTACCAAAAATTACTGCCGAATGTAAATGGACTAAATGCACCAATCAAGAGACAGAGAGTGGCAGAATGGATTAAAAAAAAAAAAGACCCACCTATATGCTGCCTACGAGAGATACACCTCAAACTTATAGTTACAAACAAACTAAAACTCAAAGGACGGAAAAAATATATCAAGCAAACAACAACCAAAGAAGAGCAGGAGTGGCAATATTAATCTCTAACAAAATAGATTCTAAAGCAAAATCCACCACAAAAGATAGGGAAAGACACTATATAATGATTAAATGGTTAGTATACCAGGAGGACATGACCATAATAGATATATGTGCACCCAGCGACAGGACTCCAAAATACATAAAACAAACTAACAGCGCTGAAAAGAGAAATAGACAGCTCCACAATAATAGTAGGAGACTTCAGCACATCGCTTTTGGTGAAGGACCAGAACATCCAGAAAGAAGCTCAGTAAAGACACAAAAGATCTAAATGCCACAATCAACCAATTTGATCTCACAGACATATGCAGAACACTCCACGCACCAGGAGCGAAGTATAATTTCTTCTCCAATGCACATGGAATGTTCTCCAGAACAGACCACATAATAGGCCATAAAGCAAGCCTTAACAGAATGCAAAACATCAAAATATTACAAAGCATCTTTTCTGACCATAAAGCCATAAAAGTAGAAATCAATAACAGAAAAAGCAAGGAAAAAAAATCAAACACATGAAAACTGAACAACACCTTGCTCAAAAACTACTGGGTTATAAAAATTAAGGACGGAATAAAGAAATACAGACTCAAATGAGAATGAAAACACATTCTACCGGAACCTTTGGGAAACAGCAAAAGTAGTGCTCAGAGGTCAATTTATAACAATAAATCTAAAAAGAAGAAAGGGCCAAAATCAAAACATTAGCCCTACAACTCAAATGAATAGAAAGAGAGCAGCACAAGAAGCCCTTGAGCACCAGAAGAAAGGAAATAATAAAAGTTAGAGTAGAATTAAATGGAATAGAGAAGAACTGAAAGAGTTAACAAGACCAAAAGCTAGTTCTTTGAAAAGATCAACAAAATTAATAACCATTCACCAAAATGACAAAAGAAAAACAGGAGAGGAAGCAAATAACCTGAATAAGAAATGAGATGGGCAATATCACAACAGACCCAAGTGAAATTAAGAGAATCATAACAGAATATAATGAAAAGTTGTACTCTAACAAATTTGAAAACCTAGAGGAAGTGGATAAGTATCTAGAAACACACTCTCTAACTAAACTAACAAAAACAGAGGTAGAAAAATTGAATAAACCTATAACAAAAGAAGAGATTGGAAAGGTAATCAAAAAACTCCTAACAAAAAGGAGCCATGGCCCTGACTACTTCACCAGAGAATTCTACCAAACTTTCAGAGAAGAGTTAACACCACCACTACTAAAGGTATTTTAGAGCATAGAAAAAGATGGAATACTCTCAAACTCATTCTATGAAGCCAGCGTAACTCTGATAACCAAAACTAGGTAAAAAAAAAAAACACCGCAAAAAAGGAAAATTATAGACCAGCATCCCACATGAACATCAACAAAATGCTAGCCAATACAATTCAACAACATATCAAAAGAATAACTCACCATTACCAAGTGGGATTCCTACCAGGTATGCAGGGATGGTTCCACATTAGAAAAACAATCAATGTAATCCATCACATAAATACAACAAAAAACAAGAACTGCATGATCTTGTCAATTGATGCAGAAAAGGAATTTAACAAAGTCCAACACCCATTCATGATAAAAACTCTCAGCAAAATAGAAATAGAAGGGAAATTCCTCAAAATAATAAAGGGCATTTATACAAAGCCAACAGCCAACATCATCCTAAATGGAGAGAGTCTTGAGAACGGGAACCAGAAAAGGATTCCCTTTACCACCACTCTTATTCAACATTTTGCTGGAGGCCCTAGCAGTTAGGCTAGAAAAAGAAATAAAGGGCATCCAGATTAGTAAGGAAGAAGTAAAAATATCCCTATTTGCAGATGATACGATCTTATGCAAGAGAACCCCAAAGAATCCACAAGAAAACTACTAGAACTAATAGAAGAGCTCAGCACAGTATCAGAATACAAGATAAACATAAAAAAATCAGTTGGATTCCTCTACACCAACAAAGAGAACTTTGAAGAGAAAATCACCAAATCAATACCATTTACAGGAGCCCCCAAGAAGATAAAATACTTAGGAATAAATCTAACCAGAGATGTAAAAGACCTATACAAAGAAAACTACAAGACAGTACTGTAAGAAACCAAAAGAGACCTACATAAGTGGAAAAACATAATCTTGCTCATGGATAGGAAGACTCAACATTGTGAAAATGCCAATTCTACCCAAATCCATCTACAGATACAATGCAATCTCCATCTAAATTCCAATGACATTTTTCAAGGAGTTGGAGAAAAAAACAACCAACTTCATATGGAAAGGGAAGAGGCACCGGATAAGTAAAGTGTTACCAAAGAAGAACAAAGTGGGAGGCCTTATACTGCCTGATTTTAGAACCTATTGTACCGCCACAGTAGTCAAAACAGCCTGGTAGTGGTACAACAAGTACATAGATTAGTGGAAGAGGATTGAGAATTCAGATGTAAATTCATCTGCCTATCAGCTGCTGATATTTGACAAAGCCCCAAAGTCCATTAAATGGGAAAAAGACCCTTTAACAAATGGTGCTGGCATAACTGGATATCAATCTGCAAAAAAATGGAACAAGACCCAGACCTCACACCATGCACAAAAACTAACTCAAAATGAATCAAAGACCTAAATGTAAAATCTAAAATGATAAAGATCATGGAAGAAAAAATAGGGACAACACTAAATCAAACCCAGTGCCATCCAGTTGATTCCGACTCATAGCGACCCTATAGGACAGAGTAGAACTGCCCCATAGAGTTTCCAGGGAGCGCCTGGAGGATTTGAACTGTGGACCTTTTGGTTAGCATCCGTAGCACTTAACCACTACACCACCAGGGTTTCCGGGACAACACTAGGAGCCCTAATACATGGCATAAATAGAATGCAAAACATTACTAACAATGTACAAACATCACAAGAGAAACTAGTTAGTGGGAGCTCCTAAAAATCAAACACATATGCTTATCAGAAGACTTCATCCAAGAGTAAAAAGCCAACCTACAGACTGGGAAAAAAATTTTGGCTACAACATATTGGATCAGGGTCTAATCTCTAAAACCTTTAAGATACTGCAAAACCTCAACCACAAAAAGGCAAATAACCCAATTAAAAAATGGCAAAGGATGTGAAGTGCCACATGCTCGTGCAAATGTAAAATGGTACAACCATTTTGGAAAACTATTTGGAAAAAAGCTAGAAATAGACCTACCCGTATGATCCAGCAGTCCCACTTCTTGGAATATATCCTACAGAAATAAGAGCCCTCACACAAATAAATATATGCACACCCATGTTCATTGCAGCGCTGTTCGCAATAGCAAAAAGATGGAAACAACCTAGGTGCCCATCAACAAACTAATGAACAAATTCACACAGTGGTATGCTATGCTACGGTAAAGAACTACGATGAATCTGCAAAACATCTCATAACGTGGAGGAATCTAGAAGGCATTATGCTGAGTTAAATTAGTCACAAAAGGACAAATATTGTATGAGACCGCTATTATAAGAACTCAAGAAAAGGTTTAAACACAGATGAAAACATTCTTTGATGGTTACGAGGGTGGGAGGGAGGGAGATAGACATTCACTAACTAGATTAAAAAAAAATAAAAACTATCTAATAAAAACTAGATAGTAGACAAGAATTAGGTAAAGGGAAGTACAACATACAATACAGGGAAAGTCAGCACCATTGGACTAAACCAAAAGCTAGGGGGTTTCCTGAATACAACCAAATACTTTGAGGGACAGAGTAACAGGGGTGAGGGTCTAGGGACCATGGTTTCAGGGGACTTCTAGGTCAATTGGCATAACAAAGTTCATTAAGGAAATGTTCTGCATTCCACTTTGAAGAGTGGCATCTGAGGTCTTAAAAGCTAGCAAATGGCCATCTCAGATGCATCAATTGGTCCTAACTCATCTGGAGCAAAGGAGAATGAAAACCACCAAAGACACACAGGAAATATTAGCCCAAGAGACAGGAAGGGTCACATAAACCGGAGACTCCATCAGCCTGAGACCAGAAGAACTACATGCTATCTGGCTACCACCAGTGACCGCCCTGACAGAGAACACAACAGAGAGTCCCTGATGGAGCAGGAGAAAACTGGTGTGCAGAACTCACATTCTAGTAAAAATACCAGACTTAATGGTCTGAGACTATAGGAACCCCAGAAGACTTGGCCTCTGGACTCTCTGTTAACCCAGAGCTAAAACCATTCCCAAAGCGCACTCTTCAGACAAAGATTAGACTGGACTATAAGACATAAAATGATACTGGTAAAGAGTGTGCTTCTTAGTTCAAGTAGATACATGAGACTAAATGGGCAGTTCCTGTCTGTAGGCGAGGTGAGAAGGCAGAAAAGGACAGAAGCTGTTTGAATGGACATGGGAAATCTGGGTTAGAAAGGAGGAATGTGCTGTCACATTATAGAGAGAGCAGCTAGGGTCACATAACAATGTGTGCATAAATTTTTGTACGAGAAACTAACTTGAACTCTAAGCTTTCACATAAAGTACAATTAAAAAAATTACTGAAAAAAAATAAGTGGTTACAACAGTATATTCACTGGGAACTGCCAGAAATTCAAGCTGAATTCAGAAGAGGATATGGAACGGGGCATATCGTTGCTGATGTCAGATGGATCCTGGCCGAAAGCGGTGAATACCAGAAAGATGTTACCAGCGTTTCATTGACTATGAAAGTCGTTCAACTGTGTGGATTATAACAAATCATGCATAACATTGTGAAGAATGGGAATTCTAGAATACTTAATTGTGTTTGTGTGGAACCCGGACTCAGACCAAGAGGCAGTTGTTTGGACAGAACAAGGGGATACAGCGTGGCTTAAAGTCAGAAAAGGTATGCATCAGAGTTGTATCCTTTCACCATACTTATTCAGTATGTATGCTGAGCAAATAATTGAAGAAGCTGAACTATATGAAGAAGAATGTGGCATCAGGATTGGAGGAAGACTCATTAACAACCTGCCATATGCAGGTGACACAACCTTGCTCATTGAAAGCAAAGAGGACTTAAAGCACTTACTGATGAAAATCAAAGACCACAGCCTTCAGTATAGATTACAGCTCAACATAAAACAGAAATCCTCACAACTGGGCCATTAAGCAACATCATGATAAACGGAGAAAAGATTGAAGTTGTCAAGGATTTCATTTTGATTGGATCCTTAATCAACGCCCATGGAAGCAGCAGCCAAGAAATCAGAGGACACATTGCATTGGCCAAACTGCTGCAAGAGATCCCTTTAAAGCATTAAAAAGCAATGATGTCACTCTAAGGACTAAGGTATGGCAGACTCAAGCCATGGTGTTTTCATTTGCCTTGTATGCATGTGAAAGGTGGACAGTGAATAAGGAAGACCGAAGAAGAATTGTTGCGTTTGAATTATGGTGTTGTCAAAGAATATTGAATATAACATGGACTGCCAGAAGAATGAACAAATCTGCCTTGGAAGAAATACAGCCAGAATCCTCATTAGAAGCAAGAATGACGAGACTAAGTCTTACAGACTTTGGATGTGTTATCAAAAGGGACCAGTCCCTGGACAAGGACATCATGCTTGGTAAATAGAGAGAGGGTCAATGAAAAAGAGGAAGTCCCTGGATGAGATGAATTGACACAGTGGTTGTAACAATAGGCTCAAATACAGTAAGGATTGTGAGGATGGCACAGTGTTTCTTCTGCTGTACATAGGGTCACTATGGGTCGGAATCGACTCAACAGCAGCTAACAACAGTTTTGTAATGCTCGTCTTGAAAGATTGTTGTGAGAATTAAACTAAATAGTAAATGTGTTCATTTGTTGAATAATTATTTATTGAATACCTGTTCTGTACCAGGCCTTATTCTAGGTGCTGTGGATATCAGCAAACGACAGAATACCTGCTTTTCCTTTTAGTGGCAAATATGCAAGCAAATAAAAATAAAATTTTAGGAAGTGAGTGATAAGTTCTATGATGAAAAATAAAGCTCGGTACATAGTATAAATTTCTGCCCAATATTTTATTATAATTTTCAAAGTATAGCAAACACCTGTATACCCGTGTACTGTCCATCTAGTTTATTAAGAGTTTGCTATATTTACGTATCTACCCATCTGCATGTCTGTGTGTGCATGTATCTCGGTTTATTTTTTTTCCTGAACTATTTGAAAATAAGTTGTCTTACCGTTACAATTAATCCCTAAATGCTTCAGCAAACATCTCTTAAGAATTAAGACATTCATCTATATAGTAGAGATCTAACAAACATTCTTTCTAAGCATCACGTAAATAGCAGTCATGGCTATCAATCATTAAAAAAATAAATAAAACCAAAAGCCACTGCCCTTGAGTTGATTCCGACTCATGGTGACCCTATTGGACAGAGTAGAACTGCCCCGTAGGTTTCCCAGACTGTAATCCTTATGGAAGCAGACTGCCACATCTGTCTCCTGTGGAGTGGCTGGTGAGTTGTGAACCGCTGACCTTTAGGTTAGCAGCCAAGCGCTTTGACCACCGCACCATCAGGGCTTCTCTATCAGTCATAGCTAACCAAAATGAACATCACAATTTATAATATTTTCATGTCATCCGAATGCAGAGAGAAAGTCTTATTAATCAAGTTTCTTTGGGAACATGTCTATGGTTGTGAAAATTAGATAATAGATATTATGCACACATAGGTTGGAATCGACTTGAGAACCACTAACAACAACAGATATTTTACAGGGGTGTTTTTATAACTCTCAGGTTTTTAATTCCTGAAAACATAAAAACATGACACTGGCCCTCCTCTGAGCAGGATGCAAGGAAGAGTGGAAATATACCTTTACTGAGGACTTGCACTACTCACATGCTGTGCTAAGTGGTTTCATGTGTTGTATCAGTTAGTCTTCATAGAACCCTTCAAGAATGTAAAAATATGGAATAATTATCTCTATATTTTAGAGGAAAGTGAGTTTCTCAAGTTTACTTAATTATAACTGGACTATCAAGTGGCAGAACAAGGATTTGAATCCATACGTAGTGGCTTCTAAAGCATAAGCAGTTTCTCCTGTACCCCACCGCTTTTTAAGGAACTGAGTTAGCCATTCATTGCTTTAGAGGGCTTCTCTGAGAGTAAATAGCTAAGAATGTGAGGAGAGCTACGTACTCTCCTTTGTTGAGCCTCCTTTGTGCATTATATGGCAATAATTATGAATTCTTTATATTTGACAGTCATTTTCTGCCCAGTATTGCTATTTAAGAAGTATTATTATATTACTTCATGCATGTATATACCTTATTTTCTCAGTTCTTCTTTAAGAGTCAGGGCTATGTCTTCTACTTCAGTGATTCTCAAATTTGAATGTGTATCAGAAATACCTCAGATTTTCTGATTCATTAGGTCTGGGGTGGAGCCCACAGATCTGCGTTTCTAAAATATTCCCAGGTGATACTGATTCTGCTGGCCTGGGGGCCATAATCTGAGCAACCACTGTCTACCTTTCCCAGCCCCCCATACCACCCATGATACTTATCGTCATCCTTATTACTAGCTTAAATGTGAATCTTTGGCTTTTATTTTACTGAAGCTGATAGTTCTCAAATTTTGGTGTGTATGAGGATCACCTGGGAAACATGTTGAAACAGCAGATTTCTGGGTTGGCCCTCAAAACATTCATTTTTTAAGTAAGCACATTAGATGTTAATTCAGATGATCCTTGAACCACCGTTTAGGAAATATTGACTTACACAATTGATCATGCGCTCCTCATTGCCCATGGCTGTATTTGTCTCTGATTATTTTTTATACTATGCTGTCATTCTTTGTTCCTATGCCTCTCTCCTACCAGAGTCCCTCAAGAATAAAGACTACCTATGTCTTCTTCTGTTGTATCTTAATGCTTAGCACAATGCCAGTATTAAAAAGTAATAGAGTAAGCACCACCTGTGGAGTCAGTTTTGGGACTTACTATGTGACCTTTGAAAACTTAAGTACTCTCGCTAAGCCTCAATTTCCCCTTTATGCAATGGTGATAGTAATACTTATTGGCTATAGGAACTAGTTCTAAGGTATGTAAGGTATTTAGCATAGTACCTGACAAAATGTACCCAGTAAATGGAAACCATTACTATTGTTACTGTTGTCGTATTGCAGTGGAAGAAACAAAATAAATGTGTGAATTAATAAAAACCCCTAAATTATAATTTTAGCATTAAAATGTAGGATATGTGTTTAAAACTTCATAAATTTTTGCTTAATTATTTCAATTATATTTCGTATTTTGGTATTTTAATAAAGTATTGCGAAGTAAAATCAAATTGGACCTTTTCTCTCTCACAGGAAAACAAAGAAACCACTTGGAACCAATGGATACCATATTTGTTAAACAAGTTAAAGAAGGAGGACCTGCTTTTGAAGCTGGATTATGCACAGGTGCTAATATTCTTCTTTAAATACCAACACTTTCTAATTCCTTTCTCATATCATTTCTTCCTTCTTCTGTATTTAATGTTCATATTTCTTCCTTTTCTGTTTCTCCGTTTTTCTTTTCATCTGTAATTACTATTTTTGAGACCCAGTTACTTATATGTTTAATACCCACCCACATAGATTGGTTTGAATAGAAATGATATAATATAAATGGATAAACTGTGGACATTTAAAGTTATCATACAGATTACAGACTCTTAGAATTGTTTTTCTGCAATTAGAAAGTTCTTTTAAAGAATCTGTTTTGTGTATATTTAATTTTGACAAAGGGTCACAAAAAAAGCAAAATGATGAAGTTATTTATTGATGTAATTGAAATAATTTTGGATTTCCAAGTTCTAGAAGTACCTTATCGCCAGAGTGAATATTTGCCCACAGAGTGGGTTAAGTCTCCAACACAATGCAAGCAGAGTCATTTGTAGGTATCAATGGATGTGGCCTGATTTGCTGGAAATAGTAGCTTTTTGTTGTAAAATATTTTGTGATGTTAATAAAAATGAAGTATAATGACTACTAAGGGGAGATTTGGTTTAGATTAATGCATATTCTAAAATAGTTATTCTTTGGTCTTATTTTTAAACATGAAACAATTTCAAATGGAAATTAGTGAAAAACACTTTTACTACCTTTTGAATAAGGTGTTGTATTTTCAGCTACAAATATAAGTAGTTAAGTGTTATGGCTGAGCTTTATTAGGCTGCACTGTTAATTTATTACTTATCTTAATTAATTTTTGTCATACCTGAAGTAAACCAGGTTTGTATAACATTAGTATGTATGATATGTGTATTAATGTACATATGGGATTCCATTACATAGAATCCATCCATCATTTCCTAAGCCTCACAAGGTTGAGAAGATGAAGTAGAGATGCTGTGACTAGGCATACAAAAAGTAATTTTTTTTCCTATTTTCCTCTTTCCCCTTGTCCTTTCTCTCTTTTCCTTTGTATCCCTGTGACTTTTTTGAGTAATCCAAGTCTCCTTTTCCCCAGTAAAATAAAGGACAATTTAATATGTATAATGTTAAAAGCATGCATACTCATATTTAAGTTCTGTAGTACAACACTAACCAATAAGCTAAACAGATTGAGAGTACAGGCATACCTCCTTTTATTGCTCTTTGCGGATATTACATTTTTTACAAATTGAAAGTTTGTGGCAACCTTCCTTTGAGCAAGTCTGTTGGCATTATTTTTCCAACAGCATGTGCTCACTTTGTGTCTCTGTGTCACATTTGGTAATTCTCGCAATATTTCAAACTTTTTCATTATTATATCTGTTATGGTGATCAGTGATCTTTGGTGTTACTATTGTAATTGTTTTTGGGTGCCACAAACTGTGTCCATATAAGACTGTGAACTTAATTGATAAATGTTGTGTGAGTTTTGACTGCTGCACGGACTGGCTATTCCTCCATCTTTCTCACTCTCCTTGGACTTCCCTATTCTTGGAGACACGACAGTATTGAAATGGTTGTTGTTGTTGTTAGGTGACATTGAGTCAGTTTCGACTCATAGTGACCCTATGTACAACAGAACAAAACACTGCCTGGTCCTGCGCCATCCTCATGATCGTTGTTATGCTTGATCCCATTGTTGCAGCCACTCTGTCAGTCCATCAAGCTAAGGGTCTTCCTCTTTTTTGCTGACCCTCTGCTTTACCAAGCATGATGTCCTTCTCCAGGGACTGGTCCTTCCTAATAACATGTCCAAAGTATGTGAGTCAAAGTCTCACTGTCCTTGAAATTAGGCCAATTAATAACCGTACCATGACCTCTAAGTGTTCAGGTGAAAGGAAGAGTTGCACATCTCTCACTTTAAATCAAAAGCTTTTAGAAATGATTAGCTTAGTGAGGAAGGCACGTCAAAAGCTGAGAAAGGCCAAAAGCTAGGCTTCTAGCGCCAAACTTAGCCAAGTTGCGAATGCAAAGGAAATGTTATTAAAGGAAATTAAAAGTGCTAGTCCAGCGAACATACAAGTGATAAGACAGTGAAACAGCCTCATTGCTGATGTGGAGAAAGTTTTAGTGGTCTGGATAGAAGATGAAACCAGCCACAACATTCACTTGAGCCAAAGCCTAAACCAGAGCAAAGCCCCAACTATCCTCAATTCGATGAAGGCTGAGAGAGGAGAAAGCTGCAGAAAAAAAAGTTTGAAGCTAGTAGAGGTTGGTTCGTGAGGTTTAAGGAAAGGAGCTGTCTCCATAACATAAAAGTGCGAGGTGAGGCAGCAAGTGCTGCTGTAGAAGCTGCAGCAACTTATCCAGAAGGTCCAGCTAAGGTAATGGATGAAGGCGGCTACAGCAATCAACAGATTATCAGCGTGGATGAAACAGCCTTACACTGGAAGAAGACGCCATCTAGGACTTTCATAGCAGGACAGGAGAAATCAATGGCTGGCCTCAAAGCTTCAAAGGACAGGCTGACTCCCTCGTTAGGGGCCAATGCAGCTGGTGACTTTTAAGTTGAAGCCAGTGCTCATTCATTTACCATTCCAGAAATCCTAGGGCCTTTAAGAATGATGCTAAATATGCTCTGCCTGTGCTCTGTAAATGGAATGACAAAGCCTGGATGACAGCATATCTGTTTACAACATGGTTTACTGAATAATTTAAGCCCACTGTTGAGACCCATTGCTCAGAAAAAAAGATTCCTTTCAAAATATTACTGCCCATTGACAGTGCACCTGATCACCCAAGAGCTCTGATGGAAATGTGCAAGGAGATTAATGTTTTCATGCCTGCTAACACAACATCCATTCTATAGCCCATGAATCAAGGAGTAATTTCAATTCTCAAGCTTTATTATTTAAGAAATGCATTTTGTAAGGCTATACATTTGGAAACCCTGGTGGCGTAGTGGTAAAGTGCTACGGCTGCTAACCAAAGAGTTGGCAGTTCGAATCTGCCAGGCGCTCCTTGGTAACTCTATGGGGCAGTTCTACTCTGTCCTATAGCGTCGCTATGAGTCAGAATCAACTCGACGGCACTGGGTTTTTTTTTTTTTTTTTTAAGGCTATAGCTGCCATAGATAGTGGTTCCTCTGATGGATCTGGGCAAAGTAAATTGAAAACTTCTAGAAATGATTCACCATTTTAGATGCCATTAAGAACACTGGTAATTCATGGGAGGAGGTCAAAATACCGACATTAACAGGAGTTTGGAAAAAGTTGATTCCAACCCTGATGCAAGACTTCAAAGGGTTTAAGACTTCAGTGGAGGAAGTAACTACAGATATGGTGGAAATAGCAGGAGAACTACAATTAGAAGTGGAGCCTGAAGATGTTACTGAATTGCTACAGTCTCATGATAAAACTTTATCAGATGAGGAGTTGCTTCTTATGGATGAGCAGAGAAAGTGGTTTCTTGAAGTGGAATCTACCTCTTGAAGATGCTGTGAACATTGTTGAAATGGCAACAAAGGATTTAGAATATTTAGAATATTCCATAAACTTAGTTGATAAAGCAGTGGCAAGGTTTGAGAGGATTGACCCCAGTTTAGAAAGAAGTTCTAATGTGGGTAAAATGCTATCAAACAGCATTGCATGCTATAGAGGAATCTTTCGGGAAAGGAAGAGTCAATCGATGTGGCAAACTTCATTGTTGTCTTATTTGAAGAAATGGCCACAGCCACCCCAACCTTCAGCAACCACCACCCTGATCAGTCAGCAGCCATAAACATCAAGGCAAGATCCTCCACTAGCAAAAGATGATGACTCACTGAAGGCTCAGATGATGGTTAGCATTTTTTAGCAATAATGTATTTTTAAATGTATGTACTTTTTTTTTTTTAGGCATAATGTTTTTGCATACTTAATAGACTACAGTGTGGGTGTGAACATAACTCCTATATGCACTGAGAAACCAAGAAAAGTGTGACTCTCTTTATTGTGATATTTGCTTTATTGTTATCTGGAACTAAACCCACAATATCTCTGAGGTATGCCTGTATACTACAAGGAGATCAGCTGGACTCAAGTTAGAGGACAGTGAAGAAATAAAAATAATAAACAGTTTAAGCCTGTTGAGTAATGTCCTCTAACAATAAGGAAAGAAGTTCTGGTCGCATAGTGGTAAAGTGCTCGGCTGCTAACCAAAAGGTCTGCAGTTAGAACCCACCAGCATCTCCTCAGAAGAAAGAAGTTACAGCCTGCTTCCTAAAGATTAGAGCCTTGGGAGCACTAAGGGGCAGTTCTACCCTGTCCTATAGGGCCACTTTGAGTTAGAATCCACACAGTGGCAATGGGTTTATCAGTAAGGATAGGGTAAATGGAAGAATAACTTAGTTGTTCTACAGCTCAGAAAACAGTGTATAGGGTCATAAAAAATATTACTCTGGTCACCTGGTAACTACAACTTTTGAGGTTCTAAATTGGTAAATGACTGAAACTCTCATTTAGAACATGGGTGTATTTCATTAGAAGCTGGATATATTAAGACAGATTTATTTTTGTAAAATGAAACCAAACTGAACCCGTTGCCATGGGTTTGATTCTGACTCTTAGCGACCCTCTAGGACAGAGTAGAACTGCCCCATAGGGTTTCCAAGGAGCAGCTGGTGGATTCAAACTGCCAACCATTTGGTTAGCAGCCAAGCTCTTAACCATTGCGCCACCAGGGTTCCATTTTTGTAAAAGGTACTTATAAAAACTAATTAGCAAGAGTATATTAAAGATAAGTACATTACTCAAGAAGTATTTTAAAAGTATGCATAAGTGACTTTCTTTAGGATTTCCTCACGTCTGTGCTTTTTTTTTTTACTCTTCTTTGAAGGTGACCGAATTATAAAAGTCAATGGAGAAAGTGTTATTGGAAAGACCTATTCTCAAGTAATTGCTTTAATTCAGAACAGGTAAGATTCTTGAAACATGATTAATTTTGGACAAAGATGGGTTTTGTAAAGTAATAGAGCAAGAAGATTTAATACAATATTGTATTCCTGTAAGGAACTGGTGAGGAGCCCTGGTGGCACAGTGGTTCAGCACTCAGTTTGAACCTGTGAACATTTACAGCCTTGGAAATCCTAGGGGCAGTTCTACTATATCCTACAGGGTTGCTACCAGTCGATCAGTCGGAATCTATTCGATGGCAATGGGTTTGGTTTTTGGGTTTAAGGAACTGGTGCGATGTGGAAACGTACTTAACATATCATTCAGAGTTGCCAGGATTCAGACTACTTGAGGATAGCTTAGTTGGTGGCTTTGCTTTGGCAGATTTAGCAGATCTGAGATTAAAATCATTTAGGGTCTGAGCCACACGTTAGATTTTATTTTAGATTTCCCCCTTTTATTTGAATAATAGAGTGTATAATTGGTTTACAATATGTATATAAATTTATAAATAAATACATTTATAGTTGATTTTAAAACTTCTTTCTAAGATATGTTATCTTTTTTTCCTTGTTTTATTGTTGTAAAAATATGTATAACACCACCTTTGCCAATTCAACATTTTTGAGGTATGCAGTATAGTGACATCAATTCCATTAATCATGTTGTGTAACCATGACCCATAATCCTTGCCAAATTTTCCATCACCGTTAACGGAAACTCAGTGCTTCCTAAACACTGACTCCCCTTTTCCCCCTACCTCCCACCCTGGTAACCACTCATAAACTTTGGTCTCTGTACCTTTGCCTGTTCATGTTATTTCGTATAAGTGAAATCATACATTTGTCCTTTTGTGATCACTCAGCATAATGCTTTCAAGTCTCATCTGTCTTGTAGCTTGTATCAGGACTTCATTTCTCTAAGATATGTTATCTTTAAGTATCTTTTAAATATTCTTCTTAGCTCAAATTTATTAATTTGTCTTAACCAAGACAGTAAAGAATTTTCTTTTAATCCAATTTTCCACCCACACTTTACAGAAGGATAGAGTGTTGGACTTTAAGGGTAAATAAGTATTTAGAGAGCAACAATCTATGGGACCTCAAAGATAATTTAGTCCTTCTCTCTATCACATACCAAAAATTTTAAAAAGAAAATTACAAATAAAGGAAGTAAAAGAGGTCTCGTATTGAATTTCTGTCAAGACTGATCCTAAAATTTGGGGTCTGATTTCCGGACCATCACTCTACTGTAAGAAGCTCTTCCAAGATTTAAGTATACTAACTTCTGGATTACACATTGCTTTATATTAGTCACACCTACCTGTTAAACTGAAGCTTATTTTTTTGACGATTTTTATCAAGCTTCTCTAACCATGTCTGAAGCAGTTCATGCTATAATCTATTTATGTTAATGCCCTAACTCATTGTCATTTTTTGGCAATTAAGTGACATAAACAACTAAACCCATTGACATCGAGTCAATTCCGACTTATAGCAACCCTATAGGACGGAGTGGAACTGCCTCATAGCATTTCCAAGGAGTGGCTGGTGGGTTCGAACTGCTGACCTTTTTGTGAGCAGCTGAGCTTTTAAGCACCGCACCAAAAAAAAAAAAAAGCCAAACCCACTGCTGCCAAGTCGATTCCGACTTATAGTGACCCTATAGGACAGAGTAGAACTACCCCATAGGGTTCCCAAGGAGCACTGGTGGGTTCGAACTGCCAACCTTTTGGTTAGCAGCCATAGCTCTTAACCATTACGCCACCACCAGGGCTCCTTGAATGGCATAATCATGATTTATTGACATCAGAGTATTCTCTTTATAGTTTTAATGTTTAATGAGGTTCTTAGAGAAAACGAATTTTAAATCTTACCCCTAATGCTGGATTCTTGGTGCTCCTGACAGTGGTACCTATTTGAACTTAAAGTATTGAGGAGACTTGGGTACTGGTGATGAAGTGAAAGCCTCTCTAAGGGTTAGCTGGAGATCCACCTAAATTTTATTTTCCTCAAAATAAATGACCTCATCAGAAATATACCCATGTGTTTTGTCAGCCAGTACTTTTAAGGAATTTTTGTGTATTTGTTAGCATCTCTTCTTGAAAAATATTACTTTTCCAAGTAACCATAACTTAATCTTTGCTTTCCTTGAAATCTGCATTAATTTTTTTTTGTTACTGGTGCAGTTCGTCTTTCAGAGTAATAACTCTTCAGAATTTTTCAAGCATTAAAGCAGTTTGAAAAATAGAGAAATACTGTTTTTCATTCTCTTATTTTCTTTTAAAAAACTGTGTTCCTTTTGTCTGCAGTTGGTAGCAAATGGATAATGCAGCACAAAGCCATTGAGATTCTGCAGTGTATTAATGTAAAAATGTATCCTTGCAGAAGAATTTATCTAAGCATCAGTATGTATTATCTACCAACTCTAAATATTGAAATACAAGTACCTACATATTTGACTAGTTAAATTTATTTGAACCTGTGGTTCTTAATGGTTTGCCTTTCTCTCAGCATTTATAAACCTAAAAATAGGGGTTCAAATCTGTCAAAAACAGATGTAGTAGATTGCTAGATTTTGGTTTTTTTTTTTTTTTTTGCTGTTGTTGTTGTTTGATTGTTTCTTAATGTCTTGATTGTATTGGGGGAAAATCTGATATACTTAGATTAGATATTGAAGCACTTGATGGAGATAGTACCACTAACCTTGCTATATCTAAGTATAATCTAATCCCAGATCACCGGGTTCAATTTTTTAAACCAAGAAAAAATTTACCTGTTACTTTCAACTGGAAATTAACAATGCAATAATAAAACAAGACTTTAAGTTGTTCCTATAAGATTCTACAATTAAATCATAAAGAAGAAAGCAAGTAGTTGAGATGCTATATAGATTTTTAAAATAAAGAGTCATTTCAGTAATTGTGATAGTGAACTCTGATTTCTTTTTCCTCTGAGATCAAGAGGGAATATTTCAAAATTAGGATTTTAGTATTATTTAAAATGTTAAACTTGAGGGTTCTTTGATTATTTTTATGCTGATGAATTTTAAACTTGATAAACAGAATATATGATAAAAATCTTTAATTTGTTTTGTGACTTAAAGTGAAATAGTAATTATATATTGATGTCATGAGTTTTGTTCTGGGACTATTTAATATAAGTAACATACTTTATATTTCTAAGTTAGAAACATGTTATGAAGATTTGACTGATTCTGAATAGCATAAAAATATGGCACGGTGTCCTCTTTTGTACATAACTAGCTTATGTCTCTAAAAGTGACTTCTTTTTATCCTGATGATTTGGATCTGAAAAGTAAAGATTTAAGAAAACCAAAAATTAAACAGTTCTTAAAAAAGAGCTTCTGAGTTGGCTGTTTTTCTTTTATGTCTTTGTTATACACTTCCACCTTCCCTAAAATAGTGTGTATATGTTCAATTTTAGTGATACAACGTTGGAACTTAGTGTTATGCCAAAAGATGAAGACATTCTCCAAGTGGTAAGCTTTATTCAAATATAAGAGTTATTTTACAGTCATGAATGCTCATGAAAATTCTTTTGAATTTTTAGAAAAAAATCTCTGGTTCATTTAGCAGAGTAAGGAATTCTCTACATTTAAAAAAAATTGTTAATTTTTACAATTAAGTGACATGTGAATGCTTTATTGATTCCACTGTGAACTCTTTGAATGTTGTCACTTAGGATGAGATTCCTAAAGAGTTGGCTGTCACAATTTTGCATTCTAGGTAGTTCTTTAACCAAAAGCCAGAAGCCAGAGTATAAGTTTATAAACCAGGCATTAGAATTTTTTTTGTTTTTGATGAAAATATACATAGCAGATCATACTCCCATTCAACAATTTCTAGATGTACAGTTCAGTGACAGTTGTTACATTCTTCTCATTGTGTCACCATTCTTGCTATCTCTCCCTGTATTATTTCATCACCATTGACTTAGACTCACCTCTCAATAAACTACTCATCTATGCTTTAGAGTTACTGTTGTCAGTTTGATCTCATATAGATAATTCTTTAAAAGAGTGTGGTGCCCAAGATAAACATTCTTTACTAATTCAGCTAAAGTGTTGTTTAGTTTGAAGATGTCTTCAGGGCATAGTTTCATTCAAGGTTCAAAAATTTTCTCAGGGTTACAGACTCAGGAGTTCTTCCAGCCTAAATGGGTCCAGTAAGTCTGGATTCTATAAGAAATTTCCAATTCTGTTCCACCTTTTTCCCCTTTTGATCAGAATTCATCTATTAACTCCTTGATCAAAGTGTTCAGTAATGGTAGCTAGGCACCATCCATTTCTGGTCTCCCGGCAAAGGAAGCAGTAATTCATAGAGGTAGGTAGACATGCAGGCCAGTTCCTTCTCTGATTCCTGGGTCTCCTTCTTCCTCTACTGCTCCAGGTGAATAGAGAACAATTGTTGTATCTTGGATGCCACTTGCAAGCTTTTAAGACCCCAGACACTACTCACCAAACTGGAAGGTAGAACAGAAACACTAAAAACAGAGTTAGCCCAATTGACTGGACAGTCCCATGAGGCCATGATCCTAAACCTTCAGACCAAGAGAACTAATCCCATGAGGTGTTTGGTTGTACCTAAGTAGTATCAGCAACTGCATCCTCTTTTTTTTTTTTCTTGCTGTTGTTATAAAATTATACATACCACAATGTTTACCATTTTGTACTTTATCTGGTGTACTGCTTAGTAAACTCAGTTACATTAGTCAAGTTGTGTAACCATTACCCTTAATCGATGCCATTTTCCCATTGCCATAGATGTAAACTCACTACTTCCCAGAGAATGATTCTTTCTCTTCCCCTCCCCTCCTTCCCGTGGTAACCAGTAATAACCATTGGCCTCTACGTGTTCACCTTTTCTTGTCATTTCATATAAGTGAGGTCATAACACAGTTTGTCCTTCCGTGATTGACTTATTTCACTCAGTATAACATCTTCGAGGTTTATCCATGTTGTAGGACTTTGTTTCTCTTTATGACGGAGTAGTATTCCGTAATACGTATGCGCCACATTTTGTTTATCCATTCATTCACCTTTTTGCTATTGTGAATAGTGCTGCTATGAACATAATTGTACATATGACCCTTTTTTTTGATATAAGAATAGATACTTTATGAAAGCCATCTCCTAATTTTCCAATAAAGATTACGTTTATAAATTACTCAACAGTTTTATTAACAGTATAATTCATCCCATTAGAAGTAATGTTCATAATGAATTGAGTTTACAACTAATGGAAAAAATTTTAGGTTCTTAGGAAATAAAACTATATAGGTGAAAACTTTAGCATTTAGTCTAACATGCTTTTCTGATTTTTAGAAAGAAAACAAATTGAGTGAAATTTTTGACTCTTTTATTAAGCCTCAGTATTGCTGAAAGTAAAAAGATGATTAAAAATGTAACTTTTGTCCAAAATAATACTTTTTGAATTGACTTTGCAATTCAGTAGAATATATCGTATGAGCAAACTGTTATACATTGAAAGCTAACAGTTAGGTCTAGGAAGTAGCAGTGGTCGTGGAAGTGTTTTTTTGTTTGTTTTAATTCTTTGTAGTGAAGGCAGAGTTCTTTTAAAATTATTATTTATAGCTAAATCCAAGTAAAACAGAGAATTTATGGAATTTTTATGGTGGGAGTGGAAATGATAAAGTTATGTTTTTCATTTGTAAGGCATTAGTTTGAATTTAGTTCAACAAAGGGGCTAAATAATCTTCTGTAAACATTTTTTGTAAAAATGTCATAAAGTTGAACTAATTATTTGGCTTATTTACTGACATATAAAATATAATTAATTCAAATTCATAGTAATTAACCCTGTGTTTTCAAGGCGTATTGATTTTATTTGCTGTTGTTATGTGCCATCAAGTCAGTTCTGACTCATAGCAACCCTATATGACAAGGTAGAACTGCCCTATAGGGTTTCTTAAGCTGTAAACTTAATGGGCCAGGTCACCAGGTCTTTTCTCCTACAGAGCCACTGGTGGGTTCAAACTGCTGACCTTTCAGTTAGCAGCTGGAACACTTTAACTTTTGGGACACCAGGGCTCCTTATTATTTAGAGAAAAAAGATTATCTTTAAGCACATGGCTCTGTTGGGTAGGGCAAGGGAAGAGTTTCAACAAGGCAGATGCAACTATCCATGATAACTTTTCTAAGTATATATATATATATATATATATATATATATAGTTTTCTAAGTGTATATATATATATAGTTTTCTAAGTGTATATATATATATATATATAGTTACAGAGTTCTTACTCCCGTAATTCAGCATAGTGATAGAGTAGCAGGCATAACCACTGAAGCCAATGGCTAGGAAATTTACCAAACTAGAAATAGGGGATTCTCCTGTAGTGCTCTACTTATGCGTAGTACTAGAAGATACTTTGTAGATGGTAGGGAAAGCTTTACCTTGAATCCTCCTTGCAGCCTTAAGACAGGAAGACAGAATGAACTCCTGAAACTGAATTGTCTTCTGATCTTCAGTAGACTTTCCTTGCCAGGGCAAAGGCACCGGTTGAACACCATTCAGAACAGTGCTTCCTAAGGAAGAAGTCAAATGTAGAATTGCTGCTGTAGCCGTCTGTGGTTGATGAAGAGCAGCAAACCATTTATTAATGCAGTGGAAGGAATCCTTTTCTAATGATGCGATCAGTGGAAAACTTGGTTAATTAGTCTGTCTGGTTATATTTTATTTAAGACAGATAAAATTCATTTAAAATAAACGTAAAATACAAAATGTTGAAAACATGGGAAAATTAGTTCCCTAGATTGACACGTGCATGCAGACCTTCAAGGTTCATCACTAAAAGATTCTGGTGTATTTTAACAGAAAATTTATTTTTTAAACATGCTTTTTGAATTATTTTAAACATAAGAAATTAAAAAGCACATGCCCTCAATGATAAAAGCTTACTTAAAACCTAGCCTTAATTCACATCTGAATGTACTACAATTCATTGGAAAATGGAAGAGCATATCTAATTTATGCATATTATGCATTGTTCATAACTGGAATATCTATGTGTCATTTTTAAAGCTGTTTTAAAACACAAAGTGGATTTTTTCCTAGGGGCTTAAAAAAAATATATAGAAATATTTTTCTTTAGCATAGATTCTAGACCTAAACTGTTCTGTAAGGGGCCTCCAGAAGTACTTAGGTGGTCTAAAACTTGATACTCAAAATATATGACTTTAAAGATGTATTTATCCCTGTGAAGTTGAACATTTATTTTTTAAAAACATAAACATGAACATTTTTACAGCCACTATAAGCATTGTTTACCCAAGGAAAAGCCCATTGTGGTTTTTGTTAGCTTACCTGAGTACCAGTAGGTCTGGGAGGTCCATGGAGTTTTTGTTCTGTGAAGTTATGTATGGACAAAATTGTTTTGGAGGTGCCCAGCTCATCTTCAAGAGCTGGTGTAGAAAGTTTAATTTGGTTTAAAACTTGACTTGTGTAAGGATATATATATAATAATAAAATTCATAATTTGTGGGTGACATGGATGTTGAAAAATACGAAGTTGAATTAAGAATAAGTCATGTTTTTAAGTTGATGCTGATAATAGTACTTCGGTACATGACAGCCTCATTTTTTAAACACGTGATCTGGATTAATATGAGTAGTAATATATTCATTTTAGTCATTTTGATAGCATTTTATAATGATATTTTAGAACGTGATATCTTAGGTTCATAATTTTAAGGCATTGTTATAAGATAAAAATCATTTCCTCCTTCATTTTTTAAAAAGTGAAATGGTTTTGTTAGCCCGTGAAATGTTTGTCTGTGTGCAAATGAAATAGCTACCACCCACCAAGTCACCTAAACAATGATGCTGACTGAAGAAAATACTTCCTTCAATAGAACAATGATAAGAGAAGTAGATTTGGGCATTCTTCTTGGTGGATACCCCAAGATATTTTCTTAGGAATTTCACGCAATGGAATCAAAAATTAAACTTGAAGTTAATTAGCTCTGACAATTCTGGAGATTCTTGGGCACATCTAAGTTTTGACCAGGGGATTTTGAGCCTACTTGGTACTGTTCTTTCTGTGTTAAACACAGCAAACAAGATTAAACAACTCGTATAATAGGGACAAAGGTGATGGCAGTAGAATTTGAACCTAGGCAGGTCTGCGACTAAATAAAGCCTTGCATTAGGTAAAGATGAGGAGTCTAAGTGGTTTACCATAAGTCACACTGCTAGTTAGTGCCAGAGGAGCTATTCTAACTCGAATCTCTGGACTCTGAGCTCCAATCTACTTGCCATACTATGGGTATGAGATATAACTTTAAAAATGCAATTTAACCAAAGTTTTTCTTTAGATTTGTTGGACACACTTTTAAAACAATCATTTCATATGTTTCATAATCAGTATAATATCCTATTTAAAATTAATTGTCCATTGTTCAAGTGTGGGTAAAGATGGTCCTGCCTAGAATTAGGAAAGGATGGACATTTTGAAGCCTTCTTTCATATTTTGCAAGTTAGTTGTAGTAACTTTGTCCTTTTTAAAAATCTGTTTTGAGTAATTATAAAAAAGTACATGCTTGTGGAAAAAAATTTCAAATGATGTCAAAGGATATATAAAATAAAATAAATTCCCTTCCCATCCACACCATCCCTCACCTCCCATACTCCACTGTTAGCATGGCTGGCATGCATTTTCCTGTACTGACAGACATGTTGTTACTTTTGCTTTTCTCATAAGTGTTCACATTACATTAACCAGTCAGCCTTGTAAAGATAAAATGGTAGGGAGGAATTTTAATCTCAGCAGTATATTTATTCTGCAGATTTTTGTTTTGTTGCTTTTGTTTTTTAACTGTTTGAGAGTTTAAGTATTATAAGACATGGTAAAAGTGATTTTTGCTGTAACTGTACTAAAAAACTGAACTGAAGGATTATTTAGTGTTAGGGACTGCATATAAAATCAAGATCCCAGATTGTTTCAAATTTTATTAAATACACTCTTTAAATTCTAATTCGAAATAAAGAATTCAGTGGGGCATATTTCTTTCCTTACTTTCTTCCTTTTTTTTTTTTTAAGAACTTTATGGATCTGTAGACACTGTAGGGTTGCCGCTGTTCTATTTTCATTAGTTATGACTTTAATTTTAAAATACAGATTTTTAAATGACTAAGCTACTGTAAGATTTAAAACTTAAGTACAAGGGTAAAGGGAATTTAAGAAAGAGTGTAGAGTGCTATGTAAAAGGACTAAATTTTAAGAAATGGCTAAATTCTTTTTTACCATATTCTGTTCAGGGAGATTCAAGAGCTACTCAATTGGGAAAAATTTAAGTGGTGTTCAGTGCTATTAAAGCACTTTTATACATTGTGAAGTAGCTTTTTGAACTTAAACCAAAAAATCACCATTTCAGACAAACTTATTAACACATGATGGTTTTGATGTCATTTTTTGTTTTATTTTAAGAGTACAAATTACTTTGTTGAAATATGTTGTGCTATTTAATTGGTTCTCATTGACAATTCAGTGGTCCCCAGTGGGTAGTTAAAACATTAATATGAAAGATTTAGTACTTTTTGACCAAACCCTCAAGAGAAAAAATGCCAGCACAGCTGTGAGCAGGTTATAGAGTTTGCAGTTCTGTTCCCAGAATATAAAGCAATATTCATGGGTTCATTGATCACCTAAGGAGTTACATATGACGATCCATTCCAGATGCCCACCCCGGTGTTTGCCCAAGCCCTGGTGAATTCTTTCCTTCTAGAAAGAATCAAAAGTGTCCCTTACTATACAGTTTGTTTCCTAGTGGGACACTTAAGGTTAGTGTGGGACAAGGAGATTCCTTAAAATACATATTGTCTAGCCCTAATTTACTTCCCAGAACTTATTCGGGAGCTCATTTGTGTCTGTACCGTAGCTCTTAGAATAGCCATACAAGTTCCAGAATTATTCCTGAATAGTCCATGACCTTACAGGTGAATGTATACTAAGCCTCTTGGGCCTTAGAGGAACTACCAATTTCCATAGATACTAATTTGGAATGGTATTGGTTTCTAAACTTTTTATGAAGATGAAGAACCTTTAGGTAGGTTGGTAGGTAGGTGGGTGGGTGAGGGGGTGGATAGATGGACAGATGGACAGATAAACAGATGGATAGACAGAAAGATAGACAAGCTTTTAAGTATTTATGAACTGAGAGAATATGTGAGGAAATTCAATAATGCTCTTGAATGAATTCATATTTTATTTATCTCAACCCTGTGTAATACATTCTGTTTAGTCAGTCCACTGTTAATGTGTGGTGCATGTGTATGCATTTAAGGATTCCTGAATTGACTTGACGGCAACGGGTTGCCATAACCTTACGCAGAAGTTGAGACCCATTAATACAGACGATGTAGTATTTAGGATTGCTATCTTAGAGATGCCTATACATATTTAATGTTTTCAAGTAATTCATAGTTCCAGTCATATACTTCTATTACTGAAAATCATGCTCCTCCCCAAATTAGAATACAGGAGGTATCTTTATATATATATGTGTGTGTGTATGAAATTATTACATTGGAAACAGCATTTCCCAAACCGTGAAATTCTAATAATGTTAGAAACCCCTGAAAAAAAACGAGTTTCATGGCTGAATAAGTTTGTACTTCCCTTTGAGTTTTACAGTGTACATTAATACAGTAGAGGTTTTGAGAAATCAAGAAACCTGCCAGCTGACCTTTCCTAACATCATTCACCATAGGAATCCCCCCTCCTCCATTTTTTTTAAAGTGATACCTGATAGAATTGCAGAAAGCATGCTATGGTAAGTGCTGTACCATTTGGTTCCCTCATCCAGACACAGTTTTCATGTCATGAATGACTGTTGGTCTGGATATAATCAGCAATAAAAAGATAGGCTTGTTATGTTAATACAGACGCCCAAAATGCATGTTTTGACTGACTGCATTCATGCCTTAAAAATATTATGGCATGCATGTATTCTTTTATATACTTAGTTAATTTTTCACTGAATTCTTATCTATGTATGCTAGTCTATATATTCTATAATATTTATTGTAAGTTAATAAGAATTACCCTGGAAGTAGTCTTTTTTATATCTATTCAGCAGTTATTTTCATAAGCTATTAAAACAGTACAAAAGGTGCAGTGTTGAAGGGTCCTAATTTTTTTTATTGAAACCTGTTTAATAAAACAATCTTTCTTTTTTACAAATCCTAAGTGTAAAGGCAGCTGCAGTCAGCTGACAGCTTGTGGTTATGCTCTGATTTCCAGGGGAAAGAGGAGGTTGTACTATTTTAAATGCATAATAGAGTGTTCCTTTCGTCATCTGGAAGCAGAGATGGAAGAAGCTCAGGGGAAATGAGAGACATCAATGTTGCTCTTGTGGAAGGGAAGCTTCGTAGCACATTATCGGGCAGTAGTGCCTATCGAAGAAAATATCTGTTAGGAATGCATGTCACCAGATATATTTTGCTTTCAAGAACGGCAGACAAATCAAATAACAACCAGATAAAAGCCTGAGAAAAAGATGCTTAGAAGGATACTGAAGTTATTCTTTATGCTTCACTGCCCTTTACCTCTCTTGGTACCTTCCGGAGAAATCAGTATAGATGTATTTTTAGCTTTCTGTTTCCAGCATCAATCTGACAACATGATTTTGTCTTCATATCAGTAAGCAGCTTCTACTATGTTTTCCTATTTCCCGTTAGCTACAGTTTACAAAGGATGTCACAGCCCTGGTAAGAAATACACAGTAGCCATTTCCTTGCTTTTTAAGTCATGTTTTGTAGAGATTTGTAACAAGCCAATTTATTAAAACCGTAAGTTTTCTTAAAGAAATCCTTTCAGAGTGTTAATCCTACTGATTTGCAGAGTGTGCTTGTGAGGTATGGTTTTCCTTTTTCCATCTTTGGTTTTCTTTTGCATCTTGTATTTCAGTGTTAAAGCATAATGCGTACTGGCATTGGTATTTTTTTTAAGCGTCTTACCCTCTCCCTTTAGCGGTACTTTGCTGTTATATTGTGGCTGTACTTGAGCTTGGCAAGCTAATGCAAAGACAGGCTGGGATGATAGTCTTGAATTAAAGCTTGTTTTGATTTTTTTTTTTTTTGATTGGGAAGGGTATGTAATGTGATACGGTACCTAACTGTCTCATGCTGAACCAACGCAGTCCTGTGTTGCATTAATTAGCTATGTTTCATAGAGTCTCTGTATTTAATTTTAGTTATTTTTTATATTTTTGAAAGTATTGCTAGATAATTTCACAAATAGCTGATGCCTGCGTGCCTGCCTGTTGGTAATAGAGGAAAGTCTTATAATAACTAAAATAGACCAAATAAATTAATGTAATATAATTTGGATTAGCTTAATATAAAAGAAATACAAATTATGTAGAGAAAGTTGAATTACCTGTTTTTTATACTTTTATGCCTTTTGTATATATGCCTAATTTCTCAAATATGTATATTCCTCTCTTATTTTAAATACAAAATATTTAGCATACCTGTTGAAGTGCTTAATTCATCAAAGTGAATTATTTTTAGGCACTCAGTAGTGGTTAATTGACAAGACACTGTTCAATGAATTATATTTAATTTATGATAAAGTAGTACTTAAAATAAAAATGTGTTTGGCTAAGATTTTTAATATTTTCACCTTGTCTCTGGCAAAAGATAAGAATCTTTTTTTTCTGGGATTTATTAGGCAGCCATTTAACCTGTTGACTGCTGAAAATCCTTACTGTATCATAAAGCTTGAACGAGGGGAATTTTAGAAGGAACATGGTTATATCCAATTGGTTGGGGAAAAATTTGGTTTCAGAATTTTGAGAATACAGGTGATTGTAATGTATATTTATTGCAGATTTGATAATTCATTTGATTTCTGTGAGACTAGCTGCTTTCTAAATTTGTGGAGTTCTGTTATGTTGTACTTGCATGCATGCTATAGTGAATGAACATCATTCAGGAACCAGGTAGGGCACAGTAAAGTAACACAGTGAACTATAAGAATGGCAGTTATGTTTCTTTTGGTGACTCTTAAATGACACCTTTTTCTCATTCCCATTCAGGCATATTCCCAAGATGCCTACCTGAAAGGCAATGTAGCCTACAGTGGCAATGCCCGCAATATTCCTGAACCTCCACCAATTTGCTATCCCTGGCTGACATCTGTCCCTTCAGCCATGGCACAGCCAGCTGAAATATCTCCTCCAGAATCTTCATTGGGCAAACAGCAAACCAGTACACCAGTACTGACACAACCTGGCAGGGCCTATAGAATGGAAATACAAGTGCCTCCATCACCAACAGATGTTGCAAAGTCAAACACAGCAGTGTGTGTTTGCAATGAAAGTGTAAGGACTGTCATTGTACCTTCTGAGAAGGTTGTAGATTTGTTATCCAATAGAAACAACCATACAGGTCCTTCACATAGAACTGAAGAAGTGAGGTATGGCGTAAATGAACAGACCCCTTTAAAACCAGTGTCAAGAACTACATCACCATCATCAATTCCCACTGCCCATCTGATTCATCAAACGTCAGGCTCCAGGTTATTGGAGCCTTCTGGAATTTTACTTAAATCTGGAAATTACAGTGGACATTCAGAAGGACTCTCAAGCAATAGGTCTCAAGTTGGGGATTCTCCCTCTGTATCTGTTAATCACTATTCTCCAAATTCCCATCAGCACATAGACTGGAAAAACTATAAAACTTACAAAGAGTATATTGATAACAGACGTTTGCACATAGGTTGTTGGACAATTAAAGAGAGATTAGATAGTTTAAGAGCAGCATCCCAGAGCACACCAGGTTATAACCAGGGGGTACCGAATCGCACTACTTTGCAGGTACGACGCAGAAGCACCTCTCATGACCGAGGGCCCCAGTCTGTTCAGATACGGCAGCGCAGTGTGTCCCAGGAAAGACTGGAGGACCCTGTGCTAATGAAGTATTGTCCCAGGAGTGCATCTCAAGGAGCACTGACATCGCCACCTGTTGGTTTTAGTAATCATAGAACTCGTTCATGGGATTACATTGGGGGACAGGATGAAACCGTAGAAAATGTCAATCCTGAAAGTCAAATCCCTGATTCAAATGGAGAACGAAAACAGACTTATAAATGGAGTGGATTTACTGAACAAGATGATAGACGGGGTATTTATGAAAGACCTAGGCAGCAAGAAGTTCATAAATCTTTTCGAGGTTCAAACTTTTCTGTGGCTCCCAGTGTTGTTAATTCTGATAATAGGCGAATAAGTGGCAGAGGAATGGGACCTGTGTCTCAGTTTAAAAAAACTCCACCAGATCTAAAAACACTGCAGTCAAACAGAAATTTTCCAACTACTTGTGGAATGTCACAGGCTCGAGGTATTTCACAAGACAGGTCACCTCTTGTGAAAGTTCGAAGCAATTCTCTGAAAGGGCCTTCTACTTACGTTGCAAAACCGTCATTTAACCAGAGCTCATCTGCTTCTGTCAAAGACCAAAGACCAGTAAATCATGTACATCAAAACAGTCTAATTAATCAGCAGACATGGCTAAGAACTGAAAGTGCCCCAGATCCCCAAGTGGAGACTGCGAAATCTCCCTCTTTACCGGGGGCTTCTGTTAAACTTGTCCCTCAGATGAGTGAGAACTCAGGCACTTCAGATTTTGAATTATCTGTCAGTCAGAGGAATCAAGATTTAAATGTACAAGAGGCTGAAATTCAGCAATCCGGTGTTTTAGATAATAAAGAAACTGTTGTCCTGAGGGAAAAACCTCCATCTGGTCGCCAAACACCACAGCCTTTGAGGCATCAGTCATACATCCTGGCAGTCAATGACCAAGAGACCGGGTCAGACACTACCTGCTGGTTGCCCAATGACGCGCGCCGAGAGGTCCATATAAAAAGAATGGAGGAAAGGAAGGCCTCAAGTACCAGCCCACCTGGCGATTCCTTGGCTTCCATCCCATTTATAGGTAAGCTTATTTATATTCATGCACTATTCCACTATTGGCTAATGTGACGAATATTTAAGAAATCTTTTAAGAAAAAGTATTATTTCTAGCTCAACAGACATAGAAATCTTACACTGCGATTTTAAAATATTTGTTCTGAATATTATGAGCTGTGCTTCAGTCAGTGCCATAAGCTCCTTAAAATTTATTTTTTTTTGTACTGTGGTAAGTATATATGTAACTGTTGCCATTTCTGTATTCTTCACATGTGCAGTTCAGTGACGTTAACTTATGTTCATTATGTGGTTCAACTGTCACCTTTATCTGTTCCCAAATTTTTCCGTTATCTTTTTTTTTTTTTTAATGTAATACCTTGTAGCACTTAGTACCCATTTTTAGTTTTAATTTTGTTAACACATTTCTGCTGTCTGAGACCAAGGGACCCAGCAAACCAACTTGTACAGAGTTGTTGATTCACCTGGATTAAAAACCAGATGGAACAGTTTTGATAATTAGTCATCAACCTTTCATTTTGACAGGGCCTTTTACTTTCTAAAGCTTGTTGCTTTGTAAATTTAACTTGGGCTGAAAGAAGAGACATCTTCAAATGTCTTAGAATAAATCCTGGAATGAGTTTGGAAAAGTTACTTAAATTACAAGTAGTGTGCCACAATCTGTAATGCCTGTCATGTTTTCTGAGTCTATAGTATGTTCCCGCATACCCCAGGTACATTCTCTACATAGCAGCCAGTGTGATGTTTTAAAAAATGCAAATCATAGCATATCACTATTCTGTTGAGAACCCTTTGATACTTCCCATCTCAGCCAGAATATAACCCCAAATCCTGCTGTGGACTGCAAGGCCCTGCCTGATCTGCCCACACCACCATGCCACCTCTGATCTCATCTCCTATTGTAATCTTCCCTGTGCAGTCCTCCTTCAGCCACACTAGCCTCTTTGCTTTCCTGGGACATGCCAGCAGGTTCTGCCTCAGGGCCTTAGCGCTTGCTAGTTCCCCGCCCCAAAACACATTCCACAGATATTTTCACGAGGCTCTTGCCCTGACTTCATGTGGGTCTCTGCTCAAATGTCACCTTATCACAGCAACCTGTTCTGACCAACATAGTTAAAACAGACGCCCCAAACATACACAGAGCCTGACATTCTCTAGTCCTTTTAGCTGCTTTATTTATCTTCATATCATTTGTTTCCACTGGCCATATATTATATATTTTGTTATATATTTCTCTCCAGAGTTAAAACCTAAGCTACATGAGAGCCAGGGTTTTAAATCTGTTGTTCACATCCATGTCCTTAATGCTTAGAACACTGCCTGAAATGTAGAAGGTACTTCATAAATACTTTTTTGAAATAATAGGTGAATGATAATTTTGAGATAGTGGTTAAATGTATAGCAAAACCAAAAAAAAAAAAAAAAAAACCTCGTAATTACCATGTGGTTTTAAGACATACTCTGTTAAGAGGGTTATGATATGTATCCTTAGTATTATCTTCATTTTATAAATGAGAAACTGAAGGTATGTTGTTGTGGCTGCCATCAAGTTGGTCCCTGACTCATGGTAACCCCGTACACAATGGGATCAGACCATTGTGATTCACAGAGAGGTTAAAAAATTCTCCTAGTATCACAGGGAAATAAGTGGTAAACCCACAGTTAATAAGTGGTAGAGACAGAGAGTCTGGTTTCCCTCAGGTAACCTCATCACAATGCGGGATTCCAGAGGGTGCCGTCTCTGTCGGACACGTTGGAGAGTGCCTCTAGAGTTGTGCACCGCAGTGGTCTGGCTTTGAGACAAACCTCTTATTCACTGTGGTACCCAAAAGATTTATGGAAAGAGTTTTCCATAATTTTATAATATCATTTGCTTCTCTTTTCTAAAGAAACTTTTTAAGCTATTGAGCTATTCTACTGTCAGTTGACACTATCAGAATCAGCTTTTTTTAAGTTCCATGTAACTTATATCTGTTTTAAATTTGATATATTCAAGTTGTAAACATTGTGAGGAATCAGACCCTACACTGTACTCATATTCATATTTGTACTCTTAAGGCCAAGCTCAGAGAAGAGTAGAATTTTTCCTGTAGAAGGAACCTTACACATCACCCAGATGTTTTAAAGAAAATAACTGAGGACAAATGATTGTTTTAAGATTTTTTAAAATGTGTATATATTAAAAAGTCCTACAATCTGTAGCTGTATTTCATAGGTCTGTGAGATCTTATCACAACAATGGCATCATATTTTCTTCCTATTTAACAGTATAATCAGATTATATTGGAGAAGTAAAAAAAAATGTGCTGATTTTATATGTTAATATTTCTTTCTAGTTACTATAAGGTACAGGAGTAAACCAAAGAGTCAATTTTGTTACTAAAGAGAGGGCTTTGGCTAAAACGTAAAATAAAAATCTGTATAATTCTGTATGTAACGATTTAGAAAAATGATGAAAATAAACCATTTTGTTTATTTGTTAAGAGAAATGCTCACTAATTGGTTCTGATCATATTCTACTCTAAGTACTTATTAGAGTCTCCTTCATAGTTCCCTAGTGAACAGTATCTGTTTTAAGAAGCATGGCTTTTAAAAAGTCACGCACCATAGAAATGTCATTATAGTCCATTTATTTCCTGTATGTCTCCTAGAGCCTTAATATATAGCGTATGATTACTGTGGTATATCAGTTACACAGCACTAGGGGATAAAAAAAAAAAAAAGAGGATAGGGTGGTATAAAGAATTGAGATGATAACACGGAATTTGTAAAACTGCATTTCCATATGTGAATGTTGTCCATAGATGTCTTAAAAGTTTTTGAGCCTTAAGGTGGAACAATACCGTGCCTCCCAAGATTTACAGAATTTTCATGGCTTTTATAAAATAGGATATCTTAGACAATGTGTTTGAGGTGAAGGCATTGAAAAGAATTTCAGTATTTATCTGGTTCTTAGAGCACAACATCGGAAGTATACTTTATTTTGCTTAGTATACTTTGTACTGTAAAAAGCTTTTTAAAATCCTTTGTTGTAACCTTGAAGTCTAAAAAATGCTTGTTAGTCTGCTCTAGAGACTCATTAAATATATAAATACTTGAACAATAAAAGAACTGTCAGCATTTCATTAAGTGTATGTTCCAAAATGTACTATTGAAATTCTTTCATTGTTAGGCTTTAAATTTTTATCTGACCCATAAAGGTTTCTCTTTTCATCTAGTTATTTAAAATACATATTTTAGAGAATGCAGAATGGATGCCAGCTTTGAAATTGAGTAAAAGAGGCTATTTGCAGTGTTTCCCTAAGTATATCCCAAGAAGACTAATTCCATTAGATTGCCTTAAGTGTTATTAAGGAACGGAAATTCAGTGATCAAATAAACTGAGAAATACTAGGCTTATTAAATAGTTAAACAAGTTTTGTTTGTCTTTACCATTGGATTTCTCAGAATCATTAATGTGATACTATTTATTGTGATGGAAACCCTGATGCCGTAGTGGTTAAGAGCTGTGGTTGCTAACCAAAAGGTCGGTAGTTCGAATCTACCAGGCACTCCTTGGAAACACTGTGGGGGTAGTTCTACTCTGTCCTGTAGGGTCGTTATGAGTCAGAATCGACTTGACAACAACGGGTTTGGTTTGGTGGTATATATTGTGAATTTTCTGGGCAGGATATAATACAATTTTTCTCAAAAGTATTTGACCCTGACACCTTTTATTTAGAGTGTCTCATGGATTTACTATAGCATAAAACACACTTCTGGGATGTTAATCTGTACTCTATGTTATTTTATGGAACATTTAAATTAAACGGAAAAAGAAGGAATTAAAGTTTGTTTTTGTATCATCACACCCCAAAATTTTATGCTTTGTAATCTTAAAAATTATTTGTTATTCGAAAACTTTATAGACCAATGCAAATAAATTAACTTCCTTAGCTTTATTCCCAAAATATCAGAGAATGGAGACAATTTGTTTTGTTAGTTAACTATAATACACATCGTACCAGGCGCTCCTTGGAAACCCTATGGGGGCAGTTCTACTCTGTCCTACAGGGTCGCTCTAGGGTTGCTGTGAATTGGAATCAACTTGTCATCTATGGGTTTGGTGGTTTTTTGTTTTTTGGTTCTAATACAGAGATAATAATGTGTCATATAGAAAGAAAATATTCCTGCATGCCTATACCACCTAGTATTTCTCTTGTGTCACAAAGATTTAGAAAAATGAAGAAAATAAGCCATTTTGTTTGTTTTTAAATTAGGAATATTAGTTATAAACAGTATTTTGTTTATTCCCTCTACGCCCACTAACCCATTGCTGTCGAGTCAATTCTGACTCATGGTGACCCTATAGGACAGAGCAGAGCTGCTCCCTAGGGTTTCCAAGGAGCACCTGGTGGATTCCAGCTGTCGACCTTTTGGCTAGCAGCCGTAGCACTTAACCACGACGCCACCAGGGCTTCCTCCCTCTATACACACACACTTCATAATGCTTCATAATACATCCTGAAGATATATATATATATTTTTTAATTAACACAAAACACAAAATGATTTACTATTCATAAGTAATTTGGCTGTTAGTAACAGGCATTAAGGAACCCCTGGGTGGTACAAATCATTAAGTACTGTACTACTAGCTGAAAGGTTGCCAGTTTGTACCCACCCAGAGGTACTTCAGAAGACTGGCCTGGCGATCTGCTTCCGAAAGGTCACAGCCATAAAAACCCTATGGAGCAAGTTCTACTCTGCACACATGGGTCGTGAGTCAGAATCGACTTGACAGCAACTAACAAAAACAACAGGCATTAAAATTTATTCTACAATCCTGACTTTCTACATTTTCTTAATTTATACTACTCTTATCAGTTGGAATCAACTTGATGGCAACAGGTTTGGTTTTTTTGTTTGGTATAAATATTAATATAAGAAACCATGGTTGTATTACCCATAACCAAGACTTAATCTCAAATTTATTTTTCCCCTCCTTCTGCATGTTTCTGATTCTCCTCCTTATTCTTCTCACCCCAAAGTTGACCAGTATGGGTATGCTTTGGTAATTTTAGTGTTGCCATAAGTAAAATTGAATTAGATTGGCACAGTCTTAGTAGCACTACCATTTCAAACCAGCTTAGAAGTTTTAAAGCATATAAGATATAGCTAGATTACAATGTCTATACAGATGAATTTAGCTGTCTGAAATTTACCCAGAGGGAATGGGTGACTATCACCATACACCTATCTATCTTCTCCCTTTGGGAGCTTTAGTCTCTGATGCCAACAGTAATATCATAGGATGATGCAATGAGCATCTATCTCAGTCCCTCTTTTATACTAACAGACACTAAGTCCTTCTGTCAAGCAAATACTCTATTTATAAACACAATATTTATACTCTTGCTTGCTGCATAAAAATGGAATAGAATTTAAGGTTAAGCCTCTTAAAGATTAGTGAAATTGGTGGCCTGACATTTATTAAATTCTTTTTAAGTAAATGTGAGATTTCTTGAAATCATACTTCCAGCATTTGTCAGGTTGCAAGCTGGGTCATTTTCCAAATACAAATTCATGTGTGTACTCACACTCACATATACACACACCTAAGTTAACTAATCTGATCTGTGGGTCTGCAAAAACTGAGCAAAGTAATTATAACCCATTACGTGTGGCAAATCAAAAAGTTATGCTTCCACTTGCCATCTTTAAACTTAGAGCACTGGTGTCTTACTTACCTGTTCCTGCTGTGACAGAAGTACTGCAAGTGGGTGGCTTTAACAAACAAATTTATTTTCTCATGGTTTAGAAGTCTGGAAGTTTGAATTCAGGATGCTGGCTCTAGGGGAAGGCTTTCTGTCTCTGTCAGCTCTGGAGGAAGGAAGGTGCTTGTCTCTTCAGCTTCTATTCCTTGTCTCCCTGGTGATCTTCATGTGGCATGGCTTTTATCTTTCCCCATCTCTCCTTCTTCACTTGTTTGTTTAATCTCTTTTATATCTCAAAAAAGAGATAGACATAAGACACATCTTACATAAATACTGTCTTATTAACATAACAAAGAAAACCCATTCCCAAATGGGATTATAGTCACAGGTATAGAGGTTAGAATTTATAACACGTATTTTGGAAGGGACAGAATTCAATCCATAATATTCTACCCTTTGCCGCGTTCCCACAGATTTATGTCCTTCCTACATGCAGAACACATTCACCCCATCACATCATCCCAGACCCACCAGAAGTCTTAAATCAACTCCAAGTCCAAAATCTCATCTTCCAAATCATCTAAATCAAATATGGGTAAGACTTTCGACATATTCCATCCTGGGACAAAAATCCTCTTCATCTGTGAAATCTAGAATACAAGTTATCCGCTTCCATAGTACAAAGTTGGAATAGGCACAAGGTAGACATTTTCATTACAAATGGGAGAAATTCTAGTGAAAGAAAGGGTAAGGGATCAAGGCTGTGACCTAAATAAGGGTTTTGCATCCCTTTTGTTTTTTTAATCCCACCCTTTAATATAAGCTAATCTTGCCTCATTAAGCACAGGCAAAGATTAGGATTTATAACACATAGGAAAATTAGATCACAGAATAGAAGACAACCATACAGTACTGGGAATTGTGGCCTAGTCAAGTTGACACATATTGTGGAGTGACACAATTTCATCTATAACAGCAGGTATCCCCCACTTTTTGAAAGTTTGCTTTACACCACTTCACTTTTTTAAATAATTTTTATTGTGCTTTAAGTGAAAGTTTGCAAGTCAAGTCAGTCTCTCACATAAAAACCCATATACACCTTGCTACACACTCCCAATTACTCTCCCCCTAGTGAGACAGCCTGCTCTCTCCCTCCACTCTCTCTTTTTGTGTCCTTTTCACCAACTTCTAACCCCCTCCACCCTCTCATCTCCCCTCCAGGCAGGAGATGCCAACAGAGTCTCAAGTGTCCACCT
The DNA here is from genome assembly GCF_030014295.1 of Loxodonta africana. Classification (NCBI taxonomy): domain Eukaryota; kingdom Metazoa; phylum Chordata; class Mammalia; order Proboscidea; family Elephantidae; genus Loxodonta; species Loxodonta africana. The sequence goes on along the minus strand of NC_087345.1, from coordinate 166,237,881 downwards.
GATCCAAGAAGCTCACTCCTCACCAGCATCTCTCTCCAACCCATTGTCCAGTCCAATCCATGTCTGAAGAGTTGGCTTTGGGAATGGTTCCTGTCCTGGGCCAAAAGACGGTCTGGGGGCCATAACCACTGGGGTCCTTCTAGTCTCATTCAGACCATTAACTCTGGTCGTATGAGAATTTGGGATCTGCATCCCATTGCTCTCCTGCTCCCTCAGGGGTTCTCTGTTGTGTTCCCTGTCAGGGCCGTCATAGGTTGTAGCCGGGCACCATCTAGTTCTTCTGGTCTCAGTATGATGTAGTCACTGGTTCATGTGGCCCTTTCTGTCTCTTGGACTCGTAATTACCTTGTGTCCTTGGTGTTCTTCATTCTCCTTTGATCCAGGTGGGTTGAGACCAATTGATGCATCTTAGATGGCTGCTTGCTAGTGTTTAAGACCCCAGATGCCACTCCTCAAAGTGGGATCCACAATGTTTTCTTAATAGATTTTATTATGCCAATTGACTTAGATATCCCCTGAAACCATGGTCCCCAGACCCCTGCCCCTGCTATGCTGGCCTTCAAAGCATTCAGTTTCTTCAGGAAACTTCTTTGCTTTTGGTTTAGTCCAATTGTGCTGACCTCCCCTGTATTGTGTGCTGTCTTTCCCTCACCTAAAGTAGTTCTTATCTACTGTCTAATTAGTGAATGCCCCTCTCCCACCCTCCCTCCCTCCCCTCCTCGTAACCACGAAAGAATGCTTTCTTCTCAGTTTAAACTATTTCTCAAATCTTAGAATAGTGGTCTTATACAATATTTGTCCTTTTGCAACTGACTAATTTCACTTAGCAAAATGCCTTCCAGGTTCCTCCATGTTATGAAATGTTTCACAGATTCATCACTGTTCTTTATCAATGCATAGTATTCCATTGTGTGAATATACCATAATTTATTTATCCATCCATCCATTGATGGGCACCTTGGTTGCTTCCATGCTTTTGCTATTGTAAACAGTGCTGTGATAAACATGGGTGTGCATATATCTGTTCATGTAAAGGCTCTTATTTCTGTAGGATATATTCCAAGGAGTGGAATTGCTGGATCGTGTGGTAGTTCTATTTCTAGCTTTTTAAGGAAGCACCAAATCGATTTCCAAAGTGGTTGTACCATTTTACATTCCTACCAGCAGTGTATAAGTGTTCCAGTCTCTCCACGACCTCTCCAACATTTATTATTTTGTGTTTTTTGGATTAATGCCAGCCTTGTTGGAGTGAGATGAAATCTCATTGTAGTTCTCACCTGCATTTCTCTAATGGCTAATGATCGTGAACATTTCCTCATGTATGTTAGCTACCTGAATGTCTTCTTTAGTGAAGTGTCTATTCATATCTTTTGCCCATTTTTTAATTGGGTTGTCTTTTTGTAGTTCAGTTTTTGCAATATCATGTAGATTTTAGAGATCAGGCGCTGATCAGAAATGTCATAGCTAAAAACTTTTTCCCAGTCTGTAGGTAGTCTTTTTACTCTTTTGGTGAAGTCTTTGGATGAGCATAGGTGTTTGATTTTTAGGAGCCCCCAGTTATCTAGTTTTTCTTCTACATTCCTTATAATGTTTTGTATACTGTTTATGCCATGTATTAGGGTGCACTGGGTAACATTGTCCCTATTTTTTTTTCCATGATCATAATCATTTTAGATTTTATATTTAGGTCTTTGATCCAGTTTGAGTTAGTTTTTGTGCATGGAGTGAGGTATGGGTCTTGTTTCATTTTTTTGCAGATGGATATCCAGTTTTTCAATGGGATCCAGTTATTCTAGCACCATTTGTTAAAAAGACTGTCTTTTCCCCATTTAACTGCTTTGGGGCCTTTGTCAAATATCAACTGCTCATATGTGGGTGGATTTATGTCTGGATTCTCAATTCTGTTCCATTGGTCCATGTATCTGTTGTTGTATCAGTACCAGGCTGTTTTGACTACTGTGGCGGTATAATAAGTTCTAAAATCAGGTAGAGCAAGGTCTCCCACTTTCTTCTTCTTTTTCAGTAATGCCTTATTTATCCGGGACCTCTTTCCTTTTCATATGAAATTGGTGATTTGTTTCTCCATCGCATTAAAGAATGTCCTTGGGATTTTGATCGGAATTGCATTAAATATATAGATTGCCTTTGGAAGAATAGACATTTTTATAATGTTAAGTCTTCCTATCCAAGAGCAAGGAATGTTCTTCCACTTACGTGAGTCTCCTTTGGTTTCTTGCAGAAGTGTACTGTAGTTTTCTTTGTATAAGTCTTTTACATCTCTGGTAAGATTTATTCCCAAGTATTTTATCTTTTGGGGGGCTACTGTAAATGGCATTGATTTGGTGATTTCTTCTTCAATGTTCTTTTTGTTGGTATAGAGGAATCCAACTGATTTTTGTATGTTTATCTTGTATCCCAACACTCTGCTGAACTCCTATTAGTTTCAGTAGTTTTCTTGAGGATTCCTTAGGGTTTTCTGTGTATAAGATCATGTCATCTGCAAATAGAGATACTTTTGCTTCTTCCTTGCCAGTCTGGATGCCCTTTATTTCTTTAGCCTAATTTCTCTAGCTAGGACTTCCAGCACAATGTTGAATAAGAGTGGTGGTAAAGGACATGCTTGTCTAGTTCCTGATCTCAATGGGAATGTTTTCAGGCTCTCTCCATTTAGGGTGATGTTGGCTGTTGGCTTTGTATAAATGCCTTTCAATATATTGAGAAATTTTCCTTCTATTCCTATTTTGCTGAGAGTTTTTGTCATGAATGTTGAACTTTGTCAAATGCCTTTTCTGCATCAGTTGATAAAATTTTGTGATTCTTGTCTTTTGTTTTATTTATGTGGTGGATTACATTGACTGTCTTTCTAGTGTTGAATCATCCCTGCATACCTGGTATGAATCCGACTTGGTCATGGTGAATTATTTTTTTGATATGTTGTTGAATTCTGTTGGCTAGAATTTTGTTGAGGATTTTTGCATCTACATTGATGAGGGATATAGGTCTGTAATTTTCTTTTCTTGTGGTGTCTTTACCTGGTTTTGGTATCAGGGCTATGGTGGCTTCATAGAATGAGTTTGGTAGTATTCCGTGCTTTTCTATGCTCTGAAATACCTTTAGCAGTAGTGGTGTTAACTCTTCTCTGAAAGTTTGGTAGAACTCTGCAGTGAAGCTGTCCGGACCAGGGCTTTTTTTTTGTTGGGAGTTTTTTGATTACCTTTTCAATCTCTTCTTTTGTTATGGGTCTATTTAGTTGTTCTACCTCTGTTTGTGTTCGTTTAGGTAGATAGTGTGTTTCTAGGAATTCATCCATTTCTTCTAGGTTTTCAAATTTGTTTGAGTATGGTTTTTCATAGTAATCTGATATGATTCTTTTAATTTCAGCTGGGTCTGTTGTAATATCACCCATCTCACTTCTTATTTGGGTTTTTTGCTTCCTCTCCTGTTTTTCTTTTGTCAGTTTGGCCAGTGGTTTATCAATTTTGTTGATTTTTTTCTAAAAACCAGCTTTTGATCTTGTTAATTCTTTCAATTGTCTTTCTGTTTTCTATTTCATTTAGTTCAGCTCTAATTTTTATTATTTGTTTTCTTCTGGTGCCTGAGGGTTTCTTTTGTTGCTCTCTTTCTATTTGTTCAAGTTGTAGGGGTAACACCACTTCACTTTTACGAAAGACCTACAGTAGTTCCTATTTTAGCTAACTGAAAGAAATCCAAAGAGAATTGTCACTTTTATGAAAAAAGCTAAGAGCAGAAAGAGCATTCAGCGTTTGTTTAGTAGTGAGCCATTAAAGAGGCAACACACCCTGAGCATTGAGAGTGATGTCACCAAGCTCCTTCCCTGGGAACTATACTCAGCATCTCAGCTTTTACTATACCAAAAAAAACAAACCCAGTGCTGTCGAGTCAATTCCCACTCATAGCGACCCTATAGGACAGAGTAGAACCACCCCATAGAGTTTCCAAGGAGCGCCTGGCAGATTTGAACTGCCGACCCTTTGGTTCACAGATGTAGCACTTAACCACTACACCACCAGGGTTTCTGCTTTTAGTATATGTTAGTGTTTTCTGGTGTTATTTTAGGTCTTATGTGTTATTTGGTAGGTTACTTTTTGGGTCTGGGAATGCTCAAATTTTTTTCCCATATGAGTTAATGATAATTGCTTTTTCACTTTATGCCATTCCATCTTTCGAAAGGTTTCATAGGAATGCTCTGTCTTCTGATAGCAGGGAAAACCTGTGTTGACCGTAGTATTGCACACATTCCCAATTCTGCTTTCATTTAATCATCTGCCTCTCAACTACTATAACAACAGTTCCTCTTAGATTTACAACTCCATTCCCTTTAATTCAGCATGAACTGCCATATGATTTTGGGAAAACTAGTATTCGAAATTCTCCCCCGTCTAATCTTTTTTTTAAATCTATGTAGTAGGAAGGTACAGAATTAAATTTTTGGTTATTGAAATAACCAAATCTCAAAATGCCTTTCATGAAGCAAAATATTAATTTAAATGTGTGTTTATTGAACTGATCATTAAGGAAGCTCGGTCTTAATTTAAAAATTGAAATCCAACTATGATGAGTTGAATTATTATTATAAAAAATGAGTATATTTCTGGGGAAGCCAGCACAGTTTGTACAAGACAAGCTCATGTAAACTCCATAGACATATCCAAACTCCCTGAGGGACTGAATTACTGGACTGAGGGCTGTGGGGACCATGGCCTCAGGGAACATCTAGCTCAATTGCCATAACATAGTTTATAAAGAAAATGTTCTACATTCTACTTTGGTGAGTAGCGTCTGGGGTCTTAAAAGCCTGTGAGCGGCCATCTAAGATATTCCACAGCCCTCACCCCTTCGGGAGCAAGAGAGAATGAAGAAAACTAAAGGTACAAGGGAAAGATTAGTCCAAAGGACTAATGGACCACAACGACCACAGCCTCCACCAGACCGAATCCAGTACAACTAGATGGTGCCCAGCTTCCACCATTGACTGCTCTGACAGGGATCACAAAAGAGGGTCCTAGACAGAATGCAGAAAAATGTAGAAGAAAATTCCAACTCACCAAAAAAACCCAGACTTACTGGCCTGACAGAGACTGGAGAAACCCTGAGAGTATGGCCCTGGACACCCTTTTAGTTCAGTAATGAAGTCACACTTGAGGTTCACTCTTCAGCCAAAGATTAGACAGGCCCATAAAACAAAATGAGACTAAAGGAGCACACCAGCCCAGGGGCAAGGACAAGAAGGCAGGAGGGGACAGGAAAGCTGGTAATAGGGAACCCAAGGTGGAGAAGGGAGAGTGTTGACATGTCATGGGGCTGGTAATCAGTGTCACAAAACAGCATGTGTACTAACCTTTTAATGAGAAGCTAGCTTGTTCTATAAGCCTTCATCTAAAGTACAATAATAAAAGAAAAAAGAAAAAAAAGGAGCTCAGAACTGGGAAAAAACAGGAATTCCAGAACTTTTTAATCTGATATTCATGATGTTCAGTTATCAGTATTAATGGGATTAGCTAAAATTTGCCTAGGGAGTTTGAATTTTTTAGAATGACTATTGAGTGTAACTCAGATTTTAAAACAACAGCAGCAACAACTGTGGTATCGACAAAGATAATTCAGCTTTATGTAACTGCCTGTTCACCTCCTTTGATTTAAAGTATGTATCTCAGTGAGCACCTCCAGCACTGCATCCGTTTGTTGAAACATCTGAATTGGTATTCCAGCAATTCCTGGAGCTTTGTTTTTTCGCCAGTGCCTTCAGTGCAGCTTGGACTTCTCCCTTCAGCACCGTCGGTTCTTGAACATATGCTACCTCCTGAAATGGTTGAGCATTGACCAGTTCTTTTTGGTACAGTAACTGTGTATTCCTACCACCTTCTTTTGATGTTTCCTGCGTAGCTCATTTTTTTGCCCATAAATCCTTCGCTATTGCAATTAAATGGTTGAACTTTTTCTTCAGCTCTTTCAGCTTGAGAAATGCCAAGCGTGTTCTTCTCTTTTGGTTTTCTAACTCCAGGTCTTTGCACATTTCGTTATAATACTTTACTTTGTCTCCTCGAGCCACCCTTTGAAATCTGCCATTCAGCTCTTTTACTTCTTCATTTCTTCATACGCTTTAGCTACTCTATGTTCAAGAGCAAGTTTCAGAGTCTTTTCTGACATCCATTTTGGACTTTTCTTTCTTTCCTGTCTTTTAATGACTTTTTCCATTTTTCGTGTGTGATGTCCTTGAAGTCATCCAACCATTCATGGGGTCTTCAATCATTAGTGTTCAATGGGTCAAGTCTGTTCTTGAGGTGATCTCTAAATTCAGGTGGAATATACTCAAGGCCATACTTTGACTCTTGTGGACTTGTTTTAATTTTCTTCAGCTTCAACTTGAGCTTGCATATGAGCAATAGATGATCTGTTCTGCAGTCAGTCCCTGGCCTTGTTCTGACCGATGATATTGATCTTCTCCGTCATCTTTTTCCACAGGTGTAGTCAGTTTGATTACTGTGTATTCCATCCAGTGAGGTCCAAATGTAGAATCACTGTTTATGTTGTTGAAAAAAGGTATTTGTAATGACAAAGTTGTTGGTCTTGCAAAATGTAATCACAAGTATCATTTCTGTCACCAAGACCATATTTTCCAACTACAGATTCCTCTTTGTTTCAGACTTTGGCATTCCAATCACCAGTAATTATCAATGCATCTTGATTGCTTGTTTGATCAATTTCGTACTGCAGAAGTTGGTAAAAATCTTCAATTCATCTTTGGCGTTAGTGTTTGGTGCATACATTTGAATAATAGTCATATTAACTGGTCTTCCTTGTAGGCATATGGATATTATCCTTTCACAGACAGCATTGTACTTCAGGATATATCTTGAAACGTTCTTTTTGATGATGAACTTGACACCATTCCTCTTCAATGGATCATTCCCGGCATACTAGACCATAAGATTGTCTGATTCAGGACAGCCAGTACCAGTCCATTTCAGCTCACTGATGCCTAGGATATTGATGTTTATGTGTTCCATTTTATTTTTGATGACTTCCAGTTTTCCTAGATTCTTACTTAGTACATTCCATGTTCTGATCATTAATGGATGTTTGCAGCTGTTTCTTTTCATTTTTGAGTCATCCCACATCAGCAAATGAAAGTCCTGGAAGCTTGATTTCATCCACGTCATAAAGGTCAACTCTACTTTGAGGAGGCAGCTCTTCCCCAGCCGTATTTTGAGTGTCTTCCAACCTTTTTTTTTTTTTTTTTTCCAACCAGAGGGGCTCATCTTCTGGCACTATATCAGACAGTGTCTGCAGCTATTCGTAAGATTTTCACTGGTCAATTTTTTTTTAGAAGTAGATCACCAGGTCCTTCTTCCTAGTCTGTCTTAGTCTGGAAGCTCTGCTGAAACTGGTTCACCATGGGTGATCCTGATGGTATTTGAAATACCATTGGCATCACAGCAACATGCAAGCTGCCATAGTACAACAACTGACAGACGAATGCTGGTCACACCAAGCATAGTGGATAAATTTTAAAAAGACCAATAATACCAATTGTTGGTGACAACATGGAAAAACAATCTGTCATGTACTGCTCCTAGATAATACTGAGAAATAGTTTTACAGTTTCGTATAAAGTTATACATCTGCTCTGTGACCTATTAAGACCACTTGTAAGAATTTAGGAAAAATAAAATATATGACCACAGGAAACACCTCTACAACAATGTTCATAGCAGCTTTAATTATAATATGCACTGTTATCTAGCAGCAATAAATGACGAAGTTTCTCCATATTCCCACCAACAGTTGGTGTTATTAGTCTTTTTAAAAATTTAGCCGTTCTAGTTGACATGACGACAGCTCATCTGTCCATTTGTCGTATTGTGGTGATTCGCATGTTACTGTGTTGCTGGATGCTATACCATCAGTATTTTAAATTCCAGTAGGGTCACCCATGGTGGACAGGATTCATCGAAGAGGCCTTGAAGCACTTACTGATGAAAATCAAAGACTACAGCCTTCAATATGGATTACACTTCAGCATAAAGAAAACAAAAATCTTCACAACTAGACCAGTTAGCAACATCATGATAACCAGAGAAAAGATTACAGTTGTCAAGGATTTCATTTTACTTGGACCTACAATCAATGCCCATGAAAGCAGCAGTGAGGAAATCAAATGACGTATTACATTGGGCAAATCTTTAGCAAAATACTTCCTTAAAGTGTTAGAAAGCAACAGTGTCACTTTCAGGACTAAGTTATACCTGATCCAAGCCATGGTATTTTCAATTCCCTCATATGCATGGGAAAGCTGGACAATAAGGAAGACCAAAGAAGAGTTGATGCATTTGAATTATGGTGTTGACAAAGAATATTGACTATACCATGGACTGCCAGAGGAACAAACAAATCTGTCTTGAAAGAAGTACAGCCAGAATGCTCTTTAGAAACAAGGATGGCAAGACTTTGTTTCATGTACTTTGGACATGTTATCAGGAGGTATCAGTCCCTGGAGAAGGACATCATGCCTGGTAAAGTAAAGGGTCAGCGAAAGAGAGAAAGACCCCTCAACAAGGTGGATTGACACAGTGGCTGCAACAATGGGCTCACTCATTGTTATGGCAACAATTGTGAAGATGGTGCGAGGCCAGGCAGTGTTTCATTCTCTTGTACATAGGATCGCCATGAGTCAGAACCTATTTGACAACACCTTTTTTAACAATAACCTGTATGTCAGAAGACAAATAAAAAGATTTGAATTTCTCTTTAAGACAGAGAATACATTAGCAATATTTTATCTTACTTTTCCTTAAGGAGAAGGAAAAATGTCAGAGATTTTTAAAACATGCATTTTATATGAGGTATAGATTGACTTTTTAGGTCATTTGCAGTAAATGTCCTGTCTCGTAGGAGTTGGAACAAAGACAATTTATTCAATTCCCATATTTTTAGTAAAAAAGATAGATGAATACTGTTGGTATTTTGGAGTTATGTATGTAATTTTATATTAGTCACCATTTCTCCCAGCTCGTGGAAGTTTACCACTTTTTTTTACAATATATGCTTTATCCATCATTGTAATTAATGAGTAAATGATATAGTGTTATGATTGTTGCTGATAGGTGCTGTCCAGTCAGTTCCAACTCATAGAGACCCTATGTACAACAGAACAAGACACTCCCTAGGCCTGCGCCATCCTCACAATTGTTATGTTTGAGCCCATTATTGCAGCCACTTGTTGAGGGTCTTCCTCTTTTTTTGCTGACCCTTTGCTTTAGCAAGCATGATACGCTACTCCAGGAACTGGTCCCTCTTGATAACATGTCCAAAGTATGTGAGATGAACACTCGCCGTCCTTGCTTTTAAGAAGCATTCTGGCTGTACCTCTTCCAATACAGATTGGTTTGTTCTTTTGGCAGTCCATGGTACAGTCAATATTCTTTGCCAAAGCCATACTTCAAAAGCATCAATTCTTCTTTGGTCTTCCTTGTTCATTGTCCAGCTTTCGCATTAATATGAGGTAGTTGAAAAAACCATGGCTTGGGTCAGGTTCACTTTAGTCTTCAAAGTGACATCTTTGTTTTTTAGCAGATCTCTTGTAGCAGTTTTTCCCAGTGCAATACATCATTTGATTTCTCGGCCGTTGCTTCCATGGGTGTTTGTGGAGTTAACATGCCTTAAATTATTATGCTGTAATCTGGAGAGAAAGTAGGCTCAATTGTTCCCAGTAGAAGTGAAATAAAAAAGCAAAAATATGTCAAGGAACTGATTATTTTACCATGCCTATGCCAAAAAGCCTGATTTCCCTGAGTTGTATAAAACTATTCTCAAGGATAATTATAAAATATGAACTACATTGTGTACATGCTTCTTTCTAGAGTAATTCTGTCAACTGTGAGAACAATTCCTTAAAACCAAGCTCATTTTACAAAGCGCCTTCTAAACTTGTCATATATTTAGTAATCTTGATTCAAAGAGACAGAAACTTTCAGAGTGTTTCCTATTGCTAAAATGTAAAGAGCTACTTTAAAAAAAATGAAAAACATAGGAAATAAACAAGATAGTCAGGCTTTACTGATGTTAGCCAAGATAGAATCGTTTAATTTTGTAACATTATTAGCCTTCTTGATTAAAATGCTGATCATTGAAATGACAGAGCAATCTTAGAACTTGGTCAAAATTAAAATAGTTTGACCTTTTAAATCAAGGAATCAAAACCCTGTTTCATCATTCTAGTATTTTCTTTAAAGGGCTACATGATGGTTTCTGAGGTTTGGGACATTTAATTTGAAGGATTATAGTTCTGGCATCCTATTAAATTACATCCTTTTGGCCTAAAATATTAGAATGTAAACCACTGGTGTTTTAACAAGAGTAAGAATTTTAAACAAAGCTATGTTCACCAATTTGAAAAACTAATAGTTACATAGCAGGACCTCTGGTGTTAGATGGTCTTGGTTCAAATTCTGACCCTGTGACTTTGTAATTGTAGACAAGTTTCTTAATCTGTCTGTGTCTTGGTTTCTTCATATATATAATAGTACTTACTTCATAGGATTTCATAAGTGTTAAGTGGAATAATATATGTAAAATATTTAGAGTGGTACCAGTACCTAGTATGCTCTGTGGTTACTTAGCCACTGGTGGTGTAGTGGTTAAGTGCTACGGCTGCTAACCAAAAGGTCGGTAGTTCGACTCTACCAGGCGCTCCTTGAAAACTCTATGGGGCAGTTCTGTTCTGTCCTGTAGGGTTGCTATGAGTCAGAATCGACTCGGCGGCAGTGGGTTTGGTGTTTTGGGTTATAAGGGCACAAGAACATCTGCTCGAGGGGGCACACGGGGGTTGCTCCTGGTGAGGGCCCACGCCGGGAAACTTGGTACTTGCTTCTAATTTGCACAAAAGTGCCAGATAGACTAGCACCGACTGGGATAATACGAAACTTCTCCTGGTGGCTTATCGACTGTACTTTCTTGTTTTTCTATGAAAATTGAAGATATGCTGTGTGTGAGGGGTGGGAGTAAGTCTTTCAGTATGGTGCGTGATGATTGTTCTGGTTTGATAGATTCAGTTCTGAATGTCTCTAAATTTTGGTATCTCATCAGTTGGTGAAGAAATTAATTGGCTGGTAAAAGAAGCAACTCGTTTAATTTCTGATACCATATTCTCAGAATTATTGGGAATTACTAGAATATTAACTATATATGTAGATTTTTTCACGGACCGAATATGTCATTTATTGGTCCTATAGCAATGAAGGTTAGAATCTTTACCTGGTTCCTTTAATAATGATTATTGATTATTAATTTTATTATTGTTATTATTGATAACTAGGTCATTTAACATTCCAATATTTATTTTTCATTTCATCTTACAGATGAACCAACTAGCCCTAGCATTGATCATGATATTGCACATATCCCTGCTTCTGCTGTCATCTCAGCCTCTACCTCTCAAGTACCTTCTATAGCAACGGTTCCTCCCAGCCTCACAACATCAGCCCCTTTAATCCGACGTCAGCTCTCACATGACCATGGTATGTTTGCATGAATGTTATGTAAACTGTATCTCATTCTCAGTATTCCATTTAGATTAGTGTGATTCACTGTAATCTTCTCGTTATTAAAAGAACCTGGAAACCACTTGTAACTGTCTAAATGCTGACTTATAATTACAGAATCTGTTGGACCTCCCAGCCTGGATGGCCAGCCCAGCTCAAAGACAGAAAGATCGAAATCATATGATGAGGGGTTGGATGATTACAGAGAAGATGCAAAATTGTAAGTCCTATGCATACCATATTAAATATTTGTATATGGGTGTTCAGCATGACTTTGACATGTAAATACTGAATTTAATGATATCTTTTATAATCTCTAACATTATGACATTAGAAATCCAAATTAAAAAAAATAAAATCAAAGTTTTTACATGGTAGCATATTTTATTAAAACTAAAAAATAATAATTAGTTTTTAAAAATCAGTAATACACAAACCTGTGCTCAGACCAAGAGGCAGTCGTTTAAACAGAACAAGGGGATACTGTGTCATTTAAAGTCAAGAAAGGTGTGTGTCAGGGTTGTATCCTTTCACCATGTTTACTCAATCTGTATGCTGAGCAAATACTCTGAGAAGCTGAACTATATGAAGAAGAATGCAGCATCAAGATTGGAGGAATACTCATAAATAACCTGCAATATGCAGATGACACAGCCTCGCCTGCTCAAAGTGAAGAGGACTTGAAGCACTTACTGATGAAGATCAAAGATGACAGCCTTCAGTATGGATTGTATATACCTCAACATAAAGCAAACAAAAATTCTCACAACTAGACCAATAAGCAACATCATGATAAACAGAGAAAATATTGAAGTTGTCAAGGATTTCATTTTACTTGGATCCACAATCAACACCCATGGAAGCAGCAAAGAAATCAAAAGATATTTTGCATTAGGCAAATCTGCTGCAAAAGACCTGTTTAAAGTATTAAGAAGCAAAGATATCACTTTAAGACTAAAGTGCACCTGACTGACCCAAGCCATGAAGTTTTCAGTGGCCTCATATGCATGTGAAAGCTGGACAATGAATAAGGAAGAGCAAAGAAGAATCAATGCCTTTGAATTACGGTGTTGGCAAAGAGTATTGAATATACCATGGAACAAAGCTGTCTTGGAAGTACAGCCAGAATGCTCGTTAGAAGCAAGAATGGCGAGACTTTGTTTCACATGCTTTGGACATGTTATCAGGAGGGACCATTCCCTGGAGGAGGACATCATCCTTGGTAAAGTGGAGGATCAGCAAAGAAGAGGAAGACCTTCAACAAGATGGATTGACACAGTGGCTGCAACAGTGGGCTCAGGCATAACAACGATTGTGAGAATGGCACAGGACCAGGCAGTGTTTCTTTCTGTGGTACACAGGGTTGCTAAGAGTCGGAACCAACTTGATGGCACCTAACAACAACAATAATACATAAACATGGTACAAAATATATACATATTAAATACTACCTCCCACTTTAGACCTCTAGCCACACAGTTCTACTCTCAGGCGTAACTGTGTTACTGTTTTCTTTTATACAGATAATGTATGCATAAAATCACATACATGCTTCATGTGCTCATATATATATATCTATGATTTTTATAAACAAATGATAGATGTTATACACACTTTTTTGCTTTTTTTCACTTGAACTCATGTCTTGGAGAGTATTCAGAGCATATATTTCTGCCTCATTCTTTTCATGATTGTTTAATTTTCCATTCAATAGTTGTACCATAATATGTTTAACTAATATGCTATTAATAGACATTTAGATTGGTCACATGTTATGGTACCACAAACAATACTTTAGTGACTGTATTTGTGCATAAGTTATTTAGCACATGCATAGTTGAAAACAGTATTGTTACGTCAAGGAACGTGTATTCTTAGTTTTAATATGCATAACCAATCGCTCTCGGTGAAGTTATGCCAAGCCTCGTTCCCACCAACAGTGTACAGTCTGCGCGTTACCCAATTGAACACAGCATATTATTTAACTTTGATATTTTATCTTATTGTAGTTTTATTTGAAATTTTCTTACTATTGAAATACATTTAAGAGATTTTTGTATTTCTTTTTTCGTGAACTGTTTTTCATATCATTTGCCCATTTTCCTACTGATTTTTCTTATTGACTTCTGTTTGCTCTTTATACAAAGGAAATTAGCTCTTTCTTGTGATAAGTGTTCCAAGTCTTTTCCCAATTCAGTATTTTTCCTTTGGTTTTCTTTATTTCCTTTAACTATGCAAAAATAATTTTAAAAATTTTTGACCAAATTACAAATTTTTATGGCCTCTGGATTTTGAGTCATACTGAAAAAGCTACTTCAGAATTATAACAAAATTCTTCCATGTTTATTTCTCCAATTTCTGTGTTTTTCTTTTGTGGATATGTGTGTGTGGTATATGTATAGCTTTGGTTCTCACTTTATTCTAGTGGTTGAAATAAAGAGCCAACTTTCTATTTTCCAGTGTTTCTCAGTTGTGCAAAAAGCATCTATTGAATAAGTTATTCTTCCCCACTGATTAATAACACATTTTTATATACTGTCTTAGCTACGGCACTGGGTTTTACTGGGTATCTTAGCTATCTAGTGCTGCTGTAACAGAAATACCACAAGCGGGTAGCTTTAACAAAGAGAAATTTATTCCCTCTTAGTTTAGGAGGCTAAAAGTCCAAATTCAGAGTGCCAGCTCTAGGGCGAAGGCTTTCTCCCTGTGTTGGTTCTGGCGAAAGACCCTTGCCATCAATCTTCCCCTGGTCTCGGAGCCTCTCAGAGCAGAAACTTTGGGTCCAAAGGATGCACTCTGCTCCAGTGCTGCTTTCTTGTTGGTATGAGGTCCTCCTGTCTCTCTGCTTGTTTCTCTCTTTTTTACCTCAAAAGGGATTGACATAAAACACAATCTAATCTTGTCTTCCTGCCTCATTAACATAACTGCCTCTAATTCTGCCTCATTAACATCATAGAGGTAGGATTTACAACAGTAGAACAATCACATCAGATCACAAAATAGTAGACAATACTAGGGATCATGGTCTAGCCAAGGCGACACACATTTTTGGGACAGAGTTCAATCCATAGCATATATTAAATTCTTTCACGTATTTAGTTCTATTTTTAGGCTGTATCCTGTTCACGTGATCTATATGTCTATTCATACACACCAAAAAAAAAAAAAAATTCATACTCACCAGATTCTATTAATTAATTACAGTGATTTTTATAATGTCTTTATTATTTTTATTATCTGGTCATGCTATTCCTCTTATTTTTGTTTTCTGGAATTCTCCTGGCGGTTTTTCTTTATTTTGTTGTTTGGACTTCATCAGCTTTTCTAGTTCTTAAATTTTTATGGATGTTTTCATTGACATAATGTTTAATTTACAGGTTAATTTAGGGAATATTGATATCTTTATGATATTAAACTGAACTTTTCTATCAAAAGCAACTTGTCTTTTTTATTATAATATCTTTGTATAGGTCCTCTGCTGGTTCCACTTGATTATTTATATCCTAATTAGTTCTTCCTGAACCAGCTATTGGATGGAAGTTTGTGTGAGGTGCAGCCAGGGCATTGTTCCAGGCTAGCAGGGATTTTTCTAATGATACAGGATTTGTGAGCTATTTTAGCCTTTGCTTCTTTAGCCATTACTTCTCCCTCACTAAAAGATGTCAGCAACTACAGTACTGCCATATTTCAAAGTCTGCTTTGCCCTACATCAACTACTCAGTGCTTGCTGCAAAGATGGCAGGTCTGTATGTTTCCTCATTCATTTTCACCTTCCCTGATATGCATGGTGACAAATGACGTTCCTGTCATGAGCTCCAGTACCCTCTTTCGGATTGCTTCAAAAAAGGGATGGTTGGTTTTTATCTCTCAGAGAACAGTGCACTGAAATTTGAGATTCGCAAGCAGTGGTTTCCTTTTTTTTTTTTTTAACTATATTCAGCCACCTTTCTTCATATATTATAGTTCAGAATTACATACATCACCTGATGTTGTTGACAATTGAGTTTGCATATTTGTTTCTTACTACTTCGTTGTTTTGGGGTGATCTGAGAGGAGAGGACGATGCCATCTTCAGTTTCGTCTTAAAAGCTTAAGTTCCTTAGGTGAATTTTGAATTTTAAAAAGAAAAAAATAGTTGTCCTCTAATAATGTTAAATTATTTTTAATAGTTTTCTTAATGTGAACCTGTCTTCTGAAAGCCTAAGCCTTCTCGTTGGCAACAGTTGGCGATTTTCCTTATAGAAACCAATCAGAGTGTGGTTGGAGAGGCGGGAGCGGTAAGCTGTGACCGTCAGTAATGCTCTTCAGGCCGGATTTACGGTTCAGAGCATCCACAAGCTGGGTGCTCGCAGGCATGCCATTCTCTCTGTATCTGACTGTTAAAGGCAACAACTTGTCAATCATTATTAAATTGTGAGAGTCCTTAGCATAGCGCTGTAACTATGGTTAACTAATAATACACAGCCCAGTGTTTAGCCTGAGTAGCTTTTTCTTGGCTCTTAAAAGCAGGATAAGAAAATCCAACACTTAAAGCAGAAAGTTTTAATTTATCAGGTCAACTGGGAAAGCTTCTGTCATTGAATCAAAAATTTAAATACTTGTAAAATTAGCTGTTTTTCTCATTTACCTTAAACAATGAACATTTAACATGATAATGATGACTATCAGCCTACTAATGAAAGGTTAGTTGTAAAATTCAAATGTTCTTACATCTTCAAGGTATTTTATGCATTTATCACAAATATTTATATACTTCCTTTCCAACAGGTCCTTTAAGCATGTAACTAGCCTGAAGGGAATCAAGGTTCGTATTCAATATTTTAAAAATATAAAGCAAATAATAAATGTTTCTATTTACTGTTGTTTACTGTAGCTTATCATAGGGATGTATTCCTTTTACCCATTAGATATTTAATATTTAAATGTCATCACCTTTTATTCTATAAGTTGCAGGTACATTTGAAAAATGTTACGTATAAAATGTTATTTTCTAATTTCTAAATATATTCATCAAGTATGTAATACTTTACACACAATTGTACTGATATTTCTCACTTTATCAGTTCAACACAAAAAAAATCTAACTGCCCAGCAATCCTCCACATTTCGTTGTATGTTTGTTTTTGTCTCCTCAAAGTTATTATCTCATATCCTTTTCTCCTTCACAATCCACCTCTATCCTGTCTCTTCCAATCTTTCCTCATACTTCTTTGGAAAAAAAAAAAGATGCTGTTAGACAGGAACTCCTTTATTTTATCATCTCCAAAATATCAGTCACCTGCATTTATGCACACACTTTCTGCCCTCCTTACCCTGATCCTAAATATTGTTTTACTTGAAAGGTTATCCTGTTAAAAACCAAAAACCACTTCTTTTCTTCAGAGTCCATCACCTCTCACTTTCTGTTTTCTGCAATATCACTCTTTCCAGTGGCTCATTCTTCAGCATATATAAGAATGTTCTCCTATTTCCTGTATTTACACACACACAAAAAAAAAACCTCCCTCAAATCTACATCCCCTTCTATTTACTACTCCCATTTTTTCTTCTATTTCTTAGAGTAAAACCCCTTGAAAAAACTATCTATAGTTTCCACTTCCTCACATCACATTTTTGTCTCAGCCCACACATATCAGGATGACACTGCTCATACCAAGTATACCAGTGACATCTGGATTGCTAAAACTAATAGTCACTTCAGTGTTTAATTTATTTCACCTTTCAGTAGTATTCAAAACAATTTCTGACTCCCTTCCTTTAACACTTTCTCCTGCTGGTTTCCCATTTACCACCCTTTTCTGGTTTTCCTTCTACCTCTAGGACTTCTTAGTCTCCTTTGCTGACTCTTCTGCCTCTGCCTAGTATGTAAATGTTGGAATGACTTGGGCTTGTTGTGACCCCTCTTTTGTTTTCTATCTATGCTGATTTCCTCTCAAAGTCTGTATTGCTAGCCTTAACTTCTACCCCAAACTCCAGCTCGTTTTAACGACCCATATGACATCTTCATTTGAATTTTTAATAAGCAATTGACGTTAACATGGCCAAATAGATTTGGATTAACCCCAAACTTTATCCCTCAGTTTTCCTCTTCTCACTAAATCCACTTCCATCCATCCAGTTGCTCAAGCCAAAACTCTAGGAATTAGCCTTGTGTCTTCTTTTTCCCTTTCCCCCAATATCACATCCTGTGCACTCTACTCCAAAAAGTATCCTGAATCTTTACATTTCTCTCTATTTTCACTCATTCTGGTGACCCAAGCCACCGTCATCCCTCACTGGATTACCACAGTAACACCTGTTTCCATGCCTGTCCTTTTATAATCCACTCTCCACAAAGTGATCTTTTACAATAAAATCAGATAATGTTACGCCCCTGATTAAACACTTAATAGCTTCCCTTCACACTTCCTACCATCACCTAAAAGGCCTATGCAGTTTACAGTTAGCTGTTTTTCCACACTTACACTGAACAGCGAACATTTAACATGACAATGATAAATATATGTTTACTAGCTGTATGTTCTCCCTGACTTTTCAACCCCCCTACCTTTCATACTTTGTCCTGTAGGGTTGCTATGAGTCAGAATTGACTCGAAGGCAGTGGGTTTTTGGTGGGTTTTACCTTTCATACTTGGTTCCTTTTTTTCTTTTTTTTCAATTCCAGATTTCAACTTAAAAGATATTTCTTCAGAGAGATTTATCACTAATTTATAGTTGCCAGTCAGTCCTTTGTTCTTTCATCCTGCTGTTTTCATTGTCTAAATGGCATTCATGACAACTAGCTGTTTCTTGGTATAGTGATCTTTTCCCACTACAATATTCACTCCTTAAGAGCAGGGAAATTGTTTTGTTTTGTTTTTTTTTAATGATTAAAAAGTTGCTTTTGATGACTTAATAAATGACAGTAGTCAACTCACATATTTAAAAAAAAAAAAAGACTGGAAATTTTACTAATGTAATTGATAAAACTTTAGAATTTTTCAAAAATAGCTCTTTACTTGGAACATTAAGTAAAAGACTTTTCAGTAGAGCATTTTCAAAATACAAGTATTTATAAAGGAAAATGTTTATATTTTACTCTGATTTATTGGCCTTTTCTGTAGATCGTAGATAGCCAAAAATCATCAGAAGACTCTGGGTCCAGAAAAGATTCCTCTTCAGAGGTTTTCAGTGATGCTGCCAAGGAAGGGTGGCTCCATTTTCGGCCACTTGTCACCGATAAGGGCAAGGTAGTGTATTTTCTCAGCTACTGTGAACCTCAGAAATACAGGCTCTGATAAATAAGGCATAAAATAAAGTCAATATAGGTAAAATGGTAAGATATCCAGATTAAGGAGTAGAAAAAAAAATCATTTAGAAATATCTTGTTCTATGAAAAGGAAAAATTATTTTTTAAAAAACTTCTAATCGTTGATTTAACTTCATACTTTTCATCCTTTGTATCAACTATACACCGAATATATTGTCCTATATTTGGGCAATGTGAAAAGCAATCAGTGTTTAAGAAGGAACTCTGCTTTTCTTATTAAATAGCTTATTAGCCAGAGGCTATCACAGAGTAGCCCTTTAAGAAGCAGTTCTCCATGTTAATAATTTTAGAATTTTTGTTTAGTCCCAGTTTATTCTTTTAAATTGCCTTTATAGTTTTGTTTTATTTTATAAATATTGTTATATAAATGGCTATAATAATGTTGATATATGCTCCACTAGGTAGTTTACAATACCATAAAAACTTCACCATAAAGCTTCTCATGCTACAGAAATTTAGAACATTTAAATTAGAAGAAAATTTTAATACTGCCATAAGAGTTTAAAATTTTAAAGAAAACCCACCTTGGTGTGGATATTGTTGCTTGACCATATAAAGCTGGTGAACTTTGGTAATTTAATTCTTTAATTCATCATTTGTGTATATTGTTTTTGGAAGCCCTGGTGGCATATTAGTTAAGAGCTACAGCTGCTAACCGTAAAGGTCTGCAGTTCGAATCCAGCAGGCATTCCTTGGAAACCCTACAGGGCAGTTCTACTCTCTCCTATAGGGTTGCTTTGAGTCAGAATTGACTCTATGGCAATAGGTTTGTTTGTTTGTTTTTTATGTAGTATTAGAGCCCTGGTGGCACAGTGATTAACTGCTTGGCTGCTAACCAAAAGATCAGCAGTTAGAATCCACCAGCTGCTCCTTGGAAACCCTGTGGGATAGTTCTGTTCTTTCCTCTAGGGTCGCTGAGTTGTTACCAACTCGGTGGCAATGGGTTTGGTTTTTGTTTTTTTTTTTGGTATGTAGTATTTGTCATTTGCATACTATAAGACTTGTCTTAGACTTACTTTCACTCAAGTTTTTTCTCACTTTGAGTTTTTTTTTTTTTTTTTTTAATTTTCTAGTCCATTAACATTTTACTACATTTATTTTAATTGCTTTGTTTTGTTTTCCCAGCTAAATTAAGGTTAGGGTTTCACTATCCTTGACTTCGATATGAATACATTGCCTAATTTGATTAACTGTCCACAATTTTTATCTTTCTTCTTTTAATGAACAGATAATTGATATAAATTAGACATCTGCTCCATGAGGTATACATTTATGCATGTTAACAGTGTTCCTTAATCTGCTTGTCCTCTCACGAAGATTTAGCCAAGCGTTATGTATTCAAGAACTGTTTTATGTTTTCTAGCGAGTTGGTGGAAGTATTCGGCCATGGAAGCAGATGTATGTTGTACTTCGGGGCCATTCACTTTACTTGTACAAAGACAAAAGAGAACAGACGACTCCATCTGAGGAAGAGCAACCCATCAGTGTTAACGCGTGCTTAATAGACATCTCTTACAGCGAGACCAAGAGGAAGAATGTATTTCGACTTACCACATCAGATTGTGAATGCCTCTTTCAAGCTGAAGACAGAGATGATATGTTAGCATGGATCAAGACTATCCAGGAGAGTAGCAACCTAAATGAAGAGGTATATGTTCAAAATAATGTGCGTGGTGAAAACTGACACCTTTTCCTTAAGAAGACAAAGAATCTGCTCTATCATTTTGTAGGGAAAAAAAAAAAGTATGCTATATTTATATTTTCATTTAGAAAATAGCAGTGATCAAAAAGAAAAATGTACTTGTATGATTCCCAGTTATTGGAAAATCTCCATTGCTGAACTAGAAAGATAGGTTATTCATATACTCTTCATACCTTCTCAGAAGCAATAAGCCACAGATGACGAGACCTAGGTTTCTAGTCCTGGCCATTGCCTTTATATATAAATAATGCCATGTCTGTTTTCTTAGCTCAAAAACAGGATTGTTGTAGGGCATGAGTTATGGTGAAATGCTTATCAAAACAAATTACTATGTAATGCAAGGAGATAAGAGTATTATGATTATTGCCAGTGGAATGACACAGGCAAAAATAGAAGATAGCCTATGGTAATAATTGTTTTCTAAGAAAACTTGCATTATCAAAAATCAGATTTTTTGGGTTTTGTTTGTTTTTTTAAATGAAGAACAACGTTTAGGGACTTGAGAATTTCTGGCTTACAGTACCAACATATGTTTACAGCAGGAATTTTGATAGTAAAGGGAGTCTCTGTAAGTGTACATATCATAAACTTTCCTGAGCAAATCCAGCAATGATTAAGCCTAGCTTTTAGCTTGAGCACTTCTTTTTTTCATATCGTTAATAGTTTTTTTTACACGTTCTTCTCACCTTTTGTGCCCATTGTTAGGACAAAAAAGCACAAAGCTTGTTTTCCTTGCTCACAGTACATAGTAATACCTACATTAGCTGAAGGGTCATGTAAATTATGTTCTTTAACTTAATCATTTCCATTATGTCCAATTCAAATTATGAAAACTTATAGGAGGACTGATTTGCCCTTTTCTCTGGTAGTTTACATCCTGCCTTTTTTATGGCTAAAAATTAACATTGATCCTTATCATGTAGCCTTTGTTCCACAACCACCCACTTACAAAGCATCCTGAGCTGAATTTTGGTGAATTAATCAGGAAGAATAATTACTTGGATGTAGGTTTTAGCCGTGACAGTTCAATGGCATTCCTCTTTAATAAGCAGCTGTATGCCAGGCATTCTATTGGGCCCATAAACCATTGCCCTCAAGTGGACACTGACTCATAGCAGTGGAGTGTAATTGCTAAGATCTCATGCTCCGGACTCAGAAGGACCTAGATTTAATTGCTCTATCACTTACTAACTATGCAGTTGTGGCTAGTTACTTATCCCTCATAAGCTTCTGTTTCTTCCCCTGTGAAACATACGATTATTTGGAGGATTGAATGGATAATGCTTATGAAGAATTCAGCATACCGCCTGGCAGATAATAAGCGTTTAGTTAACGTCAGCCATTATCATCATAGCCAATAAGTATCAAAGCTAGGATTTGAACCCAGGCAGTCTTATTCCAGATCTTAACCGTAAGATTTCTCAGCTGGGAAGTGGAATAGTCCATTTGAATTCAAGGTTGTTTGACTCCAAAATCCGTATTGTTTGTAAGTTGTTTTGTCATTCACTGTAGTCAAAATGAGACAAGCAAAAAAGAAAATGTGGACCCAGGCCAATGTATAATTTGGGTCTGTGTCATCGTTAGTTGCTGTTGAGACAATTCCAACTCTTGGCAACTCCATGTGTGCAGAGTAAATCTGCTCCGTAAAGTTTTCAAGGCTGTGACCTTTCGGAAGCAAATCACCAGGCCTGTTTCCCAAGGCGCCTCTGGGGAGGTTGAAACCACCAACCTTTTGGCTAATCATCGAGTGCTTAACCACTTGCGCCATTCAGGGATTCCCTGGTGTCTATAGAAAAAAATCATTATTCTGTGTTCTAGGTTTACCATATAGAGTATTATAAAACCTACCCTATTGAAGTTAAAACAGCTTTGAACTTTTCTTATCTCATAATCTAACTGCCATTTCTAATACCAATTGACCCTCAATCTCACTGCCCCTACAGAGTAATCATTAACATATCCTAGCAGTATTTGCCCATCTTTTATCCCATTGTATTATTTTTAAATGGTGATCATTCTTTCGGGTACTAGTGAGAGAAAAAACTGACATTCTGTTGATTCCCAATCCTTTATTAAATATGAGAGACCAATTCAGTAAGTATGAACACCTGTAATTTGCTGCCATTATGTTAGGTATTGTAGGTGTATAGAAAATAAATAGAACACTCTTGGCGGTAGGGGACATTTGTAGCATGATGATTGTGAATAGCGTTCCACATTGAGTAAAGGATAGTGTTTGTACTGAAATAGCAAAGTAGTACAATAGAAAGCCTCAAAAAAGTGGGGCTCACTGTTTATGCTTAGGATTGACTTCCTAATCTAACTTTCTGTTTATTCTGCAGGACACTGGAGTTACCAACAGGGATCTAATTAGTCGGAGAATAAAAGAGTATAATAGTCTGATGAGGTGAGAATCCTACCATGCCTACAGTTTAAGTTGGGTGTAAAATAGGTAATTTTTAAGGAACGTTCATTTCTTTCAGCAGCAAAGCAGAACAGTTGCCAAAAACACCTCGCCAGAGTCTCAGCATCAGGCAGACTTTGCTCGGTTCGAAGTCAGAGCCAAAGACCCAAAGTCCACACTCTCCAAAGGAAGAGTCAGAAAGGAAACTCCTCAGTAAAGGTACTGATGTTAGCTTTCTTGAATAGATTTAACAAATAAAATGATTTAAAACCTGAGATTTTTAAAAGTACTTTAATGGTTTTCCCTGCCATTTCTACTGATCCAGGCTCAGTGTCAGCTAGTTCAAAGATCACCATAGGCCAGGACTAAGCTAACTGGGCCTTTCCCTTTAAGGTGTGATCCAAGACACCAGCGTTTGTTAAAAAGACAAAGTGAAGGAAAATACTGCACATACATCTATATCAAAAACATTACAAATTTGAATGACTCAGAGGACCCAGGTCCTATCATTTTGAGATAAAATTATTATATTTCCTCTTGCTAAAATCTCACTATGAAGATGACACCTTGATATTATTTTCTTGAATATTAAAGAAAATCATGATACAGATTATAAAAGGGCAAAGGAATATAATTGATACCTATTAAATTATATGGAAGGTTAAAAGGAATGCTATCTTAAGAGAATATAATACAATATTTTTTACAAATGTAGGATGTATTATTTATATTACAGGATTCTAATTTATGTAAATATGGATGAGGATTTTTAAAGCCATACTTTAAACACTCTTGTTTCCATTTTCTTAAATACTATGTCATTTTATTTCTAATAAAAATCAAAAGATGATACCAGTCCCCCAAAAGACAAAGGCACATGGAGAAAAGGTATTCCAAGTATTATGAGGAAGACATTTGAAAAAAAGCCTACTGCTACGGGAACGTTTGGTGTCAGACTGGACGACTGCCCCCCAGCTCATACTAATCGGGTAGGAGACAACACTGGATTTCCTAAAGTCATTAATTCCGTTGTAATCACAATACAAAAAACCAAAAGATAGGACCTGAATATACGATCTTGCCCTGGTAGCACAACGGTTAAGAGCTCGGCTGCTAACCAGAAGATCGGCAGTTTGATTCCACCTGCTGCTCCTTGGAAACCCTGTGGGGCAGTTCTACCCTGTTGCATAGGGTCGTTATGAGTTGCAGCCAAGTCACTGGCAACGAGTATACGGTCTTGCAGATAATAGAGAGAGTCAGCCTGTTTCATATTTTCCTCTTCTTCGCAAACCTTAGTTTCCCTAAGCATTTCTTACCTGCAAGAGTGTGTGGCATATATTTATCTATAATGCTTTTTTCTGATGTATTACTTTATTTTTTTTTTAGTTTATTCCCCTTTATTCAAACTTCCCCACATTCTACTTGTTATCATTTCCTCTTTAGACTTTATTTCCCTGTAGGCCCTCCTCTTTCTGTCTTGGCCTGTTTATTCCTTTCCCACTGGCTTGAATCTCTCTTGCTGGTTTTATCTATTCAAAGCTCTACACTGTCTCTATTCTTTATTTCGTCTCCATGACATAATAGCAATTTATAGATTGCCTTTTCGATGAAAGGGCCTTTTAGCTGTGATGTAAAAAACTGCCAGCCAAATATAAACATTTGTGTTATATTAAATACAATGTTTATTTCTTGTTTTGCAGTATATTCCATTAATAGTTGACATATGTTGCAAATTAGTTGAAGAAAGAGGTCTTGAATATACAGGTATTTATAGAGTTCCTGGCAATAATGCGGCCATCTCGAGTATGCAGGAAGAACTCAACAAGGGAATGGCTGATATTGATACACAAGATGATGTAAGTTTGTTTCTCTTTGAAAAACTGCTCCAATTTTTTTCATTTGTGATGGTTGACTCCAAAAATACCTCGTTTCTATTTTGCATACCTAGAAATGGCGAGATTTGAACGTGATAAGCAGTTTACTAAAATCATTCTTCAGAAAACTCCCTGAACCTCTCTTCACAAATGGTGAGTTAACTCCCATGAGAGATACCGATGAAAGAATTTGAAACTATGACTATTAGAAAACCGTAGAAAAGTAAATTGAACCAGGAAAAAATATTTTTGCCAAGGGCAGCAGGTTTTATTTAGTTTTTGTTGACATGGTAGAAGCATAATTATGTGGTTTTTTTTGTCATTTTTTTTTTCTTTTCCTGATAAGTTTAAATGAAAAATTTCTATTTAAAAAATCGTTTTGGTTCTGCAAAGTATTTACATTCAGGTTCATCCATGTTTACGATCAAATTAAAAATATATTATTATTGTTCTCAGTCAAAATCTTAAGACATAATAAGGTACCAAAGCAAAAAACCAAACCCATTGCCATCGGGTCGATTCTGACTCATAGTGACCCAATAGTTACTGGAAAACATTTTTTCAGTCAAAATAAATATTTGAATAATACATATGACATCCTCTATATAAAAGGAACTGTATATATAAAAGAACAAATCTGTCTTGGAAGAAGTATAACCAGAATGCTTCTTAGAAGCAAGGATGGCGAGACTGCATCTTACATACTTTGGACATGTTGTCAGGAGGGATCAGTCCCTGGAGAAGGACATCATGCTTGGTAAAGTACAGGGTCAGCGGAAAAGAAGAAGGCCCTCAACGAGATGGATTGACATAGTGGCTACGACAACGGGCTCAAGCATAACAATGATTGTGAGGATGGCGCAGGACAGGGCAGTGTTTCATTCTGTAGTACACAGGGTCGCTATGAGTCGGAACCAACTCAATGGCACCTAACAACACCAACGTATATAAGATACTCTACTAGATGTTGTGGTTGGGGGGAGAAAGGAATATGCAGGCTATATGAATATAGAATGGCATCCTAAGGGAACTCACATTTCAGGGAATTTTATTTGATGATAAGGCTTGGAGGATCATTAAAAACGATAGCAGTTTTAGAGATTCTTCAAAGGTGATTTGGTACAATGCAACAATAAAGAACAATGATGAATCAGCTAAACATCTCACAACATGGTTAAATCTGGAGGGCATCATGCTGAGTGAAATAAGTCAATCACAGAAGGGCAAAAATTGTATGAGACCACTATTATAAAAACCCAAGAAAAGGCTTACACACAGAAAAAGACAATCTTTGATTGTTACAAGAGAGGGGAGAGGTGGAGAGGGGAAATCACTAACTAGACAGTAGAGAAGTGTTAACTTTGGTGAAGGGAAAGACAACACATAATATAGGGGCAGACAGTACAACTTGACAAAGGCAGAGTCATAGAAGCTTCCTAGATATTTCCAGATACCTTGAGGGACCAAGTTACTGTGGCTTAGGGCTAGGACCATGGTCTCAGGGGACATCTAGGGGAATTGGCATAACATAGTTCATAAAGAAAATGTTCTACATCCTAGTTTGGCAAATAGTGTCTGGGGTCTTAAAAGCATGCAAGCGGCCATCTGAAGATACTTCTATTGATTTTATCATGTTCTGAGCAAAGGAGAATGAAGAAAACCAAAGACACAAGGAAAATATTAGTCCAAAGGACTAATGGACCACATGAACCACAGCCTCTACCAGCTTAGGCCCGGAAGAAGTAGATGGTGCCTAGCTACCACTACCCACCACTCTGACAGAGAACACAGTATATGATCTCAGGCAGAGTGGGAGGAAAATGTAGAACAAAATTCAAAATCACAAAAAAAGCCCAGACTTACTGGCCTGGCAGAGACTGGAGGAACCCCTGAGACTATGGCCCCCCGAGACTATGGCCCCCTGACACCCTGGTAACTCAGAACTGAAGCCACTCCCAAAGTCCACCTTCCAGCTGAAGATTAGACAGTTCTGGAAAATAAACAATAACTCAGGTGAGGAATGTGCTCCTTAGTTCAATCAAGTATAGGAGACCAAATGGGCAGCCCGTGCCTAAAAACAAAGACAAGGCAGGAAGGGACAGGAATACTGGACGAATAGACATGGGGAACCTGGGGTTGGAAAGGGAAAGGGGAAGAGTGCTGACACATTGCAGGATTGCAACCAATGTCACAAAACAATTTGTGTATAAATTTTTGAATGAGAAACTAATTTGCAGTCTAAATTTTCACCTAAAACAATAAAATTAAAAAAGAAAAGGCGATTTGGGATCTTCCCTACATTTTTTAGTTATGTCTTGAAATTGAACCTTAAAGGAAAACTAGGGTATAATTCAGCTAAGCAAGTTAACGCCAGTGGTGCAGTGGTTAAATGATACGGTTGCTAACCAAAAAGGTCAGCAGTTCAGATCCACCAGCTGCTCCTTGGAAACCCTACGGGGCAGTTCTACTCTGTGCTCTAGGGTCGCTATGGGTCAGAATCAATGTGATGGCAACAGGTTTGGGTTTTTCTTGGTAGCAAGTTAAGATAATTTTGTTTCACGGTTCTTGTTGTTG
Organism: Loxodonta africana; assembly: GCF_030014295.1. NCBI lineage: Eukaryota > Metazoa > Chordata > Mammalia > Proboscidea > Elephantidae > Loxodonta > Loxodonta africana. The sequence continues at coordinate 166,210,457 of NC_087345.1, read as the reverse complement.
TCAGATAAATATGCCGACTTTATTGAAGCCAATCGTAAAGAAGATCCCCTAGAGCGTCTGAAAACATTAAAAAGACTAGTAGGTATTATTTTATGTATTCAGTGGTAGAACTAAAATTCTTCATTTAAATATCTTAAATCCATCATAAAAATAATATGTTTCAGATTCATGATTTACCTGAACATCATTTTGAAACACTTAAGTTTCTTTCGGCTCATCTGAAGACAGTGGCAGAAAATTCAGAAAAAAATAAGGTATGTCAAGTGCACACTAAAGCTATGTACTTTGAGTGGCTTTAATTGAAAAGGTATGTGACACTGCTTCATGAAATATAATCAAAATTAGGTTTATAAATCAATGAAGGCTCTAAAATACATCAAAGCTGATGTTGATATTCTATGTGAATAACTGCTCTACCTTTTTTCTTTTGTGATGTTGACTCCAAAAATAAATCCTGTGTTTCTATTTTGCTACATGAGTATGAACACGTAAGTATATCATATTCAGGCATTCAGAGACTAAGCAAAGAGCTTCAGAAGATTGGGTTAAAGTAAAAATTGATCAAAAAGAATATTTGCAGACATTGGGCTTCTATATATTAGTAATTTTGATGTGTCACTGGGGCAAATTTGAAACCTTTTATGTATCTTTAAGCACTTATGTTCACTTTTTAGGTTTTGAGGCAGAGTTTCCCTATTTTTTGCCGGTTTTTTTTTTCCCCCTTTGATTTTAAAATTTTTGTCAGCTAGTCTAGCTCTGGTAATACTAGTTTTGAACCACATCAATTGCTTTCAAAGACTTCTTGGAAAAAATGAGCGTCGATTAAGCATTGCACGTTGTCTATAAAACAAGAAAAATAAGTTATGTATGGACTTGCTTATGGAAAAGATTTCTTATCTAGGAAGCATTTTTTTTTTTTAACCCACATCAGCCAGCCGTTCTTCTTTGAATTCTTTTTTATCAAAAGAACCTTTCAGAAATAAGATGTGAATACAGCAGGAATTTAAGCCTATTTTAAGAAAAAAGTCTGATATTTTTCCAATATCATCTTTTGTTTCAGATGGAACCAAGAAATCTAGCAATCGTTTTTGGTCCAACTCTTGTAAGAACATCAGAAGATAACATGACACACATGGTTACTCACATGCCTGACCAGTATAAAATTGTAGAAACACTTATCCAACACGTAAGTTTATGGCCCACTTCTAAGAAAATTCATGTTAATGAGCAGCTGATATTTGGTAGGACAGAATTTTCATTATAATTATTTTTTTTTTTTCCTAAAAAAAAATTGTCTTTTTTCTATACCATCCTCCAAGATAGAGACATATTTGGGAGGTTATTTAATTTCTTTTCACCTTTTTTATTTTAAATTTTAGCATGACTGGTTTTTCACAGAAGAAGGTGCTGAAGAACCCCTTGTAAGTATTGTCTGTCAGCATTTGTGCTGTTATTTTCGTTTGGGACAAAAGATCCGGGTGCTGCGACAGGGCCAGCCTCCTGCTTTGTATGCTATTGTCCTCTTTGCACCCTGGAAGCAGGTCCTCAGTATCTGACCTAATGGAAATACAAGTATGCTGCTTACTCTGCAGTTAATTATATGTAAACAATGTAAAGAAAAAAATTAAGCACGGGTACTCCACTCAGTAATATATGTCTTTTACTAAATGCTGTTGGAATTTTAAAGAAACGCTCTTTGAAGAGATTTTTGTTTATTAACCATAGACAACGGTGCAGGAGGACAGCACGGTAGACTCCCAGCCAGTGCCAAACATAGATCATTTACTCACCAACATTGGAAGGACAGGCGTCTCCCCGGGAGATGTATCAGGTAACTCTTGTTGGGCAGGACTGTTCTCTAGGTTAAAAGCTGAATTCTTATAATGAAAGAGCAAAGCAATCATAAGTAATAATTCACTATGATTTTTTTCTCTCTTTTTTTTTTCTTTCTACTAATAAAAAACTGAATCTTCCTTTTCTGATTGATCTTATTATCTTCCAGTGACTATCATGCCATTGGCAGTGCATCGAGTTGTAATGCCTGTCAGAATGGAAATATGAGGGAAATGAGCATGCAAACCACTGTTTTGTTCTTTTTTTTTTTTTTCAATCCACAGTTTCCATGTAATAGTCATCACAAGGTAAAACAGATACATGCTACTGAATATGTGGTTGCTGTGATGGCAGAAAGTGTGGTCTAGACTGTATAAATAGCTCTGATCTCGAGTTAGAAGCTCTGTTTTAAAAATTAAAAGCAGCACGTTATATATATGTTGAACTGCTAATGGGCACCATTTTCTTAAAATGCAGTATATTATTCGTCACAGTAGGTATCACAGTAAAAATCAGTCTATGAAACATTTCTTTTTCTTCTGTTTTCAACTGCTGCCCTAATGTTTGGTTAAGTCTTAGTTTTTATAGACTCTTTTGATGACCATGTTCTCCTACCAAGCTGTTGCACTAATCTAGCATGTTGTTTCACACCATGTTCTCCCTTTGTCTCTAGTTCTTGTTTTAGTCCTAAAGGGTTTTTTCAGCACTTACTGACACAGGCAAATCTATACTGATGTTGAAACAGGCGAAGTGGGCGGAGTCTATCACACGGTAATGTCACTAGTGGATTCTGTGATGTCCCTGATGGACAGCTGGAACTGTAGGAAGAAGGAGGATTGTTGCCCACACTGTAGCTGCCTTGTCTGCAGAAACCCCCGATTCTTGTAAATGCCAACATAGTTGATCTGTGGTGTAAATTTTCTCTTAAGATTATTGTAAACAGATCAATACTACTTTCTTAAAAGTTTTTCTGCTGTTTCTTGTTATTTCTGAAGCAGACCCTGAGGAGAAATAGCATGGTATGGTCTACCAGTTTTTAAAGTCATAAAGCATTTTAGCCATGTGTCAAAAAGGGGCGTGGCAGGGGGCTCAGCTCATTCATTGTGAAAATCAATTTCCCTAAAGTTAAAAGATGAAATTTCAAAATTGACATTATCCTGAATACTGCTAGCCCCTTTCTACCCTCTTTATAATTGTATAATCTGAGTTTTTGCCAGACAGTAAAATATGGTCTCCATTTTTTCCATTTTCATAATAACATTTGTTAATAGATAAATTACAAAACTGGTAGCAGTTTACCCAAACTAGCCAAAAGGATCCCTGACTGCATTGATTTGAAAGTGGGTCTAAAGCACAAAGATCAGCATTAATTTAATATAAAATCAAAGTGACCTGGAAGCAGGGTTATCCTCATGCCTCTTTTGCATCCATACGCATATAGTATATGCTATAAAATTTAAGAACTAAGTTTAACAGTCTGACAAAAATCAACATCAATACATAGAGAGATAGTATTTGTAGCTAAGGCAGCCAACAATGTTACAAGTTCTACATTGTGTATCAGTTTCAGATACAGGATGTGGTACATAGTACAATTCTGAAAAGGTCTTCAAGCTTCTTTATGCTAGATTCAATAATTAGAAAATCTAATAAACACTAGTATTTCTGTTTTTGTTTAGCACAGGGCTCCTTTGCCATTCCTATCATTGAGCTGGTTCTGCCTACAATTCACAGCATCCTTTCATGGCGGTGGCTTTCTGTGGTGCAGCTTGCATCTTTGTGAGCTCTGACTATCCACTGTGTTCTATGGTTTTGTTTGAGTTTTGCTTTTACATCTTGTTCTGTGCCTGTCTTTTCCATAAGTTTTGCATCGTCTGTTGAAAGCGGTAAAGATTGGCTAATACTGACGGTGTTTTATTTAACTCCTCACAGATTCAGCTACTAGTGACTCGACAAAATCTAAGGTAAATTGTTTAGTACACTTCTGAAATATTTTAGGGGGATTGCCTTTTTTTTTTTTGACTGATATGACTAATATGCAAATACACCGCTGTCTGTGACTGATGAGACAGAACAGCAAAGTCTAATAAACGGAAAAATGAATTCTTAAAATGGAATATGACAGAAGGATACTGGATTATGAGTTGAAGTGTTAGATTTCTGTTAGTGTAGTTTAATACAAAGAACGAGGCTTTTTCCATCATTTGTTAACATGAAAAATTTCTAACATATACAAACGTAGGAGCCCTGGTGGTGCAGTGGTTAAGTGTTTGGTTGCTAACCTAAAGGTTGGTCGTTCAAACTTACCAGCTGCTCTAAGGGAGAAAGATGTGGCAGTCTGCTTCCACAAAGGCTCTGTCCTATAGGGTCGCTATGGGTCAGAATCAACTCGATGACAGTGAAATGTACCCATTATCCATCTTCAACAATTACCAACACGTGGCCAGTCCTGTTTCACCTGGCCCCTCCGCCCGCCTTCCTCCTCCTTTGACTATTTCAAAGCAAATCCCAAACATCATGTCATCCCGTCTGTAAATATTTCAGTACTAGGATAGACATTTTGCATTTTATATTGCATATCTTGCCTCAGTTGTAGCAAAATCACCAATTTTTTTAATTGATTTTTACATAATTTGTATTCTGTTGACAATGGCACCAAATGAGACAAGATTCTGAGCAATTTTTAGAAAGTTCTTGTAGTTCTTGGAAAATTTTTTATTAATTCAGTTTGTCCAACTAGAGCTGTCAATAAATTTCCTGAAACAATGTTGATATTTGAAAATGAGACATGAATTTTACATGTCATGTTCTGATATTATAATGAGGTTGCATATGATTCAATTATAACTGTTTCAGGAAATGTTAACAAAGGTTTTCACTGTATTACCTAAATCACTATTGCTTATATTGTGAATTTTACCATCTTTTTGCTTCAAATTTTTATTTTGAAAAATTTTAAACCTACAGAAAAATTGCTAGAATAATACACTTAGCACCCAAGCCCTTTACCACATTCATCAGTTGGCAAATTTTGATATACACTTGTACCATTTGATAGTTACTTATAGATGTGAAAACATTTTACGCCTAAATACTTCATCGTGAATCTTCTAAGAACAAGGGTAGTCTCCTGTATAATCACAGTATAAGTATCATCACTCAGGAATTTTAACGTGAATACAGTATAATATTTTCTAAGGTCTAATGTCTATACAAATTTCTCCAATTGTCCCAATAATGTTCTTTATTTTTATGCCCCTAAGCAAGACCCAATCAAAGATCACCCCTTGCATTTATTTAGTTGTCATGTCTCTTGAACAATTTCCCAGTGTCTTTTACCAGAAGATAAGATTTCAAATGAGACAGACCTATTTGAAATCCTTGCCGTACCTCTCCCTGGATGGCTGTTCCTTAACCTATCTTACCAGAGTCTCTTCATCCTAATTCTGGTGTTGTGCCAGGCCTGGCATGTACAGATATACAAGTGGTATAACTATGCCTAACAGTTTCGCAAATGTAAAATAAGTAGAGTAATTTGCACCAACACAAATATATATCACAGAATCATAGAACTTTTAAGGGAACCTTAAGAAAACCTTGTAGGTAATATAATCTAACTGCTTCTCTTATATAAAACAATGAAATTGTGATGTATAAAGCGAATCGCTTGCTCAGTGTCATACACAGCAAGCTAGAGGAAGGAACATGAGGTCTCCGCATTCAGAGCCAGCCACAACCATTACCCCTACGGTCTTCAGCAGAATGTGGTAAAATGTGAATTCACCTTAGAAATGTGCTGTGTCATTTTGAAATCCTTTCTAACTTAGAAAAACAAAGTCCTATTAATTTGTATTTTCATTTTAATGGATCCTTTTTAGTGCAACATAGCCTAAATTTTGATTCTTATTTTTCAAGACTTCAGCATAATTGTTTTAGCTTGCCTAAGATTTTTATGGCAACAGAGAAGTAATACCTTCCGCTTCTAATATTCAACGTACTTCCTGCCTCCCTGCTTGCCTTAAATGGATGTAGTCAGCAAGTATTTATTGACTCCCTTCCCTGTTTACTTAACATCCAGGCATTATGAACAAATTAATTAAATAGTTGTAATCAAGAACCTATTATACACAGCAAAACAAAAAAAAATCTAGCAGGCTGCATCAAAACTTTACCAGTGACAGCACACTTAAGTATTTCTATGGTAAGAATGTCACATCCTTTCACTGAGTTTTGTTATTTGAGTGTTCTAATTCTCTTGTCATTGTGACATAAATGAAGACATTACCAACCTGATTTACCTAAGCAAGTCCCTGAAGGTCCAGCCTGACAGAACTAATGTTCCCTTATCTTAATGAGCTTGTCTGATACAGTATTTGTGTCTGTAATTAGAACATTGAAGTCGGTCATAAAATTTTAGTAACTTATGTCAGAATATTAAATTCAACTATGTTAGAATATTGTTTAACTCTTTCAGCACAGAATATTTCCCTGAAAGACAGACTTGTGTGGGCAATGACTTGGCAAGTAAATGCCACCAAGCAAAAAATGAGACATATAAATGTATCTTAGCAAAGTCCCTCATCTCATGGTGGGGGGGAGGAGCAAAAAATATATATAATAGTCAGTATATTAAAGATAAAGAGAGAAATAGAAGCTGCTATTTTTTTTTAAGGTATTTCTCACTCACTCACTATTCTTTCCCCAATGAATGGGCTTGGTACCCTTGTCAAAAGTCATTTGACCATAGATGTATTGGTTTGTTTCTGGGCTCTGAATTCTGTTCCACTGGTCTAAATGCCTATCCTTGTACCAGTATCAGACTGTTTGGATTACTGTAGCTTTATAGTATGTTTTGAGGTCAGGAAGCGTGAGTTCTACTTTGTACTTAAGAAGGTGTTTTTGAAGATTACGTGAAATACATACACAAAAGTGTCTTTTAATCTCAACACACTTTAAACGCAAGGATTTGTAAGTGTTGTTGTTGGTTTTGTTAGTCTCTGGCAACTGAGAGAGGATTCCCAGACTGTTATTATTGCTAACAGGTAGGTGAATATCTTGCCCAACTTTACTACTAACAATTAACTTTTTTGGTGGTTAAATAGAATTATATTATGTATCCATCGTGTTCTCCAACCTGTGTATTTTTCAAATGGCAATACATTATAAACATAAAAAAATAGATTTTAGGTACAAGTTATCAAAAGTTATCAGTAGGGATTAAAAAAAAATTATACTCCATTAATGTTTTTAGAGCTTTAGCAGAACTAGTTCAGTAAGAAATAGTTGGGAAAACCTTTTCAGAAGGTAAACTCAATAACGTTCAAGTGTTCAGAGTCTCGTTTCTCTGATTGCTTCCTAGGGTTCTTGGGGACCTGGAAAGGAGCAATACAGCAGAGAGCTGCTTGTATCCTCCATCTTTGCAGCTGCTAGTCGCAAGAGGAAAAAGCCCAAAGAAAAAGCACAGCCTAGCAGCTCAGAAGACGAATTGGACAATGTATTTTTTAAGAAAGAAAATGCAGAACAGCGTCACGATGATATTAAAGAAGAGTCCAAAAAGGAGAGTGAGGTGTTGGGCAGAAAACAAAGGATCATCATTTCAAAGGAAAACAGTGCCAAAAAAGACACCAACGCAACAAAAGATGAGAAGACGTCACTACGAAAAGACAGCATACCGTCTGAAGAACCCTCACCACCACGCAATTCAAGACACAACAAGTCACCAACTCTTAGCAGCCGCTTCACTGTCCTGAAAGAGAGCCCCAGATCACTTTTGACACAAAAGTCCTCCCACTTTGAAGAGACAGGATCTGACTCTGGCACTTTGCTCAGCACTTCTTCCCAGGCTTCTCTGGCAAGGTTTTCCACCAAGAAATCAAGCAGTCCAGAAACTAAACACAGTGAGTTTTTGACCCATGTCAGCACCATCACCTCAGATTACTCAACGACGTCATCTACCACATACTTGACCAGCCTTGACTCCAGTCGGCTAAGCCCAGAGGTGCAATCGGTGGCTGAAAGTAAGGGTGATGAAGCTGATGACGAGAGAAGTGAACTGATCAGCGAAGGGCGGCCTGTGGAGACAGATAGTGAGAATGATTTTCCTGTTTTCCCCACCGCTTTGACATCAGAGAGGCTTTTCCGAGGGAAAGTTCAAGAAGGTACTAAGACAAGCCGGAGAAATTCTGAAGGAAGCGAAGCAAGTTGTACTCAGGGAAGTTTAACACCGAGTTTAGACGGCCGGAGACAACTCTTTAGTTCCCATAAACTTATTGAATGTGATACACTTTCCAGAAAAAAGTCCGCTAGATTCAAGTCAGACAGTGGAAGTCTGGGAGATGCTAAGAATGAGAAGGAAACACCTTCAATAACTAAAGTGTTTGATGTTATGAAAAAAGGAAAATCAACTGGGAGTTTGCTAACACCAACCAGAAGCGAATCGGAAAAGCAGGAACCCACTTGGAAAACGAAAATAGCAGATCGCTTAAAACTGCGACCCAAAGCACCTGCAGATGATATGTTTGGAGTAGGAAATCAAAAAACGAGTGGTGAAACTGCAAAAAGGAAAAACATCAAACGTAGACATACACTAGGAGGGCATAGAGATGCTACTGAAATGAGTGTTTTGAATTTTTGGAAAGCGCATGAGCAGAGTGGGGAAAGGGAACCTGAACTTTCAGCTGTGAATCGGTTAAAGCCAAAATGCTCAGCCCAGGACCTCTCAATCTCAGACTGGCTTGCCAGGGAGCGCTTACGCCCCACTACATCCGACCTTAGCAGAGGAGAACCTGGAGACCCCCAGCCTGAGAATACTAGCACATTAGAAGTGTCCACGACAGATACACCTTTGTCTTTTCAGTCCGATACAGGCAGTTCTTCCAGTACCTTGGCTTCAACTAATAAGCCCCTTCTTTCCATACCACCACAGCCACCTGACCAAATAAATGGAGAAAGCTTCCAGAACGTGAGCCAGAATGCTAGTTCTGCAGCTAATGCCCAGCCTCATAAACTGTGTGAAACCCCAGGCAATAAAGCAGAGTTTCCTCCCTGTCTTTAAGCTGGGGGATGTCCACTATAGCAAATAAAAAGCTACTGTTACACGTTCCAGTAACTGTAAATATTTTCTTGTACCAGAATTGTTATTATGCAGCCTTCGTTTGGGCTGGTTTCATCATTTTGCACTGTGAAATAGCTTTACAGTGCATTGCTACAGCCAGAAGAACATATATATATATATATTTAAAAATATATTGGATAGTTGTATACAAATGAGCAAAGTATTTGTTGCAACGTACTACATAGTGTATACCCAAGATTACTGAAGAAAATAGCTGGCATTAGTATGCAGCAAAATGTGTTCTTTCGGTTTCATCACTAACGAAAAGTGCCTCATCATAAAAAACACATTCGGTTTTTAGGGTGCCATACCGTTAAAATTAGATAACTTACATTGAATAAATGAATGCGTTTTATTGGTAACAAATTTCATTACATTTACCAGTCTTAACACAGGTGGATACAGAACTTCCATTCTTTAGTCATTCCAGGTGGATCTCTGAGTTTTATATTCAAACTTTTAATACAGTTTTTGAGTTTTGTGTGACTTGAATTTTTAATCTTTCTGTAAAATACGTAACTTAAATGAACATATTATATGTGTATCTTTTCTTCAGATACCAGATTTGATATAAATGTTGTAACATAGGTGTGTAGATAGTGGATCCTGGATGGAACTGGCTTCTTTATTGAGAAGAATATAATTCTGCATGAGGACTTAATGACTCCAAACCTGTGTCATGCCGTGTGCATACCCAATTAAACACTGGAAATAAAAATTGTTTTGGTGAACTTTGTGTGAACTGAAACTTAATTCTAATGATATATTTTTAAATGTCATCTATTAATAACTGCATTATATGATTAACTGGTCCTGAATTTTAAAAAATCGCCTGTTGTAGTTATAGATTCCGCCTCCTCTTTTTTGCTGGGCCTGGCGGGATCTTTTATACATGCTCACATTGGCATAACCTCCCTCCTGTAGGTAGACGGTTTTTAACTTCTCTAACTAAAGTCATATATATAGTTTACCTTTTCTTGTAGGGCACTGAATGAAAAGAATACGAGTTTGGGAGTCAAACCAACTCTACAATTCCTAGATATGTAAACTTAGACAAAGTATTTAACTTGTCTGGATTTGTTTCTTCATATAAACAGTGATAATAATAGTACCTATTATTATTTTTTTTTTTTATTAGAAGGGTGGAAACCCTGGTGCCATAGTGGTTAAGTGCTATGGCTGTTAACCAAAGGGCCGGCAGTTCGAATCCACCAGGTGCTCCTTGGAAACTCTATGGGGCAGCCCTACTCTGTCCTATAGGGTCGCTATGAGTCGCAATCGACTCGACGGCACTGGGTTTGGTTTTGGTTTATTAAAAGGGTGGTGGTTAGATTGAAGTGAGATGCTGTTCCAAATATAGTCCCTGCCCCACACTAGTTACAAAGTGTATCTGAGCTGTTCTTGGAAATAATGGGTACGTTCTCAAATGAGAGGGACCGTAAAAGTCATTGAATGCAGTGCTTCGCAACCCTGTCACATCCAGTACTCCCTTTTTATAAAAATCATTTTGTAATTTTCCCTTTACTATTCTGAAATGAAATGCATAGATAATATATCTACATATGTTATTAATATATTCAATGTGTTATGTAATTTAAAATACTTATAATTCCCTCATAATTGGAAAGAAATAAAAGGAAAGTGATTTCTAATATACTAGTAAGCATTCCAGTATGTGAATGCTCAGGTACACACATACATTACAGAAACAGAATGAAGTAATCAGATGGTTGCACCAATTTGTAGAATCACTAACCACGCAATAACTACAAATGGAGACTGTACCATAAATGGGTTTTCTGTTGGTGATGCATTTCTTTACATGGTGCATGATTCCTGGTGAAGTTCGAACAAGACAAAGTACACACTCTTCAGTTAACATTGTAGGTGCATTCCTGGAAAATCCAGTATCTTATTAAAACCATCGAAAATGCTCTTTATTTATATGTAAAAAGGTTAGTTTCAAGGTTCAAATAATTTTATTTCATTCATTTCTTCTTAAATTTATTATTTTCTACTTTTATAATTTGCTCTGTATCTTCTAACTTTTTGAGATGGCTAGTTAAATCATAAATTTTCAGTCTTGTTTTCTAATATCTGCATTTTAAGTCTATATCCATATTTTTTATTATTGAATTTCGTAATTTTTTTTCTTTAACCAGTGAATTTAGAAACATATTGCTTAATTTCTAAACATTTGGAGGTTTTCTAGTTATCTTTTTTAAAATTGATTTCTAGCATAATTCCACAGAATCATTAGACATACTCTGATAATTTTAACTCATTTGAAATTTATTGAGAAATCTATTATGACCAGCATATAATCAAATTTGATAAATGTTCCATGTTCACGTGAAAGGGTATGTATTCTGTCATTATTGGATGCTGCGTTATGTTGATTAGGTCAAGTTTATTAATCATGTTTTCAAATCTCCTGTATCCGGACTGATTTCTTACCTGGCTCTTGTCAGTTCCTGAGAGGCGATAAGTCTTATGATTATACCCACTAAAAAAGTTATAGATACATAAATTTCTCCTTTTATTTGTGTCAAAATTTCCCTTATATATTTTGAAGTTAGTTTATTCAGTGGATGTAAAGTTAGAGTTGTTCATCGTCATGGTGGGACATTGGTGGTTCAGTGGTAGAATTCTCCCCTTCCATCAGGAAGACCTGGGTTCCATCCCTTGCCAGTGTACCTCATGCACAGCCCCCACCTGTCTGTCAGCGGAGGCTTACGTGTTGCTATGATGCTGAAGAGATTTCAGCAGAGCTCCCAGACTAAGATGGACTAGGGAGAAAGACCTGGCGATCTGCTTCCAAAAATCACTCACTGACAACCCTATGGATCACAACAGTCCAATCCTCAACCAATCATGGCGTGGGGCGAGATGGGGCAGTGTTTTGTTCCATTGTGCATGAAATCACCGTGACTTAGAAACTGACTCCACGGCAGATAGCTACAACAATAAAAACACATCCAATCTTAATTTCAGTTCTTAATTTTGGTTATTTTATTTTAGTGTTGTATAAATTTGATTCTTTTTCGTATATCTCACCCAGTTCTCCGGTGAAATTCTTGTCTTCGATGTCTTGAACATGTTGTTGTTAGGTGTTGTCGAGTTGGTTCCAACTCATAGTGACCCTATGTGCAACAGAACGAAACACTGCCTGATCCTGCACCATTTTCACAATCGTTGCTATGTTTGAGCCCATTGTTGCAGCCACTGTGTCAGTCCATCTCGTTGAGGCTCTTCCTCTTTTTCGCTGACCCCCTACTTTACCAAGTGTGATATCCTTCTCCAAGGACTGGTCCCTCCTGATAACATGTCTAAAGTACGTGAGATGAAGTCTCGCCATCCTTGCTTCTAAGGAGCATTCTGGCTCTACTTCCAAGGCAGATTTGTTTGTTCTTCTGGCAGTCCGTGGTATACTGAATATTCTTCTCCAACACCTAGTTCAAAAGCATCAATTCTTCTTTGGTCTTTCTTACGCATTGTCCAGCTTTCACATGCATATGAGGTGATTGAAATGTTATGGCTTGGGTCAGGTGCACCTTGGTCCTCAAAGTGACCTCTTTGCTTTTTAGCACTTAAAGAGTTCTTTTTCAGAACATTTGCCCAATGCAATATGTTGTTTGATTTCTTGACTGCTGCTTGCATGGGTGTTGACTATGGATCCAAGTAAAATGAAATCCTTGACAACTTCAATCTTTTCTCTGGTTATCACGATGTTGCTAATTGGTCCAGTTTTGAGGATTTTTATTTTCCTTATGTTGAGGTGTAATCCATACTGAAGGCTGTGGTCTTTGATCTTCGTCAGTAAGTGCTTCGAGACCTCTTCACTTTCAGCAAGCAAGGTTGTGTCATCTGCATAACACAGGTTGTTAATGAGTCTCCCTCCAATCCTGATGCCCCGTTCTTCTTCATATAGTCCAGCTTCTCGGATTATTTGCTCGGCATATAGATTGAATAAGTATGGTGAAAGGATACAACCCTGACACACATTTTTCCTGATTTTAAACCACGAAGTATCCCCTTGTTCTGTTCGAACTGCTGCCTCTTGGTGTATGTACAGGTTCCTCATAAGCTCAATTAAGTGTTCTGGAATTCCCATTCTTGGAATAGTAACTACAATTATTTAAAGTTTGTTTCTGACAACTTTAATATCTGGGTCACCTGTAGGTCTTTTTTTTTTTAATCAAATGCCAGATGTATATTTAAAAAATGGGAGAGGCTATGGGTGACATCTTCCTCCAGAGAAGATTCACCCTATATTATGGCAGGCAGGACAGAGCTGGTTGAGGTAGGTTTGCAGTGTTTGTAAGAGTGCGTCTACCTCTGGTTCAGCCCCTAGAAGGTGTAACCTTCCTGAGCTCTCAACTGACACCCTAAGGTAATTCCTCAGACCCCTCCTCAGCATGCCTGAACACCATTGATTGTCACCTCCACCCTTTAGCCTCTCTCTTGACACTAGTCTTAGTCATCTAGTGCTGTTATAACAGAAATACCACAAATGGATGGCTTTAACAAGGAGAAATTTATTCTCTCACAGTGGAGTAGTCTAGAAGGCTGAATTCGGGCACCAGCTCCAGGAGAAGGCTTCTCTCTGTTGGCTCTGGAGGAGGGTTCTTGTGATGCATCAGTCTTCCCTTGGCCTGGGAATATCTCAGCGCAGGGACCTCAGGTCCAAAGGACGCACTCTGCTCCCGGCCCTGCTTTCTTGGTGGTATGAGGTTCTCTTGTCTCTCTGCTCGCTTCTCTCTTTTATAACTCCAAAGATTGGCTTAAGACACTACAAATCTTGTAGACCTCATCAATATAACTGCAGCTAATCCATCTTATTACATAGTGATAGGATTTACAACACATAGGGAAATCACATTAGATGATAGAATGGTAGACAATCATACAACACTGGGAATCATGACCTAGCCAACTTGACAGGTATTTTGGGGGGACACAGTACAATCCATGACAGCACCACTCTGTTTTTTACCTACTTCGAACCTCTTAGCCTTTTGCCCTGAACAATTTAAGTTTGGCAAATTCTCAAAGGGGAAACTACCAAATATGGGGTTCTCTTCTTTAAGCCTCATTTTTTTTTTTTTTTTAGCAATCTCAGTTTCTCAAGTCTTAGCTGATTTGGCATCTCTGCAGTCCTTTTATTTCCTTATTTAGTTCCCCAGCCCAGGAAAATTGTTGAAAGCCTGCTTGTTAACAAACTCCGTGCACGACTTCATATCTTCTGCATTGAAGAATCAGCAAACAGCCCAAGAGGAAAAACAGCAAACAGAATGTTGGCTTCACCTCAGTTAGCTCCCCCTTCTATCTTGGGTTTTGGCTCCTCAAGTCCTACCTGCCTTGACAGCTCTGCATTTATTCATTCAGATCTCCCTTCATTGATTCATTTTTGTATTTTATCCAGCTTTTCTGATTATTCTCAGTAGGAGTGTTGTTCTCTATGAGCCATTATTTTATTGTGATTGGAAATAGCTGTCCCCTAAACTCATCATTATAAACAGGGTTTTCACCTATAAGGATGTCAAAAAAGATGTTCAAAAAATGTATGGAATTATGAGGCAATTCTTTTTATCATCTGGGAATTTTAGCACTTGTCATGCTGGCACCTCTAAGATGAAATTACATTTATTCTGTCAATCTGTAGTGATACATTTAATATTGAAGATTATTAGTTTTAATATTAAAGTGTTCACTAATAAATCTTAGACCAAAGGATTCTCTAAAAGTTCCCAAAGAACTTTTGTTAGCACCTCCTTTCAGCCCTTTCAGGACTGGCGACATATATAGCTACCACTCACTTTTTGTTCCTCGGGGGGTTTATTAGGATGCCACTGTCCCACTGAGAGTACGTGCTGCCGACAGGCAAGTCCCTATATAAGAGTTTGAATGGGCAATCAGGCATGTGCCACAAGTCACTGTTTTTATAGGGTATCCTATGTGGTGGTGTTGAATCATTGAATTTTTGGTAGGAAAAACATGAATTTTGAAAATTTGTATTTGGTACACATAGGTACTTCCAGACTCTGGGGGTAGAATTTGTGTTCACAAGGGGTGCACAAATGTACCTCTGGAGTCCGAGGGTACGATCTGTGGAATGAGGCATAAAACAAAAACCATATTACCTACCAAAAATTCAGACCCTCTCCATGATTCAGTATGCCCTCCGTTACTAAAAAACACATAACCCAGCAACCCAGTGACACATAGTATCAACAAAAAATTAAAAGGAAAAAATAATTGGGTCATGTAAGGGTTTTTTTTTTTTTTTTTTTTGTAAGGGTTAAGTAATCAGATTTTGCACGTATAATTCAGTTTATAGTAATGCAAACTGCCCTCAATCCATTTGACTTATTCTGGTCTCACTTCAGTAAAATTGTAATGGCTAGAATGGCCTCATCTCACAGTTATTGTGTCTCATTTCTGTTTCTATTTTTTAATCAAAATGTTTAGAGCATTTTTTTAGTCTCATTTTAAAACTAGTTTATACAGCTTTTTTTACTGAAAGAAGGGAACCAGTATTTGATTAGGATTCATTCTTTGAAATATTTATAAAGTACTTGTTAAGATGCAGTTTATGTCCTCTGAAGGAGTTGGCAGATGAAAATATGTATTGTTGAAAATTCCCACTCATTGATTTTTCTGAAGATCACGTTCTTTAAGCTTCACTTCAAATCTTCCTAGAACGCTTCACCAAATGTTAAAAGTACCAGCTAATAGCCAAAACCTGGACACATCACTTCTCTGGGCCTCAGTTCTTCAAATCTCTAAAAATAAACAAGAATAGATATCCTAAAATAATTTTCAGCTCTATCATCCGGTGATTCTGTAGACCAATAATAGAATCCTCTAGATATGACATTTCTTCTTAAAAAATATTAAAAAAACTTACTGAAAACTATGGAAAAGAATAATATGTGACATCCTGCTTACGTCACCCAGGATTAACATGTTAGAATTTTGTAATAGTTGCTTCAGATTTTTTTAGTAAATATTTCTGATAAAATTTTCTCCTGTTTGTTACCCCTTGCAGTCCCATCCCCTCCCCTACCTCTCCATAGACAAACACTATCAGGAATATATCTTTCCAGTCCATATTTTACTTTTATCATATAAACCAAAGAAAAAACCAAACCCATTGCCATCAAGTTGATTCCTACTCAGCAACCCTATATGTTATATATAGTTTCGTATTTTTAATTTACATAAAAAATTTTTTTATAGTATAGTATCTATCCAACTTGCTTTTTTCACTATAGAAAATGTGTTTGAGATGTATTCTTCCTGATACATACAAATCTGTTTATTTTCCTATTTTCTTGAATATGGTCTTGATCATTTGTTTCTATGTACATGCCTCTGTGTGCACACACAAGGGAGGGTCTTAAAGTCTCTGGGTTGTAAAATATGTGTATTTTTGACTTCATTAGGTTTTGCCAAATTAATCCCCAAAGTTGTACCAGTTTAAACTCTTGACAATACCTACATCCTCTTAGTAGGTATTGTCAAGATTTTGAACTTCTGTTATGTTTTTAAAACAAACTGATGGGTGTGAGAAGGCATCTCACTCTTCTGCATTTCTTACATTACGAGTCACAGAGAGAGCTTTTCAGATGTTTACTGGCCATTCCAGCTTCCCTGTGAGTTGTGTATGTTAGCCTTTGGCCATTTCCCTGTTTGTCTTTTTCTCAGCAATCTCTACATAATCTGGATACTAAGCCTTTATTTGTTGTGTAGATTTAAAGTACCTTCTTTCCATCTGTAGTTTTTAAACTTTGTGTAAAGTATTTCTATATGTGCATTTTCAGTCTCCCTTAAGAAATGCTTGCAGACCCATGGGTATAAGCTGTATTTGTTTTCTAATAGGTTTAAGGTGTGATTTTCACTTTTAGGTGTTCCTGTGTCTGGAATTTATTTTGTGAATGGTGTGAGGTGGGATGGCACCATTTTGGGGGAGGGAACATGGTAATTGATGATAAGCTTTTTGCTACATAGTTCAAGATCCATGAATTCTTATGCAAGACAACAAAATGTCTCTACTTGCCACTTCCCCTCTAGCAAGGTTAAGAAATTATACAGCCCCAGCAGGGATGCTTTAGCAAACTGTTCTGTGCCAATGCAGAACAGTAGGAGCTGGTTGTAATGCAGGCATCTCAGCTGGCTACTCGGAAAGGAAGTAGAGAGGGGAGGTGTACTAGACGAGGAACATCTGCTGTGTGGGCCTCGTAGCATCCCTGCTATGAAAGCTGAAGTGAGAGCTAGCACAGGATCTTTGAAGAGTCAAAAAACACACCACCTATCCCATCCTATAAACAAACTACTATGAGAGAAAAAATATTTCTTCCCATGCGTAAACAGGAGAGAGCTTAGTTCTGCCCCACCGAGAAAGGAGACTGTATGGGAAATGCTTAAACTTTCCAGTTGTAATCCACGTACAGAAAGGAACTATCGGGAAGTGGAGATGGAGATTTACTATCAAATTTGTTGACTGTGTGGTTCTGAAGATGCTTTGGCACAGAAACAATAAGAAGAACAAAAAAGATGTCTTGAAACCTTTATTTTTTGAGAATAGAATAAACATGACAGTTGTGAAAAACCACAAATTGAATTAAGCAAAAGCCAGGCTGTTCATTTGCTGTGTGATCTGAATTTCACAAAGATTAGTCATCGTTTTGAGGTATGGATAAATTCCCCCAGGAGGTGAAATAAGTGTGCCTCAGTTCTAGACTGTACTATATAAATACAGATATTTCTTTGGGAAATTTATGATGTTCGTAGTTTTGTGGTGAGTTTTTTAATTTATACATTGACATCAATGATCATTGAAATAAATCTACATTTTCTAAAGCATTACCCAACAAATATTTGAGTATCTTTATCATGTCCCCCAAATCTTATCTTTTCCATTTCAAGCACTTGAACTGCATGTTATTTACAGAAGGACTGAGAATCCAGGATTAACACTCTTCCCCCTTCCTCTGTAAATATTACCTAAGCAACTCAGGAAGCATACCTGAACAAGAAAGTTTGGTCATTTGAAGAAATAGGTAAACCCTAAAAACCAATGAGACATACTACTGCCTTCAGTCTTTTAAGGGCTTTCTTCCAGCTACAGGAGATAATTTAACTTGACTACAGATCTTTTCTTTCATAGAAAGACATCTGCTTCAATCTATTTGAATTACTACACTCGTTAGGCAATAGTATATTCACTACCTCGTGCTTCTTGTAATGTTTATGAGTCTCCTCCAGTACGAATGTGAGCTTCCTCGCAACTCTGGTAAGTCTCTAGACCTAAACTTCCAAAGGTGTAGGCTCCTTCTAACTATATAGCACAGGGGCACATATTTATTCCAGTAGTCTATTGCTGAGTAATAAACCAAAATGCCGTAGCTTAAAATAATAATTATTATCTTTCATAGTCCAATGGGTCAGCTAGGCATTTCTCCCTTGGGGTTCCTCATGCTGTTGCAATCAGATGTCAGTTGGGGCTTCTAATACCTGAAGATGACTGGGCTGGACATCCAAGATGGCTCACTCATGGCTGCTAGTTGATGCTGCCTTTCAGGTAAGATTTCAGCTAGATGTGTTGACCAGAGCCTAAAAGTGACCTCTCCATGTGACTTGGGCTTCACATAGCATGGAGGCTGGGTTTCAAGAAAGATAAAGCATCCTGAAAATGAGCTGGTCCAAGAGGGATGGAGTGGCAGCTGCAAGGCTTCCTTCTGATGGCCTAGCTTCGGAAGCCCAACCATCACTTCAGCATTCTCTTGGTGAAGCAAGGCCCTAAGGTGAGATCAGTTTTAAGGAGAGGGGAATTAGATTCTTCCTCTCAATGGAAAGAATAGCAAAGAATTTGTGGCCTTCTTTAATCTATCCCAGTATGTACTTTTGAGTGTAAATTCTTATCTCTAGCTTTGGCACTGTTATTCTTTTGCCTTTATGTTCCATTCACTTCCCCCCTCAGCCTCCTCAAATATTTACTCCATTTTAGTATTAGCATTTATATTTTTGAACTCCCTCAAACACACACATACCGGTTCTAGAATCATCCTTTCAGGGCTTTTCTCCCCCACTTACCCTTTTAAAAGCATAAGGAAAATGTTGACTCTATTTTAGTCTCACAGGACCCATTCATTCTTCCTGTCCAAAACTGAAAACCTGTAACACTAGAGTGATTTCTCCCAGTATTCTTATCTCCCTGAAGATGTGAATATGTGTAACTTACCTGCTAGATTGCTCAGGGGAATCTAGGCTATGCTGCAGTGGCAAATGAAAGCTTGGTGGCTGACAACAACAAAGACTTGTTTCTCACTTGGGTAATATGTTCATTGTGGGTCGGCTGCAGCTCTTCTCCAGGTCTTCACCCTGAACAGACCGATGTGGGTCCCTTGATCTGAGGCAGTGCCAGTCACTACCAGCCCAAAAAGGAACATGACACACCACACCCTGGCTTCAAAGCCCCTCGTATTCATTCATCAAAGCCAGTCACATAACTGTGAGTCTTCCAGTACTGAGATATATAATCCTCTTACAAGGAGGGTGCTGAACACCAGTGAAGAGGAATCCATTCCACTGCTCCACGTGCCGGTTTTTGCTAGCTCACTGCATCCGAATCTGCAGTGCTCATCCCCCTTCCCTTTCTACAAAGATGGGTTTTTCAAAAGGAAATGCAGTGTTTAGTTTGAAGTTGTTTCAATATAAGTAACTGTTGTACTAGTTTCTTATAGTTGCTGTAGCAAATTACCACAAAATAGTTGCTTAAAACAACACATATATTCTCAGCGCTCTCAAGGTCAGAAGTTCAGTTTCCGTGAACTGAAATGAAGGTGTTGGCCTTTTTCTGTCTTCCAGAGCTTCATTCCTTGTATTTTTTGGCTCCTGGCCCCTTACTTAATCTTCAGAGCCAGCAGCAGAGTACCTTGCTTCAGTCGTCACATTGTCTTCTACTTTTGTAGTCCAATCTCCCTCTGCCTCTCTCTTGTAAGGACAATCGTGATTACATTTAGGGTTCACTGAGAAAATCTCCCTTGATTTTCTCTTAAGATCTTTAATCGTGTCTTCAAAGTTCCTTTTGTCGTATGAGGTAAACACTCACAGGGTCTGGGACTAGGACCTTTGGGGGCCGTTATTCAGCCTACCACAACTGTGGTCTACCAAAGTTTTTACATGTCGGTTTTCTAATGACACCCATTTTCTCGAATGTAGATGAGCCATGAATGGTCCAAGCCTAAGATGGCAGGGCTCAGAACTTGGATAGGTCTTCTTTTCTCCACAGTGCTTAAGAAGCTTAATGTCTGACAGCTACTACTATGGCAACATATACTAGAATTCTCTAAGAAAGAACTTGAGGGGCATCATCAAAACAAAATGCCAACTCAGTAGCACTTTTCTTCAGACTCTCTGGCCCTTAGAATATCACTTTATAGCCTTTTTTAACCTGGTTTTCTCATCTGAGCCAACAACACAGAATATTATTTGAGTGGCTGTTCCCTCGGTTCTCCCAAGGATGGCACACATCCAGTATCACTCTAGATTCACAGGAGAGAAGTTAATTACACACAAGGGTTTCCTAGGGGTATCAGACACATACACTTAAGCAAAAACATTGCACCACTCACTCTCCACACTAGCTGCCAAGGCCGACAGCCTGATATCAAATCCTAGCTCTGCCCCTTACAAATAACAGCATCTACCAAAGATTAAGGAACTAGTAATGTCAAGGCTTAGAAGTGTCTGATACATAGTAAGTGCTAAATATGTTAGTTATCCACAAGAATGTAAACTCCACAAGGAAAGAGGCCTTTGTTCAGTTTTCTGTATATCCCAAATGCCTGGAACATAGTGGGCACACACAAAATATTTGTGAATGAATGAGGATATTGTTAAAAGCCTAGATTGGAGGAAAAATCGTGTGGTTAGAAGTAGGGTCACCAAAAAATTGTCCAACCCTGCACACTTTTGAGAGTAAATGTTCTTGACCCATGTGACATTGATTTTTATGCATGATGTGAGGTAGGGGTCTATATTTTGACTCCTATGGTCCCAATACTGTTTGTGGAATAGTGTCCTATTTCTCCACTGACTTGCAATGCTAGCACTCTCATATACAACATTCTCAGGTATGTGCAGGACTGTTTGGAGCTCACCATTCTATTCCATGGTCTACTCTAATACACTAGTCCTCAGTAATGCGTACTGTCTTAATTACCATAGCTTTATGCTTTTTTTTTATGCTTTAGATGAAAGTTTACACAGCAAATTAGTTTCTTGTTAAACAATATACAAATTGTTTTGCGACACTGGTTGCCAACCCTGTGATGTATCAACACTCTCACCTTCTCTACTCCAGGTTTTCTATTTCCATTTGTCCAGTTTTCCTCTCACTTCCTGCCTTCTTGTCTTTGCTTTTGGGCTGGTGTGCCCATTTCTTTAGTCTGGTATACATGATTGAACTACGAAGTATGTTCCTCACGTGTGTTATTGTTTGCCCTGCAACAACAACCAAAAAAAGTTGCCACAGATAGGCCTGTGTAATCTTGGCTGAAGGGTAGACCTCGGGAGTGATCTCAGTACTCAGTTAAAAGGTGTCCAGGGGCCATATTCTTGGGTTTTTTCCAGTCTCTGTCAGAACAGCAAGTCTGGTCTTTTTTTTTTTGTGAATGTGAATTTTATTTTACATTTTTCTCTCGCTCTGGCCAGGACCTTCTTTTGTGGTCCCTTATCAGAGAAGTCAGTGATGGTAGCCAGGCACCATTTACTTGTTCTGGGCTCAGTTTGGTGGAGTTTGTGGTAGTTGTAGAGCTTTATAAATCTTGATAGAAAAATCTCCCTTCTTGTTTCTTCTTATTCAGGCTATTCTAGGTCCTGTGAGTTTCTGCATGGATTTTATAATCAGCTTATCAGATTTCTTGGACAAAAAATACTGTTGAGAATTTGATTGGTGTTGTATTCAATCTGTATATTTAAGGTAATTGACATAGTTATGATGTCTATCTTTTTCTTTCTTTTTTCAGGGGCTTCTTCAGTTTTCTGCTTAAATTCTCAAGTTGAATACTTAGGCAAAGAAGCTTAGCTCATTTATTTTCAGCCTTTTCCCCTTTTCTAATATGATAATTTAAGATTATACATTTCTCTTTAACTGCTATGAACTGTATCAAACAAATCCTAATCCTAAGGTTTTTCAGATTTTCATTGTGATTTCTTCTGATGCATGAAAACCCACTGCATGAGTCGTCTATAATTATGTTTGAGATTTTCCCAACATATGGAGTTTTTGTTTGTGTAATTTTTTTCCCTAAACTTAACACATTGTGGTAGAGTATGTGGTCTATGTGATCCTTTCTTTGCAATCTTTTGAGACTGGTACACAGTCAATTTTGATAAGAGTCTTATTTTGTGCCTGAAAAAGATGTATACTCTCCAGTTGTAAGGCAGACATCATTCCAGGTATGTCCATTATAGTTTTCAAATCAATGCCCTTTCTGATTTTTGGAGGCCTGTCAATTACTGCGAAAGGCTGCCCACTGAGATGATGGACTTGTTTCCTTGTTGCTCTTTTTTTATTTTTTTGGATTTTGGAGAACTTTTTAGTCTATCTTAAAGTTTACAATTGCTGTAACATCCTGGCAAATTAAATTTTTATCATTTTCTAGTGGTTCTTTCCATTTATATTTTTGCTTAAAGACTATTTTGTCTTAGGTTAATATGGCTACACTAGATTTGTTGTGGTTTGTTGATATTTCTTTTCCCATCCTTTTGTCTTTAACCTTTCTATATCTCGATGTATTTAGCTCCTTTAAATAGCACATAGCTGAATTTCCTTTTCTTTCCTTGTTTTTAAATTAGTCTGACAAAGTATATGATTTACCTGCCATGTTTCAGTATTTTTTACATTGATAATGCCAATTGGTATATTTTATTTTTTCTATCATCTTTTGAGTTGCCTGCTTTTTCTTGTTTATTTACCTAATTTAGAATGATCGGTTTTTTTCCCTCTCTTTCCATTTCCCTCTACCTAATTTCTATATGGTCACTATGAGTCAGAATCGACTTGATGGCAGACGGTTTTTTGGGGTAATTTATATTCTTCTGGTGGATACCCTAGAGCCTTTAGTACGCATACTGAAAACATTTAATCAATAGCTCTACTTTCCTCCCAAACAATACAAAGATCTAAGCATACTTTTAGGAAGAAAGGCCTGGTGATATACTTCCAAAAAATGAGCCAGTGAAAACCCTATGGATCACAATGGTCCAATTCTGCTGTGCATGGGATCACCATGAGTCAGAGGCCAACTTGACAGACAGCAGCTAACAACAACAAGAAACATTCTTTAATTCCAATTGTCTTCTTCCAACTTATATACTATCATTGTCCAGAGCTTTACTTTTATTTTTTACTCAATAAATTGGACATCATGATTGTTAAATTTTATACAGTCAGTATCAATGCTTACATTTACTCACATGTTTATGGTGTTCATTTCTCATTATTCCTTCTTGCACTCCAGGCCTGCATTCTAGGGCCGTTTTCCTTCCACTTGAGTTATTTCTTTTAGAAGTTTCTTTAGGGAGAGTTTGTTAATGATAAACATTCTCAGTTTTTATTTATCATTAAATGTAATCGTATTGCCTTCACTCTTTTTTTTTAATAGTGTGCTTTAAGTGAAAGTTTACAAATCAAGTCAGTCTCTCAAACAAAAATTTATATACACCTTGCTATATACTTCTAGTTGCTCTCCCCCTAATGAGGCAGCACACTCCTTCTATCCACTCTCTATTTTCATGTCCATTCAGCCAGCTTCTGACCCCCTCTGCCCTCTCATTACCCATCCAGACAGGAGTTGCCCACATACTCTCATGTGTCTACTTGATCCAAGAAGCTCACTCCTCATCAGTATCATTTTCTATCCCATAGTCCAGTCCAATCCCTGACCGAAGAGTTGGCTTTGGGAATGGTTCCTGTCTTGGGATAACAGAAGGTCTGGGGACCAGAACCTCTGGGGTCCTTCTAGTCTCAGTCAGACCATTAAGTCTGGTCTTTTTACGAGAATTTGGGGTCTGTAGCCTACTGCTCTCCTGCTCCCTCAGGGGTTCTCTGTTGTGTTCCCTGTCAGGGCAGTCATCGGTTGTAGCCGGCACCATCTAGTTCTTCTGGTCTCAAGCTGTTGTAGTCTCTGATCCATGTGGCCCCTTCCATCTCTTGGGCTCATAATTATCTTGTATCTTTGGAGTTCTTCATTCTCCTTTGTTCCAGGTGGATTGAGAAAATGGATGCGTCTCAGATGGCTGTGTGCTAGCATTTAAGACCCCAGATGCCACTCTCCAAATTGGGATGCAGAACGTTTCCTTCATAGATTTTATTATGCCAATTTACCTAGATGTCCCTTGAAACCGTGGTCGCCAAGCCCCTGCCTTTACTATGCTGGCCTTCGAAACGTTCGGTTTATTCCAAAAACTTCTTTGCTTTTGGTTTAGTCCAGTTGTGCTGACCTCTCCTGTATTGTGTGCTGTCTTTCTCTTTACCTAAAATAGTTCTTGTCTACTATCTGGTGAATACGCCTCTCCCTCCCTCCTTCCCTACTCTCCTAACCATCAAGGAATATTTTCTTCTCTGTTTAAACTATTTCTTGAGTTCTTATAGTAGTGGTCTCATAGATATTTGTCCTTTTGCAATTAACTAATTTCACTCAGCATAATGCCTTCCAGATTCCTCCATGTTATGAAATGCTTCACGGATTCATCATTGTTCTTTATCGATGCGTAGTATGCCATTGGGAAACCTTGGTGCCATAGTAGTTAAGTGCTACAGCTGCTAACCGCAGGGTCGGCAGTTCGAATCTGCCAGGTGCTCCTTGGAAACTCTGTGGGGCAGTTCTACTCTGTCCTATAGGGTCATTATGAGTTGGATTCGCCTCGATGGCACTGGGTTTGGTTTTGGTGGTTAGTATGCCATTGTGTGAATATACCATAATTTATTAATCCATTCATCCATTGATGGGCACCTTGGCTGCTTCCATCTTTTTGCTGTTGTATACAGTGCTGCAGTGAACATGGGGATGCATATATCTGTCCGTATAAAGGCTCTTATTTCTCTAGGATATATTCAAGGAGTGGGATTACACGATCGTGTATGGTAGTTCTATTTCTAGCTTTTTAAGGAAGCACCAAATTGATTTCCAAAGTGGTTGTACCATTTTACATTCCCACCAGCAGAGTATAAGTGTTCCAGTCTCTCCACAACCTCTCCAACATTTATTATTTTGTGTTATTTTGATTAATGCCAGCCTTCTTGGGGTGAGATGGAATGTCATTGTAGTTTTGATTTGCATTTCTCTAAAGGCTAATGATCCTGAGCATTTCCTCATGTATCTGTTAGCTGCCTGAATATCTTCTTTAGTGAAGTGCTTATTCATATCCTTTGCCCATTTTTTAATTGGGTTATTTGTCTTTTTGTAGTTGAGTTTTTGCAGTATCATATACATTTTAGAGATCAGGCACAGATTGGAAATGTCATAGCTAAAAACTTTTTCCCAGTCTGTAGATAATCTCTATACTCTTTTGGTGAAGTCTTTGGATGAGCATAGATGTTTGATTTTTAGGAGCTCCCAGTTATCTAGTTTCTTTTCTGCTGTTTGTGCATTGTTAGTAAAGTTTCGTATACTGTTTATGCCATGTACTGGGGCTTCTAGTGTTGTTCCTATTTTTTTTTTCCCCATGATCTTTATCATTTTAGATTTTATATTTAGGCCTTTGATCCATTTTGAGTTAGTTTTTGTGGATGGTGTGAGCTATGGGTCTTTTTATTTTATTTTATTTTTTGCAGATGGATATCCAGTTATGCCAACACCATTTGTTAAAGAGACTGTCTTTTCCCCATTTAGCTGACTTTGGGCCTTTGTCAAATATCAGTTGCTCATATGTGGATGGATTTAGGTCTGGATTCTCAATTCTGTTCCATTGATCTACGTATCTGTTGTTATACCAGTACCAGGCTGTTTTGACTACTGCGGCAGCATAATAGGTTCTACAATCAGGTAGAGTGAGGCCTCCCACTTTGTTCTTTTTCAGTAATGCTTTACTTATCCGGGGCCTCCTTCCCTTCCATGTGAAGTTGGTGATTTGTTTCTCCATCTCCTTAAAAATGTTGTTGGACAGCCAACATCACTCTAAATGGAGAGAGCCTGAAAACATTTCCCTTGAGAACGGGAACCAGACAAGGATGCCCTTTATCACCGCTCTTATTCAACATTGCGCTAGAGGTCCTGGCCAGAGCAATTAGGCTAGACAAAGAAATAAAGGGCATCCGGATTGGCAAGGAGGAAGTAAAATTATCTCTATTTGCAGATGACATGATCTTATACACAGAAAACCCTAAGGAATCCTCCAGAAAACTGCTGAAACTAATAGAAGAGTTTGGCAGAGTCTCAGGTTATAAGATAAACATACAAAAATCACTTGGATTCCTCTACATCAACAAAAAGAACATTGAACAGGAAATCACCAAATCAATACCATTCACAGTAGCCCCCAAGAAGATAAAATAATTAGGAATAAATCTTACCAAAGAGGTAAAGGACCTATACAAAGAAAACTACAAAGTACTACTGCAAGAAACTAAAAAGGACCTACATAAGTGGAAAAACATACCTTGCTCATGGATACGAAGACTTAACATAGTAAAAACGTCTATTCTACCAAAAGCCATCTATACATACAATGCACTTCCGATCCAAATTCCAATGACATTTTTTAATATGATGGAGAAACAAGTCACCAACTTCATATGGAAGGGAAAGAAGCCCCGGATAAGTAAAGCATTACTGAAAAAGAAGAAGAAAGTGGGAGGCCTCACTCTACCTGATTTTAGAACATATTATACAGCGACAGTAGTCAAAACAGCCTGGTACTGGTACAACAACAGGCACATAGACCAATGGAACAGAATTGAGAACCCACATATAAATCCATCCACATATGAGCAGCTGATATTTGACAAAGGCCCAGTGTCAGTTAATTGGGAAAAAGATAGTCTTTTTAACAAATGGTGTTGGCATAACTGGATATCCAATTTGCAAAAAAAATGAAACAGGATCCATACCTCACACCATGCACAAAAACTAACTCCAAGTGGACCAAAGACCTAAATATAAAGACTAAAATGATAAACATCATGGAAGAAAAAATAGAGACAATGTTAGGAGCCCTAATACAAGGCATAAACAGAATACAAAACATTACCAAAAATGACAAAGAGAAACCTGATAACTGGGAGCTCCTAAAAATCAAACACCTATGCTCATCTAAAGACTTCACCAAAAGAATAAAAAGACCACCTACAGACTGGGAAAGAATTTTCAGCTATGACATCTCCAACCAGTGCCTGATCTCTAAAATCTATATGATTCTGTTAAAACTCAACCAGAAAAAGACAAACAACCCAATCAAAAAGTGGGCAAAGGATATGAACATGCACTTCACTAAAGAAGATATTCAGGCAGCTAACAGATACATGAGAAAAAGCTCTCAATCATTAGCCATTAGAGAAATGCAAATTAAAACTACCATGAGATTCCATTTCACCCCAACAAGGCTGGCATTAATCCAAGAGGCTGCGGAGAGATTGGAACTCTTATACACTGCTGGTGGGAATATAAAATGGTACAACCACTTTGGAAATCTATCTGGCGTTTTCTTAAAAAGTTAGAAATAGAACTACCATACAACCCAGAAATCCCACTTGTCGGAATATGCCCTAGAGAAATAAGAGCTTTTACACGAACAGATATATGCACACCCATGTTTATTGAAGCTCTGTTTACAATAGCAAAAAGCTGGAAGCAACCAAGGTGTCCATCAACGGATGAATGGTTAAATAAATTGTGGTATGTTCACACAATGGAATACTACGCATCGATAAAGAACAGTGACAAATCTGTGAAACATTTCGTAACATGGAGGAACCTGGAAGGCATTATGCTGAGTGAAATTAAGTCAGAGGCAAAAGGACAAATATTGTATAAGACCACTATTATAAGATCTTGAGAAATAGTATAAACTGAGAAGAACACATACTTTTGTGGTTATGAGGGGAGGAGAGAGGGAGGGTGGGAGAGGGTTATTTACTGATTAGTTCGTAGATAAGAACTGCTTTAGGTGAAGGGAAAGACAATACTCAATACACAGAAGGTCAGCTCAACTGGACTGGACCAAAAGCAAAGAAGTTTCCGGGATAAACTGAATGCTTCAAAGGTCAGCGGAGCAAGGGCAGGGGTTTGGGGACTATGGCTTAAAGGGACTTCTAAGTCAATTGGCAAGATTATTCTATTGTGAAAACATTTTGCATCCCACTTTGAAATGTGGTGTCTGGGGTCTTAAATGCTAACAAGCAGCCATCTAAGATGCATCAGTTGGTCTCAACCCACCTAGATCAAAGGAGAATGAAGAACACCAGGGTCACATGATAACTATGAGCCCAAGAGACAGAAAGGGCCCCATGAACCAGAGACTTACATCATCCTGAGACCAGAAGAACTAGATGGTGCCCGGCCACAATCGATGACTACCCTGACAGGGAGCACAACAGAGAACCCCTGAGGGAGCAGGAGATCAGTGGGACGCAGACCCCAAGTTCTCATAAAAAGACCAGACTTAATGGTCTGACTGAGACTAGAGGAATCCCGGCAGTCATGGTCCCCAAACCTTCTGTTGGCCCAGGACAGGAACCATTCCCAAAAATAACTCATCAGACATGGAAGGGACTAGACAATGGGTTTGAGAGAGATGCTGACGAAGAGTGAGCTACTTGTATCAGGTGGACACTTGAGACTGTGTTGACATCTCCTGTCTGGAGGGAAGATAGGAGGGTAGAGAGGGTTAGAAACTGGCAAAATTGTCATGAAAGGAAAGACTGAAAGGAGGGAGCAGGCTGACTCATTAGGGGGAGAGTAAGTGGGAGTATGGAGTAAGGTGTATATAAGCTTATATGTGACAGACTGACTTGATTTGTAAACTTCCACTTAAAGCACAATAAAATTATTTTAAAAAATGTTGGAATTTGGATTGGAATTGCGTTGTATCTATAGTTGGCTTTTGGTAGAATAGACACTTTTACAACGTTAAGTCTTCCTATCCATGAGCAAAGTATGTTTTTCCGCTTATGTAGGTCTCTTTTTGTTTCTTGCAGTAGTGTCTTGTCGTTTTGTTTGTTTAGGTCTTTTACATCTCTGTTAAGATTTATTCCTAAGTATTTTATCTTCTTGGGGGCTACTGTAAATGGTGTTTTCTCCTTCAATGTTCTTTTTGTTGGTGTAGAAGAATCCAACTGATTTTTTATGTTTATCTTGTATCCTGATACTCTGCTGAACTCTTCTATTAGTTTCAGTACTTTTCTTGAGGATTCTTAGGGCTTTCTATGTATAAGATCATGTCATCTGCAAATAGAAATACTTTTACTTCTTCCTTACCAATCTGGATGCCCTTTATTTCTTAATCTAGGTTAATTGCTGTGACTAGGACCTCCAGCACAATGTTGAATAAGAGTGGTGGTAAAGGGCATCCTTGTCTGGTTCCTGATTTCAAAAGGGAATGCTTTCAGACTCTCTCCATTTAGGATGATGTTGGCTGTTGGCGTTGAATAAATGCCCTTTATTATGTTGAGGAGTTTTCCTTCTATTCTTAATTTGCTGATAGTTTTCATCATGAATGGGTGTTGAACTGTGTCAAATGCCTTTTCTGCATCAATTGATAAGATCATGTGGTTCTTGTCTTTTGCTTTATTTATATGATGAATTACATTAATTGTTTTTCTAATGTTGAACCATCGCTGCATACCTGGTATGAATCCAACTTGGTCATGGTGAATTATTTTTTTGATATGTTGTTGAATTCTATTGGGTAGAATTTTGTTGAAGATTTTTGCATCTAACTTCATGAGGGATATAGTTCTGTAATTTTCTTTTCTTGTGGTGTCTTTACCTGGTTGTGGTATCAGGGTTATGCTGGCTTCATAGAATGAGTTTGGGAGTATTCCGTCCTTTCTTATGCTCTGAAATACCTTTAGCAGTAGTGGTGTTAACTCTTCTTTGAAAATTTGGTGGAACTCTGCAGTGAAGCCATCCAGGCTAGGGCTTTTTTTGTTGTTGTTGGGGATTTTTTGATTACCTTTTCAATCTCTTCTTTTGTTATGGGTCTATTTAGTTGTTCTACCTCTATGTTAGTTTAGGTAGGTAGTGTTTTTCTAGGAATTTATCCATTTCTTCTAGGTTTTCAAATTTGTACAGTTTTTCATAGTAATCTGATATGATTCTTTTAATTTCAATTGGGTCTGTTGTAATATCACCAATCTCATTTCTTATTCAGGCTATTTGCTTCCTTTCATGTTTTTCTTTTGTCAGTTTGGCCAATGGTTTAGCAATTTTGTTAATTTTTTCAAAGAACCAGCTTTTGTTCTTGTTAACTTGTTCAATTGCTTTTCTGTTCTCTATTTCATTTAATTCTGCTCTCATTTTTATTATTTGCTTTCTTCTGGTGCCTGAGGGTTTCTTTTGTTGCTCTCTATTTGTTCAAGTGGTAGGGATAATTCTTTGATTTTGGCCCTTTCTTCCTTTTGTATGTGTGCGTTTATTGATACAAATTGGCCTCTGAGCACTGCTTTTGCTGTGTCCCAAAGGTTCTGATAGGAAGTGTTTTCATCCTCATTGGAATCTATGAATTTCTTTATTTCATTCTTAATGTATTCTATAACCCAGTAGTCTTTGAGCAGGGTATTGTTCAGTTTCCAAGTGTTTGTTTTCTTTCCCCTGCTTTTTCTGTTACTGATTTCTACTTTTATGGCCTTATGGTCAGAGAAGATGTTTTGTAATATTTCAATGTTTTGGATTCTGCTAAGGCTTGCTTTATGACCTAATAAGTGGTCTATTCTAGAGAATATTCCATGTGCACTAGAAGAGAAAGTATACGTGGCTGCTGTTGAGTGGAGTGTTCTGTATATGTCTATGAGGTCAAGTTTGTTGATTGTGGCATTTTGATCTTCCGTGTCTTTATTGAGCTTCTTTCTGGATGTCCTGTCCTTCACTGAAATTGGTGTGTTGAAGTCTCCTACTATAATTGTGGAGCTGTCTATTTAACTTTTCAATGCTGATATAGTTTGTTTTATGTATCTTGCAGCCCTGTCATTGGGTGCATAAATATTTAATATGGTTATTTCCTCTTTGTATATTGCCCCTTTAATCATTATATAGTGTCCTTCCTTATCCTTTATGATGGATTTAACTGTAAAGTCTATTTTGTCAGAAATTAATATTGCCACTCCTGCTCTTTTTTGATTGTTGTTTGCTTGATATATTTTTTTCCATCCTTTGAGTTTTAGTTTGTTTGTGTCTCTAAGTCTAAGGTGTGTCTCTTGTAGGCAGCATATAGACAGACTGTGTTTTTTTATCCTTCTGCCACTCTCTGTCTGTTTATTGGTGCATTAACATTCAGCATAATTATGGGTAGGCATGACTTTAGTGCTGTCATTTTGATGTCTTTTTTTGTGTGTTGTTGACAGTTTCTTTTTCCCACTTAATTTATTGTGCTGAGTAGTTTATATATTGTCTTTTCTTCTTCATTGTTGTTGATTTTGTTTCTGCTGAGCCTATTTTTTTCTTGTATTTTATTTGGATAAGTAGGATTGTCAGTCTCCTTTGTGGTTACCTTAATATTCACCCCAATTTTTCTAAGTTTAAACCTTTTATTTCTTTATATCACCTTGTATTCCTCTCCATATGAAAGATCTATGACTACATTTCTTAGTCACTCTTTATTGTTTTAATGTCTTCTTTTACATAATGACACTGCCGTTTCCCCACAGTGTTTTTTTATCTTGATTTATTTTTATGATTTCTCTGTCTGGGTTGACATCTGATATTATTGATTTTCTAACCAGAGAACTCCCTTTAGTATTTCTTGTAGTTTTGGTTTGGTTTTTACAAATTCCCCAAACTTCTGTTTATCTGGAAATGTCCTAATTTCACCTTCATATTTGAGAGTTAGTTTTGCTGGATATATGATTCTTGGCTGGTAATTTTTTTTCTTCAATGCTTTATATAAGTCATCCCATTGCCTTCTTGCCTGCATAGTTTCTGTCAAGTAGTCCGAGTTTATTCTTATTGACTCTCCTCTGTAGGTGACTTTTTGTTATCCCTAGCCAGTCTTAAATTCTTTATCTTTGGTTTTAGTAAGTTTGATTATAATATGTCTTCATGACTTTCTTTTAAGGTCTACCTTATGTGGAGTTCAACGGGCATCTTGGATAGATATCTTCTCATCTTCCATGATATCAGGGAAGTTTTCTGCCAATAAATCTTCAACAATTCTCTCTGTATTTTCTGTTCTCCCTCCCTGTTCAGGTACTCCAATCACTCGTAGGTTATTTCTCTTGATTTTTTTTTTTTTTTACTTTTTTAATCTGATTTTTCCTCAAATATATTGGTGCCAAATATTTTATCTTCAATCTCCTTAATTCTAGCTTACACTTCCACAATGCTGCTCCTTTGACTTTCTATTGAGTTGTCTACTTCTGTAATTTTATTGTTAATCTTCTGAATTTCTGATTGCTGTCTCTCTATGGATTCTTGCAGCTTATTAAATTTTTCATTATGTTCTTGAATAACCTTTTTAATTTCTTCAACTACTTTATCTGTGTGTTCCTTGGCTTGTTTTGCATATTTCCTGATCTCCTTCCTGATCTCGTTCTTGATGTCTTGAAGAGTTCTGTATATTAATCTTTTGTATTCTGCATCTGGTGATTCCAGGAAGGTACCTTCATCCAGAAGACCCCTTGATCCTTTGTTTTGAGAGCTTGTTGAAGCAATCATGGTCTGCTTCATTATGTGGTTTGATATTGATTGTTGTCTCTGAGCCATGTATAAGTTATTGTATTAGTTTATTTTATGTTTGCTTACTGTATCCTAGCTTCTTGCTTTGTTTTGTTTTGATATGCCCAAATAGGTTGCTTGAGTGAGCTACTTGTTTATTTTCACCTTTGAAGCTCTAATGTCCTGTCACCACATGTCTAGAGCTGTTATCAGGTATATGAGCCTAGGAGTCCATTCACTTTTCTTGTGTAGATTCAGCTCAGGTGTCCAGGTAGTTGGTCATCCAGTGTGTGGTACAGTCTCTGTCCTACTGTCGTAGGGGGGTGGGGGTGAGTGGTGTAGGTACCAGTATCTGGTTGCAGCAGGGGGTCTCACTCTAAACAAGGCAGGGGGCTGACAACCATCCCCCCAGTGTCTGCAAGGAAAGCATACCCCTGTTCCCTAGAGCACACAGGCAGGTGGGTTCCGCAGATGAACCATAGGTACCCAGTGCTTTTGGTTGTAAGGACTGGGAGGTACCAGTTATGCTTGGACCCCTGTCACAGGTGGCTGGGTGACGTGAGTGGAGCCACCAGTCCTTAGGCCCCTGATGTGGGTAGGTGAGGACCCTGTTTAATAGGTAAAGTGGTGTCAAATATCAAACACTCATCTTTCCACCGCACAGCTGAAACAGTTGCAGTCTGCCAACAAGGGCCTATTCTCCTGAAATAGGCCCACACAGGTCCATGCAGGGGGGAAAGGTATTCAAAGTCCATGGACAGTTTATGCCTGGACAGGAGCCACCTCTGTCCGTAGCTCCCCAGGCTAATGGAGCTGGCAGATTATCTTTTCCCCCAATTGTGAATGTATTCCTTCTCCAAGGCTGGGAGAATGGCTCAGGGTGCTCAGCAGAACCTATGTCAGGCCCAGGGAAATTGACAGCCACTGAAGGTAGCTTGGGGGCTGGGGTGGGGTGGTAAAATATACTCAAGTACTTAGCTTTTCAGAAACCCTGGTGGCGTAGTAGTTAAGCGCTGTGGCTGCTAACCAAGAGGTCGGCAGTTCAAATCCACCAGGCACTCCTTGGAAACTCTATGGGGCAGTACTACTTCTGTCCTATAGGGTCACAATGAGTCGGAATCGACGGCAGTGGGTTTGGTTTTTTTTTTTTTACTTAGCTTTTGCCGAGAGCACCGTTCTTCTCTGATTCCAGAGGTGTGAGTAGGCAATACAGCTGGCTGTTTCTCCTTGAGGAAACTGCAGCCCAACACTACCACCAGCCTGCCACAGTCACTCCAGGGAATGGTGCCTGAGGGTTCCCAGCGATTCAGGTCTGGCAACTCCGCTCCACTTCTGAGCCGTCTCTCCCTCCCCCTTGCCACTCAGTTCATTTTCTAACTTTGCCTTTGATGTCCAGGGCTCCTCGCTTGTCATAAATATAATCGTTTCACTTGTTTTTTGGGGTCTTTGTTGTAAGAGGGATCACTGGAAACATCTGACTACTCTGCCATCTTGGCCCCCCCCCCTTGCCTTCACTCTTGAAAGATTGCTGTGCTAGTTACAGAATTATAGGTTGACGGTGATGTGTTCCTTCAGTGTTTTGGAGATATTAATTCATTCTCCTCCAGCTTCTGGTGCTGCTGTTGTGAATCAGTGTCTGGTCCAGGTCTGTGGAGGTAATCTGTTGTTTTTTACTCTTTGACTATTTTAAGATTGCCTCTTTGTCTTTTGTGATCTGAGCCTGCTACAATGTGGCTAGGTATGGATTTCTTTTTAACATTCTGTTTAGGATTCGTTTGGCTTTTTGACACCGAGGACTGGTATCTTTCTCAGTCACTTTTTATTATTGGCCCTCTCCGTTTTGCTCTATCATCTCCTTCAGGAATTCCTATTAAAGATATGTTGAATGAACTTCCTCTATCGTTCATGTCCCTTACCTTCTTGTTCATATTTTACTTCTCATTTTCTCTCTGTGATGCATTCTGCATAAGTTCTTCAGAGCTCCTTTCTAGCTCACTAATTTACTTTTCAGCCATGTTTAATCTGCAGTTTAATCTGTCTAGTGAATATTTAATTTCACTTCACTCTCTTTTCTAGATCTATTTACTTTTTTTTCAAATATCACAGTCCATTTTAAGATCCCTTTTGCTTTTTTTTTTTGATTGCATCATATTTTTATACCCTCTTTTATTTCTGTAAAATATTAAACACATTTATTTTCGTATGTATGGCTTTGCCATATATAAGCTGGGTGAGATTGGACAAGCTGCCTAGCTTCTCTGTGTCTCAGTTTCCTCACATGTGAAATGAAGGAAATAATCTATCTCACAGTTATTACTATATTGTTTGTTGGCTGCTTTTCAAAGAGTAAGGGGGAGGAGGGATCATGCATGCATCAAACACTTCACCTCTGGCTTTGAGAGTCAACATGAGACTTACAGTAGCTCATAGAGCCACACAGGAGTCTCAGGAGAGTTTTCTTAGAGGGGCTTCTAAGAGTCAGAGGATAAAAGTCTCCTATCAATAACTAAAACCATTCAGAGTCACTGTGAAGCCTGAGTCACTGTGAAGCCTGGTGATGAGAATACTTTACTTTTCTGTGGTTAATCTCAGACACCAAGAAATAAAAAACTGTTAACCTGGACAGCAATCATTGACATTTGATGCTATAGTATTAACAACAACAACAACAAAAAGTCTCATTTATTCTTCAAGCAGCCAGAGACAGCCTTAAATTTGCAATCATTGCCAAAATGACTGACTTGAAGAAGTCCATTAAAGTTTTCCTTAGGCGATGTTGACTCTTTTATAACATTGCAAATTTTTGCCTCTCATGAATTCTTATGAAGATAAATATCCAATGGTTTTCTTCCCATTTTTCATAAGTGACCTATTCTGGAAGCCTAAATATAGCCCCACAGGACTCTTCAGCTATGGAATAATGAGGGGAGCCAAGGCTTTGATTATAGATCCTAGTGGTTCCTATTGTTAGCTGCTATGAAGTCGATTCCAACTCATGTGTCCCCATGTATGCAGAGTAGATCTGCTCCATAGGGTTTTCCTGTTAACTTTTGAAAGCAGATTACTAGACCTGTCTTCTGAGGCATCTCTGGGTAGGTACGAACCACCAACCTAGTGGTTAATTAGCATCTAGTTGGAAACCTTGGTGGCATAGTGGTTAGGAGCTGTGGATGCTAACCAAAAAGTCAGCAGTTCAAATCCACCGGGCGCTCCTTGGGAACCCTACGGGGCAGTTTTACTCTGTCCTATAGGGTTGCTATGAGTCGGAATCGACTTGATGGCAATGGGTTTTTTAGCAGCTAGTTATTTCCTTGAGAACACATAATCAAACAGAGAGAGACTCATCCTCTATCAAAGAAGAAATGAGCAAAGTAATCTCCTTATCCTTGTCGATTTCTCTCCCCAAGGGCAACAGAACAAAATCTCAAACTGGGTAGTTTCACATGAGCCAAACACAAAAGCAGAGAATGGGGCTTTATTTTTCTCGTTTTTATTATTTTTTTTAATGAATACTGTGTTATATTTCTAGTATAGATAACATTTTAAATCTTGGAAAACAGTAATCTTTCCATTCCTCCAGGCCACTGCAGCAACATAGTACAAACAGGACTCCTCAATCATGAAATTGCAACATAAGCATTCAAACTTCCTTCCTGGGGTTTCTTATCCAGCTGAGAAGAGACTGCAGACTGAGGGACCACTGCAGCCCAAACTTGTTAAGCTGTATCCCATGTCTTTCCCCACATAACCTTGCCTTGTAACATTTTACAGTCATACCCTCTGGCTGCTGCTCCTGATTGCTTTTTCCAGCCTGCCCCTTACCTAATTATTTTCATCTCATGTGGTCTTAGTGGGCTGATTGCTTGCCTGTGGCCATAATAAGAAGACAGTGTTCAAGGTGGCAAGAAGAGATGGCACATAAAAATCCAGATTTTTTAGAAACTGGAAGTTACTGGAGCACTAGCCCCACAAGCCCACAGAGCAGGGGCAAGGTAACAGACACCCCTTACAGACAGACCGTATGCTTACTGTTCGCTCAGGCCCGCGGGCCTGCTTCACCCACTTACCTGGGCCTGCTGCACATCTGTATTGCAATCTTTGCCTCAAGCGTGAAATTACTGCCCTGACTTCTGAGGTGAAGTAGATTTCCTTTCATAAAGAGTACAACCCTTTAGTTTCTCCAAGCCAGTTGCCATGGAGTCAGTTCTGACTCCTGGTGACCCCATGTGTGTCAGAGTACAGAAGTGCTCCATAAGATTTTCAATGGCTGATATTTTTGAAATAGATCACTAGGCCCTTTTTCCGAGGTGCCTCTGGGTGGTCTCAAACCACCAACCTTTCGGTTAGCAGCATAGGTTAACCATTTGCACCACCCAGGGACTCCCTGGTCTCTCTACCTAGCCCTACTTCTTTTGTCTAATGAGAAATAGGAAACGGTGATGGCGTAGTGGTTAAGAGCTACTGCTGCTAACCAAAAGGCTGGCAGTTCGAATCTCACCAGGCGCTCCTTGGAAACCCTACAGGGCAGTTCTACCCTGTCCTATAGGGTCTCTATGAGTCAGAATTAACTCAATGGCAATGGGTTAATAAGAAATAAGAAAGAAAGAAAGGCAATTGAATAGGGAGTTGTTCTTTTGCCACGTATGTTTTCTAATGCCAGACTGCTTCTCTCCAACACTTCATGTACAGTGAAAACTGCTAACATGAATTGATTATTTACTATGTGCCAAGCACTGCTCTAAGTGTTTCACATGCATCAACACATTGAAGTCTCACAATTGCCCAGTGAGATTTATGGTTGCACAAAGTGCTGGTTATTTCCCAATATCTGTTCTTAAAAACTACATATCTCAGCCTCTTCCACAGCTAAATGTGGCCATGGGACTAAGTTCCTGCCAATAGTCTAGACGAATAAGTGGTTTATGCAACTTCCATCAAGTGTCTCTATAAGGAGGAGATATGCACCTTTTCATGGTTTCCTCTTTCCACTGACTGAATGCTGCCTACAGCCGGGAACTGCAGACGCCATCTTGAACCATGATGTAACCTTGGAATGGGCACCTGGCACAGGGGAGCCCAGGTACCTGACACCAGACTGCCACAGCATCTCCAGACCACCTCCCTCTGGATGATTGGACATGAGAGAAAAATAATTTTCTCTCTTGTTTAAGCCATTATTATTTGGGGTTTTTTGTCACATGCAGAAGGAGCCCTGGTGGCACAGTGGTTAAACACTGGGCTGCTAATGGAAAGGCCGAGGTTGGAACCCACGAGCTGCTTCATGGAAGAAAGATGTGGCAGTCTACTCCCATGAAGATTACAGCCTTGAAAACCCTATGGGGCAGTTCTACTCTGTCCTATAGGGCCGCTATGAGCTGGAATCGACTCGATGGCAAAGCGTTCGGTTCGGTTTGGTCACATGCAGATGAACTTAACCCTAAGTGATACAGAAATATAATATCCTTATTTCTCAGAGGCAGAAACTGAGACACAGGAGAGTCAGCTATTTGTCCAGGGTTACACACCTAGAAATGACAAATTTGGAATTTCAACCCAGCTCAGATCCCCTGTGCATGCTCTAATGTTTAGTAATGCCATCAGAGTCTGTCCAGTTGACTCAAATGGTTCCAGTTTTTGTTTTGGTGTCATAGAATTTTAGAATGTATAAAATTGGAGATTTCTACCATTTTTACTGTGCTAAGGACACAAAAGTACATAAAGGAACAAAAAAGTACATAAAGGAAGCATCAGATTAGTATTGTGTATCTGAATAAAATCTACTACATGGACCGCCAGAAGAATGAACAAACCTATCCTGGAAGAAGTACAGTCAGAAGCAAGGATGATGAGACTATGTCTCATATACTTTGGACATATTATCAGGAGGGGCCAGTCCCTGGAGAAGGACATCATGCTTGGTGAAGTCGAGGATCAGCAAAAAAGAAGAAGATGCTTAATGAGATGGATTGACACAGTGGCTGCAACAATGGGCTCAAACATAACAACGATTGTGAGGATGGCAAAGGACAGGGCACTGTTTCATTCTGTTGTACATAGGGTCGCTTTGAATCAGAACTGACTCAATGGCACCTAACAACAACAGTTACCTAAGGATTTTAGTGATATATGTTATGTCACTTAGAAATAATGTTTTCTAAAATGAGAATTTACTGAAGTGTATCCAGAAGAAAATATAGATACAGAACACAGAACTCTATTTGTTTAAACAGTTTTAATATCTCTTACATATGTAATTTAAACATGCTTTTAATTGCTAACTCTGTACCATTTTCACAAGCAATCTCAGTTTTTCATGTTGCTGTTGTTAGGTGCCATCGAGTTGATTTTCGACTCATAGCAACCCCATGTGACAGAGTAGAACTGCCCCATAGGGTTTTGTAGGCTATAATCTTTATGGGAGCAGATTACCAGGTCTTTTCTCCCGTAGAACCACTAAAACCAAACCCATTGCTGTCGAGTCGACCCTACAAGACAGAGTAGAACTTCCCCATAGGGTTTCCAAGGAGTGCCTAGTGGATTTGAACTGCCGACCTTTTGGTTAAGCAGCCATAGATCTTAACCACTACGCCACCAGGGTTTCTGGACAGCCCCTAACTCATTAACCCAATCCCGCAGAACCCCTAGGTGGGTTCAAACCTTCAACCTTTTGGTTAGCAGCCGAGCACTTAACCATTGTACCACCAGGGCTCCTTCAGTTTTTCATACCAAAACCAAAAAACCAAACGCGCTGCCTTTGAGTGGATTCCAACTGCTAGCGACACCACAGGATAGACTAGAACTGATTCAGAGTAAGGGCTGTTCGAAATAAAACTCCTTCAGGAAAAATGCTTTCATTTATTTAAGTGTATTTTTGTTTTTGCTACCAAAAATCATTTCCTAGAAAGAGGAAATACATATTTGCAATGATGCAATCTGTACAATGCAACCCAGCTCTGTTCCTATTTGAAATTCAAACTATCGCTTGATGCACTCTATTATCCTTTCTTAAAAACAAAACAGGCAAAGGAAAAAATACACCGGATCTGTAAAGATTAGCGATGAGCCACATGCCAGGAGAGTTTCCCTCACTTTGCTTCCCCAAAGCTTTCCCACTGACAGCCTTCTGGCTTTGCAGGTGTTACCTGGATTCTTATGTTACTCCACCTCACTTGTCTTTGTTATGTTTCTCAGCTTCTGGGAGCAGCTCACTGACATTCCTGTCTCTCTGACTCCACAGCCACACTCACCATCATCATATCAACCACAGTGTTTCCATTCCCCTCCACCATTCTCCCTCCTCCCTCTCCCACTTAATAACTGTCACCTTCCCTCAGGCGCCATCTTCCAGCCCTGTTTTCCCAACAGAAACGATCTGAGGAAAGGTTTTGGGAGAAGTAAGCTGATTGGATCACTTACTTAAAGCAATGCCTGGCCTTTTCTAATTCTGCAGCAGGAAGATAGCCTGGCAGAAAAAAAAGCCATTTTAATTCTCTGGTGCTTCAGTGGCTGTAAAATAGATGGGGGGAGGGGCCGAGGAATGGCTTGCCTTGCTTTGAGCCTACAGCAGACTTTACCATGAAAAGTCATATAGCTGGGCCTCATGCCACTCAGAACTTTATCTGAGGGGAGTGAACTTTTCTTCCCAGAATAAGCAGGTTTTCACCACCCCAGGGGGTGGGTGGCATTCTCTCTGGAGTCAAGAAAGGCAGGACAGTCCTGGCCCTGACAGAGAAAACCAGTTGCCTTTGAGTCAGTTTGGAACTGTGCTCCACTGGGTTTCCAATGGCTGATTTTTCACAAGTGCAGAGCCAGTCCTTTTTCTGAGGCATCTCTGGGTGAGTTCGAACTGCTAGCCTTAACTGTTTGCACCACCCAGGGACTCCCTGACAGAGGAAGTGTCAATTCAATTCTAGGGTGTTAGATGGTATAGCCGTACCCAGAGTAGAGGTTCCTTGGACTGGGAAAGTGCCAAGGTTTTAGTGAGGAGATCTGTCTTGCTTTAGGCTTTGGTGTCACTAAAATTGACAGGCAATTGAGCTAATTTTTCAAAAACTTGGTCTCTAGTTAAAAAAAATAGTGGACAGATACTGTCGATCCTTCTCAATGCCATTGTGTTGCCAGAAGTATCTGGTATTGCTATGGCAACGGAATAAGTGCAATGTGCTTGGCTGCATAAACAGTGGCTAATGTCGATGGAATTCAGCTTTTCCTCTTCTGGATATCATCCACAGGCAAGCAGGATCATTTTAATTTAGCGGGAGTGGAAGGAAGGGCAGGAGGAGTGAGACTCTGGGCCAACAGGAAAGACACAGCCACTCACACATCCAGTTTGGCACTAGATGGAGAACCTTCTTCCTCGTTCACTTCTGCGACCTGGCCCCTGACCTTCTGCATGGCCAGTTCAAACACATGAACCTTTTCTGATAGCCTCTCATCTCTCTCTGAGCCTCTACCTCCCTCTCACCATTCCCACACACTGCTTCCAAAATGCTTTTCAAAACACACATCAGGTCACTTTTCTGCTTAAAATCTACTCAGACTTTCCTTTTGCCTGCAAAGCAAATTACTAACTTTGTCACTTGGTATGCAAGTCCGTTCTTATTTGGGTTCCAAACTATTTTTATGATACCATCCATTCCCTTCCTTCCCCAAGGCACCCTGTCCTCCAGCCAAATAGAGTTTGTCCTGGCAGGCCTTGCTTCTCTGGGTGGACCGAGCTTTCTCCTCCTTCTGAGTGAGCAAGTGCCATTCCTTTCCCTGCTCCCACTTGCCCTAGAAACAGGTACCATCACCTAAGTGATTATGCCTATTTGTTGTGGTGGCAGAGTCCCTGACTGGTACAAACAGTTAACATCCTCGGTTGTTAGTTGAAAGGTTGCAAGTTTGAGTCCACCCAGAGGCACCTTTGAAGAAAGGCTGGGCAATCTACTTCTGAGAAATCAGCCACTGAAAACCTTATGGGGAGGTGGGGCCAAGACGGCAGAATAGACAGATGCTTCTGGCAAGACCTCTTACAACAAAGACCAAAAAAACAAGTGAAACAAGGGTATTTATGACAAGCTAGAAGCCCTGAACATCGAAGGCAAGCTTAGAAAATGAACTGTGGGGCAGGGGGAGGAACAGACAGTTCAGAAGCAGAAAGGAGTTACCGGACCTGAATCGCTGGGAGCCCTCAGGCACCATTCCCAGGAACGGCGGGGTGGGCTGGTACCAGTGTTTGGCTGCAGTTTCCTCAGGGAGTAGCAGTCAGTGGCACAGCCTACTCACAACTCCTGAACCAGAGAAGAACAGTGCTCTCGGCAAAAGCTAAGTACTTGCGTATATTTTACTGCACCTTCCCGAGCCCAAGCCAGCCTCAGTAGCTGATTTCCCTGGGCCTGAGATAGACCCTGTTGAGCACCTAGAACCATCCTCCTGGCCTTGGAGAAGGAATAAATTTACAATTGGGGAAAAGATAATTTGCCAGCTCCACTAACTGGGGGAGCTCAGGACAGAAGCAACTCCCACCCAGGCATAAACGGTCCACGGACTTTGAGTACCTTTCACCTCTGCATGGACTCTTGTGGGCCTATTTCAGGAAATAGGTTCTTGTTGGCAGACTACAACTGTTTCAGCTGTGCAGTGGAGAGGTAGGTGTTTGACTTTTGACATTGCTTTGCCTATTAAACAGGGCCCTCACCTACCCACATCAGGGGCCTAAGGA
The DNA here is from genome assembly GCF_030014295.1 of Loxodonta africana. Lineage (NCBI taxonomy): Eukaryota > Metazoa > Chordata > Mammalia > Proboscidea > Elephantidae > Loxodonta > Loxodonta africana. Next base: position 166,167,928 of record NC_087345.1, on the reverse strand, counting down.
CTGGTGGCTTCACTCAGGTCACCCAGCCACCTCCAAAAGGGGTCCAAGGGTAACTGGTACCTCCCAGTCCTTACAACCAAAAACATTGGGTGCCCATGGTCCATCTGCAGAACCCACCTACCTGTATGCTTAAGATAACAGGGACATGCTTTCCTTAGAGACACTTGGGGGATGATTTTCAGCCCGCTGCCTTGTTCAGAGTGTGACACCCTGCTGCAACCAGATACCAGTACCTACACCAATCACCACTGCCCTCCTAAGACTGTAGGACAGAGCCTGTACCACACAATGGTGATCAGCTACCTGGACACCTAAGCTGAATTCATACTAGGAAAGTGAATGGACTGATATACCTGATAACAGCTCTAGCCATCTGGGGACAGGATGTCAAAGCTCCAAAGGTGAGAATAATCAAGCTAGCTCACTCAAGCAACACATTTGGGCATATCAAAACAAAGCAAAGCAAGAAGCTATGACACAGTAAGCAAACATAAAATAAACTAATAACTTATAGGTGGCCTGGAGACAACAGTCAATATCAAGTCACATAAAGCAACAGACCACGATCACCTCAACAAGCTCTCAAAACAAAGAATCAAGGGATCTTCTAGATGAAAGTGCCTTCCTGGAATTACCAGAGGCAGAATACAAAAGGTTAATATACAGAACCCTTCAAGACATCAGGAAGGAAATGAGGCAATATGCAGAACAAGCCAAGGAACACAGAGATAAAGCAGTTGATGAAATTAAAAAGATTATTCAGGAACAGAATGAAAAACTTAATTAGCTGGAAAAATCCATGGACAGACAGCAATCAGAAATTCAGAAGATAACAATAAAATTACATAAGTAGACAACTCAATAGAAAGCCAGAGGAGCAGAATTAAGCAAGTGGAAGGCAGAATTTCTGAACCTGAAGATAAAGCACTTGGCACCAATATATCTGAAGAAAAATCAGGCAAAAGAATATATAAAAAATGAAGAAACCTTAAGAATCATGTGGGACTCTATCAAATAGCTTACAAGTGATTGGAGTGCCAGAACAGGAAAGGATAACAGAAAATACAGAGAGAATTGTTGAAGATTTGTTGGCAGAAAACTTCCCTGATATCATGAAAAATGAGAAGATATCTATCCAAGATGTGCATTGAACTCCATATAAAGTAGATTTTAAAAGAAAGTCACCAAGAAAACCTACTATAATTAAACTTACCAAAACCAAAGATAAAGAGAGAATTTTAAGAGCAGCTAGGGATAAACGAAAAGTCACCTACAAAGGAGAGCCAATAAAAAATAAGCTCAGACTACTTGGCAGAAACCATGCAGGTTAGAAGGCAATGGGATGACTTATACAAAAAATTGAAGGAAAAAAATTGCCAACCAAGAATCGTATACCCAGCAAAACTGTCTCTCAAATATGAAGGTAAAATTAGGACATTTCCAGATAAACAGAAGTTTAGGAAATTTGTAAAAACCAAACCAAAACTACAAGAAATACTAAAGGGAGTTCTTTGGTTAGAATATCAATAATATCAGGTATCGTCCGTAGACTAGAACACTGAACAGAGCAACCAGAAGTCAAACCAGACAGGAAAATCACAAAAACAAATCAAGATTAAAAAACACTCAAAACAGGGAAACAGCGATGTTATTATGTAAAAGAAGATAACATTAAAACAACAAAGAGGGACTAAGAAATGTAGTCATAGATCTCTCATATGGAGAAGAAGACAGGCGATACAAAGAAATAAAAGGATTAAATTTAGAAAAATAGGGGTAAATAATAAGGTAACCACAAAGGAGACAAACTATCCTATACAGCAAAATAAAATACGGGAAAAAAATAGAGACTCAGCAGAAACAAAAGCAACAACAACGAATACGAGGAAAGGACAATATATAAAGATAATCTACCCAGCACATAAAATTAAGTGGGAAAAAGAAACTGTCAACAACACACAAAAAAAGACATCAAAATGATAGCACTAAATTCATGCCTATCCATAATTACACTGAATGTAAATGGACTAAATACACCAATAAAGAGACAGAAAGTGGCAGAATGGAATAAAACACATGATCCATCTATATGCTGCCTACAAGAGACACACATGAGACTTAGAGACACAAATGAAAATTCAAAGGATGGAAAAAATATATCAAGCAAACAACAATCAAAAAAGAGCATAAGTGGCAATATTAATTTCTGACAAAATAGACTTTAAAGTTAAATCCATCATAAAGGAAAAGGAAGGACACTATATAGTGATTAAAGGGATAATATACCAAGAGGATATAACCATATTAAATATTTATGCACCCAATGACAGGGCTGCAAGATACATAAAACAAAATTTAACAGCATTGAAAAGTGAGATAGACAGCTCCACAATAATAGTAGGAGACTTTAACACACCACTTTCAGTGAAGACAAAACATCCAAAAAGAAGCTCAGTGAAGAGATGGAAGTATCCCTATTTGCAGATGACATGATCTTATACACAGAAAACCCTAAGGAATCCTCAAGAAAACTACTGAAACTAATAGAAGAGTTCAGCAGAGCATCAGGATATAAGATTAAAAAAAAAAAAAAAAAAAATCGGTTGGATTCCTCTACACCAACAAAAAGAACATCAAAGAGGAAATCGCCAAATCAATACCATTTACAGTAGCCCCCAAGAAGATAAAATACTTGGGAATAAATCTTGCCAGAGAGGTAAAAGAATTATACAAAGAAAACTACCCAACACTTCTGCAAGAAACCCAAAGAGACCTACATAAGTGGAAAAAAATACCTTGCTCATGGATAGAAAGACTTAACATTGTAAAAGTGTCTATTCTACCAAAAGCCATCTATAGATACAATGCAATTCTGATCCAAATTCTAAAGATGTTTTTTAAGGAGATGGAGAAACAAATCACCAACTTCATATGGAAGGGAAACAGGCCCTGGATAAGTAAAGCATTACTGAAAAAGAAGAACAAAGCGGGAAGCCTCACTCTACCTGATTTTAGAACCTATTATACCACCACAGTAGTCAAAACAGCCTGGTACTGGTACAACAACAGATACAGAGACCATTGGAACAGAATTGAGAATCCAGACATAAATCCATCCACGTGTGAGCAGTTGATATTTTTCAAAGGCTCCAAAACAGTTATATGGGGAAAAGACAGTCTTTTTAACAAACGGTGCTAGCATAAATGGATATCCATCTGCAAAAAAAATGAAACAATACCCATACCTCACACCATGCACAAAGATGAACTCAAAATGGATCAAAGACCTAAATATAAAATCTAAAACGATAAAGGTCATGGAAGAAAAAATAGGTACAATGTTTGGAGCCCTAATATATGGCATAAACAGTACACAAAACATTACTAACAATGCAGAAGAAAAACTAGATAACCGGGAGCTCCTAAAAATCAAACACCTATGCTCATCCAAAGACATCACCGAAAGAGTAAAAAGATTACCTACAGACTGGGAAAAAGTTTTTAGCTATGACAGTTCCAATCTGTGCCTGATCTCTAAAATGTGTATGATACTGCAAAAACTCAACTAAAAAAAAACTTTTTTTTTTTTTAGAACTCAACTACAAAGAGACAAATAATCCAGTTTTAAAAATGGGCAAAAGATATGAAGAGACACTTCACTAAAGAGGACATTCAGGTAGCTAACAGATACATGCGGAAATGCTCACAATCATTAGCTATTGTCATTGTTGTTGTTGTTGTTAGGTGCTGTCGAGTTGGTTCTGACTCATAGCGACCCTATGCACAACAGAACGAAACACTGCCCGGTCCTGAGCCATCCTTACAATCGGTGTTATGCTTGAGCTCATTGTTGCAGCCACTGTGTTAATCCACCTCGTTGAGGGTCTTCCTCTTTACCACTGACCCTGCACTCTGCCAAGCATGATGTCTTTCTCCAGGGACTCATCCATCCTGACAACATGTCCAAAGTATGTAAGACGCAGTCTTGCCATCCTTGGTTCTATGGAGCATTCTGGTTGTACTTCTTCTAAGACAGATTCGTTCGTTCTTTTGGCAGTCCATGGTATATTCAATATTCTTCACCAACACCACAATTCAAAGGCATCAATTCTTCTACAGTATTCCTTATTCATTGTCTGGCTTTCACATGCATATGATGTGATTGAGAATACCATGGCTTGGGTCAGGCACACCTTAGTCTTCAAGATGACATCTTTGCTCTTCAACACTTTAAAGAGATCCTTTGCAGCAGATTTGCCCAATGCAATGCGTCTTTTGATTTCTTGACTGCTGCTTCCATGGCTGTTGATTGTGGATCCAAGTAAAATGAAATCCTTGACAACTTCAATCTTTTCTCCGTGTATCATGATGTTGCTTGCTCATTGGTCCAGTTGTGAGGATTTTTGTGTTCTTTATGTTGAGGTGCAATTCATACTGAAGGCTGTGGTCTTTGATCTTCATTAGTAAGCGCTTCAAGTCCTTTTCATTTTCGGCAAGCAAGGTCGTGTCATCTGCATAATGCAGGTTGTTAATGAGTCTTCCTCTAATCCTGATGCCGTGTTCTTCATATAGTCCAGGTTCTCGGATTATTTGCTCAGCATACAGATTGAATAGGTATGGTGAAAGAATACAGCCCTGACGCACACCTTTCCTGACTTTAAAACCAATCAGTTATCCCCTCGTTCTGTCCGAACAACTGCCTCTTGATCTATGTAAAGTTTCCTCATGAGCACAACTAAGTGTTCATTAGCCATTAGAGAAATGCAAAACAAAACTACAATGAGATTCCATCTCAGTCCAGCAAGGCTGGTATTAATCTAAAAAACAAAAAATAATAAATGTTGGAGAGGTTGTTGAGAGACTGGAACACTTATACACTGCTGGTGGGAATGTCAAATGGTACAACCACTTTGGAAATCGATTTGGTGCTTCCTTAAAAAGCTAGAAACAGATTCAGCAATCCCACTCCTTGGAATATATCCTAGAGAAATAAGAGCCTTTACATGAACAGATATATGCACACCCATGTTCATTGCAGCATTGTTTACAATAGCAAAAAAGATGGAAGAAACCAAGGTGCCCATCAACAGATGAATGGATAAATAAATTATGGTATATTCACACAATGGAATACTATGCATCAATAAAGAACAGTGATGAATCTGTGAAACATTTCATAACATGGAGGAACCTGGAAGGCATTATGCTGAGTGAAATTAGTCAGTTGCAAAAGGACAAATATTGTATAAGACCACTATTATAAGAACTCAAGAAATAGTTTAAACAGAGAAGAAAATATTCTTTGATGGTTACGAGACGGGGGAGGGAGGGAGGGTCGGAGGTGAGTATTCACTAACTAGATAGTAGATAAGAACTACTTTAGGTGATGGGAAAGACAACACACAATACAGGCGAGGTCAGCACAACTGGACTAAGCCAAAAGCAAAGAAGTTTCCTGAATAAACTGAATGCTTCCAAGGCCAGCGTAGCAGGGGTCGGGGTTTGAGGACCATGGTTTCAGGGGATATCTAAGTCATTTGGCATAATAAAATCTATTAAGAAAATATTCTGCATCCCACTTTGGAGAGTGGCTTCTGGGGTCTTAAACGCTAGCAAGTGGCCATATAAGATGCATCAATTGGTCTCAACCCACCTAGACCAAAGGAGAATGAGGAACACCAAGGACACAAGGTAATTATGAGCCCAAGAGACAGAAAGGGCCACATGAACCAGCGACTACATCAGCCTGAGACCAGAAGAACTAGATGGTGCCTGGCTACACCGATGACTGCCCTGACAGGGAACACAATGGAGAACCCCTGAGGGAGCAGAAGAGCAGTGGGATGCAGACCCCGAATTCTTGTAAAAAGACCAGACTTAATGGTCTGACTGAGACTAGAAGGACCCCAGTGGTCATGCCCCCCGACCTTCTGTTGGCCCAGGACAGGAACTGTTCCCAAAGCCGACTCTTCAGACAGGGATTGGACTGGACAATGGAATGGAGAGGGATGCTAGTGAGGAGTGAGCTTCTTGGATCAGGTGGACACTTGAGACTATGTTGGCATCTCCTGTCTGGAGGGGAGATGAAAGGGTAGATGGGGTTAAAAGCTGGCGGAATGGACACAAAAAGAGAGAGTGGAGAGAGGGAGCAGGCTGTCTCATTAGGGGGAGAGCAATTCGTAGTATGTAGTAAAGTGTAGGAGACCCTGGTGGTGTAGTGGTTAAGTGCTACGGCTGCTAACCAAAGGGTCAGCAGTTCAAATCCACCAGGCACTCCTTGGAAACTATGGGGCAGTTCTACTCTGTCGTATACCATTGCTATGAGTCAGAATCAGCTCAACAACATTGGGTTTGGTTTTGGTTTAGCAAGGTGTACATAAGTTTTTGTGTGAGAGACTGACTTGATTTGTAAACTTTCACTTAAAGCGCAATAAAAATTTAAAAAAAAAAAAGGAAACCTCATGGAACACAGTTCTACTCTGATGCACATGGGTTGCCATGAGTCGGAATTAACTGTTTTGTTTTTTGTTTTCTCTGTGGGATTTTGAGTTCTTTGGGTCAGGGGTTGCATTTTACCTACCCACGGGATCTTACACAATTCCTGGCTGATGAGGCACACAGTGGATTTGGTGGCACTGTAGATTCTGTGCCCTCAAGGCAGGTCAGCAGAGGAAAAGGCCACACTCAAAATCCTGGGGTAATTTTAAGGTCCCCAGAGCCTCCTCAAGGCTTAAGGGCCAGAATAATCAGGGGACTGGTTGAGGTGGTGGTAACTGCACATGAGATCCTTCCTCTGGTGGAAACTTAATTTCCAATCTCTCCTACCCACCCCAAGGGCTGTTCCCTTCACCCCCATCAAACTTCAGCTCTTACCTTTAGTTCCCCAAATTTTCAGACTGCCTGCAGTCCTTGCTTAATCCACCTACCTGTATCTTCTGTGCCTTGGTCCTGCTGTTCCTAGGCATTTTGGTCACTCCTAGGGGTGTGTGATTCCCTCCTAGGTGACATCTTCACTTTTCAGGTGATGGCATCTCTGGGAAATTGTGCACTTCATTCACTAGTGTGGTTGTCAAGGTGCACCAGGTACCAGGATTCCCGTGGAAGCCCTTAGAGGTAGCACGTTCAACTCAGGGACAAGAGCCCTTGAACAGCTCAGGAAGAGTTGATGGGGCCTCAGAACTGGCACTGGGACTTTAAAGCTGCCAGGAATGGAGGTAGCGCCAGGGGCTCAGACCCACCCATCTCTACCTCTCCTCTCCCGGGCTCCGTGGCTTTGCCCAGAGACACCTCTGCCATCGGCTTCTTCCCTCCGTCTGCCCTTCCACGCTTCCATCCTCATGGCGGCTACCTCTCCTCATTGCTCCGTGTGCCTTGCGACATCTGCCTGCTGCTGAAGGATATGCTCAGTTTGGCAGCCCCCACCCCTGGGAAGGCAGGACTCAGAAAAGCAGGGGGAGAGGGGAGGCCATGGAGACTAACCCATGTCCCTTCCTTCCCAATGCTCCCTTCTAACCTCTCCTAGGTGAATCCTCTGGGTGTGCTGTTTGCTTCCTGCCTGCACTCTGACCCGACACCTATGAGAGGACGGCCCAGCAGGCTCCATGATCTTTGTGATCAACTATGTGGAGCCCACCGGCTCCCTGACTGCAGAGCTGGCATATCTGTTCCAGGGACCCTCAGGGCTGCCCCCATGAGGACCCACTTTCTCACAACAGTTGCCAACCTCCTGCTTCCCAACAAGGAATCAGAGCATCAGGGGGCTAATCAGGGCTTCCACAGGGGGATATGCTGTGTGTGTTGCACACTTCCAGGAAGTGGAGAAGGCTGCATATTGGACCCTCCAAATTCAGATGACCTGATAACCTAGGTTGTCTGGGAACCTAACATTTGCAGGGGTCAGGGCAAGAGTACAATTGGAGGCACACATACTGTATATCTAAATATGTAAAAGTAGTAATCGAGCTAAGGAACTGCTAAATAAAATACATTTTCTGCTTCTGCCTTGAAAAACATATTTGCATAAGCTCCATTGGCATCCCACCACAATCAGCCATTCCTTGGCAGCCCCTGGAGAGCAGATATCAGAGCTGGTGACACTCTGGAAGCTGGACCCAAGGCAAAGCCCTCATAGACCTTGGATGCAGGCTGGTGGGGATATTGGGCAGAGAACTCCAGGGTAGCTAGTACTTGCAGCAGGGCTGGTGTGAGAGGGGGCTCAGGACTACCATGTTCCTTTGTCTATGCAGAGGCCATGTCTACAGGGAGGGTACCACCAGAGTGGGGCCCACTAACGTGGAAGCCTGGGCCTTTCTTGCTGGGGTCCAAGAGCACTTCATTTTAGTGGGTCAGGGTCAGCTTTTAATAACCTGGACGAAGATTTAATAGTAATAGCTAATGTTACTGAGCACAAACTACGCATCAGATAAATTTTAAGCACTTTATGTGAGTGATCTAATTCTTACAATAATTCTATGAGACATGTACTATTATTTATCTTCATTTTAGAGAAAACTCAGGCACAGAGAGGTTAAGAAACTGCTCAAGGTCTCAAAATGAGTAAGTAGTGTAGCCACATTAAAACCCAGGGAGTCTGCCATTGGAACCCGTGTTCTTAACCACTACAGCATGGACTACTTTGTCTGTATAACATAGTAATAATAAGTGTACCTAATCAACCAATGTAATTTACCACACTAACAGAATAAAGGAGAAAAATGAGGAGATCATCTCAAAAGTTGCAAAAAGAGCATGTAACAAAATTCAACACCCATCCAAGAGGAGGGGAAAAAAAAAAAACTCTCAGCAAACTAGGGAAAGAAGGGACCTTCAATAATAGTTGAAGATTATCTTACTGGCAGGTGGGGGGAACCCCTATGGCAAAAAATATACTTAATGGTAAAATATCAAAAGCTTTCTCACTGAGAACAGGAATAAACAAGGGATATCTGCTATTCAGGAAAAAAAAAAAAGGGGGAGGGGGGATACAAATTACCTATATCAGGAATGATAGAGGTGCTGTGATTGTTAAGCTTGTGTATCAGCTTGGCTGGGCCATGATTCTCAGTGATTTGGCAGTTATGTAGTAGTTTGGCAGTTGTATAATGATTTAATAATCTCCACGATGAGATCTGATACACTGTAAACACTTCCACGATGAGATCTGCTATAAGTAGCCAATCAGTTGAGAGGGAGTTTCTTTGGGGGTGTGGCCTGCATCTAATATATGTGGACTTCCTGGCAAAGCTCGCTGGATTTTTTTTTTTCTGGATCTTGCATGGAAACCCTGGTGGCGTAATGGATAAGTGCTACAGCTGCTAAGCAAAAGGTCAGCAGTTTGAATCCACCAGGAGCTCCTTGGAAACTCTATGGGGCAGTTCTACTCTGTCCTATAGGGTTGCTATGAGTCAGAATCAACTCGACAGCAATGGGTTTTTTCAATGGATTTTGCATTTGGCTCATCAGCATCTGACTTCAGTTCTTGGGACTTGGGCCAGCAGCTTGCTGTATTGCCTGATGATTTTGGATTCATCAGCCTTTGCAGCCGTGAGCCAGCAGCCTGCTGTCTGACCTGTGGATCTTCGGTTTATCAGCCTCTGCAGCTATATGAGTCCGGGGAAACCTCCAGCTCCATGCCTGACCCATAGACTTGGGACTTACCAGCCTCTACAACCATGTGAGCCATTTCCTGGAGATAAATCTGTCTTTCTATATATACAATATATGTATGTATATATATGCTTCACTGGTTTTGCTTAACCCAGCCTAAAACAGGTGCCATCACTACAGATTCTACAAATATTAAAAGGATAATAAGGATATATTAGGAACAATTGTATGCCAATAAATTTGACAACTTAGATGAAACGGACACTTTTTTGAAAGACACATACTACCAAAGGTCACTTAAGAAGTAGATAACCTCTATATCTACTATAGGAATTGAAGAGAGTGAGAGATCTATGTCAAGGAAATGGCTCACACAGTTGTAGAGGCTGGAAAGTCCTATGCCTGCCGGTTAGGGAGGAGGCTTCTTCTGCCTTATTTAGCTGCAGGGCTAACAAACTCAAGATCAGCAGGTTAGATGGCAGGCCTCTGGCTCACAGGCTGCAGAGGCTGATGAATCTCAAGACTGGCAGGTAATCTGCTGGCTGATAACCAGAGGTCAGATAACAAGCCAGATGCAGGATCCAGAGCAGAGTAAAAGCCAGCAAGCTTTGCCAGAAAGTCCATATATATTGGTTGCAAACCACACCCCCAAGGAAACTCCCTTTCAATTGATTGGCTGCTCATAGCAGGTCTCATTATGGAGGTGATTACATCCTTACATAGCTGCCAAACTACACCATAACTGCCAAACCACTGAGGATCACGGCCAGCCAAGTTGACACACAACCTTAATAACCATCACACCTAGGGAAGGGAGGTAGGAAAGGGCAGGAAGGAATGATTACAAAGTTATATGAAGAAACTTTTGAGGATGATGAATATGTTTGCCATCTTTATTGTGATGATGGTTTCAAGGGTATATACATATGTCAAAATCTATTAAATGGTATACTTTAAATATATGCAGTTTATTGTATGTTATTCATACTCGGTGTGGTGAGCAAACTTTAAGAGGGCCCCACAATGATCCCTGCCTTCTGTTATTCACGGCCTTGTGTAATCTCCTCCCCTTGAGAAACTTGTTTCTAACCAATATGATGACAATAGGTTAAGGGGATATCAATTCTGTAATTAGATTACATATGATTTGAACTTCTATCTTGTTAGCTGACTCTCAACCTTACTGGCTTTTGTGAAACAAGTTGCCATGCTGGGGAGGTCCATGTGCCAAGGATATGAGCACAGCCAACAGTCTACAACTACTGGAGCTTGGAAACAGATCCTTCCCCAGTTAAGATTTCTGCTGAGACCGGCACCTCTAGCTTATACCTTATTTGCAGCCTCATGAGAGACCCTGAAGCAGATAATCCAGCTAAGCAGTGCCTTGGCCCCTGACCCATAGAAACTGTAAGGTAATAATTGTGTGTTGCTTTATGTTTCTAAATTTGTGGTAATTTGTTACACAGCAATAGATAACTAATACAATGGATAAAAACTAGTAACTAAGTAAGCAAGTTAAACTAACAAAAAACCCACAATGATTAGCACTGCACAGCCACCAGAATGGCTGAAATTAAAGGCTGATAATACCGAGTGCTTGTAAGCAGAGTGACTGGAATTGGAGTTTACATTGATAATGCCTCTTAGAAAACTCTTATGACCTGGTGATTCCTCAGCTAACCATAAAGCCAGCAAAAATGCACCCAAATGTGTTCCAAAAATATGTACAATAATGCTCGTAGCAGTTAGTAATAGACCCAAGCTGGAAATAACTCAAGTTTCTATCAACAATAAAATGGATTGTGACATTTTCATGCTATACAATCATGAGAAAGAACAAACAACTGATACAAGCAAGCCCTTGGACGACTCTTACAACCATAATTGAGTGAAAGAAGCAAGACACAAAAAAGTACTTAATGAATGTCTTTATTTACATATAGGCAAAAAAAAAAAAAAGGCCAAGTAACCATGAAATCATGGTTACCTTTGGGGGGTACCTTTGTGGAGTCCTGGTAGCATAGTGGCTAAGTGCTATGGTAGTTAACCAAAAGGCTAGCAGTTTGAATCCACGGGTCCCTCCTTGGAAACCCTATGGCACAGTTCTCCTTTGTCCTCCAGGGTCACTATGAGTTGGAATCTACTTGATGATGATTTTTTTTTTTTTTTTTTTTTTTTTGTGGGGTAGTATCTGGGAAGGGGAGTGAGGGGGCTGCTAATTTTCTATTTCTTGATTTGGGGTGGGGGGTATACAGACATGTTTACTTGATAAAAATTGAGTTGTGTAATTTCATGTATGTTGAACTTAAGTAAAATGACTTAAAACTAACTTATGTTAATACAGATTTAATTTAAAAATAGCAATACATTTTATGGTTGTATATCATTTTAGATTTTACACAGGACTTGGTATACACTGTGTCATCCTTAAAAAATAAGTAAATAACCTTTTCAGGTATTTTCAAGTGAGAAAACCGAGACTTGTGGATGTTAAATGATGGAATGGGATATAGGATACACCTAAGATGTTCCTTCTAATCCAATCTAAATACAGTGGCTATTTTGTGAACTAGAAAAAAAACTAGAAAACACAGCTAAATCAGTTATATGGAAGTCTGTCTTCCAAGCAATTCATTGATGGAATGACCCTGGAACCAGAAATCCCAAGCCTGCTAAAGAGGCCCATCAACAGGGAAGACTGAGGGATGCCCTGACTCTCCTCCAGGGCCACAGCTCAGCTCCAGCTCTGGTAGTTCTTTCAGCAAGAGCCCTCTGGGTACAGGGGGTGGTGGAGATCTGACTCTCCACTATCTCCCCTGTCACTTAAAACCAGTTGCCTTACAGTTGACTCTGACTGTCGGCAACCCCGTGTGTGTCAGAGTAGAACTGTGCTCTGTAGGGTTTTCAATGGCTGATACTTCAGAAGTAGGTGGCGAAGCCTTTCTTCTGACTCTGAATGGCCTTGAACCTCCAAGATTTTGGTTAGCAGCAGAGGGCGCTAACTGCCTGCACCACGCAGGGACTCCTTGCCATCACCGACTGCCCCCTGTTGGGGGCTGGTCAGAAATAGGATCAGGGATTCTTGACCTGGGGGGTATGGACAAAACTCTAGGTGGGCTTCTGGAGAGTGCCCATTGGTTTCCATAGATTCCCGAAAGGTCAGTGGCTCAAGGAAGGTTCGGAACCCCTTTTCTCTATCCCCTGCTCCAGCCTCACACCCAGCAACTGGGTAGCACCTGTGGCCCGCCCAGCAGCGCGGACCATAGTGAACTCCAGGCTGACGCCGAGCGCTAGGCGGAGTGCAGTGCCCCCTGCTGGACTTGAGAGGTCAGAGCAGCCCCTGTTTACCTCTGCGGTTTACCTTGGCTGAGCTTCAGAATCACCTGTGAGCTTTTCCAAAACACAAGTGTCTTGGCCTCAACCCAGGCCTATGATTTTTTAAGGTCCACAGTGAATTCTTATGCACGATCATGGTTGAGAACCACAGCCTTGCCTCCCTACTGTCACTCCGAGTCGGCTGTGGGAGGGAAGGACTTTGCGGCCTGTGGGATCTGAGGGAACTTAGCCTGCCTTCTTTCTCCCTTCTGAAACCTAGCTGCAGCAGGTGGTCATGTTAAGATAAACACTGAAGGACAAACGTTTGAAAAGGCTAAATTGTGGGGGCAGGAAGGAAGGATAAGGGATGCGAAAGGGGGAAAGGAAATCGGGCCTGGTGCAAGCGGGGATTCGGAACATCCGGTGGCACCATTTCCTTCTTCCCCCACTGGCGCCACCCTGAGTCACAGCCGACCGCTGCCGTAAGGGTTTGTTATATAAAATAAGCAGCCAAAGATAGTCTCTGTGTATTGGTCCCGAGTTGTCCCTTCTTCACAGCAGGCTGAGACTTGTTAGCCCCAACAAGCCTGCCTGTACCAAACTCAAATTTGTACACTTCCAACTCTTGAAAATTGTCCACAAATAGCAGATTTTTAGCCAGGTAGAGCCTGTCTGCTTTACATGCCTCAAGAAAATACACTCAGCATCTGCTAAATAAACCTGTGTTTATAAGGACCCTGAGATGCTGCAGAGTCCCTGGGTGGTGCAAACAGTTAACATGCTCAGCTGCTAACTGAAAGGTTGGAAGTTCAAGTCCACACAGAGGTGCCTCAGAACAAAGGCCTGGTGATGAACTTCTGAAAATCAACTACTGAAAACCCTGTGGAGCACACTTCTACTCTGAAACTTACAGGGTCACCATGGGTCAGAGTCAACTCAACGACAGCTGGAAGGTGCTGCCTTCAGAGTTCTCTGATGGAGAGTCCCCACCTGGCTGCAAGTGGACCCTGCTTAAGGAGGACGTCCTTCTGTCTCCTCTTCCTGGAGTTTCTGGGCCTGCTTCCCCTTCTAGTGCCTCCCTGAGACGTTTGCCTCTGGAAGACCTTCTGCTGTGGGGGACCACCCTGCACACCCGCCCAGTAACTAGCGTGTTGTGCAGTGTTGATTTCTCGTGATCATATCTTTTCCCCTGATCAGCCCCAAATTCCCTTGAACTTACTACATGGTTTCCCTCAAAGGAATGGTGTTGGGTATAAAATATGATGATACAATCTAGTAACTCACTGGCATCTTCTGGCGATCAAGGTGAGGTAAAGCAGGTCTTCTCAACCTTGGCACTACTGACATTTGGGGCCAGATAATTCATTGTTGTGGGGACTGTCGTGTGCATTGTAGGATGTTGTTTAGCAGCATCTATAGGATGTTTAGCAGCATCTGTGGCCTCTACCCCTAGATACCAGTAGCACCTTCTCCCCAATTGTAACAACCAAAAATGTCTCCAGATATTACCACATGTCCTCTAGGAGGCAGAACTGCCTCTGGTTGAGAATCACTGAGGCAGAGTAACTGGTCTCCGGGGGATGATGTGACCAGCTCTGCTGGGGGTAGTCAATGGGGGCTGGGGAAGGGGACTGCCATCCGGAATGAGAGCACCTTAGAGTCTGAGTAGTCCCAGCTTCCACACGGTGCTGATATCTGAAAGCCAGGATGTGGGAAGGACTGACAGTAACATTGCCAAAGGATGCCAAATCAGAATTTCTCCACCTTTCTTTGGTAGCATGCACCCCTTTGCTACAGATGAAAACTCCACATACCTCCCTGGCATTCTAATGAGGACACAGATGCTCACAAGCTGGGAGCTACTGATACACAGAAGGTAATGTCTTTGAGTTGCTTATCAGGCAAAAGGATTCTTTGTGGTATTAGGGGGAGACGTTGGAGATGGTGGCAGGAGCCACATAAGCAGAGCCCTGTGGGCCCCAGTGAAGGGCTTGGATTTTACTTTAAATGCACCTGGAATGATCTGCTGACTTCAGCAGGTGGGAATGTAACAGGAATACATATAAATCCGTCTTGAGTACAAAACATCAACTGCATACATGGAGAGCAGGGGCTATGCGGCTTAGCAGTTGCACACACGCAAAGGCTTCAGACTTGGGACTTTTGCTGACAGTCTGCGAGCGAATTACGTGCTGTTGTGCTCAGCACTGAGTGCAGCCACAGGTGCTCAAATAGAAGCACAATATCAAGACTAAGAGAGGGAACACTCCCCCTAGACTCTGCCTGGAGTCTTTGTTCAGATTTTGATAAAGTACAAAACTATCTGCTTTTTGACTAAATTTTCTGAGTTGAGCCATTGCTTCAGTTATGTTATGCAAGTCTGGGCATCCCTCGTCCCTGTGGCTTGCTCCTTTACCCACGTGCTTACACCGTCTAGCTCCTTCTCCCCTGTGGCGGGCAGCAAGACTTCCTCTAGGGTTCCATACGCAGGACTGAAAGAATGGCAAGTTCATTGTCACCAAAACAACACATGCATCAAAGCGGGAGAGAGGGCTGCCTCACATGGACTCAAGCTCCCACCCATAGTATTTGAGTTCCCGGGAATTCAACCTCAATCCTGCCCTGATACCTGGAATTCCACCACGGGGTACTCCATCTGTGGGTTAAACGTTGCCCTCTTCCTATAGGCTGGAAGTACTTGGAAAGGAACGTGACTTTTCTAGTGCCATGGTTTATACCATATCACTTTCCCCCAAATAGAAAAGATGAGAGGTGGCAGGAAGTTCAAGGAGGAGAGCCTGAGCTAAGGACAAATGCAACCTGCCTCAAACACAGCCAGGGCCGTGGCTGCAAACTGTTGGTCGGGTGTACATTTTTATAGTTGCGCCCAGTACTGAGATGAGGGAGAAAGTCAACAGATTTACTGAGTGGCTGAAATCCAAAACCAAACCCATTGCCATCGAGTTGATCCAACTCATGGTGACCTTATAGGGCAGAGTAGAACTGCCCCATAGGGTTTCCAAGGCTGTAAAAGCAGACTGCCACACCTTTTTCCCCCGGAGCGGCCGGTGGGTTCAACAGCTGACCTTTCAGTTGGAGCGCTTAACTACTGCTTAACCAGGGCTGGTCCATTGAGTGACAAGGCCTGCAAATGTCTTTGAGGAAGTTCCATAAATGACCACCAGGTGGCAGCAAATGAACAGTGTTTCTTATGAGCCCTAAGACTCTCCCATTGCAGTGAAGTTGATTGCTGCTCACAGGACCTTACTGGACAGGGTTGAACTGCCCCATAGGTTTTCTCAGCTGTAATCTTTAAGGAAGCAGATTGCCACATTTTTCTCCCACGAGCAGCTGGTGGATTCGAACCACCAGCTTTTCAGTTAGCAGCTGAGTGCTCAACCACTGTGCCAACAGGGCTCCTTGCAGAGCTTTTTGGAGCCTTTTGAAAGTGCTGGATGACATAAATGGTAGGAACCTGGGTCCCACACTCACCCTCCACCAGCCTTTGTCTTCACAGACAGCATGGTCCTTCATGGTGTTTAGCAACCCTGTTTATGGGCCTCTCTGTGTGTATGTATAGACATGAATTCCTGTATTTATAAATATTTATTGGCCACTTAACACCACTATACACTTCCAACCAACCAGTTGTCAAGTTGCTTCTGACACATAATGACGGTAGGTATGTCTGAATAGAACTGTGTACCATAGGGTTTTCAATGGCTGATTTTTCTAAAGCAGATTGCCAGGCCTTTATTTTGAGGTGCCTCTGGCTGGACTCAAACTTCAGCTTGCAGTTGAGTGTGGTAATTGTCTGCACCACCTGCAGACTTCACTATAAACTTCAGACTCTCCTGAATACTGAGGAAAAGGTGCACATAATGGGTCCTAACCCAGGCTTTCCTGGGGGTGTGTCGTGAGCTGCAAGGAAGGATGGGAGGAGGTGGTGAGGGTGGAGGTGAGGAGTGGATTCCAGGCAGAGGGAGTCCCTGTGACTTGGGCGTTTGGGGAGCAGAAGGTGAGCAGTGTGGCTGCAGCAGAGTGCGTGATGGGATGGGCAGTTTGAGCGGAGACAAAAGGATAGCAGAAGCTGGGTCCTGTAGGACAGAAAGACCTGGCTTTGCCTTGGGAGGGTTTCCTTTGAGGAATTTTAGGCAGAAGGGTAGAGGGGTCACAGCTCCTTTCTCTGCGGTCACTCAATGGGAGGGTATGATTTTCCAGGACGTTTAAGGTGTGACAGACCTGGCAGACCCCTTCCACTGTGTGACACTATTCCCTTGTGAAAACCAAGAGTGTCTGATTGCAGTCACCATTCCTGAAAGTCTTCTTCCCTGACTCCATTTCCAGGTGGGTGAACGCTTCCCTGCAAGTAAAATGTACCCTCTTGACTTGGCTTAGAAAGATGCGGCAGTCTGCTTCTGCAAAGATTTACAGCCTTGGAAACCCTATGGGGCAGTTCTACTGTGTACTGTAGGGTGGCTATGGGTTGGAATTGACTTGATGGTAATTGGTTTGGTTTCTGGGTTTTTACTTGGCTTAATGTGATGTTGAGGCAGAAGGGTACTTGTCAGGGCCCAGGTGGTAAAGGGACCCCTGCTTCAGAAAGACCAGGGACCATACGCTTGGAAGGGCCTTTCCTGGCACAGAGGAGACCAGCGACCTGTGTGAAAGGGGCGGCAGAAGCCCCGGGTGAAGGCACCGGTGCGTGCAACCAAAATGCCTACAAATCGGAAAGGTTTGTAAGGATGCCCAAGAAAGGAGACTGAAACAGGGCAAAGTGAAACTTGGTCTTCCTTTTCCATAGGTCTAAGGGAAGGTACTAAAATCACCTTTAATGCTGGCTCAAACAGAATGTCATTAACTGTGCAACAGAAAAGTTGCCTTTCAGACATAGATCGCCAGGCCTTTCCCCCTCGTCTTAGTGTGAAAGCTCCTCTGAAACCTGTTCATGCAACCCGATATAAAATAAATGACTTTGCTTCTCTCTGTTACCATTAGGGCATCACAGCATATGCTTTGGTTTTGAAATTAGGGGCGTAGGTAGGATATAGCATCCAGGAATTTTCTTTTGTTCACAAAACATTTGTAATTTAAAAGGGGAGCTGGATCCCATAGCTTTTCAAAGGCTAACTTGGGGGTTGAATTGCCCCTTCACATGTCCCTGCCCTGGAAGCCTCCGGAAGAACCCTCCTCAAGGAACCCCCTAGAGGGACCACTTCGGAGTCACTGTCCTTTACCAACCCCATTCTCCCATCCCCCGCCCCATGCCCTCCTACCGGAGAAGGTGCGGCTCCCAGAGGTTGCAGAGAAAGTGTCGTGGGCACGGCATGGCCGGACCCGGCCTGTGGGGCGTGGCCAGGTGGTGAACGTGGTGGGGGGTAGGGCCAGTGAAGGGGGGCTGAGTGAGGATGCCGGGCTGGTGGGAGTAGGAGGGGCCTAGGTGTGACGGAAGAGCATGGCCTGGAGAGGGTTCAGGGCTTCCCTGGCATGTAGGGTGCTTTCCCTGGTCCCTGGGGCTTTAGGGAAAAGGCGTTGTGATTCAAGGTACTGACCCAGTTCCATCTCCTTTCCAGAGTGTGACGGTGGATGAGGATATTAGCTGAGAATACCAGGAGCCCTGGTGGTGCAGTGGTTAAAGTGCTTGGCTGCCAACCTAAACGTGGATGGTTCAAACCCCCCAGCTTCTCCACAGGAGAAAGATATGGCAGTCTGCTTCCATAAAGACGACAGCCTTGGAAACCCTATGGGGAGTTCTACTGTCCAATAGGGTCACCATGCTTGGGACTAGACAGCAATGGGTTGTTTTTGAGCAGAGTGTCTCTCTACCTGCCCATCTTTTGCAGATGAGGCAAACAAAATTTGCAATCCCCAAATCCCCAAGTGGACAGTTTTTCTGCATTATGTGCATTTCTTTGATCCTGCAAAGAAAACAACCCGCTCATTCCACCTTCTCCCAAGGAGACAACCAAGGGGCCCCACCCCGAGCACAAAGTCTCCGTCTCTTTAGCCTCATCCCAGACATTCTTAGTGTTCCTTACTCTTACCCAGTGTTATGGATTGAATTGTGTCCTCCCAAAATACGTGTGGAATTCCTGGCCCTTGTACCTGTGGATATGATCTTGTTCGGAATTACGGGTTTTCTTTTGCTAGGCTAGTGAGGTGTAGGGTGGATCCTAAATCTAATCACTTCTACATTATAAAAAGGCCAGGATAGACACAGAGGCACACAGGGGGCGGGGGGGGGGGGGGGCACGGACGGACAGATATTCCTCAAGGACCCGTCTGCATGAAAAGGAATGCCAGAGATCTGACGGATGCCAGACTAGGAGAGAAGCTCACAAAAGGAATCAACACAGCCGAGACCCTGATTCGGACTTTTAGACTCCAGAACTGTGAGAAAATAAGTTTCCCTTTTTTTTTTTTAATACCACCTGTGGTATTTGTGGAGCCCTGGTGGCACAGTGGTTAAGAGCTCAGCTGCTAACCAAAAGGTAGGCAGTTCAAATCCACTAGGTGCTCCTTGGAAACCCTATGGGGCAGCTCTACTCCCACCTATAGGGTTGCTATGAGTCAGAATGGACTCAAGGGCAATGGTTTTTTTTTTTTTCCTGTGGTATTTGTGTTACAGCAGCACTAGGTAACTAAGACACACAGCGTGTGTTTTCTGTGGTGTGATGGAATAGTGACAGTAACTTTCTCACAGGGTTTTTGTAAGGATTAAAAGGCCATATATGCAAAACACCTTAGCATTATACTTGGTCCAAAATAGGCAAGAGACAGGAGTTACTGTGTGTCCACAGACCCAAGGACTAAAGAATTACTCTTAAACGCTAGACAATTAAACAATTAAGCATTTTGTGTAAAGCTAAGGAATGTACTGTAAACTCCCCCATCTTCTTGGCAGAGTGTCTCGAGCATATCACGACCTTGCTGCCTCTGGGTCCTGGGGGTGACTGTTTCCTTCTAAGGTGGGCACCAGAGCAAGATGGACGTTAGCCCTGGCGGGGGCCTGGGGTTCTCTCCTCAGGAGTGCTCTTTGAGCCTTTTATTTATTGCGGGCTTTAGCTCCTCAGGAGCACGTAGGAGGGACTACATGGCTGCCTGTTGACCAGTGGTGTGTCCTCCTGGATAATGTCACAGCTTACTTTTGCAAAATTACCTTTTGAATTTTCAGTTGAAGCAGTTTTCTTTCTTCTATCCCCTCTGAAAAAGCTTCCTGGTTGCTCTCAAATGCCTTTGCACTCCAGGGCCACGGAGAGGTGAGGAAGCTAGTCTGCTGGTGATGCCTTCACTAGGAATTGGCCCCTGTGCCGGGGCAGGGGGAGGTTGGCCAAACTGTGGGTGTTTTGGCTTGTCCTCATGGGTACTGCCCCTGGCACTCATTTCAGGGGTGGGCACCAGCTGCACCTCTTGCCCTGAGGGACCTAGGTTGGGGTTATTTGGGGGCACCTTCTCCTGAGTCTGAAAATGAAACTTCATGAAAGGACCACACTTTGGTAGCCATGATCCCGGGCATGTGACTTCTCCCAGGATGTGTGTTTGTTTTGCTTTGCTTTGGAAACAGTCACAAGCAGCACGGACAAAATAAAAGCAGCTTTTTAAATGTTGTAACACTATTAAAGGTTCAGCAATATACCTGCGAGGGCCAAAGGCCACGATTACCTGAAACACTGGCAAGACCTCTCCTCTGAGCTCCGGCAGCCAGCTGTCAGGACTCGTCTTACTCCGTGCCTGCCTCATTGTTCTCCTGGGTGTGCAAGTCACCCCTTCCCAACCAGACCATAAGGCTTTGAAGGGCAGGAACAGCGTGTCCCTCATGATTGTAACAGTGATAATGACAACAGTCTAGCTGTCCTTTACTGAGTGTTCAGTATGTTATGCTCTCTTAATAATTTCTTAAATATATTTTACTTAATCCTCCTAATGATCTTATGAGGTTGTTCTTGTTAGTTGCCGTCGAGCTGACCCCTGGCTCACGGAAACCCCTGCCTGCATGATGGAACAAAATGCTGCCTGGTCCTGCACCATCCCCGTGCAGATCGGGCTGTTGCGATCCATAGGGTTTTCATTGGTTTCTTTTTGGAAGGAGACTGCCAGGCCTTCCTGCCTAGTCCATCTTAGTCTGGAAACGCTGCTGAAACGTGTTCAGGATCATAGCAACACAAGCCTTCAACGACAGACAGGTGGTGGCTGCATATGAGGTACACTGGCCAGGAATCGAACCCAGGCCCTCCTGCTTGGAAGGCAAGAATCCTACCACTAAACCACCAGTGACCGCACCCCATGAGGCAGGCACCATTATTATTCTCCTTTAGCAGATGAGGAAAGTGAGGCATATGCAAGGTCACACAGCCAGCAAGCAGCAGGTAAGCCTGCTGACAGTGTCAGATACCAACACCCCTGCTGCCTCACGGTCACCTGGAGCCCAGGTGGTTTATTTCCAAGATTCTTTTTCGGAGATGATTTATTTGTTGAATGATGAACTTAAAAGACATTGCAGCAAGAGTCTGTTAATAGTTTAATGAAATCTGAAAACCCCATAACTTGTCATACCTAGCAACATTCACTTTAGATCTCAGAGGAGCTGCCATGCCTCTGTGGTCGCATGCAGCTGGTGCACACCTAGTAGCTTCCTCTCCAGGGTCCTGAGGATAGAAGGGAACACTTTGCTAGATCTTGGGTCAGTGTAATGGATGGATTCACAGTGAGTTTTCCCTTACTTGGTGAGTCAGCTCTATCCTTCATTACGTTTGCTGAAATTGACTGTTAACCTACATGACCTTGTGTGTAATAAACAATTTGGCTGGCCTTTGTCTCCAGTTCTTGGGAAGTAACCTCTAGATCCTTGAAATTTCCTGAGTGATGGAGTATCTTTGTTGTTCACAGTGGACCCTACCTGATAGTATATGCTGAGATGCCTCGTGACGGACCCCACCTGATAGTTTATGCTGAGATGTCTCATGGTGGGCCTCTGGATGGTTTACGCTGAGATGTCTCATGGTGGGCCCCTGGAGAGTTTATGCTGAGATGTCCCATGGTGGGCCCCTGGATGGTTTACGCTGAGATGTCTCATGGTGGTCCCTGGATAGTTTATGCTGAGATGTCTCATGGTGGGCCCCTGGATGGTTTACGATGAGATGTCTCATGGTGGTCCCTGGATAGTTTATGCTGAGATGTCTCATGGTGGGCCCCTGGATAGTTTATGCTGAGATGTCTCATGGTGGGCCCCTGGATGGTTTACGTTGAGATGTCTCATGGTGGGCCCCTGGGTAGTTTATGCTGAGATGTCTCATGGTAGTCCCCTGGATAGTTTATGCTGAGATGTCTCATGGTGGGCCCCGGGACAGTTTATGCTGAGATGTCTCATGGTGGGCCCCTGGATGGTTTACGCCGAGATGTCTCATGGTGGGCCCCTGGATGGTTTACGCTGAGATGTCTCATGGTGGGCCCCTGGATGGTTTATGCTAAGGCGATGACTCAGGATGGGGGTTGGCCATGCCAGAAGGACCAACCACGTGATTGGAGGGTTGGGGCTTTGAGCCATGTGATATCAGTTCCGCCTCAGGGCAGATTGAGTTCAACCATGAGGGCAATGATTCAATCAATCACACCTATGTAATGAAACCCATAAAAACTCCGGACACAGGAAGCTTGACTGAACTTCTTGGGCTGGCAGTACTTCATGTGCACATTGCCACATATCAACACTGGGAGAGTAATGCCTCTCCAGGGACACAGAAGCTTTCTGCCTGGAACCCTCCCAGTCCCAGGCTTTGCCCTAGGTGTCTCTTGGCTGCTTTGAATTTGCATACTTTCACTATAATAAAACTATAATAGTAAGTTAAGCACTTTCCTGAATTCTGTGAGTTATTCTAGTGAATTCTCAAACCTGAGGGGAGTTGTGGGAACATCTGAATCTGTAGCCAGCTAGACTGAAGTGAGGGTAGCCCTGGGGCCCCCAAACTTGTGCCAAGTGTCTGAAGTGATGGCCTTTGGAGACTGTTTCTTCTGACTGTGCAATGCTCCTTGCCACAGCTCTGGGAATTCTGAGATTAAACTGAATACAGTAAGCTACAATCTGTTGTTTAGCTGCTTACTCTCTGCTTCTCCATAAACAGGAGCAAATAAACTGTCATGAATTAGGTAGCTACTCTGGATATTTTTTAACATAATGTAATTGTTGACAAGACTATGGAGCATGATTAAAATATTGGAACCTTTTATACCTAAATGCTTTCCCGAGTGCTACCTGAAACACATAATCACAATTACTATAGTGATTAGAGTCATAATATAAACATTTCTGGGAAGTCAGGAAGCTGGAAGCTTGGGAACACTAACAACTGGGTTTTTAGTAAGAATATCTGCCCTCTGCCTGAAATCAGCAAGGTAAATATTTGGAAGGGCGAAAAATAATGATAAGCAGGTCCCTGAGATTTTTCTTCTCATCAATTCATCATGTTGGTAGTATTTCCAACCTCTTTTCTCCCCATTCTTTGTAAATGAACACATGCAGTGTAGGACTGCCCTCCGTACCAACAAGAGCTTTTTTTTAATCGAGAACTCAAAAGAAGAAGAAAAAAAGGACAAGTGATAAAGGCATTTTATTTCTACTTCTCCTGGAGACTTAAAAAAAAAAAAAGAGAGAGAGAGAAGGTAATAACAGCCCCTGGGGTAATAAGGGCAGAAAAACTACATCCAGGTTTGCTTTGTTAGTCAGACTCTGATCAGCCCCAGAGAAGACAGTCGGCAGGCGACATGAAGGCCCCACGGTTGCAACAGCTCTATCAGGAAGTCATCGTTAGTGTGGCATTTACACGTCAGAGCTTTCAGAAAAGTGGGACTGTCTGCGTGTGCGTGGTTACATGGTACTTAAAATGCCCTCAGAGCCAAAAACGCTTCGCTTGGTAATAGTTCCATTTTTGTTCTTTACTATGAAGTAATTACAGTGACAAGGAACCAAAGTAATAAGCATGCAGCCCTTTATTTAGATTTGCAAAGTCTCTGCTTACACTTCCGTATATTACATGACTGTGTTATACAAATACATTTATTTACAAAAACACTAGCTGTGCAAACTGGTTGCTTTTTAAAAATTTATGGATAGCCCCGTTTCTGCCCATCCCAATATATCCTCTTAAAGCATGCGTAAAAATGAACTTTGGTGTGGGAAAACTACTCTCTGTGCTGTCACATACAGTATTTTTATGTCTATTCATATTTATATATTTACAAAAGTCTGTCAGTTTACAGAACCGTACAGAAGCGTACATTTTAAGATCCACAATGCAATAGGATGGGTTACCAGGTCTCTGAAAACAAAGAAGGGGGGTTAGATACTGCAAAGAAAACAACGAGAGAATCCCAACATGTTAAAAAAGAAGAAGGAAAAAAAAAAAGGAAAGAAAGCAAAGCAAAGCAGACTAGCTTGGGCTAGCAAGTTATTATACATCATATCCATGGCAGTGCAATTGGTTTGATAAATTGCCTTCTACACGTGTCTTCCTACAGGCTTGTGTAGAAGTTCACTGGCTTACAGTCTCGCAACACTACTTTCAAATCTACAATGCTATAGTATCAAAATGTTTCGGCAAAAAAGATTTTGAAAGGAACCATGAAGTTCTGACAAAAATAGAAATCTGTAATAAAGCTAAATAACACTAAAATAAAAGGAAAATATTATAGTATCTGTTTTATAATTTGTATAGTCACACTGTGTATTTCTCTGTTCACGTCTAATCTCCATAATGAAAAATATTTTTATACAAAACATACTAAAATTCTGGAATCATACATGTTATACATGCTTAATACATGTTTCCTCTCCCTCACACACCCTGCTGTCTCACCAGACTCTCTCAGAACCCATGCTTGCTTCAGTTAACAGGTACTGAATACAGACAGGAAACACTATGTAATTACAACAGCCACAGAGGAAAAAACAACAACCCCGCTTTACGGAAGGAAATCTATGAATCCAGTATTTAGCACATAGCATTCAGCCTCAAACAATACAGCATTATGTTACGTTCTCTTGTGAAAACAGTTGTTGCAGACTGTTAAAAGGGTTTTAAAAATGTTTAATACAACTCCGACATGCCTAATAGGATTTGGCCTTTAAGAGGTCTCCTTTGGTGTGGATGGGGAGGCTTTGCTTGAACTTCCATTCTGTGCCTTGTAGCTGGTGAGGCTGGGAGTGTGGATGGTCCTGATGCTCTTGGCACCTTGGTTCAGGGAGGTGGGGGAGGCCGGGGAGGGAGGGGAGGAGGAGGAGGAAGGAGGGGCTGCTCGGCCATTTTGAGTCTGCAGTGAGAATGGAAGATGGTGGCCTTTCCCTGGATGAGGGGGGCTCTGAAACTTTAAGGAGCCATTAGAGACAGAGGGGATGAGGGAGGAGGAGTGAGCAGCTCGTCCTGGCTGGGGGCTGAGAGGATTAGAAGAAGTGATTGACGGTTTAGAAGCCGGTGGGTTAGGGGAGTTAGGGCCGTCACTACTAGAAGAGGGCAGAGAGCTGCTTTTCCCAGAGCTGGGAGAAAGGGCTGGAATCTTAGAAGCAGGTAAGGAGGGGGAAGTAGGCTTATAGTCCCCACCAGCTTTCTTAGCACTTCCATTAGCCTGTAAATAAAGATGGCAGGAGACAGTTTATCAGAAAGCTGGTAACATGATCAATCCACAGGGCCTGGCAACACAGCCCTTCTGAGAATCATTAAATAAAAGAAAAAAAAAAATCTATATATATATACAGTTCAAGGTCTGAGCTAAGTCTTGTTGTGCTGTACTGGACCTGGTAGAAACCCCCAAAGTACGTAGCAAAGGATGGACAGAAGAGAAAACAAGGAAGAAGAGCATCGGTGAGAACGATCACATTCCAACTACCATTACCATGGGCTAGGTTGGCCATGCGTCTGGAGTATTACTGGGGGGCGGGGGGGCACCGTGATGGAGAGTTAGTGTACTTCTAATGCAATGCAGTCAACACACACATTAGTATCGGTGACTTTAAGGGCAGTTCAGCAACAGGTTTGTTTGTCTGTGTTCCCCAAGGTGTTCTCATGAACCACTACGTTCACCAAAGAAAAGTCAACTGGGCTGGCACTGTATGTTAAGAGCTAACATTTGGAGTCACAAAGTAAAAGATGTTTTATCGCAAACATGCAAAAGCGTGGTGAAAAGTTTAACAAAGATCTTTAGACCTTCTTCATGCCCCCAGATTCAGGATGTCTACGTCAACCATATTTGACAAAGAAAACACATTATTTGGTATAAACTAATTCAGCAACTTGCTTCTTAACAGCAAGACTGTCCATCCAAAATTGGGTTTAAGGTAAAACTACCTGACGATATTGGCGGGGATCCTGCAGTTTGGACTGTTTGCCAGGTTTGTCCGTGCTTCCAGGTCTGTTCTTGGAACTCATGGGCACCGGCATCCTGCTGGTCTGTGGGGTCCCACTGGAGCCCTGTGGAAAGGAAGAGTGAGAGGGAGAAGAGAAGGCCAGCCCGTGAGTGAATGATCCCAGAGGCTTGTCCCTCTGTGTGCAGAGAAGCTCAGTGTGAGAAGCCATAGCCCTGCATGCAGGACAGACCGAGGAGAAGGACATCAGGAGACACCACTGGGGTTAATTCAAAGAATCAAACGGAACCAACTGCTCCACTACTGATCGAACGGATTTTAATGTGAGTACCTGAGCAATCATTTCACACAGCAAATGGCCGACCCAGAATCCTTGCGTTTACCCAACACCAATCAGCAATAGAGACTTGATTAGCGGTTAAAACACCTAGTTGTTGTTGTTTTGAAGGTGAGGGAGAAAGTGTGAGAGAGGGATCATGGTGAACAGACAAAAAAACAAAACAAAACAAAAAAAAACGAGCCACCTGAAAGGAAGCAAGTAAATCACAAGACACCTTTGGCTAATGGTGATTATGGCAGGTTTAAGAAAGCAGCTGAGTCTTTTCATTCTCCATCAGACCAAGATACCTTACGTGAAGCTGAAGGTATTGATGTGGGGGGTTCTACGGTAGCGGGAGCTTCATCCAGAACTAGCAGGGTTTGGGGAGAGGTCTCTCGAGTTGTATGGGATGAGCTTGCAACAGAATCTTTGCTGGAAGAACACGAGGTATCAACTAGAGCTTTGGGACTCATTTCACTGATGGTAGTTTCCAGCTGTTTAATTGTCTGCTCCAGGCTGTCCAACGTTTTGTAGGTATTTTTCCTAATTTCATCAGTTCTTGAAATCTGACTTGTGCCCTCTAGCCTTGGCTGCTCTTGTTTCCTGGCTGTGCCTTGGGGAGCATCCTCAGATTGAGACCTTGCGATTTCGAATCGCTTGGCCTCTTTGTGCTGCTTCAGAGTACCGTCCTCCTCCTCCTCCTCGTAGACCACCACCTGCAAAGTCTTCTTCCCTGTTTTGGTTCCAGTGCGGATGGCTTGAGTCAGAGCAGCCAGTTGCTTTTTAGGGAATTTGAATTTGAACTTTTTCTTGGGGCTTTCTAATTGGTCATCTGTTACGTCATGCTTGCTCTCTGAATTTGGAGGATCTGCTTGGCTTAACTTACTCAGTTCACTTCTACTCGTTTCCTGTCCTCCTGAAATTTTGATTTCTGCTGGTAGGGAGTGTGGCTGTAATGTACTCTCAGTCTGCTGTCTTGGTGTAAGACTAGCTGAGGCAGCATTCCTATTAAACATTTGGGAAGGGTTATTCTGGACTACGGGGTCTCCATTTTCCTCCTCTTCCTCCTCCTCTATCTTTTCCTCAGTCATCATTCTCTCTAATTCCTCATCACATTCCTCAAATATGGTGGAAAGTCTCTTATAGGCAGAGCGGATGTCCATGGGCTCATCAAAAATGATGATAACTGGTTTCTGGTCTAGGCATACGACCGGCTCTTCATTTTCAGTCCCTCCTTGTTGGGAGGTCAGCTCTTTTTTGGCATCGATATTAACGGTCTGTATGTCTTCTCCCTTTTGGCTCACTATATCACGGACCTCCCCACTGGACAGGACCTGGACGGCAGTTCTGGTAATCATGAAGGCTATGTTGTCAGAGGTT
Source organism: Loxodonta africana (assembly GCF_030014295.1). Lineage (NCBI taxonomy): Eukaryota > Metazoa > Chordata > Mammalia > Proboscidea > Elephantidae > Loxodonta > Loxodonta africana. The sequence goes on along the minus strand of NC_087345.1, from coordinate 166,139,957 downwards.
GCGTTTTCTTCCATGGGAGAACTTGATGTTGATTCTCCCTCCTCACTGGTGCTCAGGCTGGCATGCCTAGCACCCTTGGGTCTTAGAATGACTTGGCCAAAATCTGTCATGGAAACTTCTTGATCTTGTGTTTTGACATCATGGATACTCAATTCAGTTGATCTAGTAGAAGAGGGAAGGTGACACTTTTGTGTGTTTTCTTGTCCTTGTTGATTCATCTCCTTTATCGTTCCATAATTCATCTTCTGACTCTCAGTGTCACGTGTAGGGGTCTGCGGTCCTGAGACTTTAAGCCCTTTGCTTACTTCTTCTTCTAAGGAACTAATGCTGGAGACATCGGGATTGACTTTAGACACATTTTTCTGGGAATAGTCTTTGCTGTCTCTAAGCAAACTCTTATTGGACGTAGAGTTTTCCTTCATTAAAATGCCAGGTTTATATTCTGATGTTCTTGAGGCATCAGATATACTATTCTCCATTCCTCTTTCCCAACTGTTCTTCAGATGGTCACTAAATCTTAGTGCCCCTGCAGTAACCTGGGAGGGAGAACGGAGGAGGGAAACCACACGCATTAATCAGAGATGGATCTATAAAGGAAGATAATTAATCTGCACGGTATCAGGTGGAACACAGATCTGGTGAACTCACCTTTCGGAATTCCATTTGGGGGCCGTTTTCATAGTCAACATCAGATTTCCGTACGTCTTCGTGGAAAAATTCCAAACTCTGGTAGAATAGTGTAGGACATGTTACTCCACAAAACCACATCCCCCCGCCTAAAGTGGACTATAACTAAATTGTTCCTTTAATTACACTTCTAAAACATGCTGGCCAAGCACATTTGTTACACACCAGTCCAAAAGCCTATAGCTCTGTTTACCTTGGGCGGCTTTGTTCTCCAACTTCCAAAAATACCCTGTGTTTGCACAAGATGAAAGTCTCAATTAGCAAAATATTTCAAGGATTTCAGATTTTGTGGGGAAGTAGTTAAGAGAATGAAGGAACCAAATCTGAATGAACACATCCTCTTTTCAATATGTGGTTATGAGCTTAGTGGAATCTGAAATCAGAAGAATGGAGGGGCCTCGTGTCGGCAGGCAAAGGACTTGGATTCTAATCCAGAGCTGTCCCTTTGCTATGTTACTTCGGGGAAGTCATTTCAACTTTGTGGGCCTCAGTCTTCTCACCTGTAAACTGAGGAATTAGACCAGGAAATCTTTAATGTCCCTTCCAGCTAGTTATTTCAGCCCTATCCCTGTTTTCTTTATGGAAATTGTCCTATAAGGACATTTGTGTTGGTTGGGAGTGGTACTCTGAGATTAAAAAAAAAACATTATCTCTTCCTGGTCAAATGACAGATTTAAAATTATCAAACTAACTTTCAAACTAGAAATAGCCAAGATGGTCGAATCCTATTTTATAGTGATTATTTTTTATAAATGCTGCCAATATATAATCTAAACATTTACAAAACAGATATTAGATGCTCAGACGGTGGCATGTTGACTCTGCTTTCACTCTCTACATTCTCTGATGCAGGGTGGAGATGCATTTCTGAGGGTCTCACCAAGAGTCAGGACTTAAGGACCCCATCGTGGGGGTGTAGGCATTGAGCATGCTCCACCGGGAAACACTGCTTTTCAAGCAGGGGTCTGTCCGTAGCTTCAAGCCCTGCCACACGCTACTCATGAGCCATGCCTTGTCCCTTCCAAAGCACTACTGCCCTTTCTTCTTGCTGCAGAAGCCCAGGGAGAGGTGGGAACACAACCCCAATGAAGGCCATTTGGTTAAAGCAATTACAACATAACAAAGCACAACAATCCAGGCAGTGACAAAGTCAACACAGAACAATCCTACTGCCCTGGCTAAAAACAGAAAGAATGTTCACACATACTCAAGGAATAACACACGAACAACAAAGTCAGTATTAATCACTGGGAACACTGTGGAAGATGTAAGTGCATTGGCCACCTAACCCCTCCTGTTGAACTTCCCGTGGCACCTCCAAAGACCCCAATCAAATGCAACGATTCAGCTGCTGCAGTTGGACAACATAATTTCTTTTGAGGGGCTTTAAATTGAGATTACAAGTACCACATCTAGAAAGAGGTTTTAGGAAGAAAAACAAGTAAGACCTCGGCCTTTGGTTTCAACTCTAAACATGGAGGTTAGGCTATCATACTTGAGTGAGAGTTTATCCCCTGAAGCAAAGAAGGAACTGGCCATGTACTCTAGAGAAGGCACACACACAGTTGATATTTGGCTGGTCCCATTTACTGGGGGTCAGGGCTGGCATCTGTTCTGCTTGGTCATATTCATCATTAAAATATTTCAAATGCCAGTCTGTAATTGACATGTTTTAAAATTGATTTAGTAGTAGGATTCTCTAATAGTCACTCAGACAAAAATACCAAGTTTAGGTATTATGTGACCTATCATTTTTATCACCGAGCTAGAAGAAAGATTAAATGTATCAAAGCAAGTGCGCCAACTTTATCAAGAGTAATTTGGTCACAACCTTCATATAATTCCACAATGATTTCTTGATAGTCTTAGGGAGTTAAGAATCTACCTAAAGGTAATTATGCTTCTTTAATATCTGTTTATAGGCCCCAAGATTTGGATTGTTTAGACAACTGGCAAAGGATACTCAAAATGCATAGACAATAAACTGAAACTAGAGACACAGTTACAGAAAAACTGCATAAAAGTGACATACTGGGCTGGCGCTTTCTGATAGGAGAAAAATTTTAAGAAAACATTTGATTCATGGAAGCGTGGGTAGATAGTTAAGGAACAGATTAATAATGACAAAAATTGGGGACCAAGTTCGATATTCATGTTTATGATGAAGTAGATTGATTCCCTAAGTATGGTTATCCAGAGTAAGGATCTGTGATCGATCCCAGTCAGAGCTGGACACTCAGTAAAGATCTGTTTATTAACTGGAACAAATGCGATTGGGATTTCTAATCACAGGGCAAAGAATTTCATGCAACTTTGCAGCCAATGATAAAAATTCTAAGAGGAGACGATTGTTCCAGAAGGATCTTTGAGATGTTCCAAGTTCTCAGTCAATGTTTTAGACAGAAATAGCCACATTGGCCCAGGGTATGCCATGGAACTTAGGCTATACCAGGCCCTTCCATAGGATGGTTTGTACAGGGCCACATAAGGAAGTTCTACATACTGAAATTGCAATGTATATCCAATGTGAGTCTGTGGGCTCAATTCAAACTGGTAGGAGGTTTTCTTCATGAGAAAGATGTATCAATAACAATCCCCCCCCCATGCCTTGTTGACATGTTTCATATGTCAGCTGAGTGGCAGGTGTCATAGGTTTCTATGGTGTCTGTGAACCGGAGGAGGGAGCTGGGCCTCCTTGGCAGGAGCAACTCCTCAGGGCTCGGAGTTGGAAGCCCCAGTATTGTTTCTCTTGAACAGTCATGCTAGCATAGCCCTCAGATATTATGATTCTGTATCTCACCCACTGGGCTTACTTAGAATTATAGGCTACTTTGTGTGGCTTTAGTTTGCATTTTGAAATATAAGCTCCTGCTTAAAAATGTTATGACTTGAGCTGGACATTATAAACTTTTTATCCTGAAATTTAGACACAGGCTTAATAAAATGAAATAGCTCTATATCCAAAAATCACAAAAGCTCTAGATCCAACTTAAATTTGAAGTTCAAACATTCAGGTTAATGTCTTCTCCCTAGTGTATTTATGCAATGGCAATAGAATTTCTTTCGGAGCCTGGTCCTCTGTTTTGAAACCATTAGAATGCAGTGAAGTATATTTTAGCACTTCAGATAATTTTAGATTATTTTATCTATACTGAGCTTAATATCTTGGAAGGTACAAGTTGAGAATGTGCAATCCTTAACAGAAAATTCTGTTTGGCTTCCTTAAACAGGTACGAATACATATTTGTATGTTTCTCTGAGGATATGTACTTGTGGTAAGCTGGCATGTCTCTAGTTCTGTCTGAATCCAAGGCTTTCACTTATTTTAAACATAAATTCTTTTTGGTCCAGAAGACATGTTAAAAATAAGAAGAAACATTACTTATTTGATTGCTATTTCTGTTTTTCCTGTTGCTGCTCTAGAGAACCATGAAAGGGAGTCCCTGGGTAGTGTGAGCAGTTAATGTGCTAATTGAAAGGTTGCTGGTTTGAGTCTACCTGGAGGTGCCTTGGAAGAAAGTCCTGGCAATCTACTTTTGAAAAAGCAGCAATTAAAAACCCTATGGAGCACAGTTCTACTGATACACATGCCACGAGTCAGAGCTGACTCAATGGAGACTGGTTCGGTTTGGTGTTTGATCTACTCTTCAGTTTGGGAAGATGTTGTTTTAATTCTGCATACGCTGCTGCTTGCTGTGCACAGGGACACAGCATTCATGCTGCAAACTTGAAACAGATATCTCTGCTATAAACTCAAACCTATGTCTCCATTAGTTTAAAAAAAAAAAAGGCAAGAAGCAAAGAAGCAGGGCAGAGAAGGACAAGCACAGGACAGCCATGTTAGTGTCAGGGCAAGGAAAGAAGGGCCGTCAAGAGCATGTGGCAGGTGTGTGATGCCACGTTACCTTCTTTTCCTTGGGTGGGACTGTGGCCCCGGGCCTAGTGTCTTTAACGTGACCGTCAGTCCGAGACTGCTCTGCATGACTGTTTGAATTTACATCCATAAAGGAACACTTCTGGAATGCCTAAGGAATTAAAATACTGAGGTTAACATGGATCCAATTGCTACTGAGGAGAAGAGAGGGCAACAGAGAACCCAGAGGCGTGCAGACCCCAAGCCCTCGAAAACTTGCTCCTCATTCGACCTTCTGTCTGCGAAGCCGGCTTGGGGAGAAGGCATGGGGCCAAGGGCTCCCTACCTTCCTTGGCCGTGCCAAGATTAAATGCAGTGCCCATAAAAATAACACCTCTCTCCCTATCCAGTGTTCGCACTTAGTAGGCCTTGTTGCTTGACTTTTTTTTTTTAATGTTGAATGTAAACAAACGAAAACAAAACAAGAAGTTCTCTTTCCCTTCATTTTTATCCATTATTTCTTTTCCTTTTACCAGCTTTATGGAAATAACAGCAGAGAAGCCCACAAGACATTTTAAACCTTCAAGTCTTCAAATAACAGCAGTCCTTACTGATTGAGTCTCTGGTCTACTAACAGCTACTAATATGTTCTGAGGCTCACGATAGAATAAACACAGTGATGTTCTCAGCAGCCACAGGGTTCTGCGTGGCCTAGGAGCTGCCTGAATCCTACAGACTGGTCTTGGAAAACTAAGGATCATCATTATAGGAGGCAATGGCCAGTTCATGTGACCGCTGAGTCCATCTGGTGCCCAGGCCGAGAGACACACAAGAAAGTATAGGCTGTGTCTAAAGGGCAGTGTCTCTGGGTAGTACAAACAGTTAAGTGCTCAGGCTAATGACTGAAAGGTGATCGGTTTTCAAAGGCTGATATTTGGAAAGTAGATTGCCAGGCCTTTCTTCTGAGGTGCCTCTGGGTGGACCTGAACCTCCAACCTTTCAGTTAGGAGCCAAGTGTGTTAACTGTTTGCACCACCCAGGGACTCCAACAAAGCACTAAACCAAATCAAACCCACTGCCATGGAGTCGGCTCTGACTCCTAGTGACCCTATATGACAGAGTAGAACTGCCCCCATATGAAGTGAACATTCACTAAAAATCAAGGAAGTCTAGGCCTTTAGGCATGTAAATAACCCTGCACTGCCCCTCTGAGAGAAATAGTTCATTTTTCCATTCACTTTCAGCCCTAAACTTGAGAATACTGATCTCCCCTGAAGTCTGATATCTTTGATATCCTCTTTGACTGACAGCTTTACAGAGTTGGAGTATGTGGCTTGTGGCTCTATTTTTGGTGGTTAGGGAATAGTGGTGAGTGAAGTGCTCAAATTCTAACCTATCCATACCTTGTTAGCCCTCCTGCCAGGACAAGGACCCAAATCTACACAGAGGCACCTTGGAAGTCTGCTTCTGAAAGATCACAGCCATTGACAACCCTATAGAGCAGCTCTACTCTGAAACACATGGGGTTGCCATAGGTTGGAATCAACACAACAGCAACCGGTTTGGCTTCTGTTTTATGGGGCAGGAAGGAAGGTGGGCAGCTGGTGGATACCCAGCCAATATGATCACGAGAGCAGGAGAGACCCAAGCTCATTGAAATCCATGGTTTTCCACCTGGACTGTGTATCACCCAGGTGTTGTGTTTGTTTGTTTTTAAATACTCTTTCCCAGGCCTCACCCAGAAACTGTATTTAAAACCAGCCTTCTTGCTGTTCTTTGGATGCACTGGTCCTAGCTTGTTCCAGGGATGTTTGGCTTATCCTGACCCAAGCCTCCCAAAGGCCACTAGCCTCCTCCTTTGGGCTGTTAGTCTGGATTTGAGAGTCCCGTGGTTTCTTCTGATGCCCGGTGACAAGGAGAATGGGAGGTTGTTCCACCCCTGCTCTGGGAGGGGGCTGCAGCCTCTCCTTGTCTTGACGCAGGTCAAGCTGCAGAGCCTGCAGAGGCAAAGGGCCCACTGGCCACAGGCAGATGTTCTGGTTTGGCGGGTCGGGTCCTTGTCATCAACATTCACCTGGTCTAGGAGCTTCTCAGTGCAGGGACCCTGGGTCCAAAGGACACGCTCCTCTCCTGGTTCTTGATTCTTGGTGGCATGAGATCCCTCTCCTCTCTGTTTAGTTCTCTCTTTTATATCTCAAAAGAGATTAACTCAAGAAGCACCCTAATCCTTAGATTGAGTCCTCCCTCATTAACATAACTGCCTCTAATCCTGCCCATTAACATCATAGAGGTTAGAATTTACAACATATAGGATCATCACATCAGATCGGTGAACAGCCACACACTACTAGGAATCACGGCCTAGCCAAGTTGCACATTTTGAGGGGGACACAATTCAATCCATAACACCCTGTTTGACTGAAAGCTTTACAGAGTTGGAGTATGCCTCACTACTTTGTACTTCCATCAGAGCTGACAGAGAGAGAGTAAGCCCTTCCTGGAGCTGGCACCCTGAATTTGGATTTCTAATCTCCTAGACTGTGAGGGAATAAATTTCTTTTTGTTGGAGTCCCTGGGTGGTGCAAACAGTTACTGTGCTTGGTTGCTAACTGAAAGGTTAGAGGTTCAAGTCCACCCACAGGTACCTCAGAAGAAAGGCCTGGTAATGTACTTCCAAAAAACCAGGCATTGAGAACTCTGTGGAGCACAGTTCTACTCTGTTACACGTGGAGTCACTGAGAGCTGGAATGAACATTGTGTGTGTGTGTGTGTGTGTGTGTGTTTTCAGCGCTTTGTCATCCATTTGAACCAAACTGGGTCATGATAACTCACCTCGTAATTCCATGATTAGAGGGCAGACACATACAATAACCCCAGAACCTGCCTGAAACACCTTAGGAAAAGCGCCAATCCCCATCAACAAGCAGCCCTGACACCCCAGTATCATCACCCAGGTCCTCTGGGTGACTGAGAGATGGATGTCTCCATGCTTTCAACTGTTTCATGAGCCACTAACTTCACAAATCTGTGCATCCTATCAGTTAAACTCCAACCATTCTAAAAGCCTGTACACAGTCTAACTGGTTGAGGAATGTCCCAGGTCCATCTATTCATTTTAGCGAGAGGCTTCAACTGGCTCCTACGTGACAGATCAACTAACAGCCCTGTTTTCTTCTTAAATCCAAGCAGCCAACTTTGGCAGTCATTACCATGGAAACCAGAGTAGGACAGCTGCAGTTAAGGTGATGTGGTTTTAAAGTTTTCTCTTCTCCAAATGAAAAGTGCAGACTCATGGGCCTGCACAAACCCATCACCACGCTGGTGAAGAGGCAAGATACTCTGGAGCCTCCGGAGGCTGTGGTCTATCTGACTGGCAGAAAAACTCCGTAATAAGCATGGGTCAACATGAAATACCCTGCAAATGGACTGTATTCTAGGAAATTGTGTATGTCTCTGATTAGACAAGTTCTTAGAACATAAACCTAGGGCAGACACATCCATGATTTGAAAGTGGAATTAGCTTTGGATATAGCTCCTGTACCCCATTCTTTTTTTTTTTAATTATAAATATAGATATACAGATAGAGATTAATTTAGGTTAAAAAATTAGGACTGAAAAAAAGGAAAGTAAATCCTTCCAGCCAGAGCTGGGAAAGCTTGCAATAGATTCTTTGAATTAACTTTCCTGAGTTGTTTTGTGAGATGGTCACTCCCCACATGAGTTTAAAAGAACCTAGGTCGGCGCCATCTTGGAGGAATGGAGGTCATGGGCAAAGATGCAGCTTAAATGTCTCCAGTCCACTGGGCTCTTCACCAGCCCTCTCTACCTAATGAATCTGAAAGGTGTGTCCGGAGTCCCAGATGGAAAGACAGGGAGCTGTTATCGGTCGCCTCTTCCACATACCTGTAGTTCTGCCATTATTTTGTCTCCTTCTTCTTCTTCCTCCTCCTCCTCATCCTTTGAGGAGGAGGTAGTGACTGGTGGTGGGGCTTGGGTCCAGGCAGAAGTAGGCTCCTCTGTTGGACATTTTGTGGTTCTGGCCTGTGGGGCTGGTCCGGCATCTTCACTGCTTGCCTATGGGAGAGTCAAACCACAGACATTGGTTTAAGACTCCTGAAGTGCTGGCAAAAAGAGTGACAGATCGTAAGAGCATATGTTCCTTCATGGGCTAGCACCTTGGCTTCCCGGCTCTTTAAATTTGCTGAAAGCCTATTTTATCCCTTTGCATTCAGTTTGAGTTTTGTTTGCACAAGATGTCATTTTGGTGAACAGACTGACAACTAATAATAAAAATGTAACTCCTCAACATTCAGTGCACTTAAGAACCCCCTCCCGTACTATGTCTCCTTGGAAATAATGTTTTATATTTAACATAAAAGACAAACCTTGCAAAGGTAAATGGAAACTAAAGCTCATTTAACATCTTTCTGTGTTACCTAATCTAGGTTATCTTTGAAAAATGGGTTTTCTTTTGCTTCCCCTGCTACCCCCATTTTTCATTTTGTGATGTCCTGCTTGGCAGGTAGTTTGTGATTTGCATTTTACATTGTTGCAGCTAAAGTCAAGTAAGGATAAAACTCCTGGTGCTGAGTCTAATCCAGTAACGCTGGCTGACCTTTCCCCATCTGTGCGCTTCCTGGATATCTATTTAGTTGATTCTCTCATTTTCTCCTCTGCCTCACTACTTTGTACGTTCTAAATGAGAACAGAGAGGATCTTGTCCGAGAGCATCACTGAAGCACAGAGACCATTTTCCCAGACTTAGCCCATCAGACCTTCGCAGTGGTGTTCTCCTTCCTGCTGGTGTAGACCACATCGCCCGACCTTGTGGTGGTGAGCCCGGATCCTGGCAGGTAGCTCCGTCGTGGGGGCGGGGGTGGAGGGGGTGGGGACTTTCCCCCCAGCTTGTCCAAGTCCTGTTCTGAATTTGGAGAGTCTTCTGGAAAACAGTGCACCATTGAAAAATAATCTCTTTTCAAAATAATGTCCCGCAAGTACAATGTATTTCTATAAACTCAACACAATCTGACTTCAACAAAAAATTAAACCCATGGCTGACAAGTCGATTATGACTCATAGCAACACCAAGTGTTATAGAGTAGCACAGCATGGTAGGAAGCGATTGCCAGGCCTTTCTTCCATGGTGCTGCTGGGTGGGTTCGAATTGCCCACCTTTCAGTTAGTAGTCGAGCACAAACCGTTTGCACCACCCAGAGACCTGATCTGACTTAAAAATCTCTCTCTTCTTTCCATAGTGCAAGGATTAAGAGTATCAACTCTGGAGTCTATCTAGATGTAAATCCCAGAAAGACCCTATCAAGTTACTTAACCTCTCTGTGCCTCAGTTTTCTCATCCATAAAACGGGGATTATAATAGCATCTCCTCCACTGGATTATTGTGAGGATTAATGACTTACTATACAAAAAAAAAAAAAAAATTTTTTTTTTTTCTACAAATAGGGTCGCTATGAGTCGAAATTGACTTGATGGTAATGGATTTGGTCTTGGGTATACACAAAGCACTTAGAACAGTGCTTGGCATATTGTAAACATGATGCAAGGAATAGCTATTATTATTAAATGAATTTCTTGTTATGCAAGAAAATTGAGTATTACTTGGAAAGATGAAAGACCAGAAAGCCTAAAGGCAAATCCAGACCCTTCTGCAAGGCCTCCAAAACCTCCATTCCCTGGTCTGAAAAACAGCTTTTGCAGAAGGTATCTGTGCAAGGGGAATGTCAGAAAAAAATAGAAAATGGGACACAAATGAGAATAAAGAACAGAGCCAGGGAGAAAGTGGATTTTTTTGTCATGTTTATGTGGTGGGAAAAGGTTCTTTACTAACAAAAAGGAGGCAGTGAGTGCAGAAATTATAGAATTGTAAGCTTGAGTTGGCATCAAAGGTTAGGAGATGGAGGTACCCAATCAGCTTATCCTTCCCCCCACAAAAAAATCCATTTCCATCAAGAGGATCTGGACTCCTAGCGACCACACAGGACAGAGTAGAACTGCCCCATAGGGTTTCCAAGGAGCGCCAGGTAGATTCAAACTGCCGACCTTTTGGTTAGCAGCCATAGCTCTGAACCTCTGCACCACCAAGGTTTCCAAGTAGGAAAAGGCATTGCTTCATCAAAACACAAACAAGCAGCCTCACTCCTGCCCTTCCTTTATCAACGTTCCCCACTGAGAGTCTATCCAAGAGCTCAGAAAAGCAGAAGAGCCAGAAGTTCAGAGTCTGGAGTTTCTAAAAGACCTTTGTCAGGACTCTCTGTCTAGGGACATGGCCGCCTCCCTTTTCTGAAAAATCAGGACAGAGCTGTTTAGAGGAGATTTTTGAGGAGTTTCTAGTTAAAATTGTAACAAAGAGTTGAGTAAATCATCAGGGCTAGATGCTGGTGATTATTTGTAGGAGAATGATTCCTGCCTCACTCAGGAGGGAGGTGGGTTTTAGGGCAACAGCACATCAGACCACACAGCTTGTTCAAAAGCCACAGTCCAACCTCCGGTGGCTGCCTCAGCTTCCAGTGCCCCCTAGGGATCTGTCCAGGCTCACCAGCCCCAGAGTGTGTACAGTTCTCTCCTTCAGTGTGTGACTGAGGTGGCACCCGTTGCTGACTATAGCGACACTATAGGACAGAGTAGAACTGCCCCATAGGGTTTCCAAAGAGCGGCTAATGGATTCGAACTGCCAAGCTTTTGGTTAGTAGCTGAATTCTTAACCACTGCATCACCAGGGCTCCAGCTGTGGAGGAAATCCCCAAATTTCCCATCAATTCTCAGTTATTTTGACTATTATCCATCTGTTGTTATTATCTAATAGACAGTTCACACAAGAGAAAATATAGATGCTTTTTGAAACTCCAACGTTAGAATTTTACCTCATTGGTAAACAAAAATACATGAAAACAGTAACATCCAGGACAAATAAATTCAAATGGTAGAAACCGACATTTATAGGTAATAATAGACACCCTGGAAACCCTGGTGGTGTAGTGGTTATAGTGTTATGGCTGCTAACCAAAAGGTCAGCAGTTTGAATCCATCAGGTGCTCCTTGGAAACTCTATGGGGCAGTTCTACCCTGTACTATAGGGTTGCTATGAGTTGGAATCGACTCGATGGCAACAGGTTTGGTTTCGGTTAATAGTCCCCTTACATATTTATGGTGGTCTGGATATCACTGTATATTACGGTAGCCCTCGTGGCACAGTGGTTAAAACGATTGACTACTAACCAAAAGGTTGGTGGTTCAAAACCACCAGTGGCTCCGCAGGAGAAAGATGTGGCAGTCTGCTTCTGTAGAGATTTACAGCCTTGGAAACCCTGTGGGGTTGCTGTGTGTCGGGATCAACTTGATGGCAGTGGGTTTTTTTGGGTGTATTACTCGGGAGTCCCTGGGTGATACAGTTAATGAGGCTGAGTTCACCAAGAAGCATTTCAGAAGGAACCCAGGGAATCTACTTCCAAAAAATCAGCCACTGAAAAACCTTACAGAGTATGGTTTTATTCTGATACACATGTGGGTCGCCATGAGTCGGTGTTGACTTGACGGCAACTGATATATTAATGAAATCTTTCTGGGAAAAAAAAAAAAAAATCAGGCCGTGTGTGTGTGTGGGTTTTTTAAAGAGGATTTTAAATGACTAAACAAACTTAGGAAGATAATTAAAAATATATATATAAATATATATTTAATATGAAAGAATAAAAGCCCAAATGAGATAAGCTAACCAAATGTAACATTATATTTTTGTTGTTTTACAATCACATGGCGCGATAGCTATGAGAACTATATAATGTCAAGAATAAAATTAAGCAAGATATAAATGTAATGAGGTGGATAACTTTATCCACTGGAAATTCTCCATGGGAACTTTGGGAAAGCAGAGTTTTCCTTCCCGGGGTCCTTCCCTTCATGGGCAGTTGTTGCCTGGTCCTCCAGGGGTCCTAGAGAGGCCATGACAGTGGCAGGTGGGGGCAAGGAAGTGAGAAAAGACTCTTAAGGCAGATAAAGGGGGAATTTTAGTGAATGGACCTTTAGAAAGGCTTTGTGGAACGAAAATCTGGGAGGAGAGTATTACAGCGATTATAAAACACATCTACATTAATGTTCTTTGACACATCCAAGTAAAAAATGGTGATTCCTTTTAAAATTAACTCTTAAGTTGCCAAACTAGGCATCATTGACTATGATTCTAAAGATACACTGGGCTGCAAGTAAAATAATATCTTTTTGCATAATTTTAAGATCAGAAAAAGCCCCATGGCTTGTAACTGGTTGGAGATTTAGTAGGTTGAGTTTTTAAAAGGTTATATTATTATTGACATTGATGCTTAACTTTCATAATCTAGTTAAGTATACATTTTAATAATTTTGATGTAGAAAATGCAGTTTTGCCTTATGATCTAATATTCCTCGAGGGCTCATAAAGCTGGCATTTTATTTCTGCAGCATCTAAAAATCTCTTGTTTTAAATGCAGGGCTCATCTTCTCCCAGTTGGTGCTCTGAAGTGTCAGAAAACTCACGGGAAACGCAGAAGCTGGGAATTTTAATTTATTGGGCATTGTCCTAGTATCCGAAAAGGAGCACGGTTTCCCTACTATTTTTATAGATAAAGAGTAGTAGCGAACAGTAGCCACCAAGAAGATAAAATACTTAGGAATAAATCTTAACAGAGATGTAAAAGACTAATACAAAGAAAACTACAAAACACTTCTGCAAGAAACCAAGAGACCTACATAAGTGGAAAAACATACCTTGCTCATGGATAGGAAGACTTAACATTATAAAAATGTCTATTCTACCAAAAGCGATCTATAGATTTAATGCAATTCTAATCCAAATTCCAATGACATTCTTTAATGAGCTGGAGAAACAAATCACCAACTTCATATGGAAGGGAAAGAGGTCCCGGATAAATAAAGCATTACTGAAAAAGAAGAACAAAGTGGGAGGCCTCACTCTACCTGATTTTAGAACCTATTATACTGCCACAGTAGTCAAAACAGCCTGGTACTGGTACAACAACAGATACATAGACCAATGGAACAGAATTGAGAATCCAGACCTAAATCTATCCACATAGGAGCAGGTGATATTTGATAAAGGCCCCAAAGCAGTTAAACTGAGAAAAGACAGTCTTTTTAACAAATGGTGCTGGCATAACTGGATATCCATTTGCAAAAAAATGAAAAAAGACCCACACCTCACACCAAGTACAAAAACAAACTCAAAATGGATCAAAGACCTAAATATAAAATCTAAAACGATAAAGATCATGGAAGAAAAAATAGGGACAATGTTAGGAGCCCTAATATATGGCATAAACAGTATACAAAACGTTACTAACAATGCAGAAGAAAAAACAGATAACTGGGAGCTCCTAAAAAGCAAACACCTATACTCATCCAAAGATTTCACTGAAAGAGTAAAAAGATTACATACAGACTGGGAAAAAGTTTTTACCTATGACATTTCTGATCTGCGCCTGATCTCTGAAATGTTATGATATTGCAAAAACTACAAAAAGACAAATAACCCAATTAAAAAATGGGCAAAAGATATGAACAGACACTTCACTAAAGCAGACATTCAGGTAGTTCTGAGATACATGAGGAAATGCTCACGATCATTAGCCATTACAGAAATGCAAATCAAAACTACAGTGAGATTTCATCTCACCCCAAGAAGGCTGGCATTAATCCAAAAAACACAAAACAATAAATGTTGGAGAGGCTGTGGAGAGATTGGAACACTTATACATTGCTGGTGGGAATGTAAAATGGTACAATTACTTTGGAAATCGATTTGGCGCTTCCTTAAAAAGCTAGAAATAGAGCTACCATACGATCCTGTAATCCCACTCCTTGGAATATATTCTAGAGAAATAAGAGCCTTTACACGAACAGATATATGCACACCCATGTTCACTGCAGCACTGTTAACAATAGCAAAAATATGGAAGCAACGAATGTGTCCATCAACAGATGAATGGATAAATAAATTATGGTATATTCACACAATGGAATACTACACATCAATGAAGAACAGTGATGAATCTGTGAAACATTTCATAACATGTAGGAACCTGGAAGGTATTATGCTGAGTGAAATTAGTCAGCTGCAAAAGGACAAATGTTGTATAAGACCACTATTATAAGAACTCAAGAAATAGTTTAAACAGAGAAGAAAATATTCTTTGATGGTTATGAGAAGGGGGGAGGGAGGGAGGGAGGGTAGGAGAGGAGTATTCACTAATTAGATAGTAGATAGGAACTACTTTAGGTGACGGGAAAGACAACACATGATACAGGAGAGGTCAGCACAACTGGACTAAGCCAAAAGCAAACAAGTTTCCTGAATAAACTGAATGCTTCCAAGGCCAGCGTAGCAGGGGTGGGGGCTTGGTGACCATGGTTTCAGGGGACATCTATGTCAACTGGCATAATAAAATCTATTAAGAAAACATTCTCCATCCCACTTTGTAGAGTAGCATCTTGGTCTTAAATGATAGCAAGTGGCCATCTAAGATGCATCGGTTGGTCTCAACCCACCTGGATCAAAGGAGAATGAAGAACACCAAGGACACCAGGTAATTATGAGCCCAAGAGACAGAAAGGGCCACATGAACCAGAGACGACATCAGCTTGAGACCAGAAGAGCTAGATGGTGCCCAGCTACAACCAACGACTGCCCTAACAGGGAACACAACAGAGAACCCCTGAGGGAGCAGGAGAGCAGTGGGATGCAGACCCCAAATGCTCATAAGACCAGACTTAATGGTCTGATTGAGACTAGAAGGACCCTGGTGGTCATGGCCCCCAGACCTTCTGTTGGTCCAGGACAGGAACCATTCCCAAAGCCAACTCTTCAGACATGGATTGAACTGGACAATGGGTTGGACAGGGATGCCGGTGAGGAGTGAGCTTCTTGGATCAGATGGATACTTGAGACTGTGTTGGCATCTCCTGCCTGGAAGGGAGATGAGAGGGTAGACGGTGTTGGGAGATGAGAGGGTAGATGGGGTTAGAAGCTGGCGGAATGGACATGAAAAGAGAGTAGAGGGAGGGAGTGGGCTGTCTCATTAGGGGGAGAGCATTTGGGAGGGTGTAGCAAGGTGTATGTAAGTTTTTGTGTGAGAGACTGACTTGATTTGTAAGCTTTCACTTAAAGCACAATAAAAATAAAAAAAAAAAGTTTTGGAAACAAATAGCGATGATGGCCACACAACATTGTGAATAAAATTAGTGCTTAAAAATGGTTAAAATGGCAAATTTTATGCTATATATATTTTACCACAATAAAAAATAAAAGGAAAAGAAAAGAGTAGTAGCAAGACTCTAGGGAACAACTGGGGATTTGCTCTTCCAATTTTTCAATTTTATATGATTCTTAAGAAAAGACAAAGTGGTCATGGTGATCAGCACATGGTTAAGTTGGTGGCAAAACCCTGATCCGAGGACAAGGACAGTCACCCTAAATAGCTCAGTAGATATCTGCCGTGGGACCACATCTTACCTGAAAGTTCTAACTTGTCTCCTGGAGTGTCTCCCTTTGGCAATGAGCTTGAGGATGGCGGCATCTCCAGGTTTGGAATTGACTTCATGATATTGGCTTGAGCTTCTTCCAGGAGCTTCTCAAACTCTTTCCCATTGTACTGTTCTAGATTTTGCCTTTTCTCTTCCCATTTCCTTTCTGCTTTCTGAAGGAAAACAGCAAGTGAAGAAAGTTTAAAAACCAGAGGAAAAGTTAATAGTTTAGAGAGCTCATAAGGGCTAGGAGGAAGTTTAACAGTTAAAATGTTGGTAGAATAATGCCGGGGCTTTCGATATGCACCTCAATCTTTGTCAAGTTCAGGCTACTCGACTCTTCTGCCATCTACCATATCTTCTGCAGCTAAATGGGCTGCTGTGTAAGCCCAAGTGATATGCATTCAGAGAGGAGCAAGCTCAGAAACCCCAATTCATTCATTAAGTCACCGCTGAGCACGTATTACGTACTTCTACTAACATTAATTAGAAGGGGACACAGAAATACATTTTCAAAGATACACATCCCACCACCAATTTCTTGTTTCTGAAATTGAGTTTTCATCATAGACGGTATGTTCAAACAAATAAAAACAAAAATAACACTCTCTAGGAATAAAGAATTCTATGCTCTGGTTCCACCTCTGTCAAAGAATTGCTATATAGCCTGTGGTCCAAATTTTCATTTATGAGATGAGGGGGTTGGTTAAATAACCTGGAAGTATCATCAAGTTTTATGCTAGAAAAGTATACATAAAATACATACAATGTATTTTTACATACCTGTACCTTTTAAAAAGAACACTTCTCTGTGATCTTAGAGAGGGCATGTTAGTCACTCCAGGAGGGCAGAGTGGAAATTAGCATCAGGGTTAGTGGAACTACATACCATAGAATTGGAAAGGACCCTGTGGCTGATATTGTTAGGTGCCATAGAGTAGACTCTGACTTGATACCCGGTCCTACGCCACCCTGTGACACCTTTCACACAGGAGCAGGTTGAGGCCTAGTGAGGCCAAAGGTTTGCTCAAGATTCCTTCTGTATCAGCAACAGCCACCCCCCTTCACCATTCCTGTCGTCCTTTAATTTTTCTCCATAGCATTTATTATCACCTTGCATATATTTATTCCATGTCTCTTCCTACCAGTAGGTAAGTTCTTTGAGGGCATGGGATTTGTCCCTTTTGTTCACTGCCTACACCCAGTGCCTACGAGCACCTGGCACACAGCAGGGGCTCAGTGAAGCTCAGCCCACTAGTCAGCAGCAGAACTGGGAATAAGGCCCAGGTCTCCTTACTTGTACCTCAAGGCATTTTCAGAGATGACTCATAATCCCCCCTCAAGACATAAAATACACACACAACTATGCCCAGAGAGTGCTCAATAAATATTTGTTAGTGAGTTGTCATAATTCTCAGAGAGGGAATGTGTTTTCAAGCCTCTCCTCTACCCCACCCACCAAGAACTGGTGACAGAATCATATTTGTCCTATTACCTTTCCAACCCCTGCAGTGATATGCAGTTTTTAAACAGCTCACTCAGATAAGGAGCATTGTCACTGATCTTGGAACAGAGATAAGCTACCTAGTGTTCAGAGCCCAACAGCCATGAACTTGGCTTTAGCAAGAGATCAACTGAACATGCCCAACCCGAGTAACACACCAGTGCCTTTCAAGACAGGCTGGAAGGTTAGGAACCAGGTTGCTGGGGATCGATATCAATGAATGGCAGACAAGTTGTGGGAGAGAGCTAGGAAAGCATAATGTATTGTTTGAGTATTGATACCAGCTCTTGATAAAAGGAATATTTAAAAGCATAGCCTGACTTGTCTATACGTCATGTGACCTTATGATTTAGTTTTCTCTTTCCATTCTGGCTGCTTCTGTCTTTTCTCTTAGAATACTCTATCAACTTCCCATCTAGTTCCCTTACTTCTAAACCCCTACCTCGGTCAATTCTGTATCTGTTTGCAGATCAGCTTCCTGAGGACACTGTTTTTATCACTGGTGAAAAGTGGAGAAGCATTTCTCTGATAACTGCAAAATAAACCCTAAGACATCTTGGATTGGTATGCAAGCTCGCCCGAATCTGCTTCCAGACTTATCCCCTCCTTCCTGTGTGAGTTAAACGGGTGTACTTACGGTCACAGCCTTTCCCCCAGCACATCTCTGTGCTAGAACGCCCTCACCACAGGTCTCTGCTTATTCAGATTCTCCTTATCTATCACAGTCAGCTGCAAGTGGCAAACCCTCACCTTCAGCATATCACTGGCGTGCTGAAGCCGGCTCACACTGGCTCAGGAGAGGGACTGCCACATTTTTTCCCACCACCATGCTCAACGAGGTCATATTGTAGCTCAAAATTGGTCACAGTGGGAGCTTTTACACCATGAAGATTGGCAAATGCTACAAATCAGGACTTTTCCCCCTAGAAAGCTGGGTGAACATTTACCAGCACCCCACTGCCTCACCTTCTTACAGGCCAGGTGTCTGCACCCTTCTCTGAAATACGATCTACCCTTTTCCTAATCTGGCTGTTGAAACCCATTGGTTTGTAGTTATTAGGAGGCCTCAAGTCAGCCCCTAGTTCATGGCAACCCCATGCACTGATCCACAGGGTTTCCACTGGCTGATTTTTGAAAATGGATCGCCAGGCCTTTCTTCTTAGTCCATCTTAGACTAGAAGCTCCACTGAAACTTGTTCAGCATTATAGCAATACTGAAGCCTCCAAGGACAGACAGGTGGTGACTGCACATGACCAGGAACTGAAGTTGAGCCTCCCACGTGGAAAGGGAGAATTCTACCAGTGAACCAACACTGCCCCCTGAAACCCACTTACAGTTTTAAAAATCTACCTTTCGACATACATGAATTATCTCTACAACCAGACTGTAAACTCCTTGAGAGAAAGGACCACATGTTGCACTCCTTTATGGGGTTAAAAGGCATGGAAATAGGACTCTACCTCAATAGACATGGCCCTGTTCTTGGCACTCGCACTGTGGATTTCCTCAATGAACAAGCTCTGCATGGTGGAACCATTCACAGGCATCTGTGGGGACTGAGGGGCTGGCTGCAGAGAAGAGGCCACTTCCTGCAGGACACCTGGAGGACTGGCCAGGTACGGCCCCGGCGCCCCAGGCAAGTTCTGGGCATGGTTGAGCAGGGACGAGGAGTGCTGAGAGGGCTGGATGACGACAGGCGCGCTCTGAGCGTGATGCACGGTCACCACCTCTGACTTCACATCTCCGGGGACTCCTGCGCCGTGGAGTGGCTGGCCTGCCGTGTGGGGGGCCTCCTCCTGGCTCCTCAGGACTTCCGCGGCAGTGGCCTTTTCCATCGCGATGTACTGTGCAGCTTGGGCTGCATCTGTACCTTTCAAGAGCCCGTCGGTGACATGTCTAGGGGAAACCAGGCACGGCAGGGTTAACCATTAAAATATGTACAGTAACTCCCATTTTATTATTGTGGCATACTTGAACGCTATGTCATCCCAAAACCAGGCAAGGTTTTGTTTCAAAATTAAAACATTCTGAAACTCAGAGTAGCAGCTCAGGGTTGAGGGTTTCCATGGCAACTTCCTAAAGCCCTTGCATTGCTCTCTAGATAACCCTGGCAGCTGATTTTTCAGTCCTTTTCCCAGGAGATGGCCTGTCTTTCCCTTTCTGATGGTGCTGTTGGGCGGAGACTGGTGCGATTCCACCACTGTTTGGGTAGTGGCAGCATGCAGTGGGTGGTATTATTTTAACATCACTCTCTTACTCTTCCACCTGATCCTGACCTGTCTCACCCTCAAACACACTCAGTTATAATTTCAAAAGTTTCCTTCCAAAAGAACCAAACAAGCTGTCATTGAGTGGACACCAACTCATGGCAGCTCCATGTGTGTCCGAGTAGAGCTGTGTGCTCCACAGGGTTTTCAGTGGCTGATTTTTTGGAAGTAGATTGCCAAGACTATCTTCCCAGGCAACTCTGGGTAAACTCAAACCTCCCACCTTTCAATTAGCAGGCAAACATATTAACTGCCATTTACACTGCTCTGTGGCTCCAAAGCTTTCTTAAACCCCCTTTCACTGCCAAACATCTTGAGAGAGTAGATAATGCACTACTTCTGATTCCTTATTCTTCTTGTCCCTCAACCTGCTGTTATCTGGCTTCCCCCACTCGTACTCAGCTGAGCATCTTGGCAAGGTCAATAGTGACTTCCAAATTTAATAGCTGTTTTTAGTCCTCATCCTCTGCTGCTTATTGGAGGCATGTGATGCTATTTGTCCACGGTCACCCATGGTTCAGTGAGAAGACATGGGCTTTGGGACAGACAGACCTGAGTCTAATGTCAGTCTACCATGTTCTAGCAACACAATATTGGGGAGATTACTGCACCATTGTGAGTGTCAGATAATTTTCTGTAAAATGTAATAATGACAATGACAACGATGATGATACTGCCTTCCTTAGGGGCTGCCGCTATAGTTAATGCTGTAAAGTTACAATGTATGTAGGAGAGTGTCAAGGACATCGCTTGACCCATATTTTTAATGAGGTGCCATCTCTGTCTCCATATTCCTTTCTATTAAAATGCTCTTTTCTTTGATTTGATGACAGATAATTGCATTCTATGTCTTCTCTGCTACTCACTTCTCTGTGTCTTTCGCTGTTTACCTACCCTGGCCTCTTAAATACAGGCGTTTCCCAAGGATTTATTTTCTCCTTTCCTCTCGTTCTAATCTCTTCCTTGGCCATTGCTTCCTTTTTCAATAATTGTTTCCATGAAGGTGACTTTCAGTTCTACATCCCTCCATCCTTCCTTCCTCCCTTCCTTCCTGACACTGAGTTAGTCAGGTCTCTTGAATTTCACTCCACATTTCTAAGTGTCTAGCGGGCAGCTCTGCTGAGATGTCTTTCCAGCATGCCAAATTTGACATGTACCAAACACTTCAGCATCCCAAGCCCCTAAGTCAGAGCTGAACTGTGACTGTCTGTCCACCTGCTTTATCTTCCCTGTTGGACTGTAAGCTCCTTGTTGTTGTAGTATACTGTCGAGTTGCTTCCAACTCACAGTGACCCTACAGGATAGAGAACTGCCCTATAGGGTTTCCAAGGCTGTGATCTTTATGGGAGCAGATCACCAGGTCTTGTCTACCTTGGTGATGCTGGGTGGGTTTGAACAGCCGACCTTTCGGTTAGCAGACGACTTGGGGCATGCTTATTCCTCCCATTTCCTGCATATTCCTCAGTGCCCAGCAGAGTCAGTTACACGCAAAAGATACTAAGAAAAAATTAATTAGTGTAAAAGCTTGTGATGGGAAGCCTAATGGCAGATAAAATTTCTTTATTTTTAAAGTTATTTAAGTGGTTTTATTATTCTCACCACTGAGGACTTATGGGACCAAAAAAAAAAAAAAAATCACATAACATTCAAAAACACACAGTCCCATCTTTTTAAAGAACTTGCATTCCCTGGAGATAAGACAAATACCAAGCTCCATCCCTCGGTGCTGGTTCTAAACATTTCTTTTACTTGTTTTTCAGGGAAGAGAAGGAAGTGTGGAACAGTTTTATGTGCCAGGCTACTATCTATTTCTACTCAATAAGGGTGGCTTGTTTTAGGCTTTGGGGATGGGTTACCACATTTAACTAAGAGCTTAGTGAAGAATTCTTTTACCAGGTTTTTATCCTACTGAAAAAAAAGTTCACAGTAGCAATTTGAAGTGAGTGGATCAATCAGAAAATTTAATACACGTACAATTCCTTCCTCCACTCAGTCAGATATGGACTCTACCTGGAGGCAATTTTGCTCATCTCTGCCCTTGAAGTGAAGGGAAAAAAAAGCCCCGAAACTAAACTTGTTGCTGTAGAGTCGTTTCAGACTTGTAGCGGCCCTATAGGACAGAGTAGAACTGCCCCATAGGGTTTCCAAGGCTGTAATATTTATGCAAGCAGACTGCCACGTCTTTCTCTTACATAGCAGCTTGTGGGTTCAAACCACCAACCTTTCGGTTAGCAGCCAAGTGCTTAACCACTGTGCCACCAGGGCTCATTGACGTGAAGGAGGCTAATAAAATATTTGATCCACTCAACTTCAAAACGCTATTAGAAAAACACAAACCCTAAAGATGACTTAAAAAAATGTTTACTGTGTTTCTTAATTTTAAGCCCTAGGATGTGCCAAATGTAGCAAGCCTGTGCTGAGGACTTACCACCTCAATTCCTACTGAAATGAAAGTTCAAGGGTGGGACGGAGCCATAGCTTGTCCTTGGGCACAGGTAGTAAGAGGTATAAGTCATGAGCACAGAACCCCGCTGTTCCCAGCACACCCCCGTGTGGCCACCCCAGCCTGGCTGGAAGCCCGGTCACCTCCGCAACACGGTCAGGACGTCGGTCATGCTCCGCACTCTCTTCAGGAGACTGTCCAGTTTATGTGGCTCCTCCTTCAGGAAGCGCACAGCCTCCACCTCGATGCGGAGGACAGCACGCATCTTATTCTGTAAGGTTGGAAATTCTCCTGCAGGCCAAAACCAGCTGGTTAACGCTAGGAGAAAAACCCAGAGCCACAACCCGCCACCCCCACCTCCACTGCATGAGGCTGAGCAGCACAGAGTTCATTAAGCCACCATGCAGGTCACCCATCTTCAGGAGATAGTGGCTTAAGAGCAAGGAAGAGTGCCAGACAAACAGGACTGACAGTGACCTGAGGCCTCATTTCCTATCTGCACATCTTGGTTAAGGTCAGCTATCCCTTAGGGTTGTTTTTTAATGAGTTTGGCACAGTTATCATGGTAAGAGTCCAGCAAATAGAAATTGTTATTATTATAATTTAGTCCTAAATCCTATGGCACCCAAGAGGTCCTCCAAGAGGACAGGGCATTTGTCTGTTTTGTTCAGTGATGTACCCCAAATGCCCAAAACAGTGCCTGGCATGTGGCAGACATTGAATGAATGAATGAATGAATGACTCCTTCAGTATTTGATAGGTTGTTAAACACCCCAGGAAGCATTCCTAAGGCTTCTCCTCTCCACGTAGAAGCTCACCTTTGAGGGAAGCTACAGCTTCTCCCACTTGTCGCAGGAGGAACGCCCCATCCTCCACATCTTTGAGAGTAACCACTCGGCCAGATGATGCTGAGTCTTTCTTCAAGTCTTCAACAAAATCTTCCAATTCACTGCAGGGAGCAAGCAGACCAGAAGACAGAACTGAGCACTGAGGCCCTCAACAAGGACAGCTGTAGTAGCAAAGCAGCTAGAGTGGTCAAAGCCGCCCACTTTATATTCTGTCCCAGCCCCTCCTCCAGCCTTTCACTTAGATGGTGGGAGCCCATCTTAGAATTGTAGTTTGGTTTGATTCGAGTATTTTGTTGAGGTAGAAGACAGGTACAAGAAAATTTTGCCAGGACTTGTCCGTGGGGAGGTCCCAAGCTTGGGCAGAGGGATGATCATGGCTGGCTGACAAAAGCCCCACTCTTTTGTTTTCAGTGGTGCCAATGCCAGCTAAGGGAGGGGTGTGTGCATTTTGTGATGTGAATGGGAAGAAAGAGTGAGCTACGGTGGAACAAAATGAGAAGTCTGATTTGGTTTATATCAGGTTTCTAAACCTTTAGCATTATTGACATTTTGGGCCAGATAATTCTTTGGTGTGGTGGCTGTCCTGTGCATTGTAGGATGTTTAGCACCATCCCAGGCCTCCACCCACTAGATGCCAACAGCATGCACCCCAACTTGTGGCAACAAAAATGTCTTCAGACATTACCAAATGTCTCTGGACCGGGGCGGGGCGGGGCGGGGGAGGAGGCAATAGTGCCCCTGAGTGAAAACCTCTGGTTTATACTGATTGTCCTGTCATCAATGATTGATTGCTTTCCTCTCTAAAAGACAAAGAGAAGGAATGATCACAGCCCTGATTTCTGGTGTGTATGTGTGCGGCACAAACACACACACCCTTAGGGCATGCCAGCTCCCCTACCCAAACCCACTGCCGTCAAGTCGATTGTGACTCATAGTGACCCCAGAGGGTTTCCAAGGCTGTGAAACTCTATGGAAGCAGACTGCCACATCTTTCTCTCAAGGAGCTGCTGGTGGTTTTGAACTGCTGACCTGTTCCGTTCGTAGTCAATAACTTTAACCACTGAGCCACTAGGGCTCCTTTGTGCCAGCTCCAGTGCAGCTAAATTAAGACCTTCCACTTCAATTAAAAACAAACAGGAGGTGGGGCCGAGATGGCGGAATAGCCAGATGCTTCCGGCGATCCCTCTTACAACAAAGACCCGAAAAATCAAGTGAAATCATTATATTTATGACAAGCTAGGAGCCCTGAACATCAAAGGCAAAGTTAGACTGAGCGGCAGCGGGAGGGAGAGTGAGTTCAGGAGCGGAGAGGAATTACGGGACCTTAATCATTGGGATCCCTCAGGCACCATTCCTGGGAGCAGCTGTGGCAGGCTGGTAGTGGCATTCGGCCGCAGTTTCCTCAGGTAGAAGCAGCCAGCTACATAGCCTACTCACACCTCTGGACCCAGAGAAGAACAGCGCTCTTGGCAAAAACTAAGTATTTGTGTATATTTCACCGCGCCCCCCGCCTCCAAGCCAGCGTCAGTGGCTGTTGATTTCCCTGGGCCTGAGATAGGTCCATTTAAGTGCCCGGAGCCACACTCCTGGACTTGGAGAAGGAATAAAATCACAACAGGCAGAAAAGATAATTTGCCAGCTCCACTAACCTGGTGAGCTCAGGACAGAAGCAGTTCCTGTCCAGGCATAAACGGTCTGTGGGCTTTGAGTACCTTTCTCCACTGCATGGACCTGTGTGGGCCTATTTCAGGAGAATAGGCCCTTGCTAGCAGACTGCAACTGTTTCAGCTGTGCATGGAGAGGTGGGTGTTTTGACATTTGACATGGCTTTGCCTATTAAACAAGGTCCTCACCTACCCACATCAGGGGCATAGGGACTGGTGGTTCCACTCAGGTCACCCAGCCACCTGTGACAGGGGTCCAAGGATAACTGGTACCTCCCAGTCCTTACACCCAAAAGCATTGGGTGCCCATGGTCCGTCTGCAGAGCCCACCCACCCGTACGCTCTAGGGAACAAGGATGTGCTTTCCTCAGAGACACTCAGGGGATGGTTGTCAGCCCCCTGCCTTGTTCAGAGCGTGACCCCCTGCTGCAAGCAGATACTGGTACCTATGCCAAACACCCCTGCCCCTCTAAGACTGTAGGACAGAGCCTATACCACACACTTGATGACCAGCTACCTGGACACCTAAGCTGAATCCACACAAGAAAAGCAAATGGACTCATAAGCTTATATGCCTGATAACAGCTCTAGACATGTGGTGACAGGATGTCAGAGCTCCAAAGGCAAAAATAATCAAGCTAGCTCACTCAAGCAACACATTTGGGCATATCAAAACAAAACAAAGCAAGAAGCTAGGATACAGTAAGTTAACATAAAATAAACTAATACAATAACTTATAGATGGCTCAGAGACAACAGTCAGTACCAAATCACACGAAGAAACAGATGATGATCGCTTCAACCAGCTCTCAAAACAGAGAATCAAAGGATCTTCTGGATAAAGGTGCCTTCCTGGAATTACCAGATACAGAATTCAAAAGATTAATATACAGAACTCTTCAAGACATCAGGAAGAAGATCAGGCAATATGCAGAACAAGCAAAAGAGCGCTCAGAAAAAACAGTTGAAGAAATTAAAAACGTTATTCAAGAACATAAATGAAAAATTTAATAACCTGCAAGAATCCAAAGAGAGACAGCAATCAGAAATTCAGAAGATTAACAATAAAATTACAGAATTAAGACAACTCAGTAGAAAGTCAGAGGAGCAGAATCGAGCAAGTGGAAGGCAGAATTGGTGACCTTGAAGATAAAGCACTTGGCACTAATATATTTGAAGAAAAATCAGATAAAAGAATTAAAAAAAAAAAAGAAGAAACCTTAAGAATCATGTGGGACTCTATCAACGGAAAACCTACGAGTGATTGCAATACCAGAACAGGAAGGGATAACAGAAAATACAGAGGGAATTGTTGAAGATTTGTTGGCATAAAACTTCCCTGATATCGTAAAAGATGAGAAGATCTCAATCCAAGACCCTCATTGAACTCCACATGAGGCAGATTTTAAAAGAAACTCACCAAGACATATTATAATCAATCTTGCCAAAACCAAAGATAAAGAGAGAATTTTAAGAGCAGCTAGGGATAAATGAAAAGTCACCTACAAAGGACAGTCAATAAGAATAAGCTCAGACTACTCAGCAGAAACCATGGAGGCAAGAAGGCAATGGGATGACTTATATAAAGCATTGAAGGAAAAAAAATTGCCAGCCAAGAATCATATATCCAGCAAAACTGTCTCTCAAATAAGAAGGTGAAATTAGGACATTTGCAGATAAATAGAAGTTTAAGGAATTTGTAAAAAACAAAACCAAAACTACAAGAAATACTAAAGGGAGTTCCTTAGTTAGAAGATAATATATAATAATATCAGGTACTAACCCAAGACTAGAACGGTGGACAGAACAATTGGATGTTAACCCAGACGGGGAAATCACAAAAAGAAATCAAGATTAAAAAAAGCTCAAAACAGGGCAACAGTGATGTCATTCTGTAAAAGAAGATAACATTAAAAGAATAAAGAAGGACTAAGAAATGTAGTCATAGATCTTCCAAATGGAGAGGAAGACAAGGTGATATAAAGAAATAAAAGTTAGGTTTAAACTTAGAAAAATAGGGGTAAATATTAAGGTAACCACAAAGGAGACTAACAATCCTACTCATCAAAATAAGATAGAAGAAAAAAATAGAGACTCAGCAGAAACAAAATCGACAACAACGAATAAGAGGAAAAGACAATACAAAAAGATAAACTACCTAGCACAAAAAATTAAGTGGGAAAAAGAAACTGTCAACAACACACAAAAAAAGATATCAAAATAACAGCACTAAACTCATAACTATCCATAATTACGCTGAATGTTAACAGACTAGATGCACCGATAAAGAGATAGAGAGTGGCAGAACGGATAAAAAAAAAAAAACACAATCCGTCTATATGCTGCCTACAAGAGACACACCTTAGACTTAAAGACACAAACAAACTAAAACTCAAAGGATGGAAAAAAAATATATTAAGCAAACAACAATCAAAAAAGAGCAAGAGTGGCAATACTAATTTCTGACAAAATAGACTTTAAAGCTAAATCCACCACAAAGGATAAGGAAGGACGCTATATAATGACTAATGGGACAATATACCAGGAGGACATAACCATATTAAATATTTATGCACTCAACGACAGGGCTGCAAGATACATAAAACAAACTTTAACAGCATTGAAAAGTGAGATAGCTCCGCAATTATAGTAGGGGACTTCAACACACCACTTTTGGTGAAGTACAGGACATCCAGAAAGAAGCTCAATAAAGACACAGAAGGTTTAAATGCCACAATCGACCAACTCGACCTTATAGACATATACAGAACACACCACCCAACAGCAACCAAGTATACTTTCTTTTCTAGTGGACATGGGACATTCTCTAGAATAGACCACATATTAGGTCATAAAGCAAGCCTCAGCAGAATCCAAAACATCGAAATATTACAAAGCATCTTCTCTGACCATGACACCAAAAAAGTAGAAATCAATAACAGAAAAAGTAAGGAAAAGAAATCAAACACTTGGAAAATGAAAAACAACTGCTCAAAAACTGGGTCATAGAAGACATCAAGGATGGAATAAAGAAATTCATAGAATCCAATGAGAATGAAAACACTTCCTGTCAGAACCTTTGGGACACAGCGAAAGCAGTGCTCAGAGGTCAATTTATATCAATAAATGCACACATACAAAAAGAAGAAAGGGCTGAAATCAAAGAATTATCCCTACAACTTGAACAAATAGAGAACAACTTCATACAGAAGGGAAAGAGGCCCTGGATAAGTAAAGTATTACTGAAAAAGAAGAACAAAGTGGGAGGCCTCACTCTACCTGATTTTAGAACTTATTACACAGCCACAGGAGTCAAAACAGCCTGGTACTGGTACAACAACAGACACATAGACCAATGGAACAGAATTGAGGATACAGGCATAAATCCATCCACATATGAGAAGCTGATATTTGACAGAGCCCCCAAAACAGTTAAGTGGGGGAAAAGACAGTCTTTTTAACAAATGGTGCTGGCATAACTGGATATCCATCTGCAAAAAAATGAAACAAGGCCTATACCTCACACCATGCACAAAAATGAACTCAAAATGGATCAAAGGACTAAATATAAAATCGAAAATGATAAAGATCATGGAAGAAAAAATAGGGACAATGTTAGGAGCCCTAATACATGGAATAAACAGTATACAAAACATTACTAACAATGCAAAAGAGAAACTAGATAACTGAGAGCTCCTAAAAATCAAATACCTATACTCATCCAAAGATTTCACCAAAAGAGTAAAAAAATTACCTACAGACTGGGAAAAAGTTTTCAGCTATGACATTTCCGATCAGCATCTGATCTCTAAAATCTACATGATACTGCAAAAACTCAACTACAAGAAGACAAATAACCCATTTAAAAAATGGGTAAAGGATATGAATAGACACTTCACTAAAGAAGACATTCAGGTAGCTAACAGAAAATACATGAGGAAATCCTCATGATCATTAGCCATTAGAGAAATGCAAATCAAAACTATAATGAGATTCTGTCTCATTCCAACAAAGCTGGCATTAATCCAAAAAACACATAATAATGAATGTTGGAGAGGTTGTGGAGAGATTGGAACACTATACACTGCTGGTGGGAATGTAAAATGGTACAACCGCTTTGGAAATCGATTTGGCGCTTTCTTATAAAACTAGAAATACAACTACCATAGGATTCTGTAATCCCACTCCTTGGAATATATCCTAGAGAAATAAGAGCCTGTACACGAACAGATATATGCACACCCATGTTCACTGCAGCAGTGTTTACAATAGCAAAAAGATGGAAGCAACCAACATGTCCATCAACAGATGAATGGATAAACAAATTATGGTATATTCACACAATGGAATACTATGCATCAATAAAGAACAGCGAGGAATCCGTGAAACATTTCATAACATGGAGGAATCTGGAAGGCATTATGCTGAGTGAAATAAGTCAGTTGCAAAAGGACAAATATTTTGTAAGACCACTATTACACAACTCAAGAAATAGTTTAAACAGAGAAGAGAAAATCCTTTGACGGTTACAAGAGGGGGAAAGGTGGGAAGGAGGGAGAGGAGTTTTCACTAATTAGATAGTAGAGAAGAACTATTTTAGGTGAAGGGAAAGACAACACACAACACAGGAGAGGTCGGCACAACTAGACTAAACCAAAAGCAAAGAAGTTTCCTGAATAAACTGAAGGCTTCGAAGGCCAGCGTAGCAGGGGTATGGGTTTGAGGACCATGGTTTTAGGGGACATTTGAGTCAATAGGCATAATAAAATCTATTAAGAAAACATTCTGCATTCCACTTTGGAGAGTGGCGTCTGGGGTCTTAAACGCTAGCAAGCAAACATCTAAGATGCATCAATTGGTCTCAACCCACCTGGATCAAAGGAGAATGAAGAACACCAAAGACACAAGGTAATTATGAGCCCAAGAGACAGAAAGGGCCACATAAAGCAGAGACTACATTAGCGTGAGACCAGAAGAACCAGACGGTGCCCGGCTACAACCAATGACTGCCCTGACAGGGAATACAACAGAGAACCCCTGAGGAAGCAGGAGAGCAGAACCCAAATTCTCATAAAAAGATTAGACTTAATGGTCTGACTGAGACTAGAATGACCCCAGAGGTCATGGTCCCCAGACCTTCTATTAGCCCAAGACAGGAACCATTCCCAAAGCCAACTCTTCAGACAGGGATTGAACTGGACTATGGGATAGAAAATGATTCTGGTGAAGAATGAGCTTTTTGGGTCAAGTAGACACCTGAGACTATGTGGGCAGCTCCTGTGTGGAGAAAGATGGAAGGGCAGAGGGGGTCAGAAGCTGGTGGAATGGACACGAAAATAGAGAGTGGAGGAAGGGAGTGTTCTGTCTCATTATGGGGAGAGCAATTTTTTAGCAAGGCGCTTATATATTTTTGTATGAGAGTCTGACTTGATTGGTAAACTTTCACTTAAAGCACAATAAAAAAACAAAAACAAACAAAAAAATATCAAGAACATCCTGCCTCCTGGACACATTAATAGCAAGAAAAAAAAAAACCCAAAACCCGTTGCTGTCCAGTCGATTCGAATCCTAAATTCATGTTTGTATCTTTCCAGTTTGCCTGTAAATCCCAACAGAAAATTCGCTCTCAAGGAAATGGAGAACTTTGAGTAATGAAGCACCACTAGGTGGCAGTAAATGAACAGCAATTCCGCCTCTTGGTGCCCTGCGTGTGGAGCAGGCAGTGGAGAGGGAATCTGTAAAAAAGGGGCCCACAAAGATCTGTTCCACTAGGTGAGCCAATGGCGGACTCTCTTAGCAGCTAGGGGTGGGATTCAGGCAGGGCTTTGCATATGTACAATAGGACAGAGGGAAGCTACAAATTCACCCACCTCCAAGAACCCGGATGGAGTTTTTGTCGATGTCTTTGTTTCAATTGTACTAAGTGGACCGAAATTACCTATGTCTGCTTCCGATGAAATAATGCTCCTTCAGATGACGGGAAGCCTCAGTTGCTCACTTTCCACATTCACCAACTATGGAAAAGTAGCTGGCGTTACGTGAACACGCCCAGAAGAGACTTCCTACGGCAACTGCGTCATTAAGGCCGAGAGAATGTGTGCTGTCCCGCATAAGAACTCTGAATATGGCTGGGTGTGGAAATGTTCTTTCTCTATTCAGAGCCAAAGAGAATTATCGTAATGGGTTTACAAAGCTCTGATGGAAGAGCTAAGACCCAAATGCCATCATGGTTGTATTGACAACCACGAGCCTGCCCATTTGTAATATTCCAAGGAGCTGTCATCTGATTTGAAGTCTATCCTTTGCCTATAATCCTATTTTAATTCCTTCTACACACTGTGTCATACCCCTGCCCACAAAAAAAAAAAAAAAAGAGACCCTTAAACTTCACAGCTTTTCCTTTGTTAATTGGGGAACATATAAAAATGTGTACTGATATTGTACATAACATTGTCATTTCGATGTTTATGACACTTAAAATAAATAAAGCATTAAAGATCAAAGCTGTTCATTCAGATTGTAAAAGAGACCATGGAGCTAAAGTGAATGCTGAAAATAAATTTTCTATATTATAGCAATCGATGACTTTTGAGATGTCAGTTCTGCTCAAAAGAATATCAGGTGTTTACAGACGCTATGGTTTATAGGCAAATCCATTCTACTTGCTCAAACGGCTTCTCATTAGTTAAAAAAAAAAAAAAGAGTACCTGGATGGTGCAAACCGTTTATGTGCCACCCAGGGACTGACCACCTACAAGACCAGCTGTTAACTGAAAAGTTGGTGGTTTGAGTCCACCCAGAGGCACCATGGAATAAAGGCCTGGTAATTTACTTCCCAAAAAATCAGCCATTGAAAACCCTATGGAGCACAGTTCAACACTGACACACAGGGGTTGCCATGAGTTGGCAACTGGTTCGGTTTTCTTGGGTTTTGGTTAAAAGGAAGCATACAGTTTGCTAAAACAGATTTCACCTGAGTGATATTAGAGGTCTACCTATTACTTCTACTTCGCAGCCAGCCAGAGAAAAAGGACCTTGACTCAATTTCTCTCCAAAGTTCTAGATCCAAATTTCATCTGCCATCTGAACAGATCACCAGCAACTTAACTAAACATACCTACAACAGAACTTATTTCTCACTGTGTCTGTGTGTGTACATGTGACACACACACACACACGCACACACACATCACTGTTCACCTAATCCTCCCAGGTTGAAACAATTTCCAACTGTGTTTTTATAACTGGCTTTCTCTTGCCATCCTGACTTATCCAGTCAGTTAGCCTATGTGATTAAAACGGCTCAGCATATTTTGCATTTGATTTCTTTTCCCATTCCTATTCCTACTGCTGGGTTCAGGCCTTATTGCCTTTTACCTGGACCATTACAGTAGCTTCCAATACGGTTTCCCAGACACCAGCGTCATTCCCCCTCCATCAGTCCTGCACATGGCTGCCAGAGTAAACTTCCTGAAATACAGCTCTGACTTAGTTACTTCCTTGATCAAAAATTTCAGTGACCTCATCATGCTGAGTAGTAACTCTCAAATGTAAATGTGCTTCAGAATCACCCATGTAGCTTTGTCAAATGCAGATTCCTAAGCTCCAACCAGAGAAATTCCAGTCATCCAAGGCTCAAGCTTGCAAATGAGAATGGACAACCCAAATACAAGATATTATTAGCATTCTTGCACCCAACCCTGGCCAAAATGGACTACTCACAAGTCTCCAAGGATGTCCTGTGCTTTCCTGGTCCAGAGACTTGTTGCTTTGCTAGGTTTCTCTACTGGAAGGCCTTTCCTCTCCAGCCTTCACTAATGAAATCCCACTATCTTCAAGATCAACTCAATTCAGTCTAAAATCATTTTGAGACTCTACTACATGCATGGTACTGTGCCTGATCTATGAGTCATATGAAGAATAACTTAGTTCATGTTAACCCTCCTGATTCTTGGGGTCAGAAGTAATTCTTCCTTTGTGAAGCTTCTCCAAAAAAATAAATAAATAAAATAACCATCAAGTCAGCTCTGATTCATGGCAACCTGAGGTGTGTCAGAGGAGAACTGTGCTCCACAGGGTTTTCCATGGCTGAGTTTTCAGAAGTAGATCCCCAGGCCTTTCTTCCCTGGTGCTTCTGGGTAGACTTGAACCTCTAACCTTTTGGTTAGTAATTAAGCATGTTAACTGTTTGCACCACCCAGGGTTCACCAGGCACCTGTAAATCCCTGTTTTGTGCTATATGACGTTCTCTGCTAGAGTGATGTTCTCAAGGGCACTGTGTACAATGCCGACCAAATAAAGTCCTCTTGGGACAGGCTTGTCCTATTGCCCTCCCTACGTCATCCCTATGCTGGGCTACTGGCCTCAGGATATTACTGTGATTCAAGACGTCTTTTCTAGGCTGGAAGCAAGGGTTATTTTAGCTAACCAATTAACACAATTTTTAAAGAAAGGAAATTCCTTTCATAATTTTATTGGAAAAATTATAGAGATTATTAAAAGGGTATATTTTTAAAAGAAGTTTAAAAGAAAATATTGAGACCTAGTTTTAGATAGCTGGGCTGTCACAAAAACATTGAAGAGAAATAATAGCCTTACTACCTCATGGTGGGTGATCATAAAAGTATGAACTAAATAAATTTTTAGAAGCTATTTTGCGATGTGGGATAGACAATGGCCAAATTTAATTAGGAAAATAATAATTCAAATTCTTTTTTTTTTTTTTTTTTTACACTAGACTCCTACTAAGAGGGACTTTCTAATGTTAATCAAACACACTGGGTTGGCATAGGGATGACATAGCTACAGCTCAAATCCAATGGAACATGCACTTTAGGACATGATGACATCTGGCATTTTGGTCATCAGAAGAATTTGACAGTTGCCCCCTTACAATTCCAAGTTGGGAGATTTAAGCTTTCCAAGAAACAAGAGAATTACCAAACACTGAGAAAAATGGCCGTTGTACTAAGAGGTGAAATAGCTCTATGATAAATCTTCATTGCCTAACTAAACATACATTAACATAAAACATGTGTCTCATTTCAATAGTGGGACTTCATAGATGCTTTCAGTTAGAACCTTATATAAGATTCTTAACATTCAGGGAAGCTTTTTTCATTCTGTATGTCTTACACTTCAAATTCTTCTTTTGCAGTTTTAACTACAATTGAGTAACAGGAAGAGAATTCAAGTACTCCGTTGTTTGGGCTATTCATTTTAATTTATTGAGATTAGATACAAACTCCACATTTATCACTGGGTTTTGCCATTTGCTCCTTTAGTTTTATGTGCTGCTGAGCCCTACAAAAAAGTCTGGTGCTCCAACTTTTAAAGAGACTAGCGCAGCCATGGAAACACTGGTGGTACAGTGGTTAAGAGCTACAGTTGCTAACCAAAAGGCTGGCAGTTCGATTCTACCAGGCGCTCTTTGGAAACCATATGGGGCAGCTCTACTCTGTACTGTAAGGTTGCTATGAGTTGGAATCGACTTGACGGCAATGGGTTTTTTTAGCTTAGCCACCTGAGGATGGGTAGATTTCTTAGGTCTCAATGGAGGGTGCTAAGTTCCATGGATAACCAGAACCAGCAGAACTCTAACTTGTACATCAGGAAAAACAACAACAAAAAAACCAGTTGCCATGTAGTTGATTCGGAATCATGGTAATCCCATGTATGTCAGAGTAGACTTGTGCTCTACAAGGTTTTCAGTGTCTTTGATGTTCACCAGGACTTGAACCCCCAACCTTTCTGTTAGCAGCTGACTGTGCTAACTGTTCGTACCACCCAAGGATGCCTTGTACATAGCTGGTGCTCAGTATAGACATGAAGGAGAGAATACCAACTAGAAAGGGCCTCCTTGTTGGCAAAGGAGATTTTCTTTTTAAAGTTAAACATCTAAACATGTTAGAAGAAACTGGCACTCACCGTAACTTCTTGGCGATCTTCTCCTCTTCGTGAAGGTACTTCTGTCTCTCTTGCTCCACCAGCATGCGCTGTCGCTGCACTGGATCCTCCAGCCTCTTCATCGTTTCTATCACTTTGCTGCTGATTTCAAGCTCAGCCTTCTTCATCATTGCCCTCAGCAGCTCTTGGTTCTGCAGCTGTTGAACAAAAGAAATCAACCCCAGTTGGTTCTGCCTGACGGAATGCCTTGTAGTCTTCAGCAGAGGGTCTGGCTAATCAGCCCCACAGCTGAATATTTATTTCAAGGAGACAGAGAAGGGGCAAAGACTGTAGATGATATTGCTTCTTCAATCAACACTTGAGTTTTAGCAGCCAAATGACAACCAGACTTTCATGTCTGTGTCTGCAAAAAAATAAAATCTGTTCCATAGTCTGATCAGTGCATCACGGATAAATGGCACAAACTCACTGACAAACTTTTTATAGGAAGCAGCAAAGCATGCCAGCTTTGGAACCAAGTAGATCTTGGATCAAATTCCAAACCCTCTCATGGTGCGCT
Source organism: Loxodonta africana (assembly GCF_030014295.1). Classification (NCBI taxonomy): domain Eukaryota; kingdom Metazoa; phylum Chordata; class Mammalia; order Proboscidea; family Elephantidae; genus Loxodonta; species Loxodonta africana. Next base: position 166,104,695 of record NC_087345.1, on the reverse strand, counting down.
GTGAGACCTTCGGCAAGTTACTTAGCCCCTCTCAGTCTCAGTTTCCTTAGCTCTAAAGACGGGAAGCCACTTGCTTTACCAGGGTTTTTCCAAAAATTAAATAAGATAATGCTTGGTATAGAATAGGCGCTCAGCGAGTGTTGAGTTGGCTATGGAATATTGAAAGAGAATTTGTGCCCCCTGTTTGTATGGTTGAATGTAACAAATACCATGTAATCACTGAGCCTAAAACACAGTCCTTGATGATGATGTTGATGGTGGTGGTGATAATAATTCTAGATGATCCCAAGGCCCTTAGCAATTTACTAATTTCCCTTGATTTTACATAGACTGCATATATACATAAACCCATAATTTCCATATAGTTTCCAGAATACTCTTGTTTTTCACCCCAGAAAAAAAAGCAAAACCAAACCCATTGCCATCAAGTTGATTCTGACTCATGATGACTCTATGTGTTGTAGAGTAGAACTGCTCCACAGGGTTTTCTTTGGCTGTAATCTTTATGAAAACAGATCACCACACTTTCCTTCTGTGGCACCACAGGGTGGGTCTGAATCACCAACCTTTAGGTTAGTATTGTTGCTGTTGGGTGCCATTGAGTAGATTCTGACTTATAGCAAGCCCATGAGTAGAACTGCCCCAGAGGGTTTTCTAGTTTGTAATCTTTATGGGAGCAGATCACCAGGTCTTTCTCCTGTGTAGACGCTGGGTGGGTTCAAACCAGCAACCTTTTGGTTAGCAGCCGAGTGCTTAACCATTGCACCACCAGGGCTCCTTGAGTGCAAAACATTTGCACCACATAGGGACCTTAGAGAGTACTGGAAATGCGGAGTTTGCATGAGGCTTCACAAGAGTCTAGTCAAACACTTGAGTTACCGTTTCCCAAGAGGCCACATTTTTAGTGTTTTCCTGGAGTGGGACAATTGTATCATAGCAACATCCATGAAGTAAATTCACTCAATCAGCCTCAAAATAGTCATTACCTTATACACCACGAGCAGAGGTCGACCTGACAGCAGCTAACACCAGCAAGAATTATATTATGTTGTTGTGTGTCATCCTACCCATAGCGATCTTACAGGACAGAGTAGAGCTGCCCCATAGGGTTTCCCACGCTGTAATCTTTACAGGAGCCAATAACCAGGTCTCTTTTCCCTGCAGAGCAGCTGGGCTTGAACTGCAGACCTTTTGCTTAGCAGCAGAGTGCTTAAACAGTGTGCCACCAAGGCTCCTCAAATCATACTATACTTAAAATTTCCTTGGAATCCCTGGGTGATGCAAATGGTTAACACAGTTGGCGCTGCTCGAAAAGTTCAAAGTTTGAATCCAGCTAGCAGCACCTCAGAAGAAAATCCTGGTGTCCAAAAAATCAGCCATTCACTGAAAACCCCATGAAGCACATTTCTAATCGGACACACATGGGGTCCTCATGAGTTGGAGTTGACTCAACACTTAAAAAGCGAAAACAAAAACAAAACAACTTCCCCTGAAATTTCAATTAGCTGTTATTGTTTCCTGGTTCTGTCGGGCTCTTGCACAGCAACTGTATTTTACTCCATGGGAGTGATGATGTCTTTGTCAGATGCCTATTATCTCTGCAAATTGAGGGAAAATGCAATCTGACTATGTTGCCTTCTGCTTGAAACCTCACCAGTGAGGCTTTCCATTTCCTTTGAATATTGACAAAGCATTTCAATATGGGCCAAAAGCAGAGGCACCGCCATGTTCCAACATCGGCACAGTGCTGTGATTAACTGGTCTCCAGAGACAGACTGCCTCGGTTCTGCTTCTAGTTTTACCACATAGCAGCTGTGTGACCGTGGGCAAGTTATCAATCTCTGTGTGTCTAGCCACCAAAAGGCGTAGTGGTAGTTCACATCTCATTGGTGGGTAATGGTGATTCAGTGAGGCAACAAACTAAAGTGCTCACAAGAGTGCCTGGCACAAATCTAGCTCACAGTAAACACCAGCTATTGTTATCAGGAAGCATGAACCTGGAGGTGGGGCCTGTGGCTTGTCTGGAGTGAACCCAGTAAGAACGCACCACTCTTTGGTTACCGCCTCTATATGACTCATAGGACTCCTGATCAGGCTCTCATGCTGCTTGTGCTAATGTCTTTTTATCATGGTCTTGAAAACAGTCAGTCAGTATCCTGCAGAAAGGTACCACTTTGATGAACGACGCTGGGCATCTTTCCATTTTGTATGTCTTTTTTTATTTTTAAAAATAATACGATTTCATACAATTTTCCAGTTAAAACTCTTGGAAGTAATCACTGTAGACTGTAAAACAGGCTGACTACTTTAAAAAGAAAAAAAAGTAATTCATACAGCAAAAATCATGAGCACATACTAGGTGCCAGGAAATGCACTGGACATTTTCCTCACAATTTTTTTCTTTATTGTGCTTTAAGTGAAAGTTTACAAATCAGGTCAGTCTCTCATACAAAAACTTATACACACCTTGCTATGTACTTCTAGCTGCTCTCCCCCTAATGAGACAGCACATTCCTCCTCTCCACCTTGTATTCCCTGTGTCCATTCAAACAGCTCCTGTCCCCTTCTGCCTTCTCATCTCCCCTCCAGGCAGGAGCTGCCCACACAGTCCCATGAGTCTACTTGAGCCAAGCAGCTCACTCTTCATCAGCATCATTTTCTATCTTATAGTTCAATCCAATCCCTGTCTGAAGAGTTGGCTTCAGGGATGGTTCCAGTCTTGGGCTAACACAGGGTGCCAGGACATGACCTCCGGGGTCCCTCTGGTCTCAGTCAGACCATTAAGTCTAGTCTTTTTACATTTCCTCACAATTTTAAGTGGAAAAGAAACAACAAGGAATCATAATTAAAACTCCAGAAAATGAGACGATTCAAGGTCAGGCTTGCTGTTGTTTGTCATGGAGTAGATTCCAACTCAAGGTGACCCCATCTGTGCAGAGTAGAACAGCTCCATAGGGGTTTTTTTTTTTTTTCCGTTTTAATAATTGATTTTTTTTGTTGTTGTTGTTGAACGTATATCTTCTTTTGTGCAATGCCTTATCAAATCTTTTGCCCATTTAAAAATGTTTTTCTTGTTATTGAGTTATAATTCTTTCTAGATTCTTGATACAAATAATTTGTCAGATACATGTATAGTTAATATTTCTCCTACTTTCTGGCTTGCCTTGTCTTTCAAGGAGCAGATGAGTTTAATATTGATGAAGGACAGTTTATAACATTTTTTTATGACTTAGGATTTTTAAGTCTTGCCTAAGAAGTTTTTGCCTATCCCAAAGTTGCAGAGATTTTTCTCTTATGTTTTCTTCTGGGAGTTTTATAGTTTTCATTTTATATTTAAGATCTGTGATCCATCTGAAGTTAACTTTTGTATTTGTGAGCTAAATTTTGTATTGGGTGTGTGGTTTTTTTTCTTACAACACCTTTGTGTAGTTTTGCTCTCAGGGTAACACTGACTTCTTAAAATGAGTTGGGAAGTCTCCTCTATTTTCTGAGTTTTTTCCTTCAAATACGTCTTTTGTTGTATTCTAGTTTGTCTTTTGTTGCTGACAAGAGGTCAGTGGAAATTCTTATTTGTTTTCTTGCATGTAATGTGGTCTTTTAACTCTGGCTACTTTTAAGATATTTCTGTTTATCCTTGGTTTTAGCCATTTGATTAAGACGTGCCTTGGTGTGGTCTCCTTTGTGCTTATCCTACTAGTGTTTTATTTAGCTTCTCTGGTCTGTGGATTTATTGTTTTCATCGAATTTGGAAAAATTTCAGCCATTATTTCTTATGTAGTTCCCCACAGGGATATTATATTACTCAATATTGTTCTATGGGTCACTAAGTTTTGGTTCATTTTTTTCAATCCTTTGTCTCTCTATACTTCCATTTGGATAGTTTGTATCACTATATTTTCAAATTCACTGGTGTTCATTTCAACAGTGACTAATCTTCTGTTAAGTCCATTCAGATACTGTGTTTTTCAGCTTTTGAAAATTCCACATGGGTATTTTTTTTTTAATCTTCCATTTCTTGTCTCATTATCTTCACGTTTTCCTTTAAATCACTGAGAATTATTATAATAGCAGTTTTAAAGTCCTTGCTGCTGACTCCATTATCCCTGTCATTTCTGCTTGGTTTCTACTGACTGACTTTTCTTAAAATCATGGGTCACACTTTTCAGAATCTTCACGTCTAGTAATTTTTAAGCGAATGCTGGACATGGAGTTCTGGATTTTGTTTTCCTTTACAGATATTAGGCTTTTTCTGGCAGACAGTTTAGTTACTTATGCATCAGCTTTGTCCTTTTGAGGTTTATTTTTAAGCTTTGGTAGGGTGAATCTAGAGTAGCCTTTGTTGTTGTTAGTTGCTGCCAAGTTGATTCTGACTCACAGCAACCCCACGTGTGCAGAACAGAGCTGCTCCACAGGGTTTTCAAGGCTATAAGCAGATTGCCAGGACTTACTTCCAAGGTGCCTCTGGTGGGTGTGAACTACCAACCTGTCTGTTGTAGTCTAGTGCTTAATCATTTGTGTCACCCAGGGACTCCAGAGTAGCCTTTACTCAGGACTACTTTAGTCTTATTATTGAGGTATAGTCCTTCTTTGGTCTTTACTCAATGTCCCAGGTGCTCAACAAGGCCTTTTGACTCACGTGTGTTAGAATATGAACCTTTCCCAGCCTTGTGTAAGCTCTGGGAATTTTTCAGCCCATAATTTGTCACTTGGTCTTTGCCGGTTTAATGCTCTTTCACATTAGACATGCTTGGCTTATTATTCAAGAATCAAAACCAAACCAGTTACCTTTGAGTTGGCTCTGACTGATGGTGACCCGGTGACAGAGTAGAACTGTGCTCCACAGGGTTTCAATGGCTGATGAAGTAGATTGCCAGGCTTTTCTTCCGAGACACCTCTGGGTGGATTCAAACCTCTAGCCTTTCAGTTAGCAGCTGAGAATGTTAACCATTTGTACCACCCAGGGATTCACAGACCCACAGATTTATACAGTTATTTCTCTGCAAAGCTTCCACCTATTTTATACTCTGTTTCACAAATTCTAGCTTTCTCAGCTTTCCAGACTTTGATGTTATCTCCTCAATTTTGTAAGACTGTCGGTGCTCTGCTTGGGTTATTCCTTTCTGCACCATGATCTGAAAAGTGCCTCCAGGCAGAAAGCTGAGTCAATTCTGGGTTTTATTTCCTTGGTTTCCCTTCTCCTGAGGATCACAGTTCTGTGTTGTCTGTGGTCTAATATCTAAAAATAGATACATATTTAATTTTTTTTTAGCCTTCTAGCTGTCTACTGTGGGAAAGCAAGTACTCTCCCAGTTACTCCCTCATAGCTGGGAACATAAGTTTAACGAAAATGCCTTGACATTTTTATAATAATGTTCTTGGCCATTAAAAACTTGCACTGGACCAAATAAGTTAACAATATCAACTTCATCAAGAAACTTGAAACTGCCTAAATAAACCTAATTTTGCCCACTGCAACATGGTCATGTACCTTACATACTAAATCTTGATTTTTTTTAGGCAAAATATAAGAATATTAGACTTGCCAACAGTGTCACTGGACTGATTTTGCTGTCTGGAGGTAACAGTGAACAGTGGTTGTACAACAAATCAGGAAACTTTACAATGACAGCCAGACTCTAGAATGACTCCTGACCACCTGGTCAAGTTCCCTAGGCTGGAGGGAATAAGACAAAAGGCTACAACATCACAAAAGGATGCATGTTATCTGGGTACTATCTCTCCATCATAAATAGCCTTTTGTGTTTGAAGGTCTGACAAGGGCTTGGTACATGGGATGGCAGCCTAATTGTCACCCCTGTACAAGTTCCATGTATAAGTTCCACCTGATAGGGTAAAACAAGTCTCCTCAGCGTGTGTGTTTCTCAAGGGTGCACATTCCTGGGATCATTATTTTGGGATGTCAGAAAATAAATGAAGTGCTGGCATGTTTTTACAAGGCATGGTGTTATAAAATCACACCTAACGATTACTGTACTGAATTATATCATCTCAAATATGGGGACTCTGTGTCCTACTATGCATCTTTTTTGTGTTGATGTTTTGCCTCTTTCCTCTCTTGGGAAGAGATAGGAAATTCTCACTAGTCTGAAAAATGAGCACTAAATTAAGAACAACCCAACTTTTTTATTTATCAGGAATCAGAATAAGGAGAAAAGAATGTGGAAATTGGAGAAAGAGGGTCTATCCATTCTCTCTGTAGGCCAAGTGTCATCTAGACTCCACAGAGCCTATACCATCTCTTTAAGAAGTTTCTCTCTCCTGCCAGTCCACAGGGAGGGACAGAATGCAGTCACACCTGTGGATATGAGATCACTTTAGTAAAATTCAAGTTCTGTGGTGTTTTGGGAAAAAGATGTAGCTTGTCATTTAAAAGGGTGGACTTTCTCTAAATCATATTGGGAGAGGTAATGGATAAAGATAATAATCACCTTTTCAAGAGGATATTTGTTAGGTATAAGGCCTGGACCTGTTCTCTTTTCCATTGGTACCGATTAACTGTAGACTCAGTTGTAACTTAGGGATGGGAACCTAACATAAAAGTTCCACACAGCTCTTGCATTAACTGTGACTATGCAGAGAGCACAGCCGCCAGACATGAGGTGTACCGTTTGGAATCCAGGGCCTTATAGTCACGGGGTGTGTCTTTTCCACTTTTCCCCCTTTGTGACAGTTGCCTTAGATCTCACTACTTCTGAGAGGCATTTCAATGGGCCAAGCATTTACAATACCTGAGACCAATCCTTCCCAACCCCAGTTTACACTAGAATCACCAGTGCCTGGCCTCCAGCCAGACCAATGTGATCACACTCTGGAAATGGTGGCTCAAAACTGAAAAACCAAACCCAGCTCCGTTGAGTCGATTCTGACTCATAGCGACTCTACAGGACAGAGTAGAACTGCCCCATAGAGTTTCTAAGGAGCGCCTGGCAGATTCGAACTGCCGACTCTTTGGTTAGCAGCCGTAGCACTTAACCACTACACCACCAGGGTTTCCTCAGTGGCGGCTAGGTATTAATGTTTTTGTTAGGTCCTCAGGTGATTCTAATGGATATCCAGGGTTGAGAATCATTCTGTTAGACTGATAGATAGATAAATAGCTGCCATGGAGTCAATTCCAATTCATGGAAACCGTATGTACAACACAATGAAATACTGTCCGGTCCTGTGTTATTCTCATGATCACTGGCATGTTCAAGTTCATCGTTGTGGCTCTTGTGCCAATCCATCTCATCAAGGGTCTCCCTTACACTCACTGGCCCTGTACTTCACCAAACATGCTATCCTCCTCCAGCGACTGATCACTCATGATGACAAATGAGTCAGACAACATTCTGTTGTGATCCATACGGTTTTCATTGGCCAATTTATGGAAGTAGATTATCAGGCCTTTCTTCCTAGTCTGTCTTAATATGGAAGCTCCACTGAAACCTGTCCACCCTGGGGGACCCTGCTGGTATTTGAAATAGTGGTGGCATAGCTTTCAGCACCACAGAAACATGCAAGACACCATAGTGTGACAAACTGACAGATGGGTGGTGGCTTAGCCTGACAATTCATGTGAAATTAGAAGAGCAGGGAATTACATGAACAGGGTTAGAATGGTTTTCTTGATCTGCTTAAAGCCCCTTTGCCTCCCTTGACATTCTTTTTGCCTTGTTTAAATCTACCCACCCCACTGTGATGGCATCAAATTTCTATTCCTGAGAATAATCCATCGATCCTGAAAACGAAATGCTCAAATAGGATATGCTCTATAGTCTAGGGTCTTTCTATAATTTAATTATCTAATTATGGGAGTCGGCTGCCAAGCACAAAAGATTTCATTCAGTTTCACTATTTTATAACACAGTTCAAAGAACATTTGAATTTCTAATTCAATTTTTGAATTTCTTTTGAGTCTATTCTAGAGAGTTTCCTATATCTCTAATGATAGCTTCATTATTGGACTCAATCACTTTGGGGTTGCACTTCATTTCTGGTGTCTAATAGTACATATGCTGAAGGAGAACTGCTGTGGAGATCGCTTAATTATTCTAAACAGCTTTTGTCTTAAATAGTCTCCCCTGACTGAAAAGACAGAGGCTTGAGGGGGAGGACAGCTGAGTGAGACAAAGAATACAAATAAAGAGGTGGAAACCATAGCCGCCAGGTCAGGAAACAATGTGCTTTATCTTTTCCTGGGTGTCCAATCTTCAGAATTGCATAGACGTGAACTTCTAAATTCAAAGGCACATTTTGCTCATTGTTCTTTATACCCAGAAAGCCAAAAAACTTAAGCAGCTCTGGAGAAATAAAGGAAATTATGTGGTTAAGACAGCATTCCTAGACTCTGACCAAACAGCTCCTTTGTCTGAGAAAGCTATTTGGCACCAAGCCACAACAGTTCAAGGGTTACCAAGAGTGGCAAGAGAAGGAAGACCCTCCCAGTCAGACATGGCAGCCAAAGAGTGCCAGTCGCCAGCAGGGCGATGTCACAGCCAGACAGCACAGCCTCCTTATCAAATTCTCCTCTAGCCTTTGAGATACCCAGGGGAAGTGTGTCATCTATGCTAAAGCAAGTCCACTCCTGTCCCCAGACCAAGACAGGCTCATCTCTTAGAGCAGTTAGACAGTACCATTTGTTATGGATTGAGGTATGTTCCCCACAAAGGTATGTAGAAGTCCTAGGCCCTGGTTCCCGTGAAGATGACCTTATTTGTAAATAGTCTTTGAAGACATTATCAGTTAACATGAGATCATACTGGAGTGGGGCAGACCCTAATCTAATAGGAATGGTGTCCCTGTAAAAAGAGAAGAGACACAGAGGGAACACAGCCACATGCAGATGGACACAGAGACAGAAGGGATGCAGCTATAAGCCAACGAACGCCAAGGACTGCCAGGAGCCATCAGAAGCTGAGGAAGCAAGGAAGGATCTTCCCTTAAAACCTTCAGAGAGAACGCGGCCTGGCTCACACCTTGAATTTGTGCTTCTGGCCTCTAGAGTTGTGATAAAATACATTTTTGTTGTCTTAAGCCACCCATTATGGGGTACGTTGTTACCTGCAACCTTAGGAAAATAAAACCAAATTCAAACTGTACATTTAATTTCCCTTTGAGGGTCCAATGAAGAAGCACGATTTCCAAATGGCCAGCAGATGGCGCTATAAGGAAGGAACAGTGTGAGGAGGGGGTTCATCTCCCTAAACCCCAGGTAAGAACCTCTCGGGCTAGCAGGTGTGCTGTTTGGCCTGCATAGTACCAATTAAATTATTTTTAAATTACTTTCCAACATTTAAAAATAGAGCTATTTCATATAAAACGTATTTCCAGATTCTTCTGAAATACTGGAACATCTAGCAACGCTGGCCTCTAATTGTCAGGTAAGAGCGGGCAGGAGCTGAATGGTGACTGTCCTTTAGAGGGGGCAGTTCAGCACTGTCCTTCCTCTACCTCACCTGTTAAGTCACTGCTGGACACTGAAACATTCTCACCCCTGCCCACACCCTCAGCCCAACGTGTGCACTTCCGTTCACAGCAAAGTATCCTTAAAACTGCACAGCAAGGGAAAGCTAGTACAAAGGATGGGGAACTCCACAGCTGACAGGATTCAGAAGAGGATCTAAATGAATCTGCATTGGATGCCAAAAGACATCTGGTACGCTGCCTTAGAGACAGATCAGCCTTTGGGGATGTGAGCACTGGCCAATGTCATCCTATTACATCAGTCCCCCGTCTCTACAATAGGGCTTCGGACCGGTTCTGAAATCAGCTGCCCTACTGTTTGCTATCTGGGAGTTAGAGGGCAAAGGGAAATCATTTTCTTAGCCTTAATTGTTACTGTGACTGTCCTTGAGTTGGCTCCATGCACAACAATGAAATGCCGAGTCCTGTACCATCCCCACGAATGATTGGTTGCTGACTGGACCATTCTGATTCATAGGGTTTTCACTGGTTCCCTCTTGGAAGTAGATTACCAGGTCTTTCTTCCTAGGCCCTCTTAGTCTAGAAGCTCTACTGAAACGTGTTCAGCATCACAGCAACACCACCACAAGCCTCAATTGTCAGATAGGCGGTAGCTGCACATGAGGTGCACTGGCTGGGAATCAAACCTGGTCGCCTGCAGGGAAGCAAGAGTTCCACCACTGAATCACCACTGTCCCCTTAGCTGTAGTTAGGTGGTGGGAAAATGTAGGGCTCATGCCAACAGCGTGTTGACTGGAGAGAGAGGCTGTAGGTTTGAAGTCCTTTCCTGATTGGACCTCAGCAGCTCAGGAGATTGTATCTCACTGGATACTCAGGGCTCCACGCCTATGTGGCTACGCCAGGGGCCTGGGTATGTCTGCCTTTTTGCAGTGTTTCAATTATAGATTTCTTGAAGTCAGGGAGGATGGTGGGTTTAGTCTAAGCCAGCACTACATCATCAATTTCTAACCACTCTCAAGGGTTCATAGAGGTTGACCGAGGAAGCAAACATGTGGCCTCATCGAGATGCAGAGTCCCAGCTCCTTATCGCCCAGTACCAGGAGACACAGTATTATGCTTCATCAGGCTGATGGGATTTGCTGAGCAAGGCCAGCAACATGAAGTGTCATTTCCCCCTCCTCCTCGATTCCCTGATAGTTCATATAGCAATGAACTGTCCCTTAACAATGGAAAAGGGTAAGAAAAATATTATGGAACACATTATCCAAATAAAATGCAGATGTTTTTCTCAACAAATCATTCATGATGGGTTTTTCCTTATGAATTCACCTTCTATTCTAAACTCACATTTCTAAATACATCCTGGGTCCTTGTGGAAAATCTTTTTTTTTTTTTTTCCTTATGAATTCACCTTCTATTCTAAACTCACATTTCTAAATACATCCTGGGTCCTTGTGGAAAAAAAAAAAAGAAGCACGGCTGATGGTGCCACCCTCGTTGGTGCTTACTGAGGAGAACGAAGGAGTCTAAACACTGTTAGTGGAAAGTCTTAACTAGCTGCTAGAATGCTCCATAGGGTTCCTCTACTTTCAGCTCTCCTCAGAAAACCCCAGATATTTAATAGTTTTTTTCATGTGTAAGGGCATGCACAGCTCAAAGGAGTGATTGCAGTAGAAGGTTATAGAAGAGGATTAGGTGTGTGAACATGAAACCATACCTTTGTGGTTCTACTACCTGGGTCTTCAGTTAGCTCCCAGGAAAAGAATGGTAGAAAGAGCCCAGGGAAGTTGTAGTGGGTCTAGGGATGTGTGGGAAGGAGACTGGGAGGAGGAGAGAGCTGACTTTGGGCAACTGACACAAAGACCACCATCCATGAGGAGCACCATCTGACCTGTAGCTGTCGCATCTGCTGGAGCTGGAGCCTGAGTTCAGCCACGTTTCGCCTCATGTCAAGCAGGCTCATGTGGACCATTGAGGAACCCACAGGCAGGGGCTGGCTAGGCAGCACTGAGGACTCGAGGGTGGTAAGTGTCTTCCCGCCAGAAACATGGGGTGTTCCTATGAGAAAAGCACAGCAAAGTACCAGAGTGTCAGAAGAAAGTCTAAACTCTAAATCCCATCCCAATACAAAACATTTATAATTGTAAAAAATACCCATTTCCTTTATTATGGAAAAAAAAATTTTTTTTAATTATGCTTGTCTTCTAAATGACAACAATAAGAAATTGGGGTTAAATAAATGATGGAATATTCATGCGATACTATAGTATGAAAACTGGAAAAATCATGTTCTAGGATTTGAGTGCCATAGGAAGGTAGGTCACAGAGCAGTGTTGTACAGCATGATGTCTTGTTAAGGAACCTAACTGTCTCTGTCTTAATCTACAGGTATGCATGTCTTCTTTAGATACATAGGTTTACACAGACAAAAGCTTAGAAGTATAGATAGCAAAGTGTTAACAGTATCTCTAGCTGGTAGTATGCCATATGAGTTGTATATTTCTCTTTACATTACTAAAATTACATTACTACTTTTTGTATTTTAAAATCTATACAGTGAATATCTATTATTTTATAATAGGAAAAAATACTTTTAAAATTCTAGGACCTAACACACAGTGCATATGTGGCTATCTCCGGCAAGATAGGTGTATCCTAAGAACATGTACTTTAATTCTGGGCAGAGATTTGGTTGATCACTAAGAGCAAACTAATAAGAACTGAGTACTACCCTGAATCCCTTCAGGTTTACAAAAGAAGTAGGACCTCAGCACAGGTCTCCTTTAGTAAGAAAATAAGTCATAAAGCTAAAATTCTTCATGAGAGGAATCATAAAAGGCAGCAGAAAAAATATCTTCCAGAGGTGATCCAAGATGGCGTAGTCAGATGCCTCAGAATGTCCCTCTTACAACAAAGACCCAAGAAAACAAGTGTATCAGATATAGATGACAACTTTGGAACCTTGAGCATCGAAGGCAAGGCTGAAGAATCAAACTGAGTGCCAAGTGGAATGAGAGACTGTACAAAAATAGTGGCACATCACCTCACCACCAATGCCAGCTACATCTTCACAGAGGAAGTCAAGGCAATATAAAGAATTAAAAACCTGCTTTAAACTTCGGCAGATAAAGGTAAATTTCAAAGCAACCACAGAGAAAGGTAACAAACCTACTCATCAAAAAAAAAAAAAGACTCAGTAAACACAAAATCAGCAATGAAGGAAATGGAAAAGAAAATCCACAAATAAAAAGGACCCAGAACAGAAGTTTAAGCATAACAAAGAAACCTTCAACAGTACAAAAAAAAGCACAACAAAATGACAGCACTAAACTCATAAAAAAAAAAATTTTTTTTTTTTTTTTAAATAAACTCATACCTATCGATAATCACACTGAGTGTAAATGGCTTAAATGTGTCAGTAAAGAGACAGGTAGTGGCAGAATGGATTAAAAAAACACAACTTATCAGCATGCTGTTTACAACAGATATACCTTTGACATAAGGACAAACTAAAACTCAAAGGATGGAAGAAAATATATCAAGCAAACAATAACCAAAAAAGAGCAGGAGTGGCTATATTAATCTCTGATAAAATAGACTTTAAGGCAAAATCTACCATAAAAAATAAGGAAGGACATTAAATAATGATTAAAGGGTCAATCTACCAAGTGGGCATAACCATGATAAATATATATGCACCTAATGACAGGGCCCCAAAATATATAAAACAAACTGTAACAGCACTGAAAAGAGAAATAGTTCCAAAGTAATAATAGGAGACTTCAACACACCACTTTTGGTGAAGGACAGAACAACCAGAAAGAAACTCAACAAAGATACAGAAGATCTAAATGCCATAATCAACCAACTCGACCTCATAGACATACACGGAACACTCCACCCAACAGCAGTAAAGTATACACCCTTTTCCAATGCACATGGATCACATCTTAGGCCACAAAGCTAGTCTCAATAAAATCCAAAACACTGGAACACTACAAAGAATTTTCTCTGATCACAACACTATAAAAATAGAAACCAATAACAGGAAGAGCAAGGAAAAAAAAATCAAATACATGAAAACTGAATAAAACCTTGTTTAAAAACCACTGGGTAATAAGAAATCAAAGATGAAATTCAAAAATTTTTCTAAAATCAAATGAGAATGAAAATACAACATACCAAAACCTTTGGGACGTAGCAAAAGCGGTGCTCAGAGGTCAATTTATAGCAATAAATACAATAAAAAAGAAGAAAGGACTAAAATCAAAATGTTAACCCTAGAATTTGAACAAGCAGAAAGAGAGCAACAAAAGAAGCCCAAAGTCATCAGAAAAAAGGAAATATTAAAGGTTAAAGCAGAAATAAGTGAAACAAAGAACAGAAAAACAACAGAAAGACTTAAGCTAGTTCTTTGAAAGGATCTGTAAAATTGACAAATCACTGGCCAAACTCACAAAAGCAGGAGAACAAGCAAATAACTCATATAAAAAATGAGATGGTGACATTATAACAGAAACAACTGAAATAAAAAGAATCATAACAGAATACTATGAAGAATTGTACTCCAACAAATTTGAAAACCTAGAGGAAAAGGACAAATTTCTAGTAAGGCATTACCTGCCTAAATTAACACACAAACTGAGGTAAAAAAGGAGCACTCGCGGCACATTGTATAAGAGCTTGGCTGCTAACCAAAAGGTCAGCAGTTCAAATCCACCAGCTGCTCCTTGGAAATCCTATGGGGCAGTTCCGCTCCATCCTATAGGGTTGCCATGAGTCAGAATCAACTTGATGGCAATGGGTTTTTTTTTTTTTTTTTGAAGTAGAAAGACTGCACAGGCCCACAGCAAAAGAAGAGATTGAAGAGGTAATAAGAAAAAAAAAAAAAACAACTCCTAATAAAAAAAAGGCTGTTGCCAGAACGGCTTCACTGGAGAATTCTATGAAACATTCACAGAAGGGCTCACACCAATACTACTCAAACCATTTCAGAGCATAGAAAAGAAAAGAACAGTCTTGAATTCATTAAATAAAGCCAGCGTAACCCTGATACCAAAGCCAGGCAAAGATACTATAATTACAGACCAGTATCCCTCATGAATATGGACACAAAAATTCTCAATAAAATTCTAGCTAATTCAATGGCATACCAAAAAATAATACATCATGAGAAAGTGGGATTCATACCAGATATGCAAGGACGGCTCAACATTAGAAAACCAATACCAACTAAATAAAAGAAACGAATCACATGATCATCTCAATCGATGCAGAAAAGACATTTGATAAGGTCCAATACCCATTTCTGATAAAAATTCTCAGCACAATAGGACTAGAAGGGAACTTCCTCAAGATAATAAAGGGTGTTTATACAAAACCAACAGCCAACATTATTCCCACTGGATAGAGACTGAAAGCATCTCCCTTGGGAACGGGAACCAGACAAGGATGTTCTTTATCACCACTCTCATTCAACACTGTACTGGAAGTCCTAGCTAGAGCAGTAAGGCAAGAAAAGGAAATAAAGGGCATTCAAATTGGTATGGAAGAAGTAAAAACTATCTCTATTATCAGATGATATGATCCTATATGTAGAAAATCCCAAAGATTTGACAATAAAGCTACTGGAACTAGTAGAAGGATTCAACAAAGTGTTGTTGTTGTTAAGTGCTATTTAGTTGGTTCCAACTCATAGTGACCCTATGCACAAGAGAATGAAACACTGCCCAGTCCTTCCTCATCCTCACAATCATTGTTATGCTTCAGCCCATTGTTGCGGTCACCATGCCAGTCCATCTTGTTGAGGGTCTTCCCCTTTTCTGCTGACCTCCTACTTTATCAAGCATGGTGGCCTTCTCCAGGGACTGATCCCTCCTGATAACATACACAAAGTATGTGAGATGAAGTCTCGCCATCCTTGCTTCTAAGGAGCATTCTGGTTGTACCTCATCCAAGACAGATTTGTTTGTTCTTTTGGCAATACATGGAATAGTCAATATCCTTCACCAACACCATAATTCAAAGGTGTCAATTTTTTTTCACATGCATATGAGGTGATTGAAAACACCATGGCTTAGGTCAGGTGTACCTTAGGCTTCAAGATGACATCTTTGCTTTTTAGCACTTTAAAGAGGTCTCTTGTAGCAGATTTGCCCAATGCTATGCATCATTTGATTTCTTCACTGCAGCTTCCATGGGTGCTGCTTGTGGATCCAAGTAAAATGCAATCCTTGACAACTTCAATCTTTTCTCCATTTATCATGATGTTGCTTATTGTCCAGTTGTGAGGATTTTTGTTTTCTTTATGTTCGGGTGTAAACATATTGAAGGCCATGGTCTTTGATCTTCATTAGTAAGTGCTCCAAGTCCTCCTCACTTTCAGCAAGCAAGGTTGTGTCATCTGCATATTGCAGGTTGTTAATGAGTCTTTCTCCAATCCTGATGCTGCATTCTTCATACAGTCCAGCTTCTCGGATTATTTGCACAGCATACAGACTGAATTAGGTATTGTGAAAGGATAGAACCCTGATGCACACCTTTCCTGATGTTAAACCATGCAGTATTCCCTTGTTTTGTCTGAACAAAGTAGCAGGATAGAATATCAAGATACAAAAATAAGTTGGATTCCTCTACACCAACAAAGAGAAGCTTCAAAAAGAAATTAGGAAAACTATTATTCACAACAGTCCCCCAGAAGATAAAATATTCAGGAATAAATCTAACTAGGGTCATAAAAGACCTATATGAAGAAAATGACAAAACGCTACTGCAAGAAACAACAACAACAAAAAACTACTTAAATGGAAAAACATGCAATGCTCATGGATGGGAAGACTTAACATTGTGAAAATGTCAATGCTACCCAATGTGATCTATAGATATAATGCAATCCTGATCCAAATTTCAACATCATTCAGATAAGAAAACTAATAATGGACTTTATATGGAAAGGAAAGAGGCCCCAGATAATCAAAGCATCATTGAAGAAGAAGAACAAAGCAGGAGGCCTCACACTACCTGATCTCAGAACCTACTACCACCCATGGTAGTCAAAACAGCCTGGTACTGATACAACCACACACACCGACCAATGGAACAGAATTAAGAACCTAGATGTAAATCCATCCATCTATGGGGAAGAGACAGTCTTAACAAATGGTGCTGGCAAAACTGGATGTCTATCTGTAGAAAAATGAAACAGGGCCCATACCTTACACCATACACAAAAACTAACCCAAAAGGGGTCAAAGACCTAAATATAAAACCTAAAACAATAAAGGTCATGCAAGAAAAAATAGGGACAGCACTAGGAACCCTAATACATGGCATAAATATAATACGAACTATAATTAATGCACAAACAGCAGAAGATGAACTAGATAAATGGGACCCCCTAAAAACCAAACACTTATGCTCATCGAAAGACTTCTCTAAAAGAGTAAAAGGAGAATCTATAGACCAGGAAAAAAAATTTTGGCTGTGACATATCTGACAAGGGTCTAATCTCTAAAATTCATGGAAAACTTCAGCACCTCAACAATAAAAAGACAAATAATCCAATTAAAAAATGAGCTAAGGATATGAACGGACACTTCACCAAAGAATACATTCAGATGGCTAACCAACCCATTAAGAAGTGCTCACAATCATTAGACATGAGAGAGATGCAAATCAAAGCTACAATGAGGTACCATCTCACTCCAACAATAGTGGAACTAATCAAAAAGACAAAATAACAAATGCTGATAAGGTTGTGGGGGAGATTGGGACTCTTATACACTGCTGGTGGGAATGTAAAATGGTACAACCACTAAGGAAAATGACACAGCATTTCCTTAAAAAGCTAGAAATACCATACGATCCAGCAATCCCACTCCTAGGAATACATCCTAGAGAAATAAGATCTGTCACATGAATAGACATATGCACACCCATGTTCATTGCAGCATTATTCGTAATAGCAAAATGATGGAAACAACCTAAGTGCCCATCAACAGATGAATGAATAAATGAAGTACGGTACCTACACACAATGGAATACTACCCAATGATAAAGGATAATGATGAAACCGCAAGACAACTTGCGATATGAATGAATTTGGAGGACATTATGCAGAGGGAAATAAGTCAACCACAAAAGGACAAATAATGCATGAGACCACTATTATTGAAAAGAAATAAAAAACACGAAAAGGTTCACATGCAGGAAAAACAGAAAGAAAAAACATCTTCCTAAATTGTTTTGAGCTCCATATACTTCTCCTTAAGTCCAGTTTAAATCCTCCTCATATATTTCATAAGTCCGTCTAGCAAGACCCTGATTTGACCAACCTTGGTTTAGAAATGACTCTAAAGAGTCCAAAGTAGGACTTACAGGGCCAGCAAGGCTTAAGGGATGGGGATATTCCGTGCCTCCCAATCAAAAGGAAGTGCTCGTTCCTTCCTTTGTTGTTTTCGTTGACTCATACCAACCCTATGTGAGAGAGTAGAATTGCCCCATAGGGTTTTCTAGACTGTAATCTATATGGGAACAGATTACCAGGTCTTTCTCGTGTAGCCTCTGGGTGGGTTCAAACCACCAAACTTTTAGTTAGCAGCTGAGTGTGTAACTGTTGAGCCACCAGGGCTACCTAGTTTCTCCGTAGGTGAATGCAATTTTATGCTACATATCCCTGGAGTACACACTGAATGCATAGTACACACATACACAAACACCCCTGAAGGGGCTTTTCAGTTCTCTTTCCTGTAAAGGGCAAAGCGGAAGTTTTGAAATAGGCCAGGTAGACAGGCCTTGCCCAGCAGAGCTCTGTTGATTATTTGCATACCCCTAGAGAGGTCGCAGCTGTGTGAGCGCTTCCCATCCTGGATCAGCAACCATGGGCACCTTTTCTCCCCCAGCTCACAGTCTGTGAGCGCTTCCCATCCTGGATCAGCAACCATGGGCACCTTTTCTCCCCCAGCTCACAGTCTAGCAAAGCTTCAGTAGAGCTGCTGCCTTTGGTGAAAAGTGGCAGCCAGTGAGTGAGGGAGTGCCCCACAAAGTGTCCTCTAACCTGCCTGGCCACTGCAACACCAACATTGCTTTCCTTACCCTTGGATGACTGCCAAATAGAATCAGTTCTCTAGACTCTCAAATGACCAAGGAATAGAGGAGAAAGCATTTTAAAGGATTTAAAAAGGAACCCCAGCAGACGGTAAGCTTTTTGTTATTTTTTTTAATATGGCCACTTACATCATGTCAGTCATGGTCTAACTTATGGCCATGCCCCCAAATCATATTCCACCTCAAAAGAGCAAAATTCGCTATCTCTGGAATAGTTCAAAAGAATATTAACCAACTGAGAAGACACTAAGTCAAAAGGACATCCAATAACATTTCCAATAACAGTAGCATGTTAGAATGAACACAATACCATCACAGGTCAATTATTTGAGGGGGGAGGGGAAGATCACAATAAATTGGAAGTTTTTATTTTAGAAACAGTCAAGTTATTTTTCATAAATCCATACACAGGCATTGGCACATGTGTATGTTCATGCAAACACACACATACACACACACGGACACACCCCACACAATATCATTTGTACAACAAATGATGAGAGCTAATCAGTAAGGTATTTCTCAAACAAAAATGACAATGTGCTACCTCCTGTTTGGTAATAGGAACTGTTTTGCTAATTTCTTCGCGAAATTAAGGCCCACACTCCTTCTACATGCCTCCCTCTCCTGACACATTCTGAGGGTGCTAGTATACCTGGCCAAGCTTGTGGATCCCCAAGGAGGAGAAGCTTGAGCCTACATATTATCTGTTATGGTTGAATGCCAATAACTGGTGTAAAAAAATAAAATAAATGCCATTCCCTTCACTACCAAATTTCTTTATGGAATATACACTCATTATTTAAAATTTCTTCATTTATAATCTCTTAACCCACTAAATATGGTTTTAAACTCCATCACTTCACCGAAATTGCTCTTTTTAAGATGGTCCACAATCTCCTAGTTGTCAAATCTAGTGGATGTTTTCCAGGGCTGACATGGTTTTACTTGAGTGTGATGTTTACTTTTGTCAGTCACTTCTTTCTTTTTAGTCACTTTTGAAACTTTCTCTCCCTCATCTTCTTTCCTCTCTGACCCATTTTGATCAATCTCCTTTCTAATCCCTTCCTCTGCCTGCCTTTTAAATCCTGGAGGGTTCTGTCCTGGGTTTATTGCTCTTCTTATTGGACATGGATTTCCAGGGAGTTCATGTCCACTACTAGTATCTACCCAGGATTCCCACATGTTTATCTCCAGCATAGAATTATCTTCAGATTTACATACTGCCTTAGGCTGAGTTCTCTAGAAAAGCAAAACCAGTGGTGTCTGTATACATACATATGTGTATTCACATATATATATATATTCATATATATACATTCACACAGAGAGAGGGATTGAGCGAGAGAGAGATTTATCTCAAGGAGATGGCTTATGCAGTTGTAAAGGCTGCTAAGCCCCAAGTCTGGGGTCAGATGTCAGGCTAGAAGCTTCTCCTGACTGACTCATGTAGCTGCAGGAGCTGATGAACCCAAGACTGGCAGATCAGATGGTAGGCTGCTGGCGCACCGGCTGTAGAAACTGATGCATCTCAAGATGGGGAGGCAATATGGCAAGCCACCGGCTCAGGTCCCAAGAACTGGAGGTCAGATGATGATAAGCTGGATACAGGATCCAGAGTGAGCAAAAGCAGTGAGCTCTGCCAGAATGTCCATATATATTGTATGCAGGCCACAGTCATGAGGAAACTCCCCTTACAACTGATTGGCTGATCATATCTGATCACATGATGGAGGTAATTACATTATATCACAAAATGGAGGATAACAACATCATTACATAACTGCCAAACCACTGAGAATCATAGGCCAGCCAAGTTGATACACAACCTTAACCATCACAGTTCACGCCTTATCAACTTGGCATCTGTACACATCCCCTTAAATCATACATAATCTCTAAATGAAGACAATTACAAAGTTATACATGTGCCTACAATGAGACAAATAACATGCGTACAACTGAAAATGTACTAGCCTGTTTACATCTTATATTTTACAAGTGAAGAAAACATAAATATTTGATGCACACATACAAGGAAAGAATGCTTATAGCAATTACAGACCTCTTTTCTGCAACTGGTCACATGGTCGTAACTGGTATTTAGAACTACCTTCTTCCACCACCCATTCTGTATTCCCTTTCCCCTCAGCAAGCACCTCAGCTCGTCATGGTTCTTTACTTGGTGGGGTGACCCAAACATTCATTCCTGTAGGGTCTGGGCCATTAGCAGTCATGTCAGAATTGGGTTGCTGTAGTTTTCCGTTGACTTTAAACACAGGGCATGGTAGTACTAAGAGATGTCCTAAGGGATCTCCTGTATTCCAGACATACTCTTCTTTACCTCCATTATGTAATATGAATCCGACTTCTCTTGATAATCAGGATTGATCACACCAGCCAATATAGTAACTCCCTTCTTTGCCTGTTGATCCAGAGACATGAGGAGCCCAAAGTGTCCAGGTGGCATTCTTAAGTTCCAGTTCAATGGAATTATTGCTGTCTCTCCTGGTGGGAGCATTCTTCCCTTTGGAATTAAGACCTCTAGACCCGCAGAGCATAGTGACATGGGGACAGGAAGCAAAAATTTTGTGCATGGGTCACTAGGGGTAATAATGAATGGTGCCACTCCCATTTCTACCCCTTAATTCCTGGACCCATGAATCCTGGTTATGGGAGAAATAGCACCATATATTGTACTCTCTAGTTTAGAGCATATACAGCCTCCTGGAGAACACTGTCCCAACTCTTCAAGGTATTGCCACTTACCTGGTGCAACAATTGTGTCTTTAGAAGGCCATTCCATTGTTCTATCATGCCAGCTACTTCAGGATAATGGGGAACACGGTAAGACTGGCGAATTCCATGAGTACGGGCCCATTGCCACACTTCCTTTGCTGCGAAGTGAGTCCTTTGACCTGATGTGATGCTATGTGGGATACTGTGGCAGAAGATAAGGCATTCTGTAAGTCCATGGATGGTAGTTTTGGCAGAAGCACTGTGTGCAGGGAAAGCAAATTCATACCCAGAGTGTCTATTCCAGTAAGAACACAATGCTGCCCCTTCCATAATGGAAGTGGTTCAATGTAGTCAACATGCCACCAGGTTACTGTCTGATCACTTCAAGGAATAGTGCCATATTGGGGATTCAGTATGGGTCTCTGCTGCTGGCAGACTGGGCACACAGCAGTGGCTGCAGCTAAGTTGGCCACAGTGAGTGGAAGTCCATTTAGCTGAGGCCATACATAATCTCCATCCCTGCTCGATGACCACTTGGTTCATGAGCCCATTGGGCAACGACGTGAGTGGCTGGGGAAAGAGGATGACTGGTTTTCACACAAGTCATCCTATCCTTTGCTTGTTAAAATCTTCCTCTGCTGAGGTCGCCCTTTGGTCAGCATTCACATGAGACAAACATCTTCATTTTTTTTGGCCATTCAGAGAGGTCTATCCATATACCTCTTCCCTATACCTCCTTGTCTCCGATTTCCCAATCATGTTCCTTTCAAGTCCCTGATCATACAGCCAAACCACTGGTCACAGCCCATGCATTGGTATACAGCTGCACATTTGGCTATTTCTCCTTCCAAGCAAAGTGAACAACCAGGTGCATTGCTTGAAGTTCTGCCCATTACGAGGATTTACCTTCATCACTGCCCTTCAGGGAGGTCCCAGAAGGGGGCTGTAGTGCTGTCACTGCTCATTTTCAAGTGGTGCCTGCATATTACACAGAACCATCTGAAAGCCAGGCATGATTCTTCTCCTCTTCAGGCAACTGATTATAAGGAATTCTCCATGAGGCCATAGGTGCAGACCGGGAGAAGGCAGCTGATGTAACAGGAGTGGAGACCATGGGTATTTGGGTCATTTCCTCATGCAAATTAATTGTGCCTTCAGGTCCTGCTGGTGCCTAATCTTGTATATACCACTTCCATTTAATGATGGAGTGCTGCTGTGCATGTCTGACTTTCTGACTCTGTGGACAGTTCATGATGGCCACGCTCAGTTCATGATGGGCAGCTCAGGCCACATGGAGACTTGGTGACCCATGTTTAAGTGTTCAGTCTCTAGTGAGGCCCAGCAACAAGCCAAAAGCTGTTTCTCAAAAAAAGAGTAGTTATCTGCAGAGGATGGAAGGGCTTTGCTTCAAAATCCTAAGAATCTGTGCTGTAATACACCAATAGGGGCCTGCCAAAGACTCCAAACAGCACCTCTATCTGCCACTGACACTTCAAGCACCACTGGATCAGCCAGATTATATGGCTCAAGTGGCAGAGTGGTTTGCACGGCCGCCTGAACCTGTTGCCGAGCCTTCTCTTATTCTGGGCCCTACTCAAAACCAGTAGCTTTTTGATTCACTTGATAATAGGCTTGAGTAGCACACCCAAATGAGGGATATGTTGCCTCCAAAATCCAGAGAGGCCCACCAAATGTTGTGCCTCCTTTGTAGTTGTGGAAAGGGCCAGACACAATAACTTATCCTTCACTTTAGAAAGAATATCTTGACATACCCCACACCACTGGACCCCTAGACATTTCAGTGAGGTGGAAGGCACCTGAAGTTTTGTCAGATTAATTTCCCACTCTCTAGCACACAAGTGTTTTACCAGTAAGTCCAGAGTCATTGACACTTCTTCCTTACTAGGTCCAATCAGCATAATGTCACCAATCTAATGGACCAATGTAACATCTTGTGGAAGGTAAAGGCGATCAAGTTTCCTGAGGACTAAATTACGACATAGGGCTAGAGATTTGCTATATCTCTGAGGTAGGACAATGAAGGTGTATTGCTGGCCTTGACAGCTGAAGGCAAACTGCTTCTGATGGTCCTTCAAAACCAGAATTGAGAAAAAGGCATTGGCTAGATCAATAGCTGCATGCCAGGTACCAGAACATATATTAATTTGCTCAAGAAATGAAACCACATCTGGAACAGCAGCTGCAATTGGAGTCACCACCTGGATAAGTTCATGATAATCCACTGTCATTCTCCAGGAACCATCTGTTTTTTGCACAGGCCAAATAGGCAAGTTGAATGGGGATGTGGTGGGAATCACCACCCCTGTATCCTTCAAGTCCCTGATGGTGGTAGCAATCTCTGCCATTCCTCCAGAAATGTGATAGTACTTTTGGTTTACTATTTTCCCAGGTATGGGCCAGTTCTAATGGCTTCCACTTGGCTTTTCCTACCATCATGGCCCTTACTCCACTCGCTGGAATCCAGTGTGGTGGTTCTGCCAGTTGCTGAGTATATCTATTCCAATTATGCAGTCTAGAACTGGGGAAATAACTACAGGATGGATTCAGAGACCCACCGGACCCACTGTGAGATGAACCTGAGCCAAGACTCCATTAACAACCTAACCTCCATACACTCCCACTCTGTCTGGTGGGCCATGGTAACATTTTGGGCCTCCTGGAATTAATATCAGTGCAGAGCCAGTGTCCAGTAATCCCTGAAAACTCTGATTATTTCCCTTTCCCCAATGAACAGTCACTCTTGTACAAAGCTGTAGATCCCTTTCGGGAAGGCTGGAAGAAAGATTAACAGTATAAATGTTTTGGCAGTGTAGCGAGGTCCTTCCTTGTGGGGACCTAGCCTCCCCTTCATTCAAGGAGTTGTGGGTCTGTAAACTGGCTCAATTATATCTTCACATGAATCTTGCTAAATGCAAATTTGATGTGAATTTAATGTATCCTGTTGTGAGCAATAGAACATGGGTTTGGGAGTTGGCCAGGCTGCTGTGACTCTTCTTAGCTGTGTGGCTTTGGATGAGTAACTTACCTTCTCTGAGCTTCAGTTTCCTTCCATGTAAAGTATGGATAATACCATCTTCCTTATAGGGTTATATGTATTCAGTGACATAATGCACAGCATAAAACACATGGTATGCATTCAAAATGTGAGGTTCCTTCCCTTCCCCTATCTCCACAGTAAACTAAATATTCCTAAAGTAACCAGGGAGTCTGGGTTTTCCTTTTTCACTCACCCTTTCTAAATAAATTCCTTGACTTCTCCATAATTCCATTTACTTGTCTACGGAACAGGGATCCAACTTCTTGTTTTGTATATTATTTCCAAATTCTGTACAAATTAATATGTTTTGAGCACTCTACAAGGCTGCCATGGCAACTAAACCCCTGGGGACAACACCTAGCTCTCATACATTAGAATGAGGAAGACCAGACTCAGCAGGGACAGAGAAGCAAGTGTATGCATACCTTTGCTGGTGGCACTGCAAATTGGCTCAGCCTTTCTGAAAAGAAACCCGGCAGCATGGTGTGAACATTGCTAAACTGTTCACCCCTTTTGACTTATCAATTCCACTTTGGGATATATATTCTAAGGAAATTATGCCTTCTCCTTCTTCCATGCTCCAAAAGAGGCATTTACAAAAGTTTTCAAAACAAAGAAAGGAAAGCAACCAATATATTTTCGTAGGGACTAGGTTTCCTTCACACAGAAGAATGAGACAAAATGACAGGTGTGTGGACTATGATGTGCATCATGTGTGTGGACATGGGCTCAGTTTTCTCATCCGGAACATGGGAATAATAATTGTACCTATCCCATGAGGCTGAAGTCAGGAGTTAATGAGTTAATAGATGAAAAGTACTCGCAACAGTGCCCGGCACATAGGAAGCACTCATTGACTGTTTCCTGTTATTATTATTTCATGAAAAGTGCGGAAGAGAATAAAAGTAGAACACAGAACAGCATGGACATATTTATTGGAACAACGTTATCAGATACTAATTATTTCTGGAATGGGATCCAGTGGGAGAGAACGTTTTAGTGTTTAGCAGGTTCCTTGCTTTTTCCCTGTTAAGTTTTCAATAGATAAGAAAGCATACAAGTGAAGAAATCTCAGAATAAATTGGCAACTGCTCTGAAAACAAGTTTAGCAATTTCCACAAAATAAAAACAATTCTGGCGTCAATCAAGGCCACCTGACTGACTTCTAACGGATCACATCAGCATTCTGGAGTGACATAAGAGCCAGCCCTGCTCATCTTACAGCTGAACAGACTAGGTGCAGCCAGCCCAGTGCAGGACCACGACCAGTGAAGGTCTAAACTTAAGTCTAAAATTCTGTCCTTTTAACCAGGCTGCACAGAACTAGTATATGTGGCTTCCCCAAATTAGAGGTTTCATCCCACTTGCCATATGTTTCCTGTGTAATTTCATAGTTGAACATGTCCCTGGCTAACAATTTCTACTTCTAACCCAATGGGAGGGAAGATTTCTTGAGAGAGGCCTGCCTTGAGCCTGCAGGATAAAACATTCATCAAATATACCAGGATACTAGTCAACTCTATTAGGAATGTAATTGGGTCCTCTTTCTGGAAAAGCTGGCATTTAATAAGCGGGCCCTGTTCCAAGTATATCTTCTTCTCCTGCCTGGACCACTGGTCACTTACTGTCTACTTTTATAATCCATTCCCATATGCATATGGGCTGTGGTTCTGTCCCAGAGCAAAGCCTTCCAGTGGCTTCACGTCACACTTAGAATTATATCTAAATTCCTGACCGCGCCATTTGCACATGCGGCTCTTCCCCTCCCTCTTCACTTACCTAGGTCCTGCTCACCCACCAGATCTCAGTTTTTGACACTTCTTCAAAGAAGTGCTTCTTGGTGCAGATTACACCTGTTGGTAACATTCATGCTGCACTTCTTTTTAATACTTAACACACATAAAATTACTTGTTCCATGTTATGGACTGAATTGCGTCTCCCTTAAAACACGTGTTGAATTCCTAACCCTTGTAACATGGGTGTGATCCTGTTTGGAAATGCGTTTTTCCTTTTCTTATGTTAGAGAGGTCATACCTGTGGAGGATGGATCCTAAGTCTAATCACTTCAGAGTTATAAAAAAAAGAGCAGAATAGGCACAGAGACACACAGGGTACGATGCCATGTGAAGACAAACACACGTGGCAGATGCATCTATGAATCCAGAACTCCAAGGATTGCTGGCAGTTACTAGAAACTGAAACAGACAAAGAAGGATCTTCCCCCAGAGCCACACCCTGAATTTAGACTTCTAGACTCCTTAACTGTGAAAAATAAATTTCTGTTCTTTAAAGTCACCCACTTGCGGTATTTTTTTATTATGTCGGTACTAGTAACTATGACATTCCAGGTTTATCTCCCTGCAAGATTCTAAGTTCTACGCAAACAGCACTGGGTCTGAATGATGCCACTGTATCCACTATTCTTGCCCAGTACTGGGTACATGAATAAATATTTGTTGAATGTATGGCCATATATGTAAATGGATAAATGAGTGACAAAGTGAGTGAATGAACGGAGCCTGAAGGGAGAGCACAAGGCTTAGCTCCCAAATTAATAACTAATTTGGAATTTCAGCTTTAGGAAGGAAGGCATTGCAGGGTAAGGAGCTATCCCAGAGTCTCTGAAATCACACCAAATAGGAGAAAAAGTGAGAAAGGTTAAATCCTGAAACAAGCCAGGTCAGGTCACTTACTTTGCACACATCATCAGGAAAGACTAATCATTAGAGAAGGATATGTTTGTTAGAGGGTCAGTGAAAGCGAGGGAAATGCTCAGTGAGATGGATTGACACAATAACCTCAACAATGGACTCAAACATACCGACCATCGTGAAGATGGCCCAGGAGCAGGCAACGTTTCGTTCTGTTATATGTGGAGTCATCATGAATTAGAGCCGACTGCACGGCAACTAAGAACAACAAATAAAAGGCAGCCGGCAGGCCTCCTGGAGTTCCAAACGACACTTACCTGCACTATCCATGTGGTTCTTACTGGCTGTGGTTTTCATCATTTTCTCACTGAATAAAAGAAAAAAAGAGTCAGCTTATACAGTTTCCAAAATGCTTTTTGTTGTTGCCCCTTGCATCCACTAGTCTAAGCAATCAGCAGAAGCTAGTGATGGTATTAAGCAATGAGGATACTTTGACATCAGCACCACTAGCGGCAGAGATGGAAAAGGCTTCCCCAGTGTGCACCTGACCCCACTGGTGGGATGCAGCTGAGAGCGGTCATGAGCGTCAGGATGGTGTGGAGACACGTGGATGGTGGGTGCAGGCACTGGCAGTGCAGCCCCCATGAGAGCCACATGCACTGGGAAGCCCATTTACGGTACCCTTCTTGGGCCGAAGTGTTACCTTTGACCAAGAA
This sequence comes from Loxodonta africana, assembly GCF_030014295.1. Lineage (NCBI taxonomy): Eukaryota > Metazoa > Chordata > Mammalia > Proboscidea > Elephantidae > Loxodonta > Loxodonta africana. The sequence continues at coordinate 166,076,998 of NC_087345.1, read as the reverse complement.
TTACCGGAAAAAAACAAACAAACCCATGATTCATAGAGATGTGCATATTTTCAGCCTTGAAATGATTAAAAGAAAACTGATTTGAATGAATGAGTTCTTTAATGATTAAAGAGAAACAGATTTAATTATGGTTTCATTGGTTTGCTTTCTTTCTTTTTTACCTAGATGCATCTTTGCTATTACTTGTAATTTGCCCTTTAAAAAGCGCGGACTGAACAAGACCAGTTAAACTGGCAATCTGTTTCTCCATGGCTTGCATCCTCTCTCTGTAAAACAAGAGAATCATTTGTTAAAGCTATATTGACTTTCCGACCAGTTTTTCTAGCTGAATGATCACGTAAGGGTTGTAAAAGTTACCCCCTAAGAGGCTGTCAAAGTTTACGATAGCCTGGCTCTGGGACCATAACGAGCCTGCAAATCCCCGGCCAGCCAAGATCAAGATTCGATGATCAGAGTCCAGTGTTAACACAGTGATCTCGCTGAGAAGGCACTGCACAGACCAGAAATGGCCTCCTGGAAGCCAGGAAACGTCTCCCTCAGAAAGAATTCTGTTTGCATGTCACGTGTTTTTGAGCCTCTCGGTCCTGCTTCCACAGACCTCCAGTTGTTGCGGAGTCAAACTCTGACTCATGGCACCCCCATGTGTGTCACAGTAGAACTGTGCTCCATAGGGGTCTTTGTGTTTTCCTTTTTTTTTTTTTTATTGTGCTTTAAGTGAAAGTTTACAGTTCAAGTTAGTTTCTCATGCAAAAATTTATACACTATGTGACCCTAGTTGCTCTCCCTATAATGTGACAGCACACTCCTCCTTTCCACCCCCGATTTCCCGTGTCCATTCAACCAGCTCCTGTCCCTTTCTGCCTTCTCATCTTGCCTCCAGAAAGGAGCTGCCCATTTAGTCTCATGTATCTACTTAGCACACTCCTCATGAGTATCATTTTATGTCTTACAGTCCAGTCTAATCTCCATAGGGTTTTTAATGGCTGATTTTTCAGAAGTCAATTGCCATGCCTTTCTTCCAATGTGCCTCTGGGTGGACTTGAATCTCCAACCTTTCAGTTAGCAACCCAGCGTTAACCAATTGCACCTCTCAGAAGCTCCTTTCATAGTTTACCTGGTGCAAAAGAGCCTTTGTAATCTGGCACTGTCCTAAATCAGCTGTCACTCACTGGTGCTCACTTAAAGGCTGTTCTCCTCAGCTGGGAGATGGCTGCTTGATTTTGGTGTAAATGTTGAAGATGTTTGCCCTGCGTGTAGTAAAACTTGTTTTTTAGCCCGAGGGCAATGCAAACAAATGTCTCTTATTAAGACCATGGAAAATAGGATCGAAATCAGCATATGATTTGGAGACTGAGGATGCTCAATCTGATGTCCCAGAAACGTCAACCTGGAGGCTTCCGAAAGAGCAAGGAGGAAAACAAATGTCCCTAACAAATTGGTCACCTCAAGACGTTACTGAAAAACACCCCTAATTATTTACTATGTAAGATACTCTATCTCATCTGCTTAACAATTACTAGCCTCTGACTTTAGAATTTCATGCATTTTTTTTTAAGTTTAAAATGGATGGTTCCATCGTAATGCTGAGCTTCCTGGAGGTAAGTCATGTGCAGTGGATAGTTAACGGCGGTAAACTAAGTCCAGCAGAGGGGTACTACACATGCTCACCTCGGGTGAACTCAGTTACACATACTTAGCAGTTAAAAAGATAAAGGCTCTATACATGCTATGTTGAACATGAACCTTGAAAACATTATGCTGAGTGAAATAAGTCAGATACGAAAGGACAAATATTGTATGAGGCCACTTATATGGGACGTCCAGAATACACAAATGCATAGAGACAAAAGGAGATTAGTGGTTACCAGGGATTGGGGAGGACTGGGCGCTATATTGTGCAAGGAGTACTGAGTTTCTGTTAGGGGTGATGAAAAAGTTTTGAAAATAGACAGTGGTGAGAGTTGTAATTATCACTGAATTGTACACTTAAAATGATTAAAATGGCAGATTTCATGTTACATATATTTTGCCACACACATACACACCACAATGAAAGGAGAAAGGACACGATAGTTAAAATAGTGTGGGTGTCTCACCTGCCATTCCACCCCTCGAGTGGGTGTCCTAGCGTGAGCTTGAGATTAGAAGTGCACCTGCTCTTCACTGTGACTCTCAGTTCCACATGCATCTGGGACTGTGAGCATATCACCGTTGTGATGGGGATTCCTATGCTGAAATAGTCTATTCAGCCACCCTGACTTTTAAATACAAGCCAACTGCTTTACTGGGTGCTCGATGGAAAAATGATGGTGTCCTGCTCAATCATTAGAAAAAGAATAACTTGTTACCTTGGACTTATCTTGAACTTTACGGTTATCAAGGGGATTTTCAAGGGCAATTTTGACCAAACCAAAGATTTTAGTGTTGTATTTTGCTTTTGAAACATAACCTGTAGCACCATATGAAACACTGAGCGTAACTTCACAAATGCAAGCTTCTGACTTAGAATTCTATGTGTTCCCGCCCGCAGCACTTTGGTTTAAAATGGATGCTTCCGTCATACTACTGAGCTTCTTGGACCTAAGTCACACAATGTGGAAGGTTAGAAAAAAAAGAAAACCCACTGCCATTGAGTCAATTGTGACTCATAACGACCCTATAGACAGAGCAGAACAGCCCCAAAGTTTCCAAGGAGTGGCTGTGGATTCGAACTGTGGACCTTTTGGTTAGCAGCCGAGCTCTTAACCACTGGAAGGCTAATGCTTGTAAACTTACTAAGAAAAAGTAACAATATTAATAATGTCAACATTATTATCTCTCTATTCCAATTGTATGGAGAGAAAGGCTTTTAACCATGAGGGTAGAATTGCATCTCCACAGAGTGACTTCCCAAGTGTTTCCCGGCATATCATTGCACGTTAAACTCCTGAGCTATTGGGCACTCTAAGTCATACCTGTGCTGTTGGCTTCCTCTTTGCCATGAAGTGGTCCATACGTCAAAGAGAAAAATTAGTAAGAAATCTACTAAAGAAAGTAGGTTAGCACACACACATTGAAAACCCCAAGTTTAATAGGCCCAAATCACAATGGCATCTCAGAGACGATGGGTATGGTGGCTGATTATGTTGCCCACTCATATGAAAAATAGGGACCCATACACACCAGCTCCTGTGAAATGAATGTCCTTCAACAGGAACCACTCAGTACCAGAGAAAGTTGTCCAGTGCCCTCATTCACCCCACAGGGCGCTGTCCACAATGGAGCTGTAAGCCGCACTCCTGACTCTGAGTGTGGAAATGTATTCAGAGCTATCTTGAGATGCTCTAGTTTACTGCTGTTAGGCAAATGCAACAGATATCTTTTTTTAAAAAAAGAATGGCAGGCTTGAGCATTGTGCTCTTTTAAGAGCTATCTATATGGGATCAAATTGATAACAGCAACTTGAAAGATTAGATAAGCAATTTAGGGGGCAGTGAGTTTATGATAATGGAGGAGGAACGATTCGGAAAAGGAGGGTAAGAATGGTTGTACGACTTGAAGATTGTAATTAATGTCACTGAATTGTACATGTGGAAATTGTTGAATTAGTGAATGGTTGGCTGTAGTATATTCTCAACAACAACAAAAAATAGTTTTTTTTTAAAAAAAAAGCATGGCATGACATCTTTAGGCCCCGGGCAACTTCAATTAGGAAGTGGCTTAAAGAGCTTTGTGAAAGCTAGAATGTAGGACAGGAAGGAATTGGCACAACCTAAGTACACACAGAAGACAGTAATACTAAGAAATCCACGAAGTAGGTAAGTCTATGGCTATGGAGAATAAAAGAGAATCTGAGAGGAGGGAAATGGCAGAAAGGAGTCCCCGGATTCCAACACTGACCATGGGCGCTGTTCAGCCTACAGCTTTCATTACCTTGTTCTTTTTGATCCCTCTCTGGTCAACAGCTTTCATTACCTTGTCCAACAAAGGAGAGCAGTGTCATTAAAAACAGAAACAACACACTCAGGCCATTCCAGACAAAGAACATTGATCTTCAATTGATTTATCATCTGGGTTAAAATTACTAAATTTTAAGGCTTAGTTTGGGCCTAAGGCTTTAAACAAGTCTTTGGAGTTCCTCAGCTGCTAACTGAAAGGGTGGTAGTCCGAGTCCATTCAGAGGCACCCTACAAGACAGGCCTGGTGATCTACTTTTAAAAAATCAACCACCGAAAACCCAGTGGAGCACAATTCTACTCTGATACACATGGGGTCACGCTTAGTTCGAATCAACTTGAAGGCAACTATTTTTTTGTGTGTGTGTGTGTGTGTGTGTGTGTGTTTTCCTTGGCTCAGTGGGTAGTAGGTATTTCCCCTGGGATTCTTCCCCCTGACTATAGTTTTAGGATGCAGAGAAATACAACCCCAAAATAACATCCTACTCTCCAAGGATGATATTGATACAATTGCAGAACTGCCCAGGATAAAGTTTGGATGCTTTGGAGCAGAGCCCTATACTATGTCCAGGTATGCATTCACACGCTGGGCTCTCTGTTTTGTATATACAAAGAAGGGAGTGAACGCTGTCTGGGTGGGCTTCTTCTAGCTGGGGGCCACCACGAAGGAGGCATGATCTGTCAGAGACACTGGGTCAGGTGGCTGCTCACCCGATGTCCTTGTCTGAGAATTCAGAACACTCGAGTTTGATGCGGAGGAGGGGGAAGTTCTCTCCCATTCCCCAAGAACACAGGGTGCTCGTTATGGATGTGTACTGCACGCTCTCGGCCAAAACCACTTTACGAAAATACAATTCTTTTGACACATGATAATGAGAAAACTTTTTCCCTCCTATTTAATCATCAAAGTGTTTCTGGTTTCAGGATTCATTTGAGGGAGATTATCTGATTTATAAATTCATAAATAAGATTGTCTTTCCATTTCATGGCTGGTAATCTGGAAACAATTTTATGGTTTAACTAAATTATAGCAACTGGAAACGTATGCAGCCTTCTCCATGATGAAATGTTATGAAATACGTTTTAATGTGAAAGGGGAAAAAGAAAAATGCAGTGGAAGACGAGAAATTAAGTAGTACCCTGTCATTTTATCACAGTGGCAATTTTACAGCGATCACCGGAATATTAACGATGCTTACGCTAATTCTTGCCAATATCACTTGGTTTAAGATATTACAGGGCTGGTATAATTACTGTTGAAAAATGGTTTAAAAGTGATTTCATAACCCATTCTATATCATTCCATAAACCATATTTATGTGATTAGTATGTGTGGTTAACTACTCATTTAGTGCCATAAATCAGCCTGTCTGAATGAATCTTCTCGGGGGCCCAAACACACTATTAATAAAGAAATTCAAGTCAAATCCAGGAAAAGGGCCAAGCCTAGTGTTTGAAATCATAGCTCTCCCACCATCTTTCCTGCAAGCTCCAGGTCTGTCTGCAAGGATGAAGCAAAACCCACACTGCTCAGTCTTTCTCTACTTCGTCAGAGCACAGGAAAGAAAAAAAAATCTGTGTTCGGGGAGTATTTTTAGCCAGTGACTTCACTTATACAACTTCTTGATTCAAGTTTTCACCTTTCAATGTTTTTTTTTAACTAGGGACTTGTCTTTGCATTGACTAAGGCCTCATTAAACCTGACTTAAGTCCTATCTACATATCTAAGAATACCATTTTATATCATTCCATAAACCATATTTATGGCAACTAAAAAAACAAGTCAACACTTTAACAACGAGGCGACCGGTAATTCCCTAATGATGAATCTCAAAGACTATGCTTTTAAATATCCAGAAGAGGCACTGGAGGAGCTGGCTGGAAGCAGCCAGCCAAGCCGACGTGATCTATCTTGGCTAGAGACATTAGCCTTCCAACCAGAGTTACTAACCAGGGCAACCAGTGGTGTAGGAGGATCCATCCCAAGGACAGCAGTGATGGCTGGCATCCTCAGAGTACTCACCAGGTGGCCTCTCAACTTGCTTCTGGCTCTAATATTTTGCAATTTTATCTGTTCTTTCTCATTATCTCGCATCTCTCTGACCCCAGTGAAAGTAACACGTATTAGAACCACTTTTCAGTGAGTCAGTCAAAAAGTATTGTGAGCACGAAACATGAACTAGGCTTCACGCTGGAGTCCCTGGGTGGCGCAAGTGGTTAAGTTCTCAGCTGCTAAGAGAAAGTTTGAATGTTCGAGTCCATCCAGAGTCACCTCAGAAGAAACGCCTGGCAATCTACTTCCAAAATATCAGCCTTTGAAAACCCCATGGAGCACAGTTTTACTCTGATACACGTGGGGTCGCCAGGAGTTGCAGTCAACTTGAAGGCAACTGGTGGTGGCTGCATGTTAGCTGCTGTGGACACAGCTGTGAACAAAGTACCATCGTCGTTAAGCAGTGCCTTCCCTTCAAAAAGTCAATTGTTTTTTAGGAGAACTCTAACTGATCTAAAACCCTTTACACTTGGCAGTGCTGAAGGCCTTTTACAGACTTAAATGGTGAACAGGTTTAAAGCTATGCCGTTGTTTGCTCACGCTCTGATTCTTTGGTATGAGGGGAAAAAAAAACCCCAAAGTAATTAAAAACACTGTTTGTAGATGAGTTGAACAAAATCCTGGAACTCAAATTATCTCAATTTTTGGGAAAGCTTCAAATACGACCCTGAGCAATGAACTTTCTGTTTTTGCCCAAAGTTAACCTGTTGGTGAAAAAGCTGTGTATCTAAAGAAATTCTTCTGGAAACTCCTAAAAGACTTAACTTCTCTTTGATACATCTGGATTTATTGGGGAGACGCTGCAGTTGGTGAAGGCTATAATGTGGTCTACAATGATTAAAAAAAAAAAATTGTACCTTTCAATATCTTAATATCTCACATTGCCCCCCAACACTGCACCAGCCCCTTAGGGGGCAATGGCCAGGTCTTGAGCTTGTTTTTACATCCTCAGAGTATCCACATGAGGACTGAGCACACAGAGGGTAGCAAAGGAATACCTTTTATAGCCCTGTGCCTGAGGGCTGCTACTTTCCCCTCTGCTCTTTAAGGAAAGAGAAGGCAGGCTAGATATGTATATTCCATCTTCCCTATCCCCACTTCAATCAGTTGTGCTATTCAATCTCTCAACATTTCCTCCACTTCTAAATTCTGTATTACTCATCCTTAAGTCCCCTATCAGTATCAGGAAATTCCCTGTCTCCTTGGATGACTTCAGCATGGAAAGTAGATCTCCTCTCTGTCACCCCCCAGTCCATCAGGCTTTTGTAGTTTTAACGTGTGCACTAATAACCCTTTCAAAAGTTTGTCATTGTAGACCCTCAAACTCTTCTTCACAGCCATACTCTGACCTAGAATAATTGCCTGGAAAGGTTATACCATCTAGGTCTGAAATGCCGAAATCCCCTTTAAGTATCGCAATTTTCTGTTATCTTCAGTTCTCTTACTCATACACGCTAGCTCTCTACCTACACCCTGGCCTTGACTTCCTCCACCCCAGACATCAATACTGTCTGAAAAGTCCCTGTTAATTTTTTCTGCTTCTTGCCCACGTGGACCCCACACATTCTCACCAGAATACTGACTGGAGTCTCTTACTTCTAGGCCCTTTCCCTGCCTTGCCATTCTTATTGCTAGACTGACCTTGGAGCAGGCAAATAAATGAGAAGAGACAGCTTCCTGTATTCCTTCTATTTCCTCAGATGTCACTTTCTTTTGGTGATGCTTCAAGGAGCTATGGCTGCTAACCGAAAGGTCAGCAGTTGGAACCCACCAGCCACTACTTGGAAACCCTAGGGTTGCTATGAGTCAGAAGCAACAAGACAGCAATGGGTTTTCAAGGAGGCAGATTGGGAGAAACCTCTCATTAGGGAACCAGGTTTTTCCAAGTGAGGAAAGAGATAATAGCCAAACCAGAGGTGTTCATCTAAAATCCGTTGGAATGCTCTGGCTCTACGTTTGACTTATGACCCGTGAAGAATATACATTTAATAACACCTGTAAAAAAAATAATAGGCAAAAACTGAGCCCCATTTATAAAAAAATTTGTTATCACTGAGTCAACACTGACTCATGGTGACTCCATGGGTGTCAGAGTAGAACTGTGCTCCACAGGGCTTTCAATGGCTGATTTTTCAGAAATAGATCTCCCAGACCTTTCTTCTGAGGCACTTCCGGGTGGACTTGAGCCTCCAACCTTCCAGTTAGCAGTTTAGTGTACTGTTTGCAGTACCCAGGGACTCTGCCCCATTTACAAGGATCTGGCCTTTTCTCAAGGAGTCTTTGTGGCTCAGTAGTTAAGTGTGTGGCTGCTAACTGAAAGGCTGGTTGTTTGAGCCCACCAGCCACTCTGCAGGAGAAAGAGGTGGTAATCTGCTTCCATAAAGATTACAGCCTGGGAAACCCTGTGGGGCATTTCTACTCTGCCCTATAGGGTGGCTATGAGTCAGCTTCAATTCAATGGCAAAGAGTAAACGGGTTCATCTTTTCTCACAACTTTATGGAGACTTTGAGAGAATGAAAGTTTATAATGAATTTCTATAATGAGATGTGAAGAGCAAGTGCCGTGGAGATGCTGATATTCCCTCTAGCAAATAGCTCTTCACTAGTAACTAGTGCTGTTTATTTTCCTAAATGCCTCGGGCAACATCAACTTCAATTCAGTTCAATAACCATTATTGAGTAGAAGCACTGTGATAGGTGCTGGGGATAAAAAAAAAAAAAAAAAAACAAGCAAAAATCTTTCTTCTTGACCCCAGACTTCAGCCGATCCTGCCTGGGTGGGGCACAGATGACCATACACAACCATGATTCAGTGGGGTGTGTATGCTCTTAGCGGTATCAACAAAGCACTTCTGGGTCACAGAGGCGAGCAGTCAGCCTGGGGAAGAGCAATTCCTCACAAGAGGTGACATGTCAACAGGGCAGAATACACAACTGTGCTTCATAGGGTTTTCAATGGCTGATTTTTCTTTGTAAATGGACCTCCATTTTTGCCTATTTTTTTAAAACAGGTGTTATTAAAATGTATGGAGCACTGGTGGTGCAGTGGTTAAGAGCTCAGCTGCTAACCAAGAAGTTGGCAGTTCGAATCCACCAGGTGCTCCTTGGAAATTCTATGGGGCAGTTCCACTCTGTCCTATAGGGTCACTATGATCAGAATCGACTCAACAGCAACGGGTTTGGCTTATTTTTATTATTAAATGTGTATATCTACATGGGTCATAAGTCAAATGCAGAGCCAGAACATTCCATATGACTTTAGCTGAATACCTCTGGTCTGGACTTAACTAGAGGGAGGGGGAAAATGAGAAGGTTTTCTAAGGAGAGCATCTAAAGAAGGTTCTAGGGTAAGCAGAGAAGAATTAGACCAAATAAAATTTAATGGGTCTAACAGAATAGAAGCAAAAAACACTGGACCAGAAATTAATCTGGGTTTGTGCTCTGACTCTGTTACTTACAACTGTGTGACCATTCTTTCATCCATTAATTCAACAAACAAAAAACCCCGTTGCCATCGAGTCAATTACGACCCATAGCGACCCCATGCGACAGAGTAGAACGGCCCCATAGGGTTTCCAAGGAGCTTCCAGTGGATTCCAACTGCTGACCTTTTGGTTAGCAGCCAAGCTTTTAACCACTGCGCTACCAGGGCTCCACTATGTACTGGTCAATGTTTTAATCACTGGGAACACTGAAGTGAACATCCCAAAAAAAAAAAAAGTGAACACAACAGTCAACAATTTTTGCCCTCGTGGAGGTTATATCTCTCTGACAGTAAGCAAAATGCATAATAAATCTTCAACATTAATAAATATTAAGAAGAAAAAAGAGGCAGGGAAAGGGAATAGGGAGAGGCTTGAAAGTAGGTAGGGTGATCAGAGAAGACCTCCCTGAGGAAGTGAGGGAGCAACCCTGAACCCTACGTGCTGTCTCGGGGAAGAACATACCAGGCAGTGGGAAGAGCAGGTACCCCACCCCCAGCCCCATGAGGCAGGCCAGTGTGCCTGGAGTGCAGTGAATGAGGGAAGGGTTATCGGGGATGGTTTCAGAATGACAGCAGAGGGTCCGCCTTGTGAGAGCTTATGACCAGGACCATATATTTTATCATCAAATCAGAATACTTTTGAAAGCGAAAGGGAAGCTATTGGTTCTTATACAAGGACCATGGGAATCAGCCAGCACTTTTCCTGTTGAGTGGAACCCCTGGGTGATGCAAATGGTTAACGTGCACAGCTGCTAACTGAAAGGCTGGAAGCTCAAGTCCACCCAGAGGTGCCTTGGAAGAAAGGCCTGGTGATCGACTTCTGAAAAACCAGCCACTGCAACCTTATGGAGCACAGTTCTACTCTGAAACACACAGGGTTGCCATTAGTTGGAGTTGACTTGATAACACCTGGTTAAGTGGCCCCCGTCACACTAGGAAGTGCATTCTCCCTACTTCGGGGTCATTTTAAAGACTCTGGCTTTTACTCTGAGTGTGATGGGAGCCCCAGGGGAAGTATGAGCTGAGGAGGGATATGCTCTGAGTTGTTCTTCCACCATTAACATAAACTAACTGTCTCCTAAGGTTCCTATCTAATCTTTCAAGTTCCTGTTGTCACTTTGATCCCACAAATGATAGCTCTTAAAAGAGCACAATGCTCAAGGCAGAAATTTTTTACTAGTTAAGCTAAGCTATTGTTTGGTTTCAAAAGACTTCAGGAGATATTTTTGGTTTAAGGTCTAAAGATTATCTCAGGGCAATAGCTTCAGTGGCTCATCCAACCTTCATGGCTCCAGGAAGTGTGGAGTCCGTAAGAATTTAAAATTCTGTTCAGCATTTCCCCCCTTTTAATCAGGGTTCTTCTATGCAATCTTTGATCAAAAGGTTCAGTAATGATAGCTGGTGTCTGTTCTCTTTATGCCCACCACCCAAAAAATACCACGTTTGAAATTCTGCCTGATTTCAAGAATTACAGATTTTTCTAGCTGGAAGGGACTTATGTAGGACCCATAGTTCCCCATTCTGGCGCTGAGATCTTGACTGAAGCAATAAAGGCGTGGCAGGCCTGGCAAGTAGGGCAAAGCTCGGCCACACCCAGGCCTGGTGGCTTGAATATGCACAATGGATTTCCTGACATCCCAATAGTATTCTGCTCAGCACAGCAAATGCACTTGGGAAGTGCGCCACGTAGCCTTTTGTCTATTTCACAACTTCACTTTGATGCCGGCTCTTCTGGCCTGCCTCCAGGAATGATCCCAAAGCAGGGATTGGGACACAGTGGTCTCTAAGATCCAAACGGCCAGCACAGCCTCACTTCTTTCTGCAGAGAGCTACGTCAATTCATGTCATTAAAAAAAAAAAAAAAAAGCCCATTGCAGTTGAGTCGGTTCTGACTCACGGTGACCCTGTGTGTTGCAGTGTAGAACTGCTCCATAGAATAACCTTTGCTGTAATCTTTAAAGAAGCAGGTCACCAGGCCTTTCTTCTGCAGTGCCAAGCTTTAGGTTAGTAGTCAAGCACCACCAAGGGACCTTATATGTCAATAAGGGCTCCTGTTTATAGAGAATTTTCTAGTTTACAAGGTGATTTTATACTCATTTTCATTTAAACTAAACAGAACCCCTGAGAAGTAGCTATTACCTTCCCATTGTAACAGAGAAGGACACTGGGCTTAGAGACACAGGGATTTTCCTAAGGACACAGAGCTCATAGCTCTGCAAACACCCACATCCATTGTGCCCCCAGCCACAGCTCTGAGCTGCCTCCCGTGGTGACTCATGTCTAGGGTGAGGTGCTTCACTTCCTGTTGGCCCTTGGCTAGGTGACTAAAGCCTCCACTCCCCAGGCAAGCCTACACCCTGCTTTATGAAGTCATCTACTTTGCATTATCTTTCTCTTCCCTGAGGGTGCTTTTAATATTCATGCTTGGGAAGCGACACCTCATTTTCTGTACAGGCACAAGCGGGTAAGAATATCCGTTCGTTCATGTTAGGGTTTACTTGGGCACACAGCCTAATTGACCTTCAAATGAGAGCTGGTGCCAGACACTATGGGGCAATGGTCTTCATTACAAGGAGCTCTGGTGGCGCAAAAGGATAAGCTCTCAACCAGAAGGTTGGAGGTTTGAATCTACCCAGGCGCTCCATGGGAGAAAGACCTGGTGATCTGCTTCTGTAAGGATTACACCCAAGGAAACCCTGTGGAGCAGTTCTACTGCATAACACATGGAGCTGCTATGAGTCAAACTGGCTTAATGGCATCCAACAACACCTGATTACAAAGACAGAGAGAGAGAGAAAAAAAAGACAGCATGAGAATGGAAACAGCACTGGACTAGAGTGCTCTAGTTGTGGGACCTTGTAAAGTCTCTTAAATGTCCTTTCCCTTCACTAAAGTCAGGGATTAGGACACAGTGGTCTCCAAGGCCCCTTCAGGTCAGAGGATGGACAGAGATGGGGAGGAAGTATTGACTGGTCATATGAGTTGGACCTAAGCAAATGTAGTGGGCAGTTCAGACTTTTTAAGCCTACAATTTTTGAATTGCAGTTAGAGTTCAATGCATTGTTATTACTTGTTAGTCGTCATCGAGTTGGCTCCAACTCATGGTGACCCCATGTGCAACAACATAGTGTTGCCCAGTCCTGAACCATCTACACGATCATTGGCACGTTTGAGGCCAGTGTTGCGGCCATTGTGGAGTGCCTTCCAACCTAGGAGGCTCAACTTCCAGCACTGTATTGGACAATATTCTGTTATGATCCACAGAGTTTTCACTGGCTAATTTTTAGGCCATTCTTTCTAGTCTTAGTCTAGAAGCTCCAATGACACTGTCCACCATGAGTAACCTTGCTAGTATTTGAAATACTGGTGGCATAGCTTCCACCATCATAGTAATATGCAAGGTACCACAGTATGACAAACTGCACAGACCTGGCTACATCTTTGAATCATCTTATTCATGAAAAATGTGACCCAAAATTCAAAAAGAACAAATATAATCTCCACAACTTCCAATAGAACAACGACTAATCACAAGAGAGGCTAATATGTGACTCTTTAGGGCTATGAAAACCAGCTCCATCTTCAGACAAGGCCCTGGCCACACTGATTCTGCATCGATCTGATCTTACTATTTTTCAAGGAGGCTAAAACTGCACTTAGTCAATTACTCTTCACCTTGAAGAAAGAGGTTCTAGTTGTCAAGGGAAAGGAGCTTTCTGAATCTTACAGTATTTAGGTTATTCTGGTTTCAAACATAAGGCATCTGATTGACAGCACCTCATCAATATTCAAAGAGGATCCAAGAGCACATTTTAATTTGATCTAATTAGTGACAGATGATGGCTTTCCCTTTTGAGAAATTGATTTGTTTAAGGTAACACAGACACTGTGACAGTCATTCCACTGATATTTTTTATGAAATGCCCCTTGTGTAAGAGTGGGTCTATGTTCACAGGTTTGTCAGCTGGTTAAGGACCATGTTTATCAGACAGCTGTTGCCTGAACTCAGCAGTCTATGGAATGACTAACAAATAAATATTCCTTACTCATGAAGTTTTATTCTTTGAATGCAATAATACTTTAACTTATCAGCACTTTCCCCCTCTTAAAAAAAATTTTTTTTTATTCTGTTTTAGGTGAAAATTTACAGCACAAATTAGTTTCTCATCCAAAAATTTTATACACAAATTATTCTGTAGTATTAGATGCAATCCCCACAATGTATCAGCACTCTCCCCCTTTCCCTTTCCACCCTGGGTTCTCCATGTTCACTCATCCAGTTTTCCTGTCCCTTCCTGCCTTCTCGTCTTTGCTTTTGGGCAGGTGTTGCCCATTTGGTCTCACATATTTGATTGAACTAAGAAGCACGTTCCTCATGTGCATTATTGTTTAATTTTACAGGCCTGTCTAATCTTTGGCTGAAAGGTGAACTTTGGGAGTGGCATCGGTTCTGAGTTAGCAGGGTGTCTGGGGGCCATAATCGTGGAGATTCTTCCAGTCACCATCAGACCAGTAAGTCTGGTCTTTTTTTGTGAATTTGAATTTTGTTCTACATTTTTCTTCCGCTCTGCTCAGGACCCTCTATTGTGATCCCTGTCACAGTGGTCAGTGGTTGTAGTGAGGCACCATCTAGTTCTTCTGGGCTCAGGCTGGTGGAGGCTGTTTTTCATGTGGTCTATTAGTCCTTTGGGCTAATATTTTCTTTGTGTCTTTGGTGTTCTTCATTCTGCTTTGCTCTGAATGTGATAGGACCATAGGTGTATCTTAGATGGCTGCTCATAAGCTTTTAAGACCCCAGGTGGTAGTCACCAAAGTAGGATGTAGAACATTTACTTTAGGAACTATGTTATGCCAATTGAACTGGATGTCTCCCCAGACCATGATTCCCAGCCCTCAGCCCCAGTAACTCAGTGTCTCTCAAGGTGTTTGGATGTGTCTAGGGAGCTTCTATGACTTTGCCTTGATCAAGTTGTGCTAACATCCCCCACACTGAGTGTCCTCTTTCCCTTCACCAATATTAACACTTGTCTACTACTATCTAGTTAGTGATTTCCCCTCCCCACCCATCACTTCCCTTGTAACCATCAAAGATTGTTTTTTTCTGCATATAAACTTTCCTGGGGTTTTTAAAATAGTAGTCTCATGCAATATTTGTCCTTTTGTAATTGAGTTATTTCACTTGGCATAATGCCTTCCAGATGTTTTACAGATTCATCATTGTTCTTTATTGTTGCATAGTATTCCATTGTGTATACATATCCTAACTTGTTATCCATTCATCTGGATAAACATGATGGGTTAGCACTTCTTTTATTTCCAAGATTATCAAAATATATCAAGATATCATTTTTATAAGTATCATAATGGTAGAAACACAGCAGATATTAGAGGAAGACCAGTCTGTCTTTCCACCACATAATACCTTTTCATTTCACTGCGTATATACCCCTTAAATTCCAGTCCATCTCGACATTCTCATGAGGGCTCCCAGACCTGGAAAGCTCTCCCTTTTCTGAATTCAGAGCCATTACTTTCTATATCACTTCTTTGGAATTAATTATGTACAAGCAGTCCTCAAATTATAGCAGGGTTGTAATTGAAAAGTTTACTTGTACTTTCATTGTTTAGAACTTGGAATAAATGGTGGTTGGATTTCCAGCTGGCCCACAGACGCCTTTAAATATAATGCCACTGAACTGCTCTATTATTAGTCCTATAGCTGTTCCCCATTGTCTTCATGGAAAAAGTGTCCTGACTTTCCAGCTGGACTTAGAGATGCTGGGAACAGATTCCCTCCCCCTGAAGCTCCAGCCTCTGAGAGAGGTGTTCTCCCCAGTAGTGACTTGGCATTTCCTTCCTCCTCCTCTGCTTCACAAGGAGATATCTTCACTCTCAGGGGGAGAAGACGAGTATCTCTTGGCATTACCAAAGCCAGAAGACACCCTAAGAATGAAATCCTATTATAGTGATTGTTCCTACCAAGCAGATATTTAGGAAGCATTTGTAGCTCAGGCTCTTCCTGTACTGAACTGTGGCATAGCTTGTATGTTTATATTAAGCTTTGCATGTTTTATAACGGCATCCTGGTTTATATTCTTTGCTCATGAGAGCCACGTCTAACTTTCTTTGTATCCAGCAAAGCACCTAGTCCACAGCTAAGCACATAAAAGCCTAGTAAACTTTTGTTGTTGTCATTGTCTTTAGGTGCTGTCAAGTTGTTTCTGACTTATAGTGACCGAATGCACAACAGAACACTGCCATGTAATGTTCCATTCTCACAATTGTTGCTATGTTTGAGCCCATTGTTGCAGCCACTGTGTCAGTCCACCTCATTCCGTGTCTTCCTCTCTTTCACTGACCCCCTACTTTACCAATTGTGATGTCTTTCTCCAGGGACCGGTTCCTCCTGATAACGTGTCCAAAATACATAAGACAAAGTTTTCCTATCCTCCCTTCTAAAGAACATTCTGGCTGTACTTCTTCCAAAACAGATTTGTTTGTTCTTCTGGCAGTCCATGGTATATTCAATATTCTTTGCCAACAGCATATTTCAAAGGCATCAATTCTTCTTTGGTCTTCTTTAGTCATTGTCCAGCTTTGGAATGCATATGAGGTGACCGAAAACACAATGGCTTGGGTTTGGTGCACCTTAGTTCTCAAGGTGACGTCTTTGCTTTTTACACTTTAAAGAGATATTTTGCAGCAGGTTTTCCCAATGCAATATGTCATGCGATTTCTTGACTCTGCTTCCATGGGCGTTGATTGTGGATCCAAATAAAATGAAATCCTTGACAACTTCAATATTTCTCCATCTATCATGATGTTGTTTATTGGTCCAGTTGTGAGGATTTTTGTTTTCTTTATGTTGAGGTGTAATCCATACTGAAGGCTGTGGTCTTTGATCCTCATTAGTAAGTCCTTCAAGTTCTCTTCACTTTGAGCAACCGGGGTTGTGCCATCTGCATATTGCAGGTTGTTAATGAGTCTTCCTCCAACCCTGATGCCTCGTTTTTCTTCACATCGTCCAGCTTCTTGGATTATTTGCTCAGCGTACAGACTGAATAAGTATGGTAAAAGGATACAACCCTGACACACGTCTTTCCTGATTTAAAATACGCCCTTTTTCTATTCAAATGACCGCCTGTTGGTGTATGCACAGGTTCCTCATGAGCACAATAAAGTGTTCTGGAATTCCCATTCTTCACAATGTTATCCATATCCACACAGTCAAATGCCTCTGCAGAGTCAATAAAACACAGGTAAACATCCTTCTGGTATTCTAGGCTTTCAGCCAGGATCCATCTGACATCACCAATGATATCCCTCGTTCCACATCCTCTTCTGAATCCAGCTTGAATTTCTGGCAGTTCTCCATTGATGTACTGCGACAACCATTTTTGAATTTTTGAATGATCTTCAGCAAAATTTTACTTGTGTGTGATATTAATGATATTGTTTGATAATTTCCACATTCTGTTGGATCATCTTTCTTTGGAATAGGCATAAATATGGATCTCTTCCAGTCAGTTGGCCAGATAGCTGTCTTTCAAATTTCTTGGCATAGATGAGTGAGCACTTCCAGCATTGCATCCACTTGCAATGTTGGAAATAAACAGATGCAATGCTGGAAGTAAACATTTATTGATTCATAATTAGAACTAGATGGTAAAGTAATCCAGACAAGAACTGAATCAGTCAGGCATAGTCAGCCATCAAAACAGATAAATAATTTCAACCATTCCTGGTGGGTCTCATTATCATCAATTCTACAGCTCTGATGCAAGTTTAAAAGGATACCCTAAACCTGGTTTGTCTTATTGCCCCTGGATTCCAAAAGAACTGCAACTCTGCCACTTCCCTGAAATGGAATTTCAAGAGAAATTTTGATCATCTAAATGTTCTAATTGGCTCTTTAAGCACAGCTAATTCCATTCTCTGTTCACACTTAGCTCTATCCACTCATCCCCTTTATGATCTTCCTGTTATTATGCTAAAAACATGGTCTCCCTGCTTCTTGAAGACAGGTTCCTTGTCCTAGCCATCTTTGGATGACTGTGGATTTATCTCCCCATTTAGTGGCATTCAGCAGAATGCTTACAGGGGCCCTGGTGGTACAGTGGTTAAGCACTCGGCTATTAATGAAAGATTGGCAGTTCAAACCCACTAGCTGCTCCATGGGGGAAAGATGTGGCAGTCTGCTTCTGTAAAGATTTACAGCCTTGTAAACCCTATGGGACAGTTCTATTCTGTCCTATAGGGTTGCTATTAGTCAAAATCTACTCAGTGGCAATGGGTTAGTAGAATGCTTTGCTTAAAGTAGGAACTCGTGAGCACCTACCATGTGCCAGGCACAGCACTAACTAAGCATTTAAATGAGTAATGAGCTGTTCCATCTTATGTGGTAGGTACTATTACTATTCCTGTTTATACATAAGCAAACCGAGGCAGAGTAAGATTCAGTAATTTGCCAAAAGTTCAAACACTAGCAAGTATTAGAAGTGAGACTCAAATCCACGTAGTCTGACTTTGGGGTCCACGTTCAGAAACACTGCTCTTTACTGCCTCTCAATAAATGGCTGATCAGAAAAATTGATCGAATCAAAGGTAATAAGAGCAAGTTCTATCAGTAATGAAGGCACCTGACCAACCAGTAAAGGACAGCACTGAGGTAATAACTGTCATGATCCATGGTTTATGACTATTGTCATGATTTACATTCCTTGATCATGGCGTCCTTCTTTCATTTCTCCATTTTGTCAAGTAGAACAAATCCATACTTCCTTCAGAGCAGTGCTTCTTAACAGGAGGCATTTGGCCCCCTGGGGGCATTTGGCAATGTTTGGAGTCATTTTTGATTGTCATGACTTGGGAGGGGGTTGCTACTGGCATCTAATGGGTAGAGGCTGGAGGTGCTGCTAAACATCTACAACGCGCAGAGCCGCTCCCCATGGCAAAGAATTATCCAGCCTAAAATGTCAATAGTGCCGAGGTTGAGAAAACTGCTTTAGAGGGATTCCCAATTTAACTACTCAGGAGATCTCTGATGTGGCTCACTTTCAACTATATATGCAGAAAAGGAAAAATTTAATCATACTTTTTGGATCATCCAGACTCACTGTTCTCTTGTAGGATAAAGCACAGTTTAGAAAAATTTGAAAGGGCTGCCAGTCTCAGTGATCATCTTTAAATGACATAAATCTGAACTTAAACTTTCATTTGCTCAACTCTTATACCAAAGATCCATCCCACTCCTCAAAGCTACCAACACAATAACATCTAACCCTCCTAAAATGAGAAAGCGATGTGAAATGATTAAGAACAGACACAAGCTACCAGTTAGCATGCAGGTTTCCTCCTGTGCAGTTTTCTTCTCCTTCTTTACAACTGGTTGAAAGCAAAGGCTTCCGAGTCTCTTAGTCTCCAATGTCTCAGAAATCATGATGAAGTCTCACATGACTTCTCTTTACGCAGATGTAAGTGCCCAGACAGCAAGAATTCACTGCGCCAGTGTGGCCTTTTATGAATATGTTGAATTTAGCTTTTAGGTGCAGAAGAGGGGCAGTGGTGGTTCAGTGGTGGAATTCTTGCCTCCCATATGGAAGACCTGAGATCGATTCCCGGCCAATGCACTTAGTATGCAGCCACCACCTGTATATCAGTAGAGGCTTACATGTTGCTATGAAGCTGAACAGGGTTCAGTGGAGCTTCCACACTCAGCTGGACAAGAAAGAAAGGCCTAGCAATGTCCTTCCAAAAATTGACCAGTGAAAACCCTATAGACTTATGGTCAGATCAACAATCAATTATGAGGACGGCGCAGGACTGGGCAGCGTTTTGATCTTTTGTGCATGGGGTCGCCATGAGTCAGGAGCCACCATAATGGCAGCGAACAACAACAGGTGCAAAAAAGGAGTGTAGAAGTATGATCTCAGTTCAAGTTTACTGTGTGCTGAAAAATCACATTGAGGGATTCTGGTGTACACATTTGGAAGGAAAGCTATTAGTCACTTTGCAGTGAGCACCCTTGAATTTTGAGTGCTCTTTCAATAAAGATATTTTACATTATATGATCCAAACTATAAATAGAAAATAGCAAAACATAAATGTCCTGGAATTTTACAATTCTTAAGGGCTGTTTTATGTGCCATGAATAGAAATAATGATGTTGTTTAATGAAGTAATTTTATAACCTGGGGAAGACAGAGCCTCTTGAGCTAAGCTATCTGTCACACTCCATCTCCCCCAGCAGCCTCTCAGAGTCACTCGGGTCCCTTCTCTCCTTGGAGTCCCCTCCAGTTGAAGGGAAGTCATCTGGACCCAGTCACGTGATCGGTCAAGATTCTTTTCTTTCTAGAGGCTCAGATAGGAGAACTGCTCTCCTTAAAGTCAAAGCGCTTGTGAGCTGCTACTCTACCCCAAATTTCCATGACCATCAAACATTTAGGTGACTCCTGGGGAGGAGAGCCCATCTACATAACATCTGTTCTATTGCATAGGGAGTCCCTGGGTGGTGCAAACAGGTAATGCGCTTGGCAGCGAACTGAAAGGTTGCAGACCCAAGTCCACCCAGAGGCACCTCAGAAGAAAGGCCTGGCAATCTACATCAGAAAAATGAGCCATTGAACACCCTATGGAGCACAGTTCTACTCTCACATACATGGGGTCGCCCTAAGTTAGAGTTGACTTGATGGCAACTGACTTTTTACACTTTCTATGCTCTTTCTTCCAGATCTCCCATGTGCAATTTGCCATCTCTTACTAAATGCTTTCTTGAAGCATATTTAAAAAGAAAAGTAATAACAAATTCATTAGATCAAGGCGCATGCCTAAATGCAAGAATCAAGATTAAATTACTTCGTCTTTAACTCTCCATTTCCAAGACAACAGAGCTTTTATAAAATCATCTGCCCTCAAAAAAAAAAAAAAAAGCTACCATTGGAGGTTTCCTGAGGAAGGATGAGAAAGAGATTTTTCTCTCTGTGAATTGTAACGCCATGCAGTTCTTCTGTCTATTCCATAGAAGCGCTCTTCTGAACGGCACAGGAATCCAGCCGTGCCCGAAATAAAGCACAGCTACAGATTTCTCAGTCTCCTGCCTGTGCTTTTGTAGTTTCACATCTCGAATATAAAATTTCACTTGAGAGTCTCATATAAAAAGCACTCCCAGATTGATTTGCTTTTTAATATTATGAAATGGCAACAGAAATTGGTTTGGCAGTTTATGGGGCTCTGTACTCATGAAGTTAGACTTTTAGGGGTTGAAGGCTCTTTAAAAATACTTAGACAGATTAAATATTTCTAGGATAACGTCATGACATAGGCTAGATGATGGACTATAATTTGTGCTTCAGTAATTGTTCCTGTTTTTTTTTTTTTTTCTTTGACATAGTACTCACGTTCATTTTGAAAATCAAATCTACCAAAAACGTTCTCATCTTTCTTCACCTATTTCTGCATAACTGTGCTAAGAGACCAGGTAGGGCAGTTGTATTTTAAATGGTATACATATATTTAGCAGAATAATTATGCAAATTCTACTGCAGTGATGATTGTAAATATCCTTTGAGAACAATTACTTAGCATCTAGTCCTGAAACCATTTTTGAAGAATTCTGGTTGAAACACTCAGAATTCACTCTTGAATGTACTCCCCTGCGGGGTGAAGATAGGACACATAGTTCTCACTCATTAGACAGAATACTACCCACTGGTAAAAAGTTCATTCTTTAATGGACCTGGGCATTCAATGCCACTTGCTGGCTTTGTAACCCTGGGCAAGTTTCTTGGCCTGTCTGTAGTTTCCACATCTGTAAAATGGAGATAATGATCGTACGTAGCTCACAGGGTTGTTGTCATGAGGGTTACATCACATCATAGGTGGAAACTACCTAACCCAGTGCTTAGACCATGAAAGGCTCTCAGTAAATGATAGCTGCCTTCTTACTATTATCATCCAGCAATAGCACATTTCAGCCTGGTCACCAGGCTCTCCAAAAGAGGTCCGCATCAGACTCCGTTGGAGAGGAAGCACTAGCCGCCCATTTCTCACATCTGTCCATGATCTTACCTGTCTAGGTAACAGCGGAGAGGGCGGTGGGAGTGCTGGTGACAAAAGTCCCAGACGCATCTTCTTTTTACTGGTGGAGTGGATCGTTGTACAATCTTTGCCACGTGTCTTGGTTGAGTAAAGTGGGGGTGTTTAGGTCCCTCAGTAATAACAACTCTAAATGATTTCCCTGTAGAGACAGGTGTGTGTCTGTCTGTCTGTCTACAGGAGAAGGCTATTTTGCCAGCCCACATACACACAAGTGCTCCAGTTCCACCCTCCGGAGATAAGATGGCTAACAGGTGAAGAGTGACCTGAGCAATGTGTGCAATAAAATTCTTCTATTCTTTCACATTTTGTGGAATGATAAATGCAGTATTTTAAAATTATAATTCTAAAAATAAATTAATGTCAGACTATGGTAGTTATGATAACAATGGTCTATTTTGGTGAACATGAATCTTTTTCAATCAATTTAAAGTTTTTTAGTTATTCCAGAAATAGAAGATCATTTGGATTCTTATGAAAGGGTTTCTTCTAACTTGTATCACAGAAATCCATGGAATTTTCTGAGGGTTTGGTAAAATGGAAATATCTGGGGTTGTGGAATTCTTTTTAAAGAGGAAGCCGAGGCTGTAAAAGAACACTGATACTACTTAAAGCTAAAATTCTTCAAGATTCTGGTCAGGGAGCAATACAGAGACAACTTCACATGTTAGCAGAGGGTTCCTCTGTTCTGTTTTCTCATAATGAAATCCCTTTGAAAACCGGGTTCAATGATATTCAGTAAGTTATGTACACGTGGTAACTGTGTGCATGACATTATGCTAGATGTCAGCAAGAATTCAGAGACGCGATCACTGTCTAAAATTTGCCTGAAACCTGGTTGTTATCTGCTGTGAAGTTGGCCCCCGACTCATGGCAACCTAACGCACGACAGGGTCTAGTTGTTGTAATCCATAGGGTTTTCACTGGTTGATTTTTGGAAGTAGGTCACCAGGCCTTTCTTCCTGGTCCATCTTAGTTTGGAAGCTCCACTGAAACCTGTTCAGCATCATAGCAACACAGAAGCCTCTACTGACAGATGAGTGGTGGTTGAGCATTAGGGGCATTGGCCAGGAATCAAACTCAGGACTCCCTCATAAAAGGTGGGAATTCCACCACTGAACCACCACTGCCCAGAACCTAGCAGGGTGGGAACATGACAACAGCTTAATATAATATAAAGTGGAATCAAGGTCTCGATTCTCTTCCACCCACACAGTGGGTCAGTGTGGGAGTGAGGGGATGCTGGGATGGTAGGGAAGCTGGGCTCTGGCCCTCAACGTAACATCCTGGAAATGCATAGTTTTAAATGTTTCCTAGACTAAATTCTCACAGCTCAAAGTTCCCTGCTGCCAGTGACACGCATTTCCCCACCAGCTCCTCACATCCTCTCTGCAGAGCACACAGCATAAGCTTCCCAGCCTTAACATTACGACTGCTGTGCCTTTCAAGGCAGGTCCTGTAGGCTCATCTGTGGATTGGGACATTGGTCTGTTCCAACAAGCTTGCAATGTTCTTACCACACCCCTCCACTACTTGTTGTTTTCATGAGCGGCCCTTGCTTTGGTTCTTCGAATTTTGCTTCCTAACTTTGGAGGGAGTCCCTGGTTGGCAAAAATAGTTAAGTGCTGGACTACTAGATGAAAGGTTGGTGGTTCAAATCCACCCAGAGGTGCCTTAGAAGACGGGCCTGGCAATCTACTTCCAAAAGGGCACAGTCTCGACAACCCTACAGAGCAGCTCTACTCTGCATACATGGGGTCACCAGGAGCTGGGATCAACTCAACAATAACCAAAGACAACAATGAATATGAAAAAAAGAGAATGAACTATTTTCTAAGTTTTGATTTTTCTTAGTCCTACATAATCATACTAGTCACCATTGCTGGTTTTCTAACTGTGTGAGAGAGTTAGAATTTGTGGTTGAATTAATGACTCCCATTCCTCCTGGAATCTCTCTGCTGTGATTTTCCCTTTATTGATAGATAAGGAGGCATAGCCCTTTCATTATAAAATTCCGCTCCAGGTGACAGGAATTTCTTATTTGTGTGTGAAAAGTAAGGTCGATAATTCACAGTCCATTCACAATTCTGATCTTCTTTTTATAAGGTTATATAACAGTAAGTGATAATACCTTTATTACTGAGTAAGAGAGAATGGCGGTTATAAGGCTCTGTCTAATATCTAGACTTTCCACATCCCTTCTGAATTCATATATGACAACAGGTAAAATGCTAACCCTTTTTTGGACTCAATTTCCTTGACTAGATTTTTATGATTATAATTTTTATGCTGATTTTCTTCAGCCAATTCAGGCTAGAAAAATCTCTTTTATTGAAATTGGTTTTTCTATTACTATGTGAACTTTGGGGGGGTTTCAAGATGTAGTCAGAAGGTTCTAGGTTGGTAAATTATAAAATATATCTACATATTAGAAAAGAAATTTAAATACCCAGAATGTCTCACTTAATAGAAAATTTTTGCTGACCTTAGCACCACTCTCAAATGAGAATTAAATCTAAACCATTCTACTTTCATGCAAAGTCATGTTTATCATTCTAAAAGACAGACAATGACACATTCTTTCCATTTCCCAGAACCAAATGAGACAACAGAACTGCATTCCACAAGGAGAAACACAAATGGCCATTTCACACAGTTAAAACTTGAACCACTCCTTATCTTCAGTGGCAGATCAATTATTAGGATCTTTTGATCATTTGTCTGGATGGTTTCTGTTAAGCACAATTTTCTTTCAAATTATCCAAATCTACAAATGATAAAAAACCAAATCAAACCATGTGCCATTGAGTCCCCACGTGTGCCAAAGTAGAACTGTGCTCTCTAGGGTTTTCAATGGCTGATTTTTCAGAAGTAGATCTCCAGACCTTTCTTCTGAGGGGCCTCTGGGTGGACTCAAACCACCAACCTTTCAGTTAGTAGTTAAGTGTGTTAATTGTTTGTTCCACCCAGGGAGGCTGTTAAGCCCATGCTTAGGAGGCCCACATGACTACTCAGTATAACATGTTCACCAAATAGTTGACCACTCCTATTACATGCCTACTGACTACTTCCGTAACCCCAACGATTTAGAAACTCTTTGCGGACAGGGAGGACCTTTGGCTCCTCTCTGCAACCCCTGCAGGGAGCTCTGCCTCAGGCTGGTGCTCCACCCACATTTGTTGTCTGAGTTGAGTAGAACAGCCCAGACACAGGCCCTGAGCAGACATGATTCTTGTGCACTGTCACCACACCTTACCTGGTCTCTCTGTCTTTGGGTATCGTAGCGGTGCTATAAGCAAAAACTTGCTTCTCAACTAGCGGAGGGCCGAGGTCCACCATGCCAGATAATCCTGGGGTGTTTCGTGGCTTCTCAATATACACTAAGGTGCCTGGCTCCTTCTTAAAGGACTGGCGGCTTGGGGAGGCCCGCTCTGGTTGCAGGGTGTGAGGGGGCCCATGGGCATTATGATGTGGGTGCATTTCTATCATCCTCAGGTCGCTGACTCGGTGAGGAGAGGCGGGCGGTGTTTTGGAGCCCAGAGTAGGCAAATGGCTCTCCGGATATTTCCTTGGTTTCTGTCTGTACAGTGACTGCTCCATATGCATCTCTGCTTGCAAAGTGGGGTTACAATAAGCACTGGCTGACCGGATTGCTGTGCGGTGATATGCAATGATGTGGTCGGGGACATCCAGAGGATGCCCACTGTGGGAAGAGGCAATGCTCATTCGTCCCTCGTGATAAAGGTAAGGGTCGCCATAGAAACCTTCACTTCTGTACATTGCAATGTTTTTGCCGCTCAGGTCTTCATCCGGCTTTACATCTCTTCTTTCTAAAATGGCGCTTGGGCTTGGTGAGATGGATCTGGAGACAGGCAGGCTGGAGAGTCTGTCCCTGGGGATGGTGGCATTGCCAGGAACGGCCACTGCGCGGGTGCCTCCATAAGGGATTCTGGATGGGGAGGGAGGCATGGAATGGGGCACAGGTGTGGACGGTGGAGAGTTTGGAATTGCATGGGGTGGAAGAGCGGTGGATCCAGGTCGAGAAGCACCAGAGCCATCTCCTCTTGCATAAACAATTTCTCTCTGCATCTGAAAACAGAGCAAGAAATCAGAAAGCCTACTTTGATAGCCATGTTTTTAGAGAGTTTCAATGTGGCAGTGTGCTTTCATGATGTGGTAGGCTGAATACATCCCCCTCCCCAAAGATGTTTACGTCCTAATCCCTGGGGCCTGTGAAAATGTTACCTTACATGACAAAAGGAACTGTATAATTAAGTTAAGGGTCTTGAGATGGGGAGGTCATCTTGAATTACCTGGTGGGTCCAGTGTAACCACAAGCGTCCTATAAGTGAAAGAGGGAGGCAGAAGGGTCAGAGGCAGGGAAGGAGATGTATGATGGAAGCAGAGTCAGAGAGAGCATGAGAGACAGATTGGAAGACAGACTGGCTTTGAAGATGGCAGAAGGGGCCATAAACCAAGGGATGCAGGTGGCCTTTAGAAGCTGGAAAGGCAAGGAAAGATTCTTTCAAGAGCCTCCAGAGAGAGCACAGCCCTGCTGATGCCTTGGTTTTAGTCCAGTGAGACCTGTGTTGGACTTCTGTCCTCTAGAACCGTAAGCCAGTAAATCTGTTTCATTTTAAGCCACTAAGTTTGTGGTTATTTGTTATAGCAGTCATAGGACACTAATACACCTGATGTAGAGCTCAACATTGTGGGGTTGGAGGACAAAACAGTGCAGTGGTACGAGTTTTGAAATCATTGCTTCTACGAGATACTTAAGAAATGTGGCTCTAATGTATCATAAGGGCTAAAATTATGTTTTTTAAAGCTGGTCCTGGATACAAATTCTAGTGTTAGCCCTGGAAAATATTACTAAGCATCTTCCCATACTGATACAACCTAGACACCTGACCGGAGGGAGATAGGAGATACCTGGGGGAAAACTCAGGAAAGTTTTGTTCATTCATTAACACTTTGAGTTTACTAGAAACCAGCACTGAGAGGTCAGGAGGAAATAATGTTCCAGGAGACTGTGCAGTTGGAGGCAAAACTTACAGTGGGAGGGCAAAGGAGAGAAGAAGAAAGGGAATCTTTAGGCTTGGTCAGGAGAACAAATTCTAAGAGCATGCTCTCTGGTGCTGCCATTTGATACCAAAAAGCTTGTTGGAGTAGGTCATTGTGAGCCTGATACTTCATGCCCGAGCAGCTGACTTTGGGCTGTGTCATTACCATCCAGGTAAGGAAAAATGGGGACCCTCACAGGGTCTTCCATTATCTCTTATTTAGGAGAGACAATGATTGGAGAATCGAATTAATGGGGAAAGAGGAAACAAATTTGCTGTCACAACCACTGTGTCGAGCAAAGGGCAGAATAAAAAGTACAAATTAAGCCAGGCTGTGAATATTTGATATGTTTTGCTTTGGTCAAAGCTCAAGAGGGAAATGCCCACTGAGATTCTTCAAATAGCCACAGGGGAAAAGGTCAGCCTTGGCATCTTCTCAACTCACTCTTCAAGTTCTCTTGAAGGAGCCTACATTCCCCATCTTGACTTCCTTGGGAGCAGTGACAACAAGAAGGGTGTTAACGGGTGTGTGGAGGGGTGAGGTATGGGCATGAGGAGACAGGAGGAGAGCTCAAATGGCCAAGAGACCCATAGTGTGGATGGTAAGGGGAAGAGAGAAAAACAAAACAAAACAAAACAAAAAAACAGAGGCAACAAGAGAAGGTTGAAAATAAAACAAGAGCCCAAATGCCCAAATACTGTTTTCTTATCACATAAACTCATTCATTTGTTAATGAATTTGATATTTATTGAGCACTTGCTAAGAGCCAGTCATCATCCTAGGATACAGCTCTGAACAAGTACAGCAAGTCCCTGCCCTTGAGCAGGTATATTCTTGCACTAATCTCGTAGATAGATGCCCCTTTGCCAGAATGCAGAGGAAGAGCCAGCAGGCCTCCCACGACTTCCTTATCTTGTCCCTGGAAGGATTTAACAGTGCAGAATGCCTAATTCTGCCTGACGCTAGAGTTTTATATATTATGGTGGATTTCGTAATGGAAACCACCAATGAAATGTTGAGTTGATGCCCACTCATAGCGACTGTATAGGACAGAGTAGAACGGCATCATAGGGCTTCCAAGGAGTGATTGGTGGATTCAAACTGCTGACCTTTTGGTTAGCAGCCCCACCTCTTAACCACTGCACCACTAGGGCTCCAGTGAAATGTACAAGCAAGGTGTAAATACATAGAACCAAAATGGAACATTTTGAGGGTATATTACCTGAACACCATTGATTTGGGCCCTCACCCCTAAGGAAACAGCCTGTTTCTGGACCCCAGAGTATGTAGGCTCATCGCTCACTACAACAATTTTATTTCCCACTACCCACACTGACAAGGGCCATGGTTGTTCAGTGATAGAACTCTAGCTTCCAGACAGAAGACCCAGGTTTGATAGCCAGCCAATACACCTCATGTGCAGCCACCGCCCAACTGTCCATGGAGACTTGTGTGTTGCTAAGATACTGAATAGGTTTCAGTGGAGGTTCCAAACTAAAATGGTCTAGGAAGAAAGGCCTGGAGATCTGCTTCAGAAAAATCTGCTAATAAAAACCCTATGGATCACAATGGTCTGATCCGCAAGCAATCATGGGGATAGGGCAGGCCCCAGGAAGTGGTGTGTTCCATTGTATATGGGGTTGACATGAGTCAGAGGCCAACTCAACGGCAGATAACAGAAACAGCAATAACACCCGCCCCAATACACACTTTCTCATCCGATAGGCTAGTATGTTCTTCATTCTCTAAACCTAACTTGTGATATTCTCTAGCTGTCCTCCCTCCATTTCCCGGCCCTTATGGATCCATTCCTAGGTATATCCTCAAGGTCCAGCTCCAGGCGCACGTGCTCCACACAGTCCTACTCTGATGCTCCATTCCACACGGTCTCTCCGCTCACTTGACACCCTCATGACTCAGATGCTCACTACCTTAGACCAGACGTGCCAGTCTCAAGGTCACTAAGTGATAATATACCTGATGAAAGGCTTTGCAGCTCATTACAGAATGGCTAGAGCACATGACAGACGTTTTGCAGCAAATCAACACTGATCCTGTATAACTAACTCTCCCGCTTTGTCTTCTACAAAGCAGGGGTCAATAAAGAGAAAGGTCTGGCTCAGAATTGCTGGCCTGACAGAGAATGGAGAAACCCTGAGAGTATGGCCCCTGGACACCCTTTCAGCTCAGTAATGAAGTTACTCCTGAGGTTCACCCTACAGCCCAAGATTGGATGCGCCCATAAAACAAACGTGACTAAAGGAATACACCAGCTAAGGGGCAAGGACTAGAAGGCAGGAGAGAACAGGAAAGCTGGTAACAGGGAATCCAGGGTTGAGAAGAAAGAGTGTTGAAAAGTCGTGGGGTTGTTAACCAATGTCATAAAACAGTATGTATACTAACTGTTTAAGGAGAAACTAGTTTGTTCTGTAAACCTTCATCTAAAGTATAATTAAAAAAAAAAAAAAGAAAGGTCTGGCTCAGTAGAGAGCAAAGCAGGGTTTCACAGGTCATAATATACAAAAAGGACCAGCTCTGGCATCAGAGAATACCTGGTTAAATTTCCCACTCAATCAGTCTACCCAACATAACAATCGATCGAAAGGACAGAAGCTACAGAGAAATTCATCACATCAAGTCAAAGAGCCACTGTGGGCAAAGCATCAGCACAGAGCCCAAGGTGCATCAGGTGTGATGAGTGGTGGTCCTATAAATTAAACAAACAAGACAAATGTTTGAAATATCTAGAACCCACTTAGGATGAAGAGATAGTCCTAATGGGTTTAGTCACGGCTTCCTGTTCTCTTTTTCCTCTTTATCTGGCTTCAGATTACATCCTGATTTGGGAGAATCCTGACCCCAATCAACACACAGCAGAAACCTTCCTCTTCCTGGCGAAAGAGCAAAAAGGGACATAAAGACTCTAGGGAATACAGAACTGAATAGAAAGATAAAGAATACTAATGGAAGGAAAAATGTAAAATTGATTTTAATTGATGAAAAATTGAGTAAATCTTGTTTTAAGGTATCTGCATATGTTCTCAAAATATGTTTGATGATAAGAAATGGTAAGGAGGTAGATTATATAACTAACTTTTAAAATAAAACCTGTAAAAATCTCGCTGGTCGTATGTGGAGATGAGAACAGAGAGGAATGTAACAATTACGAATGATTCTGATACTTCATGTATTCATATGGGGACTATGTGGGTGATAGTAAAAACATTTAATACTCTAGTAGGGCATGGGCATCATGTTTGGTGAAGCAGAGGGTCAGTGAAGATGTGGGAAACCCTCAATGAGATGAACAGCTGTAACAATGGACTCGAGCATACCAAAGATCATCATGAAGATGGCACAGGGCTGGGCAGCATTTCATCCATTTATTCATAACGTTTCCATGAGTCCGAGTTCATGGCAATTAACAACAAAAACAACACAGCAAGGGTACCAACCAACCAGAATGGGACACCAGCCAATGAGAATGAATGCCAGCCATAACAAATCCGCCTCGTGTACCTGGTGGCAATGCTGTGTATCAGCTTTAGCCTTACCCACTTCAAAGTAATCTTGCCATCATCCCAAGTGATCCACAGTGGAGCTGAATATAAGCATTCAGTTATGAAAGATCAGGTAATCTGAGGTTGAATGTCTCCATTAATACGGGTGACTTAGAGGTTGGAAGCCTTTGGCAGAATTCTTATGTTGGTTCGCCAAGCAATGGCTGTCTTTTCAAGACTGGGTTTTTAAAGAACCCTGATAATTTCATCCTTGGCTCTAAGCAGAGCCAAAGAAGAGAATGGCAGTATGCTACCATAACATGGTGGGAAAATATTTTTAAACATACAACTAGAATCAACCTTTAAACAGTAGCTTGGATGCACACACTAAAGTATATGCGTCAACGAGATGGCAATTCACCCATCAGGTGTGGTGGAAGGCGCAGAAAGACGAGAAGAATCTTTTTCAAGTCTTCATTGTGAACTCCTGAGAAGATTGCTTGCTATTTAAAAAAAAAAAGTGGACTTTATATACTCCAGCAGATACTTGTTGCCTGATTGACTGAACCAGGTAGATGATTAAAATTCTACAATTCATGATAAAAGAAGCCCTCGGCCTTTTGTGCTAGTGTTCCTTCCATGGAGATGCCTTTCTAGAATCAGGCATCTACAGACTCTTGTTTTGTGTTCTGAGCCCTTATTTGGCATATGATTAATGGCATTAAATACATACTTGTTTTTTTCTGTACTAGCACATACTCAAAGTCAGACATTCTAGGAAAAAAAAAATTACACTGAACTTAAAAGCGAAAATAAACAAGCAACACACACACAGTTGCTCTTCACCTTGAAATACTGACGCTCTTTATTCTTCCACAATTCTCTGAAGCCACTAATCTTCTCTATCATCTCATTTCACTAAGAGCATCTTGATATGTTATGTCACTGACATTTTTCCCCAGAAAATTTCAACACTAATATCTTTATGTGAGCTTCAAAGAAATTTCATTTTATAGCAAGAAAGAGATGACCTAAACACAAAAATAAAGGTTCTTCCATTGCCTTACCAGAACACAACGCAGGTATCTACTTGCCTGCACTTAAGCCCCAACACAGAAAACATTCATTTATCTGCACTGAATATATTAGCAATGTACAGATGAGACTATTCTCCCTCATTCACCTACCGTGTTGGGCATCGTCTTTCACTCTCTCCATGACTGTCCAAACCACTAGCGTCTCTTCGCTATTTGAGTCCTTCCATTTCTGATAAACAGGGTACTCTCTCCCGGAGCCTCACCGGCATGGCCTGGGCTGAGAGGCTACCGTCCTTGGCTTCAGTATGGAGCTCCCCATGCTGTTCGCCACCATATTTCCTGAAGATCGGACTATATCTGGCCTGTCTCTAATTTATCATCTAAAGTTTGACTTAGGAGTCCTTACATACTTCATTTCCCGAAAGCACCATGAGCTAAAGCAAATAACTCATTTAGAAGGTTCCTGAATATAAGATAAGTGGGAAAAATCTTAAAATTGTTTCTGGAAACAATCTAGCATGAAACGTGTTTATTTAAAATCACTTTGGGAAACTGTCTCATGTAATCATCTCTCTTTGTGGAACATTTATATACATACACATACTCTTCGTGGAAAGGGAAGATTACGTAGAGCTTATTACATTTCAAGCCCCACTCTTCCAAGTCTACAGTTTGTAAACATACCCCTCAGTCGGACCACACAATGAAGTAAAGCTGAAAAGGATTCTTACGAGACTCTTTCATCCTCAAAGAATTAAAGCCACTTACTTTTACTTAAGGAAATCACCTGTAACTAACGCCGTGAAAAGGAACATTGGATCAAGCTCCCAATTACGCAATTCCTTTGTTTGCTGGCTTCGTCTAAATCCTCGGTTCCACACTTGGATGTTTTAGACAGCTTTCGCCTCAGAGAAGAAAATATCACAAAGGACACAGAGATCCTAAAACGTTCCCAGCTTGAGTGTTCACAACCAATAAGGACCATTTTGTTTTACCCGGTCTTCTGAAGGAAGCTGCCACAGGCATAGAGAAAAAGTAACCCTCCCCAAGATAAGCCAATTTCTCCTCCCCTTGGAAATTAGTCACTGAGTAACCTCAGCCCACATCCAACCACAGGCTACAGCACGGGTGACTCAGTCCCTTAACAGTTGCTTACATGGAAAACACACACCAATAGGCCTAGGTAAATGGGTTAACAATAAAGGAAGTGTTACAAAATAGATTTTACTAAGGCAAACAGGATCATTAAAACAAGCATATAAACCAACCAACAACAAACTAACCCAACATGCCAATGACTCCTGAGGAAGAACTAGCAGATCGGTTTTCCGTCCAGAGAGTATGGTTGCTGTGAAAATCTAGACCAGCACCCAACACCCATTTTGTTGCCAGACTTTTGAAGTCTGTGTATTGGCAACTGAAGGAAATGTGAGCCTCTCCCCCTGGTTTATAATACCGGAGGGAAAACGTGAGGGCCATAGAGGAGGCCGTCTACTAATTAAACAGCTCGGTGTTACAAGCTGAACGAGCCATCAATCGGTCCTACACAGCGCTAAGGCAAGCCATTGCAGTCATTCTGGAAAACATACCTGAAACAAGAATGAAAGGTAGAGAGGGCAAGCCAAGGCTACAGCCCAGAGGGAGTGCCAGCAAGGGACCCACTTGTCCCACCCTGAACAAAATAAAGAAGGAAAAGTCCAGTGCAAGCTTCACAGAACTCCGTCCTCAGCAAGGCTATTATCCTCTAGGGGAACAGACACAAAGAGGAGTGTGTTCATAACAAGAAAAGACTTGTGTGAGGCTCAGCTGAGGTCAGGTAGAAGAGCAGTGCTTACAAAAGGTGAGGAGAGAAAGGAAGCATTTCCTTAGCTCCCAGCTGGGCTCTGTTTAATCACCGCCATGCTTTCCAAACCTCCAGGGACTGTGTGGAACTGAAAGCTATCTGAGTGGGAATCCAGGGACCAGTAAATCCAAACACTGGGCTGGAAGCCCCACCGGCTTCAGGCCACATCCCACTACCATGTTCTGGGCAGCCTGTGCATTTTTAAAACATTTTAAAGCTTTTAGAGGTTGCTCTTGCTGACCAAAAAGAATTCCATGACGCTTCTTAAGTTCGAAAGCAGTCACCTTTGAAGGCTTTCTAAAAAACTATTGCCATCAAAATGCTTTGTGGTTATTAAAAGAGGCATTTCCACCCTCCTAAGATGTCTCATTAAAAAAAAAAAAAAATTTTTTTTTTTTTTAAGATGTCTCATTAGACACAATAGTTTGATGAAGGGGTTGTAATGAACGGAGAGGAGAAGGGATGTGAAAACCCTTGTTTTGATTTTTAATCTAATCAGCAAGGGTTTGTTATTTCTCACAAAAGTACGGAAAGCCACACCATCAGCCCCTGATGCATTTGGCAGATGTTGTTTCTTCAAACACATGCTTTCCAGGAAGGGGGACTCAGAGGTTGGGATCCCAGATCTGATTAAGCCAGAATATTGTACAGGATGGGCACAATGCCATCCCTATCATACCCCCCAAAGGCCCTCCTTCATAGCGTAAGAAGTCCTAACAAGTAGTGGCATGGCTCCTGTTGTGCTTACTTAACAAAAATCCAAACCAGTTGCCGTGGAGTTGATTCCAACTCACGATGACCTCATATGTATCAGAGGGAGAACTGTGCTCCATAGGGTTTTCAAAGACTATCATTTTTCATAAGCAGGTCACCAGGCCTTTCTACTGAGATGCCTCTGGGTGGATTTGAACCACCAACCTTTCGGTTAGTAGCTGAGTGCTTAACCATTTTTGTCATCCAGGGGTTACTTACCTGCTGTTTATTACATGCAGGTCGGCTGGTTTGAGTCTAATGCACGTTCAAGTACACGGGGCCATGTCACCTTGCTGAAAACAGAAGCACCGAGCTCTCACTGCAGCTTGGCTAAGAGAATAAACCATGTCAGCTACAGTCGAGAGGTGGCTTCTGTTGACCCTGGAACAGTGCAAGCTGGCTGATACATTCGAGAGGAGGTCTGGTTTCCCTCTTGTATCTCTTCCTTCCTGCCATGGTCACAACAATTTCCTTTCACTTTCAAAATGCTTCGGGGCTCTGTCTGGATAATGCACGCATGGCTTTATCATTACCAGGGCAGAAACTCCCCGTCAGGAGTTTGAAAGCCAGCCCAAGTCTGTGGTGAATCAGGATGAGTTAAATGCTCTCTAATAAAAGTGGCACACAGCTCACCCACAAGAGATGGGGGAGTTCAATATTCCAGGGCCCTGGAGTACCAGCTAATGAACCAGACAAGCTTATTTCCTAAATAATATCCTGGTGCCTTGATAGAACTCATTGACTTCACCTGAGTGGCTATCTTGCTCTCCAGGGAATGGCTCATTCAAGCTAACCCACCACGAAGTTCAGCTACCTTTCTATGCGGCCAACCAGCAACACCCCACACTCTGGGTTAATTACTTCACCAGAGCCTCCTAAGTCTGGTCTACCTTGCAGTGGGCAGCCTTCGTGAAGTTACTCTTTCCACCACTGTGTAATGTGCCATACTCTTCATTCTGCCTCTTCCTTTCACTGACTGACGGCATAAGCAAAGTTTCAGCCATTTATTTCTTTTGAGTTAATACTAGGAAAAGACATACTAGTAAATATTCAGCATTACCGCAACAGGAAAACAACATTTACGTTCTGGTAAAGCCCATAGTTTTGTGGAATTTATTCCTCTTTCCCCTTATTATTTGTTTATTAGCTTTTTTCCTCCAATTACACAGGCTAAATGAAATCTAAAATGTGCCTATCGGCATGAAGATGATACTGTGGAAGGCAGTGACTATTACGTTGGGAAGTTTTCAAATTCGTTCTGTTTACGTTGTTGAAATGGGGAAGATGGTCATCTGTTCTTTTAAGCTCTTCATTAACCTATTAATATTTCATTTGGCCATAAATGAAACATCTTTGAGACATGAGAGAGTGTTGCCAAAATCATTTAATTCTCAGAAAAGAGATGGTCCAGTCAGCAGTTAGCTTCTGGCTATATTTAAGGTAAGCGTTATTTCCACAAATGTTTTGACACAGGGAACTCTGCTGAGCCCTGTAATAGACCTGGAGATTACAGGTTTCAGTCTGGACTAAGGTAGCAAAGTTAAATAAATCATTTAAATTCTAGGCCACAATCAGTAACTGTGCTGAGCTGCAGGACAGATAAAAGAAAAATGTTCTTCCTCAGTGATACTCAACCTTCTTTTGGGTTCTTTTGAGGTATTTCTGTGTTATCCAGGCCAAGGACAGCCTCCTTTTGTAGCTAAAATAGTTACAAATTTATAAAGTGATATCTTCTTTCTACCACTTTTAACAGTTGGTACGAACAACTCCTCCCTGTTGCTTTCCTTCAGCTCTGCTCAATACCCATTTTCTGGATGGACACGGTCCTTTTTATCTCTCTTTAATGTTTCTGTATTTGTTCCTTGTAAGTCATCTATATCACCCAAATGTAACTTTTCAGTGCCTTTATTTTTCTCTTTATGACAGCTCTCTAGACTCCTAACTTGTCAACATAAATTTTATAATATATAATATATTGCTCTATTTATTCATAACGCTCCTTACTCTACACAGGATTCTGAATGGTCACACACACCCACACACACTAATGATCACCTATCGGTTTGCAACTTTCAAAGTGCTTTCCATGGTTATTTTATTTTATGGGCTCCAGAACTCAGTGGAACAGATACTCGTTACTGTCCCCATTTTAATGGTTAGGAAATTGAAGCTTAGGGAGTAAAGAACCTTGTCCACCTTCACTTGGCTGGTAAATGGTGAAGCAGCAAGAATCCATATCTTCAGAATCCCTGCTGCTTCCCTGGTTCCTTCCTTGTTTATGTGTGAAATCCAAGGTCTGCAGGGACTGCAGCTGCTGCTCTCAGAGGAGAGAGTGCCTTTGTCTCTTGCTTCCAGTGCCTTCCCCACGGGGTGTACCGAGGGCTTACTCGCTCCGTCTGAGAAGTAGCCCACACACTTCAAACACGAGCCCAGATTTTCACAGCAAGGGAAAAGGTACCTCAGAGTCTTTAGGACCCTCAGGTGGCTTTGGGTCGAAATTATCCAGATACTCTGTAGACCTACCATTAGGCTTTTATCTACTTACCTCAAGATTCATTATGTTATATAACTAATTAGGTATTAGGTCTTCCTATAGCCCTGGTGGCATAGTGGTTAAGAGCTACAGCGCTAACCAAAAGGTTGGCAGTTCTAATCCACCAGCCGCTCCTTGGAAACCCTATGGGGCAGTTCTCTCTGCCCTCTAGGGTCACTATGAGTTGAAACGGACCTGATGGCAATGGGTTTGTTTGTTTCTTTTTTAATAACTAATACACATACTAGTGTATATTATACCAATATATTATAGATATCACTAATATATATCACTGATAATATCTGCAGGAGAAGAGACCTGGTGATCTGCTCCTGTAAAGATTACAGCCTAGAGAGCCCTATGGGGGCAGTTCTACCCTGTTACATGTGGTTGCTATGAGTAGGAATCGACTCGACGGCAATGGGTATATGCATACAAGGAGCCCTGGTGGTGCAACGGTTAAGTTCTCAGCTGCTAACTGAAGGTTGTGGTTTAAACCTACCTAGATGCTCCATGGGAGAAAGACCTGGCAATCTGTTCCCTTAAAGATTATTGCCTAGAAAACCCTATAGGGCAGTTCTGATCCGTCGCATTGGATCCCTATGAGTCTGAATCACCTCAACAGCACCCAACAACAACACAGCAATATATATGTACACATACACATTCACACACACATAATCATTAGTCACAGATATCAGACTACTTATGGGATAAACTCTATGGGCCTTTCCTGATTAAAACTGCCTGTCATTATGACCCTAATTCAGCAGCAGGGTAACATTCCTGGGACCACATCTCCCAAAGATACCTGTACCAATGACACGGACACTGCATCTCTGACCTGCTGTGCTCTGTGTCCTTGTTACCTTTCATCAAGGAAACCAATTATGTTATGTTGTAAGCGAAAAAAGATGGATTCAGCATTATATAGCTTTAGAATGATTAGAACAATGTAAGAATTAAAAAAATATTTTAGCTTGATTATACAAAACATTTGAACTTACACAATGATTTCATGATAATCTACACAAAATCTTGAAGTTTGTTTTTCAACCATTATGGAAAATAGTGGTGAACAAATTGGAGAATGGCAGATGCCAACTTGGAGTCCCTGGGCGGTGCTAACCGAAAAGTTTTAGATTTGTGTCCACCCAGAGGCAACTCAAAAAAAAGTCTAATGATCTACTTCCTCAAATATCAGCCATTGAAAATACTATGGAGAAGAGTTCTACTCTGACGCACATGGGGTCGCTATGAGTCAGAGTGGACTCGACGGCAACCGTTTCTATTGGAGATGTCAATTTGGAAAGCAAATGGCCATTTATTCTTGCTTCTGTCACTGTCTTCTCACAATGTAGCTACTTAGTGCTCAGGAGTCCACTGGCCCTATCAAGCCCTTTCCCTTAGCATCAGCCAGTCTCAGCTTCTTAATACCAAGTCTTTCCTACCAGGTTTAATCCCTCCAGGTCTGCCGCATGTCTCCCTGCCCTGTGATTTTAACCTCTGATCCTTTCCTGACAATTTTCTAGAACCAGCTCTTAGGACCTGGGTTATAATCTTGGTCCTTTCTACTGGGATCCTCTGACAGCCTGCATTCTACTCCACTTTATATTGATCTGAGTAGGATATGTGCTGGTTCTATTATCAAGTAATAAAACAAACATATAGTACAAGATGAACTATGTCAGCACAGCCAGTTTTAAAGGGGATTTTACGAATGGCTTTTGAGGAAAGGTTTTTAGTTGTCCTATCATTCTGATCTTCAGATGGACAATATTAATCAATGTGTCAAAAGAAGGTTGAGTGAGGGAAGAGGCTCAGAGCATAATGCTAAAGGACAATATTTTACAAACCCACCAAATTCAATTTTCCCTCAAAATAGACACAAAATGATGGAAATCCAAATCAAAACAGCCCTTGTGCCAATTCTTCCTGGATTCAGAAGAGGCACTTGCTTGACTTTTTTTGAAATAATATTTTATCCTGTTTTTAGTAAAAATTTACACAGCAAATTAGGTTCCCATTTAACAGTTTCTATATATATTGTTTGGTGACATTGGTTACATTTTTCACAATATGTCAACATTCTCATTATTTCTGTTCTAGTTGATCTATCTCCATTAATCTAGCCTTCCTGCCCTATTTTACCTTCTCGTCTTTCTGTTATGGTAAATGCTGACCGTTTGGTGTCACATAGATGGTTTTTTAAATGCACACGGTACTCATGAGTGATACTATTTATTTTCTGAGCAATCTGCTATTTAGCTGAAGGGTGACCGCCAGGAGTGGTTTCTGTACAAAGCTTAAAGGGTATATCAGGGTGATAGTCTTGGGGGGTTCCTCTAGTCTCTACTGGTCCAGTAAATCTGACCTTTTTTAAGAATTTGAGTTTTGTTCTCCTTTTTTCTCCCATTCTATCCAGGACCGTCTATTGTGTCCCTGGCCAGAACAGTCAGTAGAGGTAGCTGGGAACCATCTACTTCTTCTGATCTCAGCGTAGATGAGGCTGTAGTTGGTGTGGGCTATTAGTCCCGTAGATTTAGTTTCTTCTTTGAGTCTTTGGTTTCCTTCTTTTCTCTTTTGCTCTAGATGAGTAGAGATCAATAGCTGTATCTTAGATGGCTGCTCTCAAGTTTTAAGACCCCAGCGTTGCTATGAGTCAGAATTGAGATGCTACTCACCAAACTAGTATGTAGAACATTAACTTCATTAACTATAATATGCCCACTGACGGAGCTGACCCATGAGACTATGGTCCTAAGCCTTCGAATTCAGTAAACCAATACCATGAGGTGTTTGGTTATGTCTAGGATGTATCCATAACTGTGCCCCCATGTGCTTTATTATATATACAAATATATATATAGCATATGCATACATATGTACCTGTGTAACCACACACACTTTTTTTTGTTGTTGTTATTGCTGGACATTTGCTCTACTCTTAACAGCAACTTCCAAAACCGAAAGAAGTTCCATGGGTTTTGTAGTTATCTTGCATAGTTAGGAAAATTCTCATATGTAAGACTGGGAGTAAATGCTATTTGTTATAAAACTATACAGGCTCATGAATGAAAATAATGTACTCCCCCAGTTCTCATTAGTGACAAAAGAATCTAAAAGGTTTATAAATTGAAAACCCATCTGTTTCCCTTGGGTTTAATTGGAGTCTGTGGCAGAGAACACAAAAGCACCTGCTAGTTTGCGCCAGGCCAGAGTCCCAAAGGCTGTCGGGTGTGTCCTATCAATCAGTGCAGCATGGAGAAGTGAGAGGTACATTCAATGGAGAATCATGGAACCTGTATTCTGGTCCAGGTGTTAACATCCGTTTCTTGATCTATAAACAAGAAGTCTGAACTAGATTGTCTCCAAGGCCCTTTCTAGCTATATCATACTGTGGGACCATAAAATACTTATGACATACCCACTGTGTGTGCAAAGTGCTGATGACGGAAAAAAGAATTTGTAAGGAATAGCCCTTACTTTCTAAGAATTTATATTCTATTTGTGAAAATGAGGCATGTACACGAGCATTAAAAACAAAGCAATACAAAAAAATACTTTGTGAAGTGTCAAATGAGTGCAATAGATAAATACTTCTGGAATCCACAGAAAAATAAGATTCTTCTCACTGGGTAGCTGAGCAACACTTTTTTGAAGAGGTGGGATTTGAGGGAGTCCTTGAATTATGAGTAGAAATTCGGTAGGTAAGAAAGAAGAACAGAAAGGTATTCCAGGTAGGAGGTATGGTGTAATCAGAGACAGAGCTGGGAGGTGCCAGGTGCCCTGCAGGGCGTGGGTAGACAGGTGACCCAATCAGAGAGTGACTCTAGGGCCGTAGTCCTCAAGCTTTATGTACATCAGAATCACCTGGAGAGCTTGTAAACACACACACACACACACACACACACACACACACTCTCTCTCTCTGTCTCTCTCTCTCTGTCTCTCTCTCTCTACCGGGCCCCACTTCCGGAGTTTCTGTCTGATTCAGTAGGTCTGGGATGGCGTCTGAGAATTTGGATTTCTAACAAGGTCCCAGGTGATGCTGATGCTGCCAGTCCAGGGACTCTCTTTGAGAATCACTGTTCTACGGAGTAAGGTCAATAGTAATGCAGGGTCACGGTGGGCTCTCATCAAATTGCCATTCCAGTGTGATTTGGTTTGGTTAAGACCTAACTTAGAAAGGTGAATGAATTCAATGTTGGGAGGCAATCATAAATACCTAGAGCAAAGATTTTCCACTAAATCTTCCAGGAGATAATGGAAAAAGGGAAGGAAACTAATATTTTTAGACATTTACTATTACCAAATGCTTTCCTTAATTACCTCATTTAATTCCTAGCACATCCCCATAAGATAAACATTATAATCCCCATTTCACAGATGAAGGAACTGGGGCCCAGAGACTGTAAGCATCTTAAACCAAAACCAAACCAGTTGCCCATCGAGTTGACTCTGACTCATGGAAACACCATGTATTTCAGAGTAGACCTGTGCTCCATAGGGTTTCAATGGCTGTGATCTTTCAAAAGATCACCAGGCCTTTCTTCTGAGGTGTGTCTGGGTGGATTTGAACCACCAATATTTCAGTTAGTAACTGAGAGCTTATCTTACCCTGAGTCAAATATCAGGGCCAGCAGGGTCTATTATTAAGTGCCAGAATAATCCTGCACTCTAGCCTTAAAAGGAGCCCTTGTAGTGCAGTGGTTAACAGCTTGGCTGCTAACCAAGGTTAACAGGTCAGCAGTTCAAGCCAACCAGCTGCTTCTTGGAAACCCTATGGGACAGTTCTGCTCTGTCCTATAGGGTCGCTGTGAGTCGTAATAGACTTGATGGCAACAGGTTTTCTAGCACTGAGACATCAATGTAGAGATCTGACCTTCTCTGAAAGTTCTTCAGAGGAGGCCAATGATTCAAGGATGACTGAAGATCAGTTTTATTTGCAACTAAAATCAGGAGCAGAGATACCTGAACCAAGTGATGTGTATTAAATGTTGCAATACTCACAGAGAAGGGTAAATTAGACCAGGTCATATTAATGTTATCCTCAAGTGTGGAGGGAAAAAGCCTTCAAACAATGACTCCAGGATATCCACAAGCCCCACAAGGATACATTTCAAAGAAATACCTTCATGTTTTCAGTTCAAATATCAAGTCAGTCAGTCAGCCGGCGAGTGAACATGGCTTGGAAATCGGAGCTGGACAGCAAAACCACTGCTTCTCCTTATTTGGACAAATAACAGCCTCAAAGACAATGAGTTTGGGAGTTGTTCCTACCCTGAGGCTGAGCTTGGCAAGCATGTCCGCCCACGCCCTGCCATGCAGTGCCCTGACCAACAGCAGAGACGAGTTTAGCCAGTTGCTTCTTCCCCATGAGGTTCTGACACTGCCAGGAGCCTCCTCCTCAGAGACAGCATCTGCTTCCCTAGGTCCCAAGCACAAACTGCCAGGTCTTTGAGCATTCCTACAACCATGTGATCACCACCCGTCTGTCAGTTTGTCATTCTACGGTGGCTCGCATGTTGCTATGATGCTAGAAGCTATGCCACCATTCAAATACCTGCTGGGTCATCCATGGGTGGACAGGTCTCAGCGGAGCTTCCAGACTAAGACAGACTAGGAAGAAAGCCCTGACCGTTTACTTTCAAAACTTACCCAGTGAAAACCCTACAGATCACAATAAAATACTGTTCAATATAGTGCAGGAAGATGAGCCCCTAGGTTGGAATACACGTGAAATACACAATGGCTATAACAATGAACTTGAGCATACCAACAATCATAAAGATAGCCCAGGACTGGGCAATCTTTCTTTCTGTTGTACACGGGGTTGCTAACAACTAACAGCAACATAACCGAATGAACCTGAAGCCCTGCACTCCTGAAATCAAGTAGCTCATGAGAAACAAAGCAGGGAGCTACTGGCCCAGTGACTCCCTGTCAACAAGTCATGTTCTACCACATAACAAAATGCCCACATCAGGGAAGGGTGCATACGCTGTCTAGCTGCTTACCCCAAACGGTGCCCACTGAATGGAGAGAATCCTCTTCCACACAGGAGGTAAGTCATGTGGCGAAATTGCTTTGTCATCTGTGGAGTGCCATTCAAAGTTCATGATTGGCACCAAGAACTTTAAACTTGCTTCAAAGAGAAACAAGCCCCAGACTGAGGCAAATGTACCTCATCTTCCCCACTGCCCAACCCAACCTCTAGACTTTTTTTTCTTTTTCTTTCTAGTGTCCTTTCTCTTATTGTGATTATATCTTTTCCCTTCTCTGAAACATTGGGCAAAATTCCTCCCAGAAAGGAGAAGACAACACAGGTCAATAAACAGACAGAAGGGGTTTCTTAAAAATCAAGGCAGCAAGATTTTGGCTCAATTTTGATGAACTTCACTCTCAACTTCTCCAGTGTATTGAAGTATATACATTAATTTCTAAAAATTAAAAAAAGGTTTGAGTCATTTTCAACAATATTCCTCCCCACCATCACACACAGGGAGGCAGTAGGGTGTGGTGGGGCAAGTACCAGATTGTAAACTAGAAGCCTTAACTTCTCCTCGTCCCAAGAGTCTTTCTTCTTGGCTGTGGTTTCACTGCTGTGGTTGTGGTCCTGTCGCTTAACCTTTCTGAGCATCTGGTTCTGCAGCTAAGTTGGTTCAGGAGCACTTCTGCACATACCTCCTGGTCTTATGAATACAAATAAGCTAAGTTATCATTATATTATTTTGCATGCAGAAAAGTGCGATTACCATACATTATCAGTAATATCACTAACAAACATTCACAGACCCACACGACGAATAGTAAGACAGAGCAAACGTAACAGAATGACCAATGGCCACTTGGATATATCCATAGGAGGATGAAGAGTATGACACATTCTCTTTTTGAGTTACAAGAACTCACAGTAGAATGGAGGTTTGGTATGCAACCGATGTCGGAACACCAGGTTGTATCATATTCCAAAGACATCATCCTCAAGAACAAAGTCCAGTTACATGCCGTGGACTCACATTCAAAAGGTGCTTTTCCTCATTCCTGTTCCCAAAGTAATTTTTGATTCTGAACCTAGATCAGGCTTTACAGAAGACTATCCACGTACTGCATACTGGTACAGCAACAACTAGTGAACACAAATTTCAATTACTCATGATAATTATGAGATGGGTGATTACCCACATCTCTGCTTTGGGTCCTTCTCCCTCCTATCCTATCCTATCAGCTAGGAGTACCTGCCTCTGGGGATGAAAAGAGAATCTATGTCTATCTAGCCTGTGGCTACAATAGAAGTTCTGACAGGTGAGGAGGCTGAAGCACTTAGCTAAAGACCAAGTTTTTGGATGCTCTCAGAATTTCAACTATATTGTCCCTCCTAGCCCTGTCCCACATTTGTAGTAAAACATGGATCTGGGTGCTTTGGGATAGTTCTTGATAGAAAAAAATTTATCTTACAGTATTGCTCAAAAATAATTTTCAGCTTTTTTTTTTTTTTGGAGGTATAGCAAAGTTTGGTGATCTCAGGCAAGGGTAGTAATGTTTTGTTATTGAACATACATGCTGAGAAGGCCTTGCACACATACTCACTGTCAATAATGAAGATATGAAGATCTATTTGACTGTTTTTTAGATTATTAAGATGCATTATGTATAGGGGTACATATCTGTAGATAAAAATTCTCTGCCGAAATTAAAAATATCAAAATTTCACCTTCGATTCATCTTGTTTTTGTTCTTTTTTAACGCTGTAGTCACAAAGTGATACTGAGCAGAACCTTAGCATTTCAATGAAATTTCTTCAGATCATTGTTATGAATAATAAAAATACAGGAACATTTTTAAAACAACATATTTCAGCCCTAAAACGGTCAGATTAACATAATTATAGCCTTAGGTTGCCAACAGTGGCACATTCTTCATTTTCATGAGAGTGCAGAGGTCCTCCCAGTTCGCCAGCTAATAGGCTCCTTGGTCTAAATATATATACAGTAAAATCTGCAGTAAATTTCTGAAGCATTAAAGTCTGAACCCTGGAGA
The DNA here is from genome assembly GCF_030014295.1 of Loxodonta africana. NCBI lineage: Eukaryota > Metazoa > Chordata > Mammalia > Proboscidea > Elephantidae > Loxodonta > Loxodonta africana. Next base: position 166,032,660 of record NC_087345.1, on the reverse strand, counting down.
TATCTGGTGAGTAATTTGCACTGCAGTGAAGCAGTTTTTTTTGTTTTGTTTTGCAGTTACACAGCTGCTAGGAAACATATTTTTAGATTTGCTTTTAAAGGCAAGCAAAAATGGCACCCACTTTGTGGATATGTATCCAGAATTTTCCCTCAGTCCTTACTTCAAAGAGTCAACCATTTGCAGAATGTTCTAGTCAGTCACCTTCCTCCCTGGAAGTGAAAGCAAGGAATTGCATTTGATGCTGAACTAAGTGAAGGGATCAGACCCTGACCATGACACCTGTGCATCACAGGTGCATTTTATGAAAAACATACACTGAAGTTGAAGTGCACTGTAGATCAGGTCCCTGCTACTTCTGAGTTACATCATTGACATCACTAAGACTTCTGACTGTCGTCTGGGTTTTTGTTTGGCAACTCTTCTTACTGTATCAAGGGCAAGTGGAAAGGAACAAGTTCAACAAGTTAAATCAGAACAAGGGAAGGCATGACCTTTGATTTCACAGTACAAGGAAAAAGAAAAAAAGAAAGGAAATTAAGTACATGTGGCATATCAACCAATTGAGTCAAGCATATTTTCTGTATTTTAGGGCTATAGAGTATATTAGTGCTGTCTGTGGAGCTAAGCTGGGTGATGGAAACGGTTCGCGCTAGGCTACACTCTACTAACTAAAAGGTTAGTGGTTTGAATCTACCCAGCGGCACCATGGAAGAAAGGTCTGGCCATGTACTTCCATAAAATTACAGCCATTAAAAACCCTGTGGTGCACAGTTCTACTCTGAAACACATGGGTTCACCATAAGTCAGAATTGATGGGTTGGGTTTTTTTTGTTTGTGTTTTTCAGGGTCCATGGGTGTTACAAATGGCTGCTAACTGAGAGGTTGGAGGTCGCAGTACACCCAGAGGCACTCTGGAACAATAGCTTGGTGATCCGTTGTTGCTGTGTTGTTAAGTGCTCTGGAGCCAGCTCTGGCTCACAGCGGTCCTATGAAAGAAACACTGGCTGGTCCTGCGCCATCCTCACAACTGCTGCTATGTTTGAGCCCATTTTGCAGCTACTGTGTAAATCCATCTCGTTGAAGGTCTTCCTCTTTTTTGCTGACCCTCTACATTCCTGAGCATGATGTCCTCCGGTGACAGATCCCTTCTGATAACATGTCCAAAGTACGTGGGATGAAGTGTCACCATCCTTGCTTCCAAGGAGTATTCTGGCTGTATTTTTTCCAAGACAGACTTGTTCATTCTTCTAGCAGTCCATAGTATGTTCAGTAGTCTTCACCAACACCATAATTCAAAGGCATCAATTCTTCTTCAGTCTTCCTTCTTCATTGTTTAGCTTCTGCATGCACATGAAGTGACTGAAGATATCATGTCTTGGGCCACATGCAACTTAGTCCTCAAGGTGACATCTTTGTTTTTCAAAAGGTTAAAGAAGTTTTTTTTTTTTTTTGCAGATTTGCCCAATACAATCAGTCATTTGATTTCTTTACTGCTGCTTCCATGGGCATTGATTGTGGATCCAAGTAAAATGAAATCCTTGACAACTTCCAAATTTTCTCCATCTATTTTACCATGATGGATTACACCTCAACATAAAGAAAACAAAAATCCTCACAACTGGACCAATAAGCAACATCATGATAAATGGTATCAGCAATGATAATACCTGGTTCCACATGCTCTTCTGAATTCGGCTGAATTTCTGGCAGTTCCCTGTCGATGAACTGCTGCAACTGTTTTTGAATTACCTTCTGCAAAATTTTACTTGCTTGTGATATTAATGACATTGTTCAACAATTTCCACAGTCTATTGGATCATTTTTCTTTGGAATGGGCACAAATATGGATCTCTTCCAGTTGGTTGGCCAGGAAGCTGTCCACCAAAGTTCTTGGTATAGACGAGTGAGCACCTCTAGCACTGTATCCCTTTGTTGAAACATCTCAATAGGTATTCCATCAATTCCTGCAGCCTTGTTTTTCTCCAATGCCTTCAATGAAGCTTCGACTTCTTCCTTCAACACCATCGGTCCTTGATCAAATGCTACCTCCCGAAATGTTTTGAAAGCCAACCAATTCTTTATGGTATAGTGACTCTGTATATTTCTTCCATCTTCTTTTGATGCTTCCTGCAGCGTTCAGTATTTTGCACATAGAACCCTTCAAAATTGCAATTCAAGGCTTGAATTTTTTCTTCAGTTCTTTTAGCTTGAGAAATGCAGAGCGTGTTCTTCCCTTTGGTTTTCTAACTCCAAGCCTTTGTACATTTCATTATAATACTTTGTCTTCTTGAACAGCCCTTTGAAATCTTCTGTTCAGCTCTTCTACTTCATCATTTCTTCCTTCTGCTTTAGCTACTTGATGTTCAAGAACAAGTTTCAGAGCCTCTTCTGACATCCATTTTGGCCTTTTTTTTCTTTCCTGTCTTTTTAATGACCTCTTGCTTTCTTCATGTATGATGTTGTTGATGTCATTCCACAACTCATCTGGTCTTCAATCATTAGTGTTCAACGCATCAAATCCATTCTTGAGATGATCTCCAAATTCAGGTGGGATACTCAAGGTTGTTATTCATTGTCCAGCTTTCACATGCATATGATCCGATTGAAAATACCATGGCTTGGGTCACGTGCACTTTAGTCTTCAAGGTGACATCTTTGCTCTTCAACACTTCAAAGAGGCCCTTTGCAGCAGATCCCTGGAGAAGGACATCATGCTTGGCAAAATACAGGGTCAGCGGAAAAGAGGAAGACCCTCCATGAGGTGGATTGACACAGTGGCTACAACAATGAACTCAAGCATAACAACGATTGTAAGGATGGCACAGGACCAGGCAGTGTTTCATTCTGTTGTGCACAGGGTTGCTATGAGTTGGAACCGACTCGCCGGTACCTAACAACAACAACAACACTCAAGGTCGTATTTTGGCTCTTGTGAACTTCTAATTTTCTTTAGCTTCAGCTTGAACTTGCATATGAGCAATTGATGATCTGTTCCAGTCGGCCCCTGACCTTGTTCTAACTGATACTGAGCTTCTCCATCGTCCCTTTCCACAGATGTAGTCGATTTGATTACTGTGTATTTCATCCAGTGAGGCCCACATGTAGAATTGCCATTTATGTTGTTGAAAAAAGGTATTAATAATGAAGAAATCATTGGTCTTGCAAAATTCTATCATGTGATTTCAGGTGTCATTTCTATCACCAAGGCATATTTTCCAACTACAGATTTTTCTTTGTTTCCAGCTTTGGCTATCCAATCACCAGTAATTATCAATGCATCTTAATTGGATGTCAATTTTAGACTGCAGAACTTGGTTAAAATCTTGAAGTTCCTCATCCTCAGTATTAGTGTTTGATGTATAAATTTGAATAATTGTCATATTAACTGGTCTTCCCTGTAAGCATCTGGGTGTTATCACTGACAGCATTGTACTTCAGGATAGATCTTGAAATGTTCTTTTTGACAATGAATATAAGGCCATTACTCTGCAATCTGTCATTCCGAGTATTGTAGACCATATGTTTATCTGATTCAAAATGGCCAATACCAGTCCATTTCAGATCACTAATGCCTAGGATACTGATCTTTCTGTGTTACATTTCAGGGCAATTTACTTCTAAAAAATCAGCCATTGAAAACCCTATGGAGCACAGTTCTACTCTGATACACATGGAGTCGCCATGAATCGGAGCTGACTCAACAACAATTGGTTTAGTACTGCCTGAACAATAAGAACACTTTCTCCAGCTTAAATGACACGATGGCTATTGACACCTTTTATCTGGATAGGCCTTAAATAAATCTGCCTAAAAACACTTTCATGAACATCTTTTCCTTTGCGCCTATTAATAAAAAAAGACGCTGTATTTCTTGAGAAGTCTTTAAAAAAGAATCAGATTTGAGTTTGACATCGTAATGGCTCATTTTTTTCCAACTATATGATCTTTAATGACATTTTACTCGTTCCCCCCCACTAACCCTTGAGTTTTGTGTTTAAAGGCCTCAGTTTCTACACTTCACTCATTAGCAAGGCAGTATCACCATTTTAAAGAGCTCTGGCAGCACAGTTGTTAAGCACTCAGCTGCTAACCAAAAAGTTGGTGGTTCAAGTTCACCAGTTGCTCCATGGGAGAAAGACATGGCAGTGCTTCTGTAAAGATTTACAGCCTTGGAAAACCTATGGGGGTAGTTCTACCCTGTCCTATAGGGTCACTATGTGTCGGAATCAACTTGATGGCAATGGGTTTCAGTTTATCATCATTTTGGCCATATCCTCTGTTATGGTTAAGATTGTGTGTCAATATGGCTAGGCCATGATTCTCAGCGTTTTGGCAGTTGTATAATGTGATTACTTCCCTGTTGAAATCTGATATGTGATCATTCCCATGATGGGATCTATTGTGAGTTAGCCAATCAGGTGAAAGGAAGTTTTCTTGGGTGTGTGGTATGCATCCGAATATAAGCAGACTTTCTGGCAAGGTTCAAGAGCTTTTGCTCTTTCTGGATCCTACAGCTGGCTCCAGTTCACCTGACCTCTGGATCTTGAGACTTGAGCTGGCTGCCTGAGGACCTGCCTGCCAGTCTTGTGATCCCTCCATCTTCGCAGCCTGTGAGCAAGAGCCCTGCTCTCTGACCTGCTGATCTTGGGTTCGCCAGCCCCTGCGGCTAGGTGGATCAGGAGAAGCCCTTATCCCCATCCACAGACCTGGGACATTCCAGCTTCTACAACTACATGAGCCATTTCCTTGATAAAAGCCTCTCTCCATATATATATTTACATGCCTTGTTGGTTTTGCTTCTGCAGAGACTCAGCATAAGACATCCTCTGACCAATTTTAAATTGACTTCTTTTTACTTAGTTGTGGCCATAACAATACTATTCATCAGCTCTCAGATTCTTTATGCTACTTATCTTTCCAATACTCAATAATAAAAAAAAATCACATACTTATTAAAATGTTTAAAGCCTGTTTTCCTATATGCCACCCAGAACCATTGGTTCCATGTGAAAAACCACTTTGAAAGTAGCTTAAATAGTCAATTGGTTTCAGATAGAGTTATTCTAAGAACTATTTGCTTGAGCAAAGAGGCTAACTTGAAAAATAATATTACACGACCTCGTAAAGCCAATATTGTTTTATTCAAAGCATGTTATAATTTCAAGCAGCTGCAATTTTTCAGTTGACTTGATGGCCTATCCTCCTTTAATAAAAATGCTGGATAATCTAAATCTAGCTAATTCAAAATCCATTTTTTTTGGTCCAGGCCCATGCATTTCCAATTATAGAGCTCTGGCCCCACCACAGAATTTCTGGTTCTTTCTTAGTAAGATAATCTAGGAGACAGCAGTGCTATAGAGAAGGTAAGGGAAACATGGATTATTCAACTACAACAGTGGATGGGTAACAGAAGTCAAATACATAGTGTTGTCCTAAATCAGTCAAGAAAACAAACATCGTGAGACCCAGAAGGATGAGGGAAAAAAAAAAAAAAGAATAAAAACAAAACAGTTGACAGCTGGAGACAGCTCTGGATAAGGAAAAGGGGTGTGTTTAGGGGACAGGTGGCTTGGGCTCCGGGCCTATTTTTGCCACTTCCATATTTTGTGATCTAGACCAAACCATGCCAACCATGCTAGGCCTCCTGCATTTCAACTTTCAGGTGGATGGGTTATGAAAGATGATGTCTAAGGCTCTCTTTCCACCTCTAAACCCCAATAGTTCCAAATAAACCAGGCCCATTTGTGGAGTGGCACCAATGACACAGGTCAAGTATATTTCGTCAGTCACAAATGTAAAGTAGCCACCTCTAGTTCCTCAAGAGTTGGTACAGCCATCTAGGGTACTCCACTGGTCTCACCCCTTTGGGAACAAGAATGAAGAAAACTAAAGATACAAGGGAAAGCTTAGTCCAAAGGACTAATGGACCACATCTAACACGGCCTCCACCAGGCCGAGCCCAGTACAACTAGATGGTGCCCAGCTACCACCACTGACTGCTCTGACAGGGATCACAATAGAGGGAACCGGACAGAGCTGGAGAAAAATGTAGAACAAAATTCTAACTAAAAAAAAAAAAAAAAAAGACCTGAAAGGCGGGGCCAAGATGGTAGAGTAGTCAGACACTTCCAGTGAATGCCCTTATAACAAGGACCCAAAAAATCAAGTGAAACGACTGTATTTATGACAAGCTAGAAGCCCTGAACATCAAAGACAAAGTTAGAAAATGGACTGAACAGCAAGGGGAGGGAGAGATGGTTCAGAAGGAGAGAGGAGTTCCAGGACCTGAATTGCCGGGAACCCTCAGGCTGCAGTGGGCTGGTGGTGGCATTCGGCTGCAGTTTCCTCAGGGAGAAACAGCCAGGTACATAGCCTACTCACACTTCTGGAACCAGAGAAGAATGGCGCTCTTGGCAAAAGCTGTGTACTTGAGTATATTTTAAGACCCCTCCAGCCACCAAGCCGGCTTCGGTGGCTGTTGATTTCCCTGGGCCTGAGATAGGTCCTGTTGTGCTTCCTGAGCCATAATCCCAGTCTTGGAGAAGGAATACATTCACAATGGGGAAAAGATGATCTGCAAGCTCCACTAACCTGGTGAGCTCAGGACAGAAGCGGCTCCTGTCCAGGCATAAACTGTCTGAGGACCTGGAATACCTTTACCCACTGCATGGACCTGTGTGGACTTATTTCAGGAGAATAGGCCCTTGTTGGCAGACTGAAACTGTTTCAACTGTGCAGTGGAGAGGTTGGTGTTTGATGTTTGACACCACTTTCCATATTAAATAAGATCTTCACCTACCCACATCTGGGGCCTAAGGACTAGTGACTCCACTCAGTTCACCCAGCCACCCACAACAGGGGTCCAAGATTAACTGGTACCTCCCAGTTCTTACAACCAAAAGTACTGGGAGCCCGAGGTCTGTCTGCAGAACCCACCAACCTGTCCACCCTTGGGAACAGGGACATGCTTTCCTCACAGACACGTGGGGCATGGTTGTCAGCCCCCTGCCTTGTTAAGAGCATGAACTCCTACTGCCACCAGATACTGGTACCTACGCCAATCACCCCTGCCCCCCAAAGACTGTAGGACAAAGCTTGTACCACACACTTGATGACCAACTACCTAGACACCTGAGCTGAATCCACGTAAGAAAATGAATGGACTCTTAGGCTCACATACCTGGTAACAGATCTAGCTATCAGGTGACAGGACATTAGAGCTTCAAAAGTGAAAGTAATCAAGCTAGCTCACTCAAGCAACCTATTTGGACATATCAAAACAAGACAAAGCAAGAAGCTAGGATAAACTAATATAATAATTTATAGATGGCACAGAGACAACAGTCAATATAAAATCACATAAAGAAGCAGAACACGATCGTTTCAACAAGCTCTCAAAACGAAGAACCAAGGGATCTTCTGGATGAAGGTACATTCCTGGAATTACTGGATGCAGAATACATTAATACACAGAACTCTTCGAGACATCAAACGAGATTGGGAAAGTGATCAGGCAATACGCAGAACAAGCCAAAGAACACACAGAAAAAGGAGTAAAAGAAATTAAAAAGGTTATTCAAGAACCTAATGAAAAATTTAATAAGCTGCAAGAATCCACAGAGAGACAGAAGTCAGAAATTCAGAAGATTAACAATAAAATTACAGAATTAGACAACTCAATAGAAAGTCAGAGAAGCACAACTGAGCAAGTGGAAGGCAGAATTGGCAAACTTGAAGATAAAGCACTTGCACCAATATATCTGAAGGAAAATCATATAAAAGAATTAAAAAAAATGAAGAAACCCTAAGAATCATGTGGAACTCTATCAACAGAAATAACCTACAAGTGATTGAAGTACCAAAAGAGGGAGCGATAATGGAAAATACAGAGAGAGAATTGTTGAAGATTTGATGGCAGAAAACTTCCCTGATATTGTGAAAGATGAGAAGATATCTATCCAAGATGCTTATCGAACTACACATAAGGCATTTTAAAAGAAAGTCATCAAGACATATTACAATCAAATTTGTACCAATAAAGAGACACAGAGTGGCAGAATGGATAAAAAAATATGATCCACCTATATGCTGCCTACAAGAGACACAACTTAGACTTACAGACACAAACTAAAACTCAAAATATGAAAAAAAAAAATATATCAAGCAAACAACAATCAAAAAACAGCAAAGCGGCAGTATTAATTTCTGACAAAAATAGATTTAAAGTTAAATCCACCACAAAGGACAAGGAAGGACACTACATGATGATTAAAGGGACAATATGCCAGGAGGATATAACCATATTAAATATTTATGCACCCAGTGATAGGGCGGCAAAATACATAAAACAAAATCTAACAGCATTGAAAAGTGAGATAGACAGCTCCATAATTATAGTAGGAGACATTAACATACCACTTTTGGTGAAGGACAGGTCATCCAGAAAGAAGCTCAATAAAGACACAGAAGATCTAAATGCCACAATCCACGAACCTGACCTCATAGACATATACAGAACACTCCACCCAACAGCAGTCAAGTATACTTTCTTTTCCAGTGCACATGGAACACTCTCTAGAATAGACCACATATTAGGTCATAAAGCAAGCTTTAGCAGACTTCAAAACATTGAAATATTACAAAGCATCTTCTCTGACCATAAGGCCATAAAAGTAGAAATCAATAACAGAAAAGGCAGGGAAAAGAAATCAAACACTTGGAAACTGAACAATACCCTGCTCAAAAAAGACTGGGTTATAGAAGACATCAAAGGTAGAATAAAGAAATTCAGAGAATCCAATGAGGATGAAAACACTTCCTATCAGAACCTTTGGGACACAGTGAAAGCAGTGCTCGGAGGTCAATTTATAGCAAAAAATGCACACATCCAAAAAGAAGAAAGGGCCAAAATCAAAGAATTAATCCTACACCTTGAATAAACAGAAGGAGAGCTACGAAAGAAACCCTCAGGCACAGAAGAAAGCAAATAATAAATATTAGAGCAGAATTAAATGAAATAGAAAACAGAAGAACAATTGAGAGAGTTAACAAGACAAAAGCTGGTTCTTTGAAAAAATTAACAAAATTGATAACCATTGGCTAGAATGACAAAAGAAAAACAGGAGAGGAAGCAAATAACCTGAATAAGAAATGAGATGGGTGATATTACAACAGAATCATCTGAAATTAAAAGAAGCATATCAGATTACTACAAAAAATTGTACTCTAATCAAAAAACTCCCAACAAAAAAAAAAGCCCTGGCCTGGACGGCTTCACTGCAGAGTTCTACCAAACTTTCAGAGAAGAGTTAACACCACTACTACTAAAAGTATTTCAGAGCATGGAAAAGGACAGAACACTCCCAAACTCATTCTATGAAGCCAGCATATCCCTGATACCAAAACCAGGTAAAAAAAAAACAAGCAGGTAAAGACACCACAAAAAAAGAAAATTACAGACCTATATTTTTTTTTATCCCTCAGGGTCGCTATGAGTTGGAATCGACCCGACGGCAATGGGTTTTGGTGGGATCCCTCAGGAACATAGATGTAAAAATACTGAACAAAATTCTAGCCAATAGAATTCAACAACATATCAATAAAATAATTCACCATAACCAAGTGGGATTCATACCAGGTATGCAGGGATGGTTCAACATTAGAAAAACAATTAATGTAATCCATGACATAAATAAAACAAAAGACAAGAATCATGTGATTTTATCAATTGATGCAGAAAAGGCATTTGACAAAGTTCAACACTCATTCATGATAAAAAACTCTCAGCAAAATAGGAATAAAAGGAAAATTCCTCAACATAATAAAGGCATTTATGCAAGGCCAACAACCAACATCACCCTAAATGGAGAGAGCCTGAAAGCATTCCCATTGAGATTAGGAACCAGACAAGGATGTCCTTTATCACCACTCTTATTCAGCGTTCTGTTGGAGGTCCTAGCCAGAGCAATTAGGCTAGATAAAGAAATAAAGGGCATCCAGATTGGTAAAGAAGAAGTAAAAGTATCTCTATTTTCAGATGACATGATCTTATACACAGAAAACCCTAAGGAATCCTCAAGAAAACTACTGAAACTAATAGAAGAGTTCAGCAGAATCCCAGGATACAAGATAAACATACAAAAATAAGTTGGATTCCTCCACACCAACAAAAAGAGCATTGAAGAGGAAATCACCAAATCAATACCAGTTACAGTAGCACCCAAGAGGATAAAATATTTAGGAATAAATCTTACCAGAGATGTAAAAGACTTATACAAAGAAAACCAAAAGACACTAGCGCAAGAGACTCAAAGAGACCTGCATAAGTGGAAAAACATACCTTTCTCATGGATAGGAACACTTAACATTGTAAAAATGTCTGTTCTATCAAAAGCCATCTATAGATTCAATGCAATTCTGATCCAAATTCCAATGACATTTTTCAATGAGATGGAGAAACAAATCACCAACTTCATATGGAAGGGAAAGAAGCCCCCGATTAACAAAGCATTACTGAAAAAGAACAAAGTTGGAGGCCTCACTCTACCTGAGTTTTAGAACCTATTATACCACCACAGTAGTCAAAACAGCCTGGTACTGGTACAACAATGGAACAGAATTGAGAATCCAGACATAAATCCATCCACATATGAGCAGCTGATATTTGACAAAGGCCCAAAGTCACTTAAATGGGGAAAAGACAGTCTCTTTAACAAATGGTGCTGGCATAACTGGATATCCATCTGCAAAAAAATGAAACAAGACCCATCCCTCACACCATGCATAAAAAACAAACTCAAAATGGATCAAAGACCTAAGTATAAAATCTAAAACAGTAAAGATCTTGGAAGAAAAAATAGGGACAACGTTAGGAGCCCTAATATGTGCCATAAACAGTATTAACAATGTAGAAGAGAAACTAGATAACTGGGAGCTCCTAAAAACCAAACACTTATGCTCATCCAAAGACTTCACCAAAAGAGTAAAAAGATTACCTACAGACTGGGAAAAAGTTTTTAGTTATGACATTTCCGATCAGTCTCTGATCTCCAAAATCTACGATACTGCAAAAACTCAATTACACAAAGACAACCCAATTAAAAAATGGGCAAAAGATATGAACAGACACTTCACTAACAAAGACATTCAGGTAGCTAACACATACATGAAGAAATGCCCGTGATTATTAGCCATTAGAGAAATGCAAATCAAAACTACAATGACATTCCATCTCACTTCAACAAGGCTGGCACTAATCCAAACAATACAAGAGAATAAATGTTGGGGAGGTTGTGGAGAGACTGGAACACTTATACATTGCTGGTGGGAATGTCAAATGGTACAACCACTTTGGAAATCGATTTGGCACTTCCTTAAAAAGCTAGAAATAGGACTACCATAAGATTCAGCAATCCCACTTCTTGGAATATATCCTAGAGAAAAGCCATTACACGAACAGATATATGCACACCCATGTTCACTGCAGCACTGTTTTTAATAGTAAAAAGATGGAAGGAACCACAGTGCCCATCAATGGATGAATGGATAAATAAATTATGGTATATTCACACAATGGAATACTACGCATCAATAAAGAACAAAGATGAATCCATGAAACATTTCATAACATGGAGAAATCTGGAAGGCATTACGCTGAGTGAAATTAGTCAGTTGCAAAAGGACAAATATTGTATGAGACCACTATCATAAGAACTCGAAAAATAGTTTAAACAGAGAAGAAAATATTCTTTGATGGTTACGAGAGCAGGGAGGGAGAGGGGTTTTCACTAATTAGATGGTAGATAAGAACTATTTTAGGTGAAAGGAAAGACAACACACAATACAGGAGAGGTCAGCACAACTGGACTAAACCAAAAGCAAAGAAGTTTCCTGAGTAAACGGAATGCTTCGAAGGCCAGAGTAGCAGGGGCAGGGGTTTGGGGACCATGGTTTCAGGGGACATCTAAGTCAACTGGCATAACAAAACCTATTAAGAAAACATTTTGCATCCCACTTTGGAAAGTGGCGTCCGGGGTCTTAAACACTAGTAAGTGCCCATCTAAGATGCATCAATTGGTCTCAACCCACCTGGAGCAAGGGAGAATGGAGAACACCAAAGACACAAGGTAATCATGAGCCTAAGAGACAGAAAGGACCACATAAACCAGAGACTACATGAGCCCAAGACCAGAAAAACTAGATGGTGCCCAGCCAAAACCGATGACTGCCCTGACGGAACACAACAGAGAACCCCTGAGGGAGCAAGAGAGCAGTGGGATGCAGACCCCAAATTCTCGTAAAAATACCAGACTTAATGGTCAGACTGAGACTAGAAGGACCCCGGAGACCATGGTCCTCAGGCCTTCTGTTACCCTAAGACAGGAACCATTCCAAAAGCCAACTCTTCAGACAGGGATTGGACTGGAATACGGGATAGAAAATGATACTGTTGAAGAACGAGCTTCTTGGATCAAGTAAACACATGAGCCTATGTTGGCATTTCCTGTCTGAAAGGGAGATGAGAGGGCAGAGGGGGCCAGAAGCTACCCGAATGGACATGAGGAGAGAGAGTGAAGGCAAGGACTGTGCGGTCTCATTAGAGGGAGAGCAATTAGGAGTATATAAAAAGGTGTATGTAAGTTTTTGTATGAGAGACTGATTGATTTGTAAACTTTCACTTAAAGCACAATTAATTAAAAAAAAAAAATCTAAGGTCATACAGTAACTATGAGCCCAAGAGACAGAAAGGGCCACATGAACTAGGGACTTATATCATCCTGAGACCAGAAGAACTAGATGGTGCCTGGTCACAACCGATGACTGCCCTGACAGGGAGCACAACAGGGAACCCCTGAAGGAGCAGGAGAACAGTGGGATGCAGACCCCAAATTCTCATAAAAAGACCAGACTTAATGGTCTGACTGAGACTAAAAGAATCCCGGCAGTCATGGTCCCCAAACCTTCTGTTGGTCCGGGACAGGAACCATTCCCGAAGACAACTCATCAGACATGGAAGGGACTGGACAATAGGTTGGAGAGAGATGCTGATGAAGAGTGAGCTACTTGTATCAGGTGGACACTTGAGACTGTGTTGGCATCTCCTGTCTGGAGGGGAGATGGGAGGATAGAGAGGGTTAGAAACTGGTAAAACGGTCACGAAAGGAGAGACTGGAAGGAGGGAGTGGGCTGACTCATTACGGAGAGAGTAAATGGGAATATGTAGTAAGGTGTATATAAGTTTATATGTGACTGACTGACTTGATTTGTAAACTTTCACTTAAAGCACAATAAAAATTATTGAAAAAAAAATTCTGCATCCCACTTTGGAGAGTGGCGTCTGAGGTCTTCAACACTAGCAAGCAGCCATCTAAGATGCATCTATTGGTCTCAACCCATCTGGAGCAAAAGAGAATGAAGAACACCAAAGACACAAGGTAATTATGGGCCCAAGAGACAGAAAGGGCCACATAAACCAGAGACTACATCAGTCTGAGACCAGAAGAACTAAATGGTGCCTACTTACAACCGATGACTGCCCTGGCAGGGAACACAACAGAGAACCCTGAGGAAGCAGAAGAGCAGTGGAATGCAGACCCCAAAAGCACATAAAAAGACCAGACTTAATGGTCTGAGAGAGACTAGAAGGACCCCAGACGTCATGGTCACCAGACCTTCTGTTAGCCCAAGACAGGAACCATTCCCAAAACCAACTCTTCCGACAGGGATTGGACTGGGCTATGGGATAGAAAATGATACTGGTGAAGAGTGAGCTTCTTGGTTCAAGTAGACACAGGAGACTATGTGGGCAGCTACTGTCTGGAGAAGAGATGAGTGTGTGGTGGGTGGGTCAGAAGCTGGCTGAATGGACATGATAATAGAGAGTGGAGGGAAGGAGTGTGCTGTCTTATCAGAGGGAGAGCAACTATGAGTACATAGCAAGGTGTATATAAGTTTTTGTATGAGAGACTGACTTGGTTTATAAACTTTCACTGGAAGAACAATAAAAAAAAAAAAAGAAAGACCAGACTTGCTGGCCTGACAGAGACTGGAGAAACCCCGAGAGTATGGCCCCCAGACACCCTTTTAGGTCATTAATGAAGTCATTCCTGAGGTTCACCCTTCAGCCAGATATTGAACAGGCCCATAAAACAAAAAGAGATGAAAGCGGTGCACCAGCCCTGGGGCAAAGACTAGAAGGCAGGAGAGGACAGGAAAGCTGGTAATGGGGAACCCAAGGCTGAGAAGGGAGAGTGTTGACATGTCGTGGGGTTGTTAACCAATCTCATAAAACTATATGTGTACTAACTGTTACATGAGAAACTAGTTTTTTCTGTAAACCTTCACCTAAAGTACAATAAACCCCTTGGTTTTATCAGTGGTATAGGGCATGCCCAAGGTCAGGAATCTAACAAATAAATAAATAAATATTAAAACCGAGAGAGAAAAAAAAAGAGTTGGCAAAGTGTGGCTTCTTCAAATCACATGTAAATGAAGGGACCATCTACCGTATGGTAAAAAAGCAGAGCAGAGAGGAATTGTGTTACTGGCTGGTGATATGTATCTTAAAAACATTTTTCTCTTAATAAAAAATCAATTGCAAAGTAATGCTTTTTTTTTTTCTCATCCAAATATAAACGTAACACATGTTTATTTGAGAAATTTTGGAAAAAGCATGAAGAAAACAATGATCAGCAGGAAAGGTGCTGGGTGGGATCTTGGATCCCAGGAGTCTATGCTAATGTGGCAGGAAACAATCTCCTATAGTGAGGGTTATCCTGATGGATGATGACCACAAAGAAGACAAGAGAAGCAAAGCCCAAGGAAAAGTGCGACATGCAGGTACAGGAGACGTAACTTCAGAACGCAGGCTCCCAGTCAAAGGCAATTTCCGTGAAAATCTATATTTACAAGAGCCAAGAAAAGGAATATGGCTTAGATATCAAAGGTCATTGAGGTGTGGCCTAAACCTCTCATGGACACTCTAGCAACGATGCAGAAGTCTTTGGGCACTAACTCCAGCACCTGCTGAAGGAGAAAGGTGCCACATTCCCGATCACCTTTCAACTGTGGTGGTTTCTCAGCTAACCCTGGATTTTATGCTGAAACGAGGCTGGAAGCAAGTCGCCTTGATCCTGGAGCCCCAGTTCTGTGTTGTAACAAGCAGCTGCACTCCCTGTTGATGCTGTCGGCAATAATGACTTTGCATCACAAATCACCAGGATATTTTTGCTGATGAATTAATGTCTCGATCTTCAGGAGGGGCGAGGCAAGCCAGAGTCCCTGGTTCTGCAACGGATCAGCTAGCTGCTGCCCTGACTCCGGAGCCCTTCAGCTTCAACATTCTTTAATATTCTTCCTGCTTTCCTCCTAACAGCTCTGCCAGAGGCCCAAAAGGCAGGCTCATTCAGCCAGTCTCCATTCAAAGACACTTTCGCACTTCCATATCAAGCTCACAAATAACCTCCCTCCTCTGTCTCATAAAAACAATTTTTATGACTGACACAGCCGTGAAGCAAAGAAGAAAGCAGTAAAGGTCTCTATAGTAAAGAGGGAAGAGTAGTTTATCCAAATTGCTTTTTGCTGTCCCCACACTCTCTGATGTTCACTGATATTTAGTCCACTCTGCATAAGATGTCACAGGTTGCTGGACAGAGGGCCAGTCTGATATTAGGTTTAGGATGCCACAAACTTTAAAACAATTCCAAACTTGTACAAAATAATTTATCTTGAAACAAAATAAACATTGCTTATTATTATCATTC
Organism: Loxodonta africana; assembly: GCF_030014295.1. Lineage (NCBI taxonomy): Eukaryota > Metazoa > Chordata > Mammalia > Proboscidea > Elephantidae > Loxodonta > Loxodonta africana. The sequence goes on along the minus strand of NC_087345.1, from coordinate 166,016,899 downwards.
TTTTCAAGATAAGTTATCTGTCTGTACCTGATTCCAGACCTGGAGCTCTTAGCTACTGTCAAAGAAGAAAAAAACAAAACACCAAACCTACTGCTGTCAAGTCGATTTGGACTCATAGCAACCCTGTTGGGCAGTCTCATAGGGTTTCCAAGGAGCGGCAGGTATATTCAAACTGCCGACCTTTTGGTTAGCAGCCGAATGTTTAACCACTGCGCCACCAGGGCTCCTTAGCTATTGTAGGATTGTCAAATAAGGACAATGGAGACAGCTTGGGTTTGAATTTCAGTTTTACTAATTCCTAGTTTATAATCTTGGGCAAATTACTTAATCTCTTGCAGTCCTCAGTTTTCCAATCTTAAAATGGGTGTAACAGTACCTATGCCATAGGTTATTACGATGACTAGACGAATTAATATGGACCACATTGGAAGACAACTGTCATGCACATTAACTCAGCTACAAATTGGAATAAAGGTATTGACAGGGACATGGACAGACAGAGCCAAGCACACGCCTACTTTCAAAACAAAAGAGATTGATTTAAAAGGAAATGCTTTTAGAAGTCCTTTAAAATAAATAAGTACAAGCTATTGTGATTTAGCCATTGTGTGACTAAGACAGAATAGTTATCTCAAGTAAACATAATTTCTGTTAAAGACTTTTTGAGGCAATCATTAAACCTGATTTAATAGGCTTATAGCTATTATTTTAAAACCAAGTTTTAAATGTTATTTCATAAGCCTTAAATTCATATTTCTTTTTAAACATTTCAAAACCAAGATAAAAGAGTTATTTTGTTTTAAAATTTAAAGTGATTTTCAGGAAGAAAAAAAAAATTCCCCAGAATGTTTAGGGACACATACTAATTTAACCCCATAATACCATGCCGTCAAATATTCTACATTTGTCTCAGAAACTGAAAGGAAGTCAACATCTAGGTGAAAACACTGAAAACTGTCAAAAAACATGCAGATCAGTGAGATATGTACTTGCAAACGCTGTGGACACTTTAAATCCTTTTCTAAATTGTATGCTTAAACAGAAACTAGATCACGAGATGTACAGATTGAAGACAGCCCGATGTAACTTCAGCGGGTTTTTAAAACTGACACCAATGACAAAGAAGTTACCTTCTCAGCAGTGCACACACAGGTAAAATAAAACCCTCAAATTTTAATTCCTTATTGACTGGAATTTGAATGCAGAAGACTTGAAACCCAACTGAACATAAATGTGCTATACATACAGCGTGACAAAAAAATGAAAAAGGTATTAGGTAATCAAGGCACAGTTCTTACCTTACATCTTCTGTGAACTTTTCTTTTCTAGAAGAAACTTTCTAGACTTGCAGAGACCTTGAAACCCCCCATCTCTCGAAGGTTTCCAGCTCTGCCTGTCTCAACGGTGACTAAATACAGCGCTTGGGTTTTTTAACAGAAGGAAGCTTTTAGCCAAAATATGCGGTTTAAAGGAGCAGTATCCACCCTTGTTAAAACTATTTCACGGACATTCAGGGGTTTTCTTTCTACTCTGTGAAAGTTAAATGTGAGTAGGAAGGCATTTTTCCTGTCCCGGAAATCAGCATAACTAAAACCAATGCTGAGCTAACGAGAAATGTTTCTTCCATGTGTTCTGTTTGGCAGACACTGCAAGCCATATCAAGGAAACACGTGATGTTTATAAATACAATATGGCTCATGTTGTCATAACCTCTCAATGACAAAAAAAAGTGCAAGGAAAAGCAAGCAGCAACGCAGCAGGAAAGATGAGATTTGTATCACTTGGAAGCTGCCTATCAGATGTGCACATATTATTCTTTTTTGCTTCTTAAAAAAATCAGACTTCATAACTGGAAGCAGTGAGAGAAGAGGAAAATATCTACCGTGTTAAGGAGAGCCACCGTATTAACACGTGTTTGCATATCATTTAAATAAGAGTAATTCCTTATCAATCACAACAGGAACGTCTCGTTACCTGTCTGAAAGGCACCACTATATAAAAAAACAGGACATAATTAGGTACACCACTCACAAGTGAGTTCCATAGTGTTCAAAACCAAAAACCAGACCCGTTGCCGTTGAGTAAATTCTGACTCGTAGTGACACTATAGGACAGAGTGGAGCTGCCCCATGGGGTTTCCAAGGCTTTTAATCTTTATGGAAGCAGACTGTCACATCTTTCTCCCGTGGAGCAGCTGGTGGGTTCGAACTGCTGACCTTTCTTTCGGTTTGCAGCCAAGCGGTTAACCACTGCACCACCAGAGTTCCTGTCCATAGTGTTAAACTCAAGGAAATAATAAAATGAAGGCAAGGATTTCATATCATCTGGAACTGATGTGAAAAATTATACCCGTTTGCATCATTATTAATAATTCGCTTTTCTGATCTTCTACTGGACTGTAAGCTCTGTGAGGGCAGTGGCCAGGCCTCTCTTGCTCAGCAGTAGTTATATCCTCAGAACCCTGCCTGGACCATAGGAGGGACTCAACTTATATCGGCTGGGTGAGTGGATCAGGGAACCTTCACGGCCATGTGTTTTAGGCTAACTGTCCTAAAATTATCACCCCTCTTTTATCAAGTTTGGAGGTCTCTGAAATACTATCAACTAAATTTAAAAGCAAGATTTGTCCTACTGAGTTATAAATACAGCAAAACAGAATCTGTCTTCTTTAGCTTTGTTATCGAGAAATGAGCTTACTTTCTACTATAGGTGAATTTAACTGCTGGGCAGATACGTGTGCATTTCTGACACTTATTTTAATCTGACAAAGCCAGACTTTTCTCTTTATTGTTAGCCTTGCCTTAACTATCAGGATTATTAACTTCTACCAAAATTATATTGATAGGATGGGAAATTTTGTTAGCACAGGTAGACATGCCTATTTCTTATTTTGGTCAGGAACCAGTATTGGATAAACTAGGGAATGGGTTAAACCTCAAACGTTTAATTTGCAGAGAGCAGTGCTGACCTTAGTAGATAAGGTACCAACTGAACGTCTGTGACAGGAAGGCTGTTCAAGTAAGGCCCTTCTTCTTCCAGACGTTTAAGGAGAATCTACTCAGGGTAGTACACCACCCTAGGGAACCATAGGGAGTGTGAAGATGAATGAAATGGGGACCTTGCCCTGCCAGAAAAAGTTTAAGACTTTAGAAAGGAATGTAAGATGTGCACACCGATAACTACAATGCAAAGGAGGAAAAGGTGAGTGTGCTGAGAGATGGAAAACGTAGTAGAAGTACTGTGGAGTTCAGAGAAGGGCCAGTGGTGAAGCTGCAGAGGACAGTGGCTTCACAAAGACATTTGGAGATGACACATGGACAATGACGATGGAGAGAGCAGTGTGGGAGAGGACAGCTGTGACCACAAGCGTGATGGCAAATGCCAGTCCTGGAGCTGGCCTGCTTGGCTCTGTACCCAGCTCCACCTCTGACTCTCTGTGTGGCTTTGAGCAAGTTCACTGACCTCTGTAAGCCTTGCTTTCCACATCTGAAATGGGATAATAAAAATTCCTTTCACACTGGGTTGTTGTCAAAATTAAAGGAGAGTGAATACGAGCAAAATGCTTGGCAAAGAATAAACATATCATTCAAGAAAAAAAGAAAAAAACAGTTGCAGTCGCATCAATTCCAATCATGGTACTCCCATGTGTGTCAGAGTAGAACGGTGTTCCATAGGGCTCTTGGTGGCTGATTTTTCGGAAGTAGATCCCCAGACCTTTCTTCTGAGGCACCTCTGGGTGGACTGGAATTTCTAGCTTTTTGGTTAGCCGCTGAGTGTGTTAATCATTGGCATGCCCAAGGACTCCAAGTATATCATAAATGTTAATTATTAATACCACTGTCATTGTGTGAGTAAAGGGGCCTTTAGCAAATGAAATGAAATTAGCTAGGAGTGTTGTCTGTAGCTTCCATTTCTATGGGATTTCCTTGTCATCTAACACCTTAAATCATTCTTTCCAACCAGAGAACTGCCCAGTGGGAAAAAAAGAGCTCTGTGGCATGGGCAGTTCAGACATACATATTAAATGCACACATACTTCTTGTTTTTGTGGTGTATCTTTTCAGCCCAGTCAGAGGAGAAAAGAATGGAGCAAAGTTAAAAATAAAAAGATGTAAAGAAATATACATATAATAGAGTTAAGAAAGGAAACAAGTATTAATAAAGGACATTTTAGGTGTTCTAAAATCTCTTTTAGGAGCCAAAATGAGTTGGGTCCCTCCTCTGGTCCAGGCAAGATTCTAAGGATATAATGCTTCAAAAACTGCAAAACTTAATTAAATGGAAATATCAAGGAAGGGATGGAGTGGGCTGAATACAAGGAATCAGACAGAAATGAGTTCAAATTCAATGTCTGACACTTACCAGCTATGTGAGTTTCGGAAAGGCCTCTTTGGCCTCAGTTTTATCATCTGCAAAAATGGAGTCAGTACACCTACTTTGCAGAGGTGTTGATTAAATAGCATGCGTAGAGTACTCAGCACATTGTCGACTACGCAGACCCACAAAAGTTTTATTACCTTATATCCAGAACAACGACATAGAAAGAGTACTATTTATATCCCAACGGATTACAGAAAGAAATGAATAGTTTATATAAATACATACAACTTTGCTAAATAAATAAGAAATAAGTCAAAGTGGGCAAAAGGAAGATGAAAGTCAGAAAATTAAAAAGAGAGAATAGGAATGAAGCCAGCACACAAAATACATGTCACAAGTCCCTGTACACTTGCTGTGGGTGTGCCACAAACCTAATTCTAAGCTTTAGAGTAGCAACACAAAGAGGGAAAATGATCAGTTACAAGATTCACAGCGTCCATATGATAAAAATAAACCCGCAGAAACACAGCTATTTCTGGTGATGAGAACGGAGAGATATTTTTACAGTAGGTCCTCATTAATGACAGAAAAAATGAATAGTAAGTCGTGTAGAACAATCATTATAGCACTCAGTGTACTCAGTTTAACAAACGTTTACACTCAGCATGGGCGAGATGCCACGACCGGTTTACGGAGGAACACAAAGACGAACATGATATGCTTTGTGCCTTTGGAGCCCTGGTGGCGCAGTAGTTAAGAGCTATGGCTGCTAACCAAAAGATCAGCAGTTCGAATCCACTACCTGCTCTTTGGAAACCCAATGAGGCTGTCGTACTCCGTCCTATGGGGTCGCTATGAGTTGGAATCAACTCAACAGCATCAGATTTTTAGTGCCTTTGAAGAACTTACAGTCTTGTGGGTGAAATGAACATGCACCTAAATGATTATAACACAAGAAGAACGTGTAACAACCCCCAAAAGGGCAAGATTAATTCTGACAAAGCAGACTTTTTGTTTGTTTGTTTTGATAGTATTTTATTGTGTTTTTGGTGAAGGTTTACAAAGTAGACAGTTTTCTATTGAGCCTTTCTGAAGCAAGTGTTTATTTTTTTTAAACATTTGAGCTTGGCAATTTTCAAATATAATTAAAAACTAGAGAAAATAATATAAAGAATTTGCATCATCCAGCTTTGGGATTTTTCAACATTTTGTCAGTTTCATCTACTCCCACCTTTTATTTATTTAGGTTTGTTGGAATATTTTAAACCAAATACCATTCACTACGTCATTTAACCAGTAAATACTTCAGTATACATCCTTTTTAAAAACATTAATTACCAAGCTATTTGGAGCCCTGGTAGCGCAGTGGTTAAGAGCTCAGCTGCTAACCAAAAGGTCAGCAGTTTCAATCTACTAGCCACTCCTTGAAAATCCTATGGGGCAGTTCTACTCTGTCCTACAGGGTCGCTACAAGTTGGAATCGACTTGACAGCAGCAGGTTTGGTTTTTTTTTTTTTTTTTGGTTTTATACCAAGCTATTATTATGCCCAACAGAATTACCAGTTATCCTTTACTATCATTCCTAACACATGTTCAAATTTCCCAAATAGTTTCAAAGATGTCTTTTTACAGTTGGTTTGTTCAAAACAGGATCTAAACATGGTGTACACATCCTATTTGGCTGTTACAGAAGAGGTCTGAGCAACATAACACTGCCACTTCCTACTCTTTTATCATGCCATCAGTTTGTTGCAGAAATTGGGCAATTAGTATGTTGCTTTTTTTTTGTTGTTAGATGCTGTTCAGTTGATTTTTTGACTCATAGCGACCCCATGTGACAGAGCAGAACTGGCCCATAGGGTTTTCTAGACTGTAATCTTTATGGAAGCAGACTGCCAGATCTTTCACCCTTGGAGCCCCTGGGTGTGTTCGAACCACCAACTTTTTGTTTAGCAGCCAAGAGCTTACCCGTTGTGCCACCAGGGCTCCTAGCATGTTAGGTAGGCAGAATTTTGAAGAGAAGAGGAGAATTCAACCTGGGGAGTAAGAAATGTGGGGTGGCTCTGCTTGAGTGTTGGGCGGGGATGGCATTGACCTTGCTGTTCTTTGCACAGCAGGGAGCTGGGCTTAAGGAGATTCCTTGGGTGGAATCTATTAGGCTGCAGTAGGAAGAGCTGGGGAGGCTGGTTAAAGGCTGCTTTATAACAGACTGGTGGAGAAGTAATGGGCGCTGTAGAGACAGCAGCAGAGCAGTATAGCTAAGAGCCCTGGATCCCAAGCCAGGTGCCTGGGTTCAAATCTTGGCTCTGTTACTTTCTAACTGTGTGGCCTTAGGCAATTTCTTAATGCCCCCAAGCAACTGTTGCATCAGCTGTAAATATGGGAGTTATAGCAATAACTGCTTCAAAATTTTGTCTTGAGGATTTAAATGAAATTACCCATGAAACTGCCTACTTACTAAATGCTCAAAAAAAAAGTTAGCTCTTATAAGAATAAAACCAAACTTATTGCTATATTGAGTCAATTCTGACTCATAGTGACCTTATAGGACAAAGCAGAACTACCTCCAAAGGGTTTCCAAACAACAGCCGATGGATTTGAATTGCCAACCTTTTGGTCAGTAGCTGAGCTCTTAACCACTGAGCCACCAGGTCTCCCTTATAAGAATAGTGGTACAGGAAATGGCAGAGGGGTCATCTGTAAGAGACCTTGCAGAAGTGGAATGGACTAGTTTTGGTGATTGATTGGATCTGTTGCAAAAAAGGAGTTACGCAAGAGAGGAATATATTGACAACTCAACTTTTTAATTCCCTTCTTCTCCATTCCCTAAAACAAATATGCCTACACAAACACACATGTGTGCACACACATACACACACCATTACAGTCACTCTATCATTCACAAAGACGAGAATGAAGGAGGAGAAAGGTTGGGGAAAAAAGATTAGGAATTTTTTATTCAACATGACACATCTAAAAAACTGGGATAATATCCATGTAAAGTTAATCACTTGTAAGTTGACCACTTGGGTCTTGAACTCTAGAGAGATGGCAGAACTAGAGATATTGTTTGAAGGGTCATCCACATTGATACAGTAGTTGAATCAGTGTTAAGGTAAAAATCACAAGGGGCAGAGCAAAAAAAAAAAAAAGTGACCCGGAACACATTGAGGACCATTTGGGGGTCAAGCATTAGTGAAGGAGGCCAAGGTGTGGTTTGAATGTTGGTGAGGAATTTAAAAATGGCAGTGTAATGAAACGAAGGGAATACAGCTTTTTAAGGAGGCTGTTCACTGGTGTCACATACAGAGCTTAAATAGAGAGCTACCAGGTAGCGTCAGATTTGGCTAATAGGAAGTAACTTAAGATCCAGGGTTGATTCTAGGAAGTGTGTTCCAAGTGCAAAATGAAAACTGTCTACATACAAGTGAAAATTAAAGAAAGGTGACAGGACGGGGTATATTGAAAAGTAAGAGCTGAGAATGTTGGGAAGTGACCTCAAGTCACCCAAGGAGATGGAGAGGCCTAAGGACTGTGAATAAGCCACTGGGTTTGGTGATTAGGAAGTCACTGGTAAATTTGAGAGTACCCGGGTGGTACAAACAGTGAACACACTCAGCTCGTGACCAAAAGATTGGAGATTTGAGTCTAACCAGAGGTGCCTTGGAAGAAAGTCTTGGCAATCTACTGCCTAAAAACCAGCCATTGAAAACCCAATGGAGCACAGTCCTACCTTGACTCACATGGGGTCACCATGAGTCGGAGTCGGTCTGACAGTAACTCGTTGTGGTATCTTTTGACAGCCTTTTCAATGAAATGGTTTGTCTTTGAGTTCTACATTTGTGAATTCGAAACCCTGTGATACATCTATAATTTCTGTAAAAAGGCCTGTTTCCATATGGTGAGCTTAGTCCCTTGGAAGTGAAATTATCAATGCAACTATCTAAAATTGGAAAACAAAAGCCATGCGATCGGATCAGATCACAGTGATTTGCCCCCACATATAAAGTAAAAGAAGACACAGTGCGCTCTGTTCCAGCAGAGAACTGCCAGTCTCATTAGACAGACTAGCCTCAAAAATGCTCAGCTAGATGTTAAATGAAAAACTAGACACATGTTTTCCCAACCAACCATGTATTCCGTGCACGCTCCAAGGCTCAGAGTGAGTACATTTAGTCTAACATGCTTCCTGAGTAACATCATCACTGTCATAAAACTGCTCCCGGAGAACTGACCATCCTAGATATATATAGTCTTACGTTTTCTTTTCTTTCAAAGGCAAGATGTTAAACTCATTGTTTGAGGAAAGTCTCAGAGGCCAATGCAAAGCTCTGGTATTGCTGTTGTTGACCCTCTGCCTGTTCCAACCCATGGTTTTCACGATGTGCATGTTTATTGGCATGAGTGTGTGCTGGGAGGTCTGTCCCAGGCTGTCTCGGGAGGCAGCAAGTGAAGCTGGATGACATCAGGCACAAGGCTGCGGTAACAGCCTCTTGCGTGTATAAATTCCTTCATGGCCGCGCTCATGTTGCAAACATAAGGCAGGATGGAGCTACCCTGAACCCATTATGCTACTACGATTGGTCTATCCCAATCGATCCTTGCTCTGTTCTTTATCTCTGTTCTTCATTTTGAGCAATGGGCTTCTGCAGGGCTCAACAAAGCTCCTTTCCCTTTAATGGCAATGCAGACACGTTCACTGAGGAAGGAGAGAGAATTCCAACTGCCAGAGCCAAAAGGTGATTGTGAAAGAATTCCACATCTTTTAGTTTTTGGAATCTGTGAATAGACACCAAATTTGGCAGTAGGCAAGTTTGCATGGAAAAGCACGGAGAAACATATCTCTTGTCATCATGATTACACCTATTTGGTTTCTGAACTGTTATTTCTCATTTTCAAGTAGTCTCCACTGGAACATAAAGCCTTTCTGTTGGTTAGGATGGTGAATATTTGTTGTCCCTTCATCAGGGGAGAAACCCTGGTGGCGTAGTGGTTAAGAACTATGGCTGCTAACCAAAAGGTCAGTAGTTCGAATCCACTGGGCGCTCTTTGGAAACCCAATGGGGCAGTTCTACTCTGTCCTGTAGGGTCACTGTGAGACGGAATCGACTCATCAGCAATGGGCTTGGTTTTTAGTTTTTCATCAGGGGACAAGAGTTAATTTTCTTACACAAAAGTCTCGTGTCTATTAGACAGGCCCATAAAACAAAATGAGACTAAAGGGACACACCAGCCCAGGGGCAAAGACTAGAAGGCAGGAGGGAACAGGAAAGCTGGCAACAGGGAACCCAAGTTCGAGAAGGGAGAGTGTTGACATGTTGTGGGGCTGTTAACCAATGTCATAAAACAATATGTGTGCTAACTGTTTAATGAGAAGCTAGTTTGCTCTGTAAACCTTCATCTAAAGTACAATGAAAAAAAAAAAAAGAGTATCCATGTTGGGTAACCAAAGCAACTTGTACATATTATGATTGTACAATAAAACAACAACAACAACAAAGAGTCTGGTGTCTAAGGTAGGCTTTGGATACCTCAGAAAGTGATCACTAACGTCTCATCTAAAAGTAAAAGCAGAACAAGTTTTCTGAAACCCACAGCAAAAGTTCTGAATTCTAATAGGCTTTGTCCATATGGTCAATATTTGATTCTGCCAGCGCTCACTGCTGGTCCTTATGTAGGCATTACATCTGCTTAAGAGTTAAAACAGGTGTCCTCACCAGCCATAAACAAGGTTTTCAGAGGCGATTCTGGGGCGCCTGTGTGGGAATGGCTTTATGTCACTGAAACAGAACCCTGACCACCATGGAGCTCCAGTTCCAAGGCTAGATATATCAAAAAGTAAAGTTATCCAAGGTAGCAAAAACTCTAAAGAATGTTACCGACAAAGAGGATAACAAAGTAATAAAAGGGAAAGGTCCCATAATATTTCATTATTAGATGACTCAGTCTGTCTTCATATGGTGTTGCTTTACATTTAAAGTGTAACTGGCTAAAAATAATCTTCAAAACCCTAGATTTTCTTAAGCAACCACATAGCCTTCACTTTGAATCACACATCATTTCGCCGACGTAAAAAAGCAGCAGTTGAGTAAGAGTCCTTTTCCTCCAAAAAATCTAGGCTTTGATCCCACAGTGTCATCACTCACATTCCAATCTAGGAATCACATATAAATTCTTCTAGCACTTTCAACTGGTCCTAAGTCACATTCTCTGTGTGGTAGGTAAAATAATGGATCCCCTCCCCTAGATGTCTACATCCTAATCCCGGAACCTGTGAATATGTTAGATTACATGGCAAAGGGAACCAAAATTGCAGATGGAATTAAGGTTGCTAATCAGCTGAAATCAAAATAGGGAGATTAAATAGAAAAATAAAATACGGGGATCATCCAGGCTTATCTAGGAGAGCTCAGTGTAATCACAAGGGGCCTTAAAAGTGGAAGAGGGAGGCAGATGAGGGGTTAGTGATACAGATGGAAACAGGGTCTGAGAGAAGCTACTTTGCTGGCTTTGAAGATGGAGGAAAAGGGCTGCGAGCCAAGAAATGAAGGCAGCCTCTAGAAGCTGGAAAAGACAAGCAAACAGATTCTCCCCTACAACTTCTAGAAAGAAATGCAGTCCAGCTGATACCTCGATTTTAGCTCTGTAAGACTGATTCTGGAGTCCCTGGGTGGCGCAAAGGGTTACGTGCTCAACTACTAACCAAAAGATTGGCAGTTTGAACAGACCCAGAGACGCCTTAGAAGACAGGCCTGGTGATATATTTCTGAAAAGTCACAGTCTTGAAAACCCTATGGAACAGTTCTCTGCACACATGGGGTCACCATGAGTCAGGACCAACTCAGCAGCAACTAACGACAAGACTGATTTAGGACTTCCGACCTCCGGAACTGTAAGACAGCAAATTCTTGTTGTTTTAAGCCACTAAATTGGTCGTAATTTGTTACAGCCGCAATAGGAAACTAATACATCCTGTTATGAAGCAAAGACAACTTCATCTGTAGAAACTCTAATGCAACTCTAGGACAAAACAGCATCCTAGGTTTCTTTGGTAATACAGCCTATTCATTTTTCCCCCTAGTTCAACTCCAGCATCCAGCTGTGTGCTAATCCAGAGATACAGTGATATAAAATGGCACATCATCTTCTAAATGTGTTGGCTGGTGCAGTTGGAGAAGCAGATCTTCCCCCCTCTATTTTTACTGCAGAGGAATGTAGCACTAAAGTTAGAAACTCAATCCCTTTCCAGTAGACCCACATTAATGCAATTTTTTACATCTGTCTTTTCAGTTTCCCTGTTCTTTTTCTTTCAAAACATCTCCACGTGTTTTGAATGCTTGGATAATCTTCTGAGATTATCCAAATCTAGAGAATCTTACCTCCCCTACCATGCAGATTTTTGTACCATGCACCAAACCAAGTTCAGAGATTTGATAATATTTAATAGAGCACAACAGTAAACTGTCCTGTGTTACAGGTGAGTAATTTAATTAAGATGCTAGGGCTTTGAATAGCTGATGGAAGAACATGAATAGATCTTACATGCAATTGTGCATAGTTCTTTTTGTTTTGTTTTGCTTTAAGTAGAAGAAGAAAAAAAACAGCAAGAGATCCTCTCAGTGAGTTAATATATTATGGACCAAGGATGAGGGGTCCTTTATGTAATGACTTTCAGGATCCTACAGGAAGGCGAACATGACTAAACTCCATGCTTGGAGATAATTTAGGATGTGCTGGGTCCTTTTCAATCCCTGTGCCCCGAATGAGCAGGAAAAGCTGATTTCTTTAACAAGGAACAAATAGTGAATCACCAGGCTAGGGGAGTGGCAAGACACAACTATATCACCTGCAAGAGAAAGGGGTGTCGGGTATAGCCCACGGAACACAATTTAAAATAGAACACAAACACTTACCCTCATGTCTCCGTTCACAGTTTTTGGTATGTGATTAAATGCATGTGCAGGATCCTTGTTGTACACTTTAAGGAGAGATCTGTCCTGAATGTTCCTGGAATCAAAAACATCGATTACTATGGCAGATGAAAGGAGCCTGATTTTGGCCATTTCCTTTGTCTGCCCTTAAAAATCAGGTAAAAGACATCAACAGACAACCCAGCACTGTCTGCAATAAGTCAGATAGAAAGTCCTTCTACCATAGATATGGCAAAAATAAATAAGGGAAAGAAGAAAAATGACTTCAGCTTTTCCTTTCTTTTTTTGTTCCTTAAGGGAAATACTACCCTTTCAGTATCATTCTCCACCCATAAATATCAGGTAACGTGAACTTTCTTTCAAGATTCTGAGCAGGGAAAGCTAACACTTTCAAAAACAATAAAGCGCCAGTATTCACAATATGTTCAAAGAGATTTAGTTAATATTTAAATATTTAATTGTTTACTTTCCTCCAACACCTGGGTTTCTGCTTATCTAAAGAACACACACAAAAGAATAATGCTTCTTTTTTTTTTCTCAAACATGTTCAGCAAAGGAAAGAAAATATATCTGCTGTCTGGGGTGGGGAGGGGGAGACAAAGATCAAAACTAGTATCTTTACAATACCTTTTTCTCCTCTGCAGTGGATTAAAAAAAATTTTTTTTTATGCATAAACTGAGTTCCTGAAGGAGTACGGTATTTGGGAGGAATGTTGTTGTTGAGTGCCATCAAGTCCACTCCGACTCAGAGCGATCCTATAGGACAGAGTAGAACTGCCCCATAGGGTTTCCAAGGCTGTTACCTTTATGGAAGCAGGCTGCCACATCTTTCTCCCAGGGAGTGGCTGGTAGGTTCGAACTGCCAGCCTGTCAGTTAGCAGCCGAGTGCTTAACCGCTGCACCACCAGGGCTGCTTAGGAGGAATAACAGTAGATAAATTCTTCTACTCACCCATCTCTCCTGAGCCCAAGCACTTAAAGCCCAGGAGTTATACTGCAGCAAAAGTCAGAAGCCTACCTTAAAATTATTTAAGAGCACATGAATGCGGGTAAAATCCTCTCCTTCTCCTTTCATCTGCAGAGCGGTCACCCAAAGGTACCCCCAGCCCCGTCTACACAGTGTGATGCTGGTCAGTCCTGCGGCAGTGAGCTCAGAGAAGCATGTGAAGGGGGCCACATTCCTTTCCTCCAGGTGCAGCCACAGGTTTAGTGGGCTGATCTCAATCACCAAGATTACTGGGTTTTGTTTTGTTTTAAATGAAGTGGAGGAATCTCGGACTAGTCTTGTTTCTTTCCTTTAAATATCCGTCAGTAATTGCTTTGAAGCAATGACTAGTCCAAGCTTGCATTGTTGCTCCAGGTTTCAAGTAACTCATTAGTGTCTGCTTAAGGGGGGGGGAAGCAAGCAGCCCTTGTTATTAAAAGTCTAGGTTAATATGAAGGGAGAGTTCACAGAAGGTAAAGAAGTGGGGATTCACTAAAACAACTCACCCTTTCCTAGGGAAAAACGATCTCATTGTGACGAAGTGCTGAAACTGAAAAACTTAAACTACGATAAAAACTTACTGTGATTCTAAAGATATTTAAAATATACAATGTTGGTTTATGACTAATTTAGAAACATGTTCATCCTAGATAAACCAACAGTAAAAGACCAGATTGTATTTGCCATGGCAACATTTACAACACTGAATTCCATCCTGAACTCTCTATGGCATTTCCCTAAAGGAAATATGGAGAAGCCAACACAATGATGACAGAGCCAAATGTTTAACAGATTCATTCCCTTCAAAAATATGGAAGGATATGAAATGAAATTTGTCTCTGAGTTTTGAAGCCTGAGCAATTGTCTTCAGTCAACACCACAATACCCTTTTTTTGTTGTTGCTCTGATATAACACTGGCAGTTAGAATTTATTCTCCCATTCAAATAAAAATACAACTCAGACATTTTATGCATAAAAGCAAAGAAACAGAATACTTCCTTAGAAAGAACATAAATGTGATCATTAAGCATAAACTTTATATTCATCATCAAATGAAAATGTTTCCTCCACTTAAGTATTTTAAGTAAATAAAAAAAAATGCGATTAAAAAATGAAAACCAGGCTACCAATACCGCAGCTAAAGTGTCACGAAGAGGATCGCCTTCACAAACATAAGTGCTATATTAACTAAAAATTATTAGTGTTTCAAGGGATAACTTCTTCTCTCAAGTGATTCTTCCATCTATTTTATCAAGTGAATTCCCACTAAGGGCGAGTCATTATCTATGTTTGGAAGTTTTGGGGACCTTTTCCTCCTTTTTAATTTTTGGTGACCATGTCACAACACTACTAAAGAACAGGAAAAAAGACCCAGTAGTAAAACTTAAATAATTTGACTTTATGGTGTGTGAGTGTTCTTGAAAATGGTATCTCATGACAGTATTAAAATCCTTGCAGAAGCTTCAAGACAGAGGGGCCAAATTGTTCATAATAACCTCCTCAGCCTTCAGCTCTATAATCAGGAGTAGTTTTGTTCAGTTTCCTTATTTATTGTTACTGTATCCCTCAATTCTTCTAACTGCAAAATACAGAAATATAGATGATTAATGTAAAATAGCATTTCAGTGTAAAAGCACTACGTGGCATTACATATTGCTGTAAACATACTCTTTAAATATAACCTGATTATTTCACAGTTAAGTTTATAGTTTATAAATTTAATTTATTATTATTTTTTTTGGTGACAGCTGGATTAATAATTTATTTCAAAAAAAAACATAAATTTTATGATACCCATTAATATTTGAACACATTTGTAAAAAGCAAGACGGTCGTGTAACAGATGTAGCACCTACACCTGAGGGCATGTGTCAAACTCTGAAAGCCCCAAATTACTCCTAGACCTCAGCACATGCCTAAATATGTCATCTGTGATAACTGTCAGATACTTATTGGTTTACATTTATTTTGCCCTAGAGGCATATTTTTTTTTTTTTTTAAAGTGGTATCCATTAATTCCATGATGAAAAAACAGGTCCCTATGGACAAAAAAAAAAAAAAAAATTTTTTTTTTTATGGACAGAGATCCCAAAATCCCAATTTCTGACCAAGCTACGTGGATGAGGGAACATTACAAGAGAGTTAAAAAGAGTTCTCAACTAAGAATATGGAGAAGCAGGTTTGGAGCTGGGCCTGGGGGCTAACTGGCCGTGTGGTCTGGAGTAAGTTCTCTAACTGTTGTGCTCTGCATAACACAAATGTTTCATAACGTAAGTGAGAAGGCTGGATTAGTCACTAGAAAATTTCCAGCGTCTAGGCTATACTAGCGACTGCTTGTTTGTGTGGACTGAAGTCCTGTTTCTCAGGCTGTTTTGCTGGGACAGATCAAACGGGTCTTTTCTGCTCTATACACAACATCATTACACCAACAAAGACGTTTTATTTCTGCAGTGTCTGCAACAGTGTGAGCCCACTTTGCCTCATGGTAGGGTACATTCAACTGGGGGCCCTGGAGAAAGCCCACCAGGGAAATGAGATGTTTTTGGTAAAGGGCAATTATTTAAGAAACAAATGAACAGTGTGAATATCTCTTAGCCTCTTTTCTTATGGATAATAACATAGAGTCTACTGCTTTCATTCTAACGTGTTCATATGAACAGTACAGCCAGAAGAATCATTACTAAAAAATCCACAGGCTTTGTCTGTGGGAGAAGGAGCACTTGAGAGGGAGCTGGGAAAACCCCAGTCCTAAGTATTGTCTTCAAATCTCATGACCTTGATTAAGTCTCTCCACCTTTTGGGGCTTTAGTTTCCCAACTCTTGTCCAACTCTTGAGAAACTCAAGTTTCCCAACTTTTGAGTTTCCCTAACTTTTAGATAAACAGTGGATGGGATGATTTCTGGAATTCTTTTCAGATGTAACATTCGAAGATCTATGCGGGAGAAGTCTATGCTCATCCTTATAAAGTGCACTTTGTGGGTGACTTGCACAAAACTGGAGAGTGAATTCACACATGGATGAGGTAAGCCTGCCAACCAGGATAATGACTACTTTATTCACTGGGACACAGAGAAATGTGGACTCTGCACAAATTGTATTGATGTTCAATGCAACACTGTGGATAAAAAAAAAAAAAAAAAATGGCGTTAACTACTCACCTGACATCATTTAATTCATAATACACATTTCTGCTTTCATCTTTGATGTAAATGGCAACACTTGGAGACTCCAGCATTTTCATGGTGAGCTGCTGTGGAAAGGCACTTACAAAGAGAGCACGGATGGTGTCTGCACTTGTAATTTCATTCGGCATCCTGAGCTGCTTGGTTTCATCTCCATACTGAAGATAGAGAACTCCTGTGTGCAAAAGGAACACAGTTACCAGTCAAAGGACAGGACTCACTGGAAGCAGCATGAGCTAAGCCACCTGAACCCTTCCACACTCAGGAATGTTCAGAACAAGCTTGGAAAGCATGTAACAAGAGACATATGCTTGGGAGTTCCAAGGAAGGCACTACCTAGTTTTCACATCAGTGCCTGCTTTTATTCTTTGGAGTCCAGGGGCTGCTGAAGAAGCTACTTTTCAATTATTTAGAAATAAAAAAAAAAGGAAAGAAACTAACCTCTGGTGGCCTAAAGTGAAAGACAATACTTAATTCCATTGGAAGGTATATTTAAGAATCTGATTCTGTTCGGTGATTTTTCCACATCTTCCGTTAACACCATCATTACAGCAATGGGTGAGCTATATCGCTTAAGTCTTTATAGTCTGTTCAGAAATGCTTTAAGTTAAAATTCTGACAATGTTTCTGTGGCTCTAACGCATATTTATTGAATGTTCATACCACATTAAACTATCTACAAGAAAAAAAATCTGACATGCCAAGGTTTCAGAAATAAAATGGAACAAGTCAGTTACACAGTGAAGAATATGAACATGTTGCCATCGAGTCGATTCTGATTCATAGCGACCCCATAGGACAGAGCAGAACTGCCCCCTAGGTTTTCCAAGGCTATAATCTTTACCAAAGCAGACTGCCACATCTTTCTCCCACGGAGAGTCTGGTGAGTTCAAACTGCTGACCTTTTTGGTTAGCAGCTGAGCGCTTAACCACTGAGCCACAAGGGCTATTTAACATGAACATTAAAAAAAAAAAAACCCAAACCCTTTGCCAGTGAGCAGCTGGCAGATTTGAACTGCCAACATTTTGGTTAGCAGCCCTAATTCTTAACCACTGTGCCACAAGAGCTCCAAAATGAACATAACCCATTGCTGTCGTAGATTCTGACTCATAGTGACCTTACAGGACAAAGTAGAACTGCCCCATAGGGTTTCCAGGGAGCGGCTGGTAGATTCAAACTGCTAATCTTTTGGCTAGCAGCCAAGCTCTTAACCAGTGCACCAAGAGGGCTCCATCATGAACACAGGCTCATAAAATTTTACAGTCCCAAGGGCTGTGTGGCCCCCAGAGAACCATGCGTCTTGGTATTCATGCTGTTCTGTAGTTTTTTCCTACACTGAGTCTGGGCTTGGCTGTGTGACTTGCTTTGGGCAATGGGACATTAGCAAGTGTGATACAAGTGAAGGCTTGATAAGTGCTTGTACATTGGAGCTTGCCCTCTTGCCTGTTTGCTCTTGGGATGCTCCCTGGCATTCCAGCTTCCAAGGAGTCCAACTTAGCTACACAGAGGAGAACCCAAGCTCTGACTGACAGCTGCAGCAAAACGCCCATCCTATAACCAGAACCATTTGCTAGTCGTGTGAGGCGGCCATCTTGAAAATGGGTCCCCCAGCCCCAGCTGAGCTACTCCAGCTGATGCCACAGTGAACAGAAATGAGATGCCCCCTCCAAACCCAGCCCAAATGGCAGAATCACGAGCAAATAAATGACTGTGGTTGTCTTGAAAATGGGTCCCCCAGGCCCAGCTGAGCTACTCCAGCTGATGCCACAGTGAACAGAAATGAGATGCCCCCTCTAAACCCAGCACAAATGGCAGAATCACGAGCAAATAAATGACTGTGGTTGTTTTAAGTTGGTATGCGTTGGGGTCATTTGTTATTCAGCAATAGATACGTGAAAGGTATCTGAGATTCTGACATTTAATTTGAATCCTACATTTTGTGAGAATCTACTGGCGAAGGACTACTACTGGTGAAGGAAAGAATAAAAAGAAGAGAATATGACTTCTGGTTAAATATGGCAATATGTATAACAGTGATCTCTACTTCCTCACAAACCTCATTAAAATGACAACAAAGAATTAGAAAGGCATAAATCCAAGAATTAAGAGAGTAGGTAAGGAAATCAGCTGACAAGAGAAAGCTGGGACCTAAGTCTTCAAGGGGAGAACTCAATGCAAAACATGCAGGATTAGGGAGCAGCAGAAAACTGGCACCAGATATTTCTGAAGGTGAGTTGAAAGCATGAGAACTAATTGCACTTAATTTTATTTTTTATTTTATGGAGCAGCAAGATGCCCATCCACTACCTAGCAGTTTGTTGTAGTATGGAGGCTTGGGTGTTGCCATGATGCTGGAAACTATGCCAGCAGTATTTCAAATACCAACAGGATCACCCATGGTGGATACATTTCAGCAGAGCTTCCAGACTGACAGAGTAGGAAGAAAGGCCTGGTGACCTATTTCTAAAAACTAGCTAAGGAAAACCTTATGGATCACAACAGTATATTGTCCAATATAGTGGTGGAAGATGAGCTCCCCACGTTGGAAGACACTCAAAATACACAGTGTTGATAACAATAGTCTTGAGCATACCATTGGAGATGGTGCAGGCAACATTTCATTCTGTTGTACGTGGAGCCGCCATGAGTCTGAACCAAATTGATGGCAACTAACAGCAACAAAAACTAACAACAAAGATGCCCATATCTCCCCTTCCACCCTACACAGCCAAGCAACTCCCCATGGCCACCCCAGTAGAAGATGAAAGGGGTCAAACTCTTGATTCTGGTTCATGAGGCACAGATGAGGGTTGGGTAAGGTACCTCCTGACAAAATGCTGACAAGGGGGCTTTGTACCTCAGTCAGGAAACTGGAGGGTCCCCTCCAGGAAAACTGACTAGCTTACTAAAAAGAAATCAACAGATTATTGAAGGATCCCCGTGAAATGTCCGGGTCCTGTCTGATCAGCCCATAGAGGGGCAGCCCTACCCACACGTGAAAGCTTCCAATAAGCAATGGCTGTCCTCAATCATGCTTTTCCAGACTGCCCAGGGCTAACAGGCATTTTTCACAAATGCCTAACACAAAAGAAAAGACTAAAAAACAAAACATAAAAACAGAAACTCAGAAGAGAGGAGACAGTCCAGGAAGAGGGAAACATTTGGAGAACAAGAGTGAGCTATGAGGATCATGAAAGCAGATTAAAAATTCAGTAGAAAGGGAAGAAATATTGATAAAAATCTCTCAGAAAGTGGGACATAAGACTAAAGGGTGGGAAGGAAAGGGGAGGGGGAAACAATAAGAAAATTAAAGAATCTTTTCAGAGCATCCAGACTCCTAACAGTGGACAGCTGAGTAAAAAATCATCAGGAAAAAGAGAGAAGTTTTCCAAAAAATACTATAAGAATTTCCCTGCCCCCAAACTAAAGGACATGAGATTTCTGATTAAAAGGGCTCATCAAATGCTCAAACACTCAGACTCATCATGGAGACATCTCGGATGACAAGGGATAAACAGAGAATCCTAAAAGCTTCCAGAAGTTAAAAAAAATAAAAGTCACATACAAAGGATCAGGAATCAGAAAGGCATTGGCTTTCTCAACAGCAATTCCAGAAAACAAAAGAAAATGGAGCAAAGCCATCAAAAATCTGAGGGGAAATATTTTCGATTTAGGTCTATACCCATCCAAGCCATTCATCAACAACTAGTATAGGATAAAAATATTTCCAGGCATGCAGCAGCCTTGCAATATTTACCTCCCACGTGCTCTTTCTCAGTAAGCTATTAGAGGATATGACACACATACACACACATACACACACAACCCCAAGAGCTTAAACAAGATAGACAAAGACACAAAATCCAAGAAACAGGGGATCCAATCCCACAGAGTAATAAAGGGAATTCCTAAGATCATGATAGAGAAGAATCAGGAGGACAATGGTGCAGGATGTCTACAGAACAACCTCAAACTGGATCAGGCCAACAGAAAGCTTCAGGAGGGATATCTCCAAGGGGGGGGGGGAGCGGGAGAAATGATACAGATAGGACGAAACTGATGGAACGGGGAGGATAGTTTCAGTTCTGTCTGAAAGTTTGAAAATAAACATAAGCACACAGAAAAATAAGCAAGTGAAAAATCAATGCAATTAGTGAGTTTAAAAACATCACAAAGTTGCACAAAAAAAGAATTTTAATCATACAATGCTATATAGTTCAACTCTGAGTAATGTTTATACAGTCAAAATAATGTTTTAGTTATTTAAAAGGAGTGATGCAAGTATGGCTGGGAGCATGGGAAAGAGGGAAGTGTTTGTGTACAGGTGTCTAAGGCGGGTGACCAATTGCCACGGAGTGGATTTTGACTCAAGGTGACCAGGTGTGTCAGTAGGGTTTTCCTTGCCTGACTTTTCAGAAGTAGATCACAGGACCTTCCTCTGAGGGGTCCCTAAAATAGGTGGATTTAAATCCCCAGGTTTTGGTTAGCAGCCAAGCACATGAACCATTCGTACCACCCAGGGACTCCACAGGTAAGTCTTCATTATCCACAGTAAGGAGTCAGTGAAAATATGCTGAGTGAAATAGGGCAGACACAAAAGGCTACATATTGATTGATCCCACTTACACGAATTATCTAGAACAGACGAACGCATACAAACAAAAGTTTATTTGTGGATACAGGAGCTGGGAGGACAAGGCAATGGGAGTTATCGCTGAAGGAGTACTGAGTTTCTGTTTGGGATGATATAAAACTTCTGGAAATAGTAGTGATGGTAGCACGCAATATGATGAACATAATTCACGTCACCGAATTCCACCGATGAATATTTTGTTACACATGTATTTACCACAATAAATTTAAAAAAGAAAATTTAACTGGTAATAAAAAATGTACTTTAGCTCAGAAAAGAAAAATTAAAAAGGGTAAATGGCAGTTTTTTTTCTTATATATATTTCACCACCACAAAATTTTAAAGAGAGAAAGAAGATGTAAGCAGCCTTAAAAAACTATCCACCTTATTAATAAAATAGCTTAGAGATCTTTCCATAATTAGCACAGACCGCCCTTATTTCTTTGAACAGTTGTATGACTTCCTTGTATGGGTTATTGATAGGCATTGGAGTTGTTTCCAATTTTTTGGTATTACAAGCAACAATTCAATGAACAAAACATCTTGTATTCACATCTCTTTGCACTATTCTGCAACTATTTTTATAGGGAAAAAATTCTAACAGTGGAATGCTTGGTTTCTGATAAGCACATTTAAAATATTAATACCTACTACCAAGTTGTGGAACCCTGGTGGCAGAGTGGTTAAGAGCTCGACTGCTAACCAAAAGGTCAGCAGTTCGAATACACCAGCTGCTCCTTGGAAACGCTATGGGGCAGTTCTACGCTACCCTATGGGGTCGCTATGAATTGGAATCGACTCAATGGCAACGGGCTTGTTTTGTACGGTTTTATTGCCAAACTGCCGTTCTGAATCTTGTATCCATTTATTCCTATCACTAGATTTTTTAAGAGTGCTCCTTCTCACACCAACTTGCCAGCCCTGGATATGATGTGAATTTTTTTAAAAAATTCCCCCAGCTAGAAGCAGTGAGCTTCTGTTCACGGTGATAGGAAATTTGGCATTGATTATGGATAATGGTTTCACAACACGATTAATGTAACTGATATCACTATGTTGTACACGTGAAAAAATGTTGTACTGGCAAATGTGTTACACAGATTTTTACAACAACAATAATAATAAAAAAAATCCCTTAAGTAAAAAAAAAAAAAAAAGATATAAAAATCTCCACTTCACTCCTGCTCCAGGCACCCAGGTCAGTTGTTTGCTTGTGGTTCCCACATACTAGACTGGTTCCTGCCTCAAGCTTTGCACTTGCCTGCCCGCTTCCTGGGAAGCTCTTTTCCTGAATATTCATCTGGCTAGTTCCCCTACTCTTCAGGTTTTGTTGAGGTCAGCTTCTCAGTGAGGCCTTCCCTGGCCCCCTTCTCTAAAATCTCAGAACCCGTCTCCTAATATTTACCTCTCTCATTTTATTCTTGTGTCTTAGCATTTCCCACTCTATAATTTAAATCATATTTTAATTATGTATATAGTTTATCCTCTCTCCACTGGAATGTAACATTTGTTATTATTGTTCACTACTGTGTCCTTGCTACTTATAGTAGTACTTGTTACATGATAGGATCTCCATAAATATTTGCTGAGCGAATGAATGAATGAATGAATGATTAGTCACCAAAAAGCCATGTCTCATTTTGGGGTCCATCCAAGCTATAAGAGCTTTTGCTACATGATGTAAACACCTAACTAACCTTGTACATGGTTTGTACAGACATTAGAAATACATTCTGAAGCGGCTGTTTCCTTGACTAAAGCGGTCCTTTTGCATCTGGCATAAACCAGTTGACGTCAAGTCAATTTCAACTGATGACGGCCCCATGTGGATCCGTGTAGAACTGTGGTGATAGGGTTTCCAATGACTGATTTTCAGGAAGCAGATCGCCAAGCCTTTCTTATGAGGTGCCTCTGGGTGGACTCGAACCTCAAACCTCTTGGTTAGCAGCCAAGTGTGTTAACCACTTGTACCACCCAGGGACTCTGGCCCAGTTTCAGCTCTATACCTGTCACAGCTTTGACCCTCAGCTTCTTCATCGAGCTAGTTCTCTAGAACTTCCATGCTGTCACATGTTACTCACCAGAGTGCAGAAAAACCTTAGAAGCCTGTCCAATCACAGCTACTAGGATGCTTTGGCCCCTAAAAGGAGGTGTAGTGACTGTCGCTGTGATTGCTGATGCTACATCAAAAGGCCAAAACCACTCTTGAGGTCTGAGCCATACCAGGCCCTGACGGGACTGCTGTAGATGGACCACCTATGGTCTCATGACAGTCGAATATTACCACCTCACTCCCCCAAAGGGCCTGGTTTTCATTGCCTCATCTGCATTCTGTGCGTGGGTGTGCTCTGGAGTGAAAAAAGAAATTGGGCCCTAAACTACTGTTACCTCAGTGTCTGGCTGGTGCAGCTGCCAGCTGGGTACACACACCCAATCACAGTGCGTGAACATTCAGCAGAGGATGGGAAAGAGTCCTCTACAAACAAAGAATGGCCGATTCAGATGGCTTTCTCAATTCCGGAAAGGTATTTAAATGCTTAAACTCCTAAGGAATTCTCTTAATTTATGATGGCGTTTTATTGGCACAAGTGATGAACTAAAACCAACACGATTTCTGGAGATACTGTGTGCTCTGGAAAACATGCCCTTGCTCAGAGTTGGTGCTGGCTTCCCTGATCACAGAGGAAATCTGATGGGCTCTGAATCCCAAACTCCCTTTTTCTAAAGAAGGGAAGAGGACAAGGGAAATGCACTTATAGGATGTCTGCTATGTGTCAGAAATGGTATGTATATATTTCATTGAATCAGCACAGCAGCTCTTGTTAGGCGGGTATTATCGCCCATTTCACAGTTAAGATGACACCATATGTTACCAAGTAATCTGTAATTTTTATGGAAGCAGGTTGCCAGGCCTTTCTTTCACGGCACTGCTTGTGGGTTCAAACCACCAACGTTTAGTTTAGTAGTGCAGTGTGTGCGTCTGAATCAGCTCCACGGCAACAGGCTTTGTTTTTTCACAGATAAGAAACTAAAGTTCAGAAGGTCCGAGTGACTTGCCTAAAGCTAGTAAATGGCTTAAGGAGGATTTATATTCAATTCTGTCAATCTGCAGAACCCATGGTCTCTCACTTGAAGCATACTGCCTCTGAAATTCTGTGTTTAGCCACGTCCATCTCCAACAATAATCCTCTCGAGATGATCTTAGCTGTCTTCACTTTCAGCCTGACCTTCTGCTTCGAGATGTTACAGCATGATGGGGACAGCTCGGAAAGAGATTCCTGTCCTTAACTCAACGGAAGGAGATGCTGACACATGGTTAGAAACAACCCACATGCTGCAATGTAACAGACAGAAAAGGGCACAGAGCTATGAAAGCAGCAACAGAGTGTTGAAAGGAACTTCACAACACTTGGAGTCCTTCTGAGCAGCCTGCCACACTTAAGAGTTCTTCCATGGCAAGGCTTTGTGGAGTCAATGTGGATTTCAGCCACAAACTTTTTTTTATTGTACTTTAGACGAAACTTTACAGAGCAAATTATTCTCTCACTAAACAATTAATACATGTATTGTTTTGTGACATTGTTTGCCAACCCCGCGACGTGTCAACACTCCCATTCTTGACCTTGGGTTCCTCATTATTAGGTTTCCTGTCCCCTCCCGCCTTCTTATTCTTGCCCCTGAGCTGGTGTGTCCACTTAGTCTTATTTTGTTTTGTGGGCCTGTTTAATCTTTGGTTAAAGGGTGAACCTCAGGAGTGACACAGTACTGAGTTAAAAGGGTGTCCAAGGGCCATACTCTGCAGGTTTCTCCAGTCTCTGTCAGACTAGTAAGTCTGGTCTTTTTTTGTGAGTTAGAATTTTGTTCTGTATTTTTCTCCAGCTCTGTCCAGGACTCTCTACTGTGATCCCTGTCAGAGAGTTGGCGGTGGTAGCCAGGCAACATGAAGTACTGGACTCTGTCTTCAACCACAAATTCTTAATCACATTTTATCTCCCTCTCCCCTGACAAAAAAAGTACATTTGGCAGGTCATACTTGGGCTACGCATCTTTATAATATTTTAATCTTGGAATCAGTTCCAGAACGTGGGACATCTTCTAAAATATTCTTTATCTTAATACGGTATTCAGGGATTTTCACAATGTGACCTTAACCTCCAATTCTTACCTTATTACCCACAGTTATCCTATATTCCTAGGTTCCTGGGTGCTGCCAATGGTTTACTGTCAGCTACTAACTGAAAGGTTGGTAGTCTGAACCCACCCAGAGGTGCCTCGGAAGAAAGGCCCGATGATCTACTTAAAGCCAAGAAAACCCCATACAACTCAGTTCTACTCTGTAACATAGGGAGCTACCATGAGTTGGAATCAACGTGAAGATTTATCTTATATTCCTAGGACACCATAGTTATATCGGATATCTTACTGCTCTGTGAACTTACTGCACACTTTCACGCTATATGAAATGGAATGACCTTCCCACCAATTCTTTGCGTGACACAACCATTACTTTCTCTGAGTAATTGCCCCCCCATCACTTCTCCACTAGGAATTGATGAATTCCATATTCTCACCAAGAGCTCACCGTGTGTGTGTCTGTCTGTCTGTCTGTGTGCTTAATAATCTTTTATTCTGTTTTCAGTGAAGATTAGACATCAGTTTAGGTTTCCATTCAACAATATCTACACAAGTTGTTCAGTGACATTGATTAGAGTGTCTATACAGTAGAATGCTCAAATATCTTTCTGCTGAATTGATTTCAATTTTTCCTGTAATGTGGAGAGTTAACATAATGTAGGATTGCCTTCTAGAATCACAAAAAATTTTCCATAAAGGGCATCCTTCATGGGCAGATAATGCTGACATTTAAAAACAACATAAGTTCCTCAGTTTCTACAAATCCAATTCCAGATTATTCAAGAAATCAGTATTTGTATTACCCGTGACAAATGACTAGTCTCTTAAATATATAAAGAGCACTTAGGGTACTTTGTGATGGAAAACTCTCAATTTTCAACTTAACTAATAAGAAAACCGAGGAAATTAAAACAATATGATTGTCTTCACAATTGTTGCTATGTTTAAGCTCATTGTTGCAGCTACTGTGTCTATCCATCTCACAGAGGGTCTTCCTCTTTTTCATTGACCCTCTACTTTACCAAGCATGATGTCCTTCTCCAGGGACTGATCCCTCCTGACAACATGTCCAAACTATGTGAGACGTAGTCTCCTCATTCTTACTTCAAGGGATATTCTGGCTGCACTTCTTCCAAGACAGATGTGTTTGTTCTTCTGGCAGTCCATGGTATATTCAATATTCTCCAACACCGCAATTCGAAGGTGTCAATTCTTCTTTATTCCTCTTCTAGCTTTCACCTGCATAGGAGGCGAATGAAAACAGCATGGCTTGGGTCAAGCGCCCCTTAGACTTCAAGTTGACATCTTTGCTTTTCAACACTTTAAAGAGGTCCTTTGCAGCAGATTTACCCAATGCAACGCGTCTTTTATTTCTTGACTGCTGCTTCCATGGGTGTTGACTGTGGATCCAAGCAAAACGAAATCCTTGACAACTTCAATCTTTTCCCCATTTATCATGATATTGCTCATTGGTCCAGTTGTGAGGGTTTTTGTTTTCTTTATGTTGAGGTGTCATCCATACTGAAGGCTGTAGTCTTTGATCTTCATCAGTAAGTGCTTCAAGTCCTCTTCACTTTCAGCAAGCAAGGTTGTGTCATCTGCATAATGCAGGTTGTTAACGAGTCTTCCTCCAATCCTGATGTCCCGTTCTTCTTAACAAAGTCCAGCTTCTTGAATTATTTGCTTAGCATACAGGTTGAGTAAGTATGGTGAAAGGATATAATCCTGACACACACCTTTCCTGACTTTAAACCACGCAGTATCCCCTTGTTCTATTCGAACAACTGCCTCTTGATCTACGAACAGGTTCCTCATGGGTACAATTAAGTGTTCTGAAATTCTCATTCTTTACAATGTTATCCATAATTTGTTATGATCCACACAGTCGAATGCCTTTGCATAGTCAATAAAACACAGCTAAATATCCCTCTGGTATTCTCTGCTTTCAACCAGGATCCATCTGATATCAGCAATGATATCCCAGGTTCCACATTCTCTTCTGAATCCAGCTTGACTTTCTGGCATTTCTCTGTTGACGAACTGCTGTAGCCACTTTTGAATGATCTTCAGCAAAATTTTTCTCGGGTGTGATATAAATGATATTGTTTGATAATTTACAAATTCAGTGGAATCACCTTTCTTGGTAATAGGCATAAATATAGATCTCTTCCAGGTGGTTGGCCAGGCAGTTGTCTTCCAAATTTCTTGGCATAGACAAGTGAGTACTTCCAGTGCTGCATCCGTTTGTTGAAACATCTCAGTTGGTATTCTGTTGATTCCTGGAGACTTGTTTTTCGCCAATGTCTTCAGTGGAGCTTGAAATTCTTCCTTCAGTACCACTGGTTCCTGCTCATATGGTACCGCCTGAAATGGTTGAACGTCGACCAATTGTTTTTGTTTTTGTGACTCTGTGTATTCCTTCCATCTTCTTTTGATGCTTCCTGAGTTGTTGAATATTTTCCCCATAGAATCCTTCAATACTGCAACTCGAGGCTTGAATTTTTTCTTCAGTTCTTTCAGCTTGAGAAATGCAGAGCGTGTTCTTCCCTTTTGGTTTTCCATCTCCAGGTCTTTGCACATGTCATTATGATACTTTACTTTGTCTTCTGGAGCCACGCTTTGAAATCTTCTGTTCAACTCTTTTACTTCATCATTTCTTCCTTTCGCTTTAGCTACCTGACGTTCAAGAGCAAGTTTCAGGGTCTCTTCTGACATCCATTTTGGTCTTTTCTTTCTTCCTTGCCTTTTTAATGACCTCTTGCTTTCTTCATGTATGATGTCCTTGATGTCATTCTACAACTCGTCTAGTCTTCGGTCATTAGTGTTCAACGTGTCAAATCTATTCTTGAGACAGTCTCTAAATTCAGGTGGGATATACTCAAGGCCCTACTGTGGCTCTTATCGACTTGTTCTAATTTTCTTCAGTTTCAACTTGAACTTGTATATGAGCAATTGATAGTCTGTTCCACAGTCGGCCCCTGGTCTTGTGCTGACTGATGATATTGAGCTTTTCCATTAGATGTAGTCAATCTGATTTCTGTGTATTCCATCTAGCAAGGTCCATGTGTATAGTCGCTGTTTTTGTTGCTGAAAAAAGGTATTTGCAATGAAGAAGTCGTTGGTCTTGCAAAATTCTATTATGCAATCTCCAGCATTGTTTCTATCACCAAGGCCATGTTGTACAACTATTGATCCTTCATCTTTGTTTCCAACTTTCATATTCCAATCTCCAGTAATTATCAATGCATCATGATTGCATGTTCCATCAATTTCAGACTGCAGAAGTGGGTAAAATCTTCAATTTCTTCACCTTTGGCCTTAGTGGTTGGTGTATAAATTTGAATAATAGTCATATTAACTGGTCTTCCTTGCAGGTGTATGGATATTATCCTATCACTGACAGTGTTACACTTCAGGATAGATCCTGAAATGTTATTTTTGACAATGAATGCAACGCCACTCCCCTTCAAGTCGTTGTTCCCAGTGTAGTAGACCGTATGATTATCTGATTCAAAATGGCCAATACTAGTCCACTTCAGATCACTAATGTCTAGGATATCAATGTTCATCTGTTCCATTTCATTTTTGACAACTTCCAATTTTCCTAGATTCATACTTCATACATTCCATGTTCCAATTATTAATGGATGTTTGCAGCTGTTTTTTCTTACTTTGAGTCATGCCACATCAGCAAATGAAGGTGCTGAAAGCTTGACTCCATCCACGTCATTAAGGTTGACCCTACTTGGAGGAAGCAACTCTTCCTCAGTCATCTTTTGAATGTCTTCCAACCTGAGGGGCTCATCTTCCAGCAGTACATCAAACAACGTTCTGCTGCTATTCACAAGGTTTTTACTAGCTAAATCTTTTCAAAAGTAGACTGCTGGGTCCTTCTTCCTCGTCTGTCTTAGTTTGGAAGCTCAGCTGAAACCTGTCCACCATGGGTGACCCTGCTGGTGTTTGAATACTGGTGGCACAGCTACTAGCATCACAGCAACACACAAGCCCCTACAGTATGACAAACTGACAGACGCTTGGGGGCAAGGGTTTTTTTGTGATAAAATAAACAATGCTGACAAGATTAGGGAAGGTGAGTACTCTCACACACCAAGTGTTGCAAAAGTAAGTGATACCACTTCTCTCAGGGGCTATTTGTCAATATGTGTCAAAAGTCCCCAAAATGAACACATGGTCTGAGCCAGTAATTCCACTTCTACGTATTTATTCACAAAGATTTATTTTCCAGGATGCTCAATAAAGGATCATTTGTAAAAATAACATAGATGGGGAAATGACCAACAATTGGAAACTGATTTAATAAGTTAAGGTATATCCAATCCTTGGAACACTACACAGTTATTTAAAAGGAGTCTAAAAGAATGTGGAGATGAGGAAAATTTTGTTAGGCGAAAAAGCATACTATAAAATAGGAAGGAATTAGATTCCTAAAAATCAATTAATCCATCAACTTGATGGCATTGATGGACCCAGGATTTGTGGGGCCTGAAGCTTATCCAATTTCAAGGGGCCTCTTTAAGAAAAAGAATGCAAAGTTAGAAACGTAAATTAGGTATGAAAGTGAATATTCATTTAGAGGGACTATGGACTTTGGCTTCATTAGCTTCTGGGTAAGTCTGCCTATTTGATGAATAAAAAAAAATATATATTAAGAGTGGTTGTCTTTGGGTGGTAAGTTCATGGGTGCTAATGCTCTCTCTTAATAAAATAAGTATGCTTTGATTTGATAATCTTAAAAGATAACTCCCACATATCTAAAAAGACTGGCTTATTCAGATAGTTGGGTACTTTTTTAAGCTAAAGGAGATGGACCAGAGGAGGTCCCTAATAGTTTTCAGTGAAGATGGTAGAATGTGAATTGTCATCTGAAATGGGGAAGGCACTGATACTTAATACAGACAAAAAATTCCCGTATTGTAAGCATAGTAGTATACCTTTAAGAGACTCTACTCAAGAGCGTTATGATAAAAATGTGTAAGGTACACACAGGTGGAAATGGCTTCATTCATCCACTAGCTAAGCCAGGTACTGTGCCAGGAACTGGTGGTACAATGGTGAACAAGAGAGTCACAATTCCTTTCTTCCTGGAGATGTTTACCTATCAACTTCTATGTTCTAACTCCTACAATGATTCCATAAAGGACACTACTCTTGACAAGTTAGCAATTGGTACCAACTGACATTTTGTTTCAAACAGCAGCAATGTGAAGGCAAGGCTGTGGGTGTTCCTGGAAAAGCTCTGGCATGCCTTCTGATGTCAGTAATGTTCCTATCCTGGAGAGGACTCTTTCTGCTAAGCCCCATCCTATAAAATGGCTTTTCAAGTGATAAAGCAAGACAGTGACAGTTGCCTCGTTAGGAAGCAAAAGATAACAGAAAATTTATTCTCCACAGAAAGGCTGGATGTTCTTTATTCCTAAAGCTCTTATCTACTAACCAAAAGGCTGGCAGTTTGAGGCCACCCGTAAGTGCCTTGAAAGACAGGTCTGGCGATCTGCTGCTGAAAGATCACAGCCCTGAAAACCCTATGGAGCTGTTCTGCTCTGCATACATATGGTGGCCATGAATCGAGGTCAACTCAGTGGTAAAGGTTTTGTTTTGTTTTGGTTAATGCTTAGGTTTATCTTGAGTTGGGTGAGAACACCAAACCATTGCTGCAATATCTGAAAAGGATATATCAAGCATATATTTAGACTTCTCTTATTTCATTCAGATACCTGATATTTAAAAACAAAATCAGATTTTTAAAGTATTTTAATTAATTCATCTTCTATTAATTTAAATTGTGGAACTATGGAAACCCTCTGGAGTGTCTCTAAGGGAGAGGCTCTTGTTATCTAGTGCTGCTGTAACAGAAATAGCACAAGTGGATGGCTTTAACAAACAAAATTTCATTCTCTCACACAGTTTAGGAGGCTAGAAGTCTGAATTCAGGGTGACAGCTCCAGGGGAAAGCTTTTTCTCTCTGTCAGCTCTCAGGGAAGGTCCTTGTCATCAATCTTTCCCTGCTCTAGGTGCTTCTCAGTGCATGGACCAGGGTCCAAAAGACACTCCTGCTGCTTCTTTCTTGGTGATATGCAGTCCCTATTTCTCTGCTCTCTTTTAATCTCTTGTAAGATAAAAGGGGATGCAGGCCACACCCTAGGGAAACTCTCTTGACATATTCTGATAAGGAGTGTGACTTGAGTATGGGTGTTGGATCTCACCCCAATCCTCTTTAACATAACCTAATCTTGCCTCATGAACCATAGACAGAGATTAGGATTCATAACACATAAGAAAATTACATCACATCACAAAATGGAGGACAACCACACAATACTGGGAATCATGATCTACCTAAGTTTATACATATTTTGGGGGGACACAGTTCAATTCATGGCATTTTTACCCTTTGGCCCCCCAAAATTCATGTCCTTGCCACATATAAAACACATTCACCCCATCATATAATCCCAAAAGTCTTAAATCAACTCTAAGTCCAAAATCTCATAGGGCAAAATTCCTCTTTATCTGTGAAATCTATAACATAAGTTATCTGCATGCAAAGTACAATGGTGGAACGGGCACAAGGTAGACATTTCCGTTACAAATGGGAGAAATTGGAGGGAAAGAAGGGATAACAAGCACCAAACAAGTCTGCAGAACACATTACATTAGCCCTCAAGGCTTGAAAATAATCCTCTGTTTTCTCTGACACCATCTAGGCAACGGCCCTGCCCTCCAGACTCTGGGTGCTGGCCACACTCTCTGGATTCTGGGTGGAGGCCTCTCAGCCCTGGGCTTCAGCTCAGTCATCCAGGCCCAGTGGGACAGCAACTCTGCTCTCTCACAATAGGGCAGCCCCATTCTCCTAGTCTGCCTGAGTGGTGCCCCTACCCCCTTGGCCCCAGCAGGCCCTATTCTTCTGCCCCTTGGGCGTGGCAGCCCTGCCCCTCTGCTTTGGGTAGCAGATCTGGCCCCATCTCGCTGGCACTCGTGAAAGGCAGCTCCATACTCCGGAACCAAGTTGGTGAAGATCTGGCTCTTTGAAACCTAGGAGGCTGTGGCCCTGCCTTTGAGGCCCCAGAAGCCATGGCTCCACACTTTGAGACTCCGGAGGTCATGGCCCTACCTTTTGAGGCTAAGGAAGCTCTGTTTTCTGTTCTCCTTGTCTCTTCAGCTTCTGCTTCCTGGTTCCTTAGCCTCTCAGCTCCTTAGGCCCTTGGGCCAGCCTGCTGTCTGCCCTGTTCAGGAAAGTATTCCAAAGCTGTTTAGATCTACTAATAAGTGTCTGGAAGCACCCCGCTCTTCCAGTAAACCTCGGCTGGAAGGTACTCAGCTCTCTCACTCCATGGATTGGCAGGCCTGGGTCCAGCGATAAGTGCCCAGAGGCACCTTGCTCTGCCAGAAAGCCTCCTGCACAAAGGTCCATGCCATCTCTTGCTGGTCTCCTGGTTCTGCACAAAGGTCCATGCCATCTCTTGCTGGTCTCCTGGTTCTGCACAAAGGTCCATGCCATCTCTTGCTGGTCTCCTGGTTCTGCACAAAGGTCCATGCCATCTCTTGCTGGTCTCCTGGTTCTGCACAAAGGTCCATGCCATCTCTTGCTGGCCTCCTGGATCTGCACAAAGGTCCATGCCATCTCTTGCTGGTCTCCTGGTTCTGCACAAAGGTCCATGCCATCTCTTGCTGGCCTCCTGGTTCTGCACAAAGGTCCATGCCATCTCTTGCTGGTCTCCTGGTTCTGCACAAAGGTCCATGCCATCTCTTGCTGGTCTCCTGGTTCTGCACAAAGGTCCATGCCATCTCTTGCTGGTCTCCTGGTTCTGCACAAAGGTCCATGCCATCTCTTGCTGGTCTCCTGGTTCTGCACAAAGGTCCATGCCATCTCTTGCTGGTCTCCTGGTTCTGCTGCTGCAGTTTCTCCTCTGCAGCTGCTTCCTGCAGTCTGCACTGTCTCTGGTGTTTCAACTCTCCTCACTTCCTTTTGAGTCCTCACCAGATTTTTCTTGGATGTACATAATTCCAACAGTCTCGTCAAGGCAATCTAGGCTTTTTACTATCAGGTACTTTAAAACCCTTCCAGCTTCTACCTATTATTCAATTCCAAAACTACTTCCACATTGTAGGTATCTGTTAGAGCAGCCCCTACTCCTGGTACCAAATTCCTGTCTTAGTTTTCTGGGGCTACTGTAATAGAAATACCACAAGTGAATGGCTTTAACAAACAGAAATTCATTCTCTCGGAGTTTAGGAGGCTCAAGTCCAAATTCAGCATGTTGGCTCCAGGGTAACGCTTTCTCTCTCTCTGTCATCTCTGGGGGAAGGTCCTTGTCATCAGTCTTCCCCTGGTCTAGGAACTTCTCAATGTAGGGACCCTGGGTCCAAAAGATGCACTCTGCTCTCAGTGCTTCTTTCGTGGTGGCATGAGGTCCCTATTTCTCTGCTCGCTTCTCTTTCCTTTTATCTCTTGTAAGATACAGGGGGTTGCAGGCTACACCTCAAGGAAATTCCCCTTACATCTGATCAGGGATGTGACCTGAGTAACAGTGTTGCATCCCACCCTAACCCTCTTTAACATATCTTAATCTTGCCTCATTAACCACAGGCAGAGGTTAAGATTTACAACACAGGAAAATTACATCAAATAACAAAATGGAGGATAACCACATAATGCTGGGAATCATGGTTTAGCCAAGTTGACACATATTTTGGGAGGACACAATTCAATCCATAAAAGGAGACTCTTTATGAAGCAATGAAAAATTCCAGGCAATAGCAATTTTAAACCAAATTCTAACTTAGAATGTGTTTGAAAGAGTCGTAATTATGGGGCAACCTGTGGTAGTACCACGGAAGAACATGTTAAGAAAATAAATTTGTATGAAGTTAAATATGATAACACCTGGCCCTGTCCAACAACCTGACTGACGCCAATCACTGGGCAGAGATTCTGCTCAAAGGCACTCATTCTCAACACAAAGTGTTGGTATTGGCACCAATAGTACTTTATCTTGTTTCAGACAAATTAGTACAATTGGGACCAAGTGAGATAATATCAATTGAAATGAGGGTATGAAGGTATTTCTCTAAAAACGTCTTGATCAATCTATTTAGGACTTCTGGAATTCAGGCTATGTTAAAGAACAGAATGTCTATGATCCTGATTTCTAGTGTTGTGATCACTACCAGTTAGTCTTATTGCTCTTTACATGGATATTTAGAAACTTGACTACGAAGAAGCTATAATGCAAATTCACAACAGGACTTCCAGCAACATCAACTGACAGAATATATTAATCTTGGAAATTATTCAGCAATTAAGGCAGAGGATAAGTATTCCTTGTTTGAAATATTATAACTAATTATGGGTGTACTACAACTGTACCACCACCTGTGTGTCAGTTTGTTGTACTACAGTGGTTTTGTGTTGCTATGATGCTGGAAACTATGCCACCAGTATTTCAAATATCAGTAGCGTCACCCATGGTGGGCAGGCTTCAGTAGAGCTTTCAGACTAACACAGACTAAGAAGAAAGCCTTGGTGATCTACTTGTGAAAAATCAGCCAGTGAAAACCCTATGGACCACAGCAGAATACTGTCTGATATACTGCTGGACGATGAGCCCGCTAGGCTGGATGGAAAACATACCAACAATCATAAAGATGGCACATAACTGGGCACCATTTTGTCTCGATACACTTAAGGTCACCATGAATCCGAGCTGACTCAATACCAGCTAACAATAACAACAACAACTGCAATTGAAATCTCTCTTACACATATGGTGAACTATGGGTTAAATTAAATATTGCCATATTGACTCATTTTTATAAGGCTAGTATTAACCTAGGGTTGCTATGAGTCGGAATTGACTCGATGGCAACAGGTTTGGTTTTTGGTTGGTAGTATTAACCTAGAATTAGACAAATAGTATAAGAATGTAAAATTTAAATGCAAATTCCTAAAAAAAATACTAGCAAAGCAAACCTGGCAATGTATGAAAAAGTATATCATTACTAAAAAGGGCTTATCCCAGGAATGCAAGGATTTTTTAAAATAATTTATTTTGCTTTTTGTTATTGTTGAGAATATACACAGCAGAACATACACCAATTCAATAATTTCTACATGTATGGTCCAGTGCCATTGATTATATTCTTCAAGTTGTACAACCATTCTCACCCTCCTCTTCTGAGTTGTTCCTCCCCCATTAAGATAAAGTTACTGGCCCCTAAGGTTCCTATCTTTCAAGTTACTGTTGTCAATTTGATCTCGTGTAGATAGATCGTAACAGAGCAAAATGCTGAAGGCAGGCATTCTTTATTAGTTAAGCTAAACTATTGTTTGGTTTTAATAAGATTGAAGGGAATATTTTTGGTCTAAATTTTAAAAATTTAAGCCAGAGCAAAAGTTTCAGGGGCTCATCCAACTTTCAGGGCTCCAGGAAGTCTCAAATGCATGAAATTTGGAATTCTGTTCTGCATTTCCCCCCTTTTGATCAGGATTCTTCTATAGCATCTTTGATCAAAACTTTCAGTAATGATAGCCAAGCACCATCCAGTTCTTCTGGTCTCATGGCAAAGGAAGCAGTTGTTCATAGTTCAATTAACCACACAAGGGTGGTTTAACATTAGGACTTCTAGTTACAATATTTTTTGAAATAGTAAGTTAGTATAAAAGCTATATAATAATCTTAATAGAGTCAGAACAAAATGTGAAGAAAACTCCAATACACATTAATAATAATAAAAATCTAATAATTTGAGAATTAAAGAGAGCTTCCTTAACCTGATGAAAGGTGTCCACTAAAAACTCAAAACAAGCATCACATTCAATAATAAAACACTGGGAGCATTGTCTTTAAATTCAGAATTTTTGCTATTACTGCATATGAAGTCCTGGCTATAACTGTTAATAAAAGAAAAACAAGCAAAAATCATAAGGATTAGAAAGGGATAACTAAATCTGTGATTGTTCACAGATGATAAAATTGACTTATGTACAGAATCCAAAGAAACCTGAAAACACACTGTTAGAACTAATACGACTGAATGATACAAGATCAATATACAAAACCAACAGTAACCTCAAATGCCAGAAACAATTCAGATAATAAAAATAAACCAGTTATAGCAGCAATACAGTAAGATCAAAGAACAACAATAAGAGAGAGCATTGGCCCTACCAGATATCAGCACTATTAAAAAAGTGTGGTTTTTGTATACAGAAAGAACAAATAAGACCATGAAATAAAATAGAGAACATAGAAAAAGGTACAGATTTTATGAGAACTTGGTATATGACAGAGTGGCAGTAAAAAGGAGCAGAGAAGTGACTATTTAGTCAACAGTGTCAGAAAAATTGGTTCTCCATACAAAAAGTAAAAAGTATACCCCTATTTTACACCATAAATAAATAAATTCCTGATGGAATAAAGATCTATATGTGAGAAGCCAAACTATGAAACTTTTAGAATAAAACAGCGTTGTCTCCTAGTATACTGGTATAGGGAAATGCTTTTAAAACAAGAAACAAAAATCATAAACCATAGAGGAAAATATTATTTAATTATATTACATTAAAATGCTTCATTATATTAAAATATAATATGGAAATATTAATTATATGACATTAAAATATTACTACAAAAGGTATCATAAACAAAGTAAAAGTGAGTCTGAAAGAAGAAAATTACAACTCACCAAGGACCAGCATTCAGAAAAGGCCTGGCAATCTGCTTCTGTTAAGATTGCAGTCTAGGAAACCCTATGGAGTTGTACTACTCTGTGACACACGAGGTCACCATGAGTTGGAACCAACTCGATGGCAATGGTTTTTGGTTTTGTTTTTTTAAATAAGAAAATAGCAAAATAAAAATGGGCAATAATGGATATCCAAAAACAGATATACATAGGCAACTCATATAGGAAGGAATCCCAGCTGTCAATAAACATAAAAAATGCCCAGCCTCACTAGTAATTACGGAAATAAAAAAAGGAAACAATGAGACACGATTTTCTACCCATCAGAGAGGGAAAATTAATAAACCTAATAAACCCAAGTATTGGTGAGGATATGGGGAAATGGAATCTGTTACTCATTGCTGGTGAGAGTGTAAATTTGCACAACCGCTCTGGGAACACTTGATAAAGTTGAAGATGTGTATCCTATAAATTGACTACTTCTTTTTTATTTTCTTTAAATTTTATTATGGTAAACATATATATAAATCCAGTTGCCATCAAGACAACTCTGACTCATGGTGATCTCATGTGTGTCAAAGTATTTTCATGGTGGTGATGTTTCAGATATAGCTTGCCAGGCCTTTCTTCCGTGGCACCTCTGGGTGAATTCAAATTGCCTACCTTTTGGTTAGCAACCAAGTGGGTTAACCATTTGCACCATCCAGGGACTCTCATATACCAACCAACCTATTGCCATCAAGTCAATTCTGACTCATAGTGACCCTATAGGACAGAGTAGGACTGCCCCATAGGGTTTCCAAGGAGCAGCTGGTAGGTTTGAGCTGCTGAACTTTTGTTTAACAGATGAGCTCTTAACCACAGTGCAGCAGGGCTCCGTATATGTATATGTATATATGCATATATATTTAGCAATGTATATATATATATACATATATACAATGATATACAATTTTATTTTAGATATAATTATATATATACAATAAAATTTGCCATTCTAGGCACTTCAATGGGGTAGTGGTCAAATGCTATGGCTGCTAACCAAAAGGTCAGCAGTTTGAATCCGCCAGGCGCTCCTTGGAAACTCTACGGGGCAGTTCTACTCTGTCCTATAGGGTCACTATGAGTCGGAATCGACTCAACGGCACTGGTTTTTTTTTTAGGCACTTCACCAAAGAAGACATTCAGGTGACAAACACATGAAGAAATGCTCATGACCATTAGCCACCACAGAGATGCAATTCAGAACTACAATGAGATACCATCTCACCCTGACAATTATGGCAGTCATCAAAAAAACAGAAAACAACAAATGCTGGCAAGATGGTGGGGAGATTGGAACTCTTATACACTGTTAGTTGGAATGTAAAATGCAAAAACCACAGTGGAATACAGTGTGGTGCTTCCTTAAAAAGCTAGAAATAGAAATATCATATGATCCAGCAATCCCATTCTTAGGTATATACCCCAAGGAAATAAGAGCCATGACACAAATAGACATATGCACTCTGTTGTTCATTGCAGCATTATTCACAATAGAAAAAAGATGGAAACAACCTAAGTGCCCACCAGTGGATGAATGGATAAACAAACTGTGGTACATACACACAATGGAATACTATGCAACAATAAAGGACAATGATGAATCCGTGAAACATCTCACAACGTTAATGAACTTGGAGGACATTATGCTGAGAGAAATAGGTCAATCACAAAAAGACAAATATTGTATGAGACCACTACTATGCACAATCAAGAAAAGGGTTGTACACACATACACATACACACATACACACATACTTCTTTGATGACTACCAGGGATGGGAGGGGGAAGGAGGGAAAATCATCAACTAGAAAGAAGATGCATGTTAATACTAGTGAAGGAAAAGATTATAGCGTGGGAGCCAGCACGACAGGATCAAGGCAAAGGAAGGCACTGAGAGGAATGCAAGGATAAAGGGCCAACATGGTAATTGCCATACCATAGGCAATCCTACAATAGCAGTAACAAATAACAGCCTGTGAATGGACATATAGGTAGAGAGGTACGCTAAAGAGGAGTGGGAGGGTACAAGGGAGCACACGCACCCACAGATATAGATTAAATTACTACATATACATTTGTAGATGCTGCATGTATATTAATACAGACAATAGAACACAAAAGGGGCACAGTCATGGAAACTGCCTAGACATAACCCAACACTTTGCAGGGTAAAGTTACTATGCTTGAAGGCTGAGGATCATAGACTTGGGGGACATCTATGTCAACTGATATAACATAGTTCATAAAGACAATGTTACACATCTTACTTTAGTGAATAGCATCTGGGGTCTTAAAAGCTTGTGAGCAGCCATCTAAGATGCAACGATAGGTCTCATGCTGGTTAGAGGAAAAGGGAGTGAAGAAAACCAAAGACTCCAGGGAGCAATTAGTCTAAAGGACTAATGGACCACATGAACCACAGCCTACATGGCCCTGAGACCAGAAGAACTAGATGGTGC
The DNA here is from genome assembly GCF_030014295.1 of Loxodonta africana. NCBI lineage: Eukaryota > Metazoa > Chordata > Mammalia > Proboscidea > Elephantidae > Loxodonta > Loxodonta africana. Next base: position 165,977,501 of record NC_087345.1, on the reverse strand, counting down.
CCGGCTACCACTATGGACTGCTCTGTAAACCTTCACCTAAAGCACAATAATTTTTTTTTTAATTTGCCATCCTAAGTGTATAATTCAGTGACATTAATTACATCCACAACATTGCGCAACCATTACCACTATCTATTTTTTTGTTGTCCATTACAGAGAAAATCTCACGTGTGAGCACATGTTCAAGGAGGCTCATTGCGGCACCATTTGTCATAATTTCTCCATCGGTGGCTTATTTGTATTGCAGAGTATTATACAGCAGTTACAATGAGTGAACTAGAACCACATCTATTAACATGGATAAAACTCCAAAATATAACGTGTAGTGAACACAGAAAGTTACAAAACAATACATGCAGTATGATCCCGTTTATGTGAAGTTTTATAACACACATGAGATTTAAACATCCTGAACTTTCTTCACACTGATTAGGAGATTTAGGCACAGAGATTATGACATTAAGTGAGAAACCACTGAGTTATTCTGAAATTCATTTTCTTCTTTCCTGAAGTATTAGTACTTTACATAGTAATAACCAGTAATTATTATGGATGAATGATATAGCTTTTGAGAATTTTTCAGTATGATATGCCAATTTTTATATAATTTACACATAGATTTCTTCAAAAAAAAAAAAAAAGCAAAGATACAGTGTTTTGAATTTTATTGTTCAGAGTTTCTTTTATTTTCTATTACTCAGTAAAAATTATTCTGCTTAAAAAGATAGTCTATTTGGTCCTCACATACAGGAGAAAGACATTGGGAAGGATGAATATGATTAACACCATTTTTATTCTGGCAAACAAAATTCAGAATCACCAAGAATTTCTAGAGGAAACTTTCAGAGGGTAAATGGAAAGCATGGTGAATTTACACTTTTATTCCATGTTGTTGCCCCCAACTCATGGCGACCCCATGCCCAATGAAATAAAACACTCCCTAGTCCTGTGCCATCCCCATGATGAGTTGTGGATCAAACCATTGTGACCCATAGGGTTTTCATTGCTGACTTTTGGAAGTAGATCACCAGGCCTTCATGTCTAGTCCATCTTAGTTTGGAAGCTCCACTGAAACCTGTTCAGCATCACTACAACCCATAAGCCTTAACCGACAGACAGGTGTTTTTATACCATAGGTCATGCTAATGACAAAAATATAAAAGCCATTCTTTCACAACAGATGCTCATCAGAAGATCTGCAGACACCAGGGATCTAAAAGTAGGGACATGATCACACCTATGTTCATTGCAGCACTATTCACAACAGCAAAAAAGTGTAGACAACCTAAGTGCCCATCAACAGATGAATAAATAAGCAAAATGTGGTATATACATACAACGTAATACTACTCAGCCATAAAAAGAAATGAAGTCCAAATACATGCTACAACATGGATGAGTGTCAAAGACATTATGCTGAGTGAAATAAGTCAATCACTAAAGGACAAATACTGTATGACCTCACGTATATGAAGTAAAGAGAGCAGGTAAATTATCAGAGACCAGTGGTCATCAGTCATCACCTGTGATGGGAGTGAGAAAGAGGGAGTCATTCTCTGGGAAGTAGTGAGGTTATGTCTGTGGTGATAGGAAAATTGGCATTGATTAAGCGTAATGGTTATACAACTTGACTGATATCACTAAGTTGTACACCAGGAAAAGGGCAAAATGGCAAATATTCTGTTACATATAATTTCACAACAATAACAAAAAAAAGAAGCTGTAGTTGCTGATATTACTTAGGTACAATCAAAACCCCATGGGATTAGCTTTCTTAGTGCCAAGGTTTAAGGTCATGGATTTGTTGGACTGTCCCGTCAATTGGCCTAATATTGTTTTTAAAGTTTTTGTTCTACACCCTAACTCGGTGAGCAGTGCCTGGGGTCTTAAAACTTGCAAGTAGTCATCCAAGGTACAACAATTGATCTCTATTCAACTGCAGCAGCAGAGGAAGAATCAGACCCAAGAACAGAAGAAGGAACTGGAACGTAGGTCTAACTGCCTCTATGAACTACTGCCTCCTTTGCCATAAGACCAGATGAAGTGGATGGTGCCTGGCTACCATTTCTGAACATTTTGATCAAGGACTCAATAGATGCATTTTGATCAAATTGGGGGCGGGGGGCGGGGGGAAATGAGGAACAGAGTTTCAAATTCTTATGGAATCCACACTTACTGGACCCACTGAGATGGAGGAACCCCCAAACCTATCACCCTGAGAAAATCTTTATACCTTGAACTGAAACTATTCTCTGAAGTCATCTTTAGACTAAAGAAGAGTTTAGCTAAAGTAGTAAAGAATTTTCGCCTGGAGCACTGTGCTCTATTAAAGAATTACCAATAGGGATGAAATTGACAACAGTGACTCTAAAGCATAGATGAGGAGTTTAAACACACAGAAAAACCTAACCATTGCTATTGAGTCAATTCTGACTCATGGTAACCTTATAGGACAGAGCAGAACTGCCCCACAGGGTTTCCAAGGAGCGGCTGGTAGATTCAAAATGCCAGCCTTTCGGTTAGCAGCCACAGCACTTAACCACTGTGCCACCAGGGCTCCAGATGAGAGGTTTAGGGGGTAGTAAATCTAAGTCAATGATATTGATATACCAATATGGGTGGAGATAAAGAGAATGATGACACGTGAAGAATGTAACTGGTGTCATTGAACGGTCCATGTAGAAACTGTTGAATGGGTGTATGTTCTGCTGTAACACTTTCACCAAAAATTAAACAAAAGAAAAAAAGAAAATCTGTACCCATGGGATTCCATTTCATAGGGCAGTCTATTTTTTCAACCTCATTTTTAAAAAGTAGTAAATGTGAGGTGCTTGGGCTCCAAGGAGTCTTGCCCTTTAATACCCCTCTTCCCACCTCTTTCTACACCTTACTCTCATTCTCAGGCTCTCCATCCTGGTCTCCTTCCTCTGGACTGTGTCTCAATGCCCAGACTTCCACAGGAGCTCTATGCCCCCTGTGATTCTAGTCCCCATTGGCCTATGACTCTCATGGACATGGTCCATTTTCATACACCTCAGAGATATAATTTGGGGAAAATTTAGCAATAGTCTTCCAACAACCAACCCTTTGTTTCCGTTAGGCTTAGAGGTCCACACACCATGTCACAGGACCCTAAAGGGCAAAAGTGGCCAAGTACAACAATTAAGGAACACACAAGAACACTCAAACTTTATTCCTTGCTTTTTCTGATCCCCAGATCTGTTGGAGAAGGCATAAAAGTTGGAAATGTGGCCAGCCAGGAAGGGTGAGGCACGCGCTGAGCAGCTGTTCCTCTTCTGGGCTTTTCTCAGCATCTTCTTAGGTGTCTGAGGGGGAGGTTCAGGATTTTTTCCAGAGGGTAGTGAGAAAGAATGTGGGCAGTTTGGGGAATTTCATCTCTCACCAGCCTTCATTTTGAAGCTCTTAAAAAAATAGACTTGCAGGGATTTTTAGGGCAGCAAAATTATCCTGTATGATACTATAAAGGTAGACAAAACCCATAGGACCATGCATGCAACACAAAAAGTGAACCCTACTGCGAACTATGGACTTCAGTTAATAATGTTACCAATATTGGTTCATCAGTTATAACAAATGCACAGCACCAATGCAAGATGTTACTGACAGGAGGAGCAGTGGGCAGGGGGAGAGGGATATCTGGGAACTCTCTGTATAGTTTCTATGTAATATTTCAGTAAACCAAAAACTGCTCCAAAAAATAAAGTCTACTAACTAAAAGAAAAAAACAGACTTGGTGTATACCCTATGTGGTCCCACGACCTAACAACATAAATCCAATCCATCCAATGCCAGCTTTCATATAAATAATTAGCATCCTTCAATGTATGTGATTTGATTTGATGGAAGTGCAGGGCTTTATGTGAGTGAGCCCCAATGGAATAAGGGTTAAATTCTGTGACACAAGGGCCCTTGACCTGGCACTACACTTTAGGAGTCCCTGGGTGACATAAGCAGTTAAGAACTCAACTACTAACAGAAGGTTGGCAGAGTCCAGTCAGAGGAAACTTGGAAGAAAGGCCTGGAAATTTGCTTCCGAAAGACCACAGCCCTGAAAACCCTATGGAGCACAGTTCTACTCTGACGCACACGGGGTTGCCATGAGCCGGAATCGACTCGATGGCAACTGGTTTGGTTTTTGGTTGCCATCGGTATGTGCACACCTGGTACAGAAGGGCAGCCAAGACAAAGCTGTTTGCTGGGTGTGTGGAGGGAGCTTGCACATGCAAGCTGGGGAAACCCCTCTCCTGTGTCTGGGGCCCCTCAAAATGAAAGAGGGAGTCGGAGGTAGAAAGAGGAGGAAGGAGGGCTGTAGCTGGTGGGTACGTGCGGGAGTGGGAGGCACTTCTTGACCAGACACAATCCAGCACAGAACGCCGAGTAGTCAGAGAATTCTAAATCTAGACCTGGCTTTGTAGGTCGTTAAGAGGGTGTATTTGCCAAGGTAGGAGGATAAGAAAAAAAAAAAATTTTTTTGGATAGGACATATTTTATCTGACAAGTTGTTAGCTTGATTTATACCTTTAAAAATATTTAGGCATATGGTTTAGAGGCCTCTACACTCTTGTCACAGGCCCTGCAAATATTAAGGACAGCCTTGTGTGTGACAAGAAGAACTGGGGTGTTTCACGAATGTTGGCGTCAAAGCTAGGAATAGAACCTTCTTCGCCTGTTGGCAGTCAAGTTGATGCACTGTCTAGTCCATCAACGGGTTACTTTATTTTTATTTTTTTAAGCGTCTTAATGGAGGCAAGTACCTGAGTGCCCTCTGCTTCTTCAGAGATTTGATTCTTTTTGGTTTTAAGCTCCTAGGACAGACTGAGTCACGCCGAGCTGCTTTTAGCACATCCACATTTTCTATATCTGTGAACTACTTTTCTTACTAGTTAAGCTTTAAAATTTTCCTGTTACTATTACGTGCTAATTATTCAGTTATTTGCTCACTATCCGATTCCTTTGAGCCTTCAGTAAGCTTTCCCTGGGCTATTAGAGAATGTCCTCTCTCCCACGACAAGCTACAGCTGCCCTGTGGACACTCCCAGGCAAATCCAGCCAGACTCCAGCCTGAAGTGGGCAGTGACAGATCTCAAGGCCGGATGAGTCAGTTCCGAAGCTTGTCCCTGGCTTCCCACCCCTGCCCCCGCCTGTGTCTCTCCTGCTGCTCCCAGTACTGCTCCTCCTGTGTCCCCGGCCCACGCCAGAGGGTGTGGATCTTTGTGTATTTTCTTTGTCCTTCTACACACCCTGCCCCTATGAGAGAACCAGAATGTCCTTCTTTCAGCACTGGCCAGAGGAATAAAGGGGTTCCCAAGGGAGCTGTTGTCTAGGAGAATCTAGTGAGATTCCCTTCCGTGTGTAAGACCCAGGTTCGGTTCCGGGCCAATGCAGCTCAAGCACAGCCACCACCCATCTGTCAGTGGAGGCTTGTGTAATTGCTATGATGCTAAGCAGGTTTCAGCAGAGCTTCCAGACTAAGACGGACTAGGAGGAAAGACCTGGCGATCTGCTTCTCAAAATCAGCTAATGAAAACCCTATGGATCACAACAGTCTGATCCACAACCAATCACGGGGGTGGTACAGGACTGAGCAGAGTTTCGTTTCACTGTACATGGGGTTGCCACGAGTTGGGGGCTGACCCCACGGTCACTAACAACAATAGGGAGATAGCAGTGAAAGAGAGAGAGAGAGGTGACAGGTAGCGGCTGTCAAACTGACTCCGATTCATGGCAACCTTATATACGACAGAACGAAACGTTGTCCAGTCGTGCATCATCCTCACAGTCGCCAGCATGTTGGAGTTCATCCTTATACTATTATGCCAATCCATCTCACCGAGGGTCTCCCTCACCCTCATAGGCCCTCTGCTTCCCCAAACATGATGTCCTCCTCTAGCATTTCATCCCTCCTGATGACACATCCAAAGCAAATGAGTCAGACAAGGTTCTGTTGTGATCCATAGGTTTTCCTTGGCTGATTTTCAGAAGTAGATTGCCAGGCCTTTCTTCCTTGTCCATCTTAGTTTGGAAGCTCCGCTGAAACCTGTCCACCATGGGTGCCCCTGCTGGTATTTGAAATACTAGTGGCATGGCTTCCTGTATCATAGCAACACACAAACCATCACCATACAACACACAGACAGCAGTAAAACAAAGAGCCCCAGTTCTCGAAGGCACAGGATGGAGCTCAGTGTCACAGTTGTGTGTGTGCGTGTGCAAGGCATGTGAGCATGAAGAAAAAGGACAACAGAGGTTGAGACCAATGTTGGTCAAGCATTCTAATCTAGGTCATTCAATGGCAGTTTTACTGGGCGGGGGTGGGGGGGATGGATTTTACAACAAGGCTTGTCCTTGTATGCCATTTCTCGCTTTGAGAGCAAGTGGGAATGGAGAGAGTCGCTGACAGGGGAGTTCCAGGTGCAACAGGGGGTAACAAGTGATTAGGCTGCGTTCTCTCCCCCAGGCTGCCAGGCTAACACACAGGAACTTCAAGGAAGTGTTTGTTCCCATGACGTAATCTCCAGAGCAGGGCTCAACAAACTTAAACTTCCCTTCTGTCCTTAGAAGACCCCAACAACTTTTTATTGTCCCTTTACCTTTGTTCCTCTCTGGTACTTTCTGAAGAGACATTCGAAAGACATAACACACAGCTACTTCCTCCTTCCTGTTTCCCTTTGAACTTGGGGCACTGCCTTTCAAGAGCAGCTTCTGTTCCCAGCCACGTGACCACATAAAGAACAAACATCTGAAGGTGGCTAAAGTACGCAGGGCCCGCCTGAGCAGCTCTGGGGCAGTGGCGGTACTGCCATGACAAAGAGCTCTTGCTCAGATCCGTGTCCCCAATTCCCCGTCACTGCCTGTGAATGCAACCAGATTCACCATAAATTCACTGTAAAATACTCCCAGATTCACCATGAATAACCTTTTTCCAGTTTTCACCTGTTTTGCAGGTAGGAGTTCCCTCTTAAATGCCTCATGCCCAAAATGATAGTTATTTACATTCCTATGAAAAGAATTAGGGAAAAAGCTGTAAGTCCTGTAGATACCACTCCCTGCTTCATTACCGGAGGGATTTATCAAGCAGACTTGTTATACTGGGCTGCCCCCATCATCACAACCATTTAACAAGCTGAGCACCCACCCTGGGCCAGGAGGAAGCCTGGGGAAACAAGACTCAACCCCAATTATCACCACTAACAGCTTTCTCAGCTTTGTCTCAGATAATAGTCACTCGACTGATGGATACACATTATCCTTAGCATACCGAAAAGGAGAATAATCGTCCTTTTTCCACAGGACAAGAGAATCCAACCTACACAGTGCGCCTGTGCAAGTAAAAACAGTAAAAGCAAAGCAGGGTCAACTTTTATTTTGATCCTTAAGTGAATGCTTTAAGAACAGAGAAATGTTGATGAAACACAGTGGTGGTTTAGATATGCAGACTCAGTACTATATTCACTCAAACAGATGTCATTACCCCAAAGATGGATTTCATCCGTCATACAAATATTTATTGAGCACCTGTATGTGCCACAGAGTCCCTGGGTGGTGCAAACAGTTAACACTCTTGGCTGCTAACCGAAAGGCTGGAAGTTTGAACTCGCTCAGAGGCACCTTGGAAGAAAGGCCTGGCAATTTACTTCCAAAAAATCAGTCATCGAGAACCCTATGGAGCAGAGCTCTACTGTGACACGCGTGGGGTCACGATGAGTTGGAACTGGCTAAACGACAACTGGTTCTGGTATATTTATTGAGTACCTATATGACGCAGTGGTTAAGAGCTCCACTGCTAACCAAAAAGTCAGCAGTTCAAATCTAGCAGCTGCTCCTTGGAACCCCTGTGGGGCAGGCAGTTCTACTCTGCCCCATAAAGTAGCTGTGAGTCGGAATTGACTCAATGGCAATAGGTGTATGCACCCCACAATCATCTCAAAGCTGAGGATTCAACAGTAAGCTCAGTGGTTTTAGCTTTTGCTGATGATAGGCAAAAAAAAACTCATAAACAAGTAGATGCAGACTGTGTCAAACGTTACGGAGAAAAATAAAACAGGGTATGAGCATAGGAAGCACTGGGGTGGGAGTGGGGGAATTACCATTTTATATGCACTGTAAATTGGAATGTCCTGAAGTGTAGGAGCAAGCCTTGCAGGTATCTAGGGGGAAGAACAACCCAGGCCATGCTGGTGTGTTCCAGGAACAGCAAAGAGACTAGTGTGGCTGCAGTAAAAGGAGTGACATGGCAAATGAGATGAGCTGAGGTGAGAAAGGGAGCCAGTAGTCAGATCCTGTGGACACTTGTATCTGAATGAGCTGCGAAGCCATCAGAAGATTAGAGCAGAGGTATTGGACAAGATGAGACTTATTTGCTAGGATAGCTTTGGTAAGAATTGACTCTATGGGGCAAGGACTGAATCAGGAGGCCATTTAGGAACCTAGGGCAATAATCCAGGAGAGAAATTACAGTGGGTTAGACCTGGGTGGAAGTGATAGAGATGGTGAGAAGTGGTGAGATTCTGGATATATTTTTAAGGTAGAGTGAAGAGAATTTCCCGAGAGATTGGATCTGAAATGAGAGTAAGAGACGTTGAGGATATTGCCAAGGTTTATGGCCTGAGCAACTGGTAAGATGGGGTTGCAATTTACCGAGATGAGGAAGACTGTGGGAGGAGTAGGCTTTGTTGGCGGGAATTAGAAGTTCATTTTTGGATCCATTAAGGTTGAGACAGAGCCATGGCTGCGCAGGCATTAAGAGCTAGGCTGCTAATCAAAGGTCAGTGGTTTGAATCCACCAGCCACTCCTTTGAAACCCTATGCGGCAGTTTTACTCTGTCCTGTAGGTTTGCTATGAGTCGAAATAGACTCAGTGGCAATGGGTTTTGTTTTTTTAATACTGTCACTATGAGTTGGAATTGACAATGGCAACAGGTTTGCTTTGGTTGGTAAGGTCGAGACATCAAGTGAACAATTGGAAATATTAATCTGGACTTCAGGGAGGTCTGGGCCAGAGGAGTCATCATCATACAGCTGAGAGTTGGAGCCACAGGACTAGACTAGTTCGTGCATGGTGTTAGTATAATTGAAGAAAAGATGAGGTCCAGGGGCTGAGCCCAATATTTACAGATAAGAAAATGAGAAAAAACAAACAAACCAAACCTGTTGTCGTCAAGACGATTCCGACTCATAGCGACCCTGTAGGACAGAGTAGAACTGCCCCATAAAGTTTCCAAGGAGCACCTGGTGGATTTGAACTGCTGACCTTTTGGTTTGCAGCTGTAGCTCTTAACCACTATCCCACCAGGGTTTCTAAGAAAATGAGAAGGAATCAACAAAAGAGACCAAAAGGGAGTGGCCACTGTGGCAGGAAGAAAGCTGAGAGAGAGAGTACAGCAAGAAGTCAAGAAAATGACATGATTTAAGGAAAGGAAATGATCTAGCATGCTAAGTACTGAGAGGTCAAGTAAAATGAGGACTGATTAACATGGGGACTTCACACACGACCTTGACCAGAACTATTTCTGTGGAGTGGTGGGGACAGTTCAAGAGAAAAACCAGAAGAGAGGAACTACAGACAGTACTTACTAGTCATTTCGTCATAAAGAGACAATAGGTGGAAGGGGATTTAGTAAAATATGTGGAGCTAAAGGTGTGCATCAGGGTTGTATCCTTTCATGACACCAATTCAATCTGTATGCTGAGCAAATAATCTGAGAAGCTGCTCTACACAAAGAAGAATAGGGCATCAGGATTGGAGGAAGACTCATTAACAACCTGTGTTATGCAGATGACACAACCTTGCTTGCTGAAAGTGAAGAGGACTTGAAGCACTTACTAATGAAGATCAAAGACCACAGCCTTCGGTATGGATTTTGCCTTAATATAAAGAAAACAAGAATCCTCACAACTGGACCAATAAGCAACATCATGATAAACAGGGAGAAAACTGAAGTTGTTAAGGATTTTACTTTACTTGGATCCACAATCAACACCCATGGAAGCAGCAGTCAACAAATCAAAAGATGCATTGCACTGGGCAAATCTGCTGCAAAGGACCTCTTTAAAGTGCTGAAAAGCAAAGCTGTCACCTTGAAGATGAAGGTGCACCTGACCCAAGCTATGGTGTTTTCAGCCACCTCCTACGCATGTGAAAGCTGGACGATGAATAAAGAAGACTGAAGAAGAATTGATGCCTTTGAATTGTGGTGTTGGAGAAGAATATTGAATATACCACAGACTGCCAAAAGAACGAACAAATCTGTCTCAGAAGAAGTACAACCAGAATGCTCCTTAGAAGCAAGAATAATGAGACTATGTCTCACACGCTTTGGACACATTGTCAGGAGGGATCAGTCCCTGGAGAAGGACATCATGCTTGGTAAAGTAGAGGATCAGTGAAAAAGAGGAAGACTGTCAATGAGATGGATTGACACAGCGGCTGCAACAATGGGCTTAAGCGCAACGATTGTGAGGATGGCGCAGGACCCGGCAGTGTTTTGTTCTGTTGTGCATAGGATCGCTATGAGTTGGAACCGACTTGATGGCACCTAACAACAACAAAAGCGAAAGTATGGTTGTTGTTCATGGTGGTTCTGTGGTAGAATTCTCACCTTCCATGAGGGAGCTCTGGGTTCGATTCCCAGATAATATGCCTCATACACAGCTACCACCCATCTGTCAGTGGAGGCTTCCATGTTGCTATGATGCTAAACAGGTTTTAGTGGAGCTTACAGATTAAGACAGACCAGGAAGAAAGGCCTGGTGATCTACTTCCGAAAATCAACCAATGAAAACTCTATAGATCACAACGGTGCAATTCCATTGTAAATGGGTTTGCCATGAGTCAATTTTAGCTAACAACAACAACAAAGCTAATGTATTGGAGAACGTAGTCTCAAAATAGTTAAAATGACTCAAAAATGATTGCTAAAGACTGATGAGCAAGTCAAATAAGACACTGTCTAAATACTGTCAGTAATAACGGAAATACTTTTGGAAGGTTCGGATTTATTTTTTTTAACCAAACATTTCTGTGGTATTGTTACAATCTTAATGGAAAATTAGAACAAATATAAACATTACACAGGCTTTTTCTTTTCATTTTAGAATTCTGCAGATACAAACAACTTCTGGCCACAGTAATCTATCTGGCAACCCAGCGAGAGCATGCTTTGTGCACAGGTTGGAAGCTACCTCTGTGATCTTTGTGGTACGCTTGGCTGGAAGCAAAGGCATCAATTTCCATTAGCAACTTCCTGCTGATAGTACCTAGACTCCAAATTCCAAAGAAAAACTAATGTTCACAGCTAGACTCAAGGAAACACGCCAGTGTGCCTTTGAATGTGAGGTGTGAGGTAAATGAAAGAAATCACATTTGAGTTTTAATTTTCCATTCTTTTCTTTCTCTGTGCCAGAAGAGCCTTACCTTCGATTATGTAGCGGTGCTTGCAAATATAATGGAAATGAATGTCTCAATTAAAGGAAAAAATGTGTGTGTGTACCTATATATTTTTATAATAGATAAACCAGGGAATAATTACTGATATTATGAAAGAATTCACCAAGCATATCTTTTAAATAGTAGTTAGTATCCAAATGCATTAAAAATCACAATTAAAAATTACTTGACCGAGGGTCTTGGGAATATAAGCACAATACAGGGGACAGACAGATTTAAAGCTCAAATATAATGATCCACTACTAATTTTTTTTAAAAAGTGAATATTCTCAAGTATCTCAAAACCAGTATGCTTTGCCTTGGATCAAAAAATCCCTGTATACTTCTTCCATTGTGTGTACTTGAGAGTTGGCCTGACCTGTCTTTGTGTCCCTCCATGTCAATCAGCATCAAGGAGGTGCTTAGTATCACCCCCAGCAGGAAAATATATATATATATATATATATATATATATATATATCTGCCCATCTGAATGATAAAATCAATTTAACACAAATTGCTTTTTTTAGGAACAAATGTATCAATTAAGCGTAGCCCATTGCACACTTTAGTTGGAACTTCAGCCTCAACTTAATCCAACATGCACATCTTACTAAGATATCTTTACTGACATAAGTTCTGTTGGTATTGTTTTTAATAGGCGGTATACTCTTACATAGTCAAATCAGGAAAAACAAACAAACAAGAACAGAAAAGTGAGTCCTGTCTGTGCCAGGCGGCATTCAGAATGTCTCATTCAAAGAAAGGAAAAAGAAGACATGTACAAGCGCTTGTGGGAAACGCATACGTTTTAGGTAATTTGGAAAAAAAAGAGTCACAATTTGCCAATAAAGAATAGAAGAAACAGAGATATGGTTTTTATGCTAAAGTAAAAAATTCAGGGTTATCCAGTTTCTAAGGCCTATGCCAAAGCTACTTCTCTGGATAACCTCGGTCAAACTGTCTAATTCTCTCAATTTGCTCATCCAAAGTTTCAATAAAAACCTGTTGCTATTGAATCGATTCTGACTCATAGAGACCTTATAGAGTAGAACTGCCTGCCCCATATGGTTTCTAAGGCTGTAATCTTTACTGAAGCGGGCTGCCATATCCTTTAGGGGAGGGCCTGTTGGGTTCCAAGCACCGACATTTAGGTTAACAGGCAAGCGCTTAACAACTCCGCCACCAGGGTTCATCAAAGGTTCAGTAAATCTGCAAATCTTCAAATAATATCCAATGCATGTTGGCTATTTACACTTAATATAAGGGGTATAATCTTACATAAATAATTGTAAACACTTCCAAACTGTAAAATCAAAATTCTCCTTTATGGGAAAGCCAGTACAACCTGTACAAGGCAAGATCATGGTATCTCCACAGATACATCCAAACTCCCTGAGGGACTGACTTGTTGGGCTGAGGGCTGTGGGGACCATGGTCTTGGGGAACATCTAGCTCAAATGGCATAGCATAGTTTATAAAGAATATGTTCTACATTCTACTTTGGTGAGTAGCGTCTGGGGTCTTAAAAGCCTGTAAGAAGCCATCTAGGATACTCCACTGGTCTCACCCCTTTGGGAACAAGGAAGAACGAAGACAACTAAAGATACAAGGAAAAGATTAGTCCAAAGGACTAATGGACCACTTACCACGGCCTTCACCAGAAGGAGTCTAGTACAAATAGATGGTGCCCGGCTACCACCACTGACTGCTCTGACAAGGATCACAATAAAGGGTCCTAGACAGAGCCGGAAAAAATGTAGAACAAAATTCTAACTCAAAAAGAAAGAACAGACTTGCTGGCCTGACAAGACTGGAGAAACCCTGAAAGTATGGCCCCAGATGCCCTTTCAGCTCAGTAATGAGGTCACTCCTGAGGTTCGCCCTTCAGCCAAAGACTGAACAGGCCCATGGCACAAAACAAGACTAAAGGGGTGCACCAGCCCTGGGGCAGAGACTGGAAGGCAGGAGAGAATAGGAAAGCTGGTAATAGGGAACCCAGGGTTGAGAAGGGAGAGTGTTGACATGTCATGGGGTTGTTAACCAATCTCATAGAACTATGTGTGTGCTAACTGTTTAATGACAAAATAGTTTGTTCTGTAAAACCTCATCTAAAGTACAATTTAAAAAAAAAGTAAAGGAGGCAGGGCCAAGATGGCGGAGTAGACAGACGCTTCCGGCGAGACCTCTTACAACAAAGACCCAAAAAAACAAGTGAAACGAGTACATTTATGACAAGCTAGAAGCCTTGAACATTAAAGGCAAAGTTAGAAAATGAACTGAGCAGCAGGGGAAGGAAGGGACAGTTCAGAAGTGGAGAGGAGTTACCGGACCTGAATCACCAGGAGCCCTCAGGCACTATTCCTGGAGCAGCTGTGGTGGCCTGGTACTAGCGTTCAGCTGCAGTTTCCTCAGGGAGAAGCAGCCAGCCACGCAGCCTACTCACACCTCCAGAACCAGAGAAGAAGGATGCTCTCAGCAAAAGCTAAGTACTTGCAAATATTTTACTACCACGCCCCCCTCCCCACCCCCAAGCCAGTTGTGTTGAGCACCTAGAGCCATCCTCACAGCCTTGGAGAAGGAATAAATTCGCAGTTGGGGGAAAAGATAACTTGCCAGCTCCACTAACCTGGGGACCTCAGGACAGAAGCAGGTCTTGTCCAGGTATATATGGTCTGTGGACTTTGAGTACCCTTCCTTCCTCCGTGGACCTGTGTTGGCAGACTACAGCTGTTTCAGCTGTGTGGTGGAGAGGTGCTGTGTTTGATATTTAACAAGGCTTCGCCTATTAAACAGGGTCATTATCTACCCACATCAGGGGCCTAAGGACTGATGGCTCCACTCAGGTCACCCAGCCACCCGCTACAGGGGTCCAAAGGTAACTGGTATCTCCCAGTCCTTAAAACCAAAAATTTTGGGTGCTCATGGTCTGTCTGCAGAACCCACCCACCTATATGCTGTAGGGAAGAGGGATGTGCTTTCCTCACAGACACTTGGTGGACAATTCTCAGCCCCCTGCCTTGTTCAAAGTGTGACCCCCTGCTTCAACCAGATACTGGTACCTACACCAATCACCCCTGCCCCTCTAAGACTGTAGGACAGAGCCTGTACCGCACAATTGATGAGCAGCTATCTGGACACCTAAGCTGAATCCATACGAGAAAAGTGAATGGACTCCTAGACTGATATACCTGATAAAAGCTCTAGCCATCTGGTGACAGGACATCAGAGCTTCAAACATGAAAATGATCAAGATAGTTCACTCAGGCAACCCATTCGGGCACATCAAAACAAAACTAAGCAAGAAGCTAGGATACAGTAAGCAAACATAAAATAAACTAATACAATAACTTATAGATGGCAGAGACAAGAGTCAATATCAAATCACATAAAGAAACGGACCATGATTACCTTGACAAGCTGTCAAAACAAAGAATCAAGGGATCTTCTAGATGAAAGTGACTTCCTGGAATTACTGGATGCAGAATACAAAAGGTTAAGATACGGAACCCTTCAGGACATCAGGAAGGGATCAGGCAATAACGCAGAACAAGCCAAGGAACGCACAGATAAAGCAGTTGAAGAAATTCAAAAGGTTATTCAGGAGCATAATGAAAAATTTAATAAGCTGTAAGAATCCAAAGAGAGACAGCAATCAGAAATTCAGAAGACTAACAATAAAATTACAGAAGTAGACAACTCAATAGAAAGTTGGAGGAGCAGAATTGAGCAAGTGAAAGGAAGACTTGGTGAACTTGAAGACAAAGCACTTGGCACCAACATATTTGAAGAAAAATCAGATAAAAGAATTAAAAAAAATGAAGAAACCTTCAGAATCACGTGGGACTCTATCAAGAGAAATAACCTACAAGTGATTGGAGTACCAGAACAGGGAGGGATAACAGAAAATACAGAGAGAATTGTTGAAGACTCGTTGGCAGAAAACTTCCCTGATATCATGAAAGATGAGAAGATATCTATCCAAGATGCTCATCCTAACTCCACATAAGGTAGATTTTTAAAAGAAAGCCACCAAGACATATTATAATCAAACTTGCCAAAACCAAAGATAAAGAGATAATTTTAGAGCAGCTAGGGATAAACAAAAAGTCACCTACAAAGACAGCCAATAAGAAAAAGCTCAGACTACTCGGCAGAAAACATACAGGCAAGAAGGCAATGGGATGACTTATATACAGAATCGAAGAAGAAAAATTGCCAAAGAATCCTATATTCAGAAAAACTGTCTCTCAAATATGAAGGTGAAATTAGGACATATCCAGATAAACGGTTTAGAGAATTCATAAAAACCCAACCAAAACTACAAGAAATACTAAAGGGAGTTCCTTGGATAGAAAATCAGTAATATCAGGTGTCAACCCAATGCTAGAACACTGGGCAGGGCAATCAGATGTCAGTCCAGACAGGGAAATCACAAAAATAAATCAAGATGAAAAAAAACGCTCCAAACAGGGAAACAGTGATGTTACTATGTAAAAGAAGACAACATTAAAACAATAATGAGGTACTAAGAAATACAGTCATAGATCTTTCATATGGAGAGGAAGACAAGGCAATATAAACAAAGAAAAGTTAGGTTTAAATTTAGAAAAATAGGGGTAAATATTAAGGTAACCACAAAGGAGACAAACAATCCTACACATGAAAATAAAATACAAGAAAAAAATAGAGACTCAGCAGAAACAAAATCAACAACGAAAAAGAGGAAAAGACAATACTTACACTACTCAGCACAAAAAATTAACTGGGAAGAAGAAACTGTCAACAACACACAAAAAAAGATATCGAAATGATAGCACTAAATTCATACCTATCCATAATTATGCTGAATGTGAATGGACTAATGCACCAATAAAGAGACAGAGAGTGGCAGAATGGATAAAAAACATGATCTGTCTATATATTGCCTACAAAAGACACACCTTAGACTTAGAAACACAAACAAACTAAAACTCAAAGGATGGCAAAAAATATACCAAGCAAACAACAATCAAAAAAGAGGAGAAGTGGCAATATTAATTTCTGACAAGATAGACTTTAAAGTTAAATCCACCAAAAGGATAAGGAAAGATTAACGATTAAAGGGACAATATACTAAGAGGATATAACCATATTAAATATTCATGCACCCAATGACAGGGCTGCAGGATACATAAAAAAAAATCTCACAGCATTGCAAAGTGAGATAGACAGCTCCACAATTATAGTAGAAGACTTCAACACACTACTTTTGGTGACGGACAGGACATCCAGAAAGAAGCTCAGTAAAGACACAGAAGATCTAAATGCCACAATCCACCAACTTGACGTTATAGACATACAGAACACTCCACCCAACAGCAGTCAAGTATACTTTTTTTTCTAGTGCACATGAAACATTCTCTAGAATAGACAATGATTAGGTCATAAAGCAAGCCTTAGCAGAATCCAAAACACTGAGATATTACAAATCATCTTCACTGATTGTAAGGCCATAAAAGTAGAAGTCAATAACATAAAAAGCAGGAAAAAGAAATCAAACACTTGGAAACTGAACAATACCCTGCTCAAAAAAGACTGGGTTGTAGAAGACATTAAGGATGGAATAAAGAAATTCATAGAATCCAATGAGAATGAAAACACTTCCTATCAGAACCTTTGGGACACAGCGAAAGCAGTGCTCAGAGGTCAATTTATAGCAATAAATGCACACATCCAAAAAGAAGAAAGGGCCAAAATCAAAGAATTATCCCTACAACTTGAACAAATAGAAAGAGAGCAACAAAAGAAACTCTCAGGCACCAGAAGAAAGCAAATAAAAAAAATTAGAGCAGAATTAAATGAAATAGAAAACAGAAAAACGATTGAAAGAATTAACAAGACCAAAAGCTGGCTCTTTAAAAAATTAACAAAATTGATAACCCATCGGCCAACCTGACAAAAGAAAAACAGGAGAGGAAGCAAATAACCTGAATAAGAAATGAGATGGGTAGTATTACAACAGATCCATCTGAAATTAAAAGAATCATATCAGATTACTATGAAAAATTGTACTCTAACAAATTTGAAAACCTAGAAGAAATGGATGAATTCCTACAAAAACACTACCTACCTAAACTAACACAAACAGAGGTAGAACAACTAAATAGACCCATAAAAATAGATGAGATTGAAAAGGTAACCAAAAAAATTCCAACAAAAAAAAGCCCTGGTCCAGAGGGCTTCACTGCAGAGTTCTGCCAAACTTTCAGAGAAGAGTTAACACCACAACTACTAAAGGTATTTCAGAGCATAGAAAAGGATGGAATACTCCCAAACTCATTCTGTGAAGCCACCATATCCCTGATACCAAAACCAGGTAAAGACATGACAAAAAAAAAAAAAAGAAAATGACAGACCTATATCCCTTATCAACTTAGATGCAAAAATTCTCAACAAAATTCTAGCCAATAGAATTCAACAACATATTAAAAAAATAATTCACCATGACCAAGTGGGATTAATACCAGGTACACAGGGATGGTTCAACATTAGAAATACAATTAAAGTAATCCATCATATAAATAAAAGACAAGGACCACATGATTTTATCAATCGATGCAGAAAAAGCATTTGACAGAGTTCAACCCATTCATGATAAAAACTCTCAGCAAAACAAGAATAGAAGAAAAATTTCTCAACATAATAAAAGGCATTTATACAAAGCCAACGGCCAACATCATCCTAAATGGAGAGAGTCTGAAAGCATTTCTCTTGAGATCGGGAACCAGACAAGGATGCCCTTTATCACCACTCTTATTCAACAATGTGCTGGAGGTCCTAGCCAGAGCAATTAGGCTAGATAAAGAAATAAACGGCATCCAGATTGGTAAGGAAGAAGTAAAAGTATCTCTATTTTCAGATGACATGATCTTATATACAGAAAACCCCAAGGAATCCTCAAGAAAACTACTGCAACTAATAGAAGAATTTAGCAGAGTATCAGGATACAAGATAAACATACGAAAATCAGTTGTATTCCTCTACATCAGCAAAAAGAACATCAAAGAGGAAATCTTCAAATCAATAGTGACCCTATAGGACAGAATAAAACTGCCTCACAGGGTTTCCAAGGAATGTGGTAGATTCAAACTGCTGACCTTCTGGTTAGCAGTCAAGGTCTTAACCACTGAGCCACCAGGACTGCTTGACATATCTATTTACTGATAAAATCATCACCAAAATGAAGATAATGAACATATGTATCACTCCAAAAAGTTTCCTCATGCCCTTTGTAAGTCCGCCCATCCCCTGAACAATCATGAATCTGCTTTCTGTCACTACAGATGAGTTTGCTTTTCCTAGAATTTTATATAAATGGAATCATACAGTATATACTCTTTTGCTGTCTGGCTGCTTTCATTCAGCATAATTATCCTGAGATTATCCATGTTGTCGTATGTATCAGTGGTACTTTAAGTTATCTAACTTTCTGAGCCACGTTAATAAAACAAAATAGTAAGACTCCACATATTTGAATTGTACAAAAATAACGTGGCAGCAGGCCACTTGGACCTGGGGGTTGTAGAAACCTTTTTCGGTTGTAATCCTGTACAGGTGGTAAGTGTAAGAAAGGAAAACTTGTTGTTCTGTGATTTTTGCTTCATAGGATTAAGTAAGATAGTGTGTAAAAGTGCTTTCAAAGTCAGAATTAACGACATTATCATCTGCTCCAGTTCATTTACTTATTCAACACACATTTATTGAACAGCTACTACATGCAGGCAACATCTTATTGCTGTCATTAGGTGTTGTAGAGCCAACCTGGGCTCATAAATAAATGGTCCCCTGTTATTTACTGGTGATGCAGTGGTTAAGCACTTGGCTGCTAACCAAAAGATGGGCAGTTTGATCCCACCAGCTGCTGAGCAGGAAAAAGATGTGGCAGTGTGTAAAGTGTAAAGGTTACAGCCTTGGAAACCCTGTGGGACAGTTCTACCCTGTCCTTTAGGGTCGTTATGAGTCAGAGTTGATTCGACAACAACGGGTGTGTTATTTACTATCATCACTAAGAGTTGCTGGGAGCCACCCCACTTTCATAACCATTTCTGTTACGCCAGTCTTATTCTCAGGTCTCCTGGGAGATGGCTCAGGATTCTGTGGACGGAGAGATTGAGGCCGAGAAAGGATGACAAATTTGTCAAGGCCCCTGAGTTATTCCATGACAGAGCTGGGATGGGAACGCTGGGACCAGAATGTTCCCAATGTTTTTATAAAGGCTGTGAGCTCAGCGAGTGACAGGTGCTTTTGTTGTTGCTCCAGATGAAACTATTGTGAAAGAGCTGGGTAAACAGGTTCTGAAGCCGACACATAAAAGGATGGGCCATCTTACACATTTTTAGGGCTTGAGGCTACATTTTGTTTTAATTTTCTATTTGCGTTTACTTTAATACTTCATTCCAGTGCAGAAATCTGTACACATTAAGGAGAGTAGGATTCTTCAATAATATACCTCATTATAATGCTAACTTCAGGAGGCAACACATTTCAAATCTTTTTCTAGCACGTTCTCTATAGTCACCCTAAGTACAACAGATGAGGCATAAAATCTTTCATGAGCCAGTAAATAGAAGCTTTTGCCGCACAATGTTTCAGGTAAGATAAAAGTACTCCCTCTTTTCAATCCTATAAACCAGAGAGCTGTAGTCATTTATTCCATTCTAAAAAAAAGGGAAAAATGCCTGATAGGCCAGAAAAGGATTTTCAGGTTTCTTTCATTTGAACAAAACGAACGTGAGCAACTAAACCCTATTGCCTCTTTCTTGCGACCCGTTGTGTGTGTGTGTGTGTGTGTGTGTGTGTGTGTGTGACAGAGAGAGAGACCGCCATGCGTGCTCTGTGGCTATATGTATGGGAAAGTACATTAGCCTACTTGAGTTTCAATATCAATTTAGCGTCAGGAGAAACAGGAACAAGGTTTTCAATTGGAAAATTAACTAATAGTTCAATAGACTTACGGTTTTCACTGATCTTCGATATATTACCTTTCTTTTTCTCAGCTATACAGGGTAAGATCGAACATTTTATTTCTATGCTCATACCATTATTAAGTAGCTACTAAACTTGAAAGTTAATGGCTGCTTAGCTCTTCCATGCAGCACAGCCGAGCTGAATGATGGGCTCCTGCGGCACAGCTTCACAATGACTGTTCAGAGCCGATGAATGAAAAGGCCGGATAGCAAAGCCTTCTATTCTGCAGTTCCACCATAGTTTAAAGATGATTCATGTTTCTTTCCATAGAGGTGAAAATATTTCACCTTCAGCCACTACTTTCAGAAAAAAAAAAAATTATTTCTGTATTCGTTATGCCCAGTAAAGCAAAGTGGAGTTAAAAGACATAGGTTTGGGAGTCAGAGAGCCCTGGGTTCAAATCCTGGCTCCGCTCCTTACTACTAGGACCTTTCAGATGTAATTCATCCCCTTCCGGTCTCTATTACTTCATCAATAAAAAGGGGATAAAACCACTTCCTTTCAGGATTGTAAAGGGATTAGTGATGTCAGTAGGTTTCTGATGAATGAATGAGTGATACTTTACATCAGAATAACACCTGTTGGCTTAAATGCCATCCTACCTTTTTATCATAAAAATATTTCAAACACATGGATTTCTATTTTCCTCCTAGACTATATGAAGACTTTAGAATGCTTTCATTCTAATTGCCCTCTTTGGTCTTCCCTGGTTTCTGTATGGGCTTTTTTTTTTTTTTTTTTTGTACTTTCTATGTCTTTTTTTGGTGTGTGCTTTAGGTGAAAGTTTATGGCTCAATTTCTCATATAAAAATTTATAAACATATTGTTTTGTGACATTAGGTACAATTCCCACACTCCCCCTTTCCACCCTGGGCTCCCTCTGTTTTGACCAAGTTCCTGTCCCTTCTTGCCTTCTCATTCTGCCTATGGACAGGGGCCACCCATTTGGTCTCATGTGAGAAGCTCACTCCTCACATGTATTATTTTTGTTTTATAGTCCTGTCTAATCTTTGTCTGAAGAGTGGGCTTAGAGAATGGTTTCAGTTCTGGGTTATCAGTGTGTCCAGGGGCCATATTTTTGAGGGTTCCTCCAGTCTCTATCAGACCAGTAAGTCTGGTCTCTTTACGTGAATTTGAGTTCTGCTCCATCTGTATGGGTATTTTTGTTTTATTTTGCTTCTAACCCTTTAAATTATCCATTATCAATTATGCTAAGTAATTTTTTTCTCATTATCAGTTTATACATTCCACTCTTCCTTCTAGGTTTATTGTCCTTGTAAGTGATACACACACACACAAAGTTTTTATTTTGAAATAATTATAGATTCACAGAAAGTTCAAATAAATGTATAAATGTATAGGGAAGTCCCATGTACCCTTTACCTGGCCTTCCCCAGTGGTGCCATCTTGCACAACTATAGTACACTAACAAAACGTGGTACTGACATGGGTAAAACCCACACAGCTTATGCAGATTTATACAGGCAGTCCCCTGGTTACCAACATCTAACTTACCTACAACTCGCAGTTACAAACCAACCCTCGTAAAGCCTATTATATTGAAATTTCAAGGTACACACAATGGTTCATAATGAAAAATGGGCGCTACTTTGTGATGCACATCAAAACATATTATTACTGTTTTATTATGTTAAACATGATTTGGTGTATCTGATAGCATTTCTTTAATGTTTTATGCATAGAAAGGCACACTACATACTATTAAAAAAAACAAACCTGTTGTCATCAAGGTGATTCCAACTCATAGCAACCCTATAGGATAGAGTAGAAGTGCCCCATAGAGTTTCCAAGGAACGCCTGGTGGATTAGAACTTTCAGCCTTTTGGTTAGCAGCAGTAGCACTTCACCACCACACCAGCAGGGTTTCTGCAACATACTATATATATACTAAGACAAATATTTTACTAACTGACATTAGTTTCAAACTGTATCTAACTGTTCCAACCCACGCACAAATTCCACTTACAGACATATTTAGAAAAGGAACTCATTCAGTAGTCTGGGGACTACCTGTACACGCATTTGTTTGTGTGTGTGTAGCTCTATGCAATTTTATTACATGTGTAGCTGCATGTAACTACTACCACAATCAAGATAGTTCATTGTACCATCACCACAAAGCTTCCTCATGCTACACCTCCGAAGTCAAACCTCCTTCACCTTCCTAACTCTAACCCCTGGCAACCACTAATCTGTTCTCCATCTGTGTATTTCACGAGTGTTGTATATGAATGGAATGGTACAACATGTAACCTTTTGAGATTGGCTTTTATTTCACTCAGCATAATTTCCTCGAGGTACATCTAAGTAGTTGCATGTACTATAAATAAATAGTTCATCCCTTTTTATTGCTAAGTAGTACTTTTTTTTTTTTTTTTTTTAGTACTTCTCCATAGTATGGACGTACCACAGCTTAACCATTAACCCATTGAAGGACATCTGGGTCGTTTCCAGTTTGTGGCTATTAAAAATAAAGCTGCTATGAACAGTCATTGGATGAAACTAAGTTTTCATTTCACTGAGATAAATTTCAAAGCGTGCATTGCTGGGTTGCATGGTAAGTCCATTTTTAGTTTTAAAAGAAAATGTGAAACTATTTTCCAGAATGCCCGTATCATACTGCATTGCCACCAGCAAAGTATGAGTAATTTAGTTCCTGTGTATCCTTGCCAGCATTTGGTGTTATCATTACTTTTTATTTTAGCCATTCTGGTATATCTGTAGTGCTTTCACATTGTATTTTTAATTTGCATTTTGCTAAAGGCTAATGATGTTGAGTAGCCCTGGTGGTGCAGTGGTTAACAGCTCTGCTGCTAACCAAAAGGTCGGCAGCTCAAATCTAGTAGCCACTCCTTGGAAACCCTGTGGGGCAGTTCTATTGTGCCCTATAGGGTCAATATGACTTGGAATCAACTCAACAGCAACAGGTTTTGTTTTTAATGATGTTGAACACATTTCACCAGCTTATTTATCATCTGTACATCCTCTTCAATGAAATGTCTGTACTTGTCCTTTGTCCATTTTCTAACTGAATTGTTTGATTTTTTACTACTAGGTTTTGAGAACTCTTTATATACTCTAGACACTAGTCCTTTGTCAGATACATGATTTTCAACTATTTTCTCCCAGTTTGTAGCTTGTCTTTCATCCTCTTAAGGGGTTTTTCACAAAGCAAAAGTTTGAAATTTCTTGAGGTCCAGTATATCAATTTTTCCTTTTATGGATCATGCTAGGTCCTGAAGATCTATTTGAAATTATCATTATTATTATTATTTTTGTATAAGGTATGAAGCTTAGGTTAAAGTTCTTTTTTGGGGGAAGGGCTAAGAATGTCCAACTTCTCCAACACATTTGTTGAAAAAACTATCTTTCCTTCATTGAGTCGTTGCAACCTTATCAAAGTCAGTTGGGCATATTCGTGTGGGTCTTATTTCTGGGTTCTCTGTTCTCTTTCATTGATCTATGTGTCTATCCCTCTGCCAGTACCACATAGTGTTGATTACAATAGTTCTATAGTAAGTCTTGAAATCAGATAGACTGATTTCTTTCACTTTATTTTTATCAAAATTGTCTTAGTTGTTCTCGTTCCTTTGCCTTCCCATAGAAATTTTAGAACAAACTGGTCTCTGTTTACAAAAAATTCTGCTGAGAATTTGATAGGAATTGAGTTAAACCTACAGATCAATTTGGGGAGAACTGCCATATTTACTTTGTTGAGTCTTCCAATCCATGAACATGGGATGTCTCTCCAATTATTTAGGTCTTTGATTTCTTTCATTAATATGCTGTAGTTTTTCAGCATACAGATCCTGTAAATGTTTGTTAAAGAGGTGATTGATCTGTTTGAATAAATTTGGCAGGCAAATAAGTTAAAAATGAATAAATCTCATATTGGAAATGTTTTGATTTAACTATTCTGATGTAAATATTTCTAAATGTAATTCTTAATGCCTTATCTTAGAAAATGGACTATAATTGACTTTTTTTTAAAATAACTCAGGTCATCATTACGAACATCAGTTAATTTTCAGAGTGCTTACTATATACCAGAGATCATATTAGGGCCTTTGAATGTATGATCTCAATTGCTATTACAACTATTCTATGAGGTAGGTATTTATGGATGAGGTGCAGAGATGAAAAAACTTTCTCAACAGGTAAGTAAGGGAGCCAGGATTAGGTGCTCTAAGTCACTACACTGGCTGCTTCTTTCACACTCAGCGCCTTTTTGGGAGGGAGGGGCTTTAACTACAGATATAAATGGCACAGACAGGGTTAAATAAATACTGTACAGAGAAATACACCACTGTTGTTACTGCTCAGCTTCTGGAGGAGTTTGGGTGATCAATACATGGTAGCTATCATTATGGTTACTGCTCTCATAAGGGATCTTTCCCTTTTCCAAACCACCAAAACCCTATTCATCTCTCCAAACCCAATTCAAATGCTACTGTTCATTAAAATCAGAATTTATTTCTCTCCCTTGGTACTTTTTAGTAAAGTGTGTGGGTCTGGAGACAGACAGCCAGGGGTTCAAAACTGAGCTTTGCTGCTCAGCGTATTAGATACTGCTAGGCATAGAATAAGTGCTTAGTAAATGTTAGCTACTATTTTGACGTTTACATTCATGCCTTGGCTTAAGAGTTTCTATGATATGTGTCATCTCCATTAGAACACAAACTCTTGAATGGCAGAAACCAATTTTACTCTAATCTCAATACCTATAGAATCTAAATTCTTCTCAGCACCTCCACTGCTAACACCCTCATCTCCATTGATTATTTTTAAGACTTCTAACTGGTCTCCCAACTTCTGCCCATGCCCCCTTTAATGCATTCCAACCCAACATCCAGAATAAAACCTTTGAAACTTAAGTAATATCTTGTCACACCTCTGCTTATAACCCTCCAATGCAGGCATTGTCATTTAACTGACAGTAAGAACCAGAGTCTTTATTTTTGTGAGGGTCCTATACTAATTGGCCCCCATTATCTCTCTGACCTCATTCCCTACTCTGTTGCTGCATGACTCTGACCACAGTGGCTTCCTTGCTGTTCCTTGAATACTCCAGGCACGCTCTTGCTCAGGTCCTTCACATCGGCTGTTTCCTCTGCCTGGGATTCTCTCCCCCCAGATATCTGGATGGCTTACGTCTTCACATCCTCCAAGTCATGGCTCAAAGGTCTGTTTCTCCATCATACTTGCCTTTTCCATCCTTTTTATTTTTCGGAATTTTTATACTTTAATTACAGGAAGGCATTTGTAAAACAGCTCATTTCTCTGAATTCTTGAACAAGTATTTCTTAAGGCTCTTAGGCTGCTCTGGAAGTCCATCTTTTTGAGAAATGGCCATCTTGAACTGGTGACCTAAATATAAGAAGTTGCTATTTTCCAAAAGCTGATCATGCTACTACCTACTTTTCTTTCTCTCAGTAAATAAAGGTCAGCAGTTTGAATCCACCAGACACTCCTTGGAAACCCTATGGGGCAGTTCTACTCTGTCCTATAGGGTCGCTATTAGTTGGAATCCACTTGACAGCAATGGGTTGGGTTTGGTTTTGGTTTTTATCTCTCTCTCTCCCTCCCTCCCTCCCTCTCCCTCCATCCCTCCCTCCATCCCTCCCTCCCTCCGTCCCTCCCTCCGTCCCTCCGTCCGTCCGTCCGTCCATCCATCCATCCAATCTATCCATCCATCATCTGTATCTATCTCTTCTTATATATTGAGCCCCAGTAGCACAACACTTAAGTGCTTGGCTGCTAACCAACCGAAAGGTTGGCTGTTCGAACTCACCCAGTGGCTCTTCAGTAGAAAGATCTGTCAATCTGCTCCTGTAAAGATTACAGCCTAGGAAACCTTATAGGGCAGTTCTAGTCTGTCACATCAGGTCTCTATGAATCAGAATCAATTCAATGGCACCTAACAACAACATCTTTACACCTATCAATCATTTATCTATCTAAACAATCACCTTGAGGATCATTCTTTTCTTTTCTAAATTCCCGTCCATCCTTTTTAAAATTACAACCCTCCCACTTTCATCTCTTCAGCTCTGTCTGTTCCCCTTCCCCTGCTTTATTTTTCTCCACAGAACTTCTATCCACCTGTTTTACATTTTCTTTGCTTACCATCTACTTCCCTAACAGAATATAAGCTCCATGAGGGCAGAAGCTTGTGACTCTTGTTGACTGCTATACCCCCATCACCCAAGAGCACCTAGCACTTAGTAGGTATTAGTATTTGTTGAAAGATGATTTTTTTTTTCTTTTTTCTTGCCTAATAAAGCATCACATGCACCAGGCATATTGTAGGCACTTACTATATATTTGTTAAATTGAACTTTTTGCACTCTTAGGAAGGTCGCTAAACTATTTGACTCTTCCTATGAGAAAAAAAATTTTTTTTTTTATGAGGGCAGATGGAAGCACATGTAAGACCAATTACTGAATCGAAGCTAAAGCACCTTGTCAAGGGAATTTCTTCCATAGGAAAGTCTTCAGCTGCACTGGCCTCATCCACATGTCCTTTGCCTGCCAACCCCATTAACAAGATCAACATCTGGGAGCTAACTAATTGTAGCTGGGGCCAGAGTTCCTCTGGGACCAGACAAGGCCAGCCACTGGTGTGGGAAATTCCAGAATCAGGTCAGTTAGAATGTGTAGTGTGAAGTTGTATGATAAGGTCAGCCACCCCATAACCAGGAAATGGTTCAGAGGTAAGATGTTGAGAACACACACATTTCTAAGTGTACCAAGCTAGGAGGTGAAGGGCTGACAAGGAGGCTCAGAGCTCAAGTAGGGATCAAACAAAGGACCTGCAAAGAGTAGAAAGTGAGACAGAGCTAGGGAAGTAGGATGGTCCAAAGCTCACTGTGTGGGAAGGATGTGACTTAAGGGTCTCTACTGGGGCCTGTGCCAGGCACAGGTGCTGAAATGAAATACTCTAGCTTAAGGACAATATCCAGGCCAGGCATTTAAAGGTTCCATAACTCCTCCCGGGTATAATGATTATTTTCCATTCCCTATCGAAGACTGATTTTTTTTTTTTTTTTTTTTGTCGAAGACTGATTAGAGTGCCCTCATGTGATGCTGCTTTGTAACAGCATTTAGCAATTCTTTCATGGGGCATATAATTGTTGGGTGCCGTGGAGTTGATTCTGACTCTTACAGACCCAATGTGACACAGTAGAACTACCTCATAGGGTTTCCTAGGTAATAATCTTTATCATAATCTTTACAGGAGCTGATTGCCACATCTTTCTCCCGTGGAGCTGCTGGGTGGGCTTGAACCACCAACCGTTCAGTGAGCAGGTGGGTGCTTAACCATTGGGTGTATCACCAGGGCTCCTTTCATAAGGTATAAGAAGAGTACTCTAAGTCAGTGGAACCCTGACCAGCACTACCAACACCAAACTCACCTGGGAACTTGTTCTTGGAGATGCAAATTCTTGGGTCCAGACCTTGTCCTCGGATTTACTGAATCAGAAACTTCGGGGGTGAGGCCAACAATCTGTGTTTTAACAAGTCTTCTGCTAAATTTGAGAACCACTGTCCTAAATGTTGTGGAGCCCTGGTGGCAAAGTGGTGAAGCACTTGGCTGCTAACCAAAAAAGGTTAGTGGTTTGAACCCAGTAGTCTCTCTGTGGGAGAAAGACGTGGCAGTTGGCTTCCATAAAGATTATAGCCTTGGACTCTTTATGGGGCAGTTTTACTCTGTCCCATAGGATCATTGACTCGATGGCATTGAAATTGGGTTTTTTTGGTCCTAAATGTTAAGAATCATGGAAAAAGAGATGCATCAGGGTCAGCAGATAGAGACTGGAAGGGCAGGAAACAGGAGAGAGCTCTCTGAGCATAGGTCTGAATTCAGTGAGGAGTGGGCCATGCAGGTATACGGGAAGGGGACATTTTAGGCAAAGATAATAGTGTGTGCAGAGGTCCTGACATGGAAGACTGCTGGGCATGTTCAAGGAACCAAGAGGAGGCCAGTGTTGCTGGATTTTGCATAGCTTCATCCGTGTACGCTTTGATTTATGTATATTTTAGGTGGTCCTTATATGGTTACCATGTGTCTTTAGTTACACTCAAAATTCCTTAAACACAAGAACCATATATTTCATATATTTTTAAAAAATAACTCACCATGGCATCTACAAAAATGGCAATAGCTGAGTAGATTCTTAATAAATGAATGGAGAAAAAAAATGAGAAGTGGGCAAAACTTTGGGGAAAAAATGAAAGCTTTATTTTTGTCATGCCTAGCTATACATTACTGGGAGACATTTAGCCAAAGATGTCTGAAAACCAATTAACACTTAGAAAATTCTGAAAATGAAAAGTCGGTGGGAGTATCATTTTTAATGACACTATCAAACTTTTGAGAACTGAAGTGCAACACGTTGAAAACAGGAGCGTTTCCTGATGGGTTACAGTGAAATCAGTTAGATGCCAAACAACTTTCATGTTCTAAATTTGAAGATAGGTCTTGGGAGGTGTTAAACAGAAAAGTAGTAATGAAGTTGAATCTCTACCTGAGTTTTAAAATTTACTTTTGCAATGCTAAAAAACCAAGCCAATGTACTGTGCAAGGGTCAAAGAGGCTGGGGGGAAAATAAACAGGAGATTTGACTAATGTAATTTTAATGTGTTGAAGAAAAAGGCATAGTAAGCCTGACTTTCCCCTCAAATGAGAAAGGAAGCAGGAAAAAGGCTAATCCCAAGCTCCTAGGGGGGGTGGCTTAGACAAGAGACCAAAGACCTGCATGGTGGTGGCAGCAATTATTCTTACATTAATTTTTCCGGCATAGATATTTTTCCCAACTGCTACTTGCATTAATACTTGTTTTGGTAGTTATATATATTCTTACTGTGTTTGATTAAGTCACATCCAATCTCTTTTGGATGTAGAGCTGTATAAACAACATAAAATTTGCCTTACTTTCTCCTACATTGCTTTGTGAGACTTGATGAACAATTCTCTTTTGAATAAGAGTAATTTTTACACCAGAAACACACACACACACACTCAAACACATTAGTTAGGTATCTGGGTTAGAATGGGGTATCATGGCTATGATAGGGAAACAGGGAATATTTCCCATAGACTTTCTGGAAAACTGATTATTCTGAAATGGCTTTGCAAACAATAGAGTTTTCTTTATAGTTATTTAACCCTACAGCTCCATCTGCAACACTGAAAAGGTTTTCAGTTAGTTTTATTAAAAAGGTGACCTGTAATCCAGGCTTAACAACACCACGGCTATAGAAGAAGAAACAGAAGCCCCCAAGGCTTCTCCAAGGTCCTTCACATTAAGATGCCTTTGCACTGTAACTCACCTGACCTATGAACAGACCCAGCAAAATAATGGTGGCTCAGAAAGGTCTCAGACTCTTAGAAGCAACCAAATCTCCTATCATCCAAGCTGATGTTTTTCCTACCTGCATCCTGTCTTCAGAGTAATCCTAGAGATACTGGGAAAGGGCATAAAACTGTTCAGATGCCATAGTAACTGAATGATTTCTTCAAAGTCTGAGAAATCTAGTGTAGAGTTTTAATCCAGGAATTTTAATAGCAAGAGGTTTCTAAAGATATCTGAGTAACTTTATTTTTTCAAGCAAGCATAAACAAATCACGAGTCCACGCAATCTTTTACATTCTTTCTTCTGGATTAATTAAATACTCCCTTCCTTCAGAGAAACTTCATATATGAAAATCCAAGCTTACAAAGGACAAATCAGGGGTGATAACTTGTAGCACAAAGACGTGTTTTGTACTATATCAAAATATTTCTTGAAATTTCTCTTTAAATGGCCAATTCCCAGCCCCAAATCAATTTTTTATTTAAAGATTAATCTGTTTTACAGGAACGATCTTCTTAGATATTCACTAAGTCAAGTGGAAGAAAACTAAGAGGTAATCTTTTTGACTCACCAAATATAACCATATTAACGTACTTGAAGACTTGTATAGAGAAAATTTCCTTAATTTTAGTGTGGTTTTTAGCAGTGTAGGCTCAACTTGTTTTTCACATAAACTGAAATATTTATAGCAGAGAAAACTCCACAAAACTCTAGAGTTCCATGGAACACAGTTTGAAAACCACTCCCTGGCTTATTGCCAAGCTCCTCGAATTCCTTAGCCTGTACCTACAGGTTCTTGTCATACTTTCTGAAACAAATAGAACAGGTACACTACAATTTTTTATAAAATCAGTAAATCAGACCCCTCATATCAGTCAGGGTTTATTAGTTGCAGAGAACTGAACTGACACTAGATAGTTTAGGCAAAATTGGATTTTTTAAATGGCTCACAGAATTATTGGGCTAAATTTTCGCTATTGAACAGGGCTACCACAGAGCTTATTCGACCACGAGGAATCTTCCTGCTACACCGGGCAAACGTGAGTAAAGCTTCCAACTCTATTGCGTTGCCTCGATGAGGAAGTTGCCAGGACTGTTGTGGAACCCTAGGAACGAGTAAACAGGATGCCCGGTACCCCAACTCTCAACCTTATCAAGCTAGTGACCATGCCCTGAGTCCTTGGCAAACAATGCTGAAGAAAACCCAAGGGAGTCCACGATGGCCTCACTTCCCACCTTCTGGAATCCAGCGCATGTGATAGGCCAGCATGAGTCTGCTTTCCAGCCTTAGCAGTAAAGAAAGGCACACCAGGAGGAAGTAGGGGTGAGTGATGTGAGCCCATCCCCCACAGCCACCCATGCCCAGTCCACGTAGGCCGAGTGCTGAATCTGATGCTAGAGAAAGGTTTCTGACCTTTGTTTCATAAAAAAAAAAAAAATAGCACTCTAAAAAAAAATCAGGGTGTGCCCCAAATCTATTTACTACCAAACTCTTTTCCATAAAATCTTGTTTTTATAATGTTACATTTTTCAGTTTCTTAAAAAAAAAAAAAAAAAAAGTTTTTTTTTTTTTTACCAGCACACCTGAAAACAAATTTTGTAAATATTTCATTTCCTCTATAGAGCAGTAGTTCTTTTTATGTGCCTGAAATTTTTTTTGTATGTTTTTAATACTAAAAAAAAGTGGATAATTGCACATGCTCAAGCCATCTAACGCTAGCCTTACAGTCTTTGCCCACAAACCTTCTTAGCTTTTGCCATTGTGGACGGTCTTTAACTAAATTCTTTGCTCTACCCTCCTACCCAGTCTTGAGTGGGAAGGGTGGCAGATTCTGGCAACCAAGAACCTTCTTTTCCTTAAACCCCTCTCAGGGAGCGATCACCATCAATGGTACCATCTTGGAATAGAAGCACGACCACATAGAGACTCTTCAAGTCATAGAGTTGGGGAAATTCTTCCCCAGTTTATCTAAAACCCTCCTGTCCTCCTCTGCCAAGTTTGCTTGTTCAGTCTGACTCTGAGTGTCTGAGAGGCAGTTTGTCATAGAAATGGCAACACCTCTGGCGCTGGCCTGGTATGTGGGGTGTCTTTTCTAACATTAACCATTCAGAATGTGTTCAACAAAAGAATCTGGCTGCACCAAGAAGGAAGTTGCTGCTGTTGTTATTGTCTTCACATGACTTTTATTTTCAAATTCCTGAGGGCGCAGAGAAGTGTGGGAACATCTTGCGGCTACCCTTTCCCCGAAGGCCAACTCCGGAGCAACCAGACACCAGTCCCTGACTATGGTCACATTCCAGACAGGCATTTACAAGACAGCACCATGATTAAAAGGAAACTACTCCATCATTAAGACTCCAGACCTAATATCTGTGGGACGATATTTCATGGAAATTATTTCTAAAACCAAACTCTACTGGAAAGAGATTTTCTACTTTATTTTTTCGGCTTCCCCTCTCTGAATGTTCTCTGTTTGCTCTGAAGATGGAGTGAAGGGGAAATGGTATACATTTCACTGAGGAGAATTTCAGTTGAGCTCAGGCCGGGTGGAGCAGGAAGGGAAACCACCAGTCTGTAGATGTAAAGATTTAGAGACGGTAGGTCACTGGAATCAGGTAATGTTATAAGTCAGAGCCCACTGAGCTTTGTAAATCTCAAAGAACGACCAGTTAGCCATCAGCGTCAGAAAGGGCCTGTGTTTTGCTGTCATTTGGCCCTGCCTGCGTCTCCATGTGCCTCTCCCAAATGATAAGCTCACAGCTTGAACCCCAGTATGGCATGGAAGGGACACCATTATACTGACACCAGGGAGGTACACACTCATCTAGGCTAAACAATGACTTAGTGCTCTCACTTCTCTCTCATACATACATTCCAAAAGCCTTTGCCAAATGCACCCTGCTCAGCCTCTCTACATTCCTCCCGTCCCCTAAGCACGTCCAAGTGATAGGAATGGGGGATTATTCAAGTGGAAAAATTATTAAGTGTGCAGGTTTATCTCCAGGCACAGGCTGCCTGAAGGGAGGGAGGTTTCGTTCATTCCAGGGATATGGTAGTGGCCTGAGGACTCTGTCCATTGTTGGCTGCACCCTCGGGGTCCCCCCACCCACCTAGTCCTGTCTGAACTGGGAGGGCCTGGGGCGACAAACTGCGCATTTGCAGAAGTGCAGGCCCACAGCCTGGCTTCACCCACTCAGCCCCATCGGGTGCCTTTGGGTGGCAGCCATAGCCCTAGTATCTAAAGTTCCTGGGGCTTCAGGCAGGGGAGGCATTGGGGTAAGGTGAGAAACATCAGTTACCAAGATAAATAATATTTCAATGTGAAATTAAAAAAAATTAAAATCATTGCAAAAAAATCCACGATAAACAAAATATCAAAATTTTAAATAAAGACAGAATCAACAGGGCTTCGTGAAACAGAGCTTATTAAAATTATATGGATTAAGATGAAAAACACTGTACGGACCCTAAAAGACAGCAGGGCTTCCAAACACCATTAACACTGGGTTCCCAAGAGGTCACAGCTCAGAGTCTCTAATCTTCAGCGTCTGAGGCCTGTGGGGTCACAGCTGCACTTCTCGGCTGGCCATCGCAGTGTTTGGAACACCTGCTGTGTGGCCCCAAGCTCTCTGGGGAGCCCGAGTCTCTGCGTGTTAAGTAAAGCCTGGCCAAAGGGGGTTTTCCAAGAATAAGGCTGAGCGCGACCCCTGGGAAGGAGGCTGTGTTTAGGCTCTCTGTGACTCACACTTCCCCGTTTATTGCCCATCTTGGCTCAACTGAATTATACCACAACGGCCAGATGTGGCCAGGAGGACAGTCCCAAATCGACCACAAAGAGGCTGTCAAGGGCAGCACCCATCCTGCTGGCCCAGTGCCAGCCTTGTTTTCTGGGACCACAGCTCCCTCGCTTAGCAAACTTCGGATTTCTCTCCTCTCATCATGTTCCTTTGTTTCTACCCAGAATTTGTGAAACATCACAGGCCCAAAAGCCCCTTGTGGAGCTGGAAGAATAAACACCTCTGATACAGCATTATTTAACCTGCTCTGACCACCACTGACTCAGAGCCCACCAGAGCTCCCAAGCAAGGGGCGTTTCTAGAACTCAGCATTTGGGCAAGGCTTGCTACTTCCTCCTGTGGCCGCTCTGCCCCAAGGCTTGGGTCCTGAACCCAGCAAGTATCTACTTGCTCTGCCAACTGCTCTTGGTGGATGGGGGGAAATTCCTGCCTTCAAGACAAAGGTTCCATTATCCAACAGGCTCGATGTTCCCCAGTTATGGGGGTGGGGGAGGGCAAGGCTTTTATTCTTATCTTCATTTTATTTTACAAAGCAGAGGCTGTCTTTGCAGGGACTTGAACCTCACTCATTTCCTACAAAGCACAAAGGAGAAATTCCACTCCTTGGCTAGCTTGCGTCCTCCTGCCTTAAGCACCAGTGGGGCTCAGAAAGCACAAGACTCTTTCATCCAGTTGCAAAAGCCCCAGTCTGGTGGTAGTGCCCCTAGGTGGTGCAGACAGTTAAGAAGCTCAGCTGCTCACCCAAAGTTTGGAGGTTCAAATTCATCCAAAGGTGCCTTGAAGGAAAGGCCTGGCGGTCTACTTATGAAAAACCAGCCATTGAAAACCCTGTGAAGCACAGTTCTACTCTGACACACATGAGGTCACCGTGAGTTGAAATAGACTCAGTGGCAACTGGTTTACCAGCCTCTTGGCTCAAGTTGTCAATCCCACCAGTTCTGAATTTACCCAGCCCCAAAGATAGCTTGGACTTGCCTGATTCCTCAACAGGTAAATAAATTCTCAATGCTTAATATTAAACCAATGAAATTTCCTAGTACTTGTGTTTTTATAAATCAAGATTAAATTAATATTTGGAAGCAGAGGTATATGTTCAGAAGTATTAAAATATACACATGCAGTAATGAAGGGGCACCAAAAACTGCCCTCTGATGCTTACCCAGAGATCTTTCTTTTGTCTGGTTGGTTGATCTCACTACTGGAAGGCTTGCTCGAGTCCGGCTGCCTCTGGAAAAAGGGCTTGGAGACTCTGCCTCAGACATGGCTTCCAAAGAATCGCCGGACGCCTCTGATAAATGTTCAACTGGGTCGCTGAAGCTAGGAGGTTGAGGGCTGTGAGACAGTTTGGGGCTTCTTGTCTACAAAAGACATTTTTAAAGAAAGCAGGGAAATAGACTATTACTCATTATACTGAAAATATTTTCAACATCATCAAGATCTGCCAATCTAGGGGAACAATATGGCAAGGAGAAAAAGTCCATTAGAATGGCTGAATATAGAAAACTAAATGACCAGTGGCTCCAAGTATCAGTTAGGAAAGTTTCTGAAAAAAATATATTGTTCCTTATTATTCTACTAAGATTTCTGACACTGCACACCTACCATACAAATGCCATTTCTAACAAGAAGCTGAGGACAAGCCACATTAAAAAAAATTTTTTTTTTTTAGCCACCACATTAGAGGATAGAAAAAAATGATGGCTGTAGTGCAGTGAATTACTTAACATGGCCCTTCTAGCTATAGTCTTTGTGACTCCGGCACAATGGTTGGGTGGAACTATGCAAACAAGGTTCATGGAAACTGTGAGGGTTAAGGTTATGTGTCAACTTGTCTGGGCCATGTTTATCAGTGGTTTGGCAGTTACATAATGATGTAATTTGGCAGTTATATAATGACATAGTCATCTTCCATTCTGTGATCTGATGTAATTATCCTCCATTTTATGATATGTTGTAAATCCTAGCCTTTATGCCTGTGGTTATGGTCCCATTTGGGAGTGAGTATTATGTTAATGAGGCAGGATTGGGTGGGATGATTCTTGAGTCACCACCATACTAGAGGGTGTGACTCTAGTCACCACTCTTACCCCAGCCACCACCCTTGCCACCCTATTCAAGTCACACCCTCAGTTAAGTCATACCTTTTATCTTACAAGAGATAAAAGGAGAGAAAAATGAGCAGAGAGAAGGGAACCCACTACCACTAAGAAGACGGGCTGGAGTGGAGTGCATCCTTTGGACCTGGAATCCCTGTGCTGAGAGCCTCCTAGACCCAGAAGACAGAGCTGTAACACAGAGATGGTGCAAGACAGTGAGAAGCAGTGGCAAGCATGGAAGAGAAACATCAGTAGCAGAACCAGGAGACTGGTGCAAGACAGCATGGTGTGCTTCACTGGTCCACAAAGCAAGGCAGCTACGGTGGGTGTGCTGACCCATGGAGTGAGAGCGCTGAGCGCCTTCAGGTTGAGCCTTACGGGTGGAGCGGGGTGCCCCTGGGCACTTATTGGTGGAGTTAAAGAGATCTGTGACACTTTCCCAAGCAGGGCAGAGGGCAGGACCAAGGGGCCAAGGGCCAGACAGAGAGACCTGCCTGTGGGCACACTTGAGAAGAGGCTGTCCTGATCGAAGAACTGTATCCTGAGTCATTTCTGATTCCAAATTGTCACCTGCCCTGGTGGGGTAGTGGTTAAGTGTTCAGTTGCTAACCAAAAGGCCAGCAGTTTGAATTCACCGGCTGCTCCCTGGAAACCCTATGGGGCAGTTCTAGTCTGTCCTATGGGGTCGCTATGAGTTGGAATCGGCTCAACGGCAGTGGCAGTGGGTTTACTTCCTAATAAACACCATAATTGTGAGTATTGTCTGTGAGTTCTGTGTGGTCTTTGCAACAAATTATCAAAACCAGGAGAATGCTGTTGGAGGGATGGCTGGTGTAGGAATTGGTAAAAAGGTAAAAAGGTTGGAGAGAGGAGGTATGTCTGACTTCCACCTCATAGGAATTGGCTGTTGGTACTTATAATGATTCTCTCTCCCTGTAGTGAAGTTAGACAAGGGGGTCTGATGCCTCCACCACGCCGCCATTTTTACAAAGGCAAGTCAATTCATATTGCCAGACAAATTCTAACAGTTGTTACCACAACAGATGGGACTGTGCACATTTATAAACACCCAACATGGATGATACACTCACACTGGAGTAAATTGGGCACATCAGTCCTTCTAAGTCAGTAAAATAAGGTTTTGAGGGAGGTATTTATATCACAGTTGATTTTTTTTTTTGAGGCAAAAACCTCATAAGTAAAATTATGTTGAGTTAGGCTATTACTTACTTTGCCCATCAGCAGAAAGTATTCATAATAAACTAAATACACTACTACATTATTTGATTTCTCTCTTGGTTAGCTATACTGTAGTGACAGGAGGTTGAATTTATAAAATGGTCATAACCTATTAGTAACATTCCTTGAGCATGTACTACAGCCTGAGTCCTGTGGGAGATTCAGAGAAACAGACAGCATGCTGCGGGACATCAAAGAATTTTTAAACTAACTGGTGAAATGAGGTAAGAACAACAAATAACATGAGATAGTGTATGATGAAGTTTAAATTATGAACTGTGTCGTAAACTTATTCATCCTTTCAACAAGGAGCTATTGAGTATCTACTATTTTGAGGTTATGAATTACCTTACAAAGAGCAATTTGGCTTTTATCCTTGAAAGATTATCCTGAAAGATAATCTTTGGAATTTCCTGAGTAATTGAAGTCCCTTTTGTTACGTAGGTCCCTGGGGGGTACAAGTGGTTTGTGTTCTACTACTAATCTAAAGGTTGGCAGTTCAAACTCACCTAGCAGCAGGGCAAAAGAAAAGCCTGGTGATCTGCTTCTGTAAAGGTCATACCCAAGAAAACCTTATGGAGCAGTTCTGGTCTGTAACATATGGGGCTGCCATGAGTTGGAATCAACTTGAAAGCACTGCGTTTTTTTTTTTGTTGTTGTTGTTATCTAGGCCTAAAGACCATATTGGAGGATTTGTGCTAATAAGCTGGGGGCTGACCAAGTCAGAAGGACCACATCCTGGCTGGATATCAGCTGACTTCAGGGAGGAAGAGAAGCATGATTCAATCATGCATACACAATGAGGCCCCAATTATGCCTATGTAATGAGGCCAGTGAAGGCTCTGGACATGGAAGCTCCAGGAGCTTCCTGATTGATGAAAGACATAGACACATGTGGAATGGTAGGGTGCCCTTTTTGGGACACAGAAGCATTATGTTAGGAAATCTCCTGGACCTTGTCCCATGCATCGTTTCTTTATGCTGATCTTCATTTGTATTCTTTTGCTATGATAAATCTATAATCGTAAGTACAGTGCTTTCTATAAGTTCTGTGAGTTGTTTCAGGGAATCATCGAGCCCAAAAGACTAGTGGGAGCCAGCAAGTGAAAGTGAGGGAACCCAGGGGAGGACCTGAGCTTGTGGCTAGTATCCTGAAGGAGTAGTGGGAAAAGCCCAAATCTGTGGCCAGTAGGCAGATGTAAGACTGTCATGTGGATGCCCAAGTTTGTGGCTGGCATCTGCCTATCTGACAGTCTGAAGGGCAGTGTCTCTTAACTTGTGTGATCTGATCAAACTCCAGGTGCCACCTAGGTGGCTGGTGTCAAAAATGACTGAAAAATGGGAATGTGGGGATTTGACTAATCCTTATATTTTGGGAATTAGATTTATGTGGAGTCTTACTTATGAAACTATGTTCTAGGCACTGTGCCTGAACACTGGGGACAGAATGATGTACTACATGATGCACAGGAAACCCCTACCCTCATGATTCTTACAATCTAGTTGAGAGGACAGGCTTTAAAGAAAAATTACAGAAAAGGTACAAGGTGCAATGCGCATGTGCAGTCCAGACCGTGGGGAAAGTAAGTGGAGGAGGAGTCAGAGAAGCATGTAAGCTGTGTTTCAAGGAAAAGGAAAGTTGTGGGGAGAGGACAAGGGACAAGCCAGAGGGGAGGGAGGAAGAGAGAGAAAGGCATTCCAGGTAGAGGGAGCAGCCTATACAAAGTCCCTGAGGCAGAAAGAAGTGGCATGGCCTGGAGGCTTGGTGAGGTCAGAGCCTAGAGGGAGGGAGACAGGGCTGGCGTCAGACAGAGAACAGATGACACGGAGCCTTGGAGTCATGGTTGTTGTGTGCCAGTGAGTGGATTTTGACTCTGAGTGACCCTGGAGGACAGAGTAGAACTGCCCCACAGGGTTTCTGCTCTATGAGAGCAGATGACCAGGCCTTTTCTCCCGCAGAGCTGCTGGTGGGTTCAAACCACAGACCTTTTGGTTAGCAGCTGAGCGCTTCTTAAATATTGCACCACCAGGACTCCTTGGAGTCATGGTAAGAATTCTCAGTTTGACTCTAAGGTAACAGGATATTTTAGGTAACAGGTGTTTTAGGCAGGGAAATAGGCCAGGATCAGATACATTTTTTGAAAAGCAGATCGCTGGCTGTTGTGTGGAGATTGGAGACAATACCATGGAAGGTTAGAGAAGGAACTCAGCAAAGGCTGTGGGGAATAGGCTGAATGAAATAGATTATCATCAGCTTTCCCCCTTCCAGCCCGCACCTGACATGCATTACAGGATTTCAGGCACCTTCTGAGAGGCAAACTGATCTAAGTTGATCAGGCAGATGAGTGTTCTCTCACTAAGATGCCAACAGTATTGATGGCTGGTGTTTCTGATACAGGCAGTCTCCAGCACCTGCCACTTCTTGTTAGTTTGCATTCCTAAGGATGCCAGTAGGTTTTGAACTTAAGCACCAAGACAGTTAACCGTCAAGGCAGGGGCAACCTCATCTGTGTGTGTCCCATGCAGCGGCACTGGGTCAGCTCTTCAAAGGGCTCGGTGCTTGCTTTCAAGCTCTGCCTTTGTGAAATTCTAAAGGATTTTTGCACAGGGTGGTGGTGGTGGTGGTTGTCCTTAGGTGCTGTCGAGTCGATTCCAACTCAGAGCCACCCCACGTGACAGAGTAGAACTGGCTGTAGTGTTTTCTAGGCTGTATTCTTTATGGTTAGAGTCCTGTGGTTCAGTGGTTAAGCACTTTGCTGCTCACCAAAAGGACAGCAGTTCAAATCCAACAGCTGTTCCTTGGAAAGTCTATGGGGCAGTTCTATTCTGTTCTATAGGGTCACTAAGAGTTGGAATTCACTCTACGGCAACAGGTTTGGTTTGGTTTTGGTTTTATCCCTTATGGAAGCAGATTACCAGGCCTTTCTCCCGAGAAGCCACTGGGTGGTTCAAACAGCCAACTTTTTGGCAAATCACTGTGCCACCAGGGCTCCTTTTTTGAACAGGATACTCTGCAAATTACATAGCTGGTCCTGCCTCAAAGCTTTAGCTACAGAGGTCTTTGAGGAATACCATAAGTGTGCCTGAATGCCTAGGGGAACTCTTCACAGGTGGGGTAATCAGCTATTCCCTTTTTCTTGCTAAAAGTAAGTACAAGAAGGCCTCTCTTGGCAGGAGCACCATACCATAATGTAAACACCCACCCATGCTTTGCCTCTAGGACCTTTCCACAGAGGAAAACAGGACTACAATCAGTACCCAGCCCCTACACCCGCTTATAGTGCGGGGTGAGCCTTTGCAGCTTCGGGGAGGTGGCCACCCTGGGTGTTGCCTAGAAGACTCTCAGCTCAGATGACAATATCCCAGCCAGAAAGGTGAGGAGCCTCCGCAAAGAAGACACCAATTAACAGTTAGATTGTCCCTTTGGGTTAATTTTTCTGCCCAAGCCTCCAGAGTGGTTTCATCCCAAGTTTATTTTTCCTGAAATATGCTTAGAGGGATCTGGCTTTAGCACTCTATGAGAGTATTGTTTGACTAGAAAAATCATCCTCAAATCACTGCCCGGCTCACCAAGATTTAGATAAATTCATGTGGTCTTCAGTGAAATAGCTGCATGGTTACTGTGCTCAGCAGAATATCAAGCTAAAATGTCCTCATCCCTGCCTTTAAAAAAAAAAAAAAGGATACACTGGGCTTAGCAAAATAACCCAGAAATAATATTACTTTAAGCAACCTGGCTACATTCACAACCTGCTGTCTAGTCATCTCTGCAGCCTCCAGCAGACATGAGGCATGTGATGAGTTGTCATTTTCCATTGCAAAAGGCAAAAATCTTTGAGGAAAATGAAAACCAAATTTCAATTTCTCACTCAGGGTCACTGTGAATGGCAGGGATGTATAAAAATAAAGATGTAAGGGCTAAATCTTTTTTTTTTTTTTTTAATCTTCCAAATGCCAACCCCTTCTTTTGCTTTTTATGTCATTCACTTGCTCACTGAAAATTATCTCAGCATATTAGCAGTCTCCTCACACATATTACCCTCCCCTCAGAGGCCAGCACTCTGCTGAGACATTTAGTTCAGAGAAAGGACAAGGGAAATGGCTGACACGAGCATCAAGTAT
Organism: Loxodonta africana; assembly: GCF_030014295.1. Taxonomy (NCBI): domain Eukaryota; kingdom Metazoa; phylum Chordata; class Mammalia; order Proboscidea; family Elephantidae; genus Loxodonta; species Loxodonta africana. The sequence continues at coordinate 165,936,413 of NC_087345.1, read as the reverse complement.
CGTGTGATTTGATAAATGGAGAAATGAGTCCAAACAGCCTCTGGAACAGGAACTCAGAACCACAGAGTGCTGGGCACTGGGAGTGAACAGACAAGTGCTGCATGTGAGTCTTGCACTCATAAAAAGTATCCCAGGTTTATTTTAGGGGCCAAGGAGAATACGCACACAACAGTTGGACAAGAAGAGCTAAGAGGCATGCCACCGGGAGTGCAGAGGGTGCTTGGGGCAGTAACCACTGGCACTGAAGGGTGGGTCAGGACAGGAGGAAAAGCATGGGTGAAGAAGTGCCAAGGCTTGCACTGAGCTGAGTCGCTGCTCGTGGCGATCTCCTTCTGAAACAATCAGCCACTGGAAAACCCTATGGAGCACAGCTGTACTCTGATACACGAGGGGTTGCCGTGAGTTGGAATTGACTTGACAGCAATGGGTTTGGTTTTGGTTTAATCTCATTCAACTCCCATGTAGCTTCAAAATGTGGGTGGCCATTGAGAAAACAATCAGAGAGTTTAAGCAACTTGTCCGAAATTCTAGCAAGTCAAGGAATTGGGATTAAAGCTCAAGACTAACCAAGAAAAACCAAAACTCTAGTCTCTAGGGCTTCGAAGCTGACGCTCAGTGGCAAGGTCATTCATTTAACCAGGAATCTGGGGATGCTGGCTCTCATTCAGCTTCTACCCAAAACGGGTCAACATACAAATCTTGCCGAGTCACAGATTTTTTTACCTCCAATGTTAGAGATTCAACTTGTTGGTACCTGAGATCTTTTTCAGGACTAAAATTTCATAACGCTACAATCCACATCACAGAAACTTATACATAATGAAGAAAAGATCTTGTTGCCTAGAAAAATTCAGTTTCCTGAGATTTCCCTCAAATTATTTACCCTAGAGCACCCCTCTATAGAAATAGGTAGCTAGGTAGCACGAGGGTCTAGTTTTCTGCATTTTCATCCTTGAGTGTATGCAACCAAGTTGCACAGCATTAATTTTAAAAGACTGCCATGCTGGGCATTCATCCACATGAACAAATATTTGCTGAGATGTTCATTGTGTGCAGTATACTTTACTAGGGGGTCAGATTTATTCTTACTCTTTCTTGGCAATGCTGCTGCATTTAGAGACTAAAACCAAAGCGAAAAGAAAATGAGAGCTAGAGGCATTAGTGGTATTTTTTCATTCCCATATTCAAACCCTTTAAAGCTCTCTAAATTGAAATGCCAGGATCTAGAAAATGGACCTGAAAGCTTAGCCTTATGTAATATGCTGCCAGGAACAGTGGTGCACCTGGTTAGCTGGGGTATACACTTCATCTCAGATCATGTTCTGTCTTGAAAAGAAAAAGCAATGGTGCCTTCATCACACTTTACTTCATCCTAATTAATGCCCAATTTGCCACAAAGGATTCAGAAATATAATGAAGCTCTCCACATGCAAATGTATTCAGGATGACTCATTCTTAACACTCATTAATTGACATGGTTAATTTAATCATGACATTCAGACACTTCAACCCATTTCTTGCATACGGGAAGCTTTCGAATCAAACCTCATCAAAATTCTGACTTCAATTTAAGAGAACTTTCTAGTTGATAGGTACTTTTTTGTTAAAGATCCAGGGAGAACATATTAGAAGCTGAAAAACCCTGGATCATCCATGGACTCTAATTTTTCTCTACAATCCCTGTTCCACAATACTCTAGCTCCAAGGAGAATTAATAAATTCTCGTTATGGTAGTCCCTGAGTTGTGCAAATGGTTAACTAACACACTTGGCTGCTCACTGAAAGGTTGGTAGTTTGAGTCTACCCAAAGGCATCTCAGAAGAAAGGCCTGGTGATCTATTTCCAAAAAATCAGCCATTGAAAACCCTATGGAGCACAGTTCTACTCCGATACACACGGGGTTATCATGGGTTGGGACTGACTCGACAGCCACTGGTGGTAGGTATGGAAGATTCATCCTTCCAAATTTGCTTAGAGAGTCTTTTCTAAAATCCACAGTGCACTCACATTCTTCCCCTTCTCTGGTCCTCCTCCTAGTTTCCGAAGGCTAAAAAGTCTATGCTGGGTTTGTGATCTCTCATAAGGCACACTTGGCTTCCATCACACCTCTAGTCCTTATGTCAGCCCAGCACAGGTGGCAGCATCAGCTGAGGTCCTTTCCTTGCAAGCCTTGCCACCTGCATTCTTGGCTGAGCCCTGGAACCCACAGCCAGGTGGCCTTTTTGAGCAGTGGGCCTAGTCTCTGCATGGCCCTTTCGGGACCTCCCACAACTTCTGTGGCTAATAATGGCCAGGAAAAGAAAGCCTGAGCCAGTATCTCCCCAGTGCCCTTATGATGATGGTCAATCTGGGGAGTTGACTGAGGACCTCCAGAGCCCTAAGAGATCAAATGGCGGGTGGATATGAGAAGACTATAGTTAGTGTTATTACAATTATGTAACTTGGGGTTGGCCTGACATTAAAGACCCAGAGAAGTGGCTCTAGAGGAGAATAAATCAGCTACTGTGCTATTGACTAAATGGTCCTGATGTTAGTCAAGGATATAAAACACAAAAATATGGAGTGTTTATTGTGTATCTGGGTGCTACACATTAGCAGACTGTGGACACATGCCAGGTTTACAAGCAACCAACCACTTCTGGGAACCAGGGTTCCACCATGGAAAGGACATATACGTACAAACTTCGATTTTAATGCCAACCTCCCAACTCTGCATACCTGAGATTCTCCCAAGTCTCCTCTAACTTAATTTTTGCTCTGAAAACCAGTATTTAGCTTTCCCAGCTTGGACAAAAGGGAAGCATTTTCTGTAGGATTTGGCTGAATTATCCTTGATAAACTCAGTTTATACCCTGTTTCTTCAAGGGTAATATTTCAACCCCTTCCTCCCTCTTCCACCAAAAGAGTACCCAGACATTATTCATGATTTTCACCTGTGAAAACAGAAAGCTGTTTGGTCTGGAGTGAAATCAGACGATTCAGCAGTTGAGCGAAGTACAACTCTGTCTTTTGTTTCCACATTTTCCTTCGCTGTCCGTGTTATTTCATTATCAGATCAGCCAAACAAGAAAAGTGGTGATCCGGGTACTCACTGCCCAGGGACTGCATTTGGACAGCCAGCCAGAGGCATCCACACTGTGAGGCCAGCACTGCCTGGAGCAAAGGGAGCCAAATGTGACACCTCTGCCAGCCCTCTCTCGCCATGCAAAGTCCCTTCCTCCAGATGCCAGCTAGCTGGAACATGAACAAATGACAAGGGCACCTTTGTGCAGAAAAGGATGCTCCTTATTTAAAGCAGTGTCACACTATACGGATCCTCCCATAGTGCCCTTCACGTGTCAGATTAATCTTGTGACATATTATTAATTCGTCTCATCCTAGCAGCTGTCAGAAACTTAAAAAAAATATGGCAATTCTACTACTACCCCCAGCCTTCTGGAAACTACCAAGCCTTTGTATTCTAAAGTCTTCCCAGACAGCTTGTTAATAGTGTCTGTGGTAAAGAGGCCACTCTTGAAGACCCACCCTCTCCCCAATCTTCCTAGATTGGGCTTAGAAGGTAAAGGCATTTAGACAAAGGGAAATGAATGAATCTGGAGTTTCCCCTGGAAGGGGCGAGGAGGAAGGTTACTAACTGAGCAGGAAAAGGGGGGTGAATGATGTTCCAGGGCCAGGAAGAGGGTGGTATGTTGGTGCTGGTGGTGATGGTGAGGGTGTTCTTCAAGTGGTGGGCGGCAGGGTCTCATCTGCAAGGAGTGACCCCAGCTGGGAGGATGGATACATGGCATGCTCAGAGTGGCCAAAACGGAGTGCCTAAGCTCGGATGGCTTGGCAAAGACCCCCGTGGCCCATCTATAAACAGCTTGCATGGGAGGCCATTTGCAGCAAGACCCAGGAGCAGCAGCCATGGAAGGCTTCAAATCAAAGGCCCTCACACAGTGTTATTGGACTAGACATGCTCCCCAGAGTTCCTTTATAACCCCAAGCAAGAAAGCAGTGCCTCCCAAAATATGATGAGAATGAATTTCTCAGTAATTGCTGAAGCCAAGCCTGGTTAGTCTGATTTGGAAAAATTAAGAAACTGATACTTCCTGCACTGGAGTTATCAGGGAACAAATGTGTACATATTACATTTACAATAGGATACATACATTTAGAAACAACTTAGAAGGCTGGTTAACAAATTACAGTGTAGTCTTACTGTGGAATACTATGCAGTCATAATCAAGGGGTATTTCATTAAATAACAAAAGAAATGGAGCAATACACCCAAATATGAGCTTTGATTTTCTTTTGCTGGTGGTATAATGGGTGACATATTTTCTTCTTCTTTTCTCCAAAATGAGAATGTATTGTTTTTACAAACCACATAATTACTAAATAAGCATGATATTTTTAAACGGCAACCACAAAACAATTTACAGTCCAGAAGGATTCTTGTTCATAGTGACCTGAAAGTATTTATGCCAACTTCTTTTTGGTATTCCATATGATTGGATTCCAAATTAAAGGAACAGCCGTTATCTATGGCTCCCTGAAATGAGGACACAAAGTCATTTTCTATGGCCCCCTGAAATGAGGGAAAACATAAGGAGACAAGTTTTCATGCCATGCAAAATTTGGCAGAATCCAGATTTGCAAAGACTTCCAATTCCAAAAAAGGATAAAATCAAGAAAGAAGAAAAGAGCCAAAGCCATCAGCCCATTTTGGACATATAGATAATGAACTTCAACTTTTAAAGAAATAGACTTTCACCTCTGTGGTTCTGACGCCATTACAGTAACTTCACTTAAAGACTCTTAAAATTTCATACCCGGTAAATTTGGAATCTTAGCAACTTTCTAGGATCTCTCAAATATTTTCTGCTTTTCAAACCCTTCCTAGTGTGCAGATGATAAAATTCCCCTTATCTTCCTTTATGAGGTTTGACTTTCCCTAGAGGAGTCCCTAAAGCCTGTTCCCTTGCTGACGGGCTGTGGGCCCCTTTCCAGATCAGACGGCAGGACAGCGTTTTCACCGTCCACAATTACATATCAACCTGCCACCTGCCTGTCCGGTATTCTACCTTAACATAACATAGGCCCCTTTCTGAAATAACATCCTTGAATTGGGTGTTCTCTGGCTCCTCTCCAGAGCCAGGATGAGATAAGGCTATTTAGACTCGATGGGTTTTATGGGTAGAGAAGATAAGTGCCAGCTCTTCCATCAAATTAGAAAGACCATTGGCAAGTTCCAAGTCTGGATCTCATTACTTCAGCTCCCCAACCCTTTCAGATACACTTTCATGCAATCATTATTTAGCACTGTGCCTTCCTCATGCAATTATTATTTTGTGCTGTGTTTTCCTCTTTAGAGAGTTGATACTCTTTCAAATAAACAGCCAGATGAAGAATGCTGCTGTTTTCTTTTTCACCCTCTCTATTATGTTGGTCAATGTCCCTTTTATGAAGGCATGGGCAAACAATGTCTCTTTTAGAATTTAAAAAAAGGAACATGGCTTTGCCCTGTGAAGGATAAGTATTGCTTTGTCATATAACGAGAATTATATAAAATCTCACATATATCAGAAATTCCAAACTAAGTTTAATGTTCAAGCCAATCACAGTAACCATATTCAAAAATTTGCTCCCTTCTCTTACCAGGTCTTGCTTTCTGATTTTCGGTTTATCCACCTTAAGGTACATGGCTTTTTATCACAAGTTGCCTTGATTTGTTCATTCGTCATTTATTCACTCATTCAACCAGCCAGCTAGTCATTCTCTCTCCCAGAAAGGTATACATTATAAACAATTAGTTTAACAGACTTTGGCTCCCCCAGTCCTGATAGGGACAGTCCGGAGCAAGTCAGCAGATGCCTTCGCAATGGGAGAGTCAGGAGTGAGCTTTAAAAGGCTTCAGGACAAAAGGTGTCTGCATGAGAATTGTTGTTACAGTGATGAAAGAAAAGTGACCTGATTGCAGGTTTTGAAATTTCAAGTAAAATACAAGCAGTATAACACACTGTGCTAAATATGCACCTTAGATGGCCTCCAAACAAAAGCCATTATCAAGCCCATCCCTGCAGCAAAGGCTTCAGCTCTCTTTGGAGAGGATGTGGGGCCCCAGATCCAGGGGTGGTGCCCCTGGAGCTTAACTGCATTGTTGTGAAACCAAAGAGGCTTCTGTGGAAAACGGTATATTAACAGAGCGATGGCCCCATCCCCAGCGAGCAGATGGGACTTGTTATGGGACATCTTTAGATGTCTTCAGCATACCCATCATGAAGAAGAAGGCTGGCCAGGGGTTGAAGTTAGAGGGGAGACTAGAGGTGCCTGAGGCCTCCAAGACTTTGAGGGCTTGTGGCTAGACTCTCTCTGTGCATCCTGAGGGTAGAATTTGCTATTACTTGCAAACTCATATTTCCAAACACACACACACACACACACACCAAACACATACACACTTAGAGAGAAACAAAACAACAGCAACAACAAAACTTGCCCAATTTCACTGGACTGATTTTCAAGTGAAAATCTGATGAGTTTTTCAACTGAAAGTTACTGCGTTTTCAAAAGAATGTCCTGACTCGTTTTTCAAGCCCAAGAGTCTTTTCTTCCTCTAGTCCAGGAGAAAATACCAGGGTGTGCAGAGGGGTAAGCCAGACAAGACTGAGAATGAGATTTACTGATGTCATCACCTCCTCTCTGGAGCACAGACTCCAACCCAGCAATGTACTATCAATGACACCTTACAGTAAACCTCTCTGCACCTCAGTTCCCACTTTTATAAAATGAGTATGACCAGAATATCTACCTGATATAACTGAAGAGTAATTAAAAAAAAAAAAAAGGCACAAATAGCAATTTGTAAACTATAAATGATGCTAAGCAGAGACCTATCCTTACCAAAAGCAGTTGCCATGAAGTTGACTCCAACCCATAGCGACCCCCTTTGTATGTCAGAGTAGAACTGTGCTCCAGAGAATTTTCAATGCCTGATTTTTCAGTAGATTGCCAGGCCCTTCCTGAGGCGCCTCTGGGTGCAACCAAACCTCCAACCTTCGGGTTAGCAGCTGAGCATGTTAGCTGTTTGCGCCACCCAGGGACTCCTTACCTATCCTTAGGTAGTATCATTCCCATTAGGATGGTGCTGGATGGCACATTTCCCTACCATACTCAGGAGGTCCTGTGGCTTGTGGAATCCCATGTGAGAGGGGGAGAATACAACTAACCCCCTTAAGATGCTCACGATACCTTTTTATTGGTCTTGTGAAGTCAAAACGTGGTTACTTCCAACTTTAAAACAGAGAATTTCACATCTGCAGAGACCCTCAGATTTACTCATTTACCAAAGGTAAAGAAAAACCCTTTCAATTTTCAACCTTAACCTTCATCCCACTTCTCCAAAAAACACTACTGTAATTGTAACTTACTTATAAACGTTACACGAAATATGAGAAAATTTTCAAATACCCAATTAATTGCACTGAGAATTTTTTTTGTTTGTTTCAAGCATAAAAAAAAGAACAAAGGCTTTAGCATGCCTAGTCCAACCTTTAGTCCTATGTCTGTTTGAGCAGGGACTTTCTAATAGGAGCTTGTTATCCTAAAAAGAGATAAAACAGTAAGTATTAGGAAAGGGAAGGTGAAGAGGTCAGTGTGGTCACTGAAGATGGACCCAGTGGGAAGCCAGGCTTGTGAATGTTTCCTGAGCACAGTGTGTGTATCTCAGCCTCACAGTAGGGACCAAACTGCCATGACCTGTGCATGAACAGGAAACAATGAAGAACAGTCTGTGCTGAGGACGCATGAAGGATGAAGGATGTGGGTGGCTATGTATAAGGCTCAGGCAACATAGGTACTCAACTCCAAGCCAAAGCGTTGGACTCTCCCCACTGCATATTACAGGCAGTCCCTGGGTTACGAACAAGATCCAGTCCTGGGTGCGTCATTAAGAATTTGTAGTTAAGTTGGGACCGGCGCATACGGTTCTTTTCTTATTTAGCCTTACTGGTGGCACAGTGGTTAAGAGCTTGGCTACTAACAAAAGATCGGCCATTCTCATCCACCAGCCACTCCCTGGAAACCCTATGGGGCCGTTCTATTCTGTCCTATAGGGTCACTATGTAATTGTAGCTTATCTATAAAGGTTTTACAAAATGTGAGAAAATTCTCAAATACCCAATTAATCGTACACACATTGAAATAAAAAACAGCACCCAGAATTTTTTGTTTTAGGCGAAAAAAAAAAAAAAAGTGCTGCTTTTTATTATAAAGAAGTCGGCATCGGGTTTGGTGGTTGGTTTAATGCAAGAAAAGGTTTGAAGCCTTTTCAATGGTTTAGAAGTTGCACGTGCAGCAAGTGAAGGTGACCGTGATGAAGAATTTATTTTGAGTAGGGGTTGGTTCAGCTGTTTCAAAGTGAGGGCAAATTTACATAACATTAAAGCGCAGGTAGGAGTGGTCCACAAGCTGGACATTTGTAACCAGCGGACCTGTAAATTCCATATACATGGATTTGTTCCTACCATTTTTATTATGAAAATGTACATCAGGAAAGTGATCTGAACCCAGTATGGTATGTACTGAAGCTGAGCAAAGGAGGAACCGCAGCTCCAAGATTTGTTAAAAACGATGCAGGTTTCTACTTTATTTCCATGAGTATTCTGCCTTGAGTGAGTTGGCCAGGAAGGGGCCTCGTGTTATAGACCCACTTTTCAAACGATTGTGCAAGGACCTCTGACTTGCTGTTGCATTGCTGCCAACTCCATACACCAATTTGTGGCACGTAAATTAAATATTTTGAAGCAAGCATGCAATTAGTGTTCATCTTAATGCCAACTCTCACAAATAAAACAAGGCACATGTTTGAGAATGCTGTAAGTCCTTGCTTTGATAGGTTTGAATTGGGGCTTGGGGTGAATGGGAGAAAGTTCAGGCCATCTGGCTTAGTTGTGGACAATGATTAGAATGCCATATACAGCCGAGTAAAAAGATGCTCAGTGCGGTGCAACTCAAAGCAGAAAAAGAAAAGGTAGAGTACTAACTCGCTGAGATGATTCAATTTTCATCAAGTACCTCTGAATGTCAAGTTCTGCCTGAAGAGAGACCAGCATGCACTGCAAAGCCTGTGGATCAGGAGAAGAAGAAAAGGGAAAGAAAAATAGAAAAGAAAAGCAGTGAAAACATGAAGAGAAAAAGAATTGGTTGACCAAATGGACTATTCCTTCATGACGAAAATGTAGCTCAGTTTACCCCTCTACCCACAAAGAAGGAAAAATAAAAAAAAGGCAGCAGCCCCATCCTTTTAGCTTAAAAAGGAATGTCGAAAGCAAGCTCTAACTCGCTATGAGTTTTCCCCAAAATATTCTGCCACATTCTAGAACATGTCTGGTTGGCCTATTGTCCTCTAGGTTGTCCCAAGGCTACAGAGGAATTTCCAGAGGCTGCTCAACTCTAATGGAACACCTTCCTTAGTCAGAACTGAGTTTGGTAGAGAAGCCCTGCCCACCATTTTGATTGGCACTGGCTACTTGAACCCTCCATTTTTCACGGCCACTGGTGTGGTCATGGCTGCTCTATAAAGACAGGCTTGTGAATGCTCTCTGCCCAGGCTTTGCCATGCAGGATGACAGACTTTTTCATGATCAGACTCAACGTGAAACTGTATAAGACAAAAGAGCCGTATTATAATTCAGGGAACAACTTCTGACATCTGAACCCGATTGGCCCTGGAGTGTGTCTTCAGTTTACCGTGCTTACTGAGATATTTTATTTCCCTTTGATTTTATTGACTAATTTGTGGACAACTTTAAGAGAATTCATGATAGAAAAATATTCTTACACTTAAAAAAAGTGAAAAATTCCATAATCTTTGTGCAAGAAGAAAGATTTGCTCTTGTATCCAAAATCAGCCAGTAAAGTGTCATAGCGTGGCAGCTTACTTCATACACTATTGCATACACATATAGACATATCCATATCGATGACCAACATACAGGAAGCCTCTAAATACCATCATAATTGAACACACAACACCTACAATCTATGTCAGCATTGCACACTGTTATGGACTGAATTGTGTCCCCTCAAAACATGTACTGAAGATACGAAATATGTATTATGCCTCCTGTATCTGTGGATGTGTTTGGAAACAGGGTTTTCCTTTTTTGCTATGTTAATGAGGCCAAACTAGAGTATGGCGGGTCCCAAACCTAATTATTTTTGAGTTATAAAAAGATCAGAACAGACACAGAGACATACACAAGGGGAAGACAAGTGCCAAGGAACACCAAGCAATGCCAGCAATTACCGGAAATTAAGAGAGAGGCTCACAGAAGGACGCAACACAGCCGTGACCTTTAAAGCCACCTGCTTGTGGTATTTCTGTTACAGCAGCACTAGCAAACCATCGCACACGTGTGTGCACACTCACACACATGCACGCACACTTTTCTCCCCTTTATTTATGAGTAACTTTATATATATATTTTTAAAACCTGGTCATGCACATATCACGCACAAATATTTACAAGAAGAAAAAGAACATCTGAACACAGATGGTGTCTTAGTCATCTAGTGCTGCTGTAACAAATACCACAAGTGGATGGCTTTAATAAAGAGAAGTTTTTTTCTCACAGTCCAGTAAGCTAGAAGTCTGAATTCAGGACGCCAGCTCCAGGGGGAGGCTCGCTCTCTCTGTCGGCTCCAGAGGAAGGTCCTTGTGATGCATCAGTCTTCCCTTGGTCTGGGAGCATCTCACTGCAAGGACCTCAAGTTCAAAGGATGTGCTCTGCTCCAGGCAGGTGCTGCTTTCTTGGCGGTATGAGGTTCCCAACTCTCTGCTTGCTTCCCTTTCTTTTATCTCTTGAGAGATAAAAGGTGGTGCAAGCCACGCCCCAGGGAAACTTCCTTTACATTGGATCAGGGATGTGACCTGGTAAGGGTGTTACAATCCCACCAGAATCCTTTTAACATAAAATTACAATCACAAAATGGAGGACCACCACAGTATACCGGGAATCATGGCCTAACCAAGTTGACACACACATTTTTGGGGGGACATAATTCAATCCATGACAGATGGCTATACTCCAAAGTCCAAAAGACAACAGACAGGTATCCAGACAGGAGTCATACTAAGATATTCTACCCAGAATGCACTTAGGAGTTAAAAAAAAGAAAAAGAGCTCTAAGGGGCCTTTAAGGAAAAAGGGGAGTGACACCATTAGAAGAACTATTAGCTAGACTGACCTCATAAAAGCCCTTTTCTAGGTGAATATATTCTCATCAGAAAGGTGAGGGTTGCTGTAGGGCCCGCTGATTCTCCTGCCAATGTTTACAGGCTCCATCAGCTATGAAAGAAATATTCTGAAGTAGACCACAAATCATAAAGCCCTGTAGGTGCAAGATAAATAAAACGGCAAGATAAAAATAGGATGACAGATGTGAAGAGATGTTGTGGAGAGGCAAGGAGGGGAAGGGGTATAGAAAATCACAGACAACTTCCATTACGAGGAGATAAGCAGTAAAATGGGCAGGGAAAGAGTACGCCGGAGATACATAGCCCAGCACAGAGACAAGCCGGGCATGGGAGGGGAGGAGGAGACGAGGGCCCCAACGAAACTGTTAGGGGGGCAAAGGCTCCCAGCTCTCTCTGCAAGGTGGCTCTCATTGGAGGAGCTTGCAACAAAGAGTAAAACACCTGGAAAAAATGGGACAAGAAAGGTTGCTAAAGCAGCTGTAAACAAAGGAAGTAAAAGCAAAAGAAACAAGTGAATGGTCAAAGGCTTCAAACGTTGGTGTCAAAGCGCATCTCTTTTGGCCGCATCTTTTCTTGCCTTTGCTGTCTGAGGTCAAGGAAGCCTAGGAGGTAGAAGGGTCTCTCTGCAGCAGAGTAGGGAAGGACCCAGCGCAGGACAGGCAGGGAGCCCCTTTCAGAGCATACAGTGGGGGGCACAGATCATAGGGAGCAGACTCAAGAGTTTGAGGAACTTTAGCCTGTATAGTCAGAGATTAGTTTTCTCAGGGTTATGAAGTTGTCGTTAGTTGCCATTGAGTCAGCTCCAGGTCATGGCAACCTTCTGTATGGCCCGGTCCTGCACCATCTTCATGATTGCTGGTATGTTTGAGACCATTGTTAGGGCTATTGTGTCAATCCATTTCATTGAAGGTTTCCCTCGTTTTTCGCTGACGCTCTACTTTACCAAAAGAGCCCTGGTGGTGCAGCTGCTAACCAAAAGGTCAGCAGTTCAAGCCCACCACCTGCTCAATGGGAGAAAGATGCACCCATTTGCTTCTGTAAAGACTACAGCCCTGGAAACCCTATGAGGTAGTTCTACTCTGTCCCATAGGGTCGCTATGAGTCAGAATCTACTCAATGGCAATAAGTTTTCTACTTTACCAAACATGATAACCTTTTCTAGCGGTTGGTCTCTCCTGATGGTGTGTCCAAAGTGGCCAATACCAGAAATTGGACATTACAAAATTAAGCTTACAGAGCCACTTCTCAGCTGATTCAGTCCATGTGGAAAATGTTGTGAAGCCCATAAGCTTTGAGCCTTACAGAGAGAAAGCAGAGAAATAAAGCTGAATTTTATTAAGCCATTCATATACTCCAGCTAAAGCAAGCATGTAGAACTTAGGAGTTAGATTTGTGGATTTGACTATAAAATAGAAAATTGTTCCCAAAGACTAAGAGTGTGGGAGAATAGAGCTGAGAGTCTTGAAGTCACTCCAGGAAAGGATAATGATAATCAAGTAGTTTATGGAATATAAAAAGATGACATCAAGGATTAAAGAAACATAACTAGGAAAACACAAAGACCCACTACCCTCAAGGAAACAGCTAGAGAAGCAAAAATAACAGTGCTGTAAGAATTAAGCAGAAGATACTTTTATTATCTCCATGACTGCTAGTAAATTCAATGGCTATCATAAGAGGGAAATGACAAAAAGAAACTTCAGACATTGCTGTTATACATCAAATAGTTCTCGAGATCTCATTGAAGGGCTAAGTACTACCTGAAGGGAAGGAGGTTCAAAAGTTTCTTTCCAAGAATGAAGATCATGCTGAATGAGCCTGAGAAGAGCTGATCAAGAAAGCAAACAACTGGGTAAATACATAACTCATAAATGTCACAGAGAGAACCAAAAATGGGCAACAAGCAGCCGCATTTGTAACAGTCTCAATGACGCGTAAATTTCCTTCTTTTGCTATGTCTATTTCTTTCAATCGTAAAGACTATTTAAAAAAATCTATATGAGATCAAAAAATCAACAATTACACTAAAGCAAAGATGAGATGATAAAGGGGAAACTAGAGTACAGAAAACAGAACAACCAGGACGCAATGAAAGAGAATGCTGACACATTATGAAAAATGTAACTAATGTCGCTGAACAATCTGTAGGAATTGTCAAGTGGGAACCTAATTTGCTGGGTGAACTTTCACCAAAACACAATAAAATATTATTAAAAAAAAATAATAAAGATTATTACATAATAATTTAAAAAGCGTTTTTTTTTTTTTTTAAATCAGTAAATGCAGCAAAAGTGAAATATAGGCCTTCTAACGAGCAACAGTGAGAGAGGTGAGCTGCAAGGAACTTAGAGATGGCTACATTTGACATCGCTTTACATACATCAACTTTTACTACTTGGGCAATTTCACTAGTTCAAAGGCTAACTGTATTTAAAGAAAATGCATTCATGAAAAAAATGATAAGATCCTAGGAAAACATCTCTATATTCAAAGTTCTCTGGACTTTGTAATTATATAGTGATCATTGAGTTGTCCACCATATTGTCTTCTAACACTACGACCTAATTTCTCGAGTGTTAACTTGGATTTTTACTCTTGTTTCTAAATTTATGGAAGCATATTTCCTTTTCCTCTTCTTTTATGGTCAACACCCTTGTTCTATATTTTACTGATGGAGAATTCCCAGTATTAGTTTCTCCTTAGTTTGGAGTCCCTTAGTTTGGAGAATGAAATACCTGGTGGACAAAAGGGAACCAAAAAAAAGTTGCTAAAGCAGTTGTTTTAGGCAAGAACTAGCTGTAAACAAAGGAAGTACGAATGGTTAATGTACTTGGCTGCTGACCAAAAGGTTGGAAGTTTGAGTCCACCCATAGGAACCTTGAAAAAAAGTCCTGGTGATCTACTTCCAAACAGCCATTGAAAACCCTATGGGGCACGGTTCTACTCTGACATATACAGGATCGCCATAAGTCAGAATCAATTCCTTGGCAGCTGGTACTGGTACTTTCATGTAGTTCAGGATTCAAGGAATGTAAAATGCTATCTTAATCAAATTTCTGAAAGTCCACTGTCTTCCTGCTTCTGAAGTGTCCTTGTGGCTATTTAATTTCCTTAAGCCCAATTTTCCTTATCTGTAAAGTGGCAGATGTTAGGAACTTGAAGCCTTCAAAAAAAAAAAAAAAGAGAGAGAATCATAAAAAAAAGCATTATTTTAACAACAACAACAACAAAAAAAGGCAATAAATATCAAAGGTCTTAAAATTTTTGCATAGCCTTTGATTTCAGCTATTCTATTTTTAGCAATTTACCCTGAGGAAATAATCTACAATAACCTCACAAGGAAGCCTGGGATGGTGTTATGTTTACATGCATGAATACAATGGAGCCCACAACACTAAGCAACTGTTAACAATGATGAAGGAGACACTCTGTACAACATGGAAAAAAGTTCACATATATAATTAAGAGCAAAAAAAATAACATCAAAAAATAGTATCATGTTTGGTTTTCTTTGAGTCTACACGACGAAAAAATAGTAGAAAGATATATACCAAAATGTTAACAGAGATAATCTATATGGGTAGTGGGTTTGTAAATGATTCTTGTTCCTTACTCTTTATCTGCTCTAAGTCTTCTAGAATACACATGTGTTACTTTCATAATAAAAAAAAAATAAGAAATTATTTTTAAAAGTCACCTGGGATTTGGCATCACATTATTTGTGCTTGCTTTTTGGATTTGTTTCAACCTCCACAAAAACTTAGCATTGAATATGATATAAACAGGTTCAGATGAATTTGAAACAAAAGGAGAAAGACTTTATTCATTCGAGAGCTTTAAAAATGGGAAGAACAGTAAGATGATATCTAAACGCGTACCCTCTTTATTTGTGATCTTCCCACCATTTTTCTCACAATGATTATGTATCATTTCTACCACAAGAGGGCGCCCTGTAACTTAGCAAGTACCATAAAAGGCCCAGCAAGATGGTTAACAGAAGGAAGCAGCTCAAATCCCAAATTTGGGAGGAAATAGGACACAGTCCACATTGATTACTTGGGGTCAGTCTTCATCCTCTTCAATATCCCTCACAGAATCCCTTGTTCAAACTCAATTTAGCTGTATGTAACCTTTTTTTTTTTTTTAACCAGTCTGTATAAAAACTATATAGGTAGTCCCTGGATTACGACATATTCGAGTTACAACAAACCACACTCATGACCATCCTCTCTCATCCCCCAAGAATGAAGCTGTCAGAAAATTTTACAGTGAAAGAATTAGCTGAAGTGTTTTCTAAACTAAATCAGGGACTTCAGCTGCTTGAAAACACGGACCAAACACTGATCACTTTGCTAAAGTGATAGGCGGATTTGGGAAGCAGTGAGATGTTACCACGAAATACATGAAGTAAAAAATAAAAGGACCACACAGACAACTCTCATTAATTTTCTGACTAGAAATACCATCCCCATTCCCAGGGATGATCCAGAAGCTTCCACAAGTGGAGTTATTACTGCAACTGACAAAATGCTAATGTCATCCAACTCTTCCTCATCGGGGTAAATTTTTATGATTTGTGTATTTTTTTTATGTATCTAAGTATGTATTAAAATATATCTGCAAGTTTGTATGTAGTG
Source organism: Loxodonta africana (assembly GCF_030014295.1). Lineage (NCBI taxonomy): Eukaryota > Metazoa > Chordata > Mammalia > Proboscidea > Elephantidae > Loxodonta > Loxodonta africana. The sequence continues at coordinate 165,920,534 of NC_087345.1, read as the reverse complement.
TTTCCAACCCCCAAAGACAAATACCCATCTGATTTATAAAGATGCTCACAATAGCACAACTGGACTAAACCAAAAGCTAAGAAGTTTCCCGAATAAACAAAATGCTTTGAAGGCCAGAGTAGCAGGGGCGGGGGTCTGAGGGCCATGGTTTCAGGGGACATCTAGGTCAATTGGCATAATAAAATCTATGAAGAAAACATTCCGCATCCCACTTTGGTGAGTGGGGTCTGGGGTCTTAAAAGCTAGCAAGCGGCCATATAAGATATATCAATTGGTCTCAACCCACCTGGAGCAAAGGAGAAAGAAGAACACCAAAGACACAAGGTAATTATGAGCCCAAGAGACAGAAAAGTCCAACATAAATCAGAGACTGCATCAGCCTGAGACGAGAACTAGATGGTGCCTGGCTATAGCTGATGAGTGCCTTAATGGGGAACACAACAGAGGATCTCTGATGGAGCAGGAGAGCAGTGGGATGCAGACCTCAAATTCTCCTAAGAAGACCAGACTTAATGGTCTGACTGAAACTAGAAGGACCCTGGAGGACATGGTCCCCAGACCTGTTAGCCCAAGACTGGAACCATTCCCAAAGCCAATTCTTCAGACAGGGATTGGACTGGACTATGAAATAGAAAATGATACTGGTGAGGAGTGAGCTTCTTCGCTCAAGTAGACACATGGGACTGTGGGGGCGGGTCCTGTATAGAGGAGAGTTGGGAAGGCAGAAGGGGACAGAAGCTGGCTGAATGCACACAGGGACTACAGGGTGGAGAAGAGGAGCGTGCTGTCTCATTAGGGGGAAAGCAACTAGGAGTACATAGCATTGTGTACATAAATTTTTGTAGATGAGACTGACTTGATTTGTAAACTTTCACCTAAAGCACAATTAAAAAAAAAACATACTGGCAATAAAAGTCAAAAATAATGAAAACTTGAAAAAAAAAAAAAAGAGGTATTCAACTTACGTTAGAACTGACTTAAAATGATAGAGTTATGGGAACAGAACCCCGTCGTAAGTCAGAGACTACCTGTAAGGAGCTGACCGCCTGTGTAGTTAACACCAATGACAGGAGAGAAAAAGTTGATTTCTGCAAGTCTAATAGATTTAATAAGGAGCCCTAGTGTCACAATGGTGAAGCAGTGGGCTCCTATTGGAAAGGTTGGCAGTTTGAACCCACTTACTACCTCCACAGGAGAAAGACCCAGTGATCTCCTTCCATGAAGTTTTCAGTCTAGGAAACCCGATGGGGTAGTTCTACCCTGTCACACTGAGTCTCTATGAGCTGAAATCGACTCAACAGCACCTAACAACAACAACACAATAACAGATTTAATAAAGCTGCCATTTAAGAAATAAAAATTAATAGCCCCTGTGACACAAAACTGAAAAACACAACAAAAGCAAATTTTGGGGAAATAGTCTTAGAAGTAATTCTATCTCAAATACATACAGTCCATCTTTGGGGACCAAAGCACTTTCAGATTATTTTGGGTATATAAAAAAAAAAATCACTCAATTGAGAACACAACTGTAATACAATTCCTTTCCTAAATATCCAAAATATTAAACAGGGAATAAATTTATGCGGCCTGTGAGAATTCGTAAGCCATGCTAAGGTTTAAAATTAATACAACAAAGTGTTTAAAATGTAGGATTCTGGGGGGTAAGCAAACAGAAGAGGCAACAACATCTAATAGAAACAGTCCAGGGCAGAAATTCGAAGAATCTAGATTATAGTGACTACAGGACAGTGGTTGAGGGTATAAGTTTTGGAAAAAGACAAAACTGGGATTGAGCCTTGATTTTAACACTTAATATCTGTTAGATATTGGGCATGTTACCCTGGGCATGTTTCATGTGCAGTTTCCCAAGCCATAAAATAGAAATAATGATGATGCCTGTATTACAGTTTGTTGTATGAAATGTGATAACTTATGAAAAATGCTAAAGCTAGTGTCTGGCATATAATAACCCAGAGCCTGGCCAATAATACCAAATAAAAAAACCAAACCCATTGCTGTCGAGTTGATTCCAACTTATAGCGTCCCTACAGAACAGAGTAGAACTGCCCCATAGGGTTTCCAAGGGGCGGCTGGTGGATTCAAACTGCCAACATTTTGGTTAGCAGCCATAGCTCTTAACCACTGCGCCACCAGGGCTCCTAGCCCATAATAAGGGACAATAAAGGTTAGAACTGCCACAGCTCCTGGGCCAGTATGTGGCAGAGGGAAGTGACTGCACGCCTGTGCTCACGTTCCTGTGAGTCAAATGGAGGTGACGTGAGTTGTGACTATAAGGTAAAGAGTTTGATTTTTTAAAAACATGAATATTCTTTGTATACTTATGCATACAAGGGAGGAGCGGCTTTCAAAGTCGTGAGTTTGAAGGTTACACAGTTAATTCTACGACCTTGCCATTGCCTGCAAAAAACAGATTACAAAGTAAACAAGTAAACCTCTTGGATGTAGGGCAGACATGGGGCCAGTTTCCACTACAGCCACGCCATTGTTTATGACCACTGTACCGGCTGGGTAGCCCATGCCACAGCAGCGTTAACTATTTTAATATTAACCTTGGTCACTGGTCTTCAGTTATGTGTTTCACTATTGCCCTTCCTACCTTACGGAGTATGAGACTGACACAACGTAATAGATTTATTAGAGATCAGAAATAGTGAATAGGTCCATACAAATGGGAGGTGATATTAAGAAAAACAAATGAATCAGCTATTTTTAAGACAATAGGGGTTTCGTTAAGGTCCCTGGGTGGTGCAGATGGTTTGTTTGACTACTAACCTAAAAAGGTTGGCAGTTCGAACCCACCCAGTGGCACTTCAGAATAAAGGCCTGGTGATCTGCTTCTGTAAAGATTACAGCCCCCCAAAGCAAACAAACAAAAACCTCTCCAGAGCAGTTCTACTCTGTAACACAGGGGGTCGCTATGAGTTGGTGTTGACTCCGCAGCAATGGGTTTGGTTTCTTGGTTTGGGATCTCATTAGCCAGTCTCAGAGTTCTTTCCTAACCCTCCACGTCCCCTCTTAGCAAAGAAGGAAATAGAAGTGAGCTAGTTTGGAAGTGTCTCTTCCCAGTGTTAAAGTATTTGGGAAGAGTTAACCCAGGTCATCTCCACAAGGAGTGACAGAAATTCTCAGAACTGCCCCAATCAGTTGCAGCCTATGGACAATAGGACAGTCAGTTCTTTGAGAACTCGCTGCTTGTTTTGTCTCCATGGCACTTACCGTCTGACACACTAGATATTTCACTGATCTGCGTGTCATCTGTCTGTCCCCTACATTAGTAAACTCCACTAAGGCAGGGGTATCCTCCTCCAGTGCTCTGTTTACGCTTATAAGAGGAATGGATGAATGAAAGGCTGCAAGAAGTTACTTGTCTTTGGGAGCTCTTGCTTTGTGCAGTCTGCTTGATTTAAGAGCTCAGCTGCTAATTGAAAGGTCAGCGGTTCAAACCCACCAGCTGCTCCTTGGGAGAAAGTGGTGGCATTCTGCTTCTGTAAAGACTCCCATTGCCGTTCAGTGAATTCCAACTCATAGCAACCCTACAGGCAGAGCAGAACTGCTCCATAGGATTTCCAAGGCTGTAATCTTTATGGAAAGAGCATTGGTGGCACATGGCCCATGGGACACCTACATTTTCCACTTCTGGGGTTTCTTGGGAAGCTGCTTTCCCACAGTACATGCTGTTGGCAGGCAGGGACCTGTGTAACTGTTTGAAACTGAAGAAACAGGCCTGTGCTGCAAATTACTGTTTTTACAGGGTATTGCATGAGGTACGTGCAAAACTTTTGTCTTTTTTGGCTTTTGTACAGCGAGATAAGCCTTGTCAGTATATTTCCAGGTTCCTGTGTTTTATGTGGAAGTTGACTATCTCATTTTCAGGTGACATACATTGTATGCACCTGACAAGGGGTCTACCAGGTGATGCAGAGACTGGAGCACTAAGAAGACAGAGACTCAAACCACAATTTTGTGCAGCCATTGCAAGATGCCTTTATGTGTTACTCTGCGTTTTGAAAAGTTTCACCAAATAAAATTGCTAAGACAACACAATTTTTTTCTTGCCTCATCCCACCAATCCTGGCCCCAGAGTCCAGAAGGACATATGTGCCCCACATATTACCCATAACACCTACCAAAAGTTCAAACACACTCAATGGTTGGGCATGCATCCCATTAGTGAAAAAACATACCAACAAAAAATTATAAGCAGAAAACAATTCAGTCATGAAAGGGTTAAGCGCTCGGGTGGTAACCGACAGGTCAACAGTTCAAACCCAACAGCCTTTAGGGAGGAGATAGATGTGGCAGTCTGCTTCAGTTAAGATTACAGCCTTGGAAACCCTATGGGTCAGTTCTACTCTGTACTATAGAGTCGCTATGAGTCAGAATCAACTCTGTGGCAATGGGTTCACCCTCTTAGACTACACTACTTTGTTGGGTCTTTGAGTTCTGGTGTGGGCCCCAGGCAGCAGCACCTACAGCCCTGGGCAGAACTATGACCTCCGGAAGCCTGGACCCAGCCCAACACTCACATCAGACTCACAGGCAAACCTGCTGGCACTCATCTCCAGTCTCCAAGCACTCTCCATTCCTAACTATCACCCCAGCTCCCCCGTGCTCTATTGCTTCTTGGCTGCTCTCATACCTTCTTGAGAGGAGGAAAATATCCATCTGATATGGAATTTCTATTTGGCAAGGTTTCTCTTCAATCTTCACCAAAGCCTTCCTCCCCTGGAATACTAAAGTTAAACAAAAATACCCCAAACCCCTCAAGAAAAAAGAGCTTCCAAACCCCAGGTTTCCATTTCTCCCTCATGATTACAAAGGCTTTCTAAAGCATCCCATTCCAGCCTGTGGTGAAGCGGCTTCAGGGAATTCAATGATTTGCTGGGGTGGTGGTAGGTGCCAGTTAACACTTGCCTAGAACATGACTGGGATGGGCCTCACTCTGCGAGTAGCCTTTTTATGTTTGACAATGGAGGAAAGGTAAGAATTTTAAGAAAGAGGAGAGCTGGCATTAGAAGTGGGGTCATTTGTTGAAGCCAGTCAGGAATTTACTTCTGACTCCCCCTTTTCTCAGAAAACAGGCACAGTCTATAACCTCATCAACTTCCACCAGCTTGAATCAGAGGCATTGAAACTCCCACCACAAAGGGCACCTGTGACTCAGATGAGGGACCGCCCCTGAGCACCTTCTTGCCTTCCTCTACCTAGAGTGGGGACAGTGGTTGTTTAGTGCTACAATTCTCATCTTCCATTCGGTTCCCAGGCAATGCCCTCATATGCAGCCACCATTCATCTCTCAGTGGAGGCCTCCATGCTGCTGTGATGCTGAACAGGCCTTCAGCAGAACTTCCAGAATAAGATCAGGAAGAAAGGCCTGGCAATTTACTTCCAAAAATCAGCCAATGAAAACCCTGTGGTTCACAACGGTTCAGTCTGCAACAACTCACGGGGATGGCACAGGACTGGGCAGTGTTTCATGCTATTGTGCAAGGGGTCGCCAAGCTTCGGGGCTGACTGAAAGGCAGCTAACACTGATACTTCCTAGAGCGGGGAGAGGCTGGTCTTTTCACACAATATCTACTCCGGAAGTTTCCATAACAGCTGGTAGGGGTATAAATGGAAGGTCCGTGGAACAACCACAAATGTCACTCTAAGAGGGAGAGTCAAGGCTCCCTGGTCCAGAAAGCATTGGACAGAGAGTCTGAAGACTGGCTTCCAGCCCAGACCCCACCTTCCACTCAATGTATCTGCATCTCAGTTTCCTTCTGTGTGAATAAAAAATTGGACTAAGTCTCTATGGAAAATTTTAGCTTTGGGCTGCTCTAGGTGCATATTACCTTCTAACATCCTTGGCCACACCAGAGATCTCTTCTCACCAAGTCTTTATCTGAGACTGGCCTAGAGTGTGGGGTCAGGGCTCTAAGTGCTCTCTCTGCAAAGCTCTGGATGCACTGGGAGGATCCGGAAGTCAGAAGGGCCTGAGCTCATGACCTAGATTCGGCGCTCATAAGCTTTTTTCCTCTGAATAAATTACCGAAGCCGACATTAGGCTTTATGTTGAGCCCCATTAAACCACTGAGCCTCACTTCCCACGTCTGCAAAATAGCAACAATCATCCTCCCTACATCAAAAGGTCACCAAGAAGTGCAAACGAGGTAAGTCAGAGGAAAACACTATTAACCATAAAGTGCTAAAATAAGTAAGTAAAGCCATGATGTTATTATTTTAAAAAAGGAGCTCAAAGGCATGCAAAAAAGAAAGAGAAGAGTTACTAAATACTTCATTAAAATCTTGCTGGTGGAGGATGAGGACTGGCTCTGCCCAGCCCAGCCCCTCAGCGGCAGTAACAGAAGACCCCCAACACGCAGCCTCAGCTCACGAACCAATGAGGCCATACTGGATGAAAGGTAGCGTCCCCACCCCCACCCGTGAGACTCGCTGTCCTGAGGCCCTAAGGCCCCCCTGCGCAAGTTTGTTGCACCTTCTTCTGACCCCAAGCTACTTCCTTTTTTGATCTCTGGTTCTCAGCTGCCATGGTGACCTGAACCCCTGTGGCCTGGGTTCAGACAACCTGCCTCCCCTTACTGGCCCTCCCTTACAGCCCACAACAGGCTGGTAGCTCAAGGCTAGCCCCAGGCCCATTTCCCAGCTTTTGGCCTATTGATCTCCAGAGTCAGCCAAGCACACCTTCTGGGATAAAAAATTTCTGTAAATCATAATAAGCTTTACTGAGAGAAAAATGTCTTCTTGTACAAATACTCTTTGACAGTTCTACTTCATTGCTTCTAGCAATCAGATAAGAGAGTGACACCATTTCTTAAATTCAAAGATGGATTTGATATTATTTAACCAAAGAACGTGGGGCATCATCAGTTGCTAATTAGTGTGTTATCAAACGTCATCATTGTTATGAGAACACGACATAACTGGGGACCACATTTACAAATTGTTATTTTTAACATTGCTATTAGGGAAAACAGTCTTTGGAGGAAGAAAAATAACAACTGTAGCTCAATAGCATGATTTTGAAGTCACTGGAGGGGAGTTCAGGAATTCTGCTAGCTGGAAGAACACTACCTAACTAGCTGCTGCTAGTTTGGTTAGCTAGCTGCTAACCAAAAGTCTGGCAGTTTGAATCCACCAGCTGCTCCTTGGAAACCCTATGGGGCAGTTTTACTCTGTCCTACAGGGTCGCTATGAGTCAGAATCAACTTGACAGCTACAGTTTGTTGTTTTTTTTGGTAACTAAACTGCTAACCAGTTATCCATTGAGTCAACTCCAACTCATGGTGACCCCATGTGTGTCAGAGTAGAACTGTTCCATAGAGTTCACAATGGCTGAGTTTTCAGAAGTAGATCGCCAGGCCTTTCTTCCAAGGCACGTCTGGTTGGACTCAAACCTCCAGACGTTTGGTTAGCAGCTGAGTGTGTTAACCGTTTGCACCACCCAGGGACTCCAGACGAATGCTAGTGGTTATCATTCTTAATATTTTTTTGTTTATAAAATAAGATTCCAAGCCTTTGCATTCAAAAAGGTTAGATTCTAACAGTCCTTCTTGGAGAAGTATAGCACTCATCCCTCTAATTACAATGAATTAAAATAGAATGAACATGCGCAGAACAATTCAATTCTAAACAGACTTTGCTAATTGTCTGGAAATATCAAGAGCAAAAAATTGAAAACATAGTTTCTGAGTACATAAACAGCCTCTGGCCCTACACCAAGAGTGAGATCAAGAGAGAGAAATAGCCCCTTAGCAAAGTGAAAAGTCATATACAAATCAAACCCATTACTGTCAATTCCAACTCATAGTGAACCTACAGGACAGAATAGAACTGCCCCACAGAGTTTCCAAGGAGCATCTGGTGGATTCAAACTGCTGACCTTTTGGTTTGCAGCCACAGCTCTTAACCACTACACCACCAGGGTCTCTGAAAAGTTGTAGAGCTACTGTTTATCATCACAGATACGGAACTTTTGGAGCTGATGGGCAACCACAGCTCATGAATGATCAGCAAGGCATCAAGTAATGCTGTTAAAAGACTTTCAGAAAACACTTACAATTACCCACTGCCCTTCCAGGAGAATGGGGGTGGGAGGAGAGGAGAAAGTTAATGTGACATCTCCTTGATACCCTTTCTGTCCAAATTTCACAGGGATAAACTGAAGATATACAATGCAACAAATCTAATGAGAAATAACTTTGGGAGAGAAAGAAAAGCAGAACTTCTGGTCATAAATAAAACAGTACTATTTTATTACATCAAAGGAGGTTTTGGCCTCAAATGTCCCTGGGTGGTGCAAGCAGTTAACAAGGCTTCTTGGAAGGAAGGCTTGGTAACCCACTTTCAAAAAACCAGCCATTTGAAAATCCTGGGGAGCGCAGTTCTAGTCTGGCATACATGGGGTTGCCGTAAGTCAGAGTCAACTCTAGGGCAACTGGTTTGGTTCGGTTGCCTCAAATAAGCTCCAAATGGGAGTTGGGGTAACACTGTTACTTCCTTCGTAGCCATTTACATCTGGACCATCTGCTGGGTTACCTAGCTCTTGTCCTTAGAATGATGGGTGGTGGGGCTGAGTACAGTACTGGAATGTCAGCACCATGGGGTGAAGTGGCATCCCTTTCCCTCCTCTGAAGGAGGTGTGTTCAGCAAGTGAAGTGAGGGGAAGGGAGGGTCAGCAGTCAAGGAGGAGACCACTTCACCGGGATGAGTGTTCTCAGAACATCTCTGTGTCACCTTCTGCCTAGAAGACCTCAGAAGACCCAGGAGGCTGCAGTGGATCTGAGGCTGATGTACTGAAATATGCCATCACTTTGGGAGGCCTCAGCACATGTTCAGCCCCCAGCAGGGCCATGGAGAGCCCCACAAGAAAGTGACCAACCTCCCCCTCTCCCCGTCAGTATCTAGTTGCTGTTGTTAGCTGCCATCAACTCATGGGAACCCCACACACAATGTAGCAATGACTGCCTGGTCTGACACCATCCGCATGATCGGTTGTGGACTGGACAGTTGTGATCCAGAGGATTTTCATTGGCTGATTTTCAGAAGGAGGTCCCCAGGCCTTTCTTCCCAGTCTGTCTTAGTCTGGAAGCTCCACTGAAACCTGTCCAGCATCATAGCAATACGTAAGGCTCCACTGACAGGCGATGACAGATAGATGGTGGCTGTGAATTAGGTGATTCAGCTGGGAATCGAACCTGCGTCTCCTGCATAGAAGGTGAGAATTCTACCACTGAACCACCAATGTCCCCCTCCAATCTCTCTATACCACTCTCCCTCCTTCAGTTTGCACTCCCAGGCACGGGGGCTTAGGATGAAGTTGAGAAGGCCACTCATAATTTTCAGGTTATTTGCTTATGGTATTCAACTCTTAGCCAGGGACGTCTGGCATGAGATGTCCCTCTTGCTGACCCCCTGTCCCCTCTCATAACTTACCAAGTATCATGATGTCCTCCGATTTCCTTCATAAAGCTAACAAATCCCACTTATATATCATCAACACCCGTTCCTTGGCCTCTGGGAAGAGTAACTCACTCTTTCAGGACAAGACTGCAGAACAAGAATAACCTTGACCCTCCATCTACTCCTCGTTTGACTCTGACCTTCTCAATATGTGGCTCACTGAAGAGCCTTCAAATCCAGAGGCGAGGACAGAGTTCAAACTGATAAAACACTTGGTTGGTCGGTATTCGAAAGATATTTTTAATGGAACGATGGCACTCTCGCTGCCATAATCTATAACAGGCAGATTAGAACCCATTCATGAGAAGGGCAAAGCAATGTTTTTAAATTTACGCTTAAGGTATACAGGACTCATTGCCTGCAGTTAATTGCATGAAAATGCAGAAATATTATGTGACCCATGATTATTTCATGCAGAACACTTGAAAGAAGGTAACATTCCTCTGGATTCAATCACACTTCTAAAAAAGACAATCTGAATGAGTCACCGCACCTCCAATTTGTAAAGCAGCGCTCAGGTAAGCTGACAAGGCTGACAATGGAAGTGTAATAAAACATTCAGCTCTGCTGTGGATTAACCCACTGACCTCCTTCCCACTCCTGGGGAGGAAACGTGGCAGAGGCTGAAGGCGGGATTCAATCAGGTCTACAGAGCTGCCATGCTAATGACCAGCACTCACCACTCAAGAGTGAGGACAAGTGATCGTCCCTCGGGTATCCCAGAGGCCCATTCCTGGCCCTGAGCTGGTGTCTCAGGTGCCTTATACCCCCAGGCAAAAGAACATAGCTCTTCACCATTGTGCTACCAGACACCAGCGTGTGTAGACACTTGGGCTGTCTATCAGCCACAGGTGCAGGATCAGACCCCTGAGCAGGTAGGGCAGTCGTTTATGCATGGGTTGTGGTGGGAGGAGGGTGATGTCACGGGCACTAAGGAGCCAGCTTGTTCCAAGAACACCTCACCAATCGGTCTGTGGAACGTACAAATTCATAGCTCCTTGGTGAGCTAACTTGTAAGCTAACTCTATGAAAGTGTAAACTCTGTGGGATGAGGTACAACAGCAGCTTTGTCAGATAGTTAGATTTTAGTATTTAATGAGCTTAGTAATACTAAAATCTAGTATATTCTCACTGGCTGTCCAGCCTCCCCTCTCCTCCAAGGCTTGTTTCTGTTAGCTGCAGTTGAGTCAGCCCCGACTCACAGCGACCCCAAGCACAACAGTCCTGTGCCATTCCCATAACAGGTTTCAGATGGGACCTTTGTCAGCCATAGGATTTTCATTGGTTGATTTTCAAAAGTAGATGCCAGTCCTTTCTTCCCAGTCCATCTTAGTTTGGGGGCTTTGAAACTGAAACTGTTTCAGCATCATAGCAACACGCAAGCCTCCGCTGACAGACGGGTGGCGGCTGTGCTGAGGTGTAACCTCCACATCTTACAATGGGCAGCAGGTTTCAGACTGTGGCTGCACAACTGCTGGCGGTGGGGACCACAGCTACACCCACCACACTGCTGACTGGCCAAATGAAGACACGACTGAAGGCTGACTTGGATGGGGCTCTGAAGGCCGGGGTCATGGGGACTGGCGGGAATTCTAGAAAAGGGCTGTAGCCATGCGGCTGAATGAAGCCCAGGGCAGAGAAGAAAATGAATCAAGGCTGTCAGAGAGGAGGAAGGCAGGTAGGAAACCAGACAGAAAGTTTTGGAATGATAGATTCCAATTTACTAGGCACATATTCACTCTTCCAAAAGATGACAGCTGAAATACATGGCCCATTAAGTATGATCAAACATAAAAATCACCATTAAAATGAAGACATTACCAGTTATCTTTTTTCCCCCCACTTTTCTGTTCTCTCCCCCCCCCCCCCCCATTATTGTCAACTACTTCCAATGAATGTAGGAAGACAAGGTTTGGGAACAATCTGTTTTGTGAATTTCTTTTGGCTCTATCACTTAACCTCCTACTAACAAGAATAAGGGCAAACTGAGACGCATTTGCAGGCTACAGAGGAAATACATATACTATTTCAAGACCAACTGCTGACGAGTTAACAAACAAACAAACAGATAACTATATCCCTCTAGAGATGTCAAAATTAAATAATGAAAGATTTTCCTTGATTCTTCTCTGAAGGGAGATTTTTTTTTTTTTATTTCTCAAACCTTAGATGAAGGTTTACAGAACAAACTAGTTTCTCATCAAACAGTACACACATTGTTGTATGACACTGGTTAACAACCCCACTACATGTCAACACTCTCCCTTCTCAACCCTGGGTTCCCTATTACCAGCTTTCCTATTCCCTCCTACCTTCCAGTCCCTGCCCCAGGGCTGGTGCACTCCTTCAGTCTTGTTTTGTTCCATGGGCCTGTCTAATCTTTGGCTGAAGGGTGAACCTCAGGAGTGACTTTTTTACTGAGATGCAACGGTGTCCGGGGGCCATGCTCTCAGGGTTTCTACAGTCTCTGTCTGGCCAGCAAGCCTGGTCTTTCTCTTTGAGTTAGAATTTTGTTCTACATTTTTCTCCAGCTCTGTCCAAGACCCTCTATCTTCATCCCTGTCAGAGCAGTCAGTGGTGGTAGCCAGGCACCATCTAGTTGTACTGGACCCAGTCTGGTGGAGGCCATGGTTGAAAGGAGATATTTTCTCAATAACTGATTTTTCACAGCTTGAGTAGTCTGAACTGATCACACATCAAAAGGAGCATGCATAATCAACACAATTATACCCTTTTAAAAAACTATCTATATAGGCTCAAACTGACAACAGCAACTCCAAAAGGTTAGACAGGAACCTTAGTGGGCAGTAACTGTATGTTAATGGGGGAAGGATAATTCGGAAAAGGAGGGTGAGAACAGTCGCACGGCTTGAAGAATGGTATCAATGTTATGATTGTTGAAATTGTTGAATTGGTATATGTTTTGCTGTGCATGTTTTCAACAACGATAAACACACACACACACACACAAAGGGTAACTCATTTACAATATGGTCTCTGAACTAGAACATAATAAAAAATTATCTTTAAATACAATAAATACCACATGACACAACTTTTCTTTGGTAAGTTCACAGTCTCAATCAGACTCTCCCCCCTCCCCCACGCCCCGATTTCATGAAGGCTACCCCACGGCTGCTACTGGAATTACCTGATAGGGAAGGTTGTTATCCTTATGACTTGATGTCATAATTGTTTAGGAGCCAGGTTACAGTTTTAAAACCAGGAAGCATCTGCAGCTTATAAAATTACTTTCAACTTCTGAGGCTTCTAGGCCTAAAGCCAAAAGGTAATGAATGAGTTACCTCAAAAATATTTTCTCCTTAAAAAAAAAAATGCGGGAATTTGGGGGTGAAACAAAAGCAATTTACCACAACTTACCCAGGGGTGAAGAGGAACCACATATCATTCCTGCTTTTAATCTCCTCTTTTCCTGATACCTGTCGTTCCCTCCAAGACCAGGATTCTTTTCATGCCCCAGTTCTACCTCCTTTCAACCTAATTCCCCCAAAGGCCTGCTCTTCAGCTCTCAGGGCTAAAGGCATTCTGAGTACACAAGCTTTTCATTATTGTTTAAATTTCTTTGCTTCTAACCATGATTACACATGAACTTGCCAGCAATCTCTACTCAGGAGAGGCATTCATTTCTCTGTAAGACGGGAAAATCATCTCTGTACTTTATTTCTCCTCGAAGCTCTCATGATCGAAAAGTTCAATGGATCCAGAAGGTGACTCATTTTCCTTAATGGCTTTCAGATATTGGCATGTGCGTTCCAATGCTTACAATCCCACCAACCAAAGCAGGAGATGGTAAAAACAGCCTCAGGTTATAAGAACGAGGATCCGTCTAGCTGGTGGAATCAAGCTGGTCAGATGCATGAGGGTGTTTTGGAAACAGCGCAGGCTGTAAACAGACTGTATTATTCTGCCAAATCACTTGGCCTGACTGAGCCTCAGCCTTCTTATCTGTAAAATGGGTATAACAACATAAGCTTATCCAGAGTCACAAAAAAAAATAACTTCAGTGTCTGGCACATGGTCCATGCTTAACAAATACCCTTTGCTTTGCTTACTCTCCAAACTCTCTTCAAGAATTCTGCTCAAATACACACCTGTTAGGGGACCCCTGGGTGGAGGGATTGTTTTCAATATTGCGCATTAGCTGATTCTAGTAGTAATTTTTAGTTTTCATTCAAATGACCAGAGTTACATGCTCTTTACAAAATCACTGAGCTAATATACATCCATTGACAATCAGTGCCACCTCCTGTAACAAAACTAAATCCCAGCTTTTTTTTAATAATTTTTATTGTGCTTTAAGTGAAAGTTTACAAATCAAGTCAGTCTCTCACACAAAAACCCATATACACCTTGCTACACATTCCCAATTACTCTCCCCCTAATGAGACAGTCCGCTCTCTCCCTCCACTCTCTTTTCGTGTCCATTTCTCCAGCTTCTAACCCCCTCCACCCACTCATCTCCCCTCCAGGCAGGAGATGCCAACAGAGTCTCAAGTGTCCACCTGATCCAAGAAACTCACTCCTCACCAGCATCCCCCTCCAACCCATTGTCCAGTCCAATGCATGTCTGAAGAGTTGGCTTTGGGAATGGTTCCTGTCCTGGGGCAACAGAAGGTCTGGGGGCCGTGACCACTGGGGTCCTTCTAGTCTCAGTCAGACCATTAAGTCTGGTCTTATGAGAATTTGGGGTCTGCATCCCACTGCTCTGCTTCCTCAGGGGTTTTCTGTTGTGTTCCCTGTCAGGGCAATCATCGGTTGTAGCCGGGCACCATCTAGTTCTTCTGGTCTCAGGATGATGCAGTCGCTGGTTCATGTGGCCCTTTCTGTCTCTTGGGCTCGTAATCGCCTTGTGTCCTTGGTGTTCTTCATTCTCCTTTGATCCAGGTGGGTTGAGACCAATTGATGCATCTTAGATGGCTGCTTGCTAGCGTTTAAGATCCCAGAGCCCACTCTTCAAAGTGGGATGCAGAATGTTTTCTTAATAGATTTTATTATGCAAATTGACTTAGATGTCCCCTGAAACCATGGTCTCCAGACCCCTGCCCCTGCTACACTGGCCTTCGAAGCATTCAGTTTATTCAGGAAACTTCTTTGCTTTTGGTTTAGTCCAATTGTGCTGACCTCCCCTGTATTGTGTGCTGTCTTTCCCTTCACCTAAAGTAGTTCTTATCTATTATCTAATTAGTGAATGCCCCTCTCCCACTCTCCCTCTCTTTCCCCTCTCGTAACCACAAAAGAATGTTTTCTTCTCAGTTTAAACTATTTCTCAAGTTCTTAGAATAGTGGTGTTATACAATATTTGTCCTTTTGCAACTGACTGATTTCACTCAGCATAATGCCTTCCAGGTTCCTCCATGTTATGAAATGTTTCACAGGTTCCTCACTGTTCTTTATTGATGCATAGTATTCCATTGTGTGAATATACCATAATTTATTTATCCATTCATCCCTTGGTGAGCACCTTGGTTGCTTCCGTCTTTTTGCTATTGTAAACAGTGCTGCAATAAACATGGGTGTGCATATATCTGTTTGTGTAAAGGCTCTTATTTCTCTAGGATATATGCCAAGGAGTGGGATTACTGGATCGTATGGTAGTTCTATTTCTAGCTTTTTAAGGAAGCACCAAATCGATTTCCAAAGTGTTTGTACCATTTTACATTTCCACCAGAAATGTATAAGTATTCCAATCTCTCCACAGCCTCTCCAACATTTATTATTTTGTGTTTTTTGGTAGATCCCAGCTCTTTTTAAATGCTCAGGTCTACATTCTGTAGAAGGAGCCCTGGTGGTGCACCCAGCAGCTGCTCAGCAGGAGGAAGACCTGGTGATCTGCTCCTTTGAAGATCACAGCCTAGGAAACTGTTTGGGGCAGTTCTACTCTGTCCTATAGGGTCACTGTGAGTTGGAATTGACTTGATGGTATACAACAACAACAGCATACTATGGGAAAGGAGCCCTGGTGGTACAATGATTAAGCACTTGGCTGCTAACTGAAAGGTTGGTGCTTTGAACCCACCCAGTGGCTCCAAGCTCCTGAGAAAGACCTGCAGATCTGCTCCTGTAGAGATTATAGCCTAGAAAATCCTATAAGGCAGTTCTACTCTGTCCCATGGGGTTGCTATGAATCGAAATTGACTCAATGGCACCTAACAACAGCACACTGTGGGAGCAGTCACTTGCTCAGAGCACGAACTACTCACCCTTTGCTGGGGTCCCATGTTTCTCCCCAAAGCCATCACTTTTCACTCAAATCACAGTTCAGTGAACAGGTGTGGAAAAAAAAAAAAAAGGCTGCTAATTCTCGAGATCAACTCTTAACTTTGATTTTTTTGTGTTTCCATTATCTATGTGATCCTATGGAACTTATAGGAGGTGGGCTTTCCTGATATGTATAGGACATTTCTTTTTTTTTTTCCCAAGAGCTCACTAATTTACAGTTTTTAGAAATTAATTAACTTCCCTTTGTCTTTAGGTAATTTTTGCAAAAACTAAAAAATAATCTTAAAAAGATTTCTTATACCATAAATACAAAGCAAGGAGAGAAATGCCTGCTGTAACTACTGACTCAGGGCCAGTAATGTGACCATTTGTTACACTCTGCTGTATACACTATTCTAACCCGCCCACTACATACACTAATGATAACAGTGGGCATACGGTTACATATTTCTAGGTACTTGTGTATTTCATGGTATTTCATGGTACACATGTACGTTCCTGAAAAGCTGCGTATAAGTCAAACAAATTTTAATGGAATTATGCTTTTCATTTCCCATTTACTAAAGTCTTAGGATTAAATCAGTGCTTTATTTTCACTTATAATTTATTTTTAATTAATTTTTCACCATTCAGTGTACACCTCTAAAGTTAAGTCGAGCCTATTAGGTTGTACAAACACAGTTAACGTGTTTGGTCACTAACCAAAAGGTTGGATGTTTGAATCTATCCAGAGGTGCCTCAGAAGACAGACCTGTCTGTCTACTTCTGAAAAATCAGCCACTGAAACTCTGTGGAGCCCAGTTCTACTCTGACACACACAGGGTCGCCATGAATCAGATTCAACTCCATGGCAGCTGGTGGTGCTGGTGGTATTATGTGAATGTTGAAGTGAACTGGAGCAACTATTTGGAAGGAAATTTGCTGGTAATCCTTTTAGGATAAAAACAATCATACCCAAATTTCACTGAGTCAGTAATTACCTTTTAGTTATATAACAATTTGCTTGAGACATGGAATGTTATGTGCAAATGGCATATACATAAGGATACTTCAAACCTCAAAGCACTTCTACACAAAGCTGGCATGGAAATTATTGTATTTATTTCTTTTATATGTGTTGCTGTATTTTTTTTAAATGGTGCTTTAGGTGATAGTTTACAGCTCAAGTTAATTTCTCATACAAAAATTTATGCACATATTGTTATGCAGTATTAGTTGCAATCCTCACAATGTGACAGCACACTCCCCCTTTCTACCCCAGTTTCTTGTGTCCATTTAACCAGTTCCTGTCCCTTCCTGCCTTCTCATCCTGCCTCCTGACAGGGGCCGCCCATCTGAGAACTAAGAAGCACGCTCTTCACAAGTATTATTTTATGTTTTATAGTCCAGTCTAACCTTTGTCTGAAGACCGGGCTTCAGGAATGGTTTTAGTTCTGGGTTAACAGAGTGTTCCTGGGTGTTGTTATATTTTTAAATCAGTAGTCCCCCTTTTATCCCAATGTATAAATTTTTTTCATTTCACACCCTCCCCATGCCGAAAGAGTAATCCCCAGCTATGAAAACAAAAATTGTTATGCCAAGCTTTATGTTTTTTTTTTTGGCATAGCCCCAGTCATTAATCTCCAACTCACCCAGCACCAACAGTGGTTAAACCTGGCATGTGTATAAAAAATCAAATGCACAAAGCTTCCATTTCTTTCCTCCTCTTAAAAACGTGAGGAAAGTGTTGAGTAAGTATTCCAGGGCAAGAAGACATTAAATAATCTAAATGCTCTCCTTCCCTCCCCGTCCCACTTTTGGGACCTCGAAGTGTTTATTGAGTAGAACTTTGAGACAGTCTAGTGAGAAAGATCACACACTGTTTCCTTGAGGAAATAAACCTAAATCTCAAGCTTTGAGGTTTGCAAATGTCCATGAAAAATGAGCCTTCTGGATGCTGGATAGAGGAAAATCAATCCAAAAAAGCAAACATCCCTTATCGGAGTCCCTGGGTGGAGCAAATGGTTAATATGCTGGGCTGCTAACCGAAAGGTTGGAGTTTCGAGTCTACCCGGAGGCACCTCCTCAGAAAGACCTGGTGATCTACGTTTGAAAAATCAGCCATTGAAAACCCTATGGTGCACAGTTCTGTTCTGACACAAATAAGTTTGCCACGCGTCAGAGGTGACTCGACGGTAACTGGGAACTAGTAACATTGGTACCAATGGGTTACCACTTTTGTCCTTGGGCTTCCTTCATGGATGCTGTACCTGCCTCTGCTTGAAGTGAGGAAGATCTGAGGTATCAAGACTAGTGATCAATTGTAATTTATTTCTGAGGCAACCATTTACGCTACTCACAGTTATCGACAACAGTAAAAGCCTAACCAGTATCTTCAGGTCCTAAGAAAACGGCTTTGTGATTAAAAGTGGACCAAATAAAACGGCTCCTGGCCTCAGCTCTCTGTGGAGTCTATAAAGAGGGCTCAAGTGGCAAATTATTCTTTGCATATCATTTGTGCTACAGGGACTATTGTCGCTTGCGTATTTGGTAAAAGCTAATTCTTATCCCAACAATTCTCTCCAGAAGTAATGGTTCTGGACTTGTTTAAATTGGAATGAAAATTTTATGCTCATTTCATTAGTCTAATGATCCTTTTGGTATTTTCCCAATCTTTCGATTCTTGAGATATTTAACTGTGCTCTTACCTCAAATGCTGGACCACAGATGCTCTTTGGATAGGCTCCCTGAGGCAGACTGCAGCTCGTCCATGCTAGACTTTTTATTTAGACGTTGGTGTTACTGTGTATAGGATAATACTCTCTTATTCCTACTGAGTGAGCAGCCCTGTGCTAGATGCTGAGGTAACTCAAGCCAAGCACTACAACTGTCCCTTAAGTACCATCTGCCATGACTTCTCACAGCCCCTTTCTGTGTATGGACAGGAAGATGCAGTTGTTCACTTTCAGTGCTAATTTGATGGCGAAGAAATCGCTACGCCTGGTATCTCAAGCCAGTTGGCTTGCTAAAAGCTTTTTCACATTGAAACCAAAATAACAGAACATGTCTTTTGTTTCTACATACTCATATTACTCCTCTGGAGTCTCAGAAGAACGTGTGCCTATGCTCTGGTGGTGCAATGGTTAAGTGCTCGACTGCTAATCGAAACGTCGGTGGTTCAAACCTACCAACCACTGTGTGGAAGAAAAGACTTGGCCATATGCTCCCATAAAGATTAAACCACCAAAACCAAATCCATTGCTGTTGAGTCGATTCCAACTCATAGTGACCCTACAGGACAGAGTAGAACTGTCTCATAAGGTTTCCAAGGAGTGGCTGGTGGGTTCGAACTGCCGACCTTTGGTGAGTAGCCCAACACTTAACCCCTGTGCTACCAGGGTTCCTTCAGAAAGATTACAGCCTGGGAAGCTCTATAGGGCAGTTCTACTCTGTCATATAGGGTTGTTAGGAGTCAGAATCGACTCAATGGCAAACAACAACAACATGCCTGTTTGTAAAAGGAGCCCTGGTGGTGCAGTGGTTAAGTGCTTGGCTGCTAACCAAAAGGCTGCAATTCAAACCTACTAGCTGCTCCACGGGAGGAAGATGTGGCAGTCTGTTTCCATAAAGACTACAGCCTAGGAAACCCTACAGGGCAGTTTGACTCTGTCCTATAGGGTTGCTATGAGTCAGATTCAACTCAACAGCAACGGTTTGAGTTTTTGGGTTTTTTTCATGCCTGTTGATGGAGTCCCTGGGTGATACAAATGGCTAAGTGACTGGCTGCTAACCAAAAGGTTAGAGGTTCAAGATCACCCAGAGGTGCCTCAGAAGAAAGACCTGTTGACCTACTTCTGAAAAAAGCAGTGATTGAAAACCCTATGGAGCACAGTTCTACTCTGACACACAGGAAGCTGCCATGAGCTGGAATCGACTCAATGACAACTGGTTTTTACGCCTGTTTGTGCAATTGAAAAGAAAGAGTCAAATTTCCCATCTGGCTTAAGATGGATTGACCACCTGGACGGTTGATATCAGATTCTCTGAGATAGTCTGTAGAGTTTATACTGAGATAAGAAGGGTTCTTAATTATACCAACTGACTGAATCAGTCTGTTTTAACTCAAAATAAGACCAAAGACACAATCCTACCATTAAACATATGGAAGACAGATAGAAAGAAACTCATTTATTTTTTTCTCCACATAAATAGTAAGGTCTCTCCCCTGAACTATAACATGTACAAATAAGGAGATGCTAAAGCAGGGCTCATTTTCTAACTATGTTTGAGTACAGATCTGTGTAAAATGAAATGCTGCGTTCCTATTATTAAAAGCTCATCCTCTTTTAGAACACACCCAATTGGCTCAGGAGGAAAAAAAAAAATCCTTCACTATTCACGTTGTTAACTAAAGGAAGGCTTTAGGTTTCTACATTCCCCAACAATAAGGTCAGAACTGACTTTTGGAATCTACCCCCAAACCTCAACTTCTGGCTCTGCAAGATTTACCTCAGAGAATGAATAGGCCCCAACTGCTGCCAAAGCAAAGACCTTTCTATGGAATCAATCAAATCAAGGTAATTCATAACTCTACTTGATGGGCCACGTACTAAAAGACACAGCAAAATACTTTGCTGGCTGATCTCCCATAAAATGCATGGGTGAGGAGATACCACAACGTCTTATTGAACATTGTCACGGGAGTGAGATTTCCAGGTAAGACATTTAAAAAACATCTTTTTCAATGCTATTTATTTTGGATTTGTTAAACATTCAGTCTTCTCAAGCTTAGTATAATGGCAAAAGTTAATTTTCTTTAGATGATACAATGCCATTATGAGCCTTATTTCTGATGTTATAACAGGAAGCTGATCCGAAGAGGCTTCTTTAACAAAGTGGCCTCAAAATATTCTCTTATGAGCCGACCAGAACAATGGCTAGTCTTTTCCCTAGCCTGTACTCATAGCTAAAAATACAGTAAATATGTTTAATGAGAAGACAGTTTGCTCTGTAAACCTTCATCTAAAGTACAATTTAAAAAATACAGTAAATAAAACATATTGGAACTGGAGAAGGAAGAAGCAGAGTTCAGTAGAACAAATATAGATCTCAGAAATAGACTCAAATAACAGAAATGTGGATATCACAGGGTGGCACTTCAAATTAGTGAGAAAAAGATTAATTATTCAGTCACTGGAACTGGCACCGTTGGCGAGCCACTTGGAAAAAGAAATAAAGCTGGATCCCTGTTAAACTTCTTATATTGAAGTAAACTTCAGGTGGACCAAATTTTAAACCTAAGAAAGTTAAACCCTGAAGTACTAGAACAAAACAGAATTTTTTAATATATTATATTAGAATGGGGAAGACCTTTCAAAAAACATGACTCCAACGGCAGAAATACAGAAAGAAGGATTTATAAATATGATTACATGAAAATCTTAAATTTCTAGGGGAAAATCTCCACAAAGTCAAAAGACAGACTGGAAACATATCTGCAACAAGTATGACAGAAAACGAATTCCTTAATTTGTGAAGTGGTCTTACAAATCAATATAAAAAAGGAATAATCATCCAATTAAAAATGAGCAAAAACACATGAGACCAGAAGAACTGGAGGGCGCCTGGCTACCATTACTGACCATTTTGACTTAAGATTTTATGGAAGAATCCTGACAAAAAGGGAGAAAAATGGGGAACAGAATTTCAAATTCTGAATGGAATCCAGACTTCCTGGAACCATCGAGCCTGGATAAACCCCTGAAACTACTGTCCTGTGATAATCTTTAAACTTTAAACCTTAAACCAAAACTATCCCCTGAAGTCTGCTTTGAACCAAGCAATAGTTTAGCTTAATTAGTAAAGTATATCTGCCTTGAGCATTGTGCTCTTCTTAAGATTATCTATGTGAGATCAAATTGACAACAGCAACTTGAAAAGTTACGATGAGAAGCTTAGGTGACGATGAGTTTAAGTTCATGGTGGTAGAATAATTTGGAAAAAGAGTAATGAGAATGGGTGCACAACTTGAAGGATGCAATCAATGTCTCTGAACTCTACATGTAGAAATTGTTGAAATGGCGTATATTTTGCTGCGAACATTCTCACCAAAATAATAAAAAAAAAAAAAAAGGACAAAAATATCAAGAAAGGTGGAAGCAAGAAGAAGTGATCATTTAATTTGCATAGGAGACTGATTTAATAAATTATGCTCATCTATAAACCCTGGTGGCATAGTGGTTAAGTGCTATGGCTGCTAACCAAAGGGTTGGCAGTTTGAATCCACCAGGCGCTCCTTGGAAGCTCTGTGGGGCAGTTCTACTCTGTCCTATAGGGTCGCTGTGAGTCAGAATCAACTCGACGGCACTGGGTGTGTGTGGTGTGATACAGTGGTAAACAACACAAACACAAAACCAAACCCGTTGCCATCTGGTCAATTCCAACCTATAGTGACCCTATAGGACAGAGTAGAGAGTAGAACTCCCCGTAGTGTTTCCAAGGAGCAGCTGGTGGATTTGAACTGCTGACCTTTTGCTTAGCAGCCAAGCCCTTAAACAAAAAATGAGTTGTATCTGTATAAAAACCCCAAACCAAACTTGTTGCCATTGAGTTGATTCCGACTCATAGCGACCCTACAGGACAGAGTAGAACTGCCCCATAGGGTTTCTAAGGAGTGGCTGTGGATTTGAGCTGTCCACCTTCTGATTAGCAGCTCTTAACTGCTGCACCACCAGGGCTCCTGTATCTGTATGAGTGTCATTAAATGAAGAAGCAAGGTACAGAACAATTGCATATTATGATAACTTATATACATGTAAAAAGAAGCTATGTATATATCTACTGGAATATGGGTATACCACTTTTGGGAAGGACCTAACAAGAAACTATTAACAATGGTTATCTTTAGAGAGAAGAATTGAGAATTGAGAGTAGAAGCTTTTAGTTTTGTAAGTGTATATGTGGCTTAATATACAATTTAAAGATTTTACCACATCCATGTGTTTTTTATGTGTTACATTTCACTTAAAATTTTTAGTTAGAAAAATTAGTCTCCTTTCTGCTGTCAGCTGCCATGTTTTCTGTTGCCGTAGTCTTGTACTTAATTGCTTAAGCCTCTAACGTAGGTGGCTGGCTCTCTAATTAAAGTGCTTGGGCTAAATGACAATCATTTGTTTTTCAACTGTCTTTTTCCCGTATCTGAAATTATGGCAATTCTAGATATTTGTGGTTGCTGGAAGCCAGGCTGCTGGGAAAGTGTTGCTCTCTGTGACAGTAACCTTGCGTGTATTTGTTCACAGTGTTTGCCAGTTCCTATGACGTCTACTATGGATCCCGCTTCTCAAAACAAGCTGAAGGGCTAAAAAGGCTGCAGAGCTGCTCCTGTTTTCAAGTATAATTTCATGCAAGCAAGGATGGTGTGGCAGGATTCCTTAGATTTTAATTATGTGCCCAAGACCTATATATCAACACTCCTTTCAAACAGCATCGATTATTAAGAACATTGGGAAAAAAATGTAATTGAAAGTAAAGATGTTACTTCGGGAACAAATAAAAATATACCTAGTCTATGTGACTATCATTTTTCTGAGCCCGAGAATGTTGAAGCTAAAAGGAACCATCCAGTTCCACCCCACATTTAAGAGACTGGAACCAGGCAAAGTTAAATGCTTTGTCTAGGGTCACCAGTTAGCAACTGGTGAGCTAATGGAAATCCTAGGTCTCCAGATTACCAGCTTCGCCCTCTTTCCTCTAAACACTATACTGAAGACATCTAAACTACAACCCCAGTTCATAAAAATAAATACTAAAAGAGCCATAGGATATAACAGAACATGAAAGGAAATATACTTGGCTTTCCTGATTCAGCTTCATATGGTCTTCCCAGGAATGTTGGGCTTAGATAGGGAAGATACTGTACTTACCCAGAAGTGGAAGTGAGGCTATAAATAAACATCAGGCTGCCACTGACAAGGGAAACAAAGACCAGAAATCCACTCCAGATAGTGATTAGCAAAACATACCAAGGAAAATGAGAACTTAAAATGAGTAAGCCCTCTTTCTTAGGAATGGAGGAGAAAAGGGTCACCTGGGCATGGCAGTCTCTTAACTGATCTCCTGACTGCCATCCCAATGAGGGGTTTAACTAAAGTTTTGTTTCCATGCAGAAGACATGAAATGGGGAACTCTATTACATACAACTGCAGAATGCTCCCAGAAAGGAATAAAAAAGAATTCATTTGTAAGCTCAGACACTGACTACAACTTTAGCCCAGGGAGAATGCATTTCTTGGTTTTCTGTCTGTGCCGTGATGGTTGATTCTTTTGACAGGAGTAGAAAAGGATAACAAGCAGCTCTAATCCATATGGTCTTGGCAGTCTATTGAGCATAACGCAACATTTACAGGGAAGGAAAGGGCAAAGCAATCAGAGGGAAACGGATTTGCATTTCTTAGGACTACATGACAGAGAACTATCTCCATGTAACACGTGTCAGACACATTTACAGTCAGACACACACATTCATACACACAAACATACACTCAAAGAACATTCCCACCCAACTAGAAAGCTGGATGGAATGCTGAAGTATTTCTGCTTACTTGAAAATAAAAAGTTCTAAGCAAACTCTGATTCCTTATGAAGTTGATATCTCAGAAGAATATTCTGTTAAATGTGAAATGGTTGTTACCATTGTTAGTTGCTGTTGAGCTGATCTGGGCTCATGGAGACCCCATGTGTTACAGCAGAACTACTCCATAGTTTTCTTGGCTGAAATCTTTATGGGAGCAGATCACCAGGCCTTTCTTCCATGGTGCTGCTGGATGGATTCAAACTACCAACTTTTTCATTAGTAGCCGGGAGTAAACCCTTCGCACCATGCAAGGACTTTCTGGTAACTAGATGAGGACAGAACTGACAACGTCAGATTCATGCCTCCTCTAGAAAAGGGGCAGGTCAGGGAGTCCTTCTTCATGCATTCTCCTTTCCAATATCAAACGGCTTGAAGTCACTGTTAAGATTCTCCTTTCCTTCTACATAGAACTGCACAACCTGCTGTCATTTTTCTTTCTTGACATTATGACACTGTGTATCCTTGGAATTAGCTATATCTACTAACAGTCCCTGGGTGGTGCAAATGGTTAGGCACTAACTAAAAGGTTGGCAGTTCAAATCCATCTAGAGGGTCCTGGGAAGATGGGCCTGGTGGTCTGCTTTCAAAAGGTCACAGTCTTGAGAACCCTATGGAGCAGTTCTACTATGCACACATGGGGTCTCCATGAGTTGGAATTGACTTGACAGCAACCAACAACAACAACTAATACTCTAAACAAGAAAACCCATTAATCTTTCAAGTAAGGGAAGAGTGGAAGAGAAGTGGGATGGCATGGGATTTCCCTCTATTCCTTCCATTCAGAATGCTAATTTTCTTCAGATTCTAAGTAGATAATAACCAATGAACTATAAATGAAGATTTATTTGAATGGTCAAAAGCTGGGTGAAAAAAGAGAGGAAAGGGAGTATTTGTCTTGTGAGACAGACATCAGCTTTGGGGGACACTAAAGTTCTAGAATGCTAAAAGATGTCTCCCAGAATCACAATCCCTAAATGCAATTAAATTGTAGAAAATATTAATGTCTCAGACAGCCAGGTCTGGGTGAAACACTGGTCCTTGAGTTTCTCAGTGAGCTAACCTAAGTGAGTTAACCAACCTCTTCGAGACTCTACTTGGTCTCCTGTACAATGGTGATAGCAACGCCTATTGGAAATTGTGAAGATTAAATGTGAAAACGTACATGAAGCACCTGGCCTGCTTCCTGGCCCATAGCCATTATGAAACAAAGAGTATTATCATCTTGCCTTTCAGGTTACTGGCTTCTAAATTTAGTAATTCAGTGGGTCCATATAATATAAGAGAGGGGCTAAACCCCAAACATGCTACTTTGACATGAAGAAAGTAAATCCTTTACAAGGGATGACATGGGATTTCCTTCCATTAGAATGCTAGTTTTCTTTACATTCAAATTGTTGTTATTGTTAGGTGCTGTCAAGTTGATTCCAACTCATTGCAACCTCATGTGACAGAGTAGAACTGCTCCACAGGGTTTTCTTGGCTGTAATCTTTATGGGAGCAGATTGCCAGGTCTTTGTCCCTCAGAGCCACTGAGTGGGTTCAAAGCTGCATTCCTTTGGTTAGCAGCTCTTAACCACTACTTAGCCACCAGGGATCCTTAGGTAAAAACTAATGATCTATAAATGAAGATTTACTTGAATGGACACAAGTTGGGTATCAATGCCCAAAAGGAAAAAATATATTCAGTGACTGAATTGATCACAACCCAGAAGAAACAGATTTTCGGCGGTAGTAGAGCAAAAGCCAAAAAGGAATAATGACACATAAGAAAAAAGAGGTTAAGAAGAGACTGAGAAGAAGGTGTGGTGGATGTCATTATTTGAGAACCGACGATACGCCAGACACCTGTCAGGTTTCTTCTCATGTAGTGTTTTATTCAGTCCACACACTAACACTGACAGAAAGAGCATTATCTTCAGTTTTACAGACGAGAAAACCAAAGCTCCAAAAAACTCGATTCAGGCGACAGCCTGGATTTAAAAGCAAGTCACTTTCATCCAAAGTTTTCCTTCCTCATGTAAATAGAATTTATGCCTGGAACATTTGTTTATATTTTTCTACATGCTCTTCTATAAGGCAGTTTCAGCATGATCCTGTTAAGATAAAATTATTCTTTGTTACAAAAGTCATCTGTATTGAAAGAGTAAATTCTGTCTAAATTTCATAGCCACATGAACAGAACTAAAGGAAATACACTTAAAATGCCTCAAATTGACATGATTTTAAAAGGAACATGTACTACTTCTAGAATCAGGAAAAAAAATTATATTATGTGAAAAAGAAACCTATTTCAAACAAGTTTTAGGCTATACCTAGAGGTTCTAACCTAGACATGGTCAACATTGTAAAACACTTTCACCGTCTTAAGAAGTTGACAGCTGCCTCTCTTTGACGGATTAAATTCAGCCCTGCGTGAATGCATGAATCATTTCATGAGGTTCTTTCCAGCATGTCCACATGCTACAGGACTTGAAGAGTGTCTATCAGTCTTTCAGAAGCAAGGGGTCATCAATGCCGCCTGTTTCAGGGGCTTTTACATGTGAGCCTCCAGGACTGAAGGGAGTTAAGACAATAGGGTTACTTAAGGCCCGCCACTATCACCACTAGTCTCAACTGAGCTGGCTGTGACACGTACTCATGGCAACCCCATATGTGTCAGAGCAAAATGTGCTTCACAGGGTTTTTTGTTTTTTTTTTTAAATGTTTATTGTGCTTTAAGTGAAAGTTTACAAGGCAAGTCAGTCCGTCACATATAAGCTTATATATACCTTACTCCATACTCCCACTTACTCTCCCCCTAATGAGTCAGCCTGCTCCCTCCTTCCAGTCTCTCCTTTCATGACCGTTTTGCCAGTTTCTAACCCCCTCTACCCTCCCATCTCCCCTCCAGACAGGAGATGCCAACACAGTCTCAAGTGTCCACCTGATTTAACTAGCTCACTCTTCATCAGCATCTCTCTCCAACCCATTGTCCAGTCCCTTCCATGTCTGATGAGTTGTCTTCAGGAATGGTTCCTGTCCTGGGCCAACAGAAGGTTTGGGGACCATGACCGCCGGGATTCTTCTAGTCTCAGTCAGACCATTAAGTCTGGTCTTTTTATGAGAATTTGGGGTCTGCATCCCACTGTTCTCCTGCTCCCTCAGGGGTTCTCTGTTGTGCTCCCTGTCAGGGCAGTCATCGGCTGTGGCCGGGCACCATCTAGTTCTTCTGGTCTCAGGATGATGTAAGTCTCTGGTTCATGTGGCCCCTTCTGTCTCTTGGGCTCATAGTTATCGTGTGACCTTGGTGTTCTTCAATCTCCTTTGATCCAGGTGGGTTCAGACCAACTGATGCATCTTAGATGGCCGCTTGTTAGCATTTAACACCCCAGACGCCACACTTCAAAGTGGGATGCAGAATGTTTTCATAATAGAATTATTTTACCAATTGACTTAGAAGTCCTTCACAGGGTTTTTTAATGACTGATTTTTTAGAAGCAAACCACCAAAGTGTTTCTTTCAAGGCACCTCTGGACAAACTCAAACCTCCAACCTTTTGGTTAGCAGCTGAAAGCTTAACCATTTGTGCCACACAGGGATACCTGCTTAAGGTACCCCCCAACAACAACAAAAAGACATAGAAACACATATTGCTGTTGAATGGATTCCAACTCATGGTAACCCCACATGTTACAGAGTAGAGCTGCTCCGTCGGGTCTATTTGGCTGTATTCTTCACAGAAGCAGATCGTCAGTTCTTTCTTCCATGGAGCCCCTGGTGGGTTCTAATTGCCAACCTTTAGTAGCCCATCGCAAACCACTTGCACCAGCTTAAGGTCCAAAACCAAAAAAACCAAACCTGTTGTCGACGAGTTCATTCCAATACATAGCAAGTCAATAGGATAGAGCAGAACTAGCTCACAGGGTTTCCAAGGTGTGGCTTGTGAATTTGAATTGCTGACCTTCTAGTTAGAAGCCGAACTCTTAACCACTTCGCCAGATCCTTCATAACGGGTGGTTAAGTCTTCTGAGGATCACGGACAAATGCCCTGCACTTCAGATGCCAGAGAAGTGGCTTATAAAATACAGGTTCAACCTCAGGGCTCTGAAAGAAGGATCGCTGGCTTAGACCTCTTCAGAGTAATCCGGGAAGGTACCCTGATGGAAGCCTTAGCAAAAGAACCTAGGACGTGAGCAAGTGACCCACACTGAAACACAGACTACTGGGGACTTCCAGGAACAAAAGTACCCACGGGAACTGAATGAGTTTGGTAGGACATTGGGCATTTGTTGGCTGCTTTTTTTTTTCTAGACTACTCATAGGGTCACTCTGAGTCGGAATCAACTAGACAGCAACTTTTTTTTTTTTTCTTTTTCTTAGACTACAAACTCACTAGAGTTAAATATAGAAAACAAGTATTACTGACTGGCAAAAAGGTTGGACAAAGGCAAATGAAAAAATGTCACTTCTGCAGATTAACAAATTGCTACTATTCACACTTCCACAAAGTGAGGTATGTACAGGCAGTCTGACACGAGACGGCAAGTCATAAGTCATGCAAGAAATAACATGAACACAGCATCAATTTTCCAGGCCCCTTTCCAACCATCCAAATTGCATTCCATCACTATCAGAACGTCTTTGGTTTCTACTAAGAAATAGCTCATGAGACACAGCAGCTTCTTTCAGATATACAATTTTTGTAACCATATTTTTAAGTAAAGTGTCAAATAAAATAAACTAGGATGAAAAAATATTATAACACCCATAACAACAATAAAAGCAATAATACTAAATCTCATGGTGTTTGGACCAGATGATACCTAACAAGACACTCAAGAGGATCCTAGGTTTTTTCATTGGGTTTTAGGTGCTATTGTAAATTTTGTAAATTGCTGCTTGGTACTCATTAATCCTGGTGGGAAAGACATTGAACAAGGTGAGTAGGACAACGTCTACCATGCTTGCTGTCCTCTAGAAAAAGCAACTAAAAACTGATACTTAGGTTGGGGCGGGTGGCATGACATTTTTATGGCAGTCTGCATAAGTATACAATCTCCTTTTAAAATAATAATATTTTTTAAAAGCATTTTCTGAACATATTAAGTAGCTACTCTGTTAAATTCATAATAGAGTCTGGACTATTTCATTAAACAAAATCTCTCCAGGCCTTTATATCTAAATATAACTGCTCAGCAAACTTCTGAGGCACTCTGACCACATGCCGGGTCCCAAACAAATCAACAAGGACATAATGATGAACAGGACATGATCACTGTAACCATCTTCATGTTCTGAATGGAGAGACAGATGCCAAAACCTAAACTTAAAATCTGTCGTGCTAAGTGAAATATTAGGAGGTCTGCACAAAGTTCTAAAGGAAAACGGCAACACTCTAGGATGCCTGTTTTACAGAAAAGTGTTCACCAAAAGTTATTCTTAAGTTCAATTAGCCAAAGACAAAATTGGAAAGTAGAAAAACACTCTGAACTTGTGCTGTCTGAACTTCATGTTCATCATGGTCTTTTTCTTGCTACAAGTCCCTCTCCATGGTGCCTGGTGCTCTGTGCATGCACCCATTTAATGTGTACAATTTAATTTAATACTCACAGAGTTGTACAACCACCTCCATGATCAATTTCAGAATGGTTTCATCACTCCAAAAAGAAACCCCATACCCATTAGCACTCACTTCCCATTCCCCCCACTCTCCCAACTCCGCCAGCCCTAGGCAACCACTAATCCACTTTCCGTCTTTAGAGATTTGTCTTTTCTGGACATTTCATATAAATGGATCATACAATATGTGGTCCTTTGTGACTGGCTTATTTTACTCCACATAATATTTTCAAGGTTCATCCATGTTGTCGCATGCATCAGTACCTCCTTCCTTTTCATTGCTGAATAATATTTCATTGCATAGATATATAAACACATTTTGTTAATCCATTCATCAATTGATGGACATTTGGGTTGTTTCCACTTTTTGGCTATTTTAAATAGTGCTGCTTTGAACATTCTTGAACAAGTTTTTGTGTGGATATCATCTGTATTTTGATGTTTAGGTCTTTCATTCAAAAGATACATATTTCTAGCTGTGGAACTTTACCAATATGCCAAGATTGGGAAATACATTTAAAGACATTCAAGCCTCCACAAATCATTCCTCAACTGAGAACCTTCTAAGTCTGCAATCTTCTATGCCATATTTCTTTTTTTTTTAAATACTTTATTTTGTTGTCATTGTTGACAGTATACACAGCCTAACATACACCAATTCAACAATTTCTACATGTACAATTCAGTGACAATGATTACATTCTTCAAATTGTGTGACCATTCTCACCCTCCTTTTCTGAACTGTTCCTCCCTCATTAACATAAATTCACTGCCCCCAAAGTTTCCTATCTACTCTTTCAAGTTGCTTTTGTCAATTCGATCCCATATGCTATACTTCTCTCAACATTCATCATTCATTCTACAAATATTATGACCATGTGCCAACAGACACTTTGTTGAAGCTGGGGTTACGATGGTGAACAAGATAGACGTGGTGTATTCACTGAATGACAGGCACTAAGGAGACTGCTAATTAAGCAAGCAAGTAGACGATTTAGAAACACTACCATAAGGGAAGTATGCGATAATTAGAAGACAGCTGAGCACACATTTGTGGTAGGAAGAGGATGAAGTCAATTAAAATGTTCTTAAACCAGAAAATCAAACCCGTCGCCATCGAGTCAATTCTGACTCATAACGACCCTCTAGGACAGAGTAGAATTGCCCCATAGGGTTTCCAAGGAGTGGTTGGTGGATTCCAACTGCTGACCTTTTGGTTAGCAGCCGAGCTCTTAACCACTGTGCCACTAGGGAAAATTTTCTTATTAAAGATGAAATCCTTCAAAACAAATACAAATTTCAACATATGGTTAAAAGAGATGAGGGGTCATCTACTTCATCACCTACTTTCCTGGAGCCAATTCAAATGTTTTATAAATTTACGACATGTACTCATCCCCAAAACCTAACGGCCAATAATTTTAAAGACCTCTTGGAAGGAGATACACACCCTCCCGCACTAACATCTCAATGTTCAGTAACGGTCACACTATCTTCTTTTCAATCTATTCCAAATTCTTTATTCCAGACAGAATTCAAGTTTTGTTTTGCCTGGAATTATGATTCTCCCCAACCTTTAACCATCCTTATGGCTCTTCTCAACATCTTCAATCATTCCTTGTAGAGCATAGACTAGATCTTTGGTCAACTAAGACTAACATCTGAGCTTAATACAATGTGCTTCGCTACTTGATCTTGGTAGGTCAGCCTGTCGATTTAGAGTTTTATATCTACAAGATCTTCTCTTAGCTCCACTTATAGAACAGTTGGTCCAGAAAGGACCAAGTTACAGGTCTCAGAAAGAAATCAGCTTAACAGTGCTTGGGAAAAAAAGCCACTATCAGATAAACTCCAAAGGCATGCCTTCTGAGAATGTGCTGGCATTCAAATGATAAATATGATTCTCACACACAAATGCATACCTTCTTTATACCCTATCTCTCTGTGCTTGATACTGCCTTCTACTCTTTTTTTTTTTTTTACCATGCTTCTAAATGACCACAAACATTCTGATCACTGGTCCTAGATCTGTCCTCATCCTACTTCACCACCTAATCTTCTCTGCTGTGTTTCCTGAACATCTTGTAGGTTACACAACATTTTGAGTAAGCATTGGATCTAGGACTGACCACTTTAGAACATTTCTTGATACGACCCTTTTTACCCCTCCACTATGAACATTAATCCACAATTAAACACACTTTCAATGCATTCCAGCTAGGTAGCCCCTTGTGATGGTTAAGGTTGTGTGTCAACTTGGCTGGCCATGATTCTTGGTGGTTTGGCAGTTGTGATGTAGCTTGGCAGTTGTAGGATGTTGTAATCACTTCCATGAAGAGATTTGATATAATGTGATCACTTCCATGATGGGATCTGCTGTGAGTAGCCAATCAGTTGAAAGGGAGTTTCCTTGGGAATGTGGCATGCATCGAATATAAGTGGACATTCATGCAAGGTTTGTGGGCTTTTGCTCACTCTGGATCCTGCGGCTGGCTCCTACTCATCTGACTTCCAGTTCTTGAGACTTGAGCTAGCAGCTTACTGCAGTATTGCCTGCCGATCTTGGGATTCGTCGATCTTCACCGCCTGTGAGCAAGAGCCCTGCTGTCTGACTCACTGATATTGGGTTCGCCACCCCCTGCGGCTACATGAATCAGGAGAAGCCTCTATCCTGCTTCAGGGACTTGGGACATTCCAGCCTCTACAACTATGTGAACCATTTCCTTGATATAAATCTCTCTCTATATATATTCATATGCTTTACTGGTTTTGCTTCTCTAGAGAACCCAGCCTAAGACATGCCTTGAAGACTTGTATAGTATAAAATAATAATTTCTTTGTGGTCTGATAGTGGTGACTTGCGTACGAGCATCAGCAGTTCTCCTAAAATCAAGGTAGATTACATCTTTTACTTTCCTTCAATCTACTGGACTGTCGCACCGTCACAGAGAAAGACTGCATTACTCTGACAGAACTTGCTCTCTTTCAAATCACACTGGTAATACCTGCTACCTTATAGCTTTCAAGGTGTTTCTAAGTTGATTTGGTAATGCTACCCATCCCGCCAGCCTCCAAATTTCTTCCAGGTCATAAACACTTTCCAATTTGTCATTTCAAGGTCATTCTTCATCTGTGTTACATAGAAATGGCATGTTGCCCCTTTTGTAGTTTCATATTCTCTCTACAAACTGGTGTCCCGTGAGGCTTATCTTTCACACAAGATTTCAGTATCCTGATATATAAGCCATTGGTGCCTTCAGATTTTAATATAAACAGCCTTTCAACAATTTTCCTTACTCTCCAACTCCCATTCAATACTACCAGACTATTTTAAAACAAAGAAGTTTTGCTTTTAGGGGGGAAAAAAATAGACAACTTGACCTACCTCTGTCATTTAAAATCCACTCACTCCTGTACCTAACAGAAAAACTATATTTCCCTATCCTGTTATTTCTAATATATTTGAAGAATGTTTCCCTTGATGTGTTTGAAAGTTGCATCTCATTTCCTGCTTGAGCTTTCCTGACTTTACCCTGCTGCTATTTCTTTGTACTCCTCCTTGGCCCCGTGCCATCCCCTGTACTTTGTTGTAGCATTCCTGTTCATGTCTCGGCTATTCAAGCAGCTCTTTGTTCATGCTGTTGGGTTTCCTCCCACCTTCACTACCTTAGTTAGAATGGCCTTTCATTGTTTCTGTAACCAGACTTCATTAAGGCACAGTCAGTACTGGTGGATTCCCATGTCTTTTTCCATTCAATCTCTGACCAGAGAGTTTCTTTTTAAATGCCTGGAATCTGCTTTCTTAAAGTTCAACTTCATTAAAACTGCTGATGTTTAGTCTTTGAAGATCCCAAGAAATCACAGTTAGATTCAATTCCTCGCGTGTGTAAGAATTCATTTCTGAAAGGGCAGACATACTAGTTGATTCTTCTGGTTTGGCTAACACAACGTGTCCCCACTGGTTCTCTATGAATTTATTTATTTGGCTGTAAAAAAGTGGAAGAGGGCAATGAGATTACCAATACTGTCAAGGTCTACAGCTTGACAGCCTTAGTCAGATTTTCAGAAAGCCCTATGTCAAAATCCCTTTAAAGCATTCTCTTTGTTTTTTAAAAATTTTACTTTCTTAGCCTACAGACTTTCTGCCTGCTGATTTCCTTTTACGGCCTCTTAAAGCACAAAGAAAATGCTGCAAGGATAACATACCCTTACTTTTCAAGTCCCCACCTATTCTTAAACAGTCCATATTAGAATTCTTAGGTAAGTTATGCATTAAACAAGTCGAGCAAGGTCTAAGTCAAAAGCAGATATTTCTTTGCCCGCATTTCCCCTACTCACCTCTTATATTTTAAGCAAAACTGTAAAACATTGTTGGCTTTGTGTACTTGTCAGTCTCTTTTCATTTATGATTTCTTTGTCAATGGCTGACTTCCAAACCTGTTCAGGTTCCCTACAGCAACCTACCAGTGAGTGCTACTTACTGAGTGCCTACACTACGGGCCAGTCACAGTACTAAGAATAGTATATGAATTATACTTAAGCGTCAATAAACCCTGGTAGCACAGTGGTTAAGTGCTACAGCTGCTAACCAAGAGGTAGGCAGTTCAAATCCGCCAGGCGCTCCTTGGAAACTCTATGGGGCAGTTCTACTCTGTTCTATAGGGTTGCTATGAGTCGGAATCGACTCGATGGCAGTGGGTTTGGTTGGGTTTTTTTTTTGGCCAATAAACTTGGTAAGATTTGTATTCTTATTCCTATTTAAAAAATAAGTACATCAAGGCTCAGAGAAGTTAAATAACCTAGGGTTATTACAAACACAGGCTGTTGATATTCAACTTCCCATTGACCTGGTCCATCAGAGGTTAGGGCATGTATCGCTGACCCTTAGATCTGCAAACCACTGATAAACCAATGACTTGATGTGCTTACATCTTTAGACAATTTGCCTTATTCCTTTGGCTCTTGAGATAGAGGAATATACACATGGTTTTATCATACCAAATATTTTTTGGTTGCGTAGGCAATAAAAAATAATTCTAATAATTCTTATTTTCCTCTGAGCACCAAGAAGAGGGGGG
Source organism: Loxodonta africana (assembly GCF_030014295.1). NCBI lineage: Eukaryota > Metazoa > Chordata > Mammalia > Proboscidea > Elephantidae > Loxodonta > Loxodonta africana. The sequence goes on along the minus strand of NC_087345.1, from coordinate 165,885,518 downwards.
GAAAAAAACACCACACACACACACTCACACATTATAGTGTGTGTGTGTGTATATGTATATATAGTATAACTGGTAACAGGTTGCTAGTGTTACCTTATAAATAATGACATTAGTTGTGAAAATTGGGGAAATACATGAGAAAACCAGCGATTTCATATCTCATATTACAAATTCAGTTAATAAAACAGGGATACCAGCTTACATGGTAATAGCTCAGCTCAGCTAAGTGCTTAGTATCCCACGGGTCCAAGAAGAGCTATGAATAGAGAAATAAATGTGGCTCTTGAAAATTAAGAAATGAAGATATATATTATTACAGATTGAACTCTGTCCCCCAAAGAGATATACTGAAGTCCTAACCCCTCCACCTGTGAATGTGACCTTATTTGGGGAAACTGAATTTTTTCTTTACACGTGTTATCAGTTCACAAAGCCCCAATGGAGTAGGGTGGGTCCTAATCCTAATCCCTTTTGAGTGGCATTTTATAAAAGAGAAGGACAGGCACAAAACAGGAACACATGGGGTGGGGGTGACAGACACAATGTGACAACACAGACAGATGCCTCTGTAAGCAGCCAAGGGAGCTAAGGCTAACCAGCAGCCACCAAGCTAGGAGAGAGGCAGGGAGCAGTTCCTCTCTCACAGCCCCCAGAAGGAAGAGACATGGCTGCCACCCTGAATCCAGACTTCCAGCTTCCAGAAGTGTGAAAAAATAAATGTCTGTTCTTTAAAGCCACCCACTTAGTGGTATGTTGCTACGACAGCCCTAGGGAATGGAGATAGATATTGTGTTGTCTATGACAACACTTCGTAGTTACAAAGCAGACAAAAAAGAACATGGTCCTGAAAAATTGAAAACATATCAATTACTCATTTATTCCTGGGATGAATAATAAAATAAGTACACTGGCATTTCTGTCAATAGAGCTGTTTCCTTGCTTAGCAGTCCAGGTGCTCCCCAATCGGGGAACCACAAAGTCACACCTAGAGACTACATTAACATTTAGCTGCTGGAATAGGGTACACCATGATTACATGTACCATGTGGGGAACATTAGATCCCAGAATTCCGGAACTGAAGGAAATAGCACATACAGAGGTAAGAATGCACTCTTCCCAACTACAGTTTGAATCCTGGCTCTGCTGTTTGTTAGCTATAATCTTGGGCAAGTTTCATAAGTCCTCTGTGCCTCCATTTCCTCATCAGTAAAATGAGACTAAAAACAAAACTACGTATCTCAAAGGGGTTGTGGGAGGATTAAAGGCATTAATAAATGTAAAGCTCTAGAACCCAATGAGCAATTCCCTTAAGTTTACATTGAAAAGGGACTTCATGTCAATTAACAAATGACCAAAACACATTCAAAATCACATAGGTAACCATGCTTTGGGAAGGAGTCTTAAACTCACTTACATGATATGCCATAACTGGTCTGGGTACTACAAATGATGCTAGCTTGTTGAACTTATATTTATGAAACATTTGTATCTGGCATCTTACCAAATTTGTGAAGGCAAGACTCATGAAATGATCTTCTAAAATGTTGACAATATGCAAGCGAGCTCTTGCCAAAGGATAAGCAATATCAATTTAGATTATGACTAGCTTGCATCTATTCTAATATGAATTTGATGAGTTTGTCCTTCATCTTATCTTCCAGAAAACAAATCAAAACCATATACACCCGCTCCTCACTTATTAACATGGTTAGGTTCCAAAGACAGGGAGCTATACAAAAATGGAGGATGGCCACATCAGATCACAAAGTATTATGTGGGGCACATATGTCACTCTAGAACCTGGAGGTGGAAAATGTAGGTGTGCACTATATGTCCCACTGGTCATGAAAGGGTTACTGCCAGACCACATTGTTAATATGTAAAATAGTCAGATAGGATGTTTTTTACTATTGGCCTACATGCAAAATGTCAGATAATGAAATAGTTGATAAGTGAGGCGTAGGTATGTATTATGTTGACTTTCAAAAATGCCAAAAAATAAGTATATTTCAACAAAAGAATAAATAAAAGTGGTGTGCACAAAACATTTTTGAAGTGGAAAATATACCACCTTCCTCTGCTTAATTTATGAGGCATCATTTACAAACCATCAGCATTTTCATATCATTCTCTTCCTTAATTATCATCAAATACCCATTCTATTTCCAACTGTCTCTCTCGTATGTGTGAGGATTTTGAAGGCCAGTATTCATTCGTATGGAGCCCCGGTGGTGCAGTGGTTATGTGCTCAGCTGCTAACTGAGAGGTCAGTGATTCAAACCCACCAGCTGCTTCCTGGGCAGAAGATGTGGCAGTCTGCTCCCACAAAGATTTATAGCCTTGGAAATCCTACGGGGCAGTTATGCCCTGTCCTATAGGGTCACTGTGAGCCGGAATTAACTTGACAGCAATGGGTTTGGTTTTTGTTTGTGTGTGTGTGTGTGTGTGTGTGTAAGTTATTTGCTAATTTTTTTTATTACGCTTTAGGTGAAAGTTTACAGCTCAAGTTAATTTTTCATTCAAAAATGTATACATATATTGTTTTGCAATATTGGTTGCAATCCTCACAATATGACAGCACACTACCCTTTTCCACCCGGGTTGCCTGTGTCCACTCGAAAAGTTCCTGTCCCTTCTTGTCTTCTCATCCTGTTTTTGGACAGGAGCTGCCCATGAGTTTGGTTTTGGTTTTTTGATTCATTCACACAATTGTGAAAGCGTCTAAAAGCAATTTAGATTTCCTTATTCACTGGAAAAATAAGAATGTCACAAACCTTTTTATGAACAGCCCAGTTGAGGAAATGCAAAAACATAAGAATAGGAAAATCATTTTTGTTTAAGATAATACATGACAGACACATCGAGAAGCATGACATTTAATAACTCAGCACCATTCACATATAGTATTTGTTTTCGGTATCCATGCTCTTCACATCCTAGATTTGAGAAATGTTAGAGTAGATTGGAAAAAATGGATTATATAACTACACCGACGGCACTGGGTCACCTGTTTTATGAAGAGCTGTTGTCAGTTATTCTCAGATTGGAAAAAATGGATTATATAACTACACCGACGGCACTGGGTCACCTGTTTTATGAAGAGCTGTTGTCAGTTATTCTCAGACTAGGCTACCACAAATATCTGTATTTCACGAGGTAGACCAAAGTATTCTGCTATCAAAATTAATAAATACATCTCTCTAATTCTTGCTGAATGAGAGAATAGAGAACACACATGAGATTTTTGTGATTGAAGAATTTCTCCTATGAGATATTAATTTCCAGGACTTAGATGGCATGCATAAGCCAGACAGTTTATGCTAACGATGTGATTTATGGTGAGTGCCTGTTTTTGTTTGCCTGGGGCCCTGGGTCATGCTGTATCAGTTTGACCTCTGGGGGCACAGGAGATTGGGTAGATAAGGTCAGTCCCGCAGGCACTCCCTGCCAGGTAACTGTTGTTGGCTGCTACTGAGTTGGCCCCAAACTCATGGAGACCCCATGCATAAGAAATGAAATGTTGCACAGTCCTATTCCAATCCCATGAATGGTTGCAGAAGGACTATTATGATCATTAGGGTTTTCATTGGCTAATTTTCAAAAGTAGATGGCCAGTCCTTTCTTCCTAGTCCACCTTAGAAAGCTCCACTGAAACCTACTCAGCATCATCATTGTTACTGTTGTTATATGCCGTCAAGTCGGTTTCGACTCATAGTGACCCTATAGGACAGAGTAGATTTGCCCCATAGGGTTATCGAGGAGCAGCTGGTAGATTTATTTGAACTGCCAACCATTTGGTTCTCACCCAAGCTCTCAACCACTGAGCCACCAGAGCTCCATTCAGCATCATAGCAACACACACACCTCCACTGACAGATGGGTGGTGGCTGTGCATGAGATCCGTTAGCTGGGAACTGAACCAGGGTCTTCCGCACAGAAGGCGAGAATTCTACCACTGAACCACCAATGCCTCCCCCATGTGATTACCAGCTGCTGTTGAGTTGACTCTGACTCATGGTGACCTCATGTGTGTCAGAGTAGAACTGCACTCTATAGGGCGCTCAGTGCTGATTTTTCAGAAGTAACTGCCAGGCCTTTCTTCTAAGGGGCTGCTGGTTGGACTTCAGCCATCAACCTTTTGCTTAGCAGCAAGCACATTAACCATTTGCGCCACCTAGGAACTCTATGTGACTAACCCCTGATTAAAAAACCCTGGACAGTAAGGCTCAGGTGAGCTTCCTGGTTGGCAATACTTCATGCACGCTGTCAGACACGGTTGCTGCGAGAATTTAGCCTGTCTCTGTGCTTCTACTGGAAGAGGACTACCGGGCCTTGTTTCTCCTGGACTGTGTTCAATACAACTTTTTCTGTTGCTGATTTTAATCTGTATCCTATATATGAAGCAGTTCTACTCTGTCCTATAGGGTCACTATGAGTCGGAATCAACTCGACGGCAACAGTTTTTTTTATCCTATATATAAACTACAACTGTGAGTATAACAGCTTTTCTGAGTTCCATGAGTTTGTTCTAGTAAATCATTAAACCTGAAGGTGGTCTTGAGGACCTCAAACAGAGCATGCCAGGCCCCAGGCAAAGGAGAAGAAACCCATATCCTAGGATTCACCTTTATGGCACCTCCTCTGAATTCCAACCTAGGGAATAAAATTCATTGCCAGGATAAATTCCTTTAACTAATAAAATTTTGAAAATTTAAAGACAAATTTAAAATTTAAATTAAAAAAGTATAAAGATAATTTTTTAAAAATATATTTTGTCTAACAAGTTACTCAAATAACATATGTTATTTACCCACTTATATTTTTTTATTCCTAGGGTCAGCCTTTCTCAAGTAATGTACCAATGAGTAATCCAAAACGGTGTCTTGAGGTGGGCGGTGGACAGTAACCTACCCTGTGACTGAAAGTCATACTTTTCCATTGGTCATACAGACAACTAGAGTGTGCAAATGAATTAGCCAATGCGTGCGTCACCACCTGCAACCTCAAATAGGCCTATGAGCCCTTGATTTGGAGAACAAGAACCCTAAATCTAATCCTGTAAAGTCTAATCCAAAAAACAAATTCATATGGAAAATGCTAGGCTAGAAATACTACAAAATACTAAAATTTAGGAGATAAACTGGCAAATTGACGTATTGTTTCATCATTTCCCGTCCCTCATCCCTCTAAAGGGTACATACATGTACACTTTCACGTCCACAGGGTCCCTAGGTAGCGCAAACGGTTAACACGCTCTGCTGTTAACTGAAAGATTAGAAGTTTGAGTCCACCCAGAGGCGCCTCAAAAGAAAGGCCTGGCAATCTAATGGTTTTTACCGGTATCATCTCTACATACACCCACATACAAAGCAATACTTCCACTCCAATTCCCACTACTGAGTTCTCCACTCTTGGTATCAAGAGCATAATTTTCTCTAAACTTATAGTCAGACCAGACAAATGGTAAATTATAAGATTAACTGGCTGCTTGTAACTAGTCTGTCCTGACAGATGAAAGAGAATCCACCAATACTGTGGTGGGAAAGGCAGTTGATAAAGGGGCCAGAAGACAAGTTGCCATGAACTAGCTGAGACCCCATTATTTTCTCTGAATCCTCTTCTGTATGTTGAACAGGTGGCACTTAAATGACCTTCACACTCTCATTCTTAGATGCCAACCCAGGGACCAGACACATCCTTCTCCATCTAAGATTTCCCTCTAAGAATTTCCACTTTGGAGCCCTGGTGGCACAATTGTTAAGAGCTTGGCTGCTAACCAAAAGTTCAAATCCACCAGCCACTCCTTGGAAACCCGATAGGGCAGTTCTACTCTGACCTATAGGGTCGCTATGAGTCAGAACCGAATGGATGGCATCTAACAACAACAATTCCCAGTTTATCCATAACTTCAGGAAGTGACACCAGCAGAGAGAGCTGAACCTCCATAGCCATGGCTGGTATTTCCTCCTTGAAATCAAAGAGCTAAGCTTCAAACTGGAAAAAGGAAAAGAAAACCTTAAATGCAAAACATCACCTTTAAAGAACTTGACACACACACAAGCAAATACTGAAAGACTGAAGTCAAGTTAGAAAACTGAGCTTTAAATTTAAATTTCCTGTTTATTGCCAGGTGGTGTTGACATTGTTCTTTGATAAACAGGATGAGAATGTCTTAGATTGTTTCAAATTGAGAAGGTAGCTTTCGACCAGCCCCTAGAAGGTCACCTGTTTGTTTATACCCTCTTCAACTCAAGCTCTGCAGAGTCAATACCTGAGCGGTTGAATACACCATCGACCTCAGAAGGCAAAGCCCTTTTAAGCACTCACTGTGAGTAAAAGCAAGTATAATTATGAAAACAAAATAATCTTGGGCTGTTACCCAAGAAATTCGCACCACAGCAGTACAAGATTACAAGACTTGATAAGACCAGCACGTAACAAGTATCTACATCACCTTTTTTTTTTTTTTTAAATGGGGTCTAAGAGACATTGCAAAGATCACTGAAGGCGTAGGGCTACAAAATAACCAATGAGCCAGAGTCCGAAGATAAAAATCGAGGATTTCGTAGTAATTCTCCCACTCTGGGTAGGGCCCTTTATCCATATATATTTTTTTCCCTCCAAAGTGACAGTAATTCCTTAGCCTAAGATCTAGTGTTTAATCTCATAACATTTTATTATTATAATTATTATTCCTCCTTGACTTTTAGAAACTTCTTGCTTATAATTCCATCACTAACTAGGGCACAATAACTCTCAGATAGTTGTTGTCAGGCGCTGTCAAGTCAATTTTTGACTCACAGTGACCCCATGTGACAGAGTAGAACTGCCCCATAGGGTTTTATAGGCTGTAATCTTTATGATATCAGATTGACAAGTCTTTTCTCCCGAGGAGTGGCTGTGTGGGTTTGAACTGCCAACCTTTCGGTTGGCAGCTGAGCACTTAACCGTTGTGCCACCAGGTATTAAGAAAAAATATGATAAACACCACAAGTTAGTCGAACACACGACCAAAAGAAGAGACTGCTGTTTCCTTCAAACTCCATCTGCATTTGGGGCAATCTTAATGCCACACAAATATTTCTTCCAGAAAAGAAGATGCAATCAATACTCTCTTCCTTCCTATCACAGCTGGTTTTTACAACGCCATTATAAAGCAGATGGAATGCTAGTAACTAAAAGCCAGAGGGCTGATTAGGCTGTTTGCAATCTGCGTTTCACAAATAAAGAACTATTACTGAAAAGTAAAGGTCACTCAAAATGAATTGTATTCAATAAAGACTGTCTGTAAGGGTACCAACCTTTCCTATTGATTCTCATAAAATTCTCTGCAAAAAGAGAAATTCAGCACTGTCAGGGACTTCTCCCAGTATGGGGGGACTTATTCAAGAGAGTTATGGTTTGCCTTATTTGGTCAGCCACAGGAGCATGCACAGAACTTTCGTGCGTATGTATAAATTAAACTGATAAATAGGTCACTTCATTAATCCAATGTTCAATAAGGTTGCTCTAGGCCAGGAGAAGTCTAGGCTCTTGAGGAAACAAAAAGGTTGAAGCCAGGGTCACTTCTTTACAAATAAAAGAGGAAGAAATCACTTGTAACCATAATACCAAATCACTTTCTTGAACACCTAAAGAAGTTACTTTATTCAATCAAGAATTATAGTCATGAAAAGTAGTATGGTCCATTCATTCTGAGCCTGTCTCCTGGCTCAATACCAGTACAAGCTTATAAGACTTGACAAGACCAGCACATAAACAAGTATCAACATCACTTTAAAAAAAAAAAATGGGGTTGAAAAGACATTGCAAAGATTACTGAAAGAGCAGGACTACAAAATAAACAACCAATAAGCCAGAGTACAGGGATAAAAATCTTCACTCTAAGCAAATGGATGTCCACCAGCTTCAGAATTCTCCTCAGCAGCCCATGTGGTAGAGCCTGCTTGGAAACCCAGAACAGAGTTGGTCCTTCTTAGAGGCAAACAGGTATCTACTCATTTTGTGTGGTTTGAAGGATAGTGGACCAAAATGTGACTTAAACATTGATCTAGTCCACATGCACAAATCCCTCACAATGCCTGAAATTCCCATCACTGGGATAATTCCTTGGCCAAGTTAGTATCCAGAGGTCTCTGCTTACTGTCCTGCACCTCCCATTGCCATTCTCTCTCTTTCTCAGTGCTCAGTTCTCCCAGCCTGAGAGAACTCAGGCCCTCCCACTGTTGCTTGTACCCCTTGGGTCTAAATATTCAGATCACCCACACCTTTGAACAGAACCACTGTAGCCAGGGCCCCTGATGCAGAATAAATGAAACCTAATTTCTGCAGTGGGGCCCACTTTATTCTGACAACAATGAGAAGGTAGAGAACCAGGGCTAAAACCACCTCCATCCCATGAAATCAATTTATGGCCACCACTACTGCAAGTTGTAAGGAGCCCTGGTGGTGCAACTATTAAGCACTTTGGTTGTTAACCAAAAGGTTGAGGGTCCGAACCCACCTGGCAACTCTGCAGGAGAAATGCCTAGCAATCTGTTCCCGTAAAGATTACAGCCTAGAAAACCCTTTGGCATTTCTACTCAGTCACAAGGGGTCATCATGAGTTGAAATTGACTCGACAGCACCTAACAACAACTGCAAGTTGTTTTGTTTTTTACACAGCAAAAATGATTGTGTTTCCTCAGCCATCAGAGAGACCTGGTTATTTCGATAAATGAATAGGTATTGTGGTGGTATGAAAACTATCCCAAGGCAGTAGTTGGAGTATTTGGAGTATAATATGGGCCTCCTGAAAATAACACTTGATGGAATAAGGAACAGAAAGTGTAAAACCATGATCAGGAGAATTTAAAATGAACTTTATGCCTTTGGGTCATACTTCAAAAAAGTACTGCCAACCTAAGACCTCAATTCTTAATCGTTCACAACAGACAGAAGAAAGTAATCAGCACAGGGCATACAATTTGCAAAAGCTATCTGTGATTAGCCATTCTATGTCTGATTTATGGCTCGTTGGTAGATGGGTAATAATTTATTTTTCCTCTTCAGATCTCTATGCATGAAGTGTAAGTACAAATTTGTTTGCATTTTCTGTGGTGCCGAATCAAAAACATAACCTTCTTGGAGACTTAGAATAGGGTGCTTTCCTTGTCCTTTGTTTTTTCTTCAAAATAAAAATTTATTTGTAGGTACCAAATCTCATGTCATGTCAAACACATAAACCCACTGGTTCCAGCCAGATAGTTCTCGTGGAGTCGCTACTTCTACCTGACAAAACAATCAGTAACGAGATGACAGTAATTGCAAAAAACTCTGGAATTTTATCCTTAATTATGTCACCTTTCCCTTTTGTCATATTGTTGTGTAATGAATATAGGCTGTAGTTATCTCAGAGTCACATTTTACCTGAATGTACAGTTAATATTGTATTTTACGCAAATAACGCATACCTTCTACATTTGTCTGCCAATGGCTCCCTCCCCTGGCAAGTTATTTTCATAAGCGCCATTATGCCATTTTTTTTTTTTTTTTAACAATAGCGGTGCTTCTGAAAATACCTCGCAGGGCGAGGGAACGGTTGGCAGACAAACATAGAAGGCTCACGTTATTTGTGTAAAAATACAATAATGAATTAATTTTAGTAAATGCCAAGAGACTTTAAGTGCATTGGCAAGGACTCATGGTTTTAACGCTGGTTTTGTTTTAAAACTATGGCTCCATATTAAAGCATGACCACACATCAGAACTTAAGGCCCCTTTTGAGGGCCAGTTACTGGTGCCTTGTCCAAATGCTATGCTAAGCCTTAACCCCAGGTGCGCCCTGCGCCATTCCTCTCCAACTTTTGCCCCACCTGCGCAACTTTCACGCCCTCCACCAGAGGACACTCCAGCTGCCCCTCATACAACTACCCAACCCATCTACCTCCCACTCTAGCGCACATGGCCTTTGCTTCTTTCTGACGGTTTAGTAAACCATCTCATGCTGCTAAACTGCTTCATGTCTTACCTCCCCAACTCTACCAAAAGTTTCAGGAAGAGAAGCAAATATGGAAGTATTTTCTTCTGCAACACGCTTCTTTTAATATCTCCCTCAACTTTAGTCCCTTTGCTCCCACATCTCAATGATGAAACTGAAACAAATAAAAAAAGATGATTTGTTGAGTAACAGGAGAGCTAGAAAGCATTTGGCAGCAAGGGGACAGGGCAGTATGGTTGTAAATATATTTTATTATAAAATAATGAAGACATGTTGTTGTTGCTGTTAGGTACCATAGAGTCAGTTCCGACTCAGGGTGACTCTACGTACAACAGACGGAAACACTACCTGGTCCTGCGCCATCCTCACAGTGCTTGTTATGCTTGAGCCCATTGTTGCAGCCACTATGTCAATCCACCTCATTGAGGGCCTTCTTTTTTGCTGACCCTCTACTTTACCAAGAATGATGCCCTTCTCCAGGGACTGATCTCTCTTGATAACGTGTTTAAAGCATGTGAGACAAAATCTCACCATCCTTGCTTCTAAGGAGCATCCTGGTTGTACTTCTTCCAAGACAGATTTGTTCATTCTTTTGGCAGTTCAGGCTATATTCAATATTATTCTCCAATACCACATTTCAAAGGCATCAGTTGTTCTTTGGTCTTCCTTATTCATTGTCCAGCTTTCACATGCATATGAGGTGATTAAAAACACTATGGCTTGGGTCAGGTGTACCTTAGTCCTGAAGATGACATCTTTGCTTTTTAACACTAAAGGGGTCTTTTGCAGCAGATTTGCCCAATGAAATGCATCATTTGATTTCTTGACTGCTGCTTCCATGGGTGTTGATTGTAGATCCAAGTAAAATGAAATCCTTGACAGCTTCAATATTTTCTCTGTTTATCATGATGTTGCTTATTGGTCCAGTTGTGAGGATTTTTGTTTTCTTTATATTGAGGTGCAATCCATACTGAAGGCTTTAGTCTCTGATCTTCTTCAGTAAGTGCTTCAAGTCCTCTTCACTTTCAGCAAGCAAGGTTGTATCATCTGCGTAACACAGGTTGTTAATTAGTCTTCCTCCAATCCTGATTCCCATTCTTCGTCACATAGTTCAGCTTCTCAGATTATTTGCTCAGCATACAGGTTGAGTAAGTATAGTGACTGAAGACACAGATCTTAAAAATTTTTTTAGAAAGCTGAGAAAAGGTTGAAAATATTTCCATAGTCCCGCTATCCTAGTTTCTCCAACCATGTAAGCTTTATAGAATATTTCCTTCTGCTTTCTCTCCTATGCCTAGGTTTATTTAGTTAGCTATAACCATATTTTCTTACTCTTTTCAGTTAGCATATCAATTTTTTTTCCCTATGTCTCCGGTCTCCCTTAAGAATCTCCTCTCCAAAGCTCCTCTGTGTTGCCTCCTCTTTACTTGTGTTCTCTGTGGAGCTCATTCCTGCTCTCTACCCTCTAAGCTCTCCCTGGCTGAGTTCCTCTGGTCCCCATAACACCTATACCCGCAGTTTCCAAACTGTGTGCCCAGGTAACCCAGAACGACACAGGGAACTCACAATGGCACTGTGGGATAGTTTAAATTTTCAAAGGAAATACAGCAATACTTGACACCTGCCAGACTCCGTACAAGCAATTAACTTCAGGTTGCTCACGGTTTCTACTCTAAATTCCTTTTGATCATGGCATCTTGCAAAGCTGGATTCTCAGTGGTTGCCCTGATAAAATGAACACAAATCAACATGGAACAGGAAATGAGGGTGACTGTGTCCAACCTGATTCCAAGACTTGAGTTATGCACTGCCCAAGAGGCGAACAAATTCCATTGGTAACTAACTGGATATTGAAAAATGAAATTAAAATATTTTTTCTTTCAATTTCTGTGATTATTTCTTCAAGCTGTTAGGGCATAAATACTTATTAAACTGTTTGGACCTTACTGCTTAATAAACAAACTAAACTGTTAGGTATTTCTTTTGGCCTAGGGATGCTGTAAACAGTTACTGAGACACCGAGAGCACCATGAACAGAGAAAGCTTAGAAACCTCTGACCTGTACATGGATGGCTACAGCCCAGGAATGCACATTCACAATGCATGTCAAAATACATCCATGTTATAAATGAAGGTCAAAATACAGACATGTTCTAGATGTATGTCATTATGCATGTATATTCTAAATGCATATTCATATGCATGCATGTCCTAAATGCATGTCTATATATATATATTCTAAAGGAAAAGTTCCCACAGATGTCTCAGCTCATATGCTCCAAATTAAATTTATTATATCTTCCACCAAATCTATTGTCAATCTCATTCCCAGCCATGTAGTTTTTAATCTTCACTACCTCTCCTCTGTGGAGTCCCTAAGTGGCACAAATGGTTAAGTGCTCTACTACTAGCTAAAAGGTTGGCGATTCAAACCCACCCAGAGGTGCCTCGGAAGATAGGCCTGGTGATCTGCTTCCGAAAGGTCACAGCCTTGAAAACCCCATGGAGCAGTTCTACTCTGCACACATGGGGTCACCGTGAGTCATAACTCACTCGATGGCAACTGGCAAAGAAAATCCCTCCTCCCCATTAACCTCCCCCATCATGGCGCTCCGTTGGGGTTAAGTGCCCACAGAACAAAGCCCTTGTCACAAATTATGAGTTTATAATTTTTCAGGGGAAATGTTCTTTTAAACTTTTTTCTATATCATCATATTTAGAAGTAATCAAGGTAGAGGAGGAAAAGTACCCAGTCTGATGACAAATAAGGATGTTTTTATAAGGAAAATTCTCTTTGATTTAAAACAAACAACATTTTAAAACTCTGCCTCTAATCAAACAGTTTGTGGGCAGTTATTTCATTAAAATGAGCCTGGATACAGCTATGCCCTCCCAAATAATAAACCTGAGCCCACCTCTGTTCCAGTGATGAGCCCAGCTCCACCCACATAGCTGAATCTGTGGATGGCTTAAAAGACAAGTGTAATATTTGACCTCATAAACTCAAGGCAGAAAATGTTAGGAAAAACATCCATTTTATCCACTTTCTCCTGAGGGCATGCACTTTAGAGTAAAAGATAGCCAATTGGCTCACTGTGCAAAAGAACATTTGGTGGCAAGCTCTTTCTTTTTCACATATTTCTTATGATTAAAGCTGGAACATAGTGGAAGTTATTTTCTCTTTTATTTCATTTGTGCCGGCAATATCTGCCCTTCTGAATAAAGATGCTGTTCCATCATGCACAGTAATACTTATGGAACTGTAGTTCAGAGATACCAAGGCAATGTGATTCTTCTCTCAGGAAGGGGCACTTGCTATTCACAAAGGGCAGTTGGTTTTCCATAAAAAGAATCCACTCCATTTAAATACGACCCTGACCCTGACCCTATCCCTAACCTCAGCCCTCAACATATCTAAGAATGTCAGTGGCCCAGTAGAAAATCCAGTATTCAAGTGAAAATAAACATCGAAAGGGTAAAAATAAATGATGGCTCAGAGAAAATCTGTAACATATTTGGTTTACACTAAAAACTAGCAAGTATTACAATTTGAATGAATTTATCTAACAGAGAAATAAGTCCACACTAAAAGATTTATAACGATGGTAATAAAAACAAATGAACTAAAAATTGGGGTGGGAGTTTGGACAAGGAAGAAATCTGATACAAAAAACACGTTTGACTAAAAAATAGCACGGTTAAACATATTTATACTTCTCTGTGGAAGTCGTTCTGAGTTCACTCTCTTCAGCCAATGTATACATTTTTGGGCAACGAACTAGGTGAAAACCTATAGGCTAACTTATATATTGCAGTATTTTTGGTGTATGAATTTCCCCACCAGGCCAACGTTTATAATAACTTATAACTCTCGCATTTTCTAGACTACACAATCCTGTCAGCCCCCCTAGATGCTCAGAATAAACATAACCTGAATTTTCCAACACTGTTACTAAAAATAAAAGGACCACACAGTGAGTAGCATCTCTTATTATTATTAGAACCATTTCAAAAGGCAGTTTTTAAAAAAATTCATTCTATCCAAAGCCTTTAAAAATTAGCAATCCACCATAGAAGACCACAAAATGCTGGAACCAGTAAGGGATATACAGGCCTCTGGTCCACTGACTTGGAATTATATTATTATTTTTTTAATTTTATCTGCATACGCCTTTCTCCTGGGAGATGAAGGTGACAATGCTGTGGTTGAAGAAGAGAGTGGGAGGCTACGGTCCTGTCCGCTAAGCCTGCCCTCAGCTTCTGGGCACCTCACCAATCTGCAAAACACTGAGCTAGAACACGGAGTCACCAACACATCGGTGTCTGTCGACAAGTAGAATTAGACATACCGTAAACCCATTTTGGTGTTCCTAATAAAAGCATGTCAAGCTCTGATAGATTTGGATAGTCATGGGTACAGGGGACTTTGGGAACAATCCAATCTACACTGTAAAACAGGTTCAGGGACATTCAGAATGCCAATAACTTAACCCTTTGAAATGTAATGTTCATGTTTATGGCCACATCCATTTCCCCAATGACAACTCATTCTGGTTTGCGCAAGACTTTTCCAGTTTTAAAACTGAAAGGTCCACATCCTGGGAACCCCCTCAGCCTTGGGCAAATCAGGTCAAGATGACTGGTTACCATATACATCAGTTGTCATCCAGTTGACTCCAATTCATGGTGACTCCATGTGTGTCACCTGCAGTACAATGGATCACTTTTGTGTGGCCTTTCTAGCCATGGTCTTGTAACTCCCACCCAAGTGATTGGGCAGGACTGTGTGATAGGGTAATTCTGGCCCACCAAAGGGATTGGTCAGTTTTGCCATACCTCTGGGTTTGAAATGAGCCACCCCAGAGGCAGAAGAGAGAGGATCCCACCACCAATAAGGAAGAACAGCCAGGAGTGGAGAAAGTGTCTTCTGAATCTGGGATTCCTGCACTGAGAAGCTCCTGGACCCAGAAAACAGAACAAGCCATAACCCTGAAGACAGTGAGAAGTGGTGGCAGGAAAGACCAACAGAAGAGACTGCACAGTGGGCTTCCTGGCCCACAGAGCAAGAACACAGAGTGCCTTTGGGCAGAGGCAGACAGCCAGGGAGAGGCATTCTGCCTTCAAGCACGGCTGGGAAGAGCCTGTCCTGATAGAAGAACTGTATCCTGAACATTCCTGAGCCTGAATTGTAACTGTTACTTCCCTAATAAACTCCATAATTCTGAGTATTGTCTGTGAGTTCTGTGCGGCCATGGCAATGAATCACCAAACCCAGCAGAGAAGTAGAGTGTGCCATGGGAGGGACAGTTGGTGTCAGAATTGGTAAAGATGGGGGCCAGGAGGCATGCGTGACTTCTGCCTCATAAAAATGGTGCTGTTGACCTTGATTCTCCTTCTCCCTTGTGAAGTTAGAGGAGGTCACACAACGTCCCCATACCATTTTTCAGTTAGAGTACAACTGGGCTCCAAAGGGTTTTCAATGGCTGATCTTTCGAAAGTAGGTCGCCTTTCTTCCAAAGTGCCTCTGGGTAGACTCTTTCAGTTAACAGCCGAGCATGTTAACTGTTTGCACCACTCATGGATACCATACCCCATCCAAATAATACTACAAGATAGCTTCTGCTGCCAACTGATCTCACTTTTAAGGGACTCAAACATTTCTCACTAATTCAGAATTGATGAATAGCCTGGATTGTGGAGTATCTGCAGGAGTACTCACATCACCCGAGGCAGGTGAAAGTAAACGGGCGTTTCTCACTTACAGCACCAGGATTTATACAGACCATATTAAAGCACTAGCTGAAGTGCCCTAGACTCAGCTCCACAATCCCTCCTGTGGGTAGAAACCAATGCCTAACGTGTTTAACCATTTTGCAGCTTAGTAGATAACTACCCTCTTTACAATCTTAATTACACCAGATATCTTTTGGATAAGCTCCTTTTATTCTCCCACTTTTAGATAATACCAAGATAAAAACCAGTCCAGTCATGATTAAATGATCAAAAGTTAAAAGTCATCAAAAATAAAATGTGTGATGTATAAATTGGTAACGTTCATGTTCTAATAATACTTAACTCCCACTCTGGCAACCAACAAAATTACAGTCATTTCCATCAGTGAATATTGCATTTGTGAACACACTCAGGCTCAGGGCCCGCTAGGAGGAGAGCTGGTCATTCTTCACTGTGTCCAGGAATGACTGTCCCAGAAGGAGGCTTCATGGGCACAGGAGCCCTTTCATTTGAAAACAGAAAATTGTTCTTTTCAAGATTAGTCTAAACTCTATCTCCTTTCTTTCAGATAGTCTCCAATACTCAGAATCACTATGCAGAAAATGGGTAGATTTGTTTTCCTATCTCTTTTAACTAAAGAATTTATACTTTTGAAGCAGGGGACCTGGCAAAGACCACGTCATTCCTGTGAAACTTTTGGGCTTGTCTTCACCTTTGAAAACTCACTCTAGGCCTCAAGTTTTGTCCTCCCTTTTTCTAAGGCAGCAGCACTGACACTCTGCTGCTACCTTTAACAACAATACCTGGCAACTGAGGCAACTGATGGTGGCCCTGTGTCACTCTGCACCTGCCCATCTCCTCCTCCTAATTTTCCTGTATATTACTCCTACTCTTCCAGCCCCCTCCTTCCTCTGCCTCAACCTTCCAGAAATGCCTCTGGGTATTGCTGGGTCCCATGAAAAATCCTCAGTACTACAGAATGTTGACTCTAACCTAGAATGAGAGCCACCTAGAAGAGATGGGTGGTTTCTTAGGTGAACACTGGGTTTATTTTGTAGACAGTTGTCGTTGTTAGCTGCCGTCGAGTCGGCCCCCAATTCATGGTGACTCCATGTACAACAGGACGAAATGCTGCTGGGTCCTGTGCCACCCTCATGATTGGTTGCAAATTGGACCATTGTGATCTATGGGGTTTTCCCTGACTGATTTTCAAAAGTAAATTGTGAGGCCTTTCTACCTAGTTTGTCTTAGTCTGGAAGCTCCGCTGAAACCTGTTCAGCATCATAGCAACACGCAAGCCTCCACTGATGGGTGATGGCTGTGTGTGAGATGTACTGGCTAAGAATTGAATCTAGGTCTCATTCTACCAGTGAACCACTACTACCCCCATTTTGTAAATAATAACCCATTGCTATCAATCAATTCCAACTCATAGCAACCCTATAGGGCAAAGGAGGACTGCCCCATAGGGTTTACCAAGGAGTGGGTGATGGATTCCATCAACCTTTTGGTTGGCAGCTGAGCTCTTAACCACCAGGCCACCAGGGCTCCTTTGTAGATACTAGAGGTCATTGAACACCACAACTGAACACCCATCCACACCAAGGAAAGTAAATTGAAACTGTTGGAAATTTCCTCACAACACACACATAACTCATTTAGGAGCCTGTCAAAGTGCTGCCTTGGATAGATTACAAGATCTTGTGGAGCTGAGGGGTTATTCCTCTGTAAAATATTCCTTACCTGCTCCTACCTAAGTCCTTGCCATGTTTTGAATGTGCTTACATTCTAGGCAGAAATGTTACCACAGAGCTAGTCATCTTTAAAGCCACCTGCCAGTTCTCTTTATTTTACAATATGTGAACAGAACTATATTAGGAATTGGCTAGGAGTTAACTAGGCAGTAAGAATTGCTTTTTAAAGCAAAGGTATGAAAGAGTAGGTATTTTTGAAGCTGTCTCGCTGGAGGTTAAGTTATCCTTCGGAAGTAAATAAGGTTGACACCATCATTCCCAAGAAGAACCATTACCAGCAGTTCTATGGTTTGACAATCAACTCTAATGTCATAGCCTATAACCTTTAGACTGTCGGGAATTCCAAGCCTGATGTTATAAGATCCAAAGAATCATTTCTCACAAGGCTGTTTTTCAAGCTTTTTGCAATCTATAGACAATGAAAACAAACACATTTCTGCAGGCGGTCTCCCAAAGAAGCAAAACAGTCATCACCTGAAAGCATCTTCCACTCCCCCCTCCGCCCAGTAGGTGAGCACCCCAAACGAAAATACACAAAAGCTTCACATCGACTTCATCCGAAAAGCTCCATGTGGCCATACACCCAGAACACTTTAACAACACACCCACTGATATTTCCACAGCCACACTCCCCCTCCTCTTGGTTGGCCTGTTGATATGCCTTGTGCTCAGTTTAAGGAGCTCTTATGAACAAGGCCTCACTGCTCATTCTGAAATAAGAACATTTAATTACCAAGCAACTCCACTCCTCCAGCTTACCAGCAGGAGCACTTTGTCAGGCATTTATGTCGGTGCATATGAACAAATAAAAATACAGCTTCATTCCTCTCTGTTCTGACAACCAGGCTTCCTGTCGCTGCCTTCAAAGAAACACGTTAAGTCTAGCCTCCCAGGCTCCCTAAAAAATGATCGCAAAACTACAAAATATGTGCCACCGCCTGGCCGACCTTCATCAAAAGCTGAACT
This sequence comes from Loxodonta africana, assembly GCF_030014295.1. NCBI lineage: Eukaryota > Metazoa > Chordata > Mammalia > Proboscidea > Elephantidae > Loxodonta > Loxodonta africana. Next base: position 165,867,085 of record NC_087345.1, on the reverse strand, counting down.
GGAGGAGATCGCAGGGGGAAGAGGGAGAGAGCAACCGGGTTACTAAATTTCCCTTCATATATTCACGAAAATTTCTTTCATTGGTTTACACATCTGAGGTGTATAATGGTGGTATATTCTTCAACACCGATTTTTAGAAAATATGTGATTTGGAATTCCACTTTAACCTTTGCCTGCAACCCTGTTAGCACAATGATTAAGAGCTCAGCTGGTCGGCAGCTGGAATCCAGCAGCTGCTTCATGGAAACCCTATGGGGCAGTTCTACTCTGTCCTATAGAGTCACTATGAGTTGGAATTGACTTGACAGTGATGGGTTTTGGTTTTAACCTTTGCACCACAGAAAAAACAGCCTGCTAGCCATTTCTGCTTATATCCATTTTCGCTGATATGGCTTGTGGACTGGCCCCCATTAACTAGAATGCTCTCCTGGTTTGGGGCTGAAGGGCTCAGAAAGTTGAGCAAGCACCTTACGTGTCAGTAAGCACCAACTTCTTTGATGGAAAACCCTGCCTCTTGAAGAGGAAGCCTAGCTTCTACAAATAAACAGTGATGTTGCTATCATCTGCTTCTCCTCATGTCACCTGTGCATCCAGAGAACCTAACACCCGCACAGGGAGGAAAATAAAATTCCACCACAGTGAGAGTTCACTTTGCAGGACAGAGGGCTTCCTACCATTGGGTCACAGGGTCAGTAAGCCTAACAAAAAAACCCACTGTGTTCCTGCCCTCTTCCTCCTATTGCCCCTGCTGAACAAAGTGCAGGTATCACCTGCCAAGTTCCTCTCTTTTCCAGTCTACAAGAAGCCCCTACCCATCCTAACTGCACTTCTTTATCATCCGCAGAGAGTAAAATGACTTTTTTTTTTTCCTGGAAGAGCCTTTTGTTCCAAATGACATAAAAGTCTCCAAATTGTTTATCACATTCGGAATCTAGACCCACCTATGTCTATTAGTCAGATACAAGGAACCGCACCCCAAAGGCCACGGCTGCAATGCCCTCCAGCAAGGAATCAGGGTTGAAAGGTAGTTATCTCAGGTAAGACAAACCAAAAACCAAACCCATTGCCTTCGAGTTGATTCGGACTCATAGCGACTCTATAGGACAGAGTAGAACTGCCCCATAGAGCTTCCAAGGAGCACCTGGTGGATGTGAACTGCTGACCTTTTGGTTAGCAGCTGTATCACTTAACCACTACACCACCAGGTAAATGGGTAAAAATACAGGTACAGAGAGTGAAATGATCAGCTAAGAAAAGGTAACATGGTCAGCATCATTTACTCATTCAAAGGGCCCCTCAGTCATCACTTTTTCTGATCTTTTTTTCCTCCTTATCACTGTATCCCTAGGAAATATTAGAGAGCACAGAGTGGATATCCAAATACCTGTGACGATACCTTCAGTCAGTATTTGCTGCTTGACTCCCACATGCAAGGCAAGGTGTGAGCTTCAAAGATGAGTCCAACTAAGGCCCATTCGTTGCCTTCAAAGTACTGAGACAACAGAAAACCAAAAAACCAAACCTGCTGCCGTTGAGTAGATTCCGACTCATAGCAACCTGATAGGACAGAGTAGAACTGCCCCACAGAGTTTCCAAGGAGCACCTGGTGGATTCGAACTGCCGACCTCCTGGTTAGCAGCCATAGCACTTAACCACTATGCCACCACGGTTTCCGAGACAACAGAAAAGAAGCTGCCAAAAAGAAAGCTTCCTTTCTTAACTCTCCAAATACAAATTAGTCTCGAACATTCTCCCAGTGGCCACAGGGCACAAACTAGGATCTAATGCAGTTCTGATTCCTGAGCTGCAGCCTGTGTGCAGAACAGAAAACTCTGAATTTGGGGTAACTGCTGATCACTCCCAAGAGTCTCAGGGCCCCTTTTATGGGTGCTGACCTTGGGGAAAATGGAAGTTTTGGACATGAAGGAGAACACTGCTTAAAAGTTAAATATTTAAGTTGTTAACAGGAATTGATATTAAGTATTTGACATTACTTAATTATATGTGCCCCATCTCACAAAAGGGGCTGAGCTTTGGGAGGGCTTTTGGAATGAGTTTCCTGAACTCTGGAGAATCCCACTGGGTTCTGGGGATGTTGCTTGAAAATGTAGAGATTACGGAGAAGGATGCCTAATCTGTGACTTAAAACTTTGGGTTACACAGCTTTTATTTCCTGAAAAATGTGCAAATTGCTCCAAGATTTGGCAAGAAAATAAAAATGTCAGGTTTCTCCACTCAATGGGTTTCTAATTTTCAACTCATCCTGGTCCATGCTTATCCTCAACTGCTCTATTCACTCATGGTCATGGTCATCTTTCACTAGCTGGGTGACTTTGGGCAAGTCACTCCTCAAGTTTCAGTTTCCTCATGTGCAAAATGGAGATAACAGTGTGCACTTTACAGGGCTGTTGTGAGAATTTACTGAGTTAACATGCGTAAGGAGTTTACAGCAGTGTCTGGTATGTGGTAAAATAACGTTAGTGGTTGTTATTCTTGTTGCAAGCAGTTCTCAGACAGCCATTTATTTGGTGGGTTAATAAAAGACATTTCCAAAAAAAAAGACGTTTTAATATCTGTCAAAGAATTGAATTGTATCCCCCCAAAATATGTGATGGAATTATGACCCCTATACTAGTGGATTTAATGTAATCATCTTGCATAATGTAATCTAATGTAATATGATCAATTAATCAGTTGAGGTTATTCCAGTATAGGGTGGATCCTCCTGAGTTATATAAAGAGCAGTATATGCATCAGGATTGAAGAAGACTCATTAACAACCTGCTTTATGCAGATGGGAAACCCTGGTGTCATAGTGGTTAAGTGCTACGGCTGCTAACCAAAGGGCCGGCAGTTTGAACCTGCCAGGCGCTCCTTGGAAAGTCTATGGGGCAGTTCTACTCTGTCCTATAGGGTCGCTATGAGTCGGAATTGACTCGACAGCACTGGGTTTGGTTTGGTTATGCAGATGACACAATCCTTGCTTGCTGAAAGAGAAGAGGGCTTGAAGCACTTACTGATGAAGATCAAGGACTACAGCCTTCAGTATGGATTATACCTCAACATAAAGAAAACAAAAATTCTCACAACTGGACCAATAAGCAACATCATGATAAACGGAGAAAAGACTGAAGTTGTCAAGGATTTCATTTTACTTGGATCCACAATCAACACCCATGGAAGCACCAGTCAAGAAATCAAATGACGCACTGCACTGGGCAAATCTGCTGCAAAAGACCTCTCTAAAGTTTCAAAAGGCAGAGATGTTACCTTGAAAACTAAGGTGCACCTGACCTAAGCCATGGTGTTTTCAATTGTCTCACATGCATGTGAAAGCTGGACAATGAATAAGGAAGACCAAAGAAGACTTGATTCCTTTGAATTATAGTGTTGGCAAAGAATATTGAATATACCATACTGCCAAAAGAATGAACAAATCTGTCCTGGAAAAAATCCAGCCAGAATGCTCCTTAGAAGCAAGGATGGCAAGGCTTCATCTCCCATTCTTTGGACATGTTATCAGGAGGGATCAGTCCCTGGAGAAGGACATCATGCTTGGTAAAATAGAGCGTCAGCGAAAAAGAGGGAGACCCTCAACAAGACGGGCTGACACAGTGGCTGCAACAATGGGCTCGAGCATAACAACCATTTTAAGAATGCTGCAGGACCAAGCAGTGTTTCCTTCTGCTGTACATAGGGTCACTATGAGTTGGAACCGACTCAACGGCAACTAACAATAACAACAAAGACACAGAGATGCACACACTGGGGAAGACAGATGCAACATGACAATCATCCACCAGCCAAGGGACCAAGGAACACTCAGGGCTACTCACAAGGAAGGAATCAACATGGCGGAGACACTGATTTGGACTTTTGGGCTCCCAAACTGTGAGAAAATACATCACTGTTGTGTAAAACCACCTATTTGTGGTATTTCTGTTACAGCAGCACAAGGAAATTAAGACAATATCCAATTTAGAAGAACCTGAGAGAATTAAGAATTAAGAAAAAAGACAGAAATAATATTCCCCAGAATTTAGGAGGCAATCATACCAACAAATGCAAACCAACCAAATCCCACTGCCATCGAGTCAATCCTGACCATAGGATTTCCAAGGCTATAATGTAAACCAAGACTGCCACATCTTTCTCCCACACAGCAGCTGGTGGGTTCAAACCGCTGACCTTTCAGTTAGCAGCCAAGTGCTTAACCACTGCACCACCAGGGTTCCTACAAATCTATGAAAGTAACTATGAAACCTCTTCTCGTGCCTTTCTTTCAGAAAACAGTTAAAAAAAAACAACAGAAAGGACCATCCTTATTTTACAAGTGCAAATAACAGAATTGTCTGTCATTTGCTACGAAGATTATTGACAAAATGTTGTGTTCCAAAGGGCCCCTCTTTGTTGGTATTGGTGCAGACAAAGGTATTGGATCAATGTGGAAATTAACAACTAGGGAGGATCCCTTCTGTGCTGGGTGTACTGAAGATAGGTTACCTGCATTATCTGGTTTAATTATCACATCTTAGGAAATGAGTATTATGTTCACCTTACCAGTGAGGCAACAGCAGCCCAGAGGTTACTCTATCTGACTCAGGGTCACACAGTAAGGGATATATTTCAGTCAGCTGGACTCAAGTCTATGATTTTTTTCATCTCTACCATTGTTGGCCAACGCATGTTCAGTGGATTCTGAAATATAAAGGGATATTATGCAGTGTTCCATGGCCAAATATGTTGAGGAGAAAGCTAAGTAAAATAAAGATTAATCAGGCGTCTATATCACAGGTCTTCTCAGGGATTCCAGTATGTAAATGTATACTGTGAATCCCAGAGCGTGAAACAATGTGCAATATTTGTCCAAACGGGCCACGGAAGTCTGTGTGTGTGTAATCTGGCATGGCCTACTGTTCCATGGAATGCAGTTTGGTAAACCCCCCAACTCATACCATATTACTTCCCCCATGGCACTGAAAGCACACTCCTTAACCCTAAAACTGGAATTTCTTGCTTTCACTTTTTCTTCCACTCACTAACATTTCCTCTGGATTTTGGCACCATTGCCTGCCTGCCTTTCTTCCTTCCTTTCCTCTTCCTTCCCTCCCCCCTCCCTCCTTCCCTTCCTTCCTTCCTTGCTAAATATATTATGCTATATATTGTGTCAAATGCTGGGGACAAAGGAAATGAGGAAGTCATACACATCAGCTGACCTGTATCAGATGCAGAACCCTGTTTGAAGACAGAGGGACTAATGGGATAAAAGAAGTAATTGTCTGGATGCTTATGAAAGATACCAAAAACCAAACCCAGTGCCATCGAGTTGATTCCGACTCATAGCGACCCTGTAGGACAGAGTAGAACTGCCCCATAGAGTTTCCAAGGAGCGCCTGGAGGATTCGAACTGCCAACCCTTTGGTTAGCAGCTGTAGCACTTAACCACTAAGCCACCAGGATTTCCTTATGAAGGATAAGCACAGGTTTTTCTGGCTGGGTTCAATATCTTTGCCTCTTTGGGGGAATAAAAGACAAAGTTCGGGGCCCATGTTTGGTTTAAGCCCTAAGAAAGTTGATGGCTTGTCCTGTTCTCCATTCAGTAGAACTTACCTCTTTCTAAAATGACACAGGGAATTGCCTGTGATTTTGAAATTGGCCTTCTTCCAGTTGTCCAGACCACTCTTTTGCTGCTTAACTCTTGTCAATTATACTAGCTCCACAAATTCCTTTGATTCCTTTCCAATCCAAATTCCCCCTTTCTGGGGTGCCTTTTGACGGTCTAGCCAGTGTATTATCTAGAGACACATGGAATTCGGAATGTTATTTCCATACGAAGGCCTATTCACATTCCTTTCCAGGGTCCATTCTGAGATACATGTGCTATCAGTTAGCACGGAGGCTGACAAGGGACCAGGCTGGAGAAACGATGGGGAAGAAGGACTGAGCAAGTTCAAAAGGCAGGTTCCTTACACTGTTGAGCAATAGAGAACACAGGACCCAAACAGCAATTCTGCAATAACTGATAAGATAAATTGGTTTATTGTCGCCAGTTATCTGAAGCTATATGTTTCTTAAAGGAGCCCTGGTGTCACAGTGGCTAAGCGCTCGGCTGCTAACTGAGAGGTCAGCAGTTTCAACCCACCAGCCACTCCAATGGGAGAAAGATGTGGCAGTGTGCTTCCATAAAGATTACAGTCTTGAAAACCCCATGAGGTGGTTCTACTCTGTCCAATAGGGTTGCTATGAGTCAGAATCGACTCAACAGCAAGGGGTATATTTTTCTTTGACTTGATTTTTTGTTTTTTCTTTTTAATTTTAAGTGTAAGTGGTCTGTTAAATATGATACCAGAGGTAAGAACTACCAGTGGCTCAGGCCATGATCCTATGACTCAGGGCCGTGACCGTGAGCCAACATTTCTTATTTTCCCTTAATAACAAACCACTCCCACAGTTACCTTAGCAGGTTCACAGGAGATTTTTCTCTACAATGAGTGAGAAGGTATGATTGTCTCCAACTTGCTGGGTGGAGATGCACACCATTCTGTCACCACGTGAAGAGGTGAGTGTGGGGCCAGGCAGCGTTTACATGAAGGCAGTCATCACAGCACTTCAGCGCCCTGCCAAGTCTGCCTGTGGGAAGTTTGATGCAGGAAATACCACCACCAGCATCCACACCTTTCAATGATTAAGAACACCCACCATCGATCCCTCTATGCTCACCAACCCAGGCTTTATAATCTAAGTGCTCTTGAGAAGGAGCTTACCCCAGAGCTACGGAAAAGAGAGAAATTATAGTCCCCTTTTCGAACAAAAGTTTCGAAAAGGAAGACTGTTGTGATAAACTTCAAAGTATACAAAAGCTGATCCAATATTTGGGAAAAATACATTATCAGAACATAGGACCTGAAAGAACTTCCCATGATGGGGAATAAAATGAAGGAAAACTTTTAAGAGACTAAACGATGTGAAAAGTTGTCCAGTAACTAAATAGCTTCAGTCTAAAAAGTGGGAAAAGTATACGCCTTAGTTTCTTAGTGCTGCCGTAACAGAAATACCACAAATGGGTGGTTTTAAAGAACAGAAATTTATTTTCTCACTGTTTAGGAGGCTAGAAGTCTGAATTCAGGGCACCTGCTCTAGGGGAAGGCTCTCCCTGTCCGCCATGGGGGAAAATTCTTCTCTAGCATTCTTCTCCGAAGTTCCTTCGTTTCCTGGCAATCTCCACGTGATATCTTTCTGTGTCTGCTTGCTTGCTTCTCTCTGTGTCTAATCTACCCTTTTTATATCTCAAAGCTTCTTAAGTTTAAAACACAAGCTACGCTGATATGGCCTCGTTAACATAACAAATAAAAACTCTATTCCCAAATGGGATTATACTCACAGGTACAGGGGTCAGGATTCCAACACACATTTTGGGGGGACATAATTCAATTCATAACAGTATACGATCAAGGTACATGCAACTATATTAACTGCTGCATTGCAGGTAGGTGTCAAACTCTTGCTGCATGAATGAACAATGGACCTGATGAATGTAAAATGCAAGTATTCAAGAGGCAAGGACCCTTGAAATATACGATAGGAGAAGCAGACAGATAATAAAAAAAAAAAAAATTTTTTTTTTTTTAAGAGTTAAATTAGTGAGACCAGAAACATCACATTTCAAACTGGGGATGACAAGCTGTCCCTTTGCAGAATACCATCAGAGAACAGGAAGCGAAAGGGGATACTTGGCTTCAGGGCTACTGACTAAAGCTGAGTTATTTTTATCACTTAGAAGATGCTGCTGCTGACAGTGCTATTTCCTATGCACGTATGTGGCGTGTGTTCTTCTTCCCTCCTGCCAAAGGCCAACAGCTGCCTGGGAGTCATTAAGAAACACCAAGTGGCCCAAGTCACTAAGACAGCCCAAGAGGCAGCTTTAAATACCATGCTTAAGGACCCGGGGTTTTGGAGAAAATTCACAAATGTAGGAATTTATTACTGTTCCATGACATCTTTCAGGAATCCTTATTGCTGGTAAAAGCAGGCTATTTGATTTCTTACTGTGGGGTCTAGCTTTGGTGCAAACCCATTGCCTCCAAGTCGATTACGACTCATTGTGACCCTATAGGACAGGGTAAAACTGTCCTATGGGGTTTCCAAGGAGTGCCTGGTGGATTCGAACTGTTGACCTTTTTGGTTAGCAGCCAAACTCTTAACGACTATGCCACCAGGATTTCCGGTTTGGTGCAAGATGATGCCTTATTTCAACTCTTACAGGTTCTACAAGTCTCAAGTAGCACCCAGTGTTGTACAATATTAAGAGCAGATCAATTAACAGTTAAGTTGCAAATTACCGTGCTGTGGGGAAGCCAGAACCTACAGTTATTCAAAGTTGGTTGCAGTTGGTATTGACAATAGAAAGGGCATCTTAATTAAAATATCTTCATTGGCCCTGTTTGGTACTGCCTGAAGAAGGATGATCAAACAGTTTGTACATTTTTTAACAACAACAAAAAGTATATATAATATTTTCCCGGGCTATTTACCAGTTGGTTAGTTAGAGTATCTTAAGAAGCTAAATCAACCAGAATTTGAAGATAACCTCCTTCCTGTTTTGTAACTCCAACATCAGTGGTCAGAGCACTGGTACCACAGAGATTCAATCCATGCACAATGGTTTCCTCAGGACACCATGCTTGATTGCTTTCTCGCCTTCTCCTGGGGTGATCTCTCATTCTCATCTAGATTTTGAAGACTTCTAAATGTGTTCTCCCAGGCCAACGTCTCTGCTGAGCTCCAGGCCTATATTTCCGGCTGCCTAATCCCACCACCTGTCAATTTGCCATACTGTACAGAGTGGCTTGAGCGTCGCTCTGATGCTGGAAGCTATGCTGCTGGTATTTCAAATATCAGCAGGGTCACCTATGATGGGCGGATTTCACTAGAGCTTCCAGACCAAGACAGACTAAGAAGAAAGGCCTGGCGATCTCCTTCCAAAAATTAGTTAACAAAAACCTTACGGATAACAACAGACTATTGTACAATATAGTGCTGGAAAATGAATCCCCTTGTGACTGCAACAATGGACTCTAGCATGCAAATGGTTGTGGAGATGGTGCCAGACCCAGCAAAGATTTGTTCTGCTGTACGTGGGGTCACCATGAGTTACAGCCAACTAGATGGCAAATAACCACAAGAACAATGGATGATCCAAGGGCTCCAGAAAAGTGTGTCACAGACTGTGGCTCCATAGTGTCCCAGACTACCATCTATATAGCTCCACCTGCTTTTAAATGTGGATGGCATCACTGTTCATCCAAGTAGGCACTGTCTCTCCAATGCTGTGCTCTTCTCCCCATCATGAATGTTCCTACTTTCTTTTTACTTGATTTTATATTATAAACACTTATATAGCACTGACTGTGTGTCAGGCATTGTTCTAAGAACTTTATAAGACCTTCATCATCTTTTGCCTTTATCGTTAAGAACCCTATAAGTGGTGTCCTTCACCTCCCAGGTGTTCTTCATATGGTAGTCAAAGCGTTGCTAGATGCCACTGAGTTAGCTCCAACTCATAGTGATCACATGTATAACAGAATGAAACCCTGCCCAGTCCTGCACTGTCATTACAATAATGGGAACGTTTGAGTCTATTGTTGCAGCCACTGTGTCAATCTATCTCATTGAGGTGTCTTCCTTTTTTTCGTTAACACTCCACTTTACCAAGCACGATGTCCTTCTTCAAAGATTGGTTCCTCCTGATAATGTGTCCAAAGTAAGCAAGAGGTTGTCTCGTCATCCTCACTTTTAGGGAGCATTTTGACAGTAGTTCCTCCAAGACAGATTTGTTTGTTCTTCTAGCAGTCCGTGGTCTATTCAATATTCTTCACCAACACTTAATTCAAAATGGTGTATTGTATTGGGCAAATCTGCTGCAAGAGACCTCTTTAAAGTATTAAAAAGCAAAGATGTCAATACTCCTCTGGTCAAAAACTTCTGACACTCCCCATTTTCTACACTCCTTAGCATAGCCTGTAAGGATCTTTATTATCTGTCTGTCACCTGCCCTTTCAAGGAGCCTTGGTGGTACAATGGTTAAACACTTGGCTGCTAACTGAAAGGTTGGCTATTCAAACCCACTCCATGGAAGAAAGACCTGGAAATCCGCTTCCATAAAGATTACAGCCTAGAAAACCCTATGGGGCGATTCTACTCCATCTCATGGGGTCATTACGAGTTGAAAGTCAACTCACTGGCACCTAACAGCAACAATATCCCATCTTTTCGGCCTCAGCTCTCCTTCCCAAGCCCATGTTCCAGCCACATGGTGCCTTTGCATTTGCTCTTCCCTCTGCCTTGGAGGTTCCTCTCCACCTGGAACCCCCACCACCACACAAGGCTCAAACAGGTATGAGGAAGCTTCCTTAGAGAAGCCTTCTCCAACCCTCTAGCAAGAGCCACCTGTAAGACCTAGAAGGCGAATAAAAACAGTGGATGTAAAGACAAATGCAACATTTGGTTCAACAGAAAAGAGGACAATTCGAAGACATTTCATAACCATTATGGACAAGCAAAAAAAAAACCTAATATAAAATCAAAACTGATGAAGCAACAGCAACCTAGAATACTTTTTCCATGCAAAAAGAAAATGTAAAGGATTACACAGCTGTAGTCATAGAAGCAGCTGTTGAGTCAGCCAACTCGGGTAAGATAGTCGTGGAAATCAGAGAATGATGATTTATGTTAATTTACTTACATTTGGTCTGAGTACTCTCTAGTTTTCACTCTTAAATCTCCTGTCAGCATTATTTCTGGTTCGCAAAGTTTCATAGAGCATTTTTTTTCCAATTGTCTTTTCACTGTTTTTATAGATTATGATAAAAAAAGAACATGAAGCTGCAAGTGAAACTGTGGGCCATTTTAAGAAACCTCCACATGTGCAAATTTGAGTTTCAATCATTAAAGTACAAGAACTAGGTGGCCCACGAGCAAGAACCTCTGCACCTAATGGGAGAACACAAAGATGACCAAGGCATGACCTTGAACTCAAGGGGCTCAAGGTTTTAGAAGGGAGACACAGCGAACTGCTTTGGATGTCCAATAAAAAAAAACCATTACCGTCAAGTCGATTCCGACTCATAGCGACCCTATAGGACAGAAGAGAACTGCCCCATTGAGTTTCCAAGGCTGTAATTTTTATAGATGCAGGCTGTCTCATCTTTCTCCCACAGAGCAGCTGCTGGATTAGAACCACTGACCTTTCAATTAGAAGCCAAGTGCTTAACCACTGTACCACCAGAGCTCCTTGGATGCCCGATAGGCACTTGAAATGTAACATGTCCAAAATTCAACTTGAGTTTGTACCTCATAGTTGATCTTCCCTCAGACTTCCCTGTCTTAGTCAACAACTTAAATCTTCCAGTTGCTGAGGTCACAAAATTTTATGGCCATTTTTGACTCTCTTCTTCCCCTCACAGGTCCACATTCAGACCAGCAGTAAATCCTGAAACTCTATGAACCAGTATCTGACTACTGTCACCGCTCAGGGCTACCACTGGCACCATGGCACCTGTCATCTCTCAGTAGTTAGTCAGGAGCTCCTCACAGTGTCCTGCCTCCAGGCTTGCTCCCTCCTCCCACCCCAGACTTCTCTGCACAACAGCCATTGCAATTTTTTTTAAAAGTATGCAGATTCTCAAAGGGGTACCTGAGTAGCGCAAACAGCTAACACACTTGGCTGTTAACCAGAAGGTTGGAGGTTCAAGTCCACACAGAAGCACCATGGAAGAAATGCCTGGAAATCTACTTCTGAAAAATTAGCCACTGAAAACCCTATGGAGCACAGTTTTACTGTGACACACGGGGTCACCATGAGGTGGAATTGATTGGATGGCAACTGGTTTGATCCTTGAAACCCTCCAATGACTTCCCCTCTCACGGAGAGTAAAAACTCATGCCTTTATCCTGGCCTAAAGACCCTATGGCAGCATTCTATGCTGGACACCTGGGATCAATTCCTGGCCAGTGCACTGCAGTGCAGCCAACACTCATCCGTCAGTGGAGGCTTGTGGGTTACTATGATGCTGAACAGGTCTTAGCGGAGCGTCCAGACTAAAATGGACTAGGAAGAAAGACCTGGTGATCCACTTCAGAAAATCAGCCAGTGAAAATTTTATGAATCACAATGGTCCAATCCTATTGTGCATGGGGTCACTATGAATTCGGGGCAACTCAAGGGCGTCTAACTACAACAAAAAGGCCTACACGACCTGGCCCTGGCTATGTATCCAACCTCACATATCCAGTCCCCTGCACTGTCCCTCACCCTGTCTCCCTGCATCCTGATGTTCCTCAGACATGACAGGTGTACTTCCACCTCAGGGCCTCTGCCTCTCTGTTTCCTGTCTGCTGGGCTCTTCCTCCACATAGTTATCGCCACATGACCATCTCCCTCCTTCACCTCTGTCTGGTTTCTCCTCAAATTGTCCCTTCACTTGAAAGACCTTCTCTATAAAATAGCACCCCGTGTCTCTCTATTTCCCTTGCACTGTGTCATGGATTGAACTGTGCCCCCTCAAAATAATATCAACTTGGCTAGGCCATGAGTCCCAATATTTTGTGGTTATCCTCCATTTTGTGATCTGATAATCTTATGTGTTGTAAATTCTAACCTCTATCATGTTAATGAGGCAGGATTAGAGGCAGCTATGTTAATGAGGTTGGACTCACCTACAGGATTAGGTTGTATCTTGAGTCAATCTCTTTTGAGATATAAAAGAGAGAAGCCAGCAGAGAGAAGGACCTCATTACCACCACGCAAGAAAAGTCAGGAATGGAGTGTGTCCTCTGGACCCAGGGTCCCTGCGCTGAGAAGCTCCTAGACCAGGAGAAGATTGATGACAAGAACCTTCCCCCAGAGCCAACAGAGAGAGAAGGCCTTCCCCTGGAGCTGGCACCCTGAATTTGGACTTCTACCCTCCTAGACCGTGAGAGAATACATTTTTGTTTGATAAAGCCATCCACATGTGGTATTTCTGTTAAAGCAGCACTAGATGCCTATCTTAGTCATTTAGTGCTGCTACAACTGAAATATTCCAAGTGGGTGGTTTCAACAAACAGAAGTTTATTCTCTCACAGTCTAGCAGGTTAGACATCCAAATTCAGGACATCAGCCCCAGGGGTAGGCTTTCTCTCTGCCAGCTCTGGAGGAAGGTCTTTGTCATCAACCTTCCCCTGGCCTAGGAGCTTCTCAGGCGCAGGGACCCTGGATCCTAAAGACGCGCTCTGCTCCCAGTGCTGCTTTCTTGGTGGTATGAGCTCCCCATGTCTCTCTGCTCCCTTCTCTCTTTTATATCTCAAAAGAGATTGGCTTAAGACACTATCTAATCTCGTAGATCTCGTTAGTATAACTGCCACTAATCCATCTCATTAGGAAACCCTGGTGGTGTAGTGGTTAAGTGCTACAGCTGCTAACCAAGAGTAGGCAGTTCGAATCTGCCAGGCGCTCCTTGGAAACTCTATGGGGCAGTTCTACTCTGTCCTATAGGGTCACTATGAGTCAGAACTGACTTGACAGCAGTGGGTTTTTTTTTTTTTTTTTTGGTTTAATCCATCTCATTACATCATAGAGATAGGATTTACAACACACAGGAAAATCACGACAGATGACAAAATGGTAGATAATCATACAAATATGGGAATCATGACTTAAACAAGTTTACAGATATTTTTGGGGGGACACAATTCAATCTATGACAATAACTAAGACACCTTGTCTTACCTTTCTTCATAGTACCTAACACCACATGCCATTTTTTATTTATTTGTTTATGGTCAGTCTCTCCTCGCTGCAATGTTAGCGCTAAAAAGAGCAGGTACACTTTGTTCACTGATGCTTTCTCAGAACTAGACAGTGACACACAATATGCCCTTATTAATTACATGCCGAATAAAAGAAAAAATGCTAGAGAAGCAGGACATGTATGTCATAACTGTAATACCAGGACAAAGGTGGTGGATTTATAAAAGAACACACATTAGCTAGTGACCCTTCATGCTATAAAAGAATTATTTGTCTTCACTGCAAGTTTTTTTTTAAACATTAGACTTCTCTTTCATAACCCAGTGCAAATGTCAATTCACACACAACTCTAAGAATACCTAGTATATAAAGTGACATCTGTCTGCTTACTCATTCAGTACACATTAAGTAGCAGCCATAACAGGCAGAGTATCAGGCACTCTGTAAAGCATAAGAAGGGCAATGGTATTCAGTGGTAGAATTCTCACCTTCCATGGAAGGGACCCAGGTTCGAGTCCCAGCCTGTGCACTTCATGTGTAGTCACCACCCATCTGTTAGTGGAGGCTTACCTATTGCTATGAGGCTGAACAGGTTTCAGCAAAGCTTCCAGACTAAGATACACTAGGAAGTGAGAATCCTTTTTAATTCTCCAGGAACTCAGATTTCCTGGAACCCACTCAGGCCACTGCCCTTAGGTATTCTTCTGAACCTTGAGCCTTGAAGAAAATAGTCTTCTAAAAAGTCACCTGTGAGTCAAAGAAAGATCTAGATAAACCAGTAAAAACTGGTCTTCCTTAGGCATTGGGCTCTTTTGAAGAATTATCTATGTACAGTTTCCAGGAGCAGAAACTCCCAGGCCAGGCTAGGAGCTCTGTTTTAAGGTAAACTGTTTTTTATGTAAACACTGTTCTGGCCCCATTTCCAGGGCAATATCACTAAGATGGGGTATCAGAGTCTTTGGAGAATCTCTAATCTTTGAAACATGTTTGACTCCCTAGGCAAAATGTTATTTTGATTTGCAAATTATATATTAAATAAACTTCAATCAATTTCTATTATTGTCTTAATATGATCTTTGTTTTAACAGAAGAAAGGCCTGGTGACCTACTTCAGAAAATCAGCCAATGAAAACACTATGGATCACGATGTTTCACAACAGTCTGATCCTGATGGGCATTGGGTCGAGATGGCCATGAGTTGGGGGTCAACTCGACAGCAGCTAACGACAACAACAACAGAGCAATCGATCAACCAGTCATCAACCTACCCTCAAGGAGTGTATATTGTATTATATTCAGGAAGATAAAACATGAATACAAAAAACTGGATGTGGAGCAGCTTATAAGCAGGCCTTCAAACTGGTTTGTTCTGGTTCAAAACCCTGCTTAGAATTTGCCTTTCTAAGAAGGTCCCAGTCTATGCTAGTATAGCTGGTTGGGGACAAGTGGTTCTCAAAATTTATTATACATAAGAACCAGCTGGGGATTTGTTAAAATGTAGATTCTGATTCAGTATATCTGGGGCGGAAATGCTTATAAGCAACACAAGTTTGTGGAAATTCAGAAAAGGAAAGATCACTTTCAGCTGGAGTCATTAAGGGCTCTGGATGAGTTTCAACAGGTGGAAATGGTTGGCTATGGGGAGAGGTGAAAGGGAAGACTCCTAGGACTACTTGGGGAACAGGAGCAGAAGGTGGGAGTGGAAGGTGTGTGTGGCACTGACAGCCAGGCTGCGCACGGGATTAGGGTGACCTGGTGGAGACTGCAATGACATTTCAATTTTCTAGATACTGAATACCTTGGCTTGAAGTCACTCAACATGCCTTACAATCCATTTATATTAAAAAGAGATGTTAAAAGTTAACACTCTGAATATTAAATGCTTCAGGAAATGTTTTAGTCATTTTTAATGCTTTTGTGTGTGTGTGTGTTCTTAACACTTCATTATTTAGTGCATTATGAAAATGTCATTGATACAAAAATAATGACCCACATCTCACTTTAACATGCCAAGACCAAAGAGAAATGTCAGAGCAGAGGGCATTTATCTGCCTCAGATGCAGTGGATTTTACTCTCTGAGATCTCAAAGCTGAGAGGGAGCAAGGAGAATGTAGATGCAGCCCAAAATGCACACAACAGCTTAAAGGAACCAGGCATGCATTGCGATGAGAGAAGGCTTTATAATAGGGACAGGAGAAGGATTTATTAAAGACAAGGAGACCCTGACTGGTGCAAATGGTTAATGAGCTGGGCTGCTAATCCAAAGGTTGGCAGTTTGAAGCCACCCAGAGGCCCCTCAGAAGAAAGACCTAGTGGTCTACTTCTAAAAAATTGGCCATTGAAAACCTTATAGAGCACAGTTCTACTCTCACACACATGACTCGGAGTCCTCTCAATGGCAACTGGTTTAATTAAAGACAATCTCACCAAAGGCAAGAACTGAAGGAACCACTGCCAATACATTACAACAAGCAAATGAAGAGGCGGGGGAAAAGAAGGAATGGACAACAAATCAGAATAGTGGCCACATGGCTAGCATTTAACTTTTCAAAGAAATCTTCAACAATTTTCCCAAAAGGAAACCTACTGAGCAAGTGATCTCTTTGCACACCAACAGCAGTGATTCATTTTATTATTATCATTTAAAAGAGTTTTGAATGCAAAATCCTAACTCACAACGTTCTACAAAGATTCCTTCATTAATTCCCCCAGCTACCTCTGGGAGGCAGGTGAACAGACAGAAAGCTTCCCAACATACACAGCCTGAGCATGGGTACTTGAGTCAATGGTTGGTTTTCGCAGCAAAAGTGAAACGATCCTTTAAAAGATTAGCAACATGGCTGAAGTTATCCTTCTTGCCTCTGAAATTAAGCAAGTTAGTAGTTTTCTTTTTTTTTGCTGGATTCAGAGCTTGCAGAGGTTCTGGGGGTATAAAGAGAAGGGAAACAGAACTGGATTGGTTGGAGGGAGATGCCGTTCCTGTAAAATCTCATAAGGAGCTGACAGGTGGAAGCCAGAGACACACCAGGGCTTCTGGGTATAGCCCTGACACCAAGGGATAACTGAAGGGAAAAAGAGAGAACTGGGGAAAATACTCCTCTTCCTTTATAAAATGGCAGTTTCTTAGTAAGTGGAAAAGTGACGATGGGGAAAAAAAAAAATCTAATGTTTTGAAGACACTTAAACTAGCCTGGGGAAAGTCGCATGTTTGCTTGAAGGGTTGTATGATATTTGGTGGAATTTGATGAAAATGCCTCATACAGGCAAAACAAAGAGTCCTGGGGATTTTAAAGGGAGACAGTGGTTCAAGTTTCACATACCACGGGTATTAGTGCCACAATAATCTAGAGAACCTGGCTTTTGGAGTCTGGTAGCCAATAATACTGAGATTCTTTATTTTCCATTTTCGAAGAGTCATTCAACATTAGGGTTATGATATATGTTATTTATAATTTATACCGCGTTCGCACCTCTGTGCCAGGTGTCCTTAGGTCATTATCCCTAATATTTTAATCTGATCCTGCAAAGAATCCCCAGAAACCTGGGCTCAGCAAGGTTAGCAAGGTCACAGGAGAGTAAGGCAGGGAAAAGCTTCCCACTGGACATTAACCTCTGAACGCAATCTGGTTCCATTCTGCCTGAAGCATGAATTCCCTCTGCAAAAACCCAAAAAGTGATTTTCTCTTCAGCTTCTTTTCATTCACTCTTTTCCATTCTTTTCATGACTCTCCCTATTTCCCACACTCTGATGAAGCCTGAGCTTTTTACTCTCTATCTTAGACCAAAACTAATGTGGTCCTTGAGCCTATCAGACTCAATGCCTCTTTTTATGTCCCGAAGTATAATTAATAAAAAGACTGACATACTCATACACTTTTTAAAAATCAAAAAATGTCCTAATCACTACATAAAGGAGAAACAAAAGAGAGAAGTTTATAAGAAATAAGATGCATTCCAAAATCCAAAAAAAAAAAAAAACCAAAGCCATCGAGTCAATTCTGACTCATAGTGACCCTATAGGACAGAGTAGAACTGCCCCATAGAGTTTCCAAGGAGCTCCTGGCAGATTTGAACTGCCGACCTCTTGGTTAGCAGCCATGGCACTTAACCATTACACCACCAGGGTTTCCAAAGATGCATTCCAGTATATAAATAAACCCATTGCTGTCAATTCTGACTCATAGTGACCCTATGGGACAGAGTAGAATTGCTCTGCAGGGTTTCCAAGGCTGTAATCTCTAAGGAAGCAGACTGCTACATCTTTCTCCCATGGAGCAGTAGGTGAGTTTGAGCTGCTGCTAACCGTTTGGTTAGCAGCCAAGCTCTTAACCACTGGGTCACCAGGGATCCCCTAGTATATAAATGTTCAGGTACAACTATGCCAGGAGACAGAAGAAGGCAGTTGTTTGCACCTCTAAGTAGAACAATGCAAATTTAACAGCTACACATGCGGACTGATAGGAACAGTGGCATTATTTTTCTGAAATTAGCTAAAGCTCTAAGAAAAACAAACAACGATATCTGCTCTATTTATCTAGTGGTTACATTCCTGGAAAATTCAGCAGGTATTTAAAATGCTTTTTGTTTATATATAAAAAAAATTTTTTTTATATTCCAATTCTAGTAATATAATCACTTTTTTACCTAAATAATCACCTTTTTTATATTCCAATTCTAGTAATATAATCACTTTTTTACCTAAATAATCACCTAGCCAGACTGTCCAAAGTCGTAGCCTTACATAGGACAATTCTTCACTGTGTGAGACTGTCTTATGCATTGCAGGACATTGAGTGTCTGGCCTGTGCCCATGAAAACGTCACTTCCCAGTTATTATGACAAGCAAAAATGGCTCCACAATTTCCATAATACCGGATGGTGGGTGGTATTATTGCCCGACCTAAGCTATAGGCATATTCTCCAGTTGTTATTAAGTTGCTGTCAAGTTGGTTCCGACTCATAGCAACCCTGTATAAAACAGAAAGAAACACTGCCCGGTCCAGTGCCATCCTCATGATCGTTGCTATGTTTGAGCCCATTGTTGCAGCCACTGTGTCAACCCAACTCATTGAAGGTCCTCCTCTTCTTCATTGACCCTCTACTTTTCCAAGCATGAGTTCTTCTCCAGGGACTGATCCCTTCTGATAACATGTCTAAAGTATGTGAAACATAGTCTCACCATCTTTTGCTTCTAAGGAGCGTTCTAGCTAGATTTCTTTCAAGATGGATTTGTTCATTCTTTTGGCAGTCTATGGTATATTCAATTTTCTTTGCCAACACCATAATTCAAAGGCATCAAGTCTTCTTCGGTCTTCCTTACTCATTGTCCAACTTCTGCATGCATATGAGGTGACTGAAAACAATTTGTCCAATGCAATGTGTCATTTGATTTCTTGACTGCTGTTTCCATGGGTGTTGATTGTGGATCCAAGTAAAATGAAATCCTTGGCAACCTCAATTTTGTCTCTGTTTATTATGATATTGCTTATTGGTCCAGTTGTGAGAATTTTTGTTTTCTTTATGTTGAGGGGTAATCCATACTGAAGGCTTTGATCTTCACCAGTGAGTGCTTCAAGTCCTCTTCACTTTCAGAAAGCAAGGTCGTATCACCTGCATAAAGCAGGTTGTTAATGAGTCTTCCTCCAATCCTGATGCCCCTTCATATAGTCCAGCTTCTCAGATTATTTGCTCAGCATACAGATTGAATAAGTATGGTGAAAGGATACAAACCTGACGCACACTTTTCCTAACTTTAAACCACACAGTATCTCCTTGTTCTGTTCAAAAGACTGCCTCTTGGTTTATGTACAGGCTCCTCATGAGCACAATTAGGTGTTGTGGAATTCCCATTCTTCGCAATGTTATCCATAATATGTTAAGATTCAAATAGTCAAATGCCTTTGCATAGTCAATAAAACACAGGTAAACATCCTTCTGGTATTCTCTGCTTTTAGCCAGGATCCACCTGACACCAGTGATGATAGCCATGGTTCCACATCCTCTTCTGAATCCAGCCTGAATTTCTGGCAGTTCCCTGTCAATGGACTCCTGCAGCCGTGACTACACAGCCTCCTACTCTCCTTTTACTCCCAGACAACTAAGGACACTTTCCTATCAAATTCCTTAGCACTTTAAAAATCCCAGCAGATTATGTTGTCATCTCACTCTGGGGTTATTAGCAAGTACATGTGAACTAGTGTAATCAGCTTTTGACACAGTTACAGGGAAAATCCTTCCAGCCTTAAGTTTTCACTTATTTGGTCCTGAAAAACATAGCTGATCACATGACAAAACGATACCTGCCAGATGAATGATTTTTGGAAGCTGGAAATTGTTTTTTTGCACATCATCTATATTTAGACCCAATTAGCAAGATTTCTCTCTATACTTGTTCATCTAAGGCCAAAGTCTGTCCTTTGAGGGGATTAAGGAAAAAAAAAAAAAAAACTACTATAACTGACCTGAAAGTAACAAATCAAAGCTTCTTAAGGGAGAAGAGAGGTCTCTTTGTTTTTAAGACTGTAAATGGTCACAGAAAACCATTTATGCTGGGTTACATTTTCCAGGTTTAACTGATCATGAGATAACTTCCTTCGGGCCAATGAGAACAACCTAAATTTTAAAAGTTATTCATTCATTCCTCATTCAACAGATACCCAGGGGGTTACTTCTCCACACCAGATTCCCTGCTATGCCCCACAGCAGAGCTTCTCAAATTTCAACGTGCATTGGAATCACCTATAGGCCTCGTTAAAATGTGGTTCAATAGGTCTGGGACCGGCAGAGATTTTGCATTTCTCACAGGTGATGGGGAACCCTGGTGGCATAGTGGTTAAGTGCTACGGCTGCTAACCAAAAGGTCGGCAGTTCAAATCCACCAGGTGCTCCTTGGAAACTCTATGGGGCAGTTCTACTCTGTCCTATAGGGTCGCTATAAGTTGCAATCGACTGGACGGCAGTGGGTTTGGTTTTTTTTGGTTAACAGGTGATGCAGATGCTGCCAGTGACCACACTTTGAGTATGCAATGGACTAAAGGAATGAGAACTTCAGAGAACTTACCGTTTAAATAAAGAGATGTGTACCACCCAAACCAAGCAGAAGACGTTAAGTGCTGTAAGAGTGAGAGAACAGATAAGCTCCACGAGGTCAAAGAATTACTCCTGGCCAGGATCGAGGCTGGGTGGGTGTCTGGGACAATATTATCATGAAGGTGGCATTGAGGCTGCTTGCATAGTGACAGGCAGAATCTAGAATGTGGCAACAGGAATGGTCTAGACGGAGAGTACGTCTGGCACATGAAGCTGTGTCAACGGAGGGACAGAGTTCAGATGTGAAGTGCTTAGGTAAAGAGGGTGATGTCCCCTTAGGCAGGAATGGCTGGAGGGGTAGTGACCAGAAAGGTGGGACATGTGGTTGGAAGCAGCCTGAGAGCAATACAGGAAGCACCCAGGACACCACCAGGTCCAAAGTTTAATGCTGAGCTTTCTGGTAACTGTCATCAGAGGAGTGGTAGGAGCAGACTGAAGGGGCAGAGGAAGGGAAATAGAGGCTGACAGATCAATGAAAGGCTACTAGAATAGTCCAGGAGAGAGATAAGCAAGGCCTGAAAAAGAGACAGTCACAAATCTTTGATAAGAAGAAGAAGAAAAAAAAAATACTAAGCCATTTATACCTTAACTTCCTAGGTTGGGTTTTACTTTGAATAATGATCTATGTTTTCCTGATCTGATGGGCAAAGTTAGAAGCATTTCTTAAAGGGTTTGGAAGACCCAGACATGTTAATTAAAAGTTAGAACATGACGCTGTTCCAACACTCACTTGGGAATAACCAAGTGATGCTGTAATTTTTTTTTCCCCAGAGACTTGGGATTCAAGTTAGCTGTTAATGAATAGCATCCCACCCAGCACCAAATATCTTGTCATTTTTTATTTTCAGAGGTGGTCTTGGGGTCATTAATCATATTTCCTCTTAATCTAGTGCCCGGCACTGCTAGAAGGTATTGGTTTTATGTTAACCCAGAAAGAAAAGCATTTCTAGAGAAAAAGCATCCGGTTTTGAAACACAGTGTGAGGCTGCCTCCAAAACATTAGTTTGCACAGCAGGAGAATGCAATGCATTCCAAGGTGGAAAATATGATCATTTAAATTGCCCTGATTCCTCCATTATCAGGCGAGGTATGTGTGATGTGACACCCTGGTAATGTGGACAGTATCCAAATTGTGCTTCCTTTTTGGATCTGAGGTTTCAGACCACTGACTCCTCTACCATCCTAGGAGGAGACAGCGGAGGTCCCTGGAGTGTGTAGTAGATTAAAGGTGTTCTTAAAGATTCCATGTGCCTTTCTAAACCCAAATTCAGGGAAAATCCGTCTAAGCAATTTATTGAGTTGGATAGTGCATCAGTACCATGTTCTGTTAAGGGAACACATCCAGTGAATAAATTTCTGTGCACTAAATATATATTCAAGGAGCCCTGGTGGCGTAATGGTTAAGCACTTAGCTGCTAACTGAAAGGTTAGTGGTTCGAACTCACCCAGTGGCTCCATGGGAGAAAAGACCTGCTGATCTGCTCCTGTAAATGTTACATCCCAGGAAACCCTAATGGGGCACAACTACTCTGTCATATGGGGTTGCTATGAGTCGGAATCAACTTGAAGGACCTGACAATAACAATAACAAATGCATATTCAGTGGTCTATTTCTCCACAGTATGACTGTACATAACTCCCAGGAACTTGCCTTCATGGATGTAACACATCCACATTGACGGATGAGAAACTTGTTATCTCAGTTGTTCAGTCTTGGTCCCACTGATCATTAAGAAATTGCAATCCTGTAGCACTGTTATCAATAGCAAAAAGATGGAAACAACCTAGGTTCATCAATGGATAAACAGACTATGGTATATTCACATAATGGAATACTATGCAAAAATAAAGAACAATGATGAATCCGCAAAACATCTCATAACATGGATGAATCTGGAAGGCATTATTCTGAGTGAAATTAGTCAGTCACAAAAGGACAAATATTGTATGAGACTACTATTATAAGTACTCAAGAAAAGGTTTAACACAGAAGAAAACATTCTTTGATGGTTACGAGGGTGGAGAGGGAGGGAGAAGGAAATTCACTAACTAGACAGTAGACAAGAATTATCTTAGGTGAAGGGAAGGACAAAACACAATATAGTGGAAGTCAGACAACTGGATTAAACCAAAAGCTAAGAAGTTTCCTGAACACAATCAAACACTTTGAGGGACAGTGTAGCAGAGGCATGGGTCTGGGGGCCACGGTTTCAGGGGACATCTAGGTCAACTGGCATAACAAAGTTTATTATGAAAATATCCTGCATTCCACTTTGATGAGTGGCATCTAGGGTCTTAAAACCTAGCAAGCAGCCATCTAAGATGCATCTATTGGTCCCAACCCACTTGCTGCAAAGGAGAATGAGGAACACAAAAGACACAAGGAAAATATGAGTCCAAGAGACAAAAACTGCCACATAAACCAGAGACTCCATCAACCTGATACCAGAAGAAATAGATGGTGACCGACTACCACCAATAACTGCCCTGGCAGGGAACACAACAGAAAATCCCTGATGGAGCAAGAGAAAAGTGGGGTGTAGAACTCAAATTCTAGTGAAAAGACCAGACTTAATGGTCTGACTGAGACTGGAGGAACCTCAGAAGACATGGCCCCTGAACTCTCTGTTAACTCAGAACTAAAACCACTCCCGAAGCCAACTCTTCAGACAAAGATTACACCAGATTGTATAAGAAATAAAATGATACCTGTAAAGTGTGCTTCTTAGTTCAAGTACATAAAAAACATGACTAAATGGGCAGCTCCTGTCCAGAGGTGAGATGAGAAGGTAGAAAGGGACAGGAGCTGGTTGAATGGACACAGGAAATTGAGGGTAGAAAGGAGGAGTGGGCTGTCACATTATAGGGAGAGCATCTAGGGTCACATAGTAATGTGTGTATCAATTTTTGCATGAGAAATTAACTTAAGCTGTAAACTTTGACCTAAAGCACACAAAAAAAGTATAGGATGGAGAGACCTGGCTAAGCAACAGTTCACACCATTTTTTCACATGTGATTTCAGTTGACTGTAAGCTCAACATAACTCAAGGCAACACAAATGAGCACAAAGCAAATGCCATCTTAGGTCACATTAACAGATATATAAAATATCAATGACAACAACATAAACTAAAATCTATTGAGGGCATGCATGGATCAGGCAGTGGGCTACTAAGGGCTCAACTAGATTATTTCATTTAATCCAAACAACAGCATTATGAGCTCATTTTAAAGATAAGGAGCCTATGGCTCAATTTAAGGAAGAGATTTAGGTCCAAGGTGGAATAGCTAGTTAGTGGCAGAACCAGGATCCAAACCCAAGTCTGTCCAACTCCAGGACCTGGGTGCTTGCCCATTACATTAACTCCATCTCTTCATGGCCAGAATAAATAAATAATTTCCCTGGAGTTTCCATTGATCAGATAATACCTGGGATTCTGAATTCAATTCTGAACTTCTTATCTTAAAAAATCATGGGACAAAATGAATGCCCTGAGATAAATGTGGATCAAGATGGTCATGTCTGTGAACAATTACTCACAAAAATTTAGCCTGCAAAACTAAGAAACATGATAAGGTCTCTGAAAATTTTAAAGACTGCTTGAAGTAAAGGGATTAGAGTTATTGTGGCTTCAGAGGACAAGTTTAGGACGCTGGGGGTGATTGTTAGAGGGAAGTAGAGTCTAACTCGACATAAGAACAAACTCTGTTGGTGATGGCTGTACAACATGATTCATATAATTGATGTCATCAAATTGTACACTTGAAAAATGTTGAATTGGCAAATGTTGTGTTATATATATTTTTACAACAATTACAACCAAATCATAACCAAAATGCAAAATTACAACCAAAATTCAAAAAAGAGAAGCTGGCTCTCTATCCATCAGGAATAGTAAAGAATGGCTCTATTCTAAGGAAAAGGCAGGGTCCTAAGGCCTTTTCTGACTCTGTTTCTGAATTTCTTCTGGACCTGCATAAAGAGCCATGACTCAATTACAGACAGCGTTTGGGCAAGCAGTCAGAGGACCTGAGCAACAGTAAGGTGTTTGTAATAAACTAGCCCAGGGACTTTGACAAGTCACTTCAGTGTTCTGGGCCTCAGTTTCCTCAATGATAAAAAGTTTGAGCTAAAAGATTCTTGAGGTCACTGATTTCAAAGCCTGTAGAATCTAGACATCTAAAAGATTTACAACAATTAAATGGTAGAACTTCTTAAACTATAAGCTGTAAACATTTTCTGGATGGTTTATCCATCCACTTCATTCATTCATTCAGCCATTCAGCAAATATTTGAGTAATTTTTATGTACTGAGCTCTGTGCTAGGCACCAGGGATATAAAAGCAAGCAAAAAAGACAAGGTCTTGGCTTTCATGCAGTTCAGAATCTAGTAAGGGACAGAGATGGTAATTAAATACTACTGAATGAATGAGAGGAAGAACTAAGGCTGGAAAAGTAGAAAGGAGTCATTATTAGCAGGCCTTGTTAAGAATTTCAGTCTTTAATCCTACTTTGGTAAGCAGCATCTGGGGTCTTAAAAGCCTGGGAGTGGCTATCTAAGAATTCCACCGTTCTCAGTCCATCTGGAGCAAGGGAGAATGAAGAATACCAAAGACACAAGAGGAAGATTAGTCCAAAGAACTAACAGACCACAACTACCACAGCCTCCACCAGACTGAGTCCAGCACAACTAGATGGTACCCATCTACCACCACGGACTGCTCTGACAGGGATCACAATAGAGGGTCTCTGACAGAGCTGGAGAAAAATGTAAAACAAAGTTCTCACAAAAAAAAGATCAGACTTACTCATCTGTCAGAGACTGGAGAAATCCCAAGAATATGGGCCCCAGACAGCCTTTTAACTCAGTAACGAAGTCACTCCTGAGGTTCGCACCTCAGCCAAAGATTAGACAGGCCGATAAAACAAAATAAGACTAAATGGGTACACAAGCCCAGGAGCAAGGACAAGAAGGCAGGAGAGGGTTGATATGTCACAGGGTTGGCAACCAATGTCACAAAACAATATGTGTATTGTTTAATGAGAAGCTAGTTTGCTTTGTAAACCTTCATCTAAAGTACAATAAAAAAAATATATTTCAATCTTTGAATGGTTGATTATCAGATGAAATAGAAATCTGAAATGCAATTATATGATGAATTTGAACAGAAGGAAGTTAGTGGAGGATATGAGTGAAACGTACATGAGATAGGAGGAGAACATTGCCTGAACCAAGGAGGAGCCCCAGGTGGCCAGTCCACACCCTGCTGGAAGAGGACTCTACCAAGGACACTGGAGGACTCTTCACACCAGCTATACTGACAAGGCTGGTCCTATATGAGTTTGCAGGTGTTAAGTTTCACTAATGGGCACTATAGGGTCACTATGAGTTGGAATCGACTTGATGGCAATGAGTAATGGGCACTCAGGACTGAAAAATCTCAGGCTGGCTCTGGTAGGTAAATAGTTAACAGACTTCACGTGTATCACAGTAGAATCGTGTGCCACAGGGCTTTCAGTGGTTTCTTTTTTGGAAGTAGATGGTGAGGTCTTTCTTACGTGGCTCTGTGTGGCCTCGAACGACCAACTTTTCAGTTAGCAGCCAGGTACATTAACCGTTTGCACCACCCAATGACTCCAAATAGCCAGTAGAGAGAAGCTGTTCTAAGGCATTGTAGGTACTGCAGTCTATCCGCACAACACTCAACAGGGTGCATCAGAGGTTGAAGCCATGCACCCATCCTGGGGCGCTCTAAGCCAGATGGTGCGTGCTTGGTGTGGAGATCAACAATGGAAGCTTTTAGACTCAGCCCCACTAATCCTTGTGGCTGCCAAGCCCAACAAATGTGTCTAGTCACAAGCTAAAGGAAAAGTCCCTGAACATATCTGTTGTTCCCTGGGTATAGAAAGATGCTAAATGCCAGGTGCTTTCCTTTGATGAGTGTAAGGAAAGGGAAGGAGAAGTGGGGGCGGAGGGCCAGTGAGATTAGAGCACCAAAGGCAAAGAAGAGTTTGTTTGGTCACTATTATAAAAAAAAAAAAGACTTCTTGAGTGGGCATTTCAGTGTATTTTGAAGTAGAGCTTGGAGGAAGTAGGAGTCAGATTTTCTGGTTCAACTGACGCTGAAATTAAAGGACTGGATGTCTGTACTCTCCAGAGATTACATGGACGATTTGGATAAGCATATTTTAGACTGGAGTCCCTGGGTGTGCAAATGGTTACTGTGCTTGGCTGCTAAACAAAAGATTGGCAGCTCAAGTCCACCCAGGGGCATCTCAAAAGAAAGCCTTGGCGATCCACTTCTGAAAATCCTATGGAGCACAGTTCTACTCTGACACACATGGGGTCGCCATGAGTCAGAGCTGAGTCAATGGCAATTGGTTGTGGTTGTTTAGATCTCCACCCCCCCAGCCCTTTAAATCCAGGAAATGCCCTGTATTTGTTCTTCATTCACCATGAAGAACTTCAAACACTGGCTGCACTTTGCTGTGTCTCAGACCTGGATCTCTAGAAACAGTCCACTTCAACCATGACTATGTATTTCTTCCTTCTCAAGAAAACAGTGCAGTGTAATAGGCTTCCCCATTGCTGGTCTCAGCACATTAGTTACGAAGGCAATTCTGTAGTAGATATGAAGCTCACCATAAACAGACTAGAGCAAATTCTGCCAGGGATTTAAGAAGGTAACAGGAAACGTTTAAGTCTAAATGGAAGGTGAGAATACTCACCATCTCCCGCCATTCTTCTCAGCCTGTTCAGCTACACAGAGTAAGCCCTTCTTGCTTCCTCCAAGTAAAACATTTGGCCCTCCTTTAGAGCCAGAACTACAAAGGTCTTTAGGAAGGTTTACACGACAAGCTTGGGCTTCCAGGGCAGAGGAATGAGTATTTGGATGGACAGAGTTTATGACTGGATGAATTCAAAAGGTGATACTAAGCTCCAGTTACTGGTTCAAATTTGTTCACTTCAGTTCTGGGGCCATGTTTTGGAGTTGTCCATCAGTTTAAATAACTTCCACAGCAAACTGTCATGACAACTTTGCCCTAACTCCAAACTACATCAACTTAATCGTTTGGGGTCCCTTTTTTAATACTAACCTCATAATCCTGAATAAGTTTGCACTTCTTTTACTGTTTTATTTTCTTAATCCTTCATCTTTTAGTTCACCAGTAAGCCTTTTACTTATTAGAAGGAAGCCAGAGAACTCATCCAAGCATCTCTGTTAAAGAACTGCACAAAATCTTTCAAGTATTATTGAATTTTTTATGCAGCTAAATCTCAGGGGACAATGCTTTCTATCCCAACAGCTAAACAAAAATCTTACAATGTTGCTTATTTTATTTCAGGAAACAGACTCTTTATGTATGCCACAGAGTAAAGCTGGTTGCTGTCAAGTTGATAGTGACTCACAGCAGAAGTAGATTGCCAGGCCTTTCTTCCGAGACACCTCTAGGTGGACTCAAACTTCCAATCTTTCAATCAGCAGCTGATTGGGTTAACTGTTTGCACCACCCACAGACTCTGTCACAGGGGTAGGGACCACATATTATGCTTTACATAAGGCCCCATACATAAGGAGGAATTTAACTCATACAAGATAAACCTAAAGTTTTTAAAGTCTTAGACTTTGGGGGCACCTTGTATTTAAATAATAGCTCTTGTTTTTTTCTTGGTTTACATAATCTGAAAAGGAAACTGTCTTAGTCATTTAGTACTGCTGTAACAAGTAGATGACTTTAACACAATTTAGGAGGCTAGAAGTCCAAATTCAGGGTGCCAGCTCTAGGAAAGGCTTTCTCTCTCTGTGGGTTCTGGGGAAGATCCTTGTCATCAATGTTCCCCTGGCTTAGGAGCTTCTCAGCACAGAAACCCCTGGTCCAAAGGACACACTCTGCTCCTGGCGCCCCTTTCTTGGTGGTATGAAGTCTCACATCTCTCTGCTTGATTCTCTCCTTTAAATCTCAAAAGAGATTGACTCATAATACAACCTAATCTTTTAGATTGAGTCCTGCCTCTTTAACGTAACTGCCTCTAATCCTGCCTCATTAACATCATAGAGGTAGGATTTACAACGCACAGGAAAATCACTTCAGATCACAAAATGGTGGACAACCACACAATACTGAGAATCAAGGCCTCGAGCCTTGCCAAGTTGACTCACATTTTGGGGGGACACAATTCAATCCCTAACAGAAGCACAATCTTTAGTAGGATTTTTTTTTCCAAATTGAGGAAGAAAAGTAAGATGAAATGGGTTTAGTTTTTTTTTTAATAGACTTATTTTTTAGAGCAGTTCTAGGTTTACAGAAAAGTTGTGCAGAACGTACAGAGTTCCCATATACTTCCTCTTCCTTCCGCACAGTTTCTCCTGTTAACACCTTGCACTGCTGTGCTACATTTGTTACAAATGAAGAGCTCAGATTGACACATTATTATTAAGTAAAACCATAGTTTACATCAGGGTTCACTCTGTGTTGCACAGCCCTATCTATGGGTTTTGACAACTGCATGATGTCACCTATCCACCATTGCAGTACCACACAGAATATTTTCACTGTCCTAAAAATGCCCTATTCCACCTACTTGCCTCTACCTCCAACTCTGAACCCCTGGTGGATTATCACCCTGCAGTTTAACTAAAAACATACTTCTGATCAAAGCTCATAGTTTCCAAGGAGCGCCTGGTGGATTCCTACTGCCGGCCTTTCGGTTAGCAGGTGTAGCTCTTAACCACCACACCACCAGGGTTTCCAAAGCATATGCGGTGTGCTTAAAAAAGTTACTGTTCCCACAGCCCTGCTTAGAAGCAGTCTGAGGGGTCCCAAGCAGAAGCAGGAGGGCCAGACATGGAATGGTTAGCCAAAGTATTCTAATAATAAAGCTGGGGGAGAATTTCCCATAGGGAATCAGGTTCTAGGGCAGCCCATAGATATAGGGGAAGAAAAGACAACTTGGGTCTCCTTGCCTTTAAGACAACCTCAGGTGATTATGCTTTCTAACCCAACCACCATTGTGGCCAATAGGTAGGAAGCATTCCAGAGCTTGGTGTCACACAGAGCAAGTCAAATCAGGTGATAGATGGAAAAGAATCTTTGAAGGAGAGGATAGTTTGCTACCCTACAATACTTATTTTAATCCCCTCAAAATAAAATGTCTTAAGAGAGACATGTTGATATTACGCTTTGTTACAGCTTTCTTCCTGCTGTATTATAGTGGTGAGGTGAAACTCAGCAAAGGAGAAAGAGCTACCTCTTTTTTTTGTGGAACCTGTAAAAATCTCACCTGAGAGATGAGTGGCAGGTAATATCTGCAGGCTTTCAGAATGCCAACAGATTTCTACTTTTGGCATTTTTGATCTTTTCCAAAACCCATTACAGCCCTGGGTGGTGTGAACAGTTAAGGACTCACCTGCTAACCAAAAGTTTGGAGGTTCAAGTCCACCCAGAGGCTTCTTGGAAGAAAGGCCTGGTGATCTCCTTCTGAAAAATCAGCCCCTGAAAACCCTGTGGAGCAGAGTTCTACTCTGACACACATGGGGACATCATGGGTCAGAGTCAACTCCATGGCAACTGGTTTTCACTAGTTAAAATCCATTGTAAGAGACAGTAATTAAAATCAGATTTTAGGAGTTATTTCTAATATTTTAAATACAAGTAAGCAGCTTTCTTCTACTGAGCACCATGTCCTGCGTTGTATTCTTCTTTATTCCAGTTTAATACTGGCCCCTTTTTCATTGATGATTTTGGAGCTGGACTCCCACTCACTCTCTTCACTCCAATTTCTGCCACCACCGGGGATGGCTTTGGTGCCCTTAGGACAATCCATCCGTACCTCTGCCTCCATATTCTTGGATTTCTTAATCTCTGAGGATCCTTGTCTGCACTCCCTCACAAGCCTATGGCTGTCCTTTGGAGTCTAGTGTTGCCCAGAGCTGTTGCTCCAGCTCTGACATTTTCAACTCTGAGACTGCATCACAACCTTTCAGTTCTCACCATTCCCACTCTGACTATATCCTGTCTTCTCTCAGTCCCTCCTGGGTGGAGAGCTATTCCTAAGCAGACTGGTTATCATTATCTATCATTGCCCCACACTTTTCTCAAAACCTTGAAGTCCTTTGATAACTTATCCTATCACGCCCACAGAACCAAACCTCAATTTAAAGTCAGTCCCAGTATTCAACCTTCTCACTGCTGATAATAATTTCTCAGTTTTGCTGAGTGGTGCCACTACCTGTCTACGGTCCCTAGTCTCAGCTGGGCTCACACAGGGCCCTGGTGACAATCCTTCTCAGTGTTCACCTATCATTCCCACACAAACATTTCGTCAAACCCTGTCCACTGTCTTCAAGCCTCCTTCCTCACCAGCTGCTTCTTTCTTTCTCAGCAGAAGACATTCATTGGATAAATGGAAGACTTCTCCAACTTCCTGTACCACCATGGACGCTCTTCCTGTACTCAGTGCCCATCTCTGCTCTTCCTTCACTGACAGTGGAGAAGATATTCCCAACCCTCCTCCGCCTCTTCCACCTACTGGAAGTGAGTACATCCCATCAGCTTTCTCTACACCACGCCTCTCCAAGTTTTCTTAGGGACCACACTCTTCTTACACTTCTCTGGTCATCTCCTTCCTTTCACAGTCAGGCTTCTACAAAGAACAACTCGGTATATTCCCTGACTTCACTATTCTGACCTCCCAACCTATTATTGACCCACTGCCTTCCACTCTCAACTGAAACTGCTTTCCCAAGGGTGCACGCGCTCCTAATTACTGAATCCAGTGGTGACTGCAATATCCTTACATAAATGGTTCATTATTATTATTTTATTTATAATATTAGAATTACTCTTGATTATAAACTTAGAAGGGGGATGAGGCAGATAAGAGCTAGTAGATAAAATTATGAGAGTGTATGAACATAGTGTTATGAACATAGTAGGAGCCCTGGTTGTGCAGTGATTATGCACTCAGCTGCTAACTGAAAGCTCAGTGGTTCTAACCCACCAGCCACTCCATGGGAGAAAGATGTGGCAGTTGGCTTCTGTAAAGACCTACGGCCTTGGAAACTCTACAGAGCAGTTCTATTCTGTTCTATAAGGTCGCTATATGTTGGAATCAACTCAATGGCAACAGGTTTTATACGAACATCGTAGGAGATCAATACATGGTAGCTATACAGAGTAGAACTGCCTCACAGGGTTTCCAAGGAGCAGCTTGGATTTAAACTGCCAATGTTTTTGTTAGCAGCTGAGCTCTTAACCACTGTACCAGCCAGGCTTCGAACAGCTTCTAGAAGCAACTTTCTATAAGACAGAATGCAAGTTCTTCTCATTGGACTTGCCTAAAATGCAAATTTGATCATGTCACTCCCCTAACTATAATCTTCCAGTTGTATCCTTTTGTCCACAGGAATAAGTCCACAATTCTTAACATGACATACCAGGTACTTCATTGACCTGACCCCATCTCCCTCACTTCCCAGCATGCCCCATCTACATGGTATACTTTGAGCTCAACGAATTACTCACAGGTTGTTTCTTGGACACACGATCTCTTGTGCCTCCAACCGCCTGGAATGTCCTCTTTTGTGTGTAACAAACTCCAACTCATTCTTCAAGACTCAGCTCGAGAGTCACCACCTCTGGGCTGCCTTCCCTCGTCTAATTCCCTTCTCATCTCCCTGCTCCTACCCACTCAGTCCCCACTGCTCACTCCATTCCTCAAGTCAGCACTTTCACCCTTTACTGCAATCATGTGCCATCTCTCCCAGCAGGCTTGAGGGCAAAGACTGAGCATTGTCTACATCTGTAGTTCCACTGGCTGGCATGTGGTTGCTGTCTTAGGCATCCAGTGCTGCTATAACAGAAATATCACAAGTAGATGGCTTTAACAAAGAGAAATTTATTCTCTCATAATCTAGTGGGCTAAAAGTCCAAATTCAGGGCAACAGCTCCAGGGGACGGCTTTCTCTCTCTGTTGACTTTGTCATCAATCTTCCCCCGGTCAAGGAGCTTCTTTGCACAGGAACCTCGGGTCCAAAGGGTATGCTCTGCTACTGGTGCTACTTTCTTGCTGGTATGAGGTCCCTCTACTCTCTTCTTCCTTCCCTTTCCTTTTATCTCTTTACATTGGATCAAGGATGTGACCTGAGCAAGGGTGTTACATTCGCCCTAATCCTCTTTAACCACAGGCAGAGATTATGATTTACAACACAGGAAAATCACAAAATGGAGGACAACGACACAATACTGTAAATCATGGCCTAACCAAGTTGACACATATTTTTGGGGACACAATTCAATTCATGATACTATCTGACATATGTCTGCAGAAGGAATGGTGAGCAGAGGTAGGACTCACATAAAATGACCTATAGTGCAGCTGACTTGTAGGGACTGCAGTGCATGGAAGAAGATAAAGCTAAGTGGAGATCTGGTATTGGAGTTTCAGCCTGCCAAAATTAGCTCACTTACATGCATCTCAATTTATAAATCTGTAAAATAGGGAAATACTTAGTGATGCACCTTGAAATTTTCAAATTAAAATAATATCCACAAGGAAAAGCAATCATGGAGTTCAACCTCCACCACCGTATCTTCCAAACAAATAAATCATTTTGGCAGGTGAGTAATTAAAGGAACATTAGGGAGTAGGCTCCTAAGTAGCATGTCTACTATGTTATTAAAAAATTCTACAGTACTTTTCATATGAGAATAAATGTCAAAGGCTGGCAAAATGTCAACTGGCAGGATTATATTCTGCCAACTCACTTCTACCCTAGGCTTTTAGGATTGACCTAAGATGCCCTTCCAAACCCAGTTGTTCCTCTGGTAACAACCAAGTGCCCGAGTGAACATAAAAAAAAAACCCTCACATTGTTAAGTGAAAAATATTCTATACATTTGAATTCTAAAATATTAGGAGAATCAACTTGCGGTTTAATTTAATCCAATCTCAACTAGTACAATTTAAAGCAAGTCCTTAGTCACAGAAAGAAATATAGAACTTGACAGAAAAAGGCAGACGTCTGGTTTAGTTAAATCAAGAGCAAAGTAAATATTTTCTTAAAAAAGTTAAACCACCTCTATTAACCAACGGGCTAGAAAATCCTATCAACTAATGTCTTTGATTTCAACAAAATTCATTTCCACAGCCACAGCAGGAAGCTATGGAGTTCAGACTATAAGCATGGACTAGCATAGCATTTTTTACAATGAGCTTGGTGAAAAAATATAAAAGACAAACAAGCTTCCCCCACAGAAAAAATGCCTTTAACTGCATCTACGGTACTTTGTGATTATTTCCTGTAATTAAAAACTTGATTTGTCGGCCTAAGTCTTCCCAAGTATGAAGGTGGTCATTTTTGACTCACTAAGTTCTCACTGACCTAAGCATACTAATTCAAAGCCAGTGAGAAAAGCTTCTAAACGGTAAAGGGCAATGTCTTTGTTATCTAGTGCTGCTATAACAGAAATACAAGTGGATGGCTTTAGCAAAGAGAAATTTATTTTCTCACAGTCTAGTAGGCTAGAAGTCTAAATACAGGGCGTCAGCTCCAGGGGGAGGCTTTCTTTCTCCGTCAGCCTTCTCATCAATCTTCTTTGGGAATAGGAGCTTCTCCACGCAGGGACCCGGCACTGCTTCCTTGGTGGCACAAGGTCCCCCTCTCTACTTGCCTCCTTTTTCTTTTATCTTTTGTAAGACAAAAAGTGGTGCAGACCACACCCCAGGAAAACTCCCTTCACATTGGATCAGAGATGTGACCTTAGTAAGGGTGTTACAATTCTACCTTAATCCTCTTTAACATAAAATTACAATCACATAATGGAGGGCAACACAATACTGGAAATCATGGCCCAGCCACACTGATACACACATTTTAGGGGGACATAATTCAGTCCATGACAGGTAGGATGCTACCAAATCAAAATTCAGAGGCATTGACCGGGGAATTTTGCACTGTTTGGTTGATTCAAATATAATTATAATCCCTTATCTTACAATTTAAAGTGAAATGAATGGTCTGACCAGGTGACCATGCCAATTAGTGTGAGGTAGAAAAAAGAAAGAGTGTGCAGGTACTTTTTGTTCATCAAATATTTTCCTCCCTGGAGGGGAGAGACTGCTTTGGTGAGACAGAATCTTAGTACTCAGAGTCTGCAGTAAAACAAAATTACCCAGAACTAGGATTTTTAACATTCTGAGAATGCAAAAATGTCTCCAGAAGACTTCTGGAGTCTGTAAGGCCAGAATCAGCATAGGATGACGAGGATATTAAGGGAATAATGTCCTTGAAACTTTCTGCCTTGTTTTTCATTAAATTAAATCTATGATAATAACTCCCATTGAATCTTCCTTCCTGAATCATAAGCCCTATAAGTAGCGTATCCTTGTCTGGCCCACATGAGGTGCGCAAAAAAAAGAAAAAAATTGTTTTTGGAATGCTGGACAGTCAAACCTTGTATTAATGGAGGAAAGTTAAACCTTATCCTGAATTAACGAAAACATTCTCACTTCACTTAAGATCTCTTAAAATATGTAGAATATTTGGTTATGAAAAATATGTGAAGTTATGCAAAGAATCCTCATCAATAAGAAAACGAACAATCCAATTAAAAATACGGACACTGCCCTGATAGGGAATACAATAGGGAATTCCTGTTGGAGCAGGAGAAAAGTGGAATGCAGATCTCAAGTTCTAATAAAAAGACCAGACTTAATGGTCTGAGACTGGAGGGACCCCAGAAGTCATGTCCCCCGGACTCTCTGTTAGCCCAAAACTAAAACCAGTCTCAAAGCCAACTCTTCAGACGATTAGACTGGACTGTAAGACATAAAATGACACTGGTGAGGAGTGTGCTTCTTACCTCGAGTAGACACATGAGACTATGTGGGCAGCTGCTGTCTGGAGGTGAGAGGAGAGAAGGCAGAGGGGGACAGGAGCTGGTTGAATAGACATGGGAAATACAGGGTGGAGAGGAGTGTGCCGTCACATTGTAGGGAGAGCAACTAGGGTCACATAACAATCTGTGTATAAGTTTTTGTATGAGGAACTGACTTGAATTGTAAACTTTCACTTAAAGCACAATAAAAAAAAAATATGGACAAAGATCTGGACAGACGCCTCACCAAAGAACAAATAAACATGAAAACAAGCATATGAAACAATGCTCAACATCATTTGTCATTAGGGGATTGCAAATTAAAAGAAGACACCACTATAAACTTATTAGAATGGCTAAAATCCAAAAACAGACAATACCAAATGCTGGTGAGGATGCAGGGCAACACAAACTCTCCCTCGTTGCTGATGGGAATGAAAATGGAACAGCCACTTTAGAAGACAGTTTGGCGGGTTCTTACAAAGCTAAACAATGGCTTACCATAAGATCCAACGATCACGCTCCTAGGTATTTATAGAACTGATTTGAATACGAAAACTGCACATGAATATTTACAGCAGCTTTATTCATGATTGCCAAAAACTGGAAGCAATCACAATGTCCTGTTAGTTGCCATCATCACTTTGCTTCGCTTAACATTATTTACCTGCCTGTATCCTTGGACAAAGGAGTGTTGGTGGTGCAACGGGTAAAGTACTCGGCTGCTAATCTAATGGTCAGTGGTTGGAACCCACCAGCCACTCCTCAGGAGAAAGATGTGGCAGTCTGCTTCTGAAAAGATTACAGCCTTGGAAACCCTGTGGGGCAGTTCTGCTCTGTCCTATAGGGTAGCTATGAGTCGGAATCAAGTCAACAACAAACAACAACAATACCCTTGTACTACTCTAGAATTTCAGATTAAAAAAAAAAAAGGTCTTATTTCTTTCTACTTCCTATTACACTTAGTTCTTAAAAACATGCAAGTCCATCCGTTGCCAAGTCTGGCGAGTCACACTCTTAGGTCCACTTAGAATGCATTAGGTCGAACCTCATAAAGCTGCAGATACTCAACAGTTTTTTTTTTTTCCATATATATATATATATATATTTGTACTTTAGATGAAGGTTTACAGAACAAACTAGTTTCTCGTTAAACAGTTAGTGCACGTACTGTTTTATGACATTGGTTAACAACCCCATGGCATGTCAACATTCTCCCTTCTCAACCCCGTGTGCCCTTTTAGTTTCATTTGTTTTATGGGCCTGTCCCATCTTTGGCTGAAGGGTGAACCTCGGGAGTGACTTTATTACTGAGCTGAAAGGGTGTCCGAAGGCCATACTCTCAGGGTTTCCCCAGTCTCTGTCAGGCCAGCAAGCCTGGTCTTTCTTTTTGAGTTAGAATTTTGTTCTACATTTTTCTCCAGCTCTGTCCGGGGCCCTCTATTGTGATCCCTGTCAGGGCAGTCAGTGGTGGTAGCCGGGCACCATTTCGTTGTACTGGACTCGGCCTGATGAAGGCTGTGGTAGATGTGGTCCCTCAGTCCTTTGGACTCATTTTTCCCTCTTCAACATTTTTTTTTAACAAGTAAATGTTAATTTCATGCGGTTCAATCTAAAAGACTTGAACATTTTCTACAGAAGCATTAATGATAATCTGAGCACAAGAGAGGAATGTCAACATCTACCAAACACATCCTCAGGAGTCCAAGTACTCCATCCCAACAGAAATGATAAAGAGCCCATATATTCACTTTATTTAGGGAGTCATTTCTTCAGCAAGATGAGCCTTCCCTGACCCCTGCACACTGGGAATGTTCACATTAGTTAAAAACAAAACATAAACTTGGAGAACCAAATGGCAGGGAACCTCCTAGGACCACTGAAGCGGCAACCATCAGCTGAACCCAAATCCTCTCAATGCCTCCTTTTCTTTCCGCTCGCGATATTATTTTCACTTTTTTTCTTAAATGAAAATAATACGCTTAGCTTGTATTTCTCTCCCTCTCTCACTGCAAACCAAAGAAGTAAAAAGGTTTAACTGGAGTTAATTTGTGGAAATTGATTTCTATTTTGGATTTATTACATTTTAGCTTTAAAAGTTTCCCTCTAAATTCCAGATTCTTAATGATAGGCTCTAATTTAATTACTCTTTTTAATTGCAATGAAACAAATATTTTAATAGTTGTTTATATTTAATATGCAGATTTCATAAATCTTTGATTTATAATATCTTTCTCATATGCTCTTTTGCAAAAAAAAAGTCCTTTGGTTCTTTTCACAAAAACGTCATTTTCTAGAAGAAGTTCTCCACTTACTCATTAAATAGTAGTATCTCCCAGTTAAATGGTAATTCTTTCATCTGAGTAATATTGTAGATTTTATAGTGATGTATTAAAGACAATTACAACTGAGTCAGGTGTCATCAATGCTAAAAGACTTTGATGTCAAGGATGCTACCCAGGCCTTGTCTCTAGGAAAGTATTTGATGAGACCTTCAAATCCTTTCGTTGTTTTGCAGGAGGGGAGGGAGGTACAGCTACAAAACACAGATGCAGGGACCAGAAGGAGAAAACATAAATCCTGATTTCTGCCCTGTTTTACTCTCAGTCATTCCCATGAATTTGAGTCCAACCACAGCAGAGCCAGTGCCTCAGCTCTTCATTAGTAATGCCTTCACAACACACAATCTTCAACCCATTTCTTATTAAAAAACAAAGAGATGGATGGCCACATGGTGAGGTAAATTTCTATCTAGCATGACATTGTAAAAGATGTTGGTGGCAATACTCAATTCATTTTGCTAGGAGTATCTGGCTGTTGGAATTAGTGAACTCAAAAACCTTTGTGCTTTGGTTCAATCCTGATTTTCTAGAACATGCCTCATGCATCAGTGATTTACATTTGCCAACCACCACCTATATGTGACAAAGCCAGAAGGAACACTAGCTTCCACTGTGCCAAAACCATGTATCTCGGGGAGTAAAAAACAGGAGATCACTCACCTACATGGCAAATTCTTGAAGATAGGGATTCTAGGGTGTAGTTTTCCTATTGATTATGGGATACACTGTAAATTACATGTTTAATTAATGCTTTCCAATGGTGATGGTGATGGTGACAGTTGTGACATGCTACATATCTAGCTGGGACTTTCCATAACTGAATGAAATAAGTAGCGGACTCCAGCTGTCCATCACATATTGACTTTAAGCTGACATTTCTGGTGCAACTGAGAAAGAAGACATGATTATTCCTAAAGGTGCCGTGACAAGGTAATTTTACACTTCCTGCTTGAAGACAACCTTTAGGTTGGGGTTTGTTGAATAGTAGCAAAAGGATCAGATAATTGAAGTGGGATATGCTTTCCATTTTTAAAGTATATGGGTGAAGTTAAAATTTATACTTACTTTATGGCTTTTCTATGTCATCATGTTCATTTAAAAGATTAGTGACAAATTTAAAAGGTTAGTGTACCAAAAGATCCTATTTTTGCCTAAAAATATGTACGCATAGAAAAAATACTCAAAATTATAAACAAAAAATGTTAACAAGGATTACTTCCTGGGGTTGGGATTATGAGAGATTTTTTCTTGTTTTTCCAACTTTTCTACTTTGAGTATTTGTTTTATTATCCAGAATAAATAACATTTAAAAAATGAGTATTGATGCCACCCCACAAAACCCAGTGATGACCAACCTAAGGAAATCGAATCAAGGGATTTAAAATAATTCCCTCTGAAACGCATATTACCCTTGGCAAGGATGGGTCTGAATAGAAAGAATGTAGACTGAGAATGTGGAGTCCCTGGGTGGTACAAATGGTTAACATGCTTGGCTGCTAACTGAAAGGCTGGAGGTTCGAGTCTACCCAGAGGGACCTTGGAAGAAAGGCCTG
This sequence comes from Loxodonta africana, assembly GCF_030014295.1. NCBI lineage: Eukaryota > Metazoa > Chordata > Mammalia > Proboscidea > Elephantidae > Loxodonta > Loxodonta africana. The sequence goes on along the minus strand of NC_087345.1, from coordinate 165,827,432 downwards.
GTAGTCTACTTCTGAAAAATTAGCCCTTGAAAACCCTATGGAGCAGACTTCTACTCTGACACACTGAGGGTCACCATGCATCAAATCAACTTGATGGCAACTGGTTTTTGTTTCTTTTTTAGAGTGAGATACACTCGAATGTGGAGATTCTGGCACAGGTCAAAATGCAAATCCTTGCAGCCACACAAGCAGATGCTGGGCAAAATGACTGATGGCTTTCAGGAAAGCCCACAGAATGTCAGTATTCTGCCCGGTGGTGCAATGGGTTACTTTATACCACCTTTCTGGCCCTGGGTTTGTAATTCTTTCAAAGTGACTGGTCAGTCTGCAATCTTGCAAGTGACTGGTTGAATTACTATCCACATAAGCAGCTTGCAAGTGATAAGTCTAAGTCGGTAAGTCGGTTTACGGCCCACTCTATAGTTGATCTTTACTGGAATTAGCTGGGGGCTCTACCCCATCTGACCTTTTCTCGATTGGTTAGGGAACAAGGGGTACATGGGCTAGCCTATAAAAACCCTAGGACATGAAGCCTCAGGTAGGGCTTCCTGATTCACGAGAGTTAGGAGAGAAGCACTCCTTTGAGCAGGGGTCCTTGCCCTACACAACCCTTCCGGACCAAGTCAACCTGCAACAGCGACGGAGGCAGTGGCTGTGACAGTACTAGGAGAAGAGAGACAATGAGCAGATCCAGGCAGTGGCAGCAGAGTGTAAAGACCGAACCCCAGCCAAGAGGTGAGAGGAGCCACCAATAGCTGAGTCCACCAAGTCATATCATTGAGTTTCCTGTTTGAAAGTTTCCTGATGGGTGAGAATGACCACTGGTTTTTGAGAAAGGTAAGCGGGTCCCCTTTGAGACATAGGCGGGTCTCCTTTTAGATGAGGCTCTGGGCCGGGACCCCTCTAGAAACCTCACCCTTTGCTTATCTTCATTTCTGTTTATATCCTTTGTTTATCTCCTTCTCTGTTATTAAAGCTTTTATTGCAGTTGTGTTGTTTATATGAGTTCTCTGTGGCCATTTATCGAGCCCAGTAGAGAAAGAGTGCTATGGGGGGAACAGCTAGTGTCAGAAACGGTGGAAAAGTTGCAGAATGGGGGGTATATTTGACCTCCACCTTATAGGAGCCAGCTGGGTGCTGATTCTTACAGTCAGAATCATTACTACAGGCCCAGATTGACATAACTCGGGAACTGCTCCCATCTACAATGTGAAGTGACAAGATGGGCATAGATTTTCCTAGCGAAGGTCAAGAAGCTGCCTGAACCAACTTATGATTCAACATGGGGCAACCTGAAGCTGCCTAAGGCTCAAGAGTTTCCATGGCCTTCTTAGTCATCAGAACCTCAGACATAAATAAGGTAAGTGGCACTACCTCATCGCTAAACTGTTTCTTAATCTCCAGTTATATAACCAACGTGCTCACTGAGAATTAGCAAGATTTTAAATGCCTTTATCCTGCAGTGCCATTAACTTGTAAACTGAGGGACAGTTGGGGATTTTGGCTCGAGGTACGGGCAGGCCCTTGTAGCCTGAGTTACTTTGCTAAGACATTTAAGTGTGTGTTGGGCGTGGCTTTCATTTTATATTCTTTGCTTTCCATAAGATCTAAATCATTAACCCTGTACCAACTTCCTCTGCAGAAACTACTTTAAATAAAGTGTCTCAAACAGAAATGCAATTTAGAGATAATAAGAGTAAGCTTTTCAAAGACAGCATAGTTTGTCGACAGTACATTTTGGGCAGTTTTTGTGTAACTTTTCCTGACCAATGTCTTTGTTGTTATTGTGTGCCCTCAAGTTGAGACTCATAGCAGCACCATGTGACACAGGAGAACTACCCCATAGGGTTTCCTAGGTTGTAATCTTTACGGAAACAGATGGCCAGGTGTTTTCTCCTGCAGAGCCACTGGTGGGTTCGAACTGCTGACCTTTCAGTTAGCAGTCGAGTGCTGGGTCTTTTTTTGGTGTTGTTAAAGGTAACACCAGTGGATGCTAAGAAGCCTCCTTTCTTGTGCACACAAAAAACTTATCCTCATTGCTGTTAGTACAGGAAATCGTTACAAGACAGTTGAACATAAGTTCCAAGCATTCCAAACATTAATTCTGATTGCTGTGCCCTTTCTGCTAACTTGTTTTAGCTTCAGGGTTTTTAAATTAAAATATCTCCTATGTGATCGACAGGAACAGTTATGCGATTAAAAACAACTGTATTTATCTGCAGAACAGAGCTCTTTTTTCCTTCAATTTTATTTGCAAAGGAAGAGATACAAGTGAGGCACGGCAAGAAGGGCTCCTGTCCTATTCCCTAAGAGACAAATTTTACAATTCCCTAAGGAGCAATCTTTAATTACAAAGTCATTCAGCTCATAGACATCAGTCATGCTATCACTGTGCTTGATCTGTTAAAATAATTTCCCTCAGGAACATCTTATGTTCTTAAAATGTTTGGTCTCTATAAAGTCGTCTTCATCATTTTTCTAAATGCATTAAAAAGGCTGCTTTATTAACCCTTTCGTGACCCAATTATTTTTTCCTTTTAATTTTTTGTCGATACTATGTGTTTTCAGTAATGAAGGGCATGCTGAATCACTGAGTGTCTCTGAATTTTTGACAGGCAATACGGTTTTTGTTTTATACCTTTTCCACAAATCACATCCTCAGAGTCCAGAGGTATGTATGTGCACCCCTCGTGAACAGAAATTCTACCCCTAGAGTTCAGAGGTACATACGTATATCAAACAAAAAATTTTCAAATTTCATGTTCTCCTACCAAAAATTCAATGATTCACCACAACTTCAAACGTTACCCTGTAAAAACTGTAATTTGGGGCAACACACCTAATTTCTTTGTTTCAAACTGTTATATAGGACCCTGCCTGCCAGCAGCACATACTATCAGGGAAACGGTAGCTTCCCAATGAACCCCATGTTACCGAACCTGGGGAGGTGGGTCCTTTGTCCCGTGTGCTCAGATTTGTCAATAATCTAGGCGCCAGTCTTTGAGAAAGAGAAAGTAACTTTACTGCAACGTGCAGAGCAGGGAGCAGGGAGAAGTCTTCTTAGATCCAACTCCCTGAGCTACGGAGAAGCAAGGCTCATAGTGATTTGCGCAGCAAGATGGTGGCCGTGCAGGCATACTGATGAGGGAAAATTCTAGAAGGTGGCCAGGAAGCAGGAGGTGATGTGGTTCTTGCTGGACCTCTAGCTTCGGAATAGGGTCCAGGTGATAATTTCGCTCTGATTTGTTCATCCTGTTGCTGCATCCTCTGTTTAGGTCAATTAGCGGTCACAGCTGGCCCTTCTGTGCGTGCAGGGCAGGCCAAATCTGGCTTGGGCTAGTGTAAGGACTAATGGAAATTTACTGGCATTTGTAGGGTCAGGTTACACCCAGAGGTACAAAAAATAAATGGTAGCTATATGTACCACCAGTCCAGAAAGGTTTTTAAAATATAGTTTTGTTTTTGCTGTTATTACTCAACAAAAAGGAGTCCCTGGGTGGTGCAAACAGTTAAGCACTCTATTACTAGCTGGGAGGTTGGCAATTCAAGCCCACCCAGAGGCGCCTTGGAAGACAGGCTTGGTGATCTGCTTCCAAAAGGTCACAGCCTTGAAAACCCTATGTAGCAGTTATACTCTGCACACATGGGGTCACCATGAGTCGGAAATGAGTCAATGGTGATTAACAACAACAACAAAAATGTAGAAAATTCCCTCACCTTCCTGGGTACCCTTACTTGTTGGTTGACATAACTTATGAAATTGATAAAATTTTGCTAACAGTTCGGGCCTCTGAGAAACTTTTCAATATTTCCGGGTATGCAGCACTGTATGCAAGGTCCATCCTATACCTTCGTTTCCTTGCTTTGTCTGCTCTCTAGGCTTCCAATAATCTATGAGCCTCCAATTTCTCTCCAGGTCACATCTCTCTCCTAGGCTTTAGCCTGTGTTTTTAACCTCTCTCCTTGGATGTTCTATATAATCCCCGAAACAGTAGCCAAAACCAAACTGCTTATCTACCCCAACTTCTCACATTGCTCCTTATCTTGTAAGAGATTCCTGATGTTCCTGCTAGAAACTGAGTCATCCTTGACTCCTTTCTCTCCTTCCCTCTCCTCCACTCACCACTTCCTTAATATGTCTTGAACCCGTCTGCTTTTTTCCATCCTCCCTGCCACTCCCTCTATCCTGAATCAGGTTCCGCACATGGATTACTGCCACAGCCTGCTGACAAGCATCCTTTCCTGCAGTCTTACACTGCCTCCCCCACCCCTGGGCTCCAGTCTCCAAGCTGCAGTTAGTGACCTTTCTAAAAACAAATCTGATAGTGTCATTCTGTGCCTAAAACCTTCAATGACTCCCTATTGCCCTTAGCATAAAATCTGGACTCTGTCACAGGCCTGCTGGCCCTGCACATCCTCTCTCCACTCCTTTCCAACCACTCCCTGACGCCCAACACATCCTGCTATGCAGGTTGTGTTCAGTTCTGTAAAGATACATGTTCTCTTTTCCCTGCAGGCTCCTCTATCTGCTGGGAAGTCCGGTCCTCTTTGCCTGTCTAACGCACCTCTCACAGCACAGTTTAGATGTTTCTTCATCATGGTAAAGTTTTCTGACCCCAACAGTATGGGTTAGGAGCTCCTTCGATGTGTCGCCAGCTTCTTCTTTCTATCACAAAACTTATCACCTCTGTTTAATTACCTGTTTACTCTTGTCCCCACTAGACTGTAAGCACAAGATTGTAAGGGAAGTTTCCTTATCTCTCTTATTCCTTTTTGTCTCCCCAGTGCCTAACACAATGCTCAGACCAGAGTAGGCACCAAATGCTTGCTGAATGGACAAATGAAACTTACTATGAGGCAGCCGCCTCTTACTTCACGCCCGCTGCAAGCCAGCAACCTGCCAGTGCTTTGACTAGATTCCCTCTTATCCACGCAACCCTGCAAGATCTGTATAATTTTGGACATTTTGCAGATGAAGGTTCGTGGGATTAAACAGATTTCTCTAAGTCACACAGCTCATAAGTGAATTCACAACCAGGTCTGTATAACTTCAAAAATTCCTGCTTATCTCACTACAAACACTGCTTCTCCCTGGGGGTTCCATACAAAGGCCAGAGATCTATACATTAGAGCCTCACAGAAAAACCCTAATCCATCTTCTTCTTGACAGTCTTTCAAAAATGAAGCCTTTCCAGCAGCTGGTGGTTAGACTGACCCTATACACCACCATGACCCCTGGGTGGTACAAAGAGTTAATGCACTTGGCTGCTAACCAGAGAAGCTTCAGAATAATGGTCTGGTGATGTACTTCCCCCAAATCAGCCACTGAAAAACCTATGGAGCACAGTTCTACTCTGACACACATGGGATCGCCATGAGTTGGAACTGACTCCAGGGCAACTGGTTTGATTTGGTATCCACCACCACAGAGGCTGGTATGCACCTCTCCATAGAGCCTACAACCCTTACCAAAGTGGTTTCTCAGGGCCCTGCTTCACCTCCATATTTTCAAAAAGAGTCCTAAGAGATCGCGTCACCACGCCTTAAAGCATCTCAACCATGACAGCTTCCTCAAGCTGCCAAGGCCATCTATCAACAGGCTCAAATGACGAAAGGCACAAATCCGTACAGTTGTCACCCAAAAGCATCACAAAGACAAGCACCATGAGAAGACAGGAGGAAAGCTCCCAAGACAGTATCTGGCTGAGCTGCTGTCCTTTGGTTCTTGTCTATCTTGGGTAGGTTATGAAGGGGTTCTGCGAACTGACAGGGGAAAAACCTTGTGAGCAAGTGGGTATCTGTCTTCCCATTCACCAGCCACCCTAGGCACGGTCTTCTCAACCCTGCTGATGAACCTCCCCCCTAGATAGGAGACCTGCTCACTCCACTGTGTGTGGTAGCCACACCAGGGTCTACCTCAGAAACATGCGAATTACTGAAAGTAAATTCAGCAACCCAGAGGGGAAAAAAAAAGCTTTCTCTGGAACCAACAAATCCAGGCTGAGAGCTGGCAACAGCCTGCATTTGAAAAGTTGGCATGTTTTAATCAGGTTAGAGTTCAGACTTGGTTTGAACAAAGCAAGAGTTTCCAATCAACAAAACTAGGGATGAGATTCTAAAAGGTAAAACACTTTTAATACTTAATTCAAACTCAGATTTCCATAGGATTCTCATTAATAGGTAGCTTAGGAATAGCAATGGGTGCCCTCAAACCAAGAAGAACTGGATGGAACTGTAAATCATTTTGTCTTTTGCATTTCTGAAAAACCTTCATTTTCAAAGGACAACAAAGCTGAAATGCCATGTAATTTCCCTTGTGTCTCTGCATTATGTTCAATGGCATCAATAAGACAGATGATCAGCAAGCAGCATCAAATTCCATCTGTTCTATTATTAGAATCATAACATGCACAGTGATATCAAATGAAACAGTTCTGATTCTGATGACTTTGCAGCTCAATCACTGTTTAACTAAATAATACAAAAATCAACAGCACTCAAGATGCTGAATTTATGAATTGAATTCATGTCCACATTCTGAACAGGCCTGGGCAGAAAGAGAAATGGTCAGGACTGAGGGTGGCAGCTTCCTTCCCCTCCAATATTCATTACAATATTGCCAATTCGACTGGAAGGCAGGTTTGGAAGTACAGGTGGAAAATTATATTGAAGAAGGCAAGTAGGTAGATGTGATGGCCAGGACCCTCGCTATAGTGTGCTCCAGCCACATGGTAATGGCAAGTTGACTCCACTTTACAAAATTCTAGCATTAACCAAATCACACTGATGCTAACAGTCGACAAAGCCAGCAGCATCAGCGGCACCTGCATTTTAAGCAAAGGCATAATAGGGAAAAAAGATACAGGAAATCATTGCATTATTGTATTTTCACAATACATTTTAAAATGCCATAAATAAAGTAAATTAGGACTTCCAGGAAAACATAAAGGATATTTAGAGGTAGTAGGTTAACCTTTTTCACTTTTTCAAGGATTTAAGAATTTGACAATTTCTGATCACTGGGCTTGCATTGGTGAACAGTTAGTACTTCTGTGGTCCTCTATAAATTGTGATGTTTTATTAGCAGCTAGCCATAATTATAATGATTAACTACTAAATATATATGTTCACCATATTTAAAAAAAGAGGTTACAGGGTGAGATGAATAGGTGCAACACAGTGGATTTTTAGAGCACTGAAACTGTTCTATATCATACTGTAATGGTGGATGCATGACATGATACACTGTCAGTATGGTACAACACAAACAGTGGGGCCTGACAGAAGCTATAGACTTTAGTTGATAATAATGCATCAATATTGGCTCATTAATTATAACAAATGTAGTACACGAATACAAGATGTTAAGAAGACAGTGTGCGGGGGGAAGGGAACTTATGAGAATTCTCTGTGCTTTATGCACAATTTTTCTGTAAACCTAGACTGCTCTGAGATATAAAGCTTATTACAGTTTTTTAAAAAAGAGGTTACGCATCTTGACCACAGGCAAAATGGGCTTTCTCAAAACGAAGATCTCACAGGTGTGCTATTCATGTTCATTGGAGAATTAAGACCTCAAATCTAGGTCTCACCTACTGGATAAATCCTCTGCAAGCAAACAGGATATGCTTGTACTGCAAAGTTGATGCAATCTGAAATGTCAGGCCACTGCCTCAACCTGAGAGCAATGTGGCTATTCAGTCAAAATCACTGCCAGTGCTTTCCAAGTCTTATTTCTTATGGAAAGCTAAATTTCAACAACTGTTAGAAGAAAAATGGACAAATCCTCTTAATAGAGACCAAATAAAAGTTCTTTAACATGGTGTTATTGCCTTTACTATCACTTACTTCCGTGAGATTTGGGTACTATTTTGTGAAGGCTATTTCCAAGTTTTTAAAGTAAGCAACAGCTGTGTTTTCTTACTGCTATGTCTTATACAGCATTCATTATTCCCCCAAATTATCCAATATTTCTAAATATATAAAATAATAATATAAAAATGAGCATCAGTCACTTCAGGCCTTCCCTTGACCCAAAAGTTTCTAATTATTTCTATAAAATCATAATTATGTGCACTACTAGTACTTATTCTGGTAATGTGTAAAATGCAAATAATTACCCTCTCATTTATGAGTTTTGTTTTTGGGTTTAAGGTATTTTTTTTTATTCCTAACCAAACCAGTTGCTGTGAAATCGACCCGACTCATGGCAACCTCATGCGTGTCAGAGTAGAATTGTGCTCCATAGGGTTTTCAATGGTTGAGTTTTCAGAAGTAGATCACCAGACCATTCTCCTGAGGTGCCTCTAGGTAGAGTAAACTTTTGATTAGCAGTAAGCATGTTAACTGTTTGCACCACCTAGGGTCTCCAATTCATTGATACTGCATTCGAAAATACACTATACCCAATGTCTGTTCTGGTTGGGTTCCAGATCTTACATTTTCATATTTGGGGGTATTATTCATGCTCTCCAAGTAAGATTGGGAAAGGGATGCCCCAAATCTCTGAACAACAACCTGGGGTCCTAATTAAGGATGTGGTGTGGGACAGTTACACATAGTGGGAAACAAAGGGCTTCCTACGTTGGATCCCCAATGGGTTGAATAGTGAGCTGGATATGAGAGATTCTGCCATGTAATTTGCCTCAAGAGCACCAAAATGGAGAACTTCAAAGTAATAATGAAATGAAAGTAACAAGTGTATATTTTGCTTCAAAGAAAAGTGTTGATGTCTAACATGGACTCTAAGAATATCTCTGGAGAAAGGGAGATGAAGCAAAGAGTAATACTTAATTTGATGTTTATTTTTCAAGTGTTCTTCTCTGTTCACGCTTTGCAAAAGTTAATAAGAATCTCATCTCTTGATATTAACTGTAGAGAACTGGATCAGTCTCTAAACATAATTCTTCCCCCTTCTCTTCCCTGAGTCTCCACCATGTGGGGCAAAGTTAAGAGGCATCTCTCGTAGAAAGTGCCAGATTCTCTCTCTTATATATTTGATGTGCTAAAATAACTAATAAAAAATTAACCAATTTTTAATCTTTTTTCTTCTTGAAGTAGTTAACCGACCAACTGTCTAAAGGCAGAATGGCATAGACTTTTATACAGTGGGAGTCCCGTGATGTCCCTCCGATAGTCCAAGACTATATTCTAAGAGCCTGGGGTGGATGTTATTCCCTTATTTGCTTGTTTCACTAACTACTTTTCAAAGAAGACTTTATTCTAACATGCATTTGGAAGAAAAAGAAAGTAAAGAATTTTTCCTCCAGGCAAATAACTCATAAGAGGAAAAAACCCTTCAATATGAGTTACTTCACTGGGATCATTGAAGAGTATGTGAAAGCAGCTCTTTGCTGAAATTTCTGGATGGCTGTTACCACTACCTTGAAAACAATAAGGAAAAATTTCAAAGATGGTTATTAAATAAGTCCATTACTGTTTTAACAGCTATCTCAATTTGGCTGGAATTTGGCTAGAATTTGTGTATGTATATTCAATGTGACTAGAAGTTGGCTCTGGTGGTTGGTTTGCCTCAGCGTTTTATTCCCAACAATGACAGAGCTGCTTGGTGAAGACAGGGCTCCTACAGCTTAGGAAATTCATATTTTTCCTCTCAACAGCTCTCTCAGTTGAGGAAGTTTAGGGCTAAATGAAACCTCAGACATTATGTGTACCACCTTGAACATTTTTTTTCCAATAAATAAGATGAATGAGGCCAAAAAAATTAAGTGACCATGGTCATACATTAAGTTAGTAGTAGGATTAAGACTAGAACACAGCCCTTCTTCCACCTGATCTGGGGCTTCTATCACTAACCTGCATCTGTAGTGAATATTATTGACATGCTTAAGTGACTAGTGATTTTCCTGGTAGTTCTCTTTTATCTAATTTTACTACATAAACACATCACCATCTGTTACAGGAATGATACCCTGATCGTGTAGCAAGAAGGGAAATGAAGGCATGAAATCTAATCTCATTGCTAGGCTGGGAGCAGGGAAATAACAGTTGCTTTTCCAGCCTACAGCCCCCGTCCGCCAAATTTCTAGCTCTTGTAAGTGTACCCACTGGCCACGGTCTCTCTATGCTTCTTGCACCCAACTTACAAGGGAGCTGAAACCAGCATGAACCTGGACAGCCCTTGTTATTTTATCTTGCATGAGGCTATATAGTATATTCGAATGAAACAATTTTTATTTGAAGAGGTCGGAGTTCAAGGGATATGCAAGGTTAGAATAAGCTATGCACAGAAAAATTTGTTACAAGGTTTGTTTGTGTATGTACAATTTCATTATCACTATTTTTCATCCCCTTAGTAAAAAGCAAGTATTAACTAACAAAATGGTTATGGTTAGAACTGAAATTAGCACTTAGGATCTGAAATCTCAACCAAGATTCAGACAGTACGTTCATCCCATTGTGAGATTTTCCAGTACCTATTTATAGCCACTAACTTCACCACCAGGGACATGATAACAAAGGCTGACATTACTGAGTCCCTTGCCCAAAATTCGTTACTATTCTCCACTTCAGGATGATATATTTAATGCCAATCAAAACAGAAAATAATCCTAAAAATTAAATAGCATATTTTTAATAATTTTGATGCCAGATTGGGAAAAAAAGAAAGCTTCAAAAGTACTTTGAAAATGGAGCCAAAGTACCAATTAAAGGAAAAATTATAGGCAAATGAAGAAAATGCTTTTCCAATAACACTGAACCTCAGTAATTTTCTCCATGATGATTTGAAAACCCTATAATTCTCACAGAAATTTGGCAATCTTACCCATTTCCCCTCAGCAGAATAAATAAGAAACTATGTGGTGTGGTTTGTAGTTGAGAGAAATATTGCTTTAAAATGGAGGGGGGAGCATTTATCAGATTACTCTTAAGAATCATCAAAAGAAAGAACTCCAAGCTACATTTCACAATGCAGAAACTTAATTCACCACCTTTCATACTTGCTAATAAGCAAAAAGATGAAAATAACAAAGTTGCCATTATTCATGCAATTTAGTGACAGTACCTGCTATTTCCATAGAGTTTGTGCACATAAACTGCCTTTATTATGATGGAGGGGTAGTTTGTAAGATCTTATCAACAGCCCACTCGTAACACGAAGCAGCAGCATCAGAACCCTGAGCTGACCACAACAGAATCCACTGTGGGTTTCACAGAGCTGGAAGACACAGCGTTCACTGACCAAACTTACACTTTATATCAACAATATTTATGGGCTTGGGTCCCAAATAACTGCTCAAAATGTGAAAGATTTACTAAGAGAGATGATGACAAAAACTGTTTATTTCCTTCTGGAAAAAAATCAAATAATTTATCAAGGATTTTTCATTTTCTAGCATCTTCCTTCTTCATTGTTGTTATTAGTTGCCATCAAGTCGATTTCGACTCATGGCGACCCCAGTACGTGTCAGAGTACAACTATCCATAGGGTTTTCAAGGCTGTGACCTTTTGGAAGCAGATCGCCAGGTCTGTCTTCTGGAGGCTCCTGTGGGTGGGTTTGAACTGCTGACCTCTCAGCTAGTAGTTGAGTGCTTAACAATTTGCACCACCCAGGGACTCCATCTTTCTATAGCTAGGGAAACACACCAGATGAGTGGCTTAGAACTGGAACTCAGCAATATGACCTCAGTTCTGTTTCCTCCACCCACTGCCCATTTCCGCCACCCACTGCCCATTTCCCCAGTGGGAGAGATACTTCCCTACCTGAGATGATTTAGGCAGGGGTCTGCTACAGGTGACGAGACGGTGGAATGAGACTAGAGCCCTCTCATGGTCTCTTCTGACCACAGAATTGGCAATTTATTTAGTACTTTACATAGCAGAGGCCCCAGTTTTTGGCTGGGTGTTTGGCATTATAGCCTTCTACTCTTAAGAGTGCTGCTTGATAAATATCTGCATTGTTTGAACATTTCAGAGAACTTCTTGAGATAACCAAACATGTTCTATAGCAGTGGCTATAGCACAAATCTAAGGACTCGCTGTCCCAGAGAGATGTTTCTCAGAATGAAAACCAACCTCACTTATTTCCCCTTCAGTGTGATAACCCTGAATGAGTGGGTGCTCAGATCCAAATATTAGCCTTTATGTTCCTGCCACAGTGTAATTTGCTATATGCTTTTTGATGGATGTGTAAAGCAATCCTTTTTAAAACGGACAGATCTTGGCAGGAGGTTAGCAAGTCAGGTAATTGGCAAGGAGAACATATAGTAGTTTTACACCCAAATTTCAATAGAAATTTTAAATATAACAGGTTGTTCACATATTATATACATGGTGCACTATTAGTTTGCCCACTTTTATGAAAATCCCCTATAAGAAATCTGACCTTCCTACCCAAATGAACTAGGGAATGATGATTTGCCTTAGAATCCTTTTCTCTTCACTGGCAGCTTTCACTCACTCTCTCTCTCTTTAAATAGCAGCTCCTCTAGTCACTTACTATTAGTCTAAGTGCACAGATGATTAACTAGCTGCTGGAGAAGGGAGCTTCAGGGCAGGAGAACAGAGTCAGAGGGCTAGCTCCCACTGCCAATTACCCAGTAATCAGAAAGCACACCATTTCTTTAATTAGATGTAAGATGATGGGAAATGTGATTTGATTTCCAAAAACTGAGCCCACGCCCAAATTTCAAGACTGCATCTATTGCGTAACATTAGCCAAACCATGCAGAACTGTGAGCAGAATGTCGAGTTGTTTCCAGAACAATATATGCCAAGTACGATGAACTACTGAGAAAGCCTAGACGAAAAGAAAACAGGTTTGCTTCAACTGGTACTTCTGCCCTCTTTAAAGCATTATTACTCATATTAAGCATTAACTATGAAAAAATTTTTTTCACTGTTTTTATTTTTTTAAAAAAGCATATTAGCCTAGATTAGCAATCACCTACCATTCTTTTATGATTTTCTTCAGTTTCAAGTTGAACTTGCATATCAGCAACTGATGGTCTGTTCCACAGTCTGCTCCTGGCCTTGTTCTGATTGATGATATTGACTTTTTCCATTGTCTCTTTCCACAGATGCAGCAGATTTGATTCCTCCGTGTTCCATCTGGCGAGGTCCATGTATATAGTCGCCATTTATGTTGGTGAAAGAAGGTATTTGCAGTGAAGAAGTTGCTGGTCTTGCAAAATTCTATAATTCAATCTCCGGCACTGTTTCTATCACCAAGGCCATATTTTCCAACTACCAATCCTTCTTTGTTTCCAACTTTCGCATTCCAATCTCCAGTAATTATCAATGCATCATGACTAAATGTTCCATCAATTTCAGACTGCAGAATTGGGTAAAAATCTTCAATTTCTTCATCTTTGCCCTTAGTGATTGGTGCATAAATTTGAATAATAGTCATATTAACTGGTCTTCCTTGTAGGCGTATGGATATTATCCTATCACTAACAGTGTTGTACTTCAGGATAGATCCTGAAATGTTCTTTTAGAGGATAAATGCAACAACATTCCTCTTCAAGTTGTCATTCCCAGAATGGCCAATACCAGTCCATTTCAGCTCACTAATGCCTAGGATATCGATGTTTATGCATTCCATTTCATTTTTGATGATTTATGATTTTCCTAGATTCCTACTTCGTACATTCCAGGTCCTGATTGTTAATGGATGTTTGCAGCTGTTTCTTCTCATTTTGAGTCGTGCCACATCAGCAAATAAAGGTCTTGAAAGGTTTACTCCATCCACGTCATTAAGGTCGACACTACTTTGAGGAGGCAGCTCTTCCCCGGTCATCTTTTGAGTGCCTTCCAACCTGGGGGGCTCATCTTCCAGCACTATATTAGACAATGTTCCACTGCTATTCATAAGGTTTTCACTGGCTAATGCTTTTCAGAAGTAGACTGCCGGGTCCTTCTTCCTAGTCTGCCTTAGTTTGGAAGCTCAGCTGAAACCTGTCCTCCATGGGTGACCCTGCTGGTGTCTGAATACCAATGCCATAGCTTCTAGCATCACAGCAACATGCAAGCCCCCACAGTACAACAAACTGACAGACAAATGGACATCAGGATTGGAGGAAGACTCATTAACAACCTGCGTTATGCAGATGACACAACCTTGCCTGCTGAAAGTGAAGAGGACTTAAAGCATTTACTGATGAAAATCAAAGACCACAGCCTTCAGTATGGATTACACCTTAACATAAAGAAAACAAAAATCCTCACAACTGGACCAATAAGCCACATCATGATAAATGGAGAAAAGGCTGAAGTTGTCAAGGGTTTCATATTACTTGGATCCACAATCAATACCCATAGAAGCAACAGTCAAGAAAACAAAAGACTCACTGCATTTGAATTGTAGTGTTGGCAAAGAATATCGACTATACCATCGACTGCCAAAAGAATGAACAAATCCGTCTTGGAAGAAATACAACCAGAATGCTCCTTAGAAGCAAGGATGGCGAGACTGCATCTCACAGAGTTTGGACATGTTGTCAGAAGGGATCAGTCCCTGGAGAAGGACATCATGCTTGGTAAAATACAGGGTAAGCGGAAAAGAGGGAGACCCTCAACGAGGTGGATGGACACAGTGGCTGCAACAGTGGGCTCAAGCATAACAACAATTTTAAAGATGGTGCAGGACAGGGCAGTGTTTCGTTCCGTTGTACATAGGGTCACTATGAGTCAGAATCGACTCGATGGCACCTAACAACAACACCATTCTTCTACCATCAGTTCAAGTCTCTGGATCTCTGAAGTCCTTCCTGGTTTCATCACCTTGGAAGAACTGTTTCCTCCTCTGGGTTCCTATATTGCTTTGCTCCTACTCCCAGCAGAGTATTGATTCCACCGGTTCTATACACACAAGTCTCTGCCACTAGACTGGAGGTCCTTGAGAGCACAAATGCTCTTTATTCATCTTTATGTTCCCAGCATCTACTTGGATTCCTGGTTCTACCAAATAAGAATAAAAAACCCATTGCCGAGGAATCGATTCCAACTCAAAGCAACCTCATGTGTTACAGAGTAGTACAGCTCCATAGGGTTATCCTGGTGGTAATCTTTGAAGCCAACTGCCAGGCCTTTCTTCTGCAGCACTGCCAAGTGGGTTAGAACTGCTAATCTTTAGGCTGGTAGTAGAGGTCAAACTGTTTGCTCTTTATTAATTTTTAAGTTCCTGGAAGCTACTTGAATTCCTGGCTCCTACTAGATGCTTAATGAAAGTTTATTTATTTATATTTTTAGAGAAGAGGAAAAGCATAAAGCTATAAATAATTCCACTACATTGTAATCACAGCTGACAGATTTCTACTCCAAACTGTTCACCTCCAATTATAGCTAGTGACATAATAACAATGGGGCACTAATTCAGTGGTAGAATTCTGGCCTTCCATGCAGGAGACCTGGGTTCAATTCCTGGCCAATGCGCCTCATAAGCAGCCAGCACCTGTCAGTGGAGGCTTGCATGTTGCTATGATGCTGAACAGGTTTCCCTGGCGTTCCCAGACTAAGACAGACTAGGAAGAAAGGTGTGGTGATCTACTTCCAAAAAGCAGCCAATGAAAACCCTGTGGAACACAACTGTTTGACTCTCATCCAATCATAGGGATGGCAGAGGACTGCGCAGCATTTTGTTCTGTTGTGCATGAGTCAGGGGCTTACTCCACAACAGCTAACAACAACATGGTAATAATACCATACTGGCAGGGTTTTTTGTTTTTTTTTTAAATTCCTGTTATATAATGTTATCTAGGCACAGGTGAAGTTGTTGATGAACAGTACAATGGTCAAAAGTATTAATATTGGAGAAAGAGAAAAGACGAAGTATTTGGACAGCCAATGAAAATGATCAGTCTTCACAGATACACAGAGATTTAGAATTGAGCGTAATTTGGTCTCCAGTGTCCTGCCCTTTTTCCTTTGGAATTTAATTTCTTTCTCATTCGTCTCCTCTAAAGATAAATCACAGAGTTTTTTGATTTCCTTTCTGGCTTAACTTGTCCAGTCTTCCATGACTCCTCATCCCACTCCCAGAGTACGCTGGTCCTCCGGTTAAAACTTCCTTACCTTTTCAGAACACACACCACAATTGTAATATCTGTTTATTTGTTCCCTCCTTAAACTATAATATATACCTGAGGATGGAAACCTTGTCCATTTTGTGTACTCTGCATGTCCACTGACTAGGATAGTGCCCAGTACAAAGTAGATACTCAATCTTTTATTCAATAGAGGAAAAAACGGAAGAAGGGGAAAGAAAAACTTTGCTATGAAAATAGGAGAAACAAACACTCTAAGATGGGAAGGAGACAGCTGTGGTTGGTTGGCCAGTGTCTCCTTCACCCTCCACTCTTGAGCTTGATCTAGAATGAAGAGCCTTAGTTCAGACACTGTCTTAAGATGAAGAAATCAAGAGCCAGGAAAGAAAGCTAACAGGAAGGCTAAATATCTCTGCATGGATAGTACATGTTGTTCAGGGATTAAGGAGTGTGAGCTAATATAAGGGTGAAGGTCACCGTGTTGCTCAGTTAAAAAAATTTTTTAATAAACATTAAAGGACCACACACATACACGGTAGCATGATCAGGATGATTGCTATCTGACCTGAATGGAATGTTGGTAGATCGGAAACTGTTTGCAAGACCAATTTAAGCATTGTGTATAGAGTCTCTGAGTGGTGCAAACAGTTAACATGCTCACCTGCTAACCAAAAGGTTGGAGGTTTGAGTCCACCCAGAGGCACCTTGCAAGAAAAGCCTGGTGATCTACTTCTGAAAAATCAGCCATTGAAAACCCTGTGTAACAGTTCTACTTGGACACATATGACGTCGCCATGACTTTTTTGATTGATTGTTTGTTTTGGAATGGTCAAAGGTATGAAGTCCTCACGTCCAGATTATAAGTTATGAAAACCATGGCCAATGTCTTTGAAATATCAAGACCAACACAACAGCAAGTAATAGCAAGGCCAACACAACAGCAAGTAAGTTCAAGTTAAATTAACTTAAGAATAAACTTTCGTGATTAGATGGTTCCTTTCCCTGTACTTTACAAACACTCCTGTTGTTTTTACAGTACAAGTTCTTATCCTCACCATTCTCTGACACAAATCTTTGAAGGAAAAGAAGGAAACATGGTATCACTCACAGTTCAACGATTTCCTGGAATGTTCTGTGCAACTCCCTTTGTGTGTGTGCGCGTTTCTTCTAAACTGTAAAGCTGGTCTTACGAGTTCAGCACATTATCACAGACTTCACCTTTCATCTCTTCTCACAACTGTGGCAGCCTGATAAAATCTGAACCTGTCTGCTTTTGTTTCGTCTTGCCCACCCCCTTCCCAAATTACCGTTTGGGTATGTGTTTACTAGCAGACCCTTTTCAAAGGTATCTTTCTTCTGTCTCTCTATATGTTTTAGAAATAAAACAAAAATAGGGAAAGACTATACTACAAATCTGACAAAGCTCTAATCTCTAAAATAAACGGGAAAATCCAACACCTCTACTACAAAAAGACAAATAATCCAATTAGAAAATGGGCAAAGGAAATGAACAGACACTTCACCAAAGAAGATATTCAAGCAGCTAACAGACACAGGTGGAAATGCTTGCAATCACTAACCATTAGAGAAATGCAAATCAAAAGTACACTGAGATACCATTCCCCCCTCCCTGCCCCATTAAGGCTGTGGGGAGACTGGAACTCTTATGCATTGCTGGTTGGAATGCTAAATGGTACAACCATTTTGGAAAATAATATGGCACTTCCTTAGAAAGCTAGAAATAGAAATACCACACGATCCAGCAATCCCACTCCTAGGAATATATCCTAGATAAATAATAGTCGTCACATGAATAGACATATGCACACTCAAGTTCACTGCAGCATTATTCACAATAGCAAAAAGATGGAAACAACCTAGATGCCCACCAAGAGATGAATGGATAAACAAACTACAGTATATACACACAATGGAGTACTACATAACAATAAAGAACAATGATGAATCTGAGAAGCATCTCACAACATGGGTGAATCTGGAGGGCATTATGCTGATTGCAATAAGTCAATCGCAAAAGGACAAACACTGTATGAGACCACTGCTATAAAAATGCATGAAAAGGTTTACACATAAACAATCTTTGATGGTTACAAGGGAGAGGAAGGGTGGGGTTGGAAAAACACAAAATAGACAATAGATAAGTGGTAACTTGGGTGATGGGTAAGACAGTACACAATACTGGAGAAGCCAGCACAACTTATACAAGGCAAGGTCACAGAAGCTCCACAGACACATCCAAACTCCCTGAAGGACTGAATTACTGGACTGAAGGCTGTGGGGACCATGATCTCGGGGAACATCTAGCTCAATTGGCATAACACAGTTTATAAAGAAAACGTTCAACATTCTACTTTGGTGAGTAGCATCTGAGGTCTTAAAAGCCTATGAGTGGCCATTACAGATGCTCCACTGGTCTTACCCCTTCAGGAGCAAGGGAGAATGAAGAAAACTAAAGACACAAGGGAAAGAGTAGTCCAAAGGACTAATGAACCACAACTACCACAGCCTCCACCAGACTGAGTCCAGTACAACTAGATGGTGCCTGGCTACCACCACTGACTGCGCTGACCGGGATCACAATAGAGGGTCCCGGACAGAGTTGGAGAAAAATATAGAACAAAATTCTAACTCACCAAAAAAGACCAGACTTACTGGCCTGACAGAGACTAGAGAAACCCTGAGAGTATAGCCCCCAGACAGCCTTTTAGCTCAGTAATGAAGTCACTGCTGAGGTTCACCCGTTAGTCAAAGATTAGAGAGGCCTGTAAAATAAAATGAGACTAAAGGGGCACATCAACCCAGGGGCAAGGACCAGAAGGCAGGAGGGGACAGGAAAGCTGGTAATAGGAAACTGAAGGTCGAGAAGGGAGAGTGTTGACGTGTCATAGGGTTGTTAAGCAATGTTATAAAACAACATGTGTACTAACTGCTTAATGAGAAGCTAGTTTGTTCTTTAAACCTTCATCTAAAGTACAATTAAAAAAAAAAAAGAGAGCAAAGTATCCAGAGTCAAGCAGACCTGAATTTGAGCCACGGCTCCATCATTTTCTGTTCGATCTTGGGAAGGTTGTTGTTGTTGTGGGGTGCTGTGCTACTGAGTTAATTCTGACTCACGGCAACCCCATGTGTTACTGAGTAGAACTGCTCCCTAGGGTTTTTCTGATTTTTTTTTTTTTTTTTAATTTTAACAGAAGCAGATCACCATACTTTTCTTCCATGATATCCGTTTTTGTACCCCCTTTCCTTATTTGTAGAGTGATAATAATAAAAACTTAGTCACACAATAGTATTACTATGAAGAGCAAAAGCCATAATGTGCACAAAATGCTTGAGATAAAAAAGTTCTCAATGAATGTCAGCTGCTATTATTACCAAAAAAAAAAAAAAATAGTGAAAGACTAAATGTCAAGCTCCCTGAACACACTTTTGACGTTTATTTTATATATTCTACCCAGCCTGCTTGCCTCAGAGCAGTGAAAGAAAAATCACACTGTACTTCTATGGTTTGGGGTGTATGATTGATAATGTATCTAGCACTAAAACTAGAATTACATTACCAAAGCTTAAATACTCTTCCCAAACCTATGAGTCAATGGATAAAAAAAAAAAAAAAAGTAATAAAAATGTTAGATGCCTCCCACAATGGGAAATGTAAGCATAATTCCACTCAATCTGGTGAGGCCAGTCAGTAACTGTGCAAGAAAACAGCCTCTCAAACCTCAAGAAACAAAATGCTTAGTGGTTAGTCTCCGAAACACACACATGGGAGACAAATGACTATTTTCTCTTTGGCTGGAAAACAGGCATTCCGAGGTTAAAAGGCCTTTCTGAGAGTTGAGATGAGTCAGAGATGGCAGAGGGGGCAAAAGGACTTAAGTTTAGGCATTCAAGAACCTAGCGGCCCTTCTGGAAGACATTAATGACACCATTGATGCTCTCCTGCAGAGGAGCTGAAACTCAGGCAGGAGACAAAGCAAGAGCCTGGTGTGGCAAGAATTTCCGCCATAAGAGCTCAACACAATGGATGACCCAAGTCTTGATTTTCAAGCTCCACACCCCCGACCTCTGAAATGGCCTAGCCTTTTGCACATTTCCAATTCTTAGCCACCTCCACAGGGATACTTCCTTCTCAGTGCCCACAAACAGAAGTAGGAGTGGATCATTATTAAGGAAAATTTATAAAGAGAAGTTAACCTTTTGCGTGTATTTATAAACAGGGAGAGAGGGAAGGAGGGAAAAACAGAGAGAGGTTGATTGAACGTTCTGGCCTCTGGGTGAAGCTCTGACACGCGTGCACACATGCACACATGCATGCGCGCGTGCGCACGCACACACCCCCCCTACATGTCCAGCCTCTGTCTGGGGCACAAAAGTAGCAGGACTGCAACGGATGACCTCAGGGACAGCGCAAGGGGGTGTGAGAGGCACAGACTGATAAGTTTTCCCATCAGGAGCACTTTACGTGTGAGTGGACCCTGGCCGTCCTTCAAGATACTAAAGCTACTCAACAGTACTTTCATAAGGGATTTTAACTTTAAGAAAACCTCATGGGGAACCTTCACTTTACCTACCCCTTAAATTGGGACTCCCATATTTACTCTTTAAGACAGATAATCATTGAGCCTCTAAAACAGCAACAACCCAACTACCTAAGTGGGTAACATATGTCAGCATTTTATTGCTTGGAAGCCCAAGACTTGATCAAGCGGTATTTAGCCTTGAAGTCCTTTTCTTCTCATGTGGTTCTGCACGCACATGTAAAACGATATAAGAATCCTCCTCATAGCAATCCTTCATATACGTCCAGAAAGCAAATAAATCATCGTTAGCCTTCAGCAACCCCAATTTCTTGAACCTTCCTTCCCCCTTACTATATTTGTCACTTTTTCTTCTGAATCCTCTGAGGCTGATCACAGTGATATGGGTCCAATAAATCATAGTGATCCTTGTATATTAATTTTTTTCATATCTGGAAGCTCAGGCAAACGTTCTTTCCATGCAGAATGCACAGCAGCACCTTCTCCAACACTTCCCAGCCATCAACTGCCCCTGAGTCTGTCCTTAGGGTCCTGGTTAAGGTGGCCAAGCTTACACCGCCACCCCCAACCTCCACACAGCAACTCCATCCTGCTCTCTTCAACCCCATCCATCCCTCTTCACTGGTAGAGTCAGCTCCCCCTCCCACAGCTCCCCTGTGTCAGTCCACAACAGAAGACATTCCCCTTCCCACCCTCGTAAACCCCAGGAAAGCCTTCACTATCAACAATCTGTCCACCCACAGCACAGGGGGAACAGATCCTGGACCCATCTGCCCCAGCATTCTCACATCCCGTTCTCTCCCTACCCACCACCCACCCTGCACCCCCACCCCAAGGTCCTCCACAGAGTACCATTCAGAAGATCCCACTGTTAAAGCCTGGGACAAAAGTGCCACTAAATTCCAAGACACAGAACTCAGGACTCATTTCCCATAAAAACAATGGAAAAAAATTAGAAGGTCAGCTCAGTTGTGGGTTAAATGCACTTCTGTAGGAAAATTTGGAAGGCGGGCACCACACAACTAGTTTAGAAGGCAAATTTACATAACAAAACCTAATCTTGTAGATTGAGTCCTCCCTCATTAATATAAAAAAAAAACCCTCATTAATATAACCGCTGCTAATCCCACCTTATTAACATCATAGAGATAGGATTTACAACACAGAGGAAAATCAGATGACAAAACGGTGGACAATCACACAATATTGGGAATCATGGCCTAGCCAAGTTGACACATATTTGGGGGAACACAATTCAATCCATGACAGGAATACTATGAATCTATTAATACTTCACCTTTCCTCAGGCTAGTCATGTGCGCTAGGCAACAAACAGATACCTCTATTCATACACAGAAAAGGGGAAGCAAAATAAGAGCCGTCACACGAATAGACATATGCACATCCATGTTCACTGCAGCATTGTTCACAACAGCAAAAAGATGGAAACAACCTAAATGCCCATTCACAGATGAGTAAATAAACTGTGGTACATATACACAATGGAATACTGTGCAGTGAAAAAGAACAATGCTGAATCCTCAAAACATCTCACAACATAGATGAATCTGGAAGGCATTACATTGAGTGAAATAAGTCAGTTACAAAAGGACAAATATTGTATGAGACCACTATTATAAAAACTCATGAAAAGGTTTACATACAGAAAAAAATAATAATAATCTTTTGATAGTCACCAGTGGTGGGGAGGGGAAATCACTAGCTAGATAGAAGACAAGTGTTAACTTTGGTGAAGGGAACAACAACACAATACTTGGGGAAGTCAGTACAACTTGACCAAGGCAAAGTCATAGAAACTTCCTAGACACATCCAAACACCTTGAGCGACTGAGTTACTGGGGCTGAGGGCTGGGGACCATGGTCTTAGTACATATCTGGGTCATTTGGCATAACACAGTTCATAAAGAAAATGCTCTACATCCTGCTTTGGTGAGTATCATCTGGGGTCTTAGAAGCTTATAAGTGGCCATCTAAGATATATCTATTGGTCTCATTCTGTCTGGAGCAAAGGAGAGGAAAACCAAAGACACAAGGAATATATTAGTCCATAAGACTAATGGTCCACATGAACCACAGCCTCCAATAGCCTGAGCCCAGAAGAACTAAATGATACGAGGCTACCACCACTGACCGCTCTGACAGGGATCACAAAAGAGGGTCCCAGACAGAGAGGGAGAAAAATGTAGAACAAAATTCAAATTCACACACATACAAAAAAAAGACCAGACTTACTGGTCTGATGGTAACTGCAGGAACCCCTGAGACTATGGCCTCTGGACACCCTGCTAACTCAGAACCGAAGCCACTCCCGAAGTCCACCTTTCAGCCAAACTTTAGACAGGCCTATCAAACAAACAATAACACATGTGAAGAACGTGCTTCTTAGTTCAATCAAGCACATGAGACCAAAGAGACACCACCTGCCAAAAAGCAAAGGCGAGAAGGCGGGAAAGGACAGGAAAACTGAATGAACAGACACAGGGAAGCTGGGGTGGAAAGGGGGAGAGTGCTGACACATTTCGGGGATTGCAACCAATGTCCCAAAACAATTTCTGTATAAATTTTTGAACGAGAAGGTAATTTGCACTGTAAACTTTCACCTACCTAAAGCAAAATAAAATTTTTTAAACAAGAAAAAAAAGAGGAAGCAAGATAAATAACAGTCCACTATTTAACAATTTTGTCAAGACTAGAAAAATAGGTGTGTAGTCTAAATAAAGCTGTTAGTGGATTATTTTATACCTCAAAATTGTCTTTTCCAATATGCTTGCGTTTTTCATAGCCTAAAACCAAAAAACCAAACCCACTGCTGTCGAGTCAATTCCGACTCACACCGACCCTACAGGACAGAGTAGAACTGCCCCATAGAGTTTCTATGGAGCGCCTGGTGGATTCGAACCACCAACCTCTTGGTTAGCAGCCGTAGTACTTAACCACTACGCCACCAGGGTTTCCTTCATAGCCTAATTTATTATATAATTCAAATGTTGAAAATGGCATGGGTGAGTGTATTGGATGACTAATATTTTGTGTTTTCTTTTTAATGGCCTCCCTCCTAGGTCAGAGGCTCCCTAACCACATTGAGGGAACCTTTCTAAGGAGCCTGTGTGAAAACATGCTGATTTTTACATCCCCTTCCTAGCCTTCAAAGAGCTCTGACTCTCAGCTTCAGTTTTCTAGCTGGCGCCCACACACAAAGTCCTTGCTTAGGATCCTACAATGGGAGGCCGCCTTTGCTTTAAATTCTTCCCTTCCTTTTGAGGCCCTTACATCTAAGGCCTAAACCTGTGTGTTTTCTTTACAGGGTGAGAACAGCAAACACAAGGAAGGCCCCTCACCGCGTCCTACAGGCGACAGATCTGCAGGACGGAATCTTAAGCCATGGGAAAAATCCAACTTTAGACACCTGAGCTCTTAACAGCAACTGTGCCAAAACACAGCAGACAGGATGGCTTGGCCTTTCGAAATCCAGTTTTTGACATGCCCGGATTTGGTTTCACAAGGGAAAGAGACTCCAGGGCTCCTGGGTGTGTTGGGGGCTGGGCCTGAGGGGCTGGGGAGGAAGCAGTGGCATCACTGGGGGTCTGGGGGAGGTGCAGGCTGCACAGGCTGACACTGTCAGAGGGGTGACACCAAAATGACTATCTATAAAATTTTTGTGCAGTGTTTCAGTAGAAATTTATTATGCTTTATAAAAATATCCCGGTAGTTAATTATAACAAAAAAAAATGTTTTCGTAAGCCCAGCTTACATGTATCAATATACCTACAAAGCTAAAGCTCTGAACTAATTTACTTTTTGAGCCTTCTAATGTGCTCTGGACGGAGCTGTTATTATTAACCAATCACAATGACATTTCGAATACACGGTTTTGTCTGTATGCGCTACAAGCACGTGCTGTTATTTCCGTTGCTGCTGGTGTTTTTACAGTTAGTGATTTTGTCAAATTTTCTGGTGTTTTAGCTACAATATTGTGGTAGTTAGCATGGGGCGGGGGGTACTAGGAGTTACTGCACCGAGTGACAGCAACCCTAGAGACTCCACTGGGAGGAAGTAGGGCTTGTTTGTTTTGCCTTTCACAATCTCCCCTTCTTCCATCTGGGAGAGAAGGCCTGAGGAGAGCGGCAAACACCAGACAGAGCCTTTGCATCTGGGATGGGGGCGGTCCCTCTAGGGGGCAGGTGGTCCTGGGACCTCAGCAAGAAGCTACCACCACCTACCCTATGAGTCTGTCCTCTTCAATTCCCCTCAGGCTCCCAGAAGGAAAGTGTGGGGGAAACCCAGCATTCAGTTCCAGGCTCCAGAACTTTCCAGAAAGGACACTCCTGTCCTCTTCAAGTCTACTCAGGTTCCCAGAGGAAAGGTGTGGGGAAAACTAGTGTTTAGCCAGGCTCCAGAAATTTCCAGAACAGACTCCTGAGTAGGGCCCATTTTTATTGCCAAGTATTTAGGCAAAGTTTCTACTAGGGTAATTCCAAACGATTTGGCAAACATTCTTTCAGTGAGGACACACTATGGGAAACCACCAAAATTTAAGGTGTGGAAATCTGTGCTCCCATTTTCCTATTTGAAGAAACGTTCACAGATATAGACACACAGATCACTTTGTTTTTAAAAAAGTACCAGAGTCCCCTACAACCTTTAATTACTGCTTTTAGCTGGAATCTCAATGGCATTTGAACTGAATAGAAACAGCTTAGCTTCCCTGCATGTGAGTCTGCTGGAATCAGAGAGCAGGTCATCTACAAAGAGCTGCCCCTGAGTCCTGGGCTTTGAGGGGAAAACAGCTTGCTGGAAAAAGCTATCGTCTTCATGACGACACGATGTTGACGGGCATCTACAGGCTCATTAAAACATAAGCCCCTGGATGCCAGGAATTGCTTCTGTGTGCTGTCTGCGCTGTGGACTGGCTCTCATATCCGTCACTCCAATGCATAGCTTCAGTTGACTGCACTCCTGTTCACAGGCCTGATTCTCTTCCTGGATCTTTCACAGATTTGCTTCTTCATATTCACCTTTCACTCAGTGCAAACGTTAGCTTCAGATTTCCAAAGCCGGCCAGGTTGGGTGTGTTACGTATGTGTATATGTGAGTATGTATGCATGTGTGTGTGAATGTATGTATACATGTGTGCATGTACGTGTGTATATGTGTTTGTGTGTGAATATATGTGCATGTATATATAGATATGTAGATGTAGGTATGTGTGTGTGTGTGTGTACCAGCTGTCATCAAGTCAATTCTGACTCGTGTGACCCCGTGTACGTCAGAGTAGGACTGTACTCATGGGTTTTCAATGGTTGACTTTTTGGAAGTAGATCACCAGGCCTTTCTTCCAAGGTGCTTTTGGATGGACTTGAACTGCCAACCTTTCAGGTGGCAGCCAAGAGCATTAACCATTTGCACAACCCAGGATCTCTCTCCATTTAACTAAGTGTATGCATCCATGCATTTGGGGTCTGAAGGGCACAATAAATAATCAAGTATAGTATTTCCCTCTCACCTACAATCACAACCCTTTCTCCCACTCCGAATCCGTCTGCCATATAATGCTTTAAACGAGTATTACTCATCATTAGAGTTTTAAAGGAGTGATTCATGATTGCCTGGGAGGGAACACCACTCAGCTTCTTCATGCTGCCTTGTGTAGCCATTTAAAGGAAGAACAAGAAGGAGTCGAAAGAGAGAGCCTCAGTGAGCTCCGGAGCATACAGAAAGTGTCACAAGGGCATGTGCCCGTCAATCCACATCCTACTCTTGCCCAGGAAAGGGCTGTGTACTGGTGTCAAAAACTCTCCTTAGAACTGTCCTAACTCCAGATTTTTTCGTAATTACTTGTGTGACCCTGGATAAGTCACCAAAGCTCTCTACCTCAGTACCCTCTCTTCTGTTACATGGAGAAGGCTGGGTATACGTTTCAGCCCCTCTGTGCTTTGATTCTCTGAGTTAGGTCCTGATCTGAGTTAGTTTTGATTCCAGGTGGTAACACAACTAGAAAAAGGTTTTGGGACTGTGTTAGGGAATCGGGGACCCATTTTAATCTGAGGTCAAAGAGAAATGGAGAGGGTCTGTATCACCCTGGGCTACACTGAGATGTTGTCGAATCCACGTGGCCCATTCTGATCAGCTCAGGGGAGTTCGCAGTGTGGTTCCAAGTCACTGGCCCATCACATGCCCCACCATTTTCCCTCTAGAATGGGCCTGGCACTTCTTGTCAGCCACTTCTCTAGTGAGTGATTATCTTCCTTTTCATTTTCTCAACATGCTTCAGTTTTACAAAGTCATTAGAAAACTAAGTAGAAACGGAAGGACCGCTCCAAAACAGATGCTCTCAAATCCTCTCGTCTAGCAAGGGCAGAAATGAAGTCTCCGGGTAGAAGTCCCTCCTTATTATGCCTCCAGTGCAATTACTATGGACTTCTTTACCTTATTCCTCTCGTATTATCTTTGAAAAAAAGCGTTTTTCTGATTTTTTTGGTTCCATACATTCGTACGTACCCAAACTCTGCCCTGCCCCAAATGTCCTGTTTTCCAGTCCTTCTAGGTTCCTGGGCCTTTCTTCTCTTCTCCATAAAAACACCTGACCAGTTGCACTGGAGTCTGCTCCGACTTATGATGACCCCATGTGTGCCAGAGTGGAACTGTGCTCCATAGGGTTTTCGGAGGCTGATTTTTCAGAAGTCGATTGCCAGGGCTTTCTTCCAAGGCACCTGAGCGGACTCAATAGGCCAACCTTTCAGTCAGCAGTCCAGCACCATAACCACCACTCAGAGGCTCCATATAAACATCTAACATCTAGTGTTTCCTACCTACAACCTTACTACACGTGTCTTATTCTGTAGTTAGTCTCCACTAACCCAACAGTCCATACCCAGACCCCTACCCTGTCTGCTGCCAGCTCGATGTCATTTCTACCCAAGGATGTCTGAAGGAAGCACGTTAGGCCATGAAATCAATCTTCAAGACAGACAGAGCAGCACAGGCTGATTCAAAATGTCTGAATGCTCAAGACGAAACATGACAAAAAAAAAACAAATCCTGATATTGCCAATCAAAAACCCAAACCTGCTGCTATCGAGTCAAGTCTAACTCATAGTGACCCTACAGGACAGAGCAGGACTGCCCCACAGGGTTTCCAAGGAGTGGCTGGTGGATTTGACCTGCCGACCTTCTGGTTAGCAACGGAGCTCTTAACGGCTCTTAGAAGCCACAGTTGGTTCCTTCAGGACCTCCCCCACTTTCCCATTCTTTCCCTACACCAAACGTGGTAACTGGGATCCATTTCCTAAGGTTTCTTTTTAGAACATCTTAATTCTCACGGTGGGAAGTCAGGCACATGAAATGACAGATAAGATACAAAGATTTATCAAAAGAATTCTTGTTTTAGGACTATTCGTTTTTTGCAGTTTTTTCTTTTTCTTTAGGTGGGTTTAAGCCACATCTCTTCCCTGCTTCCACTGTCTGGAAACGCATTCCTCACGGAAAGAAAGTTGGTGATGTTCTCAAGCGCTGCTAAAATTTCAGATTGCTGTTGTCCAAGTGCCCAAGGACTGGCCCTGCAGGATCCCCCAGCAAGCCAACAATGTCTGTTGTTTAAGTCATGAAGGAACAAGACGGAACGTGTCAAACCTCATCTACACTTTGAAAAGGTAATACAAGCTGGTACAAAAGTAGCTGTGTGTATTTTAAGAAACTCCTAGCCAGAATGTTAGGTAGAACCAAGCGGAGAGGCAGAAGGAGGGAAAAGCAGCTCTCTTGGTGCCTGAAAAAATTGTTAACTCTAAGCACTCAGTTTTCTAACCTTTGTGGCATTTCCAGATCGGGATCCCACAGACTCTTCCTTATTCCAGAGTCCAGCCAGGTAAAGTAAACTATCCCTTACCTAGAAACATGTCTGTATAATCAGAGAAAAATGCTCCCTGCCTTTGTACAGAAAATGAAGAGATTTTTCAGAGTAAAAGAAAAGCAATTTAATTATCTTTAAATAAGGTTTAACTGCTATGGGCAATCACCCTCTGCTTTAGAGACATAACTTAATTTAAAAGAAACCATGGTGCCCCACAGCCCTCTCTGGCTCTAGCTGGGCCATCAATGGCCCAGAGGAGTTCACACCCAGGTGAGCTGCCCAGGTAATCAGGAATTCACTGACATAGCATTTAGAGACCCCGGGGAGGGGAGGGAGTCCCCTAGAACCCAGCCACGTCTGTACCTTGCTCTTGCCTGGTGCACTGCAGGGCCCCCGGCAGCAGAAACACATGAAGCCTCCTTCTTTTCTTGATCTTTCTACAGGAGGGAAAACAGAGGCCTCCATATCCAAATCCATAAGCCCGACATCTACCCGATCTTCAACTGTCAAAGCACAGCCAACTGCCCACACCACAGGTAGCAGGACCTTCTACCTCCACACTCAGGTCGCCTTTACCTGTGCCCATTCTTCCAGCAAGCTGGCCTGACAAACCCCTTACAGACAAAAGCACAGGACTGGGAGTGTGATTCATAGGTAGAAAATACCGGTTTTTCATGGCTACTACGCAAATGCAACCTGGGTGGGGTTTAGGTGAATCCGGATGTGGACACCAAAAAACAAGGGCAAGAATGTGTTTCTTCTCCATATATCTCACCTGGTCATATGGGCTTGGCCCACACAGTATTCACTAAAGAAAATCTGAGAGTTGAATGGAATGCCAAAGAGCCATCTACAGGTCCATCCATATTTGGGCAATTAATGTCCACAAGCAGTTTCAGATTAGAAACGGGGCTTTACTTAATTCTATGAAAACCCACATTTTCATATTACAACATATTTATCACAAGTCTACCATCATGTGGCAAAGGCCAAATTGCCACAACACCAGAGTTTTATCAAATTGTTTCATCCTGAAAGGCAGGCATGATGAATATGCTTCATTTGTGGCCACATCTACCTCAAAATCACACCATGTTGGAAGTTCCAAAACAATGGTATTAAGAAAGGGTGCTACAATACCCAAATGCTTGAGAACCACCCAAAGGACATGCCCCGATTTCCTGATGGTACGATCTGCTCCACCTGACTGTTCTCAGAATGTGGCCATCAAGGGCACACGGTAGTGTGCAAGGGTCACCCGGAGTCAGGAACCTAGATTCCTGAACCTGCTCCAGCACTAGGCAGGCTATGCGATTTACCCAAATTGCATCACTTCTCTGAAGCTCGGTTTCCTCATCTGTGAAATGGGTGAGTTGAATGATATCTACCCAGCTTTCCAACATTTCCATAACTTTTAAGAACAAACCTGAACTGACCAATGCCCCTTATGAACAGCATTAGTGGGACTCCTACACTCCTTTGTTCAGCCAACAAATGCCGGGTGCATTCTGAGCACCCAGCCTGAGCTTACAGTCAGCTTGTTGTGTGAGCTAGTGAGACTATCTTACCTAAAAATGACTACCAGAAAACGAAAAACAAAAAACAGAGTTTGACTGAAATATAAATTAATGATTTCTTTTTCTTTCTTTTGGTGAGAGTAGGTGAAAAGGTAAAGATTAAATGTATCATGATATCATTAGAAAAACCCAAATTCAGTAACATATGAAGCATGTACCCCTGTTTCAGGCATTAACTCTTAGTGCCTTTTTGTGTGTGTGTGCATAGGCGAGTGGAAACATTTTTTAGTGACCAAAGAATAAGTACTCTCAAAATATAAGCGCCAACTCACGTGCTGAGAACTAGGGAAAAAAGAAGAGAAATACCAGCATTCAGCCTGTGGGTTAACAAAAACTGTGCTCTGGACACAGTCGTGGGCCCTGGTGGAAAGTCACAGGCTGTTGAGGATTCTGTAAGCTGCCTGGACGGGAGGTTTCCACCACGTGCCACATGGAGCCCTGGAGTTCCCGGAGTTCCTGCACCGCAACCCCAGAGATGGCGGGGGGCGGCTTAGTTAAAAGCCCCCCACACACACCCATAGGGGCTTCTCCAGAAAATTTTGTTTGAATAAAAGCTAAAAACATTCTTCATTCTTCTGCTTAAACATCCTCTGCACTACGCTGAGAATACAATCCCAGCTCTTGATTCTGGCCTGCGAAGCCCCTGAGCACCTTTTCGAGGTCATCTGGGTCCTTAACCAACAAGCAAGCCCCTCCCTGCCCTGGGGTTTCTGCACTGCTGTTATTCTGGTCTGAAACACTCTTGCCATTTTTTGCCTGATATTTGTACAATAATGTCTTTACTGTGTTCATGGCATTTGTCTCATCTGAAATTTTCTATTTGTGTTATCCTCTGCCTTCACCCATGGGGCTCTAAGCTCTACGAAGGCAGTGGCCCAGCCAGTCTTGTGCAGTGATGTATTCCCCGTGCCTAGCATGGGACCAAGTGAGGTAGGTATGAGATGGAGACTGGGGGTCTGCAGTGAACTGGAAAACCTGTATCCCATCTAAAGGGGCAGCTGCAACCTAACTCTAGCAGATGTGATAAAGGAGTTTGGGCCCCATGTTTCCTAACCATCTAATTGGCATAGTGGTTATGTGTGACAGCTGTTAACCAGAAGCTCTGCAGTTCGAATCCACCAGGGTGCTCCTTGGAAACTCTATGGGGCAGTTCTACTCTGTCCTATATAGGGTTGCTATGAGTCAGAATCGACCCAACAATATTGGGTTTGGTTTGGTTTTTGGTTTAGGGATGTAAGAAATTTCATTTTATGTAAAAACTCCTGATTCTACAAAGTTTTGGTGGCTTATCAACAATTTTTAAAACCAATATGTAAGCCAATGAAAATGCCCCTTTCTGGAGAACCTGGCCCATGCATGATGTCTCTGATCTATAGCTGTTCTACTTGCACAAGTAACTTACCTATGAAAGTTGCCCCATTTGTCCTGTCAATTCCAATTAAGAACTTTTTACAATCACATGTAAAAAATACCAGCAATGAGAGTATGTGTGTTTGGGAGCTTACTGTGTAAAATCTACATTCAACATTTTGTGAACCAAGTATTTCTACCAAGTATTCTTTTTCTAAGGAGCCCTGGTGGCACAGTGGTTAAGCGCTCGACTGCTAGCCAAAAGGTCAGCAGTTTGAACCTACCAGCCGCTCTGAGGGAGAAAGATGCGGCAGTCTGCTTCGGTAAAGATTTACAGCCTTAGACACCTTATGGGGCAGTTCTGCTCTGTTCTAGAGGGTCGTTATGAGTTGGAATCAGCTAGAGGGCAATGGGTTTGGTTTTTGGATTTTTTTATTCTTTCTCTGGGGTGAATTCTAAGTACAGTGATTGTACGGGTTGTGCACAAAGTGCAGGGGTAGAATTCTTGCCTTCCAGGCAGGAGACCTGGGTTTGATTCCCAGCCAATGCCCCCTCCATTGCAGCTACCATCCACCCGTCATTGGAGGCTTGTGTGTTGTTACAATGCTGGACAGGGGAGCTTTGAGAAACTGAGACAGACTAGAAAGAAAGGCCTGGTGATCTATTTCCAAAAATCAGCCAATGCAAACCCTACGTACCACAGCGGTTCAATCCCGTTGTGCATGGGGTCACCATTCAACAACAGCTAACAACATTCATGAGTGGAGGTTTCTGAAGGAAAGGATTTGATTTATCCACGCACTTTTCTTCCTATAATGCCAGGAAGAAGTTGCTTAACAAGTGCATTTGACATTCCTGACAAGCAATCTTCAGGCTGAATTTCAGGGGTGCATTAAACCTCTCCCTCCCCGAGTCGTCTTCCAAGTACTGCTAACAAGTAGCCAAACTGGTTGCTGTTCCAGCTCCCTCGTGTTCCTCAACTCCACCCTTTGGTGTATCATTGAAATAGCAAAAAAACAAAACATAAGAGATGCAAAAGAGGACTTGAGGCTATAAAAGCAAAAAGTAAATCATTTCCTGCATGAAATCCAACATCATAAAATGAGCAAAAGTTTTCACCTTAGGGGTCCAAGGAAAATGCCCTAGGTTTGAGTCACAATTGTTGTCTACCGTGGAGTTGATTTTTGACACAATGGGACCCCATGTGACGGAGCAGAACTGCCCTGTGGGGTTTCCTAGGCTGTAGTCTTTATGGTAGTAGCCCTGGTTGTACAGCGGTTAGAGCACTTGCTGCTAACCAAATGGTTGGCAGTTCAAACCCACCAGCTACTCCGAGGGAGAAAGATGTGTCAGTGTCAGTCAGCTTCCATGAAGATTTACAGCCTTGGAAACTCTAGGGGGCAGTTCTGCTCTGTCCTACAGGGTGACTATGAGTCAAAATCAACTCCAGGGCAATGGGTTAAGCATTATGGGAACAGATTGCCAGGTCTTTCTCCTGTGCAGCAACTGGGTGGGTTTGAACCACCAACTTTTTGATTAGCAGCCAGGAGCTTAACTGTTGTACTATCAGGGCTTCTGAGTCAGAACTGCTGGATTCAAATCCCACTTTGTTGCCTAAAGAATCAAGTCTCTAGAGTCATCGGATCGGAGGTTTGGTTTACTTATTTTTATGTACCCTGTTTCACAGGGTTTTTTAGAGGAATGTATTAAATAATCTTTATGAAAGTTCCCGGTACAGTGAGTAATAAATAAATTCTTGTGGGAATTCTACTTACGCATTTGCAGCAGTCTGAACGCATACAGGAATTTTTTTTTTAATTGTATTGTATTGCATTGTACACATAAAGGCGCTTGATATAAGGTATAGATGTCTATAAAAGCCAGTTATATTTGATATTCGGAGGAAAAAAATACTATACCGTATGATGTAGGAAATTCGGTATATTTTTCTAATGATATAGAAACAGTTCAATTAGGCTTGAAAGTGACCTACCATCACCCTGTTGTTATGTTGTTGTTAGGTGCCACTGAGTCAGTTCCGACTCATAGCGACCCTATCTATGTGCCACGGACTAAAACACTGCCCGGTCCTGCGCCGTCTTTAAAATAGTTGTTATGCTTCAGCCCACTGTTGAAGCCACTGTGTCGATTCACCTCGTTGAGGGTCTTCCTCTTTTCCACTGACCCTGTACTTTGCCAAGCATGATGTCCTTCTCCAGAGACTGATCCCTCCTGACAACACGTCCAAAGTATGTAAGATGCAGTCTCGCCATCCTTGCTTCTAAGGAGCATTCTGGTTGTACTTCTTCTAAGACAGATTTGTTCATTCTTTTGGCAGTCCACAGAATATTTAATATTCTTTGCCAACACCACAATTCAAAGGCATGAATTCTTCTTCGGTCTTCCTTATTCATTGTCCAGCTTTCACATGCATATGATGCGACTGAAAACAGCATGGCTTGGGTCAGGCACACCTTAGTCTTCAAGGTGACATCTTTGCTCTTCAACACTGTAAAGAGGTCCTTTGCAGCAGACTTATCCAATGCAATGTGTCTTTTGGTTTCTCGACCGCCGCTTCCACGGCCGTTGATTGTGGATCCAAGTAAAATGAAATCCTTGACAACTTCAATCTTTTCTCCGTTTATCATGATATTGCTCATTGGTCCAATTGTGAGGATTTTTGCTTTCTTCATGTTGAAGTGCAATCCATACTGAAGGCTGTGGCCTTTGATCTTCATTAGTAAGTGCTTCAAGTCCTCTTCACTTTCAGTAAGCAAGGTTGTGTCATCTGCATAATGCAGGTTGTTAATGAGTCTTCCTCCAATCCTGATGCCCCGTTCTTCTTCATATAGTCCAGCTTCTCGGATTACTTGCTCAGGATACAGATCGAATAGATATGGTGAAAGAATACAACCCTGGCGCACACCTTTCCTGACTTTAAACCAATTGGTATCTCCTTGTTTCTGTCCAAACAACTGCCTTTTGATCTATGTAAAGGTTCCTCATGAGCCCAATTAAGTGTTCTGGAATTCCCATTCTTGGCAATGTTATCCATAATTTGTTATGATCCACACAGTCGAATGCCTTTGCATAGTCAATAAAACACAAGTAAACACCCTTCTGGTATTCTCTGCTTTCAGCCAGGATCCATCTGACGTCAGCAATGATATCCCTGGTTCCACGTCCTCTTCTGAAACCGGCCTGAATTTCTGCCAGCTCCCTGTCAATATACTGCTGCAGCTGTTTTTGAACGATCTTCAGCAAAATTTTGCTTGCATGTGATATTAATGATATTGTCCTATAATCTCCACATTTGGCTGGATCACCTTTCTTGGGAACAGGCATAAATATGGATCTCTTCCTAGTCAGTTGGCCAGGAAGCTGTCTTCCATATTTCTTGGCATAGACAAGCGAGCACCTCCAGCGCTGCAACTGTTTGTTGAGATATCTCAATTGATATTCCATCAGTTCCTGGAGCCTTGTTTTTTGCCAATAACTTCAGGACAGCTTGGACTTCTTCCTTCAGTACCATCAGTTCCTGATCATATGCCACCTCTTGAAATGGCTGAACATCGACTAATTCTTTTCGGTATAATGACTCTGTGTATTCCTCCCATCTTCTTTTGACCCTTCCTGCGTCGTTTAATATTTTCCCCATAGAATCCTTCACTATTGCAACTCAAGGCTTGAATTTTTTCTTCAGTACTTTCAGCTTGAGAAACGCCGAGCATGTTCTTCCCTTTTGGTTTTCCATCTCCAGCTCTTTGCACATGTTATTATAATGCTTTACTTTGTCTTCTTGAGCCACCCTTTGAAATTTTCTGTGCAGTTCTTTGACTTCATCAATTCTTCCTTTTGCTTCAGCTGCTCGATGTTCGAAATCAAGTTCCAGAGTCTCCTCTAACATCTGTCTTGGTCTTTTCTTTCTTTTCAACGACCTCTTGCTTTCCTCATGTATGATGTCCTTGATGTCATTCCACAACTTGTCTGGTCTTCGGTCACTCGTGTTCAATGCATCAAATCTATTCTTCAGATGGTCTCTAAATTCAGGTGGGATATACTCAAGGTCATATTTTGGCCCCTGGCCTTGTTCTGACTGATGATATTGAGCTTTTCCATCGTCTCTTTCCACAGATGTAGTCAATTTGATTTCTGTGTGTTCCATCTGGTGAGGTCTATGTGTACAGTCGCCATTTACATTGGTGAAAGAAGGTATTTGCAATGAAGAAGTCGTTGGTCTTGCAAAATTCTATCATTCGATCTCCGGCATTGTTTCTATCACCAAGGCCATATTTTCCAACTACTGATCCTTCTTTGTTTCCAGCTTTCCCATTCCAATCACCAGTAATTTATCAATGCATCTTGACTGCATGTTTGATCAATTTCAGACTGCAGCAGCTGATAAAAAATCTTCTATTTCTTCATCTTTGGCCTTAGTGGTTGGTGCGTAAATTTGAATAATAGTCGTATTAACTGGTCTTCCTTGTAGGTGTATGGATATTATCCTATCGCTGACAGCGTTGTACTTCAGGATAGATCTTGAAATGTCCTTTCTGAAGATGAATGCAACACCATTCCTCTTCAAGTTGTCATTCCCAGCATAGGAGGCTATATGATTGTCCAATTCAAAATGGCCAATACCAGTCCATTTCAGCTCACTAATGCCTAGGATATCGATGTTTATGTGTTCCATTTCATTTTTGATGATTTATGATTTTCCTAGATTCCTACTTCGTACATTCCAGGTTCCTATTATTAATGGGTGTTTGCAACTGTTTCTTCTCATTTTGAGTCATGCCACATCAGTAAATGAAGGTCCCGAAAGCTTTAGTCCATCCACGTCATTAAGGTCGACTCTACTTTGAGGAGACAGCTCTTCCCCAGTCATCTTTAGAGTGCCTTCCAACCTGGGGGGCTCATCTTCTAGCACTATATCAGACAATGTTCCGCTGCTATTCATAAGGTTTTCACTGGCTAATGCTTTTCAGAAGTAGACTGCCGGGTCCTTCTTCCTAGTCTGTCTTAGTCTGGAAGCTCAGCTGAAACCTGTCCTCCATGGGTAACCCTGCTGGTATCTGAATACTGGTGGCATAGCTTCCAGCATCACAGCAACACACAAGCCCCCACAATACGACAAACTGACAGACATGTGGGGGCCATCACCGTGAGGCTACAGTAATCCTATTCTCTTTAATGGAATTGTTTAAATTATAGTTTTCCCTTGTTTTGCACATCCCAGCCACGACTCTACCATTTCCCCTAAGCACAGGTGTTTTTCATTATTTTATAGGTTAACCAACTAATGTCAGGCATATATTTACTCGTAAAACACTGCATTAAGGGGCATTTCTTTTACATTTGTTTTCTTTTACAGATATTTGCTATCAGCTGCAGAACTGGGCTGTTTTATGACATTAAAATATATATATATATGAAAATGTGAAGCTCCCAAAGTAGCTTTTGAAAAGGTGAAAGGAAGAAAAGTCTAATTACAGAGAAGATGCGGACTGATTTGTGCTAAAGAAATTTATAAACCAAAGCCCCCACACTTATGGCGTTAATGCATTCAGTGAGTCTGCATGAAAAAGGAGTTCCAGTTTAAAATACCGTCTAAAACTTCGGAAACCCTGGTGGCATAGTGGTTAAGTGCTATGGCTGCTAACCAAGAGGTCGGCAGTTTGAATCCACCAGGCGCTCCCTGGAAGCTCTATGGTGCAGTTCTACTCTGTTCTATAGGGTCGCTATGAGTCGGAATTGACTCAACAGCAGTGGGTTTTGGGTTAAAGCTTTCTTCAGTGGCTGCAGGGCACAAAAAATGCCGTTTCTTTTATTTCAAAAGGCATCTTCTGACCGTGTGCCTTCAAGGCATGACTGGCCTTTCTGGCTTTGCTGTAAAATAAAAAACTCTTGTATTCTTTTCAAATCTAAATATTCTGTATAGTAAAACAGCTTTTCTGTTTTTTTTTTTTTTTTTAATTGAGGAAATGGAATCATAGTTATACAGTTACAGACCTAATAGAAAAACCTTAGTAGGCCTTTTCCAAAACTGACTATTGGCATGCTGGCAACGGGTGGGATTTAGCTCTAGAGTACTCTCACGTGAATTTGAAGTTAGTGTTTTCAGCAGTGGACAGAAAATGCCTTACTTTTGTTGAAAAGTTCAGGCAGCTTAAAAATATTTAAACTAAACATACCTGAGACTCAGAACCCAAAGCAACATTTCTTTAGAAATGTGGGATCCTGCCTGGAACCAACTGGTTCAGGGAAGATTCTGCTAGGAATGAGTATATTAGTGCCACCAAAAGTCACTGCTCTATAAAGGAGAGGGACAAAAAAGAATCACTTCCTCCTTCAAGGGACAACTATAGGAAAGCACAAATCTGCGCCTGTGCTGGGGTATGGGGTGGAGAAAGTTGTTTTAAATCTACATGGAAACTGCGGGCTGACCAGTGCCTCACTGCGAAGGAGACAGGCTGCACACCAAGGCATCTGTTTTGTTTTTAAATTAACATTTAAAAAAAAAAATTAAAAATAATATATGCATAGGATAAAATATAAACAGCAGAGAAGCCCAGAAGTTGAAAATAAAAGCCTCTGTCTTCACCAGACCCCTAGTCCCTCTTTCTATTTTCTTGGGCATATATCGTTCCAGGGATCTTACAGGACAGAGTAGAACTGCCCCATAGGGTTTCCAAGGAGCTCTTGGTGGATTCAAACTGCTGACCTTTTGGTTAGCAGCCGTAGCTCTGAACTACTACATCACCGGAGTTTCCTCTAGAAAATTATAATGTATATATAAGTACACAGAAAATGTATATGCTTTTTTACACCCTTTTTAAAAAAAATAAATGGACCGTTGAGTAATGTGCTCCCTTAAACAATCAATTATATGAAGCCAAACAATCAATATTTAGCCAAAAGCAAAGATGAGAAGGCAAGGAGGGGAAGGGAAGCTAGGTCAATGGAAACAGAAAAAAAAGAATGGAAATAATGAGA
The DNA here is from genome assembly GCF_030014295.1 of Loxodonta africana. Classification (NCBI taxonomy): domain Eukaryota; kingdom Metazoa; phylum Chordata; class Mammalia; order Proboscidea; family Elephantidae; genus Loxodonta; species Loxodonta africana. The sequence continues at coordinate 165,789,075 of NC_087345.1, read as the reverse complement.
ACGCTGACACGTTGCGAAAATTGTAACCAATGGCACGGTATAAAAATTATTAAATGGGGAACCTAATTTGCTCTGTAAACTTTCACCTAAAACACCATAAAATATCTAAAAACTAAATGAGTGGGATCACACTCAGATCACACTGCTCTGTGACTTGTACTGTCCACCTAGCGTGTCTCCATTACATGTCCATATCAATCCTAAGGATTGATTTCATTTGCTGTAGCGACCACAGTAAATTGTATTATCTGGGTGTATCATAATATACTCTCAAGCATTCCAACTAAAATTCAAATTGGTGAGTCTTTTTGACAGAAAATTGGGCAATACCTTCGGACACTAGTGATCCAATATGATATGCAGGAATTTGTCCTGCTGTGCTAAACACCTACACAGATACAAGGATGGTCATTATAGGACTGTTCAAAATAAAACCAAGAAAAAAAAAAACAAAAAAACCTGTTGCCATTGAGTCAATTCCAACTCACAGTGACCCTATAGGACAAAGCAGAACTGCCCCATAGGGTTTCCAAGGAGCTGCTGGTGGATTTGAACTGCTGACCTTTTGGTTAGCAGCCAAGCTCTTAACCATTGTGCCACCAGGGCTCCATTGTTCATAATAAGGGGGGAAAAAAGAAGCAATCTAAATGGTGATTAAAAGAGGTCAAGTTAATAAAGTATAGGGCCACTATTAAAACTGCTCTGAAGAGAGGAGAGTTTTAAATCAGAGTTTCTGTTATTCTCAGCATCATACACACACACACACACTCTCTCTCTCCCTCTCTCCATAAAGAAACTGAAATCATCTTTTACGAGACAATTGCTGGAGCTGCTTTCTTCTGCTATCTTAAAAGTTAGCCTGAAAAAAGATTCAAGTTAAATTATCTGACGAAGGGAACCCATGCAAGGTTTCCTTGTGCAAAATTCAGACAATTAAAAGAGAAAACTATCCTCTGGAAAAGCACGCAGAATGATGGCTGGGGCCCGTTTACCCTACTAATGATCAACCGCTAAGAAACCCTGATGACATCCATGTGACATTCTGAGAGGTGTATTACAAACATTCTTAACATCAGAGGCTGAAAAAGACCAAGGGTCCATTGGAATCTCTGTTCTCCAAGCCTTTCTAAAAAAATTGGTGAAGCAGCATTTCTGCCCTTTCTTTTCAGTTTGCTTCACTTCTGAGTAGAGCCCTGGTGGCACAGTGGTTAAGAACTCAGCTACTAACCAAAAGGCTGGCAGTTCAAATCCACCAACTGCTTCTTGGAGACCCTAGGAGACAGTTCTACTCTGTCCTATAGGGTCGCCATGAGTTGGAATCGACTTGACGGCAGTGGCTTTTGCTTCTCAGTGGCAAGTAGCATGGCCAAAGAAAGTCTTTTCCAAAAATTTATGGTGCTCCAGTACAAACCAATGCAAACATGTCACTGAGGAGGTCTTCTGGATCTGAGCAGAGCACAGGGCAGAGCAAACAGCCAGGGAGGAGCCCCAACATCTCTGAGGACAGCCCCACCAGCAGTTTTCTGGGGCCAACGGGACGATCACCTGCACTTACTAACTCTCGAAAAACTGATAAGGAGCCCTGGTGGCACAATGGTTAAGCCCTCAGCTGCTAACTGAAAGGTCAGCAGTTCCAACCTACCTGGTGGCTCCCTGTGGAAGAAAGACCTATCTGCTACTATAAAGATTACAGCCTAGGAAACCCTATGGGCAGTTCTGCTCTGTCAAATAAGGTCACTAGAAGTTGGAATTGACTCAACTGTAAAACTGATGGTGGGAAACAGCCTTATAATTCTGTTATCACTTATCACTCCTGTTGCTTAATTATGAGCAAATGGAAAGGAGTTTAAAGTACTGGGCAATGGCAAATAGGAGGTATGAAATGAAGCCACAACACAGAATTCTAAGGAGGGCAGTGGTGGTTCAGTGGTAGAATTCTCCCCTTCCATGCAGGAGACTAGGGTTTAATTCCCAGCCAATGTGCCTCATCCACAGCCGCCATCTGTCAGTGGAGGCTTGTGTGTTGCTACAATGCTGAAGAAGTCTCAGCGGAGCTTCCAGGCTAAGATGGACTAGGAACAAGGGCCTGATGATCTATTTCTGAAAATCCGCTAATGAAAACCTTATGGATCACAACAGTCTGATCTGGAACCGATCATGGGGATGGCACAGGACTAGGCAGCGTTTCACTCCATTGTGCATGGGGTTGCCATGAGCTGGGGGCCAACTTGACGGCACCTAGCAATGTAGCATACTAGGGCTTCCAAAAACCCTTTGCAGTTGAGTTGGTTCTGATTCATAGCAACCCTATAGGACAGAAGGAACTGCCCCAAAGGGTTTTCAAGGAGCAGCTGGTGGATTAGCAGCAGAACTCTTAACCACTACTACGCCACCAGGGCTCAATCCCAGGACTTAAGAGGCCTCAAAGGCTATCACTTTCCTTTACTTTAGAAGGACTGTACTTGTGCCATCATGTAAATTAGTTGTACATTCCTTTCTGCCAAAGGAGCCCTGGTGGCGCAGTAGTTACATGGTCGAAGGCTAACAGAAAGGTCAGTGGTTTGAACCCGCCAGCACTCCACAAGAGAAAGATGTGGCTGTCTGTTTTCTTAAAGATTACAGCCTTGGAAACCCCATGAGGCAGTTCTACTCTGTGATATAGAGTTGCTATGAGTTGGCATCAACTCAACAGGACGCAACAACGACTTTTCCGTAAAATCTCTAGAGAAGGATTTTTCAAAGAGTGTAACATTGTGCATTTGCTGTTGTAATTCATGCAACTAACCAAAATACCCATTGCTGTTGAGTGGATGACAACTCACAGCGACCCTATAGTTGAGAGTAGAACTGCCACATAGCGTTCCCAAGGCTGTAATCTTTAAGAAAGTAGACTGCCACATCTTTCTTCTGGGGAGTGCTGGTGGGTTCAAACCGCTGACCTTTTGGTTAGCAGTCGAGCACTTAACCACTGCGGCACTGGGGCTTCTTATTCATAAACTCAGTAGTTCTGTGGTCTGGAAACAAAAATACCAGAGCATCCTGTCATTAGGATAAACACCCAACCACCGGCCGTCTCCCTCCTTTGCCCCTGATGCCTCCCCACCTCAGAGTGACCTCCATAACATTCTTTCACTGCAGCCCAAGGTCCCAGGGCCCCTCACTGTCCAGATGCCACACAATTTTCACCACCAGCCAAGGAGGGCTTGTTTTCTAGGGATCTGCCTGCACTTACTGAACTAACAAAAATCCTTTTTGGTTTTACAGAGGATAGCAGGTTTAGTAACCTCAGAATCTTGCTCTATTTTCATATCATGACTCCATAAAAAAGAAGAAGAAAACTCACTCTTTACCCCATATTTTGTCTCAGCAGCAGTTACACATTAAACACAAAAGCAGGGAAGTTTGTGAGAACTCAGTTGATATTGGAACTGCTTACAACGAAGTTCTACCCTGAAATACGAAGTGATCCAAATCCACAAGCAGAGCCCTGCCTTTGTGCTTTACAATTCACAATAAAAGCAGATTCCAAACTTGGATCTCCTAAGGACTTCTAAAAATTTTTTTTTTTTTTTAGCTTCCAGTAAATTACTTGCTCGCCTGCTAAAGAAAAGGCTGAGGAAGGAAATCTAGAGGGAAGCTTGATTGTCTGCGAATTAAAGCGCTTTCCCACCCTACCTGTTCACCTCTTCAGCGGCCACAACTGAAGAGAAAAGCAAAGTCCTCTGCGACTGACACCATTTTCCCGGATGATTTGTTTTCACATAAATAGATTTTTGAAAACCACTCCCCATCGGCTTTAAAACAGGAGGGTTCCTGATCAAGTTAAATTGATGAATAGCCAAGAAAAGAGCCTGAGCTGTAAACACCTTCTAGAAATTGCTTCCCTCCTGCTCAGGAGCACTTCAGCTTGCTACCTCACCATCAGCCCACCTGGGAGGAAGTTCTAGTTCAACTTCCTAGGCTGGGGGATTTTCATGCCTTTCTTTCTGAATAAAAAATTTCCATGGAAATTCCAAAATGTTTTAAAAAGAAAATAACAAAATATATAAAGAACAATAATTCCATTATTAAGAGGCTTTTTAAATTCAGATGCTGCATTTTATTTTGATACTAGCACACCTACTTGTTTATAGGGTCACCATGAATCAGAATCGACTTGACGGCACTGGGTTTTTTTGGTTTACTTGTGTTCATCAATGGAGAACCTGGGCTACTAGTAAGTAATGGAGCCACAAGTCCAATCCAGTCAGTCTAGTTCTTCAGTTGGATCCAATAAACCTTTATTAAACCCTACTAGGTACAAAGAGGAGCCCTGGTGGCGCAGCGGTTAAGAGTTCAGCTGCTAACCAAAAGGTCAGCGGTTGAAATACACCAACTGCTTCTTTGAAACCCCGTAAGACAGTTCTACTCTGTCACATAGGGTCGCTATGAGTCAGAATCGACTCAACGGCAACGGGATTGATTTGGTTTTTTAAGTGCAAAGCACACTGCTAGATGCAATCTCTATTAATCAACATATAACCTCTGAACTGTACAACAATTAAGTGTAATGCAAAGCTTTAATGGACTTCTAAAACAGGATCCGTGAGTAAAAAAAAATGTTAAAGAATATTCACTAGAGATTCCACAACCATTTGGAACTCTGGCGGCCTACTACTATTTGATTTCCTAACACTTTTTCTGCCTTAAAAATTATCACTTTACACAATACAGGGGAGGTCAGCACAATTGGACTAAACCAAAAGCAAAGAAGTTTCCTGAATAAACTGAATGCTTCGAAGGCCAGAGTAGCAGGGGCAGGAGTCTGGGGACCATGGTTTCAGGGGACATCCAAGTCAACTGGCGTAATAAAATCTATTAACAAAGCATTCTGCATTCCACTTTGAAGAGAGGCATCTGCGGTCTTAAACGCTAGCAAGCAGCCATCTAAGATGCATCAGTTGGTCTCAACCTACCTGGATCAAAGGAGAATGAGGAACACCAATGACACAGGGCGATTACGAGCCCAAGAGACAGAAAGGGCCACACAAACCAGTGACTACATCATCCTGAGAAGAGAAGAACTAGATGGTGCCCGGCTACAACTGATGACTGCCCTGACAGGGAACACAACAGAGAACCCCTGAGGGAGCAAGAGAGCAGTGGGATGCAGACCCCAAATTCTCATAAGACCAGACTTAATGGTCTGACTGAGACTTGAAGGACCCTGGTGGTTATGGCCCCCAGACCTTCTGTTGCCCCAGGACAGGAACCATTCCCAAAGCCAACTCTTCAGACATGGATTGGACTGGACAATGGGTTGGAGAGGGATGCTGGTGGGGAGTGAGCTTCTTGGATCAGGTGGACACTTGAGACTCTGTTGGCATCTCCTGCCTGGAAGGGAGATGAGAGGGAGGAGGGGGTTCGAAGCTGGCGAAAAAGACACGAAAAGAGAGAGTGGAGGGAGGGAGCAGGCTGTCTCATTAGGGAGAGAGTAATTGGGAGTGTGTAGCAAGGTGTATATGGGTTTTTGTGTGAGAGACTGACTTGATTTGTAAACTTTCACTTAAAGCACAATAAAAATTATTTAAAAAATAAAATAAATTACTGCTTTGTGGTTCATATTTGGATTGAAACTGTGGATGAAATACATTCATATTTGCTTTAGGATTCATAGATCTGCCCTTGAGATAACCAGAGCCATCCCTAGTGTCACCATGCAATGCTGGGAAAAAGGGTTCTACCCTGCAGGTAATGCCACTCCTGTGACCACTGAAGTTATCAGCGACTGAGTGAACTTGCCTCAGCAGCTCAGGGTCGAAATGCCTTCAGAGTTCCAGGTGATGAGCCTGGCCAACACTCGCACTAACAGCCTTCTTCCAGGAGTGCGGAACCTGAACAGTTCTCAACAGCCAGCCGAACATGGACATATCAGAAAAATTAGGAAAATCATTAGGAAAAACCTGGAACTAATATAGTATTTTCTCCTGGCTAGGAACACTGCTGCTAAAAATAACACAATGAAAAACATATTTGTCTCTTCCATACAATGGATGGAGAATATAATTACGGGCTGTGCTTCTCTCTGGGATGCAGACCAGGGAGGGAGGTGCCAACATCTAGACCACAAAAGGAGTGAAAGACAGTGCCACCAATTCCTAGCTCATTCCCTGTCCTGTGGCAATGCCCACAAGCCCTTGGTGACTTGGTTTCCTGTGCAAGAATACCTGTGACATCAAAACGTGACTCTTCCTGTGGGGCCAAGAAAAATCGGAGGCAAGTAAGATTTAAAATGTTAAGTCTGTGAAGTGGCTCGGGATCCAATCAGATAAAAAAGTAAATTATTATCACTTTTATAGCCTATCTAGAAAAAACTGTCATAACCAGTTGCCACAGAGTCAACTCCGACTCCTAGCAACCCCACGTGTGTCAGGGTAGAACTGTGCCCCACAGGATTTTCAAGACTGATTCTTTGGAAGTAGCTTGCCGGCCTTTCTTTCAAGGTACCTCTGGGTGGGCTCCAATCACCAAACTTTTGGCTAGCAGCCTAGCGTGTTAACTGCACAGCCCAGGGACTCTACCACAAGCATGAGTAATGTAAAAACAAGTATATCCTAGCTACCCTGGTGGTACATGGCTGCTAACCAAAAGGTTGGAAGTTCAAATCCACCAGGTGCTCCTTGGAAACCCTGTGGGGCAGTTCTACTCTGTCCTATAGGGTCGCTATGAGTCGGAATCGACTCGATGGCAACAGGTTTGGTATTTTTGGTTTTGGTTTTGACACACTTCACAGTTTGCATTTTAGTTAATTTATATAAATAATTGTTGCTGTTGGAAGTTATGTCAATAACCCATTAATCTTCTTTACACCACTAAAATGAGGGAAAAAATTGCAGGAAATGTGGAAAGACAGTCTATTATGTTGTCTTCTCAAGTGTCTCTCTGAGCCAGTTCCTTTGTCCATAAAGTGGGAATAAAAAGACTCTGCTATGCAACCAATGTCACAAAACAATTCATGTGTAAATTTTTGAAGGAGAAACTAATTTGTGTCATAAACTTTCACCTAAAATACAAAAAAAAAAAGACTGCTAGCTTAACTATGTTGTTGTAACAATGAGATGAAGTCAAGGATGTGGAAACATTTTATAAACAGTCCGGCGTTACATAAACAGCAAACAAAAATGATAGCTAACAGATGGAGCACTAATGCTGAGAACCGTGCTTACATTTTCTCATCGAATCCTCATGCACCGCAATTATCACCCCCATTTTACAGAGGAGAAAACTGAGGCTCAAAGATGTGAATTTACTTTCCCCAAGTTACACAGCTAGTAAGCGGCGAGGCCTGGAATCAAAACCTAGGCATTCTGATCTCAGAGGCAAGAAAGTTGTTTTGTCACTTAACTATTCCGCAGTAACGCGGTAGCATAACAATCGAACACAAATGTTAGCTACAGTGCTACTCCACAGTATCTTCTGGCAAAATTCAGGAGGTTCTCACACATTAGACAGTTCTGAAGCACTTCAATGCCTGCTCCACTTACTCCAAAGTAGATTTTGTTTCCAGAGTCGCAATTCCCATTTCATAGTGTCTTTAAATCGTTCTGAACTCCGTGCCTAGCTGTTCAAACCGCACCCTCAAGTCCTTGAACTAACTCCTTCAAATGAACTTCACTGATCTACAGCTACCTTTAGTGACTTTTATCACATCCCTCTAGCTGGCAAGACTGTTGACTTAGTCTCACTGGTGACTGATGAAGGAGTCCTGGTGGTGCAATGGTTAAGCGCTCAGCTGAAAACAGAAAGGTTGGTGGTTTGAACTCACCCAGTCGTTCTGCGGGAGAACGACCTGGTTATCTGCTCCTATAAAGGAGCTGTTCGACCCTGTCGAATGGGATCCCCATGAGTTGGAATTGACTCTAAGGCGCACAACAACAGTGACTGATGTAAACAGACAGCCCCGTACCACCAAGCAAGGTTTCCTTTTTAGAGCATGCTTTGAAAACTACCTTTTATTACCAACACCCCCCTTCCCCCAGAAGTCTTTATCTGTCTTCTTGGAATTTAGAAGTTCTGCTTCCCTGAAGTCCAGAAACTCTGATAAACAGGATTTTTTTCCCCCTCTAATTTCATGAAATGTTTCTGTGGGAAAAGTATACAGGCACATTAAAAAAAAGTACAATGTTCATAAACCTGACTCAAATATTGTGTCTGTAATATTCCACAGATTTTATTTTTGTCATTTTACAACTTAAAAATGCAGAAATGCATGTAGTCCCAATTTCAAGGTCTGTTTTAAAAGTTAAAAAAAAAAAAAAAGGAAAATCTGGGAATAATTCACAAACACATATAGTAACTCAGTTCTCCAACCGTCTTTCTAACCCTTACGTGGGACATTGTTTTTGCATTATTCACAGGCACAATCAGCATAATGCTTCACTTGTTTTTTCAGCTCTATTGAAAAATCTCAGTTCATTCAATAAAAAAGCCCTCAAAAAAAAAAAAACCAGCCCCAAAGCTCGAACGAACGCTCAGTGTGGGAAAGCTGTGTTTCTTGATTCAGTTCCTCCTGCCAAGGGAACAAAGCAGGGAAACAGACCTCTGGTGTTTCCAAATAATTTTTTGCAATAACACGGAAGAAAAAAAGGCATATTTACCTGTACCCGGGGCTCCACAGGTGAGGCGGCAGCTAAAGTAGAAAATTTAATTCGTCCTCAGGAAATTTTTGTCTCTAATGGACTCTCCAGTCATCCTTCGGAGCTGTCAGGTAAGCCCCCCTCCATGTCTCTGCTGTTTTCTTTTGCAGTTTTTCCTAGTGAAACTCTTGTCATTTGCATAAAACCTACTTCTAGCCTATAGGATTTTTTGAGTAGCTACTTGTTAAATTGGCTGTCTTGACATGCTCTTTCAGGCATGACATCACAAATCTCCATGGAAACTCTAACCCCACCTGCCTACATGCCAACGTTACCTGTCAGGAGAAGACTTAAACAACCGTCTGAAATAGTTCATTAATGAAACCTTTTTAGGGGCTTTGGATCTCTCTGCACAGTGTAATTTGTGTGGTTTGCAGGCACTTAGCCAAGAATGATGGCTTCATTTTTCAAAGCCTGAGCTGTTTTGCAGAAAACAATGATCAAAATTATAGGCATTCGTTAATCCGCCCCTCCCTGTCTAACAATGCACCTAATCGCACAAGAAAAGCCTACGGTGGCCCATGTGCCGCTCTCTGCAGGATAAAGTAATAAAAACTTAGGTTTTAAAAAACCTTCAGTTGATACTTCTAAGGTTTTTCCACTCTGTGCTCCAGCAACCCCCTTCCTACTTTTTACTGGCAAAACTTGCAAAACAGGTTCCCCACAGGGGAGAGAAAGGAGAGCGAGAGAGCGAGAAAGCCAGAGAGCGAGAGAGCGAGAAAGCCAGAGAGGGAGAGCGAGAGACAGAGACAGACAGAGAGAGAGAGAGAGAGACAGAGAGAAAGTGTGCATCCGTGCACATTTTCTCTGGTTCTCCTCAGCTGGAGGTGTGGAGGACTTGTTAACTCTTTCCTAACATACCATATCTTATGTACTTCTGTCCTAGTTAGTTTACTTAAGTTACCAGAATAACATGGAAATCTATGTTTTTGGCGTTTGGCGAATGGTCAATAGAGTGGAAGATTCATTCGTTCATTTCATTCACTTATTCTTGTCTTCTATCCCAAATTTTATGGAATCCTGACTGTTGACAAGAAATTTCTGCCAAATGTGTGCACAAACCCACTTGGTAACTCTGGGCTCAGTGCCTTTTCTTCTCATTCCTAAATTCACTGCAGACACGCCTCACATTCCCACATGCAGGACTGCTAGCCTAAGGCACCAAGCAAGGTTTGAATGCTTACTCAGGACCCATGGGCGTTTACAATAATGTTATCTAACTAGGTGGGACTGAGCTGGGAGCCCGAGGAAGTTAAACACACAGAATGCGCTGAGAAACAATTTAAAAGCAGCCTGACACAGATTCTGATACAACACTGCACACCGTCTTGGAAACAACAGGAGCTGAAAGAACAGCCTGCTTTAACTTGCCACAGATCCTGCCGCAAACACCAACAGGATCGGCAGTATCTTCTCTCATAAATCAAAGACCAAATTCAAATATTAACCTCTACACCTTACTGGGCGTCCCCTGGTAGTATGCTGGGCTTCTGACAGAAAGGTTAGAGGTCTAAGTCCACCCAGAGGTGCCTTAAAAGAAAGGCCCAGTGATCTCCTTCTGAAAAATTGGCCATTGGGAACTTTAAGGGAGCACGGTTCTACTCTGACACACGTGGGATCGCCATGAGTTGGAGTCGAGTCAGCAGCAACCGGTAACACCTTAATGAGCCCTCCCTGGTCTTTGCAGAGAGAGCAATCATCCGTAAGAGCACAATCTTTGAGAATTCCAAAGGGCTCTTTTCATGGAAGCAATTGGAAATGCTTCGAACCCCTCCCCTGACTGTTCTGAGAGTTTTGCATCGCCCTAGTTCCCAGTCAACAGATGGGACATTACCTTCGAAGGGAACGGAGACCTGCCCTGGCTTAATACAGCCGCTACAGTTGGAACACTCCTCCGAAGCAAGAGTCTTGTCAAAGATTCAATTACTGCCTCTGTGAGGTGAAAATACATCCAGATGAAACCCAGGCTTGTGCTTTACCCAGCGGGGCACAAACACAACATGAAACAAACAAAAATAAGAGCTAACCAGATCTAGGCTTTATTCAGTAAAATTCAAAGGTGGGATGCAGGCACTATTCAATTGCATTTATTCCTTAAAGTTCCAGGAGAGAGAGGAGAATGAGAAAGTGAATTCAGCACTCAGAGCAGTTATAAATTATGCTGAATCTTCCTTTTGGGTTATGGAGGAGATTACAAAATCTCAGCTTTTACTTACAGAATTCAAGCTTGGAAAAGAGCAAGTGAGACAAGTCAGAATTTGAAAGCAAGGCAAATGTAGATGGTAACATCATGCTCCGATATGAAAGCAACCAGATTAACTCATGAATCAGCCGGCAAGCAGAGGCAACAGGGAATGAAGAATTTGGAACCACTGACGACATCATGGAAACCCTGGTGGTGTAGTGGTTAAGAGCTACTACTGCTAACCAAAAGGCCAGCAGTATGAATCCACCAGGCGCTCCTTGAAAACCCCATGGGGCAGTTCTACTCTGTCCTACAGGGTCGCTATGAGTCGGAATCGAATCGACGGCAATGGGTTTGGGTTTTTTTGGTTTTGGATGACCTCATCACGATGAAGTGTTGTTACGTGCCATCACATCGATTCTGACTCATAACAAGTTTGTGTGACAAGTAGAACTGCCCCATTGGGTTTCCTAGGCTGTAATCTTTACGGAAGCAGATCACCAGGTCTTTCTCCCACCAACGTTTTAGTTAGCAGCTGCGCACTTAACTGGTGTACCACCAGGGCTCCTTACGATGATGTAGAAAACGTAAAATACTGGGAGAAGGGAAAGTTTTGGGGAACAACAACCTCAGTAACAAGGACAACAAATATGACGGCCGAGCAGAAATGCCAAGGCTTGATTAGAGGTGACCAGTCCAGTTAAAATTTTTCCTACCATCCCCCAAAGAGAAAAACATAAACCTGACTAAACTTTAAAAGCTTCATGATTTCCCAGATAGCAATTCAGCACCACACTAAACAAACTGGAGCTTGATAAATTGTTTTTAAAAACAAAGAAGGTCTTTAGTTCTTCAATTTAGCAACACCATTGCAGTCCTGTGACTAACTTGGATACAGACAGGATTCTTTCTCCTGAATTTGTTTCTCAACATGTCTATTATATAACAGAGGTTAAAAAATTGATCCCTGAGGACTAATGGACCACAACTACCACAGCCTCCACAAGACTGAGTCCAGCACAACTAGATGGTGCCCAGCTACCAGCACTGACTGCTCTGACAGGGATCACAATAGAGGGTCCTGGACAGAGCTGGAGAAAAATGTAGAACAAAATTCAAACTCACAAAAAGAGACCAGACTTACAGAGACTGTAAGAAACCCCAAGAGTATGGCCCCCAGACACGCTTATAGCTCAGAATAAAGTCAGTCCTGAGTTTTATCCTTCAGCCAAAGATCAGACAAGCTCATAAAACGAAATAAGACTAAATGGGCACATCAGCCCAGAGGCAAGGAGGAGAAGGCAGGAGGGGACAGGAAAGCTGGTAATGGGGAATCCAAGGTCAAGAAGGGGAGAGTGCTGACATGTCATGGGGTTGGCAACAAATGTCACAAAACAGTATGTGTACTAATTGTTTAATGAGAAACTAATTTGCTCTGTAAAACTTCATCTAAAATACAATAAAAAAAAAAAAAACTGATCACTGAAAAAGTCCATGAAAACATAAGAATATAAAAAATTGCTGAAAGAGGTTGGATTTGACTATTTATGACCTGAATTTTCTTGGTAAAAAAACATGAGATTCTGACTCATAGTGCCCTATAGGACAGAGTAGAACTGCTCCATAGGGTTTTCAAGGCTGTAAATCTTTGCAGAAGCAGAATGCCACATCTTTCTCCCATGGAGCGGCCAGTGGGTCGAAACCACTGCCCTCTCGGTTAGCAGCTGAGCGCTTAACCACTATCATATAGGAAGAGAATACTTTTTTTTAGTAGAAAAAGAAATACTTCTAAAATTAAAATAGCCAATACTTAATTAAAGCTTAAAACAATATGATGTAAAAACGATTACCATCCCCATTTTACAGATGGAGAAAGTGAGTCTCAGAGAATTTAGGTAATTTGATCAAAGTTTCACGGCTACTAAGTACTGGAGTCTGGATTTGAATCCATGCAGGCCCAGGATATGAACCCCAAACCCATGCACCTAACCATAAGGCACTGTTTCTCCAAGTTAGAAAAATTGCTTCTAATTGGGGATATCAAAACTCTAACTACACTAAACCAGATGAAAAAGAGTTAGTAGACTAACCTGAAAATACATATTGGATCACAAAGAGTTAAGATAGGTCTTTTGCAGTTTCTCCCAGATACGCCAAGTCAACATATGGTACGGAGGTCTGGGAGGGTCCAGACCAGCATATTATATATCAGCACAACAGCAGCAGGAGGGGCGAAGCAGCCACTTAGCTTCAGGCTGCCTGTTGCCTGTTGACAAGCAGAGCAGTGTTAACGTATTACAATCCAGGACTCAGCCCTCATAACCCCAGGCCAAACAGACCACTACGATGCAGGTGAGACTGAGTGCAACGCTAGGAACACAGCAAGCGCTCCACAACCATCTGCAGTCTGAAGTTCTGGTTCAAGAAAACTGAAAATGTTTTTGTTTGTGTTCTTTTTTAAAGGATAAATTTAGTAAGTCAAGAACATACTATAAGTATAATCAAAAGAATAAGGGCACTTGGATTTTTGAATGAAACAATGGAACCCAACTGTGGTAATTTCTTAATGCTGAGTCCTTGGTCTTTGGCTCTGTTGTTGTTGTTATTTTTGAAATTACCACTTTTTTTTTTTTCCCAACTTTTGCTATATGGTGCTGATAATCCCAATATCTACTGGCCAAGTCTCACTTTTTGGCCTGGGTGCCAGTCCTCTCCTACCTCCAATAGTCATTTTCATTTGGGGTACCTACTGTCATTTCGATATAGCTTGTCAAAATTCTAAGCTTAGCCCTGGTGGTGCAGGGATTAAGTGTTTGGCTGCTAACCAAGAGATCAGCAGTTCAAATCCACCAGCTGCTTCTTGGAAACCTTATAGGGCAGTTCTACTCTGTCCCATAGGATCCCTGAGTCAGAGCCAACTCGACAGCAATGGGTTTTTAATCATTATGGGAGCAGATCATCAGGTCGTTTCTCCTGCAGAGCCTCTGGGTAGATTTGAACAGCCAGCCTTTCAGTGAGCAGCCGAGCACTGAACCAGTGCACCACCAGATCTCCTTATAAAATATACTAGTGATAATCACATCGTATATCAGTTGTTAAACTAAATGCCAATGGGCTGAATTCTTCCATTAAAAGACAAAGACTAACAGATTGGGCTAAGAAAACAAAACCGAGTTTTATGTAGTTTCTAATAAACACATTATATTAATAGGAAAAAGCTGACATACCAGACAAATGCAAACAAATGTAAATCAAGAGCGGTGATATTCATATTAAAAGTTAACAAACACTAAACAGTTCATTTGCTAACAGTCGCTAACATTAAAAGACATAGGATACAAAGAAGGCATGATTTTGATAAATTTGTTTGCAACAAATAACAAAGCAACTAAAAATGTAAATAAAAATTACTAGGAATGTAAGGGAAAAGGGAAACTGGACAAAAATACAATTATATTGGTAGGCTTTATTATAATTTGCTCAGAACTGAACAGTTCAAGAAGAATAGACTAAGAACAAAGAAAAAATGAATAATACAACCAACAAGCGTGACATATATATGTGTCCATATAATACATATAAAATATATAACTATCCATGAATATCTATGGAACACTTACAAACACCGATTGTATATTTGAGTATTCAAAAAAATTTAATAAAATTTAAAAGTAGAAGCTTATAGGCTGCATTCTCTGATCACTTCGAATAAAATTATAAATAAATGATAATTTGGACTACTTGAAAATTAAACATTCCAAGACAACACTCAAATCAAAGAGAAAATCCAAACTAAAATTATTAACTCTCTTGAAAGCAAGAAAATGGAAGCTATTTCACATAAAACTGAAGGACACAGTGCAAGCTGGACTCAGGAAATGTATAACATTAAATGCCTTCATTATTAAATGAGAAATACTAAAAATAAACAAACTTAATGCTCATTTTAAGAAATGTAAAAGGAAACTAGGAAAAGGCAGTTAATTAAGATAAAAGCTGAAAATAATGAGATAGAAACAATAATGCAAAAAGGATACATAAATGAAAGCTGGTTCTCTGAATAAAACTGATAAACCTCCACAACCCTGGTTGAAGAAAGAAGAGGAGAGAGAGCAAAAATGATCTTTGCCCTCTAAGAGCTTATATAAGGAACGCTGGTGGCGCAGTGGTTAAGCGCTCAGCTGCTAACCAAAAGGTTGGCAGTTCCTAGCCCTCAGCCACGTCACAGGAGAAAAGTGTGTCAGTCTGCTTTCATAAAGATGATAGCCTTGGAAACTATGGGACAGTTCGGCTCTGTCCCATAGGGTGGCTATGAGTCGGAGTCCTCTCAATGGCAGTGGTGTTTTGTTTTTAGGAGATCATATGGGGACAAAGCTTCCCCTTGGTACTGAACTAGATATAAAATGTATGTTGTTTGGAGTAATTGGAGGAAGAATCATGAATGGGAGAAGATCGATAGTTCTCACACATTTTGTATTCAATATGCTTTCATATACAACAATGTTCCAGTTCATTTGATTTGTTTAAAAACAAGGTAGGGAGGGAGGGAGGGAAAGGAGGAAGGGAGGCAGGGAGGGAGGAAATAAAGAGGCAGGGAAGGAGGGAGGGAGAGATGCCCTATGGTGCACTGGCCTTGACTTCCTAACTTAAATGCCTTCTCCTTAATGAAAAGACTTTCAATATGTATTCAACATCTGCTACAGTGTAGATATCTCATCTCATCCTCATCATAACAGTATTCGGTCTCACTTTACAGTTAAGATATAAAAGCTTCAAGGAAATTGACTGACTTGTCCGTGATCACACAGGGAGGAAGAAAAGAAGAGAAAGAGAGAGGAAGGGAGGGGGGAAAGGGTGAATGGGTAAAGGGAGGGAAGGAGGGAAGGAGGAAAGGAAGGGGGGAGGGAGGGAAGGAAAGAGGGAGGGAGAGAAGGAGGGAGGGAAGGAAAGAGGGAGGGAGAGAAGGAGGGAGGGTGGGAAGGAGGGAAGGACAAAGGGCTCAAATATGGAATCAGTCAGCAATAATTACAGCACGTAACAACCCACTCATTTCTCAAGTACAGCCTCTATCTACAGATGCCACAGTATCCACCTGCTCGTCCTGCAGAGTCTCTGTTGATGCCTGAGCTATGATCTCAGTAAATACTCATGAAACAAATCCTTGCACGTTCCACCAAATCCAAAAGACTTCTTTGGTGCAAGCTTGCCATGATGTAAAGCCTCTTCTTATTGTGGCAAGTTACATCCCGTCCACACTGTGCCAAAATCAACCCTTTGGTTCTAAGTTCCATCTGATATCACCATGCATTAAACACTAATCAAAATTTGCCTTCATACCTGTGCAAGGTTTGTGGCATAACACCTGAAACCAGGGCTAGGTGAGTGGAAGGAAGAAGAAAGGGCAGACCTGATGTGATTCAGCGTCATGAATTATTTAAATTTATGAGGGTAAGAATAAGGTTCAACACAAAGCTATTAGCCAGAGGTCAGATATATCTCCACTTCTCCATAATTTCTGACAACACCAGTTGCTCCCCCACGGTGCCCTCTACTATTCTGCAGGGTTCGGTAATTCGTTGCAGTGGCCACACAGAACTCACAGACCATACAATTATGTGGTTTATTAATAACAGGCTACACCTTGGAATCAGGATCAACTTGGAGGTAACAGGAACAATTCAAGATCAGGATCAGAAAGCACATTAGGTAAGGTCTGGAAGCCTCTCCCAAAGTGGAGGGCCCATCCCTCCCTTCTTCAGTGTGGGACAGTATCCAACCAAGACAGCTCTCTCAGCTGCTCTCTGCCCTGAGGCCTCTCCACTGATAACTGGCCCAGTTCATATCCATTGTAGCAGCCCGCTTAGCCACGCAGGCCCTCTCAGCTGTGTAAACTTCTCTGCTGTGCAGGCCTCTCAGCTGTACAGGACTCCTCTCGGCCACACAGGACCGCTCCCCGCCCCCCGCCCCGGCCATGCAGGCCTCTCTGCCTTCTGTCAGCGTCTCCACTGCTAACTGGCCCAGCTCATAGCCAGAGTAGCAGCTTGCTCAGCTGCTGCTCTCCTAGCAGCAGCTTTCTGCCATTGCTGCAGACTTCACTGCCCAGCCCCTTCTGGGACCCTCACCATCTTCATTGCTATAGCCCTTGACTCATATTACAGCTCTTTTACGAAGTTCCCCTCACAGGAGCCCCTGATCAAGCCACCCCACTCCAGGGTCTTCTTGGTCTTGAGGTTTCTTCCTCAGCTTTCAAAAAAGTTCTATGGGGGTGGGGGGGGGGGGTCCCTCATTTACATAAGCAAACTCCTTGTCAATTTCAAGGCAAGATCCTCCCAGCAGAACCACAAACCAACCAAACCCCTCGGTGGACCACAAGTCGCTCAATCCTATTGGGTGGTTTTACACACCACCGTTCTGACTAGTATACTGACCAATCCAGTTAAGGTAAGTAAAATAGACCAATCACAGGACAGACTGTAGCCCAGGGCCAGACAAAAGTATCGAACTATCAAGTTGTTTAGTGTTTACCCAGAAAATGTCAATCAACCAGGAAAATTTCCTGGGCAAAAGTAACAAACCCTCTGGGGTAGAAAACACCTTGGGAACTCCCCTCCCCCAGCACCCCAAGTTGCTTCTCCAAAGAACAAGGGCAAAGGTAATTCCTCAAGGCTTAGGGGAAAAATCTCCCAAGATGTTTTTCCAAAGAACCAAGCCAAAAGGCCAGGCAAAGGAACTCATTGCACCATGCTTGATAAACCAAAGATGCTGAGATAAGAATGCAAAGTGATGTCGGGCCATGCGAGGACAAAGCTGAGTGCATTTCAAAGGGAAGAAGCTATAGAATTTTGTTGAAAAATTTCACTGAGCTTCAAACCATATCTTTTTCCCCAAATCCCATTCCTGTCAGCAGATCCCAAGAATTAATACTGTGGTGTCAGCTTCTACCCATTCCTCTCCTGATTACTGATTCTCATGCTTACATTCCTCTAGTTCTTGAGCATTTCCACACACTACTGGCAGATGACGCAGCGAGGTCAGCAACTTGCTCAACGTCCTGGTGCAGCTAGAAGGTAGCGGCAGAACCAAAACTCAGGTTTCTGGGTGCCCAGTTGGGTGTTCTTCCCCTTTTTGCTACAGTTGCTGTCATCCTTCACATCATCATCCTTTTCCAGTCACCAAGTCATTCCCATTTTTCTTCCAAACATCTGATGTCACCTTTGAACTATGGCTGAGTCCCATTTCCACAGCCACTACCCTGGGCCCTGTGTGGTGCAAACAGTTAAGGTGCTCCTTGCTAGGCGAAAGGTTAGAAGTTTGAGCCCACCTAGAGGCACCTTGGAAGAAAGGCTTGGTGATTGATCTACTTTGAAAAGATCGGGCACTGAAAACCCTGTGGAGCACAGTTCTACTCTGACGTACATGACATTGCCATGAGTCAGAGTCACCTTAAAGACAACTGGTTACCCTGGCCCTAACTGCCGTACACCCAGATATTGCAGCAGAGTCCGGCCAGAATCCAGACTATTCTCATGGAGTCCCTCCTCCATCACCCTGAAAAGCTAACCTTTAAACTTTCCTTTTATTCTACTTGCATACTCAAGGCTACCATCAAAACCAAAAACAAAACCCAGCAAAAACCGACTCCAACTCATAACAACTCTACAGGACAGAGTAGAACTGCCCTGTAGGGTTTTCAAGGAGAGCCTGTGGGATTTGAACTGCTGACTTTCTGGTTGGCAGCTATAGCTCTTAACCACTATGCATCAGGGTTTCCATAGTGCCCTGTTTCTGCTAGTCAAAGTTTTCTGCCTGACTTCTAAGGTCTAACCCAATCTGGCTTTTCTCTGCTTACATACATTGACTTCCCACTTCCTAAAATGCCCCTTCCTCCTCACTTGGGCTGGCCCATTGGTCCACAAGTGAGCCACATCCATTCTCACCTCAACCTTTCCACTCCTGCCCTCCCTCCTCCATCAGAATGCCTCCGTGTTTTCCTTCTACTCACTCAAATTAGGATCCTTCAATATTCTGGCCACAGTTAATTTTTGACCATCTACTAAGTACCAGGTATTTGGAAAAAGAGACAATGAGGACAAGGCTCCAGTCTCCAGGAGTCCTCCATCATTTCTAAATGGTCCCATTCAAATTCTGATATCCTTTGTAAAAATCTTCCCTCACTGGTCTTCCACTGTTCTGAACTCCAGCAAGCTTTTGAGATATATGCCCACATTTCCTAATATGTGCCCCATAAAACATGAATCCCCAAAACAATAATTCTGTGTCAAATAGATCTGCGAAACACTGCATATTTCTTTCTCTACTCCATTCCCAATATTCACAAGGCTGTTAGTATATTAAAAGATCTGATATGATAAGTCCTGCAGTGAAGAAATTCCTTTAACTTTGATTAGCTAAGAATTTCCCCAAATTAGAAACTTTCTCCTCATTCCCCAAATAACTATTAACAAACAGCCTGGGGATTTAGATTCTGTAGAACATACTTTTAAAAACCTCTGGCCTAGATGTTTCCTAACAATTGAAAAATTACATTGTTTCATGACGCCCTTAGGTGTACTGGCCTTGATTTCCTAACTTGAATGCCTTCTCCTTAATGGAAAAACATTTAACAGGTATTCAACATCTGCTACAGCGTAGATATACTATCTCATCTAATCCTCACCATGACGGTACCCTCTGTCTCATTCTACAGGTATGAAACTGTTCTGAAAGCCTCAGGGAAATTGACTGGTCAATAATCACAGAGCTAAGAGGTTCCGAACTCACATATAAACTCAGTTATATGTGACCCAAAAGTTCATACTCTTTCCACTAAAGCGATATATCCTTCGCAGGGAAGGTAGTGCACTTTGCACTTTTTATATAACACTCAATGAGAACTCACAGTGTAAGCCCCAAATAAATAACCATTTGACAGAATTAATCCAAGAAGACACCTGCAGGAGGAAGGCGGAATAATGGCAATGAAGTGAGCTTGATAAATGAGTACAGGAAGGACAATTTAGATACTTGCAACATGAGTTCTGCATCTATGTATCGGACTGAATCACACTGGTCTTTTTTAGGTTTCTCAATACCGAAATTTCCATTTAATTTGGTAGCAATTTTGCTGATTACCGCTTTCCAGGTGTCGCTCACCACTGCAGAGCTGTACTTGCGTTCTTGCTTCACCCTTACTTTCCCTCCTACTCCCAGGCACTCCTCAGCAGGTTTTCCAGTAGAATCTTATTTTGACTATTTGCATCGCTCTTCTTAATATAGCACTGTTCTCCAGCTCTTCCACAACACTAATTAAAATGAAAGCGAATGCAGAGTTTGGTGGCACCCAATTAAATGTGGATCAAAAGCCACATGTTACGACTGATCCTCACTTATGATTCTTTTTCTGTTTTTCTGTATCCTGCCTGATTAACATCAGCTCGAAGTCAATTTTGCAAGTAAACTTGCAACCCCTTGAATTTAGTCTTTTCGGTCACTGAGTCTCTGCTGCAAGATGTCCTACTATGCAATACTCCACATCTTAGAAAGTACTCACTCAACATCCTTTAAGTCACAATTCAAAATATCAGCCCCCCAGGAAATACTTCCAGGCTAGCTCCTTGGTTTAATCTTGGAGTAGCATCATCTCTGTTAAGTACAAAACTGCTCTCCCTACTTTTTTTTTTTTTAATGTTGTCTTAGTTATCTAGTGCTGCTATAACAGAAATACCACAAGTGGGTGACTTTAACGAACAGAAATTTATTTACTCACAGTTTCGGAAGCTAAAGTCTGGATTCAGGGCGCCAACTCTAGGGGAAGGCTTTCTCTCTCTGTCAGCTCTTAGTGGAAGGTCCTACACTGATATGGTCCCTTAACATAACAAAGAAAATCCATTCTCAAATGGGATTACAACTACAGGTAGAGGGAGATAGGATTTGGAGGGGCACAAGTCAATCCATAACAATTGTCTTCTTCCACATCTAAATTTAGATCAGTATTGTTTCTGATCACTGACCACATTCTCATTTCCCGTAGACGTATCCAAGATTATTTGGAATTATTCTGAGGACAAGAATTCTTTTTTTCTTTCTTAATATTGATTCTTCCAGTCCTCTCATAGTCTTAGCTCACAGGCAACTAGTACTTCATTAAACACACACTCCCACAGGCACTAATACAAATTCTCTAAAACACCTTGTAATTCTGCTGTGACACCACAGTCCTTCCATTTGGAGGTGTTGGTCTGGTAATAGTAACGTTTCCTCAATTTTTACCTTTCGCAGATACTCACCCCTATTTTGTCACTGCTTCTTTTGTGCCAAATTACTTTTCTTCCCTGAATTATGAAAGGCAGACCTAATCAGGAGGCTGGCACTTCAGCCTCTCTAGGGTCACCACTAAACTTCATTCTTATTTGACACAAGGCAAACCGGCCCTCAGTTCAAGCCATTCTTCACTTTCTCAGCTTTCATGGTACCTCTGTGTTCTGTCTTTGCCAACACCAGCTTTCACATGCATACGAGGCAACTGAAAAGACCACTGGCTTGGGTCAAGCACACTTAATCACCAATCACTAGAGAAGGACATCACCTTTGGTAAAGTAGAGGGTCAGCGAAAATGGGGAAAACATGAGGTGGATTTACACAAATAGCTTCAACGATGGGCTCAAACGTATCATGGAGACGGTGGAGGACCAGGCAATGTTTTGTTCTATTAAACGTAAGGTCATCATGAGTCCGAGCCAACAGGAGGGCAACTAACAACAACAAAGCTCTGTCACATCGTAACAAAGGTTGTGTAATCTGGGTGTCAAAAGCAAGATCTGCAGCCAGGTTTCCAGGAGATGATCTAACTGCTCTGTGCCTCAGTTTCCCCATCTGTTAAATAGGGTTAATAACAGTATCCACTCCAAAGAGTTGTTATATTAACTATATTAATTTATGTAAAAAGCAATAGCGTCACCATTTTAGTTGATGCCAATGATATGTTCTTCCTATAGTCTTTTCTACTTTTTCACTGCTATAAATGATAGCTGAGAAACCAGTGCTAAAGAAATGCTGAACAGTTCATTCATATTCTTCACATTCATAGTTTGTATAAAGATAATTTGCCCTTTTCCTAACATGCTTGTTGTTATTACTTGCTCTGCATACATTATATAAAATTTCTAAATTGTAGAAGCCTTTTTCTTTTTCCCTGAGATTTAGGTAAATAGCTAAATGGTGTCTGCTACAAAATCTAGCTATCCTTCCTTCATTTCCCCCTTAATAGCTCTAAAGATGAAACTTTTCACTGGGCCCATTTCCTTTACTATAACTTATAAGCTTCCAACTTATATATTTTTTACAAAACATGTTTAATTTTTTTTTTCCAAAAATCAATGCCTTCCACAATTTTAAACTTTTATGCAGACCTTCACCATGGTCTGAGGGTGCCACTATTTCATAGTCCATAGCATTTGTAATTTCAGTTAACCTCACTTTCTGGCCTTTACTGACATGTATATCCACGAACACTGATTCATATGTGGGAATTTCAAACATTTTCATACGTATAGGTAGATCAGGGCCAAGACAAATGTGATAGATTAAAATCTGACTAATTTGGAGTTTTCTATATATAACCGAGAGCCTACACATATTCCCCAAGGTATGAACTGATACCCTGAGATCTACTAAAGGGTAATTCAGTGTGTCAGGGGTTATGCTGTAATACAATTAAATTCATCAAAAAAGGCCACAGAGTAGGTAGATACGTATGCATATGTGTGTATAGGAAGGCATATGCAAGTAAATGCATGTGCTTGTACAGATGTATCTGTAGGCATATGAACATACACGTTTGTGTGTGCTGCATACATCCACATATAACAAAGCACATAGGAGGCACAGTTATGGAGACTTCCTAGACACATCCAAACAACTTGCAGCATTGCTTTTCTGGGTTAAAAGGCTTAGGACCGTTGTCTTCGTGGGACAATTTAGTTAATTGGCATAGCATAGTGCATAAAGATAATACATTCTAGTTTGGTGAGTAGTGTCTAGGGTCTTAAAAGCTTGTGAGAGGCCATCTAAAATACAACTACTGATCTCTACTTATATGGAGCAAAAAAGAATGAAGGAAATCAAAGACTCAAAGAAGAAACTAGCCTGCAGGACTAATAGCCCACATGAGTCACAGCCTCTTCTAACCTAAGACCAGAAGAACTAGATGATGCCTGCCTACACCTACTGACCATTCTGACCAGGGACACAACAAGTCCCAGATACAATGGGTGAAAAATGTAGAACAAAATTAAAATTCCTACAAAAGGCCAGATCTACTGGACCCAAAGAGACCAGAAGAACCCCCAAGACTACTATCCTAAGATACCTTTTGAACTTGGAACTGAAGCTATTTTTGGAGGTCACCTTTCAGCCAAATAATAGATTGGTTTATAACACCCGTGAGTAATGTGCTTCCTTAAACAATCAACTATATGAGATCAAATGGTCAACATTTACCTAAAAGCAAAGATAAGAAGGCAAGGAGGTTAAGGGAAGCTAGATCAATGGAACAGAACAAACAGAAAGGAAAAAATGAAAATGCTGAGACATTGTGAAAACTGTAACCAATGTCACATTTGGATGGCTAAGATTAAACATACACACATGCCTGCACATACAAAATAAGAACTGTTGGCGAGGATGTGGGGAAATTGAAACCTTTACCCATTGCTGGTGTGAATGCAAAATGGTACAATGGCGGTAGTACAGCCATTGTGGAAAACAGTGTGGTGGTTCCAAAAAAAGTAAAAAATAGAATTATCACATGACCCAGTAATACCACTCCTAAGTACACACACAAAAGACTTGAAAGCAGAGACTCAAACAAAGACTTGTACACCAATGATCATTGTAGCACTGTTCACAATAGCCAAAATGTGGAAACAACCTAAATGTCCATCAATGGATGAATGGATAAACAAATATGGTACAAATATACAATGGAATACTACTCAGCCATTAGGAGAAATGAAGTCTTGATACATGATACAATATGGATGGAGCTGGGATACATTATGCTGAATGAAATAAGCCAATCGCAAAAGGACAAATATTGTATGACCTCACTCATATAAAAAGACAAGAAAAGGCAAATGTGCAGAGAACAAAGTTTATTAGTGGTTACCAGGGGCAGAAGGGAGTGGGAAAGCGAGGCTTAACAGTGATAGAAATATCGCGTTGATTAAGGGTAGGGTTGCACAGCAGATTATTGTAATTGCTGTCAATAAGTTGCATACCTGTAAAAAGCTGAACTTGAAAAGTTGTGTGATATATTTATATCTACAACAATAACAACAGCAAAAAAAAAAAAAATGCTGCTGAGACTGTTTATGTACATCCAAACACCTCTTGGGATTTGGTTCCTTGGTTTGGAGGTTTAGGGTCATGGTTTCGTGGGACATCCCAGTTAACTGGCCTAATAACATGTTCAGTGCTTCTGTTCTACTCCTAGTTCATTGCATAGTGCCTGGGGTCTTAAAAGCTTGCAAGTGGCCATCTGAGGCACAACAATTGGTCTCTATTTACCTGGAGCAACAGAGGAAAAAGAAAAGTCAGAAATAGAAGGAGGATATAGAATGTGTGGCTAAGCACCTCCATGCATAACCTCCTCCTTTGCCATGAGACCAGAAAAACTGGATGGTGCCCAGCTACTGTTACTGATCATTTCGATCAAAGATTCTACAGAAGCATCCTGATTGAGGGCGGGGACCCTAAGGGAGGAATGCAGAACAGAATTTTAAATTATCGTGGACTCCAGACTTCCTGGAGCCTTGAAGGTTGGATGAACCCCCACAACTATTGTCCTGGGATAATCTTTAAACCCTAAACCAAAAACATCCCCTGAAGTCTTCTTAAAACTAAACAATAGTTTACCTTAACTAGTAAAAAATGCCTGCCTTAAACATTATGTTCTTTTAAGAACTATCTACACAGGATCAAATTGATAACTGCAACTCAAAAAATTATATAGGCTCCTTAGTGAGGCAGTGAATTTATGTTAATGGCAGGGGAACAACTCAGAAAAAGGAGGGTGAGAATGGTTGCACAACTCAAAGAATGTAATCAATGTCACTAAATGGTACATGTGGAAACTCTTGAACTGGAGCATGTTTTGTTTCTCACCAACAACAAAATAAATAAAATTAAAACACCAAAAAAAAAAAACTGTTAAGTAAGACCCTAATTTGCTGTGTAAACTTTCACCTAAAACACAATAAAACATTTTTTTAAAAGGCCATAAATTCATTACATACCTATAAAGATATGTTAATATATTTACATGTGTTAATATATGTTAATATATTTATACTGCATAAAAATGTGACTAATGCTATACTGTACAGACATGTATAAAGTGCTATGTAAAACCAAGCTGGCAAAGCAACGACACCTGGGAGAGTTACGATAAGAAAATGGGGCAAGATTTCCTTCTTCAGCTAGATTCCACAGTCAAAAATCAGTATAAACTACACGTCCCAGTAGGTAGGAGTCAGGTTACCAAGATATGAAGGGAAGTGACACACATCATTTCTGGACCAATGCATTTAAGAGCCTGCGTATGGCCCTTTAACTCTCTTTCTCTGTCATAGCAACTTGGAATCCATGTGTTAAGATGGCCTCATTACAAGATGGAAACAGCCTGAATTACTAAATCATTGTAAGGACAGGTTTTCTGGCGAGTTCTCCAAACCACAACAGACTCTGTATGAATGAGAAATGAGACGCTTTTGTGTTTTACCACCAAAACACCAGAGTTTTGATAGGCAGCTTCATCTAGGCTATCCTCATTATCTCAGCAGTTTTTTAGGCATAAATCTGCTACTGGCTCCTTTCTCACTGTAACTCATATTTGAATGGGGCCAGCTAGCTACTGAGAAATGGTATGCAGAAGGGAGAAGTCAGCAGAGGCAGCCTGCACCCATCACTCTGGTTAGTGACATCAAATGCTCTCTTCACAGAAATACCTTACTTACTTTGCCCTGAAAGCATGTCACTCTCACTCTTCAGTTTGTGGCATTCAACATGTCCTTGAGGTTCACAGCAAAGCCCTTTAAGTCAGTCTTTCTGTGACTGGATGTGCTGTGATGTGGTAATCTCTGCTTCCTCTCTTCTATTAACCCTGCTTTACATCCAGAATTTCCTTCTATTTGCAGGTAAGGCCAAGATCATAAACATTACTGGTAGCATGGCTTCCTCCTTTAGCTCTATTTTCCCCTTCTATATTCAGTGTCATACTGGATCTCCCAAAGCCACTCCACAAGTTTTGACCACTTCCTTGTTTTATTTAAAGTAGAGTTGGGGGTGGGGGGGATTGTTTGTTTCTCTCTCCATCAGCAACACCTTTAATTGTTTTCAATGAGTTTTGAGAGTGCAGGAGTGGCAATGCCTTTATGTGGCCACCTTGAAGTACCTAGATCCTACTGTTTCAGTATTTGAATCTTTAGATCTGCTCTTCAGATTTAAATGTACTTAATACTTAAGACTGTTCCCTGTTCTCTGTCTTTAACGTCCTCATTTTCCACGAGTCTTGACAGTATCAAGTATACACCTTCTGGAACAAAGTCAAAGGAAGAAATAATGTTGAGTCTGAAGCAAAGGCAAAACCAAAAAAAAAACCAAACCCACCGTCGTCGAGTCGATTCCGACTCATAGAAGGCAGCAGTTCCAAATTCCATAGAACTACTCTTTACCAGTGAATAAAGTTCTTTAGAGGTAGTTTAAAAAAAAAAAAAAAGAGTAGAATGAGCTGTAACTTGGGTTGTTTATAAATAATAGACTGATGGATATTTTCCTTATTTTCATTTTCACAATTGGCAGCATAGTTACATTTTGGTGCCAGATATATTTGACTACTAGAGAATGGTTAAGTAGTGCCAAACTAACCAGGAACTGAGAAAAGAGCACCAGTGCCATTTCCACACAAACAGCTAAAGGAGAGGCTGGATAGTAAGGAGGAGCTATGACCTGGAGAGGCCCTCACCAGCAGCAGAGCCTTGCCTGGGGGCAGGAGCCAGATAAAAGCTTCCTGGCCTTACTGAACCCATTTTAAATAGTCCTATTGTTCATGTTCTTATCTCCTTAGTTTTGCCCTCCATAATGTTCATATTATAGAATAATACACCTTTATGTCTCTCTTTATATTGAATGGAAAAGCACATCAGAATTAAGTTAAAATGTATAATCTTTCCTCCTAAAGTTTAACCACATTATATGTAAGACTATACATACTAAGATACGACTATTGGTCTCTACTCATCTGGAGAAAAAGAGAAAGACACCAAAGACTCAGTGAAGAAACTAGTCTACAGAATTAATAGCACACATCAACCACAGCCTCATCTATCCTGAGACCAGAAGAGCTAGACTGTGCCTAGCTACCACTACCAACCGTTCTGACCAGGGACACCGTTGACGACCCTGAACAGGAGTAAAATGTAGAACAAAACTCAAGTTACTAAAAAAGCCAGACTTACTGGACCCGTAGAGACTAGAGGGACCTCTGAGCTACTACCCTGAGATACCCTTTAAACTTGGTACTAAAACCACTCCCAGAGGTCACCTTTCAGCTAAATAACAGATTGGCTCACTGAAAAAAAAAGAACCAGTATCACCAGTGAGTAATGTGCTTCTTTAAAGAATCCTCCATATAAGACCGAATGGTGAACATTTACCTTAAAGCATGGACAAGAAGGTAAAGGGTGGGGGGCAGGAAGCTAGATTAAGGGAAAGGGAACAATCAGAATGGAAATAATGAGAATGCTGACACGTTGTGAAAATGTAACCAATCTCACTGAACAATATCATAGAAATTGTTAAATGGGAACCTAATTTTCTGTGTAAACTTTCCCCAAAACACAATAAAATATTACAAAAAAGAGAATATATATATAGACTAATTGCAACCACAAAACCAGACTGCCCGCCTAGTTAATAAAATAGAAATTCTGTAGGCAACTGGGAATAAAGATTCAAAAAATTATGATCATGACTTTGAGGGATGACTGAGCTACAGACCTCTCTGAACTCAGTGCTATTTCAAAGAGCAATTTTCTTTCAATGTAAAATATAAACACCGATGTATTTTCTATGGTCTTTCATATGCTTCGGAATTGAATAAAATTTATCTTTTTTCAAGGAACAGCAGTAGAAGGAAGGCATGTTTATGTTTCTACTGCATGACTCACCCCGATCCACAGACTCTGTTATCAGAACTTTAGAAAAATTAAAGGCAGAAGAAGCAAAAGCCATGGTCAGTAATGGATGGAAAGACAGTATATTTTGGAAATTCCAACCTTGGTTCAAATCTCGGCTTCTCAGCTTATAAATTTCTTAGCCTTTCTTAGCTTCAGTTTCTTCTTTCCGACTACTCAAACTGCAATCAATCATTTAATTCTTAGACTCCCTACCTCTCTTGATCGGTACCATCCAAATGGTATTTATCACATTGTAATTATATTAGAAATACTGGTTCATTCATTCATCCAATAAATATTTTGACTGTGCCTATTCTAGGCTATGTTGGTTAGCAGCTGAGCGCTTAACTGCTGTGCCACCAGGGCTCCTTCTAGGTTGTGTACTTCCCCCTAATTGCAGAACATACAAAGGTGATTAAGACAAGGTTTCTAGACAGACGTATCTACAGGTATGTACAATGTGGGTACAGGCACATATATTCATTGAAGATACAAATACGGATACTCCTCAGACATAACCAAACACCTTCCAACATTGGTTTTCTGGGTTTGAAAGCTTAGGACCATAGTCTCACGGGACAACTCAGTCAATTGGCATAACATAGTTCACAAAAATCATAATCTCCATCCTAATGAAGCGAGTAGTACCTGGGGTCTTAAAAGCTTGCGAGTGGCCATCTAAGACACAACTATGGGTCTCAACTCACCAGGAGAAAAACAGTGAAAAGGTAACCAAAAGCACAGAAAAGAAACAAGTCTACATGAGCCACAACCTCATATACCCTGAGACCAGAAGAACTAGATGGCACCCGGCTACCACCGATGATCATTCTGACACGGGTCACAATAGTTGGTTCCAGATAGAATGGGAGAAAATTATGGAGCAGAACTCAATTCATATTTTAAGAAAAAAGCCAGAAAAACTGGAATAGTAGAGAACAGAGGACTCCCTGAGACTATTACCCTGGGGCACTCTTTAAACCTAGAATCGAGCCTATCCCCTGAGATCATTTTTTAGGGAAATAGCAGAGTGGCACACAAAATAAAAGATATTACCTGTAAGATCAGTACCTTACTTAAAAACCATCAGTATGAGACCAAAAGATCAACAATTACTCAAAAGATAAGAAAATAAGGGTCAGGGAAACTAGTGTACTGGAAAGGGGAACAAAGTGAACACGATTAAAGAGAATGTTGACCCACTGTGATAAATGTATCTAATGTCACTGAACAATTTGTGTGGAAATTGTCACGTGGGAACCTAACCTGGGCAGGGCTGAGTTGAAATCCGACCTCCAACATATGCCAGAAACCTTTCACCAAAACTCAATAAAATATTAAAAAAAAAGACAAGGTTCCTGCCCTCAAGAGGCTCATTCTAGGCGAGAGAAAGAAACATAAGGTGGCAAGATCAGATGCCCCAGTGTGAGTACCACAAGATGTTATGGCCAGCTGAGAACATGTGACATTTGAAGGACAAGTCTTTGTACACGCCTGTCTTATTTCTTTTACTGACTTGAGGGCACAGGCCACGTCTCATCGCTGTATCCCCCACAATGCCTTTACCACCCTTGTTGTTGGTAGGTGCCATAGAGTTGGTTCCCACTCATAGCAACCTTATGTATAACAGAATGAAACAGGAGCCAAATAAATACATTGTTGTTGTCGTTAGGTACCATTGAGTCAGCTCCAACTTATAACAACCTTATAGGATATGGGAGAACTGCCCTATAGGGTTTCCAAAGTGGACTTGAACTGCCAACCTTTTGGCTAGCACCTGAGGTCTTAACCACTATGCCACCAGGGCTCCAAGTAAACACATTACGGATGAATAAACTTTGATCTTTTCAAAAAGAGAAAATACAAGTTTCAGAAAATATACTAAATTATATTCTGACAGTGAGAAAAACAAATCACGTCAAGTACACAAATATTTGTTGGTAAAAGGTAAAATAATTTTAAATACTAATTTAAAGATAAGAGCCTCTAAGACTCTTCTTTGGGCATAAAAAAAACAGAATACGGTAAAACTAAGAGCTGACACTGAAACAGCACCAGTGCCATGCTAAACACTGCACAGCATTTTCTCTCCCGATACTCTATGACCTAAATATTTATTGTCCTTTGACAGATGAAGGAACAAAGACACAAAAAGATTTTTAGCCCCAAATCATGCAACTGGCCTATGGTGGAGACCGGATTCTAACCCAGCCCTGCCCAACCTCAGAGACAAGCCCCTCCCTACCAGGCAGTGTGGCCTCACCTTCCGAAGCCTCCGCAGGAGTGAAAGGCCCTGGGCAGACTGTGGGAGTCAGTAATGATAGAGAAGGGATTTAAGGGAATCTCTTAGATAAGGGAGGGTTAACCAGTACCACAGGCTTGTGTTTTCTTACTAATTTGTAGTGCACAATTTCACATTGGTTTGGTGAAAAACAGGAGAAATTGTGCCCTACATATCAGATGGCACTGGCTTGGCTTTACATCAGTAAGCACAGGGAAGCCTGTGCATACCTTACTTGTTGGGTAATCTATCCCTGTTCTTAGCTTTCTGAGAGCTTAGACTAAAGAAAAATTTTGACTCACTTATTTTCAAAGACTCAAATATAAGTTTTTGAGTCACGAATCTTAGTGTTTGAATCCAAATTTCAAAGCACATTTTCCAATCCTCATTATGTTTAATACCAAGGATTTAGAACTTAGATTTCCCTTGTACCAAATATTTCATGTAGGGTAGAGAGATCCACATCATTTCCCACATCCTATTCTATATCTTGCTTACTGGCACTCCACTCTTCTCACTAAGTCCACTTCTCTGGAAGGCAGTCAAGAAAAGGTATACCATTAGAATATTTGGTATTTACCCATAACCCCATTGCCATCCAGTCAATTCCTACTCAGGGAGACCCTATAGGACAGGGTAGAACTGCCTCATAGGGCAGGTCTTTTTTCCCTTGGAGCCATTGGTGGGTTCCAACCACCGACCTTCAAGCAACCAAGTGCTTTACCACTGTGCCACCAGGGCTCCTTATTTGGTATTTAGAATCTCTAAATCTGGAGAAGTGCTTCAGGCTCCTGTCACTTGAATTCCTCCTTGGGGCTAGCTGTGTGCTCCTTCTGCAAAGGAAGCCTGGAAGAATCCACACTTAGAAGCTCAGGGAGGAGCAAAAAGGGGAAATGGGTGGTAGGAGACAAAGAATGGAAAACACAGAAGATGCAGTGATGTCCAAGGGAACTTCACAAGCCGTGCCTAAGCTTAACTCGTGTGTACAGTGCCAATCTGCGGTTCATTGGCAAAAGCCCAGTGGCGGAATGAAAAATGCACACACAGATCCACACATCAAAATCTTCCTCCTTTTCAACAGTCAGCTTGGAGTACAAAAGAGGCAGAGAGACAGAATGTGGCACTTGTTCGCCCAGCATTATCCAGGGAAGGCACGGTTGACCAGTTGTGGCAGTACCACACCTATGGCAGAGGCGGATGTGACAGGAAATCGGAGCTTAAGGCCACTAAACTACATGGATTATTCCCTTTCGTCTCATATCATGTACCCCTGACAACCTTCTGACTATAACTAAGGTCTTCCATCTAACGGTTTTAGCCAAAGCCTCCATTGTCAAATAATAGCAATAATTGTGACATCTCAAATAATAGTAGTCATGATAACACCTGAAATATTTTTCACACGGAAAAAAATATCATTTTCAACAGATTAACTTCTATATTTCTCAGTAAAATTAATACACTTTAATATTTTTTAAAAGATTTCCCTCCTCACTCAACACGTAATTAATTTCTAGGTTCCTTTCCCCCATCCACAGTCCCCACAGTCACACACACACATACATATATACACACACATATACCACATCCTTTACCTATACTCAGGCCATACAATTTATCCTAAATTCAGAAGCAATGATCTTTAACTTACAGGACAGTGGAATAAGCAAGGATTTTGATTTCAAACTAGGTTCAAATCTCAGCTTCTCAGCAAACTGTAATCATAACTTCTCTGAGCTTGAGTTTCCTTGATCTAAATAGTTTTAGATAAAATATGGGGCATCTCAAAAGGTGACACAGGGAGAGACACAAGTTCCACTACTGAAGCAGACAGTGACCCTACTATTGATAGAAAATAGGGGTATTTTCCATGTATGCTTGAAATGAAAAGATAGACTTACTCTTCCTAATTCCCAAATTGTTGACCGGCCCACCTCGACATCAACCAGGACTCCAGTGTCTTTGCTCCTCCCCTTGTCCTACTTCCTGCTGGCAGCGTGAGCAAAAAACAAACATAAAGCTCAACCATGTTTCAAATTTTGGGGCACTCTGATAAAGATTCCACTGAAGAGCTGGGTGAGCTTAAGGGAGAAATTAGAATGAGGACAAAGTATAGATTTAAGTGATTCAAGTTGGTGCCAATCTCCATTTCCATGTATAACGAGAAGGTGAGTTAGTTAGACACCACTTTTGTAACCAACCAACTGGCAAGAGATCAAACTTAAAACACTGACCTTGCCTCTCTACCTGGGGTGTCGAAATCAATAGCAGCCTGCCCTCCTCCACTACCATGCAAATCACTAAATGCACTAGGCTTCTTAGACTATGTTCTCTACACTCAAAGGTCGATCTGATAACATGCCTATGAGGGCCATGTAGGAGGCATCGCATCTCCATGACCCCAAACCTGCTGTCTGCTAAAAACTAATTGCACACAGCCAAGAAACAAAAACATGCAAAGCCACAGTTGGGTGATATCCATGTGGCTGTTAAGACAACTTGAGAAAACAGGTAGCTGAAGACAGCAGAAAGCAAAGCACGCAAAAAGAAAACATCTGTGATTAAAAACAGAAAAAGAGCAGATACAAAACCCCAGCGTCAGCTTCTCAAGGAAGAAGGGTTTATCACAAGTCAAACCCTTCATGCTCTGTTTTACACTGAAAATGTTTATGTATATTCATTCATTCACTCGGCTAAACTTTCAGGGCTATAGGGGTGCAGAGTAGAAGCCCCCATGCTTTACTCAGGAAAGTAATTACCTCTTCATTGCCTGTACTGTAATTGTATTTGTGGTTTAACACAGGAACTCTCTTTTAAAGAATTGCAAACTCTCTGGGCCTTTCCTCTCTGGCCTCCTGTTCTCTTGCTGTGCTAGAAACAGGACTGAGCTCTCAGGCCAAACCTTACCTACAGCCTGCCTCTTCCTTCCAAGCCTGAAAAGAGATGTGGAACAACTAAACAGTAGGCATGGTCCACTGACCTGTTTTTCCCCCTTTACCCTGGAGGTCATTTTGCTTTCCCTTGCAGTCATTAAAGCA
Organism: Loxodonta africana; assembly: GCF_030014295.1. Taxonomy (NCBI): domain Eukaryota; kingdom Metazoa; phylum Chordata; class Mammalia; order Proboscidea; family Elephantidae; genus Loxodonta; species Loxodonta africana. The sequence continues at coordinate 165,755,662 of NC_087345.1, read as the reverse complement.
TGAGCTTTGCAGAGATAAACGTTCATACCTGGTCTCTCAGCCTCTCTTGGTGGCCCATGATTGCTGTGGCATGATGGGGGTATTTCTGCTTTAGATGTTCTAGGAAAGCTTCTCTCTTCCTATCCATCTCAGATGTTTGCATTCCCAGGATTTCTTTGGAACTTCGGGGCCCACCTAGAGTATGTCTCCTTGGGATATTGCGGGAAGGCTTGGAAACTGAGACTCGACCGTTTCCATTAGAAAGGCGCTCCTTGGTTCTGCGACATTCTGCATCTTCTAATGAGGTTACATGCAGATTGCTTTTTCCTTGTTCTGAAAGACAAAAAACACAATTCACAATTAATGATTTCACACCCAAAGCCTCATTTGCAGAATGCCTAGAGGGTTTGTGGCAGCTGTTAATGTATGACTGTAACTTCACAGACCATTTTTTTACTTTTCTGAAAGAAAGGGGGAAAAAAAAAATCAACAATCAAGAGAAATGAAAAATCGCACTTGAAAAATAAAGAGGTTGCAGTAAAAATTCTGCTATTTCTCACTCTTTTTCCCTGAGGTTATTCAAACCCAAAATACTTGGTCAGGCTAGTTATTTGCAGGCAACAGGGTTACCCCTTACTTACTCTATAATTTTAGGAAAGTTAACTCCAGTTATTTTAATTATTTCTTTACTTTTCATCACAGCTTCATGCTGGTATCAGGAGAGCTGTTAACTTTTTATAACCTGGAGATGATTTCTGAAACATTTGCTTCATCCTCAAGACCAAAAATAGCTATTGCCCTGTACATAAGTGGGGTGATCACTGACACATGAGCCACTAGAAAATTCTATTAGAATATCATAAAAGGTAATAACTGAGAGAACATAAAGACTTAGACACATTTTACTTGAAGTGGACTTCACCTAAAACATACAGTGAAAAGGGAAGAGATATGGTACATTTTGATAGGGCCTAGAGACACTGCCACTGACGTGGCCTTTAAGGGACAAGATGATTTCGATTTAGAGCAGATCAACTGAAGCAGCCAATGACAATGCTTAGAGTACAGGATAAAATAAAAAACCAAACCAGTTGCCGTGGAGTCGACTCACGATGACCACATGTGTGTCAGAGCAGAACTGTGCTCCATAAAGTGGCAGTGCAGTGGTTAAGAGCTTGGCTGCTCTATGAACACTCAGAAGCACTTTAGGAGCTCACCAAGCCTCAAGGTTCTTCCTCCTGGAGAGCAGTTTGTATCATACAGATGCAGGCAGAACAAGGTGTCCTTGTCCCTGGAAAATGCACCAGCCTGGACCTCAGGACCCTGGTTTTAATGCTAAACAATTTGACTTCTTTCACTCTCATTTTCTTCATTAATAAAATGATGAAGGTTGGACTAGCCTTAGATACGTAGAGTCTTCTAGCTCTAAATTCTTTAAATCTATTCTAATTTTTTTTTTTAATAAAAGATATAATACTCTTGATTTTTAAGTAGATTTTTAAGGTTACTTTTGACACCATTAAAATACAGCATATATGTTTTTAAGTTATCCAGGACAGATATGTAAGAGGTTATCTGCCAATTATCTTTAAAAGTTAAGTGCAGAAAAATACATCTGATACTTGAGAGTTCTGATAATTTGAATATCAAATAAAGAGCCAAACCTTCACACCAGTGACACATAGCAGCAGTGTCCAGAGTTTAGCATAAAACAGCTCCGCTAAAGGCAATGCCACCAACACAGTTTCCCCCGTCTTCCCCTACCAATGCCAGTATATGAGAACCCTGGGTCCAGTCACCCTTGGGTCAGATACTGAAAAGATTTTAATCTCAGGCTGGCTTCCCTGTTCCAGTCTTCCACTCCTTGATGCCTGTTCTGGGAATCATTTTTCTTGTTTACTCTCTTCCCTTTCACTTCTCATTTCGTTCCTAATTATAGCGTCTCCATCAGACACTGAAGAGCACAGGGAGGGGAAAAATAACCAAATTAGTTGTTTCTGCTACCTTTCATTAGTTCCAGCAGTAAGTTTAGAAGAGTTCTGTAGCTCTTGGTTAAAATTATATTGGGGGGTTCAACGTCATCTCATTTATCTAGGGGACCCTTCTCATTATGCAGACTCACATAATAGCTCTCTTTTTTGTGGTCTCTTCCTTAATGAAACAGAAGTAACCAAAAAACCAAACCCAAACCTGTTGCCATCAAGTTGATTTCCACGCATAGTGACCCTATAGGACAGGGTAGAAATGCCCCACAGGGCTTCCAACGCTATAATCTTTATGGAAGCTGACTGCCATGACCTTTCTTTCGGTTAGCCACCAAGTGCTTAACCATTGCATCACCAGGGTTCTAACAGGTAGATTGAATAAAGCTAGGTGCAGAAAATGCCATATTCTCAGGGTGGTAAATATGTCAGCAAACCGAAGAGGTTTATCTTTACCTTCTGAGTGTATGTGTGTGTGCGTGAGCTTTGTATTAGCCAAAATTGCTGTACACGTGATATAACACTCTTGATTTTTAAGTGGATTTTTAAGGTTACTTTTGGCATCATTAAAATATGTTTTTAAGTAGCCTGGGACAGATACATTAATTAATAGGATAGAGTCTCTGAAAAGGTGACTTTTCCCCCCGATGGGCATCACACACATACACCCACGTACACTCACATGGATAAATGTTCGTGCACATCAAATGCCAACAACAGTGACAGAAAGTTGCGTCCTGCCTGGTACGCCACACAGACTGACAAGAGCTATTCCGTTTCATCCCAGGATCATCAGAAGAGGTCAAGACAGCAAGAACAGTAACCCCTCACAGACTGCGAAGAGTCTTCCATACTCTTCTTTGAAATAAATTGGGAAAAGAGCTAGGAGCGGGGAGGATAGGAGATCACAGTCAATCTCCTGTCAACACTGACCTTTGAGCAGCCCTAACTCACCAGACCCTCTAAATCTCCATTCTTTTCTAACACTTCTTACTAGGAAGGTCGCATCAACCTTATGTTACTCTTCCACTCTTTCCTTCTTGCTTAGATTTTTCTAAAACGTCTTCAGTTGCTTAACAAGGTTTAATGTGATTTGCAGGGACGCAGCAAGCAGCACCCATGGTTAATGAGCTGGGAGGCTACATGCACAGTAATTTGGCCAACAGGGAATTCTTCTCAGAGGGAACCTGTCTCCTTTGTCTCACCTTTCTGCTTTGTGCCTCAAGTCTACCTCTCTATCATCCCCCTCTGACTACCATCCTCACCAACAGGCACCTGGCTCCTTGTTCTTCAGCACTCAAAGCAACCTAACTGCACCTTCTACACAAAGCCACCCTAACAAGCATCCTGGTAATCTAAGCCTTCTCCTCAATAAGGCTCAGCTTGTTAGTGCGAACGATTAATGCACTCAGCTGCTACCTGAAAGGTTGGAGGTTCAAGTTCACTCAGAGACACCTCAGAAGAAAGACCTAGAGGTCTATTTCCAAAAAAGTAGCCACTGAAAACTCTATGGAGCACAGTTCTCCTTTGACACATGTGGGGTTACCATGAGTCAGCATGAACTCGAAGGCAATTGGTTCGGAGTTGGGATCTGCCAACTTCCACGCTTGAGGGAGAAGCAACAACTTGTACCATTCTAGCCATTTGGGGGAGAATGTGGTCTTTCAACTGAAGAGAAAAAAAAAATGGGGTTACAAACAATAAGGAAAAAGCAGGCAAAGGATGTCAGTAACAATTCCAGAGCCATGGAGTCAGAGATCCCAGAGTCCCGCCAATTCCACATGAATAGAGAAAAGTTCAACTGTAGACTATCCAAGCCAGCAAAAAAACAGAAAAGCAGTTCTACTTCTTGTTTGCAGTGTGCTTTGGGTGTGTCTTGATGTTTGCTATTCTGGGAATCCGTGTCAAACAAAACAATGAAGCTCCAGTATGAAGACAAGGCTCTGGCAATGCTGAAAAGCGGTCCTGTTTCCCCTTCCTGCCCCTCCCAACCTCTGCACAGCCCAGAGCAATTCCTCCTGGTAGCTCACTTGAAATAGGAGCTGAAACACAGAGCAGAAGTCCCCTAAACATTTCCCTTGAGCAGGAGTGGGGACAAGAAGGCAAGGGTGCCAGAGAGATATACTTTTGAGTTTCAAAGGACTTCCCAGCTAGGATGCAGGCATTCTCCAAAGTAAAAGTAGAAAGTGGGAGCTGAAATGGGCACTAAGTAGGCAGAGGATTATGGAAGACATATCATCCAAAAAGAGACATCCATGCAGCAAGTTACCATATGGGCGACTCTAGGAGAAGCCAAGACTGACTTCTTGGCCACAATATTTGGCTGGGTCAGCTGCCCCACAGCAAAGGATTTAGGGCCTTGCAGCATTCATGCATTCTATATTGCTTTCTACCTGCTAGTTCGCAACAGTCCTGATGGCTTCCCTGAGATTCTATTCCTGGGTCAAGATTAGGTAAGCAGCAGCCTCTTAGGGAAGGAGTCCTTCACTTTTTAAAAAAATTGTAGTGAGTATATTTATAAGAAAACATTTAACATTCAACATTTTTTACACGTACAAATCAGTGACATTAAGTACAATCATGTTGTACAACCATCACCATTATCCATTTCCAGATTCTTTCATCACCCTTAACAGACACTCAGTGTCTTCCCGCCCGGGCCCCAAGCAATGGCTTCCCTTCTCCCTCTCCTTCCCACCCCTGGTAACCACTAATAAACTTTGGTCTCTATATATTTGATTTTTCTAGACATTTCATGTAAGCGGAATCACACAATATTTGTCCTTTTGTGACTGACTTATTTCACTTAGCGTAATGTTTTCAAGGTTCATCCATGTCGTAGCATGTATTAGGACTTGATTTCTCTTTACGGCCGAGTAGTATTCCATTGTATGTATGTGCCACATTTTGTTTATTCATTCACCTGTTGATGAACATTTAGGCTATTTCCACTTTTTGGCTACTGTGAACAGCACTGCAATGAACACTGGTATACAGGTATCTGCTCAAGTTCCTCCTTCAGTTCTTTTGGGTATACACCTAGGAATGGAATTGCTGGATTCAAATCCACCAGGTACTCCTTGGAAACCCTATGGGGCAGTTCTACTCTGCCGTATAGGGTAGCTATGAGTCAGAATCAACTCGATGGCAACAGGTTTACGTTTAGGTTTTTTTAATAGTAATTCTGTGTTTAACCTGCTTGAGGACCTCACTTCCTGATAGCAGCTGCTGGTTAGTTGTCTCTAAGATGCTTTTTAAATTGTGCTGAGATGCCCTCTGATGATGGGAAACACTTCACGGCGTGTCAGTTTTGTCTAGCTGTGCAACCTATCTGGGCATACTGTGTCAGAGACAATACTATGTACTCAAACCATAACATTTGTCTACTGGGTACACAAGGAAGGCCACATTCCCCAGCCTCCTTCATCTATTTGGTGGTTTGTACCAATTCTGGTCAATGCAAGATGGGCAGAAGCCATGTGTGCCACTTTTTAGTCCTGGCCGCTAACCTCCTGAATAACCCTTCATGTTCTTTCTCTCCAGGCTTTGCCCAGTTGGATGCAAAAGATCCAGCAACAGCCACCAAAGACTAGGGGGATTACATGGTGACTAGATGGAGGCGCTTGGATGCCTGACTCTTTTCTAGAGAAAGGCCACCCAGGAGATCCACGGAACAGGAACGTACCCGTTCCAATGTGTTCAATGGAGAAATTAACCTTGATTATGCTAAACCACTGAGAGTAAGTGGGTTGTTACATAATATAGCAATTAGCCTATCCTGACTAACACACATACTCTACACACAAAGGGAGCAGACAAGAAGAAATTTCTTCCTCAGCTTCCCAGCTCTCTCGTTAATGCCATAAAGATCACTACCACATACAAATTGGCACAGAAATTATAGCTGAAACCAGACCATTATATTCCTCCAAAGAACCTCAACAAATTAAGTAAATGATGAAGAGGGTTTCTGGTATACATGTCAGACAAACCAGGGACATATCCTCCCCCATCCAGATAAGCCATTCCTGTGACAAGTGTTGGACAGTTGATTGATTGATGTACTAGAGCAAATATTTATTGAGCGCCTGGTCCATACACTAAAAGGAGTTAGAAGACAGTGAAGTGGTTACTAACATAGACTTAATTCCCTGCCAATAGGCAACAAATAAATAATACACAATAAAAATGACATGTTATGATAAGTGCTTTGAAGAAGAATAAAACAGGGTAAGGGGACAGATTCTGATGGGGCTCTCTTAGAGGTGACTTCTGAGCAAGGTCCAGAATGTCTAGGATTCCCCAAGTTGCACTCAGTGGGAGACTGCAAATTCTAACTACCTTAAGCTACGGAGAGAGTAAAAGCAGGTGGGTTGACTGACAGCACTTCACCTACATTGGAGTTTCAAGACCGGAGGGGCCAGAGCAAAAGTAGATACCTCAGGCCTGCTGTGAGCAGATATGGGAATCCCTGTAGGGATCCCAGGAAGCCCTGGTGGCGTAGTGGTTAAAAGCTACGGCTGCTAACCAAAAGGTCGGCAGTTTGAATCCACCAGGCGCTCCTTGGAAGCTGTATGGGGCAATCTTATTCTGTCCTATAGGGTCGCTATGAGTCGGAATCAACTCAACAGCCACTGGTTTGGTTTTTTTTTTTTTTTTTTTAAGGAATCCCAAGTAACCCTCCACAAGCTCACAGCCTTCAAAGGGAACACGACAGGGTTAGATTCAATTCAACCAATAATTACTGAGTGCCTATTTTGCTAAGTGCACTATGCAGTACGCTTTCATATGGTTATTTACTTAGAAGCCTGGCTATTCAACCGTGGAAATCTCATTGTTTATAGCTATCTTTGAGGCGACCATATGTCCTAGTTTGCTGAGAACAGTTCTGGGTTACAACTGTTGTCCCAGAGAAATTATTAATAGTATCCCCTTTCACTCTCAGAAGGGTCTCGGTTTGGACAATAAGTTATATGATAAGCTCTAAGTCCCTGGATAGTGTAATTAGCCTTTCATTCAACACATATTTATTGAGTGCCTTCTATGTGTCTGGTACTCTGCTCAGTGCTTGGAATGCAAAGATAAATAAGACAAGGTCCTTTCCCTGAAACAACACACTGTATTGGGGTGAAACAGATACAGAAACAAATACAATAGACGGTGCCATGACAGAAATGGGCATGTGGCATTATGGGTGATGTTCACATCAGAGAGATTGTTCTACTTTGCGGTGGTCCTCATGCAGTTCTTTGCTTCCAGAAGAACTGGAAATGAAGCCACCATATCTCTTGCACAGCATCAAGTTGTTGCTGTGTGCCATTGAGCCAATTCCAACTCATAGTGACTCTACAGGACAGAGCAGATCTGCCCCATAGTGTTTTATAGGCTGTAATCTTTATGGAGGAAACCCTGGTGGCGTAGTGGCTAAGTGTTACGGCTGCTAACCAAAAGGTCGGCAGTTCAAATCCACCAGGCGCTCCTTGGAAACTCTACAGGGCAGTTCTACTCTGTCCTATAGGGTCACTATGAGTTGGAATTGACTCGACAGCAGTGGGTGGGTAATCTTTATGGAAGCAGACTGACAGGTGTTTTCTCCCGTGGAGCCACTGGATGTGTTTAAACCACTGGCTTTTGGTTAGCAGCCAAACTCATAATCATTGCTCCTTGTACAGGATTATATTCACCAGAATTCAGTGGGATTTTACAAATCTGACCTGGATTCTTAACTGCTTTTCACAATATCTCCAGCCAACCTTTCCCAATCTCCCAGATCTCCAAATACTAGAGGGTCTCCAAGGCTCATCTCTTGGAACTTTCTTTCTCAAAACACACTCAATCCTACTGGATAGTTTACAGTCCCCAGAACTCTCTTCTCCCTATTAGGTGGAGAGAAGGCTATGGGGGAAAGTAAGGCAGGGAAGGGGAAGGAGTCATGAATACACAAATTCCAGTCATGAATATCTAAATGGCAATCAACACGTCCCCTTGGATGCCTAATAAGTTTTTCAATCCTAACATCCAAAAGATCTTCTACACCCTCCTTCCCAATAAACACACTCTCATTTGCTCCTTCCAATTTTTTTTCGTTCCTAGGTAAATGGCAACTGCGTCCTTCCAGTTGCTCATACCAAACCTTTTGTGGTCATCTCTGATTCCTCTTTCTTACAACTTACATCCAATCTTTTAGCAAATTCTGTTGGCTTTGCCTTCAGTATAAATCTGGATTTCTTATCACCACCTGCTCTACTGATCCAAGCCAGAACCATTGATTGCCTGGTTTACTACAGAAGACTCCTAACTGGCCTCCTTGCTCCTGCCCCAACCCCCCTTGGGTTATTCTCAACACAGCAGCCAGAACTACCCTTTTAAAGGGCAAGTGAGACCATACCAGTATTCACTCAAAGCCCTCCAGTAGCTCCCAGCTCACCTGAAATAAAAACCTAAATTCCTGCTGTAGCTTCACAGGACCTATGTGATATGGCCTGGGCTTCACTCTCAACATCTTTTCCTCACATCTTTCTCCCTTGTTCTTAATATTCTTTGAACATGTTAGATCCTTGCTGTGCCCTGTCCCACTAATGCTTTTCTTCCAAAGAGCTGAAGTTCACTCTCCCACTGCTTTCGAGTCTTTGCTCAAATGTCACTCTAGTGAGGCTCTCTCTGATAGCCCTATTGACTGTTTCACTCCCCTAGCACTCCCCATCCCCCTTTCCTGTCTTATCTTCCCCCACAGCCTTATCTCCATCTAACAGGGTGGCCAGATAAAATATAGGACTCTAGCTTAAATGTAAATCTCAGACAATCAATTAATTTTTTTTTAGTATAAGTATGTCCCAAATATTGTATGGGACATACTTATACTAAAATATTATTCATTGTTTACCTGAAATTCACATTTAACTCAGTGTCCTGTATTTTTATTTGCTAATTCTGGCAACCCTGACTTCCAACATGCTATCTATTTTACTTATTTGGTCACTGCAACTCCCCAGTACTATCCTCCCCCAGCTCAGCCCTTAGAATGTAAGTTCAATAAGGACAAGTATTTTTACTCTGTTTTACTCACTGCTGGATCACCAGCAGCTACAGAAGAGATGTTCAATATTCACTGAGTGAATAAATGAATGAAGTGATCACAACGCCTCAGTATGACCATCTCAAGCCTTTATAGTATCTCTGAACTGCTGTGGCTGTTCAAAAGTAATTTCTTAAATTGGGCCCATCCTAATCACCTCTCTAGATTCTGGGACAGTTTTTTTCAGAAGAGGCCCAGAGGTTAAATTCCTGCAGTAGGAACTGGCCCTATCCTACCGGGGGCCGGGGGGGCGGTGGAATTGGGGAGGGTGACAGAGCTTTACCTCCTGCTGGAACCCAGTGACCAGGTGCCCTCAAGGGTATTGCTCTGCTTTGAAGGACAAACACAGAAACCTAGACGGTGACTCCAGGACTGGGGAATTCTCCAGCCTTTACTAAGTCATAGCTTCTGCATTTCAATGGTGGTTTTCTCTCTCTCTTGTAATTGCATTTTCTTCTGTTCAGCTTAGTTTTGCATTTTCAGTGTGGATGAGTCATTTGTTACTTCCCTTTCACATTTTTACAGAACACACACCTTTTCCCCTAGGCATAATCCCCACTCCCACGCAGAGCCCTGCATCCCTGCACAGATTTTAGTTATAACTGGCCCCTGGATGAACCTGGGCTGGGGTGGGTTGGGGGCTCGTTCAGGGTTGTGCAGTTCATAGATGTGCTGCCTACGATACTATGTGAGAGGTGCTGGCATGACAGACACCAGACAGCGCCAGGCAGGGAAGTCCTTTCTCCATAGCCAGGCATACCCAACCCCGCTGTGAAATTTCTTGGGGACAAAATAAGCTTCTGGAATATCCCTGAGAAGAACATAAGTCTATTATGAGCACAATTAAAAGGAAACTGCCTCAAGAAAATTTACCCAAATTGTGCAACACCTCCCAACTTTTAAATTAAAACACGAAGAGTCACAAAGTTCTATTACCCATATGCAAACGGCAAGTGTCATCTGTACAAGGGCTCCCCTGCTGTTCTGATAAAGCTTCTCTATACTCTGTGATTTAACTCGAAAGTACTGTAATACTTGCATCCAAAATGTGTTGGCTTCATGAAATAGCCCAACCAATGAATGGAAACGCGGCCGTCCCGGAGATACCTTCACAAAAACAGTTTCTTTCTCCCATGGCTGGAGCAGTGAGCATTACGCTGCTAAGTGATATCTGTGTCATTGCCTAGAGAGAGATACAGCACATACTGACTGCTTGCTATGCTACAAAATGTGACATCACCGCGCCACTGACTTCTTTCGCTGTTTAAGAAAGCCCTGCCACAGATAATAAAGTCATGCCCAAGAAATCAGAGCCCTCTACGTAGTGTTGAAAATCCACCGCCACAAGAAATAAGCTTTTTCTTTGCCGTGCGCCCTGTCTCCAGTTATAAACAGCAGCAAGCGACGGGGGACACGCTTCAATGTAACTCCATATTTGAATGAGTCTGTTACTTACCCTGCATCTGTCTGCTGTCTGCTGAGTAAGGACGGCCCGGCTCAAATTTCTGGCTTTCATTTTCTTCCATTGTCCCTGCCTACGGCACAAGCTCCTCTCTCCTTTAACTTCAGAGCGCAGTTCTCAAAGCTCCCAGAAAGCGCCTGGAAAGGGGCCCGGAGGTGGGAGGAGGGGACGGGTGCGAAACCCCACCCCAAACTAGTCTCCACCACCGTGCAAAGTCTCACTCGCAAGAGTAAACTGCATTCCAGGCGCCAGGCCTGGCCGCGTCCCTCCGTCTGTCCGTCCGCCCGCGGGACTGGGCCTCTGAGGAATGGGGGCTGTGCTTCAGAGGCGCGGCGGCCTCTGCCTTGGGCTGCCCCCTGCCCGCGCGCTTTGGGAGGCCCCAACAGGTGACGGGCTTTTGTACCCAGGACCCGCGCTGCCACCAACTACTGAGGCTCTGCAGCCAAGACTTAGGAAGGAAAACATTTCACACAGGATTATGGACACGAACCTTTGCTGGAATCCAGTTCTCTGGTACTTTAACCTCAGGCACAGAATGGAACCTCCGAAATAGACTGATACACGTATTTATAAACAGCAAACTGCTGAACCTCCCAAGTTTCAGTGTGCTCCCCCCCCCTTTTTAAAGCAATTTGAAAGACAGGATATATGCTACATTTTGTTAAGTAAACACCGGCACTAATTTGTCACGATATTAGGGTCCGATTAACATTATATATAAAGAGGGAGTGGAATAATTTCACAAAGTCAATTTTAATAATCACATAATCTGGACTTTAAAAAGTTTTTACTCATTTGGCTTCACTTTCTACAACTCCTCTCCCCTCCCCCAACGCGCGCGCGCGCGCACACACACGCACACACACACACTTCTTAACCACAAATCTGAAAGGCAAACTACTAAATCAACCTCTGAATCTCTTGAGTTAATTACTTTAAAACATCTGAAAGGCAATTAAAATGCTTTTCTTTGGATGGGCAGAGTTACATCCAACCTACCTGGTCTCCTTTTAAACTACCTACAAATAGTTATTTTGTTCTTTACCCAGACCTTGAAAAACTGGCAAATTTCCCAGAAAGTGAAAATAGGAGGCACAATGTCCACAAAAAAAAAAAGAAGGAGGAGGATGGGAAAATGATCTAAGCGACATTAACTCTGCCGTTTGAGATATTTAAAAGCCACACAATAACTAGTAGGAAGAGTAGGGTATTTTCATCTGTAGGCCCCATCATTTGGGGGGGGGAAGGACAATAGTTAGCCCGGTGACCATACCTTGACCCAATTTACAGCCCGTTCGAGCAAGATTTTAGATTAATTTAGATGAAGAATGTGCTGGCTAGAACAATGGTTGGCCTATCCTCCTGATTATGACCTTGGGTCACCTGTGTTTTGGCAGTCTGGGGGACATATTTTTGCCATTTAGGGCAAAAAGATGCGGAAGCCCCTGAAGGACAAAGGATATAGACCAAAAAGAAAGCAACCATGCCAGAGAATGAGTTAAAATCACACCCAGAAAGGAACAGAGCCCCTCAATCCCTCACAGGATTTTTCTTGAAATCCAAGAAGATGTTGTGAAATCTTCCAGAAAGTTAAAGCCGTGCCTTGGCAGCAGGAGTACGGACTGTTGGTTTTACAGGGCAGATAACCAAGGTCTTGATGACTTGGTAACAGAATTACTTGGTCATCTTGATTTAAAGGAGGAGCTAATCTTACACAGTTTACGTACTGATGCCTGCAGGCAAATGCCAGACAAATCTTGTTTTAACCTTACTGTTTCTTCAGGTACAAAATGTTTGAGAAGGAAGGCGTTTCTGCATTTAGGTTTCTTCTTGTACCAGCTGTGTTCAGAGCTCCAGGTCCAGGTTATTCTGACTTTTTGTGTTGTTAGTTGGTGTCCAGTTGATTCTCACTCACGGTAAGTAATACCTCATGTATAAGAATAGAACTGTGCTCCATAGGGTTTTCAAGGCTGTGACTTTTTGAAAATAAGTAGATCACCAGCCCTTTCTTCTGAGGCATCACTGGGTGGGTTCTAACTGCCAAACTTCTGGCTAGTAATCAAGCATTTAACTATCTGCATGTGCCAGCCAGGTGTTGTGTGGTTGTGTTCAAATTATTCATGCCAGAAAGGTGGTGGGTGTGGGGAGAAAGAGACAGAGGAAGAGAGAGAGGGAGGGGAATGATAATAGCCCTACAATACCTGAGCTCTGGACTAAGGCAGATGTCCACCCAGTCTGGGCTCCAATAGCAACCCTACTTTGGTTGTAAAGAGCCCAATCCTAGCAGCTCCTACCTGTCAGTTGACATAGTACAGAGGCAAAACCTCCAGGAGGAAGGAGACTACAGTGTTTAAGCAAAGAAAGCCTGGCACCAACAAACCACACCCCACCCTGGGGCCTACATAGCTAGCTCATCCTGGCTGAAAAGGTCCGTTTGTTGATGCAGATGACTGCTTCCTGGGGCTGTTTGGAAAGTGTTCCAGCAGCCCTCAGGTTTCTGCAGATCCCTAGATGGGAAAATAGGGAAAAGGTCTCCCACCAGGTCTGAACTCTTAAGTTTCCAGTCAGCCAAAGGAACCCTGTCAGCCGACCATGCATGCGTTCAAGCTGCTCTGAACCTCCCCTCCCCGACAGGCAAGGCAACCATAGCCTCTGTAGATATTCCATGAAGCAAAACTCTTTGTGGAATGCACAAAAGAAAAAGGCATTAAGAGTGAAGAGATTTAACGTAAATCATTAAGAATCATGAAATCTAGACATTTATTAACAGTAAAAAAAAAAATTCTTCTGAATGGATATAAATGGTCAAACTTTCTGACTATTCTCTGAGGAAAAGCTTCAATAGAGCTAGTTACTGGTTGTTTTGTTTCTCCCCCTTGAGGAAGCATTACATTAACACAATTTCACTGACCATCCCATACATCTTTCCCCAAAGCAAAGAGACCTTACTGAGAACTTTTCTCTGAGCGTGGCCTTGGGAAAATAGTAGCTGTATTCTGTAATCTACATACACTTGGTAACTCAAATCTTCATGAAAAATACTATTATTGCCATTGCTGTTACTATGGAGATGTTTTCCTTTCCAAAAGAAATGCTATTTGAGCTAGAAGTACACTGCATTTTTGGGCTTAATTTAATTTCTGGGTTTAAGAATTGCTATTACAATCCAATCTGCCTACTGCTGTACTTTGAAATTTGCTGTGAAAGGCATAAGGGAAGCGGGAAGACCTTGAAATTTGATTTTCCTCCAGTCATATAGAGAGTTACAATAATGATACCAGGGGGCTAGATTTTCAACTCCGTTTCTGTTAACCAGGGAAGGTGTGAGTCTATTTCTTGGTTAATGGCTCCATAGGTTGGGCCATTCATGACTCCAAATGAGCTAACACACAAAAAACTGTCATTTGAAAGGAAAGACAAGTGAGGAGATAAAAGAGCGCTGTAGGGGCGAATAGTGATTTTGCAGTCATGGTAACCTGTTCCAGGACAGAGCCATTATTGACTTTGATAGTGCAACTTAAATGGGCATCCACCTCCATGATGGGCATTAATCATAAGGATCATAAACTATTGCATACGACTTCTCAGCAACCCTATTTAATTACAGAGCTACGGAAAACATGTCAATTTCCTTTATGTAGGTTTTCCGAGAGAGAGAAATCATTTCTAGAACCAAGCGTAAGTGCAATTGCCCTGATACATGGTTTTAAAATGTTTTTCTTTTCCATTAAATCCTATTAAGAACAAGATAACTTAGTATGGGCTTGCCATTAGGACACAAAAGAAATAATTAATGCTTGCCGGAGACTTTAAAATGTTATTTTCAAAGGCATTGGTAACTAGAAAAATAAAACAAAGCAAATAAAATGGAAAACAAGCAGGTCAACAAAAATGTTTCAGTGGGAGGCATCATGTTTCGATGTGTTACACATGGATATTTCCAAGACACTGGCGGCTGTGTGTCACCCCTTAAGTCAGGAATAAAGGACTTGGCACAAATGGAGAAACATTTGCTTAAGTGGATGGTCTGCTTAATGTGAAACACAGGATTTTCAATCCTAGTTTTGCCAGCAAGGTGTCAGCTGGCTAGGGTGACCTTCTACTTTACTGAGCACTTGCGATGGTGAAAGGGGCAGTCTTACTAATTATACCTGGACAGTAAGCGGAAACCAGGACCATCCCTGGCCAGCCTTCACAGATGGAACCTATGTGTGGTCCCAGATAAGCCCTGTGTGCTCCTTAGATTTCCCAAATGTGAAATGGGCACGATAATGCTGTTCAGAGTTTCCCAACAAAGGACTCAAAAGAGAATTTTAAGCATTAGCAAAAAGTAAAGGTATAAATCTCTTCAAAGCTAAGTATTACAATTCCCATCAACAAATTTCACATAACAAAGCACAAATTCCACAATATGAAAGATTTCTGTTTGGCTCATCCATCAAAACAGATTTTTCTATCTCCGTTTAGGGCAAGGACCTCATAGGTTTAACCAGGTAACTATTTGTGCCAGCGGCACTCTCTCCACAGGGTAACCGACCTTCCTTCTCTTACCTGGAGTCCTTAACATCCCAGCACCTCCAAGAATATCCTGCAGCCAAGGAGAAGTGAGGTGGCCAAGAGCTCCCCAACTCTCAAGTCTCCCCATTCAGATGACTTGCCATTTTCCTCCCCACTCCTTGCAAATTCCTCATGCGCTTATATAAGAAAACTACCCCTAGCTCCAATGAGTTAACACTTTAAGCATATTTGCTTTCTTTTTAAGGAATCCACTGATGTTCATTTTTATCGGGGTTTCTTTTATCTATTTTAAGTTGGAAGATTCTGGAGAGCAAAGACCACGTCTGTAAAACACTGTAGATAGAGCTACCATCTGTATAGCACATCATCTAGAAGCCGGTGCTCAGCTTGGCTCCCTGGTCACCACAGGCCAAGTCTGGATTCCAGGTGGCAACTTTTAAGTGAAAATTGCAACATTTATATGCTTACCCCCTTTTATCCTAGAGAGAGCTAAACCATGGCATGTTCCACAAAGTTCCTGAGGAGCCAGGGTGGAATCCGTGAGGCTGGGAGAACTTCCACAAGTTCAAGCACCCTGTTTGCTTCCTTGTTTTACCCAGGGATGCCTTTATCATCCTTTCAACGTAGACAATTTAATGAGGGCTCACTGCAAAGGGACTTCCCTGGCCTAATTTCTGCCCCTGGATTTTTCCACATGCCTGTCCTCAAAGGTACAGTAAGCTAAGGACCAATCACAGAGCCAGAGAGTTTGGAATCACGTGGTTCATTTCTCTCTATCCCCCCCCCCCCCATTTTGCAGATGAGCAAACTGAGGCCTGGAGAGTTAATGCCAGAATCAGGCTCCAGTCTCCCGGTTCTTAGTCAGTCTTTACATTGTTGCACTCTCTGAATACTCCTGGCAGCTTTTATTCTCTTCTCTCACCACTGAAGTCAGACCCCACTGCTGTAGCAGGTACCCCAATGAGTTTAATTCTTTTTGCTATTCTGAAATGGAGAATAAAATCAGGGTTGGCAAAGGAGGGTATATCTATTTCCTCAAACCCCTCTCCCCTCAACTACAGAATTGGATCTGGTATTATTTTGGGGCATTGCGGTAAAAGTCTTGAGGCATGAGACAGTTCAGCTGCAGGTATCTATCTACCCACATGCCTCCCAAGATCTTTGTGCCTCTCTGATCACTAAGACCTGGTGCCTGGTCCTCTAGGGATTGGGGTGCATTCTTTTTTTTTTAATTGTGCTTTAAGTGAAAGTTTACAGCTCAAGTTAGTTTCTCATACAAAAATTTATACACACATTCTTATGTGACCCTAGTTGTTCTCCCTGTAATGTGATAGCACACTCCTCCTTTCCACCCCAAATTTCCTGTGTCCGTTCAACCAGCTCCTGCCCCTTTTTGCCTTCTCATCTCACCTCTGGACAGGAGCTGCCCATTTAGTCTCATCTATCTACTTGAGCTAAGAAGCACTCTCTTCATGAGTATCATTTTATGTATTATAATCCAGTCTAATCTTTTTCTGAAGAGTTGGCTTCGGGAATGGTTTCAGTTCTGGGCTAACGGAGAGTCCGGGGGTCATGTCATGGGGTCTCAGGTATATTTCTAATTGGAGAAACAATAAGCAATGCAAGATAAAGACAAAGTACAACTATGTGCTTAGTCTGTTGTGGACTAAAATGCCATGGGCGGTCCCAAGTGGGGAGAGGTCTCCACAAGCAGAGGTACTCAGAGAAGAGCTTCCAAGAGGAGGTAAGATGGGACCCAGTCATCAGGATGGCAGAGAAGAGCCTGGAGCTTGTCAGGCAAAGGGACAGAACCTAGGAAGCCCAGCGGGGGTGGCCATGAGCACAATGTCTGGGTCCTGTGCTGTGTGGCTTGAAGTTGGGCAGAAGTGGCAATGAAGGCTGGGGGAGAGAAGGGGGTGAGGGTAGCCCAGGGGTGGGATGCGGGGGCTCTGAGAGGGGGCCTTGGAGGTGAATTTGATACAATAAAAAGAGAGGCCTATGAAATGGGTCCTGCAGTCCTGCTGGGGGATCTTCTGTGCCTAGGGAGATTTTCCTTAAGGCCCCCTCCTCTAAAACTTTGCATGCCACGACCCAGATCCACTTACAAATATACATCCCTTCCTCTGCTCCCCGGAAAGATGTGGCAGTCTGCTTCAGTAAAGACTTGGAAACCCCGTGGGACAGTTCTACGCTGTCCTATGGGGTCGCTATGGAATAGACTCAAGGGCAAGGAGAATTCAGAGCTCTTCATCATCACCTTCCCTACCAAGACAAGTGAAACTCATATGTAATGGGATTGATCGCCTCTCTTTCTGTTCCAAATAAACACTGAAATTGCCTCCGTTTCAGTGCATCTACTTTTGCTGTGTTTCTCCCTTTCTCATCAGTTCTTGGCTTCACTGAGTAACAGCCGCAAACTTGATTTTTAAGAGCTACAAAGACAACAGGGGAGGAAAGGATTGGTGCAACGCCATCAGCCCTTCAGCCGCATCCCCTGGCAGGTTCCCTGGCGACGGCGCGGAGGTGCGCGCAGTGACCCCGGCGGCCGCGCTGTGCCCCCAGCCCACGGCGCGGCCGGCGCTGGAGCGCGCGCAGCTGAAGCAGCACTGCCTCCGCCAGGAGACGCCGCGCGCTCTGCGGCTTCTTACTTCAGGCCCGTCTCAAGTTTTATAGCTGATGGCTTCAAAGCCAGTCGTATGCTTCAGAAGTTAAGTATTTTTACAGTAATTTTATTTTTCCCTTCTCTCCCCAGTTCACAGAATTTAAGGGGAGAGAAAGGAGACCTTCTGTTACTTGAGGATAGGGAAAACCTTTTTAATAAACGAGGGACCTAATGTCTGGAGCCAAGTGGGTGGGTAGGGTGCTGAAGTTGGGGAAGGTAGCATACCTCCAGCGTCTGCAAACTGTTCTATGGCTTCAGGTTCGCTGCCTTGAAACCAAGGGGAATTTTATGTCTGTCCTCTTGTGCTGCTAAAGCTTAACATTCATTTCCCAGAATGTGGTGTTTAGCTTTTGAAACATCTCCTTTTGCAAATTTTACAGTCTCTCTACTAGACACGGTATGGCGGGATAAAATGTTTAATTACAAGTGGAGCCAGGTGTCCCATAACACCTAATTTGTATAACGATTGACTTTACAAATGGGAAAAGTGTGCCATCCCTCCCATGTCTCCCCAGTTCCACATACACCCCACCCCCATGTTCACGAGGACACCAGGGCTCTGAGACGTGACAAACTGGTGTACTAAAGTATTAAAAAAAAAAAACCAGAGAGAAATTCGTGATATTCTCAGGTCTGCCATGCTCACAGGCCCTTCTGAGGATGGCTGCTGTGGATGCCATCTCCAGAGCTGATCTTGGTCCCATCACCAGTGGTCAGGTGTGGGTGGGTCCTTGTGGGAGAGCTCAGGGCACGCTAGGCTGGAGAGGACTAACAGACCCAATCAGACCTTCTCTCTCTCTTCACTCTCTTACACAATTTGAGTGTAAGCTGCACAGAAGAGGGAGGACCTTGGTCCCAGTTTGCTCAGGACTGAGGGTGTTTCCAAGATGTGGAAATTTCAGGGCTAAAATCTAGAAATTCCCTGGAAAACTGGGACAAGTTGGTCACCCCAGATGTAGACAGTATGGTGGGTGAAAGCTGAGATGTACAAAGATATCAGCAAGCAAAAGCCATGAGGCAAGGCAAGCCAGAGAGAGACAAAGACAGCAGAGTAAGCAGCAGCAACAGGTAGAGAGAAAAGCAGAGATGGAGCAGTTGGGGGTGGGGGATAGCAAGGGCAGATTCCTGTTGTTTTACCAAAGCTGCATTCAGCCTCATGTAGCTACTGCTGTGTCCCAAATGCCAAAGAGCCATGTCAGGCTGCTCATGGTGCCTGTGAAGCCATTTCTCATTCTTCCTTACTTCCTCATATAAATAATAACCCAGCTGGCAAAGAGTATTGAATATATCTTGGAGTGCCAGAAGAATGAAGAAATTGATCTTAGAAGAAATACAACCAGAATGCTCTTTGGAAGCGGGGATGGCGGGACTTCGGCCAGCTTACTTTGGACACATCATCAGGAAAGACCAATCACTAGAAAAGGGCGCCCTGTTTGGTAGAGGGTCAGCGAAAGCGAGGGAACCCCTCCCTCAATGAGATGGATTGACACAAAAGCCACAACAATGGGCTCAAACATACAATGATCATGAAGATGGCACAGGACTTGGCAATGTTTCATTCAGTCATACATAAGGTCACCATGCGTTGGAGTGGACTGGATGACAACTAACAACAATAATAACAACATTCCTTGTGATTTGAAAAGGCCTAAAATTGCTTTTACAAGGAACCTAGAGAAACCAGAAAATTCAAGTGGAAAGAGAGTTTGTGCAATCATTTCTGAAATAAAATAAATTTTAAGTATGGTTTGACTCATCTTAAAAACATATACATATACACCCAATGTTGACCTCTCTTTTCACAGATTTAACTTAAACAGGTAAATATTGCCTCTGGTTACAAGTGTTCACAGTAAGATGATTTATTTCTAGAGGCTCCAAAAAATTCTACAGGTAAATTACATAGACTGAACTGAAGGAAAAGGAAATGGTGAAAATTACCTGGTTAGGTCAGTGTTTCCCAAACTGCAGCCATTTGTGTTCTGTTGTCAAATTGCTACCATTTATGTCAGTATTGACTTTATATTGACTCACTTAAAAATATTCAGCTTTTAAAAAAAAATCTATAATATTGTTAAAATCATGAGTTTGATAGGACAATTATATATTTTCTTATATCCATATAAAAATAAATATATAACTATTAAAAAATGTAAAATGCTTTGTTCACGTAACTCTAAAATTTGCCTCACAAGACACTGCAGCTTGGAGATTACTGGTTTAGGTTAAAGATGATCAATCCATCCATTCACTCACACCTTCACTTGGTCAAAAAATTATCAGCACTTATTTGCCAAGAGTGGATGCTAAGAATATTGAAATTGATAAGTCGTTGATTTGTGAACTTACATATCACACTTATATATTATTTGCTTATATATGAGCCTTTCTGGTGACACTGGGGTCCCAATAGACTAAGAATAGCTTTAGTCGTCTTTGAGTCCCCAGCTCCTACCACTACACTTGGCACACAGTAGGTGCCAATTAAATGTTTTCTAAACGATGATATCAATGAAGGAATGATGAAACCACGTGGACAAAGAAAATGTCTACGTTCACTTAATTAGAGAAAGTGTTCTAGCAGAGGTATAAACAAAGAGCATGGAAGAAGGAGCAACCACATCAGTCAAGAACAGGGAAGGCTTGGGAGAGAAGGTGACACTTAGTCTTAAAGAATGAATAGAATATCACCAGGAGAACTGTATAAGGAGAGAATTTCAAGTCTAGAGACCCGCAAGTACAATAGCCAATGTCTTGAAAGAGTATGAGTATGGGGTGTGTGTGTGGTGGGCGGAGGGTGGGGGGGAAGGATGTCAAGTAAAGGCAGAATGTAAAGGAATTTTTTTTTTTTTTTAATTAATGCTGGGGCAAAGATTGACAGGAGACTGGTAAGTAAGGGTGAATTTTGAGGGGTCTTGTATTTTAGATGACATGTATCCAGTAGGCAATGGGAAATGATAAGACCACATCTGTGTTTTAGAAAAATTCTGTTGACACAGTGGAGGATGTATTGAAAGAGCAGAGATGAGTGGCAAGGAATTTAGTTAGGAGCTATGACAAATGGACCATATTTCACGGTGTGTGTCTGCTGAAAGTCACTGACAGTATCCCTCCAGTTACTCCTTTCCCCCTTCTCCATTATTTGCTCATAAAAGAAAGTGCCCAGCAACCTGCTCAGATTAAATAATCTCCAAAATAAAACTCATCTGTCAAACACAAGTTCAAGTCACTGTTAAACAGAAATTATGCAGACTTCCAAACCAACATCCATGCTTATCTAATAAGAGGAAAAAAGAATAAATGTGGTCTGGGCAAATGAGAAATAAAAAAATGCAAAACAGAAGCAGGACACACTGTTCATTGACCAAGTGTTATTTATTCAAGCTCTTTACGTAGAAGGAGTCCCTGGGGGTTGCAAATGTTTAACGTGCTCAGCTGCTAACCAAAAGGTTGGAGGTTTGAATCCAACTAGAAGCACCTTAGAAGAAAGGTCTGACAATCTACTTTTGAAAAGTCAGCCAATGAAAACCTTCTGGAGCACAGCTCTACTCTGGCACACATGGGGTCGCAATGAGTTGGAGCTGACTGACAGAAATTGGCGGTGGTTTTCATGGAAGCAACCATGTGATCATTCTTTAGCTGTATGATCTTGGACAAGTAGTCATTTAACCTCCCTGAGCCCTGGGGTTTCTCATCTGTAATGTCAGGCTAGATAAACTCTGAGACCACTCTCGGCTATAATATCATATCTCAATTCTACTACAACCTTTTCCAGACAATGAAAGTACATATTAGTATGGCAAGGTCACTCTTGCTGGAGTCCCTCCCCCTTCTAAGCAGCTTTTCCTTCCCTTGTCCCAGCTATGCTAATGGAAGGAGACAGGATGCTCTGTGCTTTACACTCTGTGATATCCCTGGAGCTCAAATGCTGGCTACAGACACAAGGCTACAGCCTAGTTCTCCTTTTTTTTTTTTTTTGAATATTTCATTGTTTTTTAAATGAAAGTTTACAGTGAAAATTAGGTTCCCACTTAACAATGTTTATACCAATTATTCCATGATATTGATTACAATTTTTGCAATGTATTAGTATTCCCATTATTTCCATTCTGTTTGTTGTTTCCATTGATCTAGATTCCCTTCCCCTCCTCGCCCTCTCATCTTTGCTTTTGTGTAGATGTTGACCATTTGGTCTCATATAGTTGATCGTTTAAGGGAGCACATTCCTCATGGGTGATATTGTTTATTTTATAAGCCAAACTATTATTTGGCTAAAAGGTGACCTTGGGAGAAGGCTTCAGTTACAGGCTAAAAGGGTATCTCAGGGCGATAGTCGTGGGGATTCCTCTAGTCTCTTTCAGTCCAGTAAGCCTAGTCTTTTTTTTTTTTAGGGATTTGAATTTTATTCTACATTTTTCTCCCATTCTACCTGGGACCTTCTATTGTGTTCCTGGTCAGAACAGTCAGTGATGGTAGCCGGGCACCATCTAGTTCTTTAGAGCCTGGTTCCTGAGACCTCCCCTTCATGCAGAGCCTGCAGCAGCCCACACTAAGCTCTAAGATACGGGCACCAGACAGCTTCAGCTACCATGAGTTGCTAATATTTCTACAAAGGTGAAGCAAGGGGAGAGCACGGACTCTGGTCTGAGTCTGAATTTGAATCTCTACTCCACCACTTACCTGAAACCTTGGGCAATGTACTTAAGCCTGCTAAGCCCCAGTTTTCCTGCCTGTTGTTGTTAGCTGCCACTTAGTCAGCTCCTGGCTCAGGGCTAACCCATGCACAACATAACGAAATGCTGCCCAGTCCTGCATGATTGGTTGAGAGTAGGACTGCTCTGATCCATAGGCTTTTCACTGGCTGATTTTTGGAAGTAGATCACCAGGCCTTTCTTTCTACTCTGTATTAGTCTGGAAGCTCTGCTGTAATCAGGTCAGCATTATAGCAATACATGAGCCTCTACTGACAGATAGGTGGCAGCTGCGCAGGAGGTACATTGGCCAGGAACTGAGCCCAGGTCTCTCACGTGGAAGGTGAAAATTCTGTAACTGAACCACCAATGCTCTCTTCCTACCTATAAAATGGGAATAATAGTACCTACCTCTTAAGGTTGTTATGAGGATTAAAGGGGAATAGTGTCAACTATATACGTGTGTTGAATAAATAGAATAATGTGATAGTAATTCTATCAATCTTGGTCAGAACAGACTGACATAATAAACCAATCTTTATCATAACAGAATGATATGCTAAACCTACGTTTATCATCCAACTGTGGGTCACAGTTTCTAAGGGGCCCAGTCACGAGACTAAAGCTGTTGGGTCTAAGTGGAAAGAGAGAGCAAGCTCCCTTAGCATCCATCAGTTCACTCCTACACAGTGATACGGGTAGCCATTCCCTCTCTCTACTTCACAGGGAATTTATTTTGGCACTTTTCTTCAAAATCTGTAGTGCTCTGAACAAAAATAAAATGCAGTGACCTCAGTCATGTAAACATAATAGAAATATCAAGAATAGACTTGGATGAGGCATGCCCAATGGCATTACATTTGCAAGCCTGGCTTGGAAACTTACTTAGTATATGAGCACAAGCGTGCTTAGACACCTAGTGTAGGAAGCATTTGCCATGGAAGAACTTGCTCTCCTCCTCCCTGTTAGAAGGACTGGGGCTCCCCTCCTTGCCACATCAATAACCTTCCAGATAAAATGAATGGACCTCTGTAACCAAAGAATGTCTACTGTATGCTGAGGTCAAAATTCAATTAACTCAACCCTGAACACGCAAAGAGAGTTGGCCAGAGAATTTTAAATAGCTGAGAGGTGGAAGAAGGGTGGGGAGCCTCTGAAATCCGATAAACCTATTGTTGTTGTTGTTAGTTGCTACTGAGTCTGCTCTGACTCATGGAGACCCCTTGTACAACAGAAGGAAATGTTGCCTGGTTGTGCACCACCTTCATGTCATTGGTACGCGTAAGTCCATTGTTGTGGCTACTGTGCATTTTGACTGCCTTCCAACCTACAGGAGCCCTGGCGGCACAGTAGTTAAGAGCTTGGCTGCTAACCAAAGTGTCAGCAGTTCGAATCCAGCAGCCACTCCTTGGAAGCCCTGTGGGTAGTTCTACTCTGTCCTATAGGGTCACTATGAGTCGGACTCGACTTGATGGTGATGGGTTTGGTTTACAACCTATGGGGCTCACTTCTAGCACTATATCGAACAATAGTCTGTTGTGATCCATGAAGTTTTTATTTGGCTAATTTTCAGAAGTAGATTGCCAGACCCTTCTTTCTAGTCTGTCTTAATCTGGAAGCTCCACTGTAACCTGTCCACCATAGGTGTTCCTGCTGGTATTTGAAATACCAGTGTCATAGCTTCCAGCACCATAGCAACATGACAGTCATCAAAGTCCAACAAACTGACAGAAGTTGGTGGGATGAACTCACTGATAATGGGACTCTTAACCCCCCTCCACCTCCATCAACACAGATTCATAACGTGTTTGGAATGGACTTTGGTCACCTCAGGGCTACCCATTTTTGCCAAGGAGAAAACCCGTAAGCAACACATGCAGAAGTAGATGGATATGTTTGGAGATTCATTTAGCAGGCCCACAAACTACCCTCAGGCTACAAGACAACTAGCTGAGATGTGACAGGGGAAATGGTGGGTGTGGGTGACGGTGGCAGTTTCATGTTTTCAGTACACAAAAAGCTTGAACTTTATCCCGTAAGCACTGTGAAGTCATGAACAGGATAAGAATAGAGAGCTGACATGATCCAATTTGTGTTTTGGATAAATCTGGCAATAGTGTGGAGAGTGGATTTGAGAGAAGCAGCAAAAAGGACTGTTACACTAGTTCAGGAGTAAAGATGTGAACATCAGAACTAGGGAGGTAGTAAGGATAAGAGTCTGTAGATTTGAGAAACATTTAGGAAGTAAAACTGGGAGGATGTAGCAAGGATGGCAAGACTGCATCTTACATACTTTGGACATGTTGTCAGGAGGGATCAGTCCCTGGAGAAGGACTTCATGCTTGGCAGAATACAGGGTCAGGGGAAAAGAGGCAGACCCTCATCGAGGTGGATTGACACAGTGGCTGGAACAATGAGCTCAAGCATAACGATTTTAAGGATGGCGAAGGACCGGGCAGTGTTTCGTTCTGTTGTGCATAGGGTTGCTATGAGTTGGAACCGACTGGACAGCACCTAACAACAACAGTGATTAATTGAATGTGGTGTTAAAGAAGTAGGGAAGAAGACCCCACGGAGCTGAACAAACTCAGGTTACATATGTATCAGCATCACACCCAAGTTTTCAGGCTGATTCAGCTTGAATATTTATACCTCAACTATACCTGACTATTTCCAAAACAACTTCATTCCTCAAATGGATTTGTGTTGGTACATTCTTTCAAGGTCAGTAACTCAACATTACACATGTCTAGAAAAAGGGGGAAAATTCAACATTCTGCCCAGGACCCTCTTTTTAGCATAAAGTTAGGCATGTCCATGGCATTAATTTTGTAGTATATACTACCTGATTGATTACTGTGTGCCAAATTGTACATCATTTTCAAAAAGTTTAATGACTGCTTGGAGCCTTGGTGGTGCAGTGGTTAAGAGCTCGGCTGCTAACCAAAAGGTCAGCAGTTGGAATCCACCAGCTGCTCCTTGGAAACCCTTCGTGGCAGTTCTACTTTGCCCTATAGGGTCATTATGGGTCGGAATCCACTGGATGGCAATGGGTTTGGTTTTGGTTTTTTACAATTCTAAAATTCCTGTGCCTAGCAGTGCGTTCAATTTGTCTTAGGTACAATTTCTGTGTGCACTCTTTAGTTTAACTCTGAATCATAATGAAACATGTCAGGTGTTACACCCAGCACAGTGCCTGGCATATAGTAGGCACTCCAGAAATATTCACTGGATAAATGAATGAAAGTGAAGGTAGCCATGGGCAGATTCAATCCCAGTGGGCCCCCCCCCGCCCCCGCCCCGAAGCCAGATTTTCTTCCCATGACTCGGAAGCCTCAAAAAGTAGCAGGAAGTTACAGGTGAGCAGCAAAGCATTGTACACTTCATGTCTGTATCCAAGCATCTCACCGGATGGCCCTGGGGCCCAGGTCCTGCACGTTTGAACATCTGTTACCTCATTTACCACAGGGTTAGAGCAATGGAGGCGTCCACGGGAATGAGACGGTATATAACCAAACCAAGACCCAAATCCATTACCCGTCAAGTGATTCCGACTCATAGCGACTCTATAGTACAGGGTAGAACTGCCCCATAGGGTTTCCAAGGAGTGTCTGGTGGATTCAAACTGCCGACCTTTTGGTTAGCACCCTGCCGACCTTTTGGTTAGCACCCATAGCTCTTCACCACTAAGCCACCAGGGTTTCCAGTATATATATAACCGAAACCAAACCCACTGCTGTGGAGTCCATTCTGACTCACAGGACAGAGTAGAATAGCCCCATAGGGTTTCCAAGGAGCGCCTGGTGTATTTGAACTGCTGACCTTTTGGTTAGCAGCCAAGCTCTTAACCATTACACCACCAGGGCTCCAGTACATAACCAAACCAAAAAAACCAAACCCATTGCCGTCGAGTCTATTCCAACTCATAGCGACCCTATAGGACAGAGGAGAACTGCCCCATAGAGTTTCCAAGGAGCGCCTGGTGGATTTGAACTGCCGACCTTTTGGTCAGGAGCCATAGGGCTTAACCACTACACCACCAGGGTAACCATTGCATGACCGGTAGGAACTAAATCCTTGTTTAGGCATTCAGCCACTAGGGGGCAAGAGAGTCAAAAGCCTGCTCCTGATGTCAGCATGGGCCTTATCAGCCGGAAGACTACCTCCCGTGCTTCCTCGGCAGCATCCCCCTGCATCCCTTTTTACTCATAGCTCCCAATCGTTGGTACAGCGGAAATCGGTAGTGCCAATTCAACCCGAACAATTTGAAACATGTACTTTTCGCAACGCTTTCCTTTCTCTAATAATAACCAAGAAGCTAAAACAGAAGACAATCAGGAAAATTTCCCAATAGTGACTGGAAGGACTCGGTAAGCCCCCCGCCCCTAGCTTTGGGCCAGCTTCTGTGCAGTCCAGAAGCGGTGAGGCAGGACCGGCTCCTTGGAGTCGCGATGCAGACCAGCTGCCCCGCGTGTAGGGTTGCCAGATAAAATACAGGACTCCCAGTTAAGTTTGACTTTCAGACAAACAATGAATACTTTTTAGTGTAAGCGGGCCCTGGTTTGATGGACAATTTGCTTTTTTTTAAAATAACATTTTTTTAATTGTTGTAAAAATGTACTTTCCTATTTTATTTGCTAAATCTGGCCACCCTACCTGGATGGGACCCTAGGTTGCTTGCTCTACCCCAAATGCACCAGGTTGCTTTCACTGCTCTGCCTTTGCACATGCCATTCCTTCATCTGGAAGGCTCTTCCCCTGGTCACTGCACCCACCCAAGTCATACTCATCACATCATTCCAGGTCTAGCTTGCATGTATTTCCCCTGTCAACCCTTTACTGTTGCCTGTGGCAGTGAGTTACTTCCTCATCTGTGGCCCTGTAGGGCATGGTTGACTTGTGTCTTATAACATTAATTGTGGCCTGCCTACTATTCCAGATATACTGGAGTGGTGTCCCTGGGTGGTGCAGATGTTTAATGTACTAACCAAAAGGGTGGAGGTTCAAGTACACCCATAGGTAGCTTGAAACAAAGATCTGACAATCTACTTCTGAAAAGCCAGCCATTGAAAACCCCATGGATCACGGCTCTACTCTGACGCACCTGGTGTCGCCGTGAGTTAGAATGGATTCGACTGCCAACTGGTTATATATTGATACAAAAACAAGGTCGGCAATTACTGCACTAGATTATGAGCCCCTTGAAGGCAGGGCCTAGATGTTGTTTGTTACTCATATTTGTGTTCTCTCTGCCTAGCACAGGGGCTAGCTCTTCACAGAAACTCAGAACAGATTTTTTAAAATGATATAATCAGCAAAACCCTCTCTCTTGGTCAAAAGGAAAAAATATCCTCCCAATATCCCCCTTTCTGGCACATTTTATCTCCCAGCTTCCTTATCCTCCTCTTCTTTCTCATCTGTTCGCCTCCTTTTGCCACTTCCTTACCTATCTGATGGAAAGGAACGCTCACTTGATCACGTGCTGTCGTGAGATATTCCCATGTTTCTACTTTCCTGGCAGCATTTTCACACATAACCTCATGTGCTGGCCCTCCCTGGCTCTGTTACCCTCAAATCCCCGTTTCCCCTTTGCTTTTATCTTCTTTTCTAATGATGGATGTCCCCAAACCAAAACCCTGCCTGTCACCATCTTGGATTGGGTGGAACCCAGGCTCTGAACCCTCATCAAGGATGACTTGGGCCAAGGACCAAATGCTTCTGGGCCATTCTGCCTAATGTTTCATCCATCCAGGGTCCAGGTGGGGGAGAGATGGCACCTCCATGCTGGTAACTGAGAGTTTAATAAAGAGACTGCAGCATTTCCATAGGTGTGGGCAGGGCTCTGAAAATGCTACAAAGGACACTGCTGTCTGGGGATAGGGACTGCTGCCTTTGCTGGGCCTGAAAGAGCAAAAGGAGGGTCCCCTTACCAGAGCCTGGGAAAAGCTCTGAGGGAAGGCTGCTGGCAGAGTGTGGCCTTGAGAAGAGGAGCTGAGCCTTCTCATGGTGACCCAGCCGGCAGGGCCAGGGGAGGAGTGAACCAGCCTCAGTCTCCTCTTGCCTTCCAGACCATGTTTGTCACATTGAATTGAATAGTAAATTCATCAATTTTTGGGTAGAAGCAATGTGGGGAGTGGGGAGAGCATGATCCAGGGAGGCCCACGATCTGCCCCCACTTCTACTCAGTCTCCCCAACCAAGACGTGTCCAGCGTCTCCCTCTACCCTCTGCATGGAGTGGGAAATGTCACAAACTCCAGGGAAGATAGTGTGAAGCCCGCAGTGCACAGCGCAGTAGGAATGTACAGCAGTAAGACTGGGATGTGCTGTCCATTTGGGAAGAAAGAACAGGTGTGTAAACACAGAAATAAAAATACAGGTTGCCTGTGCTGAGGACCAAGGGAACTGTAGAGACAGCCGGTATGGGAGTTCAGCAGAGAGCAAAAGTAAAGACCAGGATTGTTGGGGAAGGTTTCCTAGGAGGTTTGGCTAGTTACTTACAGTCTTCTAAGAGATGATTTTAAATAAAAACAAACATAAAAATACACAGCACTCTTTCCTTCAGAAGGGTTTGTTGAGGACCCCTAGGCTCCAAGTCAGTCACATAACAATGGGAGTTAAGCGTAATTCCCTAGATTTACTCAATAGAGTAAAAGGGATTGTACGTCTCACATACTTTGATCACGTTACAAGGAGGGACCAGTCCCTAGAGAAGGACATCATGCTTGGTAAAGTAGAGGGTCAGCAAAAAAGAGGAAGACCCTCAATAAGATGGACTGACACGGTGGCTGCAACAACGGGCTCAAGTATAACAACGATGATGCAGATGACACAGGACGGGACAGTGTTTTGTTCTGTTCTACACAGGGTCACTATGAGTTGGAAGCAACTCGACGGCACCTAACAACAACAAATGTCCATCGTTTAATTATAATATTCATACTAATTGATCACGTTGGTAGGGAGGTGCTTCTTCCCACTCCTTGACTTTGTAGAAGAAAGGCTTTTCCTTAGACCTTCCTGGCCTCTCGCCCTACCCTTACACTGTCCTAGAGAGGAACAAGGGTATGCCAGTTCAGCTTGTTCTCTCTCATGCTCTCTTGGTCTCTCTCTTCTGTGTCTTTCTGTCTGTCTCTCTCCTTTCTGTCTCTCTTTCTCTCTGTATTCCCTCTTCTCCCCTTCCTCTCCCTCTCTTTTCCTCTCTCTCTCTGGATCCCCATGTTGGGAGGATCTACCTGTGTGGTCCAGGTGTGTCTGGAACAGGTGGAAAAGTCAGCCTAATTCTGAGATGCAGCCCACAGCTGTCTTAAACTTAAGCCATATTTTTAGCATCAGCTTTATCGGTAACTCATAACGCTGCTCTGAGTAGGAATGGACTCGATGGCAATGGGTTTGGTTTTGGTTATCAGTAACAAGCTGATGTTTTGGTCTTTTTATGTCTTACTCCTTTGTTTGCCTCTTAATTTGTTCATAACTTGGGTAGGGAATGAAGGTATTGTATATGAGACCTTCTTCAACCACAAACTGCACCCTAGCATGTGTTAGTAGTTCTAAGGCCTTTACATATTTTTCTTATTTAACCAGGAGCCCTGGTGGCATAGTGGTTAAGAGCTCAGCTGCTAATCAAAAGGTTGGCAGCTTAAATCCACCAGCTGCTCCTTGGAAACTCTGTGGAGCAGTTCTACTCTGACCTATTGGGTCACTATAAGTTTGGTTTTTTGGTTTGGTTTAACAACAACAACGGGGTCCCTGGGTAATGAAAATGGTTAATGTGCTTGGCTATGAATCAAAAGGTTGGAGCTTCAAGTCCATTCAGAGGCATCTTGGAAGAAAGGCCTGGCACAAGTGGTTTGTGATGGGCTGCTAACCTAAATATTGGCAATTCAAACCCAACCAGCAGCTTCACGGAAGACAGGCCTGGCAAACTGCTTCTGTGACGATTACAGCCAAGAACACCCTATGGAGCAGTTCTAGTCTGTAATACATGAGGTCACTACAAGTTGGAATCTACTAGGATGGCAACGGGGAATAACAACAAAAACCCTGTGAGGAAGGTACTCTTCTTCTTCTTTTGCAAACGAGGAAGCAGAGACATTCATTAACTTCCAAAGGTCACACAACTAGGAAGGTGAAGAGCTGGGATTTATACTCCCAGTCTGGCTGCAGAGCCCAGAAACTTCACCACCAGGCTATGCTGCCTCTCTTATAATTTCTTTTGTGTTACAGTCCTCTTATTTTTTTTAAACCAAGGTATTTTAAATTATTTTTTAATCAACAGCAACAAAAAAATACATGTACATGGCACTTCTTTTTGTAAAGAAAAAGCTGAAGAGAGAGAGAAACCACCAAAAGAAAACAAATACCCTCAGAAGTTGAAGTCTTGTCTAATGCCCTAAATGTTAAAAATCAAACACTTTTTTCTCGTCTAATGTTGATATAGATAGAGCTGTCTGGATTAGTGCATGGAGCTGCATCTAGCACCTCACTTATTTCCTCAAGGAGAAACAATTTAAGCCATCGCTCTTGTTCAGGTTAGATCTTGCAACAATTTGGAGAGTTCTCCTGATAGCTGAAAGAAGACAAGCGTTATCTGACCGTGGTGGGGGTGGGGGTGGGGGGGTGAAGAAGAAGAAGAGGTATCTAATGCTGTATTTATAACTCAGCAACACAGATGCCCCAACGACATTACAGCAAAGACCCCGTTGTCTGCATAGGGCTTAGCATTTGGATCACGGAAGAGCGCTTTGCCAAGCAGCTATTTAAGCTGGATACTGGCGGACGTCCGCATGATGCCTATAAAACCAGACTGATAAGATTTGTTCCAGTAAAAGTTACCTGAGGGAGTTTTGAAATCAGAGCTTTTCAGCTTCCCAAGGTCTTGCTGTAAGCGTTAGCTCAGCCATTGTAAATGTCACCTTTGTCACAATCACTCAATGGATTAATTGGAACTTTAGTCCAATTGGTCTATTAGGGGTGTTGCTAGTCCTTGTCTGGGTATGACCTTTAGCTCAGGTTGCAGGACCCTGGTGTGGCCTCATTTCATCTTTCCCCAAAGTGTTTCTCTTAGAAGCCTGAGCCATGAACAGAGCGGGTATGAAGCACTTAACCTTGTTTGGAAATTGCTTTTGGTCAGCCACCCTCATGGGAGGGGCTGGGGATGGTGCTGGAAGATACGGCCACAATGGCTGTTTCATTGCCTTGGTCTTTGATCCTCATCTGGATTACTTTTGCAGGAATTTCAAAACCATAAATATGTCTCCTGAAAAGAAAAGTCCCTATTCTGCCCCTTAAATGTGTCTTACTCTGGACCAAATCAATAGGGCTAAGAAGTAGGTCTTTAAATCACATTAAACAGAGAGTAAAACTTTGTTATGGAAGATAGAGACTGTAGTGGAGACAGCGTGATGAACCCACGTCCTTGTTATCCTTTCTCCCCTTGGAAGAATCTGTTCGTGAGAGCACTTAACTGATATGGATTATACATTGTTTTCTTATAGACTATCCCTATGGTAGCCAACTGGAGAGTTCTGGCTGGCATTTCCTGCAGTAGTGCCAAAGCATGGGAAGGTGTTAAGAAAATAACTAGCACACAGCTTGCTTACCCTTAAACATGACATCCCCTCAATGGCTGTATCTAATTCTGGAGTTTCTAGGTAGTGCTGGGTTCTTTTAGCACAAATGGGGTGGTTGGGGGGATCCGTAGGAAGGAGAAACCTCTGGGCTTCTTGTGTTTGTCAACCAGGGCAATCTCACAATGGGAAAGTCCTAAAGCTAACTTCTAAAGCCCAGCCCAGCAACGGGTACAAGGCTGCTTAACTTCTAACATGAGGTAAGCCTAGAAAGATCCAGGTTCAGCACCCCATACACATTACCCTCAGGATAGCTAAGCTATCCAGGGACATTCAGGGTTTAAAAGTGAGAACAAGAAATGCCTGATTATCACAACCTATAGGCAAACCTGTTTCCCTATTTCTGGGTAAGAGTGTATGTGCATGTGTGCAGGGAGGGAGGGATGGGGACTGGCAGAAGATTTTAAATTATATTCATTGTGGGAATTATGGATTTTTACCTCCAGTCAATTATTTTTGTCTTAAGTTGCTCCCTAGTCTCTGGGTCACATTTTCAAAGAATCTTTAAACAAATGATGTAGCCTCATCCTACAACCTCTCTACCATTTCAGCCAACCACTTATATTAACAATAGTCACCCTGAGTCAGAATCTACTCAATGGTAACATTTTGTTTGTTTTTAATCATTTAATGACCAAGTACTTTGTGTCAGGTTCTATGTTAAACATTTTCATATATGTCAACATTTATTCCTCTCAATAACCTGGTGAGGTAGGTACTATTGTCACCCCCACATTACAGATGAGGAAAATGAAGCTTTGACAGGCCAAATAACAAGCCCGTGAACACACAAATAGTAGGGGTAGTTGTTGTGGGTGCTATTGAGTCAGTTCTGAGTCATAGGGACCGCATAGGACAGAGTAGAACTGCTCCACAGAATTTCTAGGCTGTAATCTTTACGGGAGCAGATCATCAAGTCTTTCTTCTGGGTGCCACTGGGTGGGTTCAAACTGTCAACCTTTAGGGTAGCTGCTGAGTGATTAACCATTGCACCATCAGGGCTCCTTCTAGGGGTAGTACCGGGGTTCAAAGTCAGGCAGTTTTGATTGCAGAGCCCACACTCCCAATGGTCTGCTAAACCTCCACATCAAGGCTCAAGAAAAGCGTCTGGTCTCCCTGAGGCAAGAAAGAATGGCCAGAAAAATGCCTATTTTAATAGCTGACTCCTGGTAATCAAAGTATAAACACATATTATATTTGATTCTTTAAGTCCCCACCACCATCATACCTCAAGTACAAAGAACAATTATGTTTTAGTTAGAACAGCACCAAGAATAAACTAAAATAGGCAGCAGCCTATTGAAGGTCACAAAAAAATCTTGCAACTTTAATTCCAGTCAATTCCACAATTACTGATGCACCTGGTATTGTGCCAGAGGCTGGAAATTCAAAGATGCAAATGAGAGACCCTTTTAACATGAAGTTTATTCATGACTATGATCCTTATACCCCCCATTAGGCAGACTGGGAAGTATTTGGATACTCATTATTATTATGGCTCACCTTTATGAGGCTTTAATTTTACCAAAAAATTGGAGGTGGGGCAGAGGGATTAAGTTATTTAATACCTAAGTAATTTAAAACACTTCAAACAAACATTTTCAAAACAAACACAGATATGGAGTTGAATAAAATATTACCTTAATATTTAAGATAAAACACTGGACTTCAAAGAAGTTGTATGTGATTCATATGGCCAGTGCCCTCAGGGTGATACCTGTGAATTCCCGAGAGTACTTGTTCTCTTTTCTCTGCTGGCCAAGATTAAGAAGCACAGAATTGGATAATTAGTGAAGGGAGATGGGCAAGTGTAGGCCAGAGACACTTTCTAGAAGGTGGAGACTCCAGACTGAGAAAGGAAGTAGATGACTTGGAAGGCAGAAAAGGGAGCACTGAGGAGAGTTCAGGAAATACTAAGGAGTGGTGGAGTTTTAGAGACAGTGTGAGAGAAACGTACGGAGTTTAATTAAGGTTAGCTCAGTCTGCTAAAAAGGTTATAGGACTAAATATAAAAGAGAAAGACTCAGAGAAAAGAGCTTAGTGGACCCATGGTTTTGTGACAAAACAGGAAGCTTAGGTTAAGAAAAACTGCATCAAAGATTGGGCCCATAATCAAGTTTTTGCAAACTGTTTATGAAAAGATCCTGAGGACCCTGGCTAGGCTGTCAGATAGGGGCTGTAAGGAGAATCTCAAAGGGACATAAATGGAGGCATCATAGAAACAAGGCAACCCTGGAAGCAGAAGAAAGGAAATGAGACAGTGCTGAGCACAAAATCTGAGTCACAAAGAGTATACAGTTGAGGAAACCAAGTCAAATGAACTGTGGGAAAAAGAGTGAAAAAAATTATAGGTAAGGAAAACAAAACAAAACATAAAAAACCAAACCCATTGCTGTCAAGTCGATTCCAACTCATAGTGACCCTATAGAACTGCCCCATACAGTTTCCAAGGAGCGACTGGTGGATTTGAACTGCCGACCTTTTGGTTGGCAGCCATAGCTCTTAATCACTACATCACCAGGAAAACAAAGTAAATACAATTTCTAAATAATAGATATCTCTTTTGTCTGAAGGAAACTAAATAATTGGAAGAGAAAAAGAATTAGATTCAATGATTATTCAAGGTGCTTTCTTGAAATAAAAGACTTGAATCTGCAGATTGAAAACATAGGCTGTGAAAAAACAATACAGATGAACTCATGGGAGGAACACAAGTCACCTTTGAAAGGCAGTGGGTAATAGGGACAAAGTCTTCAGAGAAGTGACATGTGACTTGGGGATTTAACACTCAACCCTGCCATTCAAGTATAAAGACAAAGGGCTTTCAAATGTAAGTACTCAGAAATACAGTTCCTGGCCCCATTCTGAAGAAATACTGGAAGACCCAACCTCAGTCATAGCACTAAACCAAGAAAGTTTTAATAATTATGACTTCAGACTATAAAAACAATGGTGATTCAAAAATAACAGTATTGTTAATAAGTATTGAGAAGTTAAGAGGAAGAAAATAGAAGAGTTAGTATGTTGATTTCCTTATTTTTCAAATGGAGCATCAAAAGCTATTTTTTAAAAGGTGGTAAATCAGGTAATATATGGAGCCCTGCTGACGCAATGGTTAAGCGCTTGGCTGCTAACATAAAGGTTGGCGGTTCGAACTCATCCATCAGCTCCACGGGTGAAAGATCAGGAGATGTGCTCCCTAAAGATTACAGCCAAGAAAACACTATGGGGAAAGTTCTACTCTGTCATATGAGGTCCCTAAGAGCTGGAATCAACTAAGCGCCCAGGAACAACAAATCGGATCATAGAAGTCTAAAGAAGTACTGTTTGATGTTTTAGCATGTGTATGGATTACTTAGCAATATAAATTAAAAATAATAAAACAACAGATAGATACAACAAATGAAGAGCCTGAGGCTTTGCAAGGAGAATGCTAACAGAGAACGTCTGGGAGGGGATTCTTGCTAAGCCTTTACCATCCAAACTGGGGAACTGAGCAGGGTCCTTGCACACGTACTTGTAGTTTATCCTCAGGGTTAACACATGCCACATCTTCTTAGGGCATTAATATTACCAACATCTTGGGGGCAGGGGTTACCTGTGGTTTTACGGGGTACGCAGTGGAAGTATGAAGACTCCCAGAAAGCTAAGGCTGGGAAAGTGGTGATCCTGAGAGTTCACTCTTTAGCAAAGGGTTCCCCCTTTTAGATCATAGATGAATGCAGGACTGAGACTGGCTGGAGGAACGTCTACTTGAGGGTGCTGCATTTCATTTCAGGTTGAGCTTTTAGGTCAGTGGTCCTGAAAAATGATTTCGGCATGTGTGTCTCTTTCTACATAGAGAAACATTCATTTTATAAATGTTATACATATCTGTATTATGGGTTACATGTAATGAGGGACATCATTTTTACGTAGTTGTTGAGGGAATATAATATTCGGCCCTTGTGCCAGCCAGGAGCAGGGTTTTCTAGCAGGTCTGGGATTCCCTTCTGGTTTTAATGAACATCTATGGGGTCAGGGCTAAAAACCTAGTAGTGAGGACAAATAGGAAAAAGAACAATCCTGTGATGCTCCTGGTTTGGAGTCTAATGTCCCCAGTTTGAAGGCCAACCTTCCTGCTTCTCCTCCCAGTACCAGTTGCTGTCAAGTAAACTCTGACTCATGGTGACCCCGTATGTGTCAGAGAAAAACTATGTTGTATAGAGTTTTCAATGGCTGATTTTTCTAAAGTAGATTGCCAGGCCTTTCTTGCATAGCACCCCTGGATGGACTCAAACCTCTAAGCTTTTGGTTAGTAGCCCAATACATTAACCATTGACACCATCCGGGAACTCCCTGCTCCCCCTAACAAAAATCAGTTGCCATTGAATTGGTTCTGACTCATGGTGACTCCATGCATGTCACAATAGAACTATGCTCTATAGGGTTTGCAATAACCGTGATCTCTCAGAAATAGATTGCCAGATCTTTCTTCCAAGGTGTCTCTGGTAAATTCGTATCTCCCACCTTTCGGTTAATGGCTGAGCATTTAACCGTTTGCAGATCTCCAGTGACCTTCCTAGCAGCTGGAATCCTGCCCCTGGACATCAGTCAGTACATTGCAGGTTACTTGAGGTGAGGATGGGACTTTGGATCCATGCAAAACCCTCCATAACATGCATTAGAGGAATGTGTCCATGGAAGGTGCTTAGTCAGTTTGGGTGACAGTCTGAAGGTACTATAGAAATGGCAGCTTGTTTGCATTAGAAAGAAGTTTTGGGCTTTCATAAACATCTCTTCATGAAAAGGATTTTGCTAGGTATACTAAGAAAAAGATATCATCTAAAATGAACATCTGCTACAACAGCTGCTCCTAAAGGCAGATTAAGGTACGACTGCCACATAAAAAGTGAAAAAGGGAAATATGTTCCCATTTTACTCTGATGGAATTTAAAACCCCTCCCATTTATTACCCAGCAATTCCGCTGAGATTCAGCACATTTCAAGTCCCAGAAATGAAAAACCACTTCTGCTGTAAAGCAAACATAAATATTCCACCTACCCTGTAATGCCTCTGAGCTTTAAAAACAACACGCATCCCTCAGTCTCTACTCATCGCCTGTATAAAATGTTTGTCATTAAAGAGACCATGACAACAAGTCAGAGCTGTCCTGCTGTACATCCTGCTGGTCAGACAGAATATGGGTGGCACTCATAAAGGGTGGCTGACTTTAGAGAGGGCCCAGAGGAGACATGTTTGTATAAAAATGGTGAGGGATGTAGAAAGAGGAAACATGGAGACCCCGGGTGGCGTAAAGGGTTAATGTACTCAGCCGCTAACTGAAAGGTTGCAAGTTTGAGTCTACCCAGAGGTATCTTGGCAGAAAGCCTTGGTGATCTACTTCTGAAAAATTAGATATTAAAAACCATATGGAGCACAGTTCTACTCTAACATACATGGGGTCGCCATGAGTCGGAAACAACTTGATGGCAACCGGAAGAAAAAAAAAAAGAATTATGTTTGAGAAAATTGGGAAGATTTAGCTTGCAGAGGAGAAGGCTCGAATAGACACAGAAGTTGTCTTAATATATTTGAAAGGCTGTCATGCAGAATATAGAATAGATTTATTCCTGGTTGCTGTGATGCATAGAACCAGTGTCAGCGAAGTAGGCTCATTTTGTTTCATGATAGGAAAGATATTTTGTCTAATTGGATTTAGTAACACAACTGGCTGATTCCTACAATAGAGAGGGAGCTTCCTGCCACTAAGAATAACCACATGGAGGCTGGTTGAGCATCACTCAGCAATTGTGCAGAGGGGTTTCTCATACTGAATGTAGGACCAACCAAATGACCAACTTTTACATTCAATCATTTATGCCTGGTTACAAAGCCTTTTGTATAAATTTTAAAACCTGGAGAATAATGATTTTGGAGTAAGTCTTTTTTAGGATGCTGAGAGTAATTTAGTCCTACTGCTTCTTCATTCAATTCCTGTTTTCTGAAGACCAGCGAGAAGCAATGATGAACAGAAAGACAGGAAGCAAAATTGGAGAAAGAGAGGTCGAAAGAGAATCTACGACTTTCCATTTTCTTCTCTTTCCTGGAAATTAGGCTATATTTGAATATTCATATCGAAGATAAACTCTTGCATGACTACAGTGTGCTTTCATGAAAGAACAACTCACCCTTGAAAATAGTCTCCTAAAACCTATCACTGTTGTTGTTAGGTGCCATCAAGCCAGGCCTGACTCGTAGCAACTCTGTGTATAACAGAATGAAACACTGCCCAGTCCTGCGCCGTCTTCACAATTGTTGTTGTGAGCTCATTGTTGCAGCCACTGTGTCAATCCATCTCATTGAGGGTCTTCTTCTTTTTCCTGACCCTCTACTTTACCAAGCATGATGTCCTTCTCCAGGGACTGGTCCCTTCTGATAACATGTCCAAAGTACACGAGATGAAGTCTTGCCATCCTTGCTTCCAAGGAGCACTCTGGCTGTATTTCTTCCAAGACAGACTTGTTCACTCTTCTGGCAGTCCATGGTATATTCAATATTCTTCGCCAACACCATAATTCAAAGGCATCAATTCTTCTTCAGTCTTCCTTATTCAATGTACAGCTTTCACATGCATATGAGGTGACTGAAAATATCATGGCTTGGGTCAGGTGCATCTTAGTCCTCAAAATGACATCTTGCTTTTTAAAACTTATAAAGAGGTCTTTTGCAGCAGATTTGCCCGATGCAATATGTCATTTGATTTCCTGACTGCTACTTTCATGGGTGTTAATTGTGAATCCAAGTAAAATGAAATCCTTAACAACGCCAGTCTTTTCTCCACTTACCATGATGTTGCTTATTGGTCCAGTGGTGAGGATTTTTGTTTTCCTTATGTTGAAGTGTAATCCATACTGAATGCTGCAGTCTTTGATTTCGTCGGTAAATGCTTCAAGTCTTCTTCGTTTTCAGCAAGCAAGGTTGTATCATCTGCATATCGCAGGTTGATAATGAGCCTTCCTCAATTCCGATGCAACGTTCTTCTTCATACAGTCCAGCTTCTCGGATTATTTGCTTAGCATACAGTTGAATAAGTATGGTGAAAGGATACAACCCTGACCTACACCTTTCTTGATTTTAAGCCATGCAGTATCCCCTTGCTCTAAAATCTATCACTGGACCTGACTTTTTCATCAGTACCATTAAAATATTAATACAAAATTGTATGGTTCTTGTTTTTACTTGTTTTCTTCATGGAAGTCCTCTCAGTTCTTCCAGGATATCTGAGCTCACCTGCAACTGCTTAATATGTAACGTTAAGAAAACAGGTTGTGTGTACAGATTAATTTTAAAGAATACATATACCTCCACTAAGCCTTCCCTGAACCAAAGGAACAAAAATACATGCAAAGAGCCCCAAATGACACAACCCTCTCCCTAAAACAAGTTAAAAACAAACAGACGAGAAAAACCCCTCATAATATCCTTGGAGAAAATAGTCACTTTTGAAGACAGATTAAAAAACACAAACTGTGAAATTAGCTTTTACCAAATATCAAGTAAGAAAAAAGACACTAAGAAACCCCTTTGATGGATAAGCACATTTGTGATCTTTTAGCTGGATCTCCATTGGTACTAATCCAAATTCTGTAATTCTTTCAAAGCCCACTTAAAGTTCTCCATGGGAAATATGAAAGTTACATGTCATGATCCACATGAATCTTTCACAGGTATTTCAAAACCTGTGCATTGGGAAATGAACTCACAATTTTGTCTTCACAGCCTAGTCCTCCCTCAGGGTTACATGGCTTCACCTGCTGTTATCAAAACAAAAGTCAAAGACATCCCTGACACTTCTCTTTCTCTCACCCCAATTTGCAGCTAATAACCAAATCCCATCAGATCTCTCTCCAAAGTACCATTTTTTAATGATATATGTATATTTATTGATTTTAGAATTTATGTACACATACTTCAGTGTTAACACTTTACCAGAAAAGCTAATTGCTATCAAATCAACCCAACTTATGGCAGCCCAACTGTGTCAGAGAACTGTGCTCCGTAGAGTTTTTTCCTTTAATTTATTTAATTTTTTGTTGTTGTTGAGAATATACACAGCAGAACATATACCAGTTTAACAACTTCTACATGTACAATTCAGTGACATTGACTATATTCTTCAAGTTGTGCAGCCATTCTCACCCTCCTTTTCTAAAATGCGCTCCCCCCCCCCGCCCCGTAACAGAAACTCACTGCCCATTTGAATCCATCCTACTGTCACTATCCTGGACAAAGCCATTATGTTCTCTCTCCTGGACAATTGCAAAAACCACCCCCCCCCAAAAAAACAAACCAAACCCACTGCTGTTGAGTCGATCCTGACTCATAGCGACCCTATAGGATGAGGTAGAACTGCCCCACAGAGTTTCCAAGGAGCACCTGGTAGATTTGAACTGCCGAACTCTTGGTTAGCAGCCTTAGCACGAAACTACTACGCCACCAGGATTTTCAGCCACCCCCCACCTCCAGTTGATCTCTCCATGTTTACTCTTGCTCCAGTCTAGAGCTGAAACGATCCTCTGAAACACAAAACTGATTCATGTTACTCCCCTTTGATTACTTTTCCTTAGGATTAATCCAAACTCCTTAACCTGGCCCCAAGGCCTTGCATGATTTAGCCATGCTCTTCCCTACTGTGAAGACTTTATAGGTGCTATTCCTTCTGCCTGTCCTCTCTTCACCTAGCCAAATCCTACTCCTTGTTTAGGTCTCTACTCCACATCCTCAGGGAAGTATTCCCATCACTCCTCCCCATGCCCCATTAGGTGTCCCTCCTGGGTAGTCCCAGAGCTCTTTGCATGTCTCCTTTGTAACCCACATCCATTTCAAGACCTCCTCACTGTTTTCCAAACAAAGCTAGAAAGTTCAAGATAATAGGGACCGTGTATGTCTACCTCAATCAATACTGTGTCCCAGGTACTTAGCTTCTAATTTGTGCTCCAATAGTTATTAAATGAATAAGTGAATGAATGGCATGCACTGTCTAGATCAATCATTCCCAAACTTATGCAGAAGAATCAGCCCTAGGAATCTACTTTTCCAACAAGACCTCCAGGGAATTTTGATGCAGACTCTCCTTGGCTCACACTTTGGAAAGCAATGCTGCAGAATGCATAGAGCAAGGGGGGAGGAGCAGATATGAGGTTAAAGAGACCAAAGGGAGCAACACATGAGAAGTTAAACAAGAGACTTACATAACTGCTCAAAATTGGAAGAACTAAATGGTAGGTTATCACCTTAATTCCTCAGCTCATCATAGCCCAAAATGATTAGAAGAAGAAGCCATCTGAAGTAGCTGGAGGTCTGACTGAGTAGGCTTAAAAAAGGAAAATACATTTGCTCTGTGTTCACAGATGGACAAGGTTGGAAAGAAGAGGAGGGGAAGTGGGATTGTAAACAGAAGGACAAGTGTGAGCATGGGTATAGAGAAAGTCAGCATGGGGCAAGAAGCACGGCACTTTGCTGAGAAGAAGGTCCAGAAATTGAGTGGCTGGGGATATGACTGGAAAGACAGGGAAGGACCTGGCTGTCGAAGTCCTTGAAGTTAAACAGAGGAATGACCGGGAGAAACTCCAGAAAGGAACACTTGACTTGAGATTTCAATAAAGGGCTAAAATTTGGGATAATTAAAATACCTTCTTTTTCATAGCATGGAAAATTTAATTATCCCAAATTTTAGCTGAAATGATCCTAAATTTTACCCCATTTTCCTGAAACATTAAAAGACTTCATAATTTAGCATTCATGTATGTTGTAAAAATGTTGTTGTTGTATTCCATTGAGTCGATTCCGATACAGGACAAAAAATCTAGGCTAAAGAGAAAGGTGACATGTATGTCATAACACAGATTTAGTTCTAAGGCCATGAGGGCTGATAAATTTCAAAGGAAATGAAACAACTGAGATATAAGTCTAACTTTGAACTCAGTTAACATAAGAAGAGTTTCCTCTTTAAATAATTTTAACTTACTTCATGTCCGCTTTGATGAGAGGTGGAAAAGAATCTATTTGTTGAAATTAAAATGGCACAATCCAATGTATGGTGGCTGACTGAAAAAAAGGGGGCTTGTGAAAAGGTAAATCGTGCAAGCTGTTAACACGCTTAGTTGCTAACTGAAAGATTGGAGGTTTGAGTCAGTATCGACTGGACAGCAATGAGTTTGGGCTTTGGGTTTTTAAAATCACTTTATAAATATAAGGTATTATTAAATTCCATCAACAGATATAGCAATAACTAGCTCTAAAAGAGATTACTTCTTTTTTTTTTTTCCCTTAAATTACGATGAATAACATGCAAGCGACATTCAAGTAAGCATCAGTTGTAGTATCTGGTGGCACAGTGGTTAAGAACTCAGCTGCTAACCAAAAGATTGGCAGTTCGAATCCACCAGCCGCTCTTTGGAAACCCTATGGGGCAGTTCTACTCTGTCCTATAGGGTCACTATGAGTTGGAATGGAGTCAACGGCAACGAATTTGGTTTTGGTTTTTGTATAAGGTATAAAAAAAATTCTGAACATACATAACACTCTTGTATGTATATTTCTTTTTGTATCTTTTTGGTCTGGCCTCATTTCATTAGCTTTCCTCAAAATAAACATCTTTAACCCCAGCAGCACATCCGTGTTACTAAATACTAAAATACCAAATACTAAAAGGATTTGTAGTGATATTTAGGAAAAGTGCCAAACCTGGCTATATCTGTACACACATTAGCTAGAAGATTCAGCAAACAGATGCTCCTTCTTGCAATCAGCCAAGAACTCCTAATATTCTGACAACTTGTTAATCAACCAACATATGGTATCACTTTAGTAAACACAACACTCAGATTTTGCTTTTTACAGGGCCTTTTCTGAGAGATGTAATGGTCCTGACTCATCAGCACTATTCACTGGAAATCAAGTGAAGCTTAGCCTCCTCCACCACCTTAAATCCGCTTAATTGCTTGGGAAAAAAATAAATATAGGCAGTGATCTGGATTTTGTATATATTTTTTAACTGATTT
Organism: Loxodonta africana; assembly: GCF_030014295.1. Lineage (NCBI taxonomy): Eukaryota > Metazoa > Chordata > Mammalia > Proboscidea > Elephantidae > Loxodonta > Loxodonta africana. Next base: position 165,712,620 of record NC_087345.1, on the reverse strand, counting down.
GAAATCTTTAAAAATGTCATCGTTTAATAAAAGTAGAACACCTTTATTATACAGATTCATTATTGTTACAGGTCCAAATAGGGACGGGCTAACCAGGAAGCAGGGTACACATGGACTTACTCGTGGTTGCTTACTGATTTTGCTTGCTTACTGCAATTGTGCACTACGGATTAGTAAGTAAGCACAAGCAAGCCTGTGCTTACCTTGCTTACTGGTTAATCTGCCCCTGGGTCAAAGTATGTCTCTAGTTCCAAACAACACAACTTTCGTCCTATGAGATGATCCATAAGGCACATGTGAGCCTTTTCTCCCAACACTATCACTACAGGGGACCACACTACTTGGATCCCACTAAATAGGCCCAGCTGGCTCACATAAATTGGAACCTGGAATTCCTAAAAACCCTTCTTTGTACACTGTCTCCCTTTCATCCTGGGAATCTTTTCTTACCATCTCCCATTTTGTCTTTTCTAATCTGCATTTTCCTTGGTTTCTTTTTGGATTTCACACTTCAGCTCCCCATCCTTACCCCTATACAGTAAGTCCCCAGGTTACGAACATCAGCCTTATGGACAATTTGTATTTGCCCTTTAATTTACGTAAATCGGCCCTCACTTTGAAACGACTGAAACAACCCCTATTCGCAACAAAGTCTTCATCACGGTCACCTTCACTTGCTGCATGTGCAGCTTTTAAGTCACAGAAGAGGCTTTGAGCCTTTTTTGGACAAAAGTAAACCTAAATGAGAACCAACCGTATGCACCTGTTCCAACTTACCTACAAATTGGACTTAAAGACCAGGGCTTCAGACTAGTTTGTTCAGGTTCAAACCCCTGTGGAGAATTTGCATTTCTAGCAAGTTCCCAGGTGACGCTAAGGCTGCTGGTTAGGGATCAATTCTGAAAACCACTAGTAGAGCAGCGGTTCTCAAACTTTATGATGCATAAGAATCACCTGGGGACCTTGCTAAACTGTAGATTCTAATTCAGCATATCTAGGGTAGAAATGCAAATTCTCAGCAGGGGTTTGAACCAGAAAAAACCAGTTCAAAGCTGTTAAAGACACACTTAGGAAAGGATCTCATTCATAATCCAGGGACTGCTTATACTCTGCTTCAGATACGGCTTTCCTTTTGTCCTCTGGCTTCACACTACTGGGAAACAGCTCAGCTTCTCAACCAGTCCCCAGACAGGGGACTCTCAACTCCACTCTCAATGCACCAAGTTGGACCAGCATCTCTGAGGAGCGTAAATCTAGAAACTTCCTGTGTTGAGGCGAAGCAGCAAGGGTGGGGTGGGAGGTGCTGGGATGAGGGAACACAGGTGGGGAAATTACCCTTTTTTAAAAAAATAATATTTTACTAAGTTTTTGGTGAAAGTTTACACAGCAAATTAGGTTCCCATTTAATAATTACTATACAAATTGTTGAGAGACATTGGTTACATTTTTCACAATACGCTAACATTCTCATTAATTCCCTTCTAAATGTTTCCCTTCCAGTAATCTGGTTTCTCTGTCCCCTTACCCTTTCATCTTTGCTTTAGAGAAATTGTTGACCATTTGATCTCTTAAAAAACCCAGTGCTGTTGAGTTGATTCTGACTCATAGCAACCCTATGGGACAGAGTAGAAATGCCCCATGGGATCTCTTACAGATGATTTTTTAAAAGTGTGTAGTATTCACCAATAATATTCTTCATTTTATAAACCAATCCATTACTTAGCTAAAAGCTGACCTCAGCGGGTAGTTTTGGTTCAAGATTTATGGAATATATCAGGGTGATAGTCTTGGGCAGTCCTCTAGTCTCAATGGGTCCGTAAGTGTGAAATTTTTAAGAATTTGATTTCTGTTCTACATTTTTCTCCCCTTCTGTCAGGATCCATCTACTGTGGCCCTGATCAGATTGGTCATTAGTGGTAGCTGGGTACTATCTAGTTCTTCTGGTTTTAGAAATTATCCTTTTAAGGGTTTCCTCCGCCATCTGATATCTCAGTGGTTAAGCACATAGTGATTTGGGGGAATCATACCAAAAAAACAACTGCTGTTGAGTTGATTCTGATTCATGGTGACCCCATGTGTTTCAAAGTAGAACTGTGCTTCCCAGGGTTTTCAGTGGCCATGACTTTTCAGAAGCTGATTGCCAGGCCTTTCTTTCAAGGTGCCTCTGAGTGGGTTTGAACCATCAACCTTTCAGTTAGTAGTCTAGCACTTAACAATTTACACCACCCAGGGACTTGGGGGTTAGCATCCTCATTTTCACTCATCTAACCCCTTCAACTCTAAAATTCCTGTACTGATGATCATTCTTGACATTTAAAAAAATTATATATTTCATGTACTTTAATGACAACAGAAGTGTCTCCTCTGCAAGCTGTACCTATATTAAAGATCACTAGGATTATGGAAGAATGGGAGTTTCCAGAACATTAGTTGTGCTCATGAGGAACCTGTATGTAGATCAAGAGGCAGTGGTTCAAAAAGAACAAGGGGATACTGCATGGTTTAAAGTCAAGAAAGCTGTGCGTCAGGGTTGTATTCTTTTACCACGCTTATTCAATCTGTATGCTGAGCGAATAATCCAAGAAGCTGGACTATGTGGAGAAGAATGGGGCATCAGGATTGGAGGAAGACTCATTAATAACCTGCCTTACGCAGATGACATAACCTTGCTTGCTCAAAGTGAAGAGGACTTGAAGCAGTTACTGATGAAGATCGAAGACCACAGCGTTCGGTTATAGATTACACCTCAACATAAAGAAAACAAAAATCCTCGCAACTGGACCAATAAGCAACATCATGATAAACAGAAAATACTGAAGCTGTCAAGGACTTCATTTTACTTGGGTCCACAATCGACACCCATGGAAGCAGTGGTCAAGAAATCAAACGATGCATTGCATTGGGCAAATCTGCTGCAAAAGACCTCTTTAAAGTGTTGAAAAGCAAAGATATCACCTTGAAGACTAAGGTGCACCTGACTTAAGTCATGGTGTTTTCAATCACGTCATAGGCATGAGAAGGCTGGACAATGAATAAGGAAGACCGAAGAAGAATTGACGCCTTTGAGTTGTGGTGTTGGCGAAGAATATTGAATATACCGTGGACTGCCAAAAGAAGGAACAAATCTGTCTTGGAAGAAATACAGCCAGAATGCTCCTTAGAAGCAAGGGTGGCAAGACTACATCTCAAGTACTTTGGACATGTTATCGGGAGTGCCCAGTCCCTGGAGAAGGACATCATACTTGGTAGAGAGTCAGTGAAAAAGAGGAAGACCCCCAACGAGAAGGATTGATACAGTGGCTACAACAATGGACTCAAACATAACAACGATTGTGAGGATGGTGCAGGAGCAGGTAGTGTTTCGTTCTGTTGTGCACAGGGTTGCTGTAAGTCAGAACTGACTCGATGGCACCTAACAACAACAGCAGGATTATGGAAAACCACTAAGTGTTTACATGAATCCACATTTCTGATTTACAGTAAGCACCAGCAGGGAATACAGCTAAGGATGACACCAGAGGTCCCTTTATAGGCTCTCACTTGGGCTTTCAGCCTCCTACCTCGCTCCCATGAAACTAATTTTGACCAAGCCAATAGTGAACTCTCAGTCCTGATCTTATTTGAGCCTTTGAGAAATAGATCACCTCTTTCCTCCTTGATTCATGTTCTTCACTTGGTTTCTGAGACCCCACACTCTCCTGTTGTCCTTCTCCCTAGTAGCCCTTTCCCAGCCTCCTTTCAGCGACCCTCTACCTCTCTCTTTTTATTGTACTTTAGATGAAGGTTTACAGAACAAACTAGCTTCTTATTAAATAATTAGCACACATATTATTTTGTGACATTTCTTACCAACCACACGACATGTCAACATTCTCCCTTCTCGACCTTGGGTTCCCAATCACCAGTTTTCCTGTCCCCTCCTGCCTTCTAGTCCTTGCTTCTGGGCTGGTGTGCCCCTTTAGTCTCATTTTGTTTTATGCGCCTATCTAATCTTTGACTGAAGGGTGAACCTCAGGAGTGACTTCATCACTGAGTTACTGAGCCGGGGACATACTCTCAGGGTTTCTCCAGTCTCTGTCAAACCAGTAAGTCTGGTCTTTTTTTGTGAGTTAGAATTTTGTTCTACTTTTTCTCTAGCTCTGTCTGAGACCTTCTATTATGATCACTGTCAGAGCAGTTAGTGGTGCTAGCCGGGCACCATTTAGTTGTAATGGACTCAGTCTGGTGGAGGCCATGGTAGTTGTGGTCTATTAGTCCTTTGGACTAATCTTACCCTTGTGTCTTTGGTTTTCTTCATTTTCCACTGCTCTGGATGGAGTGAGGACAGTGGAGTATCTTAGGTGGCTGCTCAGAGGCTTTTAAGACCCCACAGGCTACTCACCAAAGTAGAATGTGGAACATTTCTTGGTAAACTATGTTATGCCAATTGGGCTAGGTGTTCCTTGCCTCTACCTCTCTTTTGAGCTGCAGACTTGCACATCTGTCTCTTTGACATTTAAACTTGCATCTCGAGTAGGCTTCTCGTATTTAACATGCCCAAATCCAAACTCCTAATTTACCACTCCCACTCCTCCTCTTCCAAACCTGATCTTCTCCAGTGAACCCCACCTTCATTCGTGACACCTCTTTTCACAAGGTTGCTCAGGCCAAACATGGGTTGTTGCTTTTTTTCCTTATACACCATGTTCAGTTCACCAATAAGATCTTTTGACTCTACTGTAGAAGTATGTCCAATTCTAACTCTTTCTCCCCACTTCTGCTGTTCCCATTCTGTGAAAGCCACCATCTCTTCTTACGTAAACTGTTGCAAAAGCCTGCTAACTGGCCTCCTTATTAAGAAGCTTAGAGTGACTCTTTTCTATGGAATATCATGTTAAATTGTCAACATTCTCGCCTATTTTATTCATTCCGTGTACGTGTGTGTGTGAAGGTGCATATTTGTTTGTCTTTAGGGATTTCCTGATTTTCTGGAAACCCTAGTGGTGTAGTGGTTAAGTGCTATGCCTGCTAACCAAGAGGTGAGCAGTTCGCATCTACCAGGCACTCCTGGGAAACTCTATGGCGCAGTTCTACTCTGTCCTACAGGGTCGCCATGAGTCGGAATCGACTTGATGGCAGTGGGTTTTTGGTTTCTACCTAAGTTTTAAAAGCTTAAATTAATTTGATCAACTAAAGATGTAAACAATTCATATTTCCTCTGAGTGGAGGCTTAAATTGAACCTTGGAGTAGACAGTGGGCTTTTTAATCATAAACTGTAAGTAAGGGAAAGACAAATGCACTGAAGTAGCCGGAATGCAGATATTTCAGGCCAAGAAGTTCAGTGGTCTGATTATGTAAATTGAGTATTCCAGCAGAGCTCTGACAATATGTTCTGCTATAAATTGTTCCTTTGGAGGGCATGAGGCAAGACCATCCTCTTGTCAGGTAGATGTTGTTTTCCTGAGAAGGAAATGAACTTTCAACTCTTCGATCATCCCAGAAGAATCTTCTTCTGTGACAGAAAATTGGGTTTCAAGGTATAGCTTTAGACTCAGGTATGCACGTGTGGGTGTATGTGTGCTTGCATGCTGGTGTGAGAGGGAAGGATGTCTTCCTCTCAGTGTCTGATGGTGGTTTGGTGTAGACTCTGTGATGTAGAGATGCCTGGGGCACACTCTGTGTTGAGGGGTGAACTGGTCAGGTCACAAGGCAGAAATCTAGGAGCTAGGCAGACATAAAAAGTCCTGGGTTTGTGGGCTCTGAGCCATATCTGGTAGGTGCGGTAACAGTAACTCATTCTCCGTCATCATAGAACTTTCAGGAAAACCTTGTCGCCACTCCCAGCAAGGTCCTGCACCTGCTGGGCACTGAGTCCCTTCTCCAGACACAGGGTAGCAGTGGACATGGCAGTGCCCTCGCAGAGGAAAACGACCTAGAGATGGACATTTCCATGGAGGGCTACCAAAGCTGCAGCATGGTGGCCACAGTAAGGAGAACATGACAGGGGTCACAAGGGACATGTTCCTAAGGGTGCAAGAGAGTCCTGAAGGGATGTTCAGAAATGGCTGGGAGGCACAGGAAAACCGGTAACTTTATGGCAAATGGATGCAGCTCAAGCTTTGTACTTTGGAAATTCAAAGGACAATGTGGCTTTTTTTTGTAGTCGTAGGCTGGGGAGGCCAGAAGTTTTAGGTTACTCATACTAATACTAACACTAATATTAGTAATAGGGTTAATATTCATCAGCATTTCCTATGGGCCAGGCAGTATTTTAAGTGTTTTAAATTCTAAAATTATCTAGAAAAAACTTAGTTTTTAGAATCAGTTTCCACTTTGAATGTCTACAAAACACTTAGATATGATAAAGCTGAACCATCCTTTGAGTAGAGGATTGAACCAGATCACTTTATTGGACAGGTTTCAGATTCTGTACGTATGATATCATCTAAGCAGTCTGGGTAATGTTTGAATTTTAGGCTTCTGTGAATTATCTTGTTAATTAACTTCATAGAAACTTACTATTTTGGGTAAAGAACAAAGGAAAATCTATGTTTCATTAAAGAAGGAGCCAGGAAGGCAAGAGCAGGCCTGAAGCATCATGTCAAATGGAGAAAATAAAGGTGAATAAAGGAGCCCTGATGGTGCAAAGGTTAAGCCCTCAGCTGCTAACTAGAAGGTCAGTGGTTCGAACCTACCTGCTCTGGGAGAAAAGGCCTGGTGATCCACTCTTGTAAAGATTACAGCCTAGGAAGCCCTATGGGGCAGTTCCACTGTGTCTTGTAGGTCACTATGAGTCAGAATTGACCTGACAGCCCACAACAACAACCACCAAACCAAAACCAAACCCAATGCCATCAAGTTGATTCTGACTCATAGCGACCCTGTAGGACAGACTAGAACTGCCCCATAGAGTTCCCAAGGAGCGCCTGGTGGATTCAAACTGCTGACCCTTTGGTTGGCAGCCATAGCACTTAACCTCTATGCCACCAGGGTTTCCACAACAACAACAGAGGTGAATAAATAGAACCCAAACACCTGTGAGAACAAGATACACGGAGTGCTTGAGTTTGGACTTTGAAGACAAGGAGGAAATCATAAACTGTACTGACCTCGTTGGTGAACCGTGTCCTTTGGGTATTAAACAAGGGTCATTCTCGTGTATGCATTAGTAACAGCCAACACCTATAAAGCATTTATTATGTACCAATCATGTACTTAAAAAAGAAATTGCCATGGTGACCCTATGTGTTTCAGAGTAGAACTGTGCACCATAAGGTTTTCAATGGCTGTGATCTTCTGAAAATAAATCACTAGACCTTTCTGCCAAGGCACCTCCAGGTGGATTTGAACTGCCAATCTTTTGGTTGGTAAGCAAGTGCTTAATCGTTTGTGCCACCCAGGGATTCTATAATCATGTTCTAAGCACTGGTCAAATACTAACTCAGTTAATCCTCACAACAGCTCTTTGAGACATATGTTATCATTATCTCAATCCTACAGATAAGAAAATTGAGGCACAGAGAGGATAATGATCTTTTCTAAGGCCACAAAGCTAGTACACATTGGGGCAAGGACCTGAAACCAGAGAGTTAGGCTTCAGGGTTTATGCTTTTTAAGCACTACACAGACTGCTGTTCAGAATTGTGGTGGAGATGCTTGTTCCTTCTGGAGTCCCAAAGCAGCTATTTATTCTGTCCCTGTGAATTTGGACATGAAAGAGTATCTTCCTGGCATAAGTGATAGTAGGACAATGGCTTCTCTAGGAATAAAAAATTATGTGACAGCTTTTCCTTTAAAAGTTTTCTCCTTCTCCACCACTTTTAGGGCAAGGGACATCCAAGCCCTTAGCACACATTCAAATGATTTCTGTCTCAATACCAAACCCACTGCTGTCAGGTGATTCTGACTCATAGAGACCTTATAGGACAGAGTAGAACTTCCCTGTAGGGTTTCCGAAACTGTAATCTTTACGGAAGCAGACTGTCACATCTTTCTCCTGCTGAGCAGCTGGTGGGTTCAAACCACCAATCTTTCAGTTAGCAGCCAAGTTCTTAACCACTGCACTGCTGGGCTTCTTTGCTGTCTTGATAAAGCCAAAAACTAAACCCACTTTGTTGAATCGACTCCGACTCAAAGTGACCCTGTACGACAGAGTAGAACTGTCCCGTGAGGTTTCCAAGGAGTGGCTTGAGGATTCAAACTGCCAACTTTTTGGTTAGCAGCCAAATTACACACTGAGTACAGTATCCATCCGATAGATTTGGGTTTACATTCTGGTTCCATCACATACCAGCTGTGTAATCTCTGTCAAGCCCTTTGTCCCTTGTAAGCCTATTTCCTTTTTGGCAGAATGGAGATAATAATAGCACTAACCTCAGAGGATGTTGTGAGGATTAAATTAAAACAATGTATAAACTGCTCACCGCTCAGTGCCCACCCCCCCACCCCTACCCCCTGCCAAGTTCCTGGCTTGCAGGAGGTGTTCCATAAATCCTAACTGCTTATTATGATTTTGATGATGTTGTTTATTATCATTGTTATTAAAGGGAAAACTATATTTTATTTTAAACATTTTTATTAAGAGTATTTATTTTAAAAACGTTTCATGAGATCTCTGTAAATTACTGGACTAGTGAAGTCTCTTCCAGTCATGCTAGACTCTGTAAGATCTTTTCAATGAAAATGTTTCTTGTAACTTTTCTTGTCAGGGATGTATATTTTGGTGTTATAAGTTCTTTATGCACTGATGATGAAGGAGATGATGATGATGGTGTTGATGATTCTCTGTAGAATTCTCTCTGCGCATTCGCATTCAGACAGCACCTAATTCAGCAGGGAATAATTCTGATTCCGATTATGTGGGTGAATGAAGCGCTTCACGCCTTGCTTGCTCTTGGCAGATTGTTCCTGCCGATCTAAGTGGTTAGCTATCCCGAAAGGGTTGGTAATGCTCAGTTTTGCCCATGCAGTTCAGAGAAAAGAGTGTTTGGAGAACTACACTGGAGCCTTGCTTTAACCCTTGTCACTATTGGGTGGAATACTACACTGAAAAAAGCAGGTCTATCTGGGCCCCCTCCAAGTGGGTCTCATCACCACAGCACCCATAGGTAATGAGGCTTCTCCCCACCAGGCAGCTCCAGGGAGGGTATCTTGCAGCTATGAACAGTACTATTTTGTATTTTTCTAACTTTCAATTCCTGCAGACTTTTCTTCAAGTTTATGAGGCATCTGTTTGGAACTGTGAAACTCTAGTCAACTCAGAACATAAATGGGTGATGCCAACTGAACTCTTTTGTTGCATAGGCGGTAGAGGTGGTAGGGATAGAGATAAAATGACAGAGTGTTGACGGTCTTTTGATCAGCATATCCATTCACCACTGCCTTTGTCCTCTCTCTGTTCCTGAACTTGGACTTATGTATTGAGCGCCCATCCTCACACTGTCATATGAGGAAGGTTGCCAAAGAAAAGCCTCCCCTGGGATCATCTCAGGACAGTGCATTCCTGCAAGGCCCACTGACTCTACAGTTCACAGCCAGGAGAATAATGGAGTCCCCGAAGGAGGCAAATTTCACACAATGGACTTGGAAACAGATAGGAGAGCGGCTCCGTTTCCTTTAAAAGCCAAAGAACGGAGATAATCTGAAAAAGACCCATTCATCGAGCACAAAGCCCAGCTTCCCCTGGGATTCCCACCTTTCTCTCCTGCTTTCAGGAGCAACTCTATTTCCCTGTTCTGAAGCCCCAATCTGCTGCCAGGCAAAGGGCAGCAGGTGCTGAAACATATTGAACATACAATACAGTCATTTCAACATGACTGTATTTAGGACAGAAACAAAATGGCAGTGGAAGATGCAATTCTTAATTTAATTTTATATAAAGCATGTATGCACATGCTGATGGAGCCCCTGAGGTGCAAATGGTTAACACACTGGGCTGCTAACTGAAAGGTCGGAGGTTTGAGTCTACCCAGGGGTGCCTTAGAAGAAAGTACGGGTGAGCTCCTTCAGAAAAATCAGCTGTACAGAGCCCAGCTCTACTCTTGACACACACGGGGTCACCGTGACTCAGAACTGACTCCACAGCAGCTGGTTTTATGTATGTAGATAATCACATTCAATTGTCTAGACTCTAGCACAAAATATCTGTACATGTTCCGTGGCTAAACCTGTTGCCGTTGAGTCGATTCTGACTCACAGGGACCTGATAGGTCAGAGTAGAACTGCCCTGTAGGGTTTTCAAGGAGTGCCTGGTGGATTTGAACTGCCGACCTTTTGGTTAGTGACTGAGCTGTTAACCACTAAGCCACCAGGGTTTCCTGGCTAGCAATGATACAGTAACTATTGCTACTATAAATAGAGCCTGTTTCTGAAAAATTATTCCCTTAAAGCTTTTTTCTTTTTGATTTTTTTTTTTATTAACTTTTATTAAGCTTCAAGTGAACGTTTACAAATCCAATCAGTCTGTCACATATAAGTTTACATACATCTCACTCCCTACTCCCACTTGCTCTCCCCCTCTTGAGTCAGCCCTTTCAGTCTCTCCTTTCGTGACAATTTTGCCGGCTTCCCTCTCTCTCTATCCTCCCATCTCCCCTCCAGACAAGAGTTGCCAACAGAATCTCAAGTGTCCACCTGATATAATTAAGCTTTTTGATTTTTTATGTTATCTTCCAAAATAGTATTTTAGTGAGTTCAGATTTTCACTGTGTTATGAATACACAAAAACCGTCTTATGTTTTTTGAGTACTTTATTTCCAATACGAGCCCTGGTGGTACAGTGGTTAAGAGCTTGGCTGCTAACCAAAAGGTCAGCAGTTTGAATCCACCAGTTGATCCTTGGAAACCCTATGGGGCAGCTCTACTCTGTCCTATAGGGTAGCTATGAGTCAGAATTGGCTCCAGGACAATGGTTTTTTTTTTTTTTTTTTTTTAAATGGGTTTTATTTTCCATAAATTTCTCAGGGCCCAGGGTGCCATGTAAGGACTGCCATGGATACAAGACGATGACCAAGAGTGGGAGAGGAATGCATCTCCGTCCCTCTCAGAGAAGTCCTGGTAACCTTGGACACAGACTGTACGCTGAGAACCCGCCATGGTGTAAGCATTCGGTAACGATCTGACTTGCTCTTCGAGTGATTACCACTTTCTTTTCCAGATTTACATTCCATCTGTTCATTCATTCATCACAGCTTTTTAAAAACTTCTCGAATAATTAACTACTAGGTATTGGGGATACATACAGCAGGAAACAAGACAAATTTCCTATCCTCATGGAGCTAGGCTTGTGGTGGGATAGACAACAGACAACCAAGTGTGGTAAGTGACGAAAAGTAAGCAGGAGAGGGAATCCTGCGAGTGTGTTCAGGGTATGTGTGGGGAGTGATTAAGGAAAGTGTCTCAGATGAGGTAATACTGATGCTGCCTGGGTGGTGCAACCAGTTAACGTGCTGGGCTGCTAACTGAAACACTGGGGGCTTGAGTCCACCCAGAGGTGCCTTGGAAAAAAGGCCAGGGAGTCGACGTCCAAAAAAAATCAGCAAATTGGAAACCCTGTGGAGCACAGCTCTACTCTTAGAACACGGGGTTGGGTTGCCATGAATCAGAATGGACTCCTTAGCAACTGACAACTGGTAGGTACCTAAGGGAAGTGGTAGAGGGAGCCAATCAGCTACCTAGAGAAAAGGTCTCCCAGACAGAAGGAAGAACAAAGATGTGCAAACATCCTGAGGCGATGCAGGCTAGATAAATGCTGTACATGGAACAACCCAGAGGCCATCGAGACTAGAGCAGAGAGAATAACGGGAGGGTGGTAGGACATGGGTTAGGCATGGTAGGCATGGGTCTTGCAAAATTTTATGCCAAGTGTGATAAGAAGACATGATCTATTTACTGAGAGCCTTCTCTCCGCAAAGCCCTGAGTTTCATGAAGGAAAATAAATAAATAAAGGCTGGGCACAGCACGAAAATTTGATGTGTGGGAGATTTTGTGAAAATATTGCTGTATCTTACGCTTCTGAAGGGTTAACTAAGCTCATTAGGGCAGCCATCCTTCCTCCCTGGTTCTCCAGGCTCCAGCTCTTGGCTGGAATTTATTAATTATTCACATGAATGAGCCTGTGCCCTTTAGCACCTAAATCGTGCTTTTTGGCAGGTACACCTAAGAGTGGATTTAAACACACCTCAGAGCCGCTGCCTGAAGATCCACGTGAAAAAATGGTCCCGTTAGACTGTAGGGGTTTCCTCGGCTTAAAAGGAGAAAAATAATTTCTCCAGGAACTGAGGGGTGGCGTGCTCTGGAAGGCAGCGTGTCCTTTGAGGCTAACACATGTGAGCACTGATAATGTCAGACAGCAGCCAGGCCCAGCCCAAAGCTGGCTTCCAGAAATGGGATAAACAGGGCAGCCTCTTCTGCTTCAGGGAAATGTCAGGAAATCCTGTGATATATTGGTTAGCCTGCTCTTTCTTCCCACCCCATTTTATCCTACAGAAAAGGACCTAATTCTTTAATAATTGGCTATTCGATCTGTCACATTTCTCTTCAAAAAGAAAAGCCAGGCATTCTGCGTAGGGAGAAAATTCTCCCTTACTGCCACCCCCATTGAAAAGGTCTCCATAGCAGGAGGAAATGTCCTGCAATCTTTCAGCCTCTGTTTTAAAGTTGTCTTTGGAAGGTCATGCTGACAGACTCAAGTCTGAATCCCCACTTATCTACTGAATCCTTGTGTGTCCTTGGGGGCAAGTTACATACTTCCATCAAGCCTCAGTTTGCTCACCTGAAAAAAAAGTGTTTTTCCTTATGAGTATGGTTTAAGGGTTAGAAATTATTTATCTATATCTGTATCTATATCTGGAAACCCTGGTGGTGTACTGGTTAAGTGCTATGGCTGCTATCCAAAAGGTTGGCAGTTTGAATCCACCAGGTGCTTGGAAACGCTATGGGGCACTTCTACTCTGTCCTATAGGATCACTGTGAGTTGGAATGGACTTGACGGCAATGGGTTTGGTTTTTGGTTTTGGTGTCTATATCTAATTACTAATCTTGTGGGCAGTTGGAGTCCCCGGGTGGTGCAAAACATTAACCACTTAGTTGCTAACCGAAAGGTTTGAGTTCATCCAGAGGCACCTCGGAGGAAAGGCCTGGTAATCTACTTAAAAAAAATCAGCCTTTGAAAACTCTTTGGGATGCAATTCTATTGTGACACGAATGGATGGGATCACCATGAGTCAAATCAACTCCACAACTGTTCATTTGCAATTAATAATTGGTCATAATTTTATTAACTTTGTTAATAATAATTCACATCTTATGATTTTTGGGTCCTTGTGTCACATACCCCAGGATTCAAATTTAGCAGCGGTCTGATAATGAAGAATCTGCTGGAATTAGAATCCCGATATTCCATCCATTAACAACGGTCTTGGTTAAGGGAGGACAAATGCCTTGTGTTAGGGTTTGAATTGGGTCCCCCCAAAATAAATGCACTGCTGTTGAGTCGATTCTGACTCATAGCGACCTAACCTCTATGTCTGTGGTTATAATCCCATGTGGGAATGGGTTGTTTTTGTTATGTTAATGAGGCAAAATTAGTGTAGGGTGTGTCTTGAGCCAGTCTCTTTTGAGATATAAAAGAGATTAAACAAACAAGCTAGGAAAGAGATATTTAGCCACATGAAGACTGTCCAGGAGCAGAAGCTCTAAAGAGACAAGGACCTTCCTCCTGGTCTCTCTCTAGAGAAAGCCTTCCCCTAGAGTTGACACCCTGAATGCAGACTTCTAGCCTTCTAAACTGCGAGAAAATAAATTTCAGTTTGTTAAAGCCACCCACTTGTGGTATTTCTCTTATAGCAGCACTAGACAATTAAGGCACCTTGTAAATCTGTTACCACACTCTGCTCTGACACCACTGTTAATCCACACATTCCTTTTTACCCTGGAGTCTTGATCACATTCCTCTTCAGAATCCTTCTGGGCACAGGACTCTGGCATCCTCTAACAACGGATGGGAATTGTCAAAGGAGATGCAACCTAATTTCCATTATGTGGTCTAAGTGATGATTAGAAACTGGTTTCGTGTGAGGGAGGGAGTAGAGTCAGTGAGGAAAGGGGTTTGCCGATGACTATCCCAGGGAAGGCAATGAGGTCTTCACAATGTCAAGGTTGGCCAAATATGTACAAAGCCTCTGGGCTCTAAAGTGAGAGGGCCTGGGCCTGGGCCCTAGGAAGATTACCAGCCCTGGACTAATTTCAGGCTAGGTTCTTTTTAAATAATTTTTATTGAGCTTTAAGTGAACGTTTACAAATCAAGTCAGTCTGTCACATATAGGCTTATATACACCTTACTCCATACTCCCACTTACTCTCCCCCTAATGAGTCAGCCATTCCAGTCTCTCCTTTCCTGACAATTTTTCCAGTTTCTAATCCTCTCTACCCTCCTGTCTACCCTCCAGACAGGAGATGCCAACACAGTCTCAAGTGTCCACCTGATACAAGTAGCTCACTCTTCATCAGCTTCTCTCTCCTACCCATTGTCCAGTCCCTTCCATGTCTGATGAGTTGTCTTTGGGAATGGTTCCTGTCCTTGGCCAACAGAAGGTTTGGGGACCATGACCACCAGGATTCCTCTAGTCTCAGTCAGACCATTAAGTCTGGTCTTTTTATGAGAATTTGGGGTCTGCATCCCACTGATCTCCTGCTCCCTCAGGGGTTCTCTGTTGTGCTCCCTGTCAGGGCAGTCATCGGTTGTGGCTCAGGCTAGGTTCTTACAGGTTGTATGGAACTGCAGGGAAGATAAAGACACCCTGAGCTTGGGCTATTAACTAATAACTTCACAAACACAATGATAAAATCATTGGATTCCACAAAATTCTGCGAAGGACATATACAGAGCATTGGTTTGCTTCCTGTTTTCACTACTTCTAAAGTAACACACACACCCACAACCTTTCTAATGTCTCTAAAACCCATTGCCATCGAGTCGATTCCAACTCATAGCAACCCTATACGACTGAGTAGAACTGTCCCATAAGGTTTCCAAGGCTGTAGTCTTTACGGAAGTAGATTATCACATCTTTCTCTCATGGATTGGCTGGTGGGTTTGAATGTTGACCTTTCGGTTAGCAGCCAAGTGCTTAACCCCGGGCCACTAGAGTTCCTTTCTAATATCTCTAAACTAAAAAAACCAAACCTGTTGCCATCGAGTTGATTCCGACTCCTAGTGACCCTATAAGACAGAGAAGAGCTGGCTCATAGGGTTTCCAGGGAGTGGCTGGTGGATTCGAACTGACGACCTTTTGGTTAGCAGGCATAGCTCTTGGCCAGGTGTTATTCTGTTACTCGGTGCTTTTTATCAAGAAGCTGAAAGGAGTTGGTAGAAGTAGAGTCACCCTACCACAAAGATCAGAGACATCCAAGCAATATTGATTTTTATCAGTTTACTGTCATTAGATAGCTTCTTTCCTTAAAAGTAAGCAAGTTTCTGTTTTTTACTATTCAACACATGTGCTTTTCTTTTAAAAACAGACTATGTCAAATCCAAAGGTATATATTTAACTTTTAACTTATTCTTGTATCCTCCCTTTCCAAAAAGGCTTTCTCCTCCAGCTGTCAACAACAGAAGTGTGTTTCTTCCTACCCGGGCTATTTTTAACATTGATTTCAACAGGTCTCCCCCCTTAAACTAGCGCTCAGCAGCCACAGGAGCTGCCTTCCCAGTACATCCAATCATTCAGAATAGTCTTACAGGTTTCACTGGTGATTTATCTATCAAGGAAGGAAGGACTAAAAGTGATGTTTTTCCTTCAATCTAGCTACTCAGTTTTAGTAAAAAGTATCATTGAAATTCTTAAAATGATTTCCCCAAAGATTTAAAAAATCCTTTGAAGCTATAGGAAAGTGATTTTCACAAAACTGGTTTTTAGTCCTTTTACCTCTTAAATAGTACAAAATTGGGGGTTTGGTGGCACTCATGAAGAAGGGAGGGCACATGAATCTCCAGTACTGTGTCCTGAATCCTGCATCTTATAAAATGTCTTACTGTCACTTTATCTTCTGACAGAAACTAGCAATAGTTCACCCAAACAAATATCAAACACTAGAAAAACTTGCTTACTATGAGTCCACCAAACTGCCTTTTTTGTACTGTAACTGGCAATTGTATAGTTTGAACTCAGTGTTGAAAATATGAAATGGCTTCATTTATTTATTTTTTTTTCCAGTTACTGCCTTCCACCACACTCTGTCAAATACCTTTCCCCTGCTCCTTGTCACATCTGAGCTAGATCCCAGAAACTTCTGGCCACTTTTTAGTTATTAAGATGTCCAGGCCAGTTTCAAACTCCAATCTCATATCTAATTTAAATCTCATCCTGTCACCAGAGCAGGCTGGGCTGTGGATCAAATTATATGCCTCTGGTCACCTCCTTTGCCACCTTCTTCTAGAACCTGGTGCATCAGTGTGTTTGCAACAGTGAGGAAGGATTAGGTGAATATTCCCTGGCTGGCTTTCTTTGCTTCTTGCGTTAACACTGATTAGCTCTCAGCAGCCACTGTGTAGCAGGCATATAAACATAATTTTGAGTGTCTGAGTGAATTCTGGCTGGCTTTGCAGGGGCTACACAGTTTCTCTATCACCTATCCATCAGTTTGTCGTACTGTGGTGGCTTGCATGTTGCTGTGATGTGGGGAGCCATGCTGCCAGTATTTCAAATACCAGCATGGTCACCCATGGTGGACAGATTTCAAGGGAACAGGAACATGGTCCACTTAATTTTCTTTGGAGCCCTGGTGGTGCAGTGGTTATGGCTACGGCTGCTAGTCAAAAGGTCAGCAGTTTGAATTCACCATCTGCTCCTTGGAAGCCCTGTGGGGTGGTTCTACTCTGTTCTATAGGGTCGCTATGAGTTGGAATTGACTTGAAGGCAATGGGTTTGGTTTTGGTTTTTAATATTCTTTGATGCCAGTATTCAAACATCTGAAACTCACCTCCACCAAATCCACATGCCTTTCCAGATGGACCAGTTCATTTGTCCATTTAACGAATATTTATTTAGTGCCACTCTGCACAGGGAACTGTTCTAGGCAAGAGATATGGCAGAAAATAGGACATATACGGTTGCTCCTCTCAGACAGTTTACATTCAGGTGGGAGTAAACAGATATTAAACAAGTATATGAGTAAGATGATTTTAGATACTAGTAAGTGCTCCATGACAGTAAAATAAGACATAGTAGAGAGCGACTGTGGAGTCCCTGGGTGGTGCAAGTGATTAACATGTTTGGCTGCTAACCAAAAGGTTGGAGGTTAAAGTCTACCCAGTGGCAACTTGGAAGAAAGTCCTGTTGAGCTACTTCTGAAAAATCAGTCATCGAAAGCTCTATGTAGCACAGGTCTACTCTGACACACATGGGGTCACCATGACTCAAGAGCAATTATTTCTGCCTCCACTGTCTTTCTTAAAAAAAATTTTTTTTTTATTGTGCTTTAGGTAAAAGTTTACAGTGCAGATTAGTTTCTCATTCAAAAATTTATTAAAAAATTTATACATAATAAAAAAATGAAACAGGACTCATATGTCACACCGTACACAAAAAAAACTCAAAATGGATAAAAGACATAAATATAAAACCTAAAACAATAAAGATCATGGAAAGAAAAATAGGGACAATGCTAGGAGGCTTAATACATGGCATAAATAGTATACAAACCATAACTAACATTGCACGAACACCAGAAGAGAAACTAGATAACTGGGAGCTCCTAAAAATCAAACACTTATGCTCATCAAAAGACCTCACCAAAAGAGTAAAAAGATAAATTACAGACTGGGAAAAATTTTTTCGCTATAATGTATCCAATAAGGGTCTAATCTCTAAAATCTACAAGATACTGCAACATCTCAACAAAGAAAAGACAAATAATCCAATTAAAAACTGGGCAAAGGATATTAAGAGACACTTCACAAAAGAAGACATTCAGGCGGCTAACAAACACATGAGAAAATGCTCATGATCATTAGCCATTAGGGAATGCAAATCAAAACTACAATGAGATACCATTTCACCCCAACAAGGCTGCCACTAATTAAAAAAATACAAAATAACAAATGTTGGAGAGGTTGTGGTGAGATTGGAACTCTTATGCCCTGCTGTTGGGAATGTAAAATGGTACAACCACTTTGGAAAACAATATGGTGCTTCCTTAAAAAGCTAGAAATAGAAATACCATATGATTCAGCAATCTCACTCCTAGGAATATACCTGAGAGAAATAAGAGCCGTCACACAAATAGACATATGCACACTCATGTTTATTGTAGCACTATCAAAATAGCAAAAAGATGAGAACAACCTAAATGCCCATCAATAGATGAACTGATAAACAAATTATTGTACATACACACAATGGGATACTATGCAACAATAAAGAAGAAACATCTCACAACATGGATGAATTGAAGGGCATTATGCTGAGTGAAATAAGTCAATCACAAAAGGATGAATATTGTATGAGACTACTATTATAAAAACTTAAGAAAAAGTTTAAACACATACAAAGAGCATTCTTTGATGGTTACAAGGATGGGGAGGGAGGGAGAGAGGAATTCACTACCTAGAGAGTAGACAAAGGCCAACTTTGGTAAAGAGAAGGACCGCACACAATACAGGGGAAGTCAGCACAACTGGACCAAAGCAAAAGCAAACAGTTTCCTGGACACAACCAAACACTTTGAGGGACAGAGTAGCTGGGGCTGGGACCTGGGGAGCATAGTTTTGAGGGACACCTAGGTCAACTGGCATAATTTACAAGGAAAATGTTCTACATCCCACTTTGGTGAGTGGTGTCTGGGGTCTTAACTTTCGAGTGGCCATCTAAGATACATCTATTGGTCCCATCCTACTCAAAGCAAAAGAGAATGAAGAAAACCAAAGATACAAGGAAAATACTAGCCCAAAGGACTAAAGGACCAAATGAATCAGAGACCCCACCAGCCTGAGACCAGAAGAACTAGATGGTGCCCGGCTACCTCCAATGATTGCCCTGACAGGGAACACAAAAGAGAGTCTGGACAGAGCAGGAGAAAAATGTAGAACAGAATTCAAATTCATGTAAAAAGAACAGACTTAATGGCCTGACACAGGCGAAAGGAACCCCTGAAGCTATGGCCCCTGGACCCTCTGTTAACACAGAACTGAAACCATTCCCAAAGTCCACTTTTCAGACAAAGATTAAACAGGATGATAAAACAAAAAATAAGGCAAGTGAAGAACGCGCTTCTTAGTTCAATCAGATATACAAAAGCAAATGGGCAGTTCCTGTCCAAAAGCAGGATGAGAAGGCAGGAAGGGACAGGAACTAATTGAATGGACACAGGGAACCTGGAGTGGAAAAGGGGAGTGTGTTGTCATATTGTGGAAATTGCAAGCAATGTCACAAAACAATATGTGTATAAATTTTTGAATGAGAAATTAACTTGAGCTGTAAGCTTTCACCTAAAGCACAATTGAAAAAAAAATTATACACAAATTGTTCTGTGACATTGGTTGGAATCCCTGCAAGGTGTCAGCACTATCCCCATTTCCACCCCGGGTTCTCTGTGTCCACTCATCCAGTTTTCCTGTCCCTTCTTGCTTTCTTGTGTTTGATTTGGGGCAAGTGTTGTCCATTTGGCTTGTATACTTGATTGAACTAAGAAGCACGTTTCTCGCTTGTGTTATTGTTTTGTTTGATAGGCCTGTCTACTCTTTGGCTAAAAGGTGGACTTTGGGAGTGTCTTAAGTCCTGAGTTAGCAGGGTATCTGGAGGCCATAGTCTTAAGTGTTTCTCTAATCTCTGTCAGCCTGATAAGTCTGATCTTTTTTGGTGAATTTGACATTTGTTCTACATTTTCCTCCTGCTGTATCTAGGACCCTCTATTGTGATCTCTGTCAGAGGGGTTGGTGGTGGTAGCCTGGCGCCATCTTGTTCTCCCGGGCTCAGGCTGGTGAAGGCTGTGGTTCATGTGGTCCATTAGTCCTTTGAACTAATATTTTCTTTGTGTCTTTGGTTTTCTTCATTCTCCTTTGCTCTGGATGGGATGGGACCAATAGATGTATCTTAAATGGCCACTTGCAAGCTTTAAAGACCCCAGATGCTACTCACCAAAGTAGGATGTAGAATATTTTTTTTAAGAACTATGTTATGCCAGTTGACCTAGATGTCCTCCAAGACCAACGTCCCCAGCTCTGAGCCCAGTAATGTGGTCCCTCAAGGTGTTTGGGTGTGTCTAGGAAGCTTCTGTGATTTTGCCTTGGTCAAGTTGTACTGTCACATTGTGGGGATTGCAAGCAATGTCACAAAACAATATGTGTATACATGTTTGAATGAGAAACTAACTATTGTGTGTTGTCTTTCCCTTCACCAAAGTTAACACTTGTCTACTATCTAGTTAGTGATTTCCCCTCCCCACCGCTTCCCTCCCTTGTAACCATCAAAGATTGTTTTTTTCTGTGTGTAAACCTTTTCTTGAGTTTTTATAATGGTGGTCTCATATAATATTTGTCCTTTTGTGATTGATTTATTTCACTCAGCATAATGCCCTCTAGATTCATCCATTTTGTGAGCTGTTTCACAGATTCATGATTGTTCTTTATCATTGTGTAGTATTACATTCTGTGGGTATGCCATAATTTGTTTATTGGTTCTGCTGTTGATGGACACTTAGGTCCAGCAACACTTTTTGCTGTTGTGATTAATGCTGTAATTAACATGAGTGTGCATATGTCTCTTCAAGTGTTGGCTCTTACTTCTCTAGGATATATTCCTAGGAGTAGAATTGCTGGATTGAATGGTATTTCTATTTCTAGCTTTATAAGGAGGCACAATATTTTCCATAGTGGTTGAACCACTTTACATTCCCATCAGCAGTGCATAAAAATTCCAATCTCCCTGCAACCTCTCCAACATTTGTTATTTTCTGTTTTTTTGATTAGTGTCAGTAATGTTGGGGTGAGATGGTATTTCATTGTAGTTTTGATTTGCATTTCTCTAATGGCCAGTGATTGAGAGCATTTCCTCATGTGTCTGTTAGCTGCCTGAATGTCTTCTTTGGTGAAGTATCTGTTCACATCCTTTGCTCATTTTTTATTTGGATTATTTGTCTTTGTTGTTGAGGTATTGAGGTATTTTATAGATTAGACCCTTGTCAGATATGTCATAACCAAAACTTTTTCCTAGTCTGTCATTTCTCTTTTCACTCTTTTGTGAACTCTTTTGATGAGCGTGTTTAATTTTTTGAAGCTCCCAGTTACCTAGTTTCTCTTCTGGTGTTTGTGCATTGTTAGTTAGGGTATGTATTTTATTTATGCCATGTATTAAGGCTCCTAGCACTGCTCCTATTTTATCTTCCATGATAGCAAGTGACTTTTAAAAGAATGACTAAAGGGGAGGATGCCATTTAAGATTAGTGGCTGGAGAAGGCTTATCTGAGGGGTGGACACTTGAACTAGACTTGAATGAGACTGAGGTAGGAACCTGTTTGGCATGTCCAAGGAATTGAAAAACAAGCAAGTTAGTGGCTTTTTTCTTTCTCATCTTCTTTGAAATTATGCCTCCCAAGATGGTTTCCCTGTCCTCTGCTTGCTCTAGGCTGGTACATGAGATAAACAGCTCCACTGTTCTTTCAGCTGCTTGTCCACCTTCTATAGGCTGGACTGTTACAGCTGTTTCTTAAGACTTAGAGATTTTAGACATGAGTGAGCATTTTCACTCACTTATTTGTGTCATGTGTCATGTGTGAGGGATTACAAAACAATTTCTGCTGATGATGAATGTGATATGGAGAAAAAAGTAGTAATAACGGAGTTTGTGGATAAATTTGACTTGTGTATGTAAAATTTGTGTGTTAAACCATAAAGCATTATACAAATAAAAAATGTTATCATGAGGCTTACTTACTGGAATATA
This sequence comes from Loxodonta africana, assembly GCF_030014295.1. Lineage (NCBI taxonomy): Eukaryota > Metazoa > Chordata > Mammalia > Proboscidea > Elephantidae > Loxodonta > Loxodonta africana. The sequence goes on along the minus strand of NC_087345.1, from coordinate 165,690,700 downwards.
GTACGGGTAAATTTTTTAATGAACGGGAAGGAAATAAGAGCCAAGAAAGTTCTAGGATGCCATTTCTCCAGCTGCTCTACTACTTCGGAATAAAGAAAATCCTATCAGAATTGTCTACTTAGTTAAACAAAGTCTCCTTCATAGCATTCATGTCTGACATGACACATTTCTTAGTGGCATGGAATTTTAGAGGTGAAAGATATCTTTGAGGTCATTGATGACAACCCTCTCTTTTTACAGAAGAGGAAACAGATGTCCAAAAAAGTTAAGCAGCATTCCAATGTCTCATAGCATTCATAACTGTCAGAACCTGAATCCTTCTTTACTCCCAGTCAACTAACATGGCCACTACATTTTGGGGTCTCTCTCTCTTTTTTTTTTTTTAAGCTAAGAAGGAAAACCCTGGTGGTGTAGTGGTTAAGATCTGTGGCTGCTAACGAAAAGGTCAGCAGTTTGAACCCACCAGGCACTCCTTGGAAACCTTATGGGGCAGTTCTACCCTGTCCTATAGGATCACTATGAGTCGCAATCGACTTGATGGCAACAGGTTTGGTTTTTTTTAAGCTAAGACATGTTACACACTATATATGATATCAAAGACCAGGGCCAACTGTGTTCTCAGCACGATCATATTAGAAGTGTTGCAGTAAGCAGCCTCCAAGATAGCCCCCAATGATACCTGCCTCTTGGTATTCACACCCTTATATAGCACCAAGGTTGGTCTATAGTACCAATACAATATGGCAGAAGTGACGGTTTGTCACTTCTCTGATTAGATGAGGCTTCCACCTTGGGTTCTCTCTCTTGGTTCACTTACTCTTGGGAAATTCAGTTGCCATATTGTGAGGATGGTCAGGCAACCTATGGAAAAGCCCATGTAGTGAGAAAGTGAGATATCCAATCAACAGTATGAAACTGAGTCTTGCTGAGAAACACATGAGTGAGCTTGGAAGGTAGATCCTTCAGCCTCATAAGACTTCAGCTCAAGCCAAAAACTTCAATGCAACCTCCTGAGACACTCTGAGCCTGAACCATACAGCTGAGCTCCTTCCAGATTCCTAACACACAGAGCCTGTGAGATAAGAAATATCCGTTATTCTAAGCTGCTGATTTTGGGGGTGATTTTTTTACACAGCAGTAGATAGCTGGAGCCATGTTGGGTTAGTGGTTAAAAGCTCAGTTGCCAGCCAGAAAGTTGGCAGTTAAAATCCACCAGCTGCCCCTTGGAAACCCCATGGGGCAGTTCTATTCTGTCCCATAGGGTAGCTATGAGTTGGAACCTCCTTGATGGCACCTAACAACAACAATAGACAACTAATGCAGTCACCATGCTTCAACAAATCTTAATCACCCTAGGAACCATGTGATGGGTTGCATTACTTCATTTTGACGCCATCTTCTTGTCCCTTCTCACACAGGGGAGAGATGGACAGACACTTGCTCTGCATAAGACTCATATCTGCTCAGTCTCTGCCACTGGGATGAAGAGGTGGGAGGGCTGTCCTGCCAAGTGCCAACAATACCTCTTCAAGGACAATTCATGGCAGGTGTCAGTATACCCTAAACTTCCACTGGGAAGCCTGGAACAAAGGCATGGCAGTAGTTTGATGTTCACAGAGAGAAGTGAACACAAAGCATAACTTTAGACAGACTTCCTTTAAACATGTACAGTCGTCTGCTGCTATTTTCATGCTTTCAGAAAACTGGAAATTTCCAGAGGCTGCTCTTTTCCTGCCCTCTTACAAGTTTTTTCTGGATTCAGTGGACAAGATACCTGAAGGTGTCAATGAACCCAAATTTCCTATTTCCTTAACCAGTTCCCAGGGCTGTGGACACTTTAAAATACTTGTAATTAAGGGGAAGGGTTACATTTGTGCTGGTATGCCTTGTGTCTTAAAGGTACCACCTGTTTCTCTGCTAGACAGTGTTTTTCCTTCTTCATAATTAAGTTTGAGCTTACTGTGTTTGGAGCCCTGGTGGTGCAGTGGTTAAGCGTTTGGCTGCTAACCAAAAGGTCGGCAGTTCAAATCCACCAGCCACTCCTTGGAAACCTTATGGGGCAGTTCTACTCTGTCCTATAGGGTCTCTATGAGTATAGGGTCCCTATAGTCAGAATCAACTTGACAGCAACGGGTTTTTTGTTGTTGTTACTAGATTTATAAAGCTTTTCTAAAGTGAGTCTATCTAGTGAGTATCATTTCTCACTCATCTTCTCATCATTAGTCCTGTTACAGATTGAATTGTGTCCTCCCAAAATATGTGTTGGAATCATAACTGCTATACCTTTGGATGTAATACATTTTCTCTGTTATGCTAATGAGGCCATATCAGTGTAGGGTATCCTAAACCTAATCACTTCTGTGTCATAAGAAGCAGCACAGACACAGAAAAAGACACAAATGGGAGAAGACAGAAGCTATGTGAAAATTGCCAAGGAACTGAGGAATGCTGGAAGAAACAAGGATCTTCCCCCAGAGTTGACAGAGAGAGAGACCTCCCCTAGAGAGGGTGCCCTAGAACCAGTCTTCTAGCCTCCTAAACTGTGAGAAAATAAATTTCTGTTCATGAAAGTCCCCATGTGTGGTATTTCTGATATAGCAGCACTGGGAAACGGAGACAAGTCCTTACGCAGGAGTGGAGCTGAGCTTGGTTCTACATCCCCCTTGTCTCTGTGGGGTGTCTTTCCTAGCTCCCCACATTGATTCTTTCAGTTGAGGGATATCTGAGACTTTGCACAGGGGGGCTTAATAAATGTCACCAAATAATGCCAGTGCTGGAGATGCTGGCATGGTAGGAAGGGGCTGGATAATGGTAATAATGCCAACCCAACCTAGGCATGAACATTCTTTAGTGTGACTTTGTATAACACGTTCTCTCGTCTAATCTTTTCTGTGGGGAAAAGCAACAAACAAATAATCACAAAATCCAATGTCCATTGTTACATAGTTGGGGAAATAGGGACAGAAATATCTTGTGTGCATTAGTAATGTCTTTCAGGAGTTAGATTCCAACCTCAGAAGTGAAGGTTGGATCAGACATCTCAGAAGGTATGACTAACAATATGAATCGAGGGGAGATAGGAGGGCTCTGTTGCCCCTCTTAAGTCTTTCTCTCCCACAATGCCAGAAATCCATCATTACAATAAACGTCTCTGCATCAGGATGATGGTATTTTCAAGTCCAAATACTCTTGAGAGTGTTAACCTTCCTTTCTGTCGAAGTAGTTTATCAGAACACTTACCTCTGGGCTTTGACAGAATGAGAATTTTATGGAGGAGAAGGAGGTAAGATCTAGCCAAATTTAGACTAAAAGCCATCTCCTGGGAACAGCTATTTCTTTAGGGGAGGGGAGGACGACCTGTGCTCACTCACTGTTTATAAGGTCTTGATATCAAAGGTAAGTTTGCCCTTTGAAAAGCCTACAGGTAGAAGAGCAAAAGTTAAGCCCTCCAGAAACTACAAATAGTGATGGTCGAATTTTTAAATTAAGAATTTACAGACTTATGGGACCCTGGTAATTAATACTATTAAATGCAAGCACTTTAGGGGATACAACTTCAGTATTTTTTTTGTTTTTTTTTTGTCATAGCAAAGTCAGGAAGTGCAAAAGTTGAAATTCTCATGGCAAAAGTAATTCATCCTCATTACACATTCTTGACAGAATCCTAATAAGCCCCAGAAATTCATCTCTCTAATATACTCGGGGTGCTGAGCTACTTTTGCAAAAGGGAAAAGCACAATTTGCTCCTTCCGGGCAATATGGTTACATTTTCAGCCTCATTACAGGACTCTTGGCACTTAGCTTGAAAGACTGAGAGGAAAATCCATTTGTAGAACTTCTTTAGAGAGATAGGGGGTCAAAATAGAACAGGAAAATCATTATTTTGCTGTTCTCTATGGAAACAGAGCATCCCAGCTTGAAGTATCAAATAACTATAAGGAGGTTTTTCTCCAACTGGAAATTGGAATTAAGACAATAGCACCATTTACATAGCATTTAAAATATGAAGTAGTCAGAGGTAACCTTCACAAAAGATGTGAAATATATATACATCTACACATGAGAACTACAAAGCATTGTTGAGAAAAATTAAAGATACAAATAAATGGAGAGGTATACCATGCTGATGAGTTGAAAGAGTCAATGTTGCTAACATGACAATTCTTTCCAAACTGATGTTTTCTAGTCAACATCCCAGAGGGCTCTTTTTTTTTTTTTTTTTCTAAATAGAAGTTGAAAAGATGATTCTAAACTGCATGTCAAATGAAAAGGACCTCCAAAAAAAAAAAAAAAAACCCAAACCCATTGCCATCAAGTCGATTCCAATTCAGTATAAGTCTATAGGAAATGGTAGAATTGTCCCCTAGGGTTTCCTAGGCTGTATTCTTTGCGGAAGTACACTGCCACATCTTTCTCCCATGGAGCAGCTGGTGGATTCAAACTGACAACCTTTTGGTTAGCAGCTGAGCACCACCAGGGCTCCTTGAAAAGGACTTGGAACAGTGAAAAAAAAAAAAAAAAAAACTTGAAAAAGAAGAAGAAAGTGAAGAGCTAACACTGTCTGATTTCGTGACTTATTATAAAGCTATAGTTATCAAGAGGAGCCCTGGTGCTGCAATGGTTGAGTGCTGGGCTACTAACCTAAAGGTCAGCAGTTCAAACCCACCACCACTCTGCAGAAGAAAAGACCTGGTGATCTACTCCTTTAAAGATTAAAAAAACCCAAGAGCCCAGTGCCGGCTTACAGCCTGGGAAAGCTTATGGGGTTGTTCTTCTTTGTCCTATAGGGTCACTGTGAGTCAGGATCAACTCAACAGCACACAACAATACAGCTATCAAGACCGTGTACTATTGGCAGAAAGACAAATAGATCAATGGAACAGAACAGAAAATCTAGAAATGGGCTACATTTATACTGTACAACTGATTTTTGACAAAGGTACAAAGGCATTTCAGTGGGAGAAAGAAGGGACTTTTCAACAAGTGATGTTGGAACAATTGGATATCCGTATGCAAAAACGACAACAGCCTTCAATCTGTATTGATACAAAAACTAACTCAATATGTATTATAGACCTAAATGTAATAACTAAAACCATAAAACCTCTAGACGAAAACAGAAGAGAACAACCTTTGCGACCTTGGGTCAGGCAAAAAAAGTTTTAGATATGACAGCAAAAACAAAATCCATCAAAGAACAAATTGACAAAATGGACTTCATCAAATTAAAAACTTCTGCACTCCACAAGATACTATTAAGAGATGAAAAAAACAAGCCAGAGTCTGTGAGAAAATCTTTGCAAATCATATATGATGAAGAACTTGGAGCAGCTGTGAACAATTGCCTCCTTTGCCATGAGACCAGAAGAAATGGGTGGTGCTCGGCTACCATTACTGAACATTTTGATCAAAGATTCTATAGAAGAATCATGATCAAAAACGGGAAAATGTAGAACAGATTTAAAAATTCTCATGGAATCCAGGCTTTTTGGAGCCATGGAGGCTGGATGAACCCACTGAAATTATTGCCCTGATATAATCTTTAAATCTTAAACCTTAAACCAAAAAATATCTCCTAAAGTCTTAAAATCGAGGGATAGCTTAGCTTAGCGAGTAAAGAAAGTCTGCCTTGATCATTGCGCTTTTTTAAGATCCATCGATATGAGATCAAATTGATAACAGCAACTTGAAAGATTAGGTAGGAATCTTAGGGGCAGCTAGTTTATGTTAATGGGGGAGGAACAACTTGGAAAAGGAGAGTAAGAATGGTTGCACAACTCAAAGAATGTAATCAGTGTCACTGAATTGTACATATAGAAATTGGTGTATGTTCTGATGTGTATATTCTCAACAACACAAATAAATTATTTAAAAAAAAGAGAAAAAGAAAGAACTTAGATCCAGAATATAGAGAAAAAAACCTTCAAAACTCAACAATAAGAAAACAAACAACCCAATAAAAAAGGTAATAAAGGATTTGAACAGATACCTCTCCAAAGAAAACATAAGGATGGCAAATTAGCACAGGAAAAATGATCAATATCATTGTTCTTTAGGGAAATGCAAGTTAAAGTTGTATATACACCTATTAAAATTGCTAAAATTGAAAAGGCTGATCCTACCAAATGCTGGTGAGCAAGTGGAGTAAGTAGAACTCTCATAACTTCTATTGAGAATTTATAATTTTACAATCACTTTGGAAAACAGTTTAACAATTTCTTAAAAATTTACACATACACCTACCATGTGATCCAGTCATTTCATCCCTGGGATTTACCAAAGAGAAATGAAAGCACATATCTATACAGCAATATTACATGAATGTTCTTATCAACTTTATTTGTAATAGTCCCAAACTGGAAACAACCCAAATATCTATCAACAGCTAAATAGATAAACAAATGGTAGTATATACATACAATGGACTACTGCGAAGAAATAAGGAACGAACTATTGGTACATCCAAAAGCACAGATGAATCTCAAAATAATTATGCTGGATGAAAGAAACGGATAAAAATGTAGTGCATACTGTATGATTCCACTTAGTCTAGAAAATGCAGACTAATTTATAGCGTCAGCAGATCAGTGGTTGCCTGGTGATGAGGTGGGATGGAGGGAAGCATTAAAAACAGGCATGAGGAAACTTTTGGGGATGATGGATATGCCATTATCTTGACTGTGGCTATGACTTCATGATATATATATACACACACACAGAATATATATATACACACACACAGAATATATATATGTACATATATATATTCTATACATATAATAGAAAGTACATTTTATATATATGCATATATACATATACATGTATATATATATCTTTTATATGTATATAGGAGCCTGGGTGGCTCAGTGGTTAAAAGGTTGGCTGCTAACCAAAAGGTGGGTAGTTCAAATCCACCAGCTACTCCTTGGAAAACCTATGGGGCAGTTTTACTCTGTCCTATAGGGTTGCTATGACTCAGAATCCACTTGATGGCAATGGTATATGTCTATATGTCAAGACTTATAAAATCCTACAATTTAAATGTGTGCAGTTTACTATACGTCATTCATACTTTAACACAGCTATTAAACACACACACATAACAAAACATTGCTTGTGAAGGGAATACCTTATACCTGGTCCCTAGAGTTATCTAATCAGAGTATAGAAGAGCCTCAGCCTAATTCGAAGTCACTCACCCCACTGCTGTTGAGTTGATTCTGACTCATAGAGAGACTGTAGGACAGAGGCGAAATGCCCCATAGGGTTTTCAAGGCTGTAAATCTTTACGGAAGCAGATAGCCATGTCTTTCTTCTCCAGAGTGGCTGGCGAATCGCTGATCTTTCAGTTAGAAGCCAAGCGCTTTAGCCACTGTGCTATGAAACCCATTGCCATCAAGTCAATTTCAACTCATTTTTTTGACTCATTACTAACAATGCAGAAGAGAAACTAGATAACTGGGAGCTCCTAAAAATCAAACACCTATGCTCATCCAAAGACTTCAGCAAAAGAGTAAAATGATTACCTACAGACTGGGAAAAATTTTTTAGCCATGACATTTCCGATCAGTGTCTGATCTCTAAAATTTACATGATACTGCAAAAACTCAACTACAAAAAGACAAATAACCCAATTAAAAAATGGGCAAAGGATATGAACAGACATTTCACTAAAGAAGACATTCAGGTAGCTAACAGATAATATATGAGGAAATGCTCACAATCATTAGCCATTACAGAAATGCAAATCAAAACTGCAATGAGATTTCATCTCACTCCAACGAGGCTGGCATTAACCCAAAAAACACAAAATAATAAATGTTGGAGAGGTTGTGAAGAGACCGGAACACTCATACACTGCTGGTGGGAATGTCAAATGGTACAACCACTTTGGAAATCAATTTGGTGCTTCCTTAAAATACTAGAAATAGAACTACCAAATGATCCAGCAATCCCTCTCCTTGGAATATATCCTAGAGAAATAAGAGCCTTTACACAAACAGATATATGTACACCCACGTTCACTGCAGCACTGTTTATAAATAGCAAAAAGATGGAAGCAACCAAGGTGCCCATCAATGGATGAAGGATAAATAAATTATGGTATATTCACACAATGGAATACTACGCATCAATAAAGAACAATGATGAATCTGTGAAACATTTCATAACATGGAGGAATCTGGAAGGCATTAATCTGAGTGAAATTAGTCAGTTGCAAAGGACAAATATTGTATGAGACCACTATTATAAGAACTCGAAAAATGGTTTAAACAGAGAAGAAAATATTTTTTGATGGTTAGGAGAGTGGGGAGGGAGGAGGGAGAGGGGTTTTCGTTAATTAGATAGTAGACAAGAACTATTTTAGGTGAAGGGAAAGACAACACACAATGCAGGAGAGGTCAGCACAACTGGACTAAACCAAAAGCAAAGAAGTTTCCTGAATAAACTGAACGCTTCGAAGGCCAGCATAGCAGGGACAGGGGTTTGGGAACCATGGTTTCAGGGGCTATCTAAGTCAATTGGCATAATAAAATCTATTAAGAAAACATTCTGCGTCTCACTTTGGAGAGTGGCATCTGGGGTCTTAAAAGCTAGCAAGTGGCCATCTAAGATGCATCAATTGGTCTCAACCCACTTGGAGCAAAGGAGAATGAAGAACACCGAAGACAAGGTAATTATGAGCCCAGGAGACAGAAAGGGCCACATAAACCAGAGACTACATCAGCCTGAGACCAGTAGAACTAGATGCTGCCCGTCTACAACTGATGACTGCCCTGACAGGCAACACAACAGAGAACCCCTGAGGGAGCAGGAGAGCAGTGGGATGCAGACCTCAAGTTCTTGTAAAAAGACCAGACTTAATGGTCTTACTGAGACCAGAAGGACCCCAGAGGTCATGGTCCCCAGACCTTCTGTTAGCCCAAGACAGGAACCATCCCCAAAGCTGACTCTTCAGACAGAGGTTGGACTAGACTGTAAGACAGAAAATGACACTGGTGAGGAGTGGGCTTCTTGGATCAAAAAGACACATGAGACTATGTGGGCAGCTCCTGTCTGGAGGGGAGATGAGAGGGCAGCAGGTGTCAAAAGCTGGCCAAATAGACACGAAAATAGAGAGTGGAGGGAAGGAATGTGCTGTCTCATTAGGGGGAGAGCAGCTAGGAGTATATAGCAAGTTGTTTATAAATTTTTGTGTGAGAGACTGACTTGATTTGTAAACTTTCATTTAAAGCACAATAAAAATTAAAAAAAAAAAAAGTTGCCTGGCTCTACACTAAGTGCTTTTATTTTATCTCATTTAATATCCCCAGTCACTCAGGGGAGTAGGATTTATTATCCTTTTCTTTTTTTTTTAATGATGAACAAACTAAGGTATTGAGTGGAGGGCTCTCTGTCACACAACTAAGAAATCACTGGCCCAACATCCAAACTTAGGCTGCCAATCCCAAGATCCTGATTCTCTTATCACTGTAATCAGACGACAACACATTTAATGAAAAATGTGGTGATTTATCAGCAAGAGGACATAAGTCCAAGAAGAGTATGTAGGCCAGTGGAATTCCTTCAACTCCTACTTTTGGTTGGATTATAATTGTTGCTGTTAGATGCTGTTAAGTTGGCCGATGACTCATTGCAACCCATGCACAAGGGAACAAAATGCTACCCCAGTCCTGAACTATTCCCAAGATCTGTTTGGATTGTACCATCGTGCTCCATAGAGTTTTCATTGGCTGGTTTTCAGAGATAGATCACCATGCCTTTCTTCCTAGTCTCTCTGAATCTGGAAGTTCCGCTGAAACCTGTTCAGCATCACAACAGTATTCGAGCCTCTACTGATAGACGGGCAGTGGCTACTCATGAGCTACATTGGCCTGAGTCTCCAGTATGGAAGGCAAGAACTCTACCATTTAGCCATCAATGCCCCCGTTGGATTATAATAGGCCACTTAAAACTTCATGGCTCAGTCTTCCCATCTCTGTAATGTGTATCTGTGTGTATAGTGTGTTTGTTTTTACTACTTCATGCCCCAAACCAAGGTGAACATAAAAACGAGTTAGATAAAATACATGACGCTCCAGGCTCCTTCTGAAAAATCATGGTACCATGTAAACACAGTGTATGTTTTTATTACTTCCAGTGTTTAGCGTTTTGTCTCTAGAAAACACAGAATAAGATTCCAGACAGACATAACCACAACTGTGTTTCTTACCCTCAAAAGCATGAACTAACCCTTTTCCAACTGTTGTTTCAGCTGTTGGTGCATCCTAGGAGGAGGAATTTGCAACCCTTAGCATTATATGAAGGGACGTTTGTCTCCAAGACCAGCTGTAGCCAATCAACCCGAGTGAATCAGGCAGCCCCAAAGCCAGACTTCATAATGGGAAGGGTAATAAGCCCTGTGATGGGCAAACTGACTTAAGGCTAACAGCTCATGAGCAAGACAGTAGGTGCTGAGACCCAAGAACATTGGACTTGCACCCAGCAGGCATCATTGTGAACAAGTCTGCCTTCAAGGCTTTTTTTTTTCCTCCCAAACAAAATTGTTCCTAGGTTTGTTCTTAACTCTAGAACGAGCAAAATTTTTCTCCTTTTCTATGCAAATCACTTGAGAGTTATTTATTTGTTATTAAAGAACCTTTCAAGCATGCCACAATTTCTAGAAACAGATTGTTTTTTAATGAGGAGAGGGAAAAAGAAAATCTAACCTCAGAGCCAGCCTTTCTTGCTAACAGATTTGGGATCCCTTTTACAGTAAATCAGTACAATCTTTCTTTACAAAGAGAATATTTTACTTTTTTGTAAGGGAATAGAAAGTCCAAGATAGTAAGGCCTATCTAAGTGCTAGAAAATAGATGAAAACGTCATAATTTGTTCTGCCTTATTTAGTCCAAGAAGAAAATTACGGGACATAGAGGGGGATTGAGAAAAGTCACGGAAGTAGCATAATCCTTTTTGCAAAGACCATCATCATGCTTAAAGACACTGTGTATTTCTGGGTCCTTCATGAATAAAGAGTTATAAAATTCTATTTCACAAAACAGGAATTTTTAGTAATTCATTAACTTTCAGTTTGGACACATACAGCAAATATTTTCCATACTGATTTGCATGAAAAAGTTTTTAAAAGGCTAAGCACTTATCCCGTGAATGGGAGGGAAAGTAAATGGAGATGGGCATGGGGCTCCTTCCCTCCCTGTGGATATCTACTGTGATAATAACGTTTTCTTTCTATAGCACCTCAGTACCATTTGCAATCTGGGCATTTATAGCAAATGTAGTCTAGTCAAGCCAGAGTTTAAAATTCATAAAATCACCTAGGATAAAAAATCATATACTCACTGTGTGATAAACTAAAGGCTGCTACAGGAGAAAGGGAGAGAGAGACAGAGAGAGACTGAGACTATTGCTCATATCCAAGAACCCAACACATTTTTGAGACGGTAGAGGTTGGAAGGATAGAGAGAGGGTGGGGAGAAGAAGAGGGAGGGAGGAAAAGAGAAAAGGAAGGAAGGGAGGGAGTGAGGGAGGGAGCAAAATTATTCTAACCTAGATCTGACCTGTGATCACAAACTTAACTACTTTGGTTAATAACAAAGAACTTATATTCCATTTGAATATCTAAACATGAGATTTTAAATCTTTGGTGTTAGTATGGAAGCAAAACCAAAAACCCAGTGCCGTCACATTGATTCCGACTCATAGCGACCCTATAGGACAGAGTAGAACTGCCCCAGAGTTTCCAAGGAGTGCCTGGTGGATTCGAACTGCCGGCCCTTTGGTTAGCAGCAGTAGCACTTAACCACTACGCCACCAGGGTTTCCATTAGTATGGAAAGGGCCTACTAATCATTGCCACTAACCAGCTGTGTGACTTAAGTAAATCACCCATTCCCCCCTCAGTTCCCTTACCTATAAAATGAAGGGATTGGATTCGACACCCCCTACTCCCACTTCCCCCCGCCGGCCTTAGGTCTGTGTGGCTTTAAAACGTTAGGATTCTTTGGTGAAGTGACACAAAGAGCCAGCAGTGCATCTAGCAAGTTGCCCTCAATGTTACACTCCACCACATCCGGGGGGAATTCAAATAGGGAGGGAGACAGACATATCCTTTCTTGAGATAAGAGCATGTTCTCTCTCCAGACAGCCTTTAAATTCTCATGAATCCTTATGAATCAAATCTGAAGCACTCGCACGCAGACTCCAGTGCTCCCTATTGCACTGTGCATGCACCCCTGTTAGGGCGCGTATCACACTGCCTTGTGTTGTTGAGGCACCCTTTTTCCAGGAGAAATCACAGAACCTTGCGCTGTTGAGGCACCCTCCCAGCCAGTATCACAGAACCCTGTGCTGTTGCCGCACCCTCCGTCCAGCTGTTACCACAGAACCTTGTGGTGTTGAGGCACCCTCCTTCCAGCTGTTACCACAGAACCTTGTGGTGTTGAGGCACCCTCCGTCCAGCTGTTACCACAGAACCTTGTGGAGTTGAGGCACGCTCCTTCCAGCTGTTACCACAGAACCTTGTGGTGTTGAGGCACCCTCCGTCCAGCTGTTACCACAGAACCTTGTGGTGTTGAGGCACGCTCCTTCCAGCCAGTATCACAGAACCCTGTGCTGTTGCGGCACCCTCCATCCAGCTGTTACCACAGAACCTTGTGGTGTTGAGGCACCCTCCTTCCAGCTGTTACCACAGAACCTTGTGGTGTTGAGGCACCCTCCGTCCAGCTGTTACCACAGAACCTTGTGGTGTTGAGGCACGCTCCTTCCAGCCAGTATCACAGAACCCTGTGCTGTTGCGGCACCCTCCGTCCAGCTGTTACCACAGAACCTTGTGGTGTTGAGGCACCCTCCGTCCAGCTGTTACCACAGAACCTTGTGGTGTTGAGGCACGCTCCTTCCAGCTGGTACCACAGAACCTTGTGTTGTTGAGGCACGCTCCTTCCAGCTGGTACCACAGAACCTTGTGGTGTTGAGGCATCCTCCTTCCAGCTGGTATCAGAGAACATTGAAGCAGGCATGGTATATCCTTGGTGCTCAATGAATGCTTATGCATGACTGAATGAGTCAGAATCAACTCAACGGCAGTGGGTTAAAGCGTTGGCCTAATTTTTACCCAGCCTAAGGTAATTAACCTTGGTCAAGTTTCTTAGTATCTTAAAGTTTCAGTCTCCCTACCCTTTCCGTGGGGATAATGATGATAGTCGTTAACACAGAGGTTTTCATAACTACTAAATGAAATAAAATCTGTAAAATTCAGTCTGAATAGCTGAGACTACTGTGACATTGAGAGCATGCGATGCTGTCTTTGGGAAATGAGCGCCCGGGGAGTGCTAATGGTTAACGCACACGACTGCTAACAGAAAGTTCGGTGGTTTGAGGTGGACTCCTGTTGACCACCGATAAACAGTACCCTTGTACCACGGAGTCCCTGGATGCTGTAAACAGTTACGGAGCTTGGCTGCTAGCCAAAAGGTTGGAGGTTCAAGTCCACCCAGAGATGCCTCAGAAGAAAGTCCTGGCAGTTTACTTCTGAAAAGTCAGCCACCGAAAACCCCATGGAGCACAGCTCTGCTCTGACACATGTGGGGCCGCCATGAGGCAGAACCGCCCAGTGGAGACTGGCGCTTTTATTTTATCTTTAGTAAGATCTGCCTCGCCTCTTTATAATCAAAAAATAAACCAACAGCAGATAGAAGATGCAAGGCAATTCATTTACTCCTAGCAGCGGCATTAGATGTGCCTCCCTCTCCGACTGTGTAAAATCCCTCCCTGCTCAGTTCTAGGCACACTAGTCCTCTGACCTTTTGGCTTTGGCTCTCAGAACTAGAGGTCTGATCTCAGCCTCTCCAGCCTCCTAAGTCTCATCTCTGCCTTTTCTTACTTTTGGCCACTTTGGATAATACACCCTTCCATTTCAGGCATTAACTGGAACCCAGAATTCATGTGGCTGCCAACCAGGCCAGTCCTACCTCTGTGTCCCTGGGGGAGAGATGACTCTTCAGCTCTAATTTTTTTTTTTAAATAATTTTTATTGTGCTTTAAGTGAACGTTTACAAATCAAGTCTGTCTCTCACATATAAACTTGTATACACCTTACTACATACTCCCATTTACTCTCCCCCTAATGAGTCAGTCTGCTCCCTCCTTCTAGTCTCTCCTTTCATGACCATTTTGCCATTTTCTAATCCCCTCTACCCTCCCATCTCCCCTCCAGACAGGAGATGCCAACACAGTCTCAAGTGCCCACCTGATACAAGTAGCTCACTCCTCATCAGCATCTCTGCCCAACCCATTGTCCAGTCCAGTCCATGTCTGATGAGTTGGCTTCGGGAATGGTTCCTGTCCTGGGCCAACAGAAGGTTTGGGGACCATGACCGCCGGGATCCTTCTAGTCTCAGTCAGACCATTAAGTCTGGTCTTTTTATGAGATTCAGCTATAATTTTTGAGCAGCCCTGGTGGCTCAGTGGTTAAGAGCTCAGCTGTGAACCAAAAGGTTGGCAGTTCGAATCCACCAGCCACTCCTTGGAAACCCTATGGGGCAGTTCGACTGAATGGCAATGGGTTTGGGGTTTGGGGTTGCTTACTAACATCTTACTAACGGCTCAAAAAATGTTTCTGAAAAATATAGACTATCCCTCAGTTCTATTTAAAAAGAAAATTTGTCCCTAATTTTTGTCCTTGTCTCCAGAACATGTCAAACTCAAGCACACAAAATTCAATACCAGTTTATAAACAAGCTGCCTCTATTTTCCTATATGAAAAAAACACTGTTCTTGATAAGGAAAAAAAAATTGTTGTTGATATACTCTTTTATAAACTGGCAGCTTTATCGACTCATTTACACCAAGTATGTGTAAAATCCAGGCGGCTTTAAGTACAATTCCACGGGGAACGCAGTGCCCGGCAGTGAACAGGGTGCGTGCAAAACCCAAAGAGTCTCACGTTAGCCCGGAATGAGGTTATCTGTTGTCAACAAAAATAAAAACTCACTGCAGTTTCCATATTATTTTAAGACACACAAAATGGATTAAGGTCTGAGGGTCAGGAATGAACATTTTATAGAAAAGAAAACATATTTAGATAAAAATAATAGTATAAATTCTTTCCCAGTAAAACTAAATGTAAGTAAATGGGGGGCGGGGGGTGGGGGGACAAATACTAAGTTTAAGTTTAGGCTTTTTTTTTCTTTTTAGTTTTAGAAAACTGTCTTTCCATTTACGTGTAAAAGATTAGCATCAGAAGTAGCAATTCTTCTACATAATGCTTCTTAAGTGTCCTATAAAATTCAGTACAAATTTGTGCAAGAAAAATTGAAAATCTATTCATAGTAATGAATGCTGTAGTTAAGAATGCAAAATAGTTTCAGTAATTTAAAACCAGAAGGAAAAAAAAAATCTCCTTTAGGGATAAATATTCCATATATGGTTTTTATTCAAAGGCAACTTATTTTTAGGAAGCTGGAGAAAAAAAGCTTGTAACCCTTTTGGACTTAGATGCCAAAAAGTATTTATATTAAAAATACTACTTTAATCTTATATTTTTAAAAACCAGTGTTTTTGGAATCCATATACCAAGTTTAATAGCTTTTAATTTACATTTTCTGAAATAAACAATTGAAAATGTGAATATCGGCACGGAGTAGAAAGCTCATTTTTCAAATGATTCACTGATTTTTCTGAACACACATTTATGCCACTCTGGCTGTCTTACTGCTGCTTAGACACAGTACATCTGTTGGACAACCTACTGTCGAAAACCCAAACACATTAACTGGACCCTTCTAAGAATTCCCCAAGAAGTGCTCTCAAGTTTCGGAGAGGTTCTCTAAGAGCTGCCAATATAGATCACTTTAGGGTTTTTTCTTTTCCTACAAAACAAAATAAAATACATTTAAGGAAATAAAGACAAGCTACTCTCCACCACCCCAACCATCCCCACTGAATTATAAAAATATTAAATTTGCAAAGTGCCAAAAAACAAAAAACAAGCATGCTTATTCGATCTCTGCAATGAGAACACCAGTAGAAAAGAGCAAGGTGTTCCACACTTAGCAACTAGCAGGAGCAATTCCCATGACCATTTGAGAATTACAGTGAAAGGACAATTTAAAATGTAGGTCCTAGGGGCACACCAAATCTTATGAATTGGAATCAAACCTCTGGAGAAGAGGCTTTTTTTTTTTTTTTTTTAAATAAGTACCTAAGTGATTGCTGTGTGCCCTCCAGTCAGCCCTGGCTCTTGCTGACCCCATGGACAGAACGAAGAACACTGAAATCTGCCAGCCTCAGCCTGTGATATTAAAGAGACGGAGCAACTCTCAAATCCCTCTAGAAGCACAAAGTATTTCCCAAGCCCCTTTCACTTTTACAAGGAGCCTGGTGGCACAGTGTTTAAAGCACTCAGCTGCTAACTGAAAGATTAGTGGTTTGAACCCACCAGCTGCTTGGTGGGAGAAAGGTGTGGCAGTGTGACACACCTTGGGAACCCTATAGGGCAGTTCTACTGTGTCCTATAGCGTCAGTATGAGTCCGAATCACTGGCAGTGCGTTTGGTTTTTGGGTTTTCTGCTTTTACACACGAACTGTTTCGTGACTTCCTTCTCCCTCCATTTTTTGGAGATGGGGTAGGGGACATTCTGGCCCATTTCTTCCCACCAGGTGATACCTGTCTTAAGCAGACAGTTTGGCTCTATTGCAGTTTCCTTGTTCAAGATTCCAATCAGGGGCTTTAGAAAACGCTTGAGAATGATGAGATTGCCTCCAATTAAGGGTTCAGCTCCTTTACCGGTTAAGTGGATGACCCCTGCAGCAGCGCCAGGATTCTCTCCTGGATAGCAAATGCTAAACATACTTTCTTCACCACTTCATATTCCATAGAAACTTAGTCTATAAATGAGAATCGGCAACTTCTGAGTTTTCTTTACATCACAAGATGCGCTGAGAGGCACTAAAACACAAACACGTACGTGTGCAGGGGAGCATTTATGTGACTTTGTCGGGGTGTCTTTCTTGACCAAATGTTACAAATACAGTACACAATGGGTGGTTCTTATTACAAGTCCACGCCTTCCCCTTTCATCAGGTAAACTCTAAATTTCTTATAAAGGCAACACCTCTCCCCTCCCGCCCCCCCAAAAAACAACCCAATGCTGTCAAGTCCATTCCAACTCATAGTGACTCCACAGGGCTTCCAAGCTTGTAAATGTCTACGGAAGCAGCCTGCCACATCTGTCTTAGAAAGATAAAGGGAAAAGAAAGTCATATGCTGATTAATCAGTACACTTACTTTGTGGCTTGGCCTTTCCTGGGTTCTTGTTTACATGATTCTTCTATGACAATTATAGCCAGAGTAACTCTTGTAGGTAGAACAGACGTGTAGGTGCATACAATGCTTAATTACCATTTAAGACTCTGACGCATCTCAGAAAATTAACACCTGGACTTGTTTGTGAGCAAGGCCTCAAAGACACAGTAAAATAGACAACGAAGAACGTAAGAGAATTATCCTTGACCAAATTACTTACAATTGTTATCCCACTTTTCTGGCAATTCAAGACTGTTTGTGTAGCTGCTGGCGATGAAATAAACATGGAACAAGAGCCAGCTCACTTGGAGGAAGATGTTGCTTGCATTCTTCTCTTCACACAACCTCAAAATAGTCTCTAAAAATTTGAATATAATCCTAAACCAAATCCGAGAGTGTTCTTTGACTGCTTGTGAAAGCCTAAATAAGGTGATAATCATTAACTCAAATAAATTTCCTGTTTATAAAGCCATTGTGCCCATTTGGCTGCTGTAAATAACTCTTGGTCTAAGATTGGAAAACCCACAGAGAAGCAGGATATATAAAATCACAAAGCATGTGAGAGGGGAAGAAGAAGGGTGGGGCTAAAGAGAGAAAACCAGATACCCTGAGAACTTGGAGTGCACTGACAGGCGGACTATGGGGATGTGAGGAAGAAGTAAGCGCAAAACACCTAAAAATAGTAGCACCAGTAGGAAATTGTCCTAAAGATATCGGCTCTGCCATTGTGTTCCAAATCCTGCCATTTCAAGTTAAGATCTATAAAAAGACATCATCTTTAAGACACATCACCTCCTTCCTAACTATTCAGCAAAGATACTGATTACATGTCCTGTTCCGCTCTCGTGGTCCTTACACCTGGATTTCTGAATTTCTTACTTTAAAAGGTCAATCACATGTCACATGGCTTTCTTTTTGTGCATTTACAGGAATCACAAAATTGAGTCACTAACAGCAGCCCCTCTGCTCTTTGCAACCAACCGTGGAGATGCAAGGCTGGAGCAGATGCAAGACTTACGTTTTAAAATGTGCATCCATCCCACTTTTAGGAGGATCCAATCTAGATTAAATTTTGCTTAGACCTTCCCTGGTTGGTTGCTGATCGAACCACTGTGATTCATAGGATTTAGCACTGGCTGATTTTTCAGAAGTAGTTCGCCAGCTTTTCTTCCTAATCTGTCTTAGTTTGGAAGTTCCACTTAAATCTGTTTAGCATCATAGCAACCAGCAAGCCTCCACTGACAGATGGGTGGTGGCTACACATGAAGCACATTGGCCAGGAATCAAACCTGAGACTCCCGCATGGTTAGCAAGAATTCTACTATTCCACCAGCAACGGCAACCATATGAGATATATAAACAACCAGTTGCCACGGAGTTGACCTCCAGTCACGGAGACCCCACGTGTGTCAGAGTAGAACTGTGCTCCACAGGGCTTTCAATGGCTGACTTTTTGGAAGTAGATCACCCGGCCTTTCTTCTAAGATGCCTCTGGGGGTGGAATTGAACTGCCAACCTTTTGGTTAGCAGCAGAGGGAGTCTGTTAACTGCACCACCTAAGGATTCCAAGAGACACATAAAAAAAAAAAAACCCATTGCCATTGAGTTGATTCTGACTCATAGTGACCCTATAGGGCAGAGTAGAGCTGCCCCACAGGGTTACCAAGCAGTGGCTGGTGGATTTGAACTGCTGACCTTTTGGCTAGCAGCCAAGTTGTTAACCACTGTGCCACCAGAGCTCCATGAGACACATAAAAACCAAACCCATTGCCGTTGAGTCAATTCCAACTCAAGACACCAAAAAAAAAAAAAAAAATTTTTTTTTAAGACACAGAATAGGAAGGGCTAATTAGTAAATTAAAGCAGCAAAATAAGCAGGAGGAGAAACAGAAGTTAGCTGAGCCCCCAAATTGTGGGAAGTCTCTGTGCAGCTACGGAGATGCTTTACTCCTCCCTATTTCCCCATTAAACATTAAACTTTCTTCAACTGAAGTAAATACATGTCTTTGCTCTTTGCAACCTTAAAGAATCTACCCGGAACAACCAGTAAATTGCTCATTGCTATTTGTCCTCTTTGTCCTACTTTTTGATGGTAGAAGGAAACAATTTCACTGTGGTAAGGATTAATGTTTCTGCCCCTCCTATGGAATTATTGTAGCTTTGGTCTTTGACACGGGTGATCAATTATTTTTCTCATATATGTATATGTTTTTTAGTATCAAGAACATTACTCAGATTTTTTTCCTTGTCTGTTGTTTTTTCCTTTATTTTGTATTAAACCCACAGAAACAACTGTGATGTTTCTCAATAACAGCTCTTGGGTAAAATGTAAAATGACACTATGGGAGGCCTCACTGGCTTATCCTTTTAAAATTCTCAACAGAGTTCACGACTGCCAGCCACTTTCTGCTCTCCTGTCTTCAGGAGTATTTTTCTTTTTCATCTTTCTTTCTAAAAAATAGCCCTGAGCATCTTCCTTGCAGAGTCTTCCTTCTTTCTCGAGGACTTCTGTGTGTCCATTAGTTCCTTTCTCATCTTTCTAGAAAACAGGGAAACCATCTTACCTGCATCGACACAATGCCTTCACACTGTCTTACCTATATCAACACCATGGTTAAGAATGTTGAATTAAATAATTTAGAAAAAAAATAGAGCCACATACTATTAGACCTGGAAGAGACCACTGAGTCCAGGCCCTGTGGTTTATAAATTCCTTGGTGTTCCATAGAAAGCAGGGAGGAAGCCATGACAAAGGCCTACACCTTTTTTTATTTGCTACTGTGCCCTCACCTACTGAACAGGCCAATTCTAAACCTGCGCTGCCCAGAGCGGTAGCCACTAGCCATATGTGGCTACGGAGCCCTTCCAATGTGGCTAGGAGACTGGAGAATGAGTTTTAAAATTTTATTTCATTTTAACTAATCTAAATTTAAAATCAGATACTCAATTCACTTATTGGAATACTTTCAGGTATGTTTATAACAACTTGAGGATGCAAATCTACCTTTTCAATTGTCATTTTTATGAAATCTGATAACCCATTGCTGTTGAGTCAATTCCAGCTCATACCAACCCTATAGGACAGAGCAGAACTGCGCCATAGGGTTTCCAAGGAGTGCCTGGTGGATTCAAACTGCCGACTTCTTGGTTAGCAGACATAGCTCTTAACCACTACACCACCAAGGTTTCCATGAAATCTAATAGGAATCAAGTATTTCAGATGAAAACTTAATGTCCAAATTGAGCTGTATTGTAGGTATAAAATATACACCGGGCTTTGAAGACTTAGTGCAAAGAAAGGAGTGCAAAATAGCTCACTAGTGGTTTTTTCATATTCATTACATGCTGAAACAAAATTTTGCATATATTTGGTTAAATAAGATATAAAGTTAATTTCACTTGCGTCTTTTGTATTTCCTATTAATTTTGTTTTTATTGAGGTAAAATACACACGTTGTAAAATTTCCTTCCATGATCTTTATTGTTTTAGGTTTTATATTTAGGTCTTTCATTCATTTTGATTTTCTTGTGTGTGTGTGTGGTGTGATTTGTGGGTCCTGTTTCATTTTTTTATAGATGGACATCCAGTATTGCCAGCACAATTTGTTAAAAAGACTGTCTTTTCCCCATTTAATGGACTTTGAGGCTTTGTCAAAGATCAGCTGACCATAGATGGATGGATTTATGTCTGGGTTCTCGATTCTGTTCTATGGGTTTGTGTGTCTGTCGTTGTACCAGTACCAGGCTGTTTTGACTACCGTGGCTGTGTAGTAGGTTCTGAGATCAGGTAGGGTAAGGCCTCTGACTGTTCTTCTTCTTCAACAATGCTTTGCTTATCCTGGGCCTCTTTCCTTTACATATAAAGTTAGTGATTAGTTTTTCCATCTCGTTAAAGAATGCTGTTGGTATTTGCATTGGGATTGTATTATATCTGTAGATTGCTTTGTGTAAAATTGACATTTTCACAATGTTGAGTCTTCCTATTCCTGCGCATGGTATGTTTTTCTATTTATGTAGGTCTCTTTTGGTTTCCTGCAATATTGTTTTGTAGTTTTTTTGTATAGGTCTTTTATGTCCCTAGTTAGATTTATTTCCAAGTGGTTACCTTTTCAGGGGCTATTAAAAATGGTATTAGTTTCTTAATTTCCTTTTCGAAGTTTTGTTCATTGGCTTATAGGAATTCAACTGATTTTTATGTTGATCTTGTAACCTGCTACTCTGCTGAATCTTTCTATTAGTTCCAGTAGTTTTCTCGTGGAATTTTAATAGCAGATGATAGGATCATATCATCCGCTAATAAGCTAATAAGGATACTCTTACTTCTTCTTTTCCAATTTGGATGCCCTTCATTTCTTTTTCTTGCCTTATTGTTCTAGCTAGCACATCAAGCATAGTGTTTGTAATGGATTGCATTATGTCCCCCCAAAACGTGTGCCAACTCGGCCATGATTCCCAGTATTGTGTGGTTGGCCACCATTTTGTGATCTGATGTGATTTTCCTATGTGTTGTAAATCCCAATCTCTATGATGTTAATGAGGCAGGATTAGAGGCGTTATGTTAATGAGGCAGAACTCAGTCTACAAGATTAGGTTATACCTTGAGTCAATCTCTTTTGAGATATAAAAGTGAGAAGCCAGCAGAAAGACAGGTGGAACTCATGCCACCTGCAAAGAAGAACCAGGAGTGGAGTGGATCCTTTGGACCGGGGGACCCTGCGCTGAGAAACTCCTGGACCAGGGGGAAGATTGGTGACAAGGACATTCCCCCAGAGATGACAGAGAAAGAATGCCATCCCTGGAGCTGGTACCCTGAATTCAGACTTCTAGCCTCCTAGACTATGAGAGAGTAAATTTCTCTTTGTTAAAGCCATCCCCTTGTGGTATTTCTGTTATAGCAGCACTAGATAACAGACAGAATTTGGTACCGAGAGAGTGTGGTACTGCTCTAACAGGTATCTACAATGCAGAAGCGGTTTTGAAATTGTGAATTGGGTAAAGGCTGGAAGAATTTTAAAGCGCCTAGTAGTAAAATCCTAGATCCCCTTAAGAGACTCTTGATGGAATTATGGACATTAAAGACAGCTCTGGTGAGGACTAAAAAGGAAGTGAGGAGAACTGTGATGCTAGAGATGGCAAAGATGGGGAGATGCAGCAGCAGAGAAATGCCAGCAGCTGTATTAGGAGACCAGTTCGAGATAGCACTGGTGCTCACCCATTGAGTGAGAGAGCTGAGTGTCTTTGTGCAGGAGGCTTCCTGGTAGAGTGGGGTGCCTCTGAGCACTCATGGGTGGTACTAGGCTTGCTGACCAAGACAGCTGAGTATCTTCCAGCTGAAGTTTACTGGTGGAGTGGTTGGCTCTAGGAACTTATTGGTGGAGCTATAGAGCTTTGGAACATTTGCCAGAGCAAGACAGATGCAGGTGACAAGGCCTGAGGGGCCAAGAGGCCAAGGAAACAGGAAGCAGAAACTGAAGAGACAAGGAATGCAGCAAGCAGAGCTGCTTCACTCTCAAAATGTAGGGTCATGACCTGCTGTGTTTCAAAGGGTAGGGCCAAGACCTCCTAGATTTCAAAGAGTCAGATCTTCATCAACTTGTTTCCTGAGCGTGGGGCTGCTTTTCATGAGTGCCAGTGGGATGGAGCCAGATCTGGTACCCAAAGCTAAGGGGGCAGGGCTACCAGCAGAAGGGCAGAATAACAGGGCCTACCAGGGCCAAGAGTGTGGAGTTGCCACTCAGATGGACTAGTAGAATGGGGCTGCCCAAATCCGAGGGAGCAGAGTTGCCATTCAGAGCTGAAGCCCAGGGCCAAAGAACTTCCACTGAGAATCGGGAGAGTGTGGCCAACATTCAGAGTCTGGAGGGCAGGGCCACAGTCTAAATGGTCTCGGAATACAGGATTATTTTCAAGCCTTGAGAGCTAAAGTAATGTGTTCAGCTGATTGCCTGGTGTCTCTTCTCCCTTCTTGCCCTCCAGCTTCTCCTGTTTGTAATGGAAATGTCTGACATGTGGTGCCTCCACCATTGTACTTTGGAAGTAGATAACTTGTATTCTAGATTTCACATATGAAGAGGAATTTTGCCCCAGGAGATTTTGGACTTGGAGTTGATTTAAGATTTTTGCTATGATATGATGGGGTGAATGTGTTTTACAGGTGGCAAGGACATGAATTTTTGGGGGCCAAAATGTGGAATGTAATGGATTGAATCGTATCCTCCAAAAATGTGTCAACTTGACTAGTTCATGATTTCCAGTATTACATGTTCACCATTTTGTGATCTGATGGGATTTTCCTGTGCTGTAAATCCTACCTCTGTGACGTTAATGAAGCAAGATTAGAGGCAGTTATGTTAATGAGGCAGGACTCAATCTACAAGATTAGGTTATATTTTGAGCCAATTTCTTTTGAGATATAAAAGAGAGAAGCCAGCAGGGAGACAGAGGAACCTCATGCCACCAACAATGAAGAACCAGGAGGGGAGCGTGTCCTTCGGACCCAGGGTCCCTGCACAAAGAAGCTTCTAGACCAGAGGAAGATTGATGTCAAGGAACTTCCCCCAGAGCTGGCAAAGAAAGCCTTCCCCAGGAGCTGGCACTCTGAATTAGGACTTCTAGCCTCTTAGACAGTGAGAGAATAAATTTCTCTTTGTTAAAGCCATCCGCTTGTGGAATTTCTGTTATAGCAGCACTAGATAACTAAGGCAATCTTAAAAAGCAGTGGGAAAAAATGCATCCTTGTCTTGTTCCAGCTCTCAGGGAAAATGCTTTCAGCCTCTCTCCATTGATAATGATGTTGTCTGTTGGTTTTGTATAAAAAACCCAGTGCCATAGTCGGAATCGACTCGATGGCACTGGTTTTTTTATACAAAACCAACAGACAGTTGGCTTTGTATAGATGACCTTTATTATTGGGCATCTATGCAAAGGAAATTCCCTTCTATTTCTGTTTTATTGAGAATTTTTATCAGGAATGGGTGTCAGACTTTATCAAATGCCTTTTCTGTGTTGATTGAGACGATCATGTGTTTTCTTTTGTTCTATTTACTTGGTGGATTACACTGATTGGTTTTTCTAGTGTTGAACCATCATTGCATACCTGATATGAATCCCTCTTGGTTGTGGTGTATTATTTTTTTGATATGATGCTGAATTCTACTGGCTAGAATTTTGTTAAGAATTTTTGCAACTATATTCATGAGAGATATTAGTCTATAATTTTTCTTTCTTTCTTTTTTTGTAGTGTCTTTGCCTGGCTTTGGTATCAGGGTTATGCTGGCTTCATAGAATGAATTCGAGAGTATTCTTTCCTTCTCTATGCTCTGAAATAGTTTGAGTAGTGTGGTGTGCACTTTTCTCTGAATGTTTGGTATTATTCTCCAGTGAAGCCTTCCAGGCCAGGGCTTTTTGTTGTTGTTGTTGGGATTTTTTTTTTTTTTTTAGATTACCTCTTTAAATGCTTCTCTTGTTATGGTTCTGTTCAGATTTTCTGTCTCAGTTTGTGTTAGTTTAAGCAAGCAGTGTGTTTCTAGAAACTTGTCCATTTCTTCTAGGTTCTCAAATTTGTTGGAGTACAATTTTGCAAAATATTCTTTTATGATCCTTTTTATTTCATTTGGATCTGTTGTAATGTTCCCATTCTCATTTCTTATTTGGGTTATTTGCTTCCTCTCCAGTTTTTCTTTTGTCAGTTTGGCCAACAGTTTGTTGATTTTGTTGATCTTTTTTCAAAGTACTAACTTTGTATTGTTTTTCTGTTATCTATTTCATTTATTCATGCTCTTATTTTTATTATTTCCTTTTTTTCTGTTGCCTGTGGGCTTCCTTTGCTGTTCTCTATTTGTTCGAGTTGTATAGCTAGCATTTTGATTTTGGTCCATTCTTCTTTTTTGATTATGCATATATTGCTATAAATTGACCTCTGAGCACTGCCTCTGCTGTGTTCCAAAGGTTATGGTATGATGTGTTTTCATTCTCATTTGATTCTAGGAATTTTTTGTTTCCCTCTTTGATTTCTTCTATTACCAATTGTTTTAAAGAAAGGTGATATTCAGTTTCCATGTATTTGATTTTTTCCCCTTGCTCTTCCTGTTATTGACTTTTTCTTTTACGGTTTTGTGATCAGACAGAATGTTTTGTATTATGCTGATGTTTTGGATTTTATTTAGGTTTGCTTTGTGGCCTAAAATGTGGTCTATTCTGGAGAATGTTCCATGTGCTTTGGAAAAGAATATATACATTGCTGCTCTTGGGTAGAATGTTCTATATGTGTCTATGAGGTCAATATGTTTGATTATAGACTTTGGGTCTTCTGTATCTTTGTTAGGTTTCTTTCTAGATGTTCTGTCCTTTACCGAGAGTGGAGTGTTCAAGCCTCCTACTATTATTGTGGAACTATTTCTCTTTTCAGTGCTGTTAGAGTTTGTTCTATGTATTTTGGAGCTCTGTCATTGGGTGCATAGATATTTATTAAAGTTATGTCTTCTTGGTGGATTATCATTTTAATCACTATATGATGTCCTTCCTTGTCTTTTATGGTTAATTTTGCCTTAAAGTCTATTTTAGCTCACATTTGAATTTCCATTCCTTCTCTTTTTTGGTTAATGTTTGCTTGATATATTTTTTCCATCCTTTGATTTTTAATATGCTTATGTCTTTTTGTCTAAGGCGTGTCTCTTACAAACAACATATTGATGGGTTGTGTTTTTTTTTTTTTTTTTTTTATCCATTCTGCCACTCTCTGTCTCTTTAGGGGTGTATTTAAGTCATATATATTCAGTGTGATTATCGATAGGTAAGAGTTTATTGCTGTCATATTTTTTTGTGTGTGTGTGGTGCTGATGATTTCTTTGTTTCTTTTCCTTTCCTGTGCTGAGTTCGTTTCGTTCATGGTTTTCCTTTTCATTTCTTTATAGATTTTGTGTTTACTGAGATTTTATGTCTTTCTTCTTTTTTATTTTGATGAGCAGATTTATTAACTTTCTTTGTGGTTACCTTGAAATTCACCTCTGTCTTCCTAAGTTTGAACCAGTCTTTTATTACTTGGTACCATCTTGACTTCCTCTCCATTTGAAAGTTCTGTACATAAACCGTTTATTCCTTTCTTATTGCTTTGACATTGTCATCATTTACAGATTGACATCTCTGTTCCCTTTTTTAAGTCTTTTAGCTTTGTTTTATTTCAGAGAGTTCTTCACCTAGGTTGGTATCTGGCTGATGCAATCCTGTGTCCTAGACTCTGGTTGTTGTCCAACATTGGTTCTCTAAACAAAAGACTCCCTTTAATATTTCTTGTAAGTTTGGTTTGGGTTTTACTAATTCCCGTAATTTCTGTCTATGGAAATGTCCTAATTTTGCCATTGCATTTGAGAGAGAGTTTTGCAGGATATATTATTCTTGGTCGGTGGTGTTTTTCTTTCAAGGTTTTATATATGTCATCCCATTGCCTCCTTGCCTTCATAGTTTCTGCTGAATAATTAGAATGCTTAGTTTTATGGTTTCCCCCTTTTTGAGTGAGTTTTAAATTTCTTGAGCTGCTCTAGTCTAGCCCTTAGGATTCATTCTTTGTCTTTGGTTTTTGCAAGTAAGACTGTATGTCTTGCTAACTTTCTGTTGGAGTCTATCCCATATGAGGTTCGTTGATTTTGGAAGGTCAGGTTTTCATATTTTGTGGTATTTGGCAAGTTTTCTGCCAACAAATCTTCAATAATCTTCTCTGTGTTTTCCATTTCCTCCCCTGTTCTGGAGCTCCAATCACATGCAAATTTTTTCCCTTGATTGTGTTTTATTCTTTTTCTGATTTTTCCTCAAACAAAGTGGCGTCGAAGAATTTGTCTTCAATCTCCCTGATTCCGTCTTTCATTGTTTCCAACTTGCTCCTAAAAGCTTCTATTGACTTGTTCATTTCTGAAGTTTTGTAACTTTTGGATTTTTAATTGCTGTTTTTGTATAATTTTTAATTGTTTATTTATTTAGATTTTTTCCTTGTATTATTTTCCTGAATTCTATTTCTTTGTCTATGTATTCCATGATTTTGTCTATTTTTTTCTTCATTTTGTCTGTATTTTCCTCGATCTCTTTCCTAATCTTTTAGACAGCTCTAAATTTTAGTCTTTTGAATTCTATATTAGGTAGTTTCACTGCCTTTCCTTTTACAAGAAGGCTATCTGGTTCTTTATTTTATTCACTTGCTGGGGTCATCTTGTCCTGCTTTTTTAGTGTTTTGGTATTGTCTGCTTTCTCTGAGACAAAGTATTATTTCTTTTAATTTCTGAATGTATGTTAGTTTGTTTCCTCTTTCTCTTTAAATTTGTTTTGATATGTCAGGGCAGGTGGGCCAGGCATGCTTTGCTGCTTGCTCATCTGTTGCCATGATAGCTCTCACCACCTTGTCCAGGTGGGCAGGGCAGCAGCAGGTGGTGCAAGCCTGCTTCACCATACACTAGTTTGGCAAGGTGGCTGAGGGCAGACTGGGTAGGCACTATCTGCCTCCTGATGTTGGTCCAGCTGTGTGGGAGCGTTCACAGCCCCTTGCCAGATGGGCCGGGGTGTTGGACAGGGAGTGGTATGAGCTCACTTTCCACTGTTCAGCAGCTGGTTTAGTGGTGGGGAGGGAGAGGTGGTGTGGGTCTGGTGTGGAAGTAGGCCTGAATGCTGAGGATGCATGGTGCTGCAGTGTGATGGGGGCCACCAGGCAGGGGAGTGAGGTGGTATACACGGCCAGTTGAGAGGAAGAAAGAAAATAGAGAGAGAGAGAGAAATGGTAGCTGTCAGGTGGGAGCAGGGTAGGCCTGGGAGCCAACAGGAATTGGGGAGCTGGTGTATGGGGCTAGGCAGGAGGTAGAAAGAAAATGTAGAAAGAAAAAGAAAAAAATGAAATAAATGGCAGTGTGGTGGGTATGGCGAGTGGGTGCAGGGTGAACTTGAGGGCCAGTGGGAAAGGAGAGGTGATGTATAGGGCTAGGTGGGAGGGAGAAAGAAAAGAAAGAAAAAGAAAAAATGGCAGTGCAGCTGGATCTGGTGGGTGGTGGCAAGGTAGACATGGGGTGCCAGCAGGAAGGGTAGGAGGTGGCTTAGGGGGCTAGGTGGGAGGGAAAAAGAAAAGGAAGAAAAAGGTTAAAAAAAAAAATGGTGGGAGAGGGCAGGGTAGGCCAGGTGGAGGTTTCATATTGTAGACCCTCATAGTGGGGGTTGCTGGGATGGAAGGGTTCTTGCTTCTACTCACCATAAGGGTGAGGTGTGGGAAAGCATGTTTCTCTGTTTACCAGGTGCTCTGTCTCCTGTTGGGAGCTCTGTGAAGTTGCCTTCCTATACTCTCTGTCTGGGGTTGTTGCTGGCTGTGCTTCAAGATGGCGAAACTGTGCCATGTTAGTTGGCAGGGTAGCTCCACTCTGTATCTCTTCTTGTTCTCTGTTTTCCGTCAGTTTCCTCTTCCGTTCGGTGTTTTGTCTAGTTCTTTATCCTTTCATTTGATGCTTAGTGTTCCAGGATTGACATTTATATCTGTTTTACTTAGTTTTTTTGAGTCTTTGCTGCAGAAGGACAGCATGGTACATCTGTCCAAGGCCCATGTTGGCTTGACCTCCAGTTATGAAAATTTTTTTCTTATGCTTTATTAAAAATGTTTTATATTTCACATTTACATTTAGATCTTTGATTCAATTTGTGTTAATTTTTGCTTGAGGTATGAAGTTTAGGTAGAGGTTAATTTTTTTTTTATATGTTCATTTATTCTAATACCATTTATTGAAAAGAGTATATATTTTTCATTGAATTGTCTTTGCATCTTTCTTAAAAATACCTTTCTTTCATTCCTGATACTGGTAGTTAGCATCTTCTCTCTCTCTTTTTTGTCAGTCTTGTGAGAGTTTTATCAATTTATTTGATTTTTAATAGCTGTATCTTTTAGTTTTAATGATTTTCTCTCTTTATCTGTTTTTAATTTTATTGATTTCTACTCTTATCTTTATTGCATTCCTCCTTCTGGTTTTATTAAACTTATTTTTGTAGTTTGTTAAGGTGGAAGTTTAGATTATTGACTTGAGGTCCTTCTTTTTTGATAATATAAGCATTTAATGGTATGCATTGATTTTTAAGCACTACTTTAGTTACATCCCACAAATTTTGATATGTTTTAGATTTATTTTTGTTTAATTCAAAATATTATTTTTTTAATTGTATTTTAGATGAAGGTTTACAGAACAAACTGACTTCTCATCAAACAGTTAGTACACATACTTTTTTATGGCATTGGTTAACAACCCCATGACATGTCAACACTCTCCCTTCTCAACCTTGGGTTCCCTATTACCAGCTTTCCTGTACCTTCTTGCCTTCTAGTCCTTGCCCCTGGGCTCGTGTGTCCCTTTAGTCTCATTTTGTTTCATGGGCCTGTCTAATCTTTTGCTAAAGGGTGAACCTCAGAATCAATTTCATTACTGAGCTGAAAAGGTTTCGGGGGCCATTCTCTCAGGGTTTTTCCATTCTCTGTCAGGCCAGTAAGTCTGGTCTTTTTTTGTGAGTTAGAATTTTGTTCTACATTTTTCTCCAGCTATGTTTGGGATCCTCCACTGTGATCCCTGTCAGAGCAGTCAGTGGTAGTAGCCAGGCACCGTCTAGTTGTACTGGACTCAGCCTGGTGGAGGCTGTGGTTGTTGTGGTCCATTAGTCCTTTGGACTAGCCTTTCCTTTGTGTCTTTAGTTTTCTTCATTCTCCCTTGTTCCCAAAGGGGTGAGACCAGTGGAGTATCTTAGATGGCTGCTTATAGGCTTTTAAGACCCTAGACACTATTCACCAAAGTAGAATGTAGAACATTTTCTTTATAATCTACGTTATGCCAATTGAGCTAGATGTTCCCTGAGACCATGGCCCACATAGCCCTCATCCCAGTTATTTGGTCCCTCAGGGTAATTCAAAATATTTTTTATTTCCTTTGAGGCTTCTTTGACTATTTAAACCTGTGGTAATTTCCAAGCGTTCAGAGATTTTCCTGTTGTCTTTCTATCTTTTCATTTATTTCAAAGGTTCTGAGCTTGCTTGTTGGAGCATCGCTTTTTTTAAAATAATTTTTATTGTGCTTTTAGTGGAAGTTTACAAATCAAGTCTATCTCTCACATATAAACTTATATATACCTTACTGCATACTCCTAATTACTCTCCCCCCAATGAGACAGCCCACTCCTTCCTTCCAGTCTCTCTTTTTGTGACCACTTTGCCAGCTTCTAACCCACTCTACCCTCTAATCTCCCTTCCAGACAGGAGATGCCAACATGGCCTCAAGTGTCCACCTGATGCAAGTAGCTCACTCCTCATCAGCATCTCTCTCCAACCCATTGTCCAGTCCAATCCATGTCTGATTAGTTGGCTTCAGGAACGGTTCCTGTCCTGGGCCAACAAAAGGTTTGGGGACCAAGACCACCGGGGTCCTTCTTGTCTCAGTCAGACCATTAAGTCTGGTCTTTTTATGAGAATTTTGGATCTGCATCCCACTGTTCTCCTGCTCCGTCAGGGGTTCTCTGTTGTGTCCCCCGTCAGGACAGTCATCAGTTGTGGCCGGGCACCATCTAGCTCTTCTGGTCTCAGGATGATGTAGTCTCTGGTTCATGTAGCCCTTTCTGTCTCTTGGGCTCATAATTACCTTGTGTCCTTGGTGTTCTTCATTCTCCTTTGATCCAGGTGGGTTGAGACTCATTGATGCATCTTAGATGGCCACTTGCTAGCGTTTAAGACCCTAGACAGCACTCTTCAAAGTGGGATGCAGAATGCTTTTCTTAATAGATTTTATTTTGCCAATTGACTTAGATGTCCCCTGAAAACCCCTGCCCCTGATTCGCTGACCTTTGAAGCATTCAGTTTATTCAGGAAACTTCTTCACTTTTGGTTTAGTCCAGTTGTGCTGACCTCCCCTGTATTGAGTGTTGTCCTTCCCTTCACCTAAAGTAGTTTTTATCTGCTATCTAATTACTAAATACCCCTCTCCCGCCCTCCCTCCCTCCCCGCTGTCGTAACTACAAAAGAATGTGTTCTTCTCAGTTTAAACTATTTCTCAACATCTTATAATAGTGGTCTCATACAATATTTGTCCTTTTGCAACCGACTAATTTCACTCAGCATAATGCCTTCCAGGTTCCTCCATGTTATGAAATGTTTCACAGATTCACCACTGTTCTTTATCAATGCGTAGTATTCCATTGTGTGAATATACCATAATTTATTTATCCATTCATCCCTTGATGGGCACCTTGGTTGCTTCCATGTTTTTGCTATTGTAAACGGTGCTGCAACAAACATGGGTGTGCATATATCTGTTCGTGTAAAGGCTCTTAATTCTCTAGGATATATTCTGAGGAGTGGGATTGCTGGGTCATATGGTAGTTCTATTTCTAGCTTTTTAAGGAAGTGCCAAATTGATTTCTAAAGTGGTTGTACCATTTTACATTCCTACCAGCAATGTATAAGTGTTCCAATCTCTCCACAGCCTCTCCAAGATTTATTATT
Source organism: Loxodonta africana (assembly GCF_030014295.1). Classification (NCBI taxonomy): domain Eukaryota; kingdom Metazoa; phylum Chordata; class Mammalia; order Proboscidea; family Elephantidae; genus Loxodonta; species Loxodonta africana. The sequence continues at coordinate 165,658,902 of NC_087345.1, read as the reverse complement.
TTGTGTTTTTTGGATTAATGCCAGCCTTGTTGGAGTGAGATGGAATCTCATTGTAGTTTTAATTTGGTAATGGCTGATGATCAAGAGCATTTCCTCATGTATCTGTTAGCTGCCTGAATGTCTTCTTTAGTGAAGTGTCTGTTCATATCCTTTGCCCATTTTTTAATAGGGTTGTTTGTCTTTTTGTGGTTCAGTTTTAGCAGAATTACGTAAATTTCATAGATCAGGTGCTGGTCGGAGACGTTGTAGCTGAAAATATTTTCCCAGTCTGTAGGTGGTCTTTTTACTCTTTGGTGAAGTCTTTAGATGAACCAGTTATCTGGTTTCTTTTTGGCATTTTTAGTAATGTTTTGTATTCTGTTTATGCCATGTATTAGGGATCCTAACGTTGTCCCTATTTTTTCTTCCATGATCTTTATCATTTTAGACTTTATGTTCAGGTCTTTGATCCATTTGGAGTTAGTTTTTGTGCACGGTGTGTGGTATGGGTCCTGTTTCATTTTTTTGCAGGTGGATATCCAGTTTTGCCAGCACCATTTGTTAAAAAGACTATCTTTGACACTGGGCCTTTGTCAAATATCAGCTGCTCATATGTGGATGGAGTTATATCTGGATTCTTAATTCTGTTCCATTGGTCTATGTATCTGTTGTTGTACCAGTACCAGGCTGTTTTGACTACTGTGGCTGTATAATAGGTTCTAAAATCAGGTAGAGTGAGGCCTCCCACTTTGTTCTTCTTTTTCAGTAATGCTTTACTTATCCAGGGCTTCTTTCCCTTCCATATGAAGTTGGTGATTTGTTTCTCCATCACATTAAAAAATGCCATTGGAATTTGGATCAGAAGTTCATTGTATATATAGATGGCTTTTGGTAGAATAGACATTTTTATAATGTTAAGTCTTCCTATCCATGAGCAAGGTATGTTTTTCCACTTATATAGGTCCCTTTTGGTTTCTTGTCGGTAGTACCTTGTAGTTTTCTTTGTATAGGTCTTTTACATCTTTGCTAAGATTTATTCCTAAGTATTTTATCTTCTTGGGGGCTACTGTGAATGGTATTGATTTGAAGATTTCCTCTTCGATGTTCTTTTTGTTGACGTAGAGGAATCCAACTGATTTTTGTATGTTTATCTTGTATCCTGATACTCTGCTGAACTCTTCTATTAGTTTCAGTAGTTTTCTGCAGGATTCCTTAGGGTTTTCTGTGTATGAGATCATGTCATCTGCAAACAGAGATACTTTTACTTCTTCCTTGCCAATCTGGATGCCTTTATTTCTTTGTCTCGCCTAATTGCTCTGGCTAGGACCTCCAGCACAATGTTGAATAAGAGCGGTGATAAAGGGCATGCTTGTCTGGTTTCCGCTCTCAAGGGAAATCCTTTCAGGTTCTCTCCATTTAGGATGATGCTGGCTGTTAGCTTTGTATAATTGCCCTTCCCTTATGTTGAGGACTTTTCCTTCTATTCCTATTTTGCTGAGAGTTTTTATCATGAATGGCTGTTGGACTTTGTCAAATGTCTTTTCTGCATCAATTGATAAGATCATGTGGTTTTTGTCTTTTGTTTTATTTATATGGTGGATTACATTAATTGTTTTTCTAGTATTGAACCAACGTTGCATACCTGGTATAAATCCCACTTGGTCGTGGTGGATTATTTTTTTGATATGTTGTTGAATTCTATTGGCTAGAATTTTGTTGAGGATTTTTGCATCTAAGTTCATGAGGGATATAGGTCTGTAATTTTCTTTTTTGTGGTGTCTTTACCTGGTTTTGGTATCAGGGATATGCTGGCTTCATAGAATGAGTTGGGGAGTATTCCATCCTTTTCTATGCTTTGAAATACCTTTAGTAGTACTGGTGTTAACTCTTTGGAGCATTGTTTTAACAGCATCTTCAAAGTTTTCACTAGATAATTCCAACATCTGTGTCATTTCAGTGTTACTGTTTGGTGATCGTCTTTTGCTGTATGAGTTAAGATTTTCTTAGATCTTTGTATGCTGAGGAATTTTGTATTGTATCCTGGAAATACTAAATGATATGTTATGAGACTCTGGTTCTTCTTTAAGTTCTTTGGAGATTGTTGATTCTTTTGTTTTATCAGGAATTGACCTGGTTAGGTTCAGGCTACAGTTCTGACTAGACTTTTGTGGGTTTTGTTTCCAGTGTGAGTTAGCTTTCAAATCCTTTACAGTGCTATTTGTATCTGTCCTGTGTACATCTTCCAGTGTCCACTGTGGGACTTGCATCATAGCCCATCCCACAGTTCAGTTCACAATGACCGATGTATGTTGTTTAAGGTTAGAGACATGTATGTGTGGCTTGAGAGTGAGCTTAGGAATTCATAAACAACTTCAAGGGGCCACTTTCTATAGCTTCTCTCTTTTCTGCAATGTCTCTGTGAGATGGTAGTCTTGGTTCTGGTACTAAGTACTGAATACTTGGAAAGTACTGAGGCTTTCCAAGAAGTCTGGGGATTTATGTATTCTGCTCTGTGGCATACTTCCTACAATTGCACTGTGTTTGGGTCCAAGTGGTGGGAGGACAGACAGTAAAAATAATAGGTACCTGTCCCCACACTCTTAGGACTACAGCTGTTTTGACTGGACAGGGAAATTCCCCTTTTTCTGAGTTTTAGGATCCTGGTGACTTCCATTGCTGCTGATACTGTCATAAGATTTCATTAAGAGTTACCTTTCCTGCTCTTTGAACCAGAAATGTAGGGAGTCTCCTCAAAGTCCCTCCTTTGGCACCAATGTCCACTTTCAGGTTTTCTGGTATGTTGAGCTCAGGCTGAGGGATGCTGGAGGAAACAAACATGATAAACTCACTGCCAGTTCACTGTAGTTTGAGTTTTGGTCTCCTTCCCTAGAAGAGTTTTCAGAGTCTCCAAATAGCTGGTTTATGCATTCTGTCCAGATTTTACAGCTACATTTGGTGGGAGAGACAGAGGGTTTTTACCCCATCTTACAAATAGGAGGAGGGGTGATACACGGATATGCATTGCAGTGGTTTTCATAAATGGAAAAAAACATAAATATGAAACCACAGGAAATTAGTTAATTATGGAACATGTGTTTTACAGACAACTACATCGTCATTAAAATTGCTTACACATAGCTTACAATACCACGAAAACACTGCATTTTACAAAAAAATTAAAATTTTATGATCATATGCATCATTGTAACAGCTACATTAAAAAATAAAAACAAAACAACCAAGTAAACCAAAAGCCCAGGAGAAAACCACTCATAACAGTAAAGTTGGCAATGACTTATGCTAATATATATTAATACTGGTTGTTGTTAGATTTTTTAAAAAATTTCTTCTATTTTTTAAATCTTTGTTAAGAATATATCTGTATTTAATTTTGTATTATTTTATATTTAAAATACTTTATTTAAAGTAAAACAAAAGTACTTTTCAATAAAAAATATATCAACAGAAGTCATTTGTGTATTTGAAAGAACTGCTGACTATGAACTGAAACCCTGGGTTTTTGAGACCATGAGTAGAATCAGAGTGTTTTTAATAAGATGTCATGACCTCAGTTTAATAAGGAGCTAAACAGATAATTAAGTCTTTTTTCAAACATAATTTTATTCTTGTTGTTGTCGAGAATATACACAGCAAAATATACACCAATTTAACAGTTTCTACATGCACCATCTAGTTACATCAACTACATTCTTCAAGCTGTGAAACCATTCTCACATTCTTTTGCTGAGTTGTTCATCTCCCATTAATATAAATTCACTGCCCCCTAAGGTTCCTTTCTAATCTGTTGTCAATTTGATGCCATATAGATAGTTCTTATTGCGTTGCCCTCGTTAGGTGCCTTCGAGTTTGTTCTGATGCATAGTGAAGTTATGTATAACAGAATGAAACACTGCCGGGTTCTGCACCATCCTCACTAAATCATTGTTATACTTGAGCCCATTGTTGCAGCCATTGTGTTAATCCATCTCATTGAGGTCTTCCTCTTTTTCAATGACCCTCTATGTTACCAAGCATGATGTCCTCCAGAGACTGGTCCCTACTGATAACATGTCCAAAGTACGTGAGACGAAGTCTCGTCATCCTTGCTTCTAAGGAGCATACTGGCTATACTTCTTGCAAGACAGATTTGTTCATTCTTCTGGCAATCCATGGTATATTCAGTATTCTTCACAACACCATAATTCAAAGGTGTCAATTCTTTGGTCTTCCTTCTCATCGCCCAGCTTTCACATGCATATGAAGTGATAGAAAATACCATGGCTTGGGTGTCAGGTGCACCTTAGTCCTCAAAATGACATCTTTGCTTTTTTACACTTTAAGGAGGTCTTTTGCAGCAGGTTTGCCCAATGCAATATGTCATTTGATTTCTTGTCTGCTGCTTCGATGGGTGTTGATTGTGGATCCAGTAAAATGGAACCCTTCACAACTTCAACCTTTTCTCTGTTTATCATGATGTTGCTTATTGGTCCAGTTGTAAGGATTTTTGTTTTCTTTATGTTGAGGTGCAATCCATACTGAAGGCTGTAGTCTTTGATCCTCATCAGTGAGTGCTTCAAGTCTTCACTTTCAGCAAGCAAGGTTGTGTCATCTGCATATAACAAGTTTTTAATGTCTTCCTCCAATCCTGATGCTGTATTCTTCTTCATATAGTCCAGCTTCTTGGATTATTTGCTCAACGTACAGAATCAATAAGTATGGTGAAAGGATACAATCCTGATGTTCATCTTTCCTGACTTTAAACCACGCAGTATCCCCTTGTTCTGTTTGAACAACTTCCTCTTGGTCTATGTACAGGTTCCACATGAGCACAATTAAGTGTTCTGGAATTCCCATTCTTCGTAATGCTATCCGTAATTTTTTATGACCCACACAGTTGAATGCCTTGCCTAGTCAATAAAACACAGGTAAACATCTTTCTGGTATTCTCTGTTTTCAGCCCCACGATCCATTTGATATCAGCGATGATACTCCACATCCTCTTCAGAATCCTTTGACTGATCTTCAGCAAAATTTTACTTACCTGTGATATTAACAATACTGTTCAATAATTTCCACATTTTGTTGCATTACCTTTCTTTGGAAAGGGCACATACGGATTTCTTCCAGTCAGTTGGCCAGGCAGCTGTCTTCCAAATTTCTTGGCATAGGCTAGTGAGCATCTCCAGAGCTGCATCTGTTTGTTGAAACATCTCAATTGGTGTTCCGTCAATTCCTGGAGCCTTGTTTTTGGCCAATGCCTTTGATGCAGCTCAGATTTCTTCCTTCGGTACCATCAGTTCTTGATCTTCTGCTACCTCCCAGGATGGATGAACATCAACCAATTATTTTTGGTACAGTAACTGTGTATTCCTTCCATCTTCTTTTGATGCTTCCTGGGTAATTCAATATTTTCCCAGTATAATCCTTTGATACTGCAACTCGAGGCTTGAATTTTTCTTCAGTTCTTTCAGCTCGAGAAGGGTTGAGCGTGTTCTTCCCTTTTGATTATCTAACTCCAGGTCTTTGCACATGTCATTATAATATTTTACTTTGTCTTCTCAAGCCACCCTCTAAAATCTTCTGCTCAGCTCTTTTACTTCATCATTTCTTCCATTTGCTTTAGCCACTCTGTTCAAGTGCAAGTTTCAGTCTCTTCTGACATCCATTTTGGTCTTTTCTTTCTTTCCTGTCTTTTTAATGACCTCGTGTTTTCTTCATGTACAACATCTTTGATGTCATTCCACAGTGCATCTGGTCTTCAGTCATTAGTGTTCTATGTGTCAAATCTATTGTCGAGTTGGTCTTTAAATTCAGGTGGGATATGTTCAAGGTTGTATTTTGGCTCCCATGGATTTGCTCTAATTTTCTTCAGCTTCAACTTAAACTTGCATATAAGTAATTGATGTTCTCTTCTGCAGTCAGCTCCTGGCCTTGTTCCGACTGATGATACTGAGCTTTTCCACGGTCTCTTTTCACAGATGTAGTCGATTTGATTCCTGTGTATTCCCTCAGATGATATCCATGTGTATAATTGCTGTTTGTATTATTGAAAAAAGGTATTTGCAATGAAGAAGTCTTTGGTCTTGCAAAATTCTATCATGTGATCTCTGGTGTTGTTTCTATCACCAAGGCCATATCTTTCAACTGCTGATCCTTGTTCCTTGTTTCCAACTTTCACATTCCAATCAACAGTAATTATCAATCTATCTTGAATGCATGTTTAATCAATTTCAGACTGCAAAAGTTGGTAAAAATCTTCAATTTCTTCATCAGTGGCATTAGTGGTAGGTGCACAAATTTGAATAATAGTTGTATTAACTATTCTTCTTTGTAGGCATATGGATATTATCCTATTGCTGACAGGGTCGTACTTCAGGATAGATCTTGATATATTCTTTTTGACAATGAATGCAACTCCATTCGTCTTTGTCATTCCTGTCATAGTAAACCATCTGATTGTCTGATTCAAAATGGCCAATATCAGTCCATTTCAGCTCACTAATGCCTAGGATACTGATCTTTATGTGTTCCATTTTATTTTTGATGACTTTCTATTTTCCTAGATTCATACTTCATGCATTCCACGTTGCTATTCCTAGTGGATGTTTATAGCTGTTTCTTCTCATTTTGAGTCATACCACATCAGCAAATGAAGGTCCCAGAATCTTGACTCCATCCATGTTATTAAGGTCAACTCTACTTTGAGGAGGCAGCTCTTCCCCATTCGTATTCTGAGTGCCTTCCAACCTGAGGGGCTCATCTTCTGGCACTATATCAGACAGTGTTCCACTGCTACTCATAAGGTTTTCGCTGGCCAATTTTCTCAGAAGTAGATCATCAGGTCCTTCTTCCTAGTATGTCTTAGTCCGGAAGCTCCACTGAAACCTGCCTACCATGGGTGACCCTGCTAGTATTTGAAATACCAGTGGAATAGCTTCTAGCATCATAGCAACATGCAATTCACCGCAGCAGGACAAACTGACACACACGTGATGGAAATAGTTCTTAAAAGAGTGTAAAGCTCAAGGCAGGCATTTTTTACTAGTTAAGCTAAAGTATTGTTTGGTTTTGAGAAGACTTCATGGGATACTTTTGGTTTAAGGTTTAAAGATTATCTCAGGGCATAGTATCAGGGGTTCACCCAACCTTCCAGATAATTAAGTCTAAATGTATCATAATGTTTAGGATGAATAGGATATTTTTGGTGTTGAGGCCTTCCAAATACAACACATTGTACTGTTTCTAAGTTCAGGTTTGGCACACCCTGGTAGAGTTGTAAATGTCTTATAATACTTTATATAATGATATGATTTAACTCTATTTTTTAAAACTACATGCTTAAAAATGAACTCCAGCCATAGCAATTTAAAACGAAGTCTCAGCAAAAAGTTTTGGGGCTCGACCTACCTTGGTGGTGTTTGACGTCTCAAGAATAGCAAGTTTGTTCAAATCTTGTGTGGCCTTTCAAAGAAGGGTTAGGTGGAGCAGAAGGTAATGCTGTTTGGAAAGTGTCATTCTCTGCTCTGAATCACCTCTGAGAGAGTGTGCTCCTGAGGGCACAGGGATGCTCTGCTACAAGCCCAGGTATCCGGTTTTGAGAGGGCAATAATACATCTACTTACAGTCATTCAGCCTCAGTCATCGCCCTGCCTGCCAGTGCAGAGACAACTATGATCCTGCCAACAGCCACAGCCAGGACAGCACTAATGAGTCTCTGCAATCTGAGGCTCCAAGGTAGACCCCAGTATAATGATGATGACAATAATATTTTTACTCTTGCAAAGGGATTAATAATTGTCCGTGCATTTTTAAACAAATAGGCTAGAATTTAGATATTACATGAGTATTGTCCCCTTCAAAGGAGTTACCTTAATAATGTTGTCATCTTTCAAGCCACCTTTGATATTCCGCTTTGGTTCTTAACACCGGAGTTTATGGTGCATTAAAAAAAATCTTTTCAATGGTGGTAAATTTTTGAACCTTAGGGTAGGTTTAATTTTTTTCTTTCTTCCTTTTTTTGTTTTTGGTAAGCAGTCGAAAAGAAGCAGCTTTGTGAATAATATGGATAATTAAGGACATTTCAAGCTAATTTCAAAAGCCATTAACTGTCTCCATCCTACAACATAAAGTTAAATGCTCAGCCCTCAGAATCAGGCTCAGTGATATCTTGTTGTTATTGGTGGTGGTGGCTTTCTCTACAAATAATAAGGTGAGAGTCAAAAGTAAGAAGGCTGTTACCTCCTATCATTATATCTCACTATCAGTATGTATAGACAATGAATACTAATTACAAAAATATTTTTAGCAATGGTAGAATATCAATATAAATTTATTCAAGATGACTATTCATTTTACTAAGTTCTCTCTTTTTTAGCAGTCTTCACATTTTATTGTCACATTGTTCATACAAAAGACATATATTGGATAAATGGATGTTCATATAATGAAAACTTACTCCTTGAAAGGCCACAATTAAAAAATATGTACATAATTTTTAATAGAACTTTAAAAAGGTATCCCGCCCCCTCCCCTGCCTTTTTTAGAATAGAGGTTTCTGGACATAATTTATGTATTTTTTGATGATTCAGAATTATCTTTACAAACACCAGTTAATTATTATGTCTGCCCATTCCAGAGCCTATAGCACAAATACAATCAGACTCCCAGAGGGTATGGGGATGGGGATATTCTTTGTCCCTATACTGAATGGGGAAGCCCTGGTGGCATAGTGATTAAGTGCTGCAGTTGCTAACCAAAGGGTCAGCAGTTCGAATCCACCAGGCGCTCCTTGGAAACTCTATGGGGCAGTTCTACTTTGTCCTATAGTTGGAATCGACTTGACGGAACTGGGTTTGGTTTGGTTTTTTATACTGAATGGGGGTGCCCTGGTGGCAAAGTGGTTAAGAGCTCAGCTTCAAACCAAAAGTTTGGCAGTTTGAATCTACCAGATGCTCCTTGGAAACCCTGTGGGGCAGTTCTACTCTGTCCTATAGGGTTGCTGTGAGTTGGAATTGACTTGACGGTAATGGGTTCCAGTCTTTTTTTGGACATTGAATGTGATTTTTAAAATAATTCCTTTGTTTCTTTTTATCTCCTCCTTGTAGGAGGCTCTCCACTCTTGCTTGTCTTGCTGACATGCCTGAATCCCATATCCACTTTACTTGCAACTTTTGCTCTGGGAAGAGTATCCAGAATGCTATTAAAATTGTGTCTAAACTAAGCACACAGCCATTGATTGAGAAGCTGCAGAGAGGGAGTACTGTCTCATGTTTTTATCGTGAAAGTTGTAAAAATGTCTATGGTGACTGCCCAAAGATCACTTTTACTTACCTTTATGTTTTGGCTGAATTCTAGAAAGATGAGGTTACCAGATCACAGGCTATGGATATGTGAGGTGTTTTGGGTTGGGCACTTAAGCTGGTTTGATGGATGACAACATCAAGGCTCAGAAAGCTCAGCAGCAGAGGTGTGATAGAGTGAGTCCCTGTCTGCTGACTCTTACCATTTCTTTCTGCCTTCAGTCTTTCATCCACTTTGTTTTCACTATCTGAGCTGCTCCTCTCACTGCCCTCCCCCCTCCACCCCCAACTTGCCATCTCCTCTCCACCACTGCATGGGTATGTGAAATCTCAGGTCTCTCCCCTCCTCCAGCTCTGCCCTCCTTAAAAGACTGCTACGGCACTGGGAGAGTGTTCAAACTGCCTGGCTTAGCACTACTTCCTTCCCATAACCCGTTTATGTCTGTCGCCCTGAACCACCTTTAGACACTGAGGACCCATGCCCTGCAAACACAGCCCCAACCAGGCCCTGAGTGAGCAGGTTAGCAGACTCAGAATTACTAGAGGGTTGGTTTCTCTTGCGCTAAGCTCAGTGTTTAAGGGAGCTAAAGGATTGGTGTGCACTATGCAGGGACTGGTCAATAAACTACGCAAATGAAGAGTCTGTAGCCTACTATGCACATGAAATGTCTATGGCCTACTGACAGGGTATTTGGTCAGTTCGTGGCCCTGGTGGGAGGACTATGCCTTAAAATTGATGAGGAGTTTTTGAGACAGAAAGAAGCAGGAAGAAGCAGAAGGAAGAAAGGAGAAGAAAGATGAAGCAGAGGGAGAGGAGGCAAGGAACCTCCTAAAAGAGCTGTAACATGGGTCAAGGGCTCTAACACTGAAGACAGAGAGAGGCCCAGAAGGGGCCCAGTGGCAGGGGCAGTGGTGACAGATGGCAGCGCCAATAGGAGCCTCTCTTCAGGGGGCCCAGAGGAGCCCTGCATGGCCAACAGGAGCTGAGAGAGCTGTCCCGCACTGAAGTAGTGAGGCTTTGCCTACATGCTTCCTAACCCTGATCCTGAGTTGTAGCCTGCTGATCCTGATCTCAAGTTACAGCCCGTTGCTTTAATAAACCAGATAACTGTAAGTACAGTTCGCGAGTTCTGTGAGACGGTTCAGCAAGTTGCTTAACCTAAACAGAGGAGGGAAGAGCACTGAGCGGAGAGAGGGCGGCCAGTGTCAGAGATGGAGCGGTGCAGCAGCTTGGAGAATGTGGACACCTGGAGTGTGTTTGACCTCCACCTCATAAGAATTGGCTTTGTGCTGATTCTTGTATTTGAAGTTGTTCATACAGTCTAGATAAAAATTAATGCCCCATTCCGCATTGGACGCTGTGAATTAGACATCTGGCGGTCCTACCGTGAAGGTCAGCCTGACAACAAGGCTTCTTCCTTTGCCCTGGTTACCTACCTCGTCCTGATTCCTTGTTTTTTCTGCAGATAACCAGTTGAGATTTCAAGCATGCCTTAAGTATGGCCTTTTACCCAAGCTTGAAGCCAACATTTTCTACCTTATTTTCCATTATTGCCCCCATGCTTGGCCTCAGTCAAATGGAACTAATTGCTATTCTATATGCATCTGTTGTTTTTGTCTCCTTGTCTTTTTTATGTTGTTTGCTCTTCTAGAAATGTCTTTAACAATGCTCTATCAGTCATCTATCCATCCCCAGTCCATCCCAACTCTTTGCCTTTACCCTCTAAGGTCTGGTACATACGCCTTTTTCTCTGCCAAGTTCCCCATGAAACCTTTCCGTATATATACTTCCACTCCCTCCAGAAGCAAGCATTCTTTATTTGACCTCCAAGAGCACTTCATTTTTACTTTTCCTATGGCATTTCACCACAATCCAAATGCAAATGGCACATTAAACAAATCAGCTATATATTCTATCATCATAAAAAAAAAACTTCATTTTTGCCTATCAAGAAGTTAGTACTTCTTCTGTCTCTGATGAAAACCTAGACAAAACCAGGACTTTTCTGAACATTCTTTGTTAAAAAAAAAAAAAAAGTTCTATGTTCACTGTACGTTATGAAACATGGTATCAATTCAGAAGTCAGAATGTCCACCCAAATATTCATCAGCACTTAAATCTTCATTCAGAGGTAACACATCTTTACTATCTCTCAGCCAAGGCCGTCTGCAGCAAGCTGCTGCCTTCCAAGCTAGGATTGTATTTGGCTTCCTCTAGATTTCTCATCCACCACCCATCTGTTAGCTGCCATACTGTGGTGGCTTGTGTGTTGTATGATGCTAGAAACTATGCCATGATGGGCAGGTTTCAGCAGAGCTTCCAGACAGAGATAGTCTTGGTGATCCACTTCTGAAAATTAGCCAAAAATCTTATGGATCACGATAGAACATTGTCTGATATAGTGCTGGAAGATGAGTCCCCTACGTTGGAAGTTACTTAAAATACCCAGTGGCCACAACAACGAACTCGAGCACACCAATGCTTGTGAAGGTGGTGCAGGACCAGGCAACATTTCATTCTGCTGTACATGGGATTAACATGAGTCAGAGCCGACTTGATGACAATTAACAATAACAACAGCTTTCTCATCCCCATAACTCACTAGTTGCTGTTTCTGACCAACCTCCACCATCAGAGCTGAAGGATGAAAGGGAGATAAGAGGGACAAGAAAGATCTTTTTGACTAAGAGAATCATAAGAGAGCTTGGCCCTATTTAAAGCTGATTTTTTTTCCTATTACCATTTTTGTGGGTTCTTCAGAGATTCTCCTGCAATGAGGTCTTCTTTTGACCCATTGGCTCAGGCAATAAAACCCTAGTCCAGCTGATTGTTTCTTCTTCAGGCCCTGGGCATCTGGCAGTCCACCTCCACTTTTTCTTTGTCCACTCTCCCTAACGGATAATACATAGTTACAGATTCCTGGAATGTACACGCCTGGTCCTCTATTTTCTAATAGCTACTTACATTCAGGACCAATTATGGCATTGTTTTCACATACCTTGTTAACTCCAATTCAAAACTATTGAAGATGTGGCCAAGACTGTTATGTATTCATCGTATCCTATTTCCTTTTCCTCTTGTCAACCAGGATACATTTCCCAGCCTCCTTTGCTGTTAGGTGAGATCATATGACTGAGTTCTGGCATGAGAAATGGTTGAGGAATGGAATGAAGGCATAAGTGACATACATACTTTTTTGGTCTGATCTCCAGAAGACCTCTTAGGCAGTCCTCCATAATTTTCTCCTATCAGCAGGCTGAATGCAGAGAAGATAGAGGCCTCAGAAAACAGCAAAGTCACACATTTTAAGTATCCTGGGTCCCTGAATGACTGCTTGGAGCAGAGCCCTCACCCTGACCTCATACTCACACTGCTGGATTACATTGTGAGCAATAAATGCACCTTTAAATTGAGAAGCAACTCAGATTTGGAGATCGTTTGTTATAGAACTATGCCCCCTAACACAGGGCTAAATTCTATTAATATACCCACATAAGCAAGGAAATTCTCCCAGGAACTTTTTTCTCAACTTCCCAAGAAAGTGCAAAAAAGTATATTTCTTTGGGCTCCAGGACACACAATCTATTTTTTTTTTTGTGTGACAGTTCGCATGTTCCTACCTAAAATAGAAGTCTCATCACTCTTTTTAGGTTAAGTGGTTTTTACTTTAAGTTAGAAGAAATATAGAATAATTCTTTTCTTCTTCCATCATTTCAGAAAGGACAGGCCTGTAGGCTTAAAATTCATTTTAATTAAAAAAAAATTATTATTGAGTGCGAAGGTGTCAAGTGGGTCGAATTGTAGAATGCTAACTTAGAGGCTTGGTCTGTTTTTCTGAAGGGTTGCAGTTCAGGATGTGGTAGGCAGTATTTTTAGACCAGGAGAAAGACAAGTTCACTCAACCATGGAAATTAAATTATAAGACTTGGAATCATTATTTCTGCGAAAATGTGATCTCTGTACTGCGTTAGTTCTGGCATTCTTTTCAGCTTTGCACCATAACAGTTCTTTTTGGCCTTTATATAATACAAGATCAGTAAAATGTCTCTGGCAAAAGAGATGATTATAAAACTCCAAGGCTGAATTTGAACATCTTTGCTAGCCCTCAGTGTTCTCAAATTAAAAATACCTAGGAACAAATACCAAGTAATCAAGCAATAGGGAAACCTTTACTGATAAGTATAAAATCCTTGGTTTGTAGTGTTTGAAGTAGTCCCCAAATCTACCTTGGATCTCATGTTAACCCTATTCTGAATAAAATATAAAGATGATCATTCCATATCTGCCACTATTATCATTCTAATATTCAATGACACGGACATGTAATAATTTTTTATGTTTTAATGAAATCATTCATGTGTCAATCTAAAGAAATAAATTCTCATTCCTTTATAAAGAAGAGCTTTTATCACTATCTGACCAGTCTTGAGACACTTTAACCTCTTATAGGTACACCAAGGAAAGATAGAAAGCCTTGCATCCCTAAATTAAAGAAAGACCTCCAGTTTAATGAGTAGACCAGCAATTGCTGTACTGATTTCATCATGGCCTTTAGGGCCTTGAGGTAATCACACAGTAGCTAGAGAGTTTTATGGACAGGTTGATGGAAAAGTTGATGATGGTGATTAACACACAGTACTGAAAATATTTTCCAATTATAGTAAATTTAATATTTATTGAGCACTTACTCTGTGTCAGTCACTATGTGCATGAAAAGGCAATGCTAATAGATATTGTCCTGATTTCTATGAGCAACTGGATGATTTGCTTATCTTTTTTGGGTGGCTCCTGAATATTTATTTATGATTTCAGTTGATAAAGTATAATGCAGGAGCTCCATGGTACTCTGCCAATTCTACGTTCCACATGTACATCTGCTAGAAGTTCATTTTACATAGTGTTGGATCCCACCACTATCATGAACTACTGTGATACTGATTATGCAAGCTAAGGGTTATGGATTCTCAAAAGATGCTATAGGACATTAAATCTGGTAACTGCCTTAAAATAACCTATAATCTGGTTTAAGCAAATAATGAATACATTGCCTTCTCAATCCATGCTAATTACACATGAGTTCATGTAGGAAATGAGTCCTGCTTAGGTTGTATTGTCTTTGAAGCCAGTAGTCCTTCAAGTAACCAATAAACCTGGTCAAAGAAGTTTTTATTGAAAGGCTGAATTGTAACTCATATACCGAAGCAGGAAGGTGTGTGACTTAGACACTAAGAATAGAAACATTTTTGTATGAGAGATGTCAGGAGAGAATGGTCAACAAGTTTGCAAAAACAGTTTACCGATGCTATTGGAAAGGAGGACGGAGATAGCTGACATCAAAGGTAATGTGAGACAGGGTATGTGGGCCTGTGATCAGGGATCTGAACCTAATTAAGAGCTATAATGGTTCATGGAATGCCATGAATAAAAGAGGGAAAAAAGAGGTCAATGAAACAGTGAGGACTGGATGACCAATCTTGACAGGATGAAAAGAAGTTCAAGCCAAGTTTCCCAGAATGGGTAAAAGGTATAGGCAAAGAAAAAGGGATAGATAAGTAGAAATGATAGCATACAGATGTACAGGACAAGAGATAAGAGAATTCTGTGATATAAAAAAAAAAAAAAAAAGATAACCCATAAAACCAAACCCGGGGCCGTGGAGTTGATTTCAACTCATAGCGACCCTAAAGGGCAGAGCTGAACTGCCCCATAGGGTTTCCAAGGAGCACCTGTTGGATTTGAACTGCTGACCTTTTGGTTAGCAGCCTTAGCTTTTAACCACTGTGCCACCAGTGTTTCCGGAGATAGTGACTGCTTAAAATCAAGATTAACAATGGGAGAGGGAAAGAGGTATACAGGTTATGAAATCTATCAGTTTTAGAATTACGAAGTGATTATTATAACATTAGAGTCATTTAAAGTATTTTTATTGAATAAGTATTCTTTTATGCTACTTAGAAGTATGAAGTCTCTAAAATGCCAATGGCCAAATGAGACCCTCAAGCATCCTCTCAAACATCCATGCTAAGACCCTAGAGAAGGAGCATAACCCCTTTCCCTAGTCCCAGCTCCTTCCTGATTTTTAATGACTTTACCTATCTGATGGAGCTCTGATGGTGCAGTGGTTGAAAACTCGGCTGCTAACCAAAAGGTTGGCAGTTTGAATCCACCAGCTGCTCCTTGGAAACCCTGTGGGGCAGTTCTGCTCTCCATGGCAACGGGTTTGGTTTTTGATTTTGATATCTATCTGATGTCCTTGACCAAATATAACAAATAGTAAATAACTATAAGGACTCTCCGTTCTTCATCATGCTTTTCTGATCAACTTATTTCTCTATTGCACTGCAGCAAGGCACATAGTTGAAAGTGTAAATTAAAAATGAAAATAACAAAAATCCTAGGGCAGTACCATCTGCATCAGCATTCTTTGTACGTGGGAGGGGCTTAGTGCCTAATCTCCCCAGCTCAAAGTGCCCCGCCTCCAGTGCTTACTTCATCCCACATGACTTCAGGCGGAATGGAATAGCCCCCGTACACAAAGAGGGGGCCGATTTAAGAGAAGTTCCTGGGTGGTGCAAATGATTAATGCCCTTGGCTGCTCATTGAAAGGTTGGAGGTTTGAGTCCACCCAAAGGTGCCTTGGAAGAAAGGGCTGATGACTGACTTCCAAGAAAGCAGCCATTGGAAACCTTACAGAGTCGGAGTTGATGGCGACTGGCTTAAACTTTAGCTAAAGTAAGGTTAGTTCCCCAAAACCAAAAAAAGAAAAACCAAACCCACTGCCATTGAGTCGATTCTGACTCATAGCAACTGTATAGGACAGAGTAGAACTGCCCCATAGAGTTTCCAAGGAGCGCCTGGTGGATTTGAACTGCCGACCTGTTGGTTAGCAGCCATAGCGCTTAGCCACTACATTACTAGGGTTTCCAGGGTTAGTTCAGATTCTCCTAAAAAGAGGTTTGTGGTCTTTAATCGCCAGGGCCAGTCATAGCTTAGGTAATAAAACTAAGTGTGCAGTGTAATTTACCAAAGAATTATTAAAGCCCATTTATAAAGGTAGGAAATTAAACCATTAGTTACTGTTCTACCTCAAGCCTTTGACCCTGGCTGCTCCTGGAGTTCAAGCTCGATAAGCTCTGAGCTGGGAGTTCGTCTTAATGCGAGATAGAAGACAGTGCTCTGTTTCGCCTGGGACTTCATGCTCATTAGTCACAGATGCCAATTAAAAAGCTTGTTGGAGAGCTAAAGGAATGTGGCTCAGCACATGTAAAGGCCCGGAAGCCCCTTTCTCATATAACATGGATGAATGAGTCGCTATGGCAAGCCAAGCCCCGCATTAGCCCGCCATGTGCATGGGCAGGCAGGATCAACAAAAGCGGCACAAAAATTTTGGAGTCAGCACTGTCTGGAGACAGCCCTTTTCATTCCGACTGATAAGGATTTAAACATTTTCATTAGCCTTGCTGATCCTAGTCATTTTAAATGACAAACACATTATCGTTATTTTTAAAGCAAGTTACATAATCTAGGGTGCAGCCCACGCCGGACAATTTTCTAGAAATGATCATTGACCCCTATAGACCCTGCCTGCAACCACAGTGGGTCAAGTTGAGGTTAATGTTCTGGCAAACCTCTTAGGATCCAGAGTAACAACTGTCTGGGTAGGGATTATTGCCATTGTAAACCACTGATGAGGGTTTGAAACAGTAATTGTTAATTAAGAAAATAAAAAGACTCAGCATCTGTGCCCGGATCATGCAGTTAACAACTGACTCTGCCTCAATCCAAACACAGAATAAGATTCAGCAAACAGATGGGCTTATTTTTGTAGTAATTTGTTTCAGATATTTAATCTAAAATAATATGGTGGGGCTTCAGAAATAACTTTGGGCATCGAGTGCTGAAAGAATATTTGCTATGTTTTTGTATGAATCCTTTGTTTTTGTTTCAACTGTTTTTTATTACTGACTTATTACTAACTTGTTGCTTCCAAAGAGAATTTTAGGACAAAATAGCTCATAATTATAACACACCCAATGGAAGTTATAAAGGCAGCCAACAGTGTATATTTTGAGCTATGTCAGGCTCAGATAACCTACTTTTGTTTGCTAATATACTTTTTAACATATCAGAAAAATTAGATGTGAAAAATCAGGTTAGAAGAAATTTTAACAGTGAAAAAATTTAATACATTTTCCTTCACATCTATAGACTTGCTTGAGTGGTATAGTGAGTGGTAGAGGGAACAGAAGAGAACCTTATGAAGATTGAACGGCTTTGATACCAAGGATTTGGTTATAAGGTTGAACACAGGCTATTAGAAGATTTGTTGGGAAAATGTCTCAAGGTAGTAGACAGTATGTCAGGAAACATTCGTTCATGTACAGATGGCTACCCAGATTCTCCCTGAAATTTTCCTCAAAGTAGGATAGAGTTCCCCCCCATCCCATCCTGCCATTCTCAACAAAACCAGGGTATAGCTGAGTTTATTTTAGGTGTTGAAAGGAGTGTAATTCCTCGAGGTTTTATCATAAAGCATTCAGGGTTACATTAGTTAAAGGATTTTAAAGCTGATCGTTGGATACACTGCATTTCTATAAAAAAATAGCAAGAGAACATTGTATAAAACGTATAGACAATATAATTATTGAAATTCTTAGATTTTTTTAAATAGCAAAAAAGGCCCAGGTAGGACTTCTTGTTTTGAAAATTTTCCCACTACAAACTCTTAGAAACCACAGATAAAAGATATCACTTTTTTCAAATGCATTACTAAGACTTCAAAATATAAATAAATAAATAAAATAGAGATATACCCAGGTGTAAGATACAGAGAACTAAAAAGCCATGTGGTAAGGGCACCAGCAGATACTAAAGCTATGTTAATAGGATTTGTGGGTCTCAGTAACCTAGGAGCTTGTGTTTGAATACTTATATAGAAATAGGGGACAGGTAGAAGTGTCACAGCAACATGTACATAGTAATGATCCCTACCTGTCTCTGTCCATATACTAAATGAAGAGAAAATATGGTATTCATTCAGAATTTGTAACTACGGCTATGTGTGTAGTCCAGGAACACCTGAATCAAGAAATTGGACTATGGATTCATCCTAGGACACTTAGCAAAAACAAATGCACCATGTCACTAAAGGGACAGACTGTATCTACTCTGGCTGTGTATTTTTATACCTGATTCTCCATTGAAGATGAGCTTACAACCCAAAATTACAAATCACAAAAAAGAAACAATCCACCGTGAGAATCACCAAACACAACAAATAGAACTTGAATCCTAAGATGCTTAGGTAACTAAACAAAATAATAGATTATTTAACAATGCAAACTGCAAAAAATGAACAAAACGGTATGAGATAATAGGTACTTAGAGTGTCTAGAAATGAAAACCATAGAAATTAAAATGAAAAACTCAATGGATGAGTGAAACAGCAGTTTAGACACAATTGAAGATATAATTAAAATGGCCTGAAAAATTGATTTAAGGAAATAATTCAGAATGCAGAACAGTGAGATATGCGGATGAATGTAAGACTGAAAGACAAGGAAGAGAAAATTATTGCTTGACTATTGAGGGTATTTACTATTCAATGACAAAGATCCTAGAAAAACCAAAAAATGTTTTTTGAGAATAAACTAATGAGTCAAAATTCTTTCAAGGCTTATATACAGAGCAACATGGAGAGAGAGAGACAAGGGAGAGAGAAAAGGCACAAAGAACTATATTAGCATGAATTAAAAAAAAGGACATAACTTCAGATATAGTAGATACTTTTAAAAAGAGAATATCAGGAACAACTTCGTCAATGAATTTGAAAACCTAGGTAAAATGGTCAATTCATTATAAAGTATAACTTACAAATAATTACTCAAGAAGAGACAACCTGAATTGATTAATAACAATGAAAGAAATAATCACTAATCAAAATCTACTCGAAAAACAACAAAACAAATCAAAACAAACAGACCTAGTATTCTTTCAGGCAAGCTCTCCCAAATTTTCAAGATAAAACTAATTCTAATAAAGATAATTTTGATCTTGTATGAACTATTCCATCAAATAGAACAGATAATCTCTCTTAATTCAGTTTATGAAACAGGATAAACTTGATATAAAACAAAAAAAGGAAACTCATAGAACAAATGTCATTTATGAATATAAAAATTCTAAATAAAATATTAGCAGGCCAAATTCAGAATGAATGTTTTAAAAATTGTGGTCAAGTAGGGCTTGTCCCAGAAGAGAAGGATGGTTTAACTTTAGAAATTTAAAATAAACTTAGAAAATTTATTAATGTAATTCACCAATTAACAGACTAAAAGAGAAAATCATAAATTCATCTCAATATAAGCAGAAAAATATTTTTAAAAATTCATAACAGTTTATAAATAAAACCTCTTAGAAAACTAAGAATAAATGAGAACTTTCTCAATCTAATAATATATCATCTACTAAAAACTCTAAGAAAATACCACACTCAATGTTGAACAGCCAGAGGCACTCGATATAAAATCAGGAATGACAGGATGCCTGCTCCTATTCAACATTGGCTAAGAAGTCCTAACCTTGACAGCAAAGGAAAATGTGTGTGTATAAATATACATTTATATATAAAAAGACAATCATATATATGCAAATAATGACAGTTCTGTTAATTGTTTCATTTTATATATTTAATAAAATATATATATAACAAAACATATGTATATATATGAGACAAAACAACAGAACTATCATTATTTGCATATATACGATTGTTTATTTAGAAAACCCAAGAGTATCCACAAACTTTTAAAACTAATAAGAGTTCCACATTGTTGGAAACAAGAGTTAAACAAAAATCTATTATGTGTCAATGCACTTTTAGCCAATAATTAGAATATTTAAATTAAAATATAAGATTTATAACTTAAAAAAAAAAAAAGCCCACAACAACAATAATTGTTAGGCCTCTAGTAATGAATCCAGCAAAAATATGGAATATTTTAATGGGGAAAGTTAAAATAATATTGAAAGACATTAAAGTAAGCTTAAATAAACGGAGTGCTAGACCTTGTCCAAGGAGCCCTGGTTGGTGCAATGGTTAAAGTGCTTGGCTGCTAACCGAAACGTTGGCAGTTTGAATCCACCAGCCCCTCTGAGGGAGAAAAGACCTGGAAATCTGCTCTTGTAAAGATTACAGCCTAGGAAACCCTATAGGGCAGTTCTACTCTTTCCTATAGGGTCACCATGAGTCAGAATTGACTCAATGGTGCAAACCAACAGACCTTGTCTATGGATGGGAAAACTCAGTTTTTAAAGACAGAAATTATCTGCAAAAAATCTATAAATTCAGTGCAATTCTAACCAAAATCTCAACATTTATTTTCATGGAACCTGAGATGGTGATCCTTACATTCATATGGTATGGCAAATATCCAAGAATAGGCAAGCCATATTTGTGAAAAATAATAAAGAAGGGTTCATTTATTATAAGGCTATAGTAATTAAAACCGTGGTATTGGTAGGATGGATTGGAAAACAAACATATATCTAGCAGGGCTCAACAGCATTAAATGTTACTTGAGAAAGATGCACTAGTTAATAAATTATAATCAGACAATTGCTTATTCACATAAAAAAAAAGAATCCATAAGAAGAGTCAATTAAAGAGAAAAATGGGTAAAATACATAAACACAATTCTCAGTAGAAATTACTGAAATGCTCATTAATCATATAAAAATATATTCAGCCTCACTAATAATCAGAAAGTCTTTATATCCAAGAGATTAACAAAAAAAGAACACGTGGGGAAACAGAAATGGTAAGTCAGTGATTCTTAACCCTAGCTGTACATTACAATCATCTGGGGAGCTTTAAAACAAATGCCATTCTTGGGGCTCATCCCCAGAGAGTCTAATTTAATTGGTCTGGGGTGGAATTTAGGCACTGGTTATTTTTTTTAAAGCTCCCTAGGTGATTATTCTGTGCAGCCAGAGTTTGGAACATTGTTGGTGGTCTAGCAACCAGTACAATCAGTTTGGAGAACAATTTCGCACTATCTAGTAAAGTGAAGATGTGCATCTCCTACAACCTAACAGCCAACTTCCACATAACTCCCTCGAGAAATTCTAGCATGCCTGCAAGAAAATATGTATAAGGATCACTGCTTGTAATAGCAAAATTGGAGGGACAACCCAAAATTCCCTTAGTAGGAAAATAGATGAATGGATAAATAAACCTTGGTTAGACTATTTGGTTAGAATTGCTAATAAACCTTGGCTTATTTATGGAGTCCCTGGGTGGTGCAAAAGTTAATGTGCTTGGCTGCTAATTGAAAAGTCGAAGGTTTGGGTCTACCCAGAGGCACCTTGGAAGAAAAGCCTGGTGATCTATTTCCCAAAAATCAGCCATTGAAAACCCCATGGAGCATAGTTCTACACCGACACGTATGGAGTCACCAGGAGTCCAGGTAAACTCAATGGCAACTTTTTTTTTTTTTGGTTTATTTATCCGGTGTAGTAATATCTTGCATCTTACAATAAACAAACTAGGTACTTACAAATCAACATGGATCAATCTCTACAGCAATGTTGAATAAAAAAATTACAAAAGAATATGGACAAATATGTCATATATTTAAAAATTCTAAACCCAAAGCAATACTAAAACCATATATAGATGTACCCATGTCTATATCTAATACCCAAAACAAAAACCAAACCCACTGCTGTGGAGTCAATTCCGACCCATAATGACCCTGTAGGACAGAGTAGAACTACCCCATAGAGTTTCCAAGACTGTAAAACTTTACAGAGGCATACTACCACATCATTTTCCCGCAGATTGGCTGATGAGTTTGAACCACAGACCTTTTGGTTAGCATCCGAGTGCTTTAACCACTGCGCCACCAAGGCTCCTTATATCTAATACGCACATAGTAAAAATACCAAAATATACCCAGGAATGCTCTACAGCAACTGTAGGATAATGATGGTCTCTTGGGAGGGAAGGAAGGAGAAGGGAAGAGGGTAGTGCTTTAAGCTGTTTGCAGTGTGTTTTCATTTTATTTTACAAGTTATCTGAACTAAAAGATGGCAAAACAACATATGTTTAATCTTTGTGATGGGTTTACAGATAGCTCTCATATTATTTTTTGTTTGTTGGAGATATTTTATATTTAAATATTTAAAAGATAACAGAGCAACATGATAAGATTATGGGCATATGTTTATTATTTTTAATCACTGTAAAGAAAAGCTAATGATATTTTAAAAACATAAGAGCCAAAAAGTAAACAAAAAGAGCATTGGACTTGGAGTCAACAGACTAGAATTATCATCCTTGTTCTGCATCTAACTAGTGATATTTGTGTAAATCATTTTATCACACTGGCTTCTGTTTCCTCCTACGTAAAATAAAAGCGTTAGATAAAACTCCAGAATCCAGTCTACTTTCAAATTTCTAGGGATCTAAAGTTGCTCATACGCAAGTTCACATGGAAGCTGATGAAAATTAGAACGCGTCCATGAGAGCCAAAATACGACCTTGAGTATATCCCGTCTAAATTTGGAGACCATCTCAAGCACAGATACAATGCATTGAACACTAATGACAAAAGATCAGATGAGTTGTGGGATGACATCAAGGACATCATACGTGAAGAAAGCAAGAGGTCATTAAAAAGATAGAAAAGACCAAAACAGATGAGAGAAGAGACTCTGAAGCTTGTTCTTGGACATAGAGTACCTAAAGCGAAAGAAAGAAATGATGAAGTAAAAGAGCTGAATGGAAGATTTCAAAGGGTGGCTTGAGAAGACAATGTAAAGTATTATAATGACATGTGCAAAGACCTAGAGTTAGAAAACCAAAATGGAAGAACACACTTGGCATTTCTCAAGCAGAAAGAATTGAAGAAAAAATTCAAGACTCGAGTTGCAGTATTAAAAGATTTTACAGGGAAAATATTAAACAACAGAGGAAGCATCAAAAGAAGGTAGAAAGAATATATAGTCCCTGTACCAAAAGGATTCACTGATGTTTAATCATTTCAGGAGTTGGCATGTGATAAGGAACCAAAGGTACTGAAGGAAAAAGTCCAAGCAGCACTGAAGGAATTGGTGAAATACAAGGCTCCAGAATACCAATTGAGGTGTTTCAACAAATGGATGCAGCACTGAAAGTGCTCACTTGTTTATGTCAAGAAATGCGGAAGACAGCTACCTGGCCAACTGACTGAAAGAGATCCATATTTGTGCCCATTCTAGAGAAAGGTGATCCGACAGAATGCAGAAATTATCAAACAATATCATTAACATCACAGGCATGTAAATTTTTGCTGAAGATCATTCAAAAGTGGTTGCAGCAGTACATTGACAGGGAACTGCCAGAAATTCAACCGGATTCAGAAGAGGACATGGGATGAGGGATATGATTTCTGATGGATCTTGGCTGAAAGCAGAGAATACCACAAAGATGTTTGCCTGTGTTTTATTGACAACGTGAAGGCATTTGACTGTGTGTATCATAACAAATTATGGATAGCATTACGAAGAATGGGAATTCCAGAACATTTAACTGTGCTCATGAGGAACCTGTACATAGAGCAAGAGGCAGTTGTTTGAACAGAGCAAGGGGATACTGCATGGTTTAAAGTCAGGAAAGGTGTGTGTCAGGGTTATATCCTTTCACCATACTCATTCAATCTGTATGCTGAGCAAATAATCCAAGAAGCTGGACTTTATGAAAAAGAATGGGGCATCAGGATTGGAGGAAGACTCATTAACAATCTGCAATATGCAGATGATGTAACCTTGCTTGCTGAAAGTGAAGAGGACTTTGAAGCACTTCTTGATGAAGAACACAGCCTTCAGTATGGGTTACACCTTAACATAAAGAAAACAAAAATCCTCACAACTGGACCAATAAGCAACATCATGATAAACAGAGAAAAGATTGAAGTTGTCAATAATTTCATTTTACTTGGATCCAGAATCAATGCCCATGGAAGCAGCGGTCAAGAAATCAAAGGATGTATCA
Source organism: Loxodonta africana (assembly GCF_030014295.1). Classification (NCBI taxonomy): domain Eukaryota; kingdom Metazoa; phylum Chordata; class Mammalia; order Proboscidea; family Elephantidae; genus Loxodonta; species Loxodonta africana. The sequence goes on along the minus strand of NC_087345.1, from coordinate 165,634,589 downwards.
CATTGGGTAAATCTACTGCAAAGGACCTCTTTAAAGCATTAAAAAGTAAAAATGTCACTTTAAGGACTAAGGTGTGCCTGGCCCAAGCCATGGTGTTTTCAATTGCTTCATATATTTGCTAAAGCTTGACAGTGAATAAAGAAGACTGAAGAAGAATTGATGTCTTTGAATTATGGCATTGACAAAGAATACTGAATATACCTTGGACTACCAGAAGAACAGACCAATCTGTCTTGGAAGAAGTACAGCCAGAATGCTCCTAAGAAGCATGGATAGCAAGACTTCATCTCACATACTTTGGACACGTTATCAGGAGGGACCAGTCCCTGGAGAAGGACATCATGCTTGGTAAAGCAGAGGGTCAGTGAAGAAGAGGAAGACCCTCAACAAGATGGATTGACACCATGGCTGCAACAACGGGCTTAAGCATAACAACAATTATGAAGATGGTGCAGGGCCAGACGATATTTCATTCTGTTGTACATAGGGTTCCTATGAGTTGGAACTGACTTGACAGCACCTAACAATGACAACAAAGTTGTGAGGGAGCCCTGGTAGTGCAGGGGTTAGGAGCTCGGCTGCTGACCAAAAGGTCAGCAGTTCAAATCTACCAGCCACTCCTTAGAAACCCTATGGGGCAGTTCTATTCTGTCCTATTGGATCGCTAGGAGTCAGAATGGACTCAATGGCAACGGGTTTTGGAAAGTTGTGAGAGGACAGTATTTCTGAATTCAATTTTTTTTTCCTCTTTGGATACCATCTTCAAAGTATATACTGACTTTACCCTGTAGCAGTACATGTCTTATCAAATATAATCATGGACTATCCCAGGAAGTAATGCCCTAAGAGATAGTCAGTAGTCATTGAATCAATGATGTAATAAATGTGGCAAATTAGCTTTAAAATTTTCCCGGGGCCCAGAATCGAAACAATATAAAAACAAAGTGCTACTAAACTCCTAATGAGCTCCATTTCCAAATCTTCAAACTCATCACTTCTTTATTTATTTACTCATCACTTAATTCATATACCTTTTGGCCTGAATGACTGTCTACAAACCAGGTTATCACAATTTTCCTTATGTTAATAAAACTTCTATAACAACAGAAGTTACAGTAAATTTTAGTTAAATCTGTATTTTATGATTGCAAAAAATCAGAATGCCCCTTCCTCCCACCTTCTGATCATTTGAAAGACTTCATTTCATGTTATAAGTGTCTTCTTTGCTCCCAAGGAGAACCTGACTCAACACCAAAACCGAAAACATTTGTTCACTTATGTGCTGTTTTCTCCCCAGGGTTTCAATGCTTTTAACCAACAAGGTTCAATTATCCCCGTAACTCTGTAGAAACGGAAGCAAAGAGCAGCAGGATGTGGCACGGGCGCGAAGTCACATTTCACAACAGAGGTTAATGCAGAGGCTAATACGTGTCACAACGACTCACTGATGAAGTCTCAGTTTCTCCTCCCAGTCCTCCCTTCCTAGCCAGCCGCCTATTCTAAGGCTACCTATTCCCCACCAGAAGTGCCATCCATGAATTAATTAGAGTAATACAGAAAGGAGCTTCGACAGCGTACAACCTTGGCAGTTAAATCGGTGAACAAAAGAATCAGCAATGACAACAAACACACACAAAAATAAATGGATTCTAGTTGATAGAAACATTCTTGGATTTTTTTTTTGCTCACATCCATTGAAATATAAGAATGAAGCTACCTACACATTTGCCTGCATTGCAAGTAAGGCAAGGAAGATTTTATGTGGCATGTGTCCTAGAATATTTAGATCACACCTGGCAAAAGGTGACAGTTAATACTTGTTAGACACCATCATTATCATCATCATCTCCTGGTACAACAGAACATGAGTCTTCAGATTGGTCCTGGACATAACAGGCCTATAAAACAGCTGCTCTAGGTACCCGTTCTCTTTAACTAAGGTAAGTTGCCCAAAGTTGCAGAGATGACCTCATGTCTTGAAATTAGCAATGTAATTTTCATTACAGAAAAGGAGTCATGGAGGCTCAGTCTCACTTGGCAGACAGGTAATAGGCCAATTAAAGAAGGCAAAATCACTGAGTGTTTTCTAAACTGAGGAAGGAGGATCATGAAAAATGGGAAAAATCACATTCTTTGTGGCTCTCCTTCCTAACAGTCAAGTACCAAGATCCCCATAGCTGATGGGTAGCCAGCATGCATAAGGGGGCTGCTGGGGCAACACTCATCCCAAAGGGAAAAGCACAACTAAATCAGAAAGCGAGCGATTCCTCTATAATCAACAACCATTCTGGATGGCAAAGGCTAGCCTCCCATTTGGTTTCATTTTCCCAGCTCCCTGAACAACCTCCCTTCAAAGGTGAGCTTGTGCCATCCAAGATTATACCTTGCTACTAACACTTTCAAAAGTGGGACATAGATTCCTATTGTTCACAACAGGACTTTACCCTTGGACTTCATCTAGCTACTACACAACTTGTAGGGGAAAATTTAAAGGACAACTATAGATTTGAAGTTATACACTTTCAAGTGAAAATAACAGATGGCTTGGGAGAACTGAAGGGCTGAACAGTCCCAAATTCTGGAAGCACGTGGCTTTTGCAACCAATGATGAACAGGAATTGTGTTTCTTAGAGGACAAGGCAGACAAAGGATCTAAAGACTAGGGGAAGTTGGAGAGAAGAATGCAATACCCTCCTCTAACGGAAGTGGCTTTCACCCAGGATCTTTTCTTTTGAATATGTGCTTTCAGAAAGCAGTGGTGTTGTTAACGGCTTTGGCAGTGAAGTAAAGGGAGAAGCACGGATCATTTCTTGTGTTGATTCTCACCCAAACATCAACCAGACAGCATGTTGAACCAGCCATCTTTTCTTCTAAATAATGGCATCTCCTCTTTAGAAGCAAAGTGTCATGATTTAAGCTACCATATAAGGAAGGGAGGGCTGGGGGGTTGATTGGGAGAAGTTAGGAGCCAGGCAGGGAACAGGGCATTTTGGGGCTCTTCTAGATTACCTCCCTAATGACCTGTGCATCGTCTAACCCATATACAGCTATATCAGGTTCATAGCTCTAGATTTCTGTAGTCCTAAATGGACTCCAACATACACACCCAGACCCCAGTGCCATCGAGTTGATTCCGACTTATAGCGACCCCATAGGATAGAGTAGAACTGCCCTATAGAGTTTCCAAAGAGCGCCTGACGGATTCGAACTGCTGACCCTTTGGTTTGCAGCAGTAGCACTTAACCACTGCATCACCAGGAACATGCACACAGAGTCACTCAATTTAATAGCGTAATCAAGGGAAGGTAAGAACAGCTGAAATATTTTAATGTTTCAATGCCCTTTTGCCACAGAGTAATATTTTTTTCATACTTGCAAATGATTTCCGGACATTTCCAAAAGAAGTTTGAAAGAGTCACAGTTTTAGTTGCTTTTGCTCTTAGCTTTACCATTTCTTCAGCAAATCTACCTAAATATTCCAGACAGAGTAACAAAAGTTGATTTATTTGCCACGGCAACAATGCTCTTTTCAGAAGAAAGTTTTACTTGCTTACTTTCCAATTTAAAATACAGTATATATTACTGGAGAAAATGAGGCAAAAGATACTCACTTGGAACAGTAATGAAATTAAATGAATCTCAGCATAAAACCAAACATTACTATAAATATTACCGGCTACCTGCTAAACAGTGTTAAGAGCAGAATATTCTGTTATCTCATTTTCTAATAAATTTATGGATTGGAAAATCATTTACCTATATTTATAACCCAACTGAAAACTTCACTGAGATTACAATATGCAAAATGGACATTAGGGGGTTAAGAAAAAAGGAAGGAGAAAAAGAAAGACAAATTACTTACTTGCAGTGATATTTTTAAAGTAATCCTGAATTTCAGATTAGGTTTTTTTGTTTGCTTGTTTAAGAGGAAAGACTGTGATCTAAGCTATAATCCTGTGGTCCTCAGGGTATGCTTCATTTTTCCATAGGACAAATCTTTGAGAAACCGTCCTTTTATATTTATTGCTCCAAGTATCTAAGCTCTACTATACCCAAAACAAAAGAGAGTAAAAAAAAAAAAAAAAAAAGTATATCTAAATGTAAGCAACTAAAGGAAAACTAAAGCCTTTACAAAATTAATATCTAATTCAGGAACATAACTGTGTCCACTGTCTCCAGTTGAAGGCGTTCTTGCGTATTCCCTGTGACGTTTCTCATCATCTCGCCTGGTGGTGTTTTAAGGATGTTTGAAGAAAAATGAACTTGTTCTCTGAAGTTCCTGGTATTAAAGGAAAACATATGGAGGATTTCCTGCTGAGGACTCCCCACAGCAGCACAATTCGAGGGGGTGTGGAATTGACTTGTTAAGACGTTCTCTTTTCTAGGCTCAGCAGTATTCGCTTAGCAAAGAACCCACGTGTGCTGCCGCTGCCCCTCCACAAAGAACCCGGTCATTCTGCGATAACCCCGCCAACAGGGATGACTTGTGGGAAGCAGATCAACAACACTCTAGTGCTCTGTTTGTCACCGCCCCTGTTTTAATCGCATCTTACCCCCCAGGACCTAATAAATGTACATAAGACCACTTGCTGATTTGCGTGCCTCTTTTCCCTGTTTGTTTCCTCCTTGTCTCCTCACCTTCACCTCTTGATTTCTTCTCTGAGATAAGCAGTTTCAAGATGAGTGCCCTTTGTGAGTGCAGTGCCAAAAACTAATTACAAATGTTATCAATATTTTCTTTCTCTGTCCACCCCTTCCGCATTTGAAAACACACTTCAAACGATAAATAGCACATTTTCAAAATATATTAAGAAGACACTGGCTCTGCACTATCAAATTGTCAGTGTGATGAAAACAGCACTCTACACAAGCCATTCGCAGCCATAAAGACTTGCCCACTGCGTCACAAACTGACACTCTTCAGTTTGAAAACTAAAACCAAAAACAACTAATAAGCCAAATATTACCTTTAAAACCCTATTTGGCATTACTTCCTCTCCCATCATCAACACTGAGGACACTGCTGCCCATCAGAGGTATTTTCCCCCCAATAATCTAAGAATTCCATAAACAAAGTATTAACTGTGTGTTTATCTCAGTTATCCTAATAATTCATCCTCACTCCATGTCAACCTTTCATTATTACAAACTTGTGTTAAACCAAAACTGAAAAACCAGACCCGTTGTCATTGAGTCGATTCTAACTCATAGTGACTCCTTGTATTAAACATCTGTCTAAAAGAAAGCTCTGTGTGGTCTTTTTTCCAGGTCAGTGTCTTTGTGGAAGAGAATTAATTTTTGTGGGGCTAATAATTCTATAAGCTCAGCTAAGTTACAGAGTGAATCCTTAAAAGTGGTAAAGATGGGTCTGAGGGAGACGATGTGTAAATTGTGTGTGGAGCCATAGCTTATTCCAGTGGGAAGAACAGAGAAAACTTTTGTGGGCTTAATAAAAACATTTCAAGATTGTCTGGAATGATGCTGTACCTCAGCGACGGCAAACTATGGCCCGTGGGCCAAATCAGGCCTGCTGCCTGCGTTTAATCTTTGTTGGAACACAGTCACTTTCATTCGTTTACATATTGTCTATGGCTGCTTCTACATCACAATGGCAGAGTTAAGTAGTAATGGCAGAGATTACAGTGCCCTCAAAGTCTAAAATGTTTATTATCTGGCCCCTTACAGAAAGTTTGCAGATCCTTCTTCTATATGTTAGAGGGTCACAGATAGATTTTTTCTGCTCTGTGTAGTCAGAGGTATAACCATATTTAAGGATTATGCTGGTCACTCCAATGTCGTCCAACTACTCCCACCAACAGAACCTGGGCAAACCAGACCCGGGGGGCCTATTGGGCACATGGGATGAGCATAGAGCCTCTAGCCCCCACTGGACAAGATGAATCAGACCACCTAGGATGACACAGTCAGAGGAAGATTGCAAACATCATCAAGATGGAAAGACAGAGAAGCATGGCTGATGATGAGGATTGAGAAGTACAATAAAGCCATAAATGGAGGGGAAAATAATGAGGATTTGAGCTATGGATATAGAGTATGAAATTGGTTGGGGCAAGCTGTTAGGTCTAAGGTCTTGAACAAACATAAGGATGTTGGACACCTTTTTGGTGGCCTGGAGGCCTCATGGTAGGGTGGCCAACTTGTTCCAGTTAGCCCAGGACTTTCCAGTTTTAAAATCAAGGAATCTGTATGGTCGGTCGTTTAACCTGGGGATGCAGTGACGGGAGTGGCATAAGTCAACTGAAACGAAAACTTGAAGTAGGAGAGCTGTGTTTTCCCATAGGGAGCTTAGTTAAGAAGAAGGGAGCCGCCAGAAGGCCACCAGGAGGCATTGGGGGAAATTGGACAAAGACGTGCCTCCTGGTCTCAGTGAGTAAACGATCGATCTCGCTGTGAGAGCTCACACCATGTGAACTGGAAGAGAAATTTCAAAACAACCCGTAAACAAGTATGAGGTAATCTGTACTACTGGACTGCCTTTTCACCCCGAAGCCGGCCTTCATCTTTTCTGGAACAGCTGATCTGCACACACTGATTGCTGCCTGTTACCTTGGGTTCTTGGTTTTTCTTTTCCTGAACTCGGCAGCCATCCCGTACAATGTTCAGTTTTAAAGCCTAATTCCTACTACCTAAGTAATTAATCAGAGTGGTTAGCTGATTCTACTTTTTAGGGCCCATGAATGTAGCTATTTTCTCATTCTTCAATAGGTCAGTAAGTCAGCTCATCAACAAATATTCCCTGAGCTCTTGCTACGTGCCAGGCCCTGAGCTGAGTCTGGGTGGAAAGGATGGAATCAGGTAGGCAAGGTCTGGGACCTCATAGAGAGGAAAGGGAAGCATATGAACTGTGAACAGGGAAAGTTCAGGTTGTCATATGCTCTTTGGGAGAACTATGCAAAGTGATATGACGTAGAATAACCATGGGGTGGGCTGGTCAGAGACAGCGCCTTTCTGAGAAGGTGGCATATTAGCCAAATGCTAGATGATGAGAAGGTGGGAACTGTGCAAAGAGCTGTGAAAACACAGTACAAAACCAGAGGTAAGAAAGAAGTTGAAATGCCCCCAAAAGCAGAATGGATATCAGGGGCAAGTGGAAGGGGGGGTTAAGAGAGAAGCAGAGACCAGATCGTGTGGGGCCCTGTATGGAATGATAAGGAAGTTTGGATTCTTTTCCAAGGGCAAGGCAAGATCGCAGAAAGGATTTAAGCAGGGGGATGCTTGTGACTGGATTCACGAAAATAAAAGGATTTCTCTAGCTCTGTTGTCGAGAATGGGTTGGAGGTGGGTCAGAGTGGAAATGAGGAGGCCAGTTGAGACAGGGTGTGAGCTGGGACTAAAATGTTGCCATTAGCATTGGAGGAAAGAGAATGGTTTTTAGATACATTTCGGAGATACAGTAACTTTGCCCACAGAAATTGCACCGTTTTAAGATGGTTCTTCCTGCAATTCCTCCACCCAGTTGCTCTCTATTACATCATCCTATGTCCTTCATACCACTTAATCTGGTATTGTCTTATTTAGTTGGTCACTTTCAATTGCTCATTTGCACTCATTTGATAGAAACTCCAGGAGGGCAGAGGCCTGGGCTTCCTTGGTCACCTGTGTGTGCCCAGCACCTAGCACAGCTCTGTGCTCCGAGCAGGAATGAATAGCATGCTCTCAGCTTAATGACAGGTTCTGTGAGCTAAGCTACTGCTGCAGCAGGGCGGGCCTTGAAGCCCAAAGTGAAAAGCAAGCACTTTGCTCTGCAAAATGATATTTTTGCTTCTAGGATTTGAATACTTGGGTGGCTGCAGTAGATTGGCTCAGTCAGCGTCTTTGCCATCTCCTTCTAGAGTGCTTCCTTCATGGTAGAGGCTGGAAAGCTAAAAAGGACATTTTTTTTTTCAGACTCTCTTGCAGCCAGGCTTCTGCCAGTCAGACACACTCTCAAAGACTTAAATTTGGTGCCGAGGTAAGTGGGAGGAGGGAGAGCATGGGAAGTACCCATTTCACAGGACTAGATCAGCAGAGCACTGAAGCCCACAGTGGGGGCCAGCTTCAGGGCACGCACCCAGTGTGGTTACATAGGGTCCATGGTTTAGCACTCTGTTGTCACTGGCTTGTAATTCTTAATAATTTTGAACAAGAGGCCCTGCATTATTTTCATTTTGCACTGGACCACACAGATGATGTAGCCCTTCTTGCCAACGGTTCTGGTGTCAGCTTCCTCCACCCAGGAGGGAGCGAAGACCAGGAACGGATTACCCAATAAACAAGGTACTGTGTGTACCTTGAAAACCCTGGTGGTGTAGTGGTTAAAAGCTATGGGTGCTAATCAAAAGTTGGCAGTTCGAATCCACCTAGGCACTCCTTGGAAACCCTGTGGGGGCAGTTCTACTCTGTCCTTTAGGGTTGCTATGAGTTGGAATTGACTCAAAGGCAATGGGTTTGGTTTTTTGGTTTATGTGTACCTTAGAAGCCCTGGTGGCACAGTGGTTGAGCATTTGGCTGCTAACCCAAAAGGTCAGCAGTTCAAATCCACCAGCCACTCCTCGGAAACCCTACAGGGCAGTTTTGCTGTGTCCTATAGGGCCACTCTGAGTCAGAATCCACTCAGATGCAACAGGTTTTTTTTTTTTTTTTTGGATGCGTCATTTGATTACTGATTCATCTGACCCTGGCTAAGGCCATGTGGTTCTCAGAGCCTGCAGGTATGGCAGCAGCTTCCCCTTCCCTGGATATTACCTCAGATGCTGTGATCAACAGCTGGGACAGTCCACAGCTGAGACAGCGGCTTCCTGTTTTCTGTGTTCCTCGTTGTGGCAGAGGCCCTTGCAGGTCAGCTCTGTTCAGCACTGTTATTTTAGGAGCCATGTTTGGAGCTGCAGCCTAGATCCTGATCCTCCAGCCTTTCTAATGATTTTGTGAGCAAACTTCCCTTTCTGTTTAAAATAGAGTGGAAGCTGTCATCTTCAACAATAGTCCTCCGCCAAGTAAGGACACTGTGGCAAAGACAAGCTGGGTTTCTTAAAGAGGCTTTTTACCATTTTGTCATCAGAGTTTGTACCATCCAGGTGGTCAAATTTAGTGATGGTTTTGGAATTCCATGTTCTGGACGTGCTCCTTATTAGGTGGAGAGCCTGAGCTTCCTAAGGATGAACGTGGGCATGTTAGTTATACCCTTAAATTTTGAAGATGCATTTCTTTCCTTACAGATATACTGTTGATTCCCCACTGGTGGACTAGGAAGCATTGATCCAGCTACATTTTCACCTAGGTGCTCCTGTGAGCAAGCTGGCTGACCTGGGTATAGATTTGAGCATATGTAACTAAATAATGCTATCTGGTCCCATATGGAAGTCCAACATCTTGGCCCCTTGACTGTCTGTTCTTGCTGGTTGAACCAACTATCCACAGCCATGTCAAGTTAGAAGAACTTCCAGGGGGAAAAAAAAAACCCAGTTGCTATCAAGTTGACTCTGACTTATGATGCCCCATGTGTATCACAGTAGAATTGTGCTTCAAAGGATTTTCAAGGACTGATTTTCAAGAAATAGATAACCAGGTCATTCTTCTGAGGTACCTCTGGGTGGATTCAAGCTTTCCAGCTTTCAGTTATTGTTAACCTTTTGCACCACCCAGGGACTCCCTAGAAAACTTGTTGTGGAAGAAAATGAAACAAGCAGCACTTTATTTTACCTTCAAACACATCCTACCAGTCACAATACCTTTACAGTTGCAGTAATATTTTGCTTTCTTCCAATGTATTTGTTCTCAAAAAAATTTAAAGTTACCATCTAAAATCGTCCATAAATAAACCATCTACATATACAAACCTCCACATCTAAATTTTTTTCTCCATGAATACACCCCTATGATTTTCTTCTGCCCAGGGAAATTTCCATGATGCCATCCTCGAAGGACAAGTATTTGTGCAGAGGAGAAAAAGGCTGGGCAAAGACATTGAAAATAACACGGCTTCACTGATCCACAGGAATGACTTTTTACATTTCACAAATCAAAAAACAATCTAAGCTATTTGAGGTACTTTTTTTTTTTTCCCTAGTTCAAAGGGATCTAATTCCTTAAAGCTGAAGAAGCAAGTATTTTTCTCCAAAAAAGGAATACCTAAAATGACACTACAAAATATAGCCTTAGGGTGCAGATAGCTTTTTTTTTTTTTTTTTAAATGGGCATGGAGGAGAAGATTGCATTACTGAACTAGACAAAAAGCCATTCCATCAAAATTCTTTTATCTTTTTTCATCATACATATCCTGCCATGAATTACATTTATAAGGCAGCACTGAAGTTATTATTCCCTTCTTATTCCATTAATTAAAATATAATCAGTTGGGTTACCCATACCTAGTCTTTGGAAGATTAATGCAGGATGCTATTCTTTTGCTCATATTTGGCTTCTGCATGGTAATGAGACAGCAATAAAGTTTATGTGCCCTAAATGTATAAGAACTGTATTTTGCACCAAATAGCTAACATCAAAAATAACTACTGGTATAAGCAAGCCACATAATACAATCATTCTTGGCATACATTAATGTGTCACTGAAGATATTAATACAATAGCCATTGTAGCTATACAAGTTAGAAATCTGACTACTGAAGTTATAAGAATGCATAAAAATTACTGAAACTATGTCATGCTTGAGAAAGTTGAAAATAAATCATGTTGGTTAGTTATCAAATTACCTAATTTAAATATGTATTTTGAGGAAACTAAAATCTGTATTGTTCTGACCTAAATATTTATCTTCAAATAATTTAAGATCAGATTTACAATGCAGAAACATGATTGGCATAATGGGCACTTAAAATCTATGACATTTTACTGTTTGGTAACATTTCACATTAATAAGTTATTTCTCATAACACATCAACAAAGGATTGCAATCTATTTGTTTTAAGTGGAGAAATTAAGACAAAAACATTTTGAGATTTTTGTTTTTTAGGCTTACAAAGGGGATCAGAATCACAGGGAAGACAGGGAAAAAGTTATTGGTTAGTACTTCGCATAAATATGTCTCAATCTACATATATTTTTCTTCTGTAGACACATAATTGCATACATTCATTTCCCCGTTATGAAAAAAAAAACCCATTGCTGTCAAGTCGATTCTGACTCATAGCGACACTAAAGGACAGAGCTGAGCTGCCCCATAGGGTTTCCAAGGAGCGCCTGGTGGATTTGAACTGCCAGCCTTTTCATTAGCAGCTGTGGGGATGCCAAATAACTTAAATTTATATGTTTTTATTGTCTAATCATAGCAATTATTAATGGTGCACACAAACTCTTTTGAAAAGTGAATCTTCATATTTTTATTACTGTTTTGCTCCCTAAAGGAACAAAATCACAGAATCTCTCACTCAACAGTTCTCTCACGTGGATAAGGAAGAATTCCAAACATTTGTGCTGATACTTCATTTTCCTGTGATTAACACAAATATGCAAGGAGCCCTGGTGGCATAGTGGTTAAGTGCTTGGCTGCTGACCAAAAGGTCGGCGGTTTGAACCCACCAGCTGCTCTGTGGGAGAAAGATGTGGCAGTCTGCTTTGGTTAAGATTACAGCTTTGGAACTAGGGCAGTTATACTCTGTCCTACTAGGTTGCTATGAGTTGGAATCAACTCTATGGCAATGGCTTTTTTTTTTTAATATACAAATTTACAACTAGCCTGTGTCCATGTGAAGACGGACACCAGTTTATTTATCCACATCGAAAAGACAAATTATGAACCATGATTTTCTTATACAAATTCAAGTAAGTAAGACTGTTTTAAAGTAAGTCCAACTCTCATCATGGTTATAGCAGAGTCATTCCGTACCTGATGGGTACGTAAAACATTGTGAATGAGAAAAGTGCATGAACTGTCAACAAAATCAAGTAAAACTTTTACTTCAAGTTATCGGCAATATCAAATTAGTCAAACCAAACCCTCTATAACTATCCTGGATTACTCTGACAGTTACTAAGTTCTTTATCTTTTGTATCCACAAAACTTTTGCTTTTCACTCCTAATTCCTTCCTTCCTTCCTTCCTCCCTCTCCCTCCCTCCCTCCCCCCCACTTCCTCTCTCCCTCTCTCCTTTCCTTCCTCTCTCCCTCCTTGCCTCCCTCCCTTCCTTCCTCTCTTTCTTTCTTTTTTTTAGGATGCATCTGTTATTGTTATGTTTTCAAATTGTAAATATATACATAGCAAAATATTTGCCATTTCAACTTTTTTTTGTGTGTATGTTTCAGTGACATTAGTTACTTTCATTGTGTTCAACTATCACCACTAATAACTTTCAAATTTTTGCATCACCTTTAACAGGAACTCAGTGCCCCTGAGCACCACTCCCCCTTTCTCTCTCCTTCCCACTCCTGGCAACCACTAATAAACTTTGCTCTCTATACATTTGCCTATTCTAGAAATTTCATATAAGTGAGATCATACAATATGTGGCCTCTTATGACTGACATGTTGTAGCATGTATCAGGACTTCATTTCTCTTTATGGCAAGGTATTATTCCATTGTATGTATGCACCACATTTTGTTTATCCATTCATCTGTTGATGGACGTTTAGGTTGTTTCCATCTTTTGTTTATTATGAATAGTGCTGGGGTGAATACTGATGTACAAGAATCTGAGTGTCTGTTTGTAGTCTCATTTTCTATTTTTTTTTGGGGGGGGTGTATATACTTGTGAGTGGAGAAAAGACCTGCAATCTGCTCAAGTAAAGATTAAAAAAAAAAAAATTTTTTTTTTTTTTTGATTACAGCCTAGGAAACCCTAGAGGGCAGTTCTACTCTGATCTATAGGGCCACCAGAAGTCAAAATTGACTTGACAGCTTACAATAACAACATGATAACTCTATGTTTAACTTTTTGAGGAAGTGCCAAAATGTTTTCCATAGCAGTTGAATCATTTTACATTCCTCCTAGCCATGCATGAGGGCTCCGGTTTCTCCACAGCCTCGCCAACACCTGTAGTTTTCAGTTTTTTGATCATTGCCATTCTAATAGGGCTAAGGTGGTATCTCATTGTGGTTTTTGTATTTATTCCTGAATCAATCTTTTCTTTCACCATTCTTACTTTAGTTTTTGTGTTTTTTTCTTTCTTTTTTCCAACATTCTTCATTTTCCCCTGAATGTCCATTGTAGACTTCACTAGCTACCCCAAACAAGAGAGTTACCCCAACAAAAAAAAGAAAGAGCCAATTGAGAAGATAGACAAAAAGAGGTAATACACTTCTTTTCATCTGTGACATTGAATGATTTAAACATCTCCAGTGGCATTTTTTTGTTTGTTTTGTTTTGTTGTTATGCATCGCGTCAATCCCATTTCTCTGATCGTTAGTGAAAATTGTCACGAATAAAGTGAAATTCAAGCTATAGCCAGTTTGGAGAGTACTTTGCCATCTCTCAAATTTCCCCACATCAGTCCTCATTAGTTGCTGTCTAGTCTTCATCTCCTTTTTAATCTAGGGGGCATATTTAGGTCTTGGCAAGTTTGAATTGACTTATCAAGTAAAATTCCAGACATGACAGTAATTGCTTTTTGCAAGTTCAGGTATACATCTATTGCCTTCTTCTCCATTAATTTTATCATCCCATAAAAAAGCAGTTGAGTTACTAAGACATGATTTTCTACTCCTCATTTTTGTAAAATTTAGCTGGCTTAAAGAGTTTTTTTCTCTTAATGTTTGCTCAACTATTTTACAAGGGATTTAAGCTAGACTTTCTGGGCAGTAAATTCTAAGATGCATTTTCCTGACATCTTTTAACACTGAAGTACCACATCTTTCCCCCTCCAGCACTTCTTTATGATCCAACCTACTGTGTGTTTTAATTGTGAGGACCCCTCATTCATTGATTTCCACTTAATAACACGCTTATCAGGTATCCTCATCTGTTTTTGCCACCTAAATATTTTTGGCTGTGACATAGCATTTCTGTCTCTGTCTCAATCAAGGTTAGCATTTTCTGGAAGCTGTGTGATTTCCTTTGTTATGAACAATCCCTAGGGTTACACGGTTACTCATACCTAGAAGATAACACAGCCTGCCTTCAGACGAGAGGTCAAATGTACCACCTGCAGGCCTCCTGAGCCTTCTTTGCCACCCATTCCTACAACAGCTCTCTCTTCTTCCCTCTTTCCTGCCTTGACGTGTGACGCACGCTGGGTACCCTGGGCCCGCTTATAGATGGATACCCCAGTCTGCCCTTCTTGGATAACTCCTTTCCACTGTCTACCGCGTTGTAGATTAATGTGATCAAACCATTACTTATTTTTTTTTCTCCTTCACTTTATAGAGAACTAATAAAAAATTAGGAGCCCTGGTTGCATAACAGTTAGTGATTGGCTGCTAACTGGTGGTTTGAACCTACCCAATGGCTCTGAGGGAGAAAGACCTGGTGATCTATCTCTGTAAAGATTATAGCTTACTACTGTTTAGTTTGGTGAATAGTGCATCGGGTCTTAAAAGCTTGCTGAGCATCCATCCAAGATACAACAACTGGTCTGTATTTGCCTGGAACAGCAGAGGAAGAAGGAGACCCAGGAATCAGAGAAGGAACTGGACTGCAGGTCTAACTGCCTCCATGAACTACTGCCTCCTTAGTCATGAGACTAGAAGAATTGGATTGTGACCAGCTACCATTACTGAACATTTCAATCAAGGAATCAATAGATGAATCTTGATCAAAAAGGGAAAAATGTGGAACAGAATTTCAAATTCTTACAGAATCCAGACTCACTGGATCTATTCAGACTGGAGGAACCCCCAAATTTATTGTTCTGAGAAAATCTTCAAACCATGAACTGAAATTATCCTCTGAAGTCATTTTTAAAATAAACAACTGTTTAGCTAAATTAGTAATGAATGTTCTCCATGAGCATTGTGCTCTTTTAAAGAATTATCTAGATGAGATCAGATTGTCAACAGTTACTCTAAAGCACAGATGAGATATTTACCGAGTAGCGAATCTAAGTCAATCGTTCTGAAACAATATGGATAGAGATAGCAAGAATGGTGACACAACGTGAAGAATGTGACCAATGATATTAAATTGTACAATTGATGGGGGAAAAAAAAAGATTACAGCCTAGAAAACCCAGTGGGACAGTTCTCTTCTGTCACATGGGGTCACTATAGTGGAATCGACTCTACTGCACCCAACAACAACAATAGAAATTAACCTCAATTAACAAGAATTAACTTGTCAATTATATCCCAGTTAGAACCTCCCCATTACTGTTCTTTCCCTTTGTGACAATGAGCAATTACATTTCTCCCTTGCATTAGCACAAGCGTCTTTTAAAAGAAAAATGAGATTCTGATATGCTATTAACAACTGTTAGGAGATTTGATGTGACAAGACATTCAATTCCAAGATGAACTTATTCAAGAACTGGTGATAAAATAATTGGTGGGGACGTTGAAAGAGCATTTGGTTTTTATCCTCTACATTTAGCCAGAAAAATATGTAAGCTGATCAGAGCAGGTTGAGATGTATTCTGTCGTTCATGGGGCGTGGGCTACTCGATCACAGAAAGGTGAGAGAAGCTAGGGTACTCAATGGCATCCTGTTTCCTGGCATATCGTTCAGCTCTGGATAACTGAGAACCCTTCACAATTGAGGCATAAACACACAGAATTTTATTCTGTTGTGTAAAAACATTGAATCATAGGCAGTTCAGGGCTTGAATGGGGGCTCTACATAATTATCATCTTTATAATCTAGAATCTGATAGTTGGCTTCCAGCCTCTAAGTCACCTTGTGGTTTAAAATGGCTGCTAGAGCTCCATTCAATAAATTTGTATTCCATGCAGGTGGACTGAGAAAGAGAGGAAGACATTCTGGACCCTTTCTGAAAGATGTTTTCTTGAAATCCTGTACAACAGATCACTTACATTTCATTGGTTAGACTATAGTCACATCTAACTGCAAGGGAGGTTGGAAAATGGAGTCTGTTCTCCAGATGCCACTGTTCCTAGCCAAGAATTAAGGCTCTGTTATCAAGCAGGCAAAGTGCAGTGGATCATGGAGTAGACAACTAGCTGCTTCTGCCATACTGGTGTACTGGGAGTGGTTACACACAAGCACTTCACAAAAACTACCAACACCTGATGGGTGGAGGGGGGTGCTTCCCTGCCTGGACCAGGCTTCCGTGTGTGTCAGGGTACAACTGTGCTCCACAAGGTTTTCAATAGCTGATTTTTCAGAAGTAGATTGCCAGGTCTTTCTTCCAAGGCATCTCTGAATAGACCAGAACTTCCACTCTTCAGTTAGCAGCAGAGTGCATTAATGATTTGCGCTATCAGGGACTCCCTGGGCAGAAGGACATCTATTGTCTGGGCCAGTTCATGGCCCTCACTTATGGGAGGGACTGAAGGAGGGCATCAGTGAAAAGCTGCCCCTGTGGGTAAATGCACCTTCCCATGCCCCATTTACCCTCCCGTTTCCTGAACCCATTCCATCTAGCTGACTCTGTGGCTGAGCCTTTATATTTTTGCTGTCTGCCCGTGCTCTTTGTGACTTGATGCTTTGGACTCTCCAGGTGTTTCCTGAGTCTGTCTTTCTGGGACTGTCTTGGGTTTGCTCTTGATCCCCACACTTTCATCTGTCCTAAGCTCCTAGGATTTCAATCTGGACCTAAACCCAAGACCTCATATGTTTATCCTAGTTAGTTGGCCATTTGTATTTATGTTTACGTAATTATAGAAAAAACCAAACCTATTGCTGTTGAGTTGATTTCAACTCATAGCAACCCTACAGAACAGAGTAGAACTGCCCCATAGAGTTTCCAAGGCTGTAATCTTTTTTGGAAGCAGACTGCCACATCTGTCTTCCATGGAGTGGCTGGTGGTTTTGAACTGCTGACCTTTTGATTAGCAGTCAAGCACTTAACCACTGTGCCACTAGGGCTCCTATTATATAACTATAAAGTATGTATAATTATCATACCATGATAGGGGGGTTAATCACTTTCAATACTTTCTTTGATATCTTCATAAAATCCCAATAAAAATCACTCCAATTTAAAAGACATGAATGTGATCTGAGGAGATCCCTCCTGATTAACGTGGCACGATTCTGTAGTGGGCAGAACCACAGAAACAATAACCTTAATGGAATGTTTCTTTACTCATTTTTTAAAAACTAACTTTTACCATTTTTCTGTCTGGGTGTGTTACGTACTTTTTTCATGTAATTTTTTTCAATTGAGGTATAATTCACAGGCCACAAGCATGCTTTTAAGGTACACTAGTCGGTGGTTTAAGATATATTCATACAGCTGTGCAGCCATTACCACTAACTCTGGAGCATCTTCGTCACCCCCCCAAAAATTCCACACCCACTGACAGTCACTTCCCAGTACCCCTTCCCCAGTGTGCCACATTTTACACAAAGAACCCAACATCCAAGATAAATAAAGTACTCGAACAAGATGCAAAAGTACAAAAGCGAAAAGGGCAAACACAAAAACAAAAGCGGAACACAGTACAAAGCACACGATAACCAAATTACAAGTGGGAAATACCAGGTTAAATGTTATGAAGTGCTCATTTCTATAAGCAAGATGGCCGCATGCGGTCAGTCTGATGTTTGCATCAGTCCATCTGAATCCCTGGAACACCTTGGTGAGTATGGCCTTGAATTTGACTTCTAATCAGTTCCCAAGTAGAGTCACAATGAAGCGCAAACCAAACATGAATTCATGAAAATTGCAAACCATTAAAAAGTCTCATTCAAATCCTTGATTTAAACACCTACCGGGGCTGATGTATCTCCATAAGAACGGCTGGTCTGGGGATTTCTGAAGAATGCACAGAAACCAGAGTAGACAACAACAACAACAGCAAATCCATTGCTGTCGAGTGAATTCTGACTCATAGCGACCCTATAAGACAGAGTAGAACTGCCCCATAGGGTTTCTAAGACTAATCTTTACAGAAGCAGACCGCCACATCTTTCTCCTGCGGAGCGGCTGGTGGGTTCCAACCGCATCGACATTTTGGTTAGCAGTCGAGCACTTAACCACTGCACCACCAGGCCTCCTTCTACACAGAAAGGGATCCAAATACTTTAAAAATATATTTTTTAAACTTTATTCCAATACTTAAGCATGTTAGAGCAATTTTAAGAATAATGTACAATATCCTTAAAGCCCCACTAATAACCACTAAACAAAACACCAAACCAAACCCACTGCCATCGAGTCGACCATTAGAGGGGGAAAAAGGGACTTGTGCCAGTAATGTGTGCACACTGCTAAGGACATTCTCCTGAACTGTCCCCATCAGGTGTACTTCCGCAGCAACACCTGCTGTTAACGCAGGGCTGCTGTCCTCACCAAGCTCTGATTATATTCTCCCCTTGACTGTTACTGTGATTTGATTGGACAAAATGCAGCTTGTTGTTTTAGTCTTTTTGGGCAACAGTGACATGTGGAACATATGTTGTTGTCGTTGAGAAAAAGAAATACTCTAAACAGCTTAAAGAGTGCTTGTTCACAGGGCTAAAGTTTTAAACTAAGTGGCCAGGAAGTTCCTGATTCTAAATATTCACAAGAGGCCCCTTAGACATATTCCTTCCACATGTTTTCTTAGAGTAGCTCATAACCAGAGTACACAGCTGATTTTCTTTTCCTAGTCCATTTATTGGAAACCCTAGTGGTGTAGTGGTTAAGTGCTATTGCTGCTAACCAAAGGGTCGGCAGTTCGAATCCTCTAGGTGCTCCTTGGGAACTCTATGGGGCAGTTCTACTCTGTCCTATAGGGTTGCTAGGAGTCGGAATTGACTCGATGGCACTGGGTTTGGTTTTTGGTTTTTTTTAGTCCATTTATTAAGGAAAGTCAGAAAAACAATTTCCCTAAAACTAATGCTTAAAGGAAGAAAATAGAGAAGCGCAATACCTGGGATAATTTAGAATTAAATAATAAAAATTTTGCTATGCTAGAAACATATCCTTTCTTATAAGAATTGATATCCTTTAAAAGAATTTGGAATGAGAGGAGTTAATGATATTTCTTGCCTTTAAGGCAACATTCTAAACCGGGCCAGGACACAAACTAAATGACATTCTTGCTAAAACCAATATTCACTTTATGTATTAAGTGCTTGCCTTACATAAGACAGAGTGAAAATTTGTCCTATTTACAATGAAAGTTGAAGATTAGTAAAAAGACTGGAGAAAGAGTATATTATCACTTGGCAATATTTACTTATGTTCATTTATTGTAGTTCTTTTTGACAATTTTGATGTTGAATGTATATGGAGCAAAGTTGATGTTTGGGGCCGTGGAGTCGATTCCAACCCATATCAACCCCATATGACAGAGTAAAGCTGCCCTATAGATCTTTATAGACTGTAATCTTTATGGGCTCAGATCTCCAGGTCTTTCTCCCCCAGACCCTCCAGGTGGGCTCGAACTGCCAACCTTTCGGTTAGCAGCCCAGTACCTAACCATTTGTGCCACCAGGGCTCTGGGGAAAGTTAATACTCTTTAAATTACAAGTGTACTTGCCACTGCTTTCTCCCCAACTTAACGCTAAGAGTTCCAGAACGTTCTGTCTGGAAAATGCTAGAATATGTGCCCAAGGGGCTGCCATTTGCAGAGAAATCTTTATTCTTTAGTCAGTGAAACAGGCGTGCACCCTGCTGTCCTCAGGACTTATCGGCAAAGCACAGTAACAATTTTGGACTTGTTAACAACATAACTATCATAATAGCAGTCTCATGCCCTTGTTCCCTGGTGGGGTGATAGAAAACCCCTAAAAGATCTGAAGACCACTGAAATGAGACACAAAGACGTTGCAGGTTGATTGCTATCGTGGGGACAAGACGGGGAGAGGAGAAGAACAACTACAGAAAAGGGCTGTTTTAATAATGTGCCCTGGAGACAGCATTAGCAGCTAAATCGTCCTCTTATCAGGTGGACATTATTAGCAGGCAAATAAAGCAAGTCAACCAAACCCATTCTTACTTATCATGTGGGTGAAGCAGGGCAGTCTTTCAGGGGACAGGAATCTCATCAGCGGCAGAACTAGTAAACTATTACCTTCTGCAATGTGTGGCAAAAGCACCCTCCCTTCTTTCTGCTGAGAGCTGCGAAATGGATTTGCCTAAACAAGGATAGAACTCATGGGTAGGATTAGAGAGGGCGCCACAAAGCTTTCTTGCTGTTGTTTTTCTCTACAGTGTTTGAATATGTGTGGGTGCAGCTTTGTCTTGGACACCTACCAAAATAAAAAAAATAAATAAATAGACAAAGCAAATTCAAGTCCTCTGGCTGAGGTGTTCTCTCTCTTGTCTCTATGTCTCTCTGTCAAGCACACAGACACACACACAGTCACGCAAGTGAGAATTATGGGCTTCTCTTTATTAAACAGAGTCCCTGGACGATTCTAGCAGTTATCACACTAGACTGCTAAGCAAATGAACTGGAGATTCCAGTTCATTCAAGGCCCCTCAGAGGAAAGGACTGGTGAGCTACTCCTGAAAAAGCAGTCATTGAAAACCCCCATGGAGCACAGTTCTACTCTGACACACATGGGGTCACCATGAGTCAGAGTCAAGTGGATAGCAGCAGGTTTGGCTCCATTACATAGTCAAGTAGTCTGGGGTCTGAACAAAACTGTGACCCTATGGAGCCCATCTTAAGCCCCTCCCTACCCCCCTCAAAGCTCAGAGGAACCCCAATCCCCTAGTTCCAGAGCTTCCAGAGAGTGGCTGGCATGGATCTTGTTCCCCTGGAGCACTTTGGACCCTCAATGTTTGGCCTCAGATCTCTGTAGGTACAGCTGGGCAGGCTCTTCTTGCTCACAGCCAGGTGTTAGCACAGAATAGCCCTGGTTTCCTCTCTACCTGGCTTTTATAAACTTCAGTTCCATATTTCAGACATTTCTTTTCCCTACTCTTTGTGTTCTAAAACTTCTCTTTACTTTTCCTAGAAATGTAAGCTAGGTAAAGCACTTCCATCCCCACCACACTCTGATGAGAATCTCAGCCCCAAAGCAGCAACAGGTATTTGGAATCTCCCTTCAGTCCCATACCTTCTAGGGTCTTCTCAACTTCCCTGTTTCTGTAGAATCCTTATTGATAGTTACTCCTCTCCTTTTGCCTCAGTAATAAAAGTTAAACAACAACAACAAGATAAAACCAAACCTGTTGCCATCAAGTTGATTCCAACTCATGGCATCCTCATGTGTTTCAGAGTGGAACTGAGCTCCATAGAGTTATCTTGGCTGTAATCTTTATGGAAGCAGACAGCCAGGCCTTTCTTCCATGGTGCAACTGAGTGGGTTCAAACCTCCAACCTTTCAGTCAATAGCCAAGCACAAACCGTTTGCGTCACCCAGGGACCTTAACCAAAGTTTGTACACTTTGGACCTTAACCAAAGTAATGTACACTTATAGATGTCACTGCTTTATCATGTGAACGTTCACTGGCCTTTCTTCTCGGTCAGCTCTACCAAAGGTTGATGTAAAGAGAAGGAAAGGTATGATGCTCTTGGAATAGTAAGACCTATGACTTACAGATCTAGGCAGATTCCCTAGAAGAATGCAGGTAACCTCCCCCTGGCTCTGTGGCCATTACTATGAATAAAATGTGGTCAGACCTCAGCACCACCCTGCCTAACAGAAAAGGAGACCAGCTGTAGAGAAAATCATCTGCATAAATAACTAGTCCACTTCAGCTTTTCTTGCAGATGGTCCTGATTTGGAAAAGGTATGCAGACAGTCTTTGAAATATGACTTCAGTTTTTTAGGCCTCTTGGAATTCCTTGTAAGTCTTATCACAAGAACAATTTATTGACCTGAAATCATTAGCTGTGAAACCCAGTGCCCTTATTTAACTTCTTATTATTTTACAAATCACTAGATTCTAAGTTCTGAATCTACTTTTTCCCTCCTCACTTCCAAATACAAGCCAAACGCGTTGCTGTTGAGTCGATTTTGACTCATAGTGACCCTATAGGACAGAGTAGAACTTCCCTGTAGGGCTTCCAAGGAGCGGCTAGTGGATTCAAACTGCTGATGTTCTGGTCAGCAGCCGAGCTCTTAACCACTGTGCCACCAGAGCTCCTTCCAAATACAATTAGTCATCAAATCCTATCATTTTTTTTCTGCCTTATTTCTATGATCACTATTCTTATTACTCTCTGCCTGACCTATTACATTATAATCTTTGTGTTTTTGGTTTTCCAATCTCTCCTGCACATGGCTGTCAAATTAATGTCATTTAATACATTCTTCCCTCGACTTTACACACATGGCTGCCTTCAATGGTTTTGCTGTTGCTTAGTTGCCGTTCAGTTGGCTCTGACTCATGGCGACGTTTTGTAAAACAGAACAAAACGTTGTCCAGGGCATCTTCACGATCATTGGCATGCTTGAGCCTGTAGTTGTGGCTTTTGTGTCAATCCACATCATGGAGGGTTTCCCTTGTACTCAGTGACCCTCTACTTTACCAAACATGATGTCCTTTTCTAGCAATTGGTCTTTACTGATAATGTGTCCAAAGTAAATGACCAAGCCTCGCCATCCTCGTTTCTAAGGAGCAATGGTTTACCATTACTTATATCCAGTATATAGTACTATGCTTTACTAACTTGGTTTCTATTTAATCTCTCTCACTCTGTGTACCTGCAGTGTGTTGTACGTCATCTTCAACTCTACAGAGACAGTAATGATTAAGCCAGGCCCATTTTTTGCTTGCTTTTTAGAGAAGGGGACAACCCACTGCCTTTGAGTCGATTCCGAAGAGAAGGGGATAGATACTAAAAATAAATACCCAGAAAGAGAAACTAGGAAAGCATGTAATGATGGAAGCAAATCCTGTCTCTGGGGTCTTTGGAGGTTTCCTCAGGAAATGACGTTTAAGCTCAGGCCTTCAGGGTGAGTAGTGATTAACTAGTGAAGGGGGCAGCATATGCAGAGGGCTGGAATGGGAACAAGCCCGGCACATCTGTGGAAGGAGGGTTGTTGTGGCTGGGTGCAGAGAGGCAGGGGAAGCACAGTGTAGGAAAAAGGCAGAGAGGCCACCAGGACCAGATCATACAGATCCTGGTAGGATATGGTGACGGTTAAGGTTATGTGTTATCTTGGCTAGGCCGTAATTCTCAGTGGTTTGGCAGATATTATGTCATCATCCTCCATTTTGTGATGGGATGTGAGTGGCCAATCAGTTGAAAGGGGAGTTTCCTTGGGGGTGTGGCCTGCATCCAATATACATATAGATGTTCTGGCAAAGCTTGCTCTTTCTCAATCCGGCATTTGATCATGCATTCACCTCGCCATCCTCTGACCTCTGGTTTTTGGGATGTGAGCCACAGCCTGCCTCCTCACCTGCAGATTTTGGATTCACCAGCTCCCGCAACCTTGTGAGCCAACCACTTGCCGCCTGACCTGTACATTTTGAGTTTGTCAGCCCCTGCTACCATGTGAGTCAGGAGAAGCTTCCGGTCTGCCACCTGACCCATGGGTTTGGGACTTGCCAGCCTCCACAACTGCATAAGCCATTTCCTTGGAATAAATCTCTCTCTGTATATTTATGTAACCCCAAATGTCTGACAGTTTGTCATACTATGGTGCCTTGAGTGTCGCTGTGATGCTGGAAACTATGCACTGGTATTTTAAATACCAGCAGGATCACCCATGGTGGACAGGCTTCAGCACAGCTTCCAGACTAAGACAGACTTGGAAGAAGTACCTGGCAGTATACTTCTGAAAAATTGGCCAGCCAGCGAAAACCTTATGAATAGCAGTGGATCATTGTTTGGTTAATGCCAGAAGATGAGTCTCTCGGGTTGGAAGGCACTCAAAATACGACTGGGGAAGAGCCACCTCCTCACAGTAAAGTTGACCAGAATGACATGGGTGGAGTCAAGCTTTCAGAACTTCATTTACTGCGATGTCATGACTCAAAATGAGAAGAAACAGCTGCAAATATCCATTAATAACTGGAACATGGAATGTATGAAGTATGAATCTAGGAAAATTGTAAGTTGTCAAAAATGAAAAAGATCACATAAAGGTCGATATCCTAGGCATTAGTGAGCTGAAAGATACTGGTATTGGCCGTTTTGAATCAGATAATCATATGGTCTACTATGCTAGGAACGACAAATTAAAGAGGAATGGTGTCACATTCATCATCAAAAAGAACATTTCAAGATCTATCCTGAAGTACAATGTTATCAGTGATAGGATAATATCCATATGCCTGCAAAGAAGACCAGTTAATACAGTTACTATTCAAATATACACACCAACTACTAAGAGCAAAGGTGAGGCAACTGAAGATTTTTACCAACTTCTGTGGTCTGAAATTGATCAAACATGCGATCAAGATACATTGATAATTGCTGGTGTTTGAAATGTGAAAGTTGGAAACAAAGAGGAAGATTGGCAGTTGGAAAATATGGCCTTGGTGATAGACATGACGCTGGAGATAGCATGACAGAATTTTGCAAGACCAAAAACTTCTTCATTGCAAATACTTTTTTCAACAACATAAACAGTGACTATACACGTGGACGTTGCCAAATGGAATATACAGAAATCAAATCAACTCTATCTGTGGAAAGAGAAGAAGGAGAAGCCCAATATCATCAGTCAGAACAAGGCCAGGGGCCAACTGGGGAACAGACCATCAATTGCTCAAATGCAAGTTCAAGTTGAAGCTAAACAAAATTGGAGCAAGTCCACGAGAGCCAAAATATGACCTTTGAGTGTATCCCACCTGAATTTAGAGACCATCTCAAGAATAGATTTGACACATTGAACACCAAAGGCCAAAGACCATACGAGCTGTGGAATGATATCAAACATAAAGAAAGCAAAAGGTCATTAAAAAGAGAAGATAGACAAAACCAAAATGAATGTCAGAAGAGACTCTGAAACTTGTTCTTGAACATATAGTAGATAAAATGAATGGAAGAAATGATGAAGTAAAAGAGCTGAACA
This sequence comes from Loxodonta africana, assembly GCF_030014295.1. Taxonomy (NCBI): domain Eukaryota; kingdom Metazoa; phylum Chordata; class Mammalia; order Proboscidea; family Elephantidae; genus Loxodonta; species Loxodonta africana. Next base: position 165,609,611 of record NC_087345.1, on the reverse strand, counting down.
GAAGATTTCAACGGGTGGCTTGAGAAGACAAAGTATTATAATGAAATATGCAAACACCTAGAGTTAGAAAACCAAAAAGGAAGAACTAGCTTGGTATTTCTCAAACTGAAAGAACTGAAGAAAAATTCAAGCCTTGAGTTACAATATTGAAGAATTCTACAGGAAAAATATTGAATGACACAGGAAGCATTAAAAGAGGGAATACACAGAATCACTATACCAAAAAGAAATGGCTGACATCAACCACTCCAGGAGGTAGCATATGATCAAGAATGGATGGTACTGGAGGAAGAAGTCCAAGGTGCACCAAGGAGAATGGTGAAAAACAAGGCTCCAGGAACTGATGAATACCACTTGAGATGTTTCAACAAATGGATGCAACGCTGGAAGCGGTCACTTGCCTATGCCAAGAAATTTGAAAGATAGCTTCCTGGCCACCTGACCAGAAAGTGTCCATATTTGTGCCCATTCCAACGAAAGGTGATCCAAAAGAATGTGGAAATTATCGAACAATATCATTAATATCACAGGCCTGTAAAATTTTGCTGAAGGTCATTCAAAAGCGGTTGCAACAGTACATTGATACAGCAAACTGCCCAAAGTTCAAGCCAGATTCAGAGGAGGGAATGGAATGAGGGATATCACTGCGGATGTCAAATGGATCTTGGCTGTAAGCAGAGAATACCAGAAAGATGTTTACCTGTGTTTTCTTGACTATGCAAAGACTTTCGACTGTGTGGATCCTAACAAATTATGGATAACATTGCAAAGAGTGGGGATTCCAGAACACTTAATTGTGCTCATGTGGTACCCGTACATAGACCAAGATGCAGTTGTTCAAACAGAACAAAGGGGTATTGTGTGGTTTAAAGTCAAGAAAGGTGTGTTGTCAGGGTTGTATACGTTCATCATACCTATTCAATCTGTATGCTGAGCAAATAATCTGAGAAGCTAGACTATATGAAGAAGAATGTGGCATCAGGACTAGAAGAAGATTCATTAAAAATCTGCCATATGCAGGTCACACAAACTTGCTTGCTGAAAGCGAGGAATTGAAGCACTTACTGACTACAGCTTTCAATATGGATTGCACCTCAACGTAAATAAAACAAAAATTCTCACAAGTGGACCAGTAAGCAACATCATGATAAATGGAGCAAATACTGAAGTTGTCAAGGATTTCATTTTTCTTGGATCCACAATTAATGCCCATGAAAGTAGCAGTCAAGAAATCAGACAACATATTGCATTGGGCAAATCTGCTGAAAAAGACTTCTTTAAAGTGTTAAAAAAGCAAAGATGTCACTTTGAGGACTAAGGTGCACCTGACCTAAGCCATGGTATTTTCAGTTGCCTTATATGCATGAGAAAGCCAGACAGTGAATAAGGAAGACCAAAGGAGAATTGATGCCTTTGAATTATGGTACTGGTGAGGAATATTGAATATACTATAGACTGCTAGAAGAATGAACAAATCTGTGTTGGAAGAAGTACAGCCAAAATGCTCCTTAGAAGCAAGGATGGTGAGACTTGGTATTACATACTTTGGACACCTTATTAGGAGGGAACCAGTTCCTGGAGAAGGACATCATGGTTGGTAAAGTAGAGGGTCAGTGAAAAAGAAGAAGACCCTCAATGAGATAGATTGACACAGTGGCTGCAACAATGGGCTCAAACATAACAAAGATTATGAGGATGGTACAGGACCAGGCAGTGTTTCGTTCAGTTGTACATAGGGTCGCTATGAGTCAGAACCGAGTGAATGGCACCTAACAACAACAACATATATTTATATATACACTTCACTGGTTTTGCTCCTCTAGAGAACCTAGCCTAAGACAGACATGCTAAGGAATTTGGGTTTTATTCTAAAAGCAACGGGAAACCACAGGCATGTTTGAAGCAGAGGCATGTAATGATTTATTGTGTTTTAAAAAGATCACCCTGGCTGCAAGTGGAGAAAGGGTTTTAGGGGGGCAAGAGCAGCAGGCTGCTGGGTGGCTGGGTGGCTGAATGGGAGTATCAGTAGTCCAGAGAGAAAATGGTGGTGCTGTGGGCCAGGGGATGCCAATGAAATCATTGGAAACAGGAAATACATGAATTCAGAGATACTGAGAATTAGTGATCAGCATGGGGCAAGAGAGAGGGGAGTGAAAAAGAAGGAAGTTAAGAATGATGCCCAAGTTTTTATCATGGACAATCAACGATAGTGGTAGTAATTAATGAGTTGGTAGCCCAGAAGAAAAAGCAAGTATGCACGTGGGGAAGACTTAGTTGCTGAGTTTAGTTTGGACATTTTAGTCCAAAGTGGATACCTCTAGAAGGTAGTAGCAAACTTCAGTTTGGAGCTCAGAAGAGAGGTCCCAGTGTGAGACAGGAATATGAGATTTATTGGTATGTTTGGTAATTGAGGCCATGGGAGTGGATGAGATTGTCTAGGGAGAATTTGCAGAATGAGAAAAGAGTGGTCCAGGGTTGAGCCCCAACAAACAGCAACATAGAAACTGAGTAGAGAAGAAACTGCTTGCAAAGGGGTCTGAGAAAGTGAAGCCAGTGATGTAGGAGGAAATCCAGAAGAATATAGTGCCAGGATAGCTAAGGGAAGAAAGTCATTCAAGTGAGACTATGTGTGTGTGTGTGTGTGTGTGTGTGTGAAAGAGAGAGAGAAAGAGAGAAGAGAGAAAGGAGAGAAAGAGAGAAGAGAGAGAGAGATTGAGACAGAATGGTGTTGAATGCAGCAGGCTAAGGGCTATGAAAGGAGCCCTAGTGCCAAAATGGTTAATTAAAAGCTCGGCAGCTTACCAAAAGATTGGTGGTTAGAACCCACCTAATGGCTCCAAAGGAGAAAAGATCTGAAGATCTGCTCCCATAAAGATTACAGCCTAGAAAACCCTATAGGGCAGTTCTACTCTGTCACATGGGGTCGTTATGTGTCGAAAATCAAATCGATGGCACCTAATAACAACAAAAACAAAGGCTATAAAGTCCCCACGGAAGCACGGAGGTCATTAGTATTGCTTTGTTTTTTTTCACTCATTAATTTGTATTCTCTTTCGGGTCTCCGCACATCCTGGTTGATTTTTTTTTTTTTAATTTGCTTACATTAAAATTCGTTCTTTGTGCTGTAGAGTTCTATGCGTTTTGACAAACAGAGTCGTATATTCACTACCACAGTCATGATACAGAATAATTCCGTCCCTCCCAAAATTTCCTCATACTGTCATTCCTTTGTAGTTCAACCTCTCTTGCCTAACTCTGGCAACCACCAACTCGTTTCTATTCCTAGAGTTTTGCCTTTTCTAGAATGTCATAAATGGAGTCATGCAAGATTGTAGCCTTTTTAGTCTGGTTTCTTTCACTTAGCAAAGTGTATTTAAGAAACATTCATATTTTTGCCTGAATGCTAGTTCACTCCTTTTTATTGCTAAGTAGCATTCCATTGTGTCGATGTACCACAATTTTTTTTTTTTTTTTAAATCTATTCACAGGTTGAAGGACATCTTGTTGTTTTCAGTTTGGGGCAGTTATAAATAGAGTTGTTATAAACATTCACATACAGTATCTTGTCTGAACATAAGTTTTCATTTCTCTTAGGTAAACACCTGGGATTTTGATCACTGAGTTATATCATAGTTATGTTTAACTCTATAATCATTTAGTATCTTCATGACTGTAGTAGTTTGGTGAAGTGGTAGGGCCACGATAGGCTAGGAGAGGGTTAAGAAGTGAGAGGGAAGTGAGGAGGTAGAGGTAGTGAGTGAAGGGGACTAAAGAAACAGGGCTGTAGTAGGGGTGGCCATGAGGTGGTTAAGGGAGCAAGGATTTGTCAAAGATAAAAGGGGCTTGAGCATGTTTAATCATGACAGGAAGTTTACAGTAGATAGGGAGAGGTTAAAGATAAGGAGAAGAGAGGGACAGGGGTCAGAGCGGTAAATAGTAAGGTTTCTGAGAAGGCAGAAGAGACTGGCCTTTGATAAGAAGAAGAAGGCACTTCTTCCATTTTAATGAGCGGGCAGGAGGTAGTGAACCTTTCAAAGCCCTACTCTGGCCTTAACTTGATCTCATCAGGGATGGCAGACTTTGCAAACTACACTCCTGCATAAAACCTCAACCAGGCTGCCTCATGACGGCCATGCTCATGCTGTTCTTTAAGGACCAATCAGTGTTTTTGGAGGATACTTCCCTTGTCCAGCAGTGACAGAGAGGGTGCTAAGGAAAAGAAGCAAAGCTACAAGTTCAGCAGACAGTTATATTTATTTCCAGAGGTTTTTTTTTTTTTTTAATATTTTATTGTGTTTAAGATATGAGTTTACTCAGCAAATTAAATTCCCATTTAACAATTTCTATAGAAATTATTCAGTGATATTGGTTACATTTTTCACAGTGTGTCATTACTCTCATTCGTTCTGTTCTGGTTGCACCATTTCCATTACTCTAGTTTCCCTACCCCCTTACCTTCTCATCTTTGCTTTAGAGTAATTTTTGAACATTTGATCTCCTATAGTTGATATTCTTTTTTCTAAAGAGGAGCTTATTACTCACGGGTGATATTCTTTATTTTATGATCCAATCTGTTATTTAGCTAACAGGTGACCTCAAGGGATAATTTTGGTTTAAGGTTTATAGTATATCTCAGTGCACTAGTCTCAGGCAGCCCTCTGGTCTCAATCAGTCCAGTAAGTGTGGACTTTTTAAGAATTTGAGTTCTGTTCCACATTTTTCTCCCTTTCTATAAGGATCCTTCTATTGTGTCCCTGATCAGAAAGTTTGGCAGCGGTAGCTAGGCACTGTCTAGTTTTTCTGGTCTCAGGGTAGGTGAGGCTGTGGTTCATGTTGACTATTAGACCTGTAGACTACTTTCTTCCCTGAGTCTTTGGTTTCTTTTGGATAATATTATGCCAGTTAACTGAGTTGTTCCATGAGATTATGGTCCTAAGTCTTCAAAATCCAAAAACTAATCTCACAAGGCATACATACCTGTGTCCCCATACCTGTGGTTTATTGCATGTATGGATACACACGTGCACATACGTACAGATGTACATATGCCTGTAGATATTTCTATCTGTGCATAGACATGTACCCACACATTCATACTAATATACTTATCTGACTATATACACACTTGAGTAACCACACCCATATTTTTTGGTTGTTGCTGATGTTGTTTTCAAATTATATTTGTCATGTCCTTTATCAAAGACATCCTTTTCTCTTGTGCACTTCGTAGTGACCTCATTTACCTTGGTCAAGCTGTGGCACTTCACCCATATTCAATGCTGTCTTTCCCATCACCTGAACTAACAAGAGTCTACTATCTTGAGAGTGCTTCACTCTCCCAATCCCCCAGCCCCATCTCTGGTAACCACCAATGAACGCTGCTTCCCAGAGGTACATTTTGCCTCATCTACAAAAATACTCTTATAATAATCAAAATTTGATCTCAGTGTCACAGATTACCATCCCAAATTCCCAAATAGCCCTCCAGGTCACATCACCTGGGTATGTGCAGGACTTGGAAGCAGGTAACAAGGTCATGAAAATGCCCCTCACTTTGTACAATTAGGAGCCTTGGTGGTGCAGTGGTTAAGAGCGCAGCTGTTAACCAAAAGGTTGGCAGTTTGAGTCCACCAACCATTCCTTGGAAACTCTGTGATGCAGTTCTACTCTGTCCTATAGGGTTGCTATGAGTCAGAATCAACTTGATGGCAACGGGTTTGGTTTGTTTTTGTACAATTTGGCATATCTGTTAGCTTTCTTGATAACACAAACATGTTTCCTTGCCAGATACCCTGACATTGAGCCCTGATAATTAGAAGCAGGGGTGACTTTTCCTCTGACTCATTGATGAGTAAAACAGGCTATATTTTTTCCTCATAGAATTCAGCTCTTAAAAAAGAAAACTGTAGTAACAATAAGGGAAAAATAAGAAAACCAGTATTTATATTAACCAAAATGATGATGATATGATGATGGAAGTCACTGGGCATGTTGTTTAGGAAGACCTTTGGGGACTATCTGAAACAGTTCCAGCCAATCATTCAAATTCCATAAAACGTCATTCTGACATATAACAGGGCAATTTGTGAGCCAGGACTGACAATAACACAGTCAGTTGTTGGAGATCAGATTTAATGCCTTAAAAACTTGAGGAGCCAATAAATGTTTCGTGGAATAGTTCTGTACAAAAGAACTTACTGTGATAATCTCATCTTAATATACCTTTAAGTCAAGGAACAAAATTTCTTATTTTCGGGAAGACTTTGAAACAGTCATAAGTCTAATATAATCGGGAGGGGGGCAGTCTCGCAGATGGTCACCCAGGCTGTGAAATAATCTCCACGGCTGCCTAGTGGTGTAATGACTTCCGGTTATTGTTTTGATTTTCTCAGCCACAATGTTATATATTTCAAGACCACCATATAGTAAATAAGACTGCTTATACTTCTGAGAAATTCCCTCCAGAATACTTTACACTATGAATATTAAGACTAAAAATGGAAGGAAGTAGCTCTGTGATTATAAAATTGTTGCTTGATTTTTGGCTTACTCAACAGAAATTTAAGGAGTGTTCACTAAATGCTGGGGACTGGAAGAGACCCCAAAACAGAGATTACACTCTAATGTGATTTGTGTCATTGGGAGCACAGGAAAGAGAAGATTAGCTCTGTTTAGAAAGCTTTAATGTCTACAGAATCTCAGTGAATGAGCACTATCTCCCAACTGGAGGAAGAAGAGGAGAGCAAGGCAAAGGCAGAGTTGTCAAGATGCCTTAAAACGCAGAAGCTTGGAAGAACATGAGTTTGGGAAATGATGACACCGTGAGTCTGGCTGGAAGAGGACCATGTGTATAAAGACATCCATGACTCCCCAAAGCCATAAGACTCCACTCCAGGGAAAAACATCTACTTCTGAAAAAAATCAGCCATTAAAAAACCCTATGGAGTACAGGTCTATTCTGAGACACATGTGGTCGCCATGAGTTGGATTCGACTTGACTGCAACTGGGGGCTTTGGTTTGCCTAATCCTTAGAGTTTAGGATTAAACAACACAACATAGTCACAGGGTCACTGAGAGATGTGGGGAATTGGAATGGGCCAGTGACCCCAGAAGAAGGATGCTAGGGCTACCTTGTCAACAGTGGATGGTTCATTTATTTCACTCGGGAAGTTGGTAGATTCCCTGCTCCATTTATATCCCATCACTGGGAAGCCCTGGGACTCCAACACAAACCTGACCTGAAATGAACAAAAAAATTACTCATACTCTTTCTAACTCCTAAGTAGCCAGGGTGTGCATTCACCTCCTAACTCCTTGCACTAAACATGCTAATGTAAAAAGAGTGCTGAGATCTGTCACTGTGAGGGAGAAGCCTCTGCGTGATGGAGTAAACACCACATCACATAGCAATAGTATGCTTCATGATCCAGATTATGTAAGTGGCTTTTGCAAGTGACATAAAATGGACAGTCAGCATTAGCGATTTGTTTCTGCAGTTGGAATAAAGTGAGGCTAAGTAATGGGTATTGGAGGCATTGGTGGTTCTATGGTAGAATTCTCACCTTCCATGGGGAGCCTCAGTCTCTATTCTCACCTCACATGCAGCCACCACCTGTCTGTCAGGAGGCTTGTGTGTTGCTATGATGCTGAACAGGTTTCCATGGAGCTTCCAGATAGACTAGGAAGAATGGCCTGGTGATATACTTCTGAAAATCAGCCAGTGAAAACCCTATAGATCACAGCGGTTCGATCCCATTGTGCATGGGGTTGCCATGAGTAGGGGCTGACTTGAGGGCAGCTAACAATTACAGCAAGTCATGGGACGATGGTTGAATCTATAGTCTTTCTCATTCATTCATTTACGAATTCATTCACTCAAACGTTTGTCATATTTATCAAGCACTGCGTAAGCACATAAAACCTGGGATAAAAGATAACAGAGAACCACAATAACAAAATGTCTCATATTTTGACTCTTAATTAAAAATTTGAGAATCTTTTGGAAATTGTGTAAAATTTCACATTGAAATACATATTTAGTTCGCCAGCGAAGAACGTAAATATAGTTGTAGAAGAACGCTCAAAATAGGCAAGACAATATTTTTCAAGAACTCTTACTTTAGAAGTACCTTGAGAAGCACACAGTGACACAATACATCAAAAACAAACCATTCTTAAAGATTTGCCAAAGTACTTTCTTAAAGAATTGCCATTAAGCTGTGATTTGATCTGATCTTAGTAACCGTTAAGTCTTTCAAAAGAATAAGACTACATTTCTTAAAATGTTTCTATAATTCATACTTCCAACTAAATCGGACTGACTTTTCCTGCCAGCCTAAGTCGTCGTTAATATATTAAAACTTTTCCTGGAGAGCAGCATTCATTGAAGGATGGAAAAGTTTGCTGAGTTTGAATACCATAAATATCACAGAGACAATGAGTCTCTGAACTATATGAAGCCCTTAGAGGACAACGGGGTGATGAGAATGTCCTAAGGTTATGTCATCCGTGGGACTGGAGGCTGCCTCCTGAGGGTTGCGACACCCCTGTGCCAGCTGGCAACCTCAGCCGTCATTAGGAAAATGAGTAATTGAGTTCCTACTGAACAAATGGAGGAAGCACAGGCATGAGGTGGTTGACCTGCTGGGTCAAGGTCACCCATGAGTCACTCCTGGGAAACTGACAGCCAGGATCAGGCTATGGCTGTTCTAAGCCTGCAACTATCTCCCTCCCGTTCCTGATGATAAGAAACTTCTATTTTTATTGCTAATTTTGATGTTTTTGAGCTAGAAATGGTGTTTCTCGGTCATTTGCACTCTTCTTCCCTTCATTAATGTTGGGCATATCTATTGCATAAAAAACACAGTCCCCATTAAGTAGCAATGTTATGACATTTATGGAACATTAACTAGAAAATATGAAACTAAAACTTTATTACACATTCATTTAGACTGCGTCCTTGATAAAATTCACGATTCTTACAAGAACAAAAAAATCTATCTGGACATACTCCTTATTTAAAATCTCCTACACATGGATACTTCCAAAGGGGATATAAGGACTATTCAGGCTAACAATCATTCACATGTCTTTGTTGACATTAAAATATTCTGGCTAATGTCAATCTGAGAATGAATGCTTATCTGGGCTCTCAAAAAACCAGGGAGCCTTCACTAGTTTGAAATACTGTCAGATGCAAAAGGCAAGCTTAATTTATTCAACTGCAGAAGGCAGAGCTGGTCTTGGAAAAAGCTTCCTATGGTAGAGCTTCCCTTTTAAGGTAACTTCCTGCCCAGTCTTTAGTAATCTTCTCCTTTTAAGCCTTACTCTATAAACCATCAACACCAGACCCCGTATCAGAGAGACTCTCACCTCCAGAGGTGGTGCTGGGATTTCTGCAGCTAGGTGGGAAGGAGGCCATGAGGAATGACTAGGGGAGTTGTCTTGGCATAGCAGGTACATTTTTTACTGAGATTGTATGACTCGATAGTAACAGGTATGACTGTATATTTATTTGTGACGTGGAATGGGGAGGCTGATGAAGATTATTGGTTGGAGGGTACTAAAGGCTGTCCACACTACTTCTTGGCACTGATGGGAACTGCCGTTTTCTAGGTTTCAATCCAGACATCCACAGAGGTGAGCGACAGCGAACAAAGCAGCAGGACAAACAATAGTGACCATAATGGCGAGGAGTTGTTCCGTGGTGGCGGGCAAGAAGTCTTACCCTTTTCCAAAAGGACTTCTGACTTGCACTGAAGAACAGAAGCCAAGTTTAGTGGAATCCAGGGACACAAAAGATTTTGTCTGGGTTTTACGCTTCTCAAAATGATTTCTAAATTATTCTCTCTGGACATATTGTCTTATACAAATTGCGTGGAATGACTCAGGTGATTAGCAAGAAGTCTCATATATCAGTGACATTTTTTCCCCTCCAAATGTAGCCAGTCCATGACATTCCAAAGTCCAAGAACCACTGAATTATTATCACCACCTATATTTTGCTTCTACCACCTGTCTGTCTGTATGTCATACCATGGTGGCTTCCATGTTGCTATGATGCTGGGAGCTATGCCACCAATTTTCAAATACCAGCAGGGTTATTCATGGTGGAAAGGTTTTAGCGGAGGTTACAGACTAAGACAGACTAGGAAGAAAGGCCTCATGATCTACTTCCAAAAATTAGCCAATAAAAACCCTCTGGATCACAATACAATACTGCCCAATGTGGTGCTGGAAGATGAGGCCCTAGGTTGGAAGGCACTCAAAATATACAGTGGCCACAGCAATGGACTCGAGCATACCAAGGATCGTGAAGATGGTACGGGACCAGGCAACATTTCTTTCTGCTGTACATGGGGTCGCCGTGACCGGGAGCTGGCTTGATGGCAACTAACAACAACAGCAACATATTTTGCTTAAAAGTAAACTCTGCCATTTGTATCTTTGAAATATGTTTTGTCAGATGAGAGGCTAATAAAAACAATTCTGCCCATTTTGGTAAGGGGTGGTCGGCAAGGGATCTGAACCAATCAGCAGATGAAGGGGGGGGGGAGCGTCTCCTGGTATATATCTCCAAATCACTTTTTGCTCCTTACCTTAATCGACCTCTCCGAAACTTCTAACACCTCGGACACTTCCTCCCTCTCGAAATGATCCCTATAATGACTTTCATAACACTATACTTGCCTGGTTCTCCTCCTACTCTCTGAGTGGCCCTTCGCAGTCCCTCTTTGGGGTCCGTTTCCCTTGCCTGTTGCTAAAAGCATGATATTCTTTTGGTCTCTGTTCTAGGTCCTATTCTCTTTTTCATTCTACACTCTCCCTGCTGATCTCATTCACTGTCATGGCTCTCTTCACTATCTATAAACTTATGTGTCCTAAATTTACCTGCCTCACCCAGATTAAACAAGATAGTACATGTAAAGCATTTAGTATCAGGCACAGAGTAAGGGTTCATTCGACCACTATTTATTGAGTACCTACTACATACATGCTCTGTTCTAGCTCCTGGGGATACAGAAGTAAGCTGCACAGACAAAAATCCCTGCTCCTGTGGAACTTACATTCTAATAACCCAGTACCCATTCTAATAGGAACATCAAAAATAAAATAAGTGAAAGTACATAAAATATATAGTAGGTTAGATAATGCTGTGTGCTATGAAGAAAAGATGACGCAGAGAAGGGAAATAGGGAGTGCTTGGGTAGGGGGTGTTTTCCACTTAAAGCAGGGTGGCCAAGAGAGTCTTACCAAGTCATCTGAGCAAAGATCTGAAAGGATGGGGAGTGGCCATGCAGATACTTGGGGAAAGAGTATTCCAGACAGGAGGAATGGCAAATGGCAAATGCTATCTATAACATCACTTCGGCTATTAGGGTTCTCTCCTGAGGTCCAACCTCTTCTCAAACATCTCCTTTATGTTTCATGGACTTCTGAAACTCAGCAGGCCCTCCAGTGGACTGGTCTTCAACCTGCCTGGCCTGCCCTTCCCCCATGAGCTCCCCCAGTGAACAGAACCATCATCCCCCCAACAGGAGGCAGAAACCTGGGAGGCAACTATCACCCTCCCTTTCCCTTTGCCCTATGTCTGACTAGTTGTAAGCTCTTAATGAAGTAATTTAAATTTACATTTGACTTTCTATTTTACTCAATCACCTCATCTCTGAAGCAGGCATAATATAATTAACATTTGATGGGAAAAATATTTGGAGATGTGTGGCAAGGCACTCTGAAACGTAAAGTGTGATTTCTCTGTTGCAAAGAACTGCTGGATAAGAACATGGAGACTACTTATATAAAGGCTCACATATGGCACTAAATCTGAAATCACAATGCCAGCTAGCGACCATTGAGCACTTCCTATTATTTTATTTAATTGCATTTTTCATAAAGCTGCAACTTATGAAGGCCTAGAGAGCTGAATTTGCCTGAGGTTATGCAAATAATGGGCAGTAGAGTCTGCATTTGAACTCAGGCAAGTGATGCCAAAGCACTGTCTATAGCAGCAATGTTCTCTGGGCCATGGTCCCCACTATTCCCATCCGCCGCTGATCCAGAGGCTAGGGCTGGAAAGAGCCACAGAGATTGAATGTCTGTGTCACGCACAGCAGCAATAGCAGAGTGGCCCCGGCAGAAAGGTTGCACTCATGCTACTTAGGTCTTGCTCCTTCATGTCCTTATTCCCTAGGAAAACATGATTTTGGTATCTTACCCATGGTTTATTTTCACACCAGATGAGAGAATTTAAAAAGGAAGCAAAGATACCAAACAAATAGCAGATGCACACAGAAATGCTGAAGCTTGAAAGAATTCACAAAGGCCCTGCTGGTGTCCTCGGCAAGCACAAGCATTTCCTGGGGGTGACGTTACCAGTCACCCGCCTGTCATTCCTGGCCAGAGGCTGAACTACCAGTGGTGACAGAGGACCATGGCCTTCAACAGCAGAAGGCTTCTTTTCACCTCTCTCTACTCGCACTGGCCACGTTAAAACTCTGGGTAGCCCATCTTAGCTGACCAGGAGACTGCCAAGGGCACTGTCTACAGGCTTAACCCCGTGAAGTCACAGGTGCACCTCTGGGTCCCCATTGGGCAAGGCTGTAGCTTCTGTGGAGACGGCATACCAGAATGTAGGCAGTTTCCATCCAATTCTAAAATCCTGCCTGGGTTTTAAGACATGCTCAGTCTTACCAGCCTGTTCAGACCATTTTAGGAGCTCAGGTTACAAGCAAGGCAGGAAGCTGAAAGCAGCTAAAGTAATACTGGAAGGGAGAGGGCAAGGTGGGAAGGAGGCACCATCAGAGAAACATGGCCCACGTCAGGCTCTCTCTCTCTCAGCAGATGCTTTTCCCAGGGTGGCCTAAAAGCTTTGCCTAGCTCTATTCTCCCAGCTTTTACCCACTTCCCCTGGACAAAACAAATAAAAACCCTGTTCCTTGATAGCCCAATGCAGTTCTGATCGGGTGCCCTAAAGAGACATTCCTGTAGTTTGAAATAAGCGAGGTCATTTGTTGTTGCTGTGATCAGTCTCCGACTCATGGAGACACCATGCATAACAGAATGAGATGCTGCCTGGTCCTGTGCCAACTCCATGATCAGTGATCCGTAGGCTTTTCATTGGCTGAATTTTGGAAGTAGACCACTAGGCCTTTCTTCCTAGGCCTTCCTTGGAAGCTCTGCTGAAACCTATTCAGCATCGTAGCAACACGCAAGCCTGCACTGACAGATGGGTGGTGGCTGGGCATGAGGCGCATTGACTGGGACTCCAACTGGGTCTCCCACACTGAACCACCGCTGTCCCCTGTGGCCATTTAAGATAACTCTATTCAAATTCCACTTGTGGCTTCCCATCTCATTTCCTGTAGTCTTCATGAACAGCAAATAAACAACCAGGATTTGAGGCCTCAGCATATTTACTTTTACCCTTGTCTCTCTGTAGCTGGAGCTGTGGCATAAAGAGCGCTGCAGCATTATCAATATTCAGGAGAAATGATCCACTGCCCATCCACAACACAATTCTTCATTCCACTTCCACCACGGTCGAATTGATTCCAACTCATAGTGACCCCATAGGGTTGCCAAGGCTGTAAATCTCCATGGAAGCAGACTGCCACATCTTTCTCCCTCGGAGCCACTGGTGGTTTTGAACCGCCAAACTTTCAGTTAGCAGTTGATCACGTTAACCACTGCGCCATCAGGTCTCCTACTTCATTCCACTAGAGATTCTTAAATAAAGCCAGCTTGACTTTCAACAGCAATGTTAAGACCCCATGAAAGATGTAGAAAGCTTTAGAACGGGGTTTCACTACACCCAAACTCGTAACATTCATCCCCTTAATATTTCTCATAAAAAAAAATATTGCTGCAAAAATACAATAATCTCTATAATTCAGATCTTACTCACTTAAAAATTAATTTTGACAAGTGTTAAGATTAAGTTAATCATTGTGTTCTCACCGGGCAAAAGCATTTGCTAAACAATACGATTAAAGTATAAGTAGAGCGCCTACATTGCATGCCTGAAAGAGTAAACTGCTTTTCAAAAACCATTAAAAGAAAGAAAAAAAAAAATTAGCATACCAAAAATGCACATATTACGTTGATGTGCTATTTAGAAATAATTTTTATTTACACATTAAGTCAAATACACTTGGTTAGGCTAATTTAAATCACTGTGCAAGGTTAGAAGAAATTAAAATGTTGTTTCTCTGAAAAATCTTAAAATGGAGACAAGCCTTCTCTCTAATTACGGTTAATTAGTGGGGTTTTATTGTAATAATAAATCACAGTGAAGCTTCTAGTTTCATGGGTGGTTGATGCCAATTCTAATCAGGATTGCTGACCTAACGCTTGAGAAAGTGTTGGCTACTTCCTGAAAGACCCTTCAATGACTTTGGAAAAACAGATGTGCCACTGAACAATACTAGTCGTGCCAAGGACAGAGTGTTCCCTCTTAAGCCTCCATCCTCTGAAATAAAACCAAGGACAAACATTGACCCAGGAACACCGTATAAACAACCAAACAGCTTACAGCATCATTAGGGTTTGAAAGGGCCTGCCAGAGGAGGCTTAGCCAGCAGCCTTTACCAATGAAGAAGCCTGCTTTCATCTCCCAGTCTACTAAGGTCAGTCATAGATCTTTTACGAAAGCCATGTTTCAGTGTTCTAAGGGTAGGGGAAGGTGTTAGATACTTTTATCTAAATTGGCTTATCTTATTTCCTTTTTATGGCAATATAACACTATTAAGGTGTGTATGGTACTATCCCATTTATTTTCTAAAGGAAATGGAGATTATTATCCTACCCATACAGAGAGAGAATGATAAGAGTTGACCTCTTGCCAAACAGTGTACCAGGAGAGTTTAATGGTGTGGGCAGAAAATGCCCAAACCCAACTTCGGCATTCAGAGATGGCTCCTGGCTCTATGATAGCTTTATTTGCCTCTTCATGGGGGTGTAGGCGACCGCCGTACTCCCATTACCCTTTGACTATGCCTCTACTCCAAACATCACAGCCATACATCACAGCATATCTCCTCTTCTCTGCATTCAGTGTTTGTTTCCTTTACTCTTGTATTTCTCATAGTTATCATCTCCCATAATCTGTGCACATTATGGACACTTAGTAAATTCTTAAGTTGAGTCAGTCCAGTTATGGAGGGGTGAAGTGAGTTGTCACATCTCTCTAGTTTGTTACACATGCAAGGGAAGCCCATTACCTCACGGAATAAGAAAGCTATGGAAAGAAAGTTAGAAATCAGTCAGTTATTTTGCCTCCATGTGTTTTCATCAGTGGAAGCGTTCTGAATCGTTGTTGAATATAGTGCTGGAAGATGAACCCCCCAGGTTGGGGGGAAAAAAAACCATTGCTGTTGAGTTGATTCCAACTCATGGTGACCCTATTGGATGGAATAGAACTGCCCCATAGGGTTTCCAAGGAGCAGCTGGTGGATTCCAACTGCTGACCTTTTGTTTTGTTTTTAAATAATTTTTACTGTGCTTTAAGTGAAAGTTTACAAATCAAGTCAGTCTGTCACATATAAGCTTTTATATACCTGACTACACACTCCCATTTACTCTCCCCCTAATGAGTCAGCCCGCTCTCTTCTTTCGTGACTGTTTGGCCAGTTTCTAACCCTCTCTACCCTCCCATCTCCCCTCCAGACAGGAGATGCCTACACAGTCTCAAGTGTCCACCTGATACGAGTAGCTCACTCTTCATCAGCATCTCTCTCCTAACCCATTGTCCAGTCCCTTCCATGTCTGATGAGTTGTCTTCGGGAATGGTTCCTGTCCTGGGCCAACAGAAGGTTTGGGGACCATGACCGCTGGGATTCTTCTAGTCTCAGTCACACCATTAAGACTGGTCTTTTTATGAGAATTTGGGGTCTGCATCCCACTGTTCTCCTGCTCCCTCAGGGGTTCTCTGTTGTGCTCCCTGTCAGGGCAGTCATCGCTTGTGGCTGGGCACCATCTAGTTCTTCTGGTCTCAGGATGATGTAAGTCTCTGGTTCATGTGGCCCTTTCTGTCCTTGGGCTCATAGTTATCGTGTGACCTTGGTGTTCTTCATTCTCCTTTGATCCAGGTGGGTTGAGACCAATTGATGCATCTTAGATGGCTGCTTGTTAGCATTTAAGACCCCAGACGCCACACTTCAAAGTGGGATGCAGAATGTTTTCATAATAGAATTTATTTTGCCAATTGACTTAGAAGTCCCCTTAAGCCATAGTCCCCAAACCCGCGCCCTTGCTCCACTGACCTTCGAAGCATTCAGTTTATTCCGGAAACTTCTTTGCTTCTGGTCCAGTCCACCAACCACTGACCTTTTGATTAGCAGCTGTAGCTCTTCAAAATACACAGTGGCTGCAACAATGGACTCAAGTATACCAACGATTATGCATATGGCAAAGATGTATAATTCATTCAAACAAGGTATAGAAAACCAGTATCATTTGGAATGGTATGTCTTTCAGAATGGCTTGTGTTTTAGCACAGAGGGCTGCTTTCATGCAAGGACTACAGTGCCTACTTTGAAATTTCAGGTCAGGCTGAGCACTTGAGGAAGTGTGTGTGTGTGTGTGTGTGTGTGTGTGTGTGATTGGGGGAACAGAAGGACTTTCTCAGTTTCCTTGAACCCACAGTAGGGACAGACACTCAGACAACAGAGGAAAGTCAGGGGATGATATTCATTGATGTGTAGTGGAGGAGATGAAATAAAAATTCCAGATAATATGAGTAGAGAGAGAGAGAAAAAAAGCAGACATTGGACCTCAAAGAAATATTACATGTCCTGCTTCTCCTTTCTCATCTCTTTTGTCTTTGGTTACTTTAACATTTTTTATGTGGGGGGAAAAAAAAAAAAACCTCAGCTTGCTACTGACACATTCTTAGGTTATCTTAGCCTAGATATATGACAAACCACATGAAGAGAAAGGAAAGAATCAGAGAGAAACAGGATAACAGGTAAATATAAACAGACAATGAAAACATCTGCAATACCAAAAGCATTTTCAAATCTTATTTTTAAATCAACCTTAAACCCTTCTTTCTAGGGATAGTCCAACCACTTCAGTTATACTGAAATTATTACTGCACACAGATTATTCCAAAATCAGAGTTGAAAAAGGCATCGAAACTCACCTAATCTGGCTTCCCCTAGAGGAATTCTGCTTCACCTCAACTCTCAGTTTGGCCTAGTGACAGAAAACTCACTCTTTTTAGAGGCAGTCCGTTTGTAGCAACACTCTAGTTATTCATTTTGACTCTTTTATGTTGAGCTCTAAAGCTTCCTCCATTTAACTACATCTCATTGGTCCCTGGAAGTACAAAGGAGCCAATGCCTTCTTTTACAGAGTTGGCTTGTATTTTAACCACCCTGCCTCTCTCACCCTCCCCAGTCCTTCTGACCATTCCCCATGTGATTGGTTGCTCCAGTTCATCACCACCTCTTCTGAAGTACAGCAGCTAGAATAAGATTCATCCTCAGGGTCCAGTCCTCAGCCCTTAATGCATTTTCTGGGCAATTTCATCCAAGTCTTTACCTCAAATAAGCTGATACTCCCAAATTTGTATATGCAGCCTAGAACCCTTGAGTTTCAGCCCCGTACATCCAATTGGTTCCTGGACATCTACCTGAGTGTTCATCAGATATCGCAAGCTCACTATGTTCCAGACCATTTCTAGCACCTCCCTCCACACAGCTGCTACATCCCCCATTCCATGGCTCTGTGAATGGCTCCATCGGCCTCCCAAAAGAAAATCCAGACTCCTCCCTCTTTTTCACATCCCTCTTCCCATTGCTCTCTAAACTATGTCAGCTATGCTTCCTTCAGATTTCTCTCCCTCAACCCCACAGCTTGTCTCTTTATTTAGTTCTTGCTAAATGTTTATGAAGTAAGTATGTTTGATTTCCTTTGCACAGGGCTGCCAAGGCTATTGAAGAATGAACACCTTCTTTGGGAAAGGATTCTGTCCTTCTTTGTTAGGTACACTTCCTCTTTGCCTGCATTCTTAATATACCCCAGTCCTTCAAACTGCTTCCAAAGTTAACTTTGCAATCGAAATTTGATCATGTCACTCAGCCCTTCTTGAAATTATTCAACGGCTTGCTAGTTGATTTACTTCCTAGCAGCATCCCTGGGCAGCACATACTGCCACTCAATGGATACTACAAAGTAACACATTATTTGAGAACCTGAGTTTGAAAATCTAAAAGCTGTTAGCTGCTGTGAAGTTGGCGCCTAAGTCACGACAACCCCATGCACAACAGAATCGGACCATTGCGATCCAAAGGGCTTTCATTGATTTTTCAGAAGTAGATCACCAGGCCTTTCTAATAGTCCTTTAGTCTGGAAGCTCTGCTGAAACCTGTTCAGTGGCGTAGCAGCATGCAAGCCTTCACTGATGGATGGGTGGTGGCTGCACTTAAGGCGCATCGGCTGAGAATTGGACCCGAGGCTCCTGCACGGAAAGTGCGCACTCTATCCTTGAACAATCAGTGCCTCCTATACATCTAAACAGTAGCATAAAATTTTTATTATTATTTATGGTTACTTTATGCATTCAGGGAAGAATAATATTTATTTCTCTTTGCCAATTAATTGACCAATCAAATTTAGGATGAGTATACTATTTGGCACTTTTCAAGATATTTCTCATCTGGAAGTGGATTTTATTATTAAAATTGCATAAATATTTTCTCTTTTTGTCTTTTAGTAGCATTTATAAAAAATGATGAGGAAGTACTTAATCAAAAATTTTGTGTTCTAAGTTCAAAGATGGGAAAAATAATAAGCAACAGAGGAAGGACAGCCAGGAATATGAGGAGGAAATAGAAAGTGTGGCTAATTGCCTTCGTGAACAGCTGCTTCTTTTGCCATGAGACCAGAAGAGCTGGATGTTGCCCAGATACCATTACTGAACATTTTGAGAAAAGATTCTATAGCAGAATCCTGATTAAAAGGTAGAAAATGAAGAACAGAATTTAAAATTCTCATGGAATACAGAATTTCTGGAGCCACGGAGGCTGGATGAACCAATTGCCCTAAAATTATCTTTAAACCTTCAACTAAAAATATCCCCTGGAGTCTTCTTAAAACCCAACAATAGTTTAGCTTAACTAGTAAAGATTGTCTGCTTTTAGTATTGTACTCTTTTATATGGAATCTATATGGGATCAAGTTGACAGCAGCAACTCAAAAGAGTAGATAGGAACCTGAAGGGGCAGTGAGTTTAGGTTGATGGGGGAGAAACAACTCAGAAAAGAAGGGTGAGAAGGGTTGCACAACTAGAAGAATATAATTGATGTCACTGAATTGTACTTGTAGAAATGGTTGAATTGGTGTATGCTCTGCTGTGTATATTCTCAACAACAACCACAATAAAATACATAATTAAAAAAATAATAAGCAAAATAGTATTCCGTTAGTTTTTTTCCAAATATATTGTTTTCCTCTGTCTTCTCACTCTCCCTCATTTTCATCCTCGATACTCTCCGTATTTTTCTTCTACTTTCTGACTGTGATTGGTAATAACGCCTTTCCAGGGTCATTTCTATGGTTACAGTTCATGTTTATTGTCATCTGGTAACCGATGGGATTTAGTTAGGCATTCGGCACCGTGTAAATACACTTTTTGTCTTGTGTAAGTCTACACTGGGCCAGATTTAATCTTATACTTAACATTTGGTAATATGGAATGTGACTTCCCAAAACATGTGCTTCAAAATCAGAAACCATTCAGCATGGTGTCTATTTAATATAAAGAAACATTTAAAAATACTAACCATCTCTTTTTCCTGACTTCACTGAGCAGTTATAGCTCAGAGCTGAAGAAATACTGAGGTTATCTGAGTGAAAACAGAAAGAGAAAAGCTAGCCTTAGGACAGCCAATGGTAAGTGCTCTAAGTTGAGCTGAACAAGATTTTAAATTTGTAAAAGAATCATTGAGTGCAAAGGCACTTCCAAAATCATCTTTTTTTCCTCCAGCAAGGGTTTTCAATCAAATGAAACTCACAATATTTTGTTCACTTCTGATTCATTCATAGAGAAGAGGATTCCATAGTTATCTGCACAGTGTTTAAAAAAAAAATTTCCAGCTGTTTAGATTGATAACTCTGAAAGAAATATGATTTGTATTACCTTGAATGATTGGGGATTATCTAATAAGGGAGGTTTTAATTCCTTTGGTGATAATACAATGTTCTCTTTAATTGGCCTCATTATGTACGCTAGCTAATATAGCAATTTATTTAATAGACCGGGTATCTACTTTGAGTATTCAAGAAATTAAGATTATATAAATACCCTTAAAATATTAACAATGCTACAATGTCATCCAAATGATCTGAATATTAGCTGAATCCCATTGAGACAAACTTTCCATGATATACAGACATGTTGTGACTATAAAACAACCATATGGAATTTTATTTGGTATTGTCCATTAGTATATTGTTCTCTAAATAATTTTTTACCATTTCTTCAACATTTCTTTCAACTGATAATATGCAAATGAAAATTAATTGAAAACACTTTCAGCAAAGATTGAATAGATTAGCACTGATATTTCTTTTTTTTCTTCCCTTGACAATGAAAAAAATAATTAGGTTATAATTATTAAATTTTACTTTGTGAGTTTTAACTACTATGTGTCTGGTGGGCTCAGGAAGCAAGATGTGGCTATAAAACACATGCCTCTCAAATGTATTTGGCCCAATTATAACAAGAACCAGCAATTAATTTATATATTAATGTAATATCCGTAGACATATCTACAGAATACACATTTTATGAAACTGAGGAATTGTTTTATACCAACCTATTAACTCCTGTTTGATAATATAGATTAAAAAAATTAATAATTTTTTTTTTAACTATATGTCTAGCTGTAGGATTTTTTGTTTGATTTGTTTATTTATTTTTCAATGTATCTTATTTGGGAATTATTAGGCTTCCTAACTTCAGGCATTAATATCTTTTTATCAATTCTGGAATATTTTTAGCCATTATCTTTTCAAATAATTCCTCTTTCAGTCTCTATAGGGTCTCTTTCTGGACATTCGTTTCTCAGTCTTTAAAGGATCTCTTTCTGGACATTAAATTAGACTTATGTTGGACCTCCTTGTGCTATTGTTATCTCTCTTAAGTGCTTTTTCATACCTCCCATCTTTTTGTCTTGCTATGCTGCATCCTCAGGAATTAACAAAAATCTGTCTTCCACTTGACCAGTTCTCTCTTCACTGTATCTAGGCTTCCATTTAACAAATTCATTGAGTTTCTAATTTCAGCTATTATATTTTTCATTTCCAAAACATGTATTTTTAAAATATGTCCTGTCAATATTGCTAGAACCTGTTTTTTAAATTATGTTTAATACATTTATTTCATATTCTATATCTGATAATTCCAATATTGATCATTTATACATGTGTAATAATGAGAAAAAAAATCTTTTTTTTTTTTTTTTAATAATGAGACAGATTGTCACAGTGGCTACAACAATGGGCTCAAGCATAACAAGGATTGTGATGATGGCACAGGACAGGGCAGTGTTTCGTTCTGTTGTACATAGGGTCACTATGAGTCAGAACTGACTCAACGGCACCTAACAACAGCAACAACAATATGATTCTGTAGGGTTATCCCCCTCCTAACTCTTGCTCATGGTGACTTGTTTCTGTGTGTTTGGTAAATTTTTATTGTGAGCTCATGTTTTTGGCCTTTATCTGTGGGAATTCTCAGAGGCCTGTATATAAAATACATTCTTTCAGAGATAATTTTCTGCCACTGGGCAACTAAAGACGTTGCCAATGTATAAGCATTAAATAACTTTTTGTTGTTGTTGTTGTTTTCCTTAACCTACGTAATGTGAATCTAGGCCTCAAGAACATGTCAATGAAGACTGGAGGTCAGACATTCTCAGAAGATTTCCTTCTTTTATTCTCCTCCACCCAGAGCTGAGGCTGAGTCAAGAGCTTTTTCCAAGATCTCTCATTGCAAGGCAGGTATTCTTTCTTGTTCATCCATTGCTGTTGTTACCTTGCAGGGGCCCTGGATGTATTTAGTGGTCTTTAATCCAACAACTACTCTGCTTGGGACTCAAGACTTACTTCCTCTCCACTGAATGTGTCCACAGACCACAAGGGTTTGTTAGAGACCACAAGAGCAAATGATGGCTCCAGTTTTAACCTGAAGCTTTCTTGCTGTTTTTGCCTCTGAGGAATTCTTTTCCTTTCTTTCCAGATCAACCAGGCAGTATAAAAGATACATCCAGTGTTTTTAAAATCCAGTCATTTTAGCTTTGCTCTTTTGAGAGAGTATTCTCTGAACACCTAGTACATATTATTCCCTGTTATTATTTGTTGATGATTCTCCTAGTTATAGCGATTCAAAAACCTTTGTGAAGTGGGTTTAATAAGTAGGGCACAAATAAAATAGGTCTGAGACTTCCCTAGTGTGTTATCTTTAAATATTCAAAATGCTGCTTTACAAATCTCTAAGAATGTAAATAGAAGTTTCATCATAAAAAAAAAGTCACATTACACTGTGCTAGAAAAAGAAGTAGTGAATTAGTCCTCATCTTTTTAGAAAGAAGTTATTAATCACAAACAGTAAACTCCACTCTCAGGGATATATGAAGGACAGCCAAACAAATACTAATAAACCACATAAAATGATTACATGATGCAAATATCAAATTACAAATAAGCAAGTGGAAGATGTTGAATGCCTTTTAGTGGCTCCCCATTGCTAAGTCTTGTTTCTTAGAGTAGGGGTGCCCCCAGGGATATTTGGTAGGTTTTTGTGGATACCTGATGCAATAAATTAAACATAGTAGGAAACATCTTTATTCTGATGATAACTCAGTTCATGATCTTTATATTGAAATAAGCGATATATTATGGACTAGACTAAAAAAATTGCATGCATTTTAAACATAAAATATTTCAAAGAAAATTTAAGCTTGGGGTATTTGTTTGTAACCAAAGAAGGGGCAGACATACATTGATCTCTGGTGGGAGGGAATGTTTAAAATACTCTGGTCTGGAGTTTTAAAAGAAAGTTCTCACTTGGTGTATAAGAGCACTAAAATTTTGGTCCTAATCTCTGCTTTTGCTTTGACCCTTGAATACTGGAGTGCTCCAGGATCCTGGGTCATCTTCTCTCCTCATACATACACCACGTTCTCTTTTCCACCTCCTCCCTAGGAGTTTACCAGGTAGGAAAGTAGGGGAACATCATAAAAGACCATGTTGCCTTTAGGGAATGGCAAAGTAGACCTGTGTAGCTAGAGTAAGAAAGAACTGGTGAGGGAAGAGGAGGCAGGAGGGAGAGGGCTGTTTGTATTTCATCCAGTCTTGTGGCTTTAGATAGGGTTTATATACTAGTGACTTTTCTTTGCATCTAATGATATACTTATTTATATCTGGAGCCCCAGCCCCGCTCTGATCTCTAGACCTGCATATCTAACTTCCTACCTGACATCTCCTCTTGATATCTAATAGGTCTACTACATTAAAAGCACAAACAGAACTTCTGACTCCCTCAGTTTCCAAAACCTGCCCCTGCCCTGCTTCCTTTTACACATACATGGTCTTGTTTATTTTCTGTACTACAACGTAAGCTCAGAAACCATACGCCTTCTCTTGGTTAGAGCCTAGAACAATGCCTGACACTTAGTACCCAAAATGCAAAGCTGTTGCTGTTGAGTCAATTCCTACTCATACTGACCCCATAGGTCAGAGTAGAACTGCCCTATAGGGTTTCAAGGAGCAGCTGGGCATTCAAACTGCCTACCTTTTGGTTAGCAGCCAAGCTCTTAACCACTGCACCATGAAGGCTCCTTAGTAGGGGCCCAATAAATGTTTATTGACGGAATGAAAGAATGACACACTTCCTTTCTGGGAATCATCCCAAGCAGCCCTCCCCCTCCTGCAACCTCTTCCCCTCACCAGTTCTCTCTTACTCCAGCCACACAGTATTTCGTCATTTCCTAAATGCAACATGGTGTTTTATGATCTTCCCCTATTTTTCCACCTGGTAAAGCCTTATACATGGGGAAATAGCCTGCTCTGCTTCTTCTATGCACTCATATAATTTTGTACATACGTTTATTCAGAAAATTTTATTTAGATATCTGGACAATCTGGCTATCTCAGTTACATATGATCCTCCTCAAGGGCAAGCATCATTTTTTACTCATTTTTTTTTAACCTTCCAGTACTTGGTACTATGCCAGATGCATATTAGATGTTCAGTGTGTTTTTGAGTGAGTAGAGGCATTGTAGAAATTATGTTTTCAGAAAACAGTGTAATCACCAAGGGATCATATGAAAACAGCTTAAAAAAAGTTTACTTAATGAATATCTAACATATATTCAGAACGAAACTTCCTAAGTACATTAATTTCAAAATAGTGAATATACATATAAGATGCAATATATCAACCTAATGTGCATATTCATAATGTATATGACAAACTGTCAGATAGAAAGATAATATTCTGTAGTATGATTGAATAATTAAGATTTTTAATAATGAAGTTCCTTTAAAGCCTAACTTGTATATTATAGATATGAATTATGAAGAAATGCAACTTTTAAGGAAGAATTCCTGACAAATTTAGCATATATTTCTTATATGTAAGTAAGGCTCCTTTGCTTATTTATGATTTTCTTTAGTTTATTTTGATAATTTAATTATATATTTTAGAAACATGGAAAATAAAAGTAACCCGTATCCATTTGAGGTTTTCGGAGGGAATAAAATCATACAGATAGAGTTTTTGGCCTGAAGTATGACTTTACCTAGAAACCAACTGCCATCGAGCCAACTCTGATTCATGGCAACCCCAGGTACCTCAGAGTAGAACTGAGCTCCATAAGGTTTTCAATGCCTGATTTTTTGGATGTAGATCACCAGGCCTTTCTTCCAAGGTGCCACTGGGTAGACTTGAATTTACAACCTTTCAGTTAGCCAGGTGTGTTAACTGTTTGCACCAATCAGGGCCTCCGCTTATGACCTTAGAGATCATTAACTCAAGAAACTGTAATAGTTAACTTGGTACAGCAGCCTCGCGGAGAAGAAAGCTTTTCTTCTATCTAGACTTTAAAATTCCCAGACTCTCAGCCTACCTATACCTGGTCGTGAACTAAGAAAGTTGGTTTTCTGTGATTATAGAATAGATTTGGAGCTTGATAGGCAGACAGACAGGTAGAAAGGCTCTTGGTAAGTTTTTTCCTAAATAGACAAGATTGATGAAACTAGCCTTAAGAACATACAGCGCGTACAAATAATGTAAGGGGATGATTCATTCACTTCGAAGAATTCTCGTAAATATATCCCCAAATAACAAGGTAAACCACATCCTCTTTCAATTATACTAATTCTAGATATTTTTCAAATAACAAAATTCTAATTGCATAAATAGAACAGTTAAACCTTAAGTATTTTGAAGTAAAGTAGCTCGTTAGACTTTAAAACTGAAAGTTGGAAGCAATGTACACAACAGTCAAAATCAGAGTACAGGAAACAAAAGTGAAAAAGGAGTTTGATAGTTAAATATTCTGTTGGTGTTGGCAAAATTTCTCATTTGTATCGTATACAATTTATTAAAGAGGAAAACTTTCACTGGGGAACTGATTTACACTTTGGAACGTTATTAAATAAGACAGATGTTAGAAAAATATTGTTAAAAATAGTTTGTGGCTTTAGCTTCCAATTTAGTTAAAACAGAAAGAGAAAATCATTTAATGCTTTTTTAACTTTATCAAGCTAATAAATATTTTCCTTTCTCAGGCCCATTGAAGATAAGCAACCGAAAGCAAATTTGTTTTATAGACATCATAAAAGCCATTGCTCACAACTTTTTAGCATTAAGTGAACCCTGGTTATAACTTAGTTTCATAGGTAAAAATCCAATAAAGGGTCAGCACAACCATGGCCCACTCAATGCCCAGTTCATCTTGGAGTAAGCAAGTAACAACAGAGAGCAAGGAGTGGAGGTAACATGGTACAAGTGATACTATACATCAGAGGTCAACCGGAGTCCATGGCAAGAAAGTGAACATTTGTTAGGAACCCTGGAGGTATTCTAGAAGTTTTTGCCTTTTTTGCTTAAGGATGTATGAAAAGAAAGAAAGCCTTCAGTCAGAAGATGGGTTCAAGCCAGTGAATATCTAGTCTTGATCAAAATAAGTAATTGTTTTTTTCCCCACATAATTAGATATTGGTTAAGTTTCTCTCCTACTCTAAAATTCTGAGACTGTTAAGTCTCCCCCCATCCCACCCCGTGGTCCATGCTTTTCCAGTGTAAGTGCGTGTGGTTTCAAATCAGATTTGTGAGTTATTGATTTCTCCAAGCTAAATGGGCTTTTTAAATGGGCTACACCAGGATAACCAAAGCTTCACGGGTTAGCTCAAAGAAAACCCCAGATTAACTTTAGGTGATGGCCTCATACTCCTTTTCTGACAAAATGGGTTTTAACAGAATCAAATAAGCAACTAAAATACGGGAACAAGTATCACTTATTTTTCTTATCATTTATTACTACATGGAAGAAGGCAAATATAAAAAAAATATATAGATAAGATTATTTAAGTAAGGAGCACTCCAGAATAAATGCTACTTTCAACATTCACAGTCACACCTCATTCATACCTAGCTGGAGAAAAATTGCCATGAAATACAGGCAAACAGTCTTGAGTATGTTTCACATTCATTTGTAGAACAACTGAGCATGTAAACTTTAGCAACAAGATGGAGAGAAACTTGCTGGCCACACAGATGTGTAATGCATAACTCTACTAGTTGGTATCGGTAAAAACCACCAAACCCATTGCCTTTGAGTCGACCCTGACTCATAGTGACCCTGCAGGACGGAGTAGAGTTGTCCCACAGGGTTTCCAAGGAGCAGCTGGTGGATTTGAACTGCCAACCTTTTGGTTAGCAGCCATAACTTTTAGCTACTGCACCACCAGGGCTCATAAGAAGCCTAATTTATGAACTTAGCAATTTTGTGCAAAAGTTACCATTGCTCTGTGGAATAAACACTTCACCCCTGACCTCAGTGCACTTCAAAAATGGGTGGTATTGGTCCCAAAGACATTCAGATAAAGGAATGTACGTGATCAGCACGAATCCACTGCCGCTTCTGGAGAACAGTAGTCAAAGTGCAGGCCCCCCAGTGAATGGTTCTGTTTACTGCTATTATCAGTTTGCTTCAGGAAAAAGCAGGACATTGAGTACTTACAGAACCAGGACTGCTGTAGTAAAGCCGTAATAGACAGGCACTAAGGACAAATGAGAATATGACTTTTAGGGACACTGCCTACACATAGCCACAATTACCTTCCATGCTACCTCACTGTGGGAGGGCCTGATATCCTTACAGTAAGCAATCATATCCAGCATTAATTTGAACTCTACAGAGAGAAGACAGCAGGTACCCGGGTGGCATAAATGGTTTGTGCTACACTACTAACCTAAAAGTTGGAGATCTGAACCCACACAGGGGCACTGCAAAGGAAAGACTTGGCAATCTGCTTCCATAAAGATTACAGCCAAGACCACCTTAGTATCTGTCTACTACGGGTTTACTACATGTTCCCGGTTCCATAAATACAGAATTTTACTCTGTAACATATGGGGTCGCTATGAGTCAGAATTGACTTGATGACAAAGGGTTTGGTTTGTTTTTTTGGAGAGAAGACAATAATTTTTGTGATCCATTTATTAATATTTTAATTATGGAGGCTTCAGGTGTCCAAAGGTGATCTTGATGCCTGCTACAGCAAATAGGATGTGTGTGAGGTTGCCCCTTGTACATGAAGAATTACACAGGACATGCAATCAGGGCATTACAATGGAGTTTTTCTGATGTGGCTAGATGCATGATATTTGTCAGGGAGTACGTTTTTACCTCCCATTGTGCTTGACTCAGGATATTCCCACAGCACATGTGCTCTTGAAAGCACTGGACACACATTAAGTCATTAATCCTCATCACTACCGCTCCCCATAAACCACATATTATTATTCTTTTAATGGTTGACGAAACTCAGTCAGTAAGGATAATTGCTTTGCTCAAGGCCACAGAGGGAGCCTGTGTCAGAAAAGAATTAGACTTGAGTGATGTTTGGCCCATAGGCTTGTACTTGGACCACCAGGTCATGTGTGGTGGAAGGGCCTCTCTCAAACTGTATGCAGAGTGTGTGTGTGTGTGTGTTTGTACTCCAGTCTTCAGGCATAGGTGTGCATATTGGGATTGCAAGGTCCTATGTCCAACGTATCCTTTAATTTCTCCATATTAGAATAGCATTAGCAGTACTGTGATCATTTATTAACTCTGAAGTTTGTTCTCTTCCTTTTTCATTTCTTTGTTGTAAGAAAGAGCAACGCTGGGCGACAAATAAAAAGGCTGAAAATAGAACATGTTCTGAACTACAGAATGTCATCAGAAAGTTGTTTCAGGGAACAGCCTATCCAATTACAATGTTTTGATTAATTTTATTAACTTCCTTGATGAGTGAAGTGTTTTTCTTGGTAGAAAGTGCTTTAGCATGTTGGCGAAGTGTATAGGTTCAAGAGTAAAAACTGCTGAAATTAGAATTTTGGTTCTACCTCTTTTTGTCTGCATGATTTTGGGATAACTACTTAAATTCTCTGTCCCAGTTTCCTCATCTGCCAAACAGGGATGGTAGTAACAGCACTACCTCATAGGATTTTTGTAAGTATTTTAGGAAACAGTGCATTTTTAATGTGCTTAGAACTGTGCTTATCACAGTTAGGTGTTATCATTATCATCATCGTCATCACAAATGTGTAAGAGAGGGAAACAATTTTTCAAAATAAGCTTGTGGTCAGTGTTCATGTGCAGTTCTAAGAAATGGTTTCTTTATGTAGAACAGTTAAGGGGTAAAAAATCAGGACAAAGCAATTTAGGGGAAATAATCTAACAGAATTTAGGGGAATGAAGAAAGCTCAGGAAGAAATGCCACATTCTCAAATGTTGACTGATACCCTCATCCTGCATAAAATAATTGGCAGAAATCCACACTCACTTCAACATTCATCTTCCATTTGGTGGGTTTTCATCATGAAGAAAGTTATTAATGTGTGAAAATTAGATATTGATGTGGCTGTCCTAAAAAATTTTCAATTGCCAGGCTCTTCTGTTTTAAAAATACTTGCGATCTGGAATATTTGCCGAGGATGAAACGTGCAACAACATGACTATGCTATGGATACTCTCGTCATTAAACATTAGTTGTATGGTACTATCAAACTAGAATAGGTGAAGTTATCTATATTATGAAAATAAAGTAACAGATATACTGCTTGAGTACAGAAAATACCACCATGTATCCTGGTCTCAACAGAGTAAGAAAAACCTCTTGGAAATTAAAAATACGATGATGATCAAAATTAGACAGTAGAAGAGTTAGAAGATAAAGTCAAGGAAACTTCCTAGAAAACATAAAGAAATAAGAACTTAAAAACATAAGGGAAAAATAAGAATCAGAAAATCAGTGCAGGAAACAGCCAACTAATAGGAGATCCATAAGGAGAGAATAGAGCAAATCAAGAAAAGGAAATTATCAAAGAATTCATAGAAAAGAATTCCCAGAACTGAAGGATATTACTCTTTAAATTGAAAGGGCCCATCAAGTATCCAGACAAAATGAATGAAAAAAATTCCCCATATGTTTAAATACTTCAGTGAAATTTCAGAACATCAAGGATAAAGCGGAGATCCTCAAAGCTTCAAAAGAGAGAGAAAAAATAGCTACAAAGGAATGTGTGAAAGCGTGAACGACATGGGGCTTCTCATCAACACTTCTAGATCCCAGAAGAAAATGGAGAAAGGCTTTTAATATTATGAGGGAAAAATTATTTTCGGCATAACAATCTATGCCCATCAAAACGATCAAAATGTGAAAATAGAATAGATATTTTTTTGGATATGTAAAAGATAAAAAGATAAAGATAAAAATATTTTTGAACTTTTTTTGGATATGTAAAAGCCCCGTGGTGCAGTGGTTAAGTGCTTGGCTGCTAACCAAAACTCTGGTGGTTCGAATCTGCCAGCTGCTTCACAGGAGAAAGATGTAGCAGTCTGCTTCCATAAAGATTTATAGCCCTGGAAACTGTATGGAGTAGTTTTACTGTGTTCTGTAGGGTTCGCTATGAGTCGGAATCAACTTGACAGCAACGGATTTGATTTTTTGGTTTAAAAACTCAGAAGAAAGTTTACCTCCCATTTAGCTTTTCATAGGACATTTCTTGGGAATGTGCTCCGTAAAATGAAGATGTAAACTAAGAGATACCTGTCTAGTTGTTCTAGAAATCAGTCAGGAAAGAGTAGGGCAGAAGGACTGAGGGATACAGAGAGAAGTATCTGGGAGAAAAGGAGGTGTATAGATATGATTATACCCATCTCATGAATGAAGCATTGGGGAAATTAGAAATGCTGAGGGAATGAGGAGACTAAATTAAGACTGTAAGACTAAAGAAAAAACGTTGATGGCACCTGGTTCGGCTTGGCTTAGCAATGAAAATATTTACAAGGTGATAGTAGTTGAACACTGTTGACTGTCACCTTTTAGAATCAGCCTGTAGATAAAGCGCGGAAGACTTAATTATGGTAACAAAAATAAAATAACCATTATCAACACTTTTAATATAAAATAAAAATACAGAACATAAAATTTGAGAGGTGTCTAGGGAGGCATGGAAAAGAGGTAATTGGTAAGGTCACTGCACTAAATTTTTTTAAATTTAAGAGATAAACTCTTTTTTTAAAAGTTAGAAATGTATTAGTATACATTTATATCATGCAACCAATTACACAAGGGAAATAAAAGGAAGTTAAATATGTGGTAGCGCACATAAAGAGATGAAACTAAACCTTGTGGATTAAATGAAATGAACATTCTAAAGGACTAACTCTAAGATCTTAATATGACGGGCAAGATCACATACCAATTCGCAAAGCCAGCATCGCATGACTGTTATTTCAGTTTCTTGATCTTATGATAACCACTTTAAGTAAAAGCCTAGCATAACACAGATACCCTAGAAAGAGAACTTTGGTCTTGTTCTCCAATAATTAAAGGTTTCCATGGATACTATATAATAATACAATGTGTAATTATGAACTAAGACTTCTGATGAAAAATAAAAACAATATACATCCTGGTGAGTACTGTCTTTCAAAATAATACAGTCCTGATGCCAATTTAGAAATTTTTGTGGCAGAACTCTTCTTGTTGGAGAGCCTGAAGTCTCTCTGAGAGAGGCACAGGAACTAGTTTGAGCTCAGTTTATTTTTTTTTTTATAAAAATTGCATTATCTCTGTTGGTCTTGCATCTGGGTACTTGATTATCATTCTTGGTTTCAAATGACTTCCAGCTAATAGCCAAACCCAATTTGTTATCAAAGAAAAGCTATTTTTACCTCTAAGTCAATTGAAAAGAATTCTTCAGAGGTTGCCAAAAGAAGGTCAGCATTTCGAATAATCTTAGGAATCAGCAACTAGCCCCGGATTGCTTATTTAAAAAACCCCTTCCCTTGCACAGATGCAGATATAGACACCGTATAAATGTTTGGACACCCTTCAGGTTGACATGGTAAACATTCTTTTTCAGAGGACTTTTTAGGTTTTTACGCATATTACAACATCAGAGAAAGTTTTTCTTTTCAGCAGCCAAATTCAGTCCATTCAGCAACTTACATCCATACTTCCTAAGTCTGTCAGAGTTTACTGCTTGTGGAGCACTTCACTTCTAGTTTTTGTACAAACACTTCATTGACCAGGGTGGACAAAACAATGTGTAATAAACCAAGTTAAGGAAAAAAACTAAATTTTTCCAGAAAAAATTAAAATTTCCTAGACAAAATTAGTTTTTGTATGATTTGTATCTTTGACACAGCACAGGGAACAAAACTGTATTATTGCATATTCATTTGTGATACTTTTTAATAGAGAAAAGGTCTGGATTAAAATTATAAAATGAATGTATTTGTTTCCCTATGAAATAAATACTTTGAGTTATAAGAATGAGAATATTAAAACAATTTTTTATTTTAGTATAAAATCACAGGGCCAAATATTACATTTTCAATAGAAAGCTCAAAGTCAATTATTAAAATAAGTATTATAAATGTGGCTTCATAATTTAATATGTAGTTCTTGGTATAATGGAGAAAATTATTATTGTATTTTTAGCTATGATTTCTTTCCCCCTCTGAGATTATTTTCACTATAATAACAGATATATTTATTTTGTTACTACATTTCCCCATTCCAGGTCAAATATTCAATAATATTCTTGCTAAGTGAAAAATCCTGATATTTACCTGAGCAGGCTCATTTAAATTCTCCAGGGATTTTTGTCATGCTTGGCAAGAAGCCACATAGCTAGATTATCATTTCAGACACAAATTCATTTTTAATAGAGACTACAGAAAATTAAGCATGCAAAAATTCCTTTGTAGTTGATAATGTGGTTTCAGAACATTTTTCTTTCTTTTTTTGCTTCCTTCCAGATAGATAAGCAATAAAAAAGAAACTTTGTGTAAATATGAGTGGATTATTAAAAACTGTTAAAGACAACCAAGAATAAAATCTGTCATTCTGGAAGAGAAGTGAAAACTGTTTTTCTTTTGCCATTCCTTAATTAATGATAGAAAGTTCTATTACTTCTGTCTTCCTAATTATTGGTATTTTAACAACATACCCCAGGGTTTTAGGAAATATTACAGTCACACAAACAGATAAGTTTTCCAAGCCGTAAAAGTCTCATTCGCCCAAGTTACCTGGCAGTGTTATTAAGAAGTTTCTAAGCGTATGCTAACAAAAGCAGCCGATTTGATTTCAAACGTTACCTTTTTGTGCTGAAGCTCTCCGCTGATCCGGAGTTGCTGCTGTTTGCACCTGCTGCTGTTTGCCCAAATTTCCTTCACTTTCAGTTCTCAAAATCTTCTCACCTAAACTGATTTTTTTCTGTTTGCTGTTCAAATCCTCCTTCCGAGATGAAGGCAGCTTAGAAGCTGCATTTGCTAAGAAAGTTCTAGCCAAGCGAGAAGGTTTGGACATTTTAAACAGCAGAAACAACAACCAAAATCCAGCCCCAGAATGTTACCTGCTGGGGCAGCAGATTCTAAGAAATCCTTTGAGCTCCACTTTTCAACTGACGCGGTTACAGTATGAAGTGCAGCTGGGTGGAAAGTGCTGGGCTGCCACTTGGATCTCTTTTAAACAGAAAGCATCATGCAGCCACACAGCCCATTTACTGGACCTGTGGAATGTAAATGTGTGCTGCGAAGCCGGTGACAGTTTTGCAATGGTAAATGCTCCAACTCAGAGGGAAAAACAGATGCTGGGTTAGGGAATGTAAAAGACACACATGCACACGCGCACACACCCCTTCCTAGTACGCACGGCTAGACACTGGACAGGCTCTATGTGCAAAAAGAATGTAAATATTGTTACCCCGCCCACTCAGGTACAATACATACAGTGAGCCAGATGTATGGTTTATATTACTATTGAAGCACATACCGCGTTCGGTTTCCAGGCATTAGTTCAAGCAAATATTTCCTCACCTTAGCACATTCCTATATTATATTCCAAGAGTTGACTATGTAACTAATGCTCACCTACATAATTACTTCTCCTGCTGTTTACAGAACACACATAGCACCATGGCAAGGAAGGAAAAGAGAAAAATGTCATTTCCATACCTGTTTGGGCTGCCATAGGGTTTCTACTAATCGGTAAGGCAGGGGAGATGTCTGTATGTGTGGTGTGGGGTATGTGTGTGTATGTGTGGTGGGGGGTATGAGTGTGTACATGTGGTATGGGGTATGTGTGTGTATGTGTGGTGTGGGGTATGTGTGTGTATGTGTGGTGGGGGTGTGCGTGTGTGTGTACACGTGATATGGGGTATATGTGTGTATGTGTGGTGTGGCGTATGTATGTGTGTGTTTGTAGATGTGGTGTGGGATATGTGTGTGTACATGTGATGTGGGGTATGTATGTGTATGTGTGGTGTGAGGTATGTGTTTGTGTGTGTGTATGTATGTGTGGTGTGGGGTGTGTGTGTATGAGTATGTATGTATATGTTTGTGTGGTGTGAGGTGTGTGTGTGCATGGTGTGGAGTATGTGTGTGGAGGGAATGTGTGTGTGTGTGCATGTGGTCTAGGGAAGAGATATAAATTATTTTACCTTTTAAAGAACTGGGAATTTATTCTAATGAGGAAATGAGCATTCACAATTTCCATGCTTTCTGAAGGACCAGCAGTAACGATGCAATAATAAAGTATGTTCAAGGGGGTCACATTTTTCTAGACTGAAAACATTCCTTTTACCAGTTGAACACACAGCACGTACCAGGGACATACCACCTCTCCCCTACTAAGGGTAACTATTTTCCCTCTTAGTTTCCCATGTCAGCTATTTTTATGACTTGGGGTTAAGCTGTTTCCAACCTCAATTATTCTGTGTTCCCTTAGGGAGAGTCTACACAAACTTTCTATGAACCATAAAAAGGTTCTGGGAATATGTGATCACAGAAGTCCACTCCAAGTGTAAATACCATGCTATTCC
The DNA here is from genome assembly GCF_030014295.1 of Loxodonta africana. Classification (NCBI taxonomy): domain Eukaryota; kingdom Metazoa; phylum Chordata; class Mammalia; order Proboscidea; family Elephantidae; genus Loxodonta; species Loxodonta africana. The sequence continues at coordinate 165,574,997 of NC_087345.1, read as the reverse complement.
CCATTTATATGTGATAACTGCACAGCTACTTAGCACTTTATCAGAGGCAGGATTAAGTGCTGGAAAGAGTGTAAATTTTGGAATCAGTTGGACCTGAAGTTACCTCTAAATTCTAAATGTGGGCCCAGGCTTGGGCAAGTGATCTTTTTGGGCTTTTTTTTTTTTTTTTTTTTTTAGTCAATAAAATGGGGATAATACTGTTGCCTCAAAGGTTTACTATATACGTAAGCTAACAAACCTGTACCTTGTCTGGCACACGTAGCCAAAAACAAAAAATCCCCAAACCTGACGCCATCAAGTCAATTTCATCTCATAGTGACCCTATAGGACAGAGTAGAACTGCCCCATAGGATTTCCAAGGAGCTGTTGGTGGATTCAAACTGCCAACCTTTTGGTTAGCAGCCAAATGCTTAACCACTGTGCCACCACTAAATACATTTGAATTTCCTTACCCTGTCCTTTTAATGATTCCCAACAGGTCTAGCAACCAAAACCAGTTGCCATGGAGTTGATCCTGACTCATGGCAACCCCATGTTTGCCAGGGGAGAACGACACTCCATAAGGTTTTAATTGTTGTGGCATTTCAGAAACAGATCTCCAGGCCTTTCTCCCAAGGCGACTCTAGGTGGATTTGAACTGCCAACATTTTGGTTACCAGCTGAGCCCTTAACCATTTGCACCACCTGGGAACCCACAAGTCTGGCAGAGCCTTACAAAATATCAGAGTTACACGATCAAATCCTGGCCCCAACCAGGCAGACCATAAATCTTGGATCTATGGATCAGGAGGAAGAAAATGTGAGAGAAGACCCTTCGTATTATGAGACGTGTGTCCTGAGAACGTAATGAACCACTGCATTGGCAAACACTGCTGTATCATACAATCCACCCCATGAAATACAGTAAAACATGGCTATAAAATATCAGCAACCTCTCACTCTTCAAAATTCTGCCCAAATAAGAGTCTAACTTTCATTTACTCAAATTTTCTTTTATCTTCTAAGAATCATTGCTTTCTTAGGCCCTGTTATGGATTGAATTGTATCCCCCAAAAAGTTATGTTTAAGTCCTTACCCCTGTCCCTGTAAATATGACCCTGTTTGGAAATAAGATTTTCTTATGCCATGTTAATGAGTTGATTCCAGAGTAGGGTGGGTTCTGAACCTAATCCCTTCTGAGTGCTGTCTTAAAGAAAGAGCAAAATAGACACACACACACAGTGGGTAGACAGACACCAACGTGACTATCCCTCTACAAGTCAAGGAAGGCCAAGGAATGCCCAGGGCTACCGACAAGAAAGGAGCCTTCCCTAGAGCCAAAGCCCTAATTTGGACTTCTACTCTCCAAAGCTATGAAACAATACATTTCTGATCTTTAAAGCCACTCAAATGTGGTATTTTTGTTATTACAGTACTTAGACAGGCATCTTTAGGTTTCTTTGTTTCTTTTACCAGCACTAGGAGTGGCTTTCTTTTCAGGGGCAAATTTCATAAAGAAACTAACTTTGGCCTTTTGGTGAGGTTGTCACATGGACAGCATTAAAACTAGATTGGAATATAGGTGCTGGACAGTCGGTGAGATTCACCCACCAGCCAAAAGACCTACTCAAAAGGCTGGGCTCACACTTTAAATTCGTGCCTTAAAACAATGACCCATGTCTTGGACAATGGGATCAGCAAATCACATGAGTACTGACGACCTGTGGCAGGTGACAATGGACTTTAACCTGGAAAGCAGACTGGAAGGATCAGTGCCTGAAAAGAAGTGTGATTTCATCATAACACCTTTAAAATAGCTGTTTTACCCACACATTATGGATAAAAGCATTTCAGAGAAATAGAATGACGTCTCATTGTGTTACATTTGGATTCTCCAGAAGAGACCAGTATAATTAGACTCATTTTACAAAGAGGAGGGAAACGACAAAGCAATTATGCAATAGGCCATCAGCAGTGCTAGGGAACAAACCAAATGCTTTCTAGGTTCGCAACCCATGCAGGCCCCTGGACTAAGCTACCTGCCAAAATAGGCGGGCAGCACATGATTTTTAATGGTTCCCCAAATTAGAGTGTATTGGCTGTGTAGACAGCTTCCCTCAGCACAAAATATGGTGCTTCAAGGATTTCATTCCATTAGTCCTGCTACAGGCAAGGACCTACGGGAGAGACAAGAGTGAAACACACCTTCTTCTTCTTCCTACAGTGACCCCTTTTTGGGAGCAAACAAAATCGGTAGTGTTTCTTTTTACTTACAGAGGGCAGAGCTGTCACTGGGCAATGCCTGGCTGTATGCAGGGTTGCCTCCAAGCCCCAAGCATTGTTTTTCTGCCCTCTCCCTCCCTGTCTACCCTGACCTGTGGGGGCTCACCACATTCCTTCCCATTTCCACACCTCCTCATTAGAGGCCCTTCCTCCACCATAACCCCTTACTGAAGGAGCTGCTCTCAGATGGGATTCATTCACTCACAGCTTTCTGTGCCCCTCCAGCCCCTCCAGAGGAAGCTTCACTATGGCTTGGATGCTGAGAGGGCTGGAGGTGGAGAGGGAATATGGAGGCAGCTATCTCTAGGCAATGGTAGTTTCCAAACCCAAGAGACTATAAGAATTCCCTGGATATCCTCTAAAAACAAAAAAAACATTTCTAGACTGCACCTCAGGCTTCATAAATTAAAATTTCTGGGAACCATGTAGGCAGAAGTATTTTTCACAAAGGCAATTCTTTGGTGATTCTGAGGCTCAGCAGTCTTTGGGAACCACAGCTTGTCTAAGCCCCAGAAAATCATCTCCCTTCCTTGAGCCTATGCTAGGAGCACCTGGATTGGGCTATTCTTGGCTGGACCTTGTGGCAACCAATTGTGAGGCTGCATGCTCATTTGTATCCTTCCATTTTGTAGAGACAACCTAGTGTGAACAGACTGTGTGGCAAGTCTCTTGTGGGGCCCCTGGGAACCTGACTGAGAACACTGAACCCAGTTCACCTCTCACCTAATCAAAATTTCAGTAAACATTCTTTGTTTGAGCTGTAATACTTTGGTAAGTGTGTCAGTCAAGAAATAGGCTACACATGTCTGCACTAAAACTAATGCGTCCATTCAAATAATACTGACCCATCCACAAATCAATACTTTGAAAGCACATTGAAAAGCACCACATGATTCAATATTTTTCCTTTCTACTCACTGGAAATTTCCTGGGATGCTTTCTCGTTTAGTATATATCAAACCCACAGGCCATCATAAAGTCTGGACGCAGGGACTCTGGTCAACAATGTCTGGTATATTTTTATTTTAAGCCACACAAAAAAATTGAAAGTTGACACAGAAGCATTTGCTTGACCAAGCTGAACAGCCCCCAAATCTGCCCAACAAAACCCTTATAATAATGGAGGGTGGAAATCAAGTGGAGAAGTTTTAGTAATTTTTCTATGGTTGCCTCATTCCTAAAGATGAATCTGAGTTGGTTTACAAAACACATATGCTACTAAAAAGAATGCACTGTGAAGTTACAACAAGACATGAATAATAATAGAGAAAAAGTCAGGATGTGGAAATGCATTTCAATTACTAAAGACAAATCTAGCTCTGAGCTTCCTAGCACCAAAGCAAAAACCAAAGAAGGAGAGTTTGTAGAGACTATGTTATTTTATTGTGGTTTGATTGCAAAGTTTAGGAAGGTGCCATTGGATTATAAGAGTCTTGTTTGAATTGTGAGTAACTTCAGTGGAAAGATCTGCCCCTACAGAACAAACCTGCCTTACTCTGGGAAATAGTGCTCATCTAGAATCTACGCTAATAGCCACAACAATGATCTAACGCATATCAATGATCACAAAGGTTGCACAGGATCAGCCAACGTTTTGTTCTACTACACATGGGGCCTAGTCTGTCAGCTTTCTTACTATGGTGGCTTGCTTATTGCTGTGATGGTTGAAGCTGTGCTGCCAGTAATTCAAAACCAGCAGGGTCACCCATTGTGGACAGATTTCAGTATGGAGTTTCCACACTAAGACAGACTAAGAAGGGCCTGGAAATCTACTTCTAAAAAAAAATTAGCCAGCCAAAGCCTTACAAATAGCAGCGGGACATTGTGTGATACAGTGTCAGAAGATGAGCCCCTCAGGTTGGAATTCACTCAAAATACGACTGGGGAATAGCTGCCTCCTCAGAGTAGAGTCAGCCTTAATGATGTGGATGCAGTCAAGCCTTCAGGACCTTCATCTGCTAATGTGACATGACTCAAAATGAAAAGAAACTGCTGCAAACATCCATTAAAATCAGAACTTGGAATATGTGAAGTCTGAATCTAGGAAAATTGGAAGTTCTCAAAAATGAAACGGACTGCATAAACATTGATATTCTAGACATTAGTGAGCTGAAATGGACTGGTATTGGCCATTCTGATTCGGACAATCATATGGTCTACTATGCCGAGAAAGACAAATTGAGGAGAAATGGAATTGCATTCATCTTCAAAAAGAACACTTCAAAATATATCCTATCACACTGTCAGTGATAGGATAATAATAATAGCATCTATATCGATGGCACTGGGTGGGATACACCTACAAGGAAGACCAGTTAATATGACTATTATTCAAATTTACGCACCAATTGCTAATGCCAAAGATGAAGAAATTGAAGATTTTTTACCTACTACTGTGGTCCAAAATTGATTAAACATGCAATTAAGATGGTTCGATAATCATGGTGATTGAAATGTGAAAGTTGGAAACAAAGAAGATTGTTAATTGGAAAATATGGCCTTGGTGATAGAAATGATGCCAGAGATTGCATGATAGAATTTTGCAAGACCAATGATTTCTTCATTATGAATACCTTTTTTCGACAATATAAATGGCGATTCTGGGCCTCACTAGGTGGAATACACAGTAATCCAATTGAGTACATCTGTGGAAAGAGATGATGGAGAAGCTCAATAACATCAGTCAGAACAAGTTCAGGGGCCGACTGAAACAGATCATAAATTGCTTATACGCAAGTTCAAGTTGAAGCTGAAGAAAATTAGAACAAGTTCAAGACAGCCTAAATATGACCTTGAGTGTCCCACCTGAATTTGGAGACCATCTCAAGAATAGATTTGATGCATTGAATGCTAATGACTGAAGGCCAGATGAGTTGTGGGATGACATCAAGGACATCATACATGAAGAAAGCAAAAGGTCATTAAAAAGATTAAAAAAAGAAAGAAAAAACCAAAATGGATGTCAGGAACTTGCTCTTGAGTGTAGATAAAGCGAATGGAAATAATAACGAAGTAAAAGAGCTCAGCAGATGATTTCAAAGGGCAGCTTGAGAGAACAAAGTATTATAATGAAAAAACACAGAGACCTGAAGTTAGAAAATCAAAAGGGAAGAACCTGTTCAGCATTTACCAAGCCGAAAGAACTGAAGAAAAAATTCAAGCCTTGACTTGGAATACTGAAGGATTCCATGGGCAAATTAAAAACCCTCGTGGCGTGGTGGCTAAGTTCCGCGGCTAACCAAAAGGTCAGTTCAAATCCATCAGGTGTTCCTTGGGGCAGTTCTACTCTGTCCTATAAGGTCACCATGAGTCTACTCTGCCCTGTAGGGTCGCTATGAGTCAGAATTGACTCGATGGCAACAGGTTTTTTTTTTTTTTTTATGGACAAAATATTGAAAGACGCAGGAAACATCAAAAGGAGGTGGAAGGAATACACAGAGTCACTGTACAAAAAAGAATTGGTCAGTGCTCAAACATTTCAGGAGGAAGCAGATGATCAAGAACCGATGATACTGAAGAATACTGAAGGAAAAAGTTCAAGCTCCACTGAGGGCATTGGTGAAAAACAAGGCTCCAGGAATTGATGGAATACCAATTGAGATGTTCCAACAAATGGATGCAGTACTAGAAGTACTCGCTTGTCTGTGCCAAGAAATTTGGAAGACAGCTATCTGGCCAACAGACTAGAAGAGATCCATATTTGTGCCATTCCAAAGAAAGGTGATCTAATGGAATGCAGAAATTATCAAACAGTATTAACATCATATGCAAGTAAAATTTTGCTGAAGATAATTAAAAAGTGGTTGCAGCAGTACTTTGACAGCGAGCTGCCAGAAATCCAAGCCACATTCTGAAGAGGACATGGAACCATATATTTCGTTGCTGATGTCTGATGGATCTTGGCTGAAACCAGAGAATATCAGAAAGATGTTTACCTGTACTTATTGATTATGCAAAGGTATTCAACTGTGTGGATCGTAACAAATCATGGAGAACATTTTGAAGAATAAGAATTCCAGAACACTTAATTGTGCTTATGTGGAAACTGTACACAGACCAAGAGGCAGCTGCTCGAACAGAACAAGGGGATTAAAGTACTATGTGGTTTAAAATCAGGAAAGGTATGCTCCAGGGTTGTGTTCTTTCACCATACTTATTCAATCTGTGTGCTGAGCAAATAATCTGAGAAGCTGGACTGTATGAAGAAGAATGTGGCATCAGGATTGGAGAGAGGTGCATCAACAACCTGCGTTATGCAGATGACACAAACTTGCTTGCTGAAAGTGAAGAGGACTTGAAGCACTTAATGATCAAAGATCATAGCCTTCAGTATGAATTACAACTCAACATAAAGAAAATGAAAATCCTCACAACTGGACCAATAAACAACATCATGATAAATGAAGAAAATATTGAAGTTGTCAGGGATTTCATTTTACTTGAATCCATAGGAATATTGCTTTTATCTGGAGTAAACAATTCTTCCCCTGTTATTCCCAGACATCTTGCCCATCTATTCTTAACACTTCCAGGTTAAGATAATTTCCCAGCTGTCTCCTCAGGCTCGAGTTTACTCTGAATACTTGAGCTTTAGTCCTACTTGTGCCCTTCTTAGTATCCCTAGCAATGGGCTAAACTCAGTTTGATTTAACGTCCTGGACTTTGACATTGGCCTTTTGCTCGTGAACCTTTGAAACAAGCCTCCTACATGTGTTCGTGAAGATCTCTGTCCTCCATGACACTCTGAATTTTCCTCCAGACTCTCCTAGTCTCACTATCAGAATTCTCTGGAATTAGCCTGATGGTCCTTTGGCCTGTTCTAGGACAGAACAGGCCAAAGGGTGAAGGTAAAGGACTACAGCTTTCAGTATGAATTATATCTGAACGTAAAGAAAATGAAAATTCTTGCAGCTGGACCAATAAACAACATCAGGATAAAGGGTGAAGAAATTGAACTTGTCAAAGATTTCATTCTTCTTGAATCAACGATCAATGTCCACGGAAGCAGCAGGCAAGAAATCATATGATGTATTGCAATGAGCAAATCTATTGCAAAAGACCTCTTTAAAGTGTTAAGAAGCAAAGATGTTGCTCTGAAGACTTAGGTGTGCCAGTCTCAAGCCATGGCATTTTCAATCACCTCATGCATGTGAAAGCTGGACAATGAAAAAGAAAGACCAAAACAGAACTGGCACATTTGAATTGTGGTGTTGGCAAATATTTTTAATATACCATGGACTGCCAGAAGAATGAACAAATCAGTCTTGGACGAAGTACAGCTAGAATGATCCTTAGAAGCGAAGATGGTGACAGTTTGTCTTGCTTACTTTGGACATGTCATCAGGAAGGACCAATCACTGGAGAAAGATCCCATGCTTGGTAAAGAGTCAGTGAAAATGAGTGAGGCCCTTGATGAGGTGGATTGACACAGTGGCTGCAACAATGGGCTCACCCATACCAATGATTGTGAGGGTGGCACAGGACTAAGTAACATATTGTTTTAGATACATAAGGTCTCTATGAGTTGCAAACAACTTGATGGCACCTAACAACAACAACAGTATAGAAAGGGTGGGGCCAGAAGTGTTCGTCCTACTCTAAAATTCCCAACACTTACCCTGCCTATTCCAAACCCAGCCATCACTACTTCTGTCTTGCAGGACCACTTTTCATGTTGTTAATCACTATTCAATTATTCATTCTACTTTTGTCTCTTATCAATCTCCCCAGACCAAAACACAACACTATGTGGCACTGCGTGAATTCAGACTCATGGTGAACTGTGCCCCATGGGGCTTTCAATGGCTGACTTTTTGGAAGTAGATCACCAGGGCTTTCTTCCAAGGTTCCTCTGGGTGGATTTGAATGTCCAACCTTTTGGTTAGCAGCAGAGTGTGTTAACTATCTGACCACAAAGTGACTTCCCTATTCCCCCCACATATATTTCTTGTCTTGACTTCACTACTGGATACCTCCAGTTCCAACACTTTCATAAAAACAGGCATTCTGCTGACATAATCCCTCACCCAAGAGGCAACGTTGCGATGATCAGACAGTGGGGCATGGGATAATTCACATAGCTCTTCCTGTGAACTCTCTTCCTGGCTCCTGACCCTTTGCTGTAGTAGCTCCCAGATTCGGCTTTGTAACAGGGATGGCCCTTGGCTGTGCCCAGGGAAAGAGGGGTGGCTGTGGCACCGCTGCTGGGCCCTGGCTCCAGGCCACACCTTCAATGTATCCCATCTCTTAATCTGCAACCCCCGCTCTCCCTGCAGATTGGCTACCAGTGGCTGCATGCCCTTTCGTCACCAGCCCTTCAACCAGAGCCAGGATCTGGCTCTCAGGACAGTGCCTCCTGTGCCCTCTGGCTCAGCAAAGCCTAAACCAGAGAAGCCCCCTCATGTCTCCGAATAAATTCTTTTTTAAAAAATTCGAAAAGCATAAGCTTACTCTCTTTTTTTGGCAGCACACAAATTCTCCGTGATTACAAGTTCTTTCTTACAGCTAACTGAAATCCCTCCTTAGGGACCTTGATCAAACTTTCTCTTGCTGTTTTGAATATAAAAATTGAGACCACTGATAAAGGAATACCTTCCGTCACTCTTCATGGTGGGTAAGGAGAACCCCCACCTGATAGATTGCTGTGTGCTGCCTAATTGGTTTTTTTTCCCCTGTGATCTGAAGATTTGAAATGGCCCCAGCCACCCTTCCAGGAAGCCGCACTCTGCCTCAGAAGCTGGAATGATTAGTGTCCTCCCAGTGCACCGGCGGGGTACCTGGGTGGCACGAACGGTTAAATGTATGGCTGATAACCAAAAGGTTGGCAGTTTGAACCCACCCAGCGGCACCTCGGAAGAAAGGCCTGTGTATCTGCCTCCGAAAAGTCACAGCCATGAAAACCCTGTGGAGCACAATTCTAGTCTGCACACTTGGGGTCGCTGCGAGTTGGAATCAACTCGAGGACAATTCTTTTGTTGGTTTGTTTTGTTTTAACGTACCAGCACCTTGGTATTGCAGATAGGAGTGGGTTTTCCTAAGTGCAATCTTCTTCCCAGCCTGCAGTATTTTCTCTGGGTGCGTGAGAAAATGCAGGTGAGAATTCATTCCGCCCTAATACCCAAGATATCAGATGCCCCAAGGCAATAAAGATGGCTGCCCAAGGCTGCATGCAGGGCCTAGCTCTCCTTGAAATGGTATTGATCATTCATAACAACAGTTAACATTTATTGTGCACTTACCGTATGTCTGACACTGTTCTGTGTCATTGATTCCTCACAGTACCGGTCTGAAACACACACACACACACACACATTGCCATTGATTGGATCCCAATACATAACAACTGTATAGGACAGAGTAGAACTGCTTCATAGGATTTCTAAGGCTGTAATCTCTATGGAAGCTGTCATATCTTTCTCGCATGGAGAAGCTGGGTAGGTTTGAACTGCTGACCTTTTGGTTGTCAGTTGAGCGCTTAGCCATTGGGCCACCAGAGCTCCTCAATGCTATGAGGTAGGTATTATTATCTCTATCTTACAGATCAGTGAAGTGAACCTGAGAGGACTGGAAACTCAGCTAAGTGCTCACAACTAATGAATATAGGAGCTGAGATTTGAATTTAGATAATCTGGTCCCTGAGTCTGTCCTCTTATAAAACCAAAAAGTCTGGCTACAGTCCACACTGCACAGTGTGTGTGAACATCCAGTGACAGCTTAGTCACAGCAGTGACCAGGGAAGAACACCTCTGTCATTTTGGATGTCATATGCCAGACCCCATTTGCAGTGGAATTCTGTAGCTGCAAGATTCCCCCATTAGGACGTGGATGTGTTTAGTTTCACGGGAATCCAGCAGCTCCAATCTGGGAGCACAACATCCTGTGCTGAGGAGCAGATGGTGAGAGTGGCAGTCTGGAGGATGTGAGCAGCTTCCGATGTGGAGCCAACAAGCCCATGGAAAAGGTCGCTGCAAGAAAGAGCTGGAGGTGGCAGTCGTGCTCTCCAGAGAAGGACAGGTATCTCAGCATCAGCATCTCCCCGGCTTCCTGACCTGTCTTGTTACCCTGCCTCCTTATCTTGCTTTCTGGTCAGTTCTCAGACAAAACAAGTTGGTAAGATTTGCCTCAACTCTAAGCTAACCCAGCCTATACTTCCGGAAAGTTGAATATCTCAATTTGTAATGTAACCGCAGAGAAGTCACTTAACCTCTCTGGGCCAAATCACCTTACCTGAAAAAGGTGTTGTGAAACATGCCCTGTTTACCTTGAAGGGTTGTTGCAACAATGAGATCATGAATATGAAAGCACCTTGTCAACTGCTCACATATATGAACACGTATGTGTTCATGAATAAAAGGTAATAAAAATTTTAATGGTTATAAAATAGTAGCTGGCTTAGTACCAATTTTCCTATTCTGTTCTTAAAGATTGGCTTGGTAGCCTAGCAGAACATTCTATAGCAGGAGCCAGCAAATTTTTTCTGTAAAGGCCCAGGCAGTAAACAAATATTTTTTGACTTTGCGGGTCATATGGTCTCTGTTGTAACTATTCAACTTTTCCATTGTAACGTGACAGTAGCCATTGAAAAAATGTAAATGAATGTGCGTGGCTGTGTTCCAATAAAGCATTATCTACAGAAATGGGTGGCCGGACACATGCCGCCTGTGGGTCGTGGCTTAGCATCTCCTATAGTAGCCAATTTAAACCGTTCGTGAATGATGATATTCTGAGTCCTGTCTCCTTGACTAATACCTGCTGTATGGATTCTTTGCCTTGCTCTGTGCCTAGATTGGTGAACTCTGTGTTCTAAATCCAAACCTAGATGTCAACAATTTCCCAAATTTACCTCAGCCTACTGTTTGGACCTTACTATTCAGGTACTTGACGGGAGTCCTGGTGGCACAGCAGTTAAGCTTTGGGCTGCTAACCAAAAGTTCAACAGTTCGCATCCACCACCTGCTCCTTGGAAATCCTATGGGGCAGTCCTACTCTGTCCTATAGGGTCACTACAGGGTTGCTATGAGTCAGAATCGACTCAACGGCAATGGGTATTCAGGTACTTGAGGTAAGTCTTGTGACAGCTGCATGCACGGCCAGTATTGATTCTAACTTAAAAACATAGCAGGGACAAGACTAACACCTCTTTGGCTACCTGGATTATATCATGCTTTGCCATTTTATATTAATAACTAGTATATATAGATCGCCACATGTAGGAGTCATGGTTTAAAGTGCTGAGTAACTGAATCTATGATCGCAACCTATCTTGTAAAATTTCTCATGCTTCGTAGATTCAAGACAACGGCTTGTCAGTTCGGATTCCTCAATTTCCTAGTTAAATTCTACAGAAAGATTTCTTGATTTAACAACTCTAATTTCTAAGAATCCTTTAAAAAGCATTTTTTTTTTTTTTTTTTTTTTACGATCTCAGTAAAAGTCACTTTGTACCATGATGTCACCCGTCTGCACTTCTAGATTGTAAAAGAATCTTAAAATTATTTAGGACGTGCTTCAATATGTTATAAAAGTTTCAGTGCCAAGAGGAACTTTCTCGGTTTATTGCCTAACACTCCCAGAGAAAGCTGTATGACTTATATGAACCAACTGTAGATTTGGAAGTAGTTGGAAAAAGTTGTACAAAAAATGTGTTAGACAGCCAGGTTGTGACGGTGACTGGAATTTTGTAGTCACAGATGTTTTTCCATGTGCCATTTTAAGAATTATATCGGCTCTAGTTACAAGTTAAAATTTTATATGAGATGTATATAGAATCCTGAAGTAAAGATAAGCTATTTCTTATTATGCTGGTCTCCAGTGGTATTGTTGAAAGTATAACTGAAAGTACAACAATCTGAACACATTGGCTAACCCTAAAATCATTTTTGCTTCTTATCAGTCTAATAATGTATTCAGAGGGATTCATGAAGTCTTAAAAACTTCTTTATTTTCATTTTTTAAAATTGTGGTAAGTACATAGGTAACAAACCATTTGACATATCAATAATCTTCACATGTACAATTCAGTGACATTAATTATATTCATGTTGTCCAGCCATCACACTTAATCTGTTCCCAAACTGTATACAACCATGCTTAACAGAAGCTCAGTGTCCCCTAAGCTTTGAGTTCGCCTTTCTCCCTCCCTTCCTCCTGCCCCCGGTAACTACTCATAGACTTTGGTCTCTATATACTGCCTATTCTAGATATTTCATGTAAGTTGGATGATATAATACTTATCCTTTTGCGACTGACTTATTTCACATGGGAAACACTGGTGGTGTAGAGGTTAAGTGCTACAGATGCTAACGAAAAGGTCGGCGGTTCAAATCCACCAAGCACTCCTTGGAAACTCTATGAGGCAGTTCTACTCTGTCCTATAGGGTGGCTATGAGTCAGAATTGACTCGACGGCAGTGGATTTGGAAATCCTGGTGGCGTAGTGGTTAAATGCTATGGCTGCTAACCAAATGGTCGGCAGTTCAAATCCGCCAGGCACTCCTTGGAAACTCTATGGGGCAGTTTCACTCTGTCCTATAGGGTCGTTATGAGTCGGAATTGACTTGACGGCACTGGGTTTGGTTTGGTTTTATTTCACTCAGTATAATGTTTTCAAGGTTCATCCAAGTTGTAGCATGTGCCAAGACTTGATTCTCATAGGCAGTACATTTTACTCATTCTAAAATGCAAATGAGGCATGGTGATAGTGGCTCTCCCCCCTTTAAAAAATTATAATCAGAACTACATTCATAGTTCTGGGAAGGAAAACAATAGATAAAACTGATGACTTAAGCAGCATCACACTGGATATTTCCAAGTGGATGGGCTTATTGATAGAGTAACTTTAAGAGATGATGGGGCTTCCTTTGTGTAATTTCAAATTATCTTTTTCGAGTTCTTGATTATCATAAAACATTCAATGTATCGCATTTTCCAAGTTAGTAAAAGCCAAATCTTAAAAAACAAAAAAGTAAGAAACAAGTCATGAGAAAAAGAAGAGGTTAATTGAGAACTTCCAGCACTTGTGAAGATGTGGAACGGCCTTTAGTTCAGCAGATACCTGCTGCATTTCTCAGATAGGTATGGAAATCGTTTCTAGTTCCCATTGGAGCCCTGGGAGTGCAAGGGTTAAGAACTCAGCTGCTAACCAAAAAGATCGGCAGTTCTAATCCACCAGCTGCTCTTTGGAAGCCCTCTGGGGCAGTTCTCCTCTGTCCTGTAGGGTGGCTATGAGTTGGAACCAACTCACCAGCAGGTAACGACAAAAGTTCCCATCAGCTTTAAAATGCTCTGATGTAATGGTAGAGGATGGGGCGGGGGGGGGGGGGTGGTTTGAGAAGTCATGCTTGAATGCACAAAATTGAATATAATTAATAATGCGTTAAGCCTTCTGAGGACTTGGGGAAAATTCTATATGTTAAATTAATTGCAAAAAGTAATGAACTTTTGATGAAAGATTGAGTAAAGAGAAAATGCACCCATTAAACGTTTTGAAAATAATGTGATCCCACCACAAAGACAACACCAAATGTTGTTTTTATTCAAACCACAGTAAATTTTGCACAAAATTACTAAAGAAACCAGACACACACACACACACAAACGGTGAAATTCAGAAATGCCTTTTTTCTTTGAATATGAGTTTGTGCAGCTTTGAAAATTATTTGGGTGCACAGCCGTACACAGCTGGTACTCTAACTTCTCCTTGTGAAACTGGGGCTCCACAATCATTCACCTTCTCCCTCTCTCTAACTTTCTGCAGCCCGGGCAATGCCTAGGTCCCTGGGTAGAGCAAATGGTTTACACTTGACTAGTAACCCAAAGGTAAAAGTTGGCAGTTTGATTTTACCCAGCAGCACTGCAGAAGAAAGACCTGGCAATCTGCTTCCCTGAGGATTACAGCCAAGAAAACCCCATGCAGTTCTACTCTGTCACACATGAGGTCACCGTTAACAGGAATTGACTCAACAGCAATAGATTTGGTTTGGTTCTGAGCAATGCTTAGATGCAAGCTGTGTTTTTACTAGGTGGATCAAGGAGATGGCCAGAGTCACCCTTTTTCTAGAGTGGACACGCTTTTCTCTTTGAGGCATAGCCATGGCCTGCCTAGCAGACCCAACCTCTGCCCTTGCATAGTCACACAGCCAGGTTGCAAATTGAAGACCATAGAAAACCCTTGGAAGGGAGAGGAACTTAATCCCTCTCTCTCTACCCCACTTTAACAAAGACAAATGCAAAACTGCTGCTCTAATAGCAAAGGGCAAGACCAAAAATCAATTGGCCTCATAAAAACTCTGAAAACACCTTTTCTGCCACTGGCCCTGGGTTTTCCCTGAAGAGCATCTCTTTATTGAGATACGAGGCAAACCTGTCAAAATGGGGAAGAGATTTCCCCCAACTGTTTCAGAATCTTGATAGCAAATACTTCGGCCCTTTCCGAAATTTGCCTTGAATAATCTTATAGTTTTCTTATAGCCGTTCAACACCAAACATGGCAGCCCCTGAACTGGAGCATTCCATTCTTTCTAAGCAAGTAAATAAAGACTCATCGAGCACCCTACACAGGTTTTTATGAAGAAAAAGAAGTTCTCACCAGTCCCTGGGCAGTCTTTAGAGAACGTGAAAGAAGGAATTTATGCCACCCTGTGCGAGAACAGTCAATAACCCTCATTTCTCTGCAGACTCGTGTTCACAAACAAGGCAATGTAGATATTGATGCAGAGAAACAGAACATAGTATATCTTAAACAGGGGTTTGGAGATTCCTCCCTTTCAGACATTTCTAATTTACAAAACCAGATGGATGAGGCCCTTAAGGTCTCTTTTTAACACAAGAGGAACGTGCTTTTTAGTTCAATCAAATATATGAGACAAAATGGGCAACTCCTGCCCAAAAGCAAGACGAGAAGGTAGGAAGGGACAGGAGCAGGACGAATAGACAAAGGGAACCCGGGGTGGAAAGGGGGAGTGTGCTGTTATGTTGTGGGGATTGTAACCAATGTCACCAAACCATATGTGTGTAAACTTTTAAATGAGAAATTAACTTGAGCTGTAAAGCTTCATCTAAAAAAAAAAAAAAAAAAATTTTTTTTTTCATCTAAGGCACCATAAACTAATAATAAACAAAGATCTCTTTTTGAATTGTCTTGAATCTCCAATCTAAGGTAGGATTACTCAATTTCATTTTTTTTCCTCCCTAAAATAAATAGATAGATAAGTAAATGAACAAATAAATAAATGACAAGAAATTTATCCAGCATGGGCAGCTAGGAAAACTGTGAAATACAAGTTTATTTTCTATTGTATTTCCATTCCACTTCTAAGACATCTCTTCTTATGTCCTCAGGAGAACTCTAATTCTAACCCAGTGAAAGCTGCTTTCTGGAAAGGATCCTCATGGAATATTTATAACTTGGAGTATTTTTTTTTTTAAGTAAGAGTGAGCAGTTTAATGCGCAGTATTACATTTTAAAATATTACATTTAACACTTATTTATGGAACAGAAAATGAAGGATACCACAAATGATATTTATGTAGATTTTTTGATACTCCTCACATAATTTTTTTAAATTTCAAAATACAGCGAACATAAAGAGGATGTATACTAAAATGTAAAGGCAAAAACAGTACAAAGGACACACACGCACCCATCACCTAGATTTACAAATAAAACATTACCTTTGAAGTCCTCTAAAAAAAACAGTTGCTATTGAATTGATTCCCGACTCATGGCAACCCCACATGCATCAGAGTAGAGCTGTGCTCCATAGCTGTTACGGATTGAATTGTGTCCCCCCAGAAATGTGTGTCAGCTTAACTGGGCCATTATTTCCAGTATTGTGTGGTTGTCCTCCATTTCGTGATCTGATGTTATTACACTATGCGTTGTAAATTCTACCCACTATGATGTTAATGAGGCAGGATTATAGGCAGTTATGTTAAAGTGGCAGGAGTCAATTTATAGGATTATGCTGTATCTTGAGTCAATCTCTTTTGAGATGTAAAACAAAGAACAAGCAGAGAGGAGAGGGACCTCATTACCGCCAAGAAAGAAGAGCCAGGAGCAAAGTGTGACCTTTGCTGCCTGGGTCACTGTGCTGAGATCTCCTAGACCAGGAGAAGATTGATGACAAGAACCTTCCCCCAGAGCCAACAGAGAGAGAAAGGCTTCTCCTAGAACTGGCACCCTGGATTTGGACTTCTGGCTTACTAAACTGCGAGAGAATAAATTTCTGTTTGTTAAAGCCATCCATTTATGGTATTTCTCTTATATCAGCACTAGATATCTAAGACAATAGGGTTTCCCATGGCTACCTTTTTAGAAGTAGACCAGCAGGACTTTCCTCTGAGGTGCCTCTGGGTGGACTCAAAGTGCCAACATTTTGGTTAGCTTCCAACTGCATTAATCATTTGCACCTTCCAGGGACACTTTGAAGTCCTCTCAGTGCTTGTAATTGGTCACATTCCCCTTGGTCTCTGACATGATAGTTTTCTTTAATTTAGTTTCAATGATTCTCTTATTTCTCTTCATAGTTTTACAAATGTGACTATATCTCTAAAAGATATATTGGTTGGGTTAGCCTTTTTTTCAAACTTGATATAAATAACTTCAAGTTTTGTTTACTCTTCTGTGACTTGCCTTTGTTTTTGTTAGGTGCCGTCGAGTCAGTTATGACTCATAGCGACCCTATGAATAAGAGAATGAAACACTACCTGGTCCTGTGCCATCCTCACAATAACTGCTATGTATGAGCCCATTGTTGCAGCCACTGTGTCAATCCATCTCCTTGAGGGTCTTCCTCTTTTTCGCTGACTCTCTGCTTTACCAAACATCATGGATTGAATTGTGTCCCTGCAAAATATCTGTCAACTTGGCTAGGTCATAATTCCCGGTGTTGTATGATTGTCTACCATTTTGTCATCTGAGCTGATTTCCGTATGTATTGTAAATCCTATCGCTATGATGTAATGAGATGGATTAGTGGCAGTTATATTGATGAGATCTACAAAATTAGATAGTGTCTTAAGCCAATCTCTTTTGAGATGTAAAAGAGAGAAGTGAGCAGAGAGACAGGGGAGCTTCATACCACTAAGAAAGCAGTGCCAGGAGCAGAGAATGTCCTTTGGACCTGAGGCTCCTGTGCTGAAATGCTTCCAGACCAAGGGAAGATGGATGCATCACAAGGAACTTCCTCCAGAGCCGACAGAGAGAAAGCCTTTCCCTGGAGCCGGTGTCCTGAATTTGGACTTGTTACCTACTAGACTGAGAGAATAAATTTCTTTTTGTTAAAGCCATCCACTTGTGGTATTTCTGTTATAGCACCACTAGATAACTAAGATACCAAGTATGATGTCCTTCTCAGGGACTGGTCCCTCCTGATATCATGTCTAAAGTATGTGAGATGTAGTCATCCTTGCTTCTAAGCAGCATTCTGAGTGTACTTCTTCCAAGACAGATTTGTTTGTTCTGGCAGTTCGTGGTATATTCAATATTCTTTGTAAATATCGTAATTCAAAAGCAGCAATTCTTCTTCAGTCTTCCATACTCGTTTTTCACCTTTTGTATGCATATGAGGTGATTGAAAATACAATTGTAGGGGTGAGGCCAAGGAGGCAGAATACTCAGACACTTCATGTCATCCCTCTTACAACGAAGACCCAAAAAAACAAGTGAATCAGATATATAAGACAATCTAGGGACCCTAAGCAACAAAGACAAAGCTGAAGCATCAGACTGAGTGACAGGTGGGAGGAGAAAGAATTCAATAACAGTGGAAATGGGGTATTACAGATTGCAGGATTGTTGATGTCCTGCTAGCTGAAGCTGCACAGCACACACAGGGTAAGACAAGCAGCAACATCCCAAGCTGCAACCGACCCCATATGGTGCAGCTAAGCAGCAATGAATCTGCACATATTTCCAGAACCAAACGGGAGTGACACCAGACCTGCAAAAGTTAAGCGCAAGCTCTTGTGGGGGTGCTGGAGATGTAGGCAGCATTTTTGGTGAGGTGATGAGTCTGTCTTGCTGGTCGCCTGGCTGTGAGTGGAGGGGGTATTCTCCCTGGTTGTTGGGTTGGGTGTTGTACGTGTGTGCTCTGTCACTTACCTGTTGGCCAGCATGTGCCCCTTCACACAGCCACTAGCATAGGGGGCCCATGGACTTGCTGTGTCCTTCACCCCTGCTGATCACCTACTCCAGTGACTTGCTGTCTAATGGAAAAAATGGGCAGAGCTTCCACCTGAAGCCCATCTTCTCCTGCAGCAGCCAAGTGGGAACTGCAGATTTTTGACATTTGACACCACCCCACCCCTTAAGAAGGGGCCTCACCCACACACACCAGGGGTCTGAGG
Organism: Loxodonta africana; assembly: GCF_030014295.1. Lineage (NCBI taxonomy): Eukaryota > Metazoa > Chordata > Mammalia > Proboscidea > Elephantidae > Loxodonta > Loxodonta africana. The sequence continues at coordinate 165,556,389 of NC_087345.1, read as the reverse complement.
GCTGGTGGTACCACCCACTCTAGCTAGCCACCAATGATAGGCGACTGAGAATTAGTGGTGCGCCCAATTCCTCCAGACAATGGCACTGGGAATCCAAGGACCAGCTGCACTACCCCCACCCCCACTATGTGCTGCAGTGGTCAGGGGCACACCCTCCACCTGGGCACCCAGGGGCAGCTGGCAGCCCCTTGCCTTGCCCCTCACATTGCCCCCCCACCTGCAACCAGAGACCTGTGCCTGCCCCAAACACACCCACTCAGACCTGCTTGTCCAGTACCGTAGGTGTGAATCTCCGTACCACACACTCAATGACTGATGATCTGCGCATCTCTGCCCTGGCCAGCTGGTAAGTGGTGGAGCACACACAAAACACCAAACCCAGGGAGAATACCCCCTGCACTCACGGCCAGGTGACCAGCAAGACAGGTTCATCACCTCACCAAAAATGCTGCCTACATCTCCAGCACCCCCACAAGAACAGTGAACAGATTCCTGGGCTCACGCATCTAGTAGCTGCTCTGACTACCTGGAGATAGGAGGGAGAGCTTCAATGAGGCCAGAATAATGAACATAGAAGCACACATGCCCAGCCTACTTGGACATATCAAAACAAAACAAAAACTCAGGATGCGGTAAACAAAAATACAGTAAATAAATATAATAACCTCTTGATGCTTCGAAGACAACAGTCAATATCGAACCTCATAAAGAAGCAGGACAAGATGGCTCCAGTAAGTGGCCAAAATAAAGAGCCAGAAAACCTTCCAGAGGAAGATAAGGCAATGGAACTACTTGATAAAGAATTCAAAGACTACTATACAGAGGCCTCCAATAGATCAAGGAGGAGATCAGGCAAAACACAGACAAAACCAAGAAACACATAGACAAAGTAATGGAGGAATTCAACACAAGAACAAAACGACAGACTAAACAGGCTGCTAGAAACCATACAAAAAACAGCAACTAGAAATCCAAAAGATTAAAAATAAAATTTCAGAATCAGACAACTCAATAGAAGGCCATAGAAGCAGAATTAAGGCAATGGAAGTCAGAATTAGTGAGATTGAAGACAAATCCCTTGATGCCAATTTGTTTGAGAAAAATCAGAAAAAACAATGAAGAAAAACAAAAAAGCCTAAGAATTACATGGGATACTATCAAGAGGAAAGCCTATAACTGATTGGAATACCAGGACATGAGGAGATAATGGAAAACACAGAGAGAATTGTTGAAGATTTGCTGGCAGAAAATTTTCCTAATACGAAAGATGAAAATATACCTATCCAGGAAGCTCAAGGAACTCTGTACAGGATAGACCTCAAAAGAAAGTCACTAAGACATATTGTAATCAAATTTGCCAAAGCCAAAGCCAAAGCCAAAGCCAAAGAAAGAATCCTGAGAATGGCTAGGAATGAATGAAAAGTCACCTACAAAGGAGAACCAATAAGACTAAGCTCTGATTACTCAGCAGAAATCATGCAGGCGAGAGGCAATGGGATGACATATATAAAGCCTTGAAGGAAAAAAATTGCTAGCCAAGAATTATATATCCAGCAAAACTGTTTCTGAAATACAATTGAGAAATTAGGCCATACTGAGATAAACAGAAATTAAGGGAACATGTAAAAAGCAGGCCAAAAATTACAAAAATTATTCAAGGGAGTCCTCTGGTTAGAGAAATAAGAACATCAGACAACAATCCAAGACTAGGATACAGGACAGATCAACCAGATACAAACAGACATACGAAATTCACAAAAACAAAACAAAACTAAAAGACTGAAAATAGGGAACCAGAGACATCAATATGTGAATGATGATAACACCAAAACAAAAAAGAGGGACTAAATGATGTTGTCATAGAATTTCCATATGGGGGTAAAGTCGGAGCAATATTAAGAAATAAAAGACTGATTTAAAGTTGAAAAATAAAGGTAAATTCAAGGTAACCACAAAGGAAGCTAACAAATCTATTACAATAAAAAAAGAAGAAATACAAAGAAAGGCTTACAAACACAAAATCAACAATAATGAAAGAGATAAAAAGAAAATATATAAACAAAAAGAACTCAGCACAGAAAATTAAGCAGAAAAACAACAACAAAATGACTGCAGTAAACTCATTCTTATCAATAATTACACTGAATGTAAATGTCCTAAATGCACCAATAAAGAGACAGAGAGTGGCAGAATGGATAAAAAACCCATGATCCGTCTATATGCTCTCTACAAGAGACTCTTCTTAGACACAAAGACATAAACAACCTAAAACTCAAAGGATGGAAAAAAATATAACAAGCAAACAATAACAAAAAAAAAGCAGGAGTGGCAATATTAATCTCTGATAAAATAGACTTAAAAGAAAATCCACTGTAATGGATAAGGAAGGACACTATATGATGATTAAAGGGTTAATGCACCAGGAGGATGTAATCGTAATAAATATAAACACATCGAATGACAGGGCTCCAAAATACATAAAGCAAACTCTAACAGCATTGCAAAGAGAAATAGACAATTCCAGAATAATACTAGGAGACTTCAACACACCACTTTTGGTGACTAACACAACATCTACAAAGAAACTCAATAAAGATATAAAAAATTAACCAAACCCACTGCCGTCAGTTGATTCCGACTCATACTGACCCTATAGGACAGAGTAGAGCTGCCCCGTAGGGTTTCTAAGGAGTGGCTGGTGGATTCAAACTGCTGACTTTTTGGTTAGCAGCTGAGCTCTTAATCACTGTGCCACCAAGGCTCCCAATAAAGATACAAAAGATCTAAATGACACAATCGACCTCACAGATATATATAGAACACCCCACCTAACAGCAGCAAAGTATACATTCTTATCCAATGCACATGAACATTCTCCAGAATAGACCACATCTTAGTCAACAAAGCAAGCCTTAACAAAACTCTAAATATATAAATAATACAAAGAATCTTCTCTGAGCATAATGCTATAAAATCACCAACAGAAACAGCAAGGAGGAAAAAAAAATCAAATACATGGAAACTGAACACTTTGCTTAAAAACTGCTGGGCAATAGAAGAAATCAAGGATGGAATAAAAAAATTCATAGAATCAAATGAGAATGAAAACACATCTTACCAAAACCTTTGGGACACAGTAAAAGTAGTGCTTAGAGGTCAATTTATAGCAATGAATGCACACATCAAAGAAGGAGCAAAGGCCAAAATTAAAACATTAACCTTACAACTCAAACAAATAGAGAGCAGCAAAAGGAGCCCTCAAGCATGAGAAAAAAGGAAATAATAAAGATTAGAGCAGAAATAAATGAAATAGTGAACAGAAAAACAATTGGAAAAAACAACAAGATCAAAAGTTGTTTCCTTGAAAAGATCAACAAAATTGGCAAACCACTGACCAAAATGACAAAAGAAAAACAGGAGAGGAAGCAAATAACCTGAATAAGAAATGAGACAGGTGATATCACAACAGACCTAACTGAAATAAAAAGGATCATAACAGAATACTATAAGAAATTGTACCCTAACAAATTTAAAAACCTAGGAGAAATGGACAAATTTGTAGAAACACACTACCTACCTAAACTAACACAAACTGAGGTAGAAAAACTAAGCAGACCCATAGCAAAAGAAGAGATTGAAGAGGCAATTAAAAAAAAAAAGAAATCCCAACAACAACAACAAAAAAGCCCTGGCTCAGATGGATTCACTGGAGAATTCTACCAAACTTTCAGAGAAAAGCTAACATCAATACTACCCAAGCTATTTCACAGCATAGAAAAGGAAGGAAGACTCCTGAACTCATTCTCTGAATCCAGCATAATCCTGATACCAAATCCAGTCAAAGACACCACAAAAAAAGAAAACGACATGAACACAGATGCAAAAATTCTTGACAAAATTCTAGCCAATAGAATTCAATAGCAAATCAAAAAACAAACAAACAAACAAAAAAAAAACATTATGACTAAGTGGGATTCATACTAGGTATGCGAGGTTGTTTCAATATTAAAAAAATCCATCAACATAATCCACCACATAAATAAAAGAATCGCGTGATCATATCTATCAGCCTAGAAAAGGCATTTGACAAAGTCCAACACCCATTCCTGATAAAAACTCAGCAAAATAAGAACAGAACGGAAGTTCCTCAACACAATAAAGGGCATTTATACAAACCAACTGCCAACATCCTTCTAAATGGAGAGAGACTGAAAGCATTCCCCTTGAGAACAGGAGCCAGACAAGGATACCCTTTATCATCACTCTTGTTCAACATCATGCTGGAATTCTTAGCTAGAATAAGGCAAAATAATAATAATAAGAAGAATGGGCATCCAAATTAGTAAGGAAGAAGTAAACTATCCCTACTTGCAGATGATATGATCTTATACACAGAAAACCCCAAAGTATCCACAAAAAAGCTACTCAAAGTAACAGAAGATTTCAGCAAAGTAGCAGAATATAAGATTAACATGCAAAAATCAGTTGGATTCCTCTACACCAACAAAGAGAACATGGAAGAAGAAACCACCAAATCAACATCATTTACAATAGTTCCCATCAAGATAAAGTACTTAGGACTAAATCTAACCAGGGTCGTAAAAGACCTATAGAAAGAAAACTACAAAACACTACTGCAAGAAACGAAAGGAGACCTACATAACTGGAAAAATATGCAATGTTTATGGATTGAAAGACTCAACATCCTGAAAATGTCAATTCTACCCAAAGCGATCTACAGATACAATGCAATACCGATCCAAAATCCAACAGTATTCTTTAGCTAGATGGAAAAACTAATCACTAACTTTATATGGAAAAGGAAGAGGCCCTGTGTAAGTAAAGCATTACTGAAGAAGAACAAAGTGGGAGGCCTCACACTACTTGATTTTAGAACCCATTATACAGCCATGGTGGTCAAAACAGCCTGGTACTGGTACAACAGACACATAGACCAATGGAACAGAATTGAGAAGCCAGACATAAATCCATCCATCTATGAGCAGTTGATACTTGACAAAGGGCCAAAGTCTGTTATGTGGGGAAAAGAGAGTTTCTGTAACAAATGGTGCTGGTATAACTGGATGTCCATCTGCAAAAAAAATGAAACAGGACTCATAACTCACATCATACATAAAAACTAACTCAAAATGGATCAAAGACCTAAATATAAAATCTAAAATGATAAAGATCGTGGAAGAAAAAATAGGCAACGTTAGGGGCCCTAATACATGCCATAAATAGTATACAGACCGTAACTAACAATGCACAAACAGCAGAAGGGAAACTAGACAAATGGGAGCTTCTAAAAATCAAACAATTATGCTCATCAAAAGCCTTCACCAAAAGAGTAAAAAGACAACCTAAAAACCCAGAAAAAATATTTCGTTATGACATACCCGACAAGAGTCTAATCTCTAAAATCTACAAAATACTTCAATGCCTCAACAACAAAAAGAAAAATAATCCAATTAAAACATGGGCAAAAGATATGAATGGACACTTCACCAAAGAAGACATTCAGGCAGCCAACAGACACATGAGAAACTTCTGCTTGTGATTATTATCATTACAGAAATGCAAATCAAAACTACAATAGACACCACCTAACCCCAACAACACCGGCACTAATCAAAAAACAAAAACACACACACACAAAATAACAAATGTTGGAGAGGTTTTGGGGAGATTGGAACTCGTATGCAGTGTTGGTAGGAATGTAAAATGGCACACCCACTTTGGAAAATGACATGGTGCTCCCTTAAAAAGTTGGAAGTAGAAATGTCATACAATCCAGCAATCCCACTCCTAGGAATATATTCTAGAGAAATAAGAGTGGTCAGACAAATAGACACATGCACACCCATGTTCATTGCAGCACTATTCACAATAGCAAAAAGATGGAAACAACCTAAATGCCCATCAACAGTTGAGAAGATACAAAAAAAAAAAAAAAGAAATTTTTTTTTTTTGGTAATATTCACAATGTAATGCAACACAATGATGAAGAACAACGATGAATTCACAAAATATCTCACAACATGGTGAATCTGGAGGGCATTACGCTGAGTGAAATAGGCCAGTCATAAAAGGACAAATATTGTGTGAGACCACCATTACAAGAACTCAAGAACAGGTTTACACACAGAAAAAAACATCGATGGTTATGAGGGTGGGGAGGGAGCGGAAGTGTAAATCATTAACTAGATAGCAGACAAGAGTCAACTTTGAAGGGAAGGACAATACACAACATAGGGGAAGTCAGCACAACAGGTCCAAAGCAAAAATATAGAAGTTCCCTAGACACACCCAAACACTTTAAGGGACCAAGTAGCTGGGACTGGGGTCTGGGGACCATAGTCTCAGGGGACATGTAGGTCAATTGGTCCAGTTGTGAGGATTTTGTTTTCTTTATGTTGAGGTGTAATCCATAGTGAAGGCTGTAGTCTTTGATCTTCATCGTTAAGGGTTTGAAGTCCTCTTGGCTTTCAGCAAACAAGGCTGTGTTATCTGCACATCACAAGTGGAAAATGAGTCTTCCTCCATTCCTGATACTGTGTTCTTCATATAGTCCACCTTCTGAGAGTTGCCTTTAAGCTCAGCATTATGTTTTTGAGATTCATAAGCTTATGTACGTGATGTAGCTGTAGTCCACTAATTTTCTCTTTGTATAATGCTTTACGTCATGAACATATTTATCCATTCTACAGTTGATGGACGTTTGAGTTGTTTTTAGTGTGAAGAAAGGATTTTTTTTCCCACATGGATAGTCAATTTTCTACACCACAATCCATCCTTTTCCCACTAATCTGAAATTTCAGCTCTGCCGTTTTTTAGTTTGCATTTACGTATGATTCTTTGTCCATCTCTGTGCTGCTCTGTCTTAGTTACTAGAGTTCAATAATCATACAAATAGCTAATACATGTTGGCAATTTATACGTCAGGCACTGTTCCTAGCATGTTTCACATGTCATTTCTTCCTCATCATTACCCTACAAAGTGGTCAGGGTTATTACATCGAAGAGAAGAATGAGGCTGAGAAAAATAGTTGTAAATTTCTGAGCCAGGATTAGGAACACAGACAATCTACCCACAGAGAATGTGCTCTTAGATACTATGCAAATCTGACTCGTTTTATAAGTCATGATATCTGGTTAGGCAATGGGGCTTCTTCAGGAATGTCTTGCTTGGCCTGGTTTTTCTTCTTCAGGAGTGTCTTGGGTATTCTTAAACTTTTGCTCTTACATATACATTTTAGAATCATCTTGTTAAGTTCTGTGCAAAACAAAACTACAGGATCTTCACTGGCATTGTATTGAATCCACAGATATAGTTATAATATTGTGTCTTCCTATCCATCAACACGGTATTTCTCTCCATTTATTTAGGTATTAAATAATGCGTTTTAACCATGTTTTATAATAGTCTATGTATCTCTTGTAGAAATTACATATCTTTTGTTAAACATATTTCTAGATACCTTATATTGTTTTGGCTACTGAAAATGGTATCAATTTAAAGTTGCATTTTCCATCTGTTGCTATTATAAGGAAACATAATTGAGTTTAAAAAGTTATTGACTTGTACTTCTGGCAAGGATGGAGTAAAAAGGATCGGATTTATCTGCCCACTTTAAACAGCTGGGAAAACAGACAAAATATATAAAACAATGGTTTTCAGACATTTTACAATAGGTAGCAGAGGGCAGTGAGTCCGGAGAGAAGGCAGACAAGTGAGGTGAACTCAACAAATGGCCCAGCTTCCTATCTGGAGACAGTTTCCAGGCCGTGGTACGTGGAAGGGACACTCAGAGTCCAGCAATCTCCCTGAACTGATGGGGCTGGGTTCGCAGTTCAGAGAGGCAAAGTCAGAATTTTCAGGGCCAAATATTAATGGAGAGTGCAAAGAAAGATATGAATATATAGAATATTTTCTCTGGTCAAAATAAATTTACTTAGAAATCAATAACAGAAAGAAGTTTGAAAAATTCCCAAATCTTTCAAAATTAAGCAATGAACTCCAAATAACCCCTGAGTGAAAGAAGAAATTACAAGGGAAATTACATTCTGAACTGCATGAAAATGAAAACATGACATATAAAAAACTGAGCGATGTTGCTAAAGTATGCTTAAAAGTAAACCTATAGCATTTTGTAATACTATAGAGGCTTATACTATAAATGCTTGTGTTAGAAAATAAGAAAGGTCTCAAACCAGTGATTTAAGTTTCCACTTTAAAAAAGAAGAGAAGAATGAACAAGTTAAATCTAAAATAAGCATGGGGGAAAATAATAAAGAACAAAAATCAGTGAAAAAGATAAAGAAAAACGAAGGAGAAAAATCAATGTGAGGAAAGTTAGTTCTATGAAAAGATCAATGAAATTGGTAAGATTAGCCCACCTGATCAAGAAAATAAGAGAATTGCAAATATTACCAATTTCAAGAATGAAAGGACATTACTACAGAAAAGAATTATTATAAATAACTTTAAACCAGCAAATTCAACAGCTGAGATGAAATCTACAAACTGCTTTAAAGCAATAAAGTACTAGAGCCTACTCAAGAAGATATAGGTAATAACCCTATAGCTATTAAAGTTAGTTGGATTGGTGATTAAAATTCTTACCATGATGAAAATTCCAGGCTAAGATGGTTGATTGGTGAATTCTACCAAAAATTTAAGGAAAATATAACAAAAAGTCTACCCACACTCTTCCAGAAAATAGAGGACATTTTCAAACTCATGTTACCAGGCCAGAATTACCTGAATACAAAAACCAGATAAAGACATTATACTAAAAGAAAATGATAAAAATTCATTATGAAAATATGCATACCAAAAACCCACTGCCATCGAGTTGATTCCGACTCATAGCGACCCTATAGGACAGAGTAGAACTGTCCCCATAGTTTCCAAGGAGCGCCTGGAGGATTTGAAAGGCCAAGCTCTTGGTTAGCAGCCATAGCACTTAACCACTATGCCACCAGGGTTTCCGAAAATAAGCATAGAAGTCTCAAAAGAGAAAAATTTAGCAGATTGAATCCAGAAATATCTACAAAGGATAATGCATCATGACCAAGTAGGATAAATCCTAGAAACACAACATAGCTCTAACATTTGGAAATCAATCAATGTAAGTCACCATTTTAACAGATTCAGAAAGAAAATCATATGGTTATCTCAGTAGAATCGGAAAAAGTATTTGATCAAATTCAACACCCATTCATGATAAACACTTTCAATAAACTAGGAATAGAAGGGAACTTCTTCAGCTTGATAAAAGGCATCAATGGAAAACCTACAGCTAACATCTTTCTCCCTAAGATTGGGAACAAGACAAGGTGTCTGCTCTTACCACTACTATTCAGCATTTTACTGAAGCTTCAAGCTGATACAATAATGCAAGGAAAAGAAATGAAATGCATTCATATTGGAAAGGAAAACGTAATACTATTTTTATTCATAAATGTCATGATTGCCTATGTAGAAAATCCTGAAGAATCTACAATAAACCTACTAGAACTAATAAGTAAGTTTAGTAAGGTTTAGTAAGGTCAATACACCAAATTAATTATATTCTACATTTTAGCAATGAATAATTGGAAATTAATTTTAAAATGACATTTACAATAGCTTCAAGAAAGTGAAACACTTAAGGATAAATTTAACAAGATTTGTGCAAGACCTGTACACTGGAAACTACAAAACTTTACTGAAGGAAATTAAGGAAGACAAATGTTCATGAATTGGAACACTATATATTATGTTTTCAAATCTCCCCAAATTGATCTGCAGATTCATTGAAACCCCAGCCAAAACCTAGTTAGCTTTTTTGGTAGAAATTGGCAAATCGGTCCTAAAATTTATATGGAAATGCAAAAGACCTAGAATCGCCAAAACAATTTTGAAAAGGAAGAACAAAATTGGAGGACTCACACTCCATAATTTCAAGCCTTATTATACAGCTACAATAATCAATAAAGTGTATTTGGCATCAGAATGACATATAGATCAGTGGAAAACAATAGACGGTCCACATACAGAACCACACAATTGATTTTTGAAAACATTATCAAGGCAATTTGATGGAGAAAGGGTGGTCTTTTCAATAAATCCAGTTTGAATAATTAGATGTTTATAGGCAAAACGTGAACCTCAAGGCTTACTTCACACCAAACATAAACATCTACTCAAAAGGATCATAAACCAAAATTTAGAACTATAAGATAACATGAAACCCTGAGGGCGAAGCGGCTAAGTGCTACAGCTGCTAACCAAGTGGTTGGCAGTTCAAGTCCGTAAGACAACATAGGAGAAATCTTTGCGGCCTTGGTTAGACTACAATTTCTTATCTAGGACACAAAAAGTGTGAAACAGAAAACAAGAAATTTTTAAATTGCACTTCATCATAATTAAAACTTGCTTCTCAAAAGCCACCTTTCAGCAAATGCATAGTGTGGGAAAATACTTTCCAAAACATGTATCTGATAAACAACTTGTATTCACAACATATAAAGAACACTTGCAAATGAATAAAAGACACACACACACAATTAAAAAATGGGCAAAACATTTTAATACTCGCTTCACCAAAGAAGATTTTCAAATGCCAAATAAGCACATGAAAAGATGCTCAACATCATTTTGTTGCTTTAGGAAATGAAAAATAAAACTCCAATAAGCTACCAGAAAATACCCACTGGAATGAAATTAAAAACACTGACAATACCAAGCGTTGGTGAGATTGTGGAACAAACTGAACCCTCACACATTGCTGCTGGAAATGAAAATGGCACAACCACTTTGAAAAACCAGTTTAGCAATTTCTTACAAAATTTGATATACGCTTATTTTTTGGTACCTTATGACCCAGCAATTCCAGTCTTAGATTTTTACTTAAGAGAAATTGAAACCTATGTCCACACATAGACCTGTACCCAAATGCTCACAACAAGTCTATTCATAAAAGCCACAAACTGGAAGTAATCCAAATATCCATCACTGCTGAATAGGTATTCAAAAATAAAAAAAAGAATAAACTACTGATAAAACAAACAACATGGAGATATGTCAAAAGCATTGTTATAAGTGAAAGAAACCAGACACAAAAGATTACCTACTATATGATCCCATTTATTTAGGGCCAGAGTTGATGAAGGATATTGACGGTAAAGGGGCACAATGGAAAATTTTGGAATGATATAAGTCTTCCATATCGTGATTATTGTGGTGGTTATCAACTACAAGCATTTATCAAAATCTGTCAAATTGTACACTTAACATTTGTGATTTTATTACTTGTAAATTATACCTCCATATGGGATGGGAAAGCTGATTAAAATAAATTAAAGTTTGGGAGATTTTGGTTGTCTAAATAAAAGTCAGAAGAATTGCTCCATTCGAGTCGTGCTGTTGGTGAAGAATATTGAATATGTATACTGTGAACTGCGAGAAGAATGAAGAAATTAATCTTAGAATACAACAGAATGCTCCTTGGAAGTATGGCAAGATTTCATCTTGCTTATTTTGGACATGTCGCTAGGAAAGATCAAGAGCTAGAAAAGGACATCATGTTCAGTAATGCATAGGGTAGGCAAAAACAATCCCTGAATGAATGGATTGACACTATAGCAACAACAATGGACTTAAACATACCAAGTCATGAGGATGGCACAGGACCAAGCAAAGTTTTATTCTGTTATACATAAGATCACCATGAGTTGGAGCTGGCTTGGTAGCAACTAAAAAAAAAAACAACAAATTTTAAAGATACATGTATATACTACTCAGATCAAGATATAGATTATGTCCAGCATCAATAATGCACCTTCTGAGTCAATATCCACCTCCATCAAGGGAGCATTACTCTGATCTATAGCAACATAGATATACTTTGCCATTTTTTGTACTTCATATAAGTGGAATGATAAATATGTGCTTTTTAATATCTGCCTTCTTTGTTCAATATTAAGTCTGGGAGGCTCATCCATGTTATTGTATGTGTTTGCTGTTTCTTCATTGCTATGTAGTATTTAATTATATGAATAAACTACAATTTATTTACCTGAGCTATTTTCTTTTTTTTGTTATTATGAATAAAACTCTTGTAGAAGTCTTTTGAGGAACATAAGCACTTATTTCCATTGGTTATATACATAGAAGGGAAATTGAAGGGCTGTAGAGTATGTATGGAGCCCTGGTGGCCCAGTGGTTAAGAGCTCAGCTGCTAACCAAAGAGTCAGCAGTTGGAATTTACCAGCCGCTCCTTGGAAACCCTATGGGGCAGTTCTACTCTTTCTCATAGGGTCTCTATGAGTCAGGAATCGACTCAATGGCAATTTTTTTTTTTTTTTTTAGTGTATATATGTATTTATCTGAATAAAAAACCCAAAACCCATTGCCATCGAGTCGATTCCGACTCACAGCGACCCTATAGGGCAGAGTAGAACTGCCCCACAGGGTTTCCAAGGCGTGCCTGGTGGATTCGCACTGCCGACCCCTGGGCCAACAGCTATAGCTCTTAACCACTACGCCACCGGGGTTGCCATTTATCTTAATAAAAAAAAGATATTGGCAAATAGGTTGCTAGGATGGTTGTAAAATTACATTCTTCACCAGCGGTGGATTAACCAATAAGCAAGGTAAGCACGGGCTTACAATAACAAGATATGCACAGGCTTAATTGTGTTTACTTACTAATCTGTAGTGCACAATTTCACATGGGTGAAAAGCAGGTGAAATTGTGCACTACAGATTAGTAAGTAAACATAATTAAGCCTGTGTGTACCTGTTTATTGGATAATCCGTCCCTGCTCCTCGCCCATTAAAGTGTGAAAACTCCAGGTTTTCCACATGCTCAGCTACACTTGGAAACGACAGTTGACTTTGCAGCTTGTTTTTACGTACAGCAACATTAATAAACTCTGTTATCAGCTCTAATAATATATGTATTTATTTGGATTGTCTAGGTAGACAGGACCAGGAGGGACCAGTCCCTGGAGAAGGACATGCTCTGTAAAGCGGAGGGTCAGTGAAAAAGAGGGAGACCCTCAACGTGATGAACTGACACAGGAGCTGCAACAATGGGCTCAAGCATAACAATGATTGTGAGGATGGTGCTGGACCAGGCAGTGTTTCGTTTTCTGTTGTATGTAGGGTCTATGAGTAGGAACAGACTCAACGACGCCTAACAACAGTAAATAATATCGCAAATGATGACTCTTTTGCTTCTTTTGTTTCTTCCTCTCTAATTTTTATTGCTTTTATTTATTTTTTTCTTGTCTTATTGTGATGGCTAGGCTCACAGGTACAATGCTGAATAGAAATGGTGATAGTGGGCATTTGAGTCTTGTTCTTGAAGATAAAGAGAATTCTTTCAATGTTTCCATTGATTATAACAGTTGTGTAGGTTTTTGTAGATACCCCTTTTTCAGATTAAGTACATTTCCTTTAATTCCTAGTTGTTATTAAGTTTTGACCATCAATGATTGCTGAATTTTGTCATACACTTTTTATTCTTTTTTTAAAAATCTTAGGGGATAATCATATAGTTTTTTCTCTTGTAAACTGTTAATGTAGTGTAGTTATTTGCATTAATAGTTCATTTACATGGATTATGATTACTGAAATTTTTTATTCGCTTTTATTTTGTCCTTTCTATTTATCTTGATTTTTCTTTGTTCCTTTTTGTTTGCTTAGACTTTTAAATTCTTTTTTGTATTTTCCTCTTTTTCTATACTTCCCCTATTTCATTTGTATTTACCATTTAAATTTAATCATGAATATTTACCTTTAAAATTTCTAAAGGTAACCAAAGTTTTTCCCTCCTCTTCCTTCAGAACAGTTACAAGTACCCCTCAAAATATTATTTCAATAATCCTGCTTACTTGCATGCTATTAGGGTCTAAAAGGGTTTTAAAACCTTACAAATTAAGCATCGTTGTCAGATTGTCGGTTTAACTATAAACAGTTTTACAGTTGTTTGTTTACATTTATTCTCATGTTTAAGTTTTAAAAAATGTCCTTTAATTATGTGTCATAATATTCTACAAATTGTACAACATTTGTTAGATATATTCCTATGTGTCTTATACTCATTGTGCTAAGGAAAATGATATTGTTTTCAAGTTGCATTTTTTGTTCGTCCCTGTTATATGGAAATATAATTGACTTCTAAAAATTACTGAAGTCCATCATACACAGTAAAATGAGCAAATATTAAAACTTATATCTTAAATAATCATTCTGAAATTATTTTCCTTCAGCTTTAGGTATATCCTTTTAGTGAAATTCTGTTGGTGGAAAATGCTCTCAGTTTTTTATTATTTTGAAAAAAATGTCTTTTTTTTACTATCATCCTTGAGAGATAATTTGCTGCGTATATGATTCTAGAATGACAGTTATTTTTTCTCAGCTCTTTGAAGATATCATTCCACCTCACAAAGTTCCCACTGATGTTCTGATAGAAGGCATAAGTCATATTACTCTTCTTTAGGGGATTAGGTTTATGCCTTCCATTATGTTATTTGTTTTTTTAAATGTTTCATACCAATTTTTCTTCCTCTGTTTGTCTTTAATGTCTTCTTTTTTTAAGGGAATATTAGCGGACCATTTTTAATTTTTTAAACACATTTATTATTTTTTAAAATATATTTCTGAGTTATTTTCTTAGCCATTGCTTTAAGGATTATAATAAGTATTTCAATTTATCACAATCTACTTCAGGTTAATGTTGGTTTGTTGTTGTTAGGTGCCATTGAGTTGGTTCCGACTCATAGTGACCCTACGTACAACAGAATAAAACACTGCCTGGTCCTTTGCCATCCTCATAATCACTGCTTGATCCCATCGTTTCAGCCACTGTGTCAATTCATTTCGTTGAGGATCCTCCTCTCTTTTGCTGATCCTCTGCTAAGCATTATGTCCTAATCCATGGACTGGTTCCTTCTGATAACATGTCCAAAGTACGTGAGACAAAGTCTTGTCATCTCTCTTCTAAGGAGTGTTCTGGCTGTAATTCCAAGACAGATGTGTTTGTTCTTCTGGCAGTCGATGGTGTAGTCAATATTCTTCCCCAATATCATAAGTCAAAGGCGTCAATTGGTTTAATTCCAGCAAAATAAAACAACTTTGCTCCAATATAGTTTCTTCCAAAACTTTGTGCTATTATTGTCATATATATTATATATGCATATGTTATAAACCCAAGAATATGTTAAATTATTACTTTATGTAACTTTATAATTTTTTAAAGAAATTAAGAGAAGAAAATAAAAATGTCAAAACAGTCTTTTATATTTACCATTTCTGGAGTGCTACATTTCTTCCTTTGTATTCAAATTACTGTCTAGTGTCATTTCCTTTCAGGCAGAAATACTTTCTTTAATATTTGTCATAAGGCAGGTCTGCTGGTAATGAATTTTCTTATCGTTTGATAATTTGAGAATGTCTTTATTTTTCCTGCATTTTGAAGGATAGTTTAGCTGGATACAGAATTCTTGGTTGACAAGTTGTTTTTCCCCCAGCACTTTGAATATGACATTCTACTGTCTTCTAGCCCCCATCGTTTCTTATGAGATGCCCTGTACATGTTAAGTCATTTTTCTCTTGCTACTTTCAAGATTTTCTCTTGGTCTTTGGGCTTTTTCAGCATATCTGGGCTTTTTCAGTATATTTAGGCTGGTGGTGCAGTGGTTAAGTGGTTAAATGGTTTTTGCTGCTAACCAAAAGGCCAGCAGTTTGTATCCACCAGCCACTCCTTGAAAACCCTGTGGGGCAGCTCTACTCTATCTTCTGGGGTCGTTATGGGTCAAAATTGACTAGATGGGATTTTTTTTTTTTTTTTTTTTTTTTTTAATCTAGGCATGAATCTCTTTGGTTTTATCCTACTTGAGGATCATTGGACTTTTTGGATCTGTAGATTATTGATTTTCATCAAATTTGGGAAGTTTTGGGCCATTAATTTTTCAAGCTTTTTTTTTTTTTTTTGTCCCTTTCACTTTCTACCCTCTTTCTGGAGCTTCATTAAACA
The DNA here is from genome assembly GCF_030014295.1 of Loxodonta africana. Taxonomy (NCBI): domain Eukaryota; kingdom Metazoa; phylum Chordata; class Mammalia; order Proboscidea; family Elephantidae; genus Loxodonta; species Loxodonta africana. The sequence continues at coordinate 165,540,358 of NC_087345.1, read as the reverse complement.
TATGTTGGGATGTTTGCTTTCCCACAGGTCTCTGAGGCTTTGCTCATTTTTCTCTATTCTTCAGACTGGGTAATGTCTATTGATCTATCTTCAAGTTCACCCATTCTTTTTTTCTGCCATCTAAAATATGCTACTGAGATAATCTAATGAATTTTTCATATTGATCCTTTTACTTCTCAAATATAGAATTTCATTTGATTTTTTTCATAGTTTCTATTTCTTCATGGAGATGCCCTGTTTGTTGAATCATTGTCATCATATGTTCTTTTAATTCTTTAAACACTGTTAACTTGAATTCTTTGAGCGTATTGATAATAGCTATATTGAAGTCTTTGTCTGCTAAACCTACTATCTGGTCACACTCTCTGAATCAGTTTGTGTTAACTGCTCTTTTTTCTGAATATGGGTTACACTTCCCTGAGTTTTTTTTTTTTTTCTTTTTTGCATGCCTTACACTATTTTGTTGAAAAATGGCATGTTAGATAATATAATGTCACAATTCTGATTTTTCCCTGAGTGTTTTATTATTCTTATTTTTTTTAGTAACTTGCCTGGAATTAATCTGTGGAGTTAGACTTCTTAGCTTTCTGCAGCATTGATATTTCTGCTTATTTTGTTTGTTTGATTAATTATTATTTTTACATTTCAGTCTGGCTTCCTAGGGATTTGTCCTTGTGTCTACCTAGCTTAGTGGTCAACCAATGGTTGGGCAAAGATTATGCTCAAACACCTCAAACTTGTAAGGCTTCCACTCTCTGCTGATGGAGCTGTGTATGGTCTGGGGAGCGTATTCAAACTCTAGACATTTTAAAGTGTGCTTTGACTTTTACTTTTGTCTTGCCTCTCTTTGTCTATAGTTTCCCAATCAACCATGGGTGTTTGGAACTTCTCTAGCTTTCTCATTACTACGATCTCCACGTTAGGTTTCTTGTTTGTCCACTGCACACCCCAAATAGAACCACAACCTCAGGATGCAGAACTGCACATTTCCCTTATACATTCCGTATCAAGTTTGCTATTTTTACTGAGTGTGGCTTTTACCTTGCATTGCAGTTAAGTGATCCCTCTCTGATGTCATCTTATGGCCCTATGACTAGGCTCTGGTCTAAAGAATGTGACTGGAATATACATTGCTATTTCTAGGACTGGACATAAGCATCTCTAACAATCATACAATCTCTTTCCCTTCTACTAGAGTGTAGAGGCCACAAGATGGAAGAAACTATATAAAAGACAACCCTGGGAGAGCCATATGATTCCTATGCAACTATGGCATGAGCAACAAATAAGTCTTTATTGTTTTAATCTACTGAGATTTAAGCTACTAATGAAACTTATATGAACATAGACCAAGCAAAAATAATTCTATAGTCCTTTATAGGAAATATCTTGGAGAATTCATGAAAGTATCTTTACAGTCCTTGGAATTTCCTTTTGCCTCATTGTTACCTATCTTTTACTCTGTTCTAGGGTTTTGTAAGAATGGCAGGGTCATGACTATGGTATTCAAAAGAAAATGGTATATGGTTTAGAACAAATTTGATAATTACATATTATTTTGGAGTAACATTTCACTATAACAATATTATAAGATGGTTAACACTTATTGAACATTTTGTGATAATCTCTGTTCTAAGTACTTCACATTACTTTAATTCTTAAAAAAAAAAAAAAAGAAAGAGAGGTTCATACGACTCTTATTCCTTAGCAGCAGTTTAGTGTGGTCTTAACACTGCTTTAAAAACCCTTAGTACTCAAAATGATTTTCAAATTCCTAGAAAAGAAAAAAAAAGTACACTTTTCATGTGTGAAGGTACGACTTGGCCATATTTCACCAGCATTATTTTTCCTAAAGTTTTGAGAATCTTTTCTGAAATACTAAAAATATAATTTTCCATCAGACTTGAGATTTCTAACTGAAGCTCACGAGTTAGAAGCTGTATTGATCTAATATACCATTAAGTGGCAAAATGGTACAATTTATCATGTTCACCTGGAATTACAGGAAATTCTTTCTACAGCTCTGGTCCCCTATATACACTTTCTCATTTCTTCACATAGTGAACTAATGATACAGGAGCTCTCATTTCAGTCTTCTGTTTCCAACAAGCAAATGAATGCAAACAAGCTACTATTTTTGAAGTAGCCTACTTTCTCCTACCCTGTTTAAAGCAATGGTTTGCAAACTATTTTCTGCCTATAGGACAAATTTATCTCATGCATGGAATATGAAAACACATAGTTTCTCTCAGTCAGCTAATAAAAATCTCTTTCTTGCTATCACATACTATAGAAGCTGTTACAAAACAAAACCAAACCAAACCCAAACCCATTGCTGTCCAGTTGATTTCAATTCACAGCGACCCTATAGGACAGAGTAGACCTGCCCCATAGAGTTTCCAAAGAGCTCCTGGTAGATTCCAACTGCCGTAGCACTTAAACACTGCACCACTAGGGTTTCCTATAAGCTATTAAATTCCATTAAATTCAGGACATACAAATGCCCCCTGGTTTAAGACAATAATCCCTATGGATACTATTTATCTAACATCAAAACTGTTTGCTCTGGGTGTCCAGGAAACAAAGCATCATGACCTTATATGAGGCAGAAAAAAACAAATAAACAAGGTTCAAGTCACATAAAAATCATGTTATTATGTTCTACAGACAGCACGGGTATCTTACCTACTGCCTCTCAAGAAGGCATAGCAGATGACATTTTATTCACGTGAGTTTTTCTGTGCCATACTTCAGAGGAAGGAGTGATGTTGAACACTCTCAGACAGTGACACATCCCACGCTTAATAGAAAAATCTTGGTACTGACTCTCAGTTTCATTATGAACACATCTACTTTTTTTTCTCTACTTTCAATGTCTCTTCTCTTCAACATCTTCCCCCCATCTCCATCTCCCTCCCCAACGGTAATTCTTGCCATGGTTTAAGGCCAAGTTTTTTCTCTATCCCCAGTTCCTATTTCCATAAACTGCTTTCTTCCTTTGCCTCAGGTGTAAGATTCACTGTCATGAGGTCTCCCTAAATCCCAATGTCTCTGAAACATGGTCCAAACGGAGCAAGACATTTCTGAGTCTCCTTTGAGATAAGTGAGGCTGTCTACACACAACTGAGCCACTCAAGTAATCAGATGGCACAGAGCTTTCAATGAAATATTTAAATCATAGACAAACAAACAAAATGGTATGGATTAGGATGCGATCAGTGACCAAAATAAATAAATAGATAAAATAAAGTTTCCACTTGAAAAAGGCACATTTGCTACTGATGAAACATATGGAAGCCAGTGATAGCTTAATCTAGCTGAAGTTTTTAAAGCTATGTTTTAAAAGGCTTAACTGGCTCTCTTGGCTCCACAGGGTACTTCTAAATTACAGCTCATCATAATAGGGATTCTATTCCAGCTTCCTCTGATAGTTCTAACTTTCTTATTTTTTTTTTTAATCCCAGGCATCCATGGTTAGTGGCTAAAGAGAGTTCAGTATTGTGTTTAGGGAAATCCCTCATTCAAAGGCACAAGGGAGAGTTTTACTCACTAAACCAGAAGGAAGAGTCTCTCCTATCTTAAAATCAAACATTCCGGTTTTCTAGGACTGAGGAATTCCTTTTCTGTTGCCCTGTCTTCATCCTGCCTGATAGTTCTATGCAAAATGGCACTCATTAACCTTTTGCCTCTTGGCTGAGTTTTTAACAGGATCAAAGAAGCCACAGGGTCTGTGGCTGTGGCTGGTGAGGATGGGCCCAGAGAAGTCTGACTCAGGAAGTTTCTAAAAGAATGACCTGGGATTTCAAATTGTGAGGTTTGACATGGAGCCAAGACCCCAGGTTTACCTGGTTGGTTTTCTCTTTAGGATTTGTGTTGTAACCCATTTCCACAGGAATTTAAAACCACTGTTTCAGTGTCCTTTGTGATGAATCCTGAAATGCTGTCAGAAAGGCGATGTGATCCTCTTCACAGACTCAGAGCACGACTCAAACTGGCGTCACCTGTCTGCACATACACCTTAGGTCGGCTTTAGACCGTAAAATGGAAATCAGTTTTCAAAGTGTTTTTCAAGTTGCCTTTTTTTTTTTTTTTTTTAGGTGCTGTTAAATGTAAAAAGAAAAAAAAAAGTTTTTTTTCCTTCTTTCTTTTTTTGTTGGTCAAATGAAATGTCATTGTCAATTCTATCTGATCATGGTACTATGCCAGTGGATACTGGGGGAGAGGAAACCCACAGAAAACATCTACCCAGATGTTATGGGAGAAATGCTGGTTTAGAAAAGCCTTTATTCTCTGGCTGAGACTGCTCTGGCTCTTCCATCACATCAGTTTCTATTTACACAATTTAATGAATACATACATGCAGATTGATGATGCATAAGAAGAACCAAATACCAATTACCAAAGAGCAGAGCTGCTTCAGTGAGACGCAAGGAGGGCAAGGCAGTATGAGGCGAGGTTAACATTTCTTCAGGGGAACACTGTGGTGAGCGTTTCATTTTCTCTGTAATTGATCTGTTTTGCTTCAAGGGAAACCCACAACTTGTTTGGATCCAGATCCTATTTCTACAGTGTTAACACAGAAGCAACAGCACTTGCCAGCCATCTGCCCCTTTACGATGTTAGGGGGCTCCTGCCTATGCTTTGTTGAGGACAATTTCCCTTAAGAAAAGACTTTTCCAATATTCTGGAGGCCAGGTATGTGCTGCTACACTTACAGGCCTGGCTCACTAGCTGTGTGACCTCCGGCATCACTTGGGTGGTACAAATGGTGAAGTGCTCTGCCACTAACCAAAATGTTGGCGATTCGAACCCACCTAGAGGCTCCTCAGAAGAAAGGCCTGGCAATTTGCTTCAGGGTAGTCACAACACTTGGGGTTGCCATGCATCTGAACCTACTTGAAAGCAATAGGGGTATTGATTGTCACAGGAACTTAATGAGATAATGGATTCACAACTTTTGAGTGCCTTGCATTCAAAAAAATGGGTACTGCTGATGGCACAGTGGTTAAGAGTTTAGCCCCTAACCAAAAAGGTGGCTGTTCAAATCCACCAGCCTCCTTGGACATCCTATGGGGTGGTTCTACTCTGTCCTATAGGTTCACTATGAGTCAGAATTCACTTGATGGCAAAGGGTTTGGTTTTGGTTTTAGTTGATTTATTATTTCTGAACCATAGTCCCACCTTTTGGTCATTCTGTACTTCCTGTGCCTTCACTCCATGGCCAACCCGACCCAAATGGTAGTGAGTAAGTGTAGCGTGGGCTCATCTCAAGAGAGTTCCCATAGAGGAAGTGACACATGCTTTATGAGCATGGAAACCTGGTGGCCAGGGCCAGAAAAGCCTTCAAGCACCAGAGAGGAAAAGAAGGTATTATAATTCAACTGGTTTTAAACTTCCCATTTCTTTTCAGCAGATGTATTTTCTTCCTCTCATGGAACAGAGAACATATGTGCTGCCTGGTGTATGATTTTTGCAACTGTTAAAGTCAGGACTTGGGAAGGCTGACTCATAATTTCTTACACTATGCGTGTGAAATCTTTCAAGAAAACTTGGGGAGGGGAAAATCCACAGGGTTTTGGATGATGCTCTCATTTGTGATTCAAATAAATCTGTAGAAAAGAATCGATGGGATATTTGTTTCTATTCTTGATCGTTTTAAACTACTTTTATTTATTTATTTTTTTAAGCAACTTTAAGAGATGAGTTGAGAAAAGGGTAGCAGCACTGAAATGAGAAAGAAAGTAAAATTTGTAGAGCCCTGCAGCTTTCCAATCATTTGATGCTTGTGGCATTCCTATGATGCAGGTTTTAGTGGTGACAAAGACACAGGCTTCAGGGGATTACATAGTCATTGAGACTTGGACAACTCTAACCATTGAGTTCTTTGCACTATATCGAATGGCTTTTTTTTTTTTTTAAGACTAGGCCTGATAAGGTACCTCCTTGAAGTACTTTACCAAGTATTCCAGGGTATGCTCCTGGGCAAAGACCTGTGTGTGGTCTGTAGCAGTTCTACAAGCAGAGGGGGACAGTGCAGGCAAGTGAAGTGTGAATGCAGTGAAGTAGGACTGGGAAATTATATACCACAGCCTCAGCAACTGCGATCACAAATTAGGGGGGCTCTGTGAGAGCAAAACTCCCAAGCTCTGTGTCTTAGCTTCTTGGGGCTGCCATAACAAAATACCATGAGCCAGGTAGCTTATAAAAAAACAAACCCATTACCTTAGAGTTGGTTGCGACTCATAGTGACCCTATAGGACAGAGTAGAACTGCCCCATAGAGTTTCCAAAGAGCGACTGGTGGATTCTAACTGCCGACCTTTTGGTTAGCAGCCAAGCTCTTAACCACTGTGCCACCAGGGCTCCAAATGAGAACAGAAGTTTAGTTTCTCACAGTTCCGGTGGCTGGAAGTTTGAATTTGGGCCTTTGGGAGGGCCCTGTTCCCTATGAAGGCACTAGAGGAAGATCTTTCCCCTTGTCTCTCTCGTTAACCCCAGGTGTTCCTTCGCTTGCAGGTGGAACATAACTCTTTGTCACATGGCCTCTTCACTCTGTGTTTCTGTGTTTCTACTCATATAAAGGCAGCACTCAGATTGGATTAGGAACCTCCTTACCACGGTATGGCCTCACATTAGCTTAATTGATAACATCTTCCAAGATCCTATTTCCAGACAAGATCACATTCACAGGTACCAGGGGTTAGGACTTCAACATGTCTTTCTGGGGGGCACAATCCAATCCATGACACTCAGAGAATAAAAGAGCTTTAGCAGCTCCTGTAACAGAGATAGACAGAGGAACTGTTGCTGTCATTGTTAGGTGCCATGGAGCTGATTTTCTCTCATAACTCCTACATGTGACAGAGTAGAACTGCCCCATAAGGTTTTCTAGGCTGTAATCTTTATGGAAACAGATCACCAGATCTTTTCCTCACAGAGCCGCTGGGTGGTTTTGAACTGCCCCCTTTCAGTCAGCAGCTGAGTGCTTACCTGTTACACCACCTGGGCTTCCTGAAGAGGATCTAGGAGGCAGAAATACTAACTATAGGCTAAAAACCAAAACCAAACCCATTGCCATCAAGTCAATTCCGACTCATAGCCACCCTATAGGACAGAGTATAACTGTCCCATAGGGTTTTGAAGGAGCACCTGGTGGATTCGAACTGCTGAACTTCTGGTTAGCAGCCGAGCTGTGACTTTGGGCAAAGCACTTTTGTGGAGTCTCCTTTCCTTGGGCATCAAATGGGGATAACAACACCTCCCTTTGTATGCTTGTGAGGAATAAAAGATATCAGGTACACTGTACAGCATGCGGCACACAGTAGACATTGAATAAATAGTAGTTATTATTTTGTATCATTGTTATTGCCCGCAATCCTGGGATTGTAACATCACTAATGTTATAATTTGAAACACACTTATTCTTTACGTTCTAGTGAACTAGTTCAAAAGCCTGATTTTCAAATACATTATCTAGTTGGGGCTTAAAAAAAATCCCCACGTATGTTCTGCTCTGCTTATCAAAGGCTCTCTATAATGCTTACCAAGAGTAAGTAAATTACACAGGATACTGTTCTGCCTTCTATTATTCTTGAACCACATTCCATGTGGTAATGGGTCAATTTCTTTCCTTCCTCTTTTCTCCTACCACATTCCATACTCTAAAAAGATGCCAGCTAAGCTTTAACCCTCCTTTCAACGTGAATTTTAATCTTTATTTTTTTTAAAGTTATTTAAAGTAGTTGCAAGTTCTTTTAGTGCCTTCCAACATCAATTCATGCAACAAAATAGTAATGAGAGAGAATTATTAGTGCTTTGCCAGAGTCCTCCTGCTGAGCCGAATGACTTTGTAATGAACTACGCACCCATAAACAGTTGACTCTTTGATCCCTTGCTGCTTGTACAATTCTAAAGAGAAAGGCATTCCAGTTCAAACCACACAAAGAGAGAGGAGCCCAGGTTATTTATGGTAGCTCAGTGACTCTAAGTTTGGCCTGGCTCTTTAAAGATGCAATCCACACATCATTTTGACTGCCAAATCGGCTCCCTCCCCTTACAGTGTCTAATGGGGCTGTAGTGTAGGAATGTCTGATCTCTGGCTTCTCCCTGGGGTGAGAAAGGTAGCTGGTTTGGCAGAGAGTCAGTCACAACAGTATTTATAGAGACAGTTGAAAATAGAATCCATATGCCTACAAAGGGAAATCAGAGTAAATCACCAGGAGCACAGAGGACTTCTCAACTCCCTTTCTGGAGTCTATTCAGCTTCTGGCAGAGAGTAAACAGGAACCTACTAACCAGCTCTCTAGCTGCACAAAATCAAGCATCCCCATCCCCTCCTTCATCCAACCGTGTTCCACCAACACTGTTGCTTTACAAAAGGAAGCAAAATGCCCTCTTTGGTTCTTGAATTCTGAAGTTCTTTTGCAAGCCTGACCCTTGCTATTTCTCAGTGAACTTCCACAGTCAGAGCTGGTGCAAATGTGGAAGCCCTGACTTGCCTTATTCTGATGTTGTTCAGGCATAAGTTCAATGGCTTCTTGCCTGTGGTTCTCAGACCATGATGTCTGCGACCCTTCTGTTCTTAGGCACTCTGAGATGTGCCCGTGTGTTGATCCACACTGCTCCCTAAACTAACAGCTCAGGCAAATAAAGATTGTACGTGGACAAGATCTATCTTTTCTCTTTCCTATCTTCCCTATAAGGTCACTATAAGTTGGAATCGACTCAACAGCAAAACAGGTTTGTTAGTTTTTTTTAATCTTCCTTCAAATTAAATATTAGACTTTTACAATTTGGTGTTAGAATAGTGAGGGCTTATGTGGACTTCTGTAACAGAATAAAAAATGACTTCCATTATTCTTCTTTCATTAATTAAACTTATAGATTTCTGCTCAGAATTTGGGTCAAACGAATGCATCTAAAGCTGGGTGTCAATTCAGTCATCTTTCCATTTCAGACAATTAATTTCACTTATATATGCTAATTTGGGCAAAGCAAAAAAAACCTCAATAAAGCTAGGAGAATTATTTTGTTACTTTTTTTGGGATACTGATTTTGATCAAAGTCACATGAGCTTAAAACAGAGTCTTATTCTTGATTCATTCTATTCACTCCATAGACAAAGCCATCAGATACTGTACAGGTCTCAATATTGTTTGTCAATAGTTCATATTCTTTGAATTATTTTATTCTTATTTCTTATTCTTTAGTTGTTATGATGGCTTCACACCAGAACCCGAAGACAAAGACAGGCAAATAAATGAATGTAAAACATGGTCTGAAAAGTAATACATATGGCGATGACACTGCCTGCAAGACCAAAGAAAGGGTGGCTAAAAAATAAAACAGCTGAACGTCAGAATGTATGCATGTGGGAAGATCGCATGGCTCAACTCAGACATTTTGTTCCAGTGGGCTCAGGGCGGGGATTAACAGAAGCCGAGTTTCATACATGGGCCTTGAGCTCATAATTCATTCATTGTCAAGATGATGAATGTTCATTCTATGATTTAATAAAAAAGATAGACCTTACCTAAAATAAAAGTAAAGAGGAGTTGTGCTCAGCAGAAGAGTAGCTAGCGTGGTCTTTTGGGCAATACCCAGGGGCTCTGGATTGCAGTTCCAACTCTGTCACTGGGTCACAGGCAGTGCACAGTAAACCAGCTATACATTTAGTGCCTCAGTATCCCCATCTGTAAAATATAGATAATAATGTAATGGTTCCACCAGCCAACTTTTAGTTGAGTAATTAGAAACCCACACTAATTAAAAAACACTAAAAAAAAAAAAAAACCAAACCCAGTGCCATCGAGTCGATTCCGACTCATAGCAACCCTATAGGACAGAGTAGAACTGGCCTATAGAGTTTCCAAGGAGCACCTGGTGGATTCGAACTCTGACCGTTTGGTTAGCAGCCATAGCACTTAACCACTACGCCAACACAGGAAGGAACAAAGAGTAACATGGGTGTGTGTAGCACAAGATGGCTTGTAATCACACACATATTCATACCGACTCCCAAAGTTAGAGGCTCTACCTTTCACCTTTCCAATGTTTTCCCCAAAACATTAATTGGACACACAAAAGAAGGTAAACACATTTAACTAGGGCAACCATGAAAATAAGAGCAAGTTTAAGTAGTTGGGGTGGAAGAAAATCAGGACAGGCCAAGGGAGCATCAGAGAGGCTGTGTGAGCAGCTGAGCATCTCAAATCTGCCTCTCTGGTCCCATTGCGAGGGGTTGTTGGGACCTCTGACACTGCCGCATCATTTTTGGAGTCAGCTGCCGAGATGCCTGGTTCCATCAGCTGTGCTGAATGGGAAATAACCACTGGGCTTGAGCATGGGTTGGGGAGGCTGGACCACTGAAGACCACGAGTTGCCCAACATAAAAGTTTCTGTCTAAACAAAATTTCCGAGGACTAAAGATTTTGAAATTATGTAAGAGGCTGAGGGGCTGCTCTTCTGTGAAGGAAGATTCCAGGCCTGTTGAGGAGCCCCAGGAAAGTGAACTTCCACATTTTAACCTTCGTCGACAGTCATCAGATTTCCGCCACGTTGGAAGCTGTGTTGCTTTAGTTGATATCAGTGAACTGGGTGCACACAGAGTAGTGTAACTGTTTAGGACAGCAACTCACCAAATGTAAGTTTGTTTATCTAAACAAACACCTATTAGGTTCAAGGAGGCCTGGTGGTGGAGCAGTGGTTAAGAGCTTGGCAGTTAACCAAAAGGTCACCAGTTCTAATCCACCAGGTGCTCCTTGGAAACCCTATGGAGCAGTTCTACTCTGCCTTATTGGATTGCTATGAGCTGGAATCAAGGCAACGGCAACAGGTTTATTAGGTCCAAAGATCACATTTCTTGCTGTAAACACAATTAGGGATGAAATTACCAAAAAGCAATCATCAAACACTATTAAAATATATCACAAACACATTGTTATGATTTGACCCTAAAATGGCCACATTATTAAACTTTTAAAATATTGGCTAAGTCCATATAATTTAGAATATTTCTTGTGCCGAGTTCAACTAGTTATGAGTGTTACCACATTAAAAAAATTTTTTTTAACTCTCTTTTGGGCACCAAAGTATTTCATTGGAAACTTTCTAACCCAGGTGGCTAGGATGGGAGAAAATCTGATGTCGTTTATTTACTCCCTCTGGGTTCAGTTTTGTTACCAATAAAGTAAACCTATAAGGTCTTGGAGAGTAGGGAATGCTTCCCCCTGACCCCATCTCTGCAATTCTATATTCTAACCCTGACTTTACTACCACTTCAATGTGAGACTTCATGCATGTTCTTAAATACTCTGGCTCTTCCTTTGATATCTGTGACTGCATTTTGTCCACTCACCACACCAAGTTCCACTGGGTGACCGTGAAACACCACAAAGTTAAAATGTCTATACCAACTACCTGGCACTTCGGTAAGGCACCCTACTAAGTGCCTCAATTCATTGTCACTTTGAATCCTAACAACAACTCTAGGAGGAAGGTAGGTTTGATCCCATATCGCTAACAAGGAAAGAGAATATCATGGAGATTAAAAGGTATATCCCTGGTGAGCAGTGGACCCAGGATTTGAACCCAGGTTGGTCTGACTTCAAAGTCTGTGAAAATTTCAGTTATGCAGAACATCTGCGAAGTCAAGGAATGATAATATTTCTGAATAAAATATTTTAAACATGACCATTTGATTGCTTTATGAGTGATAAAGGCAATAATTAGCTTATATTGCGTTCCAAGCATTGCTCTCCACAGATTACCTCCTCGAATCCTCATGACGACACTACAAGCTGAGTATTAGTAGCTTCATTGAAGTCAGGTAAGTTGTCCAAAGTCATACTGTAAGTGGCAGAGCCTGCTTGCAAACCCAAGTCAGCCTAACTCCAGAGTCTGTTCTCTTAATGGCTACTCTGTTTCTGTGTTTGTAATGGTTTCAGATTCTGTGTGAATGAGCTTACTATTTGGGACAAAAAGTTCTCAGCTGTTCCTGTGCTTGCCATCCTTTCCTTTCTCTTGAGTCCCGTCATGCAACCACCCTGCTCTGGCCTCCCATGACACCACACGGGCCTCCTGGTCTTTTCTAGTCCCACAGCTCAGAGCCCTACCCTCCAGCTGGATTTGCCCAATTCCAGCCCTGTTTCAAGCATTTGTGTTAGTCTGCTCTGTCCCCTTCCCCAAAATCTTTGTGCTAGTGGCTGCTTTTCCACTCCGTTTTCTCCCCTTCCTACTCATGCCACTGCATATGACAGAAAAGCAGAAGAGAACCAGAATAAGACAAAGTTATATATAAGAAAATAGAAAAATTGTATGAGCACAGTGCAGGTATTGTAATAAAACCAAAACCCAGTGCCATCGAGTCGATTCTGACTTATAGCAGCCCTACAGGAAAGAGTAGAACTGCCCGATAGAGTTTCCAAGGAGCACCTGGCGGATTCAAACTGCCGACTCTTTGGTCCACAGCCGTAGCACTGAACCACTACGCCACAAGAGTTTCTGGTGTTGTAATAAAAGGACGGGAAAATAAACCTTGGGTTATTTGCTGGCAATTGGGGCTTGTTGGGAAGTAATGAATAATGGTAATCTATTGCTTGAATATATTTGTAGTAAAATTCTCTATGGTCAAACTTGACAAATTTGAATTAGTTAGGGAAAGCAATTGAAAAGTGTTTTATAATATATTTTCAAATAGATAGTAGTTTTATTACTTGTGCACAGAGTAACTTCAGCTACACTACTAAATATGGTTAAGTGAACATCCTTAATGAGTTTCGTTATAGTGAATGAATAAATGTTTTTGCAATTAGTCTGTGGTTGTTAAGAAATAAATAAGTGCCTTGAGGGTCCTTCATATTACCTAAAAATCTTGTCTTCCAAAAAAAAAAAAAAAAGCCTCCAAATATTTTGAATATTGCTCCCCAAATATTCTGTAAGATTTGGGAAGAAAGTGTTGCTAAATAAACATAGACTTCAAAGAAGCTGAAAAGTAATTGATTTAAAAATTTGAAACAAGAGGAATATGAAAACTACTGAGTCTGAATGAATGAAATTTTACTGTTCGACAACTGTGAATTACCAGTTGTGGTAGAATTACGGACAATGTCCCGTGATTCACAGTGGCATGTTAATCATCAAGGGTTATCCATGGTAGCACAATATTTGTGAGAGAAGCAATTGCGAAACTTGTCCCCTTTTGCAATAGAACTTCTGCCTCTGGTCCACTGGCTATGGTCAAATTTTCTCTCTTGAGAAAACCAAACTGTCTGCATAGACTAGATAACCCCCAAAATAAACAAAGTCCCAAACCCATTGCTGTTGATTCCAATTCATGGCAACCCCATCTGTTACAGAGTAAAACTGCCAGTAAGCTTTATGGAAGCAGATCCCCAGACTGGTCTTCTATGGTGATTTTGGGTGGATTCGAACTGCCAACCTTTCGGTTAGTAGCCTCACACAAACCAATTGTGCTACCCATGGACGTTAAAGACTAGATAGAAATACAAGAATTTAAGATGAGATTTCTCTCAAATATGAAATAGTTGATGATAGTCAGAGTTAAAGAAATACTATTGGAAGAGTAAAAAAGTAGGGGTTTTTGTTAATTTAGTCTTTAATTCATTGCTAGTTATTGCTGGTTTAGTATGAAGCAGTGTTAACGTCTGAACCTAAAGTGGAGTGAGGGTCCCCATTAGAGCATGGGGAGCACTCTGGGAGTCTATGGGGGACTGAACAGCAAAAACATTTCCTCAAAGAAGAAAAACTGCAAGCCTTCAGAATGTTCTAACAGTGCCTCAGTGGTCAGAGGCTGAGGCAATTCTGAGTAAAAAACCATGAGGCTTGAGGCTTGGAGCTGACCCAGGCCCATTCCTGGTGGACTCCTGCCTGGCCCTAGGGAGAAGAGAATAGGAATGAAAATGGAAAGAACTGTGAGCAAACATGGGCCACAACTGGAAGTTTCTAGCTGACAGCACCGATGATGGGCAGAGGGCAAGAGCCATGACTCTGAGCCTCTCGGAACCCTTCTGTGGTTCCTCATCTCCCAGGGAATGATGTCCACACCTAGAGAGAAGACCATAAGATTGCTCATTAACAGGTCTCGCCTCTTTGTCTCTTTTCCCAGCCTCATTTCCTACCATGCCCTCTGTAAGGATCCAGTGCCCCACTCATGCTGAACTTCTTTCAGTTGTTTATTCAGCTCTGTTCTCTCACAACTCCCGGGTGTGGTTTGTGACTCCTTCTGTCTGGAAAGTTCAGAATCTGCCTGGAAAATCTCCTATCCAGCCTTCAAGATACAGGAGCTAACATCTCCTCTTCTGTGAATACTACAGCCATCCTCCTTGATAAAGTTCAGCATAAAGTAGTAGCCCTGGGTGTTGCAAATGGTTAGGTGCTCGGCTGCTAACCAAAAGGCTGGTGGTTCAAGTCTATCCAGAAGGAGCCTTGAAAGAAAAGCCTGGTGACCTACTTCTGAAAAATCAGCCATTGGAAAACCTGTGCAGCATAGTTCTACTCTAACTGACTCTGCTACAAGTCAGAATCGACTTGACAGCAACTGGTTTGACTTTATTTTTTTAAGATACTGACTCTGAATCAAATGGCTAAGATTTTAACTCAGACATTCATAGCTCAGTTCAACTTCTAAATCTTGCAATCAAGAGTCCTCCCAGGGCAAACGTGCAGCTTCATCCTGTTCTTTCGCATCTTCCTATTCAAACCAACACGCTAAACAAAGCAAACACCACCAAACACACATACAACAGTGCATTACACTTCATCTGTATCCTCATTTAAGATACTATACAGTGTTTTCTTACCATTTGTTCAGTATTAGTGGTCAGAAGAAAAGTAGAAAAAAATAGGATAAAATTATATATGGATATTTTAGTAACAGAGCTATTCTCAGAAATATGAATATAAAACTGTTGTAATGAGAGAGATCCAATATTGTATATTTGAATATATAACTAAACATACTGTCTGCTATATAGAAGCTCAGTCAATGACTCATTTTTCTCCTGGAAATATTTCCAGAGCCTGACTAAAGAACCATCGTCAAATGTTATTTCTAGAACCTGCACTAAGCTCTGAATTGTTTGTAAGTCAGTAAACCTTCTCTATTAGTTATGATCGTGCTTTCATTTACAAGATAAAAGAAATTAAATGTAGTATGAAGGCATTCTGTTGAGCCACAGGATCGAGACGTTTTATAAGTTTCAAGTTCCCCAAACACTCCTTCCTGTTGATCATGATTAAATTCAGAACACAGTATCATGGAAGTCCAACTGGCCTTTGGACGGTATCAAACATAGCTGAAAGTTTGAAGAACCTGAGGACTAAGACAAGTACCATAAGATTTATTCAAAGATGCAACTTCCTATGGCCATTGGCCCCAGAGTCTTGTCTAAAAATTGGGGAATCAGTCCAGCAGTTCCTCACCATTCACTCTAAACCAAACCAAATCAGTTGCTGTTGAGTTGATTCCAATTCAGGGTGACCCCATGTGTGTCAGAGTTGAACTGCGCTTCGTAGGGTTTTCAGTGGCTGTTACCCTTCAGAAGTAGATTGTCAGGTCTTTCTTCTAAGGTTCCTCTAGGTGAGTTTGAACTGCCAACCTTTTGGTTAGTGCCCAAGGACTAAACCATTTGTGCCACCCAGAGAGACTCCATCCATTCCCTCTACCTCCTTTGTAATCAAATTGGCACCAGGAGGAAGAATGAAACAGGAAAGATAAACAGAGACCTGCAAATATGTTCTCTGAAAGAAAATGAATGGGCGGGGACGCCTAAAGTTATAGATTAAAACCAGGTAATCTGTTGATGTCCTTTTCTGTATGGAGGTTTGAATTTATTGAATTAACATACAAGAAATAAAGATATTGCAGGATAAGGCCAGGCTGCAAAGTACTTAAAAGTCAGGATGTGGATCCAAGGAAATAAAGGCACAAAAAAAAAGAACATTTGTTTGAAGACATTGGTAAAGTTAAGTCCTTTTAAAAAAAAAAAAAATAGAAATGAACTTTCTTGTGTTTGAAGGCAAAGGAGAAAGAGTCAAATGGAAGATAAAACTGAAAATAGTTGAGAGGAAGTTCCTGGGGTGTTGGTATGAGTGGGATCCACAGCACAGGCAGAGATTGGCTTTAGAAAAAAAGATGAAAACCTCCTCCTCTTGGCTCCAGGGAATGATGGATAAAACCAGTCAACATCCCCAAAAGAGTTATCACACCAGCTAAGGGCGTGACTATGACCTCCATCCATCTGCTACCATTTCTTCTATCTCCCTTGTAGTCTGATTGGCACTGGGAGGGAGAGGAAAGTAGGAAAGAGAATCAGGGCCCAGAAATAGGTTTTCTGAAAGAAAACACATGACTACTGATACCTGAAGCCTTTAATTCCCCCCATGAAGGGAATGACACAGAAATACTGTCAGATAGTCCAGGGCCTCGACCTGTTAGATATGTATGTCTGGGCTTAGATGTAAAGTATCTGTTTGAAAACCAAGGAATAAAATGAGTTGCCGTGGTAGAGAGGATTTCTTGTAAGAAATATTATCCTGAAGTCTTCCAGCTTGAACCTTACTCTTATAACTACCTACCACGAATTATTTTAATAATGAAAATGCGCCCCCAGAACAAACTAATTACATGGGAGAGCAACTTATATTTCACTGCAGCTTTCACAATATTTTTTTTTCCATCAAATATGAGTTAGCCAAAGCAATTAGGGAAAACGATTAGCAAAACTCTTTATTGCATATGGATCCAAGCAACTTGAAAAAAATAAAGCATTTCTTTTTGTAAATGGCTCTACACTTAGATTTTCTTTCAAGCAATCATCTGTTTTCCCTTCAACAATGGCTTTTTTGGGGACATGTGGGAATCTAGGAGAATATAACTCTTCTCCCGAAATAATGGCAAGTTCTTTTTTCCTTTTGTAATAGCTTTCTGTAAATTGGTAGGAAGTCTTCAAATGTGGCCACTTCTTCCTAAAAGAGCACTGAGGGAACAAGCTACTGAAATCCCAGCACAAACCATTTGTAGGTGAGACTTGGGAATCACGTCTAAATATGAAAAACGTTAGGCCGCTAAGCTATGCCGCTTTTCAACTCTCAGGTAACACCAGGCTTCTAAGAAATAACAGCTGGTTTTGAAGGCTTTTGTATCTACTCTTTCTACCTTTACATTTTCAGATATTTTGGATGGTTAGGAGTAAACAAGAATAAAACCCTTATGACTGAAATTACATTTTCCCATGTAAGCTAGTTAGGTTTAGTTGGAAATTCAACCATATAAGTTTGAGCTAGTATCTCTGCAAGTAATTTTGTATTCTGGGGCACTCAGCCTTATTGAGAAATCTTACTGCTAAAAAAAAAAAAAAAAAGATAATTTTTCAAATGATTCATTTTTCAAAAGTCACCTTCTTTGAATGTATTAACTTTTTATTTATATATAAATTGAGATAAAGTTTATTAGTATTACAACCTATTATTTCTTGGCTGATTCTATTATTTAGATCTTCATGGAACATGCAAAGTTTACGGGCACTTTGGTATGGTGACTTGTAATTTCAAGTGAACCAACTGACTTTTCCCACCATTCTTTTAACCACCATTTATCTGGTGGCTACTGTGTACCAACCAGGCATTGTGACAGTTGCCAGGTACATAGTAGGTAAAGAAAATAGCAGCCCAGTTTCTGCTTTCTTGCTCACTGTCTAGCGGGAGAAATCTACCACAAGAAGTAATGGCAGAATGAATGGTGGAATTCTCACATACGGAAATTGTCTTCTTCATATATAATAAAGCATTCCCATTCTGAGGCAAGATGGGGCATAAAAATAATTACAAAAACTTGACTGTAGCAGTCCCTGGTTCTTGAAGAATGTAAAAATAATATGTCTTTCTAGAGGTATTGGTGGTTCAGTGGTGGAATTCTCTCCTTCCATGCGTGAGACCCAGGTTAGATTCCCAGCCAATGTGCCTCATGGACACCCACTAACCATCTGTCAGTGGAGGCTTGCATGTTGCTGTGATGTGGAACAGGTTTCAGTGGAGCTTCCAAACTAACACAGACTAGGAAGAAAAGTCTGGTGATCTACTTCTGAAAATCAGCCAGTGAAAATCCTATGGATCACAACATTCAAAGTCTTTGGAATAGCCATGTGTTGGCTGTACATAAAGAGGTACGGAGGCAGAAAGTGCTGGGTGGCTCTCTAGGAGCTTCTGGGCATATTCAGGGGGTGGAGGTAGGAGAGGAAGGAGGCAGAGAGGCCTCTTCTTCATGAAGCAGGATGTGTGCCCCTTTGCTATGGGTCAGCATGAGCAATTGAATCCCAATTTGAATGTGCAAAGTGAATTGCCATAATTTGTGACATTAATCACAGCATCCCGGGGAGATGGACCATTTTATTACTTCCACTTTACCCAGGAGGAAGAAGAAAGAAGAGGTTAAAAGACGTCCCAAAGTCAATAACAGACTTGGGACTGGCATTGAGAGTTTCTAAATCCCTCTTCTGTGCTTCGTGCACTCAACCATACTTTTAACCTTGGCAAGAAATAAGGGCTCAGTTTTGCTGTTTAAAATTAAGACACATTAGGCAAGAAGGCAGCACCTGGTCCAATAACATAGGGACCTTTTTTTTTTTTTTTTAATTACTGGTTCAATCTGAAAACTCAATGTTCTTCCAAATTTCTCAATGCTTTCATGAGACAGTCCCTGAATCACCATTTCAATCTTTATCTATTCTCACATATCACATATTTGCAAAATTTCCCTGAGAAAACATTACTTAGGCAGTTAGAGATACTTCAGTAAAAGGGAAAAATGCTTTCTTAATAGTTTTTTTATGTCTACCTATCCACTTTTAAGTGTACATATATACACACACATACATACACACTGCATGCCTTCATTGACCCTATTGGAATTGATAATGTAGAAAATTCATGTAAAGGCCTGAGATTATGAAATGTCAGATTTCCTGAGCTGTGGTAGTTCCAAAAATGATTATTGTTTTTCTTCTTCTCATTTTCCAAATTGACTAGTTTTTTTTTTTTCCCAAAAACTAACCCAGCATGCTGAGTACACCAAGGTGCTAGGGAACTGGATCTTCTGTGATTTTGTCTGACTCCCCCATGATGCCCTCTGTGATTCCGTGATTTTGTCTGACTCCCCCATGATGCCCTCTGTGATTCCGTGATTTTGTCTGACTCCCCCGTGACACCCTCTGTGATTCTGTGATTTTGTCTGACTCCCCCATGATGCCCTCTGTGATTCCGTGATTTTGTCTGACTCCCCCGTGACACCCTCTGTGATTCCGTGATTTTGTCTGACTCCCCCATGACACCCTCTGTGATTCCGTGATTTTGTCTGACTCCCCCATGACGCCCTCTGTGATTCCGTGATTTTGTCTGACTCCCCCGTGACACCCTCTGTGATTCTGTGATTTTGTATGACTCCCCCATGATGCCCTCTGTGATTCCGTGATTTTGTCTGACTCCCCCGTGACACCCTCTGTGATTCTGTGATTTTGTCTGACTCCCCCATGATGCCCTCTGTGATTCCGTGATTTTGTCTGACTCCCCCATGATGCCCTCTGTGATTCCGTGATTTTGTCTGACTCCCCCGTGACACCCTCTGTGATTCTGTGATTTTGTCTGACTCCCCCATGAGACCATAAGCTCCCTTAGGGCAGGAACCTTGTCTCACACATTATTATACCTCTAACTGACGCATGGTAGGAGGTGAGTAAAAAATTAATCTGAGTATGGATCCGTCTCTGGTATGTCAGGCTGCCCTTGTGTAATTTTAAATTTTCATTACATGGATTCCAGACAAAGCTTTAAGAAAACACTGCAAAGCAAGTTTTTTGTTTTATAGCTTAGAGCAGGGGCATTACACGACTGTAAGTAATGAGTCCTTATTTCAAATCTTCCACAAGTAAAAAAACTGGCCATTTCAGATAAGAAAATAAATGGCGACATGCTACCAGTAAAACTGAATTTCGTATGAGGAGAAAATCCAACCTGCTCCTGATGATGCTTCCAGGTTTATGTTTAAATACAGCCTAAGGGCTTTGATGAAGCTCCCACACAGGAACTGAAAAGTGTGTGTGGTTTGGATTTGACTCCGGTCAAGCCTGAGGTGATGAGTAGTGGAAACAGCTTCATACTGCCCCCTGGTGGTTGTCACACATCAACTTCTCAGGAATTCTATCCACCTAAAACCATAAAACCCATAAGTGATTTTTGGCTTCCGTAACAACTTTCAAGAAAGGCCTCAGGCCCCTCCTCAACTCTCAGTTGTTGCTTTTTTCTCATTTGTCTAAAGCTTGCCATGGGTGTCAAGGAGGAAAGCAAACTGCCTAAAGGTGATGTTAGGATTCCAACTGGAGAACCCAGCAACTCTGAAAGGCCTGTGTGTGAGATGGTGCTGGGCAATGACATTGTTCTAGGACACCTAAAGTCAACACAAAGGAAGTTTCTTATTCATAAGCCATCTCTGATTCTCAGCTACCTAACCCCATGCCTCAGACTCCCATGTATCCATACCCCAATCCAGGTACAATATGACAGCTAAAAGACAACTGAGGTCATGCTTAGCTTCAGTAGTCAACCTTGTGGCTTAGAAACAGTGAAAGGTTTTTTAATGCAACAAGTTTTCTAGGCCAGGTTGGGTTAGGCGTACAGCCTAGTCATCACTAGGTCAACCCACAGTTAACTGGTTATACCACTCACATTGCCTCCTTTTCCTCTAAAGAGCTCTCCAAATAAACCAGTGAGCTGTCATATGCCCTAGCCACTAGGACTTTTAACCTCAGGACTATTTCTTTGTCTCCCTGAATGCTTATGAACCAAGGCAGACTCAGAAGAACCATCCCTATCCAGTATCTCTTTAGGAAATGCTGGCTTCAGACAGACAGACTTTCGAACTCTTGGAAATTTAGAATATCTGGACAACTACTTGGTCACAAGAGTTTCAAGTGAAGTCCCCCATCGTGCTGATTACTTCTAGCTGTGGTTGGAGGCTACCACCTGTCTGTCAATTTGTTCTACTTGTAGCTTATGTATTGCTATGATGCTGGAAGCTACGCCACCAGTGGATCGGTTTCAACAGAGCTTTCAGACTAAGACAGACTAGGAGGAAAGACCTGGTGATCTACTTCCAAAAATTAGCCAGTAAATATCCTATGGATCACAATAGAACACTGTGTGATATAGTGCTGAAAAATGAGCCTTCTAGGTTGGAGGACACCAAAAATAAACAGTGGCCACAGCAATGGACTTGAGCATGCCAACGATAGTGAGGATGGTACAGGACAGGACAAGATTTCATTCTGCTGTATGTGAGGTCACCAGGAGTTGTAGCCCACTGGGCTGCAACAACAACAATGGGTTTTGATGGGTTTGAGCAGTTTGAGCAAGGAGAGAAGGCCTTCAAGGGAGCCTCAAGGCTTGCCATTTAGTTAACATACACAGGTGGGGGAAAAATAAAGCTCTCAGAGAAGGAACATGAGGAGAAATGACTGTGAATGGCTCTTAAATGACACATAAACAGAGAAGAGTAAAGTGGGGTTGGCAATGATGTTCTTTATTCCATTGTTCATCAGTGTGGATTAGTTGTTCTGTCTGGTTAAGCGGGGTTGCCATCACTCCCTCTCTCCACCCCCATGCTCCTTCTGAAGTTGTAAGCTCAATGGAGAAGGAAAGTCTGAGACCCTGCCATGACCCCAGACAAGCTCTCCCGGTCCAGTAGGAAGGAGAAGCCAATAGGGCAATTATGGGGCCGCACCACAATTAAAGAGACAGCAGACTTTCCTTCCAGATCATCTCCCAGGACATGTTCCTTCTTACCCCTCTGTAAAGACTTCCAAGAAAAAATTCACTGAACTGGATTCTCTGGCCCTTTATTACCTGCTAAATAAACATATCTTATGTTATCGGAGTAGTCTTCAACCTCAGATCAGGCTCTGAACACGTTCTCAGTGATTTCCATTAGCTATTCTCCCTCTATCAGCCTCCATTGCTCTCCTGTTTCTGGCAGGCCTCATTTCTGACTCTTCAGAGGTTTGCTATGGGGTAGGCAGAGCATTATATCTCATTCTGGTTCAGTCACACACGTCGTTGTTGTGTGCCATTGAGTCAATTCTGATTCATAGCAAACCTACAGGACAGAGTAGAACTGCCCCATAGGGTCTCATGGGAGCAGAGCACCAGGTCTTTTCTCCTGTGGAGCCACTGGTGGGTTTGAACCACCAACATTTTGGTTAACAGCTGAGTGTTTAACCATTGTGCTACCAGGGCTCCTTCAGTCACACATAATTTTGATATGTTTACCGGAAGTTCAAACCTCACCATTTCTATTTCTCTGTTACTCTGTGAGGTCCACTACATTTTAGTTTCTTCCCTTAGTGAAATTTCACTTTTTGAACATATTTCTGAATATATATTTGCCAAAATAGTTTCCACAATGAAGTACCAATAAAGAGAAGATTTTTATGTTAAGTCCATTTGATGGGGAAAGAAGAGTCTCTTTAATAAATGGTGTTGGGAAATTTGGATTTGCACTTGCAGAAAAATGAAACAGGCTCCATGCCTCATGCCATTCACAAAAACAGATTCAAAATGGATTAAGGACCTAAATGTGCAAACTAAAGCCATAAAATTCTTAGAAGACAATACAGGGGCAAGATTGTCGGGCCTAGCATTTAACAATGGATTAGGTAATATAATAACAAAAGCACAAACAGCAAAAGAAAAAATAAATAAATGATCATTGTTGTTATATGCCATTATGTTGGTTCCAACTCATAGTGACCCTGTGTACAACAGAATAAACCACTGTCTGGTCCTGTGCCATTCTGATGATTGAAGCTATGCTTGAGCCTATTGTTGCAAAACAAAACAAAACAAAAGCACAAACAAAAAAAGAGAGAAAAATAAATAAATGGGACCTTATGAAAATTAAAAACTTTCGTTCATCAAAAGATTTTACAAAAAAAATAAAAACACAAGCTACCAACTCGGAGAATATCTTCAGAAACCATATATCCAATAAGAATCCAATAACCAAAATATATATAAAACTTAGACAACTTAACAACAACACAAATAACCCAATCATAACATGAGTAAAAGATGTGATGTGAATTGGCATTTCACCAAAAAGGACATACATATCGCCACCAAACATGTGAAAAGATGTTCCAAGCCATTAGCCATCAGACAGATGCGAATCAAAACCACTAATGAAATACCATTTCACTCTCACTAGGATGGCTAAGACTAAAAAACAAAAAAAAACAGAAAATAACTAAGGTTGATGAGGATGTGGGGAAATTGGAACTCTTCTCTATTGCTGGTGGGAATGCAAAATTGTACAGCCATTGTGGAAAACAGTTTGGCCTGTCCTCAAAAAACTAAAAATAGAATTACCATATGACTCAGCAATTCCACACCTAGGTATATACCCCAAAAACTTGAAAGCAGAGACTCAAACAGAGATTTGTACACCAATATTCATTGCGGCACTATTCACAATAGCCAAAAGGTAGAAAAAACCTAAATGCCCATCAACAGATGAATGGATAAACAAAATGTGGTACGTACATACAATGGAATACTACTCAGATAATAAGAGAAATGAAGTCTTGATACGTGCTACACTATGGATGGAGCTTGAAGATACTATTCTGGGGTAAAATAAGTCAGTCACAAAAGGACAAGTATTATATGATCTTACTTTTATAAAAAGACAAGAAAAGGCAAATACATAGAGACCAAAGTTTAACAGTGGTTACGAGGGGCAGGAGGAGGTAAAAGAGGGGTGTGAGGCAGTTATTGCTTATGGAGCACTGAGTTTCGGTTTATGGTGATGGAAAAATTGCATTGATTAAGGGTAGAGTTGCACAGCAGATTATTGTAATTTCTGTCAATAAGTTGTTATACCTGTAAAAAGTTGAATTAGATAAAGTTGTGTGATAGATACATTTACAAAAAAAAAAAAAGAGTAGCTGCTGAAGCTGCTTTTGTACAACCAAACACCTCGTGGGATTTGGTTACCTAACTTGGAGGTTTAGGGTAATGCTTTTAGTGGAACAGTGGCCTAATAACGTGTTTAGTGCTTCTGTTCGACCTCCTAGTTCATTGCGTCTGGGGTCTTAAAAGTTTGCAAGTGAATATCCAAGGCATAATAATTTGTCTCTAATTGCCTGGAGCAACAAAGGAAGGAGAGTCAGGAATAGGAGCAGGAAATGGACGTGTAGCTAATTGCCTCCATGAACAACTATCTCCTCTGCCATGAGATCAGAAGAACTGGATGGTGCCTGGTTACCATTACTGAAGATTTGTAAAAATAATTTATTTTATTTTTGTTGTTGTTGAGAATATACACAGCAGAACATATATCAATACAACAATTTCTACGTCTACAATTCAGTGACATTGATTATATCCATTACTGAACATTTCAATCAAAGATTCTGTAGAAGGCTCCTAATGAAAAGGGGGGAAATGCAGGACAGAATTTCAAATTTTCATGAAATCCATACTTTCTGGAGCCACAGAGGCTGGATGAACCCCCAAAGCTATTACCCTGGTATAATCTTCAAACCTTAACCCTTAACGCAGAAATATGCCCCGAAGTCTTCTTAAAACCAATCAGTAGTTTAGCTTAACTAGTAAAGAATGTCTGTCTTAAGCTTTATGCTCTTTTAAGATCTATTTATATGGAATCAAATTGATGACAACAACTCAAATAATTAGACAGACACGTTAGGGGGCAGAGAGTTTATGTTGGGGGGAGGAACAACTCAGAAAAAGAGGGCAGGATGGTTGCACAACTCAAAGAAAGTAATCCGTGTCACTGAATTGTTCGTGTAGAAACTGTTGAAATGGTGTATGTTTTGCTGTGTATATTCTCAACAACAACAAAATAATTATTTAAAAAAAGAGAGAGAGAATGAGAGAAGACTTTTAAACCCACATGGGGAGCACAACCAGAGCACCCTAGTTGTTTCAGTGATGTGGTTTGGCGAGGGTTCTTTTATATCACTGCAAAGGCAGGAAAGTAATTTTTTACCAGAGGAGCAGCTCATAAAATGATGGAGTTTTGGATGATTAGGCAACCTGGCTCTGTGTCATTATTTCAACGGATCGAAAGGCAATTTATCTTCTCTATACCGGAAACCCTGGTGGCATAGTGCTTAAGTGCTACGGCTGCTAACCAAAAGGTCAGCAGTTTGAATCTACCAGGCACTCCTTGGAAACTCTATGGGGCAGTTCTACTCTGCCCTATAGGGTCGCTATGAGTCGGAATCGACTCGACGGCAATGGGTTTGGTGTTTTTTTTATACCATGAAAAGGTTACTTACTATAACTGGAAACCTACTGCCCCAATACTCATTTTTTGATTGGTGGCACAGTAGTTAACAGTTCGGCTGCTAACCAAAAGATTGGCAGTTCAAATCCACCAGCCACTCCTTGGGAACCCTATGGGGGTAGTTCTACCCTGCCCTATAGGATTGCTATGAGTGGGAATCAACTAAATGTCACTGGTTTTGGTTTTTTGGTTTTGGTTTAGGTGCTCCATACAGTTCAGGAGTTTCTCAGACAAGAAGTTACTTTGAACAAGTCTTATGGTACAGTGGCTAAGAGTGAGCCCTAGGATCAAGATATTGGAGTCCAAGCCCTAGCTCAACCACTTATTATTACTTAGAGAAAATAATAGGTAAGAAATATTACCTTAGGGACATTATTTAGCCTCTCAAGACTTCAACTTTTTCTCGTGTAAATTGTAGATAATGATAGCAAGTACCTCGTAGCTTTGCTGTAAGCTTTACAGAGTTAAAGGGCATATTGTGCACAGTACACTCATAGAACTTAGAGTAAGTGCACAAGAGAAGTGTCTTGTTCCTTTTAAGATAAAAATATTTTCTTTTTTAGGAGGAGGAGTATTAGATTACAGAGAGTTTTATTCTCCATCGGCTTCAAAGACTTAAAGCATTTGATAATGCTTTGAAAACAAAATGATCTCCACCCCCCAAAAAACAAAAACCCACTTCTAAAGACCCAAAGAGAAAAAGTAACTTGAGATCCAGTGTTTTATAGTTTCCACTTGAATACTTCCTTATCTCAGACACAGTATGCCAAAAATTGAATTAATTTTCATCCCACCATCCAAAAAAACCCCCACCTCTCCCATTCACTCTCTCTGTTCTTCTCATTAATATCATGAGGCTGGAAAATTCAGTATCATCTTTGGTTCTTGCCTACTACTCAGACACAATCAGTCTTAAGTAGCAGTCATTTGTTCTTTCATTCATGTTTATTGAGCACCTACTATGTGCCTGACATTATATCATGTATTGAGATTACAAAGATGAATAAGACAAGAGCCTGTCTTTAAAGTGCTCAAATCTACTGAGGGAGACAAACAGACAAACAAATTATTCCCAGGCAATGTAGAAAATTCTGTAAAGATAGTTTGTGTGAAAAGAAATTGAAAACATGTTTTATTTCTATGTTACTTCATCCAAATCCAAGTTCTTACTACAACTTGAATGGGATACTGCAGCACAGATACAGTTACATAATGGGAAAATCCAAGGACTTAAAGATCTGAGTTCAAATTCTATTCACCCTTTTATAAGTATGTGACATTAAATTTACTTAATCTTTCTAGCCTTTGCTATCATTGACAATTTGGACAGTGTTTATATAACTATATCACAGGGTATCTGTGAGGATAAAATGAGACAATCTATGTAATCTGCAAAGCATGATGCAAATGTTGATTTGTTGTACTCTAGCTGTCTTACTCCAATTCCTTCGCCATTCCACTGGCCAGATTAATCTTCCTTAAGCATCTGCTCTATTTTACCACTCACCTACATACAAACTCAAATGGTTTCTGACTCTAGAATGAAGTTCAAACAGTCTTGTCAGGATATAATGGAGAGGGCATAAGCTCAGAAGTAAGGCAGATTGGTGCCACTGAGATGAGTTACTTAATTTTACTAAACCTCAGTTTCCACAGCTGTAAAACTGTGATATTTATCTTAGTTGTCTATGATGCTAAAACAGAAATGCCACAAGTGGATAGCTTCAACAAACAGAAATTTATTCTTTCACAATCTAGGAGGCTAGAAGTCCAAATTCAGGGTGTCAGCTCCAAGGGAAGTCTTCCTCTCTCTGTCGGCCCTGGGGGAAGGTCTTTGTCTTCAATCTTCCCCTGATCTAGAAGCTTCTCAGCTCAGGGGCCCCGGGTCCAAAGGACGCATGCTCCTGGCTCTACTTTCTTGGTCATATGAGGTATCCATGTCTCTGCTCACTTCTCTCTTTTATATCTCAAAAGAGACTAATTTAAGACACAACCTAATCTTCTAGATTGAGTCCTAACTCATTAACATAACTGCCTCTAACCTCCCCTCATTAACATCATAAAAGTAGGATTTATAACACATAGGAAAAATCACATCAGATGACAAAATGGTGGACAATCACTCAATACTGGGAATCAAGGCCTAGCCAAGTTGACACATATTTTAACAATATTTTTTACCCATAGGCTTGTAAGGAATAGGATTGTTATATTTCATGAGATAAATTTAAAGTGCTTCAGCCTAGTATTCAAGTCTCCCTAAAACATACCTACCCACTCTTCCACACCATGAATTGCCCCAACCCTAACAGATTCTTTTTCTTTGTGATCCTGGAATATATGGTGTTTATCACCAACTTAAAGTGTGTGAGCATGCTGTTCCTTTCCCTAGAATGCAGTTCCCCGTCTCCCTCATATATCCAGAATCTCTCTAAATTTTGTGGTCCAGTTCAAATCCAGGCCAGTGTGCAGAGATCATCCCTTTTCTGGAGCCAGAGCACTGATTGTGTCACAAATGCAGGCACAGGAACATGGCTCATGACCTCAATTCTTCATCCATCTATTATATCCTAATATTATTATAAGCTCCTAAAGGGCAAGGTTTTCTTTTCTTTCTTTCTTTTTTTTTTTTTAAGGGCAAGGTTTTCATTAGCTAATTTTCAAGCTTGATAAATGTCAACAATTTCATTCTACTTAGATCAGCAGCCAACATCCATGGAAGCAGCAGACAAGAAACCAAATGATGTATTCCATTGGGCAAAAGATCTCTTAAAAGTGTTCAAGGGCAAATACGTCAGTCACTGTGATGACATACGGTGCACTTGACCAAAGCCATGGTCTTTTCAGTCACCTCATATGCACGCAAAAGTTGGATAATGAAAAAGGAAAACAGAAGAAGAGCTGATGGGTTCGAACTGTGGTGCTGGCAAAGAATGTTGAATATGCTGTGGACTTTATAAACAAATCAGCCTTAGAAAAAACACAAGAATGTTCCTTAGAAGAGAGGATGGCGAGACTTTGACTTGCTTATTTTGGATACAACAGCAGGAAAGACCATTGCTAGAAAAGGACATCATGCTTGGTAAAGTAGAAAAAAAAAAAAAAAAGTAGAGGGTCAGTGAAAATGAGAGAAACCTTCAATGGGATGGGTTAAAAAAAATAGCCAAAACAATGGGCTCAAACATATCAAGGAGCATGAAGATGGTACAGGACCGGGCAACATTTTGTTCTGTTATACACAAGGTTACCATAAGTCTGAGCCAACTCAACAGCAACAGGTTGGTTTGATTTTTGGGGGGGATGCATACAATAGAGTTTAGTAAAAGGTGATGGACTACATGAAAAACCAGAAAACCTAATGGAAACAGAATTGTAGGAATACAGTTTCTCAGCTCAAACCTAAGCAACTACGTGTGTCGTGCTGAGTTGTCCAGGTAGCCAAACAGGACCAGGACTTAACCCTAACTTTCCAGTAGACACACAGACTGGGTTTACAAAGCACAACTTTGAGTAGAGATTAGGAAAGCATCCAATTAGCTTGATGACCCAATCAGCATAGACAGCGAAACCTGACAATTCTGGCTCTAAACTTAATTTAAGCAGGGACCAAACCAAAAAAACTAAATCTACTGCCATCAAGTCGATTCTGACTCAGAGCCACCCTAAACGACAGAGTAGAACTGCCCCATAGGGTTTCCAAGGAGTGCCTGGTGGATTCGAACTGCCGACCTTTTAGTTAGCAGCCATAGCTCTTAACCACTACTCTACCAGCGTTTCCTAAGCAGGGACAGGGGCCTCCATTTCACACTTGGTACACAGCTCTTGATTACACAAGGGCAGGTTCTCAGTTTTATCATCACTTTATCTCACTTGCCTACAATTTCCTCATTCACAAAATGAGAGTCTGGGAATATTAGATTGATCTCCAAGGTTCCTTCCAGCTCTACTATCCTATGCCCTTATAATCCACTTCTTTCCTTTATAACCCCTTCCTTCCTCTATAACCTACTTCCTTCCTCTCTCATCTCTTTCATCCTCTATAGCCTACTTCCTTCTTCTATAACTCCTTCCTTCCTGTACATCTCATTTCCTTCCTCTTTAATACCTTCTTTCCTCTCCAGCTTTCATCCTATTCTTCAGTTTATTGCATGTTAACACCTAATGCCACCAGTTAAAGTAAGGAAGTCAATTGATTTGCTCATCAACACCTCCTAGAAAGATGTTATAGAGCAGCAATTTAAAAATAACCAAAGCACAGTTCCTTAGTTTTCATTTGATAATGGCTCTGTTGTTCTTCCTACAGCAATTTCATTTTTACAAAGCTAATGTTACTTTAGAGAACTGTGACTTCTTTGAATAAAAGGACTTAGAAAAAATACAAAGCTTCCCTTAAGTATATTTTAGGTAACCTATTTTTTTCAGCACACTAAGATACAATTAATCATTAGAAGATGGGAAAGATACACATAGAAAACTGAATTAGGAAAATAATGTAGATCATTTTGATTAAATATAAGCAAAAATACTACCTTGTTTAAAAAAAAGCTATTAATAATTGTTATGGGTTAAATTGTGTCCCCCCAAAATGTGTGTCAACTTGGCTCAGCCATGAGTTCCAGGATTATGTGGTGGTCCATCATTTTGTGATCTGATGTGATTGTCCTATGCGTTGTAAATCCTAACCTCTAAGATGTTAATGAGGCAGGGTTAGAGGCAGTTACGTTACTGAGACAGGACTCCATCTACAGGATTAGGTTGTATCTACAGTCAATCTCTTTTGAGGTGTAAAAGAGAGAATCAAGCAGAGAAGGTAGGGACCTTACTATCACCAAGCAAGAAGAGCAGGAGCAGAGCATGTCCTTTGGACCCGGGGTCCCTGCACAGAGAAGCTCCTAGACGGGGGAAGATTGATGACAAGTACCTTCCCGCAGAGCTGACAGGGAGAGAAAGCCTTCCCCTGGAGCTGGAACCCTGAATTTGGACTTCTAGCCTCCTAAACTGTGAGAGAATAAATTTCTGTTTATTAAAACAATCCACTTATGGTATTTCTGTTATAGCAGCACTAGATAACTAAGATAATTATTTAATGATGAAGGATATTATATTGCTGTTTACTGGGAAGAGATGAAAATGTCCTTTAAAAGCCATAATCAAAAGAAGTAGAAAAGGGAAAAATTTAAGCAGAATTAATAAATAAAAAGATGAAAATCCAGTCCTTTGACTTGTGTGGTGCTTTTCATAGCACTTCGCTTAGTTGGAAAATAGGTACCATGATTCCACTAAAATTAGGAAACAATACATTTAATCAACCAGTTCTCTTCTCCTCTCTGCATTGCTCATAACCGCTGAAATAATCTCCATGAAGATACTTTGCAACACTCCCAACTCCCAAGCATTTTTGAGATTCACTATGTTTTTTGGGTTTTTTTTTTAATACATAATGAAGAGTGTGATATAGAATTAACTTATCTGCACTGCTTGTTCCTTCTGTAATCTCCAAAACGGATGTATGCAAGAACTATTATTTTTAGTTACCCATTATGTGCTGAAAGTGAAGAGGACTTGAAGCACTTACTGATGAAGAGCAAAGACTACAGCCTTCAGTATGGATTACACCTCAACATAAAGAAAACAAAAATCCTCACAACTGGACCAATAAGCAACATCATGATAAACAGGGAAGATTGAGGTTCTCAAGGATTTCATTTTACTTGGATCCACAATCAACACCCATGAAGACAGTAGTCAAGCAATCAAAAGACGGATTGCATTGGGCAAATTGGCTGCAAAAGACCTCTTTAAAGTGTTGAAAAGTGAAGTTGTCACTTTGAGGATTAAGGTGTGCCCGACCGAAGCCATGGTGTTTTCAATCACCTCATATGCATGAGAAAGCTGGACAACGAATAAGGAAGACCAAAGAAGAATTGATGTCTTTGAATTGTGGTATTGGTGAAGAACATTGAATACACCAAATCTGCCTTGGAAGAAGTACAACCAGAATGCTCCTTGGAAGCAAGAATGGAGAGACTGCATCTCACATACTTTGGATATACTGTCAGGAGGGATCAGTCCCTGGAGAAGGACATCATTCTTGGTAAAGTTGAGGGTCCATGAAAAAGAGGAAGACCCTCAATGAGATGGATTGACACAGTGGCTGCAACAATGGGCTTAAGCATAGCAACAATTGCAAAGATGGCACAGGACAGGGCAGTGTTTCGTTCTGTTGTACATAGGGTTGCTATGAGTCGGAACTGACAGGATGGTACCTAACAACAACAACATTGTGTGTTGGCGTCCTTGGGTGACACAAATGGTTAATACACTTGACTGCTAACCAAATGGTTAGAGGTTCAAGTCCACCCAGAGGCACCTCAAAAGAAAGGGCTGGCAACCTACTTCAGAAAAAATCAACCATTGAAAATCCTATGGAGTACATTTCTACTCTGACACACATAAAGTTGACGTTAGTTGTAATCAACTTGACGGCAATCGGTTTTTTATGATCTGATGGTACTAACCAAAGCACTTAACGTTCATTTATTGTAAAATGAATGCTATGTCTAAAAGTTAGGTATTATGTTAGTCACCACAGTGCTGCTATAACAGAAATACCACAAGTGGATAGATTTAACAAAGAGTTTATTCCTTCAGAGTCCGGTAGGCTACAGGTCCAAATTCAGGGAGTCCACTCCAGGAAAAGGCATTTTCTCTCTGTTGGCTCTGGAGGAAGGTCCTTCTTGTCAGTCTTCCCTTGGTCTGGGAGCATCTCAGTACAGGAACCTCAGAGCCAAAGGATGCGCTATGCTCTCAGCACTGCTTTCTTGGTGGTATGAGGTCTCCATGTCTCTCCGCTCGCTTCTCTCTTTCATATCTCAAAAGAGATTGGATTAAGACACTACCTAATCTTGTAGACCTCGTCAGTATGTCTGGTGGTAATCCTTCGTATTACATCATAGTGATAGGATTTACAACACATATGGAAATCACATAAAATGGTGGGCAAGCACCCAATACTGCGACTCACGGCCCAGCTAAGCTGACAGATATTTTTGGGGGACACGATTCAATCCATGACAGGTATTATCACCTTTATCTGATGACTAGGAAATTGAGGCTCAAGATGGTTAAGTAGCTTGCAGTTACTTGTGTGTACAGTAGAATTAGGTTTCCCTGGACTTTAAAGCTGTCTTCTCAGGTCTGTAGGACAAAAAAAGATGTAAGTTACTAAGAAATTCGGTGTTAGATCTAGCTTCAAATAACTGTAAGTTCTAACTATAAGCTGTGACTTACAGTTATTTGAAGCTGGACCTGGCACCAAATTTCTTCCCATTACAGCATGTAGCCTTCCTGAAAAAGAATCCCTAATTAAAAGTGTAAGAAATACACTTTCGAGTTGATGCATTTTCACTTTCCTTAAGGACAGCTCCCTCGCCCCTCTTGAGGGGTGAGGTTAGGGAGGGGAGGACTCATAATAATTTCTAGGAAAGAATGTGCGATCATTAAAAAAGTATTTACAACACTACAGCAACTTTTACATTCAGAAAAATGTCTATTGTTTTTATAATAGAAATGCCAGAAAATTAAGCTCTGTCTTCGTGCTGGTGGGTCTTGGGTTCCACTATCTGCTGTGAAGTATAGGCTGTAGCTGCACCTAAGTGTGTCCTTGGACAAGTCATAAGTCCGTTCTCTTTTTGTAATCTGGAAAATGAATTGGTTTGGATATTTGACTTTTAAGGTTGTTTCTAATTACAAAGTTTTGTATCTTCATGCCACATTCTTTTCTGTTCAGAAAACAGCTTTTAATTTTAAGGAAATCTAATTCTACTGTGGAGTCCCTGAGTGGTACAAATGGTTTAATATACTCAGCTGCTAACCAAAAAGGTTGGAGAGAGGGAGTCAACATGGTGCCATAGATGGAAGCACCATGCTGTCCCTCCACATCAAATACTCTAAAAACTAAGTAAAACGGAGACAAACGTCAATCCTGGAACCCTAAGTGTCAAATAAAGAGATAAAGAGCTCAGCCAAGTACTGAATGGAATAAAAAACGGACAGAGAATAGAGCAAGCAGAGATACATGTGAAGGTCCCCTATCAGCTAAAGCAGAATGGAATTACCACCTTCAATTCCTATTGGAGATTGTTGGACAGGGAGTGTGGGAAAACTGTTTCATGGCTCTCCCAGCAGGAGAAAGAGCACCCGGTAACCAGCAATATACGCTTTCCCACCCCTCATCCTTCTCCCCCTGCTCTACCTCCCCCAGTTCCTAGCTGGATGTGGTAACTCAACCAGCTGGGAAGTGCAGGGTCCATGTTGCTTCGATTCTCCCCATGCACACTGGAGTTCGGCTGACAGGGAGTACAGGAAAGCAGCTTCACGGGGCTCCCAGCAGGAGAAAGAACACTTGGTAGCCAGTGATATATGCTTTCCCACCCCCCAAAACTTCTTCCTTCCCCCTGCTCAGGCCCCTCTGTTTCCCACTGGCTGCAGTCTCTTGGCCAGGAGGCACGAGCTTTGGCCCCATGCCGCTTGGATTCACAGCACCCACACTGGCCAACTACCTGAGTGCCATTTCTTTGTCACTGGTGTTGCTTTTTTCCACTTCTTTTGGTTTCTTCCATGCCTCTCACTACCTCCCCCTCCTTTCTCTTCTTCTCAGAGAAGAGCTTACACCAGTACTACTCAAACTATTTCAAACATAGAAAAGGAAGTGATACTTCTTAATTCATTCTATGAAGCCAGCATAATCCTGATACCAAAACCAGGCAAAGACACCACACACACACAAAAAAATTATAGATGCAAAAATTCTCAACAAAATTCTAGCCAATAGAATTCAGCATCATATCAAAAAAACATTAAACCACGACCAAGTAGAATTCATACCAGGTATGCAAGGATGGTTCAACATTAGAAAATCAATCCATGTCATCCATTATGTAAAGAAAAGAATCACATGATTATCTCAATCGACATGGAAAAGGCATTTGACAAATTTCAGCACACATTCCTGATAAAAACTCTCAATAAAATAAGTATAGAAGGGAAATTTCTCAACTTAATAAACGGCATCTATGCAAAGCCAATGGCCAACATCATTTTTAATGGAGAGAGGCTGAAAACATGCCCCTTGAGAGCAGGAAAAAGACAAGCGTGCCCTTTATCACCACTCATGTTTGACATTGCTTTGGAAGTCCTAGCTAGAGCAATAAGGCAAGAAAAAGAAATAAAGGGCATCCAAATAGGTAATGAAGAAGTAAAACTGTCCCTATTTGTGAATGATATGGTACTACACATAGAAAACCCAAAAGACTCCATAAGACAACTACTGGAACTAATAGAAAGATTCAGCAGAATAGCAGGATACAAGATAAACACACAAAAAGCAGTTGGATTCCTATACACCAATAAAAAGAATGATGAAAAGGAAATCACAAAAACAATATCATTTATTATCGCCCCTAAAAAAAATAAAATACTTAGGAATAAATCTAACCAGTGACATAAAAGACCTATACCAAGAAAACTACAAAACACTACTACAAGAAATCAAAAAACAGAAAAAAATACCATACTCATGGATAGCTAGACTCAACTTTGTGAAAATGACAATTCTACCCAAAGCAATTTACAAACGCAATGCAATCCTGATCCAAATACCAATAACATTCTTTAAAGAGATGGAAAAACTAATTAACTTTATATGGACAGGGAAGAAGCCCCAGATAAGTAAAGCAGTATTGAAGAAGAAGAAATAAAGTAGGAAGACTCTCACTACCTGACCTCAGAACCTGCTATACAGCTACAGTAGTCAAAACAGCCTGGTACTGTCACAATAACAGATATATTGACCAATGGAACAGAATTGAGAACCCAGATGTCAATGCATCTACCTATGGTCACCTGATTGTCAACAAGGGCCCAAAGTCCATCAAATGGGGCAAAGACAGTCTTTTTAACAAATGGTGCTGGCAAAACTGGATGTCCATCTGCAAAAAAAAAAGAAAAGAAACAGGACCCATACCTCACACCATATACAAAAACTAGTTCAAAATGGATCAAAGACCTAAATATAAAGCCCAAAACTATAAAGTTCATAGAATAAAAATAGGATCAAAGCTGGAGGCCCTAATACACGGCATTAACAGA
The DNA here is from genome assembly GCF_030014295.1 of Loxodonta africana. Taxonomy (NCBI): domain Eukaryota; kingdom Metazoa; phylum Chordata; class Mammalia; order Proboscidea; family Elephantidae; genus Loxodonta; species Loxodonta africana. The sequence continues at coordinate 165,504,832 of NC_087345.1, read as the reverse complement.
ACACAAACCATAACCAACAACACACAAACTCCAGAAGATAAGCTAAATAACTGGAATCTTCTTTAAAAATTAAACACTTATGCTCATCAAAACACTTCACCAAAAGAGTAAAAAGAGAACCTACAGACTGGGAAAAATTTTTGGCTATCACAAGTCAGACAAAGTTCTAATCTCTAAAATCTATAAGAAAATCCAACACCTCTACAACAAAAAACAAATAACCCAATTAAAAAATGGGCAAAGGAAATGAACAGACACTTCACCAAAGAAGACATTCAAGAGGCCAAAAGACCCATGAGAAAGGGCTCATGGTCACTAGCCATAAGAGACACAAATCAAAACCACAATGAGATACCATCTCACCCCAGCATTACTGGCACGAATAAAAAACAAACAAAACAAAACAGGAAATAACAAACATTGGAGAGGCTGCAGGGAGGTTGGAACTCTTACGCACTGCCGGTGTGAATGCAAAATGATATAACCATTTTGGAAAACGATATGGTGCTTCCTTAGAAAGCTAAAAATAGAAATATTATATGATCCAGCAATCCCACTCCTAGGAATATAAACTAGAGAAATAAGAGTTGTCACATGAATAGACATATGCACATCCATGTTCACTGCAGCTTTGCTCAGAATAGCAAAAAGACAGGAACAACCTAGATGCACATCAACAGATGAATGAGTAAACGAACTATGGTACAGACAGACATAGAATGTAGTATTATACAACGATAAAGAACAATGATGAATCTGCGAAGCATCTCATAACATGGAAGAATCTGGAGGGCATTATGCTGAGTGAAATAAGTCATTCACAAAAGGACAAATATTGTTTGAGACCTGGAAAAAAACAAACCAAACCAAACCAAAACCATTGCTGTCCAGTTGATTGAGACTCATAGTGAGCCTACAGGACAGAGTAGAACTGCCCTATAGAGTTTCCAAGGAGCGGCTGGTAGATTCAAACTGCCAACATTTTGGTTAGTAGGGGTAGCACTTAACTATTATGCCACCAGGGTTTCCTGTATGAGGCCACTACTATAAAAACTCATGAAAAGGTTTACACACAAAAAGAAGCAATCTTTGATGGTTAGGAGGGAGTGGCGGGATGGGGATGGGAAAACACTAAACAGACGATAGGTAAGTGGTAACTGGTGAAGGGTAAGACAGTACTCATTACTGGGAAGCCAGCACAACTTGTACAAGGCAAGGTCATGGATGCTCCATAGACGCCTCCAAACTCCATGAGGGACTCAATACTGGGCTGAGGGCTGTGGGGACCACGGTCTCGGGAACACCTAGCTCAATTGGCTTAACATAGTTTATAAAGAAAGTGTTCTACATTCTACTTTGGTGAGTAGCATCTGCGGTCTTAAAAGCCTGTGAGTGGGCATCTAAGATAATCCACTGGTTTATCACCCCTTCATGAGCAAGGAAGAATGAAGAAAACTAAAGATACAAGGGAAAGATTAGCCCACAGGACTAATGGACCATATCTACCACGGCCTCCACCAGACTGAATCCAGTACAACTAGGTGGTGCCGGGCTACCACTACTGACTGCTCTGACAGGGATCACAATAGAGGGTCCTGGACAGAGCTGGAGAAAAATGTAGAACAAAATTCTAACTCACAAAAAAGACCAGACTTACTGGCCTGACAGGGACTGGAGAAACTACAAGAATATGGCCCCCATACAACCTTTTAGCTCAGTAATGAAGTCACTCCAGAGGTTCACCCTTCAGCCAAAGATTAGACAGGCCCATCAAAGAAAACAAGACTAAAGGGGCACACCAGCCCAGGGGCAAGGACTAGAAGACAGGAGGGGACAGGAAAGCTGAAAGGAGAGTGTTGACATGTCATGGGGTTGTTAACCAATGTCATAAAACAATATGTGTACCGTTTAATGAGAAACTAGTTTATTCTGTAAATCTCCGCCTAAAGTATAAAAAAAAAAGATGTCAAAAAACAAAACAAAAAGGTTAGAGATTTGAGTCCACTGAGAGGCTTCTTGGAAGAAAGGTCTGGTAATCTGAAAAAGCAGCCACTAAAAACCCTATGGAGTATAGTTCTACTCTAATGTAGATGGGGTCATCATGAGTGAAGACTGACTTAATATGAGCTAGTTACTGGTAATTTTACTGTGTGCACACACACACCCCACATTCATCTTACCTGATAAATATAATTGTGATACTTATGACTTCCTTACAAGTTTGGTAAAGTATGTAAACTAAGTCATTATTGATGGTGAATGTTGCTTATATCTGCAAAGCCAAAGCACAACATATTTCCATATTGAAATTCAAGGTCTCTGTCCCGTTCAGTATTTATGTTTCATGTAACGCAGAGTGTGCTAAAATTTCTAGAGGATTACATGAAATAGAAAAACTTCAGTAAATTTAAAAATTAATGAAAATTTTGCTTTCCAATTGATCACATCAACAAATCAGTGTTTTATACAAGGTATTACATACCAAAATTCTAAATCATGTTCCCAAGATTTTCTGTGTAAAACATTTCCATATGGTAGGAGTCTGCAAAATTTTATAACACATTCACAAATCATTTTGACAAGGTACACCAATATTAATTTCTTAAAAGTCAATGTCATTTTTCCAACGTAAGTTCATGATTTTATTTCCTCGTATCTTGAAGAAGTACAGCCAGAATGCTCCTTAGAAGCAAATCTGGAGAAACATCTCATATACTTTGGACATGTTATCAGTAGGGACAAGTCCCTGGAGAGGGACACCATCCTTGGTAAAGTAGAAGGTCAGCAAAAAAGAGGAAGACCCTCAAAGAGATGGGCTGACACAGTGACTGCAACAACGGGCTCAAACAGAGCAACTATTATGAGGATTGCGTAGGGCTGGGCAGCGTTTCGTTCTGCAGTATGTAGAGCTGGCATGAGTTTGGAACCGCCTCTAAGGCACGGAACAACAACGACAACAACATGCATTGAAACTTAAAAAAAACACATGCCTTCTTAGAAAAAATAAAGCAGATACGCAATCATTAACATAAATGAACAGACTATGTAGTTCTCATGTATTTTAGGCGTTTCAATACATGATTAAATCTAAAGTAAAGTAGCTTATTTTTTTAGTCTGTGTTATGACACACATTTTGTTTCCCTCATGGTACTTATCACAGTTGGTGGGCATTTGTATATCTATTTACTTAATTTGTTCTTGTTTGACTTCCCAACTGCAGAGTAAGCCGGTTTTGGAGAACAAAACCACTCTAGGTATTCCAAGCAGAGGGGATATAAATAAGGAAACTAGATGGCTACAAAAAAGGTTGAAAGGGTGAGAGATGCAAATGTAGGTTTGCCACTACCTTTAAGAGAGTCAGAAAATGTCAGGAACCACAGACAAGTCTACGTGATAATCACGGCTGTGTGAATTACTGAACGTGGTAACTACAGGAATGCTCAGAGATGCTGAAAAATCGCCATGTCTGCTGTCCATGGAGTGACAATTTGGCCTCTGCTTCTCTTCCAACTTTTATAAGAATGCTTCATATTGGCAGAATGTAATCTGAACTCTTCTGGCAAAGGATACCAGGAAATGGACTTCTGATCCTGTGACAGGAGTGGCACATAGAAGGGGGTGGGTGTTACCAGGCTGCCCACTGATAATTTGGTAAACGCTCTAACAAGGAAGAATCGATGCTTCATTCATTTACTTTCACAGTGGTTCTCAAACTTTTTGGTTTCAGGATCCTTCACATTCTTAAAAATTATTGAGGACCCAAACAAGAGATTTTGTTTATGTAGATTATGTCTATCAATTTTTACCATATTGGAAATTAAGTCTGTGAAAATTAAAAAGTATTATTTATTAATTCATTTAAAATAGCAATAATAGAGTCATTACATATTAACATAAGTACAGACAGTCCCCGGGTTATGAATGTCTGACTTACGGACAGCTTGTACTGAAGAATGGACAGCCATATATCCTGTTATATTAAAAACTTGAGTTAAATACAATGCCTTGTAATAATGAACGCGTGAGGCTCAAGAAAACACTGCACAGCCTGGAAGTATTTCTTAAGGGTTTTATATACACAGAAAGGTAAAATATATACTATATACTAAGGCAAATATTTGACTGATGCTAAATAAGAACTGCATGTACTGTTCCAATTTACTTACAAATTCGACTTAAAGACAGACTTAGGGATGAATCTCATTCACATCCCGGGGGCTGCACTTATGAAAAATAACTGCACTTTCCAAACCCTCTCCCCATAATAGTGAGAAGAGTGGCATTGTGTCACATTTTTGCAAATCTCTTTAGTGTCTGAGATAATTGATAACAGCTCCACTCAGTACTCATGAGATAATAAGTAAAAACAAACAAACAAATAAGTTCTTAGTATTACTATGGAAATAATTTGGACTTTCAGAATCTTCTGCAAATTTTCCAGGGACACCCAGGGTTCCTGCACCACTCTTTATTAACCATTGTATTATCATAAAGGTGCCCTGGTAGCACAGTGGCTAAGCGCTCGGCTGCTAACCAAAAGGTCAGCAGTTTAAACCCATCAACTGCTTCCATAAGGATTATGCTTAGGAAACACTATGGGGCTGTTCTAATCTGTCCTATAATGTCACTATGAGTCAGAATCTACTTGACTACAACGGGTTTCGGTTTTTTGTTTGGTATTATCATATTCTCAGCCACTAGCATCGTGTCTGACACACAATAAATGCATAAAAGGTGCTTGTTGAATGAATCAGTAAGTAAAAGACATCGCCTATTGTGCACGGTGCACTGCATGTAGGCAACAGTCTATACATATCTTCAACGGAAGACTCTCACTTTCACTCAGTCCTCCTCGTAATTTTGTTGCTGGAAGACAGGGAGCATGTGAGGGCACATTTCCGAAGTGACATGATTTGATTCAGACCAGCCCAAGGCAAAACTCTGAATTGGATACAGTTTGTGTTCAGAGTCCCCTACCTCTTGTCATAGAATCAGAGAATCCGTATTGCAAGGCACCAGCAAGATCATCAGGCCTCCTAATGCTTGAGGCACAGTTTTGTGAATCTCTGCTTTCCAGTCTGGAGAGCAATGCACCCTACAGGCGTACTTGGCACAGCGCCAGGAGCACAAAAAGCCATGAGATAATCCTGGAATGTCAACTTTCTCCAAGTCTTTGGGGTTAATAATATATTAAGCTATTATAATAGAACATCACGAAATGCATAGTAGGTTGGGTTATTGTCTCAGTTATTCCCTCTCTCTGCCACGTGACTTGTAGAACAACAGAGTAGGCAGAGAAACATCCCTGCCTCCAGTCATTTTGGGTTTTGTCATGTGACATGCTTTGGACAATAGAACGTGGGCAGAGTGACAGTGAGCTCATTTCTGGCCTGGGGCTTTAAGAGGCATCACTTATTTCTGAAGGAGACCTGGTGGCACAGTGGTTAAGTGGCAGGCTGCTAGCCGAAAGTTGTGGGTACAAACCCACCACATGTTCTGCAGGAGAACGAAGTGGCATTCTGCCTCTGTAAAGATTACATCCTTGGAAAACCTATAGCGCAGTTCTACTCTGTCGTAGAGGATTGCTCCAAGTCAGAATCAACTTGACTGCAACGGGTTTCAACGGGGTGAGAAAGTTTTGAGGCACAATGCCCACAGAATGAGCTTGTTCCTTTGGTAAGGTATTACAAGAAAGCAATGAACTCAGAAAAGGCCAGTTTGTAAACAGAATAGAGAGCCCAGACATTTTGAGACTTGTGGGGCTGGAAAATGATGCTGTTTCTCAACAAATCAAAAATGTAGTCATTAAGCCACTGCCTTAGAGAAAGGTTGAATCCAGGGTACTGTTGTTAAAATACAGCTTCAAGGCAAACATAAATCAAAACCCTGGTATTTATACTTTTTTAAAGACCTCCAAAAAGGTTAAGGTGGTCCTTGTAGAAAGTTTAAGCTGGAAAAGTGCTTCTACAAAGATTAAGGATATGGTCCCTTAGAAACTATTAAGCTCAAAGGATTTATATTAAGTCTATAGAGAGAACCATGTCCAAGAAAAATAGTGAGTCTGGCTTAGGTATATGGAACTGACTGGATCAAGTGCTCAAAGTCTTCAAGACAATTATATTGGTAAAAAAACTGCCAGTCTTAATTAAAAGAGACTTTGACTATAAAAAGACTGAGGGCACCCATCAGTCTATAGATGATAATTAACCTGTGAAAGCTGCTCAGCCACCAGGAAGGTCATATTCACCAGTGCCCTCCTTAGATGTGCCCATGAAAGATGAAGGAAAAGGAAGGACCTCCTGGCAGGTACAGCCAAGAGCAATGGAGAAGAATGTACTGGAAGCTGTTCCCAAGCAGCAGAACTGGGCCTAATCAAGGAACATTCCCAACCCCTATGACCTGCCAACATTTGCCTAATAGGATCTCAGAATAACCACGGATTAGTGTCTTCTATGTGACTCATCCTTGACCTTTCAAATGGGAGTGATTTTTGCAGTTAACCTGTCCTTCCTCCACTATTATATGCTAGATATGGAGTGGTGTGTAGACCTGAGAAGAGGCAAGTAACTTGTCTTTTTGCTTCATAAGTCTCTACATCAAGAAGAACTGCATCTGGGCCAGATGACAATCATGAGATTCAGAATTTGGAACCTGATATTTAGTTCAGATGAGACTTTTGGGGGTCATATTATGGGGATGAATATATTTTACGTGTGGGGGGAGGTGAACAGAGAGAAGACAATGGTTGATTGGATTATTTGTCCCAGTTTTTTACTCTGTCATGTGACTTTGCTGTATAGAACGAGTAGAATACATATTCTGCTTCCCTGACTTTGGCCGTGGATGTATGTCATGCTCCAGTCACTGGAAAGAGGGTGGAGGTGACAACTGTTAGTTCTAAGTCAAGGCTTAAGAGTATTGCTTGTTTCCACTTGCTCCTCTTACTCGTCTCTGCTCTGCCATGAGTATAGCATGCCCTGGGTAGCTACTAGTCCCAGGAAAATGGTAAGATATGTGGAGCAGACCTGAACCCAACACACAACTTGTGCCCAAGGCCAGCAAATCCCAGCCATGTCCACACAGCTACAACCAGCTGATAAACCCATGAATAAGAAAGTAAATTTTGAATATTGTAAGCCCCTGAGATTTTTGAGGTTATTTGTTATGAGGAAAATAAAAGATTAATACAGAGTAAAATACAAACTTACCAGTGTTTTTTAAGGTAAAACATAAAACTTCAAGGAAATGCCGCACTTGCACTGGCCTGTTGAATCTACACTGATAGCCAACAGGGTGCACGGCCACCTCCACTGCTGTGAGGGGTTTTTCAGGAATCATTTGAAAAACATTGTCTTGTGAAGAACACCAACCTAAATTCAGGAAACCTGGGTCCTTACACCAGTTCCACTACTTGTATTCAGGTGTGTGACTTTGGGAATGATATACTGTTTTTCTGGTACGCAGTTTCCTTCTTTGTAAATTATAACTTGTTCTCCTACTTCGCAGGATTCATAGCATTATTGGGAATAAAGGAAAGGAGGTAATGGATAAGAAAACACTCTGAAAATAGTATTGTGCTATGTAAGCCATTGTAACTATATCCGCCAGCTTTCAGGGACATGGCTCACTGTCGCTAGAGGCAGACCATTCTGTTCTAGGTCAGCTCTGAGGGATTCCTGCTTCCTTTCCCTTCCCTGTCCAAGGCTGAACTATGTTGCCTGCTCCATGGTTTTCTTTGGTTTGGTCCCATTAAAATATACCTGTCCTAATCTCTTAGAAGAGTCCCGGGGTGGCACGAATGGTCAAGGGATCACTACTAACAAAAAGGTTGATGATTTGCAGTTCTACTGTGCAACACATGGGGTTGCCATGAGTCAGAATTGACTCTACGGCAACCGTTTTTTTTTTTTTTTTTTCTGTCTCTCAAGGCGCTGTCGAACTCATCTGTTCTAATTTTTCCAAGACAGCAGTAGCTGAAAACGTTACTGGTATATTTGAATTTTAACTGGGACTTTTATGAGCAAACCCAAGACATGATGAGTGGTGAAAAGCCCAGGCCCAGGCACGGTTCTCTGCTAGGTTAGGAGGCCTGTAAAAGTTTCTTCCAAGCACAGATTGCTCACCAGAAGGGCTGGTCTTGATTTGTGCAAAGAAAGATAATGTATTTCTAGGCAAAAAGGACAGAAGATTCAGACTGAATAACAAGGTCCTTTGCCCTGACTACAAAAAATTAATATCAGAGCTATTGCAGAGAGTAACAAAGAAGTTTTTTTTTTTTTTTTTTTTTAATCTTATGAAGTTATTATCTGTTCTGAGATTGGCCCTCACCTGCTTATAGATGTGACAAAGGCTTGCTGAATAAAAATTAACCTTTGAATCAAAGGTCACCTTATGTGTAAGGACATGGGGACTTTGCAATCTGCTTATATTGAGCAAGGAACATGAGGTAAAGTTTTGATTGACTAAATCTAGTAGATGTTTTCTAAAGAGAAAAGCGATGGTTATAATTCTTAGATGAAGTTGTTAAAACTGCAAAGAATTTATTTTGGGAAATATTCTCTGAAATGAAGACTTAATCTAAAATGCTATCATTTGAAATGCATATCTGGATGAAACAAAATTTCATTATCATTTCAGAAAATACCATACTTCAATAGGGCCACCAGAGAGAAAATGGCAAATAAAACATATTTAGCCCAGTGGCCTCATAAGAAGATTTTTTTTTAATCTTGTTATTGTTCTTGAGAATATACACCAATTCAACCATTTCTACATATAAAATTCAATGACATTGACTACATTCTTCAAGTTATGCAATGATTCTTACCATCCTTTTCTGAGTTGTTCCTCTCCCGTTAACATACTCACTGTTCCCTAAGGTTCCTATGTAATCTTTCAAGTTGCTGTAGCTAATTTGATCCCATATAGGTAGTTCTCAAAAGAGCAAAATGCTCAAGTCAGATATTTCTTTACTAGTTGAGCTAAACTATTGTGTGGTTTTAAGACGACTTCAGGGGATATTTTTGGTTTAAGGTTTAAAGACTATCTTAGGTCAATAGTTTCAGGGGTTCATCCAGCTCCCATGGTTTTAGAAAGTCTGGAATCCACAAAAATTTCAAATACTGTTCTGCATTTCTCCCCTTATCATCAGGACTGTTTTATAGAATCTTTGATCAAAATCTTCAGTAATGGTAGCTGGGTACCATCCAGTTCTTCTGGTCTCATGACAAACATATGAGGATTTTAACACCTTGGGTGTGGAAGTGCTTAAGATAAATCATTGAAGTACAGGAAAAAATACAATTGCTATTTATAGTTATCTTACCTTTAGTTTTATTTTCTGTGTATGCTTTAAAATGTACATTATACGTTAGTATTATATTTGTAGGGCAGCATAAAAAACACAAACCCAGTGCCATCAAGTCGATTCCAACTCATAGCGACCCTATAGCACAGAGTAGAACTACCCCATAGAGCATAGGCACATTTTATGTATTAGAGAGGTGCAGAGATTATGGTTAATATTTGAAATCCATTAATTTTACAATATCCATAATGCTGTACTTCAAAAGCAAACTTAGAGAGAGACAGGAGAGGACCAGGCACAACATATGAAGGCCTGACATGAATTCAACATGAAATATTCATTTCACTTGAGGAATTCTGCTCTAATTTAGGCTAATTTATCAGAATAACTTCAAACCAGTGCCAGAAAAGACACCCACACATTTCCTTTGTTCCCTGTTCACAGAAATAATTATGTCTCTGATCAGAAGAAGAAGAATAATGCAATAACCTGGGAACCTTTAGGAGGTTTTCTTTCCTGGAGGGAGGTCAGGCTGAAGGTTAAAGCCAGGTAGGCTGCAGTCTCAGCTATTTGAGAATAAAGACACAGTTTGGGCGGTTTGCAGAATGTTGAGCAAGTCTCTCAGTACTAAGCTTAGATCTCAGACTTAGAACATTTCCATTTCTCATCTGAAATCACTGTGATGATGATCTTTGCCATCTTATGAGCAAAATATGTCATTCAACTCCCTTATTGGGGCTGGAGCAGAGTCATGTTTAAGGAAAATGTTTGAAAAATTGAGATTGAAAAGAAACTCAGTGGGAGTATTGAGATAATGGAATTCTATTCCACAATTACTATGAGCCTGCGAGTTTTTCTGAAGGATAAGAAACAGAAGATGTTATCCTTAAGGAGTAGCTTCTGTGCATGTAATGACCCCAGATACATTTCCAATGGTAGTTACTGCTCCTGAAGCTCTCTTTTCAAATTAGAGGGGTGCTGAGTGAGCAATATGAGTATCTCCTCCTGGTCTATTTGGTCTATTCCAAATTACCTGGCATCTGCATTAATTTAAAAGGAAGCATCATTGGGAGTGGCTGTTAATATAGAAAATAACTAACTTTAAATTGTGGCTCCAGAGATCTGGGCAATGAAATCTTTTACAGGTGTTCATTAATTTTTTATTTTGTATAACACTGGTGAGAGCTTTAAAACATATAAAACTGGAGTGGATTTTCTTTTCCAACTGTTTTAGTTTTCAGGAAGCTGGATTACCCTGGTACGTATCCATCAGTCCTAACCCTTTCTTTAATCATACTTTCCTCTTTCTAACTCTAGGGCATTAGAGTATGACAGAAAGAGCACTGGATTAAATCTGTGAAGGCTTGGGTTCTCATCTAGCTCTGCCACTTATTAGCTGTATAACCTTGGGCAAGCCACCTAACCTCCCTGAATCTTAGTTTCTTCATCTATAACATGAAGGTAATGGTACTGGCCCTCCCTTCCACTCTCCACAGGAAAATGAAAGTGTTTCATAAACTTCAGAATTAGATGAATTTATAACATTCTAAAAATGTAGGGATGGAAGATGGCATTTAACTCATTAAAGAAAGGAAGTTTGACAAAGTTTGAAATTATTTCAAGATGTGCTTTTCTCCTTGCCACTAAATCAAAATTCTTTCCAAACCTTTGGTTACAAATCATCCTTATGGAGCCAGGAAGAACCTAATTCTAGAGACATTTTTTTCAAGGATACTCATCGTTCCTTTTGGATATAAAACACACATGAAAAAGATCTCCGTCAGCAGAAGGGTTCATAAACTAGAAGTCATAATCATCTTTAACTTTTAGCTATTATCCTGCTGAGAAAGAAAGTAGTGTCTCATGGGGTTTTATTAGCTCTCTGACTGCAAATGACTTTGCTCCTGTACTCCATTAGGGCAAATTAAACCCACACACAAAGTCTTTATTTAATCAAAGTGAAGTACATTTCATCTTGAAGTGTCAAGAGTTTTCCCCTGACCTGGTCAATGTGATATAATATGGTCTTCAGGAGAACTCTACGTAAAATTTCTGTCCTCCCACCTGCCCATTAGCAGCCATGGACACTTCCGGATCCAACATGACTTTGGGATTCAAAGCCTTTGGACTCCTTCTTTCTAAATTTCCTCTATAGGAATCTTTATTCTTCTATATTGATATTGTTTTTCTTCTGGTTTTCACAGTACCTGGAAGAGTGCTGAGTGTCTGGCAGGCACTCATTAAATACGCATTGATTATTGAGGAATATGATCTTGTATACAAAATATTATGTGAGCCTTGATCAAGAGGGAGAACTTTGGCATAGATGTATGTATCATCTGCCTATAAATCAAAATTGTATCTGTGGGCACAAATTATCATATTATAATACGCCTAAATTGCTATTAACAGTTCGACATTTGTAGTTCATTTGAGAATAGACCATTTATAATCTTTGTAGAGGGAGAATGCGCCCAGCTAAGCTGCTGCTCAATAAATTCCTACTACTTAGTAATAGGAGAGGAACAGTCTGGAATAATGAAAAAAAGATCTTGATTTCTAGTCCCAGTTTTGTTACAAGTTGCTTAGGTGACTTCAGACAAATCACTTTTATCTACCTAAGATTAAATTCAATCCTTCATCTAAAAATGAGTGTTTGAGACTAGTTGATCCATGGAGTCCTATTCAGTTCTGACATTGAGCGAGGAGTCTCTGAATTAATTCTGAATCTGTGGATGATGAATCAAAAGATAGGCACACGTTGCTAATGGGAGCAGTGCCTAAACAGTCCAATGAATTCCTAGAGTCCGCATGTGTAGCCCTGAGACGTTGTCTGAAAATGAGTGCAGTGGGTCAAAATGGGAATCAGGCATGGGGGTGTAACAATCACCAGAGAGAATCTCTATTGCCAGACAAAGGACTTACATTACAAGGGTGCATTGTGACATTTTCAAAAATCAAGGAAAGCAAAAAGGAAGACAAATTCCTTACTCCAGGGAGTCAAATATATGGAGCTGTGTTCTTGTTCAGTGGTACTGTGAGGTCTTTGCACCTGTGAGGCTCTGTATATAATTGTTGGTGTCTCCACATTATCCTGGAATAGTTGGCCTTCACATTTCTTCCCACCGCAGCATCTTACGTGAGAAATCGCTTCTACCCTGGTAAATGATTCAAATTCCTCTTTTTGAGTTCTTTTTGACTCCTGTGACGGAGTTAAAGATGCACCGGCCTGTGCATTTTAATCAGTACCAAGGAATTGCTTCATTTTTACCTTTGATTTTCAAAGGAGCTTTCTAATTTGGTTTCAGGATAGGAAGTAAAAGCTGGAAGCAGCTACTGCCGGGACAGCAGGTTGAAATCTTAATTTCAGATACTTGGCTTTTTGTAAAATGTGTCCTGTCTGCCTGCCAGCCAAGCACTTCCCTAAACTTCAGATTTCACTTCCAGTGGGAAAGGCGAGCTGGAAGTCAGACAAGAGGTGCAAGGGTGTGGTAAAACCAGCTGGCAAAGAGCGTTTCAGGGGCCAACTTCTCTCAATAAAAGTAGTCTCTGCCTCTGGGACCAATGGCTCCCATGGTGTTCCTAAATTGAAAGAGCACATTTCCCATGTAAGGAACACGGGCACTGGTAACTCCAGCTCCTGTACTTCTGAGTGTGTCCACTGTGTGAATCCTCAACCCAGGAAGGGCATGCTCTCTGCAATGCGTTCTGGTGAGTAATTAAACTAAAACTCTGACGTTACTTCCCCAAGAGGACGAAACCATATAGCTGCACCCAGAACTCATGAAGCGTGAAAAGGAGCCAGGAGGATAATAAGAGAATAATAATCATTAAACTTAAGAATATTCTTTCAAGTTATAAGCTGGGAGACAGAAGTAGTATATATTTAGCTCCTGTTTCATGGCAGGCATTGCACTAGGTGTTTCACATAGTAACAGTAGCAGTAGTAGTAATCACATATATATGCATTTTTTAGCATGAAATATGAGCCAGGTTCAATTTTGTGTGCTTTAAATATGTTTTCTTTTTTAATTGTTAAAAATTCCATCAATTATCCCCATTTGTAAAAGAAAAAACCAAGGTTCAGAGACGCCTGCTATTTGCCCAGCATCACACAGTTGAAAAGTGAAGGAGCTAGGATTTAAACCCTGGTATTTTTTTTTTATAAGTGCTAAAAATAATAATAATAATAATTTTTTTTTCTTTACGGATAACTGCTGGTGGCGTAGTGGTTAAGTGCTATGTCTGCTAACCAAAGGGTCAGCAGTTCGAATCTGCCAGGCACTCCTTGGAAACCATATGGGGCAGTTCTATACTGTCCTATAGGGTCACTACGAGTTGGAATCGACTCGATGGCAACGGGTTTGGTTTTTTTTTTGGTATGGATAAGTGCAAAACTCAGACTTCTAATCTCTATATCAGGCTAAATATTTAACAGTTTATAACACTCTCATTTTATAAATGAGGAATTTGACACACGAAGAGTTTTATAATTTCTCCAAGGTTAGCATCCTAACAATTGTTGGAAATAGGCTTCAAACCCAGGCCTTCAAAACATGTGCTGTTATTCTTCTACCCAATAGTAATACCTTCATTATGTCACAGGTTTAATAATGAGCTGTGGGTAAATCCTTTAAACAGGTGTTTTTCAATCTGGGATATGTACACAGTCAACGCAAATGCTGTTTTCTTTTGGTCAATGACTTAACCCAAATTTCCTTCTGTATCAGTCACATTCTTTCCTGTTATTGCTTATGTATTTGGATAACATCTGATTCTAGGACCATTACAGAGCTGAACATGCGAGACTAGTGAGGATCTTGCTGTATTTCCTCCAAGAGGCAAAATTAGAATTTTCCTCAAGTCTCACTTTCTTTCTTGATCAGAAGTGGTCCTGTGGGGTGGTGGGTGGGGAGGGGAGTGTTGACCAAGACTGGCATGAAATCTAAGACTTGGGGAAAGCATATAGGTTCACAGCGTGAAACTACAAATTCTCATCATTACCTGTAATTGCCTGGGATAAGGAAGAATCCTCGCAGTAAGCAAGCAGTGTGCTTTCTTGAAGTGTATTCAGCAAGTTATAATTTGTTACCTGATCTTCCTTGATCTGGGCAAAATCTTTTTTCCTCTGGTCAAATACATACATATTTGTTCCTTTAACATATGATGTCATTTTATAGAATTCCAGCATGATCCCTCTGTGAGGCTGGAAACCATTTCAGAAATGTGCAGGAAGCTATTTTTCCTCACATTTGGATTCAGATACACTTGGCTTTGAATTCAAATAGAACATTGGATTCAGATAGACTTGGCTTTGAATCCTAGCTCTACCATTTACAAATAGCATGACTTTAGGGAGATCACTTATATTTTCTAACCGGAATTTCCTAATCTGTAAAATAGATTATTTTAAGGATTGAATCAGATAATCTCTGTAGTGTAGAGTAAGTGTTTGATAAATGGTAGCTATACATTTGATGATCAGGATAAAATTCTTCAATAATTTCATTTTTCCTCCCTAGGGCTATTTTTTCTCCTACATATAATTTTCTGTGTGCCTAAGTAATAAGGGTATACAAACTTTTAAATCATCAGCACCAGCTGACAAAGACAAAGTGATATCACAATTTTAATGTGATAGAGAAAAATCAAAGACTATAGCTTTTCAAATTGAGCTTTTTCAATTCAAGCAGAATCTTAATACTGACAAATGAGTATGAAAACTGGAGTATAACAAAAACCTATAGTAAATTTCTCATAAAAAGTAATGTAAATTCTATGTAAATTCTTTCACAAGGAAAGGAATGTTTGTTTAACAAAAAGATCATAAAAATTCATGAACCATCAATCAACATTTGATTCTAGAATAATCATAGGTGGTGCTGACAAGACAATTGAATAGAGGAAAGAAAAGTCTTTCGCCAAATGGTGCTGGAAATTCAAAAGCAGAAGAATGAAGCTGGACCGTTTTCTTAATCAACTCAAATGGATCATAGACCCAAATGTAACAGCTAAAATGGTAAAACGCTAAGAAGAAAACATAGGAGTACATCCTTGTGACCTTAGATTAGACATTCTTAGATACAATTCCAATAGCACAAGTGACAAGAGAAAAATAAATTTCTATTTATCTATTCAAATAGATAATTTGACTTCATCAAAATTAAAAACTTTTGTGCTGCAAATAATACCATCAAGAGAGTGAAAAGACAACCCACAGAATAGGAGTATTTGAAAAGCAAATATTTGATAAAAGACTGGTATAGAGAATAAGTAAAGAAATCTTACAACTCAATAATATAAAGATAAATAATCCAACAGAAAAAAGGATCTAAATAGACATTTCTATAAAAAGGATGGAATGAATGGATAAACAAATTGTGGTACATACACACAATGGAATACTATGCAGCTGTAAGGAATAATGATGAGCTTTCGAAATATAATGTGGATGAATTTGGGGGACATTATGCTGAGTGAAACAAATCAATTGCAAAAGCACAAATAATGTATGATTTCACTGTTATAAAAAGACAAGAATAGGTATACATATAGAAAGCAATGTTCTTTGGTGGTTACCAGGGATGGGAAGGAGAGGGAGGGGGAATTAATTTCTAGACAGTAGACATTGTTAATTTTGGTGATGGGAAAGGCAATACTGAATAAGGGCGACGTCAGCACAACTTGACCAAGGTAAATGATGACACTAAGAAGTACATAACAATAAGAGATTTTGTAAATGCTATAATATATACAATTTTGCAAAAATAGTGATAAGAACTAAAAATATGTGTATGGTTACATGGATATGTATTCACGTACATGTATAGGAAGGCACATATGAATATACAGATGTGGACATATAGGTATATCTGTAGGCATATGTATATACACGTATGTGTGTGCTGCATATATATTCTTATTTAAAATAAAGCACACGGGGGCACAGCTATGGATACTTCCTAGACATAATCAAACACCTCACAGGATTGGTTTACTGGGTTTGAGAGCTTAGAACCATAGTCTTGTGGGGCAACTTGGTCAGTTGGCACAATATAGTTTGTAATGATAATGTTTTATATCCTATTTTGGTGAGTAATGTTTACAGTCTTAAAAGCTTGGGAGTGGCCATCTAAGATACAATTATTGGTCTCTAATTACCTGGAGCAAAAGAAAAAGAAGGAAACCAAAGACCGAAGAAGAAATTAAGACAAAATGGCTACACGAACCTTGGGTCATCTATCCTGAAACCAGAACTAGATGGTAACTGGCTACCACTACCGACCTTTCCAACAGTGGACACAATAGACAGTCCTGGAGAGGATGGGAGAAAAATGCAGAACAAAACTTAAATTCCTAAAAGAAGGCCAGATTTACTGGACCAGTAGAGACTAGAGGAACCCCCGAGACTATCGCCCTAAGATACCCTTTAAACTTGGAATTCAAACCATCCCCAGGAGTCACCTTTCAGCCCTTTGACAGATTGGCTCATAAAACAAATAATATCACCCATGAGGACTGTGCTTCTCTAAATAATCGTCTAAATGAAACCAAACAGTAAACATTTACCATAGACCAAAGATGAGAAGATAATGGCGAACAGGGAAACTAGATTAATGGAAACAAAAAAACAGAATGGAAATAATGAGTATGCTGTCACATTGTGAAAAATGTAACCAATGTCTCTGAACAATATGTATACAAACTGTTAAATGAGAACCTAATCTGCTGTGTAAACTTTCACCAAAAACACAGTAAAATAATAAAAATAAATAAAGAAGTTGCAGTCGTTGGGTGGTGCAAAGGTAAATGCCCTTGGCTGCTAACCGAAAGGTTGGAGATTAGAACTTACCCAGAGGCATCTTGAAAGAAAAGCCTGAAAAATCAACCACTGAAAATTCTATGGAGCACAGTTCTACTCCGACACACATGGGATCGACATGAGTTAGAGTTTTATTAAGAAGATATACAAATGACCAACAAGCACATGAAAGGATGCTCATCACTAGTCATTAGGGAAATGCAAATCAAAACCACATGAGATATCACCCATTACGATTGCTATTATCAAAAAGACAGATAATAACAAGTGTTGACGTGGATGTGGAGAAATTGGAACCTTCATACATTACGGAAATGTAAAATAATACAACTAATTTGGAAAACAGTTTGGCAGTTTCTCAACTTGTTAAACATACAGTTTCTGTGTGACTCAGAAATTCCCCTTCTAGGTATATACCCAAGAGAAATAAATGCTGATGTTCATCTAAAAGTTTGTATAAGGATATCCATAGCATCATCATTCATAAAAAGCCGAAAGCGGAAAAAATCTGAATCTCCATCAAGTGGTAAATGGATAAATAAAATGTGCCATATCCATACAATATAATGTTACTCAGCAATAAAGTGAAATAAAGTACTGATACATGCTATAACACAGATAAATCTTGAAAACATATGCTAAGCAAAAGAAGACAATCACAAAAGTCCACATATTGTATGATTCCATTTATATGAGATTCCCAGATTAGGCAAATATGTAGACACAGAAACTAGATTAGTGGTTGACCAGGGCTTGGAAGTTGGGAGGTAATGGGGAGCTGACTGTTGATGTGTACGAGGTTTCTTTAAAAGGGACAAAAATGTTCTGAAACTGATTGTGGTGATGGTGCAAAACCGTGGACATACTAAAAGCCACTGAGTTGTATATTTTAAGTAGGTGAATTATATGATATGTGAATTATACCTAATAAAACTGTTAAAAACAACAAAAAAAGAAGGTACTTTCTGGATGCTTTCCAGAAGTCAAATTACATAAAGCCAGTCTACATGAGCCAAGAAATGAAAGGAAATGAGCCATACTGCTAAGAAAGCCTTCCCTATCCAGGATATACCTATCTCCTTCATTCATTGCCAACAGGTCTTTAATATTTTCTTCTATGAATGCATTATAATATATTTATTTTCCTCATCGAGGACACTTAGAATGCTTCCAGCCTTTTCTATGTTGCATTGAATATACTTTGGTATAATTATACTTTGTTATACTTTTTGGACTATCTCTTTGTGAGTATGGAGCTCCTGAGAGGTCTAAATGGCTAAGCACTTGGCCGCTAACCAGAAGGTTGAAGGTTCGAGTCTACCCAGAGGTGCTTCAGAAGACAGGCCTGGTGATCTTCTTCCAAAAAATCAGTCACTGAAAATCCTAGAGAGTTCTACTCTGACATGGGGTCACTGTGAGTTTGAGTTAACTCCACAGCAACTGGACTTTGTGAGTATATATATAGGATAAGTTCTTTACAAGAGAATTATGGTGCTAAATTGTCCTCAAAAGTCATATCAATTTACATTCCCGTAAGCATCTTTGCCAATACTGAAATTCTAATAAGTGAAATCTGACATATTTCTGTTTTTAATTGAATTTCTTTAATTACAAGGAAATCTAAGCATCATTTCATTTATTTATTGACCGTTCGTATTTCTGTGAATTTCTTGTTCTTTTACTGATTTTTTTCCTATGGAAAATTACAGGAATTTGTTTTTCCTGTTCTGGGTGTTGCAAACATGTCTCCTGCTTACTGTCTAGCTTCTTTATAATATAGTTTGTCATAGAATTTTCTAAAATCTTATACGGTTTTATTAATCTTTTCCTTTACGACTTTAAGTTTTATATCGTCTTAAAAAAATGGTTTTCCCCACTTCGAGATTAGAAATAAGCAAAGCCATATATTCTTTTGATACTTTATGGTTTGATACTTCTGGAGTTTCCTTTAGTATAACAAATGGGGGTAGACATTCAGCTTTATTATTTTTTCAAAATGGCTAACTCCTACACTAACTTTCCTCAACTACCTGAAATTCCACTGTTAGCACAAACATTTCATAACATCCATAAATTTGAGTCTCTTTGTAGCCTATTGTATTCAAGTCATTGATTCTGTATGACCACTTTTTGTATTTGTGTACGTGTACATGTGTAAATAACTAAAAATTATTCTCCTTCCTAATACGTACAGCTCTTAATTTTTCTCTGTCTAGTTACCTTGACTAATCTTTCAAAAGCTTTGTTAAATAAAATGGTAACAGCGGGAATTTTTAAATTGTTTCTGTCTTCAGTAAGCATGTCACCGCATTTAATATTAAGCATAATATTGGAGTACCTATGCCTAGCTGGCTTCATTAGTGCTGTTTTGGAAAATCCTCAACCATCATTATACAAACAAATCCCCACTGCTCCTCCCCCGGCTGCATGGGAGATACAATTTCCTTGTGAAAAATAACTTTTACTCTCGTGCCTTTGGACTGACATGAGACATATCTTTTAAGCCATTGTTTGTTTTTTCAACCGTTCTGGAAGATGGTTGTCCTGTCCTTGGGGTAACTCCCCAGAGCCATGTAGCTTATATTATGTTTCTACCATCCCAAACATACCCTTTAAATTTCATGAAAATCCGTATCGCCTTTTCATGTGAATGGTAAAGACAAAAGTAAATTTTGTTTGTTTTGATTTTGTGTTATTGAACCATCCTTGTAATGCTGGAATGACTCTCATTTGGTTGTGGTGAGATATTTCTTTAACGCACTGCCGACTTATATTTGGTAATATTATACTCAATACTGTGCATTCATATTTATAAACAACAGTGTCCTCCAGATTTCTTTTTTGTGTTTGCCATCATCGGCAGGTTTTAGTTCCACTGTTATGCCACCTTTTAAGAAGAATTTGGAAGCGTTTATTTTTTTTCTAAAGGGCCGTGGTGGTGCCATGGTTAAGAGCTCAGCTGCTAACTGAAAGGTCAAAAGTTTGATCCCACCAGTGACTCCGAGGGAGGCTGAATGGTAAACCACCACCACCAACACCACTCTCTCCTTTTTTCTATGCTCTGGAAACATATATAGAGTACACACATTATATCTTCTTTGAAGGTGAGAAATAGTCCCCCACTGTGAATTATCCAAACCTGTATGTGTGTATGAGAGTGTTGTGTGGGGAAGGGGATAATATTTTACATTTCTTCTCCATCTCTTGGTTTATTTAGATTTTTCTCTTTCCTGAAAGTCAGTTTTGGTAGTATTTGTTTCCTAGAAAACAAACCACTTCATTCTGGTTTTCATTGTTATTTGTAGAGTCATGCAAATTATTCTTTTCTTAGCTGTTATTTTTCTGTATTCCTTATTTCTCCTTTTTTCATTTCTGATCTTCTGAGTTATACTTCCTTCTTTCCTTGAATAGACCAGTCAGTCATTTTCTATTTTTATTTTCAATTTATTTTTCTTTAAATATTTTATTGTGATTTTGGTGAAAGTTTACACAGCAAGTTAGGTTCCCATTTAACAATTTCTATACATACCGTTCAGTGATATTGGTTACATTTTCCACATTGTGTCAACATCCTCATTATTTCCGTTCTGATTATTCCATTTCCATTAATCTAGCTTTCCCGACTCCCCTGACCTTCTCATCTTTGCTTTAGGGTAAGTGTTAACTGTTTGATCTCATATAGGTGATTTTTTTTTTTGAAGGATGATAGTACTCACAGGTGATATTGTTTATTTTATGAGCCAATCTGTTATTTAGCTGGAAGGTGACCTCCAAAAGTGGTTTCAGTTCCATGTTTAAAGTATATCTCAGGGCAATAGTCTTGGGGTTCCTCTAGTCTCTACTGGTCCAGTAAGTCAGGCCTTTTTAAAAAAAAAAAAAGAAATTGAAATTCGTTCTACTATTTTTTTCCATTCTATCCAGGACCATTTACTGTGTCCCTGGTCAGAACAGTTGGTAGTAGTAGCCAGGGACCATTTAGTTCTGTCCTCAGGATAAATGAGGTTCGTGTAGGCAATTAGTCCTGCAGACTAGTTTCTTCTTTGAGTCTTTGGTTTCCTTTTTCCTCTTTTTTTCCAGACAAGTAGAGTCTAATAGATGTATCTTAAATGGCCGCTTATAAGCTTTTAAGGCTCCAGATGCTACTAACTAAACTAGGATCTAGAACATAAACTTTATGGATTAGGTCATTGCAGTTGAATGAGTTGTCCCACGAGACTACGATTGTAAGCCTTCAAACCAATAAACCAACCCAGTGAGGTGTTTGGTTATGTCTGAGAAGTATCTGTGACTGTGTCCCCAATTTCTTTCAGTTTTTAAGGGAGCTATCTACTCTGTCCTATAGGGTCACTATGAGTTGGAATTGACTCAATGGCACTGGGTTTGGTTTTTGGACTTTTGGATTTATTTATTAATTCTATTATTTTATGTTTCCTTGTTCATTTGATTCTGCTTGCCTATTGTTTTCTTACTTCTATTTATAATTTTTCTACTTCTTGAATTGGACACTTTTTTATTTGTTTTAGAAATGTAAACATTAGAGATTATATGCTTAGTCATACCTCTTGGATTTTCATGGGTCATGATGTTTTTATGATTATTATTTTCTACCTCTTTTATAATTTATTTTCATTTTTTTGTTTGAAGAGTTGTTTAAAGGAAGGATTTATATACCCTATATAATATACCCAAGTGTATATTCTTTTAAAAATTCAACTTTATTTTGATTTGTGATAACCCCAGATTGGCCATATTTGCAATATTTATTCATTAATAATATTTATATTTTAAAAGAAAGAGTTCATTAACCAAACACCATACACTTTTTGAAAAGGTACATGGCTTGCCTAGTGAAGAGAATAAGAATAGAACTGCTTCTGATAGTTTAATAATGTTCATTTGAATAATTAATTATATAATCATGTTACCACAAGCTTCTCACTAGATTATTACTTTTACTGGGAGAACAGTTAGTGAGAGCCCCACCAGTCTTGATTATAAGTGTATAATCTCTAGCCTTCTTCGTGTTTTTCTGGAAGATGAAATGAGGTTTGGGAAGAATGGAGCTTGGGTAAATAGTCACTTAATGTATACTAGAAGGGATGAGAACACTTTTTTTTTTAATTCGGTTACTTCAAACACATCTGTCTCACTGTTATCAGGACTGGAGGACGCAAATGGCAGGGCAGGGCAGCAGGGGAGTGTTGCCTTAAAGCTAAGGGCAGGTGGGTCAGCATGACTGCTGCTGCTTGAGAAAGCAGGGTCCAGGTAGGCTCAAAGAGGGTTCTCCTGGCAGTGGTCTAGACTGCTGGGGCACCCTACCATATCCCCACCCTCTGCCCCTGCACTCTTCTAGAGGCTTTCCCCAAATGCTGCTCTCTCACTGATGTCCAAAGTCCCATACCCCCCTACACCCCATCTTTGATATCCATTTTAATCAAATAAATGATACTTTCCAGACCTCCATAGAGATGGTGCCCACAGTTCCTTGCTGTCCATCAGCCAGAGTCAGCTACATACCTAGTTGGGCCCAGGAGAAAATTAAAATGTGGGAACCCTTGTTCAAAAATGAAGAAGCCCAAGACAGTGACAGTGGAGCATTAAACCAAGCGCAGGGCCTTTCTAATCATGCGACACTGTCAAATAGCACAGGTCACTCACAGTGAAGCTCTTTCGGTGGCCAGTGGCCTCCTCACCAGTCCATCCATGACGCATGGCCTAGGAGCAACGTTGGAATCTGGGGTAAAACAGGTCATGATGCTATGGTTCAGGAATGATCATGGCATGTCAATGATAGGCCATTAAAGCAGTGTCAGTTAGAGGACCCCCTTACCCACCCTTGTTGAAAGTAAATGGGCATCTCTTAAAGTCATAGGGTAATAAGATACTAAAATCTGGGAAAGCCCTGTAGGCACAAAGTGTGGCCTTTCTCGTGTATCTTTAGCCTGAAGTGCTAGAAACTTCACTCTATGCAACTTCAAGTTACAGTGGAAGGCAGCATTTGCACTTACCCAGTGCTGACGATGTCTGTTTGTGAGTTACTTAAAAAGCCCCTTTGCTGCTCCTTCCTTTGCTCTCCTCCTTCCTTTCCTGCTTTCCTAAATTTCCCATAAGCACGCTTGACAGGGTGAGGTTCTGGTCATATTCTGTATGGAGCAGAGTTCCAACTTCTTCCAACACCACCTTGCAATCTCCTGCCCTTTCCAAACACACCTGTAGAAGGCCCAGACTCTTGGGTGAAAACTAGCTGGAAATGGGAAAGATATCCAACACACAAGATGCTCCATTAACCAAGGCTAAACAAGCCTCCACTATGCTGCTGCTGCTGACCTAGGGGAAGGTCATGTAGGGTGTTTGCCAGTGAGACCATAGACGCAGTTGCTTATGAGATGGCTATCAGTCTAGTTCTCAGGATGTACAAGTCACTCATTCCCAGAGGAAGTGTGGAAGCCCTTTCCTCGGCAGGGCATGTTGCTTGCTCAAGCTGTGAGGCAAAGTTTAAGTTCTTTTTAAAAAGACATTCTAAATTTACAAATATATGCAAGTATATGTATGTATATAAAGCCTGTTGTTGTGGACTCAATTCCAACTCATGGTGACCCCACATATCACAGAACTGTAAATGTTCTTTAGGGTTTTCTTGCCTGTAATCTTTACAGAAGCAAATTTCCAGGCCTTTCTTCTGAAGTGCTGCTTTAGGTTAGTAGTTGAGCAGAAACCATTCATACCACCAAGGGATATATATATTCATATTCATATACATATATAC
This sequence comes from Loxodonta africana, assembly GCF_030014295.1. NCBI lineage: Eukaryota > Metazoa > Chordata > Mammalia > Proboscidea > Elephantidae > Loxodonta > Loxodonta africana. The sequence continues at coordinate 165,480,936 of NC_087345.1, read as the reverse complement.
TCATATATATACCTGGGTGTGTGTGTGTGTGTGTGCGTATGTGTGTATACCAAAAAACCCATTGCCATCAAGTCAATTCTGACTCATAGTTACCTTATAGGACAGAGTCGAAATGCCCCATAGTGTTTTCAAGGCTGTAATCTTTACTGAAGCAGACTGCCACATCTTTCTCCTGCAGCCAAGTCCTTTAACCATTGTATCACCAGGGCTCCAAATATATGTATATATTTTTATTTTTACCAATTCAAGCTATAATTCTTCCCCAGCTGGTCTGAATCACAGAACAACTTTTCGCAATATTTACATGTCTTGATTTGAGAAAGCTTCAAACACAACAGTGATAGTTGATGTGACTATATTTTTTTCCTTCAATTTGTGGCTGGGGGTGGAGCTGATTCTGACTGATGGCTACCCACGTGTAGTATCAGAGTAGAACTGTGCTCAATAGGATTTTTAGTGGCCAAATTTTTTTTTTTTTTAATTATATTGTGCTTTAAGTGAAAGTTCATAGCTCAGGTTAATTTCTCATTCAAAAATGTATACACATATTGTTTTGTGACTTTGGTTACAATCTCCACAATGTGACAACACTGTCTACCTTTCCACCTCAGTTCCCTGAGTCCATTCATCCAGTGCCTGTCCCTTCCTGCCTTCTAATCTTGCTTTAGGATGGAAGTTGGCCATTTGGTCTTGTATATTTGATTGAACTAAGAAGCACGTTCCTCACGTGCGTTAATTTTTTCGTTTCATACGCCTGTCTAATCTTTATCTGAAAAGTGGATTTCGAGAGTGGTTTCATTTCTGGGTTAGCAGTATCTGGGGGCCATAGTTTCAGGGACTCCTCCAGTCTCTGTCAGACCATTAAGTCTTCTTTTTTTGTAAATTTCAATTTTGTTCTCTGTTTTCCTCCCGCTCTGTCTGGGACTCTCTGTTGTCATCCCTATCAGAGCGGTTGGTTGTGGTAGCCTGGGACCATCTAGTTCTTCTGGGCTCAGGCTGGTGGAGACTGTGGTTCACATGCCCTTTAGTCCTTTGGGCTAATCTTTTCCTTGCGTCTTTGGTTTTCTTCAGTCTCCTTTGCTCTGGACAGGATGGGACCACAGGTGTGTCTTAGATGGCCACTTGCAAGCTCTTAAGACCCGAGACGATACTCACCAAAGTAGGATGTAGAACATTTTCTTTATGAACTATGTTATGCCAGTTGACCTAAATGTCCCCTGAGACTATGATCTCCATCTCCCAGCCCCAGAAACTTGGTCCCTCAAGGTGTTTGGATGTGTCTAGGAAACTTTTATGCCAGTGGCTAGTTTTTTGGAAGTAGATGGCCAGGCCTTTCTTCTCAGGTGCCTCTGGATAGACTGAAGCTACCAACCTTTCTCTTACCAGGGAAACTCGTTAACCATTTGTGCTGTCCGGAGACTTTCTGTGTGAGTAATGTCCCATAATACCTTTGGCCGTCCTGGGCCTGGGTGGTCAGCCTGACAGAGAAATCTATTCTGAAGCCAAAAAAGGCTTCACAGCAGAAGACACTCCTTCTCTGCTTCAACCCATCTTAGCTCAGCTGCTGCCAAGAAGAACAGTTTTTCTAGGCCTAATCAGATATGTTTAATTTGATTTGCCACATTAAAAAAAAAAAAAAAAAGCTTAGGGGTTATTTTTAGGAGAATTTATCGGTGTAATAACACATGAACAAGTGTGATTTTTCCAGCCATCCGAGGTACACACAGAAAGAACCAGGGGCAACTCTGAAGGCAATGCTCTCTTTGCCAAATAACTTTTCTAAAATTATAGAAGCTGTCATGAAATTTGTTGCTATATAATCTTATTTAGAAAGCTTCAAAAGTCTCTGTTTGAACCTGCTCCCAACTCATGGCACGTGGGCCAATAGCTTCACAAAAACCTTTCTCTGTGCCATTTCAAATATTATCTTTGGATAACAGGGTGCTTAAAAGTCCACATGAAATCTAATGAAGGTACAGATTTACATCTGGATAGAACTGTAAGCAAGTAACATAAAAAAGTAAAAAATGGCACGATTGCTAGGTTACAGCTGGAGGAAAGGGACAAAGATAAATAAACTGAAAATGTAATAACATGATATTTTATGGAAATTGCACTTTTATGGGGACCCTACAGAAGTTCTCAGTGACCCATGAAAATTCCTACCTTTAAAGTGTTTTATGGAATTCTACAGAATGGCTTCCAATACAAATTCTCTGGAGGCTCTGTAAAAATCTTACAATTTATAATCCATAAAATGTAATTTGAACATTCTTAATGCAGTGTAATTTCATATTTTAGTGACTTAGAGTTCCAAAGAATATCAAGATATCTCTTTTAAATATAACATGTCTTAAATTATCTACCCTAAGATTCATTTGCCCAGGTTCACAGCTGTCAAATCCTATTTTGTTGCTATAAAAGAAATTATGTAAGTGATTACATGAAATAAAAGATGCATTATTAAGCAGTTAGCCCATATTCATGTGTTTGGGGATCTTTTTAATAGACTATTTTGAACTTACGGAGGGAATAAAGCCTTAATGAGCCCATTAGGGTGTATCAAACTGGGTTGGATTCTCAGAACTTTAATGAGTATTTGTTTCGTTTTGCTTAAATTTCCTAAGTGAAATATTAATTCCATTTACTTACTTCCCCCTGGCTATGAAGGACATTATTCAACTCTGAAGTAAGGTAAGATCAGAAGAAAGAGAGATATCAAGTGTTCAACTATTTCCTTTTCTATGCAAATATTCTTTTTTTTTTCCTTGAATGAAAAAGAGTGCTCTCCAAATTCGTTAAAAGGTGAGCATAATCTTACAGTTAGCCAAACTCAAGATCTGTAAGAGAAGGGGAAAAGGCTTTTTATTTTCTGCAAATTACATGTAGGGCGTGTTCAAGGAGATATTTTGGGTTATGATAAGACAGGCAAATTATGCCAAGAGACCTGTGGGTAGGAATGGTGATCAATGCACACAAGTATATGGAGATAATCAGCACTTCTAACGCTGTGGACCGTGGTATTTGTGGTGGACCTATATTGTTTTGTCTTACCAGAAACTTCCTTCTTTTCAAAAGGGGAAAGAACAGTTACTGTTAAGTCGATCCTGACTTATGGCAACCTCACGTATCAGAGTAGAACTGTGCTCCAGAGGGTTTTCAATGGCTGATATTTGGAAAGTAGACCATTAGACCTTTCTTCTGAGGTGCCTCTGGGTAGACTAGAGCCTCCAACCTTTCAGTTAGCAGCCAAGTGTATTAACTGCACCACCCAGAGATTCCTTTCAAATCGGAACCCATCTTTATTTAGAGACCTACCCCAGGAGAAAACGTCAGGCTCTGGGATACAGCACTTCTTCCAGGCCCCGGGAATGGACCCAGAACCCTAACTAAGTCACTAAGAGTCCTTCTCTAGGGATTTTCTAATGGTATCTAATTTAAGTGTAGTGACAACATTGGCAAAAGTCCAGAAAGTACTAGTCTCATGGAAAAGCCTGTCTGAGAGAGGGAAGCTGATATCCCAAGTAAAGCAGAAATGAGAGATGGCATGAAATAAAGTGTGTCTCCAGCAGTAAATCGGTCCTTCCAAGCAACGGGAGCAAGTAAATTCCCCATTTGGCCTAAACTTGTTTGAGTTACAGTTCTCGCCCTTGCAACTTGAAACAATAATCCAAACAATCTTTCTCTTTCTTTCTTTCTTTCTCATTTCCCAGAAAAATTAGAAAAAGTTGTTTCAAATGAAGTAGTAGCTCGCTGGGGGGAAAAGTTGCAGAAGTTCTCAAGAAAATCTTACATTACACTTGTATTTGAGTTCAGTGTGGAAAGACACCTCTTTCTTTTGCACTATCCCTTGAATCTGTTCCCCTACTTTTATGCCCCTTTATTTGTTTCACCGTTAGTCTAGTTCAAGCTTTCAGTATTTTTCATGTGGGTTACCTATCCATAAGCTGCTGCTAAAATCATCCAGGTGGTGCCGTTTTCCCTCATAAAAATGTTAAAGCCTGCCTTTTGTCTAGAGGCTAGTCCTAAGGTCTCCTTTGGCTCCTCTTTCCTCTTTGGCTGTCTGTCTCTATTCCACCTATAGCCCCTTATTTTTGAGCCCTATGAGGCTCTTCACCATTCCTCAGAAGCGTCATGAGCTTGCCTGCCTTTGGCCAAGTGCCTATCTTTGAATAGTAAGGTCTTTCCTTCTAGTTTGCTTATCTTAATTCCCCTTATCCTTCAAAGTCTACTTTAAATCTATGGATAACTCCCTCGGTCCCACTACAGGGAATTAGTGGCTCTCTTATCTGAACTTCCTGCAGTATTTCTTTCTTTCTGCTTTGTGCTGTTAGTGGCATATATTCTATTTCTCTCAGTGAATGGTAAGTCATTTCATTTATTCATTGAATGAATGCTTAGCATCGCTTATGTGTAGGGCAGAAGAGTTTCTGAGTGGTGAAAACCATTAATGTGCTCAGCTGCTAACTGAAAGGTTGGAGGTTCTAGTTCACCCAAAGGCACCATGGAAGAAAGGGCTGGTGACCTAATTTCAAAAAAATCAGTCACTGAAAACACTGTGAGCACAATTCTACTCTGACACACATGAGGTTGCCATACGTCAGGTTGACTGGATGGCAATTGGTCTGGTTTATGTGTGGGGCACTGTGCTAGACGCTGGGGATGCAGCAATCAACACCCTCCTAATGGAGGCTCATCTTTGTGGGGTTGCAAATGAAATGTACAATTAACTATTCCAATAAACTGTGATGATAGAGACAGGGGAGAAAAATACAGCTTGGATGGGGAGTGGGTGTGAAGGAAAGGTGAGTTGGGATTTTTTTTTTTTTGAGAACATAGTATATAAACTAAACACCTAGAGTAATTAGCTCGAGAAAGTCAGGGTGCAGGCAGAGGAAGCAGCTGTGTGAAGGGTACCGGCAGGAAGGGACGGGGCTCATTGGTGGGAATGACCATAGCAAATGCAGCTGGAGAACAGTGCAGCTATAAAGGGCATGTACGATGCTGGTGTCCACCGGGACCAGAGCATGTGGGCTCCTTAAGGTGTGAGGCGAATTTGATCCTTAGCCTGAGAGCACCTGGTTATCATGGAAGTTCTAAATAGGGGCATGGCATGTTGAGATTTTCATTTTAAAGGTGGATTGCTGTTCAGAGGAAGGGAAGAGGTGTGGGGAGTGGATGAGAAACTGCTGTGGCGGTGCAGGCTAGACACTGGGTGGTATCTGGAAGGAAGTCAAGGCTACAGTACTTGTAGTAGATTAATGTTGTTGTTGGGCACCATAGAGTTAATTCGACTCATAGCAACCCCACGTGACAGAGTAGAACAGCCTGTAGTCTTTATGGAAGCAGATAGCTAGGTCTTTCCCTGTAGAACCACTGGGTGGGTTCAACCCATCAGTCTCTCAGTTAGCAGCCTACTGCTTAACTGTCGCACCATTAGGGCTCCTTTAGTAGATCAATAAACCAAAAAACCAAACCCACTGCCATCGAGTTGATTCGAACTCATAGCGACCCTACAGGACAGAGTAGAACTGCCCCATATGTTTCCAAGGAGCGCCTGGTGGATTCGAACTGCCAACCACTTGATTAGCAGCTGTAGTACTTAACCACTACGCCACCAGGGTTTCCAGTAGATCAATAGGGTTTGGTAACTGATTAGATGGGAGTTTGAAGGCAGCATCAAGAATGACTCCTGCAGCTTTTAGATCAAGTAGACACATCTCCTGTCTGGAGGGGAGATGAGAGGACAGAGCGGGTCAGAAGCTGGCTGAATGGACACGAAAATAGAGAGTGGAGGGAAGGAGTTTGCTGTCTCATTAGGGGGAGAGCAGTTAGGAGTATATAGCAAGGTGTATATAAATTTTTGTATGAGAGACTGACTTGATTTGTAAACTTTCATTTAAAGCACGATAAAGTTTTTTTTAAAAAGTGACTCCTGCAGACATCTTTTTTAATGCAGTCAGATAATTAGCCTACTGCCTTGAACAGAAAATATCTTCAGTTACTTTTAGTGAATTGAACTACTGTCACGTTCCCATAAGTTACCAGGGACACACAGCACTTCGTATGAGATGTAGTAATGCTACAACGAGTTTGCGTGTGTACTGTATTTTTTTTTTTTTTAGGTCTTAAATTTGGGGTCAGAATCTGTCAAAAGATATAAGAACATAAAAGTATTATGAAAGACAGCTTTCTCATTTAACCCCAACTTTTACTTTTTTAAAGTCGGTGTTAGAAAGGAAAGAAGATTAAAACAGGACCCTTAGAGAGTGCTTATAAATTGTAGCTCCTTTATGGGTTCACCTAACAAAATGGCTATGAGTGTTACTTGTCTTCACTGAGTCTATTTCATAACTTACCCTCCTTTGTGTAGTCAATGTAGTTAATCATCTTTCTGTTCAGCTAGCAAGTGGTTCCCTCGTTCATTATTTCCTCCAAATTCATCAGACAGCTTATCTTATCTGAAGATTTCAGGCTTCTCACACTTTCTCTTACTCCTTTCCATTTGACTGCTCATCTGAAAATAGAACTTCATTTCTTAGATTTCTGTGATATAATGAACTGAAAGGAGAATATTCTTAATAACTTAGTCCAGCAACAGGAATAATGACGAATCATTTTAAGAGGATTATAGCTAAGCTCTCCATTAGCAAAAACCAAATGTATGATAAAATCTCTAAGCAATTATACAACCCAGCTAACTCATCGTTTTATGGATGGTCTTCTCAAATGCCATGATTTGGCTCCTTAATCTTCTCCCATTTCATCACTCAAAGCTCTTCCATGGGCCAGACAACCCACCTGCTACAGACTAATGGAGACTGAGGCAGTCCTATCCCAAACTGTATTTACTTGTTGTTGTTAGCTGCTGTTGAGTGGGTCCCCGACTCATGGTGACCCTATGAATGACAGAATGATGCCTTTGTGACCCACAGGGTTTTCACTGGCTGCTTTTTGGACGCAGACTTACAGGCCTTTCTTCCTTACTCTGGTAACTCTGCTGAAACCTGTTCAGCATCATAGCAACATGCAAGCCTCCAATGACAGATGGGTGGTGGCTATACGTGAGGTACATTGGTCGGGAATCGAATCACTGCCCCCTTTGATTTACTTAAGATTAGAGAAATTGAAGATCCCTTTGTCCAGGAAAGGATAGAATCCAAGAGAACATAAAAAGTAGAAGGAAAGCCTTTTGATGGACTAATGGAGTGAAGAGTCATTCTCTCTGGTCCCCAGACCAAATCTCCCTGTCTTGGCGAGCAGACATCAGATACGCCCCCTTGGAAATACCATCTCGGTACTGTAGAGTGGAGAAATGGTGACAAGGGTGAGGACGATGTGCACTTGCTGAGGTCCCACTGTGGGAAACACTGCATGTTACATGTTCTCTCATCTTTCTACATAGCGTTAGTCCCTCGAGCGGAGTAGAGGAAGGAGTTGAAGGCATGGGCTCTGGAGCCAGTGTGCTGAGTTTGAATTCTGCCACTGCTACTTCCTAGCTGAGGACCTTGGGCAAGTAGCTTAATCTCTGAGTGCTTCAGTTTTGACCTCTGTAAAATAGGAGTAATAATTTTCTGTACTTCAATCAGATGGTTGTATGCATTGAGTGGGTTAATATACATAAAGCACATAAAAAAAACTTGGCACATGATAAACCCTCTATAAGTGCTAGTTGTTGTTGTTGTCATCTTTAATTTACAGATGAAGGAAGTGGATTGAGTTTTTTGGCCTACTACAGTGTAAGTGGCAAAGCCTGCATTCAAACTCAGCCCTTTCTCACTGCAAAGTGTATGTTCTTTCTATACGTATATATTTTGCCCCTCTCTTGAAGCATGACTCAAAACCAAGCCCTGCCATTTACTAGCTTTGAGAACCTGGATCAGATACTCAGCCCTCTAGCGACTGCATTTTCTCATCTGTAAACTGAAGGATAAGACCAACTTCACAAATCTGTTGTGAGGATTAAACGAAACATTATGTCAATTGTTCACATCAAAGCAGGTAATCAATGTCTTTTGGCTTTCCCTCCCTTTTCATTGATACATTTGAACTAATAGCCAGGACTCAACAGTTTTCCTGCCTGCTGGGTGTGTTCACTTTAATTTTTCTGGCAATTGACTTACCAGAGAAAGAAAATTCCAGATGGTTTTAAATAAAAGCAAAGCAGCCACTTGAAAAATCACAGCATGGTCTTGTTCCATGGGTGTAGGAAATGACAAACCCCTCAAAGAAGTGACATCTTATTGCACAAATGAATTTTCATCTTATTCTTTGGATAAAATTGGCATAAATCAAGAGAGTATTGGTTTCACAGCAAGAGAAGAGTTTCATCTAGAAATTACAGATTCATGATATTTCAGTAGTTGTTGGGAAAAAACTCAAAGGCTCTTGGAAATAAACTAGTTCTTGTCCCTTACCTGGGTGGTGCAAAGAGTTAAGCATTCAGTTATTAATTGGAAGGTTGGTAATTCGAGCCCACCTAGAGGTGCTTCCGAAGAAAGGCCTGGAGATCTGCTTCTGAAAGGTCATATCCATGAGAACTACAGAGTACAGTTCTACTCTGACACACGTGAGGTCACTGAGTCAAAATTGACTTGAGGGCAACTGGTTGGTGCTGAAGGGTCTCTACCAAGTAATTCAGAGATCAGATATGGAGTGCGTGCATCAATTCCTAATATTATTCCCTATTGGGTCAATCAATTAGTCAGCAACAATAATAATACCTAACATTTGTCATATACTATTTCTGTGCTAAGTGTTTGATGTATATTATCTCATCTGATCTACACAATAGCCAGATGAGGTAGACCTATTATTATTTCTATTTTATGGATGGAGAAACCTAACTTGCCAATAGTCACTTGACTAAGTAATGGGTGGAGCCAAGTGTAGTAGAGACCCTAATGCTTCCTTTTATTAGTTCTCCTCTCCCTTCTAGCAACACAAGAAGGCTACACTTCCCCACTTCCCAGACTCCTATAATTTAGAAAAGCCATATGACTTTTCTAGCCAATAAAACACGGTGGAAGTAGTGTGTGGCACATCTAGGCCAAGGCATTCAAGAACTGTGTGTCACTTCTATACAGTTTTTTCTTGTGCTTTGCAAACTGGGAAACCATATGTTGAGATAGCAAAGTCTCATTTTGACTGAGTCTGGATTCCTGAGACACTGTGTGGAAGAGACCCATTGTTGACCTGCATCAGACTTTACATGAAGGAAAAATAAACTTATGCTGTGTTAAACCACTGATATTTCAAGACTAATCTGTTCCTGTTGCATAAGTTAGTACAGGGATGATTATCCCCATGTGATAGCTATTTCTCAGGGGAGCCATCAGCCCTTTTGCAATTTGCATGGATTTTTCCAGTCCTTAAGCTACACTGATTGAATGTACATATAAGCCACAAAATGAATCTCTGGTGTCCTGAGAAAGTGAACATGACTTCCTCTATAATTAACTTGGTCCCAGTCTACAGGACACGGAAAAAAAACCAAACTGAAAAGTTAACTTTGTGGTTCCCTGAGGAATATCTTAAATAGCAAGAAATAAGACTAATGTTTGTAGGCAAGAATCAGAACAATCATTTTCCATTTGGAGAGCTATAGCCACATAAACAGGGGATTCGTTTTATACACTGGTAAACTCTGATCTGTGAGGCCACATGCGTGTGGCGGGGTAGAAAAACTGTGGCATATGAAGGCAGATAGGACAGAGTTAGAACTTTGATTCTGTGTGACCTTGGGCCAATTATTTTACTTTTCTGAGCTTCGATTTTCTCAAATTAAAATGAGGACATTATAACAACCTTACAGTTCCCCAAACCTACCTTTCTCTCTCTTATCCTTCAGCCATTTCTTTATTGTTTCAGTTTGCCTAGAACATCCTCCTCCCATCCCTACTTTTCTGGCTACCTCTATGTGGTCTTAGGAGCCCTAGTGGCACAGTGGTTAAGAGCTACTGCTGCTAACCAAAAGGTCAGTAGTTCAAATTCACCAGCCGCTCCTTGGAAACCCTAAGGGGCAGTTCTACTCTGTCCTATAGGGTCACTATGAGTCAGAATCAACTCGACAGCAACAGATTTGGTTTTGGTTTTGGTTTTATGTGGTCTTAAAAGTCCCTAGGTGGCACAAAAGGTCTGCTAACATAAAGGTTGGTGGTTCGAACCCACCTAGCAGTACTGCAAAAGAAAAGCCTGCTAATCTGCTACCATTAAGATTATAGCCAAGAAAACCCTATGAATCTCAGTTCTATTCTATAATACATGGGGTCTCCATTGGTCGGGATTAGCCTGATGGCAACTAACAATAACGTGTGGTTTTAGGTCACTGCTTAGATGCTCTTACTTCTTCCAATAAGGCTGCTATACCTCTCCAAGGCTGGGTTGGGTCCACATGGTCACACAGGCAGCTCCTCAAGTTCCTACCTTCACGGTAGTACCTTTTACACCAAACCATAACGTCCTGTTTATGTATCTTTCTCCCGCCCTAGACTGCAAGTTTCTGAAGCGCAAAGGCAGCATCTTTTACCGTGGAAATCCCAGCACTCACGAGATGACTGGCACAGCACAATAAATATTCACTCATTCATTCAACAAGTATTTATGGAGTGCCTACTCTATGATATATACTATATGGAGTTCCTGGGTGGTGCAAATGGTTAAATGTTGGACTACCAGCCAAAAGGTTGGTGGTTCGAACACACCCAGAGGCACCTTGGAAGACAGGCCTAGTGATCTGCTTCCAAAAGGTTTCAGCCTTGAAAACCCTATGGAGCATTCTATTCTGCATACATGGGGTCACCATGAGTTGGTATCAACTCAATGGCAACTAAGAACAACTACAACTCTATACTAGGCCTTGTTCTAGATGCTGGGAATAAACAGTAAGAAAACAAACAAAAATCTGAGCCCTCATGAAGCTTGTATCCTAATGGGGGAAAATAGACATTAAGTAAATAAATAAGTAAAATATAGTATGATTTATTAACCTATATGACTGAAATAATAAAATCACCTACCTCACAGGGTGATGCTAAGGATCCAATGAGTTAACCAATGTAAAGATCTTAGAAGAGCAACTGAATAGAAAGTGCTCAGTAAATGTTAGCTATTATTCTGATTCAATAATTGTCATCCTACTGCACTGGATTCACTTCATGTTGCAACTGAAGATGGTTTAGCAAAGTAGAGACTTTTAATTATAAAGAAGATGTAATTTTCTCATTTGGATTTTTCTTGGTTGCTTTATGTGTACAAAATGAATACTTTTCAACCTTTTTTTTTTTTTAAATAAAACTTTCCTTCACAGTACCTGTGTAATCATTATCATAAGTGACTTTCGGTAGAGTCGTTTCTTAAAAAAACCTAGACAATCTTTTCTTCAATATCATAAAGATTATATCTTAAAAAAAAGGCAAAAAATAAAGAAAGGCTGCTGTCTATTTTTTCTAGTAAATGAAATTTATAGCTGTAATTTCTTTTGGGTATCTGGATTTAATGCATTTATAATGTTTATTCTGTACAAATGTAACTAATCATTGTCAGAGAAATTCTCACACAATCTTGTGTACTTCTGCAAATTAAATCACATAAATAACTCTGAGAAGTAACAGAACCACTGGAAGTGTAAATACATAGGAATCAACTAAAAATAATTGGACTTACAAAACATCATCAGAGTCTCCCAGAAGACACCTGTACTCTTCAGTGCTTACTTGCTTTTGTACATGATGGTGTCCCGGGGTAACTTGTTTTACTAGAACTCCCTGGGTGTTTTTCTGTCATGGTTCCACGCAGCTTGTGAACTTGACAAATACACTAATTTTCAAAATTTTTATTTAAGGAGACTTCACAGGAGAATCTCGAATCAGTCCAAGTATCCCTAAAAGGTAAAAGACCAATAAGAAATCTCTGATTTCTCTAGTTGTCTCTCCCGCTTGATTATTCCCAGTTTTTTCCCCCTTTCAGAGTGACTAGCACTTTCTACCTTGCATTATTTATCTATGTACCTTTCTTATCTACTCTACCAAATTATGACTCCTTGAGGGCTCACAGTCTAGCAGATTACCTTGTATATAGTTGGTATTCAATAAATAATCCGCAATGAATAAATTTGATAAAAATATAAACTATAGAGCCCCCTACAGGAATTGTGAATAAGCCAGAAGCCCTGTTGGACAGCGGTTACTAGTTCAGGCTGCTTACCAAAAGGTTGGCAGTTTCAACCCACCAGTCACCCCTTGGAAACCCTATGGGGCAGTTCTACTCTGTCCTATAGGGTTGCTATGAGTTGCAATGGTTTTTTGTTTTTTTTTTTTCTCAGACATCTATTTAGGTACTTTTTGTTTATTTATTTATTTCTCCAATATACTAAATGCCTGCCATATGCCAAACACTATCCTAGGCACTTGGGTTACATAACTAAAAACAACAACAACAAAAGCAAAAACGATAAAATAAAAGGCTCATATGGAGCTTACGTTCTAGGTAGGGAGAATAACAAAGAAGAAAAAACAAATGACACTTTCTGATATATGTGGGCACGATTTTCTTTTCAAAACCAGTGCATAAGTGGGAGATACGGCATCGATCTTCACTTTCAGTCTCACAGAAAACTGCAGTAGATCTAATGTCACTCACTCCAAGGTATTTGATAAAGCAGTGTTCACCTGCAGTATTTGAGGAGTGAGTACAGCATTCAATATAACCTTCAACCCAACCTAAATTTGAAGCTCTGGTGAACAAGTACCAAATCAGTCTTCTTCATATTGTTTTATTTAATAAATAATTTGTCAAGCCCTGTTTTAAGTGATATATGTGCATATATATATATATATACTCTCTGAGGTAACTACTATTAACAATCCCATTCTATAGTTGAAGAGACCGATGCACAGAGAAGTTAAGTATCTTGCCTGAGGTCACACAGCTGGTGAAAGCTGGGATTTGGACTGAGGTGGTTTTCTCCTGAATCTGTACTCTTATCTACTAACAGACTAACTTGCCGTATTTCTACTGGGTTTCCTTTGGTGCCAAGAAACAAGGACCCAGTCTAACCAACCTCATGAAGGCAAACCAAGAGACAATGTGTTGTATAGTACCATCTATAAGAGCTCAGATGAGATAGCAGATTAGGTCACAGACACGTTGGGAAGTCTTCTCCTCTGTACTTTTGTTAGAATGGATGAAAGGAAATTGGGTAAATGACCAGAGTTGGAAGGACCTATGTTTATGGATTAGGAAAAAATACATTTGTCTGTCAAAGCTGTGGAGACGATGAGAATGCAGTCATGCCTCAGTTATTCAAAACTCGATTAGGTCCTTTTGCCCTTATTGGACCTTTCTTCTTAACTTTTCTCCTTGTTTATCACCAATTATCTGTGACACCCTATATGTACTTATCTTGTTTATTATCTGTATCCCTGCTTTAAAATAAAAAACTCCATGAGGGCGGAGTTACTGTCCATTCAGTTTCCTGTTGTGCCTCAGTGCTAAGAATGGTACTTACCACACAGTAGAGGACTCAATATACATTTACGGAATGAATGACAAAAATCTAATGACAATGTTAACTCTACTGAAGTTTCCTCCCACTGAGTCACCATCTATTAATATCTCTTGTTGAAAAAAAAAATGAGGGGAGGGAAGTTTGTGAAATGCAAACCTTTAATCTTTGCTGATTTGGAGTATTTAGGTGAAGAGCTTTGGTATAGGATGAAATTTACAGGGCTGGCTAATCAAGCTTGGGGTTGGTTATCTATGAATTTCCCATAATGTGATTACTCTAATTGCAAGTCATAGAAATGAGAATTGGCTAGTGACATCAATACTCATTACTTGAAAGTCATAATCCTACTTTTGGTCTGCTAAACAAAGGCTCTTTTTGAAGCATTTTTTACTTAAATGATTCAAACTGACCTTTTCTCCAGGCAAAAATATGTTTCATTAGAGAAGAATATATTCATTTTCACATTATACACATTGGATCCTTATATTTGAATTCTACCATCCCTTCTTCAACCCAGAATATTATCAAAACCTTTTATCCATTGGAAAGATGAGATCTCATGGGTTCTTGATGAGCCCGTATGTAAGTTGTTATGTGAAGATGATGTTGCCCTGAAGGTAAGTATTAAAATAATATATAAGGAAAAGAAAGACGAAAACAACACTTAAGGAGCAGTGATTATTTCTACACAGTGTTGTTCTAACAAAGATGAAGAAATCAATTGAATTTGCTGGAAAATTGTTCATTATTGTGAGCAGGTGAATTTAAACTCAACAATGGTTATATGCATGGGTCAAATATGAAATTTAATTAAACAAATATGCATATAATAGAGGAAACAAGTATACAATTTAAGACCCTGAAATAAATCAGGAAGCCCTAATGGTATAGGACTTTCTGCTTCTCCTTTCTATTTATTTTTGGTTGAATATTGCAATAGATTGAATTGTGTCCCCCAAAAATAATGTGTCAACTTGATTAGGCCATGTGTATTTGTACCCCATTTTGTGATTTTCCTATGTGTTATAAATCATAATCTCTGCCTGTGGTTAAAAGGATTACTTAGGTCACCTCCCTGATCCAAAAGGGAGTTTCCTTGGGGTGTGGCCTGCACCACATTTTATCTCTCAAGAGATGAAAGGGAAGCAAGCAGAGAGTGGGGGACCTCATACCACCAAGAAAGCAGCACCAGGAGCAGAGGGCATCCACTGGACCCCGGGGTCCCTGCACCTGAGAAGCTCCTCCACCATGGAAAGATTGAGGACGAGGACCTTCTTCTAGAGCCGACAGAGAGAGAAAGCCTTCCCCTGGAGCTGACGCCCTGAATTTGGACTTTAAGTCTCCTTTACTATGAGGAAATAAATTTCTCTTTGTTAAAGCCATCCACTTGTGGTATTTCTGTTATAGCAGCAGCACTAGGTGACTAAGACAAGCATTATAGAAACTGCCTATCCAAGCAACTCTAATTTTGTCAATATAAGCCAGTGAAAAAGGAACATGTAGTTGGTTGGTTTTTGTTCTACATGAACTTTTCTTCTGCATGCCAAATAGCTATCTGCTATCTTCCTTTTCTTTTTTTTAACACAACAAATTGCGTGGAATTGGAGGCACACAGCCTGTGTCTATTTTCTTTTAGCAGAAGCTTACAGAAAGCTGCCCGAGAGAGGGGTGAGCAGTGTTTTATAAAATATGGGTGTGGCCAAAATGAGTTCTACATGCTTAATAAATATTATCTATGTGGAATTTTACTAACAACTAGACTAAGTTCCATAGTAAAATATTCTCGGAGTGTAAAATCCAGGCTTTAAAGTTACCCAAGAGCTGAAAATAGATACAAGGATTTACAGAGCCTTTGTGAGAAGTGCCTACGTATGAAAGAATCGAAATTCCATTTTTCCCTTGCTAAAAGTCTTACCACCTCCTATGTGTGGAATCCTTCGGAGGTGGACCCTTAAAATAACTACTATTGTGAATAGTGCTACAATGAACATTGGTTTACATATGCCTGTTCGAATCCCTGCTTTTAAGTCTCTTGGGTATATACTTAGCTAGGAGTGGGATTCCTGGGTCATATGGTTGTTCTATTTTTAATTTTTTGAGGAACTGCCACACTGTTTCTCACAGCAGCTGCAGAAATTTGCATTCCCCTCCAGCAAATAGTTATCTGATTTCCCTATATCCTCAGCAACATTTATTATTTTACCCTTTTTTTTTTTTAATTTTAGCTATCTTAGTGGGAGTGAAGTGGTATCTCATTGTGGTTTTCATTTTCATCTCTCTGATGGATACAGATGTTAAACATCTTTTCATGTGTTTGTCAGACATTTGAATATCCTCTTTGGTGAAAAGTCTATTTAAATCCTTTGCCCTTTTTTGATTGGGTTATTTGTCTTTTTGTAGTTTAGTAGTAGAATTTATACTACGGATAACATTGTGAAGAATGGGAATTCCAGAACACTTAAATGTGCTCATGAGGAACCTTTACATAGATCAAGAGGCAGCTGTTCAGACAGAACAAGGGGATACTGATTGGTTTAAAGTCAGGAAAGGTGTGCGTCAGGGTTGTATTCTTTCACCATATCTATTTAATCTGTATGCTGAACAAATAATCCGAGAAGCTGGACTATAAGAAGAAGAACGGGGCATCAGGATTGGAGAAAGACTCATTAACAACCTGCTTTATGCAGATGACACAACCTTCCTTGCTGAAAGTGAAGAGGACTTGAAGCACTCACTAATGAAGATCAAAGACCACAGCCTTCAGTATGGATCACAGCTCAACATAAAAATAAAAAAAAAAAAGAAAACAAAAATCCTCACAACTGGACCAATGAGCAAAATCATGATAAACAGAGAAAAGATTGAAGTTGTCAAGAATTTCATTTTACTTGGATCCATAGTCAATGCCCACGGAAACAGCAGTGAAGAAATCAAATGATGTATTGCATTGGGCAAATCTGCAGCAAAAGACATCTTTAAGGTGCTAAAAAGCAAAGATGTCACCTTGAGAACTAAGGTGCCTCAACCAAGCCATGGTGTTTTCAAGTGCTTCATATGCATGTGAAAGCTAGACAATGAATCAAGAAGACCAAAGAAGAATTGATGTATTTGAATTATGATGTTGACAAACAATACTAAATATACCATGGACTGCCAGAAGAACGAACAAATCTGCCTTGGAAGAAGTCCAGCCAGAATGGTCCTTAGTAGTGAAGATGGTGAGACTTTGTCTCACATATTTTGGACACTTTACCTAGAAGGACAGCCCCTGGAGGATGTCATGCTTGGTAATGCAGAGAGTCAGTCAGAAAGAGGAAGACCTTCAATGAGATGGATTGACACAGCGGCTGCAACAACAGGCTCAAACATAACAATGATTGTAAAGATGATTCGGGGACAGAACAGTGTTTCGTTCTGCCTATGGAGTCACTATGAGTTGGAACTAACTCTATGGCACCTAATAACATTTGGTGTGAATGATGTCTTGTTACGGAATTATTTGGCATTTCCCTGATGGCCAATGATGTTGACTACTTTTATATGTATTTATTGGGTGTTTGTATACCTTATTTGGTGAAGTATGAGTTTAAGCTTTCCCCAACTTTTCAATTAGATTTTTTGTCTTTTTGTTATTATTTTATAGAATTTATTATATATTCAAAATGCAGTTCTTTATTTTAAATATCTATCATCTTTTAATCAGCAGAGTTTTTAATTTTGATAAAGTCCCATTTGTCAAATTCTTCTTTTATGCTTAGTCCTCTTGATATCTTTTCTAAGAAATATTTCCTAGCAAAGGTAATGAGATTAATCTATTTTTGCTTCTAGATGCTTCAGAATTTTAGTTTTTATGTTTAGGCTTATTATCCATCTGAAATTAATTTTTGTGTGTGGGATGAAGTAGATGTCAAAGTTTATTTTTTCATTATATATCCAATTCTTCTTACATCATATGTGAACATGACTTTCTTTCCTCATTGAATTGGCTTGCTGCTTTGGTAACAAATCAATTGGCCGTGTATGTATAGGTCTAGTCCTAGATTGTTCTGTTCTTGTCCAGATTATTTTGGATTTAAAAGATTCTCGAAGTCAGGTTGTATGGATCTTTCATCTCTGTTTTTTGTCAATGAGTGTTTACTTATTTTAGAGCCTTTACTCTCCCATTTAAATTTTAGAATCAGCATGTCAACTGCTACCAAAAAAGGCCTACTGGCTTTTGATAGGGCTTGCACTGAATCTATGGAGAAGCCATGGGATAAATGACATCTTAATAATATTGACTTTCCAATCTGTGAACATGGTGTGCTTTTCCATTTATTTAGTTCTCCTGTAATTTCTCTTGACAGTATTTTGTAGTCTTTATAAATATTTCACATCTCATTAAATTTATTCCTAAGTATTTTGTTGTTGTTTTTTATTTTAAAAACTTCATATTACACCTGTTTGCTGCTACTATGTAGATGTAGATAGATGATAGATAGACAGATAGACAAACAGATAGACAGATAGATAGATACGAATCTTGCCATGTTGCTTTGGCTAGGGTCTCTAGGACAATGATGACTGCAAGTGGGGAAAACAAACATCCTTGCCTATCGTTGTTCCCTGGCATATATCACTTTTCTTTGGCTGACTTCCGGATTTTCTCTTCACTTTTCTATACACAGCAGTGATACTATGATGAGCTTCAGTGTGTGTGCTTGATTTACCAGAATTGAGTTTCCTGGGATTTGTGCAGCTGTAAATTAAAATTTTTCATAATTTTAGAGATTTTTGACCATTTTTCTTCAAATACATTTTTTCCGCTCCGTTTTCCTCTCTTGCTGAAGCTCTGCTTATTTTCTCTCTCTGTTCTTTATAGTGCATAATTTCTACTGATCTGAAATCAGGTTAACAGACCTTGTCTCCTGCTGCTTCCAATCTTCTGTTCAGCCAATCCAATGAAAGTTTTTCATTTTATTTATTGCTATTTTCAGTTCTAGAATTTCCATTTGGTTCTTTTTGAAACTTCCCAATTTCTCTTCTGATATTCCTCATTTGTTGACTCACTATTACCATATTTCACTTTATCTCCTGAGACATATTTATAAAAGCTATTTAAAAGCCTTTGTCTACTAATTTCAAAACCTGTGAAATCTCAGAGATTGTTTACATTGACTACTTTTTGTCTTGAATCCTCGTCACAATTTCTTTGTATGTCTTGTATATTTTGATTATATACTGGTTATTGTGAATGGCATATTACGAAGCTTTGAATTCTGCTTGCTTCCTCTGAAGAGTGTAGATTTTTGTTGTAGCAGGCAGTTAAATTACTGGTTGAATATTGTTCATTTGTGGAGGACTATTTTTCATTTTATTAGGACAGATCTGATTCAGTTTTACTCTTAGTCTTACAGTATAGTCTTGAGATATGGACTTGACTTCTAAGGCTTGGCTCTTCTGAAGTTTTAAGGAAAATTTTGGGATTACAAAATCTCTCTTATGTGGCTGAATTTAAGTTCCAAACTATCTCCTCTGGGCCAGGTAGTACCTTAAATATCTACTCAACTTCTTCCACCTTTCATCTGTCGCTTTCTGCTGGGTTCCTTAGAATTTCTTTTATGAATGTAGAGTTCAGTAGATCAACCAAGAAGTTGAGGAGACTTCATACGCAAATCTTTATGCTCTGCATTCAGTGGTTCCCTCCTCCTGCAATTTTCTCCCTTGATTTCCAGCTATTGTGACAAGTCAAATCAGTATAAACGCAACTATATTTGAGTTCCAATCACCCAGTTCTGGACAAGCAGGGGACTGGCTTCAGGGCAAAAGTCATGCAAATGTTATTTTGTGGTTCTCTTTTTCCAGGGTTAAATATTTTCCAGTGTCTGCTTGCTTTTCGTCACTCTACTACAATGACTTTAAATAGTTTTTGTTTATAATTTTCAAGATTTATACTTGTTATTTTCAGGACAATTAGTTCAACACAATCTATTCCCCAAGTAGTGATCCAGAAGTCTTCCATATTTGTGTTTTTAATGAGAAAGATCTTTTCTTTTTGTTCTTGTCATAAATAATATTATCTACTCACTATAGAATAATGTTAAATTATAAAAAATAAAGCAAGAAAAACAAAAATTACAGTACTTTTACTACTTAAACATCTATTGTTAATAATTTGAAGTTTTCATCTCCATATTTTTTCCTGTGACTAAATAGGATGCATATAATGGCCTTTACCTTTAGCTAAGTTGTAGGTGTCTGAATCACTTTCACGTGTAGCCACCTGCAGAGACAGCTGCTCTGTGAAGAAACTTGGGGGAAGTTGCTTGCTCATTCTTTTGGGAATTATCACTTTTTGATTGTTTCATTTAGTTTGGTACAGTCATAAACAGAAATAGAAATATGGTTAACTTTGAGTTCAAATGTCATGATAAAAGTCATAAGGAGTTTATAGACTGGATGCCTACATATTTATGATTTCTTCTTTAATGCATAGTTTACTTGGAAATGTATTATTTAGTTTCCAGTTTTGGGGAGGAGTTTCCAGATTTATTTCTAATTTAATTCCATCTTTGTCATAGAACATACCTTGTATGATGCAATCATTTTAAATTTACTGAGACTTGTTTGATGGCCTGAAATATGGTCGATCTTGGTAAGTGTTCCATGTCACATGTAAAGAATGTATATTTTCCTTTTGTTGGGTAGAGTATTTTATATATTTTCATTAGGTCAATTTGGTTGAAGCTTTGTTCAAGTCTTCTAAATCCTTACTGATTTTCTGTCCACTTGTTTCAATAACTGAGCAAGAGATCTTGAAATCTTCAACTATAATTGTAGTTTTGGCTATTTGTTCTTTTAGTTACCTAAGTTAGTGCTTAATATATTTTGAAGCTTTGTTATTAGGTGAATAAATGTGTAAGATTGTCACATCCTTTTGATGATTGACACTTTTATCATTGACAAATTAACCTCTTTATCCTTGGTAATATTCTTTCCCCTGAAATCTACTACATCTAGTATTAACATAGCCATTCCATCTTCCTTTTGACTAGTATTATCATGGTGTATCCTTTCTTATCCTTTTAATTTTAATCTATTTGTGTCTTTAAATTTAAAATGTGTATGTGCATGTTTAACGTGTATATGTATGCATCTATATACAGAGACCATCCTTTTAACTGGGGCATTTAAGCCATTTACATTTATGTGAATTTTGATGTAGTTGGGGGTTAAATCTGCCGTGTTGCTATTTGTTTTCTACTTGTCCCATCTGGTCTTTGGTATTTTTCCTCCTTTTCTGACTTCTTTTAGATTGTTTTTTATTATACCATTACATGTATTTTGTTGGCATACTAGCTATACTTTTTTTTTTTAATGGCTGTTAGGGTTTACAGTACATAATTTTAACAGTGTATTTTTCATGTCTCTCTTTAATATGCTTGTTTTTCTCTATCTTCTTGAACATATGGAATATAGTTATAATAGATGTTTTAAAATCCTTATCTAATTATTTTAATGTCTTATCTTAATTATATTACTTGTGCCATTTATGACTTCGTTTCAATGAATTTATTTATTTTTTCTCATTATGGGTCATATTTTCCTGCTTTCTAGAATGCCTATTAAGTTTTGACTGAACATCATACATTGTGAATTTTACTTAGTTAGGTACTATATATACTTTAAAAATACATATATTCTTGAGCTTTGTTCTGGGACATAGTTTAGTTGCTTGGAGACAATTCGATATTTTCAAGGCATGTGTTAAAGCTTAGTTAAGCAAGGCCAGAACAGACTTTAATCTAGGGCTGATTTTTCCTCACTACTGAGGCAATAAGGAGCCCTAGTGGTGCAGTGGTTAAGTTTTCTGCTGCTAACCAAAAAGTTGGGTGTTGGAACCCACCAGCTTTTCCACAGGGAAAAGATGTGGCAGTCTGCTTTTGTAAAGATTTACAGCCTTGGAAATGGGGCAGTTCTACTGTGTCCTATAGGGTCTCTATGAGTTAGAATCAACTTGACAGCAATGGGTACTGAGGTAATACCTTTCTGAGTACTTTTTCTGATGGTTTATGTATTATCAGGTATTCATATTCTGCCAGGTGGAAACACTTACTATTCCAAGTGTTTCCATTGTTTCCCTGTTTATTAGCTGTTTCAGGCTAGAGGTAAATTTGGCCCCTGTTACTTCAATTTGGCCTGAAGCAGAAGATTCCACTTATTAATGATGATGCCAAATTCAGCAAGGTGCTACAGGGAAGCAAAGAAGTAGCCTAATTGGCTGTTCTACAGCTCTTTCTGTCAGTAACCTTTCTGTTATCTGGCTTTTGCTTTGCTGAAAGCAGCGCATAAAGCCCAAGATAGTGGGGCTGGGGTAGGTACAAATTCTGGTGAACAGACTTGAGGCAGTGCTGCTGATGCGTATGGTATCAGAGGGTGGAGTCTGAAAGGAGGACAACTACAAGCCAGTTCAGACACAAGGAGTTGACTCAGCCCCAGGCAAACCAGAAGATGGAATGGTCAATGTGCTAAAGAGCAGCCAAGTAGGGAAGTATTTTCCCAAGTGACTGTATTACTCTCCAACCCAGGGATCTTTGAATACTATCTTTTAGTCCTAGTACATACACTTCACGCTCACTCCCAAACACTTCCATCCCTATGATTACATCATATGCACCCTACTTTAGGACTGTGACCCCTTGAAAAAAGGAATCAACTGAATAAAAATTCAACTATATATTTTATATCATAATAGCTCTGAACAGCATGACTGCTGTAGGTAGGGTGTTAGTTCTGTAGGGCTGATGTATCAAATTACCACAAACTGCATGGCTTAAAACAACAAAAATTTCTTCTCTCAAAGTCCTAAAGGCTAGAAGTCTGAAATCAAGATATTGGTGGGGCCATTCTCCCTTTAAAGGCTCTAGGGAAGAATCTTTCCATGTCTCTTCTTAGCTTCTGATGGTTGCCAGCAATCCTTGGCTTGTAGTTGCATCACTCCAGTCTCTGCCTATGTAATTACATGATGTTATTTCCTATGTGTCTCTGCATTCAAATTTCCTTTACCTTATAAGGACAATAGTCATTGGATTAGGACCCACCCTAATCTAGTAAAAATCTCATTTTAACTTGATTATATCTGCAAAGATGCTATTTCCAAATAAGGTCATATTCACAAGAACCAGGGTTAGGATTTCAACATATCTATTTGGGGAACACAATTCAACCCACTGTGTGTGGTTTGCCAGATGTCTTCCATTGACCCTGAAATCTGTCTTCCACCCTTCTCCACCATTCAGCCACTGGAGACTGCCATATTTGGTTGACATAATAGACTCTCATGACCTCTGGCTTTCAGTTGGGCCCAGCCAATGGGGAGCCCCAGGAGTAAATAGGAGGGAGTGAGAAGAGTGAGGCCAGAGAATTTACACACCTGGTTCCCTCCTGTGAGGTCACCTCATGCCTGCTGTGTCCGTTGACCAAAGTTCAGCAGGTCACCTCTTCTACTTTACTCTGTCTCCTTCCTGATTCCAGTAAACTCTTCCTCTGGCCTTTGGGCTGTTTGTAATCAGCCCCTTTATTAATGAACCATCTAGAACTATCCTAATTTAGGTATGCCATCTGCTTCCTGTTGAGATGTTGACATTTATCCACCATCATTTGGGCTCCAGTTATTTTATACAAGTGATTTTTTCAAAAACATATTTGGAGCTCATTTCTTATAGCACCGAAATATAAAAGAAAATTTAATCATTGTGATGAAAATCTTTAGAGATAATGTTAATTTAAACTGTAATTAATGATACAGGGACAGTAATATAAATTTTAATTTGTGTTACAATTTTATAGATTTTTGTCTACATTTTATCTGTTTTATCTTTTCCTCAGATCCAGGTTCTGAAACCTCACTTTCCTTGCCATCATTATGTGCATTTCTAAGTGTTTACCTTTATCTAATTCTAGTTTGTGGCTAATAGAATTGGGTCTGAGGGAGCAAATAGTTTAGCTTCCAGAACTTTAAATTCTATTGTATGTTAAACTGAGAGTGCCACGTTAAATTAGAACCAATGAACACTGAGTGAGGACAGAAAAAATAAAATGTATTGGTTTATCCCTGAGGGAGCAGGAGAGCAGTGGAATGCAGACCCCAAATTCTCATAAGACCAGACTTAATGGTCTGACTGAGACTAGAAGGACCCCGGTGGTCATGGCCCCCAGGTCTTCTCTTGGCCCAGGACAGGAACCATTCCCAAAGCCAACTCTTCAGACATGGATTGGACTGGACAATGGGTTGGAGAGGGATGCTGGTGAGGAGTGAGCTTCTTGAAGCTGGTGGACACTTGTGACTATGTTGGCGTCTCCTGCCTGGAGGGGAGATGAGAGGGTGGAGGGGGTTAGAAGCTGGCAAAATGGACATGAAAAGAGAGACTGGAGGGAGAGAGCAGGCTGTCTTATTAGGGGGAGATTAGTTGGGAGTGTGTAGCAAGGTGTATATGGGTTTTTGTGTGAGAGACTCACTTCATTTGTAAACTTTCACTTAAAGCACAATAAAAATTATTTAAAAAATGTTTTAAGAGTGATGTTGCTGACAATGATTTGAATGTTCAGATGTGTTTTTCCCTCAGAGGTCTCGGGTTGGCAGATGTCTGATATTTGGATAAACATGTCCCTTTATGGAGGCTGGAAACACCAGGTAACATACTATATACAGTTAATGTGCTTTGTTTTGAATATGTTTTATCCTAGGACACTTAAATATATACTTCAATACCACTTAATATTTTGTTTAGCAGCTCATCATGGAGCTTTGGAGCTGGAAAAATCTTGGTGACCATTCAAAGTAAGGGCAACAATTTTACAGTTGAAAAGGGAAGGCTCAGAGATGTGGGAACCTTGCTCTAGGCACAGGGATGGGTCATCTCTCAAGAAGCACCTCCTAGTCTGAACTAGAAACTGATTCACCCTTTCCGTTAGAAAGTGATGCCCTTTAGGCTTTTCAAATAATATCTTTTACTCTGAAATTCTGTCATCAGCTCTCCCTTCAGAGTGTCATTAAACAGCTTGCAAGGAATGTGTAAACAGAATACATGCAAACAGATCCTACTGCCACAATCTTCAGCAGAGAATATGCTGATTTTATTATACAGGAAGCGAAACAGGCAAAATAATAACAATCATAAGCAACGTCAAAGTGCTAACACAATGCCTCAGAGCACTTAGATTATAAACCTCCCTTGTTGTCAGAACCAACATCCAGTTGGTTCTAACTCACAGCAACCCTATGTAAAACAGAACGAAACACTGCCTGGGCCTGCGTCATCCTCACCATCGTTGTTATGTTTGAGACCATTGTTGCAGCCACTGTGTCAGTCTATCTGGTCGAGGGTCTTGTTCTGTTTTGCTGACCCTCTGCTTTACCAAGCGTGATGTCCTTTCTCCAGGGGCTGCTCCCCTCTGACAAACTGTCCAAAGTATGTGAGACAAGTCTTACCATCCTCGCTTCTAAGGAGCATTCTGGTTGTACTTTTAAGACAGATTTGTTCGTTCTTCTGACAGTACATGGTATATTCAGTATTCTTCGTCAAAACCATAATTCAAAGGCATCTCTTCTTTTTTGGTCTTCCTATTCACTGTCCAGGTTTTGCATGCATATGAGGCAACTGAAAATATCATGGCTTGTGTCAGGTGCACCTTAGTCATCAAAATGACATCTACTTTTCAACACTTTAAAGAGGTCTTTTGCAGCAGATTTTCCCAATGCAATACATCCTTTGATTTCTTGCCTGCTGCTTCCATGGGTGCTGATTGTGGATCCAAGTAAAATGAAAACCTCGACAACATCAGTATTTTCTCCATTTATCATGAGGTTGCTTATTGGACCAGTTGTGAGGATTTTTGTTTTTTTTACATCGAGGTGCAATCCATACTGAAGGCTGTGGTCTTTGATCTTTGTTAGTAAGTGCTTCAAGTCCTCTTCACTTTCAGCAAGTTAGGTTGTATCATCTGCATATCACAGGTTGTTAATGAGTCTTCCTCCAGTCCAGATGCTGAGTGAGCTCTTCTTCAGACAGTCCAGTTTCTCAGATTATTTCCTCATTATACATATTGAATAAGTATGGTGAAAGGATACTATCTTGGCACATGCTCTTCCTGATTTTAAACCATGCAGTATCTCCTTGTTCTGTTTGAACACCTGCCTCTTAGGTCTATGTACAGGCTCTGCTTAGGCACAATTAAGAATTCTGGAATTCCCATTCTTTGCAATGTTATCCATAATTTGTTAATGATCCACACAGTCAAATGCCTTTGTGTAGTCACTAAAACACAGGTAAACATCCTTCTGGTATTCTCTGCCTTCAGCCAGGATCCATCTGACATCAGCAATGATATCTCTTGTTCCACACCCTCTTCTGAATCCAGCTTGAATTTCTGGCAGTTTCCCGTTGATGTTCTGCTGCAACTGTTTTTGAATTATCTTCAGCAAAATTTTACTTGTGTGTGATATTAATGATATTGTTTGAAAATTTCTGCATTCTGTTGTAACACCTTTCTTTGGAATAGGCATAAATATGGATCTCTTCCAGTCAGCTGGCCAGGTAGCTGTCTTCCAAATTTCTTGGCATAGAGAAGGGAGCACCTCCAGCGTTGTATCTGTTTGTTGAAACATCTCAACTGGTATTCGGTCAATTTCTGGAGCCTTGTTTTTCTCCAGTGCCTTCAGTGCAGCTTGGAGTTCTTCCTTCAATACCGTTGGTTCTTGATATATGCTACCTTTTGAAATGGTTGGACATTGACCAATTCTTTTTGGTATTCTTTGCATCTTCTTATGACGCTTCCTGCATTGTTCAGTACTTTGCCTATTGAATCCTTTGTTATTGCAACTCAAGGCTTGAGTTTTTTCTTTGGTTCTCTCAGCTTGATAAATGCTGAACGTGTTCTTCTCTTTTGGTTTTCTATTTCCAGGTCTTTGGACATTTCATTGTAATACTTCACTTGGTTTTCTGGAGTGGCCCTTTGAAGTTTTCTGTTTGCTTTAGCTACTTGACATTTAAGAGCAACTTTCAGAGTCTCTTCTGACATCCGTTTTGTCTTTTATTTCTTGCCAGTCTTTTTAATGACGTTTTACTTTCTTCATGTATGATGCTCTTGATGTCATCCCACAACTTGTCTGGTTAGTGTTTAATGTGTCAAATCTATTCTTGAGATGATCTCCAAATTCAGGTAGGATATACTCAAGGTCTTATTTTGGTTTTTGTAGACATGTTTTAATTTTCTTCAGTTTCAACTTAAACTTGCATATGAGCATTTGATGGTCTGTTCCACAGTTAGCCCCTGGCCTTGTTCTGACTGATGGTATTGGGCTTTTCCATCTTCTATTTCCACAGATATAGTCAATTTAATTCCTGTGCTTTCTATACGGTGAGGTTCACTTGTATAGTCACTATTTATGTTGTTGAAAATAAGTATTTGCAATGAATAAGTCATTGATCTTGTAAAATTCTATCATACCATCTCCAAAGTCATTTCTATCATCAAGGCAAAATTTCCCACTACTGATTCTTCTTTGTTTTCAACTTTCACGTTCCAATCACCAGTAATTGTCAATACATACTGACTGCATGTTTGATCAATTTCAGACTGCAGAAGTTGGTCAAAATTTTCAATTTCCTCATCTTTGGCATTAGCCCGTGGAAGTGTAAATTTGAATAATAGACTTTTTAACCGGTCTTCCTTTTGGGCATATGGCTATTATCCTATCACGGACAGCGTTGTACTTCAGGATTGATCTTGAAATGTTCTTTTTGATGATGAATGTGACGCCATTCCTCTTCAATTTGTCATTGCTGGCATAATGGACCATATGCTTGTCTGATTCAAAATGGCTAATACTAGTCCATTTCAGCTCACTAATGCCTAGGATATCAATCTTTATGCATTCCATTTCATTTTTGATGACTCCCAATTTTCCTAGATTCATACTTCGTAAATTCCACATTTCAGTTATTAATGGATATTTATAGCTTTTTCTTCTCATTTTGAGTCATGCCACATCAGCAAATGAAGGTCCCAAAAGCTTGACTTCATCCATGTCATTAAGGTTGACTCTACTTTGAGACGGCAGCTCTTCTCCAGTTGTATTTTGAGTGCCTTCCAACCTGAAGGGCTCATCTTTCGGCACTATGTCAGAAAGTGTTCTGCTGCTATTCAACACTGGCTAGTTCTTTTTAGGAGTAGACTGTCAGGTCCTTCCCCCTACTCTGTCTTAGTCTGAAAGCTCTGCTGAAATCGGTCCACCATGCTTGACCCTGCTGGTATTTGTAATACTGATGGCATAGCTTCTGGCTCACAGCAACACAAAATCCACCACAGTACAACAAACTGAAGACACCCTTACCAAAAAAAAAACCTGTTTCCATCAAGTCGATTCTGACTCATCACCACCCTACAGGAAAGAGTAGGGTTTCCAAGGAGTGGTTGGTGAATTTGAACTGCTAACCTCTTATTTAGCAACCAAGCTCTTAACTACTGCATCACCAGGGCTCCGAAGACATGCTTAGTTCTAGCTAATCGACTAATTAATTGTGCATAACAGGTTCATATGGTACTTAATTTTCCTGCCGCAGTAACAACATAAAATCAAGGCTATTACTTACACAAAGAGCCCCAATTTCACCTTCATATGTATTCATTCTTCTGAACAATTTCATTCATTTATTTATTTTGCTTGACCATTATCCCAAGTATTAATTTAGGCCAAGAGGCCTTACAGAGACTCATTCAGATGTGCAGTAGGTTCTTTTATAATCTGCAAATCAGAAATTAATGGCTGATATAATCTATTTATTCATGTGCTTTTAATGTAAAAATAAATATGTGAATGGTTTAAGGTAAAAACGAGATTAAAATATTACTATTTAAAAAATGATAAGAAAATTCTCCAAAGAGATAAGGTTCAACGGCCTCTGTGAGAGGTGTGTGTGTGTAAGATTTAACTAATAATTCAATACTGCCCATGTATAAATTTATTTCAAGTTGTGTGCTAGGCCCCTGGAGTTGATGGTACATTATATCGCACGAGTGTCTTTGAAGAGTAATGTGTCCGAGAGTCTCTAAAGTTGCAATTTAGAAAGCAGAAGATTCTGGCTCAATTTAACAGTGCCTGGAATAGACGAGACAATCAGCAACTAGTTGTTGAATAAATGACTATTGTGTTGACTAAGTGAGAGCGATGCTATTTTCATCAATTACATTTTTGGACCATGCAGGAGTACAGTCTTGGCTTTTCTGAAAAGGTGTGATGAAAATCATCTGCTTGCTTCTCCAGAGGTACTCATCTCCCTTCTCCACTTCTTCTGTGCTCTAGGAGCATCAGGGGGCTCCACTGCCCACCAGTCTCCAATTACCTTCAGCAACAGGAGGCAGGAGATCCAAGAGTGGGAGGAGAGAGAAGTCAGGGTATTTATTCTCCTGCTCCCTCCTTACAGGGCTGCTGTGGTTGTTTCCCTTGACTAAAGGGCACTGCTCTTGTCAACTGGTCTTGTCCTATCAGCTTTATCGCCAGAGTCCAGGCAGGAGGGTGGTGACAGCTCCCTGCAGCCACTACCAGTTGCCGCTGAGTCAACTCTCTCCTGGCAACCCCACGTGTGTCACAGTAGGACTGTGGATTTTCAAACATAGAGCTTTCAATAGCTGATTTCTCAGAAGTGGATCACCAGTCCTTTCTTCCCAAGCACCTCTGGGCATACTCTAACCTCTGAACTTCGGGTTAGCAGCCGAGAGCACTAACACTTTGCACCACCCAGGGACTCCCTCTGCAGCCACTAGCCCTGGAGAACTGCACCATCCTTTGCTGCTTTCCTTGAAACTCTGCTCACACCTTTGCAAACAGCCCTTTTATTAAACTCTCCTCAATTACCTGCCTCGAGTGAACCATCTGTTCCCTGACAGAGCTCTGGCTGGTACGCAAGAGTTCTAAGAAATTGTACATCTTCCATATATTAAAATAAAACATTAGTAAAATATTAGAAGATAAATTTAACAGCACTAATGAGAAAGGAAAATGGTGCTCATTTGTTATAGCCAAGCTAACTCTTCCAGGTCCATGTGATAAGGTCCCCTACACCTGAACAGGGATAATCCATCTACCAATAATTATCACGCAGAGATTTTGTGTCAGACACTGGGCAGGGCACAGAAAAACGATAAGACATAATTTCTGCCTCCAGCAGTTTACGTTTTATTTGCAGATGAGGTAAAATTATGACCAGCTCAAGGCAGGGTAGAGGGAAGTGTGATATTGAGGGGCCTTGGCACAGAGTTCACTGAATTTCCAAA
This sequence comes from Loxodonta africana, assembly GCF_030014295.1. NCBI lineage: Eukaryota > Metazoa > Chordata > Mammalia > Proboscidea > Elephantidae > Loxodonta > Loxodonta africana. Next base: position 165,451,115 of record NC_087345.1, on the reverse strand, counting down.
AATTTGGGAATCTTTAGATACAAGTATGAAGGGCAAGGATCCAGGTAGTGAGGGACAAAGCTAGGATTTTGTTGTTGTTAGGTGCCGTTGAGTCAGTAGCCACCCTATGTAACAAAGAACGAAACACTGCCCAGTCCTGTGCTACCCTTACTATTGTTGTTATGCTTGGGCCCATTGTTGCAGCCACTGTGTCAATCCATCTCATTGAGGGCCTTCCTCTTTTCCACTGACCCTGTACTTTACCAAGCATGATGTGCTTTTCCAGGGGCTGATCCCTCCAGGTTCAAATCCTGGCTTTGCCATTCTCTGGTTATGTTGCCAAGGAGAAGTTACTCAATCTTTCTAGGGATCAGTTTGCTCATCTATAAAATGGAGATGTTAATACCAATATCTGCCACACAGGAGTGTTAGGAGAATTGTATAAGGTAATCCACGTAAAGAACTTAACCCAGTATTTGACTCCTAAAAAAAAAAAAAATGCTACCTGTTGTAAGTGACGTATGATAGAAGTAGCAAGGGTGAGTTAGCTAGAAGTAGGGACAGTAGAAAACTATAGAAAAATATCTAATATTCTGTTGCTCCCTTCCATATGATGATGATACTCCCACCAGGCATAAGACACGTTTTTTGTTCTTTAATTTTGAAAAACACAATGAGATATTTGAACTAGAAATTGCATATAATTTTGGATCTTTCAGGAGACCAGTGGAAGGGACACAGCTGAGGGAGACATACTCAAGATAGAGAATCACTGGAAAAATCTATTTCTCTGACTTTGGTTTCTGTTGAAATTGTGACTAGCTCAATTCCTATATTGCCATTTCCCAGCAAGATGCAGAAATTGTAACTTCTGAATAACCCTGTCAATTATTTTGGCAGTATATACATGCACATCTTGATTGTAAGCTGCAAGCCAATTTTAGAAGCATCCAAATGTGAGACAATGCCTGCCTTAGAATTGGGAGAAAAAAAGTATATGAAATAGAACAAATGTGGATACTGCTGTTATTGAAGCATTACTGCCATTCATTAGGAATTTTGACCTTTTTTAGTTTGAATAATTAGGTTATAAAAGATGACATAGAAACAGGTGTTACAGTCTGATATTTTTCTGTATTTAATTTTAAGATCCCTGATTTCTGTATGTCCGTATTTTTTTCTTTCTAACTGGTGTAGACTTCATGGTGGTTAGCTGTGAAGAAAACATGTAAAAATAATCAACAGTAAATGAAAAGTTTTTGTTTGCGTTTTAAAATTTATTTTATTTTGGTGTAGAATTTTTTTTTTTTTTTAAATTCCAAACTCCTTTCCTTGGCTTGGAAAGCCTTAGCTGATTTGACCTCTACTTAAACAAGCGCATCTATACCTCTCTCCTCTGACTTGCCAGCCACGCTAGTCTTCTTTTTGATCCTACATCATGCCAAGCTTATTTGTGCCTCAGAGCCTTTGCACATGCTGTTCCTTGCCCCATCTTTGCAGAGTTCACTTCTTGTTATTCAGACCTCAGCTTGCAGATCATCTCTTCAGATAGAGAGGACTTTTGATACTGTCCCACTTAAAGTAACCACCCAGCAGCAATTCTGTCACCATATTTTAATCTTCAGTGGGCAGGATAAGAAGCTGACCTCTGGAGCCACACTGCCTGGCTTCAAATTCCTTATTACTGTGTGAAAACTTTAGCTGCAATTACCTCTGTTTCCTCAGGTGTAAAATGCAGATAATAGTAGTACCTACCTCATAAGGTTGTTGAGAGGGTGGCACACAGTAAGAACAATCTAAGTGCATGTGTGTGTGTGTGTCTGTGTATGTAATTCATTGCTCATTGACTATTTACAACACTAAAATATAACTTTCATGAAAGCCAGGTCCTTGGTATGCTCTACTTAATACTCTATCCTCAGGGCCTAGAATAACAGTTGGGATATGGTTGTTGTTGTTAGTTGCCATCGAATTGGCTTCAACTCCTGGTGGCCCCATGGATAACAAAATGAGACATTGCCTGGTCCTGCACCATCTTCATGATCATTGGTATGTTTGAGTTCATTTTTGCAGCTACTGTGTATCAATCCATCTCACTGAGGGCACTCAATAACTATTTATGAACTGAATGCTTGTATATGTTTATATGATAAATGATCAATAAGATATATGGTTATTAGCTAAGAATAAGATTAAAAATAAATAAATAAAATAAAAACAAACCAGTTACCATCAAGATGACCCCACGTCATGGCAACTCCATGCGTGCAGAGTAGAACTATGCTCCATAGGGTTTTCAGTGGCTGATTTTTCAGAAGTAGATTGCCAGGCCTTTCTTCTAAGGTACCTCTGGGTGGACTCGAACCTCTAACCTTTTGATTAGGTACATTAACTGTTTTCACCTCTAACCTTTTGATTAGGTACATTAACTGTTTTCACCTCTAACCTTTTGATTAGGTACATTAACTGTTTTCACCACCCACAGACTTCAAATGTATGATACCAAAACCTAAAATCAAAACACTGCAATTTCTGGGAAGCTACTTTCTCAGGTAGGTTTTAAATGCAGCATTTTCCATTAGAATGTGTTCTTTGCTTCCAAAACAAAGACAGGAACAATGTTCCCTCCACCAGTGAATCTGGAAGCAGGCCCCACTGAGCCTAAACCACTCTCAAGGGACCCCGCTCCGTGCTACTCAGCAGGAGATTACAAATGGGGTTTGCATGTAGAATACAAAAGCACAGGGTCTCAAAGAGAGACCAAATTGCTTGATGATTCTGCGAGAGCCAGCTAAGCCTCCAGAGGTAGATGGCTCAACGGCTTTTTTCTTTCACTCGATGCTTTTACACAGACAGCAAGTTAACCTCGGCCAAGAACTTCTGTTGGCTGGTTCGCTGTAAACCAAGTAGCTGTATCTGAACCAAAGCGGAGCAGCATCAGTCCTTCAGTGGTTAGATCAGGCAGGTTTGTGGTTAAAACTTTTTCCAGGACTTAATTAGCTGATCATCACAAATGCTTACTTTTATACTTTGGTTCTCAAGTCTGATGTTCAATGTGACATTTGGTTTATCGCACAATAGTTTCAGAACTAAGCCTGAAAAAGAATCTCACCGTCTCTGGAGGCCTAAACAGCACATTTATAGCACGAATCTGCTGCAGAACCACGGGCATGGAAACTAGGTGACATTCAGGAAGCTCAAAGCAAGAGAACATTCAGGAAGCATTTATTGTGGGTAAGGATGGAGGGTTTATATATTCCATTCTGAAAATATTTGACCAAAAGCCTAATGTATAGCCATTCTATACAATAAAATAGATTTTTTGGGGGGAATGTTCTTTTATTAGACACCCCCTTGAACCCAAAATTCCAAGCTTAGCGATAGGATGGTATCTAAGGTCACATAGCTAGAAAGAGCCAGGCATCAGAAAGGAATCCAGTCTGCCTCCATCCTCTCAGGGTTTATTTCTTCCGTCCAGGATTATGTAAAGGTAGCAGAGCTCTAGCAGAATGAGGGAATAATCAGAGATAACAAGTTCTGAGAGATTTTTAAGGCTTCATGATCCGTTACAACTGTTAGGATCTTCTAGGTAAAAAATCCCTCATCACTAATTGTGTTCAAAGAGACCACACAACTACCTCCCAGGCAGTTAGGGGAATGGAAGAGGGAATTAGCCTTAATGTCCTCAAAGATTCTTGTAACCTTGAGGTCTAATCATTCTAAGCCCAAATCTAAAGTGGCTCAACAACCTCATCCTTATTTATCAACTTGAAAGAACTAAGAGAGACCAATGAATTCTGTGGCCACCTAAAAAGCTCAGGTACAGAAAAGAAATACACTTTAATCAGCCCAGCCAATCAGAGGTCTTCCCAAAGGAGAGGACTGCTGCAAGGGGATGTTGTTGTTAGGTGCTATGGAGTCAGTCCCGACTCATAGTGACCCTGTGTACAACAGAATGAAACACTGCCCACCCCGCGCCATCCTCACAGTAGCTGTTATGGCTAGAGACTAAAAGAGAAAGTGCTTGACCCCCCACCTCTACATCTGCATCCCCAAGCTTGGCCCCAAATAAAACACTGGCAAAGGGCATCTCATCCTTTTCCCCTTTGCTTGAGTCTTCTTTAGGGCATGTTAGGGCAGAAAAGGCTGAGGGTCACTGCTTTGGGGGAAGCACTGGCAGGGACCAGGTCAAAGCTAAAGACCTTCCTATCCTAGAATTGCTGGGTGTGCAGCCCAGAGTTAAAGACCACTGTGTCCACAAGGCAAGGACTCTTGACGGTTACCTTCTTTGGAGCCCTCTCTTGGAGGACTGATTCTTGAATAGGTCGTTCTGGAAAGCCCTTTCTTTCTGAATTGTATCCAACCAAACTCCTTGTTTGCCTTGGGGTTGCCAGCAGACCCAAGTGGGTGCTCTGCCCTGAAAAAATCCCGCAGAAATGAGGTGACCAAGGAAAAAGGAGGCATGGGGAAGAACTTTTGGGTTTTCCATGTGTAGGCAGAGAGACTCCTCCTGACTCAGGCCAGCTATCCTCAGCCAGGACCAGCAGAATGGGGTTTGAGACCAAAGACTTGGGTTAATGGACATTGTCATTTGCTCCTGAGCAATTAGTAAGTCTGAATAAATACTTGTTGAATGAATGAATTAATGAATGAATGAAACGGTAAATGAATATGCCTAGCCACAGCCTATTAGGGATCTAGCGAGGGGAAGTTGTAGCCACATTCAAAGGCTGTGACCTTAGCTTCAAATCTACATGCCTAACATTTGGTATCTGTTACCGTCCTGACTAGGGTCTTCCAGATTCTATTCATTGAGATAAACCTTCGTCCCGTTTGGCACGTCAATCCCAATCCAATGCCAATAAACACTGGGTGAAGGGGAGGGTTGGGCAGGTCATTTCTATTTCTCTGAGCACAACAGGCTGACAATGAGCCATTTGCACTCGTGACTCTTGTCTGCCCACACTGCCCTGCTGTAGATTCTATTCCCCCTCTATCTCCCCAGAGACCTGGCATCCACTCCCACATGCTTGTTTAATACCTGCACGAGGGTGGCCTCTAATAAGGCTTAGGGACACCAGCTCTGACCCTGTAGCAGTCCCACTGGTACAAAGACAAGGTCCTTAACGTCTGCTCTCAGCACATTCGCTCTCTGCTGTTTTTTTCTTCTTCTTCTGTTATTGCCACTGACTGTCCCTGGGTGGTACAAATGGCTAAACTGCTCCACTGCTAATGGAAACTTTGGAGGTTCTTGTTGAGCCAGAGGTGCCTCAGAAGAAAGGCCTGGCAATCTACTTCTGAAAAATCAGCCTTTGAAAACCCTATAGAGCACAGTTCTACTCTGACACACATGGGATCACCATGAGTCAGAATTGACTCAATGGTAACTGGTTTGTTTGGTACATTTTTCTTTATATTCTTGAAGATTGCAAAACTGCCACTACATTTGGGTTGTAAAGTTATTTGTGTTCTGTCCCATGCTGGGTGCATGATGGACTTTGCTGTTTTTGTAAACCTGAGCAAGATTTGGCAGCATTCCACAGTTGGCAGTAGGTCTGCAATGGAGCAAAGGGCTCACAGTGCAACTATGGGAAAGACATTCCCAAGGGATCTCGGCCACGACCTCGCTCTGCAGCGGTCCTCGTGCAAAGGTCATCATTGTTAAAAATGACTTCCTGAAAGGACAGGCAAAGGGTCAGCTATGCTACCTTATCATGACAAGATCCATCTGTCACTGGTTCTTTTTCCATTTCCTTTTCACATTGATGAGATGATTCAATTTCTCAGTAGCCTCTTTTTTTTTTTTCTGAAAAATTGGGATAAAAAATAGGTTGTCACTCAATTGAAAAAAAATCTATTTAAATACATGTAAGTGAAAACTTTTTTTTTTTTTGAAAACTGATCTAGCTCATTATATTTGTACATACATCTATAAACCAAAATCAAACCCATTGCCATTGAGTCAATTCCAACTCATAACGACCCTATAGGACAGCGTAGAACTGCCCCATAGAGTTTCCGAGGAGCACCTAGTGGATTTGAACTGCTGAACTTTTAGTTAGCAGCCGTAGCATCTAACCACTACGCCACCAGGGTTTCCACATACCTCTATAGGGGTATATAACACATATTACAAACCTAAAAACTAAGTACTGAAATGGCTTCATCTCATCAAAGAAAAGATAGAATCACAGGCTCTTCATAGCTTTAGGTAATGAAGTTGGATTTCCTTGTCCTCCCTTGCTGACCATACTCAGGACAGAGTAAATGACAAGCTGTGGGAGAGAGCACCAGATATCATTTGTCAGTGACAGCTGCTTGGACAGTTGGGGAGAGCCCTGTGCTACCTCCTTGAAATTCTCTTGCTGGCTGTTTTTCGTTGACCTTTTATATTGCCTGTGACAGACAAGCTCTGGTGAAATGTTATCTCCAAGCTAAAGTGTGAGTCACTTTTGACTCACACAGTCACAGTCCTTCGCTCCAGATCAGTGATTTGTTATTTAATCTTGCTGCCTCTCTGTCTCCACAACTCTCAAACACACCTGTCCCTGTGCGTGCGCACGCAAGCGTGCGCACACACACACACACACCTGGCCCTGCCTTGCAGTCCAGAATCTTGACTTCCTCCTTACACTGCCCTCTTTTGACTGGACTGTCAGCTTGCTGACAAATATTTGCAGGGTAAGCAATCTGAGAATTTCAGAATGAGAAGTAAAGGCCTCAGTATTCTGCCGTCCTGGAAACCCTACTGCCCTGGTGTCTGATTGGACTAATACAACAGTGGTTCTTTTCTGGTAAATAAAATAACACTGGTTTTGGAAACTGCAATTCAGCAAGACTCTCATTCTGCACAGTGAATCCATTTAGGGTCTGTGTGCAGTGTTTCCACCTGAGTTTTCCTTCACTATTTCCTGTTCACTTTGGGCATGGTAGCCACCACGGTGACATTAACACACTAAAATGAATTGGAGGTGTGACCTAAAATATTAAAATTGTGGGACCCAACTAGTGTACACATATCACATTCTATGTTGCTGCAGCCAAGTAGATTCATTACACTCTATAACAGAAAAAAAAAAATTAAGTCAAAATTTCCAATTTCGGCTCATCAGGTTGCCAGGATATGGTCCTGGGCAACACGGGTGAGAAACCCTGTAATCTGTACTTCTAATAGGCTTTACGAGGAAATGCTTTGGTATTTAGTATTTCAAAGGTACTGTGTTTATGTTATGGGAGCCCTGGTGGCTCAGTGGTTAAAGGACTTGGCTGCAGTTCAAACCTATCAGCTGCTCCATGGGAGAAGGGTGTGGCAGTCTACTTCCGTAAAGATTACAGCCTAGGAAACCCTATGGGATAGTTTCACTGTGGTCTGTAGGGTCACTATGAGTCGGAATCCACTCGATGGCAGTGGGTTTGATTTTTTGATTTGGTGTTTATTTTACCCTAGCTCCAAAGCCTTAGGAAAAGCAGTGATTGCAATACACTGGGATAAATGCCACCCCCAAGGGAAGAAGTTACAAAGTGCTGTGAGTATAGGGTGAAGGGGTGACTAAGGTAGACCGGGGTGGGATGCTGGAGAGTGCACGGGGTGAGGGGCCCATCTGAGCTGGTTGTGACTGCTGGGTAGGAACTGCTCAGAGCCAAAGAAGGAGGCAGAGGATGATCAGTAAAGAGCTCAACTCAACTGAGCCATTACTTTAACTTCCTTCAAAACCACAGTTTAAGTGAAGTTTGAAAATTTTATAGAAGCATTTTGTGTCAGTTACTATGAATCTAGACAACAGAGAGTTTAGCTCACCCTCACTGGCCATTAGTCAACCTATAAAACTACTTTAGTTGAACTCTTCCATTAGAATGGAGCCAGTGTCCAGTCTGACATTAACCTTGATTGTGGTATATACAACCAGAGGCTGGATATTATTAACTGACAGAGTAGAATATTGATAACCAGCATTCAATAAAGTGCCACTACTCAGAAAGTCTTCTACATATCCTAGGGACTTTCTCTCTCTCTCTCTTATTAAATACACTATGGCTTTTTGGAATTCTCTACTCCCTAAATCCTCCATTTCCTTCCTGCCCCATCTTAGCCAATGACAGCACCTTCTCTCTCACAGAGAAAGGAGATATCATTGATGGGATTGCCTTGACCTTCCAATGTTAAATCTAAAAAAGTACTTCCCTCTCTGCCCTCACCTTCTCCTAGGTCCTGTCATCGACCACACCTTACTACCTATCTTGCAGTTCTTTCTCCTAAATCTCCTAGTCCATCTCCAGAGGCACCTTCCCAATAACATCAAAAAAAGAAAAAAAAAAAAGAACTTATTTTGGAGTAGTCTTAGATTTCCAGAAAAGGTGCAAAAATAGTACATGTAGTTCCCATACACTTTTCACCCAGCTTCCCCTAATGTTAACGTCTTACCTTTCCATGGTTCAAATGCCAAAATTAAGAAACCAACATGGGTATGTTGCTATTAACTAAACTCTAGACTTTACTTGGATCTCACCATTTTTCCCCTAATGTTCTTCTTCTGTTCCCAATACCATATTAAAATATCCAGGTGTCTACAATCTTAAAAACAACAAAAGCTTTCTCAAATCCATGTCTTTCTTAAGCTATCACCCTCTCTTTCCCTTCTTCACAGATGAACTCTTGTCTGGGCTCATACACCTCAGCCCACTGCAACCCCTAAGCTTTTGCCAAGGTTGCTAACGGCCCACGTGTTTCTAATTCCAAGAGCTGCTTCTTGTTCCTTAGCTACATGACTCCTCCGCAGCTTTGACCTCCTCCCCTAGATTCTGTGCAATCTCAATTTCTGATTTTCATCTTCCCCCTGAAACTATTTCTTTCTGTTTCTCCCTCCTGCCTTATCTCCCTCCCTTTTTTCTCTTCCTTCCCTCCTTCCTTTCTTCTTCTCTTTTTTCTACCTCCCTCCCTCCGTCTCTCCCCCTTCTTGCTGCTCTCTCCCTCCCTACCTTCTTCTCCCTCCTCCCTTTACCTCTCTTTCACCTCCTCCTCCTTCTTTTCTCTCTCCTTCTCCTGCCTGCTAGAATTCTCTTTCTCCTGCCTGCTGCTTCAGTGTTGATGACCTCAGATTGTAGTCTATAACTTCTTTCCTTCTCACTCTAGGCATTCTGGCTGAGAAATCTTGTGTCTTCAATTAATAAATAGATCTGATGACTCTAAACCTACACCTAGGGCCCAAATCTCCCTTGAGTAGCCCAGCATCAGACCAGCATCTACAAGTGCCCACAGGTAGCTCAAACAGCACGGCACTCCTTAACCCCCTACTCCACCTGAGTCTCAGCCTTCACCCCTTGTCCTGAGGGCATTACACCACACCCAGTCCTGGCACTGGGTTGGGAGTTTGGACTGTATATACGTTGGATATAAAGTGGCTATCACACATGAAAACAGGGTCAGCTCGGCAGACGATCATTTCTTCCTTTTCTGAGTAGATTTAACTGGAAAGCTGGATCACCCCAGATGCAGCCAAGGAGGTCTGGAGAAGCCCTGAACACTCACAGGTACCCACAATGTCCCCAAGCCTGGGCTGAGACAACAGAAGGGTGAGGGAGGGTGACTTTCACACCCCTCGAGTTGTGGTGGGTAAGTATGAGCTGACATTAAAACTTTGTAGTAAGACTGAGGAGAAAGTTGGAAATGTGTGCACAGGTGACTGGCCTCAGATATGTCCCATCACATCCTTGTGCAAACCCCTTTTGTAAGCTGTACTCTGCCTTTACCACTGAGTGTCCCTCAATCTGGAAGGGTCTTCCCCCACCTGGCAGCCTGGCCAAGGCCTACTCACCCTTCAAGCCTTGGCTTAAAGGTCTCCTTCTTAGGGAAGCCTTACTTTGGGCCTCAGACTAGGTTAGGTTCCTTCTTCTCTAGCCTAGTGGGTTAACATCGTGTCCCAGCCCTCCATTTGTGCAGGGGGTGTGTCTGTAAACTGCTGCATTCCCAGCACCTGGGAAGTGTCTGGATTCCAGTAAGTTCCTCATAAATGTTAGTTAAGTGAATGAAGGATGAATGAGCGAGTACAGTTTGGCTAGATGTGCCTTGTATGTGTGAGGAAGGTGGGAAAGGAAAAGGAAGCAGCTATCTGCTCTTCCTCAGCCCCCAAAGCTGCTCTCCTCTTTGACCATCTTCCTTTCCAATGTGTAAAGGTAGAATTAGGAAAGGGATACCAAAAACAAACAAATCCATTGCCATTGAGTTGATTCTGCCTCATAGTGACACCACATTTTCATTCGTCTGTTTGAAGAATCTAGTTGATTTTTTCAGTCTCTCAGAGTATAAGCCAAAAAGAACGCTAGCACTATTTTGGAAACAGGAATTTCCCTGGCAGCCTGCCATGCGCTCTGCCAACCCAGGACTAGCCAGTGGCCTCTGGGTACCCCCATCACTTATCTCTGCATTCCAGCCCTTGTCCTCTAATGTAGTTAATTAACTAAATCTTCCCATTCTCCTCACTCCCCCTCACTTTCAACCAAAAAGAGCTCACAGACTTGCACGCAAGTTAACAAGGCAAGATGTGGGGGCCAGGGTAATAATGGAGAAAACGAATGCTTCCTTTTCTTTTCTAGGAATAGAAAAAGCACTCAGTAAAAAAATAGTAAGATGGAACTAAAACAGTCTTTCTTGCCAATATAAATGCAGGCACTTCATAGAATGTCTGTTCTCTAGACATGATTCAGTATGACAACTTCTGTATCACTGACCCAAAGAATTCCCTAGAACTGCCTGTGCCCTGCAGTAAAGGAGACTAATGCAGAGTCTTCAGGGGAACTCTTCCCAGCAAAAGGAAGGTCTTGATGAAGACTTTGGCTGGCTGTCACAAGTCATCATGAACTCACAGATCATCTTAGGAAAAGACAGTTACGGGGGTGATCTTTGTTACTAAGGATAACTGAATGAAAATAACATTCCTTTAGTTTTTCCTGCTGGTAATGTTATGTTGGATACTATATAGATTTACCTGGGAGAGAAACTGATGTTCTAATGAAAACATCAGGTTCCTGGGTAGAGCAAATGGTTTGCTCTTGGCTACCAAATGGAAGGTTGGCAGTTTGAACCCACCTGGTGGCATCACAGAAGAAAGGCCAGGCATGGTGGGTGATCTGCTTCTGTAAAGATTACAGCCAAGAAAACTCCATAAAGCTCAGCTCTGCTGTGTAACACGTGTGGTTGCCATGAGTTGGAATCGCCTCAACAGCAATTTTTTTTTTTTAAAGGAAAATACCAGTGACAGGGTGGCAGAAACAGGCCAAGACTGTGTCACTGTACTTACAAGGGACAATGAAGAGATGCTGACAGTCATTATTCCTGGTCTCCTATCACTGCACCAGTACCCAAATGCTCGTTTTCTTATCTCTGCTGTTCTTGCCCTGGATCTCAGGTTCTTCCCTCTGAAAAATGGATTGGATTCTTCCAATCACATTGAAAGACAACTGACTAATTAATTATACACTGTCTTAAAATTTTACCTATTGATGAAGGCATCACACATCCTCACCTGTCTTAACTGGACAATAATCAACCTCACACCTAGACATTCGCCCTTCCCATGGAAGATAAGACCAGCTCCATCAAACGATATGCTAAAGCATTGGGTGATGTTGGCCCAGTTTTGATACACCCATAACAGACTAAATTTTCATTCTCAAACCCTTTTTTAAAAATTTTGGAATAGAGTGGGGAAGAAGAATGACTAGGCAGAGAAACAAAATCCCTGTAAACACAATCACACACACATATATGTTAAAAACCCTTTTCTTCTTATAGTATCTGTCCTTATATATGACAGTAAAAGGAGAAGGGCAAAGTATTTGAATTTCATTGATGCTGTAAAGCTGCCAATAGATTAAAACAGTTCTAATAGAAAACATCTACAGGACCTGAGTTGTGGGTTGAATTGTGTCCTCTCAAAATACATGTTGAAGACCTAACCTCCTGTACCTGTGAATGTGATCTTGTTTGTAAACAGGAATTTTACAGATGTAATCAAGTAATATGACGTCATATTGGATTAAGATTTACTCTAATCAAAAATGCCTGGTGTTCTTATAACAAGAGGAGGAGAATTGGATGGTGCCTGGCTATCATTACTGAACGTTTTGAATAAAGATTCTATAGAAAAATCCTGATCAAAAGGGAAAAAACGTAGAACAGAATAAGAAATTTTTGTGAAATCCAGACTTCTGGAGCCATGGACGCTGGTGAACCCGTGAAACTATCATCCTGAGATAATCTTTCAACCTTAAACCAAAGAAAACCTCTGAAGTCTTAAAACCAAACAATATAAAAGTTTTACCTTAATTAGCAAAGAATATCTGCCTTGAGCATGTGCTTTATATGGGATCAAACTGACAACAGCAACTCAAAAGATGTGATAGGAAACTTAGTGGGAAGGAAGTTTATGTTAATGGAGGAAGAACAATTCAGAAAAAGGAGGGTGAGAATGGTTACACAACTTGAAGAATGTAATCAATGTCACTGAATTGTACATGTAGAAATTGCTTTATTGGTATATGTTCTGCTGTGTACATTCTCAACAATAACAAAAAATAAATTATTTAAAAAAAACAAAAAAGAAGAGGAGATGAGACAGACACGCAAAGAATGTCATGTGATGCTATAGGTAGAGACTGGAGTGATGTGTCTACAAACCAAGGGTTGCTGGCAACACCATAGGCTGAGAGAAAGGCATGGAACAGGTTCTTCCCTTGAACTTTCAGAGAGAGCATGGCCCTGCTGACACCTGGATTTCAGACTTCTAACCTCCAAAAGGGTAGCTGGAGAAGACAAAGTAAAGCATTATAGTGACGTGTGCAAAGCCCTGGAGGCAGAAAACCAAAAGGAAGAACATGCTCAGCATTTCTCAAGCTGAAAGAACAGAAGAAAAAATTCAAGCCTCAAGTTGCAATATTGAAGGATTCTACAGGGAAAATATTAAACAATGCAAGAAGCATCAAAAGAAGATGGAAGGAATACACAGAGTCACTATACCAAAAATAATTGGTTGACGTTCAGCCATTGCAGGAGTAGCATATGATCAGAAACTGATGGTACTGAAGGAAGAAGTCCAAGCTGCACTGAAGGCACTGGCGAAAAAACAAGGCTCCAGGAATTGATGGAATATCAACTGAGATGTTTCAACAAACAGATGCAGTACTAGAAGTGCTCATTCGTCTATGCCAAGAAATTTGGAAGACAGGTACCTGGCCAACCGACAGAAAGAGATCCGTATTTATGGCTATTCCCAAGTAAGGTGATCTGACCATATGTGAAAATTATCAAACAATATCATTAATACCATGCACAAGTAAAATTTTGCTGAAGATCATTCACTGGCTGCAGCAGAATATCGACAGGGAGCTGCCAGAAATTCAAGCCAGATTCAGAAGAGGACGTGGAACCAGGGATATCCTTGCTAATGTTAGATGGATCCTGGCTGAAAGCAGAGAATACCAGAAAGATATGTACCTCTGCTTTATTGACTATGCAAAGGCATTTGACTGTGTGGACCACAACAAACTATGGATAACATTGCAAAGAATGGAAATTCCAGAACACTTAATTGTGCTCAAGAGAAACCTGTACATAGATCAAGGGTCAGCCATTCGAACAGAACAGGGGAATACTGTGTGATTTAAAGTCAAGAAAGGTGTGTGTCAGGGTTGTACCCTTTCTCCATATTTATTCAATCTGTATGTTGAGCAAATAGTCCAAGAAGCTGGACTGTGTGAAGAAGAACGGATTGGAGAAAGACTCATTAACAACCTGCCTTATGAAGATGACAGAATCTGCTTGCTGAAAGTGAAGAGGACTTGAAGACTTACTGATGAAGATCAAAGACCACAGCCTTCAGTATGGATTGCACCTCAACGTAAAGAAAACAAAAATCCTTACCACTGGACCAATAAGCAACATCATGATAAATGCAAGAAGACTGCAGTTGTCAAGCATTTCATTTTACTTGGATCCATAATCAACACCCATGGAAGCCGCAGTGAAGAAATCAAAAGGTGCATTGCACTGGGCAAATATGCTGCAAAAGACCTCTTTAAATAAGTGTTGAAAAGCAAAGATATTACCTTAAAGACTAAGGTATGCCTGACCCAAGCCATAGTGTTTTCAATCGCATCATATGTATGTGAAAGCTGGATGATGAATAAGGAAGATCAAAGAATTGACCCCTTTGAATTGTGGTGCTGGCAAAGAATACTGAATATATACACTGCGGACAGCCAAAAGAGCGAACAAATCTGTCTTGGAAGAAGTACAACCAGAATGCTTCTTAGAAGCAAGGAGAATGAGATGTTATCAGGAGGGATCAGTCCCCGGAGAAGGACATCATGCTTGGTAAAGTAGAGGGCCAGCAAAAGAGAGGAAGACCCTAAACAAGATGGATTGACACAGTGGCTGCAACAGTGGGCTAAAGCCTAACAATGATTGTGAGGATGGCACAGGACTGGGCAGTGTTTCGTTCTGTTGTACATAGGGTCACTATGAGTCAGAACCGACTCCATGGCACCTAACAACAACAACAACAGCCTCCAAATCTGTAAAAGAATAAATTTCTCTTGTTTCAAGTCCCCCAGTTTGTGGTACTCTGTTATGGCAGTCCTGAGAAACCAAGCATGTTTGGGGTGATGTCCTATCATTTCAAGATTATAGAGGGTCAGAGGCAGGCAGATAATAAGATCAGCCAAAGCATCTTGTAGATGGTTATATGGCTGTGGAAATATGTCCGAACTTAGAGCCAGGTGATTTGAATCTTGGCTTTTCACTTACCAGATATGTGACCTTGGGCATCTCTTCATACTGCTGAGCCTTCACTTACTATCTTTGCTCCAGCCACACAGAATCCCGCACAGCCTTTGATTCAGCTACCACCCCCTATGCCTAGAATACTCCCTCAGGTGTCCTAATGGTCATCCAGGTCACATCTCAAATGCATACTCTTCAGAGATTCCTTCCCTGACCACCCAATCTGGCATCTGTACCAAGCCCTATTCCGTTAATCACATAGCACTAATTATTCCTTGAAATTAACTTGTTCATATGTTTGTTTACTTGTTTACATTTCCCTTCTACTCTTGAATGTTGATTCCATGAGAAGGGAGTTATGCCTTGGAGCTCGCTATTTTTTCAGAGCCTAGAAGAGGGTTAGGCACATGATTTAAAAAAAAAAAAACACCAACACATTGCTGTCCAGTAAATTCTGACTCATAGCCACCCTACAGGACAAAGTAGAACTGCTCCATAGGGTTTCCAAGGAGCAGCTGGTGGATTCGAACTGCTGAACTTTTGATTAGCAATCGAGCTCTTAACCACTATGGCACCAAGGCTCCTTTTTTTTTGGATTTTTGGTTGCTGTCAAGTAAATTCCTACTCATAGAGACCCTATAGTACAGAGTAGAACTGCCCCATAGGGTTTCCAAGGAGTGGCTGGTGGATTTGAACTGCCAACCTTTTGGTTAGCAGCCTGAGCTCTTAACTACTGTTTCACCAGGGCTCCAGACACATGATTATCCCTCGATAATTACTTATTAAAGAAAGAAAGAAAAAAAAAAGGAGAGGAGGACGGAAGGAAGATAGATGTAGCCTATTTATTGAATAACTCAAGCAAAGCAGCAGCCCAATAAAGGCCCTGAGGCCATTTGCTTTAGTAAGTATGGGAGAATGGTGTGCAGTCATGTCAATTATTTATATACAGAAATCCATAAAGTGCTTTAAGGTGCATCAGACAGCTTCATAAACACGGGTATCCTAAATACTTCAGTGTATAAATATTTGAGTCATTGAGAAGGACATTTTTTTTCCTCATAAATATTCTCCCTATAATAGAAGTTAGCCCACTAAACTACACATGTTCTAACAAAGGCATTTATAAAAAATCTAAGTAAAACTCAATTATGGTGACACTGGTCTGTAGGACCACTAATTATAAAGACATTTTGCCAGGATGGAGGATTTTACTTCAGGCCCTCCAGCCAGACTTTTCTTCTCTGTTCTCTGTCGCTGTCCACACACCTGTAGGAACTCTGGTGAGAAGAACTGCAGTGTTGTTGTCTTACCCTACAGACTACCCTAGTACACTTTGGACTCATTACCCATGAGCAAATCGAGAAGCAAAATGCATGTTGAGGATTTGATCCTGGAGACGCTCAACTTTCTAAAGCAATCTTCCCAGAACTATTTTCCTAGACATAAGTTTATAAGAAATAACAAACTTGGGAGTTTGTGAAATATTTTTGATAACTAGGACTTCTTCGCACAAATCAAAAATTCTCCCTAACTACAGTACTTTTTGCCTAAATAAAAAACAAAAAACTAAAGTCATGTACAACAACCAAGAGCCATAAACACCTATAAATATAATTTCGTTCTCCATTTCTCTTTCATTATCTTAAGCACACTTCATTTCACATGTGTGTGCATGTTTTCCTGCAGTGGCAACTTCAGTCTTGGAAGGTTGGAGCAATGATTCACATTTACTGCTTAATGGTTCAAATATGTTGGGAGACGATATTGAGTAAAAAAACCCAGCTCTGACTCATGGTAACCCTGCGTGTGTCAGAGCAGAACTGTGCACCATAGCTTTTCAACGACTGATTTAAAAATCAGAATTAAATCACCAGGCTTTTCTTCTTTTGGTTAGCAGCCTAGCCCATTAACTAGTTAACTATTTGCATCACCCAGAGTCGGATAATAAATACTACTATCTGATTAATGAGATAGCCTTTAACTCCTTCCCCCTTTCATCAATGAATGGGCTCTTTTCATCTGATAGGTGCAAACAACATGTCCCTCTCCCTCCCCTTATCTGCCCTTCGAAGTTCCTGACAATGCATTCTGTGAGGCAGCCAAGTGCTTAACCACTGTGCCACCAGGGCTCCCTTTAAGAGGCAGTGTGGTGCAACTGAAGGAGCTCTCCTTGAGGATCACCGGGCCTGGACTCTCATTCCCCATGCCAACCCCTTAGCTCTAAGACCTTGGGCAAGTGATTGAACCTCTTCAATTATTCACACTCTAGCCCCAGAAGGAAGGCCCAATGATGACTGAATTCCTTTATCCCCAGGCTCCTTGGTACAGGACACACAGAGGGTGAGTCCATGAGTAGAGAGAACTGTGGAGCGGAGCTCTAGCTTCTCTCTGTGTTTGTACTCTCTGGGCTTCTCAGCAGACAGTGCATGTGTTCCAATGGCCTGGGTAGATTTTCCCTCATCTCACCTGGAATCTTCTTCTGTAACAATATAATAACCAGCGCCCTCCTGGCATCAGTTTCAAATGGACAGCTAAGTACAGATACTTTAGGTAGAGCTACACGTTTGACCATATGGTGGTTATTCTGCAAAGCAACAATTTAACGTGAACCTGTCCCTAAACACAGGCTCTCAGCAGTAGACTCCATCACTGTGGTAGATGGGAAGAATAGCAACGCAGAGTTAGAGGCCTTGGGGTCAAATGCTGGCCCATCTCTTAGGAGCTGGGTGACTGTGGGCAAATTATTTAGCCTTTCTGATTCTTTTTTCTTCCATCTGCAAAACAAGAATAATAAAATGACGACCTTCTTAGAACTCTTTGAAAGACTAGATAAGATAATATAAGTATGGTAGATATCACTGTTGCTTATCAGTATTTCTTTTTTCCATTTCCTGCTGGATCACAAGATTGAAGTTCCTCCCAATCCCACAGTTAGATGTGGCCATATGACTTGATTTGGTCAATGCAAATTAAGCAGAAGGGACGCCATCACTTTCAGTTGGAAGCATTAAAGAAACTATGCATGCTTTTTCATGCCGTTTCTTTCCCTGCTGTGATGACTCTGGGAGTACATACTGGTTTGGATGTGCCACAAGCAAAAGCAGCCCCTGACTGGTGCTCTAGAGAGCTATCTTGTCCAGCAGCAGACTTTGCACAAACGAAATATAAACTTTTGTTACATTAAGCCAAGAATATTTTGGAGGTTACTGTAAGTGCAGCAAAACTTAGCTTATCCTGATACAAATAAGTAGGAAAGTTTTTGCCAACTATAACCCCAAACCAAACCCACTGCCATCAAGTCAATTCCAACTCGTAGTGACACTGTCTAATAGAGTAGGGTTTCCAAGGAGTGGCTGGTGGATTTGAACTGCCGATCTTTTGGTTAGCAGCGTAGCTCTTAACCACTGTACCACCAGGGCTCCACCAACTATAACATGTTCTATAAATGTTAATTATAATTATTGTAGCTATCTTTTAAGATCTTGTTACCATAAAATGCCTGACAGAAGAAACATGGTAGCATGAAAATATACTGGACTGCAGGTAAGGTAGCTCCTTCTATCATCTCACCTCCCATCATCAATTGTCTTCAGAACACTCACTGTGTTCTAAGGCAATATATATGCAATACTTTCTTTTTGATATTAAAATATCTTGAATCCCAACTGCATCTACATTTGGCACATCTTTGAAAGCACAATCATGGCTCGTCATCAAGCTGAAGACATACAAAAAGTCTTTCACTTTGTAGAACTCCTCTAGGTTACTGTTAGCCACGGGTAGAGAGGGGCTAAACAAAAAATATTTGACAATATACAGAAACTTCCTACTTCAAGAGCTACATGGTAATGAACTTGAATTCTAGCACAGGAAATAGGTTTTGAGTAAATTAGTTTGCTAACTCCTGATATTATGATGTTATCTCAGTGACTTTATATGGAATTGTTTCTCTTTCATTTAATATAAGAGAAACACCTTACACTAGTCCCCAGATTCCAGGGGTAGAAAGACTTTTTAGAAGGCTTTTCTCGTGCCCATCAAAGGATCACCCATACCTGATCCATACTAATAAGCTCACTGTGCTTAAGTGTCAAAGAAATGCCAAAACAAAAAACAAACAAAAAAAATAAAGGGTTGGAGGAAGAAGCTCCTTATCTTCAGCCCCATGTCTGGTGTTTGTGTGAGCAAATGACAAGAATCACCGAGAAATCTTTAAGCTTTTTTCTCATCTTACTGTAAGAAACTTACATCCCTGGGTGGTTCAAATGGTTAACGTGCTCAGCTGCTACCCAAAAAGTTGGGGAGTCGAGTAGATTCTTCTGAGGTACCTCAGAAGAAAGGCCTGGTGATCTACCTCCCCAAAATTGAGCCGTTGAAAACCCTGTGGCGCAGAGTTCTGCTCTGACACACCTCGGTCGCCATAAGTCGCAGTCAACTCTACGGCAACCCGTGCTGGTTTTCTTTTTTCCTACATATGTGTATTCTTTCAAAATGTAAAGGAGCTAAAAGATTTCACTGAAACTGGCCCCAAGCTCAGCTAGTCTACCGTACTTAGAAATCTCCTGTTGTTAACAGCCTCTCCCTTCTCCTCCAAATGCTTTCTTTCCCGGTAAGTCTTCCATCTTTTCCTCGGCTGTTCTGCTAACATTCCCCTTCCACAGTATTATCTAATCTATGGTCCACGTGCACCTCATGATGAACTGACCTCACAGATCCTTTTTTCAAATCAGTGGGGCACTCTGCCACTTTACCCAGGCCTCAGCTTTGCTGATGCTCCTTTTCTGCCTGTCTGAACTTTACTGTGCTTCAACAGCCCTCATGTGTCATTCCCAGAAAAATTAAATCGTCATGAGCACTTTTGCAATGTTGTTGGACTGGCTAATATGAGATCATGTAATGCATAGCCTTCCCTGCCATCTGATGTTCCGTTAAATATTGCTGTGAGCTGCTTCAGGAGCTCAGCAGGACATCTGCACTCCCCCCCCCACCCCCCCACCACACACACTTGTGAATAACTTCATCATATACGAAGAACACATCATAAACAAGTAGCTTCAGCCTCAGAAGGGTGACATACTTTGAATTGTACTTCCAGGAGTGGTGATGAGTTCACATCCACCCATCCAGACTCTGTGCTCCATCTCCTTGAGGTTAGACGTTTGTATTTGATATGTAAACCACTTGCCATCCAGTTGATTCCAACTCATGGCGACCCCATGTGTGTCAGAGTAGAACAGTGCTCCATAGGGTTTTCTGTGGCTGATTTTTTGGAAGGAGATCGGCAGGTCTTTCTTCCGAGGAGCCTCTGAGTGAACTGGATCACCCTACCTTTTGGACCAGAATGCAGAGAACTGATACAAGAAATACTGGACCTATCAGCGCTGTACTTCACTCTAGCCTCAGTATCAAAACTCTATTTAAAGTACTGTTATACAACTCTCATGCCTGGCTGAAGTTTTACGTTTATGCTTGATTCTGCCATCTGGATTCATACCCACATATACTAACTCTTTACTATGTCAGTTCTCACTTGACTAATGATATGACTCTATTAGGAAAGCAAAATTCTTTAAGAGATTCAGTTCTATGTCACAAATTAAATTTTGGGGCTGGGATTTAATTTCCAACATAAGTTCATTTTGTAACACTTTTACACACTGTCTTATGTTCATGTTCTTGGACACAAGGCATTGATTCCTGCTTTATATCAGTATAATTTATTTTCCGAGGAATAAAAGATTTATCAAACTTGTAACCAGCCAATGTGGAAGGCTGTCTTAGGGATTTAAAAAAAAAAAAAAACAGCAAAATAATTAAGACATAGATGCTGACATCAGACTTCCTTCAAACCCTGTCTCCCCTATCTACTACGAGATTGTGACTAACTTAATGAAACTCTTTTCTCCTAAGTTTTCTTAGCTGGATAGTAATTATGATTACTTTATAAAGTTGTAGCAAATATTAACCTAAGGAAAGTAATCCATGTAAAGTTTTTACGTCTGACGTAAAGCAAGCATTCAATAATTGTTATCTTGCTCTTATGGTTAAATAAAAATAGTAGAACAAAATGGCTCAAAGGAAATGAACTAAGATTTGTTGTTGTAGTTGTTAGGTACCGTTGAGTTGGTTCTGACTCATAGCGACCCTGTGTACAATAGAATGAAACACTGCCTGGTCCAGCGCCATCCTCATGATCGTTGTTATGCCTGAGCCTATTACAGCAGCCACGTGTCAATCCATCTCACTGAGGGCCTTCCTCTTTTTCACTGACCCTCCACTTTACCAAGCATGATGTCCTTCGCCAGGGACTAGTCCCTTCTTATCACATGTTCAAAGTATGTGAGACAAAGTCTCGTCATCCTTGCTTCTAAGGAGCATTCTGGCTGTACTTCTTCCAAGACGGATTTGTTTGTTCTTTTGGCAGTCCATGGTATAGTCAATATTCTTCACCAATACCATAACACAAAGGTGTCAATTCTTCTTTGGTTTTCCTTATTCATTGTCCAGCTTTCGCACACATATGAGGCAATTGAAAACACCATGGCTTGAGTCAGGTGCATTTTAGTCCTTAAAGCGACATCTTTGTTTTTTAATACTTTAAAGAGGTCTTTTGCTGCAGATTTGCCCAGTGCAATTCGTCGTTTGATTTCTTGACTGCTGCTTCCATGGGCGTTAATTGCGGATCCAGGTAAAATGAAATCCTTGACGACTTCAACCTTTTCTCCATTTATCATGATGTTGCTTATAGGTCCAGTTGTGAGGATTTTCATTTTCTCTATGTTGAGGTGTAATCTATACTGAAAGCTGTGGTCTTTGATCTTCATTAGTAAGTGCTTCAAGTCCTCTTCACTTTCAGTAAGCAAGATTGCATCATCTGCATAACACAGGCTATAAATGAGTCTTCCTCCAATCTACTCGTCTTCATATAGTCCAGCTTCTTGGATTATTTGCTCAGCATACAGATTGAATAAGTATGGTGAAAGGATACAACCCCAATGCACACCTTCCGTGATTTTAAACCATGCAGTATTCTGTTGTTCTTTTTGAACAACTTCCTCTTGATCTGTGTACAGGTTCCTCATGAGCAAAATTAAGTGTTCTGGAATTTTCATTCTTCAAAATGTTATCCATAATTTGTTGATCCACACAGTCGAATGTTTTTCCATAGTCAATTAAACACAGGTAAACATCTTTATGGTATTCTCTGCTTTCAGCCAGGATCCATCTGACATCCGCAATGATAACCCTTGTTCCATGCCGTCTTCCGAATCCAGCTTGAATTTCTGGCAGTTCCCTGTAGATGTACTGCTGCAGCTACTTTTGAATGATCTTCAACAAAATTTTACTTGTGAGTGATATTAATGATATTGTTGGATAATTTCTCCATTTGGTTGGATGACCTTTCTTGGGAACAGGCACAAATCTGTTGGCCAGGTAGCTGTCTTCCAAATTTCTTGGCACGGATGAGTGGGCTCTTCCAGCACCGCATCCATTTGTTGAAACATCTCAATTGGTATTCCATCAATTCCTGGAGCCTGGTTTTTTGCCAATGTCTTCAGTGCAGCTTGAACCTCTTCCTGCAGTACCGTCGTTTCTTGATCATATGCTACCTCCTGAAATGATTGAACTTTGACTAATTCTTTTTGGTAAGGCAACTATGTATTCCTAACATTTATTACTTAAAAATAATTATTATCAGCAATAACTGTTATTATATTTTGAGCACCTACTCTATGACTCTTGTGTGCTGCTATGATGCTGAACAGGTTTCAGCAGAGTCTCCAGGTGAATGTAGGCTAGGTAGAAAGGCCTGGCAATCTGTTCCAAATATCAGCCAGTGAAAACCCTGTGAATCACGATGATCTGATCCACAATCGATCATGAGGATGGTGCAAAATCACACAATGTTTCATTCCATTGTGCATGGGGCCGCCATGAGTCACGTGCTGACTAAACAGCAGCTAACAATTCTATGCTCTTTTACAGACATCACTTTAGTTAGTCCCCACAGAAACTTCATGATATATGCATTATTAATTCATCTTGCAGGTAAGTAATGGATGGGTAGAGAAGCTTTATAACTTACCCTAGTCTACAACAACCAGACATGACATGGTGGGAATTTAAATCAAGTCTTTCTCTAACTAAAGTCTCTGATTTTACTATAATACTGCCTCCCTTCCTCCTAAATACAGACCCTTTGGCAAGCATTTGTAAAGGCTATCCAGGTATATACTACACCACTCTTGTCCACAAGGAGCTTCGACCTCAGTGGGTATGACAGACCATGATTTTACAAGACAGACTGACATAAATCCAGGAATAGAAGTGCATATTATACATTAAACTATGCGAAATGTAAACTATGAAAATAAAAGTTCTTTCTGAATAGCTTTTTTTTTTTTTTTTTTTTAACCTATATGAATATCCAGTAATCACCTAAATATTGAAAGTACGGTGATACAGGGAAGAACCCTTCGTTGTTTGGGACTGTCCCATATATCATATTCCTGGTTCCTGGCATAAATGCCAGGAAAGTCCTCACAAATAGCCTAACATTTCCTGGAAGCAGTACCATCCCCGTTGAGAACCACCACATTTGTGGATTATAAATTTGGTTGTTGCCAATCAGGAAGAAACAAAGAAAGAGAAAGAAAGGAGGGAGACTAGAATAAATCAAAGTAGTAATGTAAAATTGTATTATACCTAGTAAATGTATTGTTTCATGAAAATTGTGTTTTACTGTGTGTGATATTTAAGTGTATATATCAGTAAAAGACACACATGCATATACATACATATACACATTCAAACATATTTCTCAGTATAAAAGGGTAGACTCTGGTCCTCTGAGCTTTCTTACAGCCTGGCTATTAAACCATGTGAATCCTTTTTCATTCAAAGGTCCTGCGCAGCATCAAGGCCCAGCCAGGCTCATTGCCATCGAGTCAATTCCGACTAATAGCGACCCTATAGGACAGAGTAGAACTGCCCCATAGAGTTTCCAAGGGGTTCCTGGTGGATTTGAACTGCCAATTTTTCGGTTAGCAGCCGTAGCACTATGCCACTAGGGATTCCCGGGCAGCATCAGAAGGATGGAAATCAGTCAACAGGGGACTAAAGGGCAGTACTCAGTTTATATAGTTAACATGCTCCAGTAGAGAAAAATCCGGTCAGAATTATGGTCAACCGTGCAGTTATATTTACAGAGTTACAATTTAGATATAGAGCACATTCTGTCTCTCTCCCTCAATTTGTATTTCTTCTCTTCTAATCCAAAAGTGGATTTGAAGATTCAAAGCAGACATACAAAAAGATGCTCAAACTTCGTTAGTAATCAGAGAAATGCAAATTCAAACCACCATGAGATACCATTTCATACCCAGCAGATAGGCAGACATTAAAAATTCTGATAATATCAAGTACTGGCTATGACATGAAGTGACAAAACTATCATATGGGAATGTAGATTGGTATAAACATTTTGAAAATTAATTTGGCATTATCTAGTAAAGTTAGAATTCACATACTGTACAATTCAGCACTTCCCTAGGTTTATACTTCAGAAAATGCCTTGCACAGGAACACATGACATGAACAAGGTGACAAGATTATTCACAGTGGCATTTGTTGTAAAGCAAACAAATGAACAAACAAAATCCTGGGAGCAAATCCCATAAAAATGAAATGGATAAATAGGTTATGGAGCAGCTATATAATGGAATAATACACAGCTGTGAACATTAACCAACGACAGCTATTGACATCAACATGGCTTAACACATAAATACCATGTTGATCAGATCTAAAGAAAATTGAAGAATGCAGTGAATAAATCCATTTTGATAAATCTCAGACACACGTGAAACTTACCATTTACAGAGATACAAACATTTACGATAAAATTACAATAAGAAGTACAATACATAAATCCTACAGATACACAAATTTTTTTGTCAAGTCAGAAGGCTGTGATCTGAACGTCAGAATTGAGATTTGTATGATGGAATACATGGAACCAAGTTCCAAGTTAGAAAGTCATTTTGTTTGCAATAAAGCAACAATCTCCTGGTTAGAGTCAAAATTTATGTGCAGCCTGTTCAATAAAATCTGAGTAGCCACTGTTTTGTAACACTCCCTTAGCAACGGCCAAGCACTGGCACCGGAGAAAACAGTCATATCATGCATGCTCTGGCAGTTTCTCTCTACACTCCATTAGCCTAGCCGAAAATAGAATTTTACTTGAAAAAGAAGGAAAATGGAGAATCCAGGAAAGGACTTTATTCTAAAACCATTAAAAAAAATTGTTTATTATGAAATACAATATTATGCCACGACAGACCACTTTAAGAAGTTAATTTTTTATAACACACTGAGAAAATTTAAAGCCTTTTTTATATTTAAGAAAATAATAGCCTTTTTGGTTGTGTGTGGGATGGTAATTTGACCTATGTCAAATAAAACTAAAAATCTTTGCCCTGGTGAAATCCAGAAATCCTGGTGGTACAGTGGTTAAGTGCTATGGCTGTTAACCAAAATGTCAGCAGTTCGAATTCACCAGGAGCTGTTTGGAAACTCTATGGGGCAGTTCTACTCTATCCTATAAGGGTCACTATGAGTTGAAATCAACTTGATGGCAATGGGTTTGGTTTTGGTTTTGTTATCATTCACACTTCGATAAAGGCTGAAGGGAATTTGAGAGTTCCAGGCTGCCAGCTGGAGCCCTAGGGGTGCAGTGGTTAAGAGCTCGACTGCTAACCAAAAGGTCGGCAGTCCAAATCCACAAGGTGCTCCTTGGAAACCCTATCGGGTATTTCTACTCTGTCCTGTACCAAAAAATCCCCAAACCTCTTGCTGTAGAGTCGATTCTGACTTATAGTAACCCTACAGGACAGAATAGAACCATACACTCTCAATAAAACTATCATTGTAAAAAAAAAAATTATTTTCATTTGATTCAGCATTGTAAATATATGTGTGTGTGTGTGTGTGTGTATCACCATATCCAGGTTCCTGGAAACCTCAAGAATTTAAAAATATAACTGATGATGGAAAACATCTCAAATTTAAAGACTTTTTGCACAGAAGACAATTGCCACCTGGGTTTTGCTACTCAAGACATTCCCTAAGAGATTAACCCAATTCTGGGGATGCTTCCACCACAACAGTCTGCTACAACACTTCATTTGGTGAAACATGAGTTTGTTATCAAAATTATTCTTCACCACTGTTCATTAGCACACATTATCCAACTATAGGATTGTCCAAAAAATATTAAGACACCAAAATGAAAATCAGATATGACTCACCAAAGAGTGAAATAGCACCACAGTGGCCACCAGAAAGCTCTCTATCTGCAGCCTGAAGAGAAGACATTATAATGAGGTAAAAACCTCCTTGAGGCGTGGTGAGGGTGGGGAGAAAAGAAAGTGAGAATACATATCAAAAACCCCTTACAGTATATGGAGTGTCAGAAATTCATTCAGAAATAAGTTTTTCACTTGCTGAAATAAAAATCTAAAGATGATCTATCTGGCGTTTTCTTAAAAAGTTAGCAATAGAACTACCATACAACCCGGAAATCCCACTCCTCGGAATACACCCTAGAGAAATAAGAGCCTTCACATGAACAGATATATGCACACCCATATTTATTGCAGCTCTGTTTACAATAGCAAAAAGCTGGAAGCAACCAAGGTGTCCATCAACGGATGAATGGTTAAATAAATTGTGGTACATTCACACAATGGAATACTACGCATCAATAAAGAACAGTGACGAATCTGTGGAACATTTCATAACGTGGAGGAACCTGGAAGGCATTATGCTGAGTGAAATTAGTCAGAGGCAAAAGGACAAATACTGTATAAGACCACTATTATAACATCTTGAGAAACAGTATAAACTGAGAAGAACACATACTTTTGTGGTTATGGAGGGGGGAGGGAGGGAAGGTGGGAGGGTGAGAGAGGGTTATTTACTGATTAGTTAGTAGATAAGAACTACTTTAGGTGAAGGGAAGGACAATACTCAGTACACGGAAGGTCAGCTCAACTGGACTGGACTAAAAGCAAAGAAGTTTCCGGAATAAACTGAATGCTTCAAAGGTCAGTGGAGCAAGGGCGGGGCTTTGGGGACTATGGCTTAAGGGGACTTCTAAGTCAATTGGCAAAATAAATTCTATTATGAAATCATCCTCCATCCCACTTTGAAATGTGGTGTCTGGGGTCTTAAATGCTAACAAGTGTCCATCTAAGATGCATCAATTGATCTCAACTCACCTGGATCAAAGGAGAATGAAGAACACCAAGGTCACACGATAACTAAGAGCCCAAGAGACAGAAAGGGCCACACGAACCAGAGACTTACATCATCCTGAGACCAGAAGAACTAGATGGTTCCCGGCCACGACCGATGACTGCCCTGACAGGGAGCACAACAGAGATCCCCTGAGGGAGCAGGAGATCAGTGGGATGCAGACCCCAAATTCTCATAAAGAGACCAGACTTAATGGTCTGACTGAGACTAGAGGAATCCCGGCGGTCATGGTCCCCAAACCTTCTGTTGGCACAGGACAGGAACCATTCCCGAAGACAACTCATCACACATGGAAGGGACTGGACAATGGGTAGGAGAGAGATGCTGATGAAGAGTGAGCTACTTGTATCAGGTGGACACTTGAGACTGTGTTGGCATCTCCTGTCTGGAGGGGAGATGGGAGGGTAGAGAGGGTTAGAAACTGGCAAAATTGTCATGAAAGGAGAGACTGGAAGGGCTGACTCATTAGGGGGAGAGTAAGTGGGAGTATGGAGTAAGGTGTATATAAGCTTATATGTGACAGACTGACTTGATTTGTAAACGTTCACTTAAAGCTCAATAAAAATTATTAAAAAAAATCTAAAGATGTGCCTAAATTATAAATACAAATTATAGTGTGGATGATGATTATAGAATTAGCAAAAACAACAACAAATAAGTTA
This sequence comes from Loxodonta africana, assembly GCF_030014295.1. NCBI lineage: Eukaryota > Metazoa > Chordata > Mammalia > Proboscidea > Elephantidae > Loxodonta > Loxodonta africana. The sequence continues at coordinate 165,423,380 of NC_087345.1, read as the reverse complement.
CAAAAAATTCATTTGTTTTACCACCAGGTCATGGTTTGTTGATGGCAGCATTACTTATTTTGTAGGTTTTTTTTTTTTTTCACTTTATCAAAATTCTCAACTGCAGTGTCTTTTGTTTGTAACATAGAACAAATGACTCTCTCAAATTTGTGAATCTTGAATAAAATTAAAAAGCAAGCCATCATTATTAAAAGACATTTAGCACAATAAATGAGGTACACTGTGCAAATTGTCCATGAGATTTCTCCTCCCTGGAGGAAATGAAAGCTGATGCTTAATGCATGTCATTAATAACCCTTAATTCAAAGGCTGATTTACCATGTTTCTGTTACTTGAGAGGCCAAAGTTCCTCAGGAGATGCCTTGTCCTGAGGCAAGCAGACACTGAACATATCATGAAAGATGACTCACTTGGCTATACCAGATGTACTACAAAACTCAGCAAGGCTTCCAAAGTGTGCCACTGGAGACTAGGAACAGCCTTCTGGTTTACTGTGTTAAAGGTAATTTTATTCCCATTAGTTAGAAGAAACCAGATTAAAGGAAAATCTCACAAAAGGTATTGTTTACTTAAACATTACCCATATTCTCCTAAAATAAACCTTCTTATATATTATTACACGACAAGCAATATTTAAAAGGGAATTTTCAAATTGAACAGATATTAGTGAATTTAATAATGTTTCTCTATTCTTTAGCTTTGATTAAAAGTTTGTTGAAATGAATGGCATTTACGTTCCAAACACTAAATAATAGACAAAAGATACCTATTATACTGAATGTAGCATGGTTGTTATTTTTATTTTGTTTATTTTTATCACCAGGGTTAGATTCATGATTATATACGTATGTGAACATCAGCTGTAAATCTGAAAGAAAAACCGACATATACTTAGATAAAATTTCAGAAATACTTCATTTTAAGAACCTGTAGAGATTTATAAACTAAAGGAAAAAAAATGAGTAATTGCTTCTTACTATAGGTACTGGTCTTGTAAACACTACAAGTGATTTATCTTTCACAAAGTACAGGAGCATATATTTTGTTGGTTCTTCTTGTGGTTTTTCATTTTTTAAGCAAATAAGAATGCAAAGAGAAACTAAATTATCTTAAATTAAGAAATATAAATACCTCTGAGAATAGAAAAATAACAGAAAAAAGTAATGGATAAGAGACAGTTAACACCTGGGGGTTAAGAAAAAAGACAGATTGAAGGAATTTATGAGAAAAATGTAGGGACCTCAACTTCTAACCTCAGCTGGACCAGATCTCCTTCCATAAACAACTAGACAAAATATATGAGACAACAATTTCTAAGCAGCGGACAACAGAAAGCTTAAGAGAATGTAATCCCTGAGACAAGAGAAACTCATGATGTGAGTTTCATGATCATCCTGGAACTCTGCCCGTGGACAGTTTCTTGACTGCAGCACAAAGGGGAAAGCTCAAGCAAAGCACAGCATTTCTATGGACCTAAGGAGTAAAGGAAGTTTGAGGCTGTTGAAGCTGTAGAAACCTTCATAGCTATGTCCTAGAAGGACGAGAACTGCCAAGGTGTGGGAAAAATGGGACCAGAGGGCTAAGTGTGTGTTCTCCAAAAGTCCTTTGTCCAGAGTTGGGCTCTGCATGAGCAGAGCAATACACAAGGCTTATCAAAGAGCTGCTGCTAGAGGGCTAATAGCCAAAGATACTGAGATCAAAAGTGCTGGGAGATTTTGGAGTTCTAGATCAATCAGAATGGAGAGACCTTCATAATAACCCAGTATACAATATTGACACTGCTGAGGCACCAGAAAGGCTATGTCTTAGGTGAAGGGGCCACAATCTAAAGTAAGGCTTCCACTAGATCTGCCTAACAAAATCTAAAACCACATCTCATCAAGATCCACAGGGGAGCCAGAGTTTGGAGACTTGGCAATTTGAAACTGCTCAGAAAACACCTTGGACTTCCCACAGATTCAATCTAACGAAGTGTTAAAAAGCTCAATACAATTTCATTGTGATCATTCAGAAACTGAACTGCCTGCAAGACCAAAAATCAATATACTTCAGAGAAAGAAAATAAAATCACATTTTCCTACATATAATCAAAATTTATCGCACATGAGAAGGAAAGATGTCTCCTATACTTAAAAGAAAAAAATCAGTCTTAAGACCATCCATATATTGGAATTAGCAGACAAAGATTTTAAAGCAGCTTTTATAAATACATTCAAGAACATAAGGGGAAAAGATGGTCATAATAAGTCAACTAAGGAGGAACATCAGAAGAGAAATGGAAATTATACTAAAAAAAGAAATTCTAGAACTGGAAAGCACAATCATCAAAATGAAAATTTTACTAAATGAAATATTAACAGCAGATTGGACATGGAAGAAGAAATGGGTTAGTGAACTTAAAGAGTGATCAGTAGAAATTACCCAATTTGAAGAATAGCGTGGAAAAGACTATAGTAAAAAATGAACAGAGTTACAGGGACTTGTGGAACACTATCAAATAGCCTAATATACATGTAATTGAAATCACAGAAGAAGAGATTAAGAGAGAGCGTAAAAAATATTTGAAGAAATAGTAGACCAAAATTTCTCAAATTTGATACAAAAAGATTGACAGATCCAAGTGCTCAGAATGCCCCCATAGCAGCTCTTTAAATACAAAGAAAATCATACCTATGCACATCATAGTTAAAATTCAAAGATAAAGAGAAAATGTTGAAAATAGAGGGGAAAAAAAAAGGCATATAGTCAATTCCAACTCCTAGCGATTCCATAGGACAGAGTAGAACTGCCCCATACGGTTTCCAAGGCTGCAGTCTTTACAAAGGCAGACTGCCACAGCTTTCTCCCGTGGAGCAGCTGGTGGGTTTGAACCACCAACCTTCGGGTTAGCAGCTGAGTGCTTAACCACTGCACCACCACAGCTCCTCGCCAGGGCAATTAGGTGATCGGAAGAAACAAAAGGCACTCAGATTGGAAAGGATGAGTCAAAACTATCTCTATTCTTAGATAACATAATTTTGTATATAAATATCCTAAGAAATCAACTAAAATAGTATTGTTCTTATTGCCAGTTGCCATAGAGTCGATTCTGACTCATGGCGACCCTCTGTGTGAGAGCAGAAATCCTCCATAGGGCTCTCAAGGCTGTGACTTTTTGGAAGCAGGTTGCCAGGCCTGTCTTTCTTGGCACCTCTTTGTAGGATTCAACTGCCAACCTTTTGGCTATAGTTGAGCACTTAACTGTTTGTGCCATCCAAGGACTCCATAAAAATATTAGAACTAATAAAAGAATTCAGCAAGGCTGCACAATACAAGATCTATATACAAAAATCAATTGTGCTTCTATGCACTTGTGAAAATCCAAATATGAAATTAAGAAAACAATTCACAATAACATTAAAAAATGTGTAGGAATAAATTTAACAAAAGAAGTACAAAACATACACTGTGTAAACTACAAAACGTTGCTGAAAGAAATTATAGAAAAAAAAAGGAAACCACCCAAATATCTATCAAAGGGGAACCGATACATAAATTGTGGTATATGCATAAAATGGAATACTATTCAGCAGTAAAAAGGAATGAACTACTGATCTGTGCCACAAAATAGATGACTCTCAACATTATCATGCTGAGCAAAAAACAAAAAACAAAAAAAAAAACCAGACACAGATTGTGCAGTGTGATTCCAATTATATGATGCCATAAAAGAAGGAAAACTAATTAATAGTGGTAAAAATAAGATCTGTGGCTGCTGGGGGTGGGGAGATATTGGATTGAATGAAAGTCTGCAAGAGGGAACTTTCTGGGTAATGAAAATGTTCTAGATCTTGATTTTGTCAAGACTTGGCAAACTGTTCATTTAAAATGGGTGTAGATTATACATCAATGATTATTAAAACGTTTCTAAGTATAGACTGATTTGCAATTAGCAGAACTATTTTTGAACAAAAGGTACAAAAGTCATTTAAAACAATTTATTCCACTTAAAAAAATATTAGGAAGTCCTTTCAGTCTCTTTTGCTTTTTGTACATTACCTTCGTTTTCCACACTCAAATTCTAAAAAAAAAAAAGTCTAACTGGATGTTATATGTGAAACAACATATTAAATATTGCCCCTAAATTTCAAAATCCAGCCATATACTATTAGATACATTATCAGATATTGTTATTGTTGTTAGCTGCCCTTCAGTCATTTCTGGCTCATGGTGACCTTACGTGAAACAGAAAATATTGCTTGGTCCTGTGCCATCTTCATGATTGTCAGGTATATAACTAGGGGCCCTGGTGGCGCAGTGGTTAAGCATTTGGCTGCTAACTGAAAGGTTGGCAGTTGGAATCCACCAGTCACTCCTGGGAAACCCTATGGGGCAGTTCTACTCTGCCCTATAGGGTTGCTATGAGTCAGAATCCACTTGACGGAAACAGTTTTTTTTTTTTTTAATCCTACTTTAGATGAAGGTTTACAGAACAAACTAGTTTCTCATTAAACAGTACACATTGTTCTATGATGATTGGTTAACAACCCCACGACATGTCAACTGTCTCCCTTCTCAACCTTGAAGAAGTTTTTTTTTTTTAATTCAAGACTGGTATAGTCCACTAATTTCTGCCTAGAAAAAGCTAAACGAGAGTGATGATGATAAAATGGATAGAGGGAAAAAGCAATTCAAGTAAATGTCTGTCGTAATTTCAGTCTTGGTGTCCTTTTTCATGGTTACTGAAGGAGATCACATTAGAGTTATGCTTAAGTTCTTCAACTTGGTCCTAAAGTCTAAGCCCAGGTAGGTATGAGCCCGGTAAACGAGTTAAAGGGATGGCTATTAAGCTTCTCCCTGCATGTGGCTTAGACATCCTATTTAATACAGGTGGATATGTTTGGGAAGCTAACACAAAATTCCAAACTTGATTGCATTCTGTTTTGCAAATGTAAAAACCACAATGAAAACTATTTTATAAGAGATATATCATATATACTGCCCAATAACAGGATAATATTTATGTCAGGTTTTCCAAAAGCAAATACAATGCAAGTCATTGGTAAGACATCTTAGTTGTTTTTTTTTTTTTTTAATTCATATTCTTTTATAAGGCAATCACATCTAGGTCTTCCCAAAAATCTTTATTTTCACTGAAAATAAATCAAGAAAAGCTGGTATAAAAGAGATAACTAAAAATGAGTACATTTACAACCTGATTGCAGTCAGTGTAAGCAAATTTGAGGACTGGTTTGTATTCACAATACAATTTTTTTTCTTTTTCTGTGTGACTGTGGATATTGACCCCTCAGGCCAGAGAAGTGAAAGCCGTATTTTCTTTGGAACACAGATTCTAACTTATCCTAATGGTTGCCTATAGCTGTGTTTCTTTTTCTTTCTTTTTTCAAATGACTCTTTGTTATAAGACTATCAGGAATAGAAAATTTTCAAATCAAAGTGATTTACAGAGAAACAAAACAAAACCTCGCACAACAGTTATGCAATCCATTTTCTCTGCACCCATCTCTGACTTTAAACATAAAAGCTTATGTAAAGCTTTACATATATATTTTAGAAATACCCTAACATACTTTATTGTATATGATCATCAAGCAATGATGTGAGATACCATTATATTTTTATTTTTTACAGCTGAGGAAGCTGTGGCTCAGAATGCTTAAAGGATGTGCCAACGTTCACAAAGCCAGAAAATGGTAATGCCAAGTCTAAAATCTAGGTTTCCTGACGTCTGATCTCTTTCCCTATAAGACATAGCCAGAAATATTTCAGTGGTAAAGTTTAAATGAGGAAGAGCCTTGAATCTTTCACATTATGGATAGGCTGGTACAGTAATTGCTGTTGTTAATTGCCGTTGAGTCATCTCTGACTCATGGCACGCTTATGCATGACAGAATGAAACGTTGCCTGGTCCCGTGCCATCTTCATGACCATTCGTTGGTGTGTTTGAATCTGTTGTTGTGGCTCTCGTGTCAGTTCATCTCACCGAGGGTTTCCCTGCTTTTCAATTCCCAACTTCAAAGTAACTAACATTCCAGCTGTACATGCCTTTAAAAGTTAAAAAAAAAAAAATTACAAAATGTCCCTAGCTCGTAGTTCCTCAATAACTATTAATCTGTTATCAAATCCCATTTGCAGAGAAAAGAAATATTTAACAAATATAATAAAGATCGTAACCGCCCATCCTAAAACGGGCTACCTTGGTAAGCAGACAGGTCTTTTCAGGTAATGAACACATGTGATAGGAACCTGAATCTGAACTTTGTGTCTCTCTGTTCAGGGCCCATGGATTTAAGGGAGTTATTTGGCTTTCAGTGGTAGATAACACTCAAAGAACATGCAGAACTTCTCTCTCTGCTGCACTCTAGTGAGCATGTTAAAACTGAAATAAATTTACCAAAGCCCAGCAGGTTTGTCAGTCTGATCACCTAATCTGAAGGGGCATGCTGGCCTCTGACTGATGTGCCTACTTCTGCTATTACTTTTCCTGACTGTGATTTCAGAAAGGGCTTTGACTGCAAAGCAACCGACTGATAGGGAAAGTCATACATGCAGCATTTGGAATCAATTTGAAGCACCAGACTTGGAAAGAAATGCATTTTGGAAGAATATTGTTTTCTGATCCCAATATGAAGATAACTCATGTTGACATTCACTGAGTCAGCAATAACAGTGGTGCCTGATGCCCACGGCTGTGGGAAATCATGGGAAGGTCACTATTGGGTCAGTTTTCTGGGTTTTTTTTTTGGATTCGTAGTAAAGGATGTTGTTGTTGTTAGTTACCGGCAAGTCAGTTCCAACTCATGGCGACCCCGTGTGTGCAGAGTAGAACTGCTTCCTAGGGTTTTCAAGGCTGTGAACTTTCAGAAGCAGATTGCCGTGCCTGTCTTCTGAGGCGCCTCCAGGCTCGAAGTGTCAACCTTTCGGCTAGTTGTTCAGTGCTTAACCAAGTGCGTAACCATTTATGCCAACCAGGGACTCCTTTAGTGACGGATAGGCAGATGGCGAACAGCAGCCAACATCAAAATAATGATTTATCTACTAACAGCTGCAGAAAGCATCACCGAAAACATCCCCGACACTACAGTGTCCAGAGCTGAGCCAGAAATACATGTAATTACATTTCGAATTGCAAGCAGTGCTTCACATTTGGGAAGGGATTATGGGAAATAACTATTTCATCAGGGCACCTTCGATTCCACAAATAATCCACTAAATATGGGTAAAATAATTGTTAGCACTTCAATTATTTGAAAGGCAGCTCAATTTAGAACCAATCGCGTAAATGGGTTACATTACGAACATAGCTTCAAAAAGGAATACAGCAAAGATTTCTAGGAATAATGATAATTAAAAAAAAAAAGCTGTTGTTGGGTTGATTTTAACTCAAATAATGGTAGTTTAAACAAACACACAATAAACAGCTGTCGTTGGGTTGATTCTAGTTCACGACACGTGTGTCAGAGCAGAACTGTGCTCCACAAGGTTTTCATGACCGTGAACTTTGGAAAACAGACCCCCAGGACTTTCTTCTGAGGCATTTCTGGGTGGGTTTGAACCGCCAACCTCTTAGTTAGTAGTCAAGCACTTAATTGTTTTTGCCACCCAGGGACTCCTGGGAATAAAAGGAAAGGTGGTAAGTTATTTCCTTCTTTCTTTCGTGGTTCCATCATCAAATGTGTTCAGTCACCAGTTGACCACCATGTGTCCTGGTTCAATTGTGTGCACCTGTGTTCTGTTCAGTTCAACAAATATTTGTCAAGTACATCGTAAGTGCCAAACACAAGGCTAGGCACTGGAGATACAAAGTTGAGTAAGACACATGTGCTGAACCTACGGAGTCAGAGTCTATAAATGATCTGGTGAAAGAACCACTTGCCATGCCAATGTGTCCACTAAATGGCTTCCTGCTGAGACTCCCCTTGGTGAAGTCTCTTATCTTCAATCTATTCTCCATCATTGTCCCTATCTAGAGATTTCTGCTTGGTGCTTTAAAACAGTACACTGTGAACTATAAAACTCAAAGAACATTCAGTTTCTTTGGCTGTAGTAAGTAGAAATAGAAATGCTTCCTTCCAAAAACAGCAATTTAAGCCATCAGAAGAGAACAGTGTGGTGAGATCAGACTGACAGGAGAGGAGAGGTGGCAGGGGCGACCCAACCCAAATGATACTAAGTTAAACTTCCAGGCAACAAGTTAGGGACTGAGAGCTAGTTAATGAGTAACTGAAGAGACCCCTGCTCATAGACATCCTGGGGAAACCAGCAGGTGCCAGACCCTTGACTATTCCCCAGAACAGGATGCTAATATGTGAGTTTCTTGGAACAAACCTGACGTGTGCAGTGAAGGACAAACCTGCTGGATTAATTCCTCTAATTCTGCTGCATGTCAGTGCCTGTGATAGGATAATTAGAGAGGCAACTGGAAAAGCAGCAGGTTATGCATTATAGTGGCTGAATTTTATTTTTCTCTGGATAATGCTCTGGCTACTGGTAAGAGTGAGAGGCCTCCCTACCTTGAAAAATAATTTTGCTCCTGAGAGCAAAACACACTATTGAACTGACAATGTATTAAGAAGCCAAATTGGTTTCAAAGATGGAGATTGTGTGAACTAAGGCTCTGGCCTGCCTATTTGCCTCTCTAAGAAGGGACAAGGAGGCAGTCGCTGGGCTGATGGCATAGCCTCTTGCCTGTTGTTGGCAGGTTGCCTGTGGTCTGACATTTCTGGACATTCACAGAGCACACTCTCAGGCTTCAGAGTCAGAAAGGACTGGTAAGAAACGGTTAAAGATATTTTCTTTTGCGCACAGCAACCAATGCTCAGAGGCAAAGTTGTGTTTTTGTTTACTTGCTTTATAGCAAGGGGCAAAAATACTTCACTCGGACCCTACCTTTTATTCTCCACAGTATAAATTTTGAAAGCCGGAAACCTGAGAAATTGTGTAGCCTTACGCCTTTCCTTCATGTTATTTCCCTAAGGCTGCAGAATGATGAGGATATTAAGTGGACCTAGAACTCAATTTGGAAGTTTCAGGCCAGTGTACAATTACAATTTTACTCAGTTCAAGGAAATGCAATTTTTGTAGATCATATTGTTATTTGGTTGGCTCTCAAAGTGATCGTAATAATCCAAGGAATACATCTGGCCCTGGTTTAGTGCCTTTGATTTGCTTAAAAAAAAAAAAAAAATGCAACATGAATTGAAGAGGCTGTTGACGTAAAGCAAAGCATTCTGGGTACAAGTGTGATGTGGTTTATCCTTCTAGCTAAGTCCATCCTAAATTGTGACCTCTTCCACCACGACTAGCAGTTGTTCCTGTCTTGTAATCTCTTGCTCATCACCTCTGCCCAAGCTTTTATGAATTCTTGTCTAATGAATTTATTAACTGTGGTATCAGCCACATTCCTTCATCTTTAACCCATTTTCATGAGGAGTCACATAAATATTTTCCCATCCATAGGATTCCTCAGAAAGAGGAGAATTTATGAACATGCTGGAACCCAGCATGAAGTAGGAGGTGTTCGGAGCTGGACACTTTGCACTAGAAATATCGCTGGGAGTAGCTCTTTGAGAAGCCATTTGTTTCCTTGAATGGTGAACATAGATTTAAGTTCAGGTTTTGTTTTTTAAATTACTATGACAATTTCTTCCATAATTGCAAATAGATAAGATAGATACATACATACATACATAAATTGTGTACAAATTACTCCCTGATTCCATTCCAAACAAAACAAAACACGTAATACAAATGCCACAGATCACTGAATCATGTTTCCCATCCATCACTTGATGGAGATGTGAGGGGAACTGTAAACAACTTGCATCCTCTTTTCCTTTCAACTCTTTCTCCTCTCTATTCTTGGAGTCCGCTTTAGAAAATAGACAAATAATTCTGTTCTGACTTTCACATGCCAGATTTTCATACAACCATCTTTTTGAGCGTTAATCACCTAAACTGCCACACTTTGATACTTCGGGGGATGAGTAAACTTTCTGCACTCCACATGGTGGCATGACTGCTGCACGATGGGCCGGGTACCACGGCACTGCCATCTTCGTCTACATGGGAGAGTTTACGTAAGAATTCGAATATGCTATTGCATTTTGTCCTGATTATTTTATAGAAAATGAAGGAAAAACAGAGTGAGAGCTCTGATTGGACTCATAAGGTACCCAGGTTGTTGAACAAAATAGCTCAAATCTTTAGCCTGAACTGAACACTCATTAGAAGCAAATCTTCTGTTTAATTATTCTTCTGTTTAATTAGGAAGGATGAAATTAAAGACTACACTCTGAATATTAAAACCATATCACTGAAGATTATTGGTGAAATACAATTAGGAATTAAGATTTTTTTTCTAATCTCTGTGGAAATAGAAATCCCTTATAATGTAAAAGTCTCTTTTTCGATTTTCCTACAGTTGATGTTTCACGTCTTCAGGAACACATTATGTATGAAAATAGAGGACTGCCTGTAGCTTTCTTCTACCATAATTTGAAGAGGAAAGCGATGACATTATACCCTATATATATAGGCCATAGAAACACTGGTGGCATAGTGGTTAAGTGCTACAGCTGCTAACCAAGAGGTTGGCAGTTTGGATCCACCAGGCACTCCTTGGAAGCTATGGGGCAGTTCTACTCTGTCCTATAGGGTCACTGTGAGTCGAAACTGACTTGATGACACCTAACAACAACTTTGTCAAAGTCCTGTAACAGAGCATAATTTTAGTGGTTGAAGTTCAAGTAGAGTTGATTGAGGACTGGATGCATAAATGAACCTAGAGTCACCTTGGTAGGCTTATTTAGGCTCCAGACCTACCTGATTGGAAAGTGAGAGTGCAGGTCATGCACCTGGGCTTGAGAATCTTAAGAACACCACCACCAGGTGCCATCGGGTCGATTCTGAATCATGGCTACATCATGTGTAGCCGACTAGAACTGTGTTCCATAAGGTTTTCATGGCTATGATCTTTAGAAACAGGTTACCAGGTCTTTGTTCCTAGGTCCCTCTGAGTGGGTTCAAATTGCCAATCTCTTGTTTAGTAGCTGATCACTTAACTGTTTGCACCACCCAGGGACTCTTTAAGAACAGTAGTGAGTGCTTTTAACTTGCCCTTGAACACAAGGATGAAGCCTCAGAAGCACCAGCCATGCCTGTGGTATGGGCCAAGAGATTGAACATGGGAGAAGACTGACGTCACAAAGTTCCCAAACTGAGAAATAGAAGCAAACATCCAGTCATACCGCTCTGGCTGGGTATGTGGTAAACCTCGAAATTGCGTAACGTTTTGTATGCACTTCTACTGTTTTTAAATTTATTCAAAATTTTACTTAAACTTTAATGGTGGTAAAAGTGATAAAACTTTTAAGAGCATAAAGAGATATCCCATTTTGCAGAACTGGACACCATGTTTTATCCTAAAGAAAGGGAAAAACAACAAAACCTCAAGTTGTCTCACACTTGTGGAGTGATTATACCTTGGTGGGTAGGCAGGCTCGGGCATCCAGCATCCTAGCATTGGCAGGAAGGAACAGAAGCTGGGATCAGGCAAGACAGAGTCTGTGCAAAGTGACCTGGCTACAAGGCTGTTTCAGGAAGGACAGCTGTACATGGGCCTGTCATGCCCAGTCCTAACACTAGAGGACATCAGTACCCCTAATCAATTGGGGAAGCCGGCCATGGCACAGGTATACAACTACTCCATCCGGTCGTTAGATTGGGTTGTGGGGTCGATAAATTCCATTCACACAGAGAAATTCTGAAGTGTAATGAATAAAAGCTTATCAAAATCAAGCATTTTATAGCTCTGGCATCAGTCGTATATAAGACAATTTTATCAATTAGGTTTTAGAAAAGTGTTTGTTAGCCACAGTGAATCCCTTTTTAGCAATTTAGTAAAATTAAAGTCATTTACAAAGTAGGCGGGGAGATACATTAAGTTGTCATCACTTTCCCAAATCACTGGGGTTACAAAGAAGCATAAATATTTAAGAAGTGCCCAAGATAGCTTAATTCTGTCTTTGGAAATTTATTACTTTACAAGACACGATTACAGAGATGTATTCTAGCAATCACTAACTGTTTTTAGATTATACACTAATACACTCATTTCATAATTGTAAGTGAAGGAAAGCATGCTAATTTTCAAAGCTATGGGCTTTTTGCATAACTTAACTCATTTTAATGGTTGAAAACTTAATTAAGTAGATTCAAAGTGAAATCAGCTTTGGCAGTGAATATGCTTACCTTTCAACAAAATAGACAGTCGTTTCATGCCATAATGAACTACTAGGACGCTGACTTCAGCATCTTTTTGACCCTCCCCAGACCTCCAATTCATTAATTTTACCACCTCACCCCCCGGTGTCGTCACTTTCTCCCAAGTTAGAATACTCAGAAGGAAGTCCTAGCGATTTACTTCCAAAAGATAACAGCCACTGAAAACGCCATGGAGGATATTTCTACTCTGAAACACATAGGATTGCTAAGAGTTGGAATTAACACTATGGCAACTGCCCTGGTTTTTTTTTTTTTTTTTTTTTTAGCATTCATTGTATGGTTCATCAGTATAATCAGGGCATTACATACAGCTTCGACTCTATGGTCCACTCCTCCTGATTATATTCATCTGGCAAAAACTGCACCCTGGTTAAGTCTAACTCTTCAGTTACTCTGCACCTGCACCCAAGCAGCTGAATGTGGCTGGAAAACACACATGCAGCCATGCCATTGGGCCTCACCTCAAACTTTTGGACTGCCCCATCAATTCTACATTTCCGTTGTCCATTTACTATTTCATTTTCCTTGATGAGTATTTCATAGTTTGCTCTCTCCTCAAGCCTCTAGCTCCTCTTCCTCCTCTATCTCATCTGAAGATCTTGCTTCCTATTTCACTGAGAAAACAGAAGCAGGCATCCTTCAGCACCTGCTACCGTAAGCCTTCACCTACCTACAAATGTCCCATAGACTGCGACCTTCTCTCCAGTTGCATGGAGAAACTGGCCCCGCTCCCATCCAGAGGAGACCATCCACTGCACACACACACATCACAAACATGCCCCCTTCCCTATCCACCGGGATTGTTCCACCAGTCCTCCACCCCCTTATATCATCATTTCTCCCCTCTCTACTGGATCATTTGCATACAAATTTGCGGTTATTTTTCCTGTCTTAAAAAAATAAAACTCTCTTGTCCCCACTTCCCCCTCCATTGAATTCTCCATTCTCTTCTCCCTTTGAAGAGAAAAGCTCTTCAAAAGAGCGCCCTCATAAGATCTGGCTTCACTCCCCCCTGCCCCATTCTCTCTCTGATCCACCCTAATCAAGCTATCACCTCACTGCTGCATTCATACTGCTCTCATGAAGGCCACCAATGACCCCACATTGCTAAATCCAGTGGTCAATTGTCAGCCTGCATTTTGTTTTGCCTGTCAGCAGCATTGGGTACAGCTGATCACTCCCTCTTCCTTAGTACACTGTTCATTTGGCTTCTGGAATGTTTCACTCCCTGACATTCCTCCTGCTGCACCGTAGCTCCTTCTCTCTGCTGGTTCTTCCTCATCAGCTCAGCCATTATGTGTTAGCATGCCCTGGACCCTGTCTTGTGACTTGTCTCTAGCACACTTGCTGTCTCAATCAGCTGGACTTTACTCAGGCCATACATACAAATCACCTGGAGAGGTACTGAAAACTACCAGTGTCTAAAACCCACTAAACCAAAACCAAACCCATTGCTGTGGAGTCAATTCTGACTTATAGTGACCTAGAGGGCAGAGGGTAAAATTACCCCATAGGCCTTCTAAGGCTGTACATCTTTATGCAAGCAGGCTGCCACATCTTTCTGACGAGGGGCTGCCTGTGGGTTCGAATTGCCGAGCTTTCAGTTAGCAGTTGAGGGCTTAAGCACTGTGCCACCAGGGCTCCTTTAAAATCCACTAAAATCAAACCGAAAAAACCCAAATCCACTGCCTTCGAGTTGGTTCCAACTCATAGCAACCCTATAGGACAGAGTAGAACTGCCCCATAAGGTTTCCAAGGCTCTAAATCTTATGGAATCTGACCTTTTGGCTAGCAGCCAAACACTTTAACCACTGTGCTACCAGGGCTTCTTCTAAAATCCACTAAAAAAAAAAAAAAAAAAAAAAACCCCACTGCCATCGAGTCGATTCTGACTCATAGCGACCCTATAGGACGGAGTAGAACTGCCCCATAGAGTCTCCAAGGAGTGCCTGGTGGATTAGAATGGCCCAACTTTTGGTTAGCAGCCATGGCACTTAACCACTACACCACCAGGGTTTCCTAAAATCCACTACACGCCATAAATTAAAGAAGAATTCCTAAGGGTACAGATGGGCAACTGTGGAGAATCACTGCCCTGGATGATCTCATTCAACTTCAGCCTTAAATAAACCAAAAACCCCAAACCCGTTGCTGTCAAGTCGATTCTGACTCGTACCTAATAACTTGTTGTTAGGTGCTATAGTCAATTCAGTTTTGACTCACAGTGACCCCATATGACAGAGCAGAGCTGACCCATAGGGTTTTCTCGGCTGTAAATTTTATGAGAGCAGATCACTAGGATTTTCTGCTGTGAAGCTGCTGGGTGGTTTTGAACTGCTAACCATTTGATCAGCAGCCGAGCACTTAACCGTCGTGCCACCAGAGCACCTTATCCAATGACTGGCATCCTAAAATTCACCTCTTCATCACAGATCTTGCCCCTGAACTCCATCCTTGAATATCCAACTTTTCTCTTGACTTCTGAACTTTGATGTTAATAAGCATTTCAAACTTAACAGCTCTGAAAGAATTCCTAATTCTACCCCCTTCCAATCTTGTTTTGGCAGTCTTCTCCATGTCAGTAAATGACAGGTCTGTCCTTCAGTTGCTCAAGCCAAAAATCTTGGAGTCATCCCTGAGTTCTTTTTTCTTTCAAAGTCCATATGCAATCTGAAAGAATACCCTGTCATTAAAACAAAACAAAACCCATTGCCATCAAGTCAATTCTGACTCATAGCAACCCTACAGGACAGAGTAGAACTGCCCCATTGAGTTTCCAAGGAGCATCTGGTAGATTTAAACTGCTGACCTTTTGGTTAGCAGCCATAGCTCTAACCACTACGCAACCAGGGTTTCCACCCTGTCATTGCTACCTCCAAAATAGTTCAAGACCCTATCACTTTTTCCACTTCTATTACTATAACCCTAATCTAACCCCCCCCAGCCCTTTTAGCCCAATAGGCACATGGTTTGCTTCTTCACTTCTTTGAATTCATTGACCAAATGTCACCCACTCAGTGAGTCTTCCCCGACCACACTGTTTACAACAGTAGACTCTCTTCGCTGGCGCATGCCTTCCTCATTTCTGCCTTATTTTACTCCACTGCCTTTGTCGCAAGCTGACAGGCCTCATCTTACACTCATTTCTTTATTAATTCTCTCTCCCACTTAGAATACAGGCTCCAAGAGGGACAACATTGTACTCTGCATCTGAAATAGATAAACCCGGCATCTGAAATAGAACCCAAAACACGAACAGAGTAAATAGTCAATAAATACTTGTTGAATGAATGACTGAAACTTTTATTTCCTAGCAAACAAACTCTTCTGGAAGTAAAATTATATAAACGAATCAAGAGAAAAATAGTGTGATCTTTTTAAGCAAGAGGGAAGAGTTGACTAAATCTATGAGCTGAAACACCGCTTTTCGATGCTATCTACTGGTTTGACTATACAGATAAAACATTTTGGCAGATAAGCATGGCTCTCGAAAAATGCTGTGTTTGAGAAATATGTTATTTCAATATAACTCATGTCTAGATTTTATCTTGCCATGATCTGACTCAATGTCTCGCACTGTACAGAGCCAAGCTGTCTTCAAAAGTCAGTTTTCTTGTTCTGAAGCCTTCCTACCAGGAGAAAAAGAAGAGGGCATTTGAGCCTCTTTACCGTGACAATATGTTCCTGTGTTACCTGGTAACTTCTCTGCACTCGTTGTTGATGCAGCTGAACTGTGTGCCCTGGGCAATCTGGCTCCCATGATGCCTCTGTGGGAGCCTGACAAGAAACGGTAGAAAACCAGTGTGTCTTTATGTGGCTGCAAATCCAGACTGAGCTGTGTCTGTGAACTCCTCTATCATGAATATTGTCATCACAATATGAATTTTTTACATACCTGTATTTATTTGGTATATGATAAAACAAATGCTAGCCAACTAAGAAGACAGATTTTAAAAGCCTGTCATATATTCAAGTGTCAATTTATATCCAATGCTAAAGATTTTGGTGATGAATGTTTATTCAGAAGCTATCAAAGAGAATTAGTTTTCTGATTTTTAAAGACACGATTTGTGCATAGCTGACAGGGCAAAAGATACATGGTCCACAAAAACTTATAAATATATTTCTAGGGAAGCTATAATACTAGAATTACTTAAGGTAAAAATATGTTAACATCTGATGATACCAAGGCATACACTCTCTTAATACAAACATGAAGATTATGGAGTTGTCTCCTTTACTCAATATTCAATATTTTTGGCTGTGGAAAGAGTTTTACTCTTAGACAGAAAACGTTAAACTGAGGATCCAAGGGAACTGTCCGAGAAATGTTAAAAATTATTATTTTTATATAATATATCAGCATGAACAGATTGCCTGTTCAATTTTCCTCTTTAAGTGATGTGGAAATTTCTAAGACTTTTCTGAGGTGTGTTCCAGTGTGAGGCTGAGAAGCTCAATGGTCATCTTCCCGACAGCAGGCATTTATATATCAGCACATTAAAAAAAACATTTTTTTTCTCCTAAAGATATAAAAGCCTATATGAAATTAAAGTGAACAATCAAACAGGATGCAGTAATATAATTGGGGCTAATTCGGTCCTTTGGTGTAATGCCTGCTGTCAGGAAGATGACCATTGAGCTTCTCAGCCTCACACTGGAACACACCTCAGAAAAGTCTTAGAAATTTCCACATCACTTAAAGAGGAAAATTGAACAGGCAATCCATTCATTAGCCAAAGGAAGCGCAGCAAGTAATTAAAAAAAAAAAAATTTTTTTTAAGCTTAAAACTACAGAACATGACTGCTAAAAGGGATTCTAGAGATGATCTTGTCATACTTCCTCTTCCACAGATATGAAAATGGAGGACTTTGAAGGTTAAAAAGAAGTTGGAAATGACAGCACTAAACACATACTTATCTATAATTACGCTGAATGTAAATGGACTAAATGCACCAATAAAGAGACAGAGAGTCTCAGACTGGATAAAGAAACATGATCCGTCTATATGCTGCCTACAAGAGACACACCTTAGACTTAGAGACACAAACAAACTAAACTCAAAGGATGGAAAAAAATATATCAAGCAAACAATAAGCAAAAAAGGAGTAGCAGTATTAATTTCTGACAAAATAGACTTTAAAGTTAAATCCACCACAAAGGATAAAGAAGGACACTACATAATGATTAAAGGGACAATTGACCAGGAAGATATAACCATATTAAATATTTATGCACCCAACAACAGGGCTGCAAGATACATAAAAAAAACTTTAACAGAACTGAAATGTGAGATAGACAGCTCCACAATTATAGTAGGAGACTTCAACACACCACTTTCAGAGAAGGACAGGACATCCAGTAAGAAGCTCAATAGAGACACGGAAGACATAATTGCTACAATCAACCAACTTGACTTCATAGACTTATACGGAACACTCCACCAAACTGCTGCAAAGTATACTTTTTTTTCTAGCACACATGGAACATTCTCTAGAATACACCACATATTAGGTCATAAAACAAACCTTTGCAGAATCCAAAACATCGAAATATTACAAAGCATCTTCTCAGACCACAAAGCCATAAAAGTGGAAATCAATAACAGAAAAATCAGGGAAAAGAAATCAAATACTTGGAAACTGAACAATACCCTGCTCAAAAAAGACTGGGTTATAGAAGACATTAAGAAGGAATAATGAAATTCATAGAATGCAACGAAAATGAAAACACTTCCTATCAAAACCTCTGGGACACAGCAAAAGCAGTGCTCAGAGGTCAATTTATATTGATAAATGCACACATACAAAAAGAAGAAAGAGCCAAAATCAGAGAACTGTCCCTACAACTTGAACAAATACAAAGTGAGCAACAAAAGAATCCATCAGGCACCAGAAGAAAACAAATAATAAAAATTAGAGCTGAACTAAATGAATTAAAAAGAGAACAGAAAACCAACTGAAAGAATTAACAAAGCCAAAAGCTGGTTTTTTGAAAAAATTAACAAAATTGATAAACCATTGGCCAGACTGACTAAAGAAATACAGGAAAGGAAACAAATAACCTGAATAAGAAACGAGATGGGCCACATCACAACAGACCCAACTGAAATTAAAAGAATCATATCAGATTATTATGAAAAATTGTACTCTAACAAATTTGCAAACCTAGAAGAAATGGATGAATTCCTAGAAAAATACTACCTACCTAAACTAACACAATCAGAAGTAGAACAACTAAATAGACCCAAAACAAAAAAAGAGATTGAAACGGTAATCAAAAAACTCTCAACAAAAAAAAGCCCTGGCCCGGACGGCTTCACTGCAGAGTTCTACCAAACTTTCAGAGAAGAGTTAACACCACTACTACTAAAGGTATTTCAAAGCATAGAAAATGATGGAATACTACCTAACTAATTCTATGAAGCCACCATATCCCTGATACCAAAACCAGGTAAAGACATCACAAAAAAAGAAAATTACAGACCTATGTCCCACATGAACATAGATGCAAAAATCCTCAACAAAATTCTAGCCAATAGAATTCAACAACATATCAAAAAATAATCCACCACGACCAAGTGGGATTTATACCAGGTATGCAAGGCTGGTTTAGTATTAGAAAAACCATTAATGTAATCCACCATACAAATAAAACAAAAGACAAAAACCACATGATCTTATCACTTGATGCAGAAAAGGCATTTGACAAAGTCCAACACCCATTCATGATAAAAACTCTCAGCAAAATAGGAATTGAAGGAAAATTCCTCAACATAATAAAGGGCATCCATTTTTTTTTTTATACAAAGCCAACAGCCAACATCACTCTAAATGGAGAGAGCCTGAAAGCATTTCCCTTGAGAACGGGAACCAGACAACGATGCCCTTTATCACTGCTCTTATTCAACATTGTACTAGAGGTCCTAGCCAGAGCAATTAGGCTAGACAAAGAAATAAAGGGCATCCGGATTGGCAAGGAGGAAGTAAAATTATCTCTATTTGCAAATGACATGATCTTATACACAGAAAACCCTCAGGAATCCTCCAGAAAACTACTGAAACTAATAGAAGAGTTTGGCAGAGTCTCAGGTTATAAGATAAACATACAAAAATCACTTGGATTCCTCTACATCAACAAAAAGAACATTGAAGAGGAAATAACCAAATCAATATCATTCACAGTAGCCCCCAAGAAGATAAAATACTTAGGAATAAATCTTACCAAAGATGTAAAAGACCTGTACAAAAAAAAAACTACAAAGTAATAGTGCAAGAAACTAAAAAGGACCTACATAAGTGGAAAAACATATCTTGTTCATGGATAGGAAGACTAAACATAGTAAAAATGTCTATTCTACCAAAAGCCATCTATACATACAATGTACTTCCGATCCAAATTCCAAAGACATTTTTTAATGTGATGGAGAAACAAATTACCAACTTCATATGGAAGGGAAAGAAGCCCCGGATAAGTAAAGCATTACTGAAAAAGAAGAAGAAAGTGGGAGGCCTCACTCTACCTGATTTTAGAACATATTATACAGCCACAGTAGTCAAAACAGCCTGGTACTGGTACAACAACAGGCACATAGACCAATGGAACAGAATGGAGAACCCAGATATAAATCCATCCACATATGAGCAGCTGATATTTAACAAAGGCCCAGTGTCAGTTAATTGGGGAAAAGATAGTCTTTTTAACAAATGGTGCTGGCATAACTGGATATCCATTTGCAAAAAAAATGAAACAGGACCCATACCTCACACCATGCACAAAAACTAACTCCAAGTGGATCAAAGACCTAAACGTAAAGACTAAAACGATAAAGATCATGGAAGAAAAAATAGGGACAACTCTAGGAGCCCTAATACAAGGCATAAACAGAATACAAAGCATTACCAAAAATGACGAAGAGAAGCCAGATAACTGGGAGCTCCTAAAAATCAAACACCTATGCTCATCTAAAGACTTCACCAAAAGAGTAAAAAGATCACCTACAGATTGGGAAAGAATTTTCAGCTATGACATCTCCGACCAGTGCCTGATCTCTAAAATCTGTATGATTCTGTTAAAACTCAACCACAAAAAGACAAACAACCCAATCAAAAAGTGGGCAAAGGATATGAACACGCACTTCACTAAAGAAGATATTCAGGCAGCTAACAGATACATGAGAAAAAGCTCTCGATCGTTAGCCATTAGAGAAATGCAAATTAAAACTACGATGAGATTCCATCTCACGCCAACAAGGCTGGCATTAATCCAAAAAACACAAAATAATATATGTTGGAGAGGCTGCGGAGAGATTGGAACTCTTATACACTGCTGGTGGGAACGTAAAATGGTACAACCACTTTGGAAATCTATCTGGCATTTTCTTAAAAAGTTAGAAATAGAACTACCATACAACCCAGAAATCCCACTCCTCGGAATATACCCTAGAGAAATAAGAGCCTTCACACAAACAGATATATGCACACCCACGTTTACTGCAGCTCTGTTTACAATAGCAAAAAGCTGGAAGCAACAAAGGTGTACATCAGCGGATGAATGGCTAAATAAATTATGGTATATTCACACAATGGAGTACTACACATCGATAAAGAACAGTGACGAATCTGTGAAATATTTCATAACGTGGAGGAACCTGGAAGGCATTATGCTGAGTGAAATTAGAGGCAAAAGGACAAATATTGTATAAGACTACTATTATAAGATCTTGAGAAATAGTATAAACTAAGAAGAACACATACTTTTGTGGTTACAACGGGGGAGGGTGGGAGGGTGGGAGAGGGTTATTTATTGATTAGTTAGTAGATAAGAACTACTTTAGGTGAAGGGAAGGACAATACTCAAAATACACGGAAGCTCAGCTCAACTGGCTGTACCAAAAGCAAAGAAGTTTCCGGAATAAACTGAATGCTTCAAAGGTCAGTGGAGCAAGGGCAGGGGTTTGGGGACTATGGCTTAAGGGGACTTCTAAGTCAATTGGCAAAATAATTCTATTATGAAAACATTCTGCATCCCACTTTGAAGTGTGGCGTCTGGGGTCTTAAATGCTAACAAGAGGCCATCTAAGATGCATCAATTGGTCTCAACCCACCTGGATCAAAGGAGAATGAAGAACACCAAGGTCACACGACAACTATGAGCCCAAGAGACAGAAAGGGCCACATGAACCAGAGACTTACATCATCCTGAGACCAGAAGAACAAGATGGTGCCCGGCCACAACCAATGACTGCCCTGATGGGGAGCACAACAGAGAACCCCTGAGGGAGCAGGAGAACAGTGGGATGCAGACCCCAAATTCTCATAAAAAGACCAGACTTAATGGTTTGACTGAGACTAGAGGAATCCTGGCGGTCATGGTCCCCAAACCTTCTGTTGGCCCAGGACAGGAACCATTCCCGAAGACAAATCATCAGACATGGAAGGGACTGGACAATGGGTTGGAGAGAGATGCTGACGAAGAGTGAGCTACTTGTGTCAGGTGGACACTTGAGACTGTGTTGGCATCTCCTGTCTGGAGGGGAGATGGGAGGGTAGAGAGGGTTAGAAACTGGCAAAATCGTCACGAAAGGAGAGACTGGAAGGAGGGAGTGGGCTGACACATTAGGGGAAGAGTAAATGGGAGTGTGTAGTAAGGTATATAAGCTTAAATGTGACAGACTGACTTGATTTGTAAACTTTCACTTAAAGTACAATAAAAATTATTAAAAAAAAAAAGAAGTTGGTAAGATCAAATTACTAAGTGGCTGAGTGCAGTGGCATCACTAGGGGTGTGGGCCACACCGCCTGACACTCTCATTGGGGGTGACACCAAAATGGCCCCAGGGTCTGCCACAGGGAGTGTGCCACTGAGGGGGGGCGCCAAGGCAGTGGCTTCAGTAGGGTTGGTGTCTCCCCCCATCACCCACCATTCAGGGTGCAGGTGGCCAGACCTTGGTGGTCACCACTTGGCAGACTGGAGAGGCCAATGGTAGAGAGGAGGCTCTGCAGGGAGCTGCACTGGGAGGGGCAGGGCTGCCCAGCGTGGCGATTGGCCCTAAGGGAGAAAGTGGAAGGGGGGAGGGGTTGGGAGGGGGGCAGGGCTGGGTTACTGCACCCACCAGAGAGCGTTTTCACCAGCCGGCCCTGCTCAAGGGTGGGAGGGGGGGAACCACCATGAGTTATTGCACTGGGTGACACTAACCCTGGTGATGCCATTGGCTGAGTGAGATTGAAGAGGCATAAACCAGTGCCCTTTCCACTCTACTATGCCACCTTTCACTCCAAATATGATTCTTATATTCCACCCCTTATTGGTGTCATCAAATACAGTCGTAGAGTTTCATGGCCGTCTCAGCCCTAAGCATATATTGCTTTAAATCTAACCATTTCTTTTCTATTGGAAGAAAGGTAAAACTTTCATAGTCAAGAAAAAAAGCACTGCATTATTGATGGCTTTCCAAGGAAGCAGAGTTTATGATAGGGGATATCTTTCAACATAGGACACTAGGCCAGAATTATAACAGATGTGTCCAAGTTTGTGCAGAAGCTCCTGTCCAGCAATGTGGACCCCAAAGCATAGTCTGTAAAGCAGTCTTGTTCCCTATGGAGCCCCTGGGTGATGTAAATGGTTAATATGCTTGGCTGCTAACCAAAGGTTGGAGGTTCTAGTTCACCCAGAGGGTCCTCGAAAGAAAGGCCTGGTGATCTACTTCTGAAAAATCTGCCATTGAAAACCCTACAGAGAACAGTTCTACTCTGACACATATGGGGTTACCATGAATTGGAATCGATTAGATAGCAACTGATTTTTTACGTTTGCTACTTTGTCTTGTAAGATTGGAGGTGCATTTTCATGGAGAAACTTATTAGAAGAAATTGAAAAAGTGGTTAAATGAAGACCGAACGCTCTTTTGCTTGGGTATTCAGGAACTCTACCAGCCAAGCCTGTGAAGGGTTATATTCTGCACCTAGAAAATCATGGCTCCTTTATAATATTTTCTGAAAGCTACACTATCCCCTTTGCTGTTGACTACCTTCCTCCTATCAGACTCCTGGGACCCTCCAGTCAGTAAAGAGGGCTCTCAGAATACTTTTCCCATTTCTTTCTGCCTGATTATTTGCACACACCAAAAGTAAAATCAGGGCTTAACTAGTAGCTCACTATTCTTGGTGCACATTAGAATTAACTTTTGAAAAATGTGATATTGGGACTCTACCTCCAGATTTAATTGGTCCAGAGTCATGGCCAGCATTGGGTATTTAAAAAAAAATCTACATACATATAAATATAATTACATAAATATAATTCCAGCATTCTTCTAGATAAAGGAGAAATGAGTAAAGACTACGTAACTATGATGGATAGGAATTGAATCATCAAATAACAGAATTTTAGCTGGAAGGACCATTAGAGAGCTTGAGACCCACCTTCTGTTAAAGTGGTAAAGAAACTGAAGTCCAGGGATGTTAAGTGAATAAGTCAAGGTCTCAAAGGTAGCTAATGGTAGAGGCAGGACTTCGGTCACCTGATCTCATGAACTAATTAAATGGTGAATGGACACACCTGAACATCTGGGAGAGATAATTTAGCATATAAATGGCTGAGTGCAATGGTATCATTAGCAGGGTGTGTAGGGGGTGTGGGCTTCACCCCCTGACACTCTCAGAGGGGTTGACATCAAAATGACCCCAGGGTCTGCCATAGGGACAGTGACAACGTGGGAGGGGCCGCCCAGGCAGTGGCGTCACTAAAGTTGGTGTCACCCCCTCCCCACCACCCACCAGTCAGGGTACAGGCGGCCAGACTTCGGTGCCTACCACTTGGCAGACTGGAGAGGCCAGTGAGAGAGAGGAGGCACTGAGTTTTGCTCAGAAAATGCAAAGTGTATGGTAATCTAGGGGTGAACACTGTAAAACCTTTCAATGAGGAACTATTAGATAAGTCTATGATGACTCACAGCAGACTAGTAGGGGAGGCTGGAGCTTGAGGTCTGATAACTATGAGTGAGGGTGAAAGTCGGGGCAAAAACAAAACACAACTTCATAAGTATCAAACAGAAACCAGTTTTGGTGAACTAAAAAAAAAAAAGATACCATAAAACACTGAATGTGTTCTTATTTGTGTAATATCAAGTATAGTGCTTGACATAGTTGGTATAGGGTAAGTGCTCAATTAATGATACATCTCTCTGTGGCCACTATGCAATAGCCAATTGAATTAGACTGTTTTGACTGAAATGCCTTGCTATCATAATACAGTCATGCTTCACTTAACGTCCGTGATATGTTCTGTGAAATAGGACATTATGTGTTTGGACGTTGTGTGAACACAATATTATATACTTATCAAAGCTGTATGGGATAGTGTAGTGTACCTGTATTGACTAAATAGCCAAGACACTGCACACATACAGCACTGTATTTCAGCTGATGTATCTGGCAATACATGAGGTTGGATGCTGCTGCCTGCCAAGTCGAAGCATACACTGTTATATGGTAAACTTTTTATTTGTAAGTAGGGAAAGTGCACATTAAAATAATGATAGATAGTACAGTACAGTATATACACAAGCCAGTAACAGGTGTTTATTATGACTATCAAGACACATGTATTGTAGGTTATATATGTAGTGTACCATTATATGCCTGGCAGCACAAATGCTCTGTATACAACAGACATGAGATTCATGTGTTGCGTGAGGGAAGCTGCAGCGCAATTGCTTTGTATACACGAGACATGAGATACAAGTGTTGCGTGAGGGAAGCTGTTGCTTTCACTACTCCCAGTTACATCCCATTCTCTGTTCTCTGATCAGGATTTTGAACTCTGCTATAACCTTATGGAATCACGGATGTTTATGTGGTCTGCCATTGCCCGAACAGACGTTATGCGGTCTATGAGCGTACCTGCAGTGTTTTCTTGCCTAACTATGGTCTAATACTGAAACTTTGTAACACGCATTTACCTAAAGGAAAGGGTACTTTAACTTTCAATTCAGTTCTGAGCAATGTGTGAGAGAGAGAAAGATTGATTGGCCAAGAAGACAACAGCGATGGGGCCCTCTGTTTCCTCTCCAAATTGCAGAGGATGAGATCAGTAGCAGGAGGAGAGATGAAAGATGCCTTGGATTGGCCCCAGAATACAAAAACATTACTTAAGTCCCTTCACCTTACTATGACTCATTTTCTCATCCTAAAACTGGGAGTATGATACCTAATCTACAGTTAAGGCAGGATGTGATACGCTCAACTATATACAGCGATGCTTCACCTAGCATCTTCACAGGAGAGATTGTTACTGTCGCTAGGTACCATTGAGTCGATTCTGACTCATAGCAAGCCTATGTACAACAGTCCATATAAATTCCTTTTTTTAGATAAATGATACTACTTTTAGAGTCATCTTTAGAAAAATATCACTTTTACTGATTTATAAGGAACATCACTCACAATGCTGTTTTCTTTAGTGTCCACTAAATATAATTTGATCTCGTTCTTGAGAAGATGGGATGAAGAGTATGAACAGCAGTTATTTCAGTTAAGGGCTGAGGTGCTCCAAGAAGATGTTAAACTCTGAAATGTTATTTGTCCCCAAATTTAATGGCCCCAGATTATTTTTCTTACACTCTGTTGTTCTGACCCCTATTTCCACTATCAAAATATCTTGATTCTAATTTGGTTCCCATGTAGGCAGTGGTGGTTTCAGTGGTAGGATTCTTGCCCCCCGTGCAGGAGACCTGGCTTCCATTCCTGCCCAGGGCACCTCTAACGCAGACGCCACCTGCCAAGGGAGGCTTGTGTGCTGCGATAATGCTGAACAGGTTTCAACAGAGCTTGAAGACTAAGATGGACTAGGAAAAAAGGGCTGGTGATCTACTTCTGAAAACCAGCCAGTGAAAACCCTATGAATCACAATAGCCCAGCCTCCAGTCCATCCTTGGGATGGTGCAGGACCAGGCAGCATTTCATTCCATTGTGTGTGGGGTCACCAGGAGTCAGGGGCCAGCTCAATGACCACTAGCTACCTCAACAACAACAACATTTTGGTTCCTAATTTTTCACATGATTTCTAGCCAGTGAGAGGCTCTACGTTTCTAAGTGAGTGAGATGCATGGGCTTTGTGACAGATATTTGCTACTTAAAACCCAAAACCCATTACCGTGGAATTGATTCCAACTCATAGCAACCCTACAGGACAGAGTAGAACTGCCCCACAGGCTATTGGTTAGCCTTAGCAGCCAAGCTCTTACCGGTACTTTATTTCAGGGTGTTCACTTGCTTATTGTGGCTTATGTCTCATTCTGAAGATGCTAGAAATCTGATCTCAAATGGTACTGTTGGATGTTCCTTATGATGAAATAGCAGATGCCAATTAATGACAAACTCTGGGAAAGACAATTGAAAATACATCTCTGTTTCTACTTCTATAAAACAAGTGTATAAATGACAAAAAGCACTTCTGCTGATTACTGTCATTAGAAAGTAAATGCTTGCTTTCATTGGCTTGCTTTCCTGAAACCTTATATTTTCACACATCTTGCATTCTGAACCCTGGAACCAGGCTCAGTGAGCACACAAAAGTGCCCGTGCCACCGATCAAGGCAAAGTGGCTTTGAAAATAGAAAAGCAAGGAAAAAAACACAATTAATTAACTTGCTAATTGTTTCCCTTAATGTGAACACCAGCTAGTGCAGATATTTGAGCAGTGGTAAATGAGGCTCTCTGCAATCTTGGCAAGGCTAGTGCAGTCTTAGGGGAAACTGCTTCCGCCATACCGCTCAGCACAGCCAACCTGGCAGCTTCCTTTGCTCACTCAAAGTTGAGAGAAAGTGTTTTCTCCTAAAAGTTGAGAGTGAGACTAAGCAGTGATGTTTAAACTTTTTAACTTTCTACCTATTTCTCCTAAGTCTTTCAAAATCTACTTGTCCTTTCCAAGTTCATTCCAGCAGTCTCTCCTCCTTTCATCTACTCCCACAAAGCCCTTGCCTTCTGGAGTGACGACACTCACTTTCCTCAGCTTATCTTAGATTTCACAGGTCACATAGTGTCACTTTGATGCTTCTGTGATTTCCGATCACAAATACTTGCAGTATCTCTTTTTTTTTTTTCCATTTTAAAACTAGTTATTTTTATTACCTAAGAAAATTATAAATTATTCTATTTATAGGTTTACGGGTTTTAGTTATTGAAGTTTTAATTAGTTCTTTTTAAATATTTTATTGTGATTTTGGAGAAAATTTACATAGCAAATTAGGTTCTCATTTAACCATTTCTATATTTTTGTTTTTTATACATATTATTCAGTGACATTGGTTATACTTTTCATAATGTGACAGCGCTCTCATTATTTCCGTTCTGGTTGTTCTGAATCCCTTAATCTAGCTTCTTTGTCCCCCCTTACCTTCTCATCTTTGGTCTAGGGCACATGTTGACCGTTAGGTCCCATTTAGATGATTGTTTAGAGAAGCATAGTACTCACAGGTGATATTATTTATTTTATGAGCCACTCTTACCTGTTGGCTGATAGATGACCCCTTGAAGTGATTTGAGTTCCAAGTTTATAGTCCTGGGGGTTCCTCTAGTCTCTCCTAGTCCAGTAAGTCTACCCTTTTTTTTTTTACGAATTTCAGTTTTGTTGTACATTTTTCTCCCATTCTATCCAGGACCTTCTATTGTGTCCCTGGTTAGAACGATCTGTAGTAGTAGCTGAGTACCATCTAGTTCTTCTTACACTCAAGGTAGGTGAGGCCATGGTTTACGTAGGTTATTAGTCCTGTAGACTAGTTCCTCCTTTGAGTCTTTGGTTTCCTTCTTTCACTTTTGTTCCAGACATGTAGAGACCAAGAGGTGTATATTAGATAGCTGCTCGCAAGCTTTTAAGACCCCAGGCATTATTCAAGCAAACTTGGATGTAGAACATTATTTTGAAGAGCTATGTTATGCCAAATGACCCAGTTGTCCCTCGAGCCTATGGTCCTAAGCCCTTAAACCCATTAACCCAATCCCGTGAGGTGTTTGGTTATATCTAGGAAGTATCCATAACTATGCCCTCTATGTGCTTTATTTTATAGATGAATATGTATGTGGCACACAAAAACATGTATATATATTTGCCCATACATTCATATGTACTTACCTAAACATATATAAGCATACATATCTACCTATGTAACCACACCCATATTTTTGATTGGTATTACTGTTGTCGAAAACTTCTATACGTTGTGGCTTTTACCAAAATCAGCTTGTGTACTTCTTAGCTTCACCATTTACCTTGTCAAGTTGTGCTGACTTCATCTTTATTCAGCATTGCCTTACCCATCACCAAAACTAACAAGTGTCTACTATCTAGAAAGCGATTTCCCTTCCCTTTCCTTCCCATCCCTGGTAATCACCAAAGGATATTGCTTTCTGTATGTATACCTATTCTTGTCTTTTTATAATAGTGAAATGATACAGTATTTATCCTTTCATGATTGACTTATTTCACTTAGTATAATGTCCTCCAGATTCATCCACATTATAGTACATTTTGAGAACTCATCATTTTTCTTTATGGCTGCAAAGTATTCCATTGTGTGTATGTACCATAGTGTTTCTCCACTCATCTGTTGATGGGCAGTTAGACTGTTTTCATCTTTTTGCTATTGTGAATAATGCTTGCAATATCTCTTTTGAATTAAATTTGGGGACCTGATTTCTTCCCCCCCCCCCCCTTCAAATGGGCAAATGCATCATGTAAAGATTTGGAAACAAAGTGGGCATTTGACCTTTGCAGGAAAGCTGAATACTGTTGGAGAGGACTGTGTCTCCACTGACACAAATGAGTCTGTGAGTCCGTATGGCTATCAATCAGGATTCATTGTCATTGATTCCTGGTGCCTAACACAGTGCCTGGCATGTTTATGACTCTCTACGCTCCTTTGGGAATGGGAAATTTAAAATGACAAATTGGTGCTACTGTTACTATTATTTTTCTGGTTATTAACAAATGGTTATTGATTGTTACTGAGTTTTCGTAAGTTACTGAATCTTTGCAATCACTTGAGGTTAGAGTTAGACATCACCACTGATGACTGAAAAACTGACTTGTCATTCAAATCACCATACCTCGAAAGCATGGCAAACTAGTAATTGATCAGTTTGGAGTGGGGGATGGAAGGGGGAGATGTTTGGGCTTGAGCCCTGCCAATGATTGTGGGAAAAGAGACAGAGTCCATATTCAAAGAAGAGGAGCTGAACTGTGCTGGTGGTTCTTCAGTACCTCTGAGTTCTCACTATCTTGAAGGCTATCACCACCTCTTGTCCTTGTCTTATGCATCTACTGGGGTTTCTTTAAGTGTATGTGTTGGGTGAGAGTTGAGGAGGTGACTCATTGTGGCCGTACTCAATATTACATACTTTTCTTAAGGTGCCTTGAGGCAAAGACAATCTAGGATATGAAATTAAGGCATTTGAACCTCAAAGTACTCAAACATCAGGAAATCACAGTCTCTATGGTCAAGTGGTCAGCAGCAAAAACAGAAGAGAAGCAGAAATTTCCAGAGACTTTTCTGCCTCCAGATATATTTCTGCCACAGGAAACAGTCCAAATCTATTTCCTCAGCATCCCGCTCTGATGTGTGAAAATTCTCACTTGTGACTGATAAAGAATGGTTAACTGGGAAGAATGCTAGGGAAAATCCAATCCAACAGTTCACGCATGGTGGGCCATAGTCAAGGGCTAATACATTTTTCTGGGTGTGCCCAGGTATGACAAAATACTGACAAAACATTGACAAAAGTATTTGTTGGAGGTAAGGCAATGATAGCCAGAAACTTTGTGGGAGTGGTAACCACGAAAGCATTTTGTAGGCACATAAATAATGAAATCAGTCATTTGAAAGTTCTCGGCAGCTGTGGCACTTGTCTTACGAATGTTGCAACCATAACTCACACTTTATTCTTCCCCTCAAGAAACCATCTCAGAAGGTGTGTTGGTGAAAATGACATCATAGAGCTAAACTTATCTGCTCTACAAACATAAATCTTTTGCAAACTCCAGAACTTTATTACTAGTAGCCATAAATTACTTACCTCACACCTGACTGAGACACACCAGACATACCATAAAATAACACAGCTTAGAATGCCCATCTAGTCTGATAGTTTCCTTTTGAAGTTGATAAAAGTGATGCTCAGGGAATATAAATAAGTTGCTCAAGGTCACACAACTGGCAAGTAACAGAGCTGCCACCCACCTGAGACCAAGTCTGCTGATTTAAGTCCAATGCTCTTTTCACACCGCCATATTGCATTTCCTTCAGCAGAGACACAATGTGTTATTCAAGTGCATAACCAATTTAGTAGTGCTAGGTGTGACTCACTTTTCTTCCAAGACATATACCATCTTCCCACCTTGAAGAGTCATCTATTCCTCATTTAGCCACTCGGCCATCTTGGAACAGGTAGGCGGCTCTACCGCTGTTTCAAAATACATGCTACTTATTCTAAAACCTATATTTCACATTCACACATTAAACTACAGATATACATACCAGGGACTAATCACACATTTACAAAATACTGGGGCTTAGTGTTGCTTAGGCAAAATTTGTGTTTTTTGTTTTTTTCTTATTTATTACAGCAGAAAATCTTTAGTTCTCATGACAAACTGCCTGCAGCCATGTTTAATATTCATTCACTTTTATTCAGGCAGAAAACTGACATTAGATCAGGCCTATTTTTATAAAAGCCATTCTAGCTTTTCTAAAGCGAAGGTATTTTTTCTTCAAATATTATTCAATGATATGTACAGATAGAATAGCCCCAACTTGTGACACCTAGCGATAACTTTTTATTAGCTACTACATGCAAGAAAATGCTTTTGCAGACATTCTGACAGTGCAGCAGGCTAGATAGCTGGGACACTTTACTAATAAAGAGGACAGACAGCTTGGGCCTTGCCACTGTGTCCTGGAACAGGTCACAGGAGAAATGAAGGATCTTCTCCCTGAGTGAATTGACAGCCACTTACTCGCTCAGTATCTAGGCTGCAGATGTTGGAAAATGTCAGCTCACAGAAGAAACAAGGAACTAACCACTGCAGCTTGACTGAGGCAGCCTGCCAGGGGCATCGTGGTTTGGTAACAGATGGATAAAAAAAAAAAAAAAATCCTCATACAAAGATATATACAGACAAGGACAGAGATTCAAACAAATGCACTTGCCCGTTCTTCCGAGAACCCCAGGCACAATGGGCGCAGTGAAATGAGTGTCACTGTGCCCTTGGGCCAGAGTAATCTTTGCAGACTTTGCTCAGCCTATTTGCTGGTCTGTTTTCGAATCCTTCCTGCCAAGGCTGGCTTAACTGAGCAGCTGTACATCTGGGCTTCTTTTCCCGCAACAAAGAAAACCGTGTGGTCTGGGGTTATTTTACAGGTTGAGAAAGGGTAAACATCAATACAAAAACAGGGCTCAATCAGAGGGAATGAGGAAGTGCGTGAAAGTGCACACTGTAATTGTGCCAAGGACAAGAGCCCTATAGTGCCAGCCTCTCTTGGCCCTTCCTCTACTGTGGCTCTGCAAAATGCAAAGGCCTGAAAACAGTGCTGCCAGTCCAGGAGGGTGAGAGAGAGGGCATCACAGAATCTTATGGGGTGTCATCCTCCTAAGGGTTGTGTAGGGTACAGTGTGGGGTATATTTGGGAGATAGTCTTTTCCTAAGGTCGTTCTTTCCCCTAAAGAAAACACGTCCCCTAGAGGAAGACAGCAGACAACAAAAAAACAAACAAAAAAAACCAAACCTGTTGATTCTGACTCATAGCTACCCTATAGGACAGAGTAGAACTGCCTCATCTGGTTTCCAAGGAGCAGTTGGTGGATTCAAACTGCCTACCTTCTGGTTAGCCGCTGAGCCTTAACTACTGTGCCTCCAGGGCTCCAAGTGTGCAGCAGCCCCCAGAAACCAACAAGATTAAAATAACCCACCTAATCACTTTGGCTGTCCTTAGGGAAGGGATCCCTGGTTCTTTGGACAGTGGTGGTTCAGTGATAGAATTCTTACCTTCTATGAAGGGGGGACACAAGCTCGGCTCCTAGCCAATGCACCCACCCTAAGTGCAGCCACCACCCATTTGACAGTGGAGGCTTGTGTGCTGCTATAATGCTGAAAAGGTTTCAGAGAGCTTCCAGACTAAGACTAGGAAGAAAGACCTGGCAATCTACTTCTGAAATTCAGCCAGTGAAAGCACTATGGATCACAATGGTGATTCTGAATGGGGGCACCATGAGTCAAGGTCAACTCAGTGGTAGCTAACAATGACATATTGACAGGAAATAGTAGGTCCGTATCAGTAACAGAGCAAAACGTCCTTAAATATAAAATTTTATTTTACTGTATGTTTGCCTCTTTTATTTTGGTGCTTTTTACTCAGTAAAATAGTATCGCCCAAACCCAACTAGGGAATTTTCCTGAAGTTCAATCAACTGAAAGTAACTATTATAATATTGGTTCAGCAAATAACTTCTATTGAGATGGGGAGATTTATGTAATATTAAGAAAACAGCAATGTCTCTCATCCAAATAACAGATAATATAAAGCAATCATAAGTAGGATTCTAGAGAATTAGTACAATAGAGGTTATTATTGTTGGGGGGCGGGTTTTGAATGAAGTAATTTGAAGTTTGCATGGAAGAATAAGTCTCTAAGAATGTTATAAATTTATGAGATACAAGAATACATTATGTGTGCATTTGAGGCCGAGGAGGAAGTAAATTTTCCTTACCAGCTATAAAACTTATAAAGTTTCTTTAATCAAACCAACACAAGAGCAGACAAATAGATAGATAAAGAATCCAGAAAAACATTTGAGTATCCGTGGAAAACTGACAAGTGACAAAGATGGTAGAAGAAAAAGGATGGCTTATTTAATCCTTTCTCTTCTAAATTTAAATTAATAAAGTTTATTAAATTTTGCTGCCACCATTGACTAACCATTTTGAGGAAAACAAATTTGTATCTCATCCTACACCAAATACACTTACTACTTACTTACCGACTCCCTCGTTAGCTGAAATTTTGCATTTACAACTATGGTAAAAAATCTACTATCCCATTATCTTGTGCATTAACGACATACATACAGCAGTAACTCACACTGAGGTATAGGTGAGAGCAACGCTGGCTGTGATGGTTAAGGTTATATGTCAACTTCGCTGGACCATGATTCTCAAAGGTTTGGTAGTTATGTAATGATGTAATTTGGCAGTTATGTAATGATGTAGTCATCCTCCATTCTGTGATCTGATGTGGTCATTCTCCATTTTCACATAACACCAATTTTTGCATAATGCCTGGTCTTTGGAACCTAACCATGTCAGTAAGTGAAGAGTGGGTGTACAAAAATAAATTTTAGATGAATTAAAGGTTTAAATGCGAAAAATTTTTTAAATAGAATTAAGTTTAGGAGAATAATTGTTCAACATTAAAAAAGAAAGAGGTTTTTAAGTAAAATAGGAATCTCCTAAGCTATAAAGGAAAAGGCAGTTTTGGTTATAAAAAAGAAACTTAAGAGAAATGCTTAGAATGATAAATGGTTCTATAAGCAATGTCAAATGACAAATGATAGACTGGGGAAAGTGTTTACAAAACACACGAGAGGTTAATAGTTAAATTCTATAATATATACATTGATAAGAAAAGGGCATAGAAACCAATAAAAATATGGACAAAGAATACAATTCAGTTCTCAGAATACAATTCACAAAAGAAATAATCTGAATGGCTAATAAATAGATGAAAAGTCTGGGAAGTACAAGATAAATGTACAGTAAGGTGGCATATTTCATTAATTACAATGGCATTAATTACAGAAAATACTAAACCCCTGTAGTGGTCAGGACACAGACAAATGTTCTTTCACATTCTGTTGTGGAAATGTGGACACTACAGCTTAAGAAAATAATCCAATAATACCTAGTGTAGTGATCTCCTGCCCCCAAAGCAGCCCTGACAATAACTTGAAGATCCATCAGTTATGGTTAAATACATATTGTTATATAAAATACAAAATGTTACACAGCTATCAAGAAGAATGAGTTAGATCTGTAGCTACTGATATGGAGGGATATCCATGATAGCTTGTTTAGTGAGAAAAAGCAAGTCATAAACAAATGTATAAAGTATAATATCATTTCCATAGATACAACCAAAAACTCTATGCATATGTACTTACATTTGTATGAACAAAAATTTGCACCACGCCAAAAATACTGATTATTGTGGAGGGAGGGAGGTTTGAGGCAGGAAGCTGAGTAACAAGATACAGGAAAAAAAAAAAAGTCTAGAGCAAAATGGAAATATTGCATGATATAAACAAAAATATGTCCGTGGGGCCCAAGGGTCTGAGGCAGAACCGTGGAGCTCAATAAAGATTTGTAAAAGAATTAAGAAGTAAAGCTGGGAAGCATTGTACTCTTCCCAAGAAACTCATAATTATGCGTATATAATACACACACATACCCATTCACACACATACATCCACGTAGTATTCAAATGAGCACAAGTGAAGGTAGCACAGAAACAGAGCACTCAACCCTTGTAGACTAGACGGTGGGGTGAGGTCAACTATGAAACACTTCGTGCATGTGAAGAGGTTCAAGTTAGATTTTTGGAAGAGGATAGGAACTTGAATTTCCAAGGAGGGAGGTGTAAGTGAGGGAAGAGTAATGTTTTATCCAAAGGCATGGGGTGTGTGGTGGGTTGAAAGAGAAAATCATGTGGAGATAATCAGTTCTCTTGAGGGCTCAAAGTGCTTTATTAATGACCTCTCTCTCTCTCCCTCGCACGTACATACACACAATTACTGACTGCAGAAAATCATATCGTGAAACTGGATTTTGCTCATTAGTTTTATTTGTTTGCAACTTTTACACTGCTTTCCTCCAACAAATTTCAGGGAATTTTGTGAATGAAATAGAGAAAGAATTTTTTTTTTTAATTATGAAGTTTCATATCAGTTCTGTTTAGGATAAATTGAAACCCTGACTAAGCCACTTCTGTGTCACTGAATGCCTTAGGCGATGGCTAAGCCAGTAGTTCTCAATTTTGATTTCACTTTATAATCACTGGGAAATATTTAAGAAATATGTATGACCAGGACCCAACCGAGAACAGTTAAATTCGAAAATTTGAGGGTGGGATCTGGGCATTGATAGGTTCACAAAGCTCCTCAGGACCTTATAAATGCATTCAGATTGAGAAGCACTGAGTGAATGCATTTGCCCCATATGGTAGCTTTGAGCACCCAAAGGCGTCCTAGAGGAGCTGTGATGTCCATGAGTGATGAATTAGAGAGACGGCATTTCCCCCCAATAACAACAACGTACTGAGAGTTTTATAACCTGATTTCTTGTCTACTGATTTCTATTAACATTTTTCAATCTGTTTGGATAAAATATGAGTAATCACAAGAATTCCCTACAGACTAATCCTGAGAAACATGTGGTGACAAAGACAGAGATAAAAGCTATGATTGGTCAAGGACAGAATGTCAAGGTGTTTGGTCAACATGAGTTATGGACATTAGTGAATCACCTCAGACACTTATGTACCTCAGTAAGAACAACTTTTATTGATCTCTCTCTCTCTCTAAGGCATCGCTGTCTCTCCCAATTTTTGAGATCCAATTTTTTTAAACTTTAACTTAAAATGCACAATAAAAATATTTTCAATATATGCATTCATAGTTCACTGAAATAAAGGTTCATTTTTATTAATATATATTTTCAATACCTCTTACAATAGCAAAAATCCAGTTTAGTATGGGATGAAAGAAGCTAGGCAAAGAGAAATTAGGTGTAAAACGCCATCCAACACTTTTGGAACCACTGAGCATTTTAAGCTGCTCTGAATTTACCTACACACACCTGAATGTCAAGATCAGGTACACGCAGTCTAATGGTTTGATATTATTCATAATTAACTCAGAGGTTTGTTGCTTACAATATTGACCAGTTCTAAGACTCTGGTCCCAGGGTTCCTACTTGTATTAGTTTTCTATCGCTGCTACAATGAATTATCACAAACAAAGCAGCTTTAAACAACACAATTATTATTCCTATTTCTACAGGTCAGAAATCCTGGTGACTCAATTCATTTCTATTTCCAAACGCTGAATGTTCACAAGGGCATCGCAAGGTGAGAAATCAAGGCCTCTATTTATAAGCCTGAGCTCTTACCTGGAGGCTCTGGGGAAAGAATTCACTTGCAGGCTTGGTCCAGTTGCTGGGAAAATTCATTGTGGCTGCAGGACTGGGGTTCCCCCTTTCTTACTGACTGTCAATCGGAACCATCTCTCAGATCCTTACATTTTCTGTTGTTGTTTCTAGGTGTCGTGGAGTCAGTGCCAACTCATAGAAACCCCATGTGACAGAGCAGAAGTGCCCCATAGAGGTTTCCAGGCTGTTGTCATTACAGAAGCAGATTGCCAGGTCATTCTCCCATGGAGCCGCTGGGTGGGTTTAAATTGTCAAACTTTCGGTTCGCAGCTGAGTCCTTAACCATTATGTTACCAGGACTCCTTGCATTTGTGTATTTCATCAGGCAATCCCAGTCAGCTTGAAATTTCACAAAGTCTGTCTTTCTTCATGTGGGTTTCATGCTTTCATTATTAGATACAGTAAATGTTATCAAGAACTTTGAAGAGTCTGGCTCCTTGTAAAACATAGGGATGGTGAGCCCTTTCCCAGAAAAACAAAATACGAAAGAACATTTTAAAATGTTAATATTGCCTGACATTTATCTTGCCCATAGCAAGTTGAAAGCAAGCAAAAAAGAGAGTTTCAATCCTCATGATTAGATCTGTAACAATTACTTTTATTATATTATTACAAAAAAAAAAACTTGCAATTGAGTTAATTCCAGTGTAGAATTGTTCTCCATATGGTTTTCAATGGCTGATTTTTTTGGAAGTAGATCTTCAGGACTTTCCTCCAAGGAGCTTCTGGGTAGACTGGAACCTTCAATCTTTAGGTTAGCGGCCAAGAATGTTAATCATTTGCACCATCAAGGGACTCCATTATTATTAGAGCAGTAACATATTTGAATGGTTTCCAAAAACTGGATGCTTAAATTGTTTATGGATAAAAGAAAAAAAAAGGCACTT
The DNA here is from genome assembly GCF_030014295.1 of Loxodonta africana. NCBI lineage: Eukaryota > Metazoa > Chordata > Mammalia > Proboscidea > Elephantidae > Loxodonta > Loxodonta africana. The sequence continues at coordinate 165,385,952 of NC_087345.1, read as the reverse complement.
CTTAACTCTAAAATTTTGTTTAATGCATTTATTTTTAAACCTGGCTGGTCCTGCATATAGGTATCCCACTATCCTATGCAATGTTAATGTCATTCAATGATGCACTTTTTAAAGGTGGCGAGGGAATCCTGTCAGCCTTGATGGGAGTTATATAATGGAAAGTGCACTAAAAAGGGGACCAACGTGAAATGCAATAGTTTCCAAGTAGGCTGGAAGCAAGGAGTAATGATATTAAATTATCACCTAGGAAACCAGAGGTATAAATTTTTCAAGATTTCACCATTAAGGTCAGTTAGAGTTTAGTTTGAAGACAAAAAATGTGCATTTACCTCAACCCCAACAAGAGGAAGACATGGAGAACTGTGCAAGAAGACACTGCCCTGGGCTGTAAACCCCAATTTCAGAGCTGTTCCCCACTCTGAGGAAGAGGCCGTGGAAGTCAGCACATAAGAGAGACAGAGCTTCCGTGTCCATCAGCTCCCCTTTTACCCTCACCCTTCTTAGTCATGGACAAGTGACGTTCAGCATCCTGGTTGCAAATGCTATTGCTCAAAAAAGCATATGACAGAGGGAGCATAAGACTTTGAAAGTCTATATGATATTCTAATCAGAAGCTAAAACCTTAGAAGTCTGTGACCCTGAGTAATTGTTTTTGTACTGGCTGCCAAAAAAATATCAGGGTAGTCATTTTAGACAATTTAGTCTAAACACAGTGATGCTTTTATGAGGCTAATAAGCCCATCTCTAAAATGCAGTAACTTTGTGTATTTAGGAATTCTGCTGAAAGCATATAACCTCTTCTGAAGTACACGCAGTACATGTTTTTTGTCTTGAAAGCTCTGCAACACGGCATGGCCAAAGGTAATAAAGTTCAGATTTAAATATGGAATCTTGAAGAACTGCCGTTTATATGTGGAAGAACCCCACACATCACAGCCGTAGTCTGACTGCTGTAGACAGTGGTTATCCCTTGAGTATGCCTCAAGGCATGTGGTTAGTGGAAGGTAGTTTTGCCATTATTTTACCAAATATGACACTGAATATATTTTTATTTCACCTCAGTTTAGAAAACCAATCAATCAACCAAGCAACCAACAATGACAAGTCCATTCAAAGTCACTCCTATCATTACACATGCAGAGTTTAGTGCCTATTGTTAGAAGCTTTAAGTTGCAGCAGCTCTCAGTCAAGGTCAATCAATACCAAGAGCAAAAGAGATCCCAGCAGCACAGAACATTACAGCTAGAAAGGATCTTAGGGATTCTAGTCCAGAAGTTCCCAACTCATGGACTTCAGGCTGCTGTCATAACAAAGGAACTATGAGTCTATAAATGATCTAAGTATATATGTGCACATACAGACACCCCCACGTATATATTACATGTGAAATTATAATATATTGAGATAATTTGTGTTTCATTTTCCCTTCTCCTCTCCAAGAGTAGCCCAGTTCTCTGTGTTCCATTGGCTCAGGATAGGTTTGAATTCCTTTCTGGGTTTTATTATCAAAAACATTGGATTCCTTGGAAAGGTTATGTTATGGGAAGGCAAAGAGGTGGAAGCTTTAAATCAAAGGAAGGAAAATTGTTCATACTGGGAAAGGTATGAAAGTCTATGGGGATTGCGCAGTAGACTGGAAAGGAAATAGAACCAATGAGATGAGAAGTACCGTTTCTGGTATGTTTAGGGGCCAGATCCTACAACCAGGAGTTTTAGACATGGCAAAGATTACCATGCCCAGAGAATCAAAAATGAGACAACTTTAAAAAGGACCAAGTGATTTTGGACAGTGAATATTTCAATAGTAATCAATGTGGGTTGAAGATTGAAGGGATCCAGAGATTCAAGCAGAGTCCCAATAATGACTGCAATACAATTTCCCACTATCCTGACAGAATAATTTTTGTCATAGTCAGCACCAGATTTAAGTTGATTTAAAAAGAAAAAAAAGGAAAGTGACATTTCTAATATACCAGAATTTATGGAATAAAATTGATCTGTTACAAAGATTTATATACATGTACTTTCAAAATGTATATAAAATTCTACTCTATCTTTATCAAAATTCCAAGAGCATTTTTTTTTTTTTTTTTTTTTTTGTAGAAATGGAAAAGTCAGTCCTCAAATTCCAACGGACTTGCAAGGGGCCCCAAAAAGCAATCTTAAAAAAGAATGACCGAATAGGAGGTCTCACACTTCCCGATTTCAAAACATACTATAAAGCTACGGTAATCTAAACAATGTGATACTGGAATAAGGATATATATGTAATATATATATATATATATATATATATATATATATATATATATATATATAATATAGACCAATGGAATAGAATTGAAAGTTCAGAAATAAACGCATACATCTACGGTCAATTAATTTCCAGCAAGGGTGTCAAATCCATTCCATCAGGGAAAGATAATCACTTTAACAAATTGTGCTGGAACATAGGATATCCACATGAAAAAGAATAAAATTGGACTCATACCTCACACGATACATGAAAATAAGCTCAAAATGGATCAATGATCTAAATATAAGAATGAATCTCATAAAACTCTTAGAAAACATATGGTAATGCCTCAGAACTTAGTTTTTGACATTAGATCTTGATAAGGAGGCATGAGCAATAAAAGAAAAAATAGATAAATTGGACTTCATCAAAATTACAAACTTTTGTGCAGAGGACATTATCAAGAAAGTAAAGTCAGTACCTACAGAATAGGAGAAAATATTTAGGAACCGTATATCTGATAAGGGTTTAATATCCAGAACATATAAAGAACTCCTACAACTCAACAATAAAAAGACAAACAACCCAATTTAAAAGTGGGCAAGGACTTGAACAGACATTTCACCGAAGAAGAAATATGAATAGCCAGTAAGCACCTGAAAAGATGCTCAACATCATTAGTCATTGAGGAAATGCAAATTAAAACCACAATGAGATAAAACTTCATCCCCACAAAGATGGCTATTATTAGAAAAATTAAAAATAACAAGTGTTGGGGAAGATGTGGAGAAATTCGAACACTCGTGCATTGCTGGAGGGAATGTAAAATAATGTAACCACTGGGGAAAACAGTTTGGTGGCTCCTCAAAGAGTTACAGATAGCATTACCATATGACCTAGCAATTTTACTCCTAGGTATATACTCAAAAGACTTGAAAGCAGGAGCTCAAACAGATGTTTATGTACCAACGTTCATTGCAGTGTAATTTACAATAGCCAAAAGGTGGAAACAACCCAAGTGTCCATCAATAGATGAATGGATAAGCAAAATGTAGCATATGTACACAATGGACTCTTATTTAATCATACAGACAAAGGAAATTCTGATACAAGCTATGGCATGGACAAGCCTTGAAAACATTGTGCCGAGAAAAATAAAACACACAAAAAGGAAAATATTATGTGATCCCACTTATATAAAATAGAATAGTCAAATACATAGAGAAAAGCTCATTAGTGGCTACAGGGTCTAGGGAAAGGTGGGAATGGGAAGTTATTGTTGAAAGGGTACTGAGTTTCTGTTTGGAGTGACAAAAACTTTCTGGAAACTGATAGTGGTAATGATTGCACAACATGATGAATGTAATTAACGCCACTGAATTGTACACTTAAAAATGGTTAAAAAGGCAAACTGTTTGTTACATACATCTTACCACAATAAAATTACAAACAATTTTTAAAAATCTATGCAAGTGCTGCTGTGGTTACTAAAATGAAATTTAATTAAAAGGAGATCTAAATTTGTAGTCCTTTAGGTGGCATTATTCCCCCCCCCCCCCATTGATGGATGCTAAAATTATAGCTGCCATCAGGTTGGGTTCCTCATGATGACATCAAAATGGTGACACAGAAATAAAGGCTCTCATGTGAAATACTTTTGAAAATCAATACTCTTTCCCATCCCTCTCCTTTTTCAGGAGAGGAAACAGACTTGGCAAGATTAAATTATCTTCCCCAGACAAGCGAACTAATGGCAGAGCTGAGGTAGAATCCAGCTTTTCTCACTCTATCATAGGAGGATCCAGGGGAAGAAGAGGATCTAGTCTTGGCTTCCCCACCTTGAGTGGCCAGTCATTCTTTTTGGTAATCTTTCCTGCTGCACCCTAGAGAAAATTACCAATTAGCACACCCTTTGTTTTTTTTTTTTTTTGTTCCTCCTCCCCCTCTGTGTCTGCTCCCCTTGGCCTGTCTCCTCTCTGCTTGGTCTCCTGCTTGAGGTCTCTTTCTTCCTCCCTTGGCCTACTCTCTTTTTAAAACCAGATTGAAATGTCTAACATGTTTTTGGTACATACAAAAGAAAACTTTATCTTCCCTCTTCTTAACTTTTAAATCAGAAGGATTTTTACCAACTCTATAGCTTTCACCAAACAACATATAAAAATTTAATTTAAAATTATAAGTTGATTTTCTCTTCTATGGTATTACAACTGATTCCTCTTGAAGTTCTTGAGAAAATATTCCCACTTCTTTCCTAAAGGTGGAGGGATGGCACTCCACTCTCACTAGATGTACTTGAAGACAGTATGGTTTTCTAGCTAGAAACAAGTGAACCCTTTATTATAAAATGCAGATGCCTAGGCCCCAGCCCTGCAGCTTCTGATTCAATATTTTTTGGGTGGACCCATAACTCCCTGGGTGATTCTGATGCAGAGACAGGCTTGATGCACACAGTCATGGATAAATCTACAAATCTCTTTTAAGTATAGCTAAAGATCATCATTTTAAAGACTAAACTCTGCTTCTAGCAAATCATTTCTTTAATGACTATTTGGCCCCATTCCTTTCTATCTCTGGCCTCTTGTTCAGTTCTGTCCTTTTTCCTCTAATAAATAAGGTCAACTTGTCAATTGCATTTGACAAGATGCTCAGTAGAGGTGACCGAGGAAACACTTGGTAGCTTGAGGAATAAAATTTACTGACCCCTGAAGTGGTCCAGTGGTTAAGAGCTAACCAAAAAGGTAGGCAGTTCGAACTCCTTAGAAGCCCTATGGGGCAGTTCTACTCTGGCCTATAGGGTCACTATGCATCAGAGTGGACTTACCGGCAACAGGTTTGGTTTTGATTTTGGAAGTCCGTCATGACTTAATAAAGCATAGAGAATTTCTCTTTCTGAGATAATAATTTATTAACTGAAAGCACTGCAAAATCACACATGAATTTCATTCAATAAACATTTATTGAAAGACTACTATATTTGAGATATTCTACCTGGTACTCAACCTGTAAAGCTGTGTTAATCTTTGTCCCTTCCTTTCTGAAGAGCAGAGTTTAGTAGTGAAGAGGAGAATTACTCTATCCCTATTCACAGCTCTGTATCTGTTTTTCTGCCTCTGCAGTGATGTGGTCTGCTGCCATTCTTTTTACTTGGAGGGGAAGTAAAAGAATTGAGGCCATGATTACTTTTTCCTTTGCTATTCTGGGAGACTTACAGAAATAAAAGTGAAGAGCTGGTGGCACTTCAAGCAAAATTACCTTAAGTCTCTAATGGCCACCCCAGCTCTTTGCTAGGGTTAATTTTGTGTAGGGGTTGTTAACCATGGAGTGAACTATTCTTTTTCCTCCCAAGCCTATGCAATTACCCTGTATACTAGAGCAACGAGGCACCTGTGGGTTGTTCTTTTTAATTAAAAACTCTTTAATGGGGTGGACTCTCAGGCATTTACTTATTGGAAATGCTAGAATTTGGTCCATCTCATTTTCCAGAATGCAATTTGTAAACTGTGTTTAAAAATAGCCTCCCAGGCTTGAGCACACAAAAAGAAGTTCACAGCAGTCTCTGAGGGATGGATTTACCGGATATTCAGATTGGTAAAGTAGCCAGATTGCCATGGCTGTATGCATGAATGTTTATAAGCAACTGGAAATTGGCAAAGGACTCCTGGGAGAAGAAAGAAAGGCCAACAGAGAGACTGTCACACTGGTAGAACTTAAGCCATCACAGCTGAGAGTGAGTTTGAACAGAAAGTCTTCTGATCAATCTTGGGGACCAGAGGACAGTTAGCTAGTGAGCCAGAGGGATGAGCAAACTCAGCGAGAGCAACTGCTCAGCAGTTAAGGACGAGCAGCTCAGCTGTGTTGAGGAGAATGCTATCCTGATGAGAGCTTTCAGAGTATCCTTAGGAAGGATTGAAACCTAAGGAGGGCAGAGTAACACTCTGTTAACCAAGTGCTACTCCAGCTGCCTGGTTTCCCCCATTATTTTCACATAAAGCCCAGGTGCTGAGCTCCAAGGAGAGGGTGAGCAAAGGAACTTGTCCCAACTAGCTGCTATTGGGGAGTACCTCGGTGATGTAAACCATTAAGCGCTCAGCTACTAACGAAAAAGTTGGAGGTTCCGGTTCACCTAGAGGCACCTTGGAAAAAGGCCTGGCAATCTACTTTTGAAAAACCAGCCATTGAAAACTCCATGGAGCACCGTTCTACTCTGATGCACATGGGATCGTCATGAGTCAGAATCAACTGGACAACAACTGGTTAGCTGCTATTGAGGCTCCCGATACATCAGAATTAGGACAGATGGTGATTGCCTGGGTAAATGACAAAAAAAAAATTTTTCCAGAAAAAGCAACTCCATCCTGCTTTCTAGCTCATTTCCAACATTTCTTTTTCTAGATTGAAGATTTTTATTTTTTAAGGCTTCCCTTGGTAAAATGTTATAAATTATAGCAAAAATCCATCCATTTATTCATTTTTCCTATTGGTATTTATTGCAAGCTGACTATTTAAGGTACTTTATCAGCAATAATATCAAACCTCATGTTTTCTTTTTTATCTTTCTCATTCCGTTTTGTATCCCCATTTTACTCTGTATGTTTTCTTTTACTTATTCATTCACTACAAAAAAAAAAAAAAAAGCATTGCCATCAAGTCAATTCTGACTCACAGTGACCCTAGAGGACAGAGTAGAACTGCCTCATAGGCTTTCCAAGGAGCGGCTGGTGAATTTGAACTGTTGACATTTTGGTTAACAGCTGAATGCTTAACCACTGTGCCACCAGGGTTCCTCATTCATAACACATATGCTTTTTTAGCAACTTTTATTTGCCAAGATCATGCCAGGTTCTGGGGATACAAAAAACAGACAGTTTCTATACCACTACAGCTAACAATTTAGTGAATAAGGAAGACATTTAGTTAGTAACTAAAATGAATATGTACTACAAAATGACGTATATTATGTTAATCAGAATGAGCTAAATCATTCTGGGCAACGAGCAATCTCAGCATCTCAGTCACTCGCCACAACAAAGGTGCATGTCTTGTTCACAGAAAGTCCACTGTGGGACCATGTAACTCTCAACGGATACTGTCCTCTAAGAGGTGACTCAAGGACAAACTGCAAGGATGATGATGGTACAATTTCACTGAAATAGAAGATGTTAGAAGAGACCTAAGATTTGACATAGGTGGTGTGTGTGTGTGTGTGTGTGTGTGTGTGGAGTATTGCAAGGGAGCCCTTGAGTTCAGTTTTGAATATATTGATTTTTGAGGTGCCTTTGAGTCCTTTATGTAGAGATGCTGACTGGGCATTTGAAATTCAGAGGTGATATCTGGCTGTAAATATAAATTTGGAAGTCATCAGGAAATGGCAGGAAACTGAAGGCAAAGGCATGGTTAAGACTACCTATGGAGATAGTCTAGAGTGAGATAATAAGAGGGCTAGAACTGAGCCTTGAGGAATTCCACTACTTATTAGCTTATTTCACAGAGGATATTGAGAAGTAGGGGGTCAAAAAGCTAGAGAAAGCCTGGAGAATGTATGCCTTGAAATCCAGAAGATAGACTCTTTCAAAGAGGAGTGGTCAACACAACGAAGTGCTGCTGAGGCGTCAGGTAAGATGGGAACGAGGCATGCAATTTGAGTATGACAACACATGTCATTAGCAACTTAGCAAGGGATATTTGGGCAGGAAAGTGGAGACAGAAGCTCTATATTGAGTAGACTGAAGGAGAGTAAGAATGCATCAGTTAAAGATGGACAACAGAAAACGCACTTGTTTCCACTCCCTTCCAAAACGCCACTACAACAAAAATTAAAGTATTTTTTAAAAGGCATGAACTCACAAAGAGAAAAGGATAGACAACAGAAACCACAGGAGACTCCAGAAGGCTGGATCCTAAGCCGCTGGGAAAAGCAGAGCAGCAACATGAATTACATCTTGGAACCCATCAAAAGTTTCAAGAAATTGTGACACTGAGTCCTCTGGAAGTGGCGATGAAGGAAGTTGCTGAATATAGGAGGATTGATTGAAGATTTTTAAGAAGCAGTTAATCTTCATATATCCTTTTTCATACATCTGCCCCTCCCCTATGCCAACATACAGTGGGGGGGTTATTCTCTACAGAGGGTTTAACAGAGTAACTTGAGACTTGGAGACCCCAGACACAAATGAAGATAGAGAAGATGGAGTATAAGGTTGAAGAAAGAGGAATTAAATGAAACATTATCTAAGGAATGTTGAGACCCTCAAGCCCTCTTCCTCAATGTACACTGCAGCCAAGTTTATATGGTTAAGAAGGAATTGGTTGAGCTTTCTTTACAAAATCTGACCAGCCCAAAAGAAAAGATTCAGAGAAATTTACATGGGTTTTCCCCAACGAACTAAGCCAACCAATATCAACCTACACTGAAGAACACAGTCAGCAATAATCTGACCTCAGGTGCCTGTCTTAGTTATCTAGTGCTGCTATAACAGAAATACCAGAAGTGGATGACATTAACAAAGAGAAATTTATTCTCTCACAGTCTAGGAGACTAGAAGACCAAATTCAGGGTGTCATCTCCAAGGGAAGTCTTTCTCTGTTGGCTCTGGGGGAAGGTCTTTGTCTTCAATCTTCCCTTCACCTAGAAGCTTCTCAGCCCAGGGATCTTGGGTTTGAAAGATGAGCTCCCCTTCTGATTCTTCATTCTTGGTGGTAGGGGGTCCCCCTGTCTCTCTGCTCACTTCTCTCTTTCATATCTCAAAAGAAACTGACTCAAGATACAACCTAATCTTGTGGATTGAGTCCTGTCTCATTAATATAACTGCCTCTAATCCTGCCTTATTAACATCATAGAGGTAGGATTTATAATACATAGGAAAATCACATCAGATAACAAAACGGAAGACAATCACACAATAGTAGGAATCATGGCCTAGACATGTTGACACACATTGTTGGACACAATTCAATCCATAACAGTGCCCTCTTTCCCTCTGATTCCTTGCTAGTTATCCCCACTGGTCAAACCTAAAGGGAAGCCAGAGGGCAAAGAAGAAAGTTGATAGATCTGCCTTCCAAGGGATAGAGCAAAAGAAAGAAGGCTAGTGTCAATACAGAGGGGCAAATGGAAGATATCCTCCTCAAAGGGTAAGACCTTAAGTAAGGCCAAATAATGGGAATCTGCTTCTAGAAACTAGCAGAAGATACTTGGAAGAACAGAATCAAAGAGAAGGCCAGGGAAGGATATGGATTGATTTTAAGTGACTTAAGAGTATCTAGATGCTTACAGGGTAATTCTACCACAATATGGTAAGGGATTTACATAGCAAGACAGACCAAACCTATTGCTGTCTAGTCGAATTCCAACTTATAGTAACCCTATAGGACAGAGCAGATCAAAGACCACAGTCTTCAGTATGGATTGTACCTCAACATAAAGAAAACAAAAATCCTGACAACTGGACCAATAAGCAACATCATGATAAACAGGGTAAAGTCTGAAGTTGTCAAGGATTTCATTTTACTTGTATCCACAATCAACATCCATGGAAGCAGCAGTCAAGAAATCAAAGAACACATTGCATTGGGCAAATCTGCTGCAAAAGATCACTTTAAGGTGTTAAAAAGCAAAGACTAAGATGCTCCTGAACCAAGCCATGGTGTTTCAATTACTTCATATGTATGCAGAAGCTGGACAATGAATAAGGAAGACTGAAGAAGAATTGACACCTTTGAATTGTGGTGTTGGTGAAGAATATTGAATATACCATGGACTGCCAAAAAATGAACAAATCTCTTGGAAGAAATACAACAAGAATGCTCCTTAGAAGCAAAGATGGCAAGATGATGTCTCACATACTTTGGATATATTATCAGGAGGGGTCAGTCCCTGGAGAAGGACATCATGCTTGGCAAAGTACAGGGTAAGTGGAAAAGAGGAAGACCCTCAACGAGATGGATCGACACAGAAGCTGCAACAACGGGCTCAAGCATAACAAGGATTGTGAGGATGGCACAGGACTGGGTAGTGTTTTGTTCAGTTGTACATAGGGTCACTATGAGTTGGAGCCAACTCCACAGCACCTAACAACAACAGAACTGCCCCAGAGGGTTTCCAAGGCTGTAATCTTTATGGAAGCAGACTGCCACATCTCTCTCCCCCGGAGCAGTTGGTGGGTTGGAACCACTGACCTTTTGGTTAGCATCTGAGTACTTAACCACAGAGCCACCAGGGCTCCTTCGTAAGACAGACAGAAATGAAAATTATTTAATGCCCAAGCTATGTCACTTTGAACAGTAAACCCAAGACATTCACGCTGATAACACTGATGGATTATTCTATTTCACAGTTAGCCTTCAATGTTTTCATGTAGAACGTTCATGTGCTGGAGGCCTCCCTCAACTTCTGCTTACTGACTCTTGTTTTTGAAAATGCTCTAAAATCTGAGTTATTTTCTTTCTCTTAGTTCTTTGTAAGAAATAAACATTTTCCTAGTGCCTACCACTTAATTCTTTTCACCTCAATGTTCACACTTAGAATTATTGCAACAAACCCATGCTTGCCCACAGTAGGTCTGAAGCTCCTAATTATTGTATTTTTCTAAAATCAATTTTGGGAACTTTTCTGCTAAGATAAGTTTATTTCCTTCTTAAGTCCAGAAGTTCACTCATATCATCACACTAAGGCACTGCATTTCATTTAGTATCATATGGTAAAAAGAGTTTGCTACACAGCATAGTGTTTAAGAATACAAACTTTGAAGTAGTTCAGTTCTGGGCTTAAACCCCAGCAATATTTACTGACATACTACGAGATGGTGGACAAGTGAATTCTCAGCCTCTTGTTTGTGATGAGTATTAAATTAAAGAGCATGTGTGTGTCAAAATTATTATTTTGCCTACCCAGCGCCCACTCCATTTCTGGAAATTGCCATATGTCCATCACCTCTTTTAGGAACTGCCTTTATCTCTGGCTTGTTCTTCTGTTGCCTGTGAGAGCTGACCTTTTAGTACAATGACCCTATGAACTGGTTCAACAGTGAACAACTGACCAAATGCAGCCAATAGTTGTTGTTCCTGGGAATTTGGAGAGCAAGCTGGCTATTCCCTTGAACTGAAAAGTTGTGAACTCAGGAGCTATTGGCAGAAGCCATTTTTTCCTACCATGGAGACTAGAAAACAGAAAACTGATCAGCCGTTAGAAAGAATAAAGCAGATATGGAGAGGTAAAGAAGACACGTCCTGATGGAGTTGGCATCCTGATTCCAGCTAACCTAAGTTCTGTCCTTATGCTCTGTGAGACACTCCAATGTTCTCATAATGAATCACCCTCAACAAATCTGTCTTGGAAGAAGTACAACCAGAATATTCCTCAGAAGCAAAGATGGCAAGATTACATCTCACATACTTTGGACATGTTATAAGGAGGGACCAGTCCCTGCAGAAGGACATCATGCTTGGTAAAGCAGAGGGTCAGTAAAAAGAGGAAGACTCTCAATGAGATGGATCAACACAGTGGCTGCAACACCACGCTCAAGCATGACAATGACTGTGAGGATGGCGCAGGACCAGGCAGTGTTTCATTCTGTTGTACGTATGATTACTACAATTCAGAACCAGCTCGATGGCACCTAACAGCAACAACAACAATACTAGGTTTCAATTAATTCAAGCTGGTTTTTGTGTCTTGCAACCAAGAATCATAATATGTACCAGAACGTAATAAATAGAAGCTATTATTTTTGAGTCAGGTACTGGTTTTTCTTTTAAAATTTCTGAAAGAAAAGGAAAAAAACAGAATAAAAATAGTTAGCTCCATTTTCATCATGAATAGTATATATCAAAAGATATAAAGTCTATCAGATCATTCCAGGGTATACTATATGGCACGAATGAATCGGACACTTTGCAACATACATGAACTATTCTGGTGCATTAAAATAGATATTGTTAACATGCATCAAGGATTTTGTACTACTTCACTGTGAGCTATGCAGGCCTTTGTGCTCCTTGAGGATGGCAAGTGCACTCTTGTCTCAGGGCCATACAATTACTATTTCTCCATTCTGGCACGGTCTTTTTTCTGGTCTGTATAGCAGGCTTCTTAACATTCAGGCTTCTGCACAGCCTTATGAAAAAAATCGCTTACAACAGGAATTGCTAAACAGACCTAGATTTATCACATAGAACTAATAATAATAATAATTACATACATAATAATGCTTTGTGGTTGTTGTTAATTGCTGTTGAGTTGGCTCCAGCCCATGGCAACCTTATGTATATAACAGAGCATTGTCTGGTCCTGTGCCATCTTCATAATCATTGGTATGTTTGAGCCCATTGTTGCAGCCACCGTGTCAATCCTTCTCACGGAGGGTTTCCCTCGTTTCTGCTGATGCTACACTTTGCCAAACATGATGTCCTTTTTAAGCAGTTGGTCTTCCCTGATGAAGTGTCCAAAGTAAGCAAGATAAAGTCTCACCATCCTCACTTCTAAGGAGCATATACGTATTTTACACAAATAATACATGTTTTCTGCATTTGTCTGCATTCTGGATTTGTTTCATCCTCCCACTCAAGACACCCTATATATACTATTTGGTGGCATAATGATAAAACTTTTGGATGCTAACCCATCCCACTCAGTGTCTTCAAGGGAGAAAAGACTTGGTAATCTGCTCCCATAAAGCCTCGGAAGCCCTATGGTGTAGTTCTACCCTGCCATATAGGGTCATTACAAGTTGGAACTGATTCAATGGCACACAACAACGATGCTAGTAATCCCATGTTTTAGATGAGGAAATGGAAGTACAGACAGGGTAAGTAAAATTATCGAAAGTGGCAAACCTGAAATTTTAATTCAGGTAGTCTGGCTCCAGAGCTCCCACTCTTGACTGCTATTCTATTTTTTCCTCTTAAAACAAAATATGGAAAAATTGCAAATACCAGAAGATCACTATGAAGGGAGTCAAATATTATCAGTTCTGTTGAAATCTTCAAATCTAGGAAATTCAAATATTTTATAGCATCTTAATAATTATGACCATTTCCATGAATTTCTTTATAGATTGGCGATGATCTGTGAATACTGAAGAATTAAGGATAATGTATTATCACCTACAATAAATGTAGCTTTCATCAACTAAGAAGCATCTAAAATGCACTAAGTAGGTGAAAAGTTCAATTTCCATCTGGAGAATTTCTTTCATGTTTAATTTTTTTCATGTTTGAAGATAATGTAAACTGTCATTATTTATTCCATATTTCTTTCCCTCCATTACCCCATCATTTTTAGAACCAGTCTATAACTTCTAAGAAAAATATGTTGCTGTTGTTGTTAGGTGCCATCGAGTTGGTTCCAACTTATAATGACCCCAGGAACAACAGAACAAAACACTGCCAGGTCCTACACCATCCTTACAATAGTTGTTATGCTTGAGCTTACAGCTACTGTGTCAGTCCACCTCGCTGAAGGTCTTCCTCTTTTCCTCTGACCCTGTACTTTGCCAAGCATGATGTTCTTCTCCAGGGACTGATTCCTCCTGACAACATGTCCAAAGTATGTAAGATGCAGTCTTGCCATTCTGCTTCTAAGGAGCATTCTGGCTGTACTTCTTCTAAAAGAGATCTGTTAATTCTTTTGGCAGTCCGTGGTATATTCAATATTCTTTGCCAACACCACAATTCAAAGGTGTCAATTCTTCTTCGGTCTTCCTTATTCATTGTCCAGCTTTCACATGCATATGATGCGATTGAAAATACCGTGGCTCACCTTATTCTTCAAGGTAACATCTTTGCTTTTCAACACTCTAAAGAGGTCATTTGCAGCAGATTTGCCCAGTGCAATTCATCATTTGATTTCTTGACTGCTGCTTCCATGCGTGTTGATTGTGGATTCAAGTAAAGTGAAATCCTTGACAACCTCAATCTTTTCTCTATTTGTCGTAATGTTAATGATACAGTTGTGAGGATTTTTGTTTTCTTTATGTTGAGGTGCAATCCATACCGAAGGCCGTGGTCTTTGCTCTTTATTAGTAAGTGATTCAAGTCTTTTTCACTTTCAGCAATCAAGGTCGTATCATCTGCATAACACAGGTTGTTAACGAGTCTTCCTCCAGTCCTGAGGCCCCGTTCTTTTTTATATAATCCAGCTTCTCAGATTTTTTGCTCAGCATACAGATTGAATAGGTATGGTGAAAGGATACAGCCCTGATGCACACCTTTCCTTACCAGAAGGATGTTTACCTGTGTTTTATTGACTATGCAAAGACATTTGACTGTGTGGATCATAACAAATTATGGATAACATTATGAAGAATGGGAATTCCAGAACACTTAACTGTCCTCATGAGGAACTTGTTCGGACAGAACAAAGAAAAATATAGACTCCACATTAAGGTGAAAAGCAGTTAGTGATGTCACATTCACCCTTTTCCACCTTCTTATTGAAATACTCGAAATAACACTGAAAGAAAGGCATAATCGCAAGAACTCTGGACATAAGGAATGCTGGTCAATAATGTACCAGATATGCTACCGATAATGGACAGAATCCAAGGACAGGACATTATATGACTTCCATCTATGCCCACAGGGCGTCCTTATCTCAGGTTTGGCAACCTTCCCTGGTCAAATGAGGGAATTCATCAGCTAAGTACAGCAGGTGTTATGAAGCAGCTGGGACATCTTTTCTACCTATCTCTACCAATTAAAAGTACACTTTTCTTTCCATACCCATTTGGACACATCAGTTTTAAAGAAAACAATCTGGCTGGGGCAGAAAAAGACAGATTTATGCTGGGGTATTTAAACCTGCCACCACCTGTGTGTGTTTGTCGTACTATGGTGACTTATGTTTTGCTATGATGCTGGAAGCTACGCCACCAGTATTTCAAATACCAGCAGGGTATTAGATCATGAGACTGAGTGAGATCACAGATAGAGAGAATGTAGTCAGAGAAAGTAATAAAATCTGAGGACCAAGCTATGAGTTCTGCCTATGTTTATAGGTAGGGTGGGGGAGATGAAGGGGAACCAATGGTGGGCATATTTCAGTGGAGGTTCCAGGCTAAGACAGACTAAGAAGAAAGGTCTGGTGATCTATTTCTGAAAATTAGCCAGTAAAAATCCTATGGATCACAAGAAAATACTGTTCAGTGTAGTGCTGGAAGATGAGCCCCCTAGATTGAAAGGCACTACACAATGCCTGCAACAATGGACTTGAGCGTGCCAATTATTGTGAAGATAGCCCAGGGCCAGGCAATGTTTCATTCTGTTACACATAAAATCACCATGGGTTGGAGCCAACTCAAAAGCAACTAACAACCACATTCAATCCTGAGATACAAAATCAGTTGTAAGATGAGGAGAAAAAGAAAGAGTTGCAGGAACCCTCCAACCTGGGGAGGGGTTAGTTTTTCCTGCATCATATCTGGGAAGGGAAGATCTATAGGTTGTTTGGCAGATGCAACAGAAGGACAGTAGAACAAGGGAGCTGGGCTGATGCTAAAGAGTTTGGTTGAAGGAATAGATCACAGAGTCTAAGCTAGGTGAGGAGGAGTCACAAACACAAAAACAGCTGACTGGTAAAGAGAAAATCTAGAAGACAGTAGTGTGCACGCTGAAGTGGTTAAAGAACCAGTGCATTAAAATAATTGCTTTAGACTGCTGGAAAACTGTATAATTTCAACAATGAAAGAGTTCTGGGTGAAAACAAAGGAATGGCCTTTGGAGTGCATGGCTTGAGTAGAGTGGAAGAGGACTTTGGAGGTAAGTAAATCACTAGAGTACTGGATGAGCCATCTTTATCAACATTGAAGTCACCCAGGAGGAAGGCAGGTCATTGGGTGGAAAGAAGCTCTGCGAACCAGGCAGGAAAACTTCCTTGAATGGGGTGGAGGGTGGGAAGAGCGTTTGGCCAGGAGGTTGATAAGTGACAAGTTCTAGGAGGAACAGAGGGGTGTATATTAAATGAGATGAGCATAAATGAAGGAGAAATGACTTTCAGTATCAATGTGGTCTGATAGGAACACCAACCTAGAGTGGAAAAAAAAGGGATCTCCATTTGAAAAAGTAACTGCAAAAATTACATCCTCAGTGGTGATCCAGGTAAGGTTAGAAGATAAAAAGAATATGTAGTAAGAAAGTTAATGATGTAGCAGAATGAAATTTAAGTCAAAATGGTATAGTAAATTCACACCTTGTCATATCCCCACTGCTCTAAATGCATGGCAATGTGATCAAGTAGAAAAAGAGCAAACAAAACAACATAGCCAGGCTTAAAAAAATTATTCCCCTAGACCAGAAACAGAGCAGGAATACAAATGGCTAAGGCCATGCCCTGCTGTGTGCTAGTCCAGATGCTAGCAGGCGAATGTTCATCTCCTGGGAATAAAAAGCTCCAACGATTGGGAACAGTTCCCTTCCTCTCCTTAATCGAATATAAACTCATCAGTCAACTTTGGCAAGTTTATCAATGAGCTTTAATTTACTAAATTCAGTGGTCAATTCTCAACCCTCATCTTATTTTCCTGACTGACAGCATTTGTCTCTCCTTCTTGAAATGCTGTCTTCACTTGTCTTCTTAAACACCACTTTTTCCTAGTTCTCCTGGTACCTCAGTGGCCTCTCCTCAGTCCTCTATATCAGTTCCCCTTCACCTCCCTCATCTACAAATGTAGGCAGAACTCACAGCTTGGTCCTCAGATTTGATTCTAGAATTCTCTGATTATACTCTCTCCTCTATGACCTCACTTAGTCTCATGGTCTAACCACCACATGCTAGAATTCCACAGGATATATCCAACTGCCTACTTCACATTTCCACTTTTATATCTAGTAGGCATTTTAAATGGATATTTCCAAAACTTTGATTTCTGCCTCCTCCTACCAGGTCCTCCCCTCAATCTACATGTCACAAACCCACAGTCTCACCATCTCAGCAAATAGCAACTCAATTTTCCAATTGCTCAGAACACAATTATTAGAGTTGCCCTGATTCCTCTCTTTCTGTCATATCCCACATCTAACCCATTAGCAAATCCTTTAGCTTTATCTTCAAAATACTTCCCTTTACCTCTATTGCCTCCACCCTGATTGCTCAGTACAGTTCCAGCCTCACTGGCCGCCTGGCAAATGTGCCCCTATCTCAGGGCCTGTTCACTTGTTACCTCTTCCCGGAATGCTTCTCACTCAATGTATGATGACGTCTGATGGCTTACATCACCAGTTCAGGTCTTTGCTCAATATCACTTTTCCTAAGAGGTCTTCCCTGATCGTTTTATATAAGATAACATTTACCCTTACTCTTTATTCTTCTTACTTTGTTTTCTTTTTTTTTTCTCCATAGTACTTACCATAACATACTGCAGACTGCATGTTTATTCTGTTTCCTCAACTAGAATGCCAGCTCATCTTAAGGACAGGGCTGTGTTTTCTTCAGCGCTGAACCACCAACATCTAGAATAATGTTTGGGACATACTGGGAGCTCAGTAAATATCATGAGTTGAATAATGAACCTGATGTTGGCTGCCACACCGTTATTTGAAGTATCTGGCTTTTAAGGAGGTAAGCCAGCAGGGATAGAAAAAGCCTCGGGTCTAGTAAATGAGCCAAAGTGGATCTACAACATTACTATGTTGCCATGGAGCAGAAACCTCAAAACATGATTATAAAAGCTAGTTTCGGACTAGGAGCCTAGGGGGCTGGTATTGTTGTTGTGTGCTATTAAGTTGACTCCAGTACACAGCAATCCTATTATCACCGAGGCCAAAATTTCTATAGGAGCGAATTGCCAGGAGCTGCTAGGTGAGTTCAAACTACCAACCTTTAGATGAGCAGCCAAGTGCTTAAACCATTGTGCCACCAGGGCTCCCAAAGGGGGCTGGTAGAGGCATCCATATGATGCTAGACAGGAAGGAGTAAGCAGATAAACAAAGCAAAATTTTCTCACTCAAAATGAGTCTACAAATCTAAATTCTATAACACAAAAAGAAAACGAATCCTAAGAAAGGTAGTGAAAAACCAAACAAACAATAGGAACATGAACTCACTATAGCTGAATGTTACTTATGGAACAGATTTAAAAAAAAAAAAAAAAAGCTTTAAATAAATATAGTTACATTTGATTTACTCATGGAGAAAAATGAAGAAATAAAATTCACTGAAGGAAAGAAAAAAATAAACTATGAAACAAAACTGAAGAGCACTGAAGTAGAACAAGAAAGGTAGATTTTGAAAAGATCTACTTTAAAAAAAATACACACTTAATAAATAAGCAAAAATTGAGAAGCTACATCGTTTATACAATAGAAATTTCAGAAGAAATAGAATCTAGGGAAGAGCAAAAAGCAATACTCGAAGAGAGAATAGGTGAGGATTTTCAAAAGTTGTATAAAGACATTGAATGAAAGTATACTGTAACTACTGACAAAGTTAAATAAAAATGAATCCAAAAGTAAAAACACGTGTACCGAAAGTATAAAACATCTGGAGATGAAAAGTCTGACACTAGACTAACTTTATTTTTATTTTTTCATCAGCAACTATAGAAATCAGGAAACAGGGAAGCGGTATATTCCAAATGCAAATGTTTACTGTTCATCTAGAATTTTATACTTATTTAGATTATCATTAAAGAATGGAGGCAAATATTTTTAAAAAAGACCAAATAAAAGTAAAAGGAACCATTTTTTGTGTGAAAATATAAACAACAAAACATACACCCAATCAATATTTTTTTATATGTATACTTTATTGACAGTGGTTACATACTTTACTTTGTGATGCCATTCTCACTATCTCTGCCCATATTGTTTCACCATCGTTAGCTTAGACTCTGCCCCATAAAGGTCTCATGTGTGCTTTAGAGGTAGCGGTTGTCATTTTGATCTCAAATATTTAATTCTTTAAAAGGGCACAGTGGTCAAGGCTGATATTCTCTATTTATTGAGCTAGACATTTCTTTAAAGAGGACTTCATGGGATAGTTTTGGTTCAAGGTTTAAAATTTGTTTCCCGGCAATAGATTTGGGGGTTTGTCTTGTCTCAAGAACATTTCAAGATCTATCCTACAGTACAACACTGTCAGTGCTATGATAATATCCATACGTCTACAAGGAAGACTAATTAATAGCACTATTATTGAAATTTACACAGCAACCACTAAGGCCAAAGATGAAGAAGTTGAAGATTTTTACCAAGTTATGCAGCCTGAAATTAATCAAATATGCAATCAAGATGCATTGATAATTACTGGTGATTGGAATGCAAAAGTTGGAAACAAAGAAAAAGGAGCAGTAGTTGGAAAATATGGCCTTGGTGATAGAAACAATGGGAGATTGCATGATAGAGTCTTGCAAGATCAACGACTTATTCATCGCGAACACCTTTTTTCACCAACACAAACGGCGACTATACATGTGGACCTTACCCATATCTGAGGAAAGAGATGATGGAAAAGCTCACTATCATCACTCAGAACAAGGCTAGGAGCTGACTGTGGAATAGACCATCAACTGCTGATATGCAAATTCAAGTTGAAGCTGAAGAAAATTAAAACAACTCCATAAGAGCCAAAGTACGACTTTGAGTATATCCCACTTGAATTTAGAGAACATTTCAAGGATAGATTTGACGCACTGAACCCCAATGACCGGAGACCATACGAGTTGTGGGATGACATCAAGGACATCACACATGAAGAAAGTAAAAGGTCACTAAAAAGACAAAAAAGAAAGAAAAAAACGGGCAGTTCTGCTCTGTCCTGTAGGGTCACTATGAGTCAGAATTGACTTGATGGCAACGGGTTTGGTTTTGGCATCATCATACAAGAGTAGCAGAATGGTTAGGAGCCAAGACTTGTAACATTTCTGGTACCTTCAGCACAGCTATAGGGATGGATGTTCTGGAAGTTCCAGACTAATTCACAGAATTTTTTTCCAAAACCTCATTCTACTATGGGCCGGTTAATGGAAAGGCTGGCGATTCAAACCCACCAGCTGCTCCATGGGAGAAAGATGTGGGAGTCTGCTTCCGTAAAGATTACAGCCTTGGAAACCCTATAGGGAAGTTTCACTCTGTCCTACAGGGTCTCTACGAGTTGGAATCGACTCGATGACCATGGGTTAGCCCTTTACCAGTTCTCTGGGAGCTCAGCCTAAGCTAAGAAAGATTGTAGAAAGTTACCCAAGGCTGTTCCACATGTCTCTCTGGCCCTGCAATTTCCTTTGGACTTCAGTGCCTGCTTCTGATTAATTGTGAATGCAAATAGTAATTATGAATAATTGTCTACTTTTAAATATATCTTATTCTAATCAACACAGCCTCACTTAGTTTTCTACTTCCAGATTTTTGCAGGTTTGCAATCTGTTGTAATACTATCTCAAAAAGTAACCATTTTTAGCCTTTAAGAACTCTTTTTCAGAGTGTTCTTAACTCTAATTAAAAAATATTAAAAACAAAGTTGGAGATGAAGGTAATGGGGCGAAGAGGGAGAGGAACACAAATTATAATATTAGTGGTTAAAAATTAGAACTGGGGAATTAGAAGATGGAAGCACTCCGGTCTGAGCCAGGCAGATGCCAACTTTCCTTTTTAAAGTGATATCATATTTTAGTACCTGTGGGGATGGAAAACACTGGGGAGTGAGTTGGCCTGTTTGGGGTCCTTACAATTATGTGGCCGCCAATTCCAGAGTTCTTAATTCTCCCCAGCTCACTCTCTGTCTTAGTACGTGGAGTGTGATCGGGCTTCCTGTCCAGGGCTCTAAACCCTAAAATCCATCCATATAGGAATGCGCTGCCTCCAAGCACCTGGAGAGAGGCTCTGCGGAAAATGAATACAGGCTTTGAAATGAAGGGCTCACACTTACATGAAATACCTAGAATAGGCAAATACATAGAGACCAAAGTTTATTACTGGATATGAGGGGCAGGTGGGAGGGGGGAAAGTGGAATTTAAACGTCTTTCTGATTAAATGGTTGTTGTTTTTTTTTTTGTTGTTGTTGTTAGGTGCTGTTCAGTCGGTTTCAACTCACAGCAATTCCATGTACGATAGAAGGAAACACTGCCCCGTCCCACACCATCCTCACAATCGTTGC
Organism: Loxodonta africana; assembly: GCF_030014295.1. Lineage (NCBI taxonomy): Eukaryota > Metazoa > Chordata > Mammalia > Proboscidea > Elephantidae > Loxodonta > Loxodonta africana. The sequence continues at coordinate 165,364,634 of NC_087345.1, read as the reverse complement.
TATGCTGGAACCCCTTGTTACAGCCACTGTGTCAACACGTCTCTCTGAGGGTCTTCCTCTTTTTCACTGACCCTCTACTTTACCAAGCATGATGTTCTTCTCCCAGGGCTGGTGCCTCCTGATAACATGTACTGAGTTCCTATGAAGGATGATGAAAAATTTAGACGCAATTAGTGGTGACAATGGTACAACGTGGGGAATGTAAATACACCACTGAAGTGTACAGGCAAAAATCGGTAAATTGAAAGATGCTTTGTTATATATATTTCACCACAATAAAAAAAGTAAATATATGTATAAAATATATATGTATATATTTTAGTGGTTATAGAGAGAAATTTTACATTTCTGCTGTGACTTCTTTCAGTTACTATTTACATTTAAATATACAATTATTTTGACTATTTTGTTAATATAATGGAAGCAATATATGCAAGACTCCAGAACCAGAAACCTGATAAAAATAATGAAACATGATCTTTTTTTTTTTTATTTTGGTCCTGAAATATATACTGCAGCAAGAAGAGGATCAAGAACATCTCCCAGTTTCTCATACGGCTTAGTAAGGAGTTTTTTGTTTTTTTATGTAAGACTGCACCTTTTTATGTTTACAAAGCTGAGTTCTGCATAAAGAGAAATGGCTTGCAACAAAATGCTCTTTAGTCAAATCACTTTTCCCAGCCCTTTTATAGGGTAACACGATCAGAAAACTTCTTTTAGTATCAATCAGTGGTTTAAACTTTCCTGCGTAATGAAATCTATCAGAGTATTGTTAAAAATGTATATTCTGTGGAGTCATATTCATGGAAAGACTAACTGTCCTGTTTTAACACAGAGATAACTTCAGTTGGAAGAGGTAGAATGGGAAGCCTGCTGCTCAGTAGGAAATTCAGTTCTCATTCCTGTTCTTTATATTGACGTGGGTTTAGTGCCTTTGCGTAGCTTCTTCACCTGTAAAGATACCCTCCTACCAACTGTATCCTTCTCTGGGTGATAGCCAGGCTCCTGGGTGCTCCCAAACAATGTCCCTATTTGGTAGGGACGGGGTTGGGGGACTCAGGCTCAGTGTGTTTGCCTGATTCTTGCCCACATATCCTAATGTCAAGAGACCGCCAGCCTACACCTTCTGCAGACTGAAACTATTCAGCGTGGGAGAGAATTTTGTGCAAAAACTATAGAGAGAGATCTACATAAACTCAGAGGGCACCTATCCCACCTGCCTATGTTTAAAAAACAAACAAAACTTAGTCCTTTGTTTGTAAATAGAAACCAATTCCAGTATATTTAAGAGAGAAAAGAGAAGAAGCAAGAATAATAAAAATAACAGTGGACATTAGAGGAAACATAGAATTCAATAAACAGAAATGGTCTTAAAAAATCTAACCAGCATCTTCAGAGTGTTTCGGTAAGTTACAATATCAATAAAACAAGAACAGGCTACAGTAAAAATACTCATTAGAAAACAAGAATGAGCTCTTAGGTATTCAAAATATGATTGCTAAAATTTTTTTAATTAATAAATGAGGTAAGAGAGAAGCCAACAAAATCTGTAGCATAGAATAAAAATACAGAGACAAAAACAATGAGAGAAAAGTTAAAACACATAGAGATTAACCATAAGGATCAATATTAATCTAACATGAGTTACATTAACAGTAACCAATAAAGAGAAAGATAAAATAGAGATAAGATGAGAAATAATCCAAGTTATTATGAAAGAATAATGAGCTAAGTAATGGTGGTGAGGGCACTGGTGGGTCAGTGGTGGAATTCTAGCCTTCCATGTGGAAGACCCGGGTTCAATTCTCGGCCAATGTACCTCATGCATAGCCATCGCCCATCTGTCTGGTGTGGCTTGCTTGCGTGTTGTTATGATGCTGAACAGATTTCAGTGGAACTTCCAGACTAAGACAGACTAGGAAGAAAGACCTGGCAATCTACTTGTGAATATCAGCCAATAAAAACCCTAAACGGATCACAAAGGTCAGATCACCAGCCAACCTGGGACAGGCACAGAATCAGGCAACATTGTACTTCCTTGTGCATGGGGTCACCATGAGTTGGGGGTGATTGGATGGCAGCTAACAACAAATAATGGTGAGAGTATTTCCCAGAGTACCGAGTAGAATGCAGAAATTTCCCTATGTTTAAAAACATCCTCACGGCATTTCAGATAAAAAGATCTTGAAGCTTCCAGACAGGAAGGAAACCAAGCAACCTAAAGAGTACAATAATCAGTTGGCATTAGACTTCTCATCAGCTTCACTGAATGTTACAAGTTAAGGAAGCAATGTCTTCACAGTTCTGAGAGCAGTGATTCTGAACCTAGCATTCTGTCTCCAGCCACACCGTTAATCAAGTATGACGAAAATGTAAAGGCATTCTCAGGTAAGCAATGTTTGGAATACATGAAACTAAAAAAGTGAAAAAAGATTATAAACATAGTGGACTTCGATCAAGAGGGCAATGAAAAGGGCACCAATACGTCAACGATGCAGTAGGCCCAGAAAGCAATCAGTGCAAATTAGGGTAGAAAATCAAAAGACAGTGTCTTCAAATATAACAAAGCTGCTTACTAATGAGCTAGATGACCTCAGTAATTAAGTGAAGGCGTGCGCTTATTTTTCTGTCAACAAGAAAACCTGCAGTTGAGAATATAAACAACATAAACATTGATAAGGTAAAAGTCTTGCTCTACCTGACAGAAGCTGGGATGTTCAGCTTGGGTAGTGAGGGCAAGGCTAACTGCCCTCATATAATACCAGCTAAATGTATTGACCACTCACTATGTATCAGGCCCTGGGCTAAGCAGTTTAAATGAATTATCTTGTTTAATCCTCATTTTTGTGTACCTCTAATTACATGCCTTTACCTTATAAAACAGGTGTTACAATTACCCCCATTATACAGCTGTATTGAGGAGTCTAGATACAATCGCTGAGGTTAACATATTAAGAGAAAAAGATTTAAGTATATTATCTAAGGTTATAAAATCAACTAATAAATGGATCATTGATAAAACAGAACTTTCTTTAGAATTGGGAGAAATATAATTATGCAAATTCTTCATCGTTCACAGCAGGGAGTCAATATATACTGTTTAAAGTTAGCAAATCAAAACCTAGAGGTATAATCACGTTCTCTGGGCATTATTATGAAGATGCATGATCACAAGAAGAACACAGGAACAGGAGGAGAACGAGAATTCAGTGCGGAGAGAAGATATTTGTTTTTTACATTATCATCTCTGTACTATTCAAATTTTACTATCATATGCACACATTTCATTTTAATAAAAATTCTTGAAGTGTACAACTGGGGATATAAAGAGCAGCTGTGGAGACAGTTGGAAACTAGTGCTGGTGAGCAGAAATGGAGGGGACCCTCCACTGGAGATGACCCAGTTTCGGGCGGTGGCGGGTAGGGAGCTGCTAATTATCCAGGAATCAATAAAGAAGATAGTTCTACAAGCAGAGGCCAACTCAACTCAGAGGTCCAGCAGGGTGGGTGTCTCCTGCCCACCCCACTCTTTTCCCTTACCACAAACCCTGTGGGTTGTGAACAAACATTTCAACTCAAGAAGTGCAGACATTTAACACTTCAAGCTCTGACATGAAATTTGTTTGTCTGTTTTGTAGTATATGAATTAAGTATGCACACACACACAAGCCAAACCCACTGCCATTGAGTCAATTCAGACTCACAGAGACCCTGTAGGACAGAGTAGAACTGCCCCATAGGGTTGCCAAGGCTGTAAATCTTTATGGAAGCAGACTGTCACATCTTTCTCCTGTGGAGCAGCTGGTGGGTTTGAAGCAGGCAGTCATGAAAGGGTTATTAACCATCCCATAACAGTTATTTTTCAGGAAAGTCTACTCTTGCTATGTTTTTGTTACAATTTTACAGCAGTATCCCTGGTTCCTTCTCTTCTTAGGGCAGGAGGTTGAGGCGCAGGCACACTGACTTCTAATTTACCCGCTATATGACCTTCCTGGGGTGGCACTAGTGAACCATTGCCATTTTTTTAGGGCTGTGAGCAGTATTTTTAAAACCGTATGCAAAAACCCATTCACTAAAATTATGCAGACTGTGTGCACATCACAAGACCGAAGGTCCTCCCTCACTGTTCATACATATGTATGTCACTCCCTATAAAAGGAGCAAATTTGCCCTGTTTCAGGGAGCCGGCAGCCTTAGGTCACGAGACCCTGCCTGTCTCCCAGTTTGCAAACTGTGAATAAACCTTTCTGTTCTTCCAACCCTACGTCTGGCTGACTTCAACTCACTAGTCTGCTTGACGAGAACCTATTAGTTGACGGTTTCAGGTTCCTCCCGCTGACCTTTTGGTTAGCCGCCAAGCACTTTAACCACTGCACCACCCAGGCTCCTCCATATATGCATACACATAATTATATAATTATCTATGTATCTATATATCTATCTACCTACCCATCCATCCATCCATCCTTCCACCCATCCACCCACCCACCCATCCATCCATCCGTCCGTCCGTCCATCCATTTGTCCGTCCATTCATTCATCCATCCATATTGCACATAACTGTAAGGGAGAAAAGGAGTCCCTGAATGGCATAAACAGTTAAGCACTAGACTACTAACCAAAATTTTGGTAGTTGGAATCCACCCAGAGGACCCTTGAAGACAGGCCATTGAAAACCCTACGGAGTGCAGTTTGACTCTGAAACACATGGGATCTCCATGAGTAGGAATCAACGTCACAACAATTGGTTAGTTGTGTGGTTGGTTCTAAGGGGGGAAAACGGGATGTTGACCATCAGAAGCCTGGTGCTAGGGACTGAGGTGGGCAGTTTAAGTAGAGGGAGGGTTCCTAAAATCAGAATCCTGTACCCTTTATCAGAGCAATGGGCAAGCATACAAACTTCTACTACTGAATTCTTCACAAAGAAACCTAGACATGGCCACCTTTCATTAAAGCTGTGTCGTTTTAATTACATACAATTTAAGCATCTATGTGATTCTCTTAGGAAACTGTGGTGGTGCAGTGGTTAAGAGCTACGGCAGTTCGAATCTACCAGGCACTCCTTGGAAACTCCTCTGTCCTGTAGAATTGCTATGAGCTGGAATTGACTCAATGGCAACTTTTTGTGTGTGTGTGTGATACCCTTACAGACTACTCTCTTAAGAGAGGCCAAGTCTTTAATGAAGGACTGTGTTTATACTCCAGCACAGGGCTCTGTGGGTGAAACATTAGATTTTACCCACAAACAAATCTGAATGCAGACAACTCTTCTTTTTAAAGGAGAATGAGGACTGCTATTCTGATCATTTACCTTACGTATAAAAAAAGAAAAGAGTTCTTACCCACAATTGCAACTATTGAATCATTCTGTCGTTAAATCAATTACTGTATCTGATTAGCTTTCCAGTAACACTTCGAGTAGAGAAAATGTTGTTGGCAAAATAGTAGAAAATCTGGCAGCCCAGAGATTTAAACATTAGCAACCACTCAGAAACAAACCAGAGGCAACTGAGTACAACAGAGAAGGATTCTTCCGTCTAATTACTTCTGCCAGTAAACCCTACCATTTTTCTTCGCACTGATTTATTTAGTTTCACAGCATGAGTTCAATTAATTTCTTCTTAGTAAGAGGTCATGTAAATTCATATCTTCACTATAAATATTTTGAAATGCCTAACAACTATGCAACACTTTGTTAACCCGTTGGTCTCCGAAGTCACTACGTGCACAAGAAGAATGCAAACACTATACCTGTTACATAGAAGACACCCAACAGAGTATTGCTTAAATAACGATATAATTGAATCATATCAAATGACTGTAAAGATTGGTACTAGTTTGGAAAGAGAGAACATGTTTAGATTATCCAATGGATAAACATAAAACAGTTGGATGAAATGTCAAACCATGCAGAAAATTGTAAATGTTCAAATAATTAAATCCTTTGTATAAAAAAGGGGCCAATACATAATAACCGGATATTTGCTGAAACCCCAGATCGCTGTGAAGGAATTCTGTTTCTGCAGCTTTCCTCTTTTATAGGTTTTAACTGTAAGTTCTCACCGAAGCAGCCTCTATATTCCCCCCGTGGACATAATACCTGCAAACAGAACAGACAGGGCTGATATCTTACCCTCCCTTCGAGGGGGTGAGGCGCCCTGGTGGTGCAACAGTTAAAAGCTTGGCTGCTACGCAAAAGGTGGGCAGTTCGAAGCCACCAGCTACTTCTTGGAAACCCGATGGACGGGCAGTTCTACTCTGTCCTATAGGGTCGCTATGTGTCGGAATCGACTCAAAAGCAATGGGCTTTTTTTTTTTTTTTTCCAGGTGATGAGGACAGCCAACTGGCTAGGTGTAAATTATTATTCAAGCCCCAAGCAATTACCTAGGTATCAGGGAAAAATACATGATCAAAGGATACGCTTGATACATCACAGTACCTATTTTCAAAACTCAGTTGATTCATCCTAACTTTTTAAATTTTGTTTTGCAGAGTCAGAATCATCTTAGGGTCACTATATTTAGAAAATGCTCTTTGAAGCAGAGTAATCTGACAGCTTCACAATTTCTTACCCCGTTATCTGGTTATTAGGCAACAGTGCTCAGGAGAAAGGATGCTATGTATAGGAATAGGCATTGTAGGAGGACAGAAAAAAGAGGGCAGCTTCTTTCTTCCCAGTTATCCTAGGGCATTTTGTGTATTTTTAATCTATTTGCCTTAACTACTCACCAAAGCTCCAACAGAGACTGTGAGATATGTATGTAAAGAATGAAGGTAGAAAAAAATCACCAATGTAATAAGAAGCCACATTGCAAAGTAGCCTGGCCAGGTCGCTAAGCCTCAGTTTCTAATATCTAGATATTCCTCGGTTCAAATTCAACTCTATTATTTACACAGCACATGATCTGTAAAAAAGATGTAATAATGTTACATATCTCAGAGGGTTGGTGCAAGAAATAAATGAGAATGAGAAGGGCATTCCTGGGTGGCGCAAACTGAAAGGTTGGTGGGTTGAATCCACCCAGAGGTACCTCAGAAGAAAGGCCTGGTGACCTAGTTCTGAAAAATCAGCCATTGAAAACCCTATAGAGCACAGTTCTACTCTGATACACACGAGGTCGCCATGAGTTGGAATCAACACAACAACTGGTAGCTGGTCCGAGTTGAAGATTCATTTTAGTGAGCAGTGGAAGACAGGGCCTTAGAGCTGGGTAACCAAAGGCTTTAATTGGTTTAATGAGAGATAAATGTAAAGCTCAGAGCATCTGAGGCCTGATGCCTAGTGAGCAATTAAAAAATACCTGTAGTTATTTTTTTTAAATATTTAATTTTCAGAACATAATTTACCCTTGCCCTTGGACAAAAAGTTATAAATGATGGTTAGAATCCCAGGTTAGAAACCCAGCCTATTTTACTCATAATGTTTATAGGCTGGCATTAACAGTGGTATAAAACCAAACAACTAGTTTAATAGGATGACAATCGATACCTCCAGGAGTGTCTTACTTAGCCAGCTCCCACGTACATCCTCCCAGACAGGAGTGCCTTGTCCAAAAGCCTCGAGGTGTTTGGAGATGGGGGCTCCTCCTACCCTAACTGCCAAGGCTGTGTGAGAGGCATTCTTCTGGCTCCCCAAGTTACAGCTCTGTGCCCTTCCTGTGGAGACACTGGTACACTGGAGTGTGGTTTACAGCACCAGAAATCAAGAAGGCCTCTGGGTCTCTGGGACACTTCCAATGCTTGGCACAGACAGGACGTCGTCACTGTTGAACAAAAGAAAAGCTCCAAGCCAAGACCAGGAACACCCTGTTCCTTGAGCAGTTTACCACCCTGTTTTTTGCACAGTGCTCAGAACACTGCAGGAAATCAGTAAAGCTTAATTAACTTAAAATTACAAAAGACCCCTTCACCATCTGGCTCCAGACTCCCAAATGTTCCTTATTCATTCAGTTTCTCTGACTTTACAGAGAGTTTCCCTCTGGCTGGACTGCCCCTCCTTCATGCCTCACTTGTGAACAAATAGTCACCCTTCTAGAATGACCTCGGAGGCTACCTTCCAGGACCCTTTCCTGGGTCCCCCAGGAGAAGGCAGCCTCTCTGATGCAGTGCCCACAGCACTCTCTGCCTCTCTGCCCTGTGATTGTGGGTTTGCAGTGCAGTTACTCAGGGATCTCAGGCCCTCATGTGAATAGGAATCATCTAGTGGGCTTGTTAACAGAGGAGGTCCCAAGCTTCACTCTAGAGACTCAGTCAGTAGGCTGGAGTGGGATCCCAGAGCCTGCTCTGTTAGCGAGCTTCCCAGATGGTTCTGATAGAGAGAAACCACAGCGTGGGAAATACTTTAAATATTTAGGCAGAGGTGCTATTGGACTACTACTCTGTCCCCACCACCTAGTACAGCTCCTGATAGATAGTAGGTGCTCAATAAATGTTTGCTATGAAAAAAATGGGGGGCATTAGAAAAAATGAGTATTCATTTATCAACAAATGTTTATTGAGTGGACACTGATTGTACAAGTTCCCTACCAACAGCAAAGTTGAGCTCATCAAAATCCAATTATGTACCATGGCGGAAGGTACATGAAATCAATGAAAACAAGGGTAACTAAGGCTTTACTGTCTCTGAAGCCAAGGTTCCTAGTGGCATGAATTGTTCACAGTCAACTGCTAACCTAACGGTGGTCTGTTTGAACCCACCTGGAGGTGCTGCAAAGAAACAAGGCCTGATCTACTCAGTAGCCACCACCAAAAGCCACAAAGCCAGTCAGGCCTTTCTTTAGGCCAATAATTCTCAACTTGGTCTGCACATTGGAATCACCCGGGGAGTTTTACGAACATTGATGCCCTGACCCCCACCACCAGACAGACTGAATCTGTCTGGGATGGAAAATGAACATCAGCGTTTTTAAATGTCCTCCCAGGTGATCCTGACATGTAGCCAGGGTTGAGACTCTCACCACTGTAGGCTCACTTGGCACACTGCTTCTGCCTGTACTACAATGCTATATCAGTCTCATATAGCCCACTACTGGTGACTCTATGACAATGCTGTATTCAGGCTCATATAGCACGCCATTGGTGACTCTATGACAATGCTGTATTCAGGCTCATGTAGCGCGCCATGGGTGACTCTATGACAATGCTGTATTCAGGCTCATGTAGCGCGCCATGGGTGCCTCTATGACAATGCTGTATTCAGGCTCATGTAGCGCCCCATGGGTGACTCTATGACAATGCTGTATTCAGGCTCATGTAGCGCGCCATGGGTGACTCTATGACAATGCTGTATTCAGGCTCATGTAGCGCGCCATGGGTGACTCTATGACAATGCTGTATTCAGGCTCATATAGCGCGCCATTGGTGACTCTATGACAATGCTGTATTCAGGCTCATGTAGCGCGCCATGGGTGCCTCTATGACAATGCTGTATTCAGGCTCATATAGCGCGCCATGGGTGACTCTATGACAATGCTGTATTCAGGCTCATGTAGCGCGCCATTGGTGACTCTATGACAATGCTGTATTCAGGCTCATGTAGCGCGCCATGGGTGACTCTATGACAATGCTGTATTCAGGCTCATATAGCGCGCCATGGGTGCCTCTATGACAATGCTGTATTCAGGCTCATGTAGCGCGCCATTGGTGACTCTATGACAATGCTGTATTCAGGCTCATATAGCGCGCCATGGGTGCCTCTATGACAATGCTGTATTCAGGCTCATGTAGCGCCCCATGGGTGACTCTATGACAATGCTGTATTCAGGCTCATGTAGCGCGCCATGGGTGACTCTATGACAATGCTGTATTCAGGCTCATGTAGCGCGCCATGGGTGACTCTATGACAATGCTGTATTCAGGCTCATATAGCGCGCCATGGGTGACTCTATGACAATGCTGTATTCAGGCTCATGTAGCGCGCCATGGGTGACTCTATGACAATGCTGTATTCAGGCTCATATAGCGCGCCATGGGTGCCTCTATGACAATGCTGTATTCAGGCTCATGTAGCGCGCCATTGGTGACTCTATGACAATGCTGTATTCAGGCTCATGTAGCGCGCCATGGGTGCCTCTATGACAATGCTGTATTCAGGCTCATATAGCGCGCCATGGGTGACTCTATGACAATGCTGTATTCAGGCTCATGTAGCGCGCCATTGGTGCCTCTATGACAATGCTGTATTCAGGCTCATGTAGCGCGCCATGGGTGACTCTATGACAATGCTGTATTCAGGCTCATGTAGCGCGCCATGGGTGCCTCTATGACAATGCTGTATTCAGGCTCATGTAGTGCGCCATTGGTGACTCTATGACAATGCTGTATTCAGGCTCATGTAGCGTGCCATGGGTGACTCTATGACAATGCTGTATTCAGGCTCATATAGCGCGCCATGGGTGCCTCTATGACAATGCTGTATTCAGGCTCATATAGCGCGCCATTGGTGACTCTATGACAATGCTGTATTCAGGCTCATGTAGCGCGCCATGGGTGCCTCTATGACAATGCTGTATTCAGGCTCATGTAGCGCGCCATGGGTGACTCTATGACAATGCTGTATTCAGGCTCATGTAGCGCACCATTGGTGACTCTATGACAATGCTGTATTCAGGCTCATATAGCGCGCCATGGCTGCCTCTATGACAATGCTGTATTCAGGCTCATGTAGCACACCACTGGTGCCTCTACTGTAATGCTGTATTCTGTCTGCCTTGCTTTACTGAATCTGCTTACTCATCTCCACCTCTCACAGGATTCTAATCTTTTTGAAGTCAGGGACCAAATCCTAAGTCATCTTTTATTTCCCATATAGTGCCCACAACAAGAGCCTATGATTTGGCAGGGATCAGTAAAAGTTTGTGGTATGAAGGGTAAGGATACCACTGTCGGGGACTCGAATCTCAGCAACCACAAGTGAGTTTGGCCAGAGAAATATTTCAAAAAACTCTCAACCACAGCATGAAACCAGACACTATGTAGGGGCGTTTAAAAAATAGTGAAACAAGATGGCCCTTTTAGCATTTTGGGAGTTTAAGAAGAGCTGTAAAATTACAACAGGCTCTACACAGAAGAACAACAGTGACAAAACAGAGGTCAGTCTTTATGTGCACAGCATTAGAGGAGCCCCTGGACATAAAGTACTCTAACTGGAGCTATAGCCCCAGGCTAGCGGTCACTGCCACAGGCGAGCATCTTAGAGAAGGAGTCATTAATCAATGATATTTTACTAAAAAAAAAAAAAAAAAAAATACAACACAAAGGACATTTTTACTGCTTTTGAGAAGAATGACTAAATGCTGGTGGTGCAGTGGTTAAGCGCTACGGCTGCTAACCAAAAGGCTGGCAGTTCGAATCCGCCAGGCGCTCCTTGGAAACTCCATGGGGCAGTTCTACTCTGTCCTATAGGGTCCCTATGAGTGGAATCGACTCGATGGCAACAGGTTTGGTTTTTTGGTTTGAAGAAGAATGACTAATTTCAGGTTCTTCACCAGAAGACCTCTGAACTACAATAAAGGAGCATTGGTCATTTAAATGACAAATATAACGTACATACTAAAATTCTATTGTTTCTGTGCCAGATATGAAGTTTCAAATTTCTTAAATTTATTGTTATTATTGCTTTTAAAAATGATATAAAATACTTAAACTTTTTAAAATAGCCCTTAATGGTATAATTGAAAAAAAAAATCACATATAGTTGTTGTTGTTATGTGCTGTCAGGTTGATTCCTACTCATAGCAACCCTATTGGACAGAGTAGAACTGCCCCTTAGGATTTCCAAGGAGTGGCTGGTGGATTTGAACTGCTGACCTTTTGGTTAGCAGCCAAGCTCTTAACCACTATGCTACTACATCTCCCACATATATTTAGGACAATATAAAAGAATATTAGCTCTAGACAGACCAAGTCTTTGATCACAAAATTAGGGTTCAGAATAAGGTTGGTGAGGAGGCTGGAGCTCAGCTAGGTTAACAGACTATACCAAAGAGGAATGTGACAGTAAGTAATAATTTCTGAATGCTGCCTGTATACCAGAGACTGTGCTAAGAATCTCTATATATCATCTCATTTAATCATCATCACTCCCTCCCTCACCCAGAGGTTAATATTAGTATCTCTGTTTTGCACATGAAGATGCTGAGTACGAGAAATTTCGAGGAACTTGCCAAAGGTCACACAGTGCCTAAGGAACAAAGGTAGCAATTGAACCCTGTCTGCTTGACACCTACATTTGTGTTTTTACAACTTCACCATTTTGCCAGACCTGGGCATTTCACACCATTTCAATCTCTGGAAAATTGGATATTTCCTTTATTATTTCCTGAAGGTAGCACAATCCAGGATAATACATAGATTATTTGCAACTAAAATGTAGACTATGGAAGTCAATTTTATTTAGACCAAAATTGAAACTATCTCGTAGTTAAATAACCACTCCTGCTGAGTGTAATTAACTGTAAGGCAAGACCTTTATATGTAGCTTAGTAACCAAAGCAACATGAGACACAGCTCGATCAAAGCCAAAGTCTGATGCTCATTCATTGATCACCATGATTTATACATGTGTTCACCAACATAGGTTAATTAACATGTAATCATGAATACGTGAATACAGGTCTTTTGTCCCACGGAGCCACTGGTGGGTTTGAAATGCCAGCCTTTTGGTTAGCAGCTAAGAGCTTTAACCACTGTGCAACCAAACAAAAAAAAAAAAACCAAACCCATTGCCGTTGAGTTGATTCCAACTCATAGGGATGCTACTAATAAATATGCCAGAATGCCTAGTGTAATCTAGAACTGTCCTGGGAAAACTAGAGTGTGTGGTCACCCATTAATAGGTGATAAAGGCCCTTAGGCTCAAATGATCTTCAATTTACCTTCACTTTAAAGTCTACTGAACTTTTCCCTCCCTTGCATGTCTTCAAATATCTTTTTTCTCCTTTACTTGCCTTTATATATCTTTTTAACCTTTATATATTGTTCCTTCTTTTTCACCTCCCCTCTACTTTTCTTTCTAGTTTGTTCACCTCCCCTCCTCCCCCCTTTCCTTCTCCATGCCTTTTTCCCTTCTCTTTCCATGACTCTGGCCTCCTCCATCTATGAAGCTCTATCTTTCTTCCCCTCGTCCCTTTTCAAAATAAATTCCCCCTTCTAGATTCTCTACTGTCTTCTTCCCGTGAAGCTCATATCAACTTGCCATTACCTGGGGTAAAATAAAATTTCAATTTTTTTTTCGCTATTTTTATTGAATAGCTTTATGTTTCTGGTTTTTCAACTTAAATGCAGGGGAACTGAATGTTACATATTTCTTTTTCTGCAAAAAGGCATTGTAGTAGGCAGGAAGACTCCCCAAATAGATTCATGCCCTAATCCCTGGAACCTGTGAATATGTTACATTACATGGCAAATGGAACTTTGCAGACGTAAGTAAGGTTACAGATTTTAAAACAGGGAGTTATCTTGGATTCTCCAGCTGGGCTCAGTCTAATTACATGAGCTCTTAAAAATGAGAATTTTCTCCAGCTGGGGGCAGAACAGCTGCAGCAAAAGAGGAAGTCAGAGAGATTCCAAGCGTGAAAAGGATTCAAGGCCATTGCTGGGTCTGCACAGAGGGGGCCACATGCAAAACAGACCAAAGAGGGGCCTCTAGGAGCTAAAGGTGGCCACAGCTGACAGCTGACAAGGAAATGGGCACCTCAGTCCTACAACTGCAAGAAAATGAATTCTTCCAATTTGATTGAACTTGGAAGTGGATCTTCCCTGGAGCCTCCAGAAAGGAATGCAGCCCTGTGGACACCTTGATTTTGGCCTTGTGATACTGTATGACAGATGACACAGCAGAGTCATGGTCTATCCAGACTTCTCCTCTACAAGAACTATGAGATGATAAATGGGTGTTGTTTTAAGACACTAAATTTGTGACAGTTTGTTACATCAGCAACAGAAAACTAATACAGGCATTGTTGTAATTGTTGGGTGCCATCCAGTCGATGCCAGTTCATAGCAATCCCATGTGACAGAGTAGGGAGGCCCCACAGGGTTTTCTAGGCTGTAATCTTTATGGGAGCAGATCACCAGGTCTTTCTCTCGAGGAGCCACTGGGTGGGCTCAAACCACCAATCTTTTGGTTAGCAGATGGGCACTTACCCATTGTGCCACCAGGGCTCCTAACTTATATTTAACCCTGTTTAATTTTAGGAGTAGGAATTCATTAGTTAGTGACTTTTAATAAATAAAAAAAGATTTCCTCCCTTATCTTTATTTTAGGCTAAGTGTGGAAATATGAAGTATGTGCTAACTGATTTTTCAATCATTGTCATGTTTTCAGGTCAAAGAAAAAACATAGCAATCTAGAGGGATTAGTTCTCAAGGCGGGCATCACTGCTACCAACATTTGGTTCATTCTTGTTCTCAGAGAAGTCCTTGGGAAAATCTCATTTGGCTTCATTTCTCTCTCATTCATTTAAGGACACTTAAACAATGCATTTTGCTTTCTTCAAGCATTCATGATGCAGAAACAACTAGTTGATTCTGCCCACTAACTCGATATATCAGTCAAGCCAACCTTAAAAAAAATTCTTACACTTTACAAGACAAAACAACAACAGTAAAAACAAAAAACAAACCAAAAAATTTGCCCATTTTCTACTGGCCAAGAAATTCTTTTTTTTTTTGGCTCCCATCCACCGCAAATTCCTATACACTGTTACGCTGTGTGCATCGCAAGATAATCTATTAAAATGTGAATTTATTTTCTTGTTCCTGCTACTGCAATCAAAACCAAAAATCCAAGCCGTTGTCAAGTTGATTTGATTCGTGGCGGCCCCATGTGTTAGAGTAGAACTATACTGCGTAGCGTTTTCTTGGCTGTAATCTTTACAGTAGATTGCCCGGGCTTTCTTTCATCGTGCCACTGAGTGCGTTCAAACCACCAGCCTTTTGGTTAGCAGCAAAGTGCAACTGAAAAGTATTTTCACCACCCAGGGGCCTTGAGAGTACAACAATGAGAAATTTCTACAAAAACGGACTGAAGAGTTACAGGCCCTTCCTCTAAATTATATGAACTGCAGAATAGCACCCACAGGAGAAGGGGGCCTCAAATAATGACTAATATCTGGCTAACCTCACCAACAGAGGCTAAAACCAAGATTTATTTAGATGTAGAAAAATAAAGCAATGTGGTGTTTCTTACAGGACTGTTCTGGGGCAGATTCATGCCAGCTATATGTGTATGTGTGAATGAGGGAAAGTGAGTGACATGAATCCAAGAAAGGGCCCTGCTTACCTCTACTTCTCAAGGTTTCCTTGGGCATTTGTGGTGTTGATGTGCACAGGTATTTTTACCAGCTACAAGCAAGATTGCAGAGAACCTCAGAAGAAGACCCAGGAAGGGCTGTTTCTTCCATGCCTTAATAGAAAACAAAAAACTCAAACTAACATTTACTGTGTAGTTTGCATGCGTTACTTTTTAACTGGGCGTCCCAGTTTGCTGTCGACAGCTCATGGTGTGTTATCTGAAACTGTGGCTATGTGCTTTATTCCTGTGACAATGTCCAAATCAGTGCTTAGGCACTGTCATAGCCCTCTCGAGCAGGTTTCTGCTACAAAAGGAAGAGGCTGAGGCTGAAACTTGAGGCACCATGATGTTTTTCCACTTCTAATATCTATGATAATTTCAGTGATGATACACTCAGGTAAACACACCATTTGCAATAAATCTGCTCCCTATTTATTCTTTTTCCATTAAATATCACACACACACTCACGTACACACAGCTGCAAGAAAATTAAGCCCATGAAGATACTTTATTAATGGAAAGTCACAGCTGACTTAACTTTCAAAAGTCAGGCAATTCGAAGTGCCTTCTGCAACTTTATCTCATCCACACCACAGAAGCACACAGTGAAGCATAAAACCTAAATATGCAAACAGAGTATCTGCCATACAAAGGGGGCACGTTCTTGCAGCTATGATTTTGCCATTCCTTGCTCTGTATCTTGAAAATTACTTCCACCAGAGTCATATTCTCATCCATCTCTTCTATGTGAAAAAAAAAAAAAATCCAATGAGCTCCCTCTATACGCAAAACAAACACAGGGATTCAAAGGAGTATTTCACGCTAATAAAAAAGTCAGGGCAGGAAAGCTCTCAGCGCCTGCAACTTTGCAGCTCCTCCCTGCACTCAGCATTAGCCAACATGTCTGCCTTCTGCCACATCCCATTTGATGATTCCCATCTCAGAGTCTGTGGATACCATTCACCCCCCTTGGGAGAAGCTCCCCACTTCTCTGACAAACCCTGTTTATTACCTTCCTAAAATTCTGGATCAAAACTCACTTCCTCTGGAAAGTCTTTACTGATTTAATTGCCCCCAACAACTCTTTCAACACTTGGGCATTTAGTTAATAATGGGATGTTTTGCACTTGTAGATATGTAGCTTTATAAATGAGCTGAAGCATGCTTTAATGTTAATTAGAGAGAGCTTGGATGGCCATTTATCATTTCAAGCTGAATAGTTTTAGATGGTAATAATAGAATTGTATTTCTTGGCATTAAATGAGATTTTTGGAATTCAGTAAGCAGTCTATAAACCACATAGCTAGTACACCTTTGTCAATTTAATTTGTGGAACTTCATAAGAGGAGAAGTGTGGAATAGAAGAATTTGAGTAGGAGACAGGAGAAAACCATTCAAAATCAAAATTCTGTGATTTTATATTTGCCAAAATTTCTATACAATTAGAATGTAAAGACCTTGAAAGTAAGCATTGTGGCACACGTCCCCATACATACCCCAAATAATGAGTAATCGGGTAATAGTCTACATCCACCAGGCACTCCATAAGTATTTGTTTACGTATGCTTCCACAGAAAAGAGTCCTGAAAGGTGACTGGAACCCAGAATCTGTTTTGATGGTTTTAAAAGGAAGTACGTAGGTAGTTTTATGTCAGGAGGGATCAGTCCCTGGAGAAGGACATCATGCTTGGCAGAGTACAGGGTCAGCGGAAAAGAGGAAGACCCTCAGCAAGGTGGATTGACACAGTGGCTGCAACAATGAGCTCAAGCATAACAATTGTAAAGATGGAGCAGGACCGGGCAGTGTTTCCTTCTGTTGTGCATAGGGTCACTATGAGTGGGAACTGACTTGACGGCACCTAACAACAGGTAGTTTCATATAGTCTGCAGAGGTTGGCAGGATTATGGAGATGATGTAATCCTGAATTTTTATTTTACGGAGGGAGAAACTGAGGTCAAGGTGGCTTATTCAAGAGCATAGCATCAATAAATGACTAAGGTGGCACAGAATTCAGATGCCTGAACTACCAGTCCAGTGTTCTTTCCAAGACTGTACCCACCATGCAAGGGAAAACCAGGGTTAAAAGTTCAATATCATGACACAGAGACTTTCAAACCACCAAGACAAATCGCCATTTGCAATGACATCATAAAAATATTACATAAAATACATATTTTTGTGTCCATTGAAAAACTTTTGCTTGATGATTTTTCTATATGTGCTAAATATTTTAAGATATATATTGTATAGAATTAGGTTTGGCTGGATGTATCTGGAGATTCCCCAAGTAACAGTGGCTTAAATGAGATAGACGTTTATTTTTCTGTCACCTAAAGAAGTCCACAGCAGGTGCTCCAAGGCTGGTGTGGCAGCTCCATGGTGTCAGGGACCCATGTCTCTTTGGTTACACTTCTGCGCTACACCTTTCCCATATTACATTGGGTTCAAGGTTGCTCCTACAGCTCATCCAGCTCCTGTGAATTCAGCCAGGAAGAAGGACAGGAAAGGGCACACTCCTCTTAAGATGACCTCTTGGAGGTCCCCAGTGACAGTTCTGCGTATATTGCCTTAGCTAAAACCTAATCATCTGGCCCTACAAGGGACCCTGAACAATGTAGTCTTTTGTCATGGTGTCTATGCACCCAGCTAAAATTGGGGCTTTGTCAGTGAGCAAGAAGGGGAAATGGATATAAGGGCCAATGAGCAGCCCTTTCCGCAGAATGCGTGCTCAACCACCTCTCAGTTGCTTTCTTAATGAATTTAAAGCATAAAAATTTAATATTATGCAAATAATTCAGATTTTAAAATGGAGTGCTATGACTTATATGGATAAGGTAATATAAACCAGTATAATGACAATCATTTTAAACACATTTCGTATTAAAAAGGAAAAAAGATTGCCAAGGAGTCAACTCTGATTCATGGTGACCCCATGTGTGTCAGAGTAGAACTGTGCTCTACAGGGTTTCCAATGACTGGTTTTCCAGAAGCAGATTGCCAGAATCTTCTTCTGAGGCACCTCTGGGTGGATTCAAATCTCCAACTTTTTGGTTAGCAGTCGAGTGTGTTAACCATTTGCACCACCCAGCAATCTATTTAGCGTATAAAGAATATTTTATAAGCATGAAATCATTATAAGCTCTCACATCTTTCTTTGCCTTATTGATGATAATGAGAGCAGCAAAATAATCCCAGGACTATTAGAAAGTTCCTCAGAGGGGAAGAAATTAAACACCAGGTATTGCCATTTTCAGGAGAGCTTACAAAAGCAGCGATTTCTTCAAGAGTCTGGTCAGCCCCTTCCACCTATCTCATTTGCCTCTTTCCAGTCCCTTAAATCCTGCCAAAGGCCAAATCATTGCCATGGCAACCCAGGCCCTGCTCTCTCACCAGTGGATTCTGACCACCATTGTCATGGTCAGACAAGGACTAATGAGAGAGAAGAGGCTATGGAGCAGAGCTAAAACTAAAACCAAACCCGTTGCTGACCAGTCCATTCTGACTCATAGTGACCATATAGGGCCGAGTAGAACTGCCCCAGAAGGTTTCCAAAGCTGTAAAAGTTTACCCTGAGGAGCAGCGGGTGAGTTGGAACTGCTGACCTTTTGGTTAGCAGCTGAGCACTTAACCACTGCACCACCAGGGCTCCTTGGAGCAGATATTGAGCCTCCTTTTTGGCCTTTGTCGCTGAATGTGCTGTGTCTTGCTTGGTTTCCTTACCCAAACCTTACCCAATTAAGATTCCTGAATCTTCCTTCCTAGTCCTCATGCTGGGGAGATTGCCAAGAGGGAATCTAGAGAATGAGTTACTCAAAATTTACGCTTTAAATATATGTAAAATGTTTTTCACTTTGGGTCGAATTAGCCCCTTGAAGCCTTTCCCATGTACCTGTTCCGAAGGAGAGCCTAGCCCTATACTTCATATAGAAAGCCTACATTAAAAAAAAAAAAAAAACTTTTTTTTTTTTTTTAATATAGGAAGGCTACATTACTATCAGCCAAAACCCCTTCTGAAATACTGTCTCAAAATGAGACTAGCACTGTTTCAACATTGTAACCAAAGTCAATGAAACAGCCAGAAAGTACTCATCCCATTCTTTTAAGAGTCTGTTCTCCTTTCTCCCTTGCCCCCACCTCCAATGTCCCATCTGTCAGTGTGGAAGAAATCTTAAACACTCTTCCATCTTCCCCACAGTCAATTATACAATCAGTAACTATCACCTTTTGGATTTCTGAAGGCTCCTTTTATCCTTGAAAATACTTTTTATCCCTCAAGTTACTTAACCTCTCCCTGTTATTTCCTTTAAGGGGAAAAAAAGGGTTTCTTTAGAAAAGACAATCCTTCAAGTATGTCCCAGCTCAAACATTCTATCAAACAGCAATGCCATGTAATAATGTACGTGAAGTTTAAACTTCTCTTGCAATGTTTCAAAAAGAACTCCAGCCATTTAAAAATAATTTGACAATTCTTCTGGATGAATTCTTCCAAAGAAGAAATCGTTCATGTACATCACCCTGTCTTATCATGGGTTCGCAGCTGCCAATGAGCGACAATTCACTGTGCTGCAGTCAGGGAGCTGGTGAAATTAGAAGTGATAGAGTCTCCTAGGTAAGTACCAATTAAAATTATTTCAAATCATTTAAAACGAGTGTTATATAATAATCTTAGAGTACCACTTTTAGAAGAAATAGTACTTTGTCTTTTGGCAAGGAGAAAAGACTCATCTTTCTTTCCAACTGTGTAGGATGATCTGATGTCAAGTACTTCTGCCATCCATAGTCAGTATTCCTCATTGTTATTTCAAGTTCACGGCAGCAGTGATAGTGGTATATGCTGCCTGAGAAAGCAGAGTCATCTTTTTCCCCATTTTCCTCTCTTTGCCTTTGCTTCTTTTCCAGAACCCATGTGAACCTCACTGTGCTCGATAAAGACTAATGAATGCTCAATGGCCAATTTCCGGCGCTTGTCTCCTGACGAGGCCTCCTCAGTTAGTGTGAATACAAATGCTTTAACCTCCAACTATGTGTCTATTTGCCCTTCAAATTATAATGATAAAATGTGGTATTTTTTAGCGTTCTCTAAAGTGATTTAGAGGAGCCCTCGTGGTGCAGTGGTTAAACACTGCTGCTAACCGAAAGGTTGGCGGTAGGAACCCACCCAGTGGCTCTGTGAGAGAAAAGACCTGGAGATCTACTTCCCTAAGGATTACAGCCTTAAAAACTCTATGGGGCAATTTTACTCTGTCACATGGGGTCACTATTCTTTGGAATCGACTCACAGCACACAACAAAGAGATTCAGACTTCTCACTCCTTTCCACCCCTAGCCCTACCAGATAGGTTTGGATAAAGGAGAACTATCATCCAAAAATGACTGTGGGGGAAATTGCTCCTCCTAAGGATCAAAGTGGAGCCCTGGTGGCACAGGGGTTAAGAGCTCAGCCACTAGCCCACAGGTAGGCAATCTGAATCCATCAGCTGCTCCTTAGAAACCTTATGGGGCAGTTCTACTCTGTCCAATAGGGTCTCTATGAGTCAGAATCAACGCGACAAGGACGAGATTTTTTTTTTTTTTTTTTTTTTTTTGGTTTAAAGATCAAAGTAACATTTCTACAAAATATGTTTGCAACCCAGTGTTTGATTTTGTGTATTCAAAATGTCACTAAATATCTTGTAGATGAGACCTTTATAACTCCAGGTAATGTGAATGATGGTTACCAAGAAATACTTTTTTTTTTAAAAAGTTTTGTATAAGGGACATAGCTTAATTTATAATTTGGGAACCCAAGGAAAAGAAAGGAAGTCCCTAAAAGACCTCATTAGTCTTCATTAATTGCAATTTAACTTAACCTCCAGGGAAGGCAGCCCCCTTCCGTGCAAGTAAGGGACTGTTTAGCTAACTTAACAGCTTGGAGGCTAAGAATTTAAATTTTGTACTGCTTAGACAGCACAAACATTTCCAAAATACTAAAATGATGAATTTCAATGAAGTCTTCATAATTGAAATATTTCAGATTTTTTCATTTACCTCAGGACAATAACATTTAAAATGCACTCAAACTCATTGTAAAAGAAATACATGGATGAAAGTTTAATCTTCTCTTGCTTTGTGAAGCTAAATAATAGTTTTTTATGAACATTTTACATCATTAATTTTTACCACCTACTATTTTTATATGGGGTAACAGGATTTGAGTTTTAAATGATGTGATGTTGATAAAGTCACTTTACTATTTCCTCATACACAATAAAAGTGAGATATCTGGACCACAAAACCTCTAACAATCCCTCCATGTGTCAGCTCTTATGAAATGATTTAAAAAAAAGAAAATCTTTGCCTCAATTTTAACTCCTTCATATTTTTGTTGTGCTTACATCGCCTACATTATAGTAATGATGTTTTAGGTTTATAGAAACATAAAACTTTTTTCGAGGCACTGTCAAATCCATTATCTCATCCACACACATTGGAAAGGATCTTCATATACTCACTTGCATGTTGTTCACTGAGAACTGCTAAGCCCAGGGAATTTACCAGAGCCATAAAACCCTGATCTGGAAAGGTCACTTAATTTATGCCTTTCTGCAGCCTTCAACAAAGCCAAGGCTCGGAACCACACTGAATTTTCATACTTTATCCTGCTCTTCTTGATTAAATCAGACCCTAAGTGATTTTTTTTTTTTTTTTTTTTTTTGGTTATCTGCTAAATGATTTAAAATAGGAGAACCAAAGCAGAATGCAAGAAGAATAGAAACATGAAGGCTGCAAATAATGGCTTATTTCAGAAGGAAATCTTACCAAGGAAGCCTAAGTGGATAACAGCATAGGAAAGTTTCAAACATGAGATGGGTCAATTTTGAGATTGGAGGGTTATGAGTGGTCTATAATATGTGAAGTTGGGAGGCCCCTTCCATACCCAGTTTCTTCTCAGCTTTTCCATAACTTATTCATTTGTTCACTTAATAAATTTTATTGAGTACTTGTTATCAGCCATCCCTTGTGCTTGTTGTACTGTTCAGAATACAGAGATGATCAGTAATGGAAAATAGTTAACATTTATTGAGAACCTAGTATATGCTTGTCCTTGGGTGGTACAAATCGTTAATGTGCTTGGCTGCTACCCAAAAGTTTGGAGGTTCAAGTCTATCCAGAGACATCTTGGAAGAAAGGCTTGGCAATCTACTTCTGAAAAATCACCCATTGGAAACTCTATGGGGCACTGTTCTATTCTGACACACATGGGGTCACCATGAGTCAGAGTCAACTGATTTTTAACCGGTAGCAAGGGCTTAGCTACACTAAGTCTGGTTAAGACAGATGGTTAAGACAGATGCAAAGCCACACAGCAAGAAGGTGGCAGTGCCTGGGCTCCAACATTCTTCTCTCCCCTGGAACCTGTGCCATTAATTGCCTCACTTTTTAAGAGTAAGACAGTGTCCCTGCCATCAAGGACATCATCCAAATATAGTGAGCAGGATGATTCACTTATTCCTCCCATAACTAGATTCTTGCCTTAAATTATTCATTTCTGTCAACTATTCCTGTACCTCCCACAAAACAACACCAACATGTCTCAAGCCATCTCTATGACAGATTTTTTTAATCTCATTTTATGCATACATTAAAAAAGAAGAAAGGTCCAAAATCAACATCTTAACCCAACAACTCGAACAAATAGAAAAGAAAGAGCAAAAAAAACAAAAAAAGACCAAAGCTATTAGATGAAAGGAAATAACAAAGATCAAAGCGGAAATAAATGAAACAGAAAAACAATACAAAGAACCAATAGGACTACAAGTTGGTTCTTTGAAAGAATCAATAAAATAGACAAACCACTGGCCAAATTGACAAAGGAAAAAAAAATGAGAAAATGCAAATAACTAAAACAGAAAAGGAAATTGGAGATATTACAATAGATCCAACTGAGATAAAGAGGATCATAACAGAATACTATGAAAAAACTGTACTCCAACAAATGTAGAAACCTAGAATAAAGTGGAAAAATTTCTAGAAACTCACTACCTACTTAAACTAAACACAAATGGAGATAGAAAATCTAAACAGACCCATAACAAAAGAAGAGATGGAAGATGTCACAAAAAACTCCCAACAAAATCCCTGGCCCAGATGGCTTTATTAGGGAATTCTACCAAATATTTAGAGAAAAGTTGACACGAACTCTACTCAAACTCTTCCAAAACATAGAAGAGGAAGGAATACTCCCCAACTCAGTCTATGAAGCCAGTATCACACTGACACCAAAGCTAGACAAAGACACCACAAAAAAAGAAAATATAGACCGATATCCCTCATGAATATAGATGCAAACATTTTCAACAAAATTCTAGCCAACAGAATTCAACAACATATCAAAAAAGTCATACACCATAAATCAGGTGGGATTCATACCAGGCATATAAGGATGATTCAACATCAGAAAATCAATTTATGTAATTTACCACATAAATAAAGCAAAGGGAAAGAATCACATGATCACCTCAATCAAAACAGAAAACGAATTTGATAAAATCCAACACCCTTTCCTGATAAAAACTCTTAGCGATATAGGAATAGAAGCGAAATTGCTCAGCATAATTAAAGGCATATATGCAAAGCCAACAGCCAACATTATCCTAAATGGAGAAAGACTGAGAGCATTCCCCTTGAGAAAAGGAATGAGACAAGGATGCCCACTATCACCACTCTTATTCAATATTGTACTAGAAATTCTAGCCACAGCAATAAAGCAAAAAAGGGAAATAAAGGTTATCCAAATTAGAAAGTAAGAAGTAAAACTATGTTTAGTTATAGATGACATGATCCTACACATAGGTAATCCCAGAGAGTCCAGCAAAAAGCTGATGGATCTAATAGATGGATTCAGCAAAGTAGCAGGGTACAAGATCAACACAAAAAATCATTTGGACTGGGGCGGAAATTGGAGAGTGCTGATGCATTGTGGGCAATGAAACCAAGGTCATGAAACACTTTATGTACAAACTATCGAATGGGAAACTAATTTGCTCTGTAAACTTTCATCGAAAGCACACACACAAAATCAGTTGGGTTCCTTTACACCAACAAGAAGAATTCCAAAAAGGAAATCAAGAAAACAATACCATTTACAATAGCCCCAAAAATGTGAAAATACCTAGGCATAAACCTGAGCAGCGATGTAAAAGATCTGTACAATGAAAATTATAAAACACTACTGCAAGATACTAAAAGAGACATTCATAAATGGAAAAACATTCCATGTTTGTGGATTGGAAGACTTAACTTTGGTAAAATGTCAATACTACCCAAAGATATCTATAGATATAATGAAATCCCAATCCAAATTCTAGCAACATTCTTTACTGAAATGGAAAAACAATATCATTCACTTTATATGGAAAGGAAAGAAACCATGAATAACCAAAGCAATATTGAAGAAGAACAAAGTAGGAGGCCTCATGCCCCCTAATCTCAAAACATACTATACAGCCACAGTAATCAAAACAGCCTGGTACTAGTTCAACAAAAAGCACATAGACCAATGGAATAGAATTGAGAATGCAGAAGTAAATCCATCCATCTATGGGCAGCTGATCTTTGACAAGGGGTCAAAGTCCATTCAATGAGGAAGAAACAGCCTCTTTAACAAATGATGCTGGCAAAACTGGATATCCATTTAAAGAAACATGAAAATAGGGCCCATACCCAACAGCATATACAAAAACTAACTCAAAATGGATCCAAGACCTAAATGTTAAAGCTAAAACTATAAAGTTCCTGGAAGACAATATAGGGACAAAACTATGAGACCTAATTGTTTTTAGCCATAGGTTACCAAACACAAATACAAATCCATGAGCAACAGAAGACAAACTAGGTAACTACGGCCTACTAAAAATTAAATACTTATGCTCATCAAAAAAAGTTATCAAGAGAATCTACAGATTAAAAAAAATCTTTGGGAATGATATATCTGATAAGGGTCTGATCTCTAAAACACATAGAAAACTTCAACAACAAAAAGACAAACAATCCAGTGAAAAAATGGGCAATGGACATTAGCAGACAATTTACCAAAGAGTACATTCAAGAAGCCAACAAACATATGAAAAGATGCTTGTGATCATTAGCCATCAGAGAGGTGCAAATCAAAACTACAATGAGATATCATCTCGCCCCTACAAAAATGGCACTGATCAAAAAATCAGAAAACAACAAATGCTGGTGAGGTTGTGGGGAGATTGGAACCCTGTTCCACTGCTGGCGGGATTGTAAAATGGTAAAATCAATATGGAAAATGGTATGGCACTTCCTCCAAAAGCTAGAAAAAAAAAAAAACCTATGATCCAGCAATTCCATTTGTAGGTATTTACCCTAGAGATCTAATAGCAGTGACAGGAATAGACATATGCACACCCATGTTCACTGCAGTGTTATTCACAATAGCAAAAAAATGGAAACAACCTAAGTGTCCATCAACAGATGAATGGATAAACAAATTGTGGAACATACATACAATGGAATACTACGCAACTATAAAGAACAACAATGATGAGTCTGGGAAGCATCTTCTAACATGGATGAATCTGGAGGGCATTATACTGAGTGAAATAAGTCAAGCACAAAAGGACAAATACTGTGTGATCCACTTTTATAAAAAGACAAAAATAAGTATACATACAGAAATCAATGTTCTTCAGTGATTACCAGGAATGGGAGGGGGAATCACTCTCTAGATGGTAGACACCTGTTAGTTTTGGTGATGGGAAAGGCAACACCAAATGTCAGTGAAGTGAGCACAAGCTAGCCAAGGTAAAGGATGACAATAAGAAATACAGAAGAATAAGGGACATTATTGGTAAATGCCATAACACACACAGTTTGCCAACAACAGCAGTAACAACCAAAAAACATGCCGAGTGGTTACAGATAGATATCTATGCACATATGGATATAGGAAGATAGATATGTATATATATGTGAGGATGTATAGATGTATCAGTCGGCGTATCTATACACACGTTTGTATATATATATAATACATACAATAAAGCACATAGGGGTCAAAGTCACTGATACCTTTGAGACATCCCCAAACACCTCACGGAATTGGTTTACTGGGTTTGAAGCCTAAGGATCATAGTCTCGTGGGACATCTCGGTCAACCGGCAGAACATATTTTTTTTCTTTTGTTTTTGTATGTTTGTTTGTTTTTAAGAGCATTTAATCATCTGGCAACATATCTGGGAAAACACTCACAATATAATAAAAGCTAACATTGATGTAGCATTATTATCCCTATTTTACAGACGAAGAAACTGAGGCAGTCTGGCCCCAGAGCCTGTGCTCTTTACTAAGCTATAATGCCACACTGTTAATGGAAGAGAAAGACCTAAAACTAATGTGTAATTTCATTCCAGTTTTACTGAGAAAGAGAAGGAAAAAGGAAAGTTAACAGTTTATCTCTGCATAAGAAATTTAGGAAAGAAATTTGAGATGCTGAGTTATATTTTTTCTATCTTTTTGTATTTTCTAAATGTCCACAATGAATATGTATTATTATCTTAAAATTTTAATGCTTTTATTCACTTTTTTAACATAAAGTAAAATTCTTCCTTTTTAGCGTACGGTTCTATAAATTCTGACAAATGCATACAGTCGTGTAGCCACCTCCATCCTCAAGACACAGAATATTCCACCAGCCCCCGAAGCTTCCCCTGTGCTGCCTGTCTGTCGTCAGCCCCTTCTTCTTCACCAGTCTTTGGCAACCACGGCTCTGTTTTCTATTCTCATAATTTTGCTTTTCCCAGGATGTCATAGAAATGGAATCATGCTGTGTTGCTTTCACAATCACTTTTTTTAAAAAATTATAAAATATTAGAGAAAATAAAATTAAATCTAAGAGAAATAACAGTAAACCAGACAGAAATCTGAATGGATATATACGGTAACACTAAAGCCTCGGTTATCCAGAAACATGGGGGAGGAGCAGTCGCTATGAGCTGGGTTTTCCTGACAGCTGGCGCTGAGCCCTTACTGGCCACTTCTAACATTCTAGCCACTTCTGGGCATGTGGTTCCCACAGGTGGCTAACCTTTTGCTCTTATCCAACCCAAATATTCTGAGTTTTGGGTAAACTCGCCTTAGAGGAATGAGGACCCCAATTCTGCCTCCCTGAAGGTCTCTCTGAGCCCCTGTGCTGCATGTGCCTCTGAGCTCCTGTAGGAGGCAGTGTGATTGATTAGGAGAGAGCATAGCTCTGGAGTCAGATGGGCCTGGGGATACAGCCATATGTGTGTGTGTGCGTGTGTGTGTGTAAAAGTGGCTAGTAACCCTATAGGACAGTGGTAAGGATTAAATCAGACAGTGTTGGTCAAATGTTTGGATTTTCAATAAAAAAAAAAAAAAGTTTGGACCTTGATAAACATGGGCTCCCTTCTTTTTCTATGGTTCCTTCTTGCTTTTGTCAATGGGTGCTTGTGCCTGGACTGACCTTTCTCCTCTTCTTTTTTTTTTTTTTTTTTTTTTATTTTGCTTTAGGTGAAAGCTTACAGAGAAAACTAGTTTCTCATTAAACAATACACATATTGTTTTGTGATCTTGATTGCCAACCCCACAACATGTCCACCAACACTCTCCCCTTCTCGACCTTGGGTTCCCCATTTCCATTGGTCTAGCTTTTCTGTCCCTTCCTGCCTTCTCATCTTTGTCTCTGGGCTAGTGTGCCCATTTAGTCTTTCACACATGGCTGAACTACGTGTGCTATTATTATTTGTTTTATGGGTCTGTCTAATACTTGGCTGAAGGGTGAACTTCAGGAGTGACTTCAGTACTGAGTTAAAAGGGTGTCCGAGGGCCATACTCTCGAGATTTCTTGAGTCTCTGTCAGGTCAATAAGTCTGGGCTTTTTTTGTAAGCTAGAGTTTTGTTCTACATTTTTCTCCAGCTCTGTCCAGGACCCTCTATTGGGATCTCTCTCAAAGCAGTCGGTGGCGATAGCTGGGCACCATCTTGTGCTGGACTCAGTCTGGTGGAGGCAGTGGTAGTTGTGGTTCATTAGTTCTTTGAACTAATCTTTCCCTTGTGTCTTTAGTTTTCTTCATTCTCCCTTGCTGCAGACAATTGGGACCAGTAGACGTATATTAGACAGCTACTCACAAGCTTTTAAGACCCCAGATGCTACTCACCAAAGTAGGCTACAGAACATTTTCTTTATAAACTAGTTATGCCAACTGAGCTAGATGTCCTCTGAGACTATGGTCCCCAGCTGTCAGCCCAGTACTCAGTCCCTCAGGCAGTTTGGATGTGTCTATGAAGCTTCTATGACTTTGCCTTGGTAAAGCCGTGCTGACTTCCCCAGTACTGTGTACTGTCTTACCCTTCAAGACCAATGTCACCACTTTTCTATTGTCTACTTAGTGTTTTTCCATCCCCACTCCTCCCCTCCCTGGTAGCCGTCAAAATTTGTTTCTTTCTGCGTGGAAACCTTTTCATGCGTTTTTATAATAGTGGTCTCATACAGTATTTGACCTTTTGTGATTGACTTATTTCACTCAGCATAATGCTCTCCAGATTCATCCATGTTTTAAGATGCTTTGCAAATTCATCATAGTTCTTTATTGTTGCGTAGTATTCCATTGTGTGTGTATGTGCCGTAATTTGTTTATCTGTTCATCTGTTGATGGGCACTTGGGTTGTTTCCATCTTTTTGCTACTGTAAATACTGCTGCAATGAACATGGACGTGCCTATGTCTATTTGTATGACAGCTCTTATTTCTCTAGGATATATTCCTAGGAGTAGGATTGCTGGATCATATGGTATTTCTATTCCTAGCTTTCTAAGGAAGTGTCATATCATTTTCTACAGTGGCTATACCATTTTGAATTCCCACCAGCAGTGCATAAGAGTGGCAGAAAATATTCTATAAAGTTTATGTTCTACATCCTAGCTTAGTAAGTAGCATCTGGGGCCTTAAAAGCTTGCAAGCGGCCACCTAAGACACAAATATTGGTCTCTGTTTGTCTGGAGCAAAAGAGAAAAAAGGAAACCGAAGATTCAAAGAAGAAACCAGTCTACAGGACCAATTGTCTGCTTGAACCATGGCCTCATCTACCAGAAAACAGAACTAGATGGTGCCTGGCTACCACTACTGACCATTCTGACCATTTGCCACAATAGATGGTCCTGGATAGAATGGGAGAAAATTGTAGAACAAAATTAAAAAAAAAAAATCCAGACTTACTGGACGGGTAGAGCCCTGAGGAACTCCCAAAACTATTGCCCTGAGATACCCTTTAAACTTTGAACTGAAGCTAATCCCAGAGGTCACCTTTCAACTAAATAACAGTTTGGCTCATAATATAAGCAATATCATCTCTGAGTACTGTGCTTCATATATATATATATATATATGAAAATTGATCAATCATCTATTTGAGACCAGTCAACATTTACCCTAAAGCAAAGATAAGAAGGTAACAAGGCGGTGGCGAGGGGCATGGGAACAAGAATAACAGAAACAGAACAACAAGAACAGAAATATTGAAGATGTTGACACATGTGGAAAATGTAACCAATGCCACTGAACAATATTTGTAGAAATTGTTAAATGGGAACAAACTTTCATCAAAAACTCAATAAAGTATTTTAAAAAATAAATTAGGCAAAAGCTGTACTGTATGAATAGTAACTCTAAATGAGACACAAAAGAATATGTTGCAAAGACTGAGTTATAAGTACCAGTATTTAATTGGGCATAATGAGCATCTTTCAAAAATCTCCCAATGTATCCAAGGAGTCATTGGAAAGCAGATTTACATGGTGTCCTTCTGAAAGAAAAAATGTTGTTGTTTGGTGCCATAGAGTTGGTTCCAACTCATAACAACCCTATGTACAACAGAACGAAAAGCTGCCCTGCCCTGCACCTTCCTCACAGTCGTTGCTATGTTTGAGCCCATTGTTACAGCCACTGTGTCAATCTATTTCGTTGAAGGTCTTCCTCTTTTTCACTGACCCTTTGCTTTACCAAGTATGATGTCCTTCTCCAGGGACTGGCCCCTTTTGATAGTATGTCCAAAGTAAAGTAAGTGAGACAAAAATCTCACCACTCTTGTTTCAAGAGGCATTCTGGGTATATTTCTTCCAAAACAGATTTGTTTGTTCTTCTGGAAGTCCATGAGAAGGGCGGTGATTTTTACAACTCTATTTTAAATTATTCATTAGAAATTGTATTAGCACAAAAAGCTGTCATGGAATCAAAATCCCAAGAATACGAAACATGATTCCTAGACGTAAAGAAATAAAGTACTTTTGCCAGTAATGACCTGGTAATTGTTTTATGCCTTTTAAATAAAGTGTGAAGTCACCAAAGAGTCACAGAAACCTGTGAAAGCTTTGGCAGAATTTATGGCTTCTGCAGTCTCAGCTTTAATAAATGAAAGGGGCTGGGCATCAAAGAGGAGAGATATTCATACAATTACTACTTGATTTTTAAGAATAACGCTCATAATGATTAGGATACAATGAAACAGGCACTTATTTTTAGAGTGTGAATTGGCACAACTTTCTGGAAAGCAATTTGCATTCAGTCTAGAAAGATGTTCATGCCCTTTGACCTAGCAACTCTATCTCTTAAAACTAGAATCTAGTCTAGGGAAAGAATTAGGTACTTGGACCAAGACATACCTATGTGCATATTCACTAACCCTTAATAATAATACCACAAAATTGAAAACATTTCATAAATATGTAAGAATATGGAAATGATTAAATGAATCATGGTACATAAATTAAATAGCGGGATTTATGGCCATTTAAAGTGAATATTTTAAAAATCCATTGAAAGACACTGGAAAATGTTCACTACCCAGTTTGAAGTGAGAAAAACAAGATCAAACCATTATATACATGAAGATCCTATTTAAAGATAGGTAATGGGGGGGGCGGTGTGGGACAGAAGAAGATACATATGCATAAAAAAAGACTATAATAATACAAAACAAAAGGTTATAAAAGTAACAAAATTTTCATAAATGTTATTTTTTAAAAACCCAAGGAGAGTGATCTTGGACCAGTCAATGGTTTCTTAGATATGATACCAAAAACACAAGTGACAATAGAATAAACTAGGCATTATCAAAATTAAAGTCTTTTGTGATTCAAAGGCCATCACCAAAAAAATGAAAAATTAACCCACAGAATTGAGAAAATTTTTGAAAATCATATGTCTGATAAGGGACATGTATCTATAATGCATAAACCCAGTGCCATCGAGTCGATTCCGACTCACAGCAACCCGATAACACAGAGTAGAACTGCTGCATAGAGTTTCCAAGGATCGCCTGGCGGATTCAAACTGCCGACCCTCAATAATAAAAAGATGACACAGTTAAAAACTGGACAAAGTAACTGAATAGATAGTTCTCTATAGAAGACATATAAATGGCCAAAGCACAAAGGATGCTCAACAAAATCAGGCATCAGGAAAATGCAAAACGAAACCACAATGAAATACTACTTTATACCCATTAGGTTTACTATAATAAAAACTATAATAACTTATAATAAAAAGAAAGACAATAACAAGTGTTTAGTGAGAATGTGGCAAAATTAGGACCCCCATACAATGCTGGTGGGAATGTAAAATGGTGCAGTCGCTTTGGAAAATAGTCTGGCAGTTTCTCAAATAGTTAAACATAGAATTACCATATGACCCAGCAATTCCACTCCTCGGTATACACCTGGGAGAGATGAAAACCTATGCCCACACAAAAACTTAGACATGAATGTTCACAGCAGTGTTATCCACAATGGCCCAAAGTGCAAACAGCACAAAAATCCATCAATGGACAAATGGATAAACAAAATGTGGCATATCCATACGATGGAATGTTATTTGGCAATAAATGTACCAATACATGCTACAGTATGGATGAACCTTGAAAACACTGTGCTAAGCAAAAAAAGCCAACCACAATAGGCCACATACTCTATAATTCCATTTACATGAACATCCAGAACCGGGGAATCTACTTTGCCTGGAGCTGGGAGCAGGGAGGGTTGGCAGGTGACAACTAAAGGAAATGGGGTTTCTTTTGGAGTAATGAAAACATTCTAAAATCGATTGTGGTGGTGGAGGCACATATCTGCGAATATACTAAAACCCACCAAATTGTATACTTTAAATGAGTGAATGGTATGTGAATTATAAAAATAAAAGTAAAAAAACAAAAGTGAGAATATTCTGATTAATTCACCCAGGGTGGCGGGGGTGCAGTACAGTTGCCATGGAGTCCAGCTCATGGTGACCCCACGCTCCATAGGCTGGTTTTTCAGAAGTACCTCAGCAGGGCTTTCTTCTGAGGAACCCCTGGGTGGACTTGAACAGCCAAACTTTTGGCTAGCAGCTGAGTGCATCCACCATTTGCACCACCCAGGAACCCCCTTATCCAGGAACCCTATATTAATTCCTAGTATGGCCTGTGCTAAGAAAAATGAAACACAAAAATAAACTCCCTGTTTTCAAGGAGTTCTCATGAATTAACTCTAATGAAAGCTGGAAGTAGTAAGTACATAGACCTAATTATACATATTCTCTCACAAAATTTCAAAAAATGTGGCATAGGTAAATGATAATTTCTCACTCCATTACCTTTTCCTAAGCAATCATATATAACTTCGTCACTTCCAGATATTATTTCATATACATGTCTACCAGATCAGATCGATATTTCCAGTTGTCTTAGAGAAATTTCCTCCTGGTGTTCAGCCACCATCCCAAACTTGTTACATTTCAATCCTCCATTCCTCCTCTAAATACTCACTTCCTCCTGCCTCCACATCTCAGTTAGTACATGGCACTGCATCCTCTCAGTAAGCAGGCCTGGAAACCTCAGAATGGCCAGTGACTTCAGCTCACCCCCATCTCCTAATCTGGGCCATCACCCAATTCTCATAATTCCACCCTAAATGTCTCTGGAGTTCATTCTCACTCTATCCCACTCCCATCACCCTGGTTCACATGTCGCCGCCTGTCACCTGGAAGAGTATAACAGTTTCCTAAGTCGTTTCTCTGAGTCCAGTCTTTCCCCTCCAGTTCATCCCCACAACACGATGAGGACTAACGCCAGTTCCCTTCTTAACTGTAGTTTTAAAAAATAGCTTAAAACACACTTAAATGTAGGAAATAATATAACAAACACTTACGTACCCACAACAAAGAATAAACATAACATAATGTAATTCTTACTTTAAATATAACTCTTTTTTTCTAAAAAGAAATGGAGCATTGCAGTTGAAGCTGAATTCCCCCTTATTCTCTTTCCAATCCCACTCCCTTCCCTCTTGCCTTAAAGAAGACAACTAATTTTATAAATTTGGGTGAACGACTCCAGTCTAAGTCCATATATTCTCTCCCAAGCTTTCACTCTTTGGGTGTACAATTGGGGTGTCCAATGCTAGTCCCAGTGCATATATTCACTTTTTCTCACTCTCTCTGTATATACACTGTGTTGCTTTGTGTTTATAATTTGTTTGTTTGCTAATATTATCGTTGAGCACAACATAAACACAGTAATGGGCACATATCTTTTGGGTATGTCTTGATGAATATTTACAAAATGAATGCACTCATGTCACCACTTCCCAGATCAAGGCATTGCCAGCACCCTAGAACACTCCTCTGCACCCCTTCCTAGTCATTACTATCACTACTATTTAGACTTCTATCTTCATAGATTACTTTTGCCTCTTTTTGAAAGCTATATAAATGGAAACATGTATATGTTCTCTTTTGTGTCTGGCTTCTTTCACTCAACATTATGTCTGTTGGGTTCATCCATGTTGTTCTGTGTAGTTTGTTCTTTTTCATTGTTGTATAATATTCCACTATACATGTATATATACAGTTTATTTTACTCTTGATAGAAATTTGGGCTGTTTCTAGCTGGGAGTATTATGAATAACCCTGCCATAAATATTCTTACACATGTCTTTTGAGACATATATGAATATGTTGCTGTTGGGTACATAACTCTGAATGGAGCTGGTGCACCATTGGGTATGTGTCTATTCAGCTTTAGCAGATACTTCCAAATGGTTTTCCACTTCACACTCCCACTAGTAGCATATGAAAGTACTGGTTGCTCCTCATCTTAGCCAACACTTGGTATCGTCCCCACTTTTTAAAAGCCATTCTGTAGGTGCTTCTGACTTTAGTTTCAATTGTATTTCCCTGATGAATAATGTTGAATACTTTTTCATATACTTATTGGCCACTTTGATCCTTTTTTTTTGTGATGTGCCTGTTCAACTCTTTGCCTGGTTTTGATTGGGTTGTCTACCTTTTTCTTATTGATTTCTAGGAGTTCTACATATATTCGAGATACGAGGACTCTAATAAATAGGCGCATTACATTTTCTTCCACTCTATGGTTAGCCTTGTTACTCTCTGAACGGTGAGAGTAAACAGAAGTTCTCAGTTCTAACGAAGTCTAATCACTCAATCTTTGCTCTTATCACAATGTCCTTTTGCATCCAGTTTAAGAAATTTTTGGTTATATCATGAATTTACTTTCCTGTTATCTTTGAAAAACTTTATTGTTGTAACTTTAGCACGTATATTTATGATTAATTTAGAATTCATTTCGGTATATGGTAGAAAGTAGACATCAGCATCAATGCTGAGAATCTGCATTTCTAACAAGTTCCCAGGCAATGCTAATGCTGCTAGTTAGGGATCAATTCAGAGTACCACTAGCAGAGCAGTGGTTCTCAAAATTTGTTATACAGAAGAATCACCAGGGGATCTTGTTAAGATGTGGATTCTGATTCAGTACATCTGGGTGGAAATGCAAATTCTCAGCAGTGGTTCAAACCAGTTCAAAGCCCCATTTTGAACATGGCCTAGCTAGTTATATTTTTATATTTTCCAGGCTGTGAATCCTTCAAAACCTGTTAATTTTCTATTTCCAAAAGTGCAAATGGGGTTTGAAAGCATAGCTGACTATGCCATCCAGGTCATTTATGCACTAAACTAAACAGAACCCAAAGAGAAGAATGAAACTGTTCATTGCAAAGGCCAGAGAGGCTCTGCACAGACAGAAGCCGCTGGCCCAACTGAAGCGGATGATCGAACTCCACACTGGTGCAGCAGTCCTGTCCGGGTAGTACCTTAAGAGTTCATTAAGTTCTCAGGGCCTAGCTCTCTCTCTAAGGGAACATTTGTTCTGCCCTCTTTAGAACGGGTAGCCTGCTGAGAAGATAGCAGTTATATTTTGTGTGCTTCATTAGAGCATGGAAATACAGTTCACCGTGCCCAAATAAATCCTAGTTGTTAATGGGCCAAGATATTGTGAATGTAGAGTTAAAATTGCTGGAACATCAGTGAACTGAAGGAGAAAAAAAAATACCTTAGGAACCAAAGAAATTGCATTTGTAAGCTTCATTTATATACCACATAGCAAGTGAATCAATAACTTGAAAATGTACAGTGAAGGCCAAAAAGGAGTTGATTGCAATCATCAAAGTGCCGGCAAAAAAGAAAAAGTAGCAGTGCCAATTAAACTCATTCAAAAAAGTGAAGACAGTTGGTTCAAACCTAAGAAGATTCAACTAGGCTAGCAAAAAAATCATTATTTCTAGAAGAGACAGCAGAGGAAAGTGATAGAATATGAAATGTGAATACCAGAAGAAAAAAAAAAACACCCCCCAGATGTTTGTTTTGAGAATTTTTTTTTCCACACCACAATTCTGAGAATGCAGAAGAGTGTCCTCAGGAAGGCTGATGAAAATTAAAAAAGGTCATCACCAAGGTAAATAGAGCTTTTGTAATTAGGACAGAATCTGAAGAAATGAAAAATTATTTTCTGAGTCTCCTGTTTTATGCTATTATGGAAAAGTACAGCAAATTTAATGTAAAAAATTCATATTTTACCATTCACTTCTTATTTATTTTTCAATTTGGACTTGTTTATCCATCACTTTTAATTTATACTTAGATATGCACCCCTTTTACCTCTACCAATATTCTCACATAACAGTGGAATAGCTCAGCAGTAAGAGAACATTCTTTTCAATAATGCTTTTTCATTCCACACCTTCTCTCCACTCTTCTTTCCCCCATACAGTGTGCGCACACACACGCACGCACACACACACACACGCACACACAATCAACTCTCAGTCAGCTACCTACCTCAGTCAACTCTCAGGCATCTTTGGGCTGAATGTCTTGGGAATTCCACTGATCAGAGATCTTAACTCAAAATATTTGCTTTATACCATCCTTTTTTAGGCCACTGGTCCTGAGTTCAAATCTAGGATTCAGTCAGGACATGATGATTGAATCAGCTGGCTAGAGAACTAACAGGAATAATTTACTCTGGTCCATTGTCTCGCGGAGGGGGGGGGACAGTGATGGTTCAGTGGTAGAGTTCTCACCTTCCATACAGAAGACCAGGGCCCTGGTGGCATAGTGGTTAAGAGCTCGGCTGCTAACCCAAAGGTCAGCAGTTTGAATCTACCAGCCATTCCCTGGAAACCCTATATGGCAATTCTACTCCATTCTATAGGGTTGCTATGAGTTGGAATTGACTTGACGGCAATTTTTTTTTTTTTTTTAATACAGAAGACCAGGGTTCGATTCCAGGCCAACGCATCTCAGGCACAGCCACCACCTGTTTGTCAGTAGAGGCTTATATGTTATGATGCTAAACATGCTTCACTGGAATTTCTAGACTAAGAAGGACTAGGGAAGAAAGGCCTGGTAATCTACTTCTGAAAATCAGCCAATGAAAACCCTGTGGATAACAAAGTTCCAATCTCATTGTGCCTGGGGTCCCCGTGAGTCAGAGGCTGACCCAATGGCAGGTAACAACAACACTGTCTCAGACTGCACACTTTCACTTGTCAGCTATCTCATCAGTGAGTACCAGGGTGCTGAGACCCTGGACAGAGAGGATACCTTGATCTCCATGGTTCTAGCAGTGCTAATGGAAAAGTAACTCAGAGCAGAATTCAGACTGTTAGAAGCACACAGGACAAGACCCGTGTTCATGTTGCCCACACGCACATGCTCTGTTTAAGAAAATGAAAAAAAAATTTTTAAAGAGAAGTAAAAAGTCCAACATTTATTCTTATTTCAAAAAATCTGGCTGTTGGCTATTACGTTAACTAAATGCAAAGCATCTGAGAGAGGGGGCCCTCTAGCCTGGACGGACTCATGCAAAGAGAAGAAATTTTCAACGTTCAAGGGCATCTCAGACCCAACCCCCATCACACTCACCTCTACAAAAGGCAAAACTAAGTGACAAGGGCTCAGAAAGAGAGATTCCCTCACTCCGCTGCAGGATTTGGAGCATGCCTGTGGAATATAATTAGACCCTTCCCTGAAGCATCCTGGCAGCTGATTTAAGCTGTGTTTGAAGAGTTTCACTTTACCTGACCTCCTAATATGATAAAGGTAAAGCACTGGCAGCAAGGAAAAAAAGAAGTGCTGGGATGAACCCAAGATCCAGACGGAGGCCTAACAGCACAAAAAGAAAATACGCCTTTGGTTATGGCTATATTTTTGTCTATGTCTATACTTATTTTTTTTTTTTTATACTTATATCTATATGTCTAGAGAGCTACACGGAGCCCTGGTAGCACAGTGGTTAAGAGCTACAGCTACTAACCAAAAGGTAGGCAGTTCAAATCCACCAGCCACTCCTTGGAAACCCTATGAGGCAGTTCTACTCTGTCCTTTTAGGGTCACTATTGGTTGGAATCAACTCAATAGCAACAGGTTTGGTTTTCTGTTTTTTAATAGAGCTACACAAAATGATTTTATGTATAAAAAATACTTTTGTATTTATGTCTATCTTTTGTTCTTTTATATCTACTAATGGAGCCCTGGTGGTGCAACAGTTAAGCATTTGGCGGCTAACTGAAAGGTTGGAGGTTGAAGCCTACCCAGCAGCTCTGCAGGAGAAAGACTAGGAATCTCTCATAAAACTACAGCCTAGAAAATCGTATGGGGCAATTCATAGTGATGTGAGTTGAAATCGACTGAACGGCACTTAACAACAACATATCTATTACATCTATGAAACTACATGTAGTAATTTTAATTTTATATTCACACACATATACATATGAAACTATATCAATGTCTGATTATGTATGTGTGTGTCTGGGTGTCTGTGTGAATGGGTGTGTGTGTCTGTACAAATCCACCCAGTAAAATCATAGCATTCTCATGGTAGTTTCATCTAGATGCAGTTTAAGATATATTTCTCCTACAAAGCAGTGCGACACAACAAAATTGAGCTATACACAAAATATGATTTATTAGACATCATAGGCGAAGCCATAAAGCAATCTTTTCCTGATTTAAAATGGAAAAAAAAAAAAGAACTACAGTAAGCAAAGGCAGATGTCATAGGTCAGTTTCCCCGAGAAGCTGGCTCTGAGATCAAAATGTGTCTGTCTGATGTCTACTGGGGAGTGCCTTTGGGACCCACACCAATCAGGGAGGGAGCGGAGCAAGGTAGAGGTGTAGGGAAGGAATGAACTGCCATTTAGTTTCAAATGAGGCCCCAGCTGATCCCATGGGAGGTCTGGAATGGGGGTGGCATTTCGGAGATACCCCAGATTAAGGTACAGGGGCTGGGCCCTTGCACCCTGCCTTGACAAGTCATAGTATGTGGGCTGCCTCTGGAGAGGGGGCATCAACTCCCCGAGGTAGCTCCCTTCAGCAGAGCGCAATGCCTCGGGAAGGACTCAGCTTGAGCCATCAGCAGCGGACTCTCCCAGCAGCTGGGGATATGAGTGCCTCACCTGGGTGGTGTACCACAGTATCCACTACAAGAGATTAGTGAGTCCATCTCATTTATCATGAGGGCT
This sequence comes from Loxodonta africana, assembly GCF_030014295.1. Classification (NCBI taxonomy): domain Eukaryota; kingdom Metazoa; phylum Chordata; class Mammalia; order Proboscidea; family Elephantidae; genus Loxodonta; species Loxodonta africana. The sequence continues at coordinate 165,325,454 of NC_087345.1, read as the reverse complement.
ATTACTTTTTCAGGAGCCCTGGTGGCACAATTGTTAAGCACCCTGCTGCTAACCTAAAGGTCTGCAGTTTGAACCAGCAGCTCTGCGGGAGAAAAGACCTGGCAATCTGCTTCCATAAACATGAGAACCCCATTGCCGTCGAGACGATTCCAACACACAGTGACCCTATAGGACAGAGCAGAACTGCCCCACAGGGTTTTCAAGGAGTGGCTGGTAGATTCAAACTGCCAACCTTTTGGTTAACAGCTGAGCTCTTAACCACTGCACCTCCAGGGCCCCTCTGTAAAGATCACAGCCTAGGAAGAATACAGAGTTAGGAGGCACTTTGATCAGGCTCTTGCAGTGGTTTGTGAAGTGCATTCTGTATAAGCATTAGTCACCATGAAGCGATATTGAGCTCACAGAGTTTTCCAAAAATAATAATGCTGCTAATAGCTACCTATGTGACCTCTGTGACAGGCGCTATTCTAAGACCTTTACACAGATAATTTCATTTATTCTGCACTCCCTGTGAGGTAGGAACTGTCATTACCATCTCTGTTTTACGGGTAAAGGAACTAAGGCACAGTTCCTTTCCACAAAGTGTACAAAGAGTTCTCTGTCACATAGGATTGCCATCAGTTGGAATCCACTCAACGACACACCACAACAACATTACTTTTTACCCCAAATTATAAGTCCACTGTTGTGTCAGACATCCCTTCTAAATTTGATGATTTTTCCTCCTGACTATCTGGCTTCTTAAATCTGAGTCAACTGTAGTCCAGCCTTTCCATGTGAAAAAAAGTACCTTTTTCCACAAGATCAGCTTATGGAGAAATGCAACTGAAATAAAGTATTTGTACATTTTGTGGAAAGGAACGGTGCCTTAGTTCCTTTACCTGTAAAACAGAGATGGTAATGGCAGTTCCTACCTCACAGGGAGTGCAGAATAAATGAAATTATCCGTGTAAAGGTCTTAGAACAGTGCCTGTCACAGAGGTCACACAGGTAGCTATTAGCAGAATTATTATTTTTGGAAAACTCTGTGAGCTCAATATTGCTTCGTGGTGACTAATGCTTATACAGAATCTGCTTCACAAACCACTTCAAGAGCCTGATCAAAGTGTCTCCTAATTCTATATTCTTATTATTATAGAAATCCATAACTCCAAAAAGGTTTAGTCCTTAACTCCACTGCTTTGGATAATCTTGGTTAAACCCTCAGATCAAGTCAAACCATCAGAGAGTTTTGATGTGGACCATGCTCTTCCAGAGCTGGTGTTATACCATTGGCCTTCACTGAGGGAGGGCAAGAGAAGCTGACCACACGGCATCCACTTCTGTCCATCACACCCAGTGAAATCTCACTGCAGCCCAGGTCTCAGAGAAGTGGCTTATGTGAAGAGCTAGTTGGTTTTACATTTTCTTGTAGCTACCAGGGACCTTGTGATTAATGCTATGGCCATTGAGAAACTTGGTACCATCTGAGGTCCCACTCCAGAAAGGGTACACAACCATATGGTATGCTTTCCACTGCACTAAACCTACCCTAATTTTGCCGTTTTTTTAACCCATGTGTTTCTCCTTGGTCCCCACTCCCTCAGGGGATTTATTTAACCCTGTTGCACTACCTGCAGAGAGTCCCTCGGTGATGAAAACCATTGATCTGCTCTGTGGCTACCTGAAAGGCTGGAGGTTCCAGTCCACCCAGAGGCACCTTGAAGGAAAAGCCTGGCCATCTACTTCTGAAAAATCAGCCATTGAAAACCCTATATGGAGCACAGTTCTACTCTGACACACACGAGGTTGCCACGAGTTAGAATCAACTCCATAGCAAGTGGTAAACTATATGTGGTTTTACGAACGACCTCAAATACATTGAAGGATAAAGTCATGATATAAATAAACATAGAAATCCATACAGTAGGGATTAGTGTCTCGTTTCCTGTGATGCTATTTGTTCTGTTTTATGGGTGTTCCCCCTCCTATTTAAATAAATTTTGATCTTCTGTGGCTGTGAAAACATGAGAGGCTGGGTGGGGGATTGGTGGGCTGTGAACAGATGAAAAAACAAGCAGGAGATTTTTAAGGCACCCGACGGTGAGAGCTCTCAAAGCAAACAAAATTGCTCCCAGAAAAAAATATCATACAGGCAAAGAAAAAGAACTCACTCAAAGATTAATCTTGTTTATATTTTAGAAAGACATTTCTTGGAGGGCTAACGTATTTTTAATTCATAGTCTAACAGAACCCTACCCTCTACACTGCCTTTCTGAACATAAGCCCTTTTCCGTATTTTAAATCTGACATTCCAAAGAGAGTGGTCCTCAGGCTTTTTCATTTAGCAGCGAATGGTAGCTTCTAGGTTTCATTTAACAGAACATTTCTATTTCATATATAATCCTACTGGCCTTGAGTATCAGAATGAGTTTTAATAAGTCCAAGAAAAATCCTGGAGGAAGTTTCTTTGATTCCCCCAGAAAAATCAGAAATTAATTAGTAGATCCTAGGGTCTCTAAGAGTCGGAATCAACTCGATGGCAACAGGCTCGGTTTAATTCCTTAAAAGAGTACACCGAAGGCAGCTGTTTTTTTCTCTCTCAGTAATCCTGTGATGACAGGAGCATTCTGCCTTCTTCACACTTTCTGCAGAGCGACCACCTGCTCTGCAATGTCCAAAAATCAGAGGATAGTTGGAAGCAATAGGCTGAGTCATTGTAAAATACACAGCACAGCAATTATAAGAGCAATACTGCACATCTGTGTTGTACTTCACAGCTTGCAAAGCACTTTCATAAACGTTATCTAACATGATCCCAATAAACACTTTGGTGATGAGGTCTACACTCCTTTGCTGGTTTACAAAGCCTTTGTGACCTGCACCTCTTTGCTCTCCGGCATCACCTCTCACCCTCCTGCCGTGGACTCCACACTTCAGCCAAACTGAGCATCCTAGTTGGGTGTTGCTTGCCAAGAACCGACTGGTTGTGATGTTATCAACAGAATGAGTACGCCTTATCCAGCAGGAATCACTGTATGTTTCAGAACATATGGGGGGACATGGTCTCCCTGTCTTTCTTAGTTCCATGAGATACACAACAAACCCTAGGGAGCCTTACGTGCACACCACCCTTACATTTTCTGCTTGGTTCTTAGCAGACAATCGAGGAGCTCAAAGTGGCAGTCTACGTGTGTAGCTCCAACAACTTGGGGTGCATTATTAGAAATAACCTGAAGTAGCATAGAGAAGTCATGGGCCAATCACTCCAGCTCCAAGAAAATGCTGGGGGTGATAGACAGAGGTCGGGCAGGTAGGAGAACGACATGTGCCTCCTACAAATGGTCCTTTCTACTTCTAGGAGGACAGACTAGCTGAAATTTTATATTTATGTGTATGTGTACGTGTGTATGTGTGTACGTGTGTGTGCATGTGTATGTGTGTGTGTGAGCGTGCGTGTCTGTGTGTGTATAAATGCACCTTGTGGAGGCTCAGCGATGACGAGAAATTCTGTGACACTCCTTCCATGCAGAGGTGGGATCTCTGTCTTCGTCGTGAACCTAGATGGGTGACTGACTACTCTGACCACTAGATGCAGCGGAAGTGTGCTCTGCTGGTTCCAGGCCCTAAGAGACTGGCAACATCCTCTTCCTGCCTAGTATTTTCTTCCCAGGTCTTCGTGGACGGCCTTTCATGTCACACTCCAGGCACCGTTGTGCCAACAGAAGAAGCAAAATAATAATTTCCTTTCTCAAGCACCCAGTTTAACCTGTGGCTGAAGTAGATTCATCACCTCTTATAATGTTGTAGGTGGCAGTGATCCTAAAGGTCTTCTGATATATCACTCCTCTGAGTTTAAATCTCCTTCTATGATTCAAGAGGAGTCCCTGGGTGGTGCAAAGATTAACATCCTTGCCTGCTAACCAAAGGGCTGGAGGTTTGAGTCCACCCGGAGTTGCCTCCGAAGGAAGTCCTGGCCATCTACTTCTGAAAATCAGTCATTGAAAACCCTACAGCTCTACTCTAACACACAAACGGGGTCACCATGAGTCAGAGCTGACTCCACGACAACTGGCATACACATGTATATATACACATACATATGTATAATATATATATTTAAAGAGATCAGACAGCTATAGAAAGTATAGATGCTACCAGTCAGCTAAGATGAACGGCAATCTGTACTCTAATATGGCGTAACAGAATCATGAGTTTTAGAGTCAGACATACTTAAGTTTGGAATCAGACATACTTACTAACTGTGTGGCCTTGAGCAAGTTGTTTAATCTCTCAGAAATTCAGTTTCCTTCTTTCTGAAATAGAGATAAAAAATATCTTCAGGCTAACTGTGAAAAGTAAATGGATAATGAATATAAAGCGCCCAGTGATACAGGGTCGTTATGAGTCGGAATCGACTCGACGGCAGTGGGTGGGTAGTGGCATCAGGCTTGCAAGTGTTCAGTGAAGACACGCTATCATCGTGACGGGGAAAGGGTCCTCCCTGTCAATCCCTCAAGCCTGATAACACCCCCATGTCTACACAGGCTTCTCATCTGAAAGGGTGACATGGCTAGAATATTCCAGACACACGTGATAGCATGGCCAATATTTGTATTAAAATATACAATTTACAAAGTGCTTAAGTGGTTGTACCCAAAGTGCTCTGCCCTCCAAGGAAGGAAGGGTTCCTGGGTGAGGCCCTACTGCATGTAGCCTACTCGGTGTTTGGCTGAAGGCAGGCTCTGGAACTGCTCTGCCCTCAAGGATATCAGGGGAATGTGCAAGACAAACAAGCAGGCAGCCTCTGAGGAAGGGAAGCTGATATTATTAGCTCCATTCTACAAAGGGGGAAACTGAGGCTTAAAGAGGTTAAACTTAGACAAGGTCATACAGAGTAAGAGGCGGTGCTATCAGAACCAAGGCATCCGGGCTTTCTAGGCTAGTACTCTTCTCTAACACACACCATGTCCCTTGGGTTTAACCCGAAATCTTTGTGTAGCACATAACACAATGGAGATCATTTTAGATTCCAAATTTTCCTTGGAAAATACCTAGGTAGGCACTGAGCTGGAAGCTGAGACTCCCAAGAGGACTGATGAGGCCTAACAAGACAAATTTTCTTCTTCAATAAGCACAGGGGAAAAAAAGAGAACAGGAAAGAGGGAGGCAGAGCCAAGGAGATGTTAAAGGGCAGCCACTTCCTGAGTGATCCCTTCCACAGCCCCCAAATCATCAATAAAGGCTACCACAATCAGGACCTGCTAGAAACTGATTTTCTTACAGAAACTGATTGTTGAAGAGATGTGTTCTTTGGCCATGCTGGGGCAGGGTGAAGCAGAAGTTGCCGGCACATAGGCAGGAGCACTGAGGCCCAGGGTCCCATGAGGAAGGAGGGCCCACGGCTTCCCAGCACTCACACATGGGTCTCTGGGGTGTCATAAGATGGGGAACTGAGTCAGGCCAAGTTTAAACAGCACTTCAAACAGTCGGCGGCACAACTGATATCCACGTTTCAAGTAGTAAAATCAGGTGATTTTCAAGTATACTTTGACAATCAGATAAAAGACTATCTTTACATATTTATTATTCAAAGAAAAATGCTCATGTCCATTAAAATCATATGTTTTCTAGGGGATTTTCAGACCCCCTAGGGAGCCTGGGTTCCAAGGTTAATTAACTATGGATCTGTTTTTGTTTAACTATTTTTATATTAAGAAACCCAAAAAACCAAGCCTATCGCTGTCGAGTCAATTCCGACTCATAGCAACCCTATAGGACCAAGTAGAACTGTCCCATAGGGTTTCCAAGGAGCAGCTGGTGGATTCAAGCTGTGAACCTTTTGGTTAGCTGCCAAGCTCTTAACCACTACACCATCAGGGCTCCATCTTTCTATAAGGCAGATTTATTCAACACTGGAAAAATCACATATTCCATATGTATTTCAGGAAATCTAAAATTTTTTCCTGAAATATGACAGAATGAAAATCAAAGCATGTATGATATATGAAATGAGTCACCATTGTCAATAAAAATCAAATACTAAAATTAATAACTACAATTTTGTCAGCTAAATGAAAACACTGACAATAGCTTTTTCTGCTTTTGTAAGCAAGGGCCTGAGAGAAAGTATGTTTTTCTTTACTGAGGACTTGAGCCTAGCTCTACAGTCACAGCCAGTAGAACGCAGAACCACACTGGTCGGCTCCCTTCCTCCCAACTTACTTCACAAGTCAAGTTATTGTATGGAATATTTTTACCTTAAAACCGTCCATTCCATATGTGTTAGGATATTCCCCAAAACATGAAGTACTTTATGATCAGTGATGGTGGCCATTAGCCAGAAACGAACATCTCTGAACCATTGGACAATAGATAAAAACCAGTTGCCATCAAGGGGATTCTGACTCACAGCAACTCCATGTATGTCAGAGTAAAACTGTGCTCCATAGGGTTTTCAGCGGCTGATTGTTCAGATGTAGATTGCCAAGACTTTCTTCTGAGGCACCTCTGGGTGTACCAGAACCTCCAAGCTGAGTGCTTACCCATTTGCACCATCCAGGGACTCCATCCCCCAGATAGCACATGTCATATATCTGTTTGGTGCATTTGCTCACTTGGTTATTCCACGGCGCCGATGGCTTTCTGGCTAACGGTTAGATGTCTGTGTGAGTCAAGAAGCTGCATTCCTGTTCATACCTTCCTTGGTCTTTCCCTCATCTTCCTCCAATTCTGTTACTGTTTTTCATGGACAATTTGCAGTACTTCTAGGAGAAAATCCAGTCACTCATACGCTTGTCACTATTAAACGCACTTCTACTGAGCACATTATTGGCAAGGGACAATGCCTTGGCCAGGAATCTGCAGCCTGAAGTGTGCTGACATTAACTGTGAACATTTTTGCATGTAAAATGTCTCATATGGAAGCACCTGTTGTTTGGGCCTGTTGTTTGCTCTCTCTGCACTGCAGCCACTGCTGCTGCCATCAACCCCAATCTACCATGCAGGCTGCGGGCAAGCGCAAAGCATAGGCTCTTACTATGGGTGCAAAGCCGACAGAGGTACAGGCAGTTCCTGGGTTACGAGACAGATACGGTCTTGACGGCGTCTTTAAGTCGAATTTGTAGGTAAGTGGAACAAGTGCAAGAAAAAGGAGCCCTGGTGGTGCAGTGGTCAAAGGGATTGACTGCTAACCAAAGATCGGCGGTACGTAACCACCACTGGTTCCATAGGAGAAAGATGCGTCAGTCTGCTTCCAAAGAGATTTACAGCCTATGGGGTCTGTGATTGTGAAGGGTGCATGTCAACTTGGCAGCCATGATTCCCAGTGGTTTGGCAGTTATGATGTAGTTTGGCAGTCGTTTAATGATGTAATCACTTCCATAATGAGATCTGATATAATGTGATCACCTCCATGATGGGATCTGCTGTGAGCAGCCAATCAGTTGAAAGGGAGTTTCCTTGGGAGTGTAGCCTGCATCCAACATAGGTGGACTTTCTGGCAAGGCTCGCAGGGTTTTGCTCTGCTCTGGATCCTGCAGCATTTGACCTCCGGTTCTTGGGACCTGGGCCAGCAGCCTGCCGTCTTACTTGCCAATCCTGGACTCACCAGCCTTAGCAGCCACCATCCAGCAGCCTGCCACCTGACCTGTGGATCTTGGGTTTGTCAACTGAGATGTTTCAACAAACAGATGCAGCGCTGGAGGTGCTTACTTGTTTAAGCCAAGAAATATGGAAGACAGCTTCCTGGCCAACTGACTGGAAGAGATCCATATTTATGCCTATTCCCAAGAAAGGTGATCCAACCGAATGGGGAAATTACAGAACAATATCATTAATATCACATGCAAGCAAAACTTTGCTGAAGATCATTCAAAAATGACTGCAGCAGTATATCGACAGGGAACTGCCAGAAATTCAGGCTGGTTTCAGAAGAGGACATGGAACCAGGGATATCTTTGCTGACATCAGATGGATCCTGGCTGAAAGCAGAGGATACCAGAAGGATGTTTACCTGTGTTTTATTGACTATGCAAAGGCATTTGACTCTGTGGATCATAACAAATTATGGGTAACATTGAGAAGAATGGGAATTCCGGACCACTTAATTGTGCTCATGAGGAACCTTTACATAGATCAAGAGGCAGTTGTTCAGACAGAACAAGGGGATACTGACTGGTTTAAAGTCAGGAAAGGTGTGCATCAGGGTTGTATTCTTTCACCATACCTATTCAATCTGTATGCTGAGCAAGTAATACAAGAAGCTGGACTATATGAAGAAAAATGGGGCATCAGGATTGGAGGTAGACTCATTAACAACCTGCGTTATGCAGATGACACAACCTTGCTTGTTGGAAGTGAAGAGGACTTGAAGCACTTACTAATGAAGATCAAAGACCACAGCCTTCAGTATGGATTGCACCTCAACATAAAGAAAACAAAAATCCTCACAACTGGACCAATGAGTAACATCATGATAAATGGAGAAAAGATTGAAGTTGTCAAGGATTTCATTTCACTTGGATCCACAATCAACATGCATGGAAGCACCAGTCAAGAAATCAAAAGACGAATTGCATTGGGCAAATCTGCTGCAAAGGACCTCTTTAAAGTATTGAAGAGCAAAGACATCACCTTGAAGGCTAAGGTGCACCTGACCCAAGCCATGGCATTTTCAATCGCATCATATGCATGTGAAAGCTGGGCAGTGAATAAGGAAGACTGAAGAAGAATTGACACCTTTGAACTGTGGTGTTGGCGAACAATATTGAATATACCATGGACTGCCAAAAGAATGAACAAATCTGTCTTGGAAGAAGTACAGCCAGAATGCTCCTTAGAGGCAAGGATGGTGAGACTGCATCTTATATACTTTGGACATGTTGTCAGGAGGGATCAGTCCCTGGAGAAGGACATCATGCTTGGCAGAGTACAGGGTCAGTGGAAAAGAGAAAGACCCTCAATGAGGTGGATTGACACAGTGGCTGCAACAATGAGCTCAAGCATAACAACGATTGTGAGGATGGCTCAGGACCGGGCAGTGTTTTGTTCTGTGGTGCATAGGGTCGCTATGAGTCGGAACCAACTCGACGGTACCTAACAACAACAACAACAGCAGCAGCTAAGTGAGTCAGGAGAAGCCTCCAATCAGCCTGATGCCTGACCCATGGACTTGGGACTTGCCAGCCTCTACAACCGTGTGGGCTATTTACTTGAGATAAATCTTTCTCTTTCTCTCTCTCTATACAATACATACATACATATATACGCATACATACATATATATGTTATATATGCCTCACTGGTTTTGCTTCTCTAGAGAACCCAGCCTAAGACAGAGTTGCTGTGAGTGCGATTGACTCAGTGGCAGTGGGTTCGGTTTTTTGGGTTTTTAGTGCAAGAAAAGGCTCGAAGCCTTTTCAGTGACTTAAAAGCTGCATGTGCAGCAAGTGCAGGGGATTGTGACGTTGGATTTGTTGTAATTAGGGATTGATTTAATCGTTTCAAAGTGAGGACAAATTTACATAACATTAAACGGCAAGTACATGTTGTCTGTAAATTGGATGTTTATAATCCAGGGGTTGCCTGCAATTTAGGCTTCTGTCAGTAAAAGCACTAAAAGTAAAGCAGATGATTTCATTTTGATCTTTTCTCCCTGTGGTTCAAATAAGGTGAAATTAATTTTAAGAGTCATTCATCAAAGGCATTTTGACTATTATAAAATTACTGCTTTTAAAAATAAGCAAACGCTTATTAAGTGGAATTGTTGAACTTTCAAAGCCTTCACTTTAAAAAATATCATTTAACAACACCAGATGATAAAATTTTCTTAAACTTCACCTTAGGTATTTATTTACAGACCAAAGTGCAGAGAAAAGTACATAATTTCTTCTCACCTGTGTAGCAGGTAGCTTTTTTTAGTGGATACTTAACCCTTGTTCTGGAATCCCTGGGTAGTATAAGCAGTTAAGTTCTCGGCTGCTAACCCAAAGATTGAAAGTTTGGTCTACCCAGGGGCCCCTTGGAAGAAAGGCCTGGCGATTTACTTCTGAAAAATCAGCCATTGAAAACTCTATGGAGTACAATTGTACTCTGATATACACGGGGTCACCATGAGTCAGAATGACTGGATGGCAAGTGGTTTGGTTTTATTTTATCTGCAGCAGAGCATAATAATTCCAGGTGGCGCCAATGCAGTTTAAGGACGCCTTTAGAGTTGCCTTACCATGAGTGTAAACGGGTTCCCTGGGTCAGCCATATTTGTTTGTATGATTCTCTTTGTAACCACGGTGAGACAACTGAACAGAGTTGGATGGATGGTAGAGTATGTAGAGTGGTGGGAATCCAAAGCACGCAATAGAAGAGAACTATGTACAAACCTTCACTCATCTCTTCTGTGACATCATCTGGGGGGACAATCACTTCCTGGACAATCACTCAACCTACTGGCCTAACAATTTGTAAGGCACCATGAAAAATGGCTAAAAAAAATACCCACTGGCTCCATTTAAGCATAACACTGACTCAGAGAAAGAAAGCAAATACATCTCAGGAAAAATGCATCTTGTATTGGTGTATTGTGAAATCAAGATCTTTAACAGCGATAATAGCACAGGAATTCTGTCGAACAAAGCAGTTACAATGCCATAGAAGCTTAGAGTTTTACCCAGATCCATTCCTTCTTTAAGACAAAAAGAGTAAGACCACAGCAATATTTTTAATAGTCATGACTTTCAAAAGGCTGCTATGGAAAGTTTACTACAAAAGAACTAAGTTAATAACACTTGTTCAAAGTTCAAAAAAATGTATTGCTCAGTTTCTGAAAGGATTCTCTGTAGTTTTCTTTAAATAACATACTTCTGTAAGGCATCTAAGGCATGGTGTGGCTCTGAAAATACAATTTACTTTTAACTGTCCTGGAAGAGCTATGGCAGAAAGTGAGAAGCTTTGCCCTTTTCCTGACCCCACTGGACCAGTCAAATGTTTGTTTTGCCCTCTAGTGTCCTGGTTTGCAAAGATAAAACATATCATAAAATGATCACCCAAAAGAGAGCTTTTTGATTTCATTCATTTCTAGGGCACTTGTCCCTTTCTCACTGAAGGTCATGAAGAGATATCAATATTTTTTTCCAGACAGAATGTGATGCAGATGTAGTTCAAATGGAAAATCAAAGGCAAATCTTTTCAATAGGCTTCCTAAATATGAAATTGGAAATATAAAACAAATTATCTTAAATTATGTCTAACTGATAAAAAAAATGATAGTGTCCGGATAAAGGGGGGAAAAAAAAGACCAGTTCTTATTTGGTGGAAGCCTATCACACCATTAGTGAAGGTGATGTTCTCCTTTGATAACAGCGCTGGGATTCAGATGTATCCAGCAACTGGCTTGTGAAATTCAAGTACTAAAGACATATTTTTCAATATTTAAGGTGCTAATATTTTAATTCCTGAGAGGCAGTTGCCAGAAATGATTATGGTACATCTCAAGAACACAAATTCACATGAAAACTATTTTTTAAATAATTTTCTTCATTTCCCTTTATTCAAAAGTGGTACTCAAACTATAAAACAACATTTATAAAATAAGTGGGGAAATCGGAGAAATGAATGGAAATTTGATTATATTAAGGAATTAAAAAAAAATTTAGGTGTGATAATTGTTTTGTGGGTATTATATCAACATTATCTTCTCCTAGGGACACATCCTCTCCCCCCCCAAAAAAAGCTTCGTATTACAAAAATGTTGAGACATATATAGAAATGGAATGTTACAGTGAACCTTTATGTTGACATTACCTAGCTGCAACAATTAATAATACATGGCCAGTCTTATTTCATCTAAACCCCCACTCACTTCCCTCCTGCCCCATCTCACTGGGTTATTTTGAAACAGGTAGAACATATCATTATCCTTATCAACAGCCTGCCCTCATGAGAAAATATTTTACCAGAGCCTAAGCAACTTGAATTTTACCACAGCCTAACTGATAGGAGGAAGTGAAATTCCCAACTCCAGTCACTTCTAGCCTTCAGTGTGGGAGAAGGGAAATACCCACCTCCAGTCCCCTCTGTGAGCCCTGGTGGTGCAGTAGTTAAGTGTCCAGTTTAACATAAAGATCAGCAGTTGGAACCCACCAGCCTCTTTGCCAGAGAAAGATGTGACAGTCTGCTTCTGTAAAGATGAAAACAAACAAAAATACCAAACCCACGCCACCTTGTCCATTCCGACTCACAGCAACTCTGTGGGGCAGTTCTGCTCTGGCCTACAGGATTGCTGTGAGTCGGAATTGACTATACGGCAATGGTTTTTTTGGGAGTCCCTCCTAACATTCCTGTCTCACTTAAGAGTAAAAAAAAAAAAAAAAAGCCAAGAAGGATTTTTGAAGGTCACAGCCCAGGGAAGAAGTTCATCAAAAGAAAGACTTAATCGTAGAATCACAGAAGGCTTCTCCTCCCTGCCCCTCATGTCTTACGATCACATCAACGGGACTCCTGTATAATAAAGGAAGATATTGTTATTAGCTCAAGAATGTCTAGATCAACAAACGATATTAACAGAACTCTTTTGAACGAAAGCGATGCACCAAGAGATTTACAGATTTCACAAATAATCCTTTCCCCCTTATTTTACTTGGTAGTGCAATGAGGAAACATCACTTATTCTTTAAAAATGAGTAATTTCCACCACAACAAAATTTCTACATGGCATGTACTGTAATATCTCCTAATAAATAGGGCCACATATTGATAACTTTTTTTCCAGTTGCTGTCAAGTTGACCCCAACTCGTGATGACACCATGCATATCAGAGAAGTACTACTCCCCATGCGGTTTTCAATGGCTGATTCTTCATAAGTAGATCACCAGGCTTTTCTTCCTAGGTGCCCTTGGGTGGGCTTGAACCTTCAACCTTTCAGTTAGCAGCCAAGCACATTAACTGTCTGCACCACTCAGGGACTCCATTGACAACTTAGTAAGGGTTAAAGAAATATGTGTTCCACTGGTCATTTCTCAGTAACGGCCCTCAGGGTCAATGCATTTAATGAAAGTTTAAAATATCAAATATGATCTAGAAAGTTAAAAAGAAAACTCTACATCGCCAATCATATTACTTCTTGATAGCATTTACTGAGTCCTTAAAAATATACAAAAAACTCAGTTAAATAGGAGTTATTCATCTCTTCCCTCACAAATTTATTTGGCAGTGAGAGGAAAGGAACAGAAAGGACAAAGTTTTTCATTTGGTCTCAATAAAAGTCTTATTAAGAAGTACAGAAATGCAAAAAAGAGCTTTGTATTTTATTGTTAATTGAAAGTTCATTTATCCCTCACACTGTGAAGAAACGTATTTAAAAAGAGTCTCCTGAAACCTGCCGCTCCTCTCTTTAATGTCACTGAGTTCTGTGGCCATTTGAAACCTTAAGTAAAAAGACCTTGGGAATGGCAATTAAGTAGTCACACAGCTTTATCTAGAATATGCCACTGAGTGTTTAAATCATGAAAGAGCATAATTTGGATGTTTGGTGTCACATCCGTTTTGGTTTTTCTCCCTGTCCCTGTCCTGCCCCTCCCTACAGAGCTGGCTCACAAGCACTGCACATGATGACTAGCCACACAAATGAGCACAGTAAGGAAACTGCTGTTGCCAACGTGCACACACATAATCACTCTGAACAACTCACATCAAACTCCCTCCCCCCAAAAAATCTGTTGCCATCAAGTCGATTCTTACTAATAGCGACCCTATAGGACACAGAAGAACTGCCCCAGTTTCCAAGGGGCGACTGGTGGATTCAAACCGCCGACCTTTTGGCTAGCAGCCATAGTTCTTAACCACTACACCACCAGGTTTCCATCAAAACCTCCTCAGAAAGCAAATCATTCGTCACCTGACCTTTCATTAATTAATCGACAACTTCACATGGCAGAGGAGAGGAACAGAAGCAAAACATAATGTCACAGTAAGCACTTTACTAAAGAACTGAAGGATCTTGCTTTTACCACAATCTTTAATTTCATGACAGAATTGAGACCCTGTTTGCTTCTCCTGACCCCTCCAAGATACTTTCAGGGACATTTTTGTACTAGTACCTCCATAATACCCAGCCTAGCACCAGACATAGCAGGACTTACCGGTTTCCATAGAGTCAACTAATGGTGACCCCATGCGTGTCAGAGTAGAACTGTGCTCCGTAGGATTTTCCAATGCCTGATTTCTCAGAAGTAACTTCCAGGCCTTTCTTCCAAGGTGCCTCTGGGTGGACTTAAACCTTCAAACTTTTAATTAGCAGCAAGCACATTGGGAGCACCCAGGAACTCCGACATGGCAGGTAACCAACGTTTATTGAAAGTTGAATAATATAAATCTGTTAGAGTCTCATATACTCTTGTTCTATTGTCAGACAAGAGAATTTCTCCGTATTTAAATTATCCCAGAGAACCAGTGTGATTGGCGAACATGTGGAAACACAAGATAACCCATTGTTGTTGTTGTTAGGTGCCGTCGAGTTGCTTCTGACTCATAGCGACCCCATGTACAGCAGAATGAAACACTGCCCGGTCCTGCGCCATCCTTACAATCATTGTTATGCTCGAGCTCATTGTTGCAGCCACTGTGTCAATCCACCTCATTGAGGGTCTTCCTCTTTTCCGCTGACCCTGTACTTTGCCAAGCATGATGTCCTTCTCCAGGGACTGATCCCTCCTGACAACATGTCTAAAGTATATAAGATGCAGTCTCACCATCCTTGCCTCTAAGGAGCATTCTGGTTGTACTTCTTCCAAGACAGATTTGTTCGTTCTTTTGGCAGTCCATGGTATATTCAATATTCTTCACCAACACCATAATTAAAGGCGTCAACTCTTCTTCGGTCTTCCTTATTCATTGTCCAGCTTTCACATGCATATGATGCGACTGAAAATACCATGGTTTGGGTCAGGCACGCCTTAGGCTTCAAGGTGACATCTTTGCTCTTCAACACTTTAAAGAGGTCCTTTGCAGCAGATTTACCCAATGCAATGCATCTTTTGATTTCTTGACTGCTGCTTCCATGCGTGTTGATTGTGGATCCAAGTAAAATGAAAACCTTGACAACTTCAATCTTTTCTCTGTTTATCATGATGTTGCTCATTGGTCCAGTTGTGAGGATTTTTGTTTTCTTTATGTTGAGGTGCAATCCATACTGAAGGCTGTGGTCTTTGATCTTCATTAGTAAGTGCTTTAAGTCCTTTTCACTTTCAGCAAGCAAGGTTGTGTCATCTGTATAACGCAGGCTGTTAATGAGTCTTCCTCCAATCCTGATGTCCCATTCTTCTTCATATAGTCCAGCTTCTCAGATTATTTGCTCAGCATACAGATTGAATAGGTATGGTGAAAGAATACAACCCTGACACGCACCTTTCCTGACTTTAAACCAATCAGTATCCCCTTGTTCTGTCTGAACAACTGCCTCTTGATCTATGTAAAGGTTCCTCATGAGCACAATTAAGTGGTCCGGAATTCCCATTCTTCTCTATGTTATCCATAATTTGTTATGATCCACAGAGTCAAATGCCTTTGCATAGTCAATAAAACACAGGTAAACATCCTTCTGGTATTCTCTGCTTTCAGCCAGGATCCATCTGATGTCAGCAATGATATCCCTGGTTCCACATCCTCTTCTGAAACCGACCTGAATTTCTGGCAGTTCCCTGTCGAAATACTGCTACAGCCATTTTTGAATGATCTTCAGCAAAATTTTGCTTGCGTGTGATATTAATGACACTGTTCTATAATTTCCTCCTTCAGCCTGATCACCTTTCTTGGGAATAGGCATATATATGGATCTCTTCCAGTCAGTTGGCCAGAAAGCTGTCTTCCATATTTTTTGGCATAGACAAGTGAATATCTCCAGTGCTGCATCTGTTTGTTGAAACATCTCAATTCATATTCCATCAATTCCTGGAGCCTTGTTTTTCGCCAGTGCCTTCAGAGCAGCTTGGACCTCTTCCTTCAGTACCATCAGTTCCTGATCATATGTTACCTCTTGAAATGGTTGAACATCGACTAATTTTCCTTGGTATAATGATTCATAAAGATGAGGTAATGGTGTTTTTCACAATATTTTAAAAAATATACTGAACTTCCACTTATACTATCATTTATAGGATTGCTTACAATGCAAAAAAAATGGTTCAGAGATTTACTTTAAGTTAAAAAACATTACTAGAAAGGGAAAGATCATGCTGTTAAACTTTCAACATGTTTTAAATGTCCTTTGAAACAGAAAACATACTTTCCCTTTCTCACTGTCTTTCGAAGATCAGTGAGCATCCCACAAGATGGCCGTCACAACTGTTAAAGGTTAAGATGCGATGATAGGAAAATAGCCTCTCACTACAGGAACTGGGACTTCCAAGCCTCAGAAGCAGAAAGTGCAGTGCCATGTGGTCTGACGCTGTGTCACTTCAGTGAGCTATCTGGGTTAACTGAGCCTGTGGAGTTTAGCACCTCATTTAGCCTTTGGTTTACTCTGGCTAAGGGATCTGCGGTCCTTCATTAAAGAACAAAGGCTGTGAAAGCTCTGTCATCACCCACACTTAATACTGACAGGAGCTGCCGCCAAATCCCCAGGTTTGTTGCATGAAACAAGGTTGGAGTGCAATTGCTACGTGTCACGATTTTAACTAGCATTCTTTTGCCCACTTTTGAATGTATTTTTAAGCTTTTGGAAAGTAGAAACGGTATTGGTGGTTACCACGCAGTAGAAAAGCCAAGATAAGAGAATAACGAAAGTCTAGTCCCTGGGTGTAGCAAATGATTTGCACGTGACTTTTTTTACTAAGCTATGAGTTTTTTATGAGTCGGAATCAACTGGACGGCACTGTTTTTTTTTTTTTTTTTTTTTTTACTAACCCTGGTAGCGTAGTGGTGAAGAGCCATGGCTGCTAAACAAAGGGTTGGCAGTTCAAATCCACCAGACACTCCTTATAAACCGTATGGGGCAGTTGTACTCTGTCCTATAGGGTCGCCATGAGTCGGAATTGACTTGGTTTTGGTTTTTTTACTAACCTAAAGGTTGGCAGTTCAAACCCACCCAGCAGCACCAGGAAAGAAAGGCCTGGCAATCTGCTCCTGCAAAGATTACAGCCAAGAAAACCCTATGGAGCAGTTCTACTGTGTAACATATGGGGGTCATACCATGAGTCGGAATCCACGGCAACGGGTAAATTGTCAGAATTTGTAAAGAAAGAGGCATGGCCAGCCATCAAAACTGAGCTGTTTGGCCCAACTGAATTAATCCCACATGCCCATTCACCCATCTCCACTTTTCACTCTACCTGGAATGTTCCTTCTCCCCATTCTCACATCACTCAAACCCTTGCCCCATATCCACACTATCTAAATTCACCTGTCCTCAAGGTCTACCTCAAGTACTGTTTCTCCCCTCCCAGAGCCTCTCAGCTAGATTTACTTCATTGCTCCTCTGGAGTGCCACAAGAATTTCATCTATAGTTCTGTTTGCTCAGTTATTTATTCATTCAGTGAATTTTTATAGAGGTCATTGCCTATTTTGCCCCAGACGAATCTCACTACTTGCTTTGTAGTGTCACATAGGCACATATTTTAATCTCCCTTAATAGAGAAAGCTGCTTGAGGGTAAGTTTCATGTGTGATTTATTTTTGTATCCTATAAAACACTTTTTGTGTCCCATTAAACACTGTTAGTTGCCAAACCAGCATATGTTTCCTCCTCTTTTCCTATCTTCCAACAGAATTCAGTGTTGTTTGGGTCTTCCCCTCGCCCATGTAGATCTCAAAAAATGCCTGGCATGGTTAGATGTTTCCCTCCTCCCTCCCTCCCTCCCTTCCTGCCTCCTTTTCTCTCTTCCTCTCTCCTTTCCTTCCTCCTCATTCCCTCCTTCCTTCCTTCTTTCCCTCCTTCCTTTCTCTCTCCATTCTCTTCCCTTCTTTTCTTCCTTTGTTCCTTCAATTTATTCAACAAACATTGAGCAGCCAGTCTAGGCTACGTATTTTTCTAATGCTAAGGATAGATTGCTGATGTCAGATGGATCCTGGCTGAAAGCAGAGAATACCAGAAGGATGTTTACCTGTGTTTTATTGACTATGCAAAGGCATTTGACTGTGTGAATCATAACAAATCATGGATAACGTTGCGAAGAATGGGAATTCCGGACCACTTAATTGTGCTCATGAGGAACGTTTACATAGATCAAGAGGCAGTTGTTCAGACAGAACAAGGGGATACTGACTGGTTTAAAGTCAGGAAAGGTGCGTGTCAGGGTTGTATTCTTTCACCATACCTATTCAATCTGTATGCTGAGCAAATAATCTGAGAAGCTGGACTATATGAAGAAGAATGGGACATCAGGATTGGAGGAAGACTCATTAACAGCCTGCGTTATACGGATGACACAACCTTGCTTGCTGAAAGTGAAAAGGACTTAAAGCACTTACTAATGAAGATCAAAGACCATAGCCTTCGGTATGGATTGCACCTCAACATAAAGAAAACAAAAATCCTCACAACTGGACCAATGAGCAACATCATGATAAACGGAGAAAAGATTGAAGTTGTCAAGGATTTCTTTTCACTTGGATCCACAAACACGCATGGAAGCAGCAGTCAAGAAATCAAAAGATGCATTGAATTGGGTAAATCTGCTGCAAAGGACCTCTTTAAAGTGTTGAAGAGCAAGGATGTCACCTTGAAGACTAAGGTGCACCTGACCCAAGCCATGGTATTTTCAATCGCATCATATGCATGTGAAAGCTGGACAATGAATAAGGAAGACCAAAATTGAGGCCTTTGAGTTGTGGTGTTGGTGAAGAATATTGAATATACCATGGACTGCCAAAAGAACGAACAAATCTGTCTTAGAAGAAGTACTGCCAGAATGCTCCTTAGAGGCAAGGATGGCGAGGCTGCATATTACATGCTTTAAACATGTTGTCAGGAGAGATCAGTCCCTGGAGAAGGACATCATGCTTGGCAGAGTACAGGGTCAGCAGAAAAGAGGAAGACCCTCAACGAGGTGAATTGACACAGTGGCTGCAACAATGAACTCAAGCATAATGATCGTAAGGATGGCTCAGGACCGGCAGCGTTTCGTTCTGTTCTGCATAGGGTCACTATGAGTTGGAACCAACTCGACAGCACCTAACAACAACAACAACAAGGGTAGAACAAGGATTTAGAAGAAACGGCCTTATTGTTTCTCTTGAAATCATCATAGCCTATAAATGAACAATCTGAGGCTGAGATTTTTAATGATTCCTCCAAGGTCACAAAACCTGACTTGGCTCAACCTCCTCAAACTGAAGTCTTGAGGGTAAAGAACATGTCCAAGCTCACAAAGCAAATATAAGACGGAGTGAAAAGCCGGGGTGTGTGTATATAAAAATACAATAATGAATATATGTTGTTATTAGGTGATATCAAGTTGATTTTGTGACAGAGTAGAACTGTCTTGTAAGGTTTTCTTGGCTGTAATCTTTATGGGAACAGCTCTCCAGGTTTTTCTCCCCTGGAGCTGCTAAGTGGGTTCTAACCACTAACCTTTTGTTTAGCAACCAAGCACTTAACTGTTTGTGCTACCAGGGTTCCCAGTAATTAATATATAATATATAATATATAATATAGTATGTGGAAACACTGGTGGTGTAGTGGTTAAGTGCTACGGCTGTTAACCAGGAGGTTGGCAGTTTGAATCTGCCAAGCGCTCCTTGGAAACTCTATAAGGCAGTTCTACTCTGTCCTGTAGAGTCGCTATGAGTCAGAATCGATGGCAGTGGGTGCGTAAGATAGTGTAGCGTAGCGTAGTGTAGTACAGTATAGTATAACATAATATAAACATTTATATAAATATATAAATTAAAAATGATAAAAAAAGAAACAAGATTAATATTTCAAGGTAGTCCCCACTCTCAAAGCGCCCAGTCCAGTAAGAGAGGCAAACACATTCCTAATGACAAAACTTTGTCAAGTGCCTTAAGCAAGGAACATGTAGGTCTGGGGCACAGAGAGGAGGAGGCTCCTGGTTATGTAGACACAGGAGGAGGCTCTGAGATAGTGCAGGGCACTTTGGAATTGAGTCTTATAGGATCAGATAGTCAGGCAGATAGTGAAAAGAAGAATATTCTGGACAAAGGGTCTAGAGACCTACGGCACCTTTGGGTATAGAAGAGGAGTTTGGAGAAGCGGTGTTCAGATCATGAAGGATCTTTTACATCAGACTAAGTTGTTGCTTTATCCTACAGATGACAAGACGCCATAATGGATTTTAAGCAGGGGTATAAATCGTTCTGGTAGTAGCTGGAAAAAGAGACTGAAATGAGGGCAGGCCCAGAGATGGCATGATTCATTAGACAGTATTTTGTTTTGTTTTTTTGTTTAATAGTCCAGGAGAGAAATATCGGAAGCATTGGGAATGCATAAGATGGAATAGGTTTGTGAGCAAAGAGATTTGGTTTTTAAAACTTGGTCACATAAGGAAGGATCACGACTCCATATTTTTCCTGTCATGTACTTTTTTTCCTACTATTTCTTTGAAATATTTACTATTCCCGTTAGCGTGCCTTAAGCGATTACCTAGTGTGAAGGAAAAAGCTATTGAAAATCCTAGAAAGCATATACATTAAAAAGGGTGTGTTAGAATATTAATATTCAAACATAGTAGAGCTTTTAAAGGAGAGGGTAAACATAAAACACCAGTCTTGACAATTATTCAATACCGAGGGTTCATCTTAGAACCTGCAGTCAATTTAACTTCTAGTTAAGTATCTATTAGTCACCTGGCCTTGACTGAACACATTCACACTGAGTGAGCTTTATGTGCTAATGTTCTGAGTAAGCAACCCTGGAGGCTATTTATAGTGGTCAGCTTAAAAACAGGGCTTTCTACTGGTAAGGAACATTTCAGGAATGGTTCAGTAATTGCTCACGTAAAAGAGGGCAGGGTATGCGTTACATAGCAACCAAATCTGTCGCCCCCGTCCCCCTCGATTCTGACCCAAGCAGGAAACAAACCTGTTGCTATGGAGTTGATTCTGACTTATGGTGACCCTGACAGAGTAGAACTCCATAGAGATTCCTAGGAGTACAACTGGTGGATTCCAACTGCAGACCTTTCTGATTAACGGCTGAGCTTTTAACCACAGCACCACCAGGGAAACAAACAGGTGTTCCACTCAAAGGTTGCTGACCCCACTGCTTTGAATGTGTCTCCCTCTCCACAGTCCTGTCAATAATCCAATCTCCCTTATCAAGCTCCTGAAACTTTTGGGATGCATGCGGGAGATTTGGGAATTCATTCTGACCCATAGCAACCCTGTAAGACAGGGTAGAACTGCCCCATAGGGTTTCCAAGACTTTACGGAAGCAGACTGCCACATCTTTCTCCTGTGGAGGGGCTAGTAGGTTTGAACTGTCGACCTTTCAGTTAGCAGACAAGTGCTTTAACCACTGTGCCACCAGGGCTCCTTTTCATAGTACATTTCATTACATTTGACCAAAGAGAAAGACTCAAGAGTTGTAATTCATCCTGTCCTTCTGGTCCAAAAGCAGAAAGGAGACATACAGGAAGAAAGTTATAGTATTAAACACTGAATAGAAGTATTTACTCTACAAGCAGACATGAATAGTAACTGCAGCACTGTCTGTAACGGTAAAAATCTGGGATCTAACTGGAGAATGATGAATAAATTGTACAGTCGTACAGTTAAATACATTCAGCAGGTAAACATAAATGAACTTGAGGTTCATATATCAACATAGGAAAAATATCAAAACCATTTAAGATTGGGCAAAAAATAAAATAAGCTAAATAACAAAAACCAGTTGAATGATACATATATTATTTACAAAATTTTAAAAACAAATACAATAATATTGTAAATATTTTCGTGGATAGAGAAGTAACATGAAGTCTCTCCTGCAGTCTAAGAATTTTGACTAAAGCCTTGTGATAGTTAAGGTGTGTGTCAACTTGGCTGGGCCATGATTCTCAGTGGTTTGGCAGTTATGATGTAATCTGGCAGTCATATAATGATGTGATCACTTTCGTGATGAGATTTGTTATAATGTGATCACCTCCGCGATGGGAACTGCTGTGAGTAGCCAATCAGTTGAAAGGGAGTTTCCTTGGGGGTGTGGCCTTCATCCAATGTAGGTGGATTTTCTGGCAAGACACGTGGGCTTTTCTCACTCCGGATCCAGCAGTGGGCCCCTGTTCATCTGACCTCCAGTTCTTGGGACTTGAGCTATCAGTTTACCTACCACCTTGCCTGCTGACCTTGGGATTCCTCAGTTTTCACAGCCTATGAACAAGAGCCCTGCTCTCTGATCTGTTGATCTTGGGCCAGCCCCTGTGGCTACATGAATCAGGAAAAGCCTCCAGCCTGACCCACAGACTTGGGATGTTCCAGTCTGTACAACCACAGGAGCCATTTCCTTGATTTAAATCCCTCTCTCTGTATATGACTTACTGATTTTGCTTCTCTAGAGAACCCAGACTAAGACAAACGTCAAAGCTTAAATGGAGGATAGGTACCCATACATTTTAAAATGAGGCTCTAGACACGTCTCCAAAAACCAGGCATGACTAGGCAGCCATTTCGGGAAGAATTTGCAGGAGAGAGGGCCAAAGATCCATGCGAGGGGAGAAGAGTAGTCTCAGAGAACAGCTGTGCTTCTCCCTCCCTCAGGACAGGGGAGACTGGCCTCAAGAGGACCACTCCTGAGTAGTGGCTGGGGGGCGGGGGCTGGCCTCTATCACACACCAACTATCTCATGCTGTCCTTAGACCTGAGCAAGAAGAATTCTTGGAAGAACTTGATGCATGTCCCTAGGAGTTTGGGAATTTATACAATGAAGATTTAAATCTTTACTGCCTGCAGAAAGCAGGTGTCATGGATTGAATTGTGTCCCCAAAAAATATGTGTTAACTTGGTTAGGCCATGATTCCCTGTATTGTGTGGTTGTCCTCCATTTTGTGATTGTAATTTTATGTTGAGAGGATTGGGGTGGGATTGTAACACTACCCTTACTCAGGGAGATCCAAGATAAAGGGAGTTTCCCTGGGGTGTGGCCTGCACCACCTTTTATCTCTCAAGAGATAAAAGAAAAGGGAAGCAAGCAGAGAGTTGGGGACCTCATACCACCAAGAAGGCAGTACCAGGAGCAGAGAGTGTCCTTTGGACATGGGGTCCCTGAGCCTGAGGAGCTCCTCGACCAGGGAGGAGTAAGGACAAGGACCTTCCTTCAGAGCTGACAGAGAGAGAAA
Organism: Loxodonta africana; assembly: GCF_030014295.1. Classification (NCBI taxonomy): domain Eukaryota; kingdom Metazoa; phylum Chordata; class Mammalia; order Proboscidea; family Elephantidae; genus Loxodonta; species Loxodonta africana. The sequence goes on along the minus strand of NC_087345.1, from coordinate 165,302,189 downwards.
GCCTTCCCCTGGATTTTGACTTGTAACCTACTACTATTCTGTGAGAGAATAAATTTCTCTTTCTTAAAGTCATCTACTTGTGGTATTTCTGTTATAGCAGCACTAGATGACTAAGGCAGCAGGGAAAGGAGAAAAGGCGGCAGTAAGAATGTTTAATATTTGTTACTGTTGTTAATTGGCTCAGACTCATGGCAACCTCATGACCTCATGTACAACAGAATGAAACATTGCCCAGTCCTGCACCATCTTCATGATTTTTGGTGTGCTCGAGTCCATTGTTGTGGCCACTGTGCATTTTGAGTGCCTTCCAACCTAGAGGGCTCTTCTTCCAGCACTATATCGGACAATATTCTGTTGTGACCCATGGGCTTTTCACTGGCTGATTTTCAGAAGTAGATCACCATAATTTTCTTCCTAGTCTGTCTTAGTCCGGAAGCTCTGATGAAACCTGTCCACCGTGGGTAAGCCTGCTGGCATTTGAAATATGTATGGCATAGCTTCCAGCATCATAGCAACATGCAAGTCACCACAGTATAACAAAACTGTCAGATGGGTGGTGGATTTAACATTTAGTGGGGAAAAAATAGGGAATAATTCCCTTGAGCAAACTGGGTTGTAGCCAGGTGTGAGCCATTCTTAAAGAATTTCACCCAAAAGGGTGAAGGGCCCAGGGTCCAGAAATCCCACCTGGTATTGCTAATGGACAGACACCTAAAGAAGGTTGTGAGTGACCAGACTGAGCAAGGATCACTATGATCAGGGCACAGGGTGAAGATCTCCACAAGGCACTTCAAGTACCCTGAATGTGTCCCTGAGACAGCCAGTATTCGGGTGCCATGGCTGAGGCCCAACTGCCAGCTAACAGTGACACCAGTTACGTAGGAGAATTCTCCCTTTCTCTGGTCCCTCCTCCTGGGCAGTAGCACCCTGGAGAAGGGAGGCCCAGAAGCAGGTGGCTGTGAAGATAAAACCGGCAGAGAGTCCCTTATGCCACGCCGGAAGAGCATGGCTACTGCCTGGTTCACAAGGAAAAAGTGTCAGATGATAAGTAACCTAACTTTTAGAAATAGTAATTAGCTTGTTTCTGTAGATTTATGTATAACCGACAGTTTCCGCTCTTTAATTCCTGTATTGCAGACAAGCAGATGCCTGGTCATCTGCCTCCACTCAGCAGAAGCAGACCCCTCCCTCCTGAAAAATTACATTTGTCTTCTTACACAAAGTAACTGCAAACTAACACTTCAGAGAAGAAAGGATTTCAAAGACATTCTAATGAACCTCTGGAAAACCAGCTAAAACCGCCTGGGCTTCTTGGACCCTTCTTTGTTCCCATCTGACTATATTAACCCCAGTGTTGCCACATTTCTTTGGAATGCATGGTTTATGCCGTGTGTTCCCTGATCCTTGAATCGTTGATTGAATGATAAATCTCTATTATTGTTTTGAACTTTGTTTCCATTCTCAGTAATTTTTTTACAAGCAGTACAATGATTCTGGAAGAAAAAGACGAAGAGTAGGGCCCAGGGGTTAACCTGAGCTGGGGGAAATATTTGAATTGGATAAGCGATTAGAGTTTTGATTTAGACTGAACTATATTTTGTAATATATGAAAAAGAAACTGTTCTAATACCTGAAAATGAACAGAATGCAATGGGATTTGCCCAAGATGCCGGCAAGAGCAGATCAAGCACAACATATTGAAGGCAAATAAAGCTATTTTTTCATATTCTCTTCCAAGTTCAGCCCAGTCAATGATCCCATTACTCCTGTTGTTGGTGCTGCCGTTGTTAACTGCCGTGGGGTCCGCGCCAACTCATGGCAACTCCAAGCACAACGGGATTGGACCACTGTGATCCTAGGGTTTTCACTGACTGCCTTTCAGAAGTAGATCACCAGCCCCTTCTTCCTAGTCCATCTTAGTCTGGAAACTCCACCGAAACCTCTTTAGCATCACAGCAACACACAAACTTTCACTGACAGACTGGTAATGGCTGTGCCTGACATGCATTGGCCCAGACACTTAAGTAATATAAGTGCAAAAAACATGCACAGAAATAATAATCACAAGATTCTAGGTAGTGATTGATTACTTCTGGGATGGAAGGGCAGGCAAGACAGGAATGGAATCGGGCAGGCATACACATGGGACTTTGTTTTTACCTGTGAAATTTTACTTGGCAACACCAATATAATATCTGAAGCAAACCTAGTAAAATGCTTAACCCTTCAGTAACCCAATTATTTTCTACTTTGAGTTTTTTGTTGATACCATGTGTTTTCATTAATGGAAGCACTCTGAGTCATTCAGTGTGTCTGAATTTTTGGTAGGTCGTATAGATTTTTTTTTCCTTGCCCCCTCCTACCAGCCTACCCTAAATGTTCAGTGGTCTATATAAAGTACCACCAATTATACCCCAGAGTCCCTGCCTGGGCCTATTGTTACATATGTGTAACAAAAAAAAATTTCCAAAATTTCTATTTTTCCTACCACAAATTCAGACACCTCATACAATACCCTGTAAAAACAGTAATTTGTGCCACAAGACTGTTTCTTTGGCTTCAAACAGTCCTAAAAGCCCCTGCCTTGTAGCAGCATGCGCTGTCAATGGTGCGGCAGGTTCCCAGTAACTGCAGAGAGTGAAAAAGTTCGTGGTTGCTATATGTACCACCAGGCACGAAAAGCTTAAGTTTTAACGAAGCTGGGTAGTGGGCACGCGGCTGTTCCATTATTCTCTGTACTCTCCTCTGTGTTTAAAAACCTTAAAGATACTAAAAATAAATGGTAACTCTTCAAATTATAACATAAAAAAGTTTCTTATGCAGCGATTGATATTTCTACCTGCCACGATCAAATCCTTAGTTAATGTTGGTAGTCAGTGACTTTGTAAAGAGATAAACAGAAAGTATTTTCTGTGTTTCAACTGCTTTTCCATCCCACAAGGATGGCAAGATATTGACCTTTTTTTTTTTTCTTTTTCTTGGCTTTTTAATTTCATTTTAGTGAAGTGCGTGTGCCCAGTCATGTGACCCCTCATATGCCCTCTTGTGACCTTACCACCATCTGTTCCTCAACTGTATATTTCCCTTACACATCTTTCTCCTTTTTAAAAAAAACAACAGGTTTTCTTTTTCCAAGTACAAGAATAATACGCTTATTAGAGAGAATTTGGAAAATGCAGGGTCCATTCAAAGAAAGCATAGCATTCAGTTCACACAGGAATCCCAGTGCGTTTTCCCAGTTCTTTTTTCCATGCATTTAAAATAAGAATGAGCCTTAATATTTCATGGAAATGCTAGAGTTTGCTAAGAAGCCACAGGTAATTAAAAAATATATATATATCTATGAGTAAATATGCCCTTTTTTCTATATACAACGCATACAATGGAAGACTGGCCTGACAGAACCAAAAACATATGAATAAAGTAATAATGAGTTAGGCATAGGATTATGAATATTTATATCTTCATAGTTAAAACAATTTTAGAAACAATCAAGATGTCCATGGACAGATGAATGAATAAACAAAATGTGGTACAAACGCGCAATGGAATATTGTTGTTAGATGCTCTCCAGGCAGTTCTGACTCAGCGACCCTGTGTACAACAGAATGAAACACTGCCCAGTCCAGTGCCATCCTCACAATCCTTGTTATGCTTGAGCCCATTGTTGCAGTCACTGTGTCAATCCATCTTGTTGAGGGTCTTCCTCTTTTTCATTAGCCCTCTGCTTTACCAAGCATGATGTCCTCCCAATAACATGTCCAAAGTATGTGAGACTTAGTCTCTCCCTCCTTGTTTCTAAGGAGCATTCTGGTTGTACTTCTTCCAAAACAGATTTGTCCGTTCTTTTGGCAGTCCATGGTATATTCAATATTCTTTGCCAACACCACAATTCAAAGGCATCAGTTCTTCTGTCTCCCTTATTCATCGTCAGCTTTCGAGAGCATATGAAGTGGCTGAAAACACCATGGCTTGGGTCAGGTGCACCTTAGTCTTCAAGGCAACATCTTTGCTTTATGGATGAAACATTACTCTGCCATAAAGAGAAAGGAAGTCCTGACACGTGCTATAACTTGGATGAACCCTGAAAAGGTTGTGCTGAGTGAAATAAGTCGGTCACAAAAGGACAAATATTGTATGATCTCACTTATATGGAATAGCTACAACAGGCAAATGTATAAAGTCTATTAGTGGTTACCAGGGGCAGGAGGGAGGGGAAAACCGGGAGTCATGTGTGGGAAGCCCTGAGTTTCTCTTTACGGTGATGGAAAATGGGGAAATGATCGTTGGTAATGGTTGCACAATGTGATTAATGTAATTGGTGTCATGAAACTGAACATGTGGAAAGCATTTAAACATGCAAATGTTATGTTATGTAACAATTAAAAAAATAAATAAGGGGAAAATTTTTAAATATGTGCATTGTTCCCAATAGTTCCCAAAAGTTAATTGATCTAGCATTGACTAAATTTCTTAAAAAGGAATCAAGTTATATACAAAGTTATGTACAAAGCTACACTGCTACCAGTGCCCTTAAGAGAAGGCCACTGAGGTATCAGACTCATGCTTAGCGTTATCATCAGAAACTGCCCCAGCAATGACACAAAATTCAGATTAAAGCTCAGAGGAAACCAGATTATCACCTTCAATGAACTCTCTAAAGAATCTGGGCACTGATCCAATATAATTTCTCTATTAATATTTGATTCTTTTCTGAACATGGCCTGCTCTATAATTTTAAAAGAAATCATTAGAATTCTTTACTTAATGCAATGAAAGTCATTGTGATTCAATGTTACTTTCACAACGTTATTTGATATGTCTAAGGGATAATTATGTTTTATGGTTACAGAAGTTATAGAAGTTAACATAGCTACAACATAAAATGGTTTAAATTAAGAATTTATAAAATATAGAGAGAAGGCACTGACTGTGGTGAAATGCATGGCTTTTGTGTGGCCTTTCTTGCCATGGTCTTATAACTCCCACTCAACTGATTGGGTAAGAATGTGCAAATAAGGTAATTGTGGCCCACCGAGGGGCTTGGTCAGTTTTACTATCCCAAATCGATTGCCGTCGAGTTGATTCTGACTCATAGCGACCCTATAGGACAGAGTAGAACTGCCCCATAGAGTTTCCAAGGAGTGCCTGGTGGATTCAAACGGCCCACTTTTGGTTAGCAACCATAGCACTTAACCACTATGCCACCAGGGTTTCCTTTGCCATCCCCCTAGGCTTAAAATGAGCCATCCCAGAGGCAAGAAGAGGATTTCACCACCACCAATAAAGAATAGTCAGGAGTGAAGCACATCCTTTGGACTCAGGATCTCTGCTCTGAGAAGCTCCTGGAATCAGAAGACCGAGAGAGAGAGAAACAGAGAAAAGACTGCTGTCAAGGATTGCTCCTTAGAAGCAAGCATGGCGAGCCTTCACCTCACGTACTTTGGATATGTTATCAGGAGAGACCAGTCCCTGAAGAAGGACATCATGTTTGGTAAAGTAGAGGGTCAGCAAAAAGAGGAAGACCCTCAATGAGATGGATTGACACAGTGGCTGAACCAATGGGCTCAAGCAGGACTGAGCAGTGTTTTGTTCTGTTGTACATAGGATTCCAATGAGTCGGAACCAACTTAATAACACCTAACAGCAACAATCTTATGACTAAATAGACTAAGAGCTTGAGTTAATTCACGATTTTAAATTTGGTTTACAAAGGACTCTACGTGTCTGAGTCCTGTTGTTCCAACTTCTTATCTCTCAGTCCATCATTCCACACATTAATCAATCTACTAATCAATCAACGAAGCTCATTGATTCTCCTTCAGAAATATCCCTCAAATCCAGATCCTCCTCGTCATCCCACCTTCACTTCCATTGTCTTTTCCACAACCTTAGGTAGGTTCCTTGTCATCTGTGAATTAAACGACTGCAAACTTTTAACTGGCCTCATTGCTTGAAGTCTCTCCCCAGTCTAGTTTACCCTTCAGTTTGCCCACCTTTTCTCTTTTGTAGAAATACATCTGAATCTTCTCCTTAAATTTTCTGTTACCTCTCTATGGCTACTTGGCGTGTGTAAAAATGGCGGGGCAGGCACAACCGACCTCCTCTAACATTACAAGATGGAAGAAGAATCAAGATCAACAGCCCAAGGCTGATTCTTATGAGGCAGAGGTCAGATATGCCTCCACCCTCCAACCTTTTTACCAATTCTGACACCAAATGTCCTTCCCATGGCACTCCCTACTTCTCTGCTAGGTTCGATAATTCATTGCAATGGCCACAGAACCCACAGACAACACTCATGATCAAGGGGTTTATTAGGGAAACAATAGGTTACAATTCAGGTTCAGGAATGCTCAGGATACAGTTCTTCTATCAGGACAGGCTCTTCTCAGCCATGCCCATAGGCACACCTCTCTCTCGCCCCTCAGCCTTGCAGCCTCTCAGTCCAGCCTCTGCCTTGCCCAGGCAAGTGTTACGAAGCTCTTTTAGCTCTGCTAAAGTGCCTGGAAACACTCCACTCTGCCAGTAAGCCTTGTGCCAGAAGGTGCTCAGCTTTCTCACTTTGTGGGCCAGGAAGCCCACTGTAGCCATCTCATGCTAGTCTCTTGGTTCCTGGCGTCTCATGCCCATCTCATGCCACTGTCTCTTGCTGTCTTCCGTGTTACGGCTCCCTCTCTCTGGCTCCTGGATCTAGGAGATTCTCAGGGCAGGGATCCGAGGTCCAAAGGACTTGCTCCACTCCTGGCTTTTCTTTCTTGGTGTTGGTGAGATCCTCTCTTCTTGCCTCTAGGATGGCTCATTTTAAGCCTAGAAGGGTGGTAAAACTGACCAATCCCCTTGTTAGGGTTCCATGTACCTTATTTGCATGAGACAATGGTGCCATGCACCTTATTTATATTATTATATTATTAACAAGCTATCCAATCCACTTGGTGGGCCACAAGCACCTCATTTGCATAGTCCCACTCAGTCTTTTGGTGGGAGTTATAAAGACTATGGCTAAAAGGGCCACACAAAGTAATCCACTGCACTGCAGCACGATACACCAAGATTTTCACTATTTGACACCAATCTATCTCATCAGCTTTACCTTCTGCACTTTCTCCAAGAAGTGCACACTTCCACTAGTGGGGCCAGGGAAAAGTAGAAATAGAGGTCCACATACCTTATGTATGAATATAGAAACTTACAAATCTAGTTTATAGACTGTTTAATATGTTCAAGGAGTGCTGGTGGCGCAGTGGTTAAAGCAGTCAGCTACTAACTGAAAGACTGGCAGTTTGAATGTACCAGCTGCTCCGCAGGGGAAAGATGTGGCAGTCTGCTTCCATAAAGATTTATAGCCTTGGAAACCCTATGGGGCAGTTCTACTCTGTCCTATAGGGTCACTATGAGTTGGAATCAACTCAATGGCAGTAGGTTAATGCATTCATTCTATCTTAAACATACCTGCTTAAGGAAATTGAATATCAGAGGCTAATTTAAAATTCTTGGACTCCTCAGAGGAAACAGTGGCAGAGGAAAAACTGGCCCTGTTTCCCCTGCCTGTAGCTCATTCCTCTTTTCTTCCTACCCCTGGCTTCACTCTGTGAACAGTTCTGTGGACAGGCTTGTGAACACCCCTGGCTAATATAAAAGCTCAAATCTTACCCCCCTACAAATAGCCGCCCCTTGGCCACTCCTTGGGCAGGGGATGTGCTCATCTATGCTGCAGCCCCACCCTCCAGGGGGCTGCCAGTGGAGGAGGCCTGCATGGATCTTACAGGTCAGCCTGAGGCATCATCTGAGCAGAGGATACTGGGATCCTAATTACCTATAGCACAAGGGAGCATGGGCTCCAGGTGGGCAGGTCGCCATGACTTCATGGGCCTCTTGCCAGAATGATGCCCTTTAAAATGCAGGATCTAGGACAGGGGTGGCTGTCGTTAGGTCTAAGGGCAATACTGCTCTCCAGGACACCCCATACACCAGCCACACAGAATGGCTCTAGAGCATGTCATGCTCTTTGACCCCTTCTTATCCGGACAAGCTGTACGTGAAGTCATTCCCTCAGGGAGTTAGACACATCTCTGTACCCTACTTTGATTAGTGCTCTTTATATATTCTTAACATTGTCTTCCCTAGTAGACACTGAGACCTTGATGGTAGAGATTGTTCCTCCTTTTCTTTGACTCTCCGGAGCCTTCGACTATGCCTGATACATAGTATCCTTGATAACTGATGAATGAATGAAGAAATTAATTACCTAATCAATGATTCTCATCCTTATCTCCAGCCCCTCCCTGTTTTTCTCCTCCTTAACTCCCATCCTCATTATTGGATTTCGAACTCCACCATGGGTTTCCAGAAATAAAAAGAAAAGAAACCCTATTCCGTTGGTGGGCATGGAGCGGGCTCTTCACAGCAGGACATAAAGAGAAGAAAAGAAACAAACAAACCAGAAATAGTAAATAAGAGCTCTAGATCCAAAAGTTTGGAGAAATCACAAGGGTACATCTCCATGGCTGTGTGTAAAGAATGAGTGAGGTCAGCTGCTTGCACATTAGGGATGTGTTCATAACATACAATTCTCCATTATTCAGTAAGGTTAATTCTAGCATGGGGTGTGGTGAGAAGATTGTCTTCGTTCTCCTTTTTTTAAAAATCAATATCTCTAGTAGTTTACAGACTGTTCATTCCTAAATGAACATCACAACAGGGCGTGATATGATGGTGTGGCCTTTTACCCAGGGTATCATGCTTTTGCATGTATAAAATGGGGGTAATAATAGTATCTACCTTCCTACTTCAGACGGTTAGTGTGAGGACTAAAAGGATTAATATATCCACATGCTTAGACTAATACCTGATGCTCACAAATATTACTTAGTCTTCTTTTCTTTCTTTTTCTCCTCCTTGTTATTATTAAACATTGATTTCAATGGTATTGATTTTCAGGCATGTTTTTCAACACTGGCGCTTATACCACCACTTGATAAGTGCTTGTACTGCACTGTTTTAAACAAACAAACCAAAAAACAAATCCATTGCCATATCTTTCTCCCATGATGCAGCTGGTGGGTTCAAATCACCAACATTTTGGTTAGCAGCTGAACGCTTAACCACTGTGTCACCAGGGCTCCTTATAGCACTATCTCAACCCAAAACCAAACCCAGTGCCGTCGAGTCGATTCCGACTCATAGTGACCTTGTAGGGCAGAGTAGAACTGCCCAATAGAGTTTCCAAGGAGTGCCTGGCAGATTCGAACTGCTGACCCTTTGGTTAGCAGCCGTAGCACTTAACCACTACGCCACCAGGGTTTCCATAGCACTGTCTTAGGATATAAAAAATATCTTAAATAAGAATAACTCTGAAAAACAGGACACCAGTCATGAAAATAATGATCAATGATTCTAATGTACGTAAAAAAATTTATGATTTGCATACTTACCAAGGACAGTAGATATTTCTGTTATCAGTTGAAGTGGAACCCCCAAGTATCAATAGCATCAATACTTTATAACTCAGTTTGCCAGTCAGCTTTGAAATTATATAATTTAGACTATTTTTTAATTTGGCATATTTTAGTCTTTCAAATTTTACACATAAAATGAGATTCTGCTAATATTTACTAACATTTAAATCACACCTTTTAAATCCATATCATTTTAAATTCATAAAATATGACTACATTGTACATTTTTAGATTCTTTCTCAAATTCTCAACGTTTGAGCTCCACCACCAAGCCTTCCAGTGGAGAAGTAAAAAAGATATATTGCAAAGAAATGGAGAAGATATAAAGGAAGAGCGAAAACAGCTTTGGCAGAGACGGGCTAGTTACTTACCACGCCTCTGTCCTCATCCTCCTGGGCACACAGCTGGACTCCACAGCTCAGGTTTCCTTATATATGGCCGAGTTCTGGCCATGGAAATGTGAGTCCCACTGTGCCCTTTGCCTCTTCCGTGGCACTAGGGGAAGCCTTGTGTCATAAATGGCAAAGCCACAGATGAAAGGATGCTGGGTCTCCAAATCACTGCTTGGAGGGGAGCCACCCACTAATCAGGAAAACACATTAAGAGACTGAAAAATTGACTTCTATTGTGTTGAGCCCTGGAGATGACCACTTATACTATGAACATCACAAAATACCATCAAGAAGCACCACTATCCATACTGTAGAAGTTAACGGCTTGGATTGGAGTAATATGTTTTGGAGGATTTGGCAACAAAAACATATAACTTTCCAATTCTATCTTTGTTGTTGTTAGGTGCCCTCGAGTCAGTTCCGACACATAGCGACTCTATGTACAACGGAACGAAACACTGCCCAGTCCTGCGCCATCCTCACAATCGTTGCTATTCTATCTTAATATAAGGAGCCCTGTGGTGCAGTGGTTAAGCCCTCAGCTTCTAACCGAAAGGTCAGCAGTTCAAACTCACCAACGGCTCTGTTCTAGTTATCTAGCGATACTATAACAGAAATAACACAAATGGGTGGCTTTAACAAACAGAAATTTATTTTCTCACAGTATAACAGGCTGGAAGTCTGAATTCAGGGTGCCAGCTCTAGAGGAAGTCTTTCTCTCTGCTGGCTCTGAGGAAGTTCCTTGTCTCTTTGAGCTTCTGCTCCTGGGTGATCTTCACATGGCTTGGAATCTCTCTTCCCGCATCCCTGCTTCTCCCTTCTTTCACTAGTTTGTGGAATCTCTTTTGTGTCTCAAAAGAGATTGACTCAAGATATACCCTAATCCTGCCCCATTAACACAACCCATTCCCAAGTGGGATCATAACCACAGACAGGGAATTCATAACACATATTTTTGGGGAAATCAATCAATCCATAACATGCTCCAAGGGAGAAAGATGTGTCTACTTCCATAAAGATTACAGCTTTGGAAACTCTATGGAGCAGTTCTGCTTTGTACTATAGGGTTGCTATGAGTTAGAATTGACTCGATGGCAACATAGTAACAACATGCTAATATTAAAGTTTGTCTGCATTTCCTAAATCAAAACGTATGGAACAAAAAAGTGGTTCAAAAACATGCTGTTTAAGGAGGACAAACAACTAAGTTTTAATATTCACTGCAGTAACTCTACAAATTGAGTAATATACATTAGGAGAGAGCTTATACTCAACCTGAGCTAAGTAGGAGGCAAAGCTATGTCTTTGGGAGCCATCCCTGAAGTCGATCTAACAATAGCATACGAGATGCCATAACCACTTCCGGTAGTAAGTAGCATCATTGCAATAATACTGCAGCTCTCACAAAGTGCACTTGTTTGAAACTTTCAAGCACTGAGGACTTCTATCAAGGTGATAAAAAGAGAGAGTGCTTGATCACAGAAAGAGTGATGAGTTTATAATCTCCAAATTTATTTTGTCACAATAAGGTAGTGACAAACTTCACCAGAAGTACCCTGGATGTACAACACTAATATTGTCAGCCATAAAAGATGACTCACAGTCACCTGCCAGTATAATCCTTAACTCCATCATATTTTCCACTCCACTGAGTTCTATGACATTGAAAAAATAGATGGGCTCTTAGGAGCCACTAGAGGTTTACAGTGGTTAATCTCTGTACAGAAGCTACTCTTGTGTCCCATTTACTTTGGGAAAATCGGAAAGTCCAGCGTTTCATGGAAGGAGCTCTGCTGATGCAGTGGTTAAAGTGCTTAGATGTTAACCAAAAGATGGGTGGTTCATGGACTGGACCAAAAGGAAAGAAGTTTCCAGGATAAACTGAATGCTTCAAAGGTCAGCGGAGCAAGGGCGGGGGTTTGGGGACTATGGCTTAAGGGGACTTCTAAGTCAATTGGCAAAATAATTCTATTATGAAAACATTCTGCATCCCACTTTGAAATGTGGCGTCTGGGGTCTTAAATGGTAACAAGCGGCCATCTAAGATGCATCAATTGGTCTCATCCCACCCGGATCAAAGGAGAATGAAGAACACCAAGGTCACACGATAACTATGAGCCCAAGAGACAGAAAGGGCCACATGAACCAGAGACTTACATCATACTGAGACCAGAAGAACTAGATGGTGCCCGGCCACAACCGATGACTGCCCTGACAGGGAGCACAACAGAGAACCCCTGAGGGAGCAGGAGAACAGTGGGATGCAGACCCCAAATTCTCATAAAAAGACCAGACTTAATGGTCTGACTGAGACTAGACGAATCCTGGTGGTCATGGTCCCCAAACCTTCTGTTGGCCCAGGACAGGAACCATTCCCGAAGACAACTCACCAGACATGGAAGGGACTGGACAATGGGTAGGAGAGAGATGCTGATGAAGAGTGAGCTACTTGTATCAGGTGGACACTTGAGACTGTGTTGGCATCTCCTGTCTGGAGGGGAGATGGGAAGATAGAGAGGGTTAGAAACTGGCAAAACGGTCATGAAAGGAGAGACTGGAAGGAGGGAGTGGGCTGACTCATTAGGGGAAGAGTAAGTGGGAGTATGGAGTAAGGTGTATATAAGCTTATATGTGACAGACTGACTTGATTTGTAAACGTTCACTTAAAGCTCAATAAAAATTATTATTAAAAAAAAAAAAAAAGATGGGTGGTTCAAACCCACCACAGCTCCTTGGGAAAAAGATGTGGCAGTCTGCTTCCATTAAGATTTATAGCCTTGGAAACACTGTGGGGCAGTTCTACTTTGTCCTACAGGGTCACTATGAATCAGAATCGACTCGATGGCAGTGGGTTTAGTTTTGGGGTGTTTCATGGAGATGCTAGAGGAAGCTAGAAGGACCCAGTGGTGAAGTAGAGAAAAACTACTATCTCTCCCTCAATAGAACAGTTGGAAACTAACTTTTTAGGTTGATTCCACAATATAAACACTTTCTTCACAAAGCCTTCCCCATTCTGGGTGCCAATGTAGCAAAGTTTGGATATTGCTTTTGAAGTGATATGTCACCAACTCCTGTATTTTCCTCTTTGATCATAACTGAGCTGACTGAACTTTACCTAGAAGTAGGTGAAAACTGAGTTTAGGTTGAAAGGATCTTTTAAGCTGTTATAAGTAAAGTATAACTAAACTAAAGCCTCAAAGAACAGAGATAGCATGAATCAAGGCTCATCTGGTATGCAACCACTTTAGAAGTGAGATTTGCAAGTTTTAGTACAGCATCTGACATAAAAGTCATCAAAACCACTAAACAGGGGTGGGAGGTCTGGAACACAGTGAGAAAGATGGCCATGTATCTACCATATATCATTACCTATATGGAAACCACACATGAAATTCCCCATGCAGGACCCAAAATGGTTATCCATAGCCTCCAAAGGGCTTCTAATCGTCTCAGAATCAATGTTGTCTCCACATAGTTGCCACTGTACTCGCAGAAGGAAAATAGGAGGAAGAGAAGCACTGACTGATTACCAGTTAATTAAGTCTGATTTCCCATTTTTGTCCCTGAAAGCATAAATGCCTATAATTAATTTTGAGTTAAAAGGGCTGTTTCCATGGCATGCAATGATTGCATATATCAAAGCCAAATGTGCTCTGGGGTTCTGGAGAGAGCTTCTTAGACTCTAAGGTCATTAAAGCAAAGCCCGGGAGAGAGCTGGGATGAAAGAATGATTTAGTAGCAATCAATCTCACTCTTTTGATAAAACATATTTACTGCCTCACCTCCTTAGGCTCCATTACTCTAATTCCTCATCATGAGTATGAGGAGCGCATGTCATGGATTGAGTTATATCCCCCCAAAAAATGTGTTGAAATCCTAACTCCAATACCTGTGAATGTAATCCCATTTGGGAATAGGGCTTTCTTTGTTACGTTAATGAGGTCCTATCAGTGTAGGGTGTGTTCTAAACATACTCAATTTTTTTTTTTTTAATTCATGGAACACATTTTTATTTGAAAGAAGAACTGACAGATGAACCTTCATTATTCAGAGTTGAGTATTCAACAGACATTTTCTCAAAAATGAATGAAAGAACCTGCCATATAAAGGAAACAGTTGACAGTGTTTGTTTACTAATGATAAAATTTGAGCAATCATAGTGTAATTTTTTTACGTTTTTTTTTACTATTTTTTAAATAGTTTTTTGTGCTTTAAGTGAACGTTTACAAATCAAGTCAGTCTGTCACATATAAGCTTATATACATCTTACTCCATACTCCCACTTACTCTTCCCTTAATGAGTCAGCCCACTCCCTCCTTCCAGTCTCTCCTTTCATGACCGTTTTGCCAGTTTCTAACCCTCTCTACCCTCCCATCTCCCCTCCAGACAGGAGATGCCAACACAGTCTCAAGTGTCCACCTGATACAAGTAGCTCACTCTTCATCAGCATCTCTCTCCTACCCATTGTCCAGTCCCTTCCATGTCTGATGAGTTGTCTTCAGGAATGGTTCCTGTCCTGGGCCAACAGAAGGTTTGGGGACCATGACCACCGGGATTCTTCTAGTCTCAGTCAGACCATTAAGTCTGGTCTTTTTATGAAAATTTGGGGTCTGCATCCCACTGTTCTCCTGCTCCCTCAGGGGTTCTCTGTTGTGCTCCCTGTCAGGGCAGTCATCGGTTGTGGCCGGGCACCATCTAGTTCTTCTGGTCTCAGTATGATGTAAGTCTCTGGTTCATGTGGCCCTTTCTGTCTCTTGGGCTCATAGTTATCGTGTGACCTTGGTGTTCTTCATTCTCCTTTGATCCGGGTGGGTTGAGACCAATTGATGCATCTTAGATGGCCGCTTGTTAGCATTTAAGACCCCAGACGCCACACTTAACATACTCAATTTTGAGGTATAAAAAAAGTTTAGGCACAGAGAAGCAAGCACAAATGGGGAGGAAGATAGATACTAAGCAGGGATTTTCAAGGAACACTGAGAATAATGCTAGAGAAGCTGAGACAAGGATTTCCCACCCAGAATGGACAGAGAGAGCTTTCCTCTAAAGCTGGTGCCCTGAATTCAGACTTCTAGCCTCATAAGCCCACCACTTGTCTGTCAGTTTGCCATACTGTTGTGACTTGCGTGTGGCTGTGATGCTGGAAGCTATACCACTGGTATTTCAAATACCAGCAGAGTCATCCATGGTGAACAGGCTGCAGCAGAGCTTTTAGACTAAGACAGACTAGGAAGAAGGACCTAGGGGTCTAC
The DNA here is from genome assembly GCF_030014295.1 of Loxodonta africana. Classification (NCBI taxonomy): domain Eukaryota; kingdom Metazoa; phylum Chordata; class Mammalia; order Proboscidea; family Elephantidae; genus Loxodonta; species Loxodonta africana. Next base: position 165,287,086 of record NC_087345.1, on the reverse strand, counting down.
TTCTGAAAAAACCTGGCCAGTGAAAGCCTGAGGAATAGTAGCAGAATATTGTCTGATATACCGCCATAAGATGAGCCCTTCAGGTTGAAGAGACTCAAAATACAAGTGGGGAAGAGCTGCCTCCTCAATGTAGAGTCAACTTTAATGACATGGATGAAGTAAAGCTTTCAGGACCTTCATTTGCTAAAGTTGCGTGACTCAAAATGAGAAGAAACAACTGCAAACATCCAATAATAATCAGAATGTAGAATGTACCAATTATGAATCTAGGAAAATTGGAAGTTGTCAGAAATGAAATGGACCCCATGAAGATCAACATCCTAGGCATTAGTGAGCTGAAATGGACTGGTATTGGCCATTCTGAATTGGACAATCATATGGTCTACTATACCGGGAATGACGAATTGAAGCAGAATGGCTTCGCATTCATCATCAAAAAAAAATTTCAAGATCTATCCTGAAGTTCAATACTGTCAGTGAGAGGATAATATGCACATGCCTACAAGGAAGACCAGTTAATACAACTATTATTCAAATCTACCCACCAACCACTAATGCCAAAGGTGAAGAAATTGAAGATTTTTACCACTTGTACAGTCTGAAATTGATCAAACATGTCATCAAGATGCCTTGATAGCTACTGGTGATTAAAATACAAAAGTTGGAAACAAAGAAGGATCAGTAGTTAGAAAATATGGCCTTGGCGATAGAAACGAGGCTAGAGATCAAATGATAGAATTTTGCAAGACTAAAGACATACTCATGGTGCATACCTCTTTCAACAGCATAAACAGCCAACTATACATGTGGATTTTGCCTGATGGAATACACAGGAACCAAATTGACTACACCTGTGGAAAGGGATGATGGAGAAGCTCAATATCATCAGTCAGAACTAGACCGGGGCCAACTGTAGAACAGACCATCAATTGCGCATACACAAGGTTAAGCAGAAGCTGAAGAAGAAAAAAAAGTCCACAAGAGCCAAAATATGACCTTGAGTATATCCCACCTTAATTTGTAGACCATCTCAAGAATAGGTTTGACCCACTGAACACTAATGACCAAAGACCAGACGAGTTGTGGGATGACATCAAGGACGTCATACTTGAAAAAAGCTAAAGGTCATTAAAAAGATGGGAAAGAAATAAAAGACCAAAATGGATGCCAGAATAGCTAAAGTGAAAGGAAGAAAAGATTAAGTAAAAGAGATGAGCAGAAGATTTTAAAGGACAGCTTAAGAAGACAAAATGAAGTAATATACTGAAATGTGCAAAGACCTGGAGATAGAAAACTAAAAAGGAAGAACACACTTAGCGTTTCCCAAGCTGAAAGAACTGAAGAAAAAATTCACATCTCAAGTTGCAATAGTAAAGGATTCTATGGGCAAAATATAGGGTCACTATGAGTTGGAATCGACTCAACGGCACCGGGTTTTGATGGGCAAAATATTGAACAATGCAGTTAGCATCAAAAGAAGATGGTAGGAATACACAGTCATTGTACCAAAAAGAGTTGGTTGATGTTCAACCATTTCAGGAGCGAGTATATGATCAGTCAACGAGAGTACTGAAGGAAGAAGTCCAAGCTCAACTGAAGGCATTGGTGAAAAACAAGGCTCCAGGAATCCACGGAATACCAATTGAGATGTTTCAACAAATGGATGCAGCCCTGGAAGTGCTCACTTGTCTATGCCAAGAAATTTGGAAGACAGCTATTTGGCCATCTCACTGGAAGAGATCCATATTTGTACCCATTCCAAAGAAAGGTGTTCCAACAGAATGCAGAAATTATCGAACAATATCATAAATATCACACACAAGTAAAATTTTGGTGAAGATCATTCACAAATGGTTGCAGCAGTACATCTACAGGGAACTGCCAGAAAGTCAGGCCAGATTCAGAAGAGGACATAGAACGAGGGATATTGTTGCTGACGTCAGATGGATCTTGGCTGAAAGCAGCGAATACCCGAAAGATGTTTACCTGTGTTTTATTGACTATACAAAAATGGATCAAAACAAATTATGGACAATATTGCAAAGAATGGGAATTCCAGAACACTTAACTGTGTTCATGTGAAACCTGTACATAGACCAAGAGGCAGTTGTTGGAACCGAACAAAGGGATACTGTGGGGTTTAAAATTAGGAAAGTCGTGAGTCAGGGTTGTATCCTTTCACCATACTTATTCCATCTGCATGCAGAGCAAATATGTGTGCCTAGAAGCTGGACTATATGAAGAAGAACATTGCATCAGGAACAAAGAAGCAAAGTTCCAAGGTGCTGGAAAAGGGTGGGATCCCCAGCATCGGGCAAGGTACTGCTCAAATGGCCCAGCCTCTTCCTCATCTCGGGGACTTTACCTGTGTAAGTCTCTGTGAACCCCTCAGCTCTTTACCTGCCAACGCCTACATATCTTACCATCACTTCCTCAAAGAATATCTCGGGAACCCTCAATCTAAATTAAATCTCTCTATTTTATTTATTCTTTAATCACACATTAAATTTATTCAATTTCAGAGCACTTAACACTGTTTGTAATTATATATTTACCTCAATGCTTATTTGTTTAATGCTTGTCTCTCTTCTTAGACTGAAAGCTCCATGAGAGCAGGGATCATAACTGGTTTTGCTCTTTGATCTTCATCAGTAAGTGCTTCAAGTCCTCTTCACTTTCAGCAAGCAAGGTTGTGTTATCTGCATATTGCAGGTTGTTCATGAGTCTTCCTTCAATCCTGTTCCTACTGACTCCTGCATTTTCCACCTTTTCCTCTGTCCTTTTCTTCTGCACACACAGAACCTGGCTTCTTCCCTCAACTCTCCACTGACATTGTACCAGTCATCAGTGGCCCCTACTTAGTCTTTAATGGGCCATTTTGAAACCTGACATTGCTTCATCTGTCTGCACCATTTCAGTTTGTTGACTGTTTCCTCCTTTTTGAAACTTTCTCTTCTCTTGGATTCAGTGACACTGCTTCTTCCTACCTCTCCAGACACCTCCTCCTCTGTCTGTCACTAAAATATTGGCCCTCCATATTCCATTCTCAATACACTTCCCTTTTCATTCATGAAATATTCTCCCTAGGTAACGTCATCCATCCTAATACTCCTAACTACAACTAGCATTCTGATGACTCCTAAATAGTTGTTTCTCTCCAGAGCAGGAATCCATCGCTGCTTATGTTTCTGCTTGGTTGTTTCACAGTCTACTGAGTGATTGTACCCGGTAGTGGGGGAAGTTGTGTGGACAGGAACAAGTTTCTGTCACCCTCCTATGCTTCTACCTTAGACCACAGAGGAGATAATGTCCTTGCTCCAATTCAACTCCCTCACAAACCAACCAACCGATCAACCCATTGCCTTTGGTTCAATTCCGACTCACAGCAACCCTATAGGACAGAATAGAACTGCCCCATAGGGTTTCCAAGGCTGTAATCTTCATGGAGGCAGACTGCTGCATCTTTCTCCCACAAAGTAGCTGGTGAGTTCGAACCACCAACCTCTCCATTAGCAGCCGAGCGTTTAACCACCACACTGCCAGAGCTCCTTAACTCTCTTACTAGTTCCTCCCAAAGAGAAAAGTTACAATCTTATTGGTTGGCGCTTAAAACATTCACTGGACCACATTTTAAGACTGGCTGGTGTTACTGTTTTTCTGAGACAAGAATTAGGCTCCACCCTCATACTAATTCTGAGGCAAGTTCTCTAGCTGGTCTTGTTGCTCTGGGGTAAGCACTCCTGGGCACGGCCAGGCCCTAGGAGCAACCAGCCAGCCTACTCCTTTTGGTCTTTAGCACACTCAGGATCTGCTGCCCAGAATCAGCCATCTCTATTTGAGAGGGGAAGGAGAAAGCCCTGCTTACATTCCTGGCCACAGGCCTTGCTTTGGTGTATGTTTACCCTGTTATTATCAAAGTAGGGCGTTATGGCTCATTTAAGTCTTTTTCTTAACGTGTGCACTTTCTTTATATACACTTTGTATACTCTTTCTTTATGTACACACTTTTGCATTAGGAGACTATGGAGGGGAGGAGGACCAAAATCCCACCCCATCCAACTCATCACCAACACCTTCCTTTCTCAGTGAATGGAGCCACCCAACTGGCCAAACCTGAGTGCTCCTAGCTGCTTCCATCTCCCTTCTCCACCAATCAGTTGCCTCATCCTGCAAATTCTTTCTTCTAGTTGTTGTTAGCTGCTGCCAACAATGTGGTGAAACCCATTTGAAATTGTGCACAACAGATTAGTAAGTAAACTCAACTAAGCCTGTGTACACCTTGCTTACTGCGAGCTGGTGCTGCACCTTGCTTGCTGCCTAATCCACTCCAGTGTGTGTTTCTGTCTCTCTGCCATTACATTCACTGCTCTATTTGTTCATATTCTTTTGAAAACCATTTCTGACCACCCTCTCCCATCCCTTAACCTAACTACTCACCATTTCTTTGTGTTTTCTTGGTACCCTGAATGTTCTTGTGTTCCCCAGTTAATCCATAAGGTCCTCAGGAGCTAGGACTCTATATTCTTATCTCTGTATCTCTTGTACTTAGCACACGGTAGACACAGGACGATATTTGCTGAAGAAACAACTGTACAAAGAAGGATGGCATGTTTCCAGAGAGGCACCTTGAGCACAGTAGTGATAATGACAGCTCTGGGGTCAAATGGCTCCCGTGAACCTAAATATTTGTTGAATAAACTCCCAGTTAACATTGGGGTTCGAAAAGAAATCATTGCTCTCTGCTGTTGAGTAGTGTCTACAGTGAAATCACATGATGATAAACTTGATGATGTCAAGGCCATTACCATTAACAAAAGCTCTTCTTTAGATGTCATACAAACTAAAATCAATATTTGCTGTACTTGCTCTAACACACTAGTGACAGCTACAGGGCATGAAGCCACACCTGATTTAGAAACCATAAAAATCTCTTGGGGAAGTATCCTGATTTCTTTTAGAATGCATGATTTTCAATTTGTCATCTGACTCAAATCTCCTACGGAGTAGATAAGTACTGAAATCATTGCTAATTAAAGAGATTTAACAACTGTCTACCTTCTTATGAACCACGTTTTCTTCTGCAAGTCACCTTCATATTCTCCCTTACTGTGATCATTTGAAAAAATTAAAATTACTGAGTAACCCCGATAAAACTTGGAGATTTGAAAGTTGCAAACATTAGGCAGTATAGCAAGCAAGTGCTTCTTATTCTGACGTTTAATGTACATGTGCTGAGTGGGGAGGACGACAAAGAAGAGAAGGATGATGAAGAAGAGGGTAGAGAGTTTTCCACCCAACTCTCCCACAATGCTTATCAGAACTAACATTCCAATGTAATAACAAGAAAGTTCAGCTTAAATGACCTGACCGCTTACATTTTAAAAGCATCAACATTTAAGATTTAGTAACTGAATTTGGAACTAAATTTAAAAGTGGATACTGATTCAACTACATGAACTTTTCTTCCACTACCAACTGGCAAATGCCCCAACATAAGTGTATACAGTGACTGGTCTTGCTATTAAACTTTTGACTTATATTCTTTTTAACCTTCCTACGTTTCTACTTTTTTTCTTTTTCTTTTTTTGCCCCTATGGCTTATTCTTCTCCTTATTGGCAAAACATAAAAAGATACCTTTGGGATGTTAATACTGATGCCCTATTGTGCCTGCTAGAATCCAAGTCTTGCCCACTGTCAGCTCCGGTTCCCTTTGCTTCACTTACTCCTGGACTCTTCCATCTCAATGCACGCTGATGCTCTTTCAGATTGTCACGAACTCTGTATTAGCTTCATTTTCAGTCCTATTCAGATGGCATGGAAACACTATGGACTAGTGTAAATCAATCTCACCATCTACCTGTCAGTTTGTCATACTGTGGTGGCTTGCGTGTTGCCAGAAGCTATGCTACTGGTATTTCAAATACCAGTAGGATCACCTATGGTGGACAGGTTTTAGGAGAGCTTTCAGACTAAGAAAGACTAGGTAAGAAGGCCTGGTGATCTACTTCCAAAAATTAGCCCATGAAAACCCAATGGATCACAACAGAATCTTATTGTCCAATATAGCGCTGAAAGATGAGCCCTCTAGGTTGGAAGGCACCCAAAATACACAGTGGCCACAACAACGGACTTGAGCATACCAATGATCCTGAAGATGGTACAAGGTGGAGCAATGTTTCTCTCTGTTGTGTATGAGGTGGCCATGAGTCAGAGCCAACTGGACAGCAACTAACAACAACAACATGAATCAATCAGCATTGAGGTGAAGAGTTAATTTCACCTGCCATGTGCACGCACTGTAGCAGTCACCATGGTCAGCGCTCTCATCCTCATTCCCTGTGTGCCTGATGTGAAAAAGCCCGATATCTCGGGAGGTGCAGACAGTGCTCTTAATAAGCACACGCTGGAACTTGCCTTCAGCTCCTCGCCCTCTTGATTTGAATTATATATGTCCGCCAACCGCATGTGCCAACTCCTAGAAATATATGTGAGTACTTGTGCAGTGAGTTAATAATTTTGTAAACCTAAGATGAGAGAAAACTCTCAGAATCAAGTAAAATTGGCTAGTCCCATACATTGGGTGTATGTCCAATGGAAGAAATGGAAGAAGTGACCTAAATGGCAATATTGTGTCAAATTGTAAGAAATAATTTTTTCTTCCTTTTACCACAAGTAACACAGAAAGGTAATGCAGTCTTCATTCACACAATGCAGGCATGGGTATAGAAGCAACCTGAAACTTTCAATGCATCCATATAACTATTTTAGGGCAGAATCCCCAGATGGTGCAAAGGGTTAATCGCTCGACTACTAGCTGGAAGTTTGGCGGTTCAAACTCACCCCGATGTGCCTCGTAAGACAGTCCTGGTGATCTGCTTCTGAAAGGTCACAGCCTTGAAAACCCTGTAGAGCAGTTCTTTTCTGCGCACACGTGTCACTTCCACAGTCAGGGAACTAGAGACTCACAGAAGTTAAGCATCTCATTCAAAAGTCCCGGAGCCAAAAACCAGAAGAGTTGTTAATCAGCCCGAGGTCTGTCAGACATCATTATCTTCCCTTTACACCATTATCTAATAATTATGAGTGTTGATGCTGTTCTTATTATTGCCTTCTACACAATAAAGCTACTCACTCTGAACTCAGGCATTCAGAAAAATTGTAACATTCAAAATCTAACACTGATCATCTGAAAATAGATACCAGTCCTTTCAAAGCAAATGTTAAAGTATCATATACTAAACCTCCAAACTCAATTTTAGCATTCCCAATATTATTATTATTTTTTAATTTAAACCACATCGACCCCTGTTTATTTGTTTATAGGATCTTCTCTCCTAATACTTACACCTTATATTTCTTTAACGCAGGCCCCAGAATCGTGTAACAACCTGAGGTGACATAAATATATGGGAGCAATTAGGAAGTAAAATGAACATCAGTGCATTGTGTGCTGGGTCATGACTGTGAACTGCATGAGACACAGAGGCTTACTTCAGGCTAACTGGAATCCTTCTTGCAATCATTAGCTTACAACTAGTGCATTAGGCTCTTGGTGATACCCAGCAGGGCCAAATTTCATGTTTTGATTATTGACATTTCTCTTCCTTCCTGCTGGTATTTCTACTCTCACAATAACCTATTAGATTTTCTCCCTCTAGGCTTTTTAGTATTTTCTATTTCTCTCTTTTCATCCCTCATTTGTTCTCTTTGCATTTACGTTGTTGTAAAGATTTCTTTCACTTCTCACTCCAGGCCACGGCAGTGAAAAGATCATCTACATCCATCTCTACTACGCACATTCTGTAATGCATAATAGGGTCATAAACTTACTGAATTTTAGCACTATCAGGGACTTATCCACCCCATCTGTCATTTTGTCATATGTGGTGGCATGTGTGTTGCTATGATGCTGGAAGCTATACCATTGGTATTTCAAATACCAGCAGAGTCACCCAGCTGAGCTCCTATACTGAGACAGACTAGGAAGAAAGACCTGGCAACCTACTTCTGAAAATCAGCCAATGAAAACCTTATGGATCACAATGAACATTGTCTGACTGGCTTGCTTTGGATACATCATGGGGAGAGCTCAATCACTGGAGGAGGACATCATGTTGGTGAAGTAGAGGGCCAGCAAAGGCGACAGAGACCCTTGGTGAGATGGATTAGCACAACAGCGGCAACAAGGACCAATCACGACGATGACGCAGGACCAGGCAACATTTCATCGAGTCGGGATAGACTTGATGGCAGCTAACAACAACAGGGACTTATTTTTTTCACTGAAGAAAACAGAGATTAAGAGACTTGGACAAGATTACCTGGCCAATTGGTGACCGAATCAGAACTAAACCAGGCATCTTAATTCCTTGGAAAATGGAAAGAGATCTGTTAGGAACTGCCATATATACATAATTATTTTTTTCCTTTTCCCATAGATTTGGGTTCCTAGAATTTCTCCAGGGTTTTAATTTTTCTTAGTAAGCTCCAAGGATCTAAGCTATCTTCTCTTCCAAACTGTTTGTTCTCTTTGCTCTAAGACAGCTCAGGAAGGCATCTGGGGCACAGCTGGAGGCAGCTGGGCCTAGAAGTGTCTGGGTGGGGTGGTAGAGCTGCAGATCCCTGGATAGTGAGTGTTGGCCTCGACAGCTACACAGTCTGTGATTTGCCTCCATATTTATATATTAATGAAGATGAAATTCAGTTTGTATTTAATTATTATTTTGATAATTTGGTCATTTTAAATCATTTGCCCATGGTATTTTAAAACTCCCTTTCATTTGATTTTATCCCTCCTCTTAACGCAGCAATTAAATGCTATTGATGAAGGCTCACAAATGGAAAAAATTAGCAAAGCTCATAAAAAAAAAAAAAATATTGCAGGAAATAGTACAATGGACCTAACAGTTTCTTTCCTCAGAGATGAAGGAAGCATGGCAGAGCAGAAAAGGAGCATTTAGACACTTAAAACAAACTTAATGTCAGGATTCAAGGGCCCAAAAGAGAATTTTAAGGGGAGAATCAGACAAAAGGGGCATTTTATGCTTGAGACACAGGCGCATTTTAAGAACGAAAGGAGTAGAGAGATGGAAGAAGATACAGAAGCAGCAGCTGACATCTGCCATCCCTGGGCCTGAATCAAATGCCTTGTTAAAGACTGCCAGGATCAGACTATCCAACAAGATTCCGCAAAGACTGTACTGACAAACGAAAGACATTCTATCTGTTAGACTATCTGGAAAAGCTCTGGGAAGGTTCCCGAGCAGAAGATGTGAAACTGTGAGTTCTCGTAAAGTTTCCTTCCAAAGAGACTCTCTATGCAACTCACATGGGCCAGGCAGGCCACCATAACCAGTCCACAGGTTTCATTTTTGAAAAGAGATTAGTCAGAGATGGGAATTCTCCTGGGAAACTTTCTCTTGCCCTTCCCTCTTTCATAGCACGATTGTCTCCAGTACACACAAGCTTTGCAGAACCTTGAGGGGTGATCTGAGATAAATGACCTGGCTGCTCCTCCCTAGGCACTCACAGCACAGCACGGGACACAGGGGAAGGCCGATTGTTAATTAGTGTAAAGGGAACTTCCATCAGGGAGTGGTCAACTCCGCTGGGGAAAAAAGGGGGGAAGCAGCGAGCAAGTAGGGAGACTTCGTAGCAACTAGGGGAGAATTCATAGACAGGACACTATTGAACAGGCCTTGCAGGTAAGTAGGAATCTGTCAGGAGGACAAGGAGAGGTTAAAACAACTAAGGTGCAAAAGGAGAGTTGGAAATAAAAGTCTGAAAGTTTTAAGATCTGTGAACTCCTTTATATTCTAAAAATAAGTGTTTTTAAACTCAGGTGGGTTGTTACACCAAAAGCTGTTATTTTTTGTTGATCAACTATTGTGATTAGTTTGGATTTAGTCAGTTGCTATCGAGTTGGCTCCAACTCATGGCGACCCCATGTTCAACAGAACAAAACATTGCCCAGTCATGTGCTGCTTTCACAATTGTTGGTGTGCTCAAGTCGGTTGTTGCAGTAACAGTGTATTTTGAGCACCTACGGACATAGAGGGCTCATCTTTCAGCACTATATTGGACAATATTCTGTTGTGATCCGTAGAATTTTCATTGGCTAATATTTATCGCTAGGCCCTTCTCCTTAGCCTGTCTTAGTGTGGAAGCTCCACTGAAACCTGTCCACTGCGGGTAAACCTGATGGTATTTGAAATACCAGTGGCATAGCTTCCAGGATCATAGCAACATGCAAGCCACCACAGTATAACAAACTGACAGATGGTGGTGGATTCTGGACATATGATAGTGTACTTTTATGCAAATAAGGCGCACCTTCTACATTTATTTACTCACTGCACCCTCTGCCTACAAGGTACTTTCATAAGTGCTGCTATTCCAACGTTTTATAATGGCGTTTGTGAAAATACCTCACAGGAGGAGGGCACGGTTGGCAAACAAACTTAAATGGTGCACATTATTTGAGTAAAAATACATTATTTCCAATCAATAAAAAAGATGAATTTGCTTACATGAGACAGACTCCCGTTCTGTTTCCAGTATTCTTCTAGAAAGTAGAAGTTGGATAACCCCTGCTTCAATCAGTGAGATTCCTGTTCCCAAACGTATTAAGAGTATATTATTGACAGTAGTGTCAACTGAAACACACATAGGATGTTGTTGTTGTTAGTTGCCATTGAGTCAATTTCAACTCACGGCAACCCCATGTGTGCCAAGTAAAACAGCTCCATAGGGTTTTTAAGGCTGTGTGAACTTTCGGAAATGGATCACCAGGTCTGTCTTCTAAGGCATCTCTGGGTGAGTTCAAACTGCCAACCTTTCAGCTAGTAGTCTAGCACTTAAAGATTTGCACCACCCAGCTACCTACATACAGGCTGCAAAACCTCAAATCCAATTCCTAGGTTGCATCTTAAATTTTCTGAACCTACTATAATGGCATCAACAAGGAAACACGTGAGCAGCTACTTGGCTTTTGATTGGCTATGTTCACAAACAAAAGTACAGATAAAGCAGGCACAACAGGTAGAACATGTCCCTGTGCAAAACTCTCAAATTATTCGTATTAACAAATATGAGCTTAGTGTTCACGCTTGATGAGGTTCAAATGGTCTCTTAATCCTTGTGGGAGAGACACATTGTTCTTATTTAGGCTTTCCAGCGTTATTTTAGTGACCAAAATGTGCCACGGTGCTATCTTCTCTTCCTCCAAGTCTTCTAAGTGATGGCATGGATACTCAGATTACAACTAGTGCCACTGGTCTCACCAGTTCTTCCTCTACCTGTACTTGGCATCTACTTCTTTGGCAGACACATCTGGTTTCTCAAACCTAGAATCTCTTTTCAGCTAGGCATAAAATGCTTTATGTATAAATATTTGAACTCCCACACAAAATACGAGAACTAGACTGGAGAGCTGCTATGTAGAGTGTGTATTACTAATTTCACAGGCACGTGATCCCAAATCCAACACTTGCTATTAGTATGAACTTGAATTACTTACTCAACCTCTTTGTGCCCCAGCTTCCTTTTATGTAAACTGGATGTTATAATACTTTGAAGGGCATTAAAAACCAACCAAACCAAACCTGTTGCCATCGAGTCGATTCTGACTCTCAGTGACCCTATAGAACAGAGTAGAACTGTCCTATAGGGTTTCCAAGGAGCACCTGGTGGAAGGAACTGCCAACCTTTTGGTTAGCAGCCCTAGTTCTTAACTACTATGCCACCAGGGCCCTAAACCAAACCAAACCAGACCCAGTGCCGTCGAGTTGCTTATGACTCATAGTGACCCTACAGGACAGAGTAGAACTGCCCCATAGAGTTTCCAAGGAGCACCTGGCGAATTCAAACTGCCAACCCTTCGGTTAGCAGCCATAGCACTTAACCACTACGCCACCAGGGTTTCCACCAGGGCCCTAGTAAGGCTTAAATGCAGTAACGTATGTAGCTTAGCACAGCGCTGGCCCATTGATGGCACTTAGTAAATGCCTATTCCATTGGGCTCATGATAGAATTTTTTTTTTTAATAAAATATCTAAAGACATGGAATAAAATAATGCTTACGCCTTAATTAAAATGTGGGTCTTTTATGCTTATATTCATTAGTAGCATAACTAATGCATTTGATACAAGAGAAAGAAATGAATTCGAAATAAACATAGACATATAATACCTAAGAGAAATAGAAAGCAGTATTTCATAATTGGTAGGAAATGATATTTATAACATGATTTTTAATTCTGAGCTAATGAAAGGAAAAGCGTCATGTGTGGTTATTTTAATTGGCACCTATGTTAAGGTGTTTAAAAATAGTCAAATCTTCAGAAACAACTCTTCAGCATTCAAGTAACATTTGGATTACAGTATAATTTTCTTTTTTTTTCCATGCAATTCAAAGAAACAAAATCAACCTACTTTGGAACTAACAAAGAATTTGTTCACTTCCACTCTAAAAAAAGACTTGATTAAGCCCACATCCAAGGAGTAAATAAAATGCAAACTTTCTTAGGAACCAAAAGAGAGACAAGGTTAGTAGTACTTCAATTAATTAAATCACTCCTCCCATATAACACAACACTTCAAACCTACTAATGAATGACATTCTAAGAGTTCAGGGACTGATCAAAATGTTCACACTGAAATTCAATCTGGCCCTTTCTAAAAATTATTTTGGGCTTAACATGAACAACTGGATAATTGAACAACTGTAGGAACTGGTATCCAGCTGCCTATACGCAGGGCCCACAAATGACCATAAACCACCCCCATCTTCCCTCAAACTTGAGGGTGAATGGGGTGGGATAATTGGGATGCAGAATCTACCTGCAAAAACAAAACAAATAATAACACACCAGACCCACTTTTTGCCTATAAAAATAATTTTCCAGGGAATTTATGAAAACAGTAGACATAAAGATGTCTGCTGATGTTCCCTCATTTCAACATTTTCAAAACCTGAACTCAAGCAGACTTTTTTCCAGGTTACATTACCCATAATTAGTCACAAATATTTTCAAGACACATAATCTGACAAGAAGCCCCTGGAGATGTCTCAAAATATAATAAAGGGAGCCAGGAGGTTAAAACTTCTCATCATATTTTTTTTCCAACCAGGTTTGCTAAACTATGGAAACGATTTTGATTTTCAAAACCATCACAGCCACACTAACAAATTAATTTAGCCAATCACTGTACAACCAAAAAAAAAAAAAGCCAAACTAGTTACCAGCAAGTTGACTCCGACTCACGGCAACCCCATGTGTTTCATAGCAGAACTGTACTTCAAGGGTTTTCAAGGCTGTAACCTTCTGAAAGTAGATCACCAGGTCTTTCTTCCAAGGTGCCTCTGAGGGGGTTCAAATCGCCAACCTTTCAGTTAGTCGTAGAGTGCTTAGCTGATTGCGCCACGCAGAAACTCCAAAATCAGTGTACAATGGGATGTAATCGAAAATTTTTTTCATACCAAAACTAAGTTCAAAGGGACCGGGGAAGAGGTGGAGTGATGACATTCCATTACCCAAAAGACATTTTAGCGTCTGGAAGGACCTCATGACTCATAGTGTACGGAAGTTAAAACTAGGAGACGCATTTTCAGCATTCATTTCAAAATGCTTCAGCATGTACATAGCCCTCATCGATTTCAATTATTGAAACCAAACAACGCCTCTGCTCTTGTCCACGGGACACCTCACATAGCACTCATAGGGAATCCTGCACTGGGAAACATGTCACAAAGTAGGAAAGGCAAGGTACAGACTTGCTATGAACTACTAAACTTAAAATTTTTCAAAGCTAAGAAACGAATTTAATGTACCAATGATAATATTAATGATACTACAAGACAGGGTCACTGACCTCATTTTGCCAAGATGCTGGTAACAGAACTTCCCTGCATTTTCAGTGGCACCCTCTCATTTGGGCTCTTAAATTAGTCATTCATTAATTCAACCAGTACATACTGAGCCAGACATTGTCCTGAGCATTGGGGAATAAACAGATAGCAAGGTATGAGTATCTGACGCCAAGGAATTTTCTTTCTAGTCAGAGAAGTAAACAGGCAGATAGGACAGAGTTATGAGTGCAATGAAAGAAGGGATTGTGGGTGCCCAGGCACAAAGGGAAGACACCAAAGCCAGCCTTGGGGGAGGTCATGAAAACTGAACCATGAAGAGGCTGTTGGAGGAGAGCAGAGAGAAAAAGCAGTTTGTAGGCAAATGAAACAAACACAAAAGAAAGAATGACAAAATTCAGCAGAGCTGTAAGTTCGGGTTGGGTGGAGAAAGGAGTAGCAAGAGATGAAAGCATAAAAGGTACCTTGGATTACATTTTGAAGAGCTGTGTATTTCATGCCAAAAGGTATAGACCTATTTTAAGGGCAATGCAGAGAAATAGAAAGGTTTTAAGCGAGAGAATGACATGATTGGATTTTCATTTTACAAAGATGACAGTTTGGATATTAAATTGGATGGAATTAGGAGGATACATGGAAAACAGTATAAAAAAGGGTGATAGTGGTCTGGCATAAATTGATAGTGGTCAGAAGAAGGTTGAGGTAGTGGAGCTGGAAAGAATTAACAGAATAAAGATATGTGAGGAAGATGGGGGAAAAATAGAAATAGAGAGGACAAAGCAAATTTTGGGAAGTAGTTGAAAAATGGTGTGTTCTGTTTATAATAGGTTGAATTTGAGGTCAATATGAGCCCTTTAAGCCCCACTGGTACATAGATATCTGTGTAAGCATGGTCTGAGGTGGATCTAAATTTGGAAGACATCTGTAAAACAAACAAACAAACAAAAACCAACTACAGTGCCTTCGAGTCGATTTCAACTCATGAAGACCACAAATGTTACATTGCTGAACTGCTCCACCAGGTTTTCTTGGCTATAATCTTCTGAGAAGCAGACTGTGCAACTTTCTTCCACAGTACTTCTGAGTGGGTTCGAATCACCAACTTTTAAGTTAATACCCAAAACTAAACCCATTGCTGTTGAGTCGATTCTGACTCATAGCAACCCTGTAGGACAGAGTAGCACTGCCCCATAGGGTTTCCAAGGAGCAGGTGGTAGATTCAAATTGCAGACCTATTTGGTTAGCAGCCACAGCTCTTAACCACTGTGCCACCAGGGCTCCTGTAAGTTAATAGTCAAGTGCAAACTGTTTGTGCCACCCAGGGACCTTCTAAGACATCTATAGGAAGATGAGTATTCAAGCCAGATGAGTGGCAGAGATAGCACAGGTAAAAAGTGTAGAGTTAAGAGAAAAAAAGAGAAAACTGAACACCAAAGGAACACTAACATTTTAGAAAGGGCATAGATGGAGTAGCATAAAGAGAGATGGAGAAGGAGTGGTAGGAAAAATCTAAGAGATTAAGTACCAAGGAAACCAAAGACAAACAACATTTAAAGAAGGCAGCAGTGGCCAAAATTGAGAAATGCTGCCAAATTGTCAAACTGAAACAGAAAAGTGTACTGGGTTTAACAAAAAGGAGATGGACCTTGGTAGTACAAATGCTAGTTTAGAGTGAATTAGGATGAATCTAGGAGGTGAGAAATTGAAGACAATAATGTAGAAAACATTTTCATGTTTCTGGATGTCCACCTTTGAAAATTTACACTAATTAAAATATTTAAATGGTATTTTTAAAGAACTCCCTGTAAGGGATCAAACTGACAACAGCAACTCAAAAGATTAGGTAGGAAGCTTAGGGGGCAGTGAGTATACGCTAATGGGGCAAGAACAATTTGGAAAAGGAGGATAATGGTTGCACAACTTGAAGAATGTAATCAATGTCACTGAATTGTACATGTAGAAATTGTTCTGCTGTTTACATGCTCAACAACAAAAAATAAAATAAATTATTTTTTAAAAGCATATACGAATATTAGATATGGTGTAACCCCAGGTGATGACAAGTTCTAGGGTAAAGCCAGGAATATGAACAGTTGCAGAGAATGAAGGTGAAGTTCACTGGTACTGAGGAGGCCAAGGAACCAAAAAGCTAGAATGCTGGATGATCTTTGGGGACATGGAAGCTACACAAGACTTGGGGTAGAAGAGAGACTAGGAGTCAGACAACAGTCTTAACTACATGAGGGGCAGTAGTGGAAGGACAGCAGGTGACAGTAATAATGGTAATGGGTTTTATAACCAGGCAGCATGAGCCTTGAAGGGCCAGGTGTTTATAAGGGAAGAAACATTATCAATAAAATGCTCAGAGAGAATAAGGAAGTCTCAACGCCAACCCCTGACTCTGAGGATAGAGGTTGAGGGCAAATGAGGAAATTCTACATGCATTCATTCATTCAAGGTGTATTTCTTGAGTACCTGCTACTGCTGGTGCTGGTGCTGTGCTAGATGCTGAAAACATTTTGGGTAAACAAATTAGACATGACCTTTGCTCTCACAGAACCTGCAATCAAGAGGCTGGTGGAAAAGTGAAAGTCTTAAGACGGAGGAAGTTTTCAGTTAAGACCTAGGGGTAAAGGGGGCTTCCACTGAAGAGGAGGGTAAAGGAAGGAATTTTGTTACTAGGGAACAGGTACTCCAAAAGGCATAGTGCGCAGAATTGTAGGGAGGGAGCAAGTAAGGCTTGGTCAAGCACAAGCAGCACAGAGCAGGTGGGGCTGGAGAGAAAAAGTAACTTACATTGGAGGGATTTTCATTTTGAGACAATACAGAGAATGTCAGGGATATGCAAACTGGAGGAACTGGCTAATTAGTCTTGGGTTTCCAATGGAAGTGGTACCAGCCATTCAGGGTCCTGATTAGTTGGGCTTCTTGGGACATCCAATATAGGAAGCATTAGTAACTCCTGGTGGTGATGGAAGAAAGGACCAGATCTCCTTACAAAGCCAGCCTAGGCCTAGTTAGACTGTGGTCCCAGGGAACCTGAGTGCAGGACAGCGGGCAGACATGAGGGTGCATTTACCACACGCTGGTTACAGACAAAGCCCCTGGTGCACAGGAGAAGCTGGACCATTTGCAAAGGGGCCAACCAGGTCTAGATTGTGCTTCTGAAGGACTCCACTTCTGACCTTGTCCCTCTGTATCTTTCCAACCTTTGTGTCTCTTTTGAACGTGTGTCTTCATCATTCCTCCCCCCATATGTGAATGTTCCTTTAGGTTCTTGCCCACATTCCTTCCTAGTAAGGAACGTGCTCCCTTAATTATCTCAGCTGCCATGGTCTTGATCGTCACCCCCATCCTGACATGTTCTGGCCGTTCCCAAGATGCTCATTTGCAGTTGTGTTGGCATCATATTTTCTTAAACTTTCCTTTGTTTCCTGAAAATACACTAAAGACCACAGTCTGTACCTTTCTCCTGAAACCCATCTCACCACTCATCTTCAGAAAGTCTCTGAGAGTCATCCCAGTCACCCAGGATCAGAAGATTGGGAAATAAAAGATAACTCACCATCTGCATCCAAGCTCTAGAAGAAATAGAATGCCAATACTTGTTCTAACATCTTCATTGTTGTTGGTGGTGGTAGTTGCCATTGAGTCAATTTCAACTCATGGTAGCCCCATGTGTGCAGAGTAGAACTGCTCCATAGGGTTTTCAAGGCTGTGACCTTTTGGAAGCAGATCACCAGGCTTGTCTTCCGAGGCACCTCTGGGTGTGTTCAAACTACCAGTCTTTCAGCTAGTCGTCTAGGCTTAACCGTTTGCACCACCCAGGTACACCTAATATCTTCATTACCTTCATTCAGATTTTATTCCTCAAGACGTATCTCTGGCTGCTGTCATCTCCCCAGCAGCCCTCTTCTTTCTAGTGAGTTTCCTCTGCAGTGACATAGAGAGATTTTTTTTTTCTTGCCAAATATCACGTTCCTATGAGATGAGTGCTGTGCACTTTAAAGTGCTTTTCTAATGAGATAGTCTATTGAGTCAAGATGCTCCTCTGGGCCCTGTGGAGCGTTAGCTTCCTTCCTGTTGGTTTCAAGGCCTTCTGCCGGCTTTCATGATTTCTTCCTTCACCTCCCATAGTCTTTCACTTTCCTTCTCTCTAACCAAAGAAATATTCCTGGGCACACTTTGCTTAATCCTTCCATTCCTATCTCCACTTCTCCTTCCATACAGCAGTTGGGAGAGAATGATTCCCATCACTCATCTACCCTGGCTCCTCTGTTTTCTCATGTAAGTTCTCACTGAAATTCTATCTCATACATGTAATTGGGCTACACCAAGTTAGCAAAGGTGAACACTTGCCTCTCCCCCAGACATCTAACTGGAAGATGGGTTAACAGAGGACAGGGAACATGGTGAACGAATGTTCAGTGCAGCACTGAGGATGTCAGTGGTTATAAAGGTTGCAAAATAATGGAGAAAAAATATAAACCACGAAAGAAAGGCAAGCATGGATTAGTCTTTATTCTTTGGTAGATAGGATTTGAAACAGATGTTTTTATTCATTGCCCTTTGCATTTTGCACCCAGTGCCTTGATGCACTTCCTTTTGCCAGTCCCTGTCTCCCTGTGGTTAACCATCCATTCACTAGGCTGTGATTTATCACTCATTTTACTGTGGGCTTTGTGAGTGCTTCCACACTTGTCGGTCTTGTTTTCCAAGGCTACAAATTATCTGTGGGCCAAGTACAGTTACCAATAGTCTTCACAAGCTTTGCTGGTAAAGGGAATATATCTTCCAAAAATGCTGTAACAAATATACAGCTAAAATTTCTCAGACCATTCATTAGTGCATCTCACTAGAGTGAGAGCTTCCCAACTCATATTGAACAGCTATGCATTGACATCTCTTGACAATTTTTCTGTGTTAATCAGCAATAGGAAAAAGTTACAACCAGTTTCCAAAGATGCCTAATTTGTCCCTGCCCTGGGAAGGTGCAGAGGCTTAAACCAGACAGACTGAGCAACTCCATGCAGTCATATTATGTTAGCACATTTTCGCCTAGACGGAAATAATCAGCATATTGGATAAGTTGTTTCCAAATAATTTAACTCAAATATTTATTATATTATTCATTCAGTTATATAGTACTTCTTGAGCACGTACTATGGGCCAGGTACTGTTACAGGCATTGGGGATATGACAACATGAAAAAAGTAATCAAAAATCCTTGCTGTTTTGTTGGCAAGAAAGATAACAAACAGATAATGAGTTGTAGGAGAGAATCATCCTACCTCAGTCCTCAGAGGTAAATGCTTTCAACAACCGATTTTGACTGAAAATCATCCAGGACTAGCATAGCCATGCACAATCATTTCTATTACAGCATCTATTACATACATATCAGGGCTGACATTGGAGTGATTGATTATGCCTGTCTCTCTCCAATGCCATTCATGATACACTCTGGGCATGAGCCAGCCTGGGTTAACAGTAATTGTTATGGGTTGAATTGTATCCTCCAAAAAGATATGTTGAAGTCCTAAACCCTGCTACCTGTGAATGTGACCTTGTTTGGAGAGAGATTTTGAAGATGTTATCAGTTAACATGAGGTCATAATGGAGTAGGACAGGTCTTGATCCAATATAAGTGGTGTCCTATAAAGAAAGGGGACACAGAGAGGCACAAAGGGAAAGCAACCATGTGAAGATGGAGGCAAAGATCACAGTGATGCATCTATAAGCTAAGGAATGCCAAGGGTCACCAGCCGTTACAAGAAGCTAGGCGATAGGCATGGAACAGACTATCCTTCAGAGCCCTCAGAAGGAATCAACATAGTTGACACCCTGGCTTCGGACTTCTAGCCTCCAGAACTGTGAGACAGTACATTTCTGTTCTCATAAACCACCCCATTTGTGGTACGTTGTTACAGCAGCCCAAGGAAACCGATACAGTCGGCCTCCAAAAGCCCCACCTTTGCCACCTACTCAGCTCCCCTCACCCTAGTCCCTCCTCTGAAAAATCATCTGGTTCAGCTGGTTGTAGAGGCTCCCACCAGCCTTCCTAGAATCACCACTCAGTCTTCAGACCTGAGCAACACCAGTTTGGATCCTTCACTGGCGTCACAGCAGTGTCAAAAGCAGCAGGAAAGGGCCACAGTAGGAAATGACAGTCAGTCCTGCCCCAGGGAAAGCTGGCCACCTAGAGACACAAATTCTTGCTAGTAGGAAGCTACCAGTACCATAGGCCTGTTCCCATCTTTACATTGTTATTAGCTGCCGTCGAGTCTGCCCCCGACTGGTGAACAATGGAACAAAGTGCTACCCAGCCTTCTGCCATTCACATGATCAGCTGAGGATTGGACCACTGTGATCCATAGGGTTTTCATTGGCTGGCTTTCAGAAGTAGATTGCCAGGCCTTTCATGCTGGTCCATCTTAGCACATGAGGTACATGGGTCAAAATCGAACCTGGGTCTCCCGCATGGAAGGTGAGAATTCTATCCACAAACCACCTAACCATCATGGCCCCATCTTAAAATCTCTTAATTCCAAGGTTGCCATCTCCCTGTTGGACTTGGCCCGGACCCAACACACGAGTTGCTTCCACACTTCCTCACCTTTGCTCATACCTTCCCTTGGCATGGAACGCTTTGTTCCATATTTCTACGTGGAGAACTATCCATCCTCCCAGCCTTGCCTCAAATGTTATGTTTTTGTTTGTTTGTTTTTCTGAAGTCTTCCCTGACACCTGTCAGAGAAAAATTAATTGCTCCCCAAACAGTGTGCCTGGAGACATTTACATTTGTTCCGAACATTAAAAATGACACATAAAAACAAGGTCATGTAAACCAAATATTAAAACATCAGTGCAATGAAAGTTGCCCTAGAAAGCCAGTCCAAATATGAGAAGGTACAAATTTTACTGGTTACAATTTTTTTTTTCTGTCTTCAGTATCGGTTTTAATAAATGCAATTTGTAAACAGGCTCACAGCACTGGATAGCTCAGGGCGATAGGTTGTTTTGCAGGGATTAGCCAGTTCATAAATCTGTCATAACCTTCACATTTAACAATGCCAAAATTTAAAAACTTATTGTACAGTGGAAGTGAGGTGGGTGGGCCGCTTCCCCCAACACAGCAGAATGTGAGTTCCATAATTATGATTGTGTTATAACTGCTCTCATTTCCTCTATTCTTTAGATCCTTCATCTCCGAAAGGAAATGTAATTGTATTGTTTTGAAAATAGTTGCAAGCAACTAACAGTTCATTCCAGTGGAGAGTCTTAAAAAAATGTTTACTCTTGCTGGGGATTTTCAGAACAAGTACCTGCCAAATCCATTTAAATATCAGACAATTTTTTCCACAGGTGAATTTTAGCACGTATCACAGGTTCAGCATAGAGGTGATTTGCAAAAGAAATAAGAATATTGAGCAAACCATGGAAATATGTGTTGAATGGGATTAGCAACCAGGCTGTGGTAAGAACTAGCATAAACACTCACTTCTTTTTACAAAGTTCTTCATATGTCCCCTGGGGCCCACCAGGAGGCAGTTTTGGTTTTATACATAGCTCATCTTTTAAGTTTCCTGTGCACGTCACCTTCAAACATACCGTAAAGGTGATGCTAAAACAATCTTACTGATAAACTCAGCAACCTGTTTTTGGCTCACTTCTCCATCCTCTGTGAGCTTCCATGATGCCAGTTTTGGCTTTTATTCCAGGCAATTGAATCCATCACTTTTAATGCTTTTACAGACACAGGGCTGGGTCTTGGCAGCCTCTGCCCATCCTCACTTTCTTTTAGTGGTTGGCACATCCAGGGGGACTGACTGCACCTTTTCCACAGATGGTCAGTTCCTGTCTAGGACCTCTTCCATCATGCCCAAACCCTGGCCTTGCTTGATGTTATATGATGATAATGGCAAATCCAATGGTCAGTCCTCAGTCCTCATTTACCCAGCCACTCAGCAACATTTTACATAGTTGATCTCCTGTCTCCTGAAAACACTTGTGCACGTGGTCTCCAGGATGCCCTACTCTCCTAGTGTTCCATTTCAGCAGGAACCTCTCTCCAGTCTCATTTGCTGGCTCTGTCTCCTCTTCTAGACTGTTCCAGAGTTCAGCCTCCAACGCCTCTTTGTTGCTGTCTGCACTCACATCCCAGTTCTTCTCATCTAGTCAGGTGGCTTTACTTCCATCTATGTGTCAATGACCTCCTCACATGTATCTCCAGCTCTGGCCTCTTTACTCAGCTCCAGACAAACCCACACAGCAGGCACCTCTCTGGGAGGTCTGTTGTTGCTGCTGTTAGCTGCTGTTGAGTTGGCCCCTGATTCACAGAGACCTAGCATGTTACAGAGTACAATTGCTCCGTAGGGTTGTTTTTATTTATTTTCTGTAATCTTTATGGAAGCAGTTCTTCAGGCCTGTCTTCCATGGAGCATCTGGATGGGTTTGAACTGCCAACCTTTAGGTTAGCATCCAATTGCAAGCCACTTGTGCCATCCAGGCTCCTTCTGGAAGCTCTAATGGTATTTAAACACAACAGCTCTCAAGCAGAACTCTTTTACACCCTGTCTCTAAATCTGCCCCTCACTTTTTCCCATATAAATAAATGACATGACTTATTTATTCAGAAAAAAAAAAAACTGATATGTCATCCATGACTTCTGTCATTTACTCAGAACACTAATCTATCAGCAAACCCCATCAGTTTTATCTTCAACTGTCTGATTACTCCCTGTCACTACTACTCTGGTCCAAGTCACTATCGCCTCTCAACCTGGACCACTGCATCAGCCCTAACTGATCTCCATGCCCATACAATCAGTCCTCCATAGAACAGTTTGATACAGTTTTAAAGAATAAATCAAATCACATCACTCCTCTACTTAAAACTATTCAAAGGCTCTTCATTACATTGAGAAAAACATCCAAAAGCCTTACCATCGCACCCTATGGCTTAATAGGACCCAGTGTCAGTGCAGCACCACCGCTCTCCCCATCCTTCGCTCTGTCCTATCCACACTGGCCTTCTTACAGTTTCCCCAACACACCAAGCTCATTCCCACCTCCAGAACTCTAACCTGTTCTTCCCTGTGCCTGGACTCCATTCCCCAGATCTCCGCAGGCTCATGCACTCATCATTCTTGTGTCATTCAAACACCACCTCCTCAGTGTGACCTTTCCCTATCCGTAATAGATTCTAATCCTCTTTGCCTACACTCTCTATGCCCTGCTCTCCTTTGTTATTTATAATATATTACGTTTACTTGTTTTATGTCTGTCTCCCACTAAAATTAAGGATAGGGAAGAAAGGACTTTCACTAACTCATTCACCACTCTACCTCCATTCCAGGCTTGGCGGGCAGCTTAAGCAGCCAGGAGGTGGCCCTGCATTTACAGCCTATGTACTTATGGAAACACAGATCCTGAAACTGCTCACTGATGCCTTCTCTGACATACAAAATAAAGGAGGGGGCGATAGGTTAAATAAGCATCTGAACATGTTTCTTTTGTTCAGTGAGCCACTTTTAAGGATCTTTATTTCCCTTGCCTGGATTTGAATGACTGCCTCAAGAATTGAACAGGCATGAAATTAATCAGAAATATTCCAGTTGCAAATTAACAGAAAACCAATTCCAAGAAGTGTAAGCAAAAAAAAAAAGAGAAAGAGAAAATTGAGCTATCCTACACACACACAGATGTGGTGACTTCAGACATGGCTGGATTCAATCTTTAAAGAATGCTATTAGGACATACATTCTCTTTCACCTCTCACCTCACTTGTCCTCTTTCTGAAAGCTATGTTCTCCCATCCTTCTTCCTCCATGCAACAAGGAAGTGAATACTGTGAATTCCAGGATTATATTAATTAGTAACTTCAGTGAAAAGGGGGCTTCTTTCTCTCAACAGCCTTATATCAATCCTATGAATGACTCATACTGGCTCAGCTTGCACCACGTGTCCACCACTGGACCAATTCCTTTGTCCAGGGATACTATGATTAACCAGGCCTGAGTACAGCACTCAACCTTGTGGTCTGTTAGTTGAAGGGCCGGGGGCCTAGGGGGCAGATTGTGTGCGGGGCAACCAAATTAAGAAAAGGTTGGAAATCCATACCTAGAAGAGCAAACCAGAGTTTGATCACTGTCTTCTTTATCTCAGGCACAATAGGATACGTTTTTCATATCAACCCGCATTCAATCTTGAAAACTTCTGGTAGACAGGTGTGGTGAGGGCAATCCTCCCACCCTGTATTTCCCCCAACACAGACCCAGACAGACCTTGCTACACTCAAAAAATAAAATAAAACAAAACCAACAATCAAGCATGTGCTGCATATAAACAGCCACAAAGAAGAAGGTCTAAAACCTATTTCCCAGGACAATTCTGGAAATAAGTAAAGATGAACAAGTCAAACTCAGAAGTGAATTAAACAGATGAAAATGTAAACACATTTATTTCTCTGTCTGAACTTCCTCCATTGGGGTCGTCCAGAATCATGGTTTTAAAGACCACTTACCCACTGGAGACTTTCATATCATTTCTCCAGCCTGACCTCTCCCTGAGCTTCACATTAGTATATCCAATTGTCTAGATGTCCATTCCACATGTATAACCAGATCAACAACGAACCTGTTGTCGTCTAGTAGATTCGAACTCACAGTGACCCTACAGGACAGAGTAGAACTGCCCCACAGGGTTCCCAAAGAGTGGCTAGTAGATTCAAACTGCTGACCTTTTGCTTAGCAGCCAAGCTCTTAACCATTGCACCACCACAGCTCCACATATCCAAGAGGTACCTCAAACCCAAGATATATAAAATGGAACCCCTGATCTAGACCCCAAATCTGATCCTCCCTCAGCTTTTCCCTGTTCAGAAAGCGACAACTCCATTTCAGTCCTCAAGCAAATAGTCTCAGACTTAGCCTTAACTCCTCCTCTTCTCTTTTACCCTGCATTCAATGTTTCAGCCAATCACGTTACCTCTGCTTCAAAATTTCTCTAGAGCTGAGCTCTCGGCTCTTTACCAGTCTGGTCTGAGTTACCATCATGTCTCACCTGGATGACAGAAGTAGACAACTGGTCTTTCTGCCTCCACTTTGACCCGCTAGAGTCAATTCTTAATCCAGCAGCCAGAGTGATACTATAAAAACAAACCCAAGGTGATGTTACTCCTGTCCTCCCAAGCTCTGCACTGTGTACCTGTCTCACACAGAGAAAAGCCAAGCCTACTAAGTCCTCTGTGCTCTGGTACCTGGAGCCTCTGACGTCCTCTCCTACTACTCTGACCCTTACTTTCTCTGCTCAAGCCACACTAACATTCTTATTATTTCTCATACACTCCAAACATGCTCCCACTGAACGTCTTCTGACTAACAGTTTCTTCCACCTGGAATGCCTATCCTTCTCCCCATATCTTCCTTCAAAGGTCACCTTCCTAGTTCAAGAGCAGCCTACCCTCCTGCTCAGAATATTGTCTGATATAGTGCTGGAAGATGAGCCCCCTAAGTTGGAAGACACTACATAATATCCGCAACAGTGGACTCAAATATACCAATGATTATGAAGATGGCACAGGATCAGGCAACGTTTTGTTCCCTTATACACAAGGATGCTGGGAGTCAGAGCCAACTCCATGGCAGCTAACAACAACACATCCCCCCTCTACACAAACTTCCTCTTCCATTTACTTTATTTCTCTCTAGAGCACATCTTGCCATCTGATGTACAAATGCGTGTTCCCCCGGTAGAATACAACCTCCATGAGTAGGGTTTTTTTTTCCATCTATTTTGTTCACTGCTATATCCCCAGTACCTGGAATAGTGCCTGGTACATAATAAGTGCTCCACAAATATATGCTGAATTAATCAATCATCTATCCATTAATTTCTCCTATTAATGAAAAAAAAAGTATAATGGCTTGAAGGAAAAATATCTTATTGCCTCCTCAATATCCTCCCTCTCACCCAGATTCCAAGAAACAAGAAAACATTTTTTAAAATCTACATTTTGAGGCCAATATGATAAAATAATATATCAAAAAGAACTGGTTGAAATATGATTCGATCATAGCAAAATGAAATATGCAGTGACTGAATGAAATAAGATCAGTAGGCATGTAGAAAAACAACTCATAATCACAGAGAATAAACTGGAGAAGCACGCCCAGAATAAGGTCAAATGAGTACAGTCGTGAAAAATATGCACAGGGACATGACATATTTGAAGGAAAAATCTCAGAGAGAAAACCCACCAATAAAAGAACAAATGCATGGATTAGGGGTAATAATTAGGGGTGGGAGAATAAAACATTCCAGACCTGAAAAAAAAAAAACTTGAGAGGAGGAATTGACAATTTAACATCTTCCAGAGACACTTAATGAATAGCAATAAATGTTAAGGTACAGCCTCATAAAAATTTTAAACATAAGATTTTAAAAATTAGTCCTAAAATTAACCAATCAAACCCCCCCCAAAATCAATTATAGTTTCATTTCCAATATCTACTCCATAACAATAAATGGCATGCAAGAAAGCAGTTTATGGTGCATAGAGCAGAAAAGTTTATGATTCAAGAATTTTACAAGTATCTATGTTACCATTCATATGTTAGGACAACATACTTCAAATGACCAGACCTACAAATGAATAATGTTATAAAGATATCTGCTAGGAGATGAAAAAGTCATGTACTTACTACCTAATAGCTTTTCAACAAAATTTTACTGACAATACATTCCAGTTCACCAAGAGGTTAATAAAAACATGAATTTAAAGAATGAGAAGGATTATAATAAAAAATAATTCTGAATAGGCATTGAAACTGGTTATTTACTTACCAAACCAAACTAAACCCATTGCTGCCAAGCTGACTCAGACTTATAGAGACCCTATAGGACAGAGTAGAACTGCCCCATAGAGTTTCCAAGGAAAGGCTGGTAGATTTGAACTGCTGACCGTTGGGTTAGCAGCTGAGCTCTTAACCACTGCGCCAATTAAATAAATATATTAATCACTGTGAGAAAAAATGACATATTCTAGCAAATATAATCCTAATTATTACAAGAATGGTAACTAAAACAGAATGAAAAGTGATACATTTATTGAAAAAGCATTTCCATCTCAAAATTTTTTTTTGTTTTGTTAGATTCCAGATTAAATTGATGGAAGACTAATAAATATTAGGGTGATGGGAAGGAAAAGCGGGAAAGCAAATGGATAAATTCCTTTTAGAATGTTAACATAAGTACTGGTAGAATTTAAAACAGGCTCTCTGCCTTCAATACATAAAATCTAGGAATAAATCTAACAAATGATGTGCAAGACATGCATGGAGAATATTATAAAACTCTTTTGAAAGATATTAAAGACTCAAAGAGAAAGAAATGCCATGTTCTTGGACTGAATGCTCAAATTTTATGATTTCAATCTCTGAACCAAACGCAATTAAATAAAAATCCCAGAAATGGAGGCAGAGCCAACATGGCACTATAGACAGAAGTACCATGCCATCCCTCCACAGGAAAGACCCAGAAAACTAAGTAAAACAGAGACAAACATCAATCCTGTAACCCTAAGCGTCGAGTGAAGAGAAAAAGAACTCAGTTAAGCACTGAATGGAATAAGAAACTGACAGAGAACAGAGAGTGAGCAGAGATGTGTATGGAGGTCCCCTATCAACTAATGCAACACAGATTTGCCATCCTGAACTCCTGTCAGGTCAGGCATCAGAGGACAGGGAGTATGGAAAAGCAGCTTCATGGAGCTCCCAGCAGGAGACAGAGCACCCAGTAACCAATGATACATGCTTTCCCATCCCCCACCCTTCTCTCCCCTGCTTAACCTCCACAGCTTCCTAGCTGGCTGTGATCACTCATCTGGCCGGGAAGTGCAGGGTCTGTGTGGCTTGGATTTGCCCCACCCACATTGGAGCTCAACGGACAGGGAGTATAGGAAAACAGCTTCATGGAGTTCCCAGCAGGAGACAGAACACCCAGTGTCATTGACTGAATAATGTCCCCCCAAAAATGTGTGTATCAATTTGGCTGGGCCATGATTCCCAGTATTGTGTAGTTGTCCTCTATTTCGTGATTGTAATTTTATGTTAAAGAGGATTAAGTGGGACTGCAACACCCTTACTAAGGTCACATCACTTATCCAATATAAAGGGAGTTTCCCTGGGGTATGGCCTGTACTGCCTTTTATCTTACAAGAGATAAAAGGAAAGGGAAGCAAGCTGAGAGATGGGGACCTCAAACAACCAAGAAAGAAGCACAGGGAGTAGAGCGGGTCCTTTAGACCTGGGGTTCCTCTGCAGAGAAGCTCCTAGTCCAGGGGAAGACTGATGAGAAAGAACTTCCTCTAGAGCTGACAGAGAGAAAAAGCCTTCCCCGGAGCTGACACCCGGAATTCGACTTCTAGCCTACTGGACTGTAAGAAAGTAAATTTCTTTGTTAAGGCCATCCACGTGTGGTATTTCTGTTATAGCAGCACTAGATAACTAAGACACCCAGTAATCAGTGATATATGCTTTCCCATCCCCCATCCTTCTCTCTCCTGCTTTACTTCTGCTGCTTCCTAGCTGGCTGCAGTCACTCGGCCGGCCAGAAAGAGCAGGGTCTGTGCCACTTGGATGAGCCCTGCCCACAGTGACTGGCTCCATCAGTGCCATTTGTTTGTTCCTGGTGTTGCTTTTTTTCTGCTTCTTTTGGTTTCCTCCCTGCCTCTCATCACCTCCTCCTCCTTTCTCTCAAACACTTGGCTCTGTGTGCCAGCTTTGCTTCTTCTTGAAAGGCTGTGAAGCACCCCTCAGCTGGGGAAATGCTTCCCTGGTCAGTGCCACCTTGCTGGTGGGATCCCCAGGGCCTTTTTTTTTTTTTTTCCCCCTTTGTTTTGTCTTGTTTCTTTGTTTTCTTTTTCTTTTCAGGGCTTGGGAGCCCCTTCTAGCCAGGCTGTACTGCCCAGTTTGGAAATTACTTTCCCTGTCTGCGCAGCCACACTGGTGGGATCCCTGGGGGCATTTCCTGTGTTCTGTTTCTTTGTTTGTTTTTCTTTTCAAGGCTTGGGAGCTCTTTCTAGCCAGGCCGCACTGCATGGCCTCAGAGTCACTTCCCTGGTCTTTGCAGCTGTACCAGTGTGATCCCTGGGGCTTTGCTTTTCTTCTTCTTTTTTTTTTTTTTCTAATTTTTATTTATTTATTTCTTCTTTTTCTTTCTTTTCCTTTTTGTTTTTCTCCATTTATTGGTTTCCCATCTCTCCACTCTAATGGCAAGTTCCCTTAGCATTTTTTGTTTGTTTGCTCATTTTTGGCTCCTATTTTTCTTTCCTCTCTCTCTTCCTTCCCATACCCATCTCAGCTCCACACATCACAATTCCCACCCCCCTCTCCTGCCTACCTGCACGATGTGCTGAACATCACATGCCTAAGCAGCACTAGCACAGCCTACTGGAACCTACCCTGCACTGACACCCAGCTCGCCCTGTCAGCCTTAGTACATGCTACAAACAACCTATCCCAGTCCCTCCCTTTCTTTTGGACCTGCCCTGGTACACCATAGCTGAGCAACTGGCCCTGCCCATTGGACAAGGGGGTGAAAAGTATTGTGCCCACAGATGAGCAAACAACAAAGAATGCACAGCCTCCTTGCTAGATATACCCAAATAAAACAAAAAAGTAGGACAAAACAAACAGATCTATAATCAATAAACGAAGAAAATAACTACTGAACATAACGAAGACAGCAGAAAATATCAAAACATATTAAAAAACAGAACAGGATGGTTCCTATAGGCATCCAAAATAAAACACCAGATGACTTTGCAGTAGAAGAAAAGGCACTAGAACTACCTGATGGGGAATACGAATCTCTAATATTCAGAGCTATCCAAGAGTCGAAGCAAAAAGCAGACAAAAATGAGGAAAAAAAAGACAAAGTCATGGAATAGGCAGACAAATTCATGGAAAATACAGACCAAAAAAAAGGAAAAATTCAAGAAAATAATACAAGAACAAAATGCCAAAAGTAATTCAAAACTAGAAATCATACAAAAACAAAAATTAGAAATCCAAAAGGTAAAGAAGATTTCAGAAATGGACAGTGTCATAGAATGGCTGAGGAGCAGGTCTGAAATGATGGAAGACAGGATCAGTGAAATTGAAGACAAACACTAGGATACAACTTTGTTTTAGGAAAAAGAAAGAAAAAAAAATGAAGAAGCCCTGAGAATGATATGGGATACAATCAAAAGCAAAAATTTTTGAGTGACCAGAGTTTCACAACAGGGTGAGAAAACTGAAAACACAGGGAGGGCCATTGAAGAATTGCGACAGAAAACTTCCCTAATATCAAGACAGATGAAAAACTGACCATCCAAGAAACTTAACAAATCCCATATAGGATAGACCCCAAAAGTAAATCACCAAGGCATATCACGATCACACTCGCTAAAACCTAAGACAAAGAAAGAATCCTGAGAACAGCTCAAGAAAAATGAAAGTCACAGAGGGGAAACAAGAAGACTAAGTTCTGATTATTTGGCAGAAACCATGCAGGAAAGAAGGCAATGGGATGACATATATAAAGCCCTGAAAGAAAAAAATTGCCAATATTCCAACTCAGCAATCCCATAGGACAGAGTAGAACTGCCCCATAGAGTTTCCAAGGAGCACCTGGTGGATTCAAACTGTGACCTTTTGGTTAGCACCTGTAGCACTTCACCACTATGCCACCAGGGTTTCCAACCAAGAATAATATATCCTGCAAAGCTCTCGCTTAAGCATGATGGTGAAATTAGAACATTTCCAGATAAATAGAAATAAGGGACTATTTAAAAAGCAAAATCAAGAACAAACGACATCAGACCACAACCTGAATCTAGGACACAAAATCGTACCAGCCAGATACCAACCTAGGAAGGAAACTCTCAAAGACTATCCAAAACCAAAAGAATTACAACAGGGAACCAGAGAGGTTAATATGTAAATGACAACATAGTCAGAACAATAAAAGAGGGAATAAATGGTGTAGGCATAGAACTTTCTAATGGAGAAGAATGCACAGCCATGCCAAGTAATAATAGACTGGTTCAAACCTAGAAAGACAAGGGTAAACTTCAAGGTAACCCCAAAGAAAGTTAACAAACCTAGCCATGAAAATAAAGAAGAAACAGAAAGTCTCAGTGAAAACAAAATCTGCAAAAACAAAAGGAATGGAAAAAAAATCCACAAACAGAAGGAATTCAGCACAGGGAACAAAGAAAATGTCAGCACCACACACACACACACACACAAAAACCACTACAAAATGACAGCAATAAACTCACACCTATCAATAATTACACTAAATGTAAATGGCCTAAGTGCATCTATAAAGAGACAGAGAGCAACAGAATGGATAAAAATAACAGGATCCACTGATATGCTGTCTAAAAGAGATACACCTTAGAAACAAAGATGTAAATTTATTAAAAAATCAAAGGATGGAAAAAATACATCAAGCAAAAAGCTACCAAAAAAGAGCAGGAGTGGCAATACTCATCTCAGATAAAACAGACTTTAAAACAGAATCCACCATAAAAGACAAGGAAGGGCACTATATAATGATAAAAGGGATAATCCATCATGAAGACTTAACTATAATAAACATCTATGTACCCAATGACAGGAATCCAAAATACATAAAACAAACTCTAACAGCACTAAAAAGAGAAATTGACAGTTCCACAATAATAGGAGACTTCAACACACCACTCCTGGTAAAGGAAAGAATATCTAGAAAGAAACTCAGCGAAGATACAGAAGAGCTGAAGGGCACGATCAGCCAACTTGACCTCACAGACATATATAGAATATTCCACCCAACAGCTGCAAAGTACACATTCTTTTCCAAAGCACATGGGACGTTCTCCAGAATAGACCACATCTTAGGCCACAGAGCAACCCTCAACAAAATCCAAAAACATCAAGATAATACTAAGTATCTTCTCTGACCACAAAGCCATCAAAGTGGAAATTAACAACAGGAAGAGCAAAGAAAAAAATCAATTACATGGAAACTGGATAACACCCTGCTTAAAAACCACTGGGTAATAGAATAAATCAGAGATGGATTAAAAAAATTCCTAGAATCAAACACATCACACCAAAACCTCTGGGACACAGGAAAGACAGTCCTCAGAGGTCAATTTATAGCAATAGATGTACACATCCAAAAACAAGAAAAGGACAAAATCAAAGGATTAGCTACACAACTCGAACAAACAGAAAGAGAACCACAAAAAAAAAAAAAAGCCCACAGCCACCAGAAGAAAGGAAATAATAAAAATCAGACCAGAGATAAATGAAATAGAGAACAGAAAAACAATAGAGAGTATCAACAAAACCAAAAGTTGGTTCTTTGAAAGGAAAAACAAAACCGACAAACCACTAGCCAAACTGACAAGAGAAAAACACAAGTGGATGCAAATAACCCAAATAAGAAATGAAATCGTTGGGGGGGGGGCATTATAACAGACCCAATTGCAATAAAAAGGATCATAACAGAGTATTATGAAAAAGTATACTCCAAGAAATTTGAAAACCTAGAGGAAATGGACAAATTTCTAGAAGCACACTACCTACCCAAACTAACACAAAATGATGTCAAAAATCTGAACAGATTCATAACAAGAGAAGACATTGAAAAGGTAATTTAAAAAACTCTCTACAACAACAACAAAAGTCCTGACCCAGATAGCTTCACTGGAGAATTCTACCAAACATTCAGAGAAAAGCTTACACCAGTACTGCTCAAAATATTTCAGAACATAGAAAAGGAAGCAATACTTCTGAATTCATTCTGTGAGGCCAGCATAACCCTGATACCAAAACCAGGCAAAGAAACAACAAAATTACAGACCAATATCTGTCATGAATATATATGCAAAAATTCTCAACAAAATTCTAGCCAGTAGAATTCAGCATCATATCAAAAATAATAATAATAACAATACACCATAACCAAGTAGGATTCATACCAGGGATGGAAGGATGGTTCTACATTAGAAAATCAATCAATGTAATCCACCACATAAGTAAAAGGGAAAAAAAGAATCATATGATTATCTCAATGGACGCAGAAAAGGCATTGAACAAAGTCCGACACCCATTCCTGATAAAAACTCTCAATAAAACAGGTATAGAAGGAAAATTTCTCAACATAATAAAGGACATCTATGCAAAACCAACAGCCAACATCATTCTTAATGGAGAGAGGCTGAAAACATTCCCCTTAAAAACAGTAACAAGACAAGGATGCCCTTTATCACAACTCCTATTTAATATTGTGCTGGAAGTTCTAGCTACAGCAATAAGACAAGAAAAAGAAATAAAGGGCATCCAAACTGGTAATGAAGAAGTTTAGCTGTTCCTATTTGTGGATGATATGATACTATACATAGAATACCCAAAAGACTCCATGAGAAAACTACTGGAACTAATAAATACAGCAGATTAGCAGGATACAAGATAAGCATACAAAAATCAGTTGGATTCCTATACATCAACAAAGAGAATGATGAAAAGGAAATCAGGAAAACAATACCATTTATAATAGCCCCTAAAAAAAAAAAATGTTTAGGAATAAACCTAACCAGGGATGTAAAAAACCTATACAAAGAAAGCTACAAAACACTACTGCAAGAAACTGAAAGAGATCTACATAAATGGAAAAACACACAACGTTCATGGATAGGTAGACTCAACATTGTGAAAATGACAATTCTACCCAAAGCAATTTACAAATACAATACAATCCCCATCCAAATACCAACAACATCCTTTAAAGAGATGGAAAAAATAATCATTAACTTTATATGGAAAGGGCAAGAAGCCTGGATAAGTAAAGCAGTATTGAAGAAGAGTAAAGTAGGAGGACTTGCACTACCTGACCTCAGAACCTACTGTACAGCTACTGTAGTCCAAACAGCCTGGTCCTGGTACAATGACAGACGCATTGATCAATGGAACAGAATTGAGAATCCAGACGTAAATGCATCCACCTAAGGTCACCTGATCTTTGAGAAAGCCCCAAAGTCCATTAAGTGGGGAAAAGACAGTCTTTAACAAATGGTGCTGGCAAACCTGGATGTCCCTCTGCAAAAAAAATGAAATAGGACCCATACCTCACACCATACACAAAAACTAATTCAAAAAGGATCAAAGACCTAAATATAAAGCCAAAAACTATAAAGTTCATAGAAGAAAAAATAGGATGAAGGCTAGAGGTCCTAATACAGGGCATTACCAGGACACAAACCATAACTAATAACACACAGCTCCAGAAGATAAGCTAGATAACTGGGATCTTCTAAAAATTAAACACTTATGCTTATCAAAAGACTTAACCAAAACAGTAAAAAGAGAACCTACAGATTGGGAAAAAAATTTTGGCTGTTACAAAGCAGACAAAAGTCTAATCTGTAAAATCTACAAGAAATCCAACACCTCTTCAACAAAAGGACAAATAATCCAATTAAAAAATAGGCAAAGGAAATGAACAGACACTTCACCAAAGAAGACATTCAAGTGGTCAACACACACATGAGGAAATGCTCACAATCACTAGCCATTAGAGAAATGCACAATGAGACACCATCTCACCCAGGCATTACTGGCACGAATCAAAAAAACAGGAAATAAAAAATGTTAGAGAGGCTGCGGGGAGATCGGCACTCTTATGTGCTGCTGGTGGGAATGCAAAATGATACAACCATTTTGGAAAACGATATGGCACTTCCTTAGAAAGCTAGAAATAGAAATACCATATGATCCAGCAATCCCAACTTTCCAACTTTTGCATTCTAATAGCCAATAATTATCAATACATCTTGATTGTATGTTCGGTCAATTTCAGACTGCAGCAGTTGATAAAAATCTCCTATTTCTTCACCTTTTGCCCTAGTGGTTGATGCGTAAATATGAATAATAGTCATATTAACTGGTCTTCCTTGTAGGCATATGGAGATTATCCTATCACTGACAGCGTTGTACTTCAGGATAGATCTTGAAACGTTCGTTTTGACAATGAATGCAACACCATTCCTCTTCAAGTTGTCATTCCCAGCATAGTAGACTATATGATTGTCTGATTCAAAGTGGCCAATACCAGTCCATTTCAGCTCACTAATGCCTAGGGTACGATGTTTAGCCATTCCATTTCATTTTTGATGATTTACAATTTTCCTAGATTCATTCCTGTTCCGATTATTAATGGATGTTTGCAGCTGTTTCTTCTCATTTGAGTCACGCCACATCAGCAAATGAAGGTCCCAAAAGCTTTACTCCATCCACGTCATTAAAGTTGACTCTACTTTGAGGACGCAGCTCTTCCTCAGTCATTTGAGTGCCTTCCAACCTGGGGGGCTCATCTTCCAGCACTACATCAGATAATGTTCCACTGCTATTCCTAAGGTTTTCACTGGCTAATGCTTTTCAGAAGTAGACACCAGGCCCTTCTTCCTAGTCTGTCTTAGTCTGGAAGCTCAGCTGAAACCTGTCCTCCATGGGTGACCCTGCTGGTATCTGAATACCGGTGGCACACCTTCCAGCATCACAGCAACATGCAAGCCCCCACAGTACGATAAACTGACAGACACGTGGGTGCAAAAGCTGGAAACAAAGAAGAAGGATCAGTAGTTGGAAAATATGGCCTTGGTGATAGAAACAATGCTGGAGATCGAATGATAGAATTTTGTAAGACCAATGACTTCTTCACTGCAAATACCTTCTTTCACCAACATAAATGGTGACTATACACATGGACTTCGCCAGATGGAACACAGAGAAATCAAACTGACTACATCTGTGGAAAGAGACGATGGAAAGCCTCAATATCATCAGTCAGAAAAAGCCCAGGGGCTGACTGTGGAACAGACCATCAATTGCTCCTATGCGAGTTCAAGCTGAAACTGAAGAAAATCAGAGCAAGTCCACGAGAGCCAAAATATGACCTTGGGTATATCCCACCTGAATTTAGAGACCATCTCAAGAATAGATTTGATGCATTGAGCACTAGTGACCGAGGACCAGACAAGTTGTGGAATGACATCAAAGACATCATACATGAAAAAAAGCAAGAGTTCATCAAAAACACAGGAAACAAAGAAAAGACCAAGATGGATGTCAAAGGAGACTCTAAAACTTGCTCTCGAACATAGATCAGCTAAAGCAAAAGGAAGAATTGCTGAAGTAAAAGAACTGAGCGGAAGATTTCAAAGGGCATCTCGAGAAGACAAAGTATTATAATGACATGTGCAAAGAGCTGGAGATGGAAAACCAAAAGGGAAGAACACGCTCAGCGTTTCTCAAGCTGAAAGAACTGAAGAAAAAATTCAAGCCTCAAGCTGCAATAGCAAAGGATTCTATGGAGAAAATATTAAACGATGCAGGAAGCATCAAAAGAAGATGGAAGGAATACACAGAGTCATTATACCAAAAGGAATTAGTCGATGTTCAACCATTTCAAGAGGTGACATATGATCAGGAACCGACGGTGCGGAAGGAAGAAGTCCAAGCTGCTCTGAAGGCATTGGTGAAAAACAAGGCTCCAGGAACTGAGGGAATATCAATTGAGATGTTTCAACAAACAGATGCAGTTCTGGAGGTGCTCACTCGTCTATGCCAAGAAATATTGAAGACAGCTTCCTGGCCAACTGACTGGAAGAGATCCATATTTATGCCTAGCCTATTCCCAAGAAAGGTGATCCAATCGAATGTGGAAATTATAGAAAAATATCATTAATATCACACGCAAGCAAAATTTTGCTGAAGATCATTCAAAAATGACTGCAGCAGTATATCGACAGGGAACTGCCAGAAATTCAGGCCGGTTTCAGAAGAGGATGTGGGACCAGGGATATCATTGCTGATGTTAGACGGATCCTGGCTGAAAGCAGAGAATGCCAGAAGGATGTTTACCTGTGTTTTATTGACTATGCAAAGACATTTGACTGTGTGGATCATAACAAATTATGGGTGACATTGCAAAGAATGGGAATTCCAGAACACTTACTTGTGCTCATGAGGAACCTTTACATAGATTAAGAGGCAGTTGTTCAGACAGAACAAGGGGATACTGATTGGTTTAAAGTCAGGAAAGGTGTGCGTCAGGGTTGCATTCTTTGACCATACCTATTCAATCTGTACGCTGAGCAAATAATACCGAGAAGCTGGACTATATGAAGAAGAACTGGGCAACAGGATTGGAGGTAGACTCATTAACAACCTGAGTTATGCAGATGACACAACCTTGCTTGCTGAAAGTGAAGAGGACTTGAAGCACTTACTAATGAAGATCAAAGACCACAGCCTTCAGTATGATTGCACCTCAACATAAAGAAAATAAAAATCCTCACAACTGGACCAATGAGCAACATCATGAAAAACAGAGAAAAGATTGAAGTTGTCAAGGATTTCATTTTACTTGAATCAACAGCCATGGAAGCAGCAGTCAAGAAATCAAAAGACACACTGCATTGGGTAAATTTGCTGCAAAGGACCTCTTTAAAGTGTCGAAGAGCAAAGATGTCACCTTGAAGACTAAGGTGCGCCTGACCCAAGCCATGGTATTTTCCATTGCATCATATGCATGTGAAAGCTGGACAATGAATAAGGAAGACTGAAGGAGAATTGATGCCTTTGATTTGTGGTGTTGGTGTAGAATATTGAATATACCATGGACTGCCAAACAACGAACAAATCTGTCTTAGAAGAAGTACAGCCAGAATGCTCCTTAGAGGCAAGGATGGCAAGACTGCATCTTACATACTTTGGACATGTTGTCAGGAGGAATCAGTCCTGGTGAAGGACATCATGCCTGGCAGAGTACAGGGTCAGCGGAAAACAGGAAGACCCTCAACGAGGTGGATTGACACAGTGGCTGCAACAATGAGCTCAAGCATAACAAGGATTGTAAGGACGGCTCAGGACTGGGCAGTGTTTCATTCTGTTGTGCATGGGGTCGTTATGAGTCGGAACCAACTCGATGGCACCTAAAAACAACAATAACAACCAGCAATCCCATTTCTAGGAATATATCCTAGAGAAATAAGAGTTGTCAGACAAGTAGACATAAGCACACCGATGTTCATGCAGCATTGTTCACGATAGCAAAAAGATAGGAACAACCTAGATGCCCAGCAAGAGATGAATGGATACATACACACACACAAAGGAGTATAATACGACAATAAAGAACAATGATGAATCTGTGAAGTGTTTTGTAACATGGATGAATCTGGTGGGCATTATTTTGAGTGAAATAAGTCAATTACAAAAGGATAAATATTGTACGAGATCACTACTGTAAAAACTCATGAAAAGGTTTACACACAAAAAGAAACAATCTTTGATGGCTACAAGGGACAGGAGGGGTGGGGATGGAGAAACACTAAATAGACAATAGACAATAGAGAAGGGTAAATTTGGCGAAGGGTAAAATGGTATACAATACCGGGGAAGCCAGCACAATTTGTAGAAGGAAAGGTCTCAGAAGCTCCATAGACACATCCAAACTCCCTGAGGGACTGAATTGCTGGGCTGAGAGCTGTGGGGACCAAGGTCTTAGGGAACACTTAGCTCATTTGGCATAGCATAATTTATAAAGAAAATGTTCCACATTCTACTTTGGTGAGTAGCATCCGGGGTCTTAAAAGCCTATGAGTGGCCATCTAAGATAGTCTACAAATCTCACCCCTTCAGGAGCAAGAAAGTATGAAGAAAACTAAAGATACAAGGGAAAGATTAGTCCAAAGACTAATGGACCACATCTACCACAGCCTCCACCAAACCGAGTCTAGTACCGCTCAGTGATGCCTGGCTACCACCATGGACTGCTCTGACAGAGATCACAAAAGAGGGTCTCAGACAGAGCTGAAGAAAAATGTAGAACAAAATTCTAACTCAAAAAAAAAAAAAAAAAGATCAGATTTACTGACCTGACAGAGACTGGAGAAACCTCGAGAGTATGGCCCCTGGACACACTTTTAGCTCAGTAATGAAGTCACTCCTGAGGTTCACCCTTCAGCCAAAGATTACATAGGCCCATAAAACAAAATAAGACTAAAAGGGCCCAACAGCCCAGGGGCAAGGACTAGAAGGTAGGAGGGGATGGGAAAGCTGGTAATAGGGAACCCAAGGTCAAGTAGGGAGAGTGTTCACATGTCATGCGGTTATTAACCAATGTCATAAAACAACACATGTACTAACTGCTTAATGAGACACTAGTTTGTTCTGTAAACCTTCATCTAAAGTACAAGAAAAAAATTTTTTTTTAATTCCAGAAGTATTTTTTAATAGAACGTGGCAAGTTAACTCTAAAATGTATATGGAAGAGCAAAGGCCAAGAATAGCCAAGAAACTCCTGAAGAAAAATAACTTAGGGGGGTTTGCACTACCAGATATTAAGATATTATAAACTGCAGAGACTAACTACCATAGTGTGGCACTGAATTAGGGATAGACAAAACAAAATAGAGGTCCACACACTGAGCCTCTGGTATATGAAAATATGAGATATAACAGAGGTGGCTTTGAGCATCACATAAGAAAGAAAAGACTATTCAATAAATGCTGCTGAGACAATTGGTTGTCCACATAGGAAAAATAAAATTGGATTCCTACTTCACGCTACACTCACCACAATCACACAAACAACACCAAAGGATTAAAGGCTTGAACATGAAAGCTGAAACTTAAAAAACATATATTGGAGAATGTCATTATGGCTTCAGGAAGGGAAGTCCTTCTTAAATAAGATGCAAAAAGGGATAACAACAACAAAAAAAAGGGATGACTCTTGAATGTGGGCTGGCCAGGCCAGAAAGACTCACCACCTGATAGCAACCTCATGACACCAAACAACACCATCAGGGGAAAGGGGCTGTTTGAGTTATATAATGAGATGCCCCCAAAATCTCTGGACATGAAAGCTTCATGAGCTTCCTGGTTAGTAAAAGACATTGATGCACGTAGGAGGACAGCAGAGTCCATTTTGGGGACATGGAAGCTCCACACTGGGAACCTTCCCAGACCTTGCCCTATTGTGCTGATCCTGACTTGTATCCTTCATAATAAAGCTGTAATCATAAATACGGGGCTTTCCTTGAGTTCTGCAAGTCATTGTAGAAAATTATTGAACCTAAGGGAGTAGTGGGAGCCAGCAGGTCAGAGCGAGGGGAGAGCTAGAGACTCCCAAGCTTGTAGCTGGCATATGAAGTCTTGGGCCAACTTGGCGGTCTTGGGGACTGTGTCCTTTAACTTGTGAGACCCGACCTCACTCCGTGGTGGTTAGGATCAGAGGAAACGCTGCTTGTACAACTGGTGTCAGAATGGAAGTGACAGAGAAATGAAAAGTGGGGATCTGATATATCTTTAACTGGGTTCTAGTTCAGTTGGTGGTTCTGTTAAATTGCAATATAATAATATAAATCCATTTTTATAACTTACATTTCTGTTTCAAATAATATTTTGTATGTATGAAATGTTACATGATGAAAATATTGGAAAGAAAAATGCATGTTTCCTTAGAATCATAAGGAGCAGTCAGTACTATATAAATATATAAGAACAAATATTAAAAATGAAGTAAATTGTCAAGTGCCAACGAATTACTTACGAAAGATAAAATGAAGTAAGAAAACAAACATGCAAAAGGATTCAGTCTTACTTACAAAGAACTGTCAATTAAAACGATGAGCTACTGTTTATCCACTTAAATTAGCATCTTTTTAAAAGCCTAGTGTCAGCTCTCATATAGTTAAATGTGGACACCTAAAATCCCAGCAGTACCATACAATAGAATACTATTGAAAAGAAAATTATCAAAACATTTAACCATCTAAAAATATTCTTAACATTTTAACCCAGAAATCCCACTTTTGATAATTCTGATTTTATAGTTTATTCATAACTGTGTAAAGTAATGTCACTATTTAATATCATAAATATTACCAAGTGAGTCATCATATACCTTCTCAAAGGAATGGTTTACATGCACTAAAGCTGATGGCTTTGAAGATTATATGTAACAATAAAAAATCAATATTAATGAACATTAGATAAAAAGAATACAAAAATGTATGTATACCATAATGACAATTGTTTTTAAAAAGAAACAACACTAAAAAAATAAATGGAATTAAATATCCTGAAATTTTAATAGTGACTTTCTTGGGTTGAGAGGACTACAAGTAATTCTTTATTAGTTTCTATGGTCCAAGATTTTCATAGGTGAATTATATTTCCTTTATCATGTAAGAAAGCAAATAAGAAAATGAAAAATGAATGCTCAAATGTTAGGTTTATCTTTTACAAACAAGTTTTACCCTCCCAAAAGTTCTAGGACAGTATCTAGGTTTTCACTAAAGAAAAGAAACCACCAAGGGGAGGAGGAATGGGAAAATAAATTTAAAACCTCATGAGAACTAAAAAGTAGCAAAAACTAAATTTAGTTGGAAATTAATAGAGAAAGAAACATTTCCTTGAATTCGCATAAAAGGACAACATGACAAACCATAAAGCATAATTTCAGATAAAAAAAATTACATCAATTTGAACTTGATTTTTGAGGTACAGACATTT
This sequence comes from Loxodonta africana, assembly GCF_030014295.1. NCBI lineage: Eukaryota > Metazoa > Chordata > Mammalia > Proboscidea > Elephantidae > Loxodonta > Loxodonta africana. The sequence goes on along the minus strand of NC_087345.1, from coordinate 165,245,595 downwards.
CTGAACAACAGTACACAAAGGTGGGGAGCTGGTTTGCCTATCTATTAGCAGACAGCTGCTTATAATTTTGGTTTAGAGTTGGATAACTACTCTTGGAAAAACCAACAAGTTCAATTTATAACAGATGTAACCAAGTGTTTATTACAGTAAAATGTTAGTTTCAGTATGTCAAAAGTTCAATAAATAAACAAGCCCTGTATATAAGCAGAATGACATTTATTGCTCCAAACTAAAGAATTCACTCTAATCAGTGGTGGACATTAATTATTCCATTAACTACAGTGTTCTGTATTTCACTCTGCTTGGAAAAAAAGGGGGGCAACTAGTTCATTTGCTGTACTATATTTAATTATGTCTTATTCTCATAGATCTGATGCATGATTGTAATCATGAAGTTAAGCTTAGGGAAATACCTAAAAGTTTCACAATAATCAACATCTAAAGGGAGAGAAGTATAATTCAAAACCCAGTTCAGTCAGTGGTCTCTGTGTAGTCCCTAAATGATCTAACAAAATAACATCAAACCATACCAGTTTTCTTGCCAAAACTACAACTACGTGCGTTCTAACTGAACTGATGTTCCTATCTCCGTAGTTCCTCACTTAAATCCTTCTTATAGACCACTCTCATATCAAGTTTCCAGAAGGATTTTTTTAAAAAACCTTCAGTCCTCTGGTCCTGCTCCATGGAATTGGCTGAGCCAACTGTACCAGACAGCTGAATGCAGGATAACAAGTGTCCAAACGTGGTTTAGAGGGGAAGAAAAATGATAGGAAGAATGGGTACAGTTGAAGACATTAAAGAAATGGGAACCCACAAGATCAGCAGACGGGAGCAAGGAGTTTGGCAGAAAGACTGAGACTGGTGTAAAGTATTGGGTATAGGATGGTTCCCACTGTGTAGAACAGAGGTAGCCCAATGGCTTCGAGGAGCTGGGAGGGCCACTCTTGGGAGAAGTGAAGTCACTAATCAGATACACAAATACTTCTGGTTGTGGGGTAGTATGAAGGTACAGTCATCAGAAAAGATGGCTCCTGATGTATCAATTCACTCAATGACAAGTAATTTAAATACAGTTCATGTTAAAATAATTGTATGCATACTACAGACGGAATATAACATTAACATGAATTTTTAAGATTAAACACAAGGGCTCAGAAAACTCTAGGGGGTTTTGCAGAACCGGTTAGGTCTAGCCATCAAACTGTGGGATTATGCTTTCATTCTTTCCACTTTCATGGGTACTTAGGGATAAAAGTTTGAGAGAATCTGCTGAATTATCCACCCCAGCAATCAAAGTCTTCCATAATCAATTTCTAACACATCTTTCAACCTTATAATTCATTACTGACAAATCTAGTACCCTTGTAAGGAGCTCTTGTGGCACAATGCTTATGCACTTAGCTGCTAAAAAGGCTGGCAGGTTCGAACCCACCAGTGATCTCAAAAAAAAAAAAAAAAACCTATTGCTGTTGAATAGATTCTGACTCATAGGACCTTATAGGACAGAGTAGAATGTCCCATAGGACCTAAGATTACAGCCTAGGAAACCCTACGAGGTAGTTTTTCTCAGTCATATAGGGCCATACAGGATCGCTATGAGTCAGAATTGACTCAATGGCACACAACAAAAAGTGCCTATTGTATTGTGAAAAATAGCTTGGACAACATCTTAAGAAGGCTAAAGTTTCTAATTCTACTTATTTCACAATGGGTCAGAAACAACTCAATGGCAACAGATTTGGTTTTAATCTCACAATAGCTTTGAAAAATGTAAAAGTATTATATGATCTTTAGTGTAACTTCAAACACTTATAATTAGAAGTTACTCACAAGCCAGTCTTGACTTCGGAAACTTGGAGATGAAGCAGGAAATACGCGAAAAGGAATCTGAACAGCTAAAAGTGGTGATACAACATCCACACGTTAAAGTTTTATTCTTAGGGGAGACTAGCATGCCATTACTATTAGTCTATTTTTATGTAAAGCTTTAATAAGGTTATGTTTTTTCACTTCCCCAGAGCACTGCAGTTAAGAAGAAGATAATTAAATAATCTGAGGAGGAATAGGAATATTGCTCAGAACAAGCATATTGATGGAAACTGGAAGTAGCAGCTCACAGTGACAGCAAGGGAAAAGTTAAAGAAACTGCAATAATTAAAAAAACATAGACCCTAAGGCCATTCAGTGCAGAGACAACTAAATCAAAACCACCAATAGTCCTAGGAAGGTTCAGGAGAATCAGACAAGCTAAAATGGTGAGGGTGGTGGACTGCCCAATGTCCTTTTGAAACCAAATTATTAATTTAAACTAATTCCCCTCTCCTGGGCTGTGACTGGTTTAAGAATGAACAAGTGAACTGATCCTGGCCAATGAGGTATGTAACGAAGTCAACCGAAGGACTGTCTGATGAGACTCAAGGATTACTTTGCCAATTTTGCCACCAGCTTGAGAATGAAGCCAACACACAGGGTAAGGCCGAAACAAGGGGGGAAATGAGGAACAAAGATTCAAGACCTGTGCAAACCCAAGATTCCAGACCTGATGCCTGCCCCTCAGGAACTGGGATATGTAAATCGCATTACGTCTTTGTTGAAGCAAGTTTGAGTTAGAATTTCTGTGACATACAACCTAAAGCTTCAGCTTCATCTTCTTTTCTATTGCAGTAAATATGTATGTAACAACATTTGCCATTTCAACACTTTTCACGTGTACAATTCAGTGACATTAGTTACGGTTATCATGTTGTTCAATCATCACTATTACTCATTTCCAAAATTTCCCGTTACACACACTAAGCTCAAATTTGGCTTTAACACTGTATGGCTTGGAGCAAGGTAGTTAACTTGTTTGTACCTCAGTTTCCTCAGGAGGGCATCAGTAGTTCAGAGGCAGAATTCTCACCATCCATGAGGGAGGCCCCAGTTCAATTCTGGCCAATACACCTCATGCACACCCACCACACATTTCTCAGTGGAGATTTGCATGTTCCTATGAAGAAGACTAGGTTTTAGCAGAGCTTTCAGTCTAAGACTACCAAGGAATAAAGGCCTGGCAATCTACTTTCAAAAAGATCACCCAATGAAAACCTTATGGGTCACATGGTTCTTTCTGCAAACCATAATGGAGCTGGTGCAGGACTGGGCAGAGTTTAATTCTATTATGCGTGGGGTTGCCACGAGTCAGGGGGCCAGCTGGACAGCATCTAACAACAACAAAAAGTTTCTTCATTGATAATGCTCAGGATTTAATGAGATAACCCACCAGTTGTCTGTCAGTTTCTCATGCTCTGGTGGCTTACATGTTGCTGTGATGCTGGAAGGCCACCGATATTTCACATTCCATGCCCATGGTGGACAGGTTTCAGTGGAGCTTCTAAGACAGACTAGGACGAAGGGCCTGGCAATCTACTTCTGAAAAACATTGGCCAGTGAAAACCTTATATATAGCAGCGGAACACTGTCTGACAATAGTGCTGGGAGATGAGCTTCTCAGGTTGGAAGGCACTCAAAAGACAATTGCAGAAGAGCTGCCTCCTCGAAGAAGAGCCAATCTTAATGACATGGATGAAGTACAGCTTTCGGGACCTTCATTTGCTGATGTGGAATGACTCATAATGAGAAGAAACAGCTGTAAATATCCATTAATGATCAGAACATGGAATGTACCAAGTATGAATCTAGAAAAATTGGAAGTTGTCAAAAATGAAATGGAACACGTGAAGATTGATATCCTAGGCATTAATGAGCTGAAATGAACTGGTATTGGTCATTTTGAATAGGACAATCATAAGTTCTACAATGCCAAGAATGGTAAATTGAAGAGAGATGGTGTCACATTCATTGTCAAAAAAACATTTCAAGATCTATCCTAAAGTACAATACTGTCAGTGACAAGAAAATATACATATGCCTACAAAGAAGACCAGTTAATGCAACTATTATTCAAATTTATGCACCAACCACTAATTCCAAACATGAAGAAATTGAAGATTTTTACTGCCTTGTGTAGTCTGAAATGATCAAACATGCAATCAGGATATGTTGATGATTCCTGGTGACTGAAATGGGAAAGGTGGAAACAAAGATGAAGAATCAGTAGTTGGAAATTATGGCCTTGGTGAAAGAAATGACGTTGGAGATCTCATGATAGAACTTTGAAAGACAAATGACTTATTCATTGCAAATACGTTTTTTCAGAACATAAATGGCATCTATACACATGAACCTGGTCAGATGGAATACACAGGAATCTAATCAACTATGTCTGTGGAAAAAGATGATTGAGAAGCTCAATATCATCATCAGTCAGAATGAGGCCAGAGGCCAATTGCTGAACAGACCATCAATTACCCACATACAAGTTCAAGAAGAAGCTGAAGAAAAATAAAACAAGTCCACAAGAGCCAAAGTACAACCTTCAAATCCCACCTGAATTTAGAGATCATCTCAAGAATAGATATGACGCATTGAACATTAATGACCAAAGAGCAGGTGAGTTGTGGAATGACGTCAAAGACATCATACATGAAGAAAGCAAAAGGTTATCAAAAAGACAGGAAAGAAAGAAAAGACCAAAATGATGTCAGAAGAGACTCTGAAACTTGCCCTTGAATGTAGAGTAGCTAAAGCAAATGTAAGAGTTGAAGAAGTAAAAGATCTGAACAGAGGATTTCAAAGGGCAGCTAGAGAAGACAAAGTATTATAATGAAACGTGCAAAGAACCAGAGTCAGGAAACCAAAAGGGAAGAACACACTCAGCATTTCTCAAGCTGAAAGAAGTGAAGAAAAAATTCAAGCCTTGAGTTGCAATACTGATTCTATAGGCAAAATGTTGAATGATGAAGGAAGCATCAAAAGAAGATGGAAGGAATACAGAGTCACTGCACCTAAAAGAACTGGTTGACGTTCAGTCATTTCAGGTGGTGATATATGATCAAGAACCAATGATACTGAATGAAGAAGTCCAAGCTGTGCTGAAGGCATTAGTGAAAAACAAGGTTCAGGGACTGATGGAATACCAGCTGAGATGTTTCAACAAATGGATACAATGCTGGAAGCACTCACTGGTCTATGAGAAAAAATTAGGAAGACAGCTGCCTGGCTAATTGACGGGAAGAGATCCATATACATGCCAATTCCAAAGAAAGGTGATTCAATACAATGCAGAAATTATCAAACAATATCATTAATATCACATGCGAGTAAAATTTTGCTGAAGATAATACAAAACTGGTTTTAGCAGTACATTGACAGGTAGCTAGAAATTCAGAAGAGGACTTGGAACAAGGGATATCATTTCTGAGGTTAGATGGATCTTGGATAAAAGCAGAGAATACCAGAAAGATATTTACCTGTGTTTTATTGACTACACAAAGGCATTTGACTGTGTGGATCATAACAAGTTATGGACAACATTGAGAAGAATGGGAATTCCAGAGCACTTAATTGTGTTCATGTGGAGCCTGTACATATACCAAGAAGCAGTCATTCAAACAGAAGAAGGGCATACTGTGTAGTTTAAAATCAGGAAAGGTATGCATCAAGGTCGTATCCTTTCACCATACTTATTCAATCTGTATGCTGAGCAGATAATCCGAGAAGCTGGACTACATGAAGAACAAGGCAACAGGAGTGGCAGAAGACTAACAATCCACAATATGCAGATGACACAACCTTGCTTGCTGAAAGTGAAGAGAACTTGAAGCACTCACTGATGAAAATCAAGGACTACAGTCTTCAGTGTGAATTACACCTCAACATAAAGAAAATAATAATCCTCACAACTGGACCAATAAGCAACATCATGATAAACACAGAAAATATTGAAGTTGCCAAGGATTTTATTTTACGTGGATCCATGGTCAATGCCCAAAGAAGCAGCAGTTGAGAGGTCAAATGACATACTGCATTGGGCAAATCTCCTGCAAAAAACCTCTTTAAAGTGTTAAGCTGTACAATGAATGGGGAATACAAAGAAGAATTGATCCATTTGAATTATAGGGTTGACTTCTGGAAGAATGAACCAACTGGTCTTGGAAGAGGTGCACGGAATGCTCCTTGGAGGAAAGGATGGCGAGTATTCGTCTCATGTACTTTGGACATGTCATCAGAAAAAACCAGTCCCTTGAGCAAGACATCATGCTGGGTACAGTAGAGGGTCAGGAAAAAGAGGAAGACCTTCAACGAGATGGATTGACACAGTGGCTGTGACAATGGGCTCAAACATAGCAATGGTTGTGAGGAGGGTGCAGGACTGGGCAGCTTTTCATTCTGTTTCATTCTTTTATCCTCACAACCATTGCTATGTTTGAGCCGATTGTTGCAGCCACTGTGTCAATGTACAGGAGTCACTACGAGTCGGAACAACAACAATGAGATAACAGATATAAGGCATATTGCATCACATGTGGTCTTTTACTCCAAAGGATAGCACACCCTAAAAACCAGGGATCTAAATAGACTATATTTACTAAGCTAAAATATATTTGGAAAGGATTTCTATCCAAAATGACTGGAAATTTAAAAATAATTAATAAAAATAAAAGATATTTTGAAAAGCAAAAGGATAGGAAATCTAGATAGAAATGAGAAAATCATAAAATTTAGGAAAAAAAAATTTAATAGAAAGGCAAAATATTGAAATGTTTATTAGATGTACCACAGCAAGTGAATTAGGCATTTGGATTGATTTCTTTTAAACTCTGAACAGCTGGGCTTAGGCTAATGGCTTCCATTGTCTTAGAAGGTAAATATCCTGATTTTAAAATCTGGGAAATTTTCCTGAAAAAATTGTTCTGAAAAATTTGAACAACTTATTTATGGTAAAGGTAAACATACTCAGAGAACATTTTTAATTACCATTATTAGTTTGGATTGGTTTACATAATCAAGAAGCTGGGTTACTTATTTATTTATATTTTATAAGTACTGAGAAGGAATAGCATATACCAGGACTCAAAGCAGTAGCAGAAGTTCATCATACGTTTCATCATATGTTTAAAAAAAGTTAATAAGAGAAATTACTTATACCAGTAACCTTAACTTCAACAGACTCTAATGCCTTACCTATCACTTTACTCATACCCTGTGTGGTGCGTGGGGGCTAGCAGAGCCAGGCAGGTGTAAGACATTAAAATAATGTTGGGATTAGCAGGCCCTAGCCCACTTGCCTATTGGCCCAGTGGTTGCATGTCTTGGGGAAAGGTGACCAGGATGCGATTGAGTGGGTTCTGAAGGCAACTCGGAACTCCCAGAGTCACTTTGGAAGTTACATCAGACTTTTCAAGGGCACTTGCTCAGGGAAACTGGCTAATTTCCCAAGTGCTTTATGAAGTTCTCACATATTGCATTATAAAACCTATTTTCTTTAATAGGCCTAAAAATAAAATTTAAAGACTACAAAAATCTAAACAGAACTGGGTAGGTCAAAGCTATTATTAATGCCAGGAATCCAAAAAAATTCCTAGGGTCTTCAATAGGTTAAAAAGGTGTCAGTGGAATTCTTATCTTTTCAATTTTCCAAGCAAAACCTAGACTCACAGATTTTTTCATTCCTTAGGGAACATACACCATTTCCATATGGGTGGCCTAACGACGTGAGTAGAATAATTCTAAGCTCAAAGTAGCTAATACGCTTACACTGAATTTTAAAATCTGTGTAATCTATCCCAGAACAGTATTCTCACAGTAGTTCCATGACGTAGCTATGAGACCCCAATACATTTGTTCTAGTCAATTAGGAAGTTGAATTAGAAGGTTTAGGGCAGGAAAGTAACAAAATGAGGAGGAGCTAACCCATTCCTGGAATTCCGATAACCTCTCTAATTTCATCTTTGGAGAGATTCTTTGTAGGACTCTTCAGACCAGTCCCTCCACATGCCTCACCTCTCTCGGCTGCCCGTCTCCCATTTGCTCCATCAGTCTGTTCAGCACAGGCTCAGAAACACAGCTCAAACTCATTTTCCACAAAGAGCTTTCGGGAGATAGTCCTCCATATCCTGAGCAATTTTTTCTCCAACATTTTTCTAGGATTTAGACACATCTTTTTAAGTCTTGGTAAGCAAACACTTGTTTTGTGTGCACATTTTATCCAGCTAAATGGTACGTTTTTTGAAGGGAATCTTTGTCTTTAATTCTCTGTCTCACTCATGGATTTCTATGGCTGCTGACATGTTTCTCTAGATGCTCCAAAACTATTTGTTACATAGTTCTTTTATTTACCTAAACATAGAAACTGCTATAAGAAAAATATTGTAAAGAATAAAGTCCTTTTTTTTAACAAAGAATACTTTTATCTCTTTCACTAAACGAATCTCCGTAAATGTTTTCCTTTATATTTGTTCCTTGCTTTCTAGCTCTGTAAATTTATTCCATATTAGACCCCGTCTTGATGCTTCTCCACCCACGGACTCTTTTCCTGTGATACAAATTTATCAGTAACTAAAGAATAATGTAATTCAAAAACTGTTTTAGGCTTGTGATAATAACAAAGCAAGCAGAAAGAATTATTAAACACGGAAAAAAGAAAACTTGGGACAAACCCTGAATCATAAAATATTTCTCGCTGATAAAAAAAAAAAAAAAATCTGCTTGTAAATAAATGGCCCTTCAGAATATTTCTGCTATTTTGTAAACCATAGTGAAATATTTTCTAAAAAGAAAATGAGAAATAAAACTGTTATTTCTAAGTGGTAAGAGATTTAATAAATGCAGGACTGTTTTGGAGACATTCATTTTAATTACTGTCACCACACTGTACTGAGGACATAAGGCAGGGAGGGAGAGAAAATGACCATTTACTCTGCACCTACTGAGTCATAAACTGAGCAGGCTAAAATGGAGGCAAACAGGATTTAAGTCAACCAACAAGAAAGCCTAACTGATCATAATTAGGCAAATCAGCTGCAAGAGATCTCTTTAAAGTGTTAAAAAGCAAAGATGTCACCTTAAGGACTGAGGAGCACCTGACCCAAGTCATGATGTTTTTCAATTGCTTCGTATGCATGTGAAAGCTGGACAATGACTAAGAAAGACTGAAGAATTGATGCCTTTGAATTGTGCTGTGGGCCAAGAATATTGAATATACCATGGACTGACAAAAGAACAAAAAAATCTGTCTTGGAAGAAGTACAACCAGAATGCTCTTTAGAAGCAAGGATGGCGAGACCTCATCTTACATACTTTGGACATGTTATCAGGAGGGATCAGTCCCTGAAGAAGGACGTCATGCTTAGTAGAGGGTCATCAAAAAAGAGGAAGATCCTCGATGAGATGGATTGACACAGTGGCTGCAACAGTGGACTCAGACATAGCAACGGTTTTGAGGATGGTGCAGGACTGGGCAGTGTTTTGTTCTGTTGTGCACAGGGTCTCTATGAGTCAAAACTGACTCGACAGCACCTATCAACAACAAAAATCGATCATAATGGTTTTGACACTAAAACACAGATCAAGAAAGTTAGGGAAACTGTATGAAAAATCTTACTGAACAGGTATATGTATTCTAAGGGGATTTACATACCCTGGGATAGCACCTAACTGATTTAAGCAATTGTCAATATGAGGTCTAGGGCCTCATTACTAGGATTAGCTACACTTTTCCTGAATAATTGGTTTGTTTTTACATGGATCATGCTACTGATGACATTTTCATTTTCGCATTGGCTGCTAGGAAGCTCAGAACCCAATTTTCTGGCCCACATCTCAAGCGTAGAGGACTTCATAGCAAACAGTTTATATACTAACTTCAACCTGGGTTAAACAAATGTTGTTGGATTTTTTTCTTATTTTTATTTCTGCTTTCATTGTATATCTTTATTGCCTTGACTTAAATTCTATTAGCAACAATGTAAGGGCATAATAAAATAAGTATCTCCAACTACCACCACCACCACTGCACACACACAGGACTTTTGATTTTAAGACCTTACTCTTAGTTGGTATATTTCCAACAGTCTGTAGTTAGTTATTCAAGGTTGTGATGATCTCATTGTGATTTGCGGCTGAGTCAATTTCAGCTCATAACAATCCCATGTGACAGAATAGAACCGCCCCATAGGGTTTTCAGGCTGTAATCTTGCTGGAGCAAATCACCAGTCTTTCTTCTGTGGAGCTGCTGGGTGGGTTCAAACTGTCAACCTTGTGGTTAACAGCTGAGTTCTTAACCGTTGCATCACCAGGGCTCCTTAGCATAACCTATATTCTTGTGCTTAAGAGCATGGGCAAAATGCCCTGTGCCTCATTTTCCTTGGTTATCCAGAGGGTATAATTCCTACCTCATACGGTGGTTGCAATGAAGTTAGATACTCCATGTAAGGTTTTTACCACAATGCCTGAACCATAATAAGTGCTCAGTAAATACTGGTTCTTATTAGCTATTAGAAACAGAATTTAAACTATATCATCTAAAAATGCACTAGCACAGAGGTCACCTTTTGATACCAAGAAGAATTTTAAGTTCACAGAAACCTAGAGGTGAAGGGAAGGTAAGGAAGTAAAGACAGTACGTGCAAAAAAATTCTTTGGAGAAGACAGGCTGTGGGGAGTCGGGACAAACTAGGGCAGGGGGGTTAGTCTTGAAGGAGAGCTTAAGTTTTGTGTACGGTTTTTGTTTGCTTGCTTATTTTGTCAATGTGTGTGTGTGTGTACACACACTACAGGCAAGCAGAAGGGGAGATGACAAATAAGTATAGCAGACCCTCTATTCAAGTCGTTTAAAATATGAGGAAAATGAAAACATTAGGAGTTAAAAGAACCAAGCATGATGATACTACAGAAAAAATGTTATGTAGTATATTGGAGTCTACTTTATAAACTCGTCTTTCACAATCTACTTGTGTTTAAAGATGCCCTTAATAAGCTTGTTATTTTGTGCTGACGAGTTGAGTCTGTCTCACAGTGAGGCTATAGGGCAAGGTAGAACTACTCCCACGGGGTTTTCTAGGCTTTAATCTTTATGGGAGATTACCAGGTCTTTTGTCCTGCTGAGCTGCTGGTGGTTTCAAATTGCCAACATTCCAGTTAGCAACTGAGCACTTAACCCTAGGGCCACCAGGACTCCTCCTTAATAAGAAACCCACATAAATGTTTCCTTTTTGCTATATATATATATATATATATATATATATATATCCCAGTGCCGTCGAGTCGATTTTATATTTAATATACACAAGATGCAGACCTGAAAAGCTGCTCTTTGTTCACTGGGTCAGCCAGCTTTCCCCATTGACTTACACCATAAAATCATGCCCAAGTCTTCCGTGTGTTCAGTAGCAGGCCAGGTTGTAGGCGGGGAAAACAGGGAGCCTTGAGATGGAGAAGTTGGTTGTAAAACCAAGTATAACGTGGGAAAAATACAAAAAACAAACTAATTGCCATGAAGTCAATTCTGACTCATGGCAACTTCATGTGCTTCAGAGTAGAACTGTGCTCCATAGGGTTTTCAAGGCTGTGACCTTTCAGAAACAGATCACCAGGCCTGTATTCCGAGGAGTCTCTGGGGGGGTTGAATTGCCAACCTTTCAGTTAACAGTTGAGCGCTTAACCATCCATGCCACTAGGCCTCCATTAGTTGAAACGGTCCAATAAATGTAATTTGATTCAGAGAAAGACAAAGCAAGTTCATCCTGCAGGTGCAGCAGAGCCTGATACTACCTATTGGATATATGTTTTAATTTATAATCTGCAATCCAGAATTTTTACATTTTGAGCTTATTTAACACAGGGGAACTCTAGGACAAAGGGAATTATTGTGTTGATGAATTTATATATTCAGAACTACTACCAAATGTATGCATAAGCAATGAATATGAAGGGAATTCATTGACCCAAAACTATGTCCTATACTGTAAATCAGAGCTTTGTTCTAGATAGTGTCATGGATTGAACTGTGTCCCCAAAAAATGTGTCAGCTTGGTTAGGCCATGATTCCCAGTATTGCGTGGTTGTCCTCCATTTTGTGATTGTAATTTTATGTTAAAGAGGATTAGGGTAGGATTGTAAAATCCTTACTAAGATCACTTCCCTGATCCAATGTAAAGGGAGTTTCCCTAGGGTGTGGCCTGTATCACCTTTTATCTTATGAGATAAAACGAAAGGGATGGGCCACATAAACCAGAGACTCCATCAGCCTAAGACCAGAAGAACTAGATGGTGCTCGGCTACAACCAATGACTGCCCTGACAGGGAACACACCAAAGAGCCCCTGAGGGAGCAGGAGAGCAGTGGGATGCAGACCTCAAATTCTCATAAAAAGATGAGACTTAATGATCTAACTGACACTAGAAGGACCCCGGAGGTCATGGTCCCCAGACCTTCTGTTAGCCCAAGACAGGAACCATTCCCAAAGCCAACTCTTCAGACAGGGATTGGACTGGACTACAGGATAGAAAATGATACCAGTGAGGAGTGAGCTTCTTGGATCAAGTAGACACATGAGACTATGTGCGCAGCTCCTGTCTGGAGGGAAGATGAGAAGGCAGAGGGGGACAGAAGCTAGCTGAATAGACACGAAAATAGAGGGTGGAGAGGAGTGTGCTGTCTCATTAGGGGGAGAGCAACTAGGAATATATAGCAAGGTATATATAAATTTTTGTATGAGAGACTGCCTTGATTTGTAAACCTTCACTTAAAGCAGGTTTTCTTTTTTTTTTTAAGCCTTTAAATAAAAAAATAAAAAAGGGAAAGGGAAGTGAGCAGAGAGCGGGGAACCTCATACCACCAAGAAAGCAGCGCCGGGGGCAGAGCGCGTCCTTTGGACCCGGGTTCCTGCATGGAGAAGCTCCCAGTCCAGGGGAAGATTGATAACAAGGACCTTCGTCCAGAGTAGACAGGGAAAGTCTTCCCCTGGAGCCGACACCCTGAATTTGGACTTGTAGCCTACTAGATTGTGAGAGAATAAACTTCTCTTTGTTAAAGCCATCCACTTGTGGTATTTCTGTTATAGCAGCACTAGATAATCAAGACAGATAGATTTAAGTAAAGGTGTTGTTTGCTTATTTTAGAAACTTTCCAAATTCCCTGAGCACAGTTTTGTTCCATTTTGTATGCAGTGCCTATTATGTTCATGTATTTTCATGACACATTCACATTTAATGGAAGTATGTGCATAAATGCCAGGTATTCTACATTAGGCAGAATACTTCCATAAAAGCTTTATTTAAGGAATAAAAAGAACGATGTCTTCAAAATTGAAACATACCATTTGTATCATTTGTCCCATGATTTCTGCTTTCTTAAAACACTCTTAAAGAAAAAAATACAACCACTAACTTGCAAATTGGGGCAAAGCATTTCCCTTTAGAACAAAACCATTTTTTTGAAAATATCATGGCTTTTAACGGTCATTTTGGTGAACCACCTAGTAACATTATCTTTTAAATAAAATGTTATAAAAATTAAAGTATCATGTTAACTTTTTCTTCCACGGGCAAGTTTAATATTTAAAATTTAGATCATGTAACTACTTCTTTAGAATCAGTTCTACCTAATTTTTAAAGAATATGATATTTATAAACGAGAGAAGAGGGATATATATGTCTTAACACTGAAATTCTCAAATTTACATGTTAGTCATTTGCTTATTGCTCATTTTAAATCTCTCTAGAATATTTATCTGAAGCTTTGCATTATCAGTCATAAAACAAACGAAAAAACTTACAGCTACATAAAAGGGGCTCTAAAATTGATATGACTTTTTCCATTAGGTCACATGATACTCAATAGTGAGGAGGGAGTAAGCTAAAATAAAGAATTCCAGACTCATCAGAAATAAAATGATCTGTGATATAATATGCACACTCTGGTCACAGTACTTTCATCAAATGTATTTACTCTCTTACTCACTTCATTGACTCAAACATTGGGCGAAACACCAACGAGATAGAAAGGAAAAGACCTCAAGTCTTTTCTCAACCATCAAGAGGGAGAAACAACAAATAGCAGTTGCAATGCAACCAAGTAACTGTTGCAACAGAAGTCAGTACACAGCCCTGTGGGAGCGTAGTAGAAGGAGCATCAAGACTTTTTCAGGTAGTTGCAAAGGCTTCAGAAAGGGAGATCTGGAGAATGACTTTATAGTCACCTTTAGTCCAGAAGTCAAGCAGAGAGAGAACAGAAGAAGGAGAATATTTCAGCTCAGGGGACGAGCAGGTAAAAAGGCAAGAGTTTTGAAACAGCATAGAATATTCAGGAAATTACAGGTAGTTCAGACTGGCAAGGCAGTGGCAGGAGATGAGGATGGATAAACCAGACTGTGAGGGCGTTCTACGGCATGCTTCAGAAATTAAATGTTGCCTTGGTGGCAATAGGCAGCCAATATGGAATTTGAGCAGGGAAGTGACACGATCAACAAGACTTTGGAGGTTGTAGTGCATAATGTCAGCTCTCACACCAGGCCCCGTCGGATTTCTCTGAGGCAGGAAACCACCCCATGGCAGCTGGGCAGAGCAAGGCTGCCATTTCCCCTCTGTCAGGGCCCCAGTGCGACTGCGCTGACCCGATGACGACAGCATTATTACAGGAGCTGGCCACCAGTCCTGATGGACAATGCCCCTACACACGCCCCGAAGAAGAGCCCACCCCTAGTCTGTCCCCTCCTCGTATATGAAGCCCTGTGCCTGCTGGTCAGAGAGCCATCTTGGCAAGGCAGGTCCGGGTGGTCTTCATTGCTTGGGCAACCAAATAAAGTTTTTCTTCCTTTGCTTTCACCGGACTGGTGCTTCAGTGACCTGCCAAGCGAGACCTGAAGGTCCAGTAACACTTCTATTACTGATTGACAGTTGTCAGCGTTTGAAAGCCCGATCCCATTGCCCCTGGTAGGACAGCCCTTACATGGGGTCTTACATCTGTACCTTACATCAGAGTCCCCCAGTGGGCAAGGCTGACTTACCCGTTACACCCAGTAGGCACACAGCCTGCAGCCAGGGGCAGATTATCCAATAGGCAAGGTAAGCACAGTGCTTACCTGCTTACAAGATCATATGTAGTGAACAATTTCACTTTTTTTTTTTTTTTTTTTACAACATCAAAGATGCTGCTTATAGGCATGGCTGGCATCTGTCCCTCTCCCAACCCCACAGCACCTTCCTACAGAATCAAAGCCTCTTTTTAACTGTATAATCCCTGACAGGGGCTTACTTGTGCTTATTTACGGTGCAAATTAAGCACCGTGCTTACCTTGATTATTGGATAATCTGCCCCTGCCTACACCCCGCAATACTTTGTTGCTGTTGTTTTTGTTGTTGGGTGCCATCAAGCTGATTCCAACTCATAATGATCCAGTGTGACAATGTAGAGCCTCCCCTACAGTTTCATCGACTGTAATCTTTACAAGAGCAGATCACCAGGTTTTTCTCCCATAGAGCCGCTGGGTGGGTTCTAACTGCCACCTTCTCAGCAGCCAAGCACGTAACCTTTAAAGGCCCATGAAAATGTTTTAATTTATTTGAAAATTAGAAGGAAAACATCGATATAATAATAATGAATATATAATATAGAAACCAGCCTAGATTATATTTGTCTTTATACCAATGCAGTGGTAACATAGTTACTCATTTTTCTTTTTTCTTTATGGAGGAAGGCGTCCAGGAAAGTCTTAATGCAGCCCTGCCTGCAGGCTCAGGCTGAAGCTCCCTCCACAGAACTCTCTCTGGTTCTCATCCTGGCTTGGCTTCCTCTCCTCCCCTGTCCTACATCCCCCATTCCCCATGAGTCTCCCCTGGGAGCAACATCCTAATACATGACTTGCACGCAAATCCTCCTCTCACAGTCTGCTTTCTGGGGAATCCAGCCCAAGACAGAGCATAGTAATAAGTCATGGCAATATTTCCAGGTGAGATATCCTGGACACTGAACCAGTGTAGTGACAGTGAGGATAGAGAGGAAGGGAAGGGAAAATAGGTAATTAGGGGGCAGAATTGACAGGTCTTTGCAACAGATTAGATACAGGGCGAACGTAGAGCAGATCTGTAGGCATGGAAAACGGGGTGATGATGTAGTAAGGTGCCCATGAAAGAGCTGGGTAGGGTACCTAAAAATCAGTGTTTAGGGAGGTCTAAATTCAGTAGAAACTTCTGAGCTGAATAGGTAGATCTGAGAGTAGGTTTGAAGCCGAAGATATAAATGAAATTGCCTAGAGGTACCAGAAATAGGAGATCATGAAGCATTAATTTTTCTGGGGAATAGAGTAATCTAAGTTGACCATTTAATAGAACGCTTTCAACTCCAGAATTACAGCACATATTCTTGTCGAAATTAAAGCCAAACTTTATTAGCAATACTGAAGATATCTAGTGGGTTGTCTTCTGTAATTAATAATAATAATAATATCTCCATGCAAATCAACACAGGCTTCTAGACATAGAGAAATCAAGCAGAACCTTAAAAATCAGAGCACAAAAGAGCAACATTTCCATGTTTACTGAAAATATGATCTGTAGAATGGTCACCACTATTGAAATCATCATTTCTATAAGGCTGATAAACATGACCAGGACTATTAAAATGTTTCCTGGCTGATGCATGTTTAAAGAACAGTGTTTGACCCTATATCCTGGTCTCTAGTAGTCTGCATGGGTAGGAACCAGACTGCCCTATTGGAAGTACAAAAACAAAATCTTCAATGATGAAATAAAACCGAAATGATTAGTGACTGTGTACTAAAACCAATAGCTCTTGACATTGGCCTTATGGTCTTAGAAATGGAGAAATAACTCACAGTGATAGTCAGGGGCAAAAAGCCAAGCAAAAACAGTTTTATCAGACTAGAACCTGTGCTGGATAATAGGCCTGCAAGAGGCACCCTGGCCGGGTACCTGAGCAGGTAAACACAGTCCAAAATATGATCGCTTCGAACAGTCCTATTCAGTGATGCTCTAGCAATGTGCTCCCTAAATCCCTATCCTCTGCTCAGTTAATCTAAGACACCCCCTTCTCCTGTCTTTTTCCAAGCCCATAGATCATGGCCTGAAGCCTTGGCTCTGACTTGACCGTCCTTCCCACTCAACTTACAGCGATCCCTACTGACTTCTCAGGAGTCCCTGAGTGGCGTAAACAGTTAACACACTCAGTTCCTGATGGAAAATTTGGCAGTTTGAGTCCACCCAAAGATACCTCAGAAGAAAGCCCTTGAGATCTTACTTCTGAAAAATCAGCCATTGAAAACCCTGTGGAGCACATTTCTACTCTGACACACATAAGGTTCCCATGAATTGGAATCGGCTCAACTGCAGCTGGTTTACTAACTCCCCAGTGTTAACTTTGGTCCTTCTACCTCCATCCTCTGGGATCCCATACTGAACGAAATGACTGTGTGCTGTGTTCCACTCTAACTTCCTCTCCCTCTTTGCTGCTTTTGGCATTCGAGAAGCAATTCTATCCTCTTAAGAGGCAATTCAAGATTGAACTAATAGGTAATATGAAAATCTTCTGAAAAAACTTAATCGAGAGCAGTAAAAATTACGGCATGCTGAGTTCGTTTCTGCTTTATTTACTTAAATGGTATTTATAATTGTTAATAATTAGCTAACAGTTACATGTGCAACCTCATTCAAATTAAAGAAGTAAAAATAACTGCATGATAACTTTGATCTTCCACAGTAAAACCAGAAGTTCAAAGGTACCATGAAAATAAAATTCAACTGCTCCTGACATTTGCAATGAATATTAATTTGCTTAAATTATTTGCTAAAAGCCTCACAGAAAAGCACCCTTGAACTAATGTAGGTTAAAAGAGATACCCAGTAGTTACAGATAAATTACAACACAATCATTTTAAATTTATACATTAATAGTCAATTTCTCATCTAACTCCTCGCTCTTTTTTTCCTTTTTTTAAAATTTTTTTTTTTTAATAATATGGTGTTTTGGTGAAAGTTTACACAGCAAATTGGTTCCCATTTAACAATTTCTATGCGTATTGTTCAGTGACACTGGTTACATATTTCACAATGTGTCAACATTCTCATTATTTCCATTCTGGTTGTTCTGTTTCCATTAATCTAGCTTCCTTGTTCCCCTTCCTTTTCATCTTTGCTTTACAGTAAATATTGACTGTTTGGTCTCAAATAGTTGATTTTTTTTTTTTTTTAAACGAGCACAGTGATGTTGTTTATTTTATGAGCTGATCTGTTATTTAATTGAAACATGACCTCCGGGAATGGTTTCAGTCCCAGGTTTAAAGGGTGTCTCTGGGCAATAGCCTCAGGGGTTCCTCTGATCTCTAATGGTCCAGTAACCCTGGCCTTTTTTTAAGATTTTGAGTTTTGTTCTACGTTTTTCTCCTATTCTATCCAGGACCATCTATCATGTCCCTGGTCAGAACAACTGGTATACCTATTCTTTTCCTTTTATAAAAGTGAGATCAGACAATATTTGTCCTTTTGTGATTGACTTATTTCACTCTATATAGTGTTCTCCAGATTCATCCATGTTATATTTCAAGAACTCATCATTATTCTTTATAGCTGCATAGCATTCCATTGTATGTATGTACCACAATTTACTTATCCATTCATCTGTCGATAGGCACTTAGGTTGTTTCCATCCTTTTGCTATTGTGAATAATGCTACAATGAACACGAGGGTGCATATGTCCATTTGCATCACTGCCCTTGGATCTCTAGGGTATATATCCAGGAGTGGGACTGCCGGATCATACGGTATGTCTTTTTCTAGCTTTTGGAGGTAGCACCACATCATCTTCCATAGTGGTTGTACCATTTTACTATCCCACCAGCAGTGGATCAGGTTCTAATCTCCCCACAACCTTGCCAACATTTTTTGTTTTGTGTTTTTGATCGGTGCCATTTTAGCTGGAGTGAGATGGTATCTCATTGTAGTTTTGATTTGCATCTCTCAAATGGCTAATGATTGTATCTTTTCACGTGTTTGTGGGCCACTTGAATGTCCTCTTTGGTGAAGTATCTGTCCACATCCTTTCCCATTTTTGATTGGATTGTTTGTCTTTTTGTTGTCGGGTTGTAGAAGTCTTCTATATATTTTAAAGATCAGACCCTTATCAGATGTTGTTCTCAAAGATTTTTTCCCAGTCTGTAGGATCTCTTTTAACTCTTTTGATAGGATCTTTTGAAGAGCATAAGTATTTAATTTTTAGGAGGTCCCAGTTATCTAATTTGTCTTCCATTGTTCGTGTGTTTGTAATTGTGTTTGATAATCTATTTCTAAAGACGATTAGGTTCCATAGTTTCTCCCTATATTATCTTCCAGGAACTTTATAGTTTTAGCTTTAACATTAAGGTCTTGGATCCATCTTGTGTTAGTTTTCGTGTATGGTGTTAGGTATGGCCCCTGTTTCATTTTTCTGCAAATGGATATCCAGTTTTGCCAGCACGGTTTGTTAAAGAGACCGTTTCTTCCCCATTGTATGGACTTTGACCCCTTGTTGAAAATCTGTTACCCATAGATGGATGCATTTACTTCTGGATTCTTAATTCTATTCCATTGGTCTATGTGTCTGTCATTGAACCAGTACCACGCCGTTTTGACTACTGTGGCTGTATAGTGTGTTTTGAAATCAGGAAGTGTGAGGCCTTTTACTTCGTTGTTTTTCTTCAGTATTGTTTTGGTTGTTTGAGGCCTCTTTCCTTTCCATATAAAGTTGGTGATTTATTTTCCCATTTCAGTAAAGAGCAATGTTGGAATTTGGATTAGGATTGCATTGTATCTATAGATCGCTTTGGGTAGTATTGGCATTTTCACAATGTTAAACCTTCCAATCCATGAGCATGGATAGTCTTCCATTTAGATAGTTGTCTTTTAATTTCTTGCAGTAGTGTTTTATAGGTTTCACTGTATAAGTCTTTTATATCCTTGGTTAGATTTATATTCCTAGGTATTTATCTCTTGGGGGCTATTGTAAATTGTACAGTTTTCTTAGTTTCCTTTTCAGAGTTGTCCTTGTTAGTGTATAGGAACCTAACTGATTTTTGTTTGTTGATTTTGTATTCTGTCACTTTGATGAATCTATTAGTTCCAGTATATTTCTTGTGGAATCTTTGGGATTTTTTTATGTACAGTATGTGCCTCATAAAGTCCGTTTGGGCAACATCTGACCACATATACGTCCGTGGTCCCATATAGCTTTGCTAAGTATATATGGTATATATAAGTATATATGGCTAAGTGTATATACCTGTCTGGACCTAAGAAGAAAGCGGCAGAGGGAGGAGGAAGGGAAAAGGGAGTTCCGTGAAGATGTGGGACAAGTCATTAGAGGTCAGTGAACCTCGATGAGTCAGGCTGAGTGGTTGGGCTGAGTGGGTGAGTGGCTGCTGTGCTCGGCAGAACCTCTGCAGTCTGTTCACGGCATGCAGTGAGTGCCTGTTCTTCCAAATCAGGTTAGTGCAGCTGGGCTCCTGTGGCTTGCAGGGCTCAGGAAGGTGGAGCACGCTAGGGAAGGGTCCAAGAGGCAGGCGCTGCAGAAGGGCTTAGGAAAGGGCATGGAGTGGGGGATCCAGGGCCAGAGAAGGGATGGGAGAGGCGCCCTGGTGAAGTCACTGAATTGAGGGGACTGGAGAGCGGGACAGAGGCTGAGGAAGCATAGATACTTTCCTAAGTAATATGGTGTTCACGCAACGCCCAAATCACATAAAGTCCTATTTCACAGAATATATTGTGGATGTTCACTGACACATGACTGTATAGGATCATGTCATCTGCAAACAGAGATGCTTATACTTCTTCTTTGCCAGTTTGGATACCCTTTATTTCTTTTTATTGCCTTATGGCTATAGCCAGGACTTCCAGTACAATATTGAATAGAGCAGTGATAGTGGGCATCCTTGTCTCTTTCCCGTTCTCAAGGGGAAGGTTCTCAGTCTTTCTCCACTGAGAATAATGTTGGCTGTTAGTTTAGTATATACTCCATTACTTATGTTGAGGAACTTCCCTTCTTTTATTTTTCTCCTCTCTGTCCTGTATTGAGTTTCCTACACAGCTCTGTAGTGCCTTCAAGAGTTTGTCAAGACTTTCATTGACTTGGTTTTCATAATGGTGGCTGTACCCAGGGATTGTAGGGAGGGATGTTTGTATTCCTCTTTCTAGGTTCCTGCCTCACGCTATCAAGAAGCAAACTTCTGCCTTCATTTTTTCTTCACCCTATGTCTTAATTATCTAGTGTTGTGATAACAGAGATATCCAAGTGGATGGCTTTAACAAACAGAAATTTATTTTCTCACAGTTTAGGAGGCTAAAAGTTCCAATTCAGGGCACCGGCTTTAAGGGAAGGTTTTCTCTCTCTGTAGACTCTGAGGTTAAGGTCTTTGTCTCTTTTCTGCTTCTGTTCCTTGGTTCGTTGGTGATCTTCATGTGGCATGGCATCTATCTTCCCTAATCTGTGCTTCCTCGCTTGTTTCTGTGCCTAATCTGCTCTTTTTATATCTTAAAAGTGACTGGCTTACGGAAACCCTACATCGATACAGCCTTATTAGCATAACAAAGAAAATCCTATTTCCAAATGAGATTACATCCACAGACATAGGGGCTAGGATTTACAACGCATAGTATTGGGGGGGACACAATTCAATCCATAATACCCTCGTGCCTGTACAGCTGGCCCTGGCAAGCACTCTCTTTTACTTCAGAGAAGGTGAAGTCTAGAAACAACATCTCTTCCTTGCCAACAGGGTCCCAGCAAGATTTGACCATTGGAAGAGTCTCATGTGAGATTTGGAAGATGGAAGTCTTTATTCTCTGATGGTGGCTGAAAACGGGTGCATGGACGTCGGCAGACAACAGAAGCGAGGTTTGAGCCACGGACTTCAGCATCTCCACCCAGTGAGTGATACAGGGAGTTAAGCAAGTTTCCCTTCTATTCCCACACTTCCAGATTGTCTAAAGGTGATCATCCTGAACTTGCTGTTCCACCCTCCAGTGGTTGTACAAGTCTCTAATTCCCTGAGTTAAACTTCTTTGCACTTGAGATGCCTGAATTAGCTTTTGTTTTCCTGACCAAACTCTGACAAGCATACCTTCTTATTCATTCTTTCCTAGGAGAGAAGAGTGATTGGCTTGATCAGTTGAAGTTTGCCATTGCCTGGACCACGTTTTACTAGTGAGCAGGCTTATTTCGTCTTTCACGTTCTGGGATCAGACAAAGAGGGCTCTCTTTTGCTCCTTGTTCCCTTTTGGCCAGCACATCTGGGAAGGTATCAAAGCCTACTGCATTAGTTTCCTATTGCTGATGTAGCAAATTAACACAAATTTAGTAGCTTAAACAATACAAAGTTATTACGTTATAGTTCTTAAGGTCAGAAGTCTCACGGCGTTAAAATCAAGGTGCAAGTAGGGCTGCATTCCTTCTGGAGGCTCTAGGGGAGAATCTGTTTCCTTGCCTCAACACGTCTCAATCTCTGAACCTCCTGCCTCCCTCTTATTAGGATCCTTGTGTTTACACTGGGCTCACCTGGATAATCCAGGATGACCTCCCCATCTCAGAATCCTTAATTTAATCCTATCTGCAAAGTCCCCTTTGCCATGTAAGGTAACATTTTGTCAGTTTGTTAACCTCTTGCACTTAAGAGCAAGAGGTTGAGTTGAGGGGTTCCATCTGGTGGCTTCTGTTGTTCCTGTGGCTAGGAAGTGAGGCCACCTGTCAGTTGAGTGGGGGACAGCCATGGAATGCAAAGTTGAGGTGGCTGGAAAGAGGTGATGTGGCAAAGGGGTACATAGGGGTCAGAGGCAAAGGAGAGTTACTAGGCAGCACGGAGGTCCCCTTCCAGCTGGTGACCAAGAATTTAGGGTGTCACTGAGGCTGGCAATCACAGGCCTTGGAACATGTCTCTACAAGGACATGATCTTCACCTCACCCAGATTCCAAGGGTGGAAGAGGAGTATGCCATAGCCACATAGCCAACTAGGGTACAAAGTGGGTGGGTGGGTTTGCCATTGCCCTACCATGGCCTCCTGCCACCTCCCCATTGTCCCTAACTCTTGTCCTAGACTGTCATATAGGGGCTAGCCCCAGTGGCTGAGGAGACCCAGGGCAAACAAATAGGCTGCGCTCCTTCCTTCAGTTGGGCCTGGAGCGAGGAGAGCTGGGTGGCTCAGGTCACTTGGCCATACACACTCAGTGCAGGTAGGGCCTGGGGCCTACCTGGGAAGGTCATTGCACACAGTCTCAAGTGCATAGTTGAGGAAAATAGCTGGGGCTCAGAACCAAGAAGAAGCTGTCACAGATTTTGGAATTAGGACATGGGCATCTTTGGGAGGCCAATATTCTGTCCATCATACCTCCTTCTACAACTGCCTGTCAGCCTCATCCATATTTAAGTAAGTGGTATTGGAGTCTGCTCTGCAGATCTGGTCCCTCTCTCCCTCTGCAAGCACCCCTGAGCTTGTGGGGGCCAGGTCTAGATGAAGAGAGGGAACAAGAAGCCCTACTTTCAATGAAGCCTAAACCATAATTCTAATCCAGATTTTGTCATGTAGCACTGCACTGGGGATTATACAGACTAGCAAAATCACTGTTTATTTTTCATCCGGCTGGCAATCTTTGCTTTGTCGAACAGAACCCCAGTGAGTGAAGGGGGGTGCAGGGGGACCCAGTCCCCTAGACTCATTGTGCCCACACTGTAGATATTTGATGAACTATTTTGAAGATTATTTTGCAATGGAATTTATTTCTAATGTACCTCATCTGTAATTCAGGTTTTTGTGAAACAAATTTTTCAAAATTGAGACACATCTGCATAAATCTTTATTTGAGTAAAAGTTTAGCACAACTTGAACCACCTGCAAAATATAATGAACTTTCCAAAAACACTAAAAATACAGAGAAGTCATAGTACCCAATATTTCTCAACTTTATACCAGTACAGAAAACCCTTGTGAATGCTGATCAATGAAGCCACCCTACTCATTCACACTGGATTAACAAGCACACATACATTTTTCACATCGCCGGTTTCTCAAGCCAATACAATCCTCACTAGCTATAAATTAAGTCTTCTCCCTGACATTTAAAACTGAATATTTAAACCAATATCAGATGCAGAATTGTCCTTGATGACAAGAGAGCAATGGAGTTAAAGATCATAATTCCTGCCAGTGCAGGGGTTTCCCCACCTGTGTAACTGGGAATACTGTTGATTAGAACACATCAAAGGATTAATAGAAATTTTAAAATAATATGAGCTAAAGCCAGAAATCATGCTGACCTGAATTATGAGGCTGCTCGAGGACTCCTTTGTCTAGAAAACGTGCAGCCTGACACTAAAGAAGGCCCCATCCCACTCTTGTTGCTATACTTCCTCAATTATTCATTAGCCATTCATTCGTTCTTTATCTACTATGTACCAACACACTGGGGATGGGAAGGTAAGAACACACGATTCCTGCCTTCAATTTGCTTACTCCATTTTATCAGAGGAGAAAAACATTCAATGAACCTGTCACACAATATAGGAAGTGCAACAGCAGAGGTATTGGAAGCAGAGAGAAGTCGTCAATAATTGTGCCCACAGAGCTCACGGCAAGAGGCAACGTAGCTTAATGGGTACGCCTGCGGACTATGGAGCCAGACGGCCTCTTTGTGACTGTGGGCGAGTTCCTGCAGTTCCCTATGCTTCCATAGCAATTGTGTTGATTGAAGGTAATAAAAGCACCTTCTTCCTGGGATTGTCCTAAAAATTAAAGGAGTTAATATTTGTAAAGCACTTAGAACAGTGCCCGGCATAATAAATGTTAGATAAGTGTTTGTTAAGTGAATAACTGGAAGTAGTTGGAAAGTTTCACAGAAAAGATCACATTTGAGTCAGGTTTTGAAGAATAGGTAAATATTTGTCAGGAAAGAAGGAAGGAGGGTAGCGTCTTTTCTCTGAGAATTTTCCCCACTACTATTATCGCTGGATACCTGGGAGGAGATGCCCAAAGTACCAAGTGGCCAGAGGCTGGTGGGCACTGTGCAGGGTCAAACACCTGGAGCGCAAGCCAGGGACTCCTTAACTCAGAACTTTGCACTTCTCAGCAGCTTCAGAAAGAGCCAACGCATCTGCCTCCAAAAGAACCCAATACCCGAGAGTAGATCCACATTGCCCTTTTTCTCTAGTCTCAGTTGGTGAAAACAAGCCCCTGGCAGGGACCAAAGCAATAGGGGGAAGATTTACTAATCACCACTAGAGGGAGGGCTAGTCACACTTTGCCTAAAGGTGTTCAAGGGACCAGAGGTTTTTAATCTGAGAATGAGGCCAAAAGGAAGGAGAAAAAATGAACACTGCAGTTGGGAGGAAAAGATAAACAAGCAGAAAGGAAACCCAATACCATAATTGCTTTGTCCCTTCTACAAAAGGGTATGAGATGCCAACATCCAACCCTGGGGATCCGGTGAACAAAGAACACGGGTGAGATTGAGAAAGCTGAGATCAGAACTCTCAGAGAGACTCCAAGGAGCTAAGTACCCTTGGCCTGTGCATGGGGGTCACGCAGAGGCCTCTGGGTGGGAGGCTAGGAGAGTGTGCCCATCCCCTTATCAACAATGAGTGACACGGATAGATATTTAGACACTGAGATTTGACTTCCAGTGGTCTTAATTCTTAAAGATCTCTACATACTTGATGTTGGTTATACATTTTATTTTTTTTTTACACTCTATTAATTTAGCATCACTTTATAAACTTGAATTTAAAAGCTGGGGATCCAAAATTGCTTATATAATCTCCTGTTCTATAGAATAAACCGGAGGAGTCAAGGAGCTGATCATTTACAAAATATCAACCTAGATCTTCACTGTGTAACATGATAGAAATAATTAGGATTTCACTAATTAGAAATTAACTCCTATTTTTCATAAGAAAAATAAAAGTAGTTTTATAAAAGTATTATTTTTTAATGCTCAACAATGAATTAAACAGATTTTTTTCCAAGACAGCTGGGAACCTAAATTCCATATGTAACATTGTTTCTCTGAAAAAAAGAAATCCAAGCAACCCACTTATGAAGAAACCTTGAAATCAAAATACATTTGAAAACTAGGCAAAAAAATTATGTGTTCATAGTCCCGTTCTTTAGGAAGCTAAAAGTCACTCCTCTCACCTTTTTTTTTTTAATCATTGTGATTGTTTACGCTTCTGTTTTAGAATCCATATCTCATACACACACACGCACACACCACATACACAATCTATCCCCGTGCAGCTCTGGCTGCACCTCTTTTACAGGTATATGAAAATGGGTTTCTCACAGTTGTACTTCAAGGTTGTTGGCCCCATTTTTGCTGCTGTGGTAACTTTTCCTGGCTCCAGAAAACCTACTTTAAACTAATGTAAATTGGACAAGGTCACAGAGAATGCTAAGAACAGAACCAGTAACCTAGAAGTACTAAATCCAAGGCTTTCTTTCTATTTCTAGGGCAAAAAATGGGCAAAGCATAACATTTTTCTCTGGTAGGGCAAAACCATTATGGATACTCAGAATTGAGAATACTATACGTTGAGTCAACTTCTAAATGTGATGGCTTTGAGTTAGCAGGAATTACAAGCTGCATAGTTTAGTATAAGGAGCCCTGGTGGCACTGTGATTAAAGCACTCTCCTGCTAACTGAAAAGTCGGAGGTTAGAACACACCAGCTGTTCCACAGGAGAAAGATGTGGCAGTCTGCTTCTGTAAAGATTTACAGCCTTAGAAACCCCATGTGGCAGTTCCACCCCATCCTACAGGGTTGCTATGAGTTGGAATTGACTAATGGCAAAGGGTTTTTTATAGTTTGTATAGTAATTTGTATAGAGATGTAATAGTGTACCCAATCTGAACACATAGACACAGTACCTGCTCACAATATCCCTGTGGAACCATGACAACATTCTATCATTTCAGCCAACAGTGCATTTACCAGGTACCGTCTATTAATTAAGGAATTAAGAAGTGTTTATTTAGCATATAAAAGTCCCTGGGTGGTGTCAACAATTTGCCCTCAACTACTAACCTAAAGGTTGTCAATTGGAACCCACTCAGCAGCTCCAAGGAAAAAAGGCCTGGTGATCTGCTTCCATAAAGATTACAGCCAAGAAAATAATCCTATGGAGCTCAACTCTACTCTGTAACACATGGTGTCGCTACGAGTTGAAGTCAACCTGATTGCAATGAGTTTGGTTTTTGGTTATTTAGCATATAGTATATATGCTGTTCCTAGCCCTGTGGATAACTTTACAAGGGATCGTTTTAATTTTTATTTTTTCATGTAATGCCTCATTGGTTAGTTGATAATGTCCTCATTACTCCTCCTCACCTAAAATCTGGTAGGTCAGGAGGCAACCAATGATAACAGCCATGTAAGACAAGTAAGAGGTAAACACAGGAGCAAAAAGATACCTAGGGAGTCTCTCTCAGTTTCCTCTGACATTCCTGCTCTTAGTCCTGACTTGGCAAGGTGACTCCAGGAAGAAATGATGTTCCAGGAACAGCTCTATTTTACAGATTGGCCATCATCAACTCCTTTGCGCCCTGGGAGAACACTATTCCCAGGCTCCCACTGCCACTACCATTTGAGAAATACGACCTGATCCCTTAGAGGAAAAGATCCTTACCACATTCGAGAAGAACTTGGGTGGATATCAAGATAGGATGTGACACAGTGACCTGGAGGATGTCACACCATGACCCAACAGTAACCTTCCAGATCCCCAAGACAGAAGGAATTTCATGGAAAGGATCAGGCCATATCTTGGAGAGAAAACTGCACTTATTTCCTAATTATTTCCAGCTGTAGATGTAAACAATCGTTGGGAATCCTTCCAGGTCATTTCAAAAAAGAACATCCAAAGGTCCTGGAAGAACTGTGCCTGTGACTATAATCATGGTCAAAAGAGGGACTAAAAGGCCAGGAGACCAGAGGTGACACATGATATTAATAACAATAATGTCTTACACTAATTTAACATGTCCTACATGCCAGGCACTGTGTTAAGCACTCAGCATGCACTGTTTCATTAGTCTGCGATAAAGTTGGTGTCAATGTTTTAACAATGAGGTTGGAGTAGTAACGGCCGTCAGGCACATTGGCGGTTTAATTGTCATATGTTGTTAGAGTTGAACATTGCCCAACTTTCTGTCCCTTACGACTCCCAACACCGACAACAACTTCATTGTAGACCAGGCCATAGCCTGCTGTATGGGCAGTGTTTTGAACAGTAAATCATAAGACTGGACGCTGCAAGTGAACATCTATGAATGATAACATCAGCTAATTATGAGCTACGACACCCTGTGTGGTACATATTACTAACAATAAGATGTACAAAAACAAAACTGGACGGTCATAATTGCAGTTCATTGTAACTCAAATACATTTTAAGTCGGGGACTACCTAAGTAGGAATTCTTTTGTACACTTGAGTAGTTCCTGGGTGGTGCAAATGATTAACGTGCTTGGCTCCTAACCAAAAGGTTGGAAGTTCAAGTCCCCCCAGAGGCACCTTGAAAGAAAGGCCTGGTGATCTACTTCCAAAAAATCAGCCACTGAAAACCCTACAGAGGACAGTTCTAGTCTGACACACAGGGGGTCACCATGAGTCATAGTCATCTTGATGGCAACTGGTTTTTTTGTACATTAGAATCTGATCCTGGAAAATTCAGATCCTTCACCTTTCTAGGCCCCAGTCTACTCATCTCCAAAACCAGACTAGATTTATAAACTCTGATAAACTATAATTCCACACTCCTATAGCTTCAGCATTTCTGTACCCTCCCTAAAGTTCCAAACTAAAGTTCTGCCCCTAGAGTGAACTTTTTTTTTAATTGAACTTTAGATGGTTTACAGAACAAACTAGTTTCTCATCAAATAGTACACACGTTATTGTATGACATTGGTTAACAACCCCACGACATGTCAGCACTCTCCCTTCTCAACCCTGGGTTCCCCATTACCAGCCTTCCTGCTCCCTCCTACCTTCCAGTCCCTGCCCCAGGGCTGGTGCATCC
Source organism: Loxodonta africana (assembly GCF_030014295.1). Lineage (NCBI taxonomy): Eukaryota > Metazoa > Chordata > Mammalia > Proboscidea > Elephantidae > Loxodonta > Loxodonta africana. The sequence continues at coordinate 165,216,664 of NC_087345.1, read as the reverse complement.
CTTTAGTCTTGTTTTGTTCCCTGGGCCTGTTCAACCTTTGGCTGAAGGGTGAACCTCAGGAGTGGCCTCATTACTGAGCTGCAAAAGTGTCCAGGGGCCATACTCTCAGGGTTTCTCTAGTCTCTGTCAGGCCAGCAAGTCTGGTCTTACTTTTTCAGTTAGAATTTTGTTCTACATTTTTCCTAGAGTGAACTTTTGCCATATCTGCAAGGCTTACTCAAATAGCCATTTGATCTAAGAGTACCGTTCTGGTGATACTTTGAATTAAATATCCACAACAGGAGAAACAACTCAGTGTTTGGTTAAAGAATCCCAAAGTTTAGCTACTTTTATTAGTATGTATTTCCATTTGTTTCCAAATTATAATTTTTAAGCCACCATACATTGTTCCCATGCTCTTCCTAGAACTCCAACTATGTCTTAAAATATCTGCAAAATAATTAATAATGGAAAATATAGGGATTCTTCCTATTCATTAATTACAGATTGCTCATCAATGTTGGTATACTAAATCAACAACATCAGATAGAGTGCAAAATCCAAAATAAAATACATTGACATATTCTGATTTTATAATTCCTAATTAAGTCATGTAAGTGAAATAATTTCATTTTGTAAGTAGAGAAAATTCTGGAATGGCCTCAAATCACATAGCACTAAGAAGCCTCCAATAACTATATCTAGGATTACTGCCTAGACTTTCCGGTTTTTTTTTTTTTTTTTTACTTAATTATTATTACCACTGATAAGGAGTGCAAGATAAGCAGTTCTGCTGTTCATTTAAGAAGAGTATATGAAGCTTTAGTATTCTGTTAAAAAATAATAAAACTAAATTAAGGGGAAAAGAACGGTTATCACTCACCTTGGAATTTACCACTATTTATCTGAGTACAATGGTAACTGGGACTCATCTGATTAAACCAAGCAAAGTCGTGGCTATACGTATTTAACCTTCATTGGTAAAATCTATATAAATATTTGAATCACGTTTAAATTAAATACGGTTAAAAAAACAAGGGGGTAGAAATGTACATATTAAGTAGCAATATCATTATGAGATGTTTGAAGGGATTCTTTTGGTGATTTAGAGTATTTTTCCATTGATCTGTCCCACTTCCCTGGACACATCCAAATCCCCATATTCTCTACGTATCCGCAAGAGCTTGGCACAATGACCTCCACATGGTAACTTAACAGAGACCTTGCTTTCAAGAAGTTATAATCTAAAGATCCACAGAGCTGCATGCATTGCATAGATAGAGAACTGAGTCATTGGGTGTTGATAATTTCCACTAAATGAAAATGGGAAGTAAACCTGTTTGTGAAAGACATACTTTCAAATGTTAATGAGCCTCATCTTCTTTTCCCTCTTGCCTTCTCTAGCTCTGTTTCTTTCTTTCCTCTCATTCTCCTCCTTCTTTACAGTTTCCCAAAATACATCATGGTATCTTTAAGACACGTTTAACTATGGATAATTAATTCCTTTATTCATTTAACAGAAATTATTCTTGACCTACTATGTGCCTGGTACACTGTTGGCCTCTGGGGGTCAAAGGTGAATATTGTAATGGTGTCCCTGCCTTCAGCAAGGACACAATCTAGCAGATGTTGGACCACACGATTAATGAGTCATTATGATTAAAACCAGGTAGCGCCTGCACTTCACTGTAGGACGTATGTTTCCCCCTTACTTTCCAGACCCCTTCTCTTATAGACTGCAAGCTTCCTGCCTCCTGGGACCATACACTAATCGTGTTCATTGCCCGAGATTTAACACAAATCCTGGCACATAGTTGGTCCACATGAAGTGTTTTAGATCAATGAACACATGAATGAATAGGAGTAAATGAAATTAGGGGATCAGTATGCATCAAGGATGACTTTCTGGTGCGGTGGTGTTGTTTTGGGGAGGGTTGTTTTTGTTTTACCCAGTGGGATTAGATTTTAATTAACCACAAGACGGCAATGGGTTTTTTCCCCTCCAAAAGTGTAGCCCTTGGTATCAGAAGCTGAGCAGCGTTCTGGTTTCTAGGTACAGAGAGTTCGACGCTGGAGGAAGACGCCTTCGTTGCCTTCCTGAAAAAAATCTCATTATATTTTACATAAAATTCCCTGAGAACCCTCCCCAAGCGAGAAGAAGGTGCGGAAGCTGACCTGCACGGCCCTAGCCTGTCCTCTTCAGGACTCTGATCCTAGAAGGAGCGCAGCTTCCATAAACTTTTTTTTTTCCCTCCATTAGAAGTTTGGTCAGTTAAAGAATAAAACCTCCTTGGGGGAGTTCAGTTAAGGAAAGGGAATTAAAAAAATAGAATAATTGAACGTGCCCCAAGAACAAGTGAGCAAGCGCAAAGGGTCTCTTTACAGTAGACCTGGCCTCGCCGGACCCTTGCAAGCTGCCTGGAACCGTCTGACAAGCCGGGAAGACTCGCAACGGCGCGGGGAAAGCAGCCGGAGGCCCGCCGCCGCCGCCGTTCAGCCTGCTCCCCGAGCGCTGTAGCCCTCATTTACGCCGTCCAATTACAAGAATTAGCGCTGAGGCTCCAAAGGCACCTAACTAACATCTACTGTAGCCACCCAAAGCGCCACGCCCGCCCCTCTCTCGATCTCAGTCGTCTCGGTCGAGGCTGGAGCGTCTCGGAGGACCCCAGCCTCCCATTTGAGCCTACGCGTCCGGATTCTCCGGCGCCCCTACCCTCTCCAGCATCGCTACCTCCGGGCCGGCTTCTTCCAGCCGTCCGGAAACGCGATGCCTCAGAGCAACGCCGAGTGAGAAGCGGAGCAGTATCCAAGTGGCACCCCTGTTTCCTGCCTCTGAGAAACCCCTTGCTCGCCACTCCAGGGGGGCACACCAAGGTCACCAGAATAGGTGTGGTTGCCTCCACCTTCACTCTCTTCAAATCTTTCCTTTTCTGAGATCCCTAGGGTAGGGTTCCTTCCCCGCCCCTTACGGCAACTGGGGGGGGGTCTCTTCTTTGGCACCCCCATCACCCCAACGGGAACCTTTCCTGCCTTTGCCCTCCTGACCCTTGTCCCCGTCTCGTAACGCTCACTTTCTCTCTCGGGTAAAGCTCCCTCCTAAGTCTCCCCTCGCTTTCCTTCGAGGACGAGGGGAGGAGATGTACCTCCCACTCTTAGGGGGAGCGGCGGGGAAACCGACGCAAACTTCTGCTGCACTTACTTCAGGCCGAGGCTGCCGCCCCCTCGCCTCTCCTTGCTCTCCCACAGGCTTCTGCTCCGGGGCGACCTGGAGCCCCCGCGCTCTCATTCCCCACACCAGCGCCACTGCGAAATGCGCAGGAGAGATTGGGGGTGGCGAGTGGTTTCTCCCCGCGAGTGCGCGGAGAGCAGAAGTCCCAGGGCCCGAGTCCCGCCGCTTTGCTGGGCTGCGAGACGAGCAGTGGCCGCCTCCAGCAGCCCGGGGAGGCTGCGCCCCGCGCCCCGCGCCCCGCTCCTCCGCTGAGTCGTTTCTGGCTGAGTTGCAGTTTCAGTGCCCGCCAGGACTGCAGCACCCTCTGCGTCCTCCCCCCGGAAACGACTTTCAGTTCACCTGGAGGCTCGCGATGCTCCCTCGCGGGCGGGCAGCGAGCGTGACAGCGTGTGCAGAGGAGAGGGAGGAGCGCGCGAGCGGCGGCTGCCCGAGTGCGCCTCCAGCTTCCTAGCCGAGGAGCGCACAGCCCTCTCCAAGCCCTCTCCTCGGGACTGCAGTCCTGACGTCACCGCTTCCCCCCACCCCGCCCCACGGAGGAGCGGCGCGGAGGGTGGGGTGCAGGGAGCGAAGACGTGTGAGTGTGAGCTCGTGTGTGTGTGCACGCGCGCGTGTGCCCCGCAGGGCTGGCGACCGGTGGAAAGCTCAGCTGGATTCTAGGGGGAGCCTGAAACAGAGCGTCCTGCGAACGGGCGCGTAGGAGCTGCCTTGAACAGCCGGGGGCGCTGGCTTCCAGGTTGGGGCGGAGACACTGGGAAGCCGAGTTTGGATGCGACTAAAAGAAATGGTTTAACGCGGTGCGGGGAGGTGGCAGAGCAGGAGTTGGACATGCTCTTCCCCTAAGTTGGAGGTTGCGCTGGACGCCTTTAAAAAGCTGCGCGTTAGGTTTTTTAAGGGGAAGAAAGGTATAGACGGTGCGTAAGAGTTGATTTTCACGCCCCTGTAGGAGGGAGCGGAGTTGGAGATGGAGAGCTCTTGAAGTCCCTTGGACCTCCACTCCCGCCACAAGGTCCCTGGAGGTGGCCGGCTTTGACGCGCCAAGGACGCCTCTAGCTTCCTCAGAGCTGACATCTAGCTCCGATGCTGCGTCTACTGACCAGTTACTGCTAATGGTCTTGCCCGCCTGTTTCCCCGATGCGCTTGTACCTCGGGAGTCTCCGCCAGAAGCTGAGAGAGCACACTCGAGTGAGTGAAAGGGGTCAAGGCAGTCTGAAGCTGGGCTCATGGGGGCTCAAGACCCTGCATTTGAGTCCTGAGCCTGAGGCCACGGTGGTGAGAACTCCTAGCAGTGTTCCTCGAGGTCATCTAGGTGAGGCCACAGTATGAGTCTTTACCACCATCCAGGACCTTACGCTCCAGAGAGGAACATAAGTAGCCACCCAACTTTCCTTGTTTTCTGAAATTGTCCTGGGGGACAAAAATAGAAGGGGTTTTGTGCGGAGGCGCCAAAAGACTGCTCTTACGGTGGTGCTGGGAAGACTAAAGGTTGTCCCTGGAGCGTCTGTGCTTTAGCAACGACCTGGGGCAGTATCTTTGGGGCGGAGCGCGCAGCTCCTTGTGCCTCCCGCACGCCTTTTGCGCTCCCCTGCCGACTTCTGAACGCCCAGTTGAGAGCTGCCAGCTCGCCGCCCGCCGCCTTCCGGCTGGAACAAAATATGCAATGCGCTCCTGGCCTGCCAGATCGGCTGTCAGCAGCGAGGCGTCAGGCGTGCTTTGCAATGACCACCACAGCCGCCAGCAATTTTGCCCACGTCGGGTTGCAGTGGTTTTTAACTGCAAGTGTTTTCCTTCCTGAATCCAGAACAGTGTGCAATTGCCCAGATGTATCTTACTCATTAATTTTTTTTTTTTAATGGAAGGAGTGAAGGATGGGAAACGGGAAGTAAGTAAAGAAGGGGAGAGAAATATCCCCTGCCCACAAAAGCTTTCCTTTTTTTCTTTTTTGGCTTCAGCTTTTTAGAGTTACTAACGTAGAATCAATCCTGGTTGAAGCACCAGTAAGTTTCGTTATAATCTTGATGTTCAAATGAAAATTTAACAAAAAAGAAGTAAGTCCGGTTTCATGGTCTACCGCCTTAGGTTTCATTATCTTAGGAATTCTCACATTTGAAAATCAGAATTCTAGCTAATTGAGCAAAATTAGTTTTCCTTAATTATGGGTGGAATTTAACAAATAATAGTATAATTAAAACAAGTGAAGATAAGGCATGTTCCTAGTTAAAACAAGGAAATATCAGAGAAGGTTATGGGGTCATCAGCTTCCAAGTCTTCTTGCAACCATCTTTTTTTTTTTTTTAAAGGTATAAATTGTAAAACACCCTGTCATGAAAGAATTACATAACTAGATCCTAGTTATGTATTTTTCAGAGACAGCAATTCCTCCACGGGAATCACTGTTCCTGAAAATGCTAATTCAGATTAATATTGTGGGAATAAACAAGTCATTGGGAAATTAAAGGAACAGCTTAAAAACAAGACTGTGAAGTGGCAGCTGTGCTGGCACATGCAAACCTTCTAAGCTGGATTACGATTTTGCTTCCAAGTGTGCAATGTCAACAGCAAGCTAGTGACACTGTGTTAGCAGGTATGACAGCGTGGCTGTCAGAACCCATAAGTAACTGGCTATTAGATGTGGCAGGACTAAGCAAGCCTTCCTTTATTTCCTGTTGCATTCCATTCACACCTCCAGGATAAGTATTTTAACATTTTAATGTGATTGGTTATTCCAGGGCAGGAATTTTGCCCTTGTTTCCACATGGTCCAGTACAGTGCCTGGTACATGGCAGGCGCTTAATAAATATATGCTGAAGAGTTCATTATTTTTTAAAAATATATAATAACTACATTTTTAAAAATCTGTTTTAAATGGACCTGTATGCCATCTACCTGAAACAAATGTATGTTTGTATATAATATGTAGTATAGACAAATAGATCCAAATAAAAGAAAATCCATTGCCATTGAGCTGATTCTGACTCATAGCCACCCTATAGGACAGAGTAGAACTGCCCCATAGACTTTCCAAGGAGCACCTGGTAGATTTGAACTGCTCACCCTTTGGTTAGCAGCCCTAGCTCTTAACCACTACACCACCAGGGTTTCCTCCATATAGATTATATATGTTCAATAGGAAAGGAAAAATCTACTCTCAACAGGATAACTGCTGTTGGCTGAACTGGTTACTCAGTCTGTGTGGAAATTTAAACGTTCAGAGAACCACGTGCTGCTCTTATCCCAGGGGAATTCTTTCATGTTTGTCTATTGATATTTACATGTTTAACAGTTTGGTGTTCAGAGCTCAGAAGCAACTACCCAAGTGTGTTACAAATGTTTTCTCTTGGTTTTAGAATGCAGAATATCATTTAAACTGAGTGTATGCATTGCTGATAAGCTAAGAAACACTGTTGGCTCAACTTTTCCTAATCAGTGTTGAGGAGAGCCTGGGTTCAGGCACTGCCAATATGGCCCAACAGGCCACAGGCCAATACTTTGTGGCTGTGCTCTTAAACATAGGACACCTGTGGCCAGACAGTTCAATTACCAGGCACATTCCAGCAGGGACCTGGTAGAAGATGCGCTATGCCTACACACACACACACACACACACACGCACACACTCTTTCTCTCTCTCTCACACACACTCACACACACACACAAATCAATCCACAGCTACCATAGAGCCAGAACATCACGTTTATAAAGCAAGGATAGCTCTGTTCAGGAGGAGGGTAGGGTGTTCCTTGGGGCAATTATTTTAAGCTGATATAGCAGTGGCTTTTCATTATTTACTCTATAGTCGTTAAAGCTTCTAAACCCAACCCTTTAGCAAATACATGTTGGCAAAACATAATTCTATCCTTCCAGAAGCTATCTCTTACGCAAAACAAGCTCCCTCTATCACTGATATGGCTTCTCATTTTCTTCAAAGAAAATTTTTCTGAAAAAGTGGAGGGGGCAGGAAAATAAGAAAATATATTAATTTATCTTCCTGTATGCCCCCTAAAAATCTGTTAACACTTTACCTTATACATATTTATAGTATACCATTTATAGATTACGGTCAAAATAGTGTTAATAAGTCTATCCAACTATATACATGTTTTTAGATAGACATTTCAAAGGAGGCCTAAATAGCTCGTGAAAAATATTACCAAAAAACCTTAGACACCTGTTCTCAGAACATAGTAAATTTGGTATAAAATACTGGAATTTTCCAGCAACTTCTCTCAGGACTTGGATTTGATCTTAATAATTTATGCTTCATGATATATTAATACCTTTGGATTTGAACTGCTTGGATAGTGCCCTCTAATCCTGGTAGAGTTAACCCTGAAGGCAAAAAACTAAGTGGCCAATTTCTTTTTAAGAAGTTAAAGTCCTAAACCAATAAATTCAAAATTTCAAAAATATCATAATGAAAACAAGTATCTGACATAATATATTTATCGGTAGCGCTTCCAAAGGCAATTTTAAGTTAAATTTCATATGAGAATGTTAACGAAGAAGTGTTTAAATAACCAACTCCCTTGTAGATAATCAGATATTAGCAATAATTTTGTGATGAAGATTGGATTTGGCTGGTGTATCTTTTAAAAAGGACAGCATTTTACTTACATATGTGCTCATATGGTATAATTATACTTCACCATAGGTTTTTAAATAGAACTTGTAACAAACCATTCTCTGGATCTGCTCTTCATGGCTTACGGAGTACTCTTCCCAGTGGGCCAGAACATTGGCAAATTGTATAGATTATACAATTTGAAAACAGTTGCATACTCAGTTACCAAAAGGTTGGAGGTTCAGATCTACTCAGAGGCAAGGGCTGGAGATCTCCTTCTGAAGAATCGGCCATTGAAGACCCTGTGGAGGACAGTTCTACTCTCACACACAGGGGATCTCCATGAGGCGGAATCAACTGATGGCAGCTGGTTTTGGTACATATTATATACACACAGTTTATATGTAGGTTTCCTTATATGTGAAAACAAATCTGCTAGTGTCACAGTTTTCATTCTTTCCATTACTGGCAAGAAAAATCCACTGGCAAGGAGAACAGATTTAGTGATTCAAGTACTCATCAGACTAGGTTCCCGCCCTCAAGGAGGCTATAATCTGGTGCCCTTTCTCTGTTTGCACTTTCCCTGTGAGCTCCCTATGAGTTGTGCTGTGTGGTCTGGGATTCAGACACCTAGAACTGTGCAAGTGGGGAGGACTGAGTTCACAGGAACCAATTAAAATGTCTTATAAGGTGGCAGAAAGTATTTTTAAATGGACTTAGTCACAGTCCTTCTGCATTGTATGGAGCAACCCGAATCTAAGACTACACTTACTTTTTTCCTTTGGTGCCTTGGAATTTGGCCTTCTAACTCCATTTTCCTGCCTGGTCTCCTTTGATTTACACCGATTTTTTTCCCCCTTTTTTAATTTATATTGTCTAATTCAGGCAATTAGACCTTCAGCACCTCTGGGCAGCCCTTGTCTGCCTACATGTTTATAAAACATTATGTATACTTACTGCACTCGATAAATAATAATAACAGTAATCACCCTCTATACAAAATTAGAATGTTAGCATATTCAAACCAGTCTAGTATGCTGATTTGCTTTAGTGCTTCGTAATTATCTCATGAAACCTGTGGTATAATGGGCACTACATTATACAATCTTCCAAAAATATGTTACTCTATATTCTGGTAAAGAGGTGCACCTGCGGTTTTTCTCCACCCACCACTAAGATGCAGAAATGGCAGGGTGATACTTAAGCAGTATTCATATTGCAAACTATTCAAAGAAATCTCCTTTTCAGCTTTTTCCACCCCAAAAGCCAGCCAGCATTAAGTATGGTTAAGATATATATGTCCAGAAGGAGCAACTTGAACAAGAATATGGAAATGTATAATTTGCCTCACTTAAAGGACAGCTTGAGAATTATACACTGCTGCTCACTTATCACAGAAAAGGCAGGGCCTGGGGACATTTAGATAAGTTTTACCCAGTGATAACTACCAATAGTAAGTAGTCCCTGGTGGTACCAACAGTTAGAGGTTCAAGTCCACCTACAGCTGCCTTGGAAGAAAGTTCTGATGATCTGAACAATCAGCCACTGAAAACCCTGGGGAGCACAGGTCTACCCTGACACACATGAGCACCCACTTATCGGCAGCTGGAACTCACTGTGACTACAATGCCCCCGTTGCCAGCTGGCTGAGCTTCCCCTGCCTGATTAAACAGCAGCCAGAAAATTAGCCTTGACGTCATTGTAAAAACAGTGAACTGCCTCTCATTTTCAAACTCTTAGGAAAGAGAAAGAAACTGCTGACCACGCAGCTGATAAATACTTCTTAGTTTGTGGTAAGCGGTAAGGCCAATCTCCTCCCGAAACAAACTTGCCAGGTTGAGGTAATTAAGTTAGTAAAATCACCAGTTCCACTGAGTCCCTTCTGACTCATAGTAACCCTGTAGGACAGAGTAGAACTACCCCATAGGGTTTCCAAGGAGCAGCTGAGCCGGATGGATTCGAACTGCTGAACTTTTGGTTAGCAGCCAAGCTCTTGACCACTGTGTCACCAGGGCCCAATTAAACAGGTTCAACTCAGCTCAACCAACTGCTGTCGGTTCAATTCTGACTCATAGCAACCCTATAGGACAGGGTAGAACTGCCCCACAAGGTCTTCAAGGCTATAAATCTTTAAGGAAGCAGACTGCCTCAGCTTTAAGCAGACAGGTTACATACCCAAAATACCTGTGACATTTGAAAATATATTGTGTTGAAAGAGCAGTACTACATAAAATTGAAAACCTCACACCATTTTACTACCTAAGAAGGCGCGACCTGCCTCCCTTGCTTTTTGCCCCAGGGGCTTTCTTCTGATGCAGTAATGTTATTTTAATGTCCAGAATGGAAACCTTTGACAGGGACTTCTGCAGTCAAAAATTCCAGTGTCTCAGTCTGTATTTTCAGTCTTATGAATTAATTGGATATAGCACCATATAGTAAAAATCCCTTTGACACTGCTGCAAATGTACCTGAGGCGTAGTTCCCAGAAAAAACCGCTTGCTGCCCACAGAGCTGAAACCCTGGCAGAGGTGTCGAGTTTGCACTTCAGCAATTCCTGCTCTCCAGTAGAGCAAAATCCATTGATTTTTGCAGTATATGGAGCTTACTTGGGAGGATGTTATCATTTTAAGCATTATCTGATTCACCAAAATAATCATTAGGTATGTACGTCTCCACTTGCAGTTGCTTTAAAAAAAAAAAAAAGCTGTCTCGAACTAATCCTCAGATTTGTGTGTAAAAGACCGTGGCAAATGAGAAATGCAAGTCGAAATGTCCTCCAGGAAATTCCCATTAAAATGATAAAAGAAGGGTACAGTGACTATTACTGTTCTCTACCATGTACTTCTGAAGTTTTAAACTATATACATTTTCTTAGTTTAAACACCATCAGGAGAGATATACGACCCAATGCTGGGCAGGAAAAAAATATATCAAAGGAGAAATACTTATTAGAAACGTGAGATTGATGGAGTTGGGGGTGAGGAGATCTGTTTATAAAAGGGGTGTACCAGTTAGCATCAGTACAGGAAACAGAAATCACTCTGGAATTTTTAAACAAGAAGTGATTTAGTGTATAGAATTAGCCAGTAAGCAGGTGCCGTGGACTCGATTCTGACTCATGGCAACCTCATGTGTGCCAGAGTAGAACTGCACTCCATAGGGTTTTCAATGGCTGACTTTTTTGGAAGTAGATCACCAGGCCCTTCATTCAAGGTGCCTCTGGGTGGACTCAAACCTCCAACCTTTTGATTAGAGGCCAAGCATTAACTGTTTGCACGGTCCAGGAACTCCACATAGAATTAGGTACTTACGAAATCACTGGAAGGCCTGGAGAAAAAGACTTTGACTTAAGCCTCCAGAAATGACATGCAAGGAACACAAAACTGAACACCTATTCCACAACTTCTGCAATGGTGCAACTGTCTCTTGGCACTCAAAAAGCAGGAAAACATCCATGCAGAACAATTTTAATTTCTGTGAACTTCCCCACCAGCAGAAACACCCAAATCCAGCAAGAAGATAGCCCCTGCCTCACTTTGGCCACCCAAATCTTATGTGACTGTATCTGCTTAATTACGGAACCCTAAATCTGACTCCAAGGAGCCCTAGTGGTGCAATGGTTAAGCTCTTGACCAAAAGGCTGGCAGTTTGAACCTACCCAGCAGCTCCCAGGGAGAAAAACCTGCCAATCTGCTCCTGTAAAGATTACAGCCTAGAAAAACCTATGGGGAAGTTCTACTCTGTCACATGGGGTTTCTATAAGTTGAAGTAAGTATATGACAGCACCTAACAGCAACAACAATTTTAATCTAGAACCGTAGGTAAAGGACCTGTGAGAAATGAAGTTTCTAGCTTCCCAACCTCTGCAACTAGGGCAGTGGACAGGAGATTGAGTCTGTGAATAGTAGCAACCATCAGGGTCTATGAAAGAACTTGCAAACATTCGCCTCATTTCTACTGAGAGAGGTCTTAATGATGCTTTGCTGTAGGAAGGAAGGGGTGATTTTGAGAAGTCACTGCCTGTCATCAGATGACCCTCTCATCCCAGCTGCCTTGTGCCAGGGCCCTAGAGAGAAGAATACTAATAAAACTGAATGAACCACTCCACTAAAACCCTCTCTAAATCCCTGAGCAAACAAGCAACGGTGATTGCGGCCTCAGTAATGGTGTGGAATATTGAATATACCATGGACTGCCAAAAAAAATGAACAAATCTGTCTTGGAAGAAGTACAGCCAGAATGCTCCTTAGAGGCAAGGATGGCAAGACTGCGTCTTACATACTTTGGACGTGTTGTCAGGAGGGATGAGTCCTTAGAGAAGGACATCATGCTTGGCATAGTACAGGGTCAGTGGAAAAGAGGAAGAGCCTCAACGAGGTGGATTGACACAGTGGCTGCAACAATGGGCTCAAGCATAACAACGATTGTAAGGATGGTGCAGGACCGGGCAGTGTTTTGTTCTGTTGTGCATAGGGTCGCTATGAGTCGGAACCAACTCGACAGCACGTAACAACAAATAACAACAATGGTGTGTGTATACAGGTAGTCCTCAACTTTACAACGTATTCCAGTTACGACAAACCACACTTACGACCATCATTGCACCTTCCTGGGAGGAAGTTATGGGAAAATGTATGCGGGGGATATCAAAAAAATTGCTGAGTTCTGTGAACACGCTCCAAGCATTTGATCAGGATAATATGATGGAAAAGATGGGTGGAAAAATCATCCATGTGGCAAGAATGCTGAATTTAGAACTTAATATCACTGTTGTGGAACACTTCATAGATCACGAAGAAATGAAATTGACCGATTAGGACTTAATGGATTTTGAAGAGGAAAGAAATGGTGAAGAATAAAGAAATAATGGGGGAGAGGAAGGAGAGAAGTTTTCAAAAAAACTTTACAGTGAAAGGATTAGCTGGAGTTTTTTCTAAATTAAATCAGGTGCTTCAGTTGGTTGAAAACACAGACCCAAACGCTGATCACTTTGCTAAAGTCGATAGGCAGATTTGAGAAACAGAGAGATGTTATTGCAAAATATATGAAGAAAAAAGAAAAGGACCATACAGACAGACAACTCTCACTAATTTTCTGCCTAGAAATGCCATCCCAATTCCCAGGGATAACCCAGGTGATCCAGAACCTTCCACAAGTGGAATTATTACCATAACTGACAAAATGCAGTCCAACTCTTCTTCATTGTTGGAGTAAATTTTTATGATTTGTGTACTTTTTTGTGTATATATGTAAGAATCAAAATATATCTGTACATTTATATGTATGTTTCCAACGCCCAAAGGCAAATAAAGATTGGATTTATAAAGATATTGATAATCAAAGTCAATAATAAAACTAAAAAAAAAGAGAGATATTCGACTTATGTCAGAACCGACATCCGCTGGTCATCAGAAGGGAACTCCGTCGTAAATCAGGGACTACCCATACATGATAAAGGGAATCTTCTTCCTTCAAAGCAAAACATAGTAGAGCTGGAATGGACTGTGAGGACCATTGGCAAGAGGCAGCACCAGCAATATGCAGAGTTACAGCATGGCAGGTCTGAAACAATGGACCAACCAAGGCTCCCAGTGGAGAAGCACATCACTGGGAGAGGGCACCAGCGCTAGCAGCAACAACACTTGTGAGGGACCTTCCCCAGCTTTCTTTCCCCAAGAGCAAATAGGGAACTAGGGAAGAGGGGAACCGCGTGCTGTACAAGGACCTGACAGTACCTTTCAGGAAGGAACCCTGCAGAGGTTAAGAAACGATTGGTGTATATAGGGTTGCATGCCAAACAACCAGGTGTCAAGGTGTTCAATTAGGACAAAGAGCCAAACTGAAAGTAATAATCAGGGCTTTGAACCAGTTCATTCTGGTTTAACCCCCTGCTAAGAATTTGCATTTCCATCCCAGATATGCTGAATCAGAATCTACATTTTAACAAGATCCCCCAGGTGATTCTTCAGTATATATACATGAGAATCACCCGGGGAATCTTGTTAAAATATAGGTTCTGATAAGAATCACCTGGCGATCTTGTTAAACTGTAGGTTCTTAGAACTATAAGGTGATTCTTATGTATATATTCTTAAGAATCACCTGGGAGATCTTGTTAAAATGTAGGCCCTGATGCAGTATACCTGGGGTAGAAATGCAAATTCTCAACAAGGTTGAACCAGGATGAACTAGTTCAAAGCCCTGTTGTTGTTGTTGTTGTTGTTGTTGTTGTTGTTAGGTGCTGTTGAGTCGGTTCTGACTCATAGCGACCCTATACCTAACAGACTGAAACACTGCCCAGTCCTGCACCATTCTTACAATCATTATGCTTGAGCTCATTGTTGCAGCCACTGTGTCAGTCCACCTTGTTGAGGGTCTTCCTCTTTTCCCCTGACCCTGTACTCTGCCAAGCATGATGTCCTTCTCCAGGGACTGATCTCTCCTGACAACATGTCCAAAGTATGTAAGACGCAGTCTCATCGTCCTTGCTTCTAAGGAGCATTCTGGTTGTACTTCTTCTAAGACAGATTTGTTCGTTCTTTTGGCAGTCCATGGTATATTCAATATTCTTCGCCAACACCACAATTCAAAGGTGTCAATTAAGCCTTTATGCACTTGCTGTGACAGTGTGAGCTACAGGCAACTTCCCAATATTCCATTTTCCCCCACAGAAAGCCACCTGGCAAGGGTCAGGTGGATCAGTGCAGGTGGGGGTATTTGTCTCACTACCAAGGACCCCCGAAAAAAAGACCCCTGCCTTTTTATGAACCAATAGGCCAGAAAGAGGAAGATGGGGTGGGGTTACATATGGAAAAGTACGGAGAGTGAAGAAAAGTGCCTCAGCCAAGGCCCCCTAAAGTGGTGTCCAAATGGAGGTACTTGGGCTAGTAATGCAGATCTGCATGAGAGCATAGCTGGTCCTGAGGGTTCCTGAGTCTTTGACTGCAACTCCCTCCATAAAACACCACAGTACAGTTGCTGTGCACAAGTCTGATGTGCGGAAGGCAGCTTCCCCTATAAGGCCTGCTAGAGAAAACACGTAATTGCTCAGAGCGGGCCTGAAAAAAAAAAATCACACATCAGATTTTGGCCTAGAGCCAGACTCTTCAAGGGGGTGGGATGAATATTCTTTAGGTGGGGATTAAAATCCTGTAATAGAGTGTAGGGATGGAATTATATTAATATTGTATGAATATGTGTATGTGTATGTGTTGTTGTTGTTAGGTCCCATCAAGTCAGTTCCAACTCATAGCGACCCTATGTAACAAAACACTGCCCAGTCCTGCTCGATCCTCACAATCATTGCTATGTTTGAGTCCATTGTAGCACTGTGTCAATCTATCTTGTTGACGGTCTTCCTTTTTTTCACCAACCCTCTACTTTACGAAACATGATGTCCTCCTCCAGGGACTGGCCCTTCCAGAAGACATGTCCAAAGTATGTAAGGCAAAGCCCACCATTTTCACCTTTAAGGAGCATCGTGGCTGCACTTCTTCAAAGACAGATTTGTTCACTCTTCTGGCAGTCCATGGATATTTAATATTCTTTGCAACACTGTAATTCAAAGACATCTTCCTTATTCACTGTCCAGCTTTTGCATGCATATGAGGCAACTGAAAATAACACAGCATCGGTCAGGCACACTATAGTCTTCAAAGTGACATCTTTGCTTTTCAACACCTTAAAGAGGTCTTTTGCAGCAGATTTGCCCAATGCAGTGCATCATTTGACATCTTGATTGCTGCTTCCATGAGCATTGATTATGGATCCGAGTAAAACAAAATGCTTGACAACTTCGATCTTTTCTCTGTTTTTCATGATGTTGCTTATTGGTCCAGTTGTGAGGACTTTTGTTTTCTTCATGTTGAGGTGTAATCCTTACTGAAGGCTGTAGTCCTTGATCTTCATCAGTAGGTGCTTCAAATCATCTTCACTGTTGGCAAGCAAGGCTGTGTCATCTACATATCACAGGTTGTTAATGAATCTTCCTCCAATACTGATGCCCCGTTCTTCTTCATATAGTCCAGCTTCTTGGATTGTTTGCTCAGCATACAGATTGAATAAGTATGATGAAATGATACAACCCTAATGCACACCCTTCCTGTCTTTAAACTTAGCATTCCCTTGTTCTATTTGAACGACTGCCCCATGGTCTATGTACAGGTTCAGCATGAGCACAATTAAGTGTTCTGGAATTCCCATTCTCCACAATGTTATCCATAACTGGTTATCATCAACACAGTCGAATGTCTTTGCATAGTCAGTAAAACCCAGATAAACATCTTCCTGATATTCTCTGCTTTCAGCCAGGATCCATCTGACATCAGCCATGATATCTCTCGTTCCAAGTCCTCTTCTGAATCTAGCTTGAATTTCTGGCAGTTCCCTGTCAATGTACTGCTGTAACTGTTTTTGAATGACCTTCAGCAAAATTTTCTTGCATGTGATATTAATAATGTTTGATAATTTTCACTTTCTGTTGGACTACCTGTCTTTTGAATGGGTACAAATATGCATGTATATATATATATATATATATATATATATATATATATATATTCCTATTAAATCCACACTCTGTGCCCTGGAGAAACAGATTGCATATTTTTAGACTACAAAGACATTCTTTTAAAAATCCAAGGCACCTATGAAAAAACGCACTATTCTTTCAAAGCTTACTTCCTTATTTGCTCTCCAAGCCTGCTGGTAATGGCTTAAATTATAACAGCAATGTTAACAATGACTCTGATGTCTGATTCTTTTTTTTTCCCCTGGAACATCTGAAACCTTAAAAATAATAATAATAAAAAAAAAAAAAGGAAAGAAATACAGGTAACCAGGTTAGGGAATAGCCCCAACCACTAATTCTTTTTAAAAAACTTCCAAGGACATAGTCCATATATGTTCATGTGCTAATCAAATGTGGTTCTCTCCATTTTCTCTAGGACTACCAATGCAGATTAGGCAAAGAGAAATGAGTCATTTCTTCTTATATTTTTTATGAAATGTTTTTGCAACCCTTAGGCTGCTTTCCTTGCATTTTGTCTCCCTGGATGCCACTTGCACAAACACTTTTAGAACTTTCTGTGAGGGGAATAGAGATGGACCTACGTTCCAGGTAAAAACACAGGCTTTCCTTTTTTTTTTTTTCTAATTGTATTTTAGATGAAGGTTTACAGAACAAACTAGCTTCTCCTATAAACAATTAGTATACATATTGTTTTGTGACATTAATTACCAACCCCACGACATGTCAACACTCTCTTCTTCTCGACCTTGGGTTTCCTATTACCAGCTTTCCTGTTCCCTCCGGACTTCTTGTCCTTTCCCCAGGGCCCCTTTAGTCTCATTTTGTTTTAAGGGCTCGTCTAATCTTTGGCTGAAGGGTGAACCTCAGGACTGACTTCATTACCAAGCTAAAAATGTATCCAGGGGACATACTCTCCAGGTTTCTCCAGTCTCTGTCAGACCAGTAAGTCTGGTCTGTTGTTTTTTTTTGTGTGTGTGTGTGAGTTAGAATTTTATTCTACATTTTTCTCCAGCTCTGTCTGGGACCCTCTATTGTGATCCCTGTCAGAGAAGTCGGTGGGGGTAGCCAGGCACCATCTAGTTATGCTGGAGCCAGTCTGGCAGAGGCTGTGGTAGTTGTAGTCCATTAGTCGTTTGGACAAATCTTTCCCTTGTGTCTGGTTTTCTTCATTCTGCCTTGCTCCTGAAGGCATAAGACCATTGGAGTATCCTAGATGGCCACTCATAAGCTGTTTAGACCCCAGCACAACTCACCAAAGTAGAATGTAGAACATTTTCTTTATAAACTACATTATGTCAGTTGAGCTAGATGTTTCCCAAGACCATGGTCCCCACAGCCCTCAGCCCAGTAATTTGGTCCTTCAGGGAGTTTGGGTGTGTCTGTGGAGCGTCCATGACCTTGCCTTGGACAAGTTGTTCTGGCTTTCCCAGTATTGTGTACTGTCTTACCCTTCACCAAAGTTACCACTTATCTATTGTCCATTTAGTGTTTTTCCATTCCTACCCCTTCCCTCCCTCTTAAACATCAAGATTGTTTCTTTTTGTGTGTAAATCTTTTCATGAATTTTTGTGTAGTGACCTCATATATTTGTCCTTTTGCGATTGACTTATTCCACTCAGCATAATGCCCTCCAGATATATCCATGTTGTGAGGTGCTCCACAGATTCATTATTGTTCTTTATCGTTGCATAGTATTCCATTGTGTGTATGTACCATAGTTTACCCGTTCATCTGTTGATAGGCACTTAGGTTGCTTCCATCCTTTTGCTATTGTGAACAAAGCTGCAATGAACATGGGAAACCACAGGCTTTTCTTGTCTTCAGAACTGACAAAAAGATTTCTATCTTCAAACTTAGGGAGTTTTTTTTAAACATGGCTAAAGTTAAGAGCTCAGCTGCTAAGCAAAGGTTAGGTAGTTCGAATTCACCAGCTGCTCCTTGGAAACCCTATGGGGCAGTTCTACTCTGTTCTATAGAGTCACTATGAGTCGGAAGTGACTTGATAGCAATGGGTTGGGTTTGGTTTTAAAGTCCTATTAAGATCTCTGGTTGTGCAGTGGTTAAGCACTCAGTTGCTAACTGAAAGGTCAGCGGTTCAAACCCACCAGCCACTCTGAGGGAGAATGATGTGATACTTTGCTAATGTAAAAAGGTTTACAGCCTTGGCAACCCGATGGGGCAGTTCTATTCTGTCCTATGTGGTTTCTATGAATCGGAATCGACTCAATGGAAATGGGTTTGATTTTTTAAGTCCTACTATTTTATGTTGATCATTTTTAGTGTTTGGTTTATATATGAAACATGTTTTTGGCTCCCCAACACTTTTGAACAACCTTCTAATTTTAAAAAACTTTAAGTTTTTTAAATTAAAAAAAAAAATTTTAATTAATTTTTTTGTTTTAAAAAATTGTAAGTTTCATGTTTCCATAATTAAACACTAAAAAGTTCAGTTGCTCTGCCTTTTTTGCAGCTATAGCACAGGCAGGTAACTTGGCGCCAACAGCCTGATGCACTTACAAGATACTTTATTTCAGAAATGAGTAACATGAGAATATAGCCTCAGTGTAAAACATCCATTTCACTGGACAGAGTGAAAGTAAAGACTTCTAGCTTTTAGGAGGAGCTGTGATTGCAGAGCAAAGTCCTACGAGTAGAATTATTGCTGATAGCAAGAGCTGTTGCAGCCAAGTTGAGTTGCTGGCAGTTTTGCAAAGTCAAGCATCTAATGGTCAATGGCAACAATGGCCATTTCTCCTCAAGCCAATACTATGGTATAAGTTAGAAGTGTTATTGTAACATTAACTCTGAACTCACTTCACCGTACTGGGATTGTGTTGAGTCCATACATCAATTTGAAGGAATTGATAATTATCAATCTTCTGACCCACAAACACAATATGTGTCTCCTTTTATTTAGGTCTTTTTTAAATTTTCTCTCAGCAATAGTTTATAGTTTTCAATATAAAGATCATGCATATTGCTTGTCAGATTTGTCCCAAATATTTTACAAATTTGATGTTATTGTAAATGGTATTTTTTAGATTTTAATATCTGATAGTTAATGACTAATATTTAGAAACACATTGACTTTTGTATATTAATGTTGTATCATGCAACTTTTCTAAACTCATTCTAGTAATTTTTTTGTACATCCATCAGATTTTCCCATAGGAAAATGTGTGAATAAAAAACAGTTTAATGTCTTCCTTTATGATCTTGATGCCTTTTGTTTCTTCTTATTGCCTGGTTGCAATGGCTAGAAACTCCAATATGATGTTAAATAGAAGTGGTGAGAGTGGTCATCCTTGCCTTGTTTCTTACCTTTGGGGAAAGCATTCGGTCTTAAACCATATACCCATTTTATCAAGTTGAAGAAGTTCCTTTTTATTTCTAGTTTTCTGATGATTTTTTTTTCTTTAACCAGAAATAAATTTTAGACTTTGTCAAATACTTTTCTTTGTCAATTGGATATTGATATGGATTTTCTTTTTTGGTTAATGAATATGATTAATTGCATTGATTTATTTGCAAATGTTAAACTAATCCTGCATCCCTGGGGTAAATCCCACTTGGTAATAATATATCATCTTTTTATATACATTGCTCAATTTGACTTGGTAAAGTTTAGTTAAATTTTGCATCTATATTCATGAAGTATATTGCTCTGTAGTTTGCTTTTCTTGTAATATATCTATTTGATTTGAGAATAAGGATAATGCTGTCCACATAGAATTAGCTGGGAAGTATGCCCTATTCTTCAATTTTCTGGAAGAGTTTTTATAGAATTGGTATTGTTTCTTCCTTAAATGTTTGGTAAAACTTACCAAAAAAAAAAAATTGGGGCTTTAAAAAATTCTTTTTAGGAAGAATTTTAACTATAAATTCAATTACTTTGTGATATATAGAGCTATTCAAGTTATCTATTTCTTTTTGAGTGAGCATTAGTAGCTTGTGTTGTTCAAGGCATTTGTTCATTTTCTCTGAGTTGTCAAATTTATTGTCATGAAGTTGTTCATGATATTTCTTTAGTATCCTTTTTACTATCTGTGGATTCTATACTTATGTCACCTCTTTTATTCCTGATATTGATAATTTGTGTCTTCTCTCATTTTTTTCTGGTAAATATGGCTATAGGTTTATCAATTTTAGCAATCTTGTTAAAGAACCAGCTTTTAGTCCATTGTATTTTTTTTTTTTTCTGTTTTCCCTTTCATTCATTTTCACTCTAACCTTTATTTATATCCTACTTCTGCCTACTTTGGGTATAATTTGTCCTTCTTTTTCTAGTTTCTTAAGGTTGAAGCTGAGGCCAATGATTTGAGGCCTTTCGTGTCACCTAATAATGTAGGCATTTAGTGCTATAAGCTTTCCTTTAACTACTGCTTTAGTGACATCCCACAAATTTTTATATTTTGTATCTTCTTTTTCATTCAATACAAAATGATTTCTAATTTCCTTTTTGATCACTTAATTGATCGGTAGGTTGTTTAGACATGTGTTATTTAGTTTCCAAATATTTGGGAGTTCTCCAAAGACTCTTCTGTTATTTATTTATAATTTAAATCCATTGTGGTCAGAGAATTGTTGAGACTTGTTTTATGGCCCCAAATACGGTTAAACTTGGCAAATGTTCTGTGTGTATTTGAAAGAATGTATATTATGCTGCTGTTGATAGAAAGTTCTTTGAAAATTAATTAGGTCAAATTAACTTATGGTAAAGCTCAAATCCTCTACATGCTTATGAAATTCTGCTCTCATTCCATCAATAAGGTTTAACTCTCTGGCTACATTTGCAGATTTGTCTGTTTCTCCTTGCGGTTCTGTCAGTTTTTGCCTCATTCATGTATTTTGAAGCTCTTTTATTAGGTGAATAAATATTTAAGATTTTATATCCTCTTGCTTAATTAAAGGCTTTACCATTATAAGGCATCTCCTGTCTGGAGGGGAGAAGGGAGGGTAGAGAGGGTTAGAAACAGACAAAACGGTCACAAAAGGAGAGACTGGAAGGAGGGAGCGGGCTGACTCATTAGGGGGAGAGTAAATGGGAGTATGTAGTAAGGTGCATATAAGCTTATATGTGAGAGACTGAGTTGATTTGTAAACTTTCACTTATAGCACAATAAAAATTATAAAAATAATAATAATAATATTCTTATTTATCCCATATATTCTTCTTTGCTCTGAAGTCTGCTTTTTCCGATAATAATATATTCACTCCAATTTTATTTGGATTAGTGTGAGCATGGTATATCTTTTTCCATCCTTTTACTTTTAATCTATTTGTGTCTATATATTTAAAGTGAGTTTCTTGCAGGTAGCCTTTAATCGGGTCTCACTTTTTAGCCAATATGACTGCTCTGCTTTTTAATTAGAGCATTCAAAGATTTTTAAGTTTATATGATTAATGATATGGCTGGATTTAAATCTACCATCTTACTATTTTTCTCATCTGTTATTTGTCCCGTTTTCCTTTTTTCCTGCATTATCTTGAATTAAACGATTATTTTTATAGATCCATTATATCTCTTTTGTTGGTTTATTATCTATAGTTTTTCATTTTGTTGTTTCAGCAGTTGCTTAGAGCTTTCAGTATACATATTGTTTAAATTGTGCTTTAGGAAAAAATTTACAGGGAAAACTAGTTTCTCATTCACAAATTTAACAGAAATTGTTTTGTGACATTGGTTGCAATACCTGCAATGTGTCAAAACTCTCCCCATTTCCCTTTAAACCCTGGGTTCCCTGTGTCTATTCATCCAGTTTTCCTGATCCTTCCCGCCTTCTAGTCTTTGCTTTTGGCAAGTGTTGCCCATTTGGTCTCATAAACTTGATTGACCTAAGAAGCACATTCCTCATGTCTGTTATTGTTTGTTTTATTGGACTGTCTAATCTTTGGCTGAAACATGGACTCTGGGAGTGGCTTCAGTTCTGAGTTAAAAGGGTATCTGTGAGCAATAGTCTCAGGAGTTCCTCCAATCTATGTCAGACCAGAAAGTCTGGTCTTTTTTGTGTGAATTTGAATTTTGCTCTACATTTTTCTCCTGCTGTGTCCGGGACCCTCTACTGTGATCCCTGTTAGAGCAGTTGGTGGTGGTAGCCGAGTGCCATCTAGTTCTTCTGGGCTCAGGCTTGTGGAGGCTCTGATTCATGTGATCCATTAGTCCTTCAGACTAATATTTTCCTTGTGTCTTTGGTTTTCTTCATTCTTCTTTGCTCCTAACGTGCTAGGACTAATAGATGTATCTTAGATGGCAGTTCAAAAGCTTTTAAGACCCCAGACACCACTCAACAAAGTGTTACGTAGAACATTTTCTTTACAAACTACATTATGCCTATCGACCTAGGTGTCTCCCAAGACCATGATCCACAGCCCTCACCCCGGTAACTCAGTCCCTGACGGTGTTTGGATGTGTCTAGGAAGCATCTATGATTTTGCCTCAGTCAAGTTGTGCTGACTTTCCCTGTATTGTGTGTTGTCTTTCCCTTCACCAAAGTTAACATTTGTCTACTATCTAGTTAGTCATTTCCCCTCCCCACTCCTATCCTCCCTCATAACTATCAAGGATTTTTTTCTCTGTTAACCTTTTCTTGGGTTTTTATAATAGTGTTCTCATAAAATATATGTCCTTTTGTGATTGACTTATTTCACTCAGTATAATGCCCTCCAGATTCATCCATATTTTGGTTAGTAGTCAAACTCTTAACCACTATGCTACCAGGTTTTGGTTTTGTATAAATAAAAAAAAAATACCCTTTATTACGTTGAGGATTTTCTCTTCTATTCCCATTCTACTGAGAGTTTATATCAGGAATGGGTGTTGGACTTTAACAAATGTCTTTTCTGAGTCAGTAACCATGTGATTCTTTTCTTTTGTTCTATTTATGTGGCAGATTACATTGATTGATTTTCTAATGTTGAACCATCTTTGCATACCTGGTATGAAACTCACTTGATGGTGGCATTTTTTTTTTTAATATATATATGATGCTTTATTCTATTGTTGAGAATTTTTGTATTGATATTCATGAGAGGTGTTGGTCTGTAATTTTCTTTTTTTACAGCTTCTTTGCCTGGCTTTGTTATCAGGGTTATGCTGGCTTTATAGAATGAATTTGGAAATATCCCTTCCTTTACTATGCTCTGAAATAGTTTGATTAGTACTGATGTGAGCTCTTCTCTGAACATTTGGTAGAATTCTGCAATGAAGCCATCTGGGCCAGGGCTTTTATTTTGTTGTTGTTCTTGGGAGTTTTTTTTTTTTTTAACTTCTTCAAACTCTTCTCTTGTTATGGGCTTGTTCAGGTCTTCCATCTCAGTTTGTCTTTGTTTAGGTGGGTAGTATGTTTTTAGAAAGTTTTCCATTTCCTCTAGGTTCTCAAATTTGTTGGAGTACAATTTTTCATAATATTCTGTTATTTCAGTTGGGTCTGTTGTAATGCCCCCCATCTCATTTCTTATTTGGGTTATTTGCTTCCTCTCCTATTTTTCTTTTGCCAGTTTGGCTGATGGTTTGTTGATTTTCTTGATCTTTTCAAAGCAGTAACCTTTTGTTTTGTTGGTTCTTTCAATTGTTTTTCTGCTCTCTATTTCACTTATTTCTGCTCTAATCTTTATTATTTTCTTTTTTCTGGTAGCTATGGGGTTCTTTTACTGTTCTCTTCCTAGATGTTTGAGTTGTAGGGCTGACGTTTTGATTTTGATCTGTTCTTTTTGGTGTGTGCATTTATTGTTATAAATCAACCTATGAGCACTGTATCTACTTTTATGGCTTTGTGATCAGAGAGAATGCTTTGTATCATTTGAATACTTTAGATTTTATCGAGGGTTGCTTTGTGACCTAAAATGTGGTCTATTCTGGGGAATGTTCTAGGTGCTTTGGAAAAGAATGTATACTTTGGTGCTGTTGAGTGGTGCGTCCTATATATGTTTATGAAGTCAAGTTAGTTGATTTTGGTCTTTAGATCTTCTGTATCTTTTTTGAGCTTCTTTCTAGGTGTTCTGCCCTTTATCGTGAGTGGTGTATCGAAGTCTCCTACTATTATGTGGAACTGTCTATTTCTCTTTTCAGTCCTGTTAGAGTTTACGTATTTTAGAGCCTTGTTGTTGAGTGTGTAAATGTTTCTTAAGGTTATGTCTCTTGGTGGATTATCCCCTTAATCATTACATAATGTCTTTCCTTGTCTTTTCTGGTTAATTTTGCCTTAAAACATATTTTATACGAGATTAGTATTGCCACTACTTCTCTTTTTTGGTTACTGTTTCCTTGATATACTTTTTCCATCCTTTGACTTTTACTATACCTATGTCTTTGTGTCTACATTGCGTCTCTTGTAGGCAGCATATTTATGGGTCTTTTTTTTAATCCATCCTTTCACTGTCTGTCTCTTTATGGGTGCATTTAAGCCATTTACATTCAGTGTGGTTATTGATAGGTACGAATTTATTGCTATCATGTTGTATACATCTTTAACTTTACTATGAATCTTTAACTTGTCTTTAAATTCAAATGACATTATAGCACATCACATATTGTAAGATAATTTTACAACAGTATATTTCCATTACACCTTTCCTGGCTTTGGTAATATTGTTGTCCTACGTTTTATTTATATGTATATTAACTTCACCATACATTGTTAGTATTGACACAGGTGTTGTAAACAACCACTTATCTTTTAAAGATTTAAACAAACAGAAATAAAAATCTTTTTTTTTTTTTTTTTAACCTAATTGTCACTGTTTCCAGTGATCTTCGTTCCTTGTATACACCTATATTTCCATCTGGTATGGTTTTCATTCTGTCTGTCTGAAGGACTTCTTTTGACATTTCTTGTTGTGAGGCTCCGTTGGTGATAAATTCTTAAGTCTTCATGTTTGTGTTTATTCAAGTTTTGTGCATATTCAAAGTTATTTCCTTGAGTATAGAATTCTAGGTTAATGTGTTTTCCTTTGAGTACTTTAGAGATTTTGTTCCACAATCTTTTCATCTGCCTAGTTTCTGATGAAAAATCTATTGAATTCCTTATCTTTGTTCCTTTCTACTTAATGTGTCTTTTTTCTCTGGTGTCTTTTGAGATTTTCTTCTTCTCCCTTAGAGACATTGGTTTAGAGACATTGATTATTACATGTCTTGGTATAGTTTTCTTCAGATTTCTTATGCTTGGGGCTCTTGGGGCTCATTGATTATCTTGGATCTATAGATTTATAATTTTCATCAAACTTAGAAAAAAAAATAGCCATTATGTCTTCAAGTACTTTTCTGTGTCACCCACTCTTCTCTCTTCTGTGGACTTTAATTTAATATCTATTAGTCCATTAAGGTTATCACACATGTCAGTGATTCTTCCTTCCTTCTTTTCTTTCTTTTCTCCTTCTCCTTCCCTTTTTCCTTCTCTTCTTCTTCATCAACCTCTTTCTATTTGTCTTTATTCTCTCTCTCTCTTTCTTTTAGGGTAGTTTTTATTGCTACATCTTTACATTCACTAATCATGTCTTCTGAAATGTCTTATCTACCAATAATCCTATGCAGTGACTTTTTCATCTCTGACATTGTGGTTATCATCTCTGATAGTATGATTTGGGTTTTTTATTTATACCATGTCTCTACTTAATTTGTTCAACCTTTCCTCTAGATTTTTAAACATCTGGAATACAGTTATAATAACTATCATAATGGTTTTTCTGATTCTAACATCTGTTTAAGTTCTGGGTCCATTTTGATTGATTGCATTTTTATACTTATTATGAGTCACGTTTTCCTGCTTCGATTCCTGGTAAATTTTGATTGAATGTCAGACTGAAAATTTTACCTTGTTGGGTGCTGAGTATTTTTGTATTCCTATAAATCTTCTTAAGTTTGTTGTTAGGTGTAACTATTTGGAAACTGATTCATTCAGCTCTGGATTTTCTAATTTGTTAGACAGTTCAAGAGTAGTGCCCAGACTAAGGCTAATTATTTCCCATTTTTTAGGCAAGACTTCCCTGAGTGTTGTACCCAATGCCCCCAAATTATGATTTTTTCCAGTTTGGCTGGTGGGAACAGGCGTAATTACTGGCCCTATGTGAAGACCGCATAGAGTACATCCCAGTCCTTTTAAGTGGTTCTTTCCCTTGACTTGGATATTTTTCCCACATGCATGTGTTATTTAGTACTCTGCAGAATACTCAAAAGGTATTCTCTAGAGTTCTCTCTCTCTCTGTCTGTGCAGTATTCTTCTCTCTGGTACTCTGTTTAGGGGACTTGGCTTCCCTGGACTCTCATCTCAATCACTTTAACTCAAGAAAATTCTAGTCTGGGTTCGCCTCCTTGCACTGAAACCTGGAAATGCACTATGGGCAGTAAACTGAGGCAAGCATAACATGCACCTCATTTGTATCCCATTTCTCAGGGAAAACTCTTCTTCATTGGCTGATACGCAATGTCTTGAAAAACATTGTTTAATATATTCTTTCCAGTTTTTCAATTGTTTTGGCAGGAAAGCAAATACGATGCCTATTACTCCATCTTGGCCAGAGGCAAACATCTTAAACCAAAGTCTGTTGTCTGGCGCATGCTGATTTAGGATACCTTTGCAAAGTTCTCTTGACTATTTCTAGGAGTCTTTAAGAGGCTTTCCATATGTGTCCTCCACCAGTATCTGTACTGGAAAGGCAAAAGAAAGATAAACACAAAACAATTTTGAAAAAGCAGAACAAAGTCAGAGACTTTGTACTGCCTGACCTCAAGTTACATTATAAACTACAATAATCAAGATAGTGAGGTATTGGTGAAAGGAAAATCAATGGAATAGGTTATAAAGTCCAGAAATAGACTCATACAAATATAGTCAATTAATTTTTGACAAAGATACAAGGAAATTCAATGGTGAAAGACTCCTCTTTTCAACAAAAGTTGCTGGAAAAATTAGACATACATACACAAAAAAACAAGACAAACAAAACAACTTTGACCTATAATTCACACCTATGTAAAAGTTAATTTAAAATGGATTAGAGATCTAAATGTAAAATGTAAAGCTATAAGACTTTTAGGAGAAAATTTTGCTTGGTTGAGCAAAGATTCTTAGATATGATACCAAAAGC
This sequence comes from Loxodonta africana, assembly GCF_030014295.1. NCBI lineage: Eukaryota > Metazoa > Chordata > Mammalia > Proboscidea > Elephantidae > Loxodonta > Loxodonta africana. The sequence continues at coordinate 165,189,285 of NC_087345.1, read as the reverse complement.
ACAATCCATACAAGATAGAATTAATATATTGCACCTCATCAAAATTAAGAACCTCTGCTCTGTGAAAAACATTATCAAAAGAGTGAAAAGACAAGACACAGATTGGGAGAAAATAATTGCAAATCAGACATCTGTCAGAGAACTTATATCTAAAAGACATAAAGAATTCTCAAAATTCACCAGTAAGAAAACAAATAACTCCAGAAAAAAATAGGCAAGATATTTGAAAAGCTATCCCACCAAAGGTGATATATAGATGGTAAATAAGCAGGTACCAGAATGACCAACAGTATTAGTCATTACGGAATGAAAATTAAATCATATGATACCACTACTCACTTATTAGAATGTCTAAAAAAGTAAACAAACAAACAAATCCTAAAAATACCAATCCTGGTGAGGTTGCAGGGTACTGGAACTCTCATACATTTCTGGTGGGGATCCAAAACGTCATTTTGGAAAATAGTTTGTCGGTTTCTTACAAAGTTAAACATGCATTTACCACATGATCTCACAATCCCACTCCTAGGCAGATGGGATTGAAATGAACTTATTTTCATGCAAAGCCCTGGATGTAAATGTTTATAACAGCTTCATTCACCGAAGACTATAATCAGTCCAAATGTTCCTCACCAGGTGAATGGATGAACAGTCTGTGACACACCTATACAACAAAATACTACTCAACAGAAAAATGAGAGAACTGCTGATATTGTTGTTGTTGTTAGGTGCCATTGAGTTGATTCCGACTCATAACGACCCTATGTACTACAGAACAAAACACTGGCCGGTCCTGTGCCATCCTCCCAATCATTATGCTTCAGCCCATTGTTGTAGCCACTGTGTCAATTCATCTCTTGAGGGTCTTCCTCTTTTTTGCAGACCCTCTATTTTACCAAGCATGATGTCCTTTTCCAGGGACTGATCCCTTCTGATAACTTGTTCAAAGTATGTGAAACAGAGTCTCGCCATCCTTGCTTCTAAGGAGCATTCTGGTTGTACTTCTTCCAAGACAGATTTTTCTTCTTTTGGCAGTCCATGGTATATTTAATATTCTTGTCCAACACCACAATTCAAAGGCATCAATTCTTCTTCTGCTTTCCTTATTCATTGGCCAGCTTTCACATGCATATGCTGTTGTTGTTAGGCGCCGTGGAGCCGGTTCCGACTCATAGCGACCCCCAGCACAACAGAACGAAACACTGCCCGGTCCTGCACCATCCTTACAATCGTTGTTATGCTTGAGCTCATTGTTGCAGCCACTGTGTCAATCCACCTCATGCAGGGTCTTCCTCTTTTCCGCTGCCTTTGTACTTTGCCAAGCGTGATGTCCTTCTCCAGGGACTGATCCCTCCTGACAACATGTCCAAAGTATGTGAGCCGCAGTCTCGCCATCCTTGCCTCTAAGGAGCATTCTGGTTGTACTTCTTCCAAGACAGATTTGTTTGTTCTTTTGGCAGTCCATAGTATATTCAATACTCTTCTCCAACACCACAATTCAAAGGTGTCAACTCTTCTTCGGTCTTCCTTATTTACTGTCCAGCTTTCACATGCATATGATGCGATTGAAAATACCATGGCTTGGGTCAGGCGCACCTTAGTCTTCAAGTTGACATTTTTGCTCTTCAACACGTTAAAGAAGTCCTTTGCGGCAGATTTACCCAATGCAATGCATCTTTTGATTTCTTGACTCCTGCTTCCATACGTGTTGGTTGTGGATTCAAGTAAAATGAAATCCTTGACAGCTTTAATCTTTTCTCCGTTTACCTTGATGTTGCTCATTGGTCCAGTTGTGAGGATTTTTGTTTTCTTTATGTTGAGGTGCAATCCATACTGAAGGCTGTGGTCTCCGATCTTCATTAGTAAGTGCTTCAAGTCCTTTTCACTCTCAGCAAACAAGGTTGTGTCATCTGCATAACATAGGTTGTTAATGAGTCTTCCTCCAATCCTGATGCCCCTTTCTTCTTCATATAGTCCAGCTTCGCATGCATATGAGGCAATTGAAAACACCATGGCTTGAGTCAGACGCACCTTAGTCTTCAAGGTGACATCTTTGCTTTTTAGCACTTTAAAGAGGTCTTTTACAGCAGATTTGCCCAATGCAATGTGTCTTGTGATTTTTTGACTAAAAAGGAGACAAAATAAAAATGATCACAAAGGCTGGAAGATAATTTGAGGAATATCTCTCAGAAAAGAGAACTCAGGACAAAGAAATTTAAAACAGGAAAGAAAAATTCTAGAAAATTGCATATTAATTCAAAATCCTATATCCAAATAGTAGGTTAACACAGAAAGAGGGAACAACAACAAAATAAAGGAAAAAAAACAGAGAAGAGGGTATTTGGGCAATATAATTTTGGAGCTGAAATGATGAACAGATTACCCAGAAAAACAAATAAAAAAGGATCCAACCTTTCTTTTAGTAAGACCATCACTAAAAACGTTCAGAACACAAGGTGTAAAAAGAATATCCAAAAGGCTTTCAGGGAGAAAAACATAGTTTACTTTCAAAGAATGAAGAATCAGAATGACATTAGACTTTGCATTAGTGACGTCGGAAACCAGAAGACAATGGAGCCACCGCTTCAGAACTGTGAGCAAACATTAGACTTCCATATACAGCCAACCTACCCAAAGTTTAAGTGACATAGTCCCAAGTCTCACGCATTATTTTGCAGGAAGCTACTGAATGATTTTATGCAGAAAAATAAGGGAGTAAACGAGAAAAAGAATGACAAAAAAATCTAAGGAACAACGGATATAATATGGGACTGAAGCAAAGGAGACATCTAGGATGTCACGTGCACAATACCAAACCAAGGTCATTTCTGTCGAGTCGATTCTGACTATAGCAACCCTGTAGGACAGAGTAGAACTGCCTCATATGGTTTCCAAGAGTGTAAATCTTTACGGAAGTAGACTGCCACATTTTTCTACCACAGAGCAGCCGGTGGGTTCAAACCACCGACCTTTCAGTTAGCAGATGAGCACTTAACCATGGTGCCACCAGGGCTCCATATATGTTTTACTTTGTTAAAATACTTTTTAACTTAATTGCAATTGCCCAATGTGAGGATGTCTGTCAGAAGGGAACGGGGTAGGATAATATTTTTGGAGAAAAGGGGAGCTGTTTTCTGCTTTTCAAATCTGCCTAGGTATAGAGCTAGCCCTGTTAGTTTCTAGGGTAAGAAAGAAGCACAGCACGACACTTAATTTTCAAACCTTCTTCTTGTAGCATTAAAAAAGAAAAAGAGAGAGAGAGAGAAGCAAAGGAATAAGATCTCCTACATTTTAAAGTTTTCTCTTTAACCCAATTTCCCTTTCTGTGTTCTTTTTAAACAGATTTTTTTTCTTCTGACATGAATAGTCACCCAGCATTGTAATGTCAGTAATATTTTGCTGCCCTGAACAGCTGACTACCAGCCATATAATAAGATTGGCTCTGACATTATGAAATTGACATAACTAAATATCACCATAGACAGGAAATGTGGAATCATATTTTAATAGAGTCAGCCCTTAGACTCTCCAAAAAAGAATTCACCACTTAGAAAAAGTCCCAGGTTGTCATCAATGAGGCTAAAGTCCCATGCTGAGGTGCGTGATGATCCCAATAGTGAAAAACGGTGTACAAGTATTTGGCTGAGTGGTCAGTTTTATGGGGTTCAGAGAGATTTCTCAAAGAATTCCAGGGTTGGCCTGAAATGTCTCATACCCTCAGGACAGTGAGTGATGAAATAAAAACATGCCCCGATGGGTCTCAAAGAACTTTGGAGGCAAATTAATTCTGACCTGTGTGTCATTTATTGGGCTAGACATATGTGAATTTCTATTGGATTAGGCACTTTAAATACACAGAGACAACGGACATGATTAGTATAGCTTAGCACAGACCAAGCCAAGTTAAAAAAAAAAAAAATCCATAAACTTTTACTTGCATTTACAAGTGTGTGGGAAGATTTTTTTAGAACCACACTGGCAATCTACACTTTTAACTGGAGGGCTCAATTCATTTACATTAATTGCAATCACTCAGATATTTGGCTTTATTTCTTCTTATTTTGTGTTTTCTATTTGCCCAACTTTTTCTGGATTTCATTTTTCTTCTTTCTGGTCTTCTGAGTTGATTGATTTTTTTATTCCATTTTTTCTCCGCTCTGCTGATTTGGAAGGTACGTATTTTATTTCTAGTCTTTAAGTAGTTGTCCTTGAGATTTTAACAAGGACAACTTATATGTAAAACACTAATGTTAATCAATATTTTGAGCATAGGAATTTCCTCCATAAATCTCTTGCACATCTAATTCTGCTTGGTATCTACTGCCCAGAGAACCCAGGGAACCCAGACTAACACAGGATTACTCTGAAGTTTTCACTGTCATAAGAACTACTGCTATGCACATCCTGGCATATAAGAATGGTAAGTGGGTACAAACGTTTCACTTGGGTTAACACCTAAAAGTGGAATTGCTGAGTTATGACATGGGTGAGTTCAAATTTTTTTAATGCCATATTATCTTCCAAGTGGTTTTCCAACTTAGATTCTTATAGATACAATGAATAAATAACACCTTTAAGACACGATACCTCTTGGAGCCCTGGTAGTGCAGTGGTTAAGAGCTCAGCTGCTAACCAAAAGGTCAGCAGTTCTAATCCAGCCGCTCCTTGGAAACCCTATGGGGCAGTTCTACTCTGTCCTATAGGGTCGCTATGAGTCAAAATTGACTCTATGGCAACGGATTTTTTGGCTAGGATACTAGAACACTTGGTATTGTCAGACTTCTTAATTTTTGCCAAGTAAATGGTGTAAGTAGTATTTCATTATGGTCCTGGCATGCATTTCTCTAGTTAATAATAAGATTAAGCATTTCTTTTAATGTTTATTGACCGTATGTGTTTAATTTTCCATGAAATACCTGTTTATGTCTTTTGTCTAGTTTTCTAATGAACTCTTGATGTATACTATGCGTAGATACACTTCTTCATGTGTATTGCAAATATTTTCACCCATTCTGTAGTGAATACTTTCACTTTCTTTAATATGTTTTTGATTTTAAAAAGTTCTAAATTTTAATGTGTTTTAATGATAATACATTGTTAGTGCTTAGTTTAACTCGACTTTTTCTACCCCAAGAAAGACTTTCATCTATATTTTCTTCAAAACATTTTTTAATCTATCTGGATTTTTATGTAGTGTATTAAGAAATTTTTTTTTGTCCTTTTTTCCAAATAATAATTTTTCAAGGGGTTGCAGTTGTGCAAGTCATGAATAATAACTAAGTTCATGCATGAAGAGGTGATGATAACTATCCCATGATTTCCATCCGGTAACCATTGCAAACTACTATTGGTTGTAAGAAGTATTCCAAAATCAGAGAAGATAAAATGTGAAAAAAAAAATTTGTCTTAGAATTTTTAAAAGAGTTTTCAAATTTATGTTACTTAGCAAATTGTTTCCCATAAGCACTTGAAAGGTTTCACCCAGAGTGGCTAACTCTGGCCCCAGTACTACAGCTGCTGAAAGATACCTATGATTTACTGAGCCTTCCTGCCATCCCCTGGCCAAGAGGGCAGTCACAAACTCCTGAGGGAGCTCTTGGCTGGCTTTTTGTGAGGAACCCCTGTGAGGTCACCTGAGGCCCTCTGCTTTTCATTCTTCTTTAAAGTTGTCTGCGCGTATTCCTGCTGTGTCCCCTATGTTCCCTTATCTCCCAAATCTGGCGACAGAAGAGGCTGTTTCCTGGTTTGACTCTTTTTTACTGGGTACACATGGACCATTTATTCTTGAAGTATCTCTGTGAAGAATGGGAATTAAAAAAAAAAAAAAAAGATAATATGTGGGCAATTATGTAAGCTCAGGGATTCTTACAATGTCTTCATGGTCAGGATCTCGGGGCTATAGAGCCTAACTCACTCTTAATATCTGGAAGCTTCATAAAAAGCTCCTAGGTTTCTCAGGATTGTCAAGCATCCCTTTTCCTCAGATTTTGGAAGTAACAGGAAATCACATTCTATTCCCATAGCCCTACTTTCAGAAACCTCTAGTCTAGCTCTGGCCTTGCCTTCCTTAGCCCATTTTTGGTTCTGGTGGGGCTTTTGCTTCTTGTTCCCTTCTCACTCTTCTTTTCCTTCTCCTCTAGCCTTCACAACTAAAGTTCTTCCCACCAAAATGTAGTTTTTGTGGCTTGAGCCCAGCCATAGCTCATAGGTGACTCCAGGTCTGCCATGTGTGACAAAAGTCTTAACTTGATCTCTTGGCCTAGAAGGCTTCTCCACATGAAACTTGTTTGTTTTGTTTTAGCATCATAGAACAAACCTGAATTCTGAGGCTATCCTCTTAGAAAAGCAAACGGTCATGGAGGAGGTAAGAGAGCTTGAAAAGCCTACAAGGGTCTTTGAAAAGAATGAATGAGGACTTGACAATTTAAAATGATGATATCATTATTTGTTTTGAGTCAGCATACTACCGATAAGCCCTTAAAAGCATGTTTATTGCCTACCTGGGTAACGCTCTCACAACACTCCAGTGTACAGTACCACATTGCACCCAAAGGAATAAGATTACCTGTGGCTAAACATGCTGAGAAGCCTTTAACATTTGCCAAAGAGGGAATTTTCCATGCGTTACAGCCCTGAAAATAAATGCTATGGTGCCAGCTTATCCTCAGGGACTTCCTCATTTTAAGTGAGATAATGTATTTCTGAACAGTTGAGTGAAACAAAGAACCTACATAAGGCTGAATATTTAGGAAAACAGGAGAAAAGCAAGACCAGAGTGCCTTACTGGGAAAGAGAAGACCACGTCTTTCAATAAGATTTATATCTTTCATTTCTTGGATTTGCACAACTCTACTGAAACCTCACTGGGACATTTTGTGCTCTAGATCAGAATTTGTTAAACCCTATTCAAAAAGGCATAGTTACTGAAATATCTACCTGATAGATTATTCTCACCTATAAATATAGTGGTCATATAGGTTGGACTTTTCTGAGACAGTTGGAATTTAAATTTATTTTATTCTTTTCTATATCAGCAGCACATTCAGTGTTTAACCAAATGTGATTCCATATTATTCAATTTAGAGTTTAGAAACCATCGCTTTCTGGGCTGTGTGTCATGCTTTTAAGTTGATTAAATAAGGTCACCACAAACTCTCACAAAATGTTATAGTGATATTTCACTATAGTTATAGTACTCAAGAATCCTAGCTAATTTAGCTTAGATTCACAAAATCATTGGAATGTAAAAGCACTTGTAAGATATAATTTATCCTTCTCCTTCAAGTAGGCAGTCACACCTGAATCATCCCAGACTAATGAGAATTTATCCTGTTTCTAAAGACGGTCAGAAAAACAGATCAACATACTTCTTCCATTACACTCTCCCTCTCTGAATGCACAGCCATGTTCTAGATGAGAAAAAAGGGAAATTCTAGACATAACCATGCCACACTGGTAGTGAAAGCTTTTTGCCCTGTATCTACCTTACAAGTAGGGCCCAAATTGTTTTTTCCTAAACCATTCCCAAATGACTATACATCATGTTAATACCAGCAAATTTGTTATAGAAAAGACCTTTCTTGCATCTGCTGTAATTTCTTTCACCCAACTCTTCCTGTCACTGCTCCCCTCACTGTTAGCTAACTCGTGGGCCCTCTCGAACTCTCTGTACCCAGATAAGTTTCCAGCATCATTCACTTAGTCACTGAACACTTATTCCACATCCTTCCTTAACCGAAATCTAGCTCTACTCTGAAGGACACTGCTTCCTCACCGACCCTATGCAATTTGCTTTGGGTGCCGTCAAGTGGATTCAGACTCATGGCAACCCTATGTACCACAGAAGGAAACACTGCCTGGTCCTGCACTATCCGCATGATTGTTATGCTTGAGCCATTGTTGCAGCCTCTGTGTCAACACATTTCACTGAGGGTCGTCCTCTTTTTTGCTGACCCTCTACTTTACCAAGCATGACGTCCTTCTCCAGGGACTGGTCTTTCCTGATAACATGTCCAAAATTTGTGAGATGAAGTCTCACCATCTTTGCTTCTAAGGAGCATTCCGGCTGTACTTCTTCCAAGACAAATGGTTCGTCCTTCTGGCAGTACATGATACATTCAATATTCTCCAATATAATAGTTCAAAAGCATCAATTCTTCTTTGGCCTTCCTTATTCATTGGCCAGCTTTCACATGCATATGAGGTGATTGAAAACACCATGGCTTGGGTCAGGCGCACCTTAGTCCTTGAAGTGACATCTTTGCTTTTTAACACTTTAAAGAGATATCTTGTGCAACACATTTGCCCAATGCAATGTGTTGATTAATTTCTTACTGCTGCTTCCAAGGGCATTGACTGTGGATCCAAGTAAAATGAAATCCTTGACAACTTCAATCTTTTGTCCATTTATCATGATGTGGCTTACTGGTCCAGTTGTGAGAATTTTTGTTTTCTTTATGTTGAGGTGTAATCTATAATGAAGGCTGTGGTTTTTGATCTTCATCAGTAAGTGCTTCAAGTCCTCTTCACTTTCATTAAGCAATGTTGTGATATCTGCATATCACAGGTTGTTAATGAGCCTTCCTACAGCCTTGGTGCACTGTTCTTCACATAGTCCAACTTCTTGGATTATTTCTTAAGCATGCAGATTGAATAAGTTTGGTAAAAATATACAACCATAACACACATTTCCTCACATTAGAGAATGCAGTATTCCCTTGTTCTGTGGGAAGGACTGCCTCTTGGTCTAAGTACAGGTTCCTCATGAGCACAATTAAGTGTTCCAGAATTCCCATTCTTTGAAATGTTATCCATAATTTTTTATGATTTACAAAGTCAAATGCCTTTGCATAGTAAATAAAACGCGGGTAAACATCTTTCTGGTATTCTTTGCTTTCAGCCAGGATCTATCTGACATCAGCAGTGATATCCCTTGTCCTACATCCTCCACTGAACCTTGCCTGAATTTCTGGCAGTTCCCTGTCCATATACTGCTGCAACCACTTTTGAATGATCTTCAGCAAAATTGTGCTTACATGTGTTATTAATGATATTATTCAATAATTTTTGCATTTGGTTGGTTCACTTTTCTTTGGAATGGGTACAAATATGGATCTCTTCCAGTTGGTTGACCAGGTAGCTGTCTTTCAAATTTCTTACCATAGACAAGTGAGTGCTGCCAGTGTTGCATCCATTTGTTGAAACATCTCAATTGATATTCCGTCAATTCCTGGAGCTCTGTTTTTCGCCAATGCCTTTAGTGCAGCTTGGACTTCTTCCGTCAGTACCATCAGTTCTTGATCATATGTTACCTCCTGAAATAACTGAACATCAACCAATTCTTTTTATTATAGTGATTCTGTGTATTCCTTCCATCTTGTTTTGATGCTCCCTGCATATTTTAGTATTTTCCCTGTAGAATCCTTCAATATTGCAACTCGAGGCTTGAATTTTCTCTTGCATTCTTTCAGCTTGAGAAATGTGGAGGATGTTCTTCCCTTTTGGTTTTCTATCTCCAGATCTTTGCACATTTCACTATAATACTTTACTTTGTCTTCTCCAGCCACCCTTTGAAATCTTCTGTTCAGCTCTTTTACTTCATCAGTTTTTCCTTTCCCTTTAACTACTCAGCATTCAAGAGCAACTATCAGAGTCTCTTCTGACATTCATTTTGGTCTTCTCTTTCTTTTCAGTCTCTTTAATGACCTCTTGCTTTCTTCATGTATGATGTCCTTGATGTCGTTCCACACTTCATCTGGTCTTCAGTCATTAGTGTCCAGTTTATTAAATCTGTTCTTGAAACCTTATTGGGCAGTTCTACTCAGTCCTTTAGGGTCACTATGAGTTGGAATTGATTCAAAGGCAATGGGTTTGGTTCTGAGGGAGCTCTTACAAAAAGGCATTTCCATATATGTAATTGCCCTAAGATGAGTGTGAGCCTACTCTACTAATGTTCCTGGATGGTGCACCATCCAAACAGTTAAGCACTTGTCTACTAGCCAAAAAAAAAAAAAAAAAAAGGTTGGTGGTTTAAACCCATCCAGAAGCATATCAGGAGACAGGCCTGATGATCTACTGCCAATAGGTCACAGCTTTGAAAACCCTGTGGAGCAGTTCCACTCTACACACATGGGATCGCCACGAGTCAGAATCCACCCAATGGCAACTAACAACAACCAGTGTAAAATCTCAAACCTCGGTCAATCAAAATGGATTATATTATTTAAGCGACAACTGCAAAATCTCAGAGGGTTAGCACCAAAAAGGATTATTTCTTCTTCATTCATCATGCTCAGTGTAGGTTGGCCGGGGCCTCTGCTCCACACAGTCACTCAGGGACTCAAGCTGACTGGTACACTATCATCTTGTAGCTGCTCCTCCTGGAACACAAGTCCTCCTTAATCACTAAGCCAGGAGGAGAGAGAGGTAGAGGGTAGAAAGCTGGCCAGAAGTGATACATGTCACTTCAACCCACAACCCATTGGCAAAAACCAACTACATGGCCCCATCTAACTGCACAGGGACTGGTAAGTGTGGAAAAGCAGATGAACTGTCTAGTGGTGATCGCTGTCTCTATCACAGGGGCTATCTTGCAAAACTGGGTACTGGGCTAATCGGAGTCCTTCAGGGAACCCTGGGTCTTCCCCCCTTAGGGCAAAACAATCTCTAGGGTACAGGGTGGGGTATTCATTCTTCTCAACTCTCAAATGACTGGCCATGCCAGAGAACTAAGTGACAAGACTAAAGTTATTTCTATGAATCAGATGAGCCCAGAGCTAAAACAATAATATCCAAAGGTTATTGAGCACTTATTATATGCTAAGTGAATGTTACCTGTATTATGTCATTTAAGCCTCAGAATAACCCAGGGAGATGAATAGCACTGTTAGCCCCATTTTATATATGAAGATAAGAAAGAGCAAGTCCAAAGTTCTTTATACTCCTCAATGAGTAAAGCTGAACAGGAAACCGAAAGCAGAATTAGCTTGTTTCCAAAAACCATTCACTTTACCAAATACTAGCACTACCTCCCACAGCAGAACAGGGCCACTAATTAATTACACACCCAATATCTACGCACACACACATACACAATTTGTAGACTCAAGATCTGGATCCTTGGTCTTGTTCTATCACTAGGTATATGGCTTGGATAAGTCACTTCACCTCTTTGAACCTTAATTTCTTCATCTGTAAAATTTCCCCTCCTAGGACCATGGTTTCAGGGAACAGGTAGCTCTATTGGCGTGACATAGTTTATAAAGAAAATGTTCTACATTCTACTGTGGTGAGTAGCATCTGTGGTCTTAAAAGCCTGTGAAGTGCCCGTCTAGGATACTCCACTGGTCTCACCACTTCAGGAGCAAGAAAGAATGAAGAAAACTAAAGATAAAAGGGAAAGATTAGTCCAAAGGACTAATGGACCAATACTACTAAGACCTCCACCAGACTGAGTCCAGAACAACTAGATGGTGCCCAGCTACCACCACTGACTGCTCTGACAGGGATCACAATAGAGGGTCCTGGACAGAGATGGAGAAAAAATGTAGAACAAAAATCTAACTCAAAAAGAAAGACCAGAGTTGCTGGCCTGACAGAGACTGGAGAAGCCTTGAGAGTATGACCCCTGGACACCGTATCAGCTCTGTAATGAATTCACTCCTGAGGTTCACCCTTCAGCCAAAGAGTGGACAGGACCATAAAACAAAATGAGACTAAAGGGGCACACCAGTCCAGGGGCAGGAACTAGAAGGCAGGAGGGGACATGAAAGCCGGTAATGGGAACCTAAGGTTGAGAAGGGAGAGTGTTGACATGTTGTGGGGTTGTTAACCAATGTCTTAAAACAATATGTGTACTAACTGTTAAATGAGAAACTAGTTTGTTCTGTAAACCTTCATCTGAAGTACAATAAAAAAAAATCTGTTCTTGAGATGGTCTCTAAATTCAGATGGGATATACTCAAGGTCGTACTTTGGATCTCCTGGACTTGTTCTAATTTTCTTCAACTTCAACCTGAACTTGCATATGAGCAGTTTATGGTCTGTTCTACAGTTGCCCCCTGGCCTTGTTCTGACTAATGATACTGAGCTTTTCTATAGTCTCTTTCCACAGATGTAGTCAATTTGATTCCTATGTATTCCATCTGGCGAGGTCCATGAGTATAGTCACTATTTATGTTGGTGAAAAAAGGTATCCACAAGGAAGAAGTCATTGGTCTTACAAAATTCTATCATGCTATTTCCGGCGTCATTTTTATCACCAAGGCCTTATTTTCCAACTACAAATCCTTTTGTTTTTTTACAACTTCCACATTTTTATCACAAGTAATTATCAGTACATCTTGATTGCATGTTTGATCAATTTCAGACTGCAGATGTTGGTAAAAATCTTCCATTTCTTCATATTTGGCCTCAGTGGTTGGTGTGTAAGTTTGAATAATGGTCATATTAACTGGTCTTCCTTGTAGACATATGGATATTATCCTATCACTGACAGAGTTGTACTTTAGGATAGATCTTCAAATGTGCTTTTTGATAATGAACACAATGCCATTCCTCTTCAATTTGTCATTCCCACCATAGTCCCCCAACATAGTAGACCAGATGATTATCTGATTCAAAATGGCCAGTACAAGTGCATTTCAGCTCACTAATGCCTATCAATGTTTATGTGCTCTATTTCATTTTTGATGACTTCTAGTTTTCCTAGATTCATACTTCATACATTCCACATTCTGATTATTAATGGATGTTTGCAGCTATTTCTTCTCATTTTGAGTTGTGCCACATCAGCAAATGAAGGTCCCCAAAGTTTGACTGCATCCATGTCATTAGAGTCTACTCTACTTTGAGGTGGTAGCTCTTCCTCAGTTGTATTTTGAGTGCCTTCCAGCCTGAGGGGTTCATCTTCCAGCACTGTATCAGACAATGATTCACTGCTATTCATAAGATTTTCACTGGCCAATTTTTTTTCAGAAGTAGACCGCCAGGTCCTTATTCCTAGTCTGTTTTAGTATGGAAGTGCAACTGAAACCTGTTCACCAAGTTTGACCCTGATGGTATTTAAAATACTGGTGGCAAAGCTTCCAGTCTCACAGCAACACACGAGCCACCACAGTACAACAAACTGACAGACACGTGGTGGACCCTGTGCAATGGAGACTGATCATCTTCCAACAGTGTTGTTCTAGGGTCAGGAGGTAGATTTAACACTAATTCTCTGGCTTCATTAAAAAAAAAATGCTCTTTTCTGATGCTTATGTCATCCTGCAATGGCACTGTCTTCTCCCTGTTTCATGTTCATTACTGAGGCCCTGACTTATTAATGACATCTGCCTCACATTCTTGCTTTCTATCCATATTGTCTTGCCATATTATTCATTGATCATGTGGATGACTCGTCTAATACCTCAACTCTAATGACTTTCACCTTTAATTCTTTTCAGCCATATATTACCAGGGTCGCATCATAATATCTTCTGGTCACCTGTAACCAGCTTCTGGAATTTTCAATTCCAATTTTCTACTCTATGACCCAACCGATTCTTCCAAATCTTTCATGACTTCAATTTATTGATTTTCTGAAATACCGTGTTGCCAACTTACTCAATTTCCTCGCATGCCAGGCCTTTCGTAGCAGCTACCTGGTATAAACAAACCATGGATTATTGCTAAAATACACCTCCTCCATTTCCATACCCAGATAGGTACACCCTTCTGGACCTACAGCTTGAAGCCATTTCAAAACCACAGACTTCAACCTCACTGGGCACCTCAGTCTTACCACCAGGAAACCCTTTCACTTATCACAAGTCAGTCTCCAAACAACCCTTTCAAACCAATCCTGTTCTCCTCTGGAGGAGTACAAGAGGAGGAGCAGGTTGCAAGAGGATCCATAGCCTAGTAAGGCCTCATTAAGACCAGTAGGTATTGCCTACCACCTTCCAATAAGATGCATTTGCCTTGAACAGCACATAGCATTTCTCTTCACCCACCTTGATTTATCCTTTGTATAAACCATTTGGAAACTCTAGTGACATAGTGGTTAAGTGCTACGACTGCTAACCAAGAGGTCGGCAGTTCAAATCCACCAGGTGCTCCTTGGAAACTCTATGGGGCAGTTCTACTCTGTCCTATAGGGTGGCTATGAGTTGGAATTGACTCGCCGGCAGTGGGTTTATAAACCATTTGTATACAGCCACATTTCTAACATGAAATACTATTTTTTCAACAATTACAAATATCCAAACAATTATTTGTAAACACAATTTCAAAAACATTGACTTGTTTCAATGCCTCTGCTAAGAGTATAGGCCCCATATGCAGGAGCTCACATACATTCGCACGTTGCATCTTGAAATTGAGGCAAGAAGGTTAGAAGTGAAACGCTGCTTTGGTTTACTATTTTTCAGTATTACATTGATAAATGAGAGGAGAAAAGGACACACTCCAAGGTGGAGGAAAGAGTGTATTTTTCTTTGGCAATATAAAACTTTTAATTATTTTAAATGTGTGACTTACTCAACTTGGAAACAGTCCACCTAAAAATAAAATAAAAAGAAATGAAAATGGATGATACAATGGTTCAGTGACTTACAAATTTAAAGTTATTACAAATAAAGCAATTGGAATTTTTGGAATTGGGGTGTGTGTGTCTGTGTGTGTGTGTGTGTGTGGTGTGTTCAGTTATAATGTCATTGTGCAGATTATTTTCTTTGAATACCAAAATAACAGTTATTTATGTACTTTACAGGTGCAGGCATTCTTTAAAAAGCATTTATGCTGCACATTTATTTATGCTACACATTATATACAAACTTCATCCCCAACATCACAAAATTCAATTCCCTCTTCTCCAAACAAACACAAAGAAAGCTTTTAGTCCCTGGGTAGTTGTTGGATTTCTGTGGGACTGGATATTTTTATTTAGGAGAGAACAGGGAGTCGTAGACGTGGATTATTTTTAAAATGTGAAAGAAAATCATAAAGGCATTATTTTAGAATGGTTACTTTCTTTAAAAAAAAAAAAAAAAGGAGCAGTTGCCTTCAAGTGGATTATGACTCATGGTGACCCCATGTGAGTCAAAATAGAATGTGCTCCACACGGTTTTCAATGGCTGATTTTTCAGAAGTAGATTGCCAGGCCTTTCTTCCAAAGCACCTATAGGTGGACTTGGATCTCCAGCCTTTCTGTTAGTTGCTGAATGCATTAACCATTTGCATTACCCAGGCACTGCTTAATAATCTTAGTGACATCTTAAAATCAAGTTGTATACTTCTGTGTGCAACTTCCATCCTTGAACATTGAGCAGAAAACAAATTCTATTTTAACATAGAGGGCCAATGAAAAAGAGGAAGACCCTCAGTGAGATGGATTGACACATGCCTGCAACAGTGGGCTTAAACATAGCAATGGTTGTGAGGATGGTGCAGGACCAGGCAGCGTTTCATTTTATCGTACACAGGGTCACTATGAGTCGGAACCAACTTGAAAGCACCTAACAATGGCAAGAATTTTAATATAATAAGTTTTACATTATAGAGGATGCCTTTAACAAATCCGTTCCTTTTATTTCTGGAAAAGAGAGGCAAGTGTGTTACTATGAGAGCATCTTTAAATTGGCTTCTAGGATTTCAAATGGATTTCCTTAAAACCTTAAAAGTTTTCATCATGGAAATGTTATTCAGATAAAGAAATAAGCTTGCTTTGCTTTGGAATAATTTTGAATTAACACTCTAAAGCAACTCTAGCTTTCCAAACTAATTAGTGAATCCGTAAGGCTAAGCAATCTCTTTATTTTTCTAGACTTTGTGAATGGTCTAAGATCCAAGGAGGAAAAGGTAAGATACCAACTTCTTAAGATACACCATCTTTTTAAAAAAGATGATCAGACATGAGTAAATGAATGAAGCTATCACTAAATTTTAAAAATGTAGAATTGTATACCAATATTTCTTTTAATAAAAGTACTAATAAATTAGAATGGTGTAGTATATATACATGTGTACATATGTGTGTGTGTGTGTATAAATGTAAAATTGATGCCCGTGATCATCACAGGTGTGGCAGAGGGATAGGAATAAGGGAATCTCTCATTTTCTATGTATTTTTGTATGTTATTTTTTTCAATGAACATATGCTATTTTTGTAATCAAGAGAAATATTAAACATTTGGAAAGAAATTTCACTGGAGACTTTTTGAAACAAATATGGTAGCCTGATCCTATGCATCTCATTCCCTCCTTTCCTACTTTTTCACTGAGGTAAGGCAAACATATAACAGGAAATAAATTCCATGGCTCTGACATGAACCGAGGCATAATACCAGCCACATACTGGAGAATAGAGAAGTCTTCACGGATGTACCTGCAGTAAGCGTAGAGTGGGCAGAGCGAGTGTGAATGATAACCCACCTGCCAACCAACCAGGCTCTAGTGCCATGGAGGGAGAGTCTGACAGCAAGGCTAGTAAAGGATCCCTGCTCTTCCCTCCCCACAGCTCATTAACAAAGCTAGAAAAGTTAATGTCAAGTCCTGAACTTCAGTCTCAGGCTAAAACTCACAGGAAACCACATATCGAATCAAATTTTAATTTATGAAATTTTAATTTCTCAGACTAAATACAGTGAGGACCTAGCATGTATTCACGAGGAATGGATACAGAGCAGGAAAAGCTACAGGAGTTATCACTCTACGGAGAAGGTCCTGTTTAAATTGGTTTTGGAGTACCAGGGACAGTGTGTGAACAAAAGTGAAATTCCTTGCCTGCGTGCTTTTTTGTCTCTAAGATATTGGAAAGATTAGTTGCTAGAAAAAGATATCATGTTTGGTAAAAGGTCAGTGAAAACAAGGGAAACCCTCAGTGAGATGGATTGACTCAATAGCCACAACAATGGACTAAAAGATACCAACGATCATGAAGATGGCGCAGGACCAGGCAACGTTTTGTTCTGTTAACTTGACAGCAACTGACAACAGCAACAAAGCTAACAACATCAAAAACAAAAGCAGATCATTTGTACCTTTCCTCACTCTACTGCCTGGATCTGAAAAAGGGGTAGGCACAGCCATGGAGTTTGGAGAAGGAAAAGAGTGAAGGAGCTTGGGGAACTACTATTTACTAACCAGTACAGAACCCTGGTGGTGCAGTGGTTAAGAGCTCAGCTGCTAACCAAAAGGTCAGCAGTTCTAATCCACCAGCCACTCCTTGGAAACCCCATGGGGAAGCTCTACTCTGTCCTGTAGGGTCGCTATGAACCAGAATTGACTTGAGGGCAATGGGTTTCTTTGGTTTTTACAGAGGTATGTGAATATTTTTACATCTAGTATGGCCACACTTCTGCATACCAGCTGACTGTCAGGTCTGTGAGTGGCATTCTGGATCTGTTTGTATCTGGCCTCATACATGCAACTCACAAAAAATAAAATTTTTCAGGATATGGATTTTTTCTTCTCTGTCCAAAATGCTTCTACAACAATCATCATCCACGGACGTATTGAATGTCTTTTTCATTGCCACAGTGTTCAGTGTTTCATACCATGTTCCTTCTGACCAAGGAACTCATTTTTCAATAATTGAAAAGAAAGAATGAGACAGTGGACTCATAAGATTTACTATCTTACTATGTATTCCAACACCTTGCAGAATGGTGGAAAGGCATATTGAAAACTCACTTATGTGTCATCTGGGAGATAAGACCCCGGGATACTGGGGACAGTCCTGTAATATTGTGCTCTTTCTTCTACAGATAACTAGTGAGGGTCTGGGAACCAAGGCAGTGGAGCGGGAGTGGCTCCTCTCACTCTCATACCTAATAAAACCAAAAAACCAAACCCATGCCATCAAATCTATTCCTACACATAGTCATAGTGACCTTATAGGACAGAGTAGGTCTGCCCCTGGGGTTTCCGAGAAGTGGCAGGTGGATTTGAACTGCCGACCTTTTGGTTAGCAGCTGAGCTATTAACTGTTGCACTATTTGCAAATGTTTGCTTCCCATCCCCCTGAATTTGAGCCTTGCTGCTTAAATGTCCTGGGTGGCAAAACTGATTTGTGCTCATCTACTAACTGAAAGGTTGGCAGATCAAATCCACTCAATGGCACCACAGAAGAAAGGCCTGGCGATCTGCTCCCATAATAATTACAGCTAAGAAAACTCTATGGAGATGTTCTACTCTATAACATATGGGATCCCCATGAGTCGGAATCGACTCCATGGCAGTGGGTTCTGGGTCTCAGATGTCTTATTTCTCAAGGGAGTGCTACTTCAACATATGAAACAATCACGATTTCACTGAACAAAAAATGAGTCAGCCGTCTCACTAGTTCAGGGTTTTCATACTACTGACCTAACAGACACAGAAGGGGCTTACTGCTCAAGCTTGAGTGATTAGTCTTGATTATCAAGTAGAAATAGGGTTACTGGCACATATCAAGGACAGGGAGGAGTATTTATAACCCAGAGATTCCCCTGAGGTGACTCCTAGTACTTCTATGTTCAAGAGTAAAGATTAATCAAAGACCACGGTGACCCAATACTGGCAGAACCAGGAAGGGCTCAGGCACTTAGGGAGTAAAAGTTGGGTCATCCCACTAGATACAGAATTCTGATCACTGAATTGCTGGCTGAGGGCAAATTGATCCAGAAAATGGGTCGTGGACAAGGAAGTTATAAATACCACAAAACCAAAAAACCAAACCCATTGCTGTCGAGTCAATTCCGACTCAGGAATACCGTACATTCTTATAATTTGTTGTAGTACCAAGGACTGTAACAGTTTTACACATTTTGTTCCTTGCTTCGTTATATGTTAATTTGTATGTTGTAACCAATTTTCTATTTTCCCTTCTACTTTTCTCTTCTATTTATTGGAGTGGTTTGGTGATAACTATAATTTAGTTTTGAGGTTTATAGGATATCAGGATTGGATTGTGACTGAACAAGAAAAGGAATAAACATCATCAGAGATAGATACAGCACTTGACAGGATTTGAGTCTTTTTTTTGAGAAGAGGGTGAGTGTGTTTTGTTTTGGGAGCTATCTGCGTAATGTTGGCAGGAGGGAAATTGTTACCCTTGTTGCTGTTTGGAAATCTCCATGTGCACAGAAATGTGTTTATGGATATTGAGGTTTGGACTGTGATAGACAACTAACTGACTCTCCCAACCCCTATTTCATTCTTTCTTCTATTTGAAATGTTAGAAAGCAAAACACCACGTTCTCAGGCTCTCTTGCCGTTAGGATTTTTAATGCAAATTAGGTTTTGCCAATTAGATTCACTTGCCTGAACTTTTTTGAAGGCAGAAGGTAGGAGGACACCCTCTTTCAGCAACAGTGTGGGCAGACAAGCAAGCCCTAATGGGTGAGATGTTTGCAGTGGCCACGCTTCATAACGCACTGTCTAGTTACCAGCTCTACGAGTGTGTGTGGCTGTGAAGGTAGCAGTGGGCCAGCAATCACCTGATCCTTGAACCATATCAATAGTGGTTAACTGGAAGTCAAAGTTCCAGTGGACCACCCTGACTGGTATCCTTATAAAGAGAGAAATATTTGAAGACACAGAAACACACAAGGAAGAAGGCCATGGGAAGATGGAGACAGAGGTTGGAGTGATGAAGTGGAAAGCCAAGGAATGCCAAGGATTGTCAACAAAGAAGGCAAAGAAAGATTCTTCCCCAGAGCCTTTTGAGGGGACACAGCCATGCTGACATATTGATTTTGGACTTCCAGCCTCCATAACTGTGAGATGATAAATTTCTTTGTTACAGCAGTCCTAGGAATCTAATACAGTCACTTAAAAAGTATTTTATGTCTGTAAGCAGACACTCGGAGCTCCACGAATTAGAGCATTTACGTATCGCCTACTAATGTTTCAAATGATGAAACTCAACCTCTTCCCAATCTCACGTATACTCCCTGCTGTTGTGATGTATGAAAGGTATTGGGTTCCCTTTTTTAACTAGGAATAAGATTCATCAACCATGCGACACCACTGTTTTCCAACTGTTTGCCTCATCAATTAGCAAGCACCTTCCTCAAGTACCTAATCTTTGCTCAGTCTCAAACTCAGCAGAAGTCAGTCACAGCCTAGTCCCAGAGGCCCCTGTTTTCCCCAGGCTCAATCGTTCTACCTGAAATGGAGCCCTGAAGTACAGTTCTCCCTTTGCCAGGGGGCAAATTCTACCTCTGTGATACACTGTAACTCCTAACACGTGCTGAACTTCCACATACTCACAGGAACTATAATCTGCTTTAAAGAAAGCTGTAATATTTTTAGATGAAATTAGTAAAAATCAAGAATTAGTATTTTATTGTGTTCAGTAGGTTGTGTTAATTAATATGCTTTTTACAAATCTGACATTCTGTCCTAAAATCTGTCTTTTCTTTAGTTATCTTTCTATGTGCTATTATTTTACATGCATTTCTAGCTTATTATTCCTTCTTATTCTCTCTTTTCACTTCCCAGTAATGCTTCTAAGAATATATCATATTTTTACTAGAGTTTTTGACAAAAGAAAGAATATTACTTTACCCCACAATGGATTAACTCCCAGGCTAATGGATTGCCTGTAAATTGTGCCATCTTTACTCAATTAAAACTCTTACTATGGAGTCCTATTCATTTTATATTATGGTAAATTAGCCACTAACAAAGGTATTTTAAATACGCATTTAGATCCAGAGATCTATTATAATTACTTAACCTCAGAAACGAGAACAAGCGGAGTATTACGTGCAGACTGCAAAATGGCAGCCAAGAAGCCGGATCAAACATGCAGATGTGCTTTGTTAGGCATTCAGAGTGGTTTTAAAACAGACTACAGAAAAGTTTCAGCATTTAAAAACTAGGAGATTTTACCAAACAAATCTTTATTTCTATCTTTTTGGGGAAAAACCAGAAAAGGCATCTCTCCGTCCTTAAGTCACATTCCTGCATGATAGCAATTGGTTAGAGTAGAGTAGGAGTAGCCCCCTTTAAGAAGCCCCTGAGTGGTGTAAATGGTTAAGTGCTAGATTATGAACCAAACGGTTGATGGGTCAAACCCACCTAGAGGAAGGTCAGAAGTAAAGCCTGGTGGTCTGCTTCTGAAAGCTCACAGCCTTGGAAAACCCTATGGAACAATTCTACTCTGCATACGGGGGGTCTCCATGAATCAGGGTTGAATAGACAGCAACTAACAACAACAAAAACAGCCTCCCTTAGAAGCGTGCATATGTGGTTCCCTTCATCACAGTCCCCACCGTTCCCTAGTGTCTGACCCAGCACACTTCATTCAGTTATCCATCTCACTCCTACCGGCATTGGGGTTGGAGATCCGTAATATAGTGGGTTATATAATCATTTCATTCCTCTCTTTTTTTCATATATTTTGCTTAACCCATTTCAACATCAAGGAGAGGAAGAGAGGGACTGAGAGCGAAATAGAGACAGAGAAAAAATGAGAGACACGGATAGAGTACGGATTGCAGGCTGGTTCTTAGACAACATTTTAATGCATTGTGGAGCAGTATCCAGTACAGGAAGAAGAGACTGATTGAAACAGAATTCCCCAGACTCCTCCAAACTGAGCTGCACTAATCTGCCTCAGGTAACAAAGCTGGCTACATAGCAGCACTCATGATCTAATTTATGAGCCTCTATTTTCTGCAGTGTGATGGACTAGATAAACAACCCTACTGCTGCAAACAATCCAAAGTAGTCAATAAAATAATTACTGTAATAGCAATAGCCATTGATATTCATATAGAACTTATTATGCGCTAGGGACACAATTCTGATAATCTATGACTATGACGGTTAAGGTTGTGTGTCAAATTTACGCTTCACTGGCTTTGCTTCTCTAAAGAACCCAGCCTAAGACAATGAGGTTCTTACACTTACTATCTCTGCCTCACAGGTGAAGAAATAGAGGCATAGAGCAGTTAAGTATTGCAGTACCATGGCTGTAGTTACAGGTTTGAGTTGACAACCAGACACAGGAAACACAAATAGCCTATAATTAAATGTTTACTTAGCATTATAGAAGGGCATGAGGCAGAAGATACAGCAGGTACAGCATCTTCATTTCCTTGGGTGGTACAGCACTTATGCAAATACACACCCTTTTTTGCCTGCTTAAACATTTGGGGCTGCCACAGTTAATAGCCCAGGTCTACGATGTTAATGTTCTACTCTGTCCTGTAGTGTCGCTATGAGTCGAAATCGACTCGACGGCACTGGGTTTTTTGCTGGTATGATGTTAATGAGACAGGATTAGAGACAGTTATGTTAACATGGCAGGACTCAATCTATAGGATTATGTTGTATCTTGAGTCAATCTTTTTTGAGATACAAAGGAGAAAATCGAGCAGAGAAGAGTGGGACCTCATACCACCAAGAAAGAAAAACCGAGGGTGGAGCATGTCCTTTTTACCCAGGGTTCCTGTGCTGAGAAGCTCCTAGACCAGGGGAAGATTGATGACAAGGACCTTCTCCCAGAGCCAACAGAGAGAGAAACTTTTCCCTTGGAGGTGACGCCCTGAATTCGGACTTCCAGCATCCTAAACGGTAAGAGAATAAACTTGTTTGTTAAAGCCATCCACTTGCGGTATTTCTGCTACAGCAATACTAGATAATTAAGATACCAGGTGTGTGTCACTGTGACACATAGAAGCTTCAGCCTCTATATTTCACTAGTCTTGTCAACCATTCTGGTTATGAGGATCCAAGGTCTGCACACTAAAACTCATAACTCCCATGACAAAGGCATTGTTTCACACAACAAACTA
The DNA here is from genome assembly GCF_030014295.1 of Loxodonta africana. Lineage (NCBI taxonomy): Eukaryota > Metazoa > Chordata > Mammalia > Proboscidea > Elephantidae > Loxodonta > Loxodonta africana. Next base: position 165,166,516 of record NC_087345.1, on the reverse strand, counting down.
CAGAATCAACCTTCCCCATTTATCTTGACTCTACTATTCTCTGACACCCTGACATCAGCCCAGGCCTGGTGTTAACTCCTTACTCACAAGCAACTTGTCCAAGGACGCCATGTTCCAAACCATGGAGGCCATGCGGGGTCAGGGTGTAAGAGACAAAACCGAGCACCTGTCCAAGGTAGAGGACTAAGAGGAGGTCATACTCCTGTATGGAGGAAGCCAGGACCCCAGAGAGCTACACACTCAGAGTAAAGATGAGGTAGAAATAAACTTGCCCTGCAGAAGGAACAGAAAAGAAACCTGACTATATCAGTCTTGATACTGGTGGAGGAGGAAAAAAAAAAAACTTTGTCCTTGTAATTCCTAATTACAGCCCTATCAACCAAAGTTTGTGATCTTTATTCATTCTACTGCACAGCTTTCACACGTAAGTCAGGGAGGCTGTGGCCAAGAGTCAGGGTTCCAGGGTCTTTGTTGTATGTAGGAGGAGTGTGAAGATAATGATTCATTTTAGATTTTATTAAGTATGTATATTGATATTTCCAGGATAACCACAATAAATGGAGTGTTCAATTTCAAAATGGCTATCCAGGGGAAGGCAAGAAACGAAACGAAAAAATTAAGAAAGAGTTGTACAAATAGAAATCACAAAATAAGATGGTAGATATGAATCCAAATACATAAAAAAAAAAAAAAATCCTGATAAAAATAGACTAAACTCTTCAATTAGAGACAAAGGTCATTAGGCTAGATTAACAAAAAATTCAACTCTATGCCATGCGTAGGAGCACACTAAAACAGAACGACTAAAAATTAAAAGAGGGAATTAATATACCATGCAAATAGTAATCAAAGGAAAAATTCACATTTCCTTCCTTCCTTTTTTCCTTCCTTCCTTTTTTCCTTCCTTCCTTCCTCCCTCCCTCCCTTCATTCCTTCTTTCTTTGCTCCCTCCTTCCCTCCCTCCCTTCCTTCCTTTAAAGAAGCCTCACTGAGAGAGAAAAAGAGAGAGAGGCAAGTGTGGTAAAATCCTGACATTTTGGGGATATGGGTAAAGGGGTATGACAGTTCTTTCAACTGCTTTTGTGCAAGTTTGAAACTATCCTCCCTCCCTACCACCAAAAACATTTCTGGTGGTACAAAAGTTAAGTGCTCCACTGCTAATCAAAACTTCGGTCGGCTGAAATCATCAGCCACCCTGTGGGAGAAAAGACCTGGCAATCTGCTCCCATGAAGATTTGCAGCCTAGGAAACCCTATGGGGAGTTCTGCTCTGTCCTATAAGATCCCTGTAAGTCCACCAAAAAAGGAAAAAAAAAAAAAAAAGTGGGCATAGTTACATTAATACAAAAAGAAAACAGTGTTGCACTTATAAAGCATTACTAGAATGTCACTATATTGAAAAAAAGATTAAATTCAGCATAGCAGTCTCAAAATGAGTAAAGGAAAAATTGATACGACTAAGTATAAATTGGCGGGTCTACAATTCTAGTGGCAGATATCAAATATCTCTCAGTCATTTGTAGATCTGGAAGACCAAAATATCAGAAAGGATAAAACATTAGAACAATACAATTAACAAGCTGGGTCTAATGGACAGAGTATGGCCTGCAACAATTCTTGGTGGTGTGTTTTGATTGCGAACGTTCCACCACCACCGGAGACCGTCACCACTGACTTGGACGCTGACATGGTTCCCACCATCTCTCTGGTTTGTGAGCAAGCTGAGAGTGAGGTCATGATGAAGCAGCCTAGAAATCCCAAAACAGACAAACTTGTGAACCAGCTGCTGATCAGTATGGCCTATGGACAGATTGGTATGATCCAGGCCCTGGGGGACTTCTTCACTTCGTGATTCTGGCTGAGAATGCACTCCTCCCTTTGGACCTCTTGGGCATCTGAGTGGACCAGGATGACTGCTAGGTCAACGATACGGCTAACAGCTACGGGCAGCAGTGCACCTATGAGCAGAGGAAAATCGTGGAATTCACCTGCCACACCCGCCTTCTTGGTCAGCGTTGCGGTGGTGCAGTGGGCTGACTTGGTCTCCGCAAAACCAGGAGGAATTCAGTCTTCCAGCCAGGTATGAAGAACAAGATCTTAATATCTGTCCTCTTTGAAGAGACTGCCTTTGCTGCTGCGTTCCTTTCCTACTGCCCTGGCCTGGTTGTAGCCCTGAGGATGTGTCTCCTCAAGCCTATCTGGTGGTTCTGTGTCTTCTCCTCCTCCCTCCCATCTTTGCTTATGCCCAGCCCAAGCCCAGTGCCCGGTGCCGTCGAGTCGATTCCGACTCATAGCGACCCTGTAGGACAGAGTAGAACTGCCCTCATAGAGTTTCCAAGGAGCGCTTCAAACGCTGAAGTACGAAAACTCAGCATTAGGCGGCGCCCTGGTGGCTGGGGGGGAGAAGGAAACCTACTCCTAGTCCCCCATCCTGCACGCCTCGGAGAGCATCGTGCCACACACTCTGCGTCCCTCAGCCGCCTCCACCACTGTGTCCTACAGTCTTGGAATTCCGAACTCTACCCTGGTAGGAAAGTCCCGAAGCCCGTGCGGGAAGCGAGGCTACAGGAATGAAGCCTGGAGCTAATGTAGCTATGTGGGGGCTGGGCCGGGGGCGGGCGGGGGAGGAGCTTGTGTACAGTACAGTTGATTCCTACTCATAGTGACCCCACACGACAGAGTAGTACTGCCCCGTAGTGTTTCCTAGGCTGTAATCTTTATGGGAGCAGTTTGCCAGGTATTTTCTCCCCCAGAGCTGCTGGTGAGTTCAAATGGAGGATCTTTTCGTTAGCAGTCTAGCTCTTAACCATTGGGCCACCAGAGCTCCTTTCTGAAACAACTGGATAGTGCAAGTTAATTTCAGGCACAAAAAGCAACGTTAATGAACACTGATCACATACTGGGGCATAAAGGGATTCTCAACACGTTTCAGAGAATAGGTATCACACAGACTACATTTCCTGACCAAAATTAAGTTAAAATTAATAACAAAAAGGTAAGTAGGAAAAATAGAAAAATCGCAATTCAGCGTTAACACATGGCTGCAATAAGTAATCTAATAAAAATGTGAAAATATTTAGAACCAAATAATAATTTGATGACCCTGTTTTTTTTTTTATTTAGTTGCAAAAACTAAAGAGCAAACTCAGCCTTACCCTAGTTGTTTTATGTGGGCCCTCCTTTCTGTACCCCATGATCCCACACTAACACCTCCAAACAAATACCATTTTAGTCAATTTTTTTTAGTGTAATAATTAATTGAGATGTATATACAGTAAAGTGAACTAACTTTAAATGTGCATCTTGGTGATTTTTTTAAATGTGTGTTTATTTTATTGCTATATAGTATTCCATTGTATTTGAGTGGTTTACAGTTTTTTGTTATTATTAATAAACCTACTATGAATATTTTTGTACATGTCTTTTGATGGATGTTTCTACTCATTTTTGCTGGATATGTACTTATACTTCGGAATCCTGCTGGTGCAGTGGTTAAGTGCTCAGCTACTAACTAATAGGTCTTCAGCTGGAAAACCAACTAGCCGCTCCGCAGGAGAAAGATGCGTTAGTCTGCTTCCATAAAGATTGATAGCCTTGGAAACCCTATGGGGCAGTTCTGCTCTGTCCTTTACCGTTGCTAGGAGTTGGAGTCGACTCGACAGCAACGAGTTTGGTTTTTGGTTGATACTGTGAAGTAGAATTGCTGGATCTTAAAAAGAGGCATACACTTCATTTTAGTGTATACTGCTAACTTATCTCCAAAGTGATTGTGCCAATTTACACTCCCAAAAGCAAAGAATTAGGGTTCCGGTTTGCTCATATTGTTACCAAACTGAATATTGTGTCTTTAAATTATAGCCAATCTAGTGGGTGTATAAAACCAAACCTGCTGCCGTCGAGTCAATTCTGACTCCTAGTGACCCTATAGGGCAGGGTAGAACTGCCCCATACGGTTTCCAAGGAGTGGCTGATGAATTTGAACTGCTGGCCTTTTGGTTAGCAGCTGAGCTCTTAACCATTAGGCCACCAGGGCTCCCAGCTGAGTGGGTGTATAGGGAGTAGTATCTCATATTGCTTTTCATTTTTATTTTCTTCCTGACTAATAATGTTCAGCGTTTCTTCATATGCTTGTTGTCATTTAGATACGCTTTTTTTTTAAGAAGTAGCTGTGGAAGTCTTTTGCCCATCTCTTTTTTTTATTGTCGTAAAACATATCTAACACAACATTTACCACGTTAACCATTTTTAAGTGTGTAATTCAGTGACATTAATTGCATTCACCATGTTGTACGACTGTCACCACTATCCATTTCCAAATGTTTTCCATCACCCCACACAGAAACTCAGCACCCCTTAAGCGATAACTCCCCTTGTCCCCTCCCCCAGTACTAAAAGCCTTCATCACTAATTCATTTGCCTAGTCTAGTTATTCCTTGTAAGTGGGATGAAACAGTATTGTCGTTCTGTGTCTGAATTACTTCACTCAGCATGTTTTCAAGGTTCACCTACATATAGTAAGTGTTAGAACTTCATTTCTCTTTATAGCTAGCTGAATTAACATTCCATTGTATGGATATATATGTACACCACATTTTGTTCATCTATTCTTCTGTTGATAAACACTTGGGTTGTTTCCACCTTTTGGCTATTGTGAATAATGCTACAATAAACATTGGAGCTCTGGGGGCACAGTGCTTAAGAGCTCGGCTGCTAACCAAAAGGTCAGCGGTTCAATCCACCAGCCACTCTTTGAAAACCCTATGGGGCAGTTCTGATCAGTCCAGTAGGGTCACTATGAGTTGGAATCGACTTGACAGCAGTGGGTTTCGGGGTTTTTTTGGTACAAGAATCCATTTGAGTCCCTACTTTTCCAAGTGTTTTGGTTATATACCTAGGAGTAGCATCACTGGGTCATATAGCAATTCTGTGTTAAATTATTTGAGGAACTGCCAAACTGTTTTCCACAGCAGCTGCACCATTTTACAGTCCCCCAGGAATGAGTGAGGGCTCCAGTTTTTCCATATTCTTGCCAACATTTGTTATTTTCCTTTTTTCTGATGATAGCCATCCTAGTGGGTGTGGGGTGGTATCTTATTGTGTGTGTGTGTGTGCTTTTTTTTTTTTTTAAGCATGAATGACATTGAACATCTTTCTCATTGCTCACTGGCTATTTGTACATCTTTGGAGAAATGTTTGTGTCCTTTCTCATTTTCAATTGGGCTGTTTGTCTTTTTGTTGTTTAGTTGTAGGAGTTCTCTGTATATTCTGGATATTAAACCCTTATCAGATATATGGATTTTGGGAGGTTCTTACTCTGCCATTCCATGTCTTTACTTCTGCCCATTTCTTTTTAATTTGGTTGTCTATCCTACTGATTTATAGGAATTTTCTTTTTAACTTTTAATATCATCTGGATATAAGTCTTTTCACATAAATGCCTTGTGATTATCTTCTCCAGTTTGTGATTTGCCTTTTGACTGTTGAGCTCATCATTGTACCTCAGTGCTCAAGTGAAAGATTTTGCTATGGAGAGGAGGACTAAAGACTTGTATTCACCTGCCAGGTAATCAAGAGGATCTGTTAGCTCAAGCAGAAAGGGGTAGGAGTTGAGAATTCATGGTCATTGGGCAATGTGGTACAAATAAAATTCTTCATATCTCATTGTTTTATATTTTATGTTTTTAATACTCAAATAAGTAGCCCTAGTGGCACAATGGTTAAGAGCTGGGCTCTTAACTGAAAGGTCCTTGGTTCAAACTCACCAGACACTGCAGGAGAGAGATGTGGCTTGTCCTCATGACAGTCTCTGTTGGCAACACTTGGGGGATCCTTCTTAAGCCTTTTCTTTGTATTCACACACACACACACACACCCACACCCACACATACACATATTTCGATGAGGAAGGATTCATAAATGGCATCATATTAGCTATAGGTTTTGTGACTTGATTTTTTTTAAAGGCTACGGAGTATTTAATAGTAACAAAAATACTATTTTGATGAATATTTAGATTGCTTCTAATTTTTCAAGCTGAGAAGCAATGCTGAGATGAACATCTTTGTGCATATAGTTTTAAATATATGTGTAAACATTTTTGAAGACTTGAATCCTAGAAATACAATTCATGAGTCAAATGATGAGGACTTTCTATCATCTATACAGAATGGCAAATTACCTTCCAAAAAGGCTACATCAAGCCACACTTTCACTTACGGTTTGTAGGAATATGTGTTTTTGTGTGTTTTCCTGCATCATCACCAAATACTTGATATAAGCATTCTTCTTAATTTTAACAAGTGGGTGATTAAAACAGATTTTTAAGTTTTAGTTTGTATTTCCCTGGTTCTCTATAAGATTGAGATTGTCCGTTTTCATCTCCTCTTCTATGAATTGTTTATTTATATCCCTTAGCTGTTTTGAGATATGAGATTTTAAGCCACTTGAGATAAAAAGAGGGTTTTTTTTCTTATTATGTGTCCTCTTTACATATTCTGGATAGTAATCCTTTACCCGTTAAATATATTGCAAATATTTTCACAGTCTTTGCTTATATTTAATTCTGCTTACTATGTCCTTTTTATATTAATTTTTAAAAAGAGATAACCTGCTTGCTTTCCTTTGTACTTCAAGAATGTGTGCTTTGCTTAGGAAGGCTTACTTTGCCTCAATATTATAAAAATGCCCCCCTATATTTGTAATTTTGTTTTATCATTTTTATACAGGATGGCAAATTGCCTTCTGAAGGGGCTTTTATAAAAAATCCATCTCTGGTAAACCTGCAGGCTTTAGGTTGATTCTAGCTTTATGTTTTTCAAATGTGTGTGAAAATGTCCAGTAACCATTTATTAAATTGGTTTAATCAACTGATTTATCTCAAAATGATTTAAAATGCTGCTGTCTCGAAACTGAAAGCCCGTGTTTACAGGAGTTGTCCTCAGGACTCCTTTTGTTCCACTGACTGATATGTCTATTCCTGTGCCGCTGCCTCACTGTTTCATTGACTATAGAATTATAGTATAATTTCCTGCTTGGTGGGGGAAGCCTCATCCCTCTCTTTGTTCTTCTTTTTCATAAATGTCCTTGCTATTCTTATGCACGTTTCTCTTCCATATAATCTTTAGAATTAACTTTTCAAGTTTGTTACAAATTTCTGGTAGAATTTTAATTAGGGTTGTATTTAATTTATTCAATAAATTGTCAGTAGAGTTGTTGTCTTTGTAATATTGGATTTTCTCACCCAGGAAATATATATATATATTTGTTTAGGCCTTGGTGTATGCCCTGTAAATTTTTTTTTAATTGTATTCATATGGTTTGAACATTTGTTCTTAGGTATCTTAGAAATGCTTTGCTAATTGTAAATGTCATCTTTTAATTCATTACATTTTCTAACTGGCAATTGTAGATGCCATCAATTTTGTATGTTCCTCTATCCAGTCTCATTAGTTAACTCATTTATAATTCTAATAGTTTTCCAGATCATTTACTTGAATTTTTTCTTGATTTAATCTAATAATTAGAGCCTCCATGAAATATTGAATAACAACAGTGACAGTGGTTATCCTTGTATTTTTGCTAGTGTTATCGTTATTTAGTGCTGCTATAGCAGAAATGGAAACCCTGGTAGCGTAGTGGTTAAGTGCTACGGCTGCTAACCAAAGAGTCAGCTGTTCGAATCTGCCAGGTGCTCCTCGGAAACTCTGTGGGGCAGTTCTACTCTGTCCTATAGGGTCGCTATGAGTCGGAATCGACTTGACGGCACTGGGTGTGGCTTTTTTGGTTATAGTAGAAATACCACAAGTGGATGGCTTTAACAAACAGAAATTTATTCTTTCACAGCCTAGGAAGCTAGAAGTTCAAATTCAGGGCGGGGAAGGTCCTTGTCATCAATTTTCCCCTGGTCTAGCAGCTTCTCAGTGCAGGGACCCTGGATCCAAAAGACGTGCTTCGCTCCTGGGGCTTCTTTCTTGGTGGCATGTGGTCCTTCTCTTCTCTGCTCACTTCTCTCTTTTATATCTCAAAAGAGATTGACTCAAGATATAACCTAATCCTGTAGATTGAGTCCTGCCCTATTAACATAACTGTTTCCAATCCTGCCTCATTAACATCCTAGAGGTTGGGATTTATAACACATAGGATAATTACATCAGATGACGAAACAGTGGACAAGCACACAATACTGGGAATCATGGCTTAGCCAAGTTGACACATATTTTGGTGGGATACAATTCAATCCATAACAGCCATTTATAGTGGAAATAGCCCTTAAACTTCACCATCAACTTTACTTTTTGGAATTAAGCAAGTTCCCTTCTATTCTTAGTTTACAACATGTGTTTTTAATAATCATCATCAAGATTGAGGATTAAATTTGGTCTCTCTCTTCATTTGTTAATGTGGTGAATTAGATTAATACGAACCATCTTTCCATTCATGAGATGAAGCCTACTTGGTCATCATGTATTTTTTATATACTATTAGATTTGATTTGTTAATATTTTAAGTACTTCATCCATATTTTCTAACTGGCTTGTAATTTGCCTTTCTTCAAGTGCTATGCCTGTCCACTTTTGACATTAGGGTTATGCTAACTATATAGAATAAATAAGGAAGTGTTTATTTTTCTTTTTTAATACTCTTCAACAGTCCATAATGGTAATTATCTGGTCTTTGAAGGTTTTACAGAATTCATCCATAAACTCGGTCTATTGCCTTTTGGGTGACAGTGTTGATATTTGACAACTTTTCACTGTTTACTGTTGTTAACGATATAAACAAACTTTCTGTTTTTGAGTAATTTTATTATTTTAGTTCATCATTTATTTCATCTTAATTTTCTAACTTTGGCTGCTGCCAAGTACAGAAAGGTAGGCAATTTTTTTTTAATGTTTCAAAAAAATGGAGTGATGAGCATTTCCTTATTTGTATTAAGTATACCATTGTTTCTTTCTCCTCTACAATGGAAAAATTCCAGTTTAAATGAATACTAAAAGGATCAATTATTCAAACCATATTTCACTATTAATCAACTTGTAAAACAAAGTAATCCAGCATCAAATTTGTCTCTCTCAATACCAAAATGTACTTAAATTGCCATAAGATAAACTTTTATGTGCCAATTATATAGCTTCTTGAATTTCCGCCCTAAAATTAAACTCTTCAATAATGGGAAAAGAATAAAAAGCTTGAGAGTAGTTGCAGATACTGAGTTGTCGTACAAAATGGTGAGCGCTGCGTTAGAGACGTGGACTTCTTCGGGGAGCCAGGAGCTCCAAGAGTATGTGGCTGGAGATTTTGCAGTTAATATTGCATGCCCTGCAGTTGCCAAAGAGAGAATCTGTTTTGACTTTGTGCTTGTTTTTTCAGTGTCTCCAGTAGTGTCCATCCGCTGTCTCCCAGCTACCAAGGTGAGTCCAGCTATACCAATCAGGCTAATCCTATCTGCCCTGCTGTTGAGGTTGGTTCTAGTAACCCATTGTTGTTGTTATTGGGTGCCATCAAGTCAATTGTGACTCATAGCAACCCCGTATGACAGGATAGAACTCCCCCATAGGGTTTTCTGGGCTGTAATCTTCACAGAAGCAGGTCACCAAGTCTTTCTCCTGCAGAGCCACTGAGAGGGTTTAAACGGCCCACCTTTGGGTTAGCAGCAGAGCGTTTGTGGGTTACACCACCCAAGCTCCCTTCTAGCCACCCAGACCTAAGCAAATCACCGCATGGCATTGTCTGTAACCTTTATGAGGTTATATTATTTGAATTCTGCTTTTGTTTTGAGTCATATTCTTGGCCCTTTAACTCTTGGACTCCAAATGCTTTTTGAATCGGCACAGCAATAGAGTATAGCATCGGGCTTCACTAGTGCTGCCTCCTGCTTCTGTGGGACAGGACACGCCGCATGTACTAGCCTCCCGGGCTCAGACACAGAGGCAACAGCTCCAGCTAGATCAAAATAAGAGCGTCTGGATCCAGGCATTATGTAGGTAAGATAGTGACTTTACATTTTCTCACTGGTAATGGTAGATGCCATCAATTTTGTACATTCCTGTATCCAATCCCATTAGTTAATTCTTTTATAATTCTAGTAGTTTTCCAGATCATTTACTTGATTTTTTTCTTGATTTATTCTAATAATTAGATCCTCTGTGAAATATTGAATAGTAACAGTGACAGTGGTTCTAGAACATGCTTAAATTGTATCCAAGAAAATGTGCATTTTACTAGAAGAGGGTCCATGGCTTTTATCAGATTCTCAAAGGGACCAGTGAATTAAAAAGGGCTAAGAACTTTGGTGGAGATATTATAGGCCATTTTCCTCAAGTTCAGATGAAACTGTGGAGGTGGCAAAGACAAGAATTAGGAAAGCAGAGTCAGGTGTGCAGTGCAGGTAAAGGGTCGGGGACGCAAATCTCCACAGTTCTGGAGCAGTGATTCTCAATCCTGGCTGCACGTTAGAACCACCTGGGAAACTTACAAAAAATCCTCATCCCCAGAAAAATGCCCAAGTCAGATGAATAAGACCGAGACATTGGAGTCTGGGTTGGTGGCCTGTGTATTGGTGTGACTTAAGGATTCTCCTCAAGAGGACCTTCACCAGATTCACTAAGGAGGTAGTTTCTTGCCTTTAGTTCTGTAGTTCTAGAACAGATGAAATCATGGCTCTTTAAGGTAAGAATTTCTATCCCTCCAAGTACGTAAATGGAGTCAGGCCATTTCTACTTCTGAAGAAAATTACTTTGGAAAGTAATTACTTGTGGTGAAATTAAAACTCAGTGTTTACTCACAGGCGCCAAAGTCTTCTGAGAGACAGCATTAGAAGTATGCTTGATGAATATTCCTGAATGGTGTTTAAAAAGTACCGGAATGTTTCTTTCTGAATAAGTAGCCTCATAACTAATGCAGGGGCTTAACTAATATTTTCAGCACCCAGGATTTCTGCCTATTCCCTAAGAAGACTATTTCATACCATCTAAATAAATCCTGATACTTTCCTGAAATTCATCCCAAATTTTCTGCTACTTCATTTCACGTTATTATTACTAGTGGTACCCTCTTATATCATAATTATCTCACCAAATTACTCACATAAGCAACAAATATTCTTTCAGAGAGAATTTGTTCAGAACAACCTATGGGGAAAAAAATCATTGTGATTAGGAGGTACTGGTTGCTATCTGAAACACTGGTGGCATAGTGGCTAAGAGCTGTGGCTGTTAACCAAAACGTTGACAGTTCAAACCCATCAGGCACTCCCTGGAAACTCATGGGGCAGTTTTACTCTGTCCCAGAGGGTCGCTATGAGTCAGAATTCACGGCAATGGTTTTGGTTTTTTTTTTTTTAGGTGCTAGCCAGTTGGCTTTTGACTCATGGTGACCCCATTTGCTTCATAAGGTTTTCAATGGCTGATTTTGGGAAGGAAATCACCAGGCTTTTCTTCTGAGGTACCTCTGGGTGGACTCAAACCTCCAACCTTTCATTTAGCAGCCACACTTGTTAAGCATTTGCACCCACCCAGGGATTTCATAATTAGGAGTTTTTACTGTTGTTAGGTGCTGTCGAGTCGATTTTGACTCATAGTGACCTCATGTGACAAAACAGAACTGCCCATAGGGTTTTCTAGGTTGTAATCATTATAGAAGCAGATTGCCAAGTCTTTCTGCAGTGGAGTGTCTGAGTGGGTTCGAACTGGCAACCTTTTGGTTAGCAGCAGAGCACTTAACCATCGTGCTACCAGAGGTCCTTATAATTAGAAGTAGTCAGTATTTAATTTCGATTTGTGATTTAAGAAGTAAACATTACAAACGTGATATGAAATAACCAAATCAAGGCACAGTCAAAATGTAAAATCATAGTAGCAATATGCTACAGTGAAATATTTTTTAAAAGTTTATTGTCTAGCTATTTTTAGCATTTGTCTGAATTATTTACAAACCTATTTTTCAATCATTAAATACTGATTTCTGCAAACTCCCATTTGGTTTAGAAAGTAAGCAGGCATTAGCTCTTTTTGCAGACGATTAAAAAAAAAACCTTAAAATTAACTGCCCCCACTCCTCGCTCTTTTCAATTTTTCCCCTGGCTCCACAATAAATGTCTTTGAGTTTCTGATTTTTCTTGCATAAGCCACCAACTAGAGTCAACATTTTTAAAAAACAAGAAATACTGAAGAAGACAAGCCTGTGGTGAAATTCCATCAGGCACTTGAATTTAGCACAGTAATTTGTCTGCCTCTTAATTCTAATCAAATAAATGCCAGTTTGTGATGACCAGTTTTGGAACTGAATGGCAGTAGGTGGCTTAAGAGACATGTCAAGGAAACTTTGGACTCTCCCTCCTGGGGTGACTCCTACTCCCCAAGGTTCTGGATGCTTGAGGTACTGGACAAGCAGGCCTCCCTCTAAGCTCTCCTTACACCATGGGGAACATGGAACAGCAGAAAAGGCAGAGGCTTTGGAGCCATTAGACCTGGTTCTGCCACTAGTAACCCTGTCACCTCCGTGAAAGTCACAGGCTCTGGGAAGTTCAGTTTCCCATTGCTATGAGTTGGAAATGACTAGACATCAACAGGTTTGGTTTTACATATATATATATATATATATATATATATATAAGATTAACATTGAATTCATACATGTATATGAATTCAGTGTCAATCTTCACAATAATCCTATCATATCAGCACTGTTCTTATCACCATTTTACAGATGAGGAAACCAAGGCACAAAAAGGTTAAGTGATTTGCTCATGTCACACTGCTACTATGTGGCAAAGCTGGGATTAGGGACGCAGGTGGTCTAGCTGCAGGGCCATTGCTTTGAGTCACCACTTGACACAACTTCCCACAGATGGAGTGAGACCCAGAAGCAGCCTTGTCTTCTTGCCCTCTGTGGACATGTAGTATGAAGCCATGGTGTGCCAAGTGCTATGGATGCAGTTTGGACAAATGCCCATAGGATCCTAGAAGGAAGACGACTGGGACAACTTACTGCTATCAGTTGGTTCTAGATGGAAAACTCTCAAACAAGGCTGAGGAAGTAGGCACAGAGCTACCCTTTTACCTCCTGGAAAGGGTTCAGTGTACAAAGAGAGCTCAGCCTGAGATGTGCCAGTTTGTCCTGAAAATTCTGTCACTTATATTGGATTTTAACCCAACCCATATTATGTTTCTCAAGAGACAGGCTTTTATTAACAAAGAGTGAGTTAAATGGGTATATCATTACTAGAGATGTTAGAAGGTAGGCACAGGGAGGCACAGTGGGGCCTTGCCATTTGTGGACTTAATACATAACATGTGACTGAAGTTGAGGGGTTTGGGGATGCTTGAAGTGGAAGAAGAATGAGGACCACATACAGAAAGGAGGAATTAAATCAGAATCTTTAATCAAGCACCCTTGCAAGGACCAGAAGAAGAACAGCTGTGAGAAAAGGAGTACCCCTGTGTTGGACCAGCCATGCAAGGTCCCTGTGAGTGACTGTCATGTCCACCTACACACAGTTGGCGTGATTCTAGAATGTAGCATTTCTGCCCTGGCTGGAGATGGCTGAACCAGGCCCAGCACCGGATTCCACAGAGGCTTTTAGGCTGGTCCACTTCCCTGGAGGCATGGGGAGGAGACAACTCCACACAGCACAGCGACTGGGGGGTTGCACCAGACCCCCTTCCTTAGGGGGTTTGTATGTGACACAGGCAGAAGGAGTCAACACCACAGTAAGCAGAGCAAAGGGGAGATCCACCTTGAAAGAAGGTAGTAAGAAACCATAACACAGAGAAAAGTTTGCTACTAGCAACAGGAGCAGCAAAACATACAGCTAGTGGCTGAGACACCCTAACCAAGATGCACCCAAGCAATAGTCCCCAAAGTGGGATTACAAGTGATCCATTGTGGAGTGAGAAGAAGATATTAGAAATTCTATTTACATTTATGTCTTCAATCTCGTGGTTCTTTTTTTCATTGTTATTTGTGTAAATTTTTAAAAATGCAGATAGTGGGGAGAGCATGCTCAAATTTTTTCACCTTTGGGTACGTGATCAAAACCATTTGGAAACCACTGCAGAAATGTATACAAGGTGGTAGACACCCGCTTCTGCAGGACAAAATCCTTACACTTGTAGAAAGGAGCCCTGGTGGTTCAATGGTCAAGAGCTCAGCTGCTAACTGAAAGGTTGATGGCTCAAACCTAGAAGCAGCTCTACAGGAGAAAAAACTTGGCAATCTGCTTCCGTAAAGATTACAGACTAGGAAACCCTATGGGATATTTTTACCCTGTCCTATAGTGTCAGCATGAGTTGGAATAGACTCAATAGCACAAAACAACTACAATAGCTGTAGATATAATCCTGTTTGGAAATAGGGTTTTCTTTGTTATGTTAATTAGATGGTATCTGAATAGAATGGCTTCTAAATCAAATCACTTCTGAGTTATAGAAAGAGCAGATTAGACACGCAGAGAGTTGCCAAGTGAAGACAGTCTACAAGTCAAGGAACCAAGGAACACGTGTGCTACCTTCAGTGACAGCATTGACATGAACAAGGCTCTGATTTGGACTTTTGGCCTCTAAAGTGTAAGAAAATAAATGTCTGTTCTGTAAAGCTACTCACTTGTGGTATTTCTGTAACAGCAGCACTACGAAGCTAAAACATATCTTGAAAATGTTTTAGTTCCCCATGAAGCGCAGTGATGGGGCTGCTGAAGCTGCGTTTGTGCCGTCTTCCTTTCCAGTGACACAGTGGTTAAGAGCTACAGCTGCTAACCAAAAGGTTGGCAGTTTGAATCCACCAGGCACTCTTTGGAAACCCTATGGAGCAATTCTACTCTGTTCTGCAGGGTTTCTATGAGTCATAACCCACTTGATGGCAATGGGTTTGGTTTGGGTCTTTGGAAGGAGCTACTAAGGAGCCTGGTGGTACAGTGGTTAAGCACTTGTCTGCTAAGCAAAAGGTGGGCAGTTTGAACCCACCAGCTGCTCCACGGATGAAAGATGTGGCAGTCTGCTTCCTAAGGATTACAGCCTTGCAAAGCCTTTGGGGCAGTTCTAGTCTCCTACCAGGTCGCTGTGAGTCAGAATCAACTCTACTGGGACAGGTTTGTTTTGTTTTGTTTTGTTTTGTTTTGTTTTGTTTTGTTTTATTGAACTTCTGTAAGCCTGTCTCTGGAAAGAGCCCAAACAACTCAGTTGGGAAACGACCAAGTTTGGTCTATGTTGTCCCAAGGGCAATAGCCATAGAAGTCAGGAGGCTGAGGAGAGGGGAGATCAAAGCTGCAAGCTTTAAAAAAGAATTTTAATGGCCACAGGGGGGATGTGTAAACTGTCCACAGGCACTGTTCAGGAAGGGAGGAATTTGGAATTGAGGCTAGTGATTCCATAGACAGGAGATCTGCATTAACAACTCTTTTCTTTCTGTTATTCTCTCTTTTTGGATGTTCGTCTCTGAGGTGGTTATCTTGAGTATTGTAGATTAAACTTCTAAGTAGTTAAAAAGTTGAGCTCCTTAGGGATCATTTAACATTAAACATTTAAGAAATACAAAGAAATTTCAAGGAGAGATAGCTAAAAGTAATCAAACTTTCATAGATTTTCATTAAATTTCCTACCTTCTCTGCAGGTCTAGAAGCTGGAAATGTTTTCCCAACAGAGAAAAGGCAGGAATATAATGAAACCAAAAAGAAACAAAAATATAGGAAATTTCCAAGCCAAAGTATTGAAAGGATTTTAATGATTTTCACAAACAGTTAAGTGCTCAACTACTAACTGACAGGTTATTGGTTCAAACCCACCCAGAGGCACCTCGGAAGACAACTCTGGTGATCTGCTTCCTAAAGGTCACAGCCTTGAAAGCCCTATGGTGCAGTGCTGCTCTGCATGTATGGGTGAGAACTAATAATAACAACAAACAAAAATAAAACAAATATAAAGTAATAAATGGCATTTTATAGCTATTATATTCTAAATTCCGTAATTATTGGTAGAATAATAAAGGTAGAATTCATGAGCATGGTTGAACAGATCAGTGAGTGACTAGTCATCCTTTCCATATCTTATCCATGAAAAAATTTAGCTATGTTTCTTTAACAAAAAGAAAAAAATTGGTACAACCACTTTGGAAATCAATTTGGCACTTCCTTAAAAAGCTAGAAATAGAAAACTACCATATGATCCAGCAATCCCACTCCTTGAAATATATCCTAGAGAAATAAGAACCTTTACACGAATAGGTATATGCATACCCACGTTCATTGAAGCACTGTTTACAATAGCAAAAAGATGGAAGCAACCAAGGTGCCCATCAACAGATGAATGGATAAATAAATTATGGTATATTCACACAATGGAATACTGTACATAAATAAAGAACAGAGATGAATCTGTGAAACATTTCATAACGTGGAGGAGCCTGGAAGGCATTATGCTGAGTGAAATTAGTCAGTTGCAAAAGGACAAATATTATATAAGACCACTATTATAAGAACTCCAGAAATAATTTAAACAGAGAAGAAAATATTCTTTGACGCCTATGAGACGGGGGAGGAGGAAGGGAAGGAGAAGGGTTTTCACTAATTAGATAGTAGATAAGAACTATTTTAGGTGAAAAAAAAAAGACAACACATGATACAGGAGAGGTTAGCACAACTGGACTAAACCAAAAGCAAAGAAGTTTGCTGAATAAACTGAATGCTTCTAAGGCCAGTGTAGCAGAGGCAGGGGTTTGGGGACCATGGTTTCAGGAGACATCTAAGTTAATTGGCATAATAAAATCTAAAAGGAGAATGAAGAACACCAAAGACACAAGGTAATTATGAGCCCAAGAGACAGAAAGGGCCACATAAGCCGGAGACTACATCAGTCTGAGACCAGAAGAACTAGATGGTGCCTGGTTACAACCAATAACTGCCCTGACAGGGAATACAACACAGAACCCTTGAAGGAGCAGGAGAGCAGTGGGATGCAGACCCCAAATTGTCGTTAAAAAGACCGGACTTAATGATCTGATTGAAACTAGAAGGACCTTGGAGGTCATGGTCCCCAGACCTTCTGTTAGCCCAAGACAGGAACTATTCCCAAAGCCAATTCTTTAGATAGGGATTGGACTGGACCATGGGATAGAAAATGATGCTGGTGAAGAATGAGCTTCTTGGATCAAGTCGTCACATGAGACTATGTTGGCATCTCCTATCTGGAGGAGAGACAAGAGGGCAGAGGGCGTCAGAAGTTGGCAGAACAGACATGAAAAGAGAGAGTGGAGGGAAGGAGTGTGCTGTCTCATTAGGGGGAGAGCAATTAGGAGTATATAGCAAGGTGTATATAAATTTTTGTATGAGAGACTGACTTGATTTGTAAACTTTCACTTAAAGCACAATAAAATTTTTTAAAAATTAAATAAATTGGCCATAGGTGTAAGGGCTTAAAAAATATATATATATTATTTTCGTAAAAAATTTCAACAGTATTCTTTAGCGTATGCATAGCCTGTCTTTGCAGACTCCAACTATAAAACTGCCTTGAGATGGTAAAGCACTGTAAGCCATTATGTTGTACAGCTCATGACACTTTTACTCCAAAAGTAATATCCAGCCTTCAAAAGTTTGGTCAGGTTGCTTCCAACACCACTCAGTGCTGTTTATGTGTCCGAGTCCATTCAATAAGACTGTGTTGTAAGCACAGTTCTTGACCTTTGCAAAGAACACAAAGTGAAATTAATCATGATCTCTAGGCTGAAGGAGTCTGCACTCTAGCAAGGGAAATAAAACATGCACATAAATAATTATAATACAAGAGCAAATATGTGATCAGCTGTAAGTGTGGTATAAATAAAATGTGGTGGGATGTCAGAAAAGGAGCGTTCATTTGCAGTTGGTGCATCCAGAGGTTTGCAGAGAAAGTTGCATTGAATCCAGGCATTAAAGGATAGGTGAGGCTTAGAAAGCAGAGGGTGGAGGTGGGGGAGGTCCTATCCTAGCGCCCTTACTTTTCTTTACAGTTTCATCATATACGAAGTACAGTTTTTCTTGTTTTTGAAATATATATGAATTAAAATTATACCATCTGCGTTCTTTTGTGCCTTGTTTATTTGATCAGTATTGTGTTTGTAAGATTTTCCAAAAAAAGCTTTAGTTTATCCTTTCTCATTGTAAGAATGTGAATGTGCTAATACATGTACCCTAAAATCAATTTGTCACACTGTGGTGGCTTGTGTGTTGCTATGATGCTGAAAGCTATACCCCCAGTATTTCAAATGCCAGTAAGTGGACAGGTTTCAGCGGAGCTTCTAGAGTAAAGTTACGACAAAAGGCTTGGTCATCTTTTTCTGAAAATTAGCCAATGAAAACCCTATGGATCCAGAATATTTTCCATGGCTTTACCTCAGTTACTTTGGACACATCATCAGGAGGGACTGATTGCTGAAAACGCACATCATGTTTAGTAAACTCAAGGGCCAGCAAAGGCAAGGGAAACCCTCAGTGAGATGAATTGGCACAATGGCCACAATGGACTCAAACATACCAGCGATCATGAGGATGGTGCAGGACTGAACTATGTTTCTTTCTTTTTACTTAGGGTTGCCATGAGTTGGAGCCGGGTTGATGGCAACTAACAACTCACGTGTCTGTTCCACAGTCGGACCCTGGCCTTCTTCTGACAGATGATATTGAGCTTTTCCATTGTCTCTTTCCACAGATGTAGTCAATTTGATTTCTGTGTGTTCCATCTGGCTAGGTCCATGTGTATAGTCGCCGTTTATGTTGGTGAAAGAAGGTATTTGCAATGAAGAAGTCGTTGGTCTTGCAAAATTCTATCATTTGATCTCCAGCATTGTTTCTATCACCAAGGCCATATTTTCCAACTACTGATCCTTCTTTGTTTCCAACTTTTGCCCCCACATGTCTGTCAGTTTGTCATACTGTGGGGGCTTGCGTGTTGCTGTGATGCTGGAAGCTATGCCACTGGTATTCAGATACCTGCAGGGTTACCCATGGAGGACAGGTTTCAGCTGAGCTTCCAGACTAAGACAGACTAGGAAGAAGGACCTGGCAGTCTACTTCTGAAAAGCATTAGCCAGTGAAAACCTTATGAACAGCAGCAGAACATTGTCTGATATAGTGCTGGAAGATAAGCCCCCCAGGTTGGAAGGAACTCAAAAGATGACTGGGGAAGAGCTGTCTCCTCAAAGTAGAGTCGACCTTAATGACGTGGATGGAGTAAAGCTTTCAGGACCTTCATTTGCTGATGTGGCACAACTCAAAATGAAAAGAAACAGCTGCAAACATCCATTAATAATCAGAACCTGGAATGTACAAAGTATGAATCTGGGAAAATTGGAAATCATCAAAAATGAAATGGAACACATAAACATCGATATCCTAGGCATTAGCGAGCTGAAATGGACTGGTATTGGCCATTTTGAATCAGACAATCATATAGTCTACTACGCTGGGAATGACAACTCTGAAGAGGAGTGATGTTGCATTCATCATCAAAAAGAACGTTTCAGGATCTATCCTGAAGTACAACACTGTCAGTGATAGGATAATATCCATACGCCTACAAGGAAGACCAGTTAATACAACTATTATTCAAATTTACGCACCAACCACTAGGGCCAAAGATGAAGAAATAGAAGATTTTTATCAGCTGCTACAGTCTGAAATTGATTGAACATGCAATCAAGATGCATTGATAATTACTGGTGATTGGAATGCGAAAGTTGGAAACAAAGAAGACGGATCAGTAGTTGGAAAATATGGCCCTTGGTGATAGAAACAATGCTGGAGATCGAGTGATAGAATTTTGCAAGACCAACAGCTTCTTCATTGCAAATACCTTCTTTCACCAACATAAACAGCGACTATACACATGGACCTTGCCAGATGGAACACACAGAAATCAAATTGACTACATCTGTGGAAAGAGAAGATGGAAAAGCTCAATATCATCAGTCAGAACAAGGCCAGGGTCTGACTGTGGAACAGACCATCAATTGCTCATATGCAAGTTCAAGCTGAAACTGAAGAAAATCAGAGCAAGTCCACGAGAGCCAAAATATGACCTTGAGTATATCCCACCTGAATTTAGAGACCATCTCAAGAATAGATTTGACACACTGAACACTAGTGACGGAAGACCAGACGAGTTGTGGAATGACATCAAGGACATCATACGTGAAAAAAGCAAGAGGTCACCGAAAAGACAGGAAAGAAAGAAAAGACCAAGATGGATGTCAGAGGAGACTCTGAAACTTGCTCTTGAGCGTCGAGCCACTAAAACAAAAGGAAGAATTCATGAAGTAAAAGAACTCAACAGAAGATTTGAAAGGGCATCTCGAGAAGACAAAGTAAAGTATTATAATGACATGTGCAAAGAGCTGGAGATGGAAAACCAAAAGGGAAGAACACACTCGGCGTTTCTCAAGCTGAAAGAACTGAAGAAAAAATTCAAGCCTTGAGTTGCAATAGTGAAGGATTCCATGGGGAAAATATTTAAATGACGCAGAAAGCATCAAAAGAAGATGAAAGGAATACATAGTCATTATACCAAAAAAAATTAGTTGATATTCAACTATTTGAAGAGGTGGCATATGATCAGGAACCAATGGTACTGAAGGAAGAAGTCCAAGCTGCTCTGAAGACATTGGCGAATAACAAGGCTCCAGGAATTGATGGGATATCAATTGAGATGTTTCAACAAACAGATGCAGCACTGGAGATGCTCACCCGTCTATGCCAAGAAATATGGAAGACACCTTCCTGGCCAACTGATTGGAAGAGATCCATATTTATGCCTATTCCCAAGAAAGGTGATCCAACCGAACGTGGAAATTATAGAAGAATATCATTAATATCACACGCAAGCAAAATTCTGCTGAAGGTCATTCAAAAATGACTGCAGCAGTATATCGACAGGGAACTGCCAGAAATTCAGGCTGGTTTCAGAAGAGGACATGGAACCAGGGATATCATTGCTGACATCAGGTGGATCCTGGCTGAAAGCAGAGAATACCAGAAGGATGTTACCTGTGTTTTACTGACTACGCAAAGGCATTTGACTGTGTGGATTGCGAAGAATGGGAATTCCAGAACACTTAATTGTGCTCATGAGGAACCTTTACATAGATCAAGAGGCAGTTGTTGGGACAGAACAAGGGGATACTGATTGGTTTAAAGTCAGGAAAGGTGTGCATCAGGGTTGTATTCTTTCACCATACCTATTTAATCTGTATGCTGAAAAAATAATCCGAGAAGCTGGACTATATGAAGAAGAATGGGGCATCAAGATTGGAGGAAGACTCATTAACAAGCTGCGTTATGCAGATGACACAACCTTGCTTGCGGAAAGTGAAGAGGACTTGAAGCACTTACTAATGAAGATCAAAGACCACAGCCTTCAGTATGGATTGCACCTCAACATAAAAAAGAAAACAAAAATCCTCACAACTGGACCAATGAACAACATTATGATAAACGGAGAAAAGACTGAGGTTGTCGAGGATTTCATTTTACTTGGATCCACAATCAACACGCATGGAAGCAGCAGTCAAGAAATCAAAAGATGCATTGCATTGGGCAAATCTGCTGCAAAAGACCTCTTCAAAGTGTTGAAGAGCAAAGATGTCACCCTGAAGACTAAGGTGCGCCTGACCCAAGCCATGGTATTTTCAATCACATCATTTGCATTTGAAAGCTGGACAATGAATAAGGAAGACCGAAGAAGAGCAGACGCCTTTGAATTGTGGTGTTGGCGAAGAATATTGAATATACCGTGGACTGCCAAAAGAACGAACAAACCTGTCTTAGAAGAAGTACATCCTTAGAAGCAAGGATGGCGAGACTGTGTCTTACATACTTTGGACATGTTGTCAGGAGGGATGAGTCCCTGGAGAAGGACATCATCTTTGGCAGAGTACAGGGTCAGCGGAAAAGAGGAAGACCCTCAACGAGGTGGATTGACACAGTGACTGCAACAATGAGCTCAAGCATAAGAACGATTGTAAGGATGGCGCAGGACCAGGCGGTGTTTCGTTCTGTTATGCATAGGGTCGCTATGAGTTGGAACCGACTCGACGGCACCTAACAACAACAACAACAAACAACTCTACATTCCATTCAAAGCTTGTTATTATCAGATTTTTAAGTTTGCCAATCTGTGAGTGTGCAGGATCTCAATATGGTTTTAGTGTGCACTTTCTGATTATTAGTGAAGCTGAGCATCTTTGTATATTCTTACTGGTTGTTTGGATTTCCTCTTTCATGCAGTGTGTTTTCCTTCACATTTCTCTTTTTTTTAATTGGGTTGTCTGTCTAATAGATTTGTGTATACAAGTCCTTTGTTGGCTGTGGGTGGCAAATATTTTCTCACTCTGTACCTTGTATTTTCACACTCTTCATAGTGTCTTTTGCTGAGTATACCCATTTCATTTTAGTATAGTTACAATCTTTTTTATATCATATTTTAAATCCTGTCCCGTGTCATGAAGATATTTATAATCGTATTAACACTTACATGTTTTTCTTTTCGCATGTAAGTTTATAACCCACTTGGAGTTGATTTTTGTGCATGGTCTGAGGAAGAGGTCCAGCCTTATTTTTTTGCCACTTAGGTACCTAGTTATCCCAGCATCGTTTAATGAAAGGACCATCATTTGCCCCACTCTTCTGGAGTACCTCCTTTGTCATAAATCATGTCAATATATGCATGAGTCTGTTTTGGGTAATCTCTTTTCTTTTCCATAAAAGGAGTCCTGGTGGTGCAGCAGTTAAGCTCTCAGCTGCTAACCAAAAGGTTAGGGGTTCAAATCCACCCAGTGGCTCCTTGGGAGAAAGACCTGGTGGTCTGCTCCCATAAAGGTTACAGCCTAGAAAACCCTACAAGGTAGTTCTGCTCTGTCACATGGGATCATTATGAATTGAAAACTGACAACATACAACAACCACAACAGTATTCTTTTCCATAAGTCTGTTCATCTTCACCAGTATCACACAGTCATGATTGATAAAGCCTCACAGTAAGTCTTGATATTTGGCAGAAAAACACTTCTCCTTGTTATTCTTCTTCAACAGAGTCTTAAATGTTTATGGAATTTTTGTATTTCTTTATAAATTTTAATATCAGCAGGTCAATATAAAAATTAGCTGCGATGATCAATTAATTCTACTGCTCACTTTAACTGAATGAAGGAATTCAATTACAAGTCAAATCTATATCATTCCCCTCTTTTCCAATTCTGTTAAATTCTGACACCAACTGCTTAATGCAGTACTTCTTCCTTTGACCCTAGCCACCTGGAGCTAGATAAGATGTCACAAATTAAAGGACACAGTCTTCCAGACTGACAAGTCTGTCCAAGACTGTAGACACCAACTGCAAACTTGGGAGTCCCCAAGGCACTTTTCACTTCTGACCTGTTGGCTACAAATTCAGTGGTTCCCTCCACCCCCTGAGGATACTATCTGTAAGCTCCGGAATCCCCAAGCCACCCTCCCTTCTGACCTGCTGGCTCCCACTACTCTCTCAGGTTCAATAATTGGTTAGAATGACTCACAGGATTCAGAAAAGCATTCTACTTAAGATTACAGTCTTATTATAGCAAAAAGGATACAAATGAAGAGACATATATGGTACAGTCTAGGAGGAGTCTCAATGCAAATCTTCCATGCCTCAAAAAGGGGTGTGCTGCCCTCTCACATAGTTGTCTGTTACCTACCAGGAAGCCCATGGAGCTTCTGAGTCCAGAGCCTTTATCCGAGGCCTCGTTACGTAGGTGTGATTGATTGGACTAAACCTTCAGGCCCACCCCACTTCTCTGGGTTGGGCTGACAGCACATGATGGGTCTTTCTGGACTGGTGGGCCCTCACTCAGGAGTCACCTCATTAGCATAAACCCTCAGGTGTGATCTGTGGCCCTATCGATAGCAAAGGCACTTCAATCACTGAGAAGTTCCATGGTTTTAGAGGTTATTTCTCAGGAACCTAGGAAAAAGGCCAAATTCTTTGGGTAAATCCCACATAAGCCTATTGGGGTTTTTATTGGAGTTGCATTGAATGTATTGATTAAATAAGTAGATTGATCTGAGAAAAATTTAAGTCTTTAGTGAATCTTTTAATCCATGCACATGGCATGTCATTCCATTTATTTAAGTCTTCCTTAATTTCTCTCAATAAAATTTTATAATTTCCCTCGTAGAGTACTTATACATTTTTTAAGACTTTTTTTTTTCTTTTACTAGTGTAAAATATCTGGGTTTTTGTTGTTTTGTTTTGTTTTTTACTGTGGGTTAGCAAATCAGTTATAGTATCTTCAATTTATTGGGCTCTGCTATTTTTCATACATCATATTAGCATTTGAAATACAGTATGTATCTTAATCCTCACAATAATATTACTAGGTGTTTCTACTCTTATACCCATTTTACTTATGAACATACTGAAGCTCAAAAGGTTTAAATAGTTCACCCAAGGTCTCACAGTTAATAAATAGCCAAGCCAGAACTTAAATCCATGTCTTTCTGATTTCAAAACCTACCTCAGTGGGAGACATGCCCTGAGGGAAATGAATGCCTGTCAGATACGCTGTGGTGGGACCAGGTGGTAAAGATTGGTAAAATGGGGCACTAGCAAAGTAGTGTGTAAGGAGAGAGAGGGACTGTAAGTACTCAGAAAATGGCAGCAAGTATTGGGGTGAGCGATAATAGGGGCTCACACAAAGTAAGAAATTGTTGAAGTCAAACATCCCTCAAGTCCCCATTTTTCTTAAGGCACAGAGAAGTCAGCCAGATAGCCTGGGAGCTCTTAGGCGTTAGCTTTGTTTTAGTGACATCACTCCTGGAGACATAGAGGCCATACCAGTGGTTGTTATTCAGTTGCTATTTTTAAACTGAGTTTTATTACCTAATTTTCCAGCCCCCTTCAACTGGTTCCTTCCATTTGGATTTTAATCTTGGCACGGTTCCCCTAATGCTGATGGCTGTTTGCTCAAGCCAATTTTAAGGCTAATTCTGGAAGAAATCATCTGTATTGAATACACAGACCATATGAGAACGTGTCTCTCATGTAGGAGATTTGATGAGCAAAAATTCTTTGATGTAGTTCCTAACCATCATCCTGCATTTCTTTTTGTGTAGTTGAGTGGCCTGGCCAGGAGCTTAAGAAACAGGATGACAGTACAGATGGCCTAAGATTCTTAATGCCTGGCACTAGACTTGAAAATGATGCTGCTTAATGGTGTTGATCTGCCTGCCTCTTGAATTCCTCAGAAAATGCATGTTGCGTCGTAGTTGATTTTGAAGAGCAATATCTGTGCAAGGTGAGCAGCCATTAAATGACGTTTGGAAATAATTGGCCTTCCTCCATTGTTCAGTTCATAATAGCTGCAATAGCTCATACTGCTAAAATAGATCCAATTATGTAGACAAATAGTAAAGAAACATCAAGTTTCCTCAGCTACCATACCTTGCCTAGAAAGTGAGCAAGAGTGTTTTTTTTTTAGTTCTTGACTATACATAGATTAATGGTCCAATAAGAATAGAAATACACAAATGAAAATATAGAAGAAAACCCTCACTTAGCATAGGTTCAGACAATATTGAAAGCTGCAACATTAAAGTACCATGGGCTAATGTAAGTAAACTATGAAAAGTAGGGGGCTTAAGTTGTTTTATTAATTTGAGGACATTGACATGATACTTAACACAGTATATATTTCTGTTTCAGGAGCAAAATGGTAATATGTACTTGTACACATAAAAAAAAATTTTTTTTATAGGTCTAATAAAATGGATAAATTTTTAAATAAAGTAAATTAATCTATTTAATGTGCATTTTATCTCATGGTAAAGGCATAATATCTGAGATAAAGGCTGATAAAAACAATGTAGTAAATTTCAGCATTAACATATTTTGTAAATTACTCGTCTCAAAGAAAAGCAAGTTTTTCCCACTTTGGTCAATTTTAGTATCTTTTTGTGAACCATTTTTAACTTCATTTGTTAATTGTTGTATTCCTATTTGGGGAAATTTATTAGACTTTTTCAATTGTCATTTCCATGTCTCTCCAACTTTAAGCTAGCTCCATCCTAAGAAAAGTTTTTTGTTTTTTTGAAATAAATTGTTAGGAAATTGGGAAGATATTTCCTCATAGAAATTATGTTGTCCATGGTTGTTAGGTCCTCAGGCAGTTCACACACACACACAAAAAAAACTATTTCTTACAAATTATTGCTGGAATTTAGCTCCAGAAATGCCTGAAAGCTTATGTGCCATTTCTTACAATTATATCATGGGAAATAAATTCAGAGTTTCAAGCTCATTTGTCAGAAATGCATCCTTTCCATGTGGCAGTGGGACTTGGGCCTCCCCTCCGTCTGCCAGTTCTACTTTCTGAACAGCGGCAGCAAGACCTTCCCTGGCCCAGGGCATTTATAGTGCTTCTGTGTCCCAGTATGGGTGCTACAGTGGATGGAGCTAAGGTGGGACTGGTGGGAGATGAGGCAGTGGAAGTTGAGGCAAGAGGTACACAGTTTCAGGGTCAAGCTTCTGAGTTAAGACTTTCTTGTGACAGTATCACTTAGATCATTTTTTATCTTACCTGAGGTCATTTTTGGAGGTCATTTTGACCTCTGTCAATGTTTTTCTTTCTGATATTGCTCACAGGTATTAGTTCACCAGTCTTTTCCATTCCCATACCTGTTGCCTCTACCCAAAATGGCATTCCAATCTGAGCAAATATGAAACAGCCCAGTCTAACTGCCTCTCCTCTCTAGCGCTCAAGCAAGGACACAGGTCCCTTGGAGACTTCTGAAGGCCTCAACCACTGGTGGTAACGGGAAACAGAGGATAGTTAAGTGGTTTCCCTCTTTCTCTTTGTTCTCTATGCATGCAAAAGCTGGGCAATGAATAAGGAAGACCAAAGAAGAATTGACACATTTGAATTATAGTGTTGGCAAAGAATATTGAATACGGACTGCCAAAAAAACAAATTTGTCCTGAAAGAAGTATAGCCAGAATGCTCCCTAGAAGCAAGGATGGCAAGACTACATCTCACATACTTTGGACGTGTTATTAGAAGGGATCAGTCCCTGGAGAAGGGCATTGTTACGGATTGAATTCTGTCCACCAAAAATATGTGTACCAATTTGATTAGGCCATAATTTCCAGTATTGTATGATTGTCCACCATTTTGTCATCTGACGTGATTTTCTGATGTGCTGTAAATTCTACCTCTATGATGTTAATGAGGTGGGACCCAACCTACAAGATTGGATTGTGTCTTGAGCCAATCTCTTTTGAGATGTAAAAGAGAGAAGCAAGCAGAGAGCTAGGGGGACCTCATACCACCAAGAAAGCAGCGCTGGAAGCAGAGCATATCCTTTGCACCCGGGGTTCCTGCACAGAGAAGCTCCCAGTCCAGGGGAAGATTGATGACAAGGACCTTCCTCCAGGTCCAACAGAGAAAGCCTTCCCCTGAAGCTGATGCCCTAACTTTGAACTTCTAGCCTACTAGACTGTAAGAAAATAAACTTCTGTTTGTTAAAGTCATCCGCTTGTGGTATTTCTGTTACAGCAGCACTAGATGACTAAGACAGACAGCATACTTGGTAAAGTAGAGGGTCAGTGAAAAAGAAGACCCTCAACGAGATGAATTGATACAGTGGCTGTAACAATGGCCTCAAGCATAACAATGATTGTAAGGATGGCACAGGGAACAGGCAGCGTTTCATTCTGTTGTACATAGCGTTGCTTTGAGTTGGAACCGACTTAATGGTACCTAACAACAACAACAGCAAATTTGTTCTCTCCACCACCCATCTGTCAATTTGTCGTACTGTGGTACTTTTATCCTGAAATTCAATGCTGTCAGTGATAGGATAATATCCATACACCTGTGATGCTGGAAGCTATGTCACCAGTATTTCAAATACGAGCAAGGTCACCCATGGTGGACAGTTTTCAGCTGAGGTTCCAGACTAAAGTAGACTAGAAAGAATAGCCTGATGATCTACTTCTGGAAATTAGCCAATTAAACCTAAGGATCACAACAGATCATTGTCTGACTAGGTTTCTTTGGACACATCATCAGGAGGGATCAATCACTAGGGGAGAACGTCGTGTTTAGTGAAGTAGAGGGCCAACGAGGACAAGGGAGACCCTCGGTGAGAAGTACTGGCATAATAGCCGCAGTGATGGACTAGAACATGCTGGCAACTGCCTCCTTACAGGAAATATGGAGGATGAATTAAGCCCATGTAGGTAAAGGTGTTTAGACAGTGCTTGGTACATAACAAAGGCACCAAACCCATTGCCATCGGGTAGATTCCAACTCATGGTAACTCTATAGGACAGAATAGCACTACCCCACAGGGTGTCGAAGGAGCAGCTGGTGGATTCAAACTGCTGACTCTTCGGTTATCAGTCAAGCTCTTAACCACTTTGCCACCACAGTAAGTATTTAACAACCATTTCTTTTCCTTTTGTGAGCCTTTTAGAGCTTGTTGAATGAGGGAAGCAGCTATTTTCATGAGGCCAACAACCACTTGACATGTTTAATTTGAAAATTAACATACCAGTATGTATTCTGCAAACCCTGTTAACAGAGGTTGTCAAATAGTTGGTCCACTGAATTAATTACACTTGATATTTTTAACAAGTATGCACAGTTGGCTATTTGTAGTCAATCGTAATCTCAGATCAAACTATTTTAATATCAAAATTTGACTTATTATGAATTAATTTTCTCAGTTTGGGGTTTTCTTCTGTGTAGAAATATCTGTTCATGAGTTATCTGAACACAAATAATCCCTAAAAACTAAAGCATAATTTTTGTAGCTAACAATACAACAAAAGAAGGCTCATTTTTTTTGCCATAAAAGGCATTGTTTTAGGGATGAAGTTCATAATATGGGAAAGACTATAATATAAATGATGTTGTCAAGTCATGTTTTTCATGTCATTACTCTTTGTTTTATATAATGGCAGAAACAAAATGAAACTAACAGTTTTAGAGGGGCGTTCTCATGGGAGTTAGGAATTCTGGTTTGTGTCACTTCCAAGCACATCAGTTTTTGTTCACTGAAAAATTGAATACCACTAGGCCACTTCAAGGGGAAAGGGTGGGAATGGGGTGCGGGAGGACAAAATGGAACAAGCAAAAACATTAAAGCCCAGCACACATGGGCTTGAATTCCAGTTCACCACTCACTAGGTTTGTGTTGGTGGGCAATTTAAACTCTGTAAACCTTAATTTCTTCATCTGTAAAGTGGGGATAATATCTGCGCCATGGCTATCATACGGATTAGGTAAAGCAATCTCTGTGCTTTAGCACAGTTCTGGCACATTAGTTCCTCCCTCATGCTTTCCAAGTCCCTTTCTTTCCACATAAAGAAACATAGAAAGGATGAATAAGAAAAATATTTATATAATATTTTCTATGTGCCAAGTATTGTCCTTGAAGAGGAATGGCATTGCATTCATTGTCAAAAAGAACATTTCAAAATCTGTCCTGAAGTTCAACGCTGTCAGTGATAGGATAATATCCATATGCCTCTAAAGAAGACCAGTTAATACAATTATTATTTGAATTTCCGCACCAACCACTAAGGCTAAAGATGAAGAAACTGAAGACTTTTACCAGCTTCTGCAGTCTGAAATTGATCAAACATGCAATCAGGATGCATTGATAATTACTGGTGATTGGAATGTGAAAGTTGGAAACAAAAAAGAAGGATCAGTAGTTGAAAATATGGCCTTGGTGATAGAAACAATGCCGGAGATCACATGATAGAATTTTGCAAGACAAACAACTTTTTTCATTGTAAATACCTTTTTTCAACAACATAAATAGCGACTACCCATGTGGACCTCGCCAGATGTAACACACAGGAATCAAATCAACTACATCTGTGGAAAAAGACAATGGAAAAGCTCAATATCATCAGTTAGAACAAGGCCAGGGGTTGACTGTGGACAAATCATCTATTACTCACATGCAAGTTCAAGTTGAGGCTGAAAAAATTTAGAACAAGTCAACGAAAGCCAAAGTACAACCTTGAGTAAATCCCACCTGAATTTAGAGAACATCTCAAAAATAGATTTGACTCATTGAACACTAATGACCAAACACCAGGCAAGTTTGGGGATGATGTCATACGTGAAGTTAACAACTTGCCCATGGATATGGCTAGTAAGTGGTGGGGCCAGGCTCAAACCCTGGCAGTCTGGTTTACTGTCTTTCATTATCATAAAAGAAAAAGTTCAATAACATTCTTTCTTGTCAGAATTTCATTACCAAGGATAAAATAAACTATAGAAGATATCCCATAACTCATTGCCGTGGAGTCAATTCTGACTCATGATTACCCCATGTGTCACAGAACTGCACCATAGAGTTTTCTAGGCTGTAATCTTTATGAAGAAACCCTGGTGGCATAGTGTTTAAGTGCTATGACTTAACCAAAAGGTCAACAGTTCGAATCCACCAGGCGCTCCTTGGAAACTATGGAGTAGTTCTACTCTGTCCTATAGGGTCACTAGGAGTTGGAATCAACTCAATGGCAATGAGTTTTTTAGTTTAATCTTTATGGAAGCAGATTGCCTGGTCTTTCTCCAAAGGTATCACAGGGTGGTTTGAACCACCAACCTTTAGGTTAGTAGTTGAGCACAAACTGTACTACCTAAGAACCTCATAGAAGATATCAAAGGGATGTTAATATACGAAAATATTATAAAAATAAAATAATATCAAATAGGCCAGAGTATCTTGTGCCTTAAGAGCCCTTTGGGGGCACAGGGAGAAGTTAAAGTAAGGAGGGGGAGAAGAGGCATCACTGTGAAGGCTGTGAGTGGTGGAGGAGTGAGAGGAAACGCTGAGGCCAAGGCTGGGGCATTGTTTACTAAGTTCCCCAGAATCAAAACAATGCTTTCAAACTTTCCCAGCAAATAGAAGTTGAGGTTACAGCCATGCCTGTGCCCCAGCTTGTAGAAAACAGCCCCATCACACTGGATGCCAGCCATCACTGCTTTGACCTGAGTCATGAAGATGCCTTACAATTAAACATTCTGTTGTACCAGAGCTCTGTTTCCATAGGTTCATTAATTGAGTTACCACTGTGTTGGAAAACAAAAATAAAAAGTTTTGTAATAGATGCTCTGCTGCCTGCCCTGATGATCCCCTGGGATTAAAGACTCCCCCCCGCCCCCCCCCCCCCCGCCCCAGCTGCTGGGCATGCTGCCTGCAGAAGCCTCTCAGCTCTCAGGACCCATCAGGAATTGCCTCAACTGAAGAATTGCTTCACGGAAGGTCAGTCCCTCCCCAGGGCTGCCTGACCCAGTGACTGGTCAGCACAGCCACAGCCATATAAAGGCGCAGTCTTCTGGCCCCAGCTAGGACAACTCTGGAGAGCCATCCCAGTTTCAGAGCTT
Source organism: Loxodonta africana (assembly GCF_030014295.1). Taxonomy (NCBI): domain Eukaryota; kingdom Metazoa; phylum Chordata; class Mammalia; order Proboscidea; family Elephantidae; genus Loxodonta; species Loxodonta africana. The sequence goes on along the minus strand of NC_087345.1, from coordinate 165,135,110 downwards.
CTTGTGGAATTGGCTGAGGCCTTTGTTAAGACTGCCTCTCAGCCCAGCATCTCCATCTGCCCAATCGTGTTACTGTTCCTTCCCTTCCACAGGTGTTGAGCTCAAGTACACTAAAACATGTCCTGCAGACTAGTCCCCATCTCTGCATCTGCTCCCAGGAAGCCCAACTCGCAACAAGCTTCTTTCATGTCTGTAGTTATTGGTAGCTGAGTCGGCCCCCATGCACAATTGGATTGGACCATTGTGGTGCATAGGGCTTTCATTGGTTGAATTTTGGAAGTAGATTACCAGACTTTTCTTTCTAGTCTGTGTGAGTCTGGAAGCTCCACTGAGCCCTGTTCAACATCACAGCAACACACAAGCCTCCGCTGACAGGTGGGTGGTGGCTGCGCTTGAGGTGCCTTAGCCAGGAATTGAACCTGGGCCTCCCACATGGAAGGCAACAATTCTACCACTAAACCACCACTGCCCTCAAGTTTTATTAATCTTAACTGGCAGATTTCTAGTCACTTCCTCCTAAACAGACTGGGTGCCATTGAGGTGACCAATTTACTTGACCATGTAGAAATGACTGTAGAAACAGGCTTGGGATGGGGCAGTACACTGATAGAACTATTTAATGAGTGTCTTATAAGGCTTCTTACTCGGTATTAAAAGCTTGCAAGAGCTGTACAATGTACAATTGATCTTTATTTGCCTGGAGCAACGGAGGAAGAAAGAGGGTCAGGTAATGGAGAAGGAACTGGAGTACATGTCCGATTGCCTCCTTAAACAACTGCCTCCTTTGCCATGAGACCAGAAGAACTGGTTGGTGCCCAGCTACTAATATGGAATGATTTAATCAAAGATACTATGGAAAGAATTCTGATTTAAAGGAGGGAAAATGTGGAACCGAACCTCAAATTCATGTGGAATCCAAACTTTCTGGAACCATTGAGGCTGGATGACTCCCCCAAAAATATTGCCCTGAGGAACTCTTTAAACCTTAAACTCAAACTACCCCCTAAAGCCATCTTTAAGCCAAACAATCATTTAGCTTAATTAGAAAAGATGTCTGCCTTGAGCACTGTGTTCTTTTAAAGAATTATTTATTTGAGATCAAATTGACAACCCAACTAAAAAGATTAGATGAGAAGGTTAGGGGCTATAAGTTTGTGTTGATGAAGGTGAAACAATTTGGAAAAGGATATTGAGAAAGGTGGCACAACATGAAGGATGTAAAAATGTCATGGACTTGTACATGTAGAAATGTTTTTTGTGTATATTTTCACCAAAATAATAAAACTTTCCACTTGAAGACACAAACATGACACCATAATCATGATTATCTTTGGGTTGGAGATTTTACTGACTGCTAAATAAAATTCTTAAAAACATCTTTTCACCAGAAAGAAAGCTAATATTATTCCTGAATGGTACTAGGAATTGTAGGAATAGACTTATGAAAAAATACATTTTTTTTCTGGTTAATCTGTTTGGATTTTTTGCTTGATTTGTTTTGTTATAGGTGGCAAAGCACTATACAGACTTCACATGAACATCTGTGAAACAAGGCTGACCAAATTTCGGGCCTGCACATTTTTGTGGGTTCGATGATGAAATAGCATGCTGCTATTTTAAGAAGTGATTAAGAGCAGCTTTTTTTAGAGCCAAAATTTAATCGAGATTTTTCTTTTTTTTTGTCAGCTGTTCTCTGGCAGGCGAATTCATTTCCAAGTATATTAGGCTGAATGAGATTCCAAGAGGCCCATGAATATCCTTCCAGACTCTTTCAATAAGGAGGACAGTGTAGTCGTCCAGATTAGAAAGGCCACTTCAGAGGTGGCACGTGATAAGCGTGCTGGTAACGCTGGAAACTGTGGTAAGGCCCTGTGAGGAAGCTGGCAAAAGGCCATGGACAAGCATTTAAGCATATGAAGTCCTGATCTGTTTCCCCCCTTTAAGGACAGCTGAAAAACACGCCATCTCTTTGAAAATTCCATTTGTTGATTTATTGACAGCAGAGCCTTCTTATACTCTGCCCTGTCACATTTTCCATTTGGAGACTTGTTCTATAAGCAAAAGTGCTAATGAAAACTGACACCAGCACCTTTCTTGGAGTAGGCTTAGTCACGATTAAAGGGACATGGTCTGATTGGAATAGTTCCTGAGAATGTTATAATAACAGATTGTGGAAAAGCTATAAGGATATGAAGTGCAATATTTATATTTAAATCAAACTTAGTGCAATAGCTAGCGACCTATCCAAATTCTTTTCATGTCTATAGGCCCAAAGAGATTAGAGGCATAGAAACTGACCTCAAGACTGTTTATAGCATGCTCAAAAGTAGTATTTTCCCATAAAATATATATAGACATAGAGAAAGATATGTGGAAATCCTGGTGGCCCAGCGGTTAAGTCCTATGGCTGCTAACCAAAATGTCGGCAGTTGGAATCCACCAGGCACTTCTTGGAAACTGTATGGGGAAGTTCTACTCTGTCCTGTAGAGTCGCCATGAGTCAGAATCAACTCGATGGGAATGGATTTGGTTTTGTTTTATACATATGTCACTCACTTTGGGAAAAAAAAATCTGATGTGCCAAATTGCTTACAAAAAGAAATAAGGGGGTGATTACGCAGCTTTTACAGGGCTCTTCCCCTGTCTTGTATATGGCGGAGGAGCTTAGACCCGGGATCCCCTCTCCAACTGTAGACAGTGCGGTCCAGAGTGGGCAACTGGTCCAAATCACATGCCAAACTGTTTGCAGGTGGTTGGAGTTGACCATGCTGGATATCAGCGCAGGCTTGCCTCCACCGGGAGGTCCAAGAATGCCTTTTCACAGGCTTGTACTTGCAGTAACCCGGACTTGGCATTCTCAGAATCTCTCTGGTAGAAGATTCCATTTTGAAGAACTTACAGGCCTCTCCTTCCTTTCATGTCCAGTGCTTCCTAAAGGGTGATGTATGAGCTATCTAAAGGAAAGGTATTACTCAATGAAATTTTCCAAGGTCAAGTACTTTTGGAAAACAACAGGGTTAAAAAACAGACAAACAAACAGATTCTTTCGGGCAGAGGGTCTCAGATTGTATAACATGCTAATGTGCATTGTGACTCCCCAAGTGTGGAATAAAATATGCACGTGCTCTCCAATTTATTTGACTACTTAACTGCTTTTTTTTTCTTCAGGGAACAAACTTGTGGAGTTAGTTTCCCAAGGAATGTATTTTGGGAAATCTTGTAACTATCTCATGTGCTTCCTAGACTGCTCATTTTGTACCCATATTTTAAAATTCTCAGTTCATACATTTCATATGTATACATTCCTCGATTTGACAGCATTTATTGAGTACTTACTTGGTGCTAGAGACTTGGGAAGCAAAGGAGAATACAAAATACTTTCTGTCCTAAAGGAATTTCTTCTAATGTTGATTCCAATTTAAAAATATCTTACAAAATACTAAAAGTGATTGACAATTTCCTGAATTTGGAGCCTGTCTATTCCAACAATAATTAGTGAATTTATAATTTCTCATCTAATTTTAAAGCTAAAGAAGGCAAAATGACAAACAGAATCTGTAGAGAGTCCTATACAGACTTTATAAACACCACTTCTACAAGTGAGATGCTATTTTAAACCTGCCCCATCTTGGGGGTTTCAGTTTATTTTGGCAGCAGGTGGCTCCAGGTGTCTGTCAGTCATAAAAGGGAGGTCACTACTCTATGTGTCTTAAAAGTTCTTAAAAGTAATGTCAAGACATCTTTATCAGACTTCTGCTCCCAGCATCAGAGGTCTTGGAGGTTCCACCCAAGATGCATCACATGTAATCATGAAAATCTTTCAAAGCCAAGTCGCATATCTGACGCAAACAATTGTACTTATGCAAAAAGCTTTAAGATGAGCTTCCTCATCTTTGTTGTTTGTGGTAGTTGCTGGCAAGTCAGCTCCAACTCATGGTAACCGCATATACAAAAGAACTAAACATTGCCCTGTCCTATAACATCATTGGTATGTTTGAATCTATTGTTGCAGTCATTGAGTCAGTCCATCTCATGGATGGCTTCACTTGCCTTCACTGGCCCTCCACTTTACCAAACATGACATCCTTCTCCAGCAATCAGTTCCTCCTCATAACATGTCCAACGTAAGCCAGTTGGTCTTGGACAATATTCTGTGATCCATACGGTTTTCACTGGCTAATTTTTAGAAGTGGACCACCAGGCCTTTCTTCTTAGTCTGTCTTAGTCTTCATCTTTAAAACAGGGTTAATTCTCCTTATTTGCACTCAATTTTGCTAAAACAAGGTATTGCTGTTTAACTTACAGCAGTATTTTCAGGGTAAAATATATGCTCATGAAAGTTTACAAAGCAAAAGAATTCCTGCTCGCAAACTTATTTAGGTCACAAAGTACGAGAATTTAACAGTATCATTATCAGGAAAAAGGTAAACAAAATTTAAAAAAGCGTGCTTGGAATATGGAAAGGAAAATTTTAAAATCTGCACAGAGCAAGATGCAAGATAAACATACAAAAATCAGTTGGATTCCTATACACTAATAAAGAGAATGATGAAAAGGAAATCAGGAAAACCATACCCTTTATAATAACCCCTAAAACAATAAAATGTTTAGGAATAAATCTAACCAGGGAAGTAAAGGACTTATACAAGGAATGCTACAAAACGCTACTGCAGGAAACCAAAAGAGATCTACATAAATGGAAAAAACATACCACGTTCATGGATAGGTAGACTCAACATTGTAAAAATGACAATTCTATCCAAAGCAATTTACAAATATGAGGCAATTCCAATCCAAATACCAACAACATTCTTTAAAAAGATGGAAAAAGTAGTCATTAACTTTATATGGAAAGGGAAGAGTCCCTGGATAAGTAAAAGAAGAAGAAAAATAAAGTAGGAGAAATTGCACTACCTGACCTCAGAGCCTACTATATGGCTATGGTAGTCAAAACAGCCTGGTACTGGTACAGTGACAGATACATTGACCAATGGAACAGAATTGAGAACCCAGACGTAAATCCATCCACCTACTATCACCTGATCTTCGACAAGGGCCCAAAATCCATCAAATGGAAGAAAGACAGTCTTTTTTAACAAATGGTGCTGGCAAAACTGGATGTCCCTCTGCAAAAAAATGTAACAGGACCCATACCTCAAACCATACACAAAAATTAATTCAAAATAGATCAAAAACCTAAATATAAAACCAAAAACTATAAAGGTCATAGAAGAAGAAAAAGGATCAATGCTAGAGGCCCTAATACATGGCATTAACAGAATACAAATCATAACTAACAACACACAAACTCCAGAAGATAAGCTAGATAACTGGGATCTTCCAAAAATTAAACACGCTCATCAAAAGATTTCACCAAAAGAGAAAAAAGAGAACCCACAGACTGGGAAAAAAAATTAGGCTATGACAAATCAGACAACACTCTAATCCCTAAATCTACAGGAAAATCCAGCACCTCTATGACAAAAAGACAAATAATCCAATTAAAAAGTAGGCAAAGGAAATGAACATACACTTCTCCAGAGAAGACATTCAAACGGCCAACAGACACATGAGGAAGTGATTAGAGAAATGCAAATCAAAATCACAATGAGATACCATCTCGTCCCCAGCATTACTGGCATGAATAAAAAAAAACAGAAAATAACAAATGTTGGAGAGTCTGCGGGGAGATTGGAACTCTTTATGCACTGCTGATGGGAATACAAAATGGTACAACCATTTTGGAAAATGATATGGCACTTCCTTAGAAAGCTAGAAATAGAAATACCATATGATCCAGCAATCCCACTCCTAGGACTAAATCCTAGAGAAATAAGAGTGGTCACAGGAATAGACATATGTACACCCATGTTCATTGCAGCATTGTTCACAATAGGAAAAAAATGGAAGAGACCTAGATGCCCATCAACAGATGAGTGGATAAACAAACTATGGTACATACACACAATGGAGTACTATGCAATGATAAAGAACAATGATGAATCTGCAAAGCATCTCACAACATGGATGAATCTGGAGGGCATTATGGTGAGTGAAATAAGTCAATCACAAAAGGACAAAAATGTGTGAGACCACTACTATAAAAACTCATGAAAATGTTTACATACAAAAAGAAACAATCTTTGATGATTAAGAGGGAGGGGATGAGGTAGGGATGAAAAAACACTAAATAGACAATAGATAAGTGGTAACTTTGGTGAAGGGTAAAACAGTACACAATACTGAGGAAGCCAGCACCACCTGTACCAGTCACGGTCATGGAAGCTCCATAGACTCATCCAAACTTCCTGATGGACCAGTTTACTGGGCTGAGCGCTGTGGGGACCATGGTCTCAGGGAATATCTAGCTCAGTTGGCATAACATAGTTTATAAAGAAAATGTTCTACATTCCACATTGGTGAATAGCGTCTGGGGTCTTAAACGCCTATGAGTGGCCATCTAAGTTACTTCACTGGTCTCACCCCTTTGGGAGCAAGGAGAAATGAAGAAAACTAAAAACACAAGGGAAAGATTAGTCCAAAGGACTAACGGACCACAAGTATCACAGCCTCCATCGGACTAAGTCCAGTACGGCTAGATGGTACCTGGCTACCACCATCGACTGCTCTGACATGGATCACAATAGAGGGTCCCAGACATAGCTGGAGAAAAATGTAGAACAAAATTCTAACTCACAAAAAAAGACTAGACTTACTGGTCTGACAGAGACTGGAGAAACCTCGAAAGTATGGTCCCCAGATACCCTTTTAGCTCAGCGATGAGGTCACTCCTGAGGTTCACCCTTCAGCCAAAGATTAGACAGGCCCATAAAACAAAATGAGATTAAAGGGGCACACCAGCCCAGGGGCAAGGATTGGAAGGCAGGAGGGGACACAAAAGCTGGTAATGGGGAACCAAAGATCAAGAAGGGAGAGTGTTGACATGTCGTGGATTGTTAACCAATGTCTTAAAACAATACGTGTACTAACTGTTTAATGAGAAGCTCGCTTGTTCTGTAAACCTTCATTGAAAGTACAATTTAAAAAAAAGGGGAAAAGAAGAGAATAAAAATTTAGGAAGGGGGAAAAAAAGATTTAAAAATCTATGGAGGAGGCAGAATAGGAAAAAGCAATGCAGACTCCCAGCTTGAAGAGACTTAACAGTGATTGTTCATGGCTGGTGTCCTTCCGACTAATCAGTGCCCAGGCCACACCTTGACGCTGGGCTAGATGAGGGATGAAAAGTGTAACAGGGCCACAAGAAGGGAGAACACCCGCTGTCTGGTTCATGAGGCAAGTCTTCATCCCTCCACTCAGGTCAGAAGGCTAAAGCTGACTTTCACATGACAGAAAGCCAAGAACTAACACATAGGATGAAAAAAATCATGCCCCAAATAATATTGATTACTTGCATAATGGTTGGAAAGGATGAAATTAGGACCAAAAGGCAGCAGTTAAAAAAAAAAAAAAGCAGACTTTAGTTCACGATTTTAAATAATAACTTGATTTATAATATAACTATTCAAAAGGAATGTGCTTCCTCACAAAAAAGGGACCCCAGTACTGAGAGGGCCCCCATGGAGGCTGTCAGAGATGCTGTGGTGGAGGTTCTTACTGCAGACCTAAGTTTGGAGGAGGTGGCCTGTAAGCTCCCATCAAAGTGTAAAACCCCATGCCTTCCCCAGTGGGCTGGAGCAAGAAAGACCTGATGGCTGAGCCATTCTGACCTTACCCTGTAATCACAGCATCCTGAGGTAACTGATCTGTTTCTCTTCCTTATATTCAAGGAGTGAATTCTTTACCAGCCTGAGAAACCAAGCTTCAGACCAGCAAAATGTGCCAAACTAGCCTGAGACCAAAGTATGAATGCGTATGGCCGGGTAGGGGGAAGGAGCAGGAGGGGTGCAATTCCTTTGCTGTTAGTTGCCATCAAGTTGGCTCCGACTCATGGCGCCGCCATGTACAAGAGAACAAAACATTGCCCAGTTAATGCCATATTCACAATCGTTGGCATGCTTGAGTCCATTGTTGTGGCCACTGTGTATTTTGAGTGCCTTCCAACCTAGGGGACTCATCTTCCAGCACTATGTCAGACAATATTCTGTTGTGATCCATAGGGTTTTCGCTGGCTAATTTTGAGAAGCAGATCACCAGGCTTTTCCTCCTAGAATATCTTAGTCTGGAAGCTCAGTTGAAACCTGTCCACCATGGGGGTGACCCTGCTGGTATTTGAAATACTGTCGGCATAGCTTCCAGGATCATAGCAACATGCAAACTACCACAGTACAACGAACTCACAGACAGGTGGTAGGCAGTTCTGCTAACAGTGTTTATATCAATAGTAGTGACCAGAGCTCTTTCCTATTCTAAGTTGTGTCCAGAGGTGCTGGGAGCCAGGCTGCAAGGGCGGCCCCTCTGCACCCACTGCCCCCAGCATAAACATTGAAGAATCCCTGAAAAGTCAGGAGGAGCCAGGCTGCAAGGGCAGCCTCTCTGCACCCACTGCCCCCAACATAAACATTGAAGAATTCCTGAAAAGTCAGGAAGAGCCAGGCTGCAAGGGCGGCCCCTCTGCACCCACTGCCCCTAGCATAAACATCGAAGAATTCCTGAAAAGTCAGGAATATCTTTGTCATCTGTGTTATGTTTCTGTTTCATTTTCAGCCTGGGTATAGCAGAATGTATAAGCATAAAATTCCATTATAGATTTAGGGACCTTTGGACGGGGGGCGTCCTACTCATAATCCCCTGGTGAAATCTCGGTTAGGGACAGCCCGTGTGTTACTTGGGGATCAACATGAAGTTGTCTTAGGGGAAAAACAAATAGCTCAACTATGGAAAACAAGAATAAAAAAAAAATAGGATGGTGAAATCCTGGTATTTACCGAGGCCCTTTTGTGATTAAACCACCACCCACACATGATCCCATAAAAGTAGAAAAACAAAAGGCAGTGAGTTCTCTCAGCCAATTTCTCAGCCAATTATAGGTCAACCTTCTCGTCTACCCCGCTCACTGCTGCGCTTGACTGGTCTTTGGGTATAGAGATTGGGCTAATTGTCCTTGGCATAATCGTGGACAATATGACGTAACCCAAAGTGGCTGGACTTCAAGAACTTGACCACCCTGGACAAGATGGACAAAGCCTATGTGGCAATGGTTTTGCAAAAAGATTAATTGTTAAAAAAACTGTGGACAGGGGCGGAGCCAAGATGGCGGACTAGGCAGACGTTACCTCGGATCCCTCTTACAACAAAGACACGGAAAAACAAGTGAATCGATCACATACATAACAATCTACGAACCCTGAACAACAAACACAGATTTAGAGACGGAGAACGAACTAATAAGGGGAAGCAGCGATAGTTTCCAGAGCCTGGAGCCAGAGTACCAGTCAGGTACGGCACAAGCACAGAGACCTGCTCCACCCCCCTGAACTAACCCCGGGAGAGGGACCAGCCGGTTCCACGGGCGGCGTGGGACGCAGCCGGTAGGAGAAGTCCCCGGGAGGCAGTGACTGATCTTGGAGCAGAAAGAGCAGCATCCGAGCCGGAGAACCGTCCCGCAGGGATTTGGACTGCACGCAGGTACGCCATAAACACGGAGAGTTGCTCCACCCCCTGAACTAACCCCGGGAAGAGGACCAGCCGGGTCGCGCGGGCGGCGTGGGACGCAGCCGGTAGGAGAAGTCCCCGGGAGGCAGCGACTGGTATTGGAGTGGGGAGAACAGCGTTCCAGCCAGGACACTCGGTCGCGGCACAAGCACGGGGAGCTACTCCACCCATCTGAACTAACCCCGGGAGGGGGCCCACCTGGTTCACGGGGGCGGCATGGCCACACGGCTGGAGAGACGAGAAGTCCCCGGGAGGCAGCGACTGATTTTGGAGTTGAGAGTGCACCGTCCCAGTAGGGGAGCCTTGACGCTGGGCGTGGGGCTGGAAGCGGAGGATCTGACCGTGACTCCAGCGGGCCAGACCCCCTGGGGGCAATCTCCACACAGCCAGCACACATAGGCGACGCGCCCGCGGGAATCTCAGATATAACAGTCATTCCAAGCAAGACAAGCAACTCTGGCTATATTCTGAGGTGCTACTCTCCTATCTCTCTGTTCCCTCCCCCACCCTCCCCAGGCGGCTTCATTAACATCTGAATAGCCTGAGCCAGAGGGAGAACTCTGATAGGGATCTGACTGCAGTTTTTTTTTAGCGGATTTTCTGGAAAAACTAGTTTCCCAGTGATGGCTCGGAGACAACAATCCATATCAAACCACTTAAAGAAGCAGACCGTGACAGCTTCTCCAACCCCCCAAACAAAAGAATCAAAATCTTTCCCAAATGAAGATACAGTTTTGGAATTATCAGATACAGAATATAAAAAACTAATTTACAGAATGCTTAATGATATCACAAATGAAATTAGGATATCTGCAGAAAAAGCCAAGGAACACACTGATAAAACTGTTGAAGAACTCAAAAAGATTATTCAAGAACATACTGGAAAAATTAATAAGTTGCAAGAATCCATAGAGAGACAACATGTAGAAATCCAAAAGATTAACAATAAAATAACAGAATTAGACAACACACTAGGAAGTCAGAGGAGCAGACTCGAGCAATTAGAATGCAGACTGGGACATCTGGAGGACCAGGGAATCAACACCAACATAGCTGAAAAAAAATCAGATAAAAGAATTAAAAAAAATGAAGAAACCCTAAGAATTATGTGGGACTCTATCAAGAAGGATAACCTGCGGGTGATTGGAGTCCCAGAACAGGGAGGGGGGACAGAAAACACAGAGAAAATAGTTGAAGAACTTCTGACAGAAAACTTCCCTGACATCATGAAAGACGAAAGGATATCTATCCAAGATGCTCATCGAACCCCATTTAAGATTGATACAAAAAGAAAAACACCAAGACATATTATCATCAAACTCACCAAAACCAAAGATAAACAGAAAATTTTAAAAGCAGCCAGGGAGAAAAGAAAGGTTTCCTTCAAGGGAGAATCAATAAGAATATGTTCTGACTACTCAGCAGAAACCATGCAGGCAAGAAGGGAATGGGACGACATATACAGAACACTGAAGGAGAAAAACTGCCAACCAAGGATCATATATCCAGCAAAACTCTCTCTGAAATATGAAGGCGAAATTAAGATATTTACAGACAAACACAAGCTTAGAGAATTTGCAAAAACCAAACCAAAGCTACAAGAAATACTAAAGGATATTGTTTGGTCACAGAACCAATAATATCAGATATCAGCACAACACAAGGTCACAAAACAGAACGTCCTGATATCAACTCAAATAGGGAAATCACAAAAACAAACAAATTAAGATTAATTAAAAAAAAAAAATACACATAACAGGGAATCATGGAAGTCAATAGGTAAAAGATCACAATAATCAAAAAGAGGGACTAAATACAGGAGGCATTGAACTGCCATATGGAGAGTGATACAAGGCGATATAGGACAATACAAGTTAGGTTTTTACTTAGTAAAATAGGGGTATATAATGAGGTAACCACAAAAAGGTATAACAACTCTATAACTCAAGATAAAAGCCAAGAAAAACGTAACGACTCAACTAACATAAAGTCAAACACTATGAAAATGAGGATCTCACAATTTACTAAGAAAAACGCCTCAGCACAAAAAAATATGTGGAAAAATGAAATTGTCAACAACACACATAAAAAGGCATCAAAATGACAGCACTAAAAACTTATTTATCTATAATTACCCTGAATGTAAATGGACTAAATGCACCAATAAAGAGACAGAGAGTCACAGACTGGATAAAGAAACACGATCCATCTATATGCTGCCTACAAGAGACACACCTTAGACTTAGAGACACAAACAAACTAAAACTCAAAGGATGGAAAAAACTATATCAAGCAAACAATAAGCAAAAAAGAAGAGGAGTAGCAATATTAATTTCTGACAAAATAGACTTTAGACTTAAATCCACTACAAAGGATAAAGAAGGACACTATATAATGATAAAAGGGACAATTGATCAGGAAGACATAACCATATTAAATATTTACGCACCCAATGACAGGGCTGCAAGATACATAAATCAAATTTTAACAGAACTGAAAAGCAAGATAGATACCTCCACAATTATAGTAGGAGACTTCAACACACCACTTTCGGAGTAGGACAGGACATCCAGTAAGAAGCTCAACAGAGACACGGAAGATCTAATTACAACAATCAACCAACTTGCTTATACAGAACTCTCCACCCAACTGCTGCAAAATATACTTTTTTTTCCAGCGCACATGGAACATTCTCTAGAATAGACCACATATTAGGTCATAAAACAAACCTTTGCAGAGTCCAAAACATCGAAATATTACAAAGCATCTTCTCAGACCACAAGGCAATAAAACTAGAGATCAATAACAGAAAAACGAGGGAAAAGAAATCAAATACTTGGAAAATGAACAATACCCTCCTGAAAAAAGACTGGGTTATAGAAGACATCAAGGAGGGAATAAGGAAATTCATAGAAAGCAACGAGAATGAAAATACTTCCTATCAAAACCTCTGGGACACAGCAAAAGCAGTGCTCAGAAGCCAATTTATATCAATAAATGCACACATACAAAAAGAAGAAAGAGCCAAAATCAGAGAACTGTCCCTACAACTTGAACAAATAGAAAGTGAGCAACAAAAGAATCCATCAGGCACCAGAAGAAAACAAATAATAAAAATTAGAGCTGAACTAAATGAATTAGAGAACAGAAAAACAATCGAAAGAATTAACAAAGCCAAAAGCTGGTTCTTTGAAAAAATTAACAAAATTGATAAACCATTGGCTAGACTGACTAAAGAAATACAGGAAAGGAAACAAATAACCCGAATAAGAAATGAGAAGGACCACATCACAACAGAACCAAATGAAATTAAAAGAATCATTTCAGATTATTATGAAAAATTGTACTCTAACAAATTTGAAAACCTAGAAGAAATGGATGAATTCCTGGAAAAACACTACCTACCTAAACTAACTCATTCAGAAGTAGAACAAATAAATAGACCCATAACAAAAAAAGAGATTGAAACGGTAATCAAAAAACTCCCAACAAAAAAAAGTCCTGGCCCGGACGGCTTCACTGCAGAGTTCTACCAAATTTTCAGAGAAGAGTTAACACCACTACTACTAAAGGTATTCCAAAGCATAGAAAATGACGGAATACTACCCAACTCATTCTATGAAGCCACCATCTCCCTGATACCAAAACCAGGTAAAGACATTACAAAAAAAGAAAATTATAGACCTATATCCCTCATGAACATTGATGCAAAAATCCTCAACAAAATTCTAGCCAATAGAATCCAACGACACATCAAAAAAATAATTCACCCTGATCAAGTGGGATTTATACCAGGTATGCAAGGCTGGTTTAATATCAGAAAAACCATTAATGTAATCCATCACATAAATAAATCAAAAGACAAAAACCACATGATCTTATCAATTGATGCAGAAAAGGCATTTGACAAAGTCCAACACCCATTCATGATAAAAACTCTCACCAAAATAGGAATTGAAGGAAAATTCCTCAACATAATAAAGGGCATCTATGCAAAGCCAACAGCCAATATCACTCTAAATGGAGAGAACCTGAAAGCATTTCCCTTGAGAACGGGAACCAGACAAGGATGCCCTTTATCACCACTCTTATTCAACATCGTGTTGGAAGTCTTAGCCAGGGCAATCAGCCTAGACAAAGAAATAAAAGGTATCCGGATTGGCAAGGAAGAAGTAAAGTTATCACTATTTGCAGATGACATGATTATATACACAGAAAACCCTAAGGAATCCTCCAGAAAACTACTGAAACTAATAGAAGAGTTTGGCAGAGTCTCAGGTTATAAAATAAACATACAAAAATCACTTGGATTCCTCTACATCAACAAAAAGAACACCGAAGAGGAAATTACCAAATCAATACCATTCACAATAGCCCCCAAGAAGATAAGATACTTAGGAATAAATCTTACCAAGGATGTAAAAGACCTATACAAAGAAAACTACAAAGCTCTACTACAAGAAATTCAAAAGGACATACTTAAGTGGAAAAACATACCTTGCTCATGGATAGGAAGACTTAACATAGTAAAAATGTCTATTCTACCAAAAGCCATCTATACATTTAACGCACTTCCGATCCAAATTCCAATGTCATATTTTAAGGGGATAGAGAAACAAATCACCAATTTCATATGGAACGGAAAGAAGCCCCGGATAAGCAAAGCACTACTGAAAAAGAAGAAGAAAGTGGGAGGCCTCACCTTACCTGACTTCAGAACCTATTATACAGCCACAGTAGTCAAAACAGCCTGGTATTGGTACAACAACAGACACATAGACCAATGGAACAGAATTGAGAACCCAGACATAGATCCATCCACGTATGAGCAGCTGATATTTGACAAAGGACCAGTGTCAATTAACTGGGGAAAAGATAGCCTTTTTAACAAATGGTGCTGGCATAACTGGATATCCATTTGCAAAAAAATGAAACAGGACCCATACCTCACACCATGCACAAAAACTAACTCCAAGTGGATCAAAGACCTAAACATAAAGACTAAAACGATAAAGATCATGGAAGAAAAAATTGGGACAACCCTAGGAGCCCTAATACAAGGTATAAACAGAATACAAAACATTACCAAAAATGATGAAGAGAAACCCGATAACTGGGAGCTCCTAAAAATCAAACACCTATGCTCATCTAAAGACTTCACCAAAAGAGTAAAAAGACCACCTACAGATTGGGAAAGAATTTTCAGCTATGACATCTCCGACCAGCGCCTGATCTCTAAAATCTACATGATTCTGTCAAAACTCAACCACAAAAAGACAAACAACCCAATCAAGAAGTGGGCAAAGGATATGAACACACATTTCTCTAAAGAAGATATTCAGGCAGCCAACAGATACATGAGAAAATGCTCTCGATCATTAGCCATTAGAGAAATGCAAATTAAAACTACGATGAGATTCCATCTCACACCAGCAAGGCTGGCATTAATCCAAAAAACACAAAATAATAAATGTTGGAGAGGCTGCGGAGAGATTGGAACTCTCATACACTGCTGGTGGGAATGTAAAATGGTACAACCACTTTGGAAATCTATCTGGCGTTATCTTAAACAGTTAGAAATAGAACTACCATACAACCCAGAAATCCCACTCCTAGGAATATACCCTAGAGATACAAGAGCCTTCATACAAACAGATATATGCACACCCATGTTTATTGCAGCTCTGTTTACAATAGCAAAAAGTTGGAAGCAACCAAGGTGTCCATCAACGGATGAATGGGTAAATAAATTGTGGTATATTCACACAATGGAATACTACGCATCGATAAAGAACAGTGACGAATCTCTGAAACATTTCATAACATGGAGGAACCTGGAAGGCATTATGCTGAGCGAAATGAGTCAGAGGCAAAAGGACAAATATTGTATAAGACCACTATTATAAGATCTTGAGAAATAGTAAACCTGAGAAGAACACATACTTTTGTGGTTACGAGGGGGGGAGGGAGGGAGGGTGGGAGAGGGTTTTTTATTGATTAATCAGTAGATAAGAACTGCTTTAGGTGAAGGGAAAGACAACACTCAATACATGGAAGGTCAGCTCAATTGGACTGGACCAAAAGCAAAGAAGTTTCCGGGATAAAATGAATGCTTCAAAGGTCAGCGGAGCAAGCGCGGGGGTCTGGGGAACATGGTTTGCGGGGACTTCTAAGTCAATTGGCAAAATAATTCTATTATGAAATCATTCTGCATCCCACTTTGAAATGTGGCGTCTGGGGTCTTAAATGCTAACAAGCAGCCATCTAAGATGCAGCAATTGGTCTCAACCCACCTGGAGCAAAGGAAAATGAAGAACACCAAGCCCACATGACAACTAAGAGCCCAAGAGACAGAAAGGGCCACATGAACCAGAGACCTACATCATCCTGAGACCAGAAGAACTAGTTGGTGCCCGGCCACAATCGATGTCTGCCCAGACAGGGAGCTCAGCAGAGGACCCCTGAGGGAGCAGGAGATCAGTGGGATGCAGACCCCAAATTCTCATAAGAAGACCAAACTTAATGGTCTGACTGAGACTGGAGGAATCCCGGCGGCCATGCTCCCCAGACCTTCTGTTGACACAGGACAGGAACCATCCCCGAAGACAACTCATCAGAAATGAAAGGGACTGGTCAGCGGGTGGGAGAGAGATGCTGATGAAGAGTGAGCTAATTATATCAGGTGGACACTTGAGATTGTGTTGGCAACTCTTGTCTGGAGGGGGGATGGGAGGATAGAGAGAGAGGGAAGCCGGCAAAATTGTCAAGAAAGGAGAGACTGAAAGGGCTGACTCAAGACGGGGAGAGTAAGTGGGAGTAGGGAGTGAGATGTATGTAAACTTATATGTGACAGACTGATTGGATTTGTAAACGTTCACTTGAAGCTTAATAAAAGTTATTATAAAAAAAAAAAACTGTGGAAGGTATTGCAAGATTAAGCATAAGTGTAAAGCAGTGTGAAGTCAATTGTTACTTTAAATCAACTAAACAAAAACTCATTGTATTTGTGTGCGCACACAGAACTGTACTATGTGTCACTTGGAAAATTATGTCTCTGGGAAATGATGTTATACTGCCCCTTTATTGATCATGCGATGTTATGCTTTTGTAAGCTTATGATATAAAAGACCATGTAAAAAATAAAGAGCAGAGGCTTCTTCTTCTGCAGAATGAAAATATAAGACACACTACCTCACATTTCTTTTTCGCCGAACTCTACCCCTCCTCTGGTAACCCTGTTCATTGCTGAGGCTGGCCCCCGGCACAGAGGGTTTTCCTGAACGAGAGTCTTTTCTACACTGCAGCTTGGTCTATGTCTCCTGCAATGAGGCCCACTGGTGCAGGCTGCAGGTTTCATACTCCTGGTCTGTGAGCCCGGCCACACTGTGAACCGGTTTTTCAGAATTCACAGGGCAGCATTTATCCTCTGGCCCAGTGGTGGCTGGCTGTCCATTCAAAGGCCTCTGGACCCCCTTAGGGTTCTGCAGAAGGAGAGCAAAGCTTGCTTTGGAAAGGGCAAAAATAACAGTCCCAGAATAAATCTTAGTAAATATTAAAGAAACCCCATTAATATACCATGCATCTGTCTCTTAACTAACCCAGCACTTAGAAAAGTACAACACACTTTTAGAGTTTCTGGAAATTCCAATACCAGGTTTCCAATGGATAAAAGGCCAAATTAGCATAGTTTTAAGGCTTTGAGTCAAAGACACCCATTTAGACAGCAAATTCGTTCATTCTTACTAACGCTTCATCACGATGATTGATAGAAATGCCCAAGCTGCTTGATCTCTGGGAGCCAGAGCACACTTTTTGTGATGAGGCCTCTTCTGATCTGCAGCCTCTGATAATGCCTATCAACCGCCAACAGTGGACTTTGACACCCTGCTGAAGAGGAGTTAAGCAGCTTTAACTTGAAAAGGACCAGGAACAATTACGAAGCAGAATGAGGAGCTACTGACGTGGCAGGACAGTGTGCATGAAGAAGAGAAACCTCCAGAACATGCATTAATCAACCCACAGAGCCAGCAGGACTCTCCCTGAACACGTGCTATGAAACAAAACAGAAATACAGCTTCGAACAAGAAAGCAGCTAGTGTCTAGAAATCCTGAGTCCGTGGCTGGCACAAATGATTAAAAACTCAGCTACTAACCAAAAATTTGGTGGTTCACATCTACCCAGAGGTGCCTTGGAAGAAAGGCCTGGTGGTTTACTTCTAAAAAAATCAGCCACTGAAAACCCTACGGACGACAGTTCTACTCTGACATACCCAGGGTAGGCATGAGTCAGAGTCAACTAAACGGCAGGTGTCTTGGTTTTTGGTTTGGCCCAGGAATTACTTAACTCATCTCTGTACCATACTCATCCTCAAAATGCAGATGACAGTTCAGCTGCTCACAGAAGTTCAACATAATATATGTGAAGTACCTAGCATGGTGCTCGGCACATAGTAGGCATTCAATAAATAGTACTTTTTATTGTTATTATTAGGACATAAAAAAGTGAGTGACAAGAACATCAAAATTCCAGTAATTTGCTAAAACTATCAACAACTTCAAGACTTCCTCGGGATATTATTAAACTGCAAACACTATCAACTCATCAATAAAAACACAGACCTCATTCAAGGTAGAGAGACAGAGGAAGTAAATTACAAACGGAATTGTAATCCAAGAATGGGTGAGGGTTTTTTTCCCAAAGAGAACTCAAAATTTTTGCTGTCCCTTGTCCTTTCATCAGAAGGGCTGACACTGTTGCGAAAGCTTCCTAAGAGAATGATGACGTGGCCTACCCATCTGCTCTAGAGATATCCACCCAATAGTAAAATAAAGCAAATTATTATTAAAGCAAATTCGTGAAGGTTTGTCTTGAATTGCAACATGTATAATGTAACTTGAAGAATCTAATGTTGAAGAAACCAACATAAAAATCTTAGCCCAGGGCATAAGGTAAAGTACTTTGGTTTCAGACACCCAAAAAGCGATGGTCCAGAAATAAACTCTAAGGACCACTCTCTGTTTACTTTGTCTTCTGTTTTCTGCATAACCAGCTCATTGCTGCTGATTCCGCTCCAACTCATGGCGACCTCACGTGCGTTAGAATAGAACGCTGCTTCACAGAGTTTTCAGTGGTTGATTTTTCAGAAGTAGATTGCCAGGCCTTTCTTCTGAGGCATCTCAGGGTGGACTCAAACATCCAGCTTTTCGGTTGGTAGCCAAGAGCCTTAATCATTTGCACCACCCAGGGATTCCCCCTGCCCTTAATCGGTCATCCTCATCAAGAAATTATTAAACTAATTATCTAACCTAGAGCATATTCAGTTACTTAAGGAGAAAATTCTATTTAGTTCCTATCTTTGGAGTTTGTTGTGCGTTTCTCTCCCTTAAGGCAGATGGGGTATTGAAGCGGAAAAAGACAAAACAAAACAAAAAAGAAAAGATGAATATTTGCTTCACACTAACTTCCAATTTTTATCCTCAGCATCTTTCTATACAAAAGCATAAGGGTTTGGCTGGTTTCGGGCGCGCTTCATTTTCCTCCAGTAGAACCTTTATGCTAATCCTCGGCCATTCGTGTATTTCACAATTTCTTGGTAAGCAACACATTCCTATGATTGTTACATAGTCTGGCCCCTTGGGACACCAGTTGTCTCCAAACTGGAAGACTTGACCTTCGTTTCAGCAGGGAATTGGAAAGAATGTCATTTTCATTTGGTCTGTTAAACAATGTGACATCTTGTTTTGCATCAGCCTCTGGCTCCAGCCCATTCCTGCACTCCTCTAAGTCACACTTGAAGTTATTGCCTGAGACCTTTTTCTTTTCTTTCTGAAATCAGTGGTGGATAATGATGCTGGAATGCTGTCAGATTGCTTTGAGAAGTAATATATTGGTTTTTGATCACTGAAGGAAGCTGTGGGGTTTAGAATTTAGCCTTAGGCAAAGAATTTGGTCTTTGTCCTCAGTTCCTGGGGGATCATCTCTAAAACCTTGGGATTTCCCTTAAGGTTTAAGTGTCTTCTGTGGAAACTCCAGACCACACCTAACTAATAGATTGTGCTGCTGAGGTGTCTCTTGGGTGAGGGGTGGCCACGCTGAGGGTCCCACCTCATGAAACTACCTCATAATGACATGGCCAAAGGGACCCACCTCGTGATACATGCTCATAATGACTACCTTACACTGACATGTAAAACTTCTCAATATATCTATAGACACTGAATCTCCATGAGCTTCCTGGTTGATGGAAGAAATCTACTCTCAGGAGGGTGACACGCCCTTACTAGGACACAGAAGCTCCATGCTGGGAACCCTTCCAGACCTCACCTACATGTCTCTTCTTTATGCTGATCCTGATTTGTACTCTTTATAATAAAGCTGTAATCATAATTACGGTGTTTTCCATGATTCTGTGAGTTGTTCCAGTGAATTATCAGTCCTGAGGGGATAGTAGGAGCCAACAGGTTACAAGCAAGGGTGGCTGGCATGCCTGAAGGGGTAATGGGAAAACCCTGAATTTGTAGCCAGCTGGTCAGGCATGAGGGGTGCCCTGAGGACTTCCAAGCTTGTGGCTGGCTTCTGAGTTTTGGGCCAACATGGCAGCCTGGAGAACTGTGCCCTTTAACTTATGGGATCTGACCAAGCTCCGGGTGGCTAGGGTCAGAGAAAGAATGCTGTATATGGAGCTGGTGTCAGAACAGAGAATTAAAAAGGGGGGATTTTTATTGATGTTGATTCGATTATTACCCTAATAGGGGCTCAGTCCTAACCCAAAGCTCCAGCCTGAGGAAGAAAGGCCTCTCTGCCAAGTAAGCATATTCCTGCAGTAAGAACCTCTCTCTCTGGAAAGCAGCAACTCTGGTTTAGTCAGGAATGAACCTGATAATAGAAGAATATAACTGAAGTTGACGCATTCTCATTAGAGTGGCTGGAACAAAGCACAGACGGATCTTTCAGAATCATTGAACACACAGTGCTGGATAAATTATATTCTCATTTTCGGGGGCTGTGTATCAGGATGTCTTAGCAGGTAATAGCCACCCTTAGCTCTGGGTTGCTACTTTCACCACCCGTAAGTGGATTTAGTGGGCAAGTGGAAAAGATAACTGGCAGCCTCTGGCAAGTTTGTCCTCCACAAGGCTTAGCTAAGTAAACTCTGATACTGTACCTCAAGACACCAGTGACTTTTTTAGAGCTGCTGCTCTCCATGAGAGAATGAGAATTCAATCAATTTTGAAAAGATGAGGAAAAGCGGCATGAATCTATTTCTTGAAATTATGTTTCTTTGACTTTGTTCTCTGTGAGATGTTGGTGATTATGTAATTCTCCTTCTGAGTTTGATTTGGGCAAGGAAAGTGTCCTGAGACAAATCGGGTGAGCGGGGGCAGGCCAGAACTTTAGAATGGCCACTCCACAAATGAGTGGTCAGGTTGACTTCTAGATCTTCAGGTCCAGATATCAGAAAAAGCCTGTATCAGCTGGGGTCTTAGCGGGCAATGGAAACACACTCTGAATCATACAAGCAGAAAATGACATACCGAAAGCACATGAGGTAGTGCATAAAATTGGCCAGCAGACTGGAGAACCAGGTCCAGCCTCACCTGCTGCTACCACCCCCATGTCGGCGCTGGCCGAGGAGCACACCAGTGGCACCAGTGCCTTTGGAAACAGGAGCTGCCCTGCTTCTGTGTGTCACTTACTCCAAATTCAAAATTCCAACAAGAGCACATGAGTGGTCGAGTATAACCATGTTCTCATGCTTTGACGGGAGTGGAGGGTGTAGGGTGGGGAAGTGGCTGGTGAGAGGTGGCAATGGGGACATGTACCTGGCCTTTCAGCTTCTTTGGTGGGAGGCAGGTAGGGTCTGATAGTCAATGGAATCTCTTCAAAAAGAAAAAAAAGAAAGAGGGAAGAAGGGAGGGAGAGAGAGAAAGGAAAGAAGGAGGAAGGAAGGTAAGGAAGGAATGAATCTGGAATGGATGAATCTCCACAGAACCTCTCAACAATTTGTGCAAAATGGAGCTTAAGTCAATTTCCATAGGAAAGGGGCCTCTGCCCTCCCTCTGCCACCTCCACCTCCCTCAATTCCATCTTGTTTGAAAAAAAACCCTAGTAATTCTGACACAGGACCTCACCTCATTCTTCAAACCCCTCTGGGAAAAACTGCCCTAAAACATTGTCCAGATTTCTTTTATACTGAAGTTTTACATTGCCCTTTTTTTTTTTTTTAAACTGAAGGTTACTTTAAAATAAAGATTTCTGAACTGTTGAAAAAGAAGAAAGAAAAAAGAAAAAAAGCTATTCAGTGATTTTCGAAGGGCAATAATGAAAGCAACTTCAAATCCCCAATTCTTCTTCCAAATGAAAAAAAAATTTGCCACTAGATTCTTCATTTCTCAGAACAGTTTTTAATTTGTTTTTCTTCTCAAAGGCCTACTTAATGGAAACTATAGAAAAAGACAACAAAAACAAAGCAAAGAGCATCCTTTGGAATCATGAAACAGAAAGTTTTACTGGGTTTTAAATGATAGAGTGGGCACCTTAAGTATTCAGGTACAGAATCTGCAGAAAGGGAAAAAATCTTAGAAAAACAAAAGCAGAAAATATCTCCTTGGTCTTTTTTTTTTTAAGGATATGCCATCAACAACCCCCGAGAAGTGCAATGCCTGCTGGTCTCAATTCCAGACAGGCTACAAACCAGGTGACCCCCAACATTCCTTTTAGTGTGGCCCCACAGGGGCGCTGCTAACTAACGTGTCACATGGCCAGGCTACCCAGGGAGGCAAACAGAAAATTGGGCAATCTCCAGATGATTCACCCTCAACATCTTCTCAGTCTAAGACCCCCACCCTATAATGGCTGCAAAAAGCAGCTTGTTTGAATTACTGGCTTTACCTGGGGTGATCTGTTCAGAAGGAATTACTTTATAGCCCCATAAATTAAAGAATAAGCACTGAATTTTTGCTCTGCCACTAGTGTTTTGGTTTTTCGGAGAGAGAACCGGTGTATCCCAGGTACAATTAAAAATTGGTTTTAAAATAGAAGTAGTTAGGATTATCTTTGTTGTAGCAGTTAGGTGAGGAAGTTTTATATGAATTACATGTTAGACTTGATGGCCGTGGGTTTTTGGTTTTTAATGTGGATTATTGGTGCTAAGAATTTGTATGTAGATCTGCTAAAGCTTGTGTATGTGGTCTGATGCAGGTGTAACAGTTGATTTGACAAACACGATCCCTACTTGGGAGCTATTTTTTAAGAGAAATTGCCACATAATCTAACTTATTACAGTACCTAGAGGGTGACAACAAGTTAGTCAAGTCTGCCTGGTCCAGGTACCAACAGTAGCTATCAAATTGACCCCAACTCATGGTGACCCCGTGTGTGCCAGAGTAGAACTGTGTTCTATAGGGTTTTCAAAGGCTGATTTGTTAAAAATAGACCACCAGGCCTTTCTTCCAAGGCACCTGTGGGTAGACTTGGACCCCCCCCCCCAACCTTTTGGTTAGCATCCGAGCACAATAGCCATTTGAAACACCCAGGTAACTGCCCTTAGTAATAACTGAAGAAAGTCTTCAAATTAGAAAAGGTAAAAAAACAAACAAGGTTTAGTTGTCTTATGTTTTTAAAAAACTAAATTATTTTATGAACAAATATAGAGGAAATTATAAATAATACACAGTGTAGTCCAGCTTGGGTGTGGGATAATCCACCAATCTGTTCTATCTTGGTAAAGACTTCGACCAAAAATGGTGTGGCCAGAACAGTGTCACACTGAACTTACTTGGTTTTTTGTTTCTGCTTCTATTGCTCCCAAATAGGGATAATGTCTGCAAGAACCAACTGTTAGACCTGCTTTAGAGCCACACACAAAAGGTGTGGCAGATTATGTTAATTCAAGAATTAACATAAACACAGAAAAACTTTCAGTTCATGTAAAAACTTCCTTACCTAACTGCTGTATCTTCAACTCTTCTCTAATCATGGACTCTCATCGGTGAGTGCTGGTTTCTAGAGCTGTCATTAATACGTCATTGTAAAGTGTCCTCGGTCTCGTTATTTACTTGCCAAAAGTTCAGCCCTTAGAGTGCAAGTTTCTAGTTTCAGAACTCTTACTGTTGCTAATGGCTAGTGCACAAATCATTGCAAAATTGTGGCTTTTCTCAGATTTTTTTCCATCAGAGAGCAATGTAGCATCATGTATAAGGGACCTCTGTTTTAGACAAATCCTGACAGTCACTAGCTGTGTGATCCTGAGCAAATTATACAATTTCTCAGAACCTCAGAGCTTGTGGTGTCTGATACATGACTGACACCCAATAAGCACCCATGAAATGATAGCTGTTACTATTATTTCTTCAGAATGCTCCTTTATGTAGAGGTGGGCAGAGGTTAATGGAAACTTATGGGCTTAGCTGAAAAATAATAACTATCCTGTCCAGTTAATGCCTAATGAATATTTCCTATTACCCAGAAACCTCTTTTTAATGGTTCTCTGTCTCCCACCAAAATATCTTCCCATAGGATGGGGATCACTTGCTCCCAAGGTTGGGCTCACTGGTTTATCTGAGAAAGCATGCTATTTATTATTTACAACATAAAATAATGGAAATTTGAAAAATGCAAGTAAATTAATCACTGTTGTTAGTTGGCATGGAGTTGGCACCAGCTCATGGTGGTCTTATGTGTAACAGAAGGAAACGTTGCCCAGACCCATGGCGTCTGCATGATCGTTTGAGTCCGTTGTTGTGGTTTTTGTGTCAATCCACTTCATTGAAGGTTTCCTTCATTTTTGTTGCTTTCTTTTTTTAATAAACATGTTGTCCTTTTCTAGTAGTTGGTCTTTTCTGGTGAAGTGTCCAAAGTAAGGAAGTCAAAGTCTCGCCATCCTCGCTTTTAAGGATCATTCTGGTTGCATTTTTTCTAAGACTGATTTGTCTGTTCTTCTAGAAGTCCACTGTATATTCAATATTTTTCAGCAACACCACAGTTCTAATGCATCAATTCTTCTTCTGCATTCCTTTTTCACAGGCCAGCTTTTGCATTTATATGAGGCTATTGAAAAGATCCTGACTTGAGTCAGACACACCTTAGTCATTAAAGAGACATCTCTGCTTTTTAATTAAACCCAAACCCAGTGTCGCAGAGTTGATTCCAACTCGTAGCGACCCTACAGGACAGAGTAGAACTGCCCCACAGAGTTTCCAAGGAGTGCCTGGCAGATTCGAACTGCCGACCCTTTGGTTAGCAGCCGTAGCACTTAACCAGTACACCACCAGGGTTTCCGCTTTTTTAGGAATTGTTAATTCAAGAGCATACATTACCTGCAAAGTTATAGCTGGTTCCATATTACTAGGACACTGAAAAATCACTGCAGCTCCTCCAAGCAGCCACTTGAACCTATGGATGAAGGCCCATGCAGGTGAAGGCCCACCAGAACACATCCAACGCTCAATGTCACACTGCGATTGTGCAGTTTTAAAGCCGAGAGCACGTTAAAGTGCATCCTGGGCCTTACTAAGGGCTCTATCCCTAAAGAACTGAGGAATCTGTATTTGGAAAGAAACGGAAGGCAGAAAGTGTCTGTCAGTAGAAAAGAGGGTTGCGTAAACACATGAGCAAAGAATGAAAAATGGGACGTCACTGAAAGAGAAAAAAAAAATTAAAGAAAATAAAGGAGGTAAAAGAAGGAATCTTCCCCCAGAGAAGAGAAGTAGAAACAAAAATAAGGAATTTGTAAAAAGAAAGATCTGAAAAATGTTGGGAGAAATGGAGGATAAAGAACAGTGTTTTTTTAAAAGGTGTCTTTTCTGAAGCATGAAATTGGTGTCAAAGCTAGGAATAAGGAGTGACGTAAAAACCAAGGATGAGCATGGGTCAAAAGGGCTCAAGAATGTTAGTTATTGACAATAAATTCATTGTCAATAAACATATAATTAAAAAAGTATTCTTTTGGAGAAGGCTGGTGGCAAACTTTATAATGGAGATAAGTGAACACACTGACCAGTCTGAGCATTATTAAAATAACTGGTACAGCCAGTTATCATGAACGGTATATGATGCTGTAGGAAGTACCATGCACCACTATGAATTCAGCTTGTCTAAAAAAAAATTCAACCTGAATCGAATCAATTTTTTAGACGTAAATTCCAGTTACAGGAAACATAAAGGAATGAAGAGTAAGTTAATTGACACCATGAGCAAGCAATCGACCAGATCCAGAACGT
Source organism: Loxodonta africana (assembly GCF_030014295.1). NCBI lineage: Eukaryota > Metazoa > Chordata > Mammalia > Proboscidea > Elephantidae > Loxodonta > Loxodonta africana. The sequence goes on along the minus strand of NC_087345.1, from coordinate 165,109,277 downwards.
GAAATTTTCTACGGGATAAATGATTCAGTTTGTCTAGCAAACTAATGGCATGAATGGAAAAGGACTGCGGTTATAAGAAGGAGTTCCTGAGTAACACAAACAGTTAAACTACTAACCCAAAAGTCAGCGGTTTGAGTCCACCCAGAAGCACCTTGGAAGAAGGCCTAGCAGTCTACTTCTGAAAGGTCACAGCAATTGGAAACTATGCCTATGGAGCACGGTTCTATTCTGGCATACACGGGGTCTCCATGAGTTGGAATTGACTAAATGGCAACTGGTTTGGGTTTGTTTTTTGTTTTGTTTTTGTGGTTATAAGACTAAAAAAAACTAACATAGCAATTAAATACATTGTGTGGACCTTGTTTGGAACCTGATAAAAGCAAACCAACTATAAAAGAACATTTCTGAGATAATCAGGGAAATTTGAATATTGTCTGAGTTTAAACGAAATTAAAGAAATTATTGCTAAGTGTGTTATCTGTGATAATGGCACACTTGGCATCACTTAAAATGTCTAGTCCAGTATTTTGCACCTAGTAGGGACTCTATTTGTTGGAGAAAGATGTGACAATCTGTTTTCACAGATTACAGCTTTGGAACCCCTGAGGGGTAGTTCTACTCTGTCCTATAGGGTCACTGTGAGTTGAAATTGACTCGATGGCAGTAGGTTTGGTTTTGGTGTTTTGTTTTGGTTTTTTTTTTAGGGACTCTGTCATTATTTTTAGGAAGAAAATGAATTTTCATAAAAAGTGTTGCTCCTTATAGGAGATTCCAGCTTTGTCCCTACGTCTCATGACAGATGCCAATCACCCAAGTTTTTGCCTTCAGTCAGCCAACGTGCCCCACAGAAAACACCGGGTCATCGTGCTCATCTACTTCTTTGTGAAGAATCTTCTGAGCATCTCCTATGTTCAAGCACTCTCCTGGGTTCAGGGAAGGCTGGATACCACGAAGGACAAAGTGTACACTCTGCTGCATGTGGAACTTGCAATGCCTGCCTGCCAACCTGAAAAGCACCGCATCTTATCAAGTTGTAACTTCCTAGGCTTTGCATTTAAATAGCTACCCAATGATGATACATTTCAAAGTCATGTCTTCATTAAACTGATGTGGACATTCACTGGCAACATCTGTCACTTGGAATTTTTCCCTTAATAAAATTTATTGTAAACAAGTAATAAAGGGCTATTGCTTCAGGACATCTGGAACATGAAAAATGGTCCCTTTGCAAAAAACTGGATGGTAAAGTGTCTTCATTAAAATGGGACCCTACCTGAATGATACACAAGTATCCTCCATCTAAGCAAAGTTGACTATATCCAGTTCATGGGTCACAAAAGTTTCATGGGAGAATGAACAAATCATGCCTCTGAAGAGCAGTTGAATATTTATTGTGACACCGCTTCCACAGGACAACCAGCAACCTCATTTGAAGTAAATTCCTTAGTCTGTTCCAATAAGAATAATTGTGTTGGAACTGTGCTCCCTGCTCTAAAGAGGGCAAATCCATTTACTGCTGCAGGAAAGTCTCTGGGGTGGATCTAACCTATTTGCTCTGTGGGTTTTGCTGCTGCTGAGTAAGCCAATGATATGTCAAGTTGGTGCTGGCTTGGACAGTTAGGTGGAACTCCGCAGAGTGCTTTTTTTTCTTCAACAACTCAATCATGACTGCAAAAACATGATCAGTTTCAGAGATGGGGAGCAGTAACTCGTCCTGACAGCACTGGACTAACGAACATCCATCATTAGGTTGTTCTACCATCTTTCACAACTGAATATCTGACTTTAAAAGGAGTTGTCGTACATTCTTCAGTGTTTCAGTAGGTAGCATTCATGGGCAGCAATCTGTAGTGTTTATCTGTAGTTTAAATGCAAAAAGAAAAGGAAAATCACTCTAATGTTTCATGCAAGGCTGCTTCTGGAACAAAATTAATAATGGCTGCAATTTGCAGAATGGTTCTCTCCTGTTGTGTAGGCTAAGTCTAACTAATTTAATTCTTTGGCGGTAATGGCTTAAAATATTACAGAAGAAACATTCCTAACACTGTGAACATGGTACCACTATCAGCCCTCTATTTACCAATCTCCTTTAAAGAATGCCCACCAAGATTATTCTTGGCTCAACAGCATGTTTGCTGTCTCCCATAGATCTAACAGTGTTTTTCCAGATTAATCCATTTTCAATTTTGGTGAATTCTAATTGGCTCCCACTGAGGCTTGGCAGCTACCAAACTGATCATCTGCCAGTTTAATTGACTCTGGGGATAGTTAACAAATTGTTCACTATTTCGCTGTGCACCAAAGGGTAGCTATAACTATTCTTTTTTCCTGTCATAACCATTGCGGCCATTACGACAGCCTTGTGCGTGATTTATTTTGTGGCATCGTTTTCTGTGCTGGAAAAATAATACTGCTTTACTACCTCCATCTCCTAAAAAAAAAAAAAAACTCCGGCACCACCGAAAATATGATGAGATCAAAGATAGACGCCTACTTATACATGAGAAATGATGATTGCTGGTCTGTCAATTTGTAGAGCAAATTGTGACTTAATTCCATATAACACTGGACACCTACAAAGATATATTGCAGTCACATCATTGTGTGGTAATGAATTCCATCCTTCCAGAATGGGAATTTAATCAGCTTAAAAAAATGTAATAGAGCTATTCATCAGATGTTTAATGAATCATTTTTAAATAACACAAAATCATAGAAAACATCTTTGGAATCAAGGCTTTGAACAGTTCATTTTGGTTTGAACCCCTGCTGAGAACTAGCTCTTCAACTCCAGGTATACTGAATCAGAATCAATAATTTAATAAGATCCCCAGGAGATTCTTATGTATAATCATTTTTGAGAACCATTGCTCTACTAGTGGTTTGCAGAAATGGTCCCTAACCAGCAGTATTAGCATCACCTGGGAACTAGTTAGAAATGCAAGTTCTCAGCAGGGGTTTGAACCAGAAGGCACTAGTTTGCAGCCCTGTTTGGAACGTTTGAATCCAAACTTTGTTCTTTGAAAACAAATCTGTTAGAGAAAAAAACAAATCACACTCCATCATATTGCTTATAGAATACAAAGATTTAACTTGCTGGCAATAACTTATAAAGCAATGAAATAATATAAAAATTTGCAAGAAACTCTCAGCATAAGAGTTTTCTTTCAATTTAAGGAGTGGACACTGAACGCTGAAGCCATCCCACATTATGGAGTAAAACTCTGAGTTATAGCTCTGAATTTGAGCAAATACACAAATTGGAGGGCCAGATCTGGGAGCAGGATGCAAAGATCAGTAGAGCCCCCTCCTTAAATAAGAACATGCTATAATCAGACAGGAAGGTATTTCTTCCGCTGACCTGTGGGGAACCTGTGGGGAACAAAGAGCCCTGTGACCATTACATTGTAAATGAGCCCAAAGGCCAAATGGCAGAGGGTATGTGGCATTGTTATAAATTTTATAACCTCATGTACTTTTCTCAAACAAGAGTTTAGAATTATAAAGCTACATTTTCATACAGTTGGCACAGTAGGGCACTTCCCCAGATCTCCTAAAACCATTCATTCATCCACTTTTTCTTCCTTCCTTCCTCTCTCCCTGTCTCACTCTTTCTTTTTTTCTTTGCCAGCTGTTTTCCTTCATCTACTTTCCAAGTGTATACCACAACTCTGTTGTTCACTGTGTTCGTTCTGCTTGAGACCTTGTTGGACAGGGCATCTGATGGGTCGCTGAAGCCCATCAATGTTATGTCCAGCTGCTCTAATATTTGGTAACATTCTGGCTAATGGAATGGTCTCTGGTATATTTGGAGTGGCCCTACTGATCCACCAACATTACCAACTATGAAAACAACAATTTTACTGAGCACTGTCTATGTGCCTGGCATTATTTTAGGCAGAGAAGATATATTAGGGAATAAAACAGACAAGGGTTTCTGCCCTTGTGAAGCTTATATTCTAGAATGCTCTCTGCTTTGGGTTTAAAAATGAAAGGTTGCTTGAATGTAAATGTTAGAAGAAAGTTTGCATGTTAATTCATTACCAACAATTAACATGTTAACTCAATTTTTTTTTTTCACGCATTTGTATCTAGGGAGGGTACAAAGCGCAAAATGCTACCCCAAGTTACAAGTCTGGCAAGCATTTCATGAAAGGTCTTGGTGGCCATGACACATTGTTACAGGCATCATATGTCTAGGACTCATGGATGGCCTTGAAAAAGGAATTAGATAGGCATCTTCTGTTTTTGTTTTTTTAATCTACGCAGAACTTTTTTTTCAGAAACTCCTTTTCCCCATTAGTGGGGTTGCCAACCACCTGACTCAAATTGGTCAATCAGAACACCCCATCCTCTGACTACACCCAGTGACTGGGTCAGGACTGAGCACACACCAAGTTGAGTCATCAGATTTTCCCTGAGACACTTTTTTCCAAAGCTATCAGGTAAACTTTCTTTCCTACATTAATTCTGTGTTTTGGTAGGAAGTGTGTGTGTGTGTGTGTGTATGTGAAAGCAGAGAAAATGAGAGCAAGAGAAAGAAACAGCAAGATCTGATGACGTCACTTGAATTTCTGAATGCAGTCATACCTGAATTCTTCTAGATTTTTCAGTTACAAGACCTGATAAAAAGACCGGATAGATCCATTTTTTTTGCTTAAGCTAATCCAAGTCAGGTTTCTGTTGCTTGCAAGCAAAAGAGCCTTCTCTAAAACCTGAAAGATCTTTGTGAGGACAGAAATGGACAAGAAGGATGCTGTCTTAGTTATCTAGTGCTGCTTTAACAGAAATACCACAAGTGGATGGCTTTAAAGAAGAGAAATTTATTCTTTCATAGTCTAGTAGGCTACAAGTCCGAATTCAGGGGGTCAGCTCCAAGAGAAGGCTTTCTCTACTGGTTATGGAGGAAGGTCCTTGTCATCAATCTTCCCTTGGACTAGAACCTTCTCCGCCCAGAAACCCCGGGTCCAAAGGATGCACTCTGCTCCCGGCACTGCTTTCTTGGTGGTTTGAGGTTCCCAACTCTCTGCTTGCCTTCCTTTCCTTTTATCTACTGTAAGATAAAAGGTGGTGCAGACCACACCCCAGGGAAACTCCCTTTATATTGAATCAGGGATGTGAACTGAGCAAGGGTGTTACATCCCACTCTAATCCTCTTTAGCCACAGGCAAAGATTATGACTTATAACACATAGGAAAATCACAAAATGGAGGAAAACCACGCAATACTGGAAATCATGGCCTAACCAAGTTTACACATATTTTGCGGGGGGCACAATTCAATCCATGACAGATGGGTACAGACAACCTTCAACTCCTTTCTGATGCTGCCTACAATCATTCATGCTGTTGCCGGTTTTCAGAAAGTAGTATGGAACTTGCTTTCATTCTGTTAATCAAAGCACAAAATTGATCTATACCCCACCAGAAAGTCATGACAGTTGACTAAATGATAGTCTGACACTTTAAAAATAATATAATGTACTGTATCAAACCATAAAAGAATATTGGTGGTCAATTTTTAATCCTCAAACTACTTCCTAACCATAACTTCTCACTATAATCATAATTGATTTTATATAGATAGATATATATAAAAGGCATGCTTGGTAAAGTAGAGGGCCATCGAAAAAAGGGAAGACCCTCAATGAGATGGATTGACACAGTGGCTACAACAATGGGCTCGAGCACAGCAACAATTGTAAGGATGGCGCAGGACCTGGCAGTATTTCATTCTGTTGTGCTAGGGTCACTGTGAGCTGGAACTGACTCAGCGGCACCTAACGACAACATATTTTATATATATGTGTGTGTGTGTGTGTGTGTGTGTGTGTTCCTAACACAAAGAAGCTTAATCGAAGAGTATTCTCATTCAAAACAAGATTTAGAATTCTAGTTCTATATCTTATTGTGGCACAATTCCATGTCATAAATGTGTGATACATAACTATATATCATAAAAAAATATATACATATAACTTGTGTGTGTGTGTATGTTGTTTGTTGTTGTTAGGTGTCCTTGAGTTGTTTCTGACTCATAGTGACCCCATGTGCAACAGAATGAAATGCTGCCCCGTCCTGTGCCATCTTTATAATTTTTCCAAAGTTTGAGCCCATTGTTGCATCCATCAGTCCATCTCATTGAGGGCCTTCCTGTTTTTCGCTGACCCTCTACTTTACCAAGCCTGATGTCCTTCTCCAGGGACTGGTCCCTCCTGATAACAGGTCCAAAGTACATGAGACAAATCTCACCATCCTCACCTCTAATGAACATTCTGGCTGTATTTTTTCCAAGACAGATTTGTTCGTTCTTCTGGAAGTCCATGCTATATTCAATATTCTTCACCAACACCATAATTCTAAGGCGTCGATTCTTCAGTCTTTCTTTTTCACTGTCCAGCCTTCATATGCATATCAGGCAATTGAAAATACCGTGGCTTGTGTCAGGTGCACCTTAGTCTTCAAAGTGACATCTTTGCTTTTTAACACTTTAAAGAGGTCTTCTGCAGCAGATTTGCCCAGTGCAATACGTAGTTTGATTTCTTGACTGCTGCTTCCAAGGATGTTGATTGTGAATCCAAGTAAAATGAAATCCTTGACAACTTCTATCTTTTCTTTGTTTATCATGATATTGGTTATTGGTCCAGTTGTGAGGATTTTTGTTTTCCTTATGTTGAGATGTAATCCATAGTGAAGGCCTTGGTCTTTGATCTTCATCAGTAAGTGCTTCGAGTCCTCTTCACTTTCAGCAAGCAAGGTTGTGTAATCTGCATATCACAGACTATTTAGTCTTCCCGCAATCTTAATGCCATGTTCTTCTTCATATAGTCCAGCTTCTTGGATTATTTGCTTACCATGCAAATTGAATATAACCCTGATGCACACCGTTTCTGATTTTAAACCACACAGTAACCACTTGTTTTGTTTGAACAACTGTCTCTGGGCCTATGTGCAGATTACACATGAGCACAATTAAGCATTCTGGAATTCTCATTCTTGGCAATGTTATCCATAATTGTTATGATCCACACAGTCAAATGCCTTTGCCTAGTCAATAAAACACAGGTAAACATACTTCTGGTATTCTCTGCTTTCAGCCAAGATCCTTCTCATATCAGTAATGAGATATCCCTCACTTCATGTCCTCTTCTGAATCTGGCTTTAATTTCTGGCAAAATATATGTGTGTACATATGTATTTATATATGTATATATGTGAGAGAAGCACTAGTAGAACAATAGTTAAGAACTCAGCTGCTAACTAAAAAGTTGGCAGTTGGAGCCCACCAGCCGATCCTCAGAAGACAAGACCTGGCAATCTATTGCTATAGGGTCACTATGAGTCGGAATTCACTTGACAACAGTGGGGTATATGTTATTGTTGCTATTAGATGCTATCGAGTTGATTTTTGGCTCATAGTGACCCAGTATGACAGAGCAGAACTACTCCGTAGGGTTTTCTAGGCTATAATCTTTACGGAAGAAGATCACCAGGTCTTTTCTCCCGTGGAGCCACTCAGTGAGTTAAAACTGTCAGTCTTTTAGTTAGCAGCCGAGTGCTTAACCATTGTGCCACCAGGGTTCACTCTTTCTCTCTGTACATGTACGTATGTATGCGTGTATGTGTATATATATATATATATATAGCTAAAGTATATGTACATACACTTCAGCAGTGAAGTCCCAAAATGTGCAAATTATTCACTTTTTAAGTAAATTATTATAGTTGTACTTTATGCATGTTATAACGCTGACTCACATGTATTCTGATAAAATTTATTGAGTGGGAGAGAGGGACATGGTATCACAGCCAGGAAGCCGGGATTGAACAAAAGCCATAACAGAGCTTACCAATATCTTGGTCCACAGAAAGTTTTATTTATATAAACATCATATGTCACAAGTAGTAACTCAGAATGAAAATCAGAGGGAACCACAGTTAGGTAGAAAGAATAAATCTGTATATACCTATAGCCTTGACCTGAAGGCCTCTCAGAAATGCTATTACAAGGGCAAAGACTCTCTGTCTCCTATTGTATCTTACTGTGTTTCTGCAAAGACAAGGTCAAGGATGTGTGTACAAAGCCTGGGAAGAGGAGGCAAATTTTTAAAAACTGTTTTTCAATAGTCTAGTGATCCTCGTGTTTTTTATTAATGCTGAGCAAAGCATTGTTATCACCACTAAGCCATGTTTGAAGTTGTTCTACAATGAAATTTTTCTATATGGGATGGTTTTGTTTCTGAAATGGAAAAAATAAAATCTAACAAATTAATACAATTTCTTAATATCAAATACTTCTAAGTAGAAGCAGCATAGTTTATGCATGAAACCTGCCTTGACTTTGTGCGAACACTGCCCTAAGAATATGAGGGTCAACACATAAGAAGAACTGTGAGTTTCAAGTGGCAGGTCTCTGAAATATTTTTTCTTTTTACACAACCAAAATAAGCCTTTCAAAATCTTTTGGCCCCATCTTAAAACATTTTCCCCTCAGGTTTAAAAGCACTAGTATGTATAATTTTATTGAAATTGTCCAAAAGATGGCTGGATCTGATGTGCCTCCTCAGACTTCCTCAGTGCACCTGCCTCCCAGACCATTCTCCTACTGCTAAGGGCCAAGCAAGCACTTGCTCTATAAGTGTCCTCCCCATCAGCAGCTCCCCAAAGTTTATGTTTTCTCCCACTGTTTCTAGACTTGGACGAAGGACCACACTAGAGAGAGGCCAGATGATGCAATCCAAAACTGAGGAGGAGTTGATTTCCCACCGGATCCTGTGCTTCAAGAATTGACCCAAGAAAGAAGCTTGGAGGAGAATTAGGTGGTGATCTGGATCCCAAAAGCCATGCCCCACAATGGACCACAAGGGAGATTCTTTGAGATTTGAAAAGCAGAAGGAAGGAAGCAGCCATTTTGTAGCTGGTAGGTGTTAGTGATCTGCTGAGTCACCCCATTGGTATGAAGCAGCATCTGGCCCTGTAATTGCTCTACCTTCCCTAGGTCTTCCTTCCACTGGCCTGGCTCTTGGGCCAGGTGTATGTGTTTAGCTTCATGATGAAGAGCCCAGCTCCTGCAGGGCACCCTCTTCGCCAAGGTCAGAGGCAACAAGAACAGATGCAGGTTTCAGTACATCCTCATGAACTTCCAGACTTCTCATACTCTTCCCTTCCTGGCTGTCCACTCTGTGGACTTCAAGCTCCAGCTTTAGTTGTGGAGACATAGCCTTACAAAGACTCCTTAACAGCCACCACAATCGCATAAGCCAATTCCATATAACAAGTCCATACAGATAATCTCCTATTGGTTTTGCCTCTCTGGTTGAACCTGACTGATACACTTGGGGTGACCTTTACTAATGGGAAGCAGGAGATGAGAGAGGGGCAGGCAAATGAATTCCTCCACTTTCTCATTTCCCAAAGACTACTCTGAGGCGTGGTACTGCATTGCAGTCCATCCAGGGAAGTCGCACACCTGTGAGTGACCTTCTGGGTCTCCTTCCCACTCATTATGAAGTGGTAGCAAGCATGGTAATATGTCACTTCGCATTGAGGTACGTCTTTCCTTTCTTTTTTTCCATAGCTCCTCATCCTTGCTGCCTAGATTTCAAGATACCATATGAAGCACGAATCTTTCTTTAATCCTTGCTTCCAAATATTTTCTAGAGAAACCTGGGCTGAGAAATTTGGAACAAGGAAATGGTTCTAGAAAACAGATCCTCAGGACAGGATTTGGAGGTAGAAGTGCCCACTCATCTGAACCTCCTCCTCCTACCTCTCAGGCTGTTCCTTTTCAGTCTGAGAGGCAGGCTGGAATTTAATGCTGGTCTCTTTTCATATTCTACATAATTCCACAGGTGACCCCATTTATCCTCATGGCTTTGAAGACTGTCCTTGTGATTAAGACTCCAAAATCTATCTCCGCCCCAGACCTTTCCACTAAGCTCCAGGTTCATGTATCCAATTGCCTTCCAGTCTCATAAACACTTCAAACTCAACATGGTCCAACCTGAATTATCATCTGCTTCCCACACCTGCTCTTCCCATAGCATCACCTACCTCAGCAAAACCTGGGAGCCATTCTGGATTTCTCCTGTTTTCTTACCTCCTTACCTCTACCTTTCACATTCAACTAATCATCAAATCCTATTTATTCTTCCTCATAAATATATCTCAAAACACTATTTTTATTCATTCTCACTACCACTACCCTGATTAAACTTATCAACCCACCATCCCTTCTTGCCAGAAATAATGCCATGTTTGCCTAATTGACTTCATGTTTTCTAATCTTTCTCTCTCAAATCTGTTCTCCAAGCTACAGGCAGAGTGATCTCTGAGCTGTAAATCTACTCATTATTGTACTGCTTAAAGCTCTTTAGAGTCTCCCCATTGCTTTTAGGTTAGAATCCACTTTCCTTACCAGGTGCAATAAGGCACTTCATGGTCTGGTCCTTGCTGAGCTCACCAGCAATACCACCTTCACCCTGTGTTACAGCCCCATTGAAATCCTGTCAGTTCTCTGATGATAGCTTGCACTCTCTCTGCTCTGGGCATTCACACATGAAATTCCTTTTACCAAGAAAACTCTTCTCATCCCTGCCCTGCCCACATCGTTTGGCTAGCTCCTACTCATCCTTCGAGTCTCAAATATGGTATCCCTTTCTCCAAGAAGCCCTTCTTAGATTCCCACTGGACTAGGGATTATGTGATCCATAGCTCCTTCTCTTTTCATTCTGTAACACTTATCACTTTACTGTAATTCCTTGTTTCATTGTTATTTCCCCCATTAGGCTGTATATCTTGTCTGTCTCACTGCAGTGTGTCTAATGCAGAATGCAGGGCTTGCCACGTAGAAAACAATAAATATTTGATGAATGAATGACCATCATTTTAAACAGACAGAATGGCTTCCAGGCACAGATAATTTGACCATAATATGATTAAATGTATTGACATCTCTAAATAAAGAATGTATCAATCATTAAAGGAGCTGGTTGGTTTAGAAACATAGAACAAGGTGAGTCACTGAGGTAAATGCAAGAGTGCCTACCCAAGCACATCCAGGGATGAAGGGTTTAGCTAATGGACTTCAGATATTGTGGTCCCATTAGTAAGAACATCCCCTTTATGAAATGGATATATCCAGCTTTTAAGCGGATACTATTAACTTCCCATTTTCTGGTTTTTTTTTTTATACTTATGTAGAAATTTTGTTATTATTCTTTGGCTCCCCATGTACCTAAGTCTGCCCACATGGAGAATAACCTGCAGATTCTGAGTACTTAAGGTCTCTGTGACAATAATTAACAAACAAAGAAACCCATTGTGGTTGAGTCGATTTCAACTCATGGCAACCCCATGTGTTACAGAGCAGAACTGCTCCATAGGGTTTTCTTGGCTATAATCTTTTATGGTTTTAATCTTTATGGAAGCAGTTTGCCAGGCCTTTCTTCTGCAGAGCTGCTGGATAGGTATGAATCCCCAACCTTTAGGTTAACAGCCAATCACAAAGCACTTGCACTACCTAGGGACTTTGTAACAGTGATTTCTCATGGTAAATTAATAAACTACCTTCAGGTTATGGTGTGCACTGATCAGGTGATGGTTCACCCCCACTATTTTTCCCCTTTGGGCACTTGAACCACTCATACTTTATTTCTCAGGTTAAGCACCCAGGAGTTGCAGGAGCAAGCTCACCAATAGATGGTAGAAGGAGTTACGAGCAGAAGCACAGGCCACACCCTATAACTATCAATTCTTTTCGGCTCATCTGTGGATGCCTAGCTAGTGCAGGGTTCTTCACCAAGGAACCACAGCACATACCACCAGCTTTTGTAACATTTTGTTCTTTGGCACATGGAGTTATCTTAGAAAGAGGGCTGTGAACCCGTTCTTTCAGTTCAAACTCCAGCTGAGGATTTGCATTTCTAACGAGTTCCCAGGTGATGTTAATATTGCTGGTCAGGGACCAGTTCTGAGAACCACTATTAGAGCAGTGATTCTCAAAATTTATCATACATAAGAATCACCTGGGGACCTTGTTAAACTGTTGATTCTGATTCAGTATATCTGGGGTAGAAATGCAAGTTCTCAGCAGGGCTTTGAACCAAAATGAACTAGTTCGAAGCCCTGCTTAGAAATCACCAACCTGAGTAATTTCTGAGTCACACTGACCAAAAATCCCCCAAAATGAAGGATTTTTAAAAGTAAATAAAACAAAGTGAAGGTCACTAGAAAGATAGGCTCTTGGGTCTGACACGCAAGATCAAGGTTTTACATGCATTTAAAATCATAGCAAGTGGAAGCTGGCATTTAAAGAAAGTAAATGGCCTTTCCTTGTTGGTAAAATAAAGCAGCAGAAAACTCCAAGGGCCCCTATTCCCCAAATCACTATGTTTGATAAAGATGGCTTGACAAGTAAAATGTAGACTATTAGGTTTCTGTATATTTGAGAACAAGCCTGCTGGTTTACAATTTCAACCTTTGTAAGATGTCTGAAATTAGCAGCACCAATTTAGTAAAAGTACTAATGCAAGTAGTCCAAGCAAAAATTATACAATTGATGCAGGATCCTTGTAGAAATGCATGTATTACACCTCGCATGCAGCTCTTTAATGGCATGTAAAAATGTCAGCCATTAATGCTCTGTTTCATACAGGAAGGTACAATTCCTCATTTAGGTCTTTGTCCTTTAAAACTCAAAAGGACACAAGATAATTGGAAACAGTCTTGGAACTGTGCCACTTAGGAATTTCTCTGAGAGTAGGTGTTAGTCTATAGCCTTATTTTTGTTCTTATATCAAAAAAGTAGGGTCCAGTTAAATTAATGCAAAGTACAAGCATGTCTAGCATTTCATGATGCCTTTCATATCCCCAGTGACTCATGCAAAACATGAGTTTCCTTTAATTAAAATATGCACAGGGAAGGCTAATGAAAATTTTGCTAAGGTTATAACATCTTTTGGAAACAAACCGAATCACATGCAGAAAAAGGAAGAGAAGGTGAAGGAGAAAAGAAAGAAGAAAATAAAAAGGGCTAATCAAAAAGAAAAGTTTAAATCCCTTTCACCAATTTCTTGATGCTTACCTAACCCCAAACGCATTGATGCCATCAAGTAGATTCCAAAGCACAGCGACCTTGTAGGACAGGGTAGAACTGCTCCATAGGGTTTCCAGGGCTATAAATCTTTACGGAAGCAGACTGTCACATCTTTCTCCCAAACAGCGGCTGGTGGGTTTGAACCACCAACCTTTCAGTTAGCAGACGAGCATTTAACCACTGTGCCACCAGGGCTCCTTTCTTGACACTCAGGACTGGGAAAATCAGGAGCTTAGCTTTTCAAGAGGAGAAGACAGCGGAATGAGGATTTTCATTCTGTTAATGAAAACAGATGTAAAAATAATGTTACAGAAATCGGAGGAAGCACATTTAGATACCTGCATTTTAACCAATGTGTGAGTAGTGAGGTAGTAGCTTACTTTTTAATGTAAGTGGATGTGAACACAGGATTGCAACTTTTATCAACCATTTTCCACTTTTTGTTAATTTTTTTCCTCTTGATCCTCAGTCTTCATTAATTCTTTAGAGAAGTCTTGAAGCCATTGATTGAGCTTGTCTTTAATATGCTAGACATCATTACATAACGGTTTCCTCCAGACACATCTGCATCCACCTGCCAACTCTGCCTGCTTGAATATAGAATGAATGGCACTCGTCCAAAGACCTGTGGAATGTTAGCGATGGGAAGAGCCATATTATGCTGCTTTTATTTTAAAGGAAGGTTAAAGAAAAAAACAAACAGGAGACCAGAGCGAGGACTCAGGGTGGCCAACATTCTGCAGCTGCCTAGTGGCAGAGCTGGGATGGAAAGCTGGAGTCCTACCTCCTAGACCCAATGCTTCCTCCACCACACAGGCTTCCTCCACACACATGGAGCATCATGGAAATGACACTGGACCAGGGTCAGGATCCCTGAACTTGAGATCAGGCTTTGCCCCTCATCAGATGTGTGACCTGAGACAAATTCAGGTGGTCTTTGTGGCTGGTTCCCCAATCTTTCAAAAAAGGGGTTGAACTTGATGTTCATATTCATTTCTACATTAGTCTGAAACTGTGGTAATTCTCCAGCTGAGAACAACCATCTATGTCCTCCTTTGTTTATCATGTTTTGAGGAAACTAAAATTGGATTTTATATAATAAAAGAAGCTTCTAGTTTATAGAGTCACATAACCATTTCACAGCTGCTGTTCACCAATGAGTCATTCTCCATGCGTGGCCCATGCCACACCCAAAGGATTTCACTTTAATACTAGGCATCAGAATCTCTTTAGATTCTGGAGCATCAACCTTAGGAGGTCCCTCCTGGGAGCTCCACTGGAATGCTGGTTTCTGGGCCAAGATAGGGGCCCTAGTCCAGACAGGAGCCCTGAGCTTACTCTGAAATAAACTTGAAGTGTAGTGGAAACCCTGGATTGTCAATGTTTTCTAGAGTTGACTTAGGACCATCTAAGATCATTTTAACCTAAACCGAAATTCCCTCAGCTGCCCATGCTGTGCCAGTAAACCTGCTTTCAATGGGGGGAAATGTTCTTGGTCTTTCCAAAGAGCTTTCTGGTGGGCTAAATATGTCCTGTTGAAGTTTCTTTATTATGTGGCTCAAAAGAGGAACTGTCATAGGTTTTTTTTTTTCTTCAAACCCATGGCACCTCCCATAGTGCCTAATACAGCAAAAAACCAAAACAAGGTGTTCAAAAAACTTTGTTGTATGACTACAGAAAAATTAAAATCACAAAAAAGTATTAATTAAAAAAATACAAAATAATGGGTAACCCTATTGTGGTATAGTAAACACAACCACAATTTTCATATAGTATCATTTTTTTTTTTTATCATTTTTCTCAACCATTAAGTAATCTTCAAAAACACACTTTGTAGTAAAACTCTATTAGGTGGTAGAGCCATAATTTTTAACCATTTCCTTACCCTTAGATATTTAAATTGTTTTCCTTTTTTGTCATTATAAACAGATACCATAAGACACCCTTGGAAACATATCTTTATGTGCTGTTTCCTCTGAAAAAATGTCTAGAAGTAGAATGATTAAGTCAAATGGATATACATCATTAAAGCATTAATACATAATATCAAATTTTTATTCTGAAAGCTCTTACTAGTTTATCCTCCTTCCATCAGTGTATTTGGATTCAAGCTCCCAATAATAATCACAATTCTAATGTGTAATTGAGTGTGCTAGATGATAAATTAGACACTTCATAAGCATTATTTTACTTAATCTCCACAAAAACCCTTTGGGGTTGTTTTCTAACATTATGTCCATTTTTGCAGATGAGAGAAATAGTGGTAGAAGAGACTCCACCAGCCTGAGACCAGAAGAACTAGATGGTGCCTAGCTACCACCAATGATTGCCCTGACAGGGAACACAACAGAGAGTCCCTGATGGAGTGGGAGAAAAGTGTGGACCAGAACTCAAATTCACATAAAAAGGCCAGACCTAATGGCCTGACTGAGACTGGAGGAACCCCCGAAGCCATGGCCCCTGGACGTTATGTTAACCCAGAACTAAAACCATTCCCGAAGCCCACTCTTCAAACATTAGAATAGACTATAAAACATGAAATAATACTCCTGAAGAGTATGCTTCTTAGTTCAAGCAGATACAAGAGACCAAATGGGTGGCTCCTGTCTGGAGGCAGGATGAGAAGGCAGAAAGGGATGGGAGCTGGTTGGATGGACATGGGAAACCCGGGGTGGAAAGGGGGAGCATGCTGTCACATTGTAGGGATTGAAACTACTGTCACACGACAATATGTGTATAAAATTTTGCATGAGAGATTACTTGAGCTGTAAACTTCCACCTAAAGTACAATTAAAAAAAAAAAAAGTTGTAGAGAAATTAAATGACTGGCCCAAGGTCCCAGGCTAGTAGGAAGAAGGGCTAAGATGCAGATCCAGCCTATCTGCCTCTAGTAACTCCCCAGTACCCTTCACCAATGGCATTCAACACCTACTGTTTCTTACATATTTGCAAATTTGATAAACAAAAACAGATAGTTTTAATTTGTATTTCTTGGCTTATTAATTTAAACTCATTTTCCTATCTATATTGGCCATATTATTGTATTGCTGTTCCGGATTGAATTCTCTGTTCTTTCTCCTTTCTGCTATGGGTGTGGGACACTACAATATCTAAATGTATACAGTTACCAATTGCCATCAAGTTGGTTCTGATTCATGGTGACCCCGTGTATATCAGAGTAGTAGATTTCAATGGCCGTGATCTTTCAGAGGCAGATTTTTTCCAAGGCATCTCTGGGTGGAGTCGAAACTTCAAACTTTCAGTTAGCAGCCAAGTGTGTTAATGATTTGCATCACCTGGGACTCCTTTATGTAATCACTAAAGTAAAACCTGTGTAACAGCCCAGCCCTAAGTACAGAGCAATGGGCCAGGATGTACAATGTGCATGTGGAAGTGGTAGAGAGAAGGTGGAGAAGGAAGACTCGTTTTTGTACTGAGAACCAGCCGTTAGCCATGCAGAACATTTACCTTGGTGATAGATTCAATGTGTGGGATAGATAATTATTATGTTAAGGAGTCTAATTTAGGATAAAAAGGAAGGTGCTAATTCATGGCAGACACACAAAACACTGATGAGGCTCTGTGCTGCTGTCTCCTCAGTGCTCCAGTTATTTGCTGATTCCAGGTTCAATTGATTAAGTGAGGATCTCATAGACTGAGAGACTCAATTAAACAGAATCTTGAGTCTGGGGAGTAATTAACAGCCTCATCCTTATTCAAGATTCTAAGCCGTGAGTTTAGAATTAGAAGATGGGGAAAGTCCTTTAGCTCTCCCAACAACTGCTCTGCTTTTGTTGTTGATCCTTTGTTTGTTTTTGCTAATTTAAAGAGAAAGGAAAAACTTCTCTCCCTGTCCAGTTGTTTGGCCCCTAATACAGAAGGACATGTGTTTTAAGACATGTTGATCCTGTAATAATTAAGACCAGTCTCTGTATTGTTGGCCTCCAGCTTTATTCGGCTTACCAGCAGTCACAGTCAGCAGTGTCTGTGGAAAACCAAGCCATAGGGAGTTAAACTGTTTAGACAGCAGCATTAGTGCTGACGTTGATGAGTTCCCACCACAGCAGTGACTCCTTCACCTGCTTATAAGCTGCCACTCACAGCAGCCGGGTGGCCAATAAAGCACATCCAGGGGAGTTACTCTGTGTGTCCAAGTTCCCCCGGGGTTGCTGGCAGAATCAAATCATGCTGGGAGCTTTGTTTTAGATGATTCTGTAACTACTACCAAATCATACAAAAATTGGAGCTAAAGCTGTTTTAATCAAATTCCAAAGGAAGTATCATTAATATGCAGCTGTGAGTAAAAGAATAATTTCTTTGGAAGGCTTTATAGCCACACACACACACACACACACACAATCCAATTAGGGTGACCTTAAAGCAGTTGTGAAAAGCAGCTCACACTCATCACTAGTTCCTCCAAAAGGGAACATACAGAAGAACATCGCTGACATGATGCACATGGGTAAAAGTGTGGAAATGATTTTCACCACGTTGGCCTGGAAGGAATCATCATTCACCTCACACCACCAAGGCCTGGGTGCCTGGTGCTTCTGTTCTTCTCAGGGAGTCACACGGCTGACCAGGGACTCAGAGATTGAGCAGCTAAAGCCCTGCTCAGCCCTGGCTCTGCAGTTGACCCGGATAAATCCAGGTAACTGTGCATTTTCCCTAAGGGGCTCAAAGGATACATGCTCAGACACTAGCTGAATACTAAAGGCCAAAAATATAATGATTTATTGGGGTCTAAGAACCTAAGAACCCAGGTGGACAGGGATATCCACACTCATTGTTAGATACCAGGTATGATGTAATTGGGATTCTAAAAACAGATCAATCTAATAAATAGATCCAAAAGGCCAACTCATTCAAATGCCTCCCCAAAGAAAAGGTTACAATTTCCTAGATTAAGATCAATTTTATCCAACAAATAATTTGTTGGGGAGCATTATTTTTTAAAAACATCACCCATTTTGTGTTATCAGCTTTTCTTTCATGAGTGAAAATTACTTCACATTTTAAAATAAAACATAACAAAAACATTTTTCCCCTCAGAAGACAGAACTACTCTAGATATGGATAAATTGCTCTATAATTGCTTGAAAATTATAAACATATCTGAATTTTACTGCCGTGATCTTTATCCAAAATTGCATCAAGTATGAATACTGTAACTAAATTCTAATTACCAAGAAAAGATAATTACATACAAAACAAATAGATCTAATCATGATCATTAACCAAATGTGCTAATCAATCACTTAAATCCTATTTGGCCATCCACAAGTTTGAGCGTGTGGAGCAAGGAGATTGAAGCATTAACTGAAAGGATTCCTCGGAGAGTCCCAGAGATTGGCAAAGAGGTGACAATTTCTGTGAACAATATTTGAAAAGTGAAATTAGAGATAATACTATCACTTGATAACATGCTAGTTTCCAAAATACCATGAACAAGGCCAGCCATTTCCTGGTGGTTCCTTAAGATGCTTCTAGCAAAGTTTATCTATTTATAGCTTCTGCTTGCCACTACACAGCCAAGTGACTGAGACAAGGAAATATGATCTAAAATCAAAAAAAACAAACCCAGTGCCATTGAGTCGATTCCGACTCATAGCTACCCTATAGGACAGAATGGAACTGCCCCGTAGAGTTTCCAAGGAGCTCCTGGTGGATTTGAACTGCTGACTCTTGGGTTAGCAGCTGTAGCACTTAACTACTACGTCACCAGGAGGTTTGCACTATTTGCCTTCCTCATAAGAAATAGGTTTTTGTCTTCGAATTAGTTCCTCAGCTCGTCTGTCCCATTGACTCTTCCTCAGCCAAGTTGAGATGGGCCGGGGACCAGAGGGAGGCCCAGAAGGAGAAACCGCAGCTCAAGATGCACTGACCTCTGTTTTCAGCACTTTAACTTTACCCCCTTTTTGATTGTTGCTTATTTCAAAAGTGAAATGCTCTGAAGAGACCACCCAGAATTCAAACAAACATTCAAAAGGAATAAACAAAGGGAAGCAAGGCACAGAGCAGGTGAATTGTGGTTTAAAAAAAAAAACAAAGGAGAAGCAGAAAAACACTGGAGTAAAGATGGGAGAAAATATAAATAGTAGCAGCACATATGAAAATTCAACATGGGTGAAGGAAAAGCACTGGGGCAGTTGTCAGACGCAGATAGATGAAGAGAATTCTGTAAATAAAATAATTAATCAACAGGGAGATGATAGAAATGAAAAACTAAAAAGTTCATTAAGGGAATTTAATTATATCTATTTTTTTTTATTTCTTAGATATAAGTAAGAATTCTTTTTTTTTTTTTTTTTTTTTAATATATGAATGTACTCCACTGAGGCAGTATCAGAGGAGGCCTCATGGAGAGTCAAGAATTTCACTATCACCCAGTAGGTAACAAGGCCAGCCCCACTGTGGTATCAGTGGAGACCATGTGGGAAGCTAAAACTCCCGTGCTGCCCAGCCCTAACAAGGAGGAACTGCCCTCAGGTGTCAACAGAGGCCAAATGGGGAACCTGGGCTGCTACCTCCAACTGGTAGTAACAAGATAGCCCCACCCCCTTGTTCCCCTGATGGAGCGGTGTCAGAAACTTCCAGCTAAAACAGAAGATTTAAATAAGATCCTAAATCTCATAATGCAATATGAAAATGTCCAGGTTTCAATTAAAAAAAAATCACTCATCATACCAAGAACAAGGAAGATCTCAAGCTGAATGTAAAACAATAATGAATAGACTCCATCATCAAGCGACAGAGATGTTAGGAGTATCTAACAAAAACCATGATAAAAATGCTTCCAAGATCAATTATGAACACACTTGAAATAAATTAAAAAAAAAAAAACAGAAAACCTCAACAAGGAAAAAAAGGAAGTCTCAGCAAAGAAATAGAAGAAAAAATAAAGAGGAACCACATGGAAATTTCAGAACTTATAAATACAATAACCAAAATAAAAAGTCCAGTGGTGGACTCAACAGCAGAATGGAAGGAACAGAGGAAAAAAACAGTGAACTGGAAAATAAGATAGAAATTACCCAACCTGAGCAACAGAGAAGAAAAACAAACAGCAACACAGGAACCTGTGAAACTATAAGAAACAATCTAATATTTGTGTCATCAGAATCCCAGGAGAGGAGAAAAAGGGCAGGGCTGAAAAACTACTCAAAGAAGTGATTACCGAAAACTCCCCAAGTTGGCAGGAGACAAAAACCTACAAGTTAAAAAAACCTGATCAAAATCCAAATAGAATAAGCTCAAAGAAATCCACATCAAGACACATCAAAATTAAACTTCTGAAAATGAAATACAAAGAAAAAATCTTGAAAAAAAGCCAAAGAAAAACTATACTATAGGGGAAAAACAATTTCAAAGACAGTGGATTTCTCATCAGACACCACAGAGGCCTGAAGAAAGTGGCACAAATTTTTCCAAGATCTGAAAGAAAAGAATTGTCAAACCACAATCCCAGTGAAAATATCTTTCAAAAGGAAGGGGAAATCAAGGGATTCTCAGAAATTCAACTTCAAATATAATGACACAGGCATGTTGAACATAAAAGGATGGGAAAAGATATATCATGTAAACAATAATCAAAGGAAAGCAAGAGTCACTATATTAATATCAGATTAAGTAGATTTAGCAAAGAAAATTACCAGAGTCAGAGATATATAAAGGAGTCCCTGAGTGGTGCAAATGGTTAAGAGCTCAACCTTTTGATTGGTGGTCAATGAAACTGAATTGAGAACTCAGATGTAAATCCATCCACCTACAGTAGCCTGATCTTTGATAAAAGCTCAAAGTCCATCAAATGGGGAAAAAACAGTCTTTTTTTTTTAATTTTTATTGTGCTTTAATTGAAAGTTTACAAATCAAGTCAGTCTCTCACAAAAACTTATGTACACCTTGCTACATACTCCCAATTGCTCTCCCCTTAATGACACAGCCTGCTCCCTCCTTCCACTCTCTCTTTTCATGCCCATTTTGCCAGCTTCTAGCCCCCCCTACCCTCTCATCTCCCCTCCAGGCAGGAGATGCCAACATAGTCTCAAGGGTCCACCTGATCCAAGTAGTTCACTCTTCACCAGCATCCCTCTCCAACCCATTGTCCAGTCCAATCCATGTCTGAAGAGTTGGTTTTGGGAATGGTTTCTGTCCTGAGCCAACAGAAGGTCTGGGGGCCATGACCACTGAGGTCCTTCTAGGCTCAGTCAGACCATTAAGTCTGGTCTTTTTATGAGAATTTGGGGTCTGCATCCCACTGTTCGCCTGCTCCCTCAGGGGTTCTCTGTTGTGTTCCCTGTCAGAGCAGTCATCGGTTGTGGCCAGGCACCATCTAGTTCTTCTGGTCTCAGGCTGATGTAGTCTCTGGTTTATGTGGCCCTTTCTGTCTCTTGGGCTCGTAATTACCTATGTCCTTGGTGTTCTTCATTCTCCTTTGGTCCAGGTGGGTTGAGACCAATTGATGCATCTTAGATGGCCACTTGCTAGTGTTTAAGACCCAAGACACTGCTCTCCAAAGTGGGATGCAGAATGTTTTCTTAATAGATTTTATTATGCCAATTGACTTAGATGTCCCCTGAAACCATGGTCCCCAAACCTCTGCCCCTGCTACACTGGCCTTCAAAGCATTCAGTTTATTCAGGAAACTTCTTTGCTTTTGGTTTAGTCCAATTGTGCTGACCTTGCCTGTATTGTGTGTTGTCTTTCCCATCACCTAAAGTAGTTCTTATCTCCTATCTAATTAGCAAATAAAACACAGTCTTTTTAACAAATGGTGCTGGCAAAACTGGATGCCCATCTTCAAAAAAATGAAACAGGACTCATACCTCACACCATACACAAAAACTAATTGAAAACAGATCGAAGACCTAAATATAAAACCCAAAACTACAAAGATCATAGAAGAAGAAAGGTCAATGCTAGAGGCCCTAATACACAGCATTAACAGGATACAAACCATAACTAACAATATGTAAATACCAGAAGATAAGCCAGATAACTGGGGTCTTCTAAAAATTAAACACTTATGCTCATCAAAAGACTTCACCACTAGAATAAAAAGGCAAACTACAGACTGGGAAAAAAAAATGGGGGCTATGACAAAACCAACAAAGGTTTAATCTCCTAAATTTACAGAAAAATCCAACACCTCTACAACAAAAAGACAAATAGCCCAATTAAAAAATGGGCAAAGGATATGAACATGTGCTTCACCAAAGAAGACATTCAGGTGGCTAACAGACACAAGGAGGAAGTGCTCGCGATCACTAGCCATTAGAGAAACGCAAATCAAAACCACAATGAGATACCATCTCACCCCGGCAATACTGTCACAAAAAAAAAAAAAAAAAAACCAGAAAATTACAAACGTTGAAGAGGATGTGGGAGATTGGAACTCTTATGCATTGCTGGTGGGAATGCAAAATGGTACAACCATTTTGGAAAATGATATGGCATTTCCTTAAAAAGCTAGAAATAGAAATACTATATGATCCAGCATTCTTATCCTAGGAGTATATACTAGAAAAATAAGAGCCATCACACGAATGGACATATGCACACCCTAAAATTGCAGAATTATTTACAATAGCAAAAAATGGAAACAACCTAAGCGCCCATCAATGGATGAATGGATAAACAAATTATGGTCCATACACACAATGTAATACTATGCAATGGTAAAGAACAATAATGAATCTGAAAAATATCTCACAGCTTGAATGAATCTGGAGGGGATTATGCTGAGTGAAATAAGTCAATCACAAAAGGACAAATATTGTATGAGACTACCACTATAAAAACTTATGAAAAGGGTTACACACAAAAAGAAACAATCTTTGATAGTTACGAGGGAAGGGAGAGATGGGGAGGGAAAAACACTGAATAGACAAGTGATAACTTTGATGAAGGGTAAGACAGTACACAATACTGAGGAAGCCAGCACAATTTGACCAAGGCAAGGTTGTGGAAGCTCCACAGACATGTCCAAACTCCCTAAGGGACTGAATTACTGGGCTAAGGCCTGGGGACCATGGTCTCAGGGAACATCTAGCTCAATTGGTGTAACATAGTTTGTAAAGAAAATGTTCTACATTCTACCTTGGTGAGTAGCACCTGGGGTCTTAAAAGCTTGTGAGCAGCCATCTCAGACACTCCACTGGTCTCACCCCATCTGGAGCAAGGGAGAATGAAGAAAACTAAAGACACAAGGGAAAGATTAGTCCCAAGGACTAATGGACCACAACTACCACAGCTTCCACCAGACTGAGTCCAGCACAACTAGTGTGTGCCCAGCTATCACCACTGACTTCTTTGACAGGGATCACAATAGAGGGTCCTGGAGAGAGCTGGAGAAAAGTGTAGAACAAAATTCTAACTCACAAAAATAAAGACCAGACTTACTAGTCTGATAGAGACTGGAGAAACCCCCAGAGCATGGCCTCTGGACACACTTTTGGCTCAGTACTGAAGTCACTCCTGATGGTTGTCCTTCAGCCAAAGATTAGACAGGTCCATAAAACAAAATGAGACTAAATGGGCACAGTTGCACAGGGGCAAGGATGAGAAGGCATGAGGGGACAGGAAAGCTGGTAATGGGGAACCCAAGGTTGAAAAGGGGAGAGTGTTGTCATGTCATGGGGTTGGCAACCAATGTCACAAAACAATATTTGTATTAATTGTTTGATGAAAAACTAATTTGCTCTATAAACCTTCTTCTAAAGTACAATAAAAAAAAGTTGGGGGTTTGAACCCACACAGAGGTGCCTTGGAAGACAGACCCAGAGATCTGCTTTTGAAAGATCACAGCCTTAAAAACCCTATGGAGCAGTTCTACTCTGCACATATGGGGTCACCATGAGTCAGAATAAACTCGGCAGCAACTAACAACAACAACTTATACATATACATAAAATCTATCTATGACGGTAAAAGGGTCAATCCACCACCACCAAAAGGATATAACAACACTAAATGAGTACACGCCAAGCAAGAGCTGCAAAATATGTGAAGCAAAAACTGATAAACCTGAAAGGAGAAATAGAAAAATTTGCATTACACTTAGAGACTTCAATATTCCACTCTTAACAATTAATAGAACAACCTGTCAGAAAATCATCAAGGATATAAAAGAACTAAACACCATCAACTAATAGCAATTTATAGACTGCTCCATCCAAAAGCAGAAGAATACATATTATTTTCAAGTGCCTACGAAATATATACCAAGATAGACCAAATCCTGGGCCATAAAATAAACCTCAACAAATTGAAAAGATTTGATATCTTACCGAGTGTGTTCTCCAACCAAAATGGAATCAAGCTAGAAATCAATAACAGAAAGATAATAGGAAAATCTCTAATGCTTGGAAACTAAACAACACACTTGTAAATAATCCATGGGTCAAAAAAGAAGTCTCAAGGGAAATGTACATTGAACTGAATTAAAATGAAAATGCAACACCAAAATCTGTGGTTCATAGCTAAAGCAGAGCTGAGAGGAAATTTTATAGCACAAGTACATACATTAGAAAAGAAGAAAAGTCTCAAATCAATAATTTAAGCTTCTACCTCAAGAACCTAGAAAAAGAAGTGCAAAATAAACCCAAAGCAATAAATAGAAGGAAATATAAAGAACAGGAATCAATGAATTGAAAACAGAAAAAGCAATAGAAAAAAATCAGTGAAACAAAGAGCTAGTGTCTTTGAAAAGATCAATAAAATTGACAAACCTGTAGCAAGACCGACAAAGAAAAAGCATTACCAGTATGTATAGGAATGAAACATAGGATATCACTGCTGCCCTTGCAGACAGGAAAAGGATAATATGGGAACCCTACAAACAACTCTACACACATAAACTTGAAAAACACAAAGGGACCACTTCTTTGAAAACCACAAACCATCGCAACTCACCCGATATGGTATACATAATTTTGGATAGCTGGTAACTATTAAGGAAACTGAATTCATAATTTTAAAACTGCCAAAAAACAAATCTCCAGGCCCAAATGGTTTTGCTGGAGAATTCTACTAAATTTTAAAGAAAAATCAATGCCAGTTCTACACAATCTCTTCAAGAAAATAGAAAAGGTGAGAACACATCCCAATTTACTCATAAAGTATTAGACTAAGTATTTTCTAGTATTGCCTTAATGCCATAAACAGAAAAGACAGCACAAATAAAACTACAGACCAATATCTTTCATGAGTATGGATGCAAAAAAAAAAAAAAAACCCTTAATAAAATTTTAACAAAGGGAATGTATAGCAATATATAAAAAGAATTAGACACATGACGAACTGGAGTTGATTCCAGGGATGCAAGCCCGATTCAATATTTGAAAATCAATCAATGTATTCTACCATATTAGCAAAATACAGAAGAAAATACATGATCAAAACAATTGACGAAGGAAAAGCATTTGCCAAAATTTAACACCTGATCATGATAAAATCTCACAAAAGTAGAAATAGAGGACAATTTCCTAAACTTGATAAAGAGCATTCAAAACAAAACCTACACCTAACATTCTTAATGGTAAAAGACTGAGTGCTTTCTCCACAATATTGAGAGAAAAGCAAGGATGTTCACACTTATCAATCTTATTCAACATAGTGCTAGAAGTTCTAGCTAGTGCAATCAGGCAAGAAAAGGAAAAGAGGCATACAGATTAGATAGGAATAAATAAAACTGACCCTATTTTCAGGTGACACGATTGTCCATGTAAAAAATCCAAAGGAATATACCTCCTAGAACTAATAAATGAGTTCAGCAAGGTCACATGGTACAAGATACATGTTAAAAAATCAATTGCATGTCTAATGAACACGTGGATACCTAACTTTAAAAGGCAATATCATTTATAGTCACTCAAAAGTCTAAACACTTAAGTGTAAATCTAACAAAACATGTTCAGGACTTTTATGATGAAAACTACACAACACTGAAGACAGACAATATAAATGAAAGGAGAAATATACCGTGTTCATAGATTGGAAGACAACGTAATAGTTGTCAATTCTCCCCAAATTGATACACAGGTTTAATGTAATTATTATCAAAATCCCAGTGAGATTTTTTTTGTAGACATAGACAAGATTATGCTAAAATGTATATGGAATGGTAAACAAACTAGAACAGCCAAAACAATTTTGAAAAAGAAGAATAAAGTGAGAGGAATCAGTCTACCTGGTTTCAAGACTTACTATTGTTGTTGTTAGGTGCCATCCAGTCAGTTCCAACTCATAGCTACCCTGCGTACCACAGAACAAAACACTGCCCGGTCCTGTGCAATCATTACAATCGTTGTTATGCTTGAGCCCATTGCTGCAGCCACTGTGTCAATCCATCTTGTTGAGGGTTTCCCTCTTTTCTGCTGACCCTGTACTTTGCCAAGCATGATGTCCTTCCCCAGGGACTGATCACTCCTGACAACATATCCAAAGTATGTAAGATGCAGTCTCGCCATCCTTGCTTCTAAGGAGCACTCTGGTTGCACTTCTTCCAAGACAGATTTGTTTGTTCTTTTGGCAGTCCATGGCGTATTCAATATTCTTTGCCAACACCACAACTCAAAGGTGTCAATTCTTCTTCAGTCTCCCTTATTCATTGTCCAGCTTTCACATGCATATGATGCAATTGAAAATACCACACCTTGGGTCAGGCTCACCTTAGTCTTAAGGTGATATCTTTGCTTTTCCACGCTTTAAAGAGGTCCTTTGCAGCAGGTTTGCCAATACAATGTATCTTTTGATTTCCTGACTGCTGCTTCCATGGGTGTTGATTGTGGATCCAAGTAAGATGAAATCCTTGACAACTTCTATCTTTTCTCCAATTATTATGATGTGGCTTATTAGTCCTCTTGCGAGGATTTTTGTTTTCTTTATGTTGATGGTTGATCCATACTGAAGGCTGTGGTCTTTGATCTTTATCAGAATGTGCTTCAAGTCCTCTTCACTTTCAGGAAGCAAGGTTGGCATGACTCAAAATGAGAAGGAAGATCTGCAAACATTTATTAGTAATCAGAACCTGGAGTATACAAAGTATGAACCTAGGAAAATTGGAAACTGTCAAAAATGAAATAGAATGCATAAACATTGATATCCTAGTCATTAGTGAGCTAAAGTGGACTGGTATTGGCCATTTTGAATAGCACAATCACATAATCTACTATGCCGGGAATGACAACTTGAAGAGGAATTGTATTGCATTCATCATCAAAAAGAACATTTCAAGATCTATCCTGAAGTACAACACTGTCAGTGATAGGATAATATCCATACGCTTTCAAGGAACACCAGTTAATATGACTATTATTCAAATTTTCCCACCAACCACTAAGGCCAAACATGAAGAAATTGAAGATTTTAACCATCTTCTGCAGTCTGAAATTGATCAAACATGCAATCACGATGCATTGAAAATTACCGGAGATTGGAATGCAAAAGTTGGAAACAAAGAAGAAGGATCAGTAGTTGGAAAATATGGCCTTGGTGATAGAAACAATGCCAGAGATTGAATGATAGAATTTTGCAAGACCAACAACTTCTTCATTGCAAATACCTTTTTTCACCAATATAAATGGCGACATGCACATGGACCTCACCAGATGGAGTACACAGGAATCAAATCAACTGTCTCTGTGGAAAGAGACAATGGAAAAGCTCATTATCATCTGTAAGAACAAGGCCAGGGGCGGACTGTGGTACAGACCATCAATTGCTCCTAAGCAAGTTCAAGTTGAAACTGAAGAAAATCAGAGCAAGTCCACCAGAGCCAAAGTACAACCTTCAGTATATTCCACCTGAATTTAGAGACCATCTCAAGAATAGATTTGATGCATTGAACACAAATGACCGAAGACAAGATGAGTTGTGGAATGACATCAAGGACATCATACATGAAGAAAGCAAGAGGTCATTGAAAAGACAGGAAAGAAAGAAAAGACCAAGATGGATGTCAGAGGAGACTCTAGAACTTGATCTTGAAGGTCAAGCAGCTAAAACAAGAGGAAGAAATGATGAAGTAAAAGAACTTGAACAGAAGATTTCAAAGGGCCGCTTGAGAAGACAAAGTAAAGTACTATAATGACATGTGTAAAGAGCTGGAGATAGAAAACCAAAAGGGAAGAACATGCTCGGCAATTTCTCAAGCTGAAAGAACCGCAGAAAAAATTCAAGCCTCGAGTTGCAATAGTGAAGAATTCTATGGGGAAAATATTAAACAACGCAGGAATCACCAGGAAGATGGAAGGAATACACAGAGTCATTATACCAAAAAGCGTTAGTCAATGTTCAACCATTTCAAGAGGTAACATATGATCAAGAACTGATGGTACTGAAGGAAGAAGTCCAAGCTGCACTGAAGGCATTGGTGAAAAACAAGGCTCCAGAATTGGTGGAGTATCAATTGAGATGTTTCAACAAATGGATGCAGCACTGGAAATGCTCACTTTCCTATGCCAAGAAATTTGGAAGACAGCTACCTGGCCAATCGACTGGAAGAGATCCATATTTATACCTATTCCCAAGAAAGGTGATCCAACTGAATGTGGAAATTGTAGAACAAGATCATTAATATCATATGCAAGCAAAATTTTGCTGAAGATCATTTAAAAGCAGTTGTAGCAGTGTATCAACAGGGAACTGCCAGAAATTCAGTCCGGATTCAGAAGAGGATGTGGAACCAGGGATACCACTGCTGATGTCAGATGGATCCTGGCTGAAAGCAGAGAATACCAGAAGGATGTTTACCTGTGTTTTATTGACCATGCAAAGACATTCGACTGTGTAGATCATAACAAATTATGGATAATGTTGCAAAGAATGAGAATTCCAGAACACTTAATTGTGCTCATGAGGAACCTGTACGTAGATCAAGAGGCAGTTGTTTGGACAGAACAAGGGGATACTGAACAAGACTTACTATAGAGCTACAGCAATCGAGACTATGTGTATTGGCAGAGGGATAAACACATAGATCAATGGGACAGAATAGAGAACCCAGAAATATAGTCACATAAATATGCCCAAATGATTTTTAACAAAGATACAAGAGCAATTCAATGGAGAAAAGATAGCCTTTTCAACAAATAACATTGGAGCAACTGGGCATCCACAGACCAAAAAAAAAAAAAGTTTCAACCTAAGTCTCACACTCTAAACAAAAATTAATTCAAATTTTATCACAAACTTAAATGTAAAACTATGAAAATTTTAGACAAAAATAGAAGTTCTTCAGGATTTAAGGCTAGACACCAAAAGCATAATCCATAAAAGTAAAAATTGATCAACTGGACTTCATAAAAACTAAAAAAATTTCTCTGCAAAAGACCCTACCAAGAGGATGACAGGATAAGCTACAGACTGGAAAAAAATATTTGCAAACCACATCTTTGACAAAGGATTCATATCTAGAATATATAAAAACAATCAGATTAGAACATAAGCAAAAGACATAAAAAGATGGTTCATCTAAGAATATATGAAGATGGTAAATAAGCACATGAAAAATGCTCAATGTCATTAGCCATTAGGTAAATGCAAATTAAAACCACAGTGAGATACCCCTACGCCTTAATCAGAATGGCTAAAGTAAAAAAATAATAACACCAATTGCTGCGAAAGTAAACTGAGAAACTGGATTATTCATGTATTGCTAGTGGGAATATAAAATGGTGTAACCACTCTAGAAAACAGTTTGGCAGTGTCTTAAAAAAAACTAAATATGTATCTACCATATAGCACAGCAATTGCATTCTTCGGCATTTATCCCAGAGAAATAAAGATTTATGTTCACACCAAAACCTATACATGCATGTTTATAGTAGCTTTATTTGTAATAGCAAAAAACTGGAAATGGGTGAATGGTTAAACAAATTTTATTACATCCTTGCCATGGAATACAATTCAGTAATAAAAAGAATAAACTATTAGTACATGCAACCACCTGGATGAATCTCCAAGGAATTATACTGAACAACAAAAAAATAAATCACAAAAGTTTATAGACTGTATGAGTGTTTATATAACATTCTTCAAATGACAAAATCATAAAAATAGAGAACAGATTAGTGGTTGTCGGGAGTTAAGAAGGGAGTGAGCAGAAGGTTAAGAAGTAGGTGTGGCTATAAAAGTACGACATGAGGGATCATAGGTTCTGTATCCTGACTGCATCACTATCAATA
Organism: Loxodonta africana; assembly: GCF_030014295.1. Classification (NCBI taxonomy): domain Eukaryota; kingdom Metazoa; phylum Chordata; class Mammalia; order Proboscidea; family Elephantidae; genus Loxodonta; species Loxodonta africana. The sequence goes on along the minus strand of NC_087345.1, from coordinate 165,078,993 downwards.
TTCAGTTGTGTTATTTTTTTATAGTTTTGAAAGATGTTACCACTGGGCAAACTAGGTAAAGGATATATGGATCTCTCTGTATTATTTCTTACAACTATATGTGTACGTTTATCTCAAAATAATTTTAATTATAAAAATATCTGAATATGGTTTTCCCATAGGAAAAAGGAGAATAAATCAAAGCAATCCATTGCAATGAAAAAAAAATTGAGAAAAAAATATTGTGTAATATAAAATGATTCCGATGTTCTAAATTAAATTTTAACCATTGTTCAGGGCAACAAAGTTGTAGCTAACAAATCAATTTCAGTAGTTTCCTGGAGTATCTATCTTGTTTAACGCTCTGTTTCCAGTCTTTGCGTATAGCTGGTATTCAGTAATATTCATTTACCTTAATGAGTGAATTAATTTATTTTTGTCAAGTAATGTGAACCTAAAGAGACAGCACTTCAAAAGCACAGTGACCCCTGATTATTTCCTGCTCATGTGACATTTCAGTGAAAATGGAGGATATCTTACTATAGCTCTGAGGGTCAGCTGGATGCCAAGTGTTCAGTGAGAAGGAAAAGGCAGAAAGCTGCTTGTTTCACCTGAGAGGTAGCATGGCCAGATGTATTGGAAGTAATGACCGAACGGCCATGAAGTTCAAAAGAAAGGGGTAGAGAGGCCCAAAGCTAGATAGAAAATAGAAAAGATTTCACAGAAGATTAGCTATATGAAAATGGAATTCTAAAGTTCAGCTCTAGGTAAAAATACTAAAGATTTTCTTCAATGCCTCTTCATTCCACTTTGTGTATCCTCTTTGCTTCCACTGACTTATTTGCTCATTCATCAGGCATTCATTGAGCACCTGCTAGATGCATTTCAGTTCATCCATTTCAGGAGGTAGCATATGATCAAGAACCGATGGTTTGAAGGAAGAAGTCCAAGCTGTACTGAAGGCATTGGTGAAAAACAAGGCTCCAAGAATTTACAGAATACCAAATGAGATGATTCAACAAATGGATGCAAAGTTGGAAGCACCCACTCATCTGTGCCAAGAAATTTTGAAGCCTTGTGCCTAGCCAACCAACAGGAAGAGATCCATATTTGTACCCATTCCAAAGAAAATTAATCCAACAAAATGCAGCAATTATCCAACAATATCATTAATATCCACACAAGCAAAATTATGCTAAAGATAACTCAAATACAGTTGCAGCAGTACATTGACAGGCAACTGCCAGAAATCCAAGCCAGAATTAAAAGAGAATGTCGAACAAGGGATATCATTGCTGATGTCAGATGGATCCTGGCTGAAAGCAGAGAATACCAGAAAGACATTTACCTGTGTTTTATTGACTACGCAAAGGCACTTGACTGTGTGGATCATAACAAATTATGGATAGCGTTGCAAAGAACTAGCATTCCAGAACACTTATTTATGCTCATGCAAAACCTATACATAAACCAAGATATCAGTATTTCAGATAGAACAAGGGGGTATGGCATGGTTTAAAATCAGGAAAAGTGTGCATCAGGGTTGTATCCTTTCACCATACATATTCAATCGGTATGCTCAGCATATAATCTGAGAAGCTGGACGATGTGAAGAACGCAGCATCAGGATTGGAGAAAGGCTCATTAACAACCTGCATTATGCAGATGACACTACCTTGCTTGATGAAAGTGAAGAAGACTTGAAGCACTTACTGATGAAGGTCAAAGACTACAGCTTTCAGTAAAAAAAAAAATCCTCACAACTGGACCAGTAAGCAACATCGTGATAAATGAAGAAAAAGTAGAAGTTGTCAAGGATATCACTTTACTTGGATCCACTATCAATGCCTGTGATGGTTAAGATTGTGCATCGACTTGGCTAGGCCACGATTCTCAGTGTTTATATGTAATCACCCCCACGATGGGATCTGCTGTGAGTAGCCCATCAGTTGAAAGGGAGTTTCCTTGGTCATGTGGCTTGCACCCAAATATAAGTGGAAATTCTGGCTTTTGCTTGCTGTGGATACTGCAACTGACTCCTGTTCATCTGACCTCCAGTTCTTGAGACTCAGCTAGCAGCTTACCTGCCCATCTTGGGATCTGTCCATCTTCACAGCCTGTGAGCAAGGGCCCTGCTCTCCGACCTGCTGATCTTGGGTTAGCCAGCCCCTGCGGCTCCGAGAATTAGGAGAAGCTTTTATCCTGATTCACCGACTTGGGATGTTCTGGCTTCTAAAATTGTGTGAGGAGCCATTTCCTTGATATAAATCTCTGTAGATATATGTGTGTGTGTGTGTGTGTGTGTGTGTGTGTGTGCGGGCGTGTGTGTGTCTGTATTTATATGCTTTACTGGTTTTGCTTCTCTAGAGAACCTAGCCTAAGACAATGCCCATAGAAACAGCAGTCAAGGAATCAAACAACATATTGCATTGGGCAAATTTGCTGCAGAAGTCTTCTTTGAAGTGTTAAAAAAGCAAATATGTCACTTTGAGGGGTAAGGTGCACCTGACCCAAGCCATGGTATTTTCAATCATCTCGTATGCATGTGAAAGCTGAACAATGAATAAGGAAGAATTGATGTCTTTGAATTATGGTGTTGGCAAAGAATATTGAATATACCATGATTGCCAGAAGAATGAATAAATCTGTCTCAGAAGAAGTGAAGCCAGAATGCTCCTTAGAATTGACGATGGTGGGCCTTCATCCTATGTCCTTTGGACAAGTTATCAGGAGAGACCAGTCCCTGGTGAAGGACATCATGCTTGGTAAGGTTAGAGGATCAGCAAAAAAGAGGAGGAACATCAATGAGATAGATTAGAACAGAGGCTGCAACAACGGCCTTAAACAGCAATGATTTTGAGGATGGCGCAAGACAGGGCAGTATTTTGTTCTGTTGTACATAGGGTGGCTAAGAGTCGGAACTAACTGGATGGCACCTAACAACAATGACTAGGTGCAAGGTACTCTGGGAAATTCTGAGTTACGAAAGGGAGGCTCCTTTCCCTTCAAATTTTTATAATCAAGTGGGAAGGACAGAAACATGAAAAGAGTGAACTCAAGAACAAGGCAAAACTGATCTAAATACCCAATTAAAACATAAGCACTGTGTCCTGGCAGCTCAGGGTAAAAACTCACAACTAAGAGTTTAGCCCCTGTAGGTTTCCTGCTTCCTGCTCAAGGAACCCACTCCAGGTCTCCCGCCTCGCTTGTCTTCCCACAACACAATTTACCTCAGCACTGTAGTCTCTGCTAGGGTTAACTGGATAAATCAGCTCTAATTAAGGTATCAGTGGCTGCTTCTGGCTTAATCTGTGATTTTTCCAGATACCTTAATCAGGGGAAATAAATAGATGAAACTTTCCATCACCTCAATAATTACAGCAGAGGAGGGAGGAGAAAGGGCCGAATATTTGCAAATTCGGAGGGGCTCTCAATAGCCCTGAAACTGAACCACCAAGGGGGCACTCACAAAGCAGATCAATTGGATTATGATTTGAAAGGATAACCTTGCCTTTAAAAGGTGAGTTCTGGATAAAGTCCAACTCGCTAGACAAGGCCCTGCATTTAATGCTGTTGTTGCACAAATTTTATTAAATTAACTCTAGCCAAGAACCAGAACACTTTCATTTGTCATTAGCTTGAGCCAATTGTATAATGTGACTCATTAATCTTTCTCACTGAACTAGTCTTAGGTTGCAAAATAATTCCATCTCTTAGATGTCAGTCCAGTCTTCAGGCTATAACTGGGTTTCTAAAGACTTCCTCGATCGTAATGAACTCTTTCCTTGCTGACGTCATCTGCTACATAAGCAACGGAATCAATACAAATTAATGACTTGGATTTAGGGCACATCTGAAAATAAACACATGGGGAAGAGCATTTCTTGAACACATAGAATATACCAGTCATGTTCTTATCTATCACTTCACTTAATTTACGTAACTGCCTACTGAAATGGGCATTAAATCTTGACTTTAAGGATGAAGAAAGTGAAACTCAGAGAGGTTAAGCAACTTGCCCAAGGTCACAGAGCTAGTAAGTGGTGAAGCCAGGATTTAACCTCAAGTTAGTCTGACAACATCACTTATGTCCTTTCCTCTATATCCCATTCCCCATGCAATTTAGAGCAGGAGAACTAAATAGCTATTTGCCATTTTCACTGAAAATGGAACAGGAATAAATTACTTAAGTTTCAACAGTTGGAAAGTTTTCCTAAATATGATGCCTGTGAGACACCAGGATATGTAACCATGGGCGCCTTTGGGACACGTATTAGGATGGGTTTGACAAATGTCTAGAAGTCCCTTCTAAAAGCAGAGCAGCATGCTTCTTAAGTTCATGTCTGATGTTCACCTTTCTAGCTTTGCCTTTTATTGTAAGACTCTTTAAAACCATCAAGGTGGCGTTCTCTAAAATTAATTTTTGTATGTTCCCAAAAGCTCAAATCGGTTTAAAATCAAGAAGTCAAAATGAATTAACAGCAGCAGACCCTGAAGGCTAGGGGCAGGCTGAGGTCACCAAACATCTTCATCCCTTTGAAGTAAAGAAAGAGACAAATACAGGAGGAATTGTTATCAGTACTTGTACTGGGTGAAGGGAGTAAGAATTATCCAGACATTTTCTCTGACAACTTCCTGCCACACCCAATCCAAAAATAAAAATAAAATGATGAGTCAATTAAATGGCAATCTGTTTTTATCCATGGCCAAAATGTTCTCCATGAGCCATCCATTCCCGTCCACATATTTATTCCGTGACTTTGGTCATCAAATTATAAATGTAACATATAGTATTTCATTGTTATGCTCAGTCACAAAAAGCTATCACAATTCCTAGTTTTAAACAATGTATCATTTTCACTATTAAGAGAAGACAATAAGGTTTAGTATCAAAAGCCATATGCTTGAAACTATAATTTGTTTCTTTCCTCACAAAGTCTGAGCAGATGGCCACAGGCCTACTAGCATGATCCAAGCTTAATGCATGATTCTGAATCATTTCCTTAGATGAGCAGAAGGAGTTCCAGCTTGACCCTACCCTGTAGTCATCCTAGGATTCAGACATCTGGTTATATCTGGAAGGCATCAATGATGGGACACTAAAAGTCTATTTACGGAAGCTAACAAGGACAAAGAGAGTAGAAATCAGATATACAAACCTGGTTCAATGTCAATGCCCACACATAATTGGACAACAGGCCAGGAAGGCAGATGTTGGGCACAAGGCTGTCACTCACATCCTGTTGCTCAATCCCTTGTGGACAGTTGTTTTGCCAAAATCACCATGGCATGACTCTGGCCATGGGAGGATGTTATGTGATGCTTGGAGTGAAGAGAAAGATTTTCCCTACGTTGACAAAGAATTAATCGGGGCTTCTATGCTTTTTCTATGCATTTAGGAGCCCTGGTAGCACAATGGTTAAAGCACTTGGCTGCTTCCTGAAAGGTCAGCGATTTGAACCCGCCAGCTGCTCCACAGTAGAAAGATGTGGCAATCTGCTTCCATAAAGATTCACAGCCTTGAAAACCCAATGGGGCAGTTCTACCTGTCCTACAGGGTCACTATGAGTAGGAATCCACTCGACAGCAATGGGTTTGGGTTTTTGGCTCCGTGCATTTGCCATGGCATCTTTGGCACAACATGTAGAGACTTCATGTGACTCAACTGAAGAGCAGTGTGACTCTGTGCTGGACACAATACAAGCCACCATGAGTGGCCGTGAGTCACCTCCATAATGCTTCAGCGAGCACCAGAGGCCAGTGAAGTAGATCACCACGGGAGGCTCAGCCAGAGATGGGGTGACAGCAGACTCTACAGAAAAACTAAGGGGACTGTGATTGAGAACCCACCAAGACAGCTCTGACGGTTTCCTGAGGTATTAGAAATCAGTAAAAAAAAAAAAAAAAAAAAAAATGCCATTGTGTCAGCTTCTACTCATGGAGACTCATGTGTGTCAGAGTAGAACTGTGCTCCATAAAATTTTCAATAACTGATTTTTCAAAGTAGGTCACCAGACCTTTCTTCCCAGGTACCTCCAACCTTTCAGCTAATAGTCCAGCATTAACTGTTTGTACCACCCAGGGACTCTTAAGGCATTGGAGTAGGACTTCAAATGGAGAAATTGGGGATTTTACAAGAGTTTCTGTGTTCAGAAAGCGAAATATCACCGTCTACTCTTAACCTTCATTTAACCCCAGTCTTGGGTTGCCTGGGAAACCCAGGTTACAAACTGCTTTACTGAAACCAAGAATAATTAAAGGATGCAATTGCAGCTAGACTTTGGAGAAACCAAGGAAGAAGGTAGGGAGCATGAGCAGCCAGATACTTGATAATATTTATTCCAGCAGCCTCTCATCATGAGGTAAGTCAAATTAAATTGTTAATTATGGGATTTCTTCCTTCTTAAAAAAAAGTGATTTGCAACTAGAGATTAGGAACTGTTTTCAAATCAGATAGTTTCAAACATTTTTGGTCCAGAAACAATATTCTTTGAAAGACACTATGGACAACCCAACTTCCCACTGAGATTCCAAAAAATCTCATCGAAATTAATGGTGCTATTTTTGGCGTGCCTATCTCCATCTTTGTCTGTTACAAACACCTCGAGCAGAATGTGTCCAAGCAGAACTCATCTTTTTACTAAACTCTATTCCCCCCTCAGCAGTAAATGACCTTCCTATATAAATCAATAGAACTCACTGGGTGGCACAGATGGTTAAGCACTCAACTACTAGCCAAAAGATTGGTGGTTCAAACCCACGTAGAGGCACCTCAGAAGACAGGCATGGTGATCTGCTTCTGAAAGATTAGTCTTGAAAACCCTATGGAGACGATCGACTCTGCACACGTGGAGTTGCCATGAGTGGAAGCTGAGTCCATGGCAACTAACAACAACATATATCAATGACCAATTTAAAAACTAATATCCCCCTGATAGATAAAGAATATATCTATAAATTTGATGAAAATACAGAAAAACTTTTATATTGTAAAGATAAAATTTCTTCAAAAACTACTATTTTGTTTAAATTAACTTCAAATCAAAATTTTAAAAGGGTTTTGACAAAACTTGTCAAGCCAATTCTAAACTTCAAAGGGAAAAGAAAATGTGGAAGAATAACTAAGAAAATTTTAGGAAAAAAAATAGGGAAAGACTTGCCCTACTAGATGGCAAAACTATACTATAAAGTTAGAATCCTTAAAGCAGTGTGGTAAAGACTCAAGAATAAACAAATGGAATCCATGAACAGATTCATACATATGGATGACGGAGGCAGTTTAGATTAGTGAGAAAGGATGCACTCTTCGGTAAATAGTATCGATACAACTGGATATCCTTTTTAAAACATAAGGTAATGTCTAATTATTTCCCTTATTACACAAGTCAGTAAATTAAAGATCTAATTATAAATACATTAAGCTACAACATGGATGAACCTTGGAAATACTAAGCTAAGTGAAAGAAGTGAGTTACAAAAGACCACATGTTTTATGACTGCATTTATATAAAATATTCAGAATAGGCAAATCTAGAGACAGAGAGTAAATTAGTAGTTGCTGAGACTGGGGTGGGGGGAATGAGAAGTAACTGCTAATGGATGTGGAGTTTCTTATGGGGGTGATTAAAATGTTCTAAAGTTGATTGTGGTGATAGCTGCATAACTGGGAATATACTAAAAACTATTGAATTGTACATTTCAAATGGGTGAATTGTATGGTACGTGAATTATATCTCAATAAAGCTGTTAAAATATATAAAGCTGAATTTATATATATAATATATAAATATGTTTATAGCCTCATGCTAGAAAACGCATTCACAAGACACAAGGATCACAAAAGTCAAAAGGAAGAAAATATTTTAAATTTTACTACATAAAAGCTGGAAAACTATACAAGAAAAGACCATATAAACAAAGTTAAAAATTAGACAACTAGAAAAAATATTCATAACACATATAAAACAAAAATAATTAATATATGAAACTCACATTCATATATATAACATACATGTAAAATAAACTATAAATCAATAAGTAAAAGGCAAACAGCTTAATAAAAAAATGATAAGGGTTATGAATAGGCCATTAGTGTTCAAAAATACCTTCAATCTCAGATAAAATACTTAGGAATAAATCCTACCAAGGATGTAAAAGACCTATACAAAGAAAACTACAAAGCTCTACTACAAGAAATTAAAAAGCACATACTCAAGTGGAAAAACATACCTTGCTCATGGATAGGAAGACTTAACATAGTAAAAATGTCTATTCTACCAAAAGCCATCTATACATACAATGCACTTCCGATCCAAATTCCAATGTCATTTTCTAAGGTGATAGAGAAACAAATCACCAACTTCATATGGAAGGAAAAGAAGCCTCGGATAAGCAAAGCATTACTGAAAAAGAAGAAGAAAGTGGGAGGCCTCACTCTACCTGATTTCAGAACCTATTATACAGCCACAGTCGTCAAAACAGCCTGGTATTGGTACAACAACAGGCACATAGACCTGTGGAACAGAATTGAGAACCCAGATATAAATCCATCCACATATGAGCAGCTGATATTTGACAAAGGCCCAGTATCAGTTAATTGGGGAAAAGACAGTCTTTTTAACAAATGGTGCTGGCATAACTGGATATCCATTTGCAAAAAAATGAAACAGGACCCACACCTCACACCAAGCACAAAAATTAACTCCAAGTGGATCGAAGACCTAAACATAAAGATTAAAACGATAAAGATCATAGAAGAAAAAATAGGGACAACCCTAGGAGCCCTAATACAAGGCATAAACAGAATACAAAACATTACCAAAAATGATGAAGAGAAACCAGATAACTGGGAGCTCCTAAAAATCAAACACTTATGCTCATCTAAAGACTTCACCAAAAGAGTAAAAAGACCACCTACAGACTGGGAAAGAATTTTCAGCTATGACATCTCCGACCAGCGCCTGATCTCTAAAATCTATATGATTCTGTCAAAACTCAACCACAAAAAGACAAACAACCCAATCAAGAAGTGGGCAAAGGATATGAACACACACTTCACTAAAGAAGATATTCAGGCAGCTAACAGATACATGAGAAAATGCTCTCGATCATTAGCCATTAGAGAAATGCAAATTAAAACTACGATGAGATTCCATCTCACTCCAACAAGGCTGGCATTAATCCAAAAAACACAAAATAATAAATGTTGGAGAGGCTGCAGAGAGATTGGAACTCTTATACACTGCTGGTGGGAATGTAAAATGGTTCAACCACTTTGGAAATCTCTCTGGCGTTATTTTAAACAGTTAGAAATAGAACTACCATACAACCCAGAAATCCCACTCCTCGGAATATACCCTAGAGGAACAAGAGCCTTCACACAAACAGATATATGCACACCCATGTTTATTGCAGCTCTGTTTACAATAGCAAAAAACTGGAAGCAACCAAGGTGTCCATCAACGGATGAATGGATAAATAAATTGTGGTATATTCACACAATGGAATACTACGCATCGATAAAGAACAGTGACAAATCTGTCAAACATTTCATAACATGGAGGAACCTGGAAGGCATTATGCTGAGCGAAATGAGTCAGAGGCAAAAGGACAAATATTGTATAAGACCACTATTATAAGATCTTGAGAAATAGTATAATCTGAGAAGAACACATACTTTTGTGGTTACGAGGGGGGGAGGGAGGGAGGGTGGGAGAGGGTTTTTTACTGATGAATTAGTAGATAAGAACTGCTTTAGGTGAAGGGAAGGACAACACTCAATACATGGAAGGTCAGCTCAATTGGACTGGACCAAAACAAAGAAGTTTCCAGGATAAAATGAATGCTTCAAAGGTCAGCGGAGCAAGGGCGGGGGTTTGGGGACCATGGTTTAAGGGGACTTCTAAGTCATTTGGCAAAATAATTCTATTATGAAAACATTCTGCATCCCACTTTGAAATGTGGCGTCTGGGGTCTTAAATGCCAACAAGCAGCCATCTAGGATGTATCAATCGGTCTCAACCCACCCGGAGCAAAGGAGAATGAAGAACACCAAGGTCACACGACAACTAAGAACCCAAGAGACAGAAAGGGCCACATGAACCAGAGACCTACATCATCCTGAGACCAGAAGAACTAGTTGGTGCCCGGCCACAATTGATGACTGCCCTGACAGGGAGCACAACAGAGGACCCCTGAGGGAGCAGGAGATCAGTGGGATGCAGACCTCAAATTCTCATAAAAAGACCATACTTAATGGTCTGACTGAGACTAGAGGAATCCCGGCGGTCATTGTCCCCAAACCGTCTGGTGGCACAGGACAGGAACCATCCCCGAAGACAACCCATCAGACATGAAAGGGACTGGACAGTGGGTAGGAGAGAGATGCTGATGAAGAGTGAGCTAATGATATCAGGTGGACACTTGAGACTGTGTTGGCATCTCCTGTCTGGAGGGGGGATGGGAGGATAGAGAGAGTTGGAAGCTGGCAAAATTGTCACGAAAGGAGAGACTGGAAGGGCTGACTTATTAGGGGGAGAGCAAGTGGGAGTACGGAGTAAGATGTATATATAAACTTATATGTGACAGTCTGACTTGATTTGTAAACGTTCACTTGAAGCTCAATAAAAGTTAATAAAAAAATACCTTCAATCTCATTATTAATTAAAAATATATTTACGTGTGTTTTTTTAACCCATCAAATTACCAAAAATTACTTTAATCTGATAGTATCCTATAGGCAAGGGTGTGAGAAAATGAAGGTTCTCACATATTGTTGTAAGATTATGAGTTTTTAAAACTTGTTGGAGAGTAGTTGTACAGGATCTATTAAAATTTTAATTATGCATATTATTTAGCCCAGCAATCCTCTCTAGTTATCTGTTCTACAGACATTTCATACATGTACGTAAGAAGCATATAAAAGAATTTGAATTAGAGAATTACTTGCAATGTTAAATATTTGAAAACATTTTAAAAGTCCATAAATTGGATCACAGCTAAATCATGGCATATCTATGTAACCATGTACCAGTGGTTATCTTTGGGATGGGTACTGAGTTTGTTTGTTTTTGTTTTTTAGGGGTTTGGTGTCATCAGAGTTATACCTATATGGATTTACATCATTACAAATAAATGAAAACAAGAATGTGTTGTTAACAAGTAACATCTTGAGAAAATTATTAAGGCCACAATTTCTATTCCTCTTAAGCAAAGATGACAAATTATTTTTAAAAGAACCAATTCAGTTAAAATAAGAATGTTTAAGGACCTTCTGACCCATAAAGCAACTTCTTGGAATTTACCTTGTGGAGAAAAATGCACTTGTACAAAAAGATGTATCTATAAGACTATCCATTCCAGAGTTTTTTAATAATAATAATAATGATAAAAATACTGGATGAAAATTAAAGATCCACATGTGAAAGGATGGTTATATAATAAAATTCTCTATAGCCATTTAAAAAGATGATGTAAATTTTAGTTTTTTGACTTGACAAATAGCTACAACATGTAGTTGAGTGAAAAATCAGGTAACAGGATAGCATCTATAATTTGATCCCATTAATGTAAAAAAATTGTTTTCCCTATTTTTATGAATTTACATAAATGAGGTATCTCAAGAGAGGTTTAATCAAATGTTGCTATGATAATTAAAATTATAAAAATAATTTAAACTTCTTTATTAAAAATTTAATGTTTCAGAGACTATGTTAAGTAACGTATGTTCATTATTTCATTTGATCTTCATTACTGTGTAAATCAAGAATTATTATTCTCTCGATTTTTTAGATAAGGAATTGATAGATTTACCTAAGGCCCCACAACCAGTAAGTGATGGATTTAAAATCTAAATTTTTCTAACTTCAAAGTTTGTGCTTTTTTTTTTTTGGTTTGTGCTTTTAATCGCTAACTACTTCTCCATTCCACACATATTCTTATAGATATTTAATAAAGAATTTATTGATTGACGGGTATTCTGTTCTAAGCCCCACAGCTGCCTAATACCGCCTAACAGGGAGTTACTGAGAACGTTTCACAAAGGATAATCATAAGACCTTCCTCTTCCTAACGTGTGAGGCCACTTTAGAAAGGGGGTGACTAATGATGGTGCCCTTGTCCCGCCCTTGCTCTTGGCAGACTCTTTTCCCCACCAAGGCATGAGGAGATTTCAAAGCTTGGCCTGGAAAAGGAAGCAATATGGAGCATAGGGTTTTCAGATGTTGAAATTGCCCTAAAGCTGTGAGGAGAAGCTTCCAGACTAATTATGAGTTTTAATGTTCCTGACCACTCTGCAAATGAGTATTATCATCCTCCTTTTAGAAATGAGGAAAGGGAAGCTCAGAGAGGCAGGGCAGTCTTAGGTTTAATATCAGAAATCTTCTCACTTAACATGTGGGGAGATGATGCACCTCCTCAGCTTTGTTAGGTACTTGGACATCTGCAACTCATGTGCTCATAGCAGGGCTTCGAACTGGTTCTTCCCAGTTCAGTCATGGCAAAACCAGAACGGATCCAAATTTTTAAAATTTGGGTAATCCAGAATGATAACCGTAATGGAAAAAATTACAGGGTGAAGCTGTGCTAGAATCCTAGTCTTCCTCTTAGAAAATAAGGGCAGCGTATGCATTTCATAGCAACCAAACCTCTCGCCTGTCAGATTTTGAGTAGAGTGGGAAACAGCGGTGCCCCACTCAAAGATGGCGGCAAATACGCAGTTTGGAATGTGTGTCACTCGCCATAGTCCTGCAATAATCCAATCTCACACATCAGGCTCCAGAAAGGGCTCCTTAAGCCTCTTCTAAGTGTCTCATTCCAGCACTTCAACCCATAATTTTTCCCATTCCAGTTATCATTCCAGATCACCCAAATTGTAAAAATTCGAGTCTGTTCCAGTTTCGCTTTGTCACCATGACTGAACCAGTTTGAAATAGTTCAAAGCCTTGGCTGAGAGATGTACCACAAGCTGGGTCTGACCGTTGAAGGCAAATCAATTGATTGGATGTGCCTGGTAGGTCGAGGTATGTCTCTGCTAGCTTGGAAGGAAAGCCTTTGGAGGCAGAATGGATGGTGATGGTGTGATTGGAGTCTGTCATTTTCTTATAGGCTGCTGCCAAGGAAGGAAAAACAGCTGATGAAAATCATGTGTTAGAAAGTAAAGGGACTGGGAAATATTTCCTTTGTTTTAAAGACAACTCTGTCTTATTTGCAATGGAAAAATCTCTTTTTCAGAAAGAATACAATACCAAGAGACGTTATGTGATAAGCCACAATTTGTAGTTAAATAAATTACAAGGTGAATAAAAGACAAAAGAAACAAGATTCACAAATGTCTTACTCAACAACAAAAGTTACTCAAAGGCACAGCTTTATAATAAGATACTGCAGTGCATGCTATTAGTAGTTCCTGAAATTTTAGCCAAAAAATATTCTTCAAGAATAGCAAAATAGTAAGAAAAAAAGAGAAAGATTTCAAGATACTAACACTGGGGGCACACCAGCAATGATCCAAGGGAAGATACTCTTACAGAGAAGCTCAAAGTTAACAAGACCCAACCATGTTAGCAAAGCTTCTAATCAGCTTCTTAGTCCCATAATCTTGATCATTCAGCCACGGGCTACCAGACATATGAGAAAACCCTCTAGCTTAGAAGATAAAGATCGAAGTAAGCAGAAAAGAGCAACTTGGAGAAGACTAAAATAATGCAAGGTATAGAATACTTTAAAAAAGAAAAAGAAAAACTGTAATTAATATCCTCAGAGACACGAGAAAAAATATTGCATCCATGAAGCAAGAACAGAATGCTCCAAAAAAGAGCATTCAGAGAACAAAAAGTGTTTTTGAAAATTAGAAAAATGATTACAGAAATGAAAAATATAATGTAAGAATTGGATAACCTAGAAAATAGACAAAAAAAGACAAACAGAAAGACAACTAGGGAAATAAGAAAACAGGTCCAAGAAGTCTAACATCAGAATTACAGGATTACCAAAAAGAACAGAGAAAACAGAGAGGAGGGAATTATATGCAAATTGTTCTAGAACTAATACATGTTTCCAGATAGAAAAAAAAAAAAAACCACTGCAGTCAAGTTGTTTCCTACTCATAGTGACCAGATTGAAAAAAAAAAGGCCCACTTAAGTGCCCAGCACAGTGGAAAAAAATCAACTTACCCCGGGCACATCAGTTCAAAATACTGCAGACAAAGAAAAGGCCCTCCGAGTTTGAGGGAGAGGGGAAAAAAATGACCACATTCAAAGAGTCAAGATTCAAAATGGCTTTGGACTTCTCAAAAGCAACATTGGAAACCAGAAGGCAAAGCAGCAATGCCTTCAAAGTCCTGCAGGAAAATTACTTTCAACTTAGATTTCAATACTCAGCCATAAATGACAAGTAAGTTGAAATTAAAACATTTTCAGAAATGTAAGTCTCTAAAAAATTGCTTTCCAAGCACCCTTTTTAGGAAACTATTAGAAGATGCCCTCCATCTGAATGAGAGAGTAAGCCAAGAAAGAAAATATGGAATGCAGGCAACAGAAGATGCAAAAGAAGAGATTTAAAAAAGAAAAAGGGGGGGGGAGTTTTCAAGATGATGGTGAAGAGAAATTCCTAATGATAACTGGGCACTGAGCATAGAGAATGAACGACATAGTGTGATATAAGAGATTGGCATGGTCATAACTCTTCATGATTCCCTCTGCTATTATAAATGTAACAGATTTTATTTTTTAGGGCAGTTTTAGGCTTACATAAAAATTGCACAGAAAGTACGGAGTTTCCATACACTCCCCTTTTGCACACAGTTTCTCCAATTATTAACAGCTTGCATTCCTGTGGTACATTTGTTCCAATTGATGGACCAATATTGATTCGTTATTAATAACTAAGTTCATAGTTTACATTAGGGCTCACTATACAGTCCGATAGGTTTTGACAAATGCTTAATGTTATGTGTCACAAGTATAGTATCATATAGAATAGTTTTACTGCCCCAAAATGCCCTGTATTCCACCTTGTCACCCCTTCTACACTCCCCTTGAACCCCAGGAAACCACTGACCTTTTTATTGTCTCTATAGATTTGCCTTTTTCAGAATGTCATATACGTAATCATATAGTGGGTAGCTTTTTCAGCCTGGCTTCTTTCACTTAGCAATATGCACTTAAGATTCCTCCAGGTCTGTTTGTAGCTTGATAGATCATTTCTTTTTATTGCTGAATAAGCCTTCATTGTATGAATGTATCACAGTATATTTACCCATTTACCTATTGAAGGACATCTTGGTTGCTTTCGATGTGTTTGCGATTATGAATAAAGCGTCTGTAAATATTTGTGTGTAGGTTTTTATGTGGACATACATTTTCAACTCATTTAGGTAAATACCTAGGAGCATGATTGCTGGATTGAATGGTAAGCCTATGTTTAGTTTTGTAGGAAACTGCCAGACTGCCTTCCAAAGTGACTGTACCATTTTTTGCATTCCCACCAGCAGTGAATGAGGGTTTTATAACATCCTTTTAACCTAGATGAAACTACTACAGTATGTGCTCTAGTTAAAAAAAAAAAAAAAGGAATAAGAGCAAGATATGAATTCAGAAGGCCCACCCAAGCCTAGAATAGGGACAAAAATAATCCAGGGATGACTACTCTTCAGCCAGCCTAGACAAAAATTAGGTAAGAAAAAGAAGAAAGGTCTTTAGGGAGAAGTTTCTCAGAAAATAGAAGCAAGAATTGCTAGATTAGCTGATGTGGTTGATCTTGTGGAAAGTTTTACTAAAATGTCATTGAAAGAAATAGAAATAATTAAAAAAAAAAAAAGCTACAAAGAACTAAGCAAGCAAATGGAAAAACAGGCATTGTTAATTTTAAGGAAAAATAATCATAGTATACCGCAATTATTAGTTATAAAGAATAACAGAATAATTATAAAACTGATTTAACCAAAATTGTAATAGAACTATATTGGGAGGATACGAAAGGGGGAGTAAAACGACAGTAGTGTAGAGAGCTAGCTATATCTTCCACAATAGAAATTCAGTAGAAGATGTCTAAAATTGACAAATCAAGAGATAGCTAAATACGTATATTTTTTAGAACCTTGGTGCTGTATAAATGCCAGAAGGATCTTTAAAGGAGTTTAAAGTGGTTGCCTCTGGGAAGAGAACTGGGAGAAATGCAAAGGGGTGAATCAAGAGACAGTTAAATTTTGTAATAGATCTCTTACTACTATTTGACTTCTTAAACTATATGCATGTAAAACTTTTATTGAAAATTTAAAAATAAAACTAAAGACAGGAAAAATGCTGGACTTCCAGGTGGCGCTCAGGTGATTTGCTTGAATATTAAAAAGAGGTGTGGTATTATTTGAACCCTCCTTCCTGATTGGGAGAAGACTAATACAGATCACACCTGAAATATTCCAGCTGTTTTCACCTGAACTTCTACAGGGTTTTCATCCTTTTAAGTTGTCTGAAAAATCAGTGATCTAATCTTCTCCAGGATCCAGAAATTCCTCCACAGTTGTAACAGGACTTATTACTTGATCGCATTATTTCTCTGAAACACACTGGTACAGCTGATAAGTACCTTCAGGGCATAAGAAAGGAACCCTGGCAGTGGAGTGGTTAAGCACTCAGATGCTAACCTAAAGGTTGGTAACCCACCAACCACTCTACAGGAGAAAGATGTAGCAGTCTGCTTCCATAAAGATTTACAGCCTTGGCAACACTATGGGGCAGTTCTACTCTATCCTATAGGGTTGCTATGAGTCAGAATTGACTCAGTGGTAAATGGATTTGTTTTTTTTTTTTTTGTTTTAGAGAATAAGAAGGTACTACTCACGATGTCAGGAACCCTGGTGGCACAGTGGTTAAAGTGCTCAGCTACTAACCAAAAGATCAGTGGTTCGTACCCACCAGCTATACTGTAGAAGAAAGATGTGGGAGTGTGCTTCCATAAAGATTTACAGCCTTGGAATCCTATGGGGCAGTTCTACTCTGTCCTATAGGGTCACTATGAATCAGAATCGACTCAACAGCAGTGAATTGTTTTGTTTTGTTTTGTGGGGTACTCACTATATCCACCACCCCTCTGGCAGCTTGTCATACTATGGTAGCTTACGTATTGTTACAATGCTGGAAGCTATGCCGCCAGTATTTCATGGTAGACAGGTTTCAGTGGAGCTTCCCGACTAAGGTATTCTAGGAAGAAAGGCCGGGTGATCTACTTCCAAAAATTAGCCAATGAAAATCTTAAGGATCACAACATAATGCTATTTGATACAGGGCTGGAAGATGAGCCCCTAGGTTGGAAGACACTGAAAATACACAGTGGCTACAACAGTGGACTCAAGGATACCAATGATCATGAAGATGGTGCAGGACTGGGCAATATTTTGTTCTGTTGTACGTGGGGTGGCCAGGAATCAGAACCCACTCAACATCAACTAACAACAACAACTCACATTGAACAATATAAGTACCTTGTATAGCAGTTTACAGTTTTCAAAGTGCTTTCTCATGTTTTTTATTTGATCCTGCAACAGTTCTGAAAGGTAAGCCAAACAGAAGCCCAGAGAGTTGAAACGACTTCTCAAAGGTTACTCAGCTGGTAACAGCCGGCAAGAGCAGTACCATCCGCTTGTGATTCTCTCTGCCTACCGTACTGCGCAGCAGGCTTTTTGTCAAATTTCATAAAGCCTCCATTTGTTTAATGGTTCCAATTGCTGGCAGCCGAGCAGCCAGATGGTGGGAAAAGAGAGAGGATGTACGTGAATTTACTTCTCTAAGCCCCAAACACTGTGGCCAGAGCCAGCCTGACAAGTATATGCAAAAAGGAAAAACAGTTGCCCTCTGCCCAAGAAGATTAACGCCAGAACCTGTCATTCAAGCAATACAAATTTCATCTCTTAAAACTGTTCCACATTCAGGAGTCTTTCTTACAATTGGAAATAGCCCTGAGAAATAGAGTATCTTAACACTTATC
Source organism: Loxodonta africana (assembly GCF_030014295.1). NCBI lineage: Eukaryota > Metazoa > Chordata > Mammalia > Proboscidea > Elephantidae > Loxodonta > Loxodonta africana. Next base: position 165,061,031 of record NC_087345.1, on the reverse strand, counting down.
AATTAATGCCTTAGGCAGAACTGGTCGACAGACAGCTAAAAAAGGAGCCAGAGATATTGGAAGAGGCTTAAGGAAGGAATAGAGAGGAACCAATTTACCCTAATTCAGAATTGCTCCCAAGGTTAACCTTGGCCATCCTATCCAGAATTATTTTCAATGATTCCTTTAGCGGCAATGCAATAAGGTGCGAACTCTCATTTTGTTCACCAGTGAATATATAGAGTGATTGGAGCAATGACAACAACAACAAAAATCCCCACTGAGTCCAGGTCACTGAGAAATCTCGGGACCCACTAGTGTTCTGATCTTAAAAGTTACTTTGCATATCTAAACGCAGTTTAATATTTCATCTTGTTCATCAGGAACAAGATTTTCTCCCTATTTTTAGCAAAGCTTGCAAGCTGGGCACATGCAGCCTTTGCTAAACAGAGTAGGAACCAGGATTTCTGGTGGCTCCTCAGTGCGTGGGAGCAGGACAGAAGGCTCAGAAAAGGGCAGGATCAAAAACAAGCTGTGATTATCACTTGGAGGTAACCAAACAATGTGTCCAACTTAACTATGGTTTCCTAACTGGTTATTAGGACGGTGATTTTTTTTTTCTTTTTTTTGTAATTTTTAATGAGTATTCCCCATAAATTTAAATTCCTGGCCTATTAGGATCCATTTGTGCTAGCTCTCTGTATAATGAGTAGCAAACTCTATGCAGATTTAAGTAGAGAGTAAAGGATAATTGTAAGATATCTCAATCAGGGTTTCCGCTGTTCTTCACGTAGTTTTAAAGCAAAATACACAGAGGTTACATAACTCCCTTTACGGAAACTCTGCCTTCTGAGCGATTTTTCGCAGCCTGCTTGCAGCTGAGTGTTTACTAAATCAAGCACTAAAACTAGATTTACACTGGTTGTTTGAAGCTGAAAGCCAGCTGCAGCTGCCATTAGAGCAATTCAATTTCTTTTTTATAAAGCACAAGTAAGGCTCAATTTACTAAAGTTTTATATCCTTTTTATGCATCCCATATGCTAGGGGAAAAAATTCAGTTTATGAGATTAAAAATGAGTTTTATGCTAAGTGTTTACAAAGTTTCAGCTGGTTGCATTTATAAGCCCTTAAACCCACCAAGTTCAGTTTCTGGGTTTTTTTTTTTCTTTTCCATTCCTACAAAAGAGGGTCTTTGTGTTTGCGAAAGGAAATTACCCAGCCCTCCTCTGCTCCCATCTAGCACTGGCTTCCTCTTTCACATCACACCGTTCTATGACAGTTGAGGTAGACAGATAAATAAGTTCCTGCATGACGCCTAAGCCTTCAGAGAGGAAGGTTCTTGTGTAGACTCAATTTCCTTTTTAAATGGTTCTTCCCCCACGCGCTCCATTCCCTGTGTCTTTATTTAGCTTGTCTGTTGATGTTTTTCATTTCTAGGATCATATCTGCAAAAAGCAACATAGGAAGAAACATTTAGGTAGCTAATTTCTGCCGAATTTGGCAAGTGGTATGTTTCATCACCTAATTACAAACCATAAAAAAAAAAAAAAATTACAAACCATAGTAGACAGAAAAGGGTGAAAGTTGCATTTCTTTTCTCCAAAATTAATAGGCACAAAGAATCTTTTTAAAACTGTGCACAGGTAATTCAGAAGGTCCAAGGGTATTCACTATCAATAGATTTCACCATGCACGTTCTTCCTCCCTCAAATACTTTAACCTTCCTTAGGAATGGATCTTAAAACTCCTCAAGCTCAGAGTAAGCTACTGGAAAACCTGTCACGTTAAGGTGCATTTATTGAAAAATACAGGGTAGAAAAATACAAGAAGATGAGAAAAGCTGTTAGACATAAGGCCAGAGAAACCATCCAAATGACCAATGTAATGAATCTGTCTATTTTCTCTAACTCATCCTGTCTCTACCTAACTGTTCAAAGGTTGACTTTTGAGCCGTCTTAGCAACACTGGAAGTGATTCTAGCATCTTAATGGGTGTGCCTTGGAAATGGGAAGAAAAAAATCAATATATTACATCTACTTTGGTGAGTAGCATCCAGGGTCTTAAAAGTTTGCAAAAGGCCATCTAAGATACATCTATTGGTCCCATCCTGTCCAGGGCAAAGGAGAATGAAGATAATAAAAAACACAAGGAAAATATTAGTCCAAAAGACTAATGGACCGCATGAATCACAGCCTCCACCAGCCTGAGCCCAGAACTAGATGGTGCCCAGCTACCACCACTGACCTCTCTGACAGGGATCACAGTAGAGGGTCCCGGACAGAGCGGAGAAAAAGGTAGAACAAAATTCAAATTCACACACATGCAAAAAAGATCTGACTGGTCTGATCTCCAGAGGCTGGAGGAGCCCTCAAGACTGTGACCCCTGGACACCCTGCTAACTCCAAACTGAAGCCACTCCTGAAGTCCACCTTTCAGCCAGATTAGACAGGCCTATAAAACAAACACTAACACACATGAGGAACATGCTTCTTTGTTCAATCAAGTATACGAGACCAAATGGGCAACATCTGCCCAAAAGTAAAGACAAGAAGGCCGGGACAGGAAAACGGGACAAATGGACAAGGGGGACACAGAGTGGAAAGGGAAAGGGGGAGGGTGCTAATACAATGTGGGGGTTGCAACCAATGTCACAAAACAATTTGTGTATAAATTTTTGAATGAGAAACTAATTTGTGCTGTAAACTTTCACCTAAAGCACGATAGTTTGTTTTTTTTTTTTTTAATCCAAAATAAAATGGAGGACACAAAGGTAACCTTGGAGGACCAACTGTGCATCAGGGACTAGATCCAATTAGGGAGCCAAACTCACCCCGGAGGACATGAGCAACCAGACATTGCAACAAAGACATCACAGACCACATCCCTAAACCAGAGGGCTTGGTTTAGACAAGAGTCAATACTGGGCTAGGCACTGTGCAAGGTTTGGGAACACAAGGTTCTCAACATCACGAAGCTTACATTCTGCTTGAGGAGACAGACATTTGTTAAGAAAAATAATCCAAAATTTGGAAAAAAGGCATAAGGGTAGCTGCGTATCTTTTCAAAGTCATACTGAAGTTTTAGTTAACAGCCCCCTACCCCTAACCTGTTGTTGTGTGCTGTCGAGACCCCCACCCCAGGGATTATTTAATTCTCTAGCAGAATGTATCTTTATTTGACTTATTATTTACCATTGATTAGGGCCTACCCTCTGTGAAGTTACAGATTATCTTGTATAGATGCAAATGATTTTCATCTAGTACAAACGAAAACCCCAAAGGTTATGGTTTTATTGCCCTGTAGGACATTATCCAATTTTGTCCATAATATAGCAAATTTGCTTCAGTATAACTTTTGCAACTGGCTATATAAATGTTCCTCAAATGCTCTGAGCCAACCTAATCATCCTGTTAGTTTCATAAGTTAGGTAAATCCTTGACATGTGATCACAATACATTTGGACAAAAGGCATGTTTTTCACTTTTTGAGAATTATACAGCTGATATATTAAACGAAAAATGACACACAAAAAAACACCTAATTATGGATTGTGGTAAGGGCTGTGAAAGAAAAGGGGATTATCTACTCTAGTTCAAGGATCCTGAGGGAAATGGTGTTTCAACAGAGGCATGGAGGGCGGCTGTACTTAAATGAGGCAAAAAGGACAGGAAAGAGCCCTCCACGAATTACTACATCTAAAATTCCCAAAGTCACAGGATTAAAGGAACCAAAAATTATTCTCTTCAGTTGCTAAAACAGAATTGTTTTCATACGCCAAAGCATCTTCAAAAGAAAGATAATAATAATGGTAATATGTATGTATATGTAAATATCATGACAAACGAGAGATGACAGGAGTCCTGTGAGAACCAGTTTTCATGCTAGTTAGGGGAATTCAAGTGTGTTCAAGCATGTCATAGAGGGTTTCCGACTGGACAGAGCTTACAGACATCTCCAGCACTGACATTCTTGAGCAAAGAATAGAAGTGAAGACCATCTTTCAGGCATTGCCCTAGATGGAGGGAGAGTTGAGGTGGACTAGCTGAAGCCAGAGGCACTAACTAAGGGCAGTCGAGTGAGATCTTTTGGGGATGTAAACCTGTGCTATACTCCGAATAATCCCATCCCAGCAGGTAAGTCTTAGTAAACAGGATGGGTTGCACCACTAAGAGTAAGAAGAATGCATCGTGGAAATGAACAGTCCCCAGTAAGAAAGTTGAAGGGTGTCTACAGAGCAATGATAAATCTCAAAGACCTATTACAGTAAAGCCTGCAGCCTACAGAAGCAAGGACGGAGCACAGCAGAAAAGACCCTGGACACTCGATCTGGAGTGCTTCAAGCAGCAGTAGAATTCAATGTAGATATAAAAGTGGAATATTTGTGGGAAGGGGGATGATAATGAGGTCAATTGGAACAAAGGGCTAGGAAAGTTGCAGAACATAGCATTTGAAAGAGAGATTGGACCCACGATTTTAAAAGATTACCACCAACTGGCTGAGGAGCAATGGCAAGCCTTTGAAGGTTATGAGAAGAAAAATGGCATAATGAACACAACATCTTAGAGAGACTGGTATGGTAATAGCGCCCCAGGATGAAATGGAGGGGAGTGAAGTAAGATCACTGAGGAGGCAGTAATAATAATCCAGGTGTGATGTAATGAAAACCAGCAGGGAGCATGAGGAGAGAGAGGTCCTACTTCACAGATCCAGCTTTCCCTGTACTTCCGCAGCACTGTGTCTTCTCTTTGCCCCTTCGAAACTAGGAGTGGTAACAGCATCTGTCATGGATTGAATTGTGTCCTCCCAAAATATGTGTCAACTTGGTTAGACCGTGATTCCCGGTATTGTGCGATTGTCCACCATTTTGTCATCTGATGGGATTTTCCTCTATGTTGTAAATCCTGCTTCTATGATGTTAATGAGGCAGGATTAGAGGTAGTTATGTTAATGAGGCAGGACTAATCTACAAGATTAGGTTGTATTTTAAGTCAATCTCTTTGAGATATAAAAGAAGGAAACAAATAGACATAGGGACCTCATACCTCCAGGAAACAAGAACCAGGAAAATAGCACACCCTTTGGACCTGGCATCCCTGAACTGAGAAGACTGATCACAAGGGCCTTTCCCTGAGCCAACAGAAAGAGAAAGCCTTCCCCTGGAGGTGGCACCCTGAATTTGGACTTCTAGCCTCCTAGGCTGTGAAAAAATAAATTTCTCTTTGTTGAAAAGCCATCCACTTGTGGTATTTCTGTTATAGCAGCGCTAGATGACCAAGGCAGCATTTGTCTGGTTTCCTTAACCATACTCTGTGTCCTATTTGAATGGGCCATCTATTTCTTTTCAGGCCCTGACTGGTACAAACAACAAAGTCATTTTGAAAGAAAAGGAAAGAAGTTATGAATGGGACTGGAAGGAAAAAGAAAATTGATGACTAAAGTTTTGAGCATGGGTAATTAGAAAACATGGCACAGAAATATAGAGTATGGGTTAAGACTAAGGCCTCTAGATCCACCCTGCCTAGGACTCATGTTGGCTCCTCCTCTTAGTGCCTGTGTGACATCAGTTGGGTGCATATTGCTTGAGCTTTCTAGCTTTGAGTTTCATCATCTGTAAAGTAAGGATAATAATTGTTTTAAGGATTAAATGAATTAATACATACAAAGTGCTTAGAATGGTGCCAGGCTTAGTGTACATGCTGTATAAGTGTTTTTAATACTATAATTAGTAGTAGTACTAATATCATGAGAACCCATGTGGGAAATACTGAATTAAGCCTTGTACATTTTCAGTTTAATGGTGACAGCAAATACTTAAATGGAAATTTCCAGAAAACACTTGGAAATAAATACTGCCATTCAAATAAGAGGAAATTATGAAAGTATAAATAGACATAAGATAAAAACCAAAAACCAAGCCCGTTGCCATCAAGTCGATTATGACTCATAGCGACCCTATAGGACAGAGGAGAACTGCCCCATAGAGTTTCCAAGGAGTGGCAGGTGGATTTGAACTGCCAACCTTTTCGTTAGCAGCCTAGCTCTTAACCACTACGCCAGAGGTGAAACCTTGAAAATGGATGAGCTTTTCAAAAGGAAGAATGCATCAAAAGAATAGCAGGGTTTTAAGAAATAAACACTGGGAAAAACCCAGAGTCAGTGGGTAGGATGAAGATGAGAGGTGAAAAAAAGAAAAAGCAGCAGAAGACCTGGAACTCATGGTATTATAGAAGATAACGGAGCAAGAAGCAAGGAAAATGAGAAATGTCTTTGAACTTCACAAGGGGGTTATTTGGGCCTTCCAGAGAAGACTCCTTGAGGAAGTGGTAGAAGTCTAAGGAAGGAATAGTTCTTTTAAAAAAACCAGAGGAAGCAGTTACAGCCAAGAGCAGGTGGCGCTATGGTTTCTCTGAAGATGGAGTAGGCACAGACATATTTAAAGGGAAAGAGGAATGAATCGAGAGAGAGAGAAACAGAACATCCTAGAGAAAGAAAAGTAAATTAGCAAGATGTTGCTGGGAAAAGATAAGAGCCTAGAATTAGAAATCAAGTCAGAATTTCCTTGGAAATGAGAAATCAAAATTCCGAGTGTTTACAAGGTTTTTCCACCCTAATATTCTTTCTTCGTTTATAACAAAGCTAGCAATTGAGATTTTAATTATTATGGTCCAGCTGTGAATTTGAGCTAGTTTAAAAAAAGAAAAAAAATTGGCAACCTATATTCTTTCACTTAAAAACAACATCATGGTTAAAAGCATGGTCTTTAGGATAAAACAGGCTGTTTCTGTCCCCAACTTTGTCACTTACTAGCTACATGCTCTTGGGAAAATTACTTTATTGTTGTACACCTAAATTTCCACATTTTAAAGTGGAGATGATTATAGTACAGACCTCATAGGGTCACTGTAAGGAATAAATGAGATAGAACAAATAAATTGCTTAGAACTGTTGCCTGGCATATAATAAGGATTTAATAAGCATTACTTATTATTATTTACAAATATCTCCAGTGTACAATTATCTCTTAATTCTTTCTCCTCAATTCTGAAACAATAAATAAGAAAAATGAAGACGGTAGTGCTATACTGATATTGATAATTATTTGTATTGGAACAATAAATAAGAAAAATGAAGATGATATTAGTGCTATACTGGTATTAGAATAATGAGATATTACAAATAAATTGTTTAGAACAGTCTCTGTGTACTCAGGGCAGTACTCTTATTTCTTTCAACTGGAAGAAAATTTTGTTACAGGAAAACCCCTTGATGACCATGCCCCATGATAACGCAAATACAATTGGAAATCAGCAGTTGCCTTCTTCTGTGCCCAAGCCCACTGTCCAAGGGAGAAGGAAACAAGGCAGGTGAAAGTCTCGTTTCCTGGAGGAGAGACACACGGGATGAGTGGGCAAGATTGGGTGGAAAGATAGTAGGCAACCCTGTCTTAGGAAATGGAAGTGAAAGGGGCATTTCCGTAACCCTAGTAATCTCTCTGCCCAATTTCCTCCCACTGGGCTGAAGAATGGGGCACCAAGTGACCCAGAGATTTCTAGAATCCCTACGACTGCCCTGAAAGTCCAGCCAAACCCAGGACTCAGAATCATCCCCTTTGATATTTAACCAGAGGACACAATGGCCACCAAGTGGTACCAAATTGCATCTAGACCAGGAAAGATTTAAATTGTGCAGCCAGACTCTGGAATTGCTGGTCAACTATCTTGTACAAACTCTTCTTGTTATTTCATTTATCTTGCAATAACATTGATTCTATGTTCACACTATTGGAGTTTTGGGACCCTCATTTATCACTTTATGATAGAGCTTTACTGTACTTCAGTTGTCCTCAGAAAATTGTTCTAGGTTGATTAATAGCCTCTTAAACCTGTTTTGTTTGTTTTTGTCCCCCTGACTCTAATTTCCTTGAGGACAGGTCTCATCTTAACCAAGTTTTTGTTTTGTTTTGATAATCTTCCATAATGTCCCAACATATTGTAACAAGAAAATAAGGACCATGACAACCCAAAAAGGAGTTCAGGAGGGGTTTAGATTGACCCCACCCTCACAACTCTTAGATTCAGTGACTTGACATTTTCTGAATTCTCTACAAAGTCTGTCCTCATCTCCCTTCTCAAACAAATTGCTGCCCCTAATTGCCTTTTTTGCAGAAATTTTGGAACAATTTCTGAGTTGGTGCTGAGTAAATGCTGCCGAAAATTTGTTTTAACCAACCAGATCCCTAGTTTGATGTCCCTCAGCGTGTGTCTCTAGCGCCCCTCTGTGGAGGGTAAAGGCAAGTGTATCTCCAGAGGGTCACTCAGCTGGTCAGGGTGCAGAGATCCTGAGAACTAATTTAATTGGCTTTAAAAGGAAAAGCAAAGGATATTTTGCTAGCTAACTGCTAAATGTTATTGAGATAGAAACAGCCCCAACAGATAAAATAACAGGAAACAAACGGAAAAGATCTACCTGGACAAATCCATTGTATCCACTCTTTGGTTTGAGTCGTCGTAGGATTCACTACTCCCTTTCTTCTGGAAAGGACTTTTTCAGTCTTTTATGGAAAATCAAAGTTGTTCATACTGATGCCCGCCAAGGTTTATTACAGCTGCTTAGAAGTGAACAATGAGCCAAAGTCTCTACCCAAGTGTTATTCTACCAGAATAAAATGAGTGTCTTCCTCTCACCTTAGCTTATGTCAATTTAAGTTTCTATTTCATTCCTCTCACCCATTAATCTGTTCTGCTACAAGTGGGCAGATAATGGCAGGAGGTTCCTCCTTTGCAGTGTCTTTTACCAATACCAATACCAATACCAATACAGCACTACCATCTTTGTTTTTCTTATTTATTGTTTTGGAATTGGTATTGCCCAGAGTATAAGTTCCAAACAGCGTAATTAGAAAATAGTTTATAGTTTTATTAATCTTTGAGCTTACTAGTTGAATAAAAGACTCTGTTCATTCAAAATCCAGATGCTGGTTTTAGCTTCGAGTTTACAGCACACTTTGGAAAGATGGAAAAGTCAACAGACAGTGGCAAGACAGCAACAGAAAGTGCTGTGGTAGAAGTATCCATGGAGTAAGAAGGCTAAGGAAGGCTTTGTGAAGAAGTAGCACCTAAGCTGTAGTGAAGCTGTCCAGGTGGAGGTGGTGGGAACAATGCTCCTAGAAGAAGCATCACGTCCACTGAGACAGGCACTAGCACAGCACAACCAGGGTGCAACCAGCATGGCGTGGATGTTGAGTGTTAGGAAGGGACTGGCTGAAGGTCATGCTGGAGAGGGAGGAAAAGCCATAAAATATCAGGGAAGCTTTTCCTCTTTTAGAGCCTATTCCTTTTTTCTTCTGCTCAATCACTCCTCAGTCTTGTCTGCTCTCAGATTGACTGATTTTGCTCTTCTAAACTTCTTTAGAAACCTTTGCTTCCAGGAATCACTTGTAAAAATTACCTGTCTTCTGTTCACCTGATTAAACCATAGATGAGAAGGGAAAAAGTCAGAGCTCAGACAAGCAGGGTTACAATATTAAAAAGAGAATATTCTCACTGCTGGTTTCATAAACTGGCATTGCAATCCTATCAAGTAGGGAGGTTGATAAATTCAAAGACAAATCTATCATTTCTCTGTGCTAATTCGGATTTCAAAGAAGCCTATTTAGAGACATATGGCAATTTAAGAAAGCAGGAAAGCAAAGAATCTGACATTCTTGGAAGAACAAATGGAAAAAAAGGCTCCTTAAAAGCTGATGAGGCAAACGCTTCTCACTGTGGATTCTAACAAGTGAGGTTAGCAGTGAGTATCTGGTGACTGGGTTCTGCCAGAAATTATTACACCAGAACAGAGCCAAAATGGAAACGTAGTTTGATCTACAGTTCCCAGTTAAATCTAAAATTAGCCAGAGTGTAATCAGTATTGAGTATTTTTAATGGGTCACTGAGTAGATTAATGATTAACATTGGATCTTTGGATATAAGAGAACATGAGACTGAAGATTGCCTTGAAAACAGGTTTGAAAAACATGGCTACACCCCAGTTCACTTCTTGAAGGTTATGTTTGAATACAAAACTAGTTTCTACGCCTATAATTTTATCCAAGGCTAGAAATGAGAACTCTAAAAGAAGTTCTAAAGCATATTATTTATTTTATTCTATTAAATAGTTTATAGCCATTTCTTATTATACATATTGAAAGCTTCTCTTTCATTAATTATTATTACAATTTTTGCCTTGCTAATTAAAAAAAATTTTTTTTAATTGTTAATATATACACTTCAATGCATTACAATTTTCTTGGCTATGTGACCTCTAGTAGATTAAAAAAAATAAAAAGCTATATACTTACAATCTATTTTATAATACTTAATGTCATGGACTGAATTATGTCCCCCCAAAAATGTGTGTATCAGCTTGGTTAGGCCATGATTCCCAGTATTGTGTGGTTGTCCTCCATTTTGTGATTGTAATTTTATGTTGAGAGGATTAGGGTGGGATTGTAACACAACCCTTACTCAAGTCACCTCCCTTGTCCAAGGTAAAGGGGGTTTCCCTGGGTGTGGCCTGTACTATCTTTTATCTCTCAAGAGATACAAGGCAAGAAAAACAAGCAGGGAGTTGGGGACCTCAGACCACCAAGAAAGCAGCACCAGGAGTGGAGCACATCCTTTGGACCCAGGGCCCCTATGCCTGAGAAGCTCCTCAACCAGGAGAAGATCGAGGACAAGGACCTTCCTCCAGAGCTGACAGAGAAAGAAAGCCTTCCCCTGGAGCCAACATGCTGAATTTGGACTTGTAACCTGCTAGACTGTGAGAAAATAAATTTCTCTTTGTTAAAGCCACCCACTTGTGATATTTCTGTTATAGCAGCACTAGATAACCAAGACTCTCAATCTTCTGCCATTAAACAAATACTAATTCAAAAGCTTGAATGTATATATGGTTATGATTCACTTTACTTAGTTCATTTGCATTAAATTGGAAACTGTTAAAGCTTACACATTATTATTCAGTATTTAAAAAAATCATATTTCATGTATATTACCACTAGGTGGCTCAAATGGCTAAAAGACTAATTCAATACATGGACAGAAAAAATTAAAATATTTAAAAATGTATATCTCTGTCTGCTATTACATGTTTTATACTTTAATTTTCTACAAACTTTCATACCATGCATGTATCACTGTAACACTACACATAATAGCACATATGAAAGAGAGGGGATTAACAGGCAAAACAAATGAGTTACGTTACATTTTGTCATAAAAAAATGCAATAATAAAATAAGTTAACATCTTACCAGCTGACTGAAAACAAAGTATTCAATGGGGTCTAAAGAATCAGAGTCTTGGGTTGTATTTCATTTTAATTGATCCAGACATTTTCAGAGGTTACCTGCTGTATTTTCTGGGAGTTGTGGTTATGTATGTTTCTTAGAGGCCAGTGACTTCCAGCCAGCGCTCAGTGCTCCAGTGCTCTGTAGGCCAGAGACCTTGAAAATCAAACCATTCTTCCTTTGAGTAAGTTATTGAAATGCGGGACTCTCCAGAGACTCCAGGTACACTGGTTGGCTTGGAACCATTTATTCTTTCTGATACAAGTAAAGCAAAAGCAGAAAATGATTATTTTATTCCCAGCTTTAACAAGCATCTTATAATTCTATCTGACTATTCAAGATGCAGTACCAGGAGATGAAAGAAGAGGTCCGGTCCTCTCCAAACTGAAAAGGAAAATATTAAGCCCTTAAATAAAACCAAACTCATTGCCATCAAGTGGACTTCTACTCATAGCAACCCTATGGGACAGAGTAGAACTGCCCCCATAGGATTTCCAAGGCTGTAAATCTTTACGGAACCAGACTGCCACATCTTTCTCCCACAGAGCAGCTAGTGGGTTCAAACCATGACCTTTTTGGTTAGCAGCCGAGTGCTTTAACAGCTGTGCCACTAGGGCTCCTTGTCTAAAGCTTAGGATCATTGAAATCTTAAAGAAAATCTCTTTCAAGGTGATGGTTTTATCCTTGCTTTATTTGTTTTGTAATCACCAACTTAAAAATTTGATGAAAAATCTCCAAATCGAATTTTCCACCCTAAAAGTTAATTATCTCTACATTAAGGGAAAAACAAAGTCCTTTATAGGAGGAGCTTGAGGGATTATTTTTTCTGACTCTCCTAACAGAGAAGGAGCATTATTTTCTAATTGTTTTTCCTCTGTAGAGGTATTTTTTAAAAATATGTTCAGTGGCCCTTTATTATTTGTCATTTGGAAGTACATTTAGGAATCTGAGTTTGGCTTAAAAGAAAAGTATTGATTCTCCCTAAGGGAACCATAATTCTGTTTCAGCTGCAGTCACAGCAGGTCCTGGTATTTTTATATTCGTATTCAGGCATCTGACATTTGGGTTTTATTTGAATATAGAGTTGTAAACATAACACGAACCAGCTATCTCATAGCTTTTAAATACCCAGATCTCATTAGTTCTCTCCAAACGTAACAACTATACATGGTCAAAGCTCTAACCAGCTAGATTTTGAGAAAGGGGATACAATCTTACATTCCCAAACTGTGGCCTCGAATAGTTTCCACTGAGTGGCCAAAAAAAACCCAAAAAGCCTCAAAGTGGCTTAAGCAATAAGAGATTTGGTAACTCACTTGACTCAATGCTAGAGGAAGGGTGGCATTCAGGATTGGTCTTATTCAGTTGCTCATCAATGTCATCCAAGACCAGGTTTACATCTGTGTCTCTCTGCCCTTGGCAAGGTTAACCCCAATACCACTGGTCCTATTTGGGTTGCCCACAGTTTCCTAGGCTGTGCTTCCATTCATTTCTAAGAATAGAGAAAGAAGGTAGTTTCCCAAAGAAAAAAGTGGGGACATTTCTTTCCCAGATACTTCTCAGGAAAGGTGCTCTGAGACTCACTGCCCACCCCTGATGCATAATCTTTGCTAAGGAATGGCAATATCCATTAGTATGGGCCCAAGCTGCATGTCCCATTTCTGCATGCAGGAATGGAGTCAGCTCCTTGCAGCAAAAGGGCTTTATGCAGAAGGTGTGGAAAAAATAGGGCTACTTCTAAGGGGAAAGATATCAGTTGGGGGAAAGGCTGGCTACTAATACATACAGCTGGCTGTATGTATGGGGTACTGCCTGAGTTTGCATCCAAGTTCTACCACTTACTAGCAAGTTATTTGACTTTTCTCACCAAGTAACAAGTGGGTCAATGATTTGCTTAATTGCTTATTTCATAGGGTTTTCCTTCATACCTACTGCATTAAATCAAGCATTTATAAAATCCTCCTTTGTGTGAGGCATGTTGAAAAAATTGGGAAGAACACAAAAGTGAGCAAAATGATGCTTCGCTTTCAAAGAGTTGGCAATTTAGGAGAGGAAATAAGAGCTTAGCGATGGTGGTAAAAGACAGATGGGATAAATTACAAAAAAAAGATGTGTTTCCTAAAATGACATTTTTTCTTATTAAATGTTCTTTAATAGCAAACATATCTTCTAGTGTTTTTCACATCCTATGTGAAGTTGATACTATTTTTCTGGATAGTCTTTCATTAATAATCAAGGAAAATAATAATTTATAATCAGAACAATAAAAGTGTGAAAAACAACAAGAAGCAACCAATCAAGTTTCAGCTATAAATTTGGTCAAATGTAATGTGATCAACTCTCTACTATTTAAGATACTGGAGTGGAGTAGAGGTGAGAATCATCCAAAAGTCCCTGAAATTTCTCCTTGGAAGTTTTTTGTGCTTGTAGTTAAGCACATGAGAACCCTGTATTCTGTGGCTGACACCAGGTCATAAAATGAACCTCACTGTGGAACCTAGGAAACTACCGTTCCCAGCCCCCACCCTGGTTCAGCTCTTTCCTACAATGGGAGTAGACAGCTTTCCTTTCTTCTAAATAGAGTTTATTTTCTTGGAGCAGAAATGTAGCTAAAAATTTTGATTTTCCAGCAAGACTTCGAACTGATTCGACCAGTTCAATCACAGCCAACAAAGGAAAACTGGAAGAGATCCCAAATTTTTTAAATACGGGTGAGGCAGAATGATAAGTGGAATGGATAAAATTATGGATCGAACCCCTGGAATGGGAGACTCAGAAGAGGCATGGTGAGTCCTTTTAAGGGCCTGCTGTGGGAGACTGGATTATTGCCAGCACCATGAAGCATGACAGACACTCACAGGGGCATGGTTGGCCACCATCTTTGAGTGGGGCACCACTGTTTCTGACTTCGCCAGTTAAGAGATTTGGTTGCTATGCAGCATGCATGTTGCCCTTGTTTTCTAAGAGGGAGAGTAAGTTTCTAGCAAGGCTTCTACCCGTAATTTTTCCCATTCTGCTTATCATTCCACTTCACTCACATTTTAAAAATTCCCATCAATTCGGATTTTGCTTCATCAGCCATGACCGAACCAGGCAGAACCAGTTCGAAGACCTGTTACAAAGACCTTTTATGTAGCAAAGTAATTCAATAACTATGACCATTAGAGGGAGCTATGGCACCTTGTAGACCATCCAAGTAGACAACTCCTTTTCTTCATCAAGGCTCGTTTGGCCTGCTTTCCTTCCAACTCTGAGTTGCCAGAGCTATGAACACCCTGCTTTTTACTTGAAGCTTTCCCCTCTGTTAATTAAGTCACAGAAATATAACAATTCTTCTGCAAAACTAAATTACCAGCCCAACCAAATTAATATCAGATAGGAAAATATATTGTCTTTGTTCTAAAGAAATAAAAAAGGGTCATGACTGTATTTATAGCTACTTACGGTAACTTCCTCAAATTCTTTTTTAAATTCTCAGGATGGAAGAAAAAGGCAATGGAATCTGTGGTGACGAAGCTAAGTAACATTTCTGTCAGATCATGCAATCCTTGGGGAGAGAGCCTTTCTTTTCCAGTCTATATCCGCAGTGTGTGGCTCACATTAATACCTAAGTAAATGTACACTGAATTGATTTCCACTTTCTGGTTGTAAACCAACCCAGGTACGATGTGAACAGGAAAACACTGATGTGAAATATAAAAGCTGTAGGACTAAGGTGGAGACTGGGTAAGAGTACAACTAAAATATCATCTCGAGAAGAGAAGGGAGTAGCTGGGCAGGGCTCACTTACAGCTGGAAGAACAACGAGTGGCAAAGGTGAGGCAATGGATGATTTCATCCCTCAGGTGAGTCCACAACTGGTCCACGTGTTGGAGGCCAACTTATCCAACCCAGGCACGAAGAATAGGTTTGCTGTGTCAGAAGAGAGAGACTTTTTCTTGAGAAACCAAGGACTACCTTAAAGTTTATGTCAAAGCATCATCGGAGTATTGCCAGGGCTGTTTCAGCTGGTTCCTTGACAACTACCAGTTAGAAATAAAGAACTGGTGAGGCTCCATCCACTCACACTTTGCTCTGACACACTACTGTCCAATGTGGGAGATCTGAATCACGGTCCAGCACCTCTGCAAGGGACAGCCGATGAGGGGCTGAATTGCTCAAAACTCTCCCTTTAGGTCTTTTGAGGACTCTTGGCACCAGAGTTTCCAAAAGATCTAGATTACTAAAAACACTGCTGATATGGTGCAAGCTCAAATCAGGAATTTGTACAAGGAGACTAATTGTTGCCATACAGATGTATAAGGTACAAAGAATCCCAGGATGAAGAAGGGATGACATTCGGTGGAAATCAGCAATCCCATCAAATGCCTGGTCATATGGCTTTCTCATGTGCTAGTCCAAATTTACACATCAAACACTTATAATCACCTAAGTCATACAGTTAACTACAGCTTACAAAATGGTCATTGTTTAACAGAGGCTAAAGTAAATAAGGAGTCCCTGAGTAGTGCAAATGGTTAATGAGCTTGGCTGCTAACCAAAAGATTGTAGGTTCAAGTCCACCAAGAAGCACCTTGGAGGGAAGGCCTAGTTACCTACTTCCAGTAATTAGGCATTGAAAACCACACGGTGCACAGTTCCACTCTGAGACACATGGGATCGCCATGAGTCAGAATCAACTCAAGGGCAACTGTTTTTGTTGTCGTCATTTCAAACTAAATAATGAGTGGCTGCTTTCATCCATGTATTCAATCATTCAGCCCTACACTGAGTAGATATTTATCAAGTGACTATTATATTTCAGGCCCTGAGCTTGAAGATGAGTGCCAAGATGATCAAAAAATGTGGCGCTCCTCATGAAGCTCAAATTCCCGGCAGGGTAGTAGAGAAAAAAGTAATTACTATGTTACAATGAAAGAAATGGTCTAGTAGAGGTATGAGTACAGAGTTAAAGGAGAATGGAGGAGTGAGGGGGTCCTCTCAGATATGGCAGGGTGTTCATTCAGTTAGGATTCTGGTGCCAAACACCTCCTGTTGTCTCATTTCATAAGCTAACAGTTATACAATTTTCTCTCTTTAAAGGTGAAACCTCCAACAACATTAACTCCAAATTTCCCTTGTTGGTACTTAATAAACACTCGTAGAATTGAATCTTGCCTCTCTTTCCCTGATCTTCCACATCTTTTAACCCAGCAAGGCCCTTAGTTTGTCTTACAAAAAAAAACCAAACCAAACCCACTGCCGTCAAGTGGATTCCAACTCATAGTGACCCTATAGGACAGAGTAGAACTGCACCATAGAGTTTCCAAGGAGCGCCTGGTGGATTTGAACTGCCGACCTCTTGGTTAGCAGCCCTAGCACTTAACCACTATTCCACCAGGGTTTCCTAGGTTATTTTGGTGATAAGAAAATGCCCTTGCAAGTTAACACAATCATACATTACAGCTTGAAATAAATAGATTTCCTTAGGTGGCCAGGAAACTCGAAATATTTACTCTTAAACTGTTCTCTAGTTAAGAGATGAGTTTTAAAGATGGTTGTAACATTTTTTCAAATAATAGACTTTTAGAACAAAAAGGGGCCTTGGAAATGACATAGGCCAACTTCCTTATTTAAGTCAAAGAAACTGAGGCCTTTAGTGATTGAATGAAATAGCCAAGCTCGTAAAATTAACATTAGAAGATACCTGCTACCTCAATTTTTTGCAGTCTTCTACATAACTCACATTCACTGAAGATTTTAGATCCAACTCACTGCCTCTCTCCAACCTTATTCCTGGCATAATTCTTGGGGACTTTTATAGCCCACCCAACTCGCTAGCCTGTCAGTCATTGACTTCCTTGCCAACCAGGACTTTGTCCTTTATCGCCTCAGCCACACACCTCCATGGTCATGTCCTTGTCCTAATCATTACCAACAAAGCCTCCAATCTAAAATCCACTTTCAAGCATCCCACTCTCCTATCACCAGCTCACTCCCTCTTATGCCCTAACTTCAACAATTTTTGATGCTACTGGCACCTTGTTTTCACTGTTCATTTCCCTCACTCACATGCTCACTTCTCTTCACACGCAGCCCAAATTGCATGGTCAACATTATAAACACTCCCTTGCAGACATCCTCAATTCCATTTCCACCTCTCCTTTAGTCATACTTGCCTGACAAAACCCCAACCGAACCGTGACCAAACTGACTGTCTGTACCCACTCCTTACCTGCACCTGTGCAACTGGATGTGGCTAGAGAAAAACACAACCCTGATGACTGGGCCCTCTTTAAAATCACGAGCACAAACAACAGGCAGGCCCTCAGTAGTGCCTGCCACTCTTTGTACACAAGACTACTCTCCTAAACAACTACTTCACACCTTCTTCCCTCTTCTTGAAGTTCAAAAAATCCCTTCCACTCCTCAAGCTCAGCTGATTACTTTGCCTCTTATTTCAACGAGAAAAAAAGATAATCCCTACCAATAAAGCTACTAACTTCTTGCACCTGTAGACATATATATGTATGTATGTATGTAAGTATACACACACACACACACACAATGAACTTGGTCCTATGTAGAATCAGCTACTCCACTTGTACTTTAGACCACTCCCTCCTGACTAGTCAATAATTTAAATTCTATAAATACCCCCTCTCTGCTGCATCATCAACTTTTTACTCTCTGCTGCATTGTTTCCATCACCATTTACACATCCATCTTAAAATATCTCTATCAGTCCCACATTCCCCTCTAGATACTACCCCATTTCTCTGCTCCCTATTAATGAAACACTCTTTTCTGATCTTATCAAAGGCATTTATAACCCCCACATTGCCAAATCCAATGATCAATTTCAGTCTTCCTCTTACTTATCAGCAGGATTTGATACATTTAACCATTCCTTCCTTCTTGGAACAGTTCTTCTCTTGGTTTCCAGACAACATATCTTTGTTCTCCTCTGTCGTCCCTGGCTACTCAGCCTCCATCTCTTTGATGAATCTTCTTCATCTTGCCAACTTCTCAATGTTGGAGCATGTGGGGCTTGGTTCTTGAACCTCCGCTCTTTCTTCCTTCACCCCTTTTGTAATCTCGGTCTATTGGCTTTAAATGCCATCTATATGCTAATGACTTATTAAGTTATACATCTAGCTTTGGCTTCTTCCTTGAACTCTCTACACATGTATCTAATCTACAATTCTATTTGGAAGTTAACTTAAGCTGTACAAAACAGAACTTTCACCTTTCCCACAAATAAATCTTCTCCCCTTTTTTGCCATCTCAGTAATGCCAACTTTGTTCATCCAGTTGTTCAGGCCAAACCCTAGGAATTATTCGTGACTTGTTTCCTTCCCTCACTGAAGCCACATCCAATCTATAATCAAATCTTATTGACTCTATTTTCAAAACATATGCAGAATTCTATCAGTCTCTGTCACCACCAGTTCTACTACACACCTTCAAGCCTGGACCTTAACTATTCTTCTGCTTCCACTCTTGCCTCCGTACAATTTATTCTTCACAGAAAAACCAGAATAAGCCATTTAAAACATGGTTGGGTTGTGTCACTCTTCTGGTTAAACCTCTTCAATGGCTTCCCATATCACTCAGAGTAAAATCTGAAGTCTTTAAAACGACCTCCATGCTTCAGCATGATCTGGTCCCTAGCTACCTCTCTGACTTATCATCTAACTTTAGCTGACTCTCTCACTCTGATTCATCGTTGACCCCCTCGCTATTCTTCAAATTCACTGATCACTCTCTTACTTCAGAGCCTTTGCATTTAATTTTTTCTGTTGCCTGGACATCCCATCTCCTAAATAGCTACACAGCAATCTCCTCATTTCATTCAAGTTCTAGCTCATACGTCATCTTTTCAGAGCATCTTTCCCTGACTTTACATCTTCTGGTTTCTTATCACTTAATTATACATATATGGTATATATTATACATACTTACGTATAATGTATAATATTATATATTCCTGGTGGCACAGTGGTTAAGAGCTCAGCTCCTAACCAAAAGGTTTGCAGTTTGAGTCCAGCAGCCCATCGCTGGAAATCCTATGGAGCAGTTCTGCTCTGTCCTATAGGGTCACTATGAGTTGGAATTGACTTGAAGGCAATGGGTTTGGGTTTTTTTTTTTTTTTTTGATATATATATTATCCGCCACTTTGTCAGTTTGTCGTACTGTGGTAGCTTGCATTTTGCTGTGATGCTGGGAGTTATGACACCAGTATTTCAAATATTATCAGGGTCACCTATAGTGCACAGGTTTTGGCAGAGCTTCCAGACTAAGACAGACTAGGAAGAAGAGCCTGGTGATCTACTTCTCAAAAAATTGGCCAGTCAAAATAATTCTATTCTGAAAACATTCTGCATTCCACTTTGAAATGTGGCGTCTGGGGTCTTAAATGCTAAAAAGCAGCCATCTAAGATGCATCAATTGGTCTCAACCCACCTGGAGCAAAGGAGAATGAAGAACACCAAGGTCACACGATAACTAAGAGCCCAAGAGACAGAAAGGGCCACATGAACCAGAGACTTACATCATCTTGAGACCAGAAGAACTAGATGGTGCCCGGCCACAACCGATGACTGCCCTGACAGGGAGCATAACAGAGAACCCCTGAGGGAGCAGTAGAACAGTGGGATGCAGACCCCAAATTCTCATAAAAAGACCAGACTTAATGGTCTGACTGAGACTAGAGGAATCCTGGCAGTCATGGTCCCCAAACCTTCTGTTGGCCCAGGATAGGAACCATTCCTGAAGACAACTCATCAGACATGGAAGGGACTGGACAATGGGTTGGAGAGAGATGCTGATGAAGAGTGAGCTACTTGTATCAGGTGGACACTTGAGACTGTGTTGGCATCTCCTGTCTGGAGGGGGGATGGGAGGATAGAGAGAGTTAGAAACTGACAAAATTGTCACGATAGGAGAGACTGGAAGGAGGGAGTGGGCTGACTCATTAGGGGGAGAGTAAGTGGGAGTATGGAGTAAGGTGTATATAAGCTTATATGTGACAGACTGACTTGATTTGTAAATGTTCACTTAAAGCTCAATAAAAATTATTAAAAAAAAAAAAAATTGGCCAGTGAAAACCTTATGAAGCAGTTGCAGCTGTACATTGACAGGGAACTGCCAGAAATTCAGGTCAGATTCAGAAGACGACATGGAATGAGGGATATCATTGCTGATGTCAGATGGACCCTGGCTGAAAGCAGAGAATACCAGAAGGATGTTTACCTGTGTTTTATTGATTATGCAAATACATTTGACTGTGTGGACCATAACAAATTATGGATAAGACTGTGAAGAATAGGAATTCTAGGACACTTAATTGAACTCATGTAGAGCCTGTACATAGATCAAGAGGCAGATGCTCAAACAGAGCAAGGGGATATTACATGGTTTAAAATCAGGAAAAGTATGTGTCATGGTTGTATCCTTTCATCATATTTATTCAATCTGTATGCCCAGCAAATAATCTCAGAAGGTAGACTATATGAAGAAGAACACAGCATCAGGACTGGAGGAAGACTCATTAACAACCTATCATATGCAGATGATACAACCTTGCTTGCTGAAAGTGAAAAGGACTTGAAGCAAAGACCACAGCTTTCAGTTTGGATTACACCTCCACATAAAGAAAACAATAATCTTCGTGACTGGACCAATAAGCAATATCATGATACTTGGAGAAAAGATAGAAGTTGTCAAGGATTTCATTTTACTTGGATCCACAAGTAGATCGCCAGGCCTTTCTTCCTAGTTCATCTTAGTCTGGAAGCTCCACTGAAACCTTGTCAGTGTCATGGCAGCACACAAGCCTCCAGTGATGGACAGGTGGCTGCACATAAAGTGCATTGGCTGAGATTCGAACCCATGTCTCCTGTGTAGAAGGTGAGAATTTTACCACTGGACCACCAATGCTCCCCTTGTCTGGTAGATAATAGACATTAAATAAATATTTATGAACAAATAAATAAAGCATATTACAAATTCTCTGTACCACAAACATATGCTTATTATCACTGATTACTTAAGGCAACATATTAGCAGCCTAGTGATTTACTGTAATATTCATTTATTCCACAAATATTTATTAAGTACCTACTCAATGGCAATTATAATAATATCTCTTATTTCTTGAGCACTTACCATGATATGCAGTCTAATATGAAATATGCACATTGCTTCACTTGATCCCCAGAGCAGCCACATCACAGCTATGATCGGGTATGAGACATGTTAAGTTTGAGCTGCCTTGTGAGACATCTAAGTGTCAAGTGGCCAACTGGATATAGGAGTCTGGGGATCAGGGCAGAGGTCCAGCCTATGGAAATAAATTTGTCAGACTATAGATGGTATTTAAAGCCACGAAACTGGATGAGATCACCTAGTCAGAGAAGAGAACAAGTCTGAGAATAATCACTGAGGCATTGCAACACTTAACAGTCTGGAGGATGAGAAGGAAAATGCAAAGGAGACCAAGAGGGACCAGCCAGCAAGATTGAAAGAAAGAAAACCAGGAGACTATGGAAACTAAGAGAAGAATATATTTCAAGAAAAACCAAGTGGTCAGCTGTGTCAAATGCTGCTGAAGGGTCAAGTCAAATAAGGAAGGATAATTGACCATTAGATTGGCAATATGGAAGCCCCTTTAGTGAATTGGTGGGGAAAGGAGCGAAAGCCTGACTGCATGAGGTTGAAGGGTGAGATGAAGGACTAGAAAGGCGAACAGTGAGCATAGACAGCTCTCCTGAGGCATTTGCTATTCAGAGGAGCAGAGAAATAGGGCAGTTACCAAAAAGGTATGGAGTCAAGAGAAGCATTTTAAGATGAAAGGAATTGTAGCATGCTTATTTACTGCTGTTAATACAGTCAATAAGAATAATTCCCAGGAAAGGGCGATAGACAAGCACTGGAAGAGTGTCCTCGAATGGGTAGGAAGGGAAAGAATCTACTGCAGAAGTGTAGGTGGGGGGCTGGTTGGATTTAGACAGGAACAAAGATGGTTCTTTCACAGGATCAAGACAGAAAGCAGGCTGTATGGACACAGATGCAGATAAGTGGGAACATGTGGAAAGGATCTTCTGTTTGCTTCAGTAGGTATGAAGCAAACTCACTAACTGAGAATGAGAAGGTGTTGGGAGTTTGAGGAGAAAGGAGAAATGTGGAAGCATTATCTAGGAGAATCAGAGAGGAAACAGACAAACTAACTGTGGTAGTTCAGACCTACAGACCTAAGACTTCACATAAGCTCAGTGAATTAAAAGCACACGGTTTTCTCAAACCAGGTCCAGTTGCCTAGGTGCAAGCATGGAATATATAGAGGGTTGGACTTTCTGACTGTTGAGTATGGCTCGGGGGAGGGGGAAGGAGAGCAAGGCAGTCGACAGTATAAACCCGTTGCCATCAAGTTGACTCTGACTCATAGCAACCCAATAGGACAGGGTAGAACTGTCCCCAGAGAGTTTCCAAGGAGCACCTGGTGCATTCAAACTGCTGACCTTTTGGTTATCAGCCATAGCTCTTGACCACTATGCCACCAGGGTTTCCATTAGTTGACAGTATAGTCATGACCAACTATGGCATCTCAGCCTGGTAAAGTGGAACAGTGTAAGACAGAGAAGAGCTGGTACTAGAGGTCCCAATGGGGCCAAAGGGTTGTTGGAGTTGGGATCCAAGAGGAAGTGAGCTAGCAATATAGAAGCTGATGGTTAGACGCTTGGAACTGGAGTTTTGGATGGTGTAATTATTGATAATAACACATTCATGAGGAGTGTGGCTGAGGAAGGGTGGAGCCCAAGGTCACCAGGGGAGAGGAGGTTAACAAACTGGGAGGCCAATGTGTTAAAAGTATTCTCTATGTGAGTATTTATATCACAAGAATTATGACAGAAATAGTGTTGAAAAGAATCACAGTGAGTCAGGAACTAAAATCTTCAAGGAAATGAGTGGGAATGACCCACTGTTCTGCCAATAACCAAAATAAGGAAATATGGTGGGTGGGGTATAGCCTCTTGATATGAGATTCAGAGCTGGGGTTATTAGGGATGAGGAAAGTGGCAATGTGGGGAACAGGAAGGCCTCTCCCACCTTCCTGCCCAGTGGTATATGGGGTGCGGGCAAGACAACAGTGCCCTCCGAGAGATCTGCTGGGAAAGCAGTGTCCTCAGGGGAAAGTGAGGTTTCCTTTAGAGCAAGATGAAGAAAATGATTAGAGGAGAATTTGCAGATGTAGAGAATTTGCTGGAGACTCTGAATTTAAGGGGGCAAAGCAGAAATGCCAGGAATTTGGGAGGAGTAGGTGATGGGGACAGAAAAGGGCATATGCAAAGCCGAATGGGGATGAGAATCCAGGGGATGGGGATTACCTGGGAGCCCTGAGTCCTGCGCTCCTACCAGTGATTGGAGCAGGCAGGTGTAGGATATCTTGTAGTGCTCCACCAGGTCACCCCATCACCGTCCAGGCCTGAAGCACTCATGTCCCAGCTGCTGTGAGTGCTGGTGCTAACAGCTCCAAGCTGAGTCCTTCTCCAGAAATCGGTCATGGCTAAAGAGAGCCACTTTGACCAATGGCGCATCCTTTTCTGGGCTCAGTCCCACTCAATGATTGGTCAGTACAGGGGTATGAAGCCTTGGCCCCTTGGCCTGGCTCACTTGTGGCCACTCTGAAGGACCATCAAAGCTTCAGAGCTCCTCAGAGCACTACAGGATCGGTTGAGGCCTCTGCTGTGACTGCCAGCCTCTGCCCCACTGGGCTTTCTTCCCTTCTCCCAACAGGTGTGGATTCAGAGAGCACTCCCAGTGAAACACCTGTGCTCAAATCACCTTCCCAGAGGACCTGACTTGCAGGGATAAGGGCATGATGAAATTACTCCTGAGACTCTCACAGCACGTAGTGAGGGAGAGGCTGGGAGTATTAGGCAGGGAAAAAGCAAGGCAAGTGGAAGGAGGAGTCTTACCAGGAATTCACAAACTCAGAGAGTCACCTTTCCCCCCAGAACACATGGGATTCTGAGGCCATGCTCATCATAGGACTCTGATATGCTATGAGGGAAGAGACAATAAAAATTAGGCTTTCTGTTCCAAGACCTAGCAGAAGTTTTCATCTTTATTTATTTATTTATTTTAATCCTTAACAAACACTGAATAAAAAAAAAAAAAAAAAAGATTGTATTATTGACAAATGTTTCTCTGGAACTCCCTAACCCGGCCCCTCTCCACCAGAAGTCCCTGCAGAAGAATTAAATTTCCTTCCCCAGGTTTGACCTTGCAACTTGCTCTGGCCTATGAAATGTGAGTGGAAATCGCATGTGCCGCTTTCATGAGAAGTTTTAATAGCTATTGCCAGGATTCTGCCTTCTCTCTTTTTCTCTTTCCCAAGTTAGCAATACTCCAGATAGGGCCTGCTCCTTCAGCCTGCATCCTGAAGTGAAGCCTCAAAGTTGACCCTCAAAGGAATGTAATGTGAGTGAAAAATAGGCCTTTGTTATTAGCCACTGAGGCTGTGCAGTTACATGCTATAGCAGCACGACTTAGCCTCAGTGGACTAACACAGGCACCTAGAACAACAGTCGGCAAACTGTTTCTGTAAAAAGCCAGAAAGAAAATATTTCAAGTTTTGCAGGCCATACAGTCTCTGTCACATCTACTCAACTCTGCCATTGTATTGTGAAAAGTCATAGACAATACATAACCATATAAGAAAGGCTGTGTTCCAATAAAACTTTATTTACAAAAACAGGCAGCAGCAGACCAAGTTTGGCCCACGGCCTATAGTTTGCCCATCTCAATCTAGAGTATTATTGAGAGACAAGCTGTTTAATCACTTGGTAAAAAATTCTATAGGCAGTTGCATAAGATCATATCTTTGATCATTTTACCCACCCAAAGTAATTTCTATAAGTTTCGTAACTATTAAAGAGATTGTACTTTGTTGTATCAGTCCTTAAAGTCCATTTATTTGTGACAAATAAATCAAGCTTAAAGGATAGAAAGGTACAAGATTCCAGATTTGATATTTCTTGATAGGTAGGAAAAAATAACCTAAGAAACACCATCACTGCTTGCACTGAGCCTTCAAAGGTGATTGGGAGCATGCGGAGAAAGAGACTCAGAGAGAAAAGACTGGACTAGAAAGGGATAAAAATAAGAGAAATGGAAAAATGAAGAGAAATAATACATATGTGAGAAAAAACTGAGTGGAACTGTAATTCCTGTATCTGGCTTTAATCAGCACCAGGACCAGGAAGGATGCTTGTTCCTCTGCTGCCACCTTCAGTTCTTTCAAGATTCTGGCTGTAATTTTCCAAATTGCTCTAATGAACTTAAACTACACAAAGTTGAAACTCCTGTGAGTTGTTTCCCCATTTTTTATATATATTTTTTAATTGTTGTTTATAGATACATACACACACACACACAACGAAACCTGCGAGAGCCGGAACTCGACAGGACTGACTGTTTTTCCAGGTCTGGCAAGTTTTCCACCTTTGACACGGTGCAGTCTTACCACTTTTCAATCACTTGTTTCAGTGGAAAATATCTGTGTTTTCCCTCTCGGACAGGTTTCCACGTTACACAGGTCCCAGCTGTCACAGGTTTTACTGTGTAACACAATTTTGCCAATTCAACAATTCTCAGGTGTATAATTTAATGGTAACAGTTACATTAATCGTTTTGTGCAACCATCACCCGTAATCATTGCCAAATGTCCCCTCACCATAAACAAATACTCACTGCTTCCTAAACCAGGGCTTTCTCATTCTTTATTTTAGCTACGTCTTGCCAAAACCCATAGGGGTTCAAGAACTGCAGGACATGAGCAGATGATTTTGAATGGGGGAAAGAGGACAAGACCAAGGACTGAGGATAAATCGGGCAGAGGTTAATATTAGGACGGAGAATCACCAAGCTGGAAAAAGGAGAGACAGAGGGTTAGGAGACAGCGGTAGTTTGAAGACAGAGCCCAGTTCTATAAGATACAGAAGTGAGTTTGTATACAGCTGAGCAAGATCACAAAAGCAGTGAGGTAGATCGATAGGCATTATTAATCAGGACCGGAGGTATGAGATGAAGATAAAACTACGGGTAGCTCTGGGTACATCAGGGTTAAGTGGTGAAGCTTATCCGGAGAAGGAGTCTGGCTATCCCCCCTCACTCTGTCATGCTGAGTTGGGAAATTAGTGGTACTAACATCGCAGGGACAGAATCTTTTCACCAATTAGCCAAATCTGCTCTATCATTGCATGTGCCTTTCCGCTTAAGAGCCTGTCTACATTACTAGCAACTTGAGGCAAACACGTAAAACTAGCAATCATTATAGTAGCTGCACGAGAGTCAGCATTCGATGAATTCATGTTGAATTAAATTGTTCCCTTTCAACAATGAAAAACAGAGTTTTCAAAATTGCTTGTGGGAAATTTTCAATTCATTGAAATGCTGATCAATAGCCCTTTACCCCCCGGGCCCCTCAGAGTGTGCCATCTCTTTGCCATGCCTCCATCCTAAGGCTGCCCTTCTTCATTTCAAGCCTTTGCATTGTTTGCTTTCCTTTACCTCCCCACAGTGTCGAGTGCAAATAGTCAGAACTTTGTTCGAATCACTACAGTCATAACGTGCGCTGAGTTTCACACTGACGTCTCTGGGATCACCCGATACACTACAGCCAGTGTAAGTCTCCCCCAGTTGATGGGTTATCTAAGAGTAGTTAAACTGAACACAAACGTCCACTGTCACCCCCTTATGACATCTCCTTCCTGGCAAGTGAGCCACCGTCCAACAGTGTGATGCAGAGGACACACCCTACGTGTCCACTGGGATACACAACATGCAAGCTATTCAGAAAGTGAAATTGTTTTGCTTCTGAAAATAACACTGTACACACTAGTAGAGGCAAAGTTATCGAGGTAATAAAATGAAATAAAAGCCGAGATAATCAAATGGAACAGTTACTAAGATACAGCCACGCCTGCCGTGTTCCTAACCAAAGATTACCTGTGCTTTCTCTTACGGTTGAGGAGGAGCCTTCACTTGGCAAACACACATACACACCCCTTCTTATTCAAGCCAGAGGTCTCCTCTTCCAAGAATCCCTTCCTAATCCTCTCCCCACCCTCCTGAAATGGAATACGCGCCCTTCCTCTGTCATCACCGCCCTCCTAAACTGACTTATTGTCTCCTGCAAACTGTGAATTCCTTAAGGGCAAGAACCATTTCTTAATTGCCTCTGTCACGTCATCTCAAGCACCTAGCAGACCCTCATTGTTTTTAAATGAATCATTTATGGATTCATCATTTATGGGTCAAAGAAATAATAAATTTAGTTCTAGGATGAGTGGCCCTGCTAGTCAACTACTTAACCAGGGGAGATTCAAGAGTCCCATAGGACTCTTCCCATCACACTCTACCATTCTTACATGCATCTTAGGCATTAGTGAGAGAAATGTAAGAGATGCCACAACGACGCAATAATGGACATTTGCCATTCTCTCTCCATAACCCCGCAGAGACCCTTGTGGTTCCTGAGCTACCTTGCAGTAGTTTGGAGCCATGAGAAGAGCAATATGGAGGTCACCTGAGCTCCTCATTTCAAAGTCACAGCAACCTTGAAGAAGACATCCTATGATCTACATTGGCTCAAGGAATAATTATTGTTGTTTGATCCTTATGCCTAGAGGTCCCTTAGCCATTTATTGGCATGGAAACTTTCTGGCATAGCTGTAAGAGTTGAATTCTTTCATCAGTTCTGACTTTTTTTTTTAAAGAATAATCGGGTTCCAAACCCATTTGTGGTGACCTGTCAGGAAAGGTGCACCTGTATGAAGGGCATCACCTACAGTACTCTTGCTTGATCTCTCTTTCAAATCAATAGATGTGAGCTGGTGCCCTCATGCATTCTTTTGCCAGGTAAACCAAGCTTGCAGAACTAGAAAAGTTAGTTACTGGAAGATTGGTGCCAGTAATAGGATACGGTTTCTAAGAGAGCAAAATGGACATATAAAAAAAAAAAAATACATATGTATATGTATAATTACAGATACATCTATTGACTCTTCCCTTGAGTAATAATTACTGGTAAAAAGAGATAAAATCAGATTCAGATTGTGAGCCCTTTGTGTTCCATTGAGCTGCATGTCCAGTTACTGAAGAACAACAGGGCTAATCGCTTTCAATGGGCAGCAGTTCATGATGACGGTGTCAAAATTACAGCACCATTTAATCTCTATTTTGTTTTGTTTTAAGGACATTTTGCACATGAAAGGTCTGCATAGCATTGGTTGTCATTTTTCTGATTCAAACATGGTTTTGTCTGTTTACCTTTGGCCGAGAGAGAAATACGGCGGTAGTCAACACACTTGAGTCTGCACTGCAGAGCGTGCCATCACGCAGATAGCAGACCCGTGGAAAGAATAAAAATGGTTTCAGTCAAGATAAAGTTTTTTTTTCTGTTTGTTAGCTGCCTGAATTTTTCTTTGGTGAAATGTCTCTTCATATCCTTTGCCCATTTTTCAGTTGGGTTGTTCGTCTTTTTGTTGTTGAGGTATTGAAATATTCTATAAATTTTAGAGATTAGACTCTTAATCTATCAATCTCATATTTTTAGGGCTATATTTGTATGTGTATGTAGTAAAATTATATATAAACTGGGGAGTGAGGAAGGGATGATGGGGTGGTAGGGTTTCACCTAAATAAACCACTGTCATCAGGTAGATTCCAATTCTTAGCGACCCTGTAGAACAGTGCAGAACTGCCCCATAGGGTTTGCAAGGCTGTAAATCTTTATGGAAGCAGACTGCTACATCTTTCTCCCGCGGAGCAGCTGGTAGGATTGAACTACCCACCTTTTGGTTAGTAGCCAAGTGCTTTAACCACTGCGCCACCAGGGCTCTTCAGGATTTCAAAGGGTGCTTCAATTTCATCTGTAATCTTCCTAAACCAGGCGGTCAGTACATTGGGTATTAATTATATTTACCATCGTCTACAGTTTTTATGTCTATTTCCTAATTTTAAAAATAATGCAAAAACTTTCAGATACCCAATACACTTCATGCTGAAATCTTGAAACAATTTTTTTTTTTACTTTTTATTGTGCTTTAAGTGAAAGTTTACAGATTAAGTCAGTCTCATATAAAAACTCATATATACCCTACTATGTACTCCTGGTTGCTCTCCCCCTAACGAAACAGCACACTCCTTCTCTCCACCCTGTATTTCTGTGTCCATTCAGCCAGCTACTGTCCCCTTTGTCCTTCACATTGCCCCTCCAGACAGGAGCTGCCCACATAGTCTCATGTGTCTACCTGAGCCAAGACGCTCACTCCTCACCAGTATCATTTTCTACCTTATATAATGCAGTCCAATTGCTGTCTCAAGAGTTGGCTTTGGGAATGGTTCCTGTCTTGGGCTAACAGAAGGTCTGGGGACCATGACCTCCAAGGTCCTTCTAGCCTCAGTCGTACCATTAAGTCTGGACTTTTTATAAGAATTTGAGGTCTGCATCCCACTGTTCTCCTGCTCCATCAGGGATTCTCTGTTGTATTCCCTGTCATGGCAATCATCAGTTGTAACCAGGCACCATCTAGTTCTTCCGGTCTCAGGCTGATGTATTATCAGGTGCTTTTGAGTCAGTTCCTACTCATAGCGACCCTATGCACCACAGAACGAAACACTGCCCCGTCCTGTGTCATCCTTACAATCGTTGTTATGCTTGAGCTCATTGTTGCACCCACTCTGTCAATCCACCTCACTGCGGGACTTCCTCTTTTACACTGACCCTGTACTTTGCCAAGGATGATGCCCTTCTCCAGGGACTGATCCCTCCTGACAACATGTCCAAAATATGTAAGGTGCAGTCTTGCCATCCTTGCTTCTAAGGAGCATTATGGTTGCACTTCTTCTAAGACAGACTTGTTCGTTCTTTTGGCAGTACATGCTATATTCAACATTCTTCGCCAACACCACAACTCTAAGGCATCAATTCTTCGGTCTTCCTTATTCATTGCCCAGCTTTCACATGCATATGATGTGATTGAAAATACCACGCACTTGGGTCAGCCGCACCTTAGTCTTCAAGGTGACATCCTTGCTTTTTAACACTTTAAAGAGGTGCTTTGCAGCAGATTTACCCAATGCAATGCATCTTTTGATTTCTTGACTGCTGTTTCCATGGCTGTTGATTGTGAGTCCAAGTAAAATGAAACCCTTGACAACCTCAATCTTTTCTCTATTTATCATGATGTTGCTTATTCGTCCATTTGTGAGGGTTTTTGTTCTCTTTATGTTGAGGCGCAATCCAACACCTCTGTGTTCTATGATCTTCATTAGTAAGTGCTTCAAGTCCTCTTCACTTTCAGAAAGCAAGGTTGTGTCATCTGCGTAACACAAGTTGTTAATGAGTCTTCCTCCAATCTTGATGCCCCTTTCTTCTTCATAGAGTCCAACTTCTCAGATTATTTGCTCAGCATACAGATCAAATAGGTATAGTGAAAGGATACAACCCTGACGCACACCTTTCCTGACTTTAAGCCAGTCAGTATCCCCTTGTTCTGTCTGAACAGCTGCCTCTTGATCTATGTAAAGGTTCCTCATGAGCACAATTGAGTGTTCTGAAATTCCCATTCTTCGCAATGTTGTCCATAATTTGTTATGATCCACACAGTCGAATGCCTTTGTGTAGTCAATAAAACACAGGTAAACATCCTTCTGGTACTCTCTGCTTTCAGCCAGGATCCATCTGACATCAGCAATGACATCCCTGGTTCCACGTCCTCTTCTGAAACCAGCCTGAATTTCTGGCAGTTTCCTGTCGATATATTGCTGCAGCCGTTTTTGAATGATCTTCGGCAAAATTTTGCTTGCATGTGATATTAATGATACTGTTCTATAATTTCCTTCTTCAGCTGGATCACCTTTCTTGGGAATAGGCATAAATATGGGTCTCTTCCAGTCAGTTGGCCAGGAAGCTGTCTTTCATATTTCTTGGCATAGACGAGTGAGTACCTCCAGAGCTACACCCGTTTGTTGAAACATCTCAGTTGATATTCCCTCAATTCCTGGAGCCTTGTTTTTCAACAATGCCTTCAGAGCTGGTTGGGCTTCTTGCTTTGTACCATCAGTTCCTGATCATATGCTGCCTCTTGAAATGGTTGAACATCAACTAACTCTTTTTGGTATAATGACTCTGTGTATTCCTTCCATCTTCTTTTGATGCTTCCTGCATCATTTAATATTTTCCCCATAGAATCCTTCACCACTGCAGCTCAAGACTTGAATTTTTTCTTCAGTTTTTTCAGCTTGAGAAACACTGAGCCCGTTCTTCCCTTTTGGTCTTCCATCTCCAGCTCTTTGCACATGTCATTATACTGCTTTACTTTGTCTTCTCGAGCCACCCTTTGAAATCTTCTGTTCAGTTCTTTTACTTCATCAATTCTTCCTTTTGCTTTAGCTGCTTGACATTTGTGAGCAAATTTCAGAGTCTCCTCTGACATCCATCTTGGTCTTTTCTCTCTTTCATGTCTTTTCAATGACCTCTTGCTTTCTTCATGTGTGACGTCTTTGATGTCATCCCACAACTTCTCTGCTCTTCGGTCACTAGTGTTCAATGCATCAAATCTATTCTTGAGATGGTCTCTAAATTCAGGTGGGATATACTCAAGGTCATATTTTGGCTCTCGGGGACTTGCTCTGATTTTCTTCAGTTTCAGCTTGAACTTGCAAATGAGCAATTGATAGTCTGTTCCACAGCTGGCCCCTAGCCTTGTTTTGACTGGTGATATTGAGGTTTCCATCATCTCTTTCCACAGATGTAGTCAGTTGGACTCCTGTCTGTTCCATCTGGCGAGGTCCATGTGTATAGTCGCTGTTTATGTTGGTGAAAGAAGGTGTTTGCAATGAAGAAGTCATTGGTCTTGCAAAATTCTATCATTCAATCTCCTGCATTGTTTGTATCACCAAGGCCACATTTTCCAACTACCGATCCTTCTTCTTTGTTTCCAACTTTCGCATTCCAATCACCAGTAATTATCAATGCATCCTGATTGCACGCTCATCTTTGGCCTTAGTGGTTGGTGCATAAATTTGAATAACAGTCGTATTAACTGGTATTCCTTGTAGGTGTACAGATATTATCCTATCACTGACAGCGTTGTACTTCAGGATAGGTCTCGAAATGTTCTTTTTGACCATGAATGCAATACCATTCCTCTTCAAGTTGTCATTCCCAGCATAGTAGACTATATGATTGTCCTATTCAAAATGGCCAATACCAGTCCATTTCAGCTCACTAATGCCTAGGATATCTATGTTTATGCATTCCATTTCATTTTTTAAAATTTCCAATTTTCCTAGATTCATGTTTTGTGCGTTCCAGGTTCCCATTATTAACGGATGTTTGCAGTAATTTCTTCTCATTTTGAGTCGTGCTACATCAACAAATGAAGGTCCCGAAAGCTTTAATCCATTCACATCATTAAGATCGACTCTGAGGAGGCAGCTCTTCCTCAGTCATCTTTTGAGAGCCTTCCAACCTGGGTGGCTAATCTTCCACAGTATATCAGACAATGTTCTGCTGCAATTCATAAGGTTTTCACTGGCTAATTTTTTTCAGAAGTTCAGTCCTTCTTCCTGGTCTGTCTCAGTCTCGAAGCTCAGCCGAAACCTATCTTCCATGGCTGACCCTGATGGTATCTGAATACTGGTGGCATAGCTCCCAGCATCACAGCAACACACAAGCCCCAGAGTACGACAAAGTGATAGACAGGTGGGGGCAGGCTGATGTAGTCTCTGATTTATATGGCCCTTTCTGTCTCTTGGGCTCATAATTACCTTGTGTCTTTGGTGTTCTTCAATCTCTGCTCCAGGTGGGTTGAGACAAATTGATGTATCTTAGATGGCCACTTCCTAGTGTTTAAGGCCCCAGATGCCACTTTCCAAAATGGGATGCAGAATATTTTCTTAACAGATTTTATTATGCCAAGTGACCTAGATGTCCCCTGAAACCATGGTCCCCAAACCCCCATCTCTGCTATGCTGCCCTTCGAAACATTCAGTTTACTCAGGAAACTGCTTTGCTTTTGATTTAGTTCAGTTGTGCTGACCTCTCCTGTATTGTGTGTTGTCTTTCCCTTCACCTAAATTAGTTCTTGTCTACTATCTAATTAGTGAATCCCCCCTTCCTCCCTCCCTCCCTCCCTCCCTCCCTCCCTCATCTTGTAACCATCAAAGAATATTTTCTTCTCTGTTTAAACTATTTCTCAAGTTCTTATAATACTGCTTTCATATAATATCTGTCCTTTTGCAAATCACTAATGTCACTCAGCATAATGCCTTCCAGATTCCTCCATGTTATGAAATGTTTCACAGATTCCTCACTGTTCTTTATCAATGCATAGCATTCCGTTTTGTGAATATACCATAATTTATTTATCCATTCATCCATTGATGGACACTCTGGTTGCTTCCATCATTTTGCTATTGTAAACAGTGTTGCAGTGAACATGGGTGTGCATATATCTGTTCATGTAAAGGCTCTTATTTCTCTAGGATATATTCCAAGGAGTGAGATTGCTGGATTGTAAGGTAGTTCTATTTCTAGGTTTTTCAGGCAGTGCTAAATTGATTTCCAAAGTGGTTACAACCATTTTACTTTCCCACCAGCAGTGTATAAATGTTCTAATCTCTCCACAACCTCTCCAACATTTATTAATTTGTGTTTTTTGGATTAATGCTAGCCTTGTTGGAGTGAGATGGAATCTCATTGTAGTCTTGATTTGCATTTCTCTAATGGCTAATGATCATGAGCATTTCTTCATGTATCTGTTAGCTACCTGAATGTCTTCTTTCATGAATTGCCTGTTCATATCCCTTGTCCATTTTTTAATTGGGTTATTTGTGTTTCTGTTGTTGAGGTTTTACAGTATCATGTAGATTTTAGAGATCAGGCGCTGATCAGAAATGTCATGGCTAAAAACTTTTTCCCAGTTTGTAGATAATCTTTTTACTCTTTTGATTAAGTCTTTGGATGAGCATAGGTGTTTGACTTTTAGGAGCTCCTGGTTATCTCATTTCTCTGCTGGTGTTTGTACAATGTTAGTAATGTTTCATATACTCTTTATGCCATGTATTAGGGCTCCTACCATTGTCCTTATTTTTTCTTCCATGATCTTTATCATTTTAGATTTTATGTTTAGGTCTTTGATCCATTTTGAGTTGGTTTTTGTGCATGGTGTGAGGTATGGGTTTTGTGTCATGTTTTTGCAGACGGATATCCAGTTATGCCAGCACCATTTGTTGAAGAGACTGTCTTTTCCCCATTTAACAGACTTTGAGCCTTTGTCAAATATCAGCTGCTCATAGGTGGATGGATTTATGGCTAGATTGTCAATTCTGTTCCATTGGCCTATGTATCTGTTGTAGTACCATTATCAGGTTGTTTTGACCACTGTAGCAGTATAATAGGTTCTAAAATCAGGTAGTGTGAGGCCTCCCACTTTGTTCTTCTTTTTCAGTAATGCTTTACTTATTCAGGTCCTCTTTCCCTTCAATATGAAGTTAGTGATTTGTTTTTCCATCTCATTAAAAAATTTCAATGGTATTTGGATCGGGATCACATTGTGTATATAGATTGCTTAGGGCAGAATAGACATTTTTACAATGTTGAGTCTTCCCATCCATGAGCAAGGTATGTTTTTCCAGTTACGTAGGTTTCTTTTGGTTTCTTGCAGTAGTGTCTTACAGTTTTCTTTGTACAGGTTTTTACATGGCTGATTAGATTTATTCCTAAGTATTTTATTTTCTTAGGGGTATTGTAAATGGTATTCATTTGATAATTTCCTCTTATATGCTCTCTTTTTTGGTGTAGAGGAATCCAACTGATTTTTGTATGTTTATCTTGTTTCCTGATACTCTACTAAACTCTTCTATTAGTTTCAGTAGTTTTCTGGAGGATTCCTTAGGGCTTTCTGTGTATAAGATCATGTCATCTGCAAATAGAGATACTTCTACTTCTTTTTTGTCAGTTTGGATGCCCTTTATTTCTTTATCTAGCCTAATTGCTCTGGCTAGGACCTCCAGCACAATGTTGAATAAGAGTGGTGATAAAGGGCATCCTTGTCTGGTTCCCGTTCTCAAGAGGAATGCTTTCGGTCTCTCTCTGTTTAGGATGATGTTGGCTGTATAAATGCCCTTTATAATGTTGAGGAATTTTCCTTCTATTCCTATTTTGCTGAGAGTTTTTATCGTGAATGGGTGTTGGACTTTGTCAAATGCCTTTTCTGCATCAATTGATAAAATCATGTGGTTATTGTCTTTTGTTTTCTTTATATGATGGATTACATTGATTGTTTTTCTAATGTTGAACCATTCCTGCATAGCTGGTATGAATCCAACTTTGTCATGGTGAATTACTTTTTTGATACGTTGTTGAATTCTATTGGCTAGAATTTTGTTGAAGATTTTTGCATCTAAGTTCATGAGGGATATTCACCTGTAATTTTCTTTTTTTGTGGAGTCTTTACCTGGTTTTGATATCAGGGTTATGCTGGCTTCATAGAATAAGTTTGGGAGTGTTCCATCCTTTTCTATGTTCTGAAATAAGTTTAGTAGTAGTGATGTTAACTCTTCTCTGAAAGTTTGGTAGAATTCTCCAGCAAAGCTGCAGGACCAGGGTTTTTCTTTGTTGGGAGTTTTTTAATTACTTTTGAAACAATTTTTGAATAGTACTGAGAAACAGGCTGGTT
Source organism: Loxodonta africana (assembly GCF_030014295.1). Taxonomy (NCBI): domain Eukaryota; kingdom Metazoa; phylum Chordata; class Mammalia; order Proboscidea; family Elephantidae; genus Loxodonta; species Loxodonta africana. The sequence continues at coordinate 165,024,988 of NC_087345.1, read as the reverse complement.
TGTATTCCTGTGTCTTGTGGAGGTCCTAGGAAGAGAGAAAGCAGCATACCTGCAACTGTTTGGTTTAGTAGTAAATGAACCATTAAAAAAAAAAAAAAGCAGCCATAGAGTCGATTCCTACTCAAGGCTACTCCAAGTGTGTCAGAGTAGAACTGTACTCTACAAGGTTTTCAATGGCTGATTTTTCAGAAGTAATGCCAAGCCTTTCTTCTGAGGCACCCTGAGTGAATTCAAACTGCTGGCCTTTTGGTTAGTAGCCAAACATTTAACTGTTTGCTCCACCCAGAGACTCCAAAAGAACTATTACTGACCTCAAATCATTTTACATCAAATACAGTTTTTGAAATCATTTTATATTTTAACTTTCCCTGACGGTATTCAAATCTAATAAGCTGGGGGAAAGATATTAGCTGCATGAAGAAAATTTCTTGTTGTATGCATTTTGATACGACTTAAGTCTTCCAGGCCCCCAAACAATAATGATAAAATGGAAATGGAAATTTTTAAATGAAGTTGCTCAAAGCTACCTATACAGGCTTCTTTCATAGACAAGGGGAATAGGTTTTTATTTGAAATATTTATTGAACACACTATATAATTTATAAATATATAAACAGATGGGGTCACCATGAGCTGGAGTCAACTCAACAGCAACTGGTCTGGTTTTCATTTGGATCTGACATTGGCTGAAATTAATTCTCTCTTTACCCTAAAAAGCATTTTTTTGATGTAGCTGAACCTGTATTACGAATATAATACAGTTGGGTACTTGGGGTAAGACAGTATATTAGATAATACTTACCCACAAAAAGTTTACAAAAATAATCTACAAAACCTTTGATCCATACCACAAAAAAAGAAAATTACACACCTATATCCCTCATGAACACGGATGCAAAAATCCTCAACAAAATTCTAACCAATTGAATTCAACAACCTATCAAAAAAATAATTCACCATGACCAAGTCGGATTCATACCAGGTATGCAGGAATGGTACAACATTAGAAAAACAATCAATGTAATCCATCATATAAAGAAAACAGAAGACAAGAATCACATGATTTTATCAATTGATGCAGAAAAGGCATTTGACAAAGTTCAACACCCACTCATGATAAAAACTCTCAGCAAAATAGGAATAGGAGGAAAATTCCTCAACATTATAAAGGGCATTTATACAAAGCCAACAGCCAACATCATCCTAAATGGAGACAGCCTGAAAGCATTCCGCTTGAGAACGGCAACCAGACAAGGATGCCCTTTATCACCACTCTTATTCATCATTGTGCTGGGGGTCCTAGCCAGAGCAATTAGGCTAGACAAAGAAATAAAGGGCATCCAAACTGACAAAGAAGAAGTAGAAGAATCTCTATTTGCAGATGACATGATCTTATACACAGAAAGCCCTAAGGAACCCTCCAGAAAACTACTGAAACTAATAGAAGAGTTCAGCAGAGTATCGGGATACAAGATAAACATACAAAAATCAGTTGGATTCCTCTACACCAACAAAAAGAACATCGAAGAGGAAATCACCAAATTAATGCCATTTACAGTAGCCCCCAAGAAGATAAAATACTTAGGAATAAATCTTACCAGAGATGTAAAAGACTTATACAAAGAAAACTACAAAGCACTTCTGCAAGAAACCAAAAGAGACCTACATAAGTGGAAAAACACCTTGCTCATGGATAGGAAGACAACATTATAAAAATGTCTATTCTACCAAAGGAAAAAAAAAAACCTTTGATCCAAACATGACAAGTTCCGGGGACATCATACCACCAAGAAAGCAGCACCAGGGGCAGAGTGCATCCTTTGGACATGGGGTCCCTGTGTCCCAGAAGCTCCTCAGCCAGGGGAAGATTGAGGACAAGGACCTTCTTCCAGAGCCAACAGAGAGAAAGCCTTCCCCTGGAGCCCATGCCCTGAATTTGGACTTGTAAACTACTAGACTGTTTTTTGTTATAACCAAAAAAAAATGACAAGCTCATGCTCTCCCTACAGAGACTATCAGGATACTTAAGCTGATGAGTGCTAGAAATATGCAAGTAGCAAACCTCCTTCCTATCAGTGCTCAACATAATACCCATGAGCTCATTTATACTCGCCTTAGAGTTTCCCCAGTCCCTGATGAGGTCAGCATTAACCTTTCTTGTTGGCCATTTTGTGATCTCCAAAATATATAAAAAATCCAATTTTGCCATTTCACAGCAACCTCAGTCCCATATTAGTAATTTTCCTTGCCTACCCTCTCTTCATGGTTGCTAGACAATTTGCTAATAAACTTCATGAGGCAATGTTGCTCAGATGCCTAGAAAAATTTTAACATGATCATGTGTGGAAAATAACCCTCTTCAAAGGATTATTGGAAAGTCATTAACCATATAAGCAATTGTCAATGACAGAAGAACCCTTAACAATACCTCTTAGAAAAGTCTCACCCTGGTCCTACATGGAGTCCCTGAATGATGCAGACAGTTAACACACTTGGCTGCTAACTGTAGGGTGAGGGGTTCAAGTTCACTCAGAGGTGCCCTGAAAGAAAAACCTGGCAATCTGCTTCTGAAAAATCAGCCACTGAAAACCCTATGGAACACAGTTCTACTCTGACAACCAGTTTGGTTTTAGTTTGGAGCCTACATTGGATGAAATTAAAACCACTCACTTCCATGAAGTTTTATGACCCCAAAAATTTACGATTAACTGGTTTGAACTTTGGGTGCTTCCAGGAAATTAATAAAGCAAAACCTGCCATGATCAGGGTGGGATGAAACTAAAACAAATGGAGCCCAGGGGAAGGTCAATTATAATAGTGCCTTCAGAGTCATGAGATCCAATCTAATTGAGATCGTTATTGCATAGAAGGGGTTTCTGTCGAAAATCTTGCGTCATCTATATGTAAGAAATACAATAATAGCAGCCCTAAAGTCAGCCAACTTCTCTGTGACCAGGGTCATCAAACGAATATATGACATCAGAGCTTGAAGGAGTTCTAGAGGTTTGTCCAATGTCCCCATTTTACAAAGGCGGGAATGGAGCCACAGGGATGCCGAGTGACTTGCCCAGTTACACTAAAATCATAAAGCAGTCAGCAAGGATGCTGATAGCAATAACAGGCTCTTCCTGGCTCCTCATTCCCCACCACCATGCTGGTCCAAACTTGGTAGAAGGTGGCATTGGAAGAGTCTCACCCACATGTTGCAACAGCCAAACGACAGATGCCCAAACTGGAAACAGTGACCATGGCAACGTTTCCAAATATATATCTGGAGGTGGCTTTGATAGTCTAATTGTGAGAGGTCAGTTAAGTATTTGTCCATGCATGCTTTAATAGGTCAACAACATGCTTTTTCCCATATGGGGAGAAGACTGGAGGGCATGGGAAAGGAGCTGACCCCCTTTAACTTCTCGGTGGACCCTGAGTCGTGAGTGGAAGAAAGAGGTATTCCTGAAAGGCTGTGAATTTTGGGGCTTGTGCTCAGAGACAACAGTCTCTCCCATAGAAGTAATTCGGAGGATTGGCCCTGCTTTACCCCGGCAGGACACTGGGAGACACCGTCTCCACTAAGAAATGCCCTCCTGAGCAAACTGGATAAATCAAAATTATGGTATGCCCCTCATGGCAAGCTTCTTTTACCCCAATATTATCTAATTTGCCTCTTCATTGAAAGATGCATCTGATTTCTTCTCAGTCATTCGTTGCTGGTAGCTTCACAGAATATGCCTTTAATTGGAGGCTTACTCTAAGGCAAAGAACCCTGGGTGGCACAAATGGCTAAGCATTTGGCTGCTAACTAAAAGGCTGGCGGTTCACACACCTCCAGCAGCTCCATGGGAGAACAACCCAGCAATCTGCTTCCATAAAGATTACAGCCAAGAAAAACCTATGGAGACTTCTACTCTGTCACATGGGGTTGCTATGGGTTGGAGTCGGCTCAATGGCACCCAGCAACAACAACTCTAAGCCAGGTCTTGTTCTAAGGGCTTTACATGTATTAATATTTAATCCTCATAACACTACCGACAAGGTTGGCACTACTATTAGCCCCATTTTACAGATGAGGAAATTAAGACATAGAGAGTTTACGGTACCATATACATATTTTAGTAATAGATTCAAGTGGTCTCGGGGTAAGTCATCTGTCTGGTGTCTAACCCAAAGCAATGTTCTAATGTTTGGGATTTTTTCAGGTGACTTAGAAGGACAAGGATAGTGCCACAATAGGTTTGTAAAAGAAAAAAATATTAGAAACTGTGACTGGTTCTCTAATCTTGCATGGATAGCTGTTCATTTCACCTACACACAGGACTGATCTTGGGGGAGTTTTTAGTGTCTACACTTGAGTCCTCATATTGCGGAGGAATAAGAAGAGTGCAGCTTCACACACACACGCACACATGCATGCACCCACACACACATACACCCACACTCTTCACATTTATCCTCAGAGAGAATTCCTAGCAGTTTTGTGACCTTAACTAGAATGTGCTTCAGACAAAAAAAAACACACAAATCATTCCAAAACCTCTCTCAATTCACAGAAATCATGTAATGTCAGCAATATCGTTTTCTCCAGGATAGTAATTAGTATCTTTATATATATATATAATATTATAATATATATAATATATTAATTACTTTATAACCTGCCTGGTTCTAAAAAGAATTTAAGCCACACTGGATTCATATTTAATATGCTATTCATTCCCTTGGCTCTACCTGTTAAATATTTGGGAGTTCAGCAATAAATCAACTAAGGATCCTTTTAGTCTTGCTGCAGGAAAAAAAATCTATAGTCATTTATAAGTTAGCTCCACTGTAACTTCAAAGTCAAAAGATAAAATAATGAGTTCATAGCAGAAATAAAAATTAACATTTTACACTACTTTTACTATGAAGAGACTGACCCATATGAATCCATAACTTGATATTTCATTTATTTTGGATACCTCTCTAAATCCTTCAAACACTTTAATAAAACAGAGCTGATTTCCTCAGTGCTAAGTGGGTTTTTTTTTTTAAGAGTTTAGTGCTAATCAGCGCTAAAGTTCAAACTAAAGCTGAAAGCCATTCAAGTAATGCTTTTAACACCCCCTTTCCCACCCCACGTATCACGTGCACAGAAGCAAAAGAAACGTAGCCCCAATCCAGCTTGAGAAATGACAGAAAAACCGGTTCTTATATAAGAGGCAATATACACCTCACCCAGTTACATAATTAAGCATATTTGGCCAGGAGACGTCTGGCAAGACTGGAATACCCTGCTGGTTTGTAAGTGTTCCAATAGAACAGGAGAAGAAAAAAACATGAAGAGACACCAATTCAATGTATTCAAAAATCTTGGAGCAACCTTTTACTAGGCCAGGTCTGAATACATAATCCACCAATTCGTGTGGGTGCCTGTATTAGGGAAACCTTAATCCTCAAGATAACATTCTTTGTCTTTCCCTCTTGAAACCAGTCTTTTCAAAATACCAGTCTTCACTTATTGCCTCTCCTTCCTTGCCTCTGCAGCTGAGGCACTTACACCCTCAACCGAATACTGAAGGGTCTCTTTTCAGACAGCAAATCCAATCCTCCTTTTCTCAGTCTTCATCCTACCCGCTCTCTTTACAGCGTGTGTCACTATGTATACCTTCCCTTCTCAAACTCTTTCATCTATAGACAGAAAACAGAGTTTAGAAACAACACCAACTGACGTTCAAATTCAGACTCCAGACAATTACAAGCTGTGAGTGGCCTGGAGCACGATACTTAACATTTCTGAATCTCAGTTTTCTTCTTTATCTATAGAAATGAGAAGACTACTACCTAAGCTCAGGAGACTTGCTGTGTGGATTCAATTAAAAGAGTCAATAAAGGCATCTGTCATTATGTAGTCCCTGGGTGGTGCAAATGGTTAACACACTCGGTTGCTAACCAAAAAATTAGCACCGAGACGTGCCTCAGAAGAAAGGTCTGGTGACCTACTTCCAAAAAAAAAATCAGCGATTGAAAACCCTATGGCTCGACAACAATAAGAAAGATTTTTTTAAATTACTAAAACAAGAAAATCCTACAGAGCACAGTTCTACTCTGACACATGTTGGGTTGCCATGAGTTGGAATCAACTTGACAATTGTTTCTTTGTTTTGTTTTGTTTTTATCATCCGGTAGTTAGTAAGTTATTAGATCTCCTTCTCTCTATACCCCTGTTTTTGCTCCTGAGTGCTGGTGTATAAATTCTATTTGCCTTCAGCATGCCTCTACTTGGACTTTGAAGTTAATTTATATAAAACTAAACTGACAAACTCTTCTATCTCTACATCTACGTCCTAAACAATTGATTTGGGGCTGATGGCATCAGCCCTCTCCCCAGCATCTGGGTCAGAATTCCAAAGGCCATGAAACTAAATGGATATACAAGAGCAAAGGATCAGCATTAGAAAAATCATGGGGTCCTCCTGTATGTGGGCATTAGCCACAGAGATGTCCAGTGCCTGCACAAGCCCTGTGAAGAGCATCCCTCTGAGTGTTTAAACCAGAGGTTCTCAAACTGGGGTCCGCAGAACAGAAATGTCAACCTAAGAACTTCGGAGGAAGTCAGTTTCTCAGCTGTCCCTAGACCTGCTGAATCAGAAACTCAGGGTGGCACCCAGCAACCTGTGTTTTAACAGGCTCACCAAGCAATTTGGATGCATGCTAAAGTCAGAGTGCCACTAGCTTAAACAAATCCATCTTCAATCATCTATCTTAGGCCGAAGGACAGGACAAATATTTAAATATTAATATACATGAACATGTAATTTAATCCTATCAGCATTAAACTATTTATAATTACCTTTGGTGTATTTGATTCCATTACAGAAAGCTCAAACATGATCTTGGTGTTAGGAAAACTAAAAACATTTCCATTTCATAGTCATGAATGCAAAAGATTTAGAAAAAGCCTAGAAAAGTGCTCATCTTAACTCTTTGAAAAAGAGTATTCTTAAGCAACACAAGGTAACTTACATAACAGATTCCTACCTGAAAAAATAAAAACTAACTTTTAGCAATGGCATGGCTGAATTTGTTTTTGTGTTAATTTGAAATACCTCCTCCCCATGATCTAAGTAGGATGCAGTACACGTGATCAGTGTCATTTCAGAGGCCAGCATAAGTAGAAGAAAAAATTAGCCATTTAAATATAATTGTTCTCTTCAAAATAATTGGCACTTAAGAATGCCTTTTGAAACACTAAATAGACAATAGATAAGTGGTAACTTTGGTGGAGGGTAAGATAATACACAGTACTGGGGAAGCCAGCACAACTTGGCCAAGGCAAGGTCATGGAAGCTCCATAGACGCATCCAAACTCCCTGAGGGACCAAATTACTGGGTTGAGGGCTGGGGACCATGGTCTCAGAGAACATCTAACTCAATTGGCATAACATATAAAGAAAATGTTCTACATTCCACTTTGGTGAGTAGCATCTGGGTCTTAAAAGCCTGTGAGTGACCATCTAAGATATTCTACTGGTCTTACCCCATCTGGAGCAAGAGAGAATGAAAAAACAAAAGACACAAGGGAAAGATTAGTCCAGAGGACTAATGGACCACAACTACCATAGCTTCTACCAGACTGAGTCCAGTACAACTAGATAGTAGCTGGCTACCACCATTGATTGCTCTGACAGGGATCACAATAGAGGGTCCCAGACAGAGCTGGAAAAAAATGTAGAACAAAATTCTAACTCGCAGGAAAAAAAAAAAAGACCAAACTTGCCAGCCTGGCAGAGACTGGAGAAACACTGAGAGTATGGCCTCCAGACACCCTTTTAGCTCAGTACTGAAGTCACTCCTGAGATTCACCTTAAACCAATGATTAGACAGGCCCGTAAAACAAAATGAGACTAAAGGGGCACACCAGTCCTGGGGCAAAGACCAGAAGACAGGAGTGGACAGGAAAGCTGGTAATAGGGAACCCAAGATCGAGAAGGGAGAGTGTTGACATGTCATGGGATTGTTAACCATTGTCACAAAACAATATGTGTACTAATTGTTTAATGAGAAGCTAGTTTGTTCTGTAAAGCTTCATCTACAGTACAACAATAAAAGAAAAAGAATGCCTTTTGAGACTTAGGAAATGGCAGATCTGTTTTCTACTAGTAGAACAAGGAGGCATTAAAAAGATAAAGTTAAATTGGAGAGCTTCAAGATCCTTCACAAGATAATAGATCATACTATAAGAGTCAAAGCAACATCATCAGTGAAGGCAACACGGAAATATTGTGTGTGAACCCAGTAACCACAGAAATGACCTACTGAATGACCTACTGAATGACAGTCAACAACAAAGAGTTCCAGAGCAATGAAATAAAAAAAGGTAAATATGGCTCCCTATTGTTTTTATTGTTTAGGAAGGCTTGTTTTTACAAAGGATTATCACCTAGATAAAAACTAAATACCTCAAGAAGATTTTACCTTTTAAAGGTCATTCAGGTAAGTTATTGCCACACACAGGATTATAAAACATAAAACGTATAGTGCAAATAAATTAAGTAACACAAGTTCTGAGAATACGCCAATTATCTACTAAGTCTACTCAATTTCTATTACTGAATTTAAGTCACTGACCAGATGCCAAATATATTTCAATGGCATTTACTTATGGATTATCTTTGCTCTGTCTAGCCTTTCTCGTTGTCTTTATTAGTTGTTTAATTTTGTCCCAGATTTTGAGCAGACCCTTTTCTTGAATTCCCACAGCTCAGCAGGAAGTAGCTACAACTTTCCTTGTGACTCACTGTAGTTTTGAGAATACTGGGAAGAAAGTACCACAGGCAGAGTAACTCAAAGTTTACACTGCTTATGTCCGGGGCATATCCTTCGTCCCTTCTAATGCTTATCTGCTCCCAGCTTCCTCCATGGAGCCATATCTGTTACTTCACTGGAAATGCTCCTGGAATCTTATTCCTGAGTTTGGACAAAAACAGCTTCCTGGGTTAGAAAGAAAAAAACCTTTTACTTCACCCCAGCTTGCCCTCCAAACTTTATGCTCCAGGATTAACCACTTCCTAGAATGATTTTAAGGAGCCCTGGTGGCACAGTGGTTAAGAGCTAGGGCTGCTAACCAAAAGGTCAGCAGTTCGAATCCACCAGCCACACCTTGGAAACCCTATGGGGAAGTTCTACTCTGTCCTATAGGGTTGCTATGAGTTGGAATTGATGTGACGACAACAGGTAGGATGATTTAAAGGAGATCTGGTGGCGCAGTGATTAAGTGCTTGGCTGCTTACCTAAAGGTCAGCAGTTCAAATTCACCAACCACTCCACAGGAGAAAGATGTGGCAATCTGCTTCTCTAAAGATTATAGTCTTGGAAACCCTAGGGGGCAGTTCTACTCTGTCCCGTAGGGTCACTGAGTCAGAATTGACTCAAGGGCAATGGGTTTGGTTTGGTTTTGGTTTAGGATAATTGATAGCAAGGACATCTATTTATTTCAGGAGAAACCACATCTTCAACTCAACAAAGGTGTCTGATTTGGTCATGTGGTCCTTAAAATAAAATCAACCAATAATCAATCAACAATCAATAGTCTGCCTTTAATACATCAGCACAATAAAAAACCAAACCCACTGCCGTAGAGTTGATTCTGACTCATAGTGACCCTGTAGGACAGAGTAGAACTGCCCCATAGGGTTTCCAAGGGGCTCCTGGTGGATTTGAACTGCTGACCTTTTGGTTAGCAGCCATAGCTCTTATATGCACCATCAATTGCCCAGTGCAGGTCAAATTGCAATCCTAATTCTATTTATTTTCAATATCACCTAATCAAGAATTCAAAAAGTGTTAAAGTTCTACCTTACCTGGCATTTATGTTTAAAATAGTCTAAAAAAATATATACCAAAATTTAGCAGTTGTTTTCATCTAGTTAGTGGATTATAGATAGATTTTATTTCTTATTCTTATTTATCTGTATTTTTTATCTTTTTACAATACATAGTTATTATTTGGGTAATAAATATTTCAAAAGAAAGTAATATCGAAAAGAAAAAAGTTGCTCTCTTGACTATGTACATAGGATATTCTGGAGGGAGTTGATGCTGAAGACAGGGAAGGCTAGTTACTGGTAGAAAAAGAATAGGAACCTGATCTAAGACAGTAGGGATGGATAGATTTTTAAGAAGTAACATTGACAAGAATGGATGCTTTAGCTGGGTATAAGAATGGTAGTGAATGTTCAAAATGACCCTCAGATTTCTGGTTTAAGAAAATAAATAAATGGTGTGACATAGAAGAGGCTGGGAAGAGTCAGGCTGATGGGGAAGATGATGAGCTCAACTCCAGACTTGTGGAGTTAGAGGTGTCTGCAGGATACTCAAGGAGAGATTACTTGTAAGAAGTTGGATTTGGAGCTCAGGAGAAATACCTGAACAGTGATTCAGATTGGGAAGTCATTGCCAAAGGTCATGGCAGAAGTCAGGGTTGTAAGAGCATACAGAAAGAGAACAAAAGACAGTTGTGGAAAGGAATCCAGGAAAGCAGCAATGGATAGGGCATCCACAGAAAATGAGAGCCCAAGAAAAGGTGACCAGAAAGGAAAGAGCAACCCAATAAAATAGGGTCACAAAAATGAAGGGAATAACAGCAACCATTCTCAGTGATTGCACACATCTTATCGGCCAGATTGGGAGACAGATGTTGCAGTCTGCTTTTGTAAAGGTTTACCACTGTGGAAACCCTATGGGCCAGTTCTACTCTGTCCTGTGGGGTCACTATGAGTCAGAATCAACTCAACTGCAGTGGAGACAGGCCAGGTAACGTGCCAGGTGTTTTACCGTATTACCTGTAACCATCATAGCAACACTACAAGGATGACATTGCTATACACTTTTATAGAAAAGGAAATTGGTATTCATAGTAGATAAGAACATTGCCCAGGGTCACACAGATAGTAAGCCATAGAGGCAGGATTCAAACTCAGCCCATCTGACTCCAAAGTCCATGCCCTTTCCTCAATGTCATACTGCTTTATGAGAATGTATTGTAAATTGCCGTATCTTGTCAAATGGCCCATACTGAGTTGGAATCTAGAGTCTTGGCTTTCTCAGCAAGCTCTTTGAACAACAGAACTGTTGACTGGCTGGGTTTCTCTGGTATAACCATGTCATTGTTAAAATATTGGGACACTTCCATTCCACAGCCCCCTGAGCGCCTCATTCCTGCCCATTCCCTGTTCTTCCTGCTAGCCCAGCCTCTCTCCCAGCAGCCCCCTCCTTGTGATCCAGCAATCTTCTCTATCACCAAGACCATGCCCTACAGATTGTTAAATATGTTGCATATTATCCCTGCAAATAACTGAGTGGGCCAACTCAACATTTATTGATAGTATATATGTAAGCATTTATAGGACACATTACTGATTTCCAGAAAAAATAGGTCAAATAATATCTTTCGAAGAAAGCAACTTTAGAAAACTAATTGAAAAATTAACTTAAAACCTACAATTAATTTATAAACAATCATTTTAGAGACAAATAATAATCGCTTAAATAGCCAAAGAACTACGTAGTATTTAAGTCTGTCAGGAAATTCCAGGATGTTCAATTTGAACAGAATAAACGCTTGTAAATAGATTAACACCAACTGGAAGTCACACGATTATGCAACAAACAAAAGGTTTTCAGACAGAGATATCGTAGACTTTTTATGGAGCATGGAAAAGATAAAATAGTATGCTCAAAGTAAATGAATTCGAGGACAAATTTCTTACACAGTTTCTTAGACATTCACTGAATTTCTCTGAGGTTGGTAGACTGCGAAGCAAGAAAAAAATCTCCAGCTATATCTTCTCTCGAGAGATAACATATTTCAACACGAAGAGATTGCAAGAAAAAAGGTTTTTTTTTTAAGAAAAGAAAACATTCTACAATAAATATTTGTTATTTCTGTCAAAAGTACAAGAGCTGAATCCAAGATATTTAATTACTTCCCCCCCTTCAAGCAGATTCAATTTTCCTTCCTGCTCATCAATAAGATTGATATGAGTGACTCTAGGTTTATGATAAGACTTATGGAAAGAGGATTTAGTTGATTTCACCAGACACCACAGAACACTGACTAAAGGATTGACCGGGAGTCCTCATTTCGGGATTCATTTAGTCTCTTCCTGCAATTTGATGTCATATAGACAAGTCATATAGTTCTTTAAAGAAATGAAATTATTGGTTCAGCAGCAATCAGGCCCCTAATCAAACGTAAATGTGTCTGTGGCCAATGAAGGTATGCAAGACCAGGGAGAGTAAGGCCTTCAAAAACCAGTAGTATATGAATATCAAAGAAACTTGGCTCCAAGTCCCAATATACTGTTACTATTTTCAGGATTTTTTTCACATTTTAGCTTTTAATACTAAGACCTAAAAGAACATATGCAGTGAAAATAAAAAAAGGTTTCAAAACAAATGAGTTTAAAGACAGACTAAGTGATGGCAAAGAATGTTTAAGTCACACAGGCATTCTGAGAGCAGAAGAGCATGTTTGTATATGCCAGGGATAAATATTTCACTGTTATAACTTTCTAAACAAAAATTAAGAGAGAGAGACCTGACCACAATATATAGAGCTATATTCAGGTTTGACAGATTAGGTATATATGTTTTCCTTTGTGTCTTAAATTGTAAAGTAAAAAAGAAAAATAGTCTAAAAGCCAACTTCCATTACAAAATCAAGATGCATTCTCAAGGGAAGACACCAACTCAAAGGGTTTTAGGAAAGCAAGGGATAAAAGATGGCCCAGCCTGTATCACTACAGGACAGGTGTACAATGAACGCTGCACTTTCAGAATTCTATAACAGTTTTTCTGACTTTCAGATCTCTCCTTTGTCATGTCCTGATTGCTGTCTCTTCTCATACCCCAAGAGGGCCTATTACTTCTAAGGAATCTTTTGCCTCCAGTTATGGGTTGAATTGTATCCCCTAAAAGTATGTGTTGAACTCCTGGTCTTATACCTATGGATGGAGCCCTGGTGGCGCAATGTTTAAGAGCTGGGCTTCTAACTAAAAGGTTGGCAGTTCGAATCTACCAGCCACTCCTTGGAATCCCTGTGGGGCAATTCTACTCTGTCCTATAGGGTCTCTTTGAGTTGGGATCAGCTAGACGGCAATGGGTTTGGTTTTGGCTTTTACCTACGGATGTGATCCAGTTTGGAAATAGGGGTTTCTTTTGCTATGTTAATGAAGCAATATCACTTCTGAGTTATAAGAAGACCAGAATGGACACAGTGACACTCTCTTAGTTATCTAGTGCTGCTATAACAGAAATACCACAAGTGGATTGCTCTAACAAACAGAAATGTATTCTCTCACTGTTTGGGAGTCTAGAAGTCCAATTTCAGGGCACCAGCTCCAGGGGAAGGTATTGCCAGTTCTGAGGGAAGGTCCTTGTCATCCACCTTCCCCTGGTCTTCTCTATGCTGACACCCCAGGTCCAAAGGATGCACTCCACTCCTGGCACTTCTTTCTTGGTGGTATGAGGTCCTACTCCTCTGCTCACTTCTCTCTTTTATATCTCAAATGAGATTGACTCAACATACAACCTAATCTTGTAGATTGAGTTCTGCCTCATTAACATAACTGCCTCTATCCTGCCTCATTAATATCACAGAGGTATACATAGGGAAATCACATCGGATCATGAAATGCTGGACAACCACACAATACTGGGAATCATGACCTACCCAAGTTTGATACACATTTTTGGGGGACACAGTTCAATCCATAACTGACTACACACAGGGGGATGATAGATGATGTGTGCCATATTAAGCCAAAAAATTTTTTGATTGAAGTTTATTTAATATACGATTTGCAAATCAGGGTAACATTTCAAGTAGGGAGGCAAAAATGTCTCAAAGATGAAAGAACTTCCAAAGCTTCTCATACCCCCTGTTATTGACATTGCCCTGGAAACGGGACCAGAATGGTGTGCTTATATAATAACAATTTACCCTAAAACACTAGATTCCAGTCTGACCTTGGAGTTTCTGCTTCTCAGAACTGATTGCCCATAAAAATTCTTCAAAAGAGCACAATGCCTAAGGCAAAATGACCTTAAACTCCACTGCCTTTGAGTCCATTCTGACTCACAGAGACCCTGTAGGACACAGTAGCACCACAGGATAGGGTTTCCAAGGCTGTAATCTTTACAGAAGCAGACTGCCACCTTTCTCCCGAGGAGCAGAGCAGCTGATGGGTTTGAATTGCCAACTTTTCACTTAACACCAAGTGCTGTAATCACTGCACCACTAGAGCTCCTAAAAAAAAAAAAATGACCTTACTAAACTACTTACTAGGCTATTGTTTGACTTAAAGGCAGGGACAGATTACCCGATAAGCAAGCTAAGCATGGGCTTACTTGTGCTTACTAATCTGTAGTGCAAGATCTCACCTGTTGTTCACCAGGTGAAATTGTGCACCACGGATTAGTAAATAAACACAAGTAAGCCCCTGCGTATTCTGCTTATTGGGTAATCTGCCCCTGCTTAAAGGTGACTTTAGGAAACCAGTTTTCTCAAGGCTCAGGGTCAAAAGAAGATCTCAGGGCAATGGCCTAGGTGAATTACCCCAACTGCATGGACTTGGAAATCTGAATTCCAAGAGAGTTAAACTCCATTTCTTACACGTAAGGACCTGTCTACAAGCAAAGAAACACCAGGATGCAACAAACACCAGAAACTGAGAGGTTCACAGAAGAAATCAACACAGCTGAGACCCTGATTTGGACTTTTAGCCTCCAGGACTGTGAGAAAATAAACTTCTATTTTGTAAAGCCACTCACTTGTGGTATTTCTGCTCCTGCAGGACTAGGTAACTCAGACACCTCCTGTCTTGCAGCTGGAAGAACCAAAGGTTGTCCACTGCCCCCCGGTTGTGCTAAAGACACACTACCACCTTTTACCTTCAGCTTCTGAGTTCCCCCTTGAAACTACCTAGATAGAAGGCTTCAGGCTTTTACCAGCTCTCTACTTCTATTAATTTTTAAGTTAGAAAATTTACCAAGCAAACTTAAATAAGAAAAAAGTAGACAAATGAAACAGAGAAGATTAAATATAAAATTAAAAATGTCTTTGTTGGTCTAACTCACTGTCAAATTCTAATCCACCAGCCACTCCTTGGAGACTCTATGGGGCAATTCTGCTCTGTCCTATAGGGTCGCTATGAGTAGGAATCCACTCAACGGCAACAGGCTTGTTTTTGGGGGGTTTTTTTGTTTTTTTTTTTTAAGATAATTACATAGTTGGTTTGCAAGGTCTTAACTTAATCTCAGCTGCTAGCAAATTGCTTATAGTAGAAACCTGATCAGACTGTCTAGAGTGAAAAAGAGTAAGAACCATGGGTAAAATAGAAAGGACAAACCAGATAGATTTGTACATTCTAAGGCTTCTAATGCGAGTTCCTTGTTCAACATACACATGACAACAGATTTCCACTCAGTGTCTTTCCTTATCATTTCAGAAAAAGGTCCTGAATATGCTTTTGACCTTTCCATTCACTATTCCCTTATCCCTGAACATGCGTTGTCTCTCTGCTTCCCAAACCCTGTCTCTTTCGGTGCTGCTTTGTGGCTATCCCAATCACCAGACGTACAAATCCAATCTATTTCTCAAGGCCAGTTCAATTGGCCTCTTCCACCTGAGACTCAGCTTCATCATTTTGTAGCTGGAGTTAATAACCTAACCAACAAGTCAATTAGTTGCCATGGAGTTGACTCCAACTCCTGGTGACCCCATGTGTGTCAGAGTAGAACTGCACTCCACAGGGTTTTCACTGGCTGGCTTTTCAGAAATAGCATGTGTAAGGCCAAATACAAATTGAAAAAATAAGGTAAGAGGCTCTCCCCAAAGCCTGCCCTTCTTTGTCCAAGCCTGTTTTCAACAAGTCCATTGTAAATTCTTTATCTCTTTGAAAAGTGTGTAAATCTAAAGTGTTTCTTCAAGGTCTTGGCAGTTACCTCTTTTACGTGTAACTTCAAGTAATTCTCCCCTACCTTCCAGCTTCAGGAAAGAGATTAGCATAACCTTAGGTGACCTAGGCTTCCAATTGCAAAACTATCTAGGCCATAAAGATACTAGGAGATTAGCAGTTTTATCTTGAACACATTAATGGAATGGGTTGTAGCCACTCAGCTATATCGAGGGTCAGGTTCTTTTCTGTCTTTGCAATCTCCCTGACTGCTTATGATGCATCATGTTATGGTTCAATACTTATTCAATAAGAAAATTCTTCTTTCAGTTCCATTCTGTCCTATAGGGTTGCCATGAGTCAAAATTGATTCTACAGCAATGGGTTTTATTCATATGGAGGAGTTTTCTGAGTTGGGAATAGATTTAGTTTTTAGTCACTTTTCTCCAGCAATCTCCAGGCCTTTCTTCTGCGGTGACTCTGGGTGGACTCAAACCTCCAACATTTCAGTTAGCAGCCAAGCACCTTAACAGTTTGCCCCACCCAGGGACCCAGTGTTGACAATACTAGCCTGTTAAGGTGGATTGAAGCATTAAATAGCACACACGTACCTACTCAAAATGTTGGCCTAACAGCAACCCAAAATCCAAACCCACTGCCATCAAGTCAATTCCGGCTCATAGCAACCCCATAGGGCTTCCAAGGCTTATAAATATCTATGCAAGCAGACTGCCACATCTTTCTCCCAAGTTGCTGCTGCTGGTTTCAAACAGCCAAACTTTTGGTTAGCAGTCGATCATTTTAACCACTGCACCACCAGGGCTCCTTGCCTAACAGCAAAGTCATTCAGAAATGGTTGTTGTTATTGTTAGGCGCCTTCGAGTCAGTTCCGACTCATAGCAACCCTACGCACCACAGAACAAAACACTGCCTGGTCCTGCGCCATCCTTACAATCATTGTTATACTTGAGCTCATTGTTGCAGCCACTGTGTCAATCCACCTCGTTGAGAGTCTTCCTCTTTTCCACTGACCCTGTACTTTGCCAAGGATGATGTCCTTCTGCAGGGACTGATCCCTCCTGACAACATGTCCAAAGTATGTAAGACGCAGTCTCACCATCCTTACTTCTAAGGAGCATTCTGGTTGTACTTCTTGTAAGACAGATTTGTTCGTTCTTTTGGCAGTCCATAGTACATTCAATATTCTTCGCCAGCAACATAGTTCAAAGGCGTCAATTCTTCTTTGGTCTTCCTTATCCATTGTCCGGCTTTCACATGCATGTGATGCGATTGAAAATACCATGGCTTAGGTCAGGCGTACCTTAGTCTTCAAGGTGACATCTTTGCTCTTCAGGATTTTAAAGAGGTCCTTTCCAGCAGATTTACCTAATACAATGTGTCTTTTGATTTCTTGACTGCGGCTTCCATGGATGCTGATTGTGGATCCAAGTAAAATGAAACCCTTGACAACTTCAGTCTTTTCTCCGTTTATCATGATGTTGTTCATTGGTCCAGTTGTGAGGATTTTTGTTTTCTTTATGTTGAAGTGCAATCCATACTGAAGGCTATGGTCTTTGATCTTCATTAGTCAGTGCTTCAAGTCCTTTTCACTTTCAGCAAGCAAGGTTGTGTCATCTGCGTAACGCAGGTTGTTAATGAGTCTTCCTCCAAACCTGATGCCCCGTTCTTCTTCATATAGTCCAGCTTCTTGGATTATTTGCTCAGCATATAGATTGAATAGGTATGGTGAAAGAACACAACCATGACGCACACCTTTCCTGACTTTAAACCAATCAGTATTCCCTTGTTCTGTCTGAACAACTGCCTCTTGATCCATGTAAAGGTTCCCCATGAGCACAATTAAGTGTTCTGGAATTCCCATTCTTCGCAATGCTATCCGTAATTTTTTATGATCCACATAGTCGAATGCCTTTGCAAAATCAATAAAACACAGGTAAACATCCTTCTGGTACTCTCTGCTTTCAGCCAGGATCTATCTGACATCAGCAATGATATCCCTGGTTCCACGTCCTCTTCTGAAACCAGCCTGAATTTCTGGCAGTTCCCTGTCAATATATTGCTGTAGCCGTTTTTGAATGATCTTCAGCAAAATTTTGCTTGTGTGTGATATTAATGATATTGTTCTATAATTTCCACATTTGATCGGATCACCTTTTTGGGAATAGGCATATATATGGATCTCTTCCTGTCAGTTGGCCAGGAAGCTGTGTCCCGTATTTCTTGGCATAGACGAATGAGCACCTCCAGCCCTACATCTGTTTGTTGAAACATCTCAATTGATATTCCCTCAATTCCTGGAGCCTTGTTTTTCACCAATGCCTTCAGAGCAGCTTGGACTTCTTCCTTTAGTACCATCAGTTCCTGATCATATGCTACCTCTTGAAATGGTTGAACATGGACTAATTCTTTTTGGTATAATGACTCTGTGTATTCCTTCCATCTTCTTTTCGTGCTTCCTGTGTTGTTTAATATTTTCCCCATAGAATCCTTCACTATTGCAACTCGAGGCTTGAAGTTTTTTTCAGTTCTTTCAGCTTGAGAAATGCTGAGGGTGTCCCCTTTTGGTTTTCCATCTCCAGCTCTTTGTACATGTCATGATAATACTTTAATTTGTCTTCTGCAGCCATCCTTTGAATCTTCAGGAAGAAGGACCCAGCAGTCTACTTCTGAAAAGCATTAGCCAGCGAAAACCTTCAAAAATGGTAGATATTTTTATTATATTCTGAATTTCTAAACATATCTCTACGTGACCTTGATATATATCACTTTCTTCTTTGTAGAATGATTGTTTATGTACATATTTTATCCCTATCATTAGATTTTAAGTTTCTTGTAGCCAAAATATGTTTGATTCACCTTTGTACTCCCTTAAAACATTGCACATTTAAGCACAAAAGTAACACAACATTCAGGAAATGAGTCACAGAGTCAATTCTATCTGTAACACAAAAAAAGTGAACCAACTTAATCTGGACAAGAATATATTCATCACCTATTAACCTAATCCAAACTCAGTGCCTTATTCCTACTAGAATGAGTCTCCTAGAGGGTTTCATAGTCTGATTTCCCAACACAGCACTATGTATAGTTACTGCTGTGAGGATGGGATGGTAAACTCCAGAAGTCCCACCAAGAATGGAAGACGAGGTTGTAAAATGAGTGAGCCACTTTAAAGTTCCTTTCTATCACTTGAGATTTAGGAAATAATACTGGAGTCATTATTCTCTGTCCTTGCACATAGAGAATGTGACTTAGCTGGAGTTGGACTCACAAGATCTCAACAAGATTCACAAGAACACATCAACTGGGCCCTGAGGTATAAAGACAATGGGTAGAATAATCTTGGAAAACATCTTTTAGGGAACCTTTCACATAAGCCAGAACACAAAAGACTTTCCACTCTTCATCTTTTTCTATTAACATACAGTGAACAGAAATTTATTGGACCAGTGAAGACCCTCCTGACCGTAGTTACTGAAACCTGTACCAGCGATCATTAAGAAAGACAATTCAAAACATAGAATGACAGTTTCTAGCCAGTCTGTGAAAAGGTGAAGCTTTCACAGGTTTTGCCCGTTTGTAATGTTAATATATACTGATGACTCTGTAATGTTCCTTGGACTGGGGCAGACCTGGCTGTGGCAGCACGTTTTTCTGTTTTCCCACTTCTGTCTATTCTGTAATATTCCCTGGACTTGGGCAGACTTTCGCCCTGCAAGCATGCTTGTCCACTTCTCAACTTTTGTCTTTTTGAATATATGCCGAATAAAACTCTTTTTGCCTTACTAAACTTTGTGATGTTTTTCCCTACATGCTTGCCACATAGTGATGTGGCTGAAGGTCAATCGTAACCAACAAACTGTTAAAAATAATCATAGGTCAACAAAATTTGAACATAAGTTTTATTCTAAGCAATTATGCTATATGCATATGGGGAGATCATTTTGATTCCAGCAAAAGCAAATGGCTCAAAGAAGCTAAGTACAATGAAGCTTATAAAGAGGATGGGGAAATATAGAAGATCAATCATTGGCTAATCTCAACATGATTCATTGAACCCTGCCCTCCCCCTTTTACTGAGATCAAAGGATATCAGGTCACAAGATGGTTTCTGGCCCTCCACCCAGCCATATCTTTTGAAATTCAAATTTAGTAAATCTGGTTTTTTAGAACAGAAAAGGAAGGATTTGTAATTTTGAGTAAAAGAAAGGCTGGTGGTGGATTAATTTTGGTCAGGGATATCTTTAAAGTGAATATTTGGTTTCATGGGTAAGAAAATCCCCAAATCAAAGCTAGATATCTACTGTAAATCTCTCTCTTTGACAACTGTAAAGTTACTGTGGTGTGGGGGGGGAAGGTTAAGACTCAGATGGCCTAAATTTCAGCCCCAACTCTGTCATTACTAGTTTTATAATTAGGGGGACACGGCGGCCCCTCTCAAAGTCAGTTCTCTCATTTCTAACATGTGAATAAATATTACCAATTCAAAGGTTTTTATGAGATTTAAACGCGATGATACGTATATTTTTAAAGTGCCAAGATACTGTTAATATTTACGTAGCATGGGATCATAACTCTCATCCAGATAAGTTATCATTTATTTTAAAATTTCCTTTAATGAATTAATGTGATGTCTGGGACTTGCTTAAGGTCCCTGGGTGATGCAAAATGATTTGCGCTCAACTACTAATGAAAAGATTGGCCATTCAAGGTGACCGAGCAGCACCTCCGAAGAAAGGCGTGGTGGTGTACTTCCATAAAGATCACAGTCAGGAAAACAGTTCTCCTCTGATACGCATGGGGTTGCCATGAGGAGGAATTGACTCGATGGCAATGGGTTTGGTTTTGGTTTTGGCTTAGGGCTTGCTTTACAATGAAGGGGGGACAAGAGGTAGAGGATAGAGAGAAAAAAATATTGACCATGTGTTGCTCATTGTTGAAGCTGGGTGGTGGGTACATGATGGCCCTATAGAAATCTTTCAACTCTTCTATATGTTTGGAAATTTCCATAATAAAAAAATTAATTCTCTTTAAAGTCAATGGGAAATCTGTCCTGAATAAGTTCTCCCCTCAATTACCATGTCCCTAATAGTTTTTTCCACTGAACTGGACCCTTGAGATGTTGTGTGGGTTGAAAAAATAATAATAATAGGACAAAACAACCACAGCCAATGGTTTGCACTCAACTACTATCAGAAGAAAGGTCTGGCAGCCTACTTCCATAAAGATTACAATCAAGAAAACCCTATGAGGCAATTCTACTCTGACATACATGTATGAAAAACAGAAGTAAAAATAAATCAATAAACCACAAATGAAAAGAAAAAAAATTTTAAAGCAAAAAATAAAGAAAAACAAGTTAAACCTTGTTAAACTGATTTTTCTTAATAAAAGGTTCTAAATCTCAGTTCTCTCTTTTGCAAAATAGAGCATATGATAATGTAAACCTCTTAAAGGATTCAGTGAGGTAAATTAAAGTGTTCAGCCCAGTTCTTGGCACATAGGAAGTATAAAAGACATGCTAAGTGTGTAATGGTAACAGTAACAATAGAATTCCCAGTAGTACTTGGGTCTTTAATATGCTAATGTCCTGGGCACTGACCAGAAAGCCCCTTTTCCAAGAGGACACCTAGTAACATCCCTCCAAAAGGAGAATTTCACAGATTACACTCGGCACCACTGTTCTAAGCTCTCAGCTGTCAACCCACTCTGCTTTTGCAACAGCAGTAATCTTAAAACACTGCTTTCATTCAAACCACCAGCCTTTTGGCTAGTAGCCAAGTTCTTAACATTTTGCACCACTCAAGGACTGGGTTAAATTTGGGGCTTTACCACTACCCCGCTAGTGACTATAGACAAGGCACTTACTACGCATCTCAGTTGTAATAATCATGGTACCACGTAGGGTTCTCATAAGGATGATAGGAAATAATAAGATTGGCCCAGAGTCTGGCACAGAGTAAGTGCTCAATACCTGCTAGCTATAATCCTGATAATGATCATCACCAGCACCACCATTATAAATATATCATGAAAATTCATCTGTCCAAAACCTTAGAGATCCTAAAGAAAAAAGTCAGACTCCCTCGCAAGTCCTGGGACTCGAAGCCTACTCAAATCTAGTCTGAGTTTCTCTAATTTTACTGAAAATAAGTTTAGTGCCATGGAAAAGAGTGCAGGCTCTTGAATCCCAGGGTTTCCTTTTCACCCCTCAGTTTCTTACCTGTAAAACAGGGATGAAAATACTAATTCCCATGGGCTGCTGAGGGGCTTGCATGAGAAAATCCTCATATACCATTTAGCATACACAGTGCTTAGCTTCTAGGAAGTGCTCAGTATATTGCACTATTATTATGGAACCACAGAAAAACAAACCAGTATATTTAATTATAGGAATGATTCCTACCAAGCTCTTTGAGTGACTTACAAATGCTTTTAGTTTAAAAGAAGTGACAGCAAGTTAAACCTACGTTCAAGAGGTATACGAAACTTAGAAAGAGACCAGCTATCAAACTCCCATTAAACTAGCAAGCACCGTGTCGATTTTCCCAAACGTTATAAAATTACTAATTAAAGATCCAACATTACCTAGTATTTCAGAATCTTTCACTTCACAACTTGCAGTGGAATTATTGTTACAAATGACATCATAGCAATATTAATTTATTAACAATGCTTAAATTGGGTTTCTTTTATATGAACAAGGAGCCCTGGTGACATAGTGGGTAAGAGCTCAGCTGCTAATCACAAGGTGGACAGTTTGAATCCACCAGTCACTTCTTGGAAACCCATTGGGGCAGTTCTACTTTGTCCTGTACGGTCACTATGAGTTGGAACCAGCTCGACGGCAATGGTTTTATACGAATAAAGAGATTACCTACCACTTTTATTTATTGTTTTCTTTTAAAATACTTTATTAGATAAATATGTATTCTAAAAAATTTAATCCATATAGAAAAACTTGATAAAGAAAGTAAAAAATAACTTCAATCACTCTACACAGAAATAAATGTTATCAACATTTATAAACTCATTGTCCTAAAGTATTTATTTCATATCACCTAACATTGCAAAGGAAACCCTGGTGGCATAGCTGTTAAGCGCTACGGATGCTAACCAAAGGGTCAGCAGTTTGAATCCTCCAGGCTCTCCTTGGAAACTCTATGGGACAGTTCTACTCTGTCCTATAGCATCACTATGAGTTGGAATCAACTCGACGGCACTGGGTTTGGGTTTTTTGGGGTAACATTGCAAAGAAGCCCTGGTGGTGCAGTGGTTAAGAGCTAAGTCAAGCTACAGATGCTAATGAAATAGGTCAGCAGTTTGAACCCACCAGCTGCTCCTTGGAAACCCTGTGGTACAGTTCTACTCTATCCTATAAGGTCTCTATGAGTCAGAACCGACTCAATGGCACCTAACAACAACAACACTGCAAATAACTTTCATCGTATTTGACAACCAAGAGCCTTAGCCAGTGTACTACCATTCATTTATTCAAAGTAGCTACCTTTCTTTTCAGTTAGGAGCACTTCAATATGTTTAAGTGCAATGCTCTTGGAATCCATATAGTTCCACTAAATTAAAAGCAAGAAGAAGCTTCAGACATATTCTAGTACTGCTCTTATCTCTTTAGTATTTGTTTTATTTAACACTCTGAAAAATAGAATTGGGTAATGGCCTGTAAGTTTCACTTAAGGATTAATTTTAGTATAATTTGAGCTGACTATCTTACCTTCCCAGAAACCCTGGTGGCGTAGTGGTTAAGTGCTACGGCTGCTAACTAGAGGGTCGGCAGTTCGAATCCGCCAGGCGCTCCTTGGAAACTCTATGGAGCAGTTCTATTCTGTCCTATAGGATCGCTATGAGTCGGAATCGACTCTACGGTACCGGGTTTTTCTGGGATCTTACCTTCCAGAATGTTGCAAATGAAGATCATTTAGGAAGTCAGAGATGCTATTGAAAAACTGATGAAATGTACATACGGGAAATATAGTGCAGCCTTTTCCAGAGGGGTCTACAGCAACCTTCAGCCCAGCCAAGGACTCCCCTAAGGGCCGTAGACTCCAGGTAAGATTCTTGCTCTGGGAAGCTAATTCTTGATTTTAGAATAAAGCATTACTGTTCTGGGAGACCTTTGGTCCTATTCCCCTGAATGAGCCTAGGGACCCTGGTATTCACCAATTATTTTATTTCCCTCTTTTTTAGGAGAAAAAAAAAAAAGATGGCTTGTTCAAGCTATGGCTATTAATTAAGCAACTTACCACAAGGCTCTGTATTTCCTTTCCCAGAAGACAAATACTGTAACAAGGGAAGAACATGTCACGTTTGCAAAATGTCCGTGAGAATTTGCTCTCTGTTCAAAATGTGTGTGCCCTTTCCAGTTACAGTAGTTATTAAAGAAAATCTGCCCAGTGGACATGTCACACATGGGGTGACACAGTGGTGATTAAACATCCTCTCACCTATCTTTTCTATTCTGCGGAGATGGTAAAGGGCAGAGCTTGGCTGCCCTTTGGAGCTGACACCCACTCAGGTCCACAGAACCCAGCTGTCAGCTGCAGGCCAATTGCTGCAAGTTCACCTCTAACCAAGTACATAAAAGAAATATTTCATTGTAGAATGCACAAAAAATAATGAGGGGAATATCTAAGTATTGCTTAACTTGGTCTTGGGTAGAAAACAAAGAGGACAGTGAAAAACTCTGAGTAATCATTGCTTTTGGTGCCCTGAGAGTCCTGTTCTTGGCAAACATTAGAGAATCAAATTATGCTTTTTAAGAGAAATTCTTCATCCCTGGTTTTGGCAAGGATCTACAGCAATTGCCATTTCAGGTGAGATTATTTTGCAAAAACATGCACATAACGAACCCTGAACCCTGTTATTTGTGCTTATCTTAATCCTACATTCTGTGCTTCTTGGATTAATTTCTGATGCCAGTGAAATGAAGACAGAAGCCAAAACCACAACTTGCCAAATACTGTGGAGTTGCATTGTACCCAGATTAATTTGTGGGAATGTAACTCAAGGGAATTTAACCATAAGCCTTTGGCATGAAGAAAAGCAGAGAGAAGAGGACAGAAGGGCAAGGAGGGGGAGGAGGAAAAAGAGAAGAACATTTCAAACAGTGCAGGTGACCAGAGCCTGCATAGTGTGTGCACAGGAGGTCAAACAGTACTTAAGGAACAAGAACTTGACTAACGTGAGACAATACTCCTTGTCAACCTGAGATACAGAGATTCACAAAAAACTCTTTGAAAAAAATTTCCAAAAGTAACTTTCACTATCTGCATCCTTCATGTAAGTATTGTCATTAAAACAGCTTTCAAGACACTTCACTATTTAAACTTGGTGACATAGCTTACACAGCTTTCTAAACTGTACCATGCAAAGAATGTATCACTATTTAAAAATTACAAGATGATAGATAACCAACAGGTTTAAAATATTTTTCAACATTTTACCATATTTAAAAGCCAACTACCCCCAAAATTACCATAGAGCAGACATAAACAAACTTGAAATGCCACTCAAAAATGAAGTCCTCTGATCATAAGCCAAATGTTTATGAAAGTCAAAAACCAAAGCATACTCAGATGTCTTAATGAGTTCCTTGATTTTTCCTGAATTATTATGGGGGTTAAAGGAGACTAAACATTGATGATAAAGTCCATGTTCTCTCTGTCCTGATTAATGTGTTCTATGGTAGTAGATTGAAGTTGTCAAGGATTTCATTTTACTTGGATCCACAATCAACAGCCATGGAAGCAGCAGTCAAGTAATCTAAAGATGCATTGCATTGGGCAAATCTGCTGCAAAGGACCTCTTCAAAGTATTGAAGAGCAAAGATGTCACCTTGAAGACTAAGGTGTGCCTGACCCAAGCCATGGTATTTTCAATTGCATCATATACATGTGAAAGCTGAGCAATGAATAAGGAAGACTGAAGAAGAGTTGACGCCTTTGAATTGTGTTGTTGGCGAAGAATATTGAATATACCATGGACTACCAAAGGAACGAACAAACCTGCCTTAGAAGAAGTACAACCAGAATGCTCCTTAGAAGCAAGGGTGGTGAGACTGCGTCTTACATACTTTGGACATGTTGTCAGGAGGGATCAGTCCCTGCAGAAGGACATCATGCTTGGCAGAGTACAGGGTCAGCGGAAAAGAGGAAGATCCTCAACGAGGTGGATTGACACAGTGGCTGCAACGACGGGCTCAAGCATAACAACGATTGTGAGGATGGCGCAGGACCGGGCAGTGTTTCGTTCTGTTGTGCATAGGGTCGCTATGAGTCGGAACCAACTCGACGGCACCTAACAACAGCAACAACAACATGGTAGTTGAAACCAACATTGGTAATCTGAGGAACCACTGATGCACTTAGCCTATCTAGCATATTTGGCCATCAGGATAGATTTTTTTTTTTTTAATTTTATTGTGTTTTAGGTGGAAGTTTACAGCACAAATTAGTTTCTCATTTAAGAATTTATACACGGATTGTTTTTTGACATCGGTTGCAACCCCTGCAACTGTCTCCATTTCCCCTCAGTTTCCCCAGTATCTATTGGCCAGTTTTCCTGTCCCTGCCTGCCTTCACGTCTTTGTTTTGGAGCAGGTGTTGTCCATTTAGTCACATATACTTGATTGAACTAAGAAGCATGTTCCTCACTTGTTATTATTTGTTTTATACGCCTATCTAATCTTTGGCTGAAAGGTGGACTTCAGGAGTGGCTTCAGTTCTGAGTTAGCAGGGTGTCCAGGGGTCATAGTCTCAGGGGTTCCTCCACTCTCTGTTAGACCAGTAAGTCTGGTCTTTGTGTGTGTGTGTGTGTGTGTGTGTGTGAATTTGAATTTGTTCTACATTTTTCTCCTGCTCTCCTGGGACCCTGTCAGAGCAGTTGGTGGTGGCAGCCAGGCACCATCTAGTTCTTGTGGGCTCAGGCTGGTGGAGGCTGTGGTCCATGTGGTCTATTAGCTCATTGGATAATATTTTCCTTGTGTTTTTGGTTTTCTTTATTCTCCTTTGCTCCAAATGAGATGGGACCAATAGATATATTTTAGATGGCCTCTTGCAAGCTCAGAGTAGGTCATTTTTAACACCCTCTTCTTCAAATCCACCAGGCGCTCCTTGGAAACTCTGTGGGGTAGTTCTACTCTGTCCTATAGGGTCGCTATGAGTCCACATCGACTCAACAACACTGGGGCTTGCCTTCTTGTGTGATAAAAATAATCATGCAATAATCGCTAATAATCATTATTTCTTGTCTTGTTCTTTGGTTTTAAAATAATTTATGATTAAAAATAAAAAAGACATTTCAATGTTAAAGATATTCAAATGTTATTAACTATTCCCTGTATGAACTAAAATTTGCACTTACTACATAAAAGCGTAGTAAATGTAGTAACATTTGCACTCACTACATTTTTATGTAGTAAAAATTTGCACTCACTATATAAAAATGTAGTAAATGTAGTAACTAAAACGTAGTAACCAAAAACAAAGAAGCAAAGGCAGGCAGGGACAGGAAAACTGGACAAATGGATATCGGGGAAACCAGGTGGAAAGGCAGAGAGTTGCAGGGATTGCAACCAATGTCACAAAACAATTTGTGTATAAATTCTTGAACGAGAAACTAATTTGTGCTGTAAACTTTCACCTAAAGCACAATAATTTTTTTTTTAAAAAAAAGATCTATTCTGATGGGCAAATATGCTAGATAGGCTAGGTGCATCACCGGTTCCTCAAAATACCACTGTTGGTTTCAACTACCACAGAACACATTAATCAGGACAGAGAAATTTCTCTTTTATTTTTACACCTTGCAATTCACACTCTTCTAAATTTTAAACACATATAGGAACTCCGAGTGGTTACATAGAATGACAGACAGGAAGTAACTTAAGTTGTTTCTTCATCTTTGCAATCCCTGTGTTATCACAGCGTATTTCACGGGTAAATGCGAGAAAACGTAGTATGCCACAGAGGTTGGAAATGGCCTTCGAAGCAAGCTCCAGGGATACCGAACCTTTACAAACTTACTCTGGGCATGACCACGTGTAGATGAGTCTACTGAATATGCATAACTGGAAGTCCTCCAAATTAACTTTCATTTAGAAGATACTGTTTATTAAAGGAAAAGTAATT
The DNA here is from genome assembly GCF_030014295.1 of Loxodonta africana. Lineage (NCBI taxonomy): Eukaryota > Metazoa > Chordata > Mammalia > Proboscidea > Elephantidae > Loxodonta > Loxodonta africana. The sequence continues at coordinate 164,996,889 of NC_087345.1, read as the reverse complement.
AAAATGTGCTCATTTGAAGCTTACTCAATAGTAAACTCAACAGTAACCACGGCCACTGTTTAGAATTGATTTTTTTAGTGGGGGGGGCCGTATTTTCTCACTGACATAGTTTAGAATTGCCAACACATGACAATAAAAGGCACATGTGTTTTTGGTTAGTTTGATTATTGTTTTTAAATTCTCTAATTCAATGCATCCCATTCTGTCTGCATCCAGGGCTGATCATTCCCACCAACGCCCTCTTAGTTGGGATACCCATGGCTGTAGAGTAGATTCCAACTCATAGTGACCCTATAGGACACAGTAGAAATGCCCCCATAGGGTTTCCAAGGCCGTAATCTTTGTAGAATCAGGCTGCCACATCCTTTTTCCACGGAACAGCTAATGGGTTTAAACCACTGATCTTTCAGCGACTAGCCGAGCACTTTAACCACTGCACTACCAGGGCTCCTCTTAGGGAGAAAGCTGCAAGGATAGCTAAAAATGTAACTTCTTTCACAGCATATATGTAAATTTTAGAGCAATTCCTAAGCTAAATATGAGGTTGCTAATACTTGCTGGCTTCTTAATATGAATAAATGCTCCCAGAAAAAGGTTTAAGGCATGTCTCTCTTTACCCCATTCTGGATTTTTCGGTACTGCTCATTCAATCATCCCAATCATCACCTCCTCCCCTCTTTGGCCCCTTTAATCCTCCCACTGGACACATTAGGAACACTGAGTGTGCTCAGACACACAAAACAATGTCCACCCTACCAAGGACCCAAGAGGCTGGGGGGTGGATGTGTCATGAGATGTACCTGAAGCCTCCTAAGTTGCAATGTGAATAAGGACCAGGAAAAAGATGATTTTTCCTTCCACTGAGTAGTCATGACTTCGAAAAGTCTTTGGAAACCAGAAGGGACCAGAAAGAGCATTGGGGTATTTGGAGAGGAAGGAATAAATAGTCCCCACTTGAGAGGGCTTCAGTTGAGCCAAGAGGGTGAAGGCAACATTAGAAGACAGTCCGAGGCCGAAGGAATGTGTTGATCACAGAATGTGAGCTCTGGAGGACACAGGAAAGACTGGAAGGAATAAAGGAGGCATGTTGGACCAGGCAGAAGATGTGTGGAGCAATGAGGGGGTGAGAAGGGAGATGGGGGGTTACTACAAGAGCTGCAATTTAGGTACAGAACAACGTGAACAGGGTGTGAAGCCTAGTGGGTACACCCCTAACAGTGGGCACCTGCAGGAAGGACTTCTTAGGTACGCGGTAGGGCTATGGCCTGGGAAGAAGGCCAAGCAATGCCCTGTGTGGCCATGGTCTTTTTCCTGGGCTGGCTGATGCCAAAAGCAGTACTAAGGGGCAGATCTTGAAGGAAGAGTGAAGGAACAGGAGCCCTGGGGCTCTTCACTTGCTCTTGGCATCTCTTTTTTCCTGAGCTTCTCCAGGGACCAATCCTGTTCTCAGCCAACGCATTCTTTCCTAAGAAGTGTTAATACAAACCAAGTGGCCTTGTTCTGGGGTAGGATCTAATGGTTCCTGAACCAGGGTGCTCAACGGAAATGTCTGGGAAACTTAAAATATGCAGATGTTCGGGTCACCTCCCTCCCCCTAGATCTATTCATTCAAAATCTCGGCTGGAAAAGCCTGGGTAATCTGAATTTTAAAGCATCCACATGCATCCCCCCGCCCCCCATAATTTTGGTATTTGGACCAAGAGCTGATATCTGGGGGTAGTTCACGAGACATTAATGAATCACTTTAAAGGGACATTTATTTCAACTGTAATAAAACCCTTTTCCATCACGACCAATATCAGAATTACCCTGGACACTTGTTCCACCCCGAACCCAGGACACTTAAGGAGCAGAAGGCTACCCAGGGGACTCTGAAGTACCTAAAACTTGAAAACAACTGCTTTCAGGTGGTGTTTTTCTAAACTTGAGAAATCTAAAGAAGTCTGGGACCCTTGGTAAACATACAGTTTCAAGTTCCCCTCCCCACCCCCACCCCTTTTAAGCCCATTGAACTAGAATCTTCAGGGGAGGGGTCTGGGAATCTTTAGATTTAGCAAGTGCCCAGGTGATTTTTATCGCTAGGCAAGTTATTGCTTCAAAGGCAACGATAGTTCACATTTACTGAGCGCACATACACTGAGGGCGGGTACTATTTTAAGCGTTTTCACTTGCTTTTATTGATTTCTCCTAACAACCTCGTGCAGCACTGTGTCATCGCCATTACACAGAGTAACTGCCTCTCTCTTAACCAATCTACTGAGGGTCGATTTCATCATTTGAATCTCAGGGCAATCCCATTTCATATATACATAGTCTTTTAAATTCTGAGCTTTCTATGCTCCTTGAGATTAAACAGCGATTTATATACTTCTCTGCAATTTACACAGCACACCACGACATTCTTTGCATAAAATACGATCTTAGCACGTACCGTTGTTTCTAAGAAATCGAAGGATCGGTCTGCTGTTTGTCCAGTGCATTTAAACAAGCGGAAAATAAAACCCGTTGCCATCGAGTTGATTCCGAGTCATAGTGACACTGTAGGACAGAGTAGAACTGCCCCTTGGGTTTCCAAGGAGTGCCTAGTAGATTTGAACTGCTGACCTTCCAGTTAGCAGTGGAGCTCTTAGCCACTGCGCCACCAGGGCTCCCCAGTGCATTTGACAGTGTACCATTCTACCTTGATTTTGAAGATGTGGAGACAGAAGTTGGCAGAGGAGCCGGATGCTGGAAGCAGAGACCTTTTGAGTTACTCTGGCTGAGAGTCAGAGTCCAGCAGAAATTGAACTAGGAAAAGGAAAACAGAAAGATCATCTGGTTTGGCTGGCTCTCCGAGGCCCGACCCTGGCAGGGGAAGAGAATTCCAGTTCATATGAGAAAGGTAATGGATATTTCCAGTTTCCTGTCACACCCCCTCCCATGTGCTTATCCACATTCTCATCAGCCTTCTGAGACTAATCGTTTCCAGTTTACTAAAAGCCCATCCTCATCTATCCCTTTCTAATTCCTTTTACACTTGCCTGTACTCACAGTTTGCACATTTTATACTTTTCTAGTCTCTGACTATTCAATAACATGAAAGCTAATGCTTCCAAGCTTTGTTTCCCTCCGCTCCATTCATGGGACCATTAGTACAAACGGATATAATGACTGTTTTCTTATCAACAGTTATCTTAACTCCCTCGATATGGAGAAGGCCTTCCCTTGCTCTAAAAATTAAAAATCTCTTTCTGAAATCTTAAAACATATATTAAGTGCCTACTGTAGTTCAGGTTTTTCTGTTTCTTACAAGCTGAAAAAAATAGGTATTAACATCTTCATTCTTACCTCAGACAAAAACAAAATGAGGAGACTCAGTGAGGTAAAGCAATTGGCTTAAAGTTACACAGTTGGTACAAGGGAGACGTATGATTTGAAGCTAAGTCTCACTCCAAAGTCCATACTCTTTCCACTATACTGTAATACTCAATATTCAAATTATTTTGCTCACGTTTGGCATCTTTATATGTTATCTCTTCATGTAGATGAAAAAACATATTTACAAATGGTGTGTTGTCCGTCTTTGTACCGGTGCTGCACTTTGTACTCAGAATCTGGTGGCCACTGAGTTGGTTCTGACTCATGAGGACCCCACGTGTGTAAGAGTAGAGTTGTGCTCCATTGGGTTTTCAATGGCTGACTTTTCAGAAGTAGATCACCAGGCCTTTCTTCCAAGCACCTCTGGGTGGACTTGAACTTCCAGTCTTTCAGTTAGCAGTGGAGCATGTTAACCATCTGCGACACCCAGGGACTCCAAGCACTCAGTAAGGACTTCATAAAACAAGCTATGGCTTCTCTCCCCCAACCCTGTACCTCCTTCAATAAGAACCTAGAGGCCAAACCAACATCACTAAATCATCTCCTGAAATCTCCAACTCAAAAACCTCACCAACCAAACTGACATTTCAGAATTCTTACACCAGAATCATAAATTATTTGATGGACTATAAGAAGGACTTCTGCTTAGGCAGTATCAACCTCATTTGTTTCTGGAGTTTTCATACACTGTGCAATCTACTTTATATTATGCATCTCCATTCAATAGATATAAAAACTAAGGGCATATGGGACCTGTGTTCTTACCGATGATTATCTTGAATCATTCAACACAGGGAAAGCTTTCTCTTGCTCTATGCTGTGAAAATTACTCACTTGGAACTTAATAAACATACGTCAGGACACCATTGTTTGATATTTAATGGGTCTATATGTCCAGTTGTCTGTTTTGCATGCCCTATAGTACCATTCTGTTCAGTTACTCAACTATGGAAGGAATGGATGAACAGTACAATCTACAGCGACATCATATTTGTGCTAAGGATCATTAGTTGGCTGATTAGTTAAAAATCCATCAAGTAGTATTAGCCGTTCTGGTTATGACATTTGATTGTTGATTGATCGTTATTTCAGAGATTCTTTAAAATTCATACAAAGAGTATTTTTAAGACTTCGTTTTTAGAATTTAAGAAAACAACCATCACTTATTATTCTGCTAAGCTCACTACTTTTTGACCTAACAGCACCTAATGAAGTCAGTAGCCAGCAGTTAATCAAATTAAAAGACCAAGAAGAGAACTGTCAATACACTCAGGATCCGAGAAGAGCTGACAAACATCAGTCAGTCGATTTCAGGTGGATGATAGGCGGGTTTATTAATATGCTGATTCTATTCTGGGATTCCTCATTAGAAGACACTGCTTCACTCGCAAAATGTCAAACTTGCTTCTTTCCAATGGATAAATTATCATGATACAGAAATAGACTGCAGATAAAGCTCTCAATTTTAATAGTCTCCAGTTGAAAAGGCATACTTGAGCAAATCCGAGAATAAGGTAACCTAGGTTGTTATTTAAGTTTACATTTAGAAAGGCAAAATATTTCAAGTAAAAATATAAAATTCATTCCAAAAACATAGACTATCTTTATAGATTATGATTCTCTTGCCTACCACTTCCTTAACAAATATCTGTTGAAACTAGGTCAGGCATGTGAAAGTTATCTGGACTCTAGAAGCGGACTCTTCAAATCGAGCTTAAAGGCTCAAACTGAGCTCTTACTTAATCAGACCAGTGATACGTTTTCATGAACCCAGTAAGAACAATAATCCACAATGTCCTTCATTCTCATTTTGTTTACTAGACTAACCCAAATCTCACTACTTCCCATTCAGCCTGAAACTCCACTTTCACATATATTAGTAGACAGCTAGATTATCTCTCAAAGGCAAATGAAAACAAAAGTGTATTCAGTCCTGTTTCCCAGAGATCTTTAATAAACAGGAAGTAATTCCAAATGTTTAAAATGCTTAAATATTTTAACTTAATTAGAAAAGGATCATTTGATTCCTTACCTTCAAAATATAATCTGTTGAATCTAGATCAAATGACTCAAGTATGCGGAATCAGCAAACACACCCAGAACAATAAGAGAAATTAATGGGTTTCATTATATCAGCTGAGAGTCATAAGACTTTACACGCTCTAATAAGCCCAGAAAATGCACACCAGTCAAGAACGCCTAGAATTAAAGGAAAGCTCAGACATCAGACTGGGCTCATTGATACCTTTGTCCATGGCTTATTTATTAAGAAAAAGCTTATTTTCCAGTTCAAAATCTTTTCTAACTGACTGAAAATAACATAAAGAAATAAAAGGATGTAATATATTTACAAGAAACGGGCACAAATTAAGTAGTTTATAAAAATTAACACACAGGCTGCTCAAATACAATGCTCTCTCACAGGGGGTAAATTGCTCTAATGTATTTTCTTTACCTCAAAGGGTCACAATACACCTTGGACATAAAGGAGAAAGCTGTGTCAATTGAGTTTCTCTCATAATGTTGCAATTTCTTTTTCTCCAAAATTCATTCTGTGTTGTGTTTACAGCATTAATATGTTGGAACTTAAAGAAAATTCAATACAAGTGGCTTAGAAGAGCCTTTTCTTTCTTCCCAAATTCAATTAATGAATTTGAAAAAAGGAACAGAAAGAAACTATTGGTACCTAATGCAATCACACGCTGGTTCAAACTGTTTTATGTGAACCAACAGCTTTAACATAACCCTCTGTCTTTAATGAGCGTTAATTTATTTTTTAAACCAAGCTTAACGTTAACCGCTATAAAGAAATTACCACTAAGATTTATTTCAAATCAAAATAAAATAACTCCCAAGGAGGAAAAGAGGTTTAGTCACTTTCTCTATTATTTCTTTTAAATTGGCGAATGTGTTTATTTGGTAAGCATATATGCACAGCGGTATTTTAATAGTGCAGTTAGCGAGGTGAGTGTAGGCCGACTGGGGTGGTGAGGCTGCGGGAAGACGGTCATGGAAGTAGAGGAATCCTGTGGTTCTTGTGTGCCAGGGTATGTGAACCTGTCAGAGCCAGCGGCGGGGAATGGGGTGAGGGTGTGCAAAAAACAAATTAAAACTGAGTGTTTTTGTTTTTAAATATACCTCTTATTATTTTTTAATATTTAATTTTATTTTGGGGTGAAAATATACACAGCAAAACCGGCTCCCATTCCACAATTTCTAGACATAATGATCAATGACATGGGTGACATTCAAGTATTATCAACCTTCCTGTTATTTTCATTCTAGTTGTTTCACTTTCATTTAAACTCCCTGCCCCCCAACCTTCTCATCTCTGCTTTAAAATAGCTGTTAACCCTTTGGTCTTATATACATAATTTTAAAAAAGAAAAAAAAAATACCACAATACTCAAGGCTGACCATCTTTACTCTTTGAGCTAAACGGTTATTCAGTTTATAGGTGACTTCAGGGAGTAGTTTCAATTCTAAGTTTGAAGAGCAACTCTGGGCCATAGTCTCAAGGACTCCGGCCTCGATAGGTCCAGTAAGTCCGGATCCTTTAGGAATTTAAAGTTCTGTTCCACATTACTCTCCCTTTGTATCAAGATTTGTATATTATGTCCCTGATCAGAACATTCAGAAAGGGTAGCAGGGCACCAGGGAAGGATTACCCAATAAACAAGGTACCTATGGGCTTACTTGTGTTTATTTACTAGTCTGTAGTGCACAATTTCACCTGTGTAAAACTGTGCACCACAGATTGGTAAGTAAACACAATTATGTGCACTACAGATTAGTAAGAAAACACAACTAAGCCCATGAGTACCTCGCTTACTGCAAACCGGTACATATTGTGCTTACTGATTAATTCAGCCCTGCCGGGTACCATCTAGTTCTTCTGGTCTCAAGATAGAGTAGGCAGTGGTTCATGGAGACAATTAGTTCTGTAGTCCAGTTCCTTTTCTGATTATTCAGTTTCCTTTTTTTTTTTTCTTTTGTTTTCGACAAATAAAGACCAATAGTTGTATCTTAGATGGGCACTAAAAAGCAAAATAAAACAAGCATAGCAAGGATTGTAAGGATGGCATAGGACCAGGTATTATTTTGTTCTGTTGTATGTAGGGTCTCTTTGAGTCAGAACCAACTCAACGGCCCTTAACAACAACAACTGCAAGAATCCCAACCAAAGAAATGGATCCCTGGGATTTAGAGCATACCACAAACCTGAAATGAGTATGAACATTAAGACCATCTTAATGCTTCATCGGAAGCCCTGGTGGTGTAGTGGTTAAGAGCTACAGCTATTGATCAAAAGGTCAGCAGTTCAAATCCACCAAGCGCTCCTTGGAAACCCAATGGGGCAGTTCTACTCTGTCCTTTAGGATCACTATGAGTCAGAATCAACTCGATGGCAATGGGTTTAGTTTTTGGTTTTTTAATTCTTCATCATTTTTATTTTACTCTCAAGCTGAAACATTCAAATTTCTTAATTTGTATTTTTATTATTATTAATTTGTAATTACTTTTAAGTTATGCATATTCATATTTTATAAAGTTCAAAATAAAAAACAATAGCACTCTGCTATAACCCTCCTTCTCCCCAGTGGAACCAGTTTTACTCCTTTAACCTTTACCCTGGTGTTTGCCTGCATATTTTATTAAAATAATATGCTCACGCTATTTCTTAATTTTCACTTTTAGAAGTTATATATTTATTTTCTATTACGGAGGATACGAATTTAACTTCCTTACATCCCCCACACACGTAAATATACTTCCCTCCCTCATCCTCCCAATATAATTACACATTTCATTTCAGTGTATATATTTTATGATTATGTAATTACCTTTTAAAGCTGAGCCATTTAGTACATTTTGGTTATATTTCCTTGTGCAACATTTTTGTTCTTCAAAGGTCAGCAGTTCAAATCCACCAGGTGCTCCTTGGAAACCCTATGGGACAGTTCTACTCTGTCCTACAGGGTCATTATGAGTTGGAATCAACTGGATGGCAATGGGTTTGGTGTTTTTTTTTTGTTTTTTTTTGTTTTTTTGGTTTGTCCATTTGCTTAGTCTTCTATGTTCTATCACTAATCAGCACCATCTGTCTCTCAATTTGTCATTACCGTGGTGGCTGGCCTGTAGCTATGATGTTGGAAGCTAAGCTACCGGTACTTCAAATACCAAAAAGTTACCCATGGTGGACAAATTCCAGTGAAGCTTCCAGACTAAGACAGTCTAGAAAGAAAGGCCTGAAGACCTACTTCTGCAATTTAGCCAATAAAAACTCTGTGGATCACTATAGGACACTGTCCAATGGACTGAAACATTCCAACAATCACAGGGATGGTTCAAGACTAGGCATGGTTTTGTTCTATTATTTAGGAGCTCGCTGTGAGTCAGAACCTACTTGACAGCTATAACATCCATCACTAATCTAGCCCAAAACTATTCAACAAAGTGTCAAATTTGTCTCATAACATTCCAATTTATTAGGTGATCTGTCTCCTGGGAACCAGCCCTCCGGAAGCCCCTTGTCTTCCTGCTCCAGGCTGAACTGGCTGCTCCCTAGAGGCTCCTTTAATTGCCATTATGGAGATTCCACTTGTGTCTCTTCTGAGAGATCTACTTAATTTTTCTTGGTTTACATCGTCATGTGTCTGAAAATGTGTTCATTCTGCCTTCACTCTTAACAGTTTGCTATTATAGTAATTTTTTTTTTTTTTTTGAATTTTTGGTGACATCCCAGATCTTTTGATCACCTCTTCTTTGGTAGATTTCCCACATTTTGAGTCTCACTTTTTTGAGGTAGAATCTAGAATGTGCTCTTGCATCTAGTAGGGGAAGGAGGTATATGACCTAAACTCTTCCAGTGACACACACCTGTATGAGACTTCTATTCAGAAGTAAACAACATGAGAAAGTATCTGTTTGCAACCAGAATCTATCTTTTTGGTGAACAATGGAAATAGAGACATCCTACTCCGGGGAGGAGGGATGGCTGCAGAAGTAAAGCTGCTTCATCACTGCTGCCAGCTGTGGTGTCTGTGCTGGGTGGGAATAGCAGAGATGTTTTCATTAGAGCAGCCCCCACAGTAGCAGTTTGGATGTAGATCCTGGCATGAGGCATGCTGTTGTTCTTAGTTGTGAGTGAGCTCTGACTCATGGCAACCTTATGTATGACATAGGGAAACATTGCCCAGTCCCACGCCATCCGCACGATCACTGGTATGCTTGAGTCCATTGTTGTGGCCATTTTGTAGTGCCTTAAAACCTTTTTTTTTTTTTTAAAAAAAAAAAAACCTAAGGGGCTCATCTTCCAGTTCTGTATCAATTCTGCTGTGATCCATGGGGTTTTCACTGGCTAATTTTCAGAAGTAGATAGCCAGGCCTTTCTTCCTAGTCGCTTAGTCTGGAAGTGCCACTGAAACCTGCCTATTATGGGTGAGCTTGCTGATCAGTGGCAGAGCTTCTAGCATCACAGCAACGCACAAGCCACCACAGTATGGCAAACTGACAGATGGGTGGTAGAATGTAGCATACAACCCTGCGTTCTCTGGCTCAGCAGAGTAGTCCATGTGCAACCTAAGCAACCTAAAGTTGATAAATAACTGCTTAATCTGACTATATGGATTCCACTGTTTGCAATTGAGAATACTAAGTGATAGAGCTGGGTATAGAATTGTAGATTCAGAATTCCCTCAGAATTTGGAAAGCACTGTTCCATGGTCTTCTGGTTATGGTGTTCTTGAGATGTCTAATGCCTTTCTTTTTCCTACATTTCTAGATACGACTTGGTTTTTCCTTTCAGAAGGCGGTGAGACTATTCTTTTTATCCCTAATATCCTGAAATGTCTAGTGAAAATGGTGCATTATGGGTCTTTTTGCAGTTACTGTGCGGCCACACGGTTGTACAGGTTGTGCACCGTACCTCTCTAGGAGACACCAGGCATGTTAGTCTATGGACACAACCTGTATGGCTGTCCACAACTGCCCTGTGGACACTCCATGGGACCTTATAATCTGGAGACTACTGTACTTGAGTTCTTTGGTATAATCTTTCCTTTCCACCATTTTCTTTGTTCTATCTCTGGAACACCTATTAGTCAAATATTGGGCCTCCAAGATTAACCTTCTCATTTTCTTATTTTGTCTCTATTTTCTGTTCTCTTTGTTCTACTTTCTGAGAGATTTCCTCAACTTTATCTTCTAACCTTCTACTGAATATTTAACTTCAGCTATGCTATTTTTAATTTGTAAAAGCTCTTTTCAAAAATAGCATTTTGTTCTCCAGGATCCAAGATCTTCTCTTATCTCTCTGGAGATATCAATTGTACTTTTTTTTTCTTTTCTCCTTATTTTAAATTTTCTTTCCTTCTTAGTATTCTGCTCCCTTTTCTCCTCGCGTCATTTTTTTTAGTTGTTTCATTTACTCTTAAATCCTGAATTTATTTTTTGACCTATGTAGAAGACACATGAATCTAGCCTCATTTCACTGTCATTTGTTTTTATCTGCTCAAAAAAAAAAAAAATTTTTTTTTTTTTTTAATCATGGCGACCCTATGCACAACAGAACAAAATGCTGCCCAGCCCCTGACTGCACACGTCTGAGTCCACTGCTGCGCCCACTCTGGCAATCCAGCTCACTGACGGTCTCCCCAACCCTTGCCAGTCCTCCACCCCACCGAACATGTCCTTCTCCAGTGATTAGTTCCCCTTGATGACAAGTCCAAAGTAAGTAAGATGACATTTCAGACAATATCCTGTGCTCCATTTTTTTTTTTTTTTTTCCATAGGGTTTTCATTGACAAGTTTTCTTCCTAGTCTGCCTTAGTTTGGAAGCTCTGCTGAAACCTGTCCATCATGCGTGTCCCTGCTGGTGTTTGAAATATTGCTAACAAAACTTCTAGTATCACAGCAGTACACAAGCCACTGCAATATGACAAACTGACAGACAGGTGGTGGCCTTTCATTGTAAAGACTGTAAAAGGGCTCATGATTCCTGGCACTGATGTTTTTAGAGGGAGGCACTAAAAAGCTAATTGCAATCTGTGAGCGCAGGCAGTGCTTCTCCACTGGCGGTTTCATTGAAAATGGTCAGGCTGGGCTGGTTTACTTAAGATCCCAACTGAGAGTCACTGTGGGTCTTTTGTCCTGGTCTGGTCTATTGCCTCAGAAAGCAATCTGCCTGGGGTGAAGCTGTGGTGTTAGGGGATGAATGTAAAACTGGCAGCCAGCGTTCTCAGACTGGGGGCTGGGCTGGGTCTCACCTTTCAACATGTAGATTTTCCACTTAATGCTCCATTTCCCTACGTCCTTGACTCTGCACCCAGGGCCCTTGAGGTCAGAGCCTGTGTTTCTGCCAGGATAGGGAGGAGGTTGTCACCCAGCTGTGCGAACTGGTAAAGGTATCCAAGGGCTTAGCCACATCTCCAAACCCCTGTTTTTATGCCACCTGTATGCTCACCATCAATGGTAACCAGGTGCCTCCAATTCTTTCTTCTCTCTGAGATTCCAGAGAGCTAGCCTGCTTCTGGGCTTGTCCAGAGTCTGGCGAAATTTTCAGCTATCTGGTCTTCTAAATCATTGACTACCCCAGTTTCCATACTTTATTTTATTATTGCCACCTCCTTTCCCATTTCTTTGTCCTTGTGGGATTATGATATTTTCCATCATTTTGGGGGAAGCATTTTAGGGGGGAGAGGTGGAAGATCTATGCTGAAAATAACCTTTTTTTTTTTTTAAAACCTAATATTCCCTCTATACTGTGAAACACTTATGAGAGGCCAACATTTACCAGACACTTAATCTCTCCTCTTCTTCACTTAGAGGTAACAATAATACCTACCTCTTGAGATTGTCCTGAGGATTAAATAAATACAAGCAGGCAAAACACTTAGTTCAACTACTGTAACTGTGAAAACAAAGGAGACCAATAAGACATAGCAAAGCAGCATGTGCAAAGCTCAGAGGACAGTGAAAGTTCCTTTCTGGGATTAACATACAGCCAAACCAAACTCAGTACCATCAAGTCAATTCCAACTCATAGTGACCCCATAGGGTTTCCAAGGTTGTAGATCTCTACAGAAGCAGACTGCCACATTTTTCTTCCACGGAGCCATTGGTGGTTTTGAACTGCCGACCTTTCAGTTGGCAGTTGATCGCTTTAGCCACTGCGCTACCAGGGCTCCTATAATATAGTACAGTGGTTCTCGAAGTCTGTCCTGGGACCAGGAGCATCAACATCACTTGGGACCTTCTTAAAAATGCAAATTATAGAGCCCCACCCTAGACCTACTGCATCTGACAGGCCCAGCAATCTGTACTTTCACAAGCTCTCCAGGTGATTCGGATGCCCACTAAAGTTTGAGGGTCACTGAGACAAGGAAATGGACTCCTTCACTGAGGTTGCTAAATAGAGGCCACCCTAAGTCACTGGATATGTCTTGTGTATATGTAATAAACAAAAACCAAACCCGCTGCTGTCGAGTCGATTCCAACTCACAGCGACCCTGCACGACAGAGTAGAACTGTGTATATGTAATAGGGAAGATATAAGCCAATGTTTGAATAAAAGTAGAGACTTGTGGAGATGAGAAGTAGAGAAAAAAACCTGATTCCAAACCCTGAGGAACTGGTTCCTGTAGCTTTCTCTTCAACTGTGTGAGCTGTGCCAGGGTCCTGCTCAGCAAACTGGACCAATCAATCTCTCCTCCCTTTTTTCTCAAGCCAGTTTGAATCAAGTTTCTGGAATCCTGACTAATACCCCACCCTCCCTCTTTAAGAAGAAGAGTGAACCCGACTTCCTCTGCTCACTGTCTACAGTGGCATGGAAGTGGTGGCAAAGGGCAGCTCCCAAGAAGGCAAGCTATCAGCCCCCGGTAACCGGCTCTACCCTGAAGGATTCTATAATGCTCAGAATTCAGTGTCTGTTCCGCTTACACAGACAGGTAGAAATATGGGCATATTTACATATACCAGAATAAATTTTCCTCTCTTGATATTTTAGGATCTGATGAACACATCCATATTAATTCTATTCATGATTTTTTTATGGGTTTTCACCATACTCCTTTTTATTTCTAATTAATCATACTCTAATTATTCATCTTATTTTTCCCAATCTAAATTTCACAGAGCATTTGTTCACTCACTGAGTGAGACCCACAAGGTCTTCCTGTAATTCTAAGGTTTCTAAACCTAGCTGATCATCAAAATCATCTGGGGAGATTTTTAAACATGTAGTGCTCATGCCCTATTCCAGACCTACTAATCTGTGTCTGTGTGTGTGCATGCATATATTTATGTATATAAATATACTATAAAACCTACAAAAGCCAGAACCTATGTAAGGCAGAAGCCTGACAGAGAAGGAAAACTCAAATATTTTCCACTAAAATGAGCGACAGAAAAGTGATAAGATAAAAGATGGCACCCTGAAAATCTGCTGGACCTGGAAAAACAAGGCAGTACTGTCAAGTGCCGGCTCTCATAGGTTCCACTGTATATGTATATACGTTTATAGATATACCTCATATATTGTATACATGTATACATATGTATATGTTGTTATTATTGGGTGCTGTTGAGTCAATTCTGACTTATAGCAACCCTATAGGACAGAGTAGAACTGCCCCATAGGGCTTCCAAGGAGTGGTTGGCAAATTTGAGCTGCTGACCTTTTTGGCTAACAGCTGAGTTCTTAACCACTATTCCACCAGGGCTCCATGTGTATATATGTATGGGTATAATAAATGCATATATACATACCTAAGGAGCCCTGGTGGCACAATGGTTAAGCTCTGGGCTATTAACCAAAAGGTTGGTGGTTTGAACCCACCTAGTGGCTCCAAGGAACAAATACCTGGCAATCTGCTTCTGTAAAGATTACAGCCTAGGAAACTCTATGGGGCAATTCTACTCTGTCACACGGGGTCACTATGAATTGGAAGTGACTCAATGGCACCAAACAACATACATACATATATGTATGTGCATACATGTATACATGCATATGAAGATATAATATACACACATATCCATCCTCTGGGGAAACTGATGATCCCCCCCTGTGGCTTTGCATTGCCCTGAAAATTGTAATGATTTCTTAAAGCCAAGAATTTCATTGTGTGCTCCCTCCTAACAGTGAAATTTGAACCATGAATATTTATTTTTCTTAAGAGTAACAAAATTAAATGGGTTGGGTTTTCATAGGAAATAATTATAAATAAAGCTCTCCTCAGCTCTGCAAAGCATCCACAAAAAGGCCATTAGACAACACAGTCTAACACACAAACGGCAAATACCCAGCACGTGGACTGTCGCTTCCTGCTTCTGTTTCCATGGATTATGGACAGGGGCGGATTATCCAATAGGCAAGGTAAGCACCGTACCAGTTCATCTGTAGTGAACAATTTCATGTTTTTTCACCACATCAAAGATTCTGCTTCTAGGTATGGCTGGCATCTGTCTCTCCCAGCCCACAGCACCTTCCTCCAGACAGAATCAAAGCCTTCTTTTTTTTTTAAATTTACAATCCCTGATGGGGACAATGACCCAGTAAACAAAGTAAGCACAGGCTTACTTGTGCTTACATGCTAATCTGTAGTGAAAGTGTCCACTGCAGGTCATCTGGTAAACAAGATAGGCACCGTGCTTACCTTGCTTATTGGATAATCCACTCCTGATTATGGACTCTCCCACAGAGCCTGCATGTGACTCTCAACACAGACAGAGCTCCTGGCAGCTGCTACCAATCAATTGGGAAAGACACATATGCTGAAACCTAACACATTCCTGGTCTAAAATAAAGAGGCCTGGGCACTACTCCCAATAGTACCACTATGAAAGCTTGACTTCTGTTTCAATTTCATCTTCTTTAAATCAGAGAGAACCACATTTCTTCCTTCACGCAAGCTGGTGAAGATAAAATGAAATTCATGAATCTGAAAACGTTAAGTGGTACTTCCCAAATATAAGATTAAATTTGGTGAATGACACACTATACTAAAGATGAGGCAACTAAAGCAGAATATTGTATCAAAGGAAAGAATCCCATAATTCTTAAATACATGTGCTAGAGATGACCAAAATTCCATTTAAAATTTCCCAGTCAAAAAAAAAAAAATTGTCCATTCCAAACAGTTTTGATTTTTAAAGCAAATTGAAGCTATCAACAGATGCCAACTATAGGAAAGTGTAAAAAAAATGTCAAATAAAATGAAACCTGGCCAATATTCACTATTTTCAAAAGCACTTATAATTTTCATGTTTTGAAATTAATATTTAAACATGCTGATATAAAAATATTAATATAAAATACATGAATAAAGGCAAAAATCTATTAATAATAATGAAATAATATCAGTCTAGCAATCAATATTAAAAAATAATCTTAAAATGGAGTAAGCATAAAATAGAAATTCAGGATTAAACTTAAAGGCAAAGCTATAAACCAGATTCAATGTGTATAAATAAGCCAGTTCTGTGATTCTAAATAATTATAGCTAATGTTCATTAAATGCTTACTCTATTCTTGAGATACATACATTACATATTATTTCGCATTTACCGCTCAGAACAGGCCTCTGAAATAGATACAATTACTTTTCCATTATAAAATGATGAAATAGGGTTAAAGAGGTCAACTGACTTACCAATGGCCATCCTTATAGTAAGTGATACAGCCACAACTTGAACCCAACCCGACCTGACTCCAAGGACCACCCTCATAAGCAAAATAAGAAGAAGATAAAATTATTATAACCAGTGCCATCGAGTCGATTTATGTCAGTAGACTTGTACTCCAGGAGTATTTCAACAGGCCCTTCCTCTGAGGTGCCTCTGAGTGCACACAAACCACCGACCTTTCGGTTAGCAGCTGAGCGTATTTCAGTCTACACAGAGGTGCCTCAGAAGAAAATTCTGGCAATCGACTTCCAAAACACCAGCCATTGAAAACCCTACAGAGCACAGTTCTACTCTGACACACATGGGGTCATCATGAGTTGGAAGTGACTCGATGACAACTGGTATGATTATTATAGTGTCCAATTATTATCTATATTACCAAAAGACCTGTGAGCCCTGGTGGCACACTGGTTAAGCATTGGGCTACTAATCAAAAGGTCGGCAGTTCGAATCACCAGCCGCTCTTTGGAAACCCTATGGGGCAGTTCTCCTCTTTGCTATAGGGTCACTATGAGTAGGAATCGACTCAATAGCAATGAGTTTGGTTTAGTTTTTTTTTTTATATATGGTCTGTGAGATTACACAGTACTTAGCATAGGGCCTACTACCCTCCTGGAAATCAGTATTTGTTAAATAAATATTCCTATTTCTAAAAAAAGTATTTTCCTTTTTATCAATTCAGCATATTAGTTTGGCTGGCCCAGAGCACCCTCTCACCTAGATAAAATGAGAGACACACTGACCAATTTGTTTCTTGGCTCTCCTTTCTCAAGGCTTCATACAGACTACCAGCCGTCCCTCCCGACAATACATTACTACAGTAGTACTAGAAAATATCTGAGTCAGTTACAGCTTTCTTTGCACAATTACTTTTCATTTGTACCTGCTAAGGAGACGCTTCCACCATCCAGCTGTCAGTTTATCGTGCTGTGGTGGCTTGCGTGTTGCTATGATACTGGAAGTTATGCCACTGGTATTTCAAACACCAGCAGGGTCACTCATGGTGGACAGGTTTCAGCAGAGCTTAAAAACTAAGACAGTCTAGGAAGAAAGGCCTACAGTGATCTACTTCTGAAAATTAGCCAGTGAATACCCTATGGATCACAACAGAGTACTGTCCGATATAGTGCTGGAAGATGAGCCCTCTAGTTTGGTAGCCTCAAAAATAATAGACTCGAGCAATAATCACAAAGATGGCAAAGGACCAGGAAATGTCCCGTTCTGCTGTACATGGAGTCACCATAGGTTGGAGCCAACATGAGCGCAACTAACAACAAGGAGATGCTTGTGTAGCACAGCTGCCCTGACTAGACTGGGAGCAACTTTACTAATAATCTCTTTGCTGGGTTACCTTTACAGTTGGCTTCTCTGACCCATTTATGATTCTTATTAACTTGAATTTCAGAGCATAAGCCTCATCCTTAAAATCTAAGTATGATCTTTATCCACAGCCGCTAGTCAGTAAGAAACCATTAATGATTTCTTTTCCTTTTTGGGGGTAGGGCAGGATTTAGTCGTTTTCTTTCCTCTCCTCATTTTCTGCCTTTACCTTCATTTTCTCCTTTTAATGAGAAAAAAAAGTAAAGACCCACCTAACTTTAAGCAGAGCAAATCACATCGAACTATTTTAAAGGAAAACGCAGCAGGTCAATAAAAAAGAAGAAAATAGAGAAAGGAGGAGAAGTAAAATCAGCAGTGTTCTAAAGAAGCGAGATCTGTAAAAGCTTAAAGAAGAAAAAGTTTTATTTATTGTTCTCTCTGAAGACAACCCGGGCTTGCATTCGAGGTCAGATTTCCAGGATATTTCTAACATACTAAAGAACAATTTAGAATCGAAAGGAAAGAGAAAAAGGCAGCCTTCTCAAAACATGGAAGGCTTTGCATATGCATTTATTTAATCTGTGCCAAATGCCATGTTGAGGAGCTGACAAGGAACCCGATATTATGGCAACAGTTAATTCCACTTTCGTATTTTTGTAATGTGAAACACGTTAATGTGCATTTTATTCACTTTATTCCCAGGATATTTCAATATTATATATAATTTTCTTCTTAAAGACATTTAAAACCTATACTATTAACTAATAAATAAAGATTTGGAAAAGACTGCTATTTTTCTGCCAAAATCTATTTCCTCTTCTTCCTCGGAACAGTCTCAATGGTGTTTCCTGGTCAGAGTGGCTGTGTGACTAAGTTCTCACCAATGGAGGAGAGTAGACATGAAGTACCCCGCCTCAGGCCGTCCCTGCTCCACGTGCTCTCTCTCCTTGTCACCAGCTAAAATCCAGACATGGAGGTGACCCTGTGGCTTAGATCATGCCAACAATGCAAGTGCCCCGGGGAATGACTGTATGGAGCAGAGCTACCCTGCCAACCTGGACCACGCCCTTTGAGACAGTTAAGCGAGAGAGAAACTTTTTGTTACAACATCTTGGCCTAACTAATACAACTGCACTATCTATTCTCATAGTGTCAAGTTGCCTTCTAAATCAGTATAACCACCACTTTGCAAATGGCTGCTATTCTGTGTAGTACTGGTTTCTCTCAACAGCCACTATCAATAAAAGAAAAGGTAATGAAAAAATCTGTCGGAGAATTATTTTATATCAAAAAATTCAACATACATCTTAAATCTCTGCCTTTTTTGGCCTGGAATTACTGAGGTTTCTGTTTCAAGCATCTACTGTTTATTGAGACATGAGCATTGTTTAGATTTAAATTAAAAACCTAAGTTGCTTACCCCCTTTAGGTCTGGCACTTTTCAGCAAGGGGCAAAGGCAGTGAAGTGACAGCTAACTAAGGATTTCCTGACTGTATTCTTCCATTTAACTTGTGGCATTTCCTTCTTCATTCATTGCTGTATAGCTCATATTGTACTGTAAGAAGCAAATAGTGTGAATGTTTCCTGTTTATCATTAGAACTGAAAGCCTTATTTGAGTTTGTTTTACAAACCATCTCCACAGGTGTTACATGGTACACTGGTGTAAATTCCCTTCACACTTACCTGTTCTGCACACCACCTTTCTATACCATGATTAGCTAAGAAATGCAACCACACCATCTATCCCTTAAATTATTCCAAGAACTTCTAATCTCAGTGGCGTATTTGTTTAGACTCAATCACTACCACAAGCATTACATCACTGGGGCTATCTCTATACACTACCAATCTACTTGGTATCATCACTCCCTAAAATCATTTCAGTTCAATAGAACATAAAATGCCGTGGGTTTTTTTTTTTTCCCCTCCCCCACCTTAACTTCTTTAAAATATAAACTACACATTCCCCACTGGAATTAATTCATCTTTTCCTTTTTTCAAATTGTCATTGTCTAAGTTCTACTTGTCAGCATATCATGCAGGGTGCTCACTCTACTTATTCACCCATTCTACTCAATATGAGAAAAAATATTTTGCCCTGATGGAAATGGAAGGCCATGATGAGGAAGACTGGCTTATTTATCCATGTAAGCTTAATACAGACATACGGTATTAGGGAGAGGACCTTAATTAGCACAGCTTGGTAGACTAGAAAATTAAATACAAAAATGCAGAAACAAAAGGAAGACAATGTCAGGTAGATACCATAATGGGTTACAACGTAGAGAGGAAGGAGAGTATCAGCCAAGCAATGACAAGTCAGCCCCAACTTTGAGGATTAGGAGAGCTAACCCTGAAAGTTTTGTTTTGTTTTCTTTTTTAATATGCCACTGCACACATTCAGAAGTCCCTTAATCTGACAAATTCAGCACTTCCAGGATACCACCAAAGAACACAAAAAAAAGAACACAAAGAAGAAAGCAAAATGCTCTCTGGCTGACCAAAAGCTAAATCTTTAGCATATCACTCATAGCAGAGCACCCTGGTTCAAAATTAGAAACCTATGCTAGAGTCAATTCTAACAAACATGTTTGTTGGTTTCTCTAATTAAGCTCAGGGAATCATAATGGGATATTAGGGCTGGAAGGTGACGATGGTGAAAAGGAACAATCAGAATGTAAGGAAATGTATAAAATGTAGACAAAAGCCCCAGCACTCGAGATCCTTTAAAGTACCAACAGATTGTCACACCTCAGAGATCTCCCCAGGCTTCCCTGCATCACACTCCATCCAAAAGAACCAAGGCAGTTGTGGAATCAACCTGCCAGGGCTTTCTTCCGAGGTGTCTCTGGGTGAACTCAAATCTCAATCCGCTTGGTTAGCAGCCAAGCTTGTTAACATTTGTACCACCCAGGGACTTCTCCCACTCCTTCATTAGAGTCTTAAGTCATTATGGGAAGATTAAATTATATTCAGTTAGTTTACAAAAACAAATACGTACATGTACCATAGATTAAAGGATTTTATCAAATTATTTTTTGTTAAGAAAGATCAGGCTTGCTGGCCTGACAGACACTGAAAAAACCCTGAGAGTATGGGCCCCAGACACACTTTCAGCTCAGTAATGAAGTCACTCCTGAGGTTCACCCATCAGCAAACATTGAACAGGCCCATAAAACCAAACAAGACGAAAGAGGCACACCAGCCCTGGGGCAAGGACTAGAAGGCAGGAGAGAACAGGAATGCTGGTGATAGGGAACCCAAAGCTGAGAAGGGAGAGTGTTGACATGTCATGGGGTTGTTAACCAATGTCATAAAACAGTATGTATACCAACTGTTTAATGAGAAACTAGTTTGCTTTGTAAACCTTCATCTAAAGTACAATAAATTTTTTTTTGTTTTATTTTATATTTTATGCATAAATGGGCCATTCAATTATTTAGAAAATGTATTGGTGAAATGGAAATGCTGGTGGCATAGTAGTTAAGTGCTACAGCTGCTAACCAAAGGGTTGGCAGTTTGAGTCTGCCAGGCACTCCTTGGAAGCTCTGTGGGGCAGTTCTACTCTGTCCTATAGGGTCGCTATGAGTCGGAATTGACTCGACGGCACTGGGTTTGGTTTTATTGGTGAAACAAGGGTAGATAAGGTTTTACTACAAGAAATCTGATGGTAGGGAACTCTCTCTCTGACCTCTACTTGTAGGATAATTGCCAGGACTCAATTTGTAGTAGAAGGAAATACACTGATTTTTATCCCCCCGTGGGTCTGTTCTGATCCAATTCATGCGACTTGCCCAGGCTCCACTGACTGATAGAATAAGCATGCAGTCAGTAGGTATTGGACACAGTAGTCCAAAGTATGCTTGCAATCTGCCCAACGTCTCCTTTTCAAATGGCTACAGGAAGAAAACATAGCACAACTAGGAACTGCTATAGATTGGACTTTGGGACAGGTGTAATCCCTAAAAGTAAGCCAGAGCAACACCTCTGGTAGACAAGGCAACACCTTCGAAATTGCTTCAGATGAACTGAAGTTCTACTTTGAAATAAGTTCCCTTTGTTCAGCTTTTCAAAAGGTTTAAAAGATGACACAACGATAAAGTCAATAAATCTTGATTTTTGGTTTCAAAAACTATTTCGTCCACTATGGAATGCAATACTTTAACATCTTCTTATAATCCTATTTCTTTTTTAAAATGCCCAGAATTACTTTATTAGTGATAACTCCCAGTACTTTGAGTCAAATCATTGTTAATTTCATATCCACCCACCATCTCCCAAAACTCCCATTTCCCTCCAATTCATTTCTCCATTTCACAAATATATTTACTGATAACCTGGTCTGCTAGGTACTACATCAGAAGCCAGGGATTCAACAGGGAACATAACACAGTCCATGGCTGTTGAACTCAGTACATCCGGGGAATGAAACTGAATTAAATGCCATCTAGTTTCTCAGTGTCTCTTTGAGATAGTGACTGACATTCTAAAAAATACCAAACCTGTTGCCATTGAGTCTATTGTGACTCATGACAACCCCATGTGTTATGAGCAAAACTGCTCCATAGGGTTTCCTTGGCTGTAATTTTTAATGAAAGCAGATCACCAAGCCTTTCTTCCAAGGTGCCTGTGGGTGAGTTTGAACCACCAACTTTTAGGTTAGCAGTCTATCACAAACCACTTGCGCCACTCATTGACAGTCTAGGGATGTTAAAAAAAAAAAGTTAAGGTCTAGACTTACAATTTCCTGTGACAAACAGCTGTCAAATGTGAACATGTTTCATATTTTAAGTACACATTTTTTAATTTGTTCTGTACACTTACCTACGTATCAGGTTACCAGATGTCCCGAAAGTTTAAAACCTGTTTCTCGTCTAATGCCTTTTCTCTATATTACCACGCTGAACGCCACGCTAAGATTTTAGAGTTCCACTTTCTCATCTTTTAGGAAATAAGGAAAAACATATCAATTTAAATAGTGAAAATATCTCAAGATCCTTTTGAGAAAATATTTACATAAGTTGAGACTAACCAATCCTGAAGTTCAGGGGAGCTAAGGCATTTCTTCCTCTCTATAAAATGTGGTTTCTGAGAAAAGGCTTGATACTCAATGAAAATTCTACACCATTAGGCACTGGATCACAAGTTTAGAAAAAAATGTAATTAATGTATCACATGTACACATCCTTTTGCCATTGATCAAGAATGATTTAATATTCAGTCCAATTAAACATACTGTAATGTCTTAGAGAAAACAAATTGAGTGGAAAATGAACAAAAAAGTTCAGGAATTAGGTTTCTGCCAAAATATTAAAGTACTAGGCCATTTTAGTTTTTAAATGTAACTAGTTGAAAAACCACACTAATAGCCAGTTGTATCATAGCTTTTAATTTATGCACTACTTTAATAAAATTTAATAGTATGCCTTTCATTCTGATTTGCCTGAAAATACCAGTTGGCATTATAGATTTTATCCTACCCCATTTTATGGAGAAGAATAAACACTAAAGAAACTTCAGCTCAGACCATCAACTGTTCCCTTCAGAATTTTAAGCCTCTTAGCTGCTTTATAAGAGTAACTGAAGGAATTAACTATTTAATAAATGTTTGCTAAAAGTAAATAAAAGCTAACCACATGTCCACCTCTTTTAACTGCTCAGTCTTCAGTGATCCAGGACTGCTGCTGCTAACAAACAAAACTGGTGTGGCAGTAGAGAATAAGTATTGAGTATAAGGGAGCACTGAATCCTACATTTCCTCTTCAAAAACTAAGCCACAGAAAGAAATACACAGACCTTCTAGGCCAGACAGCTAAAAAACATGCTGCCCTGCAGTAAGATTTTAGGACCCATTTAATTTAAATACATTAAACTTCAAACAACAGCAATAACGACCAAAAACAATGTGTGTGGTTACATAGGTAGGTATGCATGCACGTATGTGTATAGGAAGGTATATGTGAGTACATGCACGTGCATGCATAGGTGTATCTTTAGGCATATGTACATACTATATATGTTTGTGTGTGCTGCATATACACCCATATATATAATAAAGCACATGGGGAACACAGTTACGGTGACTTCCTAGATACATCCAAACAACTCACGAGACTGGTTTACTAGGTTTAAAGGTTTATTACGACCATAGTCTCATGGGACAACTTTGTCAACTGGCATAACATAGTTCATAAAAAGAACATTCTACACCCTAGTTTGGTGAATAGCGTCTGCGATCTTACAAGCTTGGGAGCTGCCATCTAAGATACGACTATTGGTCTCTATTCATCTGGAGCAAAAAAGAAGGAAGGAAACCAAAGACTTAAGGAAACCAGTCCGCACAACTATCCCACACGAACCACGGCCATTTCTAACGTGAGACCAGAAGAACTAGATGGTACCTGGCTACCACTACCAACTGTTTTAACCAGGGATATAATAGAAAGTCTCAGATAGAATGGGAGAAAAAATGTAGAACAAAATTCAAATTCCTAAATAAGGCCAGACTTACTAGACCAATAGAGACTAGAGAAACCCCTCAGACTATTGATCCAAGATACCCTTTCAACTTGGCACTGAAGCTACTCCTGGAGGTCACCGTTCAGCCAAATAATAGGTTGGCTTATAAAATAAACAGTAACACCCGCGAGTAATGTGCTTCCTTAAACAATCAACTATATGAGACCAAACAGTCAAGATTTACCCAAAAACAAAGATAAGAAGGTGAGAAGGGGAAGGGAAGCTGGATCAATGGAAACAGAATAAACAGAATGGAAATGAGAATGCTGATATATTATGAAAATTGTAACCAATGCCATAAAAAAAAATAGAACGTTTAAAATTGTTAAATGAGAACCTAATTTGCTATGTAAATTTTCACCTACATTTAAAAAAAAAAAAAAACTTATGGGTCTTAAACCTTACACTATCTCCTGAAGTCTTCCCTAAACCAAACAATAATTTTGCTTAATTAGTAAAGAATATCTGCCCTGAGCATTGTGCTATTTTAAAGAACTATGTATATGGGATCATACTGACAACAGAAACTAGGAAGGTTAGACAGGAACCTTAGGGGGCAAAGAATTTGTCACTAGGGGAAGAACAACTAGGAAACGGAGGTTGAGAATGGTTGCACAACTCAAAGAATGTAATAAATGTTAATGAATCGTACATGTAGAAACTGAATTGGTATGTGTTCTGCTGTGTGTATTTTCAACAAAAAAAATAAATTATTTTTTTAAAAATCACATTTCAGTTAAAATCCTTCCACTCCTGCCTTACAAGGAACTTCCCGGAAGAAATCAAAATCAAGGACTCGAGATTTTCATTTGAAAATGAAACAGAGCAACACAACGGAACCCGCTTAAAATAGTAACGGGCTCACAGAAATATTAATGCTTTTGAGGAACTTACACCTAACACATCTTTCATTCTGTAAATATTAGGAATTCCCAAATCTGACAGCTCTAGTGAAAAAGATAACCATATTTAGTAGTCACATAATTCAAATAAATGTATTTTTCTCCTCAAATTACCTTAATTAGTAAAGTCATGATGCAAAACTTATCTTCCCTTAAACAAAAAATAGATCCATGACTGGTTAACATTTAAACCTTTGAGAAGTATCTTTCCTTGATAACCAAGGCCATTCTCCCAAAGATGAAGTTCAACAACGAACTCCAGCTCAGGTGTGTCTATGCCATCCCGTCTAAACAACCGACTCAAAAATAAAAATTCCAATGTAGCTGTTTTTATTCTGCAATACTAGAAGACACACGCAGCATTACGTACACACGTGCATTTTTTCAACTAAACCTGCTAAAACATCTCAAAATTAATAGATTCATATGGTCCCAAGAGACCAGACTAGATAAAACTTAGGACACTGGTTGTAGTTACTCTTTAAAACATTAAATCTATGCTGAGAGTGCGTGGAACACAAACCTCTGACGTTTAATCAGACATTGTGCCGCTTAACAAAATACTTGCACTTCCCTGTTCAATAGCCAATAGATGCATTTATAATTTTAGATAGGCATGATAATTAGAAGTAATGAAAGCAATTTCTTTAGTTACTCCACCTTTAAACTACACTTCACTGTGAGATTTATCCTTTTGAAATTGGTAACGATTACCCAATCCTGTTCATTGAAGCTTTAGAAAAACGCTCTCATTACTCTGGGGCAACTTCACACATGGAAAAAAAAGCAAACAGTGTGCATGTAAGAAAGGTTCCTAACAGAAGACATATCATTTTAAAATCACTTTATCCAAAAAGGCATTTAAAAGTAAAATTATGCATTTTATTCATTCATTCCATCAGCTGAGAATTGATCTATTGTACAAATACAGAAATGTACAAAAATCACAAAATGTTACAAAATAAAAAAGTACAAACTGCATTACTTAATAAATATGACCAAAATAGTTAATGTGGAAATGAGATAGATTTCAGGTTGGTAACATTGTTTGACCCAGCAAACCATATAAGCTCTGCTTACAAACATTTTTATATAATACAGGGCAATCCTATTTTGCCTTGAGAATATTAAGACAATATTCTCCTGCTATAAAATAACTGCCAAAGTTGGAGGCATTTATGCTATTAGTTTTTAAATACCTTGGGTGAATCCAAGTAGCTATACAAAGCAGGAGGCTTATCTTGTCACAAAGTTTTATACCATGTGAAAATCCTTCTATAACAAAATGACAAATACAAACTGAGAGCACCAGACAATCTACTTAAACATCAACCAGAGTACAGAAGAATCACTCTGCCATCTGCAAATCTCTGACTCTCATTCAAGTAAGTGCTGGTACTATCCCTAAAAAAAAAAAAAAAAATCTCCCCGCAACGTTCCCTTAAGTACTTCTTTAAAAGACTGACCATTTCTAGAAAAATAAAGATCCCAAAACGACAAATCTGTTTCCGTTTAAACAAAATGGAATGGGCCAATAATCTGATAACATGAACTCATCAATACCTATCTGAAATAATTATCTAAGAATTGTAAAATCCAAATTTCAACAACATAAAATAACTATTAAATCACAAACTCTGTTCAAAACGATAGACTTCATATAAAGCACTTCTCTGGAATTATGCCTGAAAGCTGTTTGTCAAAACGGAACACGTCACAGATGAAGGTACACCAATTTTTAAAAGTGTTGTGCAAAAATACATTTTTATAGAAAATAGACTGCCAGGAATGAACGAATTTACACTGTGAGAAATTAGCTTGCAAATCAAGTAGTGCTAACTTTATACAGCAAATTATAAATAGCTGTAGGATTACCCAAAGCTCTCATAAAACATCATTTAGGTGCCCAGCAATCTTCAGCTCTGGGGAGAAAACAGGAAAAAAAAAAAAAAAAAACCAAGATTAAGGCATTACATCTACAGTACATCTACGAGGAAGTTTAAAAGTGCTATTACTCTGAGTTCGTGTAATTCTCCAAACACAAGCTACTTAGGCAATTTTCCCAGGGTGTTGGTTTTCAAACATTTCAAGAGCATGCATTTTGTTCAATATACATTTTGGATAGAGATATTGCCATGGATTTGGCAAGCTCTTCATCGCGTTTTCTTTGCACTTGAGTTTGTTTGCACCAATTGTCATACTCCGGGTTAGGGTATGAGTGATCAAATACCGCATCATAGTGTCCATTGCTGAGCCAACTGAGCCAAATACTAGGCCTTAGGGAATCCTCGGGGCCCAAATAGTGGATCATGGTAGACACGGTGGGGCTCTCCAACCTCCCTCCTGTCGTTAAATGTATATTCACATTCAGCATCTGTCCCATCGCCAGCAGTTCGGGGTACCCGGCCCACGCCCCGTCTTGGGCCGCGGCGATGAGAAACTCCCCCACGTCCCCCTCGATCAGGGGGCTGAAGTGGTCGAGATGATCAGCGATGTAGTGCACCGTCTGTTCCCTCAGCTCCCGGTGCAGGCTCTGGTTTCCGTACACCGTCTTGCTGACCGCTCGGTAGAGGCAATTGCCGTCGGGAATGATGTGAAATCGGTACTTATTCCTCTGTCGCAGGTACTTGTCCTGCTTCTCCACCTCCGCCAGGTACAGGGCCAGTTTCTCGTCTCTGGGATCCGACCTGGCGACGATTCCCGCCTCCGCCGCGCTTCTCTGGGCGCCCTCGCCGCCCCTCGTGGGGGGCGCCTCGGCCTCCGGGTCGGGCCGCCGCGCCTCGTCCGCGCCCGCAGAGTCGCCGCCCGTCTCCCAGCCCCGGGGGCTCCTCTCCACCGGGTGCTCCTCGCTCCACAAGCCGGGGCCAGGCTCCGGGCTCCCCGGGGGCGGCCCGGGGCCTCGGTGCTTGGCGGCCGCCAGGGCCTGGCGGTGCTCGCTCAGTCGGAAGTTTCTGTCGGGCCCGTCCCGGGCCGCGTCCAGGCCGGCGGGCTCGGGGCCGTCGGGCCTCAGCAGCTCCTCCAGCAGCCAGGCGGAGGAGCCCCGGCGCGGCGGGACCGGGGCGCCGGGCGTCGGGGCCAGCAGGAGGCAGCGGCCGCGCGGGGCGGCGGCGGGCGCCGGGGCGCCGGGCTCGGGCCCGTGCAGAAGCAGCCTGTCGGCGCCGAGGGCCCGCACGGTGATCTGCGCCGTGGACGTGTAGTGCGGCGGCAGCGGCGGCTTGCAGGACCCGCCGGCCGGGCTGGCGGCGACGGCCGAGGCGGGGGCGGCGGCCCCGGACACCATCTCGAAGCAGGAGGAGAAGGCGGGCATCTTGGCGGCGGCGGCGGCGGCGGCTTCCCTAGGCTCGGCGGCCGCGGCGGGCTGGCACTCACCGGTCTCGGGCTCTGGCGCGCTGCTGGCGGGTCCCGGCGGCTGCAAGGAGACCTTGAAGGGGGCGGCGGCGGCGGGCGCGGCGGCGGCTGCGGCCGTGGGACCCGGTGCCCCGGCTGGGTAGTGGGTGCAGACGCTGCTGTAGAGCTGCATCTCCCTACCCGCCGCTCAACCCTTATAGGCGCGGCGAGCCCCCGTGCGGGGACACACCCTCCGGGCCAGGGGGAGGGGGCCGGTCGCTGCCGGCCGAGAGCTATGACCCAGTGCCCCGAGAATAGCGATGAGCGAAGGGCCACCAGCAGCCTCCTGCAGAGCGTCAAGAACCGCAAATAGCGCCCGGGTCCCCGCCAAATTCCTGCTGCGCCACAGCGTGCGGTGGGGGCGGGGAGGCGACGCGCGCTCGACCCCTGCCGGCGCACTCGGCCCGCAGACCCGGGGCACCGTGCCCGCTCCCCTCGCTCCGGCCCGCGGCGGGCGCTGGGGACTGTCGGAGGAAGCCGCCCGCCCCGCTGGAGCGCGTCCCGCTGGCGAGAAGCAGTGCAGGGCGCGCGGAGGGGGCCGGGGGCGGAGCCGCGGCTTGTTTACCTCAGACCGCGCGGCCGGGTCACGTGGCCCCGCTGGAATGTGCGGCTCGTCGCTGCGCCCCATTCACTCGCTAGGGTTCGCCCCGCCCCCTCCGGCCCGCGCCCGCCTGCCGCTGGGCGTACGTCACGGGCGTGGCCGGCTGAGCTCGCCGCGCTCTGGCGGGCCGGGTGGCGGGCGCGCGCGCGGGGCCTCGGGCGGGGGAGCGCTAAGGCTTAATGGCCTGCTCGGCCGTGGGCTTCCTGGTCGCAGCCCGGGTGACTGCTGCGGAGCGCTTCGCCTGCCACAGCCACAGGTTTCCGCGCTGTACCGCTCTCGGCGGACTGGCGGGATAGGCGCTGTCTGGGGCAAGCTAGAGTGCTTTGAAAGCGTGCTTTTCGGAGAGGCTTCCGAACTCGGTGTGGAGGACAGAGCTGCCTTAAACGTGTTTGTCCCCTGCAGGTTCCTGGGCTATCACTCCTGCTTGCGTTCACCACTGTCGTCTTTTTGACCTAGTTTCTTGGGTAAAAACGCTAAAGCCTCGTGGTTTCCCCCGCCCGCCTAGGGTGTTTCTGCCCTGCAGAAACGAAACTAACTTTGCGTCTTGTCTAACTCCTACCAGTCAGCTGGCGCGTTCTTTGGTCGAAAGGAAGCCCTTAAAACAGCCTTTCTTATAATCTTTTTAAAGTGTGCAGTCGCACTCATAGGTTATGGACGGGGTAGAGTGAGTCGTGAATTGGATCCTGAAGAGGGAGTACCCGGAAAAAAAACCAGTAGGATATTGAAAACATTTTTACTGAACCATCTTAGTATTGCCCTCTTTGTAAAAGAATATTCATATTTTCAAAGCTTTGACCAAATGCTAAATAAAAAAAAAAAAAAAAAAAACCCGGTACCCTCCAGTGGATTCCGACTTCACAGCGGCCCTATAGGACAGAGTAGAACTGCCCCATGGAGTTTCCAAGGGCTGCCTGGTGAATTTGAACTGCCAGCCTTTTGGGTAGCAGCCAAAGCAGTTAACCACCATGCCACCAGGATTTCCAAATGTTAAATCAGCAGGGTCTAAAAAGTTCAAATTGGACCCGGAGATTATGTTACCATCAAAAAAAGAAAAAAAAGATCTCAGTGGAGCCCACACCAATTTCTGGCGACCTCATGTATGTCAGAGTGGACCTGTACTCCATAGGGCTTTCAATGGCTGATTTTTCATGTTCGGTAAAAGCTACTGAAAAATAATATCAACTCCCAACCCAGAAAACCTTTCCACAAAACTAGAAATAGACAAGTTTTATTGTTGAATAAGCATTACACCACAATGTGATCATCACAAGCAATCTGCTAAAGAGATTGCAAAGACGGAAAGGAATCTGGCCCTTTATATAGCTAAGCGGATGCAACTCATTGCATATATGTTTTCAAGATAACTTTGTTAATTTTCTAGTCTCTTCATGACAGGACAGAGATTTGCAGTTTGGGGCTGGGCCACCTGAGGTAATTTAATGTTAATCTCCTTCCAGGAAACAGGCTGCTAGGGAAGGATCACCTGCAGTTATAATTCAGAGAGGTAGCTGCCAGATCCTGGAGAAGGCAGGTTTACATACTTTTCAAAGAGACAAAGAAAGAATTTACGATTTATCTAAAGTAAATTCTGGGAGAATGAGGGAGGACGGGAACCTCTTCCCTTATATTCAATAAGAAGAATTAAAACCTCTTACTTCAGTTTGTATTTTTCTTAAATGTTTTTAAGTAGATCACCAGGCCTTTTTTTCCCAGGCTCCTCTGCGTGAGCTTGAACCTCCAACCGTTCAGTTAGCAGCTGACTTGTTAATTGACTGCACCACCCATGGACTCTGTCCCACCATTTTAGAGATGAAGAAGAAACTGAGCCTGTAGGTCATGGTATGGGTCCCTCTCCCCACGCCCTTCTGCTAGAATGTAAATTCCACGAGCAGAAATACCTTCTCTTGTCCACTATTACATTTTCATCCCTGAGCACAGTGCCTGGCACATAGTTGGAGTTCATTAATATTTACCGAATAAATGGGAACCTAGTTTTGCAAGACTTCTGTTAGTGGGGAAGCCAGAACTACAATCCAAGTCTACCACCCTACCAGGGCTTTCTATTTGCTATGGGAGGTAGGATTGGCAGGATCCCGGCAACAGCAGTTTGCTCAGGTCACTCCAACCTTGTAGGTAAATCAACTCAAGAGAAGGCAAAACAACTGTCCAACCACCTTTTCAAGTTTTGGTGACTACCCCACTGGAAGCCCGTAGTCAGTCCCATCGCTAACTAGAAAAGGGAATTTACTTAGATTCCATCACGGGTTTGTTGATTATCTGTTGCTCTGTGCAGTTTTTTTTTTTTTTTTTTCTGTGCAGTAAGCTCTTCAAACTGAACTCCACCTGTAGCCATAGCCAATGTACTAAAACAGAATACAATACTAATAACAATAAGATAATCCTCAAATACTATTTACTGAGTACTCATTGTGTACATAGCACAGCTTGCACAACAGGAGGCTTTAAATCCCTAAAGCAAGAATGTGTTTTAACAGGTTGGGATAAACACGGAAAAAAATAACACAACCTTTAGTATGGATTACGCCTCAACATAAAAAAAAAAAAATCCTCACAACTCGACCAATAAGCAACATCAGAATAAACAGAGAAAAGATTGAAGTTTTCAAGGATTTCATTTTATTTGAATCCACAATCAACACCCATGGAAGCAGCGGTCAAAAATCAAATGACGTATTGCATTGGGCAAATCTGTTGCAAAAGACCTATTTCAAGTGTTAAAAAGTAAAGATGTCACTGTGAGGACTAAGGCACACCTGACCCAAGCCATGGTGTTTTCAGTTGCCTCACATGCATGTGAAAGCTAGGCAATGAATAAGGAAGACCAAAGAAGAATTGATGCCTTTGAATCATGGTGTTGGCAAAGAATATTGAATATAACGTGGACTGCCAGAAGAATGAACAAATCTGTCTTGGAAGAATGCTCCTTAGAAGCCAGGATGGCGAGGCTTTGTCTCAGCATAATTTGGACATGTTATCAGGAGGGACCATTCCCTGGAGAACAATATCAATGAAAGATAGGAAGACCCTCAATGAGATGGATTAACACAGTGGCTGCAATGATGGGCTCAAGCATAGCAACGATTGTTGAGTCAGAGCTGACTCGCCGGCACCTAACGACAAGGTACACAGAAGCCAAGCTAAGTATGATATGCTAAATTAGAAACAGCGTTTAAACGAAGATGGGAAGATTCAAAACTCTAAAATACATAAAGGCTTCTTTTTTTTTTCCTTTTTAGTTAGTGTGGAGGGGGTAGGTTGTGCAACAATGCATATTCACTCTGGCAGTCAGTATTCACTCTATATCTAAATCAGGAAAGTTTCCAGAAGGAGGTGATACTTCAGGAAACCTTCAGAGTAGGAATCATTGCCAACCTTGGAAAGAGGAGATTGTTTCGCACCTTTGGAAGCTAAGAGAAAGCAAGGTCTTGCAAGTGATAGTAAAGAGTGGAAAAGAAAGGGAGACGAATATGATTCCTAAACAATCTCCTCATTATTCCATCTGAAGAGAATTACTAATGATTCCATTCTGGAGAATCATTTGTCCAGCGTATTTTAGTACTGTGCAAAAATTTGGTGGAAGTTCATAGAATACTAAATGATAATTGCATAGTAAATGAATGTTGTTGTTTTTAGGTGCTATGGAGTTGATTCCAACTCATAGCGACCCTACGTACAACAGAACAAAACACTGCCCACTTCTGTGCCATCCTCGCAGTCGTTGCTATGTTTGGGCCCATTGTTGAAGCCACTGTGTCAGTCCATCTTGTTGAGGGTCTCCCTCTTTTGTGCTGACCCTGTATTTTATCAAGCACAATGTCCTTCTTCAGGGAACAGACCCTCCTGACAACATGTCCAAAGTATGTGAGACAAAGTCTCACCATTCTTGCTTCTAATGAGCATTCTGGCTGTACTTCTTCCAAGACAGATTTTTTTCGTTTTGGCAGTCCACAGTATATTCAATATTCTTTGCCAACACCATAATTCAAAGGCATTAATTCTTCTTAGGTCTTTCTTATTCATTGTCCAGCTTTCATATTGCATATGTGGCGATTGAAAACACCATGGTTTGGGTCAGGCGCACCTTAGTCCTCACAGTGACATCTTTGCTTTTTAACACTGTAAAGAGATCTCTTGCAGCAAGATTTGCCCCATGCAATGTGTCGTTAATGAATAGGCTAGAAAAACAGGAAAGAACAGTAACAGCTGATCATAGGGTAGCCAATAGATAACAAATAGGTTAAAACAAAAAGGACAAGGTACTAATTAATGAGTATTTGTTGAGCACCTGCCATGCCCCCAGCATGATGCCAATTACAGAGGATTCAGCATAGGCAGCAGAAACCTAGGTACCAAGAGCATCTTTATAAGATAGGGCCAATCTTGGCATGTATTTTAAAGATAACCCATTGCTGTCAGTAACGATCTCTGATGGCACAGTGGCTAAGAGCTCGGCTGAAAAGCAAAAGGTAGGGCGTTTGAAGCTACCAGGTGCTCTAGGGGAGAAAGATGTGGCAATCAGCTTGCATAAAGATTTACAGCCTTGGAAACCCTATGGGGCAGTTCTACTCTGTCCTGTAGGGTCACTACAAGTCATAATCAAGTTAATGGCAATGAATCAAAAAAAAAAAGAAAAAAGCCCATTGTCTAATTGACTCGAGGGCAACAGTCTTTTTTTTTTTTTTTGGTTCATTGGTGTCAAGTCAATTCCAACTCATAGTGACCCTATAGGACAGAGTAGAACTGCCGCATAGGGTTTCCAAGGCTGTACTCCTTACAAAAGTAGACAGGCACATCCTTCCCCTGAGCAAGCGCTGGTAGGTTTGAATTGCCAGCGTTTAGGTTAGCAGCGGAGCACTTAACCCCTGCACCATCAGGGCTGCTCACAGACCTAAATACCATCATCTCTTAGCTATATGCCTTTAAAGATAATAAAATTCCCAAGGTCTTTCTGTCCTGTGAAAATTCCAAAAGTAAGGCACTTGACTCATATCAGAATTATCGGCTCAGGTCGGAACCCCAACTCCAGCTTTTATTTCCCCTGCAACCTGCAAAACTTTACTCAGACTTAACTATATAACAAAGGATTCCCTCTACAACCATCAAACCCTTAGTACCACCCTGCAAAACCCCCTTAGTCATGTATTTAAAGTAACCAATCCAAATAGCCCACATTTGTGTTTCCAACCAATCACTGTAAAGAGCCCTCGTGTTGCTTCAACCACTGGCTATAAAGCCCCTGCTCCGAGCTGTCCCAACTCCTCCTCTCCTGTTATTGCAACTTCCTGTCAGAATGTTGTATTTAACGTCATAAAAATGCCTCTGTAATTCTGCCATTTTAGAGCGTTTGGTTTCACTTTGTGAGATCAGATGTGTTCCGAGTTCGAAGCGTCTTGAGCCTTCAATAAGTCTCTTTGCTCTTATTTTTGACAGAGTATTTGTTCTTGCTCAATCACACTCCCAACCAAAATAACATTAAAAAAAACTGAAATATTCATCCATTTATTCACTCATTCCATAATCATTTATTTATAAACCTACTATGAAAACAATCTTGGGGAAAAGGAAAACAAAGTTAGAGGACTCACACTTCCAATTTCAGAATTTATTACCAGGCTATGGAAATCAAGACAATGTGGTACTAGAATGAGGACAGACATATAGATCAATGAAACAGTACTGAAAGTCCAGAAATAAATTCATACATCTATAGTCAATTGATTTTCAACAAGGGAGCCAAGACAATACAATGAAGAAAGAACAGTTTTTTCAAAAAATGGTACTGAGATAACAAGACATCCACATGCAATAGAGTGAAGTTTCTTAAGCCATTTGCAAAAATTCACTCAAAATGGATCAAAGACCTAAATGCAAAAGCTAAAACTCTAAAAATCTTAGAAGAAAATACATGCAGAAATCATCACGGCCTTGGGTTAAGTAACGGTTTCTTAGATACGACACCAAAACCACAAGCAACAACAACAACAAAATAGATAAATGGGACTTTATCAAAAATAGACATTTTGTGTTTCAAATGATATCAAAGAGGGGGAAAGACAACTCATAGAACGGAAGAAAATAAAATAAATGCAAAATATACATCTAAGGGATTTTTATCCAGAATCTATAAAAAGTCTTAATATTCAGTAATAGAGACAAATAATCCAATTAAAAAAGGGCAAGCAATTTGAGTAGTTACTTCTCCAAAGAAGATATACAAATGGCTAGTAAGCACGTTAAAAGCTGCGTAACATCATTAGTCATTGTCATTGTGTGCCATCGAGTCAACTCTGACCCATACCAATCCCCGAGGACAGAATAGTACTGCCCCATAGGATTTTCTAGGCTGAAATCTTTATGGGAGCAGATCATCAGATCTCTTCTCCCTCAGAGCCACTAGTGGGTTCAAGCCAATGACCTTTCTGTTAGCGCCTGAGCACTTAACCATTGTGCCACCAGAGCGCCTTCATTAATCAGTAGGGAAATGCAAATCAAAACCACAAGGAGATACCACTTCACATTCATTGTTGTTGTCAGCTGCTGCTGTGTTGGCCCCCAGCTCATGGAAACCCCACGTGTTATACAGTAGAACTTCTCCTTAGGGTTTTCTTGGCTATAATCTTTACTGAAGCAGATTGCCAGGCCTTTCTTCCAAGGAGCTGCTGAATGGGTTCAAAATGCCAACCTTAGGTTAGCAGCCAATCGAAACTACTTGTACCACCCAGTTTCCTAATTCACATCTGATAAAATAAAAAAATCAGACAATAACAAGCTTTGGCAAGGATGGGAGAAATTAGAATCCTCATACCTTGCAGGTGGAATTGTAAATTGGTGCATCCCCTTTGGAAAACAGTTTTGCAGTTCCTCCAAATGCCATTTCCAATCCTAGGTATATACCCCAGAGAGATGAAAACACAGGTGTTTATCATTGTTCACAGCAGCATTAGTCACAATAGCCAAAACAAGGAAACAACCCAAATATCCGTCGACCAATGAATGGATAAACAAAATGTGATCGATTCATTCAGTAGAATATTATTCAGCCATCAAAAGGAATGAAGTACTATACTGATTCATGCTATGACATGAGTGAATCTTAAAAACATTATGCTAAAAGTGAGACACAAAAGAAAATGTCCAGAATAAACAAAATTCATAGAGACAGAAAATAACCAATCCAGGGCCATCAAGTCGATTCCGACTCATAGCGACCCTATAGGACAGAGTAGAACAGCCCCGTAGAGTTTCCAAGGAGCGCCTGGTTGATTTGAACTGCCGACCCTTGGGTTAGCAGCTATAGCACTTAACCACTACGCCACCAGGGTTTCCAGAGACAGAAAATAGCTTAGTAAAATGTCAGGAGCTGAGGAGGGGAGAGGAATGGAGAACAACAGCCAATGGGATGATAAAAATGTTTTAAAATTAGATAGCGGTGATAACTTTACAATTCTGAATATACTAAAACCCTCTGAATTGTGCACTTCTTAAAGGTGAATTTCATAGCACGTGAATTATATCTCAATAAAGCTGTTAAAAAATATGAACTGGGTACTGTGCTATGTGCTTGAGTTGAAAAGATGATTATGTATTATCTTTAAATATCTCAGCAGCAACAACACTTACTTTGTGACATTATATCATAAATCATGGACATTTTATGCACCTTAGTGATTTTCTTGACAAATTTATGATACTCTATGTGGCAGCTAAAAGGGAATTGTTAAAATGATATAAAGGAGTTGACGCTTAATGAAATCATTTGTTTATGCCCATATGAAAGGGATATTTGAGGAGCGGGGCTATTGAAATGATATTTAAATTTATAATTTTTTTTCTTAAAATTTTTATATCAATAATTTCACTCTCTTCAAATTTCAGGATGCTAAGTACTAAAACAGAAACCCTGGTGGCTTAGTGGTTAAGTGCTACAGCTGCTAACCATAGGGTCGGCAGTACGAATCCACTAGGCGCTACTTGGAAACTCTATGGGGTAGTTCTACTCTGTCCTACAGGGTCGCTCTGAGTGGAAACGACTCGACCGCACTGGGTAAGTACTAAAACATTACCACGATGTAGATACTATATCTAGTAGTAATATAATAATAATGTCTCTGGAAAACTTGAAGAGGTATCCCAAAACAATGTTAGGTTCTACTAGAATCACACCTATTTTCTCCTATTCAGGTCATGAAGATGGAAAAAAAAAAGCCTTGTACATTATCATATCTAGGACCTCTACACAACTCTAAGGATACCATTCACATTCTTATTGTTACCTGCCAGCCAGTCGGCGCCCCAATCACGGCAACCCCCGTGTATTACAGAGTAGAATTTCTCCATAGCGTTTTCTTGACTGTAATCTTTACAGAAGCAGATGACTAGGCTTGTCTTCTGCACTTGCTCCGGGTGGGTTCCAACCGCCAACAATTAGGTTAGCAGCCCATTGCAGACCGCTTGTACCACCTAAGTCCCTTTCACATTCTTAGTATCACAGTATTGTATGTTTATTTCTACAATTTTCTGGCCGATGATGCTAAGGTATCTTGGGGAAGGGGTGGCTTTTTCTGATTTTCACACAGGCACCAACTGGGCTAGTGACAGGGCTGATTATATCTATGTGAATTCAAATAATTACTGAGCATCTACTAAGTGCCAGTGAAAAAGAGATAAGACCCCAGTTCTCACGGAGCTTAATGGGATAGGGTTTGGGGATGAGAGGTGAGTTACCAAATAAACAAGTAAGCTAATACCACTGCAATATCAGATGATGTTAGGTGCTGTGGAGGAAATAAAGTAGGGTGATTTGGAGAGAATGAGTGGGGACTGCATTAAGTTGGGTTGACAGAGAAAACAGAGGTCAGCTGGTCTTTAGGCCTTTGAGGTCTAGGAAAGCTCAGCTTAAATCCTTACTTCAGACTTTATTGGAAGGTCGAGGCTCTTCTCAATATTCCTCTAAATTTATAAAAATGCTATATTCTTCTTTCCACCATACTTTCAGACTCTATCCTACCCCACCTTGACTTAGACATAGAATTTAGTCTATTTCTCAATGTCCTGTGCACACAGAAGACCCCGCTCCCTCCTAAGCATTGATTAGGATAATGGACTTCACTGAAGATTTGGAGATAATAAGAAAGTAGTTACATTATGTACCTCACATCACACCACACCTAAGCTTTCATATTAGACATTCCTGTTCTTAAAAATCCTTTGGCCTGTCCACCCCCAGGGCTTCTCACTGGTCCTTCACTACCCAGTGCCCATCCTCCCACCTTATTAAAGGTATCTCTCTCATTCCTCCCTCTTGCTTTCTTCCCTCTCTTCTAGTTTCTCTTCCCCCACTCTTCTCATCTGTTATGGGTTGCATTATGTTCCCTCAAAAAATATGTTGTAAATGCTCCTCCCCTACATTTGTGGAGGTAGCCCAGGTGACAAAGTGGTTAAGCACTCAGCTGCTAATTGAAAGGTCTGAGATTCAAACCCATCGGCCACTCTGAGGAAAGAAGATGTGGCAGTCTGCTTTCGTACAGCCTTGGAAGCCCTGTGGGGGCAGTTATACACTGATGTGGGGCACTTCTACTCTATTCTATGGGGTCATTGGAGCCCTGGTGGTATAGTGGTTAAGCACTTGGCTGCTAACCAGAAGGTCAGCAGCTCGAATCCACCAGCTGCTTCTTGGAAACCCTACAGGGTAATTTTAATCTCTCCTATAGGGTTTGTTTTTTTTTTTAAATAAAAATTAAAAAAAAAATTTTTTATAGGGTTGCCGTAAGTCAACTCGATGGCAACGAGTTTAGTTTTTTTTCTTTTTCATTTTTGGTATAGGCTCATTAAGTGTTGGAATTGACTCCAAGGCAGTGGGTTTATACTAGGGAATATTATCCCATTTGGGACTAGCTTTTCTTTATTGTGTTAATGAGGCCTTATCAGTGTAGGGTGTGTCAAATGGCAGTCACCTTTGAGATATAAAAAGAGCAGATTGGGCACAGAGAAGTAAGTGGAGATGGGGTAAGATAGATGCCAGGCCACATAAAGATCACCAAGGAACCAAGCAACAGAAGCTGAACAGAGACAAGGACCTTGTGCCAAAGCCCACAGAGAGAGAGAGCCTTCCCCTAGAGTCGGTGCCATGAATTTGGACTCTCAGCTTCCTAATCTGTGCAAAAGTAAATTTTTGTATGTTAAAGTCATCCACTTGTGGTATTTCTGTTATAGCAGCACTAGGTAACTAAGACATCATGTTTTCGTTTTTCTCAGGCAAACTAGTTTAACCATCTCTTTCTGTTGCCTGGGCTCTGGGCAGCATCTACGTCCCCAGATTTCACACACACACACACACACACACACAAACTCAAACCTGTTGCTGTAGGGTCAATTCCAACTCATAGCGACTCTATACCAAGTAGAACTGCCACACAGAGTTTCCAAGGAGTGGCTGTTGTATTCGAATTGCCAACCTTTTGGTTAGCAGCTGGGCTCTTAACCACTGCACACCATCAAGGCTCCCAGATTTCAACATAAACCTCAACTGGCTTACCAAGATATTTTCTCAAAAACATGCCCTGCCCCCAGCTATTAAAATAATAACATTTGTCCCTGTTTTTGTCATGTATCAGGTGAAGGTCATGATGCTACCTCCCCCCCAAGATGAGACCTTGTTAAAATAATTACTGAAATTAAGGTACTTTGCAAACAGAGCATCAAGTGAATCACAACGCATAACCTTCCATGCATATTCACTAAGGGAGCTACAGCAAAATTTGTGCTTCATGGTATTAAAAAAAAAAAAAAATAGCATTCTGTTCAACAAACACTTATTGAGCACTACTACGCCCAAAGCATGTGGGAGTATATCCCAGCTTACTCATGGATAGAACTAACCAAACTTAAAGTATAAGATATATGTATAAAATGTGTTGAGTGGTGGGTGGAGAGGAGATACTGAAAAGTGCCTGGAACATAGCAGGCTCTCAATAAGTATTTTCTGATGTTGTCAAATAAAAATGGGAAGTGATGTGTGGGTTGATACATATTCATTCCTAATATTCTATTAAATTTCTGATTTAAAATGAAACAATAAATAAAGGACATCGTGCCATGGAAACACCTCAATATTCTTTCCACAACTCATCTACCACTGTAGACATGTCACTGGAGTCAGTTTAGTATCCAGGTAGAAGCGAAAGCTACACTTAATTATTTAAACCTATTTTTTTTTTATGGCTCTACTGAAATTTTATTTATTATTTGCATAACTTTAACATGATGGCAAAGAAAAGAATCACTGAAAATCGTATTTATTTAAAAAGCTCATAGCACCACAAAATTCAAATCGATCTATGACAACCACATGGAATAGTCTAGTAAGCAGTAGCATTTTGCTTTTTTTGCAGGGAAAGAATGGAGAAAAGGCTGGGAAATGTGTGTAATAATTGACCCTTGAGTTCAGGCTTGGCAGTATGCAGATTCTTATGGTAAATAGACTATGGTAAATAGACTAATCAGTCACCTAGTGACTAGCACCGTGGTTCAAGTCTCTGTTCATGAAACGGCATTTTTCATCTTGTGAATCTGATGAACTACTGAAAGAAAAGAAGGAAAGTCGAAGCTGTTACTCATTGGGCGATTTAGATGACATAATTTGAGCAGAATAATCATTTCCCATACATGGTTTTGAATCATTCAGGCAGGAAGGGGAGGAGACCCGAAAGCCTCGGGTGTTCCCAGAATTCTACCCATCAGATCTGGTATTAGAAAAAGAGTAGTTAGGCCTGAAGCATTTTGTTCTGCACTCTGTTGCCTGCTTCTGGGTGCCTTCCCCTGTGTATCCTCAAATGTGGTGATCAAGTCTACTAATCGTTAAAATTCTGCTGGTAGCAGAGGGAAAATACGACCTCTGTTTATAAAGAGCTTAATACAAACCGGAGAAAACTAGACAGACACCACACACACACACACACGCACACACGAATGTTAAACAGCCTCGAAGTACATGCAGTCATCGGTTGCCAAGGACGGTTATAAGGTAACTTGGTTGCCTCTCTGCTAATATTAAAAAAAAATCCATAATTTTGAAAATGTTTACATAGTAGCTAAATTAAATACCTATAAATAAGTAAAAAGGATAACAATATGCCTTACCTCTCCCAGAGACTTAAGAGAACACCTGTGGGAAAGAGGAAACTACACATTCGCACCCCACCCTCCCTCTATATGGGTAGAAGTCCAGGCTGAGAAACAGACCCCTTATGATTGAGAGATCAAGTATATACCCATTTGTTATGGATTGAATTGTGTCCCTCCAAAATATGTGTTGTAAATCCTAGCCTCTATGCCTGTGGTTTTATGCCTGTGGTTATACTTCCATTCAGGAATGGGTTGTTTTGTTATGTTAATGAGGCAGGGTTATTATAGGATGTATCTTGAGTCAATTTCTTTTGAGCTATAAAAAGGTTAAACAAGAAAGCTAGCAAGCAGAGACAGGGTAAGATAGATGCCAAACCACATGGAGATCTCCAAGGAACCAGGAAGCAGAAGCTGAAGAGACAAGCAGCTTCCTCCAGAGCCCTCAGAGTGAGAAAGCCCTAGCCTAGAGCCAGTGCTCTGATTTCAGACTTCTAGTCTTCTAAACTGTGAGAAAATAAATTTCTTTTTGTTAACTTTCGTTACTACATTTTTTTCTTTTTTTTATGTCATGTGTTTTCTGTATTGTAATGCATGCTTACTAATTGTGTTTAACTTTTTGGTTGGTAACAGGAATTCTGAGAAGTATGATCTGATAATACAAGCCACCAATGAGGCGAGTGGCACCATGGGACCACCGATCTGTGGTAGGACAATATACCAGTGAGAGCGAGATAAGCAATTTACTGTGAGCACCTTACCATTATGTTACACGGAGAACCTCTGGTTTTCCAAATAAGACACAGAAAAAACAAAACAAACCTATCAGGGCTCCCTAACTATGAAGCAGTAAAGCCATAATTATGCTTGCAAGCCTTACCCACTGCTATGGAGTCCATTCCAGCTCATAGTGACCCTATAGGACAGAGTAGAACTGCCCCATAGAGTTTCCAAGGAGCACCTGTCCGATTCGAACTGCCGACCTCTTGGTTAACAGCCATAGCACTTAACCACTGTGTCACCAGGGACTCCAAACCTTATCTCACAGAAATAAAGGGAAAAAAGGCAAATGTTTACAAAACTAACACATGCAGGAAGCATCACGTGATAGAACAATCAACCTACACAACAATGAGGCTCCACCTCCAGCATGCTGAGCTTCTTGAATTTCAAAAGAGACCCACTGTAATGGACTGAATTGTGTTCCCCAAAAATATGTGTATCAATTTGGTTAGGCCATGATTCCCAGTATTGTGTGACTGACCACGATTTTGTCATCTGATGTGATTTTCCGGTGCATTGTATATCCTAATCTCTGCCTGTGGTTAATGAGGCAAGATTAGAATATGTTAACAAGGATTAGGGTGGAATGTAACACTCTTGCTCTGGTCACATCCCCGATCCAATGTAAAGGGAGTTTCCCTGGGGCGTTGCCTGCACCACCTTTTATCTTACAAAAGATAAAAGGTAAGGGAAGTGAGCAGACAGTCTGGGGGACTGCATATCACTAAGAAAGCAGTGCCAGGAGCACAACGCATCCTCCAGACCCAGAGCTTCTGCACAGAGACACACCTAGATCAGGGGAGATTGATGACAAGGACATCCCCCCAGAGCTGTCAGAGAGCAGGAGCGGAAGACCTGAATTCTGACTTCTAGCCTACTGGCCTGTGAAAGAATAAACTTCTGTTTGTAAAGCCATCCACTTGTGATATTTCTGTTATAGCAGCACTAGATAACTAAGACACCCACCTTGACACTAAATGCATTAGAACTGGAATAACGCCTTACCTCTGAGGTCCAGAGGCATAAAAGGTGGCTAGCATACAGTTTCTGCCAAGGGTAACGAAAGAGTTAAAGACCTCCACTGGTGGCATTTCTGTTATAGCAGCACTAGATAACTAAGACACCATTCTATAACTATGTTATTGCTGTTAACCGTACTCCAGTCGGCTTCCAACTCATGCCATCCGTGAGCGATGGGAACGTACAGTTGTGATCCATAGTGTTTTCACTGGCTGATTTTTGGAAGTAAATCACCAGGCCTTTCTTCTTAGCCTGTCTTAGTCTGGAAGCTTCGCTGAAACCTATCCAGCATCACAACAGCAAGCAAGACTCCACTGACAGACAAGTAATGATCTGTACTTGAGGTGGGTTGGCCAGGAATTGGATAGCTATTATATAACTATTTTGCCAAGACTTTAGAAAAGAAAAAATGGAGAATAGACATTAAGTTCTCTCCAAATCTACTTTTTATTAAAATATATATATATACCAGAAAACCAAACCCGTTGCCATCAAGTCGATTCCAACTCACAGTGACCCTATAGAACAGAGTAGAACTGCCCCATAGGGTTTCCAACAAGTGCCTGGTGCATTTGAACCACTGACCTTTTGGTCAGCAGCCATAGCTCTCAACCACTACGTCATCAGGGTTTCCATATAGAGAGAGAGAGAGTAAAAAAGTAAAGCAATGCAAGATTAAAAACAAAGATGAAATTCCCTTGTGTCCCATCTCCCCTAACTCACTGTTAACAATTCTTATATGTATTTCCAGACCTTTTTATATGCATATGTACCTGTAATGTTTTTTGCAATGGGGTTATACTATGCATATTTTCTCTGAAATAAGCTTTTTACCTAACCAGTATATCCTGAACATTTTTCATGTCAAAATATACAGTCGTACCTCATTCTTTCTTATGTCTACAAAAATTTCAAAGTATGGATGACTGATAATGTATTTTTAATGACATTTAGATTGTTCAGCTTCTTCACTATTCAAACAGTGCCACCGAGAGTGTCTTTGTACACACATCTTGCTGCCTTAGTTGGGGATTTCTAGGACAAACATTGCTGGGCCAATGTTCAAGTCAGTAAGGGCTGGTTCAAAAAGTTTAAAGTGATGTCAGTTTGTGTAACTAAGCTTATGGCAAATCAAAATTGTTTCTTCTAAACATTTTACAAGATAACTCATGAGGAGGTTTTGAATGCTGGTGAATTTAATTTACTTTAGAAATTACTGTGTTTAAAAATCATTTTTAATGCCATTTTCATTTTTTTTCCTAATTTCAATATCCCGTAAGGCACAGGCAAACTGCGCTTAATGTTTATATGTCTCAAGGTCTTCTCTTCATTGTATGGAAACTTATAGGCACCGTGCTAATAAATATTTGTTGATTGAATGAATAAGAAAAAAATGGAAAGAATCATACCTGAGCGTTGCAATTATATTGCTATGGTCTGAGCTTTCTTCTTGCTTTTTCAGGAATATCATTTCTGCTTAAGACCCTCACTCCCAAGTCAGATATTGACATTATTAATGTATCTACTGTGAAGCCATTACATTATTTAAAGTTTAAATACAGTTTTTATGGGATTTCTTACTATGAAAATAATATATATGCCCATTACGGAAAATCAGAGTCTATAAGCAAGCAAAAGAGAGAGAAAACAAAAATTTAAAAGCCCATCCTAAAGAGACAATGGGGTTAATTATATCTATATCAGTGGTTCTCAACAGGGGTGATACAGCAATGTGTGAAGACATTTTGGGTTACCACAACTGGAGGGTGGGTACTACTAGCATCTAGTGGAGAGAGGTCAGGGATGCTGCCAAATGACCTACAGCTCACAGGGCAGCCCCTTATAACAAAGAATTATCTGGCCTAAAATGTTAGTAGTACCAAGATGAGAAACCCTGACATACACACACATTTATAAAAATGGTATCATACCATACAGGCTATTCTGTCATCTCCTTTTTACTTGATTATGTCACAAATTTTTTCACACTAAAAATATACTTCTACATTATCTTTCTTTAGCAGGTTTTAATAAATCAGTTACTCCTGAGTCTTCTAGAAATCTTGTGAAATCCTACTGTAAAGTCTCTATGTAAGTGCCAAATAG
The DNA here is from genome assembly GCF_030014295.1 of Loxodonta africana. NCBI lineage: Eukaryota > Metazoa > Chordata > Mammalia > Proboscidea > Elephantidae > Loxodonta > Loxodonta africana. Next base: position 164,952,064 of record NC_087345.1, on the reverse strand, counting down.
TATTATTGTTTGGTGGTTCTACATTGTTTTACCTGTTTAATACTACTTCAGAATATTTTGACAACTCAGGAAGATACACTTGAAAATGATTCTTACATCCTCTACATCTACTGAGTGCAGTAAAATCTTCATGTCTTTACTACATCTCAAAATTAACCAATTTCAGCTACTAAAAAAAAAGAAAATTTTTCTTTTTTTTTTATTGGTACAATCAATTTATCTATTTGTTGTTGTTGTTAGGTGCCATCGAGTCAGTTCTGACTCATAGCAACCCTATTTACAACAGAACAAAACACTCCAGGTCCTGCACCATCGCCACAAACCTTGAGCCCATTGTTGCAACAACCAGGCCAATCCGTCTCATTGGGGGTCTTCCTCTTTTTCCCTGACCCTCTACTTTACTAATCACGATGTCCTTCTCCAGGGACTGTTCCCTCCTGATAACATGTCCAAAGTATGTAAGATGCAGTCTCATCATCCTTGCTTTTAAGGAGCATTCTGGCTGTACTTCTTCCAAGACAGATCTGTTCGTTCTTTTGTCAGTCCGTGGTATGTTTAACATTCTTCACCAACACCTTAATTCAAAGGCATCATTTCTTCTTTGATCTTCTTTATTCATCACCCAGCTTTTGCATGCATATGAGGAAACTGAAAACACCGTGGCTTGAGTCAGAGGCACCTTGGTCCTTAAAGTGGCATCTTGGCTTTTTAACACTTCAAAGAGATCTTTCGCAGCAGATTTGTCCAATGCAGTGTGTGGCTTGATTTCTTGACTGCTGCTTCCGTGGCTGTTGATTGTGGATGTAAGTAAAACTAAATCCTTGACAACTTCAATCTTTTCTCCATTTATCATGATGCTGCTTATTGATCCAGTTGTGAGGATTTTTCTTTCTTCATGTGGAAGTGTAATCCATACTGAAGGGTCTGGTCTTTGATCCTCATCAGTGAGTGCTTCAAGTCCTCTTCACTTTCAGCAAGCAAGGTTGTGTCATGTGCATAATGCAGGTTGTTAACGAGTCTTCCTCCAATCCTGACACCCTGTTCCTCTTCATGTAGTCCAGCTTCTCAGATGATTTGCTCAGCATACAGATGGAATAGGTATGGTGAAAGGATACAACCCTGACGCACACCTTTCCTGACTTTAGACCACGCAGTATCCCCTTGTTCTGTTGGAACTACTGCCTTGATCTATGTACAAGTTCCTCTTGAGCAAAATTAAGTGTTCTGGAATTCCCATTCTTAGCAAAATTATCCATAATTTGGTTTGATCCACACAGTCGAATGCCTTTGCATAGTGAATAAAACACAGGTAAACATCTTTCTGGTATTCTCTGCTTTCAGCCAGGATCCATCTGACATCAGCAATGATATCCCTAGTTCCAAGTCCTCTTCTGAACCCAGCTTGAATTTCTGGCAGTTCCCTGTTGATGTACTGCTGCAGCCACTTTTGAAAGATCGTCAGTAAAATTTTACTTGTTTGACAATTTCCCCATTCCGTTGTATCACTTTTCTTTAGAATAGTCATAAATATGGATCTCTTCCAGTGGTTTGGCCAGGTAGCTGTCTTCCAAATTTCTTAGCATAGATGAGTGAGCACTTCCAGCGCTTCATCTGTTTGTTGAAATATCTCAATTAGTATTCAATCAATTCCCGGAGCCTTGCTTTTCGACAATCCCTTCTGTGCAGCTTGGACCTCTTCCTTCAGTACCATTCATTCCTAATCATATGCTACTTCCTGAAATAGTTGAATGTCGACCAGTTCTTTTTGGTGTAGTGACTCTCTGTATTCACTCCATCTTCTTTTGATACTTCCTGCATCGCTTAACATTTTCCTCATAGAATCCTTCAATATTTCACCATGAGGCTTGAATTTTTAATTCAGTTCTTTCAGCTTGAGAAATTCCAAGCGTTACTATTCCCTTTTGGTTTTCTAACTCCAGTCTTAGCACATGTCATTATAATACTTTACTTTGTCTTCTCAAGCTGCCCTTTGAAATCTTCTGTTCAGTTCTTTCATTTCATTTCCATTTGCTTTAGTTACTCAATATCCAAGAGCAAGTTTCAGAGTCTCTTCTGACATCCATTTTAGTCTTTTTCTTTCTTTCCTGTCTGTCTTTTTAATGACCTCTTGCTTTCTTCATATATGATGTCCTCGATGTCATTCCATAACTAGTCTGTTAGCTTACTACAAAGTGGTAGAGCTACCACAAACTTGAATCTTCTTTTGTAGAGCTCTTCTGGAATTTTTTGTACAACGGCCCCCCCCTTTTTTTTTTACTGTGACCCACAATAAATAATATTTACATTGAGACAAAGTACACTCCAGTGTATGTGTGTATAACTGGAAAATTTCATGCAATAACACGTTTACTTATGATGTACTCTATTTTGGTTTCTATTCTATTTCTTCTTTTAAATGTTGATTATAGCCCACAAATTGACTTCATGGCCCACTAATGGTTGTGGCTTGGAATTTGAAAACTACTGCATTACAGCCTCAGTTTTACTCTAATTAATTGCTGTATTTACAATATAGGCCAACTCTTACTTCAATATATTTTGATGAGCAAATGAAATCATTGAAGAACAAGGCAAATTTTCATTAAGATACCGTATAATTTATGTTCTGAGCCAGTACAGTTTTGAGAGTGAAAGGGTTTTCTCTTAATAATTATGCCAACTATCGGATGTAAACCAGGAACATCCCAGAGAGAATAGGATGTGAGGTCACTCCATCAATGAGTGACATGGAAGAGAAAATAGTTACTTTCATTGCTTCCCTATTTTCTCCTAAGGCACCCATTCCTCTATCATACCCACGAAAACATAAGATCTCCAATATTTAGTGTATGAGTCTTACAATTTGCTAATGTAAGCTAGAATCACGAGCCTTGGATTCTATTCCCAACTTCAAAACTAATTGTTTGAGTAAATCATTACATCTCCCTGGCCCTTAATTAATTCATCTAAAAAAGATGGCTTAATGATCTCTAAAATTCCTTTCAGCTTCAAAATTATATGGTTTTGTGAAATAGGAAATTATATGGAAAAAGCCTTAAAAAACTTACAGTATTAATGGAGGTTATAAAATTATATCATTTCCTATCCTTCTCCAAAATACACTTTCTTAGAACATTTCAGCACAAATGCCTAAATAAGAACACTTTGGGCTGGCCTCAAAGAGTGAGCTGTCAAAAGCATAACAGAATTGGAGGCCTAAAGTGTGTTCCTTTCCTCTATGCACCCAGACACAATTCAAAAAAAAAAGGGAAAAAGTCTTTCAAATGAAACACAGGAAAAACCTGGAGAGAGAAACCGAGATTCTAGAATTGAAGAAAAATATGCAAAGAGGTTAAGTGAGAGGTTAAAAATAAACTTGGTCTACTTCACAATTTTGTTAAGATAAAAAAAAAAAAAAAACATTGTCATCGAGTCCATTCCGATTCAGAGCAACCCTAGAGGACAGAGTAGAACTGTCCCATAGGGTTTCCAAGGAGCACTTGGTGGATTCGAACTGCTGACCTTTTGGTTAGCAGCCATAACACTTAATCACTATGCCACCAGGATTTCCTTGTTAAGACTAGGCACTACATAAAATTTGAAAACCTTGGTGGCATAGTGGTTAAGAGCTACGGATGCTAACCAAAAGGTCAGCAGTTTGAACCCACCAGGCCCTCCTTGGAAATCCTATGGGGCAGTTCTACTCTGTCCTATAGGGTCACTATGAGTCAGAATTAATTTGACGGCAATAGTTTTTTTTTTTTTTTACAGAAAATCATGGCCATTGGATAAATTAATACCCAAAATTGTATACAAGTTGGAGACAGCACACATAGTTTTAGCAATTGCTGACTATAGAGGGTATTTGCTGTGTTAGTCACATCTCAGCATTTTTTTAACAGTCTTTTCCCACAGTAAAACCCTTTCCTCCCCCCAGTTAGACAATGCAGGTGAGATGACACCAACAAATGGCAGACATATGCCCTTGGATGGCCACATGAAGCAGAAACACCCTTTCTCCTGGGCTGCCCACTTGGACTTCTAAGTAAGAGAGAAATAAGTTGCTGTATTTTATTTAAGCCACTGTTAATTTGATCTCTATCAAATCAATTAAACTGATATTCTAATGAATACATTAACTTGTTAAAGACCATACAGCAGCGAATGATAGACCTGAAACATCTTCTCTTTCTACGTTCTACTCTGTCACCTCCTGTGATACACTTCGACAAGGAAGATATGCTTGCCAAAGGACAATGTTCTTTTTGGTCTTGGTGCTCTTAGGTATTCTAAAAGTTTAATAAATATTTGAAAATAGACCCTCATTCCGCCCTTTTTATGTCCTTATTCAATGAAGAATCAAAACTATGTTTCCTCCAATGTTGAGTACAACCTATCTCCATTATGATACATGTAAAACTTTTGGAAGTTGGCCTCTGCTTTATGCACTGTTTTGGGGTTCTGCCTCATTTTCTTTGGTATATAAACCTATTCGAGCTATGTTAAATTTACTGATTGTTTTCAAATACAGTGTTCTCATTTTTCTGGTAAACTTGTATCTATGCCCACTGTTATGAATTGAGTTGTATCCCCCAAAAATCTGCGTTGTAGATCCTAAACTCCTATACCTGTGGATGCAGTCCCATTTGGGAATAGGACTTTCTTTGTTATGTTAATGAACCATAGCAGTGTAGGGTGAGTGGTAAGCCAATAGCCTTTGAGGTGTAAAAAGAGCAGATTAGGCAGAGAGAAGCAAGCACAGATGGAAGAATCTAGATGCCATGCCACATGAAGATCGCCTAGGAACCAAGGAACAGAAGCTGAAAAGAGGAAGAGACTTTCCTCCAGAGCGAACAGAGAGAAAGCACCCTGAATTCAGACTTCTAGCTTCCTAAACTGTAGGAAAATAGATTTTTGTTTGTTAAAGCCACCCCCTTGTGGTATTTCTGTTATAGCAACATAAGAAGCTAAGACACCCACCATCTTGCCATGTTTATACAGCTCTTTCTAGTCATACTAAAAATAGGAGCATGCATTGCTGATATTCAGCTAATCCTACTGATATTGTCATACTTGTTGTTAAATATTGAAATAACTCCTTACGTCTTGGTAAAAAGCCAACAAACACCTCATTGTCTCCAAAGCCTGCCCAGATGCCCTAGGCTCTATGGCCCTTCCCCCACAACCTTGGATATTCCCAGAATTCAGAAACCAGAAGGGATCCTCTAGCTCTGTAGTTTAGTCCTTTTTGATTAGTTGGTGCCTGCATCCTAAAAAAACCTGCAGACTAAATCTATTGCCATTGAGTCAATTCCAACCCATGGATACCCTATAGGATAGAGTAGAACTGCCCCATAGGATTTCCAAGGAGTGGCTGGTGGATTCGAACTGCCAATGTTTTGGTGAACAGTCATAGCCTTACCGGTTACTAAATATTTTTTAATGTCAATTCTGGGAGCATGTCCAGCCCGGGGCTTGCACAACTATAATTTCTACAGCTCTTTATTTGAACGATGCCTTTGAGAAAGCTATCTGTATAAAGCTGTTGTCCTCTGATTGTTGGTTTTATGTCTTCATAAAAACTTTATGTAGGTCTCTGTGACTCAAGTCATATATTTATAGTATTCTGCCAAGGCCTTCCTGCCAAATCCCCATTTACCTCAGTACATGTCTACAAATGCACAAATATAATTGAATGGATGGATAGATAGACAGACAGATAAAAATAGATATTATTAAGCTAACATAAACCTACTCTGTGAGGAAGTAAATTAAACACAATTCACACCTACTCTCTGTAGTTTAACCACTTTTCCCAAAGAATTCTACTGTCCCAGAACTAAAAGCCTCCTATTTGTTTACACTGTAAGATAAAAGCCTCTAAAGCTGGAGTTCGCACTACACGTAAAAATACCCATGCACTGGTAATTATGAAACCAAGCTATATTTAAGCAAATGAAGATGTTTCTCTTTTCCATTTCCTGATAATTTGAATATTATTTATATAGCTTTTTTTGTCAGCTACAGTGATCTTACCTGAAAAATACATTAAAAAGTGTATAATGTAAAATATTTAGCATATTGTCTGGCGTGTTATCAACATTTAGTCGATGTTAGTATCATGATTATGATTATTATATCTGTAAAATGCAAATCTGATCTTGTAATTCGCTTCTGCTTAAAGTCCTTTGTAGCTCCCCCACTGACGTTTTTAACACAGTTACAATATTCTTGATCAGCCCTGGGCCTCTTTTCCTAGCCCTCATCCCTCAACACTCACCATCTTTCTCCCTCTATCTTCTGGTTGTAACAAACTACATTAAATCTTCTAACTGGACCCTGTCTCTCTAATCTCTAGGTTTTTGCACATCCTGCTCTCTTTTCTTGGTATAGTATTCAGGTCTCAATTTAGATGACGAAGCCTCCCTACACGTCTGGGTTAGATGCCCCTTGTCTACGAAAGCTCAGCAGCCTGTACCTCACTGTGTGAATGTACCACGTGGTTAACTGACCACTTCCTGGATTATAAACTCTGTGAAGGTAAGGAAACCATCAGCCTCTCTTTCCTGTTGCATTTCCATATTAAGCTCTCCAGTAATACTGGGATTGTTGAATAAGCCAGTTTTTAAAGAGAAACTTGTACTTTCCTTATGAGAACAATGAATCTTTAGTTTAAGGAAGTTCATATGTATCAAATAAGACTGAAACCAAAGCACAAATCTGCATTTACATTTAATTACTATGCATAAATATACAAATGCCTCTCACACCTTAGACTGAACCCTATGTTTTCATTTCATGGCCCCTAAAATGGAGATAAGGGTATTTGCTTGTATTGAACCTTGAGGATTGTGAATCAGAGAAGTGGTTACAAATATTATACGTTATTATAATTAAAATTTATTAGTAGGTTAAAAGGCAGCTAGTTATACATAGTTCATGTCCTTTCTCCATTAGCCAGGTCTTCAAAAAATGTTTTTGAGATTAAAAAACGTGCAGAGTATAATTGAATTAGAATATTAAAACAAAAAAAAACAGTGCTCTGTGTTTAACTCTTTCCTGTCATAATCATAGTGTTCCTAGTTAATTTTGGTGTAGGTATTTTTTAAAAAGTGCAAAGAAACTGTAATTAGAATCTATCTTGCCATCGGAGACAGATAAATGTTCATATGTTCATTTAGAACTAAAAGAGGCAGATGAAACTTAAATCTCAAAATAAACACTAATAATCAATTTAAGTAACTGTCTCATATATAACTTAGAAATCTTTGAATTAAGATATATACACCATATCACTTTGATGTCACTTTGATGACTCAGGTGTAGCTGACTCATTAGCATGGGAAAACTAAACAATGAAAAAGGAAGACCAAAAAGAACTAACACATTCGAACTGCGGTGTTGGCAAAGAATATTGAATATACCGTGGACACATCATCAGGAAAGATCCATCACTAGAAAAGGCATCATGTTTGGTAAAGTGGAAAGTCAGCAAGAATGAAGTAAGCCCTCAATGAGATGGATTGATACAATAGCCTCAACAATGGGCTCAAACATATCAAAGATCACGGAGATGGTGCAGGACTGAGCAACATTTCATTCTGTTATATGTAAGATTGTCGTGAATTTGAGCCAACTCAGAGCAACTAACAGCAACGATACATACCATATATACCTGATTACATTTATACTCTTCATTGGTAAAAATAATGCTGTATTCTTGATGGAAAAAAAAAAAGGTTTCAGGCCCTCAAATAATGATTAAGTTCAAAATTAAAGCCTGAAAAAGAGGAAGGGAAAAATGTTCTTGAACCAAATGTCAGGAATCATAAGGCAGGAAATTGAGTCAATTCCTTGCAACAAATAAAGGAGTGTTGTTGCCTTTAGATCATAGGCCTCCACACTCCACTCTGAACTCACATTTTCTAAAGGAAGTCAAAGCTCTAAAGCAGGTGAATTTACCAGAACTATTTGTTTGAGGAATAGAGTGATACAGGGAAAAGGAAGTAGGTAATTAGACTGGCTTCTGTGGAAAAAAAAGAAAATGAGGAGGGTTGCTAATAAAGGTGCTCAAATCTGAGGATAGAGTGGGGAATCAGATCTGCAGACAAGGTGTCAAGTTCGATTGAAGAGGTGGAGTTGCCAGAAATAAGGAATGGCCAAAAAATTAATTACTAATTAAAAAGATGACCCACAGTCATGATGTCACATTATAGGGAGAGCAGCCAGGGTCATATAACAATGTGTGTATAAGTTTTTATATGACAAATTGACATGAACTGTAAACTTTCATTTAAAGTACAATAAAAGAAAGAAAGGCATCTAGTTATATATATATGTAACTAAATGCATGAAAATATTGGCAAATCCCATTTTCTGGATATAGAACTTGTATCCAAAATGTATAAAGAACTCTTACAACTCAGCAATATAACAGCAATCCAATTTAAAAATTAGAAAGGATTTTAATAAACATTCTTCCAAAGAAAATAAAGCAATGACTAATAAACACATGAAAAGATGCTCAGCACTATTAGACTTTAGGGAAATGCAAATAAAAACCACGATGAGATGCCACTTCTTATCCACTAGAATATCTATTAAAAAAAAAAAACTATAGAGACAGAAAGTAGGTTAGTGGTTCCCTAGGGCTGGTGACAGGGGAGAAGGAGAAATGGGAAACTGGGGAATGACAGCTAATGGGTGCAAGGTTTCCTTCTAGGATGATGAAAACGTTCTAAAATTAGATTATGGTTATGGTTGCACAACTCAGTAAATACACTAAAAAATATTGAATGTATGCTTTAAACTGGTGAGTTCCACTCAATAAGTTGTTTTAAGAAAGAATCGGGTTTAGTGGTTCTGTTCTCCTAGTTCATTGTGAAGAGCTTGGGATCTTAAAAGGTCGCAAGCAGCCATCCAAGGCACAACAATTGGTCATCTGGAGCAATAGAGAAAGAAGAAGAGTCAGGAATAGGAGGAGAAAATGTAATGTGTGGCTAATTGCCTCCATGAACACCTGCCTCCTTTGCATGAGACCAGAAGAACTGGATGGTGCCTGGCTACCATCACTGAACATTTTGATCAAAGAGTCTATAGAAGAATCTTGATCAAAAGTGGGAAAATACAGAATGGAATTTCTAATTTTCATGGAATCCAGACTTTTTGGAGCCATGGAGGCTGGATGAACCTCTGAAACTATGCCCTGAGATAATCTTTAAACTTTAAACCAAAAATGGCCCCGAAGTCTTCTTAAAACCAAACAATAGTTTAGCTTACCTAGTAAAGAACGTCCGCCTTGAGCATTATACTCTTTTAAGATCTATCTCTACGAGATCAAATTGACAACAGCAACTTGAAAGATTAGATAGGAACCTTAGGGGGCAGCGAGTTTACGTTAATGGGGGAGGAACAACTCAGAAACAGAGGATGAGAATGGTTGAAGAATGTGAAGAATGTAATCAATATCACTGAATTGTACATGTAGAAATGTGAATTGGTGTATGTTTTTGCTGTGTATATTCTCAACAACAACAAATAAAATAAATTACTTTTTTTAAAAAAAAGAATGAATTACCAGTCGTGTTATCAACACTCAGTTGAGGTAGTTATCAGGATAAGTTTCTGCTTTCCCATCCTGTGTCATCCTCTTATTCTTTTTCTCTGTTCTCTGAGTATCGTCTCTGCTCTGTAAGCTTATATCTCCATGATATGACATGTTTTCCTCTCGCTCTTCTCCAAAACTTTTTCGTTCTCTTACGTCTGTCCTCTGAATGTGTCTCATTCCTTCTACTGGGTGTATTTGTTGAATAAAATGTATGTTTCTTCTATCAGAGTGAATTAAGTTGGGCCTTTTCTATTTCTCTCTTAAAAAACAAATTACTGAATTTGCACGTTGCTTCTTCCTTTTCCTGAGTGTCAGAGACTACTGCTTTAAAATTTAGAGTCTAAATGAAACAAGCCCCAGAGAGACATATGAGCAATCCTCCAAGTATAGTCGAGTTATTCTTGTTACTATTCTGTAAGACTTCCTAACCTACGGGACTGAATTTGCTTGCCCTGCAAAACTGCTGCTGCCACACTATAAATCTCCCTAATGTAAGGATTTATCACTAATTAAAATAGCTTCTGGTTAAACATTTTTGGATTGCAAACTCTTTTTTAAAAAAAGTATGAATGTGATCTCTCCTTTCCATTTCAGGCACTCACATTCCTCCAGAGCTAAGCTTAGAAAGCAAAAGAACACGAGAATAGGAAAAGGAGCAATCTCAAAATAGTGGAAAATAGTAACTTCTCTTTTTCTGTTGGGCTCGTTTTTGAAGTGCTTTTTCCTTTCTTTTTTTTTTCCAGAGAGAGATTTCCTCTATCTCTGGCTTTTCAAGTGAAGTCAGAGGCTCAAAAATACTATACTGTATCATTTCCTTGGGCATTTTCTCAGAAGGGGATTAACTTTGGGAAGAGTTTGAACTGTGACAAATGACTCAGAGATAAAAGGTGAGTCAATCAATGTTTCTAAAAACTGTGGTCCTTTCACATCAACCTCAGGGATATTGGACTTCTTGGCAATGTGGCAACCATAGGGTTATATTGATTAGTTTAATAGATTCCTTCTGAGTATGATAATGAAGACATAAGCAGAATATTCTCAGTATATCAGTAAACTCTATCCGTCATTATTCGATACTTGAAAAAAATACTAGACCCAGGGAGCAAGATTTTAACCACATAGCAACTTCTGTGTTACCGAAAAACCCTCTGGGGAGAAAGCCACTCTCAGTTGGAGCACTGTTCACTCAATAATAAGCCAAAATCCAATGACCTTTATTAAAAAAAAAAAAAAAAAAAAAAGGCTTGTGTTTGGGAGCCCACTTCTTTGCAAACCATTGTTTGGGAAGTTATCACAACTGAATTTTTTCTGCTGTTTCCTATTTTTTAACTATAATAACTAAGGGCTTTAAATATTTAAGATGATAAAAAACACAAGCCAGTCATAATAAAGCTGAGAACAGATTATCTGACTTACTGACCCATTGATGCCACCATCTCACTGTGTGCTTAAATGTGTGACATAATCAATGCGTCCCACCAGGAGTCCAGGAAGATAGTAATGGAGATTTAGAGCTATTTTTTTTTTTAATAATTTTTATTGGGCTTTAAGTGAAAGTTTACAAATCAAGTCAGTCTGTTTTTAATATTTAAAAAAGACAAGTAAAACCATAGTTTTATAAGGTCACTCAAGCTAGAAAAATACCAGTTTCTTTGGTTTTTACTGGGATGTATCAGCAGGATGGTTATCATGCTGGTGATTCACCCTGAGTACTCCAGAAAGGGGCTGTCCCATTTGTCTTACTTGGGACAGTGCTCAGTACATGCCTGGCACATGGTAGCAAGCAAACAGTTACTCAGTAGAGTGAATACACGCTAACAGATCCTCTGATTGGCTGCTGATGACATCACGAAGAGTCCTGGGATTAATTAGATAAGCCAGGTGGTTACCAGAGAGCCACAACATGCCACAGTATTAGCAACCCAAATTCTATCCCTCTAAAACATAACTAACTTCAGACACATGTCAGAGTGGCTGACAGAGTTGATGCTTACTTTTAGCGAGCAATAATGGTAGTGAACAGTGCTAAACCAAAAACCCAAACCCACTGCCGTCAAGTCAATTTTGACTCATAGCGACCCTGTAGGACAGAGTAGAACTGCCCCATAGGCTTTCCAAGGTTGTACTCTTTACAGAAGCAGACTGCCACATCTTTCTGGCGTGGAGCTGCTGGTGGGTTTGAACTGCCGGCTTTTCAGTTAGCAACTGAGCACTTCACCACTATGACACCACGGCCGCTTGAACAGTGCTAAAGTACCTGTATATCGCTTACATTATTGGTTGTTGGTATCAACTAACATTTTTGCTTATTACCATCAGAACCTTGGCACTGGTATGTGTAATTTTTATACCGTTAAATTATTTATTTGTTGTTGAGAATATATATAGCAGAACATACACCAATCCAATAGTTTCTACATGTACTATTCAGTGACATTGATTACAATGATAAAGATTTTTACCTGACAAATATATGGCACAACCTTGTAACAGAAAAAAGGAAATACACAATTTAAAAATGTTTTCCGTATATCTAAGTTTTGGAGCCCTGGTGGAGGAGTGGTTAAGAGCTTGGCTGGTAACCAAAACGTCAGCGGTTCGAATTCACCAGCTGCTCCTTGGAAACCCTATGGGGCAGTTCTACTCTGTCCTACAGGGTTGTTACATATGAGTCAGAATTCACTTATATTTGACTTATATTTTCCAAATTTCCTAAAATTGCTTTAGTCATCATTAAAAAATCAATAAATCTTATTTATTTATTTTAATAAAAATTATCTTAAAAAAATAACAAAATATACCCCCACCGTTTGCCATGGAGTCAAGGAGCAGCTGGTGGGCTCAAACGGCCAACCTTTTGGATAGCAGCTGAGTGCTTAACCATTGTACCATCAGGGCTCCTCAATAGAATATAGAAGAAGAAAATAAGCAAACATCTTTGCAACAGTTGTTGGGAAGTTGAAAGCCAAACATTGGAGGCCAAGATCGTCATTACCACTAAGAATAACTTTATGACAAGAATAAGCACCTTACAGTTTACAAAGTGCTTTTACATACTTTTCCTGTGTATGTAAGTAGCTATCAGAAGTGAGCTCCTGCCCACAGCTTGCTTATTATTTAGATGCGGGCTTCCTTGATATATAGGAGCGATATAAGGAAACCAAGGAATGTGAATCTAGCCCCAATTTTCCTTTTGTTCTCATTCATTTGCAGTCCCTGAGTGGTGCAAAGGGTTAATGCACTTGGCTGCTAATCTAAAGGTTAGATTATGAGTTTACCCAGAGGTACCTTGGAAGAAAGGCCTGGTGATCCACTTCTGAAAAATCAGCCATTGAAAATCCTATGGAGCACAGTTTTACTCTGACACACATGGGGTCACCATGAGTCAGAATCTACTCAACTGCAACTGGTTTTTATTCATTCATTTATTCAGCAAATACTAAACATATATTTTATTCTAGATAAAGACTAGTTTCCTTAAATACAACAGAGAACAGGACAGACACAGTTATGGGGCTTCAGAAGCTTATATTCTAGTTGAGGAGATAGGAGGAAAAATGAACAGATAAAAGAATTGAGACATTTAGTATATGCCACAAGGAAGTCGATTTCCTCCAGGCAAAGACTGCCAGGAGCATACCTGTAGTTGGGCAGGTTGGTTTATCACTCATTGCAGGAAGGAGAACATACAATAAGGGAGTGTTAGAAAGAACCTGGCAGGGTGATTTGTGGGAGGACCTAAGGAAGTGGGGGTTTGCTTTAAATTGTATGCTGTCCGGACACAGGGACAATTGAGTAAAGACCTAACAGTCATTCATTCAGTAAGAGAGAGGGAAGTTTGGTGTTTTGTGGGTTGTACAATAGCCTTGTTTTAGTCTGTGCTTAGACAAACTTATTAAGTGGCCTTGCTTTGTCTCCTCTTACCATGGTGTCAGAGTAACCTTGTCTGAGTCGCTATTCTGTGAGATTGTTTATGCTGAAGAGGAAAGTAGTGTTGCTAGCTGTGAGTGCCAGGTCAGCTTCTGAACACTCTGAAGGTCAGAGACTGCTTTTTTCTTTTCTTTTTTTTCTTCTTTCTGAAGGAAAACAAATAAGGGCTGCAATAGCAAATAATAGGTGGCAAATTTATATACGTTATAGTGTTCAGGGATTACTAGTATCTCCCCCCAATTTTATCCTGAAGAATTTGTAAATGGACCTCTCGAAAGGGTCAGTGGCATAACTGGGTATCACTTCATCCCACGTAGGTGCATATGTGTGTGTGTGTGCACTGTGTGTGTGTATGTGTGTGTATGTCTATGTGTGTGTGCGTGTGTGCACTCTGTGTGTACGTGTATGTGTGTGTGGAGAAGGGTGTTGTCTCAGTGACTTTAAAGGCCTTTCAGCTACCCAGTCTGTGATATCCTTATCTGAGCCCCTGACAGGACAAAGTGTGCATGTGTAGTGACTGAGTGTTTGCCTTATATAACTGATCAATAAGTACATTTGAGGATCAACTATTTATAGCTAACAGCAACACGCCAAGGACACTCCAAATAAACAGAGACCAATGCCAGTGGTACGAGTATATATGATATACCATTATGATATTGGAAGCTTTGAAATAATGGTTTTCAGAGTAGTAAAAAAAAAAAACCATAATGAAGTATGTCTTGTTTTTTTTAATCCCCTCACCTTACCTAAATTCACTGCTCTCTCAGCTTTCTTTTTTTATAAGAAAAACTATATTAGGAAGATGTTTGTGTGCTGTGAATGCAGTCTTGAGTGCCATGGTAACAGCATGCTCTTAGTCAAGCACTTTATGCCTAGATTATACATTTAAAAAAAAATTTAAGTGATGCTTAAAATAATGGGTATGATTTAGTAATTAGGTTAGGCAGGGAAATTTTGCTCAGAGAGCTACAAGGTTAAACATAAGTGAGAGAAAAAGAGAAAGATGAGAGAGATTGATGAGGCTTAAGAAAAAAAGCTTAGTTTTTTCCACCCACAATGGGAGGCTTACACACATTATCCACTCCCACCACACAAAATGATTTAAAGTACAGAAGCCAGTGGAAAACGCTATTGGCCCCAGTTCCATACTTTGGTTCTGGTATTAAAGCGTGTGACCCAGAGCTGTGATGCAGCTTCCTAGCTCTACAAAGAAGTTGGTCTACAGATCTCTTAGGTCCATCTCGTTTTATGCTTCTGTGATTAGAGGAGTTTCCCTTCTTGAGGTCACGCCCTTCAGAGCCTTTGTCTTTTGTTTATAGATGTGGTGGGTTGTTAAGAGTTCAAATTTGGAATCAAGATGACCTTGAGTTCAAACCTAGTCTCTGCTAAGTTACTTGCTATGTGTCCTTGGTTTTTAATTGTGAAATGGTAAACAGTATAATAATAGTAACCACCTCATAGGGATGTTGGGAAGATTGACATGAGTTTAATATTAGCATCTAGCTCAGAGGTTGTGTGGCTTATAGGAGGCAATACACATAAACCTCAGCACCGTGCCCATTAAAGCCATCCATAAATATTTGTCCTTAACAAATATCAGTAAACGACCTTAAAGGTATCTTTTTCTTTAAAGTGTCTTTGAGGCAACACATAGCCAGGAATGTAGAATATAAAATTATCCTTTGTGGCAGACTAAGGAAATCTTGAGATAAAAAGTATTTACAAAATGGTGGTGCATATTCGCATTTCTTGAACTATCTAGTACAATTTAGCATCAGTTCCCTAAAGCCAATTGCTTTATATCACTCACTCTGAATGTTGGAATTATTTAAGCTCCTGTTACAGGTTTTCTGCATGTTGTTGTTGCTGTTAGGCTCTGACTCATAGCAACCCCGTGAGCAATAGAACGAAATACGGCCCGGTCCTACACCAACCGTACAATCTTTGCTATGTTTGATCCCATTGTTGCAGCCACTGTGTCAATCAATCTGCTTGAGGGTCTTCCTCTTTTTCGTTCACCCCCTACTTTACCAAATGTGATGTCTTTCTCCAGGGACTGGTCCCTCCTGACAACATGTCCAAAATACATGAAGTTAGGTCCAGATATCCTTGCTTCTAAGGAGCCTTCTGGCTATACTCCTTCCAGGACAGATTTGTTCATTCTTCTGGCAGTACATGGTATATAGTCAATATTTTTCACCAACACCATGATTCAAAGGCATCAATCCTTCTTTGATCTCCCTTATTTATCGTCCAGCTTTTGAATGCATATGAGGCAACTGAAAACATCATGGCTTGGGTCAGACGTACCTTAGTCCTCAAGGTGACATCTTTGCTTTTTAACATTTCAAAGAGGTCCTTTGCAGCAGATTTGCCCAATGCAATATGTCCTTTGACTTCTTGATTGCTGCTTCCATGGGCATTGATTGTGGATGCAAATAAAATGAAATCATTGACAACTTCAATATTTTCTCCATTTATCATGATGTTGCTTATTGATCAGTTGTAAGGATTTTTTTTTTTTTTCTGTTGAGTTGTAATCCATACAGAAGGCTGTAGTCTTTGATCTTCATTAGTAAGTGTTTCAAGTCCTCTTTGCCTTCAGCAATCAAGGTTATGTCATGAGTCTTCCTCCAATCCTGATGCTAGGTTCTTCCTTACATAGTCCAGCTTCTTCGATTATTTGCTCTGCATACAGATTAAATGAGTATGGTGAAAGGATACAACCCTGACGGACACCTTTCCTGACCTTAAATCACGCAGTATCCCCTTGTCCTGTTGGAACAATGTCCTGTTGATCTGTGTACAGGTTCCTAATGAGCAAAAGTGAGTGTTCCGGAATTCCCGTTCTTCTCAATGTTATCCATAATTTGTTATGATCCACACAATCGAATGTCTTTGTATAGTCAATAAGGCACAGGTACACGTCTTTGTGGATTCTCTGCTTTCAGCCAAGATCCTTCTACCATTAGCAATGATATTCCTCATTCAACATCCTCTTCTGAATCCGGCCTGAATCTCTGGCATGTACTGCTGCAACTACTTCTAAATTATCTCCAGCAAAATTTTACTTTTGTGTGACATTAATAATATTGTTCAACAATTTCCACGTTCCATTGGATAACTTTCTTTGGAATGGGTATGACTATATATCTCTTCCAGCCAGTTGGCCAGGTAACTATCTTCCAAAAGTCTTGGCATAGATGAGTGAGTGCTTCCAGCACTGAATCTATCTGTTGAAACATCTCAATTGGTATTCCGTCAATTCCTGGAGCCTTGTTTTGTGCCAATATCTTCGGTGCAGCTTGGACTTCTTTCAGTACCATCGGCTCTTGATCATATGCTATCTTCTGAAATGGTTGAATAATCACCCAATTCTTTTTGGCACAGTGATTCTGTGTATTCCTTCCATCTTCTTTTGATGGCTCCTGTGTCTGTCAATATTTTGCCCATAACCGAAAAATCCATTGCTGTCCAGTCAATTCCAATTCCTAGTAACCCTATAGGACAGAGTAGAACTGCTCCATAGGGTTTCCAAAGAGCAGCTGGTGGATTTGAACAGCTGACCTTTTTGTTAGCAGCCATAGCTCTTATCCACTGCACCAATATTGCCAAATTAGCCTTCAAGTAATTTGTACCAATTTATATCTCATCAATGGTAAATGGAAGGACTTATTTTCTCACCTTTCAAAATAATATGCAGATTTTTACAACAAAAACATGTATGACCAAAGAAAAGAGTTATTTTAAAGCTGAATTTATTACATGTTTATCAATGTGAGGAGATGAGAAATTCTTTTATTATTCGGTTGGGTTTTTTTTTTTGGGAAACTTTAAGATAGATAAATTAGGACTTTTTAAAATGAGATATTTAGGTATATTGGACCTGACTTTGGAAAATTTTCAAAAGTTATTTAATCTTTGATGTAGCCCAAATATGTATTGTCATGTGCATATGATATACTACTATGGTTGCTCAATTTTTCTTCAAAAAGCTAATATTAAATAGTAAGTTTTTTAAACTTTTTCTTGAAGTATAATATGACACAGAAAAGTCCACGTATTATAAGCATTTGATTCAATGAATTTTCATAAAGTGAATACACTCATGTAGCCAGCACCCCAATCAAGAAACAACACTGTCAGCACCCCAGAAGCCACCTAAAAAAATCCAAAAACCAAACCCATTGCCATTGACTCAATTCCAACTCATAGCGACCGTATAGGACAGAGTAGAACTGCCCCATAGGGTTTCCAAGGATCTGGCTGGTGAATTCAAACTGCCGATCTTTTGGTTAGCAACCTGAGCTCTTAATCACTGCACCACCAGGGCTCCAGGAAGCCACCTAGTAACTTTAATTTATACAGATATTTGTCTCCCTGTTATGTTAGCAGATTAATCGTATGTATAGTAATAATAGTAATGATATACATCATATATAAATACATCTAAAACACATATGTTTGTGCCTATGCATGCTATTGCACAGGGATTCATACAGAAATTTTCTCCTGAATTTCCTTCGTCATTACCCTATGCATTTTAAAGACAGGTCAGTAGAGATACATAGATGATCCCTCATGTCATGCATGGTTAAAATTAAAATCACTGATTACCCTGCACATTCTTAGAGGTTTCCAGATAGTGCTGAGAGCCAACGAAGCAAGTCATGGAAACAGCTGAGGACTAAGTGTGACACGCAGTGACGCAGGACGATTCAGGCACATGGGCTATTATTAGAGTAAGCAAGTACGAGATGTGTAAGCAGACTACTAGATAATCCACTTGGAAAAGGAAGGAGAAAAGAAAAAAAAAGTGAATCTGAGTCTCTGGCAACTTTCCAAACTGTAATCATCACAGTCCAAATGTGGTGTCAACTCACATCTATGTTGGTCTAGTTCTTGGACTCTACATGGCTGCTTGTCCGTAGAGTCAAGCTCCATGTATCTTTGTGTCTCTGTGTCCCTTTGAATTAACTCAGGTGCAGTGCTCTTCACAAAGTGCTCAGCAAGGAAGAATGATAAAGACGTGTGTGACTGTCACAGAAGTATGAACCAGTTCCAAGATGTCAATAAACAAATACATCTCTTTTTCTCAGATCTTATGCCATATTTCACTTTGACTTTACATTTGGTTGCTATCTTATCAGGCTTTTAAAAAGTGCCAGAAAAGACACAGTAATTTTATGATTTTGTTTGGGTAAGTATTTAACATCTTACATTTGAAAGGCCAAGTATGAAAGATAAGCATCAAAAAAAAAAAAAAAAAAGCATCAACAGCAGTATAAATGGAATCAGAGCAGAAGTTAATATGGCTCTCCCTAAAAACAAAACCAATCTTATGAAAAAAAAAAAAAAAAATTCTTTTAAAAGTAACAGCCTTAAATGTACCAAACAATTACACACAAATTTGATTTTTATTTGGCAGACCACATCAATATTCAAAATAGCTTCCATGAACAACAGTTTCTTTTGCCATGAGACCAGAAGAACTGGGATGGTGCCCAGCTACCATTACTGAACACTTTGATCAAAAATTCCATGGAAGAATCCTGATCAAAAGGGGAAAAATGCAGACCAGAATTTCAAATTCTCATGGACTCCAGGCTACGTGGAGTCATGGATCCTGGACGAATCCCAAAAACTATTGCCCTGAAATAATCTTTAAACCTTAAACCAAAAATATCCACTGAGGTCTTTTTAAGTCTTCTTAAAACAATAGTTTACCTTAGCTAGTAAAGATGTCTGCCTTGAGTATTATGCTCTTTTAAGATCTATCTGTATGAGGTCAAATTGACAACAGTAACTTGAAGGATTAGACAGGAACCTTAAGGGGCAGTGAGTTTATGTTAGTGAGGGAGAAACAGCTCAGAAAAGGAAGGTGAGAATATTTGTACAGCTCAAATAATGTAATCAATGTCACTGAATTGTATATGTAGAAACATATTTTTGCTGTATATATTCTCAATAACAACAAAAATAAATTATTTAAAAAAATATTCAAACCCAAATGTGTTGCCGTCAAGTTGATTCTGACTCATAGCGACCCTGAAGACAGAGTAGAACTGCCCCATAGAGTTCCCAAGGAGTGGCTGGTGAATTCAAACTGCCGACCTTTTGGTTAGCAGCTGAGATCTTAGCCACTGCACCACCATGGCTCCATTAAAAAAATGTATATATATATACACACACACACAAACATATTTATATACATACATACATACATATACACATACTTCAAACCTATATTAAATTTCATTTTCTTAATGAATTTTTCCAATTTACTGGGATATACATATATACGAAGTTTAATATAGGTTTGAAGTATAGTCTAGAAGTGGGACATGGTCCAGAAGGCAGAGGGGTGGGCACTGGGTGGGCATGTCCTTTGGCCCCACCTCCTCACCTGAGATTACAGGTAGGGGAGGATCAGAGCAAGACCCCCCTATGTATGGCGTCTGGGGCAAGGCCCCTCTCTCTGGAGCCCAAGGACAGGAGGTACTGCTTGTGGTTGCCCCGGAGCCACTTTAAAAGGAGCATCCTTCAAACAGCCCACTGTCTTCAACGCTTTGGTGACTAATCAGATTTAGTTATCTAGTGCTGCTAAAGCAGAAATACAACAAGTGGATGGCTTTAACAAACAGTTTATTCTCTCACAGTCTATTAGGCTGGAAGTCTGAATTCAGGATGCCAGCTCCAGGGAAGGCTTTCTCTCTCTGTTGGCTGTGGAGGGAGGTCCTTGTCATCAATCTTCCTCTGGTCTAGGAGCTTCTCAGCACAGGGACCCCCAGGTCTAAAGGACACACTCTGCTCCTCCCACTACTTTCTTGGTGGTATGAGGTTCCTCTGTCTCTCTGCTTGCTTCTCTCTTTTCTTTCTCAAAAGATGGACTCAAGATATAAACCTAATCTTATAAATTGAATCCTGCCTCATTAACACAACTGCCTATAATCCTGCCTCATTAGCATCATAGAGGTACGATTTATAACACATAGGAAAATCACATCAGATGACAAAATGGTGGACAATCACACAATACTGAGAATCATGGCCTAGCCAAGTTCACACACATTTTTGGGAGACACAACTCAATCCATAATGGTAACCCAACCGTTATGCCCCTGGAGTTCTCCGCTAAGGTGGTATATCAGATTTTAACGCACTAAGCCTCAAGGTGGGAGCCTTTTGAAATGCATGAAACTCAAAAATCCTGAGTTGTAGCCTTATAATTGTGTAGAATGAGCTTTGTCTTAGGGGTATCTCCTGGGTGTGTGAATTTTGTAAACTTTTGACAGGTTTGCCTTTATTTCTGTGAGATAAGCCTCCTCACTATGTTTCCCAGTTACTACGTTCTCAGGAGAACATACTTATCTCAAGAATAAGCTATTCCTAGATTTCATTTGGAAACCCTGGTGGCATAGTGGTTAAGAGTTCAGCTGCTAACCAAAAGGTCAGCAGTTCGAATCCACCAGGAGCTCCTTGGAAACCCTATGGAGCAGTCCTACTCCATCCTATAGGGTGACTATGAGTCAGAATTGACTTGAGGGCAACAGGTTTTAACAGAAGTCTTCATTCAGTCATACTGGCCATTTTCTCCCTGATGCCATTCATTGTCCCCAGGTGTTAACTGGCTCCCACCTGGCTCCCTGCTCTGCTTTGAGTCTTTGCTCCGCAATCTTTCAGGACTGCTTTTCTAGCTTCTGAACAGTAGTCAGTAATGCCTTTGCAGTAGAGAACAATGCATTACAGTGGTCCTTTTCAAGAGGCTTAAACTCCTGTAAGTTATTCTTACCCCGCATTCAATCTTAAGGCCCAGTCGTTGCTTGCATGAGTAGCCGGTAGAATGCACCGCTGTGAGCAGCTCTGCAGTATTCCGCGGCAGCTGTTTCTGCATCTTAGCTGTAAGTACGGCTTTTTTGTAATGAAGAATACATAGTACCGGTAATGTTACCGAGATTCAGATTCCTTTAGTTTTATGTTTGGGCTGTAAGTACTGCTCTTGCAGTAATGAAGAATGCATTGAGAAGTTATTTTCCTGAGACGAAGAAAATCCCTAGGCTTTATGTCTTTAGCTGGAAGTACTGCTCTTGGAGTAAGAAATAACACATTGTACCATACTTTGAAAAGTTTCATGAAAAGTAATAAAAAGCCTGAGAAGAAGGAGACTAGAATAAAATGTATGGTGCAGTCTTACCGGGTACCTTCATGTTTTGCAAATTTTCAAGAAATAAAATTTTTTTTTTAATGATTTTATATTTGTAGGATTTACTACATCCAGCTTCTGCTGGGACACATGTAATCCCAGATAATGGATATCAAAATCCATAACTCATAACAAAAATTCTGAATTTGGTCCTTTAATCAGTATGCCTTCCATTAGTAAAAACACATGGTATCAACAAAAAATTCAAATGAGGAAATAATTGGGTCACCAAATTAACCTGCCCAGGTTCCAAAACATTACAAATAATCCAGTGTGTAACTCCCAACAATAAATCTTTTATCCTCTTTTCTCTTTATCACGATATTCTACCACCTCGAAGGGTTCCAAAGTCCCACCAACCATACCACCCCTCCAAAGAAAGACAAACTCTCTCTCTAGCAAGGCTGTGTTCCTCTGACCTCCCTCCCTTCTCCCTTCCTCCTTTCTGTCCCTGGTTCCACACCCCCCCCCCACCCCATTCTCACTTCTCTTTTCTCTCATGACTTTTTGTTGTGCAAACACATTTAGCTTTGTTTAAGAAAAATTCCTTCTTTCTCTTCCAGTTCAGAAAACTACTTGGCTTTGAGTGGGGGTGGGAGTGGGGGTGGTATTAAGACAGTTTTTTGCAGGGTGGGATTATGTGGGACAGAGAGTTGATAGGGAGAAAGACTAACTTTCTTTGCTGGGACCTAAAAATAAACCTGAAAATGAGACTCGAGTGTGCTTAAAATAAATTGAATATATTTTGTCTTTTCTCTGGGGAAAACCCCTAATGTGTACACTGAAAATCTGATTTATAGAATTAAGATTCAGAGAAATCATTGATTATGTATGATGACTCAGGAAATACACTTTATTTTACTCCTGCAATTTGATTTCTTGCCTACTGTGTGTTTTTGCATCTTTGTTTTATTTTTAAAACAACAATTTAAAAAAAATTCTAAAAGCCAGAAGCATCTCTAACATGTTAGGATGTACAATGTGGGCAATGGCACTAGCTATATAAAGTTGAAGAGAGTAGTAAGAGAAATTTTATAGTCCATTTTGTTAAGTTCAACTGAGCTATCAATTTAAATCTTGAATATTTTCCTAAGTATAAAAATAACTACCATGTTGATTGTACTGTCATTTAGCTTATTTGAATACTAATATTTTAACGAAAAACTATAATTTTTCTTAAACTATAGTGGCACAGTGGTTAAGAGCAATGGCTGCTAGCCAAAAGGTTGGCAGTTCGAATCTATCAGCTGCACCTTGGGAACCCTGTGGGGCAATTCTACTCTGTCTTATAGGATTGTATGCCTCGGAATCAACTCGATGGCAACAGGTTACAAGCTTCCAAAGGTTGATGCATTAATAGGTGAGCTTGGCCTCTCACTGAGTTAATTTTTCTTCCTGGCAAACATCTCTTAAATTTCATTTTGGATGACAATGAGAAAATAAGTATTGGTAAATGGTATATTTTACAGATAACATTTGAGAACACGTTAACCCCACAAAATGACATATATACGTATTCTTTAAAAGTTTTTAATCCGTGTTTGAGGAGAGAACAATGTATCTGTGGCAGGTTTTGTGTGAAACATTGCTAGAAAGGGGATACCTGACTCCTGCAAAATGAAGCCAAAGCCAACATTTTGCAATATGTTTTTCTTTTCCCTCCTTACAAAAGAAACATACTTATTATTTTTAGAATTTAACGTTGTTCATTTATTTTATGTAGAAACTGAAGTTCTTCCCGTAATTCTTCCCAGAGCCAGCCACTGATTATTTTGCTGGTCCCTTCCTCCAGATGTGATTAGTTATGTGAACCAAAATGGATCATCTTCTAAACAGCTTTAGTGGTATATTCACTTGCTATGTTCACTTCCATATGTATATCAACAGCTTACCATGTATACAAGTTAAAAAAAAAAAAAAAGTTGCTACTGTAGACTTCGACTCTTAGTGACCCCATGTCTGGGAGGATAGAACTGCTTTCCATAGGATTTTCAATGACTGATTTTTTGGAAGTAGATCACCAAGACTTTCTTCCAAGGCATCTCTGCCTGGATTAGAACCACCACCCTTTTAGTTAGTAGCTGAGCACTTAGCCGTTTGTGTCACCCAGAGACATGTATGAGTTAGGGAAGACCTAATTCAAAAAATAGAACCTAAACACCGTGACAAAACATTCGTTTGTTTTATTCTGACTCATATGAGACTTCCTGTTTTGTGGGGAGAGTCGGAAGTCCGCGGCTGCACACCATCATTTAAGGACCTAGGCTGACTGATGTTAAAGAGTTGAACTCCCAGGTCACTCAGGGTGTGGCCATCCCAGTCAGCTAGAAAGGAGAAGAGCTTGGAGGTCCGTGCATGGACGGTTGTACGGGCAGATAAGACTTCAGCTCATGTGCCCCCAGTGGAAACTTAGCCATACGGCCACAGCTAACTTTGGAGAGGCTGCCAAATGCATGTCTAGGGGAAGGAGAGAAGGGACTTTGGCTGTTTACGTCGTCAAATAAAGTTCTTTTCATTCTTCCTAAGTGCTGTAGAGCAATGATTTTTAAAGGGTTCTTCTTGGGCCAGGAAACTGATCTACAAGTGACTGTATAAATGAATAATGTACATTTCTATAGACTTTCATTTTAAATGAAGAATGAGCTCAATCTATCAGTAAAGTTTACGTGACTAAAATTTCATATGTATAAGTCGGTGTAACATGGTGGTTACACTGAGTCGGAAAAACCTGTGTTAGTTTCCAAGGGCCACCATAACAAAGTACCGCAAACTAGGTAGCTTAAAACACCAGAAATTTCTTCTCTCACAGTTCTGGGGCTTCTAGTCCAAAATCAAGCTGTCAGCAAGGTTGGTTCCTTCTGGCGGGAGAGTCCGTTCCATGCCTCTCTCCTAGTCTCTGGGGGTTTCCCACAATCCTTGGCATTCCTTGCCTTGTAGATGCATCACTCCAGTCTCTGCCTTTGTCGTCACATGGTGCCCTGTCTCTGAGTTTCTTCTTTTAAGGACACCAGGCATATAAGATTAGGACCCACTCTACTCCAATATGATTTCAAGTTAACTAATTATATCTGCAAAGATCCTATTTTCAAACAAAGTCACAGTTTACACGTACCCCACTTGAACATATCTTTTTGGGGGACACAAATCAACCATAACAAATCCCTGCTGGGCCGTTCACTAACCGGGTGACTTGGGCCTCAATTTATTCATCTATAAGTTGAAGATAACATGTCTCTTACAAAGTTTATGTGGAGATCAAAAGAGAAAATGTCTACAAAGTGCATAACACACTTCCCTGCACATACTGAGTACTCAATAAATGACAGCTGTGGGTAGTATTATTATAAAGGAAAATTAACATATTGCTAGAGTTTACCAAGAAAAGTTAGTCATCAGTTACCCAACGAGAAGTTTGCCAGCTATGAAATGCTTGAAAAAGCTCCCACTGTAAATACATACTTGCAGATAATTGCAATTTCCACCATTTTCTGGGAGGTTACTTTGTTACCAGGTCACAGTCAGCAGAGTTTGGAGTTAATCCTCATTTTTAATTTCTGCTCATCTCCTTCTAAGTGTAGCAGTAAGTAGTAATCCAAATTTTGGGCCTGTAATTTTGCAATAACTTGATCTTAAGGCATGAGTGCATCGTGGTTCAAATATGAATTATCCTTACACTTCTTTATAAGACCTGTTTCTACAGCTTTGAGCAGCTTTTCCACTAAAGGTGAGAATAGGTGGGATAGGTAGGGTTTAAGGTCTTTTGTTCTACTAAAGTGGGCCACTGTCAAAAGTAGTTTTAAAAGATTATCATGTAATATTCAAGGCTGGTACTTGAAATCTTCATTGTTTTTGGAAGGTCTGACAATTTTGCAAACTATGAATAAATCTTAAAAACAAGGAGAAAGACTCGTTAGCAACCATTGATATGCAGATGACACAACCTTGCTTGCTGAAAGTGAAGAGGACTTGAAGCGCTTACTGATGAAGATTAAAGACTACAGCCTTCAGTATGGATTACACTTGAACATAAAACAAAAATCCTCACAACTGAACCAATAAGCGGCATCATGATAAATGGAGAAAAGATTGAAGTTGTCAAGGTTTTCATTTTACCTGGTTCCACAATCAACGCCATGGAAGCAGCCGTCAAGAAATAATGTATGGCATTTGGCAAATCTGCTGCAAAAGACTTCTTTAAAGTGTTAAAAAGCAAAGATGTCACTTTGAGGACTCAGGTGCACCTACCCCAAGACATGGTGTTTTCAAACACCTTATATGCATGGGAAGGCTGGACAATGAATAAGGAAAACAGAAGAATTGATGCCTTTGAATTACAGTGTATTGCATATACCATGGACTGCCAGAAGAAGGAACAAATTTGTATTGCAAGAAGTACAGCCAGAATGCTCCTTAGAAGCAAGGATGGCAAGACTTCGTCTCACATACTTTGGAGGGACCAGTCCCTGGAGAAGGACATCATGCTTAGTAAAAAGTAGAAGGTCATTGAAAGAGAGAAAGAGCCTCAATGAGAAGGATTGACACAGTTGCTGCAAAAGTGGGCTCAAACATAGCAAGGATTGTGAGGATGGTGCAGGACTGAGCTGTGTTTCATTCTGTTGTCCATAGGGCCCCTATTAGTTGCAACTGACTCATGGCACGTAACAACAACAATCACATTAACAAATATTAAAGCACGGAATGTAAGAACTGTGCACTAATCGTCCCCTAAAATTGGTACTACTGTATTTTTACACAAACGATGCGTGCCTTCCACCGTGCCCCCCCCCCAGGTATTTTCATAAGTGTACTATGTTAATTTTTCCTTCTTTTTTTTTTTTACAAAAACATGTAAAAAACAAACATGAAAATACCTCATGGGGGAGGGTGTGGTTGGCAAACAAATGTCGTAGAGTTATTTGCCTAAAAAATACGGTAATCATATCCTTTCAAATACTATATTTAATTCTGAGTTTTGCATCTAAAAGGAGACAGAACACTTGGAGGGAGCTTAGAGGAAAGCCATAAAAATGATTGAAAGTTTAGGAAACAAACCCATAAGGAAAGGCTAGAGAGACTTTGCTTATTCCGCCTGTGGCATGGAGCTTGAGCCCAAACTTGAGAAAGACTTTCAACTGAAGAACAGATGTTGACTTTAAGCTACCATATAGAAAGATTTTAAATTAAATATGAAAAAATTTCACAGTGGAATAATTTACAAAAAAGACTATAGAGACCCCAGTGCAAAGGACCATTACAAATAAAGTAGATTTTCAATTGTTGGGTAGAAAGAGCTTTGGCCTATTTGTTGATGATAAAAGAATGTATTAAATGTCCTTTTCAAATTTCTTTTAGACTCCTGATCCTAGGATTATTTCTGTTTGTGTGAGTGATTGACTAATGTTATGTTACAAATGGTGAGATTTCCAACATCAAAATAGCATTTAAGATGTCAATCAAATCTGGTCTCTAGATGAGTGATAAACCTGGTGTTAATTCGGTAAATGTTACTCAATAATGATCATGATGGTAAGAGTCCAATTCTATTTATGCTTAGACCAATTCATTAATTATTAGAAAAATATAATCTCCCCAGTTGCGGCCCTGCTTCATTGATAACGAACTCTAAAACTTGGGGTAGATCGTAGGGAATTGTGCTAAAGACTAATAACTAAAATGCATTTATATGAAAATTTTAGTAATTCTGAAAAAATTGCTTAAGATCAGAATGTTAACATTGAATATTCCTTTTTCAAAAGAGCCCCTTACTTGATACGGAATTTTATGACGTCTATACTCAATGACTTTGTAGACTCACCAAGCCACAGCTGATAGGCTGCGTAAACATGTTCATAACTGTTCACTGGGTGAACAAGAGTGAGTGATTGTATGTACTAAGCTTCTGCTTAGAACAAGGAGGGCCTAAGGAGTACTGGTGGCCTAGTGCTTAAGCACTTGGTGGGCAGTTGGAACCCACCAGCAACTCTATGGAAGAAAGATTAAACCAAACCAAAACCAAACCCATTGCCATTGAGTCGATTTCAACTCATAGCGACCCTATAGGACAGAGTAGAACTGCCCCATAGGGTTTCCAAAGCTGTAAATCTTTATGAGACCAGAGTGCCATGTCTTTCTCAGACAGCTAGAGGGTTCCATCCATAGCCTTCCTGTTGCAGCCGAGCAGTTAACACAGGGGTACCCAGACTCCTTTCTATAAAGATCACAGTCTTCAAAGCTCCATGCAACAGTTCTACTCTGTCCTACAGTGTCAGTATGAGTTGGAATTGGCTCAATGGGAACGGGTTAACCAAACTAATCCCACTGCCGTTGAGTTCATTCCAAGTCATAGCGACCCCATAGGGTTTCCGAGGCTGTAAATCTCTACAGAAACAGACTGCCACATCTTTCTTCTGCTGAGTTGCTGGTGGTTTTGAACCACAGACTATTCAGCTAGCTGTCAATCACTTTAACCACTGCACCACCAGAGCTCCTTGGCAATGGTTTTGGAAGGAAGGTTTAAAAATGAAAGTCCGCAAGACATCCCCTGTCCTCAAAAAACCAAAACATACACCAGTCAGTGATGGTGCCCAGCTACCATCACTGACTGGTCTGACAAAGATCACAATAGAGGGTCCCAGACAGAGCTGGAAAAAATGTAGAACAAAATTCTAATTCGAAAAGAAAGACCAGACTTGCTGGCCTGACAGAGACTGGAGAAACCCTGAGAGTATGGCCCCTAGACACTCTTTCAGCTCAGTAATGAAGTCACTCCTGAGGTTCACCCTTTAGCCAAAGATTGGATGGGCCCATAGAACAAAATAAGGCTGAAGGGGCACACCAGCCCAGGGGCAAGGACTAGAAGGCAAGAGGGAACAGGAAAGCTGGTAATGGAGAATCCAAGGCTGAGAAGGGAGAGTGTTGACGTGTCATGGGGTTGTTAGCCAATGTCATAAAATATGTGTACTAACTGTTTAATGGGAAACTAGTTCGTTTTGTAAACCTTCATCTAAAGTACAATATAAATAAATAAAAACCAAAACATAGTAAGAGACATGTGTCGTATTCTCTGGTAGGACCATGCTGTCTATTATATAGATTTCTTTTTTAAACCTTTTTATGCACCAGAATTTGGGGAAAACTATAATATCAAGCAAAGAAGATTTGAGATTTTATTTTTAAAATTACTTTGACAGCAACATCAGTTTATTTGCCAAACGTTATTAATTTAACCTGAATCTAATAATGAAGAAACAATCAGAGAAATTCCAGAATGTAGAACATCCTTCAAAAGTCTTGGGAAAAAGTCACTATCATAAAAAAAAATTTTTTTTATAAGTAGGGAAATTGTTCTCAACTAAGAACTAAAGACTCGTAATAAACCAAATGCAATGTGTAAATCTTTATTGAAACTAAGATTAGAGAAATAAGCAAACAAGTTACATTGAACATTTTTGAACAATAAAATTGTGTTAATTTTCTTAAATGTGGTAATTGTAGAGTCAGAATCGACTTGATGGCAACAGGTTTTTTTGTTTTGTTTTGTTTTGTATTGTAATTGGTTATATAAAAGAGGTCCAATTCCTTCTCCCTCTCTTTGTTGCCTATATGTTTATGTATGTGTATCCAGCTGAATTATTTTCTGCAAAATGTGCAAAAATTCCAATCAATGAAACAAGTTAGAAACATTCCATATACTTGTGTATGCATATATATGTATGTATATATATACATATACACATATATACACAGTGTGTGTGAAAGTAGATAGATCAAATGTGGCAAAATATTAAAAAGTGAATCTAGGTGAAGAATATATAGGTATTAATTGTATTATTCTTTCAACTTCTCTGAAGTTTTCCAAATAAAAATGGGGGGGGGGTAGGAAATTGCTTCAAAGCAGTGCCAGCTGGCAAACCCCAAAAAATAATTATGAACCCATATAGTGTTTGAAATAACAAAAGAAGTAAGCTTCTTTTTGTGGTCATTATTTTCTTGTACGCTCCCTTACTCTCAACTTAATAATGTCCATTCAAGAAGTATTATTCATTCAATTTTATCGTTTTTAAATTTTTTTGTTCTTGCCTTAGGTGAAAGTTTACAGAGCAAATTAGTTTCCCGTTCAAGAGTTTGTACATAAAGTGTTCCTTAACACTGGTTTCATTCCCCACTATGTGTCAGCGCTCTCCCCTTTTGCGTCCTAGGTTCCCTGTTTCCTTTTGTGCTGATTTTCCACCTCTTTCTGCCTGCTCATCTTTGCTTTTGGGCAAATGTCAACCTTTTATATATATATATATATTTGTTTATTTTATTGTATTTTAGATGAAGGTTTACAGAACTAGTTTCCCATTAAACAGTTAGTACACATATTGTTTTATGACATTGGCTAACAACCCCATGGCATGTCAACACTCTCCCTTCTAAACCTTGGGTTCCCCATTACCAGCTTTCCTGTTCTACCCTGCACTCTAGTCCTGGCGTGCCCCTTCAGTCTCATTTTGTTTTATAAGCCTGTCCAGTCTTTGGATGAACAGTAAATCACAGGAGAGATTTCATTGCTGAGCTGCAAGGGTGTCTGGGGGCCATACTTTCAGGGTTTCTCCAGTCTCTGTCAGGTCAGCAAGTCTGGTCTTTCTTTTTGAGTTAGAATAAATGTTGACCTTTCGAACTTGTATAATTGATTGTTCTAAGGGCGTGTTCCTCTCCAGTGTTATTGTTTATTTTATGGGCCTATCTACGGTTTGGCTGGAAGGTAGTCTCCAGGAATGGCATCAGTTCCAGGTCAGAAGGGGACCTTAGAGCCATAGTCTTAGAGGTTCCTCCAGTCCCTGTCAGATCAGTAAGTCTGGCCTTTTTTGTGAATTTGATTTTTTGTTCCCCAGTTTTTCCCCAATTTTGTACAGAGTCCTCTGTTGTGATCCCAGTCAGAGCTGTCAGTAGTGGTAGCCCGGATCCATCTAGTTCTTCTGGTCTTGGGGTTGTACAGGCTTTGAGTCATGTGGTCCATTAGTCCTTTGAATAACTGCTCCTTTGGGTCTTGGTTTTCTTAATTCTCCTATGCTTGCTCTGCATGGTAAGAGACCAACAGTTATATCTTAGATGGCTGCTTGCAAGCTTTAAGACTCCAGATGCCACTCACCGAAGTAGAATGTAGAACTTTGTATTTATGAACTATATTGTGCCAATTGATGTAGATGTCCCCCAAGTCTATGGTCCTTCACTTTTAAGCTTGGGGACTTTGTCCCTTTGTCCCACAAGGTGTTTTGCTATATCTAAGATGTTTCCCTGACCGTGGCCCCTATGTGCTCTATTGTCTATATTAATATATAAGCAGCATCTATAGTCTTGTATGTAGAAATATCCACCACCAAGCCTATATCTGCAGGTGTGTGTGTTCCCTTACACCCTCACATACCTCTTGGCATATCTATCTACCTATGTATCCATTCATAGATTGGAGTTTGTTAATACTATTGTTGCAGGATTGTCTGTGCTATAGTAATAACCCTTGTTGCCCTTTGTTCCTGTGTTCCTCTCAGTGTCCTTCCATGCCTTGATCATGTATTGCTGACTTCCCCCATATTGTGTATTGCCTTTCCCTTCACCAAAATTAACATGTGTCTTCTATCTTTCCAGTAATTTTTCCTTCCCTCACCCTCCCCATCTCTGGTAACCATCAAAGAAAATTATGGGGTTTTTTTTTTTGTTTGTTTATTTTTCAGTGTATAAGCCTTTTCTTGTTTCTTTATAATAGTGGTCTCATATGATATTTGTCCTTTTGTGATTGACTTATTTCACTCAGCATAAAGTCCTCCAAAGTCATCCATGTTGTGAGATGTTTTTCAGATTCGTCATTATTCTTTATTGTTGTATAGTATTCCACAGTGTATAGGTAGACAGTTTGTTAATTCATATATCTGTTGATGGGCACTTAGATTGTTTCCATCTTTTTGCTGTAAATAATGCTGCAATGAATAAACATGTAAATATGTCCATTTGTGTCATGGCTCTTATTTGTTTAGGGTATAGACCTAGAATTGAGGTTACTGGGTCATAAGATATTTCTATTTCTAGCTTTTTAAGGAAGCTCCATACTGTTTTCCAAAAAGATTGTACCGTTTTACATTCCCACCAGAGGTGTATACAAGTTACAGTCTCTCCACAACCTCTCCAACATTTGTCATTTTCTAGTTATTTTATTTAGTCCCAGTTATGTCAGGGCGAGATGGTATTTCATTGTATTTTTGATTTGCATCTCTCTAATTGGTAATGATTACAAACATTTCTTCATGTGTTTGTTATC
The DNA here is from genome assembly GCF_030014295.1 of Loxodonta africana. Lineage (NCBI taxonomy): Eukaryota > Metazoa > Chordata > Mammalia > Proboscidea > Elephantidae > Loxodonta > Loxodonta africana. The sequence goes on along the minus strand of NC_087345.1, from coordinate 164,920,024 downwards.
AGTCTGAATGTCTTCTCTGGTGAAGTGTTTGTTCATATCCTTTGCCCATTTTTTTTTTTTTTATTAACTTTTATTGAGCTTCAAGTGAACGTTTACAAATCAAGTCAGACTGTCACATATAAGTTTATATACACCTTACTCCATACTCCCACTTGCTCTCCCCCTAATGAGCCAGCCCTTCCAGTCTCTTGTGACAATTTTGCCAGCTTCCAACTCTCTCTATCCTCCCATCCCCCCTCCAGACAGGAGATGCCAACACAGTCTCAAGTGTCCACCTGATACAAATAGCTCACTCTTCATCTGCACCTCTCTCCTACCCACTGTCCAGTCCCTTTCATGTCTGATGAGTTGTCTTCAGGAATGGTTCCTGTCCTGGGCCAACAGAAGGTTTGGGGACCATGACAGCCGGGATTCCTCTAGTCTCAGTCAGACCATTAAGTATGGTCTTTTTGTGAGAACTTGGGGTCTGCGTCCCACTGATCTCCTGCTCCCTCAGGGGTTCTCTGTTGTGCTCCCTGTCAGGGTAGTCATCGGTTGTGGCCAGGCACCAACTAGTTCTTCTGGTTTCAGGATGATGTAGGTCTCTGGTTCATGTGGCCCTTTCTGTCTCTTGGGCTCTTAGTTATCGTGTGACCTTGGTGTTCTTCATTCTCCTTTGATCCAGGTGGGTTGAGACCAATTGATGCACCTTAGATGGCCACTTGTTAGCATTTAAGGCCCCAGACGCCACATTTCTAAGTGGGATACAGAATGTTTTCATAATAGAATTATTTTGCCAATTGACTTAGAAGTTCCCTTAAACCATGGTCCCCAAACCCCCACCCTTGCTCTGCTGACCTTTGAAGCATTCAGTTTATCCTGGAAACTTCTTTGCTTTTGGTCCAGTCCAGTTGAGCTGACCTTCCCTGTATTGAGTATTGTCCTTCCCCTCACCTAAAGCAGATCTTATCTACTAACTAATCAGTAAAAAACCCTCTCCCACCCTCCCTCCCTCCCCGCTCGTAACCACAAAAGTATGTGTTCTTCTCAGTTTATACTATTTCTCAAGATCTTATAATAGTGGTCTTATACAATATTTGTCCTTTTGCCTCTGACTGATTTCGCTCAGCATAATGCCTTCCAGGTTCCTCCATGTTATGAAATGTTTCACAGATTCGTCACTGTTCTTTATCGATGCGTAGTATTCCATTGTGTGAATATACCACAATTTATTTAACCATTCATCCGTTGATGGACATCTTGGTTGCTGCCAGCTTTTTGCTATTGTAAACAGAGCTGCAATAAACGTGGGTGTGCATATATCTGTTTGTGTGAAGGCTCTTGTTTCTCTAGGGTATATTCCGAGGAGTGGGATTTCTGGGTTGCATGGTAGTTCTATTTCTAACTGTTTAAGATAATGCCAGATAGATTTCCAAAGTGGTTGTACCATTTGACATTCCCACCAGTAGTGTATAAGAGTTCCAATCGCTCCGCAGCCTCTCCAACATTTATTATTTTGTGTTTTTTGGATTAATGCCAGCCTTGTTGGAGTGAGATGGAATCTCATCGTAATTTGCACTTCTCTAACAGCTAATGATCGAGAGCATTTTCTCATGTATCTGTTAGCTGCCTGAATATCTTCTTTAGTGAAGTGCGTGTTCATATCCTTCGCCCACTTCTTGATTGGGTTGTTTGTCTTTTTGTGGTTGAGTTTTGACAGAATCATATAGATTTTAGAGATCAGGCGCTGGTCGGAGATGTCATAGCTGAAAATTCTTTCCCAATCTGTAGGTGGTCTTTTTACCCTTTTGGTGAAGTCTTTAGATGAGCATAGGTGTTTGATTTTTAGGAGCTCCCAGTTATCTGGTTTCTCTTCGTCATTTTTGGTAACTTTGCCCATTTTTTAACTGGGTTGTTTATCTTTTTGTTGTTGAGGTGTTGAAGCTTTCTATGAATTTTAAAGATTAAACCCTTGTAGGATATGTCATAGACAAAATTTTTTTCCCAGTCTGTAGATTCTCTTTTTACTCTTTTGGAAAAGCCTTTCGATAAGCAATCAAGTGTTTAATTTTTAGGAGCTCCCATTTATCTAGTTCATCGTATGCTTTTAGTGCATTTTTAGTTATGTTAGGTATTCTATTTATGTCATATGTTAGGGCCTTTAGCATTGTCCTTGTTTTTTCTTCCATGATCTTTATAGTTTTAGGTTTTATATTTAGGTCTTTGCCCATTTTGAGTTAGATTTTTTCTGTGGTGTGAGGTATGGGTCTTAATTCATTTTTTTGCAGATGGACATTCCAGTTTTGCCAGCACTGTTTGTTAAAGAGACTGTCTTTTCCCATTTAATTGACTTTGGCCCTTTGTCAAAGATCAGCTGCCCATAGGTGGATGAATTTACAACTGGGTTCTAAATTCTGTTCCATTGATCTATGTATCTGTCATTACACCAGTTCCAGGGTGTTTTGATTAATGTGGCTGTATAATAGGTTCCAAGATCAGGTGATATGAGACCTCCTACTTTGTTCTTCTTCAATAATGCTGTACTTATCTGAGGTGTCTTTCTTTTCCATATAAAGTTGGTGATTAGTTTTTCCATCTCCTTAAAGAATGCTTTTGGAATTTGGATCAGAATTGTGTTATATCTGTAGATTGCTTTGGGTAGTATTGACATTTTCACAATATTAAGTCTTCCAATCCATGAGCACAGTGTGATTTTCCATTTATGTTGGCCCCTTTTGGTTTCTTGTAGTAGTGTTTTGTAGTTTTCTAGATATTCTATGTCCCTGGTTAGATTTATTCCTAAGTATTTTATCTTTGGGGTGCTATTGTAAATGGTATTATTCTCCTGATTTCCTTTTCGAAGTTCTCTTTGTTGGTTTACAGGGATCCAGCTGAATTTTGTATATTGATCTTGTATACTGATACTTTGCTGAATCCTTCTAATAGTTCCAGTAGCTTTCTTGTGAAATCTTTCAGGTATTCTGTATGTAGGACCTGTGAATAGGGATAGTTTCACTTCTTCCTTCCCAGTTTGGATGTCCTTTATTTCTTTTTCTTACCTTATTGCGTTAGCTAGGACTTCCAGCACAATGTTGAATAACAGTGGTGATAATGGGCATCCTTGTCTGGTTCCCGTTCTCGAGGGGAGTGCTTTCAGTTTCTTTCTATTGAGAATAATGTGTGTTGGTTTTGTATAAATGTTTTTTTATTATGTTGAGGAATTTCCCTTCCAATCCTATTTTGCTGAGAGGTTTTTTTTAAAAAACCAGGAATGGGGGTTGGACATTATCAAATACCTTTTCTGTGTTGATTGAGATGATCATTTGATTCTTTTGTTTTATTTATGTGATGGATTACATTGATTGATTTTCTCATGTTGAACCATCTTTCCGTAGCTGGTATGAATCCCATTTTGTCATGATATATCTTTTTTTTTTGATACGCTGTTGAATTCTATTTGCTAGAATTTTGTTGAGAATTTTTCGTCTGTATTCCTAAGGGATTGGTCTGTAATTTTCTTTTTTTTTTTTTGTGGTGTCTTTACTTAGCTTTAGTATCAGCGTTATGCTGGCTTCATAGAATGAATTCAGGAGTATTCTTTTCTTTTCTATGCTCTAAAGTGGTTTGAGTACTATTAGTGTGAGCTCTTCTCTGAATGTTTGGTAAAATTCTCCAGTGAAACCGTCTGAGCCAGAGCTTTATTTTGTGTTGGGAGTTTTTTTTTTTTTTTTTTTTATTAAGTCATCAGTCTCTTCTCTTGTTATGGGTCTGTTCAGTTTTTCTGCCTCAGATTATGTTAGTTTAGGTAGGTAGTGTGTTTCTAGACATTTGTCTGTTTCTTCTAGGTTTTCAAATTTGTTGGAGTACAGTTTTTCATAGTATTCTCATATGATTCTTTTTATTTCAGTTGGTTCTGTTGTGATGTCACGCATCTCATTTCTTATTTGGGTTATTTGCTTCTTCTCCTGCTTTTTTTTTTTTTTTTTTTTTGTCAATTTGGCCAGTTGTTTGTTGATTTTGTTGATCTTTCCAAAAAACCAGCTTCTGGTCCTGTTGATCCTTTCTATCGTTTTTCTGTTCAAGAAGTATTATTCATTTTAAATATAAAACTAAAATTCAGGAAATTAAGTACAAAAAATAAGTACAACAGAAATTAAAATGTATAGCCATTGTCTCATGATTCACAGTTCTCTTAGCTCTGGGTTTGCCTGTATGATCATATCCAGTAGTGAAAAAGATAAATAAAAAATAGGGGCATAATTATAAAAAAAATTTTAAGTTCCCATTCTTTGGGTGTCAGACTATAGGCTATAGTTTTCTTAATTAGTTCAATAATGCATAAAGTTTATTTAAGGGAATTATTCTTTGAGTTGGTCCCATTATCCAAATTGTCACAATATTAAAATATTTTAATGATGTGATTTTCTCAATTGTGAATGATTGGTGAAACTTTACCAAATTCCGTGCTGCTTTACTAGCACTAGATGTTTTCCTGCCTTGGCCTATCACAATCACCCTTATGTTCACTTGTGATGTGCTAGATTGGTTTTAACTTGCATATTTCATTTTCAGATTAGAGAACCTTTCTGGAATGCTACAGACTTGTTCTTGCTTTGATGATTGAATTCTTTGTTGCATGATTTTGCAAAAAGAATTCAGCTGGCTCATAAAGGGCTACACCCAGTAAATGGTTCAGAAACACAGGTTGAACAGAACGTTTTGCTTCTCCTCAGCAGTTGCCTGAGTCACCAGATGACTTGTTCGGTCTTGAGAGTCTGCTTAAGTAGAACAGGCTTGAGACCTGAAATGAACAACTGTTCGTGGTGTGCTTATGTCAAATAAAGTTTCAATACCTGTTTTGTGAATTTGTGTCTCGTAACATTCAAATTACAAGATTTCTTCTGAATCATTTTATTATTGAAGCAGTATTGAAATTCTTCTGATTTGTCATGTAAGGATTGAAAAATTGAAGAGAGTTGGAGGCTGTTAAAATATTTCAGGAAGTGTGCAATACATTCTTGCAACAAGAGGCAAAACAAACATCGTACAATGGCATGGGAGTGTTCGTCTGTGCTTTATGGAAGACAAGTTCAAAATCCTCTGAATAATCACCAAAAGAAGACTAGTAATTATGATGTGGTGTTTATTTTTTAAGGGTAAAATCAAGAAGGTTTGTGCCATGGATACATTTGTGGCTAGTTATTTGTTACATAATGTAATATAGATCTGATTTGGGGAAGAAAAATTTTACTTAGAAATACAGTCAGAAAGGTCCACTCTTGTGCATATAGTAATTTACTACCGCATATTATGGAAGGGGAAACCCTGGTGGCGTAGTGGTTAAGTACTACGGCTGCTAACCAAGAAGTCAGTAGTTCGAATCAGCCAGGTGCTCCTTGGAAACTCTACGGGGCAGTTCTACTCTGTCCTATAGGGTCGCTATGAGTCAGAATCGACTCGATGGCAATAGGTTTGGTTTTTTTTTTGGTTATCATGGAAGGTTGCAGAGAAGAGGCTTATTAACTGAACACCACTTTTCCCCATGGGCTATATTGACATTAGTGGATTAACAAACACGCAGAGTGAATGATAGCAAATACACTTTCCCAGTGGGAATTTTTACCCCCTCATCTCTTCTTCTATGGTTTTTGCCCCTTTGTTATTACAGCACTATCTCCAAAAAACCAAAACCCATTGCCATTGAGTCGATTGCGGCTCATAGTGACCTTGTAAAACAGAGTAGAACTGCTCCATAGAGTTTCCAAGGAGTGGCTGGTAGATTCAAACTGCTGACCTTCTGGTTAGCAGCCAAATATATAGCCACTGAGCTAGCACTGTCTGGGTTTTATTAAAAGTTGTGTAAGTGTCAATCCAGGTCCCTGAGCGGCTCAAACAGTCTGCACTTGATGACTACCCTGAAGGTTAGCTATTCAAACCCACCCAGTGGTGCCACAAAAGAAAGGCCTGGCAATCTACTTCCTTAAAGACTTCAGACAAGAAAACCCTGTGGGGGCAGTTCTGTCACACATGAGGTTGCCATGAGTTGGAATTGACTTAACAGCAAAGGGTTCAGCAATGTTTACCTGTCAGTCTTCCCCTAAAAAAAAAAAAAAGCAAAAAACATTGCCACCAAGTAGATTCCAACTCATAGTGTCCCTATAGGACAGAGTAGAACTACCCCATACAGTTTCCCAGGAGTACCTGGCAGATTCTGACTACCAACCTTTTAGTTAGCAGCCAGAGCTCTTAACCACTATCCACCAGGGTTTCCCAATCTTCCCCTAAGGATCATACTTTCCTTGAAATTAGCAACTATTTTTATTCAATATTGTGTCCATCACAGTGTCTAGTATACTACCTTATATAAAGGAATGCCTCGATAAATGTTGTCTGGATTGTTAATTGATCGGGAGGAGAAAGGTATGAGAGAATAAAGAACAATTAAATTCCAATTAAATGTGTTGCCTGGACAGCTTGAGGCAAAGGTGGAGCAAGATAAAGCATTCTGGTTCCAGCTGGGGCAGGGTTAATGTCATTCGAGTCACTTACAAACAAGCGAAAATGCCCTTCAGTGCCCTTTGCCCTTTCCTGTCCTTTCTCCCTTCGCCCTTGAGCTTTGTCCTCTGTGGAAGCAACCAGCTACTGAGTCTCTGGGGCTGCAGAAAATGCTCAGAAGTGACTGAATTCGTAATTCAAGTGGGCCCAGAAGCCTCTAGAAAAAATATCTTTTATCTGTGTTCTGCAACTCAGGTTGTTTTCTGTTTAATCTTCTGAATCGTTTTGAAAAGTCTGTAGCTGAATTTATTAGAGAACAACAATCCTTCTAAAGGCTCTGGTACCAAGTCAGTCCCCCTGGTCCTGAGGAGCTTTCCTGGTGTTATCCCTGGCCCTTCTGCCTTGCTTTCTTGTGGAGTTAAGGGATGTTTCTTGATAAAAAGGTACGCATAACCCCGGAAGTTCTGCCTCCTCTTCCCATCTACCCCTCCCCTTTCTCCTACCACCCACTACCTCCACACACACACACACACACACGCACACACGCACACACACACACACACGCACACGCACACGCACACACACGCACGCACGCACACACACACACACACTACTCCAGGTGGTTTTGCAGAGACCTTTGTCTGTGTTCCCAGAGTCCCAGCACCATCATTACTGGGCCCAGACAATCCAAACCAAAAAACCAGTTGCTGTCAAGTCGATTCTGACTCATGGTGACCTCGTGTATGTCAGAGTAGAACTGTGCTCCATGGGGTTTTCCACAGCTGATTTTTCAGAAGCAGATCACCAGGACTTTCTTCCAAGGTGCCTCTGGGTAGACTCGAACCTCCAACTTTACCAGACACATTTATTTTTATTATGATTATTTTTAATAATTACTGACACTTAGACTGACCTCACGGATTCCCAGACCAAAGTTTCATCCATGGAAGTACTACCTGAAGTCCCAGAGTGCCTCCAGATTAGAACGGTGCTTCGACCTTTTATGAGGACCGTTTAGTCCCTATAAAAGGAATTCCAATTAAAAAAAAAAAAAAAACTCATCATTTCCAAGTAGCAGGGTGTAGGGGTGCTGTGGTACACTGCCTTGATCCCTGGCAGCATTTCATGACTGAGACTCATTCCACCAGCTCCTGGGACTGTTGCTGCTGATAGCTGTCACCTGAATCCTCTGGGAATTGCTGTTGGGGGAAGAGAGAGAGAGCAGCCCAGCTCAAGGTCATGCTCCCTCCCTAGGGGCATGCTGCATTCAATGACTAGGAGTGTAAAGAACTACACCCCTTGCTTTGATTTTGCACAACTTGGAAGAGCCATCCCAAACAAAGTTTAGGGTGCTTGCCCAGCTCACAGCAACTCTTTCTCTGGGAACTGCCAGCCCATCCATGCACAGGATTGGTCCTTGAAGCCATGTTTGTACCATGCAACCTTGCCCCTGGCCACAGCAGATTGGATCAGGAAGGGACACAATGATAACTGGGCCAACCAAATACTTTCTGTAGGGAATTTGCAAGTAGGCCTGGGAGAGAAAGTGGGTCTCCGAGTGCTGTTACAACTGTACATGTAAATGTAGGAAGAGTAAAAGGCCATATCTGCTGTATAGACTCGAGAAGCAATAACACCATGGTCCTCAGGAAGAGAAGAATGAAGCAAATTCTGGAAGAAGTAAAGATGAGAGCAGCCATATAATTTGTGAGGCCAAGTGCAAAACAAAATTCAAAAAGCAGCAAAAAAAAAAAAGTCTTTAAGGCACTAAAGTATAAAACTTCTTCCTTTCTTCCATGGTCTCACTTTCAGCTTGTTGTGGTGTTTTGTTTGCTATTTAATGTCATTCTAAATAAAGAAAAATTAGAAATTTAAATCATTAGCATGAATTCTACTTTTTACCATTTATTGTTGTATTGTCCAATGTCAGTCTTTTGGGGGGTGAGAAGGGGGTGATGGATGCTGCTTGATCTATTTATTGAGCCAAAGGGAACTAGGTATCTTTTTTTCCCTCCATTTTACAAACCATTAGAATTTTTCTTTTTGTTTTCAGCTCTAAAACAAAGGCTGAAGTCCCCAATTACCAGATGAGATGCTGTTTTAAAAGATTTTCATTTAATACTCTTCTGTTTTCTAAATTTTCTACAGTAAGCAATCACTATGATTGTAATTTTGGAAAAAAAAAAAAAAGAACCATTTTTTTTTTTTAAACAATAAGGGAAGAGCCCTTCCTTCCTGCCCCCTGCTTCTTCTTGGCTGTCTGAACTGCCTGTTTTTCTTTTTATTAATTGAAATGTAATTCACATAACGTAATGCAATGCCAGTTTTAAACACAAATATGGGGATATTTCATTTGCATCTAGAATCACTGACAGGACACAATTTGTATTTCCTAGTTCCTATGTGCATATGCGTGTCCTTCTTACCCAAACAGTGGAAACATTGCATAAAACTAACTCAGCTCTTCTTATTTCACTTCTTGATATGAGCACATCCTATCTGTACTCTCTAACTTCAGTTTACTGGTTAGTGAGGAAAGACTAAAAGGAGAAGGAACTATAGGTTGCCCTATCTTTCCCTTTCCTTCTATGTGATCATTTTCAGAGTAAGCGGTTGTCTAATACAGAGGAATAATACAAGTAAGAAAAGATATGATAGACTCCTCAGTCTCTCATGTTGCTTAGAACGCCAATGCTTCTGTCTGCAGCCGAAGCGAGTTCTGGTTCTCAAGGAAAGCACCATCAGTGCCCCTGCTTACTCAGTTCTCATCACATTTCACTGACAAAACACAACTTCGAGCTGTAATTATTAAGACCACAAGGCATTAAACCAAGCATGGGGCTCTCCTAAGCATAGGGCCATGTGTGACTGCACAGGTCCAAGTCCATGAAACCACCTAGGGTGGGAAATAGGGAAAGAGACATAACAGTTTCCAGAAGCTGGTTCCAAGCCCTTGCCCTGGGCCTGCCAACTCATTCCTCACCATTGTTTCCATCAGAAACCCCTGTACTATTACAAGTTCAAGTTAGAGTGATCTGGGTTTCTAGCTTTCCATGAGTCTTAGTGAATATAACAGTCACTCACAGTGGCCTTCAGTTTTCCAAATTGAAGCATCTGAATTATGTTAGTCTGTGTTCAACTGGGAAGCCCCTCTGGCATCACCGGGCTTTTTATGGCCCCTTTTTTTTTTGCTGTAGCTTCTCCAGCTTCCCATTATTTTCCTCCAGGTACTGTGAATGGCCTTTTTGCTAAGCCAGATGAATCTGGTGTAAGGACAGCGACATGTTTTCTGTGCTATTTCACTGTATTTGTCTTTTAAACTGAAGCTGCACACTTTCTCATCTTTCTTTCAAGGGTCATAAGAACTAAGAGCTCAGGCTCCGCCACCAGGCTGTCTAGATTTGAATTCCAATTTCACCGTTTACTTTCACAAACATCTGCCTCAGTCTCCTCATCTGTAAAATGGGAATAGTAATAGTCCTTATCACAGAAGGTTGTTTTGAGAACTTTAAAAATTATTCTATGTAAAGCACTTAGCACTTTCTTCAATAATATTAAGTGCCATATGTGTTTGCTATTTTTATTTATTTTCTCACAAAATGCATAGAGTGTTACTGTTTTTATACTAAAAAGTAAGCACATACTAAGTATAAAGTATTTAATTTTAAAAATTGCCCAGGAAAAAATCACTCATAACCCCAGAGATAATCATTGCTAGTTTGGGGGGTTATGGTGTATATCCTCCCAGTCTTTGTTGTTTCTTTCTTTTCATGCATGCATATGTTCTTTCCTTTTTTCCAAAACTGGGATTAAATATACGCATTGCTTTGTAGCCTCATTTAATTTAATTATATGTATATGTTATGAATATTTTGCATTATTAAAAAATCATTTTAATGCCTGTGTATTTATTTCATGGCATAAATGTAGAATAATTTTTTAAACCAATTCCATCTTTAAAACATTTGGGTCTCCAGTTTTTTAATATTATAAACAATACTGATGCACATATCCAATTTTGTGTGGATGTCTATAGAACACATTTTTCATTTTCAAGTATCTGAGGATGTCACTGTGTGTGTATGTGTGTGTGTGTGAGGCAGATATTTCTTAATAACTGGCAATTCCTATTTTAATCATACCAAAAGAAAAGAAAAAGACCCTTTAAGCTAATATACCATGAGCTTGTGATATGAGTTGGCCCCAAACTAAAAGATCAAGCAGACAAGTCTCTCTTCAGTATTTTCTACTTCTGGGAAGTCCAGGCTAGTTCGGTTCGTGGGTCAGAGAGGAGCTGAGAAACTCACACAAAGCTGTGAATGGTTCAATGCTTTATCCTTTTTGAGAGTACTGCATTAAAGAGGACGTATCAGAAGGCATGACTTCTTACAAATAATTAATTGCTGATAGAAATATTGACCATCAGCCAGAATAGAAGATATTTTCAAGTTTCACATCAGCCATTTACTCAATAAATATTTAAGTTGGGGGTACACAGAAGCCTTTGCTTTCAAGGAGCTTGCAGTTCAGAAGGGGAGACAGCAAAAAGATGGAGAATTGTAATACATTATACTAGAATAAGAGCAGGTATAAAGGTATGCCCAATATTTGGGCTGACAGGAGAAGAGGAGCACAAGAATGGAGATTGCCATTTTTCCCAATATCCTCAACATTTGTCACTCTGTGCAGCAATCATGAGTTAGAGGATTGGTCCAGCCTAATGGTTTTTTTTTTTTTAATGGCGGACCTCAGGGGTCTGAGTCATACAGGGACCAGCAAGTCTAACTCACTGGACAAAGAGCTTCCCCCAGGACTCTGGTATTAGTTCATGTGTCTCAGTTTAGGCCATTGACAAGAGAGGAATGATTTTCTGAGAACTGGGAAAGCAATGTTCACACTCCTTTAAAAAAAAAAAAAAAACCTCTCTTTTTTTTTAATGATATCATTCACACCATAATATTCACCCTTTTAAAGTTCCCATAAAGCTTATAGCCTAAAAAGCTCTTTAGGGAAGTACTACTCTGTCACATGGGGTCACTATGAGTCAAAAGCAACTCGACAGCACCTAACAACTACAACAACAAAGTGTAAAAATGTTCCTAAAAAAAACAACTACAACAACGAAGTGTAAAAATGTTCCTAAAACGTGTTCCTAGGTGGTGCAAATGGTTTGTGCTTGACTACTGATCTAAGGATTAACGGTTAGAACCAACACAGTGGTACCACAGAAGAAAGTCCTCGTGATCTGCTTCTGTTAAGATTACAGCCAAGAAAACCTTATGGAGCAGTTCTACTCCGTAACACGTGGGGTCTCTGTGAGTCAGAATCGACTAGATGGCAGCAGATTTTTTTTAAGTATATAATTCAGTGGTTTTAGTATATATTCACAAAACTGCGCAACCACCGACACTATCTAATTCCAGAACATTCTCATCACTTCTAAAAGTAACCCCATACCCATTGTCTCCTCCTCCTTTCTGTCTCTACGGATTTGCCTACTCTGGACATTTCTTATAAATGAAATCATACAGTATATGGCCTTTTGTATCTGGCTTCTTTCACTTAACAAAATGTTTTAATGATTCATCCATGTTGGGCACGTGTCAGAATTCTTTCCTTTTTTTGACTGGAAAAGTGTTCCACTGTATGGGTATACCACATTCTGTTTATCCATTCATCTGCTGATGGGCACTTGGGTTGTTTCTACCTCTTTATTATTGTGAATAACACTGTGATAAACAGTAGTGTACATGTGTCTTTTTGAATCACTGTTTTCAATTGTTTTGAGTATGCACCTAGGAGTGGAATTGCTGGGTCATATGTATTTTTCTATGTTTAACTTTTTTAGAATCCATTAAACTGTTTTACACAGTGGCTGCACCGTTTGATGTTACTATCCACAATGTAGGAGTGTTCCAATTTCTTTATATCTTTGCCAGCACTTGTTGCTTTCTGTTTTTTTAATAATAGCCATCCTAGTGGGTGCGAAGTGATACCTCATTGTGGTTTTGGTTTTATTTTCCTAATGATTAATTTTGTTAATCATCTTTTCACCTGCTTATTGGCCACTTGTATTTCTCCTTTGGAGAAAGGACTATTCAAATCCTTTGTCCATTTTCTAATTGGTTTGTTCGTCTTTTTATTATTGAGGTTAAGACTTCCTTGTATATTAAAGATACTAGACTTTCATCACATACATGATTTGCAGATATTTTCCTCCATTCTGTGGGTTGTCTCTTCAAACTCTTTTGAGAGAACTTCTGGATACTACCGTCTCTCTCTCTCTCTGGACATTGACGTGACTGAGGCATGGAACGGCTGTGGCCATCTTGCTACCAGCCTGAAAATGAGCCAAGAGAATTAAAGAGACACTGAATTGAGCCAGTGGATTGAGCCAGTCTTCAGGAGAACTCTTTTATCTTATCTCTGGACTCCTAGGTCCATGAGCCAATACATTTAATTATTGTTTAATTGTGATGTTCAGTTATCCACGGCTGAAAGTGTCCCAAGTAATACAGGCACCACATCCAGCCCAAGGGGGGCCAGAAGTCTTGACTCTTTCCTTGTCCTCAAATCAAAACATAGAGTCCAAGAACTAACCTTCAACAATGTCAACAGCAACGCCTGAGAGTTCATCCAAACATTGAAGGAGTTGCCTTATCACCTTATGGACGGGGAAACAGATAGATGAAGATGACATCTCAGAGAGGCAGTGATTATAGACGTTATTGTTGCACTGCTAGGTAAATGTTAGTTCAATAAACATTTATCCCTGCATCCATTTTCTCAGATATAATCTGTATTTTAATGGTCTTTGGGCAGATCAATAAAGGAAAGATTGAATAGATAATTTACCTCCGCAGTCAGGAAATCATTCTGACTAAATGGGTTTCTTAATAAAGCATAGTATTTTAGCCCATCTCTACTTCCTCTCCTTGGCACAAAAGAAATGTTCAGCTCCTTTGTTTTCAAAAACCTCAGGTATATCAGTTAACCAGCTGTCCTGAATGTGGCATTGCTGGTCTGTGTACTGCTACTGAATGAATTCTAAAAGGAGAAAGAAAAAAGAGAGAGGGTCATGGAGAGAAGGGATTATACTAAATAGATCCAAAGCACCAATGGGTGAATTTTACTCTATTTAGAAACTCTAGTAAGACTAGAGGCCACTCAATAGCTACTTGGTTTTTTTTTTTTTTTTTTTTTTAAGAGAACTCCTTTACTTTAGGAATCAAAACACCTAATCGTTCTCACCAAAATTTTGTTTTCTGTGGCTCTCTCTCAGTCCATTTTCTCACAAAGATTTAGTAACAAAAGTTCGGGTTGTGTATCATGTTCCCAAGACTTTCTTATTAGACAACATTGAGCCAGTTGGTTTAAATGCTTAACCTGCCACCTGAGCATCAATGGAACATCTAAGTGAAATGCATGACTCCTCAGGCAGAGTGCCACTCAGCGGGCCAAGCATCAGTCACTAACCAAAGCACCTTTCCCCAAGCAAAGCCACTGCTTAGTGAGCAGATTGGTGATCTGGGGATTGTAGAGGAGCTTGTGTTCAATTTTACTTTTTAGGAATCATAGGTGCCATTTAGACGATGATGTTGTGCACTCTAGTTGGTACTGCTCCCCATAGTTTTGTTGCATCTTACAGCTATCAGGAGCCTACCCAGGAGGACGCAGCGGGGGGCACCCAGCAGAACTGGCCAAAGAGACCAGAAGTCAGAGCAGCAGCATTTGACAGGATGTGTACTTCAGGGCTTGTTGTTGTTACCTGTTGTGGAGTCGGCCCCCTGACTCATGGCCACCCCATGCACAATGGAACAAAGCATTGCCTCATCCTGTGCCATTCCCATGATCAGTTGCACATCAGACCACATCAGGGTTTTCAACGGCTGATTTTTGGAATTGGGTCACCAGACCTTTGTTCTTACTTCATCTTAATCTGGAAGCTGCATCCAAACCTCTTTAGTATCATAGCAACACGTGAGCCTCCACTGACAGACGTGTGATGACTGCGCATGAAGTACACTAGCTGGAAGTCGAACCCAGTTCTTCCTCATGGAAGGGCATAATTCTACCACAGAACCACTGCCTAATGGTACTTCAGGGCTAAAGGACCTAAATTACCCTGGCGTTAAGAGAAACCATGCTGTGGTGTGTAAATTGACCTTCCAGGGTATTTTGCTGTCTTCTCCCAACCTGGGCTTGTAAGAAACTTTGAGTTTCAGGGCCCATAGTGAATGCTTGTTATTATATTTTATCCCCTCATATTCTTTTATTTGAATCAAGAATTAATGGGAAGACATTTCTCAAATCATCTATGTATCTTCTGTTTGACTTCTTCAGCTGTTGGAAGTTCGCTTTTCCAGAGAGGCCTTCTCTGCCCACACCAGCTGAAAGAGCAGCTCCTTGGTCATCATTCCCCACTGCCCACCCTGCTTCATTCTTCTTCATAGCACTTAGCACTACCTGATACATTACGTATTCATGTGTTTATCTGTTTACCTCACATGTGCATGTGCACGCATACGCGCACACACACACACACACACAAATATAAGCTACTTGCGAGAAAGGAATTATTTTGTCTGCACTTTATCCCATTTGCCTTAAAAAAAACCTTGCACATATTAGATGGACAAAGCGTTTTTTCTGGAGTGAAGAATTCAATGAACCTGCCTCTTTATTCACTGAATCATCTATTTAAAATAGCATGGCCTGCAGGTTAAGAGCATGGACACCAGATGCAGGCTGACTAATGGAATCCCGGTTCTTCCACTTACAAACTGTGTGAACTTGGGCAATCACATAACCTCTTTGAGCCTTAATTTTGTCAATAGTGTAACAGGGAGAAGAATAGTATAGATCCCCTGAGTAGTTATGAGAATTAAATGAGATGTAATACATAAAGCACATGTGATGGTGCCTGGAACATATAAAACACATAAATGCAATGCCAATAAAATCACATGTGCTCAAGAAATATTAACAATCATTACTCATTCATTCAACAAATATTTGTTGAATGTTTACTATAGGCCAGATGTTATGCTAGGTGCTGGGAATACAATGGTCAGCACAAACCAAAAATGAACCCTGCCCTTATGGAGCTTACAATATAGTGGGAGGGAAAGTTATTAATCCACATAACTACACAAATGAATGTAGAAATCAAAACTGCCTTAACTGTTAAGAAGAGTAATGACAAGGGGACATTTGATCTGGTCAGGGAAGGAAGAGAAAGGTTTCTGGAGGAAGTTAGCTAGAAATATGTGATGGGGTGGGGAATGCCAGCAGGGACAACAGCATGTGCAAAAGCTCTGTGGTGGAAAGGAGCATGGTTTATGGAAGAAAACAAAAGAAGCCAGTGTAGTTGGGGTGCAGCGAGTGAAAAGGCAAGGTGATACACGTGAGGCTGGAGAAGCAGATAGAGACCTGCCTTTGCTGGGCTAAGTAGTCTGGGGCAAGGATTTTCACTATCAACCAGATTGGAGGTGGGTAAGATTAAAAGCAGAGAGACCACTTAGGAGGTGGCTGATGTGGGTCAGTAGCTAGGACTGAAGTAGACAGAGATGAAGAGAAATGGACAGCTTCAAAGCATATTTAAGAGGCAAAAGAAAGAGATCTTAGAGAGGGTTTGGAATTGGCAGGTGCAAGAGAGAGAAGCATCAAGATGACCTCTAGGTTTCCATTTGCATGACTGGAAGAGAACCAGATTTCAAAGAGAAGATCATGGATTTGCCCATGTTAAGTTTGAGGTGTTTTGGGCTCATTTCAAGAGAGGTAGGTGATTCTATCTACAAGTCTAGACTCAGAAGGAAGCCTGAGTCATAGGTAATTGCTGCCAACAAGATGGATGAGGTCATCTAGAGCATAACTTCTCAAACATATTAGTTTCAGGGTCCCTCCAGACTCTTAAAAAGTATTGAGAACCCCAAAGGGCTTTTGTTTATGTGGTTATATCTATTCATACTTAACTGCATTGGAAATTAAGCCTGAAAAAATTTGAATATTTATAATAAACTTAAAATAACAATAATAAACCCACTGCACATTAACATGACTAACGCATTTCAATTAAAAATAACTTTAGTTCCAAAACAACAAAATAATTTGTGAGAAGGATAACATTGTGCCTTGGTCATCTAACGCTACTATAACAGAAATACCACAAGCGGATGGCTTTAACGAAGAGAAATTTAGTCTCTCACACTCTAGGAGGCTAGATCAGACAAGATCCATCTCCATCCAGTAGATTCCGACTCATAGTGACCCTAAAGGACAAAGTAGAGCTGCCCTCATACAGTTTCCAAGGAGTGGTTGGTAGATTCAAACTGCTGATCTTTTGGTTAGCAGCCTGAACTCTTCACCACTGCACCCCCAGGAGGCTAGACGTACGAATTCAGGGTGCCAGCTCAAGGAGAAGGCTTTGTCTCTCAGTTCTGGGGGCAGGTCTTTGTCATCAGTCTACCCCTGATCGAGATGTTTCTCAGTGCGGGAACCCCAGGTCCGAAGGACGCGGTCTACTCCCAGCGTTGCTTTCTTCATAGTTTCAGGTCCCCATGTCTCTGCTCACGTCCTCTTTTACATCTCAAAAGAGAATGATTTAAGATACAACCTAATGTTGTAGATTGAGTCCTGCCTCATTAACATAACTTCTGCTAATCCCATATGGTAGTTAAGATTGTATGTCAGCTTGGCTGGGCCATGACTCTCAGTGTTTTGGCAGTCATATTACGTTGTGATCACTCCCCTGTTGAAATTCAATATGTGATCACCCCTATGATGAAATCTGCTGTGAGTTGCCAATCAGTTGAAAGGGAGCTACCTGGGGCATGTGGCCTGCATAAAATATAAGCAGACATTCTGGCAAGGCTTGGGGCTTATTGGTAGTGCTGGATCCTGCAGCTGGCTCCTGTTCATCTGGCCTCCGGTTCTTGGGACTTGAACTAGCAACTTACCTGCCAATATTGGGATTCATAGATCTTCACAGCCTATGAGCAAGAGCCCTACTTTTCGACCTGCAGATCTAGGGTTCACCAGCCACTGCAGCTATGTGAATCAAAAGGAAACTCTATCCTGATCCACAGGACTTGTGACATTCCAGCCTCTACAACTACGTGAGCCATTTCCTTGATATAAATCTCTCTCTCTATATATATTTATATGCTTTACTGGTTTTGCTTCTCTAGAGAACCCAGCCTAAGATATCCCACCTCATTAACATTGTAGAGATAGGATTTATAACACATAGGAAAATCACATCAGAAGACAAAATAGTGGACAATCACAAAACACTGGGAATCATGGACTAGCCAAGTTGACACACATTTTTTGGGGAGGACACAATTCAATCCATTACGCATTGTTTTACATTTTCACAAACCTGTTTAACATCTGGCTTTAATAAAAGAGCACAGGATCCCCATGTCTGCTCTGGCTCTGCATTCAATCTCCTGTGATATGCTGTTTTGGTTGAACTATATGAAGAAAATCTAGCTTCACACAGATGTGTAATTAGAAAAAACAGGACCTTATGGACACTCTGATAGGGTCTAGGGGACCTCTAAGGTCCTTAGCTCACAACTTGAGAACAACAGATCTAAGGCGATATTCTAATTTGTGAAGAGAAGAGGGATTAAGTCTAAGCCTTAAAGTGAAAACCAAAAACCAAAGCCATTGCTGTTGAGTCGATTCACAGAATAGAACTGCCCCATAGAATTTCCAAGGAGCAGCTAGTTGGCTTGAACTGTTGACTGTTTGATTACTAGCCGAGCTCTTAACCACTGCACCACCAGGGCTCTAAGCCTTAAGGAAAGCCACCATTTAATAGCTAGAAAGAAGATAAGCAAACAAACAAGACAAAGAAGGAGCAGCCAGAGTAGTAGGAGGGAAACCAGGAACAGCATAAATGGTATCGTAAGAAGCCAAGGCAATGGTGCATTTCCAAAGAAAAGAGCAGTCAAAGTGCTTCTAAAAAGTCAAGCAAACGGATGAATGGTTAAATAAATTGTGGTATATTCACACAATGGAATACTACGCATCGATAAAGAACAGTGACGAATCTGTGAAACATTTCATAACATGGAGGAACCTGGAAGGCATTATGCTGAGCGAAATCAGTCAGAGGCAAAAGGACAAATATTGTATAAGACCACTATTATAAGATCTTGAGAAATAGTATAAACTGAGAAGAACACATACTTTTGTGGTTACAAGGCGGGGAGGGAGGAAGGGTGGGAGAGGGTTTTTTACTGATTGATTAGTAGATAAGAACTGCTTTAGGTGAAGGGAAGGACAATACTCAATACATGGAAGGTCAGCTCAACTGGACTGGACCAAAAGCAAAGAAATTTCTGGGATAAACTGAATACTTCTAAGGTCAGCAGAGCAAGGGTGGGGGTTTGGGGACTATGGCTTAAGGGGACTTCTAAGTCAATTGGCAAAATAATTCTATTAAGAAAACATTCTGCATCCCACTTTGAAGTGTGGCGTCTGGGGTCTTAAATGCTAACAAGCGGCCATCTAAGATGCATCAATTGGTCTCAACCCACCTGGATCAAAGGAGAATGAAGAACACCAAGGTCACACGATAACTAAGAGCCCAAGAGACAGAAAGGGCCACATGAACTAGAGACTTACATCACCCTGAGACCAGAAGAACTAGATGGTGCCTGGCTACAACCGATGACTGCCCTGACAGGGAGCACAACAGAGAACCCCTGAGGGAGCAGAAGATCAGTGGGATGCAGACCTCAAATTCTCACAAAAAGACCATACTTAATGGTCTGACTGAGACTAGAGGAATCCCGGCGGTCATGGTCCCCAAACCTTTGGAACCATTCCCGAAGACAACTCAGCAGACATGAAAGGGACTGGACAGTGGGTAGGAGAGAGATGCTGATGAAGAGTGAGCTAATGATATCAGGTGGACACTTGAGACTGTGTTGGCATCTCCTGTCTGGAGAGGGGATGGGAGGATAGAGAGAGTTGGAAGCTGGCAAAATTGTCACGAAAGGAGAGACTGGAAGGGCTGACTCATTAGGGGGAGAGCAAGTGGGAGAACGGAGTAAGGTATATATAAACTTATATGTGACAGTCTGACTTGATTTGTAAACGTTCACTTGAAGCTCAATAAAAGTTAATTAAAAAAAAAAAGTCAAGCAAGATGAGAACTGTGGCCCCAATACTCCCCAGCATGTTTTCTCCTTTTTCGAAATGGGCAACTGAGAGCTTGACATAACTAATGCCATGATGAACCAAAAAGTTCTTCTCCTTGCTCTGCCTGCCTCCTTCTTCACATTCCTCTGTTAATGACTTTGTTTTGACCAAATGTTAATGACTTTGTTCTTTGTTTTAAACTGATGCAAATAACCTTTTGTTCTGTCCGGACTACCTGTGGCATACAACCCACACAGGAAATTTGGAGCCCCGGTATCAGATATGTATATCTTTAGCCTAATAAAGAAATGTCTGGCAGAGGACTACAAAGACATTTGTAACCCTTGTAAGATTCTATACATAAGTTCGAATGTAAAATTGTTCTTTGGGACTCCATAGAGACAGCCTGTGTTGCCGCTGGGTCCCCGGTGATGTATGCATCTCCTTAATAAACTTTCTCACTCTTTCTGACTTGGAGTTTGTTTCATTGGCTCGACTGCTCCAGGGCACGGACCCTAATCAGGTAAAAAAAAAAAAAAAAAATTTTTTTTTTTTACGTAACAGAACTAAAATTATCTGTTGACTCCGATTTAGTTTGTATTTAAGTGGGAAAAACCTGAGCATGCTTAAAGATCAATGGGAAGAACTTAGCTGAGAGGGAGAGGTTGGGGAACAGATGTAGGTGGGTGTGGCAAGGAACGTTAATTACCTTCACCCCTTCTCTCCCTTTTCTACAGTTTTAGGATCCCTGGTTTTTAACTAGGTACATAGTTCATCAGAATAAACAACTGCATCGCTTCCTTGTAATTAGCGTGGCCAAGTGACTAAGTTCTGCTAAGGAAGTGGAAGTGAAAGTGATGTGTAGAAACTCTGGAAGTTCTTTGAAAGACAGCTGGTCTGTCTTTGCCACTATTTCATCTCTTCCTCCCTCCTGCTGGCTGTAATGCAGATGTGATAACTGGAGCTGGAGCTGGAGCAACCATCCAGGCAATGAGAAGCCCACACACAGAGGAATGGCAAGATAGAAGGAACCGAACTTTTGAGGCCTTTGTGGAGCAGAGCCACCCATCAGGCCTGCATTGCCAACTTCTACATAAAAGAGGAATAAACTTCATCCTGCTTAAGTCACAGTCATTTGTGTGTCTGTTATTCACAGCCAAACTTAATTCTCATACAGTGGGTTTGGGCTTTTGGTGATGGGAAGTTGAAGAAATTTCTCTCTGATAATTTTATTTTCTTTATGAAGATGTGAGGTCATAGGATGAGAATAAAAATTGGAAATGTCAAGAGTGTAAGGAGAGAGAAGCAGGTTTGAAAGAGC
The DNA here is from genome assembly GCF_030014295.1 of Loxodonta africana. Lineage (NCBI taxonomy): Eukaryota > Metazoa > Chordata > Mammalia > Proboscidea > Elephantidae > Loxodonta > Loxodonta africana. Next base: position 164,899,071 of record NC_087345.1, on the reverse strand, counting down.
TGTTTTAGAAAGTGGGAAAGTGAGTTAAACGGTAAAATTGAGTAAAACTTCTGGTGAGTCCCAAGAGTCTGTTGGATATTCCCTGATCTCCAAACCTAATCTCCATTCTTCTCAATCCTCAGGTCCTAGGAGCTGACTTTTGTGCACTGCCTCAACCAGGGTCACTTACCTCTGACTTCTATTAGGCTCAGTTCATTGGAAGGACTAGTAAACAAAACAAAAAACCCAGCCCATTGTCATCGAGTCAATTCCGACTCCCCTGTAGGATAGAGTAGAATGGTCCCATAGGGTTTCCAAGGAGTGCCTGATGGATTCGAACTGCTGATCTTTTGGTTAGCAGCCGTAGTGCTTAACCGCTATGCCACTAGGGTTTCTGAGGCACTATATAGTTTTTTTTATATATATATAGTGGAGTGGAATTTGGGAATAGGAAAGTTTGGGTAGTTATTTTCCAGCTTTTTCCCTGCAGGTTCAGGTTTTACCAGTTTGCTATGTTCTCCTGCTGAAGCCCATCTCTGGGCAAACAGGCCTTCCCTCCAGCTACTGCTCTTGCTGGGTTCTGGTAACCACTCCCTCCCCTGGTCCCTACATGTCCAGAGATAGGAAAGGTTTTCAGCCATGGGTACTTCACCATGCCTTGTTAGTTTTCTTTAACCTTGCTCATACTTTTGTAAATCTTTCCTTCATTGAACTCTCCTTAATTATCCATTATAAGTGCACCATCTGTTTACTGCTGGGGTGCTGACTGGTATATAGCCCATCTGAGGTTGGTGATCACAGTTTATGATGAAATCAATAAGCCTTGTGGTATGACTATCCCTAACTGCACCAAGATGCCTAGGAGAAAACAGAACAATTAAGTTGGGGTTTAGCCAGCTGATTACACCAAATTGACAAAAATATTTGAAATAATGACCCAGGAAGTATAAGCTGATAAGATGGAAGTGAAAAAGGGATTAGGCAGATGAGTTGGGAGATGGCAGATGAGTTGACTTACTGGAGGTTCTGGTGGTCACGGAGAGGGTAGGAGGAGATGAACCCACAAGCTGGAAGTAGAGAAGTGGTGGTCAGAAAGTGGGATGCTGGGTTGGTCAAAAGGTGTCTGAGGCCATTAAATATTCCCAGGGAAGTTAGTATGAATAGGGGCTCTGAACAGAAAGCCAGAGACAAAGTATCATTCTCCTCCCTGCAGGACTTAACAGTCAAACTGAGAAAGCAGATCATAAATATAAAAACTTAAATAATGATCAAGGTTGTATGTCAAATGGAATAGACATTAAAAGATGTTCAGAAGAGGAAGCATCCTCAAAGGCTGGCCCAGTCTGGAGGACTCGGTGGAGGTAAGACTTGATGTAGGCTTTGAAGAGAGCTGTCTTAGGTATCTAGTGCTGGTGTAACAGAAATACAAGTGGGTGGCTTTAACAAACAGAAATTTATTTTCTCGTAGTTTAGGAGGCTTAGAAGTCCAAATTCAAGATGTCAGTTCTGGGGAGAAATCTCTTTCTTGCAGTCCCCTCTGGAGCAATGCCCTTGTCTCTTTTCAACTTCTATTCCTAGGTTCCTTGGTGATCATGTGGCATGTATCTTCCCCTCTGTGCTTGCTTAATCTGCTCTCTTTTATATCTGAAAAGGGGTTGATTTAAGACACACTCTACATTAATATTTTCTAATTAGCATAACAATGAAAACCCCTTACCAAATGGGATTATAATCACAGGTATAGGGGTTAGAATTTACAACACATATTTTCTGGGGACACAATTCAATCCATATCGGGAGCCTTCAACCATGAAAGACTAGGGATACTTGGGAAAGGGAGGTTGTATGAGTGAGGACACACAGCTAGACATGCACAAGTTGGGTTTGGAGTGAACCAGAGGGCAAAATCCATGGAGAGAAATAAAGAATAAAAAATAGAGTAATGTGTCGGCAGTTCCCAAGTCTATGTCCAGGTTCAGTGATTCACCAAGAGGACTCATAAGACTCAACACATATTTTTACTCATGACTATGGTTTATTACAGTGAGAGAGTACAGAGAAAAATCAATGAAGGGAAAAGGTGCATGGTATAAAGTCTGAAGGAAACCACGTTTAAGCTTCCAGAATCCTCTCCCAGTAGAGTTTGTTACACAGGATACACTTAATTCCTCCAGCAGTAAGTTGTGACACCATGTGTTGTCTACCGGGGAAGCTCATCAGAGACTCAGTGCCCAGGGTTTTTATTGGAGGTGGTCACATAGACACCCTTTGCCTAGCACATACCAAAATTCCAGACTCCTAGAAGAAAGCAGTCGTTCAGCATAAACTACATTGTACAAACAGTTTGGACACAGTGAGCCACTCCTGTCAATAAGGGTTGTGGCTTTTTATTGGTTGCGTTGAGTCGGCTCCAACTCATGGTGATCCCACGTACAGCAGAACAAAACATTGCCCATTCCTGAGCCATCTTCACAATTGTTATCCATTGGTGCAGCCACTGTGTATCTTGAGTGCCTTACAACCTAGAGGACTCATCTTCTAGCACTATATGGGACAATACTCTGTTGTGATCCATAGTGTTTTCATTGGTTTATTTTTGGTAGTGGATCACCAGGCATTTTTTCCTAGTTTGTTTTAGTTTGAAAGCTCCACTGAAACCTGTCCACCATCGGTGACCTTGCTGGTATTTGAAATACTGGTGGCATAGCTTCCAGCATTATAACAACATGCAAGCAACAAACCCTCCCAAAATCCAGGTTTCTTGATATCAGCCAAATACCAACCTTGCAAGCAGCCTTTCTAGGGATGGAAGTCTCGGCCCTGCTATGTAAAATGCATAAGGAATAAGTATGGGATTGTCCTGGGAGGACTTTAGATGTCAGATCTAAGGGGTTGGGCTTCGTCCTGTGCTGTGCATAGAGATGGGCAATTATAAAGACTCATGGGGAAGAAGACTGACCAATCTAGAAGTGATGTGTAGAATGTTGAGGTGAAAGTCTTTGGATAGGAAAAAAAAAAAAAAAAGACCAGAGAGACAAGCAAATGGCTAGACCTGAAATGTGGAGATTATCATGGGAACAGTTACTCATGCTTAGCAAGTCCCAAGAAATGGAAGCTGTTGGAGCGTGAAGAGGGGGCCACCAGCCGCTGAATGGGATTCAGTGAAGCACCTAGTGTAGAGCCCTAGTGTAGAGCCGAGATACTAAGCAGAAACTATAGAGGGAGAAATTTAGACTGTATCCTAAATTTATCAGGGGCTCCAGGTACCAGACACTTGCCCTGGGAATCATCAGTGCAGAAGATTGCCTTCCACTGTTTCATATGAACACAAAGTGAAGGGAGGGGGCAGGAACTTAAGACCAGCGTAGTTCCATGAATGAAAGCAATAATCAATATTTATAAGGCAAACTGGAGTTTACCAAGTGTTTTGGCACATTTTGCATTCTGAGAGCAGTTAGAAGACTTGACCAGCTCATGCAGCTTAGAAGTGCCAGGGCCAGACCTGAGCTCTGTGCTTTAGCAGAAGCAAAAGGCAGCATTACAAGCGAACTGTCTCCAAAGATGTGTTCCCATTGGGAAGTGCCAATTCTGATACTTTTGTGTAAGATTCTCTCTCATCATTGGTGATTATGCTTAGTACTGTTTTATGCTTAGTACTGTAGGCCAACACCAGCTAAAAGCTTTTAGTCTTTGTGATTCTTCAGAGCATTTCACCTAGTCTTCCTGCAGACTCTCTCATTGCAGAGCTCCACATTATGGTCATTAGGTTCTTGCTGATGTTCTGTCTTCAAGCCTACACAGCCCAGTGGTGTGGAGTCACAATGACCCTATTGAGAGGCACAGCTCAAGGAGAAGGAGCTGGGACATACACAGTCATGGCTTTCTGCACTTCGCCCACCTATTCATTTCCTAGGTCTGTCATACAAAGAACCAGAAATTGGGTGGCTTAAAACAACAGGAATGTATTGTCTCACAGTTCTGGAGGCTGGACGTCCAAAGTCAATGTGTTGGCAGGGCCGCATTCTCTCTGAAGTCTCTAGGAGAAGATTTTCCTTGCTTCTTCCAAGTTTCTGGTGGTTCCTGGCAATCCAATCCTTGGCATTCCTTGGTCTGTAGAGGCATCACTATAATCTCTATCTTCATCTTCACATGACATTCTTCCCAGAGTGTCACTCTGGCTCTGTGTCTCCTCTCTTTCAATAAGGACACCACTCATACTGGGTTAGGACCCATTCTACTCCAGTGTAACCTCATTTTAACTGATAACATCTTCAAAGGCTCTATTTACAAACAAGGTCACAATCACAGGAACCAGGGGCTAGGGCCTCAACGTATCTTTTGGGAGAGATGCAATTAAATTCATAATACTGCCATTGGCCACAACTTCTCTTATATCCTAAGGTGGTGGTTTCCCCAAATGTTCCAAGGATGTTAATAGGCATCTATGGGGTGGAGGGAAAAGACTTTGATAGGAAAAACAAAAACAAACCCAAAACAAAACAATTAAGTACCAAACCCATTGCCATCAAGTCGATTTCGACTCACCGTGACCCTATAGGACAAGGTAGAACTGCCCCATAGGGTTTCCAAGGAGCCGCTGGTGAATTCGAATTGCCGACCTTTTGGTTAGCAGCCAAGCTCAACCACTGCGCCACCAACGACGCACAGGGGATTAAATATGCTTACAATTTTTTTAACGCAGGTTTTCTCAGAGCCTATAATACAGGATACACAGCGTGAATTTCTAAGAGGAAGAATACAAGCAAGCTAACATTGCTAGCTAGTACATTTGATGCCAAGACTGGTGGAGATGAGGGGAAGGGACAGGTCTTGGGCTTTCTCATGATCAAATGTCAGTTTTAGACTATTCTAATTGCAGTTTAGAAAATGAAAAGGGTATGGAGAATGTTTTGTGCTGTGGAAAGATGGAGAATGAGTGTTAATCTGAATGGTAAACTCCATGTCAGCCTTGTCACTGATGGATCCTTAGTGTAGCACAGTGACGGGCACTGAGTACCTGTAGGTAAATTAAGTGGTTAAATGGATGAATTTAATTCTCTCTCCTTACACCCTATTCTGCATGCTAAAGCTGGACAATGAATAAGGAAGACCGAAGAAGAACTGATGCCTTTGAATTATACCTTTGAATTATGAAGTAGAGCCAGAATGCTCCTCGGAATTGAGACTGGCGAGACCTCATCCCACGGACTTTGGACACGTTATCAGGAGGGACCAGTCCCTAGAGAAGGACATTATGCTTGGTAAAGCCGAGGGTCAGTGAAAAAGAGGAAGACCGTCCGTGAGATGGATTGACACAGTGGCAGCAACAATGGGCTGAAGCATAACAACGATTGTGAGGATGGCATAAGACTGGGCAGTGTTTCATTCTGTTGTACACAAAGTAGCTGTGAGTCAGAACTGACTCAATAGTACCTAAAAATAATAATAACATAACATACCCTATTCACCTGGCCCTTCTTTGCAAGTGAGGCTAAATCAGATGATGTGAAGTATTATCTCCAGTTCCCAAAACACCAGCCAGTGCAATGTCCTCTCTTAACTGGGAACATCAATGATAGATTTTCATCCAGTTTTCATTTTGTTCACAGTGTTTCTTCTGAGTTTTTTTTTTTTTTTTTTTTTTTTCCTTCATGCTTAGTTAGTTCTCTGTCTTTTTTGTTTCAGGCTTTCCTCAAAATTGTGCTGATATTTGGCAATCTGCTTCTACTTGAGAACTGGAAACTAAAAAGACGATTGTAAGCTCTCTGCTGGAGGTGAGACAAGTTGACTATAAGCTTCTCTGGGCAGTGATCTGACTGGCACTTTCCCTGGGAAACGTCCAACCTCAGTATCTTTGGCTCTTTTCTCTGAGAATTTTCAATAGCCCCAGAGAGGTAAAAACCAACCAACCAACAAAAAAAAAACACCTTATTGCCATCAAGTCGATTCCAATTCATAGCAACCCTATAGGACAGGATAGAACCACCATATACGGTTTCCAAAGAGTGGCTAGTGGATTTGAACTGTCAACCTTTTGGTTAGCAACTGTAGCTTTTAACCACTGTGCCACCAGGGCTCCTTCTCAAGTCAGCTGAGTTAGTTACCACTCATCCTTCTGCTTTCCTGCATCCAATATTTTATGACTATTGACTCCTCTCCTATTCTCTTAGTCCTTGAGTGTTCGCATTGTTTAATATAAATCCTTCACTACTGCTTTAGTGAGGTTTCATGATGGACTAGATTTAATTGCTTGTGTTTACCTTTAACCAGAAGCTCTGTCCTCTAGTCTCACTCCTGCTAACTCTGTCCTACCTCCTCCCACTCTCACCATCCCATCTGTAGCATTCTTCAAGTCTCCTTGTTTCCAAACTTGCTACACTTAAATCCATTTTCTAAAATGCAGTTAGAACAATCTAAAACAGACATTTGATCATGAGAAAGCCCAAGACCTATCTTTTCCCCCTCATCATCAATCTTGGCATCAAACATACCAGCTAGCAGTGTTAACTCGCTTGTAATTCCCTGAACAAATAATGCTGTTTAATATCTGCATGGCCTTGTTCATGCTCCTCCTTCTGCCTTGGACGCCATTTCTGTTGTTCTTCACTTGCTAACTCTTACTCAACCTTTGAAACTCAGCTGCAGCGTCATGTCCTCCAGGGAAGGTACCTCTGAGTCCCCAGAGTGGGCGAAGGCTTGCGGGGTGAGAAAGGAAGGGTGAGGTGGCTCTGAAACAAGAAAAAGAATCTCCATGGGGAGAAAGAAGGCAGAAGACCATGGTGGGAGACTGGGGCCTGGAGGAAAAAAAAAACAACAGTGAAAAATTCTCTGCAGTGGGAATGACTGTGAACTGAAAACCAGTGATGTCTAATATTTAATTTCAGGTCGTTTTGTGTTATATATGCTGTGCTATAACCCTCCTCTTTTTCCTCAAATGTTTGGCAAGATAATAATAACACCAATACCACTTTCCATCGAACTGACTCCAATTCATAGCAACCCCACGTGTGTCAGGTTAGAAGTGAACTCCACAGGGTTTTCAACGGCTGTGACCTTTTGGAAGTAGATTGCCAGAACTTTCTTCCAAGGCACCTCAGGGTAGACTCGAACCTCCAATCTTTCGGTTAGCAGACAAGTGAGTAACCATTTGCACCACCCAGGTTGCCTAATTAGTTAATAGCCTTGAGTTAATAGTGATTTGGAATTGAAGAAGATGCTGGTATTCTGCTTAGGGGGGAGCTGTACTGAGAATGGACTTCAAACAAAGCAAGTGGGAAACGAACAAGGGCAGGAGAATAAATTCTCCTCTGCTACATCCATGCTGGGAATTTTTTTTTTAATCTCAGGAAAATACTGGGATGGATGGTTAACCCTTTGGTAACTGTGGGCCATAAGGTATCCCAACCACTTTTTATGTTTCTGGAGTTCTTTGAGAAGGTGGAGGCCCTATTTTAACACATTTAGCCTCCAGGTGGGAGCCTTTTGAAATGTGTGAAACTCAAGAACCCTGGGTTGGAGCCTCATTTTTGTGTAGGTTGAGCATTGTCCTAGGGGATGCCTCCTGGATGTGTGCATTTTCTAAACTTTTGGCAGGTTTGCCTTTATTTCTGTGAGATAAGCTTCCTCACTATGTTTCCCAGTTACTCTGTTCTTAAATAAGCTATCCTTAGTCTTCATTCAGTCACAGTGTCCATTTTCTCCTTGACGCCATTCATTATTTCCAGGTATTACTGGCTCTCTGCTTTTCTAGCTTCTGAACACCAAATAAAATGCCTTTGCAATAAGGAGTAATGCATGGTAGTGGTACTTTTCAAGAGACTTGAGCTCCTATAAGTTATTCTTATCCCACACTCCATCTTAGGGCCCAATCACTGCTTCCACGTGTAGCAGGTAGCATGCACTACTGTGAGCAGCTCTGCAGTATTCCAGGGCAGATTGTTCAGCTTCTTAGCTGTTATATCGCTTTTGTTATCATGAAAAATACATACTAGTGATAATTTTCCTGAGGTTCAAATTTCTTTAACTTTATTTATTTAGCCTGTCAGTACTGCTTTTGCAGTAATGAAGAATGCCTTGTAGTGGTAATTTTCCTGAGATAAAAAAAAAAAAAAAAATCCCTTGACTTTATTTATTTGGGCTGGAAGTACTGCTTTTAAAGTAAGAAAAGCTGCACTGTACCATGTTTTGAAAAGTTTCATGAAAAATAATAAACAGGCTAAGAAGGAGACTAGAATAAATATATGTGTAGTCATTGCCAGGTGTCTTCGTGTTTTACCTCATGTTTTGTAAATTTTTAAGAAAAAAAATTAAAAACCGATTTTCTCATTGACTCATATCAGTAAGATTTACTGCATCCATCGTCTGCTGGGACATATATGATCCCAGATAATGGGTATCAAGGCCCCTAAATCATAGCAAAAATTCAAAATTGGTCCTTTAATCAGCATGCCTTCCATTAGTGAAAACACATGGTATCAACAAAAAATTCAAAGGAGAAAATAATTGGGTCACCAAAGGGTAGCTGTTTTATTTGAACATGAAAGGAAAGGCTAATCCCAGAAGTCTAGAGGATTTTTGAACATCTGGTTTATTTATAACAACAATGTGAAAAGAAAATCTAGAGAAAAGAATAAATTTGCTCATAATCCCACTTCCCTAACATAATCGTTTTCTTCCTTATGTTGTTTTGGTTTTTATTTTGTCTGTTTTTCTTTCTCTTTTTTTTAATCTCTGTTTTTCCCTTTCATTCCTCGACTATTACAACTAGAGGTAACTTTATATGATTGTAATCGTAGGGCACACATAACTTTGGGTCTTGCTTTTGAGTGGTGGTACACAGTCTTTGTAGTTATTTATATTAATCATCATCTACTTTTTATAAGGAGGGGAGACTGAGCCTTCGAACTGTGCTGATTGCTGTCCCCATAATAAATTAAAGGCTAATGGCCCTTCATCAGTAAGTCAAGTTCTTGGAGTGACATATTCAGCAGTTGCAATTCGTCCCTTCAACTAACCAGTACTTCAGCTGCACGTTTACGTGACTGCATTGTGGAGATGGCCATCTGTGGCCGAGGAAGAAAGAAGGACTCAGGAGCCAAGCCCCTGTTCTTGGACTTGTGAACTCCATGAGCTAATTAACTGAGCTCAGTAGCCTTGGAAGACCATGAAAACAGGAAACAAAAACTACAACCTGTGTCAAGCTTTGGTGTCTAAAGAATTATTAAAAGGGATCAAAATATACTAGTAAATGAGGCACTGTTGATGTCATGATAGGGAGGAGTACAATTAAAATTCATTAAGACACAATAAGAAACTCTAGTCTAGGCTTGTGGCAGGTAAAAGGGACTTTGGCAATGAATTATTCAAGGGGAAATGAGCTGAATTGGGAAATCCTCTTGTTTGGCCATAGTTTAGATTTCACTCGAACTTTCTCCCCGGGTAGTAGAATAACAAAAAGTAACAAAAGAGCGTGTTTATTTGTTACTTGGGTATTTTGCCTGTGGTACAAAACTGCTTGGCATGGTTCCTAGTATAACAGTCTGAATCTTAATGCTAATTTACGAAGGAAAAAAAATTAGGAATGTAATCTTCCATTTAAAATTAATTGATAACAAACAGGTTCAAGAAAATTTTGTGAAACCTGTGACTATCTGAAGGAAAACTTTTAAACCATATAATTTAACAGACGGTTTTGAGCACCTTTTACGTGCCAAATGCAACATCTGCTCCACCAAAGACTGGTCCTTTCCTCAAGACGATCACAGTCTAGTGGATAACTATCCACGTACATAACTAAGAATAACACAACGTGCCGTGCCACAACAGGTGTGAGGCACTTTCCCAGGAACACGCACGCTCTTACCTTCGCTCATGTCGTTTTCAGCATTGACTCCCTTTTCCTCTCTGCCTTTGCAAATTCTACTCAGGCTTCCAGCCCTGGCTCTAGATCAGCTTCTCCATGAAATACTCACTAGATGTTCCCCTTTCAGAGGTCACTCATTTTTTCTAAAAATTTTGTTTTCTTTATAATTTAGTGTCTTTACTATACAAACCAACACTTCATTGTACAGGTAGTCCCCGATTTACGGCATAGTCCAGTCACTCGGAACCGCACTTACCAACATCCTTATTGTTAGTAATATGCACTACGTACGATGCAGCAGCATGTAATTTGCTGATGTTTTCATTCTCAGATGTTCACTTGCAGATACTGTTAAAAACATTGCTGTATTCATAAAGATACTGATAATAAAAGGAAATAATGAAAATTAAAAAAAAAAAAAGAGGTATTTCACTTATATTAGAACCAACTTAGACCAAGCCTTCAGAACAGAAGTTGGGGACTACCTTATACTGTATTGTATGGGCCTGTATTGTTTCACATGTGTTATTTTGTCTTCTCAATTAGCTTGTAAGGTTCCAGAAGGCAACACCTTACCCCGGTATTCTCTCCAGTGCCTAACTTAATGCTAAGTATTTACTATGTGATTGGGTCCACCATTCCAATTCTGCTGCCTTTACTTCTAGAACTCTAATTGGTAAGTTCTCTGAGCTTCTATCACCTGGGTGCCTGAGTAGTTATATGGGGCAGAGCTCCCTGTCAGCTGTTTGGGACTTGCAGTGTAAGCAAGAAATTAACTTGAGTTGTGTTGACCCACTGAGATTTTGGATTGCTTGTTACCACAGCATAACCTAGCCTGTCATGACTAATACAAGCACTGTGATGTATCTAAGGATAAAGAAATTCTAGACCTAGCTGTGGCCTAATTACCTATACATCCTTGAGCCAGTGAACTCATAGTATACCATCTCTAAGGTCAATTGAGTTCTGAAAATTCTAAGACCCAAGCAACATAGAGCAGTCTCATGCAAGTTACAAAAAGTTTAACTTTTTTAAGGGATGTAATACGATCTCAGCTATTCCCAACCCTCTTGTTCTCCCCCAAGAATAAATCAAGTTGGGATAGCTAAGGGTTTAGAATTTAGATAATAGTTTTAATTGTTTTAAATTACACATGTATTTGCCTTTTAAAAGCATATAGTAAACATAGACACATATTTTGATGACTTATTATTATGAGCTTTGCTTATTTTCCAGCTATGTCCTCAGGACCCCTGACAGCAGAGGTTTGCTGCCTGCAACAGCCTAAACCCCCCATGTTATTTAAATTTTTGCTTCGGATTTTTATAATTTTTTGGTGCTTTTGCCAGCTATTACTTTTCATTGCTGCCATGTACTAATACCTACAGCAGCCCATCTCCCTATTTCGACTGGCTGATGCTAACCTGCTCTAGAGGTAGAAAGCAGATCTCAAAATATAGACTTTTACATAATGATAGAGAGTAAAAGTTTCAGACGGTTTCCTGGTGGTAAAGTAAATAGGTTTTAGGTATGGGCTTTGTAGCTACTATGGCTGCACATTGTCTTGTTCCCATAAATATTGCACAAAGGAGAATTTCCCTGATAACTGAGCTCTGGTTTGTTATTAGTTTCTTAGATGCCATCAAGTCTGTTCTGACTCATAGAGACCCTATGGACAACAGAATGAAACACTGCCCAGTCCTGCACCATCCTCACAATCATTGTTATGCTTAAGTCTATTGTTGCAGCCAGTGTCAATCCATCTCATTGAAGGTTTTCTTCTTTTTCACTGACCCTCTACTTGACCAAGAATATCCTTCTCCAGGGACTGGTTCCTCCCGATAACATGTCCAAACTACGTGAGAAGAAGTCTTGCCATCCTTGCTTCTAAGGAGCATTCTGGCTGTATTTCTTCCAGGACAGATTTGTTCTTTCTTCTGGCAGTCCATGATATATTATTCAATATTCTTCACCAACACCATGATTGAAAGGCATCGATTCTTCTTCTGTCCTCTTTATTAATTGTTCAGCTTTCACATGCATACGAGGCTACTGAAAACACCATGGCTTGGGTCAGGCGCACCTTAGTCCTTAAAGTGGCATCTTTGCTTTTTGATACTTTAAAATGGTCTTTTACAGCAGATTTGCCTAATGCAATGTGTCGTTTGATTTCTTGACTGCTGCTTCCGTGGATGTTGATTGCGGATCCAAGTAAAATGAAATCTGTGACAACTTCTATCTTTTCTCCGTTTATCATGATGTTGCTTATCGGTCCAGTTGTGAGGATTTTTGTTTTCTTTCTGTTGAGGTGTAATCCATACTGAAGACTGCAATCTTTGAACTTTACCAGTAAGTGCTTCAAGTTCTTGGCTTTCAGCAAGCAAAGCTGTGTCACCTGCATATTGCAGGTTGCTAATGAGCTCTGGTTGGGCAGCAGTTAAGGTATTTGGTTCTCTACGGTAACCACAGCAAAAATTAGTTCATAATTAATTTACTAATATGTGCTTGACAGCTTTAGAGACACTTCTTAGGCCTTTGCCAAAGCTAACATTGTGGGAAGATCTGAAATAATTTGTTCCTCATGACAGTTTGATAAGGCAATATATCATGATTAATCATGTCGGCTCTGGAGCAAGGCAGCATGGGTTCCGAGTCCAGTTTTACCACTTTGGAGCTGTATGAACTTGGGCAGGTAACTGAATCTCTTGATGGCTCCGTTTTCTCACTGTTTAAATTAAGGGTAATATACTAAATGAGTAATGTAGAAAGTGCTTAGAAAAGTTCCTGGCATGTAGTAAGCGTTCAGTAAATATTGGACGTGTTGTAATAATTATTATTCTCAGTCCTTCTCTTATGTTTGCTATTATTGATACTAAGGAACAACTGCAAAGAGAATAAGGCTATCCTCTGATTATTGTTTTTTTTTTTCTGATTAATTTGTTGATTTTTCATTGGGCCAATCTCTTCAGTTTGTGGCTTGAACCTAGACCCAGAATTTTTGGATGGGAAGTTATCACTTGCCATGCTTCCCCTCTCCTCACTTATAAATTGGTGGTGGGGACTTCCTTCTTCTTCATAATGGATGGGACAGCAGAGCATTAATGCTTCTCTAGCCTGAAATCTCTACTTCTCTCTCAGAGTGAACTGTCTCCTGCAGCCATCAAGCCCAGGCATCCTGGGTTAATTTCTCAGTCTTTCCTCTTGGGAGTCGCCGACAGGACTTTCCTGCCAGATTCTCTGGTGCCAACAATCAAGGTGCACAATTCTTTAGGAATAACTTTCTTAAGCAACTTACTCGGTTATGAATTTATTTGATAAGTATTTCTTGAACACCTACTATGGAAGATGCTGTCTGGGCCCTGAGGAAACAAGGATGAGTAAGACAGACAAAGCCTCTGCCCTACGCATCAAAATCAATTATGTTAAAAAAAAAAAAAAAATGTTAAGGAAGCGTTTATTATCTCTTGTGGAAACCCTGGTGGCGTAATGGTTAAGTGCTACAGCTGCTAAGCAAAAGGTCCGCAGTTCAAATCTACCAGGTGCTCCTTGGAAACTCTATGGGGCAGTTCTACTCTGTCGTATAGGGTCGCTATGAGTAGAAATCGATTAGACCGGCAGTGGGTTTTTTTTTTTTTTTTTTGTGGTCTTCCCAGAACACTGACCTAGTTTGGTCACACACAACTCTTAGGTTCTTTTGGGTAGGGATTTTACCCTCTGAAGGACTTTGATGAAAGTAAAGCTTAGCTATTTCTCCCAATCTTACTCTCAGGTTATAAGGAAAGCAACTCTTAGATAATTATTAAAAAAAAAAAAAAAAAAATCATTAACAAGCAGGCCACAAACAGTTTATGCAACCTGTTTTGTGAGCTCCATGAAGTCCTGCCTTCCGTCCTTTTTGGTGTTCCAACTACCAGCTGGCATGAATGGTTCGTATGAAGCAGATCTGACAACATTCCAGAAGCAAGATCCTGGGCCCTTTGGGAAGCACCGGGCCACTAGAAACCAATGTCTGGACAAAGGGCTGTTAAGGGAGCAAGCTTTAAGCAGCATCCCTCATGATTTAAGTTACAGGCCTTGCTAGATTCTTATGTTCTGTTCATGCAGGTAGGGAGTAGCTCTCAAACATTTCAGCTAACCCACAGGACTTCTACCTCCTAGGCTGTGAGAGAATAAATTCTGTTTGTTAAAGCTGTCCACTTGTGGTATTTCCTTTACAGCAGCACTAGATAACTAAGAAAGTGACATTAGTTGCGTTCTTCACAATGTGTGAACATTCTCATTTCTGTTCTGGTTGTTCCGTTTTCATTAATCTACCTTCTCATCTTTGTTTTAAAGTAATTGTTGATCATTTGGTCTCGTATGGCTGATTTTTAAAAGAAGCGTGGTACTCGTGGATGATATTCTTTATTTTATGAGCCAATCTGTTATTTACCTCAAGGTCTAGTTTTGGTTCAAGATATAAAGAGTATCTCATGGCAATAGTCTCGGGAAGTCCTCCAGTCTCGACTGGTCCAGTAAGTATGGATTTCTTAAGAATATGAGGTTCTGTTCCACATTTTTCTCCCATTCTATCAGGATCCATCTATCGTGGCCCTGATCAAAATGGTTGACTAATCTCTTTTTTAAAGGCTGATAATCTTAATTTATCTCCAAACAGAGAAAAACCCTTCCTACAGTGCTCAAGGAGCCCTGGTGGTGCAGTGGTTAACATTTTGCTGCTCACCAAAAGGTTGGCAGTTTGAATCCGCCAGCTGCTCCTTGGAAACTCTATGGGGCAGTTCTACTCTGCCCTGTAGGGTATGTCTGAGTTGGAATCAACTTGATGGCAATGGGTACAATACAGAATGACATTTGGCAGTAAGGGCTTCAAATTCTATGTTAAGATCACTCTTTGCCAAATTCCCTAGTGTGAATCTAATTCTGGTTTTCAACTTTGCCAGGTGACACTTACTGATAGGCTTTTTACAAGAGTGGGTAGGTTTTCTCATTGCAGCAAAATTAAAGTGATCTAGTCCTAGGAGTGTTTCATAAAAGATTCAGTGATATTTTATTGGTAGTAGCATAAGATTGTCCTGGCGAGAAGCCTCGCTATTTCCTTTCCCAAGCCCTTATTTAAGAACTTTGGTTATGGATGAAGCATGACATAAAATAAGTTTACATAACAGAGTGTACCACATAATCATAGATTACAGCTGGTGATAAAAGAAAAATAAGCACTTTACATATGATGACTATCTAGAAAGAATTTAAATTACAAACCTAAACTGAAACCTCTTGGCTTTTATTACGCTATAGAACTGATAATATCCAAATGGAATACATAAATTACTGTGTTTAGAGTCAGCACTTGACTCTTAATCAAATCCTCATGCTATTTAATCTGAGATATGGTCACTTTTAATAGTTGGTATGTGATATTTTCTTAGACATTATATTTATAAGTTAGTTTCAGAGAAGCATTCTCAATTTTTAAAACTGTGTTCTAAGTCCTATTAATTTACAAGGAAAAAAATTATTTTAGCTTGTGAAATAATCAACTGTTTAAAAAATGAAAAAATCAAAATTCTATTCCTTAGTGGTGACCGAGAAGGAAGGAACACACACTCCTTGAAGACCTAATGGGTGGACATGTCTCGTGGTGTGTTTGCTGACCTGTGCTATGTGCTTTTCTTGCTTTATAGATTGCTCCCAACCACCTATGAGGAAGTTAAGTTGTCCAGTTTTTACTGGTGAGGAAACAGAGGCTCAGCAATGTTAAATAACTTGCCCACAAGAGTACATTTCAGAGACAGTATTTTTTTTTTTACTCCAGTGCTCATGAACTTTTCACTAAAAATCATCAATGAATTTATCATGTGATAAGAGAGGCCTGATTTAATATGACAAATATGTATTGACAGTGACGACCAGTTACTATAGGTGAGAATATGATCTAAAGTGAACAATTTCAGAAGCCAGAACACCTTAGAGATAAAATATAGGCAACTGACAAGGAGAGGAGTGTCGTGCAGTAAATAGTTTCAGAAACAATCATGATCATAACTTTGTCTCCTAGATATGGAAATCTGAAACTTCTTGATATGCTATAGCATGGTTTTACACAAATATGTTTTGCTCGGGAAATGTTTTTGTGGGGGTAGTGCAACTATTGGGTCCATATCAGTCAACAAGGCTGCAGAGAGCTGACTGATGACGCAGCAGATACAGTGTGAAATCTCCCTCTGCAGTTTTAAAATATTCATTTATAATTGCAGTAGCAGAAGAGCCAAAGGCTTGTCACATTCTTCACTATCTCAGCCCAGTTGTAAACAGATTAGGTTTTCAATTTAATTCTGCATTTTACTCTTTATTTAAAAATTTTTAGATTTATTATGGTAAAAAAAAAAAATCACTTAAAAAAACCCAAAATATTGTAGATAGATAATTTTCTTTTAAAATGCTTTTAGATGCTACGATAAAAATTTCTTAAGGATATAAACTAGATTTTAAAGTTAGATTTTGAAATTAAAAACCTCTATAGAGAAAAAAAATTATTATTTTTGCCGATCTCTTCACCTCCCCCAAGAAAGCAAACCTTCACAGAAGGGTATGTTGGTATTGGTTGTGGTTTTAGTTTGGCATTTGGGGCTCTTCAGCTTTGTCTTTAAATATAAGAATAGTGACAATGTGCAGTGATTTTTTTTTTTCTATTTTGAGCCTCCAATTTACAAATTAGCCTCTTTTTCACATAATTATTATAAAGGCGAGAAGAAAACGAATTATTTTCCTGTAGACAATATGTAGAAATGGAGATATAGAATACTTAATTCTGAGACCAGAAAAAGATGTACTGTCAGTAATAGGTGTCTTCTATCAATTCTCAATGAATGATACACAATTTAAAACAAAAGATGAAGAGCAGTTTCACTACTAAGAAATTTATCTTATTACTGTAGAAAATTGGTCAAAATGAATTCCACACCCCATAGTATAGCTTAAAATATTATTGCCTTATTTTCCAACCTTTATATTATTAAGAATGTTGTTTTTAGCTGCTATCTAGTCAGGCCCCCAACTCATGGAGACCCCCATGTGCTACAGAGTAGAACTGCTCCCCAGGGTTTTCTTGGCTGTAATCTTTAGGGAAGCAGGTCACCAGGCCTTTTTTTCGGGGAGCCCATGGTTGGGTTCAAATCGCCAACGTTTAAGTTAGCAGCTTACAGCAAACCCCTTGCACTACACAGGCTCCTAACTAGGAATATAGGCTTGTTTGATCTCTAGAGAGATTTTTTTTTTCCCCCAAGGCCACCTACATGCTTGGTAAAGGGGCAGGTGTAGGCCATTCATCAGGCCTTCTGTTCTTTTACTATGACCTTGTTCCTACAGCCCAGGGCTCCTTATGTCTTGATATTGTTATGAAATGGTTCATTATTTTTCATCCTCCCTGAGGGTGACCTTTAGCAAAGAAAAGCAGTCTAACACAGCCTGGAGAGGTCTTAGTATACCAAAACAAACAAACAAAACCTTTGCCTTCAAGTCGATTGCAATTCATTGCAAGGGTTTCCAAGGAGAGGCTGATGGATTCCAACGGCCAACATTTTGGTTAGCAGCCGACCTCTTACCCATTGTGCCACCAGGGCAATACAAGCCCCCGTCTTAGTTTCTTAGTGCTGCTATAACAGAAATAGCACAAGTGGGAGGCTTTAACAAACGGAAATTTATTTTCTCACAGTTAGAGGCTAGAAGTCAGAATTCAAGGTACCGGCACTAGGGGAAGGCTTTCTCTCTCTGCAGGCTCTGGGTAAGCGCCTCTCTCTTTCCACCTTCTGTTCCTTGGTTCCTTGTGATCTTCATGGAGGGGGTGTCTTCTCTTCCTTTGTGCTTCCTTCTCTGCCTAACGTCTGTATCTCACAGGTGATTGGTTTTAGACATACCCTACACTGATACTGTAAACGGTCTTATTAATACAACAAAGAAACTCCTATTCCCAGATGGGATTACGTTCACAGGTATAGGGGTTTAGGATTTACAACACATTTTGGGGGGACACGATCCAAACCGTTAACACCCCCAACTGCACGGGGCCCACAAGGGGAGCTGAGCTCAGAGCCTTAGGAGAGGAGAAAGCAAGGGAGAATTTGGTGGCTTGGTGGGATGCATCAGGGTTATTCACATCCGTCCAGCTTCCTTCGGGGACACTTCAGCCTCGGCACCGCGCTGAGGGCTGGAGCCCTGCACGTGGGCGTCCAGGGAAGCACAGGCTTACTCAGATGCCATGAGTCAGGCCGGGTTGTGGCAGCGGGAGCGCGTTGCTCCAGAGCCCGCTCTGCGGTCCCGCTCCCGGCCGGCTGCGCCTGCAGCGACGGATTCCCGCGCTGCGCTGGTTCCCCAGGAGTCGCCATGGTAACGGACGCCGGGTTCAGGACTCCTACTCCTCCCAGCCCGCGGCTCCGGGGGAGGCTCACGGCCCAATGGGCAGCTCCCGGGATCTGAGGGACTGCTGGGGCGACGCGCCCGAGACGGAGGAGTGCCGGAAGGTCATCGAGAATCTCGAGTCCACCCTTGAACTCTTCCAGTTCAACCCCAGGTGATGGGCCGCGAGCCGCAGCAGTAACGCGGCGTCCGCGGCTCCCGGCTCCGCCCTTCCCGCCTCCCAGTTCCCGCCTCGGTGCCCGGCTTCCCTTTCCCCCAAGCCCGGCCCGCCCTCAGGCTGCCTGGGCCCGCGCCCTCGGGCTTCCTAGGTCACAGGGTTGCTGTTTTCATTTCTTAAGTGTATTACTGTATGCTGGGAGCACCAGCTGTGGGGCCAGGCTTCCTCGGTTCCAGACTGTCTGGATTCGAACCCTGGCAACCGTTTTGCAAGTCCCATAATTTGCACAAATTCTTTAACTTCTTTGTGACTTAATTTCTCTGTGCTTCGGTTCCCTCGCTGGGAAGACAGCGATGATAATGATGACAATGCTGATAATGTCCACTCGATAGGGCTGTCGTGAACGTTAAATACATTAATCAGTGTAACGTGTTTAGAAGAGTACCATGTATGCAAAGCACACTATGAATGTTTGCCAGTATAACTATTTGTTATTCTTGATCCTTTTAATAGCTCCTCCCTTTCATTAACCCTTTTTGTCCCCTTTGCTTCAGTTATGTTGTTTATGTGGATAATTTAGAGCTGATGTTTCTGGGGAAATGTATTTTTAAATAAAAACTTTTTTAAAAAAATCATTAAGTGAGAAGCACTAGGTTAGCGGCTGTGAGAGCACTTAAACACCTCAGGCAAGAGGCTCCTGGGGCCAAATGGGCTCCTTTTGAGACAAACTCCTTGCACTTGAGGCAGCTCATGGGTAAGAATCAAGGACCCAGCTGTACTAACCCAGAGGTGGGACTAACCCCATGAGATGGTGCTGCCCAGACTCAGCTTGCCCAGTTAACTGCAGTAAATAGGTATGTTTGTTAAAACGGACCAGGTAATTTTTTACACGCTGGCTGTCATTTAGTGGTGGTTGTGAAAAGCACATTTTAGAGCTGGTGTATGGTAAGCACCAGAAGCACACACGTCGCCTACCTTGTTCTAGCTGTTTGCTCATAGGAATGTCTTCTTGTCCTGGATTCCTATGGCATTCTGTGGTGGGGCAGCTCCCAACAAAATACACCCAGACAGGCTCAGTGACAGACGGACAGTGCCAGGTCCTCAATTAATATATGTAGACTGAACAGAGGGACCACTGATGCCCATATTGATTTCTCTTCACCCAGAGTGCTAGAGGGACTTTTCTGGTGCCACCCTGTGAGTTGGGGAGGCGGAAGTGCTGATGTCAGTCCTGGCATAGGTAGGTGCTGGGGGTATGGAAGTCTCTAAGATAGACAAAAGTCCAGCCTTTGTGCTGACAGTCTAGTCAGGGATCAGCAATAAATGAGATAAGTAAATAAATGATAGAGTAGGTTAGATAGTGATAAGTGCTAAAGGAAAAAAATGGAGCAGGGAGGGAAGAGGAAGTTGTGTGTGTGGCAGGTGGGGAGGGGTTTGTCATTTTAGATAGGGAGATCAGAGAGGGCCTTGCTTGAAGATGACATTTGGGTGAAGACCTACAGGCTTGAAGAAGGGAGCCATGCAAATACATCAGGGAGAAAAGTGTCCCAGAGAGACCAGAAAGTGAAGGAATCCACAGGTAGAGACCCTGATTGGACTTTTAGCTTCCAGAACTGAGAGGAGATAATTTCTGTTCTTTCAAGCCACCCACTTGTGGTATTTTGTTACAGCAGCACTAGGTAACTAAGACAGAAGGTATTACAATATTCCTTGCATAGGGTGAGTGTGGTGGTATCGGTGGTTAGAGGTGGTGAGACATAAATTCTAGATAGATGTTGAAGGTAGGACTGATAGTATTTTTTGATGAATGGGCATGGAGTGGGAAAGACTCAAAGGGTGTTTGACCTGATTAACTACAAGAATGGAGTTACCATGAACTGGGATGGGGAAGATTATGAGAGGGACAGGTTTGGAGGCAATATCACAAACTTAGTTTTGGACATGTGTTGGTAATGCCTATCAGACATCTATATAGGCTGGTAGGTAGGGAGTTGGTTATATAAGTCTTAAGTTTAGGAGAGAGGTCCAGGCTGGCTATATCAACTTGGAAGTGACACAAAGATGATATTTAAAGCAGTGAGACTTGGCAAGATCACCTAGGAAGTGAGCATACATAGAGGAGAGGTCTATGAACCTTGGAACATGCTAAAATTGCATATTCTTGGAATAGGAAGGAAGGAAAGCTATTCTTTTTAAATTTAAAATTGAATAGTGTGCACTGTAGTGAAAGTTTAGCATAACTAATGACATCTTCACTGACTAATTTGTTAGTGAGCATTTGTTAGGACAGACTATTCTAGGATTCAGTGAGAAGTATAATTACATGCCATTAATAAATACTCATGAATCTGTTTTCTAAAATAAATATATTAATTTTCTATTTATTTTAAAAGCACAGTTGTTATCTTTTCATGACTGCCTTGTGTATATAACAACCAACGTATATTTCAGAAATAGAATTCCTGAGACTATAAATAAGGACTGCGAAGGCACAAACCACTTAGCTAATTTGTTGTGATGTGGGTTTCCATTCTAGGCAGTGGGTTTGTCATCTAAGATTAGAGACATCTGGAGTTTTAAGGGAAGCTGAAGAATGAACCTTCTTGTTTCTCTTAGATTCTGAATGAGCCAGATCTTTTTGAACTGATCATGCTAAAAAATTTGGACTGGAAGGGTTCTTTCTGAATCAGACATACAAAAAGATTGTATGAAGACTGGAGGGGCCTTTGAATCATTGGCCTGTTCTCAATCCACCACTTCCAGACTTATGTTATGAAAGGAGTTACTTACTCTCCTTGAGCCCTGGCTTCCACATCTTCAAAACAAGAAAGTTAATATGCCTCTCCTGAGGTTGTTGGAAGGATTACCTGGGGAAGAAATATTTGTGTTAATACATAAATTTTAATAAAGTCTATGGTAGAAATTAAGCATTCAATAAATAGGAAATATTGGTTTGTAGACACCCAGAGGAAATATCTATAAAGGTATTGGAACTAATTTTTAAAATATTACTCAGCACATATTCCTTTTATGGCACCAGTAGGAGTAACTGACAATATTATTCCAAGTTTCTAAATTATATTTTGAAAATTTATATATTTGTAATAAAAAACTATGTACACTCTACAAGTCTACCACACACAACAGGTCTTTTACTTAAAATTGGAAGAAAAAATATATTCAAGGCTAATGAAAAATGAAGTTGAAGAATAAAAAGGAGTGCTTTAGTATTGGGGAGGCAAAGGGATTGCATTTCTAGCCTGGAAATTTGCATCTCTGAGATGTTAAATGTACATAGGGTTTTCAGTGACTGATTTTTTTGGAAGTAGATCTTCAGACTTTTCTCGGAAGCACCTCTGAGTGAAAGCAAATCGCCAACAACTGTTTGCATTGCCCCAGGGCCCCCTAAAGAGTATGGTAATAGCAAATGCAGAAAGCAGCTATTCCCCAGGAGTGAGGAAGAGTAAATAAGGAGAGAACTAAGGGTTTAAAAGAACCCTGACCACACCGCAAGGGCTAAGATTAAGACCTCATTGAAGAGAATATGGCTGCCACAGAAATTTACAATCTGCTGGTGGCAAAGAAATTTCCCAGAGGGTACAGACCGGAGGTGGTCTGCAGGAAGGGATTGTCAAGTAGCCAGGAAACTTGCTGAAGGGTACGGGCAGGCCAAGATTATTTACCTACCTACACACAAACTCACCCGTTGCTGTCAAGTCAATTCCAGCTCACAGCGACCCTATAGGACAGAGTAGAACTGCCCCGTAGGATTCCAAGGCGTGGCTGGTAGATTTGAACTGCCGACTTTTTGGTTGGCAGCCGAGCTCTTAACCACTGCACCACCAGGGCTCTAGCTGGGTGGTCCAAATCTTCATTCCTGAAAATCCTGAGTTTCCAATAGTCTGATTTTTTTATTTTTTTGCCTGCTTTATTTTCCCATTAACCGTTACTATTGGACATGGAAATATCAAAGGCATCCCAGAGAGTCCCCTGGGTACCAGCCACAGCCCTCCTTGACTCCACTGTGTACCAACAACCCAACTTTCTCTTGGTAATCAGAATCAATCGCTTCAGCTAGTAGAGTGACCTTTTTTTCGTTTTGGTTTTTGTTCAGTGGCATGAGGATTCCAAAATGTCCGGGTACCTGTCTCATGGTCATTATGTTTCCCGACAGAAGCATTCTACCCTTGGGAACTAAGTTCTGCAAACCAGCAGGTCTTGTAGTTGCCGGGACTGAAGTAAAAAAATTATGGGTGGATATAATAGTGAGAGGAGCCTCTTCCATTTCCATCACTTGATTTCTGGGCCCATGTAGTCTGACTTTGGGAGAGACAACATAATGATTCAAAGCATATACTGAACCCTGTAAAACAGAACCCCATCTATTCATGCATGACATTGTCTCTCAATTGCCTTGACTGCTCTTCAATAAGCTCTTCCATCTTTCTATTAGGCCAGCCACTTCTGGGTGATGGGATATGTGATAAGACCAGTTAAGTCAATGGACATGAGTTTCTTGAGCAGAAGTGATGCTGTACAAAACCCCGTGATGGTGGATTACACATTCTGTGTACCCATGGATGGTGGTTCTGGCAGATGAATTATGGGCAGGGAATACAAATGCATATCCAGAATATATGTTGCAGTTACAGTGAGGATGAATCTATTACCATGAGGATGAGTCTCTGCCCCCTTCATAATGGAAGGGGTTCAGTGTTATCAACCTGCCACCAGGTGGCTGGCTGTTCCCGCTGGTTAACAGTGCCATGTTGGAGGATTAGTACTGCTCTCTTCTGTTGGCCGACTAGGCACTCAGCAGTAACAGTAGCCAGGAATCCTTTGGTAAAGGAAAGTTTATATTTTTTACTCCATCCCTGCCACCATGGGCATTTTGTTCCATTGAGCAAGCGATGGGATGTCTACGGAAAGGAACTATCAGGTATCCACAGAGTGTGTCATTTTGCCTGCTATGTTATTGAGCACTTTCTTTGCAGCAGATACTCTTTGATGAGCATGCACCTGGGGTCCAAACCAAATCCAAATCCACTTCTGTCAAGTCAGTTTTGATTCATAGCGACCCTGTAGGACAGAGTAGAACTGCCCTATAGGGTTTCCAGGGCTATAAGTCTTTACAGAAACAGACTGACTCATCTTTCTCCTGTGGAGCAGCTGGTGGGTTCTAACCGCTGACCTTTCAGTTAGCTGCTGAGTCCTTTAAGCTAGGATACAAATATCTTTTCAGTCTGTGCCCATGCTAAAAGATTCATCCACAGGACTGTTCCTCAGATTTTCTTGTCACCAGTCTCCTAATCTTGGTTCTTCCACGTTCTTGACTATCCAACCAAACCTCTAGCAATTGCCCATTAATTAGTGTAGACTCTACTTCTGACCATCTGTCAGTCCAGAAAAGGTGGACACCCAGAGGTACTGTTTGAAGGTATATTTACTGGGAGAGTTTTCCTTCACTGCCGTCCTTCAGGGTCATCTCTGAGTGGGGCCATAGTTCTATAGTTACCAACCTTCTGGCAGCAAATCCATCTGTTAACCAGGCTTGAGTTTTTTCTTCCTCAGTCAAGTGGTTGTTGGGAACTTCCCATGAGGCCATAGGTGTGGACTGATGGGGAGGCAATGCAGCCCAAGTCAATGTTAAGAGTCTGAACTTACTTTCCTTCTGCATGAGCCTGGTCCTTTACATGATGTTTCCACTTGAGGATCGATTGTAGCTGCACATGCCTAACCTTACAATTTGGTCAGTCAGTTAAAAGTCAGTTCATCATGTGAAACTCAGGCCATATGGTCACCTAATGACTCTTGGTTAGGCATTTAGTCTCTATCAAGGCTCAGTAGCAAGTAAAAAGCTTTTTCTCAAAAAGAAAATAGTTGTATGCTGAAAAGCACATAAGATTCCCTTCAAAATCCTAGAAGTCTATGCTATGATTTTCTTAATGGTGCTTCCAGAGGCTCCACAGATTCCTATTTATCATAGACACTCCAAGTGTTATTGTGTCTGTTGTATCCTGATGTCCAAGTGGGAGAGCAGCTTACTCTGTCTTCAATACACAGCACAAAGGGATCTTATTTGGTAACTGCTTGCTCTGAGTAGGCCTGGTCTAATTCAGTCACGTCTAAAAGCTTGGGTTAGTTTGGTTCACTGAAATTGCAACTTTTAATTTTCAGTGTTCATTAATATTGACAAAATGTACTGAGTGATTTGGGTAAAATTGGTGAAATTTGAGTTGGGCCTTGCTTGAAGAATACATATGATTTTTTAAAAATAATTTATTTTGAAATTTCAAATCTACGAAAAAAGTTGTCAGAGTAGAACTAAGAATTCCATGCCCCCCTTTTTTCATTGAGACTTCTCAATTCTTAACATTTTATCATATCTGCTTCTTATCTCTATCTCTCTTTCTTCTTTCTCTTTCTCCCACCCTCTCTGTACACACACACATACACACACACATTCACACTCACACACACACAACTCGTCTTTTTCAGAACTTTTTGATAGCAGGCTGCAGGCATGATGCCCGTCATTCCTAAGCCCTCCAGTGTGTTTTTCTCAAAAAGAAGGACACTCTCCTACATAATCAGAACCAGCATATTACTCTCCAAATCAGAAAATCAACATTGACACACCACCACCATCCAATCCACAGACCATTCAAGTCGTGCCAATGTAATTTTTTTTTTTTCCTTTCAGGCCGAGAATCCTATCTAGGAATTTGTGTTGTCTTTAGCTGTCATGTCTCTTCATACACCCTCAATCTGGAACAGTTCCTCAGTCTTCTCTCTTTTACATCCTCATTTCTTTTTTAAGGGTACAGACTTTACATTTAATTGAATGTCCAGCTCTACCCAGATCCATCTGATGTTTCCTCATAACCAAACTCAGGTAGTGTGTTCTTGGAAGGATTTAAAGGAGCAAAGCTGTCCTCTTCATAGTGCATCAGATTTAGAAGGTGCGTGTTGTCATGTCCTCCCATTGGTCTTTTGAATTTGACCTTATTGTGTTGGTGTCTGCCTTAAATTTGCCATCCCCCCCCTTTGTAACAGAGCCCCGGTGACACAGTGGTTAAGAACTCAGCTGCTAACCAAAAAGTTGGCAGTTCAAATCCACCTTGGAAACCCAATGGGCAGCTCTACACTACCCTGTAAGGTTGCTGTGAGTTGGAATTGACTTGATGGCAATGAATTTGGTTGTTCTGTTTTGTTTTTCCCCCTTTGTAATAAATTATTACTTTGTGGGGAAGTATTACAAAATTCCTTTTCATTAGCAAACTTTCACTGACCAACCTTAGTCACCCCTGACAGCTCTCACCTAAATCAACCACCTCTATGCTGGTTGCCAAATGGTGATTCTCTGTTTTCATCCTTCGTCATTTTTAAAGATGTTCAATGCAACAAGCATTTATTGAGGGGATTTTATGGGCCAGATACTTGTCGAGGGCTATTCAGGGTTTGAGATCTTACCCTGTTTACAAGCTAACAAGTTAATTTATTACTGTTTCATGACTGTTGGCAGAAAACACAAGACTTCTGGGTCAGAGACAAAGAAATTTATTATCATGGCAAAAACAGTAGCCAGAGCTTTATGTTCATTTGTGTTGGTTCCTCATGCCTCCCAAGTCCCACAGGGGATGACAGAAAAGACTCATCATGGATGCCTGTACACATAGTCAGTTGCAGTCCAGAAAAGGAGCCCTGAGCTTGCAGGATTCACTACGCTTATAGTAAGCAGAAGCAAGCCTGCTTCTTGGCAGTGGGGAGGAGTTACCTCATCCTTCAAGGTTTCTCCTTGCAAACACAGCCCTGAGAAATGGCCTGGAGGAAGAGTAGTCAGAGCTTTGGATTCTTGGCATGCTAAAAAAGAACTTGCAGGGAAACTCAGGGCCCATAGAGATTGCCTCTCCCAATAGTACTGTGTTAGTGAGAAGGATATAAGTTTGTAAAATGAACTAAACCAAAACTAAAATAACATTTTCTGTGGAAAACAACCCAGAAATTTTAGTTGAAATTGAGATGTACAACATTGGCAATGCTTCCCCACCACATTCTGATAATGCTGTTGCTTGCCACAAGTCTGCCATCATTATAATATTGATGACTGCATGGGAGGTTAGTTGAAAATTTCATGACATTAATTAAAAACATTCTTTTGAATGTTAAGAAGTTTTTTTTACTTTAAACTTAGCCTTCCATAGTTGAATATAGCTATGCTTTAATAGTTTTTCCCAAACATGCTTCTAAATATAGTAGTGGTTGTAGTAACAACAGCCATTACAGCAACAATAAAACAAAACTAAGCTAAACTAAAAAACCCAGTTGCTATCCAGTTGATTCCAACTCATAGTGACCCCACGTGTTGCAGAATTGAATTGCACTCCACAGGGTTTTCAAGGCTGTGACCTTTTGGAAACATATTGCCAGGCCTTTCTTCCAAGGTGCCTCTGGGTGGGCTCAAACCACCAATCTTTGGCTAGTAGTTGAGCATGTAACTGTGTCTCTCCCCCAGGGACTCCTGTGGCAATAATAATGAGTCACATATCTTGAGGGCTTACTATATGACAAGGACCGCTGGAAGAACTTCTAAGTATTAGCACACTTCATACTTAACAATAACCCTATGAAATATGCACTATTATTTTCCGTAAGAAGAAACTAAAACACACAAAGGTTAAGTAATTTACCTCAAGTCACATAGCTAGAGTATCAGTTAGGATGCTTTCAGGTACCGTTGAAAGAAATCCCTAACCATAAGTACTTTTATTACCTGACGGTACAGGAAGACCAGAAGTGTGACAGGTCTCAGAGCTAGCCGAATCAATGATACAACAAAGTTGTCAGTCAAAATGTTTTCCATCTTTTTAAAAGTTCATCATCCAAGTGCTGGCTTTGCCCTCTGGCTGGCCCCTCTCGTGGTCACAAGTTGACTGCAGCAATTCTTAGCATCAGATCCAGGCATAGCAATGTCCACAGCCATGAAGGAAACCTCTCCTCTGTGTAAAAGGCTTTTCCACAGGCTCCCCGGCCTTACCTCATGTCTCATTCTCCAAAAAGGGGCTACATGCTCATTCCTAAATATTCACTGCCAAGAAGAACAGGATCACCACGATGGGCTTAGACTGGACGGGGCGATCCTTGGCACTGGGGATATGGTCACCCTCCCCTCAGTTCTGTGGGGCACAAAGCCGAGACTCTGTCAGCAAACAAAGAAGAGGGGGATTGCATGGGGTGCCTACCACCAGTGTCTGCTCTACCTGGTCACTGAGGAGCCAGGATGGAAGCACAGACACTGCACTTAAAAGTCTGATATTTCTATTTGGGCTTTTGTGGCTCTCTTTTTTAGCTGATTTTTAGAAACACATAGTTGTGGTAAGTTTGTTCACAATGACAGAGACAGTACATCCAGAAAATTGGCCTTCTGATTACTCTGACATGCCTGTCATTAGAGGTCTGTAGAAAGCATTTACAAATACTTGTTCCTGGCCTATACAGATTTTTTTAGGAGTACAGTTCGAAAATCAAATACAGTATTAGATTATGATGATCTTAAAGAAGCAATGCTCAAGTTTCTTGGTTTTAGGACTCATTTATATTCTTAACAATTATTGAGGACCTCAAAGAGCTTTAGTTTATGTTGGTTATATCTACCGATATTTACCATATTAGAAATTAAAAAGGAAGAATGAAAAATGCATTTATATTAATTTAAAAATAACAATTATAAACCAATTTTATGTTAATAAAAATAGCTTATTTTTATGGAAAAACAACGGTGCTTTTCAAAACTTTAATGGGAAGGGTGGCATTGTTTTACATTTTTGCAACTCTCTTTAGTGCCTGGCTTAATGGAAGATAACTCAATTCTCGTGTCTGCTTCAGTGTTCAGTTTGTGGTGCATTCATATAACCTGTAGCCTCTAGAAAACTCCACTGTACACTTGTGATAGAATGGTAGTGGAAAAAGCAAATAAAATCTTAATATTGTTATGAAAATAAGTTAGACCTTGTGAATTTCCTGAAAAAGTATCTGGGAACTCCAGTAGCCTTCAGACCATACTTTGAGAACCGTTAAAGTATTTCTGCTTGATGTACCCATTTGTAGCTAAGGATGTTAAGAGAAGGCACTTATATTGATCATATCTCAGAAAATGAAAATAAGATTTCTGTTGAGCATCAGCGGAACATACAGGCAATCTGATAATCCTGCACTGTCCTGGTGAAAAACCTAAACCACAAACTGATAATTCAAGAAGGTTTCCTTACTTCATCAATGCCTTAATCCGTTGTTGTTGAGTTGATTCCAACTCATAGCCACCCTATAAGACAGAGTATACCTGCCCCATAGGGTTTCCAAGGAGCGCCTGGTGATTTGAACTCTGATCTTTTGGTTAGCAGCCGTAGCTCTTAACCACTACGCCTCCAGGGTTTCCTCACCAGCGCCATAGAATATTTAAAATTTAACATGATTTACATAAACATATTAGCACTAACAGATAATTTAAAGAAATAGCTATTAAATAAAGCAATTTCATCTTTTTTTTTTTCCTAGACTTAACATTTCAGATGATTTAAAGATTGGCTTTTTCACCACAGACCATGCTACTCAAACAGATCCCAGTGAAATTTTGCCAATGAAAGAGTTGACCTCGACTACACAAGGGCTAGTGAAGGTAAATTTGGATTTATTTTTTAAACTTCTGAGATAAGTTTTGGTATTTGTTGTCTTTATGTCCCCTTCATTGACAGAATTGAAATCCTTAGCATTCATAAAATATTAACATCTTTGACAAACAGAACTAGATGACATTGTGTTTTAAAAATTATTAATATAAGCTACTACTTGTATTTATGTCCTAGTTATATATATGTTAACTTGCTTAGTGAAGTATTTTGTTACTCTCCTTTGAATTCTTTTGACATTTTTGGCATTTTCTATTTATGATTCTTTTCTAAAATTATTAAAAAAAACTTTTTTGGTATGTACAAGAATGTAGAGAATAATATAATGAATAACTATAATAGCCACCATACGGCTTTGTCAAAGTTTAACATTTTATCATATTTCCTTTGGACCTTTTTTTTAAGAAACATAACATTTTATATGCATTGGATATCAAGAGCTATTATTAAAACTTCCAATCAGTAAAACTGTCACGTAGGGTAGCATACTAGTAAAAATAGTCTTGTGTACTTTGATTTTGTTTTCTTTTAACAATATAATTTGGAAGTCATCCCATATTGGTACATAAAGAGTTTATTTATTTCACAAGACTTGTATTACATTTTGTGAATGTACATCATATCCCCCTATTGATGGACATTTTGGTTATTTCTAATCTTTTACTGCAATGAATAATCTTGCACATACTCTTATGCCAATAAATCTGTGGAGTAAATTCTTAAAAGTAGAATTTCTGAATCAGAGGATGTGTGCATTAGTCATTTTTAAAGATGTTCCCAAATTGCTCTGCAAAGAGATTGTACCAATTTACACACCCACCAGTAACTTTTGAGAGTATCTCTTTTTCCTACACATTTGTCAATTTATTTAGGCCTTCTTTTATGCCTTCAGGAAAGGTTTTTTTTTTAATTCCCTTGCAACTAGGTGCGATTAAGCTCTGCTCAGTAAAATTTAGATGAAAAAGTTTTGTGGTAGCTTTTGGAAATAAAGACACAGCTCACATGCACCCTTTGCTGCTTCCCTGGCTCCTTCCCTCCTTTCCTTTCTTCTTTCCTTCTTTGGCATCACCTTTCTTCTTTACTTCTCTGTCTGGAGCGTGGATACCACCACTGGATATGAGGTTGAGGCAGCACACAGCAGAGTAACAAGGTAGAAGAGCCTTGGGTCATGTTTACACTGACTGCCTACCCAGATTTCTAGTAAAAGAGGAATAAAATTATTTCTCATTAATGCTTCTGTTATTTGAATTTTTTAATATATGTGTGCAAATTCTAATATAATATGTTTAAATTAGATTAAGGACATTTCCTTCTATTCTAGTTAATAAGAGACTTTTTTTTAAACATCATGAATGATTGGATTTAAATGCTTTTTGTGGATTAGTTGAGATGAACATAGGTTATATGGATTTTCTCTTTTATCTGGTGATGTGAAATATATTTATTGTTTTTTGAATATTAAACCATCCTTGAATTTCTGGAATGAACTCAACTTGATCATAATATTTCTTTTTCCATTTCTCCATTTAGTTTGCTATTATTTTATTGACGATTGTTTTCCATCTGTGGTCTATGTTTTCATCTATGTTCATTGTGTTCCATCTATGTGTACATAGAGGATATTGTTTACATTTATCTCCTCTCTTTTTTCTTGATGAATCTTGGCAGATTATCTATTTTATCAATTTTTTTCAGAGACCCAACTTTTGTATTCATAAATCTTCTCTATTATGTCATTATTTTCTACTTCATAAATTTCTTTTCTTTATTATTTAATTTGACTCTACTATCTTTGGGTTTACTCTGTTTTTCTCATTCCTTGAGATGGAACTGGATTGCGTTGCTCCATATTTTGACAACCCAACTACGTTGGCTTAACCAAAAAACCAAGAAGTCTAGAATTGGATAATCCAGAGTTAGGGCAGTAGCTCTGTGATGCCATCGATGTACCAAACTCGTTTCATCTTTTCAAATCTTCACCCTCAGCGTGTGGCAACCCAAATAGGGCTAGATCCTCTAAAGGTGAAGCCATCACTGGTTATATCTTGGGATTTAAGACTGTACTTGATCCAGAGTATTTTTCCATGGCTTACCAACATAGTACCATTCATGAAATGGCAACTTGGTATAAAGAAAGAAGTATGGACTCCTAAGTCAATCATAACTTTGTTCAAATCTTGGACCTTCCACTTACTGGCCGTATAATGTTAGACTAGTCATTTTTTTTTTTTTTAGTCATTTAGTCTCTCAGTCTTGATATTCTCATGCTAATTAACACATTCCACAAAGTGTGTTGTTGTTGTGTTGTTAGGTGCCGTTGAGTCGATTCCGACTCATAGCGACCCTGTGCACAACAGAACAAAACACTGCCGGGTCCTGTGTCATCTTTACAATCCTGTTATGCTTGAGCTCGTTGTTGTGGCCACTGTGTCAGTCCACCTCATTGAGGGTCTTCCTCTTTTCCGCTGACCCTGTACTTTGCCAAGCACGATGTCCTTCTCCAGGGACTGATCCCTCCTGACAACATGCCCAAAGTATGTAAGATGCAGTCTCGCCATCCTTGCTTCCAAGGAGCATTCTGGTTGTACTTCTTCCAAGACAGATTTGTTTGTTCTTTTGGCAGTCCATGGTATATTCAATATTCATTACCAACACCACAATTCAAAGGCACCAATTCTTCTTCAGTCTTCCTTATTCATTGTCCAGCTTTCACATGCATGTGATGCGATTGAAAATACCATGGCTTGGGTCAGACGCACCTTAGTCTTCAAGGTGACATCTTTGCTTTTCAACACGTTAAAGAGGTCCTTTGCAGCAGATTTACCCAATGTAATGCGTCTTTTGATTTCTTGACTGTTTCTTCCATGGCTATTGATTGCGGATCCAAGTAAAATGAAATCCTTGACAACTTCAATCTTTTCTCCGTTTATCATGATGTTGCTCATTGGTCCAGGTGTGAGGATTTTTGTTTTGTTTACATTGAGCTGCAATCTATACTGAAGGCTGTGGTCTTTGATCTTCATTAGTAAGTACTTCAAGTCTTTTTCACTTTCAGTGAGCAAGGTTGTGTCATCTGCATATCACAGGTTGTTAATGAGTCTTCCTCCATTCCTCATGCCCCATTCTTCTTCATATAGTCCAGCTTCTTAGATTATTTGCTCAGCATACAGATTGAATAGGTATGGTGAAAGGATACAACCCTGATGCACACCTTTCCTGACTTTAAACCAATCTGTATCCCCTTGTTCTGTCCGAACAGCTGCCTCTTGATCTATGTAAAGGTTCCTCATGAGCACAATTAAGTGTTCCAGCACTCCCATTCTTTGCAATCTTATCCATAATTTGTTATGATCCACACAGTTGAATGCCTTTGCATAGTCAATAAAACGCAGGTAAACATCCGTTATAGAGGCAGGACCCAACTGACATCGGCAACGATATCTCTGGTTTCCATGTCCTTTTCTGAAACTAGCCTGAATTTCTGGCAGTTCCCTGTCGATATACTGCTGCAGCATTTTTTGAATGATCTTCAGCAAAATTTTCCTTGCATGTGATATTAATGACATTGTTCTATAATTGCTGCATTTGATTGGATCACCTTTCTTGGGAATAGGCATAAATATGGATCTCTTCCAGTCATTTGGCCAGGAAGCTGTCTTCCATATATCTTTTTTTTTTAAATAATTTTTATTGTGCTTTAAGTGAAAGTTTACAAATCAAGTCAGTCTGTCACACATAAGCCTATATAAAAAAAAAAAAGCCTATATGCATCTTACTAAAAACCCTCTAGTCTCTCCTTTCGTGACCGTTTTGCCAGTTTCTAACCCTCTCTGCCCTCCCATGTCCCCTCCAGACAGGAGATGCCAACATAGTCTCAAGTGTCCACCTGATACAAGTAGCTCACTCTTCATCAGCATCTCTCTCCAACCCATTGTCCAGTCCCTTCCATGTCTGATGAGTTGTCTTCGGGAATGGTTCCTGTCCTGAGCCAACAGAAGGTCTGGGGGCCATGACCACCGGGGTCCTTCTAGGCTCAGTCAGACCATTAAGTCTGGTCTTTTTATGAGAATTTGGGGTCTGCATCCCACTGTTCTCCTGCTCCCTCAGGGGTTCTCTGTTGTCCTCCCTGTCAGGGCAGTTATCAGTTGTGGCCAGGCACCATCTAGTTCTTCTGGTCTTAGGATGATGTAAGTTTCTAGTTTATGTGGCCCTTTCTGTCTCTTGGGCTCATAGTTATCGTGTGACCTTGGTGTTCTTCATTCTCCTTTGATCTAGGTGGGTTGAGACCAATTGATGCATCTTAGATGGCCGCTTGTTAGCATTTAAGACCCCAGACACCACACTTCAAAGTGGGATGCAGAATGTTTTCTTAATAGAATTTATTTTGCCAGTTGACTTAGAAGTCCCCTTAAGCCGTAGTCCCCAAACCCCCACCCTTGCTCCACTGACCTTCGAAGCATTCAGTTTATCCTGGAAACTTCTTTGCTTTTGGTCCAGTCCAGTTGAGCTGACCTTCCCTGTATTGAGTATTGTCCTTCCCTTCACCTAAAGTAGTTCTTATCTACTAACTAATCAGTAAATAACCCTCTCCCACCCTCCCTCCCTCCCCTCCTCATAACCACAAAAGTATGTGTTCTTCTCAGTTTATACTATTTCTCAAGACCTTATAATAGTGGTCTTATACAATATTTGTCCTTTTGCCTCTGACTGATTTCGCTCAGCATAATGCCTTCCAGGTTCCTCCATGTTATGAAATGTTTCACAGATTCATCACTGTTCTTTATTGATGCGTAGTATCCCATTGTGTGAATATACCATAATTTATTTAACCGTTCATCCGTTGATGGACACCTTGGTTGCTTCCAGCTTTTTGCTATTGTAAACAGTGCTGCAATAAACATGGGTGTGCATATATCTGTTCGTGTAAAGGCTCTTATTTCTCTAGGGTATATTCCAAGGAGTGGGATTTCTGGGTTGTATGGTAGTTCTATTTCTAACTTTTCAAGAAAAAGCCAGATAGATTTCCAAAGTGGTTGTACCATTTGACATTCCCATCAGCAGTGTATAAGAGTTCCAATCTCTCTGCAGCCTCTCCAACATTTATTATTTTGTGTTTTTTGGATTAATGCCAGCCTTGTTGGAGTGAGATGAAATCTCATTGTAATTTTGATCTGCATTTCTCTAATGGCTAATGATCGTGAACATTTCCTCAAGTATCTGTTAGATACCTGAATGTCTTCTTTAGTGAAGTGTCTGTTCATATCCTTTGCCCATTTTTTAATTGGGTTATTTGTTTTTTTGCAGTTGAGTTTTTGCAGTATCATGTAGATTTTAGAGATCAGGCGCTGATCAGAACTGTCATAGCTAAAAACTTTTTCCCAGTCTGTAGGTAGTCTTTTTACTCTTTTGCTGAAGTCTTTGGATGAGCATAGGTGTTCGATTTTTAGGAGCTCCCAGTTATCTAGTTTTTCTTCTACATTCTTTATAATGTTTTGTGTACTGTTTATGCCATGTATTAGGGCTCCTAACATTGTCCCTATTTTTTCTTCCATGATCTTTATGGTTCTAGATTTTATGTTTAGGTCTTTGATCCATTTTGAGTTAGTTTTTGTGCATGGAGTGAGGTATGGGTCTTGTTTCATTTTTTTGCAGATGAATATCCAGTTGTGCCTGGATCGTTTGTTAAAAAGACTGTCTTTTCCCCATCTAACTGTTTTGGGGCCTTTGTCAAATATCAACTGCTCATATGTGGATGGATTTATGTCTGGATTCTCAATTCTGTTCCATTGGTCCATGTATCTGTTATTGTACCAGTACTGGGCTGTTTTGACTGTGGCAGTATAATAGGTTCTAAAATCAGGTGAAGTAAGGCCTCCAACTTGTTCTTCTTTTTCAGTAATGCCTTATTTATCCAGGGCCTCTTTCCCTTCCATATGAAGTTGGTGATTTGTTTCTCCATCTCATTAAAGAATATCGTTGGGATTTGGATCAGAATTGCATTCAATGTATAGATTACTTTTGGTAGAATAGACATTTTTATAATGTTAGGTCTTCCTATCCACGAGCAAGGTGTGTTCTTCCACTTTTGTAAGTCTCTTTTGGTTTCTTGCAGAAGTGTACTGTAGTTCTCTTTGTATAAGTCTTTTCCATCTCTGGTAAGATTTATTCCTTAGTATTTTATCTTCTTGGGGGCTACTGTAAATGGTATTAATTTGGTGATTTCCTCTTCGATGTTTTTTTTTGTTGGTATAGAGGAATCCAACTGATTTTTTTTATGTTTATCTTGTATCCCGATACTCTGCTGAACTCTTCTATTAGTTTCAGTAGTTTTCTGGAGGATTCCTTAGGGTTTTCTGTGCTGCATCCGTTTTTGGAAACATCTCAATTAATAATCCGTCAACTCCTGAAGCGTTGTTTTTTGCCAGTGACTTCAGAGCAGTTTGGACTTTTTCCTTCAGTACCATCGGTTCCTGATCAGATGCTACCTCTTGAAATGGTTGAACACTGACTAATTCTTTTTGGTATAATGACTCTGTGTATTCCTTCCATCTTCTTTTGATGCTTCCTGAGTCATTTAATATTTTCCCTATAGAATCCTTCACTATTGCAACTCAAGGCTTGAATTTTTTCTTCAGTTCTTTCAGCTTGAGAAATGCCGAGCATGTTCTTCCCTTTTGGTTTTCCATCTCTAGCTCTTTGCACATTTCATTATAATACTTTGTCTTCTCAAGAGTCCCTTTGAAATCATCTGTTCAGTTCTTTTACTTCATCAATTCTTCCTTTTGCTTTAGCTGCTTGACATGCAAGAGCAAGTTTCAGAGTCTTCTCTGACATCCGTCTTGGTCTTTTCTTTCTTTCCTGTCTTTTCAATGACCTCTTGCTTTCTTCATGTTTGATGCCCTTGATGTCATTCCACAGCTCGTCTTGTCTTTGGTCACTAGTGTTCAATGCATCAAATCTATTCTTGAGATGGTCTCTAAATTCAGGTGAGATATACTCAAGGTCGTATTTTGGCTCTCATGGACTTGCTCTGCTTTTCTTCAGTTTCAGCTTGAATTTGCATATGAGCAATTGATGGTCTTTTCCACAGTCGGCCCCTGGCCTTGTTCTGACTGATGATATTGAGCTTCTCCATCGTCTCTTTCCGCAGATGTAGTGAATTGGATTCCTCAGTGTTCCATCTGACGAGGTCCATGTGTATAAAAATATAGTCGCCGTTTATATTGGTGAAAGAAGGTATTTGCAATGAAGAAGTAGTTGGTCTCGTAAAATTCTATCATTCAATCTCCAGCATTGTTTCTATCACCAAGGCCGTGTTTTCCAACTACCGATTTTTCTTCTTTGTTTCCAACTTTCACATTCCAGTCACCAGTAGCTATCAATGCATCCTGATTGTATGTTCGATCAATTTCAGACTGTAGCAGCTGAAAAAACCTTCTATTTCTTCATCTTTGGGCTTAGTGGTTGGTGGGTAAATTTGAATAACAGTAGTATTAACTGGTCTTCCTTGTAGGCATTTGGGTACTATCCTATCACCGACAGCGTTGCCCTTCAGGATAGATCTTGAAACGTTTTTTTTGACGATGAATGCAACACCATTCCTCTTCAAGTTGTCATTCCCAGCATAGTAGACTATATGATTCTAATGCAAAATGGCCAACACCAGCCCACTGGAGCTCACTAATGCCCAAGATATTGATGTTTATGCGTTTCATTTCATTTTTGACAATTTCCAATTTTCCTAGATTCATACTTCGTACATTCCAGGTTCTGATTATTAAAGGATGTTTGCAGCTGTTTCTTCTCATTTTGAGTCATGCCACATCAGCAGTCAAAGGTCCCAAAAGCTTTACTCCAACCACATCATTAAGGTTGATTCTACTTTGAGGAGGCAACTCTTCCCCAGTAATCTTTTGAGTGCCTTCCAACTTGGGAGGGCTCATCTTCCAGCAGTATATCAGACAATGTTCCACTACTATTCATAAGGTTTTCACTGGCTAGTACTTTTCAGAAGTAGACCGCCAGGTCCTTCTTCCTAGTCTGTCTTAGTCTGGAAGCTCAGCTGAAACCTATCCTCCATGGGTGACCCTGCTGGTGTCTGAATACTGGTAGCATAGCTTCCAGAATCACAGCAACATGCAAGCCCCCACAGTATGCCAAACTGACAGACACTTGGGGGCCACAAAGTATAAAGATTTCAAAATGGGATTCTTCTGAGGATTCCAGTATTCAAAAAAAGAATTCATTGTTGTCAAGTCGATTCCGAATCATAGCAGCCCCATAGGACAGAGTAGAACTGTCCCATAGGGTTTGCAAGGAGCAGGTGGTGGATTCATACTGCTGACCTTTTGGTTAGCAGCTATAACTCTTAACCACTATGCCACCAGGGCTCTGTGGGTTCCAATATCAAATTCTAAAGTTAGTGTGAGTAAGATATCATTTTTAGAATTCTCAGGGGAAATGGTTGCACATCAGATCGGTGATTTTAGCCACTGAATCATAAGAGGAGGAGACTCAGAGGGTGAAGAGGAAATATATTTTGAAGAGGTTTCTTTGGAAGCGACTAGTGCCATGCTCCCCATGGAAGGAGAGGTAGCAGGACCTCTATCCCTCACCTCAAAGCTAATAAGGCAGACTTCTATGGAATTTGAAATATGTTTACTACTGTAAGTCACAGAAGACTTGCTTCAAGTAAGCCCAAGTGGGCTGTGATAAGAAGATGAGTGACTAAGTTGGTATCAGTCTGCAATCCCAGTTTTGTTGGAGCAAGCAACGTGTGATTGTTTCCCATGGACCATTTGTGGCACACAAGAAAGACCCAGGGTGGGGTCATTCTGGATCCTATCCATAGGGTGACCTAGAAGGACAGAGGACGCCTGACAGTAGGGAGAAGAAAAAATGAACTCCAGATTCATAGAAGTAGAGGAAGAAGTAGCAAATGGTCACCCAGAATAGAGAGGCATCTGCTTGGGTCAAGATGTACCTGCAGGAGAGAAGGTCCCGGCAGTGGGAATCTCTAAAGAAGCTATGCCAGTGCCCAAGGGAGGAAGAGTTAGTTTTCAGTCCCTGCAAGACCAAGGCGAAGCCACCCCACCAGGTAGGAGCAGCCATGTGCCTTTACCTCTCCTGCTTTGTCCCTGGTAGAGTCTGACACAGCAGCTAGGGTGTGGGAGAGGAGGTAAGAGGGTGCAAGAGCAGATCACACTCTTCTCTAAGACAGGCACCTGCTAACCACTGGCCACAGCTTGGACTACAAAGAGAACTCTTACCTTTGAATGACATTTGAAGCTATTAACTCATAGGTGTCATATTCTAAATGCTATTTTGAGGCCGTGTTTTGAGTGATGGCAGGACTTCCTCTTCCCGAGAAAGAGCAGACAAGCCATGGAATTCTCCAAAGTTTTCATTCAAGGCAGGGGAAGATTACCTAGTGAATACATCTTAGATGGATGGTGGAAGACAAAAATATATTCTGTTTCGATTATATCACAAATGGTTCTCATTCAACACACTGGTTATATATCTAAGTACCTCACTAGTAGATTCTCAACAAAAGTTTATTCTTGCCCACCTTTTCTGATCTGAAATACATGTCTTGAAAATAACTTTAAGGGCTGACAAAAGGCTGTTGTTAGCACAGGTATTTTATTCTGTATGAGAGAAATTGCTAGGAACCTTCTCTCCCTTATCCCATTAACATACATAGTTTCACAGATTGTCATTTCGAGAGCCTGAGCACCATGGGATGGAATTACTGGGGTTGCCCAATGCACAAAATATTTGAGAAGTAATCCTTAAAAGTCAAGACAGCCTCTTGACCCAGTTATGTGCCCAGAACCAGGGAATGTGTTAGAATCTTCACATAGAGAGCCATAATCCTCTACAATGACGTATGTTTTTCAATTTTTAGATTGTTAAAGCCCTTCAAGTGGATTTTGGGTTCCTCAGACAATTGCTTCAATTGCAGTTTGAGGATCGACTTAAAGAGGAGGCTTTGAATCTTTTCAATGCTCTACATGACAGGATCACATCGATCGAGAAACACTATCAACAGGTAGAAGTTCTCTCATCTCTTTGTTTTGTATGTGGATTCATCTTGTACTTAAATGTGTATGTAGTGCAGTTCTGAATTTAGTAATTTTGAAGGCAGTTTAATTTGCATACTGTCTTAGGCTGGGTTCTCTAGAGAAGCAAAAGCAACGCAGTGTATAAATACATATAGAAAGAGACTCGTGTCGAGGAAATGGCTCACGCAGTTGTAGAGGCTGGAAAGTCCCAAGTCCATGGGCCAGGCTGGAGGCTTTTCCTGACTCACATAGCTGCAGGGGCTGACAAATCCAAGATCAGAAGGTCAGACAGCAGACCTCTGGCTCATAGGCTGTGGAGGCCGATGAATCCCAAGGTCGGCAGGTAAGATGGCAGGTAAGCTGCTAGCTCAAGTCCCAAGAACCAGAGGTCAAATGAACAGGTGCCAGCTGCAGGATTCAAAGCAAGCAAAAGCCTTCGAGCCTTGGCAGAAAGTTCACCAGTTTTGGACACAGGCCACACCCCCAAAGAAATTCCCTTTTAACTGATTGGCTGCTCATAGCAGATCCCATCATGGAGGTCATCACTTTATATCAGATCCCATCGTGGGGGTGATCACATCATCATATGACTGCCAAACTACATCATAACTGCCAAACCACTGAGAATCGTGGTCTAGCCAAGTTGACACACAACCTTAACGATCACACATATGTTGTGTCTCATATAATAGCTAGTACTTATACATAGGTTTAGCATGTGCCAGGAGCTTTTTAAAGTACTTGTATATGAGCTCATTTAGTCTTCATAATAACCTGATGGAGTAGGCACAGTTATTATCCCTGTTTCACAAATGAAAAAACTGAGACACGGGAAGATTCATTAACTTACTGAAGGTCACCAGTTAAAAATGGTGGAGCTTAGGTTCCAGCCCAGACAGTTTGACTTGAGTTCTTGCTTTCAACCACACGTTTATATGACCTTATTTATGCTTTCATGGCTCTTTAGGAACAAAGATGTGAAAACTATGCTGCTGGAACAAATTCCCTAAAATCTGTGGTCAGGTTAGCACACTTATCTCTCATCAAGAATAGGCATCACTGTTATTTCTCTGCCATAAATCAACAATAACAACAACAACAAAAATCTTTTGTTGACCATACCATACTAAGTACCAAGCTAAGCTTATTAAGTACATTTCCTCCTTAAGTCCCTCAAATATCCTAAAATGGAAATCTGACTCTCCCGGATCTATAGACAAAGAAACTGAGCTTGCCAAGGTTAAGTAAGTTGTTTAAGGTCAGACAGAGAGTAAGTGGCACAATGTTATTTAAGTCCAATTCTGTCTGACTTAAAGCCTTTATAAATTGAAATTTTCAAGAGATTGCATCTTAAGTGTGATTCATATTTGGAAACATACTGTGGTGCTCACTGTATTTATTTTTGGTTTGCAGAATGAGGAGCAGATGAGAAAATGCTTCAATCAGCAGTTAGCTGATGCCATAGCTATTACCAAAGGAATGTACACGGTGGGTTTTTAGTGTCGTCACTGGTAAGACTGGCTTTATTTCCTGTGTGGGTTCCCAGTCTGTGTTTTTAGCTTTGAGGGACTGATTGCTCAGTTTTCAGGTCACTTCAGAGGGCTCAGGCCTAAGACTATTCACACTCACATTAAATTTACAAAAATAACACCTTCTTGTGACAGGTACAATTTTCCAGAGACTGGAAAATTCCAATCTGCTATCCAAGGCACCTGGGTTAAGTAGTGAAGTAAGCCAAAGTTTGTTTGGTGGAGATGCAGTTGGGTAAAAGAAAGTCAGATGGTCTTAAGGGATAGTTTATCAGGTCTGTAGTAAATTCCAGTGAATGGCCTCTGACTCTTTATGGAGTAACTTTTTTAATGATGCGGACACTCTATCTGCCAAATAGGGTGCTTCACTCTCCAGCATAATGGGAAATTTCATATTACTTTTTTTTAGACTTGACAGGGACGGGGTTACTTATAGCTTTCATCTTGCCTTTTGTGTCAATATGCTCCCATAAAGTAATGTTTTATATTTATAGCTAATTACGGATTGCATAGCACTTAACTTCTCTGGTAGTTACATGTTGGTAGTTAATTATACAATTGCTTGTTAAATGTCTCTGCTCTGTGCCAGAACGGAAGCCTGATAAGAGCAAAAATGCTGCCTGTCTTACTGCTGTGGCCTTGGCTCTTAGCAACAAACCTAGTACATAATTAGCAATCAGCTACTAATTGCTAGAGGAACCAACAGTTGATACACCTGTGGCAGACACTGTTGGTTGTCTGCTCAAGTCATTCTCCAGCCCTACCTTCTCCCTCCTCCTTTTTTGTATTAGCAGAGGCACTTCCTACTACAGAAGTTGAAATGCTAGGTATTTGCTTTCCCAGCTTCCTTTTCAGCTATAGCAATGGGACCTGAAGTCATTAACTATGTGTATAATAACAGAACTATTACACATTTTTTATAGAAAATAACAGAATAATACTACGTAATGACATATATGAAGGGAAGTTGGCTGAAGTATTTGGGAGAGTTTGTTCTTCCTAATGAAAGAGACTCATGGGAAGAAACGCTGTTTCCTTGGCATTGTTGTCTCCTTATGATTGGAACTACTGCAGCCACCTTAAAACCAAGAACGGGGACACTCTGGATATGGTGAGGGTGGCAGAATGTTTAAACCACTGTTAGTTGAACGTTCAGTTACTTGCAGCTGAAAACACCCCAGGACGACTGCTCTGTCAAGGGGCTCTGTGTCTCTGTGACAGACTGTGTTTCCAAAGAGAGTTGCAACAATATTTCTCACCCATCTGCTCTTTCACATCACCTTGCTATTTCCCCACTAAGAGGTAGAGTCTAATTCCTCTCGCTTTGAATCTGGGCTGGCCTTGGTCACGTCCTTGTAACCACAGCATGTGGAAGAAGAGACACTGCAGGACTTCCGAGACTAGATCAAGAAGCCTTGTAACTTTATTCTCATCCTTTAGGAACGGAATGCCTGCTCTCTGGATTTTCCCACATTTTAAATACACTATTTCATTCAGTCCTCAAAATGAGCTAACTGTGCAAGCAGCAAGAACTGGGACCCTAGATCAACTCTTCAATTCCTGATATGACTCAAAAACTGGTGTTATGGGTAATGGGAGCCATCTCATAGCCTCAGATTTTAACTTACTGTTCTCACTAAATCCAGTTATTTCTATGCTACTACAGGTGTGTCTGGCTTACCCAAAATGGGGTGCTCAGAGACAAAGCCCAAATGCCTTTTTCCCTAAAGACATTAGTATGAAGTAGACATTAGTATCCTCATTTTATAGCAGCAGAAGAGACATGCCTCATCCTTTAGAACAGATGCTTTACTAGAATGTTACTCTTGTAACAGCAGTAACAACGCATTGGAGAAACAGATACGGATATATGCTGTACAGAGACCATGAAGGTTTTGCTCAGCAGACTCTCTTCAGTGCTGCAAATCTTGGCAGCAAAAAGCTTTACACTGCATATTTATTACAGACAGAAAAAAAAGGAAGGAAGAAAGATGAGCAACTTAAGTTGGTGAGTAGGATTGTAGAGAAGTGGAAGGAAAGGAAAAAGAGAAAAGGAAAATTCTGCTCTAAATTGGAAGAAAGTTAAAGAGGCTTGTCAACCAAATGCAGCATGTGGAGCTAGTTTGGATCTTGATTCGAATAAACCAACTCTTAAAGGGGGGGCAGTTTTGAGACAAGTGGGGGAATTTTATTATGAATTGTGTATTACTAAATAATACCAGTTTTGACTTACAGCCACCCTACAGGACAGAGCAGAACTCTTCCATAAAGATTACAGCTTCCAAGGCTGTAAGCTTTAGGGAAGACTGTCACACCTTTCTCCTGTGGAGTAGCTGGTGAGTTCGAAATGCCAACCTTTTGGTTAGCAGCTGAGCGCCTAACCACTGTGACACCAGGGCTCCTTTTAAATAATATGAAGGATCTGTTTGTTAGTTTTGTTAGCTGTGATGCTGGGATTGTGATTATGTAACAAAGCACCCATAATTATTAACAATGCACTGTGAAGTATTTAGGGATCAATGACATGACATCTAGGATTCCCCTTAAAATACGTACACACAAAACAGTAGCTAAGTGCGTGAATACAAACTATTATAATTTTTTCTACTTTGGTATATGCTTACATTTTTTTCATCATAACAAAATAGACATGTTTGGAAAATGCAAGTTAACCCTTGAACTGCTCTTCTTTTGAAAACCCCAGTGGTCTTCTGTGAACCTAGGATGGGTTCCAAACTTCTTCACATGGTCTCCGAGGCTTTAGGTGATCTGGCCCTGTCCCCCTCTTCCCAGTTCACTCTATTTCAGGTGCCTAGTCAGCTCTCTGATCCTCAAGCATGACAACTGCATTCCTGCCTCAGGGACAAGGCACTGGCTCTTCTCTTTGCTGGAAACTTCTTCCTCCATTTTCATATTGTAGCTCAGATGTTACCTTTTCAGAGAGGCCTTTTGTGACTACCACCACTTAACCAGCCATCTTCCACCCTAGTCTTTCCCTATTCCCTCACCCCATTTTATTGTCTTCAAAGCAGTTACCCCTGTCTGAAATTGTCTTGTCCATTTGCTTATTTATTTACATCTGTCTCACTCTTCTAAAGTTTATGCTCCCCTAGAGCAGTGATATTGCCTTTGTACCTAGACAGTGCTTGGCACATAGTAGGTGCTGGGTAAGTATTTGTCAAAAGAATAAACAAATAGATGGGACTTTCTAAGTGTGAGTCATTTCACAAAGTCCATAAAAGAAGATAAAAATAGGCATTAAATGAAAAACTTCTGTACAACAAAAGGTACTAAAAATAGTTCAAAGGCAAATGAAGAATTGGGAAAATATTTGAAATATAATATGCAGATAAGGTATTAATATCCATGTTGTATTCAGAGCACCTACCAGTCATTTAAGTAATGGTGAATAATCTTATAGAAAGATGAGCATAACAACTATTTTAAGGATGGCTCAGGACCCGGCAGTGTTTCGTTCTGTTGTGCATAGGGTCGCAATGAGTCGGAACCGACTCGATGGCACCTAACAACAACATTTAAGCT
Organism: Loxodonta africana; assembly: GCF_030014295.1. Classification (NCBI taxonomy): domain Eukaryota; kingdom Metazoa; phylum Chordata; class Mammalia; order Proboscidea; family Elephantidae; genus Loxodonta; species Loxodonta africana. The sequence goes on along the minus strand of NC_087345.1, from coordinate 164,854,837 downwards.
GAGGTAAATTCATATAAGGTTGGTGGTTTAAACCCAGCCAGAGGTGCCTGTAAAGACAGGCCTAGTGATCTGCTTCTGAAAGGTCGCAGTCTTGAAAACCCCGACAGAGCAGTTCTATTCTGCACACATGGGTCACCATGAGTCAGAATCAACTCGATGGCAATAATAACTGAGATAGAGGGGTTTGAAGATATATTTGAATTTGTTTAAAATGTGGTAAAAAAAAATCCGTTGCCATTAATTGATTCCAGCTTATGACAACCCCGTGTGTTGCAGAGTAGAACTGAGCTCCAAGAGGCTTCCTTGGGTGTAATCTTTGAGGAAGCAGATCACCAGGCTTTTCTCCCAAGGCACTGCTGGGTAGGTTGGAATCACCAAACTTCCGGTTCGCAGCTGACTACAAACCAAAATGTGGTAGATCAACGTAATATGGTAGATCTCATTTTGTGAAAAAATGCAAAGCAAAATGAATATATATGTGTATATATACTATTTGGTAAAATATAAAAGATACTCTGGCAAATGGGGGCAAAAGAAACACTTTTTACTTAAAAGTTTCTGTATTGTTTCAATTTTTATAACAACTATGCTTCAACTTTTTATAACAATCGTTTTAATTTGCAGTAAAAAAACTATATATGTATATATATATATACACATAGTTTTAAACGTAATGATCTTCTCTTTTCTCTCCCTTTTTCTCTCCTTCCTCCCTCCCTCCCTCTTTTTTTTCTTTTCTTTCCCATTGACTTTTTCAACAAATAAAACATTTGTCCTTCAAAATGTCCCACATTCTTGATTTGCTTGTTTACTTCCTCAAGGAAACATCTAACTTGTTTCTCTGTCTTCCATATTCTCTATAAACTAAAATTTAGCTCTAAAATCTTATTATTTTTTATTGTGCCTTAAGTGAAATCTTACAGAGAAAATGAGTTTTACATTTGATAGTTTGTACACAAAGTGTTCCATGGCATTGATTCCATTCCCCACAATGTACCTGCCCTTCCCCCATTTCCATCCTTTGTTCCCCATTTCCTTTCGTACTGAATTGCTATCCCTTTCTACCTTCTCATATTTGCTTTTGGGAAAATGTTGCCCTTTTGATCTCATACAATTGATTGTTCTAAGGAGCACGATCCTCTCGGGTGTTATTGTTTATTTTATGGTACTGTCTATGGTTTGGCTGGAAGGTGGTCTCTGGGAATGGCTTCAGTTTCAGTTCAGAAGAGTTTTTTAGGGCCATAGCCTCAGAGGTTCCACCAGTCTCTGTCAGACCAGTAAGTCTGGTCTTTTTTGTGAATTTGATAATTTGTTCTGCAATTTTTCTCCTGCTTTGTCCAGACCCTCTGTTGTGATCTCAGTCAGAGCGAGCAGTCAGTAGTGAGTGGTAGCTGGGCACCATCTAGCCTCTTCTGGTCTCAGGGTCATGTAGGCTGTGGTTCGTGTGGTCCATTAGTCCTTTGGACTAATTGCTCCTTTGGGTCTTTGGTTTTCTTAATTCTCTTTTGCTCTGGATGGTAAAAGGCTGATAGTTGTACCTTAGATGGCCACTGTCAAGCTTTTAAGACCTCAGATGCTACTCGCCAAAGTGGGATGCAGAATTTTGTCTTTATGAACTGTGTTGTGCCAATTGATGTAGATGTCCCCTGAGTCAATCAATGGTCCTTTGCTTTCAAACCTAGGAACTTCATCCTACGAGGTGTTTTGTTATGTCTACGAAGTTGCCCTGGCTGTGGCCCTTGTGTGCTCTATTGTCTGTGTTGATATATAAACATCATCTATGCTTATGTATGTAGAAATATCCATCACCAGAAATATATTTGCAGATGAGTGTGTTCCCTTATACTCTCCCACACCTCTTGTCCTATCTGTCTAGCTATATATCCATTCACAGATTAGTGTTTGTTAATACTGTTGTTGCAGGATTATCTATGCCCTTTGTTCTTATGTTCCTCTCAGTGTCCTCCCATGCCCTTGCCATGTTTTGCTGACTTCTCTCATATTGTGTATTGCCTTTCCCTTCACCAAAATTAACACATCTTCTACCTTTTTGATAATTTCCCCCTCCCCCATCCCTGGTAACCATCAAAGAAGGTTTTTGTTTTGTTTTTTTCTGTTTCTAAGCCTTTTCTTGTTTCTTTATAATAGTGGTCTCACACAAGCTCTAAACTCTTGATTTGATTCAAGTTCATTTTTTGTTTGTTTTTTGCAAGAAGACCTCATAGGCAGGGTTTTTAAAAGTAAAAGTACATTTTAATTAGAGTTTTATATATGTATATATGTATGTGTGTGTGTGTGTATGTGTGTATTTGGAGCCCTGGTGGCACAGTTGTTAGGAGCTAGGCTGCTAACCAAAGGGTCAGCAGTTTGAATCCACCAGCCATTCCTTGGAAACCCTATAGGGCAGTTCTACTCTGCCCTATAGAGTCTCTATGAGTTAAAATCAACTCGATGGCAACGGGTTTGGTTTTTTGGGATATATGTGTGTGTCTATAATTAAAAATATGCACACACGCAGATTATAAGAGTACAATTTGATGTGTTTAATAAAATGAACATACCCAGATAGTCATCACCAAGATCAAGAATGAGAACATTATGACGTCCTATTTTTTTTTTATTACTACCTCCGATCATCATAACTACAATCCTGACATCTGTCACCATAGATTCATTTTGCCTATTTTGAATTTTAATATAAATGAAACCATACAGTACCTACTTCTTTGTATCTGGCTTTTTTCACTGCACATTACATTTGTAAGATTCATCCATATTGTTGCATGTAGCTGTTGTTTGTTCTTTTTAATTGCTGCGTGGTATTCTATTGTTTTGACTATACCATACAATTGATCTGTTCTGTTGCAGATGAGTATTTGAGTTGTTTCCAGTTTTTGCCTATTCCAAGTATGGTGCTGTTATGAACATTGTTGTATATGTGTTTAGAAGCACATACGTACGCACTTCTGTTGGGGGACTGGCATTGCTGGTTCATGGAGTATGCACATCTTCCATTTTAGAAGATACTACCAAAGTGTTTTCCAGTTATACCAATTTATACTCCTTCCAGCAGTATATGAGAGTTCCAGTTGCTCCACTTCCTTACCAATACTTAGTATTATCAGTCTTTTTAATTTTAACTCTTCTTGTGAGTGTGCAGGGGTATCACGTTGTGTCTGACTTGCGTTTTTAAAAGATTACTATGGTTGCTCTGAGGAGAATGGATTATAAGAGGGCAAGAGTGGAAACAGGAAGGAGAGTGGAATGCTATTTTAGTAATCTAGATAAGAGATGATGGTAGCTTGGGTTAGGATGTTATCAGTGGAGATGGAGATAGAAGTGGATGGATTTGGGGTATAATTTAGAGGTAGATCCAAACAGACTTGCCAGTGGATCAGCTATGGGAAAGGAGGAAAAAGGTAGAATCATGGATAGCTTCTAGCTTTTTAGCTTAAACTTGGAAGAGGATGTTTCCATAGGGTTTTGTTTTGCCAAATTTAAGCTCCACAACAAGGACAGAGTTCTTGGTTTGTATTGTTCAATCATGTATTTCAAACACCTAGAATATTTCTTGGTGCAAAGTAAACATTTAACAATACCTGTTGAACAAATGAATGCAAAAATACCCATTAGGCATCTTAATGTAATATCAAGTAGTTAGCTGAATATATGTATTTGGAGGTCAGTGGTAAGACTGAGGCTAGAGATAGACATCTGAGAGTCATCACCATAATACTATTTAAAGCCACGGGGCTGGCTGAACTTACCTGAGGATAACCCATTGCTGTCGAGTCAATTCCAACTTGTAATTACCCTATAGGATAGAGTAGAACTGCCCCATAGGGTTTTCAAGGAGCACCTGGTGGATTCAATCTACCAACCTTTTGGTTAGCATCTAAACTCTTAACCATTAGACCACCGGGGTTTCCACCTAAGGATAAAATGTATTAATAAAGTAGAAGGTTAGGACTGAAAAGGAGTTGTCAGAGAGGGAGTAGGAAAACCAGAAGTGTGATGTAGTGAAACTCAAGAGAAGAGAATGCTTCAAGAAGCATGGAATTGTCAACTGTATCAAATACTGCTGAGAACAGAGTAAGCTGTGGGTAGAAAAGAAACATGGACTAGGCAATGAGGACCTCATTGGTGACCTCTACAAGGCATCTTAGTGGAGTGATGGGGATGAATATACAGTTGGAGTGGGTTGAAAATTGAATGTGGATTGAAGGAATCGGAGAAGGGGGAAAAATGATGAGACTATGGCTGGAATGGAATTGGTTAATGCACTTGGCTGCTAATCGAAAGATTAGAGGTTTGAGACCACCCAGAGGTACCTTGGAAGAAAGGCCTGGCAATCTATCTACTTCCAAAAAATCAGCTATCAAAAACCCTATGGAGCACAGTTCTACTCTGACACACATGGGATCACTATGGGTCACAGTAGACTCCACCACAATTGGAAAAAATGTCAGGAATAGCTAGAGGGAGAGTATAAGGTCAAGGGAGACTGTTTACAAAGAAATGATACTAGAGAATGCTTGTATGCTGACAGGAAAGATCTAGTCCTCAGGAGTAAGTCAGAGATGTAGATGACAGAAGATAAAGTGCGGACAGGAGTGCTTGAGAAGGCCAGAGCAGAGGTGACCCACAGCCCGAGTAGAAGGGTTTTAGGAGAAGCCCTAAAATGAACAGGGATTTTCCATGATTGAACAGAGAGAGAGCAGAGTGTGTATGCAGCTATACACAGTTTGTAGAGTTGTCAATGCACCCTAGTCCGGCTCTTCTTCTCTTCTCGATGTTCAGAGGCAGGATCACTGGATGATTCTGAAGAAGGACGTCATACGTAAGGGAAAGAAAAGATCAGAAAATATTCTGCAGTTTAAAAAATATTTTTGAGTTTTTATGTTTCAACCCTGCTTTTTTGGTACATGGTTTACTGAGTCCTTCTTAACTTGTGGATTATTAACTTCTTACGTATAAACACTTCATTTCCATAAACTTGGTATCGACTCCCTGAATGTGTGATAAGTTTACAATTTCTAAATTGCCTTTATTAAGCATTTACTAGGAACAAATGAATATTTGTAAAATAGATATGGCATAAAGAATTATGCCACGACAGTCACATAACAACTACTCAATCTACAGAACACAACCAGTGTCTCTCGAGTCCTTTATATACCCCTCTCTTGTCTCATCTGTATTCCCCTCCCAGCCCAGAAGTAATCAAAATCATCAAATTTGCATTTAATCAATTCCCCTTTTTTATTGTTTGCACTTAAGTTTTTATTTTGGAACAAAATATTAATTTTTACATTTTTGAATTTATATGAATGTATATAAAAACCCATTGCCATCGAGTCAATTCCGACTCATGGCGACCCTATGTGTTTCAGAGTAGAGCTGCCCCATAGGGTTTTCTCGGCTGTAATCTTTACAGAAGCAGATCACCAGGGCTTTTTTCCACGGAACTGCTAGGCGGGTTTGAGTTGCCAAACTTTAAGTTAGTAGTTGAGTGCAAACTGTTTGCATCACCTAAGTAATATTGTATGTGTGTATTCTTCTTGGCTTGTTTTTTGTTCTAAAATCATATTTCTCAGATTCATACTTGTCATTATATTTACCTATAACTTGTTCATTTTCACTGCTGCATAATATTCCATAGCATAACTGTTTCCCAATATTCTTATCCATTGCCACTGTAAAGTTCTTTGCTATTACAAACTGTTCTGCTCTGGACATTCATGTACTCCCGTGTGCACATGTGCAAGAGTTATTTTAAAGTATATTTCAGGAAGAGGAATGGTTGAGTAGGATGTGTGGGTATTCAGATTTACTAAACCACAGAGCCAAATCCATTGTTGTCAAGTTGATTCCAACTCACAACAACCCTATAGGACCGAGTAGAACTCCCTTGCTGGGTTTCCAAGGCTGTAAATCTTTATGGAAACAGTCTGCCCCATCTTTCTCCCACAGGGCAGGCTGGTGGATTCGAACTGCCGACCCCCTGGTTAGCAGCCTAGTGCTTTAACCACTGCACCATCAGGGCTCCTTCAGATTTACCACAAAATGTCAAATAGTCTTCCAAAGTAAATGTAGCAACAAATGTTCCCTTCAGTAGTACATAAAAATATCTTTACTCTGCTTCTTCACTGAGACTTGATATCCTCAGACTTTTTAACTTTTGTTAATCCAATGGGCATGAAATTGTACGTTGTTGTGGTTCTGATTTGTGTTTCCCTCAGTATTATTAAGATTAACCATCTTTTCATACGTGTATTGGCCATTCATTTTCCTGTCTCTGAAGTGCCTATTGGAATTCATTTTTTTCTCGGTTTTTTTTTTTTTAATTTGTAGCAGTGTTTTAAAAAATGTACTATGGACACTTATCTTTTGTTATCTGTGTTGCAGGTGTCTTATCTTAGTTCTTTATCCTATCAGTCTTTTTGTGATGCTTTTTGATGAATTTTATATGTTAAACCCACCCAGTGACTTCGAGTCAATTCCAACTCATAGCGACCCTACAAGACAGAGTAGAACTGCCCCATAGAGTTTCCAAGGAGTGCCTGGTGGATTCGAACTGCTGACCCTTCGGTTAGCAGCAGCAGTGCTTAACCACTATGCCACCAGGGATTCCGCTTTTTTTATGTTAGTGTAGTCAAACACCAATCTTTTCTTCATGGTTTCCACGTTTCTTGTTTTGTCTTTAAAATCCTACTATATTTTGAAGTCTCCTAAAAGATTTATATTATTGCTTTTCATATTCAGGTCTTTCATTTACTGGAAGTGATTTTCAGTATTGGTGTAAGGTAGCGGTTCATTTTTTTTCCTTACGGATATCCAAAGGTCACAAGATAGTTTATTGAAAAGACTGTCATAAATCAGGTTTCCATGTATGCGTCAGATTTTAGGCATTTTGTTCTATTCCATTAGGGGGATTATTTATTCTTGTGGACAATACCACATGGCCTTGATTAATTTTAGGTACCTGGTATAACAAGTATCATTTTCTTCTTTTTCAGCGGGGGCTTGAATATTACTGGCACTTTGCTCTTTCATATACATTTTAAAATAAGCTTGCTATATTGTATAAATAAACTCAATGGGAATTTTATTGGATTTGCCTGAAAAATCATAGATCATTCTGGCAGAAAATTTATGTTTTCCTATATTGAGTCTTTTAATATATTAACAAAATATAGTTCTCCGTTTACTTAGTTGTTCTCTAATGTCTTTAAATAAAATTTTACAACTTTATCAGTAAAGGTCTTACACTATTTTATTAGATTTATTCCTACATACTTTACCTTTTTTGATGGTATGGTAAATGCTATGTTTTTAAAATTACATTTTTGGATTGTTTATTACTGGTATGTAGAAATGTAGTTGATTGATATATATTAATTCTGTAATCAGCAATCTTGCTAAATTCTTGTATATATTTTCATTATCTGTAGACTTTTTGGCGTTTTCTATGTAAATAGTATGTCAGTTGTCAATTTTTAATCCTTATACTATTTATTTACTTATTTTTACTGGAATAAGGACTTAATAATATATATTAATGGTATATATTTTATTTTAACCCCACAACATATTTTTATTACTATTTTATCCATTTTCATTGAGTTTTAAAATATAACCCAGAATAACTTACTATATTTTTTATATCTAGGATTTCTTTTTGACACTCCTTGCCTGGTTATTTTTTATGGCTCTGGCTTTTTACTCATAAATTCAGTCCTGTTTTTTTATAAACATGTTTGATATACTTGATTTATATTCTGTTTCATATAACTTCCATATTTTCCATCTTCATGGGTCTAATAAGTGCTGGCTCTCACTCATGATATGTCATTTACTTTTGAGTTTCATGATTTTTGACTGTGAACTCACATTTCTTTTAACCTTATCTGTGGGAATTCTTTGAGGCCTGGAATAGAAGTGGGTTTCTTCTGAGAAGAGTTATGTTTGCTTCTGCCAGATTCCTGGGTCTGTGACTACTTTAACCTAATTCTCAGCTTGAGGTGTTATAGACCACCCAGATGTATGAATTTGGGCCACAAAACTCTGTGTGGACCATCTTGTGGCTATAAATTCTCCGAAGAGATTGTTTTCCCCCCTTCCCTGTGCTTAGAGCCAAGTTTCCAAGCAGGAGGTAATTCCACTTGCAGTGGGGTAGGAGTGGGTGTAGGGGTCAAGGTGGCTGTTTCTAGTTCATTCTTACGCTGAGGTTGTGGCCCATTGGTGACCCAACTATAGTGTGTGATCTTTCATTATTTAGAATCCACACTTTGGGGAGGACCTGGGCATTGTCTCCTCTGTGCCAAGAGGTGCGAACCAAAGCTCAATTTTTCCTGGTTCAGCAATGCTCTCAAAGCCAAGGCCAGCACCAGGGTTCCACTTACTTCCCAGGTTTCTATACTCATTTTAATTTTTGGCCTAAGTACTCCTTGCTTTCTTGTCAATTTATAGATAAATTTAATCTGTCTTATTCAGAATTTTTGTTGTTTACATTACAGTAGGCAGGCAAGTCGGAATTCTATGATTTTTTAAAGCATGTTTTTATGGTCTTTTGTATCTTCAACAATTCACTGGATACTGATATACTTCTATTGTTGCTGTTGTCGATTTCGACTCATAGCGACCCCATGTGACAGAGCAGAACTGTCTAATAGGGTTTTCTAGGGTGTCATCTTTACAGAAGTAGATCTCCAGGTCTTTCTCCCACAGAGCTGCTGGGTGGGTTTAAACTGCCAACCTTTTGGTTAGCAGCTGAGCACTTCAGTGTTGTGTCACCAGGGCTCCGTGATGTACTTCTAGCGTGCATCGAATCCTCAAAAATATGGCTCAATAAGTGAATATCATCCTTTATATATTCTTTCTATAATTCTAGGAGTAGGAATGAATCCCTAAAGGATTAAATGCTTTAGATTCATCAGGTTTTCATGAACCTGTGATGCTAAAATATGCTTTACCAACCGTGTAGTAATTGTGGTTAGTTGGCTTATCTGATTAAAGAGTTGTTTTAATGATACAAAAGCCATCATTTGAGTCTTCACTTTGCTTGGCATCACTTTGATCCATGACCCTACGCATCCTTCCCAATTTTGGCCACACAGTTTGTCAAAGCTTAGTGATAAGAAAGAACAACAACAACAAAAAAGAACAAAAGAGTGCTGAAAAAAACAAGAGGTATATACACTTTTGGTTAAGAGCACTGTAAATGACTCTCTGCTGCCCTCTGGGGATCAGTTAAGGATACAGGGACTTTTTTCCCCCCAACTATTGACCAAGTTTCTAAATCTGTTTAACTTAAAGCAATTTAATGTATGAAGTTACAGTACCTTATTTGCAGATAAAAGAAATTATTTTCATTGTACTTGATTTAACTACCTGTGGACTTGGAAATGTATCAGTTGGGATTCAGATAAGAAAAAAACAAACTAGTTATATCAAACAGGTGGGATTTAATACAGGGACTTAGGCATTTATGAAACTCTTAGAAAGCCTGGATGATTGAAAGGGAGAAGACCTTCACTGGCTTTCAAGTCGCTAACCAATTGCTCCAACATCATTCACTGAATATTCTCTTCCTTTTCCATTGATTTTTATTGGCTCCCTCATCTTATTTCAACAATAAGTTTTATTTCAAGGCTATCTGTGCTATTTTGCAGCTCTTTGTGAAGATTATCTATGCTTTTTGTATTAAACATTTTTAGCATTATAATATGTTTTAATATTTGGTAGGTTTCAGTCTTTTTTTATTAGTTCTCTTTCTGAAATTTTTCTTTGCTTTTATTATTCTCCTAGACAAACTTTAAAATAATTTTGTTCTGTTCCACTCCCCAAAAGAAGCTTCCCTTGGAACTTTCATTGAAATTGGATTGATTAGAAATTTGTTCATGAATGTTAGAAGAAATCATATCCTTTATAATGTACAGTCTTCCTATCCAAGGATATTGTGTCTCTTGACCCATTTATGATCAACATTTTTGATACAACCAAGTTATTCTTAACTATTATATCTCTTTACAAAGTGAAGTCTTTTTGTCACATTTTAAAAGCTATTGTTGGAATGAATAGAAACCACTGATTTTTAAAACAGCTTTATTGAAATATAATTTACTTACCATAAAGTTCACCCACTTAAAGTGTACAGTCAATGGTTTATAGTATATTTGTAGATTGTGCAACCATCACCGTAATCTAATTTTAGAACATTTTCATCATCACAGAAGGAAACCTTGTACCCATCAGCAGTCAATCCCCTGTTCCCCCTTCTCCCTTCTGCTCTCCCATTGCAAACCCCAGGCAACCACTGATCTATTTTCTGTCTCTTCAATTTGCCTATTCTGGACATTTCATATAAAAAAGGTCATACAATATGTGGTCTTTTGTGAATGACTTCTTTCACTTAGCATAATGTTTTTGATGTGAAACCATTGATTTTTATAGATACTGTATCCAACCACTTTGTTGACAGATTTCCAAATGTGGAATTATCACATCTAATTTTAACAGATCTTAGTTGATTCATTTGTATTTTCTAGTTATATACATATTCTAATTAAAAGTGATCCTTTTCATGTCATTATTTCTCAAATGTGTATCTTTTTTTATACTAGATTCAAATTGCAGAATATTAAATAATAATAAAAATAGCACTCATTCTTTTATTATTACTGAGTTCAATAAGCATATTGCCAGGAAATTATCGTTAAATATAATGGCTTTTTGTTTGATATAGTTTATTGAATCCATCCCTTGATGGAGCAGCTGGATGGGAGGAGGGTCCTCAGACTGGTGAGTAGGAATGTAATTAACTTACAGTCTTAGTGTATAAGGCAACAAGGCAAATACAGAATATATGTCTGTGGGAGAAGACCAAAACTGCATCAGAAGAGTAGGTCAATACAAGGTTATCAAAACAAGACAGGTTTGAGTTCAACTTTAGGAGCACACAACCAGATGGGGATCAGAGAACCAGAGAAGATGACTGAGAAATGGCAGGCTAGAATGGATTAAACACAGGTGATCTACACAATTTTTGAGTTTGAGAGGTAACTCCCTAGGTGGGTCCTTATTTGCTCCGAGCACAGCTTTGCCTGGATTACTACAGGTCCCTTTAAATAGGCCCAAGTGGGATAGATCCTGCTCCTTATCCCTGAGAGGGAAGGGTCTGGATGTTTCCTCAGCTTGTCAAGTGAGAATCTAATGCATATTCCTGAGAAGGGAGCAGAAATATGGTGGAGGCTCAGTCCTTGCTTGCTAGTTCCTTTGGCCCTAATACATTATGTAAACCAATAACTGACTCACACTCATGTGATAAATGCAGCTCCTAGCAGGTAATTCTCAGTTCAGACCCTTTGGTATGGAGGGTAATTTAATTTTGCTTTAGAGTTTGGAATATGCACACCTCTTGTGCCTTTTTTTTTTTTTTTTGTGCCTTACTGTATTTCCTTGGATGCTTTTGTAGATGATGGTCTTCCAAGTCTTTTAAAGAGAACTTTAGAGAGACTCGTAGCTCTATTTTATTCTCCATCTTAACTGGATGTTGACTTCTTGTACATCCTCACACGGCTTTCAGGGCAGAAGAGATATCTTTGGGTGGTACAGTAAAGGGAGGAGAATTTGTCCACTATTCAAAAGTATTAAATGCATCCACAGAGTGCTTGAATTAAAAAAAAAGAAAGCTTGAATTACAGCCATTAAAATTGCATTCCCTTAGGTCAAAGCACGACCTTCTGCTTTGCCAATGCAGATGCTCCTCGGAAGGCTAATGGCTGAAGCTGTTATCTTCTTAGTGACTATTTCTGTATCTGGTTCTTTTTGTGTGTGTGTGAGAAAAATCTGAAACAGCCAGAGAGGGGGATGGAGGATGTTTAAATTGGGAAATAGTGCAGAGAAGCCGCAGAGAGAGCCCTGGATCAGCCTTGCCTTCACAGTTCTGCACAGACCTGAGCAGAGAAGGTGTAGAGAGCGCCCTGGATCAGCTTTGCCTTCACAGTTCTGCATAGACCTGAGCAGAGAAGGCGTAGAGAGCGCCCTGGATCAGCTTTGCCTTCACGGTTCTGCATAGACCTGAGCTGAACCTAACACAGACTTGCACCACTAGTCATTCTCTCATTTTAAAACCAAACGCCCGTTGCCATCAAATGGATTCTGACTCCTAGTGACCCTACAGGACAGAGCAGAACTGCCCCATACGGTTTCCAAGGCTGTAAATCTTTACGGAAGCAGACTGCCACATCTTTCTCCCGCGGAGCAGCTGGTGGGTTTGATCCGCCAACCTTTCAGTCAGCAGCTGGGCACTTAACCACCTCGCCACTAGGGTTGCAAAAATTAGGTGGCATAAAAAGAAAATAATTAAAATATAAAATTGATTAGTTTTATTAATTAATGACAATGCATTTGTTATAGAGGCAGGAGCAGCAATGCTTGGGTAACCTTCCTCCTTTTCTCTTGGCAGATAATTATTAATGATACTGATACCAGTTATCACATACTGAGTGTTTACTATGGCCCAGGCACTGTGCAAAGTGTTCCATATACATAATCATATTTATTATGTTTCTATAGAAACACAAAGAAAGACTAGCATTATATCCAGGTGAATTACAGAAAAATGCAAATTTTTAATCTAAGTTTTTATCTCAATGCCTTGCCTTTTGGTGCGACTGTGATTGGCATTCAGAAGGAAAGGTGAATGGAGCTAACCCCTCTTCTGTATGTTATCACTCAGATACTTGAATCAAACTCTATCCATGTCTTCTTTCCTTCTGCTAAGCATCCTCCACCAACTCCTTAACTGTTTCTTATATGAAAAGGATTCTAGACCCCTGAACATCCTGCTTACCCTCTTAAAACATCCTGTGGTTGGTCAGTACCCTCATAACATGTGGGAGGAGTGTATAACTGTCATAGCCAGGGTTCTGTAGAGAAACATAGCCGGTAAACTATATACATACACACAGAGAGGTTCATTTTAAGGAACTGGCTCACACGATTGCGGAGGATTTAAAAAAAAAAAATGAGGATTGGGAAGTATAAAATCTGTAGGTCAGGTGACAGGCTGAAGATTCCTGCAGGCTTGTTTGTATCCAGTCACCTGACTGGAAGAGTGAAGAGTAGAGGAGTTCTGGCAAGATACCTGTTTATAGTCTGGAGGCAGAATACACCCTAGGGAAACTCCCTTTTTGCTCTTAAGGCTTTCAACTGATTGGATAAGGCCCACTCACATTATGGAGGGTAATCTGCTTTACTTAAGGTCAATTGATTTAATCATATGTAACTTCTTTATTGCAGAGTCTGGACTAATGTTTGACCAAACAACTGGGCACGGCGGTCTAGTCAAGTTGACACTTAAAATTAACTATCACAGTAACCAGAAACCTGAACAAGTCTTTCCCTAGTGACTTTAAAGCACTGGGCAGGAAACTCAGAAACCTGGGGGCAGAAAGTAAACACTCCTTATTCTAGTTGAAGGTTATGAGGGAGCAAGAGGACGGTACCTGAAGCAAACCTCTGGCTATGTATTTTTTTGTATTTATTTTTCATAAGATAGAAACAATGATATTAATAATATTTTATTCTAAAGTAGTCAGGATACATAGAATTTTTTAAAATAAACTGTTACATTTCAAAAACAAAATTTATGAGTGTATAAAAAACAACAAACGAAAACATAAAAAATATAAAGATTAAACCCATAGTTCTGGGGTAAACTATTCCTGGATAAAAGTATTGTTCAAAAAATAGCAAACTATACTACAGAAAAGAGAAGAAGATGTAATCATGAAAAACCGATCATTTTTTTTTTGATCTTTTAAGAAACTGTGGTCTTAAAAAACAACAGGGGCCAATTACGTCATCATTAAACCAGAGAATATTTTTGTGTGGTTTTCTACCTTCCGATAAAACTCATTCTGACCTCACATCAGTTGGGGAGATGGAGTATAGTCAATAAGCCAACTTCAAGTATTGTCTCATGACATCACCATTGAATACAGCAAAAGCTGGAACCTGTTTAAGGCAGACACCTGTCAGAGAAGAAGAACTCAAACATTTCCCACTAATAGTGATAGAAAAGTAGTAAGACTGCATCCTGTCAAAGGCCGAAACCTTGCGAGACCTGGAAAAACAAGGCAGCTACCTTGAGTTCCGGCTCTCACAGTTTTCACCATAATTACATTTCTTCTTTGATGACTTTATGATCTTTTTGAACAAGCTTTTTCTCTGTTGCTATGGAGTTGATTCTGACTCATGGCGGTCCCCTGCGCTCCATAGGGTTTTCAAGGCTGTGATCTTTTGGTAGCTTTCCTGAGGCACCTCTGGATGGGCTGGAACCACCAACTTTTCTGCCAGTAGTCCAGGGCTTAACTGTTTACACCACTCAGGGACTCCTTTGCAGGGACTGCAGCCTTGTCATTGAGAGCAAGAAGCAGTGTTTGCTTCTAGGAAGCATTTCTGGTTTCTCCTTTTCTTTACTTCTTTCACATACTGATGAAGACTTAATGCAGAATTACCTGACTCCACTTCAAGGCTGTCGTGTTCAGCGTGCATTTGTTTACAAGCGTTTGAGCTGGAAAAATACTCTTGCAACAGAAGCCTTGCTTTGTTGATTGACATTTTCTCCCTCCTCTTGAGGATTACAAAGGTATGGAAGAACACTTTCTACCAGAGCACTAGTGTTCCATTCAAAATTTGAATGCAGCAAATACTGTCTGGGTGTTAAACGATTTGTATCTCAAATTAAATAAAAAAGTCTAAACAACAGTATTATGCAACAAAAAAAAAATGAACACTTTTGTATTTGGAGAGGATTTAGTTTTCTGCACTCTGATTTAGGAAACTAGGATGGGCTTTTGCCCAGGAGAGGGGGCATCTCCTTGGATTGGAAGGCGCTCCATTTCCGGGGACACTGTTAATGGCCTGAATGGGGCTTTGGGTTGAAAAGAGGGTGAGAAAGAAAACTGCCTTGGTGAGACCGCAAAAATCCAAAATCTGTGAAGGAAAACAGGTACAAAATAAGTCACCCCAAACTCACCATGACCCAAACTGTAATCTCCCATAAACCTGCCCTTTCTCCTTGTCTCAGTTGGTGGCTTCACGATTCATGCAGTCAGCCAGTTGGAAACGTGGAAGTCACTCCTTGTGCTGGATAGGCTCCGGAGGGGATGCCTTGATTCCTGCCTGCTGGCCTTTGCACCCTTGTTTGATCCCTTCCTTTTGGCTCCTTGAGTGTGGGTGGGGCCCGTGGCTTGTTTCTAACCAATTGAATACAGCAAAGGTAACGGATGTATGTGATTACGTGCTACATTACGTAAGAGTAGACGGCCCGTATTTGCCACAGTGTCCCTCTCCCTTACTGGCTTGGAAGAAGTTAGAGAGTGGCTATGCTGACGTGCGAAGAATCTTCCTCTAGGAGCTGAGGGAAACCTGTGGCTGACCGTCAGCATCCTACAGCTGCAAGGATTGTGGGATTCCTCCGACAAATGAGGGAGCTTGGAAGTAGATCCCTTCCCATTTGAGTCCGGAGCTTCCAGTGAGACCACAGCTTTATGGACTCTTACGTAATGTAGCACGTAATCACGTACATTCCGTAACCTTTGGTTGCAACCTTGTAGAACCCTAAGCAGAGGACCCAGTTAGGACGTGCCAGGCTCCTGACCCACAGAAACTGTGAGCTAATCAACGCATATTGTTTTCAGCTATTAATTCTGTGGTAATATGGTTATGCAGCAGTCGCTAACTAGTACACTCCATCATATTCCTGCCAGTTATTTATAGTTTCTTCTCCCTTTACCTTGCCACTGAACTGGTTCAGGCAGCCAGCATCTCTTGCTGGCTGGTGGCCATTGCCTTTTTATCCTATTTGGTTCTCATTAAGGCTATCCTCTGCCCAGTCATCTCAGAGGTCTTTCAAAACACAAATATGATCACATCCCTCCCCTGTTTAAAACCCTTCAGCGTCTCCTCCGTACCTATATGATGATGGCTAGGTCCCTTAACCTGGCACAAAAAACCCTTACATCTCTCCCCACTTCTTGGCTAAAACTTTACCCTCTGGCAATACTGAGCTTCTTGCACTTATCAGCTGAGTCACCTCTCTGGAATTTTCACATAATGTTCCCTCTTCCTGGAATGCTTTCTCCCACACACTGTATTGTAACACAATTACTTGTTTCTGTAGTGGTCTTTCCCACTAGGCTTTTCGAGGGATTCAGTCTTTATTCATATTTGTGCTTTGCTCTGAGCAGAGTGCCTGGCACATAATAAATATTTGATAAATGTTTGTGGAATAAAGGGCTGAATACAACTAAGAAAGGCTCCCAGAGAACTGGACCTACACCGGTACTGGAAATAGACCATGAGTTCCTAGGGGAAATTTCCTAGAATGCAGGGAAGGTATAATGTTGAGGGCTTTAGCTGTTCTTTCACTCAGTTGTTGATTTACCCATCCACCCTCTGATTGTGCAGCAGAGACAGAAACAGTCTGTGCACTCAAGTTGTTCGTTATCTAGTGGTCAAGAGAGATAAAAACCTAGGCAATTACCTTCCATAATAGAGATTTGCACCTGATGGGTGCCTGACTTCTCCTGGGGAAATGGAAGAATAGTTAAGGAATGCTTTCAAGAGGAGGTGATTCCTCAATGGAATACTACGCATTGATAAAGAACAGTGGGGAATCTGTGAAACATTTCATAACATGGAGGAGCCTGGAAGGTATTATGCTGAGTGAAATTAGTCAGTTGCAAAAGGACAAATATTGTATAAGACCACTATTACAAGAACTTGAGAAATAGTTTAAACTGAGAAGAAAATATTCTTCTGTGGTTACGAGAAGAGGGAGGGAGGGAGGGGGTACTCACTAATTAGATAGTAGATAAGCACTACTTTAGGTGAAGGGAAAGAGCACACAATACAGGGGAGGTCAGCACAATTGGACTAAACCAAAAGCAAAGAAGCTTCCTGAATAAACTGAATGCTTCGAAGGCCAGCATAGCAGGGGCAGGGGTCTGGGGACCATGGTTTCAGGGGACATCTAAGTCAATTGGCATAATAAAATCTATTAAGAAAACATTCTGCATCCCACTTTGAAGAGTGGCGTCTGGGGTCTTATACACTAGCAAGCAGCCATCTAAGATGCATCATTTGGTCTCAACCCACCTGGATCAAAGGAGAATGAAGACCACCAAGGACACAGGTGATTATGAGCCCAAGAGACAGAAAGGGCCACATGATCCAGCGACTACATCATCCTGAGACCAGAAGAACTAGATGGTGCCCGGCTACAACCGATGACTGCCATGACAGGGAACATAACAGAGAACCCCTGAGGGAGCAGGAGAGCAGTGGGATGCAGACCCCAAATTCTTATAAGACCAGACTTAATGGTCTGACTGAGACTGGAAAGACCCCGGTGATCATGGCCCCCAGACCTTCTATTGGCCCAGGACAGGAACCATTCCCGAAGCCAACTCTTCAGACACGGATTAGACTGGACAATGTGTTGGAGAGGGATGCTGGTGAGGAGTGAGCTTCTTGGATGAGGTGGACACTTGAGACTATGTTGGCATCTCCTGCCTGGAGGGGAGATGAGAGGGTGGAGGGGATTAGAAGCTGGTGAAAAGGACACGAAAAGAGAGAGTGGAGGGAGAGAGCGGGCTGTCTCATTAGGTGGAGAGTGATTGGGAGTGTGTAGCAAGGTGTATATGGGTTTTTGTGTGAGAGACTGACTTGATTTGTAAACTTTCACTTAAAGCACAATAAAAATTATTTAAAAAAAAAAAAGAGGAGGTGATTCCTGAGCTAAGTCTTTAAGTATGGTACATATCTGGTATGCAGATGCATGGCACACAGAAGAACCAGATGGTGCCTGGCTACCACTACTGAGCGTCCTGTTCAGTGTCACAGCATATGGATCCTACTTTGGTGAGTAACGTCGGAGATCTTAAAAGCTTGTAAGCAGACTTCTAAGGTACAACTACTAGTCTCTTACTGTCTGGAGCAAAAGAGAATTAAGAAAACCAAAGACTCAAAGGAGCGATTAGTCCAAAGGACTGAGTGACCATGTGAACCATGGTCCATATGACCGCAAGACCAGAAGAACTAGATGGTGCCAACTGCTCTGACTGGGGTCACAACAGAGAATCCTGGACAAAGCAAGAGAAAAGTTGCAGAACAAAAATCATATTCACAAAAGAGATCAGCCTTACAGGTCTGACAGAGACCAGAGGAACCCCTGAGACGATGGCCCTAAGACACCCTTCTGAACTGGAACTGAAGCCATTCCTGGAGACTACCTTCCAGCCAAACCATAGACAGTCTCATAAACTGAACAACAACTCCAGAGAGGAGCATGCTTCTTAGAACAATCAATTGTACAAGATCAGAAGGACAACATTTGCCCAAAAGCAACAATGAGAAGACAGGAAGGGATAGAAAATCAGCACAAAAGGAAACCGGAAACCTAGGATGGAAATGGGGAGAGTGCTCACACATTGTGGGGAATGAAACTAATGTTATGGAACACTTTATGTACAAGCTGTCAAATGGGAAATGAATTTGCTCTGTAAACTTTCACCTAATGCACAATAAAATTAGAAGAAAAAGAAAAGGTTACAGCCAAGAAAACCCTGTGGAGCAGTTACGCTGTCACACATGGGGTTGCAACGGGTTTGGTTTTAGTTTATGAGTCTTGATAAGCAATCCCCCTACCCCCCACCAGATTCAATTGAAAAATAAGTCACAAAGATGGCAGATGGAGATCACCTGTTTTACTGATAAAGCTGCTTCTGGAGAATGTGGCAGGCCACATTGCTCAAGCCCAGAATTTGGCAGACTTAACCCCAGTCACAGGCAGCAATGAGCTAGGCAGGTCCTTTTCTGCCAGGAGAGAGCCTGCCCCTGAAGGAGCAACATAGAGCCTGTGCTACTGCTGCTCCTGCCCCAAAGAGAAAAGGAAAAGGAAATGGATGGCCAGTATGTGCCGTTTCTTCTTCCAAGGTCACAGGTCAAATAACTGAGGAGAGGAGCCAAGAACCGCATACTACCGGATGTCACTCTATATGGAAGGAAAAACTGTCCCCAGATTTTTTTTTTTCCCTTAACACAATGAGTGTAACCATTTAGCCTGTGATCAACCAGAAGTGTGTCTGACCCCTTGGGGAGAGGAGATGAAGACTGACGATCCCGTGGAAAGTCCAGCTCCCACTTTCATGACGCTGCTGCCCACATACCAACCACTGTTTCTCAGGAATCCTGAGACCTCTGGGGCACAGGGTAGATTTTGCTTCAAAAAAACTCTGAAATGGATTAAAAGTACATTAATGACATTTAACCCCAGGGTGACTTTCGATCTAATACTGATTATTTTCCTTCCTAGTCTCTAGGGTCGCTATGAGTTGGAATCAACTCAATGACAATGAGTCAAAGGGTATAGTCTGTCTCTCATCCCAAATTATGATCAGCTGTATTGTCTAATATTGTCTATCAAGAGGCTTTACAAAAGGGATCAAGTGATGTCATGAAATTACCCCCAAAATAAAAAGCCAACCAAAGAGCTAGATCCCAAATTTGAATATATACCCTTTTCCACTTCCAAATTCCTAAGGAAAAATTAAAGTCCAAACTAAAACACTCTTGCCATTGTGAATTAAAAGACCAAATACATGCTTTTACCTCTTTCCTGTTTCAGCTCACCTTCATCAGAACCAAGTTTTCATTGGTATAGTATGATAAGGAGATTGGTTACATAAAGGGAGGATTGAGCAAATAAGTAAATTCATTGAGGATAATAGGAATCAGTCTTCTCACTGCTGAAGTAGAGGTTGTAATACGGAAAGGAGGCGAACCATAATACACGTGGTGGTTGGATTGGAATTAGAGGTATTGGTTTGATTTTATGGTCTTATATATAAGATATAGATGGATGGATAGATAAATATCAATACAGATACATAGATATGCAGGTAGATGTGTGTGTGTGTATGTGTTTGCATGTGTACATACATTTATATGTTTCCTTGTTCTCTCCTTGGAGAGGGTCTAAAAACAATGACATTCCTGTAACAATGGGTGCACCTAGCATCAAGGCCTCAACTTTTAAATGCCATTAATCACTAAAAGAAACCAGGGCCTTTTGGGAGAAATGGAAGACTCCAGGGCTGTGGCATAGAAAATACAAGAGCTTGGAATATGCTCAAAGAATTCTGGAGACATGCTTGATCTTGGGGACATGCTCAAAGAATGATGGGGACATAGCCACAGGACACAGAAGTCAGCTTGTAAGGGCTTCCACTGGCCCAGTCTGGAATAATTTGAATATCAAAGTAAATAATGATAATTATGAATTCTAACCAGTTGAGTAAAATAGGAACCCATGAGTCAACACTGATATAATAAATAAACTAAAAATAAATGTAAGATGAGGGAAAACTCTATCTTATAGAAAATGTATCAAAATATTTCTCCCTAAATTGAGTATTAGTATTTGTTCATTAATGAGTATACATACTTAAAAATAATAAAAAAGTTGCTTTCTATCGGATTTCAATTCATATCAACCCTTTAGGACAGAGTAGAACTGCCCTGTAGGGTTTCCAAGGATTCAAGCTGCCGATCTTTTGGTTAGCAGCCAAGCTCTTAACCACAGCATCATCAGGGGTCCCAAATACTTAATAGTCACTTATTAATTAAGGAATATAAAATTAATTTATTTTATTAAAGGGTAACTAATGTTAAAATTAAATAATACAAACTTGTTAATTAACCTTACAGTGGAGAGACCTGGTACATACACCATCTTAACCAAATGATAAAAGTTAACAGCACCAATAATGGTACAAATCAACACCCGAGGACCTTCTGATATGATGCGCTGAGAAAAATACAGAATAGCTTTTTGGCAGTAATAGTGACAGAAATTTTCGATATCAGTATTCTATTCATTTTATGGAAACCCTGGCGGCATAGTGGTTAAGTGGTCGGCAATTCGAATCCGCCAGGCGCTCCTTGGAAACTGTATGGGGCAGGTCTACTCTGTCCTGTAGGGTTGCAGTGAGTGGGAATCAACTCGACAGCAAAGGGTATTCACTTTACAAACACTAATATAACAATAACTACACGCTGGGCACTATTCTAAGCACTTTGCAAATATTAACTCAATTAATCCTCATATTTTTGACATTCTCATTTTTTTTTTTTTTTATTTGTTAGGAAAAAACCTGACACATAGGAGGTTAAGTAGCTTGCCCAAGGTGACATGGCAATTAAGTGGCAGAGCTAGCCTTCAACCCCAGGCATTCTGACTTCAGAGTCTGTGCTCTTCAGTTGGCCTTTGAAGTAAGCGGTTTGACTTGCCTCTCATTTGATGAGTTTTGTCACAGCTAAATCTAAGTGTTCATAATCTTTCCCTGGATTGAGAGTTACGTACTACCAGCTGGACTTTGATGGAAATGATAACGCTAAATGTGGAATTTTTATTTTAAAAGGTTGATGGAACTATTGAAATTCCAAAACAATTTCCCTTGAACAGCAGGCAGTGACAACACTTTTTTGACATTGCTACTGAGCCCAAGCTGGATTTTAGTATCTGATAAAGTGAATTGTGTCAACCTGACTGGACTTAGTTCTATTCAGATCCTAAGACCTGAACACCAATTGCCCCTCTCACCTCTAAGAGACAGGAAAATCTTCAATGAAGGAGAAGACGTCACATGAACAGGGTGGGATTTGAACTAGAAGTTTAGTAAGTTTTTTGGTAAACCGTCTTCTAATGATGTGTTAAACTGTGATTCTTGGTGTCTCAGTTTCATCTGAAGACCCAAAGGGGGAGAACAAAATACAAGGTGATAACATCTTCATATTCTAAGTGTGAGGAACATCAAAGTAAATCGTTCTGTGACTTTGTAAAACTGGCTAATGGGCCAGCATTAACCTGTCACCTAGCTCCAGGCCAATCAGAAAAATCTTATATTTGGGGATGGAAGGGGCCAGTCAGGAGGACTGTATGCTGTGCTGTTAAGTAGATGAGAGGAGGGAGTATTTCCTCTTCGTGCCAAGTGAGAGAGGAATCTTGAAGAGAACCACTTGGAGAGCCTGATGTGAGTCTCTGAGTTTGAGGCACATGAGGACTGGTGTGGGACTTGCCAGGAAAAAATCTAAAGATGAGAGAGTTGACCAAGCAGAGAGGGTGGGTCCTCTATGGAGGCAAACTGCACTGCCATCGTCCTTCCATCATTGGCAGGGTATAGGTCTGAGTTTCTGAAGGAACAGATGTGGCCATCACCAAAGGAGGCTAGCTCACGAGGACCACATGGAGAGGTGACGCAACCCCAACAGAAGAGTGGACTCCAGGCCAGGAGCCATGCAAGAGGTACCACTTCTATCAAGGAGTCTATAGTCACAGGAGACAGCAGAGGGTCTCCCAGGAACCAAAGGCACCAGATCACTACTCTGTCAATTGAGACTCGTTTCTGTCTCAATTTTTCTTCCTTCTTTGCACCTGACCATGGGATTAACTCAGATCGTAAGAAGGAAAAGAAGCCACCCACAACGCCTCTCCTCTACTGCACACTGCTAAGCCTGAGGGAGGCCAGAGCTGGGAAGGACAGAAATTTAATGGGTCGGAGTTGACTGGACTGGGATGATGATGATTTTGGTTTTTGCTTTCTTCTTATCTTTTATTTATTTATGTATTTTTGTTGTTGTTGTTCTCTAAGAGCTTAAAAAAAAAAAACCTGTGGCACTCGCCTGAGATTTATTCTAAGAGGTAAGAAACACAAGACCAAAGACCAGAGAGTAAATTTGAAGAGGTGGTAAAGAAATGAATCCATTGTGTTTGAGGCTTAAAATTATGAAATGTCAAAAATGAAACTTTCAGTTCTTCCAAAAGATCACCCTCCCTACACTAAAGTCCAGAGGTACTGAGTCCATCCTCGAGGACGGCTGGCCTGAGTGCTGCCATGTTTCTGCAGCATTTCTGTACCGGCCTGGGTGGGATTTTAAGTTGGTTCCCCAGAGGTGGTTTCGTGCTGTGTTACAAAGGGAATGACTTGGCCAGCTTGTCAAAAGCATCACTACCTCAATGGCCAACACCACTTTCTCATTCCTTTTTAGGACATTGATCTCTGTGGTATCATGAAAACTTTCTTTTCTCTTTTTTGAAGGGTAAAATAAACCCATAATATTCAGATCATGAAAATTATCCTGTGCGTGGATAAATAAATATACAAAGTGACTCAGGAAGAGTATTTACAAGATATAGAAAGAACACAGAGGAAGAAGATGGGGGAGGGAGGGGTTATAGGGCTTCTCAGAGCAGGTGGCATCAGGTTTGAGTGACAAATAGTAACAATAATAATAAATGCTTAGATATGGAACTTATAGGGGCTGACTGTGTTGTAAACACGATTCTAAGTTGTTGACATGCATTATCTATCTTATTTGATTTTCACAACAAGTACTATTCTTGTCAGTCCTGTTGTATTGATGATGAAAACCAAGGCATGGGAGTTAAAGAAATTAGTTCAAGGCACATAAAGCTATCAAGTGACAGAGCTGTTCTGCAGACCTAGGCTATCCTGCTCTAATGCCACTCTGCAAGGTTGACAAGTAAGAACTTGTTAGGTGAGTAGGAACTGCAAGAGTAAAGGCATAGAGACCTGTGGCCCCATGGTGTTTCTGGGAAATCACATGCCCAGTTTGGGTGTGGAAAAGGGGAGAAAAGACTGGCAGGAGTTGCTGGCCAGGCAGGCTGGTACCAAATTACAAAGGACCTTTTTTACACCATGATGAGGCGATTGGAGTTTACCCTGTAGGAGATGGGGAGAGTTGTATCTTAGATCATTTTGGTAACAGTGTGGCGACAGGATGGAGAGGGCAAAGTGAGAGGCAGGGAGACTAGTTAAGAGACTATTGCGATAGTCCAGGTGAACAAGGCAAGGATGAAGATGGCAGCAGAAAAGGGGAGGAAGGAGTGGGTGTGGTCGAAATTTAGAAATGGGTTGAATAGATTTGGTGAGTTAGTGAGGGAGAGGAAAGAACTTAAAATGGCTATACCCTCTCCTCACTTATCAACATGGTTAGGTTCCAAAGACTAGGTCATTATGTGAAATCAGTGTTATGTGAAAACGGAGGATGACTATATCAGATCACAAAATGGAGAATGACTACATCACTACATAACTGCCAAGTTATGTCATTACATAACTGCCAAGTTACATCATTACAAACCTGCCAAATATCATGATTATATAACTGCCAAACTTCTGAGAACCGTGGCCCAGCTAAGCCGACACATAACCTTAACCATCACAGTGTTATTCTGCCTTGCAACTCGGCATTTGTTGTTGCCAGATGTATGTCGTTAACATGCAAAATAGCTGGATAGTTGATTTTTAACTATTGTCATAAATATGAAACGTTGAATAATGAGATAGTCAATAGGTGAAGAGAAGGTGTACTGAGTTTCTGGCTTGTGCTGCTATTAATCAGGGGAGGCAGAAAGGGTGACAGTGCAGATGCTGGGCTCTGTTTGAATTTGACGTGTCCTGGTAACATCCAGGGTACTGGCGGAAAAAATGGTTCTTGAGTTCAGCAGAATGTTTAAGCAGTAGGCATAGATAAGGATAGATGTGATATAATCTACATAGTCAATACTGTTCTTTAAAACCCTAAACTTAAATAGCTGATATTATCACATATATTTTCACTTTTTTAAATTCTATTGCGTAGTTACATACTGGTTATTTTCTTTAGCGTGGTGTAGGTATGTCAGTGTTACGTTACTAAGGCTAACTCCATCCTACCTCAATATATTATTCTTCTCAGTTTACTGATATTCATCATATAATATTAGCACAATTTTGATTTGTAAATCTAACTCTGAAATACATTTGGTATATTAGCAGATATCATGAGGTTTTACTGTTTCCTGTGTGTGTATGCCCACATGCATTACTTATACACAAGTAATAAAAGTAAAACAATTCTTCTATAATTTCTAAATAGTCAAAAATGGATAAAATGGTTTTGCATGTTGAAAATGAGGTTTTTATTTGCTGGAAGTAAGCAACGGCATCCACCTGTAAAGCACTTCTTGTTTTGTTTAGGGGATACAGTTCTTCAGAGTAATGGCTGCAAATAGCGAAGCACTTAAATGCTCAAAACGGGCACTCTTTCTTCCCTCGCCTCCACTCTAAACCACTGAGGGAATTAGTTGTACGATGGATATTTGCTTCAATTTGTACCGTATCTTTATTACACATTCAAAAATTTTGCTTTCTTGCCTTCTTGAGGGTGATTGAAATAGGACATTTATCAATGATTGACAAATGTCCATGATTCATAAATCATGATGTGCATTTAACATCAGGATGTACCTTATCGTGTATGGCTGATGTAGTTAGAGGACTATATCATACCATATGTTTTATGGGATATAGTACTGTGCTGTGTATCTTTCAGTATACCCATAGTTCTTTACTTAAAATTGTATACATCTTACAAAAATAACTTGAGAAGACAACGGCTTAGACAAAGCATTTAATGGTTTCTGGTGGTGCCAGCTTAGTGTCTGACTTTTCAGTGCTGCTTTTTCTCCTCAGCAATTCTTTGAGGTGGAAGAAGAGAAGACATCTGTACAAGACTCCAATACTGTCAAAATGAATGTTTTGTTAAGAAAACTGAAAGAGAAAGATCAAATTATTAAGGAATTAACCGAGGAACTAGAACAACATGAAGAAAATGACTTTTTAAAATTTCTGCATTTCAAGGTAAAAAATAATCAGTGTTAGCGTATGTGCATATACTGACACCTACCTAGAAGCCTGGGTAGAGAATAAGGACACTCAGTGGGTGCAGGTTAGGCATCTCTGCCCTTTACAACAAAGCCAGTCCAGCCCTTTTCTGCTCAATGGCACATTCTAAAACCCCCATAATAGTTATAAACTGGACCAATTCAATTGTTCTCAATATTTATAATGGAAGTAGAAGAACGTATCTTTCACTATAAAAGTTTTCCTACTCAAGAAGAACATGTAAATAACCCCTTGAAAAAACCCATTGCCAAGGAATTGATTCTGACCCAGTGACCCTATAGGGCAGAGTAGAACCGCCCTGTAGAGTTTCCAAGGCTGTAAATCTTTACGGAGGGAGACTGCCACATCTTTCTCCCGCAGGGTAGCTGGTAGATTTGAACCATTGACCTTTTGGTTAGCAACAAAGCCCTTAACCACTGTACCACCAGGGCTCTTTAAGATGCAAAACAAACAAACAAACAAACCAAACCCACTGCCATTGAGTTAATTCCGACTCATAGGGACTGCATAGGATTTCCAAGGCTGTAAATCTCTCAAAAGCAGACTGCCATATCTTTCTCCCCCAGAACCACTGGTGGTTTCAAATCGCCGACCTTTTGGTTAATAGTCGGCTCCTCTAACCACTGCACCACCAGCATGAAAATAATTCTAATTATTATTAGGTTCTAAGAACAAGAAGCTGATTCCTTGAGGCTTGAGGCTAGTGAAAATGCCAGGACCCAGAAGGAATAAAAATCTACAGAATAGCAATTAGCAGCTACCAGGTGCTTTACTGATGGTCTTCTCATTCTCACGGCCCAGCTTACAGATGAGGAAGCAGAGACAGGGTGCTTAGGTCACTTCCCTGGAAACACAGCTAGAAAATGGCAGAGATTGGACATGAACCGAGGTTCATCTGACTCCAAATCCCACATGAGGAGATGGAGCTTTATGCTCTACTATAACAATTAAAGGTTGTAATTAAAGTGTATGTATAGTATCGATTGTATTATAATAATGTATTAATATATATTAATGCTTGTGTGTATATGTATACATGTAAATACTGATATGTGCATATATGGGCACAGAGAAAAATCTGGGAAGTTATACTTCAAAATATTAACACTATTAAGAGACACTTAGGGGTTGCTGGTCCCTTTAATTACAATTGTTCACCTAAATACTACACTAGTATTCTTATTTAAAACCTCAAGGTTATCAGAGACAAGGAATTGATCAAGCGTCATTCTAAAGGATCTTGTTTACTAGTTTGTGTAGGAGGGTTTCCTTTGTTAATGTATTCAAATTTTTTATGTTCTGAAAAAAAAAAAACTGGGCATTTTTTAAGCAGTGCAGGAATAAGTATCAAACATAGATCTCATAAGATTGAATATTAATTATTTTTATATGTTCTGTTTGCTTTAGAGTGGGAGGAACGTCCAATTTTTGCATTTATTTTTCTATAACCTTTTCCTGGGTCGGAAACCCTGGTGGCGTAGTGGTTAAGTGCTACGGCTGTTAACCTAAAGGATCGGTAGTTCGAATCCCCCAGGCACTCCTTGAAAACTCTATGGGGCGGTTCTACTCTGTCCTGTAGGGTCTGACTATGAGTTGGAATCGAATCGACAGCACTGGGTTTGGTTTTGGTTTGGTTTCCTGGGTCTACAGCCACTCTTAATTTGTTGAAGAAAATAATAGGAAAAAAAAAAACAAAACTGTAATAGCTTTGCTTTTAATCCTGCCTTGGCCAAAGATCTTCTGCCTCGATGCGGCAAGGCAATTTTGATCCATTTATTTTGCATTTGTGAAACGGAAAGTGAGACCTGCCTAACTAAGGTAAAGGGTTATGATAATGATACCTATTGTATGGAATGGCAATTGCTTTGAGTTCCGTAAAGAAAAATGAGTATATAAAATTCTAATTATCATTATGAGAAAATGCAGAAGCCCTTTTGACCATCTGATTTACGTTCCATAAAAATGAGTGTGCGTGTGCACACGTATATTTTAATTTCAAGTGGAGTTGTCATTTTGAGTAGATTTTTCTTTTTTTTTTCTTATCCAACATGGACGAGCCATTCAGCCAACACCACCACCCTCCATAGGTGAACACAGACCTCTGGACTATTGAGAGCGTTCTGACTCAGTAGTTGAACTCCTTATACTAGAACATGAGACCTTTCTTTGAACTGTTTACACTTCTATGTGTTCTCCTAAATCTGTTACCTGGCCTGTCTGAATAATACGGGGGAAGAATGAGGATGGCTGAGTCTGAGAGCCAGTAAGTGGGAGGCTCCCTGCGTCCATATATAAGCGAGTGTTGTCTGGCTTCAAGGATGGCATCAAGAATAACCTAATTATTCCACTATCACTTGTCCCCAAGCAGACCACATCACAGTTTCTATGAACACCCTAAGATTTGAGTAAGGAGAGGTACTTTTGATTAACTAGGTGTGTGGGTTTCCCCCAGTTTCTATGGACCCCAACAAAATGTAAGCCAATGCAGAGCAGTACTCGTGTGCATTTTAAGGGCACAGACATGATGCCACAGAAGCAGATCATGGGTTATATCAAATAAACCTATGCAAAATACTTGTTTTAATCCTCTGAGAATAAGTTTTCCTAAAACTCCACGCCACTGAAGTTCTGCATGATACCGCACCTTTTAATTTGAAAGTTCATCTTATACAACTGCCCCCTCTAGTGGTATACAAATGCTGAGTCACCAAATATCTGAAATTCAAGTTGGAAAACAATTTGGAGAAACAATTTGAAAATTTTCAAAATAACAATGGAAATCATTTGGAAAAAAATTGACAAATAAACTCAGGAAACAGCGGGAAAGATCTAGTTTATTCTGACAGTCAAATTACATAAATAACTTCAGAGTTAATAAGTAGAGTATCTCCCCTGGACTGTTTTTGAAAGAGAATCTGACAAGAACCTAGTAGAAAAGGGAAAGTTTAACACAATTTAAAAAACAGCTGGTTTATATTCTCTTTACAACGAAATGGAAATCAGGAAAAGAAACTCTTCAAGTTATAGAAGCCTCGTCTCTGGATCAGAATTTAACTAATGTGGCATTTTCCCTGAGAGCAACTTCATTAAAAGGAAAGAGTTTTTCAGGTTTTGTTCTATGGGAAACCAATGCAACTTAACTGTAGAACACTGTAGTTATCCGGTTGCCTTGCTGTATGGTGGTAAATCCCTTTGAGAATATAAAGGAGGTTAGCCTGTCGAAGTATGTGTGTATGTGCGTGTGTGTACATGCATATATTTTAATTTCAAGTGGAGTTGTCATTTTGAATAGACTTCGTTTTTCTTTCCTACCCAACGTGGATGAGCTGTGCAACCATCACCCACCACCCTCCACGGGTGAACATATCTGCTAGTTGCTGGCAGCTC
The DNA here is from genome assembly GCF_030014295.1 of Loxodonta africana. Classification (NCBI taxonomy): domain Eukaryota; kingdom Metazoa; phylum Chordata; class Mammalia; order Proboscidea; family Elephantidae; genus Loxodonta; species Loxodonta africana. The sequence continues at coordinate 164,825,627 of NC_087345.1, read as the reverse complement.
CAAACAGAGCTGTCATTCAAGAGTGGCGGCTCTGCAGGGCTGCGCTGCCCCAGTGTGCCACTGTCCTGATTGTCACTCATTGGGCAAGCACCTGCTCTTCTCCGTGACTGTCACGAGGCACGGGCATGCATCACAACCCAACTCCACCCTGACTATCAAATTGAGATGTCTAAGCACTCTACCGGGAGGCTGCAGAATCAAGACGCCAGTATGCGCAGAAGGGAAAGTGCTGAGAAGACACGTGAAGTGCTCTAAACCCATGCTTCTCAGACTTTCCTGTGCATATGAATCACCTGGGGATCTTGTTCATATACAGATTCTGATATAGGAGGTCTTGCGTGGGGCCTGAGGTTCTGCATTTCTAACAAGCCTCCAGGTGATGCTGAGGTTCCTGCTCTGTAGACCTCACTTTGAGCTGCTAGGCTCTCGAGTACACCTTTTTCCAGAAATAATTCTTTGAACATTCAATTTGCATTTCTGAAACCCAGGAACAGTGATTCTGCTCGTCTTGTGAATATTCACAAGTTCTCTTATAGTGCATAAGCCAATTGGGCTCAATATTTATTCTATTTTTAGGTAACACGAAGCAGTTAATGAGTCAAGCCACCTAAAGTACTAATTTTCACAGTATGCTAGAAAAAAAACTTTAAATTGGTAAGTTTCTTTATAAATTAAAAATTCTAGAATGATCCTAGATCCCACACAATCTCAGAGTATAACGCGGCTTTAAATAGCTACATAGAGTTAACCACATTTTAATGGTTTCCTTCCTTCTTAACCTTGTCTTATTAATGCAGTTTATTTTAAAGAAGTCTCCTGGTTCAAGCAAGCCAAAACTAGTGTTATGGGCAGATGGTAGGAGGAACACCACCACAAAACCTGCCACTCAGAGTGTAACGGATGACCGTAGCCACACAGAACTATCCCTTTGTTCATTTTGCTAATGAGTGTCCTCATTGCTGTGGGAGTCTGAATAGTTAATTACCTGCAGTTCCTGCAGCCGACAGATGGTGGGGACAGAGCTAAAGGCTAGCCTCGGGAGAACAGGAGCTGTAGACTGATCTGTGGAAGAAAAAGCCCTCACGTTTAATGTGTTTTCCTTGTTTGCTGCTTTCATACAATGAGGTTTTTAGAAAAATCTCATTTAGATATTTGTTGCTACAACTTATAAATTTTGGGCTTCACCTTATTAATGCAGGTAGTTCTTGTTTCGTTTATGATAATGGTGGTTTTGCCATCCACTCTCGCTGTTCATATTCTGTCACTGTTTGGAAACACATGCTTAAGTCTACTAAGGCCACTATTGGTTTTTGTGAAGCCTTTTTAGTCTATAAATACTTTCTGTGATGGTCTCAAGTTGAACAACGTCTAGGCAACAAATTAATGACTCGGATTCTGCTTTTATTAAGAAAATAGCTTTGTTATGAATTACTAACTAGGTTTGCTAGTTCTCCTCATTAGTTAAGAATGGTTTGGGTTTGAAGAGCTTAAATGGAGTGCTGAGTCAAAATAGTGAAGATTTGCAGTTGGGCTTTATGCAGAATTTCATAAAATTATTTTAAATATTAACTCTGATGTAGCTAAGTTCATTGTTAATATACTATAAAACATTTTAGCCACTTATTTTTCTTTCAAACCATTTTCATCACAGAGGAAAGCATTATAATTCCTTCCAGATACCCATAAGATTAAAGTACAGTTCCAATAAGAAACTGGTCTGTAGGGAGACATGATTTTTTTTTTTTCCTTTTTGATGATAGATTTTATTCTTATTTATTTGTAATCATGGCATCTCTACAAAAAGAGTAGGTTTAATTCTGAAGATTACAGTTCAAAAGTATCTCTAGTGTCTATAGTACTTTTGAAACAAGGCACATAGAGCCTTCTATCATTTTAGCATAATAATATGATTTTTAAGCATACTCTAATATTTTGAGACTGTGTAATCTGTTTAATATCTTACCATAGTGAAGTATAAAGTTCTTAACCAGCTTCCACAATCTATTACATCTTAATTTTTTTTTTTTTTAATGTGTGGCAGTAAAATCTAGACAGCCATTAGGGAGTATATTCAGATGTTTTCAATAGCTCTGAAACAGACAAGAGGGGGAAAAAAAATGGAGTAGCTGTCCCAATAAGCTTCAATTGCGTAAGAAAAAGGCTCTACCATAATGGACATGGCAAGACTTAAACAAAAGACACACATAATAAAAATGTAAATGAGTTTGCTTTACTAAAACTATAACTTTAATGTCCTTTGTGGTAAGTTATCCTGAAACCTTCTTACAAGGTAATCACTGTTTGCACAGAGATTTAAACCAAAGTCTTCAATAGCATTAAACGCCTGCACATTCTAAGTGTGACAGGCATGCAAAGCCATGTTAATGTTCAGAATATGAATTGCCTCTGGGTGGCTCCTCCACCAAGCAGAAAACCAACTGTGTGGATATCCGTGTGCCTGATGGACTCCATGCGGCTCCCAGCCTGAAAACGTCACCACTTTGACATGTGATGTGCTCCTCCTGACATTGGCAGCACTGACACTGGGAAATGCCACAAAGGCAACAAGCCCCCCTCCTTAGCTGTGAACTTTGCCACCCCCTGGCGCTGCCCGTCCACGGTCTCCCCAGTCTGCCTAGTTACGGGCGGACAGCACTTCAGACACACACAGAGGGAAGTGTGGGTGGAGGGGCCCCAGCTGCCTCCCCGGACACAGCCTCCATAATGAATTGACCTGAATGATGAGGGCACACAAACAGTATGATATGCATTATTCTTGTCAATAAAATGTCCCCATGTGTTGTGGTCTTTGTACATAATGTACGGCAGCCTTTCTTCCAGCAAGCTCTATTTAATCTCTTTCCTTTTTACTATTCATATTATAAGTGTGTAATAGAATTCAGAAAATTATATGATAGCTCTTCTGTATCTGTATTGTTCTTGTGTTGCATATTTAAATCCATGGCTCCCTGCTTAGAAATATGAATTCCTCATCTTCCAGGAGTCCTTTACCAAAGAGGTCAGCCCTCCGAAAACAACCATGGAAAGGGAAAATTTGGAGTGGAAAGTGGAAAATGAGAGACTGACTCAAATCATTACAGAACTTGATGAAGAAATACAACTCAATCTAAAAGAAAATGCAGTATTAGGTAATATTTTGAAGTCACTTTTGAGAAAATCTATACATTGGGAACTTCATAAAATCCTTAACTGTGTTTACTGTGATCTCCAAGCATTGCACATTTGATTATTCATACGCCTATTTACATTTGAAAGGGCAACTTGATAGCCATCTCTGATTTTTATTTAAGATAGGATTCCTTGCTTGCTGGCAGTTGAACTTCTGAGCCCTGCCACTTTAACTCAGTGTTTTTTTTTTTCCCCCAAGCCAAGCATTGGCCTTTGTAAAAATGTGCTAATCAGAACTCTACTTCAATTAGAAATGCTACCAACAGATACTTTTGCTGATTTCTGTTTCATGTGCTTAATTGATTATCTAAAATTTATAACACTCTAGTATACATATTGTAATATGCTTTGCGGAGAAACAGTCAGAATTTCCCCCAAATGCTGCTACTTACTACTTAATTATCTTCAATTTTTGATACAAAGTTTAAGTACAGATTTTCATTTGTACACCTTATACCCCTTTAATACCGTAAACTGATAAAAAAAATTGTGTTTATCAAAGCTGAATTTCTTTAACGTGTTTTCACATACTGTTATCTCTGTACTTATGTTAATTATCTAATGTTGCCCTTAATCTTCAGTGTGAAAAGCAATGAGTAAGCCAAAAAAAAATTATAACAAAGCATTGGTAACATTGGGTATATGGAATATCAAATTATACCATGCCAGGGTAGTTTAGTTTCTCTTCTGATGTGGTATAATACTACTTTTTCAGGTTTGGGTAGTTCTTACTGAGTCATAAAGTGCCACCTGCTAAGCACTTTGTATTGGCTGTGACTAACAGCAAAAATGTCCATCTCTAGTATTGATGAAAAGCTTTCGGCCCTCAGCCACACTTGGATCTTGAACTTAGTTCTTAATCCCTATCTGACCAGCCGTCTGAACAGCAGGAAGAAGGCTATGAATGTCAAGGGCAGTTGTGAAGGTCACAGTCCTGCTAGGACTTTGGTCCACCATGCCTGCCAGCAGCGTCGAGCCTGCCTGAACCACGCAGTTTGAATACAGGGGCATAAGCATGTAATTTCATGGTTGGCCTCTCTCTCCTTTTGTTTACAGAAGACGAAATTTTCATTCTGAAAGAGATGGCAGAAAAGGATCATAAAACCATTCAAAGGGTACTGTATCTTTTTTACATTGATGAATGACTCTTTTAAATTGAAATATCAGCACAATTGGTGAAATAACACTGTGTCCCGCTTGTCCTGTGATACAGAGAAAAGTTGATTTATACATTTAATTTCTCTCCATTATTTGGGTAGGGTGACTAGTAACAAATAGGGATTTCATTTTGAAAATGAACTAATATATAAACCCTGGTGGCGTAGTGGTTAAGAGCTATGACTGCTAACCAAAAGGTCAGCAGTTCAAATCTACCAGGCACTCCTTGGAAACCCTATGGGGCAGTTCTACTCTGTCCTATAGAGTTGCTATGAGTCAGAATCGACTCAATGGCAGTGGGGTTTTGTTGTTGTTGTTGCTGTTTTCTTTTATTTGGGATAATTGAGCAGCTACCTTATTGATTGTAAGAAACCTCAAAGTTACAATACACAGGAACTCCAAAGATGTGCTTGAGGTTGTGGGAAGATTGTAGTGTTTAAGAATAAGGTGTCTTATTCTCAGGTGTTGATTTATGTTCATGCTTCTGTATATGAATGAACTGGGCTTAGGTTTCCCAGTAAATGTGTGTTTCGAGCAGGCAATTCTTTTGGTATTTGGGAAGTCAAGATTTCCTAGTGCATCTAATGCAGCAGGACCACGTCAATTCCTGCCCTTCCCCATACAGGTCAGGTGCTCCTACTTTGTGCTCTCTTAGCGCTCTACCTCCCCCATTGCAGCACTTACAACACTCCTGTTACTGTCAGCCTTCCCTGCCATACCGTAAGCTCCCTGTGGGCAAATACTATGCCTATCTCAGTCACTGATATATTCCTAGTGCTTAACACGTACCTGGAACACTTAAAAATATTCTTCAGTGACTAATAAACTGAAAATATATTTACAGTTCATAAAACTTATAGTTGAAAAAAAGCAGATTCATATACCCAAATCATTTCATCTACCCATCAATGTTTTCCAGTGATGGAATTGAGTAGCCACTTTTAAACTTAATTAAAATGAAATAAAATTGAAAATTCAGTTTCTTGGTTGCATTAGCCATGTTTCAAGAGCTCAGTGGGCAACGACAAAAAGACAAATAGCCCAATTAAAAAGTGGGAAAAGGATATGAACAGACACTTCACCAAAGAAGATGTTCAGGTGGCTAACAGACACATGAGGAAATGCTAACGATGATTAGCCATTAGAGAAATGCAAATCAAAACTACAGCGACTACCATCTCACCCCAATAAGGCTGACATTAATCCAAAAAAACACAAAATAATAAATGTTGGAGAGGTTGTGGAGAGACTGGAACACTTATGTACTGCTGGTGGGAATGTAAAATGGTACAACCACTTTGGAAAATGACTTGGCAATTCCTTAAAAAGCTAGAAAAAGAAGTACCATACTAATCCAGTAATCCCACTCCTTGGAATATATCCTAGAGAAATAAGAGCTTTCACATGAGTAGACATGCACATTCATGTTCACTGCAGCGTTGTTCACAATAGCAAAAAGATGGAAACAACCTAGGTGCCCATCAACAGACCAATGGATAAACAAATTACACATGAATTACTATGCAACAAAAACACATGAAATACCATGCAACGATAAAGAACAATGATGAATCCGCGAAACACCTCACAACATGGATGAATCTGGAGGGCATTATGCTGAGTGAAATTAGTCGGTCACAAAAGGACAAATATTGTATGAGATCACTATTATAAGAACTTAAGAAAAGGTTTAAATATAGAAGAAAGCATTCCTTGACGGTTACGAGGGTGGGGAGGGTAAGAGAGGGGAATTCACTAAGTAGATAGTAGACAAGAATCATCTTAGGTGATGGGAAGGACAACACGCAATACAGAGGAAGTCAGCACAACTGGACCAAAGTAAAAGCTAAGAAGTTTCCTGAACACACCCAAACGCTTTGAGGGACAGAGTAGCTGGGGTTGGGGCCTGGGGACTATAGTTTCCGGGGACGTCTGTGTCAATTGGCATAACAAAGTTTATTATGAAAATGTTCTTCATTCCACTTTGGTGAGTGGCATCTGGGGTCTTAAAAGCTTGCAAGCAACCATCTAAGATGCATCCAACTGGTCTCAACCTACCTGGAGCAAAAGAGATTGAAGAATACCAAAGACACAAGGAAAATGTGAGCCCAAGAGACAAAAGGTCCACATAAACCAGAGGCTCCATCAGCCTGAGACTGGAAGAACTAGATGGTGCCCAGCTACCACCAATGACCACTCTGACAGGGAACACAACAGAGAGTCCCCGATAGAGCAGGAGAAAAGGGAGGGGCAGAACTCAAATTCACGTAACAAGACCAGACTTAATGGTTAGATGGAGAGTGGAAGAACCCCCAAAACTGCAGCCCCCAGATGTTCTGTTAACGCAGAACTAAAACCAAAGCCCACTCTTCAGGCAAAGATTAGACTGGACTATAAACCAAAAAATAATACATGCGAGGAGTGTGCTTCTTAGCTCAATCAGATACAGGAGACAGGATAAGAAGGCAGGAAGATCAAGAACTGTTTGAGTGGGTACAGGGAACCTGGGGTGGAAAGGGGGAGTGTGCTGTCACATTGTGGGGATTGCAACTAATGTGACAAAACAATATGTGTATAAATTTTTGCATGAGAAATTAAGTTGAGCTGTAAACTTTCACCTAAAACACACACACACACACACACACACACACAAAAGAGCTCAGTGGCCACATGTGCCTAAGTTTAGGTTCAAATTTCAACCAGCTCTGATTTTGTAGTTGATGATCTTCTTAGTTTTTTGATAGAAATGCTTCAAAGAAATACTTTTTTAAAGAAGTGGTTACACTGGTGGGTCAGAGTTGGGAAGTATTTTCTATGATAGCTGTGAACCTATCACAGGTTTTCAGGAAGAAATTTCTTCTTTCTTGTGCTTCTCCCACAGCAATGGTAACGGTTCAAATGCATTTCTTACAGAAAGAACTTCAGAGAGCCTGTGAACAGACAAGTTTAACCTCCTTGGCATCAACCTTTAAGGTTAAAAATGAAATCTCAGCTTTCTAGTTACTAGTTCTTACAAGAGAACATCACTGGTTTCTTTCTTTAAATATTTCTACAACTACTCAGTGTGTACTACCACTTGTAGAAATGAGGTGTGTAAGCTTACTACTCTCTATGAGGATGAGTACAGTAAGAAATTTAAGCAAAAATTCTTACCATTAACCCACCAATTAAGAAGAGAACTGTCCTCTGAGTAACTGGTTATATCCTGCGTGAGCTTGAATATTTCAGTTAAGCACACCTATGTTCATCACAGCACTATTCACAGTAGCAAAAAGACGGAAACAACCTAAGTATCCATCAACAGATAAATGGGTCAATAAAATGAGGTAAATACATACAATGGAATACTACTCAGCAATAGATAAAAATGAGTTCCCAAAATGTCTTGAAACATGGATGAACCTGGAGGATATTGTGTTGATTGAAATAAGTCAGTCACGGAAAAACAAATATTGTATGTTCTCACTTTTATAAATGGCATGAACAAGTAAATATACAGAAACTAATGTTCATTAGTAGTTACCAGGGATGGTGGGGGTGAGGGTGGGGGTGGGGGATTTTTCTATAGATAGTAGACACTTATTATTTTTGGTGATGGGAAACGTAACAGTGAATGAGGGTGAAGTGTACACAGATTGACAAAGGTAAACAATGTCACTAAAAAGTACACAAGAGAAAAGGACCTGTTGTTAATTGCTATGGCATATATAACTTTGAAACAATAGCAAAAACAACCAAAAAATATATGTGCAGGTATATATGTATGTATATAGCCACATACGTGTATAAAGAAAAAAACCCAACCAGTTGCTATCCACTCGATTTTGGCTCATAGCAACCCTATGGGACAGAATAGAACTGCCCCATAGGGATTCCAACAAGCAGCTGGTAGACTCGAACTGCCAACTTTTGGTTTGCAGCCTGGCTCTTAACCATGCACTACCAGGGCTCCATAGGTGTATGCATATGTATATGTATCTATGTGGCTGTATGCACATGTATTCATATATATAACAAAGCACATAGGCGCACAGTTACCAATACTTACTAGACACAACCAAATACCTCCAGGGATTGGATTTCTGGGTTTGAGGGATTAGGACCATAGTCTCATGGGATATGTCAGTCAATTGGCATAATACAGTTCATAAAGTTATGTTCTACATCCTAGTTGGTGAGTAGTGTCTGGGGTCTTAAGATCTTGTGAGCGGCCATCTAAGCTACAACTATTGGTCTTTACTGACCCAGAGCAAGAGAAGGAAAACCAAAGACTTGAAGAAACTAGTCTACAGGACAAACAGTCTGCACAAATTGTGGCCTCATCTACCCAGAGACCGGAAGAACTAGATGGTCCCAGCTACCACTGCCAACCGTTCTAATCTGGGCCACAATAGATAGACCCTGATAGAATGGAAGGAAAAATGTGGACCACAATAGATAGACCCTGATAGAATGGAAGGAAAAATGTGGACCACAATAGATAGACCCTGATAGAACGGAAGGAAAAATGTGGAACAGAACCTCAAATTCCTTTAAAAAAAAAACAAAAACAAGAAAGTTAGAACTGCTGGATTGGTTGAGACTGGAGGACTCACCGAGACTATTGCCCTGAGATACTCTTCAGACTTTGAACTGAAACTAACCCTTGAGGTCACCTTGTAGCTCAATAACAAATTGGCTCAAAAAATAATGAATTTCACCTGTAAGTACTGTGCTCCTTTAAAAAATCACCTATATGAGACCAAATGGTCAACGATTAGTTTAGAACAAAGATGAGAATGTAAGGGGACAGGGAAATGAAATTAATGGAAACAGAACAACCAGAGTGGAAGTAATGAAACTGTTCATTCATTGTGAAGAATGTAACCAATGTCACTGAACAACTTGTATAGAAATAGTTGAAGGGGACCTAAACTGCTGTGTATACCTTCACCAAACACACAATAAAATATCATTAAAAATATATTTCAGTTAAACGTTGCCTTCCCTTTCTACAGCTGCACACCATCCTGTGGTGGCCACTACCCACGTGTGGCCATTGAACACTTGAAATGTGCTAGGGCAACCAAGGAGCTGAATTTTTAATTATATTTAATTTTAATTATTTTAAATTTAAATGTAAAAACTGGTACTCATTTCAGTTATCAGAAAAATTTTACGTATGTTTTGAGTAACCTGGGTATGTGAATCTACTTTTTCTTCTGTAAATTTTTGAAATCTAAGTGCAGATCAGGTATTTTTGGTGAAAATATTGCTTCCAAATTGAGATGTCCTGTAAGTGAAAAATACACACTGGATTTCAAAGTGTAAAAAATGTGAAATATTTCACTAATAATTTTTGACATGGGTTCCATGTTGAAATAAGACTTTGAATATATACTAGGATAAATAAAATATATTATTAAAACTAATTTCTCCTGTTGCCTTTTACCTTTTTAAAATGGCTCCTAGAAAATTTTAAACTACGTATGTGACTACCCTAATTCATTATATTCCTACTGAACTTCATACGTGACTCACATATGTGTGATTGACATTATATGTCTTATTTATTTTTTTATGGCTCACATTAGATTTCTATTGTTCAAGACAGAACACAAGTGTAGCAGGTCCCTTATCTGCTTGATCATTTTTTTTTTATCCTGCTTTTTTTAATTCTTTTTTCTTTATATGTGAACACTGGAGCTCCACATAGACACTGAATATAGACACATTTTGGTACCAAGCAGAACGAGTGTAGAACCCTGGATTCCTGTTTCATTTCCTCCACCAGAACCCCTTGTGCCAGTCCCTTGTCTCCCTCCTTCCTGTTTCTCTTCGGCTTATTATGTAGATAAGAGAGAATGAGATGATGTATGTGAAAGTGCTTTGTAAACTTGAGAGCATACTAGACTTTGTTAGATGAGAGTGGATATTTGCTGTTCGTTTCCAGTATCTTTCACTAAGTCCATAAGCTCAGCAGTGTTCATTAGGTGCTTCTTAGTGCCAGCTGCTGTGCTACTGCCGGAAATACAGAAATGAAATGGCGCCTCCTGTGGAAGAGCTCAAGTCTAGACGGAGAGTTGAAAGCCATGGGGCAGTGTGATAGGAACTGTAGTAGAAGTGTGTACATAGAGAAGAGATGTTTGGCTTTATCTAGAAGGTTCCAGAAGGGCTTCGCAAACAGCTCCACAAATATATCTCACACTCCTTTTCTTGGGGAAGCCCAATCCAACGGATTTTTGAGGAACTCATAAGTCTTTTCCAGGTGAACCAGAGGGTGAAGAGCTGGGAGCAGTGTAAATGCATACAGTGTGAGATGTGTTTGTGGAACTGTTTGTGACTTATGGCTAGAATAGGAAGTATGAGTCTGGCGAGACTATGTGGTGATAATCTGTGGTGAGGTAGAAGAAGGGGGAAAGTCTAGGGATGTGAAAAACGGTTAAGCAAGAGGCAGAGAAAATTAAAAGGGGTGACTCAGAAACCTTTGGATAAACCACATATTCCCTTTACAGTCCTGGATGTAATTAAAAGCAAGTTGAAAACGAGACTGAATTTGAGTAGGCTGACCTCTAGCCATCTACCTGAGCTAAGCACTATCAATTATGGATTTCAGGAGCTTTTGTGCTTTAATTCCAATAACCTAATAACAGCTGCATCTGTGCCTGTATTCCAGCTGCAGCCACAATATAATTCATTCTCATGAATCTCATTCTGGTAGGGAGACAGAACAGGCACAAATGGTTAAGCACTCAACTACTAACCGAAAGGCTGGCAGTTCAAACCCATCCAGGGGAGCCTTGGAAGAAAGGCCTGGTAATCTGCTTTTGAAAGGTCACAGCCTTGAAAACTCTATGGAGCGCAGTTCTACTATGCAACACATGGGGTCTCCGTGTGTCAGATGATTCAAGGGCTACCGGAAGAAAAGAATGGGGAGGAGACAGAGCAGACCAGTACTCAGGGGTTACAGTCCACTGTGTGATGAGCATCAGGATGCAGGAAAGCACAGGTCGCTGTGGGAGCACCCAGGAGGCACACCTAGCTGGGATTGTAAGGGATCAGGGAAGGGTATTTGAAGTAAGAGGCTTGAGATAGCATGTTGTGTGAGGGAAGTATGGGTGGTTTGGTAGAGCCCAAGGGTATGATGAGAGTAAGGATGTGGTGGGAGGTAAGGTTGCTGCCTTCCTCAGGTCACAATCAGGATTATTATTCTTGCCAAATGGCTTGGATTATGTTCCGAGGGCACTGGGGAGCCTTGAATGTTGTGGCTGGATCAGATTTGTGTTCTACAAAGGAAACGAATGAGAGGAAGGAAAATCTGGAGGCAAAGCGACCAGTTAAGAGTCGACTTCAATAATCCAGGGAAATTATAAAGTCCTGAAACAGAAAGAAGACAGTGGTAGTAGGTATGAAAGAGAAGGATGAATTCAAGAGATGGTTAGGAAGTAAAAGCTGTTGTCATTGACAAGGTCGAAGGGTGGAGAGATGAGTGGAGAGAGAGAGAAGTTAAGGCTGGATAGCATTCAGGTAAGAATGCTATAGAGCAGGAAGGAAAGCAGGAGAGCTGGTCTCAGGGAAGCCAAGGCAAGAGCTAATCTCAAAAGGAATGAGGGTGTCAAATGCTGCCCAGAGGCCAGGTATGCTACAAACTGGAACATTGGACAGTTAGCTTTGGCAACTAAAATGGCCCTGGTAATACTAATGAGCGTATTTTACCAGGATAGTGGAAGCAGACATGAGACTAGGGTGAGTTGAGGAGTGTGGTGAAGGTGGAAGTGAGACAGCGAGGGTGCACAATTCACTAGAAGTTTGGCTGGATGGCCGGGGAGCTGTAGGGGAGTACTTGGAGGGGGACATGGTGTTGAAGAAGGATTTTTTTTTTTTTTTGAGATGAACCTATGGTATTTTTAAATTATGCTGATGAGAAGAAGAATGAGAGGATAAGAATACAACAGAGAGATAACTGATGAGAGGTCTGAGACAGAAAGGATTATGGGTTATGTTCTGAGGGCATAGGGAAGCCTCGAACGTTGTGGCAGGATCAGCTAATGGCCTTGATGTTTGCTGGGAACTGATACCCATTGGAAACTTCGTGACAGTTCTTTTCAGACCGAGGTGTGATGAACCACAAGCAATACAAAAACTTTCCTTCCACCTCCCTCATTCCTCTACTTTCTCTAAACCTGATCTGCAACCTCCTTCATCTTCAGCTATGCCATCCTTTCCTTCTGAGGGCCTAATCTAGCCAATCCCCAGCGTCCTCCAGTCCTACTCTAGTGGAGTGCCATGTGCTATTGGAGACAATCTAATAGCTTGCCTTTTGGTGATGTTGCAGGAGTATGGGGGTTTAAACCCAGAGTAGCTGGACCCTCCATCTGCCTATCATTTCACTTGGATCTAATTAGCGCTATATATTTCTTATTACCAACTCCATCCAGGTACATACCTCTATGCTGCTTCCTAACTCACAGAAAAAATGGTGGACACCTGGATCATTTCTCCCCTATACCTCCTATACCTGCTTACTCAGGCTGTCACTTACCTACCCTTACCTTTCCATTTCATCAGAAGAGGGGATGTTCTTCTTTGCCCTGACTCTTCCTTCTGCGTTGACACTTGATCCCATCTCTTTTTTCCTTCTCCTCTGGCACTTTTCTTCGTCACATTAAAGCTTGATGCATAGAAATAACTTGCCCACACAGCTGGTAAGGAGCCCAACTTTGTTTTGAACCTAACTGCCCTTTTCTGCAATACATCACACTGCCTTCCACTCCTAAGTCTGGCAAACAAGGCCCCTCACAATGTCACCTTGAGGCTCCTCACTTCATTTCCTGCCATCCCTCTGTGAGCCTTCTAGGTTACCATAACACCAAACTTTTCCCAGTTTCTCTCAATCTATGCTTCTCTGTGGTTATTCATCGTATTTTCCTTTTCCCCAACTTACTGAGTTTCTACATACCCTTCAAGACCCTTGTTAATGCTGCACCTTCTGTGAAGTTACACCAGGCATAGTATATCTTGTTATGATTATTTTTGCCATGTCGTGGGGATTTCTATGCTTCAAGGTTTGACTTCCTGAAGATTTGGTTTATTAAAATATTTTCTTATATATTACATTCTTTTTTTTTTTTTTACATTGCTCTCCTACCATACAGTAGGTGCTCCAGGGGAAGGGATCTTGTCTTCTTCATTTCTGTACCTCACAGCCTAACACAAAAAAGCCCTGGTGGCACAACAGTTAAGTACTCAGCTGCGATCTGAAAGGTGGCAAGTTCAAACTCACCCAGCGGCTCCTTGGGAAAAAGACCTGGCATTCTGCACCTGTAAAGATTACAGCCTACCTAGGAAACCCTATAGGGCAGTTCTATTCTGTCACATGGGATCACTATGAATTCAAATCAACTCAACAGCACCTAACAACAACAGCCTAACACAATACCTTGCATATAATAGGTGTCCCATACATGTTTATTACATTAATAAATACATGATTGAATTGACTTGAATGCATGAAAAACCAAAGGTTGAATTTTATCTGTGTATATAATCAGTGGCAAATGGCAATAATTTAAAACACTGAGACAGGTCCCATGAGTACAATGGCCCTGCAGTATATAGTTTTGATGGCTTTTTCAATCTGTATGAAAATGTGGCTTGATAGCCTGTAAATAGAGCAGACAATTTGTAATAAGAGAAATGGGTCATACAAAGAGTAAAGTTGCTCTTTTTGTCAGACGAGAACTTGTTTTATTGTATATTGATGTCACATTTTTGGGGGGTGGGGTGAGGAAGGTTGTCAATAGATTGGCATTTTCTGGGTATATTTTGCTAGCTTATATAATACGAATATAATTTATAATAATATCTTATTTCATAATAATCTGTGGACATTTAATTTTTACCTTTGATAATGTTAGATCCATTTTTTCTCATTTAGAATGAAAATACGTCTCACTAAAGTCTATTGAGGAAGAATTTCAGGTGTTCTGAATCATTAATCAAAATATAATATTCTCTGTTTCAGCTAATTGATGCAAGAGAGAAATTAAAACTTGAGCTTGAAAATGAAAAATCACTAGTTCAAGATATGGTAAGGTGATTTACATTTTTGTCCTAATGAATCTGAATTCAGCAATTTAATCATGAAATTTTTATAAACTTTATTTGTAACTGTACTGTAAGCTATTCATTTCTCCATTATAAATGATCTAAGTGCATGTGGGTTAATATGAACATTTTAAAATTATCATTTTCAAGAAAACGTTTTGGGTAATACTGAAATAAATATGCTTACTATACAGAAGAGTCTTCCATGAGAAATAGCGTTACAATTTAAAACAATGTACAAGATTTTTGCATTTTATTCTGGAGATATATAAAAAAAAAAAATGAGAGCCCAATATTTTGAAGGATTTGCTATTTTTAGTTACAAATTGCCATAAATGACAACAAAAACAGAGCCTAGCTAGATATTTTGGCATTCTGTGTTAGTCTCATAAGAAAACACTGCCTTTTTATGTTCTTTTAAGAGAACTTTCCAGACGGCTGGTCTTTTATTTTATCAGTTGACTACCCACCCCGAAAGCCCCCAGTCTTACCCCCCGCCCAGCTTATGGTGTACTTGGGCTTTCAGCTGATCACCACTAGTATGTCTTTGTTACAGTAAACTGACTGTGTTTATTATAATAAAAAATAAAACACAGCTTGACTTGCGTTCTAAATGTGCTTGAAAAGAATATGATACTGTTTAGAAGAGAAAAGGTTTGTTCATAGGAAATCAGCACCACTTCAGATATTGAAACATTTGCTTTTCTACAGCTTGTCACACTTTGTGCCAAGTCATGACTGCCCTCCTCGCTCTGTTTTGTCACTGTCAGCACCATGTGCTTTGGGTTCCTTGTCATAGAAATTAATGCAAAACAATGCTCCTGGATTACAATAAGGCCTTCTATGAAACCAACTTGGGAATGCAGGAAACGAAGAACGTTATGGCTCACTATGCACAAAAAACCATGTGCTTACAGACTTGCGATTTTGAACCCTTTATTTTTAAATACCTGGCATATGAGTCTCCACTATTTCAGTATACTTGGTCAACTACCTCTAAGCCCACCCCCATGCTCTTATGCCATTCCTCTAAAGTCCAGGCCTTTTGACTAAAAACAAACAACTAAATGCGCACATCGTCATTAAAATGGAAAGTGTTTTTATAGAGTGGGAAGCCAAGGTTATATTGTGAGTTTGTTAGCAGCGATAGAGAAGAAATTAAACTACTTAGTCAGTGGGTTTGTGCCTGTACATAAGCAGACCCCATACTCTATGAATCACTTTGCTCCTTTCTTTTAACTGTAAGTGTTTAACGGGTGCTATTGTATTGCCCACAGGGGAACCAATCATGTTTTATTTTGTGGTTTAGAAATTTGTTGAGCCCCAAGCTTGTTGCCAAGCAGCAAGAGTCTGCGTCACAAACTTGATGAGGGTGCCAGAGCTTTCAGGATGCTTAGAAATGCTTTGGTGGTTCACATTTTCAGTTTTTAACTCATGGTTTAGGTTCTCCTGTGACCAAGGTTTCCTTGGCATATTGGCTTTGGATCCAGAAAGGTCACAATTTTGGGACCGCACCACCACCACCATCACCACCAGGCATTCTGCTATTCTTGCTGAAGAGGGCTGCACTCTGTTGTTATTGGAAGCCCTTGTTTTACTTGTTGCTCACTGTAGTGCTTTCTTCAGGGTGGGAGGATTTGTGATTGCAATAAGATGATGGGGGGGGCAGGTGGGAGAAGGTGGAGTTGACCAGGGTCATTTTGTAAAATTAAAAAACTTCCTGGCTAAAGAGCTTTTGTTCATGGTTGTCTGTTACTGTTTCCCAATACAATTAATTTCTGGCCTGTTAAGAGCCTACAGAGTGCAAGATCTGGTATTGAAAAGCCACAATTCATATGTATAGGTAAGCAGGTAAATATAGAGTGATCATATCCTTTGACTGGCTTTTGAGGAATCATATTAAATAATTTTATGTCTTCCCACTATTCCTGAGCTGAGTAGCTTTCATTTATCTGAAACTAACAAAACAGAGAACCCTCATCAGAAAAGTACCATGATCCAACTCTTAACTTACTGATTTTCCATCTGTTTAGTCTCAGGGTACCCATTTCTAGGACAATCCAGACTCAAGATAGGAAGGCAGTCCATAGGTTGCTCCAGCCCCTCCTTCTGGGGGCACAGCACTAAATTATTGCTGTAGTCTGCCTTGTTCCTGTAACTTGGTTCCCTGATGCCTGAGGTCTTTCTGAGTCCCAGTTCAAGTCTGCCCAATCCTATTGCCTATAACTTGGTACTCTTTGGCCATCCAGCTAGGAAAATGACAATTTTGCTGGTCCAGCAGGCATTTACAGTAATAAGATACATCACTGAATTTCTTTGCCTAGGACTTGCATATTGGATAAAATTGAGATTATTCTTCTATCCCTTTTCATCAGTTCTATCAGTCACTGTTCTGAAATTGATATTCTGCAAGTGGGTTCTACAGTCAGCCAAGGGTTGCTGCCCTAAGGCTGAGAACAACTCTGAAAACTAGGGGTTGTTTTTGGTGATCTTTGCAAAATGCATTTGCACTGTTGTCTAGGAATAGTGCCTCTTAATATCGGGGGCAATAGTGGTTCAGTGGTAGAATTTTCGCCTTTCATGTCCGATTCCCAGTCAGCGCACCTCATGCGCAGCCACCTGTGTGTTGCTATGATGCTGAACAGGTTTCAGCAGAGCTTCCAGACTAAGACAGGAGTATCCTTATCCTTTTATGCCCTGAGAATCTTCCTTTGTCATCATTTGATTATTTTGTTCTTGACTTCTTTTTCCTCGGCACATCACTGTCAGAGTGTTCTGCTAACATATTCCAATGAACATAAGTCAATGTTTATTACCATTAATGCCAGTTCAAGCAGAAAGTTCCAAATTTCCATTTCAGGGAATTGTCATTTATCTCTCACAAAGTGATGGCTAAGCTAAATACTTACTATGAGCAATATTTATTATATTCCTTGATGCTGTATAAGGGGCACAGGTGTACATATTACTAGGGTATGTGATGTAAGTATGTTGTTGTTAGGTGCCATCGAATTGGTTCCGATTCATAGCAGAGCTGTGTAACACAGAACGAAACACTGCCCAGTCCTGCACCATACCCACGATCATTGTTATGCTTGAGCCCATTGTTGCAGCCACTGTGTCAATCCATCTCATTGAGGATCTTCCTCTTTTTCACTGATGCTCTACTTTACCAAATGTCATGGATTGAATTGTCTACCTCAAAAATATCTGTCAACTTGGCTAAGTCATGATTCCCTTGTTTGATTGTCTACCATTTCATCTTCTGATGTGATTTCCCTGTATGTTGTAAATCCTATCACTGTGATGTAATAAGATGGATTAGCAGCAATTATACTGATGAGGTCTACAAGATTAGGTAGTGTCTTAAGCCAATCTCTTTTGAGATATAAAAGAGAGAAGAGAGCAAAGAGATGTGGGGACCTCATACCACCAAGATAGCAGTGCTGAGAGCAGAGTGCATCCTTTGGGCCTAAAATTCCTGCACTGAGATGCTCCCAGACCAAGGGAAGACTGATGGTGAGGGCCTTTCTCCCGAGCGGACAAAGAGAGAAAGCCTTCCCCTGGAGCCGGCACCCTGAATTTGAACTTGTAGCCTACTAGATAGTGAGAGAATAAATTTCCCTTTGCTAAAGCCATCCACTTGTGGTATTTCTGTTATAGCAGCACTAGATGCCTAAGACACCAAGCATGATCCTCTTCTGCAGGGACTGATCCCTGCTGACAACATGTCCAAAGTATGTAAGACACAGTCTCACTATCTTTGCTTCTAAGGAGCATTCTGGTTGTACTTTTTCTAAGACAGATTTGTTCGTCCTTTTGGCAGTCCGTGATATCTTCAATGTTCTTCACCACACCACAATTCAAAGGCATCAATTCTTCGATCTCCTTATTCATTGTCCAGCTTTTGCATGCACATGAGGCAATTGAAAATACCATGGCTTGGATCAGGCGCACCTTAGTCTTCAAGGTGGCATCTTTGCTTTTCAATACTTTAAAGAGGTCTTTTGCAGCACATTTGCCCAATGCAGTGTGTCTTTTGATTTCTTGACTGCTGCTTCCACGGGTATTGATTGTGGATCCAACTAAAATGAAATCCTTGACAACTTCAATCTTTTCCCTGTTTATCATGATGTTGCTTATTGGTCCAGTTGTAAGGATTTTTGTTTTCTTTATTTTTTTTTATGTTGATGTGTAATCCATACTGAATGCTTTGGTCTTTGATCTTCATCAGTAAGTGCTTCAAGTCCTCTTCACTTTCAGCAAGCAAGGTTGTATCATCTGCGTAACACAGGTTGTTAATGAGTCTTCCTCCAATCCTCATTTCCCATTCTTCTTCATATAGTCCAGCTTCTGGGATTATTTGCTCAGCATACAGATTGAATAGGTATGGTGAAAGGATACAACCCTGATGCATACCTTGCCTGACTTTAAACCACACAGTATCTCCTTGTTCTGTCTGAACAACTGCCTCTTGATCTACGTACAGGTTCCTTGTGAGCACAATTAAGTGTTCTGGAATTCCTGTTTTTTGCAATGTTATCCATAATTTGTTACGAGCCACACATAGGTTCCAGTATCACAGGAGCATGCAAGGCCCCACAGTACAACAAATTGATAGACACGTGGGGGTAGCCATCCTAAAAAACCCAGCCATCCTAGTGGGAGTGAAATGGTCTCATATATCACAAACAGGCAACTGCAACACAGAGTAGCCAACAGACAAAGACAAAAACAACCTCTGAGAAAGGACTGTTCCCTCTAGCCAAAGGACCAGGAAAAGGGTGGCCAAATAACAGAAAACCATTTTGGCCATGCCTCCCCTAGTCCAGCCAAACACCAATGGAAAAAATCCTACCCCACTCCATGGGTTCAGTGGGGTGGAACAGGGAGCTGATCTTCCAACCCACCCTCCCACCCTGCAGAAGCAAGCAGCACCCTCGGATTCCCCCCCATAGTAATGTCAGCAGGGTCTGGCAGAGCACTGAGTCTTCATCCCCACCCAGCAACAATGAGGCTAGATTCAGACTGCAAGGTCTATCTCACCTGCAAGGGGTGGCAGCCCATATCTCAACTCAATCTTTGAGACTTAGCTAGGCTGCAAGCGTGGCTTGGGGTCTGTCAGAGGTTTGGGAAGTTTATATACAGAATTTAGATCGCTCCATTCTGGCGCTCTTTGGGATTTCCCTACTTCACGTTCCACTGGCTGTGGTTGCCCTGAATTCTACCCCCACCAGGTTTTCATCATAGTTTTAGTTCCCTCACCAAACACATACTGGGGTCTCCCATCAAGTTAAAAGCCATAAAAATGCAAAATTCAGCCAATGCTGTTCCACTCTTCCAAGTATCGACTGCCTCCAGAATCTGCCTGCTTTCGATCTTTTTCCACTGTCTTCAGGTAGTTGTTTTTTATGTTTTTTCCAGAATTTATAGTTGTCATCTGCGGGAGGGTCAGTTTGGTAGCATCTACTCAGCCATGAACAGAAGCACCTCTTCCTAAGAATAACCTCTTAATAAGTGTTATCATGCCATTGCCTGCTGGACAATGAATGAGGAAGATGCCTTTGAATTATGGTGTTGGTGAAGAATGTTGAATATACCATTGACTACCAAAAGAGCGAACAAATCTGTCTTGGAAGAAGTACAGCCAGAATGCTCCCTAGAAACAAGGATGAAGAGACTATGTCTCACATTCTTTGGACATGTTATCAGGAGGGATCAGTCCCTGGAGAAGGACATCATGCTTGGTAAAGTAGAGGGTCAGTGAAAAAGAGGAAGACCCTCAATGAGATGGATTGACACAGTGGTTGCAACAATGGGCTTAAGCATAACAACGATTTTGAGGATGGTGCAGAACTGGGCAGTATTTCGTTCTGTTGTACGTTGGGTCGCTATGAGTCAGAACCGACTCAATGGCACCTAACAACATAACAACATTGCCTGCTTAAAATGATACAATGGTGTCCCATTGCATTTCAAATGAAATCCAAACTTTGTACCTTCTCTTTCATCTTATCACGCCCATCCAGCTCTTTGCTTCTTTGGGGTCTTTGTCATACTTTGTTCTACTTAAAAAAAATCTAGTTTTTTTTTTTTTTACTTAGATGCTCTTTTTCCCACTCTTTACGTGGTTGACTCCTTTTCATTCTTTAGGTCTCAACTGGTTTTGTCATCTCTTCAAGGGAGGCCTTCCCTAACTATTCCATCTAAACCAGTCCCACCTGTGTAGAGCTTCCTTCATTGTCTATTTGCCTTACCACTGTATACTCAGCTTCTTGTAATAAAAAAAAAAAGTTACCCACCCCCCCAAAAAAAGGTGTGTTTCATTCAGTCCCGACTCATGATAACCCCATGTGCATTAGCGTAGAACTGTGCTCCATAGGGTGGTCAGTGGCTGATTTTTTGGAAGGAGATTGCCAAGCCTTTCATCTGATGTATCTCTGGATGGACTTCAACCTCCAATCTTTCACTTAGCTCATTTGCACGACCCAGGGACTCCATTTCTTGTACAGTGTCTGATGTTTAGTATATACTCAATGAATGCTTTTTGAATGACTATTAAATATTCCTTGCAATGTCTTATAGCAGTCTGGAGAAAATTACTTTTAAACCATTATAATGGAGCATAGCTATAATATTAGCCTTGTATTGAAACACACTGAGACCACATACGATACAGTCTTTTATGTACATCAGTAACGATCCTCCCAGACCCCAAAAACCATGAGGCAGACCTGCTTTGTATAGGTAAATCCACTTTAGTCACTGTTCAGACATCAATGAGATTAATGGTTAGATATATTTCTCATCATTGTTTAATTTAACAATAAGATGAATCAGAGTTAGCGTCAATGGCATTACCCATACAATTATAATACGAAAAATCTTAACATTATTGAAGCATTCTATGTTTTGATAGAATTCTTTTGGTGCCTGGAAATTAGAATTGACATTTTAAACTAAAATTTCATTCATTACATTATTAAAGTTTGACTATTACGCTTTGTGAAATCTCTCAAAAAATACCTTATAATAAGGCCTTGAATTTAGTTATTATATAATGAGTTATTATATAATAAGCTATCACCATGTAGGCAAATAATACATGTTTCTCTCTAATCTTTATAATGCTTAAAAATGAATATGTGCTAATGACTTAAAATATTTACAATTTTACCTCTTTCTGTTCACTTCTTATTGTTGTTGTTGTTAGGTGCCATCAAGTCCATTGTGATTCATAGTGACTCCATGTGACAGAGTAGAACTGCCCTATAGAGTATTTAGGCTGTAAACTTTACAAGAGCAGATTGCCTGGTCTTTCTGCCATGAAGCTGCTGGGTGGGTTAACCTTTCGGATAACAGCCAAGCATTTAACTATTGCACCACCAAAGTTCCTTCGTGTCTTATTAAGTGCATACAATTTTTTCTTCTGGATACAAATTTATTTTCTCTTCTAATTCATGTTATAACTCATACTCCCACTACAGTTTCGGCAGGCCAATTGATTTAAAACGTTGCTTTTTCATTGCTTAAGGAAGCTTTCTAGAAAATCTTCCTTTTTGATCTTTGCAGATGATAACAAATAATATGGGCTTTCAATTTTACAGGTTACTAAACAGAAAGAAGAGATGGAAACAAGAAGAAAGGTTGACACCATAAACATCAAGGTTTGCATTTAAGTTTTTATTTTTTTCTTATTTTCTGCTTCTCTTATTTGAGCATCTGGGTTGAAGAATATACACATACTGTACTGAAGCTTTTCACTTTCCAACTAGTTTTGGCATTTTGTAGACAAAGTATAAGTTTGAAACAAAAAAAAATCCTTGAGAGTGAGGCAGGGAGTGTGAACTGGGGTTCAGGAGACTGATTGCTGAGTGCCGTGAGAAGGGGTGAGTGAGGGTGCAAGCAGAAGAGAAAAGCAAGCCAGGCTTTAGGAACGTGAAAGTGTCATCCTGGGAACACCGATCCTTAGGCGCGATGTCCTGCCCCTCAGAGTCCTTCCTACCTTCTAGTCCCTCACTTACAGATAACACATAAACCTCATGCTACCACCTCGGCCCACTCCACAAAGCCCGCACCTTCCTGATGCTTCTAAAGAACATCGATCTCTGATATGATTTTCTTAGTACACCGGGCTCATTGAGAAAAGTGGAGAAGCAGGCCCAACCTGCAAATTAAATCAGGATGCCGGGGGCTGGGGGACTGGAAGACAGGAAAGACCCATAGCCTTTGAACTTGAAAACCTCAACGTTGGAATTCCAGCTCAGAGAAGGAAAAGGGAGCAAAAGAAAGGGACAGTGATAACAAATCTGATGAACAAAGCAAGAGTAACAAAGTTGTTTCTATTTTCGTGTGCCAGAGCCTGAGAGCATCGAAGGGGAGAGAAACCTCTTTGTCCCCGTGGCCCACAAGACCCAGGGAGTCATCCAGGGGTATGATACCTTCAAGACCACAAACGCCCTCTATAAGCACATCGCCTGCTAAGATGAAAAAACCAAAGCCCTTAAAGAAGTCTTCCAAGGAAGAGCTACCTGTGGTAAAGGAAGAGCGCCCTGTGGAGCGACATGTGGTTAAAGAAGAGGGCCGCGTGGGAAGAAGAGCTGCTTTCGCGGCCACACGGGTAACTCCTTCCACCTCTTGCACACTCATCTGCACAGGGGCTTTAGCAAGATTGCCACTATAGTGTCACACCACATGCCCAGCATCAGCAGGGCCAGCGTCTGAGCACACCTGATTCCCCTACTGCCCCAGCTCCCATCCGAGCAGGGGCTCTGGCTGCTATTCTCTGCACCTATGTGCCCTTGTTAGGCTTCCTTGCTTTCCAAAGAGGATGCAGCATCATCTCCAGCTAGGTGCTTTATTTAGCTTACTCACAAACTTTAAAATCTAATCGCTGCCCAGTCTACTCCAACTCATAGCGACTCCATGTGTGTCAGAGTAGAACTGTGCTCCAAAGGGCTGTCAGTGGATGATTTTTCAAAAGTAGATCGCCAGGCCTTTCTTCCGAGGTGCCTTTGGGTGGACTTGAACCTCCAACCTTTTGGTTAGCAGCTGAGCACGTTAGCCTTTTGCACCACCCAGGGGCAAAACTAAACCATAGTGGGTCTCTAATTAGCAAAATAGAGAAAGCACATTCCAAGCACTTTCTAGAATGCGTAATCTCTAACGAGTTACTACCCAGTATCTATCAAAAGCTTACTGATGATTCTCTGAAGGACACTGCAGATATACAGCCCATTTACTCATGTAGATATTCTAAAATTGACAACTGGATTAAATCACACTATCAGACACATGCACGCGTGAACTATATGCTATTGCTCTCCTTATCTACCTCTTCCTAAAATAATCAGAATTGCTTTTACTGCAAGTAGGGTGATACCATCAGTCTACATAAAAAGATGTGTTCAGAAGTGGCTCTGATGCTCAACTCACTGTTGTCTTATTGTGGATATTGCTTAGGCATTGCTCACGTCATTGCACAGTACCCACCTTTATAATGCTCCTGTGAAGAACTTTCTTCTGCTCTTATTTATGGGACTGTTGTGTTTCTCTAAGCAATTCATTAATCCTGTGGGCACCGTGAATTGTGTAACAAGTCAAGGTTCCGTTTCCACATTGACTTTTGGAGAGCTTAGAGCCCTCATGGTGACCTATATAGCCAGTGTATAGCACTTCACAGAAAGAGCCTCTCCATTTGCACATTTTGGTCCCTCAAATTGTCCTCTTTTGATTTAATTTCTACGTGGTCCTCTATTCTTTCCCATAAAAGGCAGAATTTGTATCCCTAAAACTTAAGACATGGAGGAGCAAAGCAGAGTCATGCTCCAGGTATGCATCCTTGCTCCAAACGGGGGAAAGGAAATGATAGGCCTACTTACAAAGCAGATGGGTCACTCCTCGTGTCCAGCAAGGGAGTGGGGGAGCAGACAGGGAGAGGCAGGATTGTTATACTAGTGAACATCACTTCACTTCAAAGGAAGCAGCAGCAGCTGAGGAAGGGTATTCGCCACTTAAAGACATCTGACATTTCTGCTTTGCAGAAGGTTTAGATGTATGGACAACTAGAAGCTAAGATTATTTCTCAAGGAAAAGGAATGACATTTGGGGAGGGAGGGGTACAATTTGCAAATGAATGACCAGTGGCTGGGTTCTAAGAGGGAGATTTCTGTAAGCCAGATTTTGAGAAGTATTTTTCTTGCCCTCAATAAGCTGACCTGAGTGTGCAAATCTGCCTGCTAACCTAGGGGTGGGGGTGGGGATGAAGGACCAGCAGTACCCCCTGACCAGGGGCTCCAGTCCAACTCAGAGCCTCAGTGAGCCCTGGGGCCGAGGAGGCAGCATCCTGCTCCAGAAGGCTGAGTTCATTACCATGAAACCAGGTCAAGTGCCAGGGTCTTTGGTCTGAGGCTCTTCGATGTTGACCACGAGGGCTGCGGAGCAGGGTCAGCAACTAGGGCAGAGCAGCTGAGCCTTCGACCCAGAGCTCCCAGCAGTGGGGGAGAGCTGAGCAGGAGAAGGAGCCCAGCCCTACAACAACCCCAAGGCTGTGATTAAAAGAAAACTCAGTGCCGTCGAGTAACTAGATCCTACAATTACAGCTTAGAAACCCCAGTGTCCTCATTTTACAGATGGAAACTGCGCTTCCAAAGTCACAGCCCTGAGTGGCAGGCGCCTCCTGTTCTAACCAAACAAAAATGCACCATAAAGGGGAGACAAAGGCAGGCTTAGGATCTCTGAGGTAGAATCCTTTAAATAAGCTTTTCCGTTCGTGTAACCGTCTTTCCTTCTGACTGTAACGACTGGCATCCTGGTATTTCCAAAGCTTAACAGTACATCTCGTCTGCTGGAGAAGCTGAGACGGTCATGTGTAATGATAACTAAAAATTGGGCAGAGGGAGGAGGGAGTAAGTAAGCTGGTGTGCACATCTTTATATTAACCAACTCAACTGTAAAGTAAAATTTATTTTTATTGTTCAGTGTTGTTACAATAATAGGCATTTCTGTTATTCATAAAATCCCTATTATTCTAAGTGTTCCCTTACATCACCTTCCCTGTGTGATATATTCTTGACAGTTTAATTCTAAGTGCGTTCACTTTGTAGCTGCAATTTCCTTGTTTCTCTCTTTAAAATATTTTAGTATCTAGAGGTAGATGGACTTCTTAAAAATTGTCCTTAAAGGGTTTTATAATATTGACCCCATGTAAATGACCAAAGAGAAAGCTTGGGGCAGGAACTTTTTACATCAGTCATTTCACTGATCTAATTAATCATACTTATTTTTTTGAAATCTGTGTCACTCGGTGGGAACGGCCCATGTGCTCCGCACAGCACAGCACACAGTGATAAACCGTGTGTTTAGCCAGTCTCAGAGAAACGATACCAGCATGGCTGTCCGATTTCTAGTTATGAAAGGTTTCGCAACATCAAATTGGTATTTGTACAGTGTTTTTGTGTCAAGTTTATTTTTTGATATCTGTAAAGTATTTCAAATACTAAGGTTTCACATACAAGGTTAAATTGGATTCCCAGGTTTGTTTTTGTTGTTGTTGTTTGAATCAGAGTAATTAGTTAATTGAGGCTGCCCCCAGTAAATGCTTCCCTGGAAGTCTTCTGGGCTTCCACAGAGAAACCTGGTCTATGCTGATGGAGCATATGGTGTGTGCTCAGATCTGCAGAAAGCCTTAGTGCCCTTCTGTGTGGGAAATAGGACATGGGTACGAAGTCAATCGTGTTCCCATCCTTAGAGTTCCCTCAATACAAAGCAAGGTGCACAGCATGAAGGACTTTAATAAAAACTCTAGAACATTCTTCTAACATTCAGAAATTATTTGGTTAAATATTTTTTGTAATAGTTTTGCAGTTGTGACCATAGTCACCCTGCAAGCTAGAAAAAAATTTAAAATATACGGTAGGTGGGTCAAGGAAAAATGTTTTGGAAACTCAAATTTATCATCCTTTTCTTACATAACCCTTTTATTTGATTACATATAAAGTTTAGACCCTCTCAGAGAAGAAAATAGTGTAATTTATTCATTGTTTTATTCTCTTATTATTTTCCCCTTTGCTTGGCTTGATAAAGAAGGCAGTCAATAGTTATGAAGAACTATGAAATAAAGCCAGCATCTTGCTCATTGTTTATCTTGCAGCACAGAGTGGTGGGGTAATACAGAGAAGTGACAGTCCCAGACATGTCCATGGTCTTCAGAGGTTTTTAAAAGCATATTTACTATATTTTGATAGATTACGTTGACACAGAAGAACTTTCCTTATCATAGTGGATCTTTGTTTAATAATATAAATAGCTTTAGAAAAAAGAAGAGAGAGATAGTGGAAATCATACATTACAATTATTTTTTATTTTAAAATAAAATTTTTCATTTACTCCTAAAATGATTTCACCTTTAGTTTTCCCTCTGAGAGGTCAGAATTGAAAATCCAAATAATATCTTTTTTAAAATTCAACCGAGAGTGGCTTTTACTGTCTATATTATTTTATTCTGAGGTAGTTTGATGGTAAGTTAAATAATTGCTTTCAGTAATTTGGGACTGAAAATACTTTAATAAATATAATATTCAATATTTGATGTACAAATGAAACATGTTACATTAAAAATCAACTGCCTGGCTATTATGCTTTATATTTTCTTGTTTCATTTTTTTGGAAGTTTATACAATTTTAATATAATTTGGAAGTCATCAAAAATAAAATGGACAGAGGGGCGGAGCCAAGATGGCGGACTAGGCAGACGCTACCTCGGATCCCTCTTACAACAAAGACACGGAAAAACAAGTGAATCGATCACATACATAACAATCTACGAACCCTGAACAACAAACACAGATTTAGAGACGGAGAACGAACTAATACGGGGAAGCAGCGATTGTTTCCAGAGCCTGGAGCCAGCGTACCAGTCAGGTACGGCACAAGCACAGAGACCTGCTCCACCCCCCTGAACTAACCCCGGGAGGGGGACCAGCCGGTTCCACGGGCGGCGTGGGACGCAGCCGGTAGGAGAAGTCCCCGGGAGGCAGTGACTGATCTTGGAGCAGAAAGAGCAGCATCCGAGCCGGGGAACTGTCCCGCAGGGATTTGGACTGCACGCAGGTACGCCATAAACACGGAGAGTTGCTCCACCCCCTGAACTAACCCCGGGAAGGGGACCAGCCGGGTCGTGCGGGCGGCGTGGGACGCAGCCGGTAGGAGAAGTCCCCGGGAGGTAGCGACTGGTATTGGAGTGGGGAGAACAGCGTTCCAGCCAGGACACTCGGTCGCGGCACAAGCACAGGGAGCTACTCCACCCATCTGAACTAACCCCGGGAGGGGGCCCACCTAGTTCACGGGGGCGGCACGGCCACGCGGCTGGAGAGACGAGAAGTCCCCTGGAGGCAGCGACTGATTTTGGAGTTGAGAGTGCACCGTCCCAGTAGGGGAGCCTTGACGCTGGGCGTGGGGCTGGAAGCGGAGGATCTGACCGTGACTCCAGCGGGCCAGACCCCCTGGGGGCAATCTCCACACAGCCAGCACACATAGGCGGCGCGCCCGCGGGAATCTCAGATATAACAGTCATTCCAAGCAAGACAAGCAACTCTGGCTATATTCTGAGGTGCTACTCTCCTATCTCTCTGTTCCCTCCCCCACCCTTCCCAGGCGGCTTCATTAACATCTGAATAGCCTGAGCCAAAGGGAGAACTCTGATAGGGATCTGACTGCAGTTTTTTTTTAGCGGATTTTCTGGAAAAACTAGTTTCCCAGTGATGGCTCGGAGACAACAATCCATATCAAACCACTTAAAGAAGCAGACCGGGACAGCTTCTCCAACCCCCCAAACAAAAGAATCAAAATCTTTCCCAAATGAAGATACAATTTTGGAATTATCAGATACAGAATATAAAAAACTAATTTACAGAATGCTTAATGATATCACAAATGAAATTAGGATATCTGCAGAAAAAGCCAAGGAACACACTGATAAAACTGTTGAAGAACTCAAAAAGATTATTCAAGAACATACTGGAAAAATTAATAAGTTGCAAGAATCCATAGAGAGACAACATGTAGAAATCCAAAAGATTAACAATAAAATAACAGAATTAGACAACGTAATAGGAAGTCAGAGGAGCAGACTCGAGCAATTAGAATGCAGACTGGGACATCTGGAGGACCAGGGAATCAACACCAACATAGCTGAAAAAAAATCAGATAAAAGAATTAAAAAAAATGAAGAAACCCTAAGAATTATGTGGGACTCTATCAAGAAGGATAACCTGCGGGTGATTGGAGTCCCAGAACAGGGAGGGGGGACAGAAAACACAGAGAAAATAGTTGAAGAACTTCTGACAGAAAACTTCCCTGACATCATGAAAGACGAAAGGATATCTATCCAAGATGCTCATCGAACCCCATTTAAGATTGATACAAAAAGAAAAACACCAAGACATATTATCATCAAACTCACCAAAACCAAAGATAAACAGAAAATTTTAAAAGCAGCCAGGGAGAAGAGAAAGGTTTCCTTCAAGGGAGAATCAATAAGAATATGTTCTGACTACTCAGCAGAAACCATGCAGGCAAGAAGGGAATGGGACGACATATACAGAACACTGAAGGAGAAAAACTGCCAGCCAAGGATCATATATCCAGCAAAACTCTCTCTGAAATATGAAGGCGAAATTAAGATATTTACAGACAAACACAAGTTTAGAGAATTTGCAAAAACCAAACCAAAGCTACAAGAAATACTAAAGGATATTGTTTGGTCAGAGAACCAATAATATCAGATATCAGCACAACACAAGGTCACAAAACAGAACGTCCTGATATCAACTCAAATAGGGAAATCACAAAAACAAACAAATTAAGATTAATTAAAAAAAAAAAAATACACATAACAGGGAATCATGGAAGTCAATAGGTAAAAGATCACAATAATCAAAAAGAGGGACTAAATACGGGAGGCATTGAACTGCCATATGGAGAGTGATACAAGGCGATATAGAACAATACAAGTTAGGTTTTTACTTAGAAAAATAGGGGTATATAATGAGGTAACCACAAAAAGGTATAACAACCCTATAACTCAAGACAAAAACCAAGAAAAACGTAATGACTCAACTAACATAAAGTCAAACACTATGAAAATGAGGATCTCACAATTTACTAAGAAAAACGCCTCAGCACAAAAAAGTAGGTGGAAAAATGAAATTGTCAACAACACACATAAAAAGGCATCAAAATGACAGCACTAAAAACTTATTTATCTATAATTACCCTGAATGTAAATGGACTAAATGCACCAATAAAGAGACAGAGAGTCACAGACTGGATAAAGAAACACGATCCATCTATATGCTGCCTACAAGAGACACACCTTAGACTTAGAGACTCAAACAAACTAAAACTCAAAGGATGGAAAAAAGTATATCAAGCAAACAATAAGCAAAAAAGAAGAGGAGTAGCAATATTAATTTCTGACAAAATAGACTTTAGACTTAAATCCACCACAAAGGATAAAGAAGGACACTATATAATGATAAAAGGGACAATTGATCAGGAAGACATAACCATATTAAATATTTACGCACCCAATGACAGGGCTGCAAGATACATAAATCAAATTTTAACAGAACTGAAAAGCGAGATAGATACCTCCACAATTATAGTAGGAGACTTCAACACACCACTTTCGGAGAAGGACAGGACATCCAGTAAGAAGCTCAACAGAGACACGGAAGATCTAATTACAACAATCAACCAACTTGACCTCATTGACTTATACAGAACTCTCCACCCAACTGCTGCAAAATATACTTTTTTTTCCAGCGCACATGGAACATTCTCTAGAATAGACCACATATTAGGTCATAAAACAAACCTTTGCAGAGTCCAAAACATCGAAATATTACAAAGCATCTTCTCAGACCACAAGGCAATAAAACTAGAGATCAATAACAGAAAAACGAGGGAAAAGAAATCGAATACTTGGAAAATGAACAATACCCTCCTGAAAAAAGACTGGGTTATAGAAGACATCAAGGAGGGAATAAGGAAATTCATAGAAAGCAACGAGAATGAAAATACTTCCTATCAAAACCTCTGGGACACAGCAAAAGCAGTGCTCAGAGGCCAATTTATATCAATAAATGCACACATACAAAAAGAAGAAAGAGCCAAAATCAGAGAACTGTCCCTACAACTTGAACAAATAGAAAGTGAGCAACAAAAGAATCCATCAGGCACCAGAAGAAAACAAATAATAAAAATTAGAGCTGAACTAAATGAATTAGAGAACAGAAAAACAATTGAAAGAATTAACAAAGCCAAAAGCTGGTTCTTTGAAAAAATTAACAAAATTGATAAACCATTGGCTAGACTGACTAAAGAAATACAGGAAAGGAAACAAATAACCCGAATAAGAAATGAGAAGGACCACATCACAACAGAACCAAATGAAATTAAAAGAATCATTTCAGATTATTATGAAAAATTGTACTCTAACAAATTTGAAAACCTAGAAGAAACGGATGAATTCCTGGAAAAACACTACCTACCTAAACTAACACATTCAGAAGTAGAACAACTAAATAGACCCATAACAAAAAAAAGAGATTGAAACGGTAATCAAAAAACTCCCAACAAAAAAAAGTCCTGGCCCGGACGGCTTCACTGCAGAGTTCTACCAAATTTTCAGAGAAGAGTTAACACCACTACTACTAAA
This sequence comes from Loxodonta africana, assembly GCF_030014295.1. NCBI lineage: Eukaryota > Metazoa > Chordata > Mammalia > Proboscidea > Elephantidae > Loxodonta > Loxodonta africana. The sequence continues at coordinate 164,794,474 of NC_087345.1, read as the reverse complement.
GGTATTCCAAAGCATAGAAAATGACGGAATACTACCCAACTCATTCTATGAAGCCACCATCTCCCTGATACCAAAACCAGGTAAAGACATTACAAAAAAAGAAAATTATAGACCTATATCCCTCATGAACATTGATGCAAAAATCCTCAACAAAATTCTAGCCAATAGAATCCAACAACACATCAAAAAAATAATTCACCCTGATCAAGTAGGATTTATACCAGGTATGCAAGGCTGGTTTAATATCAGAAAAACCATTAATGTAATCCATCACATAAATAAAACAAAAGACAAAAACCACATGATCTTATCAATTGATGCAGAAAAGGCATTTGACAAAGTCCAACACCCATTCATGATAAAAACTCTTACCAAAATAGGAATTGAAGGAAAATTCCTCAACATAATAAAGGGCATCTATGCAAAGCCAACAGCCAATGTCACTCTAAATGGAGAGAACCTGAAAGCATTTCCCTTGAGAACGGGAACCAGACAAGGATGCCCTTTATCACCGCTCTTATTCAACATCGTGTTGGAAGTCTTAGCCAGGGCAATCAGGCTAGACAAAGAAATAAAAGGTATCCGGATTGGCAAGGAAGAAGTAAAGTTATCACTATTTGCAGATGACATGATTATATACACAGAAAACCCTAAGGAATCCTCCAGAAAACTACTGAAACTAATAGAAGAGTTTGGCAGAGTCTCAGGTTATAAAATAAACATACAAAAATCACTTGGATTCCTCTACATCAACAAAAAGAACACCGAAGAGGAAATAACCAAATCAATACCATTCACAATAGCCCCCAAGAAGATAAGATACTTAGGAATAAATCTTACCAAGGATGTAAAAGACCTATACAAAGAAAACTACAAAGCTCTACTACAAGAAATTCAAAAGGACATACTTAAGTGGAAAAACATACCTTGCTCATGGATAGGAAGACTTAACATAGTAAAAATGTCTATTCTACCAAAAGCCATCTATACATTTAACGCACTTCCGATCCAAATTCCAATGTCATATTTTAAGGGGATAGAGAAACAAATCACCAATTCCATATGGAACGGAAAGAAGCCCCGGATAAGCAAAGCACTACTGAAAAAGAAGAAGAAAGTGGGAGGCCTCACCTTACCTGACTTCAGAAACTATTATACAGCCACAGTAGTCAAAACAGCCTGGTATTGGTACAACAACAGACACATAGACCAATGGAACAGAATTGAGAACCCAGACATAGATCCATCCACGTATGAGCAGCTGATATTTGACAAAGGACCAGTGTCAATTAACTGGGGAAAAGATAGCCTTTTTAACAAATGGTGCTGGCATAACTGGATATCCCTTTGCAAAAAAATGAAACAGGACCCATATCTCACACCATGCACAAAAACTAACTCCAAGTGGATCAAAGACCTAAACATAAAGACTAAAACGATAAAGATCATGGAAGAAAAAATAGGGACAACCCTAGGAGCCCTAATACAAGGTATAAACAGAATACAAAACATTACCAAAAATGATGAAGAGAAGCCCGATAACTGGGAGCTCCTAAAAATCAAACACCTATGCTCATCTAAAGACTTCACCAAAAGAGTAAAAAGACCACCTACAGATTGGGAAAGAATTTTCAGCTATGACATCTCCGACCAGCGCCTGATCTCTAAAATCTACATGATTCTGTCAAAACTCAACCACAAAAAGACAAACAACCCAATCAAGAAGTGGGCAAAGGATATGAAAACACATTTCTCTAAAGAAGATATTAAGGCAGCCAACAGATACATGAGAAAATGCTCTCGATCATTAGCCATTAGAGAAATGCAAATTAAAACTACGATGAGATTCCATCTCACACCAGCAAGGCTGGCATTAATCCAAAAAACACAAAATAATAAATGTTGGAGAGGCTGCGGAGAGATTGGAACTCTCATACACTGCTGGTGGGAATGTAAAATGGTACAACCACTTTGGAAATCTATCTGGCGTTATCTTAAACAGTTAGAAATAGAACTACCATACAACCCAGAAATCCCACTTCTAGGAATATACCCTAGAGATACAAGAGCCTTCATACAAACAGATATATGCACACCCATGTTTATTGCAGCTCTGTTTACAATAGCAAAAAGTTGGAAGCAACCAAGGTGTCCATCAACGGATGAATGGGTAAATAAATTGTGGTATATTCACACAATGGAATACTACGCATCGATAAAGAACAGTGACGAATCTCTGAAACATTTCATAACATGGAGGAACCTGGAAGGCATTATGCTGAGCGAAATTAGTCAGAGGCAAAAGGACAAATATTGTATAAGACCACTATTATAAGATCTTGAGAAATAGTAAACCTGAGAAGAACACATACTTTTGTGGTTACGAGGGGGGGAGGGAGGGAGGGTGGGAGAGGGTTTTTTATTGATTAATCAGTAGATAAGAACTGCTTTAGGTGAAGGGAAAGACAACACTCAATACATGGAAGGTCAGCTCAATTGGACCGGACCAAAAGCAAAGAAGTTTCCGGGATAAAATGAATGCTTCAAAGGTCAGCGGAGCAAGCGCGGGGGTCTGGGGAACATGGTTTGCGGGGACTTCTAAGTCAATTGGCAAAATAATTCTATTATGAAATCATTCTGCATCCCACTTTGAAATGTGGCGTCTGGGGTCTTAAATGCTAACAAGCAGCCATCTAAGATGCAGCAATTGGTCTCAACCCACCTGGAGCAAAGGAAAATGAAGAACACCAAGCCCACATGACAACTAAGAGCCCAAGAGACAGAAAGGGCCACATGAACCAGAGACCTACATCATCCTGAGACCAGAAGAACTAGTTGGTGCCCGGCCACAATCGATGACTGCCCTGACAGGGAGCACAGCAGAGGACCCCTGAGGGAGAAGGAGATCAGTGGGATGCAGACCCCAAATTCTCATAACAAGACCAAACTTAATGGTCTGACTGAGACTGGAGGAATCCCGGCGGCCATGCTCCCCAGACCTTCAGTTGACACAGGACAGGAACCATCCCCAAAGACAACTCATCAGAAATGAAAGGGACTGGTCAGCGGGTGGGAGAGAGATGCTGATGAAGAGTGAGCTAATTATATCAGGTGGACACTTGAGATTGTGTTGGCAACTCTTGCCTGGAGAGGGGATGGGAGGATAGAGAGAGAGGGAAGCCGGCAAAATTGTCAAGAAAGGAGAGACTGAAAGGGCTGACTCAAGACGGGGAGAGTAAGTGGGAGTAGGGAGTGAGATGTATGTAAACTTATATGTGACAGACTGATTGGATTTGTAAACGTTCACTTGAAGCTTAATAAAAGTTATTATAAAAAAATAAATAAATAAAATGGACCACATAAAGATTGATATCCTAGGCATTAGTGAGCTGAAATGGACTGGTATTGGCATTTTGAATCAGACAATCATATGGTCTACTATGCTGAGAATGACAAATTGAAGAGGAATGACATCGCATTCCTTGTCAAAAAGAACATTTCAAGAACTATCCTGAAGTACAACGCTGTCTGTGATAGAATAATATCCATATGTCTACAAGGAAGACCAGTTAATAGGACTATTATTCAAATTTATGGACCAACCACTAATGCCAAAGATGAGGAAATTGAAAATTTTTACCAACTTCTGCACTCTGAAATTGATCAAATATACAATCAAGATGCGTTGATAATTGCTGGTGATTGGAATTCAAAAGTTGGAAGCAAAGAAGGATAAAACCAAAAAACCCACTGCCGTTGAGTCAATTCCAACTCATAGCAACCCTATAGGACAGAGTAGAACTGCCCCCATGGAGTTTCCAAGGAGTGCCTGGCGGATTTGAACTGTCAATCTCTTGGTTAGCAGCCGTAGCACTTAACCACTACACCACCAGGGTTTCCGCAAAGAAGGATTAAAAAAAAAATAGCTGGAAAACATTGCCTTGGTGATAGAAATGACGCCAGAGACAGCATGATAGAATTTTGCAAAACCAATGGCTTCTTCATTGAAAATACCTTTTTTCACCAACATAAACGGTGACCATACACATGGACCTCACCGGGTGAAATACACAGGAACCAAGTGAACTGCATCTATGGAAAGAGACAATGGAGAAGCTCAATATCCGTCAGAACAAGGCCAGGGGCCGACTGCAGAACAGACCATCAATTCCTCATACACAAGTTCAAGTTGAAGGTGAATAAAACTAGAGCAAGTCCACAAGAGCCAAAGTACAACCTTGAGCATATCCCACCTGAATTAAGAGACCATCTCAAGAATTGATTTGACGCATTGAACACTAATGACCAAAGACCAGATAAGTTGTGGAATGACATCAAGGACATCATACATGAAGAAAGCAAAAGGTCATTAAAAAGACAGGAAAGAGAGAAAAAAAAAATGGTTGTCAGAAGAGACTCTGAAACTTGCCCTTGAACATAGAGTAGCTAAAGTGAATGGAAGAAATGATGAAGCAAAAGAGCTGAACAGAACATTTCAAAGGGCGACTCAAGAAGACAAAGTATTATAATAAAATGTGCAAAAACCTGGAGTTAGAAAACCAAAAGGGAAGAACACACTTGGCATTTCTCAAGCTGAAAGACTGAAGAAAAAATTCAAGCCTCGAGGTACAATATGAAGTATTATAAAGGGAAAATATTGAGTAACACAGGAAGCATCAAAAGAAGATGGGAGGAATACACAGAGTCCCTGTACCAAAAAGAATTCATTGAAGTTCAAACATTTCAGGAGATAGCGTAGAATCATGAACTGATGGTACTGAAGGAAGAAGTCCAAGCTGCACTGAAGTGAATGGTGAAAAACAAGGCTCCAGGAATTGACAGAATACCAATTGAGATGTTTCAACAAACGGATGCAGGGCTGGAAGTACTCACTCATTTATGTCAAGAGATTTGAAAGGCAGCTCTCTGGCCAACCAACTGGAAGATATCCATGTCCGTGCCTGTTCCAAAGAAAGATGATCCAACAGAAAGCAGAAAGTATCAAATGATATTATTAATATCACACACAAGTAAAATTTTGCCAAAGATAATTCAAAAATGATTGCAGCAGCATGTCTACAGGGAACTCCCAGAAATTCAAGCCAGATTCAGAAGAGAATGTGGAAGGAGGGATATCACTGATGATGTCAGATGGATCTTGGCTTACAGCAGAGAATACCAGAAAGATGTTTACCTGTGTTTTATTGACTATGCAAAGGCATTCGATTGTGTAGATCATAACAAATTATGGATAACATTGTGAAGAATGGGACTTCCAGAACACATAATTGTGCTCATGTGTAACCTGTACGTAGACCAAGAGGCAGCCGTTCAAACAGAGCGAGGGAAGCTGTGTGATTTAAAATCAGGAAAAGGGCGAGTCAAAGTTGTATCCTTTCACCATACTTGTTTAACCTGTATGCTGAGCAAATATCTGAGAAACCAGACTATATGAAGGAGAATGGGGCATCAGGATTGGAGGAAGATTCGTTAACAACCTGCATTGTGCAGATGACACAACCTTGCTTCCTGAAAGTGCAGAAGACTTGAAGCACTTACGGATGAAGATCCAAGACTACAGCCTTCAATATGGATTACACCTCAACATAAAGAAAACAGAAATCCTCACAAATGGACTAATAAACATCATGATAAACAAAAAGATCGAAGTTGTCAAGGATTTCATTTTACTCAGATCCACAAGCGACTCCCACGAAAACAACAGTCAAGAAATCAGATGATGCATTGCGTTGGGCAAATCTGCTGCAAAACACCTCTTTAAAGTGTTAAAAAGCAAAGATGTCACTTTGAGGACTAAGGTGCACTTGACCCAAGCCATGGTATTTTCAATTGCCTCATGTGCATGCAAAGGCTGTACAATGAATAAGGAAGACTGAAGAACTGATACCTTTGAATTATGATGTTGGTGAAGAATATTGAATACACCATGGACTGCCAAAAGAATGAACAAATCCGTCTTGGAAGAAGTACAGCCAGAATGCTCCTTAGAAGCAAGGATGATGAGAATTGGTCTCAGGTACCTTGGGCATGTTATCAGGAGGAACCAGTCCCTGGAGAAGGGCATCGTGCTTGGTAAAGTAGAGGGTCATCGAAAAAGACGAAGACCCTCAAGGAGATGGACTGACAAAGTGGCTACAACAATGGGCTCAAACATAATAATGATTGGGAGGGTGACACAGGATTGGCAGTGTTTCATTCTGTTGTATGTAGGGTCACTACGAGTTGCAACCAACTTGATGGCACCTAATAACAACAGTATAATTTAAAGGACCTAATATATTGCTGTGGAAATCAAGGAAAAGATCAATTTGGGGTTTGTATCAATTCCTATTCTTCCTTAGGCACTCTTCATCCATCAGTGCAATTCCTAGGTCCACTTCTTTGTTTTATTATTATTGTACTTTAGATGAAGGTTTACAGAACAAACTAGTTTCTCATTAAACAGTACACATACTGTTTTACGACATTGGTTAACAGCCTCACGACGTGTCAACACTCTCCCTTCTAGGCCTTGGGTTCCCTATTACAAGCTTTCCTGTCCCTTTCTGCCTTCCAGTCTTTGCCCCTGGGCTGTTGTGCCCCTTCAGTCTTGTTTTGTTTTATGAGCCTGTCTAATCTTTGGCTGAAGGGTGGACTTCAGGAGTGACTTTAGTACTGAGGTAAAAGGGTGTCAGGGGGACATACTCTCGGGTTTCTCAGTCTCTGTCAGGCCAATAAGTCTAGTCTTTTTCTGTGAGTTAGAATTTTGTTCTACATTTTTCTCCAGCTCTGTCCAGGACCCTCTATTGTGATCCCTATCAGAGCAGTCAGTGGTGGTAGCCAGGCACCATCTAGCTGCACTGGCCTCAGTCTGATGGAGGCCGTGGGAGATGTGGTCCATTAGTCTTTTGGTGTAATGTTTACCTTATATATTTAGTTTTCTTCATTCTTCCATGCTTCTGAAGGGGTGAGAACAGTGGAGTATCCTAGATGGCCACTCGTAGGCTTTTAAGACCCCAGACGCTACTCACCAAAGTAGAATGTAGAACATTTTTTTATAAACTATGTTATGCCAATTGAGCTAGATGTTCCCTGAGACCATGGTCCCCTCAGCCCTCAGCCCTCAGCCCAGCTATTTAGTCCCTCAGGGAGTTTGGATGTGTCTATAGAGCTTCCGTGACCTTACCTTGTACAGGTTGTGCTGGTTTGCCCAGTATTGTGTACTGTCTTACCCTTCACCAAAGTTACCACTTACCTATTGCCTATTTAGTGTTTTTCCATCCCCTCAAGTAACTATCAAAAATTGTTTCTTTTTGTGTGTAAACTGTTTTCATGGATTTTTATAGTAGTGGTCTCATGTAATATTTGTCTTTTTGTGATTGAATTATTTCACTGAGCATAATGCCCTCCAGATTCTTCCATGTTATGAGATGCTTCACAGATTCATCATTGTTCTTTATCATTGCGTAATACTCCACTGTGCATATGTATCATAATTTGTTTATCCCTTTATCTGTGGATGGGCATCTAGGCTTTTTCCATCTTTTTGCTGTCGTGAACAATGCTGCAATGAACACTGGTGTGCAAATGTCTATTCGTGTAACGATTCTTATTTCTCTAGGATAAGGTTATAGTCCTAGGAGTGGAATTGTTAGATCATATGGTATTTCTATTTCTAGCTTTCTAAGGAAGTGCCATATCATTTTCCAAAATGATTGTATCATTTTGCATTCCCACCAGCAGTGCATAAGCGTTCCCATCTCCCCACAGCCTCTCCAACAGTTGTTATTTTCTGTTTTATGGGTTTGTGCCAGTAATGCTGAGGTGAGGTGGTATCTCATTGTGGTTTTTGATTTGCATTTCTCTAGTGGCTACTGATCATGAGCATTTCCTCATGTGTCCTTTGGCCACTTGAATGTCTTCTTTGGTGAAGTGTCTGTTCATTTCATTTGCCCCTTTTTTAATGGGATTGTTTGTCTTTTTGTTGTAGAGGTGTTAGAAGATTTTCCTGTAGATTTTACAGATCAGACCTTTGATTTGTAATAGCCAAATTTTTTCCCCAGTCTGTGGGTTCTCTTTTTACTCTTTTGGTGAAGTCTTTTGATCAGCATAAGTGTTTAATTTTTAGAAGATCCCCGTTATCTAGCTTATCTTCTGGAGTTTGTGTGTTGTTGGTTATGGTTTGTATCCTACTAATGCCTCTAGCATTGACCCTATTTTTATTTCTATGAGCTTTATAGTTTTTGGCCTTATATTTAGGTCTTTGATCCATTTTGAATCAGTTTTTGTGTATGGTGTGAGGTATGGGTCCTGTTTTCATTTTTCTGCCGATGAACATCCAGTTTTGCCAGCACCATTTGTTAAAAAAGGCTGTCTTTTCCCCATTTGATGGACTTTGGGCTCTTGCTGAAGATCTGGTGACCTTAGGTGGGTGGATTTACATCTGGGTTCTCAATCCTGTTCCATTGGTCAATGTATCTGTCATTGTACCAGTATCAGGTTGTTTTGATTACCATAGCTGTATAGTAGTTTGTGAGCTCAGGTAGTGCAAGTCCTACTTTATTCTTCCTTTAATAGTGCTTTACTTATGTGGGGCTTTTTCATATCCCATATAAAGTTAATGATTAGTTTTTAAAGAATGTTTTTGTATTTGGATTGGTATTGCATTGTATTTGTAAATTGCTTTGGGTAGAATTGTCATTTTCACAATGTTGAGTCTACCTATCCATGAGCATGGTATGTTTTTCCATTTATGTAGATCTCTTTTGGTTTCTTGCAGTAGTATTTTGTAGTTTTCTTTGTATAGGTCTTTTACATCTCTGGTTAGATTTATTCCTAAGTGTTTTATTTTTTAGGGGCTATTTTTTTTTATTATTATTGTAAATGGTATTGTTTTCCTGAATTGTTTTTTTCATCATTCTCCTTATTGGCGTATAGGAATCCAACTGATTTTTGTAGGTTTAATTTGTATCTTGCCTCTCTGCTGAATCTTTCTATTAGTTCCAGTAGTTTTCTCGTTGAGTCTTTTGGGTTTTCTATGTAAAGTATCATATCACCTGCAAATAAGGACAGTTTAACTTCTTCATCACCGGTTTGAATGCCCTTTATTTCTTTTTGTTGCCTTGTTGCTCTAGCTAGAACTTCCAGCATTAAGTAGGAGTGTTGATAAAGGGCATCCTTGTCTTGTTCCTGTTCTCAAGGGGAATGTTTTCAGCCTTTCTCCATTAAGAATGATGTTGGCTGTTGGTTTTGTATAGATGCCCTTTATTATGTTTAGAAATTTCCCATCTATACCTATTTTATTGAGAGTTTTTATCAGGAATGGGTGTTGGACTTTGTCAAATGCCTTTTCTGCATCAATTGAGATGATGATGTGATTCTTTTCTTTCCTTTTATTTATGTGGTGGATTATGTTGATTGATTTTCTGATGTTCAACCATCCTTGCATACCTGGTATGAATCCTACTTGGTCGTGGTATATTATTTTTTTGATATGATGCCGAATTCTATTGGCTAGAATTTTGTTGACAATTTTTGCATCTATATTCATGAGAGATATTGGTCTGTAATTTTCTTTTTTGTGTGGTGTCTTTGCCTGGTTTTGGCATCAGGGTTATGCTGGCTTCATAGAATAAACTCAGAAGTATCGCTTCCTTTTCTATATTTTGAAATAATTTGAGTGGTACTGGTGTAAGTTCTTCTCTGAATGTTTGGTAGAATTCTCCACTGAAGCCATCTGGGCCTGGGCTTTTTTTGTTGTTGTTAGGAGTTTTTTTTTTTTTTTTTTTTTTACCTTTTCAATCTCTTGTCTTGTTATGGGTCTGTTCAGGTTTTCAACATCATTGTGTATCAGTCTGGGTAAGTAGTGTGTTTCTAGAAATTTGTCCATTTCCTCTAGGTTTTCAAGTTTGTTGGAGTATAGTTTTTCATAAAGCTCTGTTATGATCCTTTTTATTTCAGTTGGGTCTGTTGTAATGTCCCCCATTTCATTTCTTATTTAGGTTATTTGTGTCCTCTTCTGTGTTTCTTTTGTCAATTTGGCCAGTGGTTTGTCGATTTTGTTGGTCCTTACAAATAACCAACTTTTGGTTTTGTTGATTCTTTCTTTGGTTTTTCAATTCTCTAGTTCATTTATTTCTGCTCTGATCTTTATTATTTCTTTTCTTCTGGTGGCTGTGGGCTTTTTTTGCTGTTCTCTTTCTATTTTCTTGAGTTGTATAGCTAATTGTTTTGATCTTCTCACTTTCTTCATTTTTACGTGTGCATCTATTGCTATAAATTGAGCTAGGTCCACTTCTTAAGACAGTCTTGACCACATATGATAACAGCTTGAAGGTAACAGAGGAAGTGTCACCCTTGACATCGGAGCCATTGAACAGATGCAGCCAGCTGACCCCTTACTTCATCGTGTTGCTCAGTTCCGTTTGGCTGCCCTTCAGCTATGGGTTCCTCTCAAGTTCCCACTGGGAGCTGAGGCCAGTCCTGGGTCAGGTCATTTGGCCAGGGTCCTGATGTTGGGAGGCTGGATACGCCACCCATACTGTCAAACTGAGACTTGGGTCTTTCTACCAGAAGACGGAGGATTTGACTTGCTGTCACTCATCCTACCTGCCATTATTGCATATGCCTGTAGCTAAAAAGCTGTTGCAATCTGTAGGAACCTTTGGAAATCTCCCACCAAATAGCTTAAAAAATCTGGTTGCTGAGGAGTTGATTCTGACTCATAGTGACCCTATAGCTTAGCCTTCGGCAATAAAGACAACATTTCTTAAGAGCTCTCTAGTCTCCACTGTGAAACTCACATCTGTCTGTCCATGCATCTGGCTCCAAATACCTTTCAAGAATCATTTCCAATGCTTTTGTTAAAGGTGCTGTACTTTGGAATTATTAACATTCTATATTCAAAATTGAAGGTTTAATATAGATGTTTTGACATAACAAAAACTGATATAATTTGTCACCAGCAGATCTTCACTTATTAGCACTTCTGGAACATTTATTCTTTTGTGTGGATTTAAGTTGCATATTCCCTTTGCCTGGCAATGGATTCTCCCAACTTCATTTTATCTGGAAAAAAAAAATTATTTTGCCTTCATTTTTGATAGATGTTTTTCTAGGTACAGAATTTGGGGTTGACAGTTTTATTTTAGTACTTGGAAGATGTCATTCCATGGTCTTTCTGACAAGAATTATGCTATAAATTTTATCTTTGTCTCTGTGTTTATAACGCATCTTTTATTTCTGACTGCCTTCAGCATTTTCTGTTTATATTTGCTTTTCAGCAGTTGGACTATAACGTATTATAGTGTTCGTTGCATTCTTTTTTTTTCAGTTTCTCCTACTTGAGGTTATCTGAGGTTCCCGAATTAGTGGTTTGATGTCCTGCATTAATTCTTGATTATTGTCTTCAATTATTTTTCTTTTGCCCTATTTTCTCTCCCTTCTCCTTCTGAGATTCAAATTATACCTATGATAGACTATTTGATATTATCTCACAACTCTTGGATGCTCTGTTCATTATGTTTTAAACTTTTTTTTTTTTTACACTTTATATTTCAGTTTGGGGAATTTCTATTGACATATTTCAAATTTACTAATTGTTTACCTCAGCTGTGTTGAATTTACTGATGAGTGAGCCCATCAAAAGAATTCTTTATCCTTGATATCATTTTTTATTCTAGCATTTCATTTTCACTCTTTTTTATATTTTCCATGTATCTGCTGAAATTCCCCGTCTGTTTTTCATCATGCATGTTGTTCATCTTTCCTCCTACAGTCTTTAACACTTTCTAGTTATTTTAAAGTCCATGTATGATAGTTTCAACATCTGGGTCATCTCTGACCCTTTTTCTGTTGACTGCTTTGTCTCCTGACAATTTCTTGTTTTTTCCCTTGCCTTTTTATGTGTCTCATAACTTTTGATTGAATGTTGGACTTCATGTGTAGAACAGTAGAGACTGAAGTAAACAGTATTCACACCTGAATGGACATGTTTCCTCTTATATCAGGCTGTTTGGTGTGAGTGGTTGAGCCAGTATAGTCGGGAGTTTAGTTGAATTGAACTTGGTTGTTGTTATGATTCTCTTTAGTAGACCATAGCCTTCATAGTCCTTTAACAATGTGTACGTGCTTGGAGTGAGGGCTGGGGTAACAACATTTGTTAGAAATAGCTTTTCTCAATGTTGATGCTTCACCCTCAGTTTTCAGCAAAGTCTGTGTACCTGTGCTATAGAGGAAGTCTCTCTCCATGCTCATACCCCACCCTCAATGGTAGATTGCTATTGCTTCGTATTCTATCAGTGCAGGCAGAGAGGGTGCTCTGTTTTCCTGGCCTGACCTCAGTCTTTAGGAGGCCCTGTGTGCCTGGGTCTCAGGACTAGGGCTTTTTAACATTCCTATCCCTCCTACCTGTGGCAAACTACCTCTACTTTGTATTTGAATTTGGCAAGAGGCTTTGCTGACTCTCTTCAAGAAATGAAAGCTTTTCCTTCATAGGAAAGAAAGACCTCAGGAAAGCAGGTGGGACTTGGTGACTAATAGTTCTCCATAGCATCTTTGAGTCTTATTGGCCAGAGAGTTTGCTACTCTTTTCCCAGGGGCTTAAGACTTTTTCTTCCTAGGAAAGGACCTACGTTTGATGACCTCCTCCAGCCTGTACTGTCAACAGACTCTCTTCTTTCTCCTGATATGCCCTCAGTTTTTCTCATGAGCATCTGGAGGGGTCTCTGGGAAAAAGCATATGACTGAGTGCAAACTCCCCTTTGAACATGTGGTTCCAGCTATTTCAGACTGCCTTGCTAGCCCATACGTGGCCTTTGGCAATCCTTTTTATTTTAGTTGATTCTTCTTAGCTGCTTATGTTGTGACTGGCATGGTGCTTCTTCCTCCATGCCTTGCCATAAAGGAGACAGTTTGCGTGTCCCATATCTCCTGGGAGGGGCTAATTCCTCTTTGGGTGTCAGTTCTCGGATGGGCTCAAGAACTGTTGCAATTTTGTAGCTTATTTGGATTTTTTAGGGCAGGACTGGTATTCTTTGCATCCTAAGTGGGAGCAGGAAGTCTGGAACATTTTTTCTAAAACTGATACATACTTATTATACAAAATTTGCTCAGTAAAGAAATGTCAAAAGAAGAAAGTTTTTTTTTTTTAATCCTACTACCCAGACATAACCACTTAAAACATCTTGTGACCATCCTTTCAGACAAATCTTGATGCAGATATGCATACTCAGCAAGATGTGGGGAATGCCATACCATGTCACTGAATACAGATAATCCATTATGTGCACAATTTCCTTAACTAATCCCTATCAATTTACTAGTGCCTTCCTGAGATAATGTTTCTATTTTTTTTAATCATAAATGACTTCATCATCTTTAATAGAGAACACGCCCATCATGTAAGGGTTTTGATTAAAATTTTTTTAGATTGGAAAGTTTAATAAATCATGTGCTAACCTTAAGACTGGCAGTTCAAACTCACTCGGTGGCACCGTGGGAGAAAAGCCTGCTGATCAGCTTCCATAAAGATTACCGCCAAGAAAACCCCATGGAGTAGTTCTGCTCTCTAACATTAGGGTCCCCATGAGTAAGAGTTGACTCGACAGCAATAGGTTTGGTTTTTGGTTTATGCTGCTTCTATATACCTGACTTCCTGCAGCGAACAAAAGGATGGCCTGGAGTCAAGTGAAGAGGCCAAGCCCACATAGGTGTTTGTGGCCAAAGGCCCTTTGAGAAGACATACTTGAGATTTTTATATAGCCTGGATCACCCTGGATTCTGTAGGGCTTCACAGTCCCTTAGAAGACATGATATGGGTACATCAAATGAGGAAAGTTTTGTTATATTTTTTAAAGACTTCCATAGCTTAACTATTTGTTAGAAAAAAATTCACTAGTAATATATGTATGTAAATGTTTGGCCTACACAATGATTAACGCTTGATTCCACATGGCTTCATGTCTTGTTTTCAGTGTTTTTATTTCTCAAATTTCTTCTCTCCAAATTGTGAGCACAGACAGCTGTTTCTCCTCTTCTCATGTCCTTTTTCACTCCTACAACCCCACACCACCACTGGCATATTACTGGTGTTCAAAAATAGTTGTTTGCTTGGAAGGTAAAAAAGAAAAAAGTGTTAATATGAAAGTCAAGTTTACTGAAATTTTAGAGAAAGAAAATAATGTTTCTTTCTGAAGAGTTAGAAAGATTGTTGTGACAGTAATATATTTACAGGTTAAAGGAGAAAAAGACAAGGAGGCAAAAATACCTTCCAGAAAGAATGACCAAAGTTTCAACAAGAGGGATGTTTGTAGAAATAAAGAGAAAAAGAAGAGTATAATGATTCTTTCATTGACAAGAAAGAAAAGAAAGGAAAGGATATGATTTGGAATATAGTCAATCTTTTGGCAGTTAATAAACATAATTGTGCTGCTTCAGTTATGACAAACCGTGGCTGTTGGTTCCTAATTTTAAAGATTATATATGTTAAATGTTGATTTTTTTAACATGTCTTAAGTGCTTAAAAAATGGGAAGCAAACTTACGAATCACAACTTCTGCTGTAAATGAACCTTATTTCTTAATTTTATGAATTTTAGTTATAAGTAAATATACAATTTTTTAAATGACAAATGCTTATAATAAATTATTTCTAATCCCATTTTTTGGTTACCTTCACAATCATTTAATTTAAATTTTCCTATACAGGGTGATAACTACATCTATATTAATGTTACCATTTATTTTTACCCCTGTCTATTGTTCAGCAGTCTGCTGTTTGCACCTGTCGGTGAACTGGCCACATAAAGATCAGCATGTGTATTCCAGCAAAAGTGGAATGTCAGCAGCTGACAAAACAAAATGATGGTCTAATGTGGACAGAGATTCAATATAGCATACTGTAGCAAAGTTGAAAGTTCAATTCAAACCTGCGAGCAAACACTGTAGTCTGCATAGGTGCTTTTTTTTTTTTTTTTTTTTTTAATGAAAAGAGAAGCTATCTTCATCTTTGTAAGATATTGTCTTTAGGAGAGATTAAATAATTATTTGCTTTACAAGAGATATGCTTTAGCACAGCCTTATCTCTAGTTATTACATAGTTGATCATTACATGAGATTCAGGAAAAGGGAGCCTTAACAATTGGAACTAGTTGTTACTGTCTATGAATTTAAACAGAGTCATTTTATAAATTTTAAATAACTGGTGTATCTTTGGATATAATGAAATAAATACAAATGTCATTCTACATTGCAACTTATTTTGTTTTACCAGTTTGATTACCTAACTTACTATGGATTAATATTTTAAATTTGGGTTAATTTTTTCCCTTTAGCACGCTAAGCAAATGCCTTCCAAGGTTGATCTCTTACCCCTCAATGGCTTCCTTGGTCCATTGTTAACCACATGGTAATGAACTCACTCTGTACTTGTTATGCCCTGAATAGAGAGGTGGTTCAAGTGGACTGTGCCTTTTTTTTGAGAACAAGTGGAAGGACCCCAAAAAGTGTGTGCCTGATGTCACTTTGGTGACCCCCACTCTTCTGAAGCCCAGGAAGGCTGATGATAACAAAGACTTTTTGTTGTTGCTGTGAAATTGTATTGTTGTATGGATTGAATTGGGTCCCACAGAATTATGTATTGTAAATCCTATCCTCTATGCCTGTTGTTATAATCCCACATAATCTTTGTTAAGTTAATGAAGCAGGATTAGTGTAGGGTGTGTCTCAAGTCAATCTCTTTTGAGATATAAAAGAGGTTAAACACGCATGTGAGAAGCAGAGATGGAGGAAAAGAGATGTCAAGCCATATGAAGATTGCCTAGGAGCAGAAGCTCAGAAGAGACACAGATCTTGTTCCAGGGCCAAATGAGAGAGAAAGCCTTCTCCTAGTTCGGGAACCCTGAATTCGGACTTCTAGCCTCCTAAACTGTAAGAAAATAGATTTCTGTTTCTTAAAGCCATCCACTTGTGGTATTTCTGTTACAGCAGCACTAGACAACTAAGACAGCTTTCTTTTTGACTGACTCCCTGTCACATAGACTTTGGAAAGACTGAATCCCTGTGCTTGTGGTGGTAGGTGATAGTTTTTTCGAAGAAGTTTGAAATATGTGTAGACAACTAAGGAAACAGTTATTTGTGTTGTTCCAGGACCACCAAAGGACTCCCCAGGATGGTAGGTACTGATGGAGTAGGAGTTAGAGCTTAGAGAGGTGAGATAGGAGCAAGGGGTTAGGGCCACAGCCAGGATTAAGTCAGTCCTGAGGAGCCTTTTATCAGCCGGGGGTAAATTAGAGCTATAGGTCAGACTGTAGGAAACAGTTAATGCAGGGATCAGGTAAGAATTAAAAAATAGTTTTATTAAAAAAGTTTTTGATGATATTCAATCTTTTATTCATTAGCAAGAACAGGATGCTATGAAAAAGGAATAGTCTGAGGATAAGAACAATTGCTTGAAAGTAACAAAATTTCAATGTGATCAGAGCTATAGGGCTCAGGGTTCCATTCTTAGCCTTCTGCTTTTCTGTTTCATTGGATTTCATGAATGGCCATACCCAATTCTTTAGTTTCAACTAACCTACTGGTGGCTCCCAAATTATATCTCTAGGGTAGACTGCTATCTCAAATTCCAGGCCCTTGTCCCAGTCGCCTATTGTATGTCTCCATTTGATGGTGCCAAACACAAAGTGTCTGAATCAGAATTTACCAAATTCTTCCTCATTAAAAAACAGAACATGCACACACACACACACATGCACGCACACACACATGCACGCACACACACACAGGCACAGACACGCACACAAAAAAAACTAGCATATGAAAAATAGTCCATATTCTTATTTCTTTCCTTATCAGAGGATGGTTCCACCCTCCATCTAGTTGCCCAAATGAGAAATTCCAGACACCTCTCTTTTCTTTCACAAAGTACCCTAAATTCTATCTCTTTCATAATTCTTTACACATCTGTGTTCTTTACTTCAGTCCTGCTCTGTTCCCTATCGTATTTCAGTGCTTATAACAATTCCTGGCACATAGTAGGAATTTGGTAAATATTTAATGAGTGAAAGAACAAAACAAAGAGAACAAACAAAGCACCTGGCCCTGTAGGAAACAGTTAATGCAGGGATCAGGTAAGAATTAAAAAATATTTTTATTAATAAAAATTTTGATGATATTCAATCTTTTATTCATTAGCAAGAACAGGGTGCTATGAAAAAGGAATAGTCTGAGGATAAGAACAATTGCTTGAAAGTAACAAAATTTAAAAAAAAAGAAGCAGTGGACAGGCTGAATAATAAAATAGATGCATCTGAAGATCTAATTAATAATCTGGAAGATAAAGTCAAGAAAATCTCCTAGAACAGTGCAAAATGGTAGACAGCATGAGAGAAAAGTTAAGATATGGAGACTATGTCCGGGAAGTTTAATGTCTTTCTGACAGGAGTTTCTGAAGGCAAAATAGATACAGTGGAGGGAAGACAGTAATCAAAGAAACAGAAGGAAATTTCCACAAGCTAAATAAAAAATTAACCTTCTGGTGGAAAGGCACACCCAAGTGCCAAGCAGGGTAAATAAGAAAAGCAGGACATCTACTGTATCTCATCAAACCTGGTATGCCACTGGGTGTAAAACACACCATTGTTTTATATACCGCTAGCAAGGAACAGCTCCTGTCTATTAACTGTGATCTCCACGCCAATCGTAAAACACCCCAATTTCAAATCTGCTAAAATGCTGAGGGTCTAGGGAATGCGTGGCTTAGAACTGATGAAACCATAGATACATCCTGGTGAAATTTCAGCTCTCCAAGAATTACAAAGAGAGAAATACAGTTTATCTGCAATGAAAAATGGACTTACGTTAATCTTCCCATCAGCAACAATGGTTGCTGTACAAAATTAAAATGATGCCTTCAAAAAGAAAAATTAAAAGGTTTGAACCTGAGTCCTATATCCAGCTAAATCATCAATTTAGTATATAAGCAAAATAAAAAACTACATAAAAAACTCAAAAAGTTTACCCTGTATAAAAAAATTACATAAGAAATACTCTAACCAAAGGCAAAAGGAATCCAACTGTAGAATGACATGGACACAAGAAAAAGGGAAAGCAGCTATGACTCAGAAGAAGTGAAGGACGCTGGAAAAAATGTTAAGTCAATGCATTAAACATTTAACACTTGGAAGAGCCTCATTTAATAGCAAAGTTTTATTAATAAGCTTACATTTCCTTATCTATGGATCCAATTACACTACTTGACTCTATAATAAATAATACTTACATAAACATAGTGTACATGTAAATTTATTAGAGTTCAGCTTTTAGAATCAATCTATAGATACAATATAGAGAACTTATAGTTATAGAACCATGTTATATACATCAACAATATAAAAGAATAACATTTTTTCCTTCCAAAAAAGAAAAACATTCAAAAAGAAAGAAAGAAAACATTCCTTCCAAATATTGGGAAGTTGAAGGGGTGAAGAACGTTGGGAAGACAAAAAAAAAAAAAGTAAATAAAATAAAATTCCCACCTTTCACAACAGGGAGTTAATAAGTCAAGGTAGAAGTTTACATATACTTAAGTCATAATAAAGGCAACCATCATAGGAACTAAGCATACAAACAGAAAATGTGAGCTGTGGAGAGAACAGAGGTGGAAGGTAAAATAAATGCTCTAAATTCTTCCCCTTTATTTGTGGGGAACGAAATCAATAAAGACTATTATTAATTTATAATGATAACCAGGAGAAAAACTAAAAAAGGACAGTACTCTTGCATCTGGGAAGCGAGAGTTTTATGTCCTTGTATACTATTCGAGGAAGGCCCAGAAGAAGGCCCAGAGTGATGCAAATGGTTAAGCACTCAACTGCTAGCCGAAAGTTTGGTAGTTTGAACCCACCCAGAAGCACCTCAGAAGACAGGCCTGGTGATCTGCTTCTGAAAGGTCACGGCCTTGAAAACACTATAGAGCAGTTCTACTCTGCACACATGGTGTCGCCATGAGTCAGAATCAACTTGATGGCAACTAATAACAACATACTATTTAACGTTTTTTTTTTTTAAAGAGTCATGCGGTAATTTATATGTATCTATTTAGAAATCATGGCATCCCATGTGTATAGAGTAGAGCTGTACTCCGTAGGGTTTTCAAGGCAGATCACTAGGCCTTTCTCTTGAAGTGCCTCTAGGAGGGTTCAAGCCACCAACGTTCTGGTTAAGAGCTGGGAGCGTAACCATTTGCCCAGGGACTCCTGAGGTTTTGTTTGTTTGTTTTTATCTATCATTAAAAATCTAATGTAATACGAATGAAAAAGTGAATGGGTCAATAAAAGGAAATAAATGATAATATATCTGAAGTGCCTGGCACACAGCACCAAAAAAGGCACTCAATAATTTGCAGCTTTATGATTGTTAGTAAAATGTTTTGTTATTTTTATAAGTGGCAGCTGACAGCATCTGGGTTCTCTCTGCTCCATAAGGTAGAATTAAAGTTGGCTCAAAACCATATTCTCTGCTTCGAGGCTAAAGTGTCTCCCACGCTCACTGGCAGATGCTCACTGGCACTTACCTCTGGAGTTGTCGCTGCCTCTGAACTCCTTCCCCTGAATTCAGTCAGTCTTTCTGAGTCTCATCGTGCTCTGCTTGCTATCCCAGTTTGCATTTTGCTGAATCAGACACTGAATTTTGATTCTGCAAGTTTTGCTGAAACTGCCTATTCAAGGTATACCTTTGTTAAGTTTAAGGAGGTTTGAAGAAGGTAAGCAAGAGGGAGAATTTACGTTACCAAAATGCCACTTCACACTGAGTATTGGGCTTCACCCTTCATGGTTCACCCATGGCCTCACCACACATGTAGCACTTCCAGCCTTGTGGTTTTATGCCAGTCATCCCTTCCTTCTCTCTCTCTCACTCCTGATTGCTCTGGGAGCTCTAGGCTCCTTTTACTTTATTCTGCAGAACGATTCAGCTCTCTCTAACCCATACTCCCAGACTTGGCTCCAGATCCTCCTTGAAAGAGCCAACCCCACCAAGGTAGGCAAAAGGTCAAAGGGTGTTTAGATTAATGGCAGCAGCTCGGAGGATGTTGTTGTTATTAGGTGCCATAGAGTCGATTCTGAATTATGGCGAGCCCATGTGTGCAGAGTAGAACTGCTCCACGGGGTTTCCAAGTCTGTGACCTTTCAGAAGTGGAGCACCGATACTATCTTCTGAGGCGCCTCTGGGTGGATTTGGACCACCAACCTTTCAGCTAGTAGTTGAGTGCTTAACTATTTGTGCCAGCTGGGGACTCCTTTGGAAAAGGTAGTGGTGGTAATAAGTAGCAACATTTGCTGCCCATTATATAGGAATGGCTAATCAAGAAAATTTTTATATTCAGTGTATTTCCCCACTTCTGAAAAAAAAAAAATTTTTTTTTAAATAAACTGCTTTTCCTGCTACCAGAGAGGAATAGTAGTGAAATTTTACCCTAATTATCATCTTAAAGCATTTTTAAGCTTGTGACTTCATTAGATAATAACTGCCCACTTCATAGAAAATGTATAAGGGTGAAATTTGACCAACAACTACAGAGTAATGCAATTAAGAAAACAGTAGTAGAAAACTGGTTTTAATGGGTTATGAAGGTCCGATTACAAATTCAATGTATAAACACTGCACTTTATAAATAAAATAGGGAAGACCCCTGTGGGCCTATGGTTGGCATGTTTCAGGTCTTGGCTGCCTTTCTGTAAGTTGTAGAAAAGCCACATCTTTATGCATTGATTTGAAATGTTTTATTTACCTTGGCTTATTTTCTTGCCAGCATAAACGATCTCCACCTATTTCAATTCCTCAAGAAAAGAAGGCAAAAGTACCAGAGCATAAGGTATAATGACTAGTATGACTATTATTTTTAACCTAGTTACTGTTTATATTGATGCTGGCTATTCTTAGACGCAGCAATGACTTTGGAAGCTACACTAAAAATCAGCTTTATGGAGAGACAGAAAACCTGACTGCCTCTTCAGTATGAGTCTGGGGTTGTGTCCCTGCCACACCCAAAGAAATCTTTCTCCTCCACAATATCCTACAATTCCACTGTTAGAGAGTTATTCCTTGTGCTAAAAAAACTCATCCTCTTGTAAAATGTAAACGATACTGAGAAATGACAAAAAGCTGTAGTGTAAAGGAGTTGGTTAAATCCTTTCCTGAGAACAGTTTTGAGAAGAAGAGGAAATAGAGTGACTAGTGGCAGTCACTACCTACGATGAAGAGATGGAGAGGCCACAATAAGGGAGAGAAAATAAGATTTAGAAAAAGCCAAGTCTGGTGGAGGGAGGAGATGAAGATAAATTTTGGCTGCTTCATAATATTAAAATATTAAGTATTAAAATGCCTGCAGATTTGAAGTGAATCCATGTAACAAAAACATGGCATGGAATCTTAAACTCTTCCATTTGTGATAATTTTCCAGTAGATGCACAAATTATTTTTGACAGTAGTTAGAATATGCATGCTATTTAATAGAAGTAGCCTTTTCAAATTTATTGAGAAACAGGAAGTATTGTTCATGTAATTTTCACTTTGTGTTGTGTTTTCTATTGAAAGAGTGAAGACAGAAAAACTTTGCAAGACCAAATAGAAATACTGAAGACTACTTTAGAGAATGAAAAAAAGAAGGCAGAAAGGTACTGGTCACAATGATCCATAATTATTCATTTACAGTTAATACCATATTTAACTCTCTGTACATTTGTTACAGGTTTAGGAAGGAATCAGAGAGGATAAACAAAAACTGGGAAAAGAAATTCATTGTTCTCAGGAACAGGTATAGTGTGGCATATACAAATTCTACTTATAAAAATGTGACATAATTATCTTTTAAGGAGGTTGGGGCCTTGCATTTTTCCTTACATATTAATTAATGTAAAATGCCTTCATACCCTTTTAACAAGAAATGCAAAATAATTGGTCTGAGAAAGAAGAGTACTCAATGGCACTTGAAAGAAAAATAACTCAAGACTGTTTCATTCCCTGTGTCAAGGTTTCAGCTATAAAGGAGCAGCAAGGAAAGGCAGCTGCCCTGGTACCTGGCTTAGTTAGACCTATACAGCCACCTTCCTCCACTTTGTCCTGTTCTTCATTTGCATCTGATGACCCTTAACTGGTCAATATCTTCTTTGCAAAATTGCTTTATATATTAGATCCTCTAACATTTGCCAAGCTAAACATCACCAGCTCTTTCAATCTTGAAGATCTATTTTCCACTTACATAAACATTTTAATTTGTCTTCCCTGTGTCATCCTTGTGTTTTGTTTTAATGAAGAAAGTGAAACAACCTTGTGTTTTGTTTTGTTTTAATGAAGAAAGTGAAACTAAAATTCTAAAAAGGCTAAAAGCAATGCCAAGTAGAGAAAATGCCTGTTTTTTTTTCCTTTGTCCTAATATGTCAGCTTTAAAACTCTGTATTCGCTTCACTATTTCCCTCATATTCTCCTCTTCTTACCATGTGGGAAGTAGAAATTTCTTTTGCAAGAGTCTCTCACAGTCAAGCATATTCAGGGCTGACGGATTAAAGGGCGGTCTGATGTGATGGGTCAACCTTGAAACTTACATGTGACATCACGGGATGATAAGGCCCTACATCTGCACTGCATTTCATAAGCATGCACTCTGTATTATATATGTCATTCTATGCATTATCTTTGCATATGCAGTATATGTTACATTGACATAATCTCAGGTGATACAACAAGAATCCATATAACAAAACAACACCAAATTGGGAGTGATGGATCTCCTTGCGGTAAAATTTTTTTGCTTGGCACTCTGACTTTACCTTCTACATATGTTCTGCTAACTCCTTTGTGATCTATAAAATATGCATATTAATACCTGCTTGAGCTATCTCACAGAGTTATTGTCAGGATAGATACCAGGGAAACAAGAGACTGAGAACAAAGGAAAACTTCAATATGCATTGTAATTTACTTTCCCTGCAAATGAATTTTGGACTATCTTTGAAGCCAAATAGAATATCTTTACCTTGTTTATTTCTATGGGATTCGCTTTCATCCTTAAGATTTACCTTGCATCTCTTCTTATGGGATTCGTCCTATTCTTTACCGACCATTTACAAGAATGTATTGGTTTTACTTCTGATTGTTTTTGTGATTATCCAAGATGTTGACAATCATATTCTTCTTTTTTGGTCTCTAAATATTTAGGACAGCAGTATATCCTACACACTTTCTGTATGTTTTCTCATTTAATTGATTAATTGGGCCATAACTTGGGGACAGGCATTATATCTCCCTAGGTTGATTGCATCACAGCTGTTAATTCATTGTGATATAAGCAACCACATATAGAGTGTATATGGAGTCCCTGGGTTGTGCAGATGCTTAACACTCCCAACTGCTAACTAAAAGGTTAGAGGTTAGAGTTCACCTAGAGGTTCCTTGGAAGAAAGGCACGGCAATCTAGTCAGCCATTGAAAACCCTATGGAACACAGTTCCCCTCTGACATACATGGGGTCACCATCACCATGAGTAAGAATCAACTCGGTGGCAACTGTTTTATAGAGTGTATATGTCCAGAGCACCGCATCATGGTGTGTATGGAAATTAATTGTACAGTCACAGACTGAGGTGTGCTAATACGGTAACTTCATTTCACTGTAACTGATCTTAGGAGCCCTCGTTTTTGTTTATTAGAGGAAACACTTCAAGGTAGCAGTCCAATGCAATGATTTCTCCATTCATTCATGATTTATATTCAGTCCCAGTGCAATTCAGAGCTTCATCTTCAAGCTCCCTCTCTGTCTCTGCTGGGCTGCCTGTATTTCCAGAGAGACAGAACTTAAGCAGTGCTGACAAGGGAGAGGGCTGGTCCCTAATCTCACAGTGTGGCATGGCTGGCACAGCTGCTGATGTCACTGTCATTCTCTCAACACAAGTGGTATTGTAGGTGTGGCACATCCAGTGCTGGGACAAAGCCCTACCTGGCTCATGCCAGGTAACATAGCTGCTCCTATTTCAACCCCAGGAGGTAGTCCACATGCATTCATCTGAAGTCATCCCCTTGTTCTGCCTGTTGAGCTCATGCAGTTGATTGGACTCACTCTACACTTCCAAAGCTCGTAGAAAACTTACAGGCTATTCCCACACCACTCTGGGTTCCACAGATCTAAAGGTACATGCACACACCCTCTCTTCCCACTTTTCCTTTCACCCCAGGCTCTGAAGCGCTAGATGAATATCCCAATGAGATTCTGACAATCAGAAATTTAGATAGGATATGCCAAGTGCAGCCCCTTCTGCCCTTTTTTCCCTACCCTTCCCTGGTGGTGCAGTGGTTAAGGGCTCAGTGGTCACAGTGGAACCCACCAGCAGTTCTGCAGGAGAAAAGACCTGGTGATCTTCTCCCATAAAGATTAAAAAAAAAATAAAGATTACAACCTAGGAAAACCTATGGGGCAATTCTACTCTGTCCGATAGGGTTGTTATGAGTCGAAATCGACTTCAAGGCCTACAACAACTCCCCTCACCTTGGAACTTGTTGCAAACCATCTCATTCTTGGATTTGGGGGGCTGGAAACTCTACTCTGCTCCTTAACTTTCTCTTTTCTCCTGAACACTCTCCCTTCTCGGGTGCCAGCTGGCCTCCTGTGATAGAGGAGTGATATCAGTTTCCTGGTGCACGTACCCTCCCCAGCATCACACCTAACAGGTTGAGACTCTTGCTTCTTTGTTCTCAGCCAATGTCCACGTTGTAGTATGGAGAAAAGAGAACTCTGCATTTGATAATGGTGTTGATTATATAAAAACACTATATGTGTAATATCTATGTATATTGCCATATGAGTATACCCACAAAACTCTCATTTTCATCTTAGATGAAATTCAAGTTTCACAAGAAATGCCAGAGCAAAGCCAGAATAAGTCCAGAATCTCAGCAGTCAGAGGAGACACTCCTGTGTCTCATCCCTCCCTCTCAGTCCAGCTATCTGAAGTCTACCCTAGGGTGGGATGGAGCTGACTCATAAATTGCATAGTATTTAGCTGATGGTGATCCAAGAAACAATTTCCCAGGGTGAGTGGTGAGAGGAATTGAAAGCAAAAGTCAAATGACAACCAAACTGAGATGTCAGTAGAAATTGGGGACTCCAGAACAGAGGGAGTGGTTTCGTATGGAGGCACGTGGTACAGTGAAGACGTGGGTCCAGAATCTCTGAGGGGGTGTAGCAGTACTCTCTTTCAAAGATTCTTTTTTATTTTTTAACGTTTTATTGTGCTTTAGGTGAAAGTTTACATAGTAAGTTAATTTTCCAATCAGTGATTCGTAAACAGATTGTTTCATGATCTTGGCTGCAATCCCCCAATGTGTGAGCACTCTCCCCATTTCCTCCCTGGGTTCCCCGTTTCCATTAGTCTGATTTCTTTGTCCCACCCTGTCTTCTCATCTTTGGTTTTGGGCAAATGTTGCCCTTTTGGTCTTGTATAGTTGATTGTTCTAAAGAGAACGTTCTTCATGGACGTTTTTTTTTTCCCCAGCACCATCTCCTAAATAATCCATCCCTTCCTGATTAGGTTGTGGTACCGCTCTGCCATATACTCTGTCCCAGAATATTCTAAATAGTCTGTTTTTGTGTTCTCTGTTCTGCTCCGCTAGCTGATTTGTCTATTACTTTCCCTTACCAAACTGTTTTTATACTATGATTTTGTGTACTAATATTTAGTATGACTATTCCCTCCCATATGAATTTTAGAATTGGTTTATTAAGTGCTCGAAAATCGTGCTGGAGTTTTATTGAAGTTACAATTCCACCAGCAATGAATGAGAGTTCCAGTTTCTCCACATCCTCTCCAATACTTGTTATCATCTATCTTTTTTATTTTAGTCATCCTAGTGTGGCGCAGTGGTTAAGAGCTTGGCTACTAACCAAGAGGTCAGCAGTTCGAATCTACCAGCTGCTCCTCGGGAATCCTATGGAGGCAGTTCTACTCTGACCTATAGGGTTGATATAGGAGAGCTATGAGTTGGAATCATAGTAGTGTGTGTAGTAGGGTGATATCTCATTTTGGTTTTGATTTGTATTTCCCAAGTGACTAAGGAAGTTGAGCATCTTTTCATGTGCCTAGTGACCATGTCTTCTTTGAAGAAATATCCACACAAATCCTTTGTCCATTTTTTAATTGGGCTTTTTTTTTTTTTTTTTAATTGTTGAGTTGTAGTGGCAAGCAACTTGGTGGCTAAATAGTATATATAAAATACTGTAGAGACTTCAGATGATGTTTGTGTGCTAGAAGTGATTCATCTTTTTTCCTGCAAGCAGGGGCCTATCTACAGAAAATAGCACCTATGAAAATTATTTTTAAATTGCTGAATGATCTCGCACAGCTCTCAACGGAAACTATGATTGCCAATAGAAACTGCTCATAAATGCCCGTCCTTAAGCCCAAGGCAGGTGCCCTGACCTGCCATACCTTAGTTATGCCTCTGCCTGCAAGACAGGCAAATAGAGGCAGAGCTGAGCTGAGTCTGCTTGTGGCTGTCTTGATAAGATTTAATCTACCTCTAAAAAAAAAAAAACCTCTGGTTCATCTCTATTCCTAATGCATATCCCTCCAAGTTTTCAACTAAGAGCTGGGTGTCTCAGCACAGAGAACACTGCAGAGACTTTTACTCAGAGGTTTGTTGTTGTTATTGTTAGTTGCCATCAAGTCTATTCCAACTCATACTGATCCCATGTGTGCAGAGTAGAACTACTGAATGGGATTTTTAAGGCTGTGCCCTTTCAGAAGCAGACCACCAGGCACCTCTGGGTGTGCTCCCTTTGGCTTGTAGTCGAGCGTGTAACCTTTTAGACCACCTGGGGATGCTACTCAGAGGTTTACAATTTATATTTTTAGCCTCTTGCTCTGTGCCGCTCCAGAATCCAGCGACTATTTTCAGAAGAAAACAGCTGTGCATTTGGAAACACAAATTCTCCAATTTTGGCACTCCAGCTCACCTGACTGCCGGAAGTTCCTCTGGCTCTCCCAACCCTCAGCAGTGCCTCTCTCCCGGAGGCTGACTGAGTTCGGACTCTAACTATAGACAGGATCGTGAAGTGGTTCCAAGGAAAAACCACTTGCACATATCGAGGTTCAGCTCACCACTCCCTGCCAGGCTTTCACCTCACCTGGTGTGTTCTGGGGGCTCCTCAACAGCATAGAACTAAGGTAAAGTACACTCAATACAGGTTGAAGCTTGGCCTTTTATATTTCCATTATGCAAAGCTTCAGAATTAGGCAAATATTTTGAAGTGGGGGAGGGATTGACTATGTGTTTGGGGTCCCTCAGACTTAACAGTAACTTCATTATTCCAGCCTTGTGGCACAGTGGTTAAGTGCTTGGTTGCTACCCGAAAGGTCATCAGTTGGAACCTACCAGCTGCTCCACAGGAGAAATATGTGGCAGTCCTCTTCTGTAAAGATTTACAGCCTTGGAAACCCTGTGGGCAGTTCTACTCTGTCCTATAGGGTCGCTATGAGTCGGAATCGACTCAGTGGCAATGGGTTTGGTTTTTTGGTTTGATAACTGCCAACATTTCCTGAGTGGCACAAACAGTTAATGCACTCAGCTACTAACCAAAAGATTGATGGTTCAGATCAACCCAGAGGCACCTTGGGAGAAAGACCTGGTGATCTGCTTCCGAAAGGTCACAGCTATGAAAACCCTATGGAGCGCAGTTCAACTCTCTAACAATGGAGTTGCCTTGAGTTGGAATGGACACAACGACAACTGGTTTATACAACTGCCAAAAGCTCTCTGGGACTTTGGTTATTCTCATCCTCATTCCTTCCACAGCTTTCTTGTCCCTTTATGAAATATATGACATTTATATTTTAGGTTATTAAGTTATTCTTAGTGGTAATACTGGATACTGCAAACCACTCCATCTGACAATGGAAACTGGAAATCTGCTGATATTTAAGACCTTTCTATCTATGTCTGTGGATGAGATTGAAATGTTATTTTTCTTTTTCATACTGTCTTTGATTTCTGTTGATATCAAGGTCACCGTGGCCTCCTGATGTTAGTTGGGGGATTGTGCCTCTTTTTTCTGTTCTCTGAGAGACTTGAGGGTGAGATGGGAATTACTTGCTCCTCAAAGGTTGGGGTGAAACTCATCTGTAAACTAAGTGTGCTTTGTGTTTTCTTTACGAGCAGATTTTAAATTGTTGATTCCATTCTTTTCATTGTTTAAAGGACTTAAAGACTCTTACGATTTAATAATTCTTCTTGATTCTATATCATAATGTCATATTTTTCTAGGAAATTGGTCATTTCACACTGTTCTTTTTTTTCAGTATTACTGGTATAAGATCATTCTTTAGTCCTGGGTGTTAGTTTTCTATTGCTGCTATAACCACAGATTATCACAAACTTAGTGGCTTATAACAACACACATTCCATTTGTCCAGTTTTCCTGTCCCTTCCTTACTTCTTTGCTTTTGGGGAGGTGTCACACATTTGGTCTCGCATACCTGATTGAACTAAGAAGCACATTCCTCACGTGTGTTACAGTTTGTTTTATAGGCCTGTCTAATCTTTAGCTGAAAGGTGGACTTCAGGAGTGGCTTCAGTTCTGAGTTAGCAGGGTGTCTAGGGGCTGTGGGCTCGAGGGTTCCTCTGGTCTCTGTTAGATCAGTAAATGTGGTCTTTGTGTGTGTGAATTTGAATTTCGTCCTACATTTTTCTCCCAGTCTATTCAGGGACTGTCTAGTGTGATCCCTGTCAGAGCCATCAGTGGTGGTAGTTGGGCATCTTTTGGTCTCAAGCTGGTGGAGGCTGTGGTTCATGTGGTCCATTAGTCCTTTGGACTAGTATTTTCCTTGTGTTTTTGGTTTTCTTCATTCTTCTTTGCTCCGGATGGGATGGAACAAATAGGTGTATCTTAAATGGCCACTTGCAAGCTTTTAAGATCCTAAATCATTTTTGTTATGAACTATGTTATGCCAAATGACCTAGATGTCCCCCAAGACCATGGTCCCCAGCCCTCAGCCCAGTAACTCAGTCCCTCAAGGTGTTTGGATGTGTCTAGGAAGCTTCTCCCCCATGTGTCTGTCAGATTGTCATACTGTGGGGGTTTGTGTGTTGCTGTGATGCTGGAAGCTATGCCACCAGTATTCAGATACCATGGAGGACGGGTTTCAGCTGAGCTTCCAGACTAAGACAGACTAGGAAGAAGGACCTGGCAGTCTACTTCTGAAAAGCATTAGCCAGTGAAAACCTTATGAATAGCAGTGGAACATTGTCTGATACAGTACTGGAAGATGAGTCCCCCCGGTTGGAAGGCACTAAAAAGATGACTGGGGAAGAGCTGCCTCCTCAAAGTAGAGGTGACCTTAATGATGTAGGTGGAGTAAAGCTTTTGGGACCTTCATTTGCTGATGTGGCACAACACAAAATGAGAAGAAACAGCTGCAAACATCCATTATTAATCGGAACCTGGAATGCACAAAGTATGGATCTAGGAAGATTGGAAATCGTCAAAAATGAAATGGAACGCATAAAGATCGATATCCTAGGCATTGGTGAGCTGAAATGGACTGGTATTGGCCATTTTGAATTGGACAATCATATAGTCTACTATGCTGGGAATGACAACTCGAAGAGGAATGGTGTTGCATTCATCGTCAAAAAGAACTTTTCAAGATCTATCCTGAAGTACAACGCTGTCAGTGATAAGATAATATCCATACACCTACAAGGAAGACCAGTTAATACAACTATTATTCAAATTTACACACCAACCACTAGGGCCAAAGATGAAGAAATAGAAGATTTTTATCAGCTGCTACAGTCTGAAATTGATTGAACATGCAATCAAGATGCATTGATAATTACTGGTGATTGGAATGCAAAAGTTGGAAACGAAGAAGAAGGATCAGTAGTTGGAAAATATGGTCTTGGTGATAGAAACAATGCTAGAGATCGAATGATAGAATTTTGCAAGACCAACGACTTCTTCATTGCAAATACCTTCTTTCACCAACATAAACAGCGACTATACACATGGACCTCGCCAGATGGAACACACAGAAATCAAATTGACTACATCTGTGGAAAGAAACAATGGAAAAACTGAATATCATCAGTCAGAACAAGGCCAGGGGCCGACTGTGGATCAGACCATCAGTTGCTCATATGCAAGTTCAAGCTGAAACTGAAGAAAAGCAGAGCAAGTCTATGGAGAGCCAAAATATGACCTTGAGTATATCCTACCTGAATTTAGAGACCATCTCAAGAATAGATTTGACGCATTGAACACTGGTGACCTCAGACCAGACGAGTTGTGGAATGACATCAAAGACATCATCCATGAAGAAAGCAAGAGGTCACTGAAAAGACAGGAAAGAAAGAAAAGACCAAGATGGATGTCACAGGAGACTCTGAAACTTGTTCTTGAGTGTCAAGCAGCTAAAGCAAAAGGAAGAATTGATGAAGTAAAAGAACTAAACAAAAGATTTCAAAGGGCCTCTCGAGAAGACAAAGTATTATAATGACATGTGCAAAGAGCTAGAGATGGAAAACCAAAAGGGAAGAACATGCTTGGCGTTACTCAAGCTGAAAGAACGGAAGAAAAAATTCAAGCCTCGAGTTGTAATAGTGAAGGATTCCATGGGGAAAATATTAAACGATGCAGGAAGCATCAAAAGAAGATGGAAGGAATACACAGAGTCATTTTACCAAAGAGAATTAGTTGATATTCAACCATTTCAAGAGGTGGCATATGATCAGGAACCGATGGTACTGAAGGAAGAAGTCCAAGCTGCTCTGAAGGCATTGGCAAAAAACAAGGCTCCAGGAATTGATGGAATATCAATTTAGATGTTTCAACAAACAGATGCAGTGCTGGAGGTGCTCATTCATCTATGCCAAGAAATATGGAAGACAGCTTCCTGGCCAACTGACTGGAAGAGATCCATATTTATGCCTATTCCCAAGAAAGGTGATCCAACCGAATGGGGAAATTACACAACAATATCATTAATATCACACGCAAGCACAATTTTGCTGAAGATCATTCAAAACTGGCTGCAGGGAACTGCCAGAAATTCAGGCCGGCTTCAGAAGAGGACATGGAACCAGGGATATCATTGCTGATGTCAGATGCATCCTGACTGAAAGGAGAGAATACCAGAAGGATGTTTACCTGTGTTTTATTGACTATGCAAGAGCATTCGACTGTGTGGATCATAACAAACTATGGATAACATTGCGAAGAATGGGAATTCCAGAACACTTGATTGTGCTCATGAGGAACCTTTACATAGATCAAGAGGCAGTTGTTCGGACAGAACAAGGGGATACTGATTGGCTTAAAGTCAGGAAAGGTGTGCGTCAGGGTTGTATTCTTTCACCATACCTATTTAATCTGTATGCTGAACAAATAATACGAGAAGCTGGACTATATGAAGAAGAATAGGGCATCAGGATTGGAGGAAGACTCATTAACAACCTGCGTTATGCAGATGACACAACCTTGCTTGCTGAAAGTGAAGAGGACTTGAAGCACTTACTAATGAAGATCAGAGACCACAACCTTCAGTACGGATTACACCTCAACATAAAGAAAACAAAAATCCTCACAACTGGACAAATGAGCAACATCGTGATAAATGGAGAAAAGATGGAAGTTGTCAAGGATTTCATTTTACTTGGATCCACAATCAACAGCCATGGAAGCAGCAGTCAAGAAATCAAAAGATGCATTGCATTGGGTAAATCTGCTGCAAAGGACCTCTCCAAAGTGTTGAAGAGCAAAGTTGTCACCCTGGAGACTAAGGTGCGCCTGACCCAAGCCATGGTATTTTCAATCACATCATATGCATGTGAAAGCTGAGCAATGAATAAGGAAGACCGAAGAAGAGTTGATGCCTTTGAATTGTGGTTTTGGCGAAGAATATTGAATATACCATGGACTACCAAAAGAAAGAACAAATCTGTCTTGGAAGAAGTGCAGCCAGAATGCTCCTTAGAGGCAAGGATGGCGAGACTGGGTCTTACATACTTTGGCCATGTTATCAGGAGGGATCAGTCCCTAGAGAAGGACATTATGCTTGGCAGAGTACAGGGTCAGCGGAAAAGAGAAAAGAGAAAGACCCTCAAAGAGGTGGATTAACATGGTGGCTGCAACAATGAGCTCAAGCATGATTGTAAGGATGGCGCAGGACCGGGCAGTGTTTCGTTCTGTTGTGCATAGGGTCGCTATGAGTCGGAACCAACACGATGGCACCTAACAACAGCAACAACAATATTCTATTGTGTGTATGTGCCATAATTTGTTGATCTATTTATCTGTTGATGGATACTTAGATTATTTCCATCTTTTTGTTATTGTGAATAACACTGCAGTGAACATGGGTGTGCATATGTCTATTTGTGTGACAGCTCTTATTTCTCTAGGAAATATAAAAAAAAAATTTTTTTTTTTTTATATTCCTTGGAGTGGGATTACTGGATCATATGATATTTCTATTTCTAGCTTTTTTGAGGTGTGCCATATGATTTTCCATACTGGTTGCACCACTTTGCATTCCTACGAGTAGAGCACAAGAGTTTCCAATTTCTCCACGATCTTTCCAACATTTGTTATTTTAACGTCAGGGTAAGATGGTATCTCATTGTAGTTTTGATTTGCATTTCTCTAATGGCTAATGGCATTTCCTCATGTGTCTGTTAGCTGCCTGAATGTCTTCTTTGGTTAAGTGCCTGTTCATATCCTTTGCCTATTTTTCAACTGGGTTATTTATATTTTTGTTACTGAGATGTTAAAGTATTCTACAGATTTCAGAGATTAGACCCTTTTCAGATATATTGTAGTCAAAAATTTTTTCCCAGTCTGTAGGTCCTTTTTTTTACTCTTTTGGTGGAATCTTTTGATGAGCAAAGTATTTAATTTGGGGGAGCTCCCAGTCATCTAGTTTATCTTCTGGTGTTTGTGCATCGTTAGTTATGGTTCGTATTCTTTTTATGCCATGTATTAGTGCCCCTAGTATAGTCTCTATTTTTTCTTCCATGATCGTTATAGTTTTAGATTTTACATTTAGGACTTTGATCCATTTCAAGTTAGCTTTTGTGTATGATGTGGGGTATGGGTCCTGTTTCATTTTTTTAAAGATGGACATTGAGTTTTGTCAGCGCCGTCATTCAATGTGTAGATGTTTATTAAGGTTCTGTCTTCTTGGTGGATTCTCTCTTTAATCATTATATAATGTCCTTTCTTGTCTTTATGGTTGATTTTGCCTTAAAGTCTTTTTATCTGAGATTTGTATTGCCACTTCTGCCCTTTTTTGACTACCGTTTGCGTGATATAATTTTTCCCATTCTTTTTAATACATTTAGGTTTTTCTGTCTAAGGTGTGTTTCTCGTAGACAGTGTATTGATGTGTCATTTTTTAAATCCATTCTGCTACTCTACTTCTGTTTACAACTTCATTGAAGCCATTTACATTCAGTGTGATTAGCAGTAGGTATGAGTTTATTGCTGTCATATTGTTGTGGTTATTTTTTGTGGCCCTGTTGTTTTCTTTGTTCCCCTTACTTTCCTGTGCTGAATTTCTTTTGCTTTCTTTTGCTATTATAGATTTTGTGTCTACAATTGTTTATGTTGTTCTCCTTTTTCGTTGTAATGATTAGGCTTGTTAACTTTCTTTGTGGTTACCTTGAAGTTTGTCATTGTTTTCCTGAGCTTGGACCAGTCTTTTATTACTTGATATGGCCTTGACTCCCTCTCCATTTTAAAGTTCTATACTTACACTCAGTAAGCAACATCATGATAAAGAAAAGATTGACATTGTCAAGGATTTCATTTTACTTGGATCCACAATCAACAGCCATGGAAGCAGCAGTCAAGAAATCAAAAGATGCATTGCATTGGGCAAATCTGCTGCAAAGGACCTCTCTAAAGTGTTGAAAAGCAAAGATGTCACCTTGAAGACCAAGGCCATGGTATTTTCAAGCCATGGTATTTTCAATCACATCAAATGCATGTGAAAGCTGGACAACGAATAAGGAAGACCGAAGAAGAGCTGATGCCTTTGAATTTTGGTGTTGGCGAAGAATATTGAATATACCATGGACTGCCAAAAGAACTAACAAATCTGTCTTGGAAGAAGTACAACCAGAATGCTCTTTAGAAGCAAGGATGACAATACTACGTCTTACATACTTTGGATATGTTGTCAGAAGGGATCAGTCCCTGGAGAAGGACATCATGCTTGGCAAAGTACAGGGTCAATGGAAAACAGGAAGACCCTCAATGAGGTGGATTGACACAGTAGCTGCAACAATAAGCTCAAGCATAGCAATGATTGTAAGAATGGCACAGGACTGGGCAGTGTTTCATTCTGTTCTGCATAGGGTCACTATGAGTCAGAACTGACTTGACAGCACCTGACAACAACATACTTACACTGTTTATTCCCCCGTTTATTGCTTTGACGTTGTCGTCATTCACAGATTAACATCTCTGTTTCAAGTCTTTTAGCTTTATTTTATTACTGAGAGTTCCTTACCTAGGTTGGTATATGGCTGATGCTATTCTATGTCCTAGACTTCAGTTGTTATTTGATGTTGTTTGTTTTCAAACTAAAGGACTACGTTTAACATTTCTTGTAAGTTTGGATTGGTTTTTATGAATTCCCTTGATTTCTGTTTACCTGGAAATGTCCTAATTTCACCATAGTATTTGAGAGAGAGTTTTGCAGGATGTATTATCCTTGGTTGGCAGGTTTTTTTTTTCTATCAAGGTTTTATATGTGTCATCCCATTGCCTTCTTGCCTGCACTGTTTCTGCTGAGTAATCAGAACTCAATTGTATTGTTTCCCCTTTGTAAGTGACTTTTCTTTTTTCTTGAGCTGCTGTTAGGATCCTTTCTATGTCTTGCTTTTGGCAAGTGTATGATATGTCTTGGCAACTTTCTTTCAAGGTCTATCCTATATGGGATTTGTTGAGCTTCTTAGATAGTCAGCTTTTCATCTTTCATGATATTTGGGAAGTTTTCTGCCAGCAAATCTTCTCTGTGTTTTCCATTTCTCCCTCTGTTCTGAAATTCTGATCATGCACAAATTTTTGTCCTTGATTGTGCCCCACACAATTCTTTTGTTTTCTTCATTCTTTTTTCCTCAGGGTTGTGGCCATAGATTTCTCTTCAACCTCACTGATTCTGTCTTCTCTTGTTTCAAATTTTCCCCTAAAGCCTTCTGTTGAATTGTCCATTTCTGAAATTTCGTTGTTTATCTTTTGGATTTCTAGTTGCTGCTTTTGTATGATTTCTAGTTGTTTATTTATTTGACATTTTGGTCTTGTATTATTTTCCCGAATTCTTCAATTGTGTTGTCTGTGTTTTTCGTGATTTTGGCCATTTTCATTGGTTCTGTCTTTGTTTTCCACAGTTTTGTCTCTTTTTTCCCTTGGTTTTGTCTGTGTTTTCCTTGATCTCTTTCCTAAGCTCTTGGAGTGCCCTAACTATTAGTCTTTTGATTTCCATATCAGGTAATTCCATATCATTGCCTTTTCTCATACTAGAAGGTTATCTGATCCTTTATTTTGGTCACTTGCTGGAGCCATCTTGTCCTGCTTTTTTATATGTTTTGATATTGTCTGCTGTCTCCAAGACATTAAGGTATTATTTTCTTTATTGGATGTATGTTTGCTTGTTTTGTCCTGCATTTTTATTTTGTTTTGATATGTCAGTGCGGGTGAGCCAGGCATGCTTTCCTGCTTGCTCATTGTGGGCACGATAGCTGTCACTACCTTGCCCGAGTGGACAGGGCAGCAGCAGGCAGGGTGAGCCCACTTTGCTATACACTGGTTTGATGAGGTGGCTGAGGGAAAACTGGGCTGTCAGCCTCCTTTTGTTGATCCAGCAGTTTAGGAGCATTCATAGCCCCTCACAAGATAGGCAGGGGTGCTGGACAGGGAGTGGTACAGCTTTGTTTCCCACCAATCAGCTTGTAGTCAAGTGGTGGAATTAGAGGGGCAAGGAGGGTCCATTGCAGCATCAGGCTTGAATGCCATTGATGCCCTGGCTACAGCATCTCGGTGGGGGCTGGCAGGAAGGGGGGGTGGCGTATGGGGCTAGGTGAAGGAGAGAAAGGGATGAGAAAGAAAAAATAAGGGTAGCCGGTGTGGGGGGGGCAGGAAGGGGGGAGGTGGCATACAAGGCTAGGTGGGAGGTAGAAAGGAAAAGAAAATAAATGAAATAAATGGCTGTTTAGTGGGGGCGGTGTAGCGGGGGCTGGTGAGTGGAGGCAAGGTGGACATGGGGGCTTGTGGGAAGGGAGAGGAGGTGATATACCGTGCTAGGTGGAACAGAGACAGAAAAGAAAGAAGAAAATGGTGGCTTGATGGGGGCTGCAGGTGAGGGAGGGTGGAACCAGGACAGTGGTGGGCTAGCATGCCAGTGGCACTCTATCTGAGGCTGAGCAGCAGGGGCTGGTGGCATATGGGGCTAGGTGGGAGAGAAAAAGAAAGGTAAGATAGGGAAAAAGAAAAAAATGGTGGCACATCAGAGGCTGGTGAGTGGTGACAGGGAGGACCCAGGGTCCAGCGTGAAGGAAAGAGAAGTGGCTTACAGGGCTAGGTTGGAGAGAGAAAGAAAAGAAAGGAAGATAAAAAATATATATTTTTTTAGATTTAAAAACTGGCTGCGCTGTGGGGCCAGCGAGTGGGGGAGGGCCAGTGGGGAGGATGGGGAGGTGATGTACAGGGAGAAAGAAAAGGAAAAAAAAATGTCAGTGCGGGAAGCTGGCTGGTGGGGATGGGCTGGACCCAGGGCACAATGAGTGATAGCTCTCTAGCTGTGGCATCATGGTGGGGACCACTGGGAATGGGGGAAGTGGTATATGGGGCTAGGTGGAAGGGAAAAAGAAAAGGTGCGGCAGGAGCCAGTGGGTGGGAGCGAGGCAAACCTGGGGTGGTGGCGGCTAGTGGCTCTCTAGCTGCAGCAGTGCAGTGGAGCCCAGTGGTAAGGGAGGGAGAGGTGACATACAGGGCTAGGTAGGAGGGAGAAAGGAAAGGAAGAAAGAGAAAAAAAAAAACTGCATGGGGGATGAGGAAAGGATGGGCCTGGAGAGGGGTGTCTTATATTGTAGGGGCTTCCGGGATAGGGGGTGGGTTCTTGCTTCAACTCACCAGAAGGGTGAGGAGTGGGAAAGCATGTTTCCCTGGTTACCAGGTGCTCTATCTCCTGTTGGGAGCATCCATGACGTTGCCTTCCCATACTCCCAGTCCAAGTCATTGCTGGCTGTGTTCCAAGATGGTGATGCTATGCCATGTTATTTGGCATGTGACCTCTGCTCCATATCTCTCCTTGTTCTCTGTTTTCTGTCAGTTTCTTCTTCCATTAAGTGTTTGATCTAGTTTTTTTATCCCTTCATTTGATGCTTAGGGTTCCAAGATTGACATTAGTGTCTGTTTTACTTAGTTTTTTAGGTCTTAGCTGTGGAGGGAGGGCATGGTGCCTCTGCCTAGGGAACCATGTTGGCTCCACCCCCACCTCATTCTTCTTAATTAGGGTTTATTCCTATGTCCTTTTGGTAACTTCTTTACTTATAGTGTTAGTTCATTACTTTTAAACCCACTTTTTTAAAGTATAAATTTAAGGCTCTAATTTTCCCTTAAGCACTTCTTTAGCTGAATCTCACATGTTATGATATGTAGTCATTTATTACTCAGTTCTTAAGATTCAGTTTTCATCATGACTTCTTCCTTAACTCCTATGTCATTTCTTTCTTTGTTTTTAAATTCCCAAACTTAAGGAGTTTTTTTTAGTCTTTTTGCTGGAATTCTATTCTTCATTCTGCATTTATCAGCCAGAATTCTTCTATAAAGAACTTCGTTTTGTGGGTCCTGTGGTTACCCTCAAATATAATTCATACAGTAAAGGCAGACTAAATGCTTGATTCATTCCCTTTATCAATTTTCACAGTAACGACTTGGTGCCTTAGTTCCAATGAGAATTTGTCTTGTAATATTATCAACTTACGGATTTTTAATATAGTGTCTCTTTTATTTTGGGTGCTTAATTTCTCTAAACTTAAGTCAGTGGGAATCCTTTCAACCTGATATCCTTTCAAGTGCTTTTGACATGAACTCATTAACCTTTAATGGCTCCCTTGCTTTCTGGTACTATAAATGTTCCAGGCTCATCCGTACATTTCTTGCCTTAGTTTTAGAAACAGCCTGTCTTAGTTATCTAGTGCTGCTGTAACAGAAATACCACACATGGATGGCTTTAACAAACAGAATTTTATTCTCTCATAGTGTAGGAGGCTAGAAGTCCAAATTCAGAGTGCCAGCTCTAGGGGAAGATTTCTCTGTTGGTTCTGGGGGAAGGTCCTTGTCATCAATCTTCCCCTGGTCTAGGAGCTTCTCAGTGCAGGGATCCCGGGTCCACAGGACGTGCTCTGTTTCTGACTCCTCTTTCTTGGTAGTAGAGGTCCCTCCCTCTCTGCTTGCTTCTCTCTCCTTTTATCTCTTTTACGATTGACTCAAGATACACCCTAATCCTATAGATTGAGTCCTGTCTCATTAACATAACTGCCTCATTAACATCCTAGAGGTTAGGATTTACAACACATAGGATAATCACATCAGACCACAAAATTGTAGGCAGCCACACAATAACTGGGAATCATGGCAGATGTTTTTGGAGGGTTACAATTCAATCGGTAACACAGTCATTTCTGAAAAATGCCCTGGTTCATTTTAGTGAGAAATGTTTTTTAAACCATAGTCTGAGTCCTCCAGGTGCTCACTACTATTGGGCTGCTATTACATCTAGGGCTTTTCAGAGCTGGAAAATATGTAACTTGAAAATGGAAAAAAAGAAGTGAAAAGCTCAAACCAATATTTTAAACTTTTTACTTGTGTCTCTTCTGTTTTATATTGGAAATCGTAGTTCCTAACTACATTAACATAATACATATTTACTTTATGCTATGATTTTCATATATTTTAATTTCACTGTTTCTTTTATTTCAGCTTTCATGTCCTTAAGGATGAGATGTTTACTAGGCACACACTGTTTCGTCAGTTTGCAGTGCTTGCTGATACATCCTTCAATTATACTGTAAGTATGTGTAATGTTTAGATGCTATTTTTCTCTTTGAATACCCCTTTCCAAGTCTTTTCTGCTCTTATTCAACATTTATTGAGCCCGTGTTATTATAGACTCTGGGAATAGTACATGACAGTCACTTTGCTTGATACCAAGAGCATAAGACAGTGTCTGAACTCAAAGAGTCCAGTCTGGCAGAAGATAAAGACATGTAGATAAATAATTTTAAGGCAATGTGCTTGAACTATAATAGAGGCAAATGCAAATTTCAGCAGGGGTGCCACTCACTCTGGATGGAGAGCATCTGTCATTCTGCCCATTCGTGGGCATGGATGAATGCTGGGAAGTATCAGACCTCAAGGTCCAGTTATCCAGTCATTTCAAAGGGAAAAAGGAGGTAAGAGAATCTGTTCCTAGTACCAGGCCATTTAAACCATGCATGAAAACTAGAGGTCACCTGTAGATAAAACCTAATTCTATCATAGATTATTTTTTTAGCCTGTTTAACTTAATGTTTTAATGGGGGGAGGGGGGATTCCACTTGTAAAGTTAAGTGATGCCCGGTGTAAACATACCAAACTGAATCCATTGCTGTCGAGTCAATTCTGACTCATAGCGACCCTATAGGACACAGTAGAACTTCAGTGTGGACGTATAGCCAGTAAATTTCAAGTAACATGTAAACCGGCATGCTACAAACTCTATTGACCATCTGCTATTATGCTAAATGCACTGGGAACAAGTCAAGAAAGAGTATAAGAAATTTTTCTTTTTAAATGTGGTTTCTTGCTTACAACCTAAAATCATTCTCTTTTTTTGAGTTCTGTCAATACTCCCTTGAAGACAACTTTATAAACTTAAGTTGCAAAGGAGATCAAAGAACTTAAGGACACTGGCATAACATTAAGTCCTAGTTTTTAACTACGTTTAAATAATAATCTGAACCTTGCTTGTTCTGAGGATTTTAACAATTGACCTCTCTGTTTACATGAAAGGAATGTATATAGTTTATATCTTCCACTCTTGGTTTTTCCTCTTTTCACGTGACGTTTACCATTTCTATTGGAGTAATACTCATTTTAGATACTTAATCACCTGGGCAAATAAAATATTGAAGGACCCTTGAGAGCGCTGAACTACTCAAAATCAGGCTTCTTAATGATTATTATCTGATAAAATTTTCTGCTCCAAATTTGAATTATCCAGGCTTTATGAAACAGACTTATAAAGTCTCAGAATAGTACCTGACCAAGCCTATTAGTAGGTCTAATCTTTGTCTTGAGAAAACTCTTGGCCCTGTTCTCAGATGATCCTATAATCCCTTTCAGGAGGAGGGGGGATGGTTGTTTCATCTAGAGTATATCTATGTGCCACTACTTATCTGGGATCCAAAGCTCATGAATCTTTCTCTGTGCATCCACACAACATATTGGCACTTGAGTCACTCATCATGGTGAATAACAAATATTTTTTTAAAATAGAGGAAAGAGTCAGGGAAAGAGAGTACATGGATTAAGCTATGTCACCCACAAATATGTGTTGCAAATCCTAACTTCTGTAACTGTGGTTATAATCTCATTTGGGAATGGGTTGTCTTGTTACATTAATGAGACAGAGTTAGTATAGGGTATTATATCTTGAGTCATTCTCTTTTGAGATATAAAAGGATTAAACACAAGCTACTCAAAAGAGATGGGCAAAAATTGATGGCAAGCCACATGGAGATCTCCAAGGAACCAGGAAACAGATGCAGAAGAGTCAAAGACATTCCCCCAGAGCTGACAGAGACAGAAAGCCTTCCTCTAGAGCCTGTGCCCTGAATTTGGACTTCTAGCCTCCTAAACTGTGAAAAATTAAATTTGTTTGTTAAAGCCACCCACTCGTGATATTTCTGTTATATTAAAAAAAAAAAAAGACAGAATTTGGTACCAGAAGAGCGGGGTGCTGTTCTAACAAATACCTCAAATGTAGAAGTGGTTTTTGAAATTGGGTAATGGATACAGGCTGGAAGAATTTAATGTACCTAGCAGTAAAATATTATAATGAAATGTGCAAAGACCTGGAGGTAGAAAACTAAAAGGAAAAAACATGCTTGGCATTTCTCAAGCTGGAAAACCTCACTCATCTATGTGAAGAAATTTGGAAGACAGCTACCTGGTCAACCAACTGGATAAGATCCATATGAGCCCATTCAAAAGAAAGGAGATCCAATAAAATGCAGAGATTATCAAACAATACAATTAATGTCACACACAAGTAAAATTTTGCTGAAGATCCTTCAAAAGCAGTTGCAGCAGTACATCGTCAGGGAACTGCCAGAAATTCATCCAGATTCAGAGGAGATCATGGAACAAGGGATATCATTGCTGGTGTCAGATGGACCATGGGTGAAAGCAGAGAATACCAGAAAGATGTTTACCTGTGTTTTATTGACTATGCACAGTCATTTGATTTTGTGGATCAAAACAAATTATGGATAACATTGCAAAAAATGGGAATTCCATAATACTTAAATGTACCCATGAGGAACCAGTACATAGACCAAGAGGCAGTCATTCGAACAGAACCAAGGGATACTGTGGTTTAAAGTCAGGAAAGGTGCGAGTCAGGGTTGTATCCTTTCACCATACTTATCCAATCAGTATGCTGAGCAAATAAACCAAGAAGCTGGACTATGTGAAGAAGAATGGGGCATCAGCATTGGAGGAAGACTTGTCAGCAATCTGATATGCAAATAACACAACCTTGCTTGCTGAAAGTGAAGAGGATTTGAAGCACTTATTGATGAAGATCAAAGACTACAGCCTTCAGTATGGATTACACCTCAACATAAAGAAAACAAAAATCCTCAAAACTAGACTAATAAGCAACATCATGATAAATGGAGAAAATATTGAAGTTTTCAAGGATTTCATTTTTCTTGAATCCACAATCAACACCCACAGAAGCAGCAGTCAAGAAATCAAATGACATATTGCATCAGGCAAATCTGCTGCAAAAGATTTCTTCAAAGTGTTAAAAAGCAAAAATATACTTTAAGGACTTAGGTGCGCCTGACCCAAGCCATGGTGTTTTCAATTGCTTCATATGCATGAGAAAGCTGGACAATGAATAAGGAAGACCAAACAAGAATTGATGCCTTTTAATTATGGCAAAGAATACTGAATATACCATGGACTGCCAGAAGAGCAAACAAATCTGTCTTGGAAAATATACAGCCAGAATGCTCATTAGAAGCAGGGATAGTGAGCCTTCATCTCACATACTTTGGACATGTTATCAGGAGGGACCAGTCCCTGAAGAAAGACATCAGTTAAAAAGAAGAAGGCCTTTATATAATCAACCTCTTTTACAAGGATCAACACAAAGCTGGCGCCTATGAGGTGGAGATTAAGGATATTCCAAGTGTTGAAGTTTTCCAAGCTGTTGTACCACTCCATCATCTCTAACATCAATTACTCACTCTCCTCTCTGTACTCTTCCTTCTGTCTTTGAGTTCCCTAATTTGCTGCAGCATCTCACAGAACTTACTAACCATATAATGGAAATGGCTCACACGGTTGTAGAGTCTGGCAAGTCCCAAATTTGTGGGTCAGACATAAGCTTCTCTCAACCCACATGGCTGCAGGGGCTGATGAATCCAAACTGGCAGTCCAAACCACAGACTGCTAGCTCATGAGGCTGCAGAAGCTGGTGAATCAGGTTACACGCTAGGCCGCTGGCCCAAGGTGCTGCGGAAGCCTACAAATCCCAGAATCGACAGGTCAGACAGCAGGCCTCTGGGGAGGTCAGTTGATCACGAACTGGACGTGGGATCCAGATGCAGAGAAAGCCTCACCAGGACACACACATATATCTTAGATACAGGCCACACACCAGGGAACGGCGTAACTTTAGTAAGGGTGGGGCTTGAGTCACTCCCTCCTGCAAAGCTGTGACCCAAGACACACCTTATACTGATCCTGCCTCATCAACATGTAGAGGTCAGGATCCACAACATATAAAATGGAGAACAACAACACAATACTGGCATCATGGCTTAGCCAAGTTGACACATAACCCCAACTATCACAGGTTCCATGTACTTTATTTGCATATTCCCATTCAATTTTTGTATGTGAGTCACAAAGACCACGGCTAGAAGGATGATATTAAGTAATTCATTGCAGCATGACCCTCAGTGAGATGGGTTGACACAGTGGCTGCAACAATGGGCTCAGACATAGCAATGATTGTGAGGATGACGTAGAACCAGGCAGTGTTTTGTTCTGTTGTACATAGGGTCACTATGAGTTGGAATCAGCTTCATGGCACCTAACAACAATAATAATAGTAAAAGTTAGATTGCCTTGAAGACACTATTAGTAGAACTATGGATGTCAAAGGCTATTCTTGTGAGGCCTCAGAAGGAAGTGATAGAGAAAGTCTATATCATCTTAGAGAATACAGGTGACACCAGCAACAGAATGTTGCTAGAAATGTGGACATTAAATGTGCTTTTGGTGAGGCTTTGATAGAAAATGATGAGCGTGTGATTGGACAATGGAGGGTGATGCTTTTTATGCAGTGGCAAAGAACCTGTCTGAATTATGTTCAAATGTTTGGTGGAAGGTAGAATTTGTAAGTGATAAAATTGGATATTTAGCTGAGGAGATTTCTAAGCAAGATCTTAAAGGTGCTGTGAGGTTTCTCTTTGCTGCTCATAGTAAAATGCCAGAGGAAAGAGATGGACTTTAAAACGAACTGTGCAAAATGAAAACAAAACCTAAAGATTTGGAAAATTCTGTTGTGCAAACTAAGGACTTATGTCCTAGAATTTTCATCAAGGATGTGGCTATTCAATCTTTTGTTAAAGAGATTAAGCCTGTGACTGATGGATCTAACCAACTACCACTGCAGAAAATCCATCAGCTTACACTGAAGGGGACAGAGAAAGAAAGAAAGGAAAGAACACTGTCTGCCTCTTGGAATTCTACAGGCAGGAACAAACCAAAGTAGCTGCATCTGTTGTCCTCCAGGAAAAGAAAAGGACCATCCCTGGAGCAGCTCAGAGATCAGCAGAACTGTTGGAAAGAACATGGAAAGTAGGGCCTTCTTGTTTTTAAAGGGTGGGGCCACTGTCTTCTGGATCTCAAAGGGTGTGGTCACAGCCGCCTAAATTTCAAAGAGTTGGATCTTTGCCAACTTGGTTCTGGAGTGTGGAGCTGCTGTTAAGATGTGCCAAGTGGATGGGACTGCCTCCCAAAGCTGAGGGGACAAGGCTGCCATGCTCAAGGGCCAAAGGGGTGGGATTGTCACTTAGGTGAACTAGGAGAAAGGGGCTGACCAAAGCCAAGGGAGCAGAGTTGCCATCCCAGTGGGCCTGGAAAGTGGAGCTGAAGCCCAGGGCCCGGAGGCCTCCACCCAGAATCCAGAGGGCTTGGCCAACACCCAGAGTCTGGAGGACAGGGCCATTGTTTAGATGGCTTCAGAAAACAGAATTATTTTTAAGCCTTGAGAGCTAATGTAAATTGTTTTGCTGGGTTTTGGACTTGTTTGGTGCCTTCTCTCCTCC
Source organism: Loxodonta africana (assembly GCF_030014295.1). Classification (NCBI taxonomy): domain Eukaryota; kingdom Metazoa; phylum Chordata; class Mammalia; order Proboscidea; family Elephantidae; genus Loxodonta; species Loxodonta africana. The sequence continues at coordinate 164,749,815 of NC_087345.1, read as the reverse complement.
TATTTGTTCCATTTGTAATGGAAATGTATACTTTGTGCCTGTTCCAGCATTGTATTTTAGAAATTTAACTTTTAGTCTAGATTTCACAGGTTCACAGAAGAGAAATTTTGCCCCACGACGGAATACACCCAAATTCTCACCCATATTAGGTTTAGATGATCCAGAAGATGAGATTTTGGATTTGGAGTTATTTAAGACTTTTGGGATGATGCGATGAGATGAATGTGTTTTGCATGTGACAAAGATATGAATTTTGGGGGGCAAAAGGGTAGAATGTTATGAATTGAACTGTTTCCCCCAAAACTATGTGTGGTAAATCCTAACCTCTATGCCTGTGGTTATAATTCCATTTGGGAATGGGTTGTCTTTGTTATGTTAATGAGACAAGGTTAGTGTAGGATACATTTTGAGTCAATCTCTTTTGAGACACAAAAGGGATTAAATAAATGTAAGCTAGATGGGGGAAGATTGATGGCAAGCCACATGGAGATCTCCAAGGAACCAGCAAACAGAAGCTGAAGAGACAAGGCTCTTCCCCCAGAGCCCACAAAGAGAGAAAGCCTCCCTCTAGTTCCAGCGCCCTAAGTTAGGACTTTCAGCCTCCTAAACTGTGAGAGAATTAATTTCTGTTTGTTAAAGTCATCCACTTGTGGTATTTCTGTTATAGCAGCTCTAGATCTAAGACAGTAAGTGAATGTTCACTACACTAACATTTTTGTTTCTCTACACTTTAGTCATTCACCCACTCCTCAAATATTTCTTGAGTAAAAATGTGTGCCAAGAACCACGCTACGTCCTGGGAATAGGATAGTGAACAAAACAAATATGACTCCCTCCTTTATAAACTGTAAATTCCAAGAAATCAGGGACTGGTCAATCTTATAAACTTTTATCCACAGAGCTTAGAACAGTACCTGATGTACAGTGTAGAAAAGATGACACCTGGGCCATTTCCAGTTAGGGACTTTTATGAAAAAAGCTGCTACAAACATTCTTGTACAAGTCTTTTGTGAACATATGTTTTCATTTCTCTCAGGTAAGAGTGAAAGGGCTGGGGAATAGGGTAGCTGTTTAACTTCAGAAGAAACTGCCAGGGTTCCAAAGTGTTTGTAGCTTTTGGAATTTAGCCTCCCGTCAGCAACGTTTGTGAGTTTCAGTTGCTCCACATCTTCACCAAATTGATACCTGTTAGTTTTTTGTTTTGTTTTGTTTTTCAATTTTAGCCATTCTGTTAGTATTTTACTGTAGTTTTAATTTGCATTGCTCTAATAGCTAATGATGTTGAATATCTTTTCATGTGCTTTTTGGCCATATTTAGATCTTCTTTTGTGAAGGGTCTGTTCAAGACTTTGCATGCCTCTATCATTCCTCCTATTACCTTTCCCCAGAACTTTTTACTTAAAAAAATAAAAAACATTACACCAAAGGTAGAAACCATAAAGGAAAGAATTTCTTAGATTTAATTCCACATTTGTATTCTTAATTCTACATACCAAAAAAAAAAAAAAAAAATCAAAACAAAATTAGAAGGAAACTATAATCTGGGGAAAATATTTATAACATACATGACATATAAAGTGTTTATCGTGGTGTATTGTGGGAACCCTGGTAGCACAGTGGTTAAGAATTCAGTGCTAACCAAAAGGTTGGCAGTTCAAATCCACCAGCCACTTCTTGGAAGCCCTATGGGGCAGTTCTGCTCTGTCCTGTAGGGTTGCTATGAGTCGGAATCAACTCAACAGAACAGGTTTAGTGTATTATGAATTGTTACAAGTCTATTAGAAAGAAATGTTCAAAAACACAGAAAATGGCCAAAAATATATACAGCCAATTTTTAAACAGAAAAACACAATCAAATGAGGAGTACTCATGTAGAAGAAGTTTATCTTACTACTTGTCAAGGAATAAAATTTAAAAACATATACTATTTATCTGAGAAAAAGGAATTTTTTTAAAATATAATTTTCATCTATCAAACTGGTAAAGGTAACGCTATTAGATCATATTGGCAAAGATTCTGAGAAATTAATTGGTGTGATTATATTTACTTTTCCTTCTGATTGGTCTGTCTTTTTTTCTCTGTATTTTCTAACTTATTGTCAAGTAACATTTATTATTATTATAAAGCAACTCATTTTAACTAGAGTAGAGGGTCAGCAAAAAAGAGGAAGACCCTCAACAAGATGGACTGACAAAGTGGCTACAACAATGGGCTCAAGAATAATGATTGTGAGGATGGCACAGGACCAGGCAGTGTTTCATTCTGTTGTACATGGGGTCACTATGAGTCAGAGCTGACTTGACGACATCTAACAATAACAACAACACACCAACCAGAGAGAAGCCTTGAACGGGCAAAAATTCACATACATTCCCAGAGTTCATTAATGGACCTCAGACCTCTTTTAGTAAACATGTTTAGTCTACCTACAGTCCTTTTCACCCCCTCGTGTTTAATGTCACGACTTACTTCTCAGTGTATGATATGGGTGACAATTCTGCCTGCATGCTGCTGCTTCTGAACTCCTGGGAAAGACCCATTTTGGGCAGATGCACTCCTGGAGTACTGTGTAGTATTTGGAAGCGATAGATTTGGGGTACACATGACAACATGGATTGATGGGTTCCTGGGAATCAGGCCCACCATGGCTGTGGCTTCCAGTAGCCAGGAGGTACTGGGGAGGACCCTGTGATACCTGACCAATTGCCGTTGTTGTTAGCTGCATGGAGTCAACTCCAACTCGTGGCAACTCCCTGTATAACAGAGGGAAACGTTGCCTGTTCCTGGCATGCTTGAGTGCATTGTTGCAGCTGTTGGGTGGTGCTTTCCTACCTAAGGGGCTCATGTTTTAGAACTATATCGGCGATGTTCTATTGTGATCCATAGGGTTTTCATTGGCTAATTTTTGGAAGTAGATCACCAGGCCTTTCTTCCTAGTGTGTCTTAGTGTGGAAGCTCCATTGGAACCTGTCCACCATGTGTGACCCTGCTGGTATTTGAAATACTGCTGGCATAGCTTCCAGCATCACAGCAACACACAAGCCACTACAATACAACACACCAACAGGTGGTGGCCTGACCAATTACTAGTAATTCCAAGTGACATAGAGGTAATCGAGAGGAAATGGTATCAGGAAAGAAACTGAGGAAAACACTTCTCTTGATTTTCTCTCAAAGCAGCCTGCATAACGAAGGGAACCTATTCCATCTGTTGAAAGAGAAGAATCGCCTCAGCCATATTTAAGCAAATAAGTTGGGAGCATAGGTTTCATACCTTGGTTAACTGAGAGTTGAAGAACATTTTACCTGAATTTGATTTGACTGTTATTCCCTCTTGATAACACAGTGTGTGCGTTTTGTGTGTTTCAGAGAGTAAAACCCTTATTTGTACAGTCTAGTGTGAACCTAACAGATGCTACGTCTTCCCGAAGTGACATTAATACATATTCAGTAGGTAGCTTTTATTTTTCTATTAAACATTTAATCAGTTGGTATTATTCAGTCTCAGTAACAAAACTTTTTGGTTTGACAGAGAGGCAGCAAGTTCATAGACTTGGGCAGTGATCAGATATCCTCTCAACATTTATCAAAAGGTAAGAATCTTTATTGTGGGAAAAAGGTCCACACATAGAATGGGTACTTAGCCTATATTAACTTTGCTTTTCTTTGTCACCCTGATGTACTTGGTATTCTGAGTAAAGGCATGACATTGTTTTCAGACAATTTGTAAAACTAATACGTAGATATGCTGGAGGAAAGAATGTTAATATGTATTTCTGAATATCAATTGCTGCTAATTAAAAACGAATTTAGTCATAATTCAAAACTAGAAATTGTCCCAGTTGGAATCCTTTTTTATTTTTTAAGCTGTCAACAAACCTGGAGCTCCTGTTGAATTCCTGTTCTTCCAATTTAAAAACTGGAAGAAAAATGCAACTATTTCTAGCATACTTTATTTCCCATCAATCTTTTAAGAGCCTCAAATTAGACTGTTTTGAAACCGAAAGTAACTTTGGTCCTTATGTTTCTCTAAGTCTTTAGGGAACAACCATGACTCCTTTTCTCTAAATTTGGAAACCAAAATAGGAAGCCTACTCATTGCCCCTTTCTTTAACCCAGCTGAGAGTGTGGAAGGACAGAGTGATTAGGTGAAATTAAAGAAATTCATAATTTACAGGTTATTACTAGAGTCATAATTGACTCAGGGGAAACCAGTTTGGATTTTAGTTTAATAAACAAGTTGGATGAACAAAATATAATGTTATTACTTTAAATTATTATTATTGTTGATAACCAATCAGTCAAACCAGTTGCTGTTGAATCATTTCCAGCTCATGGAGACCCCCCACGTTTTCCAGAACAGAACTGCACTCAATAGAGTTTTCAAGGCTGTTAACTTTTCAGAAGCAGATCTCCAAGCCTTTCTTTCAAGGTGTCTCTGGGTGGGTTTGAACCACCGTCCTTTCGGTTAGTAGTTGAGCACTTAACCATTTGTGCCACCCAGGGGCTCCCTGTGACAACCAAAAGGTTTCAGAATGTCTGCTTTTCATGTCTGAGAATGTTTAAAAGTAGAGTGTTTCATAACAAATCTTAATGCAAGGTAGAGATTGTGATATACGTCTAAATCCTGGGCCCTAATTTTAAAATTCTCTACCTTTTGAAGATTGAACTTCAATTTTCTTGGGCCCCCATGCAATGCAGAAAAGCTTTTTCTGGGGTGCATCTACCTACTGGTGGTGTTTGTTCAACAGGTTCCGCTTGGGGTATAAAGGAACCTTTCAGCAGTCATGGAGCTGGCTGCCTCCTCAAGCTGTCAGCTAGGTTATGGCAATGCCAAGACTGGACGTTATAGCACCCCTAGCTTAGAAAGCAACAGCCCTTTAAAGGTTTCAGTATTTAAGGAAGTAATTAAATCTGCTGAGTTGTTAGAAATTCTAACCTGTACAGTAAGTTATTTCTAAAACATCTTAATGCACTAGGAAAAGAGAGACCCTCATGATTTCTCATAAAAGATGTAGGATGGATGAGTTTGGAGTCTGTGGTTGATCTAAAATTTTAATTAGAAAATTAGTTCACTACAGCATCCCATCCCCCCAAAAAGCTCAGTGGGCGTTTTGCATTTACGAAGTTGACTTTTTCCCATCAAGGAAGCCATTTTTCAACAGTTCACTTGAGTAGCATCTTGATGGCCATTTGGCCTGTAAGGCAGTCCCAGCTGAAACAAAGCATTGTCACTCCCTTTCCTCAGCCCTGAAATTGTAAAACGTGGTTAATTCTACCCTTTCTACTGAAAATCCTCCTAAAATTCGTTAGTCCACTTTTTTTGCCTCACTAATAAAATCAAATATAAATTTTTATGACCCGTAATTTTGCAGTGTACCACAAGGCTCACTGTTGTGAATATTACCCTGAATTGTACAGGAGAGATGGGTGAAAATGCTCACACTGAATGCCTCCAGATTTATATAACCCTGACGTTTCTTTCTAGTAAATCTCTGATGTCAACTTTGACGTGTCATGTTCTTCCCTTTGAATATAATGCAAGGAAATAATCCCAGCAACAAAAGTTTCGTGTTTATCAGGTTCCAATTAATCCAAATTTTCTATTTTGAATGAATAAAATGTATTTAAAAAAGAAAAATGCCAGGAGAAATTCTGAATTACTAATTCAGGGAGTTAATTCATCTTCTCAGTAAGAAGTATAGTCTTTAATGGTAATAGCTAGTGGATTTTAATCACACTAGACATTCATAGAGCTAAATTGTTTTCATCAAACAAGTCAGTCTTAGGTACCAAGGTACTTTGGAAAGCTGAGTACCCACTTCAGTCTCCTAGGAAAAAGTTTAATACATTATCAGGGTTTTAAAGCACTAATTCACAAATATGTATCAAGAGGTATCACCTACATGGTTAGTATGCACCTGGCTTTTAGGCAAATCATTATTACTTTCTGTAACTAGGGGGTTACTGTAACCTATCTGATCCCATTGCTCATTGCCATCGAGTCGATTCTGACTCATAGGGAACCTATAGGACAGATTAGAACTGCCCTATAAAGTTTCCAAGGAGTGCCTAGTCGGTTTGAACTGCCGACATTTTGGCTAGCAGCTGTAGCTCTTAACCACTGCCACCAGGGTTTCCAAACCTCCCTGATAGTAAACCCCAAATGAACTCTTTAATGTCATTATTGTATTGAGTTCCATTTTAAAATCTATCCTCCTTGATATAAATCCTCAGTGTTGCATCAAAGATTGAGGTTCTTAGGTTGTACTTTCACATAAAATACTTTTTAAATCATGTATAGCTAGCACTTAGTGGGTTCTTACTCTGTGCAGGTACTATTCTAAATGCTTTTCAAGTTTTAATTCTAATTCTCACAAAAACCCATGAGGTAGGTGCTCTTGCTTTGCCGCATTCCACAGATGAGGAAATTGAAATCAGAGGTGTTTAGAAGGCTGATGCGGTTATACCGCAAATAGGTGGAGCAGCTGGATTCAAGCCCAGCCCGTGTGGCCCCAGAGCCCACGCTATTGTATTGACTTGCCCCACGGCTCATGCATGACAATGCATTATCCCATTTTCAGCAACACGCAATGGGAAAACACGTGATGTAATAGGAAGAGAGCAAGGGCTTTGGAGACATACAGACTGAGGTTTAGATCTCAGTTTCAGCACCTTGCAGTGATGTCCTCCCACAGCAAGCCTTGGGAAGTCTGGATCTGAGAGCTCCAGAGATCAGCAGTATGTAGGGTCCTTATAATTACGAGATTTTATCTTGTCCAAGGTCAGCAGATGCCGGGTACTGTCTCATAGGATATAGAAAGCAGGCAGGCTCTAAGCAGCTAAAAATCTGCTTGTTTAGGCTATTCTTACAACTGGATATATACAAATTTGAGTTTGGAGCCACTGGGCTTTTTGGAGCTAAGAGGTCTGTTTGGGGCCAATACACAGAGGCTATTTTTGACTCATGCATGGTGACAACATTCCTTTCAATTCTCTCTGCTATGTAAAGTGGAGATGGTGACCCTACCTCATAGGTTTGTTATGAAGATTAGATGAGGTAAAGTGCCTAGCTAATCCCATCCCTACCTCTCCTCCTACTCAAGTCTGATAAACCTACATTTTAATCCACCACATTAGAGCAATATGTTAGTAATTTGAAAGAACTAGTCTCTCTATAGTTTTTAATAATTAATTTTTACAAGACGTAGGAATAAGATCCAGCATTGTTATCAAAATAATAAAAAGATATTTTTAAGCAGTGAGATAAAATATAATTTTAAACAATGCTATATTGGGTAATAAGTCTTTCTTTCCGAAGCAGCTTAAAAATCATTTTAGATTGTGTTGGACGTTTTAAATCAAAACATTCTAAAAAAGGACAACAGAGTTATTCAAGCAACATAGAAAATTTACTAGATAGATAAATCCTTGTGAAGGTAATAGAATAAAAAATGAGTACAATACTATCTGCAAAATTTCAAAGTAGTTTTTTACATAGTAGTAATTATCCTAGGAGAGCCCAGGTAACATTATTAATTTGTTTGCTGCTTAGCTGTGATAAAATTTGGGATCTGAGCTGCCCATTGTATACGGCGCACAGGCACAGATTGTATGTACTCAAGAAGACCTTTCTCACAGTCCAGTAATTAGATGCTATTGACATTGTAATCTTTGGAAAGGTTCTTAATGAGCTCCAAAGACACGAATCTCATAGATTAAACCTCAAAGTAACAGTGACTCTTTAAGTGGTTTGCCGGTAAGGGAAAGCTCAAACATAAGTATCTGAGAATACAAGAGAAACCCAAACTTAAACCTAGATTACATTGTGTTGTTAATTCCATGAAATTTTTAGGGGAAAAAACACCAAAGAGGTGATTCTTAAACCTTTTAAAGAATAGTAGAATAATAGCAATACAGTCGATGTACTTTTAAAACCTTTCTTTTCATTCTTTGAAACTTTGGACCTGAAAAGTATTTCCTTTTACTAAGAGTATTTTCCACCAATGTATGAAAAATAAATATCATTTGAAGGTGGTGTTCAGTTGCCTCTTTTTTTTAACGCAAAAATAATTTTTAAAACCACACAATACATTTAAATTTAGATAAATAGTAAAAATGAAATAAGAAATTTTAGGCACAGGATGATATTGTTTTACAGAGTTTTTTATATTGTTTTTAGACTGTCAGCTGTGATTAAATAATTGGTTAGGTTTTCAAATTTGTAAGTTGTATATTGATGGCTATAGACAATGCTTGGAGAAGGAGTTAATCAATGAATTTGAGTTAAGTACCAGAACAACGTGATTTACTAAGTAGTGTCTTAAGAAGTCGGTAAGCATTCATGAAGTCACTGCCACCCACTTCTCTACTACTTCCCCGTTGCTTGTTATTAATGTTATATTTCTAAGCTACCTATGTCATCCTTGTCTTTGAGATTTGAGCTGATTTTCTGCTACCTTTTATTTTCCTTTCAGGAATCTTCCTTGCTCTTTACATATATTCTAGAGATAGCTTCTACTCAAGGCATAGGATTTAGGAAGTTAGATGATAAATTAAAGCCTAGAAGATAAAAAAGCCTATCTCTTATATTATCCTTCCAAGTAAGGCCAGTGCTCAATGGCATGGAAAGGTGTCAGGGTGACTGATTGGATTAAAGAATTAATCATGAATGTTCTTTATCTAAGTGAAGCTCTGTCCACAGGTCAGATAGGGGATTGAAAAATGTGAAACAGGAATATGAAAGGGAACCTATGCTTTGAAAATACAGTGTTAATCTTTGAAATATAAGGTGGATAATTACTTTGAACTTGCAAGATTGTAAAAACTTAGTAGGTAAAAAGTTAAGATTAAACTTCAGGTAAGTTTTACTTAATATTAAAGATGGGCTTTACTAAATTGGCTGTCTTGTACTTAGTCTATTAGACAATGCTTCATTTAACAAATGCCATTAAGACATTCCTTATTATACCCCAACCTTTCTGCTGTGTATTGTTAGTTCTCTTGTTGGGCTGTGGTGCTAAGGGAAGGGCCACAGGTTGGATTTCAGCAGCCTCTAGATCCAGTGACCACGGATTTCATCTCAAATCTCACAGATTTGGCTGCAGACTGATACTGTTGGTCGCTTAAGAGGCATTGCAAATCATTTTCAGAGGTTTTGCCTTTGTGGTAGTAATAAAATATTGAAAAAGTGTTTCATTGGTGTACTGACATAGGAGTATTAATTTTTTTAATTTAGGAATACTTCCATTGTACTACTACCCATTGCCGTTGGTGGATTCTGACTCATAGTGACCCTATAGGACAGAATAGAACTGCCCCATAGGGCTTCCAAGGCTACGATCTTTACAGAAGCAGACTGCCACATCTTTCTCCCACAGAGTGACTGGTAGATTCCAATTACAGACTTTTGGTTAGCAGCTGAGTGCTTAAACTACTGCACCACCAGGGCTCTTTGCTTCCTTTGTAGAAATGTCAAAATGTTACAAGATATTGTATATGGACTCCTGCAAATCCATGTACATATCAAGTGTACCCTAGTTAGAAATGACATCTTCCTGTATGAAAGATACAGTATTAACAACACTTTCAACTAGAGGAACACCAAGTTTGGAAATTGAGGGTATTAGTAAGATTCAGTATATAGAAATGTCACTGGACTCCAACCCTCAGCCTACACATTCCTGGCTAGTTCACTAACTTTGAGCAACTTCTTTCATTTAGGTTCTTCAACTTCAAAGAAATAATCACATGGACAAAACACGTCAAATGAAGAAGTAATTTGTCAGTTACTAATTTTACACAAAGATAAGCTAGAATTAACAAAAATAATTTCATCATTTTTATTTTCCTATCAGCAAAAATTCACTTGAGGAAGGGCTTAATTTCTTTATGTTAATGTAGAAACTATATTTAATGTGCATTTTATTTATTTTTTATGTGTTGTTTGTTGTTGTGTGCTGTCAAGTTGATTCCAACTCATAGCGACCCTACAGGACAGAGTAGAACTACAACGTGGGGTTTCCAAAGAGTGGCTGGTGGATTCGAAATGCCAACCTTTTGATTAGCAGCTGAACTCTTAACCACTATGCCACCAGGGCTCCATTATTTATGTAGAAAACATTTTTATTTTTGTTATGGAATATTTCAAATATTTGGAAAATACAAAAAATTACATGTTGAACACCACCTGGCTGTATTTGATTTTGCTTCCCTCTCTCCCTCCCCAGAAGTAATCACTACCCTGGTTTTGGTGTTTGTGAGTGAGTTTGCATACTTTATATTGTGAAGGGAATAGATTTGATGCATTGAAAACTAAAGACTAAAGACCAGACAAGCTGTGGAATGACATCAAAGACATCATACATGAAGAAAGCAAGAGGTCATTAAAAAGACAGGAAAGAAAGAAAAGGCCAAAATGAATGTCAGAAGAGACTCTGAAACTTGCTCTGGAATGTAGAGTAGCTAAAGCAGAAGGAAGAAATGATGAAGTAAAAGAGCTGAAAAGATTTCAAAGGGCAGCTCGAGAAGACAGTAAAATATTTATAATGACATGTGCAAAGACTTGGAGTTAGAAAACCAACAGCGAAGAACACGCTCGCCATTTCTCAAGCTGAAAGAACTGATGGTACTGAAGAAAGAAGTCCAAGCTGCACTCCAGGCATTGGTGAAAAACAAGGCTCCAGGAATTGACGGAATACCAATTGAGATGTTTCAACAAACGATGCAGCGCTGGAAATGCTCACTTGTCTATGCCAAGAAATTTGGAAGACAGCTACCTGGCCAACCAACTGGAAGAGATCCATATTTGTGCCCATTCCAAAGAAAGGTGATCCAACAGAATGCGGAAATTATCGAATAATATCACACACAAGTAAAATTTTGCTGAAGATCATTCAAAAGCGGCTGCAGCAGTATATCAAAGGGGAATTGCTAGAAATTCAGGTCAGATTCAGAAGAGGATGTTGAACAAGGGATATCAATACTGATGTCAGATCAATCTTGGCTGAAAGCAGAAAATATCAAAAAGAGGTTTACTTATATTTTATTGACTATGCAAAGGCATCCGACTGTGTTTATCATAACAAATTATGGATAACATTGCAAAGAATGGCAATTCCAGAACACTTAACTGTGCTCATGAGGAACCTGCAAATAGACCAAGAGGCAGTTGTTTGAACAGAATAAGGGGATACTGTGGGTTTTAAAGTTAGGAAAAGTACGGATCAGGGTTGTATCCTTTCACCATACTTATTCGATCTGTATGCTGAGCAAGTAATCCAAGAAGCTGGACTACATGAAGACTAACAGGACATCAAGATTGGAGGAAGACTCATTAACAACCTGTGATATACAGATGATACAATCTTGCTTGCTGAAAGTGAAGAGGACTTGAAGCACTTACTGATGAAGAACAAAGACCACAGCCTTCAGTATGGATTACGGAACCAACTGGACCAATAAGCAACATCATGATAAACAAACAAGATTGATGTTGTCAAGGATTCCACTTTCCTTGGATCCACAAACAATACCCATGGAAGCAGCAGTCAAGAAATCAAATGACACATTGCATTCAACCAAGTCGTGGTGTTTTCAGTCACCTTTTATGCATGTGAAAGCTAGACAATGAATAAGGAAGATCGAAGAAGAATTGATGCCTTTGAATTATGGTGTTGGCAAAGAACATTAAATATACTATGGACTGCCAGAAGAACAAACAAATCTGTCTTAGAAGAAGTACAGCCAGAATGCTCCTTAGAAGCAAGGATGGCAAAACTTCATCTCACATACTTTGGACATGTTATCACGAGGGAACAGTCCCTGGAGAAGGACATCATGCTTAGTAAAGTAGAGGGTCAGCAAAAAAGAGGAAGACCCTCAACAAGATGAATTGACATGGTAGCTGCTAAAGATGGGCTCAAGCTTAACAAGGATTGTGAGGGTGGCACGGGACGGGGCAGTTGCACATAGCGTCGCCATGAGTATTAGAAATGACTCAACGGCACCTAACAACAACATATTTTATAATAATAATAATTATATATATATATAATTCAAGGTTACATATATTCCACTATCATTTTTATATAATGCTTGAAAACGTGTTAAATGATGTCATATATGTAACATTTATATACATATCATTTATATATAACATCTTTTAGCATATGTATATAACATTTCTATGTATTATATGTATATGTATATATACATATGGAAACTCTGGTGGCGTAGTGGTTAAGTGCTACAGCTGCTAACCAAAAGGTCGGGAGTTCAAATCCACCAGGCGCTCCTTGGAAACTCTACTGGGCAGTTCTACTCTGTCCCATAGGGTCCCTATGAGTAGGAATTGACTCAAAGAGAGTGGATTTGGTTTTTTGGTATATATATATATATATATATATATATATATATATATATATATATTCTATATAACATTTAAATGTATCATTTGGAGCCCTGGTGGCAAAGTGGTTAAGAGCTCAGGCTGCTAACAAAAAGTTGGCAGTTCAAATTCACCCGCCTCTCCTTGGAAACCCTATGGAGCAGTTCTACTGTGTCCTATAGGGTCACTATAAGTCAGAATCAGCTCAATGGCACACAACAACAACATACATCATTTATATATAACATCATTTAGCATTTTTCAAGCATTATATAAATGATAGTGGAATATATGTATCCATGAATTTTCCCCATAAATGCTATGTGTTTGAAATTTATGTTGTTGCATGTATTTTGCGTTCATTTATTTTACCTGCTGTATAGTATATATATATATATATATATCCCATTGTGTATTACAATATATTTATAGAGTCTCCTGTTGATGGCTACTTAGAAGATTTTCAGTTTGTCACAATCATGAACATAACTGCAATAAGCATCCCTGTACATCTGTCATAATGATCATGCAAGTTTCACTAGATACCTAGAAATGGAATTACTGAGTTGAAGGGTATATACATCTTTAACTTTACTAGCTACTGTCAAATTGTGCTGCTAAATAGTTGCACTAATTTTTTTCTTATCTGTTGAGATAACTGTGATTTTCTCCTTTAATCTCTAATGTTAAAATTACATCATGTTGAATAATACTTACATTTCCTAAAGTTTTGTGTATATGAATAAATTTAATTGTGTAGTATTTTATTTATGATTTTTCTCCCGAGCTAGGTCTATAATTATTTTTCCCTGAACTACCCTTCTCGGGAAACCCTGGTGGCATAATGGTTAAGAGTTCGGCTGCTAACCTTATGAAGCAGTTCTGCTCTGTCCTATAAGGTCACTACGAGTTGGAATCGACTTGACTACAACAGGTTTGGCTTTTGGTTTGGTTTAACCTTTACTAGTTTGGGTAAGCAAGTCTGACTAGACTCAAAGAATTGGGTGGTCCTACCTGTTCTTTTAGACTACTGAAGTTTGTATAAGGTAGACATTATCTGTTCTTTGATGGTATGGAAATATGTCTTTCAAACTCAGCCTAGTATCTTTTGTGAAGGAAGGAAGAGATTTCTGAGTACCAACTTAGTTTTTTTAATGGTTATTGGTTTCCTATTTTGTCTTGAGTCAATTTTAGCAACGTGTCTTCTAAACAATCCATTTTATCTAGGTTTTCAAATACATTTAGATAAACTTTAATTATATTCTCCTATGAATTCTACAATCTCTGTAATTATGTTCCTTATTCTGTCCATAATGTCCATAATGTTGTTTTAATATTTACCACCTTTTTTTTTTTTTTTCCTGTTCTTAATCCTGCCAAGGTTTTGTATAATTTTTAGCCTTTCGTAAAAGAAAATGTTTGGGGTTTGTTGATTCTCTCTACTGTTTTTTCATTTTCTGATTTGTTAATTTATGTGTTTTCTTTATTATTTCCTTACTTCTACCTTTGATGGTTATGCACTTGGCTGCTAATCAAAAGGTTGGTAATTCCCTTGGGAGCATCTATCTAAGATATTCCACTGATCCCAACCCATCCAGAGCAAGGGAGAATGAAAAAAAAACAGTCACAAAGGAAAGATTAGTCCAAAGGGCTAATGGACTAAAACTACCACAGCCTCCACCAGGCTGAGTCTAGTACAACTAGATGGTACCCAGCTACCACCACTGACTGCTCTGACAGGGATCAAATTAGACGGTCCTGGACAGAGCTGGAGAAAAATGTAGAACAAACTTCTACTCACAAAAATACCAGTGTTACTGGTCTGACAGAGACTGGAGAAACCACGAGAGTATGATCCCCAGACACCCTTTTAACTCAGTACTGAAGTCCCTCCTGAGGTTCATTCACCCTTCAGCCAAAGATTAGATAGGCCCATAAAACAAAATGAGACTAAATGGGCACACCAGCCCAGGGGCAAGGATTAGAAGGCAGGAGAGGACAGGAAAGTGGATAATGGCGAACCCAAGGACAGAGTGTTAATATGTGGGGTAGGCAACCAATGTCACAAAACACTGTATGTACTAATTGTTTGGTGAGAAAATAATCTGCTCTGTAAACATTCATCTAAGGAACATTAAAAAAAAAAAAAAAGGTTGGTGGTTCAGACCCACCCAGTGTTTCCTTGGTTCAAAGAGCTGGTGATCTGCTCCCAGAAAGATTATAGCCCAGAAAACCCTATGGAGCAGTTCTACTCTGTCACATGGAATCACTATGAGTAGAAATAGACTCTGCAGCACCTAAGAACAACTTTTGAAATATCTGCTGTTTCTTCTCTAGTTCATTCATTTCTTTTCATTTTACTATATTTTAATAAATGCATTTATGACTCTGCAAAGCACGTTAACTCCAAAGCATAAATTTTGATGTGTAGTACTTTAACTGTTCCTTAATTCTAAATATTTCATTGCAATCATGACTGCCTCTTTAACACATGTGATTTGTAAACATGCTTTGTTGGGATTACCATACCTTTGACTAAACCCGTTGCCATCAAGTTGATTCAGACTCCTAGTAACCCTTATGACAGAGTAGAACTGCCTGCCTAGGATTTCCAAAGAGCAATCAGTGGATTCAGACTGCCAACCTTTTTGTTAGCAGCCTGAGCTCTTAACCACTGCACCACGAAGGCCCCACCTTTAACTAATGACTTCTAATTTAATTGTATGTATGTCAGGGAATGCATCTGTATGGCATTAATCCTTGGAAATTTGTGCAGACTTTATGAAATTGGATATGCTCCACTTTTCTAAGTATCCCATGTGAACTTGAAAATAATTTATATTCTCTATTTGTTGAGTGGCAAAGTGGTTTCAAGCTTGGCTGCTAACCAAAAGGTGGACAGTTCAAATCCACCAGCTGCTCCTTAGAAACCATATGGGCCAGTTCTATTCCGTCCTATAGGGTCACTATGAGTCAGAATCCACCAATGGCAATGGGCTATTAGGTCATCTTGGTAATTTGGTAGTTCAAATATTCTCTATTCTTCTAATGTATTATGTGCTGTATTATTTTTCTGAAAGAGGGATATAAAAAATATCTCAGTATGGTGAGGATTTGCTAATTTCTCCTGGTATTTCTGTCAATTTTTGTTTTATATATTTTGAGACTATTTTAAGTGCGTCCTAATTCATCTTCCCCGCCTCCCCTTGGTGGATTGTTGCATGCAGTGTTCCTCTTTATCCCTAGCAATTAATTCTTCAATGCCTTAAATTCTATTGTGTATTTATTTATTGTATATAAGGATACAATATCTTTCCTTTGATTAGTACTTGTTTTATATCTTCTTTTCCATCCTTTTATTTTTTATCATCTTATAATTCTTTGTATTAGATTTTCTCTTTAAGCAACTTAAAACTGAATATTTTTTCTTTTCAATTCTCTCTGATATCTTCCTTGTAATCATTTGTTTATTTTGTTCACAATTATTGTGGTTATTGATATATTTAAACTTATTGTTAACATCTTATTTTCACGTTTTTCTGATTAGGGACCTTTTGTTTTACTTCCTATTTTTTTCTTTCAGGCTTTCTTTTGGGTTAGTAACGTTTTCTATATTCCTTCTTGTTCCCCTCTGCTGGCTTGAAAACTAAGAGTTGTACTTCCTTAAATGATTATTATTATTTTAATTGTTATTATTCATTTTAGCATATAAATGTAACTATTAATATCTTTATAAATGTCTAAAGTTATTCAACATTTCTTCCCTGCTTCCAAACATGATAGGACCTAAGCATGTTTTAACTACCTCTGAATAGCCCCAGCTCTGTATTTCTTATTATCCAAAATTTTATAGTATTTTCACAATCACTACTAAATTTATCCACATATTCACCAAATTCTGTGCTCTTAATTATTTCTCAGATACCATTTGTTTAATTTTGCTGAAAGATATCCTTTAATAATTTGTTTAGTGAGGGCCTGACTACCTATTGATAATAAATTCACTTTGTCCTTTTTGTTTTTTTAATAATATTTTGTTGAGTTTTTAGAGAAAGTTTACACAGAAAGTTAGGTTTCCATTAGACAATTTTGCATAAATTGTTCAGTGACATTAGTTACATTTATCACAATATGTCAGCATTCTCTTTAATTGTGTTCAGTTTGTTCCCCTTTCCAGTACTCTAGTTTCCCTGCCCCCTTATCTTCTCATCTTTGCTTTTGAGTAATTGTCGATCTTTTGGTCTCATACAGATGGGATGGTTTTTAAGTACAGCACTGTTCTTACAGGTAATATCCTTTATTTTTTGTACCACTCTGCTATTTCACTAAAAGATGATCTCAGGGGATAGGATCCATTCTAGGTTTAAAGGGTACCTTAGGGCAATAGTCTCAGGGAGTCCTCCGTTCTCTGCTTTTCTAGTTTGTCTGGATTTTTTTTTTTTTTTAATAATATGAGCTTTGCTCCACATTTTTCTCCCATTCTGTCTGGGACCGTCTATTGTGACCCTGGTCAGAATCGTCGGTGGGGATAGCTGGGCACGATCTAGTTCTTCTAGTCTCAGGGCAGATGAGGTTGTGGCTAATGTAGACTTGTTTCTTCTCTGAGATTTTGGTTACCTTCTTACTGTTTTGTAAGTAGAGTAGAAATCTGTAGTTGTGTTTTAGATGGCCATCACAAGCTTTCAAGACCCCTTAAGCTACTCGCTTCACTAGGATGCAGATCATGATTTTTGTGAACTCTGTTATGCCAATTGACTGAGTTGTCCCATGAGACTGTAATTGACCTCTCTCAATGGTAGTTTAGCAAGGTATGAAATTCTAGGTCAGCAGTTTTTGTTTTGTTTTGTTTTCTCCTCAGCATTATACCATTGCCTTTAGGCCTGTACTTACGGTGATGAAAACTTTGCTATCAATTTATCGATAATTTAGAAACATTTTGTCATTTTTTTCTGCCAGCCTCTAAGGTTTACTCTTTATTCTTGATGATCTGTAGTTTAACTACAATGTATTTAGTGGTGTATCTAGCTTTGTCAATATGCAGAGTACAATTTGGATCAGATGATTTACAACTTTATTTAATTCTAGAAATTTATCAGCTACTATCTTTCCAAATATTGCTTGTTCACAATTCCCTACATTATCTTCTTTTGAAGCACCTCTCAATTTATTCTTCTTGCCTCTAAACTACACTTTCTAATTTTTGTGTTTCTCTGTCATGCATATGAGTGGATTCCTCAATACTTTTTTTGCCTCTAAACTACACTTTCTAATTTTTGTGTTTCTCTGTCATGCATATGAGTGGATTCCTCAATACTTTTTTTGCCTCTAAACTATGCTTTCTAATTTTTGTGTTTCTCTGTCATGCATATGAGTGGATTCCTCAATACTACCTTCCAGTTCCCTAATTCTTTCTTCAGCTGTGCCCAGCTTATTCCATGTTTTAGCATTTTCTTTTAGTGACTCTTTTATTTCCAAGATTTTAATTAACTCTTTTTCCTAGTCACTTGTTCTTAGTTTATTCTTGTTCGCTTTGTATCATAATTTGTTATTCTTTTTTAATGGGTATTATCAATTATCTCTTTGAGGACATTAAACATACAAATTTTACAATCTTTGTCACACCATATTGACAGCTTAAATTTATCTAGAGTGAATTCATGTTCTGAAAGTTTAACTTGCTGTTGTCTTTCCTAGCATTCTAGTCTTTTTTTTTTTTTTTTTGGAATTTTGGTTTGTAGGATCAAGTCTCTCTCTCTCTCTCTCTCCTGTCCACCCTTTCATGAATACAGTGCTGTGGCTGCTTACATGCTCATAACCAATTTGTAACCAGTTCTTATAAGTTTGGAATTCCTGCTCTACTATGACATTAGTATCTTAAAGCCACCAAATGAGCAAATATATTGGCTTATTTCCTTGGTGTGTGTCTTGGTCATCTAGTGCTGCTATAATAGAAATACCACAAGTGGATGGCTTTAATGAAAAGAAATTTATTCTCTCATTGTTCAGTAGGCTACAAGTCCAAATTCAAGGCATCAGCTCCAGGGGAAGGCTTTCTCCCTCTGTCAGCTCTGGAGGAAGGTCCTTGTCATCAGTCTTCTCTTGGTCTGGGAGCATCTCAGCACAGGAACCTCAGGTCCAAAGGACGCGCTGTGCTCCCGGCACTGCTCTTTTGGTGGTATGAGGTCCCCATGTGTCTCTACTCACTTCTCTTTTTTGTATCTCAAAAGAAATTGGCTTAAGACACTATGTAATCTTGTAGACCTCATCAATATAACTGCTGCTAATCCATCTTATTACATCATAATGATAAGATTTACATTTGCATTAGGGAAATCACATCAGAAGATAAAATGGTAGGCAATCATATACTCATACAAGGGAATCATAACCTAGCCAAGTTGACAGATATTTTGGAGGGACACAATTCAATCCATGACAATGTGAAATAAGCTTTTTCCCTAACTCCCTAGGCCTATAGTTTTCTATAAAGCCATAGGCCCGGGTTAGAAACTGTTATTTTTGTTGTTTGCAGGTGGGGCAGGGAGGTTTTTTTTTTTTCCTCTTTCAACTTCTTTTCATTCAAGCCTTGGTGGTGCAGCAGTTAAGAGCTATGGCTGCTAACCAAGAGATTGGCTGTTCAAACCCACCAGCCGTTCCTTGGAAACCCTATGGGGCAGTTCTACTTCATAGTCTGACTATGAGTCAGACTCAAAGGCAGCCGGGTTTTTTTGTTTTGATTCATTCAGGGTTCTGGTGTCAAGAAGTGAGACTGGCCTTTCAACCAGCATGGAGCACATTTAGCCTCTGTTACCAAAAAGGAGCTTTATTCCTATTTATCAGTTTCAGTCTGGTTCATTGCTTTACATTTCTTTACCAGAGAGATGTTTATCTTCTTTTTTAGTCCAGCATGCCTTTCTCTCTCTCTCTCTCTTTAAATTATATCTGTCATGTCCATATGGTATATTAAATCACAAACTCACTATACCATTTTACTCTCCCCCCTCAAAAAGAGAAAAAAAAAATCCTATACAAATCAGTATTCTTCATGCTTATGGACCAAAGAAACTTCATTTGATTTCAACCTTACCTTATTGATACAATTCATTCTGAGGACACTTTATCTTTGTAGATAATCCCATAGCTACTGTTATTCTAATCATCAGAAGCATGCATTAAATATTTGTCATTTTAAAAAAGGGGGGGCATTGAAAAGTCTGTGTTGTACCTTAGTAAAAGTCCTTTCCCTGTTGTTTTATCTGTGGCATAGGATTAAACTGCCTTTTCAGGAAAAGGATAGCAATTTAATAACTTCCATGACGTCTACATTAAACGGTTATATGGCCATTATCCCAAATGAGTTCATGTTTGTTTCCATCCTCCGTTACATCTTAGGGCAAAGAATTCTGCCATTTTCTGCCCATCATAAAGGAAATATTTCCCCTTGATTGATTAGAAAGCTGCCTCTTTCAAGCTTCAAAATATGTTCTAGTATTAAGAATTAAGAGTCCTTGGGCCAAGTTAATGAGTAAACACTTAACTACTATCCAAAAATTTGGCAGCTCAAACCCATCCGGAGGCTCTGTGGAAGATGGGCCTGGAAAACTGTTTCCAAAAGATCACAGCCTTGAAAACCCTATGGAGTAGCTCTACTCTGCATACATGGGGTTGCCATGAGTCAGAACTGACTTGATGGCAACTAACAACAACAACAATTAAGGAATTAAATGTGATAAGGTTTTTGTATAAAGGCATCTGCCACTTCCCTGGCAGTTAGGAAGTGGTCAGTAGATGTATGATAAAACTAATCTGAAGTTCACCCTATTCAGATTCATAATTTTTTAACTTAGGTTGCTGCCTCACAACATCCCCCATTTGTCCTCAGACTGAAGAGTACCATCATGTTTCTATAACCTCTACCAATAAGCGTGTCCATGTCTCCTTTAATTAATCTCTCTTTGCCCTCCTCTTCAAGTACCCACCCCCTTGTTCTCCTCCCCTTTAGTCTTAACCCCTCTAGAAAGGAACCTGAACTGCTTTCTTCACTACTCTCTTCACAGTTTACCCTTTCTGCATCTCACTGACATTTCTATTCCATAGGTTAACAGACCCCCAGGCATCCGTCAGTTTATCATACTGCGGGGGCTTTCATGTTGCCGTGAAGCTAGAAGCTATGCCACTGGTATTCAAATACCAACAGGGTCACCCATGGTGGACCGGTTTCAGCTGAGCTCCCAGACTAAGACAGACTAGGAAGAAGGATCTGGCACTCTACTTCTGAAAAAAATTAGCCAGTGAAAACCTTATGAATAGCAGCAGAACATTGTCTGATATAGGGCCAGAAGATGAGCCCCTCGAGTTGGGAGGCACTCAAAAGACTACTAGACAATTGGCGTAACAAAGTTTAAGAAAATGTCCTGCATCCCACTTTGGTGAGTGGCATCTGGGGTCTTAAAATCTTGCCGGCAGCCATCTAAGATGCATCAGTTGGTCCCATCCCACTTGGAGTGAAGGAGAATAAAGAAAATCAAAGACACAAGGAAAATATTAGCCCAAAAGAGTAAAGGACCACACAAACCAGAGAATCCCCCAGCCTGAGACCAGAAGAACTGGATGGTGCTCAGCTACCACCAATGACTGCCCTGACAGGAAACACAATGGAGAGTCCTGGATGGAGCAGGACAAAAGTGTGGAGCAAAACTCAAATTCAAGTAAAAAGATCAGACTCAATGGTCTGATAGAGACTGGAGGAACCCCCAAAACTATGCCCCCAGATACACTGTTAACCCAGGACTGAAACCATTCCCAAAGCCCACTCTTCAAACAAATATTGGACTGGACTAGAGAACAAAAAATAATACATGTGAGAAGTATGCTTCTTAGTTCAATCAGATACATGAGACCAAATGAGTAGCTCCTGTCCAGAGGCAGGATGAAAAGGCAGGAAGGGACAAGAGCTGGTTGAATGGGCACAGTATACCCGAGGTGGGAAGGGGGAGTATGCTGTCACATTGTGGAGATTGCAACTAATGTTGCAAGAGAGTACATGTCTAAATTTGTGTATGAGAAATTAACTTGAGCTGTAAAACTTTCACCTAAAACATAACAAAAAATTATAATAATTAAATTAAAAAAATACTAAGGAAGAGCTGACTCCTCAAAGTAGAGTTGATTCTAATGACATGGATGGAGTCAAGTTTTCGGGACCTTCATTTACTGATGTGGCATGACACAAAATCAGAAGAAACAGCTGCAAACATCCATTAATAATTCGGACGTGGAATGCACGAAGTATGAATCTAGGAAAATTGGAAATCATCAAATATGCAATGGAATGCATAAACATTTATATCCTAGGTATTAGTGAGCTGAAATGGACTGGTATTGGTCATTTTGAATCAGACAATCATATGGTCTACTATGCCAGGAATGACAAAATGAAGAGGAATAGCACTGCACTCATTATCAAAAAGAACATTTCAAGATCTGTCCTGAAGTACAATGCTGTCAGTGATAGGATGATATCCATACACCTACAAGGAACACCTATTAATATGACTATTATTCAAATTTACACACTAATCACTAAGGCCAAAGATGAAGAAAATGAAGATTTTTACCAACTTCTGCAGTCTGAAATTGATTGAACATGCAATCATGATACACTAATAATTACTGGTGATTGGAACGTGAAAGTTGGAAATAAAGAAGAAGGACCAGTAGTTGGAAAATATGGCCTTGGTGATAAAAATGATGCCAGAGATTACCTTATAGGATTTTGTAAGACCAGTAACTTCTTCACTGCAAATACCTTTTTTCGCCAACATAAACAGCAACTGTACACGTGGACCTCACTAGATGGAATACAATCGCCTGCATCTGTGGAAAAAGACAATGGAAAAGCTCAATATCATTAGTCAGAGCAAGGCCAGGGGTCAGCTGCAGATGAGACCATCAATTGCTCATATGCAAGTTCAAGTTGAAGCTGAGGAAAATTAGAACAAGTTCACGAGAGCCAAAGTACGACCTTGAGTATATTCTACCTGAATTTAGAGACCATCTCAAGAATAGATTTGACAAATTGAACACTAATGACCAAAGACCAGATGACTTGTGGAACGATGTCAAGGACATCATATGTGAAGAAAGCAAGAGGTCATTAAAAAGACAGGAAAGAAAGAAAAGACCAAAATGGGTGACAGAAGAGACTCTGAAACTTGCTTTTGAACATCCAGTAGCTAAAGCAAACAGAAGAAATGATGAAGGAAAAGAGCTGAACAGAAGATTTCAAAGGGTGGCTCGAGAAGACAAAGTAAAGTATTACAGCGAAATGTGCAGAGACCTGGAGTTAGAAAACCAAAAAGAAAGAACACACTCGGCATTTCTTAAGCTGAAAGAACTGAAGAAAAAATTCAAGCCTTGCATTGTAGTAGTGAAGAATTCTACGGGCAAAATATGGAACAACGTAAGAAGCACCAAAGAAGATGGAAGGAATACACAGAGTACTATACCTAAAAGAATTGGTCGACATTCAGTCATTTCAGGAGGTAGCATATGATCAAGAACCAATGGTACTGAAGGAAGAAGTCCAAGCTGCATTGAAGATTTTGGTGAAACACAAGGCTCCAGAAATTGATGGTATGTATACCAATTGAGGTGTTTCAACAAACGAATGCAGTGCTGGAAGCGCTCACTTGTCTATGCCAAAAAGTTTGGAAGACAGCTACCTGGCCAATGGATAGGAAGAGATCCATATTTATGCCTATTCCAAAGAAAGGTTACCCAACCAAATGTGGAAATTGTTGAACAATATAATTAATATCACACACAAGTAAAATGTTGCTGAAGATCATTCAAAAGTGGCTGCAGCAGTACATTTACATGGACCTGTCAGAAATGCAAGCTGGACTCAGAAGAGGATGTGGAACCAGGGATATCATTGCTGATACCTGATGAATCCTGGCTGAAAGCAGAGAATACCAGAAAGATGTTTACCTATGTTCTGTTAACTATGCAAAGGCATTCAACTTTGTGGATCATAACAAGTTATGGATTACAATGCAAAGAATAGGAATTCCAGAACACTTAATTGTGCTCATACGGAGCCTGTATATAGACCAAGAGGCAGTTGTTCCAATAAAACAAGGGGATGTTGTGTGGTTTAAAATCAGGAAAGGTGTGCATCAGTTTTGTATCCTTTCACTGCACTTATTCCATCTGTATGCTGAGAAAATAATTGGAGGAGCTGGAGTATATGAACAAGAACGGGGCATCAGGATTGGAGGAAGACTAATGAACAATCTTCGTTATGTGGATGACACAACCTTGCTTGCTGAAAGTGAAGAAAACTTGTAGATCAAAGACCACGGCCTTCAGTATGAATTATACCTCAACATAAAACAAAAAGCCTCACAACTGGACCAATAAGCAACATCATGATAAACGGAGAAAAGATAGAAGTTGTCAAGGATTTCATTTCACTTGAATCTACAATCAACACCCATGGAAGTAGCAGTCGGGAAATCAAATGACACATTGCATTGGGCAAATCTGCTGCAAAAGACCTGTTTCAAGTATTAAAAAGCAAAGATGTCACTCAAAGGACCAAGCTGTGCCTGACCCAGGCCAGCTTAGTCACCTCATATGCATGCAAAAGCTGGGCAATGAATAAAGAAGACTGAAGAAGAAATGATGCTTTTGAATAATGGTGTTAGTGACGAATATTGAATATACCATGGACTGCCGAAAGGACGAACAAATCTGTCTTGGAAGAAGTACAGCCAGAATGCTCCTTAGAAGCAAGGATGGCAAGACTTTGTCTCACATACTTTGGACGTGTTATCAGAAAGGACCAGTCCCTGCCCTGGAGAAGGGCATCATGCTCGGTAAAGAAAAGAGTCATTGAAAAAGAGGACGACCCTCAATGAGATAGATTGGCACAGTAGCTTCAACAATGGGCTCAAGCATAACAAGGATCATGAGGATGGCACGGGATCAGGCATTGTTTCTTTCTGTTGTACATTGGGTCTCTATGAGTGGGAAACAACTTGACGGCACCAAACAGATATCCAGAGTCTTTCAGTTGCCAGATACAATTATCAGTTCTCACCTCACTTGACCTTGCCCCAGTGTTTTCTTTTGTTTTTACTATTGAGCACCCCTTAATTCTTGATGGAAACCCTGGCTGCATAGTGGTTAAGAGCTATGGCTGCTAACCAAAAGGTCAGCAGTTTGAATCCACCGGGCACTCCTTAGAAACCCTATGGGGCAGTTCTACTCTGTCCTGTAGAGTCACTATGAGTCAGAATCGACTTGATGGTGATGGGTTTGGGTTTTTTTGGTTTTAATTCTTACTGTATTTTTTACTTCCAAGACACCAACCTGCTCTGGTTCTCCTTCTCCTTCTCAGAGCATTTATTCTCAGTTGCCGCTGGTCTCTCAGCCCTGTCCCTGATCTGAGTGTTAATGTGGGGATCACTAAGGATTTCATTCTTTGGTTCATTTGTTTCACACTTTATGTTATTACCTTCTTTAACCCTTCAGTAGATCTCTACTGCTTTCAGGACACAATCAGGTTGTGCAGTTTTGCATATAAAACCATTCAGAATCTCTGCCTCTTCTCTACATGAGCTCTCTATGTAGACATAACAAATGACTGCACTTCCCTGCTGCTCCATCCTATTCCATGCTTCTGTGCCTTGATACAAGCCTTCGCCCAGGTGGTGGATCTTCTGCTGGGTCTTACTGGGCTCACTCGTGTTCTGTGGTCAGCTGGAAAATAATGGCCTCACTCACATGCTGGCTCTCTGCTGAGGTGACAGGTAGCCAGACTAGCTTGCTTTCATGGTAGTAGACTCAGGCTTCCCAAGAGCAGCAAGAGAGAGCAAGCTCTAGTGCACAAGGACTGTTCAAGTCTCTGCTAGCATCACATTTGCTCTTGTCCCACTAATCAAAGCAAGTCATCTGGCCAAGCCCAGAGTCCACGACCAAGCCCAGGGAACAACAAAGGGCGAGAATACAAATTGGAGGCTGCACACACAACCTTCAAGGTCTCACCTTCTCTTTGTTCATCTATTCATTCATTTGTTCCACAGACTTCATGAACACCTGCTATAAGCAAAGCCCTGGGTTAGGCTCTGAGGATACATAAATTATTGAGAGAAACCTTGCACTTGAGGAGTTCAGAGTCTTCTCAGTGCTTGGAATTTATATTCTAAAATGTCACTCAAAGACTAGTCCACTCAATAAAATCATACCAGGATTTTCAGAGGTCCCACAAGGTAAGGGGGGTGGTGAGAAAGCCTCTCTATATTCTTTACAATTTCTGCAGAAATTGTTACCTTCCAGGATTATCTAATGATGGCCTTTTCCCCACACAAATAAGCAGAAACGCAAATATAGAAACAAAATGTAAAATATTTTTAGCATGTGTGTTTTAAAATTTGTAATTGAACAATTACTAGATTTCTTTGGTAGCCTTTAAGTCCAAGCATGACATTATATAAAAATGGCATTTCCATTGAACATTCACACGTCAAAAGTGGGTTAAAGTAGCAGTTAAAGTTTTAATCCTAGGGACCAAATTGTCCATTGTTTACAGGAATAAATAGCTGCTTGTAACTTCAAATATATATTTGTGAAAATTAGATAGGCCAAAAGTCCAAAGGAGAATCCCTTTAAAAACAAATATTGGAAGTTTCCACATTAAGTGTATTTATTTTTCTCTAGGATTAGGACAGATTGCATTGGGAACTCAGTCTTTCATCAAGAGCGGGGTGGGGGATAGAGTTGGGCCTTCCTTCATTTTCTCACAAAAGGCACAATGTGAAGCGCATCTGTGAACATTGCATAATTTGTTACGTTCTACAAAGGGATGGGTTTTTGTTATACACATACCGAAGCTATTTGGTACTGTTTCACCAATGATGTCTATTCAGGTCCAGAAAAGAAACTGGCCTCAGAAGTGTGAAAGGAGAGTAAATTTTTCTTTAAAAATTAGATACAGATTATCACTTCAAAATGCAGGAGGGAATTTTACAAGTGACGGTGCACTGATTAGCTTTCCAATGGACATCCCCTCTTTTATGAAACACATACTAACTGTGGTCAACTGTGACCAATGTGGTTTATTACTCTCCAGAAGAGTTGAACTGAGATTACCCATCTTATTTAACTGAGAAATGTTGAGTGAACTTGAACTGCTTCACAGACATGAATGACCAGAGAATTTATTTGATAAGACATTAAAGGCTGAATATGGTAACTATCTCTTTGATGGTTTAGTACAGTCAATTCTTTGGCTCATTTGCATGTCTTTCATATTTTTGTTATTACTCTTCTTTTGGTGAGTATATGAGTAGCCTAAATGAAAAAGGTAAAAAAAAAAAAAAAGTTTGTATATAACATCATTACAAAAACTTAGAAATCTTACCTCTGTTGGTAAATATTTATGACAGTTTTTATGTATTCAACTTCTTAAAAAGTGGTATCAGCATTTAAGGACATTAGCGATAATTAGCTTGTGAAAAAATTAATAAACCCACTTTTTTAATGTGATAGTCCCTAAATTTATTTAATTTTAATTCATTAAGAATAAGAAAGGCATTAGGAAGTTGACGTGTTATTTGCCCAGTAACCTCCTTTGCATTTCCTTACAAGCAGGGCAGTGGGAGCTACCACTGGTGGCATCTCAATGAAAACGTTCACGGTAACTTAATCAATAGTATGAGATGCAAGGTGGCATCAGATGATAAAATGTTTTCTCTTCGTATGTGTCTGTTAACATTTAAGATAATTTCTGCTCCCCCCACCCCAAGACTAATGCTAAGATATAATCTAGATATACCCATCGTTTTCTACTACATTCAGATATTCTATCTTCTAAATTACTCACAGAAACTCTTAAGAATAAATTACAAAATCACACTTCATGTTGCTAGTGACTCTTTAAATGGAATTTTTCATTGAAACTTTGTCATTAAAATAGAAAGGCCTTTTGGTTGTGCCCATACAAGCATAATAAATTGTATATGTTTGTGATACTGAATGACTCTTGCCCATATGCTGCGCTGCAAAGCAACATGAATGAGGCATTTACCAAATCAGGCCTACCACATTAAACAGAAAAACAATCTTTATTCATGGTAACTTATCAGTTTCAATTAATCAACCTTAACAATGGTAATTCTGATGTGTTCAAGCAACTTGAAAGCAATAGGTCATCTCCAGGGCAGCCATGTTGTGTCTTTGTGCCTCAGGTTTCAAACAAAGCGACATCTCCAATAAATATACATACATATACATACATACATGTGCATGTATATACATACAAATGGACAGTTGGAGCTATGCCAGGTAGTGTCTGATAAGAATGCATGTTTATTGTTTATGATTTTAATCATAGCACATGTAATTGTTTTCAAGTATTAGTGTTTGAGCTCTGCAAGTTTAAACAAAAGGAAAGAAATTTCCATTGGATGACCATCCTTTCAGTTTCTGTGCTGCTATGTGAATAGCATTGTGCAAACCATTCCAATGGTTTTGAAAAGGGGTAACCATTGGTTTGATTTGGTTACACGGTTTAGTAAAGAGCTCCCTCCCACTGCCTTAGGGTCTGTGAAAGGTCTGTGACCTGTTTAGAACTGCCAAGTGAAATGTCATGTCGCCCCTCCCAAATGGGAGTATCTGCATTCATTTGATCAGTATAAAAAATGATTGGGGATGGTGAGATCAGTGCTTTTGAATTGCAATTTATAGCAGTTTACAAAAATGCACATTGTTGGAAAAGAAAACATGGAAGTGTTTCTTTCTAAATTGCATTACCTGTGAAATGTCATTAGTCTTTTAAGGATATTTACATCCTTTTTTTAATCATTTAGAAGACTTAACTTCAACTAAAGAAAATCAGAATTTTATTACATATGATTTTTAATTTGCATTTTAGTTTTAATGGCAGAATTTAAGGAAAACAATGTGTCTTAGTTCTTTGAATTAACATAATTTGTTTTCACTTCCATTTATGAATCCTCTAAAATAATCTTCGTTAATCAGTTACATTAGTAGAAGATTCTCAATTGTTTTTCTCAGATTATAGAGGAGATTCATTTGTTGGCAAATGCCTTGCCTGCTGATTTCTCTAATAGCCCATTGTTGATTGCAACTCATAGCAACCCTGTAGGACAGAGTACAACTGCCCCATAGAGTTTCCAAGGAGCAGCTGGTGGGTTCGAACTGCTGACCTTCTGGTTAGCAGGCAAGCTCTTAACTACCTTACCACCAGGGCTCCCATTTCTCTAATAGTAAGTCTAAGACCTTGGGCATATTTAACTCTGCCAGGTTTCCGTTGTTCCTTCAACATTTTACCACCAAAACTTCTTTTTAAGATTAGTGCTTTCTAAGCTGTGATACCCACAGACTCATCTACGTGTACTCTTAGCTTCATAAAATGGAATGTTATTTGTTTTCATTAAATGTATAAAATAATAATACGGGAACTTTACCCAAAAAGTTGAGGTAGGCTGTTCATGTTAATAAAGGCTTAAGGCAGCCACCGGGGCTACTGGGGTACAGTAAACAATGCCCTTTTTACTGTTTCCAGAAACCTTGAAAGCTCCATGTCTTCACCTTAGGCAGTGGGTAAAAGTGAACATTACGTTGAAGAAACTTTCTTTCTGTAAGAAAAGTTACTTTGGGGAAATGCCCTCAGAGCTTCCCTGGGTGACACTTGACTTCAAAAAGAAAGGCCCTTCTTCAGAAAGGACTTGACCAAGATAGACTGGATAACACGCCACTTTGAACCTCCCTAACCATTGAAAGCTGAAGTTGTCGCGTTTTTATCTTTGTTCATGTTAAGCCTTGGAATGACAGCCTGGCTCTGTGTTCCCCTCTCCCACTGCCCCGGTTTTAAGTGTCCATATTGACACCTACCGGTGACCAAAGGCTGCAATTCTTTGTTGCCTTCTCCACGCTCCTGGCTTTCACAGGGATTAGCTCAGGGCCTTTGTTCCCCTTCAAAGCTGAAACATCAGATCCCATGTTGTGGCTTTCCTGTCTCAGACCCCCAATGCTTTCCTCACAATTTATACACCAGGTAAACGCCCCTCCCTACAGGCCAACTTGGGAGCAACTCACCCCCTTCCCCAGCTTTAAAATACGTGCCAATGTGATTTTCTTTTCTTTCATTTGTAATTTTCTATTTCATATGCAGTGGGGTTGAAAACACAAATAGAAATTTAAATCTTGGGTACATTCCATGGTTAAATTCCTGGACCCAAACACAAAACAATCCTCCTACTCTTTTTTTTTTAATTCTCTTACATCCACTCCTAATCCCAGGAAAGGAACTCTGCTGAAGGTCATTTACTGACCTTGGTCACAAGGACTTAAGGCTATTTCTACAGACTGGGGCAGCAAGAAAGCTGTCTCAGAGGAAAACTTGGCAGAGCATGCTATTTTGAAGGCCAAGGAGGTGCTGACCACTTGCTCTCCCACTCCAGGTTACTGAAGAGGCTCACAGTTGGGGCCAGGACTGGGATGACCAATTAAAAATGAGGCAAAAAGCTAGGGGTGAAGAGTGGAGAGTTGTTTAGGCATAGAAAGTACAACAAATTTCATGACTGCTTTTCTTTCCACATTTTAGGGAGATCGTCAGGTCTCCTGGTAGAAGAGAGGTCCAACCGGAAGATGCTCCAGAACACCCCTGTGGACAACGTGGACATGGCTGAGTAGCGGGGCAGAAATCTGGGCTGCACAGAGAGACGCCACAGAAAGAGGGTCCTCTCCATCCTGGTGTAAAGCCCGCCTCTCCGGCAAGGGATACCTTTTTCCAAGGCGTTTCTAAAATAACTGTTCAGTCCCTTCAGATGATGTACACTAGAGCTACGGCACTTCAAAAGAACACCGCGTGCGCCCTCTGCACACATCTTGTCAAGCCTTTAAGAAAACTGCTCTCTAGTGCTCACCTCACAAACCCCAAGGGGCCAGCAAATCAATTTGGGAGCTTCCTTGGCTCAGTGGTGTGCCCTGCGCCTACGGGTAGAAAGAAAGGAACTTCACCTCAAAAGTTTGAGGCACTAAACTTGTTTGACTCTCTCTCTAATCCAGTCTCTCTATAACATCAGCAAAGTCAAACCTATTTTCTGCCTCTTCACCTGTCAACTAATCCCCAAGAAGGTGAACCATAAAGATTTAAACGTGGTTTTGAAGTTCCTCTGGGGAAATCCACTTTTATCGGCACAGGGCTCCAGACAATGCCTTAAAAAGCCATAAATGATTCTTTGTAAGTGGGGAAACTCTTTGGAGTTTTGCTTCCCACCAAGTATCAAGACCAAAATCCATGTATTATAGTCTTTACAGAATTCCAGGTACCGTTTACTGAAAAGTACCGTTTGCTTTTTTTCTTCCACGCGTAACATTCAATTGGTCCTTTCTGCTCCCCTAACTAAAAGCTAGGCCCTGTCAGTCAGTAGCCCAGTTTTCTGGATTCTAAATCTCTAAAGCTATTTATTAAGTTTCAAGAAATATGGTTGTGGTCGCTGTCACATAAAGCTGATACACTCTAGTGTGAAAGAAAACAAAAGAGGCGATTTATTTGTGCGTAAAAGGAACAGGATTTAATTGGAAGAGAGAACTGTTACTTTCATCGCAAGTACATGGGGTGGCATAGCGCCGGGGAGCATTATTCGAGCTTCATCTACTATGCACTATATGCCACCGTCTCCAAAGCAGTGTTGCCCTAGAAACTTGTTTTAAATCTGCTGCTATATATCAACACCTTGTTTTAGCAGTCTTTGGCTGAATTACAGTTACACAGTTTGGCGCTTCTTTCAAATTTCCTCCCATCAGTTTGGCTAAAGAAAGGAATTTTTCTCCTTTAGAAATGAATTGGCTTAATTAGTAAGTAGATTAATGGCAATTGCTGGTGAGTTGGTTTCCAGCAGAGTTTCACCAGAGAGGGTTAATCGGAGTCAGGTCTGGAATCTTTCCCAGAACTGGCTGCCAGCCATTTCCACCAACCAATCAACCCTACATGAAACAGAGGAAATGAAATAGAATTTATATTCTCTATGCCACTCTCCTGGCCTGAAATTCCTCGGAAGCAGCCTTATGTGGGCACAAGACACACTTTCATTTCAGGATTTTAACAGAAGCCTTGAAAGGTTTCACCTTTGAGATTTATCTGGCTACCAAAGCAGCATTTCACACGGTACAATAAGTGTCTCCAGAGAGCACCGAGGGCGCATTGGAAACGCCTAAAGGCCCTCAGTCAATTTCAGGTTTAAAGACTTTGCAAAAACTCCCAAGTCCCGCCCCAAATCTGTTATCTACCAGAAACCTTTCAAAAGTTTTGCTGTGTGCTTTGCAGCCTTTTCACTTATTTTTTCCATAGTGATAAAAAAATGCATTCATAGTTTAACTCGCAGCTGCATTAGTCTTGCAAAAAAAAAAAAAATCCCTGCTGAGAAATGCATATAATAGGAAAAACAGATCGGCTGGACAGCAGTGTAATTAATGCCAGAAAGGGCTGAGGCCGGTTTCATAGTTTGTCTTTTGAGTATATCAAGACGAGACCTGGTGAAAAATGACGCATGCTTTAGCATTTCAGAAAGCTGGCAACTGGCAACGCTTTTCCTTTTTTCTTTGACTTTCTGCCGCGGAACAAAGAGGTCGGCAGAACTAGCTAGGTTATAATTAGTTCTCTGTCCCTAGCACATTAAGTTCATCATGGAAACATATTGTATCGAAATAGTTTGGAGGAGAATACCGGGGATGAAAGAGAATGGGTGCTTTGATCAGCTCCCTGGGGTCCTGAGCAGGCACAGACTGACTTGCAAGGAGTCATTCAGCTCCAGCTAGACACACTTACAACACCATTCAAAGAAATTTGCATATCTGTAATTTATCACATTGGTCCAGAACATTTTTGCAAGGTAAATAAAAGTTGGCTGAATAAAAAAATATCAATCATCGAAGATATAGAGAAAACTGTGAAGCCAGACTTCCATTAAAAAGGTATGTGCATAAAACATGACAATTTAGGGGCTGACTGGATTTTAAAATGTTCTTAGAGCAACAGGTTGTACACTCGCAAAGAGAGAGTTGCCACAATTTGTTTGCAATCCTGCTTTAGGGTAGTGGGTTTGCAGCTTTCCTCTGAAATAAAGGCAGAGAGTTTCATGAGATTCGTGTGGCTATAAAGAGCCCAAAACGTGCAGAGAAAAATTAGTACACACTTTGAAGAGATGTGAAAGATGGCTTAATCTCTTTTTCTCCTGTGGATTTCACCAATATTTGTTAAACTGTCAAGCCCTGTTTGCTGAATTTAGAAGCTTAAGAGGACGAAGTGTCCAGAGACGGGGTCAATAGGAAAACTTGCTTTCAAATGCCGTATGAGAACAAGTGAAAAAATTAACAGGCAGGCATTGTTCTGAGTTTTTAAACAACCCAGTTAAACAGCAAACAAGAATCTTCAACTTGACCTTGGAAAAGGCTGTGTGCCTGCAGATAATCTATCAAACAACTCTGGATGACAATGATATATTTCAAAGAATTGTCAGATGAAAAGATTGATAAATTTGCTGCTGCAAAGAGACCTTTGGAAACAGGGAACAGGCATTTTAGCGCACCGCCTCCACCCCACCCCCACCCCACCCCCCCCACCCCCCCACCCCCCCCGCCCTGGCCTTGGGGCCAGCTCCGTAGAAGAGAGCCAGTAAATCAGCACTGTAATATTTCTTAAGGGGC